>NC_062293.1:33151369-43151369 GCF_902655055.1 Lutra lutra
CAGCAGTCGGAAAGAGAGGGAGAAGCAGACTCCTCACTGAGCTGGGAGCCGAATATGGGGCTCGATCCCAGGACTCTGGGATCATGACCTGAGCCAAAAGCAGACGCTTAACTGACTGAGCCACCCAGGCACCCTGGTCTGGGTGGTTTCTATTGGCTTATCCAAAACTTAAATTTTATTTATTTATTTATTTTTAAAGATTCTATTTATTTACTCGACAGAGCGTGCTCAAGGGAAACAGCAGGCAGAGGGAGAGGGAGAAGCAGGTGACATGGGACTCTATCCCAAGACCCTGAGATCATGACCTGAGCTAAAGGCAGATGCTTAACTGACTGAGCCACCTAGGCACCCATCCCAAACTTACATTTTAAAAGTAAGGTTTTTCCAGTGCTCCCAGTTTTGAAGTTTTTATACATGATCTCTTTACACTCTTGTGTATTTATTATCTGTAATATTTTAATTCTTCCATTTTCACAGTTGCTCTTGTGTTAAAAATGCTTATATTCAATGAAATCATGGTTTCAGATAACTTATGGGCAAATTTAAAAATTTATCAGAAAAGTTTTCATTACCTAAATATATTTTTCTTGGGGCGCCTGTGTGGCTCAGTTGGTTGAGCGGCTGCCTTCAGCTCAGGTCATGATCCCAGGGTCCTGGGATCAAGCTCCGCATTGGGCTCTCTGCTCAGCGGAGAGCCTGCTTCTCCCTCTCCCTCTGCCTGCCGCTCTGGTTACTTGTGCTCTCTCTCTCTGTCAATTAAATAAATAAAATCTAAATATTTTTTTCTTTAAATTGTATTCAGAACACTAAAATCACAGAACTATTTCCTTGGTAATTTTGGGGAGAGATTCACCTAATTTTCTCACTTTTTTTTTTTTTAGGTACTTTTAACTAATCAGATGACAACGAAGATTGATAGAAATCAGGCCTTGCTTGTTCCTGCATTGGGTGGGTAATCAGAGAAGCATTTTTATTAAGTTTTTTATTTATTTAAGTAATCTCTACAACCAACGTGGGGCTTGAACTCACGACCCCAAAATTAAGAATCACATGCTCTTTCGACTGAGCCACCCAGGTGCCCCAGATAAGCATTTTTAACTTAACATATTTTTTCTATTTCTTTCATGTGATGCTTGTTCAGTACTGGAAGTTCCATGAAAGCAGAGATTGTTTCTGATTTTTTGGTGATAAGTCTTATTTTTTTTGAAGATTTTTTTAAATTTATTTGACAGAGAGAGACACAGCGAGAGAGGGAACACAAGCAGGGAGAGTAGATGAGGGAGAAGCCAGCTTCCCACCTAGTAGGGAGCCCAATGCGGGACTCAATCCCAGGACCCTAGAATCATGACCTGAGCCAAAGGCAGACGCTTAAAGACTGAGCCACGCAGGCGCCCCTTCACTGATAATTCTTGGCATGGAACTCAGTGCCCTTAGATACCCACTCATCCTTTCAGTTATTTAACAACCATTTATTAAGCATCTATTATTTGGCAACTATTGTGTCAGGCACCGAGCATATAAATATTCATAAGATGACTCTTGCCTTCAGAAAGTCTTAAGCAGGAGGAAGGGTGAATCCATTTAAATACAGATCACATTACAGTAAACAGACTTATGACTTACTTTTTAAAAAAAGATTTTATTTATTTATTTGACAGACAGAGATCACAAGCAGGCAGAGAGAGAGGGGGGGAAGCAGGCTCCCCACTGAGCAGAGAGCCCGATGTGGGGCTCATCCCAGGACCCTGAGATCATGACCTGAGCCGAAGACAGAGGCTTAACTCACTGAGCTACCCAGGCACTCCGTTATGGTTCTTTCTAACCTCAAGGACACAGTGCTTTAAGATTTTTCTTTTACTAAATTCTTCAAGAATATTCTGTCAAAGTTTTTGCTTTTCTTCTGGTAGCCAGCAATATGTTAGTAGGTCTTATGATACAGAAGATTGACAAAATGTTGACTCAAACTATGAAGTTTTCTGAAAGCAAGTAAAGGATAATGATCTTCAGTATTTCCACAGCTAGGTAAAAATCTGTTAATCTCAGGATGTTACCCATGTGTACAAGGGGTTTTGAAAGTATAAGTATATTCTTGTGTTAAATTAGGTAAAGTAAAACTCTTTTGGTCAGAGGCATTCTGAGAGACTTAGAACCTTGTGAGTAAGGCAATATACAGTTGTTCTGTTTTTGTTCCCACCAGGGGAAAGTTGGGGACATGCTGCTACAATACGGCTAATCTTTCATTGGGACCAAAAGCAAAGGTCAGTATAGAAACAAGTTAATAATTCTGAATATTGGGTTAATTACACTAAACATTTATATTTTCTTTGATCTAGTGCAGTGGGTGAAATCTACAGTGTCTCATGAATGAAAGCTTTTGTTGCCTTGTCCTCCATCACCTAGAGAAAACATAGAAACATGTTGTTAAACTGCACATTTAGCTAACATAGGAAGTTCTTTGGAATATTTAAATGATGGGGTGCACCTGAAATGAGTAGGTGGCCAAGGAATGCTACCTTCTAAAGCTCTTTGAAATCAAGTACCATTTATTAGCCTTGCAGAAGGAGGTGGGTACTCTGTGTTCCTAGAAGGGATTGAAAGAAGAATAAAATTAGGACAAAGGAAAATTTTTGAGATTAGCTTTAGGACTAATTTATGTGGAAAATAAGATGGCTTTTCATAGTTGCTTAATATATTTCTTGTATGAAATTGTGTCTATTTTTGTTTTCTTTTGTATTTTGCTATCCTACTTTTGTTACCCAGTTACTTACCTGCCTTTCACAAGTATTGTTCTTTAAAATAAAACTATGACAGCATGAAACCTTTGTATTTGTTTTTAAAGCTGCTGAGCAAGTGAACAAACCAGCTTTCATTTTCTTTAAAACAGGCAAATGAAAGCTGTGGAGTCTTTTATTCTACACTTCTAGAAATGTCAGATTTATGCCAGCCCCTCTGCTTTGAGATTAATTTGTATAACTGAAAGCAGTTGGTTTGGAAATACTGTAATGAAAGGAGGAAATTGAGAAAGCATGTGGGCAAAGATGGAAAAAAGGGTTACTTAAATATATATCAGGTCTGGTCAGTGAAATTGTCTTAGTTTTTGCCTACATTTATTTTTGTTCTTCTCCAAACTGGAAAAAAAAAAAAATCGTGCCTGACCAAATTAGGTTTTCCTTACTCTGAGCTCATGGCAGAATTTATTACACTTACATACATCTTTTGAAACCAATTCTTGTGGTTTATGTATCTTTTAAAAATAACATTTCTGGGGTGCCTGGGTGGCTCAGTGGGTTGAGCCGCTGCCTTCGGCTCAGGTCATGATCTCAGAGTCCTGGGATCGAGCCCCGCATCGGGCTCTCTGCTCAATGGGGAGCCTGCTTCCTCCTCTCTCTCTGCCTGCCTCTCTGCCTGCTTGTGATCTCTCTGTCAAATAAATTAAAAAAAATCTTAAAAAAAAATAAATAAAAAAATAAAAATAACATTTCTGTGGGCCACCTAGGTGACTCAGTTGGTTGAGTGTCTGCCTTCAGCTTGGGTCATGGACCTGGGGTCCTGGGATTAACCCCTGCATCGGGCTCTCCCTCTGTCTACTTATCTGCCTGCGTGTGCGCACTCTCTCTCTTTGGCAAATAAATAAATAAAATCTTTTTTAAAAAATAACATTTCCAGAGAGCTCAGGTAACTTTTTTTTTCCATAACACATAGTGCTTTACAATTGACTTCCATCCCCCAGTTCTGTAAATAAGTCATTGTATTCTGGATCACAAAAGGAATTCTTTCCTCAGCAACAAACCCTTTGGCAATAGTTCTCCAGATGAGGATCTTTTGAACATATTGCTTATACTTTCCCAGATTTAGGTTTTCCGTAAAGTGCATCCCACTGTGTAAATGTTTTGTTTTGTTTTGTTTTTTTTAAATATTGTTTCTTTCTTTCTTTCTTTTTTTTTTTTTTTTAAAGATTTTATTTATTTATTTGACAGACAGAGATCACAAGCAGGCAGAGAGGCAGGCAGAGAGAGAGAGAGGAGGAAGCAGGCTCCCTGCGGAGCAGAGAGCCCGATGTGGGGCTCGATCCCAGGACCCTGGGATCATGACCTGAGCCGAAGGCAGAGGCTTTAACCCACTGAGCCACCCAGGTGCCCCTGTATAAATGTTTTTAGGGATTCTCCTTGAACAAGTATATAATAGTAGTCTTCCCCTCTTACTCTACTATTAAATATTCACTAATAGAGATACATCTAAAATACAAAAATATGAGCAAACCAAGATGTTTCATCTTTTAATGCATTCATCAGAAAATGTTTGCCTTCTTTGTCAAATTCTAGAACTTAGCATTGGTTAAGGTACCCATGAGATGAGAAAATTAGGCTCATTTTTTAAGCATTAACCATTTTATGACTTTCAGCTTCTTACTCATCCTTTCCAAGAAATTGGAGAATGGTGTTGAACATTGAATTAGATAGATTTTTTTTTCAAGATTCTATTTATTTTTTTTGAGAAAAGATAGAGCACAAGTGGGGTGGAGAGGGAGAGGCAAGCTCCCTGTGAACATGGAGCCTGATGTGGGGCTCCATCCCAGGACCCCAGGATCATGACCTGAGCTGAAGGCAGACATGTAATCAACACCCAAATGCCCTGAATTAGATGGATTTAGGGGATCTCTGTTCCCATAAGTTTTTTCTATATCCCAAACTATCATTTTAGGACTGCTTACTTATAATAGGTATTTCACTGGGCAGTTTATATATAATATTTCATATAATCCCTTCAGTAACTCTTTGAAGGATCTATACTTATGTGAGAAGACCAAGTCTGCCCAGAAAGATAAAGTGTAATTAATAGCTAACATTTATTGAAATTCTATTAACTGTCCTTTATTGTGTTAAGCATTGTGTGTGTGTGTGTATGTATTTCATTTTATTTTCCAAATAACTGTGAAATAAGTAGTAATATCCACATTTTATAGCTGACTCTATAATAGTCTGTTTCTTTTACTATGATTGCTTTTTCTACAATGTAATTACAGTATTGTGTTGATTGCCAGCAAATCTGGAAGTATAGCTCTTATCTTCCTTTTTAGGTAAAATCCTTTTCTCCAAACTATTTCTCCCCGCCGCCACCCAAGCTGGGGATATATGATAAGTAATGTGCATACTTCATTATAATCAAAATAAGTTGACCTCATTTAATAGAATTAAATAGTTTATTCTTCATTGTTTGAAACCAGTTATCTTAAAAAAAAAAAAAAAAAAGAAACCAGTTATCTTTAAGTCGTTAGAGTTGCATGAAATCTTGTATGTGTTCTAAAATTTAGTTTATCTTGAAAGGACAAAAATAGAAATTCACACTGGGGAAAAATAGTTATAAAAATGAAACTTTCAGTTTGAGCAGAAAACTAAAAACCTTGATTAACCAAATTAATATTGAGAATTGAACCTTAGTGTCCTATATTATACTCCAGTCCCCATCTTTCACCAAAACACCCGACTTTTACCCTTTGACTAACAATGAAATGACATTCCAGCAGTTATTCAAATAAGTACTTTTGTCTGTGGCCTGTATATTGTGCAGGTTTTCCTCCAGTTTGCATATTCATGATAATATGAGGCTGAGATTGTTCAGAATTATATCACTCTTTGCCAAGAAGATCTGGTGGTAGAGTGGAGTAATATATCAACACCCCCACACAGTGTTTCATATGTGTGCTCAGCTTTAGAGCACAAATTGTGCTTCTGTCTTATTTCTTCCTGACCCAAACTGTGTAGTTCAGCCATATGTTAAGCTTCATCTCAGCTGGGGCCATGAGCCAAGTGATTCTTTGGTTTAGTTTGTTGTTTAAAAGATTTCTTGAGATGCAGATATGACATATAAAATTATTTTATTTTTACTTAGGAATTTGAGGAAATTTTTCAACCTGAATATTTAATGCCCACTTGACTTCAGGATTTTTAATAAACATGTAAAAGCTTAAAAGCTTATTTACTTTTTTTTTTTTCCAAGATTTTATTTATTTGACAGACAGAGAATAACCACAAGTAGGGGGAGCAGCAGGCAGAGGGAGAGGGAGAAGCAGGCTCCCCAATGAGTTAGGAGCCCAGTGTGGGACTCGATCCCAGGACCCTGGGATCATGAGCCAAGCTAAAGGCAGACGCCTAACGACTGAGCCACCCAGGTGCCCCAAAAGCTTATTTATTTTTTAATAATTTTCTCAGAAAATTCAGATGTATTGGGTATCTTTTGGGATATATGGTGATATTACAAGTGATTTAGATACTAATTTTTCAGGTTAGCTAATTTTTGTTTTATTGAATCAAAGAGAGTGATGTTTTGTAATAAGGCAGGCTAAAATGAGCTATTCCTCTATTTTTCTGTTATATATATATTTTTTTAACTTTTATTTATTTAAAAAAATATTTTTTAAGTAATCTCTGCTTGAAGTGGAGCTCCAACTTACAACTTGGAGATCAAGAGTCACATGTTCTATCAACTGAGCCAGCCAAGCGCCCATTTTTTCTGTTGTATTTTGTATTAAAGATAGAATTATCAACACTAAAGCATTGTAAAAATTTATAATCTCCATCCCTAACACAACTATTCTTATATTACATATTACACAGCAGTTACTTCATTTTTGCCTACAATTGCAATTACAGAGTATATGACATTTTGGGATTCTGTTGTTTTTGTCCAAAAGTATAAACCTAAAACATTAAACTAATGGACTGTGATCTCTGATTACTTCTCTCCCTTTTTTTTTTTAAGAGTTTATTTATTTATTTGACAGACAGATATTACAAGTAGGCAGAGAGGCAGACCGGGGGCGGGGGGAAGCAGGCTCCCCTCTGAGCAGAGAGCCCAATGTAGGGCTCTATCCCAGGACCCTGGGATCATGACCTGAGCCAAAGGCAGAGGCTTTAATCCACTGAGCCACCCAGGCACCCCTTCTCTTTTTTTATTTTGAAGATTTATTTATTCATTTGAGAGAGAGAAAGTGAATGTGCACCAGGAGGGAAGGGCAGAGGGAGGAGGAGAGGGAGAGAGTCTCAAGCAGGCTCAGCGCTCAGTGGGGCTTGATCCCAGGACCCTGAGATCATGACCTAAGCCAAAATCAAGAGTCAGATACTTAACAAATGGCACCACCCAGGCACTGCTGATTGCTTCTCTTTTGAGTTGTGTCTGAGCAGAGGGGCAATTTCAAACTTTGAAGAGTAACATATCATGAACCAATGTGTCCTTCTGAATTGTCTTTGAAAACAAATCAGAAACTGCTCTGCCTCTGTTGTGGAACAGTCTTCTAGGCTCCCTCTGCAAATGGGCTCTGTGGCCTAGTATCCTGATCCCTGCACCCATGATCATGTGCTGAGGCCCATGAGGGGTTACTAACAAGGTTTCCACCAGCCCACAAGCGACTGCATGGCAGCCATCTCCTCCAGCAGCTCACTTGTGGCCACCTATTACCAGTGTGTCCTGGGTTCCACTTCTGGTAACAGTTCCTGTGAAAGTGCAGCCATCCCTCGCCACCCTGGTCTTGCCAAGGCTGACTCGGGTTATTGGTGGGCAAGGTTCTTTTTTTGGGAAGTCCACTCTCCCATTCATGGCTATAGTGTTAAAGAGTCTCCAGAAGGCTCAGAATCTCCTCAGACCTCCAGTAGCGTGATCACCTGTGACTCGGCTCTGGAAGCCTTGAGGAAGCAGCATGGTGGCCAGCCTGGAAAAGCCAACACTGGGCCCCAATCCTGAGTAGCCATACCAGCCACCAGGCTCATTGAGAAGGTGCTAGGCTCATCAGAGCTCTTCTCCTTCCCTCCCATAAACTAGGCAGTCTACAGCAAGCAGAAGCAGTGGGTTCTTTTATATCAAAACAGCAAAACACCAAAAGGGAAATTGAGAGAACCCTGCTGTTTACTGTCCAAGCCACACTCAAGCCTTCCTGACACCCTGTAACCATGTGCCTTGAACCAAGTAGAAAACAAACTCCAAGCAGCCAGTAAAAATAAATCAACATTACATTGTATGTAAGAAGGTGATTCTTTTAACTCTCTCAGAGTTTATGGTTTTTCTCTAAGTTAGAATCTGCATTTTGTGCAGTTATAGCATTGTTTTTTGTGGTAGGGAGAGGGACATGGTTTTGTTTTTTTTTTTTTAATTCAATTAGCCATCATATAGTACATCATTAGTTTCAGATGTAGTGTTCAACAATCCATCAGTTGCATATAACACCCAGTGCTCCTTGAGTATGTCAGTTTTTAAAATTGGTAAATTGTGGGGTGCCTGACTGGCTTAGTCAGTAGATCATGCAACTCTTGATCTTGGGGCTGTGAGTTCAAGCCCCAGGTTGGGTATAGAGCCTACTTTAAAACACTTTTTAAAAATTAAATTATAGTAAATTATACATATGATAAAATGTTATGTTTTGTTGTTTAAGTGTACAGTTTAGTGACATGAAGTACATTCACATTATTGTGCAGTCATCACCTCCATCCATCTCCTGAACTTTTTCATCTTCCCCAACTGAAACTGCTTCCATTAAACACTAACTGCTATTCTTCCCTCCCCCAGTCTATGGCAACCACCATTCTACCTTCTGTCTATGAATTTGAGTACTCTAGGCACCTCATATAAGTGGAGTGATGCAATATTTATCCTGTTGTGCCTGGCCTTTTTTCACTTAGCCAAGTTTTCAATGTTCACTGTACATGGTGACAAGAACTTTCCTTTCCAAGTCTAAATAAGATCCCGTTATATGTAAAAACTTATCCATCTGTCAGACACTTAGGTTGCTTCTGTCTTTTGGCTATTGTGAATAAGTTATATCAGTTTTAAAGTAATTTTGAAAAGCACTTAAAAAGCTTTTGCTTAGGTGACACCTGAGTGGCTCAGTCAGTTAAGCGCCCAACTCGTGGTTTCAGCTCAGGTCATGATCTCAGGGTTGTGGAATTGAGCCCCACGTCTGGCTCTGTGCTCAGTTCAGAGGTTGCTTGAGATTCTCTCCTTCTGCTTCTCCCCCTGCTCTCTCTCCTTCTCTCTCTCTCTCAGATAAGATATACAAATAATAATCTTTTTAAAGAAAGTTTTTTGCGGGACAGCTGGGTGGCTCAGTTTGTTAAGCGGCTGTCTTCAGCTCAGGTCATGATCCCAGCATCCTGGGATTGAGTCCCGCATCAGGCTCCTTGCTCCTCGGGGAGCCTGCTTCTCCCTCCACCACTCTGTCTGCCTGTGCTCACTTTCTCTCTCTCTGACAAATAAATAAAATCTTTAAAAAAGAAAAAAAAAGTTTTTTGCATAGGCCACCTGGCTGGCTTAGTCTGTAGAGTATAAGCCTCTTGATCTTGGGGTCATGAGTTTGAGCCCCACGTTGGACATAGAGATTACTTAATTTGAAAAATTTTTTTAAAATAACTTAATAAAATGTTCTGCTTATATTTGTTGCTTTTATAATATTTGAGCAAGCTTAATAAGAGCTTAGAATTTTATATCTAACTACTTTCAGCTTTCAATTTTATATTACTTTGTAGAGAACACAATAAGATTCTACCTAAACAGACCTTGTTCTGTCATGATGATGATTCTCTGGATATAATCAATTTGAAAGAATCTGTCTTCCTTGCCTATTTGTATTAGTATGATATGACTGTGTACTCCTCATTTATATCCCAAGAAATTGTCTAATACTTCTGTCGTGACAAGTAACACAGTTACTGCATAAAGTTGGAAAAACAAAAAAAAACCAATCTTTATTTATAGTAACAACTTAACTTTTTGATTGTAGTCTAGTAATTTTTCTATATATGTTGATTTACGTACTCATAATTGTGGGCTCACACAGCGTAACTTTTACTTAATATATTATTAACATTTTTTTATATTGTTAAATATTTTTTCCCACATCTTCTGCAGCATCAGTAGTATTTTGTCATGTAGAAATTTATTTGAATTACTCATTGGACATTTAGGTTGCTTTAAAATTCCACTTATATAAACAACTCTTGTTATTATATGTAATAATTATTATATGCATACATATAGCTATTGATTAAAGGAATCTTTTTGATATTTCTTTGCTTTCTATGTCCTTAGGGAAGAAAACAATGGAATTGTAGTGAAAAACTTTAAATGTAAATTATTATATCAGTCATCTGAACTAAGATCATGTGTTTGTGTATATTTATTCTTTTTCTCTAAGCAGGTTGGCAACATTGTACAAATCACCAAGCCAGAAGGAATCTACAGTACTGTTTCAAATCACAGTCAGTATTATTTGATTAGAGTGGGGTTTTGGTGTTGGTGGGCAGTAATTATCTGAAGAGAGCATTTACAAATTGCTTCTGTTAACTTCTGTAGGCAGCAAGCATATTTGAGGACAGCTTTCGATGCTTAGAACATTATCCTCAAAATAGTATATATACAGAATATTCCAGTGACAATTGGACTGAAATTTATTCTTAAGAACAGAGGAAATACTTATTTGTAGGCTAATGTGTTCCATGCCATATGTAATGTCAGGATATTAAAAATTTTTAAAGTGAAAGTTGTTAAAGATTTTCCAAGAAAAAAATACTAACATTACCCATTTTTGTCTGTAGTTATTATAGATCTGTCATAGCCACCAAATATATCCTGCTTTAAAATGTTAATTTTCCTATAATTTAAAATCATAGAACACACTTTTTTGGCTGAAATATGCATATTTATCAGTAGTATTGAGCCAGATATATTCTTGGCATCTCGTTTTTTAAGGACAAAAACAGAAATAGAAAGAAATTCTGAAACTGAATTATCAACTCAGTCTTTGTACTGCTTAGGTGCATTTAAAGTATCCTAATTGTAAAACTAAATTTTGCGTATTTAATTGTGAAAATAAATTTGTAAAGCACCTAAGTAATTAGTACATGTTACTTCCTTTTACTCTTTAATAGAGTCACTATAAAGTTTGTTAAGATTTTCTTTTGGAGTATATTTTTATAATGCACTGTTACTTCTGTGTGTGTATGTATAAACAATATATAAATAAATAAATACAGATATAAAATACTCTAGATGTAAAATACTCTAGTACAGCTTTGGCTTGGACACCAATTCAAGAGGTTTAACCTCTGCATTTGCAGTGCTTCATAACTTCTGTCTCAAGAATAAAGTAGCTCTTTTATCAATAACTTCAAAATATTTTGAAAACCAATTGTTATTTTAGATGTTCTTAAACCATACTTGCATATTTTTTCATCTTCCAGCCTCAGGGATTTAGAGATGCTGTTGTTGCTACTGCATCTTCTTTGCAAACAGAAGGTTCACTGAATTTCCGGAAACGGTCACGAGAATCAGAAGAAGAACAGGAATCCAAAGACTAGTCTTAAAGTATACATATGTGTTGATGCTGTGAGATGTAATATATACAAGTAGTAGACTCTTTATTTTAAAATATAAACACACACTATGGCATATATGAATCAAGAGCATATGAAGTGAATGTGAAAAACACTAAATGAGTATGATTCTCTGAATTTTTCTAAAGCAGTTCTACAATTATATTTTGCCCTGTTTTCATTTTTAGTAACAGCAGAGATGATACAGGTATTGTATTTTTGCAAGTGTGGAGAGCTGATCTCATGTAGCCAATCTGAATTTAACCATTCAGATTTTTTCCTGTTTTCTTTGCTAGTTGCCTAGAAAATCCTAGGAAGAAAAGGTTTTTTTTTTTTTTTTTTCACATTCCTATTGGGTTTTTCCCTTTAAATGTAGATTTTTTTTTTTTTTAAGATTTTATTTATTTGACAGAGAGTGAGCGAGGGAACACAAGCAGGGGGTAGTGGGAGAGGGAGAAGCAGGCTTCCCGTGGAGCAGGAAGTTCTGGGCTCGATCCCAGGACCCTGGGATCTTGA
This sequence comes from Lutra lutra, assembly GCF_902655055.1. Classification (NCBI taxonomy): domain Eukaryota; kingdom Metazoa; phylum Chordata; class Mammalia; order Carnivora; family Mustelidae; genus Lutra; species Lutra lutra. The sequence continues at coordinate 33,163,243 of NC_062293.1, forward strand.
CCTGAGCCAAAGGCAGACACTTAACAACTGAGCCACCCAACCGCCCCTAAATGTAGTTTTGATAATTCTTAAAAATGACCTGGTTTTGGGGCGCCTGGGTGGCTCAGTGGGTTAAGCCGCTGCCTTCGGCTCAGGTCATGATCTCAGGGTCCTGGGATCGAGTCCCACATCGGGCTCTCTGCTCGGCAGGGAGCCTGCTTCCCTCTCCCTCTCCCTCTCCCTCTCTCTCTCTCTCTCTGCCTGCCTCTCTGCCTACTTGTGATCTCTCTCTGTCAAATAAATAAATAAAATCTTAAAAAAAAAAAATGACCTGGTTTTCAGCTATCTCTTACTTGACATCATGGCCACCCTCAGACCTTTGGTGAACCCCAGTACCATTAAAAAGAGAATCATGAAGTTCATCCAGCACCAGGCAGACCGATATATCAAAATTAAGCACAATGCGGAAACCCAGAGTCATTGACAATAGGGTGCACAGAAGATTCGAGGGCTAGATCTAGATGCCCAAAACTGGTTACAGAAGCAACAAGAAAACAAAGCACATGCTGCCCAGTGGTTTCTCAAGTTCCTGGTCCACAGTGTCAAGGAGCTTGAAGTGCTACTGATGTGTAGCAAATCTTATTGTGCGGAGATTGCTCACAGTATATCCTCCAAGAACCACAAAGCCACTGGAAAGAGCAATCGTGCTGGCCATCAGAGTTACCAGTCTCGATGCCAGGCTGCGCAGCCAAGAAAAAGAATAGACAATTTATGTGTATGTCGTATTTGTGTTAATAAAACCATAAAACTACAAAAAAAGAAAAAGGCTTGTTTTTAGTATTATAAAGAAAAGCCAGCACCATGAGTCAGCATATTATTGTATTCAGTTTTAATGGTAGGATACAAATTTTAGATGACCAGTCAGATTTTAGTGATCCCAATCCTAATTTAGTGACCCTAATCCCCAAATCCTAAACCATTTGTTTATTTTTTATGTTACTTTATGTTAAGGGAAGGACTTGGAGCTGTTACCCTATCTAGAAATTGTCTAGAATGTTCATCTTCCAGAATACTCAAGTCGATAAACTCACAATTATTTATTTCTACATTTTGGAAACATGGTGTGATCCATTCTAGAATTCTAGATGTATTGACATTTTCCTTTGAATAATCTTAACACTTGGAATAAATTAAAAATTTGGATTCTTGAGTAGTTTTAAAATCATCTAAAAATATTTTGGCACCTGATTCTTCTTAGTACTTCTCCATTCATTCACAAAATTTATTGTGGTTTTCAGTGGAGGAAAATTATTTAAATAATTCAAAATTATATACTGTGACAACCATATTCTCCAGATTTTAGTGATACTTGGTATTTCCTGTCCCAGACTGACCATTAAATTAATAAAATTTTAAAAATATAATTATTCTGTAATTGATGATATATAGAATAACCGTATTTTTCCAGGATTTTTTTGAGAATGAAATTAGACACTGCTAACAGTTACACCAGGACAGTGGACATAAATCAGGACCATCCCAGGCAAATCAGGTATTTGGTCATCTAATTATATAAGACTAATTTCAAATGACTACTTTAGTGAAGAATGACTGGTTGTAATTATTTTTGAGGTCTTTGAGGCATATATTTTTATTATCAATGCAGGCATTATTAAAAAAATTACCCATCATTTTATATTCTCTCTGCTCAGATCATAAAATCATGAGAGTGAGGGGGTTATAAGTGATAAATATCAGTGTTACTAGGCTTCAGAACTATAGAAATCTCATAAAGCATCATAACACTACTTTAAAGAACTATAGGACCCAGAATATAGACAAAGCCAAGTGTATTTCTTTTTGTTTGCAACTCTTTTTAGGTAAACTATATAAAATAGCCTTTCAGGGCATCTGGTGGTTCAGTTGGTTAAGCATCTGCCTTCGGCTCAGGTCATGATCCCCGGGTCTCGGGATCAATCAGCCTGTGTCCAGCACTCCACTCAGAGGGGAATCTACCTCTCCCTCTTGCCTCTCCCCTTCCCTCCTACCCTCTCTCAAATACATAAAATCTTTAAAATAGCCTTTCAAAGTTGTTGCTATTGCTAAGAAGATAATTATTTTCCTAGTTATACACTTAAATCTTAATCTGCTTGGGCTGCAATAACAAAATACCATAAATTTAAGCAACAACATTTTCTCACAGTGTTAGAGACTGGAAGTCCCAGATCATTGTGCCAGCATGGTGTGGTTCCAATGAAGCTTGTAGATGGCCACCTACTTATTCCGTGCTCACAAGGCCTTTCCTTGGTGAATGTGCATGGAGAGAGAGCTTTCTCTCTTCATCTTCTTAAAAAGCCACCAGTCCTATCAGATTAGGACTTCACCTTTATGACCTCATTTAACATTAATTACCTTCTAAAAGCCCTATCTCCATATATAGTCACACTGAAATTTAGAGCTTCAACATGAATTTTGGGAAGAGAATTCAGTCTGTAGAAATTCAGGAAATTTAGGGGCACCTGGGTAGCTCAGTCAGTTAGGTGTCTGCATTCAGCTTGGGTCATGATCTCAGGGTCCTGGGATCAAGCCCCATGTCAGGCTCCCTGCTCAGTGGGGAATCTGCTGCTCCCTCTGCTTCTCTCCCTTCTCATGCTCTCTCTCAGATAAATAAAAATCTTTAAAAAAAAATTGTTACTTGCTTTTTATTATTATTTTTTTAATTTTTAAAGATTTAACCTATTTACTAGATAGAGATCACAAGTAGGCAGCGGCAGGCTGAGAAGGGGGGAAGCAGGCTGAGAAGGGGCTCAGTCCCAGGACCCCAGGATCATGACCTGCGCCGAAGGCAGAGGCCCAACCCACTGAGCCACTCAGGTGCCCTGTTACTTGCTTTTTAAAGAGCCTAATATATATCCTCTTGTGCTCCTCATAATTTTTCTATGATCGTTTTTAATAATGGTTGTGCATAATTTTAAACTTTTTGGAGTTTGTTATTACTATATTTTTTAGTGTTATAAACAGTGCTTTTAATAAGCATACAAGTTCCTTTTTAAAAGAAATTGAAATGGAAATTGTATTAATTTTCCATTGTTTTGGTAAAAAAATTACCACAGATTTAGTAGCTTAAAAGGACACACATTTATTATCTTACGGTTCTGGAGTCTGAAATCAGTTTCACAGGGCTAAAATCAAGGCATCAGCAAGCCTGCATTCCTTCTGTAGGGTGTAGGGATAATCCATTTTCTTGCCTTTTCTAGCTTCTAGAAGCTGCTTGCATTCTTTGGCTCATAGCCCATCTTCAAAGACACAGTGTAGCATCTTCCAGTCTCTCTCTTTCCAGTCTGATTCAATTGCTTTTTTCCAAATCTGTCTCCTGCCTTCCTTTTATAAGGACACTTGTGACTACACTTAGGGCTCAGTCAGATAATCCAGGATAATAACCCTATCTCAAGGCTGTTACTCACATCTGCAGATCCCTTTTGGCATGTAAATTAGCATTCACAAACTCCAGGATTAGGTTGTAAATGTTCGGGGGGACCCATTATTCAGCCCCTCAATTCATGTGGTAACATAATTCAAGACCTAATGATCTTTTTGTGACAAATATACACATTAAAGTTTGCAAAGCACTGGGACAGACTTGTTGACATTTTTAACTGTATTCATAGATGGTCATTCCCATTTATGAAAGTGAAAGGGAAAAAAAAGGATACGAAGAGAAATGATAGTTCCTTAGCTTTTTGAAAGTTTTATTTTTCAAGGACTGTTACTTTTTTTTTTTAAGATTTTATTTATTTATTTGACAGAGATCACAAGTAGGCAGAAAGACCAGCAGAGAGAGAGGGGGAAGCAGGCTCCCTGCTGAGCAGAAAGCCCAATGTGGGGGCTTGATGGCTTGATCCCAGAACCCTGGGATCATGACCAGAGCCAAAGGCAGAGGCTTCAACCCACTGAGCCACCCAGTTGCCCCTGTTCTTTCTTAATTATAAAATATATGTAAGTATAAATTGTAAGTATAAATTTTCCCCCCAGTCTCTTCTGTTTCACCTCGTGATGTGATCTCATGCTACAAGTAAATCAATTAAAATCTCACCTCCTGGCTAATCAGTGATTGTATGCACCTTTCATTTTGTGGTTAAGCAATGTGGTAAATCCAAAAGATGTATATTGGCTTTTACTGCTTTTCATGCCACTGCTCTGATCACCCTTTCTGGTAATTCCTTTATACACATAGATATATTTGCACACACAAAAAAACATTTATTTCCACAATATTTGTTATGTTAATTCCATGTTTTGCCATGTCCTGGCCATAGTTAGTACAGCACAGGCCATTAATATTCTACTTTAAATATTACTCATTCTGGGAAGAATAAACAAATACTAGCAATTCAGAATTGCTCTGCTCTGAGAAGCATTTTCCACATTAATGCACTTGGAAAATAAGTTTGATTTCAAAAAAGTTAATAAAGATATAAAATATAATAAGGTATAGGGGCGCCTGGGTGGCTCAGTGGGTTAAGCCGCTGCCTACGGCTCAGGTCATGATCTCAGGGTCCTGGGATCGAGTCCCGCATCGGGTTCTCTGCTCGGCAGAGATCCTGCTTCCCTCTCTCTCTCTCTGCCTGCCTCTCCATCTACTTGTGATCTCTCTCTGTCAAATAAATAAATAAAATCTTTAAAAAAAAAAATAATAATAAGGTATAGATTAAAAGCTCGGGGCACCTGGGTGGCTCAGTGGGTCAAGCCTCTGCCTTCACCTCAGGTCATGATCTCAGGGTCCTGGAATCAAGCCCCGCATTGGGCTCTCTGCTCAGTGGGGAAGCTGCTTCCCCCTCTCTCTCTGCCTGCCTCTCTGCCTACTTGTGATTTCTCTCTGTCAAATAAATGAATAAAATCTTTAAAAAAAAAAGAAAGAATAGTTTGGACAACCTAATTCAGGATTTTTGTTTTATTTTCAGGATAGAAGCTTAACATTTCAATCCAGTGATTGCTAGAGGGAACCTTAGAGATAATCCCAAAAGTATCTTTAATGCATAAATCTATAATTTTTCAAACAGGCGAATAGTTTTTTTAAACTAATTCCTTACTGGTTTTACTAACAATTTATCCTTTTTTTTTTTTTTTAAGATTTTATTTGTTTATTAGAGCAAGAGAACACAAGCAGGGGAGTGGCAGAGGGAGAGGGAGAAGCAGGCTCTCCACTAAGAAGGCACACGCTTAACTGGCTGAGCCACACAGGTGCCCCGCAATTTATCCTTTTTTGAAGACTTTTTTCCCCCAGGGTATTATAACTTTAATTTGAATTTGGGGGGATATGTAACATAAAGCATTCATATAGTGCCTTGTGATTTTCAAACACTTTTATATTATTTAATTTCATCCTTGTAGCAACTCTGTAAGGCAGATGGGATAGGCTGGCATGTCTGTTTTCATTCCTTCTATCCATCCATTCATCAAAAGTATAAGATACACACATTTAACAACTACTTGTTGAATGAATATTTCAAATAAGACTTAGAATAAATTGTTTTTCCAATGGTCTGATAAGAATACCACTTGTCATGCATAGGTTGATGTTCCTGAGCACTTTTTATTACTGTGAAATACAATTTAATAATGGTATTGAAATTTTTGCTTGATTCTTTATTACTATTATTTTTTTAAGTAAACTCTATGCCCAATGTAAGGCTTGAACTCATGACCCTGAGATTGAATCATGTGCTCTACCAACTGAGCAAGCCAGGTGCCCTAAAGTATTTTTTTACTTTTAAAAATTGTGATAAAATAGATACAAAATTTGTTATTTTAACCATTCTTAAATATATAATTCAGTGTTGTATAGTTATCACCACCTTTTATTAAAAGGTTTTATTTACTTGACAGCACAAATTGGGAGTGGCAGTTGGAGGGAGAGGGAGAAGAGAAGCAGGCTGCCCACTGAGCAGGGAGCCTGATGTGTGGGGTTCAATCTCAGGACCCCGGGATCATACCTGACCTGAAGGCAGATGCTTAACCAACTGAGCCACCCCTATCACCACTATTTCGAAAACTTTTCATCACCCAAACAGAAACTCTGCATCCTTGAAGCAATAATTTTCCATTCTTTGTACTGCCTCCCGCCCAACAAACTCCTGGTAATCTCTAATCTGTTTCTACGAATGCACCTATTGTGTGTATTTTATGTAAGTGGAATCATGCAACATTTTTCCTTTTGTGCCTGGTTTAATTCACTTAACTTGTTTTTCAAGGTTCATCCATGGTGTAGCATGTATAAGAACTTCATTTTTATGGCTGAACAATATTCCATTACAAGTATATACTACATTTTGTTTATTCATTCATCTCTTGATGAACATTTGTCTTTTTTTTAAGATTGATTTATTTGAGAGAGAGAGAGAGAGAGAGCGCATGCACATGAGGGGAGAGCCAGAGGGAGAGGGAGAGGAGACTCCACTGAGCTTGGAGCATACAGGTTTTGATCCTACGACCCAGAGTTCATGACCTGAGCCCAGTCAAGAGTTGGATGCTCAACTGACTGAGCCATCCAGGTGCCCCTCATTTGGGTTGTTTCTAATAGTGTCTGGCTTACAAATTTATGCGAGTAACACTTTTTGTTTCCTGAAACTTTTTTTTTTTTTTAAAGATTTTATTTATTTATTTGACAGACAGAGATCACAAGTAGGCAGAGAGGCAGGCAGAGAGAGAGAGAGAAGATGAAGCAGGCTCCCTGCGGAGCAGACAGCCCGATGTGGGGCTTGATCCCAGGACCCTGGGATCATGACCTGGGCCGAAGGCAGAGGCTTTAACCCACTGAGCCACCGAGGCGCCCCTGTTTCCTGAAACTTTTTTTGACTTTTATTGTTCATGAAATTTAGGACAGTAGATTTGTCATTGGAATATTTTCTAAATGTTCCTACTAGCTTAAATTTTAACCCTAATAAATTTATTTGCGTTTCTTAGATTAGCTATTTTTATTTTCTAATTACTGTATTTTTTTGTTGATAATGTTCCTACTAAAATGTTTACATCTAGTTATCAGATTATAATGTGGCAGAAAAAACTAAGACTAGAGTCAGAAGACCTGCATTGTAATTTCAGCTAAGACATTAATAAGCCATGTCAATTTTGGCACCTTTATTTTATCTTGCCTTTCTCTTATTTATAAAACAGTATGGGACTAAATGATTGCTAAATTCATTATTGGAAATTTTGTGGTTTCTACTTTTGTAAAGGCATTTTTTTTTTAAGATTTAATTTATTTATTTGTCAGAGAGAAAGAAACAGAGCACAAACAGGGGGAGCGGCAGGCAGAGGGAGAAGCAGGCTCTCCGCTAAGCAAGGAGCCCGATGCAGGACTCAATCCCAGGACCCTGGGATCATGACCTGAGCTGAAGGTAGATGCTTAATTGATCGAGCCACCCAGGCATTCCTGTAAAGGCATTATTAAATATTCAGTTTAAGTGAGCAATACTAAAAAATAGGGAAAAGAGTGACATTTACACATTTTTCATTTTCAAAATCAGTAATACTAGGGATTTTATTCCAATACATTACATTTCAGTTTTGAGACATAATGTTGAAATGTTCTATTGCTTTAAAAAAAAACATTGAGTTGCAGAAGAGAGGCTGGCTGTTCATAATATGTATTTTTAGTTAACGTCAGTGCCTAAATTTACTGTTTCTGTTAAAAATTTACAGAACATTTTGCTCCCTCAGAACTGATTTTGGCATAAAACATGTTGACGAGATTGCCTGTATTTCAACCACATTATAATCCTTTGTCTGTTTTCAGATTTAGTTCATCATTGACATTGGCCTTTCTGTGCTTCAGCTATCCATTTGACTCTCACTATCCATTTGGCTCTCCTTATGTGTAGTAAGATGTGAGATTTTAAATATACCATTACTCTGATAATGATTTTATGTGTAGCCAGTTTTATGAGAATATAAAAAGTTGGGTTCTCAGAAATACCTAAGAACTCATGGAAATAAGTCCTACCTATTTCAAAATTAATTAATTAATTAATTAATTTATTTATTAAAGATTTTATTTATTTGACAGAGAGAGAGATCACAAGCAGAGAGAGAGGAGGAAGCAGGCTCCCCGCCTAGCAGAGAGCCCGATGTGGCACTCAATCTCAGGACCCTGAGATCATGACCCGAGCTAAAGGCAGAGGCTTAACCCACTGAGCCACCCAGGCAGCCCCCTATTTCAAAATTTAAAAATTAGTGCAGATTAAAGACAAAAGCAAAGCAGCAAAGAGAATCTGTATTAAGAAGTCATATAAGCAAAAGCAGAGAGAAAGGCATAATTGGTTACATAACTTTTGGTCTAATGATAAGTTTTTTCTTTGAGAGAAAAAATGTTTTTTATTTGTTTTTCAATTAATTTTTAGAAAGTATTATTTGCACAAGATTTTAAATTCAGTGAAAAGTAATCCTTCTTTCCTCCCCTGTCCCTTAGTCACTCAGTTCATTTTTAGGAGGCAACCATGATTACTAGTTTTTTGTATGACCTTCCACAGCTATTCCATGTATCTAAAATACATTTTTTTCTTTATCACTCAAATTTATACCTTATTGTATTTATCAGTATACATAGAATTTTCTCAATTAAAAATAGATGTGTGATATTCCCTTGTACAAATATACTATTGTTTAATCATTCTTTTATTGATGGATATTTAGGTTGATCAGATTTTTTTATGAAGAGATAATGAATTGGTGAGACTGCATTTAAAATTTTTATAAATGTTACCCAGATTATCCTTCACAGAGACTATTAATTTATATCCCTACCAATGATGTTTGAGAGTAATTGTTTTTCCACATCCTGACAACACAATATTTTCTCTTTTTTTGTCAGTTTGATAGATTTATAGAAATGACATCTCATACTGTGATACTACATTTTCTTATCTTTTTGTGTTGTTTTGTAATTTTGTTGTTCCGGTAAGTGAGGTTGGACATCTTTTCTTTTACTTTCAAGTTACTTTTTTTTTCTTTTTTTAACTAAGCTCTACACATAACATGGGGTTTGAATTCAAGATCCTGAGATCAAAAGTTGCATGCTCTACCAGCCAAGCCAGCCAGGTACACCCATTTACCCTAATTCTTTTTCTATGAAGTGGCTGTTCATATTTTTTTGTCCATTTTTCTATTGAGTGGTTGGTCTTGTTAATTTGTAACAATTCTTAACATCTTAAGGAAGGCATTAGGCCTGTATTCACTGTATTTATCCCAGTTTTTCTAACTTTCTGCCTTATAAAAGTATGATTTTTATATAGCCAATCTTTCACCATTATTTTGATTGAGTGTTGTCTTCTATTTAGAACTTCCCACTCCATGATTATTAAATGCTCCCATTTTTACTTATAGAATTTTCAAAAAGTTTTATTTTATTTTTAAATCTTTCCATTTGGAATTTATGTATATGTTAGCTGTGGCCTTGGGTCTTGAATTTGACAGAGGATCTCTGGTTAAGGGGAATTAAGTGATATCTTAGAAGGCAGTTTTATGAAAAATGCAAGTTTATTCTAATGTCATCCAAACTCTAAAGGCAAATTCTGTGGAGGACAATTATTAGAATATACTAGCAGTTTGCTTAATGCATTTTTCTTTGTGAATTGTAAGGTTTCTTTATTTGTATTTATTTAGGTACATATGTATGTATGTACAATCACTCTATACCCAGTGTGAGGCTCCAACTCAAATCTGAAATAGAGAATCACATGAACTACTACAGAGCCAGCTATATGCCCCTTAATTCATTTATTCATTCATTCATTTATTAAAAGATTATATATTTATTTGAGAGAGAAAGAATGGGGAGGGAGGGAGAAAGAGAGAAACAGACTCCTTGTTGTGCACAGAGTCTGATGTGGGGCTTGATCTCATGACACTGAGACCATGACCCAAGCCCAAAGCAGGAGTCAGATGCTTGGGGCACCTGGGTGGCTCAGTGAGTTAAACGACTGCCTTTGGCTCAGGTCATGATCCCAGAGTCCTGGGATCAAGCCCCGCATTGGGCTCCCTGCTCAGCAGAGGGCCTGCTTCTCCCTCTCCCTCTGCCTGCACTCTGCCTCCTTGTGCTCTTTCTCTATCTGTCAAATAAATAAAATCTTAAAAAAAGAGATGCGGGGCACCTGGGTGACTCAGTCGTTAGGCGTCTGCCTTCAGCTCAGGTCATGATCTCAGGGTCCTGGGATTGAGCCCCGCCTTGGGCTCTCTGCTCAGCGAGGAGCCTGCTTCTCCCTCTCCCACTACCCAGGGAACCCTGATTCACTTATTTTTAAAAGTATTTTTTTCATGGCTAAGATGTTGGTTAGATTCGAAAATGGTAGATAAGGAATTATTTCAAATTGATGAAAAGGAGGATACTGATAAGTAATTCAGTCATGTTTTTTCTTCTCAGCTCCACATTGGTATAATCAACCATCAACCTGACATCTTCACTTACATGTGTAATAAGTATTTCAAACTTACTCCCTCAAACACCCCCAGTTTCATTCAAACCAAATATTGAAGATATTGATTTCTTTCATACTTGATCATACTTCATACTTTCAATCTTTGATACTTGATTTCTTTCATATCCTCAATCCCACATCCCATATCAACAAGTCCTGTCACTTATACACAAACTATGTCTTAAATATAGTCGTTTTCCTCACATGGATAACTGCAATAACCTCCCAACTTTCTCCCTACTTTTACTTATCTCCCCTATAATCTATTTCTATGGTAGCAGCCAAAGGGATCTTTTAGAAAGATAATATATACCAGCTTATGTTACTTCCCTACTTAAAACTCTCCAGTGGCTTACTGTTGTACTTGGAATAAAAGCCAAACTCTTCACTGATGCTCTAAATGATCTGACTTTTGCTTTCCTTTCCATGCTCATATGATACCATCCATTCCACTTTGGTTCCTATGCTTCAGTTACATGGAACTTTGTTCTTCAAGCATACACAAGTTCATTCTTGATTTAGAACCTTTATACCAGCTTTTCTGGGTTTCCATGTCGTTTACTCCTTGTCTTTCATGTTTAGTTCAGATTTTACCTCCCTGGAGAGGCCTTTCCTGACCATCCTACACAATGTTGACCTCTCTTCTTTTGCTACTGTCACAATAATCTAATTTTATTCATTGCATTTACCACTATCTGAAGGCATTATTTATTAACCTATTATTGAACTCTCCCACTGGACTATAAGCCCCATGAAAGCAGGGATCTTAATCACTAGGACGGTATCCCTGGCACACAATTGGCTTTCAGATATTTAATGAAAATGGAAGTGCAACATTTATAAACTTGGTTATGCTTTCAAGGCTGCCTTGAGTTGCTTAATTTAGATAAAGAACACTATAGAGGAAGAAGCACTTTATGAATTTACTAAAAACTGGACCTCTCATCATTCCTTTCCTTTTCTAACCTGGCTTTTATATTCACTTGTTCACTACTCTACCGAAGTTATATTCTCCAAAGTTCAATAAAATTGATGGAGTTGCAGGCCTTTTCCCCTTACAGTCCTCATCTTTTAAGCAACATTTGACACTTTGAAACTCTCTTCCCTTGGCATCTCATCCTCTGCCTGAATTGGAGACCCCTTTAATATTCACTCATATGGTGTTTTTTGGTAATAAACATACATGTTCCCTTCTTAATATACGTGCTGCTGAAGTGAGCACATGTCTCCTACTTAATAGTTCCCCATTTTTCTTTTGTACAGTTGTGTTTCCCATTCTTCAATTTATGCAGTCTTAGTGGGACTGTAAATTCTGGTGTCGTGCCCCCTCATTAGTGATGGGTAGGCAGGGAACTCAAGCCAAGTCAGTCATGCTCCTGCCTCTCTACTCCTTGAAACTTGAGTGGAAGACCAAGGACTAGGAAAAAATGATTGAAATGCATATATTTTAGCAGCAATGGCTGGATAAGATAGTTGAAGTGACTATATTTCTCCTACTTTATTAGCTCTCCCGTAAATTTTTTGTTTAAATCAGCCCAAATTGGCTTCTGTTGATTATGAAAGAATACCTTAAAATGTCCACTTTTCCTTCCGACCTTGGAAGAATTAACCTAGTTTACTCATCCGTTACCTACCTCCCCTCGGGTAACCACCAGTTTGTTCTCCACTTCTCTTAATTTTAGAATCTTTCTCAAAGGTCTGCTCTCATAATGACTTCATATCTAGTCAGTTGCCAAATTATTACTTCTATAAGAGATATACTTAGTGTCAGGGAGTTTTACTCCAAGAACTTGGAATTTAGAGAAATAAATTTGCTGTCAGAATTATACTATGAAATCTTGAAGAGTCTTACTAATTGTAGCTAACATTTATTGTATGATTGCCGCATGCCGGGGACTGTGCTAAGTCCTTTACATGTATTATTTTAAAGTAACCCATTTAATAACTTTTAGGGGTAAGTATTTTTATCCTCAGCTAAGTTTTATCTATTAGTATTCTTCAGTTTTAAGTAATGGAAACTTACTGGCAATTTAAACCAAAAAGAACATATTGTAAAGATATTAAAAAAAAAAAAAGCACAGAAATGGTAGGAAGGCAGAAGAAATCAGCTTGGAAATGCATGATCTGGTTAATTTCAGAGTGTCAGACAGCAAGGACCATGAGAATGGTAGGAGTCCACTGAGATGAATGAACTATCACCCTTCTTCTATCTTTATTTCTTGCTCAATATTTAAAGTCTGGGGAGAGAGTATTCTGTTGACCTAACTTAGATCAGTGTCTGACCCCAGAATGGGTAGAATCTGGGAGAACTCACTAGAATTATCTTTGGCATGTGTAAGAGGAGGCCAGAAATCCTATCCAAACTACATAAAACGGAGGAGAGGTAACTCCCTCAAAGAGAATAGATGCTGCTAGGAAACTGGTATTACTGCTGGGTGACCAAAAACAAGGAATATACATTGTAAATTACAACTTGCTCAAATTAGGAAACAGCCTATCAGAAATTCAAAAGAAGTCTAACTGCAGAGCCCATGCTCTTAATTATATTAATGAAGTGGTTCTCAACTTGGGATGATTTTATCTCCCAGGAGACATTTAGCAGTGTATATATACTCTGGTCATCACAACTGTAGGGATAGGTGCCATTAGCATATGGTGGGTAGAAGTAAAAGTGTGCTGCTAAACATCCTAAAATATGCATTACAGCCCTCCAACAAAGATTTATTTGGCCCAAAACCTCAAAAATGCGATTGGAAACTCTAACCTGAGAAAATATGGCATGGGGCCATATTCTTAAAATGTGTCAATCAAGGGGCACCTGGGTGGCTCGGTGGGTTAAGCCTCTGCCTTCGGCTCAGGTCATGATCCCAGGGTCCTGGGATCGAGCCTCGCTTTGGGCTCTCTGCTTGGCAGGGAGCCTGCTTCCCCCTCTCTCTGTACCTGCCTCTCTGCCTACTTGTGATCTCTGTCTATCAAATAAATAAATAAAATCTTTAAAAAAAATGTGTCAATCAAAAGAAGGCTTGGTAAACACTATGTATGGTAGAAAACAGAGGGTCACAATGGAGCAAGCTTCTATGTAACTACTCAAGCTCTGTCCAAAGGTTGAGGGTCCTTCTTAGATCGGTCTTGACACCTGATCCTTACTTTAGAAATGATTGCATCAGACTATCTCAGTCTGATGCTATTAAATATCTGAATCATAGTGAGCTGTTATCTGATTCCATGCACATAAGTGATCAACTGGTTAATAAATTGGATCCTAGTTACTTTAGTTTCAGCCAGATCAGTGTAAATGTCTGGTCTCGATGGAGGTTAATAGTTCTCATTGTAAATCTGTATGTTATTGTGATTTTTATACATCAGTTTCTTTTGAGATTTTTTAGTTAACATCCATCTGTGTAATTAAGGTTGGAACACTCATACTTCTGAACCTCCAAGTTCAAGTTGCTATACTTTGTCATAAATTCATGCAGGTGATTATCACTATGGTAGTCTCTGAATATTCTTTGATACTCTTCTCATCTGGAAGTGGGATGTATTTTGTCCCCTTCTCTTAAATCTGAATGGGCCTATTACTGCTTTGACTAATAGTGTACCACAGAAGTGGTGTTATTGACTTATGACACCATTTATAAAAGGCTATGCCTCTTTTATCATATGTACTGGAATACTTATTCTTGGAATCCTGAGCCACCATGTAAGAAGTCTAACTACTATAAGGCCATCATGTTGGAGATGTTATATGTAAGCATTAAAATTGATAGGCCTAGCTGACCCCCCCAGTTAATAGCCAGCTTCAGCTCTCCGTTTGGCAACACAGTCAAATTAGCATCTTGAGAACAATGTACATGTTAGTAATTTTTCACTCAATGTTTTTCAATATAGATGAAAAAGGTATAATCCAAGTGAGTCCTCCTCTTGAACATCTAATCCATTTGAACCTTCAGATGACTTTATACCCAACCAACTGCTATCGACTGCAACTTCATGAGACCTACAAATGAAAACCACCTAACTGAGGCCAGTCAACTAACAGAGCTGGGAAATACTTTGAAATAGTTTCTGTTTTAGCCATTAGTTTTGAGGTAGTTTGTTATGTGCAGTAGATATCCAGAACAGCCTCTGAGAGCCTCCCTAGGTGGGTTGCCAGCTCTTTCCAACTTGTGTCTTTAGGTGTTATCTTAGAATTTCAGATTTTCGGGGCACCTGGGTGGCTCAGTGGGTTAAAGCCTTTGCCTTCGGCTCGGGTCATGATCCCAGGGTCCTGGGATCAAGCCCCACATCAGGCTCTCTGCTCCGCGGGGAGCCTGCTTCCTCCTCTCTCTCTCTCTCTCTCTGCCTGCCTCTCTGCCTACTTGTGATCTCTGTCTGTCAAATAAATAAATAAATAAAATCTTAAAAAAAAAAAAGAATTTCAGATTTTCCTGTATAGTGTATTTTAGCTTCTTGTGTTCATTTTCATTCCCAGTGACCTCATTCCCTCTGTGTTCTCATGCTTTCCCATTGCCCAACTGATCTTTCAGCCTTCAATCTCTTCAATCTACCCTGCACTCATCTGAAAGAATGTCTCTATATCAGATTTTCTTAGAACACAGTTTTTAACATGTTTCTTTCAAATTCAATATTTTTTTCAAAACTGGGAACAAATTATTGTAATTCCATCTCCTAGTACAGCTTAGATTTAATCTTGACCTTTTCCTATGCCCATAGGCTTTATACCTTAAAGACTCTTGAAATTATTACTATTTTTTAAGATTTATTTATTTTTGACAAAGAGACAGTGAGAGAGGGAACACAAGCAGGGGGAGTGGGAGAGGGAGAAGCAGGCTTCCTGCTGGGCAGGGAGCCTGATGCAGGGCTTGATCCCAGAACCCTAGGGTCATGACCCAAGCTGAAGGCAGACGCTTAACAACTGAGCCAGCCAGGTGCCCCAAGGCTCATGAAATTATTGGCATATATTTCCAGAGATACAAAATTCCAAAATCTATATGATAATTTAAAAAGGTATTTAAAAAATAATTTTATACACGAAGGACCCAAATTTATTTTGCATAAATATTTTGATTTGCTGCTTTTGTTCAAATAACTGTTGTATTGTTATTTAGGTTTATGGAGGTTCATCAAATCTTAATAGTCCTCAACTTGCAGGATTACTAGAAACCACATGTGCTCTACTGGTGCCAGATATGTCATTTATAGATCACTCTTTCATAAGGCAACAAATGGCTTCATATGCCCAGATCATTTCCTTTCTGGAGAAGATACATTGTGTCAGCATGGTTGCCATGTGTGGTAATTGATAATGTCTGTGCCACATGGCTTACTTCTACTCTTGTCCAACACAGCTATTCTACCACCTATGATTACCATATGTTACAGCACTCTAGGTTAATGGAATCCTTTCCATCTTCCCTTCTAGTCACAAATGTCATTGTGGCTCAATTCCATTAGATCCACACTCAACAAAGAATAAAGTGTTCAGAACTCTCTGGGCATAGAAACCACCTTTGTGAAGTTTTCATATTTAGTTGCCTGCTTCATTTTTATTTTAAAACGCAGTAGGATTTTTTTGAGGAATGCTCCAGAGTGGGTAATGGGCATCTGCTGACTAAAATAGAACATGATTAATATCACTCTCAATTCTTGCATGTATTTACTCTAAGTAAATATATAAAGGGACCTAAAGATTAGATGATAATAATAAAGATAGATTTTTTTTCCACCATAAAGCACTTTTTAGTTTCTGTAAAGTGAAAACTAGTAGCAAATTATTGAAGTGGATTTTTAAAATAGAGTCAATTCATTTTAGAAGAACCCTTAATTACAGGATTATACCACATGTTAGCCATTTACAGTACCTTCATCAGAAATTACCACAAACCCCTGCCTGCTTCCTCTTTCATAAGCATGTCATAATAAATTCACAAATAATTTTGGTTCCTCAAAGAACTATGCTAGATAAAAACAAAGATTTTTATCAGTAGTGGTAAAAACATTAGAAAAAAGGCTCTCAGGGGCGCCTGGGTGGCTCAATGGGTTAAGCCGCTGCCTTCGGCTCAGGTCATGATCTCAGCGTCCTGGGATCGAGTCCCGCATCGGGCTCTCTGCTCGGCAGGGAGCCTGCTTCCCTCTCTCTCTCTCTCTGCCTGCCTCTCTGTCTACTTGTGATCTCTCTCTGTCAAATAAATAAATAAATAAATCTTTAAAAAAAAAAAAGGCTCTTTGGGGGACGACTTTGCTTGTTAAAACCAATGAAATAGTGCATGCAGGCCTGTTATTACCTAATGTGAACTTTATTTTTGACAACTTTGGACTTGCTGCAAAATGACCAATTAGCTTGCAATAGAAAAGGAATAAAAATTAATATAGCAGTCATATTTTTGGCAGCAAATGGAGATTATTTTAAAGTTATTGATTTAGAATGGAAAAGATGTAGCTAGGGTATATTGAGGAGAAAGGAGGAAGAAATTCTTATTTGAAAACACTTCCATGTGCTCAGTTTTTTCAGTTGTCATGTATTCTATTGCTCCCTACTGGTCAGTTTGACAACACAAGTGAATTGACATCTTAACAAGTACTTAGACATTAGCCATTCTTCATTTTAAAAAATATGAATGAAAAATTACACATCCTTATATTTACATTTTAACATTTAAGGCCTGGCCTTAAACATTTCCCTGGGTACTAGATCTGAGATTATATTTATATGTTTTATCGTTACTATACTTTTTCAAAAATATAAAAACATTTGCTTTATCACTTGAGATATGGCATCAATTTCAAGTTGATAGTTTTTTATAATTAGCAATAATAAAATTGAAGCTTTTCTGGAGATAGTATTTCTATTTTTTGCCTATAAAGAGATAAAACAGGCATACTTTAGAACAGACAGTATCGTGTACATTTGCATAACCAAGAAAATATTAACTGAAGATAAGTTGAAATTAATAGATTTTTCGTAGTTACAAGTATCAGTTATTTACCACATGTCAAATATTTTTATTAACTTTTTAAAAAAATTAATAGACTTTATTTTTTGGAGCAGTTTTAGATTTACCAAAAAAAGGAGTGTAAAGGATAGAGAGTTCCCATATATGCCCTCTCCCCCTGTCCAGTTTCCCCAATTATTTAACATCTTATATTAGGTACATTTATAATAATTGAGCCAATAATTGAATTAATTCATTATTAACTAAAGTACATAGTTCACATTAGGGTTCACTGTGTTGTGCATCCTGTGTGCTTTCATAAATGGCTGTTATATATCCATCATTATAGTATCATACAGGATAGTTTTTGCTGCCCTGAAAATGCTGTGTTCTATCTATTCATTCTATCTCCCACTACCCTTGAATTCCTGGCAATTTATCATAACTTTTAATTCTAGGAAATCATTTACTGCTAACTTCAAGTAAGCTCAGTGTTCCCAAAAGCAACTATGAAGATCTAAACTTGCTTTAGTGTCCATTTACTCCTTTTGTAGTTATATATAAAATATATTTTATAGTTATTGGGGTGCCTGGGTGGCTCAGTGGGTTAAAGCCTCTGCCTTCGGCTCGGGTCATGGTCCCAGGGTCCTGGGATTGAGACCCACATTGGGCTTTCTGCTTAGCAGGGAGCCTGCTTCCCCCTCTCTCTCTGCCTGCCTCTCAGCCTACTTGTGATCTCTGTCAAATAAATAAATAAAATCTTTTAAAAATATATATATTTTATAGTTCTTTAAAGTTGTATTTGTTACTGTATCACTTGAGATCCAGTTAAGAAATCAGAGGGAATAGAATCAGGAAATTGGTTATACAAGGGGTAGAAGGGCTGAAAAGTCTAAAGGGAAGGTAAGACAGTCTTCTTTGGCTGCTATAACAAAAATATCATAAACTGGGTGACTTACAATCAACAAAAATCTATTTCTCCGAGTTCTGGAGGCTGGATGGTCTAAGATCAGGGTTCTGGCAGATTCAGTGTCTGGTTATAGAAAACCATCTTTTTTTTTTTTTAAGATTTCATTTATTTATTTGACAGAGATCACAAGTAGGCAGAGAGGCAGGCAGAGAGAGAAAGGAGGAGGCAGGCTCCCTGCTGAGCAGAGAGCCTGATGCGGATGCGGGGCTCGATCCCAGGACCCTGGGATTATGACCTGAGCTGAAGGCAGAGGCTTTAACCCATTGAGCCACCCAGGCGCCCCTAGAAAACCATCTTTTTATTGTGTCCTCAGGTGGTAGAAAGGGAGAAGGGTCTCTCTTGAGCTTCTTTTCTAAGTACACTAATCCTATGACCCCGCCCTCATGACATAATCACCTCCCAAAACACCTACTAGTGTTACCTTGGGTGTTAGGATTTCAACATATGGATTTTTGGAAAACACAAATACTGGGTCCCTAGCAGGCAAGATTAGGAAGCTAGAAGCCACTACCATCTCTAGGCTGATGGACAAATGAAGGAAGTTGATGTTTCTGGAGCTCAGAGACTGCTGTCATAGGCAAAAATTGGAATTTCGATAGACATATTCAGGGGGAGCAAAGTTACCAACGAGATGCAGTAGGCATTAGAACTGAGATAAGGGACAGGGAATAAATATCCTGGTTTTCACCTCTCCTCCCACCTTCCATTTTCCTGTCAATACCTCCCACTGAAAAAATTTCAGCTGGAAGTAAACTGTCAAGGAACCTGGTGAATATAGCTTGAAAGGTTCAGCCTCCCTATAATACAGAGCGAAGGGGGTAAGAGTGATACAAGAACAGAAAGGACAGGGACTAACATATTAATCAATTCTGTTTAATTTTTTTAAAAAGATTTTATTTTTTTATTTGAGAGTGAGCAAGCAAGAGAGAGGGAGGGAGCACAAGTGGGGGAGGAGCAGAGGGAGAGGGAGAAGACTTTGATTCCCTATTGAGCAGGAAGTCTGGGACTCCAGGGTAATGATCCGAGCTGAAGGCAGATGCTTAACCAACTGAGCCACCCAGGTGCCCCTATTCTGTTTAACTTTTATTTAAAAAATTTAAAAGATTTTATTTATTTACTTGACAGAGAGAAAGCACAAGCACGGGAGCAACAGAGGGAGAGGGAGAAGCAGGCTCCCCAAAGAGCAGGAAGCCCAATGCAGGACTTGATCCCAGGACCCTTGGATCATGACCTGAGAAGAAGGCAGATGCTTAACCGACTAAGCCACCCAGGCATCCCTGTGTTTAATTTTTAAAATCAACTTTAATTTACTTATAATACAGTTACAGAAAATGTACATTTTAATATTTTTTAAAAAAATTAGGCATGGAGCCAAACATGGGACTTGAACTCACAACCTTGAGATCAAGACCTGAGTTGAAATCAAGAGTCAGACACTTGGGATACCAGGGAGGCTCAGTTGGTTAAGCAACAGATTCGAATTCAACTCAGGTCATGATCTCAGGGCCCTGGCTTTGAGCCCTGTGTTGGGCACCATGCTCAGTGGGGAGTCTGCTTGAGGATTCTTTCTCCCTCTGCCCATCCCCCCACTCCACACTCTCTCAAATTAAATAAATAAAAAATAAATAAAGTTGCCTGAGCCACACAGGTGCCCTGCTTTAATAATTTTTGGCAAATGAATATATAGATGTGACCACCCAGTCAAGATATAGAACATTTTATTTATTTGTTATTTATTTTTTTAAAAGATTTTATTTATTTATTTGACAGAGATCACAAGTAGGCAGAGAGGCAGGCAGAGAAAGAGAGAGGGGGAAGCAAGCTCCACACTGAGCAGAGAGGCCGATGTGGGACTCGATCCCAGGACCCTGAGATCATGACCTGAGTCAAAGGTAGAGGCTTAACCCACCGAACCACCCAGGCGTCCAAGATATAGAACATTTTAATCCCCCACCCCTCCACATTCCTTTTTACTCCTTTGCCATGAATCTCCCACGCCACCTCAGTTGTAAGCAACCACCATAGATTATTTTTGCCTGTTCTAGAATTTCATGTAAACATTATCATATAGTATGTACCCTTTTGTGCCTGGATTTTTTTCCCTCAGCATGTTTTTGAGATTCACCTACATTGTGTTCATCAGTAATTTTTTTACTACTGAGTAGTAGTCTATTGTATGAATACACCACAATTTGTTTATTCACTCACCTATTAATGGATATCTGGGTTATTTCCAAGTTTAAGCTATTATGAATAAAACTATTGTGAACCATTTATGTACCAGGTTTTTTTGTGTGTATGTGTTTGGTGTGCATGTTTTCATTTCTTATGGGTAAATACCTGGGAGAGGAATTCCTGGGTCATATGATAAGAAACTGCCAAACTCAACAATTCTTTTTTTTTTTTTTTTTTTTGTTAAAGATTTTATTTATTTATTTCAGACAGAGAGAGCGAGCAAGCATGAGGTTGGGGGAGGGGGTGGCAGTGTCAGAGAGAGAGCAAGCTCCAGGCTGAGCAGAGAGCCCAATGAGAGGCTCCATCGCTGGATCCTGGGATCATGACCTGAGCTAAAGGCAGACACTTAACTGACTGAGCCACTCAGGAGCCCCTAACAATTCTTTTTAATTTTATAGATATCATCATTACTATGATTATCCATGAAAGGGCATTGTATATTTCCTTCAAAGATCTAAGGGTTAGAAGGAAAGCAATTCTTACGAAGAAAGAAAAACTTCAAAAAATTTAAATACTCTTGGTACATGCACTTTCGTAGCTCACTATTTTTTAATAGATAGTAAGAAAGGGGATTAGGAAAGTGTAGGAGAAAAGGAACTGAAAAGGAAAGTAAAGCAATGCAAAATAATGACTAAAAAGACTTCTTGACAATGGCAAAATCATCCTACACAGCTGCTCTGAGATCCCAGCACTGCTGTCAGCAACCTTCTGGCAAAGCTACTCTGTCAAATGAAAGGAATAGGATCCATATTTGTGAAGGAATATCTTTATTAATATAAGCAAACACACCTCTCATTTATAGTAATAAAGAGGTGTGGGCTTTTTACTCTTAGTAGTAATGTTTCTTCAACATATAATACTTCCCTTTGATATGTGAGTTGAGTCATAAATTAATGTCACAAATAAATGTCATCTAGATCAGGGAGGCAACTACATTATAAAGTAAGGTGTAGCTTGATATGAATTGTTATAGGTGAAAGCTATGTACTCTTGAACTAAATGATACTATGTCAAATTCTGAGATTTTAAAGTTATTGGAATGTAAAGTTGTGGACATTTAGGTTTGCAGCCTTAAAAGTTTTGTCAGTCTTTTCTAGACATTCTGAAATGGAAATGAACAGGTGGATTGAGAACAAAGACAAATGAGGAGTTTAAAGGCTTTCTTGGCATCTCATAGAAAAGTTGTTCTACACTGGTGATATTTTAAACAAAACACGTATAAATACATTTAGCTTGTCTGGAAACAGACTTATTTATTGGGTCTTTCCATTTACCTCAGAGACAAAAATAAATAGTTATAGAGGACTTATGTGCATTACTCACTATATGCTTTCTATCATGTATTATTTAATCTTGAACTAGGAGAAAGAATGGACGTCTGTTTTACGTGATGCCATAATGTACATTAGTGAGCTCAACCCACTTAATCTTAAAATAACAGTAACAGGTCAGGGATTTAGAATACAGTATTACATGAAAACAGTTGGCAGGGACACTCCTTCTTCTTCCATTAATAGCCAACTAGAAATGGTATTTCAGACCCTAAATCTAACTAAAACCCAGAAACAATAAATGGAGAGGATGGGGTGGATAATTTGTGAACATGTTTTTCAAAGTAGAGAAAGAATCACTATGTTTTTGCCGAATTATATGTTGCCATGGACATGGCAGTATGCAGTAATGATGCTATCATCTATACAGCTGTATAACAACACAGCTTCTCTTTCTCCCACTCCCCTCAGTAAGGCTTGAAAATAATAGGTTTGTGTATAGTTTGGTAAGAAAATTAGGATCATTTAAAGTCATTTCAGTTTCAATCTAAGAAAGAAAAGGAGGCTTGAAGGATGGGGAAGAAGAGCAAAGAAAATGTATGAAAAGTACATATTATATAATAAGGTATAATATGTTTTATACAGAGACTACAGAAGGGTGTCTTGGAATGCTGGAAAACTAATGGCTTTGCAGTGAAAAGACCTGGATTTTAGTCCTTGTTGCATCACTTGTTTGTGACCTTGAGCAAAGTCACCATATCTTTATGGCTCAGCTTTCTCATCTGTAAAATGGAATCATAATGATAATGATGTCTTCTACCTCGAGATGTTATTGTAAGGATTAAAGGTATGAAAACACTTGTAAACTATAAAGTCCTATAAAAATAAGCCTTTATAGACATATTGCAGAAGCAAAGAAGAGAAGAGTAAAAGAAAAACGGTTCTAGAAGGTTTGGAGGCTTATAACCTGGGTTCTAATTACAATGCCATGGTGAGTAGCTTTGGAACCTGGAAGCAGATATATATTAATCTTGTTTCCTGTCTTTAAGAAAGGAGGATAACACCATTTTCTTCACTGAATCAAATGAGAGGATATATGCAAAGGAACCTACCACTTGAAAGGTGTGTGATACCCCTTTCCCCCAAACTACTTATTAAATTAGTGTCACCAACAACAAAAGGTGTTGACACTGCGGTATCTTTCAACAGACACCTACGCTAAGGCAACGCAGGGACAGATAAGGAAAACCGAGGTAAATCCAATCCAAGTGGGAACCAGCAGCTAGACTTGGGAGATGTCTTAGTTCACTCTTACCCAGTTGAGGCTAGGGTATCCATACAGTAAAGATATGTAGAGTTGGAGAGCGGGCGAGTCGAGTGTCCTTTTCGACTCCGCGGGCTCGACGGGAGGGACCCTGAAATTCTTAATTAGAGCCGGTTACCATGGCGACAGTCTCTAGGCAGCGTGGGCTGAGCTCTCCGGAGGGCTGGAGGGTGGGCCGCCGCTGGACCCTGCGCGCGCGCCCGCCAACAACTTTCCCTCCAGACCCGAGAGGGGGCGGCGCGCTCCGCCCCCACCCCCGGGCCGCGCACGTCCGCGCTCGGCGGCGCGCACGCCTGCGGGAGCCCTCTCCAGGCAACCTAGTGCTGATAGCTCGTGCCGGTGCGGCCGCTAACAGCCTTTGCGGGAGCCCGAGGCTCGAGAGCAGCCCCCTCCCCTTCCTGGATTCCCTACCCCCCTCCCTACTTCCCGGTCGGCCCCGGGGCATGAGCAACGATGGCCGGCTGCAGCCCCGAGGAGAAAACTTACCGGCGCTTCCTGGAGCTATTCCTGGGCGAGTTTCGCGGACCGTGCGGCGGCGGCGAGCCCGAGCCGGAACCCGAACCCGAGTCGGAGCCGGAGCCCGAGGCCGAGCCCGAACTGGTAGCGGCTGAGGCGGCCGAGGCTTCGGTCGAGGACCCTGGCGAGGAGGTGGCCACTGTGGCCGCTACGGAGGAGGGGGAGCAAGAGCAAGAGCAAGACCCCGAGCCCGAAGAGGAGGCGGTGGGGGAAGAGGCGGTGGCAGCGGCGCAGGGCGAGGAAGAGGACGCGGCGGCAGCCCGGGGGCAGTCGGCCGTGCCGCCGCCGCAGCCCCAGCTGCCACCTCTACCCCCGCTCCCGCGGCCGCTGTCGGAGCGCATCACCCGTGAGGAGGTGGAGGGCGAGAGCCTGGACCTGTGCCTGCAGCAGCTCTACAAATAGTTAAGTAGCGGGGCTTGGCTGGGGGTGGGCCCGCTGTCCCCGCCGCGCCGGCCTCGACGCGGCTCTCTCGGCCCCTCAACTGCTCTCTTTTCTTCTTTTCACCCCCTCTCCCCCTCTCCCGCGCCTCGCGCTGCTAGAAGCGCCCTAGCTCCTCGGACCCGGCGGTCGCTACGAGCTGCCCACGCCCGCCTCGGCCCCCGCCCTCCCACTGGCCCTGGCCCTCCCGCGGGTCTCGGGCCCCTTCTTCCCGTTGCACCTCGGCCGCCCACTTCTTGCTCCACTTCACAAACACCGCTTTCCCTTCGTGCTTCGGAAGGTCCTTTCTTCCAGTCTTCCGAGCTCCCTGTTAGCAGCTCCCTTCTTCATCGTGGAGGTTTCCTCCCACCCGGGTCTGTCTTTTCCCAGTCTGAGTCCCCTGTTGTTTGGCGGCGGAGAGACGCGACTCCCTTCTAGGCTGCGATGCGAGGTGCCTCCTGCGTAACCGCAACAACAATGATAATAATACCGGCTTTATAGCCACAGGAGGAGAAACTGGAGTAGGTTTTCCTTCAGGCTCTCGGTGTGGAAAGTGAAGAGATCTTGAGATGGCTTAATCCACGGAAGCCGCGTATCTTAAAGATATTTGATAACTCATAATTGAGGGAGATGGGAAGGAATTGAGAGGGAAGGGTAAGCACATTTTTACGAGCGAGACTTGAGGTGAAAGAGTAGTAATTCGTTAAAGTGGAAAAGTCAGGCTGGTTTGATAAAATTGCAATCAGGTGCAATATTTTCAGTCCATTAAGTAGATGGGGTAGGGGAGAGAAAGCAGATGGCTTAGCCACACAGATGAAAGTCTGAAATAGAAAGGTCAAGGCTTTGCCTTTCATCCCAGGTCTGGTTTTTATGG
Organism: Lutra lutra; assembly: GCF_902655055.1. Lineage (NCBI taxonomy): Eukaryota > Metazoa > Chordata > Mammalia > Carnivora > Mustelidae > Lutra > Lutra lutra. The sequence continues at coordinate 33,188,233 of NC_062293.1, forward strand.
GCTTGAAATAGAAATGGTTTACAATTGCGTTTCTTTCTAAATGGAATTGTTCTGGAATGACGGAGGAGAATACTGACAAGTCTTTGAAAATATCGGTAAACCTGAGAGTCTCTTGGCATTCTGCTTACAGTTGTATTGAAAGGTGTTACTCTGCCCCCCCGCCCCCCGAAAGTTTACTGCTGCAAGAATCACTGCAATTAAGTTCAAAGCCTAACTTAAAAGAAGGGCCTGGAAAGTAAATGTAGTCTTCATCCAACCTGACAGACACCTGATCAAATCATTCTTCCCCTTAAAGAACAAGCTTATCAATAGGGGAAAAGCATTTAACCTTTCTGCTGGAGAAGTGGACTGTGTTGATGTCCTATACTTTATAAGCCTTTTAAAATTTAAATTTGAAATGCAATCCGATTACCAAAGTAATAATGCTTTCTGGGAAATATAAAAAATAAAATGGCGTGTTATACCACCACTAGGGATAACCGGTATTAACATTTTAGAGCATTTCTTCCTAGTGTTTGTAAACTGTCAGAGAAGAGGGCTTATGAAATGTAATTTTTAAACACTAAATAAAGACATTTAGAACTTCTGGTTAAAATGGAAATGTTTACCAAAGTGGAGGAATTTATCTGAGCATCACACTGATCCTTTTTTGACAGTTCTTACCTTTACAAATGCAGTGACAAAGAGACGCACATTTAAACATTAGAGAAGGTTCATTAAGAAGAGTCATTAGTTTGGAACAACCATGAACATTTGCCATTCAAAAAGGTTTTTTTAAAAAATGGAATCTATATAAAGATGATAAGGTGGTAAATGTGTTTTTCCATAGGAAAGGAAGCAAGATTAATTTCAATATGCATAAAACTAGAAAAAGATATTCAAATGATAAAATGGCCATTTGAGAACAGAAGTTTGGATTTGAAGTAAAACTAACAAAGTTAGAAAATATTATTTCACCTTAAATCAGAGATTTTATCATTTTTACTGTGCTTCATACAAAAGCTATTAACCTATTTTTATTTAGATATAAAATGGCTGGCTTGTTTATGTAAAGTATCTTTAAGATCCTTAACAGATTAAAAAAACAAAGGAAACCTTCACTGTGTTAAAAATATACTTTTAAATTAACACTTCTAATTATTTTTTATTTATAAAAGAAAATCATATCAATTAGTCACCAGAGTCAATACTGGAAAACACTGTAAAAGTAGATCAGTTTTCTCTCTAAGCACTTTATTTTATAGATGAGAAAGTGGATCTAAATTCAGAAATGGCAAATTATGTACAAGTAATTCTGACATTTCTCAATCTCTGAACCAGAAGTTTCTCCTTTACATATTTGAAATGATGGGTCCTTAAATTTCCTAGGAAATATTTTGAAATAATTCTGATTAGAAATATGTTGAAATTGCTTATTTGGGGAAGGTGATTTTCTTTCCCCCAAATATTTTCTCACCCACTTTTCATTTTGGGAATTTGTGACATACTTTAAAAACTCTGCCATGCTTGTCAAAGGGGGCTGAAATTCTTAAATAGAGCTACCTGAACTATATATTCACCAATTTAATAATTGGGACTAGTGTGAGAAGAAAATAACACTGCATTTAATACCAGTTTTATAAGTCTCTAGTGTGTGTTTTTTATCAGGATTTTGGAAATACACAATATGGAGCTGCTAAATAAACAGATTCTCTGAAGAAAAGAAACAAGGTGCTTATTTTTTGATTAGTTTTATGTATACACCAGTTGGAAATTAAAACAGTGAATGTTTTTCTCAATATTTTGCTTCTCAAGAATTTTATAACAAGAACACCAGATATATTTAACATTCTTCATTTTGGTAAACTCAAAGTCAGGGCTAACTTGAGGTAGGCAATTACTTAGGTAAGTAAAGGATCAAGGTTTAAATAGACAAAATACAGTTATAATTAGCAACTTAAAAATTTTTCAGAGTATTTGGGATAAAGATTTTGCATTAAAAACGCAAAATTGGAAAAAATGGGAAATGTATACTTAGATATTTCTCTACCAGATTAAAAAAAACACATTTAAAAAAACACATAAAAAAAACACAAAATTAAAAAAAACATTTTGAAAGAATAAGAACAACAGTTTGAAAACAGCAAAAATCTCCTTGGATGAGAAGACCTCTGTTGTGGGCTATAAAAGCCTTCTTGAGGACCATTTAAACATTTTTTCCAGTTTATTAAACATTAAGAATCAATAATAAATGCATGCTTACTCTTACTCACTGAATTGATCTGTTGTCAATAAGAAACTCCAATGATTTAGAACCTTCAGCTGCTAGTATAAGAGGATCTGTTTTATTTTAAGGTTAAATGTCCCCCAAGAGATTAAATATTTTTTTAGTGACATAGTATTAGAATTTCTGAGGTTAATGAGAGACTCTTTTTGTAAAGGTAGAAATGAGATATTTTATAGCTTTGAAATAATTTGCAAATAAGAGTTTGTAACTGATCTTATAGCAAATGTGAATATGAGGCTACATGCATAGGTTACATGGGTCAATATGGTGTATTTTATTTATCTACACTATACTGGGGATATCTATTTGTTTTAATCCAGAAGAAACACATCCTCTGAAGTCTTTACTAGAGCTCTATGTCATTAGATTTTTAGAGCAATTGTTTCCTCAGTTATTCATTTAGTCTTTGTTGGTCTTCTTGAGGGGGAGACAGATATTCCAGGAGCCCCGTGAAGTTAAGTAGTTCCAGATAGTAATGAGGGGTGGGAGGTACTTTTAAAATTGCTTTGAAAATAAAATTTTTGGTTTTAGATATTAATAATTCAGTTACATTGAATTATGTGAATCATTATTAAGTTTGAGATAGGTCAGAAAATGAGTAAACTGGGGCGCCTGGGTGGCTCAGTGGGTTAAGCCGCTGCCTTCAGCTCAGGTCATGGGATCGAGTCCCGCATCGGGCTCTCTGCTCGGCAGGGAGCCTGCTTCCTCCTGTCTCTCTGCCTGCCTCTCTGCCTGCTTGTGATCTCTCTCTGTCAAATAAATAAATAAAATCTTTAAAAAAAAAAAATAAAAAAAAAAAAAAGAAAATGAGTAAACTTTGTCTCACTTTTACATATATAAGTAGAAAAAATACATGGCTGCAAGCTTTAAAATATTCATTTAAAACTACATCTTTTTTCTTATTAAGAAGTAATAAATGTTCAATATAAGAAATGGAGAAAATTTTCATTAACAAAAAGAAGAAAAAAATTTCAAGCATTTATTGTTAACCTGAAAAGGTTAAGTTTTAGGGTTTTATTCCTGCCTCTTAGGCTGCTGCTTTTCTGTGAATTTTTAGTACTCCAACTGTCCCTTTAATATTGATATTTCATCCTTAACCTTTTCCACTCTGGTGACTTATTTGTAGTCAATATCAATTTCCCCCATGACTTTGGTTATTTGTTATTATGGTTCCCAACTCTATATCCATCTCTGCTTTGACTGCTAATGGAATAGCTTTACCTGAATATGTAAAAAGCTTCTCAAAATGTTCACCACCCAATTCAATCTTCCAACTTCTTCTTGTCTCCCCTGCAAATAAGCAAAACTAAATCCTGATTTTCTTTCTGGCGGGTCCATTCCTGATTTCTCTCTCTCACCCTTCACATTCAATCAATTTTGCCTTGAAAATATCTCACAGATATTCCCATTGTCATTGTCATCTTTTGCCAGTCTTACTCTTCACCAATATAGTCTCACCATTATAGCCAAAGTAATTTTTTTTTAATTTTATTTATTTAACCAGACAAAGATCACAAGTAGGCAGAGAGGCAGGCAGAGAGAGAAGGGGGAAGCAGGCTCCCCCCCCCCCCCCCCCGAGCAGAGAGCCGATGTGGGGCTCGATCCCAGGACTCTAAGATCATGACCTGAGCCGAAGGCAGAGGTTTAACCCACTGAGCCACTCAGGCACCCCCAAAGTGATTTCTGTAGACTCTAGATTATGTAGATTGTGTAGCTGTCCCTACTACTTAAATATTTTTACTCTTTTCCCAGAGTTAGCCAAACTGCGAGGTTAAAGGCATAATCCTCCAGACCACCAAGTCTCCCCAAGACTTCTGACCCCAGCTGCAAGGAGTTAGGGTCCAACTATAAAGAGGGAAGAGTCCACCCAAGACCTCCCTCACTTCTGACATCAACTGTTAAGTTTAGGGGTCTCTCAAAACCACCTCCAGATTTGATAGTTCACTAGAAAGACTCACAGAACTCCCTAAAGACTATTATACTAATGGATATTGTTCATTTTAGGGAAAAGATACAAATTTGAACCAGCCAAAGGAAGACATGCATAGGTACAATCTAGGAGAGTTTTAAATGTGAAACTTTCATTGTCTTCAGTATTGAAGACAATGCTCCCCTCCCCAGGGTTGATGTGTGGTAATACACATAGAGTATTCCAGCCCAAGCACCTCTTCTGAGCGTCAGTGTCCAGAGTTTTTATTGAGACTTATTGCTTGATTGGTTGAACTGGAGTTCAGGCTGATACCACGTGGTCCAGGGGTCTCACATATATGATACTACTATTACTCCAGAAATTCCAGGGTTTAGAGGTTACCTCCCAGGAGCAAGGGACAAAGGCTAGACCTCTCTTTGGGCAAGGCCAAGTTATTTACTATATACCTTCATCATTTATCTCTCCATTGCCCTTCAAATAAAATCCAAAGAAGGCCTTATAATCTCATTCCATCAGCTCATCTCTGAATCCCTAAATACCTACTCCCTCCCGCTTCTACAGCTCTAGAAACTACACTTCAGCCATTTTTTTTTAAAGATTTTATTTATTTATTTGACAGAGAGAAATCACAAGTAGGCAGAGAGGCAGGCAGAGAGAGAAGAGGAAGCAGACTCCCCGCTGAGCAGAAAGCCCAATGTGGGGCTTGAACCCAGGACCTGGGATCATGACCTGAGCCGAAGGCAGCGGCTTAACCCACTGAGCCACCCAGGCGCCCCCACTTCAGCCATTTTTGACGACTAATACACTAGTTTGAAAGTGCTGTGTTTGCTGTTACCTCTGCACCTTTGCATAATAATACACTATTCCTTCTTCTTGGAATATCATGCTTCTTCACCCCCAGTCTGCCCGATCAATCTATTACCCATTCTTAAGTTCTCCATTTGGCAACATTTTGCCAGCTCACAGTCATGAGTTAGTGTCTCTTCTATGTGTCCCTTTAGAAACCCAGGGATTAGTCCTCTTGTAGCACTTGTTTTGATTCATTATTTTTTGGTCAACAAATATCTATTTTCTACTAGAGCAGTGGTCTTCAAAGTGAGGTATAATAATCCATTGGGGTGAAAGAAGGAGATACTAAAATCTATTTGCATACAAAATATACAAAATATGAAATTGTATACAGAATATGAAATTGGGTGCTATTAATATTTGATGTACTGATTGAGATTGGCAGTTCTGTATGACAACTGATTTCATGTCAAGTGTGGTAAATGAGGTATACTGATGAAATGCAAGTTTCACAGGTTAGAAGAGTCAACAGTGATATCCTCCCTCCAATTTTCAGAACATTATAAAGTATTATGATTTACCTGCACCAATGGATCTATTGATTACATTTCCTGGTTCTAACAAAACTAATCCTCACAAATGGATATTTGGATTTAAAAGTTCCTGCAAAGAAATCATGGGTTGAACATATTTGTAAGTGTAAGAAACAACAAAACTTGAGAGCCTATGCTTCCCCCATACATACATTAGATTTTTTATATTTTTATCTTTAAATTATTTTTCCCTACCCCTACATTAGATTTTTTTAAAAAGCTAATACAATCCTATCTGATTAGAAATGAACAAAAATGGATTTATTAAATAGATTATGTGAAATAGTAAAATACAGGTTAGTCAAAGAAATATTGAAATACTACTGATGAGGGGTGCCTAGCTCCTCAGTCTTAAGCATGTGACTCTTAAGAGCATGTGACTCTTAATCTCAGGGTCATGAGTTCAAGCCCTATGTTGGACGTAGAGCTTACTTTAAAAAAAATATATTGCTGGTAAGAGTTGTATATGTGCAAATGTGCAGGTATGTATGCATGAGCGTGTATCTACATAATTTATAAATATGTACATACATATACATACATACATGGATGTGTGTGTGTGTGTGTGTGTGTATACATGGTTCTCGCAAATATTTTGATAAGGTGCCTAAGCAAGTGTTTGGAGGCAATTGTATTGGATTATTAGCTACACATTTGCCATCGTGTTCCTAAGTTAATAATGAGAGCTACATAAAGGTAACACACACAAAAAATATTTGCTGATCCAATGAATGAGCTACGATTTAAAAAAAAAAGATAGTTCTAAAAACAAATACATGTAGTTCTATTTTATTTTAATTTTTTTTTAAAGATTTTATTTATTTGACAGAGAGATCACAAGCAGGCAGAGAGGCAGGCAGAGAGAGAGGAGGAAGCAGGCTCCCCGCTGAGCAGAGAGCCCGATGCGGGGCTCGATCCCAGGACTCTGAGATCATGACCTGAGCCGAAGGCAGCGGCTTAACCCACTGAGCCACCCAGGCACCCCTATTTTATTTTAATTTTTAAAGATTTTATTTATTTGACAGAGAAAGAGAGCAAGTGAGCACAAGCAGGGGGAGTGGCAGGCCAAGGGAGAGGGAGAAGCAGGCTCCCACTGAGCAAGGAGCCCTACACGGGGCTCCATTCCAGGACCCTGGGATCATGACCTGAGCTGAAGGCAATTGCTTAACCGAATGAGCTACCCAGGCACCCCTAGTTCTTACTATTTTATTTTATTTTTTTAAAAGATTTTATTTATTCATTTGACAGAGATCACAAGCAGGGGGAAGCAGGCTCCCCGCTGAGCAGAGAGCCCAATGCAGGGCTCGATCCCAGGACCCTGGGATCATGACCTGAGCTGAAGGCAGAGGCTTTAATCCACTGAGCCTCCCAGGCGCCCCAGTTCTTACAACTTTAAATTGCTTTTAAAAAAACTTAGTACAAAAATCTAAAAAGCTTAGTAAATTTTAATATGTTAAAGCTTTTTATTATAGAAAATTTAAAGTATATAAAAAATAAAGTAGTACACTTATCACCCAGCCTTAGCAATTATCAATTTATGGCCAGTCTTTTTCATCCTTCCCTCCAGATATCTCATCCCGCTTCCCATTATATCCTATGCAATTTAAAAATGAATGCTCAGTAATCTAATCAAAATTCTGTTGGACATTTTAGGTGTTACCAATTTTTGATTACTCTAAGAATAGTGTGATGTTCATAATTTTAACAAACTTTAATTTCTGTTAGAGTATATTTCTAGTGTTGGGACTGTGTTAAAAGATATTTACATATTTAAGGCTCTTGATACATAGTTTTAAATGTCCTCTAACAAGGTTTTACTAGTTTACTCTCTAAGCAGATATGTATAAGAAAAAGATTTTTGATATTACAAAATAATTTAAACACTTACAAGATAGAATAATAAAGTAAATATCCATATACCCATCATTCAGTTTTAACAAATAATCATAATTAGGATTATTTTAAGGAAATTATACATTTCATATGGAATTGAAGACTCTGTTTTCACTCTCTTCTCTGAACCCATTCTCCCTTCTTCCCAGAGGTAATCTGGGAATTCTTGGAATGTACTCTCCTGTTTTGTATATTTTTATATTTTTATTACAAGTGTATTTGTATGGTCTCAGTATATGCTGGGCTTTTTAATTTGTTTTTGGTTTTGTAACTAGCTGTCTTAAAAAAATTTTATGTTATATAGAGATCCAGGGTTTTTTTTGTTTGTTTGTTTGCTTTTTCATTTTAGGTACTTTATATCATTCCATTGTCTGATTGTACTATGACTTATTTATCCAATCTATTGACAGACATTTGGATTGTTTCTGTTTTTTTGTGTATTATCACTATATTAGTTTAATACTAGCTGCTCTAATGGGTAAATCCTGAAATCTCAAAAGCTTAACATAGTGTTCATTTCTTGCTCACAGAGTTAACGTTCAGTGGAGAAGAAAGGGCTGGGTTCTATAGAGTGATTAAGCCATCCAAGCTAATAGAGTGTATGTCACCTTCAGCCTGTGGTTTCCAAGGTTGCTTCAGGCACCAACATCCATTCAGCAGACCTAAGAATGGAGAATGATTTGGAGGTTTTTAGCAGCCAGTCTTTAGAAGGAGCAAATATTCTTTTCACTTTGCATTGACTAGAATGCAGTTCATGTTGGCACCACCTATAGTCCATATTTCACAGCAAACAGGACTGAGAACAACTCTATGCTATGGAGAAAAAAACATAAAACATTGGTGGAAAAACTAGCATTTTCTGTCCTACAAATAATTCTGTAGTTTAGATATGTCTCCTTGTGCATATTCATAGATTTCTTGGGTATATACCTGAAAGTGGAATTGTCAGACTGAAGTTACATACATCTTTACTTTGTTAGATATTGCCAAATTACTTTGTCTAACTTCATAGTAGGAGAGGTTTGATTTGTTCATGTTTTCGCTATTTGAAGAGGACACCTGCCTAAAAGTCTAGACCAATGCTTTCCAATAGGAGTACAACTGAATCACATATATAATTGAAAATTTTCTCTTAACCACATTTTATTTATTTATTTATTTATTTATTTATTTATTTTTAAAGATTTTATTTATTTATTTGACAGAGAGAAAGATCACAAGTAGGCAGAGAGGCAGGCAGAGAGAGAGGGGGAAGCAGGCTCCCCGCTGAGCAGAGAACCCGATGCGGGGCTCGATCCCAGGACTCTGAAACCATGACCTGAGCCGAAGGCAGAGGCTTAACCCACCGAGCCACCCAGGGGCGCCCCACTTAACCACATTTTAAATTGAAAAGAGACAGGTGAATTTAGTTTTAATAATTTATTTAACCCAATATATCCAAATATTATATATTAAAATATATTACCATTTAATATGTAATTAATATTAAAATATTATTTAGTTCTTTTAAATTTTTTTTTAAAGATTTTTATTTATTTATTTGACAGACAGAGATGACAAGTAGGCAGAGAGGCAGGCAGAGAGAGAAGGAAGCAGGCTCCCCGCTGAGCAGAGAACCCGATGCGGGGCTCGATCCCAGAACCCCGGGATCATGACCTGAGCCGAAGGGAGAGGCCTTAACCCACTGAGCCACCCAGGCGCCCCAGTTCTTTTAAATTTTTATACCAGGTTTTCAAAATCCTCTGTATCTTTTACACTTATAGTACATCTCATTTTGGAATATCACACTTCAAATGTTTAGTAGCCACATGAGACTAGTGGCTACTAAATTGAATGGCACAGCTTTAGACTTAGTAACAAAAACTTTAATTCTTTAACACATATCTAACATTTAATTTCAAAGTCATATTTAAATGGGTTCGCCAATCACTAAATACATCTTTATTTAGTCTTTGGAGGAATTACAAGCTGAACTTATTTTTCCTACATTTATTTATTTATTTATAAGATTTTATTTTTTTGAAAGAGAGAGAATGAGAGAGGATTGGTGGGGGGGAGTGTCAGAGGGAGAAGGAGACTCCCCACTGAACAGGGAGCCTGATTTGGGGACTGGATCCTGGAACTCCAGGATCATGACCTGAGCTGAAGACAGTTGCTTAACCAACTGAGCCACCCAGGCCCCCCCTCCTTTTTTTTAGATTGTACTTATTTATTTGACACAGAGGGATACACAGCGAAAGAGGGAACACAAGCAGGGGGAGTGGGAGAGGGAGAAGCAGGCTTCTGGCCGAGCAGGGAGCCCAATGCAGGGCTCAGTCCCAGGACCCTAAGATCATAACCTGAGCCAAAGGCAGACACTTAACTACTGAGCCACCCAGTTGCCCCCCGCTACAGTTCTTTCTATGACAAGAGAATAATCTGATTCAGATTTCAATAATCAAATTGTTAACTTCTCACAGAGTATACAGGTGATAGTTTTCTGTTAGTTTTCTGTTGTTGTGTAATGTGTTACCAGAACTTAAGGGCTTAAAACAACACCCATTATTATCTTACAGTTCCGTAGGTCAGCAGTCCAGGAATGTTCAGCTGGGCTCTCTGCTTAAGGTCTCAAGTCAAGACCAGTGTGTTGGCTAGACTGGACTTGTCTGGAGTCTCAGGGGTAGACTCTATTTCCCAAGTCTATACAGGTTGTTAACAGAATCTAGATACTTTTAAAAGATCTGAGGTCCTTATTTCCTTGCCAGCTGTCAGGTGGGGGCTGATCATCATTCGTAGAAGCCACCCATGGTCCTTCTCAAATGGCTCTCTTCGTCTTTTTTCCTCCTTGGTTTGTTTATTTATTTATTTAGATTTTATTTATTTATTTGTCAGAGTAGCAGAGGAAGCAGAAGGCAGAGGGAGAGAAGCAGGCTCCCTGCTGAGCAAGGAGCCCAATCTTAGGACTCTGGGATCATGACCTGAGCTGAAAGTGGATGCCCAACTGAATGAGCCACCTAGGCGTCCCCCCTCTTAATTTTCAAACCATTAATGGCACATCAGGTCCTTCTCATGGTTCACATTTCTCTGGCTTCTCTTGTTGTTAACCGGAGAAAGCTCTCTGCTTTTAAGGACTCATGTGGTTAATATAACACAGTCACAGGAGTGATATTTCATTAGTATCCACAGATTTTAGAGTGGTTAGATTGGGGAATCTTTGGGAGACCATTTTAGTTAATTCTTCATACCACGGTAGAGAAGCAAGATGGCACCACATTTTAATTATTTTGTTTAAAGGTCTTTAATTCTCTTCTAAATGAAAGCAAAGTACTTTATCCATTTCTTTTTGTCTCCATTTCCACAGGCCTGGTCCAAGTTTTCATCAGCTCTTACTGAGCTGGCAATAGCATTACTCTAAACTGCTGTTTCTCCTTCCACATTTTCCTCCCTTTGATCAGTTTTCCATACAACAAATTGTCTGGCCTCATCTTGACCCACCTCTGCTTGTGCTCAGTTTTAATGTTTTGATCACAGTGGTCTTCATTTACTTCCCCAAATCTACCATGGTCTGTTCTAAAGGCCTCTGTACTTCCGTGGTTTTTTTGCCCAAGCAACTTTTCTCCTTAACTCCAACTACCCATCTAAACCATTAGGTTTAAAGTATCTCTTCTTTATAGAGCTGTTTCCTTATCCATGGTCTAAATTAAGTCTTACTTTCAGTTTTCTAGCGTCCTTTACTTTTTCTTTATATCAATTTACCACAATTTAATTATATGTACGTATCTGTATATGTGTGTGTGTGTGTGTATATATATATATGTATGTATGTGTGTGTGTATATGTATACATACATGCATGCATTAGTTTAATATGTCTTCTCCAGACTGAAGGCAACAGATAAAGAATTTGTTGTTCTTTGTGTATTCAGCATCTGGTAGAAGTTCTGGCCCATAATAGACAGTTATTTGTTGAATAAATGAACGAATTGTCAACTTTTTCTCTGCTCAATCTACCAGATTGTCTCATTTCCAGATTTTTATAGGCCTATTCTACTTCCCTTCTTTCTCTTTGTTATTATTTTCTTTTTCTCTCCTCTGAATGGCAGAGGAGCTTGGCTTCATATTTTATGTTATTTTGGTATGTTTGTTAACATTTTCAACTAGCTGCAGAAATATGTTTACAGTTTTCATTATTAACACTCCACAACTTTGTAAATGAATTTTTTCAGGGACTTAAAAGAGTTTTTGTATAATATTGTGAATTTTTAAAAGAGTTTTGTGAGAATATTGTTCACATGACAAATTTGAAGAGAAGAAAAAGAATACTGTATAGAGAGTAATGAGCTAGTTAAAAGATTGAAACTATTCTTAATTCCTTGTATTTTCACTTAAGACTTGACCTTCTGATATATAGGTCCGAGGAAGAGCAGTCCGTTACTTTTTATTTTAGTTTAAGTCATTAAAAGAAAAAGAATCAAAGACCAGTGTGCTGGTTAGAAATATCAAACATAATTTTTTTTCCTGGTGACTTGATTCCATAATGATGTATAAAATTCCCACAGAAGCATAGTTCTTGTATGGATTTGAAGTATTTGACCTACTTACCACAAGACACAACGTTTGATCTTTGATCCTTATATAGTACTTTCTTATTCACGGTTTTCTACTTTGTGAATCTAAAAATAAAAACTAAAACAAAATAGTGCTTTTTAATAAGCCTGTTTTTTGAGAAGTAAATTGTGGTACAGCTAATTTCACCTTTGCATAAAAAAAAACAAAAAATAAAATGTAATGCTTTTAAGGTGATGTGTATATATATATATGGTGTTATGTATATATAGTGTTTATATATATATAAGGTGATATATACGTGTGTATATATGTATATGGCTTTTATATATATATATAGTGATATGTATATATGGTGTTTATAAGATTGTGTTTGAGGTATGTGATACATAAAATCCTTTTTAGGCCAGAACTCTAGAGGGCAAGAATCGTGTTGTGAACATGTTCTTATTGAACCTAGCAAGTTATTACATAAATATGAGAGGTGACAGTTATTAAATCAGGCTTCCACTGATTTTGCAGTAGAAATGACCTCCAAAGTTTTGAGATTTGATTTCTGGCTATTGTGAATATTTATCAGTTCATACAGCCTTAGTTTAAAGCAGCTTATAAATACAGTCTCATCTATTACTTGGGTTTGTCATATTCATAATCTTTGTATATACCGTTAGAAGAATAAAAATATCTTCAACTTTTTAAGGTCATGGAAAATTCACTGTGCATTTAGAAACAATTTTCAGTCTTTTAAACAGATAAATATGAATTTGCATTTAAATGCTCTTTGCCAGGATATTCTCTAATCTTGGATTGATAAATATAAATATCTTTCTATAAAACTTAGTTAACAACGTAAACCTGCAGAGAATCAACACTTGTCTGCACCTGAAATAATCGTGGAACTAGTAGTAGTTATAAGCAGCTCCTATTTCTGTTGTTGCTACTACATTTATTCAGAGCTTGTCCAAGAACTGTTTTATTTAATATTAGGTTCTATTACTAACCTATTTTGCAGATGTGGAAGCCAAGGTGGAAGAAGTTTAAAGAACTTTCTCAAGTTTCCACCATTAGGGTTGTCACTATGACATAAATTAGGCAGACTGACTTGAGAGGTTAAAGCTTTGAAGTTTATTTTGTGATTTTCAGGCTATGTTACAAACATTTCTATGGGGAAGAATATCAGTGAAGATTCAGTTCAATTCAGTTGCTTGAATATGAACTGCTGTTGCTTAGTTCAGACTCTCTCTCTCTCTCTCTGGCTGAGCAGGGGGCAGAGGGAGAGGGAAAGAGAGAATCTTAAGCAGGCTACATGCTCAGTGCAGAGCCTCAAGCAGGCTCAACCTCACGGCCCCGAGTTCATGACCTGAGCTGAAATCAAGAGTCTGATACTTAACCTACTGAGCCATCCAGGCGCCCCTAGTTGAGGCTCTTATCACTTCTTATCTTGATTACTTTAGTAGCCTCCCAACCGTTAGTCTCTATCCTCTAGTCTAGCCTCACTGGATTTTCTAGCACAATTGAATTCACTGAATTTCTCTAAAGATATCATGTTATTTCCCACCTGTCTGCCTTTGTAGGTGCTATTTGTAATTCATAGAACATCTACTTTTCCTGGCTAACTATAACCTCCCTTTTGAGAGAGAGGGGGTAGTTGGATTTTTATCTCATCTTCTGCCTAAAAAGTCCATCTTACTTAGGTTTTACCTCTAAATAAGGGGCATTCTAAATTTTTGCATTTAGGGCTCTTGGGTGGCTCAGTTGGTTAAGTGTCTGCCTTTGGCTTAGGTCATGATTCCAGGGTCCTGGGGTTGAGTCCCACATTGAGCTCCCTGCTCAGTGGAGAGTCTGCTACTCCCTTTCCCTCCTGCTGTTCCCCCTTCGAGTGTGCTCTGTCAAATGAAATAAAATCTTTAAAAAAAAAACTTTTTTGCATTTGAATTTTCCTGAACTCTTGCTTCTAATGAAAGAAAAGACTGAAAATTAGTGCTGCTTATTAAAAATATAACAGTGTATAGTTCATAACAATGGCAGACATATTACTATTCACTCACTAAGGTGCCTAGAGATGTTTTTTCCCATTTTGTACTTGATAAGTCCTCCGATCTTTTTAGATCTTTAATTTCAGTATGAATTATTGAAGTAGCCAAGGGCACCTATTTATATAGGTTTAAAAAACTGTATAGGTTTATACAGTTTCAATGCCTAATATAGTACTCATCCACTCAATATTGTATTTCTTTTGGAAAGAAATCTTAAAACTATTTTTTTAATTAAAAAGAGAAATACTTTTGCTCAGGTTGCAGTCTGTATTAATATCATATATTCAGTATGTGATCTTCCAGAAGACAGTGAAGTATGTTATTAATAAGTAGCAGATTATAAATTAATAGAAAACAGTGATCACTTGTATTCTAGAAGTGTTGTGGATTACAATTCCATGGGTCCATATGCAGTAACATAGTTTTGGAATCATTATCCTTGTAAAATCATTATTCTTTTGCATAATGCATTACAAATGGCTCAAAGTAAAGCTTGTCCTTCAGAATCAGAACACCACATTATATATTAAAATATCAGTTTATATTCAACATATAATGCTAAAAAGTAAAACTACCTTTGACTATCAAGGAAAGGAGGTGGAAATAGGACAAATGATATCAGCTTCTAGTATAGTTCTATAAAAATGTATTGAAGTTAAAATATTTTAGAGATCAAATATAAAAGCATTTTTCTCAGAAAGAGCCCTTATAAATACTCTTATTCACCAACTAGTTAAACATTAAATGAAAAAGCCCACTAAATATTACATTAATTAGTTTATCTTTATAGTCTTACATAGGTTAAAATCACCAAACCATGAAACTGAGTTTCTTCTCATTTCCCTATGGATTATAAAGGGAGAGATTTTAATTAAGCTTTGCTAGGTTAAGAATTTCCTTTGTTTTAAAAAGTGATTTATTATAACTTTTCTTAAGTCATTATCTAAATAAAGATAGCCTTACGTGTGACTTGGTAATTTTATGGTCAATATATACCAAAAGTTATGGGTGTTCAATTCCTTAGGCATATATGACCAGCAATATTCAAGCAAGATATTGAAACACTTAGTATTTTTAATATGTATAAGTAACAGTAAATCCTAAAAACAATATGCTTAAAGACAGTATCCTTTTTTGAAATTGTTATTAATGGAGTTTATTTTCTTTACTTATCACTTGTTTTCCACCTCATTACAAAAAGGATTCCAAGTGGCAAATTAATTTTACTATAATGGGAGTAATATTTATTTAGTCATCAAAAAAATATTAAGTACCTACTATACGCCAAGCACTGTGTTAAATGCTGCTTATGCAGAAATAAAATATATGTTCCTTTCCTCAAGAAGTGTGTGGTTTAGAGGAAAAGGCAGAGAAATTACAGTACAGTACAATGTACCATAAAAATTGTTAATTTTGGTATGTGTGAGGTGATATACTAAGCACATTATATGCTATTATTTTTTTTTTAAGATTTTATTTATTTATTTGACAGACAGAGATCACAAATAGGCAAGCAGAGAGGGAGGGGGAAGCAGGCTCCCTGTGAGCAGAGAGCTCGATGCGGGGCTCAATCCCAGGACCCCGAGATCATGACCTGAGCCGAAAAGGCAGAGGCTTTAACTCACTGAGCTACCCAGGTGCCCCTATTTTCTATTTTTAAATCAGAAAATTAATGTTTAGGTAACTCCTCTAGGGTCACATGGTAAGAGGTGGAATCAGAATTTGAACTTCCAAAGCTTGTTATCTTGCTGCCTCTGTATACTGATAAGAGTTAAGACACAGTGATGTGGAGGGAACATTTTATGGGAAAACTGAGGCAGATGTGCCAATGTAGGACATTAGATTGTGAAAGAGGGATGTTTACATTTTTAGAGATTAGAAGACTAAATAGGAATTAGCCAAAAGGAGGAGGGAGCTGAAAAGCATTCCAGCAGAGAGACTACCATGTACAAAGGCATTGAAATGAGAAAGCATAGCCCAGTTGGGACTTGTCTGGCTGACTTCTTATTTCTCTGAATAGGGAAGGGTAAACTTCAAGAAAGACCAGAGAAATAACCTGAAAGTCAATTACTCAGTCATTTATTCAGTTAATATTGGGCGTTGTAGACTCTGTACTCACTGCGTCTCTGGAAAGAAAGATACTGGAATTTTTAAAAGTAAATAGAAATGCCACGAATATTAAACAAAACACCCCATAATCAGGAAATAGAAGAGCCTTATACTCTTTCTTCTGCCCTGTAATTTGTTTTGTTTGGCTTCTAGAATAATGACTTCTAAATTGCAAAATCTCTTTCTCTTTTTTTCTTTCTTTCTCTCTCTCTCTTTTTTTTTTCCTGATCATTTCCTCTCGTCATGCTACCTGATGACAACATGTGTGGAGATTTTAGAACTGAAGACTGCCTAAAATGTTCTCATTTCAGCTATGCTTAAATCCTATTTTCTTCCTAAAGATTTATGAAAGGATAAGTATATTTCTCTGTATCAGTATCTACTTGTGAACTTATCTTTCAGAGGACAAATAAATACTAAAAGTACTAAAACAGATCCTTTCAGAGACATGTTTAGAGAGATACAAGGACATCAAGGTGCTGGATGGATATACAGGCCAACACAAGACCGTAACCCAGATTAGAAATATAAAATTTAGGAAGTAGGGAATGGTTTTTCTGAGACAGAAAGAGTGATGTTTATTATTAGACACATTTATCATTCAGTGAGAGAATTATTAATTTCTGTCTTTCCGATCTAAAGACATAGCCTTCAACACTCATTTCAAATTCAATGTTATTTACAACTAGAATTTCCCAGAGGTCAACTGGGAGTAATTATTCCCTTCCCTGAACTCCCCAGTATTTTATCTGTATCTTTTTAGAAGACATTCAATAATTCCTTCCTTTTTATATGTCATTTATATGCATGTTTTATCTCCTCTGTTAAACTGTATGTACCTTCCTTAAAGCAGAATTCATGTTTGATCACAGCACTAAGCTTTGTACATATAAGGCATTGAACTAATATTTAGTGAATTAAAGCATGGCATCCATATCATAAATGAAACCATTAGAGCAGTGTTTCTTACAGTGTTGGACATGAATTACCTGCTTCAGAATCATCTGGAATGTTTTGTTAAAAATGCAGGTTCTTGTGCTCCTGCCCATACAATTGAAGGGGAATTTCTTTGGGTTCCAGGAATCCTGTTTCGAATAAAAACCGTAGGTAATTATGATGCACATCAAAATTTGAGAGCCCACTGCATCAGGGAGAACATAAGAATCCAAATGAAAATTGAGGTTACATGCGGGGTGCCTGGCTGGCTCTTTTGATAGAGCATGCGACTCTTGATCTCGGGGTCATGAGTTCAAGTCCCATGTTGGGTGTGGAGCCTACTTAAAAAATAAATAAAGTTGAGTTACATGAAAGTGCAAATGTGCCTAATAATAAAAATAATAAACATTTCATATAGGGGTGCCTTGGTGGCTCAGTGGGTTAAAGCCTCTGCCTTTGGCTCAGGTCATGATCCCAGCGTCCTGGGATCGAGCCCCGCATCGGGCTCTCTGCTCATCTGGGGGCCAGCTTCCTCCTCTCTCTCTGCCTGCCTCTCTGCCCACTTGCGAGCTCTCTGTCAAATAAATAAATAAAATCTTTAAAAAAACAAACCCATTTCATACAAAGTAGGGCATAAAATATAAGAAAAGTGAACAGGAAGATACTTTCAATGCAGTTTTTTTATGTTAGTGAAGATCAGTGTTCTGTGTTTTGGAACTGTCAGTTTTAAGCATATTTAGATGTATATAATTTTGAATATGAGTGGCCATGTTTTATGAATATATTTGAAGTAAAGCATCATGGTTTTATAACTAAAGACTCAGAATCTTAAAGATGCATTGGATGTTCTAATCTACACATTCTTGTGTTGCTATATGCATAGAAGTTTTTAAGGGCATGACTTTATATAATACAGTTTGGGACTAATAGATTTATTGTAAGAAATAGTGTGGTTTAGATAGAATTTAATGATATATATATTTTTTCTTTAACAATACATTATGTTTTAGATTTACTTGTCAGTGAATGTTTGTGATTTTTTAAAAATATGCAATTGTTGATAGAATGCTGGTTATCCTGGCATATGCACTGTTGAAGTTGATGAAGGCTAGGATAAGTTGTAGGAAGCAAGTTCAATATAGATTTTCATCCAGGTAGTTCTTTTATTTCTAGTACTTAAGCTGGTTTTTTTTTTTAAGGTTTTATTTATTTGACAGAGAGAGAGAGAGGGAACACAAGCAGGAGGAATGGGAGAGAGAGAAGCAGGCTTCCCACAGGGAGCCCAACGCGGGGCTCAATCCCAGGACCCTGGGATCATGTCCTGAGCCAAAGGCAGACGTTTAACCGATTGAGCCACCCATGCACCCCACTTAAGCTGTATTTAAAGTAGTAATAAAGATTAAAAAAAACCTAAATAATGCTTGTAGAGCACTGGTCCAGGTATTTTGCATATATTAATTCACTTAATTCTCACAACAACCAAATGAACTAGGCACTGTTGTCAACCACACATTCATTACAGGTAAGAAAACTAAGGTACTGGGTAAGAAACTTGTCCAAGTTACACAACTGGTAAGTGGCTAAGATATGAATCCATATGGGATAGCTTCATAGTCAGCACTCAACCACTTTTACAATAATGTTATTTTTTAAACTAGCAATTAATTTGATTTTATCTTAGTGATTATCACAAGCATTTTACAGAAATAAGATGACAAATGTTTTTGAGTAAAAATTTTAACCAAATTCAGCCTACATCTAAACATTATCTTTTATAAATGGCCTTAATACTATTTTTGCTTTTACTGGTTAAATGTAGCAATGTTGACGTTTCTTTACTTAAAATAGTTGGGTGTCAGAAGATTCTTTTAGCATATCCTTTTGGTGTTTGTGATTACAGGAAATGATCATTTGTAGTTTAAAAAAAGTGTGTGGGAATACTTACTTTCAGCACTGGTTGGCCCAAGTGAAAGTCTAGTAATTTTGATTTTTGGAAGCTATTGGAACACTTAACAGATTTTTATGAAATGAGAAAATTAGATAAATTTGCATAGTGATGATTTAAACTTCATATATATAAGATGTTTAATATATATTCTTTCTGATAAAGGTTACTATAAAGTTTTTCTCTACAAAAAGTGGATTTTTATTGATGTTTCTGTGGTACACATGAGTAAAATATTTGCTCTTGATCTGTGTGATTTCCTTATTTTTATTTTTATTTATTTTTTCCAAAGGATTTTATTTATTTATTTGACAGACAGAGATCACAAGTAGGCAGAGAGGCAGGCAGAGAGAGAGAGGAGGAAGCAGGCTTCCTGGTGAGCAGAGAGCCCGATGTGGGGCTCGATCCCAGGACCCTGGGATCATGACCTGAGCCGAAGGCAGAGGCTTTAACCTGCTGAGCCACCCAGGCACCCCTCCTTATTTTTAATTACATAAATAAGACATTGTAGGTGTCATTAATTGCTTTGTTTCAATAAATGCTGAGGGTGATTTAACCAACTTGTAAAAATATCTAAGTTATGAGTGCTATATATTTTATGTACAGTTACATATATTTTACATATACATATATTTATATATTATATATTATTACATATACACTTTTTATATATTTTATATGTATTTATGTATATTTACACATATATACATACATATTTTATATATTTACATATTATACATATTTATATATTTTACATATATAAATATATATTTTATTTTATTAAAAATTTTTAAAGATTTTATTTATTTATTTGAGAGAGAGAGAGAGATCACAAGCAGGCAGAGAGGCAGGCAGAGAGAGAAGGGGAAGCAGGCTCCCCGCTGAGCAGAGAGCCCGATGTGGAGCTTGATCCCAGGACCCTGAGACCATGACCTGAGCCAAAGGCAGAGGCTTAACCATTGAGCCACCCAGGTGCCCCTAAAATATATATTTTATACATATATATTTTAACATGTTAATTTGTGTTTTAAAAAACACTATCTTTGTTTAAAAGGTTTAACTGAATACCACCAGCCTCTGTTATAATAGGGACAGCTCAAAAGAAGAGGAGACCTAAATTAGAGTGAAACCGAGAATGGAAAATAAAGAAGAGAATAAAGGCTTCTAAAGAGAGGTTTCTTAGAATAAAGGCTTCTAAAAAGAGGAGGTGGGCTACAGGAATCTTGAATAAGAAGATCATGGATATGCTTGATTACATGCCCCCCCCTTTTAAAAAAGATTTTATTTATTTATTTGAGAGAGAGAGAAAACATGAGCTGGGTGGGGAGAGGGGAGAAGCAGACTCCATACTGAGCAGGGAGCCCAGAGTGTGACTCAGTCCGAAGACCTTGAGATCATGACCTGAGCTGAAGGCAGATGTGTAATTAGAGCCACCCAGGAGCCCCTACAGGGCTCTTATTTTTATTTTTTCACTATAAATTTATATCTAGTAAATAGAAAAGCAGTATGAAGATTGAATTATCTCTGGAACTCATAAAGGAAGGGTTACTAATTTTACATGGGAAAAGATCTGTATTTCTTTAACATATAATGTATTATTTGTTTCAAGGGTACAGGTCTGTGATTCCTCAGTCTTAATTCATAGCACATACCCTCCCCAGTGTCCATCACCCAGCCACCCCATTCCTCCCACTGTCCTCCCCTCCAGCAACCCTCAGTTGGTTTCTTGAGATTGAGTCTCTTATGGTTTGTCTCCCTCTCTGGTTTCATCTGGTTTCATTTTTCCCTCCCTTCCCTTATGATCCTTTGTCTTGTTTCTCAAATTCCTCATATCAGTGAGATCATATGATAATTATCTTTCTCTGATTGAGTTATTTTGCTTGGAATAATAGCCTCTGGTTCCATCCACATTGTTGCAAATGTCAAGATTTCAGTTTTCTGATGGCTGCATACTCTTCCATTTTATATATGTACCACATCTTTATCCATTTATCTGTTGATGGACATCTAGGCCATCATTCCTTAGTTTGGCTATTGTGCACATTGCTGCTATAAACATTCGGGGGCATGTGCCCCTTCGGATCACTACATTTGTATCTTTAGGGTAAATACCCAGTAGTCTGATTGCTGGGTTGTAGGGTAGTTCTTTTTTTTTTTTTTTTTCTTTTAAAGATTTTATCCATTCATCTGACAGACAGAGATCACAAGCAGGTAGAGAGGTAGGCAGAGAGAGAGGAAGGGAAGCAGGCTCCCCGCCGAGCAGAGAGCCCGACACGGGGCTCGATCCCAGGACCCCGGGACCACGACCTGAGCCGAAGGCAGAGGCTTCAACCCACTGAGCCACCCAGGCGCCCCCCGTAGGGTAGTTCTATTTTTAACTTTCTGAGGAACCTCCATACTGTTATCCAAAGTGGCTCCACCAGCTTGTATTCCCACCAACAGTGTAGGAGGGTTCCCTTTTCTCCATATCCTCGCCAAAATTTATCATTTCCTGACTTGTTAATTTTAGCCATTCTGACTGGTGTGAGGTGGTATCTCACTGTGGTTTTGATTTGTATTTCCCTGATGCCAAGTGATGTGTAGCACTTTTTTGTGTGTCAGTTGGCCATTTGGATGTCATCTTTGCAGAAATGTCTATTCATGTCTTTTACCCATTTTCTTGATTGGATTATTTGTTCTTTGGGTGTTGAGTTTGATAAGTTTTTTTTTTTTAAAGATTATATTTATTTGACAGATCACAAGTAGGCAGAGAGGCAGGCAGAGAGAGGGGGAAGCAGGCCCCTTCTGAGCAGAGAGCCTGATGCAGGGCTCAATCCCAGGATCCCGGGATCACGACCCAAGCTGAATGAAGAGGCTTTAACCCACTGAGCCACCCAGGCTCCCCAAGTTTGATAAGTTCTTTATAGATTTTGGATACTAGCCCTTTATCTGACATGTCATTTGCAAATATCTTCTCATTCTGTCAGTTGTCTTGTGGTTTTGTTGACTGTTTCCTTTGCTGTGCAAAAACTTTTGATCTTGATGAAGTTCCAATAGTTCATTTTGGCCCTTGCTTCTTTTGCCTTTGGCAATGTGTGGCTGAAGTTGAAGAGGTTGCTACCTGTGTTTTCCTCAAGGATTTTGATGGATTCCTGTCTCACATTGAGGTCTTTTAGCCATTTTTAGTCTATTTTTGTGTGGTGTAAGGTAATGGTCCAGTTTCATTCTTTTGTATGTGGCTGTCCAGTTTTGCCAACATCATTTGTTGAAGAGACTGTCTTTTTTCCATTGGACATGCTTTCCTGCTTTATTGAAGATTAGTTGACCATAAAGTTGAGGGTCCATTTCTGGGTGCTTTTTTCTGTTCCATTGATCTATGTGTCTGTTTTTGTGCCAGTCCCATCCTGTCTTGATGATTATAGTTTTGTAATAGAGCTTGAAGTCTGGAATTGTGATGCTGCCAGCTTTGGTTTTCTTTTTCAATATTCCTCTGGCTATTCATGGTCTTTTCTGGTTCCATATAAATTTTAGGACTATTTGTTCCATTTCTTTGAAAAAAGTTGATGGTATTTTGATAGAGATTGCATTAAATGTGTAGGTTTCTCTAGGTAGCATAAACATTTTCATGATATCTGTTCTTCCAATCCATGAGCATGGAACATTTTTCCATTTCTTTCATGAATATTCTATAGTTTTCTGAGTACAGATTTTTGCCTCTTTGGTTAGATTTATTCCTAGGTATCTTATAGTTTTGGGTGCAACTGTAAATGGGATAGACTCCTTAATTTCTCTTTCTTCTGTCTTGTTGTTGGTATATAGAAATACAATTGATTTCTGTGCTGTTGATTTTATGTCATGACACTTTACTGAACTATGAGTTCTAGCAGTTTTGGAGTGGAGTCTTTTGGGTTTTCCACATAAAGTATTATATCATCTGCAAAGAGTGAGAGTTTGACTTCTTCTTTGCCAGTTTGGATGCCTTTTATTTCATTTAAATTTTTTCTTTTATTTCTTTTATTTATTTCTGATTGCTGAGGCTGGGACTTCTAGTGCTGTGCTGAATAGCAGTGGTGATAATGGACAGCCCTGCTGTGTTCCTTATCTTGGGGAAAAGCTCTCAGTTTTTCCCCATTTAAGAACGATATTCACTGTGGGTTTTTAATAGATGGCTTTGATGATATTGAGTTATGTACCCACTATCCCTACACTGTGAAGAGTTTTGATCAAGAAAGGAATCTGTACTTTGTCGAATGCTTTTTCTACATCTATTAAGAAGATCATATGATTCTTCTCCTTTCTTTTGTTAATGTATTGTATCACATTGATTGATTTGCAGATGTTGAACCAACCTTGCAGCCTAGGAATAAATCCCACTTGGTTGTGGTGAATTAATCCTTTTAACATACTGTTGGATCCTGCTGGCTAGTATTTTGGTGAGAATTTTTGCATCCATGTTCATCAGAGATATTGGTCTTATGTAATTCTCCTTTTTGATGGGGTCTTTGTCTGGTTTTGGCATCTAGGTAATGCTGGCCTCATAAAATGAGTTTGGAAGTTTTCCTTCCATGTCAGCTTTTTGAAACAGCTTCAGAATAGGTATTAATTCTTTTTTAAATGTTTGATAGCATTCCCCTGGGAAGCCCATCTGGCCCTGGCTCTTGTTTGTTGGGAGATTTTTGAAGACTTCTTCAATTTCCTTACTGGTTATGGGTCTGTTCAGGTTTTCTATATCTTCCTGGTTCAGTTTTGGTAGTTTATACATCTCTAGGACTGCATCCATTTCTTCCAGATCGTCTAATTTATTGGCATATAGTTGCTCATAATATGTTCTTATACTTATTTTTGTCTCTTCAGTGTTGGTTGTGATCTCTCCTCTTTCATTCATTATTTTCTTTATTTGGGTCCTTTCTCTTTTCTTTTTTGATAAGTCTGGCCAGGGGTTTATCAATCTTACTAATTCTTTCAATGAACCAACTTCTAGTTTCGTTGATCTGTTCTACTGTTCTTTTGGTTTCTCTTTCATTGATTTCTCCTCTAATCTTTTTAAATTTCTCTTCTCTGGCTATGTTTAGGCTGTATTTGCTGTTCTTTCTCCAACTCCTTTAGGTGTAGGGGTAGGATATGTATTTGAGACCTTTCTTATTTCTTGAGAAAGGCTTGTAGTGGTATATACTTAGGACTCTTAGGACTGCCTTGCTGCATCCCAAAATTTTGAATAGTTGTGTTTCATTTTCATTTGTTTCCATGAATTTTTAAAATTCTTCTTTAATTTCCTGGTTGACCCATTCATTCTTTAGTAGGATGCTCTTTAGCCTCCCATGTATTTGAGTTCTCTCCAACCTTCCTCTTGTGGTTGAGTTCTAGTTTCAGAGCACTGTGGTCTGAAAATACACAGGAAATGGTCCCAATCTTTTGGTACCAGTTGAGACCTGATTTGTGACCCAGGTTGTGACTTATTCTGGAGAATGTTCCATGTGCATTAGAGAAGAATGTGTATTCTGTTGCTTTGGGAAGGAATGTTCTGAATATATCTGTGAAGTTATCTTGTCTAGTGTGTCCCTTATTTCCTTGTTGATCTTCTGCTTAGATGATCTGTCCATTTCGTTGATGGGGGTGTTAAAGTCCCTTACTATTATTGTATTATTGTTATGTGTTTCTTTGATTTTGTTATTATAATTGGCTGCTCACGTATTAGGAGCATAAATATTTATAATTGTTAGCTTTTCTTGTTGGATAGACCTTTAATTATAATATAGTGTCCTTCCTTATCTCTGATTACAGTCTTTGGTTTAAAATCTAATTTGTTTGTTTAAAAGGATTGCTTTCTTTTGATTTCCCTTAGCATGATAAATTGTTCTCCACCCCCTCACTTTCAATCTGAAGATGTCTTTGGGTCTAAAATGAATCTCTTGCAGATAGCATATCGATGGGTCTTGTTTTTTTTTATCCAATCTGATAGAATGTCTATGTCTTTTGATTGGGGCATTTAGCCCATTTACATTCAGGGTAACTATTGAAAGATATGAATTTAGTGCCATTGTATTGCCTGTAAGGTGACTGTTACTGTACTTTGTCTCTGTTCCTTTCTGGTCTCTGTTACTTTTGGGCTCTCTATTTGCTTAGAGAACCCCTTTCAGTATTTCTTGTGGGGCTGGTTTGGTGATCACAAATTCTTTTAGTTTATGTTTGTCCTGGAGGGTTTTTTTTTTTTTAATCACTACTCCTATTTTAAATGTCATCCTGGCTGGATAAAGTACCTCTGCCTGTATATTTTTCTAGTTTAGTACTCTGAATATATCATGCCAGTCCTTTCTGGCCTGCCAGGTCTCTGTGGATAGGTCTGCTGCCAATCTAATATTTCTACCATTGTAGGTTACATACCTCTTGTCCCTAACTGCTTTCAGGATTTTCTCTTTGTCTCTGAGACTTGTAAGTTTTACTCTTAGATGATGGGGTGTTGACCTATTTTTATTGATTTTGAGGGGGGTGGTTCTCTGTGCCTCCTGGATTTTGATTCCTGTTTCCTTCCACAAATTAGGGAAGTTCTCTACAATAATTTGCTCCAGTGTACCTTCTGCCCTCTCTCTCTTTTGGGGTCCCAACTATTCTAATATTGTTTCATCTTATGGTATCACTTAGCTCCTGAATTCTCCCCTCGTGATCCAGTAGTTGTTTATCTCTCTTTTTCTTAGCTTCTTTATTCTCCATCATTTGGTCTTCTTATCACTAACTCTCTCTTCTGGTTCATTTATCCTAAGAGATGGAGCCTCCATTTTTTATTACACCTCATTAATAGCTTTTTTATTTCAACTTCGTCAGATTTTAGTGCTTTTATTTATCCAGAAAATGATTCTCTAGGGTTTCCTATTCTTTTTTCAAACCCAGGTAATATCATTATAATCGTCTTTCTGAACTCTAGTTCTGACATCTTGCTAATGTCTGTATTAATTAAGTCCCTAGATGCCAGTACTGCCTCTTCTTTTTGTTGAGGTGAGTTTTTCCAGTTTGTCCTTTTCTCCAGAGAAGAATAGATGAATGAGAGAACAAAATGTTAAAAGGGTAACAACGACCCAGAAAAATACACACTAACCAAATCAGAAGGGACCCAAAACCAGGGGGAAAAGGAAGGGGGAAAAAAAGAAATGATCAGGCTGGCAAATAGAACAGAGCCACACCCTAGATTTTGGGTATATTTTGGTCTTTTAGAAGAAACTGCATCCTAAAAGAAAAACTTACATATATACAAAAATAAGGGTAAATACGATGAAGGGATGGAATATGACTGTAAACATAAAAATTTAGAAAGGTTTTTTTAAAAAGGAATTGATAAGATAAATTGGTTGAAAAAAGAAAGAGAAAAAAATTTTTAAAAAGGGAGAGAATGTGATCAGGCAGGAGACTAGAACAAAGCCATACACTTGATTTAGGGTATATTTTGGTCTGTTAGAAGAAACTGTATTCCAAAATTTTAAAGAAAGAAAAAATACATATATACCAAAAATAAGGTTAAATACAATGAAGGTATAGTGTATGACTATAAAAATGAAAATTAAAGAAGATTTTTAAAAAGGTATTGATAAGATGATGGTTAAAATAGGAAAGAGGAAAAATTCAAAAAGAAAAAAAAATTAAATCTTAAAAATTTAACTTTGAAAGACTAAGGAATCATGGGGGAAAAAGCCATGAATTCTATTTGCTGTATTCCCCTAGTGCTGGAGTTCTGCATTTCTACCTGATTTGTGAACTTGGTATTGACTGGATGTTCTTGCTGATCTTCGGGGGGTGGAGCATGTTGCAGTGATTCTGAAGTGTATTTGCCCCAGGTGGAATTGCACTGTCCTTGCTGAGGTTTAGGCTAAGTAATCTGCTTGGGTTTGCTCCGGGTAGCTTTTCTTCCCTGAAAGCTTTCCGTACAGCTTTGGAGGATGAGAATGAAAATGGCAGCCTCCCAATCTCTAGTCCGGAGGAGCCGAGAGTTGGGGCTCCACTCCTCAGTGCACCCTCAGAGAAAAGCAGTCAATCACTTCTGTCTCTCTGATCTCTGTCCATACTCTGTAGTCACCTAGCCTGTGACCAGGCATTTCTATATTTGGCACATGACTTTGTTTGGAGTCTCCAAACCCAGCAGCATGCTCCTGTGCCACTCCTCCTGGTGGAGGAAGGGGGGGTTCTCCTCAGATCTGCCACTTGTGGGGTCCTTGCTCGAAGAGCAGCAGCCTGACTTTGCCAGAGATCACGGTTTATGGCAACCCCAAGCTAATAGCCCACTCCTCAGCTCTGTCTTTGTAGCCGGCTTCCCTGCTCTGATACTTGGAGCTCGGCCACACTTAGGCACCCCTGGTCTTTCTGTGACCCCTGAGGGTTCTGAGGCCACACTTTCCCAGCTCCCAGCAAGGGTTCCACCCCCTGCTTAGCCATGGGAGTGACGTCCCTCCACAGAACAACAGACTTCTAAAAGTTCTGATTTTGTGCTCCAGTGCTCTCTTACTTGCCAGGAGCTGGCTGATCCCTCCCTCCCCTTTTATCTTCCTGTATATCACCTTGGATTCACTTCTCTGTACTTCTTACCTTCCTGAAAGTGTTCGTTTTTCTGGTCGTAGAATTGCTGCTATTCTTTTCTTCAATCTCCTGTTGAGTTTGTAGGTGTTCAGAATGGTTTGGTAACTATCAAGCTGAATTCCTGGGACCCAAGGATATTTAGGTCTACTTCTCTGTCATCTTGTCCCCCCCCTCCCCTGGAGGTATTTCTTGTACTTTTATCTTTTGGTATGTATTTTGTTAATAGTGGAGAAAGAATGAACATTTTTTTATGAGCAAGATTGTTTTCCTCTTAATTTGACGCAATTATGAAACTTACTTTTTTTATTTTTATTTTTTAAAAGATTTTATTTATTTATTTGACAGGCAAAGATTACAAGCAGGCAGAGAGGCAGATGGGGGTTGGGGGGAAGCAGGCTCCCCGCTGAGCAGAGAGCCCGATGTGGGGCTCGATCCCAGACTCCAGGATCATGACCTAAGTCGAAGGCAGAGGCTTGAACCCACTGAGTCACCCAGGCACCCCTTACTTTTTTTTAAATAAAGGTTTTATTTATTAGAGAGTATGAGCACAAGTGGGGTGGGGAGGCAGAGGAGAGGGATAAGCAGACTCCCTGCTGAGCAGGGAACCCTACTCAGGGCTAGGTACCAGGGTCCTCGATCATGACCAGAGCCAAAGGCAAATGCTTAACTGACCAAGCCACCCAGATGCCCCAATATTTAAGTTTTAAAAAAATGTAAATTAGAGCTTTGATTATGCTACTAATGTAGAGTACAATTTTACTTGATGACTAGGAGGAGCCAAGCATAGCTAAGAGGAGTGCCTAATGAGTACCTTTAGAAGGGTACATAAGAGATTTAGTAACTATTGAGAGAATGATAATGTCCTAGTTTTCAAATAGAATTTAATTTATAAGAAAGTTATTCTATGTGAACTTATTCTGTGTAGTTTCCTACTCATATATAAGCTTCATGAAGGCAGAGACTTTGTTTTGTTCAGTATCCTATCCTTAACAGCTAGAATACTATAGTAAGTTTTCACAATAAGTACTGATGAATAAATGAATATATCCTTACAAATTTTTTAAATTTTGTTAAAACATATATAACAATATGGTTTTTGTTTGTTTGTTTGTTTTTATTTGACAGATAGAGATCACAGGTAGGCAGCGAGGCAGGCAGAGAGAGAGAGGAGGAAGCGGGCTCCCTGCCGAGCAGAGAGCCCGATGCGGGGCTCGATCCCAGGATCCTGGAATCATGACCTGAGCTGAAGGCAGAGGCTTTAACCCACTGAGCCACCGAGGCGCCCCTATAACAATATGTTTTGAACACCATTTTTATTTCTGACTACGTAGACACATGCTTATGTAGGAATGTTTGAAACTATATGAAAAAGAAAAATTAAGTGTATTTTTGTCACTTAAAATAGCCATTCACTAGGAATATTTTTTCTAGTCCTTTTCTCCTGGTCCTTTTGAATGTAAATATATTTATAACCAACTTGAGAT
Organism: Lutra lutra; assembly: GCF_902655055.1. Lineage (NCBI taxonomy): Eukaryota > Metazoa > Chordata > Mammalia > Carnivora > Mustelidae > Lutra > Lutra lutra. Next base: position 33,217,296 of record NC_062293.1, read on the forward strand.
CATACTTACATATATGATACATACATTTTTGTGCCCTGCTTTTTTTAGTTAACACTTTCAAGTGAGCATTTTCATTAAATGTTCTTTGAAAACAGAGTGTTAAAAGATTGCTAAGGGTCTAAGTGTTGTTTTGTTCAAAATCCACAGTAATAAATATATTTTACTTCGTGATTAAGACTGCATGTAAATATTTAATTGTATTAAAAGATTGTAAAGCAGGGGCGCCTGGGTGGCTCAGTGGGTTAAAGCCTCTGCCTTCAGCTCGGGTCGTGATCCCGGGGTTCTGGGATCGAGCCCCATATGGGGCTCTCTGCTCGGCGGGGAGCCTGCTTCCTCCTCTCTCTCTGCCTGCCTCTCTGCCTACTTGTGATTTCTATCTGTCAAATAAATAAATAAAATCTTTAAAAAAAAAAAGATTGTAAAGCAGTAGTTACTAATGCTATGCATTCTGATTTTTTTTCTCTATTTAATTTTTTTGAAATAGCCTTTTCACATCCTTTCCTCCAAACTGATTTTGCAAAACAGTAATGAGTTGCAGCCTGAAGTTGGAAAAGTGCTGTTCTCTTTTACCAGTATTCTGTAATTTGGGTAATGCCCCTTTTATTTTGACCAATTTGTTTTTTTCCAGTTTTTGGCCAGTGGGTATAAAGGGTTTAAGAGCGTACTTACCAAGTAATTTTACCAAATAACTTATTTAAATTTACTAATTTACCAAGTAAGTCATGCTGGTTGTAATAAATTGTTGCTACACTCATTCAGTGTAAAAGTCTTATTTATCGGTTTGGTATATGTCCTTTTTTTTTTTTAAGATTTTTATTTATTTATTTGACAGACAGAGATCACAAGTAGGCAGAGAGGCAGGCAGAGAGAGAGGAGGAGGCAGGCTCCCTGCTGAGTGGAGAGCCTGATGTGGGGCTCGATCCCAGGACCCTGACATCATGACCCGAGCCAAAGGCAGAGGCTTTAACCCACTGAGCCACCCAGGCGCCCCAGATATATGTCCTTCCATGTTTTCTTCTTCTTCTCCATGCAAAGATGAGGTGCATTCTTAAAGTTCTTTTTATGGCCCCCAGTAGAGTTTTATTACTTACCTTACATTGGTCCTGGACATTTTGTGTTTTTGTTAATTTTCCCACCAGCTTTATTGAGATACAACCGATACAATATTGTATAAGTTTATGGTGTAAAATATGTTGATTTGGTGTATTTATATATTGCAAAATGACTTTACGATTTTTCTCTGCATTCATTCATGATCACCATAGTAAGTCTGCTTATCCTCTGCCACCACACAAAGTCAATACAATATTACTGACTATATTCCCCATGCTGTGCATTACATATCCATGCAGTGGCCATTTTTAAACATATATCTTTGTGTACATCTGTATATATTGTAGAATAAATTCATGGAATTAAGACTGTTGGAATATACGGTACACACAGTAAAAAAATCTCATTTAATTCTTCAAATTACCCTTCAGAAAGTTTATATATCAGTTTGTACTACATCTAATAGGATATGAGGGAAATGATTTCCCCATGCTGGTAACACTGGGTATTTTCTTTTTTCTTTTTTTAAAGTAGTGTAGTTGACATACAATATTATATTAGTTTCAGGTGTATAACATAGAGATTTTCCATTTATGTATCTTACAAAATGATTACTACATGTGAGTCTAGTTACCATTTGTCACTGCATATTACAATATCATTGACTACATCTCCTAGGATATACTTTATATCCTTAGGATTTATTTATTTTATAACTGGAAGTTTATGCCTCTTAATCTCCTTCACTTATTTCGCCCATTGTCCCACCCCCTTCCTCTGGCAACCTCCAGTTCTCTGTATTTATGAGTCTCTTTTCTGTTTGTTTCACATGTAAGTGAAATCATCTGATATTTTCTTTCTCTGACTTATTTCACCTAGCGTAGTATCCTCTGGGTCTGTCCGTGTTGCAAATGACTAGATTTACTAATTTTTTATGACTGAATAATATTCTATTGTATTTATACACATACATGCATGCACGCACGCATGCACGCACAACTTTATTCATCTATCTATGGACACTTAGGTTGCTTCCATTTTTTGGCTATTCTAAGTAATTCTGCAGTGATCGTAGAGATGCATATATCTTTTCACATTAGTGTTTTTATTTTTGGGGGATAAATACCCAGAAGTGGAATTGCTGGGTAATATGGTAGTTCTATTTTTACTTTTTTGAGGAAGTTCTATATTGTTTTCTATAGTTGCTGTACTAGTTTACATTCCCACTAACAGTGTATGAGGGTTCTTTTTTCTCCAGTATCCTTGTCAACACTTGTGATCTTTTTTTCCTTTTAACCATTCTGACAAATATGAGGAGGTATCTTATTGTGTTTTTGGTTTGTATTTCTGTGATGATTGGTGATGTTAAGCATCTTTTCATGTGTCTGTCAGCCATATTTATGTCTTTGGAAAAATGTCTATTCAGTTCCTCTGCCCATTTTTTAATTGGCTTGTGTCTTTTTTTGGTGTTAAGTTGTATGCGTTCTTTACATAATTTGGATATTAACCCTCTACTGACATATCATATATGACAAATATCTTCTCCCATTCACTATGTTGCCTTTTCGTTTTGGTTGTTGGTAACAGGGATATTTTTCAACCTTGGTTTTGCCGATCTGAGGAGCAAAACATATCTGTTCAATTTGAATGTATGGGTTTAGCATCTCTCATTTGCTTATTGGTGATTTGGAGTTCTTCCTATGAAGTGCTTATTTATATTCTTTTGTATTTTTGTATGTATCTTTGTTACTGATTTGTAGGAAACTTTATGTATAATGGATATTAGTCTCTTCACTGTTATGTGTAGCAAATGGCTTCTCTTATTCTATATATTATCTTTTTTTTTTTTAAAGATTTTATTTATTTATTTGACAGAGAGAGATCACAAGCAGGCAGAGAGGCAGGTAGAGAGAGAGGAGGAAGCAGGCTCCCTGCTGAGCAGAGAGCCCGATGCGGGGCTCGATCCCAGGACCCTGAGATCATGACCTGAGCCGAAGGCAGCGGCTTAACCCACTGAGCCACCCAGGCGCCCCTATATATTATCTTTTGAAACTGTATTTTTTAAAGATTTATTTGAGAGTGCACACACCTGGGCAGAGGAAGAGGGAGAAAGTTTTGTTTTTGTTTTTTAAGATTTTATTTGTTTATCTGACAGAGAGAGAGCACAAGCAGAGGGAACGACAGTGGTAGAGAGGGAAGCAGGCTCCCTGTTGAGCAGGGAGCCTGATATTGGGCTCTATTATTTATTTGACAGATAGAGATCATAAGTAGGCAGAGAGGCCTGGGATCATGACCCTATCCAAAGGCAGACTCTCAACTGACTGAGCCAACCAGGTGCCCCAAGGGAGAGAGTCTTAATCAGACTCTGTACTGAGCATAGAACCTGGGGCTTGATCTCACAACCCTGAGATCACAACCTGAGCCAAAACCAAAAGTGGGGTGCTTAACCGTTGGTTGTGCCACCCAGGACCCCCATCTTTTGAAACTTTTGTGGAATCTTTTTCTATATAGAAGTTTGTGTTTTTGGGGGCACCTGGGTGGCTCAGTAGGTTAAAGCCTCTCCCTCGGCTCAGGTCATGATCCCAGGGTCCTGGGATCGAGCCCCACATCGGGCTCTCTGCTCAGCGGGGAGCCTGCTTCCTCCTCTCTCTCTCTCTGCCTGCCTCTCTGCCTACTTGTGATCTCTCTCTCTCTCTGTGTCAAATAAAATCTTTAAAAAAAAAAAAAGTTTGTGTTTTTGTACTTGATCAAATAATATGTTTTTTCTTTATGTCTTCTGGAATTTGAGTCATGTTCTAAAAGGTATAAGTAAGCTTCCCCACCTATTTTCTTGTTTTCTTCAGAATGTTTATAGCTTTTTATGTTTATTCTTTGATAATTAATTTTTCGTATTGGATGCTATTCCCTTTAGCTAGTTAAAATTGATATATCTAATTATATTAACTAAGCAACTCATAATTAGCAAGATTAATGAGTTTCTGACAGGAGTTCTAATTTTGTTAAGATGCTTGCATTGATGGTAAATATAGATGGGTAGAGCATGACCATAAGATTTATAAGTTGGAGTAAATGTAGATGTTTTTTGGGTAGGAAAACATTAACAAAAGTAAAGGTATCTCAGCTGACTTCATGGCCAACCTAGTTTGTTTGAAACATAGTAGTGGGTGTTTGACACATTCTTTACTTGTTGACATTTTCTCTTTTAGAATGTAAGGGGGAAATATGTATGTGTTTGAGAAAAAGTCTTGAAGGATATACACCAAATTATTAGCAATGCTTTTCTTTGGATGGTGAGATTTCAGATATATTTTAAAACTTTTTGTATTTACAGCATTTTAATTTTTTATCAGAAATTGCTATTTGTTTAGTTAAAAATAACTTGGGGGGAGGTAAAGTGTACAATGAAGGATACTACTGCTCTGGATCTATTTATAGCCTATGAGGAAGAATTGCTTAGTGGGTAGGAATGAAAGAAACCTTTGGAGACAGAGTGAGTTATGGAGTTTGTTATAGCTAGGATGGAGAACTATAGAAATAGTCTCATACTTAACATAGCCTAGATGGTAGGAAGAAAACTTTTAAAAAGTGAACAAAGAATACAGTCATGAGCTTATGACCCCTGTTGAGGAACACTCAAAAATAATTGTGAAATTATACAATTACAAATTTTAGTAATGAGTTTTTTAAAAGGCAAAAGCAACTAAAACTACAGTGACTCCACTTGGAATAATCTTAGTTCAGGGTTTTTTTTTTTTTAAGATTTTTTATTATTTATTTGACAGATAGAGATCACAAGTAGGCAGAGAGGCAGGCAGAGAGAGAGGAGGAAGCAGGCTCCCCGCTGAGCAGAGAGCCTGATGTGGGGCTCAATCCCAATCCTCAAGCGGGGAGCCTGCTTCTCCTTTGGCTGCCTCCACTTGTACATTCTCTCTTTCTCTCTCTGTCAAATAAAGACAAAACAAGGACTTAACAGATTGGTTTATTTTTATTTTATTTTTTTTAAAGATTTTATTTATTTGACAGAGATCACAAGCAGGCAGAGAGAGAGAGAGGGAAGCAGGCTCCCCGCTGAGCAGAGAATCTGATGTGGGGCTCGATCCCAGGACCCTGAGATAATGACCCGAGCCGAAGGCAGAGGCTTTAACCCACTGAGCCACCCAGGCACCCCAACAGATTGGTTTAGATAAGAAATATAGTATAACTAAATATATAATGCTGATTTGGGTTGAAAAATCAGTTGAAAGAACTGATGAGACAATCTAATCGGAACATTTATGACAAAGGGAATGTTACTGTTGGTAAACTTAATATGACTCAGAAGCATGTTTTCCCTCTCAAAATTTGATTATTACAGTTTTTTAAATAACGAAGTTTGGTTAGGCCTCACCTGGCTTGTATTCAGATTTAGATACCCCATTGGGGAAATTGGCATATGTTCAAATGACAGTAGTATCAGCTTTTTGTCATGTCATGTAAAAGGATTAGACTTAATCTGAGCCCAAAAATAGCTCTGGGACCAAAGATTAGAGATAGAAGGGTGAATATTCTAGTCTATAAAATAACAGGCTGCCTTGAAAGGTAGTGGTATGTATGTGTTGTACTTGAGAAAGGTTAATTTACTACCTTAGTAAGTATGCTATAGAGATGTAGGTTTTTTGTTTTGTTTTGTTTTGAAGATTTCATTTATTTAGAGCACCCAAGCAGAGAGAGGGGCAGAGGGAGAGGAAGAGAATCTCTAATAGCCTGGCGCTAAGCACAGAGCCTGATGTGAGGCTCAAACTCATGACCCTGATATCATGACTGAGTGAAATCAAGAGTTGGACACTTAACTGAGTCACCTGGACACCCCACTATAAGGGATTTTTAGTTCAAATTAGTTTTGAATGGATTGGTTTTGCATCTTTTCATACACTTTTGGCCATTTATATATTTTCCTTGGAGAAATAGTTATTCAAATCCTCTACCGTGTCTTACTTGGGTTACTTGTCTTTTATTACTGAGTTGTAAGAGATCTTTATATATTTTGGACACAAATCTCTTTTAAGCTTATTTACTTTTTTTTTAAATTTTATTTATTTATTTATTTATTTGACAGAGATCACAAGTAGGCAGAGAGGCAGGCAGAGAGAGAGAGAGGAGGGGGGGAGCAGGCTCCCCGCTGAGCAGAGAGCCCGATGCGGGGCTCGATATCAGGACTCTGAGATCATGACCTGGGCCGAAGGCAGAAGCTTAACCCACTGAGCCACCCGGGCGCCCCTTATTTACTTATTATCTCTATACCCAACATGGGACTCAAACTCATGACCCTGAAATGAAGGCTCATGCTCTTCTGACTGAGTGCCCCTGGATACAATTCTCTTATCAGATATATGATCTGCAAATATTTTCTGTGGGTTGTTTTCACTTTATTGATGGTATCGTTTGAGCATAAAAGTTTTAAATTTTTATATAGTCCAACTTATTTTTTTCTTTTATTGCGGTTTTGACATAGTTTTAGTCCTTGTATTTAGTTCTACAGTCTGAGTCAATTTTCTTTTTTTTTTTTTTTCAAGATTTTATTTATTTATTTGAGAGAGAGAGATAGAGCATGAGCAGGGGAAGGAGGCAGAGGCAGAGGGATAAGGAGAGGGAGAAGTAAGAGTCCCTGCTAAGCAGGAAGCCTGATGCGGGGCTTGATCCCAACCTAGGATCATGACCTGAGCTGAAGGCAGCTGCTTAAGTGACTGAGCCTCCCATGTGCCTCTTTTTTTTTTTTAAAGATTTTATTTATTTATTTGAGAGAGAGACAGTGAGAGAGAGCATGAGCTAAGAGAAGGTCAGAGGGAGAAGCAGACTCCTCATGGAGCTGGGAGCCTGATGTGGGACTCGATCCTGGGATTCCGGGATCATGACCTGAGCCAAAGGCAGTCGTCCAACCAACTGAGCCACCCAGGCGTCCCTCCCATGTGCCTCTTGAGTTAATTTTCATGCATGGTAGGGATAAGGGTCCAACTTCATTCTTTCACATACGGATATCCAGTTGTCCTAACACCATTTATTGAAATAGTCTTTTTTTCCCCATTGAGCTGTGTTAGCACTCACATTTTAAAGAAATAGTATAATGTCTATTTTAATAAAAATATAAAATTCATGGGGCACCTGGATGGCTCAGTCATTAAGCATTTGTCTTTGGCTCAGGTCATGATCCCAGTGTCCTGGAATCAGCTCCATATCGGGCTCTCTTCTCAGCAGGGAACTTGCTTCTCCCTCCCCAACTCCCCCGTGCTTGTGTTCCCTCTCTTGTTATCTCTATCATAAATAAACAAAATCTTTAAAAATAAATATATATAATTTATAGAAGATGGAGAGAGTAATACATAAGTCTTCCATTCTTATACAACTTCACTAATTTGTGTATTCTCTTTTAGTCCCCCTTCGATGAAATACAAATTTTGTAGAATTGCAGTCATAGTATACTAATTATGTATTTTGCCTTTTTCACTTAATATATGAACATATGATACTTTCCATATTGATATATAGATTTCCAAATTAATTATTTTTATTTTTAAAAAAGATTTTATTTATTTATTTTTGGGAAAGGAACAGACAGAGAGGGACAAGCAGATTCCATTCTGAGTGCGGAGCCCAACACGGGCTCAGTCCTAGGAGCCTGAGATCATAACCTGAGCCAAAATCAAGAGTCAGAGGCTTAACTGACTGAGCCACCCAGGCACCCCCAAATTATTTTTTAAAGATTTGTTTATTTGAGAGAGACTGTGCAAGAGAGCACAAGTGGGAAAGAAAGAATCTCAAGCAGACTCTGTCCAGTGCAGAGCCTGACATGGGGTTCTATCTCATGATCCTGAGATCATGACCTGAGCCAAAATCCAAGAGTTGGACATCAACCAACTACACCATGGCTCCTCTTCCAAATTATTTTTTTTTGATGTTTCCTTATGTTCTATCTTCAGGCTATATTTAATTAGTCCCTTATTTAGAATATTTTGGTTTAGTCTATTATTTAACTAACATTACATTTATAATCTTTGTGCATAAACTATTAGCCTTCCATTGGATAATCTCCATAGATAAATTTCTGGAAACATTTCTTCCAAACATGTATGTAAAATCAATTAAAGACTAGTTATAATTTTGATTTGGGGAATTTGGGTGTGTGTATGTGTTGCTGTTGGCTCATTGAATATAACAGTGATACTTCTGACTGGGTCAGGAAATATGCCAAATTGTTTGTGTGCATAGTTGTGTTTAATTCTCCTACCAAATCTATTACATAAGGAATTCAAGGCTCAGAAAAGTTTGGTAACTTGCCCAAAGTGGTTTAACTAATAAAAGGCAAAGAGGTCATACCAGGCTGTGTGACTCCAAACTCCACTGGCTCTCAGATTGGGCATAAGCAATTATAATGGCAAGATTCCTTCAGTAGTAAACTGTATTAGGTTGGGTATTTTATGCAGAAGTTCTCTGAATACACATGAATTGTTAAGTATCAATGCATATCCAAAATATGTCCTTTTTTTTTTTAAAGACTTTATTTCTTTATTTGACAGAGATCACAAGTAGGCAGAGAGGCAGGCAGAGAGAGAGGAAGGGAAGCAGGCTCCCCGCTGAGCAGAGAGCCTGATGTGGGGCTCGATCCCAGGACCCTGGGATCATGACCTGAGCCGAAGGCAGAGGCTTTAACCCACTGAGCCACCCAGGCGCCCCTGTTCTTTTTTTTTTTTTTTTTTTTTAAATAGGAATCATAAGCCTGAGATTTTCTCTGTAAATTTAATAATTTTTTATTCTTGGAATCCTTGAACTAATCATATTATTTTGTGTAGCATTGCTATTCCTAAGGGGCTAGAGACCATACATAACAAATACAGAAATTGTTTCACTCAGGCACCTGGGTGGCTCAGTTGGTTAAGTATCTGACTCCTGATTTCGGCTCAGGTCATGATCTTGGGGTCGTGGGACTGAGCCCAGCTTCTGGCTCTGTGCTCAGCAGGGAGTCTACTTCTCTCAACCCTTCTCCCTCTGCCCCTACCCCCACTCGTGTGCTCTCTATCTAAAAATAAATAAATCTTTAGGGGCGCCTGGGTGGCTAAGTCCGTTGAGTGGCTGCCTTCGGCTCAGGTCATGATCCTAGAGTCCTGGGATCAAGCCTGCATTGGTCTCCCCGCAGTGGGGAGTCTGCTTCTCCGTCTGCTCTTCACCCCGCTTTCATTCCTCTCTCTCTGTCTCTCTCGAATTAAAAAAAATCTTAAAAAAATGAAAAATAAAAATAAATCTTTAAAAAAGTTATTGAAGAAATGGAAAATGAATTAGAAATCTTTAATATTTAAATGTAAATCAAAACTTGATATTGTAAAGATAAATTTTAGTGTTTGGGGGAGAACATGCACAATAGCATTTTTAAAAACATTTAATTAAATTTTTTTCAGTGACCCAAAATTCATCATTTATGCACCACACCTAGTGCTCCATGCAATACGTGCCCTCCTTAATACCCACCACCAAGCTCACCCAACCCCTCACTCACCTCCCCTCCAAAACCCTCAAGTTTGTTTCTCAGAGTCCGCAGTCTCTCGCTGTTTGTCTCCCCTTCCGATTTCCCCCAACTCACTTCTCCTCTCCATCTCCCAATGTCCTCCGTGTTATTTCTTAAGCGCCACAAGTTAGTGAATCCATTTGATAATTGACACTCCCCGCTTGACTTCACTCAGCAATAGCATTTCTGATCAAGACATTAAAGTCCTGGGACGCCTGGGTGGCTCAGTTGGTTGGACGACTGCCTTCGGCTCAGGTCATGATCCCGGAATCCCGGGATCGAGTCCCACATCAGGCTCCCAGCTCCATGGGGAGTCTGCTTCTCCCTCTGACCTTCTCCTAGCTCATGCTCTCTCTCACTGTCTCTCTCTCAAATAAATAAATAAAATCTTTAAAAAAAAAAGACATTAAAGTCCTATATAATGTATATTTAATAGTGTTCAGCTATTATAGCTATTTCAATTATGGAATTATTAAATGTATTTAGTATTTGAAGTAATTATCCACAATTCAAAATTATTGCTATAGCCTGAAATATGAAGAGGAAAATCACAATTATAAGAATAAAATGATATTTAAAAAGAAACAGTAATTTTGAAATGCTACTAGTCTGAAAAAAAAATGGCTTCTGTCACATTTAGAGATAGCTGTTTTCTTTAAAGCATGAAAATGCCAGTTCTTTATACAAACTCATTCCTGGTTTCTATTTTTGCAGTCTTTCAGCACATCACTGCATACAGTCTTTCTTTCCTTGATTTTCATCCAAAGAGACTATTTCTTCAAGATTAACAAGGCAACTGGAGTTATTTGTAAGCCCTAGACAGAATGAGTCTCTTCAATCTGGTAGAATAGTATTCTTTCATTAAGGTGTAGCTTCAAGAGGGATTCATATGTAATTGTGAAGGAATAATGGTACATTTATTTAGCAGAAGCAGTACGTTTCACCGAATGCCAATTCCCTGAATTGCTTCTTTTTAACTAGAGTTAGTTTATCAGTTTTCATGTTAGTAGCATTTAAAAGAATGTTCAATTTGTTTTTACTCTAGTTCCTTGCTGGTGTTGAGACTTTTTCATATTCAAGAATATTAATTGCTGTGAATGCATTATCAGTGAGACTTTGAAACTTAAAGCCTCATTCTTCCTTCATCTGCTTCTCAGTCTCTGGTGGCAGTAGCAGGGAGTTGGGGCACGCAAATTGAACTTTCCTTTATGTGCTATTACAAAGGCAAATCCTATCAATTAAAGAGTTAAGTGAATTCAGCCAATTGGCCTTTAGATAAAATGATTTTGGGTAAATTTACTCATGGTGGATGACCCAGAGCTCACCCAGCCAGCCTGATCATTGGAATTAATCCTAAGAGTGAGGCAGCAGGTGCTTCAATTATATTGCCTTTGTATCCTCAAAATTTAGAATTTTCATAACAGACCACAAAATCGACTATCAAACCTATTATATAAAATGTACCTCTGTTTTGAGCTGAAAGATTCCCTGGTAAAAGCAATTAAATGACTTTCTCTCCCTTTTATGACTGTAGACTTTTACATTTCTAGCCTCATATTCTCATTTGAGCTCAATCCTGTTATTTCCATGCGAACATAGGAGACATACTCACTGTTCATTTCATTTTATCCAAATCACTTAGATAACCACTGTCTAGCAAAATTCACTAGCTAACCTCTGTCTCACTGTATGATGTATCAAGAAAAGAATCAGCTATGATCCTATAGTGCACTCCTCAACCCCAACTCTGGCAACCACCAGTCTGTTCTCTGTATGTTTTTGTTTGCTTGTTTGGTTTTCGTTTTTGATTCCGTGTGTAAGTGAGATCACACAGTATTTGTCTTTATCTCACTTATTTTACTTAACACGGTGCCCTCAAGATCCATCCATATTATTGCAATCAGCAATATTTCATTTTTTTTAAAGATTTTTTTTTTTTTAAATTTATTTGTCAGAGAGAGAGGGAGAGAGAGCGAGCACAGGCGGACAGAATGGCAGGCAGAGGCAGAGGGAGAAGCAGGCTCCCCGCCAAGCAAGGAGCCGATGTGGGACTCGATCCCAGGACGCTGGGATCATGACCTGAGCCGAAGGCAGCTGCTTAACCACTGAGCCACCCAGGCGTCCCAATATTTCATTTTTATAGCTGAATAATATTCTGGTGTGTGTGTGTGTGTGTGTGTGTGTGTGTGTGTGTGTGTGGTATCACTTTTTCTTTATCCATTCAACTCTCAATGGATACTGAGATTGCTCCAATGTCTGGCTATTATAAACCAGTAAATCATGCTGAAATGAACATGGGGGTGCACGCACCCTTTAAGTTAGTGGTTTTGTTTCCTTAGGATAAATACTCAGAAGTGCAATTGCTGGATCATATCTTAGTTCTACTTTTAATATTTTGAGGAAACTCCAACCAGTTTTCCGTAGTGGTGCACCAATTTACATTCCCACTGAGACTGTAAAGTGCACAAGAGTTACCTTTTCTCTTTACCAACACTTGTTACTTGTCTTTTTGATAGCTGCCTTTATAGAGAATGTGAGGTGGTATCTCCTGGTTTTGATGTATCTGTTGGCCATTTGTATCTTCTTTGGAAAAATGTCTATTCAGATCTTCTGCCCATTTTTACTTTTTCTTTTTTAAGATTTTATTTCTGAGATCGCTTTAGCCTTTAAGCTAAAGATCATGTGTAAGATTTTATTTCTGAGAGAGAGAGAGCACAAGCAGGGGAGGGGCAAAGGGAGAGGCAGAAGCAGACTCCCTGCTGAGCAGGAAGCTGGATGCAGGCCTCCGCCACCCAGGTGCCCCTACCTTTCTCCCCACCCTTCTTTCTCTTTCTTTATTTCTTTCTCCCCACCTCCTATTGGTACTTGAGTCCAGTGCGGGGCTTGAACTCACAATGCTAAGATCAAGAGTGGCTTAGTCGTTAAGTGTCTACCTTTGACTCAGGTAATCATCCCAGTGTCCTAGGATCGAGCTCTGCATGGAGTTCCGAGTTGGGCTCCCTGCTCAGCAGGAAGCCTGCTTCTCCCTTTCCCATGCCCCTTGCTTGTGTTCCCTCTCTTGCTGTGTCTTTCTCTGTCAAATAAATAATGAAAATCTTTTTTTTTTAATAACTCTAATTTTATTTTATTTTATTTTTATTTATTTGACAGACAAAAATCATAAGTAGGCAGAGAGGCAGGCAGAGAGAGAGGGGAAGGCAGGCTCCCTGCTGAGCAGAGAGCCCTATGTGGGGCTCGATCCCAGGAACCTGAGATCATGACGTGAGCTGAAGGCAGAGGCTTTAACCCACTGAACCACCCAGGCACCCCAATAATGAAAATCTTAAAAAAGAGAGAGAGAGAGTTGGCTGCTTAACCAGCTGAGCATCCAGGCATCCCAAAAGAGAGTCTTAGTTTTTCCTTTAGGTAGGCTCCATGACCAGCATGGAGCCCATCACAGGGCTTGAACTCACAACCCTGAGACCAAGACCTGAGCTGAGATCAGTTGCTTAACTGACAGAACCACCTAGGCATCCCTCTCTGCCCATTTTTATTTATATTTTATTTTTTATTATTTTTAAAGATTTTTAATTTATTTGACAAGAGAGAGGTGGGGGGAAAGTAAGCAGTGGGAGTGGGAGAGGGAGAAGCAGGCTTCCTGCTGAGTAGAGGCCCATTGCAGGGTTCAATCCCAGGACCCTGGGATCATGACCTGAGCAGAAGGCAGATGCTTAATGACTAAACCATCTAGGCTCTCCCCCCTGCCCATTTTTAAATTGGATTTTTTTTTTTTTTGGGCTATTGAGTTGTAAGAGTTCTTTATATGCTTTGGATATTAACCCCTTATTAGATAAATGATTTGCAAATATTTTCGTTTATTCTGTAGGTTGCCTTTTGTTGATGGTTTCCTTTGCAGTGCAGAAGCTTTTTAGTTTGATGTAGCCCTGCTTTATTTTTGCTTCTGTTGTTTTTGCTTTTGGTGTCAAATCCCAAAAATTATCTTTAAGACCTGTGAGTCTTGTGGTTCTAGGTCTTCCATTCAGGTCTAACCTGTTTTATGTTAACTTTTGTTTGTGGTGAAAGATAGTGGTCTAGTTTCAGAGTTTTGCTTGTTTGTTTTGTTTTTGCTACCAGAAAGTAACTTTCTTAAAGGTGGGCACTATAGAATTTTCATTCTAGCATACTGTATGGTGGTTCTTGGGTACTTGGGAAGTTTTAATTGAAGAAATGAAATATTCAGCAAACACTTATTGAGAGCTTATTATGTGCCAGACATTGTGATGTACACAGCATTGAAAAAGGCAGATAAACTTCCTGCTTTAAAGAGGTAGGAAAAGGGTGCCTGGGTGGCTCAGTCGTTAAGTGTCTGCCTTTGGCTCGGGTCATGATCCCAGAGTCCTGGGATCAAGGCCCACACCGGGCTCCCTGCTTGGTGGGAAGCCTGCTTCTCCTTCTCCTACTCCCGCTACTTGTGTTCCCTCTGTTTCTCTGTCAAATAAATAAACAAAAAATCTTCAAAAAAAAAAAAAAAAAGAGGTAGGAAAAGCAGATACCAAACAAATGTTCTATTAGTTGTCTGTGGTAGACACGATCAGTTCCTTCCCTTTGTACATATGCATGCTATTTTTCATGTCAAGAAGCAGAGTCTAATTCTCTTTTTGAATGTGGGCTGTCCTTAATACCTTGACCAAGAGAATGTGCCAGAATTGATGTTTTGGAACTTTTTTTTTTTTTTTAAAGATTTTATTTATTCATCTGACAGAGAGAGAGAGAGATTACAAGTAGGCAGAGAGGCAGGCAGAGAGAGGAGGAAGCAGGCTCCCAGCTGAGCAGAGAGCCCGATGCGGGCCTCGATCCCAGGACCCTGAGATCATGACCTGAGCCAAAGGCAGAGGCTTAACCCACTGAGCCACCCAGGCGCCCGATGTTTTGGAACTTTTGAAGCCAAGTCTTAAGGAGCTCTGCTGCTTTCCCCTGGGTCTTTTTATCTTGAATATTTTATCTGGGGATAATCCTTCTCAAAGCCCAACCACTATATTTATGAGAAACTCAAGCCACATGCAGAGGTCTTGTGTAGGTACTGTACAGCCCAGCTGAGTTTTTATAGCATCAGCTGGGCATGTGAGTGAGCCATGTTGAACATCCAGGCCAGTTAAGCATTTATTTTAATTTAATTTAATTTAGTTTTATTTTATTTTATATTTCATTTTTTATTTAAGAGAATGAGAAAGAGAGAGAGAGACAGACCGACCGACAGCATGGGGAGGGGGAGGGGCAGGAGGAAGCCCAATTTATGGCTTCATCCCAGGGCCCTGGGATCATGACCTGAGCTGAAGACAGAGGCTTAACCCCCCAAGCCACCCAGGCTCCCCTCCTAGTTGAGCCTTTAGATGACTTCATCCTCCAATACCATCGGACTGCAAGTGCACGTGAGAAGATAAAGTGAGAACTACACAGCTGGGCATTGCCAACCTGAGAGAGAGAGAGAGAGAGAATATGAATTGGTTTAAGCTGATACATTGGTACATTTAGGAGTAGCTTGTTAACACGGTTGTAGATAACCTGAATAGAGAGCATCGCAGATTACCAGGTCATGATAAAAACAGGAATGAAGGGAAAATCTAATTTAGATGATCAGAAAAAGAAGCCTATAATTGTTTAATAATGTCTTGTCTTTCTTGCTCAACTATATGTTTCATGAAGGCAGAGACTATCTGTCCTGTTCTTAGCTCTATTCCTAGTACATGGCATATGTGCTTTGTATCTGCTGTAGTAAGGATGAAGAATTTTTATTAGATTCTCCGAGAAGTCTATAACTCCACAATGGTTAAGAATTATTTCACTAGGGGCACTTGAGTGGCTCAGTGGGTTAAGCCTCTGCCTTGGGTTCAGGTCATGATCTCAGGGTCCTGGGACTGAGCCCTACATCCGGCTCTCTGCTCAGCAGGGAGCCTGCTTCCTCCCTCTCTCTCTGCCTGCCTCTCTGCCTACTTGTGATCTCTCTCTCTCTCTCTGTCAAATAAATAAATAAAACCTTAAAAAAAAAAAAGAATTACTTCACTAGCAGGAAAACATTCCACCTTATGTAAGAACATTTCATTCTGTTTAAGAAAATAATTCCAGGTTTTCCAGCTTGATGTGATATGTACACTCAGGACCTGGGTGAATGGGTATTTTCCTTCCAGAAGTCACGGGTAAGCACTGAGCCTTTGAACTTTGGGAACTTAATCATAATAGGCCACATCACATACACAGAGGTTAGGCAGGTGATGAGAGGGGCTGATGCCAAGGAACACAGAGGTGGGCATACCTCCTGAAAGAAAGCTAAGGCTCAGATGAAATCTGTTGTTCTTACGCATTTTATTTTCCATTACTCCCCACATGAATTTTCTGCCTAATTTAATTTTAATGTGGTCCAGGGAGTAATTCTCCACTCTCGTCATACCTAACAGTGTTCTTTTTTGCCTGATTCTTTGCCACACACCATTTTAATTCTTATCTCTGCATTTTTCTTTGCTTGTGTCTTTCCCTTTCCCTACATTAGACTTCTCTCTCCTTTCTACCTGTGTATATTTTGGGGGAGCCATTTTAAGTCTACTTCCTCTCTGAGATGTTCCTAGAAGATTCCAATTTAAGTATATCTCTCTCCTTGTGCTTTATTTGCTTTTTTCTTCTGAGGACATGACACTATATCCTACTTTATACCACAGTTAATTGTTTACAATTTTTCAAGTCTTCCCTAAGTGTTAGAGTTAGAAATACATTGAGCAATGATCATTTTGCTGTACATGAATTTCACTACCTTTTTAGTGGCTGTTTAATAATTATGTTGGCTTGGCATATACTCTTCATTCTTCTTTTTTTATTCCATTTGAACTTGATTCTCATTTCTTCTGCCTGAACTCTCCTGTTCAACTCCCTGTCTTTACTGTTCTCTCCCTCTTTACTGATCCCTATGATCAATTTCTCTTTATAGGTAGATAGAGATACAAATATATGTGTACATATGTTTACACCATTGCATGTAATATACTAATGCCTCACATTTTATTGTTTTAATATCTCACATTTTAAAATGTATTTTAAATGCTTTTGTAAAATACTGTGTTTAATTTTATAGAGTAATAAAGTTAAGCAAACTGCACCTGAGATCTAGAATGTAAATTGTGTTAAGTATATTACAATATTATTTGTGCATATATATGTACAGTTCTACAATTACAGGGTCTCAATATCCATTTTGTCCACATAAACTATATACTACATTTTAAATATACCTAAGGTTTTTTGTCTTGTTATAATACCTTGAATTATCACAGCTGAAATATGAGCTATTATCACTTGGGTCAATAACAAAATGTCATTTTTTTTTCTTTTTTTTAGAGAGAGAGAAAGCGCACACACAAGTATGGGAGGGGCAGAGGGAGAGAGAATCTTGAGCAGTTCTGATGCAGGGCTTGATTTCACAACCCTGAGATCATGACCTGAACTGAAATCAAGTGTTGGAGGCTTAACCAACTGAGCCACCCACACACCCCAACATGGTTATTCTTGAGTTTGGTATTCTATATTTATGCTATAAATACTTTTTACAAATGTCACCTAAGGCCAAGTCTAGATCAGTTTTAAATTGGGAAGATATAGTCATTCAGCTGTGTATAAAATTTGGAATGTTTAAAATGTTAAGTGATTGAATATTCTTCAGTAACTTATATTTTGATTTTCTGTAGTATTTTAACTTGACATTAAGTTTATCTTTTGATTCAGTATTACTTTTTTCCCTGCAATGTATATACAATTTTCCAAACATACAGAAGTTGAAGGAATTGAACAGTGAATACTCACAACTGATTCTATAATTGTTTTTGCTATATTTGCTTTTCAACATGTTTTATCCATTTATGATCCTTCCAGCCACCATGTTTTTATAGCATTTTTAAATTTTTTTAAGATTTTACTTACTTGTTAGAGAAAGTGAGCATGAGCAGGGAAGTGGAGAAGGAAAGGGACAGACAGACACCCCGCTGAGCGAGGCTCAATCCTAGGACCTGAGATCATGACTTGAGCTGAAGTCAGACGCTTAACTGACTGAGCCACCTAGGCGCCCCTTGGTTGCATTTTAAAGTAAGTTGCAGATCTTGCCCCTAAATATCTAAATAAGCAGGTATTTTCCTACAGTTCAATACTTATTTTTATAAAGTAAAATTTATATACAATGTAATACATTAATCTTAATTGTATTATTTGGTGAATTTTGACAAATGCATATATTTGGTAACTCAAAACCCCTATCAGATTAGAACATTACTGATTCTGGAAGGTTTCCTCATGTCCTTTCTCAGTCAGTCCCCACCCATATCTCCCAGAGGAACTACTATTTTTTCCTCCATGGATTTAATTTTGCTTGTTCTAAAATCTCATGTAAAGGAGTCATACCATACACATGCTTTTGGGGCATCTGGTTGGCTCAGTGGGTGGAGCATGTAACTCTTCATCTTGGTTGAGTTTGAGCCCCACAGTGGGTATAGAGACTACTTAAAAAAAATACACAATCTTTTGTGTATTGCTTCTTTCAGTCAGCATGTTATTGAGATTCATCCATTTTGTTGTGTGAGAGTAGTTTATATCTCTTTATTACTGAGTTGTATCCCAATCCTATGAATGTACCACATTTTTTTGTTTCTTCTCTTGTTGATGGACATCTGAGCTATTTCCAGGTTTTGGCTATTATTGTAAAGCTACTGTGAACATTCTTGTGGAAGACTTTTTGTAGATAGATTGTACAAAAAGCACTTATCTCTTAGGTGAATCCTCAGGAATAAAAATAGTGAGTCATTAGGTAGATATACATTTAGTTTTTAAGAAACTGCCTGATGTTTTCCCAAGTTGTCATACCATTTTATGCGGCCATCAAAAATGTATGAGTTCCAGTTGGCTCCATCTCTTCACTAACATTTGGTGTTGCCAGTCTTTTTACTTCTGGCTATTTTATGGATGTATAAGATTTTAACTGCATTTTACTGATGACTTACGATATTGAGGATCTTTTCGTGTGTTTATTTGTCATCTATATAACTTCTTTCGTGCAGTATGCATTCAACTAGTTTGCCCATTTTTAAATTGTATTGTCTGTTATTGAGTTGTAGGAGTTCTTTATATATTATGGACCAGTGTTCGTTGGATATGTGTTTTGAAAATGACTTCTTTTATTGTTTGAGTTATCTATATTTTTTAGGGGCGCCTGGGTGGCTCAGTGGGTTGGGCTTCTGCCTTCGGCTCAGGTCATGATCTTGGGGTCCTGGGATCGAGCCCCGCATTGGGCTTTCTGCTCGGTGGGGAGCCTGCTCCCCCCCCCCGCCTGCCTCTCTGCCTACTTGTGATCTCTATCTCTGTCAAATACATTTAAAAAATTATTTGAATTATCTATCTATCGATATATATATATATATATATATATATATATATATATATATATATATATTATTTTTTTTAAGATTTTATTTATTTATTTGACAGACAGAGATCACAGTAGGCAGAGAGGCAGGCAGAGAGAGAGGAAGGGAAGCAGGCTCCCCGCTGAGCAGAGAGCCCGACCCGGGACCCGATCCCAGGACCCTGAGATCATGACCCGAGCCGAAGGCAGCAGCTTAACCCACTGAACCACCCAGGCGCCCGATATATATATTTTTAAAGATTGTATTTATTTATTTGACAGACAGAGATCACAAGTAGGCAGAGAGAGAGAGAGAAGGAAGCAGGCTCCCCGCCGAGCAGAGAGCCCGATGCAGGTCTTGATCCCAGGACCCCCGGATCATGACTTGAGCTGAAGGCAGAGGCTTTAACCACTGAGCCCCCAGGTACCCCTGAATTATCTATATTTTTAAATGGCATTCTGAGTGAACAGAATTTTAAAATTTGATATAAGTTTTTTTCTTTTATTGTTTACTGCTTTCCTGCTGTAAAAACTTTTGTCTGCCCCTACATTGCAAAGATATTCTCCTGTGTTTTCTTATAGAAACTGTAGTTTTTAGCTTTATGTTTAGGTCTTTGATCCATTAGAAATTGCTGTATATAGTGTAAGGTAAAGAGGTTCACTTTGTTGTTGTTGTTGTTGTTGTTGTTTTTGTTACATGGATATCTGGTTGTTCTGGTACCAATTGTTGAAAAGATTTTCCATTTCCCATTGGATTGCTTTAGTATCTTTATTGAAAATCAGTTGATTGTACAAATGTGTTTTTTTCCCAGTATTCTGTTTTGTGATCTCTTTTTCTATTTGTATGGCAAAACATACTGTCTTGATTACTGTAGTTTTTTAAAATTAACATATATTATTTGCCCCAGGGGTACAGGTTTGTGAATCATCAGGCTTACACATTTCATAGCACTTGCCATAGCACATACCCTCCCCAATGTCCATAACCCAGCCACGCTATCCCTACCCCCCCCCCAGCAACCCTCAGTTTGTTTCATGAGATAAAGAGTCTTTTATGGTTTGTCTCCCTTCTGATCCTATCTTGTTTCATTCTTAACCTCCCTATCCCTCATGATCCCCCCCCCCTGCCTCTCAAATTCCTCATATCGGAGAGATCATATGATAATTG
The DNA here is from genome assembly GCF_902655055.1 of Lutra lutra. Taxonomy (NCBI): domain Eukaryota; kingdom Metazoa; phylum Chordata; class Mammalia; order Carnivora; family Mustelidae; genus Lutra; species Lutra lutra. The sequence goes on from NC_062293.1 coordinate 33,237,462, forward strand.
TCTTTCTCTGATTGACTTATTTTGCTTAGCATGATACCCTCTAGTTCCATCCACGTCATTGCAAATGGCAAGATTTCATTTCTTTTAATGACTGCATAGTATTCCATTGTGTGTATATGTGTGCACGTGTGTGTGTGTGTGTTTATGTGTGTGTGTATACACCACATCTTTATCCACTCATCTGTTGATAGACATCTAGATTCTTTCCATAGTTTGGCTGTTGTGGACATTGCTGCTATAAACATTTGGGGGCATGTGCCCCTTCGGATCACTACATTTATATCTTTAGGGTAAATACCTCTTAGTGCGATTGCTGGGTCGTAGAGTACTCTATTTTCAACTTTTTGAGGAAACTCCATACTGTTTTCTAGAGTGGCTGCACCAGCTTGCATTCCCACCAACAGTGTAGGAGGGTTCCCTTTTCTCCACATCCTCGCCAAAATTTATTATTTCCTGACTTGTTAATTTTAGCCATTCTCTCTGGTGTGAGGTGGTATTTCACTGTGGTTTTGATTTGTATTCCCTGATGCCAAGTGATGTAGAGCACTTTTTTGTGTGTCAGTTGGCCATTTGGATGTCTTCTTTGCAGAAATGTCTATTCATGTCTTTTGCCCATTTTCTTGATTGGATTATTTGTTCTTTGGGTGTTGAGTTTGATAAATTCTTCATAGATTTTGGATACTAGCCCTTTATCTGACATGTCATTTGCAAACATCTCCCATTCTGTCAGTTGTCTTTTGGTTTTGTTGACTGTTTCCTTTGCTGTGCAAAAGCTTTTGATCTTGATGAAGTCCCAATGGTTCATTTTTGCCCTTGCTTCTCTTGCCTTTGGCAATGTGTCTAGGAAGAAGTTGCTGTGGCTGACGTCAAAGAGGTTTGCTGCCTGTGGTCTCAAGGATTTTGATGGATTCTTGTCTCACATTTAGGTCTTTCATCCAATTTGAGTCTGTTTTTGTGTGTGGAATAAGGAAATAGTCCAGTTTCATTCTTCTGAATATGGCTGTCCGATTTTCCCAGCACCAATTGTTAAAGAAACTGACTTTTTTCCATTCGACATTCTTTCCTTCTTTGTTGAAGATTAGTTGACCATAGAGTTGAGGTGATTACTGTAGTTTTATACTAAACCTTGAAATCAGGTGATGAAAGTCCTCCAACTTTGTTTTTCTTTTTCAGGATTACTTTGGTTTTCTAGGTCTTTTGCATTTCCTTATAAATTTTAGATCCAGTTGTCTCTTTCTGCAGTATTTCTGTTGGGGATATGGATTGCACTGAATATATATCGATTAATTTAGGAAGAATAAATATCTTATTGAGTCTTCCAATCTACAAACATTGTATGTATATCTATATATTTAGTTTTTAGTGTAGAGGTCTTGTATGATTATTATTGAATTTATTAAAAAAATTTTTTTTAAATGTAAGCTCTATGCCCAGTGTGGAGTTTGAACTCATGAGCCCAAGATCAAGAGTTGCATGCAGTACTAAGTGAGCCAGCCAGGCACCCCTACTCCTTAAAAATGTATGGTCTTTGGGGGCTGCTGGGTGGCTCAGTGGGTTAAAGCCTCTGCCTTCAGCTCAGGTCATGATCCCAGGGTCCTGGGATTGAGCCCCACATTGGGGTCTTTGCTCAGTGGGGAGACTGCCTCCCTTCGTCTCTCTCTGCCTGCCTCTCTGCCTACTTGTGATCTCTGTCTGTCAAATGAGTAAATGAAATCTTAAAAAAAAAAAAAAAGATTTAAGAAAAACATATGCTCTTTGAAGCTATTATAAATAAAATTTTCAAACATTCTATTTTTTTTAATTATTTACAACTGATATTTAAAAATGCAATTTATTTTTGTATGTTGATTTTATGACCTGCAACATAAAACTATTAGTTTTAGTAATTGTTTTGTATGTTCTTTAGGTTTTTCCTGTAAACAAATTATGTCATATGTGCGGAGGCACCATTTTACTTTTTCCTTTCCAATCTTTATTGTTGCCCCCCTGCCCTTTGCCATGTTGCATTGTCCTTAACTACCAGTACAATATTGCATAGAAGTGTAAGAATTAATGTGCTTGCTTTGTCTTTAATTTTAGGGGGAATTAATCAGTATGTTATCATTAGGTATGATGCTAGTTGTAGATTTTTGTACATTTCCTTTGTTGGATTGAGGAAATTCCATTCTCTTCTTAACTTTCTGAGTTTTTATCGTGTATGGATATTGAATGTTGTCGAATGCTTTTTCTTTCTTTCTTTCTTTATTTTTTATTTATTTATTTTTTTAAAGATTTTATTTATTTGTCAGAGAGAGAGGGAGAGAGAGCGAGTGCAGGCAGACAGAATGGCAGGCAGAGGCAGAGGGAGAAGCAGGCTCCCTGCTGAGCAAGGAGCCCGATGCGGGACTCTATCCCAGGACGCTGGGATCATGACCTGAGCCGAAGGCAGCTGCTTAACCAACTGAGCCACCCAGGCGTCCCTCTTTCTTTATTTTTTAAAAAGATTTTATTTATTTATTTGACAGAGATCACAAGTAGGCAGAGAGGCAGGCAGAGAGACAGAGGAAGGGAAGCAGGCTCCCTGCTGAGCAGAGAGCCCGATGCGGGGCTCAATCCCAGGACCATGAGATCATGACCTGAGCCAAAGGTAGAGGCTTAACCCATTGAGCCACCCCACGACCACTTCTTTATCTATTTAAATGGTTGTAAATGGTTGTTGTTTTGCCTTTTATTCTAATACAATGAATTCCGTTCTTTTGGAGGGCAGAGAGAGTGGGAGAGAGAGAATCTTAAGCAGGCTCCATGCCCAGCATGCAGCCCAGTGTTGGGCTTGATCTCATGACCCTGAGTTCATGACCAGAGCCCAAATCATGAATCAGATGCTTAACCAACTGAGCCACCCAGGCATCCCAGTTTGTTTTAGATATTTACATCTTTGTTTATGAAGAATATCAGTCTATAATTCTCTTTTTTTCTCTCTCCCCCTCCACCCCCATACATGCCTTCCTCTCTCTCTCTCTCTCTGTCTTCTTTTTTTGGTAACATCCTTGGTTTTATTAGTAGGTTATTTGACCCCATGGAATGTTGAAAAGTTTTCCATTTTCTGAAGGAGTTTGTATTAAGATTTATGTTCTTGATTTTGGTAAAATTCACCAGTAAAACCATCTTGGTGTGTTTTCTTTTGGGGGAGGTTTTTGTTTTCTTTTTGTTTTTTAAATTATTTTTTAAATATTTAATTCATTTGGCATAGAGAGAGAGAAAGCAAGAAAGTAGCAGGCAGAGGGAGAAGCAGGCTTCCTGCTGAGCAAGGGGCCCTGTGTGGTACCATGGGGTCATGACCTAAGCCAAAGGCAGACACTTTTTTTTTTTTTAAGATTTTTATTTATTTATTTGACAGACGGAGATCACAAGTAGGCAGAGAAGCAGGCAGAGAGAGAGGAGGAAGCAGGTTCCCTGCTGAGCAGAGAGCCTGATATGGGGCTCGATTCCAGGACTCTGGGATCATGACCTGAGCCAAAGCAGAGGCCTCAACCCACTGAGCCACCTAGGTGCCCCAGGCAGACACTTTTTAAAAATACATGTTTATTTATTTCAGACAGAGAGAGAGAGAACGAGAATGAGCTGGGGAGAGGGGTACAGATAGAAGCAGGCTCCCAGCTGAGCTGGAGTTTGATATAGGGCTCTATCTCCGGAGCCTGAGACCATGACCAAAGCCGAAGGTAGACGCTTACATGACTGAGCCATATAGGCGCCCCGAAGGCAGACACTTAATTGACTGAGCCACCAAGGTGTTGCTGTTTTTGTTTTAATAAAAAAAAATTTTTTTAAAGTAGGTTCCATACCCAAAACTCAACATTGGGCTTGAACTCACAACATTGAGATTAAGAGTCATATGCTGTCTGAGCCAAACTGGAGCCCTTTGGGGGGAAGTTTTTGATAAAAAATCCAATTTCTTTTCTTTTTTTTAAAGATTTATTTATTTCATGGAGAGAGAGAGAGCGTGCGTGCGCGAGCACACACAAGCAGGGGGAGTGGGAGAGGAAGACACAGGCTCCCTGCTGAGCACGGAGCCCAATGTGGGATTCCATCCCGGGACCCTGAGACCATGACCTGGGGCAAAGGTAGATGCTTAACTAATTGAGGCACCCAGGTGCCCTGCAAAACCTGATTTCTTTCTTTTTCTTCTTTAAGATTTTATTTATTTATTTGACAGAGATTACAAGTAGGCGGAGAGGCAGGCAGAGAGAGAGGAGGAAGCAGGCTTCCTGCTGAACAGAGAACCCGATGTGGGGCTCAATCCCAGGACCCTGAGACCATGACCTGAGCCGAAGGCAGAGGCCTTAACCCACTAAGCCACCCAGGTGCCCCCCTAGTTTCTTTAATAGAGATATGGCAATCAGATTTTCTTTTTCATCTTATTTAAGTTTTGATGAGTGGTCTTTTTTTTGTTTTGTTTTTTATTTGACAGACAGAGATCACAAACAGGCAGAGAGGCAGGCAGAGAGAGAGAGAGAGGAGGAAGCAGGCTCCCTGCGGAGCAGAGAGCCCGAGGTGGGGCTCGATCCCAGGACCCTGGGATCATGACCTGAGCCGAAGGCAGAGGCTTTAACCCACTGAGCCACCCAGGCGCCCCAAGATGAGTGGTATTTTTCAAGGAATTTTTCTGTTTCATCTTTATTATCAAATTTATTGGCATAAAATTGTTCATAACATTTTTTTATTGTCCTTTTAATGTCTGTAGGATTTAGGGTGATATGCTCTTTCATTTTATATACTCATAGTCTCCATTCTCTTTTGTTGATGGTTTACCTAGGATGTTAGAATTTTGTTGACTTTTATCAATTTTATCAATCTTGATGAAGTCCCAAAGGTTCATTTTTGCTTTTGTTTCCCTTGCCTTTGGAGACGTGTCTTGAAAGAAGTTACTGTGGCTAATGTCAAAGAGGTTACTTCCTATGTTCTCCTCTAGGATTTTGATGGATTCCTGTCTCACATTGAAGTCTTTCATTCATTTAGTTTATCTTTGTATATGGTGTAAGAGAATAGTCCAGTTTCATTCTTCTGTATATAGCTGTCCAATTTTCCCAGCACCATTTATTGAAGAGACTGTTTTTCTTCTACTGGATATTTTTCTTGCTTTATCGAAGATTAGTTGATCATAGAATTGAGAGTCTATATCTGGGCTCTCTATTCTGTTCCATTGATCTATGTGTCTGTGTTTGTGCCAGTACCATGCTATCTTGATGATCACAGCTTTGTAGATTTTCTTATTTTTTTTAAAGATTTTATTTATTTATTTGACAGACAGAGATCACAAATAGGCAGAGAGGCAGGCAGAGAGAGAGAAGAGGAAGCAGGCTCCCTGCGAGCAGAGAGCCCAATGTGGGGCTCGATCCCAGGACCCCGGGATCATGACCTGAGCCGAAGGCAGAGGATTAAACCCACTGAACCACCCAGGTGCCCCAATTTTCTTATTTTTTAATATAAGCATTTAAAGCTCAAAATTGTCTTCTAAATACTGCTTTAGCTACATCCCACAAACACTGATATGTTTTATTTTCTTTACCATTTAGTTTATAATTATTTTTTTTCTCTCTCTCTTTTAACCTATGGGTTATTTAAAAGTATGTTGTTTTGTTCCCAAATAATTAAGAATTATTTTTGGCTATCTTATTGATTTCTAACTTAATTCCATTGTGGTCAGAAAGCATACCTTATATGATTTCAGTCCTTGTATTTTTTTTTCTTTATCTAATTTATTTGTTAAAATTGAAATTTTTTTTTTTAACATATAGTGTATTGTTGGTTTCAGAGGTACAGTCTGTGATTCATCTCTCTTATATAATACCCAGTGCTTATTATATCACATGCCCTCCCTATTAATGTCCATTACCCAGCTACCTCATCCCTCTATCCCCATCCCCTCCGGCCACCCTCAGTTTGTTTCCTAAGATTAAGAGTCTCTTATGGTTTGTGTCCCTCTCTGGTTTCATCTTGTTTAATTTTTACTTCTCTTCACCTATGATCCTCTGTTCTGTTTCTTAAATTCCACATATCAGTGAGATCATATGATAATTGTCTTTCTCTGATTGACTTATTACACTTAGTATAATATCCTTAGTTCCATCCATGTCATTGCAAATGGCAAGATTTCATTTTTTTGATTGTTGAGTAATGTTCCATTGTGTATATATATATAGCACATCTTCTTTATCCATTCATCTGTCAATGAATCTGGGCTTTTTCCATAGTTTGGTCAATCTTTGTATTTTAAATCACTTTAGAAAATAGTATGGAGGTTCCTCAAAAAATTTGAAATAGAAATACCATGTGATCCAGTAATTCCACTCTTAGATATTTACCCAATGGAAATGAGAACACTAATTTGAAAAGATATATGCATCCCTATGTTTATTGCAGCATTATTTAAAATAGCCAAGATATGGAAGTAACCTAAGTATCCTTCATTAGATGAATGGATAAAGAAGATGTGTGTATATATAATTTAATATTATTTAGCCATAAGAAAGAAAGATCTTGCTATCTGCAATAATATGGATGGACCTACAGAGTATTAGGCTAAGTGAAATAAGTCAAAGACAAATACCATATGATTTCACTTACATGTAGAATCTAAAAAACAATGGACAAACAATAGAAACAGAATCGTAAATACAAACTACTGGTTGCCAGAAGAGAGAGGGTTGGGGGCTGGCCAGAATAGGTGAAGGGTATTAAGAGGTAGAAACTTTCAGTTATAAAGTAGTCACTCTAGTTTTTTTATGCTTCATATCTTTTTCCATCCATTTATCATCCAATTATCCCTACTGTTTTTTTTTTAAGGTTTTATTTCTTTATTTGACAGAGATCACAAGTAGGCAGAGAGGCAGGCAGAGAGAGAGTAAGGGAAGCAGGCTCCCTGCTAAGCAGAGAGCCTGATGTGGGCCTTGATCCGAGGACCCTGGGATCATGACCTGAGCTGAAGGCAGGGGCTTTAACCCACTGAGCCACCCAGGTGCCCCCTTTTATCTCTACCCCCAACATGGGACATGAACTCACCACCCTGATATCAAGAGTCACATACTCTGTGGACTGAGCCAGCCAGCACCCCCTCACTGTCCTTTATGATGTAGTTGTCCTGTGTATTATATTACATGCATATTATGAACTGATGCATTGTTAAAAATTTGCTTTCAGCAATCATTTGTACCTAAAGAAGCTTTAAAAAAAAAAAAAGATTTTATTTATTTATTTGAGAGAGAGACAAAGAGACTGATAGAGCATGAGCAGGAAGGAGAGGGAGAAGCAGGCTCCCTACTGAGTAGGAGCTGGATGTGGGGCTCAATTCCAGAACCATGAACTGAGCCACCCAGGCACCCTTAGTATTTCTATTTTTACCTTTTTGAAGAAGTTACGAGTTTTTCTTAGTTGCTGCTCCAATTTGCATTCCCACCATAGTGCATGAAGGTTCTTTTTCTGCACATTCGTGCCAACACTTGCTATTTCTTGTACTTTTGATCTTAGCCATTCTGACAGGTGTAAGGTAATGTCTCATTGTGGTTTTGATTTGCATTTTTCTGATGATTAGTGATGTTAAGCATCTTTTCATTTGTCTTTTGGCCATCTATATGTTTTTGGAAAACTGCCTATCCGGGTCCTCTGCCAGTTTTAAAATTGGATTATTTTATATATATATATATATATGTGTGTGTGTGTGTGTGTGTGTGTGTTGAACTGCATAAGTTCTTTTTTTTATTCATTTGTGGGCGCCTGGGTGGCTCAGTGGGTTAAACCTCTGCCTTCGGCTCAGGTCATGATCTCAGGGTTCTGGGATCGAGCCCCGATTGGGCTCTCTGCTCGGCGGGGAGCCTGCTTCCGCCCCCCACCCCCACCTGCCTCTCTGCCTACTTGTCATCTTTCTCTCTGTGTCAAATAAATAAATAAAATCTTAATAAATAAATAAATAAAGTCCCTATTTTATTCATTTGAGAGAGAGTGAGAGCACATGATCATGAGATACCACAAGGGGGGGCGACAATGGGAGAGGGAGAAGCAGACTCCCCTTTGAGCAGGGAGCCTGATGACGGGGAGTTGGGAGGAGCCTCCATCCCAGAACCTTGGAATCATGAACCGAGCTGAAGACAGGTGCTTACCACCTCATCAGCCAGGTGCCCCTATAAGTTCTTAATGTATTTTAATATTAACACCTTACCTCAGATATATCATTTACAAATATCTTCTCTCATTTAGTAGGTTGTCTTTTCATTTTGCTGATAGTTTCCTTCACTGTGCAAGGCTTTTATTTGGTGTAGACCCGAATAGTTATTTTTGTTTTTGTTTCCCTTATCTGAGGAGGACATAGCTAGAAAAATGTTGCTAAAGCTGATGTCAAAGAAATTACTGTTTATGTTTTCTTTCTTTTTTTAAAGATTTTGTATATTAGAGAGTGAGCGAGAGAGAGCACAAATGAGGGAGCAGCAGAGGGAGAAACTGGCTCCCCACTGAGCAGGGATGTCTAATGGCAGGGCCTGATCCCAGGACTCTGGATCGTGACCTGAGCTGAAACGCAGATGCTTAACTGACTGAGCCACCCAGGCACCCCATTTATGTTTTCTTCCAAGAGTTCTATGATTTAAGGTCTCACCTTTAGGTCTTTAACCCATTTTGAGTGTATTTTGTGTATGGTGTAAGAAACTTAGTTGTTCAAAGTTTCCAGTTTCATTCTTGGCATGTAGCTATCCAATTTCCCAACACCATTTGTTGAAGAGACTTTTTTCCATTGTATGATCTTGTTTCTTTTTTCATAGATTAATTGACCATGGTTTATTTGTGGACTTTACTTCTGTTTCATGATCTATGTATCTCTTTTTGTGTTAGTACCATACCGTTTTGATTACTATAGCTTGTTAGTATATCTGACATCTGGGATTATGATAACCTCCAGCTTTGTTCTTCTTTCTTAAGATTGATTGCATTGGCAGGGTGCATGGGTGGCTCAGTTGTTAAATCTCAGCTTTCAGCTCAGCTCATGATCCCAGGGTCCTGGGATTGAGCCCCTCATTGGGCTCCCTGCTTGTTGGGTAACCTGCTTTTCCCTCTCCCACTCACCCTGCTTGTGTTCCCTCTCTTTCTCTCTCTCTGTTGATTAAATAAATAATAAAAAATAAGTTAATAAAAATTTGTGGACTTTACTTTCTGTTTCATTGATCTATGTATCTCTTTTTGTGTTAGTACCATACCGTTTTGATTACTATAGCTTGTTAGTATATCTTGACATCTGGGATTATGATATAAAAATATCATATTAATATTAATTAATATTAATAAATATATGATATTAATAAATATTAATATTAATAAATAATTAATATTAATAAAAATATTAATAAAATAAATATTTATTTATATTTAATAAATAGATAATAAAAATAATTAAAACATTAATAAAAATAAATAATAAATTTTATTATAATAAATAATAAAATTAATATTTTAATTTATTAATAAATAAATATTAATGTATAAATTAATAAAATTAAATAAATTAAATTTAATAAATATAAATAAATAAATTTATTTATTAAATAAAATAATAAAATAATTTGTTATTTAATAAAAATAAATAGTCAATATTTTATATTAACTTAATATACATTAATATAAATATTAATAAATACTTATATTTATTATAAATATAATATAATATAAATATAATATAAAATAAAAATAAATATATAAATAAAAAATAAAATAATATATAAATAATATATTTAATAATAATATAATTAATAAAAATAAATAAAAATATTTATTTTTTATTATTTATAATAAATAAATAAAAATAAATTTAATAATTTTATTTATTAAAATAAAATAATAAATAAATAAAATTTATTATATTTTAATAAATTAATAAAAAACAAGTTCTCCCACTCCTTCTGCTTGTTTTCCCTCTTTTGCATGTCTCTCTCTGTCAAATAATTTTTAAAAAAAGATTGCATTGGTTATTCAGGGTCTTTTGTGGTTTCATACAAATTTTAGTAGGTATGTGTTCTGTGAAAATAGTTTTTGGCAGAGGGAGGGGAAGAGCAGAGGGAGAGAGAGAGAGAATATTAAGCAGGCTCCATGCCTAGTGCAGAGCTTGACATGGGGCTCGATTTCTTTGATTTCATGATCTTGTGATCATGACTTGAGTCAAAATCAAGAGTTGGGTGCCTAACTGACTGAGCCACCCAGGTGCCTCTGTTTTTGGTATTTTCATAGGATTGCATTAAATCTGTAGATTGCTTTGGGTAGTATGGGTATTTTAATATTGGTTCTTCCAGTCCACAAGCATGGACTGCCTTTCCATTTGTTTCATCTTGAATTTCTTTCATCGGTGTTTTATAGTTTTCAGAGTACAGGTCTTTCACCTCCTTGGTTAAATTTATTTCTAGGTATTTTATTATTTTTGATGTAATTACAAATGAAATTGTTTTCTTAATTTCTCTTTCTGTGACTCCATTGTTGGTGTATAGAAATGCAACAGATTTCTATATATTTTTATCCTGTGACTTTACTGAATTCATGTATCAGTTTAGTTTTATCAGTTTAAATTTTTGGTGGAGTCTTTAGGGATTCCTATATATAATATGATGTCATCACTGTACAGTGAAAGTTTTTTACTTCCTTGTTACCAATTTGGATTTCTTTTACTTGTCTGATTGCTGTGGCTGGGACTTTTAGTACTATGTTGAATAAAAGCGGTGAGAGTAACATCCTTGTCTTATTTCTGATCTTAGAGTGAAATCTCTCAGTTTTTCATCAAGTGTGATGTTAGCTATGGGTTTTCATATATGGCCTTTATTATGTTGAGATATGTTTTCTCTAAATCTGCTCTATTATGAGTGTTTATCATGAAAGCTTGTTGTACTTTGTTGAATTTTTTTCTGCATTTATTGGCATGATCATATGGTTTTATCTTTTTTTTTTTTTTTTAAAGATTTTATTTAGGGGTGCCTGGGTGGATCAGCTGTTAAGTGTCTGTCTTTGGCTTGGGTCATGATCCCGGGGTCCTGTTACTGAGCCCCGCATCGGCTCCCTGATCAAAAGAAAACCTGCTTTTCCTTTTCCCACTTCCCCTGCTTCTATTCCCCCTCTTACTGTCTCTCTCTCTCTGTCAAATAAATAATTAAAATCTTTAAAAAATTTTTTATTTATTTGGGAGAGCAAAAATGAGAGAGATCACAGGGGGAGTGGGAGAAGCAGACTCGCCACTGAGCAGGTGTCCTGATGTGAGTCTTGATCCCAGAACCCTGAGATTATAACCCGAGACAAAGGCAGATGCTTAACCAACTGAGCCATGCAGGTGTCCCATATGGTTTTAGCTTAATTAATTTTTTTATCCTAATTTTTGACAAGAAAAAGTAGAAAATCAGAGTGGTTTTTGTAAGCACTTTCCTGTTTTTAAGAAAAACTACCTATGGTTTTGTCTTTTTTTAAGGTTTTTTTTTTTTAAAGAAATTATTGTAGGGGCACCTGGGTGGCTCAGTGGGTTAAGCCGCTGCCTTCGGCTCAGGTCATGATCTCAGGGTCCTGGGATCCAGCCCCGCGTCGGGCTCTCTGCTCAGCGGGGAGCCTGCTTCCTCCTCTCTCTCTGCCTGCCTCTCTGCCTGCTTGTGATCTCTCTCTGTCAAATAAATAAATAAAATCTTTAAAGAAAAAAAAAAAAGAAAGAAATTATTGTATGTGTCTAGTTTTGAAACTTTTAGTTTGTTCAGAATTTCCTTTGTGTTTACATAGCCCCCCAAAGGAAATATTAGATAGTGATAAGAGCCATTATAATAGAATAATCACAAACAAGAGCCTAATATGAGATAGACATGTCACCTCTATCAAGATAATGTTAGACTTGGTCCAAGATAATATTGGATCAGTTAACTAACTTCTCTAAACCTCAGTGTCTTCATCTGTGAAATAATGATAGGGTTATTTCGAGCATTAGGTGTCAAATTATATGCAAAACATACTTAGCACAGTGTCTGGCATATAGCAAGTGCTTATTATCATTAAAGATTTAAAATATATCATGCTGTATTAGTGAACGAAAAATAAGGCAGTTGCTATGTTAATTTTTAAAATTAGCTCAGTGATTTTCAGTTGCATTTCTTTTATGGGCTATATATTAACCATAGAAAATGTAAAGGTAATATAATGATGCAAAGATGATGCTTTTGTCATTTATATATGTATGTATGGTTGGAGCAAGATGAATTGTTCATACTAAGTAGGAAGAACTTTTCTATAAATTGGTCAAGATAAATGCCACCTGACAGGACATGACAGGAGAAGAAAATCAATAGGATATGCCAAGTGTCAAATAGTATATGCCAAGAATTGTATATACTTTAATCTCATTAAACTCATTTAACAGCTCTCTGAAAGTCAGGAGTATCTCAGTTTTGCAGATAAGCAAACAAGTATTAGGAATTACTATCACTTGCTAAAGTCACACAGCTTATAACAACAGATTTGGGATTCATACCAATTGACTCCAAAATCTTTGTTTGTTTGTTTGTTTTCAAAATCTATGGTTTTTTTTAAAAATTTCTCATTATGATTTATTCTTATGTCTTTGGGCATTAACCTATCTCGGGAGACATTAGGCATCATACTTACTTTCACTGATGAACTGTTCAACTTTCAGAAGTAAAACCATGTCCATTTCCATTTTATAATATACTTTCTTTTTTAACTTTAATTTTTCAGTGTTCCAAGACTCATTGTTTATGCATCACACCCAGTGCTCCATGAAATATGTGCTCCCCTTAATACCCACCACCAGGCTCACCCAGCCTCCCACTCCCCTCCCCTCCAAAACCCTCAGTTTGTTTCTCAGAGTCCAAAGTCTCTCATGGTTTGTCTCCCCCTCTGATTTCCCCCAACTTACTTCTCTCCATCTCCCCATGTCCTCTGTGTTATTCCTTTTGCTCCACAAGTAAGTGAAACCATATGATAATTGACTCTCTCTGCTTGACTTATTTCACTCAGCATAATCTCTTCCAGTCCTAAAGTTGGGTATTCATCCTTTCTGATGGAGGCATAGTACTATAACATACTTTCTATTCACACATAATTTTTATGTTTAGAAATATTCTTTTTTTAAAGTTTTTTTTTTAAATTAACATATAACATATTATTTCAGGATTATAGGTCTATGGTTCATCAGTCTTAAACAACACCCAACACTCACCACAACACATACCCTCCCCAGTGTCCATCACTTAGCCACTCCAACTCCCACCCCAATCCCATCCAGCAACCCTCAGTTTGTTTCCTAAGATTAAAAGTCTCTTATGGCTTGTCTCCCTCTCTGGTTTTGTCTTGTTTCATTTTTTCTTCTCTTCACCTATGATCATTTGCCTTGTTTGTTTCTTTTTTTTTTAGATTTTGTTTATTTATTTGACAGATGGAGATCACAAGTAGGCAGAGAGGCAGGCAGAGAGAGAGGGGGAGGCAGGCTCCCTGCTGAGCAGAGAGCCCAATGTGGGGCTCTACCCAGGACCTTGGGATCTTGACCTGAGCTGAAAGCAGAGGCTTTAACCCAGTGAGCCACCTAGGCGCCCCTCCTCTGCCTTGTTTCTTAAATTCCACATAATAGTGAGATCATATGATAATTGTCTTTCTCTGACTGACTTACTTCATTTAGCATAATACACTTTAGTTTCATTGACATCATTGCAAGTGGCAAGATTTCATTTTTGATGGTTGCATAATATCCCATTGTGTATGTGTGTGTGTGTGTGTGTGTGTGTGTGTCACACATGTATGTATATGTATATCTTCTCTTTATCCATTCAGTTGTTGATGGACATCTGGGTTCTTTGGCTGTTATGGACATGTTTGCTATAAGCATTGGAGTGCAGATGCCCCTTTGGATCACTACATTTGTATCGTTAGGGTAAATACCCAGGAGTGCAATGCTGGATCATAGGGTAGCTCTATTTTCAACTTTTTGAGGAACTCTTCCATACTGTTTTCTAGAGTGGCTACACCAGCTTGCATTCCCATCAACAGTGTAGGAGTTCCCCTTTCTCTGCATCCTTGCCACCATCTGTCGTTTCTTGACTTATTAATTTTAGCTGTTCTGACTGGTGTAAGGTGGTATCTCATTGTGGTTTTAATTTGTATTTCCCTGATGCTGAGTGATGTTGAGCACTTTTTCATGTGTCTGTTGGCCATTTGGATGTCTTCTTTGCAGAAGTAACTGTTCCTGTCTTCTGCCCATTTCTTGGTTGGATTGTTTGTCTCTTGGGTGTTGAGTTTGATAAGTTCTTTGTAGATTTTGGATACTAACCCTTTATCTGATACGTCGCTTGCAAATATTTTCTCCCATTCTGTTGGTTGTCTTTGGTTTTGTTGACGGTTTCCTTTGCTGTGCAAAAGCTTTTTATCTTGATGAAGTCCTAATAGTTCATTTTCCCCTTTATTTCCCTTGCCTTTGGAGATGTGTCCAGCAAGACATTGCTCTGGCCGAGGTCAAAAAGGTTGCTGCCTGTGTTCTCCTCTAGGATTTTGATGGATTCCTTTCTCACATTTAGGTCTTTCATCCATTTTTAGTCTTTTTTGTGTGTATAATATAAGGAAGTGGTCCAGTTTCATTCTTCTGCATGTGGCTGTCCAGTTTTCCCAAAGAGTCGAAGAGACTGTTTGTTTGTTTTTAAAGATTTTATTTATTTGACAGAGAGAGTACAAATAGGCAGAGAGGGAAGCAGAGGGAGAGGGAGAAGCAGGTTCTGTGCTGAGCAGGGAGCCTGATGCGGACCTTGATCCCAGGACCCTGGGATCATGACCTGAGCCGAAGGCAGCTGCTCAACCAACTGAACCACCCAGGTGCCGCAAAGAAGCTCTCTTTTTCATTGGATATTCTTTCCTGCTTCATCGAAGATTAGTTGGCCATAGAGTTGAGGGTCTATTTCTGGGTTCTTCATTCTGTTCTGTTGTTCTTTGTGTCTATTTTTGTGCCAGTATCACACTGTCTTGCTGATTATAGCTTTGTAATAGAGCTTGAAGTCTGAAATTGTGATGCCACCAGTTTTGGTTTTCTTTTTCAACATTCCTTTGTCTTTTCAGGGTCTTTTTTGGTTCCATACAAATTATAAGATTATTTGTTTCAGTTCTGTGAAAAAAAAATTTTTGGTATTTTGGTAGGGATTGCATTGAATGTATAGATTGCTCTAGGTAGCATAGACATTTTCACAATATTTGTTCTTCTAATCCATGAACATGGAACGTTTTTCCATTTCTTTGTGTCTTCCTTGATTTCTTTCACGAGTATTCTATACTTTTCTGGGTACAGATCCTTTGTCTCTTTGGTTAGATTTATTCCTAGGTATCTTTTGGTTTTGGGTGCAGTTGTAAATGGGACTGACTCTTATTTCTTTTTCTTCTGTCTCATTTTTGGTGTATAAAAATGCAACTGAAATTAAAAAAAAAATGCAACTGATATCTGTGCATTGATTTTATATCTTGACACTTTACTGAATTCCTGTGTGAGTTCTAGCAGTTTTGGGGTGGAGTCTTTTGGGTTTTCTACATGACATATTATCTGCAAAGAGTTATAGTTTGACTTCTTTGCCGATTTGGATGCCTTTAATTTCTTTTTGTTTTCTGATTGCTGAGGCTAGGACTTCTAGTTCTGTGTTGAACAGCAGTGGTATTAGTGGACATCCTTGCCGTGTTCCTGACCTTAGGGGAAAAACTCCCAGTTTTTCCCCATTGAGAATGATATTTGCTGTGGGTTTTTCATAGATAGCTTTGATGATATTAAGATATGTTCCTTTTATCCCTACACTGTGAAGAGTTTTAATCAAGAAAGGATGTTGTACTTTGTCAAATGCTTTTTCTGCATTATTGAGAAGATCACATGATTCTTGTCCTTTCTTTTATTAAAGTAGTGTATCACATTTGCATTGAACCAAACTTGCAGCCCAGGAATAAATCCCAGTTGGTTGTGGTGAATAATCATTTTAATGTACTGTTGGTTCCTATTGGCTAGTATTTTGGTGAGAATTTTTGCATCCATGTTCATTGGAGATATTCACCTGTAATTCTCCTTTTTGGTGGGGTCTTTGTCTGATTTTGGGATCAAGGTAATACTGGCCTCATAAAATGAGTTTTGAAGTTTTCTTTCCATGTCAGTTTTTTGAAACAGCTTCAGAAGAATAGATATTAATTCTTCCTTAAATGTTTGATAGCATTCCCTTGGGAAGCCATCTGGCCCTGGGCCCTTGTTTGTTGGGGGATTTTTTTTTAAATGAAGATTTTATTCCTTTATTTGACAGAGACAGTGACAGTGAGAGAGGGAACACAAGCAGGAGGAGTGGGAGAGGGAGAAGCAGGCTTCCCACTAACCAGGGAGCCTGACCTGGAGCTTGATGCCACCTGGGATCATGACCTGAGCCAAAGGCAGACGCTTAACAAGTGAGCCACCCAGCCACCCCTGTTGGGAGATTTTTGATAACTGCTTCAATTTCCTTGCTGGTTATGGATCTGTTCTGGTTTTCTGTATCTTCCTGTTTCAGTTTTGGTAGTTTATACATCTCTAGGACTGCATCCATTTCGTCTAATTTGTTGGCATATAGTTGCTCATAATATGTTCTTATACTTATTTTTATCTCTTCAGTGTTGGTTGTGATCTCTCCTCTTTCATTATTTTCTTTATTTGGGTCCTTTCTCTTTTCTTTTTTGATAAGTCTGGCCAGGGGTTTATCAATCTTACTAATTATTTCAATGAACCAACTTCTAGTTTTGTTGATCTGTTCTACTGTTCTTTTGGTTTCTCTTTCATTGATTTCTCCTCTAATCTTTTTTTATTTCTCTTCTCTGGCTATGTTTAGGCTGTATTTGCTGTTCTTTCTCCAACTCCTTTAGGTGTAGGGGTAGGATGTGTATTTGAGACCTTTCTTATTTCTTGAGAAGGCTTGTAGTGGTATATACTTAGGACTCTTAGGACTGCCTTTGCTGCATCCCAAAATTTTGAATAGTTGTGTTTCATTTTCATTTGTTTCCATGAATTTTTAAAATTCTTCTTTAATTTCCTGGTTGACCCATTCATTCTTTAGTAGGATGCTCTTTAGCCTCCATGTAGCCTCCACAACCTTCCTCTTGTGGTTGAGTTCTAGTTTCAGAGCACTGTGGTCTGAAAATACACAGGAAATGGTCCCAATCTTTTGGTACCAGTTGAGACCTGATTTGTGACCCAGGTTGTGACTTATTCTGGAGAATGTTCCATGTGCATTAGAGAAGAATGTGTATTCTGTTGCTTTGGGAAGGAATGTTCTGAATATATCTGTGAAGTTATCTTGTCTAGTGTGTCCCTTATTCCTTGTTGATCTTCTGCTTAGATGACTGTCCATTTCGTTGATGGGGGTGTTAAAGTCCCTTACTATTATTGTATTATTGTTATGTGTTTCTTTGATTTTGTTATTATAATTGGCTGCTCACGTATTAGGAGCATAAATATTTACAATTGTTAGCTTTTCTTGTTGGATAGACCTTTAATTATGATATAGTGTCCTTCCTTATCTCTGATTACAGTCTTTGGTTTAAAATCTAATTTGTTTGTTTAAAAGGATTGCTTTCTTTTGATTTCCCTTAGCATGATAAATTGTTCTCCACCCCCTCACTTTCAATCTGAAGATGTGTTTGGGTCTAAAATGAATCTCTTGCAGATAGCATATCGATGGGTCTTGTTTTTTTTTATCCAATCTGATAGAATGTCTATGTCTTTTGATTGGGGCATTTAGCCCATTTACATTCAGGGTAACTATTAAAAGATATGAATTTAGTGCCATTGTATTGCCTGTAAGGTGACTGTTACTGTACTTTGTCTCTGTTCCTTTCTGGTCTCTGTTACTTTTGGGCTCTCTATTTGTTTAGAGGACCCCTTTCAGTACTTCTTGTGGGGCTGGTTTGGTGATCACAAATTCTTTTAGTTTATGTTTGTCCTGGAGGTTTTTTTTTTTTTTTATCACTACTCCTATTTCAAATGTCATCCTGGCTGGATAAAGTACCTCTGCCTGTATATTTTTCTAGTTTAGTACTCTGAATATATTATGCCATTCCTTTCTCGCCTTCCAGGTCTTCATGGATAGGTTTGCTGCCGATCTAATGTTTTTACCCTTGTAGTTTACAGACCTCTTCTCCCAAACTGTTTTCAGGATTTTCTTTTTTTTTTCCCTGAGATTTGTAAGTTTAGATGTCAGAGTATTGACCTATTTTTATTGATTTTGAGGGGGGTTCTCTGTGCGTCTTGGATTTTGATGCCAGTTTCCTTCTCCAGATTATGGAAGTTTTCCATTATAATTTGCTCCAATATACCTTTTGTCCCTCTCTCTTATTCTTCTGGGATCCTAATCCTAATATTGTTTGCTTTATGGTGTCACTTATCTCTTAAATTTTCCCCTCATGATCCAGTAGTTGTTTATCTCTCTTTTTCTCAGCTTCTTTATTCTCCATCATTTGGTTTTCTATATCACTATTTCTCTCTTCCTCCTCATTTATTCTAGTACTTAGAGCCTCCATTTTTAATTGCATCTCATTAATATCCTTTTTTTTCCGACTTGATTAGATTTTAATTCATTTATTTCTCTGAAAAGGGATTCTCTAGTGTCTTCTATGCTTTTTTCCAGCCCAGCCAGTATCTTTATAATCGTTATTCTGAACTCTAGTTCCAGCATCTTACTAATATCCATATTGATTAGGTCTCTGACAGTCAGTACTGCCTCTTGTTCTCTTTTTTGAGGTGAATTTTCCTTTTTGCCATTCTGTCCAGAGAAGAATAGATAAACAAAAGGATAAAATACTAAAAGGGCAACAGCAGCTGCAGAGAAATATACACTAAACAATTCAGAAGAGACTCAAAAACAGGGAAGGGGGGGTGGGGGGAAAGAATATAACCAGACAGGTGAGCAGAATAGAGTATTACACTGGATTCCGTGTGTATTTTGGTCTGTTTTTTAGAAAACTAGATCCCGAGCATAACAAATAACATGGAGGACATGAGGAGGTGGAGAGGAAAAGGGAGTTGAGGGAAATTGGAAGGGGAGATGAACCATGAGAGACTATGGACTCTGAAAAACAACCTGAGGGTTTTGAAGGGGCAGGGCGTGGGAGGTTGGGGGAACCAGGTTGTGGGTATTAGGGAGGGCATGTATTGCATGGAGCACTGGGTGTGTTGCAAAAACAAATGAATACTGTTACGCTGAAAAGAAATAAACAAACAAAACAAAACAAAAAAACTAGATCCCAAAATTGTATAGAAAGGAAAACTTGTATATGTACAAAAATAAAATTAAATACAATGCAAGGATGAAATGTTACCAAAAAATGGAAATTAAAAAAACAAGAGAAAACAAAGGGAAAGAAGACAACAACAATGATATCGTAAAAAGGAAGGGGTATAACAGACAGGTGAACAGAATAGAGCATACACTGTCTCAAGTATATTTTGGTCAGTTTGTCAGAGGAAACCCCAGCTCAAAATGTAAAGAAAGAAAATCTATATATGCAAACATAAAATTAAATATATTGAGGGGATAGAATGTAAATATAAAAGATGAAAATTTATAAAGACTAACAAAACAGGGGTGCCTGGGTGGCTCAGTGGGTTAAAGCCTCTGCCTTTGGCTCAGGTCATGATCCCAGGGTTCTGGGATCGAGCCCTGCATTAGGCTCTCTGCTCAGCGGGAGCCTGCTTTTGCCTCCCTCTCTGCCTACTTGTGATCTCTGTCTGTCAAATTAAAAAAAAAATCTTAAAAAAAAAAAAAGACTAACAAAACAAAACAACCCCCTCCCCCCCAAAAAAAAAAAGGAGGAAGAGGAGAAAAAAGAGAATATGATCAGCTAGGTGAATAGAGCAGAGCCATATGCTAGATTTTGGGTGTATTTTGGTCTGTTAGAAGAAACTGCATCCCAAAATGTTAAAGAAAGAAAAACTTATATTTATACAAAAATAAGGGGAAATATGATGAAGGGATGAAATATGACTATAAAAATGAAAATTAAAAAAATTTTAAAAAGGAATTGATAAGTTGGTTGAAAAGGAAAGAACAATTTTTTAAAAAAGGGAAAAAATGAAATTTAAAAGATTAAAGACTAACAACTGAAGAATCATGTGAAAAAAACTGTGAATCGTATGTGCTAGATTTCCCCAGCACTGGAGTTTTACAGTTCTCATTGATTGGTAAACTTGGTCTTGGCTGGATGTTCTTGCACCACCCTTGTCAGCAGCCAGGCTAAGTAATCTGGTCAGGTTTGCTCTACGAGGCTTTTGTTCCCTGAAGGCTTTCCGCACAGCTTTAGAGGGTGAGAATGAAAATAGCCACCATTCCTCAGGAAGCCCACAAAGAAAATCAGGCAGTCACTGCTGTCTTCCTGGTCTCTGTCTGCACTCCGTGTTCACCCTGCCTGTGACAGGGCATTCCTGTCTCAGGCACATGACCCTGTTTGGAGTCTCCAAACCCAGCAGAGTTCTGCAGTGCGCTCCCGTACCACTCCTCCCCGCCGGGGAGGAAGAGGTGTCTCCTCAGTTCTGCCACTTGTTGGGCCTCTGCTCAAAGAACTGGGGCCCAGCTGTGCTTGGATCATGGTTTATGGCAACACTAAGCTGAGAGCCCACTCCTGGACTCACTCTTTGCAGCCACCTCCCACTCTGATACCTGAGAACTCTGCCCCACTCAGGCACCCCTGGTCTTCCTTGTGACCCTGGCAATACTGAGACTGCACTGTCCCAACAAGGGTTCCATTCCCCACTTAGCCGCCTGAGCAGCACCCTTACCAGAACAGACTTATAAAAGTCCTGATTTTGTGCTCTGCTACTCTGTCATCTGCCGGTAGCCAGCTGACAGAGGCTCCCTCCCATCTCTGTCTGTCTTCCTGTACATCACCTCAGATTCACTTCTCTTCACCTCCTACCTTGTAGAAATTGGTTACTTTTCTATTTGTAGAGTTGCGACTATTCTTTTCTTTGATCTCCAATTGAGTTTACAGGTGTCCAGAATGGTTTGATAGGTATCTAGCTGAATTCCTGGGACCAGACGAAATTAAGGTTTCCCACTCCTCCACTGTCTTGGACCTAGTTCAGTTTTTTGTTTTTTGTTTTTGCTGAGAAAATTAATATCAAAAATGTAAACTATGCAGAAAAATATATAGGTGGAAAAGCTAGTTGTTGACAATATAGGGATAGAACTGAAAGAGTGATAATAAATGGTAAAAAATATAATACAGAAAAAATTCAGTGTGTGTGAGTTTCTAGCCTTCTGTTCTTCCTTTGTGTGCTAATGACAGTTCTGCCTTAGCTAATTCAATTTTTTCCCTTTCTTCTCCTTCTAAGGAGGGCTCAACATTTGTCAGACTAGGTCTTGGGGGATTTGTGATATAGAATTGAGAGACGGGGTGAGGTAGAAAGAGTATGAAAGTAGCCACTGCAGGATAATCTAATCATATTATTCCATGTTTTCCAGTTTGTACCCTGTCATGGTTATATTAAGAAAAAAAAAACTTTTTTAGTAGAGGTCTTCAAATCTTACAATGAATGTTGATAGCTTGATATAGCAGCATTAGAAAATGTGTTATATAGATAATTATTAAACTTGGATGCATAAGGAATTACCATGTTATTCTCTCTACTTTTGTATATGTTTGATATTTTTTATAATTAAAAAAATAAGAAAGTGTTTTAGTGAACATACTTGATTTTAGGGCCCCCTCTAATCCTGGAAGTCAGAACATATATCTTGGATATTATTGTTTTATATTTCAGAATGCTTTACAGATAGTAGGTGTTTAATAAGCATCTGAGTTGAACTGAGTATAATATTCAGTTGCTCAATTTTAAATGTAAGTAATGTTTAAGCAGCAGTTAGTATATAAACTGAAAATATGCTTTTTTGGCTAATTCTGTCAAGGTGAGAAAATATTCTGGGATAAGATAGTGATGGTGGTTATAGAACTCTGAATATGCTAAAAACCCTTGAATTGTATACTTTAAATGAGCAAACTTTATAGTATGTGATTTATATCTCAATTTAAGAAAGAATATAAGAGGGACACCTGGGTGGCTCAGTCACTTAAGCATCTGACTCTTGATCTGAGCTCTGGTCTCAATCTCAGGATCGTTAGTTCAAGCCCTACTTTGAAAAAAAAAAAAATATATGGGAGTGCCTGGGTGGCTCAGTCGGTTAAACACTGGACTCTTGGTTTCGGCTCAGGCATGAATTTGAGGTCGTGGGATTGAGCCTTGCCTGGGGCTCTGCACGCAGTGGGGAATCATGCTTCAGATTCTTTCTCCCTCTCCTTCCCTCACCCTCACTGTCTCTCAAATAAAAAAATAAATCTTTTAAAAAATCATTAAAAAAGAATGTAAGAAAAATGCAAAGAGAAGCCATAAATTGGGAGAAGATAGTTGTAACACTTATACCTGATAAAAGAAGGAACTCCCACAAACGAATAAGGAAAAGACAAATCAATAGGAAAATAGATAAGTAACAAGGATAGGCATTTCTTAAGGAGGAAACAAGAATAGCCAAGAAACTACGTAAGAAAATGCTAAACCTCATTAGAGAACAAAGAAATATGCAAATTATAAACTCAATGAAACAAAGTTTTTATACTTACTAGATTTGCAGAAATTAAAGAGCTGGATCATCCCAAGTATTGGCAAAGATGTAGCAGAACAAGAACCCTTATAAACTATTGGTGAGAATGTTGACTAGAAAATATTTTGTTATTATCTGGTAAAACACTTTTTCTTGTGTTTTTGATTTTAGCCATTCTGACAGGTGTGAGGTGATATCTTATTGTAGTTTTTTTTTTTTAAGGTTTTATTTATTTATTTTACAGGGAGAGAGAGATCACAAGGAAGCAGAGAGGCAGGCAGAGAGAAAGGGGGGGAAGCAGGCGCTCTGCTGAGCAGAGACCCCCCACCCCCGCCGCCGATGCGGGACTCAATCCCAGGACCTTGAGATCATGACCTGAGCCGAAGGCAGAGGCTTAACCCACTGAGCCACCCAGGCGCCCTCACTGTAGTTTTGATTTGCACTTCCCCGATAGTTAGTGATGTTGAACATTTTTTTCACATGTCTTTTGGCCATGTGTATGTTGTTTTTGGAGAAAGGCCTATTCATGTATATATGGCACAGGTTTTGCTTTTGCTTTTTTTAAATTTTCTATAGACCTATCTTTCTTTTTTTAAGATTTTTTATTCATTTATTAGAGAGAGTGAGTGAGAGAGAACATGAGTAGGGGGAGGAACAGATCAGAGGTAGAGGAGAACCAGACTCCTCACAGAGCAGGGAGCCCAACTCTGGGCTCCATCTCAGGACCCTGGGATCATGACCTGAGCCGAAGGTAGACGCTTAACTGCCTGAGCCACTGAGGTGCCCCTGTATGGTCATTTTTCAAAAACATTTCACATGTGCTTGAACAGAGCGTATATGCTCCAGTTGCATGGGTGCATGCTATAAATATAATCATAAAATAAAACTTTATTATGTCATTCAGGTGTTTAATATCCTCACTGATTTGTCTATCCGTCACAGAAAGAGATGAGTTCATTTCTTCTATTATTATAGTGGATTTATTGATCTGTTGATTTATTCACCTAATTCTATTGATACTTGCTTTATTCTGGAGTTCTGCTATTAGGTACATACAAGTTCAAAAAAAATTTTTTTTTAAGATTTTTTATTTATTTGTCAGAGAGAGAGGGAGAGAGAGCGAGCACAGGCGGACAGAATGGCAGGCAGAGGCAGAGGGAGAAGCAGGCTCCCCGCCAAGCAAGGAGCCCGATGTGGGACTCGATCCCAGGACGCTGGGATCATGACCTGAGCCGAAGGCAGCTGCTTAACCAACTGAGCCACCCATGCGTCCCCAAGTTCAAAATTTTTATGTCTTCCTGTTGAACTGAACCTTTCCTCATTATGTGGTGACCCTCTTTACCTTACTAATACTTTTTACATGAAAGTTTATCTTACTTGGTAATAATATTTCTAACCAGTTCTTTTGGTTACATTTGTCTGGTACAACTGTTTTTAAGATTTTTTTTTTTTTTTAAGATTTATTTATTTATTTATTTATTTATTTATTTATTTATTTGTCAGAGAGAGAGAGAGAGAGAGCACAGGCAGGCAGAGTGGCAGCAGAAGCAGAGAGAGAAGCAGGCTCCCTGCCGAGCAAGGAGCCTGATGTGGGACTCGATCCCAGGACGCTGGGATCATGACCTGAGCTAAAGGCAGCTGCTTAACCAACTGAGCCACCCAGGAGTCCCAGGATTTTATTTTTAAGTCACCTCTACACCCAGCATGGGGCTCAAACTCATGATCCTGAGATCAAGAGTTGCATGCTGTACCAACTGAGTTAGCCAGGTGCCCCATCTGGTACAACTTAACTCAACCTTTTATTCTCCGTCTTTTTTCTTATGTAATTTAGATATGTCTTTTGAGAAGACATACAGTTGAATTTTAATTTTAAAATATGTGGACTGATAAACCTTTTAGTTGTAAATATTTTATACTTTGTCACTACTGATATAGCAGGCTTATTTCTATCTTTCATGTTTTTCATTGTCATACTTTTTATTTACTTGTTTTTCTTGTCCTTTCTGCAATTCTTTTCCAGCTCTACCTCTTTCTTCTCTCCTCCTTCATTTTCTTTTTTTTGTCCTTCTTTAGAAGTTACACAGTATACTATTGATTATATATTTTTTTCTTAAATAGCATTTTTTAAAAATTTTATTTTATCTTTCAGTGTTCCAAGATTCATTGTTTATGCACCATACCCAGTGCTCCATGCAATATGTGCCCTCCTTAATACCCACCACCAGGCTCACCTACCCACCCAACCCCCTCCCCTCCAGATCCCTCAGTTTGTTTCTCAGAGTCCAAATGTTAACATGTATATTTAAGGTGAGCCTGGGGGGCTCAGTGGGTTAAAGCCTCTGCCTTCAGCTAGGGTCATGATCCCAGGGTCCTGGGATCAAGCCCCGCATTGGACTTTCTGCTCCAAAGGGTGCCTGCTTCCTGGTCTCTCTCTCTGCCTCTCTGCCTACTTGTGATCTCTGTCAAATAAATAAATAAAATCTTAAAAAAAAATGTATATTTAACCTAAAATCCAAAGTTAAATATTTACCCAGCTTCCTTATATGAGAAGGATTCTTTCCTTTTTTTTAAGTTTATGTATTTATTTTTAGTAATTTCTACACCAGTATAGGGCTTGAACACATGACCCTGAGATTAAGAGTTGCATGCTCTTCTGACTGAGCCGGCCAGGTGGCCCTGAAAATGAGTTCTAAATTTTTTTTTAAAGATTTATTTAATTTATTTATTTGACAGACAGAGATCACAAGTTGGCTAGAGGCAGGCAGAGAGAGAGGAGGAAGCAGGCTCCCCGTAGAGCAGAGAGCCCGATGCGGGGCTCGATCCAAGGACCCTGGGATCATGACCCGGGCTGAAGGCAGCGGCTTAATCCACTGAGCCACCCAGGCGCCCCTGACTTCTAAATTTTTAAACTCTGATGATTTCCTTAAGGATGGGTATTTGTTGTCTGATGTTTTACTTCTATTCTTTTTTTTGTTATTTTATTTTTTAAATTTATTTCACAGACAGGGTTTACTTCTATTTTTAATTTAGTTCTACAAATTAGACCTCATTGTTATCATTTTATGCAATGTTTGTTTAAGTTTATTCGTGTTTATCTTTTTTAAATTCGGATTCCATCATCTCAGATAAATCTTCTAAGTGTCCTTCTTTCCTGAAATATATACTTTAGAAGTGTATTTATTTTTTTATATTTTTTAAAGATTTTGTAAGAATCTCTACACCCAGCGTGCAGCTCAATCTCATAACCCTATGATCAAGTTGTACACTCAACCAGCTGAGCCAGCCAGGTGCCCCAGAAGTACATTTAAAGAAGTTTTCTTAGTAATTAATGTTTTTAATCAGTTTTTGTTTGTTTGAACATGGCATTATTTGCTCTTACACTTTTAAGATAATTTTCCTGTGTGTTGCAACTCCAGGTTGATTATTTTAACTTTTTTTTTTTTTAAGATTTTTTATTTGTCAGAGAGAGAGAGCACACATAAGCAGGCAGAGTGGTAGGCAGAGGCAGAGAGAGAAGCAGGCTCCCTGCAGAGCAGGGAGCCTGACGTGGGACTCGATCCCAGGACCCTGGGATCATGGCCTGAGTCGAAGGCAGTGGCTTAACCAACTGAGCCACCCAGGTGTCCCTTAACTTTTTTTTTTTTTAAGATTTTATTTATTTATTTGACAGAGAGATCACAAGTAGGCAGAGAGGCAGGCGGAGAGAGAGGGGGGAAGCAGGCTCCCTGCTGAGCAGAGAGCCTGATGCAGGGCTTGATCCCAGGACCCTGAGATCATGAGATCATGAGATCCTGACCTGGGCCAAAGGCAGAGGCTTAACCCACCGAGCCACCCAGGTGCCCCTGATTATTTTTAACTTTTTAAAAACTATTTTTCTGGCTTTTGAGTTTTATTGTTGCTATTGAGAAGTCAGTTGTCAGTCTATTTATCAGCTACCTGTCTTTTTTCTCTTATAGCCTCTAAAATATTTTCTGTGTCTTTGGGGTCTTCTGGTTTCACTACAATCCACATAGGGTGGTCTTCTTTTTATTTGTCATGCTTCTGATTTGTTAGGCTCCCTGAATCTGAGAAACGATAGTCTTCATAAAGCTTGAAAATGTTTTAGCCATTATTTCTTCAGATTTTGCTTCCTGATTATTCTGTTTCATTCTTTTGGAACTCTGAGTAGTTGTATTAAGCATTATTATTTTGCTTCCTTGTGTCTTAACTTCATTATTTTATGTTTCCATTTTGAATTTGAATGAATTCTTCACATCTCTCTTCTGGTTCAAACTGCAAATTCTCACTTTAGGTTCACCTACCCTGCTGTTTAACCTGTCCACCAGGTTTCTAATTTTAATTATTATGCATATCCAATTTCTAGAATTTCTATTTAGTTTCTTTTCATATCTGCCTGCTCATTTAGTAGGGTCTTGTTCCTTAGTCATATTTTTATATCCTTTTTTTTCATTAAATGTTATTCTGGAGCCAATAATTCCACTGTCTTTGTGGAGCAGACTCTCACATTTATTATTTCTGCTGACCCTTAATCACAGAAGGTTGCTTTATATATTTTGTGATTTTCTTTTTTTTTTAATATTTTATTTATTTATTTGACAGAGAGAGGTCAAAGTAGGCAGAGCTCCCCACTGAGCAGAGAGCCCGATGCGGGGCTCGATCCCAGGACCCTGGGATCATGACCTGAGCCCAAGGCAGAGACTCTAACCCACTGAGCCAGCCAGACGCCCCTATTTTGTGATTTTCATTATGAAATTATGTTCATTTATCTCAAGATGATTTTCATAGTTTAGCCGGCATTTTTAGGTGACACAGTAAGAGGGCTTTTTTTAGGGTGGTGGTCTATTTGACTGAAATGGAAGGTTGGAAATATTTAAGCTAATCAACTGGGAAAAAATAGGAAAAATTATGTATAGCAACATAAAATGGGGCTTTGACTTTTGAAATAGAAATTTTAGAATCTATTCTTTGCGCTGTCATGGCAAAAGTAAATCTTCTTGGCAGTCAAATATCTTTACATCTTCAAAATCTGCTATTGCTTTTTATACATTGTGCAATCATAGTAAAATTAATAGGAAAAAAGCGAGAATTTTTAAACTGTGGATATCTGTGAAATGTCCTTTAAGTGAAGTGTCTCTGTAAGATATTACTATTTATTGATGAGCCAGTATATGATGAATGGATTTTTGTTGTTCCTGTCATGGTAAAATTTTGTTTTTGCAGTTCATATCATTAGCTGGAGAAGAAAAATAAGATCTTATTAATTAACATTATCATCCTTCGTGATTAAAAGATGAGGAACTAAAGATAAAGGCAGGACAGATGTTACATAAATCCATATTGGTTTTTTATTTTGTAAATTCCCTAAGAATGAGAATTTCTAATATTATCTGTTCATATTTAATGACATTGAATTCATAGCAAAAGATACATTTCATATTAGTTTCACATTTTGTTATAAGAAAATAGTAGAAGATTGAAGTTTCCTTGTTTTTATCTGCATGTAATATGCTCACCTCAGGTGATTTACTTACTTTCCTACATGTTTGAGGGATAAAAGCACATATTGTTTAACTCTGAAGGTTTCCTTAAGTCTTCCCGAAGTGAGTGGAATACAATTTACCAAAAATGAAGAATAATCTCTTTTTTATTCCCTTCAGTTTCTGTTGCTTAATCTTAAGGACCAAATAATGTTGCTTTTTTTTTTTTTAGAGTTGTAGTTACAATAATTTGTGATGTGGCAGTGATATGAGAAATATTTTTAATCACTGCCTGTAAGCTGTAATGTTCATTATTATTCTCAGGTTATTCCCTGGTTTATTCTTTCCTCCCCCAAAGGAAACCAAAGTTCTTTTATAGCAGAGACTGTTTTCTCTTTTATCTATCTATCCTCTTTTCGTCAAACTTCAAGTCTATATAAATCTTCCGCTTATTTGAACTACTTGTACATGGAATTATTTTAACCCATTTCTCATGAAAACTTCATTCCTTGGTATTTCTCTTTATCATAGAAAAATTGTGTACATGGTAGAGAAAAGCCCAATTTAAGTTGACTTAATGAAACCTCCATATTTGTAGAAAAGTCCTAAGATGTCTTTCTGGGTTGTTTGCTTTTTGATAAATCAAGATTGTTCCTTATCCCAATGAAAACAGATATAGAAGACTATATTGCAATTAGCTAATCCTGTCATTCTTGCCAGGATTGTAGGGGCTGTTCATTGTGAACACATTCTGCTGCCAACAGCTGAGTTGGAACATTGTGTTTATTTGTGAGAGGATTTGAGTATGAACAATTTTCTAAAGATTAAATGAGAGAATGATTCTGTTGATAAACCTGATGAAATCATTAATCTTGATAAATTATAGGGAGGAATTCACATTTTAAGTATTGAATATCATAATGAACATTGTAGAAATTGAAAATTCTGTATTTCATTTACAAGAGTTTTTCCAGCTTCCCTCTTGCTTTTTTTGAGCAGTGGACGGATGTGCTGAAGGCAACCTAGTTTGGTATGATAAGCAACAGATTGAAACATAGAGCAGAACTAAATGAATGATGTCATGAAGTCCAATGTATATTCACTATGTACAAAGAACATAGATAAGTACTGTAGGTAGGAAGGAAGTTTGAAGTGGATATAAGGATGAGTATGAAATCATGTCTGTCTGTCTGTCTGTCTTTCTTTTAGAGAGAGAGAGAGCAGTGGGGAGGGGCAGAGGGCAAGGGAGAGAGAGTCTTTTTTTTTTTTAAGATATTATTCATTTATTTGACAGACAGATCACAAGTAGGCAGAGAGGCAGGCAGAGATAGAGAGAGGAGGAAGCAGGCTCCCTGGTGAGCAGAGAGCCCGATGTGGGGCTCGATCCCAGGACCCTGAGATCATGACCTGAGCCGAAGGCAGAGGCCTAACCCACTGAGCCACCCAGGCGCCACGGGAGAGAGTCTTAAGCAGGCTCCATGCTGGGCGCTAAGCCTGACACAGAGCTCAGTCTCATGACCTTTAGATCATGACCTGAGTCAAAACCAAGAGTTAGACACTTAACTGACTGTGCCACCCAAGTGTCCCAAGATTTTTTCTTAAATAATGTAAAATCTAGAAGGAGAAATAGATCAGTGAGTAATAGAAAATAAAATGACACAAATGTTAAACAGTGTTTGCAGTTAACATGCTATAGAATAATGTAGGAAAGAGCAATGAAGATTGATTAGAGACTCAGAGAAAGTGTTCACTAAGAATGTGACATTTAAATTGATTCTAGCAAAAGAGTAGCATTTGGACAGAGTATGTTGAGAATAGGAGTGTGAGGATCGCATTTTAAGGGATTGGTAAATATGGAGGCATGCATGGCTAAAGCCCCAAATTTGTGAAAGGTTAAAAGAGAACGTAAGTCCAAATAATGTGAGTGTTTAATTTCAACTCTGTAATAATATTGACAACAATAACATTTCTCTAATATTTTTGTGCACTTACCTGAGAGTTACAATAACAGCTATGGGAGGTATAGCTGCCATCCACATGTATACATGGTCTTCTGTGATATAGTGGAAAGATCTGGATCTGAAAGTTGACTTTGTCACTTAAACCTGCATGACCTTAGACACTTTACTTGGTTTAACTGAGTGTTAGTTTTCTCATCTATCAAATATTAATATCTTCTTCAGTAACTTGTTTCAGGGCTGTTGCATAGGCTGTGCTGTACAGTATTCTAAGGGTGGCATTTGTACAGGCCAAGGATTGGTGGTGTATATGTATGTATATGTGTGTGTGTGTGTGTGTATGTATATATGTATATATGTATGTATACATATATATATTTTTTATACATATATATTATTTTTTTTTATTTTTAAAAAAATATTTGATTTATTTATTTGAGACAGAGAGTGAGAGAGCATGAGAGGGGAGGTCAGAGGGAGAAGCAGACTCCCCATGGATCTGGGAGCCAGATGTGGCACTTGATCCCAGGACTCCAGGATCATGACCTGAGCCGAAGGCAGTTGCTTAACCAACTGAGCCACCCAGGTGCCCTTATTTTATTTTTTTAAGAGTTTGTTTATTTGAGAGAGAGCGAGTGAGCACAAGAGCAAGCAAGGGAAGGGAGAGAGACAGGTTGACTCAGCGCTGAGCACAGAGCCTGACACGGGGCTTGACCTACCAATCCTAAGATCATGACCTGAGCTGAAATCAAGAGTCAGACACGAAACCAGCTGAGCCACCCAGGAGCCCATAGCAAGATTTTTCTGTAAAGGGCCAAATAGTAAAATTTTAGGCTTTGCAGGCCACAAGGTATCTGTCATAACCTCTCAACCCTGCTGTTATAAAACACAAACAGCTATAGATAATATGTAAACAAATGGGTGTGACTGTATTCTAATAAAATTTCACTTATTAAACAAGTGTTGGGCCAGACTTGACTGCACAGCCCAAAGTTTGCTCACCCCTGACATAGACCAGGGTGTGAATGGTACACCCTTGAGTGTTGTAATTCTTTGGCACAGGTGTTTTAAGGAATCAATTAAATGAGCTATAAGAAATACTTAATTATAGGTCAGAAATATTTTTACCAGGGCGCCTGGGTGGTTCAGTGGGTTAAAGCCTCTGCTTTCGGCTCAGGTCATGATCCCAGGGTTTTGGGATCGAACCCTGCATCAGGCTCTCTGCTCAGCAGGGAGCCTGCTCCACTTCCTCTCTCTGCCTGCCTCTCTGCCTACCTGTGATCTCTGTCTGTCAAATAAATAAATAAAATCTTTAAAAAAATATATTTTTACCTTAGTTCATGTAGCTGCTAAATAAAAAGTCCCTCCCCTTTCCTCTCTTCCTGTCTGTCTATCTATCTATCTAAAGATCTCTACACCTGGTATGGGGCTTGAACTCACAACCCCAAGATCAAGAGTCACGTGTTCTACCAAATGAGCCAGCCACAATCCTTTCTCCCCTCTCAAAGTTCTTGCCATTGATTTATTGGATAAACCACTTAAACCTTTGCCTTCAACTTCAGAATTTTCAGTAGAAAAGTAAAAACTTCCCTTCTACCAAATTAACTATAATTAGGTCTGTGAGTTAAAGTTAAAATATTGTTTTGAATTCCTTAAAATCAGTGTTAACTGGAAATTATGGCTCAGACATTGTAACTGAGCACCACTGTATTCAGGAGTCTTAAACACAATGTGATAGGGAGCTTGACTCTGGAAAATAGTACGGAGTTCCCTCAAAATGTTAAAAATAAGAACCACCCTATGACTCAGCAATGCACTACTAAGTATTTACTCAAAGAATACAAAAATACTGATTTGAAGAGACACATGAGCACCCGATGTTTATAGCAGCATTATCGGCAATAGCCAAATTATGGAAAGAGTCCAAATGTACATTGACCGATGAATGGAGAAAGATGATGTGGGATATATACACTGGAATATTACTCAGCTATCAAAAGAATGAAATTTTGCCATTGACAATGATATGGATGGAGCTAGAGTGTATTATGCTAAGAGAAAAAGTCAGAGAAAGACAAATACCATAAGATGTCTCTCATATGTGGAATTGAAGAAACAAAACAGATGAATATAGGGGAAATGGGGGGAAAAAAGGGAGGCAAA
This sequence comes from Lutra lutra, assembly GCF_902655055.1. Lineage (NCBI taxonomy): Eukaryota > Metazoa > Chordata > Mammalia > Carnivora > Mustelidae > Lutra > Lutra lutra. The sequence goes on from NC_062293.1 coordinate 33,269,676, forward strand.
CCATAAGAGACTTACTTATAGAGAACAAACAGGGTTGATGGCAGGAGTGGTGGGTGAGAACAGGTCAAATGGGTGATGGGTATTAAGCGGGGGCACTTGATGTGATGAGGGCACTGGGTGTTCTACATAAGTGATGAATCACTAAATTCTACTTCTGAAACCAATATTACGCTGTATGTCAATTACTTAGAATTTAAATAAAAACTTGGAAAAAAAAAACCCAGGGAGCTGGAAGCCTAAATTGTTGGTCCTGATTCAGGATCTCATGTGATTTATGTTCTTTTGTGTAAACTAGAATTTTTTCACCTGGAAAATATATATTCTGCTTTCACATATGGTAATGGTACTCTTCCGATTTTGATCCCCATCACATAGTTTTTGTCAGACTCCCAGTGTATCATTCTTTTTTATTTTTAGAATTTTATTTGAAAGAGAGAAGGGGGTGCCTGGGTGGCTCAGTGGGTTAAAGCCTCTGCCTTCGGCTCAGGTCATGATCCCAGGGTCCTGGGATCGAGCCCCCCGTCGGGCTTTCTGCTCAGCGGGGAGCCTGCTTCCTCCTCTCTCTCTCTGCCTGCCTCTCTGCCTACTTGTGATCTCTGTCTGTCAAATAAATAAATAAAGACTTATTAAAAAAAAAAAAGAGAGAGAGAGGGGGAACATGAGCCAGGGGAGGGGCAGGAGGGACAAGGAGACTCCCAGCTGAGCAGGGAACCTGGTGGGAGGCTGGATCCCAGGACCATGAGATCATGACCTGAACCAAAGTCAGGTGCTTAACTGATTGAGTACCCAGGTGCCCCTGCCACTGTATCATTCCTGAAGTAAAGCTAATAATTGAGAAAAACCATATAGTCTTCTAGAGATACCCATGAGCAGGGAAAGTATGGGTTTTCTCTTGCTTTTACTTAGCTGTAATTTTCTTAATGCTATTCTTTTTTTTTCTTTTTTTTAAAGATTTTATTTGTTTATTTGCCAGAGGGAGAAAGATCACAAGTAGGCAGAGAGGCAGGCAGAGGGGCAGGGGGAAGCAGGCTTCCCGCTGAGCAGAGAGCCCAATGCAGGGCTCGATTCCAGGACCCTGAGATCATGACCTGAGCCAAAGGCAGAGGCTTTAACCCACTGAGCCACCCAGATGCCCCATTGCTATTCTTTTCAAAGAATATTTTTTGAGTTGCTTTATCCCTCAGTGTTTGGAGGAGTTTTTGTATTAGATTATGTAAATCAATGTTGATTATCTACTAGAGCTGATTTTGACATTGCTTTTGGGTCTCGGTTTAGGGATAATAAGTTAATTGCTCTTTATAGTATATTATATGTTAATCATTGTTATGAGAAGATAATGATGTTGAATTGCCATACATAATTTTGTTCCCCACTCAGTGTTAAAAGACATTTTTTGTAGTTATCATTTTACCTACGGGATAAAGGATTTCCTATTTACATTTGAAAATATTTCCTTCTCTTTACTCTTCGTAATAATATTATATACATTCTACCTGTTATTTTTTTAACACTTTTTATTGGGTAAAATATATATAACATAAAATTTGCCATTTTAATTATTTTTAAGTGTATAATTCAGTGTCATTAAATGCATTTATAATACTGTGTAACTATCACCACTATCTCCAGAACTTTTTCACCATCCCAAACAGAAACTCCCTTTACCCATTCAATAATAACTATCCATTCCTTCCTTTCACCCTGCCCTGGTAACCTCTATTCTGCTTTCCATCTTTATGAATTTGCCTCTTCTGGGTACTTCATTCATATGAGTGGAATCATGCAATATGTGTTTTTTGTGTCTGTTTTTTTTTTTTTTGGTTTTTTTTTTATTTATTTGACAGAGAGAGATCACAAGTAGACGGAGAGGCAGGCAGAGAGAGAGAGAGAGAGGGAAGCAGGCTTCTTGCTGAGCAGAGAGCCCGATGTGGGACTCGATCCCAGGACCCTGAGATAATGATCTGAGCCGAAGGCAGCGGCTTAACCCACTGAGCCACCCAGGCGCCCCTTTTGTGTCTGTTTTATTTCACTTAATATAATGTTGTAATGGTTATCCATGTCCTGCCAGGTATCAGACTCTTATTTTTTAATAGTATAATTCTCCATTGTATGTGTATGTCACATTTTGTTTATCTATTAATCTGTTAATGGATACTTGGCATTGTTCACCTTTTGGCTAGTGTGAATAATGCTGCTATGAACCTTGGTGTACAATTCTTTGGGGTCTATACCTAGGATTGGAATTGCTAGATCATATGGTAATTCTGTGTTTAACTTTTTGAGGAACCACCAGACTTTTTCACAGTGATTGTACCATGCATTATGCTTTAACAGATAGTTTTAGAAGACTTTTTATTTCCTTATTTTGAAAATGTTGGGGCACCTGGGTGGCTCAGTGGGTTAAAGCCTTTGCCTTCGGCTCAGGTCATGATCCCAGGGTCCTGAGATCGAGCCCCACATCGGGCTCTCTGCTCAGCGGGGAGCCTGCTTCCCCTTCTCTCTCTGCCTGCCTCTCGGCCTACTTGTAATCTCTGTCAAATAAATAAAATCTTAAAAAAAAAGAAAATGTTTACTATTTTCATTTTAACATATGAAAGTTCCTTGGAGTTTTACAAATGTGTTACCATTTGGGGGCAATTACATTTTTAGATCTGCCTTTTTAGTATTTTTCTCTTCTTCATCTCTCTAAATTTGAAGTATTAAATACTGATTTCTTTGTCCTGCATTCACTGAGAAACTAGAAAAATTCTTATATTCAAGCAAGCAAAACATGCTATAAATAAATTATGCCACATCTCAAACTGGTTAACACTGAGGATTCCCAAGCATTCTTTTTTTTTCTCCTCCAGTGTTCCAAGATTCATTATTTATGTACCACACTCAGTGCTCCATGTAATATGTGCCCTCCTTAATACCCATCATTAGGCTCACCCACCCCCACCCCCCAAACCCCTCAGTTTGTTTCTCAGAGTCCACAGTCTCTCATGCTTTGTCTCCCCCTCCAATTTACCCCAATTCACCTTTCCTTTCCTTCTAATGTCCTCCATGTTATTCCTTATGCTCCACAAGTAAGTGAAACCATATGATAATTGACTTTCTCTGCTTGACTTATTTCACTCAACATAATCTCTTCCAGTGTCGTCCATGTTGATACAAAAGTTGGGTAGTTATCCTTTCTGATGGCTACGTAATATTCCATTGTATACATGGACCATGTCTTCTTTATCCATCCGTCTGTTGAAGGGCATCTTGGCTCTTTCCACAGTTTGGCAATTGTGGCCATTGCTACTATGCACATTGGCAATTGTGGCCATTGCTACTATGCACATTGCTACTATGCACTATGCACATTGGGGTACAGATGGCCCCACATCTGTATCTTTGGGGGTAAATACCCAGTAGTGAAATTGCAGGGTTATAGGGTAGTTCTGTTTTTAATTTTTTGAAGAATCTCCAAACTGTTTTCCAAAGTGGCTGCATCGCTTGCATTCCCACCAACAGTATAAGAGGGTTCCCCTTTTTCCACATCCCTTCTAACACTTATTTCCTCTCCTGTTAATTTTGGCTATTCTAACTGGTGTAAGGTGGTATCTCAGTGTGGTTTTGATTTGAATTTCCCTGATGGTAAAATGATGAATATTTTTTTCATGTGTCTGTTAGCCATTTGTATGTCTTCTTTAGAGAAGTATCTGTTCATGTCTTCTGCTCAATTTTTTACATGATTATCTATTTTTGGGGTATTGAGTTTGAGGAGTTCTTTATAGATCTTGGATATCAGCTCTTTGTCTGTAGTGTCATTTGTGAACATCTACCATTCTGCAGGTTGCCTCTTTGTTTTGTTGACTGTTTCCTTCGCTGTGCAGGTGCTTTTTATCTAAAACCTGTAATAAAAAACTCTATTTTCCTTATCTCCTAGAAAATACTTGAGTTTCCTAAGAAGAATAAGCTCTATTTTTTTTCTGAAGTTAAATCTGTACTGGATCTAGTCTATTTTCCATATATTACTTAAAAAGTAAATATTACTAAACAGTAAAAAAAGGAAGCAGAACGTAGTTGAGTTCTATCCATACCTTGTGCTAAGTTCTTTGAACACATTCTCTAACCCTCGCAACAGCTACATGGGGTATAGGAACTCTTATTATTTTTTATTTTTCAGATGAGAAACTTGAGGCACACAGAGAGGTTAAATAAGTTGCCTAAAGTCACACAGGTAGCAAGTATTATATTCATATTTAATTCAGAACATCTTTATCCAAAAGTGTATTTTAATGACTACTTGTTGGCACTGATAAAGATAAATACATCTTCATTTCTGTCTTAAAGAATTTATTTAAAAAAGATGAAGTCAAACCACATAGCATTGTAGGGATACAGGCAAAAAAGATCATTGGATTTTAATTACAGAAATTTGAAGGCTGCCTATTTCCATATACAGCCTTTAATTAGTGTAAGCTTTTAATATAGTCGCCCAATTCACTATTTTCTTGGTATTTCATGCACTGGCAACCCACATATGAACCAATGATAATCAGGCCACCTAGATCCTGGGTAAAATTTATACTGATGGTTACTATCTCTATTTTGTATTTGCTCATTTTGTAGTGGCTTTCTCTTACTTCTTGAAACTTTCCTTCTTCCTGGAAAGATCTCTTATATAAATACCATAAGGACAGGAATCTTTGAGCATTGCCTGATATGTAAGTGTTCATTAAATCTTTGGTGAATAAATATGTAAAAATCTCTTTTGTTTATAAATCCTTATCAAATAAGGTGACAGAATCTTATACTGTAACAATTGTTTTGGTTGCTGATCTGTGCCCCCTAATTTTCCATAGCCATTCTTTTAACTACATGTTTTTTCTTGAATATGTGAGAAACAATATAACACAGTAATGAAGGACATGGATTTTGGTGTCAGACTTGGAACTAATTCTGGCTCCACTTACTAATTATGTGACCTTTCCCTTAACCTTTCAAACCTCTAGTTTCTCATCAGGAAAATGGGGTTAGATAATAGTGCCTACCTCACAGGATTCCTGGGAGGATTAAAGAAGATAGGACATGTGGTGTGCCAGGCCAAACACAGGATATGTTTTAACGTGGGTTAAATGTTCTTTTTTTTTTTTTTTAAAGATTTTATTTATTTATTTGACAGAGAGAGATCACAAGCAGGCAGAGAGGCAGGCAGAGAGAGAGGAGGAAGCAGGTTCCCTGCTGAGCAGAGAGCCCGATGCGGGGCTCGATCCCAGGACACTGAGATCATGACCTGAGCCGAAGGCAGCGGCTTAACCCACTGAGCCACCCAGGCGCCCCAAATGTTCTTTTTCTATGTTGTATTACTTGGGATTTAGCTGTATAAGACATGATCAGTGTCCTAAAGGAATGTACCTATTAGGCTACAGTAGGTAATATGTATATACATGACTATAAATATAATACAAAATGTGGTGCCTGAGTGCTTCAGTCAGTTAAGTGTCTGCCTTTGGCTCAGGTCATGATCCCAGGGTCCTGGAATGAAGGCCCACATCAGGCTCCCTGCTCAGTGGGAAGCCTGCTTCTCCCTCTCCCTCTGCTGCTCCCCGTTTGTGCTTTTTTTCTCTCTCTCAAATGAATAAATAAAATCTTAAAAAAAAATACAAGGTATCTGAATAAGTTAGAATGAATAAAATAGAGACTGAATACATAGAAGTGACTAAAAAATCTATTTTTGGCAAATAAAAATTGATATATTTAAGTTATACATCATGTTTCGATATATGTATACACTGTAAAATAATTACTATAATCAAGCTAATTAACATATTCATCGCCTCCCATAGTTACTACTTTTGTGGGTAGTAAGAATACTGGAGATTTACTGTCATCAAATTTCAAGTATGTAATACATTATCATTAACAATAGTCAACATGCCATACAGTAGTTCACCAGAATTTATTCTTCTTATAACCAAAAGCTTGGACCCTTTGATCAGTATCTTCCTCTTTCTCCTACCCTAGCCTCTGGTAACCACCATTCTACTCTGTTACTCTGACAGCAGTTTTCTTTTTTTTCATATTTTGTTTAGCATGATATCCTCCAAGTTCATATGTATTGTTACAAATGGCAGGAATTCCTTCTTTTTTAAGGTGGAATAATGTTCTGTGTGTGTTTTGTGTGTGTAACTTTTTCTTTATCCATTTATCCACAGATGCTTAGGTTGTTAGAATATTTTCACTGCTATGAATAATGCTGCAGTGAACATGGGAGTGTGGATAACTATTCAGGATAGAGATTTTATTTCCTTTGGAGGTATACCCAGAAGTGGGGTTGCTGGATCATATGGTAGTTCTTTTTTGTGGGGAGGGGATTTGGGGGAAGAGGGAGAGGGAGAGAGAAAGAATCTTAAGCAGGCTCCATGCCCAGTGCAGACCTTGATGTGGGGCTTGATCTCACAATCCTGAGATCATGACCTGAGTCAAAATCAGGAGTCAACCAGTTGAGCCACCCAGGCACCCCAGTAGTTCTATTTTAAATTAAAAAAAAAATTAAATTGAGATATAATTGCCGTATACTGTTGTGTTGACTTTAGGTATACAGTATAATGAATCAGTATTCATATACATTGTGAAATGATGATCACAATAAATCTGGCTTTTACCTGTCATCATACAAAGTTACTTCTCAGGATTTACTTTTTTGGCAACTTTCAAGAATGCTTTACAGTATTATTGGCTGTAGTCATGCTGCACTTTACATGCCTGTGATTTGTTTCTCTTAGAGCTGGAAATTTGTACCCTTTGACCTTCCCCTGTTTTGCCCAATTCCCAATCCTCCTTGCCTCTGGCAATCACCAATCTATTCTCTGTAACTATGATTTTTGTTTGCTTTGTTCATTTGTTTTGTTTTTTTAGATTCCACATATAAGGGAAATCATAGAGTATTTGTCTTTCTCTGAATGAGTTTTTGCTTAGCATAATTCCCTCAAGATCTATCCATGTTGTTACAAATGGCAAGATTTTATTTTTTTTTTTATGGCTGAATAGCCATGCACATGCACACTGGCATCTTTATTTATCCATTAATGGACACTTATGTTGGTTCCTTATCTTGGCTATGGTCAGTAATACTTTGATGAACATAAGGGTGATTCTGTATTTTCATTTTCTTCAGGTGAATACCCAGAAGTGGAGTTGGTGGATTATATGGTAGTTCTATTTTTAATTTTTTGAGGAATCTCCATATTGGAATACATAGCAGCTGTACCAGTTTACAGTCCCACCAACAGTGCACGAGGGTCTGCTTATCTCCACATCCTTGCCAGGACTTGTTATTTCTTGTCTTTTTGATGCTAGCCGTTCTGATTGGAGTGAGGGGATAATCTCATTGTAGTTTTGATTTACATCTCCCAGATGATTAGTGATGTTGAGCATCTTTTCATGTGCCTGTTGACGATCTATATGTCTTCTTTGAAAAAAATGTCTATTCAGATTCTCTGCCCATTTTTGATTTCACTGTTTGGTTTTTTGCTCTTGAGTTGTATGAGTTCTTTATGTGTTTTTGGATATTAAGCCCATATTGGGTATATGATTTGCAAATACTGTCTCCCATTTATTAAGTTGTATTTTCATTTTGTTGATGGTTTTCTTTGCTACGCAGAAGCTTTTTAGTTTGATATAGGCCCACTAGTTATTTATTTATTTAAAAGATTTTATTTATTCGTTTGAGAGAGTGAGCGAGAGAGCACATGCATAAGCGAGGCCAGGGGCAGAGATGTAAGGGAAAGGAAAGAATCTCAAAGAGACTTCCCACTGAGTGCAGAGTCCATTGCAGGGTCCAGTCTTTCAGGTGCCCCTTTAGTTTCATTCTTCTGTATTCTTTTGTATGGAGCTGTCCAGTTTTGCCAATACCATTATTGAAGACATTGTATTCCTGCTTCCTTTGTCATAAATGATTGACCATACATACATGGGTTTATTTCCGAGTTCTCTGTTTTTATGCCAATACTATACTATTTAATTTTTTTAAAGATTTTATCTATTTATTTGACAGAGACATAGAGAAAGAGCACAAGTAGACAGAATGGCAGGCAGAGGGAGAGGGAGAAGCAGGCTTTCTGCTGAGCAGGGAGCCCAATGTGGGGCTTGATCCCGGGACCTTGGAACCATGACCTGAGCCAAAGGCAAACACTTAACCAACTGAGCTACACAGGCGCCCCCAATACTACACTATTTTTAAAAATTTTTATTGTTATAGTTGACATATTCATTTCAGGTGTACAACATAGCGATTTGATAATTATATACATAATGAAATGCTCACCATGATAGGTGTAATTACCCTCTGTCACCAGACACAATTTTTTTCCAAAGAAAAGAGATAGTTTTAATTATATAGTTTTATAATTAATTAAATAATATTTAAAGGCATACATGGACAAGTCTTGCTCTCATTTTCCTTCTACCCCATTCCTGTTTCTTCATATTCTTCTAGTGTTTCTTCATATATATGTAAGCAGATTCAGATAAACATTATCTATAATATTACTGACTATATTCCCCATGTGTATTTCTAATCCCCCTGATTTATGTATCTTGTAACTGGAAGTTTATACCTTTTAATCTCCTCACCTATTCCGTATCCCCCACTCCCCTCCTCTCTGGCAACTACCAATTTGTTCTCTGTATTCCTTGGTTGTTTCTGTTTGTGTTGTTTTTTAGATTCTACATTTAAGTGAAATATGGTGCTAGTCTTTTTTTTTTTAAATGGCTTCTTTTATATTTTTTTTTTAATTTTTTTTTTCAGCATAACAGTATTCATTATTTTTGCACCACACCCAGCGCTCCATGCAATCCGTGCCCTCTACAATACCCACCACCTGGTGCCCCCAACCTCCCACCCCCCACCCCTTCAAATTCTCTGGTGCTAGTCTTTTTAAAAGAATATTTTTATTTACTTGAGAGAGAGAGAGAGAGAGCATGAGTGGGAGGAACAGAAGGAGAGAGAGAGAGTCCTAAGCAGACTCTGTGCTGAGCATGGAGCCTGACACAGGGCTCGATCTAATGACCCTGAGATCTTGACCTGGGCTGAAACCCAAGAGGTGGCTGCTTAACCGATGGTACCACCCAGGCACTCCAGTATTAGTCTTTCTTTGATTTACTTTGCTTAGCATTATAACTTCTAGGTCCATCCATGTTATTATGAATGGCAAGATTTCTTTTTTGGGGGCAGGGACTGAGTAATAATTCAAATCTTGCACAGGACATCTGAACAATGTTTAATTTTTTGGGTTTTGTTATTTTTGAGTGGTTGGTTGTTTTGGTGTTGAGTTGTAGCAGTTCTTTATATGTTTTGGATATCTACCCCTTATCAGATATATTATTTACATATATCTTTTCCCATTCAGTAGGTTTTCTTTTCATTTTGTTGATGGTTTCTTTCACTGTGCAAAAGTTTTGTAGTCTGATGCAGTCCCAGTAATTTCATTTTGCTTTTGTTTCCCTTGCCTGTTGAGACAGATACAGAAAAATATTGCTAAGGCCATTGTCCAAGAGATTACTGCCTATGTTTTCTTTAAGATGTTTTATGGTTTCATGTCTTACATTAGGTCTTTAATACATTTTGAATTTATATTTGTATATGGTATTTATAACGTCCTATGTATCTAACAGTCTAAGTTGATAGTAAGTTAAATTTGAACTTATTCCAAAACTCTGTTTTTTTACCACCTTCCTCTAATGTTTGTTTTTGATGGCACGTTCTAAAAAATTTTTTATTTTTATACATACCTTACCTAATTACTGCCCTGTGTGGATTGTGTGTTTCTGCCAACTCTGTTGGGGCAAGTGGTGAACATAGGATGCAGGGTATGCTCCCTGGTTTCAGTGGTGCAGTGTGCATGTGTCCACCTGCTTTACCAAGGCTGCAGAAGAATGTTGTACCCACTCATGTTCACTGGCCCTAGCCAGGAAGCAGGGGAATGTTGCAATAGCCCCTACTCATCAGCTTCAGCAACACAGCATAAGATTCCACAGTTAAGTGAGATAACACAGTATTTGTCTTTTTGTATCTGATTCCTACATTTGAGTCCCCTTTTGAGTGGGTGCCACTCAGGGACCAGAATATCGTGCATCTTTTCATACATACTTTGTGTTTGATTTAACTTGCTTTAGGGCAGGGTGAGTACTTTCCCAGTGTAATAGGAATGGACTCCCTTGACTGAAGAGCGAATATTAGGGCCTCAGGAAACTAGCAGAAGAGATGGAAATAGAATAATAAGAGCAGTCTTCTTCAACACTGAAGGGAACTTATTTTGAGAGTTGATGAGATTGGTGAAAGTGTTTTTCTAGCCTTACTTACTCTTTACTAACTTACTAACATTATTGTTTGCTAGAGGTAGGGATGGGAGTGAGCTGAATTGTGTTACAACTCTCCTTTCCCAAATTTCTCCCTCATTCTGTTGGAAATTATACCAATTATTCAATATTTAGGTATCTTTTACTATGAACTAGTTTAATCAACTGGCATTTCTAGTAACTGACTGAAATACATCAAGGTAATGAGATTTTGAAAGGATGTTAAAGAGATAATTTTAGGAGATTTTTGAAAGGATGTTGAAAGAGATAATTTTAAAGCATTTTCAGCATAAGCTGTTGATGAAGGCAAGGTTCAAGTGGGAGTTGAAGTGGCATTGGAAGTGTCAGCTAGAGTCCGGCAGACAGAATACAAACGTAGCCCAGAGAGAGATGAGGTTTACCAAAAGGAGAGATGGAAAGAAAGATATAATAATGGAGGTAAGTCAGTAACAACAGCAATTAAAGTGAAAATAGATCAAAGGAAGGAGGCACTGAATCGTTGCACTGAATAAACAAGTATGTGAACTAGGAGCAGGCATTATAAAACATGAGCAGCAGTGTGGAGTGTTTAGCTAAATCTGATTTTTTTGGAAAGAGAGTCCCAAATCTCTCTTTCTCTCTCTCTCTCTCTCTCTCGCCCTCTCTCTTTCTTCAAAGCAAGAGAAAATATGAGCCTGCTTCTTATTTTGTTATGGGTTTAGCAATAATTATGGTTAGAACAACTTCTAGGTATTTGCTGTATTGTTAATAGATAGGAAGAATATCAAAGTTGGAGCCAGTTTCTATTCCCCTTCTGTTCTGGGCTTGTACTGTGATTGTTTCCTAAAATGACAGTGTGTTTACATTCCTAAAGGTGTAGTCCATAGGTATTTGTAAAAATGTTCTTTGATTAAGATAGCTCATATTTTAAACACCGATTGGTCATGAATAGGAAGTGTGAAAATTTGAATTTAATAGATGGTTCTTTTCTGGAATATAGTCTGCTTTTTTCTGTAGGGAAATTCTAACAAGCATAAGCTTAAGCCTCTGGTTGATAATCAAAACTATATCAGACAGGTCTGCCATACTACTACCAGGACTTGCTATTGGAAAATACAGATTGTAATTGATTCTGTTTTTCAGGGTCTATAACAACCACAGCCTGTCAAAGTCAGTGCCCTACTGTTTCAGTCACTTACAAAATGCTGAGGTGTCAGAATGTTGTGAAAAAAGTATGTTAGAATAGCTGAGTTCCGATTATTCTTGCTCTTCTTGTCTCACCTAGGGCAAACCCTTTTAGCCTAGTTTTTTCTGATTTTCAAAATGAGAAAAATTCTCTTACCTATGTCAAAGCATTATTTGTGAATGAGCTAATTTGTTGTATGTGAGCATTTTTTAAACTATCGGGGCAATACATAAAAATAAAGTTTTATCCTCCTTCTGTTATCCAGGGAGAATTGTTTCTAGTTGAAGACAAGCTTAAATTCCTGTCCTATAAGCACTTCTGACAAATTGTCAAAGGAATGAAATGGACAGGAAAGGAACTATGAAAGTAATGGGAAAATAATCATGTGGCTACTTGCATGAAAGACGGACTGACTTGAAATTCCAGGCACAGGAATGGTTTCTTAGGATTGTGATTATGCTATTCTCTGAATGATTTAGGTGAAAGGGAGACCCCACTTAGTAATTAGATATACTTTATATCAAAATACAACAGTAATGAATATAGGAGAATGGTTTTTATGCATTTGTAGTTATATTTTGGAAATTGGAAATAACATTGCCACTATTATTTGGATAGCCTGTTGTTTGGTTCTTAATTTTTTCCCCTTAGGAAATTGTATTTTGTATGTTTTTTAATTATTGTGAAACATATTATTGTAAAATTAAATGTAGACTGATTAAATATAGACAAGATGTGAAATTTAATTTTCATACAAATTATTAGACTATCCCCAAATGTACTGATGCATAAGATACTATATATTATTTTAAAACATATGAATTATAGTTGGGGAAAGAAGTTTGAAAGGAGATGTTCATGCACATAGATGAAAAATCTCCATCCAGGGAAGAAAATGTTTGTAACAGTTATCATTCAATACATTTATTTGTACATAACTTGAAACTTTTTTTCATGTGGATAAAAACTATAGGTGGTTCCAAATATAGCAGTCTTAATCTGAGTGATCTGTTGAGCCAACACTATCTGAGACTTTGTAGCTTGGGCACAGATCCTACCTAAGAGGCTTCTAATCAACTGCTATGTGCTGCAGAATAAACCTTTTATTTTTAAATCCTCAAAAACTCATACCAGTGAAGACAGGCATTTCTCCAATCTCATTATCATTAGTCATTTTAATAAAACCAACACCTTAATAAAAAAAGAAAAAGAAAAGATTGTGTTGTAAAATAGTTGTTCTTTTTTTTTCTTAATGAATTTAGTGGTCTTAGCTGCTGATAAATGTTTTACTTAAATGCTAGTGTTTACTTCTTTGTATTTTTAACTATGAAGAAAATAAATTAATTTAAAATAAGCACATTTTAATTTAAAAATAGTTTGACAGTTTAGGAAGCTTTGTGTTGACACTGATATTTCTTCAGGAAAGAATGCAATGAAAATGCAACAATTTGGGGTGCCTGAGTGGCTCAGTGGGTTAGTGCCTCTGCCTTCGGCTCGGGTCATGATCCCAGGGTCTTGGGATCGAGCCCTGCATCAGGATTTCTGCTCAGTGGGCAGCCTGCTTCCCTTCCCCTCTCTCTGTCTGCCTCTCTGCCTACTTGTGATCTCGCTCTCTGGCAAATAAATAAATAAAATCTTAAAAAAAAAAAAGAAAATGCAACAATTTTCCATCTTGACCTATTCTATATAGTTTATAGTAAATTTCTGTATTTAAAATATAGAAATGTTTTACTTTTAATGGTCCTGACATTTTTCTCAAGTTTATTCAGAGCAAATGAAAATGCTTTAGTGTCTTATAAAACAAATTTAGCTGGACAGATCCAGCTGTTGCATTTATAAATAGCTACAGATGTCTGCAGCAATAAAAGGTTTACTTAGGTTGTTATGGCAACCAAAATTCAGCAGAACCTCAAAGATAAGCTATTTTGAAGGAGGAGAATACATTTAATCCACTTATACAGTAAAAATTATTGCTTACTATCATTTATATTGCAAGAGAAATTAGTTTCAATTTGTCAATGTAACTTTCCTTAATGTACAAAAACTCCGTTACTGATTTATTGGTTTCATATACTTTTAAAGAGGTTTTCTTGTAGTGGTGATAGATTGTGCTGACCCATTTAAATTCTCTGTCTTGGTCCTTATTGTGATGAGTTGGATGTTTATTTGTCTGCTGGCTAGGATTGAGGGTGCATTTTTGTGTCCACAGAATATAGCAAAGCCTGCATTGGGCTTCAAGTCCATGATTTTATACTAATACTTTATTCTCCTGTGAACTAGCCAGTTAAAATCTTTATAATGCCATTGAAATAAGTAGATCTTTTCAGAGATTGTTACACAGTAGGTCTAGGGTAGAACATGAGAATCTACAGATTTTTAAGATAATTTAAAGTTTTAAATAATTTTTATTTTTATTCAATGTAGTACATGGGCAAAAATTTTTTGGTGGAGTGGAACAGTATATTACTGTATATGTAAAGCTTATAATAAAAAAGAGTCATCTTTTATCCTATTCTCTATACCCAAATCCTTCTTAGAGGATTTATAGTCATTTTATAGTCATTTCTTCTGGGATTTACCTTTATGTATCCAAAGAATTTTTTTTTTTAAGATTTTATCCATTTATTTGACAGAGAAAGAGCACAAGCAGGGGGAGCAGCAGGCAGAGGGAGAGGGAGAAGCAGACCCCTACTGAGTAAGGAGCCCAATGTGGGACTGGATCCCAGGACCCCAGGATCATGACCCGGGCCAAAGGCAGATGCTTAACTGACTGAGCCACCCAGGCGCCCTGCTAAAGAATGTTTCTATTTCTGTCTCTTGCTTTCTCAGTTTTAGGCGTTAACTCTTTGTTTTCTACTCTAGAAAGTGAAGATTTAATAATTTCATATGACTATTGTTACCACTTCCCTCCTTTCCTCCGACTCCCAATATAATCATATCACAACTTTGGGTTATAGGTTGAGAGTTGAATCTATTACTATAATAAAGAAAATATAATTTTTAAAAACTTTTATTTTGGGGGGCGCCTGGGTGGCTCAGTGGGTTAAGCCGCTGCCTTCAGCTCAGGTCATGATCCCAGGTCCTGGGTTCGAGCCCCGCATCAGGCTTTCTGCTCAGCAGGGAGCCTGCTTCCTCCTCTCTCTCTGCCTGCCTCTCTGCTTACTTGTGATTTCTCTCTGTCAAATAAATAAATAAAATCTTAAAAAAAAAAACAAAACTTTTATTTTGGAACACCTGGGTGGCTCAGTTGGTTAAGTATCAAACTCTTGATTTAGGTTTAGGTCATGATCTCAGGGTCAGGAGAGCCAGCTCCCCATGGGGTTCTGTGCTGGGTGTGGAACCTACTTAAGATTCTCTCTGCCCCTCCCCCACCATGCACTTGGATTTTCTCTCTTTCAAAAATAAATAAAATAAAAACTTGTATTTTAAAATAATTTTAGACTCACAAAGAAGTTCCAAAAATAGGGACACCAAGGTAGTACAGTTGTGGGATCATCGACTTTTGGTTTCCCTTTGGATTATTATCTCAAGGGTCATTGGATCCAGCCCCATATTGGACTACATGCTCAGTGCAGAGTCCGCTTAAGACTCTCTCTCCCAGGGCACCTGGGTAGTTCAGTGGTTAAGTATCTGCCTTCGTCTCAGGTCATGATCCCAGAGTCCTGGGTGCCCTGCTCTGCAGGAAGTCTGCTCTCCCTTTCCCACTCCACTTGCTTCTGTTCCCTCTATCACTGTGTCTCTGTCAAGTCAATAAAAAAGATCTAAAAAAAAAAAAAAAAAAAAAAAGGACTCGTCTCTCTCATCTGTGCTTGCACCTCTCTCCCTCTCAAATAAATCTTTAAAAAAAGTTGCAAAAATAATACAGAGAATTCACATATACCCTTTACCCATCTTCCCCTAATGACAGTACGTTAGATGTCATCAGTACAGGTGTGGAAAAAAAGCAAGGTCTTTGCTAAGCCTACATTTCAACAAATAAATGCAAATGAGGAAATAAAAAGTCCAAACTCAAATTCATGTGAGTACAAATGGATGCAAATTGATTACTACCTGCATCTGTGTGTATACATTTTGTTAAGATACTGAAAATAGGGGGCACCTGGATGGCTCAGTCGGTTAAGTGTCTGACTGGCTCAGGTCATGATCCCGGGTCCTAGGATCCTGCCCCATGTGGGGCTCCCTGGACAGTGGGGAGCCTGCTTCTCCCTCTGCCTGCCACTCCTCCTGCCTGTTCTCTTTCTCTGACAAATAAATAAATAGAATCTTAAAAAATACTGAAAATAGGCTGAATAACTATATAATCACAGTATAATTATCAGAATAAAAACTAGTATAAATAAATACCAGTATAAAAACCAAAAAACAGACATTGACACAATGTTATTAACTAAACTACAGACTTTATTTGGATTTCATTAAATTTTACCCACATTCCTTTTTTTTTTTTTTTTTTTTTTTTTTTTTTTTAGATAGAATGCAGTCAAAGCAGAGCCCGATGTGGGATTTGATCTCATGACCCTGAGATCATGACCTGAGCTGAAACCACACCAAGGGTCAGATGCTTAACCAACTGAGCCACCCAGGTGCTCCATTACATGCACTTCTTAAAAAATTTTTTCCTGCTGTATAGTTCTATGAAATTTTTCACATATATAAATTCATATAACCGTTACCGTCATATAACCGTTACCACAACTAGCTTACAGAAATCCCCAAAGAAACTCCCACATGGTATCCCTTTATAGGCATAACCCAATTATAACCCCTGGCAACTGCTGATCTGTTTTCTATTACTATAATTTTATCATTTTAAGAATGTTATATAAATGGGATCATGTAAAATGTGACATTTGGGACTGGTTTTTTGTTTTGTTTTGCCTTTTTTTTTTTTTTTTTTTTTTTTTTTAGTTTCAGGGTTAGAATTTAGTGATTCATCAGTTGCATATAACACCCACTGTTCATTCCATCAAGTGCTCTCCTTAATGCCCATCTCCTTAATGCCCAGTTACCCCGTCCCCCCATCCACCTACCCTCCAGCAATCCTCAGTTTATTTCCTAGATTTCAGCATCTCTTATGGTTTGCTTCTCTCTCTGTTTTCATTCTGTTTTTCCTTCCTTTCCCTATGTTCATCTGTTTTGTTTCTAAAATTCCATATATGAGTGGCATTATACGGGACTGGTTTTAGGATTGTTTTTTGTTTAACTCATCATAAGCCCTTAAGATCCAGCTACATTGTTATGTGTATCAATAGTTCATTTCTTTTTATTGTTGAATAGTATTCCATTGTGGGAATTTACCATAGTTTTTTATCCATTCATCCACTGAAGTTTTTTTTTTTTTTTTAAGATTTTATTTATTTGAAAGAGAGAGTACATGCAAACACAAGTAGGGGGAGCAGCAGGCAGAGGGAGAGGGAGAAGCAGGCTCTCCACTGAGCAAGGAGCCTGAAGCGGGGCTCGATCCCAGGACCCGGGATCATGACCTCAGCCAAAGGCAGACCCTTAACTGAACCACCCAGGCACCTCCATCCATTGAAGGTTATTTGGGTTGTTTCCAGCTCTTGACTATTACACATAAAGCTACTATGAACATTCATATACAGGTTTTTGTGTGAACATAAGTTCTTAATTCTCTAGGGTAAATACCCAGGAGTGTGATTGCTGAGTTGTGTTGATGTTTGTTTAACTTTATGAGAAACTGCCAAACAATTTTCCAGAGTGACAATACCATTATATTCCCACAAGTAATGCATGAATTTGATCTTACTGCTCCATGTCTTTATTTTTTTAAGATGTTATTTATTTGAGAGAAAAAGAGAGCACACAAGCAGTGGGGCGGGGGTTGGGGTGCTCCATCCCAGAGATCATGACCTGAGCTTAAGGCTGACGCTTAATCGACTGAACCACCAAGGCACCCCTTGGTCCATGTCTCTAACTGGGATTTGGCATTTATATTTGTTTTCTAGGGCTGCCATAACAAATTAGTAAAAACTGCGTGGTAATTTATTCTTTGACAGTTCTGTAGCCTAGAAGTCAGAACTCAAGACATTGGCAGGGCCATGCTCTGAGGAAGAAACCATCCCAGTATCTATGCTAGCTCCTAGTAGCTGTTGGAAATCCTTGGTGTTCCTTCTGTTGTGGCAGCATAACTCCAATCTCGGCCTCTGTCTTCATATGCCCATCTTCCTTTATGTATTCGTCTGCTCTGTGTTTTTGTGTGTTCATATGATTTTCTAATAGGGATACAATTCATTGTATTTAGGGCCTACTATAATCCACTATAAACTCATCTTAATTACTTACATCTGCAGAGAGTCTCTAAATAGCACATTTTAAGGTTCCAGATACACAAATTTTCAGAGGACAATATAGAACCCAGTACAGTATTGTCAGCATTTTTTATTTTAACTGTTCCGATATGTGTAGAGTGGTATCTCATGGTGGCTTTAATTTGCATTTCTATGATAGCTAACGTTCTTGAACATCTTTTCATGTGCCTCTTTGCCATGCATATATCTTCGTTGATATAGTTTTAGCTCATTTTCTAATTGGGATGTTTATTTACTGTTGAGTTTATAGAGTTCTTTTCTTTTCAATATTTTACTTATTTATTTGATAGAGATCACAAGTAGGCAGAGAGGCAGGCAGAGAGAAAGGGGGGAAGCAGGTTCCCCGCTGAGCAGAGAGCCCGATGTGGGGCTTGATCCCAGGATCCTGGGATCATGACCTGAGCCAAAGGCAGACCCTTAACAACTGAGCCACCCTGGTGCCCCAAGGCACAGCAAGTCTTAAGCAGACTTTGTGCTGAGGGCAGAGCCCAACCTGGGGCCTCAATCTCATGCCCATGAGATGAGGTCTTGAGTTGAACCAAGAGTCCAATACTTAACAAGACTGCACCAACGAGGCACCCCTATGTATAGTTAAGTCTTAAAAGGCATAGAGTGATTTCTATCATTTTTCTTTTTTTCCCCAAATTCTTTTAGCTATTCATTTCTTTGTCTTTTCCATGTATATTTTAGAATGAGCTTGTCTATAATCTACAAAATACGCAGTTAGGATTTTGAGATGAATTGTATTTCAGTTATATTTCAGATCAATTTTGAGAGAATTGACGTCTTTCCTATGTTATCTTGCACTTAATGTGCTGTGACTCTGCCATCTATTTCTTTCATCACCATTTTGTAGTTATCAAATCCTGGTACAGTATTATTAAAGAAGCTTTATTATTCAAATTTGATCAGATTTTCCACTAATTTTTTTTCTGCCCTCGCATTTTATCCAGCATCTCGTGTTTTATTTAGTTGTTATTTCTCCTTAGTCTCTTGCAGTCAGTAGCAGTTGCTCAGCCTTTCTCTTCCTTTCATGATTTTCAACAATATTCTGCCTTTAGTACATCATGTCAAAGGATTCATAATATTGGTATGTCTTATTACTGATAATGTTTCCTTGATGAGTTGTTTAATTTGGGATTAGCCAGATTTCTCCACTATACTTTTTTTATTTTTCTTCTTCAAGTTTTTATTTAAATTCAAACATAGCTTAATATTAGTTTCAGGTGTAGAATTCAGGGATCCAACACTTACATACAATACCCGGCACTCATAGCAAGTGCCCTCCTTAATCCCCATCACCTATTTCACCCATCCGCCCACCCATCTCCCCTCTGGTAACCATCAGTTTGTTCTCGATAGTTAAAAGAGTCAAACAAACTCTTGGTTTTCCTCTCTTTTCCCCACTTTGCTCTTTTGTTTTGTTTCTTAAATTCCACATGAGTGATATCATATGGTATTTGTCTTTCTGTGACTCACTTATGTTACTTAGCATGATACTCCCCAGCTCCAACCATGTTATTGCAAATAGCAAGATTTCATCCTTTTTTATGGCTGAGTAATATTCCATTATAGAGAGATGTGTGTGTGTGTGTGTGTGTGTGTGTGTATCTCTATATATATCACATCTTCTTTATTCATCAGTTTTTCTTTTTGTAGTTAATAAATATATCCATTGTAGCTTTTTAAATTGATTTTCTTTTATGACCTCTCAGTTCATTTACTTCATAAACAGTTGCTGAGCATTTATTTACATTAGGCCTAATACTGAGAGATCCACAGCCAATATTTAAGATTATTATCTTTAATTTTTTTTGTCATCTAAGCACGTATAACTCTATTACATAATGCTTAGTTGTTATACTTTCATGTACTTTAATTTTCTTTCATATACTTTAATGTACTTTCATGTACTTTAATTTTCATGTACTTTAATTTTCTCTTTCGTGTACTTTAATTTTCTTTCTTTTTTTATTATAAATCTGGGTTCTTATATATTCTAAGTCTGAAGTAGCAATTAGAGATGAAGTATTTGAGATTAATTGTTGATATGCTTAATGCATTTATATTCAGAAGCATAGTTATTTGAGTTTTAGAGCAATTTTGATGATCTGGTTTGAGAATTCATTTAATTTGAAAATTTTTACAAATCTAAATTGTTTAACATATTTTATTTTATAATGTAAAAATTTTAAGCTATTTTAACTTTAGGTTTTTATATATTTTTTAGTACATGGAAATATACAAATTTGAAATTATAGTTAAGTATGTTAAGAACCACACTAATAGATTTGGTTTAGGAAACTACTCCCTGAGATGCCTGGGTGGCTCAGTCAGATAAGCATCTGCCTTCAGCTCAGGTCACGATCCCAGGATCATGGGATCTAGTCCCACAATGGGCTCCTTGCTCAACAGAGCAAGGAGGGGAGCCTCTTCTCCCTCTGCCTGCCTCTCCCCCTGCCTGCCTCTCCCCCTGCTTATGCCTGCTTGCTCATGTGGAGTTTAAGAAAGAAGGCAAAGGGTCATAAGGGAAGAAAGGGAAAGATGAAACAAGATGAAACCAGAGAGGGTATTGTCACAGTGTATTATTTAAAATTTCCAGTTTTCAACAAAAAAAAAAGTATAAGACATACAAAGAAACAGGACAGCATGAGCCTTACTCAGGGAAAAAACCAATCAATAGAAATTAACTCAGTTGTTGTACTTAGCAGATAAAGATTTTAAAAACCACTATTATAAATATGCTCAAATAATTAAATCATTAAATAGAAAATAAATCAAAATTCTGGATTTAAGGATTACAGTAACTGAAATAAGTTCAGTAGATGGGCTAAGAGAGGATTTGAGATTGCAGAATGAATTGGTGAATTGAATTAAAGATCAAGATATATTACCCAGTCTGTTGAACAGAGAACAAAAGACTGAAGGACAATGAACAGAATCTTAGAGACTAGTGAAACAATGTCAAGTGTGTGTCCATACAAGGAGAGAAGAACAAGTGTTTAAAGACATAACAGCTGAACACTTTTTTTTTTTTTAAAGATTTTATTTATTTGAGATAGCGAGAGTGAGTGAGAGAGAGCATGAATGGTGGGGAGGAAGAGTAGAGGGAGAGGGAGAAACAGGCTTTCCACTGAGCAGGGAGTCTGACTCAGGGCTCAATCCCAGGATTCTGGGACCATGACCTGAGCTGAAGGCAGATGCTCAAATGACTGACCCACCGAGGCACCCCTAAACACTTTTTAAATATGGTGAAAAACATTTATCTGCAGATCTAAGGAGCTCAGTAAACCTCCAAACCCCAGATAAGATAAACATGGAGAGATCCACACTTAGATGCTTCATAGTCAAACTACTAAGAAACAAAGACAAACAGAAAATCTTGAAAGCTATGAGAGAAAAAATGACTCATGTACAGAGGAACAACAAAATATGTAAGAGCTGACTTCTCTTTAGAAATGGTAGAGATCAGAATGGCATCTTCTTTTTTTTTTTTTTTTTAAAGATTTTATTTATTTATTCAACAGAGATCACAAGTAGGCAGAGAGGTAGGCAGAGAGAGAGGGGGAAGCAGGCTCCCCGCTGAGCAGAGAGCCTGATGCGGGGCTCCATCCCAGGACCCCGAGATTATGACCCAAGCCGAAGGCACAGGCCTCAACCCACTGAGCCACCCAGACGCCCCCAGAATGGCATATTCTAAGTACTGGGGGAAAAACACTGTCAACTAAGATTTTCATATCTAGCAAAATTATGAAATAAAGATATTCCCAGATAACGACTGTGAGAATTACAAGGATTACCAAAAGAAGTACTTCACATCAATCACATCAAATCACATCCACAGGAATACAAATACCAAGAATGGTAAATAATTGGGTAAATGTGAAGATGGCATAAATTTATTTTTTTCTCCTTTCTTCTCTTATTATCTAATATAAAGTTGTATAAAACAATACATTATTATAAAACAATAATTATACTGTTTTCTGAGTTTATAATACATATAGATATTGTATATATGACAATAGTAGGACAAAGGAGGGTGGAGCAAATGGAGCTGTATTATAGCCAACTTCCTATGTTTTACCAGAATTAAATTAGTATTAACATTAAGTAGATTGTGATAAGATACATATCAAGATCTCCAAAACAACAATTTAAGACAAATAAGAAAATAACTCAAAAGTATAGTTTAAAAATCAGATAAAATGGTATATTAAAAAACTAACATAAAAGTAGGCAGTAACAGAGGCAGTAACAACAGTAACTCTATGTAAAGTATAGAGAAAACAGGTAGGAAACATAAATCCAAACATTTCAATAATTATATTAAATGTGAATAGACCAAACTCTACAATTCAGAGGGTAGGCGGTTTTTTGTTTTGTTTTGTTTTGTTTTTTAATTAAAGTCATTCAGATACCCTAGAATAGGTATTCCTGAATTATGGTGCTTCAAATACTAACCAATTTCCCTTAGATTATGGATCCATGTTTCTCATAATAGGGAGTGATAAGAATGTGCTATTTGCATATGAGCAGGACAGTTCATTAGGCAGGACTGTCTTGTAAGTTATAGGATATTTAGCACCCTTGAATTCTGCCTATAAATACCAGTGACATTCCCCTCCTCTCACTACCCAGCTGTATTTTAGTAGCAAAAACTAGCCCTCCACATAGACATTTCCAAATGCCCAAAATTTCCCACAAGGGTGTGGGAGCATACCACATCCCCTGTTACCATCCAGTTTAACGCCCAACATTATTGAAAAGCAGTAGAGCAGATTTAAATAAATCATCTCACTGTACACTAAACTATTTTAAAGTAAATCACAGACACTATAATAAAAAGGAGGAAAAGAACATGTGTAAAGTCCTGGGAACAAAACAGTTTGTCATGCTTGAGGACCTGAAAGGAGACTGATATGACTAGAATATTAGCAGATTAAGAGGAAGGTAGCACATGATAAGACTGAAGAGAGAGGGAGGGTTCAGACTTTATAGGACCTTTATGACCATGATAAGGTTAGATTTTATTTAAAGTGGATTAAGAAGTCACAAGGATTGTGAGTGACATCATTTGATTATTGCTCAGGTAGACCTATATAGCAATGGCTTTCAATATTTTTTTAAACTTCAATCTACAATAAGTGATAAAGTGTGGCTTAGTACATACATACACATATGCCCAGACACAAATAAAACAAAAATCACAGTTTTATGAAACTTAGTACATGTGATAACTTTGATATTTATATTTTTAAAAAAATATTGTTTACATGAGCACCAGTGTTATATGGAAGACTTGAATCACTATATTCTAGTACCCCCGAAACTTATATTACACTGTATGTTAACTAACTGGAATTTTATTTATTTATTTATTATTTGACTGAGAGCAAAAACAGGGGGAGAGTCAGAGGGAGAGGGAGAAGCAGGCTCCCCACTGAGCAGGGAGCCTGATGTGGGGCTCAATCCCAGGACCCTGGGATCATGACCTGAGCTGAAGGCAGTTGCTTAACCAACTAAGCCACCCAGACACCCCTAACAGGCTGGAATTTAAATTAAAACTTAAAAAAAGGTAAGGTGAATATACTCATGGGGCCACCATGAGTTCCTTACTCATGGAACACCATGAGTTCCAAGACAAGCCTGGAATGATTCCTGATAAAGCAGAGAAGTCTGCTGTTGGACAGAAGAAAACTGAACGAAACTTCATGGAGAACCCAAGTCCTCCAGCTGAGGGAAGGAAGAGCATGGCTCTGCTGTGAGTGAATTGGGAAGGAAGGGAACATCCCATCCCTGAGGCTCAGCCATGTCCTTGGAAGATGATGACCCCAAAGTCACAGCAGTGTCTGTGTTGGGAGAAGCGCCAGATAAACTGTCAATAACATTGGAAATCTGAAATAAAAACATCAATTAAAGAGGGAAATTTGAGTCAGGTAGGCATCCAAAGCTTGATTTTGGCTCTGGTCATGATCTCAGGGTGGTGAGACCTATCCCTGCCTCACGCTCTACACTGGAGCATGGAGTCTACTTAAGTTTCTCTCTCCCCCACTCTAAAAAAAAATTAAAAAAAAAAAAAAGAGGGAAATTTGACAGTTTGGACAAAAATATGAAAGAATCATCAAATTGCTTGAAGGAGTACAAGCTCTCCAGAACTGCAGGAAAAAAAGTCATATATGGCATGAGGAAGCAAGCAAGATTTAAAAGACTTAACAAGGCACCCTGGAAAGGTACTAGAAAAACTAGAATCTGAGCACTTTCTCAACAAAGATAATCACACCCTAAATTTATAATCCCATTATTGAAATGACCAAAGAGCACCCAGAACCAGTGTGCTGTCCTATAAGGCAACCAGATAATGTTGACTCCTCTTAGCACGGGTTAGTCAAGAAAATTGTCTTCTTTTTTTGAGAGTAAGAGCATGGAGGGGAGGGGCATAGGAAGAGGGAGAGAGAGAGAATCATAAACAGGCTCCATACCTAGCATGGAGCCCAACAGGCGGCTCAAACTCACAATCCTGAGATCATGACCTGAGTCTAAATCAAGAGTTGGCTACTTACTTGACTGAGCTATCCAGGTGCCCCAAGAAAATTGTCTTCCTGAGGCTAAGAAAAAGCAATGAAATTTGATGTTCTAAATTTGTTGGTAAAAGCTGGGCATTTGCCTTAGCAAAGCATTTAAAAGGAAAAAATAAAAATAAAAACATTGTTCAATAAACTGATTTTATAACCCATAATGAATTATGACCCTGTATTGGAAAAATATGGTTAGTATGGTGTGTGTGAATAATATATATTTTTTAATTTTAGGGAAGCCATCACTGAAAAATTATGAAGGGATTTTGAAGATAAATAAAACAGTTCAAATATAATATTAGGCTTATGTGTCTCTATGGTATTAATAACTGATACACTGGTAATTTGTTGTAGCACAAAGGCCATAGGCATTCAGTGATTCTAAAGAGGAGTGAGGTAAGAATGTCTCTCTGGTCAATGGGAAAAAATTTCTGGGTCAAATATCTTCAATTCTGCCCCAAATAAGGAAATTGTCTCTGAAAGCAAGAGTTGACCCACTGTGTTCTAAGTATATAAAAATACAGTATTTATTTAGATTCTATATTTGTTTTTTTTTATTTAATTTTATTTATTTTTATTTTTTTTAAAAGATTTTATTTATTTATTTGACAGACAGAGATCACAAGTAGGGAGAAAGGCAGGCAGAGAGAGAGAGGAGGAAGCAGACTCCCCGCCGAGCAGAGAGCCCGATGCGGAGCTCCATCCCAGGACCCTGGGATCATGACCCGAGCCGAAGGCAGAGGCTTTAACCCACCGAGCCACCCAGGCGCCCCTAGATTCTATATTTGTATCCTCCTTCCTGACCTAACGGGGATCTCATAGATAATACAAAAACCAATAAATTACTTCATTATATCAGTTATTTCATTTCACACTTTTTAATTGGATTGTTTTTTGGGGTGTTGGGTTTTTAAAATTCTTTATGTATTTTGGCTATTAACCCTTTATCAGATATGTCATTTGCAAATATCTTCTCTCATTCTGTAGGTTATCTTTTAGCTTTGGTGATTGTTTCCTTTGCTATGCAGAAGATTTTTCATTTTAATGTAGTCCCAGGAGTTTATTTTTGCTTTGATTTCCCTTGTCTCAGGAGACATAAATAGAAAAATATTACTACAGCTGATGTCACAGAAGTTACTGCCTGTGTTCTCTTCTAGGATTTTTATGGTTTCAGTTCTCACATTTAAGCCTTTAATCTATTTTGATTATGGTGTAAGAAAGTGGTCCACTTTTATTCTTTTTCATGCTGCTGTCCAGTTCTCAACATCCTTTGTTGAAGAGACTTTCTTTTTCCCATTGGATATTCTTTCCTGCTTTGCTGAAGGTTAATTGACCATGAAATTGTGGTTCATTTCTGGCTCTTCTGTTCTGTTCCATTGATCTATATGTTTATTTTTGTGCCAACACCATACTGTTTTGTAATATAATTTGAAATCTGGAATTGTGATTACCTCTAGTTTTGTTTTTCTTTTTCAAGATTGCTTTGGCTATTTGGGGTCTTTTGTGGTCCCATACAAATTTTAGAATTGATTGTTCCAGTTCTGTGAAAAATGCCATTGGTATTTTGATAGGGATCATATTAATGTATAGTTTGCTTTTGGTAGTATAGACATCTTAACAATATTTATTCTTCCAATCCATGAGCGTGAAATGTCTTTCCATTTGTTTACATAATCTTCAGTTTTTTTCAATAAGTGTTTTATAGCTTTCAGAGTACAGATCTTTTGTCTCTTTGATTAAGTTTATTCTTAGGTATTATTCTTTTTGGTGGAATTATAAGTGGGGTTATTTTCTTAATTTCTCTTACTGTGGCTTCATTATTATTGTATAAAAATGTGACAGGTTTCTGTATCCTGCAACATTGCTGAATTCATTTATAGTTCTAGTAGTTTTTTTGTGAACTCTTTTGGGTTTTCAATATATAGTATCATGGCATTTACAAATAGTAAAACATTTACTTCTTGCTGATGTGGATCCTTTTATTTCTCTTTGTTGTCTAATCACTGTAGGTAGAACTTCTAGTACTGTGTTGAATAAAAGTTGTGAGACTGGACATTTTTGTCTTGTTCTTGACCTTAGGAAAAAAGCTCTTAGTTTTTCCCTATTGACTATGATGTTCACTGTGGGATTTTCATATAGGGTCTTTATTGTGTTGAGATACGTTCCCTCTAAACCTGCCTTGTTGAGGATCTTTATCATGAATATATGTTGCACTTTGTCAAATGCTTTTTGTGCATCTGTTGAAATGATTATATGGTTTTAATCCTTTCTCCTATTGATGGACATATCACCGTTGATTGATTTGCAAATTCTGAATCACCCTTGCAACCCAGGACAAAAAACTCACTTGATCGTGGTGAAAGTTTTTTTTAATGTATTGTTGGATTTGGTTTGCTAGTATTTTGTTGGTGATTTTTTTCATCTGTGTTCATCAGAAATATTCGCCTGTAGTCTTTTTCTGCAGTGTCTTTATCTAGTTTTGATATTGGTTAATGCTGGCTTTGTAGAATGAATTTGGAAGTTTTCTTTATCTTCTATTTTTTGTTTGTTTGTTTTTAAACATTTTATTTATTTATTTGTCAGAAAGAGAACAAGCAGGGGGAGCAGCAGGCAGAGGGAGGAGGAGGCTTCCCGCTGAGCTAGCCTTCTCCCCCTCCGCCTGCCACCATGTGGAACTTGATCCCAGGACCCTGGGATCATCATCTGACCTGAGCATAGACGCTTAACCAACTGAGCCACCCAGGCATCCCTCCTCTACTATTTTTTGGAATAGTTTGAGAGGACTAGGTATTAGCTTTTTTTTTTTTTTTTTTTTTTTTAATATTTGGTAAAATTTGCCTGTGAAACCGTCTGGTCCTGGACTTTTTTTTCTTGGGAGTTTTTTGATTACTGGTTCATTTTCATTGCTGGTAATCAATGTGTTCAAGTTTTTCTGTTTTTTTTTTTTTTTTCTGTTTCAATTTTAGTAAGTTATGTTTCTAGGAATTTATCAATTTCTTATAGGTTACCCAACTTGTTGGCATATAATTTTTCATAATACTCTCTTATAATTGTATTCCTGTGGTGTTGGTTGTTATTTCTTCTCTTTCATTTGTGATTTTGTTTATTTGAGTCCTCTTTGTGTGTGTGTGTTTTGATGAATCCCAATTTTGTTGATACTTTCAAAGAACCACCTCCTGGTTTCATTGATCTATTGTTTTTTTGTTTTGTTTTGTTTTAGTTTCTCTACATTTACTTCTGGTCTAATTTTTATTATTCCCTTCCTACTGCTGGTTTTAGGTTTTGTTTGTTCCTCTTTTTCTAGCTCCTTTAGGTATGTGTAAGGTTAAGTTGTTTGAGATTTTCCTTGCTTCTTGAGGTAGGCTTGTTTTGCTATAAACTTCCCTCTTCTGTTTTTGTTGCATCCCAAAGATTTTGGATTGTTGTGCCTTCACTTTCATCTGTTTCAATGTAATCTTTCATTTATTCTTTGATTTCTTGGTTGACCTTTCATTGTTCAGTAGCGTGTTATTTAACCTCCATGTATTTGTGCTTTTTCCAGAATTTTTCATGTGGTTGATTTCTAGTTTCATAACATTGGGTCAGAAAAGATGTTTGGTATGTCTTTGATCTTTTTGAATTTGTTGAGACTTGTTTGGTGGCCCAATATGTGAACTATTCTGGAGAATGTTCTGTGTGCACTTGAAAAGAATGTGTGTTCTGCTATTTTAGGATGGAATGTTCTGAATATATCTGTTAAGTCCATCTGGTCCTGTGTCATTCAAAGCCACTGTTTCCTTGTTGATTCTCTGTTTGGATGATTTTGTCCCTTGATATAAGTGTGGTGTTAAAATCCCCTACTATTATTGTATTACTTTTTGATTAATTACTTTATGTTTGTTATTAACTGTTTTATGTATTTGGGTGCTCCCCTATTGGGTGCATAAATACTTAGAATTATTATATCTTCTTGTTGGATTGTCCCTTTTATTGTTATATAGTGTTCTTCTTTGTCTTTTGTTACAGTCTTTGTTTTAAAGTCTTTTTTGTCCAGTATGAGTATTGCTGCTCTGGAGAAATGTTTCTCCATCCCCTCACTTTCAATCTGCAGGTGTCGTTAGGTCTGAAATATGTCTTTTGTAGGCAGCATATAGATAGATCTTGTTTTCTCATTAAACACTTTCTAAATTTAAATATTGGTAGGAAATAATATTTCTTCTTTCCTGGGTATCAGTTTCCATAACTGCAATTACCAAAGAGCTGATTCTCTTCACACAAATATATATTAAATATTTAAGATTAGACCTAAAGGAGTTCAGAAGGATCGGCCACATGAGGTGTGTGGGTGAAAAGGTCCAGAAACAAGGGCAAAGGCTCTTGAGGTAATAGAGAGCTGCTATGGCAGTTGAAGCTTTGTAGATGAGGAAGAAGGTAACCAGTTATAGAGCTGGAGAAGTTAGGCAGGAGTCAAATCAGACCCTCATAGGCCTTTGTTACTTCTATAGGGAGTTTGAATTTTTTGGTTTTTTTTAAAGCAAGGAAGTAACATGATCTGATTTACCATTTAAGAGATCAACTCTGGCTGCTATGTGAAGAAAGGACTATAATTCTAGCAACAAGTTTTAAGAACTATGTATAAATTAGGACCTTAAAATTCAAATTGTAAACTCTATAGGTGAATACCTGGCTTCTATTCTGAAGCTCTTTAGTAAAATTTCCTCGAATAGCACATAGTAGATATTTAAATTAAAAAAAAAAAAGAAAAAGAAAAGATAGGAGCACCTTGGGGGCTCAGTGGGTTAAAGCCTCTGCCTTCGGCTCAGGTCATGATCCCACGGTCCTGGGATTGAGCCCCACATTGGGCTCGCTGCTGGGCAGTCTGCTTCCTCCTCTCTCTGTCTGCCTCTCCGCCTACTTGTGATCTCTCTCTGTCAAATAAATAAATAAAATCTTAAAAAAAAAAAGATAAACAGAGGTGCCTGGGTGGCTCAGTCGTTAAGCATTGGCCTTAGGCTAAGGTCATGATCCCAGGATCCTGGGGTTAACCCCCATGTTGGGCTCCCTGCTCAGCAGGGGAGTCTGCTTCTCCCTCTCCCTCTGCCCTTGCTTGTGTGCTCTCTCTCTCTCTCTCTCTCACTTTTTTTCTCAAATAAATAAAATCTTTAAAAAAAATTGCATTTTGTATAAAAGTAATAATCTTCTCCCCCCATCTTTTTCTCATTCCCTTCTTTGTTCGTAAAAGGCAACCTCTTATGAATATGGTGTATATACTTCTAACTCATAAAATGAATATTTCAAAAACAATAGAACTGCCTTCACCTTAGCTGATTATAAATACAAAGAAGTTCTGAAAGACTGCTCTGTAGAGATGAACTTGAGAAACAACACTGTTCACCAAGTAGCTCAATAACTACATAGTATATGTGTTAAATAACATATGCTTTTGGGGCACCTAGGAGGCTTAGTTGTTTAAGTGTCCCACTCTTGATTTCGGCTCAGGTTATGATCTCTGGGTGGTGAGATTGAGCCCCACATTAGGCTCTCTGCAGGGAGTCTGCTTGTGATTCTCTTAATCTCCCTTTTCCTCTCTCCCTATAATAAATAAATCTTTAAAAAATAATATATGCTCCTTGTATTGATATTAAGTTGCCTGATTAGCAGCAGAAAACTTTTTAAAAAACGCTGGGGAGGGCCCTGGGTGGCTCAGTGGGTTAAGCCTCTGCCTTCAGCTCAGGTCATGATCTCAGGGTCCTGGGATCCAGCCCCACATGGGCTCTCTGCTCAGCAGGGAGCCTGCTTCCCACCCCCCACCAGCCTCTCTGCCTACTTGTGATCTCTGTCAGTCAAATGAATAAATAAAATCTTTAAAAAAAAAAATTGGGGAAAAGAACCCATGCAAGAAAGCAGGCTTTCATTATGCACAGCAAAGGCAACAGTCCACAAAACTAAAAGGCAATCTGCAAGGGAGAAGATATTCGCAAATGACTTATCTGATAAAGAATTAGTATCCAAAATATATAAAGAACTTATAGGGGCACCTGGGTGGCTCAGTCGTTCGGCATCTGCCTTAGGTTCAAGTCATGATCCTAGGACTCTGGGACAGAGCCTCACATCGGAGGTCCCTGCTCAGCAGGAAGCCTACTTTTCCCTCTCCCACTCTCCTGCTGTGTTTCCTCTCTCACTGTGTGTGTGTGTGTGTGTGTGTGTGTGTGTGTGTGTGTCTCTGTCAAATAAATAAATAAATAAAATCTTTTTAAAAACCAACTTATAAACCTCAATACCACCAAAAAGCAAATCATCCAATTAAAAAGTGGGCAGAAGGAGGAGGAGTCAAGATGGCGGAGAAGTAGCAGGCTGAGACTACTTCGGGTAGCGGGAGATCAGCTAAATAGCTTATCTAAAGATTGTAAACACCTACAAATCCAACGGGAAATTGAAGAGAAGAAGAACAGCAATTCCAGAAACAGAAAATCAACCACTTTCTGCAAGTTTCTTTTTTTTTTTTTCTTTCTTTCTGAACCCCTTTTTTCCCCTTTCTCCCCCCTCACAATTCGGGATCTCTTCTGATTTCGCTAAAGCATATTTTCCTGGGGTTGTTGCCACCCTTTTAGTATTTTACTTGCTCCTTCATAAACTCTTATCTGGACAAAATGACAAGGCGGAAAAATTCACAACAAAAAAAAGAACAAGAGGCAGTACCAAAGGCTAGGGACCTAATCAATACAGACATTGGTAATATGTCAGATATAGAGTTCAGAATGACGATTCTCAAGGTTCTAGCCGGGCTTGAAAAAGGCATGGAAGATATTAAAGCAACCCTCTCAGGAGATATAAAAGCCCTTTCTGGAGAAATAAAAGAACTAAAATCTAACCAAGTTGAAATCAAAAAAGCTATTAATGAGGTGCAATCAAAAATGGAGGCTCTCACTGCTAGGATAATGAGGCAGAAGAAAGAATTAGCGATATAGAAGACCAAATGACAGAGAATAAAGAAGCTGAGCAAAAGAGGGACAAACAGCTACTGGACCACGAGGGGAGAATTCGAGAGATAAGTGACACCATAAGACGAAACAACATTAGAATAATTGGGATTCCAGAAGAAGAAGAAACAGAGAGGGGAGCAGAAGGTATATTGGAGAGAATTATTAGAGAGAATTTCCCCAATATGGCAAAGGGAACAAGCATCCAAATTCAGGAGGTTCAGAGAACCCCCCTCAAAATCAATACGAATAGGTCCACACCCCGTCACCTAATAGTAAAATTGACAAGTCTTAGTGACAAAGAAAAGATCCTGAAAGCAGCCCGGGTAAAGAAGTCTGTAACGTACAATGGTAAAAATATTAGATTGGCAGCAGACTTATCTACAGAGACCTGGCAGGCCAGAAAGAGCTGGCATGATATATTCAGAGTACTAAATGAGAAAAACATGCAGCCAAGAATACTATATCCAGCTAGGCTATCATTGAAAATAGACGGAGAGATTAAAAGCTTCCAGGACAAACAAAAACTGAAAGAATTTGCAAATACCAAACCAGCTCTACAGGAAATATTGAAAGGGGTCCTCTAAGCAAAGAGAGACCCTCAAAGTAGTAGATCAGAAAGAAACAGAGACAATATACAATAACAGTCACCTTACAGGCAATACAATGGCACTAAATTCATATCTCTCAATACTTACCCTGAATGTTAATGGGCTAAATGCCCCAATCAAAAGACACCGGGTATCAGAATGGATAAAAAAACAAAACCCATCTATATGTTGCCTACAAGAAACTCATCTTAAACCCGAAGACACCTCCAGGTTTAAAGTGAGGGGGTGGAAAAGAATTTACCATGCTAATGGACATCAGAAGAAAGCAGGAGTGGCAATCCTTATAGCAGATCAATTAGATTTTAAGCCAAAGACTATAATAAGAGATGAGGAAGGACACTATATCATACTCAAAGGAACTGTCCAACAAGAAGATCTAACAATTTTAAATATCTATGCCCCTAACGTGGGAGCAGCCAACTATATAAACCAATTAATAACAAAATCAAAGAAACACATCGACAATAATACAATAATAGTAGGGGATTTTAACACTCCCCTCACTGAAATGGACAGATCATCCAAGCAAAAGATCAACAAGGAAATCAAGGCCTTAAATGACACACTGGACCAGATGGACATCACAGATATATTCAGAACATTTCATCCCAAAGCAACAGAATACACATTCTTCTCTAGTGCACATGGAACATTCTCCAGAATAGATCACATTCTTGGTCCTAAATCAAGTCTCAACCGGTATCAAAAGATTGGGATCATTCCCTGCATATTTTCAGACCACAATGCTCTAAAGCTAGAACTCAATCACAAGAGGAAATTTGGAAAGAACCCAAATACATGGAGACTAAACAGCATCCTTCTAAAGAATGAATGGGTCAACCAGGAAATTAAAGAAGAATTGAAAAAATTTATGGAAACAAATGATAATGAAAACACAACGGTTCAAAATCTGTGGGACACAACAAAGGCAGTCCTGAGAGGAAAATATATAGCGGTACAAGCCTTTCTCAAGAAACAAGAAAGATCTCAGGTACACAACCTAACCCTACACCTAAAGGAGTTGGAGAAAGAACAAGAAAGAAACCCTAAACCCAGCAGGAGAAGAGAAATCATAAAGATCAGAGCAGAAATCAATGAAATAGAAACCAAAAAAACAATAGAACAAATCAACGAAACGAGGAGCTGGTTCTTTGAAAGAATTAATAAGATTGATAAACCCCTGGCCAGACTTATCAAAAAGAAAAGAGAAAGGACCCAAATAAATAAAATCATGAATGAAAGAGGAGAGATCACAACGAACACCAAAGCAATACAGACGATAATAAGAACATACTATGAGCAACTCTACGCCAACAAATTTGACAATCTGGAAGAAATGGATGCATTCCTAGAGACATATAAACTACCACAACTGAACCAGGAAGAAATAGAAAGCCTGAACAGACCCATAAGCAGTAAGGAGATTGAAACAGTCATCAAAAATCTCCAAACAAACAAAAGCCCAGGGCCAGACGGCTTCCCGGGGGAATTCTACCAAACATTTAAAGAAGAACTAATTCCTATTCTCCTGAAACTGTTCCACAAAATAGAAATAGAAGGAAAACTTCCAAACTCATTTTATGAGGCCAGCATCACCTTGATCCCAAACCAGACAAGGATCCCAACAAAAAAGAGAACTACAGACCAATATCCTTGATGAACACAGATGCAAAAATTCTCGCCAAAATACTAGCCAATAGGATTCAACAGTACATTAAAAGGATTATTCACCACGACCAAGTGGGATTTATTCCAGGGCTGCAAGGCTGGTTCAACATCCGCAAATCAATCAATGTGATACAACACATTAATAAAAGAAAGAACAAGAACCATATGATACTCTCCATAGATGCTGAAAAAGCATTTGACAAAGTACAGCATCCCTTCCTGATCAAAACTCTTCAAAGTGTAGGGATAGACGGCACATACCTCAATATTATCAAAGCCATCTATGAAAAACCCACCGCAAATATCATTCTCAATGGAGAAAAACTGAAAGCTTTTCCGCTAAGGTCAGGAACACGGCAGGGATGTCCATTATCACCACTGCTATTCAACATAGTACTAGAAGTCCTAGCCTCAGCAATCAGACAACAAAAGGAAATTAAAGGCATCCAAATCGGCAAAGAAGAAGTCAAACTATCACTCTTCGCAGATGATATGATACTCTATGTGGAAAACCCAAAAGACTCCACTCCAAAACTGCTAGAACTTGTTCAGGAATTCAGTAAAGTGTCAGGATATAAAATCAATGCACAGAAATCAGTTGCATTTCTCTACACCAACAACAAGACAGAAGAAAGAGAAATTAAGGAGTCCATCCCATTTACAATTGCACCCAAAACTATAAGATACCTAGGAATAAACCTAACCAAAGAGACTAAGAATCTATACTCAGAAAACTATAAAGTACTCATGAAAGAAATTGAGGAAGACACAAAGAAATGGAAAAATGTTCCATGCTCCTGGATTGGAAGAATAAATATTGTGAAAATGTCTATGCTACCTAAAGCAATCTACACATTTAATGCAATTCCTATCAAAGTAACATCCATTTTTTTCAAAGAAATGGAACAAATAATCCTAAAATTTATATGGAACCAGAAAAGACCTCGAATAGCCAAGGAATATTGAAAAAGAAAGCCAAAGTTGGTGGCATCACAATTCCGGACTTCAAGCTCTATTACAAAGCTGTCATCCTCAAGACAGCATGGTACTGGCACAAAAACAGACACATAGATCAATGGAACAGAATAGAGAGCCCAGAAATGGACCCTCAACTCTATGGTCAACTCATCTTCGACAAAGCAGGAAAGAATGTCCAATGGAACAAAGACAGCCTCTTCAATAAATGGTGTTGGGAAAATTGGACAGCCACATGCAGAAAAATGAAATTGGATCATTTCCTTACACCACACACGAAAATAGACTCAAAATGGATGAAGGATCTCAATGTGAGAAAGGAATCCATCAAAATCCTCGAGGAGAACACAGGCAGCAACCTCTTCGACGTCAGCCGCAGCAACATCTTCCTAGGAACATCACCAAAGGCAAGGGAAGCAAGGGCAAAAATGAACTTTTGGGATTTTATCAAGATCAAAAGCTTTTGCACAGCAAAGGAAACAGTGAACAAAACCAAAAGACAACTGACAGAATGGGAGAAGATATTTGCAAATGACATATCAGATAAAGGGCTAGTGTCCAAAATCTATAAAGAACTTAGCAAACTCAACACCCAAAGAACAAATAATCCAATCAAGAAATGGGCAGAGGACATGAACAGACATTTCTGCAAAGAAGACATCCAGATGGCCAACAGACACATGAAAAAGTGCTCCATATCACTCGGCATCAGGGAAATACAAATCAAAACCACAATGAGATATCACCTCACACCAGTCAGAATGGCTAAAATTAACAAGTCAGGAAATGACAGATGCTGGCGAGGATGCGGAGAAAGGGGAACCCTCCTACACTGTTGGTGGGAATGCAAGCTGGTGCAACCACTCTGGAAAACAGCATGGAGGTTCCTCAAAATGTTGAAAATAGAACTACCCTATGACCCTGCAATTGCACTGCTGGGTATTTACCCTAAAGATACAAACATAGTGATCCGAAGGGGCACATGCACCCGAATGTTTATAGCAGCAATGTCTACAATAGCCAAACTATGGAAAGAACCTAGATGTCCATCTACAGACGAATGGATAAAGAAGATGTGGTATATATACACAATGGAATACTATGCAGCCATCAAAAGAAATGAAATCTTGCCATTTGCGACGACGTGGATGGAACTAGAGGGTATCATGCTTAGCGAAATAAGTCAATCGGAGAAAGACAACTATCATATGATCTCCCTGATATGAGGGAGAGGAGATGCAACATGGGGGGTTGAGGGGGTAGGAGAAGAGTAAATGAAACAAGATGGGATTGGGAGGGAGAGAAACCATAAGTGACTCTTAATCTCACAAAACAAACTGAGGGTTGATGGGGGGAGGGGGTTGGGAGAGGGCGTGGGGTTATGGATATTGGGGAGGGTATGTGCTATGGTTGTGAAGTGTGTAAACCTGGCGATTCGCATACCTGTACCCCTGGGGATAAAAATATATGTTTATAAAGCTGTAAAAAAAAAAAAAAAAAAAGAAAGAAAGAAAGGATGAATACCCAAGTTTTGTAGCAACATGGACGGGACTGGAAGAGATTATGCTGAGTGAAATAAGTCAAGCAGAGAGAGTCAATTATCATATGGTTTCACTTATTTGTGGAGCATAACAAATAGCATGGAGGACAAGGGGAGATGGAGAGGGGAGTTGAGGGAAATTGGAAGGGGAGGTGAACCATGAGAGACTATGGACTCTGAAAAACGATCTGGGAATTTTGAAGGGGTGGGGGGTGGGAGGTTGGGGCACCAGGTGGTGGGTATTGTGGAGGGCACAGATTGCATGGAGCACTGGGTGTGGTGCAAAAATAATGAATACTGTTATGCTGAAAAAAATAAAAAAATTAAAAAAAAAAAATAATGAATACTGTTATGCTGAAAAAATAAAAAAATTAAAAAAAAAAAAATAAAAAAAAAAAATAAAAAGTGGGCAGAAGAGATGAACACACGTTTCTCCAATGAAGACATCCAGATGGCCAACAGACACATGAAAAGATGTGCAGCATCACTCATCATCAGGGAAATGCAAATCAGAACCACAATGAGATATCACCTCATACCTGTTAGAATGGGTAAAATAAAAAAACATAAGAAACAACAGGTGTTGGCAAGGATGTGGTGGGATCTTGTGCTCTTGTACTATTGGTGGGACTGCACTGGTGTGGCCGCTCTGGAAAATGGTATGGAGGTTCCTCAAAAAGTTAAAAATAGAACTACCCTATGACCCAGTAATTGCATTACTGCGTATTTACCCCCAAAATATAAAAACACTTAATTCAGAGGGATACATGCACCCTGATGTTTATAGCAGCATTATTTACAATAGCCAAATTATGGAAGCAGCCCAAATGTCCATTGATATATGAATTGATAAGATGTAGTGTGTGTGTGTGTGTGTGTGTGTGTTATGGAATATTATTCAGCCATTAAAAAAAGAATGAAATCTTGCCATTTACAATGACACAGATGGAGCTAGAATATAATGCTAAGTGAAGAGTCTGAGAAAAGACAATACCATATGATTTCACTCATATGTAGAATTTAAGAAAGCAAACAAAGGGGAAAAGGAGGCAAACTAGGAACCTGACAACTATAGAGAACAAACTGATGGTTACTAGAATGGAGGTGAGTGGGGGCATGAGCGAAATAGGTGATGGGGATTAAGGAGTACACACATCTCGATGAGCCCTGGGTGATAGATGTAATTATTGAATCACCATATTGTATACCTTAAACTAATATTAACATTGTACATTAACTCTACCAGAATTAAAATTAAAAAAAAAAAGTAAGCTTTAAGGTGACCCAGTAGCTCAATAAGTAAGTAACAATATCTCAGTAACTAAATACACATTGAAAAATGTGTTATAGGGGCGCCTGGGTGGCTCAGTGGGTTGAGCCTCTGCCTTCGGCTCGGGTCATGATCTCAGGGCCATGGGATCGAGTCCCGCATCGGGCTCTCTGCTCAGTGGGGAGCCTGCTTCCTCCTCTCTCTCTGCCTGCCTCTCTGCCTACTTGTGATTTCTGCCTGTCAAATAAATAAATAATCTTAAAAAAAAAGAAAAATGTGTTATAAAAAAGTGAGTCAGTGGGTTTTCCTCTCTTGCTCTCAGCTGAACCTGTAGTTACATCTCACAAATTTACTTTGATCTTTCTTTGCTCAGTTCTTTTTTTTAAAGATTTTATTTATTTATTTGACTGACAGAGATCACAAGTAGGCAGAGAGGCAGGCAGAGAGAGAGGAGGAAGCAGGCTCCCTGCTGAGCAGAGAGCCCGTTGTGGGGCTTGATCCCAGAACCCTGGGATCATGACCTGAGCCAAAGGCAGAGGCCCAACCCATTGAGCCACCCAGGTGCTCCTCTTTGCTCAGTTCTAATAGAAGCAATACTTTTTCACTGCTTCAAAATGAACAAGTATTATATATACTGTACTTGTTAATCACAGTGTTTCAGGTATTGCCATTTTGAGTCCCACTTGGAAGGACAAAGTTCATTTTGCTAAAATTATAATCAGTTCTCTAAATATAAGTTATCTTATAAATACCTATATAAAAAAGGCTTGGGTCCTAGAACATAATTTAATAGAATCCTATGCATCTTGTTTTAAACACTCCCGCAGGGGTGCCTGGGTGTCTCAGTTGGTTAAGTGTCTGCCTTTGGCTCAGGTCATGATCCCAGGGTCGTGGGATTGAGCCCCGTGTTAGGTTTCCTGCTTGGCAGGATGCCTGCTTCTCCCTCTTCCACTCCCCCTGTTTATTTTCCCTCCCTCACTGTGTCTCTCTCTGTCAAATAAATAAAAATCTAAAAAAAAAAAAACCCAACACTTGCGATTTTCATCGACAATCAGAGTTGACTGCACAAAGAACTATATTTAGTACCTTATTTGGAAGTTACTGTAATTAAGTCTGTTTTAGTTCTGATCATTACTAACACCATGGGTAGTACAAGGAAGAGGGAAAATGCAGCTCATCAAAGAAAAAACCCAGGAGATAAGATACAGCCAGTTTGAATCCTAATGAAAAATTCTGAGGGTGACAGCACATCTGCACTGTCATTAATGAGAGCTGTTGTACAACGGCCTTACCTGAAGAGAGGAACTCCATGGAGTACTCATGACTTTACATCTCTTCAAAGAAAAAAAAAAGTTTGTTTTACAGTTGTTGTTATACCTTGTTAAACTGCATAATGAGTACCATAGTTTGTGATTTAAATGTGTCATGTCCTTTCTGCACTACCCAGACAGGAGTCCATATAGCATTGTTCTGGGTTCCATACATGACTTAAAGAGAAACTTTCACAATGCTCAGAGCCCTTAATGTCCTGCAAGTGAGGGAGAATGTCTTCAAATTCCTTGCAGCTGGAACCCGCTTAAGTGGCACAAACCTCAATTTCCAAATGGAACTGTACATCTTCAAGAGGAAAAGTGATGGCATATATATCATAAAATTGAAGAGAACCTAGAAGAAGCTTCTGCTGGCAGGTCATGCCATTGTTGCTGTTGAAAACCTGACTAATGTCATGTCCTGTCATCCTGGAATACTGGCCAGCAAGCTGTGCTGGAGTTTGCTGCTGGCACTGGAGCCACTGCTGTTGCTGGCCACTTCATTTCTGGAACCTCCACTGATCAGATCCAGGCAGGTTTCTGGGAGCCACGACTTCTGGTGGTTACTGATCCCACCGCTCACCCCCAGTCACCACAGAGATTATGTTAATGTGCCCACCATTGCTCTGTGTAAGACTCTCCTCTGTGTTATATGGACATTGCCATCTCTTACAACAAGGGAGCTCACACAGTGGGTCTGATGTGGTGGATGCTGGTCAGGGAAGGTCTATGCATGTGTGGCAGTTTCCCATGAACACCCAGTGGAGGTCTTGCTTGATCTGTGTTTGTTGAGAAATCCTGAAGAGATTGAAAAAGGAAGAGTAGGCCACTGCTGAAAAGGCTGTGACCAAGGAGGAATTTCAGGATGAATAGACTGCTCCTGGACTTGGAAGCAGCTGACTGCCCTCAACTTAATGTCACAGACTGGTCTGAAGGTGAGAGGGGCCCTCACTGCCTTCACAGCAGTTCCCTACTGAAGACTGGAGTACTCAGAGTGATTTGCAGCTACCACTGTTCAGGCCACTAAATGGGTAACAACCACTGAGAGTGGTCTTAAGCTGCTCTTCCAGACTCTTAAACAAAATGGAAATAATGTTGATGGAAAATAAGCAGTTTTTAAAAGTTGGAAAAAATGTATTATGGACATGAGTTTTTATTTTGCTTCAAAGATTTTGTTTTTGCCTTTGGGAAGCACTCAAAATGCTGTTCATTTAGTAGTAGGTATATTTGTAGTTTGTAGCATGTCCTATAAGATTTCATCTCTAAGAACACAGGGTGTCTGGTTGCTCAGTCAGTAGAGCATGAGACTCAATATCAAGGTCGTGAGTTTGAAGCCCCACATTGAGCATGGAACCTACTTTAAAAAATTTCATCTCCAAAAATAAAAATGTTATATTTATGTACAGATATAAGATTTGTATAAGATAAAATTTCTATAATATTGACTGATTTTTTTTAATTGACTGATTTTTTTAAAGGAATTTTTTTTAAAAGATTTTATTTATTTGACACACAGAGAGAGATCACAAGTAGGCAGAGCAACAGGCAGAGAGGGAGGGGAAGCAGGCTTCCCACTGAGCAGAGAGCCCAACTCGGGGCTTGATCCCAGGATCCTGGGATCATAACCTGAGCTGAAGACAGAGGCTCTAACCCACTGAGCCACTCAGGTGCCCCAAGGAATATTATTCTTATTATCCTTAACTTTTTAATTGAATTTTAGAGCATTTTCCTTGCATTTATAGACAAAAGTCTGTGGTCTTCATTTTATCAGAAAATTAGGAAACATTTTTCTATATTTAATTGCCATGTTGCTTTCAGTTTTTGGCTTTCCTGCAGATAACCAAAATATCAGTCAGGGAATTCTGTAATCTGAGAGTGATATTTGGAAATCTGCTATAGTGGTACAGTGATGTATTTCTTGATCTTTTCACAGAAAATTGTGAAATACTGGCAAGCTAAAAATATTTATTCATGGGTAGGCTACTCTTATTTCTAGTCTTCTTCCTGAAATGTAAGGAATTAAAGTTTAAACTTTTACTTATAGAAATAAGAGTAGCCTGCTCTTATCGGTAGTCAGAAACCGATACCTAATCAAAAGGAAGATAATTAAGACATTATAATGATAGAGAAAGCTGAAGAGTTTGTAAAATTATTAGACGTTTTAACAAAGTGGGTGGCTAATATATATGTCCCAAATGAAATTTGTGCATGTTGAATTAAATGACTACTTAATATTTCTAAAATCTATGGTATTTGAATTTAAGATATTTTAAATAGATACAATGTGTTTTGCCTTTTAAAATTTGACAATACAGTAAAAATTGCATAACCAATACAAGTAGCCTTGGCACTTCATTAGGGAATGTGAAGTTTTTTCTTTTTTTAAAAGATTTTATTTTATTTTTTATTTTTAAAGTTTAAACTTACTTAATATATAGTATATTATTAGTTTCAGAGGTAGAGTTCAATTCATCAGTCTTATACAACACCCAGTACTCATTACATTATGTGTCCTCCTTAATACCCATCACCCAGTTACTCCATCCCCCCACCCTCCTCCCCTCCAGTATTTACTAATTTGAGAGAGAGAGCAAGAGGAGAAGGAGCAGAGGGGGAGGAAAAGGGAAGGGGAAAGAATCTCAAGCAGACTCCATGTAGAGCCCCAAAGCGGGGCTCAGTCCCATGACCTTGAGATGATGATCTGAGCCAAAAGCAAGAGTCAATCGCTAAACTAATAAGCCACCCAGGTACCCCACTTTTTTCTCATTGTTAATGAAAAAGATGAGATTTTCCTAAAGGAAAAGAAAAATGGGTAAATTCTCTTATTTAATTTCTAGTTTTCAAAGGATAAATAGCTGGGTCATGTGTTACATTTCTAAACTTACCACTTCCCCACCAAAGAGATAAATACATCATCACAGTGATTTATAGACTGCTGGGAGTTCTCCGTTCTATGTTATAGAAAACCTCAATGTTTGAACAAATCATATTTTAAAAGTTTGTTTTGAAATTTATTTTAGGATATATTTTTTAAATTATTTATGTGTCAGAAAGAGAGAGAAACAAGAGTGAGCACAAGCAGGGGGAGCAGCAGGTAGGTAGAAGCAGTCTCCCTGCTGAGCAGGGAGCCCTATATGGAGCTTACTCCCAGGACCCTAGGATCATGATCTGAATGAAAAGCAGGTGATTAACTGACTGAGCCACCCAGGCACCGGCATCCCAAAATAAATTCGCTTTTTAGAAGATTTGGGCTTCAACTTTATCCCTACACACATTTTTTGTACTCTTGGACTTAAATGGAAGGTTAGTGTTTTCTTAGTTAACAGGATCAGGAATATGAAAGTTCCTGCAGAATTTTAGACCAAAGTGTAAACATAAGAACTTTGCCAGAATATAGAGCAGTGAGAGTTTGTGAAAAATATATATATAATAAAATTTTAGATTATTTATTTATTTATGTGAGAGAGAGAGAGCGCGCACGCGCGAGAGCGCATGCGCGAACGAGCACGCCTGCAAGCAAGCACATGAGCAGGGATGGGGGCAGCAGGAGAGAGAGAAGCAGACTCCCCACTGAGCAGGAAGCCCAACACAGGTGGTCCAGTAGGAAAGAACCTGGCGCTGTCTCCTGAGCATGTAACCTTTTGGCTAGAATCAGATTTCTTAAAGATGTAATTGTAGAGAGAATATTTCTCTAGAGATTCTGTTGTGAAAGAGTAGTCTCTTTTTTTTTTTCCCTCCTAAGTTGGTGATAGTCTACTGTTTTTGGCTATTAAACATATATATGTAATATATAAAGGTATTTATTTTACTTTTGTAGATTTTATTGTCTTAAGTACTTTGGAAGTGACTTTAATGTACTCAACAAGTAGAATGTTACACAGCAAGTAAAATCATTATTATTTAGTCTTGTTTTGTTTTTGAGATTCTAATTAAGGAAAATGTTCCTCATCTCCTAAGTATTATACCAAACCTTTTTTATTTTCCTTTCACTTCTTCCCCTTCTTTCCTCTCTTTAAAAAATTACACAAATGGGGGCTCAGTTGATGGAGCATGTGACTTGATCTCGGGGTTGTGAATTTGAGTACTACATTGGGTATAGAGATTGCCTAAAAATAAAATTTTAAAAAATTACACAAATATATGAAGACATTCATATATGAATATATGAAGACATTTTCATTGTAAAAAATTTTTGATGGTAATATATATATATATGTATAATAAAAAGCAAAATACTCCCTTTCCTTTTTTTCTCCCCAATTCACTCCCCTATCTAGAAATTACCATTTCGATGTTTCATTCCACATCTTTTTTTGTGTGTATTTACATACTATTTTAGATATGGAGGATTTTAAGATTATAATTTTAAGTAATCTCTACACCCACCAGTGTAGAGTTCAAACCCCACAGCCCTGAGATCAAGAGTCACATGATCCACTGACTGTTTTATATATAGAAGGATATGGTGTTGTGTTTCCCCCCCTTTTATGTAAATGGGGTCATACCAACTAGGTTTTTAGTAGCTTACATGACTTTTCACTTAATGATTCATTATGGAGATCTTTTCGGATTACTACTACCATAACCACTTCATAGTGTTCCATAGAGGTTTATTTAACCATACTATATTGATTGGACATTCAGGGTTTTTGTTTGTCAACAAAATTTTCAGATTTTTGTTTTTGTCTTATTTTCTTTCTCTTCTTTCCTCTCAACTAAGTTTGAGAATTTCAACTTTATCTTCCTCTTAGATTTCAGTTTTTGCTATTACATTTTTAATTTATAAAGGCTCCTTTTTGTATTTATTCCTTTTTTATTATTGAGATATAATTGACCTATGGCATTGTATTAGTTAAGAAAACAGGTGAACATATGGGAAGGGGGGGGAGAAAGAGAGAGAGAAACAAACTATCAGAGACTCTTAACCGTAGAGAACAAATAGAGTTGATGGGGGGAGGTGGGTAAGGGATTGGATAGATGGGTGACAGGGATTAAGGAGGGCCCTTGTTAATGAGCCCTGGGTGTCATATGTAAGTGACAAATCATTAAATTCTACTCATAAAACCTACTACACTGTATGTTAATGAGCTAGAATTTAAATAAAATTTGAGGAAGAAAAAAATCCAGAAAGGCCCTATTGTATTAGTTTTAGGTGTAAAATATAATAATTTTATATTTGTATATTTTGCAGAATGGTTACCATAAAAAAATCTAGTTAACATCCATCACCATACATAGTTACAAATTTGTTTCC
Source organism: Lutra lutra (assembly GCF_902655055.1). Taxonomy (NCBI): domain Eukaryota; kingdom Metazoa; phylum Chordata; class Mammalia; order Carnivora; family Mustelidae; genus Lutra; species Lutra lutra. The sequence goes on from NC_062293.1 coordinate 33,313,667, forward strand.
TTGTGTGAGAACTTTAAAGATTTATTCTCCTACATTTTAAATATGCAATACAGTATTAATAACTATAGTCACCATATATCCCCACAACTTACTGGTTTTATAAGTAGGTGTTTGTACCTTTTGACCATCTTAATTCATTATGCTCACCCCTTGCCTCTGGCAGCTGCCAATCTGGTTTTTGTGTCTGAGTTTGGATTTTTCGGGGCGTGCAGGGGTGGTTAGATACCACACATGAGTGAGATTATATGGTATTTGTCTTTCTCTGTCTAACTTATGTCACTTAGCATAATGCCATGAAGATTCATCCATGTCATTGCAAATGGAAAGATTTCTTCTTTTTTTTTTTTGTTTGGTTGAATATTTTCCTCAGTGTGTGTGTGTGTGTGTGTGTGTATCACATCATCTTTATCCATTGTCAGTGAACACTTAGGTTGCTTCAGTGTCTTGGCTATTATAAATAATGCTGCAGTGAGTTTGGGGGTGCATGTATCTTTTTTGAGTTAGTGTTTTTGTTTCCTTTAGATGACTACCCGGAAGTGTAATTGCTGGATCATGTGATAGTTCTATTTTTAATATTTTAGGGAAACTTCATACTATTTTCTGTACTGGTTGCACCAGTTATCTTTTCTGAACATCCTTGTGAATACTTGTTATTTCTTGTCTTTTTAATAATAGCCGTTCTGACAGTTGTGAAATTAAATCTCATTGTGGTTTAAGTTGCATTTCCCTGATGATTAGTAATGTTGAGCACCTTTTCATTTACCTACCTGACATCTGTATGTCTTATTCAGAAAAATATTTATTCAAAATCTCTTCTTACTTTTAAAATCGGATTTTTTTTTTCTGTTGAGTTGTATAAGTTCTATATATTTTTTGGATATTGGCCCCTTATCATATATATGATTTGCAGGTATTTTCTCCTATTCAGTAGGGTTGGCTTTTCATTTTGTTAATGCTTTCCTTTATAGTGCAGAAGCTTTTTAGTTTGATGTAGTCCTACTTGTTTATTTTTGCTTTTGTTGCCTTTGTTGTCAAGTCCAAAAAATTATCACTGAGACTGATGTCAAGGAACTTATTGCCTATGTTTTCTAATAGGACTTTTATGATTTCAGGTCTTACATTCATTTTTTTTTTTTTAAAGATTTTATTTATTTATCAGAGAGAGAGAGGGAGAGAGAGCAAGCACAGGCAGACAGAATGGCAGGCAGAGGCAGAGGGAGAAGCAGGCTCCCTGATGAGCAAGGAGCCGGATGTGGGACTCGATCCCAGGACGCTGGGATCATGACCTGAGCCGAAGGCAGCTGCTTAACCAACTGAGCCACCCAGGCGTCCCGCAGGTCTTACATTCAAATCTTTAATCCATTTTGATGGATTAAAGAGTTAGTTTTTATGTACTGTGTAAGATCGTGTCCAGGTTCATTCTTTTGCATGTGGCTGTCCAGTTGGCCCAACACCATTTATTGAAGAGACAATTCTTCTCCATTGTATATTCTTGCCTTCTTTTTTGCAAATTAATTGGCCATATATGTGTGGGCTTAGTTCTGGACTTTCTATCCAGTTTTATTGATCTTTATGTGTGTTTTTATGTAGGTACCATACTGTTTTATTATTATATTATAGTTTGAAATGAGAGCACATGATTACTCCAGCTTTGTTCTTCTTTATCAAGCTTTCTTTGGTGATTTGGGCTCTTTTGTGGTTCTATACAAATGTCGTAATTGTTCTATTTCTGTGAAAAATGCCATTGGAATTTGATAAGGATTGCATTGAATCTGTAGATTGCATCTGTAGATTGAGTCTGTAGATTGCATTGAATCTGTAGATTGCTTTTGGTAGTATGGACATTTTAACAATATTAATCCAGTCCATGAGGGTGGAAATCCTTCCACTTATTTGTGTTTTCTTCAACTTCTTTTATCAGTGTCTTACAGTTTTTAGTGTTTCAGCTCCTTGGTTACATATATTTCTGGGTATTTTATTCTTTTTGATACAATTGTAAAAGCCATTTAAAAAATTTTAAAGGTTATATTTATTTATTTGACAGAGAGAGACATAGCAAGAGAAGGATCACAAGCAGGGGGCATGGGAGAGGGAGAAACTGGCTTCCCACTGAGCAGGCAGCCTGATGTGGGGCTTGGCCCCAGGACCCTGGGGTGGTGACCTGAGCCAGACGCTTAATGACTGAGCCACCCAGGTGCCCCTAAAAGGCATTTAAAAAAATTTCTCTGGGGTGCCTGGGTGGCTCAGTGGGTTAAAGCCTCTGCCTTCAGCTCAGGTCATGATTCCAGGGTCCTGGGATCGAGCCCCGCATCGGGCTCTCTGCTCGGCAGGGAGCCCGCTTCCTCCTCTCTCTCTCTGCCTGCCTCGCTGCCTACCTGTGATCTCTATCTGTCAAATAAAAAAAAAAAATCTTTATAAAAAAATAAAAAAAATTTCTCTGATAGTTCTTTGTTAGTATATAAAAATCAACAGATTTTTGTGTATTGATTTTGTATCTTGCAACTGTACTGAATTCATTATTAGGTCTAACAGTTTTTAATGGAATCTTTAGGGTTTCTTACACAGAAGATCATGTCATCTCCAAATAATTTTATTTTTTTTAATTTGGGTATTTTCAATTTCTTTTTTTCTTGCTTAACTGCTCTGACTCAAACTCAGTAACACGTTGAATAAAGATTAGGGTGTCTGGCTGGCTCAGTAGGTGGAGTGTGCGCCTCATGATCTCTGGGTTACATTGCGTGTAGAAATTACTTTAAAAAATCCTTTAAAGGGCACCTGAGTGGCTCAGTGGGTTAAGCCGCTGCCTTCGGCTCAGGTCATGATCTCAGGGTCCTGGGATCGAGTCCCGCATCAGGCTCTCTGCTCAGCAGGGAGCCTGCTTCCCTCTCTCTCTCTCTCTGCCTGCCTCTCTGTCTACTTGTGATCTCTCTCTGTCAAATAAATAAATAAAATCTTTTAAAAAAATCCTTTAAAAATGGTGAGGAGACTGAGGCTTGGAAAGAATTAGTAAGTTACTTAAGTTAACACAACAGGTCTAGGATCCTAAATGAGGTTGCTTGACCCAAGTCCCACGCTGTTTCTACTACTGCATACTACTTAAGGTCCCCTTATAAGGACTGCAAAACCCTTTGAGTAAAAGACCTCTCCCGTGTCAGGTAGGAAGACTGTACTTAGTCAGCCTTCATACCATATAGTGCAGAGTGCCTTTGCCCACTTTATGTTATTAGAGCCTGTAAGTAGCCCCTTATCTGTGAAAACTGGCATGCTTTTCTTCCTGATCTTAACAGAGAAGTTTTTACTAGTCTTTCACTGCTGAGTATAGTGTTAACTGTGGACTTGTTGTATATGGCCTTCATTATGTTTAGTATGTTCCTCCTGTACCCATTTTATTGAGAGTTTTTATCATAAATGGATGTTGAATTTTGTCAAATGCTTTTTCTGCATCTATTGAGAGGATCATATGATTTTTATCCTTTATTTTGTTAATATGATGTATCACATTGATTGATTTCCAGACGTTGAACCATCCTTCCAGTCTAGATTAAATCCCACTTGACATGGTGTATGAGTCTTTTAATGTGTTGTTGAATTTGGTTTGCTAATATTTTGTTGAGGACTTTTCCATTTATGTTCATCAGGGATATTGGCCTGTAGTTTTTTCTTGTGGTGTCCTTGTCTGGTTTTGGTATCAGGATAATGCTGACCTTATAAAATGAGTTTGGAAGTGTTCCTTCCTCTTGTTTTGTTTAAAGTTTTACTTAAGTGTCTCTTGGAAATATTTTTTTCTTAAAGTTTTCTTTGCATGGTTTCTTTCTACTAGACTGCTTTGAATTCTTTTGTTGCTTTTGGTTTCTATCTTCCAAGTACAGGCTTCTTTTTGGTATCTGATCATTTTGGCTTTCTGTATTTATGTGGCTAAAAGCTGATTGGGAAGCCTAAGCACGTAAATAGGACTTGTCAAATTTGAGTTTTATTGCAGGATAATTTGGTTGGGCCATTTGTTAGGGAAATTCCTGATTTGGATTCATCAAAGAAGAGTTTTCTAATCTGCTGTCTAGTTCAACAGAATGGGGGAAGAGGCCTGCTTTATATATACATAGTGCGAGGTGGGATGCGGGGGGCAGAGAGAGAGAGAGAGAATCTCCAGGAGACTCCACACTGATCGATCTCATGACCCTGAGATCATGAACTGAGCCGAAGTCGAGAGTCAGATGCTTAATCAGCTGAGCCACCCAGGCACCCAGCGCCTTCTTATCTTTGAATTCAGCATTCACTTATGCATAAGATCACTTAATCTCCTGTTTTTTTAACTATGGTACTTATGCCCTCAACAGTACCTGGTATCTACTAATTAAGAGACCCCTGTTTTACCCTCTCTAGGGAATAAGCTGTAGACTTCTGCTAGAATTGGGGTTAGGGAAAGATAACCACTTAGGAGTGTGGAACGGAAGGAGGAGATCTGGGGATCCACCAGCTTCCTAAACAGCTTTCACCCGGTTTTTCTTATTTTATTGATCTCATTTGCCACTCACCCCCAGTTCTACAAGTAGTGTTGCCAGTTTTTGTTTATTTAGAGAATTCTTTGGTATACATTGGGTTTGTTCTCAGCTTTTCTCACTGTCGGTTTAGAACTTGGCTTTCTCTGTCTTGCTAAGTCACTTGCCACTCCATCATCTACTTTGGTTGCTTTCTTCTTCTTCTCTTTTGGTTATGTATTTTTTAAAATTCCCTTTGCCATTATTTTAGTGGGGTTTCTAGAGGGAGCGGATTGAATGTGTTCAATCTGCCCTCTAAACCTGGAAGTCTCATAGTATTTCTTCAGTAGAGGGCGGCAGTATGTTGTTGTTAAGAGTATGAGTTATGGCACCAGACTGCTTGGGTTTGAACTCTGGATCTGTCACTTACCAGCTGTTAGATTAACCTCTACGTTCCTAATTTTCCTCGTCTTTAAAATAGGGACAATAATACCTATGTTCTACAGAGACCAAAGAATTAATTAGTTAATTAATTAAAATTATTTAAAGCACTGAGAGCAATGCCTATCACATATAGTATGCCCTTAAAAAGTATTTGCTGTTACTATTTTCTTTCTTTTCTTTTTCCTGCAACTCCCATTAGTCAAAAGTTAATTTTACTAGACTGATACTAGAACTATCTTTGCTTTCATATTTTCCATTTCATGTTTAATTATACTTTACTGGGAATTTTTGTAACCTCTGTTTAATGCCTTATTTCAGCAATCATTTTTAAATACCAAATAGCTCTTTTAATATCGGCTTTTAATCTTTCATGATTTCCTCACATGTCAATGACCCTTGGTGGTTTGCATATATTTTAAACTCATTAAAAGCTCTTTAGAAATAAGGCTTATTTTAGCTAAAGCTTACTTTTGGATATTAGGTGGTCATGTGTCACTATGAGGAAGACTTCTCTCTAGGATTGTTCATTTTCCCCAGAAAAGACCTTTCCAGTTTTTTCCTGGGCAGTTAAATGCCAAGTGTTCTGAGGTGGTGTTGGGGTTAGGGGTTGGGTGAGGTACAGAAATGGTTAGAAGAATTAAAATCCTGTCTTTTGGTATTTCAATAAATGCCTTTCTTTTCAGTTCATATCGCCTTTACTCTTTATGCTGCCCAGTGTGTCCCCAAGTCTAGAATATTTCTTTTCAGTGTCTCTAGAAGATAAATTTCCATTCTTCCACCAGGGCTGGTGTGTGTGCACTTAGCTGCTGGCAGTCTGTGTGTAGGAAAGGGAAAGGGAATCAACAGTTCACATACGTAGACTTTCATCCTATTTTTTCACTTTGTGCTTCCCCTCCACCCACTTGGTACTTCCAAGGTGTGAGCCTTTCCCAGGTTCTTGGTGGGGTGAATTGACTCTCTTCTCATCAGTATCCCCAGAGGTTATACCTTCTTTCACCCTGATAAATCAAGTACCACTAGTCTATTTGCTCTCCCTTTTCCAGGAATTATTAAAATATTTTGTCCATTGTTGCCTTCTGTTTGCTTTTTCCTTGTGGATTTAATCCTTTTAGTTTATTTTGCTGTCATTTTATAAGGGGAGAAGTAAATGCGTATGCCTAATCTGCATTTTTAAAATCAGAAATCATCAGATGAATGTTATTTTAAAAATAGGGGTGCCTGGATGGCTCAGTGGGTTAAAGCCTCTGCCTTTGGCTCAGGTCATGATCCCAGGGTCCTGGGATCGAGCCCCGCATCAGGCTCTCTGCTTGGCAGGGAGCCTGCTTCCTCTTCTCTCTCTCTGCCTGCTTCTCTGTCTACTTGTGATCTCTGTCTGTCAGATGAATGAATGGAATCTTTAAAAAAAAAATTATAATTGCTTTTAGCTTAGTTATATAATGTATTGGCAACCTCTAACACACCTCTGGAAAAAAGGAACAGCTTTCTTTAGACATAGAGGCTGGCTGTTATAAGCTATACTCTCTTCTTTATAAGCAAGTGGTAGTGAACAAACTAAGGTTATAGGACCCAGTGGAAAGAGTTTGAATTCCCACAGCCAGGGCAGATTTTTCTACCTACAGATAATTCACTGATGCTTGACTTTTCCATTTCTGTCAGGAATAGATTTTACTGAACCACAATTATATTTCCTTTTCTTCCCCTTTTCCTCTTACCAGCTCTAACTACTGGCATCCATTGAGAACTCTTTTCTGACACATAAGAAAGATAGGGTTTCACCTGGGCACACTCTAAATAATATCTGGTATATCCATATAATAAAATATTGCTTTTCAATAAAAAAGAAAGTGATATGTTTATACAATGGAATACTGTTCAGCAATAAAAAGGAACAAACTATTCATAAATACTTTAACATGGGACATCTTCAAAACATTATACCAGGTGAAAGAAGCTGATACAAAAGGTTACATAGTATATTTATTTGAGAGAGTGACTGAGAGACCACAAGCAGGGGGAAAGGCAGAGGGAGAGGGAGAGGGAGAGAAGCCTGCTTCCCCCACTGAGCAGGGAGCCTGACACGGGGCTCAATCCTAGGACCCTGGGATCACGACCTAAGCTGAAGGCAGACACTTAACTGATTGAGCCACCCAGGCGCCCCTTGTTTGTTTGTTTTTTTTAAAAGATTTATTTATTTGAGACAGAGCACTCATGAGTTGGGGGGAGGGGCAGAGGGAGAGAATCTTCAAGCTGACTTCCCACAAGGCATAGGGCTCCATTTCATGACCTTGAGCCGAACCAAGAGTCCGACACTTAACCAATTAGACCACCCAGGCACCCCTTTTCCACTCAGTTTTGCTGTTCTAAAAAATTATCTACTAGAAATGTAAATTGTCATGTAAATTCTAAAAAATTGTCTATTAAAAATGTAAATTTAAAAGGTCTTAAAAGAAGAATTACAGTTTATAAAAATATAACCATCATATATATAAAGCTCTTTGTAGGGGCGCCTGGGTGGCTCAGTGGGTTGAGCCGCTGCCTTCGGCTCGGGTCATGATCCCGGGTCCTGGGTTCGAGCCCCGCATCGGGCTCTCTGCTCTGCGGGGAGCCTGCTTAAAAAAAAAAAAAAAAAAAAAAAAAAAAAAAAAAAAAAAAAAAAAATAAAGCTCTTTGTATACTAGCTAGCAAAAAAAATTTTTATTCAAGTATAATTACAATGTTATATTAGTTTCAAATATACAATATAATGATCTGACAACTCTAGGGGTGCCTGGGTGCCTGGGTGCCTTGTTTGCTTTGTTTTGTTTCTTAAATTTCACTTATGAGTGAAATAATACAGTATTTGTCTTTCTCTGACTGACTTATTTCACTTAGCATAAGACCCTCCAGGTCCATTCATGTTGTCACAGATGGGACAGTCTCATCCTTTTTTTATGGTTATGATAATACTCCTCTACGTGTGTGTGTGTGTTTGTGTGTGTGTGCGTATTTGTCTTCCTTATGCATTCCTTACCTATTTTTCTATTGATGGACATTTGGGTTGCTTCCATATCTTGGCTATTGTAAATATTGCTGCAGTAAACAGAGGGGTGCAGATATCTTTTTTAATTAGTGCTTTCATTTTCTTTGGGTAAATACCTAGTACTGGATTACTGGATCATATGGTAATTCTAGTTTTAATTTTTTGAGAAACTTCCATACTGTTTTGTACAGGGGCTGTAGCAGTTTGCATTCCTACCAACAGTGTACAAGGTTTCCTTTTTTCTACATCCTTGCTAATGCTTGTTATCTCATGTGTTTTTTATTTTAGCCATTCTGACAGATATGAGGTGATATCTCATTGTGGTTTTGATTTGCGTTTCCCTGATGATGAATGATATTGAGCATCTTTTCAAGTGTTTTTTGGCCATCTTTATATCTTCTTTGGAAAGCTGTCTATTCAGGTCCTCTGCCATTTGTTAGTTGGGTTATTACTTCTTCTTCTTCTTATTATTATTATTATTGGTGTTGAGTTGAAGTTCTTTATATATTTTGGATACTAACCCTTTATTGGATATATCATTTACAAATATCTTCTCTCATTCAGTAAGTTGCCTTTTCATTTTGCTGATGGTTTCCTTCACTGTGCAAAGGTTTTTTATTTTGGTGTAGGCCAAATAATTTATTTTTGCTTTTGTTTCCCTTGTCTGAGGAGATATATCTAGAAAAATGTTTCTACAGCCAATGTCAAAGACATTGCTATGTTTTCTTCTAGGAATTTTATGGTTTCAGGTCTCACATTTAGATTTTTAATCCATTTTAGTTAGTTTTATGTATGGTGTAAGAAAGTGGTCCAGTTTTATTCTTTTGCATGTAGATGTCCAGTTTTCCTATCACCTGTTTGTTGAAACTGTCTTTTTCCCATTGTATATTCTCACCTTCTTTCTCAAGAATAATTGTCCATATAAGGCTGGGTTTATTTCTGGACTCTCTGTTCTGTTGATCTATGTGTCTATTTTTGTACCAGTGCCAAATTGGCTATCATAATAGGTAGAAAATTGAGATATAATTATTACAACATTAAATTATCAGTTTTTAGATTAACTTATAAGATTTCAGGTTTATTGACCTTATACGTGAGACCTTTTAAAATAATTAGTTGAATTCATTTCACTCAGTCATCAGTTCACCAGATGTTTATTGAGTACATTTTCTGTGCCAGGTTCTATTCTAGATCCTAAGGATACAGTAGTGAACAAAAAGGAGGCCTCTTCTTTCAAGGAAATTTAAGTTGTTGTTTTTTTTTTTTTTTTAAGCTTTTAGGGAGAGAGAGAGAGCATGTGGGAGGGGAGAGGTGGAGGGAGAGGAAGAGGGAGAGAAGCAGTCTCCCTGCTGAGCACGGAGCCCAACACAGGGCCTGATCCCACAATCCTGAGATCATAACCTGAGCCAAAATCAAGAATCGGATGCTTAACTGATTGAGCCATGCAGGCACCCTGAAAATTAAGTTCATTTAATGAGTGAAGACAGAAAATAAACACTTAAATCTATCAGTAAGGGGTTTTGATAACTGTTGTGGAAAAAAAATAAAGCAGGATAAGGGACTAGAAAATGATGAGTAAGGATGCAAAGGGAGTTTCCTATTTTTTATGAGGTGATCAGGAAAGGCATCTCTGATAAGATTAAGAAGAAATCTGAAATAAGCTAAGGAGGGAATGATACCTGGGTGAAAAGCTTTCTATTTCTAGCTGGAGGATTTAAAAAGTGCAGAGATGGGGGCACTTAGGTGGCTCAGTCGGTTGAGTATCTGACTCTTGATCTCAGCTCAGGTCTTGATCTTAAGGTCATGCTGTCAATCCCCATGTTGGCTCCACATGTGGAGCCTAGTTAAAAACAAAAAAAAAAATGCAGAGATGGTGAGGTGAGAGAAACAGCAGAGAGATTTATGTGACATGGAGTAAGGTGAAAGAAGGAAAGTATAAGAAGACAGGGTCAGAGAGGTTGCAGAGAATTAAATCAAGTAGGGCCTCATAAGCCATGGTCAGGATTTTGACTTTTTCCCTGAACGAGATGGGAGTATAACAGAGGGTCTGAACAGAGGAAGGACATGGTCTGATTTACATTTTTAACAGATGACTCTAAGTGCTATGTGGAAACCAGAGTATGTAGAAAAAAGGAGAGCAGTTAATAGGCTAATGCAATTGTCCAAATGAGAAATAATGCTGACTGAGACCAAGGAGGTTATCTTGGAAGCAATAAGAAGTGGTCAGGTTCTAAAGAAATGAGAGGATTTATTTATGTGGTATATGAGAAAGGAAAAGAGTCAAGGATAAATCCAACGTTTGTGGCTTGAGCAATTGGAAGAATGGAATTGTTATTTCTAAGATGGAGAAGACTTGATGAAGAACAGGCTTAGAGGGAAAATCAAGAAGACAAATTAAGATTATGGTACTTATTGAAGTGGAAATATTGACTATGTGTGGTTGGATATAAGAAGCTGAAGCTCAGGGGGTGTCTGGGTGGTGCAGTCAGTTAAATGTCCAACTTCTGGTTTTAATTCAGGTCGTGATCTCAGGGTCCTGAGATCAGGCCCCAGGTCAGGCTCAGTACAGAGTCTGCTTGAGTTTCTTTCCACCTTCTGCCTTCCCTCAATCATGTGTATACACACTCTCTTTCTAAAATAAATAAGTCTTTAAAAAAAAATCTGAAGCTCAGAAGAGTGGTGTGACTGAAGATAACAAATTTAAGCATTCTCTATAAATAAATGATATCCGTGGATTGGCTTTCTAATTACTCTCTGTACATACAATGAAAACTTCTGTTTTAAACAATGATTTTCATCCTCATTTCTTACCCATTTTTTTATTAGAATGTGAAATGATAGAAGACTTTTACCTGTTAGCATTGTCAGTCTCAACAGCTTCTGAAAGCTGTCTTCCCAAACTACAAATGGATATTTAAAATGTGCAATACGTAACTCTTAATTGTTATACAACTGAGTATAATTTTAAGAGGTGCAGGCCATTCAGTGAAGATGGAAAAGGTAGCATTATGATCTTAATTAATTAGTTATTAAGATTTTATTTGTTTGACAGAGACAGCAAGAGAGGGAGGGAACACAAGCAGGGGGGTAGGAGGGGGAGAAGCAGGTTTCCTGCCGTGCAGGTACCTAATGCAGGGCTTGATCCGAGGACCCTGGGATTATTACCGGAGCTGAAGGCATATGTTTAATGGCTGAGCCACCCAGGCTCCCTGGCATTATGAACTTAAAGTGTAACATTTTAGACAGATATGGGTTTATGGTATCATTCTCAGTCATGACCTTAGTGTCTATATGTTCTTTTAGGTACATTTTATTTTATTTAAAGATTGTATTTATTTATTTGGCAGAGAGACAACAAGAGAGGGGACACAAGAGGGGAGTGGAAGAGGGAGAAGCAGGCTTCCTGCTGAGCAGGGAGCCCCACACAGGACTCGATCCCAGGACCCCGGGATCATGACCGGAGCAGAAGACAGACACCTAACGACTGACCCACCCAGGCAGCCCTCTTTTATGTACATTTTAGTTTTTCATTTTCTCTATTCTAGTGAAAGGAAGTGTAAATTTTAAAATTATATACCTCACAAAGTTATTGGAATTATATTAAAGGAAATGGAAATGTTAAAAAAGTCTTGGGGCACCTGGGTGGCTCAGTCATTTGGGTGTCTGACTCTTGATTTCAGCTCAGGTCATGATCCTGGGGTCATGGGATCAAGCCCCATGCATTGGGCTCCTCACTCAGAGGGAGTTTGCTGAGTTTCTCTCCCTTGCCCTCTGCTTCACTCTCATTCTCTCTCAAATAAATAAATCTTTTTTAAAAAGTACTTATAAAATAATAAATAGTATACTTTGTTCTACTTTTTTCTAAAGATTAACCTTATAGCAACATGACTGTTTAGGGATATTACCTGCTTTTTTTTTTTTTCTTCATTATAATGAGCTAATCTGTGTGTGCAATCATCCATGGTTTTTGCTTCTTGGAATTGCTTTGGCAGAGTAATAGTTCTGTTAACTGAGGAAACCTTTAATAATCATTTCAAGAGTTTTTTCTTCTGCACAGTTTCTACCATACTGCTTTTGCCATTATCCATAATAATGCCTTGTAGAAATAACTAAATCAGAATTATGCCACATCTGCTTCTGTAAATTTCTACTCCATCTCTTAAGTGGTTACCAGTATATTAGCTATCTGTAAGTGAGGTCTTCTTTACCCTACTAGGAACCTCAAAATACCTCATAATACCATGCTATTTAAAATCTTTAAAGACTATAAGTATACATAATAAGCTGTCAGTTATCTTCATTATAGTTGACTATTCATTACTTATTCAAGATAAGGTACTATGCTGTGTATATCTAATCAAAATAGTGGTTCCTATAAATAAATCTTATTCAAGGGAACATTTTGTTAACTAGTGAATGCACACACGGTTGAATCAAATGCAGTTAATTCTCATTATTCAAAGTGGTTGTGTTCTGTAAAGTCACCATAAACACTGAATTAGTGAGTACTGAACTATCTTTCCTAGGGGAAACACAGAGTTAGGTTCCTGTGAGCCTCTGGTCACAACATTTTTGTCAGCTAGTCAGTACACCCTGTTTTATGTGTGTTTCTACTTAAAGGTCCTTTTTAAATATATAGTTGATTAACACTGAATGCACAGCACCATAATTCATGCCTAAATGAAGGTTATCAAATGTATATATTTTCTCCATAAGGTACACCCCAGCCTTCATATGCTTAGGAACACTAGATAGATAACACTATACTTAGGGACTAATTTGAACAGCAAAATCATCCACAAAAAGCACAAAAAAATGAGAAAAACACAGCACTACATAGACTGAAAGGGACACTTGTTTACATTAGGAAAGCTCATACAAGAAGGTAAGAGTTAGTGTTGCCTTGTTTGACCTCTGCTGAGAATGTGTGCTTCAGGTAACTCAAGTTGTTCATCTTTCTTTGTATGTCCATAAATGACTACAAGAGTACTGACTTCAGGGTTACAAATAAATTTTAGTGAGCCGGTGGTTAACCTATACAGACTTTATGAATAACAAGGAGACCAACTTTTTACATATGTATTTTTTAATTCCTGCCTGAAACACATTTTCTTCTATTTGTTGACCTTCTACTTACTATTCAAGTCCCAGCTCAAATATTACCCTATCTCTGAAACCTTTCCCAGCAATCTTAGAATTAGCATTCCCTCCAGTATTCACTGAGTGATCTCATATCACTTTATATATTCCTTTTTATAGCATTTATCACATTTTATATCCATTCTTTGTCAGGATTCTTTAGATGGTGAGCTCCTTAAGAATAAGGTCCTTTTCTCATCCATCTCTATATCCTTAATACTTAACATAGGTCTGTCACATAGTTGAATTTAAATAAATTTCAAATGAATAAATCAATTAACCTCTCTGCAAATGGATTTATATGTATTATTTTAATGAATGTGTCTTAATTAAAAATTATAGACTGGGGCATCTGGGTGGATCAGTCAGTTACACAACTGTAGACTATATGACGTGGAAATAGTACACATTTTACACCAGTGAACATCTCTTATTATCTCTATTTTGTTGATACTTTTTTTTTATTAAGCTGCTTTATTTGGAAATGAATGAATAATGAACCAGATAATGAGTTTTCCATTACCTTTTAAATTTTCTATTCAAAGACTTACTGAACACAGCAATGCACTAGACTCTGTATCAAACTATCCTGATTCTAAACTGCAGAGGAGAAAGTTTATACTCAGGTAAAAATTAGGATACATGTCAGAGTTTGACTTGAAATATTCCAAAAATATAGACTGATATTGAAGAAATAACAAAGCAAACACTCATAGGCCCATGACCCTCTTTGTCACATTTACTGTAAGGCCATATTTATTTAAAGATTAAAAAAGAAAAAAAAATCATTCTTAATCCAAGCTGAAGGCCCCCTACATATCCTTCTTTAATCTTGTGCCTGCTATTTCCTCCCATTGAAGCCACTTCCCTGAATTTGGTATTTATCTTCCCCAGCTAAGCCTGAAATGGGTGGATTTAAAGATGCTAGGAATCCTTCAGTGTTTTTGTTTGTTTGTTTTAAGAAAATACCTTTCATTTAGCCTCATATGTGGGATATGAAAGCGTTTCTGAAAGGAGCCATCAGTCTCTGTCTGTGTCTAGGCCTTTCTAGGCAACACTTAATGAGATTGCTTTTTCTTTCCCACTCCTGCAGATGTTTTGTTTGCAGTCCCTGAATCCAAATTGTACATTTATCTTTCAGCAGTATACTTCTTAATGATGATGAACTTCTTATTGACAGCCATAATCAGTTCTGCCCATAAAGCCATCATTGTTTTCCTTCCAAAGAAAAACTTTATATTTCAAAATGCAACCATTTCAATCATTCTGTTGTAGGGGTTGTGAAGTACAAATAATATAAATAATGATGAAAAAATGTATATTAAAATATATTAGAAACCTACAATCTGTATTGTGTTCAGTTGTATAACTTATATTACAAATTTATTTATGCAAGAAGCATAAAATTCTTTTATTTCTCATAAATTAAATTTGACTTTGAATTGCCCAAGTTGGTAAAATCGGAATCCAAATCAGTCATTATGGGAGTACATGGAGAAGAATGAGGTTTTCTTCCTTTCCCTTCTTTCTCCTGCCTGATTCAAGAATCTGAGTCTGTCAAAAGAAAAAGGGAGTGGGCCCACTTCTCTGCAGTTTATCACTGTCATGACTGATATCTGTATTAAATAAGCCTACGTATTCCTTAAAGTAAGATGACATTACTGATTTTTGGCCAAACTTGTTCACAAGAGTCAGATTTTGAGCCCTTGGGACCTAGAAGGTAACTTCCCAAGATGCTCCATGTAACCATTTTCCTCTGGGCATCATTTCCTTGAAGCATTGCCCAGGAGTAGAATTTAGGTCTCTGCTATTCCTGATATTGCTGAACTTTTCCCATTCCCTGACAGCCCTCAAAGACTTTGCCTTTAACTCAGACTTCCAAAAAGAAAAGTTAGAAGGCAGATTATTCACGAGTAACTTCTGTTTTCCACTCAGTAGCTCAGATCTTCTATAATTAATGGAGACCAAAGACCTGGTTACCTCTTTGGAAGGAGGGAAAGGGAAAAAATGAGTGGAGAATAAAGTGCAAATTAAAATCTTAATAAATCACCCTGCAACTCTTACATGCAGATCCAGAGACATACACATGCTACCCCATCTTTACGCTTAGGGCTACTTCTGAGTTCAGTTTTTATTGAGCACTTGTAGGAAGAGGCTCTAGATTATTATAGATGGATCTATATTTATGAATAATTTAAATAAGAAAATATGACTAATAAAATGAGCAACCTGGATATTTATCTCTTATTTGCTATAATACTCAGAGTAAAGCGTCTTGTTGCATAGGCTTTTTCCATCAGTTTGTTTGTTTGTTTCTTTTTTTTTTTTTTTTTCTTAGCTGAAGGCAGATGCTTATTAACCAACTGAGCCACCCAGGTGTCCCGAGACCTCAATTATTAATGCTACAAATACCAGAAATAATTTTTCAGCAAAATATGTAAAAGAACCTGAGTACCACAATAGACATTTTCTCTAAGGAAGTAAACGGTTTGTTTCTTTTGCTGGTAGAAGCCAAGTCTTAAATATTAACTTGCTCACATTTGTCACCACAAACACAATGATTTTCTCCTTATGGCCAAGGTGCCATGATGAGTGTCACTCAAGCATGTATCTGTCTACACAAGCTCTGCTTTGCATTTACTTTCCCTCAGTTTCTTAAAAGGTAATTTAAATATCTCCAAAATAATAAATGTCATGATTATGTATTTTCAGTAGACATTAAAGACGAGCAAAGTACCAAAGAACTATAATGAGGCCTAAAAACCAGATCTGATAATATTATTATGACTTGTACTTGAATTTGAAATCATTTCAACAACACTCAACAATCATTATTGAGACCCATACTACTCTGAGAGCTGAGATAGAGAATGAAGTTGAATATATGTCTATACCCTGAAGGATCTTGAAGACTAATGAAAAATAAATGAGTAAATCAATAATATGATATAAAAATGAAAAAAGATGCTAGGAAAGTATAAAAATGGAAGGAAAGAAGTCAAAGAAGGCTTCTTGAAGAAGATAATGCTATTTAAATGAGATTTTAGAGCCCAGAAAGGGTTGTCAACTAAATAAAGAAGAGTAGATCAAAGTGAGGAAATGGCATCTGTGAATTTGTGTTAGCCTAAAACAGTATAACACATCATTACATCTCTGCTGTGTATGTGGTTTCATATGGCTGGAGCAAAGTGTGCATGAGAGGAATTGGTTGAAGGCAGAAAGACAGCATGAGCCAGATAGGCTAAGTTAAGGTATTTCGGGGCCTTTTGCCTTCTGCTCCAATAATCTTACCACTGAAGATCTCCTTAGAAAAATAAAACCTGGAAGGAATTTATTATAATGCCTTCTTTTACTATTTTGTTAAACTTACCTTAACTCTTACATAGCTAATTGTAGGTTCCTATAGTACTATCATATGGAGGAATTATTTCTTAGCATCATAGTGGCATTCAGTAAGAGCCACCTTGATATTTTATTACCTTCTTGCTGATTTATCTATTACTTTATATAATATATAATTTTATCAAACTACTGACAAGTGTGTTATAAAGTAATTAAAGTCACGGTGTTAGTCAAAGAATCTTTTTTTATTTGAGAGACAGGGATTTATTTATTTATTTATTTATTTGACAGACAGAGATCACAAGTAGGCAGAGAAGCAGGCAGAGAGAGAGGAGGAAGCAGGCTCCCTGCTGAGCAGAAAGCCCGATGTAGGGCTCCATCCCAGGAACCTGGGATCATGACCCGAGCCGAAGGCAGAGGATTTAACCCACTGAGCCACCCAGGTGCCCCTTCCTCTTCTTTTTTTTAAAGATTTTATTTATTTGATGGAGATCACAAATAGGCAGAGAGGCAGGCAGAGAGAGGGGGAACCAGACTCCCCGCTAAGTAGAGAGCCCAATGCAGGGCTTGATCCCATGACCTGAGCCAAAGGCAGAGGCTCAACCTCACTGAGCCACCCAGGCGCCCCTATTCTAGATCTTCTTATAGACACTTTGATAGATTATATTTTTCTAAGAGTTTATTTGCTATCACTTTTCAAAGTTATTGGCAAGGGGCGTCTACTTGTGGTCTCTGTCAAATAAATAAAATCTTTTTAAAAAAGTTATTAGCCAAAGTTTTTCTTAAAATCCTTTTGGATATTTTTGAATCTATATGATTGGTAATTCTGTATCACTTTTTATTCCTGATATTGATAATTTATGCTTTCTTTTTTCCATACCAGGGTTCATAAAACTTATTAGTATTTTTTATTAGTCTTTTCATAGCTTGTGATCTTTGTTGTTGTATATTTATTTTTTTCATCTATTCTTTATTATTTCTTTCCTTCTACCTTTTTAGGTTTAATTTTCTGTTCTTTATCTTCTTGAGATAAATGCTTATTAAGACATTGATTTTTTTAAAAATAAAATCCTTTTTTAAAAAAATTATTTATTTGACAGAGAGAGCACAAGTAGGGGGAACAACAAGTAGGGCAGAAGGAGAGGGAGAAGCAGACTTCCTGCTGAGCAGGGAGCCTAATGTGGGACTCGATTCCAGGACCCTAGGATCACAACCTGATCTGAAGGCAGATGCTTAACTGACTGAGCCACCCAGGTGCCCAGAACATTGATTTTTTTTTTTTTAGCCTTTTCTAATCTGTTTAGAACTATGTATCTTTTTAAAAGATTTTACTTATTCATTTGTGAGGGAGAGACAGAGCATGAGCTGGGGGAGCAGCAGAGGCAGAGGCTGAGCAGGGAGCCTGACATGGGCTTGATCCCAGGACTCTGAGATCAATACCCAAGCCAAAGTCAGACACTTAACCATCTGAGCACACCAGGTACCCCTAGAACTATGTATTTCTTTTACTATGGCTTTAGCTGTGTCCCACAAATTTTGATATATTTTATTTTTTTAAATAATCTCTACACCCAACATGGGGCTCAAATTCACAACCCTGAGATCAAGAGTCAGCCAGGTGCCTTGGTTTATATTTTAATTCTCATTAATCGTATTGCTTTCTATTTTCCGCTGTGATTCCATTTTGAGCCATGGGTCATTTGGAGGCAAATTATATAATTTTCAACCAAATGGTGATTTTCTACTTATCTCCTGAATATTGACTTTTAGTTTAAATTCACTGTGCTATGAAAACATACTATGTGTGATTTATAACTTTTGAAGCCTGAGTGAGGTGAGGAGAATATCCATGTAGAGGGGCAGTTTGATGCCAGGTGTTGAGGGTATTTGCATGGGCAGGTATCTGTGTAGAGAGGTGACCCAAGTAGGGTAAGGAGGAATCTGTGCAGAAGGATAGCCTGGCATGGGAGTGCGGAATATTTGTGTAAGGTCATAGAAGCAGTAGCTCTGTTTCATTGGGGATGTCAGAGCCCAAATGGGGGAGGAACGTGTCCACACAGGGAACATCTTGGCATAGGTTGTGAAAGAGGGCATTCTGCCATTGATTGTCAGAACCTGAATAGGGTAAGGAAGATGTCCAATTGTGGCAGTGGTCTGGTGGGGGTTATCAGAGCCTGAATTTGGGAATGTGGTAGTATTGTCACATTATAGATGTTAGAGGCTAAACTAGGGTGAGGAGAGTATTTGCAGAGGGTAAAAACTATATTGGTCAAGTGACGGGTATTGGGGTCTAAGCAGGGTGAAGAGATCACTGGTGCAGAGTGGGGTGGGATGATGGTAGTGGGGAATTCATTACATATAGGAGGATTGCTTAAATATGTAACTAGGGATAACAGGAGCCAAGTTTCTTAACTTGGAATAAAAGATATGGAAAGGAAGAAACCTAGAATGGCTTTGTAGTCTTAAATTAGAATTAGAGATATTAACGTGAGCATGTAGTTTTCTGTATCTGAAGAGGTATATGCAGAAATAGAGATGGAAATGTGCCTGTGTATATGTATATATTTGTGTATACATACAAATATATATAACATACATATATGTATTTTCATACATGTATTCTTTAGCTCTGTCTACTGAGAAGGCCTGGGATTAATTCTATCCAAAATCAGTGAACACAACTATTGTCAAAATAAGAGTTTTTAAGTACCATTATCCACTTAAACCAGAGTTCTTTGGAATTATTGCTGAGTCCAAGGTGAGGCGAGGGTATACAAGATGATTCAGTAACATCTTGAGCCTAAAAGTAAAAAGGTGCTCAAAGAATGCTACAAAGATGTCCAAAAGGCAGAATGGCTATTTTGAAATAAGATCAGGCAGTTTTTTGTGAAATTAATCAAATGTATACCTAATCAGTATCCAACTTTTGTATCTTCAAATATTGCCTCTTCCTCAATGTTTCTTCTCTCCTTTTGGAAGTATGATTACATGTTAGACCTGCTCTTTCTATCATCCATGTGTTTTAACTCTCTTACATTGTTCATCACTTGCTTGTTTGTGTTGCATTATGGAGAATTTTTTTTCCAGATTTATAGTCCAATTTACTAGTATTCATTTCAACTGGATTTATTCTGCTCTTAGACTGATTCTTTGAGTTTATATTTTTGATTTATAGAAGTTTGGTTTGATTCTTTTTTTGATCTTTAATTTTTAAAAAGATTTTATTTAAAAAATTAAAAAGTTTAAAAAAAAGATTTTATTTATTTATTTTCCAGAGAGAGAGGAGAGAGAGAGAGCATAAGCAGGGGGAGTGATAGGCAGAGGGAGAGGGAGAAGCAGACTCCCTGATGAGCAGGGAACCCTGTGAGGATCATGACATGAGCTGAAGGCAGACACTTAACCAACTAACTGAGCCACCCATGCATCCCAGGTCTTTAATTTTTTAAAAACAGATTTATGTATTGGGGCACTTAGGTGGCTCAGTCAGTTGGGTGTCCAATTCTTGGTTTCATTTTAGGTCGTGATCTCAGGGGTTGTGGGATCAAGACCTGTGTGGGGCTCTGAACTCAGTGGGCAGGCTGCTTAAGACTCTCTCCTTCTGCCTCTCCCCTACCCCCCACTCATATGCATGCTGTCTCTCTCTCTCTAATTTATGTATTTACAAAGAGATTAAGAGTGTGCCAGGGGCAGGGGGAGGAGCAGATGGAGAGGCAGAGAGAAACTTAAGCAGACTCTGTGCTGAGCACAGAGCTGGACATGGGGATCGATCTCAGGCCGGAGCTGAAATCCAGTCTGCCCCATAAATAACTGCACCACCCGGGCACACTAGCACTTTAATTTTTAATTATTATATTTTTAACTTTCAATTCCAGTATAGTTAACATACAGTGGTGTATTAGTTTCAGGTGTACAATATAGTGATTCAGTAATTCTGTGCTTTGCTCAGTGCTCTTCATGGTAAGTGTACTCCTAATCCTCATCACCGATTTCACCCATCCCCCCACCCACTCACCCTCTGACAACCATCAGTTGGTTCTGCCTAGTTAAGAGTCTGTTTTTTGCTTTGTCTCTTTTTTTGTTGTGGTTCATTTGTTTTGTTAGGTCTTTTATTTTTTAAAACATGGTAAATGTAACTCTTCTATAACCTGAACCTAGTAATTCATGTATCTGAGTTTGTGGTTCTGCTCTCTTTTGTTTCTACTGGCTGTCACTGATAGTGACTTTTTTCTTTGTGTGCTTTGTAATTTTGACTGTGAACTGTACTTTTCCTTGAAACTTTGTGTGAAAATTATTTGAGGCCTAGGATGAGAACTCGATTTCTCCAGACAGGATTTTGAGTTTGCGTCTTTGAGTGCTCTAGTGATATTACCAGTCTAGGACAACTTTCAACATTAAATTCTTAGCGTGAAATGAAATAAGTCAAGCAGAGAAAGACAATTATCATATGGTTTCACTCATATGTGGGACATAAGGAATAGAGTGCAGGACCGCAGGGGAAGGGAGGGACAACTGGGAAAAAATCAGAGAGGAAGACAAACCATGAGAGACACTGGACTCCAGGAAACAAACTGAGGGTTACAGAAGGGAGAGGGATGGGAGGATGGGGTAAACGGTTGATGGGTATTAAAGAGGGCATGTGTGGTCATGAGCACTGGGTGTTATACGTAACTAATGAATTGTTGAACACTACATCAAAAACTTATGATATACTATGTGCTGGTTAACTGAACATAAAAAAATAAAATGCAAAAAAAAATTCTTAGCATGAAGTTTTTCAGACTTTACAGAGGATGTGAATATGAGTTGTAACCTTTTGTGTAAGACACAATGAGATTATGAATCTACAAGGGGATTTTTTTCAAAATTTAACATGATGCATATTAGAAATATATTAGGGTGTGGGGCGCCTGGGTGGTTCGGTTGGTTGAGTGACCAGCTCTTGATTTTGTCTCAGGTCATGATCTCAGGGTAATGGGATTGTGCCCTGAATCAGGTGCCACACTCAGCACAGAGTCGGCTTGAGATTCTCTCTTTCCCTTTACCCCTATCCTCCCCCAAGACGCTTGCTTTCTCTCTCAAATAAATATATATATTTTTAGAAATATATTAGGGTGCATGTATCTTTTTTAATTAGTGTTTTTGTATCCATTAGGTAAATACCCAGTAGTGGGATTACTGGATCATATGGTAATTCTATTATTATTATTACTGTTATTATTATTTTATTCAAACCCTGTGTCAAGGGCTGACTTTCAATAGATCACACCGAGGGATTTATTTTTAATTTTTTGAGGAACCTTCATACTGTTTTCCACAGCGGCTGCACCAGTGTCTTCCCACCAACAGTGTGCAAGGGTTCCTTTTCCTCCACATCCTCTTCAGCCCTTGATTTTAGCCATTCTGACAGATGTGAGGTGATACTTCATTGTGGTTTTGATTTTCATTTCCCTGATGAGTGATTTTGAGCATTTTTTCATGTGTCTGTTGGCCATCTGGATATCTTCTTTGGAAAAATATGTGTCCATCCATGTCTTCTATCCATTTTTAATTGGATTCTTTGTTTTTTTGTGTGTGTTGCATTGTATAAGTTCTTTATATGTTTTGGATACTAACCTCTTATTCGATATATCATTTGCAAATATCTTTTCCCATCCAGTAGGTTATCTTTTTGTTGATTGCTTTCTTTGCTGTGCAGAAGCTTTTTATTTTGATGTAGTCCCAATAGTTTATTTTTGCTTCTGTTTCCCTTGCCTCAGAAGGCATATCTAGAAAAATGTTGCTACAGTTTATGTCAGAGAAATTACTTCCTGTGCTCTCTTTTAGGATTTTTTCAAATGTCCAATTTTAAGTCATGTAATCTTTTGGCAACTTTCTTTGCTTCAGTTTCCTCAACTGTAGTAGTATCTATCTCATACAGTTGTTTTGAAGATTATATGAGAGGTGCCTGGGTGGCTCAGTTGGTTAAGCGTCTACCTTTGGCTCAGGTCATGATCCCAGAATCCTGGGATCAAGTTCCATCCCTCTGCCTACTGCTCCCCCTGCTTGTGTTCTCTCTCTCTCTGTCAAATAAATAAATAAAATCTTAAAAAAATAATGTTTCTTTAAAAAAGTTATATGAGTCATTAAATGGGAAGCACTAAAAGTAGTGTTAACTGTTAGTTGAACATTCAGTGGAACATTGTAAAAATTTAATGAATATTCATTGGCGCTTTTTTTTGCACTGGAGGGAAAGAGAAAGCTGAACTTAAGAGATAAAGTAAAACATATTTTAAAGAACTAACAAGTATCACCTCTTAGAGGAAACTTTATTAGCTATCTTTGGTATTTTTATGTGTAGATAAGTCTATCTCACATTTTATCTGTTTAACTGGTGTATCCTTCCCAACAGACTAACATTTTCAGGAGGAGAAACCCTATCCATTAACTCATTCATTCATTCAGTTAGTCAACAAATATTTCAGTAACATCTATATGTCAGTACCAGGCACAAGAAATATCTGAACTTGAATTCCAAAGGAGGAAGCCAGAAAATAACCCAGATAAATATGATGATTTCATATTTTGATTAAAGCTATGCAGAGTGGAGGTTGCTGGGGTGGCAGAGCACAAAATAGGTTTTCAGTAACTTCTTGAACTAATATATAAGTATAGAGGAAAGAAAAGGTGAGTTAATAGTTGTTAAGTATTTACTGTAAGCTAAGCATAGCATAGTACCAAATACTATAGCTCTGCACAGTAAGTACTATATATTAGTTGTATCATCTAATTCTCACAATAGCCCCGAAAAAACCATTTTATAGATGATTTTTGCAGTTTGTAAGGTTTGGAGCAGCGGTTCTCACACTTGGTCACACCAACAAGATTTTTTTTTTTTTTTTTGAAGATTTTATTTTTATCAGAGCGCAGGCAGGAGGAGTGGCTGGCAAAGCAGGCTTAGGGAGAGGCAGGCTCCCTGCTGAGCAAGGATTCCCAGTGCAGGACTTGATCTCAGGACCCTAGGATCATAACCTGAGCTGAAGGCAGCTGCTTAACCAACTGAGCCACCCAGGCTTCCCCCCATTTTACAGAAGAATAAAGGCTCAGAAGTTTAAATGACTTGTTCAAGGTCACAGGCAGTAAATATCAGAACACAGATTTTAATCCAGAATCAAAGCTAATGTTTTTATTTTTCCTTTTTTAAAAATTGAAATATAATTAACATATATATATATCATATCATTATAATATTGTGTGGGGGCACCTGGGTAGCTCAGTAGGTTAAGCATCTGCCTTCAGCTTAGGTCGTGATCCCTGGGTCTTGGGATGGACCTTTCAATGGACTCCCTATTCAGAGGGGAGTCTGCTTCTCCCTCTCTCTCCACCACCTAGCTCATGTACTTTATCTATGCTCTCTATCTCTCCCAAATAAATAAATAAAATCTTTAAAATATATATTTGTGTGTATATATATGTGTTATTTATATGTATAAATGTTATTTATATATAATACATGCTTTTACCTTTTTAATGGAGCATAATTAACATGTTATATTATATAATATATATTATTTTATGTTATATATTATTATAACATATAATATATATTATTTTATGTTATATATTATTATAACATATAATATATATGATTATATATTATATAACATGTGTATATTATATGTTAATTATGCTACAACATGTTATATATTATATATTGTTATCCACTGTTTTATATATATATAATATGTCATAATATATTATAACATAAAGATATATATTATAAACATATATATAACATAATATAAAATATATACTATAATATATAATACATAATTATATGTTGATTATACTTCAACAAAAAAAGGTAAAAATAAAAACATGTATAACATATCTATATCTATATATCTATATATACACACAGAAACATGTATTTTAAAGGTTTCATTTATTTATTTGAGAGAGAGAGAGAGAGCGAGCAGATAAAGTACATGAGCTGGGGGTGGGGCAGAGGGAGAGGGAGAAGCAGACTCCCAGCTAAGTAGGGAGCATATCACAAGAGCTGAAAGTACGTTAAGCACCTGAGCTGAAGGCAGGTGCTTAACGTACTGAGTCACTCAGGTGCCCCTATACAATGTCATATTAGTTTCAGGTGTTTAACATATTGACCTGACAGTCCTGTACATTATTCGGTACTCACCACAAATAGTGTAGTCACCATGTGTCACCACATAGTGTTATTACAATATTATTGACTATATTCCCTATGCTGTACTTTTCATCATTGTGACTTTTATTACTGGAAGCCAGTGCTTTTAATTATGATATAAGAGCTAGTAAATTCTCCTAGACAGCAGCTGATTTGGGAGAAGGTTGATGGTATAACTATGAGAAAGGCCTTTTGGATTTGGGGCAGAACTAAGTCTGTTGAAGATTAAGCCTAATAAGCAGATTCAAAGTGCAAAAGTACCAGCCAGGAGGAAAAAAATTTACTGGCCTTGAAAGGAGTAATTCTCCCCTCCTCCTATCACCTATAGATTAGGACTATACAGCTCTGCCACTTGCTCTGTATAATTATTTGGGTAATATTCTTAACCTCTTTCAACTAAAATTTCTTATCTGGCAGATAGAAATGATAATACCTACCAAACCTAATCAAGTACAATCCTGTATATGACTTGTAAATTGGAATGGTGTTTTATTTAATGGACATACTACTGCAGGGTTCCACTGGGTTGTATATTTTTCTGTGCTCCACAGTACAAAAAGGGATCATCCTAGGATTTGTGTTTGTTGGCCCTTAGTAAATATTAGTTGAATAAATGAATGACATTTATCAGGCTTTTTAGCTATTATAATCTGCAGGAAGAACATGTAAACTGGCAGAGCTTTGTTAGTAATTTCAGTTATCTTGACAGTTTTGAGTTCACCTGAGCTGTACTGTATCTTGGATCTCAACTGTATTAAAATAATTCTTTGTTTCTGAGAACCCATTTTATTTCATTTTTAGCAGTCTTTCCTGGTGCTTAAACAGTGTGGTAAAGAGTGGGAATATGGTGGGGCGCCTGGGTGGCTCAGTGGGTTAAGCCGCTGCCTTCGGCTCAGGTCGTGGTCTCGGGGTCCTGGGATCGAGTCCCGCATCGGGCTCTCTGCTCAGCAGGGAGCCTGCTTCCCTCTCTCTCTCTCTCTATGCCTGCCTCTCTGTCTACTTGTGATCTCTCTCTGTCAAATAAATAAATAAAAAAAAAATCTTTAAAAAAAGAGTGGGAATATGGTAATAGTGGAAGCATTCGCCTTGCTGAAGCAAGAATACTTTGGGTTTGTGATGCTTAGTTGTTGGTACAAATGAGATACCGTGCCAGATGCTGTACAGTATTTGTTGGAATTTCTAGATTTTAATATGAACATCAGAATTAAAACTAGTTTCAGGCTTTGGTCTTTCAAGTTAAATCTAAAACTAAAGAATACAATATGATTTGGCATTATTATTGTTTGAATAACATATGCTACTAAATCTGAGAAATTTAAGATATAGAACACTTCATATTTAAAAATATCATTATTTTCAAGTTGTTTATTTGGGAGTTTCATCTCCATAATTAATGTACATATTTTTATTTTTTTTAAAAGACTTTATTTATTTATTTGACAGAGATCACAAGTAGGCAGAGAAGCAGGCAGAGAGAGAGGAGGAAGCAGGCTCCCAGCTGAGCAGAGAGTCCGATGCGCGCCTTGATCCCAGGACCCTGGGATCATGACCTGAGCCAAAGGCAGAGGCTTTAACCCACTGAGCCACCCAGGCACCCATGTACATATTTTTAAAAGATACTTGTTATCCTGCTTTGGCCCTGATCATATTAACATAAATAATTTTCTCTATATTTCTTCCATTTTCATTGAAACACAGGAATTAGGAGAAAACCTTTAACCACCTTCCTGTGTACTACAGAATAGTGTAGGCCTTACTAAAGAATGGAATGGGCCTTTAGGACCAGATAAAATAAGTAATAAACTACACATGATATTAAGGGGGTGGTTTGAGGGCTGTTCTGTTCTATTTTTAAGTACTTCTACTAGTTAATAATGTTATCTAAAATTATAACACCAGAGGTTTATTCCTTTGGTTTAAGGTTTTGTTCTTGTTAAGATGCAGACGTTTAGGATGCCTGGGTGGCTCATTTGTTTAAATAAACCTTGGCCTTTGGCCCAGGTCATGATCCTAGAGTCCCGGGATCAAGCCTCTCATCAGGCTCCCTGCTCACTTGGGAGTCTGCTTCTCCCTCTACCTCTACCCTCCTCTTTCTCTCTCTCTCTCAAATAAATAAATAAAATCTTTTTTGAGAGAGAGTGCGAGAGCATAAGCAAGGGAAGGGGCAAAGGGAGAGGGAGAAACAGACTCCTTGCTGAGCAGGGAGCCCAAAGTGAGGCTCGATCCCAGGACCCTGAGATCATGACCTGAGCTGAAGGCAAAGGCTTAACCTATTGAGCCACCCAGGCGCCCCCATATATATATTTTTTATTAACCTATAATGTATTATTTACTTCAGGGGTCATATATATTTAATCATTATGTCTTCTTAGTCTCTTGGTCTATGATAGTTGCTTACTCTTTCCTTGTTTCCTATGACCTCAACAGCCTTAAGGAGCTCTAGCCAGCTGTTTTATAGAATGTTCTTCAATTGGGTTTAATCTGATAATGTTTTCAAATTGGGGTTATAGGTTTTTAAGAATACCCAGAAGTTCAGTGCCCTTTTCCAGGAGGTGAAGATAACTCCATCCTTGCCTTGAGGGATGACTCACTTCCAAATTAAAGAGTATAGAGAAACCTGGTGATATGGTTTTAACCCAGTGATTAAGATTAATATTACCAGTGGTAAGCTGTGTTGATATGATGTGATGAGTTGAACAGAGTTGGGTATAGAAATAACATGTGAGAAGATGTGATTTTTGTAAAAGTTTTGTCCACTACGATTTTCCATAGACTATTAAGAAGTATAGTGGTTAAGTTAATTTAAATCTGTGGTAAACTTAATTAATTTTAAAAAATATTTTATTTATTTATTTGACAGAGACAGTGAGAGAGAGAACACCAGCAGGGGAGAGGGAGAGGGAGACGCAGGCTTCCTGGCTGAGCAGGGAGCCTGATGTGGGGCTTGATCCCAGGACCCTGGGATCATAACCTGAGCTGAAAGCAGATGCTTAACAACTGAGCCACCCAAGTGCCCTTATAATTTTTTTTTTGAAGATATTATTTATTTATTTGACAGACAGAGATCACAAGTAGGCAGAGAGGCAGGCAGAGAGAGAGGAGGAAGCAGGCTCCCCACTGAGCAGGGAGCCCGATGCAGGGCTCAATCCCAGGGCCCTGGGATCATGACCTGAGGTGAAGGCAGAGGCTTAACCCACTGAGCCACCAAGGTGCCCCTGATTTGTTTTTTTAAAGTCATCTCTATGCCCAACATGGGGCTCAAATTCATGACCCTGAAATCAAGAGTCGCATGCTGTACCAACTAAGACAGCTAGGTGCCCCTATGATTTTATGTTTTAATATCTATTATACCTACCTCACATGGTTTGAAAAGGGTAACCAAAATAATATATGTGAAAACCTTTGGAAACATAGAGTATCATACAAATATGTGATATTTATATACCACTAATTAATAGTTAAAAGAGATTCATCCAGTAACTATAAAAACTGTCTGTATTCACTGAAAATTAAAGGGTACACCTGATATGTTGAGATTTTTTTTTTTCTGGTGAGACCTAGAGTTTATTATTATTATAATTGTTACTATTTTTGTTGTCTATTTATGATTCTTTCCCTATCCAACAATTATAATACTTTTTGTATATAGCATACATTCTCCTGTTTCTTCCATTCCATTTACTTCTGTGACAGTTCTTCCTAAGGCAATGCCCAGAGATGTTGCTATGGTTAAGGTTATAATTCAGCATTTCCATTAATGAGACACCTTTCCAAAAACCATTTAAAAATAGACAGTAGCTCTCTGCAATCAGATTCACTTAGCTTGATGCCACTATTCTTGATTTAACTTCAGCAGCCCAGAACCAATTTTATGGTAACTTCAAAAGAGAAGCTAGAACTGGAAAGTAAAATTATTTCGAAACCTGCCATAATGTCTACTG
Source organism: Lutra lutra (assembly GCF_902655055.1). NCBI lineage: Eukaryota > Metazoa > Chordata > Mammalia > Carnivora > Mustelidae > Lutra > Lutra lutra. The sequence goes on from NC_062293.1 coordinate 33,342,209, forward strand.
CCAATTATCTCTTCCCCTTATGAAAATAATATATATTCTGTACCATTCTTCTGCAAAAAAAAAAAGTTTTCCTATTCATCTCTTTTTTCTCTTTTTTACATTTTCTTCAATTTCATTTACTGATCTACCAGATCATTCCAAAATCAAATTGTAAATTTGTTTTCTGGTTTCCTAAGGGGTAGCATTTAAAGAAAATTGCAGTAAATTACTCTATCCTTAATCTGAATTTTATTTTACCACTGTGAACAAAGGCATTTTCCTAGATATTTTTCATGTAATTCCTGAAAATAACTTATCAGATCTTTCTCAGTATCAAAAGCCAGGCTAAGGTTCGTATTTTGTCCCTGGTTGCTGTGTTTTGTTACTTACCCTGACAAGCATTCCTATTTCTTTTTTTTTTTCTTTTCCTTTTCCCTAGTTTATTTTCTGAATTTAACAGTGGGGAATCCATCTGACTGTGCTCACAGCAGGTAATAAGTACTGTGGTATTCACTGGATTTGTCTCTTTGGATGGTTAAAAGAATGAGAGGGTAATTAAGCTTTTCTGGAGCTGTCAACTGTATTGGGGGTTTGGTGCCTTTTTAAGTCTTATTTAAAAATAGTTTCTTCAGAAATTGAATTATTTAACCACTAGAATTCCTGAGGGCATATTCCTTTATCTGGTAGAGATTACTTAGATGACTGAGATTTGTATCAAGTAGAAGAAAACCCTCTTTTATGTAAGGCTAGAATTAATACTGTACTATCTCATTCTGAATTACAGTGTTAAATTTTTTTTTTAAGATTTTATTTATTTGACAGAGAAAGAGATCACAAGCAGGTGGAGAGGCAGGCAGAGAGAGAGGAGGGAGGAAGCAGGCTCCCCGATGAGCAGAGTCCGATGCGATGAGCAGAGTCTCATGCGGGGCTCCATCCCAGGACCTGAGATCATGACCTACGCCGAAGGCAGAGGCCTTAACCCACTGAGCCACCCAGGCACCCCAAATTGATTATTTTTAATGGAATGCTTTTTTATCCCCTAAATAATACATACTTTAAAAAAATGCAGACTTCTAAAAAACTGAAGAAACATTTATTCAGATACTTTTAAATATTCAGATTCAGCCATGATCTTTGCTTCTTGAACCCCAAATCTAAATCTAGATAAAATACAGAAAAGCCGTTGTTTTTATGAGCTATAGTTATGATGTCTAAAATATTATCTAAGTAAACTGGGATGTTGTTATCTCTAAGACCCAAGCTTTCTAATTGAACCATAAAGGAGAGAGAGAACTATAACCACTTCTAGTCAACGTACTACTGGATATCTAGTCAGAACAGTTAACTAGGAAAAGGAAATAAAAGGTACACACATTGGAATGAAAAAGTAAAATGATCTGTTTGCAGATTAAATGAGTTTATATTTAGAAAACCCTAAAGATCCACACACACAAAAAAAACAACCCACAAAAAACCTATTAGGACTAATAAATAAATGAATTCCACTAAGTAGCAGGATACAAAGTGAACACATAAAAATCAGTTGCATTTCTATACACGAACAATGAATAATCTGAAAGGGAAATTACAAAAACTATTCTATTTAACATCAAAAAGAATAAAGTAGATAGTAATCAAGAGGGAAAGACTTGTATAATGAACTATAAAATATTGAAAAAAATTAAAGAAGGCATGTAAATGGGAAGACATCCTGTGTTCATGGATTGGAATACATAATATTGTTAAGATGTCAATATTCGCCTAAGGTGAAATATATATTCAATGCAATCCCTATCAAAATCCCAATGTTTTTGCAGAAATAGAAAAATCTATCATAAAATTTATATGGAATTTCGGAGACCCCAAATAGCCAAAATAATCTTGAAAAAGAAGAAAAAAATGAGAGGACTCACACTTCCTGATTTAAAACTTATTATAATACTACAGTAATCAAAACAGTGTGTTACTAGCATAAAGACAGATATATAGAACAGTGGAATAGAATATGGAGCCCAGAAGTAAATCCTTACGTGTATGGTCAAATTATTTTTGACAAGGTTGCCAAGACCTTTCAATAGGCAAATGACAGTCTTATTAACAAATGGTGCTGGGAAAACTGGATATCCATATATACAAAGGAATGAAGTTGGACCCATATATAACAGTGTATATAAAGTTTACTCAAAGTGGATCAAAGACCTAATGTAAGGCCTACAAATGTAAAAGTCCTAAAACAAATAAACAAACAAAAAACAGCCAGCCTAAGGCAAAATCTTCATGACCTTGGATTTTATTGTGATTTCTTGGGTGTGACGCCAACAGCATAGGTAACAATGGAAAAGACAGTAAAAAGACAGCCACAGAATGGAAGAAAATATTTGTAAATCCTATACCTAATAAAGGATTAATATCTAGAATATATCAAGAACAAGAACCCCTTAGCAAAAAACAAATCCAATTCAAAAGTGGGCAAAGGACTTGAATAAATGTTTCTTCAAAGAAGATATACATATGACCTATAAGCACACAAAAAGATGCTCAACATCATCAGGGAAATAAAAGTCACAACCACAGGGTGCCTGGGTGGCTCAGTGGGTTAAAGCCTCCACCTTCAGCTCAGGTCATGATCCCAGGGTCCTGGGATCCAACCCCATGTTGGGCCCTGCTCAGCAGGGAGCCTGCTTCTCCCTCTCCCACTGCCACTATTCCTGCTTGTGCTCTCTCACTCTCTCTCTGTCAAATAAGATTTATTTTATATTCTTAGAGAGAGAGAGAGTAGTATTGACAGTTGGGGTAGGGGCAGAGGCAGAGGGAGAGAGAGAATCTCAACCAGACTCCACCTTGAGTGTGTAGCTTGATGTGGGGCTCCATTTCATGACCTTGAGACCACAGCCAAGCTTAAATCAAGAGTTGGAATTTCAGCCAGCTGAGTCACCAGGTGCCCTGATTGAACGGATTCTTTTTTTTTTTTTTTTGCTATTTAAGTAAGTTTATTTTTATTTACTTTTTTATTATGTTCAGTTAGCCACTGAATAGCACATTAGTTGTGTATAACACCCAGAGCTTATCATAATACATGCCCTCCTTAGTACCCATCACCCTGTTACCCCATCCTCCCACATCCCTCTTAAACCCTCAGTTTGTTTCCCAGGGTCCAGAGTCTCTCATGGTTTGTCTCCCTCTGATTTCTCCCCCTTCAGATTTCCCTCCCTTCCCCTATGGTCCTCTGTGTTATTCCTTATGTTCCACATATGAGTGCAACTATATGATAATTGACTTTATCTGCTTGACTTACTTAAAGCAGATGATTCTCAACCCTAGCCACATGGTTACCTAGGATTTCTAAATAGCTCATATAATAAAAGCTGCCAGTTTTTCTGGTTATGCCATTGATTGATTTATTTTATTTACAAAAGTAATACTATGTTATGATTAAAAATTCAAATACAGAAAAGTATAACCATTCCCTAACTTTTCATTCCTACTACCCAAAGGTAATGGTCCACTTATTTAAAACTATGTGTATATGTTAACATCAAAATTCCTTTTAAAAATAGTATTCTCTTAATAATATATCTTGAGGGACACCTAGGTGGCTGAGTTGGTTAAACCTCTGGCTTTGGCTCAAAGTCCTGGGATCGAGCCCATGTCAGGCTTCCTACTCAATAGGGAGCCTGCTTCTCCCTCTCCGCTGCACTCCTGCTCTCTCTTTCAAATAAATAAATAAAGTGCACCTGGGTCGCTTAGTTGGCTAAGCTACTGCCTTCAGCTCAGGTCATGATCCTGGAGTCCCAGGATTGAGTCCCGCTTCAGGCTCCTTGCTAAGTGGAGAGCCTGCCTCTCCCTTTGATCCGCCCCACTCTCATGCGCGCTCTCTCTCTCTCAAATAAATAAAATCTTAAAAAAATAAAATAAAATCTTTAAAAAAATATATATATACATCTTGGACATCTCTCTGCAGCAGAATGTATAGATTATTATAAACTTATTATAAACTTATTCTCTTTAATGGCTGCATTGTGTTCTGTTATATTTCATCAGTGACCTATTGGTAGGACATTTGGATTGTTTTTAGGTTTTTGCTGCAGTGAATATCTTTAAATGTATGTCTTGGAGTAGTTTTATGCTTATATCAGTAGGATAAACTTCTAATGCTAGGTTGAAAGATATGTGTACTTTATAAATACTAGATCTTTTAAAATACATTAGATCTACCCATATTGCTTTTCAAAATATTTTCATCAATTTATATTCTCATCAACAGTATATGGAGTATCAGTTTCTCTATATTCTTCTTTCCTCCCTCCCCCAAGTGGGTATTGTATAGTAATATTATTTTAAGTGGTTGGTGTTAATCTAAATTCAAAGTAATTAACTTACTTGTTTCTAGTAAACAGAACCAAAAGAGAGGGAAGAGTACTACTGCTTTATAATATTAAGTCCTTTTATTTATTTTTATTTTTTATATACTTGAAAAATGTATTTACATATATGTTATATATGTGTATATGTGTACATGTTAATATATTTTTATATGTATATACATATACATATATATGTGCATGTTATATATATACAAACACACACACATATATGGGTTTTTATATGAACTATCTAAAATTTATAATAAACACAATCAAATATTAATATACCTTTAGAGACTACAACCAATTAATTGTGCTGCCACTCTTATTTGGTGTGCGTTTGTGCTCCTAATAAACTTTGCTGTTTCTATTTAATTGAAGAGTAGCTTGAGATTTTAGAAATCGATTTCTAAACAACTATTACTGTTTACATATTATTTGGAAATTGGATTGTCTTCTATATAATATAACAAAAACAAGATAGAGAAGAACAGCTAGGTGTTAAGACCGATAGAAGTTTGCAACACTAAATACAACTTCAGATTTTAAATATTTACCTTAATTAAAACCTCATTTTCTAGTACAATTGACTTCATAATAGATAAATGTTACCAACTCAAATGTATAAAATAAATATATACTTAAAAACAAGTTATTTTAATTATAACATGAAAAAATAACTCTTGATTTTAAAAATGTTGATTAACATCATCAGAGATTTTTTTTTTTAAGATTTTATTTATTTATTTGACAGATCACAAGTAGGCAGAGAGGCAGGCAGAGAGAGAGGGGGAAGCAGGCTCCCTGCCAAGCAGAGAGCTTGATGCGGGGCTGGATCCCAGGACCCTGAGACCATGACCTGAGCAAAGGCAGAGGCTTTAACCCACTGAGCCACACAGGTGCCCCTACATCATTAATCTTTGATGTAGTGTTCAATGAGTCATTAGTGGAGTATAATACCCAGCACTCATCACATCATGTGCCCCCTCAATGCCCATCACCCAGTTACCCCATCCCCTGAGCCATCTCTGTTTCCACAGCCCTCAATTTGTTTCCTGGAGTTAAGAGTCTCTCATGGTTTGTCTCCCTCTCTGATCTAGATTGGTCAGAATATATGGCCTTGTTTAATAGCAAAATAGCTTTGCTTTCAAGTATATTTATTTTTATACTATAGAGATGTATTACTTACTTTTAAACTAGCTATACAGTATTTTTGGTCTTTTGGACTCCTGCAGGTACCTTTACAAAAATAATGGAGTTTTTGGTGAAGTGTTTGAATTGCAGTTTCTTCACTGTCCTTAGTTCCCCAAAATAGATACATCAGGCACTTTTGTTACTATAACATTGTCACCTCGAGTACATTTACTTCTTGGTTTAACATTGAGTAGTACTTTTTTCAAGATTATACTTTGAAGATCATTTTAGAGTTGGATGATAAACAGCTAAGGTTAAAAGTATGGAACAGAGATCTATAGATGCTAGAAAGGAATGGTAAGGGTACCGTAATTCTACACTTCACTGCATGTATATAAGTGAAGTACAGTGTGATTAAAAGACTGGTTCTCTTGAATCACAGGTTGGTATTCTTTCTAATCTCAGTAGTTCCTGCTTGCATATTGCTTTCCTGCTAGAGCTGCTATTAACTTATTAGCAAAGGCCAGGATCTTAAAGAAATTAGTCTGGAACTAAAAGAAAGAAGTTTGATAAATACCAGATTTTAATATGAAAGTATTTACACCATTAGTGTTGTACTGTATTAGTTTTCCAGGCTACTACAGCCAAGGGTCACGGACTTGGAGGGTCAATTAACAGAAATGTATTTTCTTATGGTTCTGTAGGTTAGAAGTCTAAGATCAAAGTGTCAGCAGAATTGGTTTCTATTGGGACCTTTTTCCTTGGCTTATATAGGTGGCCATCTTTTCCTTGTGTCTTAATATCGTGTTCTCTCTACCTGTATGTGTCCAAAAGTCCTCTTTCTTATAAGGACCCAAATCATATTGGATTAGGTCCACTTTAATTAAGTAAAATGAAGTCCTTACCTCTTTAAAGACTCTGTTGCCAAAAATAGTTACATTATAAGCTACTGGTGGTTAGGATTTCAACATCTGACTTTTGGGGTAACACAGTTCAGCCCATAACATATACTACTGCTGACACTAATTCTTTAGCTAGGTAAGATTTGGAGGCCCACATTTTTCTTGTTTTATTTTTAAGCTATTACATAGTGCTTGCTGTGCTCAAGGAACTAAAAAAGTAAAAGATTCTAAAGGTATTTTGGGCCCTCTTCCATTGATTTATCATGAATACAACTTCATAGAAAAAGTTTTAAAGAATAGCCTGTGTTTATTTAAAAAAAATAAAGGTTATCTTTAAGGTGATACAAAGTTTGCTATCTTCATAAGGCTACGATGATGAAAATAATGTCTCTTTTAAGTGGAACCACTTTTAGGTGTTCACACTTTGTAATTTCATTTACCTTCAGTAATTTTTCCTTTACTACATCCTTAGTCTGGTAATGAGTTTACTAACTCAATAGTTTACATAGATTTGCAGTTCTGTAACATTTCTTGACACATACTGCTGCTGCTAAGTTCCATGATCAAAAACTTTCCTTGTTTTATGTCATATTTTCCCCTCATATGACCACCTGAAACATTTTGTTTTCATGATATGATATCCTCTATTATCTTTTCTTTTTTCTTTTTTTTTTTTTTAAAGATTTTATTTATTTATTTGATAGAGAGAGATCACAAGTAGGCAGAGAGGCAGGCAGAGAGAGAGGAAGGGAAGCAAAGCAGGCTCCAGGCTGAGCAGAGAGCCCGATGCGGAACTCGATCCCAGGACCCCGAGATCATGACCTGAGCCGAAGGCAGCGGCCTAACCCACTGAGCCACCCAGGCGCCCTCTATTATCTTTTCTATCACTGTTTTCTATCTGTAGCATCCATTCATGATTTAAATGGCTGTTTCTGCTTTAAACCTAAGATTATCAGATTTATCAGATATTAATTAGTTAATGTGTGACATTTGTTTTTCTGCTTACTTGGAAATATCAAATTTATATGGCCATGCCCATTAATATAGGTATAATAAGAGATTGTCCATTAACTATATGTTTGCTTTTTAATTTTATTTTTATTTTTTAAAAATTTCATTTATTTGACAGATCACAAGTGGGCAGAGAGGCAGGCAGAGACAGAGAGAGGGGGAAGCAGGTTGCCCGCTGAGCAGAGAGCCCAATGTGGGGCTCCATCCCAGGACCCTGGGATCATGACCCAAGCTGAAGGCAGAGGCTTTAACCCACTGAGCCACTCAGGTGCCCCTATGTTTGCTTTTTTAAAGTAGGATTGCTTTGTTTGGCAAGAAAAAAAACAGAGACAAGAAAGCCTACTAGTATGGAAAAACTTGATATTCAGATTAGAAGCATTCTGATACTGTTATCGGGACTGACATTTGAGAGAAATTGTATTATTTCTATATATTATCACATTACTTATTATATTAAGTCTTTAAAAAAGATTTGATTGCAAAGTAAAATCTCAACAAGGTACCACTACATAGGCACTAGAATGACTAAAATTAAAAGAACTGATAACACCAAATGCTGATGAAGATGTGGAACAACCAGAATTCTATACATTGTCAGTGGAGATGTAAAAATGGTATAATCATTTTGGGAAGAGATCTATAGTTTCTCTATACACCTACCCTATGACCCAGCAATTCCACTTCTTCTTAGGTGTTTCCAAGAGAAATGAAAACATATGTCTACAGAATGACTCACTTAAGAATGTTTATAGCAGTTTTATTCATCATAGCCCCAAACTGGGTATAGCCCATATGTCCACCAACAGGAGAATAAATAAACTGTAGTATATTAACACAATGGAAAGCACTCAGTAATAAAAATGTGATGGATTATTGATGTACAGGAATATGGCTGTATTTAGAAAACATTTTGCTGAGTGAAAGAAGCCTTGAAAGAGCGCATGTTATATGAATCTGTTTATATGAGGTTCAAGAAGAAGTACAACTAATCTATGATTGAGAAAGGTAAGAACAGTAGAAGACTGGGAGTGGTGATTGACTAGAAAGGAATGAAGGAAGTTTCTTGAGAAATGATGATAATACTGTATCTTGATAGGGACCTGTCAAAGTTTGGTGAAAGTACATATAAGATTTGTGTATGTTATTACATGTGAATTTTACTAAAACTTGTAAATACTAAAATCTAGTTAATTATATGCACATTGAAGGATTTAAACTTTTTAAAAAAGATTTTATTTATGTGAGAGAGACAACGATCAGGAGCATGGGTGGGCGGAACAGAAGGAGAGGGCGAAGCAGACTCTCCCCAGTAATCAGGGAGCCCGAGACAGGGCTCCATCCCAGGACTCTGAGATCATAACCTGAGCTGAAAGGCAGACATTAACTGACTGAGCCACCCGGGTGCCCCCCGCATATTGAAGTGTTTAAAGGGAAATATATACTAGGGACGCCTGGTGGCTCAGTCGGTTAAGTGTCTGCCTTCAGCTCAGGTCATGATCCCGCAGCCCTGGAATTGAGTCTCGAATCCGGCTCCCTGCTCAGCGTGGAGCCTGCTTCTCCCTCTGCCTGCCTCTCCCCCTGCTTGTGTTCTCTCTCTCTCACTCTCTCTCTCTGACGTATAAATGAATAAAATCCTTAAAAAAAAAATAGTGGGGGGGAGTATACTGATATCTGTATGTTGCTTTAAAACAAAAAGTAAGGTGGATTGATGAAAGGATAAATGAGTAGCAAAATATTAATGGAAGAGTCTAAGCAATTGGTATATGAATGGTGACTGTAAAATTCTTTTAACTTTTTTGTACATTTATGAATTTTCATAGTGAAATATTAAGGGAAAAAGCATTTGATACCCAAAAGCAGTTGCTTCCTTATTTACTTCATAGAGTAAAGCAAAGTAAGCAAAAGCCTCTATTATGTTTCTGGCTGCATGTAAGTTTTCACAGAACTCATATGAAATACTGCTGGATTGTGTGTGTGTTTCCAGAAGAAATTTTAATCTGATTTACATACTTCTAGGTACATTGTTAACCAAAATGTGGCCACTGAGAAAAGTTAAAAATACCAATCAGCGTCCTGTATCTAGCTGGCCCAGAATTGCAAAATAAAAAGTTCCACATTCCTTATTCTCTATACAAAACATGTTTTTTAAAATGAAAGTTCTAGGGAGCAATACATAGAACACTGATGGATTTCTTTATGTTATCATGTTATTTTGTTTATATACACCATTGAGAAGTAACTTGTTTATCTAATCTTAACTCATCATTTCAAATTCTGGTATGTTTGGGAGGTCTTAATAAAGGGATAAATTGTTACCATTTTCAACATCAGACATTTTCCCTCCTACCTCTGTCCTAAGAATTTACTTGGGGTTTTATCACAATTTATAAAAAGCAAGTACTGCCAGGCCATTTGTTGGAATTTCTGTGTAATTATGTGTGATTAAAATAAAGTAGGGGGGTGCCTGGGTGGCTCAGTGAGTTAAAGCCTCTGCCTTTGGCTCCATGACCTAATCGAGCCCCGCATAGGGCTCTCTGCTCAGCGGGACGCCTGCTTTTCCCTCTCTCTCTCTCTGCCTGCCTCTCTTCCTGCTTGTGATCTCTGTCTCTCAAATAAATGAATAAAATCTTTAAAAAAAAATAATAAAGTAGGAAAAGGGCAGCTGGCTGGCTCAGTTGGGGGAGCCCATGACTCTTAATCTTGGGGTCATGAGTTCCAGCCCCATGTTGGGTATAGAGATTACTCTAAAAATAATAACAAATAAAGTAGGGAAATACATCACAGCTTTTCCTCCTCAGTGACTTATTTACATTTTGGGTGAATGCAGTTGGTTTTGAACATATGTTAGCTATGGAGACTAGAAGGCGCTCTACAACTTGCAGCAGGTTTTGCCTGGCTTGAATTTTTCTTAGGCTTTTTGGAATAATTGAGGGGGGAGGAAGGTGAATTATAAACACCTCATAAATTTTTGGCTGATTTGATATTAACTCTCAAAATTGCTTAGTTGTTAAAAATGTAAATTTAAATAGGATTTCTAAATTCTGCCCAAAATACATGCTACAAACAAAGATTTTAAGTTTACAGAGAATAATCTGAGGGCAAGACGTCTAATACAAGGTCATAGGATAAATTTAAATAGCATAGAAACCGAGTTTAGAATGGATTTCTCACATATCAGTTTTTCTTCTGGAATCACTTCTTTCCGTAATTTATAATGCTTCATAGTTGAATGTATTTGACTCAACTCATTGAATAAGCATTCTTTCAAGAAAGTATCATTTTATCTTGTTTACTCAAGAATCAAGATAGAGTTAATGCATTTGTCTCTGTATTGTGAGAGTAATTATCACTCTCTCTGAAAAGCAGTTCAATCCCCGTTAAAAAAATAAGGGCTCACTAAAGGTTTTTAAATAGTAGAAAAATGACATTGTCTGCTTCTCTCAGAAATCACCAGTCGGAAAAAGGTAGAAAAATGCAAACTCCATCTTCAGTAAGAGTAGGGAATATCTCTAACACCATATCACAAAATTGAGTAAGGGCTGTCAAATGTAACAAAGGCCAAATGAGTTTGAGAAAATGATGAAAAATTTGCCTACATTTTCAGATCTCCATAAAAGCCAGTAGAATAAATGCTCCAAAGGAGGTGGTGTGCCCTGAGGAGCAAAAATAAACAATTTTGGAAATATTCATTTGCTGCCAACAGGAAGTTCTCAAGGTCTAGTTTAAACATGGACTTTTTTTTTTTTTTAAGATTTTATTTACTTATTTGTCAGAGAGAGAGAGAGAGAGTACACACAAGCAGGCTGAGTGGCAGGCAGAGGCAGAGAGAGAAGCAGGCTCCCCACTGAGCAAGGAGCCCGATATGGGACTCGATCCCAGGACCCTGGGATCACGACCTGAGCTGAAGGCAGTGGCTTAACCAACTGAGCCACCCAGGCGTCCCCTCAATGTCTAGTTTAGTACCACAAAAGGGGAGAGGAGAAGCTGGATGAGGAATTGGAAATATACTGTGTTTTTCTTAAATGTGAAGAAAGCAATGTGAGGAAAGAGATCCTGTATTATGAGCAACTTGCAGTTGCCAATCTGTTGGCTGGGAAGAAGTTAAGAATAAAATACAGCCATACGTTGGAGAAATTGTGGGTTTGGATCCAGACCACCACAATAAAGCAAGTGCCACAATAAAGTAAGTCAAAATTTCTGTTTCCCAGTGCATGTAAAAGTTATGTTTACAATATACTGTAGTCTATTAAGTGTGCAATAGCATTATGTCTAAAAAAACACCTAGGTACATACCTTAATGAAAATACTTTATTGCTGGGGCGCCTGGGTGGCTCAGTGGGTTAAAGCCTCTGCCTTCGGCATAGATCATGATCCCAGGGTCCTGGGATCGAGTCCCGTATCGGGCTTCCTGCTCACCAGGGAGCCTGCTTCCTCCTCTCTCTCTGCCTGCCTCTCTGCCTACTTGATCTCTGTCTGTCAAATAAATAAAATCTTAAAAAAAATACTTTATTGCTAAAAATGCTAACCATCATCTGAACTTTCAGCAAGTTGTTATCTTTCTGTTGGTAGAAGGTCTTGTCTTGATGTTGATGGTTGTTGACTGCCTTGAGTAGTGGTGGTTGAGGGTTGGGGTTGTTGTGGCATTCTTAAACTAAGACAACAATGAAGTTTGCTATATTGACTGACTCTTCCTTTCACAAATGATTTCTTTGTAGCCTGTGATGCTGTTTAATAGCATTTGACCCACAGTAGAGCATATTGGAAGCAGCAAAGAGGAGAATATTCACTTCTGAAAAACATAGTAAGATGCAATCCGGAATTGTGATGCCTCCAGCTTTGCTGTTCTTTTTCAAGGTTGCTCTGGCTATTTTGGGTCTTTCGTGGTTCCATACAGATTTTAGGATTGTTTGTTAAGCTCTCTGAAAAATGCTGTTAGCATTTTGATAGGGATTGCATTGAATGTGTAGATTGCTTTGGGTACTATAGACATTTAAAAACATTTGTTCTTCCAATCCATGAGCATGGAATGTCTTTCCATTTCTTTGTGTATTCAGTTTCTTTCATAGTGTTTTACAGCTTTCAGAGTACAGATCCTTTACCTCTTGGATTAGGTTTATTTCTAGATATATTATGGTTTTTCATGCAATTGTAAATGGGATAGATTCCTTAATTTCTATTTCTGTTGCTTCATTTTTGGTGTATAGAAATGCAACAGATTTCTGTACCTTGATTTTATATCCTGTGACTTTTCTGAATTCATGTATGAGTTCTAGCAACTTCGAGGTGAAGTCTTTTGGGTTTTTTACATACAGTATCGTTTTGTTTGTGAAGAGTTAAAGTTTGACTTCTTCCTTGCTGATTTATTTCTTTTTGTTGTTTGCTGAGGCTAGGACTTCCAGTACTGTTTTGAATGACAGTGGTGAGGGTGGACATCCCTGTTGTGTTCCTGATCTTAGGGGGAAAGCTCTCAGTTTTTTCCCATTGAGGATGATATTAGTTGTGGGTCTTTTGTAAATGGCCTTATGATGTTGAAGTATGTTCCTTCTATCCCTATTTTCTTGAGGGTTTTTTTTGCAGGAAAGGATGCTGTATTTTGTCAGATGGTTTTTCTGCATCTATTGAGAGGATCATATGGTTCTTATCCTTTCTTTTATTAATGTGGTGTATCACATTGATTGATTTGCAAATATTGAACCACCCCTGTAGCCCAGGAATAAATCTCACTTGATCATGGTGAATAATCCTTTTAATGTACTGTTGGATCCTGTTGGCTTGTATCTTGAGAATTTTTGCATCATTGTTCACTGGGGATATTGGTCTGTAATTCTTTTTAGTGGGGTCTTTGGTTTTGGAATCAAGGTAACATTGACCTCATAGAATGAGTTTGGAAGTTTTCCTTAAATTTCTATTTTTTGGAACAGCTTCAGGAGAATAGATATTAATTATTCTTTAAATGTTTGGTAGAATTCTCCTGGGAAGCCATCCAGCCCTGGACTCTTGTTTGTTGGGAGATTTTTGATAACAGATTCAGTTTTTTTGCTGGTTATGTGTCTGTTTAAATTTTCTATTTCTTCCTATTTCAGTTTTGGTAGTTTATATGTTTCTAGGAATTTATCTGTTTCCTCCAGATTGTTCAATATTTTTGTCATATAATTGCTCATAATATTCTCTTAGTCATTTGTATTTCCGCAAAGTTGGTTGTGATCCTTCCTCTTTCATTCATGATTTTATTTATTTGGGTCCTTTCTCTTTTGGATAAGTCTGGCTAGGGTTTATCAATTTTGTTAATTCTTTCAAAGAACCGGCTCCTAGTTTTGTTAATCTGTTCTTTTTTTTTTTTTAATTTCTATATCATTTACTTCTGCTCTAATCTTAATTATTTCTCTTCTTTTCTGCTGGTTTTAGTTTTATTTGCTCTTCTTTTTCCAGCTCCTTTAGGTGTAAGATTAGGTTATTTGAGACTTCTCTTGCTTGTTGAGGAAGGCCTGTATTGCTATATACCTCCCTCTTATGACTGCCTTTGTCCTGTTTTCATTTGCATTTTCTCCCATTTTTAAAAAATTTCTTCTTTAATTTCCTGGTTAACCCATTCATTCTTTAGTAGTGAACCCATTAATTCTTTAGTAACCTCCATGTATTTGTGGTCTTTCCAAATTTTTTCGTGTGGTTGACTTCAAGTTTCATAGTGTTATGGTCTGAAAATATGCATGGGATAGGATCTCAATTTTTTTGTAGTGGTTGAGGCCTGATTTGTAATATAGTGTGTGATCTGTTCTGGAGAATGTTCCATGTGCACTCAAAAAGAATGTGTATTCTGATACTTCATGTGAATGTATCTGTATGTATCTGTGAAATCCATCTGGTCCAGTGTGTCATTCAAAGCCCCTGTTTCCTTGTTGATCTTCTGCCTAGATGATCTGTCCATTGGTGTAAGTGGGGCGTTAAAGTCCCTTAGTATTATTCTTTTTTTTTAAGATTTTATTTTTATTTATTTGACAGACAGAGATTACAAGTAGGCAGATAGAGGAGGAAGCAGGCTCCCTGCTGAGCAGAGAACCCGATGTGGGGCTCGATCCCAGGACCCTGGGATCATGACCTGAGCTGAAGGCAGAGGCTTTAACCCACTGAGCCACCCAGGCTCCCCCCTTACTATTATTCTATTATTATCAGTGAGTTTCTTTAAGTTTGTTATTATTTGATTTATATATTTGGCTGCTCCCAAGTTGAGGGCATAAATATTTACAACTGTTAGATCTTGTTGGATAGACATCTTTATTATGATATAGTGCCCTTCTCCATCTCTTATTATGGTCTTTGGTTTAAAATCTAGTTTGTCTGCTATTAAATCGGGCTATTCCAGCTTTCTTTTGATGTTCACTAGCATGACTGATTGTTCTCCACTCCCTTACTTTCAATCTAGAGATGTCTTTAGGTCTAAAATAAGTCTCTTGTAAGCAGCATACCAGTGGGTCTTTTTTTTTTTTAAATCTATTCTGACACCTGATGTCTTTCAATTGGTACGTTTAGTCCATTTACATTCAGAGTAATTATTGATTGATATGAATTTAGTGCCATTGTATTACCTGTTGCTGTCCCTGTAGATTTCTTTCTAGTCTTTGTTGCTTTTGGTCTCTTTCCTGCTCAAAGTGTCCCCTTTAATAATTTCTTATAAAGGTGGTTTGGTGTTCATGAACACATTTAGTTTTTGCTTGTTTCGGAAAGTCTTTATCTCTCCTTCTATTCTGAATGACAGCCTTACTGGATAGAGTATTCTTGGCTGCATATTTTTCCCATTCAGCATGTTGAATATATCAGGCCATTCTCTTCTGGCCTGCCAAATTTCTGTGGACAGGCCTTCTGCCTACCTTTCATGTCTGCCCTTGTAGGTTAAGGATCTTTTGTCCCTACCTACTTTTGGAATTTCCTCTTTGTATTTTGCAAGTTTCACTATGATATGTCTTAGTTTTTATTGATTTTGTTTTTATTGATTTTGAGGGTAGCTCTCTGTGCCTCTTGGACTTGAATACCTGTTTCCTTCCCCAGATTAGGGAAGTTCTCCGCCAAAATTTGTTTAAATAAACCTTCTGCCCCTTGTTCTACTCATCTCTTTCTAGGGCTCCTTTGATACATATTTTATTACGCTTTGTAGATTTGCTGAGTTCCCTCAGTCTATATTTGTGATCTAATATGTTTTCTTTATGTCTTCTTTTCATCTTCATTATTTTCCATAATTTGTCTTCTGTATCACCTGTTTGATCCTCTGGTTCTTCCATCTTCATTGTTATTACATCCAGTGGTTTTGCTTCTCAGTTACAGTATTGTTTATTTTGGCAGGACGAGTTTTTAGGTCTTTTATCTCTGCAGCCAGGGTTTCTCTAGTGTCTTCTTTGCTTCCTTCAAGCCCAGCTAATATTCTTATGACTGTTGTCCTAAATTCTTTGTCAGATATATTGCTTATACCTATTTTGAGAAAATCCCTGAGTGTGATTTCTACTTGGTCTTTCCTTTGGGGAGAATTCTTCCATCTTGTCATTATGTCTAGGTTTCTGTCTTTTGCTTTTATGAAAGCTTGTTTTATTTCATGCTTGTGAGGAAGGGGTCATACACTGTTCAGGGCCTGGTGCTTCAGGAAGTGTTTCTGGTATGTGCTGTGTGCACTCTGTTGCTGTGTTTTGGTTGCTCTTTCCCACAGGTCAGTCCTCTACAGAATTCCTCCTTGCTTGCAGTGGGGAGTGTTCGGATCTTTAACTAGATGTGCTTTGATTTGTTAAAATAAGCCCGATTTGGGGGGGGCGGAGGAGAAAAGAAACTGTAAGCTTGAGTCCAAAGAAAAAAGAAAGAAGGAAAAAAGGAAAGGGGGGGGGAGTCTCATCCAAAAAATGAGAAAAGGAAACAAACCAACAAATGAATAAAAAACTATAAGCCTGATTCCAAATTAAAAAGAAAAAAATATATATGTAAAATAATAATAAAAAAATAAAAAAAGAAAGCCTGGTCCTATTTCCACCAGAACTAGAGCTGAGGCTTTGAAGCACTCTTTGATCAGTAGACTTGGTACATGGAGGGGCCTGTGTTGTTCTTCTGAGGGAGAAGCCCACTGTGCTGGCTCCCAGTTAGACCTGCCTTAGTAAGATGTCCCTGTCCAGGCTCAGAGGTACAAGGTTTGATATAAGTGACTCCAGCCTCCACTAGAGGCACTATGTTTCTTTCTGATACTTGCTGGGAGTTGGGGGACTAAGGCGGGGTGGAAGATGGCATCATCCTGCCCTCTCATCCTAGACAGGGGAACTTGGGGCCACTGCTGTTCAGGAGGTCCTCACAGAAAAGCAAACAGTCTCCCCTCTTGTGGCCCAGGCTTCCGTCAGATCCCTGACCTCAACCTGTCTGTGCCTGACTTTGGGCATGCCCAGCACCATAGTTCTCCTGTGTTTTACCTCTTGCCATGGACTGGGATTCAAATCTCCAAATCTTAAAGGACCTGACAAGGTGTGGACCTGTTCCCCTCCCCCAGGGAGAGCCCTGCAGTGCTATACCTCACACTGTTCTGTCCCAGAAAAGAAGCCACATGGCACACACATGGTGGCTGTCATCTATGATGAATGAAGCACTGTGAAAAGCTGTGACCAGGTCATCTGTCCTCTGCTCTCCTCTGTCCTCTGCTGTTGAAACAGTGCTCAATGATGCTCAGTGGGCCTTTCGTCCTTGGAGACGCAAAATACCCTTTTCCAAATGTACTCCAAGAAGGGGAGCATTCTCTCCCAGTGTGACCTAGGGAACGCCCACACTACAGTGTCTTCTGGAACCCTATATCCTGCTCTCTCTCCTGCTCTCTCCCTTTCTCCCTGACTTCTCTCCAGGAAAAGGGCTTCTTCCCTTCTGTGGCACTGTGGCTTTTCTCTCCCCCAGGTCACATCTCCAGACCTTGTATCTGCCACATTCTCCCTCCAAGTGTGCAGTTTTCTTAATCCTCAGATCGATTTCGTAGTTGTTCAAAATGATTTGATGTTGATCTAGCTGTGTTTGAGGGATGAGGCAAGTTCAGGGTTGCCCTACTACTCCTTGCTTTCTTAACACTGGTCGATTGTTTCAAAATATTGAAGTAGAATTCCTATTAAAAAGCTATAAATAGGGATGCCTGGGTGGCTCAGTTGGTTAAGTAGCTGCCTTCGGCTCAGGTCATGATCCCAGCGTCCTGGGATCGAGTCCCACATCGGGCTCCTTGCTTGGCGGGGAGCCTGCTTCTCCCCCTGCCTCTGCCTGCCATTCTGTCTGCCTGTGCTCGCTCGCTCTCTCTCTCTCTGACAAATAAATAAAATCTTAAAAAAAAAAAAAGCTATAAATACTTTTGAAGTTTAAATACATTATCTCCTAATGAGAGGGACTAAAGTCTAAGATAAGTGAGGTGTTGGCACAAACTGTTTGAGTTGACAACCAAAGTGTAAATATGGGGGCGCCTGGGTGGCTCAGTGGTTAAAGCTTCTGCTTTCAGCGGCTCAGGTCATGATCCCAGGGTCTTGGGATCGAGTCCCGCATTCCGGCTCTCTGCTCAGCAGGGAGCCTGCCTCCTCCTCCTCCTCTCTCTCTGCCTGCCTCTCTGCCTACTTGTGATCTGTCTGTCAAATAAAAAAAAAAAAAGTGTAAATATAACCATAATTTCCTTTTTGCCAATGGTTATCACCTGTTTACTGATACCAGCCTGTTTCATAGCCTACATGTAAGACTTCAGCATTGTTAAATGGAACACTCTTTCATAAATGTATTGACTTTCTTCTCTTAAGGAACATTCATTCTAAGGAGTTAGAGAATGGCTTAAACATGTATAAATCGGAAAACAGAAGTTTATTCATTCAGCAAATATTGGTCATTGTGTGCCAGACACTGATCTGGGCATTAGACATCAATCACCAGAAACAGATAAAAACATTTGCAGTCAGGTGGGAAGAGGAATGGAGACATAAACAATAAACATAATAAGAAATGCATGTAGTATATTAGAAAAGTATAAAGGCTATGCAAAAAGGAAAAGATTTACAATAATGAGAGGAATTACACATGCAGGGGGGAGAGAAAGAACCATCAAAGGAGACTGAGAAGACAGAATCCTAAGAGTTACATAAGAGACTGCGATGATCTAGAAGCCTAGAGAAGAAAGTTTATCAAAGTGGAGGGCATGATGAGTGGATAGGAGCCAGTCACTTAGCTCTTCAATGAGTTGGACGGGAAAAGAGATTGTAGGTTTTAGCAACAGGAAGTTCACATTAGTTGTATTGACAAGTTTCAGTAAATTTGTGCTGTTTAAATTCCTTTTGGTCAGAGAGGAAGGATCCCAAGAAAGACAAGTTACTAAACTTTCTTCTTTCTGTGGTCTTGTGGTCCTAGTGGTATTTTGACCTTGGGTAAGTCATTGTGTAGCACCTAGATTGCTGTTCACAGAAAACTTAGGATACTGTTGTTTTTGCTTGAATGTCAGCCTGGTCAGTGTGAACAAATGGCTGTTACGATTACACTGAAAGCAGCCGTAGGGACTGAGATTTCTGTTGTGAGAACCCCAAACTCAGAACTGCAGGAATTAGTCATTTGGTAGGTATCATCATTTAGATTCAGAAGAGCTAACTAGGAGAATCTGTGATGTGTGGGCATTACAACCCGTTGACTCCAGGTGGCATTCCTCGAGGTTGCTATAGAAGTAAAGAAAATAGCTTACAGAGGAAAAAATGCAGCCCTAATTTTAACTGTTTAGTCCACTAAGAAAAAGAATACCAAGTCAGGTGGAGACTTTGCCTTTTTAATTTTAGTTTAATGTGTTATTCTAGATTTAAAATACATATGATTAACTTGGTGGTGTGTGTGTGGGGGGGTGCTGGTAATCAGAAATTCAACATTTAAGTGACTGTCACCCTAGCAAGGGTATACGGAGCAGACAGAATCATCATAACATGTGGGCCGAGATGAGGCTGCTCTAGACAAGTCTCTCAAAGTTAATTGATGGAAACTTCCCACCTTCAAGAATTTTTTTTACCTTAGCAGTGCTTTGCCAAGACTGCTGAAACACAGCTGTGGGTGCTGTGCCAACACCCACATTGCCAGTGTCAGGAAGGATGTACTTTTAAACCTCTAATTTATCTAATAATGTCTTTAGGGTTGTGTAGGTTTGGCATTGTGATGAAAATGCTTCCTAGCCTGGTTTATAATGAGAATTCAGTTTGCAGCCTTAAAATGTATATTGTCTTGATACGCGTGTGGAAGGTACTAACAAGTCAACTTAGAAAAAGATCTAAAATACTATCCTGTCCATCTAATGGGACTTATTTATGCATGGTATTTGAAAATGAATGCAAAGTAAATGTTTTTATGCCGAAATAATTTATTGTGTTTTCTGCTCTGTACCAAGATGGTGATATACAGTGCTAGAAGAAAGCTACCTTTCAGATTCAGTTCCAGTCTGACTCCTTTTCTTTGGAAAATGTAGATTGGACTCTTGTCGGCCTATAGAAGGGAGATAGGAGAATAAGCTCTTGTAAATAAGCATTTTTAAACAGGTAGGAAATAGTACTCTCTTGTTTGAAATATTAAACTTCATAACCAGTTGATGGCAATATTTTTTTTGTTTATTGTATATGTATGGGTCTTCAGAAAACAAGCAACACAGTGTCTGAAGGATCCTTTCCTAACTAGTAGCCTCACTGCAAGAATTGATTACAGGGTTCGGCTTGTGAAGCTTGACAGTTGGATTTTTGCCTTACAGTACATAACATTGAGAAAGCCACTAACACAGAAGTTCAAATATGCATCCACTAACATAAATAGCTTTAATGAAGTGGCATGATTTATTTATGTGACTAAACTTGGAACTAAAACTGAATGGACCCCTAATTAATGATATTTCAACATTGTACAAAGCTATGAATATCGTTTATGTATGGCTTAGATTTAAACTAGACAAGGATTTATTTTTACCTATGAATATATAAAGTCTATACTTTGATGCCTAAGCAAACAAGAAAGTAATAAATTGGTATGCATGAAAACACGTTTCCTTTTGTTCTCAGGATGTGAATTGCTTGAAGATAGGAATGGTAAAGCACTTCAGAAATATCTGTTAACATATATAAATAGCAAAGGATCTTTCTTGGACTGTATTTGAGGGCCTTAATATGATTAATTTGACTTTAAAAGAGCCAGTCTCTTAAAATGACACACACTGCAAAAGTTAAAAAAAAAAAGTTGAATCCTACTCTACTTCAGCAATGTTCTCAAGGTAATAACAATTTTAACCACAATTCTACAAACTGCTGTGAGTTTTGGCCATTCTCTGGTACTCACTCTGCAATACATTTGCCAAACTTTGAGACCTTGATGCATCAGCATCGTAAATGCTTCTGTCCAGGCTGTATGAGAAATGATGAAAGAAAGCAGTTTACTATGTTATTATCATGTTAGTTATTCCTGGTAATTCTCTTTAGAATGACAAGCTCTAATGATAAGCTTTTATTTGACTTGTATCAAATATTCACTGATGTGACTGTTTTAAAATATATTTGCAATTCTGATTTTTCAGAAATAGTCACTTTGATTTCAGTCAAAATCATAAGAACTTATTCATGCTAAGTGTTACAGCTTTCTGACAGGTAGAGATAGCTGATGTGGGTGAAGTGTCTAGCTAGATGTTTTATATCTAGCTATTAGTCAGCTAATCCTCCTCCCTACTTCACTGAAAATATTTTCATTCTGTCTGACAAAAAGTAAAAAATTACATTAACTGTGACTAAAAATGTATTGTAGGTGACACGTTAATGAGACTAATGGTTCTTCCCTTATTCTTTAAAATTTTCACATTCTTACCTTTGGTGAACCTAGATTCTAGGCATTTTACTAAGTACACTAAAGACATCTTTTTCTTCTTTGGTAGTAGGAGGAATTCTAGGGAATATGATTACAATAGAGGTTTTTAGGTAATTTTAATATAAATTTTGAAACAAAAGGACCAAGTAAATCTTGTAGCTATATACTAAAAGTCCACTTATGCAAAATATTTGGATGTCTCCAGTTAGTCAAAGTAAAGCATGATAGAAAGTTAAAAAACAAGCAGTGCTGAGAGAGTTTATTTAGGTTTATGAAGAAAAATTTAAAACTTATCAAAAAAAAAAAACTCAGTTAACTTAGCATGAAAGGAGAAATGGATAGCATTTGGATTTCAAGGGATGTCATCAATTTATTTCATAATTGCTAAAGGGCAGTAGCTTTCAAAAATTATCATAATCAAGATTCAGTATATACTTATATGTGTATACAGAGTACTTAGTCTTACCTCATATACCCTAGTTCCTATTTTTTTAAAAAAAGGGTGGCTGGGGGGCACCTGGATGGCTCAGTGGATTAAGCCTCTGCCTTCAGCTCAGGTCATGATCCCAGGGTCCTGGGATCGAGCCCCGAATCTGGCTCTCTGCTCATCGGGCTCTCTGCTCAGTGGGAAGCCTGCTTCCTCCTCTCTCTCTCTGCCTGCCTCTCTGCCTGTTTGTGATCTCTGCCTGTCAAATAAATAAATTTTAAAAAAAATCTTAAAAAAAAAATAAAAAAGCGTGGCTGGGATCGAGCCCCACTTCAGGCTCTCCGCTCAGTGGGGAGCCTGCTTCTTCCTCTCCCTCTGACCCTCCACCCCCAGCCTGGCTTGTGCTCTCTCTCTCTCTCTCTCTCTCTCTCAAGTAAATAAGTAGAATCTTAAAAAAAAAAAAATGCTGGTCACATTCATAAAATTCATTTCATTAACCACTAATGGATTGTAACCTACAATTTGAAAAATACTGATGAATGATGATAATGATAATTTTCCTTTTTTTTTTTTTTTTAACCCTAGAGGACTTCAAATATAAACATTGCCATTTTATTTGTTTCTGAACACTAAACCACTCACTTTCTTGGTCTCACCTAAACCTTTTACCACAAATACTGCTCTGGATCCAAAAATCCCATACACAAGCATCCTATTCTCAGACTACAAAACTTCATCTTTCTAGGTTGTGTGCCCAAGTACTCCCACTAGTTGTTTAATTACATTTAGACCACCTGATTTACCATTCATGTCTGTTCTTTCTTAACCCATTTAACGTTCATGGTCTAACACTGTAATCACATGCTTAAAAAGATACTAAATTTCAGTGTTTCTTCTTCACCTGTTAATACTCACCTTGCAAAATCCCAAACCTTAATGAATTAGTTCTTTTTACCAACACATTTTCCAGCTCATGGACATAGATGGAGAAAATTGTACAACCAGAAAGACTGGTTTTATTTAAAAATTGTCTCAGTGTTTTAGCAGTGACAGTCCTACTCTCTGACATGACTGTTTCATACCTACTTTCTCTTCATCCCTCCTGCCCCATATACGTGTATCCTCACCATCCAGTTGATAACCTGACCCACTGATTCTCACAGTGTGGTCCCTAGCCCAGCAGCATGCACCTCATCTGGAAACTTGTTAAAAATGAAAATTCTGAAGTCATACTTAAGACCTAGCGAGTCAGAAACTCTGGGGATGGGGCCCAGCAATTTGTGTTTTAACAAGCCTTGATGCTGATGCCTGTAAAAGTTTGGGAACTACTGATCTAACCCCATACTTCATTGAGAAGCCATTCTCCAGAATGGAAGCTCCAGAGATGGGTTATTTTTGCTTTTGTTTTAAAAGTATAGTTGACATACAGTGTTAGTTTCAGGTAAACCACACAGTGAGTCAACAATTATACATTATGAAAAGTTCGCCACATATAGTAACCCATCTGTCACCATACAAATTTAGTACAATATTGACTGTATTCCTTATGCTGTACTTTTCATCCCCATGGCACTGATTTTATAACTGGGGGTTTGTACCTTTTAATCCCCTTCACCCCTTCCCAGTTCCCTCTCCACTGGCAACCACTACTTTGTTCTTTGTATTTATGAGTCTATTTCTGGTTTTTTTGTTTGTTCATTTGTTTTTTGGATCCGACATAAGTGAAATCATATGGTCCTTTTTCTGACTTATTTCACTTAGGTCCATCCATGTTACCGTGAATGGCAAGATTTCATTCTTTTTTATAGCTAACTTTCCATTGTATATATACCACACCTTCTTTATCCGTTCATCTGTGGATGGACATTTAGGTTGTTTCCTTATCTTAGCTGTTGTAAATGGTGCTACAACAAACATAAGGCTATGTATATCTTTTTGAATCCGTGTTTTGGCTTTCTTTGGGTAAATCCTCAGAGATGGAATTACTAGGTTGTATGAGATCTCTTTTAATTTTTTGAGGACCCTCCATGCTGTGTTCTGTAGTGGCTGTACCAGTTTACATTCTCACCAACAGTGCATGAGGGTTCCAAAGGCAGGAGTTTTTGTCTTTTTTGGTCTTTTGTATCCTGAGCACCAGAACAGTGCCTCAAACACTGTAAGCCTCAATAAGCTACTGTTGACGCAAACCTTTAGATGGGAACTCTCTGATTTTCCTACTAAGAAATCTAGAAACCTCCCTGCATCTTTATCCATTTTCTTCCTTTCTTTTCCAACTGGTGAAATGTTCCTTATGCTATCAAAGGTCAGCAATTTCCAGATATGTTTTGGATCTCTCCTCTTCCTGCCTTCTCAGGAGCTTCACTCCTTTGGTCATACCCCATTTCCTGCATTATCTTTAGTCTTTCTCTACTAGATTATTTCATTTAGTAAACAGTCACATTCTATACCATGCCAAAATAAGAACTGGCCCTGTCCTCAAATGCCCTTTCAGTTACTGCCACACCTCCTTGCCTCCCACTTACCCATTCTGATCTTATTTTCACCTCCACTATTCAATGTTCTTAACAAAGTCAATGATTTTTTGAACATCTTTATTGAGATGTAATTCACACAGCATAAAAGTTACCCATTTAAAATACACAGTTCAGTGGTTTTAGTACATTCATAATTGTTTAGCCATCACTAACTACAATCCAAGATTCAGAACATTTTCATACTGCAAAAAGAAACCTCCTACTCATCAGCAGTTACTCCCTATTCAACTCACCTCTCTGCCCTAGGCTGCTGCTGCTACACTCTGTTTCTATAGGTTTGCCTATTCTGGACTTTTTATATAAATGAAATCATAGAGTATGTGGTCTTTTGTGACTGGCTTTTTTTTTTTTTTACCATTTTATTAAATCTCAACTTTTATTTTAAACTTAGTGTTTGTTTTATAAGGAGAATTTGGTAAACATAGAAAATATCAAAAAGACATTAAGAATTACCTCTACCTACCATCTCACTCCCTCCCTTGCCTAAGAGGCACATGAAGTCCTTTCTTCCTTTATCTAATTTCATTTCCAATGGTCAGACTTTTAAATATACTCTCACTTGTGTGATATGTGGAAAGGTAAACTTTCAGTGAAAATGAATTTTTTAACCACTGTACTAGATAACTTTCTTTTCTTCCCTAAACCACTCCCTATACATCTCAGCTTTGATCCTTGTCCTGGGTGCCTTCTTTGTTCCCTGTTTTTCAGTTTGCTTCCCCTGTGGAAGGCACTAGTAGAAGTTAAGAAGATGGGAAGAAAGTAAGGTGAAGGTGTTTGTTAACTGGGCTACTTTCACTGGGCTCCTGTGCACAGGCTTTATGTTTCTAGTGTGGACTGCTGTGTCTCTGGGATCAGAGGCTGATCCCTTGTGATTTCAGGCTTAGAAGTTGTGTGACTGGCTTCTATTGCGATATTATTTCTAAGGTTTATCCACATTGTAGCATGTATGAATGTGCTGCTTTTATTTATCCATAATCAGTTGATTGGTTGGTTGGTTGTTTCTACTGTTTGGCTATTATGAATAATGCTGCCATGAACATTCAGGTACATGTTTTTGTGTTGATGTATGTAAGGGGAATTGCTGGGCTATGTAAGAACTTCAGCATTTTTAAGGAACTACCAAAGCAGCTGTACCAGCTACGAGAATATTGTTGTGGCCTGTTTTAGAAAAACAATCTGCCAAATCTGTTATTTTTTTTAATTTTAATTTTATTTTTTAAAATATTTTAATTATTTATTTGAGAGAGAGAGAAAACAAGTGAGAGCACAAGGGCAGGGGGAGTGAGAAGCAGACACCCCACTGAGTAGGGAGCCTGATGCTGTAGGGCTCAGTCCCAGGACATGGTGATCATGACCCAAGCCAAAGGCAGCTGCTTAACTATCTGAGCCACCGAGGTGCCCCTGCCATGTCTGTTCTGGCCACATAATTCACATCCTTCACACATATAAAATACACTCCCCTGACTCCCACCCCCCGTAAAGTCTCCCAAAGTTCCATCCCTTAATGGCCTCAGGCTCAGGCTAGAGATTTAGGAACTCAGTGAGGTCAAGGGCAGGTGAGATTCCTTGGGTACAATTTCTTGATGAAAGCTCCTTCAGTATAATTCCACTTGATATAAAAATGTGGTGACTAAAAGAAGAAAACTATCTGGGCACCTGGTAGGCTCAGTGGGTTAAGCCTCTGCCTTTGGCTCAGGTCATGATCTCAGGGTCCTGGGATTGAGCCCCACATCAGGCTCTCTGCTCAGAGGGATGCCTGCTCCCCGCCCCCCACCATTCTGCCTGCCTCTCTGCCTACTTGTGATCTGTCAAATAAATAAATAAATAAAATCTTAAAAAAAAAAAATATCTAAACCCTTCCTAGAACTCCCCAACATACAGTGGTGAAGCATGAGATAACTTTCCTATTCTGAAAGGGTTTGGTAAACAAGAGGCAATTCTCTTTTTATAATTTCTTCCTATGTGATGCAGTCTATTTCAGTAGTTTTAAATATCATCCATACATTGATGACTTCCAAATTTCCTATCATCTCTGAGCTCCACACTACAATGTCTAATAACTTTCACTTCATTTGATACCTTCATTAGGGTATCTCAAAGGTATTTCCAACTTAACATGCTTTAAAATTAACTCTTGTTTTCTTCTATACCCTTTGCTTCCACAAACCTGTTCTTTTCCTGGTTTCTCCGTCTAGGTGAATGATGCCACCATTCATCTAGTTGCTCAGACCAAAACCCAGGACTCAGCCTTAATTCTTTTCTTTTATTTCTATATTCTAATAATCAGCAAGTTCTGTATTTTCTTTTTTTAGATTATACTAATTTTTTTTTTTCAGTTTCACCTGGATTACAACAATCTCCTTATTGGCCACCCTCCTCATTCTTTCCGATTAACTTTAGCACAGCAGTCAAAGTTATATTTTAATTAATATGTCTGGGTATGGCATACTCTTGCTCACAACCTTCAGTAGCTTCCCAGTGCAGTGAAATCACTTTCCTTTCCATGATCTATATGGTTCGTATAACTGGCTGTTGCCAGTCCCTCTGACCTTATTCCCTGCCATCTTCCCTCTTTATCCACCATACTTCATCTTCTTTGGGCTTTTTTCAGTTCTTCACACATACCAGGCTCTCAGAAAGGATCTGTATACATGCTGTTTTCTCTGCCTGGAATATTCTCTCCCAGCTTCCCATCCACAGAACCGAATCTTTCTTATCCTTCAAGATATGGATTCCTGACCATCCCCCTTCTGTAATTCTGTACCGTTTGTTTCTTTTATAAAACATCCCAATTTTAAGTTGTGTCCTGTTTGTTTACTTATTTATCATCTGTCTCCCTAACTAGATTTTAAGCCCTACTGGGTCAGAGGCCATGTCTGTGTTACTCACCAGTGTATACCCAGAGCCAAGGTAGAGTGTATAGCACATAATATACACTCAATAAATATGTGTTGAATAGTGTTTAAAGACACAATTTTGTTTTGAGACAGATATGTTAATAATTGGTAATAATATCAAGTGTACTATTTCCTAATTCTTACTGAAATAGGCCTTTTTTATTTCAGTAATTGCCCTTCCTTTTTGGCTGCTGCTTTAGCCAGAGCCACATCAGACGAAGTCCTTCAGAGTGATCTTTCTGCACATTATATCCCAAAGGAAACAGATGGCACAGAAGGGACTGTGGGTGAGTACCTTTTCTACATTATTTGTTTAAAAATATTAAAATATTCTCATCATAACCCACAGAGAATGTCTACACATATGAAATCTAATTATGTTTACCCACTTGTTGATTTTATAGCGGTAGCAAGAGAAAAAAATGCATGTATTTCAAACTCCTCAATAAAAGGAGGGAAAAAGGGACGCCTGGGTGGCTCAGTCGGTTAAGCACCTGCTCGGGTCATGATCCCAGGGTCCTGGGATTGAGACCCGCATTGGGCTCCTTCCCCTGGGGGGGAGCCTGCTTCTCCCTTTGCCTGCTGCTCCCCCTGCTTGTGTTCGCTCATGCCCTCTCTCTCTCTGACAAATAAATAAATACAGTCTTTAAAACGAAAAAAAAAAAAGGAGGGAAAAAGAAAAATACAGGTATATTTTGAAAATATAATTGGAGCAAGAGATTAATATAACAATATTATCAGAATATGGTCTGATAATATCAGAATATTAACAGAATAAATAAAATGCCTAGATAAGTGGAAAGAGTAAAATGAGAAGTGTGAAGACACAACAGAAAAGATGAGAGAGGGAGGGGAGAGAGTTTGAGCAAGACATACTTCAAATATTTAGCTTACCTTTAAGAATCCAAGTAAAAAAAATCATATAAAAATTAAATCAGTTGTAACAAAACTTCTCATTAATTATATTAATTTTTTAAAAGATTTTTTATTTATTTTTTTGACAGAGATCACAAGTGGGAAGAGAGGCAGGCAGAGAGAGAGGAAAAAGCAGGGTCCCTGCTGAGGAGAGAGCCCGATGATGCGGGGCTCGATCCCAGAAAGCTGGGATCATGACCTGAGCCGAAGGCAGAGGCTTAACCCACTAAGCCACCGAGGCGCCCCTATTAAATTTTATTTCTACCAATAAATAAGGAGAGTTCTACATGACGACTATGTAACATGTGATTTAATTGCATGGATCACTGTACATCTTTCTTCCAGGCAAATTAAGAAGCTTTATTTATTTATTAATTCATTTATTTGTTTGTTTGTTTGTTTATTTATTTATTTATTTATTTAAAGATTTTATTTATTTATTTGACAGAGAGAGATCACAAGTAGACAGAGAGGCAGGCAGAGAGAGAGAGAGGGAAGCAGGCTTCTTGCTGAGCAGAGAGCCCGATGCGGGACTCGATCCCAGGACCCTGAGATCATGACCTGAGCCGAAGGCAGCGGCTTAACCCACTGAGCCACCCAGGCGCCCCTGTTTATTTATTTTTAAGGATTTTATTTATTTGAGAGAAAGCACAAGCAGAGGGAGCGGCAGGCAGAGGGAGAGGGAGAAGCAGGCTTCCCGAGGAGCAGGGAACCCGACGTGGGCTTGATCCCAGGACCCTGGGATCAGGACCTGAGCCCAGGGCAGATGCTTAACCACTGAGGTTCTCAAGCGCTCCTAAGAGGCTTTATTAATGAAGGCATATTTATTAACATATTAGGCTTATACATATTTGACAGGATCTAAGGAAATAGCAATTTTTGTAAAAATTAGGAATGTGCCTAATGTGCCTGGGTGGCTCAGGGGGTTAAGCCTCTGCCTTTGGCTCAGGTCATGATCTCAGGATCCTGGGATAGAGTCCTACATCGGGCTCCACGCTCAGCAAGGCGCCTGCTTCTCCCTCTCTCTCTCTCTGCCTGCCTCTCTGCCTACTTGTGATACCTGTCTGTCGAATAAATAAATAAAATCTTTTTATTTATTTATTTTTTTTTTAAAGATTTTATTTTATTTATTTAACACAGAGAGAGAGATCACAAGTAAGCAGAGAGGCAGACAGAGAGAGAGAGAGGAGGAAGCAGAGAGCCCGATGCGGGGCTCGATCCCAGGACCCTGGGATCATGACCTGAGCCGAAGGCAGAGGCTTTAACCCACTGAGCCACCTAGGTGCCCCAAATAAAATCTTTTTTAAAAAATTAGGAATTACTACTCAAAATTGTTAAGGAATTTTAATATTTCACTTTGTTCTATTTTAAGCATTTGCCTTTAAACATGGTGCATAACCATGGAATTTCATTACCAGGGGAGAAGATGTCTGAGTCCTGGTTGAAACCAGTGCTGAAATTTTGCTCACTTTGGAAGCAAAGGTCTTAAAGATAGAGTATACCAAGTCATCATCATCATTAAAATAATAACAAAGCTGTGACTGAATGAAAAGGAGTGAGTGCATTTGTTTGTAAAAACCTAATCTAGTAAGAATTTTTAGAATTAAAAATTTTTAGAAAAAAAAAAAACATGGTGCATAAGGAACAGAGCATATATTAATGAATAAGAATAACGAGATCCCAGAGAACTTGAGGCAGATATAAAAGTAAATATATCTGTTCTTCCTCTATCTTTCTGGATCATTTTTTTTCTAGATCATTTTTGATAGAAAATTGGCAAGAAAGGAATTCCTTCTCTTGTTTTTACTGAGAGTAATTGATTCGCTTGGAACCAAATTGCTCCAGAGTCAACTTGGATGGAATTCCTGCTACAAAGCATTGGTCTTTCCTCCGGTACTGATGCATGGCATGAAAGCCTTGTAATGAAAGATGAGGGAGACGAACTCGGCTTCACTGCAGCCTGGGCGGCGGCTGACTCAGCTCCAGCTAGTACAGTGACATTAACGACTAATGAGTAATTTACAGCTGCGAGGGGGTGGATTGTTACTTGGGACAATTTTCTCTTTTTTCACACCCTTTTTTATTTTATTTTTCCATTTCAAGCAGCAATTATTTATATACTGATGTTCTACACTCTCTGCAGAAGGAGAATACTTAACGTAGCAAGACTGGAGTGTAGCCCTGCATGCCTGCTTTAGAACTGAACCCCCATAAGATAGCAAAGTGAAATGAAGAGGTTTTTTTTTTTCTTTTGGTGGTATCATTGGTCATTCTGATTTTCTGTTTTTTCAAGAGATTACCCAGTGTTGTTTCCTTGCCAGGGTTGTGATTCAGAATGATCTATTGTAATTCTAACTCTTTGCAAATCCTTAATCTCTTTAACCCAAATCCCTCAGTTTGAATAGTTTGAATTGCACTGAGGAGCCTGGGGGTGGGGGTGGGGCAGACAGGGTTTATCTGGAATGGCAGAATGGGAGAGGAGCATGCTGGGTAAAGCCTGCACCGCTGGTTTCAATGCACTCAAGTCCCCACTGAATGCCTTTGCCTCTCAGTTGTTTCCAAAAATAGACTTTAAAAAAAAATTCTTAACCTAAAGTTCTTTTCATGTTTATGTCATCTCTACCAGAGTGTTTGCTAAACAACCTTGTATCTCTCGGTACAAATTTAGTTTGGCAGATATAACTCCTCTTCAGACAACCTAAAATCAATTTGAAATATCCCAATGTAAAAATTAAAAACAAGAAGGGGAAAATTGTCACTAACACAGAGGAAATTAAAAGAGTTTTTTAAAAAAAGCCTTTATTTGTCAGAGAAAGAGAGAGCACAAACAGGGAGAGCTGCAGAGGGAGAGGGAGAAGCAGGCTCCCTAGTGAGCAGGGGACTCAATCCCAAGACCCTGGGATCATGACTTGAGCCAAAGGCAGACAGACACTTAACCAACTGAGCCACCCAAGGCATTGCAGAGGAAATTAAAAGAATTATGAAAACTTTGTGTAAATAAATCTGAAAACCTGGGTGTTTTCTAGAAAAATAAAAATTGACAAACTTAACCTAAGAAAGAGATTAAGATTGTCAAGGAACTATCTTCTAAAAAAGGACAAAGAATAGGTGATTCTACCAGTGAACATGTTCAAATGAGCGAAGATAGACAATTCTAATGGTTTTTATTTATTTTTATTTTATTTTATTTATTTATTTTTAAAGATTTTATTCATTTGACAGAGAGAGATCACAAGTAGGCAGAGATGTAGGCAGAGAAAGAGAGAGGAGGAAGCAGGCTTCCCGCCAAGCAGAGAGCCCGATGCGGGACTCGATCCCAGGACCCTGAGACCACGACCCGAGTCGAAGGCAGAGGCCTAACCCACTGAGCCACCCAGGCGCCCTCTAATGGTTTTTAAAATGGATTATCCAATTGCATATGGAAGGAAAATTTACAAAACATAAAACTGATACAAAAACTTGCCTGAAATAAAGCTAAAGAAGGAAATGAGAGCTCAATCTAAGTATCATTGTAAAAAAAATTCTAAGTAAAATATTTGTATATTGAGTACAATAGTTCATTCATTCATTTATTGAGGGCCTACCATAAGGTTCACACTGTGCTGAGACCATAAACAAAACAGAAAAAATACGAAGTCCATTAGGATAATTGATATATTAAGGTCAAAAGAAAAACACCAGAATAATCTCAAAAGATGCCCGAAGAAGCATTTGATAAAATTCAATTACCCATTCCTAATTTTAAAAGTATACGTAAAAAGTAGAACTCGATGAGTACATCTTGGACTTTGTAGGACAAAGTTTTGCTCAGACCAAAATCTAGCAGGTATGCATAATGTGTACTTAAGAATTTTTTGGTTGCAAGCAACCACTAACATAACTCAGACTAGCTTTAAGGAAACAGAATTTATTGGCTCCACTTTAACATATGGGCTACACAGCTAGATTCAAGGCCTCACATGATTCATCTTAACCTAACATTTCTCCAAATCTCCGCTCTCTTCCTCCTTCCCTCCTTTCCTTCTTCCCTCTTCTTCACCCTCTCCCTTTCTCTCTCTCTCTCTCCCTCCCTCCCTCCCTCCATTCCTTCTCTTTCTCCCTTTTTTTCTTTTTTTGAGTTGGCTCCACATCCAATATGGGGCTCAAACCATGACCCTGAGATCAAGAGTCATTTGCTCCACTGACTGAGTCAGCCAGGAGCCCCTCTTTAATTTTGATTTTATTTTCAGGCTCCATGTGGTGGCAAGATGACTGCTAGAAGCACTAGGTCATCATCTGCCCAGGCTCAAATCAAGCAGGAAAGTAAGAGTTGCTCTTCACTTCAGTTGCTCTTACATAAATCACAGGATTCACTCTAACCAGCCCAGCTTGGATTATTTCCAATTCCTGAACCAATCAGTATAGCCAGAGGAATGTGGTTGTCTAATTAGCTAGACTGGATCCACATGTTTTACCCCCAGATGCACATGGACTGCGAGTAGAGAAGGAAACGTCCCTGGTAGAAAGAGGAATGTTTGCTAGGTGGCAAGTAACACATTAAAGCAAAGTTCTGACTCAAAATAGGTAATAAAGCAAAATAACTAGGAATAAATTCATTAAGAAATATGACGATCTTGGGACACCTGTTTGGCTTATTTGTAAGAGTATGTGACTGTCTATCTCTGGGTTGTGAGTTTGAGCCCCACATTGGGAACAGAGATTACTAAAAAAAAAAAAAAACAAAAAACCCTAGGTCCTATGTTAAAACCCTACTGAGCAACATAAAAAGGATTTAAATTAATGAAATAATATAACTTGTTCGTAGATAAGACTCAATATGAAAAAGACATCAATTTTTTTGGCAAATTACTCTATAAATTCAAGATGATCCCAAAACAGTGGCAACAGATATCCCCCCTCAAATTTGCCAAAATAATTAGAAAACTCATCTGGATGAATAAACATGTCAAACTACCAAGTGACATCTTTTAAAATTAATATTAGGTAGGAAAGCTAATCCTCCAGATACGAAAACATGTTATAAAGTTATGATAGTTATAAAATAATGGCACCACTATAGAAATAGATCGAGTGATCAGTGAAACCTATAGAATAGATGATAAAAAAGCATACATTTTTTAGTAGTTACTTTATGTATGTTTGCATATCCATTTATTCGGTAAACATCTAATGAGCCCTTGCTATCTGCTAGGTACTGAACTATGACTAATCAAGTACGATTAAGACACAATCTGTATCTACAGTCTAATTTGGGAAATGTAGAGCATGGCTGTCAGAATCAGACAGACCTGTGACTGAAATGGTTTTTACTTGTTTGTGAAACGTTCCAGAGACAGAGGACGTAACAAACACTTAATAAATGTTATCTATTGTCATAAAATGTTGCAAGAGCTATAGTAGATGGTGTGATGGGAACATAAGGGAAGAAGCAACTGGGGGGGAATAGGAACAGATATACTGGTTTACTAAATATTAGAGGAAACTGGTGTTGCCTCCCCTAACCAGTTAAATCTACCCAGTGCTGCCCCCAAAGACAGCACAGTGATGGAAATGTTCTCTACCTGCATTGTCCAGTGTGGTAGCCATTGGTCATATGTAGTTACTGAGCATTTGAAGTATAGCAAATGTGACCCAAACACTGAATTTTAGGTTTTACTTAATTTTAATTAATTTAAAGTTAAATGGCCACATGTAGCTAGTGAGAAACCTTACTTGACGGTGCAGGTCTATATAGTAAGAGTAATATACAAGCCAAAGAATGATATTGTGGTTTCTATTATTTGGGAATCTGAGAACTCTCCTGACAGTTAATATCAGTGCTTTGTTTCACCCCCACTCCACTATCCCTCAGTGTTTCCAAAATCACTTACTGTTTTGCAGTCCTCTGTTGTGATTGAGTCAAACTCACACCTGTGCTGCTGCAACGACCAGTTGGGTTGGAGTGCTACAAATAGGTAATTGCTGGCTGAAAGAGATCTTTTCTGGCAACTGGTGCTTTAAAAAATAGAGACTGAAGTTTGTCAAAACAATAAAAATACTAGCTTGTATTTTTCCCTCTTATACACACCTTCTCAGGTTCCCCTTGTATAGGCACCTCCCCAGGTGGCATTTGCTTGCTGAACTTCCTTTCTCTTTTAAATATACCTTTGATTTTCAGTTATATAAAAATGTCAAGGGGGATAGAGCCAGAAACATGGTTTACCAACTTATACTATTTTAATGAGAAGAAAGGCAATTGAAAACCTCGAGATAAGCTTTCTGAATATAGTCACTGTTGGAAGGATTTTGAGTAAGGAAACAGGTAAATGTAGTTGCAGATTAAAGCAACAGCAGGGAAAGAAACAGAAAAGTTCCTGGGCCATTCTAGAACACAAAGTCTCTCTCCTGTGGGATCTGTGTTCTAGAGCAGAGGAGTCACATGCAGCCATTGCCCATCTGGTACACGTTTTCTCAGGCTGTCAAGCTATATCCGATTTAGTAAAATGGAAAAAAATAAGAATTTTTGAAGAATTTGAAATCTTTTTACCTGAGATGTAGGAATCTCTAAAATACTGGCTTGAGAATACTTAATCTCCCCTTGGTTATTTAATAGCTGCAACTTGAGTAGAGGGCAGCTGGAGCCGGGGTGATGTGAGATACAGTCTCTTCAGCACTAGTCAGTATTGCCTAAAAGGTTTACACACCTGTCCATCCATCGAGGGCTGCAAGTCAGCCTCCCAAGTCAGCTTATCTACTCCACTTGATAGGTGAAGTAGTAGACTTAACAGTCTAAGGTGAAGAACCCTCTGGTTGTCATCTCCTTTGTTCTACCCAGGGTTACACCCATAGACAGAGTTTTTTTGTTTTGTTGTTGTTTTTTTAAAGATTTCTTTATTTGACAGATCACAAGTAGGCAGAGAGACAAGTGTGGGGCGGGGGTGGGGGAAGCAGGCTCCCCGCTGAGCAGAGAGCCTGATGTGGGGCTCGATCCCATGACCCTGAGTTCATGACCAAGCCGAAGGCAGAGGCCTAACCCACTGAGCCACCCAGGCGTCCTGACAGAGTTTTTTTGTTTTTTAAAGATTTTATTTGATAGAGACATGGCGAGAGAGGGAACACAAGCAGGGGGAATGGGAGAGGGAGAGCAGACTCTCCGCTGAGTAGGGAGCCTGATGTGGGGCTCAATCCCAGGACCCTGGGATCATGACCTGAGCCGAAGGCAGACGCTTAGCGACTGAGCCACCCAGGCGCCCCCTGACAGTACTTTTTTCCTTAGAAAAGTACTTTTTTCCTTAAAGACTTTAAAAAAAACTTTTACCACATTTGTTAACCTTTAGCTAGACTATTTAAGCTATTGCCAAAAACTTTTAGGGAACTGGAAGGAGGTAAAGGAAGAGGTTAGAAAAAAGACAAAAAAAGTTTATCAAACTCTCATTCCTGTAGTTGGTAAATAAATGTTTTCATAGGTCTTTCATAATCCAGTTGGTTGGTAACTACTGTTCATCTTTCAGTCATTTTCTTTTTAAAGACCTTATTTATTTATTTATTTATTTATTTTTTTATTTATTTATTTGACAGCACAAGCAGAAGGAGCAGCAGGCAGAGGGAGAGGGAGAAGCAGACTCCCTACTAAGCTGGGAGCCTGATTCGGGTCTCGATCCCAGGACCCTGAGACCATGACCTGAGCCAAGGGCAGATGCTTAACCAACTGAGCTCCTCAGGCCCCCCTTCAGTCATTCTTCTAAGCAGGGGGAGCTTGGCTTTCCAGATGATAACCACGGCAACCAACAAAAAGGGAACCAGTGCTCAGAGAACTTTGAGGGTTGGAAGAAATCCAGTGTAGGAGTAGATTCAACCCTGGCCAGAGGTTTTCTCCTCATGACATAAGGATATCATAGTGGCCGCTGCTGGGTGATGATTTTCTACTAGACTGCTTGTCATTTTCTCTCTTCAGAAGCAACATTTCATTTCTCTTCAGGAGGAACTTCTGTTGAGCAGGAACTTGATGAAGGTGACCTACTTCTGTCTTTACCAAGCAGGCAAGTGAAAAGCAGCTTTACAAGGCTCTTCACTGGGGGTGTCTGTGTTTCTTTCACAGAGATTGAAACAGTGAAATTGGCCCGTTCTGTCTTCAGCAAACTGCACGAGATTTGCTGCAGCTGGGTGAAAGACTTCCCTCTCCGCAGGAGACCCCAGCTGTATTATGAGACGTCAATCCATGCCATCAAAAACATGCGCAGGAAAATGGAAGACAAACATGTCTGCATTCCTGACTTTAATATGCTCTTCAATCTAGAGGTAAAGGGCCCTTCTCAAGAGTCAATGAGATTAAAAAAAAAAACAAACACCTTCATGGTCTTATTTTTCTATAAGGAGAACTTCTAATATACCTCTAATAGTATCCTGATGGTTTGGAATAGGACTGAAGGCAGAGGGGCACAAATTTGCTTGCATCAGACAACAGAAAAGAAACTATTTTATGTTATTTTGGTTTGTTTCTTTATTTTTAAGTAAGCTCTACGCCCAACGTAGGGCTTGAACGCCTACTCTGAGATCAGGAGTCACATGCTCTACTGACTGAGCCTGCCAGGTGGCCTGATTTTATATTATTTGAATAGGTAATATATTCATACGGTTCAGATTGGAAAACAAAAATCTCTCTTTTGTCCTTGTGTCTCGGACACTCAGTTCCCTTCCATGAAGGCAAGGGAAGTTACTGTTTTTTTGTGTAAACTTCCAGAGCTATTCTATAAACATATAAGCATAAAAGAAAACTGCATTGCCTCAATAAAGCTGTTTTTTTAAAAGGAAACTACAGTACAATCAGATGGTGTTTATTAAGTTCCCACATTACTATGTTGTTGAAGCAACGTAAAACACAAACATAAAAGGATGACTTTAAGACTGAGATTTACTGTGATTCTCTTTTTAAAATCTCAGTTTCTGAGATAAGGAGAGTAGCTGGAATTACATTTCATGAATCTCTGTGACTGACAAATTGGATCATATGAGCCCTGTCAGCTTAATAACCATTTTCTTGTTATCTGTTAGTGCCAACAGAGGTAGGTTTGTTTCCTCTGCCTGTCACTTGCTTCTTTTCTTCACTCAAGTCCATAACTTAAAAATTACAATGTAGTAATTTATACAAAGCACAATATTTCCTTTATTTAGCAGCTAAATTTAAATTTTAGCTAACTGTCAGGGTCTGATAAGCAGTGATGGCAGGTTGGTAATTGGTGCTTATGGTGCAAAGATAGATCAGCTTTGTTTCCAAATTCCTTTAGAATATGTGAATATGCTTGTTTCCAACTGCTACCATGCCCATGCAAATGTAACCTTAAAGGTGAACTTTAATGTGACAAACAATCCTTCTATCACTCCACCCACTTGAAGATTATACTCAGATCTGAGGGCATTGTTAATGTTCGTTGATCTGGTTGGTTTTCATTTTGCTTCAAAATCAGCCCAAAGGCCTAACTCAGAAAGGAACACCTTGCTTTAGAGAAAGAGTTTTGAAGGCAATTTGGCAACACATACTTAGAACCTGTATATTTTCACCACCGTTGATCTGGTAATTTCACTTAATTTTATATCATAAGGACACAAATGCAGGAAATTCTTACATATATGTTTTGACATAAATGTCTTACATAACAATTTCAATAATAAACTAGAAATGATCAAAGTTATATAGGGAGTAACTATAATATGCTCATAAGATATATAGTACATATTCATTTCAAATGTCTGAGTAATAATGACATGGGGGGAAATGCTAATGATATGCTAAATGACAAAAAGGATTTAAAATTTTATGTATAGTATAATTCTAATTTTGTTTTATCTAAAAAATTTATATATGTAGAAAAAAGACTGGTTATCTACGAATGGTGGGATAATATAGATTTCTTTATTAGTCCAAATAAACAATGCATCATCTTTATAACAGGGAAAACTTTGTTTTTTTATTTAAAAGGTACACTAATTTTTTAAAGAGGTCCACTTGGCTGTCTTCTGTTTCTTTGGATACTATATTGTTTAAGAATCTCCCTACCAATGTCACATTGTTTAAAGTTATACTCTCATGGCCTCAAGAGGGTATTATTGTTCCCTCCTTCTTTGTGATGATCCCACATCAGCTCACTTAATATTTTAAAAACTGCTTGGATATGCTGTTTTTCAATTTTACCCTTATCCTGCCAACTGAGTTGTTTAAAAATGAGTACTACCTTAGTATAGGTAGAAATTCTCCATATCAGGACTTTTTCTTCAAGATAGTTCTGTTTAATTAACTAGTTGTAATGTCTGTGTTAGATGTTGATTTCATAATATTTGGGTATTTTTACTCTATGGACATTTATATTTGGTACTTTTGTAAATGTAGTATACCCTTTAAAAAGAATTTTTTCTGGGATGCCTGGGTGGCTC
This sequence comes from Lutra lutra, assembly GCF_902655055.1. Taxonomy (NCBI): domain Eukaryota; kingdom Metazoa; phylum Chordata; class Mammalia; order Carnivora; family Mustelidae; genus Lutra; species Lutra lutra. The sequence continues at coordinate 33,380,621 of NC_062293.1, forward strand.
AGTTGGTTGGGCATCTGCCTTCAGCTCAGATCATGATCCCAGGGTCCTTGGGATTGAGTTCCGCATTGGGCTCCCCCTGCCTGCCACTTCCCTCTGCTTGTGTTCTCTCCCTGGCAAATGAATAAATAAAATCTTTTAAAAATATATATATATATTTTTAAAAGATTTTATTTGAGAGAGGGAGGAGTAGGGGGAGAAGGACAAGCAGAGACCATGCTTGAGGACAGAGCCCAACACAGGGCTTGATCCCATGACCCTGAAATCATGACCTGAGCCAGATCAAGAGTCAGACCCTTAAACAACTGAGCCACCCCCGTGTGCCTAAAAAGAATTTTTTCAAAACAGATATACCTGTTGTTTTAGTAGTTCTTCCAAATCCCTAGCTAACAGATGAGGAAAAAAGCACAAGAAAATTACCTGATTTACTTTGTATATTTGATTTCCTTTGAATGACAGGGCCTAGACTCAGTTCCTAGAGCCCAAGGATTAAGTCAAAGCTTGCACATGAAAATGATTACATACTGTTGCCTAAAAGGAGTCCAGGACTCGAGTGAGCGTTCAGTGAGCTACAGATCTCCTAAGTAAGTTAGATCTGAGATGTACACACTGGAGGTGAAGATAAAGAAGCAAACTACTTTAATGGCTTAAATGTAATATTGTGATTAGGCTTCCTTTGTCAAGACACCATTGGTTTAGAAGATCCTCCTCTGGCAGTTGCCTCAGTGCTTCAAGCAGTGGCTGGCCCAGAAAGTGTGAAGCTAAATCTTAGTTAGGGGATGAGGCAAAATGGTTATAGGGCATTTGGACATCTGATATGCTTTAAGTTTGGCTAACCGGTTTAGAGACTCTGTTATTTACAGTGAGTGTTCAATGTGACTATGATTTATGAAGAAGATATTATAGTTTAGAAGTATCTGTATGCTTTCATTATCTCTGTATTTTTTTTTCCTAGATTTTATTTGACAGAGAGATCACAAGTAGGCAGAGAGAGAGGGGGAAGCAGGCTCCCCGCTGAGCAGAGAGCCCAATGTGGGGCTCGATCCTAAGACCCTGAGGTCACAACCTGAGCCTAAGGCAGAGGCCCAACCCACTGAGCCACCCAGGCGCCCCTATCTCTGTGTTTTAAACAACCTGACATAATTGGTCTTGGGCTGAAGGCCAATTATTTCCTATTGTTCTCAGTTTCTAATTTTATTAGAATACTTTCATTTTGAAAAAAATACGCAATCCAGAACAGCTTTTGCTCAATTCCTCCTCATCCTTTCCCTTTCCTCCCCCCTTCCCACAACTTATAACAGCAGTTTTGAAGCAACTGCCTGTGGGCGGTTTCCATGGTACAAGACGACAACTTCCACTGACAGGGCACTTCAGCCTGAGCTAATTGGCCACGCTGTGTTGCAGTGTTGTGTGCGTAAACACAGATGCCCTAGTACTGCAGGTGTGTTAGCGGGCGATCAGGCATGTCGAAAAAGAGAAGCACGTTGTCTCCTTGTCTAGGTGACGGGTGCAGCAGAGAAGGGGAATGAGCTCAGTACAAGGGACTGGGTCATTTGAGTCAGGCTGTGCCTTACTTCCTTAACAGTTTCTGTTTTTCTGCTGACAGGACCAAGAAGAACAAGCCTACTTTGCTGTATTTGATGGCCATGGGGGAGTGGACGCTGCCATTTATGCCTCCATCCACCTGCACGTTAATTTAGTCCGCCAAGAGATGTTCCCGCACGATCCTGCAGAGGCCCTGTGCCGGGCCTTCCGGGTCACTGATGAGCGGTTTGTGCAGAAAGCAGCCAGGGAGGTATGCCGTTTTCTCAGAAATTCCAACCACGAATGCACTAGCTGAGCTCACCTTGGCCTGTAGTTCAGGGGCTGTTTTGGATCTTCTCTTCTGGGGCCGGCATTATTTAAAGTTCTTTTAAGCTGTTTTCTTGACCCACAATATTGGATTCTGTTGTAGTTCTAATTCCCTCTTCAGGGTTTTAGTGGAGCAACATGATGTGCTGTAGAGAAACTCCTAAGTTATAATTTTCTAGAAAGCCAGTCCCTCGCTGGATTTGGCCAGGTGAGTTTTAGCTTATTTACCAGTGCCTGTCAGCTTCACACCAGGCCCATCTCTCTAAGCAGACTTTTGCTGACAAAATCTGGATACGGTGATTAAAACAATGGACTAAAAAGGAAACAGGAGCTGGATTACTCCCATACGTTTGGTTCTTAGTGGGTTGGCAGTGTTTCACTGTGTATCTCTTGAGGGAAAATTTGCTTGGAGAGCGAATCCTTAGATGATTCTTGAACTGATTTTCTCTTTACAGGAAGAAAAGTCAGAGCTCATGTCCTAGTTTCTTAAGGTTAATCAGACCTAAGGTTTTTACTCTGAATGAGTGACAGGGGCTCTATATTAAGATCTAAAAGTAAAAATTTTGATCTAATTATCATTCTGGGCATTAGTATGTGATTAACTACAGTATTCTATATTCATTTCTAACTGGGGGCCAACAACAAGATAACAATTTTTCATTTTTAAAAGTAATTACAGAATTATTATACATACAAAAAATAAGACTCCTGCCCTATGAATTAAACATTAACTGTTTTTGAATAGGACTTGGAAAGAGCGAGGTCATCATTTAATCCAGTTCTTCGATTTCATTGCTAGACTGCACAGCCGCAGTGGTGCTTGGAATCAGTGAAACAATACTTCAGAACTATTTGGTATTAAACAAGGAAAATATTTGGTATTTTCCCACCTATACCCTAGGTTTAGATGAATATGCAAATCCAACAAGTGACCACTAGGGTCTACATATACAGGTGGGGCTAGAAAACAGGAAGGGTTGTTGACCTCAGACTGTCCCAGAGTCTTGAGGGCTGGTATTGCTCTGCTCTGCCTACCTTAGAGCCATTGACTATCGTCATTTTGACTGAGGACAAGATCTGGCTCCCGAGAGGTGATCTGTAATCACCAGCGTGAAGCTAAGAGAATCACTTTGTCATCTTCTATCCTTTTTTTCCTCTGTGTTGTCAAAATTATGGCTTTTTCCTCTGACCATGTTCACCTCATTTGCTTTGCCAATGATCCTAGTGTCTCTTGGTCTTGCCAGTAGTTCTTTTGAATAATTTAGGTTCGTCTCAGCAGTTACTTTTCTCCTCCTCGGGCTCCCAGGTGCTGCTAACTGCCGGGAAGCAAGCAGCTATTCCTGTTGCGAAGCAGCCCTGCCTCCCGTTCTGGGCAGGGCATGTGCGCTGAAGTGTCTTTATCATGTGTTCCAGGGGCTGAGGTTTTGAACATTCTGTGTGGGAAGACATCTTATTGGTGGGTGAGGATTTTTAACAAACTTTCCCTATATAGGGAAAACGAGAAGTTGTTTTTCTCATTGGATACAAGGGGCCTTTTACCATCCTTGACGCATTGGTTCTAATTTAGGCCAAGTCCTTGGTAACAGAAAGTCATGCTTCTTTGGTGGTGACTCATGTCAAACGGAGATGTCATTTTAGTGTAGTAGTATCAGGAGCATTAAGTATGCTGCTACTGAGCTATTGCAGTGAAGTTTCAGGCTGTTCTTTATGCAGTGTTCCAAAGCAGAGGCCCCTAAAATTATTATCAGTGATTTTTTTTTTTTTTAAGATTTTATTTATTTGACAGAGATCACAGGTAGACGGAGAGGCAGGCAGAGAGAGAGAGAGAGGGAAGCAGGCTTCCCGCTGAGCAGAGAGCCCGATGCGGGACTCGATCCCAGGACCCTGAGATCATGACCCGAGCCGAAGGCAGCGGCTTAACCCACTGAGCCACCCAGGCGCCCCTTGTCGGTGATTTTTTAAAAATATAAGCAACTTAGCATCCCAGAGAATATATGTTATCTCTTGGTTCCTATCTTAATTATTTTCAGAGTATGGGAGCATTTGTTGTGTCTCAGTCAGATCCTTTGTAACGTTAGGACCCTCCCCCTGTACATATTGTAGGTCAGTAACAAAACAGAGACCTGAACATGGAAATCTTTAAGGGCTGCTGTAGTGGGCTGAGCGCTGAACTGGGAGGAAAAAGAATTTCAGTTCTGTTTTATGTGGTAATGAGTTACCCACCTTTGGAAAGGTCACGTAGCCTGCCATAATTTCCTTACCTGTACATAAAATGAAATGAATAATCATCCCTGTCTTGCAGATCATGGATGACCTGGATCTGTGCATGTGCACATTCGTATATACACATAAAAATGCAGAGAAATAACAACTGCTGTCTGTTGTGAAATCAAGTTATTAATAGTCAGCCCCCAAAAGTTTGTGTTAACTACAAATCGCCTGTCAATGAGAATTTGAAGTCTGTTTATTTTTACTGACTCTAGTTTTATGCAATTACTTTCAGAGTCTAAGATGTGGGACCACAGGAGTGGTGACTTTCATCAGAGGGAACATGCTCCACGTGGCCTGGGTTGGGGATTCCCAGGTCATGCTGGTGAGAAAAGGGCAAGCTGTTGAGCTAATGAAGCCACACAAACCGGACAGGGAGGTAAGTGTGCTCTGTTCTGGGAGGGCGCACGCCACAGAGGCAGGTTTCTAGCTATTAATTAAGATTCACTTGCTTATTAGGATTACCACCATTATCTGAGCAACCATGCCCACCTTACAGAGGAGTAATAGAGAACCTTTTCCGGAAGCTGATGAGTATTTTATCTGTTGTTTACTGTTAAGGTAGATAAATAAATCCTGAATGCAATTATTTGCTTCTTTCTATTGCATTGCTGTTTAGGATGAAAAGCAGCGAATTGAGGCTCTTGGAGGTTGTGTAGTCTGGTTTGGTGCCTGGAGGGTGAATGGAAGTCTGTCGGTCTCCAGAGCTATTGGTAGGAAAAACAAATTCCTTTTTGTTTCTCCAAACTGTCCTCTTCTAGTTCATTGTCTCATATTAATTCTGCTACAAAAAGGGAACTTGAGATGGTCATTTATATTATCAGAGTACTTATTATTGTTTAAAGTAACAATTAGATAATGCCTCTTTTAATTATTTGATCTACCTATTCATTTATATACTTAAATTCCATTATTGAAAGGGAACTACATTAAAAATTACAGAATTTATTAGTTTCTTTTTTTTTTTTTTAAGATTTTATTTATTTATTTGCCAGAGAAAGATCAAAGGTAGGCAAAAAGGCAGGCGGCAGGGGGTGGGAAGCTGGCTGCCCCCAACCCCCTGCCCGAGCAGAGCCCGATGCGGGGCTCGATCCCAGGACCCTGAGATCATGACCTGAACCAAAGGCAGAGGCTTAACCCACTGAGCCACCCAGGCACTGCTCTTCTTTTTTTTTTAAATGGAAGCCTTTAATCTTTGGGACACAAATCTGCTTAAAACTACAGTGATCTCCATTTCACCATTTTGGATCATATTTAACTTAATTCAATTCAGTATTTTCAAGAGAATGGAAGGCTCCTCTCCCTATATTTTACCTTGCTTCTATCTTTGTTTTCACTGAATTATAATATGACATAAACATTATGCTTTTTAGGTGAAAACAATTTTTTTTTTTAAAAACTGTGGTAATATAGTGATTTGCCAGATAACCCGAGGGTTTCAAACAATCTGTCTCCCTGGGACCTAAATTCTTCAAGAGACGGGAAAGTCAGTGAAACTATCTAAAACTTAAGAGAGTAAACAGCTCAGCTGATTGGACAGAACGCAAGGGTGTAAGTTCAAAGATAGTCCTGTTTCCATTTTTGTTTCACTTTGGCCCCTGGGTTTATGATACTTTAGGTTTTGTGGCTTAGCTTCATTTTCCGTTTTTTAAAAGCATAAATCAGTGCGCGTGTCATTACGCGTGATATGCATGCATACTACAGTTCTTCATTCCCGCCTCCTAAAGGAATTAAATGAAGTAGTTTGACATAGGGATAATATGGATAAATGGAATTCACATGTAATCCCCCAGTTTTGCTTATCGTTACCAAAATATTCCAGAACATTAACAAAATCTCAAAGGATTGATTCAGTTTCACCAGTGATCGGAGTTCCTCCCACTCTTTGGGAAGGTGCTGGCAAGCTGTGAAGTGGCCCAAATGTGAGCAGCAGAAGGCTGAGAAAGTGAAAGCTGAAAGATCCTGAAAAAATGAGGGTTCGTTTTTATCTCAGACTGAGAGTTATTACAAACTCTGGACTAAGATCCCAGAGGGGAAATTTCTCATTTCTGAAACACAACCCCCATGCAGAATTATTTCTAACAATTCCTCTTGATCTTATAGTCTCTGTCAGAGTATCCAAAGGTATCTTTAATGCTTGTCATAGAACCAGCTTTACTAGAGCATACTTGCCTTTTTTTGCTTCTAAAAATATAACACACGGGGAAACTAAAAGCAAGGGGAGCATGTCCTTGAATAAGAGATGGACTAAGAGAAAAAGCAGCAGACTCCATAGGGGAAGTGGCTTTTAGGTTGGATGTGGAAGATAGTGTATAGGGGAGGAAATTCCAGGGGGAGGGGAGTACCATGCATGGGCATCTGAAAGGGGACACCATGTTTTAGGAACAACGGCATGGACAAGGGGCTAGGGCAGAGGGTAGGAGTGACCAAAGTAAGTGCTGGCACCGGACTGTGAAGGGTATTCAGCAGGCTCTGAGTATTCTTAGACTCTACCGGGTGAATGAGCGGAGATGCCGCATGATCAGACTCATAAGGTATTTGTAATGATGGTAGAAAAGAGATTGGAAAGTGTGGAAAGCTCAGATGAGATCACTCAGGTGCTGTTGACACCGTTCTTAGAGATGAGGGCAGCTCAACAGGGATACAGAGGTGGTATAAGTTGATCAGACAGAAGTGAGTTTGTGGGGGTGGAGGAAAGCTGATTTCCAGGTTTTCGACTTGTGTGACCGGGAAAATGATAAAGTATTTGTAAAAAAGTAACAGCAGTTTGTGGGGTGGGGAGGAGGGTAGATGATGAGTTCATTTTGGACAAATTTTACGTCCTAGATACCTGTGTGATATTTTAGGAGAGAGAATTGATAAGCAGCTGGAAATACACATCTGAAGATGAGCAGAATTCTGAGTTACAGATAAGAGATATGGGAACTCATCCCATTTTGGCAATAATATTAGCAGTCTGTGAAGTGATATTATATATATTAGTTGAAATTACAGGCTCGGATGGCATTGCCCAGAAAGAAGGTGTAGTGTGATTAGACACCAAGGATGAGACTCATTACTTAAGGTAGAAATACACAATGAAGTCATGCTCTCTAGGTTTGAATCTTGGCTTTGTCACTTTACAAGCTGTGGGCCTTGGGAAATTAATTTCTTTGTGCCTATCTGTTCCTTGGTAAAGCAGGAATACTCACACTAAATGGCTTACTAGTTTTTGTATACCAAACAGTATACAAACGGTACACTATGCACCCTACTCAGAGCCCTGCCTGGCAATTTGGCACATGATGATTAGTACTATTAGTAAGTGAAGGAGCCAGTGATGAAAATCAAGAAGGGATCAGAGATCTACAAGTGGGCTCTCACAGATACTAGGAGAAGAGGGTTCCTAGGAGTAAGTGGTCACAGGGCCAAGTGCTATAGAGGTCAGGTGAGAGGTGGGTTTAAAAAGACACGGAATTTTGAAAATGGAAACTAACTGGTAATGTAGGAGAGAAATGTTTTGGATTAGTAGGTGGAAAAAACACCCAGAAAAATCAGGTGACAGAAAATCACCAATAACACAAAAGAACATGTATAGATTTAGTTTCTTGGGCAATTTAGTGGTAAAGGAAATAGTGTGGTGGCCTTAGGGAAAGAAAGGGTCACTTTTATTTATTATTTTTGTTTTTAAGATAAGGAGTTTGGATCAGAGTATGTTTGTAGGATAAAAGATGAGAGCAAGTATAAGAAATTAGAGATGAGAGCGATAGAAGCCAGAGTCCTTGAGAGTCAGGTCCCAGAGCACAGGTCAGCTTTGAGAAGGAAGAGCAGACCTCTCCTCCAGACAAAATGGTAGGTGATGCAGTGAGTCTCTCTAGATTAAAACAGAAGGGAGGGGTAGGAATTGAGGGAATTTAGGCCTGATAACCTTAATTTTCTTTGAAGCGGGAAATTAGGTCATCTACCAAAATCCAGTAGCTTAATTGGAAGAGAGAGGTGAAGAATGTGAGAATAAAATCGGGACCTAACCAGGGACAAGAAAAAGGACTCCTGAGCAGAGTTCAACTCTATTTAGAAAATAAGTGACACTTAAAGCTTTCAAACTGAAAAAGCTTTTCAACTGTTTCTCCTCACGAGCCCTTCAGATTTATGATTCCAAGCTGACAGAGGCATGATGCATTTGCTAGCATATGGAGAGAGGAGGTTGAAGATGAAAGGATGCTGCCATTTCTACCATGAAATGGATAATCATGCCTTCCTACCAAATTTGGGGGCGAGATGTCATGAATTTGACATCCAACAGTAGAGCAGGTGAAAAGCCAGAATTTTGGCAGGATTTCCCTGTGCAAATCTTTGTATGTTCTGTTCCAAACAGTTGCAGTAGCCTTTTTTTTTTTTTTTTTTTTTGACAGTCAGAGATCACAAGTAGGCAGAGAGGCAAGCAGAGAGAGAGAGAGGAAGCAGGCTCCCCGCTGAGCTAAGAGCCCGATGCGGGGCTCGATCCCAGGACCCTGGGATCATGACCTGAGCCGAAGGCAGAGGCTTTAACCCACTGAGCCACCCAGGCACCCCTTGCAGTAGCCTTTTAATTGAAGCACTAAAACAAGATTTTCGGGAACAGTATGACAGATCACATTTATTTTCGGAGCTGGGATTCAGAAAATAATAATGATGGTAATAACAGTCAGGTGGAGTAAGGGATGGGGAAATTTAGTAAAGTGGATTGATTGGTGGAGAATACTGAATCTCATGATTGAAGTTTTGACTGATGCCTCCCAGTAGCCTATGAGAGCTGAAGTATGAAACTGATGGACTCAAAACCATGTTTGAGGGAAGATGGCTCTGGCAGCTGTATAAAAAAGACTAGTTTCTTATCTAGTGTCTGTTGTTCTGAGTGTCCCATCATGAAACCTACTGGATAGGGCACATGGCCCACACCAGTTCTAGCAGTTATCTCCAGGGCGCCTACTGAGTTTTGGGGGCCTACTGGAGGATTAAACAGCGATGGGAAATGTCAGAAAGAACTTAGATACCAGAAGTGGTGATGACAGAGCCAGATAATTTATGTATAATTATCTTCATTTTATCATCCCATAGTCCAAAAGCTATTTTAGTATTCCAGAGAGGACGGTAACCGATGAGGGCCTACAAGTAAACCAATGCTAGGATTTGGATCCAGGCAGTCTGACTCCAGGGCTGGCATCCTTAACCACTAAGCTATAGGTCATTACTTTACAAATGATAAAGCATTTTATAAATTTTAACTACTGTTTCCCAATTATGGTACTCTAAGAATTATTGCTAAATGCTGTTTTTTATGTAAAAAAGTAGTAAATGAGTATCCCTTGTACTACTAAGCTATATGGTTACTTAATAGACTAGGGACCCTTTGGTTAGGCTCTCTCAAAGTGTCCAAAGGAAAACAATGAATGTAGAGTGAATGGATCTGGAAGTGCTCCACATCTGAAAGATCCACTGGAGATCATTTTCTCCATGGTCTGTTGATAGACGGGAGACCTTAGGCCCACACTAGGCTAGGTTTCTATCGCCAATCCAAGCATCCCATATATAGCTACACATCACTCCTTAACAGTTGCCTCTGTGTCTTTGCTTAATGCTATTTCTTCACCCGAGGGCCCTTCTCTGCCTGCTAACTAACTTATCCTTCAAGGTCCAGCTCAAATGTCATTCTATAAGTGGATGAGCTAAACAAAGGAGAAATAATGACCCAGTAGGGCCTTGGGAGTTCTCACAGTTGTTCACAAGTGGAGGATGAACAACAGCAATAAAGACGGTGGCGGGCAGGAAGGGGGGGGGGGGGGCGTTGATCAGAGACAAATGAAGACACCAAAAATATGGTAGTCCCTAAGAGGAGAAAAATGTGGTCATACATTTTCCAGTTATTCTCTAGAAGTTACAGTAAAGCAGCATTAAAAAGTAGATAGCAAACTGGACTGGGAACCAAGAGACTTAAACGTTGTAGTTCTCGTCTGAATCTTGGGATGACTTTTCCTGGCTTGACGGGAGTTGGACTTGATTTTTTAAGATCCCTTGTAACTCAAACCTTTCTCTGTGCTAGCAGCATAAAGCTATTAATTTGAAAGCAAGGACAGAAAATTAAGTAATTAACAGAATGACCACAACTTTTTCAATATGGATTTGTTCTCAAATCTCAAATCAAACTTAACTATTAGTTAAAAAAAGTAAATCTGTTAACCAACAAAAATTTCCTATGTAACACTGAATTTTTCAATACAGCAAAAAACTTAGATATGACATTTATTGCCATGCTCAGCTAAGCCCAAGTCGTAGCTAGAGGCACAAGATGCAGAGTGTAAGCTAGTGAGGAATTAAGCCCAGTGAATGGCAGTTACTTAAGAGTAAGGAGTGAGCAGCATCTCATTAACAAAGAATTCAAGCATTTTATCTGAAACTAGTTTATAAATTCTTTCCAATAAATTCAGATCCCAAGCCAGTAAATTGTGATCAGTCACAGCATTGGCCATAAACATTCTCACATGCAAGGTAAACCAAAATCTGACCTCCTTTCCAATTCCCACAGGAGACGCTGAACATAAGCCATATATCTGTGGGGATGCAGACTCTGCCTCTACTGTTTTGGATGGAACTGAAGACTACCTCATTCTGGCCTGTGATGGCTTCTATGACACCGTGAACCCTGATGAGGCAGTGAAAGTTGTATCTGACCACCTGAAGGAGAATAATGGAGACAGTAGCATGGTTGCCCACAAATTAGTTGCATCAGCTCGTGATGCTGGGTCAAGTGATAATATCACTGTTATTGTGGTATTCCTGAGGGACATGAACAAAGCTGTAAATGTTAGTGAGGAATCAGATTGGACAGAGAACTCTTTTCAAGGAGGGCAAGAAGATGGTGGGGATGATAAGGAGAATCATGGAGAGTGCAAACGCCCTTGGCCACAGCACCAGTGCTCAGCACCAGCCGATCTAGGCTATGATGGGCGCGTGGATTCATTCACTGATAGAACTAGCCTGAGCCCAGGGTCCCAAATCAACGTGCTGGAAGACCCGGGCTACCTAGATCTCACACAAATAGAAGCAAGCAAACCTCACAGTGCCCAGTTTTTGCCACCAATTGAGATGTTTGGTCCTGGTGCACCAAGGAAAGCAAATCCTATTAATGAGCTAATAATGGAGAAAAAATCAGTTCAATCATCATTGCCTGAACAGAGTGGTGCTGGAGAGTTTCCCTCTTTTAATTTGGGTTCAACAGGGCAGCAGACATACAGAATGGAGAGCTTGTCTCCTGTCTGTCCTAGGTTGGAAGATGAACAATTCAAATTCCTGGAAAAGAGAGTTTCCAGATTGTCTCATTTACGCTGTCGTTATTCAAAGAGACGGCACGGATTCAGGTTTAACCCAAAGTTGTATTCATTTATGTCTGCTCAAGAGCCTTCCCACAAAATAGGCACTAGTCTGTCCTCACTTATTCGAAGTGGGAAGAGAACTAGGATGTTCAGAAGTTTTCTGCCATGGAGGCAAAATATTTGGAAAGGACCTAGTGCAAACATGAGGAAGCTCAGCAAGAGTAATGATATTCCAGAGCCAGGTGTCCCCTGGAGCTATGAAATATAACCCTCCTCGTTCGAGTAGGCCAGCTAGCTCTCCCCCAATAAAAACACCACTATCAGAGTAGAAACAAGGTAGACATTTCTGAAATATATGTGCTTCATTATGAAACCATGGATGGCTCAATTCTTAAATGTAAATAGACCTCTAGGAACCTCAAAGTAGTGTTTTCAATCAAAAAAAAAAAAAAAAGTATTGGCGGTTTCACTAGCAAAATTACACAACTGGTCCCTGTGATGTGTCTCCACACCTACATATGACCCCCACTTTACTATCCCTTCACATCACTAGTGGAAGCTTGTGAGTTCGTTATTTTAGTCAGGCTATCTAGTGTCGAAATCTCAATGCAGGTGAAATCTGGTTTGATGTGCCTAATGTATCTATGGAAAACTTAATGCAGAATCAGATGTAGTTGGGGGATGTTCCTCAAAAGCCTGGGGACTGTGAGGAAAACCCTCCCCCTCTTTTTTGGGTTGGTAAAAGACCAAAAGCCATATGGGTTTTAACTGGTTACAATGAAAGTAGAAAACTAGTATGAAAGTGTCATTATTTTCTGACTTGTGAGGTGGTATATAGTCAAAAAGATTTACTAATTTTTTTTCCTGTAACATAAAAGATTATAAAAATTTTCTGAATTAAAAAGTACTTCCTAGGGCTGTGTAGCTATTTGGGAGTTTCATAACCTGTTATGGTGCTTTGGGCGGGATTTTTATTATTTGTCATTTCAGAAGACCGCTGTCAACTGGTTTTAACCTATGATGCTATGATATTTTTCACTGTACCTTCATCTCAGGAATAAAACTGGTTTAATGGAGATGATGTTAGGTACAAATATACTAGAATCAAGTTGCCATTTAAAAAGGAAAAATCAAATAGTATTTCTAAGTTCACAGACAGCAAGGGCATATACTACTACAAAATAAAAAGTGGTTTTGGAGAATGAAAAATATGGTTTTAAGTTCTCTAACATTGTTTCCCCCAAGGGAATGAAGTAACTGGTGTGAAAAAGGTTGAAAGTACTGCCTAAAGTGAGCCCATAGGCCAAGTGCAAAGGAGAAGGCAGGTAAAAGAAGACTGAGGTCTATTTAGTTATGAATGGAGAAAGCTCCAGTCCTGCTACAGGCAGCTTCAGACGGTAGAGAGGACTCTTTCCCATTTCAATAGTTACTTACATTTGATAATTTGAAGTTGTCTGCTTTTTGCCATTTCTGTAGTTTCAAGCTAGAAGCAGATCTTCAACTAACAGCAGCAGAAAAACTAGTAATCAGATTCAGTCAGCAAAGCAGCCTCTGATTCTCTTGAGAATCTTGAGTATCACTACATGACCTCTTTTCCTCCCCTAGTCAACTGTGGACCAGCCATGCCAATGGATAAAAGCTGCCCCTCACTCACACCACTGGGGGGCACCAAATGCTCTTGCCAAGAAATGTCCACTGCCTGTGTTTTTACAAAATAATACAATTACTTTATGTTCCCCAGACCCAAAATGGAAACTCCGATTCCTAGACTTTAAAAACAAAGGACGGTAGCATATTCTGGAAGCCAGTATAGCTATAGCAAATACACAAAAACTTCAAAGATTAATCTGTAGATTTTATTTTTAACAATTTGGATATAAGTGGAGATTTTCAGTATTTCTCTTGATTTTGAAGTCATTTATTCTTTTTCTCAAGTCCTGTGACATGTGGCTGAGGAGGGAATAAACGTGGCTCTTTTCACCAGAATCTTTTCACCAACCTGATGTTTGACCCCCATACACGGACCTCACTCACATGTGTCATTTTCTGAAGCCTAGATCTTGTTAACAACCCATCAGGTGCAGTGTCAGTTTCAGATCAAATTATCTAAGGAAACAAGAAAATAGGCAGAATATTGGTACATATCACAATCCAAAGCACTTACCTAAATTAAAATTTTTGAAGATTTTCTATAGTTGTCCATTGCTACTGTTTTTGATCAGAAGGTGAAAGGAAAGATACAAATGATAGGTTTCTTCCAGTGGGGAAAAATAGTTGGATGAAACTCAGATGAATACAGACCACATCTTTAAGGGTCTGAATTCTGTAGATCTGACTATATAAGCAGTGTTAATTCCATTTTTCATACCAGTAGCCCTCTAGAAAATAAAGCGAAGTAGTTCTATAGTGTGGTCAACTTATAAACCAATATTGTGAAAAATAGCAACTATTCATTTGTTCACAACATGCATATTTATAGAGTAGTTAGGTACCATTTGTAAGGTAAGTCCTTTAAAATTCTATAATATTAAAGTAGTGGTTATTGGTATGATATATGCTGCTCTTGGTTCTATAAACTAGGTAAAAAGCAGTGCTTTGTGAAATGCAGTGTTATATCTTAATGCCACTGGTGATAGAAAGTAGTTCCCTTCAGTTCAAATCCTGTGCCCTTATTTGCTGCTTGCTAATGTAAGCAATAAGTACCCCTCTAACTAATGGTATCTACACATTCTGTAATTTGTATTTAATGATGGTGTATCTGGTGATTGTAAAAATATTAGACAGTATAAAAGTATATAATATATATTAACTGTTAATGCTGAGGTAATAGTCTGTGAATTACGTGTTTTGTACTTTTACTAATTGTGTAATTGTGGTGGTGAAAATCCTACACTCAATCCTTAAGAGTGATGGTATCCCTTTTTCAATTTAACATGATCTGCATCAATTTGTTTGCCTGCTACAGTGTTGTTAGAATAGGAAATAGTAAAACAAATACAAACAAGAAAGTGTAGTACTTGTTAGGGAAACAGACTTCAAGTTACCAAATGAAGTCATTACAAACTCCTTGTACATTCACTGTGAGTTTCAAAGGGAATCAGTCCCTAACTTAAAGGTTTCCTTTGTTCACTTTCTAGATGTGTACTTTTGAGGGATATCTGAGGTTTAGCAACATTACAGCACCAAACACTGGGGCAATTAATCCCACTTACATCTGTGCTAAAGAGGATGGTGGAAACACATGTGTATATACCTTTTCTTTACCTAGAAGTGCCATCCACTGTCCTTGAATTAATAAGATTAAAGTTCCTGTTGCATTTAAGTTAACTAGGAGGATCCTTGAAAGTAACACCTTTTCCAAGGACAATGTCAACAATGTCAGTGTCAACACCGAGTCTGATTCTGACCACATTTATAGTGGTATAATGTCAATGTGGTGGTATAGTGTCACGCCACATCTTCACAACAACCATACTCCATTGTTGGAACACTGTGCCAGTAAGAAATGCAACATCTGATGGGCAGATGAAAAGGATGCATAAAGTTCAGTGTTTACAGATAAAACTGCTGTGGTTCAAGAATTTCCTTCCCCATCAAAGCCTTGCCAAGGTTTTGTGAGAAAGTGACCTATAAATTATTATTTTAGTGTTTAAATATAATTTATTCACTCGACCATTCTTGCCTACGCAAGGCCATAAAGGGGGATACTATAGCTTAGGTCACATCATCATTTCAAACAACTTTTCTTTGAGTCATAAATTAGCAAAAGAACATACTTGTTTTTACCTTTTAAAATCATGTCATATTAATGGACAAATTACCCACTCTTCTGTTCTGACCTGTGAATAGCTTAAATGTTTTTCTTTCCAAAGTAAGATACCGCCAGTATTATCACATGACTATTTTCCAGACGAATGGTACTGTATTGAAAAATAATTACTTCATCTAGCAGCATTTAATTTTCTATTTTGAAGACTATTTATTGTACTAATTAGGAAAAAGCAAGTAAGACAGGGAACTCCAGACTGACACAGCAGTTGTTCTGGAAAAGGAAATACTCTAATAAACTCTGATGTATTAGATAACCCACAGATACATCATTGTTAACTCTTACTCTAGGTGCTCTTTGGTGAGAGATAGGCTTTGTTCCCTTGTTCATGACATTTCTCTGCAAAGAATTCTCTATGGAGTGAAGCAAATGAAGTGAATCATTTCTTACCAAGTAAATTTATCAATTTACAGACCTGCTCTACAGCTCACTTTTGAGTTAAGTTGTAATCATGAGTGGTCCTTCATATTATTTATTAAAACTGTTTATTCGGGTAAGACGTATGTTGAAATTTTGCCAATACCTTAATAAAACCCAGCAATTTAAACCACACGTCATTTGTCTTTTTATTCAAAGGAAAGATAATTTACTTAGTCCTAAGGTTAATTATAGTAATGATGAACCTCAAACCACGCGTAACTCCTAACCTAGATTAATTCAGACTCTGCAATACAGGTCTCAGCGGGAGGAAAGGCCTGCCATTTGCAGGTGTAAAAACAATTCACCAAACGATCTACTGCCCTACACAAGATGTCACTTTCAACAAAATATATAAAGCCATATGAAAACAAAAAGTGTGTTCTGAAGACTGAAGAAATCACCAGAACCGACTCCCTTAATACGACAAAGCAATCTTGAGAAACAAGAACAAAAAGTATCACAATCGCAGATTTCAATATCTGTAATCAATCTGTAATCAAAAGAGTATGGTACCAGCACAAAAAGAGACCTAGTGATCAGCCGAACAGAATAGGAAGAGCCCAGAAACCCACAAGGTCAATCTATGACAAAGGGTAAAAGTACACAAGAGGGAAAAGCCAGTTTCTTTAATAAATGGTGGTAGGAAAACTGGACCACACCCTTTACATGATACACAAAAATAAAATGGATGACATACCTAAATGTGAGACCTGAAACCAAAAAATCATCTCCTAAAAAATAAGAAGTAGAAACAGACCCGTAACTACAGAGAACTGATGGCTGCCAGAAGAGAGGGTCGTAGGGACATGGATAAAGGGGATTGGGAGATACAGGCTTCCAGTTACGGAATAAGTCACAGGGATAAAAGGTACAGCATAAAGGAATACAATCAGTGGTATTGTAATAGCATTTTATGGTGACAGATGGTACTGTCACTTGGGAGCATAGCATACTATATACAGATGTTGAAATCACTATGTTGTAATAACAACTAGATGTCAAAGAAAAAATACACAACTCTGAAAAAAACCCCCAAAACAACCAGACTCTTATGACAAAGGTTTAGGAACAGAGAATTTAAAATAACTATGGCTAACACGTTATGGAAAAGATCACCCAAGATCTTATGGGTGATTTCAGCAAAGAGAAACTATAAATAGAAATGCTAGAAATGAAACACAACACAGATGATGAGTGATTCGGACTGGCTAATTAGTGGATGGTATATTGCCGAGGAGAGAATCGGTAAACTAAGATAAACCAATGAAAATTACCCTAACTGAAAAATGCGTGTACATGCACGTGCACGCACATATACACACACGGTGAAGGGGAAATGAAGACAAAATAGACTCAGCAGAACATATGTAAGGTCTGCAGAACAACATCAGTCTAACATATGCATAACTGGAATCCGAGAAAGAGAATAGGGCAGAAGAAACATTTGAAAGATGGCCGAGAATTTGTGAAAATTTAATGACAGACCTCAAACCATATATCCAGGAAGCTCACAGAATACAGAGCAGGATAAACACCAAAATTACACACCTAGTAAAAAGAAATCCCTTCCAGATGGTTTCACTGGTAAATTCTACCAAATATTTTAAAAATAAATAACACCAATTTTATACATTCTCTTAAGATTTATTTTGTAAGGTCAGCATTACTCTGATACCAAATCAGATGAAGACCGAAAAACCAAACTACAGACTAATATCCCTCATGAGTATCGATGCAGAAATTCTCAGCAAAGGATCAGCAAAACCAGTATCACTTGTTAGAATAGCTAAAATAAAAAAATGCTGACAGTAGCAAGTGTTTCTAGGATGCAGCTAGAACCCTTATATATAGTGCCGCTGGTGACGTAAAATAGCGCCGCTGCTCCTGGAGAAGTTCAGCAGGTTCTTACAAAGTGAAGCAGTACGTACCACGTAACTCACTGAGATGAGTTCTGACATCAACTACCTGGAGTTAGGCCAAATTTCACAGTTTAAAGGCAAAGTTCTCTCACTTCAAACACCAGCTGTGAAGTTTGGGGGCCCCAGGCCACCCTCATTTCTCACGAATGACTACAAATTTGGGGGTTCCTACAATCCCCCCTCAGGTTTGAAAGTTTGCAAGAACTCACAGAGCTCAGGGAAATACTCTACTTACAGTTTTATTATACAAAAGGATATATATCAGAACCAGGCAAAAGGACATATAGAAGTCTAGACGAGTACACGTGTGAAGGTTCCTTGTGATCAGGCATTTTATCCTCCCAAAACAATGGATGACAGTACAGAATACTGTCTACCATGGAAGCTCATCTGAGTTTCAGTATCGAGATTTCACTGGGGTTTCATAAGGTAAGTGTGACCGACTCACTTAATGAGGCTGAACTATTCAGGTTGATACGAAGTTACTAGAGCCCCAATCCTCTAATCCCATGATTAGTTCTTCTACTGTTCCAGCCCCCACTCCCTGAGTTATCTCATTAGCATAAACAATCAGGACCCACCATAAATAACAAAAACACTTCTATCATTCTGGGAATTCCAAGGACTATAAGAGGCATATCCCAGGAGCCAGAGACACAGGGCTGCCAGATTCTTTATTACACACACATCCAGCAATCCCATTCCAATGTATATATTCCTATAGAGAATGAGAACACCTTCACACAAATGTTTTTAAGATTCATAATCACCCTAAACTGGAAATAACTCAAACATCCTTCCAAGGGTGAATCAACTGTGGTATACCCATACAGGGAAATACTACTCAGTAATAAAGGAATAAAGTACTGATTCACACAAGATGAAACTAAACTGCATTTTGTTAAGTCAAAAGCTATCTGCTGATTCTAGTTAAATGACATTCTGGAAAAGGGAAAACTAAAAGATCATGATTGTCAGCAGTTGTGGGGGGTACCAGGGAGGATGTGCCTCGCATGAGGGAATTCCGAGGCAGACTGAACTGTCTGATGTAGTATTATGGTGGCAGATACACACAACTCTCTCTCTATCTGGCAAAACCCACATACACTGCACTGTTCTCAAAGACTGAATTTTAATGTATGTAAATTTAAAGATCAACCAGGATTTGTGGGGAGGACAAAATACAGACTGTAACAGATGAATCTTACTTTATTACAAATGAATTACATAATCACACTGAAGAGGATGGTGCAGAAAGGAACTAATGTAACTCAATCT
Source organism: Lutra lutra (assembly GCF_902655055.1). Classification (NCBI taxonomy): domain Eukaryota; kingdom Metazoa; phylum Chordata; class Mammalia; order Carnivora; family Mustelidae; genus Lutra; species Lutra lutra. Next base: position 33,399,511 of record NC_062293.1, read on the forward strand.
TAGGACCTAAATAACTTTAGGAAAGTGTCTGACATAATACTGAAGGCTTAAAAAAAAAAAACTAAATGGGGAAGAAGGGACAACTTTTCATTACAGAAACCCAATGCATAAGAAATTAAAGAAAGAGAAAACCATTAGAACACTGCTGTAATAACTGTTGTAGGCAAGATCCAGTAGTGGATATTAAAATTAGTTAAGAGATAAAACAGAATATTTGCATAGTCTCAAAGCATTTGTCCCCAATATTCAGTAATTACAAAGGGAAAAACCATAAGTAGTGGGAATCCTGGCAGACATTACCTTGACCAAGTAATCAAGATTGACATTATAAAAAATAAATATCTGCATTATACAGCTCCTGATATAAGGCACTGAGAAGGGCACATCACCTCTGTGGTAGCCTTTCCAATAAATGCTTCACCTCAGTTAAATATAAGAAAATAGCAAACAAACCCATATAGGGTTTTATTTTATTCTATAAAATAACTGGTGTCTTTAAAAAAATGTCAAGGTCATGAAAGAAATTAAAGACGAGGAACTGTCATAGACAGGAGGACACTAAGGAAACACGACAACTAAATGCACTGTGGGATGCTGGAGTGGATCTTGGAACAGAAAAAAGACATTAATGAAATAACTGGTGAAATCAGAACAAATTCTGCAATTAATAGTAGTGTAAACAAGACTAATTTCCTAGTTTTGATTACTATTCTACAGTTACAGAAGACATTAACAAAAGCAGAAGCTGAGTAAGCTCGGTAACAGGTATATGGGAACTTTCTCAAGATTTCTTTATCTCTTTTGGTAACTCTAAAATTATCTCAGAATAATAAATAAAATTATCTGAAAATAAAAGTTAAAAAATAGGACAGCTTTTAGTTTTTTAATTAGGTAAAAAAATGTTGGGTTTGGTTCAAGTGTGATGAATTGAAAAATGTACTAGGACCAGCAATTCATTCCATCCTTTTGAGAGGTGTTGAACCTTGAAAGGATCACCTACCCTCCCCGAACTGCATGGTTCTGTCAAACGGGTATGACACTCATATCATCTACCTCAAAGGTTACTTAAGGATTCACTGACACAGTTGGTCAAAGTTGTCCAGAAACAGTATGTTTATGCACAATGCAAGCAGTAACTACTACATCCTTAGGCCTAAGAGAACACAATTTTTTTTTTTTAAAGATTTTATTTATTTATTTGACAGAGAGAAATCACAAGTAGGCAGAGAGGCAGGCAGAGAGAGAGGAGGAAGCAGGCTCCCTGCTGAGCAGAAAGCCCGATGTGGGGCTCGAACCCAGGACCTGGGATCATGACCTGAGCCGAAGGCAGCGGCTTAACCCACTGAGCCACCCAGGCGCCCCCACAATTTTTTTTTTTTAAAAGATTTTATTTATTTGACAGAGAGATCACAGGTAGGCAGAGAGGCAAGCAGAGAGGGAGAGGGGAGGAAGCAGGCTCCCTGCAGGGCTGGATCCCAGGACCCTGGGATCATGACCTGAGGCCAAGGCAGAGGCTTTAACCCACTGAGCCACCCAGGCGCCCCAAGAACACATTTTTTAAGAAGAAATTTTCCATAGGGTGCTTGGGTGGCTCAGTCGGTTAAGCATCTGCCTTCAGCTCATGATCCCAGAGTCCTGGGATTGAGTCTCGCATCCAGCTCTCTGCTCGGTGGGAAGCCTGTTTCTCCCTCTCCCATTCCCCCTGTTTATGTTCCCTCTCTCTCTGTATCTCTCTCTGTCAAATAAATAATAAAATCTTTATCGCTTCTCGGCCTTTGGCTAAGATCAAGTGTAATAATAAAATCTTAAAATAAAAAAAATTCCAGGAATAAATGTGAGATAAAAGTACTAAATACTGGGGGCACCTGGCTGGCTCAGTCAGTAGGGCATGTGGCTCCTGATCTCGGGGGCAGGAGTTCAAACTCATGTTGGCGGTAGAATTTACTTAAAAAACAAAACTGAATACTGAAACAAGGTTATGGTGGAAGGAAAGACTAAGAACTACTATGCTCTTTGGCTAAAAGGGTAAAAATATAAAGGAAAAAAAAAAGAAAAAACAAAAGAAAAGATAGGAACTGTTAGGATACACAAAGTGCCAGAAAGTAGCAGCAGAGCAGAGGAACTCATGAAGCACAGACTGCAGGTGATGACAGTTACGGGGGGGGGGGGGGGGGAGTGGAGATGGGAGGGATCGCTTTTGAGCCAAATCTCCTGCAGACCAGATCATGAACAACCAATGGGGAAAGGGAAAAGGAACTGGTACCTTTTCCCATGACTTCTTCCCTCACTCACAGCTACCAACAATCTAGCAGAGCCAAAGCAGGCACACCACACCAAGGAAGAGGGAAAACACAAAGCTTCCTGGCACCACTGAGGAATCTGGTGCAGACTTCACATATAACAAGGCTAGAAACTGGGAAAGGAATTCTGTTTTTCAAAGATCCCACTACTAAAAGCCAAGGGGTCCTTCATCTTTGACGAAATCTTTTGGTCTTTCAGGTTTATGATTCATTCTGTAATGGGATAGTAACTGCCCATCACCCCATACCACAAAACAAAGCACAAAAGAACTAATCAAATGTTTTATCTTTTTGACTTAAAAATCATGCTTTTTAGAAGCCTAAACCGCTATACTAAAAACACATGAAGTTCCCATTAATATCAACAGAGCAGAGGCCAGCAAATTTTATCTGTGAAGGGTGTGAGAGTAAGTACTTCAGGCTGTGAGGCCAATAGGTTTTCTTAGCAGCTACTCCACTTGTAGGGCACAAGCAGCTACTGATAATCCATAAATGAAAGGATGGTAACTGTGTTTCAATACCATTGTTTACACAAACAAAGAGCAGTAGGGATTTGGCTCAAGGACAGCAGTTTATCTACCTAGAGAGAATGCCAGACACTTGTTAACTGACTCCCAAAGGTCTTCTTCAATGGACTGTGAGAATTTATATAAACTGCATATTTCTTTTTTTTTTTAAAAAGATTTTATTTACTTATTTGACAGAGAGAAAGATCACAAGTAGGCAGAGAGGCAGGCAGAGAGAGAGGGGGAAGTAGGTTCCCCACCAAGCAGAGAGCCCCATGGCGAGGCTCGATCCCATGACCCGAGCCTAAGGCAGAGGCTTAACCCGCTGAGCCACCTGGGTGCCCCAAGCTGCATATTTCTTACTATTTTATAATTCTCAAACAACATGACTTGAAGTGAGCTGGAGCCCAACAATAGAGACATGATTTTCTTTACCACAATAGAACTGCTTCTGAGTACTCATTCTGTCCTTTAGTTACCCTACTAGTTTCTTCTTGAAACAGGTTGGTAAAACCTGGTGTCAACTTTAATTATGAAATAGATGATTTTATACCAGGAGAGCAGGTTCAATATTTCTTTAGAAACTTGCACTTTTTGCTTTTCAAGAAATAGATTTTATTCTTAAATATGGAATCAGAATATGGTACAAATAGGTTCCTAAAATACAGGAGAATATGCCAATTAAGCTCAAAATATTTTCCCTCCAAAGTTTTTGTGCAAGTATAAAGAACTAAATACCTTCAAATTTTCCTGCAGCTGTAACAAAGAGTCTTGCTGATGTAGTGAATTCAAATTCTACCAAATTAAAAGGGTTTCAACCAGCTCTCAATTCATCTAAAATAAGGGCAGTACTGATTGTTTTTATACGTAACTTGAAAGCCTAAGAAAAGCCAAAAAATACTGAAGATCCAAATATATCACAGTCCAAATACGACTATCCCATTCTAGGGAATCCACAGACTAAAAAAAAACCTCAAGGTCATGAAAATTAAGAGCAAAGGTTAAGGGGCGCCTGGGTGGCTCAGTGGGTTAAGCCGCTGCCTTCGGCTCAGGTCATGATCTCAGGGTCCTGGGATCGAGTCCCGCATTGGGCTCTCTGCTCGGCAGGGAGCCTGCTTCCCTCTCTCTCTCTCTGCCTGCCTCTCCGTCTACTTGTGATCTCTCTCTGTCAAATAAATAAATAAAATCTTTAAAAAAAAAAAAAGAGCAAAGGTTAACAACATTTGGATTTAAAAAAGTGTACCTCCTCCCAATAAAGTCAGAGGGATACCTCAAAATGCTACTATATAGACTGACCCAAGAGAAACTCCTGATTAAATCACCCATGCTAAAAGCATTTACAAGTAAATTTCCCCAAATGCATAGTCTTTTCTCGGGCTTTTCTTAGTTCTTAACCACACGAAGTTTTCTGTATTTTGAAAACAACAGAATTATAAAGATACGTGGGAAAGCACTGAGTTCTCTATCAAATACAAGTTTAAAAAAAGAGCTAGCCATAGCGAGAGATTCAAAGTAGTCAATCATATTCGTGTTTGTGGATTCCAACTGAGGAGTCTCATTTTAAAAAATCTACTAATCAATCCTTAAAATGGTTTGCCCTCAACAGTAGAGGTGCAAAATTCTTATAACTTCATCCATTACAATGTAGTACAGGGCTAAGAGAAAGTTGGATTAATAATTAAAAAATTATCTCAACAGAATGCAATCCATCTAACAGACACAGAAATGTGTTAAAGAATGGATCAGAAATGCCTTAGAATCTTATTACATGATAAACTACCTAACAACTACACAACAGCATGCCAAAACTTAGCATGTTTGTAAGCGAATCCTAAATTTTTACTTCTTATATTATAGTTATACAATACTTATATGTATATGTATGTATATATATACATATATGTATATGTACGTATACATATACATATATGTATATGTATGTATATATATAAAACTTCTTACATTATAGTACTTAAATATTCCCAATTAACTTCTAAGGAGGAAAAAGTACCCATATATATTACCAAGAGTCTAAGTCGGTCTCTTAATTTCCCCACGCATTTACTAACGTCTGCACAGCTTAACAGCCTCTATCATACACAGACAATGTGAATAGAAAAAAAAAAACACAACAACCACCACCACCACAACAACAACAAACTAAACAACCCAGGAGCTTCCTGTCTCACTTTAATAAACTGCAGAGGCATGATATTTTCTCAAGTTTATTTTATTAACAAAAGTGCGAACCGTTTTGAACAAAAGCAAACCATGAATCACAGCATTTGGCAAGACATTAGACATGGGAAATAAGTAAAATAGAAGTAGATGAGGCTCCTCTCACATGTGTATCAGATTCATGCTTCTTCAACAGTCTTACCAACTCTCAGTGAACGTTCATGAATAGTACAGCGGGTCAAACACAAATGCAGGAGCACGGTGGGAAGTCTGGCAATTATTTTGGGCTGATTGAGCATGAAAGTAAACATTATACCACAGTTTCGTGTAAACCACTGTGCAGTATGTATGAATCTTTAAATGTACTGACACTGAAACCAATGTCCAACTAATGAAAATAAAAGAGAAAAGAGGGTTTTAAAACGCTTCTTGCACTATAGTTGTTTAGTAACAGGTAGGGAAAAAAAAGAAGTAATTTAAAATGATCTTTCATGTGTTTGTATGACTGGGAAACAACCAATTCACATGAACTTCGCTCATTTAAAATTATATTTCTAAAAGTTTTACAACAGAAAGATTATGTGCCAATAATCAGTGTGCCTGCACTTGAACAAACAAGAATAGGTAAATAAATCAACTTTAGTCAGCCAACATACTCCAAAGAGGAGAGTCAGCCTAGTTTTGTTTTAGATAATCACATGAAGTATCTACAGGGCAAAATCTACACAAAAAAATCATTTTTCTGTTTCCTAATTTACAGGCATTAATGAAGCTATAAACTATTATTAAAACCCAAAACATAAAGGTGGTCATTTAAACACAACTGAGCATCTAGCCACGGACAGAAGAGCACCGAAGATTAGCAGGACACTGAGCGCATGCACTGGGCTCTTCGTACACTGTGTGGCAGTTAATCACCTTTCTAGGGTAGTAAACAAACTGCCTTTTATGAATATACTAATTTACTAAGTTGATTTGGAGGACTACACTGCTAATTCATTACATTACACAGAATTCTTCTTCCCACGCTGTTAATTTTTTCCTGTGTACTAATGTCACATACTACAAATTATACTACTTTCTAAAGTTTCAGAATTACTATTTCAGGTAGAGATGGTGAAAAAAATAAGACCTAATTTGATTATCTCACTGATGACAATTTGAGCACCAACTACAGCAAATCTCAGGGGCAAGGTAGCTTGCAAGTCAGTTCTCTTGATTTGAAAATTACCTTCCGCCGCTTCCGTCAGTATTAAAGCTGAGGTCTTCAGGGCCTATTTGTTCACCATCAGGAAAACTGGAATGCGTATCTAAGATAAAAATTTTAAAGCAGATAACAGTTTTTAAACACCAGTAGTTTCTTTTCCATGTCCTTAAATGATCTTACCAAGCATATTATTTAAGTGATAAAGATGTACTGGGTGGTAGATAAACCTCTGTCTTCAAAGCATTTGTGATCTGAGGCAGGTATAAGCAAGTACAAAGGGAAAATAAACAAGAAAAAGTAAAATGTGTAATACCCACAATTAGAATAGGAAAGGCACTAACTTTGTCCTCCTGGGGACACTGTGGGAGCAGCTGAAAAAGGGAAAAGGAAATGAGGAGATGTACATACTCTGAAGACTAATTCTGTAAACATAAAATGTATTTTAAAGCAAATTAAATCATACATGCAAGTACCACTACGAGCCCATCGGCACTCAAAATAACTTGCCCAAAATTTGTCTGCTTCTTTCAGAAACAGAGAAAATGACTAAAAGCGGAATACTTAATCATCATCCAATGCGTAGCTCTGTTTTGAAAAAGACACTAGAATACCAGGGAAATCTGTAGAATTAAAAAGCTGACAACTGCATGAGCCTGACAATGTTGTCATTCCAGCAAATCTTGCGGAGGAATGCTCAGAGTGGTCATGAAGGTCTCCGGATAAAATACTGACGATGGTGACGGATGTTAGCTAAACCTACTGTGCTCATCATTTCACACTGTATATGTAATATCAAATCATTAGATCGTACTCCTAAAACAAAACAAAGCAAAAATACTAACAATGGGGGCGCCTGGGTGGCTCAGTGGGTTAAAGCCTCTGCTTTCGGCTCGGGTCATGATCCCAGGGTCCTGGGATCGAGCCCCGCATCGGGCTCTCTGCTTGGCAGGGAGCCTGCTTCCTCCTCTCTCTCTGCCTGCCTCTCTGCCTACTTGTGATCTCTGTCAAATGAAATGAATAAAAATCTTAAAAAAAAAAGATACTAACAATGACTTTCTCTCAGTAAGTTTTATTCCTAAAACTATTTTGGGAGGAAGAGGACATTTAAAAAAATGATGCCTCCATCAACTAAACGCATTTCTAAGAAATCAGGAGAAATCTTTTGAACTTTTGAAAAGTTACCTCATTAGCTAGGCTAATAACATCTAATAACATCTGAACCCTCCCCAGGGGTTGACAAATATTTCTATACCAGGGCATATAGTAAATATTTAGGCAACTGCCTCTGTTGAAAAGTCTTCTCAGTTTCATTTTTGTTTTAAACAACTCTATGCACCCTAAAAGCTACGCTCAGGTCACAGGCTGTACTAACGCAGGCTGCCAAGCCCCGCTCCACCAAGCAGCAGCCGGCAGGTGTCTGACCAGCCAGAGAGTACCGAGCAAACTGTTCTCAGGGTTCACCATATAGTTTACCCCACAGAATGTTTTCTCACACGTGACCGTAATTAAAGAAAAAAAAGCAGCAGAAACAGCAAAGAAGCAGGAGCAGAAGCAGCAGCAGCAGCAGCAGCGACAGCGGCAGAAGAGACCTTTTATTAATCTCTGTAAAAGGACACCAGGTACTGCACCTTCATCTGGGGGCTGCGCCATGTAAGAGTCGTCGAACCCTCCCATGCTGGCGTGCTCTTCCTGCTCCTCGTTCTCAGTGTCACATTCAATATCGCTGTCACTACTCATCCCTGGCAGGAAAAGAAGGGGAGAACGTGTTTCTGACAAGAAACCACTGTAAATGAAAGGAAAAGGAAGTCTCCTCATCGACTAACCCGAGATTCCTAGTAATTTTCCACTGGATCCCAAGCCAATGTAAGACCCCAAACAGATAATAAAGAAGTAACCGCACAGACCTCAGTTCTTTTTAGTTATTCAGAGCAGTGGTTTTATTTCTCTTCTCAAAGATTAAAACTGCCCTTTCTACAGTGTCTCCAAGTAGTAATTGAGACCAGTATTAACTTCATTATACCGAGAATAGTTTTTTCTAGAGACCCTGAATCCTGATTCAATATAAATGTTGTTGTTTCTAGCCTAAAACATATATAGACACATTTATATTTACCTGTATATGTGTGTATAAAAAATACCAGTAATTCAAGCAATAAATGAGGTATTATCCCATTTGGGCCTCTAATTTTGTTCTTATGTACATCACTTGATTTTTAAAAGAAAAAAAAATCTATAGAAAGTACTTCTGTTTCAACAAGATAGTGATCAAGAAAATCTGAAAATCTTTCTGCTACAAGCCCTTGTAAATGCTAGAGAAAATACGAACTTAAAATACTAACTTAATGAACAGCCACATCTAAAGGAGAGAAGGTAAATACACAGGTGACAGAACAAATAAAGATAAGGAAAACTAATGGGTCAGATGCTACCACAGCTCCGAAGAATATGAAGTGACCATCTTTTAACGTTCCTTTGGACTCACCAGAGAAAGGGAGTTGAGTGACTGAAACTTCACTACCTGCATAAAGCTGACATTTTTGGTGAAAAACAAAACAAACAAAACAAACAAAAAACCCAGAATAGAAAAAGTGCCTTCTGAATAAATACAGTCTCTTGTCTGTTTCTGGTGGACTCAGCTCATCTCAGAATTCAAACTAAGGCCTGTGTGATTAATTTAGGTTTGGGATTTAAAGATTCAAGTCTCAGGAAATTAACATAACAACTGGTCAGGAACTACTGTTATTTAAATAAAGCAAAAGAAAAATCTCTAGAGGGAAGGTTCTAGGTAAGATTTAATAAGCACATTCCTTCCCATCTTTCCCATGGAACAAAGCTATAAAACCTGTATAGAATGCATGAAACAGCTATTTTTTTAAACATCTTTTTTAAAGATTTATTTGTTTGAGAGAGAGCGAGTGAGCATGTGCATGCACACCCAAATTAGGTGGGGGAGGAAGATGGGCAGAGGGAGAAGATCCTCAAGCAGGTTCCCTGCCGGGTGCAGAGTCCCACACAGGCTTGATCTCATGACCTAGAGATCATGACCTGAGAAGAAATGAAGAGTCGGATGCTCGAACAACTGAGCCACCCAGGAGTCCCATAAAGCAGTTATTTAAGGACTCTGAAAGGTAAATAGGAAGAGGCATATTGATGTACACCAGAACCTGAAGTGCTACCAAACTGAGGGATTTAACCCAGAATCTCATAATATCATATTAAAAATACTCAGGATACTATCCCAAATTACTTCAGCATATGAAGAGCCAGGTAAAGACAATCAGCAAACATCAGTGAACACTCTTGAAGCACTAAAAAACAAACAAGCAAACCAAAAACACCACCTCTGGAGGAAAGCTTCCACAATCCTTATAATAATAATAAGAATTATCACAGTTGGGGAGGAAAAAAGAAAAGATTTTTTTTAGGGGTGTGGTAGGTGGGAAAGAAAAAGAATCTCTAAAAGGTATGTTCCAATCAAAATTTACAAAACAAACACCCGAAATAAGGGTCAAGCAGATATACAAATAGAAGGATATTCATAAATTGAAATAATGACCTGTCAAATGTGGAAAAGGCAAGGATGCATTTTTTAAAATTACTACACAAAAAAAAAAAATAAAAATTACTACCCATACTTTCTAGAAATGAAAGATACAGTCATTGGAGTTTAAATATTAATAGATGGATTTAAATAAGATTGAAAAAGAGGTCAGCAAATTTAAAGAGAGAACTGAGGAAATTAAACAGAATGTTTAAAAAACAGGAGATAAAAATCATAAAAAAGTGGTTAAAATTTAAGGGACTAAATGGTAATAGTTCCAATTGTGTCAAATAGACTGCCACAGAGACAGGAAAAATAACAAAGGAGAGACAATACATTAAGAGAAAATGGCTGAGAATTTTCCAGAATTAATGAAACACATTCTGAAATGAATGAAAATAAAAATACAACATATCAAAATTTGGGGGATATGGCTATAGCAGTGCTTAAAAGGGGATTTATTAAATACTTACATTAGAAAAGCAAAAGCTCTCAATGATCAAAGCATCTACATTAAGAAACTAGAAAAAAGAGCAAATAAAGTCAAAGCAAATAAAAGGAAGTAAAGAATAAATAAAGTTAACAGGAAAACAACATAAAAAGAAATCAATGACACAAGAAGGTAGTTCTTTAAAAAGATCAACAAACTTGAAAAGTTTCTAGGCAGGTTAAGGAAAAAGGGAAAAAAACTACTAATATCAGGAATGAAAGAGGTGACATCACAACAGATTCTACAGACATTAAAATAATAAGGAAACAATAAATAACTTGATGTTCATGAAATCAAGAATATAGATGAGAGGAACAAATTCTTTGATAGATACAAACTACCAAAGGTCACTCAGGTAAAAAAAAAAAAAAAAAAGACAATGTAAATACGTATTTTTAACTACTAAAGAAATAGAGCTTGTAGTTAAAAGAATTTGTAACAAAGAGAACAGTATCCCCAGACGGCTTTATGGGTAAATTCTTCCCCTTCTGTTTTCAAGAGGAGTTTGTGTAGTACTACTTTTCCTTAAGTATTTAGAAGACATAGGCTGGATGTAGGTATTTCTGAAATCTCCTTGTTCAGCAAAGAAAAAAACAAAAACAAAAAACCCACCACTTATTTGCTGTAAAAAGCCAAGTGTGATAGAGACAAAACCAGCTACTTCCACGAAGCACCACCTCCACCTTGTGGCCGTTCATGGAACTGTTGCTGAAAATCCTAAAAGCCACTTGAATTGACATTTCCAGGCACAGGCACCAGTGTTTCTGAATTCCAGACAGATTCACAAAGAAATGGAATTCTCTGGATTCTCAGGAATTCCTCAAATCTTAAGTTATTCTTTAAATTCACTTTCAAACTTTTTACTCATTACAGATCTTTAAAAAATTTATAGTATTTAAAAGAACTGTGGCCTACATTGAATATTCAAACACTAGAAAATGCTGTGAACATTACTGAGTAGTATTCAAATAATGTAACATTTAGAACTTTTAATGAGGTTTATAGCACTACATACAACCACACGTTGAAATGCCAATTTAGGAATTATTTTGTTTCCCAAACTTCCTATTTCTTGGAATGTCACTCATGGGATTCCTATGAAGTGTAGCATAAATTTACTTATACAGTAGCAGACAGGCCCACGAACGCATATTAGGGAGGTTCCCTAACTTTGTGAATGTAATGACAAAGAAAAATTGGTCTCCTCACACCTAGCTTAGTAGCTGGCCTACTGAGTCAACGGGTCCTGCACAGTAAGTGGGAGGAAGTAAATACACATGAAGTCAAACACCTGAAATCAAGCAAGCTGATGTCACAAGCTATTTGCTGTGCCTTGCCCCATATATTGCAATGTCTCCCCACTAGTATCTAAAGCAAACTAGTTATTTTACCAACTCTAAGCAGTCTAAATATTGCACTTTTCTTAAGCTCACCAGAATTTGTCAGTAGGTTTTCACACAACTAGCTGTTGCTGATAGTAATTACAAGATATTATTAAATGTAAGATGCCACAGAGATGTTAATGTGGAAAACAAAATCTGCAACTTACAGTAAAAGCTGAAGTAGAGTATTTCTGTATCAATAATCTACCACATTTTTTGAGCATCCCCTATAAGCTGGGACTGTTAGTACAGCACTTATTTCTAACTCCCTTATTCGCAGGTGCTCACATTTCAGACACTGGGGAAATAGGAACCACCTGATGCAGCAGACACTACTACTTCACCTGCCTTGCTCCTTTCTAATATGGAACTTCACTACTGTCCAACTATCTCCCCTCTTCCATGTGGCCATTTGGAATGGGTCAAGGAGGGAAACCAAATGTTGAGACTTTGCCAAGTTTCCTTTTTTTGCCAGTGACTGAGATATAAGAGGATGTTAGGAAGTTGTTAAGGTGCTCTGACAAAGATTTTCCTTGTTGATAGAGATATATGGAATGAACTAATCCTCCGGTATTCCCAGAATTTTACTGGCTCTATATGAAGTTTGAAATGGCAGCAACCATCTTGCCAACCTGAGGGAGGCTAAGCCAATTCACTGAGAATGGCAGTGTGAAAGATTGGGGGAAAAATGAGTTCTTGAGGAAATTAAACAGCTGTTTTCCAACCCTGAAACTGCCCTACCAGTTAGGTGAGACTTCATCTTAATACAAAAGAGTATATATCTTTTATTTAAGCCAGCTGATTTGAGTTTTTGTAACTTACATTAAAATTTCTCTCTTTTTGGGGGGGGGGGGGGTAGAGGGAAAGAGAATCTTAAGAGGCTCCACACCCAGCGTAGAGGCTGATGCAGGGCTCGATCTCATGCCCTGAGATCATGACCTGAGCCAAAACCAAGAGTTAGATGCATAAGTGACTGCACCACCCAGGTGCCCCAGGCGCCCCCTCTATTAAAATCTCTTAACCAGTATCCCAAAAGGGATCAGTTAGGGGGTAGCATCAGACTTTGTATTCCTCTTTTAGATAGGGTGCCATTAAGATTTTAACAGGCATACCATGGCTTTTCCCTGGGATGAGTGTATTGACATTCTTGACTTAATCGAAAGGACATCTGTCCTACTTAAATAGAAACTCAATCAGAGCACACTCTCCAGTCTTAGGCTGAACAGGAAGACACTGATCTACTTTAGGGGTTCTGCAGGGAGGGTATCAACTGGCAGCAGCAGCAGGGATGGGGGTGGTGTCAAGCTTTTCCGTATCAAGCCATTAAACAACAAAATTAACACCAGGTTGTCCCAGATGGTCCCACTTAGGAAAAGGCCTGCTGATGCCTGACATGTCTAAGAAGTCGTGTTTCATTGATGTGCACAAACATTTAAGAAAACCACCTTAGTAGTCCCAAATTCCCTGTAACCAACAACAAAGAAACTTTATTTTAAAGTTTCTTCAGACAGATGTGACAGAGACACCACAGACAGACTTACCTATAGGCATCTGACACAGAAAATTTTCTCTTAGGAATTCTGCTCAAATAGAGTCCTGTGTTTCCCAACCATGGATACAAGACAAGCCCACTCAACTTTCTACCAAGGCTTACTGGTGTGAAAAATAAAGGTTTCTTGAGAATTGCTTCCTGTTGATAGAATACTACTACTACATCTGTGAGTAAGGCCCCATTCTCCTTCACAAAGTAGATTCCAAAAGGCTCAGAGCTCCTACTGTCATCCACTATATTCCCTTCTTCCAGCCTTCTCAGTAACTTCTCAGTTAGGCTTCTCAGTGCCTACCCTGGGACTCTAATGGTAAACAAGCTGTTTAGACACCAATGAACCACAAGGTTGTACTTCCGTGGCACTGTTGATCTGCATGTTTACAGCCAGTTTTCTCACTCAGCTCTAGGTTCTTTATATCATACCGCTCCTTATATAAAAGAAAATTTCTTACTGGGTCACACGGACCACTTAACTCTAAATCTCAGCATTTCAAGTACATGGTAGATCCTAAATGTTGCCAAGCAAATGGCTTTCTCTAGTTTGTGATAAGCTGTCAAAGATTAGCTCTAAGTAAGAAATGAAACTGATGTCAAAAACTTTCAGGGTGGGGCACCTGGGTGGCTCAGTGGGCTAAGCCTCCGCCTTCAGCTCAGGTGATGATCCCAGGGTTCTGGGATCGAGCCCGCATCGGGCTCTCTGCTCAGCGGTAAGCCTGCTTCCCCCTCACCTGCCTCTCTGTGTACTTGTGATTTGTCAAATAAATAAAATCTTTAAAAAGAAAAAAAAACTTTCAGCATTCTGGGTGCTGCGATAATGTGCATTTATGAGTTGAAGGCTGAAATTAAGTCCAAATCTCACCAAAAGTGATTTAACATACTTCTTGCCAGTTTCCCTGCCCCTAGAGTTCCACATCCCCACTCCAAATCCATTCCCTACAATACAGCTAAAATAGGAATTTAAAAACAGAATTTTATTATCTCACTTTTTGCTTAGATCCTAAAGGACAAAGTCCAAATTTTAGCTGGACATCCAACGTAACTCTTCATGATCCGTCCTCTGTTTCTACTCCGGCCTCAACTTTCACTAGTTTTCACCTGGCTAATTTGTACTCATCCCTTAGGATGATCTTTCATTCTTTTTATTTTTTTTTTAAGATTTTATTTATTTATTTGACAGAGACAGTGAGATAGGGAACACAAACAGGAGAAGTGGGAGAGGGAGAAGCAGGCTTCTGGCTAAGCAGGGCTCCTGACACAGTGCTTGATCCTAGGACTTGAGGATCATGACCTGAGCCGAAGGCAGAGGCTTTAACCCACTGAGCCACCCAGGTGCCCTTTCTTAAAGACTTTAAATCAAAATATTTGTATCTTAATGTTTTAACAATCAACACTTCACTTTAAAAATCCTTTTAATTTAATCTCTTCTAGTGAAGTAATGCTGGCTGCCGCAGGAGCATCAACCTAGAGGAGAGTGTTTAGTATTCTTTAACTGAAAAACCTAAAAATGCCACCACCCACACACCCTCTCACAGGGCAGCCAGAGGTAAATGGTGGCACCTGAATATTTGCTTTGAACTACAGTTCAGCAATCATTAAAATTCAAATGAGTACAGAAGTGAAAGGTGGCAGTGTTTCAGAGAAATGGGAAAAAAATTTTCAATGCCGAATATTATTAATAAAGTTGACATCCTTTTCAGTTAACATATAAAGGACCCAACAATGGCAAAACACAGTCTTTTTTTTTTTTTTTTTTTTAAACACATAGTTTTATTTCAAAATACGTTCTGGGGCACCTGAGTGGCTCAGTCAGTTAAGCATCTAACTCTTGATTTCAGCTCATATCACCACCTCAGGGTCCTGATATCAAGCCCTGTCAGGCTCTGCACTCAGTGCAGAGTCAGCTTGTCTTTCTCCCTCTGCTCTTCTCCTCCTCCCAACTCACGCATGCTCTCTCTCAAGTAAATAATAAAATCTTAAAAAAACAAAAACAAAAAAACCCCCAAACACCTCTGCTACTCGATATTACAAAATGTCTCCTATGCTTTTAGATAAAGAATGATAAACCTGGAAGAACACACAGAATACTGAAAATGTAACTGAGAATGAAGGGCCAGAGTTGAAGTCCGTTACCATAAAGGATTTTTTTTTAAATGGTTAGAGTTTGGAATAGTTCTGTATTTTACAAATTTTTTTTAAAGATTTTATTTATTTATTTGACAGAAATCACAAGTAGGCAGAGAGGCAGGCAGAGAGAGAGAGGAGGAGGAAGCAGGCTCCCTGTTGAGCAGAGAGCCAGATGTGGGACTCGATCCCAGGACTCTAAGATCATGACCTGAGTCGAAGGCAGAGGCTTAACCCACTGAGCCACCCAGGCACCCCAAATTTTACAAATATTAATCAAGACTGACTTTAGGGCGCCTGCGTGGCTCAGTCAGTTAAGTGTCTAACTTCAGCTCAGGTCATGATCTCAGGCTCCTGGCTCAGCAAGGAGTCTGCTTGTCCCTCTCCCTCTGCCTGTCCCCATCCCACGCCAGCTCCCCACCGACCTGTCCTGCTCATGCTCTATCAAATAAATAAAATCTTAAAAAAAAAAAAGACTGACTTTAAAAGACAAAGTACTTAACACTTAATATTATAATTAGTTGCTTCATGCATTTTCCCTAAGCCCATGAACATATCTAATCTCATCTTTGCATATCTAGCAAATTGAATGCCTGTCATGTAGGTGGCTTAACACATTTATTGAATGAGCAGATGAACTATCTGCAGATTCCTCCCACCAACCTGTAAACCTCCCTTCTAAGTAAGACATGTCCTTTTATGTAGTCAGTCACCCACTTTGCCTTCCTCTGTGCTCAATGTCCTAGTAAATCAAATTCAGTCGTACAATAAATGCTGTATTCAGATCAAGCATGTTGGATGGTAAGCATGTTGGAGGTTTCAATAACTTTTTTAACTACTCCCCACACCAACACACCAAAAAAATCATTATTCCCACCTCCCACCAACTTTATCATTCCATACCTTCCTCAGGCGCAGCTGAAGCTCCTTCAGGTAGTACAGGTTGTAATTCCCCAGTTTCAGAATTATTTTCCAAAGCAGTCATTTGCATTCCTTCCAGACGACCTCCTTTAGCATTAGCCCTCAAGGGAGAAAACAACCTGGTATTTTTTTATAACTAGTCAGTGATACAATATATATTTTCTTCTTGTCCTGAAACTGAGCATGAAACTACGGTATATGGCATTGGTGTTTAATACTGATTTCCAAGTATTGTTTTTTTTAAAAAATTCACGAATAGACCCACAGTAAAAGATTAGAAAATGATAGATTGTATCAATGTCAGTATCCTGGTTGTGATATTGTATCAGTTTTGCAAAACATCATCGTTAGGGGAAACTGGGTAAAGTGCATAGGATTTCTATTATTTCTTAGAATTTTATGTGAACATCTAATTATCTCAATAAAAATTTTGATTAAAAGATAAAAATAGAAATCCTAAATAATATGTTCTCATTGACAAGGACTGAGAAAATATGGTGTAAATTTTGTATTAAAAAAGCTATACAGTCACAGTTGCTTAAATATGCATAAAACTGAGAAGACACAGCATATACAAAAAATTAAAAACAGCAGGGATATGTGTGGACAAGGAGCCGGAAAACGAAGCAGATGGGAGACAAAGATGAGGGTGATTTCACTTAATATTCTTTTTTACTTCCATTTTTGAACCACTTAGTATTTAAAATTTTTGCTTACAAACTACTTTAAATCAGGCAAGGAAAAAAAGACACATTAGAAAACACCACATAAGCCAGGCTAGCAATACAATTAACTGTAAAATGAGGGTAATAGCTAAGAGCTGCGGGTATTTATAGAGGATTTTACAGTCTAGAAAAAAAGTCTATGTTCATATACATTTAATTGCTATGACTAAAGGCAGATATAAAATCTCCAAAACAAAATATAAAAGCTAGTTGTAGCTTCAGCCTGAAAGGAATATGTATAAAATCAGGGTAGGTAATGGGAAGGACTAGACAATCCGAATAATTGTAACACTTTCCCACTGCTAAAACAAAACTAAATCATACCAACTGTTCTTTCACATTTGGTAATTATCCAGACCCTCTAACTGTTTAAATGAGGTAAACTTAGGGATGTTAATCTCTCTCTAAATTTAAATCAAAGTTTTTTTTCCCCAAAGTCTCCAAGGTAGAACTATTCCATTGTTTAAACTTAGAAATATATTTAATATCCATAAATAGGTCAGCAGATGGATAGTAATGGCTCATCTAGCACATTCACAAATAATACATTCCATAACCACTCTATCTTTTTAATGGATGGAAGTTTAATTGACATGGCTGGGATTTGAGTTTATGTTTCCTGGGCGAGAGATAAAGGTCACAACTGCCATACAGTATATCCTTTTGAGAAATTCCAACTCTGAGTTTCAAAGACATTTTCATAAGAGAAGAGAAAATAGGTGAGATAAAAGTACAAAAGCAGTGTTAAAATAAAACTGCCAGAAGTGCTTTGTACGTACAAAATATGCACATAAGACCTATGGCGTAAAACAACCCAGCACAAATGTCTTTGAAAAGTGTGGCGACAGGGGAAAAAAAAAGCAAAAGCTGACACGTACAAAAAGCTGACACGTACATCAAAAACTCACAAGGCAGAATTCACACAAGGTTACACACTTTAGTGAAAATGATCTCTAATATAACTGAATGTCTGATACGATCTCCTATCATTCCACTCATGAAAAAAGGTCTCTGATACTTTATGGCTTTTAATACAATAAACTTTGTCCACTAAAAAATTAACAAAGTAGAAATTTATTTTATTCATTATTACGATGTAGACTTAAAAAGTGTCAAACAAAGCTATTAGTTATTATTCCATTACATAAACGAAAGAACTTACCCCAAGGTGACCATTTTCCTCCTCTTCTCAACAGCAGGTAAACCATTGAAAACTGCAACCACAACAGCATCCGAATCCAAAGCTTGACACTGCCGGTCTTCAGATTTCGGCAAAATATCACTGATGGTGCTCTGTGTTAAGGCTCGGGGAGAACTGTGCCTGCTCCCAGACTGAGAGCTTCCTGGGGAGCCTACAGAAAAGAAAAGGGATTCTCAGAAAGAAGCCAAACAAAAGCTCTTTAGTCTCCACTTTAGAATAGCTCACTACATAAACATTTTTAAACTGCAGGAAAACTCAAACCAATTAAAAAATTTATCCCAGTTTTTTTATGCCAAATATTTAAAAATCAAGGAATCCAGGTATGCAGTCTAATGGCTGGATTTTCTTTTTCTTTATTTTTTTTTTTAAAGATTTTATTTATTTATTCGACAGAGAGAGACACAGCGGGAGAGGGAACACAAGCAGGGGGAGTGCGAGAGGGAGAAGCAGGCTTCCCACGGAGCAGGGAGCCTGATGTGGGGCTCGATCCCAGGACCCTGGAATCATGACGTGAGCTGCAGACACTTAAGGACTGAGCCACCCAGGAGCCCCTAACGGCTGCATTTTCTAGGGATGGGTCTGTTCTCTTG
This sequence comes from Lutra lutra, assembly GCF_902655055.1. Taxonomy (NCBI): domain Eukaryota; kingdom Metazoa; phylum Chordata; class Mammalia; order Carnivora; family Mustelidae; genus Lutra; species Lutra lutra. The sequence continues at coordinate 33,418,222 of NC_062293.1, forward strand.
TGAGATCAAGGAACTTTTGAAACAAGTTTCAGCATTGTTGGTGCCTTTAAAGGTCTAAACCTATGTACACCATGAGATCAGTTTTAAATAACAAACACCTACCCATGAAATTATATTTTAAGCTCTCCAAATTTACCTTCGGATAGAGTTTGACAGTCTCCCTTTGAACGGCTATTTTCCCCAGAGTCTATTGCTCTTCTAAGTGACAGACTACCTGCTATACTGGACCGAGCTGGCTTGGGTGAATTACTCTTCTTATTTGTGGCTGAAAGACATTTAAAAATATTTCCAAATGAGCTAAAATAGCACGAAACTCACTATACAGGCAGTCAGAGGAAGGCTAATCTTATGGAATGTATTCTATCTACTGTGTTCAAAAAACCCAGGACAATCTGGTCCCAAATGGTTTATTTGGGGTTTTACGCAGTAAGTATTCCCACTTTGCTACTTGTGGAGCAGTCTTAACAAAATCAGAAAAGTATCAGTAAACTCCAAAAGAAAAACCCTACCAGATATGAACTCCAGTCTCAATGCCAAAGTATTAACAACAAAAATATAACCCCCCAAACACTTGAAAATCATAAATTACTGGATTAATAAGAAAATCAATGAATTAGAAATAAATCACAAATACAATACACAAGATGTTTTTGGCTAAAATCATAATTAGGAAAAAAGTGTATAGCCTTATAATGAGTTAGAAAAAAATGAAGCTAAGTGGCCTAATACGCACAGACTCAAGAAGTTAGGAAAAATAAAAATAAATAAAAAGAAAGCAAAAGATATGCATTTAAAGGTAATAAACAGGATCAACAGGACACAAGACCAAGAACTGATTATCTCTTTATAGACCAGCAAAGCACAATTCAAGAATGCAATTAAGTAAAGAATTCCATTTACAAATAGCATCAAATAGAATACTTAAGAAAAAATTTAATAAATTTAAGACTTTCACATTAAAAACTATCACACACTGCTTAAAGACAATAAGGATGGAAATTTTTGAATCTTTCCAATACATGCTTAATTTAAAAAAAAATATATGGGGAAAAATACTGTGTTCATTGATCAGAAGACTTAATATTGTTAATACGGCAATACTCCCAAAACCGATCTACAAATTCAACACAATCCCTATAAAAATTCCAATGGTCTTTTTAAAATTTTTATTTTTAATTTTTTTAAAGAGAGAGAAAGGGGGAAGGAGGAGCAGAGAGAGAAGGCAAGAGACACTCTCCAGCAGACTCCCAGCTATTCAGCTACTCCTACTCAGTGAGGAGCCCACTGTGAGATTCAATTCCATGACCCTGATGATCATGACCTGAGCCAAAATCAAGAGTTGGGTGCTTACCTGAGCCATCCAGGAGCCCTGAGAGTCTTTCATTTTAACTGCAGAAACTGATAAGCTGATTCTAAAACTCATATGAAAAGATCTAGAAGACCCAAAAACATCTTGAATGGAGGACTCAAACTTCTGATTTCAAAAACTTGCTGTAAAATTATGCTAAACCAAGACTGTGTGGTATACTGGTGTAAAGACAAAAAACTGGCTGTAAACTATGCTAAACCAAGACTGTGTGGTATACTGGTGTAAAGACAAAAATATTGATCAATGGAACAGAACTGAGAGTCCAGAAATAAACCATTTATGCTCAATTAATTTTTAGTAAGGTCAAGACAACTCAACAGACAAGGGGAAAAAAAAGATTGACAATAACAAATGTTGGCAAGGATTTGGAGAAATTGGAACCCTCAACTGGGTTCTAATTAAGAATTGTGTGGGAATGTAAAATGGTACAGCTGCATTGGAAACAGTTCTGGCAGTGCCTCAAGAAGTTCCCCTATATCCCAGCATTCCACTTCTAAACATATTCCCAAGATAAATAAAAATGTATGTCCACACAGAAACATGTACATGAATATTTGCAGCATTATTCATAATAGCCAAAAAGTGGGAACACACTACATGATGCCCATCAAATTTTGAGTGGGTAAACAGAACATGGTAGACATATACAATGAAGTTATGATTCAGCCATAAAAAGGAATGAAATACATGCTATCACATGGGTGACCCTTGGAAATGTTATGCTAAGTGAAAGAAGCCAGACATAGAGGCCTCATATTGTAGAATTCTATTTATATAAAAAGTCCAGAAGAAGTAAAACCATATAGAGAAAACAGACTAGAGGTTACCAGGGGTTAAGGAAAGGGAAAAATGGAGAGTAAGTGTTCACGGGTATGAAGTTTTTGGGGAGAGCGTGATGAAGATGTTGTAGACAGTGTTCTAATTCTGGATAACGGTATCATTACATGATTTTGTGAATATATTAAAAACTGTTGAATTGTACACTTGAAAAAAAAGATGTGAGAAAAAATTAATACCAATTTTTCCACTGCAATGTATATATAAATTATAATATGGTCCTTAACCAATAATCCACTGTTAGTAGACTATTAAAATAGAAACAAAGGCAGAATTTAATGTAATAAAAAGGTAGAAAAGAGTAGATGAAATGTATCTAAGAACTAGGTTTTTGAAGAGACAAATAAAATGGACAAGTTTCCAGCAAGTCAAATCAAACAACAAAGTAAGAAGACACATACAAGCAAAATAAGAGAAAAAGTTTAACAGCCAATATTCAGAGGACATTTTAAAATTTAAGAGACCAGAATAAGTGACTTCATACCAATAAATTTAAATACCTAATAAAATGAGTAATTTTCAAGGACAATTAATTATGGAAACTGGTTTAAGAAGGAGAAATAGGAGACCAATAAACACTTTTTTTTCCTTTAAGATTTTATTTATTTATTTGACAGAGAGTGAGAGAGCACAAGGAGGGAGAGCAGCATTGGGAGAGGGAGAAGCAGGGGTCCACTGAGCAGGGGGCCCTATGTGGGAGTCGATCGAGCCAAAGGCAGATGCTTAACCACCGGAGCCTCCCAAGGTGCCCAGAGACCAATAACACATTGAAATTAAACAGGCTGTTAAAGTTCTGTCCCTGAAAGAACTACTAAATGGTTTTATGAATGAGTTTCATTAAACTTTTAAATATTTATTTATTTTTTATTTATTGGACAGACAGAGATCACGAGTAGGCAGAGAGGCAGGCAGAGAGAGAAGGAAGCAGGCTCCCGTCAGAGCAGAGAGCCGGATGTGGGGCTCGATCCCAGGACCCTGGGATCATGACCTGAGCTGAAGGCAGAGGCTTTAACCCACTGAGCCACACAGGTGCCCCTCATTAAACTTTTAAATAGCAGACAAGATGTTAAAACATGGAAGACACTGGGAGATTGAGAGGAGCAGTGAGTGGGGGAAAATCGGAGGGGGAGACAAACCAAGAGAGACTGTGGACTCTGAGAAACAAACTGAGGGTCTTGGAGGGGAGGAGAGTGTGGAGTTGGGTGAGCCTGGTGGTGGGTATTAAGGAGGGCACGTATTGCATGGACCACTGGGTGTGGTGCATAAACAATGAATTTTGGAAAACTGAAAAAAAAAATAAATTAAAAAAAAATTTCATAGCACAGAAAAGGATAAAAGGCTCTGAATTTATTCCATAAGGCTGGCATAAAATTGGAATTCAAATGGGTTAAGGATAATGTAACAAAAATACAACTCAATTTTACTTGTGACTGTAATAGTAAAGGATGCTAACTAAAATATTAGCAGGGGTGCCTGGGTGGCTCAGTGGGTTACGCCTCTGCCTTCAGCTCAGGTCATGATCTCAGGGTCCTGCGATCAAGCCCTGCATCAGGCTCTCTGCTTGGCAGAGAGCCTGCTTCCCCTGTTCTCTCACTGCCTATCTCTCTGCCCACTTGTGATCTCTATAAAATAAATAAATAAAATCTTTTTTAAAAAATTAACAAACTGAATATGGCAGTATAGCTTAAAAAATTATAAATTATCAAAACCAAACAGGATTCATTCTACCATTTTGAGAATGGTCATCATTAGATAAGAAATGTAATTCTTTAAAGTTAAAATAATTGAACAAATAACATGATCATTTTGAGAGATGCCAAAAAGCGTAATTCCATACAACTTCTTTATAAATAAACAAAGAACCTCTTAGTAAGTAGAAAAAGAGGTACTTTGGTGCAACGGTGAAAGCCATAGGCTCTGTGGTTCAAGTTCTTGACTCTGCCAATTACCACTGTAAAACTCTGAGAATGCTGTTTAATACCCTGTGCCTCCATTTACCTATCTGTAAATTGGGGATAAAAATAATTTGCCTCAGAATTGTTGGGATTAAATGAGTTAATGCACATGTGACTTAGAATAATTAGAACAATATCCCACACAGAGTAACAGTGGTACTTACTGTACACAGTAATTATTAGCAATAGAAGGATGAATCTTTTAACTTCATAAAAACAATTAAAACATAGAGCAGGGGTGCTGAGGTGGCCCAGTTGATTATGAGTCTGACTTGGTTTTGGCTCAGGTAGAGATCTAAGGATCATGAGATCGAGCCCTGCGTCTGGCTCCTCGCTCAGCACAAAGTCTGGTTGAGATTCTCTCTCCCTCTCCTTCTAACTCTCCTGCTCCTGTGCTTTCTCTTTCTTGTTCTCTAAAAAAAAAAATAAATCTATAAAGAAATACATAGCAAGTATTGTACTTGAGAAAACTAAAGGAATTCCTAAACAGAGATGAAAACATTTCAAAAATTCTATTACTGCTATTAGTTAGCATTGTTCTGAGATCCTAGCCTAGATAATGAAAAATGAAAAGTAAATAAGCAAAAAAGGAATAAACAAACTATAATTATTTGCTGATAATATGATCATCTACTTAGAAATTCAAGATAATTGACTGAAAAACTTAAAATTTAAAAATTTCATTAAGTGGATTGAATACAAGACAAACATGAAAAAACCAACAGTATTCCTAAAAGTGACAAATAATTAGAAAATATTATGGGGGGGGTGGGGGAAGAAACCCATTCACAATAGCAACCTAAGTTATAACCTATCTAGAAATGAATATAATAAGACATTTACAGATTTTAGATGAAGAAAACTAAAACTATGAAGTATATATGAGAGATGATCAGAATACATGGAGAAATACCACTTTCCAAGGAGGGAGGAGTTAAGATGGCGGAGAAGTAGCAGACTGAGATGACATCAGGTAGCAGGAGATCAGCTAGCTAGCTTATCATTCCAAACACCACAAATCCAACAGGAGATAGAAGAGAAGAGCAGCAATTCTAGAAACAGAAAATTGACCACCTTCCCAAAGATAGGACTGCCTGAGAAGTGACTCCAAAGCAGGGGGAGGGGCCACCTCCCGGCAAGTGGTGGAGCAACAGAGCCCAAAATCAGAACCTTTAAAAGTCAGCTCTGAAGCCTGCTTCCTCCTCTCTCTCTGCCTGCCTCTCTGCCTATTGTGACCTCTGTCAAATAAATAAATAAGATCTTAAAAAAAAAAAGTCAGCTTCACTGAGAGGCATCGCTCCAGAGGCTAAGCTGGGGTGAAGCCGACACAGGGACAGCGTGGTCTCAGGTCCCATGGGGTCACAGAAGGATCGCGGGTGTCTGAGTGTCACAGAGCTCGCAGGTATTAGAGCAGGGAAGCCAGCTATAGACAGAGCCGAGGAGTGAACTCTCAACTTGGGGTTACCTTAAATTGTGATCCATGGCACAGGCCACTGCTCTGTGAGCAGGGACCCTACAAAATCCGGGGAGACCCCCCTGGAAGAGCGCAGGGATCTGTGGGGTTTGGAGACTCCAGGTGGGGCTGTGTGCCCGAGACAGAAACCCTTGGTCACAGGCTGGGTGAGCTTGGAGCACAGCCAGAGGCCAGGGACATGGGAGTGATTGAGCGCTTTTCTCCGAAGGCACACTGAGGAGTGGGGCGCCAAGCTCTCGGCTCCTCTGGCAGCAGATTGGAAGGCCACCATTTGCATTCCCGTCCTCCGGAACTCTACGGAAAGCATTCAGGGAACAAAAGCTCCCAAAAGTGAACCCAAGCAGATTACTTAGCCTGGCCCCTGGTAAGGGCAGGTAATTCCGCCTTGGGCAAAGACACTTGAGAATCACTACAACAGGCCCCTCCGCCAGAAGATCAGCAAGAAATCCAGCCAAAACCAAGTTCACTTACCAAGGAGAATAGCGGAATTCCAGAGGAGGAGAAAGCAAAGCATGGAATTCATGGCTTTCTACCCATGACTCTTTAGTTTTGCAAATTAATTTTTTTAAATTTTACTTTTTCTTATGCTAAAATTTTTTTAAACTTTTACTCTTTCCTCTTTTAATGTTTAACTAGTTTATCCTAACAATACCTTTCATAAAAAAAATCTTTTTTGAACCTTCATTATTATACTCATATTTTATCCTTCACTGTATCTAACTTTATTTTTTGTATACACATAAGGTTTTTTCTTCTAAAAAAATTTGGGATACAACTTCTACTAGATCAAAATATACCTTAAATCTAGCACAGGGCTTTGTTCTAGTCTCCAGCCTCAGCAAATTCTCTCCACTTTCTTTTTCTTTATTCTCCTAACCAGCTTATCTTATCAACTCCTTTTTTAGAAATTAAAAAATTTTTTTCACCTTTATAGTCATATTCCATCCCTTCATCGTGTTTACCCTTATATATGTTTTTCATTCTTTAAAATTTTGGGAGGTAGTTTCTCCTAAGAGACCAAAATACTCCCCAAATTAAGTGGGTGACCCTGTTCTATTCACTGGTCTAATATATATATATATATATTTTTTTTTTTTTTTTAAAGATTTTATTTATTTATTTGACAGAGAGAGATCACAAGTAGACAGAGAGGCAGGCAGAGAGAAAGAGAGAGGGAAGCAGGCTCCCTACTGAGCAGAGAGCCCGATGTGGGACTCGATCCCAGGACCCTGAGATCATGACCTGAGCCGAAGGCAGCAGCCTAACCCACTGAGCCACCCAGGCGCCCTATATTTTCTTTTTTATATTTTTCTTTTTTTTTTTTTAAATTTTTTTTTTCTTTTTCTGAACTTCTTTTTACCCACGATTTGGGGTCTCTTCTGATTTGGTTAAAGCACATTTTCCTGGGGTCTTTGTCGCCCTTTTAGTATTTTATTCGCTCCTTCATATATTCTTATTTGGATAAAATGACAAGGTGGAAAAACTCACCACAAAAAAAGAACAAGAGGCAGTACCAAAGGCAAGGGACCTAATCAATATGGACATTGGTAATATGTCAGGTCTAGAGTTGAGAATGATGATTCTCAAGGGGCTAGCTGGGCTTGAAAAAGCCAAGAAATAAGAGAAAATAAGAGAAATAAAAGCCCTTCTGGAGAAATAAAAGAACTATAATCTAACCAAGTTGAAATAAAAAAAGCTATTAATGAGGTGCAATAAAAAATGGAGGCTCTTACTGCTAGGATAAATGAGGCAGAAGAGAGAATTAGTGATAGAGAAGACCAAATGACAGAGAATAAAGAAGCTGAGCAAAAGAGAGACAAACAACTACTGGACCACAAGGGGAGAATTCGAGAGATGAGTGATACCATAAGACGAAACAATATTAGAATAATTGGGATTCCAGAAGAAGAAGAAACAGAGTGGGGAGCAGAAGGTATATTGCAGAGAATTACTGTGGAAAATTTCCCTAATATGGCAAAGGGAAAAAGCATCAAAATCCAGGAGGAGGAGAACTCCCCTCAAAATCAATAAGAATAGGTCCACACCCCATCATCTAATAGTAAAATTTACAAGTCTTAGCAACAAAGAGAAAATCCTGAAAGCAGTCCAGGACAAGAAGTCTGTAACATGCAATGGTAAAAATATTAGACTGGCAGCAGACTTATCCACAGAGACCTGGCAGGCCAGAAAGAACTGGCATGATATATTCAGAGCACTAAACGAGAAAAACATGCAGCCAAGAATACTATATCCGGCTAGGCTATCAATGAAAATAGAAGGATAAATAAAAAGCTTCCAGGACAAACAAAAACTAAAAGAATTTGTAAACACCAAACCAGCTCTACAGGAAATACTGAAAGGGGTCCTCTAAACAAAGAAAGAGTCTAAAAGTAGTAGATCAGAAAGGAACAGAAACAATATATAGTTATAGTCACCTTACAGGCAATACGATGGCACTAAATTCATATCTCTCAATAGTTACCCTGAATGTAAATGGGCTAAATGCCCCAATCAAAGGACACAGGGTATAAGAATGGATAAAACAACAAAACTCGGGGCACCTGGGTGGCACAGTGGGTTAAAGCCTCTGCCTTCAGCTCCGGTCATGATCCCAGGGTCCTGGGATCCAGCCCTGAATTGGACTCTCTGCTCAGTGGGGAGCCTACTTCCTCTCTCTCTCTCTCTCTCTCTGCCTGCCTCACTGCCTACTTGTGATCTCTGTCAAATAAATAAATAAAATCTTAAAAACAAAACAAAATAAAACTCATCAATATGCTGGCTACAAGAAACTCATTTTAGACCCAAAGACACCTCCAGATTTAAAGTGCGGGGGTCGAAAACAATTTACCATGCTAACGGACATCAAAAGAAAGCTGGGGTGGCAATCCTCATATCAGATTAATTAGACTTTAAGCCGAAGACTATAATAAGAGATGAGGAAGGACAGTATATCATACTCAAAGGGTCTGTCCAACAAGAAGATCTAACAATTTTAAATATCTATGCCCCTAACACGGGAGCAACCAACTATATAAACCAATTAATAACAAAATCAAAGAAACACATCAACAATAATACAATAATAGTAGGGAACCTTAACACTCCCCTCACTGAAATGGACAGATCATCCAAGCAAAAGATCAACAAGGAAATAAAGACGTTAAATGACACACTGGACCAGATGGACATCACAGATATATTCAGAACATTCCACCCTAAAGCAACAGAAGACACATTCTTCTCTAGTGCACATGGAACATTCTCCAGAGTAGATCACATCCTGGGTCATAAATCAGGTCTCAACTGGTATCAAAAGATGGGGATCATTCCCTGCATATTTTCAGACCACAATGCTCTGAAGCTAGAACTCAATCACAAGAAGAAATTTGGAAAGAACCCAATTACATGGAGACTAAAGAGTATCCTTCTAAAGAATGAATGGGTCAACCAGGAAATTAAAGAAGAATTGGAAAAATTCATGGAAACAAAGGATAATGAAAACACAATGGTTCAAAATCTGTGGGACACAGCAAAGGCAGTCCTGAGAGGAAAATATACAGCGATACAAGCCTTTCTCAAGAAATAAGGTCTCAAAAACACAACCTAACCCGACACCGAAAGGAGCTGAAGAAAGAACAACAAAGAAAGCCTAAACCCAGCAGAAGAGAAATAATAAAGATCAGAGCAGAAATCAATGAATTAGAAACCAAAAAAACAACAGTACAAATCAACAAAACTAGGAGCTGGTTCTTTGAAAGAATAAGATTGATAAACCCTTGGCCAGACTTATCAAAAAGAGAAGAGAAAGGACCCAAATAAATAAAATCATGAATGAAAGAGGAGAGATCACAACCACTACCAAAGAAATACCAACAATTATAAGAACATGTTATAAGCAACTATACGCCAGCAAATTTGACAATCTGGAAGAAATGGAAGCATTCCTAGAGACATATAAACTACCACAACTGAACCAGGAAGAAACAGAAAAACTGAACAGACCCATAACCAGTAAGGAGATTAAAGGAGTCATCAAAAATCTCCCAACAAACAAGAGCCCAGGGCCAGATGGCTTCCCAGGGGAATTCTACCAAACATTTAAAGAAGAATTAATTCCTATTCTCCTGAAACTGTTCCAAAAAATAGAAATGGAAGGAAAACTTCCAAACTCATTTTATGAGGCCAGCATTACCTTGATCCCAAAACCAGACAAGGATCCATCAAAAGAGAATTACAGACCAATATCCTTGATGAACACAGATGCAAAAATTCTCACCAAAATACCAGCCAATAGGATCCAACAGTATATTAAAAGGATTATAAACCATGACCAAGTGGGATTTATCCCAGGGCTGCAAGGATGGTTCAACACCCGCAAATCAATCAATGTGATACAATACATTAATAAAAGAAAGAACAAGAACCATATGATACTCTCAATAGATGCTGAAAAAGCATTTGACAAAGTACAGCATTCCTTCCTGATCAAAACTCTTCAAAGTGTAGGGATAAAGGGCACATACCTCAATATTATCAAAGCCATCTATGAAAAACCCCACTGCAAATATCATTCTCAATGGAGAAAAACTGTGAGCTTTTCCGCTAAGGTCAGGAACTTGACAAGATGTCCATTATCACCACTGCTATTCAACATAGTATTAAAAGTCCTAGCCTCAGCAATCAGACAACAAAAAGAAATTAAAGGTATCCAAATCGGCAAAGAATAAGTCAAACTATCACTCTCTGCAGATGATATGATACTATATGTGGAAAACCCAAAAGACTCCACTCCAAATCTGCTAGGACTTGTACAGGAATTCAGCAAAGTGTCAGGATATAAAATCAATGCACAGAAATCAGTTGCATTTTTCTTTTTTTTTTTTTATAAAGATTTTATTTATGCGTTTGACAGACAGAGATCACAAGTAGGTAGAGAGGTAGGCAGAGAGAGAGGAAGGGAAGCAGGCTCCTCACTGAGCAGAGAGACTTATGCGGGGCTCGATCCCAGGACCCTGAGATCATGACCTGAGCCGAAGGCAGAGGCTTTAACCCACTGAGCCACCCAGGTGCCCCTCAGTTGCATTTCTTTACACCAACAACAAGACAGAAGAAAGAGAAATTAAGGAGTCAACCCCATTTACAATTGCACCCAAAACCATAAGATACCTAGGAATAAACCTAACCAAAGAGGCAAAGAATCTGTACTCAGAAAAACTAGAAAGTGCTCATAAAAGAAATTGAGGAAGACACAAAGAAATGGAAAAATGTTCCATGCTCATGGATTGGAAGAACAAATATTGTGAAAATGTCTATGCTACCTAAAGCAATCTACATGTTTAATGCAATCCCTATCAAAATACCATCCATTTTTTCCAAAGAAATGGACAAATAATCCTAAAATGTATACGGAAGCAGAAAAGACCTCCAATAGCCAGAGGAATGTTGAAAATGAAAGCCAAAGTTGGTGGCATCACAATCCCATGCGTCAAGCTCTATTTCAAAGCTATAATCAAGACAGTACGGTACTGACACAAAAAGAGACATATAGATCAGTGGAACAGAACAGAGAGCCCAGAAATAGACCCTCAACTCTATGGTCAACTAATCTTTGACAAAGAAGGAAAGAATGCCCAATGGAAAAAAGTCTCTTCAACAAATGGTGTTGGGAAAATTGGACAGCCACATGCAGAAAAATGAAACTGTACCATTTCCTTACACCACACACAAAAATAGACTCAAAATGAAGGACCTCAATGTGAGAAAGGAACCCATCAAAATCCTTGAGGAGAGGGGCGCCTGGGTGGCTCAGTGGGTTAAAGCCTTTGCCTTTGGCTCAGGTCATGATCCCAGGGTCCTGGAATCGAGCCCCACATTGGGCTCTCCGCTCAGCGGGGAGCCTGCTTCCTCCTCTCTCCCTCTCTCTCTCTCTCTGCCCGCCTCTCTGCCTACTTGTGATCTCTGTCTGTCAAATAAATAAATAAAATCCTTAAAAAAAAAAATCTTAAAAAAAAAAATCCTTGAGGAGAACACAGGCAACAACCTCTTCAACCTCAACCACAGCAACTTCTTCCTAGGAACATTGCCAAAGGCAAGGGAAGCAAGGGCAAAATGAACTACTGGGACTTCATCAAGATCAAAAGCTTTTGCACAGCAAAGTAAACAGTTAACAAAACCAAAAGACAACTGACAGAATGGGAGAAGATATTTGCAAACGACATATCAGATAAAGGGCTAGTATCCAAAATCTATAAAGAACTTATCAAACTCAACACCCAAAGAATAATCCAATCAAGAAATGGGCAGAGGACATGAACAGACATTTCTGCAAAGAAGACATCCATATGGCCAACAGACAAATGAAAAAGTGTTCCACATCACTCAGCATCAGAGAAATACAAATCAAAACCACAGTGAGATACCACCTCATACCATTTAGAATGGCTAAAATGAACAAGTCAGGAAACGACAGATGCTGGCGAGGATGTGTAGAAAGGGGAACCCTCCTACACTGTTGGTGGGAATGCAAGCTGGTGCAACCACTCTGGAAAACAGCATGGAGGTTCCTCAAAAAATTGAGAATAGAGCTACCCTATGACCCAGCAATCGCACCACTGGGTATTTACCCTAAAGATACAAATGTAGTGATCCAAAGGGGCACGTGCACCCGAATGTTCATAGTAGCAATGTCCACAATAGCCAAACTATGGAAAGAACCTAGATGTCCATCAACAGATGAATGGATAAAGAAGATGTGGTATATATGTACAATGGAATACTATGCAGCCATCAAAAGAAATGAAATCTTGCCATTTGTGACAATGTGGATGGAACTAGAGGGTATTATGCTTAGCAAAATAAGTCAATTGGAGAAAGACAACTATCATATGAGCTCCCTGATATGAGGAAGTGGAGATGCAATGTGGGGGGTTTGGGGGGTAGGAAAAGAATAAATGAAACAAGATGGGATCGGGAGGGAGACAAACCAAAAGAGACTCCTAATCTCACAAAACAAACTGGGGGTTGCCGGGGGAGGGGCTAGGGAGAGGGTGGTGGGGTTGACACTGGGGAAGGTTATGTGCTATGGTGAGTGCTGTGAAGTGTGTAAACATGGCAATTCACAGATCTGTACCCCAGGGGCTAATAATACATAATATGTTAATAAAAAAATTAAAAAATAAAAAGAAATACCACTTTCCCACAGTTAATGTTTCAAAACTGAAAAAATGTCAATTCCCCAAATTAAATGTAATTAAATCCATTAAATAGTGCAATTCCAGTCAAATGTTTTCTGAAAGAGAAAATGTGCAAGAACCATCAAGAATATTTTGAAAACAAAAACAAAAATGAAGGCAAGTCAATCAAGTATCATGAACTATGAGACATAGTAGTTAAAGACACTACAAATATTCAGTTAAGCAATATCAAACTGCTGTTTTTGCAGGTCAAAAACAACTGTATGTTGGCAATTTCATATGATCTAATCTCTATGAATAAATTTAAAAACAGAACAATGCAAATATGGGAATTTAGTCTATCAATAAAGGATGCATTTCATATTGTTGGACAGAGTGGATTCTTAAAAAAATGTTTCTTTTGGGGAAATAAAAGAATTTACCTCAGACATCATCATGAAAAACAAATTATGAATGGTATAATGACATAAATGTTAAAAATTTTTTAAAAATGCCACAAGAAAACAGGGGTCTTGGGGTACCTGGGTGGCTCAGTGGGTTGGGCCTCTGCCTTCAGCTTAGGTCATGATCTCAAGGGGACCACATCGGGCTCTCTGCTCAGCGAGGAACCTGATTCCCTTTCTCTCTCTCTGCCTGCCTCTCTGCCTACTTGTGATTTCTCTGTCAAATAAATAAATAAAATCTTAAAAAAAAAAATGGGTCATTTTTACAAACTTGGGAGTTAAAAAGACCTTCCAAATAAAAACATTAAACCTACAAACCATGAATACTATTAATAGAGCTATCTAAAACAAAAATTTTTTTAAAGTTTTTTTTTTTTTTTTTTTAAGATTTTAATTATTTGACAGACATAGATCACAAGTAGGCAGAGAGGCAGGCAGAGAGAGGAAGGGAAGCAGGTTCCCCGCTGAGCAGAGAGCCCGATGCGGGGCTCGATCCCAGGACCCTGGGATCATGACCTGAGCTGAAGGCAGAGGCTTTAACCCACTGAGCCACCCAGGCGCCCCTAAAATAAAAATTTTAAACTTTTGTTTAGCAGAATAATAAAATCAAGTGACAACAGGAAGTTGCAAGTACTTCCACTTGCAAAAATAGGTAACAAAAGCTTTTACACAAAAGTCCATCTAAAGAGCATTATTTCTTTTTGTTTCAGACTATCATTTCCGTGACAGCTAGGTAAGGTTGAGTATCCTTTGAGATGTATACTGTCCATTTGTATTTCTTCCCACATTAACAGACTAATCCTAACCTTTACTTCATTTTCTATTACTTCATTTCTATTGAAGTGTCATGCTTATTTTAGGAGAATCTATGTATTTGGCAATCATCTTGTCCTCTATTCATCTCTACTGGATTATTGCCACTAGTATCAAGCATTAATATATCCTATTTTAATAAACACACAGATAGCCCAAAAATAAATGCTCACATAGATGCTCAAATGATTTTTTTTTTCCAGTAATCTCCATCTCTAATGTGGGGCTTGAACTCACAGCCTTGAGATCAAGAGTCACAGACTCCACTGACTTAGCCAATCAGGTGCCCCTTTAACAATATTCAACAAGGGTATCAAGACCATTCAATGATGAGGAAAATCTGTTCAACAAATGGTGCTAGGAAAGCTGATATCCACACACAAAGGAATGAAGCTGGACCCTTACCTAATACCATATACAAAATTTGCTATGAATTGTGTAAGACTGATGATTCACAGACCTGTACCCCTGAAGCAAATAATATATGTTAATAAATAAATTTAAAAAATTAAAAATAGATTCAAGACATTTATAAAATATAAGATCTAAAACTATAAAACTCTTTGGGCACCTAGGTGGTAAAGTCAGTTAAGTGTTGGACTCTTGGTTTTGACTCCGATCACGATCTCAGAATTGAGCCCTGTGTAGGGTTCCACGTTCAGTGCAGTTTCTCTCTCTCTCTCTCCTTCTGCACCCCCTAGTCTCTCCCAAATAAATAAATCTTTTAAAAGAAAAAGACAACAACAAAAAAACCCCATAGAAAACTCACAAGAAAATATAGGGGAAAAACTTCATAACATCAGCTTTAGCAATGCTTTTTTTGAAATACGACACCAAAGCACAGGCAACAAAAGGAAAAAAAAAAAACCAGATAAACTGGACTTTAACAAAATTAAAAACTGTAAAAGATAACAGCCACAGAGTGAAAAGGCAACCTAATGAATAGGAAAAAATATTTATAAATCATATTTGATAAGGGATTTTTAAAAAAGTATGTATTTATTTTAGAGAGAGAGTGTGCACGTGCATGCACACACATGTGGGGGTGAGGCAAAAGGAGGGGGGAGAGAATCTTGGGCAGGCTCCGCATTGAGCCCAGAGCCCAACGCAGGGCTTGATCTCACAATGCTGGGCTCAATCTCACAACCCTGAGATCATGACCTTAGCCAAAATCAACAGTCAGATGCTTAACTAACTGAACCACCCAGGTGCTCCATCTGATAAGGGATTAATATCCAGACATACAGAACTCTTAAAACTCAAAAACAAGGGGCACCTGAGTGGCTCAGTGAGTTAAGCCTCTGCCTTAGGCCGGTCATGATCTCAGGGTCCTGGGATCAAGCCCCACATTGGGCTCTTTGCTCAGCAGGGAGCCTGCTTCCCCACTCACTCTCTGCCTGCCTCTCTGCCTACTTGTGATCTCTGTCAAATAAATAAATGAAATCTTAAAAAAAAGAAAACAACAACTCAAAAACAGAAAGCCAAAAGTGCCCAGGACACAGGGTGGGCTCAGATGGTAGATGCTGTGACTCTTGATCTCAGGGTCATAAGTTCGAGGCCCACACTGGGTACAGAAATTACTTAAAAATAAAATCTTGAGGGGATGGGGAGAAAAAAACAACATAACCCATTTCAAAAATGGGCAAAGGATCTCAATAGGTATTTCTCCAATGAAATGAAAATATAAACAAATGCCCGATAAACACTATAAAATGTTCAACATCACTGATAAATGTGAATCAAAAACACAGTAAGACAAGAAAATACTACTACACACGCATTTGTATGGCTATTATCAAAGATAAAACAAAACCACAAAATTTTAAGTGATGGGGAAGATGGAGCCTTTTTGTACTATTAGGTAGGAATGTAAAATGGTGCAACCTCTATAGAAAACTTTACAGCGGTTCTCAAAAAATTAAAAACTGAATTACCATATGATACAGCAATTCCACTTTTATGTATATATGCCCAGAAAAATGGAAAGCAAGGTCTTGAAGAGATGAACATCTAACCTCACAGCTGCATTATTCAAAATAGCCGAAAAGTAGTTGCCAAAGGATGTGAATCAAAGGATGTCCATCAAAGGATGAATGGATAAACAAAAAGTGGCATATACATACACACACAATGGAGTATCATCTAGCCACAAAAAGAGAATTCTGACACATGCTCTATTACGGATGAGCCCTGAAGACATTATGCTAAGTCAAATAAGCAAGCCACAAAAGTAAGTTTGTACTTATACAAGGTACCTAGAACAATCAAATTCATAGAGACAGGCAGTGAATAGTGGCTGCCAGGCACTGGGAGAAGGAAGAGTAGAGAGCTATTTATTGTTTAATAGGTAGAGAGATTCAGTTGTGCAAGAGAAAAGGAGTTCTGGGGATAGATGGTGGTGATGGTAGCACAACAATGTGCATGTACTTTATCCCACTGAACAATACTACTTAAAGAGGTTAGGACAGTAAATTCTGTTTAACAAATCATAGTAAATTCCTTTTAAAAATTGAACACAGAATTATCATATGATTCAGGAATGCCATTCTGGGTATATACCCAAAAGAACTGAAAGTAGAGACTCAAATAGATATTTGCACACTCATATTCATAACAACATTAATCACAACAGCCAAAAGATGGAACCATTGCAAATGTCCATCTATGGATGAATGGATAGATGAAATGTGGAATACACATACAATGGAGTATTATTCAGCCTTAAAAAGGAATCAATTTCTGATACATGACACAATATGGATGAATCTTAAAGATACTATGCAAAATATTATGCAAAAGTGAAATAAGTCAGACATAAAAAGACAAATATTATATGGTTTCATTTATGTGAGATATCTAAAATAGACAAATTCATAGAAACAGAAAGTGGAACAGTGGTTGCCAGGAGTTAGGGTCGGGGTGGAGCTATTATTTAATGGGTACAGAGTTTCAGTTTTATAAGGTAAAAAGTAGTTCTGTGACTGCATAGTGGTGATGGTTGTACAAAAGTGTCAATGTACTTAATGCAACAGAGCTAAACACCTAAAATATCTATAATGGTAAGTTTTTTGTTAATGTACATTTTACCACAGTAAAAAAGACAAAGGTTAAAAAAAAAAAAGCATATATGCTTAAGAAAGTGAAAACATGCAGAGACAGATAACAGCAAACTCTGACTCCACACCCCCTCCAGGTACCACCCAATTCATCATGAATCTTCTTGAAGGAGCTGTGCAATAATGCTCCAGTTTCTCATTGTGTGCACCCTTCTACGCTCCTCCATGGGAATGATTTTTAAAAGGGCCACACATACTTCAACTCAACACCTCTCAATGGTACAACGATTCCACTTCTTTCTTGAGATATTATCCCTTCTAATTGTTCTCCTCCCTTAATGATTAAATTCTTCTCAATTTCCTTTACTGGACTCCCCTTCATTACCTAAGGCCTTTAAATGTTAAAGTGCCCCAGAGGCAAAACTTCTCTTCTCTATTTAAACTTCCTCCATACTTGATCTTTTTCAGTCCTTGACTTTAAATAGTATCTGATACTGTTGACTCCCAACTGTTTATATCCAGCTGTGACTACACATGCTTCAGATTTACAGACCCTTCACCTGCCTAGAAGACATTTTACTAGAATAACTAGGAGACCTCTCCAACCTAACATGTTTAAATAAGAATTCCTACCTTCTTATCCCCCAAATCCCTCCCAAAACCCCACACCAGCTTTTTCCTTACTTGATTTGCATCTAAATTAATGATAGTACCAGTCACTAAGTTGCTTGGGACAAAAACTTAATCATTCTTAGTTGTTGTTGTTTTTTTTTTCTTTCCCTAAAACACTGTCCAGCCTTTCTTATCAGGGTTGTGGAAAAGAACTGAGCCCTCTTGGTCTAAAATATCCATTGTTAAGTAATGAACTGACTTTTCTTCTATGCATTTGGAATATTAATAGTTATGTACCATCCTTGGAAGAATTAACAAAAATGGGAACCTCAGACAAGAAGGGCTGCTAGACTATGAGCAAGTCCACCTACCCACTGTAGTAACTCCAGAATAGGCCACCATATTTCACACACACTATAGTTGTAGGCTATTTCACAACTCCCACTCAACCCCTTTCAGACCCTTCTCCATACAACAAGCAAAGTAAACTTTGTAAAAGGTAAATCAGATCATAAATGCCATCCCCAGACCCCATTTTCATTCTCTAGAAATCTCCTCTTAAAATCAGAATAAAACTCAAACTCCTTATCCAGGTCTTACACATCCATACCTGATAGAGACCTTGCCTATCCCTGACTCACCTCCTAGTATTCTCCCCGTTTGTTCATCATATTCAATCATACTGGTATTCTTTCAAGCTTTCAAACATGCAGAACACCAAGTCCTTTATCAGGGACCTTGTGTTTTCTGTTCTGTTTACCCTGAACAACGTGTCCCACAGATCTTTGCATGGCTGCCACCTGCTCAACTTTTAGGTGTCAGTTCAGATGTTGCCTTCTCAGAGACTTTGTCTTACCACCCTAACCTCAGCAGCACACTCATCTTCCCACCCCATTCCTCTGTTGTTTCCTTCACAGAACTTTTTACTAACTGAAAATATGTTTACTTTTCTACAGGTTAATATCCAATTCCCACCACATGAATATATGAAAGCAAGATCTAAGGGGTTAAGGATTTTGTCTTGTTTACTGCCCAGCACAGAATATGCAACCAAGAAATGATAGCTCTTCATAGTAGAAAATACACAGTGAGTTCTGAATGGGAGAAAAGGATGTATATATTGTTTAAATTCATTGTAAGAAAGACGGTTAAGTATTATTATTCTGAAAATAACCCATTCTCTAGCTTCCCAAATGACACTAAAAGGATCCACTTACAGTTTCGTATGTAACAACCAGCAACTGATGACTTTGCCAAGAGCTCCATTCCCAAATCCTGTAATCTGCCAGAATTTTCAGTTCCACAAGCAGCCAGAGCTGCCTGGTCAGCAGAAAAAAGGCTTGCCTGCATGTCTCCAGAAGCAGCATTGCTACCTTTTATTTCTGAAAGCGTATTCTTTACATCAGTTTTCATACATCGAACTTCAGCCATCTGAGTTTTGAGTCTTTTTAGCATCTTTAAATCAGAGGGAACTCTCCACATTGCCTGCTGCTTCCTTTGGTCTTTATCTTTTCGAGAATATGAGGCTTTAGAGAGAAAGTTACAAGTCATGTTAATATAGACTTTAACATGCATTATAATGTTAATATATGCAAACCTGAGGTGTAAAAAAGCTAAGGTGCTTTAGGTGGTATTAATAATGAAAGCACACATTAAATTCCATTAATGAAAATAGAGATACAAGTACCCTAACTTTATTCATACCTTTGAAGTCAGAATCTGGGTCACATTATAACCACTCAAATCTGAATTATTTATTTATTTTTAATATTTTATTTATTTGAGAGGTAGAGAGAGACAATGAAAGAGAGAGAATATGAGAGGAGAGAGGTCAGCAGGAGAAGCAGACTTCCTGCTGAGCAAGGAGCCCGATGTGGGACTTGATCCCAGGACTCCAGGATCATGACCTGAGCCGAAGGCAGTTGCTCAACCAACTGAGCCACCCAGGCGCCCCTGAATTAGTTATTTAATTCTAAAAGTTTAAATAAACTACTCTACTAACTACGCTTTCTTCTTTATGCTTCTCCATTTTTCTCAAATTTCCTCCACTGAGCTTTTATCTTCATAACTGAAAAAAAAAAAAATGAAGAAAACCACCCCCCAGAAGCTAAACTGCCAATTCATAGTATGTACAGATAAATATATTCCAACTAAGTTTAAAAAGTTGTCCAATGTAGTTACAGCTATTTAAGTGCCATTGAACATCATAAAAGAATGGTTTCCTGTCACGGATTCTTTGCAGTCTCTAAAGTAACAATATTTTCTCTCTTCCCAGAGAAAGTAGCTGTTTTTCAATCCACCCTCCTACCCCACAAATATTAAAAGGAGAGGCATATTTTGAATATCAAAGAACATTATGACTGAATCAAAGCAAAACGAAACCAAGCTCTACAAACAAAAAATAGGGGACCAATAGGCACTAACTAGACAAAGAACAAGTCCTTATTAGAAGGTATGATACCTGAACTTGCCTACTTATTCCAACAACCTTCTACCATAAAAGAGGAAGTACAGTAAAAAGTAGACACTGTAGTGTGTTCAACAGCCATTCCCCCACTTCTAACTTGCCAAAAGGACTCAGATTGTGTTCAGGCATCAGGTGGTAGGCGGCAGTGTGCTCAAGGAAGTTAGATCCCTTCTTTGCCCTGGGACCTATGGGTCCAGGAATGGCTTAATAAGCTCATTCCTCTGACAGTGTTTAGGGAGGGTACATGACTCACTTCCAGACAAGTCTTCTGGGAAAGATTCTTCTATCTTAATAGGAGATTTTATTGTCTTTATTTATTTAAGAAACATCCATAAAGAGCTTACTGAATTAAGTCATTTAATTCTCTCATATCAATCCTCTGAGGTAATTAAATTCTATTTTTATCTTCATTTTATTTTATTTATGGGGGGAAGGGGCAGAGGGAGAGAGAGAATCTTAAGTAGGCTCCATGCTATGCATGGGGCCCAACATGGGGCTTGATCCCACGACTTGGCCAAAACCAAGAGTCAGACACTTAACTGACTGAGCCACCCAGGCACCCGTAAAAAGAATTTTCTATAAATGAGGTAAGTAAGGAGAAATTTTAGAAACCCCTGAATTTGGTCTCAGATCTACCATTTAATTGCCGGAACTTTATAGAAGTCCACCAACTTCTGAGTCCATTATTTATTTGTAAAACAAAGACAATAATATACACCCAGCAGGGTTGTCACAAGGCTCAAAAAACTCAATGTTTATGAAATCATTCTGTGGTGGTCCTCATCCAACCCCTCTCCATCAAGATGTGAGAAATGTCTTCTAAAACCCTAATCAGGTATTACTTTCCTGCTTAAAATCATTCATGCAAGCACCAGCATGACATCTGAGGCCTTTGTCTCTCAGTGGCTTGATCTTCCACCTCTACCCCAAATGTATTAGTATTACTTAGTATTACTTGCAACTCTGTAATACAAAAGCAATACCATATCCCACTTCTACACTTTATAACACATTCTATTCCCTTCTCCCTCTTTCTGTTAACCCAAACCAGAGGAAATCTGAAATGTCTACTCCTTTAGGCACCTAAACCACCAAGAGAGGCATCTCATCTTCCAAGTCAATTCTTCCCTAATTATTTATAGTACTTGGAGTATACTTCTATTGCAGCACTGTCACATTACAGTAAGGAAGACATATAGACTGTGAACAACTTATGGTGGAGATTATATCTTAGTGATCTTTGTATTTCAGGCCAAACAACTTTTGGCACAAAATACTCAAAATGTTTGGCTAAATAAAATCTTGCACCTGACATCTACATGGACTTAAATATGAAAATCTGTATTAATCCACATACCAGAAAAGGACAAGGACTTTTTTTCTTTTTTTAAAGATTTTATTTATTTATTTGACAGACAGAGATCACAAGTAGGCAGAGGCAGGCAGAAAGCGAGGAAGGGAAGCAGGCTCCCCACTGAGCAGAGAGCCCGATGCGGGGCTTAATCCCAGGACGCTGGGATCATGACCTGAGCCAAAGGCAGAGGGTTTAACCCACTGAGCCACCCAGGCGCCCCGGACACGGATTGTAAAAAGTAAAATTCCCAGATGGGAAAATACAAAAAAAAAAAATTATTCAAACCTCCTTCATCTGATAGACAACTACTCAGCCCGTTTCAAATGCTAGGCATTGTGCTGGCCAGGAAATACGACAGTGAACAAGATGAATCCTTGGCCTTTGCCCTCAAAGCTCACAGTCGAGCTGGAAAAGTGAAAAATAATTTCAGTACCATGTGATAACTGCCAACACAGGAAACTGTAATGA
This sequence comes from Lutra lutra, assembly GCF_902655055.1. Lineage (NCBI taxonomy): Eukaryota > Metazoa > Chordata > Mammalia > Carnivora > Mustelidae > Lutra > Lutra lutra. The sequence goes on from NC_062293.1 coordinate 33,440,263, forward strand.
GATTTTATACCATAGGAACCTGACAATTTAATACTGCACTGAAAATAAGCCTTTCTGAATGTGCCAGGTTACAAAGTTAATTAGAATTGAGTCTTGTCTGTAACAATTCTTTCATTTCGTTCAGTTATGGCCTTCAAGATTGACAGTTCTCTAAACCTTCTCCTCCAAACTTCAGTATCTATCAATGGCAACACTATTCTGGTCCCCTAGGCTTCTTCAGTCCTCCTTACCACATTCCATTCCATTGCCAAGCCCTATAACTCTATCTTCACAAGATTCCAAATATCACCACTGCCATGCTACAAGTAAAATCTTAATTATATACAGAATAGATTACTGTATTCTTTAGAGGTTAAGTAGAACTTCTATAATGTCAGAAGATTCTGAAGACCTTACCTCAGATCCACGTATTTTTGAGCATATGATGATTGAGAAAATATTTAGAAATGTATGAATTTGCCCTCTGGGGCAACACCTTCCACAGAATAAACCCACCTGACTTTCTATTTCTATTTACTACTACATGTACCATAAAATCTGGTTCAACTATATTATCATTCATACCCTGATGCCTCTTAAGATGTTCCTTTTATAGTACAATGGTTAAGAACATGAACTTGCAGTAAGTCTGATACATAATAGGTTCACTCAATATGTATTGAAAAAAAAGAATGAGAGGAAAATAAAGGACTACTATGAACAACTCTATGACAACAATTCTTTTTAAAAGTTTATTTATTTATTTGAGAGAGAGAGACAGAGAGAGAGGAACACAAGCAGGGGAAGTGGGAAAGGGAGAAACAGGGTTCCCGCTGAGCAGGGAGCCCAATGTGAGGCTCGATCTCAGGACGCTGGGATCATGACTTGAGCCAAAGGCAGACGCTTAATGACTGAACTTCCCAGGCGCCCCTGACAACAAATTTTTGATAACCTAGATGTAATGGACCAATACCTTGAAAGACAATCTGCCAAAAATGGAAGAAGAAATACAGTATGAAGAAGACTATATCCACTTTCTATTATCTCCAAGAAGAGGGAGTACTTCCAAACTCAATCTGAGGCATTAATCTAGTATCAAAACCAAAGACATTTACAAGAAAACTGCAGACCAGTATCTCTCATGAACAGAGATACTAAAACCAGGGGTGCCTGGGTGGCTCAGTGGGTTAAGCCTCTGCCTTCGGCTCAGGTCATGATCTCAGAGTCCTGGGATCGAGCCCTGCATTGGGCTCTCTGCTGAGCTGGGAGCCTGCTTCTCCCACTCTCTCTCTGCCTGCCTCTCTGCCGACTCTCTTTCTCTATCAAATAAATAAATAAAATCTTAAAAAAAAAAAAAAAAAAAGAGAGAGAGAGATACTAAAACCCTCAGCAAAATATTAGCAAGTTGAATCTAACCATGTATAAAAAGAATTATATACCATAACTAAGTGGGATTTATCCCAGGTATGCAAGGCTGGTTTGACATTCAAAAAATCAGTAAATGTAATCCATCACATCGTATCAACAGATGCAGAAAAAGCATTTGACAAAATCTAATCTCCATTCATGAATTAAAAATAAAAAACTCTTAGTAAACTAGGAATAGAGGAAAACATCTTCAACCTGATAAAGAATAGCTATGAAAAACCTATAGCTGGGTGCCTGGGTGGCTCAGTGGGTTAAAGTCTCTGCCTTTGCTTGGGTCATGATCCCAGGGTCCTGGGATCAAGCCCCACATCGGGCTCTCTGCTCAGCAGGGAGCCTGCTTTCTCCTCTCTGCCTGCCTCTCTGCCTACTTGGGATCCCTATCTGTCAAATAAATAAATAAATAAAATCTTAAAACAAACAAACAAAAAAACCTATAGCTAACATCATATTCAATGGTGAAAACTTTGAAGCTTTCCCACCAAGATCAGGAACAAGGCAAAATGTCCCTTTTTACCACTCCTTTTCAACACTGTACCGGAAGTCCTAGCTAATACAATAAGATAAGAAGAAGAAAATGAAAGGTATATAGGTTGAGAAGGAAAAAAACAAAGAACCAAAATAAACACTGAAAACCAAGCAAGCATTTTAATAAAAAGGAGGCTGATCTTTCTGCAATATTAGCTTTTAATATCCTCTCACAGATATGTTACCTTCAACTCGTTTCCAAGACTCCATTTTTAGCCAAACTATGGAAAGAACCTAGATGTCCATCAACAGATGAATGGATAAAGAAGATGTGGTATATTTGTACAATGGAATACTATGCAGCCATCAAAAGAAATGAAATCTTGCCATTTGTGACGACGTGGATGGAACTAGAGGGTATTATGCTGAGTGAAATAAGTCAATCAGAGAAAGACAATTATCATATTATCTCCGTGATAGGAGGAATTTGAGAGGCAAAATGGGGGGCTTGGGGGATAGAGAATGAAAAAATAAAACAAGATGGGATCAGGAGAGAGACAAACCATAAGAGACTTTTGATCTCAGGAAACAAACTGAGGGTTGTTGGGGGGAGTGGGGTAGGGAGAGGGTGGTTGGGTTATGGAAGCTGGGGAGGGGATGTGCTATGGTGAGTGCTGTGAAGTGTGTAAGCCTGACGATTCAGACCTGTACCCCTGGGGCAGTAATACATTATATGTTAATAAAAAAAAAAAAAGATATGCATATTTAAAAAAAAAACCTCTCTCTTCTAAAATCTTACTCCCTTAGTTTTAATTATCTAGTATCACCTCTAAGCAAATAATTGCCTATATTCCAGTTCTTAATTTTTAGCTATCTACTAAGCATCTCTACTTTGATATCCCACTGGCATGTCAAACTCAAGATATTTAAAGACTTGGTCTTCCTCTCTACTATTCCCCCCTACTTCTGAGTCATCAGCATTTTGATCACCTGGATTTGAAACTCAGGTCATTTCATTTATATTAATTTTTCATAGAAAACTAATTTTTGGATAACAGATATTCTGTTTACAGTTTGCATTCATTTTTCCAATGACACGGAGTATTTTTCAAAAATATGATTTTACCTATTTAAAAAATTTGCATGGCTAACCTAGAATTTTTCAGACATAACTGTATTGTTAGATTCTTTGTTGGATTCTTTTCTTTTCTTTTTTTTAAGATTTTATTTATGGGGCACCTGGGTGGCTCAGTGAGTTAAGCCTCTGCCTTCGGTTCAGGTCATGATCTCAGGGTCCTGGGATCAAGTCCCGCACTGGGCTCCCTGCTCAGTGGGGAGCCTGCTTCCCCGCCTCTCTGCCTGCCTCTTCCTACTTGTGATCTCTGTCAAATAAATAAATAAAATCTTTAAAAAAAAAAAAAGATTTTATTTATTTATTTGACAAAGAGAGATCACAAGTAGGCAGGAAGGGAGGCAGAAAGACAGAAGGGGGGGGGAGCAGGCTCCCCACGGAGCAGAGAGCCTGACACGGGACTCAATCCCAGGACCCTGAGATCATGACCCGAGCCGAAGGCAGAGGCTCAACCCACTGAGCCACCCAGGTGCCCTTGTTAAATATTTTCAAACAACTTTGACTGTTTTTTCTTTGGGATATACTCCTAGAAGTGAAGTTATAGGATTAAAGAACAGAGGTATTTTAAATCTAGTAGAAAAATTTCCTTCAGAGGCACCTGGGTGGCTAAATCAGTTAAGCATCTGACTCTTGATTTAAGCTCAGGTCATGATCTTAGGTTTGTGAGACTGAGCCCCATGTTGGGCTCTATGCTGGATGTGGAATTACTTGAGATTCTCTCCCTCTTCCTCTGCTCTGCCCCCTACTTGCATGTATATGCACTTTCTCTTCCTCTCTTTAAAAAAAAAAAAAAAAAAAAAAATCCAGAGTGCCTGGGTGGCTCACTCGTTCAGTGTCTGCCTCTGGCTTGGGTCATGATCCCGAGTCTGGGATCAAGCCCCACATAGGGCTCCCTGCTCCCTGCTCGGTGGGGAGCCTGCTTCTCCTCTCCCACTCCCCCTGCTTGTGTTCCCTCTCTCTCTGTATCTCCTTCTGTCAAATAAATAAATAAAATCTTTTTTAAAAATTCCTTTAAAAAGGTTAAGCCAATGTACACATCCACCTGCAGAACCACAACTTGTCTGTTTCACTATATCTTTACAAATAATACAGGTTATAATTTAAGTAAAACCTTTGTCAAGGTGTTAATTTTTTTTTAAAAAAAGCTATTTCTTGGGGTGCCTGGTTGGTTCAGTTGGTAGAGCATGTGACTCCTGATCTCAGTGTTGTGAATCTGAGCTCATGTTCGGTGTAAGGACTATGTAAAAATAAAATCTTCAAAAAAAAAAAAAAAAGGCCATTTCCTTCTTGATTACAAGAACTATGTGTGATTTTTATTTTCTTTGTAATTTTCTGTATTTTCCAAATTTTCTACAATAAAAATACCTAAGAATAATGTAAAATTATAAACAATGTGATAAATTTTATAGAAGTACAAGTACAAAACAAATGTACTTGAATCACAGATAAAAGGCAACTATTTCATAACATGACTGAGGACAATCTTTCAAATTAAGGACCCAGACTTCCAGGAAGTATATCTTAGAAAGAAGAGGCCTAAATAATCCAGGTTCCCATAACCCCTGACTAGAGCAGCTCTGTGTGTTTTCTATACTGAAGCTCTGCCTCAGACTTTGAAAAATGAGTTTTGCTGCTTTAAAGGAGCATCAAAATTACCGTTCTAAATCACTGATATCTGATTTGTGTGATATTAAGAAGGTAGGAAAATACTGAGTATACATTAGAAACTTTCCTAACAAAAACGATTTTTAAAATGTGGCATATCAAGTTAATCCTTAGCTATTCAAAATGAGTCTGCCTAAGAGCTTCAAAAAGTCCAGGTTTGACTATACATCTAATGTGTGTGTGTATACATCATATTACAGTAATACAGATATAACTTCTCTCTAACAACCTTTGCAAATAAAACAATGATGTTAACTGGTATACATTTTTAGGCTACAGAGAATCAAAGCATGAAACCATCTTTTTCTATATTCGATTTAAACACAGTTCCACTTAGAAGTTAGGGTATTCACACAAAATTCTAAGCCCATTCACAAAGAGGACAACTGCGTTTCATACAAGTCAAACTGTCAATGAGACACGATGTAATGCCAAACCATATACAAACATTCTAACAGGCATTATGACATTGTTGCACTAAAACACCACTGAACAATAATGACCAAAAAATTAATCTGATTAACATAAATGTCAATTTTATGATATATAATGAAAATTCAATTTGCTACAGAATCGTACTGTGTTCCAACATTTAAATGAGACACTTGGATTAAAATCAAGAATTCTTCTGAAGAATCACAGAAAAAAGTGAACTTATTGTTAGTATTTTACCTGTGGGCTGCAAAAGTGAAGCAGGTGGGCGAGGCTGTAAGCCCCACAAATTTTCCATACTACTCCGGTCCTTAAGGTCCAACAAATGTATTAAAATTAATGGATCAATGTCTAATAAACTACTGGTAGCAGCAGAGCATAAATGTGCTCTTCTTGACATTCTGCTGCTGGCACCCACGTAGCCATGGTTACTACCTGCAAAAGAAATAGAGATGTAGAAAATGCATGCTACATATCTGCACAATTAAAAGTAAATTGGTTCGTGTTGTTTGAATATTGGTCTATGGACCTATCTTTTAGGAGATGGTATGTCACATTGATGAGAAGCAGAAAGGAGAAACAAGATTGCCAGAGAGGTGAACACAAGCATAGTGACTAAGCACTGGCCTCATTACTACCCAGAATTCAGAAAGAACCCTCAACCCCATCCTTAGCCCTAGAAATAAAAAGGTATTTTTTATAATAAAAAGCATATACAATATATGAAAGATGAGAGTAAGAAAAGGAGAGTATATCCTATAATCCAGTGGTCTTGAAAGAAAGGTAAATCTTTATGATATCACAAATCCCTAGGAACTAGACACCGAAACAGTAATCTTCTTGTGGAGTTTTCAGACTGAAACTGATAGACAGGATAGACACCTGCGAGCAATGTCATATCTGTATCACCAAGAGTAGACTAAGTTCCTTAGGCTAAAGAAACCATTTGACTTTTCTCCAGTGCCTAGTACAATATCTAGCAAATATTAGGTTTGGAAGTGGTGGTTAAGCTGACCTCCTTCAATAAAATTATTTAAACAGATTCTAAAGAAACCTAAATTTAAAAATGTTATATGCAACAAAGTCTTAAAATAGATAATATAAAAATAACACAAAATAATCAGGTTCTGCCTATTCATGAGTGTTTCAAAGAGATCTAAAAAACTTAGGAGAAAAATTCTAATTATTCAGAAGCTTCAAGCCAATTATTTACTCATATGTGTTTCATCTATATTCATATCCTCACCTTTTCCAATTTCTTCCTCTTCTGAGGATATCATCCCATTGCAAATTTTTCTTCCCAGATTCAGTACCCCCTGCAACTCCTTTTAAAAACTAGCAGAAAACTCCCCTTTTCCTCAACTGCTACAAATGCTCAGTGCATCAAAGGAAGGCCACATTGGAGTGAGGCACTCACTTCATTTGGTGACTAGCATCATGCTTGACAGTGCCACTCGGTGTTCGCCTGCACCACAGCCTCCATCTCAGGAGCTCACCTGCTTCTACTTAGCACTCAACCAGCCAACGATGACAAGGTGACAGTCATGGAGGATAAGATCAATGTCCTCATTAAAACAGCTGGTATAAATGCTGAACCTTTCTGGCTAGGCTTGTTTGCAAAGGCCTTGGCCAATGTCAATATAAGGAACCTCACTCAAGATGAGCTAGCAGATTGCTAGCTCCACCAGAGGTGCCTGAGTAAGATTACTGGAGTGGGAACCAGGATCTTCTTCTAAAAAGCTGCCCAGGTGGTTCTAAGTGGACAGTAAGCTACTCAGTAGCCCCATGTACTGTATCTATTGCCTGATATCTGGTTCTTCTTTAGAAATAGAAGTTGCCCATTTTTCCACATTAAATGGACCCATTAAACACTAGCACTCTTCCCATTTCTCAGTGCTCTCCCAGGCCTTACTTTCACCAACAAACAAAAACTCCTTTCATTTGTGTTGTAGGCCCTTATAGCTACTCCCTCCCTCCCATTTCCCATCCCTTCTACTCACTATCCACCCGCTTCAAAGACTTGCGCATCTATTTCCGTTTCCCTTTCTCAGAGCGGATATTGCCATCATTCTGGGTGTGTTCTGTAGGTCTAAGTACACAATCTAACAAATGCTCACAAAGTAACAGTATCCCCAAATCCCCCATGTCTCCTAAAATTGCTCACTAACCTTTCTCTCCAAAGGTAACCTTCATCCTGAGTTAAATACCATAATTTTGCCTGGTTTTGAACTTTATATAAATGAAATGATACAGTATGCGCTCTAATATCCTGCTTCTTTGTTCAACATTATATTCACGAGATTCATCTACAGTGCTGTATGTAGTTCATTCATTTTCATTATTGCTGTGTGGCATCCCAATATATGAATATGTCCCCATTTCTTTGTTCTATGTGGAAAGAATTTGGGTTGCCTCTAGTTTTTAGCTGCTACTTTAAAGCTACTGAAATTCTAAGTAGATAAATTGCTCTTGAAAGCAAGGTCACATGAAAACAATACAAAACACCTCATAAAAAAGCAAATGAATCAGTGACAGGTTCCCTGCCTCCTGAACCAACCCCCAACTAAAATGTTACACTGATCTACCCAAATTCTTCATTTTATCACAGTGCCTGTATGCAGTAGCATGACATTCAAGGTTCTACACAGTCTAGTCCTAAATCAGCTTTTTCACATCTTTATCTTTGTTATAAATTACATTTGTTTTTCTTAAATTAAAAAACACACATACATACACACAAGGACAACACCTAAAAAAGAATGATACTTTTGTAAAAATCTACTGGCAAGCCTTGCCTCACACAAAAGTATGTGTGTATGTTCAATTTTAACACGTATTGCCCAACCATTTTCCAAAGCAGTGGTACCAATTTTCATCCCCACTGGCAAGGTATGAGAGTTTCCATCTCTCTACATGCTTGCAACATTTAGTACTGCCAGTTTAAAAAACATTTTTATATATTACCTGCTACAGTGGGTATACAATGGTATCTTAATAGATTTTTATTTGGTACTTCCTGAAATAATAAAGAAAAATGAAGAGTCTCTGAGATCTGTGGGATCTCATCAAATGTACCAAAATACATATAATGGGAATCACGAAAAAATACAGATGAAAGAAAAATGGTTGAAAATTTCCAACATATGATGAAAAATATTAATCTAACACATCCAAGAAGCTCAGCTCAACAAACTCTATGTAAGACAAATCAACTCAGGAGATCCACACTGGGACACATCATCAATCTGCATTTCTCAGATAAAAGAGGTTGAGTACTTTTTAAAATGTACACTGGCCATCTGGATGATTCTTCTGTGAGGTGTCTATTCCAGTCTTTTGTCCCTTTTTTTTTATTCCCCTAGGAGGTAGTCTTATCTTTTTCTTATTGATTTATAGAAGATTTTTATACATTATAGAAAGTGTTTTAGAAACTTTAATTTAATTTTATTAACATATAATGTATTATTAGCCCCAGGGGTACAGGTCTGTGAATCACCAGGTTTACACACTTCACAGCACTCACCATAGTACATACCCTTCCCAATGTCCATAAACCAACCACCCTCTCCCTAGGCCCCTGTCCCCGGCAACCCTCCATTTGTGTTGTGAGATTAAGAGTCTCTTATGGTTTGTTTTAGAAACTTTTAATTTATTCTTATTAATAAAAGTTTTGTTTTTTAAAAGATTTTATCTATTTGTTTGACAGAGAGAGAGCACAAGTAGGCAGAGCAGCAGGCAGAGGGAGAAGGAGAAGCAGGCTCTTGGTCTAGCCCGGAGCCCAACATGGGGCTCAATCCCAGGACCGCGGGCTCACGACCCGAGCTGAAGGCAGCTGCCCAATGACTGAGCCACGCAGATGCCCCAAAGTTATGTTTTTGAAAGAAAAAAATCAATGCATCTTTCTAGAACAGACTACGCACCTGAGATCTTCTAAGCAGTTAGATATTATGAGTCTGAGGTCAACACATGAATGTCCCACAGGTCTCAAAATCAACACTGATCAAACTAAATATATTATATTCTTCCCCTGGACTATCTTATATAAGGGGGCACAGCCTAACCTAGAAACCTTAAGGAATGAATCATCCCCACATATCCACCAAATTCATCCCTTCGAGTTGGATTCCCAAGTCCCAAGTTCAATTCTGCTATTGAACATTTTTCAACAAATTTCATCTCCACCCTTACTTCTCTTGCCTTATCTTAGGCCCTCATAATTTTCCCTCCTGAAACATTTCAGCAGTTTTCTAACTGGTCTTATCATTTAATCCATCTTCCACTTCGTAACTAAATCTGACCATATTTCTAAAGGGTCTTTTAAAAAGACCTTTAATGACTCCACAGAATAAAGCCCAAAATCCTTTACCTAGCAGATGAGACTTTCCATTATCTGATTCTGCTTCTTGCTTACCAATCTCACATCGGCCTGCCCCCATATAAAAACTCAATTATTTGAAGTTTCCAAAAAGAACAATGCTGCATCTTTTCCCTGGAATGCCTTTGCTCTCATCTCATTATTTCCCTGTACCTCTAATGAACTTAGCTCTTCTTTCAAGAACAAAATCAAGCATCACTCCCTTTCGAAAGCCTTTTTCACCCATTCCTAATAAGCTGTTCTATTTTTGGAGTCACCCTGTATTTACATTTATAATCACAAAGTCTGTTAATGACTAGTGCTACACGCTCATTTTGAGGATGATGCTCATTCATCTCATAATCCCGGGGAACACCATGCCTGATAGCTACTGGGCATTCATTAAACATTACTGGATTAAGTGACCTTAAAAATCCTTAACCTGGGGGCGCCTGGGTGGCTCAGTGGGTTGGGCCGCTGCCTTCGGCTCAGGTCATGATCCCAGGTCCTGGGTTCGAGCCCCACGTCGGGCTTTCTGCTCAGCGGGGAGCCTGCTTCCTCCTCTCTCTCTGCCTGCCTCTCTGCCTACTTGTGATTTCTCTCTGTCAAATAAATAAATAAAATCTTTAAAGAAAAAAAAAATCCTTAACCTGAGGGATGCCTAGGTGGCTCAGTCAGTTAAGCATCTGCCTTTGACTCAGATCAGGATCCTAGGGTCCTGGGATCAAGTCTCACACTGAGCTCCCTGCTCAGCAGAGTCTGCTTCTCCCTCTGCCTGCCACTCCCCCTGCTATGTTCTCTCTAACAAATAAACAAAATCTTAAAAAAAATCTTTAACCTGAAATAAGTAACAAATGTTGTAATAACCTACACACTGTCAATTTACAAGTGTGCTATATTGCTAGAATCTTTTAGTTCTCAAGTTTTAGGATGTTTCATAAATCACACATGCGAGGTAAATATAAAATAGATGTTTCCTATTCATTGGTCAACTAGCTAATGTTCTAGATTAGAATGATACTTGTTGCAGGTGCCTGGGTGGCTCAGGTGGTTAAGTATCTGCCTTCGGCTCAGGTCATGATCCCAGCATCCTGGGATTGAGCCCCACATTGGGCTCCCTGCTCGGCGGGGAGCTGGCTTCTCCCTGTCCCTTTGCTGCTCTCCCTCCTTGTGCTTTCTCACTTTCTCTGTCAAATAAATAAATAAAATCTTAAAAACAAACAAACAGAATGATACTTTTTATTTAGAATGATCTCTTGTAACGAAACAAAAACCAACTGAATAAGGAATTCCTGAGGAGGAACCTGAATCATTATTATTTCGAGTTACAGCCTTACTTAATACAATGTATGCAATGAAATTAAGTAAATATTATTTTACTTCATAGCTAGATTCCGTGTAAGAAAGATCTTCTATATAATGGGCAACTTAACATCTTAATTGATATAATTCTTAAGATGACAGTATGGTTCTGAAATATGAATCACAACAGGCTTGAAATGGACCTTCCATAATCAACATACAACAAGATGAGTATTATTTCTTGCCACAGAGCTTCATGGAGCTTAGCAAGAAAAGGGAAAATGGGCAGCTAAATAAGCAATTGTAGTATTAACATATATTCTAATAGGTTAATTTGAGAGAGCAGAAAAAGATAAGCAGGGCACACAATTGAGAATGGCTTCCAGGAATAAAATACAACTAAACTGAAGAAGAAACAGGAGTTGACTATGTCCAGCATGAGAAGATAGAAGAAACATATCAGAAAGCACATTTGAGGGGAAGCATATTTCTTTCCTCCAGGCTAAAAAAATGACACAGGGGGGTGTAAGAGAGGTAAAGCTAAAGACGTGTGTAGGAGCCACCATATGAAAGGTCTTCTGTACCATTAGCAAGTTTGGACTTTATCCTAAAGTAAATGGAATCCAATAAAGAATTTTAAAGTAGAGAAGTGAGGGGCAGCTAGGTGGCTCAGTCATTAAGCACCTCCCCTCAGCTTGAGTCATGATCTCAGGGTTCTGGGATTGAGTCCCGCATCAAGGTCAGGATCCTTGCTCAGCGGGAAGCCTGCTTCTCCCTCTCCTATTCCCCCTGCTCATGTTCCTTCTCTCACTGTGTCTCTGTCAAATAAATAAAATCTTAAAAAAAAAAAAAAAAGATAAGTGACATGAACAGATACAAATTTGAAGGAAAAATACAACTCAACTGAACTCGTGCTGTGGGAGATAGAATGGAAGAGAACAATAATGGATACAAGGAATCCAGACAGGGGGCTGTTTTGAAAGACAGTGGCCTAGACTAGGAATGGCATAGGAAAGGGAAGTAACAAATGAATTCATGCACTGTTTAGGAGGCAGAATCAACAGATTTGGGTAATGTATTACACTTGACCTTAGCCAAAAGGCTGAGAAGTGATTTGGGTAACGTATTAAAGGCAGAGTCTGAGTGGGAGGAAAAGATAAAGAATGTGTAACACTATCAACTACTAAGATGACAAGCTATTACTGACAGGCAGGATGGCATAAAAATATAATGGCTTCTATTTGTGAGATGATGAGTCTAATAACATCAAAACCAGACTGCTATATGGGTCTGAAAGTCAAGAGAAAAACAAAGGCTAGAGATAGAACTTGGAGAGTAATCAATATATAGACAGAATTGAAATACAAGCATAAATGAGATCACCTAGAGTAAAGTGAGGAGTAGGAAGAGTACAAAGTATGGGTGGAAGTTGAAATGCTGAAGACTAATGTTTAAGAGATCTTCAGTGATCCAAACATGCTACACAATATGCCAGTGTTTGTACCAAGGGCAACATCAATAAAGTAGAAGCAGTACAACGCTAGCTTTTAATTCTTCCAGCCAAGAATTTACATGTTTAAATAAATGGGACCATGGGGTGCCTGGGTGGCTCAGTGATTGGGCATCTGCCTTTGGCTCAGGTCATGATCCCAGGGTCCTAGGATCGAGCCCCTCATCAGGCTCCCTGCTCAGCAAGGAACCTGCTTCTCCTTCCCCTCTGCCTGCTGCTCACCCTACTTGTGCTTGCTCTCGGTCAAATAAATAAATAAAATCTTAAAAAAACAGATCCAAGAACACAAAAGAAATGCAGTATTTGAGTCACTTCACCCCAAGAGGAGCAGAAGCAGTGTGGTCTGGCAAAAAAAAAAAAACAGTCCAAGAAAAAGATGATGTGAAGTTCTAGTCTGGCTCTACTACCAACAACTACGTATGTGATCTAGGCAATTAAATCCCAAGTTTACTCCACGCATAAGATGAGCTCTCAAAAGGCCCTCTGTGGGGCACCTGGGTGCCTCAGTCAGTTAAGCAGCTAACTCTTGATTTCGGCTGGATCATAATCTCAGGATCAGTGGGATTGGGCCCCATGTCAAGCTCCGTGCTCAGCGGGAAGTCTGCTTGGGATTCTCTCCCTTTCCCTCTGCCCATTCCCATTGCATGCATGTGCACACACACTCTCTCTAATAGATGAATATTTTTTTAAAAAAGGTCCTTTTTAAGTCATATTCCATAAATCTTTTCAGATTATTCTACAGTCAGATATACAAACAAGACATATATCATAAAAGGATAGTGTACGATCGTAGAGAAGACCATGGGCTTTGGATTTAGATAAACCCAAAACTCTAATCCCTCTCTTTCATTTACTAAATTGTGAATGACAGCAAGTGGCTTAATTTCTCTACAATCTGTGGCTATAAAAAGCAGATAATATTAAAGTCTATCTTACAGAATAAGAATGTGGTAAGTTAATGAGATAAGGTACAAATGAAGTGCCTTTGCATAATGCCTGGTACATAAGAATACTTACCAAATGTTAGCTATTATTACTGTTTCAAATACACTCTAAGATATATACAGACACACACACACACACACACACACACACACACACACAGAGTATACATAGCACTTCCAATACCATGGGCCATGTAGAGCAGTGGCTGCCATATATTAAAATACGATACAATTAGAGAAAAGAGAAGATGCAAGCTGGTGCATCTTGGCCTCTGTACCTGGTGGTCCTGCAGCAGCTGCATCTTCCATAAGTTCTCCCTCTTCTAACTCCATGTTGTTGTATTCCACATCATTTTCTCCAGACCTAAGAATATACAAAATCCATCATTCCTATAGAGTAAGGACAATTAACGTTATCTGTCACACCTCAATGAATTTTTTTAATGGTAGTGCATAGCTGTGGCGCCTGGATGGCTCAGTCATTAAGCATCTGCCTTCGGCTCAGGTCATGATCCCAGGGTCCTGGGATTAAGCCCCGAATCCTTAATCCAGGATTAAGCTCCCTGCTGAACAGGAAGCCTGCTTCTCCCTCTCCCATTCCCTCTGAATGTGTTCTCTCTCTCTAGCTGTCTCTCTCTGTTAAATAAATAAATATAATCTTAAAACAATAGTGCACAGCCTTCTCCTGTGAAATAAGAGAGGATATACTTCTCAGTACAAAAATGAGAAAAAGACTTTTGTCTTTATTGCATGTATGGGTAAAGTTCATGTTCAAGCTACCTTTTAAAAATACTAAGGTTGACAACATTTAGTTTTTAAAATAGAAAATCTGAGAACCACTATAAGCAAAAGAAATTATAGCTTCAAAGAATTTGAACTTAATGGTAAGAAATTAGGCTTAAAAACTACATTTTAAGGTTAAAAAAAGAAAAGATCAAATTACTAAATATGATTAAATACTATTTTCTTGGGGCACCTGGGTGGTTCAGTCAGTTAAGCATCTGCCTTCGGCTCAGGTCATGATCTCAGCATCCTGAGATGGAGCACCACATCAGGCTCCCTGCTCACTGGGGTGTCTGCTTCTCCTTCTCCCTCTGCTCTCACCCACTGGCTTGTGCTCCCTCTCTATCTCAAATAAGTAAAAATCTTAAAATATTTTCCTTTTCTTTTTTTCTTGAATGAAAAGACTTACCCTGTATTTGGGTAGAATAGTTTCATATTACAAAGATGTCGATTCTACCTAAAATCATCTATACATTGAATACAATTCTGATCCAAATATTAATATGGTATTTTAAAATCTAAGTAATTTAGGCCAAATGATTCTAACATTTACAAGGAGAGGTAGGAACACAATCTCTGGAATGAGCTTGCCTGGTTCAAACCACAGCCTCACCACAGACTATTCATATCACCTTGGACATGTTTCTTTTTCTTTTTTTTTTTTTTTTAAAGATTTTGTTTATTTATTTGACAGAGATCACAGGTAGGCAGAGAGGCACGCAGAGAGAGAAGGGGAAGCAGGCTCCCCGCTGAGTAGAGAGCCCGATGTGGGACTCGATCCCAGGACCCTGGGATCATGACCTGTGCCGAAGGCAGAGGCTTTAACCCACTAAGCCACACCAGGTGCCCCACCTTGGGCATGTTTCCTAATCTCATGCCTCAGTTTCCTCATTTTGTTATTTAAATTATTTGAACATATAATGTATTATTTGTCCCAGGGGTGCAGGTTTGTGAACTGTCAGGCGTACAGATTTCACAGCACTCACTGTATCACATACCCTCCCAAATGTCCATAACCCAACCACCCTCTCCATACCCTCCCCCCAGCAACCCTCAGTTTGTTTTCTGAGATTAAGAGTCTCTTATGGTTTGTCTCCCTCCCGATCCCATCTTGTTTCATTAAAATATTTTCTTTTTTTTTTTTAAAGGTTTTATTTATTTATTTGACAGAGAAGTCACAAGTAGGCAGAGAGGTAGGCAGAGAGAGAGGAGGAAGCAGGCTCCCCCTGAGCAGAGAGCCTGATGTGGGGCTCGATCCCACGACCCCGAGATCATGACCTGAGCCAAAGGCAGAGGCTCAACCCACTGAGCCACCCAGGTGCCCCTCATTAAAATATTTTCTTAAAATTATATTTCAGAAAGAGGGTGTTGCCTCCTACTATAGTCTTCAAAGTATCTACTACCTTCTTTTATTTTTAATTGAAAAATTTTTGTTTATTTATTTAAAGTAAGTGCTATGCCTAGTGTGGAGCTCGAACCCACAGCCCTGAGATCAAGAGTCCCATGTTCAACTAATTGAGCCAGCCAGGTGTCCCTCTATTACCTTATTGTAATGACAAAGTACTATATGGAACAGCAATAAATCAGTGCTAGTTTGGGGTATTTAAAGAAGTCACAAGGTCAATTTCCAGCTTAAGGAACTCTGCAGACCCACTCCATTGGCACTGGTAAAAATTATTTTTATAAAAAAGTCATCTAGAGTCTCTGGAAATGGTTCTAAGAGCAAACACCAAATGAAAAAAACTCATCAAGAAAATGTGCTAAAATGTGGTAAACACAGTGAGTCTGAAGTACTTAAACAAGAACTCAGACTACTTGATGCTTCTTCTCCTTCCAATTCAGTAATACAGGAATTCCACTCTAGACCGGTAAAGCCAAGACCATCAGCCTCTCAAAAGAAGGGCTATATTTTCCAGGAGGGGTAAAACATCAGCATTTCTCATCTTGCCCCTAACTAACAGTTGCTGAGACTAAGGTCAGGTAAATGCAGTCAAGCCCAGGGATACCTTTCTTTCATCCAGACCCAAGGCTCTACCTTGGGTATAGCATACTGAGAATACTGGGGCCTGAATGACTATGCCCCAATTCACTCATAAACAGAGGTCTTAGACATGAGAAGACAAGCTCAGAAGATCTCAGGGTACAGTCTCTAACTCCTCCCCACTACTACTAAAACGGGAGAAATTAGCACACCTTTGTTTTCACTCTAACGTCAGAGCTCTGAGATTTTCCCTGCAGGAGGAAGCAGGCTGAAAAAGAGCCACAGAGAAATATACAGCATAAAAAAATACTCTTAAATGGAATCCAGAAAAAGATAAAAAGAATTACACATCATGGCAGAATGGGATTTATCTCAGGAATGCAACATTGGTTTAAAATCCAAAAATCAATTAACATTTAACATAGCATAAAATGTATCATGCTAATAGAATAAAGAAAACTACATAATCATCTGAATAGATACAGAAAGATAATGTGACAAAATCCAACACACTTTCATAATAAAAGCATTCAACAAACCAGGACTAGAAGGGAACTTCCTCAACCAGATAAAGAGTACCTACAGAAAACCTACAGTCAACATCATACTTAATGGTGTAATTTCTAAGATCAGGAACAAGACAAGGATGTCCACTCCCGCCGGTTCTATTCAACATTCTACTGGGCATGCTAGCCAGTGAACTTAGACAAGAAATAAAAAGCATCTAGTAAGGGGGTACCTGGGTGGCTCAGTAGGTTAAGTGATTTTCCACTCAGATCATGATCTGAGGATCGTGGGACTGTGCTTAGCACAGTCTGCTTGAGATTCTCTCTCACCCTCTCCCCCCATTCACACACGAGTATGCTCTCTAAATAAGTAAATCTTAAAAAGCATCCAGTAAGTGAAACTAAGTCTGTTTACAGAAGTGATTGTATATAGAAAAACTTTAAAAATTCACTAAAAAACTATCAGAACTAGAGGCTCCTGGGTGGCTCAGTGGGTTGAAGCCTCTACCTTCGGCTCAGGTCATGATCCCAGGGTCCTAGGATCAAGCCCCGCATCGGTGAGCAGATGCTGAGCAGAGAGCCTGCTTCCCTTCCTCTCTCTCTGCCTGCCTCTCTGCCTACTTGTGATCACTGTCAAATAAATAAACAAATAAAAAACTCTTAGAACTAAAAACTGAACTGGCAAGGTTACAGAATACAAAAATCAACTGTATTTCCATATACTTGCAAAGAACAATCCAAAAGGGAATTTCTAAAAAATAAGTTAATTAAAAATTCCACTTACAATAGTATAAAAATAATACAATGCTTATGACTGTATGATTTAATAAAAAAAGGTTTTAAATATATACTCTGAAAACTATAAAACATTATTGAAGATTAAAAACTTCTGCTTTGCAAAATACTCTTTAAGAAGAAAAGACAAGAGTGCAATTAAAAGGAAGATGGTGGAAGAATTGTGGAGGATCCTAGGTTTGCCTATCCCACGAATACAACTAGATAACTACCAAATTATTCTCAGTACCCTAGAGATCAACCAGAAGACTGGCAGAACAAAGTCCACAACTAAAGGTAGAGAAGAGAAGAGAAAAAGGTAGGAGGTACAGGGATGCAGTTTGGGAGAGAAAAAGACCCTGTGATGGGGAGGGAGTGACAGTTGTACAAAAGGGCAAGAAACAGACCAGCAAACAGGGGAGCCCACAGGGGAAGACATCCTCATAGCAAATGACTTAGA
Source organism: Lutra lutra (assembly GCF_902655055.1). Classification (NCBI taxonomy): domain Eukaryota; kingdom Metazoa; phylum Chordata; class Mammalia; order Carnivora; family Mustelidae; genus Lutra; species Lutra lutra. Next base: position 33,457,978 of record NC_062293.1, read on the forward strand.
AAGTGAGAGGGGGCCCAATTTTGTGATTTCTTGCAACCAATGCGCTTAAAGCCTAAAGTTCTAAAGGTCAGCAGGCTGGGCAGGGATATATAGCCCAGAGGGCACTGGGGCTACTCTTAGGAGAGAAGGCAGGCAAACAGCCCATGAACATACAGCGTAGAAATAGCAATCTGAAGAGTATCTGGTGCACACGGTGGGGAAGTTATTTGCTCACCTCGGTGCCTGTCCCAGACAGGCAGCATTCACTAAGTGACCCCTCTAGGAACAAAGAAACTGGCTGGTGCCATTTCCTTCTCCACCCCCTCAACATAAATAGAAAGCCACCTGCAGGAACCAGTGCAGCACCAACACTTGCCACCTCGCTTGCTTACAGCAAGCCCCCTACCCTAGTGCTCTGGAAGAACCACTCTTCCCAGTCATGCTTCCCTCAGTCCCAGTGCAAGCACCCTCCCCCAGACTAACCCAAAGCCCTGCCCACACCATGCCTCCTGACTATGGAGTCTTGCCAAGCCTCGGTTCCAGTGATGGTGGCCAACAGGTCTCATTTCACAAGAAGACAAGAGCACACCTAGTTAAACCATGCCACATTCATAGTTAAAACATGGCACATTCAGGCCAGGGACCAAACACTACCCACAACAGACAAAGAAAGCATCTGCAGACAACTGGCCTGAAGGAAAGCACCCATGACACAACAGTAGAGTGCATGCAGTACACAATGGAGACACTCATGAAAGCACCAGGCCCTGGGGAACAGAGGACACCACAATGCAGGGCACTGCAGGACCTCTTCTTCACAAGGCCATTACCCTCAAGAACAGGAGACACAGCTGACTTTCCTAACACAGAGAAACAGAAACACAGACAAAATGAGAAGACAGTGGAATTTGTCTTAAATAAAAGAACATGACACAGCCAGAGATCTAAGTAAACAAATATAAGTAACATGCCTGCTGTAGAATTTAAAGCAATGTATACTTCCTAGACTTGAGGAAAGAATGAATGGAGGACATCAGTGAGACCATTGACTCAGAGAGAAGGAATAACATACCAGAGATAAAGAGCTTAGTAAATTAAATGAGAAACATTCCCGATAAAATCTGACAGAATGAAGAATAGACTGGAAGAAGCAAAAGAACGAATTAATGATCTAAAAGACAAGAGTAACAAACAGTAATAGAACTTAACAAAAGAGAAAAAATAATTACGCAAAACAAGAACAGACTTAGGGATTTCTGTGACTCAAACATAGTTACATCTGTATTACAGGAGTCCCAGAAGAGTAACATAGAGAAAAGGGAGCAGATAATTTATTTGAAGAAATAATAGTTACAAATTTCCCTAACTGGGGGAAAGAAACAGATTTCCAGAACTAAGGGCATAGATAACTCCCATCAAAATCAACAGAAACATATCCACACCAAGACATATTATAATTAAAATGACAAAATACAGGGACATGTGGGTGGCACAGTTGGATAAACATCTGCCTTTGGCTCAGGTCATGATCTCAGGGTCCTGGGACTGAATCACGCATCACCATCCTTGTTCAGTGGGGAGCCTGCTTCTCCCTCTGCCTGCTGCTGCCCTTGTTTGTGCTTTCTTTCTCTCTCTTTCATAAATAAATAAATAAATAAATATTTTAAAAGAAAAAAAGGCAAAATACAGTAATAAAAAAATATATTAAAAGCAATAAGCCAAGGGGAACCTAGGTGGCTCAGTGGGTTGAGCACTCAAGCCCTCATTTCATGAGATCAGGCCATGATCTCAGGGTACTGTCATCCAGCCTAGTGTCGGGCTCCAGGCTCAGTGTGGAGTCTTCTGGACATTCTCTCTCTCCCTCTGCCCCTCTTCATGCTCATGCACTCACCCTTTCTCTCAAATAAATCTTTAAAAAAAAAGGGGGGGGGCAGCATACAGTTCTATACAAAGGAAACCCCAGAAGGCTATCAATAGATTCTTAAGCAGAAACTTTCCAAGCCAGAAAGGAGTGGCAAGATATCTTCCAAGTACTGAATGGGAAAAATCTGCTGCCAAATACTATTATCAAGAATTCAGAACAGAAGGAGAGATAGAGTTTCTCAGACAAACAAAAACTAAAGGAGTTCATAACAAGTAGCCCTGCAAGAAATATTAAAGGTGACTGAGTAAAATGGAAAGACTGAAAATGACAGTCTAAAGTTAGAAAACACAAGAGCAGTAAAAGTAAGTATTTCTCATTAGGGAGGGTACATGCTATGGTGAGTCCTGTGAATTGTGTAAAACTGATGAATCACAGAGCTGCACCCCCAAAACAAATAATACATTATATTTTAATAATAAAAAAAAGAATTTATGTGATACAACACATAACAGTAAAAGTGTGCAAAAAGAAATGAGTATTTCTGTAAAAAATCAGTCAAGAAACTCACAAAAGGATAAAATATGACACCATACACCTAAAAGATGGGGAGGAGTAAAGAATGTGTTCAAACTGGGGCTCCTGGGTGGCTCAGTGGGTTAAAGCCTCTGCCTTCGGCTCAGGTCATGATCTCAGGGTCCTGAGATCGAGCCCCGCGTCGGGCTCTCTGCTCAGCGGGGAGCCTGCTTCCCTCTCTCTCTCTGCCTGTCTCTCTGCCTACTTGTGATCTCTGTCTGTCAAATAAATAAATAAAATAAATAAAATCTTAAAAAAAAAAAAAAAAAGAATGTGTTCAAACTTAAATGACCATGAACTTAATATACACTGCTATAGGCAGAAGATGTTATATACAAACCTAATGGTAACCACAAAAACTGTTAATAAATAGGCAAAGAAAACAAATCCAAATATATCATTAAAGAAAACCAGAAAACCATTACAAAAAGACAAGATCAGAAAAAATCTTGAGAAACAACCACAAAACAAGTAATAAAATGGTAACAAATATATACTATCAATAACTACTTTAAACATAAATGGACTAAACACTACAATCAAAAGACACAGGGTGACAGAATGGATTAAAAAAAAGACCCACCTATATGCTGCCTACAAGGGACTCACTTTAGGCACCTGCATATTTAAAGTGTGCAGATGGGGCGCTTGGGTGGTTCAATTGGTTAAGCAGCTGCTTTTGGCTCAGGTCATGATCTCAGGGTCCTGGGATTGAGCCCCACATGGGGCTCCCTGCTCAGTGGGAAGCCTGCTTCTCCTCTCCTCCCCTCCCCTCCCCTCTCTCTCTCTCTCTCTCTCTCGCTATCTCTGTGTCAAATAAATAAAATCTTGGGGGGAAAAAGGTACAACTAAATAAATAAATACATAAATGTGTGGGGATGGAGGGGCACCTGGGTGACGCAGTTGGTTAAACGTTCAACTCTTGGTTTCAGCTCAGGTCATGATCTCAGGGTTGTGAGATCAAGCCTCACATCAGGCTCTGCACTCAGCGGACAGTCCTCTTAAGACTTTCTCCAGGGATGCCTAGGTGGCTCAGTTGGTTAAGTGTCTGCCTTTGGTTCAGGTCATGTTCTCAGGGTCCTGGGATAGAGCCCCATGTTGGGCTCCCTACTTAGCAGAGAGTCTGCTTCTCCCTCTCCCTCTGCCTCACTCCCTTGCCTATGGTCTGTCTCTCTCAAATAACTAAATAAAATCTTAAAAAATCTCTTCATCCCTCTCTGCACCTTCCCCCTGCACTCTCTCTCTCAAATAAATAAATAAATGTTTAAAGTGAAATGGAGAAACACTCATCATATAAATGGATGTCAAAAGAAAACCAGAGTAGCAATCCTTGCAACAGACAAAATAAACTTTAAAACAAAGACTGTACGTGGCTCAGTTGGTTAAGCGTCTGACTCTTCATCTTGGCTCAGGTCATGATCTCAGGGTCAAGAAACAGAGCCCCAGGTTGAGACACTGAGCCCTGCATCAGACTCTGCCCTGGGTGTGGAGCCTGCTTAAGATTCTCTTTCTCTCCTCCTGTTCCCCCACCCTCTTTTTCTCTCTTTCTTGATAAAGAACAAGACAAAAACTGTAATAAGAAACAAAGAATGACACTATATAATAAAGGGTACAAGCCAACAAGCAGATATAACTGTTATATTTATGTACCCAACATAAAAGCACCTAAATAGGGATGCCTGGGTGGCTCAGTCGGTTAAGTCACTGCCTTTGGTTCATGTCATGATCCCGGCTCCTGGGATCAGTCCCGCATAGGGCTCCTTGCTCAGCGGGGAGCCTGCCTCTCTCTCCACCTCTGCCTGCCTCTCTACCTGCTTGGGTGCTTTCTCTCTCTCTTTCTGACAAATAAAATCTTAAAAAAAAAATTTAAAAAGCACCTAAATAGGGGCGCCTGGGTGGCTCAGTGGGTTAAAGCCGCTGCCTTCGGCTCAGGTCATGATCCCAGGGTCCTGGGATCGAGCCCCACATCGGGCTCTCTGCTCAGCAGGGAACCTGCTTCTTCCTCTCTCTCTCTGCCTGTCTCGCTGCCTACCTGTGATCTCTGTCAAATAAATAAATAAAAATCTTTAAAAAACAAACAAACAAAAAAAAGCACCTAAATGCATGAAACAGTTAACAACAAAGAAACTAATGGATAATACCATAGCAGCAGAGGACTTTAGCTCTCCACTTCCATCAATGGACAAATTATCCAGACAGAAAAATCAACAAGGAAACAATGGCCTTGAATGACACACTGAACAAGAGGGATTTAAAAGATTTATCAGAACATTCCATCCTAAAACACAGAATACATATTCTTGTGAAGTACACACAGAACATTCTCCAGAATAGATCACACACTAGACCACAAGAAAAGCCTCAACAAATTCCAAAAGATCAAAGTCATAGCAAGCATCTTTTCTGACCAGAACACTACGAAACCTGAAGTCAACCGAAAGAAAAAATCTGGAACGAGCACAAATACATGGAGATTAACATGCTACTAAACAATGAATGGATCAAGCAGGAAATAAAAGAAAAAACTAAAGAGTTCATGGAAACAAATGAAAATGAAAACACAACAATTCAAAACCTCTGGGACACAGCAAAAGCGGATCTAGGAAGAAGCTTATAGCAATAGACCAACCTCAAGAAGCAAGGAAAATCTCAAACTAACCTTACACCTAAAAGAGCTAGCAAAAGAACAACAAACAAAACCTAAAACCAGAAGGAAGGAAAGAAATAATAAATATTAGAAATAAATTATATAGGGGCACCTGGGTGGCTCAGTGGGTTAAAGCCTCTGCCTTCAGCTCAGGTCATGGTCTCAGGGTCCTGGGATCGAGCCCCGCATCGGGCTCTCTGCTTGGCGGGGAGCCTGCTTCCTCCTCTCTCTGCCTGCCTCTCTGCCTACTTGTGATCTCTGTCAAATAAATAAGTAAATTCTTAAAAAAAAAAAAAGAAGAAAGAAATTATATAGAAACTAAAAAACAATAGATCAATGAAATGAGCAGCTAATTCTTAAAAAAAAAAAAAAAATCAATTAAAGTCATAAACCTCTAATCATAGAAAACAAGAGAAAAAAGCCCCAAATAAATAAAATCACAAGGGACAACTGGCTGGTTCAAGTGGTAGCTCATGCCAACTCTTGATCCCCGGGTCATCACTTCAAGCCCCACGTTGGGCACGGAGCCTACTTAAATACATACATACACACATACATAAAATTAAAAAATTACAAATGAGAGAAGAAAAATAACAATAAACACCACATAAACAAAATTGTAAGAGATTATGAAAAGCCATATGCCAACAAATTGAGCAACCAAGAAGAAATGGATAAATTCCTAGAAACAGGGGCGCCTGGGTGGCTCAGTGGGTTGAGCCGCTGCCTTCGGCTCAGGTCATGATCTCAGGGTCCTGGGATCGAGTCCCACATTGGGCTCTCTGCTCAGCGGGAGGCCTGCTTCCCTCTCTCTCTCTGCCTCTCTGTCTACTTGTGATCTCTGTCTGTCAAATAAATAAGTAAAATCTTTAAAAAAAAAAAAATTCCTAGAAACATATAATCTACCAAAACTGAAAGAGAAAGAAACAGAAAATTTGAAGACTGATTATCAGCAAGAAACTGAATCATAATAAGAAAACTCCCGGGACGCCTGGGTGGCTCAGTTGCTTGGGCGGCTGCCTTCAGCTCGATCCCAGTGGCGTGGGATTGAGTCCCATTTCAGGCTCCTTGCTCTGCGGGGAGCCTGCTTCCCCCTCTGCCTCTGCCTGCCACTCTGTCTGCCCGTGCTCGCTCGCTCTCTCTCCCTCTCTCTCTCTGACAAATAAATAAATAAAATCTTAAAAAAAAAAAAAAAAAAAAAAAAAAAACTCCCAACAAACAAAAGCCTAGGACCAAATGGCTTCACAGGTGAATTATATCAAACATTTTAAAGAGTTAATATACCTATACTTCTCAAACTATCCCAAAAATAGCAAAGGAAGGAAAACTTCCAAATTCACTCTATGAGGTCATCATTACCCTGATACCAAAACCAGATAAAGACACCACAAAAAAAGAGAATGACAGGGGGTGCCTGGGTGGCACAATCGGTTAAGTGTCTGACTCTAATGGTTTCAGCATGACTCTTGGTTTCAGCTCAGGTCATGATCTCAGTGGTCCTGAGATGCAGCACCAACCACATCTGGCTCTGCACTCAATGGGGATTCTGCTTGAAGATTCTCTCCCTGCCCCTCAAGCATGCATGCTCTATAATAAAATAAATCTTGAAAAAAAAAAACAAAAAACCCACAGGCCAGCAACTCTAATGAACACACATGCAAGGCCAGTAAATCTAATGAACACAGATGCAAAAATCCTCAACATAATACTAGCAAACCGAGACCAACAATACATTAAAAAAATCACTCACAACAATCAAGTGGGATTTTTTTTTCTGGGTGCCAGGTGATTCAATATTTGCAAGTCAATCAATGTGATACAAAGCACCAATAAGAAAAAGGATAAGAAACACTACCATTTCAATAGACACAGAAAAAATACTAGGGAAAGTACAACAACCATTCAGGATAAAAACCCTCAAGAAAATGGGTATAGAGGGAACATACCTCAACACAGTTAAGGCCGCATCTGAAAAACCCACAGCTAACATCATACTCGATGGGGAAAAACTGAAAGCCCTTCCCCTAAGGTCAAGAACAAAACAAGGATACCCACTCTGATAGTACTGGAAGTCCTAGCCATAGCAATCAGATGACAAAAAGAAATAAAAGGCATCCAAACTGGTAAGGAAGAAGTTAAACTGTCACCATTTGCAAATGACATAAATAATACACAGAAAATCTTAAAGATTCCAGCAAAAAACAATTAGAAGTAATGAATTCAATAAAGATGAAGGACACAAAGTTAATACAGAGAAATCTGCTGCATTTCTTTTCTTTTTTTTTTTTTTAAGATTTTATTTATTTTTTTGACAGAGAGAAATCACAAGTAGGCAGAGAGGCAAGCAGAGAGAGAGAGAGGAGAAAGCAGGCTCCCCGCAGAGCAGAGAGCCCGACGCGGGGCTCGATCCCAGGACCCTGAGATCATGACCCGAGCTGAAGGCAGAGGCTTAATCCACTGAGCCACCCAGGCACCCCAATCTGCTGCATTTCTATATGCTAATATTGAGGCAGCAGAAATAGAAATTTCTAAGAAAACAATTCCATATTTAATTGCCCCAAAAATAATAAGCTACCTAGGAATAAACCTAACCAAAGAGATGAAAGACCTACACTCTGAAAACTATAAAACACTGAGGAAGAAAACTCAAGATGACACAAAGAAATGGAAAGATATTTCATGCTCATGGATTGGAAGAACAAATACTGTTAAAGTGTCTATACTACTCAAAGCAATCAAAATACCGGTAGCATTTTCCACAGAACTAGAATAAAAAATCCTAAAATTTGTATGGAACCACAACAGACCCCAAATAGCCAAAGCAATCTTGAAAAAGAAAGCAAAGCTGGAGCCATCACAATTCTAGACTTCAAGTTATATTATAAAGTTGTAGTAATCAAAACAGTATGGTACTGGTACAAAAACAGATACATAGATCAATGGAACAGAATAGAAAACCCAGAAATAAACCCACAGTTATATGGTCATTTAATCTTCAACAAAGCAGGAAAGAATATCCAATGGGAAAAAAACAGCTCTTCAACAAATGGTGCTGTTGGGAAAACTGGACAGCAACAAAAGAATGAAATTGGACCACTTTCTTACACCATACACAAAAAATAAATTCAAAATGGATTAAAAACCTGTATGTGAGACCTGAAACCATAAAAATCCTCGACAAAAAGACAGTAACTTCTTTGACATCAGCCAATGCAATTTTTTTCTAGAATCGGTTGGTCTCCTGAGGCAAGGGAAACAAAAGTTAAGATAAACTACCAGGAGTACATCAAATTAAAAAGCTTTTGGAAGAAAACAATAAATAAAACTAAAAGGCAACTAACGGAATGGGAGAAGATATCTGCAAATGACATACTGGATAAAGGACTAGTATCCAGAATCCATAAAGAATTAATCAAAATCAACATCCAAAAAATAAATAATCGAATTTAAAAATGGGCAGAAGACATGAACACACATTTCTCCAAATGTGGACATACACATGGCCAAAAGACACATTGAAAAGATGTTCAATATCACTCATCATCAGGGAAAATCAAAACACAATGAGATATCACTTCACACCTGTCAGAATGGCTAAAATCAAAAACTCAAGAAACAGGGGCACCTGGGTGGCTCAGTTGGTTGGGCAACTGCCTTCAGCTCAGGTCATGATCCCGGAGTCCTGGGATCGATTTCCTCATCGGGCCCCCAGGTCCACAGGGAGTCTGCTTCTCTCTCTGATCTTCTCCTCCTCTTCTCATGCTCTCTCTCACTGTCTCTCTCTCTCAAATAAAATCTTAAAAAAAAAAAAACCCTCAAGAAACAACAGAAGGTAAGGATATAAGGAAAAGGGAATCTTCATGCACTGTTGATGGGAATGCAAACTGCAAACTGGTGCAGCCACTGTGGAAAACAGTATGGAGGTTCCTCAGAAGTTAAAGGTAGAACTACCCTATGATCCAACAATTACACTACTGGGTACTGACCCAAAGAATAATACAAAAACATTAATTCAAAGGGATACATGCATCCCTAATATTTATAGCAACATTATTTACAACAGCCAAGATATAGAAGCATCCCAAGTGTCCACTGATGGATAGAGAAAATGTGGTGTACACACACACACACAGGAATATTATTTAGCCATAAAAAGGAAATTTTGTAATTTCAAACAACATGGATGAAGGTAGAGAGAGAATAATGCTAAGTTAGACAGACAAATATCATGTGATTTCACTCACGTGTTGGATTTAAGAAAGAAAATAATCGAGGAAGGGGAAAAAATAGGAGAGAGAGAGACAAACCAAGAAAGAGTCTTAACTATAGAGAACAAACTGACGTTTACCAGAGGGGGTGGGAGGATGAGTGAAATAGGTAATGGGAGGGAGGGAGATATTTACAGTCTCAAAAAATATGTCCCCACAGGGTATTTGTTAATTACAAAGTGAAAAATTTAGTAATTTGTAGAGAAATCTGGCAGACATTAGCTTAACCAAGTAATCTAAATTAGTCAATTGCAATGGGACAAATAAAAGACATGTACCCTCCTGCTACTCCCTTGTATGATCCTCTGAAAAGGCTCTATCATCACTTCTCCAATATTCCTACCTGAAGTGCATAACCTAAATTTCATTGTGAGGTAACATTCAGAAGACTCCCAAATTGAGGAACTTCCTGCAAAATAATTGCTCTTTCTCAGAAGTGTCAAAGTCATAAACAAAAGACGAAAAAATAAAGATTAAGTGACCCAGATTAAAGAAGATTAAGACTAATGGAATTTAACTAAAAGCAACATGTGATGCTGGATTGGATCCTAGACCAGACAAAGGAAATCAATGGCAAATTTTTAAATGATCACAGATTATAGTATTACATCAATGTTAATCCCGATTTTGGTAACTATACTATAGTTACATAAAAACACAGTTCTTTCTAGGGAGTACACAATGAAAAGTATATTCACCTTATCTTGAAAGTCTCACAAAACAAAAAGGAGAAAAAAGAGGAATACAACAGAATATTAACATTTGGGGAATTAATCTAGGCAAAGGGAATATGGAAACTGTTATTTAATATTTTTGAATTTTCCTAAAAATGGAATTTCAAAATTAAAAATAAAATGAAAAAACTAAATCTCATTTTGGAACCCAGAGATGAGAGGAAAGAAACTGACTGTCTTTCCTTCAAGCTCCTTCTCTATATGATACTTAATAGCAAGTAAAAATGCTGAATATCCCCACTTTAAGGCCTAATTAGTTACATGCTTCATTACCACTTAGATGCTTCGTAGTGGTAGTTAAGGGGAGACACTCACATAGTTTCTTCATCAATGTCATTTTCTTCTGTGTTACTTGTTGCTGTGGAACTGGCGGAGGAACTGCTGCCATCAAGGTGATTCACTTCGTCTTCCCCAATAAGATCCAGATCCAGATCTCCATCAGAGAGTTCATGCTAGATCAAGGCAAAGGAACAAGACTTCCATCTCAATTAGTTTTACTCAGTTGATCATCTGATCCAGCCGATGGACCAAGCCCCGAAGAAGGATGTAATCATCAGAACTCTCTGCTCCTGTGCAGAGGTAGCTGAGCCCTTTAGGGAAAACCACACAATATCTGATTCCACTAATAACTTACTGCTACCATTTTCAGCTAGGCCTTCAATGTCCTTGGAAATGCTTCATATATTCCTTGTCAGCTGCCAATAACACTCTTCACAGGTAACATTTCAAACCATCACTCCTCTATTAATGTTTAACCTCAGATATCCTCAAGGACATCGTAAAACTATCACCTATCAGTTATTAAGTGTAAATACTCCCAAATCTTAGATGCCCTACCTGCAAATCTCACCTGCCCTACCTGCAAATCTCACCATTCCTTTAATTCATCCTGTCAAAGGTTAACTGCTTCACAAGCGCTCCACTCCAACCACCCTTATCTATCTCCTTAAATAGTTTGTCTTGTCAGTACCTTAACCTTACCTCTCTCCTCACTGGCTCCTTCATTTTAATACGTACTTGAAGTCTCCCATCTTAAAAATAACAATTATAAAAACGAAACAAAACAAAAAACACCTTGTTTTTGCATCACTGTCTGATTTTAAACAATAATAATTACTTCTTGAATTCTTATTCTGGTTATGGCTTAGCTGGGATAAAACTGGGCTATCTCAGAATTCCTAAATCATGCTACCTACATATGCAAAAATAAGGTACTTTACTAGCTTTAGTGAATGGAAATAGAATGCATTTTTTAATTCCACTATTTATATAGTTTCCAGAATGTACACAAGTTTATTCTGTAGAATGTATACTTTTCTACAATAAATTATAGAACTGTGCAACACTTTGATTCAACAACTTCTGACTTATTACTATTTACAGAAGAGCATACACTAGTAATGAAAACAAATGGACGAGACTTTTAGTACACTAATGCATAAAAGTATAGAGTACTTTATATACTCTATATTGGAAATCATAATCTTATTTCTCTTATAAAACACAAAATGAATCTAAAACAAGTATTATTACATGATAATTTTTTTAACTTGGGATTTATTTATTTATTCTTAGAGACAGAAAGCATGAGAGTGGGGGGAGGGACAGAGGGAGAGGAGAAAAAGAATCTTAAGCAGACTCCCCTCTGAACACAGAGCCCAATGTGGGGCTCTATCTGACCCCCTGAGATCATGACCTGAGCCAAAGTCAACAGACAGATGCTTCACCCACTGAGCCACCTAGGCGCCTCTTACATGATAATCTTCATTCTGAATCTTCTCTTCCTCTTCTTCATCCTCTTTGACCTCTCTTACAGAAGCTGTAGTAGGACCATCCTGGAGAAGCATATCAGTGCATGACACAGACTTCTTAGCACGTGTCTCAGGAGTATCATCATTTTGGGGGCTAAGATGATTATCTGGCGGTGACAAATCTCTTGATTTCTGAGTTCGAGACAACTCAATAGTAAGTCTCTTAAAACAAACAATAACAGCACAAACAAACATGAGTCAAAAGCAGTGTTTCACTGGCACAGTAAAAACATTTGAAGTAAAAAAAATATATATCCAGATGTCCTAAAACCATTTTTCAAACCATCCCTCTCAATCCCTCCTGGTTTTATAGAAAAATCTTTGGCAAAAAACCCCTGCCCCCCACTTTATTCTCATTTTGCTTTTCATATCCAGCCTAAGCTATATATACAATAGCAAACTGTACAGTAAGTACAAGCAGTTTTAAACAATATACTTATCCTGAAAATTTCTCCAAGTATGTACTCATTCATACTTTCCTCCCTCATCTATTAACCATTCTCAGCACTCCCGTCCTTCCACTCCATTTCAATTTCCACTGGCAGAAAGAAACATTCCTTATATAATTGAGTTTACCACTATAAGATAAAAATTCCTTATCTGATCCTCCCCAGGGCTCAATTCAGCAACAGTGAAAATTCAAGATGGGATAATTTTCAATTTTTCTATAGCTTAGAATCCTTTAAATTCAAGATAGCATGGAAAAGAGAAAGATTCAAATGAAAGATTCAAATCACTGAGAGAAACACAAAAAGTTTACCTCAAATGAGAGCAGCACTGTCCAAAATATATAGCTTTATACAATGATAAAAATGTTATACACCTGCAATGCCCAATACAAGCGCTTAAAATTTGGGTAGTGCAACCAAAGAACGGATTTTTCATTTTAATTAAGTTCACACAGCCACACATGGCTAGTGGCTAATTGAACTAGGAGTGCAAAATTAGAGGCTCAAAGGTGGTATGTAGATGGAGAATAAGGTAACCGGACTTTTCTACAAAATTACAAAAGAGGAATATCCAAAATCTAATTACAAGTGTAACATGCCAGTAAGACTGAATATGAAACACTAAACTCGTATGTTTTTTGGTTACCTCTTTTTTTTTTTTTTTTTTTTAAGATTATTTATTTATTTATTTGACAGAGATCACAAGAAGGCAGAGAGGCAGGCGGGGGCAGGGGTCCTGATGCGAGGCTCGATTCCAGGACCCTGGGATCATGACCTGAGCCAAAGAGAGAGGCTTTAACCCACTGAGCCACCCATGTCCCCCTTTTGGTTACCTCTTTAAGGTTATTTATTTGTTGGATGTAGCTAGTTTGTGCAGCTTCCAACTGAGTAATATACCAATGCTGGTCCCGGCATTTTTGAAAGAAAGTTGGTGAACGAACCTGAAACCTTAAAAGAAAAGCTGCGCATGAAACATGATCCAAAAAGTAAAATATTATCAACCAAGCACTGAATCTGTAACTATAAATTTTATAAAAGTTTTATAAATTTTATAAAAATTATAATTTTAAGTTTATTTGATTACAATGCTAAAATTCAACATGAACTCAGAGCTGCTGGTATTATTTATACATACAGTTTACATAATGACATAACGTCCTGAAAACTTATCTTTAGGTCGGTTGTCTAAACACAAACTACCCTTTTCTGAAGAAGTAACACTACACATTATGGGTAAACTCCCAAACTACTAAAGGATATTTATTATAATCTAGATCAAATACCATGTTGATCATGAATTTAGAAGAAGACCATGCCATGCAGGAAAGAGGAAGCTACTGCTTTCTTTCCCCCTTTCTTGCTTAGATCAAACACAGATAAAAATAGGCAAAGTCTGTTTTAGACTGCTCTTTTTCTTTCCTGCTTTCATCTCATGCTCCTGTATTTCTTCCTCCCCAGTAGAAAAAAAAAAGTCCCTTAAAGGGTCAACTACCTGGAACTGCTTTACTGTCCCTCAATGAGTTGCATGCTCTAAATAAACTATATTCCTATCCCCTCCAGGTCGCAGCTTAAAATCAGCTCTCCATCACAATATGGCATATTTCAGCTTGGGTCAGGGGAAAAAAACAAGTATATTAAAGGATTTTAATAGATAAGTAATAGCATCTCAATCTATTCAGAGTTATCTGTACTTTCATTTTTATTTATTTATTTTTTGGTGGGCAACAAAACAAGGTTTATTGAGCAATAGCAAAGTGAGAGTACAAAGCTCCCAAGGAGGGAGGGGACCCAAAGGGGATGCCTTATCTGTAATTTTAAAACCCAGATACTTACTAATGCAAAAAACCTATACCTATGTCAGAAAAGTGAACTTGAGTCTATTCATAGTGGAAAAATCTACAGCAATATGCAAAGAGGTTTCTAAAGAATGGAAGAGTCCCAAGAAGCAAGACTAACTTGGAAACCTACAAATCATCCTTCCAGTCTTGCCACCCTTATGTTAAATATCATTCCATTTTTTGTAGGATTTTACTAGCTAGTACAGGAGTCTACTGCCCATCATCTAGAGTTATCTGCAGCAGATAATGATGTTCAGGCAAAGATACTCATGCACTGGAGGATAGAGATTATTCACTCAACCAATACCCTAAGGGGATGCTGCCCAGTCAGTGTCCATTGGTAAGATTTTCACGAGGACATTATCTTTGAATGACTAATGAACTATAGTCAATTCTGAACATTACTGTGTCATTAAAACAAATGCAAGCATCAGGTAACATTCCTTAACTTCCTGATTTAACAAAAGGAAAATAAAATACAAACTCATTTATATGTAGTTACAGAAAAACCTTAACTTATTTATTTGTCAGAAAGAGAGAGCAAGCAGGGGGAGCGGCAGGTAGAGCACACAGAGGGAGAAGCAGGCACCTGGCTGAGCAACGAGCCCAGAGCCCAATGTGGGACTTGATCCCAGGACCATGGGATCATGACTTGAGCCAAAGGCAGATGCTTAATGGACTGAGCCATCCAGGAGTCCCTGTTTTTTTGTTTGTTTTTTTAAAGTACACTCCAGGGGCGCCTGGGTGGCTCAGTGGGTTAAAGCCTCTGCCTTCGGCTCAGGTCATGATCCCAGGGTCCTGGGATCGAGCCCCTCATCAGGCTCTCTGCGCAGTAGAGAGCCCGCTTCCTCCTCTCTCTGCGCCTGCCTCTCTGGCTACTTGTGATCTCTGTCAAATAAATAAATAAAATCTTTTAAAAAATTTTTAAAATAAGTAAATAAATGTACACTCCAGGGGTGCCTGGGTGGCTCAGTCATTAAGCGTCTGCCTTCAGCTCAGGTCATGATCCCGGGGTCCTGGGATGAGCCCTGGATCAGGCTCCCTGTTCCGTGGGGGGCCTGCTTCTCCCTCTCCCACTCCCCCTGCTTGTGATCCCTTCTCTCGATATCTCTGTCAAATAAATAAAATCTTTAAAAAATAAAAAAATTTAAAAAAATAAAGTACATTCCACACCCAATGTGGAGCCCAACTCAAGGCTTGAACTCATGACCCTGAGATCAAGACATAAGCTGAAATCAAGAGTTGGACACCTAACTGACGGAGCCACCCAGGCACCCTTTATTAACTTTCTAGTAAGTACATATAAAATTCCATGAGAATCTTAAATTGAGACTTAAATTTTCAGCAATCTCTCATTAAATAAATATTATGAGTAATAAGATAATTCAGAGCCTCCTCTCCACAAATCCTATAGCAACTTATTTCTACTGCTATTATAGCACTATCTTGTAGAATAAATAGGTTTTTTTGTTTGTTTGTTTTTTTAAAGATTTTATTTATTTGACAGAGAGAGAGATCACAAGTAGGCAGAGAGAGAGAGCGGGAAGCAGGTTCCCTGCTGAGCAGAGAGCCCGATGCAGGGCTCAATCCCAGGACCCTGAAATCATGACCTGAGCGGAAGGCAGAGGCTTAACCCACTGAGCCACCCAGGTGCCCTAGAATAAATGGTTTTATTTGCCCAATTTATCTTGAGTTTCCTGAGAATAAAATTGATGCCTTATTCTTTTTTAATATTAACCCAGTGCCAAGCACAGACTCAGTCAATGTTGCTGAATAAGCGATAATAAGTCATCAAAACAGGACTCTGGTCCTGTCCTAATATTCAAGTCTATTAGGAAAAGTTTTGTTATAAATAAGGATGGCTTAAAAATAGAGACTAGAAGTTGGGCTACACTGAGTTAATAAAGGGAAACTCTATCACACAGATTACCACCAAAAAGATTCACATTAGTATGACTCCAATAAGGGGAGGACTAAGGCTTTGGTAGGTTGGTCAAAGTGATGGTTGAATAATTTTGCAATCCTCTCTATAGAGAAAGTGTGGAATAGCAACAAATTATTTTTTTGGCAAATAATTTTTAAAAATACAAAAACCCTGAAAAGTTATAAAATGGAGTTAAAATAATTCCCCCAAAGACAAAAACATGAATCTTTTTTTTCTACACTGAAAATGCAATAATCTTTTTTCACTTCTTTATTCTCCCAGAAAGTTATGAGGAACACAACTAATAAAGTTTAATATAACAGCAACTCATACACCACCCTCTAGACCAAAGAGCTCAGAATATAAGAGTAGATCAATCACTTCCAAGGAAAATAGCTTTGAAAATTGTTTTGATAGAAACTTAAAACTGTTAAAACACTGTTCAAAACATAATTGGATCTACTTAATACTCAAGTTCTCATTTTCATCATCCAAATTAAAATATCATGTAATGGGGGCGCCTGGGTGGCTCAATGGGTTAAAGCTTCTGCCTTCGGCTCAGGTCATGATCTCAGGGTCCTGGGACTGAGCCCTGCATAGGGCTCTCTGCACAGCAGGGAGCCTGCTCACCACCGCCCACCCCCCGCCCCCATCTGCCTCTCTGCCTACTTGTGATCTGTCAAATAAATAAAATCTTAAAAATAAATAAATTAAATATCATGTAATGATGTTCTAAAATGTCTGACTTGTAAAGGATACAACATTAAACAGGGCTGTTGTGGTTTTATAGTTAGTATTTACATTGTCCTTTCTTGCAAATAATACCCCAACTACTATCACTTTGTTTTCATCAATTTTCATCTCTATTTCCCTACTTTTAATTTGCTGTTATCTAGAAAGGACTGAAAATTATTTTATGAGTTTAAGCTTGTAAAACCAGTCATGCAAATATATAATGTCAAGTGAAAAAAATAAGCACTTGATCCTTATTTTTGTATTTCCAAATGCTAAGGTTGACAGAAGTTCACTAACTAGCTGTCAAACACATTTCCAAATTATATTACTAACTACACAGGGCTCCTGAAATGAAATAGTTAAAAACATAATAAGATTATAGTTAGTATAAATTTCAATATTCATCTCTGTTAATGAATAAACTCTTTGAAACTGCAAAAACACATGCACATGGGTGAGTAGTCAGGGAGGGACAAAGTGGGGGGTGTAGATCCTAAGCAGGATCCACCCTGGGTGGGGCTTGATCTCACAACCCTGAGATCGTGACCTGAGCCAAAATCAAAAGTCAGATGCTTAACCAGCTGAGGCATCTAAGCACCCCAAATAAATAAACTCTAAAATAAAGTTCTGATGCCATTATTACCGCATGATAAAAACATTATCAAATGTTTATTACCTTAAAATCACTGTATCATTTTGTCGATTCAAGTATCCTTCATTTGCAAGTAAATCTAAACGGAAAAATCTATTATAACCCCAGCACTCTCCAACTTCAAAGTCAGATGCAAATTCTCGAATGATATTTTTGGTAGGATCATTGCAGGACTGATGAACCATCTCTACACGATATTCATATCTAAAATTGAAAAACAATTAATACAGAGTTAATAAACAAGAGAAGACAGACATATCAAAACATTAAGTAGGTCATTAAGTTATTCCCTGAGAAGAAACTTATTGATATGTACAGTCACTTTTCTTTCAGAAATGACTGTATCATTTATAAAGACCCAGTTTTGTGAATGGGCTACCACAACATGATTGGCACTAGGTCCTTTTTTCCTTTTAAAAATGTTTACTAATAGGGGCACCTGGGTGGCTCAGTGGGTTAAGCCTCTGCCTTCAGCTCAGGTCATGATCTCAGGGTCCTGGGATCGAGCCCCGCATCGGGCTCTCTGCTCAGCAGTGAGCCTGCTTCTCCCTCTCTCTGCCTGCCTCTCTGCCTACTTGTGATCTCTCTCTCTCTCTGTCAATAAATAAATAAAATAATGTTTACTAATATAGCAGGTAAAGTACCACCTCAAAAATAAATAAATTTTGTATAAAACAGTACTTTCCAAAGTTACTTTTGTTTTAGCAAAGCTATATATTTTTCCATATATTCATTACCTATATTTCCTCACATATATTCTGCCATTTCCACTAAGGTTCACCCCCATGCGATTATAAAGTAAATAATAAATTTTTAAATACTATATTATTCCAATTCAAGTTTGAATTAATTGTGCTCAGAAATTCAAGACAAAAAATAAAATAAAAAAAAAAAAGAAATTCAAGACTACAAAATTTTCTAACTGAAAACAAGTATACACTGAGAAATCCAATATACTCAGATTTCTGTAACTTTTATTACATTAAACTCCAATGTTTTCAAATTCATTTTTATTAAGAAAGCACGGTTATTTAAAGAAGAGAAAAAAATGAAAAAATAAAGATAACCAGAAGGAACACTCGACAGTAGCCATAAAGCTTTCCTTTTTGGTGGAGATACATTTTTAAAAGAAAAACACAAAAGCTTACAACCTGCTATTTCTGCTGGCAAAAGTAAGTAAAAAACCTGCAGCTCTTTACCTATAAATGTCAGATGTAAGAATTTCTTTAAGTACTGTCAAATGATTTTTATATTAATATCATTCACAATACATTATCAAGGTTGATGGCACAAAGAACTAACCAATACGTAAGTTGTGATATTTTGTCCACTTCAATTTTAAGGAAGTCATGAAGCTAGCTCTGTAGTATAAAAGGTACCATTAAACATCAGAAATAAACCCCAACAACCATGCACAATTGTTTTTGACAAGGGTGTTAAGATCATTCAATGGGAAAGAAAACGTCTCCTCGACAAAAAAGGTGCTGAGAAAACTGGATAGCCACATGCAAAAAAGAATAAAGCTGAGCCCTTAACTACTTCCATATACAAAAATTAACTCAAGGGGCGACTGGGTGGTTCAGGTTCAGGTTAAGGCCCCCGTCTTCAGCTCAGGTCATGATCCCAGGGTTCTGGGATCGAGTCCCATCAGCCTCTCTGCTCAGCAAGGAGCCTGCTTTCCCCCACCCCCCTCTCTGCCTGCCTCTCTGCCTACTTGTGATCTCTGTCTGCTTGCTTGCTAGCTAGCTAGCTAAATCAATCAATCAATCAATCTCAAAATGGACCAATGACCAAATATTAAGGGCTTACAACTACAAAGCTCTCAGAAGAAAACACAGGGGTAAATCTTCATGAATTGACCGAATTTGGCAATGCATTCATAGATTTGATTCCCAAAGTATGAACAACAAATGGCAAAACAGATAATTTGAACTTTATAAAAATTTAAAACACTATACATCAAAGGATATTGAGAAAGTAGAAGGACAAACCTAGAAAATGGGAGAAACTACTGTCAAATCCTACAAATCAACTGATAATGGTTAAAGCATTCAAAATATATAAAGAATTCCTATAACTCAACAACAAAAAGAAAGCAACCCCATTTAAAAATGGGCAATGGACCTGAATAAACATTTCTCCAAAGATATGTAATGGTCAATAAGCACATGAAAAGACTCTCAACTTCATTGATCATAAAGGAAATGCAAATCAAAACCACAATGAGATACCACTTCATACTCACTGGGATGTCTCTAAAATACAATTAAAAATGGAAAATTATTAAGTGTTGGTGAGGATGTGAAGAAATATGAACTCTCATACGTTGCTGGTAGGAACACAGAATTGTATAGCCACTGTGCAAAAGCTTGGCAGTTCCCCCAAAATGTTAAAAATACAAAATTACCATATAACCCATCAATTCCACAACTAGGTATACATTCAAAAGAAAGAAAAACATATGTCCATACGAAACCTTTACTGCAGGATTATTCATAACAGCCAAAAGTTGGATACAATGCAAACTGTCCATCAACAGATGAATGGGTAAACAAAGTATATACATAAAATGGGGTATTATTCAGTCATATAAAAGAATGAAGTTCTGGTATATGCTTTACATGGGTGAACCTTGAAAACACCATGCTGAGTAAATAGAAGCCAAACACAAAGGTCCCTTTATAGGATCTTTTATATGAAAAATTTGGAATAGGAAAACACACAGGAAAAAAAAGGAGTTGTAGTTATCTCGTATAGGAGAAGAAAGGAATAGGGAGTGTTTACTTAATGGGTATGGAGTGTTCTGGGGTGATAAAAACATTCTGAAACTAAAGAGAGGTGATGGTGGTCCCTGTAATGTAAATATACTAAATTCCACTGAATTGTATATTTTTAAATGGTTAACTATGTGTTATGTAAATTTCACCCCTAAAAAATTAACTTTTTACTTTTATTTTTAAAATGAATAGTGAAAAACTCAAAACACAAACAATCAAGAATATTGAAAATCTGTGTGTGGGGGGGAAGACACATTAATGCCAGTTGTCAAATATATCCAGAATCAAAACAGATTATGAGTTTAAAATCAATATAAAAAAGTGAAAAGTCAGTTTGTATGAAAAACCATATAATATTTGAAAAAAGATCATTCTCTAACTGGCATTAGTTCTTTAAAATCGTGACAGATACAGACCTATGTTCCTAACAAATGTGGGAATCCAAGTTAAATTAGTTACAAAGCATCTCAACCCCAATCTTAGATAGAACAAAAACCCTAAATATGAATATTCCAACTTAAATTCTTTCCTTCTATCAAACCGAAGATCCAAATAAATATGACAACTGTTAACTTAAAAATTTAGTATTATTACATTTACTCTCTCAGGGCAAGTTCAACACTTTCTTTAAGCAACTCAAAGAAATTCCCCTCTTAGTCTAAAACAAGGTTTTAGACTAAGACAAGACTAATAGTTGAAAGACTATTAAAAGTCAATTCCAGGGCACCTGGGTGGCTCAGTGGTTAAAGCCTCTGCCTTCGGCTCAGGTCATGATCTCAGGGTCCTGGGATCGAGCCCCGCATCTGGCTCTCTGCTCAGCAGGGAGCCTGCCTCCTCCTCCTGTCTCTCTCTGCCTGCCTCTCTGCCTACTTGTAATCTGTCAAATAAATTTTTAAAAAATCTTAAAAAAAAAAAAAGTCAATTCCAGAATGTCACTCACATGCAA
This sequence comes from Lutra lutra, assembly GCF_902655055.1. Taxonomy (NCBI): domain Eukaryota; kingdom Metazoa; phylum Chordata; class Mammalia; order Carnivora; family Mustelidae; genus Lutra; species Lutra lutra. The sequence goes on from NC_062293.1 coordinate 33,479,175, forward strand.
ATTTTCTCTGAAAGCCTATACATGTGTATGCTAACACACACCTGTAGAAAGATACTTAAGCATAATGAAATTATGAGAGTACCTCTGCAGCATCCCAGGTGATATTAAAATCTACTAGATAATGACACAACGATTTAAGATCTTATTCCATATTTTGGCAGTTAAACTACTGTTCAACTCTAAATTCCAAAATTGAATGACATTTTAATATGAATGAAGAGGTATTCAAACTCTTCTCTAGGCTTACTGAAGTGTTAAAGAGAATTAAGAGATAATAAAATGTCATTTTACCAGAATAGGTCTCACTGAGGTATTTAGATGATATCTAAGAAATATACAAATCCTAATCTCCTGAGTAATACTTCATTTTTATTGATGTTATGGTGTTTGCAAGACCATGTAAACTAAGTTCCTCTAGTGTATATGGTCAACAATAAAAGAACAGAGATGAAATCAGTACCAAAGGCAACAAAAATACCACAAAATCTACATTATCAGTAAGACAAAAAGGAGAAACTTCCTAAGACAAGAAACAGAGGTAGATCAAGAAATAGCTTAATCAAGAGACATGGAAAAGCCCAAGATTTAATGGTAGCAACAGGGACATGAACAAAATCTCAGTCACTGAGATTCTTATAATTCTGCCATAATCAACCACCTTCCAACCAAAATGGCTGATTTCAGAGAATCAAACAGAGCCCAGTACTTAACAACTATACAGAGACACCCGCCCCCCCAAAAAAATCTGGTTAAACAGACTGCTGCTAAACAATGCTGATCTTGAGTGAATAATTTAACTAAACCATCACTGTATTACCATCTGTGAAATGGGACTAATAATATAACCTATAGCTCACAAGATGGTAAAGCAAAGTGAGTTATGTAAAGCACAGTGCTTGGTGCAAAGTATATATTTAGCAGTTAGTTATTATGACAACAATACAGGTGAGTCCACTGTTTCAGATCATACAGGACATCTGGAGCAGAGCTATAACTAAAACATTATTTCCAATTTTCTTCCTATATCACTAACATTACTCATAGTTTGACTCACCAGTAGAGGCAAGAATATTCTGCATTAAGGTTAGTCTATGCCAGAGGTTGTTTAAGTATAGTTCGTGTGCCCCTGGGGGTCAGCTCCTATATGATCCTTTTAGGGATCCAAAATGTCAAAACCATTATCGTAATATTAAGTTGTTTGTCCCTTTCATGTGGACATTTGCACTAATGGTACAGACGAATGGTAGTTAAAGATGTACCAGTAGTGGGATGCCTGGGTGGCTCAGTCAGTTAAGCGGTTGCCTTAGGCTCAGGTCATGATCCCAGGACACTGCCCACATCAGCCTCCTTCCTCAGTGGGGAGCCTGCTTCTCCCCTCCCTGCCACTCCCCCAGCCTTAGCTTGCTCTCTCCCTCTGTCAAAAAAAAAAAAAAAAAAAAAATCTTAAAAAAAAAAAAAAGTACCAGTAGTCATTATATTATTCAGTGCTACACACTTTCAGACAAGGAGAAAAATGCCAGTGTCTCTCAGGAATGCCTTTGATGATGCAATAAAATTGTTAACTGTTATCAAACCTCAACTCTTGGTATCACAAAATGGGAAACGCTATACATAAAGTTCTGCATAGTGATGTACAATAGCGATCTTGGGGAAATAACTGAGTTGCAAGTTCATTAGCCACATTTTTTTGGTGAAACATCAAATGAAAGAAAAACAAACAATGGTTATTCAGCTGTAGATATCTAGCAGACTTTTTCTGGACCAAATTAATCAAGGAAAATAAACTGCCAGTATTGGTTGTCAATACACAGGTTGACAAAACACAAGCTTTCAAATAAAAAATCATAAAAATCAATAAAAAATCATAATTCTGAACAATCTGTACGTGCTACATGAGCTTAAAAGCTTTCTAATACTTCAAGACTCTCCTGATAAAAATGGTAGTATTACATTACAATGAATGTAATTCTTTGATATCACATAATGAAATGTGTCAAATGCATATTTAGCAAACTACTATTTTCCAAATGATCAATAATACATGAGCAAAAGATCCATTCAAAGTGCAGTCCAACAGAGTTTTTATTGTTGTTAGGTTTTTTTTTTTTTAGTAAACAACTTTGTTATACTTACAAGTGTAACAAAGAAAGCTGCACATATTTGAAGAGTATGATTTGATATAAAGTATATAATCTGGTAATTTATATGTGTACGCACACACACACACATATATATATATATATACACCCATGAAACCATCACCACAATCAAGAGACTACTGAGAGATACATCCTCTCCCAGTTTCCTCTGCCTTTTGTACTTCCCTCCCTCACCTTTTCCCTCTACCTAACCCCAGCCCTGTCTGTCCTTCCATCTCCAAACAACCTGCATTCTGTTTACAGATCAGTTTGCATTTTTCTAGTTTTACCTAAGTGGAATCATATACATGCTCTTTAACTGTCTAGTTTCTTTCATGAATAATTTAAAAGGTATTCATGTTGTTGCTCATATCAACAGTTCATTAGTTTTTAATGCTGAGTGGTATTCCATAGTATGGACACACCAAAATTTATTTATCCACTCAGCTGTTGTTGGAAATTAGGGTTGATTCTATTTTTATAAACAATGATGCTGTGAATATTTGTATAAAGGTCTTTGTATGGACATACAGTTCTTTTCTCTTGGGTAAATGTCTAGGAGTGGTTTATCTGTCATGGAATAAGTGTATGTTTAACTTGTTAACAATCACCAAATAGTTTACAAAAGTGGTTGTATCATTTTACCTTCCCAGGAGGAATGTTTAAGACTTCAACTTTCTATATATTCTTGGTATGATCTTAATTTTAGCCATTCCAATGAGATACAGTGGTATCATATTGTTCATAAATTTCCATTTCCCTAATAATTAACACATTAGGGTATATTGGTATCAGATTGATTGTAAATTTCTATTTCCCTAATGACCAATGCTATTAATCAACTTAAATAGGCTGATTTTGCCATCAGTATTTCTTCCTTAGTGGGGTGTGTGACAAATGTTTTGTCCACATGGAGAAGGGAGCTTTTTTTTTTTTTTTTTTTAAAGATTTTTATTTGTTTATTTCACAGACAGATCACAAGTAGGCAGAGAGGCAGGCAGAGAGAGAGAGAGAGAGAGGAGGCAGGCTCCCTGCTGAGCAGAGAACCCGATGCGGCACTCGATCCCAGGACTCTGGAATCATGACCTGAGCCGAAGGCAAAGGCTTTAACCACTGAGCCACCCAGGCGCCCGGGAGCTTGTTTTTTTATTGTTGAGTTTTGAGAGTTCCTTATATATTCTGGATAAAAGTCTATGCAATTTGAAGAAGAGAACTTTATGGTTTTAATGAAATCTAATAAATGTATTCTTTTATAGACTGTGCTTCTGGCTTATAACTAAAATATCATTGCCTAACCCAAAGTCACAGATTTGTTTTAGAATTTAAATCTAGGATTACAGTCAATTTTCAGTTAGTTTACTTATGTAATATGAGCTATGGATACGAGTTTATGCTTTTTCTGTACAGATATCCAAGCACCAAGACCGCATCTTTCCTTCACAGCATCTTTTTCACTTCTTTTTCTCTTCATAGCATCTTTTTCCCTTCACAGCATCTTTTTCAAAAATCTGTCCTTATGAATGAGTTGGTTTTTTTTTTTTAAGTTTAAAGTTGTTTCTTTTTTTTTTTACTTTATTTGACAGACAGAGAGATCACAAATAGGCAGAGAGGCAAGCAGAGAGAGAGAGAGGAGGAAGCAGGCTCCCCGCCGAGCAGAGAGCCCGAGGCAGGACTCGATCCCAGGACGCTGAGATCATGACCCGAGCCGAAGGCAGAGGCTTTAACCCACTGAACCACCCAGGCGCCCCATGAATGAGTTTTTTGCTGGACTTGTAGTATATTCCATTTATGAATTTTTCTAACCTTATGCTAATATTATGCTATATTAAGTTAATACTGTAGCTTTGTGGTAAGTCTTACAATCATGTAGATTTAGTCATCAAATTTTGTTTTGATTTCAATGATTTCCTCTATTTTTTCAATTTTTATTTTGTTGCATTCTGCTTTGATCTTTTTTTTTTTAAGATTTTATTTATTTGACACAGAGAAAGGAGAGAGAGAGTACAAAGTTCACACAAGTAGGTAGAGTGGCAGGCAGAGGGAGAGGGAGAAGCAGGCACCCTGCTGAGCAGAGTCAAACGTGGGCCTTGATCCCAGGACCATAGGATCATGACCTGAGCTGAAGTCAGATGCTTAACCAACTTAACCACCTAGGTGCCCCGTATTCTGCTTTTAATATTTGTTTCCTTGCTTCTGCTTCCTTTCTAACTTTTTCTTCCTTTCTCTAGTTTTTTTTTTTTTTTTTCTTTTCCCCTGAAGAGGGTGGCCAGGGGACGGAGAGAGAATCTTAAGCAAACTCCTTACCCAGTGTGCAAGGCTGAAGTGGGGCTTGATCTTACAACCCTGAAATCATGACCTGACCCGAAATCAATCAGCTTAACCAACTGAACCAACTAGGTGCCCCTCTTCTCTAGTTTTTTTTAAAGTAGATCATTGATTTGAGACCTTTCTGCTTTACATTTACCAGCTGATTCTTGAACAACGCAGGGGTTAGGGGCACTGATCCTCACGTAATCAAAAATGTGGGTATGACTTCTGACTTGCTGAAAATTTAACTAATAGGTCACTGCTGACCAGAGACCTTACATAACATAATCAACAGAAACAGGTGATTAACACGTATTTGGTATGTTATATGTATTATACACTATTTTATTATAATAAAGTAAGTTAGAGAAAAGAAAATGCTAAGAAAATCATAAGGAAAAGAAAATACATTTTTAGTACTATACTATATTTATCTAAAAAATCTGCATATAAGTGAATCTGCAGTTCAAACACCACACATTCAAACCCATGTTGTTCAAGGATCCATAGTAAATTGGCATTTATTACTATAAATTCCCCTCAACTTACTACTTTAGCAGCACACTACAAATTCTGATGTTTTCATTTTCACTTGGTTCAATATACTTTTAAAAAATCCCTTATGAGGGGCGCCTGGGTGGCTCAGTGGGTTAAAGCCTCTGCCTTCGGCTCGGGTCGTGGTCCCAGGGTCCTGGGATCGAGCCCCACATCGGGCTCTCTGCTCACCGGGGAGCCTGCTTCCTCTCTCTCTCTCTCTGCCTGCATCTCTGCCTGCTTGTGATCTCTGTCTGTCAAATAAATAAATAAAATCTTTAAAAAAAAAAATCCCCTATGATTGGGGCACCTGAGTGATTCAGTCAGTTAAGCATCTGCCTTCAGCTCAGGTCATGATCCTAGGGTGGGATTGAGCCCAGTGTCGGGCTCCTTGCTCAGCAAGCGAACCTGCTTCTCCTTCTCCCTCTGCTCATGTGTGCTCTCTCTCTCTTGCTCACTCTCTTAAATAAAATCTTACCAAAAAAAAAAAAAAAAAAAAAAACCCTTATGATTTCCTCTTTGAACTAGAGTTTTTTAGAAATGTTTTATTTCCAAGTATTTCAGATTTTCAAAATATGTTAATATATAAATTGATTCCACAATGGCAAGAGAAGATACTTTGAATGAGTTGAATTCTTTTTAACTTATTGAGATATGTTTTATACCCCAGAATATGGTCTCTCTTGGTAAATAATTTGTGTGCACTTCTGCTACTGTTTGATCAGTCTATAAATGTCAATCAGGACAGGCTGGTTGATAATGTTCCAATGTATATCCTTGATGATATCCTGCCCACTTGGATCAATTAAGAGAAGAGCTTCTATTTCTCCTTGTACTTCTCTAGGGTTTTGCTTTGCGTATTTTGAAGATCTGGTTCTGGGGCATAAACATAAGTAAATGTTCACAATTGTTTTATGTCCTCTTCATTAACTGATCTTTTATCACTATGAAATAACTTATTTATCTCTGGTAATACTTGCTTTGAAATCTAACATATTTTTGACTAGTACTAGCATGATACATCTTTATATTTAAAGTGTGTTTCTTATGGGCAACATAAACTTGAGTTTTGATTTTTTAGGCAATCTGACAATCTCTGCCTTTTAACTGGGTGCTAGATTATTTACATGAATACATTTTGGTATTTGTCCCAACTGTTCATTACCCATTAAACTTTTTCTTCTTTAAGTATTTGTCTGTAATTCCATTTTATCCCCTTTGTTGCTTTATTAGCTATATGTCTTTGTCATTTTAGTAGCGGCTTTATAGTTTATGGTCGTGGTCGGCTGAATATTACCCCTTACCCCAAGATATTCACATCCTAATCCCTGGAATGTGTAACTGTTACCTTTTATAGCAAAAAATGGGGAGCATATAGCTGTGATTAAGCTAAGATCTTCAGATAAGGGAATTATCCTAGAAAATCCCCATAGACTCTAAAAGTAATCATGAGTGTCATTTTAAGGGGAAAGCAGAGAAAGATCTGACAAAGAAAAAAAAGACAAGGCAGTGTGATCAAAGGCAGAAATAGGAGTGATATGGTCACAAGCCAAGGAATACTGGCAGCCTCAGAAACTAAGAGTCAAGAAATGGATTTTCCCCTAGTGCCTCTGTATCTAGTACAACCCTACTGAATACCTGATTTGGGGAAAACAATAGTTTTTGGATTTCTGGACTCCAGAGAGTATAAGGGAAGACAATTTCTATTTTTAAGTTGCTGTTTGAACTAATTTATTATACAGTAGTATATATCTTTAAATCACCAGAGTCTAGAGCTTTTTTACCATAGCACTTCACATACAGTTTCAGAATCTTCTATTTCCATGCTCTACACCCTTTTGTTAATCATGTACTTCAACCAGAACAAGTTATCGAAACAAAGTGAATATAGAAGCCAATGCTAGGATCCAACTGTCTTTTTTAAAGCCATATATTAAGAGATTTCCAAAAAATACCAACCAAGTTTTCTTTCTTTTTTTTTTTTTTTAAAGATTTTATTTATTTATTTGACAGAGAGAGATCACAAGTAGGCAGAGAGGCAGGCAGAGAGAGAGGAAGGGAAGCAGGCTTCCTGCTGAGCAGCGAGCCCGATGCGGGACTCGATCCCAGGACTCTGGGATCATGACCTGAGCCGAAGGCAGCGGCTTAACCCACTGAGCCACCCAGGCGCCCCCCAACCAAGTTTTCTTACCAAATATTATTTTGCTTTAGAAAAATAGGTATCGTTCACAAAAATGTTATGTTAGTATTCAATAGGTTTATTATTTTTAAGTGAACTTATAAAATTTTTTAGTTAAGGAAATTTTAAGTTGTCTCAGTTTTCATTTCTAACTCAGAAAATATCAACATTTAATAATCCATGTTAAAAAAAAAACATCTTTGGGGGTTTGCAATAAAATTTAAGAATATAACATCCTGAGACCATATAGTTTGAGAATTGCCAGTCTGTGCCACCATAGTATGCCAGGGGATGCACACAGCAGCACACATCTTAATAGACATACTTTGGTAATTAATAATAGTGAATAAAAAATCCTAAGAGAAATCTACATAAAGACCCACTAAAGTTTGTTATTTAATTGCATGTCTTACTTGGAAGTTTCAGGTAAGCCAGCTGACAGTTCCAGAAACACAGATAAGTAGTAACCACGAACAACTCCATTTCCATCCTAAAAAAAGGAAAAAGAGTCAACTATATTTCAATAACTAAAAAAAGATGTTACACAAACCCTAGATCAACTCAAACATAAAAAATTAAGGCACAACAAAACAAACACAAATTACTATGTCATATTTGGATTGGGAAATACTTCTAAGTTTAAAAGCAGTGGCAGAGATAATAAAAAGCCCAACAGATATGAGTCTATAACTTAAATCTTTTGTACATTAAAAAAAAACAACATGGAAATATTAAGGCATTCAAGCTAAGGAAAATGTTAACAAGTATAAGCATTAAGAGTTCTAACATATACAAAACTCTTAAATATCAGCTTCCAAGAAAAATGAAAACTCCAAAAAAAAATATGGAAAAAAAAAAAACCTCTACTAGGCATGAGACAAAAAATATATATATATTTAAAAGGAGTAAAACAGAACTAGGTAACACTTGATGTTGAAAGTGATTAAACATTATTTCTATATAATGTCTATGTTAGGATTCCACATAAAAGTCTGTCTGAAGATTAAGAAGTTGTGTAAATTTCTGTTAGAGATGTTTAGAAAGATACTAACCTCCCTCTCTCTTTCTCTATTTGCTCATATGCCTACCTTTTTAAATGACTATCATCATTGTAACTACATATATAAACAACTGTTTCCCCATCCAGATTATGAGGACTGAGGGAAGGATTCTTATTATTCATCACCAGTGTCTATTGGGATATGACCACAGAGGAGTACAAATACCTATTAACTCCTTCATTTCTAGGCTACTTTGCTCCAAAAAGTTCTAAGGAAGCTTTCAGGGTTAGACAAGGTAATTGTTCAATAAACACTAAATAAACAACAAATAATCAGTTAAGTGAAAAAAAGCCAGAAACAAAAAATTATATATTGTGTGACCCTATTATATGAGATTCTGGAAAAGCAAAAACTATAATGACAAAAACAGATCAGTGGTTGCAGAGGGGCCAGGAAGGGAGGAAAAAAAGGGATTAGTTTAAAAGATGAATTGGATAAAACATTTGGGGGTAATAAAACCATGAATGTGGTAACCACCTTATGAGTATATATATATATACATGTATCAAAACTTGTCAAAATTAGTAAATTTTATTGCATATAAATTTTATCACAAATTGGGCGCCTGGGTGGCTCAGTGGGTTAAAGCCTCTGCCTTCGGCTCAGGTCATGATCCCAGGGTCCTGGGATGGAGCCCTGCATTGGGCTCTCCGCTCAGCGGGAAGCCTGCTTCTCTTCCTCTCTCTCTCTGCCTGCCTCTCTGCCTACTTGTGATCTCTGTCCGTCAAATAAATAAAATCTTTAAAGATTTTAAAAAAATAATAAAAATAGGGCGCCTGGGTGGCTCGGTGGGTTAAGCCGCTGCCTTCGGCTCGGGTCATGATCTCAGGGTCCTGGGATCGAGTCCCGCGTCGGGCTCTCTGCTCAGCGGGGAGCCTGCTTCCCTTCCTCTCTCTCTCTCTGCCCGCCTCTCTGCCTACTTGTGATCTCTGTCAAATAAATAAATAAATAAATCTTTAAAAATAATAATAATAATAAAAATAAGGATCAATAATCCTTATTCAAATGACTGGAGTTTTTTCTTCTTCTAAATTATGCCACTAGAACAATTTCCCTAGAATAAGTTAACAACTAATAAAAAGGAATAAACATTTTTTCCTCCTGATCTTTATCAGCTAATATCATAAATTTTTTTATTTTATTTTTATAATTTTAAGGAAACTGTTTTATTATCTTATGTACATGCCAGCTATACCTCTAACAAAATACTAGCTTTAAGATTTTCAAAAGGCAGAGGATTCTATATATACACATTTTTTTTAGATGTTATTTATTTGTCAGAGAGGGAGAAAGAGAAAGCATGCATGCACACACAAGCAGGGGGAGCAGCAGGCAAAGGGTGAAGTAGGCTCCCTGCTGAGCAAGGAGCCCGATGTTGGCCTCAATCTCAGGACCCTGGGATCATGATCTGAGCCAAGACAGATGCTTAACTGACTAGAGCCACCCAGGCATCCCAAAAGGCAGAGGATTCTAGAAAGAGTGCAGCAATGGCAACATAATTTATGCAACTCTCTAAATCCAAACAGAAAACTAACAAACAGAAATAACTGGACAGAAAACCCAAAAGCTCACAAAGAGCAATTACAACAAAACTAGATGACAGATTATCTCCACAATCCGCAAAATACAAGCAGATAAAGATATATTAGTTACAACCATTAAGACCTGTATGACATAAACATCTACATGGGAGAAGAGAGGGAAGCTATGGGACATCTAGTGAACAGGTAACAGGGAAACCACAAAATGGCAAAGAGCCACTGAAAAACCTCACACACCAAATACAATAGTTGAAAATGGAATGAGCTGCTCAATGGATTACCAATGGAGCACAAAGGAGTCTTACATTAAAACTCTGAGAATTAAATGCAGTCAGGTCACTCTAATCTTTTATAAATGAATATACAGGGCCCTTCAAGACAGGTCCTAAAATTACAAAGAAAGTACTAGAAATGAAGATATAATAAAAACAAAGGAAGGAGAAGGAGAGAACCAGGGCACTGCTCAGAAAGCAAGGCATCATATTTATTGTTGATTGCCTTATCACACCAGATATCCCCATGCAAATGAAATTTGGTCCCTGCTTTATGTACAAATATTGAATCAAAATGGATCAAAGATCTAACTAAGTCCTAAAACTATAAAACTTTTAAAGGAATACATAGAAGAAAAGTTTCATACCATTTTTTTTTTATTTGACAGATAGAGATCACAGGTAGGCAGCGAGGCAGGCAGAGAGAGAGAGGAGGAAGCGGGCTCCCCGCCGAGCAGAGAGCCCGTAGTGGGGCTCGATCCCAGGACCCTGGGATCATGACCTGAGCCGAAGGCAGAGGCTTTAACCCACTGAGCCACCCAGGCGCCCCTCATACCATTTTTTTTAAAGATTTTATTTATTTGACAGAGAGAGAGATCACAAGTAGAGAGAGAGAGAGAGGAGGAGGCAGGCTACCCGCCTAGCAGAGAGCCTGATATGGGACTTGATCCCAGGACCCTGAGATCGTGACCTGAGCCGAAGACAGAGGCCCAACCCACTGAGCCACCCAGGCAGCCCCGAAAAGTTTCATACCATTAAATTTGATAAGGAATATCTGGCTATGAAACCAAATGCAAAGACAGACAAATTGAACGACTTTATAATTTAAAACTTTTGTGCATCAAAGATCGAAAGAATTACAAAGGATCCTACAGAATGGGAGAAAATACATCTAAAACAGATATCTAGGGGCACCTGGGTGGCTCAGTGGGTTGAAGCCTCTGCCTTCGGCTCAGGTCACGATCTCAGGGTCCTGGGATCAAGCCCCGCATCGGGCTCTCTGCTCAGCGGGGAGCCTGCTTCCTCCTCTCTCTGCCTGCCTCTCTGCCTATCTGTGATCTCTGTCTGTCGAATGAATAAATAAAATCTTTAAAAAATTAAATTAAATTAAATTAAAAACACAGATATCTAACAAGGGGTCAATATCCAGAATGTATAAAGAAATTCCACAACTCAACAACTAAATTTTCAAATGCGCTAGGACTTGAGTACACATTTCTCTGAACAGGATATACAAATGGTCAACAAGCACATGAAAAAATGCTCAATGTTAATAATCAATAGGGAAGCACAAATCAAAACCAAACTATTACTTCATGCCCATCAGAATGGCTACTAACAAAAAAACAGAAAACAAGATTGATGAAGACAGGGAGAAACTGGAACCCTTGTGCACTGTTGAAAGTGTTCATCAAAAAATTAAAAACAGAATTATCATTTGATTGAATTCCACTTCTGTGTCTATAGCCAAAAGAACTGAAAGCAGGATTCTGAAAAGTATTTGCAAACCCCTGTCCACAGCAGCACTATTCACTATAGCCAAGAGGCAGAAGCGGGGGGCCTGGGTGGCTCAGTTGGTTAAGCGACTGCCTTCGGCTCAGGTCATGATCCTGGAGTCCCGGGATCGAGTCCCGCATCAGGCTCCCAGCTCCATGGGGAGTCTGCTTCTCCCTCTGACCTTCTCCTCGCTCATGCTCTCTCTCAAATAAATAAATAAAATGTTTAAAAAAAAAAAAAAAAAAAGAGGCAGAAGCAACCCAAAGTGTCAATCAACAGATGAATGGATAGGGATGCCTAAGTAACTCAGTCAGTTAAGCATCTGCTTTCTGCTCAGGTCATGATCCCAGGGTCCTGGGATCAAGTCCCACATCGGGCTCCACCCTCAGCAGGGAGCCTGCTTCTCCCTCTGCCTGCCACTCCCCCTGCTTGTGCTCTCTCTCTCTCTCTCAACTCTGACAAATAAATAAATAAACTTAAAAAAAAAAAAAAAACCACCGATGAATGGATAAAGTGTAGTACATACACTGGAATATTATTCAGCTTTAAAAAGAATTCTCACACATGCTATAAAGTAGATGAACTCTGAGGGCATTATGTAAGTAACCAACCACAGAAAGACAAATACTGTATGATTCCAGATATATGGGATCTCTAGAGCAGTCAAACTCACTGAAACAAAAAGAGTGGTGCTTACGAATGAATAAGTGGATGGAAAAATGGGGAATTACTGTTTAATGAGTAGAGAGCTTCAGTTTCGAAAGATGAAAAAGTTCTGCAGATTGGCTGCACAACAATGTGAATATACTTAATACTATAATGTACACCGAGAAATGATTAAGATGGTAAATTTTATGTCAAGCATTATTTGCCAAAATAAAAAAAGAGACTAAAGAAACATCCTTGCAGGCAATAAAAACACTCTAGAAAAACATACTCAAAGATCAAAATTGTAACCCATTTCAAAATGATGTAAAAGACACTAATAGTATAACAGCCCACAGGAAGGAAAAAAAATATGACATGAAGAATAACACAAATCAGAATTACAAAAACCCAGAAATGAGGTGATAGAACTAAAAATTAGAAAATTAAGAAATAAAGACTGAACTAAAAGAAACAGGAGCGCAGGGGCGCCTGGGTGGCTCAGTGGGTTGGGCCGCTGCCTTCGGCTTGGGTCATGATCTCAGAGTCCTGGGATCAAGCCCTGCATCGGGCTCTCTGCTCAGCAGGGAGCCTGCTTCCTCCTCTCTCTGCCTGCCTCTCTGCCTGCTTGTGATCTCTCTGTCAAATAAATAAATAAAATCTTAAAAAAAAAAAGAAAAAAGAAAGAAACAGGAGCGCAAATAAGCAGAATAGTTTTTATGTTAAAAAGACAAGTGAACGAAGAAAAATTTTTCAAATGAAAAAGAAATGTAAAGTTAGGAAAACTAGAAAGAAAGTGATAAATATTGAAGACAGAAAAAGATTCAAAATACAGATAACAGCAAATCCCAAGGAAGAAAACCAGAGAAAGAAACATAATAAATACTTAAAACTGTAATTAAGGAAACATTTTCTTGAAGGGGGTGTAGGAAAAAAGATCTAAATCTACATACTGGAAGAGCCTAGTATGTATTAATGACCCCAAACAACTAAAATATGTAATAGTAAACTACTAGACTTAAAAAAAGATTATTTGGCCCCCTAGACAATGTTAGTGAATGCCTTTTAAGGATTAGTTCATAATCAGATTTACGTACAGAAAACTGAATTAAATATCTGAGATACCCAACAAAAGAAAACACAAGCTAAGGATTTTCTATCCAGCAATAGTGGCTCTAGAGTATAGAACACAAACGGTTTTCAAGATATAAAAACTCAGAGAACAAGATTTGCACATCAAAACTCCTATCTAATGTGGCAGAGGTGGGGGGAACAAGGGAGTATAAACACACAAAAAAATTTTAAGCAGTTCTTTGTAATCAAATTAATGGTAGAATTAAGAGTTCCTATACTGAGATATTTGTGGCTATAAGGAAAAATAAAACAAATGAGAGACTGGTTAGTAGATATTTTAATCCTACAGTTTCCAAAGGATTCAAGAAGAACGGTTCCTAGAATGGAAGTAGACACAGGTGTAATATAAACAGATTAAGAAAAAAAAAAATAGTCCTTATTTGAATGGTATATATGAGCATTGACTCAAGAGCTATTTTATCTTTAAGTACATATATGTAACCAAAAAAACCCCGATATTCAATTACATAGCAATTTTAAAGTGTTCATAAATATTTTTTCTCTGCTGAGCTCCCTGGAGTTTATCCAATTTGCTTTTATCCATGCTCCCATCCAGTTCTTCTCTAACTATATTCTTTGGCCTAAAAACAAACAAAATAACAAAACAACCCTATAATGTACATTACTAATAATGAACTTTAATGTAAACTAGGACTTTGGGTAATAATATGTCAATATATGTTCATCAACTGTAACAAATGTATCACTCTGGTGTAAGATAGGTTGATAATGGGGGAGGATGTAGGGCCATGGAGCATGTGGAACTCTGTACTTACCACTCAATTTTGAGGGTTTAACTTAAAACTGCTCTAAAAAATAAAGTCTATTAAATAAATTTTAAATAAATAAATAAATGCAGATTTCCCCCTTTACAAATACCCATATACATTTCTCTATGTATTTCCTACTTCTGTTCACTAAGAAGGCCTAGAAACTGTGACCAACTTGGTAGAAATAAGCATCCCTAGCAGTTTGGTCTTGAAATACCATTTCCCACTAAAAGGAATCAGGGCTCTTTGAATAAAGCGGCCAATTCCAGATATGGCGTACGAAATGGACAAGATGAGCCTAGAATATTTTGCCATGGAAGAGAACAAGAAAGCTAACTACCAGAGTCACTACAAGGTACTTTTAGGGTCAGAGCAAAGTGACAAAGAAGCCAACTTAAGGAGATCATATATGTATAAATCTATAAGTTCATAATGATATCAAAAAAACTTAATGGCTCACTTCCAGAAAATAATAAGGAAAACTGGTAAATATCAGGGAACAAATCCTGTTTCTTCTTTATGAACTATAATAGTGGTTAGCCAAATAATAAATAGGAAGCAGCTCTTAGAAACATATCTTTATAAAACTATTACAACTAATAAATGAAAAACAGTGAGAATCACTATTTTACAACTCCCAGTTAATTAACAGGTATAAGCAATGAGCACTGATAGCAGTCAACATCACAAAAGAGATGCAACTAGACATGATGTGAAAAAAGAACAAAATACTGCTTATACCCTTGCCACCAAAATCAACTATACATCTCATTCTGCCACTGCACCCAGCTGCCAATTTACAAAAAATACCTTGGTCAAAGAAACACACTGAAAGGCACCATGAGTATGTAATCAGCATATATGTATTTTTGATGGCTTTCCGTATCTAAATTTTATTTTTATTTAAACAACGAATTTTAGGGGTGCCTGGGTGGCTCAGTTCATTAAGTGGCTAACTTCAGAATTTTACACATTTCTTCTAAAGATAAATGTCTTCCTAGAAGCGAGAAATAAAATTCAGTAAGGTCAAGGTTCATTCTGTTCACATTTAACTCACCTTTTTGGTACTTAGTAATATACCTTACAAAAAAAATTATAATTCTTTAC
Source organism: Lutra lutra (assembly GCF_902655055.1). Taxonomy (NCBI): domain Eukaryota; kingdom Metazoa; phylum Chordata; class Mammalia; order Carnivora; family Mustelidae; genus Lutra; species Lutra lutra. The sequence goes on from NC_062293.1 coordinate 33,494,360, forward strand.
TCCACAAAAAAGTGAACCAGTGAATATTTCTCTACCTGTTATATGGGATGCAGCCTAATTCATGAATTGCTTAATAAAACCATGGAAATCTTCAAATTAAAAGAAAAAAGGGGGGGGTGCCTGGGTGGCTTAGTGGTTAAGCATCTGCCTTCAGCTCAGGTCACAATCCCAGAGTCCTGGAATCAGCACCGCATTGGGCTCCCTGCTTGGAGGGAAGCCTGCTTCTTCCTCTCCCACTCCCCCTGCTTATGTTCCCTCTCTTGCTGTGCCTCTATCAAATAAATAAAATCCTTAAAAAATAAAAAATTAAAATTAAAAAAAAATTTTAAAGTTAGGGCACCTGGATGGCTCAGTCAGTTAGGCATCTGACTCTTGATTTTGGTTCAGGTCACGATCTCAAGGTCTTGAGACTGAGCCCCATGAAGGGCTCTGCACTGGGTATGGAGACTGCTTGTGATTCTCTCTCTCCCTCTGCCCCTCCACCCTCTGCTTGTTCTCTGGCTGGCTCTCTCTCGCTCAAAAAAAAAAAAAAAAAAAAAAGGAAAAAAAAGTGAACCAGTACGCTACAGAACCCTGAAGAAAGACCTTGGTTTCAAAATTGATTAGAAACATGAAAAACTTACTGGGTAAACTTTTAACCTCCAACAAAGTCCTGAAACTTGAAGAGGTGGACTGTAAACAGGGTCTGCTCTCTGACGCAAAGTGCTGAAGTAAAAGAAAACCAACCAAATCCCAAGATCAAAACTGTTGTGAAATAGCAACAGGCAAAACCAAACTCCAAGCATTTTGTTACTTATTTGCAGTCCTAAACAAGGAAATGAAGGTGACTGAACAAATTAAGATTCTGTATATTTATATATATACTTACATCCTTAAAAAAAGAAAATTTAATGATACTGAAATATTCAGCAGTATCTTTTCAGTTTCAGGTTTAAAAACCCTCAAAACTGCGACATTCAAGGGGCACCTGGGTGGCTCAGTTGGTAAAGTGCCTAACTTTGACTCAGATCATGATCTCAGGGTCCTGAGATCAAGCCCCGCTTTGGGCTCCATGCTCAGCTGGGAGTCTGCTTGTCCCTTTCGCTCTCCCTTTGCCCCTCCCCGCCCTCCTGCTTTGTGCATGCACATGCATACATGTGCTCTCTAATAAAATCTTAAAAAAAAAACCCCACAAAACTGTGACATCCAAGGGAAAAGGAAAATATAAAAATAAAACTAAGTTGTCCTGAATTTAGTTACCACCTGAATAAGCAGTCTTTCACCATTAAAGGAAAAAAAATAGGATTCTCTCCCACATCCTTGTGGTACAATTTTATTTTTTTAATATGGAAAAACTTAAGAAATGTGCGAAATCATAATATATGTGGGGATAGCCTCAGAAAGGTTCCAGTCACAAAATTATCCCATAAGAAAAGACAAATGGGAAGTGGTATAAATTCTCAGTTTAGCCTTATACTGATGGTTATCAACTCCTGGAACTTCTCTCCCCAAGGAAAGGCCTTTTATTTCTTGGTTCTCCATTCCCAAACTGTCTTTGAAGACAAGCCCCGTAAGACCTTTGTGTTTTAAGATCTTTGCTTCTAATCGTAGAGAGAAAGCAATAAAAGCTAACAAAATAACAATGCAAGTTACAAAGCCTACAAACTTCTTATAATTATGTCCTCTCATTCATAATTTCTCACTGTCAGCTAAGATAAATGGATTTAAATGGACTTCTTCCCACCCCTCTTATTTCTCAGGATGGGTGGCAGGGGTCAACAACCTTTATAAACCCCATTGCCCCACCTTAGCAAAAGCTAAATGGACCCTCTTCTTTAAAAAAAAAAAAAAAAAAAAAAGGTTCCTTCTCCTGAGAATCAACTGTCTTGAAGATAAAATACAATCCAGACAAATGACCTATATGTTTCTAATATGAAACTTGTTTATTCTAAGATTACACACTGAGTGACACAGTTCATTAGGTATGTATCCTACCCAGGAATGATGATACCTTCCTGGCTCACTCTTATGCATACATACAGAAAACCTCAGCTGTCAAAAATCTCTTACCTGAAATTCTCTAAAACAAAAGTTGCTGAATCGTAAGATGGTACTAATTCACTAAAAAGAAGGAAAAGGCAAAAAAATTATTTGGCTTATTAAGTTTAACCTTTCATTTATTTAAAAACCAAAGTTAAGTCTCTTGGTATCTTAAAAATGTTGTTAAACTAAGTCCCTAGGAAATATTTTTAAATCCTTACTGAACATTAACACTAAATCAAATGAATTCATAAACCACCAAAAGCTGACATCAAAAGTTCACAATTAGAGACCCAACAAATACTTTGTAAATAGTTGGGGTGTTCTTTAAAGGCAATATACATTTAAGTATTAAAATAAACATAAGAGACTTTCAAAAGTACTCATGCGAACAGGAAAAGGAAAAAATGGATGCTTAGGCTGAGAATCTAAACTATGAAACAAATATAAACAGGTTTTAAAAAGTCAAAAGAAACAGCAAAAGACATCACAATAAATCTCCAAACTTCCTTCTCTAGAACAAATTATGAGGAATATTGACATTCTTAAATACTTTAAATTCTTAACTACTTTAAGAACATTTACTAGCAAGTGAATCTATACCATTTTATAGAATAAGAATAAATAATCACATAGGGACAAACAGAGTGGATGAACACATTAACAGTTTCTTGGCAAGGCAAGATTACTGCAGGCAACTTTAATTCCACAGTCTTCTCAGTAGAGAACTGAAGTATATATAACACAACCACAGGATATACCCTTAGATCATGTGAATAATCTGTAGCACCATCATTCAAACGCCTCAAAAGTTAGAGTCAGTAAAACATTTATAATAAAGACATTAACACAGATAGTATAATATACAGTATTATATACTTAATAAACAAAATTATAAATTTACCAAAAACATATACTGCAAGCCATTTCACTGCATTCTCAGATATATCTTCTAAATTTCGATTCATGAAAATTTATTACCAAAATAAGATACAAAATAACATCCATAGCATTTTCACATTGTGATGGTCCCTAAAGAAATTAGTGATTTGCCAGTGAAAACAGCACAGATTTAAAAATATATCATTGGGGAGGTTGCGGGGAGGGGCTCAGTGGCTCAATAATTTGAGTGTCTGGCTCTTGATTTCAGCTCAAGTCATGATCTCAGGGTCATGAGATTGAGCCCTGTGTCAGGCTCTGCAAAGGATATGGAATCTGGTTGAAATCCTCTCTCTCTCTCTCTCCCTTTGCCCCTCCCCCAGTCCTGTAAGCACACTCTCTCTAAAATAAATAATCTATAGAATATATATATATACATTATTTTTTATTTTATGGTAAGAATGTACAGATAAATAGCTCGTATCTTTTTGATAGTAAGTAGATGAAATCTGTCCTGCAAGAATTAACTATATAGCTACTATCCTATTATCAAGGACCCCTAACCATATCCCTAGGCAGCTATTAAATTTTCTTAGAAGACTCACATTCCTCATTCCCAGATGTTTGCTTGGTTAATCTTTATTATTCCTTAGAAGTCACAGACCATTTACTGGAGGTCTGCTCTAACTTCTCTCCATTATATACTCTCCTCACACTCAATATACACAAACCCCAATTAGTAGGACCAATGTAACTAGTACCTAGGAAGCCTACCTAGAACCACAAACCTAATCAGAGCTCCAAGGTAGTCTCCCCAGGATAGTTTTCAAATTTGGTCAAGTCATGGTATGTTTTGGTTACAATTTCATGCAACTTCCAATCATACCACCAAATTCAAAACATCTTTCATAATTTTTTTCCACCATCTCCTTAATATCCAAAGTGATACATTTCCTTTGTTTTTTTTTTTTTTGTTTAAGACCAGTCTATCATCATATTTTTATCAGTCAGTAAGAGTCAAAAGGGTTCACCAAAACACAAATAGAAGATGACATGTTTAACTCAGAATAGCAGGGTGGAAAGCTTAGAAGCTAAAGAGCTAGAATAGACAGCAAAAGCTCACTAACCAAGACAGCATAGTACAGCCTACCCTAGCTCTCACTCGCTGAGAGAAAATGATCACATTCAGAGAACAGAAAACATCTACCAATCCTAGGATACTGTGATATACTACATATATATAATTTTTAGGGAAACTTTCTGAAAAATAACATTGTTAAAAAATTAGTGCTGGTGCCTGGGTGGCTCAGTTGGTTAAGTGACTGCCTTTGCCTCAGGTCATGATCCCAGAGTCCCAGGATCAAGTCCCACATTGGGCTCCCAGCTCCATGGGGAGTCTGCTTCTCCCTCTGACCTTCTCCTCTCTCAAGCGCTCTCTACTCTCCCTCTCAGATAAGTAAATAAAATCTTAAAAAAAAAATTAGTACTATGGGGCAGCATTAAGCAGTATGTATTATACAATTGACCCTTGAACAACACAGGTTTGAATTGTAGAGGCTCACTCATAAGTGGACATTTTTCAATACAGTACTTAGAGCAAATATACTGTCTCTTATGTTTTTCTCTTCTTTAGCTTACTTTGCTATAAGAATATAGTATATAATACAACACGCAAAATACGTGTTAATCAACTTTATGTTATCGATAAGGCTTCTAGTCAACAGTAGGCTATCAGCAGTTAAGCTTTTGGGGAGTCAAAAGTTGTATGTGGATTTTTGAATGCTCAGGAGCAAGCATCCCTAACTCCCACATTGTTCAAAGGCCAACTGTAATTGAGTAACAAATATTAGATTTTAATATACAATTCTCTACTATTTAATATGGAATGTATTCTTCCACGTCTCCTGAGTAGCGCCTACAACAGTACTAAACACATAGATGGTCTTAAATAACATTGTACTCTTCTTTGGTAACTTTATTCACCATTGTGGCTCCACCATGAATTATGAACTAATGGAATTTAAGGTAATCCAGCTCCATGATCACAAAGCTTAGGAACATTCACCACTGCCTTTGCACAATTAAAATTTGATCTATAATTTAATGTCAATAAATGTTGGCCTTTTTTATTTGGAGCTCCACTATGCTCACTCAATGCATCAACAAATGAACACTGCTTCCTGTATACTGCAACCCATCTATTAAAAACTACAGTTAAGTTACAAGCCAAATTTTCCAGTAAGGCAGTAATAAGCATCACTAGCGGAGAGAGGTTCTTAATGTGAACTTATCCATGGGAAGCTCCTTAATTGTCATACTTTCTTATTTTTGAAATTTTTGGTTTTCTCTTTACTGATGTTCCTCCTACCTTCCTCCCTTGCTCCCTGCCTTCCCAATTTCAGTCCCTTCATCTCACCCAAAAAAGAAGGTAATGAAAAGGAAGTTGGAGTTCTGAGCCACTTGGGCAGTTGGGGAACAGAAAGCAAAATAATCACTGGGGGGCGCCTGGGTGGCTCAGTGGGTTGGGCCGCTGCCTTCGGCTCAGGTCATGATCTCAGGGTCCTGGGATCGAGTCCCACATCGGGCTCTCTGCTCAGCAGGGAGCCTGCTTCCCTCTCTCTCTCTGCCTGCCTCTCTGTCTACTTGTGATCTCTGTCTGTCAAATAAATAAATAAAATCTTTAAAAAAAAAAATAATCACTGGGTATTAGAGAGATTGACAAGTCTAATGCAGAGGTGCCTGCCTAATGAGCTACTTGCAAGCAGTATCAGCATAGGAGTTTATCCGTATCTACAGTTCCCAACTGTAGTGCAGGATTACTCAGGATGCCCAAGATTCATTCTCTGGACACCACCACCAGATTGTCAGGGAAGAGACCTAGAAATCTGCATTCTGAACAAACACTCCAGCTAGTTCTGATAAGTGATCCATGCACTATACTCTGAAAGGAAAAACATTTACCTTTATATGTATAGTATTTATGTCAAATGGTTCAGAAAAGGTATTCTTTAAAACTGAAATGACTGGGGCACCAGGGTGGCTCAGTGGGTTAAAGCCTCTGCCTTTGGCTCAGGTCATGATCTCAGGGTCCTGGGATTGAGCCCTGCATCAGGCTCTCTACTCAGCAGGGAGCCTGCTTCCCTCCTCCCTCTCTCTGCCTGCCTCTCTGCCTACTTGTGATCTCTCTCTCTGTGTCAAATAAATAAATAAAATCTTTTTCTTTTTTTTAAGATTTTGTTTATTTATTTGTCAGAGAGAAAGAGAGAGAGAGCGAGCGAGCACAGGCAGAGTGGCAGGCAGAGGCAGAGGGAGAAGCAGGTTCCCTGCCCAGCAAGGAGCCCGATGCAGGACTCGATCCCAGGACACTGGGATCACGACCTGAGCCAAAGGCAGCTGCTTAACCAACTGAGCCACCCAGGCATCCCAGATAAATAAAATCTTAAAAAAAAAAAAAAACAAAAACAAACAAACAAACAAAAAACCCCTGAAATGACTGACCATGTTATCAAAGAGGCAGCCTTGGGATACTGGTGAACATCCTTAGTTCACCCAAATCTACTTAAAGATACCAAATACCAAGGCCTTTTAATAATATTCAGTGCTTGATTAAAACAGAATATTATACCCAGTTTGTTAATTCAGAGAGAACTGAAGACTTATCATCAGTGAGAACTACCTGAGTTCTGGTTGTCAAAAGAATTTTCCCTTCTGATTACAGGATCGTTTATAACTGGTGTGGTCCGGTTATGCCCGTGATTCTAAACCAGGGGCAGTTTTGCTCCCAGGATGCATTTGGCAACATCTAGAAATATTTCTGTCACAACTGTAAAAGGAAAGATGCTACTGGGATACTGCTAAACATCCTACAATAAACAACATAGCTCCCTCGACCCCACAAAGAATTATCCTGATCAACAACGTCAAGGTCAAGAACCTTGGCTTGCACAATACAGTCTAGTACCATCAATGCCCTGTGGCCATCAGAGGGCATCATATATTAAAGAAAAAGGGCAGTTAAACACATTAACATTTTTAAAACAAAGGCTATTTCCTAAAGGTACCACAGCTCTCAACATACTAGAAAAACTTGGGAATATTCCATAAGCCATCTTTAAAGTCTAAGATGGACAAAAATCTGTCATACCAATTTATTTCTATCTGAGGCAGTGGTTTAACCTCACATCATAAGAATCAACTAAGGAGATTTATAAGGAACAAAATATAAATGTCTTAGTATAGCCTATGTTATAGACTGAATTGCATCCCCCAAAATTTGTACATTGAGGTCCTAACCCCTAATGTATTTGGAGAAAGGACTTTTAAGGTGATAATTAAAGTTAACTGAGGTCATAAGGGTGGGAGGGACCTTAATTCAATACAGCTCATGCCCTTAGAAGAGGAAAAGACACCAAACACTGATCTCTGTGCTTGAGGAAAAAGGTCTTGCAAGGATACAGGGAGAAGGTAGCTGTCTGCAAGTCAGCAAAGAAGCCTCATCAGAAATCAAATTTCCTAGCATCCTGATCTTAGACCTCTTGCTTCCAGAACCGTGAGAGAATAAACTTCTGTAGTAGTAACCACCCAGTCTATGGTACTTTGTTATGGCAGTCCAAGCAGACTAATTCATCTGCAGAGATTTTTAAGTGACCTGAAGTACGAGCCAGCACTGGTAATTTTCAAAAGAATCCCAACTGAATACACAGCTAATATGAGGAACCACTGCTCTAACACCCCATGCTTGAAAGAATATGCTATTTAAAAGAATTCTAAGGGACGCCTGGGTGGCTCAGTTGGTTAAGCGGCTGCCTTCGGCTCGGGTCATGATCCCAGCATCCTGGGATCGAGTCCCACATCGGGCTCCTTGCTGGGCAGGGAACCTGCTTCTCCCTCTGCCTCTGCCTGCCTCTCTGTCTGCCTGTGCTCGCTCGCTCTCACTCCCTCTGTCCCTGACAAATAAATAAATAAAATCTTTAAAAAAATAAATAAATAAATAAATAAATTTAAAAAAAAAAAAAAAAAAAAAAGAATTCTAAGACTGCCCCAAATAAAAAACTATAAAGATGCATAGAATGCAACCAACTGTTATCTCCCGTTGCCTTTTAGGATACGAGGGTAACATCATGTCACCTTCAGAATCTTATGGCATTTCATCTGAGTTTTGCTTCTGGCAACATAATGTGTTACAGTCCCTGTGTAATGTTATATAAGTACACTCAAAAGATAAACAAAAAAAAAAGAACATACTACATCATGGATAGACCTTGAGAGCATTAAGCTAAGAAAGTAAGTCAGAGAAAGACAAATACCATATCTCACTTATATGTGAAATAGAAAAAAGGGGTCAGAAGGTATAAACTTCCAAGTATAAAGTAAGTCTTGGGGATGGACTGTACAGTACAGTGACTATAGTAAATAACACTGTACTACATATTCAAAAGTTCTTAAGAGAGTAGATCTTAAAAGTTCTCATTACAAAAAAAAAGTCTTTTGTTCATGGTGAGAGATGTTAGACTTATGTCATTATCAAGTAATATGAAGCTACTGTCAGTTATACCTCAATTTTAAAAAATGAATAGATACTAATGAAACTGAATTGGATCAGTTCACCTTCTACAGAACAAACTAACTCCTAATTCAAGATCCTCTACAATCAAGTGTAAGTCTACCAGTACTTTTTAAACCAGATTTACATACATAACTAAAGTTCACCAGACCACATCATTATAAATAACACCTTAAAAAACTATGGAGTTAAGAAAAACAACACTCATTTGAAACAAGTATATGTATTTGTACATAAACTTCAGATGAAAATCAAGTTAAAAAACTATACCATACCTGGTAAAGTCTGGTGGAACAGGAGTGGTAACAAAGGATGCCATGGGCTTTCGATGAACTTGCTGAAACATCATGAGGATCTCTGAGCTCTTAGATATCAACTCACTCTTACTACAAGACCGCAACTGTGTGAGGAAAAAAACTGAATAAACAAAATTAATATTTAATGGCACCTCAAAATCCTTAATAAAGAATAAAAATAGAAATTATTTCAGTTATTCTCTCCCTGCCTTTCCCTCTGTTCCTCCCCACTGCTCCTGTGTAGTCTTTCTAAAATAAATAAATCTTTAAAAAAATTTATTTTGGTTATGTGCTGAAAAAAGTGAGAAAGAAAAACAGAATGACTTTCAAAGTGGTTTTAAGAATTAAGAATCTACATAGGATCTAGGTTATTTCCATTCTAATAATAAAGTCATTGAAGAAGCATATTTGATTTCAATGCATTTTTCGTTCCTTATGTATTAGCATAAATCCAACTTCAAGCAACCACAAATATATTTTAGACTGGCACAGTGAAGCTATTATGTATATTAACGAATAAACCTCTATAGATCAACAGACTTCAAACAAGGATTTTTCAAATTGCATTCCAAGACAGAGAGAAATGTTAAGATGTAACAGACCCAAAGAAGTTTTAACCATATCAATTTGGAAAACACCACTTCATATAGTGCCAAAGGTAAAACTGAGAAATTCAATTTTAGTAAAATAAGTATGGTAGTTAAAGACTTTCTATTCAAGACAACCAATTTGAAGTCCTAAATCTCCCATGCACTAATTATATGACTTTCAGAGTCTGTTTATCTGTAAAACTGGAATAATAGTATCTACTACTGCTTGCTTCACTAGGATTGTTATAACAATCATGAAGCCGTATGTGAGAAAGCTTTATAAACGGTTACAGACTAAACTGTGTCTCCATCAAACTTGTATTAAGTCCTAACCCCTAGTAGCTCAGTTTAACTGTATTTGGAGATAAGGTCTTCAGAGGACACAGAGAGAGAAAGTAGCCGCCTGCAAGAGACACCTCAGGGGAAACCAAACCTGCTGCCACTGATCCTGGACTTCCAGCCTCCAGAACTGTAAGAAAATACATTTCTGTTGTTTACACCTCCTAGTTTGTGGTATTTAGTTATGGATGCCCTATCAAATTTATATACTATCTAATACCATATAAATAAAATTTATAACACTCACTACAACCAGGTTTGTAACTTTAAAATGATAAGTTCATAGCTCATGAAGAATAATGACTGGTATCATGAAAATTATCAAAACTTATATAGCTTGTATTCAAATATTTATTGAATGCATATTATAAAAATCATTCCTTGATCCCATTTCCTTCTAAGATAATTCACTCAAATGAAGTTTATTATTGCTGTACATGTATTTCCACACTGTGTTTAGTAATCTTGTTTTTAGACTTCACATAAACACCATCAAGCTATGTCATGATATAGCCTACAGTTTCCACTTACCATTGTTTGAGATTTGTCTATTGATATTTAAAAATCTACTCATTTCAGCAGTTTTAAAGAGGATATCATTGCATGAATATAGCATAAGTTATTTTTCTCTATCAGTGGACAATTGGGTTGTTTTCCATTCTTTGTTATTAAAAATAACTCCTGAGTGAAGACCCTTGTGCACAGTTCCCTATATACATATGCAAGTTTCTCACATTATATGTTGATATAGGACAAGAATCCCAATTTTTTTTTTAACCCAGGAGTATGTTGGTTATTTGAGACCCCTTGTTCTTTTGTATTAATATTGGAATTTTACCAAATTCTGAGAAAATTCATGTTGAAATAAAGATGCAACTACAACTTCTAGAATGACACCAAGAGAACAGTACATTTGTAATGTTGAACATTCCCCTAGATAAATATACTATAGTCAACAAAATGTAATAGGCCACATTATTAAATGTAACTATTTTATGCACTATTAAGGAAAAAAAGTCAGTAAATTACAGCTATATCAACTGTTAAGATGCATCCCATTTCAAAGACAGTATAACATATATCTGAGAATCAACGAAATACAGGGTATTTCTTCATTCAATTCTTGCCCGTTTTATAACAGTTCTACAAATGTCTTCAACAGGGGTGCTATGGTGGCTTAGTTGGTTGGTTAGGCATCTGTCTTGAGCTCAGGTTATGATCTTCAGGTCCTGGAATAGAGCCTCGCACTGGGCTTCCTGCTCTGCAAGGAGTCTGCTTCTCTCTGCCTTCCTCCCACTACCCCTTCCCACTGCTCATTCTCTCCCTAACAAACTTTTTTAAAAAAGGTCAACATCTTTTATTAAAATTATTCAAAATTCTTCATTTTTGTTACTATTAGGAATGGGATTTTTTTCAATTAAGTTTTCTAGCTGATTATTTCTGATATATGAAAACACTATTGATTTTTATGTCTTGCTTGTGCATTCAACAGCCAAGATTAGCTCACTAAAAAGGTGTAAGTTATATACTTTCTATGTAGATAACCACATACTCTGCAAATACTGAATTTTATTTCTTCCTTTCAATATATTTATATATTTATTGCCTTAATTTAATACAGGACCGGAGCCTGGGTGGCTCAGTCGGTTAAGTGTCCAGCTTGTGGTTTGGGCTCCAGTCATGATCTCAGGGTCATGGAATCAAGCTCACATTAAGCTCCACACTCAGTGGGGAGTCTGCTTGAGATTCTCTTTCTAAAATAAATAAATCTTTTAAAAAGAATATACAGGGGGCACCTGGGTGGCTCAGTGGGTTAAGCCTCTGCCTACCGCTTAGGTCATCATCTCAGGGTCCTGGGATTGAGCCCCGCATCAGGCTCTCTGCTCAGCGGGAGAGCCTGCTTCCTACGCTCTCTCCCTGCCTCCCTACTTGTGATCTCTCTCTCACTCGCTCTCTCTGTGTCAAATAAATAAAATCTTAAAAAAAAAAAAAAAAGAAAGAAAATACAGGACCAGCACACTCAGAAGTGAAGCAATGATAGGAAGCAACTCTTGATTCTTTACCAGAGAGATTCTCAAGTTTTACCAATTAGATTGTTTCCTATAGACCTTTAAAATAAAGTTACTATTGGGGCCCCTGGGTGGCTCAGTCACTGGGCATCTGCTTTGGCTCAGGTCATGATCCCAGGTCATGGGATCAAGGCCCTCATCGTGCTCCCTGCTCAGCGGGAGGCCTGTTTCTCCCTCTCCTACATCCTCTGCTTGTGTTTCCTCTCTTGCTGTCTGTCAAATAAATAATATCTTTTTAAAAATTTAAATTAAAAAACATAAAGTTACTATAGTTCCCTTTTATTCCTGGTTTAATAAATAGTTTGGTGATGAATAAGAATCAAATATAATAATGTTTTAAAAATTATTATCCTATTCATTTCTATTTATATATTCATATGGCTTTGCCCTTTTATCTAAAGTTATAATCAGGATTTTTCTGATAACGAAACATTTATTTCATTCCTTTGATTAACCCTGCCCAGGTTTTTTTTTTTTTTTTTTAAGGAATTTATTTATTTATTTGACAGAGAGAGATCGCAAGTAGGCAGAGGGGCAGGCAGAGAGAGAAGGAGAAGCAGGCTCCCTGCTGAGCAGAGAACCCGATGTGAGGCTCGATCCCAGGACCCTGAGATCATGACCTGAGCCGAAGGCAGAGGCTTAACCCACTGAGCCACCCAGGAGCCCCATTTTTAAGATTATTTTTAAGTAATCTCTACCCCCAATGTGGGGCTCAAACCCACAACCCCAAGATCACGATTCGCTTCACCAACTGAGCCAGGCAGGCACCCTGGTCTTGCTTTCTTGTTTGTTCTCATAAATATCCTACTGTTTTTTGTCTGCTAGTATTTTTAAGATTTTTTCATTTAGTTTTCAATAAAACTGAACTTTAATTTTCTTCTATTGTTCTTACTACAACTTGTTATTAATGTTACATTGTCTCAAAGAATGGTATGTAGTACTTTTGTATTCACTAAGAAAAAATTACTTATGATAGGCAACAGATATTTAAAGATTTGGTAAAAATTTTCCATTAGTCTGAATGTTATGCCTTTTCAAGGAGATTTATTACCAATAAAATTTACTTAATGTTTCCTGTTTAAATTATACACATCCTGTGGGCACCTAGGGAGCTCAGTCAGTTAAGTGCCCCTTTTGATCTCAGGTCAGGTCTTGATCTCAGGATTGTGAGTTCAAGCCCCACATTGGGCTTCACAGCGGGTGTAGAGCCCACTTAATAAATAAAATAATTAAATTAATCATATACTCTTAAGTGACTCTTGATAATTACAATTTCCTAAAAATTATCCTCTTCATGTAGTTTCTACCTCAATAAAGTTGCTCATATTTGTAAAGCACATAGAACACTGTCTGATATATAGTAAGCATTATGTAAATATTTACTTTTAAAAATTATTTTTATTACTATAGTGATTTTATCAAAATCTTATAATTTCATAAGTATCTGATTTTTTAGTTTATCCTAGAATACAAAATCATAACTGTCTTATCTTCTTATCCTTATGATAGAATGTTCTCTTTTTGTCAGTGTTACTTTTCATCACTAGTAATGCTTTTTCCCCCACTTTAATTTCCTCATCATTTCCTAGATCTAGGTCTTATTAAGTAGTTCACTGTAGGATTTTTTTTAAAGTTCAGATTAATCCATATACTTAACATTAAAAAAAATTCAATTCAAGAATGACCCAAACAGGGAACAAGAAACTGATAAAGACAAATAGAATACAAACAGCAAGATGTCAGATTCAAACTTCACCACATCAATAAGTACAATGAATGTGAACATCCTAAACATCCCAGTTAAAAGCCAAAGATTGTCCAACTGGATATAAAAGACCAGAACAAACTGTACACAGCCTACAAAACACAGATTTTAAATACTTAGAAATAAATACATTAAAAATAAAATGTCAGAAAAAATATGTCATAGTTACACTAGTTAAAGATGAAGTGGCTTTTTTTTTTTTAAAGATTTTATTTATTTGAGAGAGAGACAGTGAGAGAGAGCACGAGCGAGGAGAAGGTCAGAGAGAGAAGCAGACTCCCCGTGGAGCTGGGAGCCCGATGCGGGATTCGATCCCGGGACTCCAGGATCATGACCTGAGCCGAAGGCAGTTGTCCAACCAACTAAGCCACCCAGGCGTCCCTGAAGTAGCTTTTTAAAATCAAATAGATTTCAAAGCAAAAAATGTTATGAGGATAAAGAAGGTCATTTCACAGTGATAATGGGAACAATTAATCAAGAGAATACAACAATTCTAGATTGTTAGGCCCCTAATACTATGGCTTCAAAATATATGAAGCAAAAACTGATAGAACTGCCAAAAGAAAAGACAAATACAAAACTACTGCTGAAAATGTCAAGAGCCCTCTCTCAATAATAAAACAAGTAGACAGAAAATTCATAACAATATACTAGACCTACACATCACCACCAACCACCTTAACTTCATGACATTACAGAAATATCTGGAAACTAAGTAACATTTCTGAAGAACCCATGGGTCAAACAATAAATCACAAAGGAAACAAGTATTGTGAACACAAATGTCTCAAATCAGTTAACAACAGCTCCCATCTTAAGATTTTAGAAGGAGCAAATAAAACACAAATAAAGCAAAGAAAAAAATTAGATCAAAACAAAAATCAATAAAATAGAAAACAAAAACAATAGAGAAAAACCAAAAGCTAAATCTGAAAATACCAACAAGAATAGATATCCTCTAGCTAGACTGATCAGGGGAAAAAGACAAGAACTACCATTATCAGGAAAGAAAGAAGTGATAACACAGCATTCTACAAATGTTAAAGGATAACAAGAGAATATCATGAATTTTGCACCAATAAGTTTGGCAAATTCAAATGAAATAATTCCTTGAAAGACACAAACTACCAAAGCTCACTCAAGAAATAAGTACTATAAAGGCACCTGGGTGGCTCAGTCAGTTAAGCATCTGACTCTTGATTTTAGCTCAGGTCATAATCTGAGGATTGTGAGACTGAGCCCGCTCCACAGTAGCTGTGGAGTCTGCTTAGGACTGTCTCTTCCTCTCCCTCTTGCCCCTCCCCACCCCATGACCTCACTCTAGAAAAAATAAGAATAAGAAATAAGTAAACTGCTTTGTATCAATTAAAGAAATTAAATTTATAGTTGAAAACCATTCCACAAAGAAAACAAGGCCCAAATGTCTTCACTGGTGAATTCTGTCAAACCTCTAAAGGAACCATAACCAATTCTATTTAACTTCTTCCAGAAAACTGAAGAGGGCATAGTTTAAAATTCTTTGAGGCCATCATTACTTTAACAACAAAGCCAGACAAAATACTCTGAGAAAAGGAAATTATCATCTAATATCCCTCAGGCACAAAAAATGCAAAAATTCTAAACAAAATCTTAAATCAAATCCAGTAATGCATTAAAAGGACAATACATTAACCAAACCAGGGTTTTTATCTCAGAAGTACAAAGTTGTTAAAATAGTTTTTAAAAAAGTTAATGGGACGTCTAGGTGGCTCAGTCAGTTAAAACAGCAGCCTTCAGCTCAGGTCATGACCCCAGGATCCTGGGATGGAGCCCCCACATTGGCTCTTACTCAAAGGGTAGCCTGCTTCTCCCTCTGCCTGCAGCCCCCTTGCTTGTGCATACTCTCTTTCTGACAAATAAAATCTTTTTTTTAAAAAATTAATCCATTTAAAGAATGAAAAAAGAAAACCATATGATAATCTTAATACATGCAGAAAAAGAATTTGACAAAGTCCAACATTCATTCCTAATGAAAATTCTCAAAGAGGAACAGAATTCCAAAGAAGTCTAATAAAGAATATCTACAATAAGGGTGCCTGGGTGGCTCAGTTGGTTGAACATCTGACTCTTGATCTCAGCTCAGGTCTCCATCTCACAGTTGTGGGATTGAGCCCCGCATTGGGCTCCACAGTGGCCATGGAGCCTACTTTAAAAAAAAAAAAAAAAAAAAAAGAGAGAGAGTATCTACAATAAACTTGCTGCTAGCATCATGCTTACATCAACATTATACTGGAAATTCTGGTCAGTAAAATCTGACAAGGAACTAAATAATAAGCAGATCAAAAAGAAAGCTCTCCATATTTAGAGACAACATGACTATCTGCAAGCAACCCCAGGAATCTACAAGACAGCTTCTAGAACTAATTAATTTAGCAAGATTGAAGGTTACAGGATGAATATACAAAAATTAATTACACAAGCACAAGAAATCAGAAATTAAAATTTTTTAAAAACACCATTTACTATAGCACCAAGAATTCTGAAATAATGAATAAATCGGACATAAAATGTGAAAAACTTGTCTCTTGAAAACTACAAAACACTGCTGAGAGAAATTACAAAAGACCCAAAGTCTCCATGAATAGACTCAGTATTAAGATGTTACATATTCCTAAACGGATTTACAGATCCAATGCAATTTCAATCAAAACCCCGTAACTCTTTGGAACAAATTAACAAGCTGATTCTAAAATTCATATAGAAATGGCAAAGAACCTGCAATGAAATGCAAAGCAAATCTAAAAAAAAAAGAAGAGTGAAGCTGGAAAGCTAACATTTCCTGTTTTATTATAAAGCAACAGTAATGAAAAGAGTGTAGTACTGTCATTAAAAATAAATAAATGGAGGGGCGCCTGGGTGGCTCAGTGGGTTAAAGCCTCTGCCTTCGGCTCAGGTCATGATCTCAGGGTCCTGGGATGGAGCCCTGCATCGGGCTCTCTGCTCTGTGGAGAGCCTGCTTCCTCCTCTCTCTGCCTGCCTCCCTGCCTGCTTGTGATCTCTCTCTCTGTCAAATAAATAAAATCTATCTATCAATAAATAAATAATAAATAAATAAATAAATAAATAAATGGAACAGAGTCCAGAAATAGACCAATGTATATAGAGGGACAACTAATTTTTTAAAGAGGTGCAAAGACAATTCAGTGAAGAAAGGCTGGTCTTCAACAAATCGTGGTGGAAAAAATGTATAACAATATACAAAAAATAAACAAACTACCTTGAATTCATACCTCACATTAAAAATAAATAAATAATTCTTGGGGCGCCTGGGTGGCTCAGTGGGTTAAGCCGCTGCCTTCGGCTCAGGTCATGATCTCAGGGTCCTGGGATCGAGTCCCGCATTGGGCTCTCTGCTCAGCAGGGAGCCTGCTTCCCTCTCTCTCTCTCTTTCTCTCTCTCTCCCTGCCTCTCTGTCTACTTGTGATCTCTCTCTGTCAAATAAATAAATAAAATCTTTAAAAATAAATAAATAAATAAATAAATAATTCTTGAAAGACCATAAACCTAATGTAAAAGCTAAGACTACAAGTTTTCTGCAAGAAAACACAGGAAAAACTTTTTATGATCTTGGACTACCTAAAAATTTCTTAACTATGACACGAAAAGAATAAATTGATAATTTACACTTCATTAAGATCAGAATAGATACTTCAACAAAGAAAATATACAGATGGCAACTTAAGTTCAAGAAAGGCTGCTTAACATCATTAGTTATAAGACACATGCAAACTAAAGACATAACAAAAAGCTATCACACTTCTATGAGACTAGTTAAAATTCAAAAGAATTGAGTATATTATGTGTTGGCAATAATGTGGAGGAACTGGTACTCTCATAGACTACTGATGGAAATAAAAATGGTACACTCACTTCAGAAAATAGTTGGCAGGCACTAAAAAGTTAATCATACACCAACCAATTTACCAAGCCATTCTAGCTTAGGCAGACCAAAGAGAAAAGGAAATATATGTCCATATAGAAATTTGTACATAATGTTCATTACAATTTTATTTGTAACAGCCAAAACAGGAAGCAACCCAAATGACTATAAACAGTTGAACAGAAAAACAAAATGTGGCATATGCATTACAATGTGTGTGTATATATATTACAAATACACACACACACACACACACACACACACACACACACACACGGCACCTGGCTGGCTCAGTCAGAAGAGCATGGGACTCTTGATCTTGGGGTCATGAGTTTGAGCCCCACATTGGGTATAAAGATTATTTACATAAATAAATATTAAAAAAAAAGAATACCACCCATAATTAAAAAGGAAAGGAAAACGGATATATGAACGAACTACAAAATGACTTCACTGACTGAAAGAAGTGAATTATATGAATATATGATTCCAATTATATACAACTCTAGAAAATGCAAATTAATCTGTGATAGAAAGCAGACAAGGGGGTTGCCTGGGGAAGGAATTGTGGGGAGAAGCAGGAGATTTATAAAGAAGCACAAAGAAATTTGGGGGGGGATAACAAATATGCTCACTATCTTGACTATGGCGACAGTTTTACAGGTATATACTTTATCAAAACTTAACAAGTTATACACTTTAAATACATGCCAATTACTGTCAATTATTCTTCAATGAAGTTGTTAAAAAAAAAAAAAAAAAAGCACATAGATCCCCAGATCCCTGCCCCTATTCCACCATAGATGGTTTAAATTTGTTCCAACACTCCAGCAGAAAGGTGCTAGTTTATTCTCTGGAGGGAAAAAAAACGGTCTCTGGAATAGGGGAACATACACAATTAAGAATGAGAATATTAAAAAGAAAAACAAGAGTCTTTAAATAAAAGTAGGTACTGAATTCTATTAAACTGTCAATCAAGTATAAGGACTGAATAAAAATATTTTCAGACATGCAGTCTCAAAAAACTTATTCTGAGGGGCACCTGGGTAGCTCAATCAGTGAAGCATCTGACTCTTGATTTCAGCTCAGGTCCTGATATCAGGGTTGCGAAAATGCGTCCTGCATTAGGCTCTGCGTTATGCATGGATCCTCCGTAGGATTCTCTCTCCCCCTGTTCCCCCACCTCCGCCCCTCACTGTTGCTGTCTCTCTCTCTCTCTCAAAACAAAGAAAACTGTGTCCTGATTAACTTTTCAGGAAAACTAAAGGAGGATATGTGATACTAAAACAATTAAGTAAAGCAAAAGAGAGGAAGCCATGGAAATCAGGAAACATGGAATTCGACCCAAGAAATAAGTAAAAAAGGGCGCCTGGGTGGCTCAGCCAGTTACATATCTGCCTTTGGCTGGGGTCGTGGGATTGGCCTGGCGTCCAGTGGAGATGGGCTCCTTGCTCAGTGGGGAACCCATTTCCCTCTTCTCCCTCTCCCTTTGCCCCCCCCAATTTGTGCGTGCTCTCTCTCTCCCCGAAATAAACAAACCAAAAAACAAAAAACAAAAAACAAAACAAAACAAACAAAAAAAAACTGAAATGGAAAGAAGTAAATGGAATCCCCAGGATGATAATTAAAAGAATAACCTGAGGAAATAGCTATGTATCAAAGAGAGAAATTCAAGAATTCTAAAACCAAAAATAAGACCAAACATATCAAATATTATCTAACACTATACACTTTATTCATTCCCTATGTAGTTCATCCCCACCTACCCCATTCCCCCCCTTTTTTTTTTTTAAGATTACATTTATTTGTCAGGGAGAGAGAGAGCACAAGCAGAGGGAGAAGCAGGGCCCCCGCTTGTGCTGACACAGGGCTCAATTCCAAGACCCTGAGATCATGACCTGAGCGGAAGGCAGACGCTTAACCAACTACGACACTCAGGGATCCCCTCACCTACCCCACTCTATGAGGGCAGACATTTTTCCCATTTTGTCTACTGCTATGTTCTGAACACCTAAAAAAATGCCAGTTATATATTTGGTACTTAATAAAAATTTCCTTAACAGGAATGTTAAATAATTGCATTCCTACAAAACAGAATAAATCTTATTAATTTTATCCTGTTCCCAAAGATGACAGAGAAAACTTGAACAGAATCAGCCAATTCCTATTTCATAAAAATTCCTAACATAGCACATAGATCTCCTAATCTTCTGGTCTTCCATAATCCTGTCCAAAAATGAATTTTTTTAAAGCCTGTGGACAGACTTTATTTCATTACATTTATTATTTCATCACCTGGTGCTCTACCTCCTGAAGTAAGGATTCCAAGAGCTCTGTTTCCTGTGTTAGAGATGTCTTCTGACCTATTTTAAAAACAAAACACCAATACTCAGGCTCATTACTGGTTAAGAATGAAATTAACTTTCATAGAATATAGTCATAAATAAGGAATCAATTTCAAGTAAATAAAGCTTCACTACAGCTACCCTACAAAATTTTCCCAGAGCTTCAGAAGGTTCAATCTAACATTGTAGTAGCTTTTGATTTCAGAATCAATCCTAACTACAATTTTAGACAAATTGCAATTCAGGTCTACGAAATTCATCTAGGAATACATAATGACAATATATTCTGTAAGGAAATTAATGTTTTTATTTCTTCCAAAGGAATCTAAGTATCTAGAAAAGTACATTTTTTACTCAATCAACTCTACTGAAGTAATTCTTTCCCAGAATTTAATGGCTTAAAAAGAAAAAAAAATGCCCAGACAGAAATAGTCTCAAGAGGCTGGAAACACACAGGGATAAGGAATTATTACTACAGAATAACTAGAGAAGGAAAAAACTGCTTTATATGGTGAGGGGGGGGAAAAGAAGATGATAACAAGGCAGGCACGCTTGCCAAATCAGTCCATTTTCTTTGTAAATCACTAGTCTAAAGAGCTAGAAGCATACATACCCATGAGTTTAGTGGAAATTATATCAACTACACGTAATATTATTTGATACAGAGGAACATTTAATAGGTGGAACTTTTACTTTTGAAAGCAATCTTTTCCTAGCCTATTAACAACTCACCAACCTTCACTCTTTCAAGAACGAATCTCAAGGAGGCTCAAAGCACCACATATTCCAACAACATAGGAAAACACTCACCCATTAGTGTTATGAGTTTATTCTTCAGCTGTGTGTCTAACCGTGCAATCATCATTTCCACTGCATTCCTAATTTCCCGAACACGCTCATCTTTTGCATTTCGAACAGCTTCCACATTTCTTTCCTAGAAGATAAACAGGTACAAAAAAAAAAAAAAAAAAACCCACACAAAAAACAGAAGAATTTTTAAGACAAAAGCAAACAGACATTACTGCAATCACTGCAATTATTCTTAAAGTCAGTTGATTTTCTCTTTAAAAGGTGAAACCCAGTAATACTTTTTAATTACTTATGTGTCATAGGAAACTCACTGCTTTAAAAAAATTGTGCACTGAAGGGCACCTGGGTGGCTCAGTGGGTTAAAACCTCTGCCTTCAGCTCAGGTTGTGATCCCAGAGTCCTGGGATCGAGCCCCACATCGGGCTCTCTGCTCAGCGGCGAGCCTGCTTCCCCCCACCCCTCTATGCCTACTTGTGATCTCTGTCTGTCAAATAAATATTTTTTTTAAAAAAATTGTGCACTGCATCAGGAACAAAACTTTTAAATGTAGACAAACATAATAAAGTACATGCTCTTAACAGTGAAAGATATTAAAAAATATTGGTTAGGTACCATATACAAAACACATACTCAAATCCCCAATCATATCTCTGATAAAAAAACCATTGTTCAAAAATAGAAGTATATACCGATGCCAGGTTCACATCATGCAAAACCCTGAAACAAATGAAAAATGTCAAAAGCCGTATCTACTCTAGTTTACAAAGTTTTAAATTTTTCAGAAGATTGCAGAGTACATTGCACATTTCATAAAAGCATACCACCAGAAGTAGAAAACAATCTTTCCTATACTTATTGTTATTATAAATACAAACAATGAGAATTTCAATGCTAGAATACCCTCGCTACTGACCAAATTATGTTGCCAAGAGAAAGTAATAGAAAAAAAGGTAGAGAAGTCATTCAACTTGTTTACATTCTAAAATTACTCTGTAGGTAGCATACATGCAACTTATATATTATTTTTTATATAAGAAAGGCTATAGAACAGTGGTCTGAACCTTGATTCCTGAAAGGGTAAAATGAAGACATCTTAAGTCAGGGATGGTCCTCAAACCTCATTAGTTATAACTACCTTTCTGGCACCTTTAAACAAAATAAATTCCAAAAGTATATTCAGTACTTAAATGCTTAAAACTTATTACATTTCCCCATATAAATAATATTACAAATGGTAAATACCTCACCAAAGCTGTCTGACCCATCAAGTATCTGAAGAGTAGGGTTAAATATTACTCTTTCAATTCCAAAGAGTTCTAATTCAAAACATCAGAAATAGCTCATTCACTGGTAGCAAAAACACCCCCGAAAGCTGAGGGTCCAAAAAATGAATGACTTAATGACTTTGCAAAAGTCAATACTGACTGTTTAGGAGTCAATTACTGACTCTGTATCAAACAAACTTATTTAACACATTCATTTTCTATTTCTGCCTAAGAAAAGGCAATTCTCTGGCTCCAAATGTGGAACAGGCCAGGAGTTTGGATACAAATTCCTCAGCTAGTTTGAAGTTGGTATAAAGGACAATAAATGTATCTTACAGATTTTCAAATCTTGATTTCAACATAATTGATTCATATTATGAAAAATACATATTACATAGGCTAGACTATAAAATGGAAAATGATCTTTCAGTAGCAGTCTTACCACTTCTTGAACAAGGCTGATGAGTTCCATGAGACGCCGACGAAGTTTAGCTACCTCTTCATTCACTTTAGTAACATGCTGCTCATAAATTTCTGCCAAAGGTTTAAAGGTATGTCCACCATGCTATTTAAATTAATAAAAATAGTTTTAGAACATTTTCTTTTACCTCAACCAATTCTACTTCTTTATCAACAATCCATGGGTATTAATAAAGTGGTAAATATTTTCAAAAGAAATTTTTTTGGCTATCTTTACTGTTAAAATGAAGGAGAACTTAGTTAAAATCACTTGGCCCATGTAGGAAATCCTTTAAGACTGCAGATAAAAAACTTTAGCAATGAACATTTACACTTAATCTAGAAATCTATACTCATCAGAAAGAACCAAAATCTTTAACCATGGCTCAAACCATCTGACACTTTATTTGCCACTCTCTTCTTGGTCAGCACTAGCTTTTTTCATGTTCTTGTATTTCTTTTCTAGGCCTTTGCAAAATTAACTCCTTCCTGGATGACGGGGTGGCTCGGTCAGTTGAGCATCCCACTCTTGATTTCAGCTCAAGTCATGATCTTGAGGTCATGAAATCAAGCCCCGCATAGGGCTCTGAGCTCAGCATGGAGTCTGCTTGGGATTCTCTCTCCCTCTCCCACTTATGCTGTTTCTCTCTCTCTAAAATGAACAAATAAATCTGAAGGAAGGAAGGAAGGGAGGGAAAAAGGGAGGGGGAAAAGGGAGAAAGAGAGAAAGGGAGGGAGGGAGGGAGGGAGGGAGGAAGGAAGGAAGGAAGGAACAAACAAACAAACTGCCTATTAACAGTTAAGTTCTTGCCAGAACGGTCTTGTCCAACCAAAGCACCCAACCATGGTCTTGAAGATAAAAAAGACGTAGATTTTTGCCTGTCCACTTAAATATGAAAAAGAATGTTTCCATTGCTTCTTACTAAATATTTATGTTAATATTATTAACTAATATTAGCATACTATATATAATATATAAACATTAATTATATTAACATAATTAAATATGTTAATATTTAAGTACTAAATTGTAAGAATTCAATATTTTTCTACTTATCACATTAGTTTTCAAATCTTAACAGAACATTCCCTGAATTGAACTCTACTCAATCAAGATGCCTGTCATTCTCTTCCTAAAATATGCCAAAGCCCAAAGAATGATTTTTTTTTTTTTAAAAGGTAGTCTCCATACCCAGCATGGAACCCAGCTCAGGGCCTGAGCGGAGATGGATGCTTAACCGACTGAGCTAACCAGGCACCGCAAGAATGATCAATTCTTATTGCTAACAGATATGTCTAGTTGTCTAGCAACTTCTGCTCCCACTATAACACTCTCCCCACCAAGAACCTATTATGTTTATTTTCAAGCCTATTTACATTAATTGTACCTATTACATAAGTATACAGTTTAATTATTAATTAAACAAAAGATACAACTGTGAAATGAAAAGCTGTTTCCAGAAAAACTAACTTGAATATTTTAGACCTGATAAAAGGTACAATGCCTTAAAAAACTACTTTTGAATTAGAATGGAAAGAGGAAAAAAAAACCATAAGGATCCAAATGTTTGCATTCGTATTATTTCACAATAGTGAAAGTTGTTGCTCCATTTTAAAGAAAACCAAAACTGGAAATTGTGGCCAGGACATATCAACTGGCCTTTGATCAAAGATAAGACTTTGATCCTACAACAAAAGATTTGCAAGTGAATATACATTTTATATGTTTTCAATTAAAATATTTATGTAAGTGGTCACACATTCCACACAACATCTCCTACAAAGGAAGGCTGTGGTATGATACCTCTGCTATAAATCAGATGCATTTAAATTTCATTCTATAAGCACAGTAAAATATTACTTTCTATCTAAATCAAACAAGTATTTCTAGCTAAAAGTAATATGCTAAACTTTTTCTGCTCACCATTCCTCCCCAAAGTGCACACTGATGGCAGATACACTTCTTACAAGTCCAGCAAAATACACTAAGTTTTTCATGGTGATTTTCACATCTATATATTATGAAAAGAAAATATAGTTTAAATAAATTAAATTGTAACATAATTACTTCAACAAATTCCTAAGTTTGGGAAACAGGTCAATTTTTTTTTAATTAACAAATAATGTGTTATTTGCCCCAGAGGTACAGGTCTGTGAAACATCAGGCTTAAACATTTCACAGCACTCACCATAGCACATACCCTCCTCAATGTCCATAAACCAGCCACCCTATCCCTACCCACCCACACCCCCCAGTAACCCTCAGTTTGTTTTGTGAGATTAAGAGTCTCTTATGGTTTGTCTTCCTCCCAACCCCATCTTGTTTCATTTTTTCCTTCCCTACTCCCAACAACCCCTGCCCTGCCTCTCAAATTACTCATATCAGAGAGATCATATGATAATTGTTTTTCTGATTGAGGTCAATTTTTTTTTTTAAAGATTTTATTTATTTGACAGACAGAGATCACAAGTAGGCAGAGAGGCAGGCAGAAAGAGAAGCAGGCTCCCTGCCGAGCAGAGAGCCCGATGCAGGGCTCAATCCCAGGCACCCCAGGACCATGACCCAAGCCTAAAGCAGAGGCCCCAACCCACTGAGCCACCCAAGCGCCCCGAGGTCAGTCAATTTTAAATTATTATATCTCAGGAAACAATATAAAATGCATTCCATTCTTCTAGAAATTAAACTAAAAAAAGCACATGTACATACAAAAATTTTAATAGTTTCATTAATTTATAAAGACTTTACAATTATGAAAAATGCAGATTAATTAAATAATGCATAAATAGATCATTTTCTTGCATCACTATAGATAAGTTCTATCATACTACATTTTGAGTAAATCACATTATGAGTCTATACCTACATGAACATGTATACATATACAAAATTTGCCCCACGTATGGCCAATGCTAACAATAATCAAGACACATGGAACTGTATAATGTGATACCGTATCCTCATAAAAAATGAACTCAATTTTAAATGAGTTTCCCCTTAAAATGGATATCCACAAGTAAAACACGAATTTGCATCTGGTTATGAAACGAATTGTATCCTCCCCAAATTCCTATATTGAAGCCCTAATATAAATGTATTTAGAGAGCAGACCTTTAAGAAGATAATGAGGGTTAAACGAGGTCATAAGGGTGGTATCCTAACCCAACAAAACTGGGCTGTCCAAGAAGAGAAAGGTAACAGAAGTGTGCACAAACAGAGAAAGGCCCTGTGAGGACACAGTGAAGAAGAGCCTTAAACCAAGTCAAAGAGAAAGGCCTCACCAGAAACCAAACTTCCAGCCCCAAAACCATGAGAAAATAAATTTGTTATTAAGCCACCCAGCCTGTGGTATTGTTATGGCAGCCCTAGCAGACAAAACACTTCAGCTTTTATCATATGCAAAATTTAACTCAAAACAGGTCATAAGACCTAATCAAAGATAAGACTTTGATCCTGCAACAAAAGATATGCAAATGAATATACATTTTATATGTTTTCACATAATGTAATTCTTAGAAGAAAACACAGGAGAAAGGCTTTATGATACTGGAATTCAAAATAATTTCTTGGGGCGCCTGGGTGGCTCAGTGGGTTAAGCCGCTGCCTTCAGCTCAGGTCATGATCTCAGGGTCCTGGGATCGAGTCCCGCATCGGGCTCTCTGCTCAGTGGAGAGCCTGCTTCCTCCTCTCTCTCTCTCTCTCTCTCTCTCTGCCTGCCTCTCTGCCTACTTGTGATCTCTCTCTGTGAAATAAATAAATAAAATCTTTAAAAAAAATAATAATAATTTCTTAAACGTGACACCAAAAGCACATGCAACTGAGCCAAAAATAAACTGAACTATATCAAAATTTAAAACTTCTGGGGTGCCTGGATGGTGCACTTAGTTAAGCATCCAACTCTTGGTTTCAGCTCAGGTTGTGATCTCATGGTGGTGAGATCAAGCATTGTGTTGGGCTCCGAGCTCAGTGAGTCTGCATGAGAGTCTCTGCATGAGAATTCTCTCTCCCTCTCCCTCTGCCCCTCTCACTTGTGCACACCCTCTAAAATACATAAATAAATCTTTAAAAAATTAGAACTTCTATACATCAAAGGACATAATAAACAAAGTGAAAGGACAATCAATGGAGTAAGAGACCACATTTGCAAATCACATATCTGATAAGGAGTTAATATCCAAAATATATAAAGAACTCCTACAACTCAACAACAGAAAAACAATAACAACAACAAAAAACCCAAAAGCACAATTAAAATATGGGCAAAGGACTTAACAGACCTACTTCTCCAAAAATGTACAAATAACCAAAAAGCATTATGAAAAATGTTCAACATTCAAATCATCAGATGAATGCAAATCAAAACCACAAGGTATTTCCTCATACCCATTAGGATGGCTACCATCAAAAAAATAAACAAGTGTTGGCAAGAATGTGGAGAAACTGGAATCCTATACACTGTTGGTGGGAATGTAACATGGTGTAGCAGCCATAGAAAACAGTATGGAAATTCTTCAAAATATTTAAAACAGAATTCTATATAATCTAGCAATATCACTGCTGGGTATATGTCCAAAAAAGGGGTGTGTGGCTGGCTCAACCAGTAGGGTGTGCAACTCCTGATCTTGAGCTCCATATTGTGGGGTAAAGATTACTTAAAAATCTTTAAAAAAAAAAAAAAAAAAAAAGGAAAGGAAAGAAAAAAAAAATTGAAGGTAAGTTCTAGAAAAGATGAACACCCATGATCATAGCAGCACGGTTCACAACAGCCCAAAAGTAGAAGCAATCCAAATGTCCATCAACAGATGGATAAAACAAAATGTGATAAATATACATGATGGATTATTAATCGGCTTTAGAAAGGAATGAAATTCTGATATAAACTACATTATGTAAAGTCAAGGAAGACAGTAGCAAAAACACAAAACTCTATGATTTTACTTACATGAGTAATCTAGAATAGTCAAACTCATAGAAACAGAAGGTGAAATGGTGGATGCCACCATTGGGTTGGTAAAAGGAGAAATGGGGAATTACTGTTTAATGGGTAGAGAGCTTCAGGTTTGCAAAACGAATAAGTTCTGGGGACTAGTACACAATGTGAATATGTTTAACACCTACTGAATTGTAAACTTAAAAATGGTTAAGTAAATTTTATACAATGTGTACTTTAATACACTTTAAAAAACTTGGGGCTCCTAGGTAGCTCAGCTGGTTAAGCATCTGCCTTCAGCTCAGGTCATGATCCTAGGATCCTGGAATCAAGCCCCATATCAGAATCCTTGCTCAGTAGGGGGCTGCTTCTTCCTTTCCCTCTGCCTGCTGATCCCCTTATTTGTGCTCTCTGTCAAATAAATAAACTCTGTTGCCTATAAAAGACACACACTGGGGCACCTGGATGGTTCAGTTAGGTAAGCGTCTGCCTTTGGCTCAGGTCATGATTTCAGGGTCCTGGGACTGAGCCCAACATTGGGCTCCCTGCTCAGTGGAAGTCTGCTTCTCTCTCTCACTCTCCCTCTGTGCTCTCTCTCAAATAAATAAATAAAACCTTGGGGAAAAAAAAGGGGGGGGAGGTACACTGTTGCATTTCTGAAAAAGCTTCTCACTAGGGGCACCTAGGTGGCTCAGTAGGTTGAGCGTACAAATCTTGATTTCAGCTCAGGTCATGATCTCAGGGTTATGAGACTGAGCACTGTGTCAGGCTCCACGCTCAGTGTGGAATCTGCTTCTCTCCTTCTCCCGTTCCCTCTGCCCCTTCCCCTGAGTGTTCTAATAGAATAAATAAATTTTTAAAAAAGAAAAAAAAAGCTTCACTAATGAAGTACACAGAGCTCAAATACCTTAACAGGTCTACATTTTATATTTCTCATTTGTAAGTAATCTGAATACCAAAAGGAAATAAAAGTATAAAAAAACAGCACATTAGATACTATCTGGAAGCTCATTTAGCCTGATTTCCACACTACCAAATTTAGAACACAGCTTTTACAATATAGGAAATCTATCAGAACAATTATTTAGTGGTGGCCCATATACACCTACAGCAAACCAAGGCAAGAGGGGCCAGCAGGCCTCTAGCAGTTGCACTCCTCTTATGAGAGGCTCTCATAAAAGAAGCCAATCAAGAGTTAGAAGGGTCTTTCAAAACAGTGATACCCACACCATGCCATAAGAAAAATACTTAAGTGTCTACCTATAAAACAAAAGACAAACTTTCAATAGTGTCATTAAGATAACATATAGTAGGGATGCCTGGGTGGCTCAGTCAGTTGAGTGTCTGCCTTTGGCTCAGATCATGATCCCAGGGTCTTGGGATGGAGCCCAGAGTCTGGCTCCCTGCTCAGCAGGGAGCCTGCTTCTCCCTCTCCCACTCCTCCTGCTTGCACTCTGTCAAATAAATAAATAAAATCTTAAAAAAATAAATCAACATATGGCAACATCTATGAAATACTTGAACAAAGAAATTGAGGGCATACTTGTCCTTTTCATTTTCTTCATGTTTGGTAAGACTACAGAGTTGAAGAGTATCAAGCTGCTGTGTTACTTCTTCTGCCCAACGACAGTTTACTAGTTCTCGCAGCTGGAGTGGAGCACTGGAAAAAAAAATATATACATATACTCTGATTCAAGACTTTGAGACTATTTTTTAATATAAACACATTCCACAGGTAATAATGTGAGATGAGTGTTAATTAAATCAACAGAGGGAAACTTTTAGCAATGTATACATAATATCAAATCATCACGTTGTATACTTTAAGTACCTTAACAATTTTATTTGCCGACTACACCTCAAAATATTAAAAACACAATTACCATATAATCCGGCAATACCATTTCTGGGTATATATACAAAAAAATTGAAGGCAGTTCTAGAAAAGATGAACACCCATGATCATAGCAGCATGATTCACAATAAGCCCCAAAGTGGAAGCAATCCAAATGTCTATCGACAGATGAACGGATAAACGAAATGTGATACTGGGGCGCCTGGGTGGCTCAGTGAGTTAAAGCCTTTGCTTTCGCTCAGGTCATGGTCTCAGGGTCCTAGGATTAAGCCCCGCATCAGGCTCTCTGCTCGGCAGGGAGCCTGCTTCCTCCTCTCTCTCTGCCTGCCTCTCTGCCTACTTGTGATCTCTATCAAATAAATAAATAAAATCTTAAAAAAAAATCAGGGGCACCTGGGTGACTCAGTGGGTTAAGCCTCTGCCTTCCGCTCAGGTCATGATCTCAGGGTCCTGTAATCGAGCCCCACATGGGGCGGGGGGGGGGGGGGGGGGTCTCTACTCAGCAGGGAGCCTGCTTCCCCCACCCCCTCTGCCTGCCTCTCTGCCTACTTGTGATCTCTGTCAAATAAATAAATAGATAAAATCTTTTAAAAATAAATAAATAAATAATTCTTTTTAAAAATGTGATACATGTACATGATGGAATATTCATCAGCCTTAAGAAGGAGTGAAACTCTGCTACAGCATGTATAAACCTTGAGGACATCATACAGAGTGATGGAAGATAGTCATAAAAAAAGAAATTATCAAACAAACACATTCCTCAAAACAGAGCTAACAATCATTCATACCATATTACTACTAAAATAACAATAGACTCAATGAAAAGTATGGTTTGCAAATTATTTTTACCTTAATATGTCATTTACAAAAAAGATTCAGATTACAGACTGAATTCTCAATTCCTCAGTCTAAAATTATACTGTCCAAAATGATAGCCACAAGTCACACGTGACTATTCAAAATTCAGATTAAGGGCACCTGGGTGGCCTGTGTCCTGGGATCAAGCCCCATATCGGGCTCCCCGCTCAGCGGGGAGCCTGCTTCTCCCTCTCCAGCTACCCTGCGCTTGCGTTCCCTCTCTCGCTATCTCTGTCATAAATAAATTTTTAAAAAAATCTTTACAAAAAATAAAAAAATTCAAATTAACTCAAATTAAGTAAGAATAAAATTTCACCGCAGTCACACCAGACAAATTTCAAGTCCCAACTGCCAATGTATCCAGTGGAATTGGACAGCAACGCTATAGAACATTTCCATCATTACAGAAAGTTCTATTTGATAGTGCTGGTTTTCTTAAGAGTTAATATGAAGGGGCGCTTGGGTGGCTCAGTATGTTAAAGCCTCTGCCTTCAGCTCAGGTCATGATCCCAGGGTCCTGGGATCAAGCCCCACATTGGGCTCTCTGCTCTGCAGGGAGCCTGCTTCCCCCTCTCTCTCTGCTGGCCTCTCTTCCTACTTGTGATCTTTCTCTGTCAAATAAATAAAATCTTTAAAATAAAAAAAAATTTTAAAAAGAATATGAAAAAAGTAAACAATAAATGAAAATGTGCAATCAAATGAGGTGAAGAGGTGGTATAAGCAAAAAAGAAATATAAGTAGCTAAATGTTTTGAAATATGCTCAGTTTCAATAATTTAAAAAGGGTATTAAAAACGAGATCCCTTTTTTCATCTAATCGAATGACCAAAAAAAGACTGATAATAATCAGTATTGGCAAGAATGTGAGATAAAGGCAATTTTGTATCTATTATTAGGAAGGAAAAATGGTAAAAACCTTTCTTTCAATGTAATCTGGCATCATTATATGAAAAAAACAAAAATGGAAACCACCTAAATGTCTCTGAATATAAGCATAAGAAAATCAACATACAGTCATAGAGTGATTACTCACACTTCTTTAAAAATGATACATTTATACTTATCAAGTCCCACCATACTTTATATGAAAAAAAAAAAATCCAGAATAGTATTTTGTCATTTGTGTTTCAAGAAAAAATTTATATGTATATATATCAGTATACTCCTAGAAAAATGTCCAAAAGAATAGATATGAAATCTAACCATTTCTTTTGAAAATGTTATTTAATGAAAAGATCAGGCAGGGAGTATAAGAAACAGAAGACTTATTATTGTATTTACCTTATTAACGAAAACTTGCAACTTAGGGGCAGCTGGGTGGCTCAATCAGTTAAGCATCCAGCTCTTGATTTCAGCTCAGGTCACAACCTCAGTCAGGGTCATGAGTTTGAGCTCTGTGTTCAGCTCACACTAGGCATAGAGCTTGCTTGAGATTCTGTCTCTTTCTACCCCAAACCCCGCCCATGCAGGTTCATGCTCTCAAATAAATCTTTTCTTAAAAATTTTCTCACCCCCCCCAAGGAAACAGAAAACTTCAATTTTAATTACAAAAAGCTGTTACACAATGCATCTCTAAAAGAAGGTAAATAATGTAATCCATTCTACATAATTTTGAGTCAAATAACTTAGTTTGCATTTCTTTATCTAGACAGAGTGCTTATTTTCTTTCACTGTGTTTACGAGGAGTAAAGTAGCAAGATGCAAAAAAACTCTGAATATTATGGAATACTCTAATCCCATCACCTTACTCTTTTCCAAATTCACAAATAATCATAGAAAATCACTTACCGGCAATGAGGGCATTGAGCTCTCTGTTCTGTCAGCCAGCGCTAAGGAGGTAAAAAATTAGATTTTGATTATAGAAACATCATTACTTTAATTTGTACATACTGACTACTTATATACCAAATTTAATGAGTTTAACTCTCTAGTGCCTGTATTAATTATAAAGGTACTTATAGAAATAGCAATCTACTATCTCATTACCATCATGACGGGGACAAATTTTCAAAGGGACAGAACTCATTCCAAAATAGTTAAACTATTTTTTCATAGGAAAGAAAGTGATCCTAAGACTATCTGGATCTCACAATGAAGATGTTGATAATCTTCACAAAACAATGACAGAGTAACCATCACTCTAAAAATAAACCAGTGATGATTTACTTCTAACTAACCTCTCATAAAATACCTCAGAAAGTCTAAGGTGCTATTAAATTCCTTTCTGAAAAGTAAACTAATTTTGAAGAATATATAATATGGATATATAAATCAGACCTAAAATATGAATAAGCAATACAAAACTTTATGTTTTAAAAGAGTTCTACAGTTCAGTAATGTAATATCTGCATAATTTGGTTTCTTCACAATTATAAAAAGCTTTTATAACAAAGCAATATCTCTACTAAGCTTCAAATTTTATTAATGTAATTGTTTTAATTATTACTGGATAGGAAAGTTTTATATCATATACAAAGGAGATACTAAATTTTCTGAATGCCTTTCCAAAAACAATAGCTTTCTGGTTAAATATTAAATGTTTTAATTGACTAGTAAATGTTTCAAGGTAAATAACTAACCATAATCCCAAACCTATGTACTCCCCATGGCTGTTACTTCTATTTATCCCTTTCTACTTCTATAAAAGAACATAAGCTTTTAAAGTCAAATAATTAATTCAGAAATGAAACTTCCAAGGAAACCTTAAAGAATTATAAAAAATAAAACATAATAAAGAGAAGATACTTCACAGCAAAGAATATAAAGCTGGAAGTAAAAGAAAATGACACAAAAGGATTTCTCTGTTCTAAATAACCTTGATCATTTCTTCGGTCCCTCAGCAAACCTAAGATTTGGGTCAGGTTTTGTCCTCTCTAACAATGCTCTGCTAAATCCATAGTACTCTTTTAGGGCAGGTTTCAGCCCACACCCCTCTAGTTTCATCATTTACCTCACTCTAGGGGATCCGACAAGGTTAAGCCTCCTCTCTCTGCCCAGGATATTCTTCAACACCACTCTTCAACTATATTATTCCTACTCATCCTTTAGATTTCAGTTTATACATCACTTCCTCCAGAAAGCTTGCCCTCTATACAGATTACCACAGCAACCTGTACTTCTCCCTTCACTGTGCTTATAACACTTTGTTACCCTGACTTATTTGTTGGGTCTCCTCTGCCCTGCTACACCATAAGCTCTATAAAAGTTGGGACTGGGGTACCTGGGTGGCTCAGTCAGTTAAGCGTACAACTTTCAGCTCAGGTCATGATCTCAGGATTGTGAGAGGGAGCCCCATGTCAGACTCTGCGCTCAGCATGGTGTCTGCTTCAGATTCTCCCCCCTCGCTCTCCTTCTGTCTCTTCCCCTACACTGCTTATATATGAGCGCTCTCAAATAAATAAAATCTTTAAAAAAAAAAAAAAAGTTGGGAGTGATAGGGAATAACCAGTCCATATTTTTATTTTTCATTTGGGGGGTAGGGGTGTTTTAGTAACCAGAATCATGCTGTGTGTATTGTTCTTCAATGTGTTTGTTGGAGATGTTCTCGGCCTAGCATACTCCTTTTACCCATTATATACACCACAGAATTAGTGTCACTATTTGGGTTGCTTCATTCTGCCCACTTTTGTGCACAAACTTGAGCACAGGGGCTGGAATTTGAGGGGAAGAGCATCAGTTTGAATCCTTGTCATTCTGAGGTGAAGGTGTGTGTTTACTTGCATTGAGCAGGTGGCCGGCAGTGCATGCTGACTCGGGCAGAAGGGCAGCTGCTGTATGGATTTGGGACCCACAGGCTGATGCCACTGTGAGAGGAATGTGGCTGGTTTCGCTCCTGGTCATGAATTCCTTTAACTTCTGTTTTTCTGGGAAACCCTACTTCTCCTCCTATTCTGAATGAAAGCCTTATTGGATACAGTATTTTTGGCTGCAGATTTTTGCCTTTTAGCATTTATGAGTATCATGCCACTCTCTTCTGGCCTGCAAAGTTTCTGCTGAAAAAAATCTACTGATAGCCTTATGGGGTTTCCCTTCTATGTAACTGCTTTCCTTTCTCTTGCTGCTTTTAAAATCCTCTCTTTATCACTACTTTTGGCCATCTTATCTACTTCGTGTTTTGGTGCAAACCTCTTTGGGTTGGTTTGTTGGGGGCCCTCTATGCCTCCTAGATCTGGATTGCTCTTTCCTGCCCAGATTCAGGAAGTTTTCAGCCACTAATTCTTCAAATAAAATTTTTGCCCCTTTTTCTCTCTCTTCTCTATGCAATCCCTATCACAAAACTGTTATATGTGATAGTGTCACTGAGTTTCCTGGGTCTATTCTCATTTTGGATTTATTTTTTTCCCCTCTCATTGCTCAGCTTGATTTCTTTCCATTACTCTCCTCCAGGTTGCTTATCCATTCTTTCACTTCCTCTTGTTTGCTATTTATTCCAGGTGGTCTATTTTTTATTTTATTTAGTGAGTTCATTATCTCTAAATGGTTCTTTTCTAGGTTTCCTATCTCTTTGTAGAGGGTCTCCTGGAGCTCCTCTACTCCCTTCTCAATTCTAGCGAATATCTTTATGAGCAATACTTTTAAATTCACTATCAGACATATTACTTTCCTCAGTTTAGGTCTCTTGCTATGATTTTGTTCTGTTCTTTCATCTGGGACATATTCCTCTGTCTCTTCATTTTGTCTATTACTGTGTGTTTCTATGTGTTAAAAAAGTCAGCTATGTTTCCTGCACTTAAAAGTAGTGGCTTTATGAAGAGGGCCTGTAGTGCCCCACAGGGCAATGCCTTTTCACGGGAAAATGGTGCTTCCAGGGTGACTCTTATATGTGCTGCTACAGGGGTGTCCTACTGTTGTGGCCAAGCTGTGTTTGCCTTCAGTCCAGTCTGCAGTGGCTCTCTGCCTGTTGTGGGCAAGTCTGGTACCTATGGTGTTAGTGGGCCAGTCTGGGACTCCCTTGGGCTTGAGTTGAGTCAGACCAGGTGTTTGTCAGAGATGAAGTAGCATCAACCTGCGGGGCACTTTCCCTGTGTTGTTCTCTGACAAGCTTGTATTGATGGGTGGGGCCTACAGTCAGACCAGCTGCCTCCCAGCCCAGTGCTAGGGTCACAGTCAGACTGGTATGTGGTTATCTTTCCCTCTCCCTGGAGCAGGACTCACTTTGGAGTGGTGCTGGCCCTTGTCTGGGCTGCCTGCACACAGCCAGGCCTGTGGCACTGCTTTGATGAGAACCTGCCAAGAGCTAATCGGAGGGGATGGATCCTCTTTGTTGTGGCCTCTTGTCTATATCCGGCTGTGGGGAGTCTGTTCTGCCAGTCTTCAGGTCACTTTCTGGATTATTTATGATGATGTGGGTATTCTCTAGGCGGCCAGCCATAAGAGGTGAGCCCAGGATCCTCCTACTCTGCCATCTTCCCAACAACCTCTGCCCATATTTTTAAATGTCTTTCCATTCCAGTCAAAACAGGCTTGTTGCTGCACTATACACCACTCTAGACATACTTCTGTATTTCCTAATATGCCCCTTTCCTCCATGTGCTGTCCCATGGAAATGTCCACTAATTATATCCACAAAACTTTCCTACCTATCCCAGGTTAGTGATCTTCCCCATCTCTGAATACCTGTGGCATTTTTACCTTATACTCCACAATCTAACTTAATCATAAAATAAATATGGTTATTTTAATACTTTGGGAAAACCAGCATTTCTCCCAAACCAAAATGAAAGGTAAGAACCAGTGATACAATATTATGTACAATGATTATTAGAGAAAATAAATATTATACTATAGCAATGTCCCATATTCACTTTAAGAATTTCTCTCCATTAAAATGGAAGAATCACAAGCTTTAGACAATATTCAGACCTGAGTCTGACTTCAAGCTCTGGCACTTAATGGCTACATGATACCAGACATATGACTGAGCTCAAGTGTACTCATATGAAACAAGAGAAATCAACATACCTACTCTGCAAAATTGTGCTAGGGAAATTCTCAACAATAGCCTAGCAAACTGAATTCAACGGTATATTAAAAAGACTAGAGAGCATGACCAAGTGGGATTTACTCCTGGAATGCAAGGACACTTCAACATATAAAAATTATTCGAGATAATATAGCACATTAATAAAGTGAAGGAATAAACAGACACAATCATTTCAATTGATATAGAAAAGGCCTCTGACAAAATCTGATATCCTTTCATGATAAAAACACTCAAGAAAAATGAATAGAAGAGAATTTCCTCAACTTGATAAAGACCATACTTTAAAAAAATCCAGGGGCGGGGGAGGGGGAGTGCCTAGGTGGCTCAGTCATTAAGTGTCTGGCTTCAGCTCAGGTCAGGATCCCAGGGTCCTGGGATCGAGCCCCATGTTGGGCTCCCTGCTCAGAGGGAAGCCTGCTTCTCCCTCTGCCACTCCACCTGCTTGGGTTCCCTTTCTTGCTGTCTGTCAAATAAATAAATAAAATCTTAAAAAAAAAAATCCAGAGTGAATATCATACTCAATAGTGAAACAATAAAAACTTTTTCCTTAAAATCAGGAAAAAGACAAGGATGCCCATTTTCACCACTTCTATCCAACACAATACTGAAAATTTCACTGAGCACAACTAAGCAAGAAATAAAAAGCATCCCAACTGGAAAAGTAAAATTATTTGTTGGCAATGACATAATCTTGTCAGCAGAAAACCTTAAAGATTCCACAAAAAAACTGTTAAAGCTAATAAGCAAATTCACCAAAACTGCAGAACACAAAAATCAACATTAACCATTAAATATTTTTTTTTAAAAACTTACATTTCTATATGCTAGGAATGAAGAATTCAAAGAGGAAATTAGGAAAATACATCTATAACATCAAAAAAAAAAAAGGAAAATACCTAGGTATAAATTTAACCAAGGATCTGAAGATTTATACAAGGAATACTACAAACACCACTGAAAGAAATGAAATAAATAAATGGAAAGACATCCCATGTTCATGCACTAGAAGATTTAATATTGTTAAAATGACAATGCCACCCAAAGCAATCTACAGAATCAACATAATTCCTAACAAAATCCCAATGATACTTTTTACAGAAGTAGAAAAACCCGTCCTAAAATTGAAATGGAATTTTAAAGGACCCTCAAAGAACCAAAACTATCCTGAAAATGATCCTATGCACCTAAAACTTTTTTTTTTTTAAAGATTTTATTTGACAGAGGAAGAGAGAGAAAAATCACAAGTAGGCAGAGAACCATGTAGAAGGAAAGGGGGAAGCAGGCCTCCTGCTGAGCAGAGAGTCCAATGTGGGGCTCGATCCCAGGACCGGGAGGCAATGACGTGAGCCGAAGGCAGAGGCTTAACCCACTGAGCCACTCAGGCGCCCCAGCCTAAAACTTTTTTATGTCAATTATATTTCAATTTAAAAAAAATTATAGAAGTCAATTTCCTGATTTGAAAATTTACTACAAAACTACAGTACGTTAGTTGGGTGGCTCAGTGAGTCAGGCATCTGACTCAATTTCAGACTGGGTCATGATTTTAGGGTCATGAGATTGTACCCCAAGATAGGCTCCATGCTCAGCAGGGAATTTGTTTGAGATTTGTCTCTCCCTCTCCCTCTGACCCTCACCTTGCAAGCTTGCATGCTCTCTGTCAAATAAAAATTTTTTTAAAGATTTTATTTATTTATTTGACAGAGATCACACATAGGCAGAGAGGCAGGTGGGGGGGGAGGCAGGCTCAGAGAGCCCAACACAGGGCTCAATCCCAGGACTCTGGGATCACAACCTGAGCCGAAGGCAGAGGCTTAACCCACTGAGCCACCTAGGCGCCCCAAATAAAATAAATCTTTAAAAAAAATGTTCATAGCAGTTTTCTGTATAAATGCCAAAAACTAGAAGCAACCCCTTTGTCCATCAACAGGTGAACGGATAAACAAATTATGGCATATGCATACAATGCGCTGCTACTACTCAGCAATAAAAAGGAATACTATTGATCCACACAAGATAGATTTCTAAGTTTCCTGAGTGAAAAAATCCAGATACCTGAGAAAACATACTGTAAGATTCAATTTGTATAAAAGTCCAAAAAATGGGACACCTGGGTGGCTCAGTCTGTTAAATGTCTGTCTTTGGCTCAGGTCATGATACCAGGGTCCTGGGATCGAGCTCCATGTTGGGGTCCCTGCTCAGTGGGGAGTCTGCTTCTCCCTCTCCCTGGGCCCCTCCCCTCCACTCATGCACTTTTGCTCTCACTCTTTCAAATAAAATCTTAAAAAAACAAAACAAAAAAACTTGTTTATCTATAATCTACTCAACCTCACCCTGTCCTTCCCCAAATTTCTTCTATCTCAGAATAGAAAACCATTAATTCATCCAAATGTTGTATAAAATTTTCCTCATGTCCCATCTTTAAGCAAATCCATTGGCTCTACTTTCAAAACATATCCAGAATTGCCCTATTTTTCACCACCTCCACTGTTAGCATTCTAGTCTAAATCACCATTCACGGGCACCTGGGTGGCTCAGTGGGTTAAGCCGCTGCCTTCGGCTCAGGTCATGATCTCAGGGTCCTGGGATCGAGTCCCGCATCGGGCTCTCTGCTCAGCAGGGAGCCTGCTTCCCTTCCCCTCTCTCTGCCTGCCTCTCTGTCTACTTGTGATCTCTCTGTCAAATAAATAAATAAAATCTTTAAAAAAAAAAAAATAAAATAAAAATAAATAAATTACCATTCACCCTTCACTAATAGAACACATCCCAACTAGTCCCCTCACTTTCTCTCCCACTTGCCTGAAGTCTACTTTCTACACCCAGCCAAAGTGATAGTTTTTGAAAATTATTTTGTATCATTCAAAAGCTTTCAATGGTCACCATCACAGTTAAAATAAAATCCAAGGTCTTTATCAAGGCCCTAAGTTACATCTCCAAACTCCTCTCCTCTCCATCTCCCTCTTTCCACTCTGCTCCAGCCAACTGGTTTCTTTGCTATTTCTCTCAGGGCCTTTGCCTCTTCTGACTTCTCTGCCTGGGACTTTCGTCCCCTAGATATTCACATCATTCCCACATTCCATTCTGGTCTCTGCTCAAATATCAACTCCTCAGAGACCTTCCCAGACCACTCTATCTAAAATAATTAACAACCTGCCCGTATCCTCCTCAAAGTCCCCACTCTATACCTTACTCAGTTTCGTTTTTCTTCACAGCACTTACTGGTATCTAGCATATGTCTATTTACCTTTTTGTCTATAAACAAACTATTAAATAAGTCAACTCCCTGGGATGTCAATGCCTAACTCCACGTAGGCATATAATTAATATGTGTTGAATGAACAAACACATCTATGGTACATACATACATACAGACATATGGTATCTGCTTCAGATTCTCCCCCCTCGCTCTCCTTCTGTCTCTTCCCCTACACTGCTTATATATGAGCGCTCTCAAATAAATAAAATCTTTAAAAAAAAAAAAAGTTGGGAGTGATAGGGAATAACCAGTCCATATTTTTATTTTTCATTTGGGGGGTAGGGGTGTTTTAGTAACCAGAATCATGCTGTGTGTATTGTTCTTCAATGTGTTTGTTGGAGATGTTCTCGGCCTAGCATACTCCTTTTACCCATTATATACACCACAGAATTAGTGTCACTATTTGGGTTGCTTCATTCTGCCCACTTTTGTGCACAAACTTGAGCACAGGGGCTGGAATTTGAGGGGAAGAGCATCAGTTTGAATCCTTGTCATTCTGAGGTGAAGGTGTGTGTTTACTTGCATTGAGCAGGTGTCATACATCTATGACAGCTTTAGAAAGAAAGCTTAGAACCAGATTATCCAGATGGTCTGAATATAAAGGTAATATTCTAAGAGATTCAGGCAATGAATTTGAGGCTTGAGAAGGAAAAAAAAACAATGACATTACTGGAAAACGTCAATAGGGCAACAGGATATAAAATGAACCAGAGATATAGAAAACTCAAGACATATCAATTAAAAGGTAATTATAATTATCTAAGCACGAGATAATAAATGTCTGTATTTCTCTACTAGGATGATAATAATAGAAATGGATAGGTACCAGGGCACCTGGGTGGCTTAGTTAAGCATCTGACTTCAGTTCAGGTCATGATCCCAGGATGCTGAAATGGAACCTGTGTCAGGCTCCCTGCTCAGCCAAGAGTCTGCTTCTACCTCTGCCCCTCCCCCTGCTCATGCTCATATTCACTCACTCGCTCTCAAATAAAACCTAAAAAAAAAATTCATAGGCAGGACAGATATAAGTGACAGCAGGAGATAATAACTGACAAAACTTAAAAATCATTGTGGTACCAACAAGAAGATCTAACAATTTTAAATATCTATGCCCCTAACGTGGGAGCAGCCAACTATATAAACCAATTAATAACAAAATCAAAGAAACACATCGACAATAATACAATAATAGTAGGGGATTTTAACACTACCCTCACTGAAATGGACAGATCATCCAAGCAAAAGATCAACAAGGAAATCAAGGCCTTAAATGACACACTGGACCAGATGGACATCACAGATATATTCAGAACATTTCATCCCAAAGCAACAGAATACACATTCTTCTCTAGTGCACATGGAACATTCTCCAGAATAGATCACATTCTTGGTCCTAAATCAAGTCTCAACCAGTATCAAAAGATTGGGATCATTCCCTGCATATTTTCAGACCACAATGCTCTAAAGCTAGAACTCAATAACAAGAGGAAATTTGGAAAGAACCCAAATACATGGAGACTAAACAGCATCCTTCTAAAGAATGAATGGGTCAACCAGGAAATTAAAGAAGAATTGAAAAAATTTATGGAAACAAATGATAATGAAAACACAACAGTTCAGAATCTGTGGGACACAACAAAGGCAGTCCTGAGAGGAAAATATACAGTGGTACAAGCCTTTCTCAAGAAACAAGAAAGGCCTCAGGTACACAACCTAACCCTACACCTAAAGGAGCTGGAGAAAGAACAAGAAAGAAACCCTAAACCCAGCAGGAGAAGAGAAATCATAAAGATCAGAGCAGAAATCAATGAAATAGAAACCAAAAAAACAATAGAACAAATCAACGAAACTAGGAGCTGGTTCTTTGAAAGAATTAATAAGATTGATAAACCCCTGGCCAGACTTATCAAAAAGAAAAGAGAAAGGACCCAAATAAATAAAATCATGAATGAAAGAGGAGAGATCACAACGAACACCAAAGAAATACAGACAATTATAAGAACATACTATGAGCAACTCTACGCCAACAAATTTGACAATCTGGAAGAAATGGATGCATTCCTAGAGACATATAAACTACCACAACTGAACCAGGAAGAAATAGAAAGCCTCAACAGACCCATAACCAGTAAGGAGATTGAAACAGTCATCAAAAATCTCCAAACAAACAAAAGCCCAGGGCCAGACGGCTTCCCGGGGGAATTCTACCAAACATTTAAAGAAGAACTAATTCCTATTCTCCTGAAACTGTTCCAAAAAATAGCAATAGAAGGAAAACTTCCAAACTCATTTTATGAGGCCAGCATCACCTTGATCCCAAAACCAGACAAGGATCCCATCAAAAAAGAGAACTACAGACCAATATCCTTGATGAACACAGATGCAAAAATTCTCGCCAAAATACTAGCCAATAGGATTCAACAGTACATTAAAAGGATTATTCACCACGACCAAGTGGGATTTATTCCAGGGCTGCAAGGCTGGTTCAACATCCACAAATCAATCAATGTGATACAACACATTAATAAAAGAAAGAACAAGAACCATATGATACTCTCCATAGATGCTGAAAAAGCATTTGACAAAGTACAGCATCCCTTCCTGATCAGAACTCTTCAAAGTGTAGGGATAGACGGCACATACCTCAATATTATCAAAGCCATCTATGAAAAACCCACCGCAAATATCATTCTCAATGGAGAAAAACTGAAAGCTTTTCCGCTAAGGTCAGGAACACGGCAGGGATGTCCGTTACCACCACTGCTATTCAACATAGTACTAGAAGTCCTAGCCTCAGCAATCAGACAACAAAAGGAAATTAAAGGCATCCAAATCGGCAAAGAAGAAGTCAAACTATCACTCTTTGCAGAGGATATGATATTATATGTGGAAAACCCAAAAGACTCCACTCCAAAACTGCTAAAACTTGTACAGGAATTCAGTAAAGTGTCAGGATATAAAATCAATGCACAGAAATCAGTTGCATTTCTCTACACCAACAACAAGACAGAAGAAAGAGAAATTAAGGAGTCCATCCCATTTACAATTGCACCCAAAACTATAAGATACCTAGGAATAAACCTAACCAAAGAGACTAAGAATCTATACTCAGAAAACTATAAAGTACTCATGAAAGAAATTGAGGAAGACACAAAGAAATGGAAAAATGTTCCATGCTCCTGGATTGGAAGAATAAATATTGTGAAAGTGTCTATGCTACCTAAAGCAATCTACACATTTAATGCAATTCCTATCAAAGTAACATCCATTTTTTTCAAAGAAATGGAACAAATAATCCTAAAATTTATATGGAACCAGAAAAGACCTCGAATAGCCAAAGGAATATTGAAAAAGAAAGCCAAAGTCGGTGGCATCACAATTCCGGACTTCAAGCTCTATTACAAAGCTGTCATCATCAAGACAGCATGGTACTGGCACAAAAACAGACACATAGATCAATGGAACAGAATAGAGAGCCCAGAAATAGACCCTCAACTCTATGGTCAACTCATCTTCGACAAAGCAGGAAAGAATGTCCAATGGAACAAAGACAGCCTCTTCAATAAATGGTGTTGGGAAAATTGGACAGCCACATGCAGAAAAATGAAATTGGATCATTTCCTTACACCACACATGAAAATAGACTCAAAATGGATGAAGGATCTCAATGTGAGAAAGGAATCCATCAAAATCCTCGAGGAGAAGACAGGCAGCAACCTCTTCGACGTCAGCCGCAGCAACATCTTCCTAGGAACATCATCAAAGGCAAGGGAAGCAAGGGCAAAAATGAACTTTTGGGATTTTATCAAGATCAAAAGCTTTTGCACAGCAAAGGAAACAGTTAACAAAACCAAAAGACAACTGACAGAATGGGAGAAGATATTTGCAAATGACCTATCAGATAAAGGTCTAGTGTCCAAAATCTATAAAGAACTTAGCAAACTCAACACCCAAAGAACAAATAATCCAATCAAGAAATGGGCAGAGGACATGAACAGACATTTCTGCAAAGAAGACATCCAGATGGCCAACAGACACATGAAAAAGTGCTCCATATCACTCGGCATCAGGGAAATACAAATCAAAACCACCATGAGATATCACCTCACACCAGTCAGAATGGCTAAAATTAACAAGTCAGGAAATGACAGATGCTGGCGAGGATGCGGAGAAAGGGGAACCCTCCTACACTGTTGGTGGGAATGCAAGCTGGTGCAACCACTCTGGAAAACAGCATGGAGGTTCCTCAAAATGTTGAAAATAGAACTACCCTATGACCCTGCAATTGCACTGCTGGGTATTTACCCTAAAGATACAAACATAGTGATCCGAAGGGGCACATGCACCCGAATGTTTATAGCAGCAATGTCTACAATAGCCAAACTATGGAAAGAACCTAGATGTCCATCAACAGACAAATGGATAAAGAAGATGTGGTATATATACACAATGGAATACTATGCAGCCATCAAAAGAAATGAAATCTTGCCATTTGCGACGACGTGGATGGAACTAGAGGGTATCATGCTTAGCGAAATAAGTCAATCGGAGAAAGACAACTATCATATGATCTCCCTGATATGAGGGAGAGGAGATGCAACATGGGGGGTTGAGGGGGTAGGAGAAGAGTAAATGAAACAAGATGGGATTGGGAGGGAGACAAACCATAAGTGACTCTTAATCTCACAAAACAAACTGAGGGGGGAGGGGGTTGGGAGAGGGGATGGGGTTATGGATATTGGGGAGGGTATGTGCTATGGTGAGTGTTGTGAAGTGTGTAAACCTGGCGATTCGCAGACCTGTACC
Source organism: Lutra lutra (assembly GCF_902655055.1). NCBI lineage: Eukaryota > Metazoa > Chordata > Mammalia > Carnivora > Mustelidae > Lutra > Lutra lutra. The sequence continues at coordinate 33,538,363 of NC_062293.1, forward strand.
CCTGGGGTAAAAATATGTTTATAAAGCTGTAAAAAAAAAAAAAAAAAAGGATGAATACCCAAGTTTTGTAGCAACATGGACGGGACTGGAAGAGATTATGCTGAGTGAAATAAGTCAAGCAGAGAGAGTCAATTATCATATGGTTTCACTTATTTGTGGAGCATAACAAATAGCATGGAGGACAAGGGGACATGGAGAGAAGGGAGTTGAGGGAAATTGGAAGGGGAGGTGAACCATGATAGACTATGGACTCTGAAAAACGATCTGAGAATTTTGAAGGGGTGGGAGGTTGGGGGCACCAGGTGGTGGGTATTGTAGAGGGCACGGATTGCATGGAGCACTGGGTGTGGTGCATGAATGTTATGCTGAAAAAATAAAAAAATTAAAAATTAAAAAAAAAATAAACTTTCAAAAACAAAAATCATTTTGGTAAAGGGTTTCGAGTTTGAGAGACTGGCAGAACAGAACAAAAAGAAGTCAAAAAGAATCAATTTGAAAAAACAGAATTTGATCTGGAACAACAGTCAAGATGCTGGAAGGTAGGGGCGCCTGAGTGGCTCAGTGGGTTAAGCCGCTGCCTTCGGCTCAGGTCATGATCCCAGGTCCTGGGTTCGATCCCCGCATCGGGCCTTCTGCTCAGCAGGGAGCCTGCTTCCTCCTCTCTCTCTGCCTGCCTCTCTGCTTACTTGTGATTTCTCTCTGTCAAATAAATAAATAAAATCTTAAAAAAAAAAAAAAAAAAGATGCTGGAAGGTATATGCCAAAGGAATAGATTTAATTTAGCCATACACACAAAGACCACAGTTAAACCTGCAAGAGTAGGAGCACCTGGGTGGCTCAGTCAGTTGAGCATCTGCCTTCGGCTCGGGTCATGATCCCAGGGTCCTAGGATCGAGCCCCATATGGGCTTCCTGCTCAGCAGGGAGCCTGCTTCTCCCTCTCCAGCTCCCCTGTGCTTGTGTTCCCTCTCTCGCTATCTCTGTGTCATAAATAAATAAAAATCTTAAAAAAAAAAAAAAAAGAGAAACCTGCAAGAGTAAATCAAATTTCCCAAAGTAAATGAAATTTTCTTAAACACTTCTAAGTATAGGATGCCAGCAGCAATATTAAATATATGGCTTTAAGGACTAGGAGGAATTAACAATGAAGAAATGAAGAATCAATAAGGTTTAGGTAATATTCACAGGTCATTCGTATACTGGACCTTCACCAAAACAGCCGAGCTCAGACACACACTCTACCACTTAATTAACTACAGTGATAGAGGCCAATTACCTAATTTCCCTAGTTTCAGCTTCACTGTTTATAAAACAAATGACAGGTTAGTTGCTATTTTAACAATAAAATTTTAACTCCTTACAAGTGGATAGTACTTTACAGTTTCTAAATTACCTTTTAATTTATCTCATTTAATGCCACCACTATCCTGTGAAATAAATCTTGTTACCTCATTCTATGAGGAAATAGGCTAATAAAAATTGAGTTTCTCAGTTTATGAGTGGGAGAACTAGGATGATATGTAAACCTAGGTCTTTTGCACACAGTGTAGTGGCAAAGAAGACAGGATCTAGAGCCAGACTTCCTGGATTCAAATCCAGCTCTATTATTTGCTAGCCGTGTGACTAGAAGCAAATGATTTATGTGTTCAGGTATTACTCTCGACAAAGGGTTATCTATCTTCCTTAGGAATAAGAGAAATTTTGAGGTGAAAAGCATGTTAGGTGGTTTTGATTTTCTCAGTAAAGGACATAATCTACTAAGAGTATGGGGGCAAGAAAGGGGGCAAGAAAGGTTTCAACTGTGATCTGCATACGTGCTACTGAATTCCCCCCCCCCAATACACACTAAAATAATTTCTTCTGTTTCACATCTTAGGCTTCCTCACAATTTTGTTTGAGGAGCTCACCTACATTTCAGTTTTAAAGCGAATGGATTAATCTCTAAAGTCTCTTATATCTGTAAGATTATAGGATTTTAATCTTAGCCCCTGAACCCATTACTACTTTTTCTCCACCTTACTCTAACAGTATAAACTCTCCCTTTTGAGTCTCACAGCAGTTTGTTAGTGCCTCTTTTGACACTATACATTCTTCAAATATCAAGAGTTCATTCTCTCACTGAGATTTAAGCTCTTCACCATTATCTTAGAAGGGCAAGCACTTCACCATTATCTTAGAATTCCTCAACCCCAAACACAGTGCAGGCAACCACTTTGTAAGTACTTGTTATTTAATAATGTAAATATACTAAAATTGCAGTGGGTTTGGGGGGCACCTGGGTGGCTCAGCCAGTTAAGCATCTGCCTTTAGTTCAGGTCATGATCCCAGGGTCCTGGGATCCAGCCCCATTCAGCTCCCTGCTCAGTGGGGAGTCTGCTTCTCCTTCTCTCTCTTCCCCTCTCCCTACCTGTATGCTCCCTCTCAAATAAAGTCTTTTAAAAAATTACAGTGGTTGGGACTCCTGGGTGGCTCAGTTGGTTGGACGACTGCCTTCGGGTCAGGTCATGATCTGGAGTCCCCGGATCGAGTCCCACATCGGGCTCCCACCTCCACGGGGAGTCTGCTTCTCTCTCTGACCTTCTCGCTCATGCTCTCTCTCACTGTCTCTCTCTCAAATAAATAAATAAAATCTTTAAAAAAAAAAATTACAGTGATTTTGATTTTTAGACATTTCATAGCAGTAATCATCTGATCATTAACCTCCACAGTACCAAGTAACATACACTGATGGTCTCCCTATTAAGGAACATTCATTTAAGACATTCTTTCTTTTTTTTTTTTTTAATTTTTTTTTTTTAAAGATTTTTTTATTTATGTATTTGACAGAGAGAAATCACAAGTAAGCAGAGAGGCAGGCAGAGAGAGAGGAGGAAGCAGGCTCCCTGCTGAGTAGAAAGCCCGATGTGGGGCTCGAACCCAGGACCTGGGATCATGACCTGAGCCGAAGGCAGCGGCTTACCCACTGAGCCACCCAGGCGCCCCTCATTTAAGACATTCTTTAAGAGGTGCCTGGGTAGGCTCAGTCATTAGGCATCTGCCTTTGGCTCAGGTCATGATCCCAGGATCCTGGGATTGAGCCCCCATAGAGCCCCTCTATGCTTGTGTTCCCTCTCACTATCTCTGTTATAAATAAATAAAAACCTTAAAAAAAAAAAAAAAAAAAAAAGACATTTTTGAAAAGGGCACAAAATGTAAAATTTTAAAAAGATAAACAAAATGGTTAATTTTTACAACATGTCCTATATACACCAAGAGCATGTAAAAAGAAATACAACTTACCCTGATACAGCTGAAACAACAAAGCTTAGAGCAATGAGGACATAGGCGTGCATCCCGCAACTTCTCCATACAAATGAAGCATCGGAAAACTTCAGCAATGCTCTGAAAATAAAAGATGTAAGGTCCACCAGAGTTAGATACTGAATCAAAAGTAAAAAGCATGCTTAAAGTTATTCATTCAACGTTTATATTTATTTGAGTTGATATTATCTGTTTCAAAAAATTCCACATCAGTACTTGGGTTAGTCAAGATCCAGTGTGCCTCAGAAAATCTCCTGGAAAAAGTGCTTTCTCTTTTCTAAGCTTCACAATGGTTCTATTCTAAGGAAAGAGCATGAAATGCAAATACAGTCTTATGCACAAATATTTCCAATAAGGCATAAATTATAATGGCAAGAATGTGGCTGCAGCCCAAATTTTAAAATATTAAATTATGACAGTTAAAAAAATTATGACACTTAACATAGATTTTATTTTTTTTTTTTTAAAGATTTTATTTATTTATTTGACAGAGAGAAATCACAAGTAAGCAGAGAGGCAGGCAGAGAGAGAGGAGGAAGCAGGCTCCCTGCTGAGCAGAAAGCCCGATGTGGGGCTCGAACCCAGGACCTGGGATCATGACCTGAGCCGAAGGCAGCGGCTTTAACCCACTGAGCCACCCAGGCGCCCCATTAACATAGATTTTAATAGTCTCTAGAAATACTTCTTGAACTATTTGATACAGAAAAAATGCTTATGATATAAAACAGTAAAAAAATAAAGGCAGGGTGCACCTGGGTGGCTCAGTCTGTTAAGCCTCCACCTCTGGCCCAGGTCATGATCCCAGAGTCCTGGGATCTAGCCCTCCACTGAGCTCTCTGCTCAGTCGGGAGCCTGCTTCTCCCTCTCCCTCTGCTGCTCCCCCTTGCTTGTGTGCTCGCTCTTTCTCTCTCTCTCTCCCAAATAAAAAAAAAATCTTAAAAAAAAAAAAAAAAAGAAAAGACAAAAGAAAAAAAGTTGAACTCTATGAGTGAAAAATATGAACTTTTATTTGTCCTGCAATTTCCCAAAGGGGGGTGAGTTGCCTTTAAAACTAAAAAAAAAATAAAAAAAATAAAAATTTTTAGAAAAGATACATATCCTAATGGCAGTATACTTTGACCAGGAGAGAAACTAATTCAGAATACAGAAATCTGGCTTTCTGCCCTGATACTCCAACCAATCAGCATCTTATTTGAGCCTGAGATTCTGCCCCTATTGAGAATGTTAGTGGTAGCCCCATGAAGGCTTTGCAAAGAATAAATAGAAGAAAACAGTGTTATTTGCAAGCCCCAGGTGAAACCATTTAGGTAGTAACTGACAAAATAACAGAATGAAATGTAGGTTATTGTATATTTCAAGTTTATTTTTACCATAGTCACATTTACTTTTACTCCATCCCAAAAGAATTAAACTCTCCTAAACCAAGAAAACGCTACAAAACCTTTATAATACTTTCGCATGAGGAATTAAGGAGAAAATTACTCGCGAGTCTAATCATGACTCTGCAGAACAAGAAAGAACCTGTGAGATGCAGACGCTGGCGGGGGATGGACAATAAGACCACTGGGTGAACTACTTTCAAGTGAAGTGCCCAGTAATACAGCTGCCGCTTACTAAGAAGCGAAGATTCAGTATTAAGAAGGTTCAAAATTTGACAATTATTTTAAAAATTACGTCCAGTAAGCAATCTTCTTTTATGTTCCTGGCCTTTACGTAAATATCCCAACCATTTGAAATCAACTCAAAAGCGTGAGATATAAAAGAATAGGCTGTTCTGGAAAACCACAAAAAGGATAGTAACAGTATATCAATTTAGGAAGGGCAGAAGTCTGCAAAATGTACCGGTGGGAGGGAATGAATGATTCCATTTGGAGGGAGTTTTGGATCCCCGCAAGAACTCGCAAGAACTGGTAGCAAGTGCAGGGCATTTCTAATGAATTTGCACTTTTGCGCTGCCCAGGCTGCAGTTTGCAAAAACCCTCTGGGAATGAGCACCGGCGCGAAGACATCCAGAAAACGCCAGGATAAGCACCACCTCGGAAACGGTCCGAACACAGGGTACCTGGAGGGCTGCAGACCTAACACCACGTCCTTCGCACTGGGCCAGACTTCACCTCAGCAGCAGCGTCAGGGTGGAGGTGCCCTACTAGAGAGAGGACTGGGGCAGGGCGCCCCAAATAAAGAACGCTCGGCGGGTGGCGGGGGAAAACTAACCACCACCCTTCTCAACCCGCCTCACCTCCACGCTCTGTTCATCCATTGCCTCCGGCTCTCGGCGGGGCCCTCGGCGACCCACGGAGTCAGTGGTCTGACCTACTGGGCGCCGGCCCGAGGTCGCCCCGTCAAATAGCCGACGAGAACAGCCCGGCGTCCACGTCAGGGGGCTCCGACGACCGTCCCACCTGCGCGCCCCATCGCGTCGGATTAGGCGCCAGCTACCCCCACTTCGCCATATTTATCCGCGCACCCGCCCTAGGGCGCAGCGGGAGAGACGAGCGGTGGCCACAGCTCCTTCCTCACCGCTAAGCCGCCGGCCAGCAACCGCGAGGCAGCCTTGCACCACGTGACGCGGGCGCGCGCGTAAGGAACTGCTGCTAGAGCCCAGCGGCGCTGGTCTCCAGTGAAGAAGGTGCTGCAGGAAATTCGCAAACACCAACCGTAACCAGGGCAGCTGAAGGCGCGGCGGCGAGGGAAGGCGCGCTGCGCATGCGCGCAGGACGCTGCGTTAGGGGAGCGGAGTGAAGAGAGGCGGGCGACAAGTTCCCGCGGTGCGGGGGCGCACACGAGATTTGGCTGCTAGCCGCCGCTGCGATGCGTGCCTTTGGCCTCAGTTAGGCGCAGGCGGCGGAGAGCTTTCGGCTTATATGTGCGTTGCCCCTCCACGCCCCACTTCCCGAGAAGGGCGGCGCTCCACCGGTCTCAAATTTAGCGCGCCAAAGACTGGAACCACCTGAAGTGGTGGTGGGACGCTGACTCGCAGCCACACCCCTAGGTATTCAGACTCCGTGATTCTAGGGTGCTGTTCCACGAAATCAGCGTCTTCAACAGCCACTCTCGCTGATTTGGCCAGGTGGAATTGTGGTCCGCACCTTTAAGAAACCGTGGTGGATAGGATTCGAGTCTGGTGGTTCTTTCCCTGGAAGGAAGCCCCGGCTCTAGATTTTGAGACTTCCGCCCCACCGATTCAGAGCTCCAGATTGTGAAGCCTAGAGCGGTGTAGTTTCTCATTTCAGGGTTGGGGGAATGGAACCACAAACCGTAGAGGTCAGATCCACACCGCTCTACACTGCATCTCTTGCCGCCCTAGGTGAGCTGTAGCTATGGGACTATGGAAAGTGCAAGAACTGTGTTCAGCTTTCCTATGTTGGCGTGTTCTTTATACAATTTTCTGTCATGCGAGGTCTAAAGATAGCAGGAATTGAAGGTGAGACAGAGGGTTTATATCAAATTCTTAATTTGTATTTAATTTTTCCGTTGTGATTTATTGCAAACTATTACACTTAATCCAATCTAGAGTGCACATATAAAGAGCCAACGATAACCTTGAAAGTTCTTAAGTATCAAGAGATTTGGACTTTCTAATAGTGGGCAACAGTTCCCTTTATACTATGCGAGGCATGGACAGGGATTTAATTTAGTAAGATTAATCTGTGACTGAAAAGGTCTTTAACTAGAAATTATTTATGTTTGCATGCCACCATCTGCACTAAAACGCCCTCAACTGTACACTTTAATAATGGGTAATGGTTAATCTTGTTACGTGAATTTTACCTCAATTAAAAAAAATTATTTGGGGGCGCCTGGGTGGCTAGGTCCTTACGCGCCTGCCTTCGGCTCCTATCAAGATCCTAGTGTCCTGGGATCGAGACCCCTGGCTGGCTCCCTGCTCAGCGGGAAGCCTGCTTCTCCCTCTCCCCCTGCCTGTGTTCCTTCTCTCGCCATTTCTCTGTCAAATACATAAATAAAATCTTTAAAACAAATTTTTAAAAATAATAAATAATTTGTGGACCACAGTATTGTACTTGGGATTCAAAGAGTAATGAAAAGTGAAAAAATAAGACAAATTATTTTTTGTGATAAATGTGATAAATATTTTAAAATTTTTTACTAATAGATATATTTGCCCAAGAACCCAAAAATGTTTAGATTTATTGCAGTAGTTCATAATAATGGAAAAACTGGAAAACCTATACAATTAGGGGTTATCAGTTGCAACCACAAAGTCGGATTCTGGCTAATTTAAGCAAAAAAGAATTTAGTCCAGGGAGGATGCTAAGCCACCACATGGAGCTGGGAAACCTGTGATCTTGCTCCATCAGAATTCCTTAAGGGCCAACCTAGCTGCCTTTCCCCACACACGCCTGGACAAATCTAACTTGTTTATTATACAGTCTATCAATGCCTAGCAATAAGAAAATGGAAAAATCATGGTATATCCATATATTGATTACAGCTGTTCAAAAGAATAGCAGATGTCATGAAAATATCCAAAATATATTTATAATAAAAAAAACTTAATTGCAGCTGCAGTACAACATATGGTATCAACTTATTTTTGTAAAAAAAATTATTTTTAATTTGCATAAATGTACAAACATCTGAAGAGACTGCAGATAATTTCTGGAGAATAGACATACTTGTATTTTTTAATTTCCTAAAATTAAATTTGTATTAGAAGATAAAATTAATTTGTATTACTTACAACTTAAGACATTAAAAACACTATAGTTACATAGAAAATAATTACCCAGGTGAGAAATAAAAGACCTAAATTAGGATAGTAAAAGTGAAGATAAAGTGGAGGTTGGATACTCAGAACATTTCAGAAAGATTTTATTGACTAAGAAGATAAAGGGACGGGCGCCTGGGTGGCTCAGTGGGTTAAAGCCTCTGCCTTCAGCTCAGGTCATGATCCCAGGGTCCTGGGATCGAGCCCCGCATCCGGCTCTCTGCTTAGCGGGGAGCCTGCTTCCCTCTCTCTCTCTCCCTCTACCTGCTTCTCTGCCTGCTTGTGATCTCTGTCAAATAAATAAATAAAAATCTTAAAAAAAAAAAATAAAGGGATGCAAACTTTTAAATTCCACGTAACAAAACAGTGCCCACTGACAAAATTAAAACAGGAAGTACTCGGGACGTGATCAATTTGAATATTCAGGTAGTCATTTTTATTGGAAATTTGTATCTAGATCTAATGGAAGAAGTTATATCTGGGAATCATCCACAAAGAGTCAATAAATGAAACTTGGGAAGCTAATGAATATTATAGAGAAGTACACAGAGAACAGTTTTCAGGGGACTGAGGGAAAGAACCAACATTTAAAACACAACTGTGAAGGAAAAACTCCAGGAACTTGCTCTGATACTAGTATTATGATATGATAGTAGTATGATACTATTATTTTTTAATCCCACTAATCAACATCACATCCCAGAGCCATTCCAGGATAAAAACTTCCTTAATATTAACTGCCTGAGTACTGAAGAAAATGTGTTACTGAAGTGTGACTTATTTCTATGTAATTTAAAAAATAGTTTTCTGTTCTTTAAATATTCAAACTGCACAGTACAATTTTAACTGAAGCTACTCTCCCAACCCTGTTTATCACCTATTACAAGTTTGTTAATGGGCAAATAAAATGCTCATAACAAATTTTTAATTACATAAAAGTATAATTCTATAACCTGCAGAATATTTGATGCATTTTTCCTAGTCTTTTCAATGCCTCATTTTTATTACATATACAGAAATATTCACTGAAGGATTACTAATTATCAAACTCAAACACTTTACCATTCATTGTGCTTCCAGTCATCCTGACACACAGAAGTGATTTGCTCAGGATCCCATAGCTAGAATTTAAAACCTGCTATTTACATCTCAGACTCCAAAGCCCAATCTTTTTTTTTTTTTTTTTAAAGATTTTATTTATTTATTTGACAGAGAGAGATCACAAGTAGGCAGAGGGGCAGGCAGAGAGAGAGGAAGGGAAGTAGGCTTCCTGCTGAGCAGCGAGCCCGATGCGGGACTCGATCCCAGGACTCTGGGATCATGACCTGAGCCGAAGGCAGCGGCTCAACCCACTGAGCCACCCAGGCGCCCCTCCAAAGCCCAATCTTAATTATAAAACTGAAATCTCTTTTTTTTTTTTTTTAAAGATTTTATTTATTTATTTATTTGTCAGAGAGAGAGAGAGGAAGCACAGGCAGACAGAATGGCAGGCAGAGGCAGAGGGAGAAGCAGGCTCCCTGATGAGCAAGGAGCCCGACGTGGGACTCGATCCCAGGACCCTGGGATCATGACCTGAGCCGAAGGCAGCGGCTCAACCCACTGAGCCACCCAGGCGCCCCTCCAAAGCCCAATCTTAATTATAAAACTGAAATCTCTGCTTCCCCTCTTCCCATTTAACGTAACTTCAGCATTTCCCAGAGTAATAAGTTACTGGCAGCTTCACCTCTTATTTTATGGATACACCATGAATTATTTTCCTGTTTACCTGCCATTAGCTAGGTATGTGTGTGTACTGCTAGTATAAATAAGCCTGTGATTAACATCTGTCCCTAGATTACCTTATTGCCAATAATTATCTAAGAGTTATTTAAAAATGAATAGGGAAATTCACACAAACACACACACACTGGCAAGCAGCAGTTGCCAGTGATCCTCTGATTTCTCTTTCTTAGCTTCCATATAGAATGAACAATTAACAGTAATACAGGCTGAAGGAAAACAAAGGTAGTGTTGATATACAAAAGAGACAGTCAGGGGCGCCTGGGTGGCTCAGTGGGTTAAGCCTCTACCTTCGGCTCAGGTCATGATCTCAGGGTCCTGGGATGGAGCCCCGCATCGGGCTCTCTGCTCAGCGGGGAGCCTGCTTCCTCCTCTCTCTCTGCCTGCCTCTCTGCCTGCTTGTGATCTCTCTGTCAAATAAATAAATAAAATCTTAAAAAAAAAAAAAGAGACAGTCAAACAATATTGAAGTCACAGTTCATGTTGCTCAACATTAGCAGGCAGAAGGAATAGAGGAAAAAAAGTAAGGCTATCACAGAAAAGCCCATTTATTATTACCAAAGTTAGCTTCTGTGGAGGACTAGAGGCCCCATACTAGCAGTCTCATCAATAATGTGACCATTATCTATACTCAAAATTTTCAAAAATAAAATTATATACATATGTATAATGTAAAACAAATATTTTTTTCTATCCTTTAGTTTCCAAAGCATGCTCATTCACATCTGATAGTACATATATCCTTTCTTAATAGGCCAGGACATTCATGTTATCCCAACTACACAAAAATAGATGCAAAATAGAGTTATGTGACTTCCTTGCTTGAAATTATAAGACTAATTACGTGTGATATTTATTTTTAAATCTCTTTATTCCCATTCCATCCTTTTGGCTAAACTTTATTCCTATATCTGCCCTTCTTATAGTTCCCTCTCTTGTAAAAGGCATCATTATCCAGTGACCACAACCAAATCTTCTTCTCCATCCTCCCACCTCTAGTCATCAAGTGCTAACAAGACATCTTCCTAAATCTTTCTGGAATGGATCTCTTCTTCATCAGAATTCCCTTTTGCAAGTCCATTTCTTCATAAGTCTGACATGAAAGATTTTAATTGTTCTGCCGCAGTTTGCTCTTCTTTACTCAGTGGTGACAGCTAAAAAGCAAATGACAAAATATTTCAAAATCTTTAAAACATGTTTAATTTAATTAACTTCTACTTTTATATTTCCATAAACTCATACTATGTCTACGAGCACAAATTTTGGAAGGCATGGATAAAAACAGATTTGGCTATCTAGATATAAGGTACTTTTCATGTCTGAGCTTTCAAAGAACTTGCAATTAAGTTGAAGAAACAAGACCAAACAGTTTAAGGATTGTCATTTTTTAATTTTTTTTTTTAATGAAACAATAGCCATTTTATTATGTTCATGGAATGGGGATCAGAAATTCAGGCAGGGCACAGTGGGGGTGGCTTGTTGATGGTCCAAAGAGGAATTCAGTTGGGAAGACTTAGTAGCTGAAGGACTGTTAGTATGGCTGGAATCTGGGATCATCCAAAGCTTCCTCATTTATAAATTTAGCACCCAAAATGGGGTGACTTGAAGACTTGGCCCAACCAGGCTTGTTAAGGGCTGTAGTTTAACAAAACTAAAGAAGTCACATTTGAATGCCATATTCTAAAAGCATCTTGAAAAAGAAATGTGAACAAGATAGTCTGGAAGTTTCCTCAAAATTGGAGACTTGAGCTAAATTTTGAAGGATAATTGAGATGTTTTTAGCTGCAAGTAACAGGAACACATTTCAAAATGGATTAATAATAAAATTTATTACTGCACAATAAATACAGAAAAAGGGCAGACTTCAGGACTGGTTTATTTAGCAGCTCAATTAAAGACTCATTTTTTCCACTTTATCTAATATCCTTGCCTGGTGGCTTTATTCTCAGATGATTAGAAAAATGGCCCGAGCAGTGCTAGGAATCATGTCTATACACAATGTTCAAAAGAAGTATTTTTTCTTCCCACAGGTCTCTCAGCAGTGAGGAAACTCTAACTTCCTACTTCCAAACTTTCCCTCCTCACATGCCATATGAGTTACAAATCCATTCCTGAACCAATGTTAGTTAAAGGAAAATCCATTCCTCTTGCCAGTCAGATACCACCCCAGGAAGCTGAGGAAAGCACCAACTTTACCTTGGGCACAAGTGAGGGATAGCACACATCTCCAGGCCGGTATCCTATCTGGCAGCAAGGGAGAACAAATGCTGAGAAAACTACCCAGCAGACAGTATCCACCAAGAGCAGGTAGGAACAAAAGCAGTGGGGCAAAGAAAAGCCAAAAGGAAGTTTATAAAGGACTTCCACATAGCAATAACCAACAGACTAGCTAAAATAAAGGGTTAGCGGGGAAATTATTAGAGATGCAGCATGAAAGAATTAAAGTTAAAACTCTGCCTAACTATATAGGTCATCTCTAGAGAGACTGCCAAATCTGGAACACACCATACCTACAGAATAAGAATCTCTAGATCAGTGCTATCCAGAACTTTCTGTGATATGGAAAATATTCTGTATCTGTGCAGTCTAATCAGTAGATGAAGAAATGAATTTTTAATTTTATTTAATTACTTTACATTTTAATTTATGTAGCCACATGTGGCAACTGGGCTGCCCAGCTGGTTTGGCTAATCGAGCCAACATTTACCAAAAATGTTCACATGTATAAAATGAAAAATAATCATGGGCCTTACTGCAACCCATATTGTTACAGAATGTCCCTCTTCTATCTCAAAAACAGGATGGGGTGCCTGGGTGGTTCAGTGAGTTAAAGCCTCTATCTTCGGCTCAGGTCATGATCTCAGGGTCCTGGGATGGAGCCCTGCATCCCCCATAGGGCTCTCTGCTCAGCGGGGAGCCTGTTTCCCCCACTCTCTCTGCAGGCTTCTCTGCCTGTCAAATAAATAAATAAATAATCTTAAAAACAAAAACAAAAACAGGAAATGATTCTGGAGAGACTTTGTGAGTCCATGTTTGTCTTTGTGATAACTGTTCAAGGGATTTTGGACCATCCATTTCATAAACTTTCAAAGAATTTTTCTAGGAATTAACCAATCCAAAACTTGTAGAAAATTTTCTTCCTTAACACAAATATTTTAGAGCATCAGTGAAATATCACACATTCTTTGTTTTTTTGTTTGTCTGTTTTGACAGAGAGAGTACGCACAAGAGGGGTAGTGGAGAAACTTAAGCAGGCTCCATGCCCAATACAGAGCCCAATGATGGGGGGCGGGGCTCAGTCTCATGACCCCGAGATCACAACCTTAGCCTAAGCCAAGAGTTGGAGGCTTAACTGACTGCCCCACCCAGCATCCAGGCACACCATTCTATTTTTAATGCCTTTTGAATTATATTTGTTTTAGGGGTTTGTTTTGTTAATTTTTATTCTGGAACAAATCCAGTCTTTTTTTTTTTTTTTTTTGGTCTTTTGGCAGTCACCTTTATAATTAAGTGTATTTAAACCTTAATAGCTTAGGCCACCTGGGTGGCTCAGTCATTAAGTATCCCACTCAGTTTTGGCTCAGGTCATTATCTCCCTGAGAGCGGGGAGGGGGGGAAGGGGGGAGCCCAGCAAGGTTCTCCCCACTCAGCAAGGAGTCTGCTTTCCCTCTGCCCCTCCCCCTACTCATATAGTCTCTTGCTCTCTAAAATAAATCTTCAAAAAGAAAAACTTTAATGTCTTCATATTAACTAAAAAGATAAGGAAATATGTATTCCCTTCATTTCACCTCCTTTTCTGTTCTCATCTCCCTATTTGTTGTTTAGTATTATCAACCCGTGTACTATTTTTTAATATTACCAATTCAAATGTATTTTCTATCCTTGCAAGTGAAAAACTATGCACCTTGATAAAGATTATCTCAAGAAAATACCTGAGCAGCTTGACTTTCTATTTCCTTTCTGTTGTCTATAAAGCACCATTTGCCCTAAATAGGCTTATCCCTTTTTTGTTCTTCATGTTCCCAAAATAATTTAAAGGGCCTTTTAGTTATTTTAGAAAATTTCAGAAGCCTGGACTTAAGCCTTTGGCTTTCTTAAGTATTCTCACAGTTCTGTCCCTATGACTAATACATCTTGTTTTATACTTCCTTTATGAGGTCTACCTTACATGTCCTTTAAACTCAGAGCTCCGGTACCTGGGTGGCTCAGTTAGTTAAGCATCTGCCTTTGGCTCGGGCCATGATCCTAGGGTCCTGGGATCAAATGGCGCTTTGGGCCCCTACTCAGCGGGGAGTCTGGTCCTCCCTCTCCCTCTGTGTGCTTGCTCTCTCTCTCTCAAATAAATAAATCAATCTTAAAAAAAACACAACTCTGGTCTTATAGAACTATTTCTGGTTATACAACTCTCTAGAGATGGCATTCCCTTTTCTTCCACATTTTGATCATGAAAATTCCTCTAAGCTTTCTACTGTCTCATTTTTAAAGTAGTATGTACAAGATCCATTATATCCAACATTCCCCAACATGGCTATCAATTGAATCTAAAATATGATCTCCTTTTTCAAGGTCTATAACCAACCTTTCAGTCGTTTCTCCTTGTTTGTAATTCTGTGATCCAAACTAAAAGCTCCCTTAGCTTTCTACCTTCAATGTAATTATTGCTCCTTACAGACACTTCTTTTAAATGAATGAAGATCTTTACAGATATTTAGATGATTGAAATCCTCTATCACTATTATAACTATTTTCTGCATCATTTTTAAATCTCAATCAGAAATACAGCTTCTATTGATTGTATCCAGGAGGGACAATTTTTAGTTAATATTCAAAATAGGACTTTTCTCTTTTTTCACTCACCTAAATTTATCCTGTGCTTCAATAAATTTATGGATTTCTATATAATATATGTTAATATGTACATCCAGAACTACACCCAGTCTCTTCTCAAGATTTGTTATGTGCTTCTTTTAAAGGTTTTATTGATTTATTTGAAAGACAGAGATCACAAGTAGGCAGAGAGGCAGGCAGAGAGAGAGGAGGAAGCAGGCTCCCTGGTGAGCAGAGAGCCCAATGTGGGGCTCAATCCCAGGACCCTGGGATCATGACCTGAGCCAAAGGCAGAGGCTTTAACCTGCTGAGCCACCCAGGTGCCCCTTGTTATGTGCTTCTATTTTCAGGTTCTGATCACCCACCACAAAGAGTATGTGACTTGAGCTGTGTTTATAGAGGTTATCACATACATACTTTTTTTGCATTTTACATATTAGTAATATTACATATTATAAAACCCTTAATGTTTTAAATTCCTACTTCCTATTCCCTCTGTACCCTTTTTTTTTTTTTTAATTTATTTATTTGACAGAGAGAGATCACAAGTAGACAGAGAGGCAAGCAGAGAGAGAGAGGAGGAAGCAGGCTCCCTGCTGAGCAGAGAGCCCGATGTGGGACTCGATCCCAGGACCCTGAGATCATGACCTGAGCCGAAGGCAGCGGCTTAACCCACTGAGCCACCCAGGCGCCCCCCTCTGTACCCTTTTTAAGTGCTCTTTCCTCCTCTACTATTCATCTCCCCAAGACCTAACATCTGAGATACATCTAAGGTATCATTTTATACTTTTAATTGGGTACTGTTCTCTTTTCTGCCATTGGCAATATAAAGAATTATTGACCAAATTAACCTCAGTAATGAACCTTTAAGGTTTACTCTCACTACAAGCCCATAATTCAAGTAGCTTAAACCAAATATAGTTCAGGGTTGACAAATAAATAAATAAACCAACCAACCAACCAACCAACCAACCATGTATGTTGCCCCTAACTGCATTTGTGCAATACCCAGACTCAGTTCCTCAATACAACACTCTAAGAAGCTATTCCCAGTTAATTCATCTGAGTTGACACCAAAAATAAAAACCTATTGGCCATTTTTTGTTCATATAATTAAGCTCTACTCTCTGATTCCAACCATATACACTCTGTATTTTCTTTTGAAAGCCCTCAACTTTGCCTTAATAGTAAATGCAAATTTTACCAAATCCTTCTCTAGGCTATTTAAGATCATATTGTCTAGACCAGCAGCTCATACTGTGTTATTTTTTTTTTTTTTTTTTTTTTACTCCATCATATCTGAAGGGTTTTACACAATCAGTGATAGAGGCTCACAATTACAAGGATTTTTACCTGAAATCAGAAGGGAACAAGGGATGGAGGGAGAGAATGAAGGTCATGCTTACCCAAGCTCACCAACTCAATTTTAAAAAGGAGAACTAAAAAAGTCACTGATACAGATGCTTTCCACATTTCTCAGTTTTACTAGTTCTTACAGGAACTGCAAAACTGGTAGATTTAATAAACACTACCAAGTTTTCTCTTCTAACATGACTACATAATCCAAGATAGCACACCTCTTTATTAACTATGTCAAGTCCACATGCTTATTTTTCTTAATTTTTTAAAAAGATTTCATTAATTTATTTGAGAAAGAGGGAGAGAGAGAACATGAGTGGGAGGAGGGGCAGAGAGACAAGCAGACTCCTGTTGAGCAGGAAGCCCCATGTGATGTGGGGCTCGATATAGGGCTCAATCCCAGGACCCTGAGATCATGACCTGAGCAAGTCAGACACTTAACCAACTGAGACACTCAGGTGCCCCCACATGCTTAAAATCTCATTTCTATCAACAGTTCAAACTGACTGCTAAATCTCTAAATGAAAGTTAATGGGGATTTATCTTTCAAAAAGACACTCAGAATTGGGATACCTCGATGGCTCAGTCGGTTGGGCATCTGCCTTTGGCTCGGGTCATCATCTCAACGTCCTGGGATGAGCCCTGCATCAGGCTCCCTGCTCATTTGGGGAGCCTGCTTCTCCTTCTCCCTCTGCCATTCTCTCCTGCTAGTGCTCTCTGGCTCTCTCTCCCTGTCAAATAAATAAATAAAATCTTAAAAAAAAAAAAAATTAAAACTCTACAAATCCGGGGGCTCCTGGGTGGCTCAATTGGTTAAGCGACTGCCTTTGGCTCAGGTCATGATCTCAGGGTCCTGGGATCAACTCCTGTTTCAGGCTCCCTGCTCAGCGGGGAGCCTGTTTCTCCCTCTCCCTTGCTGCTTCCCCTGCTTGTGTGCTCTCTCTGACAAATAAATAAATAAAATCTTTAAAAAAAACAACACCACAAAAAAACTCTACAAATCCAACTTGTCAATTGAGAGCATTACCTCCAGGTCTGTTTGCTTTTGTAGCTCTTGTATCATGGTCATAGTCTTATTGACAGTAGCACAAATGCGGTTCTTAGTCTCTTGCTGCTCTGCAGCAATTGGTTTAAAGCGTGCATGCAAAGTTTGATATCGAGACTTTATTGCTGACAATTCCTTTAAGAGTGTAACTGGATTTTTCTATATCAGGAAAAAAATAATATATATATTAAATAGTGAAAAGGAAAAATTAAGCTTCTTTTAAGAATTAAAATAAATACAACACCATCCATTTAATTCTACCATTCATTTAAGTGAACATTGTATTTAATTATGGAACTCTGTAACAGAGGATGGGAGGAGGAGAAAAAAAATTATAAGACCTAGATCCTATTCTCAAGGAAATTAAAGCTTAAGTACAGAAATAACCCACACATGCACACAAAATAGAAATATTAAAATAAGCAAATAAGGTCACATTAGAAAAAAAAAGTCACATAAGATACATAACATTTGATACATATTTCACAATAATTACACACTATTTTAACAATACAATTCTAAATACTCAGAAGGTGAGTAAAGGAAATATTTTGATTTGTTCTTAAAGAATAAGACAATTATAAAATTCTTGAACATACTGTTTTGGGGCTAACGTATGTAGAAGTACCAATTAATTGACCTCACTGTACAAAATTCATGCCAATTCAAGCAACTTTATAAGTTACATTGGTTTTTCAAATTCATTTTAGAGTATAAATAAAAACTATTCCATAAGAGACATTTGTAAAGGGTCCTTTCCACCACTTGGTAATTTACATTCCTAGATGGTTCCTTAGCAAACCCTATAATACTATTCCAAACAGGGCGCCTGGGTGGCTCAGTGGGTTAAAGCCTCTGCCTTCAGCTCGGGTCATGATCCCAGGGTTCTGGGATCGAGCCCCGCATCGGGCTCTCTGCTCGGTGGGGAGCCTGCTTCCTCCTCTCGCTCTGCCTGTTTCTCTGCCTACTTGTGATCTCTGTCTGTCAAATGAATGAATAAAATCTTTAAAAAAAAAAAAAATACTATTCCAAACATTCTCGACTCCCTCCAATTCCCATGCACCCTTTCTTGACACAAGACCTCACCATCTACTATACAGAGAACAGAAAACAGCTAGTACAAACTCCATCTTTCTGCCTTTTCCTCTCGAAAAGGAAAACACCTATGGACATTCTGATCCTTGCTCTGCCTGTAGCACTACCACTATTATTGTTGTTTTGTCCCCAAATCCTCCAGATCCTTCAATTTCCTATATTTCTATGACCTTTTCAATTTCTCCCTTTGCTTTTTGTTTTTCTTTGAAGTTTTTATATATTTTTTAGTAATTTCTACATCCAATCTGGGGCTTGAACTCACAACCCTGAGATCAAGATTCATGTGCTCCTCCAACTGAGCCAGCCAGGTACCCCTCAATATCTCCCTGTGTACAGACTTCAAATATGAATAGATGTTCCCTATGCTGGAAGGAAATTAAGTCCTTTTGACTCTGTTGTTGCTTCAAAATCAGTTTTATTCTTCTCACTCCATTTCCACCAGCCTACTAGGTCTTATACACTTCCCTAATTTAACACTACATAGACTAGTATCTTTTGCCAAATTATTGTAAACAATCAAAAGGTAGGATTGCCAAATAGCATATAATTCTGATACCCTTCCTTATGCCTCTCTTATTTCCTTCATGTTCCTATCTTCTTAAAATGAACTCTTGTTAAAACTATACTATCTTGGTTAGCTTCCTACTCTACAGATTATATCCTTCAGGGGCCCTATCTCATGGCTGTGGCAGAGACTTCGTTTATGGTCCTCTTTTCCCTGTTTCTTTGGAGATTTTTAAGTTTCTGATGATGGAAAATCTAAATAAAAATGATTCCCACAGGAAGGGAAAAAAGAAGAGAAAAATCTAACTTTAAGACTGTTGAAATAATTCTGCAAGGGATGACCAAGACCTATAGCATGAGCAATAGAAGTAGGACAGGAACAAAAGAGAGACCCCATGAAAACATTTAAAAGATCTTAGTGGTATATCTGATGTGAGCAAAGGAATAACAAATGACACCAAATATATCACGTGGTATATAAAGGAATGTGTATATTAGATGCCTACAACTCAGTGTATACCCCAATGATATTGAGACCTATCCTCTGACCTTCAGAGCTATATTTCCCATCATGTTCCTAGATGCTAGACATTGTATTGGATGAAAGAAATACAGTAGAAAAACTGAGAAATACAGTCCCAAAAAACTCCTAGAAGATAGGGGGTAGGAAACACAAAAATGAAAACAGGAAAGAAAAGATAAGAAAAATGGAGGATAGATCCAAGAGGTTCAATATCTCACTGAGATAAAAACATAAAAGAGGTTTTCCTCTGAATATTCTTTTCTTATGAATAAAAAAGGTAAGTAAAGTTATAAAATTTCAAATGCATGAGAAGATCTATACCATAACCATTAAATGAGCATAAAATATTCTGAAAGTTCTAAGAGAGATGAGTTCAGGAAGGGGGGGGCAGTAAAAAAGGAGGAAGACACAATTAGAATGGCATCAACTTCTCAACAGGAACACTGAAAGCTAACACACACATACACACACACACACACACAACAGTGATGTTAAAGTTAAGAGAAAATAATCTCATCTGGAATTCCATACTCAACCAACCATCCATCAACTAAAAGATTAAATAAAGATTAAATAAAGAAATTTCCAAGTAGTCCTCATCTCAAAAAGTTTTAGCCTTTTGTGTACTCTTCCTCAGGAAACATCCAAAGGATACGCTTCACCTGATCAAGGAAATGAACCAAGAAAGAAGACGACATTTGATCCAAAACAGAAGTAAAACAAAGAGAATTACTGAAGTGATGGTTAAGAAATCTCAGAAACACACCCACACAGGCGGTCTATAAGCAAGAGCACAGATACCACTGGGAGGGATGTGGAAGAAAATGAAACTCAGGGATCATGTGATATGTCGGGTAATGTCGACAAAAGTTTTACAGTTCTTTTAGAGAAGTCTGGGGTTGGGGTGCTTACATGGTTCAGTCAGTTAAGCATCTGACTCTTGATGTTGGCTCAAGTGATGATAATCTGGGTCCTGAGATCAAGTCCTACACTGGGCTCTGTGCTCAGCTGGGAATCTGCTTGAGATTCTCCCCCTCTCTCCCTGCCCCTCCCTTGGCTTGCACACACTCTTTCTTGAATAAATAAATAAGTCCTTTTTTAAAAAGGCCAACTGAAATAATGATACATGCATAGAAAAACTAAGCAAACTGGAGAGGAAAAAAGAAACAATTATTAGCTCCAGAAAAACAAACTGTATAAAAAAGGAAAAGCAAACATAGTATGTTACATGACTGACAGAAGCAATATTTGCAGAGTAATAACTGCTATGGTCTGAATGAGTCTCTCCAAAAGCCCTTTTTTAAAAAATTTCTTTCAAGTTTATTTTTTTAGTAATCTCTACACCCAACATGGGGCTTGAACTCATTATCTCAAGATCAAGAGCCATATGCTCTTCTGACTCAGCCAGCCAAATGCCTATCAAAAATAATTTTTTGAGGGGCACCTGGGTGGCTCAGATGGTTAACTGACTGCCTTTGGCTCAGGTCATGATCCCAGGATCCAGGGATCAAGCCCCAGATCTGTCTCCACTGCTCTGTGGGGAGCCTGCTTCTCCCTCTCCCTCTGCCTGCCACTCCCCCTGCTTGTGATCAAATAAATTAATAAAATTCATTTGTTGAAACCAAATCTCTTGTAATTGGGAGGTGAGTTGTCTGGGAGGTGATTACATCATGAGGGCAGAGCCACCATAAATGAGATGAGTACTCTGATGGAAGAGATCTTCTGCTATAGGAATACAACCGGAAGTCTGTGACCCAGAAGAGGGGCCCAAACTATCTATGCTGGCACCCGGATCACAGACTTCCGACCTCCAGAACTGTGAAACTAACTTTCTGTTTGCTTATAAGGTAGCTAATCTGTGGTATTTTGTTATAGCACCCCAAGTGGACTAAGTCATTATAATATAAACACTGAATATGGATATAGCAAGAAATTGTGAAGATGGAGGTAAGTATGGGCAGTAAAATATTTAAACTTTATCTTTCATAACAAGAAGTTATTTTAACAACAACAGCTAAAATATAGTGCATACTCTGGACCAAACTGTTCTAAATATATTACATATATTACTAATTTTATCCTCTTTCAATCTATGAGCAGATAGTATTATCCCCATTTTACAGACAAGGAAACTAAGTACAGAGGTTAATTGATTTGCATAAGTCACAATGCAGATCTCAGATTTGAACCAGAATAGCCAGTATCCAGGAAATCAATTTCAGATTGGGGGAGGGGAATAGCAACACAAGCATACAATTTTTTCTTTTTTTTTAATTTGACACACAGAGAGAGCGAGCCAGCACAAGTAGGGAGAGTGGAAGAGGAAGAAGCAGGCCCTCCACTGAGCAGGGAGTCTGATGCGGGACTCAACCCCAGGACCCCAAGATCGTGGCCTGAGCTGAAGGCAGTCGCTTAACCAACTGAGCCACCCAGGCACCCCAACACAAGCGTACTATTTAGAAACATGAAGGTAAATACAAGAAAATGCTGAAATAAGGTGGTGACCTGAGGGTGGTAAAGTATGAAACAAGGAATTACTGATTCATTATATGCTTTATACTTCTGTGACTTTTCAAATTATTTGCAAAAATTAATTTGACAAAAATAAAAGTTTAAAGTTGGGAGGCAAATTGGTATGAAGGTAGAGGAGATCAGCTGTGAGGTGATAGTAGATTATGCAAATATAAATGATCTTGTAGGTAACTAGAATGGGGCTCAGTTGTGAATTTCCCAGAGACCTATACATATAAATCAGAAGAATGATGAATTCCCAAACACAAATTCATAGGGGAAAAAAAGTGACAAGAACTAAATTCATAGAGAAAAAAATGTAGCCAGTATACTAATCCTTCAGGATCCACCAATCTAGGAAAAGAAAGGATTGGTGAACAAGGCATAAGGAATAAATAGCCATAGAGCTGAGTTAGGATAGGGTAATTAGGCAATTACTATACAACATATTGTTGTGACATTAACTGGATCTAATAAACTTGATATGGCAATGATGAATTCAGGATAATTAGATTTTACAACTGAGCACCATAACACAGAGGAAAAAAGTTTTGTGCACATAGCGTGTTTTGTCTGAGTGATTGGCTTCTTGGGAGCCACAGTGTTCTTCTATCAGTGTTTGTAAACTACCTGCACTTTATTTAATTTTGTGCCTATAACACTTCAATTCCTTTAGGGTTTTGTTTATTGTAAGTGGATGATCATTTATGACAGGTCATAAGAATATACAAGTGTGCTTGGGTAATGATAGTGCTAATGATGAGGGAAAAGAAAAAACCAATATGGGGTGCCTGGGTGGCTCAGTTCGCTAAGTGTCTGCCTTCAGGTCATGATCCCGGGGTCCTGGGATCGAGCCCCACATTGGGCTCCCTACTGTGTATGGGGAGCCTGCTTCTCCCTTTCCCTCTGCCCCCACCTTGCTTGTGCTTGCTCGCTCTCTCTCTCTCTGTCAAATAAATAAAATCTTTATCCATTCGTCTGTAGAAGGGCATCTTGGCTTTTTCCACAGTTTGGCAATTGTGGACATTGCTGCTATGAACACTGGGGTACATATAGCCCTGACTGGAGGAGATTATGCTGAGTGAAATAAGTCAGGCAGAAAAAGTCAATTATCGTATGGTTTCACTCACTTGTGGAGCATAAGGAATAACATGGAGGACATTAGGAGAAGGAAAGGAAAAGTGAATTGGGGGAAATTGGAGGGGCAGAT
The DNA here is from genome assembly GCF_902655055.1 of Lutra lutra. Lineage (NCBI taxonomy): Eukaryota > Metazoa > Chordata > Mammalia > Carnivora > Mustelidae > Lutra > Lutra lutra. The sequence continues at coordinate 33,561,244 of NC_062293.1, forward strand.
GAACCATGAGAGACTGTGGACTCTGAGAATCAAACTGAGCATTTGGGAAAGGTGGGGTAGGGGGATGGGTGAGCCTGGTGGTAGGTATTAAGGTCACATATTGCATGGAACACTGGGTGTGGTGCATAAACAATGAATCTTGGAACACTGAAAAAAATTTTTTTTAAAAAGAGCAAAATTCAGGATTACAAAGAGCAACAGAAAAAAATAAAAATAATAAATAAAATCTTTAAAAAATACGATGAAATAAAAAAAGAAAAGAAAAACCAATACGTGAGCAAAAAGCTCAACACAGTTAAGTCTTTTAAAAGAAATAAAAGGAAACATGCCATTAGTTGTATTATAAATTTAAAAGACCTACAGGAAAAATGCTCATAAAAGCAAATAAAATTATCTTTCTACAAGTGAAGAACACAGTAACAGAAGCTTGTAATTTACTGTATCTTTATATCTGATTCTATGTAAAATTGTTGACTTTTATGCAGAACTTCTGACAGACTCAAAATCACAGTATAATAAAGATAAACAGCTAAACAAAATTATATGTATGTATGTGAATATGAATATACACACACAGACACATCATAGTGGTTGGTACACAGCAATGTTCACTGAGCATTTATTGCCACTATCATCATGTAGCGCTATTAGAAGTTAGTATAAGTGGTTTATTTTCCTGTTCCTTGGTGTTTATATATATATTTTATATATATATAAAATCATTAGGGGGCGCCTGGGTGGGTCAGTGGGTTAAGCCTCTGCCTTCGGCTCAGGTCATGATCTCAGGGTCCTGGGATTGAGTCCCGCATCGGGCTCTCTGCTCTGCGGGGAGCCTGCTTCCTCCTCTCTCTCTCTGCCTGCCTCTCTGCCTACTTGTGATCTCTGTCTGTCAAATAAATAAATAAAATCTTTAAAAAAAATAAAATAAAATAAAATAATTAGAACTATGTCAGTGAAATCTACAAACATTAAGATCATGGTTTTCTTCCTAAATGTCACACACAATAAAGGGAGTTACTGGATAAATATTTTAAGTGTTTGAAGTTAAAGTTCTTCAAAACTTGACAGAGAATTACCATATGATCTAGCAATTCCACCTCTAGGTATATATATATATTGAAGAACTGAAAACAAGGACTCAAAAAGATAAACGTATACCAGGTATGTAAAAACATAATACGCAGAAGATGGAAGCAACCCAACTGTTCACTGACAGGCAAATGGATTTTAAGAATGAGATATCAATAGATAGATAGATATCATGGAATATTATTCAGCCTTAAAAAGGAGGGAAATTATGATACACGCTACACCATGGATGAACATTGAGGACATTACATTAAATGAAATAACCCAGCCACAAAAGAACAGATATATGACTCCACTTAGATGAAGTACCTAGAGTAGTCAAGTTCCTACAGAAGAGAGTAGAATGATGGTTGCCAGGGATTGAAGGGAGTGGGGAATGGAGGGTTATTGTTTAATGGGGGCAGAATTTCAGTTTGGAAAGATGAAAAAGTTCTGGAGATGGTCATGATGGTTCTATAACAACGTGAAATTAATTAATTACTATAACTGAATTTTAATTAATTAATTAATATAATTAATATATTAATAGTAATTAATATAACTGAACTGTGTACTCAAAAATGGTTAAAATGATACATTTCATGTCACATATATTTTACAATGGGAAAACAAAGAATGTAAAATACTACAACTGCTTTGGAAAGCAATTAGGCAGTTCCTCAAAATATTAAACACAGAGTTGCTATATGGCCAGCAATTCTACTCTTGGGTATAAAACCAAGAAATGAAACGAAATGTCTACACAAAAACTTGTATATGAATGTTTATAGTAGCATTATCAAAAGAGCCAAAAGGAAGAAACAACCAAACTATTAACTGATGAATAAGAAAATATAGCATAGCCATACCATATTATTCAGCTATAAAAAGGAATGAAGTGGGGTGGCTCATTCAGTTAAGTGTCTTAACTCTTGATTTCAGCTCAGGTCCTGACTCAGGGTCTTGAGTTCAGGTGCCACAGTGGGCTCCACCCTGGGCATGAGTCTACTTACAAAAAAAAAAAAGGAATGAAGTACTGATTCATACTAGAACATGGATGAACCTTTAAAACATTCTAGTGAAAAAAGCAAGACATAAAAGGCCACATATAGGGAATAGGGATGCCGAGGTGGCTCAATTGGTTAAACATGCCTTCAGTTCAGGTCATGATCCCAAAGCCCTGGGATCAAGTCCTGCATCGGGCTCCTTGCTCGGCCAGGAGTCTACTTCTCCCTCTGCCTGCTGCTCTCCCTGCTTGTGTGCTCACTCACTCGCTTGCTCTGACTGACAAATAAATAAAACCTTTTTTTTTCAAAGGCCACATATTGTGATTCCATTTATATGGCATGTTCAGACAGCAAATCTATAGAGACTGTACAGACAGAAAGTAGATGGTGGTTATGGCTGCACAACTGTGAATCTAAAAACCATAGAACTGTACATTTTTTTTAAAGATTTTATTTATTTATTTGACAGACAGAGATCACAAGTAGGCAGAGAGGCAGGCAGAGAGAGGAGGAAGCAGGCTCCCCGCTGAGCAGAGAACCCGATGTGGGGCTCGATCCCAGGACCCTGGGATCATAACCTGAGCCGAAGGCAGAGGCTTTAACCCGCTGAGCCACCCAGGCACCCCAGAACTGTACATTTTTAAAGGGTGAATTTCATGGTATGTAAATTATAGCTCAATAAAGCAGTTTTTTTAAAGGAAACTTGTATAAGAGAAGAATAACTGAAAGTAGAACAAAGATGAGGGATAGAAGGTGGAGGAAAAGTGGAAGCACCACATGAAATGTTTTCTACTTAGTACCTGAAAAATATTGACTCAGATGAGTCCTGTGGATAGTCATTAGGCAATATCATTGGACCAAATTGGTTGGTTGATCTTCAGTCAAAGAAAAAAAGAGGAAAAGACAAAGAAAAAGTCAACACACTTAAGGAGCTAAAACAGTTCAAACTATACTCCCAAAGAACTCTAGGATTAGAATCTAACAGTAAAATCTGAACATTCACAATGATTTCCCAATTTTATGTAAAATGTTATTTTAAGACTACTATGAAAAATTATATACTAAAAAATTGGACAACCCAAAAGAAATGGATAAATTTCTAGAATTTTCTACTCTTCCAAAACTGAATCAGGAAGAAATAGAAAAGCTGAACAGACTGACTACTAGCAATGAAACTGAATCAGTAATCAAAAAATTCTCACTGGGGCGCCTGGGTTGGTGTAGTTGATTAAGTGTCCAACTCTTGGTTTCAGCTTAGGTCATGATCTCAGGGTCATTACATGGAGCCCTGTGTCAAGCTCCATGCTCAGCATGGAATCTGCTTAAGACTCTCTTATCCGTGGAGCAGCTGAGTGGCTCATTCGGTTGAGAATCCAACTCAATTTCAGCTCAGGTCATGGTATCGGGGTCATGGGATCCAGCTGCATGTCAGGCTCCATACTCAGCAGTGAGGAGTCTGCTTGAGATTCTTTCTCTCCCTCTGTCCCTCCCCCTGCACTCGTTCTCTCTCTCTCCCTCAAATAAATAAAATTTAAAAAAAAAGACTCTCTCCCTCTCCTGCCCTCATTTTCTCTCTCTAATAAATAAATAAATCTTAAAAATAAATAAAAAACTCCCACCAAAGTCCAGGACCAGATGGATTTACAGGTGAATGCTACCAAATATTTAAAGAGTTAATACCTATTCTCCTCAAACTATTCCCAAAAAACAGAAGAAGAAGGAAAACTTCTAAATATATTCTACAAGGCAAAATCTACCTTGATACCAAAACCAAACAACAAAAAAAAAACCACTACAGGGCAATATCCCTGAAGAACATAGATGGAAAAATCCTCAACAATGTATCAAAAACCACATTCAAAACTATATTAAAAGGATTATTCACCAATCAAATAGTATTTATCCCAGGGATTCAAGGATGGTTCAATAATTGCAAATGAATCAATGTCATATATCAAATTAACTAAATAGGAAAAGGAAAAAAATCCTATCTCAATGTTACAGAAAAAGCGTATTACAAAATTCACCATCCATTCATGATAAAAACTCTCAACAAAATGAGTTTAAAGAGAACATAGCTCAATATAAAAGACCACATATGACAAACCCACAGCTAACATCTAACAGCTAAAAACTGAGAGCTTTTCCTCTAAGCTCAGAAACAAGACAAGGATGTTCATCCAATCTTGCCACGTTTATACAACATAGTACTGGAAGTCCTAACCACAGCAATCAGACAACAAAAAGAAATAAAAGGCATCCAAATTGGAAGAAGTAAAACTGCCATTATTTGCAAATGACATATTATACATTCCAAAAAACTACTGGAATAAGTTAATTCAACAAAGTTAAAGGACACAAAATTAATAAAGAGAAATCTATTGCATTTCTATCTACTAATAATGAAATAGCAGAAAGAGAAATAAGAAAACAATTCCAGGGGCACCTGGGTGGCTCAGTGGGTTAAGCATCCTACTCATGATTTCAGCTCAGGTCATGATCTCATGGATTATGAGACTGACATACAAACAGCCAACAGACACATGAAAAGATGCTCAGTATGGCTAATCATCAGAGACATGCAAATCAAAACTGCAGCAAGACAACACCTTATACCTGTCAAATTGGTGAGAATCAAAAGGACAAGAGGGGCACCCGAGTGGCTTAGTCGGTTAAGGGTCTGGCTTCAACTCAGGTCATGATCCCAGAGTCCTAGAATCAAGCCTCAGGCCAGGTTCCCTGATCAGCAGGAGAGTCTGCTTCTCCCTCTCCCTCTGCTTCCAACCCCACTTGTGCTCACTCTCTCTCAAATAAATAAATAAATAAATAAAACCTTATAAAGAAAAGAAAGACAAGAAATAACAAGTGTTTATGTGGAAGTAGAGAAAAAGGAACCTTCATGCACTGCTGGTAGAAATGCAAATTGGTGCAACCACTGTGGAAAACAGCATGGAGGTTCCTCAAAAAAATTGAAAATAGAAATACCATATGATCCAGTAATTCCACTAGTACTGGGTATTTACCCAAAGAAAATAAACAGACACACAAGAAAACAAAAACACTCTTTGTGAAAAGATGTATGCACACCTATGTTTATTATAGCATTACTTACAACAGCCAAGATGTAGAAGCAACCTAAATGCCCAATGATAGATAAATAGGTAAAGAAAATGTGGTATATATGTACAATGTAATATTAGTCAACCATAAAAAAAGAATGAGATCTTGTCATTTGGAACAACATGGCTGGACCTAGAGGGTATTATACTAAATGAAATAAGTAAGACATAGAAAAATAAACACCATATGATTTTGCTTATATGTAGAATCTAAAAAACAAACAAACAAAAAACCCCAAATGAACAAACAAAGCAGAAACAGAATGAGAACAAACTGGTAGTTGCCTAGGAGAGGGGGATGAGAGGATAAGCAAAAAGGACAATGGGAGTACATGGTACAGGCTTCTAGTTACAGAATGAAAAAATCATGGGATGAAATGTACAGCATAGTAAATATAGTCAATGATATTGCCACGGTAATGTTATAGTGTTGTATGGTGAGATATGGTAAAGCTACAGTTACGGTGAAAATAACATAATGTATAGAGTTGTCCAATCATTATATTGTACACCTGAAACTACGGTAACATTATCTATCAACTATACTTCCAGTAAAGACAATGTCATTCAAAAGAAATGAAATCTTGCCATTTGCAACGACGTGGATGGACCTAGAGGGTATTATGCTGAGCCAAATAAGTCAATCAGAGAAAGACAATTATCATATGATCTCCCTGATATGATCTCCCCGGCAACATGGGGGGTTTGGGAGGTAGGGAAGGAAAAAATGAAACAAGATGGGATCGAGAGACTCTTAATCTCACAAAACAAACTGAGAATTAACAGGGGAGAAGGGGGTATGGAGAGGGTGGTTGGGTTATGGACATTGGGGAGGGTATGTGCTATGGTGAGTGCTGTGAAGTGTGTAAGCCTGACGATTCACAGACCTGTACCCCTGAGGCTAATAATACATTATATGTTAATTAAAAAAAAAAAGACAATGTCATTACAGGGGTGTGGGGGTGACGAGGGAACGACACATTATTTTAATTTGTACTTCTACCAAATCCAAAATAATTCTTAAGTACATAAAAATTTTCTTAAAACTATGATATTTATCTGCTGTCAAAGATTAACATTAATGCTATAAGTAGTCAATTACTATTAACGACAATGCTTAAAAACTGTTTGCTTTAAACAAAATTGTTAGGGTTCCTGAGTGGCTCAGTCAATTAAACGTCCAACTCTTGATTTTGGCACAAGTCATGATCTTCGGGTGATGGGATCAAGCCCCGTGTGGGGCTCCATGCTAAGCAGAGAGTCTGCTTAAGGTTCTCTGTCCTCTTACTCTCTCTCTCTCTGCCCTTCCCCCAGTTCTCTCTCTTAAATAAATAAAAATATCTTTTAAAAAAATTGCTTTGATCTCCATGGGCATGTGTACATGTAGTTATAATTTTATGGAACATAAATGGAGTTAATATTTCAATCAATCTAGAGTTAGAATAACTAAGTATATAATTTTATGCAAAAATCACAGTTCATGTAACAAATTTATAGTGTATCATTGTCTTCCTCAGAAAATATCATGACTATCATAGTTTCTCCCTTCTTATTTAACAAACCACTCTATAGGTATCTATATTCTCTCAGATTTCAGAGGCTGCCATAGTGGTTTATACCTCTGAATTCAATAATTCTTTTTTTTTTTAAGATTTTATTTATTTTTTTGACAGAGAGAGATCACAAGTAGGCAGAAAGGCAGGCAGAGAGAGAAGAAGGGAAGCAGGCTTCCTGCTGAGCAGAGAGCCCGATGTGGGACTCGATCCCAGGACCCTGAGATCATGACCTGAGCCGAAGGCAGCGGCTTAACCCACTGAGCCACCCAGGTGCCCTGAATTCAATAATTCTTGATTAAGCATTAAAAAAAAAAGTAGCCACACATTTCCTTGACTACAGGTATAATCTCTTGTATGCTGTGACCAAGCTTCTAAACATGAAAATATTTTAGGATTCTGTAAATTTAGTACTTAATAATTTAACTTATAATATACTACTATTAAAAATACTATCATAAAATCTTTTAATAAAATTATCTGTTAAAAATAGATTTCTTTTGCAGATTACCTTGCCTGCTGTAACAGGATGATTAGTCTTGATTTCATATTCCAGCCTGTATTGAATGTAATCCAGATCAGAGTCAGCTTTCTGGAACTAAAGATCAGCACAAATAATTTTTTTGTGAACCAAAAGACATATTAATAAACATGATACTGTTAACTATTCTTCTTTTTTCCTCTTTTTTTTTAGTATTTCAATAAGAAATACACTAATTTTGTAAATATGGAAATAGAAAAGTATATAAAACCTCCATCATCTATAATACCTGTGCTCTATTAAAAATTTAAAAACTAGTTAACATTTTGAAAATGCATTTAAATGTTGAAAATGTTTCTCTATGCATCTTTCTTAGATTTAGAACCAAAATTAAGACACCAAGCAACTACTGTCACGTATTAATACAAGAACTAACAATGGTTTCCAAAATTCCCAGGGTTGATACACTCATCACTGAGGCAGCGTTTTTCTTTGGTAGGAAATGTCCAAGCTAAAACACAAAACAAATTTGTTTTCAGGGATACCTGCAATTTTACCATTATCTGCAACTCCATTAAACAGTGAACTACAAGTATTTGTCACATAGACCAAAATTACAGACCTTAAAGAGACAGGAATTATACAAGGAAAGCTACATACAGTACAAGAGTAGCAATCTAAATTACCCCAGTTTACTGAACCTGGGTCCCAGCCTGGGACCTTGATGTGCAGTAAACCCCAAACAGAGAATGGAATACTCTGTGATTACCAAAATTCTATCTTTATAACCAAAAACTTTTGGAATAGAAGAAGAAGAAAAAGAGACAGTTTTTATTTTTAAATTTTTTTCTAAGAATCTGTAGCTGATTTGCATTTCTAACAGCAGAGTTGCCATAAACCAGAAAAATATATTAGTTCTTAATTTAAAACAGCACCTCAAAACAAATGGTACTTAAAATGTCTTTCAGAAAAGGGAAGCTGGGTGGCTGAGTCGGTTGAGTGCTCAACTCTTGGTTTCAGCCCAGGTCATGAACTGAGTGTCATGGAATCCAACCCTGAGTGGGGCTCCAAAGTCAGCATAAATTCTCTCCCTCTTCCTCTGCCCCTACCCAAAATAAAATAAATAAATAAAATCTTTTTTAAAAAATGTTTTTCAAAAATGAAGGCTTTTCATTTGCTTATATAATTGTTAGATTAGATGCTATGATTAAACTATCCAATAATTAGATTTCATTAAGCAGACTAATAATAACTATATATAGGGGTGCCTGATTGGCTCAGTTGGGTAACTGCCTGATTTCCACTCAGGTCATGATCCTGGGGTCCTGGGATCAAGCCCCATCTCGGGCTCCCTGCTCAGCAGGGGAGTCTGCTTCTCTGCTCCCCTCTGCTCCGGCTTGTGTGCACTCTGTCTCTCTCACTCACTCATTCTCTCCCTCTCTCAGATAAATAAAATCTTTTAAAAAAATTAAGGGGCACCTGGGTGGCTCAGTTGATTAAGCGTCTGCCTTCAGCTCAGGTCATGATCCCAGGGTCCTGGGATAGAGTCCCGCATTGGGCTCCTTGCTCAGTGGGGAGTCTGCTTCTCCCTCTACCTTTACCCCCTGCTCGTGATCTCTCTCTCTCAAATAAATAAAATCTTTAAAAAATATTTTTTTTAATAATTACCATATACGTACATGTATATATTTAAAGAAAATTCCTGGGGCACCTAGCTGGCTCAGTCAGTAGGGCACACAACTCTTGATCTCAAGGGCCCTAAGTTCAAGCCCTACATTGGGTGTGGAACCTACTTAAAAAAAATTTTTAGGGGCGCCTGGGTGGCCCAGTGGGTTAAAGCTTCTGCCTTCGGCTCAGGTCATGGTCCCAGGGTTGGGATCGAGCCCTGAATCGGGCTCTGTACTCAGCAGGGAGCCTGCTTCCCTTCCTCTCTTTCTCTGCCTGGCTCTCTGCCTACTTGTAATCTGTCAAATAAATAAATAAAATATTTTAAAAAAAATTTTTTAATTAAAAAATTTTAAAAAGGGGCGCCTGGGTGGCTCAGTGGGTTAAAGCCTCTGCCTTCAGCTCAGGTCATGATCCCAGGCTCATGGGATCAAGTGCCATCCACCTTGGGCTCCACACTCAGCCAGGAGTCTGGTGAGCTCTCTCCCTCTCCCTCTGCCCCTCCCACCCTAAAATAAATAAATCTTAAAAAAAAAAAAAAAAACTTTAAAAAATGGGCAAAAGAAGGGCATCTGTCTGGGTAGCTCAGTGAGTTAAGGGTCAGCTTTTGGCTCCGGTCATTGTCCCAGGGTCCTGGGATCAAGCCCCAAGTCAGGTTCCCTGATCAGCAAGGAGTCTGCTTCCCCTTCTCCCTCCACTCCCCCTGACCTCCACTCATGCTTGCTCTCTCTCTCTCTCTCAAACAAAATCTTAAAAAAAAAAAAAAATGGGCAGATGACATGAACAGACATTTCTCCAAGGAAGACATACAGATGGCAAACAGATACATGAAAATACACTCAACATCACTCATCATCAGGGAAATGCAAATCAAAACCACAATGAGACATCACTCCATACTTGTCAGAATGGCTAAAACAAAAAACTCAAGAAACAAGTGTTGGTGAAGATACAGAGAAAAAGGAACCCTTGTATTGGTGGGAATGCAAACTGGTGTAGCTGCTGTGGAAGACGGTATGAAGAATCCTCAAAAAGTTAAAAATAGAACTACCTTATGATCCAGTAATTGCACCACTGGGTGTCTATCCAAAGAATACAAAAACACTAATTCAAGAGAATACACACATCCCTATGTTTACTGCAGCATTATTTACAATAGCCAAACTATGGAAACAGGCCAAGTATCCATTGATAAACGAACTGATAAAGAATATGTGATATATGGGGTGCCTGGGTGGCTCAATCAGTTAAGCATCTGCATTAAGCTCAGGTCATGATCTCAGGGTTCTGGGATTGAGACCCAAATCAGGCTCCCTGCTCAGCAGGGAATCTGCTTTTCCCTCTCCCTCTGCCCCTCTTCCCTGCTTGTGCTTGCTTTCTTTTTCAAATAAATAAATAAAATCTTAAAAAAAAAAAAAAAGAGTGTGTAATAGGTAGATAGATAGAATGGAATATTATTTGGTTGGTCATGAAAAAAGAATGAAATCTTGGCATTTCCAACAACATGGACAGAGCTAAAGAGTATAATACTCAGTGAAATAAGTCAGTCAGAGAAAGAAAAATACCATGTAACTTCACTCATATGTGGAATTTAAGAAACAAAACAAACGAACAAAGGGAAAAAAGAGAGAGAGAGAAACCAAAAAACATAATTAGTGAGCAAATACACTGTTACCAGCGGGGAGCTGGAGGGGAGGGTATGGGTGAAATAGGTGAAGGGTATTAAGCGTACACTTTCATCCTGATGATCACTGAGTAATACAGAGAACTGCTGAATCACTGTATTTTACATCTGAAAGTAATATAAACCTGTATGTAAACTACGCTGAAATTTAAAAAAAAAAAAAAAACTCTGTTCTAGGAGCTCTTGTTTATGAAACAGAAATTCTTAAACCTGTGTGTGTGTTTTGAAAGATTTTATTTATTTATTTGAGAGAGAGAGAAAGAGCAAGCAGGGACAAAGAAGAAGACACAGATTCGCTGATGAGCAGGGAGCCCGAGGAGGGGCGCAATCCCAGGATCTGAACGAAGGCAGACACCCAACCAAATGAGACACCCAGGCAGCCCCCATGTGTGTTTTTTAACTTGATATTTTAACTCTGCTTAAAGTTTAACTACCATAATCCCAAAGACCATTTAACAATATCTTCTTTTCAAGATAGCTGTTTTAGCTATGGCTTCCTATAATACCTGGTGGTCCACAATGTATTAAAATCATCAAACAGTGTCAATAATAAGTGGTTCCTGCTTTTAAGTAACTTCTATTTTAGTAAGACACCAAAGAGTGTGCTTCCAATCAATGATATGATAGAATCAGCTAAATTTTCAAATATGTTTGTAAACCAGTTGTTAAACACAGGCATAACTAAAAATTACATAAATTTACCAGTAAACAAATTACTAAAAACAAATACTCAAAAATTTTAACTTCCTAATGATTTTGCTATTATATATCCTCTTGAGATCCACCACATGTATATAATGAAAATATTATATCATGTGCTACTGTGCATGTCTTCCCAACTTCACTTTCAATCACGCTAGAAGCTTGCAATTGGCCAAGGTAGAAATATTTACACCAAGGAAATTGGAAAATGCTAAATTCAGGATTTCCTACCTCCTCCTCCCCCTAGCTGCATTTATATGTACACTTCTGCTTTCAAAAGACGTTTTAAAATTCCATCCCCCATTAAGTAATGGGCCCACATTTCTATTGGAAAAATATTTCAGAAGATAAAACAAATTTTAAACAGACTTTCAAAAACAGGGGGAGAAGGAAATGGGGAATTATCATTTAATGGGCCCAGAGTTTGAGTATGGAAAGATAAAGAAGTTCTAGAAATGGGTGGTAGTTGTGGTTGTACAAGAATGTGAATGTACTTAATACCACTAAACTATAAACTTAAAATGGTAAATTTTCTTGGGGCGCCTGGGTGGCTCAGTGGGTTAAGCCACTGCCTTCGGCTCGGGTCATGATCCCAGGTCCTGGGTTCAAGCCCCACGTCGGGCTTTCTGCTCAGCAGGGAGCCTGCTTCCTCCTCTCTCTCTGCCTGCCTCTCTGCCTACTTGTGATTTCTCTCTGTCAAATAAATAAATAAAATCTTTAAAAAAAAATAAAATAAAATAAAATGGTAAATTTTCTTATATATATTTTATCACAAATACAGATTTAAAAAAACAAAGATGGGAAAAACAGCTTGAGATTAGAATGTAACTCTCTGTGAAGAACTGAACAGAACATTTCATGGTAATACACAGGGGAAGTATTTACTTATCAGTGAAGTCGATGGGCTCAGAAATCAGCAGGGACCAAAAAAATGCAATGTTGAAAAATAAATAAACAATCAAGATTTTCTGAGTCCCTTCATTGTATAAATGAAGAAATAGTCTAAGTGATTTGCCTCTAGTTCTATTTTCTTTTTTTATTTTCTTTCATTTATTTATCTAACAGAGATAGTGAGACGTAACACAAGCAGGAGGAGTGGGAGAGGGAGAATCAGGCTTCTCACCAAGCAGGAAGCCCGCGATTCAGGACTCCATCCCAGCACTCTGGGATCACAACCTGAGCAGAAGCCAGATGCTTAACGACTGAGCCACCCAGACACCCCTCTAGTTCCATTTTCATTACTATGTTTTTTATGCAGTTAGATGAAAGTCTATACATGTTACATAGGACATTAGAGCCAATAAAAGTCACATAGATAGGGGCAGGGAATGTAAAGACTTCGCTAAATTTTTTTTTAGTGTGTGTTTTTAAGTTTCAAATCTAATATCACTGGTTAGTCCATTAAAAAATTCCCTCTGGGGGCTCCTGGGTGGCTCAGTGGGTTAAAGCCTCTGCCTTCGGCCCGGGTCATGATCCCAGGGTCCTGGGATCGAGCCCCACGTCGGGCTGTCTGCTCTGCAGGGAGCCTGCTTCCTCTTCTCTCTCTCTCTCTGCCTGCCTCTCTGCCTACTTGTGATCTTTGTCTGTCAAATAAATAAATAAAATCTTAAAAAAAAAAAAATTCCCTCTGAACACAACCTGGTAGTATGGTCCAGAAAAAAAAAAAAAAGTAAAAGGATTGAGCTACTTGGTAGAAGTTCTAGCCCTGGTATCACTAACAAGTTATATGGCCTTAGGTAAGTCTTCCATCTCTCTGGGTCTCTTCTACTAAATGAGAGAGTTGGAAATCTAAGGTCCCTTTCAACACTAATATTCTAGTATTTCATAATACCACATATAAAACCAAGTTTAATTTATCAAAATGTTAAAATTTAGAAAAGATAAATTTCCTTCTCCTAAGATATTAAAATGACATTTAAATTTTGGATTTTAATATTATATTAAGAATTAGCTTCTACTATTTGTTTTCTCCCTAAACAAAGATGACTGTTGATTCAGTTTCAGCTATATAGTTTCTGCAACCTGCCCATTGTTCTTCCCAAACACCAAAACCCTATAAGCAATATTGCACTACTCAGAGCTATTTACACAGCAGAGACAATATCGATAGGGTTCTAGGATCTGGTCATAAACAGAAAATTTTTTAGTCACATGGTACAAAATTTGCTGACCAAGTACTAGAGTCTCCATAATTCATTAGCATCTGATTAAGTACACAAACCGATGTTGAAAAATTTCATTCACAGCCCTCCTCAGTTATAAATTTGCCTCTTAAAGCCTAGTTAACAGTGAGGTTGCTCTTTAATTAACTTTAGCTACCTATCTTATTTTTAGAAGCATTAGAATATTTAAAATAAAACTAGTGAATTTTTTTAGAGTTGGGGGGACAGAGGGAGAGCAAGAGAGAGAATCTTAAGCAGGCTCCATGCTCAGTGCTGAGCCCAACATGGCACTTGATCTCATGACCCTGTCATGACCTGAGCCATCAAGAGTCAGACACTTAACCAACTGAGCCACCCAGGCACCCCAAAACTAGTGAATTTTTTCAAAACCGAAGACATTCATATTTCAGAAGCCAGTTTTCTTCTAACTCAGTAAAAAGAATAAATGGAAACTTTTATACCCATCTTACAAGTGATAAATAAAATATGCAATTTAGCTAGGAAAAGTCCATTGAGATCAACATTAAAGCCCCCCAAACAGCCAAATTACATTCTGCCAACTGGACATCCTTGGAAACAGACTGGGACTGTAAGGAAGATACTACATAAACAGGAAAAGAAATAGTTTAGGAAATAATTTTGACTTTTAGAGTATGCTACATATTGCATAAACATATAATAATCTGTCTATTATACTAGTTTTTATTATAATCAGCTTAACGCTTTATACCACTCAACTATTTGGCAGCAAGGAGAAAAGAACTACAGACCAACTTAAAATTACTTCCTTTTAACAACCTACAGATTCTTACTGCCACAATAACACTCCCTTTCAAAAGAACCAGTGCTCTAAAAAAAGCAAACACATCCTTATGTGAGCGAGTTTGCCTCAACAGCATCAAACCACAAGAAAATGAAGAAATATGGCAATCTTTTTTTTTTAAAGATTTTATTTATTTATTTGACAGAGAGAGATCACAAGTAGGCAGAGAGGCAGGCAGAGAGAGAGGAAGGGAAGCAGGCTCCCCGCTGAGCAGAGAACCCGATGTGGGACTCGATCCCAGGACTCTGAGATCATGACCTGAGCTGAAGGCAGTGGCTTAACCCACTGAGCCACCCAGGTGCCCCGAAATATGGCAATCTTATTTATGGTGAGAGAAGTTGGTAGAGGTACATTCTAGACTTAGTAGCTAGGCTTAGAAATACATTTTCCATAGAAACATCATTTTAAGGGAAAACTTAATACTTCCAGATCTAGGTTAGCAATATTATCAACCAAAGAAACTAACACTTAACAAACCCCCCCCCCTTTCTTTATATTCCTCTCCCTCCAATGCAGATTTACAAACACCTTTATCTACTCTCATTTTATTTTGTTCACGGCTCTAGCTTACCATTTCACTTAGAATCATTTGTCTGCTTGATAGTGTCACCACTTGATTTCAAATGTTTTGCTTGTAAGAGCCCTGTCTTCCTTTTTATATCCCCTAGCTTTTAATATACAGCCTAATGCTCAATGACAAAAAGGAATAGATGAAAGAACATTCATTCCTTTGGAGAACAATCTGGGAACCCAAACACCCTCTAAAGCCTGTTTTAAGAAATATGAAGAGAAAAAAAAAAAAAAAAAAAAGAAAGTTCCCAAAAAGTTGAGGGCCACCACAAATGTATATACAATCACAATTGTTTTTTGTGTATTTCTACTGAAGGGCTGAACTATTATCTAGTCTCTTCCAGAAAGAACACATGTCAATGCATGTCTTGAGCAGATAAGCACTAATATGTACAAGCACAAGGTTGCACATGTTATTTCCAGCAAATAGCAACATCAAAGCAGAAGTGAGCAGAAGCTTCATCAGTTCCTAATCTGCAGGCTTTTATGAAACAATTATTAGCACAGTACACATAAGCAAGCCCCTGCCTGTAAAAGATTGCTTTTATCAGTTGAATGTAGTCTAACTTTTTAAAAGATTTCAGGACCCTAGATTATTTGTTAATTGTGCTATGGACACATAAAGGACTACAGGGAGAGATTTTCATAATATACTGAACAAACTTGGTTTAGAAAAAATAGGGGCACGTCGGTGGTCCAGTCAGTTAAGCATCCCACTCTTGGTTTTGGCGGAAGTCGTGATTTTGGTGCCATGGGATAGAGCCCCACATCACGTTCTGTGCACGGCACAGAGTCTACTTGAGACTCTCTCTCCCTCTCCCTCTGCCCCTCCCCATCATGCTCTCTTTCTCTTTCTCTAAAATAAATAAATAAATCTTTAAAAAAAAAAAAGTTAAATATATACCTGCAAAAAAAATCTAAAATATACAACATAGGTATAATACTCACAGAATTGTAGGGGGCTTTTTTCATCCATCTTCTAATTAAATTACATGTATGATAACTATTTAAAGCAAATTTTGTAAGTGTAAGTGTAAGTCACTCTTCAAGATCACTGGGGTTAGGGTACCTGGCTGGCGCAATCAGTGGGACATCTGTCTTTTGATCTCAGGGTTGTAGGTTCAAGCCCCATGTTGGGTACAGAGATAACTTAAAAATAAAATAAATATCAAAAAAATTTTTGGGGTGCCTGGGTGGCTCAGTGGGTTAAGCCGCTGCCTTCGGCTCAGGTCATGATCTCAGGGTCCTGGGATCGAGTCCCACATTGGGCTCTCTGCTCAGCAGGAAGCCTGCTTCCCTCTCTCTCTCTCTGCCTGCCTCTCCGTCTACTTGTGATCTCTCTCTGTCAAATAAATAAATAAAATCTTTAAAAAAAAAAAATTTTTTTAAAAAGGTCATTGGGGTTTCCCAATGCCTGTAGAATTAACTCTCTTAGTATAATTCTTCACAAGATGACATTAACATGTTCACCACAGATGCTTCACATTTTACACCTCAGCCACACTGAATTTCACTGTCCCAAATATGCCAGGCCTTTTTTTAAAATCACTGATCTTTAAAAGTGCCTGGCAAACAACACAGTTCAAACATTATATTGTGTAATATAGAGAGAATAATATATAGAGAGAATAGATTATAATATTGTATAATATGTGTATATAAAACACACATGATAAATCTTAAAATTATAATGTTAGAAAATGTCATCAATATGACAAAACAGCTACATTCCCAAATTACAGAGCACAAAATAGTGGACATACTTGAAACAAAAACTTAGTATAATCTTGAGAGAGTAGAAGTGTGGCAGCAATTCTTATTTACATATACACTGAAAAGGATATAAGATTAATGATGTGTGGTCACTCAATTTCAAATACTTTCAACTTCTGAAAAGCAGATATTCTTTTCTTCTTCTTTTTTTTTAAAGATTTTATTATTTATTTATTTATTTATTTATTTATTTATTTGTCAGAGAGAGAGAGAGAGAGAACACAAACAGGCAGAGCGGCAGGCAGAGGCAGAGAGAGAAGCAGGCTCCCCACTGAGCAAGGAGCCCGATGCGGGACTCGATCCCAGGACTCTGGGATCATGACCTGAGCCGAAGGCAGCGGCTTAACCAACTGAGCCACCCAGGCGTCCCTCTTTTCTTCTTTTTAAGATTTACTTATTTATTTTAGAGAAAGAAAGAGAGGGAGAGAGAAATCTAAGCCTATTCCAGGCAGAGTACAGAGCCCAACGCGGGGGTCAATCTCACAACCCTAAGATCATGACCTGAGAAGAAACGAAGAGTTGGACACTTAACCAACTGTGCTACTCAGGTGCCCCTGAATAGCAGATATTCTTAATAAGGGACCCATGAGCCCATGGGGGCAAAGGTATACAAATCCCTGCTTACTAGTTACCAAGTTAATGTATCTGTGTACATTTTTCTGGTGAGGTGGAACTCCTCTAAAGATTCATGGCATAAAGGGGGGGGGGGACGGGATTAAAAACCATCACCTTAAGAGAAATATAGATTCTGCCTTAGTGTCAATGACAAGGTAACAAAGATTGCCAAATAAACTTAACATCTGTACTCCTAGATGGAGCAGGGGGGGAAATGGAAAGTACAGTAAGTACCAAGAGATAGTCTGCTTTTTTGTCATTCAAAAGAAAAAAAAAGGTGTGATTGCTTTTGAAACCCAAATGCTAAGCATATGGCTGGGTACAGAAAAGGCAGATACTGTCCTCTCCTCATTCATTCATTCATTCATTCATTCATTTATATTCCTCTTTTACTAGCCTGCCCTAGTAACATTTACTGAAAGTATGAAGTACTGTCATTTACAATTAGGCAGATTGAGTGAGGGAAAAAAGCATTTACAAAAGTTAAACAAGTCTATTTCCTAACACAAATAAATTGTTCTAAAAAGTTAAATGTATTTTACAATCACTGTCACTACATGGAAATCTTACCAAAAACTGAGTTATTTCCTCACTTATGAGAAAAACACTGACTCAAAGAATCAAGGATTGACTTATTCAAACTTTTAAAATGTTATATATTGAGATAATTTAGAAGTATAACTTTTTTTTAAAAAAGATTTTTTGTATTTATTTGACAGAGAGATAGAGAGTACAAGTAGGCAGAGCAGCAGGCAGAGGGAGAGGGAGAAGCATGCTCCCCGCTGAGAAGGGAGCCTGACTCGGGGCTTGATCCCAGGACCCTGGGATCATGACCTGAGCTGAAGGCAGTCACTCAACTGACTGAGGCAACCAGGTGCCCCAGAAGTTTAACCTTTTAAAGTCTAATTGAGAATAAATTTTATTTATTAGAGACATTCTCAACATTGAAACTTTATATTTGGGTAACAAAGGTAAGATCTTTTCTTTATTTGTTTCAAAACTTTTACTTTCCTCCAAGGAAGAAGAAAATTTCCCACTTCATTTTAAATAAATTCATAGATATGGTCTTTCATACCTACTACTGAAATTGAAGATGTGTTCACATCAAAATACATTTTAAGGCAGAAGAAACCTTCCCTCTCCTCACCATCTGGTACATGTTTTTATTCTTATTTAACTAGTATATAATCTTTTACCCAGAAAACTTAATGGCTGTACATGCTCTGGGATAGAACAAAAATTAAATGATGTATCTAAAAGGAAATGCATTACATTGTTATCAACTCACTTTTTTTTAAAAGTAGGCTCCTTGCCCAATGTAGGGCTTGAACTCAAGACCTGGGATCAACAGTCTCATGCTCTGCTGACTGAGTCAGACAGATGCCTCTCAATTCACTTCTTTAGAGAAAAATGAGATCCTCGAATTAAGCAGTTTTCTTCCCTCAGTTCCTCGCCATGTAATGTCTTACCTGATTAAAAAACACAGAATCCTACCCAGTGCTTGAACTGCCTACTTGAGAATGGTAGGAAATTAAAAGCAAAAGAAGAGAAAAGCAGCCACACTTTAGGCCTAGAGAGGTAACTCATATTTTAATATATGAAATGTGGGAATAAAATAATTTTCTCATAAGCAGTCATGTTCTTCATTCCCTACCAAATGATGTCTTTGAGTCCATGCCTAATATCTTGGATACCTTTCTTCCCTCTGTATCCATTCTCCTGGCTTTTGAGGATATTTGCTTAACAAATAGCTTACTTTTCCCCTGAAATTTCTTTAGAAGACATAACACTTCTTGCTCTAATTTTAAGATATAGAGCAGTAGTAGAAATCACACTGAACAGGTTATGAAAAATTTATAAACAAGACCTATACACTGAAAACTACAAAACACTGTTGAGAGAAATTTTAAAAGACCTAATAAATAGAGAGATAATGTTCAAGCATCAGAAAATGCATTATTGTCAAGCTATCAAGTCTCCCTAAATTTTTCTAGATTTAACATGATCCCAACCAAAATCCCAGGCAGTCTCTTTTTTTTTTTTTAAGAAACTGACAAAAAAAAAAAATATTTGGAAATACAAAATAATTTAAAAATTTTAGAAAACAAGAGCAAAGTTTGAGGTCTCACATTAAATGATTTCAAGACTTAACTATAAGAGACAAACCAAAAAAGAAAAAAGAGAGACAAACCATTAGAGACTCTTAACTACAGAAAACAAAATGAGGGTTGCTGGAGGGGTGGTGGGTAGGGGGATAGGGTAACTGAGTGATGGGCATTACAGAGGGCACTTCATGTAATAGACATTGGGTGTTATATGCAACTGATGAATCACTAAAATCTACCTCTGAAACAACAGTAACAGAAGACTTACTATAAAGCTATAGTAACCATGACAGCATGATATGTCATAAAGGAACAAAACAGAGTTCAAAAATAAATAAACCAGGTGTCTGGGTGGCTCAGTCAGTTCAGTGACCAACTCTTAATTTCAACTCAGGTCATAATCTCAGGGGTGTCAGTGCACAGTGTCCTTCAGACTCTCTCTCTCACTCTGCCCCTGCCCGCACTCATACATGTGTGATCTCTCTCTCTCACTCTCTCTCTCAAATAAATAAATAAATAAAATCTTTAAATAAATAAATAAACCAGTCCATACATACTCATTCAACCGATTTGTTACAAAGGAGCCAAGGGAAATTCAATAGGGATATGATAGTCTTTTCAACAAATGGTACCAGAACAGAGGAATATCCATATGCAAAATAAATAAATAAATGAAAAGACCTTTAACTCTCACTTTATACCACATACAAAAATTAACTCTAAATGGACAGGAATCTAAATGTAAAATCTGGGGCACCTGGGTGGCTCAGTCAGGTAGGAGCCCAACTCTTGGTTTCAGCTCAGGTCAGGATCTTGTCCTGGGACCAAGCTCCATGTCAGGCTCCACACTCAGCAGGAAGTCTGCTTTCGCATCTCCCTACTCACACACACTCTTCCTCTCTAAAATAAATAAATAAACCCTTAAAAAGAAAACAAATGTACAAACTAACACTATAGTCTTCTAGAAAAAGACATTTGTGACCTTGAGTTAGGCAAAGATTTCTGAGATTGAAAACAAAAAGCAGGGGCGCCTGGGTGGCTCAGTCGGTTGAGCGGCTGCCTTCCAGTCAGATCATGATCCCAGAGTCCTCGGATCGAGTCTTCCATCG
This sequence comes from Lutra lutra, assembly GCF_902655055.1. Lineage (NCBI taxonomy): Eukaryota > Metazoa > Chordata > Mammalia > Carnivora > Mustelidae > Lutra > Lutra lutra. Next base: position 33,581,680 of record NC_062293.1, read on the forward strand.
GGCTCCCTGCTTGGCGGGGAGCCTACTTCTCCCTCTTCCTCTGCCTGCTGCTCTGCCTACTTGTACTCTCTATCTCTCTGTCAAATAAATAAATAAATAAATAAATCTCAAAACAAAACAAAACCACACACAAAAAGCATAATCCATAGCAGAATAGATGCATAAACTGGACTTCATCAAAATCTTTATGTGAGAGGGCAATAACAGAAAAAAATTAAAGGACTCTTAAAAATAGTTAAAAAGACAAACATCTCAGAAGCACCTGGGTGACCCAGTTGGTGAAGCAGCTGCCTTCTGCTCAGGTCATAATCCCAGAGTCCTGGAATCGAGCCCCGCATGGGCCTCCCTGCTCATCAGGGAGCCTGCTTCTGCCACTTTCCCCTGCTCATGGGTGAACACTCTCTCTCTTAAATAAATAAAATCTTAAAAAAAAAAAAAGACAAATATCTCAATTTGAAAATAGGCAAAAGATTTCAACAGATATTCACTAAAGAAGATATTCCAAGTGCAAATAAGCACGTGAAAAGATAGTCAATATCATTAGCCATTAAGGAAATGCAAATTCAAGCTATAAGCAGATACCATTATACAACTATTAGAATAGCTAAAATGAAGAAGACTGACATGGTTGAATGACTCTTGGTTTTGGCTCAGGTCATGATCTCATGGGTCATGAGATTGAGCCCCACATTGGGTTCTGTGCCCGGTGTGGAGTCAGCTTGGGATTCTCTCTCTTCCTCTCCCACTCCTACATGTGCTCGCTCTCTCTCTAAAATAAATAAATCTTAAAAAAAAAAAAAAAGAAAGAAAGAAAAAGAAGACTGGCAATACCAATACAAATACAAATGTTGGTAAGGATATGGAGAAACTGGAACCCTACAACATAGCTTTGGTAAATATTTCAGTGGTTCTTTTATGAGATGATGCATACATTTTTATCATGTTACCCAAGAGAAACAAAAACATTGTGTCCAAACAAAGAGGTACACTACAATGTTTATAACGTCTTTATTCATAATAAGCAGAACCTGGAAACAACCCAGAGTTCACAATCTGGTAAATGGATAAATAGTTTGTGATAGTCTATACCAATGAAATACTACTCAACAATAAAAATGGTCCAACTACTACTAAGTACAACAACACAGATGAATCTCAAAAGCATTGTGCCAAGTGTAAGAAGTCAGGCACAAAAAACTGCAAGCTATAAATGATTCCATTTATATTAACTTCTAGAAATGGCAAAACTAGAGATCAATGTCAGGGAGCTTGGGAGGAGGAGGCTGACTGCAAAGGGGCATAAGGGAACAATAGGTGATGGAAATGTTCTATACCATGTCTGTGGGGGTGGTTACATGATTGTCCACACTTGTCAAAACTCATCAAATTGTACAACTAAAATTGGTACATTTTTTGTATGCAAATTATATCTAAAAACTGATTACAAAAGAAGTAATGGATTCGCACTTTATTCTATCTCATTATTACAAAAAAGAACTTTAAAACAAGCACTCTTAAGTTTGAAATTCAAGCATAAACTACATAGCACACTTAATTAACACCAATTAAGATTTGGGGCAAGTTATCATATAAAATATACAGCAGAGATTGTTTTCATTACTTACTAATTCACCTTAAAACTCAAAGATAACCCAACACATGCCAGAACCTATCCAAATCTGTTACAGAAAGAAGAAAAATCCAACTACTCATTTAAACAAGTCATAACAACTTCAGGTATAAAAAATGTTACCTCAATGTGTTTCATAGTGCATTAATTACAATAGTGAGCTTTTTTTCAAATTATGACTTCCTGAAACATATACTTAGGGTAATAAAATTATACACTTTCAGCAACAAAGATTGTGGTAAATTACTCACAGATACTGAGGAAAGATGTAAGGCAAGAATCAAAATTCTGGTGTGCATTCTGCTTTCAGATGCTTTGACAATACTATTGCACTGCTAGCTGTAAAGTACAGTAGTGCAATAAAGTCAGAGCATTCGTTAGCAGATATTGATAGTAAAGGAAAACAAAAGCATCTTGCATCAGCTGAAGCGTCAGTGTGAAAAGAATTTAAAGGGCTACCATTTTGGACAGAAGACAACCGAAACCTAAGAACATGTATATCAATGTTAAAAAGAAAGAATTGAACTTAAATATCAAAATAATAGTTTTCTGATGACTAACTTATGATTAATATTTAACAAAAACATATAGAAAGGATTTCTGTAAGTACATCCTAAGCTTCAGAAGTTATTAATATGGGTTTTGTTAATACCTTAAGACTAGTATTAACAAAACCAGTTATAATTACTACTAAGGCAAAATTGTGAAAAATATTTGTTTTGCTGAGATGTGTTGATTAGCTCCCCCATTGCAAATGATCAATTAAGTAAGAAAATCAGAGAAAACAAATGAAAAGTAAAATAAGTTTCCCATCTCTAAATACCCAATCTATCTTTCTGGAATCTAAACTACACTAAACTGGATCCCAGAGTCCTGGGATTGAGCCCTACATTCCACATCAGGCTCCCTGCTCAATGGAGAGCCTGTTTCTTCCCCTGCTTGTGCTCTCTCTGTGTCAAATAAATAAATAAAATCTTTTAAAACATAAAATAAAATAAATAGGGGCGCCTGGGTGGCTCAATGGGTTAAAGTCTCTGCCTTCGGCTCGGGTCATGGTCTCAGGGTCCTGGAAGAGAGCCCGGCATTGGGGCTCTCTGCTCAGCAGGGAGCCTGCTTCCTCCTCTCTCCGCCTGCCTCTCTGCCTACTTGTGATCTCTGTCTGTCAAATAAATAAATAAATAATCTTTTAAAAAATAAAATAAAATAAATACACCAAACTCTAAAAAGCTCTTAACTATCTTACAGCTTTTTATCTCAAAAATTTACAGGTTCTCAAGGAATTAAGGAGTCCTAAACAAGACCCTACCTAAGGGAATACTATGGAAGGGGATTTTAAATTTTCAGTTAGCCCCTAAAGATCTTAAACATAAGAGGAAATCATCTCCATTTTCTTCAAACGTACAAACATCAAGAAGGAAATAATAATGGTACAGGAGGAGGTTCTGAGATTTAGAAATCAGGTTTTCTTAGATTCAAGCTAATTATCATTATCCCAACCTTTTAACTGGTAAGAAATCATTTAGAAATCTGATAAACCCAGAAATAGAAATAGTATCATAGTATCACATTGTACTTTTGCACAATCACTAGTGGTACCACAAAAGAACACTGGACAAATACCACTCAACCAGTAAGTGAAAAGGAAAAAAGTTAGAGAACAAAGATTACCCTACAATGAGCTTATTCCCCCATTAATAATGTTGACTGATGCAAAAACACTTTCCATTATTTATACGAAACTTTAAATAGTCTAGTTCAGCTATTTAGATTCAACCTCCTAAAAAATAAACTCAAATACAGGACAGCTGGAACATGGGTGACTTGATCTCAAATCCTAAGGCCACATAACTCAGGTATTAGAATAGCTCAACTCTGCCAGCCAAGGATCAGGTTTTAAAGACAAGTACTTCAGAGACAGATATTTAATTTTCTGAATTGGAAGTTAATTCAAACAAGAAAAATATGAAATATTTTTAAAATAAGAGGACCAGGCTTTCTGAAAAGTGAGAATACTTTCTTTTCAAAGTTAAATAGTATGCATTCTCTTTCATTTATTAAATTTTCAACATTAGTTCCTCAACAAATCCTTTATTCAAAGTAATGCAGAACCAAAACTCAGAGGATTGGATAGGAAATCATTTCTTTCCAATCTAAGAAACTAAACCAGTTCATAAATAAAACATTTTAAAGCACATGGCAAATCTGAAGATGAGATACACCACCTTTTACTATCCAATCAAAAGAAAGCTTTGTTAATTCTGTAACAAAACTATAATCATTCAAATACATTTTTTAAACCCTGATGAATATGGAAACAAACTAATAACAACTAATAACTTGAAGGGGGGGGTACCACTAGGTTACCAGCAAGTAATTTTTAAAAACCTGCTTTTTTCTCTTCATCTCTTACAAAGAATTTTTTTGAAACGACCCCATCATTCAAACACCTAAAAGTTTAAGAGTATGGCTATCTGACAATTTTCTAAAACCTTTTTTCAAGATGTATACTTAATCATTTTTTTCTTAAATTAAAATGTGTTCAACCTAAAAAAAAAAAAAAAAAATCCTGTGAGAATTCTGACTCTCATGCAAAGTCCAAGAAAAGGCTTAATTGGTATCTCAAAAGTAAACAGCCAACTTGAGGGGGGAGAAAAACAGTTAAAAGCAGAATTAGTACCATTTAGCATCTTAAACTTAAGGCAGAAATATCCATTCAGAGAGAGGAATTCAGAATGGGGTAAAGAGCAAGACCGTGTTAATTTATGCCTGTCAACAGAATCAAACTAGGATACTTGACATGTTTTGGGTTCTTCTGTTTGATTAATGAATGATAAAAATAACAAAACTTTAAACTAAAAGTTCATTTTCACAGGTTTGTTTGTAAAGCAACAGAAAATTCTTCCTTCTTCACTGCCATCCCGCCCCATGCCATTCCCCACTCCCACAAAGAAAATTAAAACTCAAAATTGTCAGAATCAACTGAAAGCCTTCTAGTCAAATTTGTATTTGAGAGGCACCTTAATTCATTAATAAGTCAGAAGAAAATAATAAGGTATATGAAACTCTCACATTTTCTGGAGGTGGGAATGGGGGCGAGTGTGGTACTCAGTTTCTTCCAGGATCACTACAAGTGCTGATGTTGAAGTGACCCCAAGGTTCAGCTTGGAGAAGGCAGCACTGGAACAAATGATATCTAAGTTGTAAAGCCGGAGTATTGTAGGGGGAGGACGGCGGATTGCGACAGAAAAGAAGGAGTTGGGCTTTTTTACTTAATTTTGTTATTTTCCTTTAACAAAAAACCGACAGGAATTAAATGATGGGCGCGTCCTCCAAATTCCACATTTTAAGGAAAGCCAGCCCAATTCACACACGGTAATGCAGGGGGCAAAGGACTGGAGATAGAACAAGGGGAACTAAGAAGAAAAAAGCGCGGGCGATCAAGCTGGTAGTCTAAGAATGGGAGGAAGGGAATAAAGAGGACAAGTGAGGGAAGGATCCATAGAAGAAAACTAGGACATCCCTTTAGCTTGGCGCCTCCGAGCAGGCCAAGCAGCAGCGGGAGTCCTTTCCAATTATTCGCCCCCGCCCCCTACTTTCGAAAATGAATGAAATTCGGCAACTCCAGAGCAGAGTGCCTTCTAGGTCCCAATTCCTCCCGTGCGTCGAGAAAGGAGACAGAGGTTCAGATCCCCACCGCTCACACCTCTCCCCCACTCAAGGATTGCCACTTTCAAGCCTAACAGAAATTGGGTCTTGGGGCTTCCCTTGGCCGCCAGGAAGTTCTGCACGCAAGTCAAAACCCTTCTCAGACTTTCTCAGCCCGCCTTGGAGAACGTGAACCGCTCTGCCCTAATGGGATTTCTCTCCGCCCACCTCGGTTTATTCCCCACCCCACCCTCCATCCCCATTTCTTGTAGTGTGAACGACCTCTCCCCTCCAAGGGGCGTTTAGGGATTATTCCAGTCACGTCCTTGAGGGGGAAATGCATAGAACGCTGTCTTTAGGAGCCTCAGCTCCTTGGCGGGCGGAAAGGTAAAGGCAAGGAACAAGGAATTCCAAAGGCCCGGCTACATCAGCATCTCCCGCCATTTCCCTCACGAGTTTCCCGGATGTAACCCCTTCCTCCGCGGCGGTTAAAAGAGACCAGGCGGCGGCGACTCCCTTTGATACAAGAGGAGGGAACTCGAATATGGTCCAGCTTCTGCCGCCCATTGTTTCCGGCGACTCAAAATTGCATCCCACCTTGGAGACCATCCGGGAGAAATAAACTACCCAGCAGATCTCCTTCACTTCACACTCACCATCAGTTCCAGCTTATCGACCTCCGCCTCCATGTTGAATAGTTGACATTCCTCAGACCGCCGCGGTGCTTAAGCCGCAATCTGTACTAGCACTGAGGATCTCTATTGGACAGCTGTCACTCAACGTCTCACACTCATTGGTTCCTTCGCTTCACTGGCGCCCGCCCATTGGCGACTGGGTAACGCCTCTCCACATGAAACACTTTCTCCAGTTGGGCAAAGACACAAAACGCTGCAGGAGGATTGGCTGCTGTGCACTTTTTTTTTTCCATTGGCTGCACCCTCATCTCCACTTTCAATTTCTTAGTTAAGGCTCCGCAGAGAAGAGCTTGCGATTGGTATAATCGGAAGAAGAACCCACCAATTACACAAAAGCTTCCACAAACAGCAAAAGGGACGTGACACACCTTCTTAGGTCTCCTGCTTCCCCTCCCCATGGCTCCCGCCTTCCACTTATTCATACCAGAAGCGCCTCAGCTCTCATTGGCCAGTGCATGGTGACCTTTTAACCAATCACAAACCAGACTGTGCTCCTACACTACCCAGACAGCGAATCGTGGAGAGACCTTTGCTACGATTGGTCCCTCCATGATAAGGTTTTAATTTTGAATCTTTCTTTAACGAGAAGGAGAGGCCACTACCCGGACTCCATCAGATCCCGGGCTCTTAGACTTGTGAGTGCAGGGAGAATCTCCCTTGTGTTACCTGGGCTCGCGTCTTCAACAGCTGGGCCTGTTGCTGCCTGTGTTCTTAAGATTCATGGAGGTGGGGACTTTGGCTGGACTCGGGGAGATGATACTGGGAGGAGGAGGTTTGAGGTTCGGTAAGAAGAGCTCGCCCTGGCTCCACCCTAACCACACTTTTATATTTAATTAACGCTCTGCAGAATACGTTTTGGATCAAAGCATCTGCCTTCCTTTTGCACATTCCTTTAGATCTTTGCTATTCAGTGTTGTTGGGGGACCAACAGCATCTGCATCACTTGGGCGCTTGTTAACAATGCAAATTATCGGGCTCCACCCAGACCCACTGAATCAGAATATGAATTTTAACAAGATCTCCCACCCCCAGTGATCCTTTTTTTTTTTTTTAAGATTTTATTTATTTGACAGACAGAGATCACAAGTAGGCAGAGAGGCAGGCAGAGAGAAAGAGGGAAGCAGGCTTCCTGCTGAGCAGAGAGCCCGTTGTGGGCTCGATTCCAAGACCCTGAGATCATGACCTGGTCCGAAGGCAGAGGCTTAACCCACTGAGCCACCCAGGCGCCCCTCCCCGTGATTCTTATGCACGTTAAAGTTTGACAGGCAGTATTACTTTGTTCCTTGATATGCTCTTAATATCCCCAGACTTTTTGTGACAGTGTCAATTTTTTAAGTGTGCCTGTTTACTTGTGCCTAATGCTGTGTTGGACTACGTTTTAGCAAGCTGCAGTCACGTCAGAGAAACAAGGCAGGAATTAAAAAAGTAGTGTTGTACTGCGTAAAACAAAATTAAATACAATCAAGTACCAGAAATAGCCCTATGAATGTTCAAGAGTAATGAGTTGAACTAGTAATGGAAATTGATTAATTGACTGAAAGCTGTTTATGGGAAAGTATAGGAACCTACATTAAAATGTGTTTTAGGAAGAGGGTAATGAAATGCAATTGTTATTTTCGTTGCTGTCACAGTTTTGGAAGTACCCCCCCTGACCAAAAGCACTTCTCCCGTCACTGGGTGGAGTTTTAATAGAAGCAGTAGAGCCAACTGAGTTCTTACTCTATTATTTGTTGCATCTTCCCACTGGAAATAGTTTTGGAGCCATCCTTTAACCATATGAAGGTGTGGAATGATTTGAAGAACTAAAAACCTCCCTCATTAAGAGATTTTACAAAATATAATTGTAGTAAAGCATATTCCTGACTAAAAAAGAGACACCTTGCTACCTAACACTTAGCAGGAATGATTTATTTCATTCATTTATTGAATGAAAATTATTTAATGCCTGCTACACTCTTGGTTCCGGGAAAACAAAGATGAATAAAATTAATCTTAACCTTGAAAAGTCCACAGTCTAACTGGGTGACAAACATGCAAACAAAAATTACAATGCAATACAGTAAATGTTATAATAAGAATGTTTATAAAGTGCTATAGAAGCACAAAAGGTATGACATTTTTAATCAGCATAAATTCCATAAGGACAGAAACTATGTTGGCCTTGTTTCAAATTGTATCCCAAAACCTACCACACCTACCTACCATGGTGGATTATCAGCATTCAACAAATATCTGTGAGAAAAAGTAACAGCATTTTGAAGCTATATAAGTTGACTTGAAAGAGGATACCCCAAGCAGAGGGAGAGCCTGAGCCTGATAACTATACTGTAGAAAGTATTCAGTGTTTGGTATACCTGAGGTACAAACCACTAATCACTAGTAGAGATGAGGCTGCAAAGGGCCATCAGACTAAATTGTGATGATCTTTGAAAGGTATGAAGGAATTTAGTTTATCCAGAGAATGAAAAGGAATCTTCAAATACTTTTAAGCAAGGGAATTATCAGGATCCTTTTTTTTTTTTTTTTTTTTACTAACTCTAATAACTTTGTAGAAAATGATTGGCAAGACTAAAGTCAGGAAGATCATTAAAGGAATATTGGGGCAAACCCAAACTGAGGGACGTTTTCCAAAGCAACTGGTCTGGAGTCTTCAAAAATATAAATAGGAAGAAAGGCAAATACTTACATGAAAAGACTAGGGAACTATTGTGAATTGAAGGAAACTAAAAAGGCACTATAGTTAAATACATTGTGGAAGGGGAAAGGGAGCAGCTGTAAAGGATATTATTGAGGTGACTGAGGTAATTATGGACTTCTTAGATAATATCAAGCTTAAATCTCCTGGCTGTGATTGGTTTTGTAGAACAATGTCCATGTCCATGTTAGGAAGCTCAAGTTGAAGTATCTAGGCATGAGGTATCATGATTCTGCTCAGCCAAAAACTAAAAACTAAAACACTATTGTGTGTGTGTGTGTGTGTGTGTGTGTGTGTGTATATGTGTGCGTGTGTGTGTGTCTATATACACATATATCTATCATATTTTTTTATTTTGCAAATTTTCAAACTTTATGAAAATTTACAAAAACTGTAATTGATACTCATATTATTTACTTAGATTCATCTATTGCTATTTTTTTAATTTAGGGGTGTGTGTATGTATATAATATATAATATATGTAATAATATATAAACTTATGTAAAATATAAATTTATATATTACATACATTTATTTTGTAAATTATACATAGTATATAATACATATTATATGCACACCTATACTGAAAGAAAACTAACCGATAACAATTGGTGAATCTAGGTGAGTAATATATGAGTATTTTTTTTCCAGAATTAACATGATCTTTTATTTTTTATTTATATTTTTCTTGAAAATATTGGCACACAATGTTGTATTTGTTTCAGATGCTGACATATGAGTATTATACTATTATAAATTTTCTCAAGGTTTGAAATTTTTCAAAAATTAATACTAGGAAATACACTATATAGCAAAAATTAAAATGGGAAAGATAGCAAAGGCAACTGAAATCAGGACAGAAAGGGGCGCAATGGTAAGAAGGGACCGGATAAATTAATCAGATAAATATCTCTAATTCATGTACATGAATATATATATATAAGTGGAATATATATAATATATGTTATATATTTTCTATTCTGTAAAGAAGTATGCTAATTTCCTCACCTATCTTTTTGTGTGTGTGGTAGTACAGACTGTTTCTAATCAGCCTTAAATTCCTTTCAAAACAAGGCAGGTAGGGGCGCCTGGGTGGCTCAGTGGGTTAAAGCCTCTGCCTTTGGCTCAAGTCATGATCCCTGGAATCAAGCCCCACATCGGGCTCTCTGCTCCGCCGGGGGGCCTGCTTCCTCCTCTCTCTCTGCCTACCTCTCTGCCTACTTGTGATCTCTGTCAAATAAATAAATAAAATATAAAAAAAAAAAAAGGGCAGGTAAAAAGGAAGGAAGAGTACTTTTCAATTAAAAAGAGGAAAAATGGGGGCGCCTGGGTGTCTCAGTCATTAAGCATCTGCCTTTGGCTCAGGTCATGATCCCAGAGTCCTGGGATCGAGTCCCACGTCGGGCTCTATGCTCAGTGGGAAGCCTGCGTTTCCCTCTCCCTCTGCCTGCCTCTCTGTCTACTTGTGATCTCTCTCTGTCAAATAAATAAACAAAATCTTTACCAAAAAAGGGGGGGGGGGGTGGAAATGCTTTAAGTAATCATGAAAAAAAAGGGGCGACTGGGTGGCTCAGTTGGTTGTGTGTCAGCTCTTGGATTCAACTCAGGTCCTGATCTCATGGCTGAGGGCGTCCAGCCCAGAATCGGGCTCCACACTCAGCTGGAGTCTGCTTGGATATTCTCTCCCTCTGCCCCATCCCCTTCTCGTGCTTTCTCTCTCTCAAATAAATAAATGAATCTTAAAAAAAAAAATTTTTTTTTAAAGCCTCTTTCTAGTATTACTAGTTGGAATCCCACCTAGTCCAGCAAAGAGAATTTGTATGTCCCATTAGTCTTTCGGAAAGGGGATGAGTATATGTGTTTTAACCTCGAGGAAGACTGCTATATATTCTTTCAGAGAGGTATCCTCTCCAGAATATCTAGTGCTTTTTTTTTTAAGATTTTATTTATTTTTTTGAAAGACAGAGATCACCAGTAGGCAGAGAGGCAGGCAGAGAGAGAGGAAGGGAAGCAGGCTCCCCGCTGAGTAGAGAACATAATGCGGGCTCAATTCCAGGACCCCAGGATCATGATCTGAGCCGAGGGCAGAAGCTTAACCCACTGAGCCACCCAGGTGCCCCTAAATAAATAAAATCTTAAAAAAAAAAAAGATCTTTGTCTTGTCAAATAATTTAAAAAATCATTTTTTAAAAAAGATTTATTTATTTACTTGACAGAGATCACAAGTAGGACGAGAGGCAGGCAGAGAGAGAAGGGGGTAAACAGGCTCCCTGATGAGCAGAAAGCCCGATGTGGGGCGCGATCCCAGGACCCTGAGATCATGACCTGAGCCAAAGGCAGAGGCTTAACCCACTGAGCCACCCAGGTGCCCCTCTTTTTTTTTTTTTTTAAGATTTTTATTTATTTATTTGACAGAGAGAGACACAGTGAAAGGGAATACAAGCAGCAGGAATGGGAGAGGGAGAAGCAGGCCTCCCACTGAGCAGGGAACCTGATTCGGGGCTCCATCCCAGGACTCAGGATCATGACCTGAGCCTAAGGCAGACACCCAATGACTGAGCCACCCAGGTGGCCCAGTATCTCATTTTCTGGAAAAAAAAAAAAAAAATTTAAAGTTTTGTTCTGCTTCCTATGTTCTTTCTTAATTTTTTTTTTAAAGATTTTATTTATTTGAGAGAGAGAGAGAGCACATGCACAGGGCAGGGGAGGGACCAAAGGAGAGGAACAAGCAGAGTACCTGCTAAGTAGGGAGTCTGAACAGCACTGGATTCCAGGACCCTGAGATCATTACCTGAGCTGAAGTTGGATGCTTAACTGAGCCACCGAGGTTCCCAATCCGCTTCCTACATCCTTTACATTTCCTTAAGAAATAGAAATCCTCTTTTTACTCTGTGTATTTTGGTCTCTGTCTTTAACGTTAGAGACTTTCCTAAAATAACTGATGATCCTTGGCTATTATAAGTCAGAGGAGAGCACCAAAGGGGGAAAAAGAATTGGAAGCTTAAAGTACAGGAGGTGGATATTATCAACCTGTGGACACCTGAGTGGATGAATGATCACGGACTTGGCCATTTTGGGGAGACCCTAAATGTCAATATCTATATGTCCTTTTTCTCCGGCAAGCCAATTTCCCTGGAGAGGAATCTTCTAGTCTTCAAGGGGAAATGAAAGGTATAGGGATTTGAGTCAGGGAATTAAAACTGGTGGCCTTTGTTCTGGGAGCTGAGCTGAGGAAAGGGATTGAAAAGTCTTACTTTCCAGTTCAGGATCATCCCCTATCTTCTGAATGATGACACATGACTCTGCTATTGCTATGCCTCATGGCCCACAATTTGGCACCTCTATGGTTCAACTTCTCCAGAGAATAAACCTATCCACCTTTACTGGAGAGGACATAAATGCTAGGAGCTGCCTGGCTACAAGAACTGGAAGACAGACTCCAGAGGCCTATCCAATCTTTATAAAGATTTAAATTAATCCTATTTTAACCCCCACCTCAAACTTTATAGGTTCTAGGTACCTTCAAGTCCAGAATACTCTTACCTAAAGTTCTGAGAATTGTCTTGCTTCCAGTTGGCTTGCCTATCATAGGCAGTCAAAGCTCCATTTTCTTCTGCTCTGCCAACTCATCCATCTCCTTTCCTTTCCATAATTTAGTCGACATTCATCATCTCCCATAGTCTGCTCCCATTCTTTGTTTTAGGGGTTTATGATTTTCTTATTCCTTTACTGCCCTTACTCTTCCTTCTTTCCTTTCTTCCTTTCCCTTCCTTCCTTCCCCTTTCTTCCTTCCCCTCCCTCTCTCCCATCCATCCATCTTTCTTCTTTCTTCTTTCTTCTTTCTTCTCTTTCTTTTTCCCTCTTTTGGGTAGGCTCCATGCCCAGTGTGGAGCCCAAAGCGGGGCTTGAATTCATGACCCTGAGATCAAGACCTGAGCTGAGATCAACAGTTGTATACTTAACCAACTGAGCCACCCAGGCACCCCTCCTTTTTTTTTATTTATTTGAGGTAGAGTTGATACACAAAGTTACATTAGCTTCAGGTGTACAACATATTATTCTCCAACTCTATACATTATGTTATGCTCACCTTAAGGCACCTGGCTGGCTCAGTCAGTTGAATGTGTGACTCTTGATCGTGGGGTTGTAAGTTCGACCCCAACTTGGGCGTAGAGATTTCTTAAAAAAAAAAAAAAAATCTTTTTTCTTAAAAAGAAAGAGAAATATATTCACCACTCTTTTACTGCCTTTTTTGGTTATGTTTCAGAAGGGATTGGACCAATAGTGTGCTAATAAATGTTTAATAGATACATATGCATAATTTTATTATAAATTTACTGATATTAGGTAATAAAATTATTATAAACAATAATAAAATATATATAATGCTTCTCTTTTAAGTAAGTTCTACACCCAACATGGGGTTTGAACTCACAACCCTGAGATCAAGCATCACATGCTCTGACGGAGCCAGCCAGGCACCCCTATAATGTTCTTGTAAATTTCATATACAGTTGATTCTCAGAGAATACTACTGTTGATTTTTACAGACTTCTTGTATCTGTAGCCAAGCTATGGTTCCAATTTTTTTTTTAAGGTTTTATTTATTTCTTTATTTTAGAGAAAGCAAGAAAGGGGAGGGGCAGAGGAGAAGGAAGAGAATCTCAAGCAAACTCTGAACTGGGCGTGGAGTGGAGCCCTTGTGGGGCTTGATCTCACAACCCAGAGATCATGACCTGAGCTGAAACCAAAAGTTTAATGCTTAACAGACTGAGCCACCCAGGTGTCCTGCTATGGTTCCAATTTATAAACAAGTATAGTCCTGATAGGAATGTCAGTTGATCTTTTCATTTACTCTATGGAATAAGATAATGCGAAACATAAAAGATTTATATTGGAACTTCATTTCAATTATGTAAGCAACTTCTTTGATGACTCAAATAATCATTTTTACATACCAGAATATTCCTCAATTTTTTTAAGCTTTTCACAATGTAACAACTACAGACAAGATATACACTTTTTAAAAGGATTTTATTTATTTATTTGAGAGAGAGAGAGAGCCCAACACAAGCAGGAGGGAAGAGTTGGGAGAGAAGGAGTCTCCCCTATGAGCAGAGAGCTGGTCACAGGGCCCCAGGACCCAACCCAGAACCCCAGGATCATGACCTGAGCCAAAGGCAGATGCTTAACTGACTGAACCACCCAGATGCCCCCAAGATTTGCTTTTAAATCTAACCTGCATTATTAACATTTTCTTTATCACTCTCTTAACAATCAACAGCATAATGAATCAAGCCCTGATTTGTGGTGCTATATCCACGGTGTAAATACTCCCATCATAGCCAATTTCAAGATTTCAATGTGAAGTCACTGAATATGGAATTGGAAAGAAATTAGCATTTTATAGCATTTTCACTATATAGATACAATAATGTAAACAACCTCAACAGCATAAATAATAGTAAAATCATTAGGAAGTAATGAGCTTTGCATCAATATATATAATATATATATTATAATGTAATAATGTTATATATAATATATGTAATATATTATATAATTTATATAATTTAATTTTAATGGTGGATGTGTTTCACAACTAACTCACAGACTTCCTGAAAATGTATCAGTTGTTGCCAACCCCAGCATACTATTGGAGTGGAGATAAAGGAATAGAGCCAATCTACCAAGTTTAAACCAGAATGTCCAGCTCCTTTCTGAAGTCTATTTTTATAACTGAGTGCTTGGTGAATATAGGAAAAAGGAGGCAGGAGACCAGTTCTCTGTGTCAGTTTGATGTCTAACAAAAGACATCAAAGGGAGAGAGGGAACAGAATTGGGGGAGGGCTGCAAGGGGCAGATGGAGGCAAGAAGAGGAAGTTACCATGGAAGTCTCAGATTCCGGGGATTTCACCCAGTGAACTCTGGACTTTAGATAGAGGTTCTCAGTGACATCTCTCCATAGAAAGTCCTGGGCATGGATGTGATGAGGTTTAATCTTTTTTTTTTAGGCAACCGCAAGATTGCTTACTTCCTCTGAGGCTCTCCTAAACATCTTCATTCAGAGTATTGTTGTTTTGTGTTATTTTAAGTCTGTTTAAAAAAAAAAAATCAGGGGTGCCTGGGTGGCTCAGTGGGTTAAGCCTCTGCCTTCGGCTTAGGTCATGATCTCCGGGTCCTGGAATCGAGCCCCGCATCGGGCTCCCTGCTCAGCAGGGAGCCTGCTTCCTCCTCTCTCTCTCTCTCTGCCTGCCTCTCTGCCTACTTGTGATCTCTATCTGTCAAATAAATAAATAAATAATCTTAAAAAAAAATCAGTGAGTCCTTTAAACACCCTGTGTATTTAATAATCCCTGCTTAGCCTTCTTTCATTATTTCAGCAGGAAGGAGAAATGATAGAATACAAGGGAAGTCAGCTATTTTTTGCTGTATCTCCCAGGCCTCTAAGAACAACTAAGGAAAACTGCTAGTTTGAGACCTGGCATCAGCTCAATAAGATGCTATCGAGAGCCTTTGCTCCTAGAAGGGCTGTTGATATTTGCACTGTCGCCCATTGCCATTAGGGGTGCCCTCTGCAAGACCAACGCGCTTGGAACTGCAGTTAGCCACTCCGGAGTTTTCACAACCCACAGCCAGTAAAAAAAAAAAGGGGGGGTTTTCAGCCAGTGCAATCCGAGAGCTGGGCAAGCCTAGAGCTGCATACTAAGTATTGAAAGGGTACTGGGTGAACAAAAGTGGAATGAATTTGTATTTTAAAGGCCAATTGTTCCTATTCAAATGTGAGTTTGAAGGCAGGGAGGCCCAGCCCTTGAGCCCATGTTTAGTTCTACTTGAATAAGGACATCTTTGTTCCTCAGGTAGCAGCAACTGGTGACCCGCAAAGCCCGTCTTCACATCAAACTAGCTCTGACTTAATGTTCTTCAGAAAAGGATCCAGATTAAAAGCTAAATACACTAAATAGTGTTTTAAAATAAATGTTTTGAAACATTTGGGGGTCTTAGATTTGGAGTAACTGCTATTACATTGTATACCACCCATTTAATCAAATGTTGCACCACGGAGTGTTAGAAAGAACACAGTCTTCCGAGACTTATTTATTTACTGCATTACACTGGGCAAATCATATACTCTTTCTAAGTCTCAGTTTATTCTTAATGTAAAAAATGGGAATAAAAATCCTCTTCCTTGGGGATAAAATCTTGCCAGGTAGTGAGGATTCACTGAGAAAATGTATATGAAGGTGCCTAAAAGCAAACGGATATTCAGTGGTTAAATTTGTTTCTTCCATTACCAACTCCGCCTGTCACAGTGGGTGCTCAGTAAATGTTCCTGGAAAGAAACTTCTTTTAATAACTGACCATAACCCAACTCTAGCCATTTTCTCTCTTATAAGAAATGGAAATACACTTGACTTAATGAAGAAGAGCAAGGCAAGCAAAACAAAATTAGAGAGCAATGTAATGCCAAAGCCGAGTCTCTAAAGATACTTTAAATCTGGGTTTAAATTTTTCTTCACTTCAGAGGACTTCTGGAATGCTGGTAGTGATCTATTTCCTAACCAAAGTGGTGGTTACAAGGGTGTGTTCACTTTCTGATAATTCACTGAACTGTACAATTAAGGATTTCTGCATTTTCTGTATGTGTATATTATTCTAAAATTTAAAAAACATGTAAAAAAATTTTTCTCTACAGAAATCATGCCTAAGTTCAAGCAACGAAGAAGAAAGCTAAAAGCCAAAGCAAAAAGATTATTCAAAAAAAGAGAAGCCTCTCACTTTCAGCCCAAGCTAATCACACCTCCTCCGCCGCCACCCTCACCAGAAAGGTAAGGCGTAAGTGTGAAGAAGAAAAAATATTAAAAATCCCTTAAGGATAGGGTTACCAGATTTAGCAAATAAAAATACAGAATGCCCAATTAAATGTAAAGTTCTGATAAAACATGAAATTTTTAAAATATTGTTCCATGCAACATTTATAATATCCTTATGCTAAAAAATTATTCATCCCTCTTCAGAAATTAAATTTTGACCGAGCATTCTAAATTTTATGTGGTGACCATCATTTAAGAGTTTAGGGGCGCCTGGGTGGCTCAGTTGATTAAGCATCTGGCTTCAGCTCAGGTCATGATCCCAGAGTCCTCTCCTGAGCCCCTGCTCAGCGGGGAGACTGCTTCTCCCCCTCCCTTTGCCCCTCCCCCCATTCCTTCTCTCTCTCTTTCAAATAAATAAATAAAATCTTTTTTTTAAAGTGTTTAAATGAAGTTTAAATCATAAGAAATTGTACTGAAGATGCACAGTAACTATTTTCTCTTTCCCTATTCAGTTTAATTGTATAAATCTGGTAACTAAGAGATGCAAGAGGAATATATAACTGGAATTTAAATCTCAGTTTTGGTAAAGCTTGGTCAGTTATTCTCTGGGATGGAGGTTTAAATGTGTTACTGAAAGAGACTCTGAATTATCAGAAGCCTAGGATACTGGGTTTCACAATGACATACATTATACATTTTGTTGTTATAGCTCTCTTTACAGAAAATTTTTTAAACTAAACTGGCCCTCAAAAAGTATTAACCATGATATTATCCTTAACTCTTCTCTCTCTCTCTTGAATATTGAAAATGGCCCTTAACTGCTGTTCCTGCTTCTGCCTTTGCCCCTCTGCAGTGTATTTCTGAGCAACAGTCAGAGTGAGCCTCGTAAAAATCATGTCATATTGCCCCTCTGCTTAAACTCTCCAAGTCTTTCCTGGGGAACCTGGCTGGCTCAGTTGGAAGAGTGTGTGACTCTTGATCTCCGGGTCATGAGTTGGGTGTAGAGAGTTATGTAAAATAAATAAAAACTCTCCATGTCCTTCTTCTTCTGAGTCAAAATTAAAATCCTTGTATGAGGCAGGGCGCTTGGGTGGCTCAGCATGTTAAGCCGCTGCCTTGGGCTTGGGTCATGATCTCGGGGGTCCAGGGGATCGAGTCCTGGCGTCCTGCTCTCTGCTCAGTGGGGGAGCCTGTTTCGCCTTCTCCTCTCCTCTGCCTACTTGTGATCTCTCTGTCAGATAAATAAATAAAATACTTTTTAAAACAAAAATAAATAAATAAAATAAAATCCTTTGTATGACCCACAAGAGCAATATGATCTGATTCTGACATTCTCTCCTAATCCCCCTACTCTTCAGTTTCTCCATCTTAGTCATCCTGGCCTTGTTGTTCTCTAGACACCTCAGACAAGCTGCTGTCTCAGGGCCTTTGCACTTATTATTACCCATGCCTGAAATGTTCTTCTCCCAGATATTTGTATTGCTAGCTTCTTTATTTTTTCCTTTTTTAAGTAGGCTCTACGCTCAACATGGGGCTTAAACTCATGACCATTAATCAAGAGTTGTATGTTCGGGGCGCCTGGGTGGCTCAGTGGGTTAAGCCGCTGCCTTCGGCTCAGGTCATGATCTCAGGGTCCTGGGATCGAGTCCCGCATCGGGCTCTCTGCTCAGCGGGGAGCCTGCTTCCCTCTCTCTCTCTCTGCCTGCCTCTCTGTCTACTTGTGATCTCTCTGTGTCAAATAAATAAATAAAATCTTTAAAAAAAAAAAAAAAAGAGTTGTCTGTTCTACTGACTAAGCCAGCCAGGTGCCCGTGTATTGCTAGCTTCTTTCTTTGTTTGAGTTTTGGGTTTTTTTTCCTCAAAAGTCACCTTCTCAGTGAGACTTCCCTAGCTAAAATTTCACCTCCATCCAACATTTCTCTCTTGCTCTATCTTTTTCCTCATAGTATTTATTCACTATATAACAATCCATATATGTTACTAATTGACTTTATTACCTTTGTCCCAAGACATGTAAGTTTAATGAGGGCATGGTTTTTATCATGTTGTTCATTACTGAATCCCTGACGCCTCTTTACTTACTGTTTATTTTATTTATTACTACTTATTTATAAAGTAAATTATTGCATAAGTGCATCTTGGAACTCTAAAATTTAATGAAAATTTTGGCTTTAGGTAGTCTCTGCTCCTGAGTCATACTATAAAACTAGCATGTTATTTTATGTTTTAAAGATGTATTTATTTGAGAGAATGAGAGAGATCAAATGAGGGGAAGGGCAGAGGTTGAGAGAGAATCCCAAACAGACTCCCACTGAGTGCAGAGCCAGATATGGGGCACAATCTCACGACCATGAGAGCATGACCTGAGACAAATCCAAAAGTTGGATGCTCAAGCTTAGAGTTGGATGCTCAAGCTTATTATTTAAGTAGAGCTGTTAGGGACACCTGGGTGGCTCAGTCGTTAAGCATCTGCCTTCAGCTTAGGTCATGATCCCGGGGTCCTGGGCTCGAGCCCCGCATCCAGCTCCCTGCTCAGTGGAAAGCCTGCTTCTCCCCCTCCCTCTGCCTGCCGCTCTGTTTACTTGTGCTCTCGTTCTCTCTGTCAAATGAAAAAAATAAAATCTTTAATAATAGTAATAACAAATAAATAAATAAAGCTGTTATTCCAACTCAGGAGTTTTTTGTTTGGTTTTGTTTTTCCTACAGAGTGGTTATTCCTTCAGCAGATACTTCCCTTAGCAGAAGTTGGCTAAGACCATCCTGGAACTTTAGACTTCCTAATATCAAAGATACCGTAAAACTTTGGACAAATAGAGTGTGGTCTATATACAGTTGGTGCCAGAACTGCATGGCCCAGGTATGGCTTTGACAACCCCATCTTCAGCAATATGGTTTTTCTGCATATTTGGTATGTGTGTTCACCTGTGTGTGTGCTCAGGTCAGCACAACACTCAGGCTAAGCTCAGGTAAGATGAAATTATGGGGTCATGTAGGCCTTTGTTTCTGTAAAACATACATCAAACCACTTTCTTCTCCCTTTTTTCTTGTCCTGATCATGCTGCTTACAGAATTCAGGCTTGTTTATTTTTTAATTTCAGAGTTTAGAAGTATTGAAAGACACCATCTTTCCATCCCGTTTCTGTCGCCGAGAACTCCACAGTCTAAAACAACAGTTTTGCATTTTGGAAAGTGAATTATGCAAGCTCCAGGAAACACTGAAGGTTGGTATTGTTAAACAGAAAGGAAATACGGGGACACCTGGGTGGCTCAGTCTTTAAGCGTGGGGTCATGATCCTAGAGTCCTGGGATCGAGCCCCGCATCAGGCTCCCTCCTCAGAGGGAAGCCTGCCTCTCCCTCTCCCACTCCCCCTGCTTGTGTTCCCTCTCTCACTGTGTCTCTATCAAATAAATAATAAAATCTTTAAAAAAAAAAAAAAGGAAAAAAAAAGAAATCTGGAATTAGGGAAGGAGGGCAGGCGTTATCCCCTATAGGAATCCCAGCATGCTTTTACCAGAAGGAGCAATGGCTACAGGCAAGTGCTAGTCTTAGGCCTCTTTGCCCTCAGATCTATTCCTTAGGCTTCAAGGCTCAACTCTGCACTGCACTGGGGCTAATCCATGCAGGCTGTATGTGCTAAGCTCCATGTCACCTGGTTCCAGTTATGCTTGGCTAATGGGAGACACTGAAAAGAGACTGGTGGGGGTGTGGAGGGAGTGTGTTTCCCCTTTGTTCTCTGCTTTGGGCAATTTCTCCAGTGATGGTTGTTTTCTCCCTCACCCCAGCTCCCTCCGGGTAAGTCTGTCAAGTTCCTGGATTCTCTGGGTTAACCCACCTCTAGAGATCTGGTTATAATGCTCTTCCCTTTGTCCCTCCAGCCTCAGGGTATTCATGGCTTTTTCCTGTTGCTAATCTCTGGGTTGCCTCAATGTTCCCTATGTGTTTTCATCTCTTTCACCATCAATGTAACCAATTCCCCACCTTACTCTAACCCTCTTTTAAATACTCAGGATGATTTCTATTTTCTTGACTGATAGAGGTAGGAAAAGCCATATATATCCACTGTCTCCAAACTCCCCTAAGCAAGCCCCTATTCTCAATGTCTAAAACTCAAGAAAATAAACATTGCACTTATTGGTTTGCAGGGGAGCTTCTGGGATTACAATCCTTGTCCCGGAATTGGTACCTCAAGATGAATTAGACAGGAAGAAAGGCAAATCACCTTACTCCTCTAGGCCTGAGTTTCCTCTTCTAAAAATGATGATGCCATCTATGGTGGGCTGAATCAATGGCCTCCAAAAGATATGTCCAAGTCCTAATCCCTGAAACCTATGAATATGACCTTATTTGGAGAAAGGGTTTTCTCCCATGTAATTAAGTTACAGATTTTTTTTTAAAGTAACCTCTACACACCAACATGGGGCTTGAGTTCACGACCCCAAGATCAAAGTTGCCAGTGCCCCTTAAATTAAGGATTTTGAAGTGAAGAGATCATACTCTACTATCAGAGTGGACCCTAAATCCAATAACAAATGTCCTTATAAAGGAGAAAGGCAGAGGCACACACAGAGGAGAGGAGGAGAGGAGCAGTGGGAGCACAGGTAGAGATTGGAGTGATGTAGTCTCAAGGCCAGGAATGCCCATAGCTACCAAAAACAGGAAGAGACAAGAAACAGATTCTTCCCTACAGCATTGGGAGGTAGCACAGCCATGCTGTCATCTTGATTTCAGATTTCTAGCCTCCAGCACTGAAAAAAATGAACTTCAATTGTTTTAAAGCCACCAAATTTATGATAATTTGATAAAACAACCATAGGAAACTAATACACCATCTGACTTCATAGGGTTATTTTTCATTTCCCAGGGCTGCCATAATAAAGTGGCATGGACTAGGTGGCTTATCTAACAGAAATTTATTTTCCCACAGTTCTAGAGGCTGAAAGTCTGAGATCAATGTGTTGACAGAGTTAGTTTCTTCTTAGGCCTCTCTCCTTTGTCTTGTCTTCTCACTGTGTCCTCAAATCTCCTTGTCTCTGCACACACATCCCTGATGTTTCTCCTGTATGTTCAAATTTCTTCTTTTTATAAGGACACCAGTCAAATTGGATGAGAGCCTACTCTAATGACCTCATTTTAATTTAAACACCTCTTTTCTATCTCCAAAGGCATCCTGGTGTACTACAACTAGGGCTTCAACATATGAATTTGAGGGGTTGGGGGACACAATTCAGCCCCTAACATTCATGTGCCATCCCCTTGGCCTTTTTATCAGTCCTTGAATATGCTACATTCTTTTTTTTTTTTTTTAAGATTTTATTTATTTGAGATAGAGAACAAGTAGTGGGGAGGGGCAGAGGGAGAGAGAGAGAATCAGGAAGCTTGACTCAGGGCTCAATCCCAAAGCCCAGAGATCATGACCTAAGCTGAAGAAGGCAGACACTTAACGGAGTGAACCACTCAGGCGCCCCAAATATACGACAATTTTTAGCTGCATTAAGTATTTTTCCATCTGCCAGGAACTCTCCCCAAACCTTATCTCCCTTGAGACCTGATAAATTGCAGTCCATCCTTGAGATTATGGCTTAATGTCATTCTCCAAGCTTCTCCCTATTCATGCCCACAGCACAGCTCACTGTTTTCACTGAAGCATTACTTTGTTTCGTTCTGGGTGTGTTTGTGTTTCATGTCTGTCTTCTTTGCCAGACTGCTCCACGATGTAACAGACAGGGTTCACATCATACCCACACTGCCTGGCATATTGCACACACAAAACAAATATATGAATGAATGGGTGAATGAATGGGCTTGTGATAAATGAGAAAATATTTTTTTTAAAAACCACATACTATACTGAGAAAGCATTCAATACGTGGTAGGTATTATCTCCATGACTCTGAGCCGCAAGAACCAAATTAATCTGTTACTCATTTGCCAAATGTAATGTTTTCTTACAGACTGTCTTGGAAAATTCTTCCTGCCCAAACTGTGGTCGAACCTGTCACATAAGTGGTAAACTCACAAATGTGCCCACCCGCGTGCTCAGCACCCCTGGAGAATCTCGAGCAGTACTTCCTCCCACACTGCCACAGCCAGCTGCCCACCCTCCGGCTCTTCTTCCCTCCGCCGCCCCCGCCCCCTCCACCTCCTCCTCTGCCTCCACCTCCGCCGCCCACAGCACCTGTGCTGCTCAGAAAATCCGATCGCACTAAAGCCCTGCAGGTAGGAAACAATCTAGTAATGATGTTTTTTGGTCAGTGTGTAACAGAATAGTAAAACAAGGTGGCCTTTTGAGACGAGGCTAAGGGCTTTAAGAGGAAAGCTGCATTTTTTTTTTTTTTTCTGATTCCATCTCTTAATTATGTCAATGATTATGCTTTTAAAAACTCGGGCCTGTAGAACTGAATTTAGAAACAAAAGTGATTTTTTTTTTAAAGGATAAACGAATGAAAGTCAGTAGATTGGAATATTCCTAATGGCTTCTCAGAATATCTTTTAACCAAAAGAAAAACCTCCCTGGGAAACCAAATTAAGAACAGAAGGTGGCTTAGTGAGTAAAAACAGAATAAAAAGAGTTGGTGGATCCGAAAGTATAATATCATGAAGCTGAAGGACCAGCCTCCATTAATTACTCAGCCACTAAGGGAGTATTTGTGAATCACTAAGATAAGCATGACCCTGTTTAAAAATCTGCTAAATTTTCACTCCAGATAAATTTGGTTTAAAATGGCTGGCTTAGGGGTGCCTGGGTGGCTCAGTCGGTTAAGCCTCTGCCTTCAGTTCAGGTCATGATCTCAGGGTCCTGGGATAAAGACCCACATCTGACTCTCTGCTCAGTGGGGAGTCTGCTTCCCCTCTCCCTCTGCCTGCTACTCGACCTACTCGTGCTCTCTCTCTATATCAAATAAATAAATAAAATCTGTAAAAAATAATAATATAATAATAAATAAAATGGCTGGGTTAAATCCAGAGCCTATTAGTACATTTGCATAATGCATAGCCCTCTGACCATATATTCTTGTACTATGGGAACCTGAGTCACTTTTTAGGTAATTCAAGCAAAACTTCACTTTGATTTGAGGAACTTCTTCAACTCCAGTCTTATTATCATAAATCCTGAGGAAGATGCATAGTTTGCAGAGAACTAGCCCAACTCTTATTTACTGTCAAAGCTTTACATTTTGATGAATACTTTACAGTAGCATTAGCATCCATGTGTACTGAAAACAGGATCATTCTCGGTTGAATTAAAAGAATTTGATAGGTTCCTAGGGTAAATAAGAGTTAATTTTTTTTTTAAGATTTTATTTATTTATTTGACAGACAGAGATCACAGGCAGGCAGAGAGGGCTGGCTGAGAGAGGAAGGGAAGCAGCTCCCCACTGAGCAGAGAGCCCGATGCGGGGCTCGATCCCAGGACCCTGAGACCATGCCTGAGCCGAAGGCAGAGGCTTTAACCCGCTGAGCCACCCAGGCGCCCCAATAAGAGTTACTTTTTAAGTGAGTCTTTAAAAACTGGATTTGGATTTGCATTTGACTAGATATCTTGGTTACAATTTTTAATTCTAACTTCTCCATGTATTTAAGGCTGGGCCATTAAAAAGAGAGGGACCCCATGCAGATAACAGTTAAAGATCTACTGACTGTGCAGTTAAAGAAGACACAGTGTTTTTGATGAAAGGAAGAAGGTAAGCTGATCATACACATGATCTTTGAGCTTTAACCTGTCTGTCCCTTTCTGGAAAATCAGCCTATGTCTTAAGTACAAAAAGCCATTCTGAGGTAAGTATTCAAATGTGTTACCTGAGTAGTTTGGATCTTAACAAAATGTGTAGACCCCAAAATTATTTAATTAGGCAGTTTTATCTACCAACCATTAGTCTAAAGAAGTAGAGACATACTTGGAAGCTTTGCAATAAAAATTGAGTAGTAGATAATATCTTACCCATACTCAGCTTTCAAGTATTCATTGTTGCAGCATGTTTATATTTTGAATGATATCTTTAAGTGTGTTTTTTGATACTGTCTCATTTTGTGATTAAAGCTTATACCGTCACCAAAGGCACAGAATCCACTAGTTACTGTCTCTGACCTGCAGCGTGTCACCCTGAAGCCCAACTCCAAAGTACTATCAACTCGAGTTACAAATGTCTTGATGTAAGGAACTACACTGTGTTATGCTCCACTGTACTTAAAATAATGTTTGTTTTGTTTTGTTTTGCCTATCTCTAACTTTAAAAGTTTGTATATGCTCATTGTAGAAGACTGGAAATCCACAGAAAAGTTACAGAAGAAAACGGGGGTGCCTGGGTGGTTAGTCAGTTAGGCATCTGCTTTCGGCTCAGGTCATGAACTCAGGGGGGAGTCTGCTCGTCCCTTTGCCCCTGACCCTGTTCATATTCTCTCTCTCTCTCTCAAATAATAAATAAAATCTTTAAAAAATTTTTTTGAAAAAGAAAAAAATCAAATAACTGTATGATTGAAGATAGCTACTATTAACATACTGTTGTTTATCATTCTAGTCTTTGTGTGGGCATCTACTCTATTATTTCCATTTCATGATGCTATTTATTATAAGATACACCAATGATTTATTAGTGGATTTGTGGGCAGGGGTGGCCCAGGGGCACCTGGCTGGCTTAGTTGGTGGAGCCTGCAACTCTCAGGTTGTAAGCCTGACCCCCAAGCTGGGCACAGAGATTACTTGAAAAAAAAAAAAAAAAAAAAAAAAAAAAAAAAAAAAACAGATAAATGGATTTGGGAGGAAAAGACATAATATCAAGAATGTTTTGGGGGGGGGGGGGGGGCGCGCCTTGTGCCTCAGTCGGTTGAGCATCTGCCTTTGGCCCTGGTCATGATCCCAAGGTCCTGGGATCAAGTGGTATATTGGGCTCCCTATTCAGCATGGAGCCTGCTTCTCCTTCTCCTTCTGCCATTCCCCCTGCTTGTGCTCTCTGTCAAATAAATAAAATCTTTAAAAATAATAATAATTTTTTTAGAGGTGCCTGCTCAGTCAGTTGAAGAACATGCAACTCCTGATCTCTGGGTCATGAGTTTGAGGTCCCATGTTGGGGATAGAGATTACTTAAAAAAGAAAAAAAAAGAATTTTTTAGGGGCGCCTGGGTGGCTCAGTTGGTTAAGCCGCTGCCTTCGTCTCAGGTCATGATCTTCAGGGTCCTGGGATCGAGTCCCGCATCGGGCTCTCTGCTCAGCAGAGAGGCCTGCTATCCCTCTCTCTCGCTGCCTGCCTCTCTGTCTATTTGTGTCTCTCTCTGTCAAATAATAATAAAATCTTAAAAAGCGAAAAAAAAAAAAAAGAATTTTTAAAGCAGCCCAATGTCAGAAATATAAAATATGAAAACTTGTAAGTCTTGGAATTGATGAAATCTTTGTGTTGTGTGTTACCTGTGTATAATCATAACATACATGCAGTTAAGGGCCTTTCCTGTTTAATGTGTCAAGAACTTTCCCCCATCTTAGTAAAAATCAGTTTAAAAGCATCATTTTGACTTCTTCAGTATATATAGCTCATTATGTCCAAATTTTCATAGATAAACACCTGGTTGAAACATTTAGGTTGTTTATGATTGTTTATTTCTAATTCTTTAGTGGAACGTCCTTGTCCATGTGCATAGCTGACTCTTTCCCTCAGATGGATTCTTATATGTATAAGTACTGAGTCAAGACGTATTACTTATTAGGGCAATTATATCACCTTATGCTCTTAACAGCATCTATGGCTTTGAACTCAAAACCGTAAGATCAGGAGTCACACACTCCACTGGCTGAGCCAGCCAGGTGCCCCTCTGCTGATGTAACAAATAGAACCACTTTCTAGGACATTGCCTATGGAAACGTCTGCTTTGCTTTGGGAAAGGGAATAAAATCTGGCAGGCTCTAACTTTATATTTTTATTTCATCAGTACCCCTGGTAAAAGCCAGATAGACCTGCGGAAACTACTCAGAAAAGTTGATGTAGAGAGGTAATATGCTCTCTTATCTTTATGCTTCTGAATCCATTTGAAAAGTTAGCATAAAACACAGCTTCTAATTTTTTCAATACCTTTGCAGAAGCCCAGGTGGAACCCCCACTTACCAATAAAGAAAACATGGACACAGGAACTGGGCTGACTCCAGTCATGACTCGGGCCTTGAGGAGAAAGTTTCAGGTAAGCCTTTAGGGGAATCAAAAAAAAAAAAAAATTGTTCCTTTTCTTCAAAATCCATTTATTTAGAATCATACAATCTAAAGAATCTTTCTTATAATAATCTTTAAATGGTACCTAATGCTTTACAAAACAGTTTCATATTTAGCCTTAATAAAATTCTGTGACCTAGCTAGCATTATCATCTCTACTTTCACCATGAATATCTGGTTTTATTAATTCCTTTAGATAAGTATTTATTAAGCACTTCCTCTATGCCAGGCACTGTGCTGGAGTACCAGGGATACAGTGGTAAGCAAAAACAAACCTAACTTTATTGTCTTGGAGCATTCAGACTAGTGAGGAAAATAGACATTAGTCAAATAATCACATATTTGTATAATTCTACACTGAGGTAAGTACTATAAAGGAAAGGAATGGGGTTCTGTTGGAACCCACAGAAGAACTTTATCTAGCCTAAGGAATCCCTTAGGAGGTGATGAAGTGAGACTTGAAGGATGAATAGGAATTAACTGGGAAGGGTGCCTATGGGATGAGGGGATGGGCCCAGCATGGACGTTTGGGAGGAAAGAGCTCCAAGCAAAAAGAACAGCGTACATAAGGGTGTTGAGGCGGAGGGCACCTGACCTAACTGAGAAACTGAAAAGGAGCCTAAGTAGCTGTAAGAGAAAGCGAGTCTGACAGTTAAAAACAGCGATGAAGATGCAGATAGGGATCAGATCGTGCACAGTTGATAGGAAAAGGTCTTGGCAGCTTTCTTCTTTGTCACCTACATGTATGACCCATACACCAAATTCTAGTATATCAGTGAAACCTGATGTGATTTCTTCCAAATCCTGTTTGTCTGTCATCTCCCTGTTCACCTCGTTCACTGGATCTATGGGGAGTAGCCATCCGTCTGCCACTCCTAGTAGTGCTGGGACACAGGGCTTCTGGCATCTTTGGCTACAAAACTTATATTTCCATTTCCCTCTGATGATAGAGACACACCACAGACTTCACTGCTAACACTTTGCCAACCCAACACTGTCCCCTCTTTGTTTCCTCATTAAGAATCAGTGCCTTTGGGGGACGCCTGGGTGGCTCAGTTGGTTAAGCAGCTGCCTTCGGCTCAGGTCATGATCCCAGCGTCCTGGGATCGAGTCCCACATTGGGCTCCTTGCTTGGCAGGGAGCCTGCTTCTCCCTCTGCCTCTGCCTGCCACTCTGCCTGTGCTCACTCTCGCTTCTCTCTCTATGACAAATAAATAAATAAAATCTTTAAAAAAAAAAAAAAAGAATCAGTGCCTTTGGGGCACCTGGGTGGCTCAGTGGGTTAAAGTCTCTGCCTTCAGCTCAGGTCATGTTCCCAGGATGCTGGGATTGAGCCCCGCATTGGGCTCTCTGCTCAGCCCTCTCTGCCTGCTTCTCTGCCTACTTGTGATCTCCGTCTGTCAAATGAATAAACAAAATCTTTTAAAAAAATAAAAAAATTTTTAAAATTAAAAAAAAAAAAAGAATCAGTGCCTTTTGCAGACAGTTTGGTTTCCCTCATGCCAATCACTGTTTAGAAGTGTGGCCACATTTCTATTTCCTCCTTTTGGAGCATCCAGTAGGGAACCCTACCCCCAGATCACATTTCTTGGTGATACCACAAATTATGAAGGACAGGGGCAAAAGGCAGAGGCCTCACTGAAGGACTAAGCCCCTTCCTTTCTTTTTCAGCTCTGGGATTCTTTTGTGTTCCTGCCCTACCCCATAATCACTATAATGAGTTGAGTAATGTGGAAACAAATGAAAATGCGATAAAGAATAAGCACACATATTGAACAACATCAAAATCCCAGAAAGGTGGGGTGCCTGGGTGGCTCAGTGGGGTTAAGCCTCTGCCTTCGACTCAGGTCATGATCCCAGGGTCCTGGGATCAAGCCCCGCATCGGGCTCTCTGCTCATCGGGGAGCCTGTTTCCACCTCTCCTCTCTGCCTGCCTCTCGGCATACCTCGTGATCTCTGTCTGTCAAATAATAAATAAAAATAAATTTTTTTTTAAAAAACCCAGAAAAGTATCTGCTGTATGAGCTGTTCGCAAAATCCACTTAGTAGGAGGAAGTTTTTTTTTTTTTTTTTAAGATTTTATTTATTTATTTGACAGAGAGAGATCACAAGTAGACCAGAGAGGCAGGCAGAGAGAGAGAGAGAGAGAGAGGGAAGCAGGCTCCCTGCTGAGCAGAGAGCCCAATGCGGGCCTCGATCCCAGGACCCTGAGATCATGCCCTGAGCCGAAGGCAGCGGCTTAACCCACTGAGCCACCCAGGCGCCCAGGAGGAAGTTTTTTTAAAAAAAAAAAAAAACTGTTGTTAGACATAAAATGACTCGTCCTCCTCCCCACCCCACCACCCCCAGAACTTAGGTTTCCCTTTTTCCTTTAAGTCTGAAGCAACTGTATTAGTTAGGTTTTGCATTTGGTAACAAAAATTTACTTTTGCATTAGGTAACAAAAATCTGACCACTGTGGCTTAACAAAGCACACCTTATTTTTCTTACCTACATATTTCCTTGGGAAGTAGGCAGCCATAACTGGTACAGCAGCTTCACCATGTCTTCACTGCTCTTCCAGCCTTAATGTGTGGCTTTTATCCTCATGGTAAAGAATGCCTCCACCTCCTGAAGCCGGGTGCCCATATTCTAGGCAAGATAAGGAGAAAGACAAAGGACAAAAGGGTGTGCTAGCTTAGCTACCCCTCACTTTATACAGGTGCTATCCCCAGGAACTTCTGATTATGTCAGAAAAACTGGGAAAAGTGGTTTTTAGAGTCTGGTGCATTGCTGCCCTGCATAAAATCTGGTTTCTGTTAGTGAGGAAGGAGATCTGTGTTGGCCACATAATTCATATTATAATTGGGACCCTTTTTTTTTTTCATAGATGGCTCACCCTAGAAGCCCAACTCAAACTCTGCCACTTTCTACAAGCAGCTTTGATGAACAAAACTGATGCTACCTCTGCCTGATGCCACATGATGATCCATAAAACACACAGATAAAATCACCCCGATCCTTTTTTTTTAAATGTAGTAGGGTATATATAAATAATTATACTAATATATAATTCCATTTGAAGAATTAAAGTATGTACACAGCCCCCATACATACTGTGATATAAAGTGAGTATTTGGGTATTTTTTTAGTTTGCATGATCAATAAGAGAGCAGATGGGAAAATGCAGTCCCTAAAGTGATGTTTATCTGGGAATTACCCAATTTAGGTTGGGGAGGTTGTTCAAATTTAACTAGATAACAAGTTTATACTCAATAGGTACAGTTTTGATGTTAAGAAAATAACCTGATTCCTTAAAAAATAAAATGAAATAACCCAGTTCCCATTCTTCTTGCGCATTCTCAGGTAGTTAAAAAGAAAAGTATTTCAGCCTATAAAGCTAATGCATTCTTCAGTAGGCGCTACAGACTTGATCATTTAAAAAGATCCTCTAGATTTGATTTCTGTTTACTGTAAACAGGAGGTAAGACTGTCCCCCACCCCAACCCAATTATTTTCCAAATGGATTTGAAGCAAAATATCCAATATAACCTTAAAATGAGAATGTACCATTTCTAGCAGCTAGAAAGGATCTTTAGGTAGTCCTATCTAGATCGCTGAAGTCTGAGATATTCCTTTCTTTGACATTTTCTATCCACATTCATGAAGCTAATTATGTTTTATGAGGATCTCAACATGAACCGTGTATTTTCCAGAGTGGCTTGCCAAGGATTATCTGAAGTCCATAGCAGATCTTCTGTGAGACCTAATTCCTGTTCTCAACTGCCTGTATCTTCAGTAACAGTAATAATACAAACCTCACTGGATTTTTGTTCTCTCCTGCCAGTCCAGGGTAGCCAGATTTGGCAATTGTAAATATACGACAGCCAATTTGAATTAAAAACAAAAAACTTTTAAATATAAATACATCCTATTAAACAATGGGTAGAGGATTTTTTGTTGTTATTGTTTTAGTATGTCCCAAATATTACATGGGAGCTATATTACTGAAAAAATTATTCACCATTTATCTGAAATTCAGCTTTCACAGGGCATTCTTTATTGTATCTGGTCACCCTATGGGTCAGTCCCCTACAAGTTGCAAGTAGTTCTGGGAGCCCCCAGCTTGTCAGATATGTCTACTTAGCAGTGGACACAATTATAGCTTCAGCCAGGATCCCCATTACTATTACGTTAAGTATCACAGAGGAAGGGAAACTCTCATCAGGGTGAGTTCCTGTGACTGAAAGTGCAGGATTAGCTTTGATTCCCTGCAGTTCCAAGAATAAGGACAGCAGCTGCTTGTGGATGGGAAACAAGGTGTTTTCAGATCTTTACTGAACTTCTAGCCTGCAGGAAGCGGCTACAGGGGTGAACTATTTTAGCCTAGGCTACAAAAGATATTTCCAGTCATTTCCCAAGAAATGCCTATATTTCCACAGACAAATACTACTTTGAGATACCAAATACAGTGTTGTGGAAAGTCACCAGACTGGAAAGCAGACCTGGGGACCATGTTTTGTTCTCATGAGACCCAAATTTATGTCTATAGACACATTTATGAATGAAAATTAAAACAGGTATAAAGTTAAGAAACATACCTGCTTCTAATTTAAACAAAATAAAACAAAGCCTGCTAGCTCATTTATATTATATAAGAATAAAAGGAATGATCTCTGAGAACAAAACATTTGAGTATTTGTAATGATGTTTTATGGAGCACTTACAATGCTTAGATTAATAAACCACCATGTACTGTCTCAATTTAATTTAAAATGATTTGATGATTTGATCATTCTTGTGGAATAAAGGTTCATTTAAAAATGCTATAGAAATCCTATATATAAACATTTATAAAGCTGCTATTGCCATTGTACCAGTATTAAAAATGTTTTCTACCTTGTGTTTTTTACTAATTTTTATGACAGGTTTTATATTATACCATTTGAGAATCTTGTGAATGCTATGGCTTCATTACACTGTTGCTAATTATATACTTCCAATGTTTATTTTCAGACTGAGTAACAACCATACAATATAAACACCAAGGTCCACCTGGTGATGTTTTAAAATAAAAGCAATTAAAAAAAAAAACCTTTGGTTTTTTTTCTTAAAAAATTTTTTTTGGGGGCACCTGGGTGGCTCAGTGGATTGAAGCCCCTGCCTCGGCTCAGGTCATGATCCAGGGTCCTGGGATCGAGCCCCGCATCGGACTCTCTGCTCAGCAGGGAGTGTGCTTCCCCCTGTTCTCTCTGCCTTGCCTCTCTGCTACTTGGTCTCGTCTGTCAATAAATAAATAAATAAATCTTTTTCTAAAAAAAAAATTTTTTTTTTTTGGTAGAACGATAACATAGAAAAGTACATAATACACAAATTAATAAATCATAAAGCAAATACTCACGTAACCACAAAGAAAGAGACTTTATAAATGTCTTTAGAAGCCCTGCCTGTCTCCCTCCCCTAACACTATCCCTTTCCTCAAGAAGTAACTACTGATTAGCTTGTTATAATAAATATTTCCTTGCTTTTATCCTCTAAGTACACATCCCTAAATGCTATGGTTTATTTTGCTTGCTTTTGAACTACCCAAATAGAATAGTAAATTATGTATTTTGTTTCTGCCTTCTTTCTTTCTTTTTTTTTTTTTTAAGATTTTATTTATTTACTTGGCAGAGAGAGAGAGATCACAAGTAGGCAGAGCAGCAGGCTGAGAGAGAGGGGGAAGCAGGCTCCCTGCTGAGCAGAGCCCAATGCCAGGCTCCATCCCAGGACCCTAATTTCATGAACTGAGCTGAAGACAGAGGCTTAACCCACTGAGCCACCCAGCTGCCCCCTGCCTTCTTTCAATCAACATTTATTTTTAGATTCAACCATGTTATATAGTGGATCACTTGTTTTTATTGTGTGAATATAGTTATCACTCATTCTTTTTTTTTAATTGTTTTGTTTTTGGGATTTTTTTCAGATTTATTTATTTATTTATTTATTTAACAGACAGAGATCACAAGTAGGCAGAAAGGCAGGCAGAGAGAGAGGGGGAAGCAGGCTCCCCGCCGAGCAGAGAGCCCGATGTGGGGCTCGATCCCAGGACCCTGGGATCATGACCCAAGCCAAAGGCAGAGGCTTTAACCCACTGAGCCACCCAGGTGCTCCGTTATTACTTATTCTATTGTTAATGGAAATTGGGATTGTTTATAATTTTTGGCTATTATGAACCACGCATGACATTATGAACATTCTTGGATATGTACATATGTACAAGAATTACTCTACTGTGATATCTAGGAGTGCAACTGCTAGGTTGTAAAGCATGCCTCCTTTCTAGATACTATGAAACTGGTTTTGCAAGTGGTTGTACAATCCATGGTCCCCTCAGCAAAATATGAGTTCTTGTTGTTCCTGTTTTATTCAAGGGAGCCTTTTCTATTTGAGTTTTCAACATTTTTTTACTTGGGAAATCTGTACAATGCTTATGGTTAATATACTCTTATTTTGCCTAGATTTATAAGTCCAACAATTGTTAAGATGATTTTTTATCAGCAAAGTCACATACTAAACAGCAAATAATACACATGGTGAGGATCACAATATGATTTATATTGATAAAAGTAGAATTTCTCATTTTCGTTGGATTTTCAAAAAGAGATAGGATCTGGGGGCATCTGGGTGGCTCAATTGGTTAAATATCTGTGTTTCACTCAGGTCATGATCTCAGGGTCCTGGGATTGGGGCCTTCCTCTGGCTTCCTGCTCAGCTGGGAACCTGCTTCTCCCTCTCGCTCTACCCTTCCCCCATGCTCTCTTTCTCTCTCTCTCAAATAAGTCAATAAAACCTGTTTTAAAAAAAGAGATAGGATCTGAACATGTAGAGAAGGGAACAAGTAAATGGTAAGTAGGCAAATTTTTTAATATGTATATGAAAGCAATTCCTTTTTTATTTTATTTATTTATTGCACAGAGAGAGAGCACAAGCAGGGGGAGCAGCAGGCAGAGGGAGAGGGAGAAGCAGGCTTCCTGCGGAGCAGGGAGCCTGACATGGAGCTCAATCCCAAGACCCCAGGATCATGACCTGAGCTGAAGGCAGATGCTTAACTGATTGAGCCACACAGGTGTCCCAACAAATTTTTTTTAAAATATGTTTTTTTAAAAACCCACTCCTGGGGCACCTGCGTGGCTCAGTCGTTGGGCGTCTGTCTTTGGCTCAGGTCATGATCCCAGGGTCCTGGGGTTGAGCCTCGCATCCAGGTCCCTGCTTGGCAGGAAGCCTGCTTCTCCCTCTCCCACTCCCTCTGCTTGTTTTCCCTCTCTTGCTATGTCTCTCTCTGTCAAACAAAGTCTCAACAACAACAACAACAACAAAATCCCACTCCCACTCCTTTTTGAATTCTTTTTAGTAAATAAGGATTGGTTGAGAAGCCAAGTATAGCTTAATTTATTAAAAACACCACCACCATGGACTTACGGTTCTATCCTTCCTTTGAAAATTAAATGAAATAATTATTTCCCCCACCACAGTTTTATTTAGATATAACTGACATATAACATTGTATTAGCTTAAGGCATACTACATAATAATTTGATATATGTATATACTGCAAAATTATTCCCACAATAAATAGATAAAGATAAAAGAGGATGAAAAGTACAGCACAGGAAATATAGTCAATAATGTTATAATAACTATGGTGACAGATGGTAACTACAATTATCATGGTGACCATTTCATAATACATAATTTTTGAATCACTATGGTATACACCTGAAACCATACAATGTAATATTGTATGTCAACTCTACTTCAATAAAAATAAATAAACAAAAACAAGAGGATGTCTACCCCAAAACCTGCACACAGAAGTTCGTAGCAGCTTTACTAACAATTTACAAAACTTGGAAGCAACTAAGATGTATTCTAGTAGGCAAAAGGATAAATAAATGGTGGTACATCTAGATAACAGAATATTATTCAACACTAAAAAGAAATGAGCTATCAAAGCATGAAAAGACACAGAGGAAACTTAAATGCATATTACTAAGTGAAGAAGCCGATCTAAAAAGCTATGCATTGCATGAGTACAACTACAGGACACTGGAAAAGGCAAAACTTATGGAGACAAAAAAAAGATCAGTGGTTGCTAGGGGTCGGAGAAAGGAAGAATGAATACGAGACACATAGAGGATTTGGGGGGCAGTGAAACTATTATAGATGACACTGTAATGGTGAATACATGTCTTTATACATTTGTCCATGCCCATAGAATGTACAACACCAAGAATAAACCTTAATGTTAGCTATCAATTTGGGGTTACTAATGATGTGTCAACCAATGCAGGTTCATAGATTGTAATATAGGTACTGTTTTGGAGCCAGATGTTGATGGGGGTGGGGGGGTGGGGCAGGGAACGTGTTTGTGTTGGGGCAGAGGTTACAGTGGAACTTTCTGCTCAGTTTTGCTATGAACCTAAAACTTTTAAAATAAAAGTCTATTTGAAAAGAAAAAGGAAAACAGGGAGTAAAGAAATGAAAGTGAACAAATTCTAATACGTTTTAAACATTTTACTATACATTTTAGCGTTTTTGATATATATTCTTCCAAGAAGGAGAAATTATTTTTTTTAAAGCTTGTACTCCATAAACCTTTCAAAATCACTGGATTTCTTTTCCACTGATGTGAGTGAATTACGTTTCTTTAGAAATAAGACAGAAGAAAGGAAATATGTTCACCTACCTTGCTTTGCCAGGTATCTCTAGAGCTGTGTTTCTCAAACTGTAACCTGTGTACAAATCATTAGGATTTAGTTGAAATGCATGTACTGATTCAGCAGGTCTGGGTTAGGGCCTGAGATTCTCTCTACATTTTTAACTAGCTCCCACTTGGACCTGCAGGCTACCCCTTCTGTAGCAAGATTCTAGAGTTTAAACCGAACTACTTTTCTGTTTTTGCAAGAGTCACTTGGCCAGCTTCTTTTGCAGTGTTTTTGAATTCCTTGAACTGCAAAACTCTGTTTCCAATCGTCTTTTTGATCTCTCAATTCCTACCGCCTCGTGTTAAGGCAAACCTTAAACAAGCTGTGGTATAGCAGTGGGGAAACCTCGAAGAACTAGGAGGAGCGGGAGGCGGAACCTAAAGTGAGAGGAAAGCAGGAAATGAAGAAGCGGAGGAGGGATTTCGAAAGTGGACGTCAGCCGGTTGGGTTTTCAGGGAGGACCGGAAAGAGTCTAGAGAAGTCTTAGCACCATGGCGGGTCCTGTCAGCTTACGAGAGCTTCTAATGGGCGCTTCATCCTGGACCGGCTCTGAAAGTCCGGAGGGATCCCCTACAGAGCGGGGAGGGAGCGTGGCTGGTGGACTGGAGCCTCCTTGGCGAGAGGATGAGATCTGCGTGGTGGGAATCTTCGGCAAGACGGCTCTGCGACTGAATTCCGAGAAGTTCTCACTTGTGAATACGGTTTGCGACCGACAGGTCTTTCCCCTCTTTCGCCACCAAGATCCTGGGGACACGGGGCCTGGAATCAGGACCGAGGCTGGAGCCATTGGGGAGGCTGGTGGAGCCGGAGACGCTGGGGCTGGGACGGGAGATTCGGTTCGGGGAGGTGTAGCTGCCGCTGAAGGTAACCGAACTGAGCCAGGCTCCCAGGACTACAGCCTTCTGCAGGCCTATTACAATCAGGAAAGCAAAGTTCTTTATCTTCTTCTCACTTCCATCTGTGACAATTCGCAGCTTCTGCGGGCTTGTCGTGCCCTTCAGAGCGGGGAAGCTGGAGGTGGCCTCTCTTTACCTCATGCAGAAGCGCACGAGTTCTGGAAGCATCAAGAGAAGCTGCAGTGTCTCAGTCTCCTTTAC
This sequence comes from Lutra lutra, assembly GCF_902655055.1. NCBI lineage: Eukaryota > Metazoa > Chordata > Mammalia > Carnivora > Mustelidae > Lutra > Lutra lutra. The sequence continues at coordinate 33,618,177 of NC_062293.1, forward strand.
CTTTTCTCCGTCTGTCACATCCTGCTTCTGGTCCATCCTACTTGTTCCTTTGACATCACTTACGATCGAGTATTCAGAGCCCTGGATGGACTGAGACAGAAAGTACTGCCCCTTCTCAAAACAGCCATTAAGGATTGTCCAGTTGGCAAAGACTGGAAGCTAAACTGCCGACCTTGCCCACCTAGACTCCTTTTCCTCTTTCAACTTAATGGAGCCCTCAAGGTGGAACCCCCTCGGAGCCAAGACCCAGCTCATCCAGACAAGCCCAAGAAGCATTCTCCCAAAAGGAGACTGCAACATGCCCTGGAGGACCAGATCTATAGAATCTTTAGGAAGAGTCGTGTCTTGACTAATCAGAGTATCAATTGCCTCTTTACGGTGCCTGCCAACCAAGCTTTTGTGTACATAGTTCCGGGTAGCCAAGAGGAGGACCCAGTAGGCATGTTGCTGGACCAACTTAGGAGTCATTGTACTGTGAAGGACCCAGAATCTTTGCTGGTGCCTGCACCCCTTTCTGGGCCCAGGCGATACCAGGTGATGAGGCAGCATAGCCGACAGCAGCTGTCTTTCCACATTGACAGCAGCAGTTCCAGTTCTTCCGGGCAGTTAGTGGATTTTACCCTTCGGGAATTTCTGTGGCAACATGTGGAGCTAGTCCTAAGCAAGAAAGGTTTTGATGACAGTGTGGGCAGGAACCCACAGCCTTCCCATTTTGAACTTCCCACTTACCAGAAGTGGATCTCAGCAGCTTCAAAACTGTATGAAGTAGCTATTGATGGGAAAGAGGAGGACCTGGGTTCTCCCACTGGGGAGCTAACATCTAAGATTTTAAGCAGTATTAAAGTCTTGGAAGGGTTTTTGGATATTGACACCAAATTCTCAGAAAACCGGTGCCAAAAAGCTTTACCCATGGCCCATAGTGCTTATCAGTCAAATTTGCCTCATAATTACACAATGACTGTCCATAAAAACCAGCTTGCTCAGGCTCTTCGAGTGTATAGTCAACATGCTAGGGGTCCTGCCTTTCACAAATATGCCATGCAGTTACACGAAGACTGCTACAAGTTTTGGAGCAATGGCCATCAGCTCTGTGAGGAGAGGAGTTTAACTGATCAACACTGTGTACACAAATTTCACTCATTACCTAAATCAGGTAGCTAAAATTCTCTCAGCATTTTGAACAGAACTGAGCTGTGTTTTTATTCTTGGTGTTTTTTTAAATGACTATTTTTAAGTAATCTCTTTGCCCATTGTGGGGCTCAAACTCATGACCCTGAATCAAGAGAGAGTTGCATACTTTATTGGCTGAGCCAGCCGTCACCCCTATTTGGTGTTTTAAGAGAGGCTATTCCCTAGGTATTGATATTTTTTAAAAGGCCCTATAGAAATTCAGTTGCATCAAATTTAAGTTTTCTCTCCTGCTGTAAAAGAAATAACATGTATGGCTACTAATTATTTTCTTGTATTTAAAGGATGAGCCGTAGGGAATTAGTAAATGAGAACTGTTAATACAAATTTCAAAAAATTTCGTATTAGCATTTTATCTTGGAGTTTTCGTTGAATTAAAAGGAATACAATGAAATGTATTCTCACCATGATGATGATAAAATTGTCTTAGAAAACCTAAGACTTCAGATTGAAAATATATGTCCTTCTTTGTATCTTCATTTGCTTTTTCTGCTGTGTATATTTAGTCAAGATTTTGGTGTTTTGTACTGGGTGTTTTTTATTTTTCCTTCTCATTTCCAACGTACTGTTTGAAGAAATTTTGAAGTTAAATGCTATAGAATATAAAATAAATTTGACTCTGCATTGTATGTGCGAAGTTAATAGTGAGTGTTATGTTTTCCAGGAGAAAACCAGAAGCCGATAGGAATCCTCCCGTGCTGTATCACAATAGCCGAGCTCGATCTACTGGTGCCTGTAAACTGTGGGAAGGAACAGGCACCTCGAGATGATCCCTTTGATATCAAGGCAGCTAACTATGACTTTTACAGGTAGACTCTAAATTTTTTCTTCCTCTTTTTCCTCCTTTGGTGGGTGTGTTAACTACCATTTAAGTAAAATACATATTTTCAGAAGCAAAGTATGTAGAAAAGTAAATGTGACTGGAGTATGCTCTATAGCAAGGAAAAGTTCTTTTTATTACTTGCTTACCCAGAATTGCTAATCTTGTTTTTAGAGTGAAGAATGTTTTATTTATTTTTTAAAAAGGTTATTTATTATTCGAGAGAGAGAGAAAGTGAGAGAGCCGAGCGAGGGGTGAGAAGAGGGAGAAGCAAGCTCCCCATGGGCAGGGAGCCTAGAAGTGGGGCTTGATCCCAGGACCCCCGGATCCTGATCTGAGCTAAAGGCAACCGCTTAACCCACTGAGCACCCAGGTGCCCAGAGTGTGTTATTTTAAATGAAGAGTTCACAAGGTTGTTTTATTTTATTTTTGTTTCTTTCCTCTATAGATTCTGGAAGAAAAATGGTTGTGGAAAAGTGGATCATATCAATTTCCCAGTATTTGAACCAAGTACACCAGATCCTGCTCCTGCCAAAAATGAATCTTCTCCTGCCCCTCCAGATGCAGATGCTGATAAACTAAAGAAAAGAACCTCAAACCCAAGGAGAGAGCACAAGCCTGAGTTTAGCTTTGAGTTTAGGCCAGTCCACAGATAGTTTAGGTACCTATCCAGCTGATCCACAAGCAGGAGGAGATAATCCAGAAGTTCATGGTCAAGGAGAAGTAAAACTGAGAAGAGACCAAATTTAGTTGATAGACAGGCATCCACAGTTGAGTATCTCCCAGGCATGCTACATTCAAATTGTCCTAAAGGTCTCCTACCCAAATTCTCCAGTTGGTCATTGGTTAAATTAGGCCCTGCTAAGTCTTATAACTTTCATACAGGTTTAGACCAACAGGGCTTTATTCCAGGAACAAATTATCTTATGCCTTGGGACATTGTCATCAGGACTAGAGCCGAGGATGAAGGAGACTTAGACACAAATTCTTGGCCTGCTCCAAATAAAGCTATTCCTGGAAAGAGAAGTGCAGTTGTAATGGGAAGAGGAAGACGGAGAGATGACATAGCTCGAGCATTTGTGGGCTTTGAGTATGAAGACTCTAGAGGTCGAAGGTTTATGTGCTCAGGACCTGACAAAAGTAATGAAAGTAATGGGAAGTGGGCCAAAGGAGTCCGCTTTAAAAGCCTTGAATAGTGATATGCCCTTATATATTCTGTCATCATCTCAGGGTAGAGGGCTAAAACCACATTATGCTCAACTTATGAGGCTTTTTGTTGTAGTTCCCGATGCTCCTTTGCAGATAATACTAATGCCCCAGGTAAGAAATACGACCTTTTCCATCCTCAAATAAAAAAATGCTGATGCTTGTTTTGTCTTTTAGAAGTGCAGGATGATATCAAAGTAATTATTTCATTAAACAGTTTAAATTTTAAATACCTTTTCGACCTAATATTCTAGTTCTGAAAAAAAATCATGTGTTAATCAGTTTACACTATCAACTCACATTGTATAGTTCAAAGGCAGAACTTGAAGTTAAAAATCTGTAGAAAAGTAGGATAATACCTGAGACTAGTAATGTAATATTGAATATGATTAGAGTTAGGAGCATACCCATTATCTCCTTAATCTTATATGGTCTTTGAACCTGTTGTTTGTTTAGGCATTTACCTTTCAAGTGTTTCTTATTGAAAAATGTAAAAATAAGTGCATTACCTTTATTTTTCAGGTTCAGCCAGGCCCACCACCGTGTCCAGTGTTCTACCCAGAGAAACAAGAAATCATTCTCCCACCAGATGGCCTCTGGGTTTTGAGATTTCCTTATGCATATGTGACTGAGAGAGGACCTTGTTTCCCTCCTAAGGAAAATGTGCAGTTAATGAGTTACAAGGTGCTCCGTGGAGTTCTTAAAGCGGTAACACAATGAGCGTTTTTACAGCCAGTTCAATCTTAAAGCTGGTGTTTGGTTTTGGTGTGTGCTGCGGGGGGAGGTTGTTTTTGTTTTTGTTTTGTATGCTGTATTTTCTTGAATCCAAAATGTGCTTTGGTTACAGGTGTTCAGTATTGGGACAGTAGTTGTTCCACTATTTCATAAATTGATATTTATTGTAAGTGGACCTACAGCTTGCTAATAAACTTTGGTTCTTCTAGAAAAGGACATAAAATACCTGGTTGGTATCTCTGTTTTCTTTGTTTCTGTTCACTGTCCATAATAAAACATATTTCTGTCATAACAATGTTACATAATCATGTTGATCCAAAACTTTGCTTTGGTTAAAACAATGTTTAAGCTGGGATTTTCCTTAGGATGCCACTTCTGAAATTACCTTCAAAAAGAAGATGACCCTGGGGCGCCTGGGTGGCTCAGTGGGTTAAGCCGCTGCCTTCGGCTCAGGTCATGATCTCAGAGTCCTGGGATCGAGCCCCGCATCGGGCTCTCTGCTCAGCAGGGATCCTGCTTCCTCCTCTCTCTCTGCCTGCCTCTGCCTGCTTGTGATCTCTGTCTGTCAAATAAATAAATAAAATCTTTAATAAAAAAAAAAAAAAAAAAGAAGATGACCGAGTAGGTTATCTGGTAATGGTATGGACGACTTACTTGCAAAAAAAAAAAAAGCCCTATTGTTTGGCTCATAATTCTGGTACCTAAGTTAGACTGTTTTGTCCTGACTATTTTATTCCTGGACTGATGAGATGTCATTTTTTTTTTTACTTTTTTATTTTTATTTTATTTCATTTTTTATTTGAGAGATATATTTTAAGTGAATGCTATCTGAACTAAAACTTATTTAACTTTTTTTCTAAGACTTTGTTTTAAGTAATCTCTACACTCAACATGAGCCTCCAACTCTGGAAATTAATTTACAGTGTTCTTGCATCTCATCCTTATTTTTCATCCTTTTAATTTTTCCTACTTTATATATCAGTTTTAACAATCACAATCACTTTTGTACTAAGCATGGTTTTGGGGTGGTTTTATTAAGTAGTGCACTGCATTTGGAAAACACAGCTAGATTGCTCTGTAGGACATATATTAATAGTTGTTTGCTTTTCTAAAGATTTATTTAAGGGAGAGCGAGAAAGTGGGGGGAGGGTCATAGGGAGCCAGAGAGGGAGAGACGCAGACTCCCCACTGACCATGGCTTGATCTCATGACGCTGAGATCATGACCTGAGCTGAAACCAAGAGTCAGATGCTTAACTGACTGAGCCACCCAGACCCCCTTGTTTTGCTTTTTTAATAGCCTATAAGAGTTGAGTAACAGGTTGTATAAACTTGTGGTTAAAGGAACTGTAACAAAGTAGTTTGTAAGAACAAATAAGGTGTCAAAAGAGCAGATCTGTGTCTTTTTTTTTCTTTCTTTTTTTGATGTCGTTCTTACATGAAAAAAAATTTACATTCCTGCTTAAATTAGTAAGTGATTTTCCTTAATTATTTTTGATTACAGAAGCCACCCTAATTTGAATTTCTGTAGTTTTAAATACAAATTTTTATGCTATTTGTATTTACAGCCTGCTTAAGACAATTGCAAACTTCTTCATGTTTTTATCTATAAATTGGTTTATAGAATGTTGCATTAGAGAAGTGTGGACTATGCAGTTTGTATTGCTTACTGCCTTGCACATTAGTGATATAACCTTATTCAGCAAATTTCCAAAGTGATTTTATTAAAGAAATTATATTTCTTCTGTAGCAGCACTTGCATTGTCCTTTGCTTAGCAGATGTTTCCTCTTTCTTATTGAGGATAAAGCAGATGATTCAAATGAATTTTTTTTTTTTTTTAAAGAATTGCTAGGTTAGAAGGGACTTCACAGGATATCTTTTGGCCTATTGGTAAGTCTGTTGTGTCTCCAAAAAGTTGTATAGAATTTTAGGAAGTAAATTACATCTTTTTTTTTTAATTTTATTTATTTATTTGACAGACAGAGATCACAAGCAGGCAGAGAGGCAGGCAGAGAGAGAGGAGGAAGCAGGCTCCCCGCTGAGCAGAGAGCCCGACGTGGGACTCGATCCCAGGACCCTGAGATCATGACCCGAGCCGAAAGCAGCGGCTTAACCCACTGAGCCACCCAGGCGCCCCGAAAGTAATTATATCTTATTCAAGGAGTGCTTATTAAAGGACAAATGTGATAGCTCTTTTTTATGTTAAACTATGTTACTCTGATTTTTTTTAAATGGCCTCACATGTTGGTTTAAAGTTAAGTTCCCTGTACTACTTAAACAGAGGAATTTGTATTTTAGTTGAAAAACAAAAAACTTTCAAGAGAGAGTAAAACAAAGAAAATTAGAAAAATGGGACTAGGAAAGTCTGATTCACAAAAATAACAATAGCTACTCTTTCCTGAATGCCACAATAATAACAGCGATTTCATGAATGTCCACTTCTTAGGTACTTTACTAAGCATTTTGCATACATTGTCTCTAATCCTTAAAACGTTGCAAGATAAGTCTGTTTTCACAGATCAAGAAATTAAAGTTAGAAGTGGCTGAATAATTTGTCCAGGGTCACATAGTAGGGAGTAGCAAAGTCAGAATTTAAATCAAGGACTCTGATTTCAAAGCTGTACTCTTCCGGTGTCCTGTCTTCTGAAAAAATATAAGATTGAAAACTGCATGTCAGTTCCTCCAACTGAATATTTGACTCTGGTCTTAAGACTTGGTGAACGGGTGAGTTTTGGGGTGCCTGGGTGGCTCAGTTAAGCATCTGCCTTCAGTTCTGGTCATGGTCTTGGGGTACTGGGATCTAGCACTGCAATGGTCTCCCCACTCAGCGGGAAGACTGCTTGTGTGGCTCCCTCTGCCCCACCCCCACCCCTTATGCTTGCTCATGCTTGCTTTCTCAGTCTCTAATGAATAAATAAAATCTTAGGGGCGCCTGGTTATCTCAGTTGGTTAAGCAACTGCCTTAGGCTCAGGTCATGATCCTGGTGTCCTGGGATTAAGTCCCGCATTGGGCTCCCTGTTTGTCAGGGAGTCTGCTTCTCCCTCTGACCCTCCCCCTTCTCATGCTCTCCATCTCATTTCTCTCTCCTCGGTCAAATAAATAAATAAAATCTTTTTTTTTTTAAAGATTTTATTTATTATTTGACAGAGATCACAAGTAGACGGAGAGGCAGGCAGAGAGAGAGAGAGGGAAGCAGGCTTCCTGCTGAGCAGAGAGCCCGACGCGGGACTCGATCCCAGGACCCCGAGATCATGACCTGAGCCGAAGGCAGCAGCCCAACCCACTGAGCCACCCAGGCGCCCAATAAAATCTTTTTAAAAAGACATGTGTGGGGCACCTCTGTGGCTCAATGGGTTAAGCCTCTGCCCTCGGCTCGGGTCATGATCTCAGGGTCCTGGGATCGCACCCTGTATCAAGCTCTGCTCACGGGGAGCCTGCTTCCACCTCTCTCTCTGCCTGCCTCTCTGCGTATTTGTGATCTCTCTCTCTGTGTCAAATAAATAAATAAAATCTTAAAAAAAAAAAAAAAGACGTGAATGGGTGAGTTTTTAATGTCAGAAAAATTGGGCATGATACCCCTAAAATATCTTGTTTCTTTTAAGACCATGAATCTTGATTCTCTCTAAACTCTATTGAATCTTTACATTATACCATCTCTTGTTACAGATTTTCTCCTGTATAAAATAGTACTATAGTAAATTGGAGCCAAAAAAAAAAAAAAAAAAAAAGATTCTACTGCTTAGGAAACCTGGACAATGGCACCTGAGTGGCTCAGTCTGTTGAGCATCAGACTCTTGGTTTTAGTTCAGAGCATGATCTCATGGGTCAGATGGGTGAGCCCCATGTTGGGCTCTGCACTCCTCAGGGAGCCTGCTTAAGGATTCTCGCCCACTGCCCACATCCGTCCCCACTCTCTCTCTCAAATAAATAAATCTTTAGAAAGAGAAATCTAGACAATTTACTTAATTCTTGAGCATTATTTTCTCTAAAATGGTAATGATTAAATAATAAAATGATAATGATAATTATTATTTATCACAAAGGGTGTTTGTGAGGAGTAAAGGAGTATATATAAAGCTCCTAACAGAGGGGCACAAAAATAACTTCTTTCTTTTTAAAGATTTTATTTATTTATTTGACAGAAATCACAAGTAGGTAGAGAGGCAGGCAGAGAGAGAGAGGGGGAAGCAGTCTCCCCGCTGAGTAGAGAGCCCGATGTGGGGCTCAATCCCAGGACCCTGGGATCATGACCTGAGCCAAAGGCAGAGGCTTTAACCCATTGAGCCACCCAGGTGCCCCTATAAATTCTTGATAATTATATTTTATCTTGAATTTACTTTTTAAAGGTATCCCATAATTCTAATAGTTTTGGAGATGGTGAATACATTTTGGTTAGTTTTAGTCCTACATTTTATTATCAGGTAAACAGTGCCTAATATATGTAAAACCTATGGTGAGCACCATGACGGGTAGCAGTTTTGTACACTTGATTTGTACCTTTCCTCTTGTACCTTTCTGTGGTCTTTTAAACTTGATTTAATTTTTGGTAGTTTGTTTATACTTCAAATATGACACCCTCTGAAATCCTTTGGCCACTCTCTCTCCTTTCTGTCTCTTACAACTTTGTGCCTGTCCTAAGATGTGGCAAATAGAACTACACTCAGTTTTTGGAATGCTGCACAACTGTGAACAAAGGCCAGCTAGCAGTTTATGTTTAATTTTCAGTATTCTGTATTCAGTATTTATTGGCCTAGGTTGGCACAGGAGCTCACTGGGTTGATGTTTTAAGGAAGTAGTTTACTGCATCTCCAAACATTGGATGCCATCTAAAGCTTTAGTTTGGTGATCTTGTAAAATGAGGATAGTAACTCCTTTACCTACCTCAAAAGATAACCTTGGTTCAAACTCTTAAAGTTGTATTAATTGAAGTCCTTTACAAACTCTTACAAACAGAAAGGATAGTTACTGTTATTTGTAACTGAGCTCAGACCCTATCATATTGTAAATACAATGTATTGTTCCCAAATCTTTCTATGCGAAAAATAATCCTGCCCAAAATATAGCAATAAAAATAATTTTCTTCTTTTTTTTTAAGATTTTATTTATTAGAGAGAGAGCACAAGCAGCAGGAAGAAGCAGAGAGAGAGGGAGAAGCAGATTCCCCATTGAACCAAGGAGCCTGACGTGGGGCTCCATCCTAGGACCCTGAGATCATGACCTGAGCCAAAGTCAGATGCTTGACCAACTGAGTCACCCAGGCATCCCACATGCATATGTCTTTTATTAATACTATGAACTTTTCTTTGCAGAATAAACTGTTAGACTTTGGATTGATGGGGCAAGGGATATATACATTTTGCATTTTGACACATGTTGCTAAATTGCCCTGCAAAAAGTTAAACCATGCTCTAGCCTAGTATCAGATTTCCAGATTGATGGCAGGCCATCAATCCAATCAGCACCAGTTTTCTTATTTTGAATAAGATCTCAACTTAATTTATGAATTCCTTCAGAACTCTTGGGTAAATATCTCTGATCCTAGGCATTACATCTGCTACCTAATGATTTGGGCAATGCAATTGTAAAGGGATTTAAATGACAACCTAAGGAATCATTCATTAATCTTTTATTTTTCAGAAGCTTAATACTATCTTCTCCAACCAACCCCTTGAACTGAATTAAGATTGGTGACCTTTGTTATAACATTAGCTACTAGCTATGTAATCTTGGGCAAAGTACTTAATTTCTGCAGAGAACAGTGAAACAGGCCAGGCACGTGGGTGGCTCAGTTGGTTAAGCATCCACCTTCAGCTCAGGTCATGATCCCGGGGTCCTGGGATAGAGACCCACTCTGGGATCCCTGCTCAGCAGGGAGGCTGTTTCTCCCTCTGCCACTGCCCCTGCTTGTGCTCTCTCTCTCTCTCTCTCCTTGGGTTAAACAAAAGTTTAACAAAAGTTAAAAGAAAAGTTGCTATCAGGTGAGATTTTGGTAAAGGGAAGCAGAACCATGCCCATCAAGCTGATCTATAGGATATAATTTGTCAGCCCTAAACAGATTATTTCTAACAAGGCAATATTTTTCAACTCATGAGTTTCCTTAAAATCTTTTAGTTTAAAAAATGTGGTTATATTTGATAATTTTCATACTTAGTTCTTTTTCTTCTATAAAGGCTTTACCATTTCTCTAGATATTTTGATATTAGATCAAGAAATAGACTTCCTATGGTGGCAAACTGATGCAGAAGTTTTTTTCAGCTACTTCTTTATTTTTTTTTTTAAGGTTTTATTTATTTATTTGACAGAGACAGAGACAGCTAGAGGAGGAGGAGGGGGAGGCGGAGAAGAAGCAGCCGGCTTCCCACTGAGCAGGGCGATGTGGGGCTCTATCCCAGGACCCTGGGATCATGACCAGAGCTGAAGGCAGATACTTAAGGACTGAGCCACCCAGGCACCCCTCAGCTACTTTTTTTTTTTAAAGGAAAAGATTTTAGGGGCGCCTGGGTGGCTCAGTGAGTTAAGCCTCTGCCTTCACCCCGGATCATGGTCCTGGGATCAAGCCCTGCATGGGGTTGTCTGCACGGTGGGGAGCCTGCTTCCCCCTCTCTCTCTGCCTGCCTCTCTGCCTACTTGTGATCTCTGCCACCCAGGTGCCCCAACTTTATTTATTTTTATTTTAGAGCAAGAGAGAGAGCGCACACAAGCAGGGGGGAGAGCAGAGGGGAGGAGAAGGAGGGGGAAAGAACCCCAAGCCAACTTGTGCTGAGCTCCGAGCCCTGAGTAGGGCGCTATCCCACAACCCTGAGATCACCTGAGCTGAAACCAAGAGTCTAACACTCAGCCCATTGAATGTTACCGAGGCGCCCCAATTTCAGCTACTTTTTAAAATTTAGTGTAGGCCACCGTTTCCTAGAATCTTCATGGAATGAGGACTTCAACTATCTGTATTTTAACCTCAAACTTTGTAATTGATTAAGTTCTTCTAGCTTATCTCGTAACTCAGGCAAAAGATCCTGCAGGCAAAACATAACCTGATGGGGGCGCCTGGGTGGCTCAGCGGGTTAAAGCCTCTGCCTTTAGGCTCAGGTCATGATTCCAGAGTCCTAGGATCGAGCCCCACATCCGGCTCTCTGCTCAGCAGGGAGCCTGCTTCCCTTCCTCTCTCTGCCTTCCTCTCTGCCTACTTGTGATCTCTGTCAAATAAATAAACAAAATCTTAAAAAAAAAAAAAACATAACCTGATGGGCACTGAAACTAACCCCTTAATTACCCCCTGAACCAGCAAGACCCCCAGTCAAGATTACATACTGTCTTAAAAGTCAGTGATCGACTTGACCTTCACGGCGCTCCTCGGATATGTAGCCACCTACCTTTTCCCCACATTTTCCTTATGTCAACCTGGAAGTATGGATAAAAGGAAAACTAGTTGGCCCTTCTGGGATTGAGTTTCCCATCTAAGACTTCTAAATAATAACCTATAAACTTGTCACGTTTTCTTAATATAAGTAGACTTGCAAGTCAACAAATATTTCTTGACTTCCTATCCAAGGCAGGGGGGGTGGGGGGGATGGGGAGATGGATTGCATTTTCACAGTGAAACGAGGGAGGAGTCTGCCCCTCGAATATTTGATTGATAAGCAAACTAGTACGTCTTATGCTATGTATAATAGGGAAAACTCTATCTTAGCTAGACAAACGGATGGGTTCATTATTTGTTTTAGCAAGCCTTAACTCCTCCATTGGTAAAAGTTCTTTGCACTTCCTAGAGTAGGGGTTCAGATGTGCCCTGGAATCTCTCTCTTTTTGATGAGGATTTTCTAATTATGTCAGGCCTTCCTGAATTCAGGCTATCTTTGAAAAGCCTTTTCTGCCTGAGGGATGGCGAAGGCACTGGCAGGATTCCAAGCTTTCGCCTCCTTTGGAGCTTTTCTAAAGCGCTGTGGGTTCTACCACAGAGCTGGATGACAAATGCTCACTACCGGACCTCTGCAGGCTCCTACCCAGCAGCCAGAGCGCGCCTGCGTACCGCAGCCCCTTTGTTGCTCAGACGCCCGGGGTCTGGCTGCGCCTGCGTGGACGGCTGGCGCCGACAAGTGCGCTGCACCGCGGGTACCGGCTGGGGGCGAGCAGACCTCGAGCAGCTGCCTCAGCCGCCACAGCCGTTGCGACCGCCGCAGCGGAGTTCAGAGGGCCGGGGGGTGGGAGACTTCCCACAAGGAGGCTGAGATGTCGTCCACCGCGGCTTTTTACCTTCTCTCCACCCTGGGAGGGTACTTGGTGACCTCATTCTTGTTGCTCAAATACCCGACCTTGCTGCACCCGAGAAAGAAGCAGCGATTCCTCAGTAAACACATCTCTCACCGCGGAGGTGAGAGGGGGTCCCCAGATCGATGGCGGAGGTGGGGGAGGCTTTCCCCCCCACTAGAGCTGAGGGTCCTTCAGAGCTCTGCAAAAGGCTGGCGGGTGGAAATGCGTGAGAGTTTGAGGAAGAATGGGTGTGCGAAAGAGGACTCCCTGGAGGTGAAGGCGATGTGAAGGGGAGCTCTCCTGAAGGAAGATAAGGGATCTTGAGACAGAGCCATGGTGGGGCTCTGTCGAGTGCGGCGGTGTCAGGTGTTCTCTGAAGGAGGACGGACGAGGGTGAGAATTAAGGGTGGATGGAGCGTTTCTCGGCAGATGGAAGGATGATCGCAAGGTCCCTTTCTAGCAGCGAGGCTGAAGACGGTGGGGGGAGCGCGGAGCAGAACCCGGGTACCCGGCGGGGGAACCGGAACCGACTGCTCTGAGCGGAGCCAGTGGCTGAGCTTGTAGGGAGATCCGGGGCGACGAGCTTCGAGGGTTGAGGAACTGCGTGAACCTGGACGGTGCTGTAGCTTGGTTGTCTGCAGTCCCTGGGGACTGGTTTCCACCCCCCCCCCCATCCCCGTCCCCCTCTCTGAATACTGATAATTAAGAAGAGAGGGAAACCTAGTCACTGACCTGGGGACACTTCCCAAGGTCACAGAGCTTGGACTGGACTGGGACAGAAATTGGAGCGTCCTGGTTCCCAAGGCAGCAAACCTTTCACCTGCCTTCCCCCCGCCCCTTTTTTTTAAGCCCTACGCTGCACCTCAGCAATAACACCTGGGTTTTCTAAAGACAAAAAGACGATGTAATTTATGACAGGACTATATTGCTTAACGAAAACAAAGAAGTTGTTTCTTGGAAAAGTATCTTGCTAAAAGGAGCCTAGATAGTTCACCCTGTGATTTCCCAAAGAGCAGGCCAAATCTTTGCCTCTTCATTATCTCAGAATAATGAGTCTTTATTTCATTTCAAGCATGATGTATAAAATGCTGTGAAATTGGATGAAGTCAATAATTTTAACTGTTCTTTACAGATGAATGTTTAACTAGGTTAAAACTGCTTGGGATTCACAGTCTAAAACTTGAAATGGCAAATTCTAGGAGTTTACAGTCTAAAACTTGATTTAGTACTGTAACAAATTTTCTAACAAGAATTGGCCAGGAATACAGTTTTAAATATGACAGAAATACATTAGTATTCTTCTGTATAATCTGTACAGTTCTATGTTAAACATAGTTCTAAAGAGTGACTTCAATAGTTGTGCTAGTCTCCTTATGAAAAGCATCAAAGGTTTTAAGGGGTCACCAGCTAAATGCCATGTAAATGCTTATTTGGTTTAATTAAATATATAGTTACCTTTTTTTAAAGTTTATTTACTTATTTAAGTAATCTCTACACCCAACATGGGGCCTGAACTCATCACCCTGAGATCAAGAGTTGCACACTCTTCTGACTGAGCCAGCCAGGTGCCCTCTGTTTACTTAAAAAAAAAAAAAAATGTACTTATTAAAAACCCAAAACAAAACTAAGATCCTCCAAAAAGCTATCAAAACTGTCATTGTGGGTGACCTAAATTTTATTTTTAAAAGAAATAAGTGTTAATTTTTGAATTTTTGTGACGCTCTGCAGGTGAGAAAAACAGTACTCTGTTGAGGTTAAAAAATGTATGCTAGATCAACGTAGCCAATATCAAAACCAGGATAAGCTGGATCTCCAATTCTCACTTACTGACAGAAATACTTTAAAAATATTTTCCCCTAGATATAAAGTCATTTTCAGTTGTTTCAGTTTCACCCCTTATATAAAAATTTCCATTCATTATTTGCAAACATGGGATCAGTATTTGTATATTCAAAAATATATACCTGAAACTGTCATAAGAATCTCATTAAGTATCTGCATACTTGAATCTATTTACTTGTATGATGGTCCTAATGTACTGTAGTTAGTTCCCATGTTGTTAGTGCTTAATATGCTTTTGTTGAGTACGTGCACCAAATAATATAATTAAATCCAGAATGGTAGGGAGATATTTATTAAAAAATACTTTGTAAATCAAGATACTAAGTTCTTGGAAAATAATAGTTGAGAAAGGAGTCACCTCCTTACTTACTTTTTATTTTTGTCTTGGACACTGCCAACAGCAGTCACTAGTCTCTCTGTGCATATTACTAACATATGGGCTAATTCTCTGTTGCCCTAACCTCAAATACCTGATATTTCATGTACGCCAGATGTATGACCATTCCAAGATGGAAACATTGATCAATATATCTTATAAAGTATATACACCAGGATTACTATAACTATATTATGTCTGCATTATCACCTGGGTCAGATCCTGGACCACTAGTTAGTATTGGGAAGAAGACCTAGTTTCCTTCTTTATAAATGAGGACTGTTTGCCTTGCTTCTCTTTGGGTTGTTAGGAGGATTAGGTATATAAAATGCACTTTGAAAACTGTAAAATTGTTTAGAAATATAAGCATGTAAACAGGGATCCACATACGTGTTTTGTAGTAGAACTTCGAGGTGATTGAGAAGGAGTAAGATCACCTTATACTTAATGTTTTCAAAATTTTAATGAACATATTGCCTTTTGCTAAGATTGGTTGTCTTTGAAAGAGGAAATTAATGTTTAAAAATTAAATGCTGTGGGATTATTTTGTTCTTGTCTCTTTAGAGCATACACTGTATTATATTATATCATAATGGGATATGTTAATACATCTGCCTCCCTTAGTTCATTAAGGGGAGGTTTCAGATTTTATTAATGCTTCTGTCTCTAGCTTCAGTGCAGATCCTAACATAATCAAAATAATAAATTATTGTCTGCTAATTACTGCATGCTAGGTCCTTCCCATGTATTTCCTAAATTTATTTGACCAAAGAACACCTTTTATAACTACAATGTATTGAGGAAACACCAATAAGATCAAAGATATAACCTTTGGATCAAATGGAGAGCAAGCAATACTCTCAAAGCCCATTTTCTTAATTTCTCTATGAAAGCATGAATTTTATTAATATTCTTTCCAATTGCATAAGTAATTCATGTTCATTGTAGAAGTTTGGAAAATATAGAAATGAAAAAAGAAAAAATAGTTCCTAAAACTTTACTATCTGGATAAAATCTCTGTTAAAATTTTGAAGTATATCCTTTAAATACCTATTTTCTGATATTTGGAATCATAGTGTATATATATTTTTTATTTATTTAAGACATATATATATAGAGAGAGAGACAGAGACAGAGCTTGAGCAAGAATAGGCTCCTATCTGAGTAGAGAGCCTGATGTGGGGCTCTATCCCAGGACCCTGGGATCATGACCTAAGCTGGAGACAGATGATTAACCCACTGAGGCATCCAGGCACCTCCTGGAATCACAGTGTATGTACATTTATTTCAGATGCCAACTGAATTGGCTAGAGGTACGACTATAGGGAAATATGGGAATAAGTTACTCCAATACTCCTTAATCTATCTCCATGAAGCAAATGAATTAAGCAACAGGCTTAAAAAAAAAAAAAAAAAAAAGTCTATGTACTAGGATTCAGTGGCCAAAGAATAAGAATTGCCAACCCATGAAATCCCTACCTTCCCTTTTAATCTTTCACCCTCAATCTTGAGACAGAGTATTGTCACAATCTGGGTAACCTGCCACAGAATAATTTGGCAAGTAATAAGTTTGAGGGTAAATTTGCTGTTGGACGCTGGCTGCTTCTGGGTCCTAAACTTTAACTGGATGTTCAAGGACGAAATTAAATCATTAATTTGAGTCTTAAAAGTGTCACTGGAAGTGGCAGTCTGCAGTTGCCTCCTTAAACATATTCTATGTCAGGGTATCAGTTATTTCTCTTCTTGTTCCCTCATTCCTATATTTAGGGAACTCTTCCTCACTTTTCAATGAGAACTCTTTTCCTTCCTCCCTCCCTCCCTCCTCCCCTTCCTTCCTTCCTTCCTTCCTTCCTTCCATAATCCCTGCATCCAACATGGGGCTCAAATTCACAACCCCAAGATCAAGAGTCACATGCTCGGGGCACCTGGGTGGCTCAGATGGTTAAGCGTCTGCCTTTGGCTCAGGTCATGATCCTGGGGTCTTGGGATTGAGCCCCATGTCAGGCTGTCTGCTCAGCAGCTTCTCCCTCTTTCTCTGCCTGCCACTCCCCCTGCTTGTGCTCTCTCTCTCTCTCTGTCAAATAAATAAATTAAATATTTATTTAAAAAAAAAAGTCACATGCTCTTCATCTGAACTAACCAGGTGCCCTTTCAACAAGAACTTTTCCTCATTCATTTCCTCAACTGGTTCACTCATTCGTACCGATACCTTATTAGCAATGAAGTTGTTTATCATTTATTTATTTATTTTTAAGATTTTATTTATTCATTTGACAGATAGAGATCACAAGTAGGCAGACAGGCAGGCAGAGAGAGAGGAGGAAGCAGGCTCCTGGCCGAGCAGAGATCCTGATGTGGGGCTCGATCCCAGGACCCTGAGTTCATGACCTGAGCTGAAGGCAGAGGCTTTAACCCACTGAGCCACCCAGGTACCCCTGTTTATCACTTATTTAATACTGCTTTTCTGCTTAAGAAAGCAAACTAAAATGTACTTATTTTCAGCAATGGCTAAAAAATATGTATGTCTTAAATTGTATACAAGTTTAGAAAAATTAAATATAAAAATATCATATAGAAAAATTACTGAAATTATGATAGATACATAATAAAAACCACTTACCATTGAAGAGAGCATACGTGTGGTAGTTAGTTGGTAAATGCTGCCTGTGTATCAATATACAGTTTGAATATCCTTCTGTGCTACTAGTGTGTTTAATTTTTTCTTATACCTGTAGCTACAGATTTCACCAGTTTTTTCCTCTTGAGATACAAAACCAAGTCTGCAGTGTTCCAGGGAACACATATTGAGAAATGCTCTTAGTATACACCATTTCTACTCCTTACAAGCTCTTTATGCACTTATGTAAATTACATATACTATTTCCAAGGCACACTGTAAATGTTGAAGGAACAAGTGAATTTAGAAATAAAGAAGAGGCCATCTGGTTGGTTAAGGTCCTGACTCTTGATTTCAGCTCAGGTCATGATCTCAGGGTTGTGAGATTGAGCCCCTGTGTTAGGCTCTGTGCTGGGCTTGGAGCCTGCTTCAGATTCTCTCTCCCTCTCCCGTTGCCCTCCTCCTTCCCTGCTTGTATGCTCTCTCTCTCTTTAAAAAAAAAAAAAAAAAAAAAAAGGTGTGGGGGGCATCTGGGTGGCTCAGTGGGTTAAAGCCTCTGCCTTCGGCTCAGGTCATGATCCCAGAGTCCTGGGATCGAGCCCCGAATCGGGCTCTCTGCTTGGCGGGGAGCCTGCTCCCTCTTCTCTCTGCCTGCCTCTCTGCCTAGTTGTGATCTCTCTCTCTGTCAAATAAATAAATAAAATTCTTAAGAAAAAAAAAAGAAAGAAATGAAGAAGGAACTTACTCTGTCACTTGATTTACTGAAAAATTTCGTTTTGAGATCAGATCATATCTCAAACATTAGGATATGTTTTATTTGAACTAAGCTTTCTTTTTTTTTTTTTTTAAGATTTTATTTATTTATTTGACAGAGAGAGATCACAAGTAGACGGAGAGGAAGGCAGAGAGAGAGAGAGAGAGGGAAGCAGGCTTCTTGCTGAGCAGAGAGCCCGATGTGGGACTCGATCCCAGGACCCTGAGATCATGACCTGAGCCGAAGGCAGCGGCTTAACCCACTGAGCCACCCAGGCGCCCTGAACTAAGCTTTCTTATCCAATATCAGAAAATACTTAATTTTGAAGGTTTCTTTGTGTGCATGTGGCTAATGCATAGTCATATTTGTCATTGGTTTTCTAAACATCACACACACATTGATCGTGTAGACAAAGATGTTAATCATGGTGGTTAGAGCATATCTATAAAACAACTCTACAGTGTTTATTGGTATATAAAGCATTTGGAAGACAAAAAGAAAACTAAACAGACATTTCTTTCCTTCACAGCATGTAAATCTAATTAAAGATCCAAAAGAGAATGTTTCCTTTACTTTTCCTGTCCTATCAGAAATTAACTGATCACAGAGCATATGGATGGCAGAGTTGATTATGTGTCTGACTCTTGGTTTTGGGTCAGGTCGTGATCTCAGGATCATGAGACTGAGCCCCTTTTCAGGCTCTGCACTCAGCACAGAGTCTGCTTGAAACTCACTCTCCCTCTGCCCCTCCCCTGCTCTCTCTGAAAGAAAGAAAAAGAAAAAGAAAGAAAGAAACTAATTACAAAGTAATTATGAAACACTATATAAGAGGGAAAAAGTTAATATAGAATGAAAACTTGGGAAGTATATAGTGAAGCTGTAAATAAAGAGAAATGGGACTTTTCAGAGAAGATTTTTCTCAAAGAAGTGAAAAATGTGAACTAGAAGAGGGAGGCAGTATGATGTAAGCAGAGGAATTATAAACATATTAGGACAGCATGTAAAATCTGTGACACTCATTCTCTTTCCCATTTCATAATTTAATAACTAATTAAAAATTAAACATCTGTTTATATGTCAGATGGTGATATGCAAAGCCAGGCATTGTTTAAACTGATTATTGAAGGAAAAGGAAAATTAGTGGCAAGTGTGCTTCTATAAATGATATAACTAGTAACAAAAGGAATTCAAATAATTTCATGAGACAAGAGCTACCACCAAATAATTCCTTGGAGAGGAATGGCATACTCTTTAATTAGTCCCTTGGTTACTCTCCAGGCTTTCACCATATGAATCTAACAGGTAATTTGTAGGTGTTATCATTGTGGAATTTATCTCCAAGCTTTATAAACAAGTAGAAAATGGGAATAAGGACCAATATGAATAATGTATATAGTTTATGCTTGAATTGTAGTTCCCCTCATTGGCTATGTGACTACCCAACTTTTTTCTGGTTGTGTGGGTTTTAATGAAATAATATATAAGGTGCTAAGTACAGTGTATAGCTTCTATTAAATATTAATATCTTGATTGTCGTTTTATTTAATACTGGGTATTAATTTCATAAACTTACAAAATCAAAGATCTTAATGTTTTCATGCTTAAGCTGTTAGGTTTAAATGAATAACAAAATTAATATGAAAAGCAGACATAAAAGACAAACATGCAGACTCTGAATGTAAATATTAGTAAAAATTATATTACCTGTGGGAAAATTTATTTCAGAGTACTGAATCTCTATCCTATTTTTTCTAACTTGTTTTCCCCAAACCAAAACATCATTTCAATTCAGATATATGCAAAAGTATTAAGACTCCATGAACCTATATCACCCAGATACAATTACTATCATGTACTCACAGTTTTTTTTTTTTTTTAAAGGCAGTTTTAGGATGCCTGGGTGGCTCAGTTGTTAAGTGTGTGCCTTCGGCTGAGGTCATGATCCCAGGGTCCTGGGATCGAGTCCCACATTGGGCTCCTTGCTCATCAAAGATCCTGCTTCTCCCTCTGTCTGCCTGCCGCTCCCCCTGCTTGTACTCTCTCTCTCTCTCTCTGACAAATAAATAAATAATAAAATCTTTTAAAAAATTTAAAAAGGCAGTTTCACTTAAGGATATATTTGATGTATTAATAAAAATTATTTTATTAAATTTCATCCCTATATATATGTAACTTTTTAAAAAAATATTTATTTATTTGACACAGAGAGATACAGAGAGAAAGGGAACACAAGCAAGGGGAGTGGGAGAGGGAGAAGCAGACTTCCTGCAGAGCAGGAAGCCCAATGTGGGGCTCAGTCCCAGGAACCTGGATCATGACCTGAGCCGAAGGCAGACACTTAGCTGACTGAGCCACCCAGGCGCCCCCGTAACTTTTTTTTTACACGTAACTTTTTAAAAATGAATGTCTTTTTAAAAAAAATTTAATTTTAAGTAAGCTCTATACCCAACATGGGGCTTGAACTCATGACCCTGAGATCAAGAGTCACTTACCCTACCAACTGAACCAACCAGGCACCCTGAGTACACATAACTTTTATTTTTTTTAATTTTATTTATTTGAGAGAGTGAGAGAGCCATGCACAAATGCATGTGCACACGTTGGGTGAGGGCAGAGAGAGAAGCAGACTCCCCAAGTGGAGAACGGACCTGGGGCTAGATCCCGGAACTCCGGGATCATGACCTGAGCCAAAGGCAGACACTTAACTGACTGAGCCACCAGATACCCCACACAAAACTTCTCATATTTTATGTGACAAAATTGGAAGTACATACAGAACACTTCTGTTGCATATCAGAGTATGATGGTGATTGTTTTGAGGAAAAGCACTTACGCAATCATCTGAATTGTGAGCTGAATTAGCCCTTATTTTCTTCCCACAGAACACCATTTTTATTTAAAAAAAACTGAAACCAGTTATTCAGACTTGAGTATTCAGCAGATGTAGTCTTGAAAATTATAAAATGAGTCTGTCATTAGAAGAAAAATAAGCTATATTTTAAGGCAGTGCCAATGATTACATTTGAGGTTTCAAGCAAAAATTAGAAATTTGGAAAGCTTTTATACTCCACTGTGAGCTTGATAGCTTTCTCACAGATTTTCCTGATGAGATGAGGAATTAACAAATGTGACTTTAAAAAATATGGTATAATGAAATGTGTCAATATTTAGAAAATCAGCATGATTCAGTGAATTAGTATTTTCCAAAGACCAATGCATGATATAAAACCATGCTTGGGTGAAAGATTTATTCAAAGTTCAAGATGGACTTATGGGTGCTGATTCTTGATCTCAGCTCGGGTTTTGATCTCAGGATTGTGAGTTTAAGCCCTTCTGGGCTTGGAGCCTACTTAAAAAAACAAAGTTCAAAATGAAGCAGTGGATTTTCTTTTTTTTTTTTCTTTTTTTATTTTTTAAGATTTTATTTATTTATTTGACAGAGAGAGATCACAAGTAGATGGAGAGGCAGGCAGAGAGAGAGAGAGAGGGAAGCAGGATCTCTGCCAAGCAGAGAACCCGATGCAGGACTCGATCCCAAGACCCTGAGATCATGACCTGAGCCGAAGGCAGCGGCTTAACTCACTGAGCCACCCAGGCGCCCAAAATGAAGCAGTGGATTTTCATATAATGGAGTATGAAAAAGTCATTCATATGGTTCAGATTTCACATTGCAAGTAACTTTTGAGAAATAACCCCTATTGGGTGCCTGGGTGGCTCAGTGGGTTAGGCCGCCCTGGGTGGCTCAGTGGGTTAGGCCGCTGCCTTCTGCCAGGGTCATGATCTCAGGGTCCTGGGATTGAGCCCTGAATGGAGCTCTCTGCTCAGCGGGGAGCCTTCTTCCCACTCTCTCTTTGCCTACCTCTTTGCCTACTTGCGATCTCTGCCTGTCAAATAAATAAATAAAATCTTAAAAAAAAAAAAAAAAAAAGAAAAGAAAAAGAAACTACCACTTGTTAAATTCTGGTGCAGTATCAAAAAAGAATCTTTCCAACTGGCTATCTGTGTGAAGGTTGGTATACATGAATGAAACAGATATGAGAATGCAGCTGCCTTCTATAAAGCATTAAAGAGATTTGCAAAAATGTAAAATAATGCCACTCTTCATTAAATATGGAAGATAGTTAATTTTCATAAAATGTTAACAAAAAAAGTAGCACTCTGTCTTTTGTGGTCATATTATAGAGTGTTTTGTTCTTGAATATTGATTATTTGAATATAACATATTTCCATAGTTTTTGACTAAAACAAATACCAACTAGATTTCTTTTTTTTTTTAAGAGAGAGAGAGAGAGAAAGAGAGGAGGGGCAGAGGGAAGGAGAGAGAATCCTAAGAAGACTCCACGCCAGTGAGAGAATCCTAAGAAGACTCCACACCAGTGCAGAGCCCAACATGGAGCTTGATCTCACCACCCTGAGATCATGACCTGAGCTGAAATCAAGAGTCAGAGGCTTAACTGACTGAGTCACCCAGGTACCCTAACACCAACTAGATTTTTAAAAGTCACTTAACCGGACACTTAGGTGGCTCAGTTGGTTAAACGTCACATTCGGCTCAGGTTGTGATCCCGGGGTCCTGGGATCAAGCCCCAAGTTGGGCTCCCTACTCTGCAGGGAGCCCACTTCTCCCTCTCTTTCTGCCTGTTGCCCCCCACCCCACTTGCACTCTCTCTCTGTCTCTCTCTGTCAAGTAAATAAATAAAGTTAAGAAAATCTTTAAGAAAGAGTGGGGCACCTGGGTGGCTGAGTGGGTTAAGCCTCTGCCTTCAGTTCAGGTCATGATCTCAGGGTCCTGGGATCGAGCCCCGCATCGAGCCCCGCATCGAGCCCCGCATCGGGCTCTCTGCTCAGCAGGGAGCCTGCTTCCCCCTCCCTCTCTGCCTGCCTCTCTGACTACTTGTGATTTCTGTCAAATAAAATCTTTAAAAAAAAAAAAAAACAGAAAAAGTCATTTAACCTTGAAAGAGCACTTACTTTTTTTTAAAGAGCACTTATTTTTACAAAAGCTATAATCTTCAGATTTACTTCATCTGTTTTCTGTTGTGCATCAACTGTAGTGACTAAAGTAAACCTAAAATCAAAGTAGCTTTTTTTACATGGGTATTCCTTTCTCTCTACTGAACTATGGAACTCTAGAACATTCAGCTAATATATTCATTTCTTCATACTTTGTGTTTCTATTGATTATTAATTAGGTTGCCATGGAAGCACAATCTAACAATATAAGAGAAGAAAATTCTAATACTCTCACAAATATGTCCAGGTGGTATTGTATGTATGTATGTATGTATGTACATTTTAATGCTAATACTTGAACAGTGCCATAAACTTGAAGTGTTTCTTTTTGCTAAAAAGAAATTGGCTGTTTTTCTTAAGTATTTGGAAAAGTATTTCCTAAGTATTTTTCCTGTACATTCCATTAATTATTTAATAATACTGAAATCTTTTAGTTTTAAAATACTTTAAATATTATGGCTAGCGTGTTATGTTAATTGATTCTACCTAGTATATATAATATTAGATAATTAGATACTTTGTATCTGTGTCCTTTTTGTCATTGCAATATTTGTCACTCATCAATCAGTGGACATCCACCAAGTACCAGTTACTGTAACAGTGGCAATAGCAATAATAATAGCAGTAATCCTTTACTTTCACGGAATATTAACTATTTCATTAACTCTAATGCCATTAATTATAAAATGCACATTTTCTTTTCTTTTTGAGGTAGGGGAGGGGCAGAGGGAGAGAGGGAGAGAAAGAATCTTAAGCAGACCCCAACCCCAGCACAGAGCCCAACACATGGCTCAGTCTTACACTCATGAGATCATTACCTGAGCCAAAAGCAAGAGTCGGACACTTAACTGACTGAGCCACCCAGACACCCCTAAAATGCACATATTTAACATACTGCTAAGAGAGAGAAAATCTTGCCAAGTAAACTACTACACACCATCTGGGGCGCCTGGGTGGCTCAGTTGTTAAGTGTCTGCCTTTGGCTCAGGTCATAATCCCAGGGTCCTGGGATCGAGCCCCGCATCTAGGTCCCTGCTCAGCGGGAGGCCTGCTTCTCCCTCTCCTAATATCCCTGCTTGTGTTCCCTCTCTCACTGTGTCTATCTCTGTCAAATAAATAAATAAAAATCTAAAAAAAAAAAAAAAAGATGGGAGGCCTGGGTGGCTCAGTTGGTTGGACAACTGCCTTCGGCTCAGGTCATGGTCCTGGAGTCCCGGGATCGAGTCCCGCATTGGACTCCCAGCTCCACGGGGAGTCTGCTTCTCTCTCTGACCTTCTCCTCGCTCATGTGTTCTCTCTCAAATAAATAAATAAAATCTTTAAAAAAAGAAAGACCCTCTCTAAGGTCTTAAAAAAAAAAAAACTATTACACACCATTTGTTGTAAAATGCATCCTAACTTATGAGATGTTAAAAGGGAAAAACTCATTTTTCGAATTGACAACGTAGGACACCTGACATGTGAATTCATTTAACTACACCAATCCTATGAAATAGGTGCCAACCTTTATCCTCATTCTTTTTTTTTTTCTTTTTTAATATTTTATTTTTGTAGGGAAGCTCCTGGCTCAGTCAGTAGAGCATGTGACTCTTAATCTTGGGGTCATGAGGTTGAGCCCTACTTTGGGGGTAGACTTAATAAAAAAATTTTTTTTTTTTTGGGGGGGGATGAAATATTTATTTTTAATTTTTTATTTTTCAGCATAACAGTATTCATTATTTTTGCACCACACCCTAAAAAATTTTTTTTTTAATTCTAATTTTTTAAATGTAATCTCTCCCCCCAGTGTAGCATTCAAACACATAACCCTGAGATCAAGAATCTCACACTCCACTAAGATAGCTAGGCATCCCTCATTCTTACAGATAAGTAAGCTCAGCCTCAGGGAGGTTTTGTAACTTTCCCAAGGTCATGCAAATATCAAGTAGATTTGTGAGCAAAGATCCTAACTCCACCTTTAACTACTGCACTACATTGTCTTCAGCCAAAGCAATTAAAACAGGAACTTATTTTCAGTAATTCATAGGAAAAGGAGGAGTCAGTTTTATAATTTATGCTATAATGTGATAAATTCTTTTTTTTTTTAAAGATTTTATTTATTTATTTGACAGAGAGAAATCACAGGTAAGCAGAGAGGCAGGCAGAGAGAGAGGAGGAAGCAGGCTCCCTGCTGAGCAGAAAGCCCGATGTGGGGCTCGAACCCAGGACCTGGGATCATGACCTGAGCCGAAGGCAGCGGCTTAACCCACTGAGCCACCCAGGCGCCCCAATATAATGTGATAAATTCTTACTAGAGAGATGCGTAAGAGAGTTTGGGGATGCAGAGGAGATAGATTAACTGTTTCTGAGGAGGTATATATATATATACCAGGTCCTCTTCTGTCTTTCCTATGATGAGCAGATATTGTAGCTTAAAAAACATGTTTAGGTTCTAACCTTTCTGTGTTGCTGCGGCTTTGTTTTAATCTTTGATTCTTCCTGGTGCAGCCAAAAAGAATTCAAAATACCATTACATTCTTTAAAAAACTTGTAATGTCTACACAGTATGTAAACATCGAGATTCACTAGATGTAGCTTATTAAAGTTAATTTCTGGAAAAATTAAAAAGTTCAAATTAGGGGAGCCTGGGTGGCTCAGTCGGTTAAGCATCTGCCTTCATTTAGATTGTAGTCCCAGGGTCCTGGGATTGGGCCCTGAGCCCTGCTCAGAGGGGAGTCTGCTTCTCCCTCTACCTCTGCCTTCCACTTCTCCCTCCTACTCCTGTGCAGGTGTGTGCTCTCTCAAATAAATTAATAAAATCTTTTAAAAATTTAAAATTTTTTTTTAAAAGTTGAAATTAGCTAGTAAATGAAATTTAAATTTAATGTTTTCACAGGTGCAGGAGAAAATTTGGAGAATACAATGGCAGCCTTTCAGCAGTAAGTATATAAAAAGGTATACTTTTTTTTTAAGGTATTCTTTTATAGTTTATCCTTTATAGTTTATCTTTGAAGTGATGATGATTCACAAAGTGAAGGTAGTATACATGTCACATCCACTTGTGATAGTTGTTTTTATCTTATTAAGATCACTTTTTTTTTTTTTTTTTTTTTTTTTAGTTTAGCTAGTCTGAAGTGTTAAAAAGAGTGTTTGGCTTTTGCATAACTGAAAAACTAGATCAGAGTTGTGGGTAATCAAAAGATACTATAGTTCTAACGCTGAAAGAAGGCATTTGTAACAAGGAACACACTGTGTGTGATGCTAATTAGTCTTGGAGAGAAGAGAAAAGAAGAAAATGAAACAACTGTTAACACTGGTTGCTGTTTATGAATAGGATTATGTGTCTGCCCTGTAATTCTTCTACAGACCTGAAGCTGTGATCTGGTCTTGTTTGAAGCCTTAAGAATGTTGGTCTTATTTTTTTTTTAAAGGTAAATTAGCTTTTTCCCCAATGTTTCAGGTCTCTTTTGGAGCACTACACAGAGAAGCAGCAGGAGAGACAGGAATGAAAGCTGATTGATACCTTGTTCTCTGTCTCAAAGTAAATGAGCATCATTGGTCTGTAGTAAGGGTGAAAACAGTTTTCTTTTCCCTGAAAAGTAAGGCAGAGGATATAAAAAGTTAAACTCCATGGAAGACATTACCTTTCCATATTTAGTAGGAAACATATTTTCTTATATATTTTTATGGATACATTGGGACTGAGAAATCAGAATTTGGCTTTTTAAAAAAATATTACTATCTCTTTTTTGTTTTTTAAAGATTTTATTTATTTATTTGACAGAGATCACAAGTAGGCAGAGAGAGAGGTAGAAGCAGGTTCCCTGCTGAGCAGAGAGCCTGATGTGGGGCTCGATCCCAGGACCTTGGGATCACAACCTGAGCCAAAGGCCAAGGCTTTAACCCACTGAGCCACCCAGGTGCCCCTGGCTTAAGTTTTTATTCTGTTTCTCATCATTTAAAGGTACCTTAGAATTTAGGGGAGCCTGGATGGCTCAGTTGGTAGAGCATGTGACCCTTAATCTTGGGGTTGTAAGATCGAGCCCCACATTGGGCATAGAGATTACTTAAAAATAAATAAAATAAAAATAACAAAGACACCTGAGAGTTTATTTTTCCTGTTATCAGGTCCAAATGTACTGCTTCTCCATATTCTAGTTTCATCTAAATCCTATCCTCCTGTGTTTATCATTGCTTATTCTTCCTGTTCTCCAATACAATACCTTTGGCTATAATCACCAGATGCTCTAAAACCCTAAAATGCAAAAACTTTCCTCCTGTCTGTGGAAAAAACTTTCCAGATTCTGAAACAAAATAATTTAACTTACTTTAAGTCAAAATAAAATACAATAAATTAAAGTAAGTTACTTTATGTTATCTTCTCTACTGAGATCATATATGTAGGTATCTTTAGTATAATGTATACATCTAGATATAATTAGATATATATAACATACATAATGCATATATATATAACTGTATTTGTGCAGTTTACACTGAGACACATACACACATACACATACCCCCCCCATATACTATGATTTAACAAATATTTGTTCCCTGGCATGTAGTGATATATATTACCTGGGGGAAAAAATATTTATAACTTTGAGTGATTTTAGCTTTTTTATGTTTAAGGTATATTATTTTGTAAGTTTCACCTATATTTTTTGCTAAATTTTTACAAACCACCCTTATTTATGAAATTAAAATACTTGATTATATAATAAACTGTTTCTTAGAATAGTACATTTGTATAATAAATTATTTTTAAGGATGAGGTATAAATATTTTTATCTTTGAAGATTTTAATCAACTGAAAACTTTTTTGATATTTAAAGAATGTCTTGGGGCGCCTGGGTGGCTCAGTGGGTTAAAGCCTCTGCCTTCGGCTCAAGTCATGATCCCAGGGTCCTGGGATCGAGCCCCGCATCAGGCTCTCTGCTCAGCGGGGAGCCTGCTTCCTTCTCTCTCTCTCTGCCTGCCTCTCTGCCTACTTGTGTCTGTCAAATAAATAAATAAAATCTTTTTTTTTTAAAGATTTTATTTATTTATTTGATAGAGATTACAAAGTAGTCAGAGAGGCAGGCAGAGAGAGAGGAGGAAGCAGGCTCCCCACTGAGCAGAGAGCCCGATGTGGGGCTCGATCCCAGGACCCTGGGATCATGACCTGAGCCGAAGGCAGAGGCTCTAACCCACTGAGCCACCCAGGTGCCCCAAATAAATAAAATCTTTAAAAAAAAAAAAGAATGTCTTACTTGGATGGTTTTTGCTTGCTAGATACAACATTACATTTCCCATCTTCAGATTTTATTTATTTATTTGACAGAGAGAAAGGGAACAGAAGCAGAAGGAGTGGGAAAGGGAGATGCAGGCTTCCCACTGAGCGGGGAGCCAGATGCCGGGCTCGATCCCTGGATCCTGGGATCATGACCCGAGCCAAATGCAGATGCTTAACGACTGAGCCACCCAGGAACCGCACCCCGCCCCCGCTTTTTTTAAGATTTATTTGAGAGACAACTCGCAAGTGTGTGTGAATAGGGGGAGGGGTGGAGGGAGAGACTCTCAAGCAGATTCCCCACTGAGCATGAAGACCCAGTTGGAGCTCCATCTCATGACCCTGAGACCCCAAGCCAAAATCAAGAGTCTGACGGTTCACCAGCTGAGCCACCCAGGTGCCCCTTGATTTTAACCTCTTAAAAATTTGTTGTTGGGGGGCGCCTGGGTGGCTCAGTGGGTTAAGCCGCTGCCTTCGGCTCAGGTCATGATCCCAGGTCCTGGGTTCGAGCCCCGCATCGGGCTTTCTGCTCGGCAGGAAGCCTGCTTCCTCCTCTCTCTCTCTGCCTGCCTCTCTGCCTACTTGTGATTTCTCTCTGTCAAATAAATAAATAAAATCTTTAAAAAAAAAAAATTGTTGTTGGTAGGTTTTTGTGTTTTATCTTATGCATCAGTGCTCTTGCTATCAATAAATACTTTTGTTTTCATTTATAAGTATTCTGTTAGTAGAATATTTTAACTGTGTGATGCTTAGGAGGTTTTTGTTTTTTGTTTTTTAATACCTGCTTCATGAGCAACAAGAAAAAAAATCACGTAAACATACTCTTTTCAAGGTACAGTATATTAAAAAGGTGGAATTATAATACATACTTGGCAACAGACAGATACTGTGCTTAAGTATGGTATATCTTTGATAGGATAAGTAGTCGAGGGAGGAAGAGTAAAAATATAATGAGCGCTAAAACTTAGATCTTATTTATTTGCATGTGTAAACACTTCACAAAGCATACATATTACGACATGGAAGTGAAAACAAGAAGATATTAGAGAAAGTATAAAAAATTGGTGGGGGAAGGCTGGTTAAGATTAACCAGAAAATTGAAAAGATACCAAGACCAGAAAAGTTAGCATTTGGTATAGAGGAAGAAGCTATTTTCATTATTTTTTAAGATTTTATTTATTTGAGAGAGAGCGAACTCGAACTGGGGAGAGAAGCAGAGGGAGAGGGAGAAGCAGACTCACTTGCTGAGCAGGGAGCCTGCCTCAGGGCTCCATCCCAGGACCTGGGATCGTGACCTGAGCCAAAGGCAGATGCTTAACCCACTGAGCCACCCAGATGCCCCAAGAAACTATTTTTAAAATGTGAAATGTTTGGGGGCACCTGGCTGTCTCAGTCCAGAGGACATGCAACTCTTGATCTTGGGATTGTGAGTTCAAGCCCCACATTGATTACACATCGAGTAAAGATTACTCAAAAAAAAAAGAAAGGGGAAGAAATGTTAAATGTTTGAGAATAAGATGTGAGGGTATGTAGACAAGATGTATTTAGGAAACTGAAAGGACCTTAAGAATGTATGGAAGATTAATTCATTATAGTGGGTCTAAAGAAGTAATTGGGATTGGGGCACCTAGGTGGCTCAGTCAGTTATGCCTCTGCCTTCAGCTCAGGTCATGATCTTGGTGTCCTGGGATTGAGCCTCACATAGGGCTTCCTGCTCAATGGGGAGTCTGCTTCTACCTGTCCCACTCCCTCTCTCCCTTCCCCTCCCTGCTCATACTCTCTCTCTCAAATTAATAAATAGTATCATTAAAAAAACACACAAAAAAAAATTAGAAAAAAAGGGATAATTAGGACTGAAGAGAAATTATTATATCTCACAATTCCTTCCTTCCTTCCTTCCTTCCTTCCCCCTTCCTTCCTTTCTCTCTCCCTCTCTCTCTCCCTCCCTCCCTCCCCCTTTCCCTTCCTTCCTTCCTCCTCTCCTTTCCTTTCCTTTTCTTATCCTTTTCCTTTTTGTATGTCACAATTTATAAAAAGTTTATATGGTAATATGGTTTATAAAATGCTTTCACAAACAACTTAGGTTATGAATATGGCTCTTCTGTAATTCCTTTGAGAGCAAGAATCTTTCCATATTAATCTCTTAACCCCTAACACCTAATTATGATGCTAATAGACTCTCACTAGTGGCTTACTGAACCAAGATGTGGAATGGGGCACTCAAGATCAAAGAACATTAACAGAAGACAAATGAAGGAGACAGAAACCATCCATAATAAGCCGAAAACCAGAAACTAAGGAATTGTACTACACACACACACACACACACACACACACATACGGAGTCACTAAGCCCTTGAGTATGTAAAATCTAGCTCTTAAGAGCTAATAAAACTAGGTTATTAAACCAGGCCGCCTTTGTAAATACCCATAGGACAATTTGATCCCCATGGTATTAACATGAATGGTAAAAGAAAGAAACAAATTGTTTTAGCAGTAGCTGGAAGTGTAAGTTGGCAGACGGTCAAAGAAATTAATCAGTGACCTAGTTCTCATGATACATTTTTCAGAATATCTAATTAATACAATACTAATTTCTCATCTATGAAATGGGAATAATAACAAACCTCAGGGGTGTGAGGAATAAATGAGATTCAAATAAATTCCTTAATATAGGGTCTGTTACTTATTTCTTTGGTTTTGGGTTTACTATTTTTAATTTTTTCCAAATTTTTATTTAAATTCTAAATAGAGGGCGCCTGGGTGGCTCAGTGGGTTAAGCTGCTGCCTTCGGCTCAGGTCATGATCTCAGGATCCTGGGATCGAGTCCCGCATCGGGCTCTCTGCTCGGCGGGGAACCTGCTTCCCTCTCTCTCTCTCTCTCTCTCTGCCTGCCTCTCTGTCTACTTGTGATCTCTCTCTCTGTCAAATAAATAAATAAAATCTTTAAAAAAAAATAAATTCTAAATAGAGTTTAATATATAGTATATAGGGTCTGTTTTAAATTGTTCATGTATTGTTCCTGTGGAGTTTCAAGTAATTTCACATCTTTTAGAGCTAGAATTTTTATTTCTTTTTCTGGTAATGTTGAAGCCTTGACTTCCCTTTTTCTGTTTGTAATCAGCTTGTCAGAAAATCAGCTATTTGGGGGCATGTGGGTGGTTCAGTTGGTTAAGAGTGGGACTCTTGATTTTTGCTCAGGTCACAATCTCAGGGTCATGAGATGGAGCCCCAAGTGGGGCTCCATGCTCAGCAGGGAGTCTGCTTGAAATGCTCTCCCTCTTTCTCCTTCTGCCCCTCCCCTGCTTACTCACATTCTCTTTCTCTCTCCAAGATAAATAAATATTTTTTAAAAATTCAGGTATAAAATATCTGGTGTGTCAATTGAAGTAGATGCATTTTATCATATTTGGGAAATTTTGAAGGCCAAAGTGATAAAAAAAATTTTTCCTTTTTCTAGCTATGTTCTAGCTATTTGTATATCAAATTTAGGATAATTTTGTTAGGATAATTTACAAAGTGTCCTGGATGTACTCATTTACTATTGCTTTAAATTTTTACTAGCTTATGATAAGAGATAAGCATAGAGTAAATAGAAAATATTTTTTTAAAGATTTTATTTATTTATTTGACAGAGATCATGAGTAGGCAGAGAGGCAGGCAGAGGGAGATGGGGGGAAGCAGGCTCCCCGCTGAGCAGGGAGCCCGATGTGGGGCTCAATCCCAGGACCCTGGGATCATGACCTGAGCTGAAGGCAGAGCCTTTAACCCACTGAGCCACCCAGGCACCCCTGGAAAATATTTTTTATATAACTCCTAAACGTTTCTAAAAACAGCCAACATTTCAGCTGAAGGGAAACTTTAAACTTAGATTTCTCAGGTAAAATGTATAAATATTTTTTATTTTAATTTTTAATTTTTTAAATTAACTTCTAAAATTTTATTTATTGTGCTCGCTTTAGCAGCACATATACTAAAATTAATTAATTAATCAAACAATCAATTATTTTAAGTAGGCTCCACACTAGGTGTGGAGCCCAATGCAGAATTTCTTTATTTTATTTTTTATTAAAAAAAAAACTTTATTTATTTGAGATAGAGTGAAAGAGAGAGAGAGAGAGAAGAGTATAAGCAGAGTGGAGAGGCAGAGAGAGAGGGAGAAGCAGGCTCCCTTCTCATGACCTGAACTGAAGGCAGACACTTACTGACTGAGCCACCCAGGTGCCCTGCAGAATTTTTTAAATACAGGAAAATATAGATAACCTCTGCTCTTACTCCCCTTCACATACACATACAAAAAAACAATAATAACAAAAGAAAGATATGCACATGACCAAAAATCAGTAGTACCAAATTTTTTTTTTTTTTAGCTATATGAAGGATTTCAGGATTTTATTTCAAAACTGTTTGCTGGCTACATAGATGGCTTACAGTTTCTACATTTCTTATTCTTTTTAAAAAAATTGAACACTATAACAATATTTAAGGAAATTTAAAAATACAGAAAAGTAAATCTACCAAAAACTGTTTTGGTTTGCTTCTTTTTGCATTTTATTTTTACACATTTGTGGTTCTAGCACACACTGACCAATAAATATTCTCTTTTAAAGGTGGATATCCGGGGCACCTGGGTGGCTCAGTGGGTTAAAGCCTCTGCCTTCGGCTCGGGTCATGATCTCGGAGTCCTGGGATCGAGCCCTGCATCGGGCTCTCTGCTCAGCAGGGAGCCTGCTTCCTCCTCTCTCTCTGCCTGCCTCTCTGCCTACTTGTAATTTCTGTCTGTCAAATAAATAAATAAGATCTTTAAAAAAAAAAAATAAAGGTGGATATTCTTTAGAAGAGGACACATAAAGTTAGTTATTTACATCTTAGTAAGAATTACATTAAGGAACCAAGTTAGTTTGTTTTAAAAACATTAAGAAACTTTTACTCAGGGGCGCCTGGGTGGCTCAGTGGGTTAAGCCGCTGCCTTCAGCTCAGGTCATGATCTCAGGGTCCTGGGATCGAGTCCCGCGTCGGGCTCTCTGCTCAGCAGGGAGCCTGCTTCCCTCTCTCTCTCTCTCTCTGCCTGCCTCTCTGTCTACTTGTGATCTCTCTCTGTCAAATAAATAAATAAAATCTTTAAAAAAAAAAAAGAAACTTTTACTCAGTTGCTAAAACTTTATTCCTTAATTGATATATTTATATACAAATTTATATTTGCATTTTTATATTATTTTTATATTCTGTGTTTCAAGCTTAAGTATAAAACAGAAGATACATTCACCTCACTTAGGAGATCACAGGCAAAATAAGAATCATGAGTGCTTATGTTTTTAAAAGGATGTTCAGTTTTTTGTAGATTAAATTCCTGCTGTAATTCATTCTGTTGGTGATGAGTAAATTGGTGTCCAAAATGTTGTCTTTTAGATACAATATATTAATAATGGAAGTATCCTTATTTTGCCACTTTAGAAGTTTATATTCTAAAAACAAATAATTCTGGATGTCTGGGTGCCTCAATGAGTTAAGTCTCTGCCTTAGGCTCAGGTCATGATCTCAGGGTCCTGGGATGGAGTCCCTGCATTGGCCTCCTTGCTGAGCAGGGAGCCTGCTGCTCCTCCTGCTCTCCCTCTGACAAATAAATAAATAAAATCTTAAAAAATAAAAATAAAATCGGGGCGCCTGGGTGACTCAGTCAGTTAGGTGCCTGCCTTCGGCTCAGGTCATGATCCTGGGGTCCTGGAATGGGCCCCATGTTGGACTCCCTGCTCCCTGGACAGTCTGTTTCTCCCTTTCCCTCTGCCCTTCTCCCCTGCTCATGCTGTGCTCTCTCTCTCTCATGCTGTCTCCCTCTCTCAAAGAAAGAAATAAAATCTTAAAAAAAAAAAAATAACAAAAATTCAAGCAATCTATATGATGTAGAAAATTGGCCTGCTCAAATCTCTAGTTCCGGTCCCAGAAATACAACTTATTAGAGATAAGCCTTGTAACAATTTGGCCTGTATCTTTTCTAGTCTTTTTAATATATAAACTACATTTCAATTAAAAAATTATTTTTCCAAATCAAACAAAATTATACATAAACTTTATTTTACATCACAAGGATCCTATCTTACCTGCTTTTTTCATTCAGATATACTTCAAAAATGCCATTCCATGTGTATATTTGTTCTTTTAAGAATAGAAAAAAAAAAAAATGGGACGCCTGGGTGGCTCAGTTGGTTGGGCGGCTGCCTTCGGCTCAGGTCATGATCCCAGCGTCCTGGGATCGAGTCCCGCATCCGGCTCCTTGCTTGGCAGGGAGCCTGCTTCTCCCTCTGCCTCTGCCTGCCACTCTGTCTGCCTGTGCTCGCTCTTGCTTCTCTCTCTATGTCAAATAAATAAATAAAATCTTAAAAAAAAAAAAAAAAAAAGAATAGTACTTATGGGGCGCCTGGGTGGCTCAGTGGGTTAAGCCGCTGCCTTCGGCTCAGGTCATGATCTCGGGGTCCTGGGATCGAGTCCCCCATCGGGCTCTCTGCTCAGCAGGGGGCCTGCTTCCCTCTCTCTCTCTCTCTCTCTGCCTGCCTCTCCGTCTACTTGTGGTCTCTCTCTGTCAAATAAATAAATAAAATCTTAAAAAAAAAAAAAAAAAAGAATAGTACTTATGGGGGCGCCTGGGTGGCTCAGTGGGTTAAGGCCTCTGCCTTCGGCTCAGGTCATGATCCCAGGTCCTGGGATCCGGCCCCGCATCGGGCTCTCTGCTCAGCGGAGAGTCTGCTTCCTCCTATCTCTCTCTGCCTACTTGTGATCTCTGTCAAATAAATAAATAAAATCTTAAAAAAAAAAAAAAGAATAGTACTTATGATGGATATGGATTACCACTGATGATCATTTAGATGCTAGCGGGATAATAATTAAAATTTAAAATGTTAATAGATATCTAATAGATAAGTAAAACATGGCTTTAGTCCACTCATTTAGAAATGTGTTGGATACCTGTGATATGCCCAACAACACAAACATTAGAAAGTATGGAGCAGATACAAGCCTTTCCTCTCTAGGAATTCAATCTTACTGTAGAGACCTGACCTCATATAAAGCCACCAGTAAACAATTCAAGTGCATGGGAATGTATTGCACAAACATAATTTATCTGCTTTTGTATCTTCTCACCCTGTTCCGCTCACCACAGCTCTTACTCTTTCCATTCTTGAATTTTGAAAAGAAAAATTGTTTCTTTCTAAAACTTTCTCTCTGCTCCACCCATGTTTACTTTTCTTCATCTTGAAATGTCACCCGTGGTGATTAGTGCATAAAGTGTTTAGTGGGCATTTTACATAGAGTTTTTTAAACAAATATTTATGGAGTACCAGCTGTGCAAGGTCCTGTGCTTGGGAACTACAAATGTAGGAGTAAACCAGTCATAGCCCACAAACCCTTTACTTAAAGAATTCCTGTCTCGGGGCGCCTGGCTGGCTCAGTGGGTTAGGCCGCTGCCTTCGGCTCAGGTCATGATCTCAGGGTCCTGGGATCGAGCCCCGCATTGGGCTCTCTGCTCAGCGAGGAGCCTGCTTCCTCCTCTCTCTCTGCCTGCTTCTCTGCCTGCTTGTGATCTCTGTCTGTCAAATAAATAAATAAAATCTTAAAAAAAAAAAAAAAGAATTCCTGTCTCACTGGGCAAGGGGAGATAAATGGATATGTTCAAAACTGTGGTAAACACTATGACAGAGTAAATACAGGGTGCTACAGGAAGTCCTGGCAATTTAGCAGTATGTAAACTAGTGACCCAATCTAATCTGGGGGGATTGGGAAAGATATCCCGAAGTAGTTTCTAAGCTTAGACCTGAAGGATGAGTTAAGAGTTAGCAGGTAAGGGGTGCTTGGGTGGCTCCGTGGGTTAAAGCCTCCGCCTTTGGCTCAGGTCATGGTCTCAGGGTCCTGGGATGGAGCCCCACATTGGGCTCTCTGCTCAGCGGGGAGCCTGCTTCCCCCTCTCTCTCTGCCTACTTGTGATCTCTGTCAAATAAATAAATAAATAATCTTAAAAAAAAATAAAGTTAAAAAAAAAGAGTTAGCAGATAAGTGGTGCCTGGGTGGCTCAGTGGGTTAAGCCTCTGTCTTCGGCTCAGGTCGTGATCTCAGGGTCCTGGGATCAAGCCCTGCATTGGGCTCTCTGCTTAGCAGGCAGCCTGCTTCCTCCTCTCTCTCTGCCTGCCTCTCTGCCTACTTGTGATCTCTGTCTGCCAATAAATAAATAAAATCTTTAAAAAAAAAAAAGAGCAGATAAGGGAAGAAAAACTTTAAAAAACCTGTTACTGTTATATACATTCCATACTATACATTCCATAAAATGCACAATCTTATATAGACCAGTAAATTTATTTTTTTTTTAAGATTTTATTTATTTATTTGACAGAGAGAGATCACAAGTAGGCAGAGAGGCAGGCAGAGAGAGAGGAGGAAGCAGGCTCCATGCTGAGCAGAGAGCCCGATGCGGGGCTCGATCCCAGGACCCTGAGATCATGACCTGAGCCGAAGGCAGCGGCTTAACCCACTGAGCCACCCAGGCGTCCCTAGACCAGTAAATTTAAACATAATGTATATACCTTTATAACCCTCACTTAGATAAAGATGTAGAACATTTCTACCACTCTTGAAGGTATCCTTGTGACCTTTCCCAGTCCACATTACTTGCCCCTAGAAGGCCATTATTCTAATTTCTATTACGATGAATTGATTTTGCTTGTTCTCGATAACATAAGTGTGATCATACCATATTTACACTTTTGTCTCCGGCTTTTCTTTCTTCATTTTGTATCTGTAAGATTTATCCATGATGTGTGAAATAATGTTAGGTTTTTTAAAGATTTTATTTATTTATTTATTTGAGAGAGAGAAGGTGAGTGAGTGGGAAAGAGAGCATCAGCAGGGGGAGCAGGAGGCAAAGGGAGAGGGAGAAGCAGACTCTCCCCTGGGCAGGGAGCCTGATGCGGGACTTGATCCCAGGATCCTGGGATCATGACCTGAGCTGAAGGCAGACGCTTAACCGAGGGAGCCACCCAGGTGTCCCTGTTATCTGTTTTTTAATAGCCAAATGCATTCATTCCTCTCAGATATATACTTAGCAGAAGTGGAATTGCAGGATCATAGGGTAGGTCTACATTTATACCTTCCAAAATGATTGTACCAGTTGACCCTCACACCAGCAATATAGAGTTCCAGTCCCTCCACTGTCTTTCTACTTTGTTGTCAGTCCTTTTAATTTTAGCCACTGTAGTGGCTATGTAGTGCTATCTCATTGTGGTTTTAATTTACATTTCCCTGTTGAATTTTGATGTTGAACATCTATTCATACACTTACTGGCCATTTGGAAATCCTCATCCGTGAAGTGCCTGTTCAGATGTGCATCTGTTATTTTACTGTATAGTGTTTTTCTTGCAAAAGACATTTCAGGCAGAAGAGTATTGAAAGTGTGGGGGTGTTTGGGGTGTAAGGTGCAAGGTGGGAAGGAGGTATAGAGAGCTGATATTATGATCACAGTTTTGCAAGTAAGGAAACTGAAGCATGAAGAAGCTAAATCATAGGGGTGCCTGGGTGGCTCAGTGGGTTAAGCCGCTGCCTTCGGCTCAGGTCATGATCTCGGGGTCCTGGGATCGAGTCCCACATCGGGCTCTCTGCTCAGCAAGAAGCCTGCTTCCCTCTCTCTCTCTCTCTCTGCCTGCCTCTCCGTCTACTTGTGATCTCTCTCTGTCGAATAAATAAATAAAATCTTTAAAAAAAAAAAAAAAAAAGAAGCTAAATCACTTGCCCAAGTAAGTGGTAGAGCCAGTGTCTGTGCTCTTTATCCCCCAACTTTCTTGAGGTATAACTGACAAATTATAATAGATTTCATATAAAATGTGATGATTTGATATGTGTATACATTGTGAAAGGATTCTCACCATCAAGTTAATTAACATACCCATCACCTCACATATTTACCCTTTTTCGTGCAGTGTTTGTACTCCTTAACCACTGTGATATTCCCTTTGTAAAAGTCATAGGATCTTGAATGAGAAAGGAAGCTTAGAGATTGTCTGATCTAATCCTTTCAATTTTTTCTTTTTTTTTTAAATTAAAAAAATTTTATTTTATCACGATAAAATATACATAACATAAAACTTACCATTTTAACTGTTTTTAAGTGTATAGTTCAGTGTCCTTAAATACAATCACGTTGTTATGGAACCATCACCACTATTCATCTCCAGAACTTTTTTTCCATACCCAAACTCTGGACCCATTCAGTAATAATTCCCTAACTCCCTCCCCACCAGGCTCTGGTGACCACCATTCTACTTTTATTTCTATTAATCTATTTTAGGTACATTTATATAAGTGTGGAAACATTAAATATTTATATTTTTGTTTTTGGCTTTTTTCACCTAGCATAATGTTTTAAAGATTTGCTCACTCACGTTGTGGCATATACCAAAATTACCTTCCTTTTTCTTTTTTTTAAAGATTTTTTTATTTTTAAGTAATCTCTCCACCCAACATGGGCCTCAAACTTACAACTCCGAGATCAAGAGTCACATACTCTACCAACTGAGGCAGCTAGCCAAGTTCCCCAGAATTCCCTTCCTTTTTAAGGCTGAATAATATTTCTTTTTAGGTATATACCACATTTTGTTTACCTATTCCTTAGTTGATAGACAGTTAAGTTGCTTCTACTTTTGGCTGTTATGAACAATTCTTCTATGAATATGGTCGTATAAATATTTCTTTAACTCCCTTCTTTCAAATCTTTTCTGTGTATACCTAGAAGTGGAATTGCTGGATCATATGGTAAATCAATGTTTAATTTTCTTGACGAACTGCCATTTTATATTCCCACCAACAATATACAAGGGTTCCAATATCTCCACACCCTGGCCAATACTATTTTTTTTCTCTTTTCTTCCTTCCCTCTCTTTTTAATAATAGCGACCCAAAAAAAACCAAAATTGTGTTTTTAAAAAAAAAGTTTATTTGTTTACTTATTTATTTATTTTAAGTAATCTCTACACCCAATGTGGGGCTCAAACTTAACAACCCTGAGATCAAGAGTTGCACACTCTTCCCGCTGAGCCAGCCAGTTGCCCTTCTTATTGTGGTTTTGACAGGATTTCACTAATGATTAGTGATCTTTCCATGTCTTCTTTGGAGAAACGTCTATTCAAGTCCTTTCCCCATTTTTGAATCAGGTTACATTGTTGTTGAGGTTTAGAAGTTCTTTATATACTGTGGATATTAATCCTTTATCACATAGATGATTTGCATGTATTTTCTCCCATTCTGTAGGCTACTTTTTTTTCCACTTTTTAAAAAACTTTAAATTCAATTAATTAACATATGATGTACTATTAGCTTCAGAGATAGAGTTCAGTGATTCATCAGTCTTGTATAACACCCAGGGTCCATTACATCACAAGCCTTCCTTTTTTTTTTTCTTTTTAAGATTTATTTATTTATTTATTTGACGGACAGAGGTCACAAGTAGGCAGAGAGGCAGGCAGAGAGAGAGGGGGAAGCAGGTTCCCTGCTGAGCAGAGAGCCTGATGCGGGGCTCCATCCCAGGACCCTGGGATCATGACCTGAGCCAAAGGCAGAGGCTTTAACCCACTGAGCCACCCAGGCACCCCATCACATTCCTTCCTTAATGTCCATCTCCCATTTGCCCCATCCCCTCACCCACACCCCTCCAGGAACCCTCAGTTTGTTTCCTATGATTAAGAGTCTCTTATGGTTTGTGTGGGCTACCTTTCTACTTTGTTGATAGTGCTCCTTGGTGCACAAAGTTCTTAATTTTGATGAAGTACAATTTGTCTTTTTTTTTCTTTTGTTGCCAGTGCTTTTGGTGTCAGAGCCAAGAAATCATGCCAAATCCAGTGTAGGGAAGCTTTTCCCGTATGTTGTCTTCTAAGAGGTTTTTCATTGTAGGTGTTATGATTAGGTCTTTGATCAATTTTGAGCTTATTTTTTTTATATGGTGTTAGGTAAGGATCCAACTTATTCTTCTACATGTGGATATCCAGTTTTCTCAGCACCATTTGTTGAAGAGACTGCCCTTTCCCCATTGAATGGTTGAAAATCATTTGAAAATATATAAGAGGGCTTATTTCTGGATTCTATTTCATTGATTTATATGTCTGTCTTTATGCCAGCACCATATTGCTTTGATTACTGTAGCTTTGTAGTAGGTACTGAAATCAGGAAGTGTGAGTCTTCCAACTCTGTTCTTCTTTTTTTAAAAGATTTTATTTATTTATTTGATAGAGCACAAGCAGGGGGAGCAAGCAGGCAGAGGGAGAAGCAGGCTCCCTGCTGAGCAAGGAGCCCAATGCAAGACTTGATCCCAGGACTGAGCCAAAGGCTTCTGCTCAACCAACTGAGCCACCCAGGCACCCCTCTTCTTTTTCAAGATTGTTTTTACTCTTTGGGTTTCCCTGAGATTTCATATGCATTTTACAGTTTTTTCTTTTAGTAACATGGGGCTCAAATTCACAACCCCACTTTCAAAACTCACATGCTCTTCTGACTGAGCCAGCTAAATGCCCCTCAGGCATTTTAGAATGGAATTTTCTATTTTTGCAAAAAAAACGTTTTTGCAAAATCATTGGGATTTTGATAAGAGTTGCTTTGGATGTGTAGATACATGTATCTTAATATTAAGTGTTCTAATCCATGAACATGGGATGTCTTTCCATTTATATATATCTCCTTTAATTTCTTTCAGCAATGTTTTACAGCTTTCATTGTATAAGTCTCTTATTTCCTTGGTTAATTCCTAAGTTTTTTGTTTGTTTGTTTGTTTTTGTTTTTTAGGGGCAGAGAGGGAGGGGGAAAGAGAGAATCTTAAGCAGGTTCCATGCCCCACACAGAGTCCGATGTGGGGCTCAATCTCATAACCCTAAGATCATGTCCTGAGCTGAAATCAAGAGTCGGACACTTAACTGACTGAGCCATGCAAGCACCCTAGTCTTTTTATTTTTTTTGATGCTATTACAAATGGATTGTTTTATGATTTCCTTTTCACATCATTCGCTGATAATTTATACAAATGTAACTGATTTTTGTGTGTTGCTTTTTTTTTGAAAGACTTTATTTATTTGACAGAGAGAGAGATCACAAGTAGGCAGAGAGGCAGGCAGACAGAGAGAGGGGGGGAAGCAGGCTCCCCGCTGAGCAGAGAGCCCGATGCAGGGCTCAATCCCAGGACCCTGAGATCATGACCTGAGCCGAAGGCAGAGGCTTAACCCACTGAGCCACCCAGGCACCCCTGTGTGTTGATTTTTTTTTTTAAAGATTTTATTTATTTATTTGAGAGAGCACAAGTGGGGGTGGGGTGAGTGACAGAGAGAGAGGAGGAAGCAGACTCCCCGCTAAGGAGGGAGCCCAGTGTAGGGCTCAAACCCAGGACCCCAAGATCATGACATGAGCCAAAGGCAGGCGCCTAACCAACTGAGCCACCCAGGCACCCCATGTTTTGATTTTTGTATTCTGCGACTTTAGTGAGTTTATTAATTCTAGCAGTTTTGTGTGTAGAATCTTTAAGATTTCTTTTTGATCAGAGATAATTGTACTTCTTCCTTTCCACTTTGGATGCCCAGCCCCCCCCCCTTTTTTTTACTTAATTGCTCTGGCTGGGAATTATTTTTATTTTTATTTTTTTTAATTTAATTTAATTTTATTTTATTTTTTCTGGCTGGAATTTCTAATCCTATGTTGAATTAAAGTGACAAAGGCTGGCACCAATTTCTTGTTCTTTAATCCTATCATTTTATAAATGTGAAAATGTAGGCCTAGAGAAAGGCATTTACTTGCCCATAGTTATACAGCAAGTTCATAGCAAAGCAGGAACTGGCATCCAGACCTTTTTAACTTCTGATCCAGTATCCTATCCATTATATTAGGTTGGCAGCAATTTTTTTAAATTCAAATACAACTGACAACATTCTATAGAATGACACAAATTAAAGATCAAATGTGGACATATTTCAGAGACTTGACTCAAAAAACCAATGATTTCTCTAAATGCATTAGTGAGGATAAACACCACTCAGCAGTGATTGTGACGAAAGAAAGAACAAAAATGTTCCAAGACAGTCTTCAAAGACATCCCAACTTTGCTGGAGTGCTCTATAAGCCCACTTAGATTCTGTAGTCTTCTATGGGTGAAGGAGACAGTGCAGGGGGTTCTGCAGGGCCTGGCATGGTAGCAGGGACTTGCTCTAAATCCAGAGTGGAGGGCATCTCCCTGGCTTCATCACTTTTCTTGGTAAATCTCTTTTCTCTGATGGTCATAGTGACTCTGCACCTGGTCACCCTGAAGGCCAGGTCTCCATAGGGTGGGTTTTTGTCATTGACTGTGGGGCTTTTCTGAGCCATGGCCTTGATTTCAGAGGACTCAAGGAATTTGGGTTCACGGCACCCATATATCTTTCGATCCCTGCTCAGTTCAGTTTGGCACCCCTTTCATACTTCAGCTCATGGTCTTGGGAAGAAGTGCCCCTGTTACAGACTTTGGGTATGGAGAGCTGGTTATGGAAAGAGGCAACATGATTCTCTTAATATGTGTTTACTCTAGAATGTGACATTAATAAATCATAATAGATGACAATGTAGAGAAATTTTAGGGTTATGTTTTGCTATTTGATTTAACTCCTAATTTTTATACCTAGTGCATATAAAGTAAATGAAGTTTACTTAACTTTCTAATGTCATTATTCTTCTCTGCATTTCTTCAGTGCAGTTACAATTGGAACTGATATGCTGGAATTGGATTGCCATATCACAAAAGATGAGCAAGTTGTAGTGTCCCATGATGAGAATTTAAAGAGGTCAACTGGGCTCAATGTAAACATCTCTGATCTCAAGTACTGTGTAAGTAAAAATGCATGATAAGCTAATATCTAGTAGATATTAGGGCCTGTAGGATTTTTAAAAACAAAGAATGCTTCAGTAAATGATAGTGATTAAATAATGAATGCCAGAGAAAATTATAAAAACTATTCTAACTTCCAGGGAGGATTTATACTCACTACAGAAATCTGTGGATACATCTTCAGAGAGTTATTTTTATAAGTATTTTAACAAGATTACCAAAGTCCTCAAATGTGAAACTACTGGATTTCAACTTGTTTGAAGTATACTACAATTTATTTGGTTCAGATTGAGTGTATGAATTAGTTTTAGTCTTCAAGAATAGGAAATCTGATTTTAGTAGTTTACTTGCCATTATATTAGAGACTGATAAGTGGATGGAAGATAATGCTTTATTTTACCACCTAAAGAAAATTTATGTTAACAGAATACCATCTGTATGTGTACCCTGTATGTTCTTTGACTGGTTGCGGTCCTACTGTATATTATAGAGAATTGTGTTTTTGAACACTTTAACATTATGGCATGATGCACATTTTTCCATGCTTTTTTTTAAATTTATTTTTTTAAGTTACTTTTTTTTTTTTATAAGATTTTTTTTTATTTATTTGACAGAGAGAGAGACAGCAGGAGAGGGAACACAAGCAGGGGGAGGGGGAGAGGGAGAAACAGCCTTCCCGCTCAGCAGTGCTCAATCCCAGGACCCCGGGACCATGACCTGAGGTGAAGGCAGACACTTAACGAATGAGCCACCCAGACACCGTAGGCTTTTCTTTCTTTTTCTTTTATTTTTTAAGATTTATTTATTTTAGAGGGAGAGTGAGAGAGAGTGAAAGCAGGGGGAGGGGTAGAGGGAGAGTGAATCCTCAAGCAGACTCCCTGTGGATCCAACGTGGGGCTTGATCCCAGGACCCTGACATCATGATCTGAGCCAAAACCAAGAATCAGATGCTCAACCACCTGAGCCACCCAGGCTTCCCGCTTTTTCTTTTT
This sequence comes from Lutra lutra, assembly GCF_902655055.1. Classification (NCBI taxonomy): domain Eukaryota; kingdom Metazoa; phylum Chordata; class Mammalia; order Carnivora; family Mustelidae; genus Lutra; species Lutra lutra. Next base: position 33,662,092 of record NC_062293.1, read on the forward strand.
CTTTTTCTTTTTAATAGACTAGTTTTTAGAGCAGTTATTGGTTTACAGTGGAATTGAGCAGAACGTACAGAGTTCCCACATAGCTTCTGACCCTGCACAGGTCTTGTCCCCCCACTCTCCCTTCAACATCCTGAACCAGAGTGGTATATTTGGTACAATATATGAACCTACAGTGACACTCATTATCACTTCAAAATCCATAGTTAACATTTGGGTTTATTCTTAACATAGGATGACATGTGGGTTTTATCGTATAATGGTGTATCAACTATTGTAGTGTTGTACATAATAGTTTTACTGCCCTAAAAATCCTGTGTTCTGCCTGTTCATCCTTCCCCCCCCACCTAACCCCTGGAAACCACTGATCTTTTTATTGTCTCCATAGTTTTACCTTTTCCAGAATGTCATGTATTTGGAATTGGTGGCATTTAGCCCTTTCAGATCCCATGCTTATTTTTCATAAACATTTCAAGTGACTGCAGTTATTCCATTGAGTGGATATAGAGGAATTTTTAACCATTCTTTCTCTGTTGTTTGGCATTTAAATAGTGTTACATTTTCACCATTTAGAGATAACACTGCACTGAACACCTTCATGTGTAAAGATAAAGGTTTTTCTATATTTATATGCTTTATATAGAGTTTTTAAAAGATATATATTTATGAAGACATGTATATAAATATATTTATATTTATTGAAAGTGTCTATATAAAAATAAAATTATCTCTTTTTTTAGTATAAGTGGTGCCAAAGCAAGCACAAGTTATCTCTGTTTTTAAAATTATTTCCCTAAATAAACTCCTAGCAGGGAAATTATTGGGTAAAAGATTAGGAATATTTTAGTTTCTTTATATTGAAAATTGTTGGGGTGCCTTGGTGGCTCAGTGGGTAAGCCTCTGCCTTCGGCTCAAGTCATGATCTTGGGTCCTGGGATCGAGCCCCACATCAGGCTCTCCGCTCAGCAGGGAGCCTGCTTCCCTCTCTCTCTCTGCCTGCCTCTCTGCCTACTTCTGATCTCAGTTTGTCAAATAAATAAATAAAATCTTTACAAAAAAAAAAAGAAAATTGTTATTGCCAGCTTGCTTTCTGAAAGTGTTTAAGAGTTCCAAAATCTAGGGCACCTGGCTGGCTCAGTTGGTAGAGCATGCAACTCTTGACCTCAAGGTTGTGAGTTCAAGACCCACATTGGTCTCAGAGATTAAAGATAAAATAAAGTAAAAATTTCTTAAAAAGTGCTAAAATGTGGTGTTAGAGGAATTCCCATTTTGCTGTGCCCTTACCATTATAGGGTATTAGACTATAACAAAAATTTCCTAAATTTAAAGTTTCAATTAGCATTTATTTGATTATTTGTGAGTTTAAAGATTTTTCTGTATGTTAGTCATTTTTAAAAATTGTCTATTCTTGACACTTGTCTACTGAGATATTGAAATTTATTATTATTATTATTATTTTAAAGATTTTATTTGAGAGAGAGAGACACACAGTGAGAGAGGGAACACAAGCAGGGAGAGTGGGAGAGGGAGAAGCAGGCTCCCTGCTGAGCAGGGAGCCCAATGCAGGGCTTGATACTAGGACCCTGGGATCATGACCTGAGCTGAAGGAGATGCTTAATGACTGAGTACCCAGGCACCACTAAATATTTATTATTGAGAAAAGGTCCACATTAAATAGTACAGATTTCTTTTCTTATAAGTTGTGAAAGTAAGTAGTTACCTGGTTAATTTGCTGTTCAGGATGTTCAGCTAAAGTGTGCCCTATGTAAACATAGGTAATTTTTTTTCTTTTATTTTTTGAAGAAGAAAATCTTTGTCTCACTGTAAGACACTAAAATATTTTTAAATTCTTGAGAGCTAACTTTTTTTAATCATATCTTTTAAAGGAACTCCCACCTTACCTTGGCAAACTGGATGTCACATTTCAAAGAGGTAATATTTCCCATTTGCAGCTTACATATTTACATTAAAGTGTATTCATTTACACTGAGAATTAGATATACATGTGTGTTTTCTTCTGATAGTAAGTTCCAGCTAAAAGTACTGCCCTCAATACTTACTCTCTCAGACCTACAAATCTGAAATCTTGACCCTGAGATGAAGGCTGGAGATTTAACTGGCTTGTTCTATCTAAATTTATGTACAGTTAATTTAAGCCTGAATACTAATTACAAGAAACCCAGATATTATTAGGGCTACTTTGCATTTCTGAAGCTTCAAATTCTAGATGATTACTATAATTTGTAGTAATAATCCATCATAAGTTAAAAAAAAATGAAAAGAAACTGAAAAAACCCACTTTCAGATCCTTACTGATTCTATACCATTTGATTTTATGTCATTTCACTGCTCCCTATCTTAAATTATTAGAGAGAATTCTATTACTCAGATAAACCACTCATTTCCTGGTCACCATCACTTTTTAATCATCAGCATAGCAGTTTTCTGTCTTGTGAGGGAATATTTCTCACAAAGGAACATGTTCCTTGGCCCAGTTTGTTGGATTTGTTAGAATGAAACATGTTAGGATGGAAAATACACCAGCTGGAGATGCAGGTTGCTAAGCAGGTAGAGCCTCATGCTGTCGCAATTCAGCCTCCTGTTTTAAATGATTCAAATTATAACTTAGTAAAACTACAAGATGTTACATGTTATGGACCTTGGTGTGGTATGCTTTGAATATGGTTAAAACCTTGGTTAAATGTCAAGATCTAAAGAACTGTTAACTGCTCTGTGTACTAGGTTTAAAATTGGTCACTATAATTTCTCCTTGACTGGAAAATATAAGAAAGCCAAATAAGAATCAGAAAATTGTTTAAATTAGCTATTTCTAAAGGATGTTTAGATCTAAACATTGTTTGATGTTACTTTTCAGATAAGTATCATTAAGCTATGTTGGTTTGCAGGAACATTTTTTTCATTCTTGTGATTAACAGGATTATATTTGCCAAGCTATTATATATTTATGTCAATTATAGATTTGTGAAAGTTAAAATACTTCATAAGTCAAGGTTCTTTTTTATTTGGGGGGGTTTCATTTTGTTTTGTTTAATTTTTCCCCTTGCAGAGCAAAGCCAAAGCCTCACAAAGATTGTAAGTTCCTTTGAGGAAGAAATTTATTCTAATTTTTTTTTTTTCAGATTTTATACTTCTTTTTTTTAAGTTTTTATTTATATACCTTTATCATAAAGTCATAAAATTTATGAATATGCAATGACCTTTGAGACCATATAATTCTATCTCTTCCTGTTTTAGATAAGGAAACTGAGGCCTAAAGATATAAATTAACTTGATTAAGGTCATACAGCAAATAAATGACAGAGCTAGTACTTGAAATTAGGTCTCCTTCTAACCAGGCCAGTGTTCAGTTGTACCACGCTTCTTCTCCTTCTGAAGAGTCTTTTTCTCTCTCTCTCTCTTTTTTTTAAAATTAAGTAGGCTCCTTGTCCAACATGGGGCTTGAACTCATGACCCTGAGATCAAGAGTCACATGCTCTACTGTCTGAACCAGCCAGGCTCCCCTAAAGAGTCTCTTTATTTTATTTTATTTTTTTAAAGATTATTTATTTATTTATTTGACACACACACACACACACAGATCACAAATAGGCAGAAGTAGGCAGAGAGGCAGGCAGAGAGAGGGAGAAGCAGGCTCCCCGCTGAGCAGGAGCCTGATGTGGGGCTTGATCCCAGGACCCTGGGATCATGACCTGAGCTAAAGGCAGAGGCTTAACCCACTGAGCCACCCAGGCACCCCAAGAGTCTCTTTATATGCCTTATTAATAGCACTGCCATGTACTCTCAAGCTTTGGACACCTATAAAAAGAATTAATTTTTTGTTCATATTGCATTCAGTTAATCACAATTAACTTAAGACTCTGCCTCAAATGTGAAGTTTACTGCATTTGAAATAGGCTAAGATACTGTATTATAAAAACTTGACTCAGGCAGATAGTTGTCCCTCCTCCTCTTTTGTTTGTTTGTTTGTTTGGTCTTATTCCCCTGCTCAGAACGAACTGTTGCTTACTTTTAAGTACTGTAGAGAGAGAGAGAGACTACCAACTCTCAGAGGAATACAGATTTTAGGCCTCTTGCTTTCTTTGTGGTTCAGAATTTTACTGAAGAAGTAATTTTTTTTTTAAGGTGCTTTGATGTGCCACAGGCTACATTAAAAAATAAATATAAAGAAAGAATATAAAAATGTGTTAACCAAAGGGTTTGTTATTACCTATCCTGCTTACTTGAAAATAGCCTTTTTTTCATGAAAGATACATAATTTGGGTAATCTAGAGTTGGTCAGAATGGTCGGTTTTCAAGTTCCAGCATGCTTTTAGAGGCCATTTCACTCATTCCATCACCCAGCACATCTTATGGCACTATCACTCTTGTTTTTTGTTTTGTTTTGTTTTGTTTTGTTTTGCCTATCACTCTTGTTCTCCTCTCTCTCTTTCTGTAGTATTTCCTCGATGGTTCTCTTCTGCCCAGAACTTTACTGGAGACAAACTTTTTTCCCCAGCTCATTTTCTACACTCTTGCTGGCTGAGGCATCTATTGTAAATATCTTAACATCACTTTTAGGATGGGCTTTTTTTTTTCTTAGTTATTAACATAACTTTAATTTCCTTGTTTCTCCCACTATTAGATGCAACATTCTTCTCATATAATGTTCCAAAGTTAGTTTTATCTGTTTGACTTTTTTCTAAGCTGATCCTTGCAAACATCTTAACCTGGGTGTGAATAGCTATCGCCCATGGCAATTCTTTCGACTGCCAAATTAATTTTTCCACACTTAACAAGCTAACAAAATTTTTACTTAATTAAAATAGCACTGTTTAAATGGAGTGTGTTGGTAGAAATGTTCTGTGTTTGCACTGCCAGTTACAGTAGCCAACAGTAGTCACCACATGTGACTGTTGAGAACTTAAAATGTGGCTAGTCTACCTCAGGGACTAAAGTTTTATTTAATTTTAATCTAAATAGCCCTATGTGGCTAATGGCTACCATCTCAAACAGTGTGGGACTAGAATATAATGTTCAGATGTTTTAGATTGTAACAGAAATGAGTTTACACCAGCTTAAGGGGAAAAAGAAACAACAGAGATTTATTTTATCATTAACTGTCTATAATAGTGGTGGATCTGATGTTAAACATTATTGAATCCAAGGGCACAAAAGGGACTCTTCGAGGCATTCTATGGTTCTGCTTCTCTTGGGTCTTACCTTTTTCCAGCATAGATGGGTTTTTGTCCTTGTGGCAGGGAACATAATCACTGACAATTCATTCATATCCTGCCCACACATTACAAAACAGTAATACATTTTTCCTTTTTTTCCTCATTTACATGCTGCCTTTTCATATGAGCCTTTATTAAAAATAATTTTTTGACATGGATTTACTTCATTGATACACTTTGTACAGTGAAAATGAAATAAAGGATCTGTTACCATTTTGTTATTCATATAGAAATGCGATCGAAGTTTTGGATGGAAGGACAAATTTCATGATACTTATATAGCATGCATATATATTATGTAAATGATTCAAGGCAAAAGAGATTAGGGAAAGAATAAAGAAAATAACTGTCAGGAAAGGTAAAAAAGTGTTTAAAAATCCTCTTCTAATTTTTTTTTACTCCGTTTTCTTTGAATAGCTACACTGATACAATTCTTTAACACATTCCTGAATTAGCATGTATTTCCCTTGCCTGAACATACATATTCTCAATCTCTGAAAATTTTCAATGGTGATATTATAGTAGAACTTCCCAAACAACCTCAGTATCCACTAGTAGAATGTAGGGGATCTTTTTTCTCTTCTACCCTCTAGGTTCTCAGGAAGGACTTGTAACAAAAGAGATTAACAAGACAAAGACAAACAAATTTATTAATATACTTATCATGGCAGAAACTCAGGGATGAGTAACTCAAAGTCTGGCTAGAACTTGAGTTTATAGAGCATCTTTTTTTTTTTTTTAAGATTTTATTTATTTATCTGACAGAGAGAGAGATTGAGAGAAGAGAGAGCGCAAGCAAGGGAGTGGGGTGCTTAGCAGGGAGCCTGACTCGGGGCTCTATCCCAGGACACTGGGATCATGACCTGAGCCGAAGGCAAACACTTAACGGCTTAACCCGCTGAGCCACCCAGGTGCTCTTAGCATCTTAACAAAAATATCCAATACATTTTCAGAGAATTGACAAGACAAATAAGGATTTTGAGTTTTTAGGGTAGCAAATCGTGGCAAGGTAAGTATATGGGTGAATAATGGAAGATAAAGTCTAGTCAATAGTTCGTTATGCAGAGTTCTGTGGTGCCAATAAGGGCCTAAAGTTGGTGATTTATGTTCTGTACAAATTTAAGTCCTGTTTCTCGGCAAATGGGAAAGGGCAGAGGGCTTCTTTTGTATCTGCTTCATCTCAGTTGCCTTTAGTTAAAAATAATCCTTATGCCAAAGTGGCATATTTTGGAATGGCAAACTCTGTTACCTTTCTGGGGGAATGGTTAAATTAAAATAATTAAATTGTTGCATAATGGAACATTTTATTTTTTTATTTTTTTTTTAAAGATTTTATTTATTTATTTGACAGAGAGAGATCACAAGCAGGCAGAGAGGCAGGCAGAGAGAGAGGAGGAAGCAGGCTCCCCGCTGAGCAGAGAGCCCGATGCGGGGCTCGATCCCAGGACCCTGAGATCATGACCTGAGCCAAAGGCAGCGGCTCAACCCACTGAGCCACCCAGGCGCCCCATAATGGAACATTTTAAAACCATTTAAAATAATTATAGAATAAGATTGGTGGATTAGAATAATATCAATGTCATGGTTATGATATTGTACTATAGTTTTATAAGAGGTTATCGGGGAATCTGGGTAAAAGGTGCATAAATCTCTGTATTTTTCTTATAACTCCAAATGAATCTCAAAAAGTTTAATGAAAAAAACTTTAAATCATAATTCTAAATTCTTTTTTTTTTTAAAGATTTTATTTATTTATTTGACAGACAGAGATCACAAGTAGGCAGAGAGGCAGGCAGAGAGAGAGGAAGGGAAGCAGGCTCCCTGCCGAGCAGAGAGCCCGATGCGGGGCTCGATCCCAGGACCCTGGGATCATGACCTGAGCCGAAGGCAGCGGCTTTAACCCACTGAGCCACCCAGGCGCCCCATAATTCTAAATTCTAAGTGTATTAACATGCACTATTTTTTTTTTGACTTTTGTAAAAAGATCAGGTTAAGATCTATAGCTACACTGTAACTGTATTAAATTATGCATTGGAAAAAAAGACTAGAGAAAGTATACTAAATGATTACAATGGTTCTATCTAAGTTGTTGGATTTTAGATGATTTTCCTCTTCTTCTTCTTACTTTTCATCATTTTGTACATGTCCTATATAAATACATCCTATTGTGAAAACAATACTTGATCTTTTTTTCTCCCAATCCTCAAAAAAGTGAATGTTATCTTTTAAAAATACTTTTACAAATCTTGCTTCCTCAGCATGCCAATGTGAAGGAAAAGATAACCGAATTCCATTACTGAAGGAAGTTTTTGAGGCCTTTCCTAACACTCCCATTAACATCGATATCAAGGTCAACAACAATGTGCTGATAAAAAAGGTATGTGAGCCAGTCCCTCTTCTGGCTGTGTTCTATCAGATTTCACAAACTAAGTAAGGCTACAGTAAGTGACTTCATAGACTGATAATGTTCAAGGAAATGTGATACTCTAGGGATCCGTATTGTTTTAAATAATGCCCTGGTAGAAAATATCACTTTACTGTTGGAAGGCCTATTTTCAGAGCAAGCTGTCCTGTCCCAGTCATGGATAAAACTGAGCTCCTGTGAACCAGTTGTTATAGCATGGGTATAATTAACTTCTTCAAATTTACTTGCTTCCTTTGCAGTTAGTTTATATCAAATGACTAAATAGTTGCATTCTATTAGATAAATCACAGAATGGTAAGATGTATGTAATTGCTTATATTTTATAAAATAATCAGAATTCACATATCGGTTCTTCCCGAAGTTTATATTATTCACTGGCAGATAGTCAGTTGTAATCCATTTTTTAAGTGAAGTAACATAAGTGGATTTACCAGTAGGCGCATGCATAAACTTTTGCATTTTTCACATGCAGGTTTCAGAGTTGGTGAAGCAATATAGACGAGAACACATAACGGTTTGGGGTAATGCCAGTTACGAAATTGTAGAAAAGTGCTACAGAGAGGTAAGCTTCCAAAATGATACAGAATGATCTTCTTTCTTTTTTTTTTTTTTTAAAGATTTTATTTATTTATTTGACAGACAGAGATCACAAGTAGGTAGAGAGGCAGGCAGAGAGAGAGGAAGGGAAGCAGGCTCCCTGCTGAGCAGAGAGCCTGATGCGGGACTCGATCCCAGAACCCTGAGATCATGACCTGAGTCAAAGGCAGCAGCTTAACCCACTGAGCCACCCAGGCTCCCCCAGAATGATCTTTCTTGCTGTTGTTGTATATCTATAAATGTCACCACAGTAATAATTTTTAAAAGTATCTTATTTCAAATCCTTGATATAAAGACAGATGGTACTGGGTAGAAGCACCTAACCAGAAGTTTAGTAATAGAGGTAATGGATTTTTTTTTTAAGATTTTATTTACTTATTTGACAGAGAGAGAGATCACAAATAGGCAGAGAGGCAGGCAGAGAGAGAGGGGAAAGCAGGCTCCCTGCTGAGCAGAGAGCCTGATGTGGGGCTTGATTCCAGGACCCTGAGATCATGACCTGAGCTGAAGGCAGAGGCTTAACCCACTGAGCCACCCAGGCGCCCAGAGGTAATGGATTTAATAGAAATCATGTACTTGGGGGTGCCTGGGGGGCTCAGTGGGTTAAGCAACTGCCTTCAGCTCAGGTCATGATCCCAGGGTCCTGGGTTTGAGTCCTGCATTGGGCTCCCCCCACTCTGCGGGGAGCCTGCTTTTCTTTCTCCCTCTGCCTGCCACTCCCCCTGCTTGTTATCTCTCTGTCAGATAAAATCTCTAAAAAAAAAAAAAAAGGAAAAGAAAAGAAATCATGTACTTGGGGCTGGCTTACAGAATTCTTATTTTCACATGCTAATATTAGTTGTTTGCCAACATTTTATTATGTACATTATGAAACAAAATATGATTCCTGTTCTTTTGTTGTTGTTGTTAGGTTAGATTCCTGTCTGTTTTTTGTTAGGTTATAGAAATTTTTGTGTAATTTTAAATTGAGGAAAAGATTTTAGTCCTTTGACTCTAGAGTTCAAGTGTCTTTGTTCCCTACCTCCCAATCAGAATTAATCAAATTAAGCCAGGATCATAGTTATCAGGTGGTATATAAAAGTAGGGCCATCTACCCACTGAAATTTTTCTGTTTGAAGAAAATATATCTATAAAAATTAATTTGATATACTTAAAAAAAAATTTTAAAGATATTTTATTTATTCATTTGAGAGAGAGAGAGCTCACAAGCAGGGGGAGAGGCAGAGGGAGAGGGAGAAGCAGACTCCGCTGAGCAGGGAGCCGGATGCGGGACTCGATCCTAGGACCCTGGGACCATGACCTGAGCTGAAGGCAGACACTTAACCGTCTGAGCCACCCAGGCATCCCGATATATTTTTTAAATGAATTTTTATTCTAGTTTCTGATAATTTTCTATTCATTTTTCTTTCCTATTTTTTTTTAAGATTTTATCCATTCACTTGACAGAGAGAGAGAGATCACAAGTAGGCAGAGAGGCAGGCAGAGAGAAAGAGGGAGGCAGTCTTCCCGATGAGCAGAGAGCCTGATGCAGGGCTCAATCCCAGGATTCTGAGATCATGACCTGACCTGAAGGCAGAGGCTTAAACTACTGAGCCACCCAGTTGCCCCAATTTGATATATTTTGACATGGTATGCTAAGCCTCTCTAAGCAAGTTTAGCTATATACTATACGTATTATAAGTATGGCTTATATACTATAGCAAGTATAGCTAGGAGAATATGAAATTCAAAATGTTAAAAAACCTTAAGCATGAAAGACTCTCTTTCAGAATACAAGTGATAGTGGTGATAGGGCAGAAGAAATACTGTGACACAAACAGCAATTCAAAATACAAAGATTTCTTTTGGGAAGGCCTTCCTTCCGAGCAAAGAAGGTAAAAATATAGATCCAGAATTGGCACCATTATAATTAAAAGTACAGTTAAAGCCCTCATTAAAGCAGGTAATTTTTATGGATGTGCCACAGGCTCTCTGAGATTCCAAGGTTGCTTGTGTACAAAAGAAGAAAACGGCTATCATTGGGATGAATGGCTTCAGATTGCTAAGAATTTAGTGCTAAGACTTTTCCCTAACTAATTGTTGTCTAATGGTATTTTCACGTATTATTAAAAGTGACTATACTGGAGGGCTTGTCGCCTGCTGGTTGTTTTACATAACTCGAATGTTTTTAAAAAGTAAAAAATAGTGATAACAGCAAATGCTGGAGAAGATGAGGAGAAGCCGGATCTCTCCAGCTTGCCTGTGAGAATGTAAAATAGTACAGCCACTCTCTTCATTCATTGGGTGGTTTCTTACCAGACTCAACATACACTTCCCATATTAACCAGCAGTCTCACTCTTGGGCATTTACCTCAGAAAAATGAAAACGTATGCACATAAAAACCTGTATATGAATGTTAATAGCAGCTTTGTTTATTATAGCAAAATACTGGAAACCAACCAAAATGCCCTTCAACAGGTAGATGACTAAACAAACTGACATATCCACATGATACAATACTATTCAGTCATGAAAGGAAATGAACTATTGATACCTGTAACAACTTGGGCTGTCCTAATACTCAAAGACATTTTGCTTGGTGAAAAAAATTAACCTCAAAAGATTACATACTGGAATCTCTATATGATTATGATTATTATTATTATTATTTAAAGATTTTATTTATTTATTTGATAGAGACATAGCGAGAGAAGTAACACAAGCAAGGGGAGTGGGAGAGGGAGAAGCAGGCTTCCCACTGAACAGGGAGCCTGATGCAGGACTCCTGGGATGCCAGGACCTGATGCAGGACATCCTGGGATGCCAGGACCCTGGGTTCATGACCTGAGCAGAAGGTAGACGCTTAAAGACTGAGCCACCCAGGCACCCTGGAATCTCTATATTATACACCTGAAACTAATATAACACTGTATGTTAACTAAGTGGAATTTTTTAAAAAAGAAAAGAAAACTTAAAGAAAACCAAAAAACAAAAAGGTTACATACTATATGATTCCATTTATGTAACATTCTCAAAACTGTACACATTGAAGAGCAGATAAGTGGTTACCAAGGGATAGGGACTGGGAGTCAGGTAGAGAGTGAGGGCAAATACCAAAAGGTAGTAGGAGGGAGTTGTGTGTGATGGAACTGTTCTGCATCTTGCTTGTGGTGGTGGTTAAAGAAATTGATACACTGTTAAAACTGCACTAAACCAGGGTGCCTGGGTGGCTCAGTTGGTTAAGCATTTGCCGTTGGCTCAGGTCCTGATCTTGGGTTCCCGGGATTGAGACCTGCATCAGGCTCCCCACTCAGTGGGGAGTCTGCTTCTCCCTCTCCCTGTCCTTCGTGATACCTCTCTCGCTCTTTTAAATATTTTTTTTTAAGATTTTATTTATTTATTTGTCAGAGAGAGAGAGGGAGAGAGAGCGAGCACAGACAGACAGAATGGCAGGCAGAGGCAGAGGGAGAAGCAGGCTCCCTGATGATCAAGGAGCCCGATGTGGGACTCGATCCCAGGACGGCGGGATCATGACCCGAGCCGAAGGCAGCTGCTCAACCAACTGAGCCACCCAGGCGTCCCTCTCGCTCTCTTTCAAATAAAAAAAACTGCATTAACCCAAACGCATGCACAAATGAATGTAGATTTTAAAAGTGAAACTGAGTAAGGTCTATAGTCTAATTAACAGTGATATTCTGGGCCAGGAGGGAGTTAAAGAAAAGAAGAAAAGAAAGGGGAAAACAGCAACAAAAAACCCCAGCGATAAACCAGTGTCAAGTCCTGGTTTTGATGTATGACAGTTACAACAAATGTTACCATTTGGAGAACCTTAGGTTAAAGGTTCATAGGACTCTGTTTTTACAAGTTTTTGTGACTCTAGTGTTTCAAAATACAAAGTCCACTTTTGACCCAGAATCGGAGAACTTTCCCCTTGATTCACATATTTTTCTTGAAGAGTCTGGCTTTTTGTCATTTTAGAATTTAAAAACTTCCAAAAGGGGGCGCCTGGGTGGCTCAGTGGGTTAAAGCCTCTGCTTTCGGCTCAGGTCATGATCCCAGGGTTCTGGGATCCAGCCCCACATCGGGGCTCTCTGCTCAGCAGGGAGCCTGCTTTCCTTCCTCTCTCTCTGCCTGCCTCTCTGCCTACTTGTGATCTCTGTCTGTCAAATAAATAAATAAAATCTTAAAAAAAAAAAAAAAAAAACCACTCCCAAAAGTTCCAGCAGTAATTTTTGAACATCGCAGTAAAAATGTCTCAATCAGGGGCGCCTGGGTGGCTCAGTGGGTTAAGCCGCTGCCTTTGGCTCAGGTCATGATCTCAGGGTCCTCGGATCAAGTCCCGCCTTGGGCTCTCTGCTCAGCAGGGAGCCTGCTTCCCTCTCTCTCTCTCTCTCTGCCTGCCTCTCTGTTTACTTGTGATCTCTCTCTGTCAAATAAATAAATAAGTCTTTAAAAAAAAGTCTCAATCATATTTGTTATTCATATAATGAACATGTCATATAATTAAGTCATGCATCTTTTATAATTCTAAAAGTATGATTTGTAAGAATTCTACATTAGCCCTTTAATTCCCAAACGCTAGAAACTAAAAATACAAAGATAACTTGGCTAATTGAATTTAAATTTTAAAAAATGTATAAAAAGAAAAAAGGGGCACACAGTGGGGAGGGGAAAACATGAGGCCCTTAGTCCCACGTAATGACTTTTAATTCACTCTTACTCAATGGAGTAGTTCTTAACCTTGGCTGTGTGTTAGAATCACCTGAAAAGTCTCAAAAAAATACAAATGCCTGGGTGCCATTTCATAAATTCTATTTATTCAAGTATAATTGAAACACGATGTGATACTAGTGATTCCACAAATTATATTTATGCTGTGCTCATGAGTGGAGCTAGCACCAGTCATCATGTAACAGTATTACAATACCATTGACTGCATTCCCTGTGCTGTCCCTTTTTACCCCCATGACCTATTCATTCCATACCTGGAAGCCTGTATCTCTCCCTCACCTTCACCCACTCCCCCGCTCCCCTACTCCCATTCCCCCTCTCCCCTCTCCCAACTCCTCCGCTCCCCTCCCCCCACTCCCCTCCCTCCACTCCCCCTCTCCCCTCCCATCTGGCAACCATCAGTTTGTTTTCTGTATTTATGGGTCAGTCTCTGCTTTTTGTTTATTTGTTTTGCTTTTTAGATTCCACACATAAGGGAAATCATTATGGTATTTGTCTTTCTCTGTCTGCCTTATTTCATTAGTATAATATCCTCTCAGTCCATCCAAGTTGTAAATTGGCAAGATTCCCGGATGTTCTACTTTAGAAGATATGGAGTGGCCCCGGCTGTTACGTCAGTGGTGGGTCAGTGTACCAAAGCCCGCCCTCTCCCACCCCGGGCAGCCTGGCATGGCTTTCCAGAAGTACCGGTTACTGTTTTTAGTTCTCTGGGTCCAAAGCTATTTAAGTTTTGAGGGTTGGCCCCAACTCAGTTTTTCCCATAAGCTCTGTTATTCTTAGTGTATGAATTTGCAGAAGTCAAGTTTTTCAGGGACTTGTACACTATGTTACAGCGGAAACACCTGTATATAAATTAGCCTAAAATGTTACAAAGCAGCATGTGAACATAGGTGCAAAAGAAATCCTCAAACTTACTTACTGTTTTTTTTTTTTAATAAAGAAGTGGGTAATTTAGAGGTAATATTTAAAATAAATTACTTTTCTGCATGACTTTTTCCATATATTACTTTTGTATAGAAAAAAATAAACTGTAGGGCTCATGGGTGGCTCAGGCTGTTGAGTGTCTGCCTTTAGCTCAGGTCATGCTCTCAGGGTCCTGGAATGGACTGCCACGGCTTCTCCCTCTGCCCCTCCCTCCTGCTCGGGATCTCTCTTTCTCTCATGCTCTTTCTCAAATAAATAAATAAAATATTTAAAAAAAAAACAGAAAAATCAACTTTACCATAATTTCTGTTTGTTTTAAAGACAAATATAGGAGGGGCTAGGGAGATGGGGATATGAGGGGCCATTTACTGAGCACAGAATTTCAGTTTTACAAGATGAAGAGAGTTCATATATATATATATGAGTTCTTATATATATATATATATAAAGAGTTCTTATATATATATATATATATATAAGGCTTGCATTCTAAGGGTTTTGGGACCTTTAACACATTTTGCAATAGAAATCTAAAATGATGGCTAGATTCTTGGACTAGCTTACAAAATCCTATTTATATTTGATGCATAATATAGTTGAAAGATGACATATTTGGGGCGCCTGGGTGGCTCAGTGGGTTGGGCCGCTGCCTTCGGCTCAGGTCATGATCCCAGGTCCTGGGTTCAAGCCCCACATCGGGCTTTCTGCTCAGCGGGGAGCCTGCTTCCTCCTCTCTCTCTGCCTGCATCTCTGCTTACTTGTGATTTCTCTCTGTCAAATAAATAAATAAAATCTTAAAAAAAAAAAGAAAGATGACATATTTGCAACAGTGTTTATATTTTACCTATAGATGTATCAATATCATATCCTGCTTAACTAATATATAACTATATCTATAGATAGGAATACCTATATATCTCTATGTGGATATATATGAATATATATCGATCTTTAGTTAATATTTTTTTAAATGGGAGTAAGGTTGCTGAATATTTCATTTATTCATTTCTTTATCTTATTCCATTTGGTTCTCTAATGATCTATCACCAACAGACAGAAGTGGTGGAGCAAGCAGAGATAGGGAATACAGAAACTCAAGTATCATCAATTAACAGTATAGGGCTCCACGACAGATCCTGACCCATTTGGCAGGGACTAGCCATTTTTTTTTTTTAAAGATTTTATTTATTTATTTGTCAGAGAGAGAGAGGGAGAGAAAGCAAGCACAGGCAGACAGAATGGCAGGCAGAGGCAGAGGGAGAAGCAGGTTCCCTGATGAGCAAGGAGCCCGATGCGGGACTCGATCCCAGGACGCTGGGATCATGACCTGAGCCGAAGGCAGCTGCTTAACCAACTGAGCCACCCAGGCGTCCCGGGACTAGCCATTTTTAAGTGTGGTGGGTTTAGAGATGGATATTGATAATTCAGGGGGTACTTTTAACAAATGTCCAGATACAGTCGTGGAAATTTTGAGGATGTGAAATAATCCTCTTTATTTGAGCAGTTGTGAAGTAACATAATATTGCTTGTGTCTTTTAGAATTCAGATATTCCTATTCTCTTCAGTCTACAACGTGTTCTGCTCATTCTTGGCCTTTTCTTCACTGGCCTCTTGCCCTTTGTGCCCATTCGAGAACAGTTTTTTGAAATCCCAATGCCTTCTATCATACTGAAGTAAGTGGTTACTCTGTTTTCATCAGTTATCATTACAGGGGGACTAAGATCAAGGCTCACTAATATCAATGTAAATGATAAAGAATAGGTAGCTATAGGGGCACCTGGCTGGCTCAGTCAGTAGAGCATGTGACTCTTGATCTCGGGGTTATAAGTTTAAGCCCCACATGGGGGTTTAAAAATAGTCTTAAAAAAAAAAAAGAATAGATCTCTGTAGTTATTTACATGTTGGGTTAACTGACCTGTATTAATAATGCTTTTTGATATAATTAAGACACATTTTTTAAAAATGAATAATATTGTAAGTATTTCATCTGGACCCATTTCAGGTAACAACGGCTTTCTGTGCCTGTGTACTCAGAAGTCAGGTACAAAGAAGTGACCTTAAATGTTGAAGCTTAATACTTCTTTTATTCTAACACGTAATAGCAGTTGCCCTCCAACTGCCCTAACTTATTTATACCTCAGTCACAATATGCAGCTGAAATTCCATTAAACTCCAAATTTGTGGGGCACCTGGCTGGCTAAGAGCATGGAACTCTTGATCTCAGGGTTGTGAGTTCAAGCTCCACATTGGGCCTCGAGATTACTTAAAAAAAAAAAAAAAATTACATTAAATGTGATCTCACCTGCATGGAAACTTTTTTCATCCCCAAACAGAACTTTAAAAGAGCAAGCTGAACATTAGTGCAGCAGTCATTAGGAATTATTGGTAAGAAAAACAATTTGGTCGGTACCGTTGTATTCAGCATTTATGTTTCATGCTTGTTTTCCAATTTGAGTTTCTTCGTGATGAGCATGTTTATTTTATCTATTCCCAATTATATTTATGGGCAGCCTTTGTAGCTATTTCTCAGACAAAACAGAAATCACTTCTTGCCTACAAAGAAACCATTTTCATTTGCTGGATTAAAATGATTCCTGACCATTTACTCCTGAAATACTTAAGCTTCCTATGGCTTGGCATGAACTGTTGTCCTCTCTAGATTATCTCCCATGTGTTTCTTTTAGGAGCAGGTATTACTGAAATACAAATGAACAAACTTCATAGATTAATCTTGTCTCTAAAACGTAATCATGGATTAAGACAAGGTAGAATATGGTGTGTGTTTTAACTTTTTTTTAATAGATGAAGGTGGGTACTTCCTAAGACAACATGATAATTTCTTTAATGAGGTAGTGTTTGATACACTAAATCCCTGAGATTCCAGAAGTTGCAACCAGTATTTTCAATCCGGGCTACAGTTAGGAAAAAGAGGATTTTATTTAGAGAGCTTCTAAGAAAAACTGAATTCAGAGAGAAGGGGGAAAAAAAGGAATTTAAGTGCGGAGACTCAGAATTATTCCAAGAGTACGGACAAGAGGCATTAGAAAGGAAACAAGAAGTGAAGATCCAGGGGGAATGGAAATCGCCATATGCTGTTAAACTTAAAAGTTTTCAGAGTAGAGAGAGGCTAACCAGAGATATGCTCTGGGTACAATCCAACATTAATGACACAGGTAGTTGTGCTGCTCCAGGAAGCTGAGGAAACTGACGAAACTCAGCATAAGTCCAAAGTTCAAGTATAGAAAAGATAATTTAAAAGAACAGGTCCTAGGTTCAATATTTGCAAATCAGTCATGCTACATCACATTAATAAAAGAAAGGATAAGAACCATATGATCATTTCAATAGATGCAAAAAAAAGCATAGGGAAAAGACAAAGTACAACATCCACACATAATAAAAACCCTCAACATTAAAATAAAGGCCATATATGAAAAACTCACAGCTAATATCCTGAATGTAGAAAAACTAAGAGCTTTTCCTCTGTAGTAAGGAACAAGACAGGGATATCTACTCTTACTAGTTTTATTCAACATGGTACTGGAAGTCCTAGCCACAGCAATCAGACAACAAAAGAAAATAAAAGTCATCCAAAGAGGCAAGGAAGAAGTAAAATGTTAACTATTTGCATATGATACTACATATAGAAAACCAAAAAGACTCCACCAAAAAACTACTAGAACTGATAAATTCAGCAAAGTCGGAGGATATGAAATCAACCTATAGAAATCTGTTGCATTTCTATAAACCAATAATGAAGCAGAAAGAGAAATTAAGGAATCACTCCCATTTACAATTGTACCCAAAACACTCAGATACTTGGAATAAATCTAACCAAAGAGGTGAAAGAATTGTACTCTGAAAACCATAAAACACTGGTGAAAGAAATTAAAAATGACACAAAGAAATGGAAAGAGATTCCATGGTCATGGATTGGAAGAACAAATACTGCGAAAATGTCTATACTGCCCAAAGCAATCTACACATTTAATGCAGTCTCTATCAAAATACCAACAGCATATTTCACAGAGCTGAACAAACAGTCCTAAAATTTGTATGGAACCACAAAAGACCCAAAAGAGCCAAAGCAACCTTGAAAAAGAAAAACACAGCTGGAGGCATCACAATTCTGCACTTCAAGTTATATTACAAAGCTGTAGTAATCGAAACGGTGTAATACCGGCACAAAGACAGACACACAGATTAATAGAATGGAATAGAAAATCCAGAAATGGGGACGCCTGGGTGGCTCAGTTGGTTGGACGACTGCCTTCAGCTCAGGTCATGATCCTGGAGTCCCAGGATCGAGTCCCGCATCGGGCTCCCGGCTCCGCGGGGAGTCTGCTTCTCTCTCTGACCTTCTACTCGCTCATGCTCTCTCTCACTGTCTCTCTCTCAAATAAATAAATAAAATCTTTAAAAAAAAAAAAAGAAAGAAAATCCAGAAATGAACCCACCATTATATGGTCAATAATCTTTGACAAAGCAGGAAAGAATATCCAATGGGAAAAAGAATGTCTCTTCAACAAATGGTGTTGGGGAAAACTGGACAGCAACATGGAAAAGAATGAAACTAGACCATTTTCTTACACCATACAGAAAGAATAAATTAAAAATGGATTAAAGACCTAAATGTGGGGCGCCTGGGTGGCTCAGTGGGTTAAGCCGCTGCCTTCGGCTCAGGTCATGATCTCAGGGTCCTGGGATCGAGTCCCGCATCGGGCTCTCTGCTCAGCAGGGAGCCTGCTTCCTCCTTTCTCTCTCTGCTTGCCTCTCTGTCTACTTGTGATCTCTCTCTGTCAAATAAATAAATAAAATCTTTAAAAAAAAAAAAAAAAGACCTAAATGTGAGACCTGAAACCATAAAAATCCTAGAAGAGAACATAAACAGTATCTTTTTTCTACATACATCTCCTGAAACAAGGGAAACAAAATCAATAATAAAATATTGAGACTACATCAAAATAAAAAAAATTCTGCACAGCAAAGGAAACAATCTAATGAAACTAAAAGGAACCCACAGAATGAAAGAAGGTATTTGGGAAAGGACAGATCTGTTAAAGGGTTAGTATCCAAAATATATAAGTTCTTATAAATGCAGTACCCCCAAAATGAATAATCTAATTTTAAATGGGCAGAAGACACAATGGCTAAAATAAAAAACTCAAGAGGGTGCCTGGGTGGCTCAGATGATTAAGCGGCTGCCTTCAGCTCAGGTCATGATTCCAGGGTCCTGGGATCGAGCCCCACATTTATCTCCCTGCTCTGTTGGGAGCCTGCTTCTCCCTCTCCTTCTGCCTACTGCTCTGCCTGCTTGTATTCTCTCTCTCTGTCAAATAAGTTAATAAAATCTTAAAAAAAAAACAAACACAACTCAAGAAACAACATGTGTTGGCAAGGATGTGGAGAAATGGGTGAATCCTCACGCACTGTTGGAGGGAATGAAAACTGGTGCAGCCACTGCAGAAAACAGTAATGAGGTTCCTCAAAAAGGTAAAAATAGAACCATCGCACAATCGAGCAATCATACTACTAGGTATTTACCCAAAGAATATAAAAATACTAATTCAAAGGGATATAGGCACCTCGATGTTTATAGCAGATTATTTACAATGGTCAAGTTATTGAAAACAGCCCAAGTGTTCATCAATAGATGAATGGATAAAGAAGATATGGTATATATACATATACTATGGAATATTGCTGAGCCATAAAAACAAATGAAACCTTGGTATTTGCAATGACATGGATGGAGCTAGAGAGTATTATGCTAAGCAAAGTTAAGTCAAAGAAAGACAAATACTATATGATTTCACTTCTATGTGGAATTCCAAAAACAAAAAAATGAGCAAAAGAAAAAGAGAGGCAAACCAAGAAACAGACTCTTAACTAGAGTCAAGGTAAACCATCAGACTGGTAACCATCAACTATGATGGTTACCAGAAGGAAGGTGGGTGGTGGGGATGGGTTAAACAGGTGATGGGGATTAAGGAGTGCACCTATTATGATGATCACTGAGTGATGTATGGAGTTGCTGAATCACTATATTGTACACCTGAAACTAATATTATACTAATATGTTAACTAACCGGAATTAAAAAAAAAAAAAAAAAAACGAACAGAAAAAAAGAAAGAACATGGCCCATGTCTTCAATTATTGAAAGGAGAAGAAAAAACATGCTTCTAGGGTTTTTTAGTCACATTTTTGCCCCATATATCTTTTCATTTGTAGTAAAGTTTGGTTGTATGTTTAAGTTTACTAAATACCAGTGCTCACTTCAGCAGCAAATGTACTAAACCTACTATTACTAAGTTATACCAGACAAAGTGAGAGAAAGAAGCTTCACCAAAAAAGAGAAGAGACATGAGCCCCAGGCACCCAGGGTCTAGAAAGAGAACTTTAATTATTTTTTTAACCTTTTAGTAGTGGTAGCAAAAAGTTATCTCAAAATCAATAGAATCAGAGAACCCAAGTGGGTTTTAATTTACTTTTTTTTTTAACAAATATTTTTTGAGCACATACTAAATGCAAGGCCACTGTTTGTTTTTGAACTCATTTTATTTTATCACACTGATATCTTTCTGTGTTTCTAATTTATGATTCAAATTTTATTTTGCCTCAGGCTAAAAGAACCCCACACAATGTCCAGAAGTCAAAAGTTTCTCATCTGGCTTTCTGATATGTAAGAATTTTAGTTTCTTGATATACGAGTTATTGTTTTAGCTGTATCTGTTACATACCGTGTTTGTAATTTAGAGCAAGCTTTCTACATGGGGTTTGTAACAAGGACACGATGAGCATGTACTCTATGGGTGGATGTATATGAATCATTTAGAACTACTCTAATTACTAGTCGAAAAACCTTAAGAGGCATCTTGAGAGATAATCTCCTCCAGCTTCAGGGGCAACCAAAGGCAGATGATTAACTTCGGGCTCTCTAGCTAGTTAGTAGAAGAGGTGGCATGGCATTTGCTCTCTGCACTAACCCACAGTCAAAGATGTGGTGGAAAGAAGTGTGTATATAACCGTACAACTGTATGTAAAAGTGTATACTGACTAGTGGCATATTCCTATGAAAAATCTGCTGCACGAAGACTTAACAGCAGACAGGAAGCCCCACCTTTAGGGTGGAGATCAACTTTAAAGAAAATACTTTCCCTTCTCAGACATGTTGTGTTTAATTTTAGGTAAATACCACGATGTTGCTGTGCTATATTTTGCTTTATTTTATTTTATTTTTTATATTTTGCATTAAAATGGAACCCGGAATGCTTAAATAATAGTCCTAAATCACAACCTTTTAAATTACTTAGCTCCTCTTGCAGAGTTGGAAAACTAGTTTTTATCTTTTCTCTGTGCCACGAGGTTTATTCTTTTTTGCTTTATTCCTGATTCAATTTCTGGTTTTCAGGGTTGCATTTTTAATTGGTATTAAGTGCATATGGTTTTTAGTCCCTGTTATTTCATCATTTTAACAGACATAAACAGAATAGAAACAATATGTTTAACTTGCCAGTAGAGTTCGCTCCCATCCTGCTCAAGTGATTTATAGTCTAAGAGTTTACTTTTAAGTCAATTATTTAGCATTTTTAAAAAGCGCAGGTTTCCTATTTATAGTGTAATTAATGGACTTTAGGTTTCTAAGATAACACAGGAAAGACTAACCATTATGTAAATGAACTATATTATAGAACCTGGCCCAAGTTCATGGCCTTATTTTAACTTGGAAAGTTAGAAACAGACTTCTCAGCTCTTTCTCACTTGTTAACGGTGTCAACAGGGAAAGCGAGGAAGCCTCTTGTCTACAGAGCAGGTTCAGTAAGATTGGGTCTCCTGAGGATCTAGTTACAGAAGGAATAGAAAGGAGGTTCTGGTGATCCACCAGCAAGCAGCCAGCAGTGAAAGGAGATTGAGCAGTTAGAACATAAATATCCACCGCAGTTATGACTTGAGGTGATTGCTTTACTGCCGCTAAAGCACTGGGATAAACTCTAAATGGACTAAATTAGGACTAAGGACTAAAAGGTAAGACTATCTAAATCTGTTCTGCTTTTCTTTTCTAGCTTACTAATGAGAAAAGCCTTGTTTGACCACCTCACTGCCAGAGGCATTCAGGTAAGTTTCCGGAATGACGCATTTTGGAAATAGTATAAGCTCACCAGTTTAACAGTAGTGTAAAGGGCAGGAACTTGATTTGGTTCCAGCTCTGATGCTGCTGCTTTACTGGTTCACCTATGAAGACCTTAAGCTCTGCCTTAAACTTAACAAGAAAGCACTGGCATTTTAGTAACTGGAGTCCACATATGTATAGGTGAGAGTAACTGAAGCCAGAGGGTGGGACAGTGTATATTTAATGAGTAAAGTAAAAAAAAAAATTTAGGGGCGCCTGGGTGGCTCAGTGGGTTAAGCTGCTGCCTTCGGCTCAGGTCATGATCTCAGGGTCCTGGGATCGAGTCCCGCATCGGGCTCTCTGCTCGACAGGGAGCCTGCTTCTCTCTCTCTCTCTCTCTCTGCCTGCCTGCCTCTCTGTCTACTTGTGATTTCTCTCTGTCAAATAAATAATAAATAAAATCTTTAAAAAAAAAATTTAAACAGTTCAATGATTTCTTAAAATTACAGGCTTAAAATGTTGTTTCTAAGTACGCTGAGATTGTAGTGTATAAATAGTGTAGGCTATTAAAAAATAATTTTCTGGGCGCCTGGGTGGCTCAGTGGGTTAAGCCGCTGCCTTCGGCTCAGGTCATGATCTCAGGGTCCTGGGATCGAGGCCCGCATCGGGCTCTCTGCTCAGCAGGGAGCCTGCTTCCCTCTCTCTCTTTCTCTGCCTGCCTCTCCATCTGCTTGTGATCTCTCTCTGTCAAATAAATAAATAAAATCTTTAAAAAATAATAATTTTCTACTTTTAACCTTTTATCTCATATTTCTCATGCTTCTAATTTTCAGGTGTATATTTGGGTTTTGAATGAAGAACAAGAATACAAACGAGCTTTTGATTTGGGAGCAACTGGGGTAATGACAGACTATCCAACAAAGCTTAAGGACTTTTTACATAATTTTTCAGCTTAGAAAAGGAGGTACTCAGAAGCACTCAAAGAAAAATGAAAAGAACTAAAGAAAAAAAAAAAAAACAAGTTTGCCATCATTTCCCTAAGCCATTTCCAGAATGGTAAAGGTTTAATCATTTAAGTTTTAATTACCTCATTTTTAAGCTTGTCTGAGAATGTAGAAACTATATATTGTATATTTATTTTAAAGAATATTGCATATTTTACATGTGTAAATAGTTTGTTTAGAATGATAACTGGTTATGAGATATAAGTAGAAGACTATTGATCAAGAGTTCTGTATATTATGCAGTATTCTACTATTATAAGTAATTGTAAAATCAAAGACTTTTGAATAGATTTGATACTAGCCTTCACTGGAATAAGATCAACTAATTAGTAAAGCAAAATTATTGAAGGCCACTATAGCTATGCTGAGTTGTCTTGTTATTTCTAGGTACATCTTAGTTTAAGAGGAAAGAAAATACAGTGGGAGGAGAGCTTAGAAATCAGTGATACAGTTAAACTGACAGGTTCTGTTAACTTTGTTAACAGAAGGCAGTCTCCATAAAAACTGAAACTAATACTTGATCAGAAATAAAAACTGTAGACAATTAGATTTCTTGGTTGCTGCTGTTAATGGGGACATTCTGTTTGGAATCTTCTTCAGGTGTAAAATTGTTACCATGTCCTTTCTTTCTGGTAGACATTAAAATTGGACTTTTTAAATGTAAATTAAGACAAGACCCAAATAGTCATATATTTATGTTTCCTCTAAACATTATGTTTCCTCTAAACAAAATTTTCCAATTTTTGGCACTGACTAATAACTGTTTGGGCCTACATCTAGATTATAAATAACGTCTTAAATCCTAATAATCATATGAAACTGACAAAAGTACATATCATTGTTTCCAGTACGTATGGTATAAACCACCTATTCCTGATCTTCAAGGTTTAATTCTTCTGACTATTAAATGGAAGCAGAATTTCTCAAAGCATTAGGCATCACTTCCTCTCCTTCTCTGATATGACTCCATGTAAATCTTTTTCTAATCTTTTTGACTAATTTTCATGATCTCTTTGGGAGGTAAATATACTCTGGAATAATAAGGGTCTTTTACCTAGATTACATCTCTCATTTGGAGTTTGCCAGCTCACAGCTAAGAAGGATGATCATACTCCTACCTATCCCTTGATGACATAAATAACATTTGCTTTTTGTTTGTTTGTTTATCTAAACTGAAATAAAGTTTTACAAGAACAAAATAAGGTTTCTTCATTGCTTTTTTGCAGTTGTAATTCCAAATGTGCCTTATAGATTTGGGGCTGCAGAATTTAATGAGGTGATAAATTGATAATGTGCGTAAGTACACCTGAGATTTCTCTCCAGAGTAAGGAAAGCAAAAGAAAATATGGAAACACTCGTATGGCCCGGAAGTGGCTTCTTGGCATTTGAACAAATAACTTGGGCAGGTGATCCATTAAATCAGTCATTTTTACTTTCATGTACTATAATTTATGGTTATAGTTGCTAGGAATTATTTTGATCACTTTAATATGATTCTTTTTTGTTATTTATTCTTTTTGAATTTTGCTTTGTTATGATTCAGATCAGCTCATATCATAGGGCCAGCATATATTTTGTGTCAACAGTAGGAGATAAAGTACCCAATATGGTAAAGATGTTTAGAAAGTCATATTTTAAAAGCCTGCTAATTCTGGGATGCCTGCCTGGCTCTTTTGGTAGAGCATGTAGTTCTTGATCTCAGGGTTGTGAATTTGAGCCCCGTGTTGGGAGTAGTTTACTTAAAAAAAAAAAAAAAGTTTGCAGATTTTATAGTCGAGGTGACTTTAATTCACTTAACATAAGTATTTACAATAACAAGAGAGTTGACATTCATGATCAGATAACATCTCAATACTGCTTTTCTGATCGAAGCATCACATTTTATCTATTTACTTATTTACAGTAATCTCTATGCCCAATGTGGCGCTCAGACTCCAAGACCCCAAGATCAAGAGTCACATACTCTACTCCAACTGAGCCAGCCAGGATCCCCTGGAACATCACTTTTTTTTTTTTTTAAGGTTTAGTTTATTTATTAGAGAGAGAGAGCGCACACGTGCACAGGAGAGGGAGTGGGGTGAGGGGCATAGGGAGAGGGAGAGAGAGAGAAGCAGACTCCCTGCTGAGCAGGGAGCCTGATGTGGGGCTCCATCCCAGGACCCCGGGATCATGACTTGAGCTAAAGGCAGACGCTTAACCGACTGAGCCATCCAGGCACCCCATGGAGCATCACATTTTAAAAGAGCTTAAATACTCTTTCATTTTGAGATAGCTATTGCTAGGCATAGCGGGAAAGATTGAGAACTGGTCACAAGATATGATTAGACCTTTCTACTGGGATGAAGCTGGCAGTAAATAAGACAGGCCCAGCTATAGGTCTAGTCTAGCATGCCAACAGTAGCCTAAGTATGTGGCAATAGGCAACAGTTGGTCAAGCATTTTAGCAAGCAATTGGCAGGAGGGAGTTTTAATAAGAAGTAGTGAGAGCTTCCCAATAGGACTAAAGTCCTAGGCATGTTACCAAGGCAAAACAGAACACAAGGTAGTAGATAGGGTGCCTGGGTGGCTCAGTTGTTAAGAGTCTGCCTTCGGCTCAGGTCATGATCTCAAGGTCCTGGGATCACGCCCTGCATCAAGCTCCCTGCTCTGCAGGAAGCCTGCTTCTCTCTCTCCCACTCCGCCTGCTTGTGTTCCCTCTCCCGCTATGTCTCTCTCTCTGTCAAATAAATAAAATCTTTAAAAAATTTTAAAAAGCTCACAAGGTACTAGGACTGGGACCCAGGTCTTAGAAAGAAGCTCATTTAATAGAACTGAAGAACAGAGTGATAACATTGGACTAATTATAGGAGTAAGATGCTACTGAGTCCCAGAATTATTAAACCTCATGTTTCTGGCCAGGACTGGTTCTAGAAATAGGAGTGGGGCCCTAACAACAAGTGGGCATCTAGGAGCCACAACTGTGGAGAAAGAATGGCTACAATGGGTTGGGAAAAGAGAACATAAAACATAAATTGTAGGATATTGTAGTATGGGAAATCATTAACAGAATGACTCATACATGAATGATTCTGCTTAGAGCTGTGCAACATGGTGGTGGTGGAAAGGTGCATTTAAACAGTATACAGGGAGGGGCGCCTGCGTGGCTCAGTTGGTTAAGCATCTGCCTTTGGCTCAGGCCATGGTCTTGGGGTCCTAGAATTGAGCCCCGCATCAGGCTTCCTATTCAATGGGGAGTCTGCTTGTCACTCTTCCTCTGCTCCTTCTCCCTGCTCATGCTCTCTCTCTCTCTCTCAAACAAATAAAATCTTGGGAAAAAAAGAAAAAGTTACAGTTGAAGGAAAGTCCTGAGTGCCAGGTTGAAGAGTTTGTTCTGAATAGAACCTCTTTCAAGCCACTGGCTAAACTCAAGACATTAAAAACAAGAACCAGGGTCACCTGGGTGGCTCAGTGAGTTGAGCCTCTGCCTTCGACTCAGGTCGTGATCTCGGGGTCCTGGGTTCGAGCCCCACATCGGGCTTTCTGCTCAGCGGGGAGCCTGCTTCTCTGCCTGCTCTCTGCCTGCCTCTCTGCCTACTTGTGATCTCTCTCTGTCACATAAATAAATAAAATCTTTAAATAATAATAAGAAGAAGAAGAACCAAAACTGCTAGGCAGTAATATGACATAATCATTTTAGTACCAAAAGGAAAATGTAATTCACTGTCAGACCAGGCACCAAAATAAGATCAGAACTAAAGCAGTCAGATCCAGGAATCAAAGAGATCAGAATGCTAAGAGCATTCCTAAAGACAATCCCAAGACAATTCCTAAAGCCACGAGTGATGTCTAGCTTTTCTAACTCTTAACATAAAAGACACACTGGAAAGTGGGAATATCCTATAGTATGAAGGAAAGATACAAGCCTAGACCAGAGAACAGTCCAGAAATCGGGTCAGAAGGCTAACCAGATCCAGTTGATCTTAAATTGCACACAAACTAATTTGGCAATAGTGTACAGACTGGGAGACTCTTGCAGCAATCCAGGCCTGAGGTAATAAGGGTGCAAATGAAAGTGGTGGCAATGTAAGTAGAGAAACAATGAATTTACGTTTCTCTGAAAGGAGGAATTAATAAGAGTTGGTGACTAGAGCTTAAAAGGAGAAGGGAAAGTCAGTACTCATTCCAAAGTGGCGAGAAAATGGGGAACTTGAAGAAGGGAACCAGTATGACGGTAAAAATAATGACTGTTGTGCTTTTTAAAATGACAGAAAGTTTGAAAGGACAGAAAGACATTTGAGTGGCTGTGCTTTAAGTATATCAGCCCTTGGAGGAAAGGCTAGTTGGAGAAATAGATTTAGGAGTTTCGTATGCTTTCTAGGTATGATTTTGTAAAGGTAATAGCTTAGAGGTGATGTTAATTCCTTCTCAGGATTCTACGTGCAATTTGAATAGGTTGCTACGCCATACACTGGTCTTGTTTGTCCAGTGGTTTTAAAATTCAGAGGGAAGGTTTCATCATAAGATAACAAGAGGGGCCCAGACAGCTTCTACTGGGGGCATGGGGATGACCATGCTAAGAGGAGGCTGAGCAGGTATAGCTTTGTGTTACCCATTCCCAGTTTACCAGAACTGCTTCACTTTTTTCTGTTTCATATGTGAGTTCCACATAAGGTTTGATTTAAAACAGGAGTTTTCTGCAAAAAAATTTTTTGGCTTTTACAATCTTTGATCTAAGATCTTTTTCCTTTCCAGGCTTTTCCTTCTTCCTTCCCTTCCTTACTTCCTAACTCACTCTAAGCTTCTTTTCTTTTTTTTTTAAAGATTTTATTTATTTGAGAGAGAACTGTGCAAGTGCAGGGGTGGGGGGTAGGAGAAGCGGGGCAGCAGGAGAGAATCTTCAAGCAGATTCCACACTGAGCCGAAATCTTTTTTAAAAGATTTTATTTATTTATTTATTTGAGAGAGAGGAAGCACGAGCTGGGGCAGAGGGAGAAGGAGAAGCACACTCCCTGCTAAGCAGGGAGCCAGATGTGTGGGACTTGATTCCTGGACCCTTGGGATCATGACCTAAGCCAAAGGCAGAGGCTTAACAACTGAGCAACCCAGGTGCCCCTACATACTCATTTTTTTAAATTTTTTAATGATTCTATTTATTTATTTGAGAGAGAGAGAGAGAGCATGAGAGGAGAGAGAGATCAGCGGGAGAAGCAGACTCCCCGCCAAGCAGGGAGTCCGATGTGGGACTCGATCCCAGGACTCCGGGATCATGACCTGAACTGAAGGCAGTTGCTTAACCAACTGAGCCACCCAGGTGCCCCCTTACATACTCATTTTTAAAACTGAAATGATATCAAAGTTTCAGTTGTGGTTTTTATGATATTGGTATTATAAGTGACTTATTTTTACTTATCTAGTTTTCCAGCTTTATCTACAATGAATAGACATCAATTTTAATTAATCAAAATTAATGAAAAATCACTCTAAAAAAAAGGCTGTCCAGCTACTATAGAGTTGTTTGTGTCCAGGACCTTAGCAAGGGACTCTTCTCCAAATCTGGTGTTCTTTCTTAAGAAAAGAAACTGTTGGCCAGACAACCTCTCTACTGTCCTACCTGCCACTCCCTTGCATTGTATTCAATAAACTTCTATTTCCTTTGGGGGAAAAAAAAAAGGGAAAGAAACCTTTAACTGCCAACTTGGAGTTAACCAAAGAATCCAGGTTTCCTGCTAAGTCCACAAATCAGGAAGGAGGGATTATGGTTTTGCTTTGGATATGATCTAGAGATTAGAAATGCATAATTTTGGAAATTCATAATTCCACAACTCAAAGACAGCTATTTGTTATTAATTTTTGCTCTATTCCATTATTTTTCACAGTACATAATTTTAGAGGTTTTTACATGATTATGACATATTGTATAAATTCTTCCATATCCTGTGTTTTTTTCTTACCTCATATAACATGAACAGTTTCCCATGTTACAAATTCTTTAAAAATATGGAATGCTGGGGGCCCCTGGGTGGCTTAGCCAGTTGGGCATCTGACTCTTGGTTTAGGCTGAGGTTGTGATCTCATGGGTCGTGGGACTGAGTCTAGTCAGGTTCTGTGCTCAGGGGGGAGTCTGCTGGAAGATTCTCTCCCTCTGCCCGTCCCCCTCCCCCGCATGTGAACATGTGTGTTTTCTCTCTCTCTGTAAAATGAATAAGTCTTAAAAAAAAAAAGAATACTGTTTAATCAAGTAGATGTGCCATGATTTACTTAACTATTACCCTGTCATTAGAAATTTAAGTTGTTTCTAATTGTTTATTAGTATAAATAATGCTGTGATGGACATTCTTAGGTACACCTTATTCATTCCCTCCCAATCATGAAATCCTGTGATGCCCGAGTTTTTGTGTCTGAGAGACCACCAAGGAGCCAAGCACCGATGCAATCACATGAGGGTTTATTTGACAAGCTTAAGCTTGGGCCCAAGTATACCCGACACAGCGGAGTTGGGACTTGGACCTCGAGGCTAGTTAAGGCAGGGGTTTTAAATGGGTCATTACAAGAGGCTTGGGGGGAGGAGTTTCAGACTTTCTGCAGTAAGCTGATTAGCTGTTGCCGGGGTGTTGCAGGGTGGGGTACTTTCTTGGAACTAAACCAGGGTGGGGGTCCCTGGAACTAAAGTAAAGTAGGGGAAAGTTCAGCCCTTGGTCACAGGGGCCTGAGATGGCTGCTGAAGCTAAGATGGCTGTAGTTATGCTATGGCTAAACCTGAGGTGGGATGGCCTTAATTTTTCTCAGCCTCCACAATCCTAGATACAGAATCTATTCACTTCTTCCCAGCCCCACTGCCACAAGCTAGTACAAGCCACCATCATCTCTAGACTGAAACAGTACCACTGCCTTCTTTTTTCCAATTTTAATGAAAAAATTTTTTTAATTTTAATTATTTATTTGACAGACAGAGATCACAAGTAGGCAGAGAGGCAGGCAGAGAGAGAGGGGGAAGCAGGCTCCCTGCTGAGCAGAGAGCTGGATGTGAGGCTCGATCCCAAGACCCCGAGATCATGACCTGAGCCGAAGGCAGAGGCTTTAACCCACTGAGCCACCCAGGCGCCCCTGAAATTTATTTTTGAATAGCTAACATAGTCCTGGTTCATACAGTACAAAAGGGTATACAGTGACATTTCTCTTTCCTCCCATCCCCCAATCACTGAATTCCCTCTCTGGATGACATAGGAAATTGATGTTGTCATTCATTTTTGCAGTAAATATTTACTGAGCACCTCCTGTAGGTTAGTCACTTATTAGGTCTGGGGTATGGTATAATAGTGAGCAAGAGAGACATGGTATATAGGCTCATGGATCTTACATTCCGTTTGAGAATATAAACAAAAAGAGCAAACAAATATGACAACTTCAAGTTGAAGCAAATATTCTGAAAGACATAGAACAAGGATTGCGATGAGAATAAAGTTGAGCTTATTTCAGGTAAAGGGTCAAGATAGGCCTCTTTGAGGAGGTGGCATTTACACTGAAATCTAAAGAAGAAGAATGAACCATGCAAAGAAAATGAGGAAGAGTGTTCTAAGCAGCTGGAAGAGTAATGCAAAGGCCCTGAGGCAGGAAAGAGCTTGGAGGGTACTAAGAATAAAGGAAGAGGAAGAACACAAGTGGAGAGGTTAGCTTTTCATGAGAAGAAGGACTTTTCCACTATTGTAAATGAAAATAATCAAGGCACAAATAAAAACAGGGTTTTATAGTTTGGGTGGTAGGGAAATTAGAATTTTCATCCAGTGGTTTCTAATTTTTCCATGATAGCTGAGCCAAGGTCTTTGCTAAAACTCAAAATGGAGAAAGAGAAAGAAAAGTTTTGAGGAAAGAGAAGGCTTTCTTTCACAGTCATCTTCAAGAGTGGGAATGTGTTCCTATTACAGAGACATTGTGGGGTTCCTGGGCTGTTCTGAGGGCTGATTTGAGGCTTGAGATACTGTATTTGAAACAAAACAATCAATCTGGCTGTAATTTCTGGAGTCATTAACAAAAGAGTTAACCAAGAGGAGAAAAAACACAAAAAAACAAAAAACAACTCTTGAAGGAAGTGAGTAGGGAAAAAGAGAGCAGAGAGTTAAGCCTTAGGATATGCCCAAAAGAGACAGAAAAGGTGTGGTCTGAGAAACAGAAGTAGGAAAGTACAGTGTGCACAATCCCATGGAAATAGAGATTTTAATAAAGAAGGTAGTTATCAACAGTGTCCCAAATAGGACACTGAGATCAAGGAAGGTAGGGGCTGGACAAGGATGACTGCATTTGGTTTTAAAGGAGGCCTCCATTTTTTTTCTTTTCCTTAAGGTTTGTCAGAGAGAGAGAGAGGGAGAAGGAGAGGGCATAGCGCCGAACAGCAGCAGACTCCCTGCTGAGCAAGGAGCCTTATGTGGGACTCAATCCCAGGACCCTGAGATCATGACCTGAGCCAAAGGCAGCTACTTAACCAACTGAGCCACCCACGTGCCCCTTAAAGGAAGCCTCCTTAACTACGGCTTATTTATTAACTGATGGCAGATTGCAAAGGAATGAAGAGGGCTGAATGATACTAAATGAGGCTAGTAAAAATCAGTCATTTATTCAAAGAAATTGGAGAACCAGGACATTTGAAAAGGCAGTGTGGTATCAAACGGGTTGTGTTCTGAATGGGGAGGCTTATCAATGTGTGAAAACAAGAAGGAAGTAGTGGAGAGAACTGGAGCTATGGAGAGAGGACATGTGAGCAAGGATTTCTTTCAATCAAGACTGAACGGGTTGTAACTTATTCAATAAATGTTTATGAATCCCTGCCATGCGGGATGCCTGGCTTACAGCTATGAAGCCTACAGAACAGCGCCTGCCCTCCTTAGTGTTTACGGTCTAGTTAGGCAATTGAGAAAGAACAAAGAGAAAAGGAGGCAGAGGTTATCTTTTGTTGTTATACTCCAGTGAAGAATAGGACTATAAAAATAGGATGTTGGCTCAGTCGGTAGGTCAAGCATCTGCCTTCGGGTCAGGTCATGATCCCAGAGTCATGGGATTGAGCCCCTGCATCCAGCTCCTTGCTCAGGAGAAAGCCTGTTTCTCCCTCTCCCTCTGCCCCTCCCCCTGCTTGTGTTCTCTCTCTCTTCCATACAAATAAATAAAATCTAAAAAACAAAAAAACCTTGGATGTTGGGGTGACCAGGTGGCTCTGTTGGTTGAGTCAAGAGCTGAGCTGATATCAAGAGTCAGATGCTTAGCCAAGTGAGCCACCCAGGTGCCCCAGGAGAGATCTCTTATTTTTTTTTTTTTTAAGATTTTATTTTTATTTATTTGTCAGAGAGAGAGAGAGAGCGAGCACAGGCAGACAGAGTGGCAGAGGGAGAAGCAGGCTCCCCACAGAACGAGGAGCCTGATGTGGGACTCGATCCCAGGACGCTGGGATCATGACCTGAGCCGAAGGCAGCGGCTTAACCCACTGAGCCACCCAGGTGTCCCGGAGAGATCTCTTATTAAAAGGACATCAGTCTAGGGACGCCTGGGTGGCTCAGTTGGTTGGGCGGCTGCCTTCGGCTCAGGTCATGATCCCAGCGTCCTGGGATCGAGTCCCACATCGGGCTCCTTGCTTGGCAGGGAGCCTGCTTCTCCCTCTGCCTCTGCCTGCCACTGTCTGCCTGTGCTCACTCTCGCTTCTCTCTCTATGACAAATAAATAAATAAAATCTTAAAAAAAAAAAAAAAAGGACATTAGTCTATCCGATTAGGGCCCTACCTTTAGGGCCCCATTTAACCTTAATTATTAAAGGCTCTACCTCCAAATATAGTCACACTGAGGGTTAGGGCTTCAACATATGAATATTGGGGGCACAATTTCATCCCCCTAAAATTCAGGGAGTCTATAACATTTGGGGATGGGGCAAAGTGGGAGAGCTGGAGATCAATTATGTGTGGGACAAGGTAGAGATGGGAAGGGTAAATTGAGGAAATCTGAGAGATTTGGAGAAGGAAACACTGTGGCCACCTATGGTGGGGCTAGGTTAGACAGGAAATCTAGCATGGCCCAGAAGTATTAGAAAGAAGCTGATGTTTATTTCTTAGTTTTCGAGGATAACTAATTGGAGATTTACAGACAGCTGATACCAAACAAGCCCACAAATTGCTAGAGGAAAACAAACAAACACCTTTTCAAACATTTAAATTCAAAGTAAGATTCAAGTAACAGTGAGTTTGAAAATTTGGGTATTGCTGAATAATGGTAATATATTACATCTATATAAGTATTTAGGTTTTATTCATTTTTACATACATTCTCATGTATTTTTTACAACAACCTGGCAGAGTAGGTTGATCAACATTCCCATATTTTAGCTGAAACGGAAATTAGGGAAATGACATAGTCACCTAACTAGAACTGATATAACTACATCTTCTTAACTTTCCCTTTCACTCTGATTTTTCTAGTTTGTCTTCAATTCACCATTCAATACTGAGAGAAACATTAAAAACCAGGTCGAAGAGAAGGTTATAATGTGATACTATGAAAAGTGAACTTTCTAAATAAAAGCTACAAAGGAGAAAATCTCAGGTGCTTGGGTGGCTTGGTGGGTTAAGCAGTCAGGTCATGATCCTGGAGTCCTGGGTTTGAGTTCAGCATCAGGCTCTCTGCTCAGTGGGGAGTCTACTTCTCTCTCTGACCCTCCCCCGCCCCCAGCCTCGTGTTCTCATTCTCTCTCTCTCAAATAAATAAATAAAATCTCTTAAAAAAAGGAAACTCTCCACATGTCAAATGCATTTACTATTCTCTGACACAGCTTCAACAATATTGGTAGTACATGGAAATGGGAATCAATGGCCAATATTCCCAACAGTAACTGATCTTATCAACAGTGGGAGCAGATGAAAAACTGTGCCACCACTTTTGAGAGACTTAAGAAATCACAGCTAAAAACAAAAAAGTAAGTTAACATTTGTGAGTCTAACATCCAGAACTGACAACCATTAATATATGATTACATGAGCCTTTGTGTTTTTCTTTTTTTTATGATTTTATTTTTTTCAGTAAACTCTATACCCAACCTGGGGCTCAAACTTACAACCCCAAGATCAAGAATCACATGCTCCACCAGCTGAGACTTTGTCTTTTCTAGTGGAAAAAAACAAAACAAAACAAACAAAAAAAAAACATATAGACAGATGTTATCTAAGTCCTATTACCAGTCCCATTCTCCTTCCAGTTTCACCAATGGGAACCTATTATGAGATCAGAGAGAGAGAGAGAGAGAAGAGAGATTGGTATTGATTTTCTCTATAAAATTGCTTTGGGAGGGGGTGCCTGGGTGGCTCAGTTAGTTGAATGTCTGCCTTCAGCTCAGGTCATGATCTCAAGGTCCTGGGATCCAGCCTCGCATCAGGCTCCCTACTCACTGGGGAGGCTGCTTCTCCCTCTCCCTCTGCTGCTCTCCCCTGCTTGTGTTGTGCTCTCTTGCTCTCTCTCTCTGTCAAATAAATAAATCTTTTTTAAAAAATTGCTTTGGGCTGACTGAGTCCCTTGACTGAAGGGCAAGCTCATTTTAAGTTGGCTCTGTCTCCAGCACGCTCTCCTTTTAAGTTCCAGTAACAGCTCCCAAGCTTCCTACATTTCATGGCTTGGAGAGCCTTGGGCATATCACTATCCTTACTTCCTCATACTTTTGTAAATGATCTCTTATTAAACAATACTCAAATTATTCTAAATTGAGTGTGCATCTATTTCCTGCTTGTTCCCCGGCCAATTCAATTCTTCTTCTCTTTAGCTGATTCATTTCCCTTTTTCTTGGGTATTCCCAAAGTCATCATTTTTAGGTCATGTGATTATGAAATAAGAAGCATATAGGCAGCTTTGCAAAATGAAACAGGATACACCTGGCCCTACTAATCACTTGGCACAATCCAAATTTAACCTATCCAGAACTTAGATAAATGATATCATCATGGAAGAAATAACCTCTTGGCTCAGGTGGGAAATGCTAAGAAGAAGTATAGCAACATTTTTCTCAGGAAAAAAGATGTCTTTTTCTAAATTCAGTTTTTGGAATCTCTCCCAAATAATTTGTTTTAAAAATTTATGAGAACAGGGGCATCTGGGTGGCTCAATTGGTTAAGCGTCTGCCTTGGGCTCAGGTTGTGAGCTAAGGGTCCTGGTATGGAGACATGTGTCAGGCTCCCTGCTCAGTGGGGAGTTTGCTTCTCCCTCACCCTTTGTCTCTCTCTCCCTGCTCCAGCTTACTCTCCGTCTCTCAAATAAATAAATAAAATCTTCTAAAAAAATAAAATTTACAGGGCGCATGGGTGGATTAGTCAGTTAAGTGTCTGCCTTTGGCTCAGGTCATGATCCCAGCGTCCTGGGATTGAGCTCTGTATCAGGCCTCCTGCTGAAGGATGCCTGCTTCTCCCTCTCCCTCTGCCCCTCCCCTGTTTGTGTTCTCTTTCTCTCTCTCTCTGTCAAATAAATAAATAATAAAAATTTTAAAAAATTATGAGAACAACAACAACAAATTTATGAGAACCATCTCACAATCATTACAACGGCTACTACAAAATTTTTTTCAGAAAATAAGTGTTGGCAAGACTGTGGAGAAATTAGAACACTTGTGCACTGTTGGTGGGACTATAAAACGGTGCAGCTTGCTATAGAAAAATAGTAGGGCAATTCCTTAAAAAAAATTAAAAAATGGAATTATCCTATAGCAATTCCACTCCTGGGTACTTATACAAAAGAATTGAAAATAGGAATTTGTCGCCAAGATACTTATACACCTATGTTCATTCTTCACCACAGGCAACGGGCAGAAGCAACCTAAGTGTCCACTGACAGATAAATACATATAATGGAATATTATTCAGCCTTGATAAAGAAGGAGAATTGGCAATATGCTATTACATGGATGAACTCTGAGGACATTACATTAAGTGAAATAAGCCAGTCACAAAAATACAAATATTATATTATTCCATTTATATGAAGTACCTAGAATAGTCAACTTCATACAGACAGAGAGTAAAATGGCAGATGCCAAGGACTAGGGCAGGGGGGAATGAGGAGTTTGCTTAATGGAGAGAGTTTCAGTTTTATAAGATTAGAAGACTTCTAGAAATAAATGGTAGCGAATGCACAACAATGTGAATATGTTTAATACCACTGAAATGTACACCTGAAAATGGTTAGGATGGGGGCACCTGGCTAGCTCAGTCAGTGGAGGGTGCTGCTCCTGATTTCTGGGATTGTGAGTTTGAGCCACACATTGGGTGTAGAGATCACTAAAAAAATAAAATCCTTTAAAAAATGGTTAGAACAGGGGCACCTGGGTGGCTCAGTGGGTTAAAGCCTCTGCCTTCGGCTCAGGTCATGATCCCAGGGTCCTGGGATCGAGCCCCACATCGGGCTCTCTGCTCGGCAGGGAGCCTGCTTCCTCCTCTCTCTCTCTCTCTCTCTGCCTGCCTCTCTGCCTACTTGTGATCTCTGTCTGTCAAATAAATAAATAAAATATTTAAAAAAAAAAAAGGTTAGAACAGATTAAATAAAGGTATGGTTCAAAAAACTAAGTTCAAAATTAATTTTTAATACATTTTTGGTGATAGATAATTAGGGCTTTCTATCTATAGAGTCATTCCAAAAGTTACAAGGGGGCCTGTAATTTTTGGTAAAGCATGCTATCTTACTCATTTAAAAACAAAATGTGAAAGTTTATCTGTGTAAAACTGGTTAGCTGACATTTACTAAAACTCCACCTAAAACTTAAAAAAAAATTAAGAGGCTAAATTTTATGTTATGTATAATTTGCCACAATTAATTTTTTAAAAAAATTTTTTAAAGATTATTATTTATTTATCTGATACAGAGAGAGATCACAAGTAAGCAGAGAGGCAGGCAGAGAGAGAGGGGGAAACAGGCTCCCCACTGAGCAGGGAAACCGATGTGGGGCTTGATCCCAGGACTCT
This sequence comes from Lutra lutra, assembly GCF_902655055.1. NCBI lineage: Eukaryota > Metazoa > Chordata > Mammalia > Carnivora > Mustelidae > Lutra > Lutra lutra. The sequence goes on from NC_062293.1 coordinate 33,699,041, forward strand.
GGGATCACGACCCAAGCCGAAGGCAGAGGCTTTAACCCACTGAGCCACCTAGGTGCCCCACACTTTTTTTCCAATTTTTTATTTAAATTCTAGTTAATATTGGCTTCAGGAATAGAATTTAGTGCTTTATCACTTACATATAACACCTGGTGCTCAACACAGGTACCCTCCTTAATACCCGCACCCATTTACCATATGCTCCCACCTACCTCCCCTCCAGCAACCCTGTTTTTTCTTTGTAGTTATAAGTCTCTTATGATTTGCTGCCCTCTCTTTTCTTTCTCCCCCCCCACTTATGTTCACCTGTTTTCCTTTTCTTTTTTAAAGATTTTATTTATTTATTTGAGAGAGACAGAGATAGTGAAGGAGAGCAAGAGCGCAGGAGAGGGAGAAGCAGGTTCCCCACTGAGCAGGAAGCCTGATGTGGGGCTCAATCCCAGAACCCTGGGATCATGACCTGAGCTGAAGACAGATGCTTAACTGACTGAGCCACCCAGGCAACCCTGTATTGTTTCTTAAATTTGAAATATGTGTGAAATCATATGGTATCTGTCTTTCTCTGACTGACTTATTTCACTTAGCACAATACATGTGAGCTCCATTCATGTCATTGCAAATGGCCAGATTTCATTCTCTTTACTGGTGAGTAATATTCTATTCCACATCTTCTTTATCCATTCATCAGTCAATGGACATTTGGTCTCTTTCCATAATTTGGCTATTGTTGATAATGCTGCTTATAAACATGGGGGAGCATGTACCCCTTCAAATCAGTAATTTTGTATCCTTTGGATAAATGCCAAGTAATGCAATTGCTGGGTCATAGGATAGTTCTATTTTTAACTTTCTGAGGAACCTCCAAACCGTTTTTCACAGTGGCTGCACCAGTTTGCGTTCCTGCCAACAGTGTTAAGAGGGTTCCCTTTTCTCACATCCTTGCCAACATCTGTTGTTTCCTGTGTTGTTAATGTCAGCCATTCTGACAGGTGTGAGGTGGTATCTCATCGTGGTTTTGATTGTATTTCCCTGGTGATGAATGATGCTGGGCATCTTTTAATGTGTCTGTTGGCCACCTGGATGTCTTCTCTATAAAAACTGTCTATTCATGTCTTCTGCCCATCTCTTAACTGGATTATTTGGGGTTTTTTTTTGGGGGGGGTGTTGAGTTGATGAGTTCTTTATAGATTTTGGATACTAACTCTTTATCAGATATGTTATTTGTAAATATCTTTTCCCATGCCATAGGCTAACTTTTAGTTTTGTTGGTTGTTTCCTTTGCTGTGTAGAACCTTTTTATCTTGATGAAGTCCCAATAGTTCATTTTTGCTTTTGTTTCCCTTGTCTCTGGCAACATGTCTAGTAAGAAGTTGTTATGGCCGAGGTCAAAGAGGTTGCTGTCTGTACTCTCTAGGATTTTTACCGTTTCCTGTCTCATATTTAGGTCTTTCATCCATTTTGAATTTATTATTTTTTTAAAGATTTTATTTATTTAACTGACAGAGAGATAGAGGGCACAAGCAGGGGAGCAGCAAAGAGAGAGAGAGAGAAAAGCAGGCTCCCGCTGAGCAGGGAGCCTAATGTGGGGCTCGATCCCAGGACTCCGGGATCATGACCTGAGCAGAAGGCAGACACTTAACTGACTGAGCCACCCAGGCGCCCCTGAATTTATTTTTGTGTATGGTGTAAGAAAGTGGTCCAATTTCATTTTTTAAAAGAATTTATTTATTTATTTGAGAGACAGAGAGAGTGAGCAAGAGAGAGCATGAGCAGGCAGAGGAAGATGGTGAGGGAGAAACAGGCTCCCCACTGAGCAAGGAGTCCAAAGCAGGGCTCTATCCTAGGACCCTGGGATCATGATCTGAGCTGAAGGCAGATACTTAACCAACTGAGCCACCCAGGTGCCCTGAGAGTGATGATCTTAAGCAGGTTCTGTGCCCAGCAGGAGCCCGATGTGGAGTTTGATCAAATGACCCTGAGGACATCACCTGAGTGGAAATCAAGAGTCAGATGTGGGGCACCTAGATGGCTCATTAAAAAAAAGTAATAAGGGGCGCCTGGGTGGCTCAGTGGGTTAAAGCCTCTGCCTTCAGCTCAGGTCATGATCCCATGGTCCTGGGATGGAGCCCCGCATCTGGTTCTCTGCTCTGCAGGGAGACTGCTTCCCTGCTTCTTCCTCTCTCTCTCTGCCTACTTGTGATCTCTCTCTGTCAAATAAATAAATAAAATCTTTAAAAATAAAAAAAAATAAAAAAATTTTAAAAATAAAGTAATAATAAATAAATAAACATACCCAAATAGAAACACTTCTATCCCCAATAGAAGTATATTTATTCTCTAATTGTGCTCTTCCAATTATTGGGAGCTCTCACAGCCACAGAAAACAGATCATTTTGGCTCCTTGATGCCCACTTTGGCTTCCGACTCAAATTCTCTATGCTTTGCTACTTTGCAACCTTTAATCTACAAGAAAAGTCCAATGAAATAGTCATCTTTTTCATGCGCCTGGGTGGCTCAGTGGGTTAAGCCTCTGCCTCCGGCTCGGGTCATGATCTTGGGGTCCTGGGATCAAGGCCTGCATCGGGCTCTCTGCTCAATGGGGAGCCTGCTTCCCTTCCTCTCTCTGCCTGCCTCTCTGTCTACTTGTGATCTCTCTCTCTGTCAAATAAATAAATAAAATAAAATAAAGTAAAAAAAGAAATAAAGTAAAAAAAAGAAATTGTTGCACCAGAGTCCATCCTATCCTGATACCAGCAATAAAATGATTACACTTTTTTTTTGAAAATTTCTATTTATTTATTTGACAGAGAGAGAGACACAACAAGAGGGAACACAAGCAAGGGGAGGGTGGGGAAGGGAGAAGCAGGCTTCCCGCAGAGCAGGGAGCCCGATGCAGGGCTCAATCCCAGGACCCTGGGATCATGACATGAATGGAAGGCAGATGCTTAACCGACTGAGTCACCCAGGTGCCCTGATTACACTATGTTAATGAATGTGATTTAATTTTTTAATTTTTTTATTTTTTAAAATTTTTTTATTTATTTGATACACAGAGAGAGAGAGAAAGATCACAAGTAGGCAGAGAGGCATGCGGAGAGAGGGAGAGAGGGAAGCAGGCTTCCTGCTGAGCAGAGAGCCCAATGCAGGGCTCCATCCCAGGACCCTGAGATCATGACCTGAGCCAAAGGCAGAGGCTTAACCCACTGAGCCACCCAGGTGCCCCAATGAATGTGATTTTAGTGTCTGTGTTCTAACTTACTCTGCTTTTTCAGTACATGTCTTCTGGTCTTCTGGAAACATCAGAGGGTAAAAATGTTCTATTTTTTAAATCTAAAAATTATAGATACATGTAGAGGAAAATAGTGGTTCTTTCATTCCTCATCCAGTTCCACATCGCAAAGATGACAACTGTCTATCATGTGTTCAGAATATTTTCAAGTATAAACAAATCATTCTGTTTTTATCACAAATGATATCATAGTATTTATATTGTTCCATAGCTTCCTCTTCTCGTTTTGCAATCTCTTCTGTGTTGTTTAATTATCCAAAAATATTCTGTTCACAGGATATTTTGAGGCATCAGTAAAAACATAGTGAGGGCTTCAACAGTGGATTGTGGATTTTCACGTTTTGTTTTGCCACTTCCTTATCCAATTAAAACTTTCTCGCAAACCAAAGATTTGATATGTATAATATCTAAACATGAGCTAAGGTAAAACAAACTTAAAATCTGGCAAATTGCTTTTGAAGAGCTCCATAGGAAAACATACAAGTTAATGACCTTTACCATATTTTGAATTTCTGTTATCTTTCTTTTGGGTTCTTGAAATGAATTATTAGTACTAATTCCTGAAAAATCCCTGACCAACAGAAGTCCTGTAGCCTCACAAGTACCCTATTTCCATCTGGGGTTGATTGCTTCTTCTTGTAGGAACTTCTTTGTTCCATGTTCTTCCTTTTGCATTCCATTTGAAATGTTGTTTATATTTTACTACCTGACCTATACTCCCCTACGCAACTGGTATTTGGTTTAGGGTAAAGTCTGAGATTCTGCCAGTCCTTGTAGAAATAACTTCTATGGGGCGCCTGGCTGGCTCAGTCAGTGGAGCTTGAGATTCTAGATCTTGGAGTTGTGGGTTCGAGCCCCATGTTGGGTGTAGAGATTACTTAAAAATAAAACCTTAGAAAAAGAAAAAACAACTTCTATGATATTTCTGACATATAGTCACTCAGATTCTAAGGGGCAATGTCAGTATGTACTCTATGAGCAAAATCTCAAGGACTGGAAGAGTAGTCCCAAGAACTTTACTGTAGAAAGATCTGCACTGTGTTCCTACTTCATCAGGATTAAAAGACATACACAATCAGAGAAAGACAATTATCCTATGATCTCATGATATGAGGAATTTGAGAAACAAGACAGAGGATCATAAGGGAAGGGAGGGAAAAATGAAAGAAGATGAAACCACAGTGGGAGAGAAACCATAAGAGACTCTTAATCTCAGGAAGCAAACTGAAGGTTGCTGGAGGGCAGGGGGGTGGGAGGGATAGGGTGGCTGGGTGATGGACATTGAGGAGGGTATGTGCTATGGGGAGTGCTGTGAATTGTGTAAGACTGATGAATTACAGATCTGTACCACTGAAACAAATAATACATTATATGTTAATGAAAAAAGATTAAGAGACTTATGACACATAACAGCTAGATGCATCATTTTGGATTAAATTCTGGTTTTGATAAGCCAGCTGTAAAGGCAATTTGGAGATTGTTGAAATTTGTAGACAGGTGTTAAATGAGATGAACAATTACCGAAATGAATAGGTCAAGATCATTAAATTGAAGCGGGTTATAAAGTAACAAGTATACAATCTCATTTTGGTAAAAATGCATATATCTATATATCTTACCAAAGAAAAATATCTCAAAGGAATATACAGTAAGATAATCTTTGACTGTGTTAGTATGTTTTTGTATTTTCTAATTTTCTAAAATGCTCACAAACTGATTTTATAATACTAAAAGCTAATTTTTTGTTTGGAAATAAAAACTACAGTTTCTAGAAAAACAGAAATTTGAATTAAGCTCATTATAAAGATAGTATTTCAAACCAGTTGGAAAATGGGATTATATATATGGTATGTGACACCTGGTAATCACCTGGGAAATAAAAAATAAGAATCCCTGCCACATATGTTATTACAAAACAAAATCAAAGTGAAGTAAAGATTTAAGTTTCAGAATGAAACCATAAAAAGTTTTTTATAAAAATAGGCTAAATTGGGGCCCCTGGGTGGCTCAGTCAGTTAAGCATCTGCCTTTGGCTCAAGTCCTGACCCAGGTCCACATCAGGCTCCCTGCTCGGTGGGGAGTCTGCTTCTCCCTCTTTTTCTACCCCTTCCCCCAACCCTGCTCATGCTATCTTTCTCTCAAATAAATGAAATCTTTAAAAAAAAAAAATAGGCTAAAATAATGTTATATTGTAAAAGCCTTTCCTAAAAACAAAATCCAAAACCAAAGAAAGAAAATATATATACATTTGACTACATAAAAAAAGAAACCTTCTGGATATATGATATATTAATTATATCCCAACGAGCTATTGAAAATTTGGACCAAATATGCAAAAGTACTCTAAAATCAAAAGAACTGGGAAAAATATTTGCAGCACATAGGATAGTTAAAGGATTAAGTTCTTTATCTTATGTAGAGCTCACACAAATGAAGAAAGAAAAGATGAAGAACCCAAAAGAAATAGGGGCAAATAATATAAATAGGCAAGTTAGAGAAAAAAAAAACCCAAACAATTCTGATGTTTGTTGTTGCTTTAAACCAAAAGTTTTGAGGCCATCTGATCTTTAGAATTCTTTTTTTTTTTTAAAGATTTCATTTATTTATTTGACAGAGAGAGATCACAAGCAGGCAGAGAGGCAGGCAGAGAGACAGGAGGAAGCAGGCTCCCCGCTGAGCAGAGAGCCCGATGCGGGACTCGATCCCAGGACTCTGAGATCCTGACCTGAGCCGAAGGCAGCGGCTTAACCCACTGAGCCACCCAGGCGCCCCTGATCTTTAGAATTCTTTCATGGTGCTTCTCTTTCCCAGAGCCTGTGATCCTTAGTTGGTCTTTTAATTGCCTGATATCTTTGCATTTTATAGTCTGGTTAGTTTAATTAATTGGAACCTGAGTTAATGAGATACCCACGTGACTTCTGACCCCCATCAGAATATGTCGCTTCTGCCTGAGAGCCGTTTCATGTCACTGAACCCAGGCAATCTGCCTCACAAATGTGTGCCATTATCCACAGGAAAACTGAGAGAAATGGTGTGGCTGGTTCATTGCAAACTATTGAGAAAACTTGAGGCACCATATCTGACTGATATTGTTAGTAAAATTATCTTTATTTTTTAATAAAGATTTTATTTATTTATTTGACAAGAGAGAGACACAGCGGGAGAGGGAACACAAAGAGGGAGCACAAGCAGGGGGAGCGGGAGAGGGAGAAGCAGGCTTTCCGCTGAGGAGCGAGTCCTATGCAGGGCTGGATCCCCGGACCCTGGGATCATGACCTGAACCAAAGGCAGATGCTTAACCAACTGACCCACCCAGGCACCCCTGTAAAATTATCTTCAAAATAAAAGGCATCAACATTATCAGCCTTGGAGTGATTTTTTTACTTAATGTGCATATTCCATTTTCTTTAGTTAATACACACCTGTGGAGTGTCTAATGAGTAGAAAACTCTGTGGTTGGGCCCTACCATCAGGAAAATCATAGAGAAAGGACTTAGACTAAACGCTTAATGGTTCAAGGACAGTTGCTAACTTGGCATCTTATATTCAGTTACTACCCTAATAATAATCTATAAATTTTGTAAAAGTTGTTATGGAACAGCTGATATTTCTATGGTAAAATACGCCTTCAATCAAAACTAAGCATATTCTATGGACCAGGCCCTGTCCTAGATGTTGCAGATTTAATAAGGAATAAGATATAGTCCCTACTCTTGAGAGAGATTGGTGGGAATGTAATTGAGCCACAGGGGTACAAAAGCACCTGGCTCCCGGGATCCCAAACAGATCAGGTGTGGCCACTCACCACTGACAAAATCCAAAGGCAGAGAAACAAGTGGCAGTGAGACAAGAAAGGAATTTATTTCAATGAGGCCAATACAGGGAAGACAGAGGACTAGTGTCTCGAAGACTGTCTCTAAAGTGTCAAAAATACTTCTGGGTTTATAGAAGGAAAATGTGAGACCAAAGACCAGTAGGTACAAGCAGGTGGGCAGTAAAGGTCAGGTCATCATTGTCTCAGGCTCAGTCATGCAGGAGTCTTGCTGTTTCAGGCAACCCTTATTGCCTGAGAGGATTTCAATTCCAATCATGAGATGCTTTGCCAGCAAGGTCTTTTGCCTGAGTTTAGAGATAAGCTAGAAAGAAGAACTTAATCAATTAGAAAAGTATAGACTGAGGTAAAAATGGAGGTAGTAGAAGTCGTCCTTCAGGAACTTATAACTTATAAGGCATTTGTATATGTATTTCCTTCAGTGATTCTTACAGGAGTTCTGTGAAGGAGTCATGAAGACACAGAAGCTCAGAGTTCCAAGAATTGCCCATGGTTGACAATCAAGTAAATCCCAGAGTATTCAAACAGGTTTTCTGATGGCAGAAAATCTCATGATCTATATAAAGATTAATATTTAGTATCTGATGATATGATACTATATGTGGAAAACCCAAAAGACTCCACTCCAAAACTGCTAGAACTTGTACAGGAATTCAGTAAAGTGCCAGGATATAAAATCAATGCACAGAAATCAGTTGCATTTCTCTGCACCAACAACAAGATAGAAGAAAGAGAAATTAAGGAGTCCATCCCATTTACAATTGCACCCAAAACTATAAGATACCTAGGAATAAACCTAACCAAAGAGGCTAAGAATCTATACACAGAAAACTATAAAGTACTCATGAAAGAAATTGAGGAAGACACAAAGAAATGGAAAAATGTTCCATGCTCCTGGATTGGAAGAATAAATATTGTGAAAATGTCTATGCTACCTAAAGCGATCTACACATTTAATGCAATTCCTATCAAAGTACCATCCATTTTTTTCAAAGAAGTGGAACAAATAATCCTAAAATTTATATGGAACCAGAAAAGACCTCGAATAGCCAAAGGAATATTGAAAAAGAAGGCCAAAGTCGGTGGCATCACAATTCCGGACTTCAAGCTCTATTACAAAGCTGTCATCATCAAGACAGCATGGTACTGGCACAAAAACAGACACATAGATCAATGGAACAGAATAGAGAGTCCAGACATAGACCCCCAACTCTATGGTCAACTAATCTTTGACAAAGCAGGAAAGAATGTCCAATGGAAAAAAGACAGCCTCTTCAATAAATGGTGTTGGGAAAATTGGACAGCCACATGCAGAAAAATGAAATTGGATCATTTCCTTACACCACACATGAAAATAGACTCAAAATGGTTGAAGGACCTCAATGTGAGAAAGGAATCCATCAAAATCCTTGAGGAGAACACAGGCAGCAACCTCTTCGACCTCAGCCGCAACAACATCTTCCTAGGAACATCGCCAAAGGCAATGGAAGCAAGGGCAAAAATGAACTATTGGGATTTTATCAAGATCAAAAGCTTTTGCACAGCAAAGGAAACAGTTAACAAAACCAAAAGACAACTGACAGAATGGGAGAAGATATTTGCAAATGACATATCAGATAAAGGGCCAGTGTCCAAAATCTATAAAGAACTTAGCAAACTCAACACCCAAAGAACAAATAATCCAATCAAGAAATGGGCAGAAGGCATGAACAGACATTTCTGCAAAGAAGACATCCAGATGGCCAACAGACACATGAAAAAGTGCTCCATATCACTTGGCATCAGGGAAATATAAATCAAAACTACAATGAGATATCACCTCACACCAGTCAGAATGGCTAAAATTAACAAGTCAGGAAATGACAGATGCTGGCGAGGATGCAGAGAAAGGGGAACCCTCCTACACTGTTGGTGGGAATGCAAGCTGGTGCAACCACTCTGGAAAACAGCATGGAGGTTCCTCAAAATGTTGAAAATAGAACTACCCTATGACCGAGCAATTGCACTACTGGGTATTTACCCTAAAGATACAAACGTAGTGATCCGAAGGGGCACGTGCAGCCGAAGGTTTATAGCAGCAATGTCTACAATAGCCAAACTATGGAAAGAACCTAGATGTCCATCAACAGATGCATGGATAAAGAAGATGTGGTATATATACACAATGGAATACTATGCAGCCATCAAAAGAAATGAAATCTTGCCATTTGCGACGACGTGGATGGAACTAGAGGGTATCGTGCTTAGCGAAATAAATCAATCGGAGAAAGACAATTATCATATGATCTCCCTGATATGAGGGAGAGGAGATGCAACATGGGGGGTTAAGGGGGTAGGAGAAGAGTAAATGTAACAAGATGGGATTGGGAGGGAGACAAACCATAAGTGACTCTTAATCTCACAAAACAAACTGAGGGTCGATGTGAGGAGGGGGGTTGGGAGGGGGGGGTGGGGTTATGGACATTGGGGAGGGTATGTGCTATGGTGAGTGCTGTGAAGTGTGTAAACCTGGAGATTCACAGACCTGTACCCCTGGGGATAAAAATATATTACATGTTTATAAAAAATAAAATAAATAAAATATTTAGTATCCGAACCTGGAGAGAACCTGGAGATCTGACTTATGTCTCTCTATTTCTTTTCCTTTTTATAGTAGGCAAAAGGAAATTTTCATTCTTCACCCGTAGTGCATTGGTACTTAATATTTTGGAGAACCATTCATGTTCTGGCTATTTACCTCTTGAGACCACTTAGGCAATAATCTTTAAAAGATCTTAAATGATAGCATAACAACTTCAAAGTGCTCTTGTTGGACTTTTTGTTTTTGTCATAAAACTAAGTAATTTCCAGTACAGCAGAGATTTCTTACATTTTTCTTTTTCGTCTGCAATGTGTAGTGTAGTTACATGAATTCCACTTTCCCTTCGGCTGTTAAAGTCATGTACAAAAATCTTTCATTACACTGAGATTCTGTTGTGAACGAAGCTCGTCTTACTCACCTCTGCTCTTACTCTCTTTCCCAACTTGTTGAAATGCATCTGAGGTACACGACAGACCCTCATTAAAACTTCAAGTTGAAAAGAGCAAGGAAAGAGAAACTGAGTCATGAAAATTTTGGGATGGATAACAGCAACATTCTTCAGGGTTCATATTTCAGATAACTTAATCTCATATTTGCAATTAGAAAAATCAGCTGGGAGCCCTATGAACTTCTTTCAGTATTTAGTGAATGAAGGTAACATAAATTTCTTTGTGTAAATAAGAGCATTCTGGTTTGGGGTTTGTTTTGTTTGGGTCAGCATTTTCTTCTGTAATCAGCAGTCTGAAAAACAACTGAAGGGGAAAAAAGCTTTGACTGCAGAAGATGTGATCTGGAGGTTGAGCAAAGTTGTAAACATTGACTCTGCTCTTACTGTCTGATGTTGGCCAACCTGAAAGAGGACGTCAGCTAGCTCCATTTTGACTGCAAACTCTTTAATTGATAAAGTTCTTCTTTCCAGCTTATCTCCAAACTCAGGCAAAAGATCTTGCAGGCAAAGCATCCCTTACCCCCTCAAGCAGTAAGGACTGCCCCGAGCCAGCAATATCTTGACTGTGATTGACCCCAAGACAATGATGACCTGACCTTCACTGCCCACCTGCATGTACCCACTGACCTTTGTCCTACATTTTCCTTCTCTAAACCTGGAGGTATTTTTGGCACTTTAGAGACAGTCTTTGAGATTCTAGAAAATTCCTTTCTTGTTTCACTGCTGCCTGTCTCTTTGCTTTGGATTTTTGTCAGTGGTGAGTGGCCGCACCTGGTCTATTTGGGATCCCGGAAGCCAGGTGCTCTTGCACCCCTGTGTCCCGGCTACAGTACCCAAAATTGTGTTTAGTACCACAGACTGAGGAAAACATGAAATGTAGTACATATATAGCTTTCTTCTTAAGCGTGAACAGAGAGTTTATTATAATGTATTCACTCAACAAACATTTGAGCATTCACATTGTAGAGAGCCTAGGGACACAGTAAGCAAAAAACACACACAAGGTCTCTGACCCGAAAACCCATTTTGAAAATGTTAATCCAAATGTGTGTGGGTTGATTGAATCCCTATTTTGTATTATTGAACTCTAAGCAACCTTTTCTCTTTTACTAACTCTCCATGAAAAAGAACAATGTAAGAGCAGAAAACATGAATATCATCTGATTCTAGTTGACTAAAGGGATTAGTATCCCTTTTCTTTCTTGGAAAAGGGATCACTCTCTACTGCCTAGAAAAAAGGAATGCCAAGTACTACAGGTAAAAGCTATATACATGCAACATGAACCAGTTTTGTTTTTGTGCTTTTCCATTTCCAAGATGTGCCCTCAACTGCATTTTGGAAATATAAGTTCCTTCAACTGTTATTCTTTCTGTTTTTCTTTTTAAAATTTATTTATTCATGAGAGACAGAGAGAGGCAGAGGCAGGTTCCCTTGCAGAGCAGGGATCCTGATGTGGGACTCAATCCCAGGATTGTGGGATCATGACCTGAGCCGAAGGTGGACGCCCAACCAACTGAGCCACCCAGGTGCCCTCAACTGTTATTTCTATCTTTTATACTTCTGTGTGACATCAAACAGAGAGTTGGAAAACTTTGGGAAGGACCAGACAGTAAATATTTTAGGCTTCTCAGGCTATAGGGTCTCTATCACAACTACTCAAGGCAGATGTTAAAATGCAAAAGCAGGGCGCCTGGGTGGCTCAGTGGGTTAAGCCGCTGCCTTCGGCTCAGGTCATGATCTCAGGGTCCTGGGATCGAGTCCCGCATCGGGCTCTCTGCTCAGCAGGGAGCCTGCTTCCTCCTCTCTCTCTGCCTGTCTCTCGGCCTGCTTGTGATCTCTCTCTGTCAAATAAATGAATAAAAAATTCTTTAAAAAAAATGCAAAAGCAATCACAGATTCTACCTAAATGGGTAAGTGGGGCTGGGTTCCAATGAAAATTTACTATGGGGGCATCTGGCTGGCTCAGTGGGTTAACCCTCTGTCTTCGGCTCAGGTCATGATCTCCAGGTAGTCTGCTTCCCCCTCTCTCTCTGCCTGCCTCTCTGCCTACTTGTGATCTCTCTGTCAAATAAATAAATGAAATCTTAAAAAAAAATTTATTTATGGACACTGAAATTTACATTTCACATAATTTTCACACATGACAAGATATTATTCCTATTTTTATTTTTTTCCCAACCATCTAAAAATGTAAAAACTGTTCTTAGATTGTGGGCCATATAAAAGGTGAAATTTGGCCCATGAGTCATAGTTGGCCAAGCCTTCATAAGAAGGACTGTTTAGTTCATTTAATTAGGCCCTGGTGATGCAGCCAGGTCTGTGGATTTATTCCTCACATAAATGATTACATCAGCTTTGCACTGGTGAACCTCTATAATTTCAAGTTCCACCCTCAATTCTGGACAGTGGCTGGAAGATGCAGGCCATTAATTGTCACCAGTAGAAGCCAGTGAAAAATGCCACTTCCTCATGCTTTCTTTTCTAGCAAAGCATTATTCACACTTTTTCTGTCACTTGAAAATTTCTGAATTCCACTTCCTCAAAGTAAGGTGACACAAATGGTTGCGTGTTCTCGCCCTCTTATTAAGGCAGGAAAGGCAGAAATCTATTTTGTCACATAGAAAAACTGACTCGTAAGCATTTTGGATAATTTTCTGAGAAAGTGAAACAGCTATGTTGGGCATATTTAGTATTAATTTCGAACTTTTTATTGACCAGGATCATTTCATTCTGTGAATGAAGAAATTCCCTTAGGAATTCCCTAAGCCACTCCCTTAGGTTTGCTCTCGTATTGGGAAATAAGAAGAATATTTTTGCTTCCTGTTTAGGTCATTTCTAAGCACTTCTGGACAACTTAGAGCTCTGTTTACCTTAACTAAGCATTTCAGATAGCTTTGTGCTATGTTCTTATGAAAAAGCATTAGTTTTCCTGACCTAGATTCCCTTGCCTCTTTCACATCTCTTAATTCTCTGCTTTTGAAATGGCTTTGTTTTTGAGGTGAAGCCACTGGCCATGGGGCATTTGTAAAGTGTATAGAGCCTTTGGGGAAGATTTATAAACAAAGCCAATCTTTGTCAGTTATAATTGTAAATTGGCTTAAATTCTTCCAGTAGGAACAATTTCTTGATTACAATGTAAGTAGGTTCAAGGTTATTTCAGCAAAGCTTCGTCTCAGGAGCTTTCTCTTAAACTTGATGTTACTACATTGAGGTTTGAAAGAGTGACCCCTGCTGGATTCTTTGTGTGATCAATCATACCAAAAAGTTTGTACAAAAGACCTATCCTGCTCAAGTCTGAAAACCTGGAATCATGCTTGATACTCTTTTTCTTGTATCTCAGTCCCATCCAAGAATGCTGTCATGTTTACATTCAAAACGCATCCAAAATCGGATCCCTCCTTATTTCTTCGTACAGTGCCACAACCCTGACCCAAGCCCGAACCAGCTCTCTCCTGGATTACTGCAAAAGCTCTCCCTCCTTTTCCCTGCTCTGCTTCTTCCCTTGGTCTTCTTTAGTCTACTCTTAACAAAGCAACCAAAGTGGTCCAGTTAAAAACTCAAGTTAGATCACATCTGTTCTGTTTTTAAAATCCTCCAATGGGGAGGCCTGTGTGGCTCAGTTGATTGAATTTGAGTGTCTGCCTTTGGTTCAGGTCATCATCCCAGGGTCCTGGCATCGAGTCCCACATAGGGCTCTCTGCTCAACGCAGTAGCTGCTCTCTCTCTCTCTCTCTCTCTCTCTCTGACAAATAAATAAAATCTTAAAAACAAACAAACAAACAAACAAACAAACCCCTCCAATGATTTCTTCTCTATTTCAGCATAAAGCCAAAGGTCTTAAAATGGCTTACTTTAGCCTCCTCAGCCCCCATACCTCTCACCTCATCTCTTATTACTCTCTCCATTGCTTACTCAATACCAGCCACACCGACCCCTTTGCTTCCCTTGAAACCTTTGTACTGCTCTTCCAGAGACAAGGTATTCCAAGCAGTGCATACTGCTTCAGGTCTGTGCTAAAAAATCACTTAACAAACACACAGAATGGCTGAGATGAAAAAGACTGACACAATGAAGTGTTAGCAGGGATGTGGAGGAGTCTGAACCACCATACACCGCCGAGAGGAGTATATATGGGTTCAATCACTGTTCATCATTAATTACTAAAGTTAAACACATGCCAACTCCATGACCTAGCAATTCTAGTCCTGGGCAGATACCCAAGAGAAATGAGTGCATACCCCTAGAGACATACACAAGAACAGTCACAGCAACTTTTTTCATAATAGTCCCAAATTGGAAGTAATCCAACTATCATCAAGGGGAGAAGGGACTGGATTCGCATGGGTGGCTCACTCATACAAGCAGCTGACTCTTTTTTTTTTTTTAAGATTTTATTTATTTATTTATTTGTCAGAGAGAGCGAGGGAGAGAGAGCGAGCACAGGCAGACAGAATGGCAGGCAGAGGCAGAGGGAGAAGCAGGTTCCCTGACGAGCAAGGAGCCTGATGCGGGACTCGATCCCAGGACGCTGGGATCATGACCTGAGCCGAAGGCAGCTGCTTAACCAACTGAGCCACCCAGGCGTCCCAAGCAGCTGACTCTTGATTTTGGCTCAGGTCATGGTCTTGGGGTCTTGGGATCGAGCCCTGTGTTGTGCTTCACACCCAGTAGGGGGTCTGCTTTTCTCCCTCTCCCTCTGCCCCTCCTCCTGCTCATGTGCTCTTTCTCTCTAAAATAAATCTTTAAAAAAAAGAGGAAAATGGATAAATTGTGAATATAATCATGAAACGGAATACTATATAGCAATGAAGGGGACAGCTCCCTTAACTTTAAACAGTATGGATTCATCTCACAGACATGATGCTCAGTGGAAGAAGCCAGACACAAATACATACATACTTTAGGATTCCACTTTTTTTGAAGTTCAGGAATAGGTAAAATTCATCAACAGTGATAGAAGTCAGAACAGTAGCTTGCTCTTGGTGGGCGCTAACTGGGAAGGGGCACAGGGGAACCTTCTGGGATGTTGTAAATGTTCTGTTTCCTTGTCCTGGGCAGTGGTTATATGAGTGTGTGTAAAAATTCACCAAGTTGGGCACAGCTGTATAGTTTACAAACCTTAGAGTATGTATGTTTATCTTGATAGTTAAAAAAAGAAAAATAAAGCAAATTCACTTATCTAAGACAGCCTTTTTAGGGCGCTTATGTGGCTCAGTCATTAAACGTTTGCCTTTGGCTGAGGTCATGGTCCCAGGGTCCTGGGATCAACCCCTGCATCGGGCTCCCAGCTCATCGGGAAGCCTGCTTCTCCCTCTCCCATTCCCCCTGCCTGTGTTCCCTCTCTCACTGTGTCTCTCTCTGCCAAATAAATAAATAAAATCTTAAAAAAAAAAAAAAAAGCAAACAGCCTTTTCTACCTTCTCATCTCTTTTCCCTCTTATTCTTTTTTTATCCACAGCACATATCACCAGCTGACACATTTTATATAATTAATATATTGGCTTATTTATTATCCCTCTCTCCCACCAGGATGCAAGTTCCATGAGAGGGAGGACTGGGTTTCATTTACTGCTATATCTTAGAGCTTGGAACAATGCTTGGCACATAGATCTCAACAAAGATTTGTTAAATAAATGAATTGCTATATTGTAGCTTCAGCTCTGGATGTACTCACAAATCAATTTTTGTCTGGAACAGGAGATACTCTTCTTTCCCTATAATCAGCACTATGACTAATTTACAAACTGCTTACAGATTGTGAAATGGGCTTGGGGAAAATGATGTCAATCTTTGGGTTGAGTTGCAGGTTTTACTGACAAAGACATTAGTTGGTTGACTTCCGGGCCCAAAGCTAAGAAGGCAGAAGAGTGGGGGACATTGGTTCATATTTCTCACTCTCCCAAGATTGTTGAGTTGTTCAGTATTATTTTCTCAGAAGCCAGAAAAGGAAAATAAATAAGCCATTGTCTCCCTAAGCAAAATTGCCTATAGGCAAGATTTTTTTTAAAGGTTTTATTTATTTATTTGAGAGACAGAAAGATAGCGAGAGAGGGAATACAAGCAGGGAGAGTGGGAGAGGGAGAAGCAGGCTTCCCACTGAGCAGGGAGCCCGATGTGGGGCTTGATCCCAGGACCCTGGGATCATCACCTGAGCCGAAGGCAGACACTTAATGACTGAGCCACTCAGGTGCCCCTATAGTCAAGATTTTTGACCCTGGAATCAGGTAGAAAAAATTAGTGAAGCAAAGCTTAAGAAATATGATATAATGAAAGGGGACAGGATGGAGGAGGTGGTGCCTCCAGACCTAGAATGGTGTTGTTGATTCGAAAGGTCAAATGCAGGGAGAGGATGAGGAACGTATAACAAAAAGGTATTTGTGTTAGGGTAGAAGTGTAAGAATGTAGACATGAAAAATGAAATGGGTAGAGGATTTTGAGAAGTACAGGAGCATGAAAACAGTGATAAGTAAAAGTGTCAACTTTTCCAACTATAAGCTTAATCATAAAGGTAGGACCTGGCATGGTTGGAAATAACATTTATCAAGTACTTACTACGTGTTTAGCATTTAACAGATTTTTCACTTAGTTCCTGCAACAGGTATTTAGGTAGGTGTTATTAGCTTTGTTATTTTATTAGGGGTCAGGCAAATGAGGTTCAAAGGGCTACAAAATTTGTTCACAGATGATGAGGGGAAGAGCTGGAATTCCTACCCAGGTCTGATTTCAGGGATAAGATCATCCTCTGAAGTAATGACTCCCTCCTCTCCATGCCCACAGTTATTACTATTTGTGCCATTCATCATCACTTTATTATTTATTTGATTTCATCACTCCATTGCCTGTAGATTGAGTTCCCTACAGCACGCAACACCTTTCACAATTTGACTCCCCACCTTCTTTCCTGTCTACTCCCTTCCCATTCTAAGCCATCCTTGGTGACAGAATAGTTTTTGTTGGAAGCTAGTTCTTTTTTTCTTTAAAAAATTTTTAAATTGGGGCACCTGGGTGGCTCAGTGGGTTAAAGCCTCTGCCTTCGGCTCAGGTCATGATCCCAGGGTCCTGGGATTGAGCCCGGCTTTGGCTTCGGGCTCTCTGCTCAGCAAGGAGCCTGCTTCTCCCTTTCTCTCTCTCTGCCTGCCTCTCTGCCTATTTGTGATCTTTGTCAAATAAATAAAATCTTAAAAAAGGAGAAGGGAGTTGAGGGAAATTGGAAGGGGAGGTGAACCATGAGAGACTATGGACTCTGAAAACAACCTGAGGGTCTTGAAGGGGCCAGGGGTGGGAGGTTGGGGAAACCAGGTGGTGGGTATTAGGGAGGGCACGTATTGCATGAAGCACTGGGTGTGGTGCAAAAACAATAGATTCTGTTATACTGAAAAGAAATAAAAAAAAAAGAGAGAGTAAAAAAAATTTTTAAATTTATTTTTAATAAGATTTTATTTAGGGACATCTGAGTGGGCTCAGTCAGTTAAGGTTCTGCCTTTGGCTCAGGTCATGATCCCGGGGTCCCAGAATTAAGTCCCACATTGGGACTTGCTTCTCCCTCTTCCCTTCCCCCTGTTTGTGCTTGCTCACACATGCACGCTCTCTATCTCTCTCTCTCTGACAAATAAATAGACAAAACAAAAAAACAAATAAATAAAAGGCATCCCAAGAGAGGAGTACACCATGTGAAGACAGAAACGCACAAAGAGAGCTGTGTGGCTGTGGAGGTAGAGATTGGAGTTATTTATCCGTAGTAGTCCCCCCGCTTATATCTTTTGGGGGGGGTATGTTGCAAGAACCCCTTGCATACCTGAAACCACAGATAGTATTGAACCCTATAAAAATGATTTTTTTTCCTGTATAATACATACCTACAATAAAGTTTAATTTATAAATTAGGTAAGTAGGAGATTAGCCACAAAGACTAATAATCATATAGAACAATTATAACAATGCACTGAAATAAAAGTTAGTTGAATGTGTCTCTCTCAAAATATCTTATGGTGCTGTACTCACTTCTTGTGGTGATGTGAGACGATACCTCTGACGTAATAAGACGAAGTGAGAGGACTGACGCAGGCATATGACGTAGTGCTGGGCAGTATGGACCTTCCCAGGATCCGTCAGGAAGATGATCTGCTTCCTGAAGGCAGTTGACCGTGGGTAACTAAAGCCACAGAAATTGAAACCATGGATAAGGGGTCTCATACCACTGTATAAGCCAAGAAATACCAAGGATCGCCAGCACAACAACACAAGATAGAATAAGAAAGGAAGAATTTCAGAGGAATCGGGGACCTGCTAACACCTTGGTTTTGACCTCCTTGTCTCCAGACTGTGAGGCAGTACATTTCTTACATTTTAAGCAACCCACTTTGTGGTAGTTATGGCAGCCCTAGGAAAGTAATACACTATTCTTGGGGGAATAATTAATATGAACAAACATATATGTTCAAGGATCCTCGTTGAAATATTTATTTATTTAATTTTATTTAAATTCAATTAATTAACAAATAGTGTATTCTTAGCTTCAGAGGTAGAGTTCAGTGATTCATCAGTTACATATAACACAGTACTCAGGGACACCTGGGTGGCTCAGTCAGTGAAGCACTTGCCTTTGGCACAGGGCATGACCCTGGGGTCCTGGGTTCAACCCCACATTGGGCTCCCTGCTCAGTGGGAAACCTGCTTCTCCCTCTCCCACTCCCCCTGCTTATATTCCCTCTCTCACTGTCTCTGTCAAATAAAAAATATCTTTAAAAAAACCAACCAAACAGTACTGATTATATCACCTCCCCTCTTTAATGTCCATCATCCAGTTACCCCAACACCCACCCACCTCCCCTTGAATTATTTATAATTATGAAATTTAGAAGTCACCAGAATGTTTAAGCAATAGTGGGAATCATTAAATGAAATATATTTATAAGGTGCCAATAAAAATAATATTTTTGAAAATCCAGGTAAATGTTTCACAATATAATAGTAAGTGAGAAAAGGCAGGAAATAACACTGTATATGCCATGTCATTCAAATTTCATATTAAAAAATCATAAATCATTACATATTTATAGAAAAAACTGGTAGTAAACAGTATTTATTTTAAGATTTTACTTATTTATTTGCTAGAGAGAGAGAGCACAAGCACAAGCACGGGGAGCCAGAGAGGCAGAGGGAGAAGCAAGCTGAGCAGAGAGCCCAATGCAGGACTTGAACCCAAGATCCCAGGATCATGACCTGAGCCAAAGGCAGATGCTTAACTGAGTGAGCCACCCAGGTGCCCTTTGTGGTAAATACTTTAAAGGGCTAATAGTGGTTAGATTTTTTTTTCTATAATTTTCTGCAGTTATAGCAAAGTATAGATGTTAGAAACATCAGAAGGAGACAGTATATATAAATTTGATGGTCTCGAAAATAAAGATACAAAGACAAAAAAAAGAAATTATATGTATACATATAATTTGATCTCAGGATTGTGTCAAGCTCTTTGCTCAGTTTGGAGTCCTCTAAGGTTTCTCTGTCCCTCAAAAAAAAAATACAATTTTTTTTGAAGATTTTATTTATTTATTTGACAGACAGAGATCATAAGTAGGCAGAGAGACAGGCAGAGAGAGAGGAGGAAGCAGGCTCCCTGCTGAGCAGAGAGCCCAAAGCGGGACTCCATCCCAGGACCCTAAGATATGACCTGAGCCGAAGGCAGAGGCTTTAACCCACTGAGCCACCCAGGCACCTCTATGTATCCAATTTATACTATTCATTTCTCCATATAGCTGGGACTTGTTTTACCCTGGAAATACAGACTATTAGCGCAGAAGGTGGCAAAGACTTTCAGGCCCAAGCCTTTGTTTCGTAATGCAAAACCAAAGGTAGAGGCTATGAATTGACTTATATATTTGTTTCCTTTATAGCCTATGCAGCCTAAGAGAAAGCACTTAGAAGATTCTAATGAGAACCAGAGGGTATATGTTCTCAGCTGAAATGCTCAGTTATATTTCGGGATTACCCAAGTGCCCAGCAATAAATGAAAACTCACAGGCCTATGGGAAGGACAAGAAGGGTCAAATGGGGACATTTACAGGAGGAGGACGGGGCGTCATAGTTGCAAGGGCTGTGGACACTCACAGGGAAGCAAGGCCTAAGCCAACATCATGCAGCTGAAGGCTCTGCATAATTGCTAGAAATATAAGGTACATTCCTTCACTGCAAATTCTCTGAGGAGTGATGAAATCCAAGGCCTTTTTGTGTCTCTCCTCCCATACACAAATTTTCCTGGTTAAAGTGATCTCAAAACATACTTTACCTACAGATTTCCATTGTTAGGAAGACAATTTGCCCACGAAAGCAACATAACCTAATTAAAAACTTATTCCTAGGGCACTTGGGTGGCTCAGGTTAAGTATCTGACTCTTGATTGCAGTTCAGGTCATGATCTCGCCACGCTCAGCAGGAAGTTCCTCCCTCTGTCCCTTCCCCAATAATTCCTAATAATTAAGCTAACCTTAAAATGACTCATTGTGGGGCGCCTGGGTGGCTCAGTTGGTTAAGGTTCTGCCTTCAGCTCAGGTCATGATCCCAGGGCTCTGGGATCGAGTCCCTTATTTGGCTCCCTGCTCCTCCGTGAGCCTGCTTCTCCCTCTGCCCCTCCCCAACTCGTGGGCTCTCTTATACTCTCTCATAAATAAATAAAATCTTACCAAAAAAATGACTCATGGAATTGTAGTAAAAATGGTTGCTTTTTTTTTTTTTAATGGTCCCATTTTTCATTGCCTGTGGCATTGGAAACTGCTACAGTCTTTTAGAAATATGACATAATATCAAGAGCCTTAAGGGGGAAAAAAAGAAAAGAAAAGAAAGAAAAAAGAATAACAGTAATTTGTCTATTTGCCATCATCTATATGATGTACTTGGCATACACAATTTCGTTTAATCATTACCACAATCCCCGGAGGATCAGGGAGCTTAAGCAAATCATTCAAGTTGCACAGGTGGTAATGGACAGAACTGAGTTTTGGACCCAGGCTGCCTGGTTCCAAAATTCAATATTCTTATCCATTCTGTGTTGCCATATACTGTTTACATTTTGTCCCTAAGAATTGGACTCCTAGAAAGGTACCCTTAAGAAATACTTTAGGGACGCCTGGGTGGCTCAGTGGGTTAGGCCGCTGCCTTCGGCTCAGGTCATGATCCCGGGGTCCTGGAATCGAGTCCCACATCGGGCTCCTTGCTCGGCGGGAAGCCTGCCTCTCTCTCTGCCTCTCTCTCCACCTCTGCCTGCCTCTCTGCCTGTTTGTGTGCTTTCTCTCTTTCTGACAAATAAATAAAATCTTTAAAAAAAAAAAAAGAAATACTTTAAAGGGGTGCCTGGGTGGCTCAGTGGGTTAAAGCCTCTGCCTCCGGCTCAGGTCATGATCCCAGGGTCCTAGGATCGAGTCCCACATCGGGCTCTCTGCTTGGCAGGGAGCCTGCTTCATCCTCTCTCTCTGCCTGCCTCTCTGTCTACTTGTGATCTCTGTCTGTCAAATAGTAAATAAAATCTTTAAAGAAAAAAATAAAGAAATACTTTAAAGAAAAATACTATATGGCAACATCAGAAAACAGAACAATTTGAAACAGTATAATTGTCTAACTAGAACAGCCATAGTATGGTTTACCTTCATAATGGATTATTATAGACTTTAGGAACGGTAATGGGAACTCTAAGGATATGAAAAAATACTTCAGATACAATATTCAGTAAAAAAAAAAGTGGAATACAATAGCTTATATTCATTGCACAAACAATAATATATATGTATAGGAGAGTAATCAAAAGTTTTAGATTGCAGTTGTAATAGACTGGGTGTAATTTTTTCCCTCAAAATTTAGTTTTTTTTTTTTAAAGATTTTATTTTATTTATTTGACAGACAGAGATCACAAGTAGGCAGAGAGACAGGCAGAGAGAGAGGAAGGGAAGCAGGCTCCCTGCTGAGCAGAGAGCCCAATGCGGGGCTCGATCCCAGGACCCTGGAATCATGACCTGAGCCGAAGGCAGAGGCTTTAACCCACTGAGCCACCCAAGCACCCCTCAAAATTTAGTTTATTATTTATTTCAGAGAGAGAAAGAACATGTGTGTGTGGGCAGAGGGGAAGGGCTGAGGGAGAGGGACAGAGAAACCTTAGCGGACTGCAAACTGAGCAAAGAGCCTGACACTATCCTGAGATCAAGACCTAAGCCAAAACCAGGAGTTGGACGCTTAGCTGATTGTGCCCCTCCAAATTTAGTTTTTAAAAAATTATTTGAAATGAAGAGTTTTATCACATAATCACCTTCTCAAAATACTGGCCCCAGTCGAGTTTCTTTCTCTACCGGCACCTCTTCTGCTCAGAACAGCTTTCCATTTATTGTCCTCTTCTGTTCAGCTCCACAGCATGAGCTCTTGCCACTCATATTCATGTGAACAAGGTTGACCCAAATAGAAATTGCACATTCCCAGAAGTCACTTGACCATTTCCTCTGTGCTGTGACAGTGTCGAGCCACACATTTTATTGAAGAATTTGTCCTCTTTTTTTTTTTTCCCACAAAACAGGGTCTCTCCCCCACCCTATTATAACAGTATTCCTTTGAGCATAGCTGTAGCTGTGCACCTGTACACTGCCTTGACCACAAGGCTTCTCGACCTCTGCATCCTTGGCCTCTTACTACTAGACATCAGTAGCATCTCCTCCTAAAAGTCTGACTACTAAAGACATCTCCAGATATTGCCAAAGGGTTTCAAGGGCTGGGGAGCAAAACCCTGTGGAGAAACACTGGACTGAAGGGATTGTCAGTGGCGGAAGGGGAGAACCTGTAGTTGGCCAGTTATGCTCTCATTTAACCACAAGAGGTCTCCCTAGACCTCATTATAGTTCTAATCTGGCAATTACGGGGCCATAGCCACCACCAAATAGGTTAATTGTCGTGACTGGGTGGGAGGTGATGGCAAAAGGTTTACAAACAGAAGCAGGAGATCAATCTCCTGTGCAGGAAAAATTCCAAATAAATTATGTAGATATTCCATAGTAAAGGACAGGAGTATGAATCCCCAAAGTGTGCTGTATGCAGGGACTTCCTGCCAAAGAATACAGTATTGAAAGGGGAGTTGGGGGGTGGAAACGGGGTGGCTCAGTGGGTTAAAGCCTCTGCCTTGGGCTCAGGTCATGATCCCAGGGTCCTGAGATTGACCTCCCCAGCCCCTCATCAGGCTCTCTGCTCAGCAGGGAGCCTGTTCACCCCCACTTGTCTCTGCTGCCTCTCTGCCTACTTGTGATCTCTGTCTGTCAAATAAATGAATAAAATCTTTTTAAAAAATAAAAAAATAAAAGGGGAGTGGGGAGTAACCACAGTGGAGGAAGCTGACAAACAGGACCTCAGCCAGGTGTTGGAGGTCAACATCAACACCGATAAATCATATTGATAGTTTATGTCCCCTTGAAATGATGTGATAAAAATGGTACTTTTAAAAAAAAAAAATGGTACTTTACCTCCACGATCTTTCTCCCCAAACCCCATAATCTCAGCCTGATCGTGAGAAAAATATCAGACAAATTCTAGTTGAGAGGCAGCCTACCAATACCTGACCCGAACTCCTCAAAGCTATCGAGTTCATTAAAAACAAGGAAAAGTCTGCTCCACGTGAGGTTCCCTGCTCAGGGGGGAGTCTGCTTCTCCCACTGCCCCTCACTCCGCTCTTGTGCTTTCTCTCTCTCAAATAAGTAAATAAAATCGTAAAAAAATTAAAAGGAATCACTTGGTGACTATAATTAGAAATGCCACCATCATGAACCAATCAGTATCAGGCAAGAAAATCAACGATTGATACCAAAGACAACTTAATAGAATAAAGGAGTCCAAATACTTAAAAACAATCTTGGAGATCATTTCTATACTATCAAGTAGGTAAATGTGGCACGATCGTGTCATGAGAATATCAACTGTTAAATCTCACTGATACCCCCCCTTTGAAGCGGGTTCTATAGTCCAGTACTATATTCAGGTGAGGAAGATTGAGTCTCAAAGAGATAACATAGTTGCTTAAGATCATGGAGCTAGTAAGTAGCAAAACTAAAATTCAGATTTTTACATCCGATTGTAAAGTCTTGGCTTTTGACTCCTGCGCGTTATTTTCGGCCTATATTTGGCAGCCGAGGTTATCAACCTTCACCATAGAGTTAAGTATTGCATAATTAATAGGGTGTTGAGCAAAAAACAGAAGTCTGGGGCCTCGGGCAGCTCAGGATATCAATTTCCTTACCAGAAAATTGTGGATAATGATACCCTCACTGGGTTATTTAAAGAGTCAAATGAAAGAATATATAAGAAAATGTCTTGCAACCGGTGAAGTGTGGCATTGTATCATTAACACGTTTTTACTTTCTCAGCTTTTTGCAAACATGTCTGCGAGCTAATTGCAAAACGGGATGTGAGCAGATGATTGAAGGGAGCTTCAGAGCAGAAGGCTTACAAGAGAATTGTGTCCGTGGTCTTCATCACTGACTGCACATATCACCTGGGGACTTTCAAAGGCATCCGTGCTTAGTTCCTTGGGCCCCAGACCAATTAAATTACAATGGCTGGGAGTAGGGCACAGTCAGTGCTGTGCTTAAAAGGCTCTCCTGGTGATTCTAATATGCAATGAAGATTGAGAACTGCCATTCTAATTGATCTAAAGTCCAGTTCCATGGGGCCCACCATACCCTTCCCTGCATAGGCTGCTCCTTACCCCTGGAAATTACTGGAGTTGGAATATTACCATCAGGCAGTGAGGCTAAAATAAAAGTCTGGTCAGCCAAGCTGCTAGGACAGCTGAAGATCTTGTCATTTGACTAAAGAAAATAGATCTATTTTGGTTTTGTTCAAAGAAGGAAGAGTTCAGTCATGGGAGAGAGAATCCTACAGAGGCTGGCTATGCGATCAGTTAGCAGTCTGCCACCATCACCGGCCAGGCTAGCAGAGAGGCTGCTCCGAAGTCTTTGCAAACTCTGCTCTGCAGGTTGGTTTATCTTGGCTATCATGCCGTCTGAGAGCCTTTGTTGGGATCCTGGGCCTTGATGCCAGGCCGACCAAAGCAACAACCAGCTTACAAATTAGCAAATCAACAGTATTCAAAACCTGAGGCCATAGAAGAAAAAAAAGCTGTTGAGCAAGAATAACATTAGGTATGTTACAGATTAATGTAATTCAGAGCTGGAAAACCCCTTCTTTTAGAAATAGGCCCATCCAGTTTCCTAAATGTACTGCCCTTTAGGATCTTTGGTGGAAGAGTTTAGGTTACTGCCAACCACCGCTAAGAGAGAGTACCGAGAAGTCATCTGGGGGAACTGAGGGTTCCTGTCATGTAGGGTCTGGGCATCACCGTCACAAATCCAGGAACTTATTATGTCATAACTCTCAGAAGTGAGCAGTCTCCTGGGAATAAACCCACATTAACCAAGCTCACAAGAAGTCCAATGCTGAATTACACAATGACCAGACATTAACACCAGATGGTACATTCTCTTCTTGTAAGAAAGACAACATTCAGAGCCACATTTGAACCATAAATTATACTTGAAAGTCAAGGATATAATTAAGAAATTAGTTGGGTGATCATAAAAGATGGTACCATCAAGCTAGCTAGAGTAGTTGGATTCACTCCATCTCTCTGTAAGCGTAACCAGTGAAGTAGAATAAAATACCTCAGACTCTGGCCGGGCACCCTCTGTCTGGATCACGCTGGAGAGTCACTGACAAATTCTTGCTCTCCAGGAGTCAGTTTTCCAAACCAGAGATCTCCAAACTTCTTTTCTGGTTGTGTGTTCCTAACAGAAAAAAAAAAAAAAAATTATAATCCATTTTTCATACGATCTGCAGATAATTTTGATTTTTTTTTTTTTTTTGGTATCATCTTCTTGTCAGACCTGACAAGAAGGTTACTGCTTTTACTGAATAATGTAGCTGACAGCTTATATTAAAGGTAATAGAAATGTCAACCCTACGATTTTACAGTTTGCTTGTGCTTTAATTATTAGTATCCTCTTTAATTTGTGGTTTCTTTGCAGGAATTTTGTTAAGCCCT
Organism: Lutra lutra; assembly: GCF_902655055.1. NCBI lineage: Eukaryota > Metazoa > Chordata > Mammalia > Carnivora > Mustelidae > Lutra > Lutra lutra. The sequence goes on from NC_062293.1 coordinate 33,725,249, forward strand.
TGTCCATTTCGTGAGAATCAACTAAGGGAAAACCTGAGTACTACTGACAGAATATAATCTGTAAATCCGCTGAACAGGGCTTAGTAAACTGCAAGGTGCCACACGCTATGCTGAGGGGCAAGCAGTGAGTGAGGTACCACTGTCAACCCTCCCGTTGTGGAATTCCCATTCTTCACTGGGATACCTCAGGAATGAATGAGGCTATTCTTCAGACGACGTATAATACAGTGCATTCACTCAGAGCCTAGAATATTTTGCAGCTTTAGATACAATAGCTATATATAGTCGTCCTTAGAACAATAGTTTTAAGTTCTAAAACAATAGTTCTAGAAATTATGCCCTAATCCTTAATTGGACAGTGGCACTCTTAAATCTCCAAGTCCCTAGGTGACTCAAGTCAGTTAAGCATCTGCTTTCAGCTCAGGTCATGATCCCAGGGTCCTGGAATCAAGCCCAGCATCGGGCTCCCTGCTCTGCAGAGAAGCCTGCTTCTCCTTCTCCCTCTGTAGCTCCCCTTCTTTCTCTCTCTGTCTGTCAAATAAATAAATAAGTAAAATCTTAAAAAAAAAAAAAGCAAACTCTACCTATTTGCTGACTAGGTGAGTCTTTTGTGTAGATGTTCAATATCTTTCATCATATTTTGATTCTGCTTATTGTTATGTCCTGAGGGAAACTTTATCTGAAGATTTGGGGTGACTATGGACTCTATTGCTTTGTAAGAACCACGAAATGAGTATGAGGGAGCCATCGTTATCACATTTTACTATTAGGAGAGTGGTTTTGTTCAAACTCAGAAGCAAAACAGCTGAACAGAGTTAATTTGGTTGAAAGGCTCAGGATGAACTAGTTTTGTACCTCTGTGTTCAGAGATTTCACATACAGGGCTTCCCAGGAGTGGGAAGCCTTCCACAGAGTTTGAAAACTACGGCTCCAGAACATGAAAAAATTGGTTGAGATGGAATTTTGCTATAATTAGTGCTGTGTTATAAGTAAGTCTCCAGGAACTAGAGACAAAGGAGATCCTATGTACAGTTTGTTTGCAATGAATTAAGAAAAACAACAAAATTCTGATCCATGTTTTATCCTAAAGATATTATAGCATAGAGTTTTAGAATTTGAACTCTATAGTCATTCAGTGTTGGGCTGTTATTTTTATTTCCTCCACAGAGAATTTAATTTTATTTTTAAATAGGTAATGCATGCACATGATACTAAATGGTAAGGCTCTCCCTCTCATTCCTAAGCTCCCCTCCTCTAGTTCTTCTCCACAGTGGCAACCACAGTTACAAACTTCTTGTGTATTTTCCTAGAGGTAGCAAAGGCATATCAAAACATATATATATATATGTATATATATATATATATATCACATGTAAATATATATTTTAAAACAAATGGTGGCATGCTCTGTACAATTGTTCTGCACCATGCGTTTTTAAAAAAACTTAATTCTTGGAATTCGCTCACTTTTTATTCAATATTTATTTATATATTTATTGAGCATTGTGATAGATTACAATATTCTTCTCTATTCCTCATGATAGGGTTACACATCCTACTGACTTTGGAGGCTCTTCTAGTTAAGAAAAGTGTAATAAACTTCTCTCTTGACTTAGGGTTTGGCCATATTTTCTTTGGCCAATGGATTGTAGGTAGAAGTGACAGTGTGTCATTCAAAGTAGAGGTTTTAAGGGGCATCATATGTTTTCATGTGCTTCTTGTATAGCAGTGTCCCCTAAGTGAGAAGATACTAGAAGTCTAAACCTAACGTGTGTGACCCTCAGCCTAGAGCAGTGCCTTGCATATCAATGATGGAAAAAGAAATGTTTTGGGGTCACTAGTTACCACAGCCAGAAGCAAATTAACGCTGCTATGTGCTTAGACAATTTTCTAGGTGTTTAAGTTCATTAGGGAACAAAAGATCCTCGCCCTTATGGAATATGCAGAGCTACATATAGACCTACTTCTTTTTTTTTTTTTTTTTAAAGATTTTATTTATTTGAGAGAGAGAGAGAGAGCACACAACTGGTGGGAAGACCAGAGGGAGAGAGAGAGAAGCAGACTCCCCACTGAGCAGGAAGCCTGACATTGGGCTTGACCCCAGGAACCTGAGATCATGACCTGAGCCAAAAGCAGATGTTTAACTCATTGAGCCACCCAGGTGCCCCTAGACCTTCCTCTTTTTAATGGCTGCATAGTATTCCTTTGTATAAAGGCACTGTGATTTATTTAACGAGTCCTTTACTGATGGATTTAGATTATCTCAATGCATCAGTCTCAAAAGGTAAAAATCACATATTTTTTAAAGATTTTATTTATTTATTTGACAGACAGAGATCACAAGTAGGCAGAGAGGCAGGTAGAGAGAGAGGAAGGGAAACAGGCTCCCTGCTGAGCAGAGAGCCCGATGCGGGGCTCGATCCCAGGACCCTGAGACCATGACCTGAACCGAAGGCAGAGGCTTAACCCACTGAGCCACCCAGGTGCCCCCAAAATCATATTTCTATCACAATTGCATAGAAAGCATATATTCAAGTTTTATTTAACCTATAATGAAGAACCCACCAGGATGACAAAGTTGGTTTGAAGGAGAGTATGAGGGATACCTGGGGGTGCTCAATTAGCTGAGCATCTGACTCTTGATTTCAGCTCAGGTCATGATCCCAGGGTCCTGAGACCGAGCCCTGAGTTGGGTTCTGTGCTGAGCATGGAACCTGCTTAAGATTCTCTCCCACTGCCCCTGCCCCCTCCCCCATGCACTCTTTCTCTCTCTCAAAGAAAAAAAAAAGAGAGAGAGAGAAAGAAAGAAAGAAAGAAAGAAAAAGAAAATCTGAAAATTGAAAATTGTAGTCAGTGGATAAAAAGAAATTCTAAAATAAAATTGTTAATTTTTCAAAAAGATTTATTTATTTTATTTGAGAAAGAGCAAGCAAGCAGGGGGAGTGGCAGAGGGAAAGAATCCTCAAATAGACTCCCAGATGAGCAGGGAGCCCAAAGTGGGGCTTGATTCCAGGACCCTGAGAACAGGACCCGAGCTGAATCAAGAGTCAGATGCTTAACTGACTAAGCCACTCAGGGTGCCCCTGAAATTGTTAATTTTCATACAAAACTGGCTACTGGCCTACGGGCTAAAAATAATTTCTGAAATTTTCTTCTACAGGATAGAGGAAATAATCATCTCCCATTATCAGTTTTAGAGAGCTGTAAAATGTCTGGCCTTTCATCAACAGCAAAGTTAAATTTCCCGGAGAGAGTTTTTACTAATACGAACCATGCTACAATATGCTTTTATATTCATTTTTGTGCACATGTGTGAGTGTATCTTAAGGATAAGTCCCTCGAAGTGAACTTTCTGAGTACATTAATTTCTACTTTTGAGAGAGGTTACCAAATTGCCCTTCATAGAAATCATACCAATTTACCTCACTGCGAACATTTTAATGGCTGTTTCTTCATATCTTCTCCAATACAATGTTATCGAACATTTTACTACCTGCCAATCTGATAGGATAAAAATAGTACCTCATTATAATTCCAATTTAAATTTTTTCTTATTACTATGGTTGAATATTTTCTTCATATCTTTATAAGTTATTTATTTTTCCTCTACCATGAATTGTCACTTCAATCTTTGCCTTCAGAAAAATGAACCCTTATCCATCATAGGTGTTCCAAATTTTGTTTTCACAGTTTTAGACAGATTTTTCATCCTAGCTCTATTGTTCACTAGCTGTGTGACCTTGGGCAAATTAAGTAACATCTCTGAGCTTAAGTTTACTCATCTATTAAATAGGGATAATGACATAGTCCTTGATCCCATATTTGGAACCCTGAGAGAGAGGTTTTTAATTCTAGGAGATTTCAGGGCATAGACTATATATCACACAAAACCCTAGGGAGTATGAGCTCTTCAAGCATTAATATTCCCACAAGAAACATATGAACATACTAGATGGGATTAATAAAGCCTACGAATGACCTCATATCAGTTGAAGTTTGCCATCAAATGAGCTGCATCAATTTTTTTTTTCTTGAAAAGTGGAGCATGGAAAAATCTTCCATGATTTATTATATTAGTTTGTTGAAAGTTAAAAATTGTGCAAAAGAGAGACATCCTCAACAGTATTGTAACCGATTGAGAGATACAACCTATTGATTAGACAAATATTGAGACAAGTCCACGTGGGAAGGACTGGGAATGAAAAGAAGCTCTATGAGAGTGCTATTAGTAGCTTATAAAAATAAAGGAAGAAAAATATAATTGCTTGTATCCTGTCAAGTGTTTCTTTACCCTACAGATTTTACTTATTGAATACTAGTGTTCTGTTATTGTTCCATATGAGCTCTGCCGAACTTACTTTTTGATTTTCAGAGCTTTTTGGATTTTGAACAGTGCTTAAGGTATAGAGAACTGTGGTACCTTGTTGTGAAGATTGGATTAAATGAAACAAGGCATGTAAAGTGTCTATACTAGCTCCTAGAACATAGGAAGAATAAGATAAATATTATTGTTCCTGTTGTTTTTAAGATGGAAGTGTTATGCCCCTCCAACTCCTGTTTCCAGGCCCTTTAGCTTGGCATAGGGCTTTGCTTTGTCAGTAGTTTGATATTCAGATGAATTTCCTTGAGGAGGAGGGAAGCATTTTTATTCTTTATTGGTGTAGAAGAAAGAAAGTGAATGGACTTTGAAGCTAGATAGATCAGGGTTCAAATTCCATAAGATGAGCTTTAAAGAGAGAGAGAGAAGAAATTACCTCTCTTCCAGGTTGCTTTGAGGGTTAAATACAACTAGATAGACTAGAAACTGCTCAGTGCACAATACATACTCACTAAATGATGGCAGCTTTTTTGTTGGAGTATGTTCAGGAGGACTTAGGTACAACACTTTACCCATTTACAGTCTGAAAAGCATTTAATCAGCCACTTTCATGACTGAAAATGAGGGACTTGGACAAGGATCAGAGAAAGCATTTATTGTACATAAAGAAACAAAGCACTGTTACCAAGATCTCTCCACAGGAAGATGACACCAGGCCCTCCTCTGTGATGCAATGTCATGGGATTTTACTTGTTGGGGGAGGAGGGGGTACAATAAAGCACAGGAGGAGTAACTTCCCCACCTCACACAGGCAGAAGGGAATGTTTCCCATCTGATATGGTAGTGTGAGAGCCTATAGCCTTTAGCCTCCAGGAACTTTCTGTTGTACTGTGATTTTAAAATGCAGGCTTCCCTTTTATTATAGAATATCCTTCAAGTTTCAGGTTAAATGTCATACTGCAAAGTAAGACTGCTATCTGTTGATTGGTATACTCTGAGGACAGACCCTATCTGCTTCTGTTTGGATCCCTACTGGATTAAATTCAGATACAAACCTTGAGAAGGGGCCTGCTATGTGTCAGCTGCTAAAAACACAAAGACATCCGATAAGGTTCCAGCCCAGGAGGGACTGGCAGGAGGATGGATAACTGATAACTGAGTGATATAATAGGACTATGGATAAAGTACTATGAGGGTACTGAGGAGAAAAAATTAATTTTTCTAGGGAGGTTAAGGGAAACTCTCCAAAGAAGTGACATTTGATCTGATTTTTGGCCTGAGTCGCTCAGCAAAAGGCTTTGAGATGGAATGATGAGAGGAAGAAGTGGTGGGGGAAGGTCGGGAGGTTAAGGAGAGAATAACATTCCAAGTGAAGGAAACTGTGGGGTCAAGGGTGTGAGGCAGTAGGCATATTTATTTATTTATTTGTTCAGTTATTTATTGAACAAACAAATATTGGTTGAATGTCAGATCCTCTTGGCACAGGGAAAACAACAGGAAGCAAGATAGACAAGGTCCCGGATGCTCTCATATAGTTGACACTTGAGAGCTGGATGGGACAGAAAAACAGAAAACAAATAAATAAGTGTATACAGTAATTTCAGAGAGTGATATGTGTTATGATGAAAATAAGGTGGGAGATGTGATAGAGAGTACCTTGACGGGGGGAGGCATGAAGATTGGGTAGTAAGGACGGGAGGCTCTCTGGAGGAGGCATTTAACCTGGGAACCAAGCGGCAAGGAGGCGGTCTTCTGGGGCAAAGTGTTTCAGGTGGAGGGAACAGCAAATAAAAATACTATAACAGGCCTAGGCCTGGTGTATTTGAGGAAAAGAAAGGGAGCCCCCTTGACTAGAATAGCATGAGCAAAGGAGCTATAGGGGAAGAAGACCTGGGAGGTTGGCAGACCTGGTTAGTAGGGCCTTACGGGTCATCATAAGGGGTTTGTTCTGAAAAAGCACCATTTGGTGTTGTGTAGAGAATGGATTGAAAGCAGGGAGATCAGTTGGGAGGCTGTTGCTTACTCCAGGCAAGGGATGTTGGTGGCTCCAATCAGGTGATAGCCTCAGAGACAGATGTGTTCAGAGCAAATATACATTTAAGTAGAGCTGACAAGACCTGCTGATGGATGGTGTGGGGGTGAGGGAAAGGAAGATGTAAACATATCAAATTCTATGACGTGGATGTGGCAACGGTGGGAACATGGGGTAGGAGAGAAGATGCTGGAAAAGAATGACTGTTCGACTTTGGGAATGACTTTGGCCTCACACAGAGGAGACAAGTGGGCTGGGCCACTAACAAAGCCAGGCTGATAACCTGTCTGTGAGGCCAGGAACCTCTCAAACTTTTACCATCAAGGGTTGTTGTTATTGTTGTTGTTGTTGTTGCTGTTTTTTAAACAAATAAATAAACAAAAAACCTCTCTGGCTAAATTTGAACAAATTTATGTCTTTCCCTATATTCTCTCCATCTCATTTTTTGCCCTACAGGATAAATATCTATCTGTTCTCACACATTCTCCATTGGTCCCAGCTTCTCTCCTCAGCAGATTCTTCAGAATACTACCATGCAGGTAGGAAAATTCTGCACGTAATAGGCACTGAGAATGTATGTACTCAGGGGCAATTAGAGGTGCTTGCTTTCAGAGAGACAGAAGTTGCTTCTACTCTTTGTTCCACTTCTACCTTCATGCTTAGCAACTCACCATACTTGGCTCTTTTGACTGGGAGTAGGTATGATCAGACTTATTAAATTTTTTTGTTGTTGTCCTTGGTTGGCTGGCTGGCTGGCTGGTTCTATTGTCTCCTGGTCCTACCATCCTGTTCCCTTCTCCAGTCCCCTGCATACACACTGCAGGCCTGCAGGGGTCCTCAGATCTTCCTCTGAACCACTGCACCAGGCTTGTCCTCCTTAGCTAACATTATCTTTTATTTAAACAGAAACAGTAGCCACCAATCTTGTTACATAACATCCCAGTTTCCTAGGGTGTTAAACTAATGCCGCATCTACTGTTGGGGAGTGTTGATCTGGCAACACAAATATTCACTAGGAGAATATTGCTGAAATGTTGTAACAAGTTTGACTTCCTGGCCTTCCTTAGAATTTTGGAGGGGAAGGGACTTTAGAAATCATGCTATCTCAATCTTCGTTTTCAACTGTAAAAATGAAGGCCTAGAGAGACAAAGAAATTTGCCCAGAAGGCACATCAGAGCTAGATAGAAGTCAACCTCTTGCTCCTCTAAAAAGAGTCCATCACATTTCAGAGAAAGGAATGTTAAACCTTTCTTTCCAAGTTTGTCAAATGAGAACAGTGACAGTGACATGGTGCTCCTGATTACACCCAGATTGCAAATTTGAGGCTGATACAGAAGTAATGAATGAATTTGAGGCACTTTTCTTGTTTATACAAACATTTTACTGACATTAGGACTGGATTCACATCCAACCATGCAAAGTATATTAACTGAACCCGATGTGAATGCAATGTATAGTAACTGAATCAGATATAGTTTAAACACAGCTGGCTAGAGCTGCAGGTGAAGTTAGAGCCACATGGGGGTCTACTCCAGTAACATTCTCAGTTTATGTGCAAACCGGCATATGGAAGGGGGTGGAGTCAGCTGTACCTCCAGGGGCATCTCATACCCTGAGAGCTGTTCAGTAAAACATGGGGTTTCTTACCGCTCTCTGAGGAACTGCAGAACCTTGGTGGTGACCTGAAAAGGCTGGGATCCTCTCTTCCCCTCACCCCTGCCAGCATTCTTTCTCAAATTGACCTGTTTTCCTGAGGGGAGACTACCCCACTCCACCCACCTGGTGCCTTCCTGGATTTCCTGACTGCCTGGGCTTATTGTTTAACCTTCTCTTCCTTGAAAAGCACTGATTCAGAACGTGGGCTCCTCCCCTCTGGTCACTGACCATCTTACTTTTCTAGGCTAACCATCCGCATTTCCCTGCAAAAGCTTTGGAAAATCAGCAGCAATAGGAGGCTGGGGGCCTTCCAATTCCCCTACCACATCTTTCCTACTCTTACTCTCTGAAATTACTGGCAGAACACAGAGAAGTGGAGAAATGCCTTGCTTCGGACTAGGGCCTGGGCAGGTTTGGCATTATCTTACTAAATTCAGCTGGCCGGGGTCCTGAGGCCCTCTTCAGGTAACTTAGGCTCTGAGTTAGAAATGACTAAGGTGTAAGGAGGGAGTTGCTGCTTTGGCCCTACAAGTCTAAGTACTATACAGCCTCCCCACTCCTAACCCTAGGTTCCAGGAATCCCAGCCTTGACCTGGGGACAAAACCCAAACGCAAATAAACGGTCTCTTCCCAAGCACTGAAAGCCAACCATCCTCATCACTCTGTCTCTCTCTCTTCCTTCAGTCGGTGGCCCAGCTTAGCCAAGCTTCGCCGGCGGAGCCGCGGCGGGCCAGAACCGGCTCTGGAAGCACTCCCCGCACCCTAGCCGGCCCAGGACAGAGGGGTGGGGGGTGGGAGGTTGGGGAAGCGGGGGGCGGAGTTCCGTCCTTCGCTGATTGGCTTGGGGCGGATGGGCTGCGGCCGAGCCGAGCCAACCCGCGGCGTGTTGCTATGTGCTGAGGCGAGGGGATAGGCGCGGGGGCGCGTCCGTCACAGGGCAGCCCCCGGCCCCGACCCGGAGGGATGCGGAGTGGCGGCGGCGGCAGTGGCGGAGACTGTGGCTTTAAGAGCGCGCCCGGAGCCCGGGAGCCAGCCGGGCGGTCCTTCGCTGCTGCGCACCCCGGCGGAGCTGAGCCCAGCGCTGGCCGGACGGGGCAGCCTGCTGCCCGGTAAGCAGACCTGGCGCGCGGCGCGGGCTGGGCGCGCGTGGGCGTGGGGCGCGCTGTCAGCGCGGACGCCTCGCACCCGGCGCGGGGCTCCGGTCCCGTAGCCCCTCCGGCCCGGCCCGGGCGGAGCGCGCGGCACCCCCTGCGCTGCGCCGCCGAGGCGGGGTTCTGCGTGGGGTCCCCGTGGGGGCCGCGGGCGCGCGGGGCGGGAAGCGGGCCGCCGGGGCCACGTGACCGGTTTGTTTACAAACACTGCCGGCCCCGCGGCTGGCTGCGGAGGGACCCGTGGCGGCTCGGGTTCCCGGGTCGGGGTCGGAGACTTGCTCGAGGAGCCGGGCAAGTCTAGGGTGCGTGCTTTGGTGGATGGGACTTGGACACCGGGTCGCTGCTGCTTCTCAGCATACTTTGTGCGGGTTCGGGCTCCCTGGGGGTCGGGAGGGGTGCTTCGGGCGTTTTCTGTCCCCGGTGACGCTGGGCCTCCGCTGGAGACACTGGGTTCGAGGTCGCCGCCCTCGAGGCCCCCCGCCTGTGGGGGACTGGCAGCCCACGAAACTCCCAGGAGCGCTTGGCCGGCCCTGGGCCGAGGTAACCGCAGCCGAGTTCCTGCCTGGCCGCTTCCCGGAGCCTCCCCACTGCCCTTGCCAAGGGGGTGGGCGCCGAGTTCTCTCCTGCCCGATGGAATGTAGGGGCCTCTCCAGCGAGTACCTCCCAGGAACTGGCGCAGAGGGGCAGCCCCGACCTCTCACTGCTTTAAGTTCACCCTCCTTGGCCGCTGACCTCCTCTGGGTGTCTTGACTCGAGTTGGGGGTTGGGGTAGCCACCTGTTCTTTTGGACGAAGCCCAGGAGACTGCCACCTCTGACTTCACTCTCAGCTTGCAAGCACTTAAAAAGCCAAGTGAGTGAGTGTCCTCCGTTTGTCTCTGTTGCAAGTTAGCAGACCCTCCCGTAGTCCCACCGCCATGAACGGCACACGAAACTGCACCTGGGTTTGCTGGGGTTTTTGCTTTTTGGCCTTGTCAGTTTGCTGCCTTGGGCTTACAAGGCTCTTTTAAGTGAGTCCTTGCTTCTGGTGAATCCAAGCGCTAACAAGACCTCTAGCTATTTATCTATTCTTTGCCCTTCCTCTGTTGTTCTCTTTTGGTCCAGCAAGATGGGGTTCCCTGTCCTAGAGCGTTGGACAAGCAGGGAAGTTGTCTGCTTCCCTGTATCCCATTTGGTGACTGAACGTGGGCAGAGCAAGGAGCTTGGGGTTAGAACTTAAGTGATTTGCCAGAGGTAACTCCTGTCACTCACTGGCTCTGGGGAGGGACTTGATTTCACGTGCTTGATGCTCTTCAGTACTCTCCTGGTTGTGAGAAATACGGGGTTTGTAATCAGTGGGCTTGGATGTCCACTCCCTAGCTTTCCTTTGTCAACTTCATGGCCACAGGATGCAAAGATGGGCCGAATCTGAGTTTTATTCCTCTCCTCATTTCCTTAGCACTTAGACTAAGGGTGAATCTTGCTCCTGATGAGGAACATTTTAATTCCTCTGAACTGTGATATGAGTGGCTAAAAGTTCTTTACCAAGGAACAGGTCCAGCCTGAGGAGAGTTGTGCCACCTTCCCTTTGGCACCATCCCTTATCCCCAGCTTCATAGTAAGGGTCTCAGGCAAGAGTGGGGCCTTGAGGCTCATATCTCTCCTTAACTTATTTACCTTATTATTGGTTTAGGATTTGATAATAGAATTTCTGGGATCTGTCTTGGGATCTGTGCTTGAACTAAAATAAAAAAACTTGAAGTTAGGGGTGGAAAATGGGAAATAAACATCATGAACAAGGGTACCGTTTTCCTTCTTCCCTCAAGGAGAATGGTTTCAAACTTTGGGATCCAAAGTAAGGAATACCTTTTACATCACTGCACTGAGGTCCACAACTGCGATAAGTTCCAGGAAACAAATGTTCTTGCTACCTGCAGTGTGCTATTTTTCCCCCCTCCATTAAAAAACAAACAAAAAACCCAACTACTGGTCATGGCCTGTTAATTTGATTTCTTTACCAAATGGGTGAATGGGTGATGACCCACCATTTAAGAAACATTGCTTTAGGACAGAGGTCCTCAAACTTGAATGTGCACAAAGATGACCTGAAAAGTGTTTAAAAATGCAGTCTGTCAGTCACCTCTGGAGATGTTTATTCTCAGTGGGGTGCATTTTTATTAAGTGGACCATGAGATTGTGATGCAGGTGGTCAATGAGAAACCCAGATCTAATGGGAATTGGGGGCAATGAACAATGAAAGGCATTATTAACTGGATATGAAGCATGCAAAGCCTTAGTCACATATGTAACCTATTCTATGCAAACTCAAGATCACTCATCTGCTGGTCACACTAGCCTGGGCTTTGAAAAGTCCAAGAGTGTGTTTGCTTTTAGCTGCTGTGAGGCCTTGGCCATAGGAACCCCTCATCCCTCCCACACCACCCTGCTCAGTCCATTTGAAGACTGCTGTTTGGTGTTCTGTATGGCTGGATGTTTCTAGGTGTGTGGGATTGGGGTTGTGAGTAGTGCTGATGAGTATGCTGTACTATTCATAGATTATTAAAATCATTAAACAGTGAAAAATCAGATAGTTTTGAGGCAGTGACATAGTTATTATGCCTGGGGTATTAACAATTGGCCTGTAGAAAATGTCAGTGTTGTTTAATAGCTGGGTATTCCAAGCCATGTGGCCTGGGGGAAGGGCAGGCAGGCTGTTGATTTTGTTTGGGAGTATGGGGGAGTCAGGGGTTTGTCAACAGTTGTTAATGATATTAGCATAAGTTGTTAATAAGATGAGTTGTTAATAAGAGTTTCCCTGACCTCCTTGCCTACCTCAGCCCTGGTTCTTTCCTGTGATGACATCTTGGCTCCTTTGTGCAGGTGAATCTTGTTACCTCTATCTCTACCTTCAGGCACAAACATACCCACACCTGATGCATCCCTGTGTTAGAAGTTTTCCTCTTATTGAGTCCAAACATGTTGGTAAAAGAAATTTCCTTGAATTAATCAAAGCTGCATTTAGCTTCAAATAGAACTCTGTCCCAGTTCAAATTCAACAGTGGTCCTTCCTGCCGAAGGTATGCTTAATATGGGAATACTAACTGTAGACTTGTTGAAATGAATGATGTTCAGTATGGTCAAGCCACTCACATTTAGGATGTCTGTTTTTGAGCCTGTAATAAAGAAGAAAGCAACAAATGGATGGCAGAGGATAGGATGTCCTAGTATAGAAAAGGAGAGGGAAGAGATGTCCAGGTAGTACTCAAATGGAGGATAAGTGTCAGTTTCCTTTGTCAGTTATCTTGGCATTTCCCTAGGGTCCATCAACAAACCACTAGGTGCTCTGTTACATTCCCTTAGCCTGAAGGGGTCTAAAACTGTGGAAAGGGAGTCATCTTTTTTAAACTTGAGCTTCCCAATTTTGGAAAGCCAGGGCCTGCAGGCTAATGGTATTTTGTTAGAGTTGATAGTTTTTAATGATCTTTTCCTTAACAAAAGATGAGACGTGCATCTTTAAAGGACGACACCTACCTGAATTTTCCTGAGATTTGGGAATATAGCCCCTGGAGGATTTAAAATAAAATCGGATTATGCTATTCCCCTGGTTAAAGTTTTCCAGTGGCTTCCTATAATCCAACTCCCTTCCCTGTGGGCATTGTACATCTTGTCTCCTTCCTCCAGCCTCTTTCCCCTCATCTCCTACAGGTCCTTACCAGGTCCGTGTGTGCCAGCTTTCCTCCGGTTTCTAAAATGTTGAAGGTTTGTTTTTGTCATTGGGCTTTTCTACTGGTAGTTATTCTTACCAGAATGCAATTCTCTATACATTTTTACCTGATTGGCTCTTGGGTCTCGGGAGAACCTCTCTCAGATCAGTTATCTAGAACAACAACTCCCGTCCCTGCCCCTCTTAATCCCCTTAATTTTATTTTTTTTCAAGGGACTTTAATACCATCTGGAAATACATTATCTGGTTGATGGCTAGATGCTTCTATCTCACTGCTGACAGTACCTGGCATCCGGTAGCTCTGGAAAGTATCTACCCATCAGTGGAATGAATGAATAAAAGAGAGCCAAGGTTTTGAGTCTTTAAGAGTAGGAAATAATACTTTCATTTTCAAGAGGAGAGAGGAAAAGAACTTTTCTCTCCCTTTTCCTGGGGTGTGATAGTGTTCCCTTGGAATTTATTTCAGGATTTCCGCTTTTCACAATATTTTTCACCCTTTTACACTTTTTAATAGGTCTCTAGAAGTTCCGTTGACATTTTGTTGTGTTAATAAACAGCCCCCCACCTCCCCCAGTAGCTTTATTTTGTTTTCACTTTTCCTGACAAACAAGCATTTCTACCAGTAATCACATTTCATTAATACTAGGAGGTACTATTAAGTAGGGCTAAGAACCTGGTCTTTGGAACCAAAAAGACCTGGATAATTAGCTTTGTGACCTTGGGCAATTTGCTAAAAATCTCTAAATCTCTGTTCTTTATTCTTTATTTGTAAAATAGGACTAATAATAGTTATTGTCTCACATAATTGATAAGGACAAAATGAGGGGATGTATAGGAAACCAGGCACAGAGCCTGGCACATACACTTGCTGTTAGCTTTTATTTATTTATTTTAAAGAGAAAGCACGTGTGCATGCTATCTGGAGGGGGAGAAGGGCAGAGGAGAGAATCTCAAGCCCACTTCGGCCCACGTGTTCAGCCTGACTTGGGTTTTCATCTCCTGACCCTGAGATCATGACCTTAGAGCTGAAACCAAGAGCCCCACACTTAACCGACTGAGCCACCCAGGCTCCCTGCTGTTAGCTTTTAATAATAACACTCACAGTTAGATTTCCCTCCTCTCTTTGGCAGGAATTCCCAGCCCATTGATTTGGGAGTGTGCAGTAAGAGGGAGAAAACCACCAGATCTTAAATTAGTGCCAGTAAATGAAGACCCAACATGTCACGGAGATCTATCAAGATTAGAGTGGAAGTTAGGAATCCTCTAATCACAGACTGCTACCCAACTTTTGATGATAACACCTATGTGAAAGAAGTCGTGGGAGTTTTTGGAAGGACAGGTCGTCTGCCTGTTCCTCTGGCCATTCTTAGTTTATCCTTCAATTAAGCTAGGCTGACTGAAAGCTGCATATTTGGCCCATATTACCTCAGCCCCTCCAGAATTATTTTCACTGAGATGAACTTGGGTGTCCTGCCCTTTGCTTTCACGGAGGGACACAGTCCTAAACAGCTTTATAACTCTCGTATATTTCTCAAAAGGGATGATGTTGCTGCTCCTTTAAGCTACAGTTTCACTTAGTATCCCCTGTAAGTAGTTAATAGGAGAAATTTCGTTCAGGGGCAAGAGCCAGAAAAAGCTTTTGCCTCTTCTGAGGAATGGGCATGATATTTCTTTGTGGACAATTGGAAATGTATAACTGATCCTGTTTCTCTTTTTTGCTTTGGGGGCCAGGAAGCACAGAGCTAAATGTGTGGCCTGACTTCAGTAACTTTAGGGCCCCTCATCCTAATTTTTTCCTTGTAATTTGTATTTTCTCTAATTTCAAGTTAATGATTTATCATTCTTTTTTTAATTGGATGGCTGCTGATTTGGGTATTAAAATCATTTCAGATTTTCCATTTTAGAGATACAAACATTGAGGCTCAAGTAGGCAAAAAGGACTTGGTTAAGACAGAACTAATTAAGGCAAAACAGAGACTGTAAACCATACCTTTCATTTCTAGGCCCAGAGTTCTTTCTGTTCCTGTACGTTCTTGAAGAATGTCAACTCCTGAATAAACCTCCAGATAACCCATAATGTCCTAATCCTAGGTAAAGCCTACCTCCTTTCTGTGATGAGGCAAAGGAATATTCTGCCTATGAGGTAACAACACTGCCACTCACATTCCTGGTTGGGTCAGCAGCCCTGTGCTCTCCTGTTTCCTGAGCTACAGCCTTCCCCTGTGGTCTTGAGAATGTGGTATGTCCAGAGTTGGTGGCTTTGATCTGAAACTAGATTGCCAGCTCAGAATGAAATTTGTCTCTAGTCTGGAGTTCCCTTGTCTATTTCTTATTAGGGAAGGAAGGCTTGATTTCCAGATGGCCGATGGGTGTCACTAAGGCTGAAACAGGGTCTTGTCATGAACAGGAGCTGAGTTTGGTTCTGCTGAAGAAAGTGGCATTATTTTATCTGATAAGAAATTTAATAATAGGAAATACTGACCTTACCAATGATTTGATTTGTTTTCCCTGCTGTTTTGGTTGTGAATACCTGGGGCAAGAGAGGATAGGCTTGGAGCATATCCTGCCTGAGTCAGTAGAATTTTGATTCCTATTTTGGGCTGCTTAGAAGAGGAACCTCTGGCCTAGGGCTGAAAATGAACCTTGGTTTTGCTTTATTTTCCTAGCTAATAACAATTCAACAGATAACATAAGACCTTTGGGAGATGAAGATGGGATAAGCTATGGCCCCTGCCCCTAAGAGCATACACTCAAGGAGGAGTGATTAAGGCATATGTGTCAATAACCAGAGTATAAGGTACAAAAAGCTTAAAGTCATTATGGAGCTACAGAAAGAAGGGTGGGCGTTCGGAGGTGGAGGTGTGAAGAATGATGAGGATTTAAACATGCAGAAACGCTCCAGGGGGAACAGTGTGTGCAAAGGCACAGAGATATGAACATAAAAGGTAATGTATGGTGAATGTTCAGTAGGCACATGAGATGTTGGAAAGAGAACATTGGGATTTTGCTTGGGCTGCTATTGCTACAGTTTACTTATTTTTTTTCCCCCAAAGTTTATTTTTTTAGCAGTCTCTACACCCAGCATGGGGCTCGAACCCGCGACCCTGAGACCAAGAGTCCCATGCTCTACTGAGCCAGCCAGACACCCCACTATTGCTACAGTTTAGAGTAACTCCATCGAAATGGACTGTTGGCTTCCATTCACAAAAGTCTGTGAACAATGGTTAGTTGACATAGATAATAGACATCCTCAAAAATGGGACTATCCTAGAGATTGCCAAACCTGGCTGCCATAAGAATTTCTGGTCCAACCACAGGCCTGTAAATTGAGAGTTTTCAGCTAGGGAATCTAATAAAAGCAAGCAAATAATAGTCCCCCCCCTACAGTTTTCCCAAGTTTTTTTCTGATGTAGTCACCCCTACATGTCTGAGGTCTGGGAATAACAGAGGTAGTTGATCTTCTTAGGAGAAACCATCTATGCAGCATCTTTGACCTTTGGCCTCCTTCCCCTCACTGTATTTTGCCACTTCCTTTCCTTCACTTGTTTGTATCTCCTGCATGTGTCATCCATTATATTTGTCTCCTGTTTGATCTCTTCTCTTACTGCTTTGGTCTTTTGTCTCTTGGGGGTCCCTCCCTAAATTGATCCACAGCCAAATGGACTGTAAAGTAGAAATGAATTCCCTTTCAGTATTTGTTGTATTAACGGTATAAGCATATGTACTGTGTATAAATGCAAATTAAATAGGGCATTTGGTTAGTTTTCCTTACATGATTCTTTCTTTTTCCCCCCTCAAATCCTAAAGGAAACAAACGATCGCTATGTATGACTGCTGCCTTAAAGCTAAAAATCCCTTAGCAGGAAGATATGACAGGAACTGAAAACTGTTTTTTTTCTTGTGCCTGATCTGTTGTCCTGTTTTCTGGTTGAGGTTATTCCCTTCCCTCATTTGTTTCCTCGTATTTCTATAATTCAAAGTTGAAGCGGTGAGCCAGCCCTGAGAGTTTGAAGATGTTCTAAGAGCACTTGGCTCTTCCTCTGAAAGGTGTTCTGCTTGTTGCTGTAATAAGGGCTTAAGGACCAATGACGCTCATCTTCCGTGGCTCATCTGGGTTGAAGGATCCTTGTGGGGTAGGGGTAGAGGTTTGTCCAAGGATTCAAATCCTGGTCTTGGTACTTTCTAGTGGAGTGATCTTGGGCAAAAATGTTTAATTTCTTGAACTTTTTCCCTCACCTTTCAAACAAGAGTAATCATAGTAATTTCTGCTTCTCTGGGTTGTTGTGAGGATTAATTGAGCTCATCCATATCAAGTACTTGGCCCCTCATGGAACCAAGATAGGAAATTATTATTATAAACTGTAGAGTCCCAGAGGCTTACTGACAGCAGGTGACTACTCCTCTTACCTCCTCCCCTCACTCCCTATATTCCTTCGACCAAGGAGTCTGAGCTCTTACTGTAAGCCAGGCTTTGGCCTGGGTAGGAAGGATGATTAACCAGAAGTGGTCTTGGGCCAGAAATGGCTCACAATCGGGGTGTGGGGGCAGGGACTTACCATAAACAACCAGCTTTGTGGATGTTTCTTGAATTATATGAAAAGCTGCACTGGCAGCATCCATGGCGCCCCTTCATGTGCCAGGCCTGAAAGGAAAAGAAGTTCTCATTCTTCCTAACATCTATCTGCCATTCCCATAACAGGAGAAATCTAAAAAGCTGCTCTAGAATCAGTCTTTCCCTCTCCCATCCTCCTCCTCTTCCTCTTCTTCAGTAGATGGCAACAATACTAGATGGCAGTTTAATAATTCTTAGGACAGTATACATCCATCTTTGAGCTGGTGAAGCTTGGGACTTTAGACATACAGGACTCCCTTTGAAAGTGCTTCTGCCTCCCCCCCCCCACCCCCGCCTGGAGTTTTAAGTTCAGTTTCCAAATTCCAATTGTGGAGAGGCGGGGAGTCCAGCCACAGATGTCAGAGTCTGGAGTTTTGGATTTATTTGAATTGGGAGATTAAAGTGAGGACACCAAAGGCATGCTGACAGCTGAACAACAGAATTGTATTGGCAGATTGGGGATGGATGGTTTGTAACTAATTGGGGCCCCAGCTGTGCCTTGGGGAGCAGCAGTTAAAGAGAAATCAAGGTCACACAGTGCCCAGGGTCCAAAGAAGTTCATTTACTCAGTAAATAATATTTGATCTTTGTGAAATACAGACGACAGTCAGATAATCTCCCCAGTAAAATACAGCTGCAGCTGTGAAGAGTGTTCCGCCTGTGGGAGAGGAACCTGGGCAGTGGGCGTTGGTGGAGGCTAAGGGGATGGGTCCCCTGTGAAGTTACTTCCAAAAAGATTGTCTGCCATCTCTTCGCTATTTTCCAGAATGTTATTTTCTTGATAGATCTTCTAAGTGACTGTTTTAAACTGTGGTTCAAGTGTAGCCCTGTCTGGGGGAAGAGGGATGGACCCGGCCCCACTCTGGGTCCCAGATCATGAGGAAAAAAATATTTATTTTGTTTTCACTAGGATTGTCTTCTCTGAGCCTGTACAATACAAGGACTGATGCTGAGGGCAGCAGTCTCTGGGGCACTGGAGGAAAAGGGCAGATCTAGCCTTGTTTTGAACATAGAATCGGGGGGCAGGGTTTAGGGACCCCTTTCCTTGCTGACCTGAACCGTATCTGACAGTTCATTTTTCTCCGCCTCAGAGTGTCCCAGGGAGATTTTGTGGGGACCACCTTGGGAGAAAGAACCTTTGTGGGTTGGAAGTCTGAGGGTTTCTCTGGGAGTCAGAAGTCCATGCCAGTCTGGGGAGGGTCCCTTGGAAAGCTACCTGGTGGCACTCAGATGGTGTGAAGGGCCAGGGGAGGTGGAATGGGAAGCACTTCTGCCATCCGACAGCACAGATACAGGCATCAGACAGTATTGTCATGTGTTGTGTTGGAGCCATGGCTCCACAGTTCTGAGTTTCATGCTCCATTCCAGCCCAAGTGAGTTGACATCATAGGAGTTTGCTGGCTTTTCAACTTTGTGGAGCTCTAATGGTATGCGAGTCCCGTGTGATGGCCAGAATTAGATATTTTAAATGCACTGGATAGTGTTTAAGTAAGATTAAAAATATCAGCTTTACAGGGCAGCACAGTTTCACTAATGGTCACTCATTTTACTCAGTTATTACCATTTATCAAGATTCTCTGGAGGGGGAGAAAAAGACTCCGATATGCCTGAGACTAGGAAACCAAGGGGCGTTAAAGACTGGATTTGAGCTGCAGGAAGCTCCCAGTCTGGGAGACAGATGGGAACAGTGTGATGGAGTGCCATTCAGGCAAAAAGAGTGTTTTGCATGCTGGGAAAAGGGAGCCACCACCTCTGCTTAGGGTCTCATTTGGGTATTAAGGGATGATCAGGCATTTACCAGGTGATGAAGATAGGTTAGGGCTTTGCAAGAGGCTGAACCAGCTTGGGAAAAGGTAGTGAACAAGCTTGGTCCGCTGGGGAAACAGGTTTGCAGGGAGGTGGGAAGGTGATAGTGAAGAGAGATAAGGAGAATAAGGAGAATCAGCCCAGTTTCTTAGTGCCACTGGAGGGGTTAGACCTTGTCCTATAGGCTGCTAGGAAACCACTGGAGGTTTTGAAACATGAGCGATGTGATCAGATTGTGTTGTATAAATAGAATTCTAGAATGGGCTGGAGAGGTAAGAGCTGAGTCAGGGAGACCAGTTTAGGAAGCTGTCACGTGAGTTCAGGATGAGGGAGGGGAGGGCTTACACAGTGCTGCTGGCCATAGCTATGAAGATGGCTGTGGGATATTGGATTACAGAGCCAACTGTCTAGGGGACTGAAGGAATACGACATAGAAGGGAGAGAAAGAGTAAAGGGTCTTGACTGCTTTGGCAACTTGGCCTTCAGGAGAAAGGAACAGAATTAGGGTGAGGGTGGTAGGACCCAGGGGAAGGGGAAAAATGGTGCTGGCTTTGGAGGCATTTGGTTCGAAATGCCTTCTTAGGAGCCAGTTAGAGGCCTCCTTTAGAAAGGAATCCAGGCTTCAGGGGCAGGAGGCAAAGGTTTAGAAGACTTGGGTGTGGCTAAGGATGTACATGGGGAGCAGGCAGTCAGGCACATGGTAGAAACACCTCCAAGGAGGAGGAGGAAGAGCAGCCAGAGAGGTGGAGGCTTAGAGAAAGAGAAGCAGCAGGAGAGGCATGAGGTGCAGAAGGAGAGAGTTTGAGGGGAAAGTAGGCTCAACCAACCACAAGAGAACTAACTGAATGCAACACCAGAGCTAAATGGTGTTAGCATTCAAAAGTATTAGTGTTTGGACTTGGCATGCTGGAGGCTACCCATGTTTTTGTAACTCAAAAGCCTGGTTGTGATAAATGATATTCATGGAGCTTTGCCAGAAGGCTTTGTAGCTCTTCCATTCCTCTGGAGAGTCTGTATCAGTGGATCTAGCCAGATCATCAGAAAGCTGTGTTCTTGGGCTGCCCTGACTTGACCCCCATGTAGATTCCCTTTTACTGAATTGCCCTTTGGTGTTGACTTAAGCCGTGCATTTTCATGGAGGGACCTCTGAGGAACAATCTTGGAAGAGTTTCATGGTAGGTTGGGTGTGTGCTGAAGATCTTGTCCACTAGGTTCATTGCTCATGGTTCCCTCTGCAACCACCCACAGAAGAAATGTCTCTGAGAAGATCTGTACCTTGAGGGCTGTTTGGGTGGCTCAGTTTGTTAAGTGACTGCCTTTGGCTCAGGTCATGATCCTGGAGTCCCAGGATCAAGTCCCGCATCAGGCTCCCCACTCAGTGGGGAGTCTGCTTCTCCCTCTGACCCTCTCCCCTCTCATGCTCGCACACTTGAGCGCTCTCTCTCTCTCTCTCAAATAAATAAATAAATAAATAAATACTTTAAAAAAATCTGTAGCTTGAACAACCAGGATTTATAGGAACTGTAAACCTTATTAACTACTGATTTTTCTTTTCTACCTTGCTTACTACAGAGCTCAAAGCCAAATATGCAATTGAAATTCAGTAAATATTTAGCAGCTTAATATAAGCATGCATTTCTCTGTCTAATATAAGCATGCATTTCTCTGTCCTAACTCATCTTGTGTTCTTCTGCTTTTCTTACCCTAATTTCATCTATTTTAAAAGTATTATTTGGGGCGCCTGGGTGGCTCAGTGGGTTAAGCCTCTGCCTTCAGCTCAGGTCATGATCTCGGGGTCCTGGGATCAAGCCCCTCATTGGACTTTCTGCTCAGCGGGGAGCCTGCTACCCCCCCCTCACCCCCCGCCTGCCTCTCTGCCAACTTGTGATCTCTGTTAAATAAATGGATAAAATCTTTAAAAAAAAAAAAAAAAAAAAGTGGGACGCCTGGCTGGCTCAGTTGGTTGGACGACTGCCTTCGGCTCAGGTCATGATCCTGGAGTCCCGGGATCGAGTCCCGCATCGGGCTCCCAGCTCCATGGGGAGTCTGCTTCTCCCTCTGACTTTCTCGCTCATGCTCTCTTTCACTATCTCTCTCTCAAATAAATAAATAAAATTTTAAAAAAAAGTATGTTTTTGTAAGTTACCTTAAATCCTCTTTTTGGAGTTGGGAGTTGTATAAGAAAAAGGAGGAAACCATTGATGAACTTTAGTCAGGTAGTGAATCTTCAGACAGATCATTTGGGTTTTTAACATTATTTTTTATTGAAATTGTAGAAACAATGCAAAGTAATACCTGATCTCTTCAAAGCCAGCTAGTAGCAACTACTTCTGTCTGATACCTGGTGAATTCCATGCCAGTGTCTGGATGTTCAAGGGGAACCACCTTCCCTCTCTGCAGATGTTCTGACAGATGCAGGCCTCATGTGGGGACCTTCCCAGGTCCCCAGAGTGTTGAACTGAGGGCCATTTAGTAATATATTGCTCTGCCAACAGATGTTGCAAAGGCACTGTCCAACAGCCATTTCTGAGTGGGCTCTGCATGGCTGACATGTTCTGAAATCAAGGTCTTACCACAGTGAAGGCTGGTGGATGGCTACTGGGCTCTGGGGCAGGATTTGGCTGGCAGAGACATCCTTACAGCATGGAATCAGGACTTAAAGAGCTGAAGGAATCTTAGAGCTCATGTAGGATTATCATCTGACAGATAAGCCCTGTGAAATCAAGACTAGGCCCTGTGTCCAGGGTAGAGATGAATGGTTGGCTTTGTTTATGAAAGACCATGGTTCCTTGACTGTCCAAGCTGACTTTTATTATCATCGGGATGAATTTGAAATGAAGTACCACCTGGGTCCGGTGCTATACAGTGGGTAACTATGAAATGATGACAGTGATTTTCCTGTGTGCCTTGCTCATCAGCTCTACAGTCGTTATAATAGGGGCATTTCAGTAAAGTTGTTAGTAGTGGCCTCATGAGTCAATGTGGGCTGCCAGGGTAACTTTTCCACTGTGATAAGTGATGGATTGGTCTGTTGTTTGGAATGATACAGCAATAATGTAAGATCCCCAGCTAAGCCACAAGAACCTGCTTAAAATCACAGTGTACCTTTAAGTGGATTAATTTAGGCCCTAACCCTCTGACCACCATGAATCCACATGGGAGACAGAGACACTGCTCGTTTGGGTTCTGTGAATAGGAACAGTTCCCGCACTTTTTCTCTGTTGCTGGTGAGGACTATTGTAGCTAATTAGCAGTATTGAATGCAAACGCAGGTGCCAGGTGCTGTGCTGAGTGCTCTACTTGGAATGTCTCATTTGATTTCTTTTGTCTCCACAAGGTAGGCAGTGTTGGTCCTTTTCAGGCAACTTGCCCAGTGGTGAGGCAGTTAGTGAGTGAGAAGAAGCGAGACTGGACCCAGGTCTATTGGCTTCTAGATGCTGTAAACCCTCACTTATTTGATGGTCCAAGAAAATTGGGTCTCCGCTCCCTGGTCTGGGTTCAGGATTCTGGTGAGATTAGGAATGGGGAAGGAGGACCTTCCTCCTGGGATAGAGGCCTTCCACAGACATTGTCTCTTTTTTCTGCCTCCCAGTCCTAGAAATGGCTCACCAGGTCCTTTTCCACTGTTGCCTTTTATTGCCTCTAATTAGGACTTCTCCCTTTCCCGATACATGTATATATTTAACCTAGGCCCCACAAAAGCAAAGAATGGACCTGGATGTCAATGACGGGCCTTTGGTTCACACCCAGGACTTAGAACATCTGTAGTCCTGGAGAACCATAGTTCTGGGCATCTTGGCACAGGATCTGAGTGGGTGCAGTGAGGGTAGAATAGTATTTCATGGGCCTTGGGGACCCAGAGTAACTTTGCCTCCTACCTCCTTACTAGAGGGAGAAGGGAGGGGCCTCAGTCATGTCTGCTACCCACATGGGTGGGTAGACTGGTCTAGTCAGCAGCCCGATGGGACACAGAGGGAGTTTAGTTCAATAATGGCTGCTACTGTGTGCTGCTGAGTCCAGGGAGTACAAGAATGTGGTCCCTACTCTTGGAGCTTACCTCTAGTAGAGGATACAGAGGCAGAAAAGGATAATTTTAGTTTTGATATAGTCAGTGTTTCAGTAGAGGTGAGCCCAGTGGGGACCAATAAACCCCATGTAGAGGTGAGTGGTGTATTGTTTTTTTCCCCTTAAGACTTTTAAAAAATCCTATTTATTTGAGAGAGAGCATGAGCAGGGGGCAGGGGAGAGAGCGAGGGAGAAGCAGACTCCCCTCCGAGCAGGGAGACCGAAGCAGGACTCGATCCCAGGACCCTGGGATCATGATCTGAGCCGAAAGCAGACGCTCAGATCATGATCTGAACTGAAAGCATCCCCTGAGCTGAGTCTTAATGGACAAGTTAAAGGGCTTGGTGAGGGGCGCCTGGATGGCTCAGGTCATGATCTTGGGGTCCTGGGATCAAGCCCCACATTGGGCTCGGCTACCTGATCACTGGGGAGCCTTTTGCTTCTCCCTCTGCCTTCCACTCCCCCTGCTTGTGCTCTTCTCTGTCTCTGTCAAATAAATAAAATATTTTTTAAAAGTAAAAGAAAATGAAAGAAGTAATACCTCCAGCCACAGGAGAGAAGAAAAAGAAAAAGGAGACCCGAGAGTTACATTGCCACTTCTGTGAGGACACTCTAGCTTGTCCTCAGGCATCATAGGAGATAGTCCTATTGGGGTGATATTTTTCCAAACCTAGACTTCTCAAGGAAAGACAAGCAGGTGATGACATTGGAGGAGCCATTGGAGTGTTACCCTAATTGCTGTTGAGGTCCTTCAAAGAGGTGGCTTCCTCAGTGGCCATGCTCCCACAGGCCCTAAGGGAATACCAAGAACATAGCATCTCTGACTTACACAACCCTAGAAGGTCTCTGTACCTCTCTTCCCCCTGAAATCCACCTTCTGCATTTCAGCCAGTATAAAAAGTAGATTTGACCATGACCACTCTCATGGCCTTCAGAAAGGCAATACAGGGCAGTGGTTTAGAAGATGGGTTCTAGAACCTTGCTCAGGGATTTCAGATCTCAAGTTTTATCCTACACAAGCTGTGTGACCTGGGGCATGTTTATTTAACCTCTCTGGACCATACTTTCCTCATAAGAAAAGAAGAATAATAATAGCAACCTCTGAAGGCTCTGTGAGGACTAAATAAGCTAATACTCCACATGGGCACCTGGCAGGTAGGAAGTGCACAGTCAGGTTTCAGGCATCTTAAACTGCCAGCCAGCTGCCATCAGCACCCACGCATTGCTTCGCACTCTTCTCTGCCATCTCATACTCTACACTCCCATTTTTTAAGCTGACAATAAGGTTCTGCCCTGTGTTAGGGACTGTCTTAAGTGCTCCAGTTTAGCAACCAAATTCTTTTAGTTCCCCCTAATACACTATACTTTACACACCCTTGCACGGTTTTGCTGATGCTGTGACCTCAGCCCGAGGCATCCTTCCTATCTCTCCTCACCAGGCCATTGCTTTATTTATTTGTTTGTTTGTTTATTTATTTATTTATTTAAGATTTTTACTTATTTGACAGAGACAGAGCAAGCAAGCACAAGTCAGGGGAGCAGCAGGCAGAGAAAGAGGGAGAAATAGGCTTCTCGCCAAGAGGGGAGCCCAATGCCCCAATGCGGTACTTGATCCCAAGACCTTGGGATCATGACCTGAGCAGAAGGCAGATGCTAAATGACTGAGCCACCCAGGCGTCCCCTTCCCTCATCTTCTCAGTTTCTGTGTCCCTTTGTGTCACACCTCGTTCATCCAGTTCCTTCATGGCTTACCTGGAGCATTCCTACTTCCTACCCCTCCATCCTGGGGCCACGCAGACATTTCTGTTTTGAGTTCCAGCTGCCTTGGTGGCTCCCTTTGGAAGAGGCCTGTCAGGTGAGACGGCCAGGTTCTCTGTGTGCTGCCTGTGCTTTTGGCTCTCCGAGTGCAGTATCCGAGGCGTTTGTTTTTAATCATAATACTTCACATCTTTTCTTTCCATGCTGATCAGCAGGAGCCAGCTGGGGGTGGTAGCAAATCTTCCTTTAATTTCCACTGTGATGGATTATTGCTTCACTTAAAATGGTGTTTAATTTGTACATGTGCCCTGAGGCTTTTAAACATTGAGCTCATTTGACGATTGTTGGAAATCAATTTGGACTCCACAGTATGTTGGACTCCATGAGTTGGACTCATGGAGCCCCATGGAGCCTGTGGCCCCATTATAAGTACCAAAGTCCAAAAATAAAAATGTGGTGAGTTCTACAGCCCCATAACGGTCATTTCTTCCTTTAAAGAAAAAAAACTCAGGGGCACCTGGGTGGCCAGTTGATTAAGCATCTGACTTCAGACCCAGGTCATGATCTCAGGGTCTGCTCAGCAGGGAGCCTGCTTGTCCCTCACCCTGCTCATGCTCTCTCACTCCCTTTTCTCTCTCTCTCTCAATAAATAATAAATAAATAAAAATCTTTTTTAAAAACTAAAAAAAAAAAAAAAGGAATAAATCCATCTATTTTACTTTCCTTCCTAACAATTGACTCAAAGAAGCAGCTTTTAAAATTTTCCCTTAGGAAAGAAGACAGTAATAGGTGATTATTTTTGGGACCTCGCTGTCACCTCTTTCCTGTGACAGCCTGTTCTCTTTCTTCTCAGGCACAAAGACCCTCTCTTGATTCGGCTTCAGCTTGCTTTCTCCTGACTTCTCTCATTGCTTCCAGCTTGCCCCGTCGTGGTTGAACAAGATGCGTATTTCAACAAGCCACTTTTTCCTTCCTTCCTTCTCAGGGAAGGAGTCCTATTTTGGATGCCTATGAATTTCTGTGAGAGAGGGAGGGGAGCAGAGTGACAGCAGAGTCCCATGCTGGCTGGCTAGGCACTCTGAGGTTTCTCCAGCACCAAGCAGCCTGGGACGTTGCTTACGGGGTCATTTCTCGTCTTTAAGTTCAGAGCTATGGTGTATGATGAATGTGTGCATGGGTATGGGTTTGTATGTACAGTATGTATGTATAGTACCAACCATAAATGTTTATTCTTCAGAAGGTAGCTTTGAACAAATTTTGGAATTCAGATTTGAAGCTGAGCATAACCAGAAACCCCTGCCTGCAAACTTTTTTTTTTTTTTTTTTTGTTATTTCCTACAGAAGAGAAGTGAGAAAAGAAATAATTCTACTCTGGGGAAATGCATAATTTAGAAGCTGTCTGCATGTATAAGAAAACACTCTGTGGCTGCTCTGTAAACCCAGACTGGCAGCCAGGGCTCATGGTTTCCTTTTCTTCCTTCAGTGTTTTTATAACATGGATGGGACCCCTGCTCCGAGTGCTCCCCACTGGGCAGTGAGGGCTGTGGACTTCAGAAGCTGGCCTGGGGCAAGCCTCCAGCTCGTTTCCCTGCCTGTTTTTCCTATTTCTTACCCTGACCTACCACCCCTTCCTTTCCTGGAGATACTGCCCTTTCTGAGAGTGAAACAGAGCTATTGGGAAGTTCAAGGGTATTTCAGGAAATCTCAGACAGGGTACTTGTCTCTTTCTACCGCATATAACAACTCAACAGCCTCAACACCCAACACGATTGAGCTACTGTGGGCTTACGTTTTGACCACATTTCACCTTACCTACTATCAGGGGATGTCCAGGATGAGAAAGAGGGGCTCTAGATCCAAGGGGTCATGTGTCTTCCTTCCTCATCTTCTGGCCAGTCCTAACTCCAATGCCAGGGAAACCCATTCTCCCCTCCATAGTCTCCCAAGACTATGTATCCAACTATTTCTATAATGTTCAGTGTCACCTGATTTCACATCTTTAAAAATAGTGGTGGGTGGACCAAGCAGGGAAGACACTATGCCTGGGTCCTTGTAGGTCTGATTTCCTTCAGCAGTTGGGCGTCTTCATGTGTAATTGGTCACCCTGAATGGGCAGCCCTGTGTGGCTCAGGACTGCACAAGGGAAATGCAGGGTGAGAGTAGTGACCGCTGTTTTCCTTCAGCCTGGTGCTGGGCAGTGCTTTTGGCTCCTCAGGAAGATGTACAGAGTCCCAGGGGTGTAGTGACTTTCAGTGACTGCTGTGGTAGGAAGGATGTCAGGGAGGAGGACATCAGCCCTTTGGAAAGATTTAGTTAGTAAGGTTTAGAGGAAAAAGAGAACTATGATTTGCAGCTTTCTCTAAACATCCAGATGGATCCCAGACATAATCCCGCAAAGAAGATCTGATTTTGTTTGTCTTCCTCCCCCGTCTCTCTAAATAATTTTATCTTCAAAGCGTGGTGCAGGCATTAATTAACACTGTGCCTCCCCTGGGAGGTAGGCAAGTGGGAACACTACCCCTGTCAGTGAAGCCCAAGGAATAGGCAGGTCCAGAAGCTTCGGGCAGGGGAGCCCGAGAGGCACAGTGTGCATTGGACCTTGGGGCTTTCCCCTCAGAACTTTACTTGGACATAGCCCGGAAACCACCCACTTTCTCAGTGTCCTTGGTTCCCAGTAGAATAGAATTGCTGAGGCAATGGCAGGAGAGATGTTTGGTGCTGTGGGATGACTAATGGAAACTTTGAGGGTTGAAGAGAAATTCTGGTAAAATTCACTGTCATTGTGAATTCTAGATGCAGGAGTCTGATTATGTCATTTGTTTCATTCATTTGCTTGCTTGCTTTTCAGACAAAAAAGTACTGAGCATCTATTTCTGGGCAAGGTATAGCAAAGGAAATCATTTTGCCTAAAAGAGCTGGCTAGCCACGAGGAACCCTGCTGAGTGGGAGTTTGATCCTTTGTATCTTGCTTAGTCCCAAGCAAAGGGTGGTGGGGTTTGTTATCTCTGTAGATGTGGGGTTTTTGTTGTTGTTGTTGTTTGTTTAAGATTTTATTTGGTAGAGAGTGCGTGTGCGTGCGTGCAAGAGAGAGAGAACGGGGCAGAGGTAGAAGAGGACTCCCCGCTGAGCCCCGCTGAGCAGGCAGCCCAGTGCAAGGCTTGATCCCAGGATCCCGGGATCATGACCTGAGCTGAAGGCAGCTGCTTAACTGAATGAACCACCCAGGTATCTGCTAGGTGGTGGTTTTAAGTAGTGGAAGACTACTGGTATCTGGAGGTGGATGAGAAATACATACATGACTGTTGATCTAGTGACTTTGTAGAGGTTGAACTTTTCCTTTTCATTTAGCCTTTATCTTGGTTGGCTCAGAAGAGGAGGCCACTTAAGAGTCTTCTCTTTGGAGCTACAGGTGGCACATCCTTAATCCTGGCCTCTTCTATGGTTCCCTAAGAATGGTGATCATGCCAGTGTCTGAATGTTGGTGGAGGGTACCTTGGGTGACTGCTGAGAAGAACCCTGGGTTGATACTGAACCTCCAACTCTGGACAAGCAGCAGCACTGAGATCCCCAGTAGTTCCTTTCTCATAATTGGGTGTCTTGACAATGATGGTAAGAAACAGAGAAGCGGTCATTTCTTCCTGTAAATGTGGCCCTCTCTCTTAGGTGGCAGTTGGACTTGACTTGCTTTGCAGGAAGCCCTGTTCCATCAGCTCATGGTATTCCCCTTATCTTGGTGTTGCAGGCTGCTGAGAACCAGCCCTCGACCTCTGCTTGAGGGTCCTTCCTCTGAAGACATCACCAGTGTGTGGAGCCTGCCCCACACCCACCCCCTGCCAAACCACGGCCTTTACCTGTGTCTTCCGGTGTTTCCCGTGCGACCCATCCTGTGGGAGTGCCTCGTGGGCCACTCCAGAGTTTACCCCACGCTCAGCGGCGCCAATGGTGAAGATGACAAGATCCAAGACTTTCCAGGCATATCTGCCCTCCTGCCACCGGACCTACAGCTGCATTCACTGCAGAGCCCACTTGGCCAATCATGATGAACTCATTTCCAAGGTACATTCCTCTGTAGGCCTTCCTTGCCCTCCTCTGGGTGGGGGGCACTTCTGGGTCATAAGGTTGCATAGGCTTACAAGCTCTTCCGAAGAGTCCGAGATCCTTGTACTTTATCTTTTATACAGAGAGGGCTAACGTGTGTGGCTGTCTCACTCAGCTGAGAGATAACTCTGAGTTGGAGGGAGGATGTACTAGTTTAATTTGTAATTTTGAAAGTTAGATGTGATCCCTGTTGGAGGCTGGGGGGCTGGTGGCTCGCAGGCCGGAGGGGAGAGGGGCTGAGCAGTGATTGGAACCTCTCGCTTGGCTGGCTTAGCTCAAGTTGGCAGGTGAATGCCATGTAGAGTGCTGCCTGCCTGGAAAGAGAAGTCCAGGAAATGTGGTTGGGGCAGGATACCTTGTAGGAGGAACTTCTTAGCTGAGATGAGGGGATATTGCCTTCCAAGCTCCCTGGGAAGGTTGTAACACTGCTGAGCTACTAAAACGGGTCCTTTGGGAAGGACCAAAAGTGGCTTGGTAAAGAGCTGACCCACTCACTGGCCTCAGGGATCTTTAGGGCTTCTGCTTGAGGTAAAATATGGAGTGACACTTGATCATAATCAGAAGAAAGAATGGAACCCTATTTTTCCTGAAACACTTGAGCAGCTGCTTCCTAAAGTTGGGTTGGGGGAATTGTTAACCAATAAACCCAACACCCCAGTTGTGCAATCCAGGAACTGGCTCCTTCAGGCAGCATTTTCAGGGGAGTTCCCTCTCTCCTAGCCCTGAATTCCCATGGGAGGAGAAATGGGTTTTAACTAGGATGCATGAAAAGGGAGAAGGATCATGGGGACCTCTTCTCCTTAAAAAGCACCCTTCCTCAGAACATGGACTCATGCCATTAAGATTAAAAAAACCAAACCGACCTTTCTACATATCCAGACTCAGTTTAAAAAAAAAAAAAAGTAGTGTTCTTGATCTGTTAGTAAAGGTGGCATTGCTTTTCCTGTTGTTTCTCTAGCTTGGTAGTCCCAGCCACAGAGGGATGAAGGATCAGTAGTTCTAGAACAGTACTGTCCACCTGGCTGATTTGACAGGAAGTGAAGGAGGCTGCTTGAACAACCATGTCTGTGGTTGTGGGGCTTCTCAAATCAGGTCTGAGGACAGAAGTCCTTCTAGGCCTGTCCCAAGATCTAGGGTTACCACAGAGCTTGAACCCTGGAGTCCTCAGAGTCTTGGCCTCTGGCCTACTTTCACTTCCCTAGGCTTCTGCTAATTCTCCTTTATGCCATTTATGTTCCAGCCAGCCTGCAGCTTCTTTCTCTATCAGCAGACTCACCTTGTCTCAGATTCCTCTTGAATCTTTTGGGAAACCCTCAAGTCTGGAATTTTGGATCTGGGGAGGCTGTGTCAGTGAGGGAAGAGAGGAGTCCATCCCCTTTGCTTTGGAAGGGGGCCTGCAAACTTGGAGGGAAAATGTGAGCTGTCCTATTTCTCAAAATCTCCAGAGAAAATGGAAGCCAAGACATCTTTTTAATACCAGGAGGAAGTGCATATGTATCATAAGAAATTGAGGTAACAATAAAATGGATCCTAGCACCTTCTGTGTACTAAAAACTGCTACTTGACACTTTATAAATGTTATCTCACTTAACCCTCATAAGAAGACTTAAGGTAGGTGATGTTAATCATATTTTCTGGATGGAGAAGTTGAGACTCAGAGAGGCTGTCCAAGAATGCAAATTGGAGGCTCAAAGAGGAGAGAGCAGTTTCTTTGAGCGTGTTCAATCCACATGGGCTTCTGGAAGAGGTGGTATTGAGCTGGGCCTTGTAAGATAGACAGAGGGAACATGTGGAGATGGTAGTGGTCTTCAGCATTGATGTTTGAAGCCTGGTATTCAGGGCCTTGGACAGTCTGGGCTTTTTTTTTTTTTTTTTTTTTTAAGATTTTATTTATTTGTCAGAGAGAGAGGGAGAGAGAGCAAGCACAGGCAGACAGAATGGCAGGCAGAGGCAGAGAGAGAAGCAGGCTCCCCACTGAACAAGGAACCTGATGCGGGACTCGATCCCAGGACGCTGGGATCACGACCCGAGCCGAAGGCAGCCGCCCAACCAACTGAGCCACCCAGGCGTCCCCAGTCTGGGCTTTTTGAGTGAGGTTTCTTGCCAGTTCCTTGCTTTATGTTCCAACCACTTGGAACTCACCAACATACCTGAATATGCAGATGGGGGTATTTCAGGCGTATGTGCCTCAACCAACAGCAGCCCTTTTCCTTCACCTCTTTACTCTCTCCCAGGAGCTTTTCTACATCCTCTTTCACCTGGGACCACATCTCCTAGTTTTCTATCTTCCTGGTCCGGAACCTGACCCATGGCCAAGAGCTCACAAAATGATCAAATAGATATGGGTGGGGCGTGAGCCTTGGGAGAAGACAAGTGATGAGCAGAAAAGTCTTTGTTGGCCTCTTGTCCTCCTCCCTGCCCCTTTTGGGGAAGAAAGGCTCATTCACAAGTCCAGGCCAAAGTCAGCACAGGCTTCAGTTTCATGGGCTACAACCGGTGCACAGATGGGGTGCATTAGAGCTTGATGATTTAGAGTTGGGTTAAATGCCTGGCTGTGGGGAGGGAATGAGGGAACTGTGGCCGGCGCTGCACAAAGATTCCTTTATTTCACTCCACAGCCACCCCCGGCGTTAAATAATCTATAGATTCTTAGGCAGGTCCCCTTAATGGATACATCGTTCCTCCAGCCCCCTCCTTGGAAAATGGGCCTTTCTTTTCATTTTGCTTTTCTCTTCCATTTAAGAAAGTTCAGGGAGAGAATGTTTCTCCTGTTCTCCCCTCTTGACATAATCTCTTATGCGGTTTCACAATCTGCCCAGTGGGAGTTAGGAGCTGGGAAGCAGATAACTGGAGCAGCAGTGTAATTAAATGATACTTTGTACTTGTAACAGAGCCTTTCATCTGGAAGCCTGACATTCCCTTGTTTGGTTTAAAAAAAGGTGGGGGGGGAGTCTGACTTCATTATGGAGAAGGCAACACAAAGGTCCAGAGAACTAAAGCTCTGAGTATGTGGCTGGTAGAGAACTGGGTACAGGATTGGGACTTCGGGCTCCCATGGAAATGTATAGTTGTAATGTTTTGAACAATTAGGGTCTCTACCGATGTGGCGGAAAGAATCCGCCACCAGCCTTTCTGCCTTCCCAGCTTGCCGTAAACCCCCAGAGGCCTCATTGCCTGGAATCAAGTGTCCAACCTCCGAGTCTCAGCTTCTCACTAATAAGATGAGTAAAGTAATATTTGCTGCTGTGAGTAATGCCTAGTAGCTAGCACTTACTGTATGCTCACTGTGTGCCATCCCCATGACAGTCCTGTGAGGTAGACATACCTTATTTGAAGGTGGGGTGAGGAGGGTTACCTCACTAGGTTGTTATGAGACTGGATGAGATCATGGGTGTGTGTGGGTGGTTGGCAAATTACAAAGCTCCTATACAAATAGACAGTCCCTTTGCTTCTTTTGGTTTTGCTGTTCAAAGGAGGTTTGGGGGTTGTGGAGGGATTATTCTTGCCTGATACCAAGCAAATGTAGTCTAGCCAAGGTAGTTTGACTTCAGAACTTGGAGTTCAGGAGTTGGATTTCTCAAAAGGCCGTAGAAGCAAAGTTGTGTGTGTCTGCTCAAAGGTAATAGGGTATTTTCTCTGTAGGATGGCGGTAGGGGGCCTCTTTGAATTGATGACAGAGCTATCTAGGGAATGTGCTGAGACATCCTGCATTTTCCTTCTTAGGGGGTGTTGTGGTCTAAATACTGGCGTGTTTGCATGCGGAGGTACTTTAAGTTGGCACGAGGAATTGCTCACATTGTTATTTCTCGCTTAATGGTGCAAGCCCCAT
Source organism: Lutra lutra (assembly GCF_902655055.1). NCBI lineage: Eukaryota > Metazoa > Chordata > Mammalia > Carnivora > Mustelidae > Lutra > Lutra lutra. The sequence goes on from NC_062293.1 coordinate 33,758,276, forward strand.
TATAAAAATATACTTTGGTTATAAAATAATAATAGTTTCTATTGGAACAACTAGTTGCCCCAAGCGAGAACAATCTATTGTTCATTTCAGTGGAAACTAGCTGTCATGAAAAACTGGATCTTCACAAAGCTTTTCCGTGACAATTTTCTGTCTGTAAGCCTTCCTTTGCCTCCCTGCTGCTGACCCATCACCCTTTGATGGCATTGTGGAATAGGCTGTTTGGGAATGGTGAATTGGATTAATCTCTCATGAACTCACTTTGGGGATGGTGGCCTCATTCCAAGACACAGTTTGCTCTAGTGTTCTGGGGCCCTGGAGGGATGGTGTTGTGCGAGGCTCTGGAGTGGGTGCCCAGTCCAGGGGGAAGGCCGAAATCTTTTCCTCACCATCCAGAGCTATGTAAATTATCACTATGATCTTCGGGTCAGATTATCTCCTGGTGACAAATACAAAATTCCCAGAATTGCAGGTCATTTAGCCCAGCCTCTCTTCATGAGAAAATAGGCCAGGGGCAGCTCAGTGACTGGCCTGAGGTTCCATGACCTCAGAGCCAGACCTCTACATCGCATACCCCTTGGTTGTGCTCTGTGGGAGGGGCTCTGGCTGTTTACAACCACTGGACCTCCTCCTGAGGCTGGGAGCTTTTAGGAGGACGGTTCTTTTTCGTTCCTTGTTGGGCTCCATTGGGCTTACAGTGGTAGCATTTTGGTTTTCCCTGCCTGCCTAGATAGATGTAAGATGGAGCATTGCTCTGAGAGAAGTAGCAAGGAGGGAGATGTTCTGAAGCTGTGTATTGGTCTCTTGGCTACCGAGAGGCCCCCTCTGCCTGCCATTTCCCACTCTGAGGCTGCTGCTACAGCTGCTGCTGCTGCTTCTAAGATTTTATTTATTTATTTATTTGAGAGACAGAGTGAGCGGGTGAGTGAGAGAGTGCACAAGCTGGAGGAGGGGTAGAGGGAGAGGGAGAAACAGGATCCTCACCGAGCGGAGAGCCCAATGTGGGACTCGATTCCAGGGCTATGGGATCATGACCCAAGCCAAAGGCAGCTGCTTAATGACTGAGCTACCCAGGCACCCGCTGTTACCCCCAGCTTCCGAGCACTAGTGCTCCACATCAGTGATTCTCAAAAAGACTTGTACCCCTAACATAGTGGCTTGAAGGTAGTGGACATGGAGGGGTGCTGGTATGGAGGTACAGAGACCTGTTCCATCCTTTCCAGTCTACTTACTGGCGGTGCGTTTCTCTTAATTCACACCATCCACCAGCTTGTCTTTAATGTATAATAAATATCCTGGAAAATTGATGCAAAAAATAAATACAGGAATAGAATTTCTAAAAAGCCACTCATTACTTTTTCTCTAAGTGTCTTGAAAATGTTATAGTGAGGTTTGGATTGTATGTAGCTGCGTTGATGATGGGTGTGTCATATAAAGCAGAATAATTCACGGAGACTATGGATGAGAAGATGTGGCTCTTGAAGATCGTCCTGAGCTTTCCTGATTTGCAAAATAATGTTGAATTCTAATTTTATGAATTAAGAGGTTTTTGGTATTCAGTGGATATGTGACAATGATTTTTACAAAAACTATAATTCAATAAAATTAGTATTTCTTTTGAATTCCTAGGAGGAAGAAAAACTAGATTGTATATAAACCTATAATTATCTTTATCATAAAAAGTGAAAATTTTGTTTCTAAAATAGTAGGACCTATGATTGTACCAGAGTGACTGATAGGTTTTAAGAAAAATGACATTGAGAAACTATGCTGGTAGGACCCACACCACAGTGGGCACCTTTGCTTCTTTTGCAATGTTTGTAAAATGTCAGTGAATGTTTGTTGGTTTCCTACAGAGCATTTCTGCATTTCTGAGGTATAGCAAAGGCAAAAGTGATAAATTATGGAAGAGTTCCAAAGTAAGCCAATAAGCCCCATTAACACATTCAGTCAGTGTTTTTGTTGTTGTTGTTGTTGTTTTTAAAGCCCCAACATGGGGCTTGAACTCCGGACCCTGCGAGCAAGACCTGAGCTGAGATCAAGAGTCTGGACACTTAACTAACTGATCCACCCACGTGCCCTTACATTCAATCAATCTAGCTTTTGTAAACAAACAAACATATCTAACCTAAAATAACTGACTTCTTTTTCCCAAGTATCTGACCTTTGAAAGCCCTGATCTTCTTTTTAAAAAAATATTTATTGGGGCGCCTGGGTGGCTCAGTGGGTTAAAGCCTCTGCCTTCGGCTCGGGTCATGATCCCAGGGTCCTGGGATCGAGCCCCGCGTCGGGCTCTCTGCTCGGCGGAGAGTCTGCTTCCTCCTATTTCTTTCTGCTTGCTTCTCTGCCTACTTGTGATCTCTGTCAAATAAATAAATAAAATCTTTAAAAAAAATTTATTTATTTGACAGAGATCACAAGTAGGCAGAGAAGCAGGCAGAGAGAGAGAGAGGAGAAAACAGGCTCCCCGCAGAGCAGAGAGCCCAATGTGGGACTCGATCCCAGGACCCTGAGATCATGACCTGAGCCCAAGGCAGAGGCTTTAACCCTCTGGGCCACCCAGGAGCCCCCGAAAGCCCTGATCTTCTAATGAAGTGTTATTTCTGGAGGAGGGCAAAAGGGTTATCTGTTGGTCCCTCGGGAAGGGGTGACAGGTGAACCAAATCTATACAGATAATCTGCAAACAAAGGGATATGGTTAGATGACTGTGTTCCTTGGTGAAAAGAAACCATTTGGAGCTCCTAAGATGTAATATCTTACGCTATCTTCTCTCCATGGGGATAGAGATTGAATTGCTTCAGGATGAGATAAGCCATAAATTAGGCTGGGATAATTTGTATAGCATGATAGTTCGAACATGCGACCACCTTAACTGAATCTCTGAGGCCTCTGGCATGTGTGGGTAATGGCAGTGGACACTGTGCCTAGACTTGTTTTGTTTCATTGGCTCTGTTCTGTCATTGCACATATACTAAATATGTACTCGTGTGTGTGTGTGTAGCACTCTAGGAGGTATTAGAATATTACCCTCAAGGAACTTGGACTCTAGCTGGGAGATAATAGGTTCATAAGTCATCTCTTCTTGAAGTTTGTGTTTCACCTTATGTTTATCTTAGAGCAGTTATCACAGTGTAACAGTACATGTCACATTAGCTTGTGAACTGCTTGAGGAGATAATTGTGATACCATCTTTGTTTCTCTAGCACTCCACACAGCTCCAAAAGACTTCCGTAGATTTTCAGTGGGTATACGAGTGAATGACTATTAGTAACTCTAAACTGGAGAGACAGACCTAGAGGATCTTAACTGGGGGTCCATGGACTGGCTTCAAGGGATCCTTGGAATTACATGTTTAATTCTGTGTGTAGTCTGCTTTTCTTGGGAGGGTTCCATAGCTGCCTTCAGGTTCTCAAAAGGTTGATCAAAACCTTAAGATTCATCTGTCTAGAAGTTGTGAAGTTCTGGGAAGACTTGGTAGAAGTGACTTTGAGATGTGCCTGGAAACAAGAACCAAGACACGTGGAAATAGATGGGGAGGGGCCAGTAAAAAGAACAGCAAGAATAATGAAGTGAAGGCAGGAAACATGTGGGGAACGGCCCATTCTTTTAGGTTAGATACTGAGGAGCTGTGTGAAAACAGATAGAAGGAGTAGGTTGAAGCCAGATTGTTGGAAGAAGACAGATTGTTGGAAGAATAGAAGTCCTGACGTTCTCCTGCTGGCAGTTGGGTACGGCTGAAATTTATGAGCACGTAATGCCACCACCAGAGATCTTTGCTGTCAGATGGCAGATGTTGTCATGGTGTGATCGGCAAACTGCTGGAGAGAGACTGGAGATGGAGGAACCAGTCAGTGTGTGCGCGTCGCGGTGGCTTATAGGTGTTTGGGGGCACGTGGTCGTGGTTCAGTGAAGATTCGTTGAGCATTACTTGAGGAAGAGATACAGGCATTGTAGGGCTTTTAAAAATTCTGTCATTTGTAATTATGAATAAGAACAGTTGAGCTCAGGAGGTCACAGTCTTTGGATGGGAGGCCGACCTATCCCATAGTCGTGCCTGCTCCCTGTGGAAATGAATGATGTAGGCACAAGTAGAATTGCTCACCCATTTATTATCAGAGGAGCTGCTAGGGACCAAGTCTGGTGAATCATCTGTGTTTTTTGCTGCAGACTGCAGGCAGCTGGAACATGAATCTACTCAGATGCGATCCTTTCTATGTGGTTGCTTTAAATACCAAAAGGAAATGTTGACTTGAGCTATGAGGCGTACTCTGAAAATTAACTCTGTGGTTTGCAGATGCCTGTAAGGTTCCAATCATAAGATTGGTTTATACATTAGTGTTTTGGCATTCAGTAAGGATGCTGATGATTGCAAGCTTGTGTACTTACTCAAAATCCAAAGACACGCTTTTCAACAGAGTGTCTTCTCTGGGAAACATGTACTAGGTGCAGGACCCTCCCCCTACGTTTTTATTTGAGCGCTGGCACTCGGTCTGTCTCTGGGATGGTAAAGCTGTGCCATTGCTGGTCCGGCTCTTTTGTTTTGGGGGCCTAAACAGAATCCAGCGTCATATTCTGATAGTTCAGTTCAATAATACTCTTTATTTCAAACAAAATACCAGGCTCTGTGCCAGGTGCCAGGGATAGGGAGATGACGTCACTATGATTCCTGTACTTAGCCTGTTATCTTAGAGATGCATGGGAATGTGAGGCTCACTGTGGAGGGCAGGAGAATGTTTGCAGATGTGGTTGGGTACCAACCTGAAAAAACACAGGATGAAAAATGTACGTTGCTGCCTACTGTTTCTTGAACATCTGTGTGGTAGGGATTCCTTTTTACTCCATCACTTAACTTTACAAGATTCCCTTGGTGGGAATTAAGTGACTTGCCTGAGGTTATAGGTTACCAAGAAGCTGTGTGGAGTACAGATCTAGACAAGTCTATGCCCTCTTTACAATAGCTTGATAGTCATATCTAGGTAGCTCCTTTTGGCATCAACTATTTTATTTTTTTTTAGATTTATTTTTTTTTAAGATTTTATTTATTTATTTGACAGAGATCACAAGTAGGCAGAGAAGCAGGCAGAGAGAGGGGGGGAAGCAGGCTCCCCACTGAGCAGAGAGCCCGATGCGGGACTCGATCCCAGGATCCGGGGATCATGACCTGAGCCAAAGGCAGAGGCTTAACCCACTGAGCCACCCAGGCGCCCTATTTATTTATTTTTTAATAGAGCAAGTGAACATACACACACAGCAGGGGGAGGGGCAGAAGGAGAGGAGGAGAGAGAGAATCCAAGTAGACTGCACTGAACACAGAGCCTGATATGAGATCCAAGCAGAAATCAAGAGTCAGACTTAACCACCTTGCCACCCAGGGTTTCCACCATCAAACGTTTTCTGATCTCTCAGTAGTGTTGGTGGTAAATCCTATCCTGTCTTCTTTCCTATCATTTCCTTGACTAAAGAGTCCTCCTTTCTTTCTTTTTATTCACTTTCTACCCGTTCCTAAAGAATAGTTTTAAGTATTTTCTAGGATGTCTTTTTGGACTATGGGATTTTCTCCCTCTGTTGAACTCCTAGGGAAGTTCACTGCCTGGTTGTTCATTTTGGCAATTAATAATGACTGTCTTATAATAATATGGTTTGTGTTATTGTGGTTACTGCACTTTTTGTACATAATTGTCTTTCTTCCTACTAAGATTCTAAATGACCTGGAGTCAAAGACTCTACAGAACGTTAGAGCTTGAGGGGCCTTTGAACCTGGATTTTCTACTTCAGGTCCTCATTTTACAGATTAGGAAACCAAAGCCCAGAGAACCTCTTGACTCTGTACTTTGCCACGTCCTCTCTGCCAAACCACCTACTGCCTTGCACATAACTGATGCTTGTAAACGCTGGAGGCAGGCCTGGAGGAGAGGGCCAGTCGGGGCAGAATGAAAGCATCAAGGCTGTATGATCTTGGCCAAGACCATTCTTTTTGGCTTTCCTTTTTTTTCAGCCCTCCAAATGAGGCATGAGCTCAGACTGTCATTCGGGCGAGTGTCCTTCCAGCTCTCCCATCTCCTGCTTCTAATAGAGCAGCTGCCAATGATACAAGGCAACATAGTTTAGCAATAACAATGTAATCTCAGAGCCAGACTACCTGGGTTCAAACCTGACTTCCACATTTAGTAGTTACGCAAGGTGAGTCACCTCTCTGTGTCTTAATGCCCTTTTTAGGAAAATGGAAGTAATAGTAATACTAGATACCCATAAGATTTTTGAGGAAATTACTGAGGTCGTCAATATATGGTACTTCTCACAGTGCCTGACATGATAGGAAATACTCCATAAAGGTTGGTGGTTGTTACCTATGAATATATTCATTGAGCCAAACCAGAGTGGCAAACATGGTGGCGCCCCTAACTGTCCTGGTGTGTTGGCTCCTTTTTTTTCCTCAGTCTCAACTATTGCCCTTCAGATACACAGGATCATCGAATCTCTGGTTCCTTGTAATTCTGAAGGGACCAGCAGGTCTCTGGAGATAATGAAATAATCACAGTAGTCTCCACTCTCTGGACAGTGATGGGGTTGAGCTTCCCCACAAGCAGCCTTGAGGCCGCTCTAGAATTTAAATGGAAAAATCTGCCCCTGCTCCCTTCCCTTCTGGTCTGTCAGGTGGTGATTTTTTCCTCCGCCCCCCCCAGAGCCAGCAGTCAGAGACCTCACTGCTGTAACAGCAACCCAGGCAGCCTTGGGCATTGGCGCCACAGCCAGAGAATCCGTGGTCAGTTTGGTTCACCCTGTGATGCTTCCTAGTGGGGATGGAGCAGAGGTTCTTTTGAAAGAAGCCATTTTCATTATTTTTAAAAAAACAAAGCTGGAAAAGAATCTCTGATACCTTTGTTTCCAAAGCCTTTAGTCAGCTCCTTCGGGGAAGGTTTGACCTGGTGACCCAGAGTATTGTCTCTGGGGTCAGGGCTGCCAAGCCAAGGAGAACTGTAGCTCTGGGCTTCCCTCCCCTCCCTTGCCTATTGCTAGTGGCTGGGCTGTGACTCAGGGGCAGAGGGGGGAGGAGAGGAAGAGAGGAGGAGATGGCTCCGCCAGCTGCTGCTGAAAACAACAACAACATCTCATCAGTTCGTGAACTCTCTCCCCTCCAGACCACAGTGATGTCAAGAACAGGTGGCACTGGCTCTCCCCTCCCCCATGCCTCCTGACACCTTTGGGTCTTTGAAGGGACAGTTTATATTGTCAAAAGGAACATGATCTATCTTTGGGGGACCAGGAAACTCCTTTTTCTCCGTTAGGGCTGGTCTCATCAGCAGCATCTGCTATAACTTGCACTCTCCCAACAGACGCACAGGGGGTCAGAAACGTTATTCCTTGCCAAAACAAAAGATCCCCGAGTGAAACCTCCCACACTAGACCCTATGGTTTGTTTCGCATTTTGTGAACTCTTCTTGTGTGTTAGATATTGGGGAACACAGTGGCAAACAGGTGTATGCTCTGCCCTCACCCAGCTTGTGTCCAGTACCCTTTGGTCACTGGAAAGCCCATCATCTGAAGAAGCAGTTGGTGGCGATAGAGGTGGGGATCCCTATCCTGAACCTGCTCCCCAGGGCTGTCCAAGGCAGCTGAGAAGCCAACATTTCCATAGTGCTTTCCATCCAGTTTGCCTGAGTTTCATGAGCTTCCCACCGGTGCACAGCTTTTTCCCCCGACTGTCCCAGTCATCCACTGCAGTGTCGTAGCTTGGGCTACCCCAACCTAGTAGAAGTGCCAGGTAGGCTCTTAAAGTTCAAGGTGCCCGGTGAATTAGACCTGCTGTTCTCTGATGTGGCTTTGAAGGAATGTCTGTTCTCAGGAGCAGACCTCTAACCCTTGGATGGTGGTTGCTTTGTTTACTTCTGAAAGCTGCACGCTTTTACCCTCAGCCCCTCCCCTCTAGACGCAGAATGTTCCAAATGCTCTGGAGAGCCCTTTCAGGTTCAGCCTCAGACAGATTCACCCAGGCGACCGAAGGAGAGGAAGCAGGAGAAACCCGACTTACTGGACCTCCGTCAGCTCCAAGGCCCCGTGTATTTCCTGATCCCTGCTTCAGCAGGAAAAAGAAAAAGCAAAGTATTTATCTGTGGGGGAGGAAAGCTCCTCCCTGTCTGTCTCCTTCTCTGTAAAAACAACAGGCCAGTCTGCCCTGGGCCCTGTGGGGGCATGTGCTGGGTAAATACACGAGGAAGGAAAGCCGATAAGATAAGGTCTGACAAATCTAGGTCACCGGGCTGCTGCCAGGCACCTGTGTGACTGGGCACCTTGAAACTGACAGGAGGGAGGATGGACTTGGGTTCCGGGGCACAGACGGACTCACTTCCCAGGCCTTTGTTTGTGTCTTTATTTAATAAACACTTGCTGAGCACTACTGTATCCCAGGCTACGTGCTAGGTGTTTCAGGCCCCTGTGTGTCTCTGTCAGGCAAAAATCTCCTCCTAGATCCCAGGCCTGTAACCAGTGCTAAAAAAAGAAATGACATCATGCAAAAGCCAGTTGGTCCACTAACGTGCGGAGTGGGGGCAGCCAGTCTCTTGCTGCGGGAGGGGGGCTCTTTGGAGTCTTCCATCCCTCTGCCTTCAGCTAAATCCGGGGTCGGCAAACTTTTCTGTGAAGGCTGAATAGTAAATATTTTAGGCTTTGCTGGCCATATGGTCTCAACCACCCAACTCAGCAGCCATAGAGACATAAACAAACTGGCATGGCTGTGTTCCAGTTAAATGCTTATGAAACAGGTGAGAGGCTCAGTTGGGCCCTTGTGCATTATTCGCGGATTCCTAGGCTACGGAACAGGAATGAGTGTTGTGAAGTGAGTGTTGGGGAAAGGGGTTATGTGATTTCAGGAGGATTCTAAAACCATCACGGTGGCTACAGGTGGTCCAGATGCTGTAGGAGCCGGTGCACTGCGCTCATTGAGTAGCCCTGCTTGACACTCTGGTGTCATTCAGCTGCTCAGGCCAGACTTCAGCCTCAGCCCCAGGTTCCCACCAAAGTTACAAGGTGACTAAGCCGGACGGTGCACATAGTTTCACACAGTCTCATCACCCTTATGGGAAAACCGTGTGGGGCCCCACAGATGGAGAGTCTGTGGCATCATTTTAAAAGCCCTGAATGAAGGGTTAAGCCACCTCTGCTCCAGGCCTGGATCTGCCACAAACACTTCAGCATGGCACCGAGTAAGTCCTGTCACCTCTCAGACAATTCAGCACTTGTGGAGTACTGCTGCATTAGGCGCTGGGGAAACAGCAGTGGACACATGAAAATGTTTGCCCTTAAGGAGCTTATGATCTAGTGGGGAAGGCAGACAGATAAATTATTATAAGTGAAATACCATATATAGTGAAACACCAGCTTTGAGGAGGTGATTGTTCACTATGCTATAGGGGCAAGGAGCAGGTTGAATTTTTTCTAAGTGAATGGGAAAAGGAAGGGGGTTCATTCTGATGAGAGGCAGAGAAATAGCCTAGCAGAGATCCGGTGTAAGGAATCAAAGGAAGAGATGGAGAGGCTGAGAAGGGGAAGCAGGAGGTCAGCAGGGGTGCATTGCACAAGGCCCAGAAGGCCCAGCTAAGGAATTTAGATTCAGTTTTGTATGCTGTGGGGAGCCACGAAAAGCACTTTGGGCAAGGGAGTGATAGCATTTGATTGAGATTGGACTAGAACGTTATATATAGCATGGCCTAGTTCATAAAATCAACTTACCCACCTTCTGGAAACTGTATATCCATGAGCTTTATGTAGACATGAAGGTTGATACTGTATCAAGTTCATAAATGCTGAGAATTAAACCTGTGCTGTAATTCATAGGCAGGCTCATTTCCTCCCTGGTGATGCCTTCAGTTAAGCAGCAGCCAGATAAAGCATTAGCAGACACCAAGCACCCATAACTCTGAGAAGAGGGCCTTTCACAGTTCTCTGGTTTGCTGGAGCATGTGTTCCCTTTTGCGTGACCCTCTTGGCTGGCTGCTTGAAGCTCACTGAGTCATCATGAGGTGGCAGTTGCAACCCTACATTTATGAGTTTTTCTATTACGTTAAAGTGAGAGCTGAGTTGCAGAACTCAAAAGGCTTTTGGTGGAGTCATGGGGGTAGGGAGCAGGGGAGGGTGAAGGGGAGAGACAGATGTTAGCCTACGCCTGAGGGTGGTGGAAACTGACCTGAGAAAACAGGGATTCTTGGGCACAGATTCCCAGATCTGACAGCACATCAGAATAACCTGGGATAAAAAGGCCAATCTTCACGACCTACCTCTAGAAATTCCCATTCTGTAGGTCTGGATGTGACTGGGAACAAAAGCCCTGCCTAGGGGAAGGAAACAAGTCACTTTGGACACAAGATTTAAGGAGGCACCCACTTTCAGGGCTGTCCAAGTGTAGGGGCAGTACCTCCAACCAAGGGCCTCCTTAAAAATGCTGTGCCAGCTTTCTGGCTTGCCTCCCCCTAGTCCCAGCCTCCTCAGCACTTTGAAAGTAGCCAGGGCTTACTGTCTACCTTCTAGCCCTTTCCACTCCCCAATGGCACAAAGGGCATTTTTGTTTTGTTTTGTTTTTAAGATTGATTTATTTGAAAGAGAGAAAGCGTGCACAAGGTGGGGCGGGGAGGGGGTAGAGGGAGAGAATCTCAAGCAGACTCCCTGCCAAGCACTGAACCGACCCCCTAAGTGGGTCACTGAGCCACCCCAGCACCCCACAAAGGGTGGTTTTGACTAACATTTGTTTGAAAAAGGAAAATTCTTTAGAGACTATCTTCTAATAGTGGTGGTAATAGTCATCATTTTACGGAGTGCTAACAAAATACCATTAGCACAGTGCTGGGCACTGTTTCTGTGACTTGCATCTTTTGTCTCAGACTGACCCAGGGAGAGATGTACTACCACTGTGACCGTTTTGGGATGAGGAAAGCAAGGCTTAGCCACATTGAATTGTTCGAGGGGACCAAGTTAGGAAATGGCAGAACCAGAATTGGAATTCAAGAGTGACTCTCAGTTCATACTTCTAAGAATTTCTTGCTCTAAATTTGCCGAGAAACTCAGCCCAGCCTACTCTCCTGGTGCTTCTGAGGCTGTATGCCTGGCTCTGAATCTCAAGGTAACCCCCTATTCCTGGGGTCTCGAACTTACACCCACACGGCACTCAGTGGTCTCTTGGGTTTGTTTGTTTGTTTTTCAAGATTTTATTTATTTATTTGTCAGAGAGAGAGAGTGCACTCATAAGCAGGGGGAGCAGCAGACAGAGGGAGAAGCAGGCTCCCGCTGAGCAAGGAGCCAATGTGGGACTTGATCCCAGGACCTCGAGCTCATGACCTGAGTGGAAGGCAGATGCTTAACCGACTGAGCCAGCCAGGTGCCCCGGTTTGTTTGTTTGTTTGTTTGTTTGTTTTTTAATAGAGCCATGGCACAAGGGAAGGGATGGAGAAAGAGCATAGGTGATTCTCAGCAGGGGTGGAAGTAGAGTTATTCTTTGTTAAGCTGTTTACTAATTAGCTCCTTTTGCTCCTGAAACCAGAAAGAAGAGGAACTCAAGAGTCAGCAGGGCTCAGAAGCCCTAATTAATTTGTGGTCCAACTGGGTCAGGGAGAGTGACCCTGTGCAGTGGCTTCCCGCCCGCCCCCGCCCCCAGGGACATGTGGTCTCCAGCTCACTAGAGTAGAGCTCCACAGCACTGAGGGGAGAATTCCACCCTGGGAGAGAGATCTCCTGTGAAACACTTGTCTGCCTATCAGTCCCTTCCTCCCTGACCCTCTGGCTGGGCTCCTGCTGGTGTTAAGTTGCCCCAAATACTCAGTCTCTTATTTCACATTGTCAGGCAAAGATCCCACAGCCAAGGTGCCCTTTCGGCTTGGCTTTCCCATTGGCTGCTCTCTGACAGATAAGCTCCTAAGAGGAGAGAAGAGGGAGGGTGGAGAGGTGGATAAAACCTGCAGCAGACCCTTTTGTCCCTTTGTCATGTGCAAAATGGTTCCTGCTGCTCCCTAGTATTGTGTTTGATGGGGCAGGCCCTGAGTGGCAGCCATCCATCCATCCCATGCCTTTTATTGGTAGATGGGACTTAACTTGGCTGAGGCATAATTGTACATGTACTCAGACTTTACTGTAGGGTGGAAATAGGAGGCTGAAAGTTTTTAAGTGTCAAGAGACAAGGAAACTCCCTGTTGGATGTGTGGGCTGGGAGAAGAGAATGCCGGGACTCCTGAGCCAGGCTCTTGTTTCTGCATAATCTGCCACGGCCGTGCCTGACTCCCCGTCCAGACTTTTGCAGAGATGTTTCATTCCTTGGGCTGGCTGGAACTGAGACATGAGTGCTGCTACTAGTCTGGAGGGGGATGAAGCCAGCGGACAAAATGTTCCTGGGCCTGGATGACCAGCCACAACACAGGCTGAGTCCCTGGGAACTGAGAAGAGAAACCTTTACTCTTTGGTTAGCCAACCCATATCTTTTTTCTCTTTTTTCTTAAAAAATTTTTTAAAAGTTTGTTTATTTATTTATTTATTTGACAGAGATCACAAGTAGGCAGAGAGGCAGGCAGAGAGAGAGAAAAGGAAGCAGGCTCCCTGCTGAGCAGAGAGCCCAATGTGGGGCTCGATCCCAGGACCCTGAGATCATGACCTGAGCCGAAGGTAGAGTCTCAACCCACTGAGCCACCGAGGTGCCCCTACCAACCTGTATCTTGAGTAAACAGATGAGTTACTGTCACATGAACTGGTTTTAATTTACCCTTTTGAAGAGGTGGATGCACTTGAAATAAAAATGAGCAGGAAGTTTGCACAGTTAGCTTTGCCCGGCTCACTGCTCTGGGGAATGAACATGTACTCCCAGATTTACACACATCTTCTCTGTCCTCTGCAGCCAGAACAAATCACTGAAATCCAGGTATAGGGATTGTTGTGTTATGTGGAGTTAGTTGATATTTCAGGCAGGAAATTTCCTCAAGATGAGGTCCTCAACTGTGGCCTCCAAACATGGCCTTGCAAGTCGATACCAGCGCACTAGAACCCAGGAACTGCGCATGGATGGATAAGCTAGTGTTGAGTATCCAGAGACTTTTAAAATGTGTACAGAAAGGTAGCAATTAAATGTTTGTCTTGGAATAAGCCTGGCCTCTGCATTCTCCCAGGAGCCCTCGCCTAGGGAAGAGGATTAAAAATAGATCTGAGTAGCACTTCCTGCTTGGCAGATGGCTGATAGCAAATGCTAGGGCTTGCAGCTGACCTTTCCTTTCTGAAATCTGCTCCGTGTTTCCATGATGCTAATTGAGTCCCTCTCTAGACCTAATCAAAGACCTGGCTGCAAAAAAACAAGGTTTGCTGTCCTGGCTGGGCTCAAAGTTCATGGAGCAACTTGAAAGTGCTGGAATTTGCATGGAAACACCCACTCTGTGGTCCAACTGGCTGGTCCTTGTTTAAAAACTAAAAGTTCTGCTTTCAAATTTGCTGCAATTTTCAAATGTTAAGGATCCCACACCATCTCCACCCCCATCAGTAGGGAAAAATTAGTGGAAGGGGGAGTGGTAAGAATGCCTTGTGTAAGATGTGTGCACAATAGACAATGCTTACACTCAGCCAAAAGAGAGGCAGGGATTTCTTGAGACTTCGCTTCCAGGAGAGGTTTTGTCCCCATCAGCTGTTGTCTTTCCTCACTTATAAAAAACCACAGATAATACTTGAGACAATGCCCTGAGGTGATAGAAAACTATGGAAGACCCAAGGTACAATTGCAAACATCTAGGGACCTTTGCTGAGTTCTCGTGGAGTTACTAGCCTCTCCTAGGAAGGAGATGGGGATGTAGATGGGTATTTCTGAGACGAGGGTAAGTGCTCTTATTTCTTCAGTGGGAAAGACCTCTTGCTCTGTCAGCAACCGTAGAGTGTTCTCATCCTCTTCAGTTCCACATGTGTTCCCAAAAACTCCATTCGCATCCATAATGTGTCACAATGATATGCATTGTTTGATACATATTTTGTGTATTTTAGTCCTGTTTTCTAGTTGGCTGGATTATAAGCACCTTCAGGACAGAGCTGGCATGCTCTGTTTTCCTTGGTGCCCAGCAAGGTCTGGGCCATCCATAGCTGCTTATTAGATACAGTTGTTGACTTATAATTATGGAGGCACACAGCATTCCTCATTATGATTTATCATAAGATTCTAAGCTACAGCCTTCTATTGGACATTTAGATTTTCCCCCACTTTTTATTTTATTTATTTATTAAAGATTTTGTTTATTTATTTGAGAGAGAGGGTGAGAGAGCACACAAGCAGGGGAGGGGCAAGGGGAGAGGGAGGAGCATCAGCAGGAAGCCTGATGTGGGGCTCGATCCCAGGACCCTGAGATCATGACCAGAGCTGAAGGTGGACGCTTAACCAACTGAGCCACCCAGGCACCCTTTCCCCCTCTTTTTAAATCATAGACTACATTCATGTGACACAAAACTGTTTTGTTCGGAAAATGATTTTCCAGTGCCTGATATTTCACAATCTGCCTGGGGCTTTTGTGTTGGCCAGGGAAGAAGGTTGAGCACCAGAATATGTGAAAAGGATTAAGTCTCTGTCTTGAAGATGAGAGTCCTAAAATAGGAATTGTCAGATAAGATAGGCCAGCTGATGAGCAGAAAAGACTTTTTATGCAGATAAACAGGAAGTTTAAAAACACGAGAGAAGAGGTCTAACTCTGAGTCAGAAATGATCGTTTAATGTGTGAGGCATTTACTCTCTTGAGAACGTGGACTCACAGAATGTTCATCCTCGGAAGAGACCTTACTCAACCCCCTCATTTCACAGATGATGCAACTCCCAGTTCAGAGGATCAGAGATCTGCCCAAGGACATCATGTTGTTGGAGGCAGACGAGCTAGCCTTGTCTGGCAAGGGTGGGAGTGAGTGAGCTAGTTATTCTGACCCAGTCATGTTCTGTTTCTAGAAGGAGTACCTTGAATTACCAGTGCCCAGCTTTTGCACTTTGGCAAGCACCTTATCCTCATTTATATGCTCCTGTCTCTTTCATAAGAGCCTTTTGGCTGTGATTTCTTCAAGCCCCACCATAGCCCTTTTAAATAACATTGTCTCATCCTTCATTACTATTTCTTATAACTGGACTCCTAAGCCCAGTCCCTTGGGTGAGGGTGGTAGTGTATGATATAGGGGGTAGGTGTAGATGTGTGCGACTCTGCTCGCTGGAGGAAAGCCCGATGCTGGACAGCTGCCACAGTGGGGAGCAACACGTTAGTTAGCCTGCTTTTGCATATACAACCCGAAGTCAATTGTGTAAGGCCCTGTGCTATGCTTAGCATTTCCAGGAGAGCAGAGTGTTGAAGGTGTTTAGAGAACACCTAATAGGAAATGAAAAATGAGGTTTAGAAGATAGTGGTAAACTTGGTTAAGGGTACAGCCACGCCACATACAGAAATTAGAAGGAAGTGGTGGAAGAGTGCCGCCATTTATGAAACCCTATTCCGTGCTATCCCCTTGACTTTCTGTAAGGTGGGTATTACAGTCCCATTTGGCAGAGGAGGAACTTGAGGCCAGAGGTGAGTTTACACAAGAGCACACGGTAGAGGAAGTGCCACAGCTGGGCATTGTATCTAGTTCATACACCTATATAATTCTTCCATCATACCAAGCTCCTAACCCGGGGGAAGTTCGGTCGGTACAAGGAAACCTTGATGTGAACTCTAAAGCTGTCACTCAAAGTGTTATTTGGCACCAGAGGATATAAAGATGGGGCATTCAGGAAGCTCTCAGGAGACAGAGTTCAGCTCATACAAGGAACTTTGGTAGAGTCAGAACAACTGGAAGTAGGATGGGCCTCCTGGGGAGGTAGCTAGTACCCTATCCCTGGAAGAGGTTTGGTAGAAATGTGGGTAAGAGCCATGTATCAAATGAATGGCTGATCTTTGAAGATCCTTCAAGTCCCAGTGGTCTATGAAATTAAAACTGGACAGAGTCATGGGTATGTTTTGTTTTGTTTTGAGATCCTCTGCTGTACCCAAACTGTAGTCTACTGCATGAGATTCCTGAAAACTACAATTAGTTAAGTCTGTCTTTCTTTTTAGCTCACTTTTCTGGGTTCTCTTGCTCATTGCCATGACATCCAGGTGCCAAAGAAAGAATTTTAAGGGGCTTCTTTGCCTTTAATCCTTTTTTCCCACAGGTTGTGAAATGAGAATCATTCATTCAGGAGTGAGCTGGGAAGGCTGTTTTCAAGCTGAGTTGCGGAGAACATTCCTTTGGTGGTCATCAGTCAGCCTTAAGCATTGTAGGTTTACAAATTTAATTTTACCTCTCCACTCAAGAGTGGCCAAGCTTTGGTGAAGCCGTTCACCTAGCACAACTCACAGGAATTTAATTGGTAGACCAGAATTCTAATTCATTAATTTACAGTGGAACAGATAATCCCGAAAGCTCAGACTGTGTGTTGTCTTCCTTGAAGGTAAACCCACTTAAGCGAGAGAATTAAATTTAGGCAGTTGCTAAGTAAATATGGAATCAGAGCAGAGGAAGCTGAATAGCCTGAGAGATTGTCATCAATTCTGACAACTTGATCCATCCTTCTTCATCAGAGAGACAGGTTTTCCACGTGAACATGCTCTAGAAAAATCTTGGAGCTTGGAGTCAAAAGCCATAGATTTATGTTCTGACCTTGACTTAATAAGCTATATGAAATGGGAAAGTCATCCAAACAGCTCTGGGTTTCAGTTTTCTCTGTTGTGTTAGAGATTGAATCACCTAATAATGTATGGGAAAGGGCTTTGTATACTGATGCCCTATATGCATGTCAGCATTAGTCTAATTGTGTTAGGCTCCTTTCTTTTAGGGAGTCCCTTGGACAATACCCTTGGTGTCCTGTCTTCATTCTCCCCTACACTAGTCTGTGGGTTTTGCCCCCTGACATGAGATATCTTTTGTGGTGTAAGGAGGACATCCCCATCTACCAGTGTCCAGCTGGCTCTGGAAACAGAAGTGTGGATTGAAACAGAAATCCAATAAATTGGTATTTGTCCTTCCTGGGTATATTAACTTGCATTATCTATTTTAGCAGCTCATAGTGAATTATTTTCAAGAGGCTGAGGGTTTTGAGAGAAATTCGAGTTCCATTATTTCAGCCCCCTTGAAATTTTAGTTTTATATTTGAACTGAACTGCAAAGGGCCCCAGTTTTTATCACTTGGCTGCCATTGCATTCTGAT
The DNA here is from genome assembly GCF_902655055.1 of Lutra lutra. Taxonomy (NCBI): domain Eukaryota; kingdom Metazoa; phylum Chordata; class Mammalia; order Carnivora; family Mustelidae; genus Lutra; species Lutra lutra. The sequence goes on from NC_062293.1 coordinate 33,775,474, forward strand.
TCTACTACCTCTACTCTCTTAACTCAGAAGCCAGTCTCCATGGAACAGTCCTAGTGAGGGTCATGACGTATCAGCTTTCTTCTATGGAGGGTGGGACTTCTCTGATTACAGGAATCCCCTGTTCTATCTTTCTGAAGAATGCATGTTTTTTGGGCCTTCTGTATGGAGAGCAAGGAGCGAATGCAGGATGTTGAGTGAGCAGCATCTGTTTTCCCACTGGCTGCATGTTTATGTTGGCATCTGCTATCCTAACCCTTTGCCACAAACTAGGGAGTCTTATCTGCTCTTAGTTCAACAGAGAACAACCCCACGGCCCCAAACCACATCTGAAGTTCTTAGAACAGCTGGGAGAGGTGTGGGAGAGGAGCTGTGGGGCTCTGTGGCTGTTGGGGGTTTGGAAGAGAGTCTGGGGAGGCTCTGGCAAGACAGCCCACCCTTTCCAGAGTAAGTCCTGCATCTCTTATTTTAAATCCAGATGCCCATGGTGGTGAAAGGAAACAGACATTTATTAAGTGCTGTTTCATGAGCCACACACTGTGCTTTATGTACAGGCATTCGTTGAATACAACATCCCTTTAGAACAGGGCGTTATGGAATAGGCATTAGCTTTCTCCCTTTTTTAGATGGGGCCCTGAGGCTGAGAAAGATGCAGTGACTTGCTCAAGGCTGCACAGCTTGCTCCAAAGCCTGCATCCTTTCCAGTGAACATCCGGCAGACATCAAGAGGGAGCAGACTTTGCAGGCTCTTTCTCTAGTCCATTCTCAGTTTCCCTTCCATTTCTCTGTAGTCTATGTCCATCCCTAAAAGCAGCCTGTTTCAGGCAGGTCAACAGGAAGGTGAATTTGAATGGTCTGACCGTTAAGTGACTTAGATCCCAGAATATCCCCCTTTAAGCAATAAATTGTGGTGCCCAGACTGCTCAGCACCTTTTGTTTTTGCCATTCAGTCCTTGCATCATTTGCATCATGTATGCTCCCATGCCCTTGGAATTTTATGACTCCACACAGCAGATATTTCCTCCTTGAGAGCCAGTGCCTTCTCAGCCCCTCCCTCCATCTGTTGAGGGAATGTGAGGGTGAACTGAGACCTACCAGAGCTCAAAGCCAGGGGATAAGGGCTGTAGGAGGCCATACTTCTGCCCCTAGGCAGCCCACGTGGCTTCCTAGCTCATCTCAAGGTTTCTAGACAGATTTCTAGACAGATATGTGAAAGCTTTTTGTAATCCATAAGCACATATAAATGGCTTTGATCTTTCCTAGTGACTCGTGTCCTCGTGTGGAAGTCCTACAGAGTCAGGAAATTCTTCCCTTATAATTAAACCAAGTCTCTCTTATTTCCATTTATGTCCATTTCCTTCTCCTCCTCTACGGCAGAGAAAATGGAAGAAATCCCCTTTAGTCTTCTGTTCCTCTTAGCTAAAGGCTTACTGGCTCTAAGTTGCACTTGGGTTCTAATTCTGGAAGTTTGCATCATTTTTATTGTTCCTTATTATCACCCTTCCCACTTTCTCCATATGCTTCCTCAAGGGTGAAGTCCAGACAGGATCCAGTATTATTTTGCATGGGTTTCAGTTCTTTGGAATGGAGCCTGTGGCTTACCCTGACCCTAAATGGGAAACTCCACTGGGCCTGACCATGGATGGAGAAAAGAATGAGAAAGGAAAAAGGACTGACTGGGCCCTCCCCAGCAGACTGTCAGATCTGCTGAGGCCGGATGTTTAACCAACATCCCAAGGGCAGAGGGTTTTGCTAACCCTCCTTTGTATCTCTAATACTTCTGCTGTCTTCTTGCTCAGATGGTTGATAGTATAGTGTATGGTGCCTTTTGCAAACATAGGAAGACAGAGAATAGATTTGTGGGTGCCAGGGCCTGGGACAGAGGGCGTGAAAGGTGACTGGTAATGACATGAGATTTCTTTTGGAGAGTGGAAATGTTCTGGAATTTTAGTGGTGATGATTGCACAACCTTACGAATATATCAAGAGCCACTGAATTGTGTACTAAGAGGATGACTTTTATGATAATGGGAATTACATTTCAGTTAAAAAGAACTCAACTTTATTTGTGTACTAATAAGTTCTTTTATAACCGTATAGTAAAAAAAATTGTAACAACAAAATATACGTAAAGCCTTGAAGTTTATGAAGCACTTTCTTTTTTTATTTATTATTTATTTTTTTTAAAAGATTTCATTTATTTATTTGACAGAGAGAGGAGACACAGCCAGAGAGGGAACACAAGCAAGGGGAGTGGGAGAGGGAGAAGCAGGCTCCCCACTAAGCAAGGAGCCCGATGTAGGACCCGATCCCAGGATGCTGGGATCATGACCCAAGCCAAAGGCAGATGCCTAACAAGTGAGCCAGCCTGGCGTCCGTATGAAGCACTTTCTTTCATCACAGCATCTCCTTTATTTCTCATAGAAAGCTGGTGTGAGTACTGTTTTATTGTGCCCATTTTACAGATTAGGAAATTAAGTCTCAGAGCAGTTAATGGGCTTGCTCAAGTTAGTAGTGTGGCTGGTACATGGCAAAGCCAGGACTTAAGCTCTGGTAGTCTGCCTATTTGAAGCCCATGTAATTCACACTGCCTGTGGATGGGAGGTCAGAGAAGCAAGCACTAAGTGCTTTAAAGGATTCACAAAATATGACTGGAAAGGATCATGGGGAGCTTCAGTCTCATCCCTCCATTTTTATGGAGACGTTGAGTTGCAAAGAGTGGAACCCTTGCCCTTTGTCATAATAGTAGAGAAATGGGGAGATCAAAGTCACCAAAGAAAAGGATTTTGAAAACCCAAGTAGATTAGAATCAGCCTTTTCATCTCACTTGTCCAGGCTCCTGAAAAGGCCAAAGAGGAAAGAGGGAACTAACCTTCCTTTTACTCTGGACTTCATTTACCTTGTTTTACTTATTATCCTCAAAAACCCTATGAAATAGGCATGGTTTCCATCCGCAGATGTAAAATCTGTCAAAGCTGAGAGAGACTAAATATTTCTCCCCTTGTCAAGTAGGTAATAAGTTGTGGTAAAACCAGGATTTGATCTTGATCTTCTGATTCCAAGGCTAGATCCTCTTCTCATACGCAGATAGGCACCTAGCTCCCAGGTGGTGCAACTGGGTGGACAGATAGACATCTGCTTCCCTCATATCTCTGCCCCTCCTGAGGCACATGCTCCATTAAAAATGGTTGACCTCTAGGGCGCCTGGGCGGCCCAGTCGGTAGAGCATCGGATTCTCAGTTTCGGCTCAGGTCATGACCTCAGGGTCGTGAGATGGAGCCCCACTTTGGGTTCTGGGCTGGGTGTGGAGCCTCTTTGGCTCTGCACCCCCCACAACCTCTCCTACCCCCACCCTCCCAAAAAAAGAGAAAAAGAAAAACAGTTGACCTTCCCAGTAAGAAGAAAGGGCCTAAGTTGGAGAGGCTCTGTTTCATGCTAGGACGATTTCATGCCTGAGTCAGCTCAAGGGTGAGGACCTGTGCCTGGTACCGACGGGAAGGAAACCGTATGTTTGCTCTTTTGCCACCTCCCCCCGAAAAGTACTCATTTTCAACGGTCCCCTTGCTTTTAAACGGAATTACTGCCTTCAGACTTTCAAAGGGGCCAGAAATCAGTGGTTTTGGATACTAAACAGGAAATTCAAAGCCTTTTCCGTTCCTTTGAGCTGGCTGGAAGGGCTGGGCCTGGAGCTATTACTTTCCTTTAAAGGACAGACGAAAAGTGTTGTGTAATTTTTTAAAAAAACAAAAAACCTTTCCTGGAGTCCTGAACACCAGCCTCCGTTGATACACAACATGGAAAAGAACTGCCTTGTTGCCTGGCGGTAATGACAGCAAACAAATGTGTCTGACAGTCTGTTTGGGATCTCCTGGTCTGAAATTCTGTTTGCTTCATTCTAATTGCTTCCTTAACTTCCTTTCAGTCTCCCCACCTTTGGTACCACCCTCACTCAAGGGAGTGCCAGGCCGTGCCAGGGTATGCCAGGCTGGGCTGGGCCCCACAGGATACAGTGACCCAGCCGGCGCTATTCTCGTCTGTTTGCAAGATGCCTGTTGTTCTCAGTGGCTGTTTTTCCCATCATAAATGTTGCCTTGGCAGAGGCCCAGAGTGGAAGCCATGGTGGAAGAGCTTCCAGAGTTCTATCCCTACCCAGGAAATTCAGCTAGTTCTGAGTGCCAGCTGAGCCAGCAGGTTCACCATTATCCAGGAGGGTACCTGAGGGGGTGGTGCCTCCAAGACAGCCCTTTGCATAGTGTGGGCCTCAGCCAGCACACTTCGTGGAAGCAGCCTGGAGGAACCATAGTGTCCCTGGGCGGCTCCTCTGGGTCTGGCTGGCATCTCTCTTCTCTGCCATGTGTCCTCCCCATCCTCTACTCTCTAGGAATTCTGGGCTATGCCAGGCTAGGGGAAATTACTCGTAGGCCGTGCCCTGAAGCAGGCAGAAACCCCCAGAACGGTCCCCAGACTCTTAAAATCACACATCCGTACTAGTAAAATGTTTTGAGTATATACTCCTAGTCTGTGGATACTTAGGGGTGGTATACACATACTGCTATGTAATATATACATTATAAACCTATATTCAAAGAAATGATTAATAATTAAAATTTAGAAAGGAAGAAAAAACTATTATAAATTGGTTTTCAAATTTTACTGAAGCTATGTGATTTAATACGCTCTTTTAAAAAGATTACTGGTTTATCACTTTCTGATATAGTAATTCTAAGGTATGTCCTAATGAGAGTATTTTTCATACTTTAAAAGTTTCCCTTGCTGGAAAGTTCTTATAAGAAAGGCAGATTCAGATGCAACATTAGCATGTTTGTGCTTATGAAAAATCATGATCCCCACGCTCCAACCCATTTGCCCAATTACACAAAGGTTTTTGCAGAACTTTGCAGTTGGCTCTTTGTTTGGGATACTTTTGAATAGACTAGGAAATTGTGTCTTCCTAATTGTCTAAATACAGAAATACAGTGTATGGATGGGAGATTGTAGAGATGGCTTGTTTTTAAATTTTTACTGGATTTAAATTTTTTTTTTTTAGTTTTACAAAGTAAAATTCACTCTTTGGTATACAGTCCTCATATGTGATAAACACTTGGTCTTATAACCACCCCCGTAATGAAGATAATAATTCTGTCTCCCCCATTACTCCTTGTAGTCAAACTCTCCCCCACAGCTGTAACCTTTGGCAACCACTTACCATAGCCCAGTGCATTTCAGATTCATTCATGTTGGTATGTGTATCAGCAGTTGGTTCCTTGTATTGCAGACTATAACCATAGTATGGATAATATGGGCGGCCCCATTTTATCCGTTCGCCAACCGAGAGACATTTAGGTTGTTTCCAGTTTTGGACAATTAATAATAAAGCTGCTCCAAAAACATTCTCCTGCAGGTCTTTGCTTAAACATGGGTTTTCATTTAACTTGGATAAATGAAACCACCAAACTCTTGTCCAAAGTGGCTATGCTGTTTTGTAGTGTATGAGAGTTCCAGTTGCTACATATTCTTGACTTGGTTTTGTCAACTTACAAAAATTGAACCATTCTAATAGGTGTGTCGTGATGTCTCACTGTGTGTCTTTTTTTTTTTTTTTTTAACTTATGACTACCATTTTATTATAAAGGATACAACTCAGGAACAGCCAAATGGTGGTGAAACAGAGAGCAAAGATTGAGGGTGCAACTTTCATGCCCTTTCAGGGCATGTCACTCACTGAGCGCTACGATGTGTTCACTAACCTGGAAGTTCTCAGAATCTCATTATTCCAGAGTTTTTTGGTTTTGTTTTTTTTAAAATTTTTATTTAAATTCAATTAATTAACATTTGGTATATTATTAGTTTCAGAGGTACAGGTCTGTGATTCATCAGTCTTCTATAATACCCAGTGCTCATTATCTCACGTGCCCTCTTTAATGTCCATCACCTAGTTACCCCATTCCCCCATTCCCCACTTCCTCCCCTCCAGCAACCCTCAGTCTGTTTCCTATGATTAAGAGTCTCTTGTGATTTGTCTCCCTCTCTGATTTCGTCTTGTTTTATTTTTCCCTCCCTTCCCCTATGATCCTCTGTTTTGTTTCTTAAATGCCATATATGAGTGATAATCCTATGGTAATTGTCTTTCTCTAACTGATCATTTCGCTTAGCATAATACTATCTGTAGTTCCATCTGCATCGTTGCAAGTGGCAAGATTTCATTCTTTTGGTGGCTGCATAGTATTCCATTGTATATGTATACCACATCTTCTTTATCCATTCATCTGTCGATGGACACCTGGGCTCTTTCCATAGTTGGGCTACTGTGGACATTGCTGCTATAAACTTTGGGGTGCTGGTGCCCCTTTAGATCACTACATTTATATCTTTGGGGTAAATCCCTAATAATGCAATTGCTGGGTCATAGGGCAGCTCTCTTTTCAACTTTTCAAGGAACCTCCATGCTGTGTTCCAGAGTGGCTACACCAGCTTGCATTCCCACCAACAGGGTAGGAGGGTTCCCCTTTCTCCGCATCCTCGCCAACATCTGTTGTTTCCTGACTTGTTAATTTTAACCATTCTGACCAGTATGAGGGGTGGTATCTCATTGTGATTTTAATTTGCACTTACCCCAGTGATTAGTAATGCTGAACATCTTTTCATGTGACTGTTTATCATCTGCTTATCTTTGGTGAAGTCTGTTCAAGTCTTTGGCTCATTTTATTCTTTATTTTAAAATTTTTTGAGGTTTTTGTTTTTTTTTTTTTTGCTGGGTACAGTATACTTTATTGATGATCGAGGGGCTCCCTGAGTCCCTCTCTTTCTTTGGGGTTCTTGGGTGGTAACTGCCTAGAGGTGATGAGATTCTCATTGTGCCAGTGGTGAGTTGGGGCAAGGACTCCCCAGCAGCTGACGGCCTTTCTGTCTCTTCTCTTGCTCTCCCTGGTGCTGGTGATCCAGGGGGCTTTTACTCCTTGGAGGCCATATGGACCGTAATGTCCACCAACTGGTTTCTGTAGCCAAATTCACTGTCATACCAGGAAATGAGTTTGACACTGTGGTCATTAGGGAGAATGACAGCCCCATCATCAAAGGTGTAAGAGTGGGTATCACTGTTAAGGTCTCAGAAGGCAACCTGGTTCTCGACTGTAGCCCAGAATGCCCTTGAGGGGGGCCTCTGATGCCTGTTTCACCATCTTCTTGATGTCATCATGTTCGGCAGCTTTCTCCAGGAAGCAGGTCAGTTCCATGACTGACATATTGCAGATGGGGACAGGAAGTCCATGCCATTGAGCTTCCCATTCAGCACAGGGATGACCTTGCCTACCTTGATGGTGCCAGTAGAAGCAAGAATGATATTCTGGGCTGCCCCTCAGCCATCACACCACAGCTTCCCAGAAGGGCTGTCCACAGTCTTCGGTTGGCAATGATGGCATGCACTGTGGTCATGAGTCCCTCCGTGATGCCAGAGTTGTCATGGGTGACCTTAGCCAGAGGGGCCAGCAGTTGGTGGTGCAGGAGGCATTGCTGACAATCTTGAGGAGGTTGTCATACTTCTCATGGTTCGTGCCCGTCAGAAACATGAGGCATCAGCAGAAAGGGGCAGAGATGGTGACCCTTTTGGCCCCACCCTTCAAGTGAGCTCTGACCTTCTCAGTGGTAGCAAAGAGCCCAGTGGACTGGACTCTACAGCATACTCATCACCAACATCACCCCATTTGATGTTGGAGGGATCTTGTTCTTGGAAGATGGAGATGTCCTTCCCATTCACGACAAGTTTCTTATTCTGAGCCTTGAGTGTGCTGTTGAATTTGCTGTGGGCGGAATCCTACTGGAACATGGAGACCACGTAGTTGAGACCTATGAAGGTGTCACTGATGGCAACAGTATATCCACTTTGCCAGCGTTGAAAGCAGCCCTGGTGACCAGGCGCCCAGTATGACCAATTTTGCCGTTTACTCTGACCTTCACCATTGTGTTTTGGGGATGTGGGTGGCACTACACCAGAATATTCTGATGACTGTTGAATGGGTTAGGAGCAGAGAGCTACTTTTGCTTATTTTAAAATTGGGGTTTTTGTTTCTTATTGTTGAATTTTGAGAGTTCCTTGTATATTTTAGGTACAAGTGCTTTGTCGTAGATGTGATTTCTGGGTATTTTTTCCCAGTCTGTGGCTTAACTTTTCTCAGCTTTGAAATTTTGATGACATTGAATTTAACAGTCTTTTTCTTTTATAAAATGTTTATGGGGCAGGATCTCAGAAATCTTTTCGAACACAAAGATTTCCACCTGCATTATCTTCTAAATATCATTCATTTTGATCAATTTTTTGTACAGTCATACCAGTTCTAAAGTACAAAGATCAAATAAAATTGATACATTGCCAGATACCAGTTTTCTCCATAGCATAAGTACCTTTTGAAAAGAAGTTATATTCCCATTTCCTGTTAAAATATCACCTATACTTTGAAGGGACAGATTTTTGTGGGTTTATTCTTTGGAAAATATTGCAGAGTAAGAGTGCCATAGTATTGTCAGCTACTTTTTACAGCAAAGGTCAGGGAGTTTGGAATGTTCATCTTTTTACAGAAGAAAAATGTAAGACTTTTTAACATTTTTAAGTATTTTGATGTAAGTGAACCTCTTTGTGGTGTGCTATTCTATACAAAAAATTGCAGGGATCCTACTGTTTAAATATCCTGTTTTTAAAGATTTTATTTATTTATTTTAGAGAGAGAGAGATAATGAGCAGGGGGAAAAGGAAGAGGGAGAGGGAGAATCTTCAGACAGACTCCCTGCCGAGCACAGGGGTTAATAGGGGGCTCAGTCTCAGGACTGGAGCCGAAACGCACAGCTGACTGAGCCACCCAGGAGCCCCAAGTATCCCGTTTTTGTCTGTTGGTTTTTTGTTTTTGTTTTTGTTTTTTTAAGATTAGTCTCATTACTGACATCCTTTTGCACAAAAAACAGCAGTATGCACAATATGCTGAAAGCAAAGACTGAAGGGTACCACTGTCACACCGCACACACATACAGTGAAAGCCCCACACTTCCTTCTAGATACCTGTGCACACGTGGCAGTAGCCCAGGGAAAATCCCAGTGGCAAAGCTCTATGACTGTTTAGTGAAACATTTTTTCCCCCAAAGATTGATTGATTGATTGATTGATTGATTGATTTGACAGAGAGAGGCACTGTGAGAAAAGGAGGAACACAAGCAGAGTGGGTGGGAGAGGGAGACACAGGCTTCCCACTGAGCAGGGAGCCCGATGCATGGCTGGATCTCAAGACCCTGGGATCATGACCTGAGCCAAAGGCAGATACTTAAGGGCTGAGCCACCCGGGCGCCCCTGAAACTTTTTTTTTTTTTGAGATAAAAATATAAAAACTTAAAAGTAGATTAAAATTTTAGGGTTTTTTTCCCCCTACTCCGATTGTCTTATATACCTTCTGGGGATACCTCTACCCTGGGAAGTCTTACAAGTGCTGCTTCTCTCCCTACATTCCTGATGGTCTCTAGGTATAGTAGATGATCTGTGTTTGTTGGGGAAATAAATGCCTTGTCCTATTACAAGTAATAAAGATGTGTTACTTTGTGTTGTTATCTTCCTGTCTGCTTTCTTCTAGAATTTATTTTCCCATACCCACATGCTTCCAAGCTCCAAACTTGAAGTTTGTAACAAATGTTTCTTAGAAGATGGTGCTCCCAATTATCCATAATGTAGAACCAGGAATCATAAGAGAATATAATTTTGGAGCTGTAAGGGGACTTGGGAGGTTGATGAGTCCAAAACACTTATGAAAATCAAACCAAATAAAAAGGAACGACGGTAAAGGCATAGAATGGAATATGACTCTTAACAATAAAAAGGGAATTTTTTTTAAGATTGTATTTATTTATTTGAAAAAGAGAGATGAGGGGGACAGAGGGATAAGCACACTCCACACTGAGCATGGAGCCCGATGCAGGGCTCGATCTCATGACCGAAGATCATGACCTGAGTTGAAACCAAGAGTCAGAAGCTTAAGTGAGGGCACCACCCAGGTGCCCCAGGGAGTGAGCTTTTGATCAAATGCAACAACATGGATGTATCTTGGAATAATTTTGCTGTGTGACAGAAGCCAGACAAAAAGCACTGCATACTGTATGATTTCGTTTATAAAAAAGTGGAAAATGCAAGCAACAGTGATGGCCGGGGCTGCCTGTGGATGAGTGGGAAAGGAGTGAGGAGGGGACGGAAGGCAATACGAAGAAGGACGAGAGGAAACTTGTGGGTGTGACAGTCTTGATCCTGGTGATGTTTTCACAGGTGGATACAAATAGTGCACTTTACACAGATATGGTTTACAACGTCACTTACACATCAGTAAAGCCACTTACAGAAATAAAGGAAATCAGAGGCAATTCACCTGTGGAGTAAATATTTAGTAAATGCCTGCAGTATGCCAGATTCCTGTGCTCTGTGCTAGGGGTTCAGAGAGAGTGAAGACTTGGCCTACACTTTCAGGAAGCGCACAATCTAGTGAGGAAGTTAGAAAATAAACATATAAATTAGATCCAGTATGTTAAGTGCTATGAAAGAGGAACAGATGGGTAACAGGAGGAGTCCCGAACATGGGTGCCAATGGGTGCCTCTTCCGGGGGAGGGCAGGGAAAGCCTTACGAAAGAGAGGAAGCTGAGCCAAAGCCGGCTTAGCATTGGTCAGGTGGAAGAGCGCCCCCCCCTTCTGAGGGAACATTGTGGCCAGATGGGTGAAATGTAAGTTCCAGGAACTGTGTGTGGTTCAGCTTGACTAGAGCAAAGGACACTCTAGCGAGAGAAGAGACTGCAGAGGTTGGTGGGGGCCAGACGGTGAGGCTTTGCTTCCCTGCCAGTGCTCAGGTGTCTTGTTCTGCAGGGTTGAACTAACAGGTGGTCTCAATCCATAGTCTGTGTCACAGGGACACCGTCTCTTCCAAACACCTAGCATAGACCTCTAGGTTTTTATGCCTGCTTCATGCTAGCTTGGGAGTTCTTCTGTTCCCCAGGAATGTTTCAAAACTCAAAGGAAAGAGCTGGTTTAGGTCTGAGCGACAGCTGGGGGAACATCTGCTTGCTTTTTGGAGCTACACCTGGGAGCACAGCCTCTGGTGCATTTGCATATCGGAGGCAACCAACAATCCAGCTGCCCCAAAGGCAGTTTTTCCACAGGCCAGAAATGTTGCCTTTGGTTCTGGCAGGTGGCACTGATCCCTAAAGTCCTGTATTTCTGACAGTGGCTGTCTGGTGTGCAGTGATCTGTGTCCTGTCTGGTTCTCTCCTACCCTCTGGTTCTCTGTTAACCAGTCACCACTGGATTTCTCCAGCCACGGAGTAATAGAGGTCATGGGAGAGTCCCTTATTTGTTTGTTTGTTTTTAGAGTGGTTTTCTGTGAAGACTAAGAGGTTGGATTCAGAGTATGATTGTCAGACCACATTAAAAATGCAGGCAGCGGTGCAGAACACGGATGGCTCATGTCAGCCAGACATTTCAGTGTAACCAGAGGAGAGAAACACGGCGAGGGCCTGTGTTAATGGAAGTAGATGCCAGACTACATGGTAAGGTCTGGCTCACGTTTCTCCTATTCCCTGCCACCCTTCAGCCGGAAGAGAGCAGCTCATATTTAAGTTAGAATTTAAAATGGGATTGCTGCTTAATGAGCATTCCTGTGATCTAGAGATCAAGTTGCTTACACCTTGAAAGGAGAGCTCCCATGCTCCCAGTTGGGAGAACTTTTACTCTTAGGGCAGTTAGGATTTCCAGCAGGTGAGAAGTACAGGTTTGGTGGTGTATTCCTTCTTGCCTTGGGGATTCTTTGCCATCTTCTCAGGGTTGGACCAAGAGGACAAGCAAAGTGCTTGCACTGATTTCCCTAACCAACGGGAGGAGAGCTGTGGCCAGCACGGATCCGTGGGATCAAGTGGGTCCAGCAAAGGCCAATGTCAGTGATCTGGGTGGATTAATAAAACTGATGGTGTCAGGAGGGAAGAAGTGTCCAGTGGTAATTGTGGAGTTTGGTTTTTCTGTCTTCTCACCTGGGCTGGTGAAAACAGTCCAAGTGTGGGTTGGCCCAAGCTCTGTAGCTCTGTTTATTGTCTCCTCTTGTCCTCCCCCATGCTAGCTGCCAGCTTGGCTATTAAATGGCTCAGAGCCTTTTTTTTTTTTTTTTTTTTTTCTTCACTGTGTCAATCCTGGAAGGTCATGACTGTTGTGATTTGGGGCTGGTTTCCCAAATGGGTGGGTGAAATGGATCTCTAACTATCGATTTGTTTTCTTGCATTTCAGTCGTTCCAAGGAAGTCAAGGACGAGCATACCTCTTTAACTCAGTGTGAGTGTCTCTGGTACATCCATGTTTTGGTGCAAATTTTGTCAGGTGGTGGGAGAAGGAGCGCTCGGTGATAATTAAACAATGGTCCCTGCCCCCCTCTGCCATGATAAAACATTACTACGAAACATTACTCTCCACAGTAGGTAGCCAATTATCTTTGGGGAATTTTTTTTGGGGGGCAGCATCTTTGGCTAAAAATAACACACTTACTACCCACAGTAGGCACATCAGAGGGCTGTAGGCTCATAGGGAAGAAGTTGAAGTGCCTCCAAGAGCCTCATCATGGAGGCTTCAGAACCAGGTCTAAGATGAGTCATCCGGGAAGAGAGGAGGTCGAACAGAAGACACGGAGATCCGCTGCGGGAGCTGGGACTGGAGGAAAAGGCCTGGGCAGTGAAGAGCCTCCCCACTGCAGTCTCGGCCTAGAGGGCTCTTGGTCGCTCCAGGGCAGGTCATTTATAGCCTCTTACCTGGGAAAGGAAGGTGAAGCTCACACAAGTGTGGTGAACTGGGAGAATGGCAGTCTCGCATGTTCAGCTGGAGATAATACAGGGCTCGTTCGTCCTTGCAGTCAGAGACAAGACCATGCAGATGTCACATTCGACATCTTCGGCTGTGTTCAGTCATCAGTGAGCTCTGAGCTGAGGACCCATGCTCCTGGCTTTGGTCTTCACAGTGTGGCCATCACTTAGTCCCCTTAGGTCACAAGGTTAGAAGGATTAGTTAGAAACATTCCAAGCAAAGTCTCAACCATAAAGACATTTTTTTTTTTTTTTTGTAGACTCACTGAATCAGAACTTGCAGATCCCAAATGCATTTCAATGGAGATGTTTCCACGTGGCTACATTTTAGGGGCTGTTACCACGTTTGGTCATAAACAACGCCCTTCTCAGCGTTGGCTTCCCTTGAGGCATCCGTGCTCAGTTATTTTCTCACCGCAAGCTCTGCTTGAACGACCAGGGCTTAGTGTGTACTAACTACATATTCTTTCTCTCTCTCCGTCCCTTGGCACAGAGTTAATGTGGGCTGCGGGCCCGCAGAAGAGCGAGTGTTGCTAACAGGACTCCACGCAGTCGCAGACATTTACTGTGAAAACTGCAAAACCACTCTGGGCTGGAAATATGTGAGTACTGAGGAGTCTGGTCGGGTGGTGAGAGGGCTGTGAAGGGAGTAGCTGAGAACCTCGTGCTGGAAGATTGCTTTCTTCTCCTGGCTTCTTGTGGCCTTGTGGGGTTATCTTAGTCCAGGAACAGGCAGCTGAACCCAAAGAGCAGCTCCTGGCACCCTCCTGTCTGTCACATGCATGCTTCTCTTTCCTCTGACAGTCCTGTTCTCTTATTCATTCCTTCGCACCTGCCCCTGAGATGGACAGATAGACACACACATCTCCTTTACAATTTAATTAATAATAATAATAATAACAGCAGCACATAACATTTCCCTTACTATGGGGACTTACCGTGTTCCAGGCCTGTATTATTTTATGTACACTTCACAGCATTCTTAGAAGGTAGGTCATATTTTAATCCCTATTTTATGGATGAGGAAACGAAGGCATAGGGAGGTGAATAGTCTATCCGATGTTCTCTAGCCATTACATGGCCAAACTGGGATATAGGTATCTGGGAGTGTCACTACAGAGCCCATCCAGTAAATGTCCTCCAAACATCGCTCAGGTCCTAGGCCCTGTGCTAGCATCATCAAACATATTAATTAATGTCCACTGTTAGATATAGTCATGGCTGGGATCTCCCTACTGGACATTTGCTCCTTCACTGTTTAACTCAACAAGTATTATTAATGTCTTCATGACACCTAGAGTGAGCAGTCCTTCGTCAGGGTGAGAGGAGGTATGGGTGATCGGTGAACATAAACTTCTGTAGTTACTGCTGGTAGATACATTAATTACTGGCAGATATCCTCACGTGCTTTCTTCTGCCCAGTCATGGTAGGATATTGAGTCTTCCCATCTCTGGGAGGACAGTTTAATCCATGTAAATGCTGTAAATTCCCTGTCCCATCAGTTGCCCAGGGCCAGTGTGGGGCTGGCTCAGATGATCTGTGGTTAGGTAGCTTTTAGTTAGCTTGGAAAGAGCCTGGAGGAGTTGTCAGAACTGCCCACAGAGTGATAATGATGTGTCAGTGTAGGTTTGTTGATTATGACAAAGACATAATCGCGGGACTCTGGGAATGGGGGAGGCCGCCCATTATGTGGGAGCAGGGAGTGCAGGGGAAACCTCCTTGCCTTCTGCTCCCTTTTGGTGTGAATCTAAAAATATGAAGAAGTCTATTTAAATAAAAGAGATGTTGAGCAAAAGAAGCCCGACATACGAGTATGATTCCAGGGGCGCCTGGGTGGCTCGGTCGTTAAGCGTCGTTAAGCGTCTGCCTTCGGCTCAGGTGACGATCCCAGGGTCCTGGGATTCAGTCCTTCCTCAGCAGGAAAACTGCTTCTCCCTGTCACATTCCCCCGGCTTGTGCTCTCTCTCTCCTGGTCCATCTCTGTCAAAAACAAAAACATGATTCCATTTAACCAAAGTTTAAAAATGTGCAAATCTTCACTACCACAGGGAGAGTCCGCCATGGAGCAGCACTGCCTTTACATCCTGTCTTTCACGTCTCCCTTGAAATGTTCAGAATTAGAAAGAAACCCTGGATGGCATGTTTCGCAATGCCAAGATGGTCACAGATCCCTAAGGTTGCCCTGATTGCTTCTTGTGGGAAACCTGGCCTTGGCTCTTCTCCCCTGGATGGCCAGTGGCCCCCTCTGGGTGATCTGGGGGCCACGGTTCTGGTTGTGATTATTCAGAAATGTTCTGCCCTTCTGTTTCTCCAGCCTCTTGGTCATCTTAATCCATTGAAGATGTACAGGATTACAGACAAAAGATAAATCTGAGTTAGTTGGTTTTGCTCCTTCAGGTAAAATGATTCAGTCCTTTGACAAAGGTTTATTAAAAGACTTCGTGTTGGATACAAAAGTAAATGCGATCTAACACCTGCCCTTGAAGTTGTTTATAGCCATGATATCAAGGAGGAAAACTAGAGGTAAACAGATAAAACAGCTTGACAAGCATAGTGATACGCACGGGACAGTGGGAAAACCTCCTTCTCCCCAAATATTTATTGATTACCTCTCACGTCCCAGGCCCATGCTCCAGTCTTTCATTCCATTATTTCTTCTGACCCTCACAGAAATCCTGTGAAGTGAGAGCGCCGAATCCTAACCACTAGACCACCAGGGAGCGTCCTGTGAAGTACTTTTAATAATTCTCCCAGTTTTGTAAACGAAAAGTTTGCATTGGTAAACTTAAGTGGTTAAGTGATGCTTCTGGGGCCAGGGTTCAGTCTGGGATGTTCTGCAGACTCCACATCTAGTGTTCTGTCCAGGTAGGACATTTTGCAAGTGTCCTGTGGCTTGGGGGCTGTTGAATTTATTTCCTTTTGGCTTTTTTGTTGTCTTGTTTAATAGGGATATATTCTTACTTTCCTAGTTTTCTTTTTACCTCCCCCCCTATCCTGAACACACTACCATGGAACAATAGGTCTTATTCTCGAACCACATTCCTTTGTTGTGTACACACATACACAGACACACACACACACGGAACTGAGGAATAATGAAGTGTCAGGGAAATGACTGCTGAGTCCACATCTCTTGTGTGTGTGTGATGTGTTTGCACATTTTCTCTCAGCGCCCCTCTCCTCTCCACTTTGTGGAGTGATTCCTCTCTCAGCGAGAGGCTCAAGTGTGAGCCCTTGTTCAGAGTCCCAGATCCCCAGAGCTCTAGGAAGTGAAGATGCATTTCATACAAATGTTGCCCAGAACTTACAGGAGGCAGGAGGGTTGGATCCCTTTCTGAGCTGGAAGGCTAGGAAACAAAGCTGATGTCCACTGCTTCTGCACGTCAAGCTCAGCCATCTAATGACTGTGATGACCAGTGCTTTTCATACGATATACCAACATGTTTTTATACATCTACGCCTGGGAATAAAATACCTTTTGAGCCTCTACCTGTGCAGGGCTTTTTTTGTTGTTGTTTAATATCCCCCTGTGTGGCTTACTAGCCTGCAAGCCCACCCACAGTGTTGTAAATTCAGGATGGTTATCTGCCAGGTGGTTTCTGTTGCATTTTTCTCTCTGGAGGCCTGGCAGCTGGTGGGGCTTGAGGGCTGCCAGGTTCTTCAGGCTGGAGTCCGTGGAGCTCCTTACACCCTGGAGAAAGGCAGTGAAGGAAAAACAGACTTAACACACTTGACATAGAAACAGCAAGATAAACAAGAGAAAGACCTATTTGGCTCCCCAATACTTAGTACTCTCCCTGAGTGTCTTTTCTCTAAGTGGAACAAAGTGCAGTTGAGGGTTCTGCCATAGAAACTTGATGGATACATCCATAGAGCGCATTCCTGGTCAGCATCCCAAACCAAGTTCCCTCAGATTTTGCACGTGCATGCACGTGCACACACACACACACACACACACACACACAGCAGTTTCTTATTGAAGACCTATTATCTGGCAAGCAGTCTTCTAGGCACGAGGGATACAGCAATGAACAACGTAAATGAAGACCTCTGCCTGCCATGAAATTTGTGTCACTGTGGTGAGAGACAGTAGCTACAGTAGATGATGTGCAGGTTGTACTGTGGGTTTGAAAATGATGTGTGGTGAAGAAGGATGAAGCAGGAAAGGGAGCGGGGAGAGAGAATTCAGGGGTAGAAGTTGTACTTTTAAAGTAGAATAGGTGGGGAAGACCTTGCCAAGGTGGTGACATTTGGGCAAAGCCTTAAATGATGAGAGATCCTGAAGAAATTCTATGGTAAATATTGAGAAAAATGTTTCAGATACTTAAATTGCAAAATATTGAAACTTGGTTGTAAATATTGAGAGAGTCCCAGTGCTGCCTCAGAGCTGGAGCTCAGTGGCATGTTCGAGTGGCAAGAATGCTTTCATTCCGGGTGAGGCTGGTCCTGATCGCACCCGTGCTACAAGTCACCTGCTTGTCTTTGGTCATTCGGTGTCTTTTCCTTTGTGTCTCCTAGGAACATGCCTTTGAAAGCAGCCAGAAGTATAAAGAAGGCAAATACATCATTGAGCTAGCACACATGATCAAGGACAATGGCTGGGACTGATCGGAGGGTATCCACCTAACTCAGTGTCCACGTGAACACCATCCAACCGAACATTCTACCCAAGCGTGAGAGAGTGACTGAACACTTGGTTCCATCCTTTAGGGGCCTTGCCATCTGGGGCATTCTCCCACCCTGACACCGTCTTTTTGGTGACCGGCCTCTAAAACTTTGTCTCTCTGTCTCTTTGCTTTGTATCTGTTTGTGAGTTGATCCTGGCTTCTCTCTCTGTTCTAGTGTTGGCTGAAAACAAAACAACAAAAGGAACAGATACCTGACCGCGGCGGCAGCCCACCTTGATCAGGGCCCTAGGGCCCATAGAAGAGCTGCCTGATGACCTCTTGTCGGGAGAGCAGTGGCACAGCACGGGGGTGTGAGGAAGAGGGGAAGGAGAGAGGCTTGAGGGTCCCAGGGGTGGGCAGGGGATGGGCTGTTAGAGGTAGGAACAAAATTGTGCTGCTCCCGGAGTCCTGGTAACTTAGGCTTGAAATAATCAACTTGTCTAAAAGGACAAAGAGAAAAAAAAAAAAATACCTCATGACTGCATTCTCTCTGATCAGAAGCTTCTGTTCCTGACACCGACAGCGCTGGGTTAGCATGTGAGCCCAGGAACTGGCCCTAACTCCAGGGGGTCAGGGACCTGGTTCTCCTGGGTTGAGTTGGGGGTGTCATGGAAGCAAGGTGAAAAGCCCAGGTGGTTTTGATAATTCCGATGACTCACTGCCCCTTCGGGTCATCTTTGCCTCTTCAGTCACCATAGGTGAGAAGAGGGGGACTGCCATTTGCAATGGGTGCAAGATTGAAACATCCCAAAGGCTTTGGCCACCAACCAAGTAAAACCAGTAACTGAGGAGGACAGGGAACAAAGGGGGCGGTAGTTTGGGAGCTCCTTCAGAAATGGCTCAGATACTGCGCCAGAAACAATAAAAAGTAGAACCAGTTAGCAATTCTGACTATTTAACCTTTTTTCTTGACCCTTAGTAAGAGAAGAGCCTTGTGGCAAGGAGGGGGGTGGGGTGGGGCAATGCTGGGAATAGTTTAGATTTGAACCATGACAGGTTGGTGCATCTTTCCCCTTTGGTATGCAGTGGCTTCGGTGAGATCAGCAATTCTTTGTACATAGAGTTTTGGGTGTTTTCTCCAGTTCTATCCCTGTAGACTTGTGGAAAACAAAGTCCCAAGGCTTTGAGCTGAGTGATAACCTGGCCAGGAGGTTCCTCATGCCCCTGGAGCTGTTCTCGGACTTGACTGCTTTGTGTGGAGATAAATTGTCAGAATGGTCCATTAGTGGGAAGGGCCTGGGTGTGATAGCCAACATCAAGTTACAAATTCCAATATTAGCCTCTGCCTCCCATCTCGCAGCCCAAACCAAAGTTCTTTATATTAAGGAAATGGAGAACAAATCCTTACTAAGTCTCCTGAGAGAAAGGAGTTTGTTACAGTTAACCAACACTGTGCAGTGTATTCTATCAACAGCTAAGCCAGTAGTACACTGTGCACGACCGAAACTCATTTAACCGAGTTAATTTTATTGCTTAGACCGAAAATGTAATTAATGTTCAGATATGTGCAGATTATGTTAGGTAATTCTCAGCATTTCATTCTCTAAGTAGGCTGATCCTATAGGAACAGCCTATAGGATCACTTAAAAGTCACAGAAGAGTGAATTCGTAGAGACAAGAATCTGTAAAATTGATTCATCAGGATTCAAGCAGGCAGCGAGGGACATTTCCAGAATTCTGACAAATTTCCATAGGGAGTGAGTCCATGGGTGGAAATGCCTTTTCATGTCTCTGTGGTCTGATTGCAGAAGGGGGACTGGAGCTAGGAGCTAGGCGTGGTCCTGCCCTGGAGGGTGACTGGCGCAGGATTGACAGGAAGCTGGGTGGCTCCAGGCTTAGCAGTAGAGGGCTTCTGTGACACAAAAGGATTTTTAGAAATTGAATCTTGTTCCCAGAGGCTTTTAACCCACATTTCTTCAGCAACCCTGGGAGATTAAGTGCTCCCCACATTACTAAAAAGCAGACTGAAGTTCAGAAGAAGTATTTCATTTCCACTCCCAAAGAAAGAGTTCTGGCTCCTAGGGCCAAGATCTCAATGAAAAAATTTTCAACTTTCACATTCCTAAGCTGGCTCGCCAGCACAAAAACCATAGATCCCCCCTTTCTGTCTGTGCTGAAGGTAGTGGCCTTCACTTAGAGATTTTGATTAGCCCCTTTGCTCAGGGAATGTCCTGGCTGTTGATACTCCTTTCCATAGAAAGAAAATGGGGGTTAAGCATGGGTAGAGGTTTTGTCTTTGATACTGAAAATGGAATGTGGTGACATGGAAACCAGACACGGGGTGTCCTAGAATTTTCAAGGAGCAGAGGAGACCGATGTGCCACTGTTCTTCCTTGGGGATGAGGCCTCTGACTGTTGCATGGATCAGAGCAGGCTCCAGTTAGACCCAGGTTCTGGTTTTGTTTTTGGTTTTGGTTTTGGTTTTCCAGTTCTTACCCATCGAGCATCCAGTGGGTGTGTGGCACCATACTTGGTGTGAAAGATCTGAGTAGAATGTTGGTTTTTCCATAACTACAGGGGGAAAAAACAACTCATTAGGCTTTCCCTTTGTGTCAATGAAACCAAAAGTGCTTCTTAAAACTTCAGCTCCACTCATGGTTTGTCTACCTAACGTCAAGCAGTATTGGAGAGACCGCAGCTGAGTGATGGAGACACATCAACTCATGCCCTCAGTCAGTTCGTTCTTTAATTTCCTCACCAAAGTATTGACTCAGAGCATAACCAAAGACCTCATCCATTCACCCCTGGCAGGTTCAGGGAATTGGAGTTTGACGGTAAAGCCTCGGCAGGGTGCAGGGAGTAGGGCAGGGGAAAGGGCGAAGTGAGAAAGGGAAAGGCATGATGTTCTATACCTCAGCCAGCAGCTGCCTTCTTTGCAACTGAAGTCCAGCTGGCCGACCCTCTAGGTCCATCTCCCCTGTGCTGTCCTAGGTCGTGTGGCCTCAGTGGTCCTGGATACACCGAGACCCCAGGATGTTAGTCTCAGGCTGTGATGGATTGATTTGACATGAATCAAATACAGCCAGACTTGATGGCCCCAGATTGTCAGCTGGGCCTGACTGAGTGCTGCCCCAACTCCGAGACAGCAAGTTCATGGAGATGGGATAAATCTTGGCAGGTGGGTCAGTGTGTGAAAAAGAGGTGTCCCCCTTAGAAAAAGATTTTCAAGTGGATATATATATGAAAAAAAAGTTGCTTGTGAAATATACTTTTGTAAATAATATTTAATTTTTTAAATAATATATTTGGTGCTGTTTTCTCAGATCCCCTGAGAGCACTTTTTATTTTCATTTTTAAATTCTATGGTTTCCTCTGCATTTCTTGAAGTATATATTAAGGGAAACAAGTGATCACCAATATACCCTTTAAAAAAAAAAAAGATCTGTATCACTTTTGTCTGGACAGAGGCAATAAAGCAATGCCTCTGTTCCACCACCCCCCGAACTACCCATGGAGCAGACTCTGATCTGCAGTTTCGTTACCAGGTTGAGAATTAAAATAGTTTCTTGCACCAATATTGGCTAAGAAAAAAAATAAATAAAATCAGTATAGTTACAGCTTAGTGATTCCTCTTTTTGGAAGAATTTCCAACAAATCGGGATCTTGTTTTTAATGTGTGCGTGTGTGTGTGTGTAAAAAGCATTTTGGACTGTGCCTCCTGTTTTCTTTTTTATTGGGGACAGTATACCTACAGTTTACACCTTGGGCACATAAGGCTTTCTTCTCTTTCTTGCTGGTTGTTTTGTTTCTGAGTGGACCAACAGCACAAACCATGAGGATTTTGATTTTCTGAGCATGGAGCTATTGCCACTTTGCTCCTTTTTCTTTGTGTGCTCAACTTTCCCAGATGGTAAAGGAAATCTATTTGTTGTGAAGGTCACACGGAATCAAATCTGTGTGTTTCACTCTGACATGTGCGTGTGTTCCTTACATACCCTAGGGTTCCGGTTGTTGTAGAAGCCATGTCTGGTTTGGGTTGAAAGAACATCGGTAAAATAATACACATACCTTGTAAGTAAACAGTTTATTTTATTTTAAGGCCATACTGCCTCAGGTTCAGGAAGAGGCTGGGAAATCAAATCTTGAACACAATCAACTTAACATATTTTAACAGAGTCTGCCTTGCATGAGGAAACATGCTAGTGATCAAGGTAGAGGAGAGAGATGTTTCATTTTCCCAAGCAAAATACAGTCATGAAATCTGCCAGCAGTGAAAGGTAAAGCCAAGAAGAAACAAACTATTCCCATCACCCAATTCAATCTGCCTGTATGTTTTTATATAACATTTTGGTGAAAGTGAGAGTCGGTTCCCTTTTCAACCTGTAGAGATGATCTTTAAATACGGAATCTGTCTATTTATGCTTGTGTTTACAAACTATATTTGTTGGGTTTGGGTTTTGTTATTTTCCCTATTTTTTTCCCCCCTGTGGCGTTTTTCAGGTCACTTTGCTTCAATAACAAAGATAATTATTTTCAAATAATTTGTCTTCACCTTTTCCTGTATTTGTACATAGTGGTTCAGTATTAGAGAAAAGTGCATTGTTTCTGTCATATTTCCAATCTGTGTTGGTGCTCATTTGAGAAAATAAAGTTTTCAAATATTCTTTGGAGGGCTCTACTGTCGTAATTGACCCAAATTGACCCAGCATGTTTTATCATGACTTTTAACATTGAAAGTAACTGAAAAGCCTGTAGGAGGTGATTTGTCTAACCCCATTCACAGAGCTCTGACTGACAGACCCTGCGGGGTTGTTTACTGCAAGGACAATTGGCCAATTAATGAATAAAAATCAGGTCTCCTGCTTATCTGCAAATGCTTCTCTTATCTTCAGATATCAGAAATGCCTGAGTGACCTTTAGGATTTCTGTCTACTAAGCCCCGTATTCTCAAACTCTGCAAACTTTTCTGTTTATACCAATTTCTTTGGGGGAAATGGGATTGCATTAAGTGAAGAGATAAAAGAATTGTAAAACCACAAAATGAGGTGACAAAGAGGCAGCACTATCTCTGAATAATGGGCTGACAATGGGAAAGAAGTAGGCACAGTTATAGAATATGGAAAATCAAGTCTTCTCACTGAGCAGATATTTATTAAACATCTATTAGGTTCTATAGGCACTGGGTGAGGCAGTTGGACCATTCTAGTAAATCGTCTGTTTTTCTTTTCAAATCCAGTATCTTCCATATGCATAGCCTTGCATAGCCAGGCAGCGTCCTCAGTTGTGTATTGTGCCTTCATTTAACAGACTAAATATTTTTGCCTAGACTTCCGCTTTTTCGAAAGCTAGTCTCCACAGCTTACAGTGTTCTCACCTTATATAGGCAATTTAAATAGTGAAGAAAGAGGATATTACAACCGCCCAAATGTGTGTGTATTTGTGTGTTTTCACATTGGTGAGAGTATTTTAAAAGCCTGTTCTCTATAAAATAAGAAATACCTTGTCTTCCCATGAATTTTCACCTTCCCAGTCTGGGCCTAGCTGCAGTTGACTTTTATTTGTCCTTGAGGGATTTATCTTATTCCCGTGACCTGTTTTGCTTCAGTGGATGTGTCTGTTATCATTTCGTTCTTGTTTGCCTTTGGCGGACCAGGAGGAGAGAAAAGATAACATGTGTGGGAGACAACCGGTTTCAAACCAGCAATCCTTGGGTCCTCTCCCTTCCAAGCTCTTACACCGCAGTGGCTGTCCAGGACATCAAGCCTGACCCTGGGTAGGGTGCTTTGCCTATGTGACCTCACTTAAGATCATGGCTGTGAGGCAGTTCCTCCCATCATCCCAGGAGTCCTCACCACCGTATGGGAAAGCAGTGATAAATGCCGATTATTCCCATTTTATAGATGATGCAACTGAGGTCAGGAAGGTTTCTTGGGAATGACAGGGTCAGGAATCACACATAGCCTGGCTTCACCACTCTATGGTCTTTCCCTGCACTGTGTTCCAAATGTCAGCCTCTCTCTTCCTCCAGCCTTCTTAATTCTTGTGTGGCTTCATAGGACAGTTTCTCAGTCTGCCCATCGTGACTGCTTAGTATGTGAGGGGTCAGGGAATGTGAGTGAGCAAATTAATGTTAAGCAGAGCCACAAAGGTCACTGCTACCTGAAAAGTATTGTGTGTGCCATAGCTGAACGTAAGCTGGGCTTTGTTGTTTTTAATACTCTGCGGTAGATCCTATGTGTAATCCTTGGCCCCTTGATTAATAGTAGGTACTTAACAGCTGCTTTGTGAACATTGAATTAATGTGGATTCAAAATCTGTTTAGTTTGTTGGTATCCCAAAGAGGAGAAGAGAGGAGGTTAGCACTGAATGTTTCCTGCGTAAGGTAAATGGTTACATCAGGAACACTCCGTTTACTATTTGCATTTATTTATTCAGCAAGGACTTTTTTTGGACATCTATTATGTGCCTAGTCTAGTCAGGAAGCTAATCCTAGGGAGCAGAGAATCAGTGGTACCAACTGTACCCAGTGGGAGAACAAAGGGTTACTCGTGGCCCTCCCTAGCTGGGGAAATCTCCAGCCACATGAGCCACCACCCTCACCAGCAGCTGTTTCCTGTAGAGGCAAGTGCGCATAAATCCTTTCATCTGAACCTAGAGCAGGGCACAGGGCAACCTCTGGAGTTAGTGCGCCTGATTTCAAATACTGGTTTCAATTAGTAAAAAGGTCATCTATGGAAAGAGCTCAGCCCAGTGCCTGGCACATAGCAAGGAATCAGTAATACAATGGTTGCTATGATTACAGAGTCCAGGTTATGAAGTGGCCTGTTAAATTATATTTTTATTTCCATTATTTGCTTAATTTTGCAACAGTCCCGTAAAGCAGGTACTCCCATTTTATAGACGACAAAACTGAGGTTCCGAGTGTAAATAACATGCTCATGGAAGAGCTGGGATTTTTAAACTCTTGCTCTGATTTGAAGCCCTCCCCTCACCCCCCCCCCGATGACTCCACCACAAGCACCCTCCATTCTGTGGCCCCAGCCTACTACTCAGGAAGCAGGAATAACCACCAGATATGAAACTTCCTGACAGATGAGACCAAGAACACACCCAGACTGTCATGAGTGTTTTGTTGACTCCTGTTTTATTCTTTTCATGAAATAGAAATTCTGGCTTTTCCATTGGAAGCCAGGAGCTTAGAACTGAGGAAGAGTTGAGTTGTATCATACCTTTAAAATATTTTATAGGATTTCAGGCCTGTTGATTGCAGGGCTTTCATTTTAAGAGGAAGAAGTGTTGCTTCCAGTTGTTCAGACTGGTAGAAAAGATGGAAATGAAAACCATGCCCATGCAGAAGTGACTAAAGTATCCTAACATATAGTACATTTCTGTGGGGAACATTTGGGGGTAACTCTCCAGGCCAGCTTGGAACAAGCCAAACATCAAAAGTTCATGTGGCATGAAGATACTTTTTTTTTTTTTTTAAGATTTTATTTATTTGACAGAGAGAGATCACAAGTAGACGGAGAGGCAGGCAGAGAGAGAGAGAGGGAAGCAGTCTCCCTGCTGAGCAGAGAGCCCGATGTGGGACTCGATCCCAGGACCCTGAGATCATGACCTGAGCGGAAGGCAGCAGCTTAACCCACTGAGCCACCCAGGCGCCCCCGCAGATACTTCTAATCTGCCCCTCTCTTCTCCCCAGGTGATAATGGGATCATTTTAATGAGAGACAAGAGAGCTCTGGGAAAGCTGTATTTTCCAAGGCCCTAGCAAATCATTTGAAAACTATGACAGAACTATTGAGTTGTATTTATTTTGAATTAAAACTATGCAAATGGTTTATTCCAAGCTCAGAAATTACCAGGGTCATGTAGAAAGAAGGTTGGCTTTGGAGTCGGACAGATGGGGATTTGAAGCTTGACTGTATGCTTATCTGCTGATCACTTTGAGGAAGTCCCTGCAGTTCTCAGGAATGGTTTCTGTGATCTGTAAATCAGATATACCAGCAACCACACTTAAGTTATTGTCAGGATCAAATAATAGCCATGAAGTGCCCAGCACATTGCCCAGATCAAATAGGCCTTACCAAGTGTCACTCGCCACTCCCCCGTGGAGCACTTGTTAGCACAGAGGATAGTGAGGATCCAAAATTCATCTGTCCAGCCCACCTCTACAAAGGAGGAGAGGTGCTTTAGTCAACACCTGGTGTTGGGCCTGGGAAGTTGCAGACTGACCTTAGAACCCAGCACCCAGGTGACCAGGCTAGTGGTCCCTGCTCCATGCTACTTGCTCTTAGCTCTATGGTGTTAACATGTATAGAAAAGAAAAAGGGCATCGGCTAGAAAAACATCCTTGAATTTTAGAATCTTGTTTGAGAATTTTTATAGTAACCATCTTCGGTGGTCTTCAGTCAAGCACAATTTGCTCTGTGTTCTTGCACTCTGGCCTTGATAGGCAACACGCAGAAGGACAGAATGCTCTCAGATCTCATTCAGCTCCCCAGCATCCCCTGGACTGCCTGTCCCTAATGCTAGTTTCCAGAGCAAGGCCCCGCCAGCGCAGCAACCAAGCAGGGATGTTTTATTTATGGCTTTAACAATGGAGTCTCTTGGGAAAATTTGGTTTCCCATTCCCAGAAGCAAAAAAATCCATCCACAGAATGTTCTTAACATTTATTACCATTTGTTTTTTTTTCCCTACCACATTCTTTGAGCCACGTTAATAGACTTTAAAATGTCCCTTCACAAAAGTGGGATAATCTGAGCTGTCATTCATTTGCCTTGTATGTTGTGTACCAGACGGGCACAGTGTCAGAAATTAAGAATATAGGTTGATAATGCCACCGGTGACATAATCCTATGTTGAACATGCTGTGTTTATGACCCAAACTGCCGTCAACCCAGAAGGAGCTTGTTTTAGCTTTGTCCAGTTCCCCATCCCTGATTGCCGCTGCCACTGCAAGACCAGCACCCACTTCTCCTGAAGGCACTCAGGCTTGAAGTTGTTTCCATGGTGACGAGACAGCCCCAGGACTCGGGTTTCATTTCATTTTATATCTCAATGATATTATAAAGAAATTGCACCAGTGAGAATGTCAGCCGTCTGAGGGAGGAAGATTGAGGAAAGGAAGAGCCACTGACCTTCTGGGACCCTACCTATCAGAAGAGCCCCTGTGGGAGTTTGTGTTTAACAAGGGGGTGAGGGTAGCCATCCTGCAAAGGAGAAGTCAGAGTCAGCACAGAGATAAACGGGTTAGGACCTGTTGTGTCCAAGGCCTCGGATATTTCATCTTGCCTGGGGTAGATCCAGGGTTAGCCTGAGGGAAACTTGGTCCAAAAAGCTCTGCCATGAGGCAGGCAGAATTCCACACGAGAATACCTGTAAAGATCCTTTCTGCCTGTGGGCAGGACACTAACTGGCAGATGGGGACTGAAAAGCAGGCTTCCAGGCTCAATTTAGCTCTGTAACCTTGGCTAGTTGGTTCCCTTTTGAGGCTCCGCTGACGGTCCTCAGGGTCATAAACGCTAAGTGTGATAATGTACGCAAGTGCTGAGATGGTGTCTAGCTCCCTAGAGCTGAAGAAATGTTTTTTGTCGTTTCAGTAGTAGTGGCGAAGCAAGGCAGGGGTGTGTGTCCTTCTGAGCAGAAAAATGCATGTGAATCACTGAACAAATGAGAAGAATCAGAAGATGGTTTAGAACTATCCTTTTTCATTGCATACATTTTCTCAGCATATTTTGGTTGATATTTCTTCATATTTTGGCAAATAGTATATACCCCAAAGACAGTAACTTACACATTCTTTCCACAGGTCTTTATGAGCCAGACTTTGTGCTAGAGATAGATGAGATCCCTGCCCTCAGGGAGTCTTCTCAACCCATTCAGGGAGTACTTGTTTAACAGCCAGTGGGGGCGGGGGGAGTGGATAGTTGCCCAATGAGGGAAAGGTCAGAGCCACCATTGCTATTACTGGCTTGGACTGAAAAGTATAGTTGTAGAAAGGCTTCTCAGAGACCCCTTGCTGCCTGTCGTCCACGGGTCCCTCCATCTCTTGACGCAGGCCTGTCCTATGATCCTTACCAGATTCTGAGGCAGGAACCCAGAGTCTTCATGGTTGACTGTACTAGCAGCTCAGTTTATGTTTGATGAACAAATACTCATGTGGATATAAGGATGGTCATCGAACAAAAGGCTTACTCCTTTCAACCCCAACCCAAGAGGAAACTAGTGTTATTTATTGACTGTTGTGAGAGGGAAAGATTGTCTTAGCTCTTAACTTCATTCCACTGGAAACAATAAGGTAAATGAGAGAGAAGTTCAGAAGATAGGAAAGGTCACTAAAGCAGGCATGTGTTTCACATCTCATGGTGGGAGTGAAGGTTCTCAGATGATTTCATTCAGTCCAACCTAAGTACAAGGGGTGAGCAGCATGGGATGGCCGGCAGTCATTCATGTCATAGCAAGGAAAAGGGTCTCTTCACA
Organism: Lutra lutra; assembly: GCF_902655055.1. Taxonomy (NCBI): domain Eukaryota; kingdom Metazoa; phylum Chordata; class Mammalia; order Carnivora; family Mustelidae; genus Lutra; species Lutra lutra. The sequence continues at coordinate 33,803,412 of NC_062293.1, forward strand.
TGGGGTATGTTGGACGGAGCTGAGCAAGGTTTTGGGGGGCACAAACAGGAATCATTTCAGCTGGCTGCCAGAGGGTGATGTCAGTCTACCGCCCAAGGAAAGTCCTCAGCAGTATGACCTGGTGAGGCCATGTATGGGCTCACTCAGTCATAGGTAGGGCAGTCAGTGAACATGGACTCTAATCCTTTCCATGGGGTCTCTTTAGGTTTAACCTTTTCGTCTCCAGACCCCACTAATCTCTCTGATCATTTTCTTTCCCTCTCTCATCCCTATCTCTTTAATCTAGGGAATCTCTTTTAAGTGAGGTATAGAGGTGGGTACATCTTGCTTTCATTTATGGTATTTTCTCCCAAATGCTTTGTTCTTGCCTGGAGTATTTTTTTCTTACCTTTGATGGCCTAAGATTTGAAACTCCAATTTTAGTATATGTGCTGCCTAAGCGAGCACAAGATTTGAAACTCAAAGCCAAAGAAATACAAATTGTTTTTCAAGTCACATATAGTTTACAGATTGCAAAATTTACCCCCTTGAGGTGTATGGTTCTGAGTTTTAACAAATGTATACAGTCACATAACTAACCATCACAGTTAAGATATAGAATAGTTAAATCACCTCCAAAAGTTCTTTCATGTCCCTTTTATAATAAGCCCCTCCTTTCTCCAGCTCCCAACAACCACTGATTTTCTGTTAATGTAGTTTTGCCTCTCCCAGAATGCTGTATAATAACATAACTCATTCAATCTTTCTTTTTTTTAAGATTTTATTTACTTATTTGAGAGGGAGAGCACACGGGTAGGGGTGAGAGGCAGAGGAAGAAGGAGAAGCAGACTCCTCACTGAGCAGAGAGCCTAATGCAGGGCTTGATCGCAGGACCCTGGGATCATGACCTAAGCTAAATGCAGCTGCTTAACTGACTGAGCCATCCAGGTGCCCCAATCTGTCTTCTTTCAAAATGCTTTAACATAATACTTTGAGATTCATCCATGGTAATGCATGAATCAATAGGTCATTCCTTTTTATTGCTGAATAGTGTTCCATCATATGGATATACCACAGTATGTTTACCAGTAATGGACATTTGTGTTGTTTCCAGTTTCTGGCTATTAGGAAAAAGCTGCTATAAACATTTATGAACAGGTTTTTGTGCATATTGTGTCTATATTTTTACTTCTCTTGGGGAAATCAGATTGCTGAGTTATGTGGCAAGTGGTTGTTTAAATTTAGAAGTAACTAACAAACTTTTTCCAAAAAGGTTGTGTCATTTTGCATTTCTGCCAGCAGTCCATGAAAATTCTGGTTGTTTATATTTCAATTTAGTCATTCTGATAGATGTGGATACTCACTCTCTCTCTCTCTCTTTTTTTTTTTTTTACCCGATTTCTACTGCCACGTTCCTCTCATGGTATAAATGTACAGAAATTCCTATCTGGGGGCGCCTGGGTGGCTCAGTGGGTTAAGCCGCTGCCTTCGGCTCAGGTCATGATCCCAGGTCCTGGGTTCGAGCCCCGCATCGGGCTTTCTGCTCAGCAGGGAGCCTGCTTCCTCCTCTCTCTCTCTCTCTGCCTGCCTCTCTGCCTACTTGTGATTTCTCTCTGTCAAATAAATAAATAAAATCTTTAAAAAAAAGAAATTCCTATCTGACCAAACAAGGAAAAGAGCGAGAAAGAAATTTAAAAGTGGCTTTTTTAAAAAAGATTTTATTTATTTATTTGTCAGAGAGAGAGCGCACAAACAGGCAGAGGTGGAGAGGGAAGCAGGCTCCCTGCCGAGCAAGGAGCCGGATGCGGGACTTGATCCCAACACCCCGGGATCATGACCTGAGCCAAAGGCAGCGGCTTAACCGACTGAGGCACCCGGGCGTCCCCAAAAATGGCTTTACATGATAAGCAAAAATATCTTTTACTTCATAAGAAAACATAAAGACAAGAATGAAAAAATGAAGTAAGAGAGCAGGTGTTGGAAAGAGGGACCCAGGAATAGGATCTCAAAAGCTCTCCAGAGTGACTCCTTTTTGTCATCTATCTAGGTAAGAAACAGTTTGGCCAAATTTTCTGATTGATCCATTTTAGAAAAACCCACTTCTGCTCTGGGTATAGATTATAAAACCAACCCCCTCTATTAACTCTTGGGTTCTAACCTCATGTCCTTCAAACCAGAAATGGGAACTTTTGCAGAAAGAGGGCTGTGGCGACAGCATTGCTAAAGTAGCCACATGTAAAATAATTACAAAGGGCTGTACCTTCAAAGGACAACCTTAACCCTTGATCCCAAATTATGTATTTTCTTAGTTCTTTGGAAGGTGATTTGCCATGAAGCCTTTGAAATCTTCTGAGGAATCAGTCTTGTTCTTTTCCTCATCACTCCTCATTCACTTCATCGGCACACACATTTTCAAGATAATCTTGCAATTTATAATCTTGGCCACTTAGTTCAAGACCCCAGTGAAACTCCTATGACCTCAAAAACAGGCTGCTAGAGTCGGCATCTAAAAAACTCGGATCTGAAATGGAAACTTCACCCGCTTCCTTCTACACGAGAATTCAAAGAAGATACGTCTTCCAGGTACGTATGAAATACACACTGGGGATCTGTAGACCCAGAAGTTGCTTCTTGTACTCCTTTGTGTGGCCAACACCCCATAGACTACCTGACAGTCTCTACATCCTCTTGCTTTTCCTCCTTCTTCCTTTTGCTGTTCATATCCAGAACTGCCTATTCCAGTCCCCTCTGTTTTTCCAAATGCGAGAGAGAGCAAGAAGGGAGAAGGGTGGGAATGTTGAGGAACTGAGGTACTCTGCTGACTGGTTGGCAATGCTTACTTTGGTTTCTAGGCAATAAATCATAACTTATAAGCAAAAGGCCACTCCTGGTTTCAGCTACCATCTGGACCCATATTCCCCAAGGCTCTGTCTCCAGGGTGACCCAGTACTATGGCAAATGCAAAACCTGCTAGATGGAGTGTCCATGTTTGAGAACCAGACTCTAGACATTTGGTTCAAAGAGTGATGGTGACACAATGGGGTCAAGTGAAGCTGTCGGGAAAATAGCTAATAATAACAGATCATATGTATTGAGCACTAGCTCTGTGCCAATCATCAAATGCCTCCTCATGTTCTTTTTTTCATTAGCTCTCACATTAACCCTATAACGTAGGTCCTATCATTAACTCAGTAAACTGCGATGCCTGGCTGACTCAGTCGGTGGGGCATGTGACTTGATTTCAGGGTTGTGAGTTTGAGCCCCACATGGGTGTAGAGATTACTTAAAAATAAAAAAAAATTGTAAAAAAAATAAATAATAAGAAATAAAATTTAAAACACCCTGAGGTTTAGAGATGGCGACTTCCTAAGGGCCCCCAGCTAGTAGATGATAGACCCAAGTTTTAAACCTAGGTAATGTGACTCCAGAGTCTTCATTCCTAACCACTCTACAGTATAACTATCACTAGAGCCCATGGCAGTGAAAATCCCTGGGTAGATCAGTGCAACAGTGGGAAAGTGTGAGAACAAATGTTTTCCAGATTTCGAGATCTACTTTGAAAATCAAGTCATCTCAGCAGTCCCTCATTTATTCACTTAACAGTGATTTTTGAATATGTACAGGTGCTGGGGATACAATAGTAACAAGATAACTATGGTTCCTGCCCTCGTGGACCTTACCATCAAAAAGAGTTTGTAAAGAGAAAATTGCAATTTTAAAATGATGGGTTTCATCAAAGGTATGAAGGGGTGGTGCCAGAGAAGAGGAAGAGGTACCCGAATCTGGTTGTGAGGGTGAGAAAGTGCTTCATAGAGGAGGCATCTTAGGAGCCAAGTCTCAAAGAATAAAGAAGAATCACCGAACAGACAAGGTATATGTGCATGCATGTACATGAGGAAGGGTGTGGTGTTGCACCCAGGAGAAAAGGAGGAGGCATTGTGGGTAGAGAGGGCAGCCCAGCCCCACTATTCCAACCTGAGAGAGCACATGTTTGATGATGCCTGCAACACAGCGTTCAAGGTAAACAGCAGGAGAGGAAGAAGAGGCTGTATAAGGTGGGTGAGGCCAGCGTGGGCATCAAACTCCAGTTTAGTCAGTTATGGAAGGAAGGGTGAGAGAAGGGCAGAGAGGCCAGATGGGAACAGGGAGATAATTTAGGAGGATGTAGTACTATTGCTGATGAGAAAAGACACAGCATCTAGCCAAGAGCAGCAACGGGGGGGATAGAGAGGAAGAGATGAATGAGAAGATGCCTAAGAAGCCAGAATCCAGGGCGCCTTGGTGGCTCAGTGGGTTAAACCTCTGCCTTCAGCTCAGGTCATGATCTCAGGGTCCTGGGATCTAACCCCACATTGGGCTCTCTGCTCAGCGGGGAGCCTATCCCCCCACCCCCACCGTGCCTGTCTCCCTGCCTACTTGTGACCTCTGTATGTCAAAGAAATAAATAAAATCTTAAAAAAAAAAAAAAAAAAAAAGCAGAATCCACAGGACTAGAGGCTGTTCCAGTGAGGCCGCAGATGGGTTCAGGGCACAGGCTGTATGGTTTCAGCCTGCGCTGATTCCATTCACTTCTAGCAGTGTGACTTGCCAAGTCATGTAAGCCGTCTGCCTCAGCCTCCTCTCTATAAAATGAGGATAATAATAGTATTTACAGCACAGGGTTATGGTAAAGATCAAATGAGATCCATGTGCCTACAATAGTGTCTGGCATAGTAAATGCTCAACACATTTTCTCTTCATTATTTTAGTGATAGAAAGGGAGGGATCTGGGCTGGGTCCCAGGTTCCTGACCTGGGTCACTGTGTCAGCACGAACTTAAGTGCAGGACCCTCTCAAGCAAGTCATAGTGTAACAGCACCTACTAGAAGCACTGTGGAACTGATCCTAATAGGCCACAACCGAGATTTGCTGTGCTTATTTAGCGATGGAAGTAAAAAGTGACACTGCTGAGGAGCTCCAGGTTCTGGGCTGCCTGACTCAGCAATATTTTCTGCCTTTATTCTGATGACGTTACCCCAGAGATATTTTTCAAACATCAGAAGTGTTTCATGTGATCCTAATGCTCTGAAAGTCATCCCAGATCATTGAAAAAGTGCTAAGATAATTTCTTCAAATATATGTATTTTAATTTAACCAAGCTTTCTAGAACTTTCTATATGTTTTTCCCTTAGACACTTTAGCATAGAAGGTTTTCAGTAAGTATGTTGCCTTCCATCCATCCATCCATCTATCCATTCCCATCCTCTGATCCATCTGTCAGCCCACCCAACCCTCCATCCTCCCCCACCCCCCCCACCCATCTATCTACCCACCCACACTGTGTGATACAGTGATGAAGAACATACAATCTGGAGACTGACACACCACTGTTAAGCTTTCCTAACTAGTAGCAGTGAGACCTTGAGGCTGTCCCGTTACCTCTCTGAACCCAGTTCCTTATTTGTAAAATGAGGATTCAGTCCAGTATCTCCGGGGGCACCTGGCTCGCTCAGTGGGTAGAGCTTACAACTCTTGATCTCAGGGTCCTGAGTTCAGGCCCCATGTTGGGCGTGGAGCCCACATTAAAAACAAATAAACAAAAAACCCCACCAAGTATCTCTTCACAGTTCTCCTGTAGGGAGTAAATGAGAAAATGAATATAAAGAGTGGAGCACAGCCCTGTGCATGTACTAACACTCCAGGACTGGTAGTTGCTTTTATTGTTCTGCAAGCCAAGCACCAAGCCGGACACTGAGCATACAGCAGTGAACAAGAGAGTTAGGGGCCCTGCCCCAGTGAAACCATCAGTCTAGAGGAGGAGAAAGATACGAGTACGTAATTTCTCCCGAACAATCCCGTCTCTATATATAGCACTACTCTCCTCCCAATTTATTAGGTTCATAATTGAGGACTCATCTTTGATTCCTCCCTTTTCTACCAACTCCCACCCCATACCTAACCCATAGGGAAGTCTTTTTAGCTCTACCCCTAAAATATATCTCGAATCTGGCCAGTTTTCACTATTTCCAATGCTACGACCTGGTCCAAGCATTCATCCTCCTTTCCCTGGATTCCTGCAACAACTTCCTCAGCGGGTCTCCTTTCTTGCACTCATGCCCCTTACAGCGTATTTCCAAGAATAGCCACGAGGATCCTTTCAAGGCATTAAATCAGACTTCGCTGGTCCTCTGCCTTAATGCCGCAGTTAGAATAAAATTCAACCTTCAAGGCTCTACGTACTCTGGCACCTACAGCTTCACTACCCACAACCATGTGGAAATTCTTTCTGTGCCTTGAGTGCATCAAGCTTGTTTCTGCTCAGGGACTTTACACGGAGGTCTCCACTGCTTAGTATGCTCTTCTGCATGTCCTCCCATGCGGACTCCTCCTCATCCATCCGTCTCTGGTCAGGTGTCAGCTCAGAGGCACCCTCTGAAAACCCCACCTCAGTACTCCTGCTCCGCTTCATCATTCTGTTCTCGTATTTTCTTCATAACATTTCTCTGTGTCCTCCCTTCCTCCCTCCCTCTTCTCACTGTTTTTGTTTCTTCTTCAATCTGTATGTTTGGCTGGTCTCATGAGGGGCAGGACTTTGTCTTCTCGCCTCTGTATCCATGTGCCTTGAATAGTACTCAGCACGTAGTAGGTGCTCGGTAAATATTTTTTAAATTAACGTATTGAATGAGTGAAGAAATTCCAGTAAAATGTGTGTGATCACAAGAACAATACTGCTGGGGCAGCATGGTGACAGCCGCTCAACAATTTATTGGAAAGGATTCCCATCTGTCTGAGAGTTAAATTCAGTCCTGCCTGATAGCAAGAACTTGGACTACAATTTTCTCAGGATTTCTTCCAATCTGAGATTCTGGGATCCATGCCCTTCACCATGTCCTGAAGCGTCCTTTCACCTGGTTCTTAGCAATACACAGATGAAAAAGCTACTGTGGCCAAGTGGTTGGTTAAAGGAAGACCTGGGCACTATTCTTTTTTTTTTTTTTTTAATTTTTAAATTTTTTTACAAACATATAATGTATTTTTATCCCCAGGGGTACAGATCTATGAATCGCTAGGTTTACACACTTCACAGCACTCACCATAGCATATACCCTTCCCAATGTCCATAACCCCACCACCCTCTCCCGACCCCCCTCCCCCCAGCAATCCTCAGCCTGTTTTGTGAGATTGAGTCTTTTATGGTTTGTCTCCCATCTTCTTTCATTTTTTCTTTCCTATCCCCCCAAGCCCCCACGCTGCATCTCCACTTCCTCATATCAGGGAGATCATAGGATAGTTGTCTTTCTCCGATTGACTTATTTTGCTAAGCATAATACCCTCTAGTTCCCTCCATGTCGTCGCAAATGGCAAGATTTCATTTCTTTTGATGGCTGCATAGTATTCCATTGTGTATATATACCACATCTTCTTTATCCATTCATCTGTTGATGGACATTTAGGTTCTTTCCATAGTTTGGCTATTGTGGACATTGCTGCTATAAACATTTGGGTACACATGCCCCTTCGGAGCACCACGTTTGTATCTTTAGGGTATATACCTGGGCACCATTCTTAATAGAACAATCAGTTCCCTTCCTAAACGAGGCACTGCCAACATTCTACACAGGTTATTTTATAGCGGATATAATAACAAAGACTCGTACTGGTAGTGCACCTAGTACATTCCATTCATCTGGCGTACTTCTTGACTAATTCTTATACCGACACTACTGAGTAGATAGTATCCTCCTCATCTTGCATATGCAAACCTGAGGCCCAGAGAGGAATCCTTACTTGTCTAAGGTCACAAAGCTGGTAAAAGGGGGAACTGGGATTCAGACCCAGGTCTGTCTGGCTCTGATGTCTAGGCTGGTTCCACAGGGTCTAGAGGGTCAGAGAGCTCCTTCAAGTGGGGAGTGGATGGTGTGGGTATGGACCTCACTAATGTTAACTTAGGAGTTAGGAGTTAGGAGTTAATGTTGACTTAGGAGAACAGTCCTGATACAGAGTTCTAGAAAGAAGTCTCTGTAATGAGCCTGCTGTCCCAGCAGGAATGGTGAGTTTTATCAAGGTCGGAGCAATTTGGCATCTGGGGATTCAAGGGCAGGATTGTGGGGACCATGGAGAAAACTGTTTTCAAAGACAGGAAGGGCTTCTCTGGGCTGCATCAGGGAGGGTAGTGTGCTCACAGTCATGAGCACATGCTGGGGGACAGGAACAAGGAAGAGGTTGTAGGGAAGCAAAAAGTGTTACCAGAAAAGCCCTGGACAGAAAATAGATGGGTGTCAGGGTGGAGGAGGAAGGGAAGAGAAGTAAATGCATCCACAGCAGGAGACTTGGAAGAAGGGTTTTGTAGTTCCTGCCCTTCTCCCAGAATGTTCTTCACTGCATCCCTGGCTGAGATATACTTTCGTTCTTGGTAGAGCCTTTCACTAAGAGATGAGGAAACTCAGCTGAGCAGTGAGGGAAGACTTTCATGGGCAACTGCCACTGAAATCCCAAGCCCTTAAATGTCAGCATGTCAGAGAGGCCTGCCTTCATCTAAATGAGACACACACATCCCCAGCATGACTCTCTGTTACTTGACCTGGCACTTCTCTCAGTAGCATTTCTCACCGTGTGTAATCCGTATTTATTAATTTTCATAGTCATTGTCAGGCTCTCCCCGTCAGTAGAGACCATCTTTGTTTTATTCACCAGTGTGTATTCAGAACGTAGAATGGTGTGAAGGAAATGTTCAAGAACTATCTGTTGAGCAGCTAAAGGGGTGAATGTTGTCCAGGCTGCTGATCCTTAAATCGGGTGGCTTTCGTGGCATGTGGATAAACTATGGTGTATTCATCCCCACCAACAGGTGCATATAGGAAAATCAAGGTAGAGTTAACACCAAGGATAGGTTCAAAGAGGAATTCAGGATCGCTGTCTAAGAGCTGTCATAGGAAGTCCTACTCCTTGGCCTACTGAGGTAAAGGGATTTCTGGCTGCTTTTATGGAAATGAGCCTAAGTCATTTTAGCCCCAGATCTCTCCTCCCTCACACCAGTCCCCAGCCAGTCCCCAGCTGAGGGCAGATCGTGGTGGGGCGGGTCATGCTAAGGCTTGCCCCACTTCATGCTGCTAGGAGCTCTGGCTCCCATCAGATATATGCTGGCTGTTGGCAAGGAGGAAGGAAGCAAGCCATAGCAGGAATGAAGTCCACCCCTTCCCCTCAGACTTGGAGCCATAGGCTGAAGGAAGCCAGCTGGTACCAGGTTAAAGAGACCACTATTTGTCACCTAATAAGCAAGTGTTTGAAGAGCGGCTGTGGAGGGCAGTGATTATTCCTCAGTAGCTTGGAAAACAGGGCATGCATGATATTTTGTTTCTCCTTTGGCCTTGCTGATAGAGTTCACTCGAGAGGTTTGGTTGACTTGATTCTTTTCAGGGAGACCTTGAAATATAGATAAGCACTTGATAAGTGGGACAGACATATGCCGCTCCCTATCCCTGGTGTACCCGTTCTTCCTGATGCTCTCCCCCTGGTTTATGAACTGTGATCATTGTTCCTAGGAAAGATAAAGGGAGTCAGGAGACTTCCTCCCTGTGGCTTCAGCAAGATACACCACAGGCCAGATTGGGCCTCAGTGTGGGACTTCTAAGTGGTGTGAATCTGGAGAAGGGAAACAAAGTTCCACTTGTTCCTGTGAGCCTTCCTATCAAAGATGTTTACACCGTGAGTCTGCTCAGTTAGAGATGCTGGTTGTTTTTTGTCCAGTAGTGTGAGAGGCTTGGATGGCCTTGGTGTGCCCTCATGTTTCCTGCCTTTTGTTTTTCTGGAAAGAAAATTAAGAGTTTATTAATCACCTGCTATATCCCAGGTACTGAACTAGGCATCTTTTCCAAAGTTGTCTCATTTCATTTGTATGAAAACCATTTCGGGAGAGGTTATTATCCCCTTTATATGCATGAGAAGATGGAGGTTCAGAAACATAGAATAAATTTACTAAGCCCTCTCAGGCAAGAGGCTGAGTCATAATTTGAACCCTGGGCATCTCACTCCTAAATTGTGTGTTCTTCCCATTCAGGATTCACAAAGAACAAAAATTCTGGAACACATTACAGGGTGACCTGATACATGGCTTAACAGTATGAATTTTAACACTAAACGTTGTTTGGCACATCTGCCTTTACTGGGGAGAGACAGAGGAGGGAGAAGCGGGTGGCCTGAAAACAGTTTTTTTGCTGGGGTTCAGCCTACTCTCAGCACCTCGTCCCATCCAGACAATTGGAGCCTCTCTAAAAAAGCCACCGTGTTATTATAGCATCAAAGAAAAGTTTGTGACCTTGGTAGCTTGGACGAAACCCCAGCTTGGACTAAAACTTCCGTCCAGGGTAGCTGACTCTCTTTTACTGCATATGAGCCACATTTTTGCAGCCCTGTCCAGAAATATCTGTGGAACCAAAGGCTCCAATAAAATGAAAGTTATCTTGCATGCTTGTCTCCTACCCTAATTGGGGGGCAGCTCGACAAGACAGAAATCCCCAAACGGTGACTTGTCCTGGAGCCCAATGACACAGTCACCCCAACCTGTATCCAGCCGCTCCTCCTGCAGAAAACGAGCTCTGCCTTCTGGGACCGAGTGTGAGCTCCACCGGGCCTCGGCAGCCCAGCTCCCAAAAGTTTGCTGCTTCCTTACTTGAGATGTATTCCTGTACTGTAATCCTACTGCGAGTGGAGCCAGCCAAAGCAGTGGCTATTAATAGGGAGGTGAAGAACGCTGAGTCAGGAGGAGGCTGATTTAGGCTGGAGGCGAGAGCCTGGCCACCTTGGCCTACAATCCTCAGTGAGAGGTCAGGGAGAGAGACAGACCTGAGCTCATTCGGCTCCTGGGCCGGAGTCAGCACCATCTGGATTTCTCAACTTTGGAAATAGAAACCTGAGGCCATCCCGATCAAAGGGCTATACCGCTGTCTTTCCCAGGTCCTTGGGGAGTCTCAGAGCCCTGAACACACACAGCTTAAATAGCCGTGATGCAGCAGAGCTGTAACTCTTCCCTGATAGTGTGACTTGGAATGGGCTGTGGGGGCCACCTTCGGCAGCCTCTGCCTCAGCAGAGAAGCCGGTGTTGACCCAGCCCTGAGCTGGCCAGAGCTCCCGTCCGCGGAGATGTCACAGGAGGGAGATTGTATTTCTGGCTTCTTGATAAGGCTTGGGGAAGTGGGTGTTACAGAAAGGTGGAAGCAAAGAGGTGAAGGTCCAGAGCGAATGAAGGGCACAGTGCAGAGTCCTGATTGTGTGGCAGAAAGTTTTCAGGCATTTCTGTTAAGGCAATGCCTTTCTCAGGGAGGTAAGACCTCAGCCACTTGGTAGACGCGCCATCACCTGGCAGCTGGAAGCAGGTTAGATTCCCAAACCTGGCCCATGCTGTGCCACAGGGAAAGTAGAACTCCCGGACGCTGGGTTCAGAGTATCCCTTACTCCGTACCGGGTGCGAAACACACGCTCTGTATGCTGCTTCATTTGGTCCTCACCAGTCCCGACAGGTGGGTATTACCACCCCTCTTCTCAGAGGGAAAATGTGAGATTCGGGGACGCAAGGTGACAGTCACAGGGATAGAAGGTGAAAAAGTAGGACTAAAACCTAGGTCTGTCCGCAGCCTTAGTGCCCGTCCCCATCTTTTTGGCTTCTATGGGGACCCGGCCATCTGTCCCTCTGTCGCTGCTCTGGTGCCCACACTGAGTGGGCGTGATAGCAGTGTGTGTGTGTGTGTGTGTGTGTGTGTGTGTGTGTGTGTGTTGCTAGAAGGTGCTGTTCCTTCAGTTGGTTAGCCATGCCTTGGTATGTTTCCTCAAGGTGGGAGATTGTTTTGGTTCCTGGATTGCTAAAGAAAGAGGGTCAGGTGGAGGACATGGACTAGGGAAGATTTGTTCCTGTCCCTCCTAAAAATGTTTACTTAACACCTACCAGGCTCAGCTCTGGGTGGCTTGGGCCCTTTCAGACTACAGAACAATTTAAAGACACTATTGTTCTGGCCTTTTTCTCTACTATTTTTCACATATCCTGGGGACTGTCCACAGGGGTAGATCCCTTCAGTTACACAGGTGTCATAATAGACCCCTTAGACACTCAAATGTATGTATCAAATAGTTGTTCATGGAGAAAGTGGACTTTCCTTCCACCGACTGTCATATGGGTCACTTCCTGAACCTGAGAGACATCCCCAGGACTCCAGACTCCAGCTCCTAAGCTCTAGCAAGTTCATGAGGGGAGGGAGCCCCATACGGGGCTCGATCCCAAGACCCTGGGGTCATGACCTGAGCCAAAGGCAGCTGCTTAACCCACCCACTGAGCCACCCAGGCACTCCTGGTCAAGACTTCTTTCTTCCTTTCTTGAACTGTAGACATACAGCCTTAACAGTAAAAGCGGTCAAGGGGCAGATGGCAGCGTCCAGGTCCAGACAGCTGCCTCTTCTCGCTGTAGTCAAAGTTAATTAATTTCCACTGTACCTTGAACTAGGTCACCTACAGGTCTGTGCTGAGGTCTGACCTGGTTGTCAGGGGAGGACATTTCTAGTCTGGCTCTTGGTGTGCTGTCTTGGGCCAGCAGGCAGAGAAAGGGGTATTTTTCACCTTTGCGTGGGATTGTCTCTCCTCTTCTCTTCCCGGGAGGTGACCATTTTCAGATCTGTGGGTGGGGAGGAAAATCTTCTTCCAAAAATAATCTTCTTTCTGCAGTGGGGTTTGAAGCTGGACCAAGCTGCTAATGCTATTTTTACCCAGCTTGCAGTTCAGGGTGTAAATAGCAACTCTGGCTGTTTTTTCCCACAGCTGACAACAGAGTCAACCTCTTCAAGGCAGAGGCAACCTGGCATTTTGCACAAAGGAAACAGAACAAAGGTTGCTCTTGGGCCCAGGGAATGATCCTAGACCATCAGGTCAGTAGACAAACAGGGCTGGCGTCTTCATAGTTGTGCTATCTCAGTCCCTGCTGTAAACACGAGGCCCCCCATGATAGCTCTTCGGCTGAGGCTGGCTTAAAGAAGGGCGATATGGAATCACGAGGGAAAGGCAGGCCCATAAATCTCTGCCTGAGCACACTGGGGGTTCCGGGAGCTCCAGCAGCTTTAGTCTCCAGCTGGCTGTCCCCCTTGCCCTCCCTCTTGCATTAGCAAGCATTTCTTCTAGGTTGCTCCAAACCCACCAGATTAGAAGCTGCGGAAGAACAGAAAAAACACCTACTCGAGGCTGTCCAGATGACAGAATGGCTCTAAAAATAGATGCCTCCCATCTCTCAAGTGACTGGAGACCCCACCATCTTGAGTTTTAGGAAGTGTCATTTAGAGGTCATGCGAAGAGGACTGGCTGCCTCCATGCTGCGTATGAGCAGAAGCTATGAGAAGCTAACCAGAGCCTTGGGTTGTGTCTCCAGCTGGGTTTGGTGGGATGGGAAGTTCAGTTTCACAGAGGACCCCTCACTGGTAACTGTTGATGAGCAGGGTAACTGGCAAAGACAGAGGTGAGCTCAACACAGTTGGCAATTCCCTATTGTTTCTCTTCTGGAGAACAAACATACTTCACCGGCTTTTTCCTGAGGCCAGTTTTCTTACCCAGATCTTTCCCTGGGGCATTTAGACTGAAATTAGAAAGGAGCAATGCCCTTCATTCTGAATTACACAGCAACTCTTCATGGAACTTCCCAGTTCCTTCCTCTAAGCACACATTAGTCAATCAATCAATAAGAGAATTTCTCAAATATCTACTGCATACTCAGAACCGGGCATTTAGGCACACGGTTCAAGTTTCAGTGTCTTCCGGCAGATGACGTATTGGCTAAGAAAGGGAATGGAGGACAGGTAAGCAGGGGAGTAACCCCCAAATTTGCTTTTTTCGGAAGTGGTTTCTGTGCAGCTCCTCGGAATTGATTCGGGGCAGCCTTAAGTTACAAAACTCAGTGCCAATTATCAGTAGCTGAAGTGGCATCAGAGAGCTTCTGATGGTAAAAATCAGGGCAGGTAACAGGAGAAAATAGCTTTGCCTTTGAGAAGAGAAGATGGGAATGTATTGTGTCACTCTGCTGTGTTGTGGGTTTCCACGGTTAACTTGGGTTCTCTCCCAGAACTGGCCAGCAAAACCTACTTAGTGTGACCTCCAGCAAAAACTCCACCAGAGAGCTGGGCAGGATGAGATCAAAGCTTTGTCTTAGCAGCCGGAGGAGATCCGCACTGGGGTCAGGGTATCCTGGTTCTCACTGTGCTCAGAGTTCCATTAAACAGCCAACTCCACAGTTTTCAGTAAAGCTTGTTGAATTTTAAGTGTACCATTATGAACCAAATGTACCATATGTAGCAAACGTCTAGTTCATCTGGTCATTCATGTATCCACCAAACTTCAAATTTACAAACAATGGATTTTGGGGAAATCGTCTTGGAACCTTGATGGTAAATGTTTACCTAAAAAGAAAAAAGATCCCCCCATCTCTGCCTGCCTCTCTGCCTACTTGTGATCTCTGTCAAATAAATATATAAAATCTTAAAAAAAAAATAAAAAATAGGGGTGCCTGGGTGGCTCAGTGGTTAAATCCTCTGCCTTCAGCTCGGGTCATGATCTCAGGGTTCTGGGATCGAGCCCCACATTGGGCTCTCTGCTCAGCGGGAAGCCTGCTTCCTCCACTCTCTCTCTATGCCTACTTGTGATCTCTGTCTGTCAAATAAATAAATAAAATCTTAAAATAAAATAAAATAAAATAAAAATAAAAAATAAAAAAATAAAAAGAAAAAAGAAACCCCCCAAAAAACGGAAGCAGGAAAAAGTGCCCTGGTGAGTGAAACCAAAAGCAAGTGGCACACAGTCATTTGCTAGACTGACCGTTTGCTTTGAAAAATACTCCCAGCCCCAGCCTTGACATTGGGGAAATTTGGGACATGGTAACAGACTTCCTGCCTAGTATTTCCCCAGATTTCCTGGAATCCAATTTGAAGTAGCATTTCCCCTGTGTCACCAAGGAGTTAAACTTTGGCTCTGCTCTCCTGGTGACTAATAGGTACCTTGTGGCTCTGAGATCAGTGAGAAACTGACAGTCAGTGTGGGAAGTGTGTGAGGTGTCAGTGCTCTGGAAATGCCTTCGATGGGCATGGTGAGCAAGCTCAAGGGTGTTTGCCACCTAGGGCCCCTGACTGTGTGATTTATTTCTTCCTGTGAATTTTGCATGATTTGAAATGAAGATCTCTGACTCCTTTGGAAGCTTGCTACTACCATAGTGTGTGAGTTACTCTGTGGAGACAAGGCAGAATCCACTGACCTGACCAAATCATACCTGACAAGGGTTAGGGAGACTTGGTTTTCCTACTCTAGCAGTTTTCATCCTTGTGAAAGGAGCCCAATTAGCATAACACTCCCGGCTTCTCTCCACCCCCCTCATTCTTCCCTGGGGAGGAGGAGTCATTTCATCTGGTGAGTTTGCAAGGAGAAACTGCGTCTTATTCTATCTTCTCTTCCTTCCTTCTTGGGGAGCCAGGGTGGGAAGGGAAGGCCCTTCTGGCCCATCTGCCTATAAGTGAGTGGTCACGTCTGTCTAATTCCGAGCTTGAGTATTGGGAAGCTCATTTGTCTGACAGTACCAGCCATATTCTCTAATGTCAGCTTTATTAGTAATAAAGGTTATTTTTGCTCCTCATCTAGCTTACAACAGTCCTCTCCTTCAGTTCAAAACAGGGACTACTGTGTTGGGGCCTCTACAAAGACCCCAGCATATTTACTGGGAGATTTTCTGGTGGCTAGAAAAAGCATTGGGTTGAGGTGAGACCCCAGCTTCCAGGTCCATGTCACTGCTTTCCTGTAGAACACTGAGTTCTTCAGGGGTGCCTGGGTGGCTCAGTTGGTTAAGTGTCTGCCTTAAGCTCGGATCATGATCCCAGGGTCCTGGGATCAAGTCCTGAATTGGCCTCCCTGCTCAGCATGGAGCCTGCTTTTCCCTGTCCCTCTGCTCACCCCGCCCCCCACCTGTGCTCTCTCAAATAAATAAATAAAAATCTTAAAAAGAAGAAGAAGATGATGATGATGATGACAATGACCAGGTTCTTCAGTAGTCAAATGAGTAAAGGGAGTTTATAGAAGGTGTCCTTCCCATCCGCATTTATCCATTTAAAACTTACTTATTGAATGCCTACTGTGTCAGGGGATACGGTGATCAAGATTGATACCTCTACTGTCGCACAGCTTATGGGGATCCAGACACAATTTGACCCAGGACTCAAACAACTGGGATCCATTTCTCCATTCTTCTTCCTCTGAGTGGATTCATTCTTCTGTTACCACATGATATAAACCCTACTCTGTCCTGCCAGCTTCAAGCTTCTCACTATGGCTGCAGCCACTTGGATTACACCATTTTAGGTCACGGGCCATCCCTAAGGCCATGACTGGCCTCTCAGTGTGAGAAGATACATGGATGAGCTGATAGCCAGTGGAACTCATCCCTAGATGAAAGAAAGTGAGGCTTTTCCCATGTGGCTCAGAAATCTGGAGACCTATTAGGGAGAGAGAAGTGGCAGCAACCAATAATTGTCCATGACAGAAGGAAAAGACAATAAATAAAATGATAATTCTGCTCTGAGGGAACAATTCAACCCGCAGAAAATGCAAACATTACATTACTACCTGGTGAATTAAGTACAGGTTCTGGGAATCCAAAGATTTGGGTTCCAGATTCTGTGTGGGGTCCCTATATAGACAGACCTGTAGGAAAGTCCTGGAGGTTAGTAGACTTGGTTCCCTTTTTTTTTTTTTTTTTTTTAAGATTTTATTTATTTGACAGAGACAGTGAGAGAGGGAACACAAGCAGGGAGAGTGGAAGAGGGAGAAGCAGGCTTCCCGCCAAGCAGGGAGCCGGATGTGGGGCTGATCTCAGGACCCTGGTATCATGACCCATGTGGAAGGCAGAGGTCTAATGACTGAGCCACCGAGGCACCTCTAGACTTTGCTTCTTGATAGGCCTCTCAGGAACTGCCCTTGTGTTGGATTCTCCTGCTCTATGATTCCTTTTTCTCTTTTTGGAAAGCAGAATGACGTGTGTCTTGAGAGGAAGGTTAAATGGGTCATTGAGGTGCTGTGGACAAAGCAGCTATCACTCACTAAACCCAAGCTATCTATTAGCATGTGCCTGTTGTTCTTTTAGTCTTAAGACATTCAACCAAAGGTTTAGGGGCTAAACATTAACCACACTGGGGTAGATCAGCACTACAGGAGCTGTGAGCCATGAACATACACAGGCCTTCGGTGTTCTAAGTTCAAAAGATCTATGTGAAACAAGATATAATCCAAGAGAACTGAAAACGGACGGAAATGCAGTCAGGCATGCAGGGTAGGGAGACTGCTTCAGCTTAGTACCAGAGCTAGTTCTCAAGAGGTCTGAGTGTTTGCCAAGCAACTCCATAGTTCCAGCCGGCCTGGGCAATCCTTCAGATTTTCACTCAGCAAACATTTGGGTACCTTCTCTGCAAGAAGTTACAGTAGAAACACATAAGCAGCTATGAGGTTGCCCCTTATATCCTTCTTAGAAAAAGAAGGATCTCCACTTACAAATAGGTAAATTATTATGAGTCCAGATTATTATATGCAATATCATATATAGTATATGAACTAAAGGTCTGTTACACCAGAGCCAGAGGGTAAAATTAGTGTCACTTTGGGGTGGAAGTTGGAGAAGGAGTGGGCCACGAGTGAATCCTGCTTTAAGGCATGAACAAATACATAGGATTAAATTGAAAGATTACAACCAATTACACAGTCTTTTTTTGGTCTCCCAAATAAATATGACTCAGTCCCCTAAACACCCTGTGGCAACAGTTTGTTTGCACCTTTCTTTCTTTCTTTTTTTTTTTTAGGATTTTATTTATTTATTTGACAGACAGAGATCACAAGTAGGCAGAGAGGCAGGCAGAGAGAGAGGGGTGGGGAAGCAGGCTCCCTGCTAAGCAGAGAGCCCAATGCAGGGCTTGATCCCAGGACCCTGAGATCACGACCTGAGCCAAAGGCAGAGGCTTTAACCCACTGAGCCACCCAGGTGCCCTGGTTTGCACCTTTCTAAATGCTCTCATTGTGACTCCTATCACAGTCAATTGTTTATTCATTCAATTACTTGGTCAGTTACTCATTGAACATTCATGGCTGGTTTGATATGCACCAGCTACTGTGTCAAAGGCCAAGATACAAAACAGAGTGAGACACAGTCACTGTATTTTAGAAGCTCAGTTCAAGAGGGAAGGAGGCATATGAAAAATAATTATAATACAACATGAGAAGTGCTCACAGAAGCATGCACTGACTGCTTTGAGGTGAACTCTTCAGAAGGAGATGATCTTTGACTTGATTTAAGATAACAGGAGTTTTCTAGGCTGAAATTTTAGAGCATTTGGAAAGTCCCTGCAGGAGGAGCCAGCATGGTGTGCTGAGGAAATGCTAGGGATAAGGAGTTGGTCTGGAAGGATCTTAAAGTATGTAGGGGGAGTGTCAGAAGAGGAGTGGGGTAAAAAGGTAAGTCACATGGAGCTTTGTAGCTCTCGATGTGGGCTTTGGACTTTATTTGATAGATAAAAGAGATTTGTTGAAGGAATAAAGGAAGGACAATATTAGGTTTGGGTTTTTAGAAAGACATTCTAGCAGGAATCTGCAGGAAGTCTTATCCCGGGGAAGGATTGGAGGCAAAGAAAGCACCAAGAAGGTTATTTCAATAATCTAGATGAGAAGAGATAAGGTCTTGAAAGTTGAAAAAGAGGCGACAGAATGGGTTCAAGGAAGACTTGAGACATTGAACCATAAGACTTGATAATTGACTGATTGGGGATAATGTCAGAAAGGAAAAAGTTAAGAATGACTTAGGATTCAATAGTCTAGGTAGGTAAGGAAATGAGGGTTCCATATACTAGAGTAGCTAGTAGAAGAACAGGTTTGGGAGGAAAGATAAGAACATACTGCCTTTAAGATGTGTGTATGACATTCATGTGGGCAGGCTCTGCTGGCTGTTAGAAACATGTGCCTACAGTTGACAGGAGAAATGGAAGCTAGAGGTTGACCAGGGCATAGATGGGTGCTGAAACCATGAAATTTAAGTAGCACAAACCAGGCCACTAAAGGGCAAAGATTTTGAGGGCAGTAGGAGTTTGATTATCCCTATAGCCCCTGGCATAGTGCCTTGCATGAAACAGGTAGAAACTATGTAAAAATCTATAGATATATAAATATACCAGTTTGGAGGCTGCTAGCAACACCTAGATGCCCTGAGACCTCCAATTTGGAGCCTGTGCAATTTTACAGACTTGTTTTAGGGCCAAACTGGCAATAACAAAAATGCAACCAACATACTAATATTCAAAGAGATTCTAGTCTTCTGCTAAATTCCATTTTAAAAAACTACTGTTACCATCTTGTGTATTTCTTTGCATTTGGTCTTTCAGAGGATACTATAAAATGAAGAGGCCAGGGACGCCTGGGTGGCTCAGTTGGTTGGACGACTGCCTTCGGCTCAGGTCATGATCCTGGAGTCCCGGGATCGAGTCCCGCATCGGGCTCCCAGCTCCACGGGGAGTCTGCTTCTCTCTCTGACCTTCTCCTAGCTCATGCTCTCTCTCACTGTCTCTCTCTCAAATAAATAAATAAAATCTTTTAAAAAAAATAAAATAAAATAAAATGAAGAGGCTGGGGTAATACAGTTTATCAGAATTAGCGGAGTTTAGCTGCAGTTTCTGGAACACAAAAATTGGTGTCAGTGTGTTTGACCTTTAGGAAAGTCATTCTGAGGGCAGCTTCCTGGTGTTTTAGGAACTAAGCAATGTCTTCTTCAAATGTCACACAATGTTACAGTTTTTTTTGCATTTGCTCATTCTTTCAACAAGGATTGTTTGAGCCCTTCATATGTTCTAGACATTGTGCTAGGGACCAAGGACATCTTTCCACCTCTCAAAGAGCTCACAGTCCAATACAATTAAAACATACTGTGAAGTATTTCTATATTATAGTACGGGGTAAGCACTGTGTGCAGTTGAAGGCAGAGAAAGACAACCCAGCACGGAGGGGAGAAAATGAGCGTGGCAACATGGTTAGGGAAGTCTTTTCAGGAGAGACAATGCCAGGTGATACAGGAGGGGATGAGGTTCCAGATCAAGGAGAGAGCATCTGTAAAGGCAAGGAAGAATAGAATTCATTATGGCTGAACATAGAGGACAGTCACAAGAGATGAGCTAGGAGAGGTGGAGAGGGACTTCATCAGGCCCTGAAAAGTAAGCCCTTTTATGGAGTCTGAACTTTTAGCCTAAAAACAATGGATGGTTCACTGAAGTATTCTTATAGAGGACTTCAGAACTCTTGTGCTTTCAGTTTTTGTCTTATTTTCCATCCTCTCTCCTCCTGTCTCTCTGTTTTGACAGCTTGTCTCCCTTCCTTCCTTTCTTCCTTCCATCCTCCCTCCCTCCTTTCCTGTAACCATGATTTTGGAAATTGCAACTGATCTGGCCTATACCTAATGGGCAAGTGATTTATTTATGTTTTGTCCATGCTTGGGCTGAAGAAAAAGAAGGGGTTGTAGATCCTGGAGACCTGAATTTTGACAGTAGTAATAAGCAAAGTGAGAGAATCCCAGAAATAATTAAAACCACCTGAAGACTCTCCTTTTAGACTCAGTTTTGAGGAGGGGGCCATTACCTGCAAGGTGTGGACAGGAATCTTAACTGAAGAGAGACCTACATTCTTGCGACTTAAAATGGGGTCCCTGGACCAGCACAACCAGCAGCAGCACCTGGAGCTGTTTAGACAAGTGGACTTTCAACCTTCAGCCCAAGCCTACGAAATCAATCTGCATTTTTAACAAGATGCCTAGGTGATTTCCATATACACTCAAGTTTGAAAAGCCTTGGTCTTCAAGATAGGAAGACTGCTTAGCTGGTAAATCTTATGTCACCATGTTCCAATCTGTATTGTTTTGCATGGCTGATTGATATGTAATCAGTTTGTCAACCTCTATGATTATAAATTTATGTCCCAAAGTAAATTCAATCAGGGGTTAAACCATTTGTACTCCACTGAACATTTCCAAGAAATCTCCTTGGAACCAATGATGTTGAGATTCTTTTAAATAAAGGGTTTGCTCTCTGACTGTTGGATAAAGGATGCATTTTTTTCCCTTATTGCGACAAAATATACATAACATAAATTTACCACTTTAACCATCTTTAAGTGAACAGTTCGGTAGCAGTAAGTACATTCACATTCTTGTGCAATCATCCCCACCATCCATCTCCAGAACTTTCTCATCTTCTTAAACTGAAACTTAGCACCCATTAAATAATAACTCCCATTGCCCTCTTGCCCTTGGCCCTGGAAACCACCATTCTACTTTGTCTCTCTGAACTCTACCCTAGGTGCTTCATACAGATGGAATCATACAGTGTTTGTCTTTTCGTAGCTGGTTTATTTCACTTCACGTCATGTCTTCAACGTTTATCCATGTCATGGCTTGTTTCAGAGTTTCTTTCCTTTAAAAAAGGCTAAATGACATTCCATTGTATGTATCTGCCACATTTTCTTTTTTACCCTTCATCCATCATCAGACACTTGGGTTACTTCTGTTTTAGCTATTTATCATAATGCTGCTGTGAACATGGGTGTAGAAAGATTCCTACCAGACATGCAGTACCCCTCTCCCGGCATCTCCACATTATTTCCTAGAGGTGTGCCACAATAAACATAAAATTCACAGTTAATGTATGTTCTCAATGAATTTTCTTTAACGTATCAAGTCTCTAGTTGACTCCTCATTAAGAAAAGGGAATTTGCTGTTGTTGGGAATGAAATGTCTGTTCCGTTTAGTGTCTCTGTCTGGGACCAATGGCTTCCTGAATATAAACTCGGAGCCAGAGCCAGGACATTAATCTGTGAAGCTCAAGTATTGATTTGGTGACGCTATCCTCTTCCCCTGATGCTATTCCTATCAACTCAAATTATCTCTGTGAATATAGGAACCATTTTTTTCTGGGTGCACAAGGCAGCTGGTGAGAAGCTGCTTGCTGATGGGCTGTGACAGAGATGAGCTGTCAGCTGCTCCTGGGCAATCAAGGTCCTCCCTGCCAGAGTGTTGCTGGTCAAAGGAATTTGCAGCCCTTGAAGCCTAGGGGTTTACGGACACCCACTTGAACAGACTGGAGGCTCCAGCCTGATTTCAGTAACCTCCAGCAGCACTCAGAGAAGGTGAAGAGTCCCTGAGTTTATAGTGGAATTATTCTAAAGAATTATATAAAGGGTGTTATCTCTTCAGATTAATCATACTTCTTTTCTGGAGTCCCCAGTTGACTTGGCGCTGCTTCAAGGAAGCTGATGGGACCGCTTTCCCTCAGGCATCCAGTGGGGGCGTTCTTACTCTCTCCATTTCATGCCCACTGTATTTCATCCCTGGGTCAGCTCTTGGGGTTGTGGGTGAAGAAGAGAGAGTTAAAATCACACCAGCTCATTTGGAAAATAAACACTGAAACTCTAGATTTCATTTTCTGTGCAATCACTTTTGCTTGGAAACTAAATCTAGAGGTAAAGATGGGAACAACACAAGTTTCCAATTTTCATGTTAATTCCTGGCCCTCAAGGATGATTTAACTTTATCTAGAAACTGAAAACACATTTGGGCTAATCTTTTATGAGATCTGATTAAGAGCTTTACAGCGAAGATTTGCACCACATTAGAAAGGCTCAAGCAATTTAGGAGAGTGCACATGTAAGGAATTTCCTTTTACCCGATTATAAAAGAAGAGCTAGAAATCACAGCCAACTGCACAAGAAGGGAAAGGGTAAGGACCAGCCTATTTGAATCACAAGGAAAAAAGTTTGCATGTTGGCGAGCACATCTGAAGACTTCCCCCGAGGGTAAGGAACACTGACAACTGAAAGATTTAATGTGATGAGTTTATAGGCACGTGGAATCACAGCAGCACAAAAGGATACAAGGAAAGTCTGGGGACCTGCATAAGAGCGTAAATTATCTGTAGGCCACTGCCTAGAATTTACACTTTGCCTCCTCCTGGGTTTTATCCTGATCTTTCCACTTGAAATGCCTTCCCCTATCCTTTGCCCTCTCCATTAATACATGCTTATCAAAATCTCCCCACCCGGGACGCCTGGGTGGCTCAGTTGGTTAAGCAGCTGCCTTCGGCTCAGGTCATGATCCCAGCGTCCTGGGATCGAGTCCCACATCGGGCTCCTTGCTTGGCGGGGAGCCTGCTTCTCCCTCTGCCTCTGCCTGCCATTCTGTCTGCCTGTGCTCACTCTCTCTCCTCTCTCTCTGACAAAAAAAAAAAAAAAAAATCTCTCCACCCGACACCTCTCAGCCATAATTGCTCTTTTGCACCCTTTCAAAATGTGTGTGTTTTGGATACCTATTTGCACCCTTTCAAAATGTGTGTGTTTTGGATACCTAGGTGGCTCAATTGGTTAAGCATCTGCCTTCAGCTCAGGTCATGATCCCAGGGTCCTGGGATTGACCCCGCCCCATGTCGGACTCCTTACCAGCGGGGAGTCAGCTGCTCCCTCTGCCTGCTGCTCCCCACTGTTCATGCTCTCCCTCTCTCTCTCTGACAAATAAATAAAACCTGAAAAACAAAACAAAATAAAAACACAAAAATGTGTGTATTTTACATGTCATAGGGCAGTCTACCTGGCCGTTAAGAACACGTTTCTTAGTGGGGTCACTCTCAAGACATTTTTCACACGTGTGGTTTGTGCTCCTAAACCAGTCCATAAATTCTTTGAGGTAGGGATTATCTGAAGGTGTATTTCTCTAGGGTGTCCTAAAACAGTGCTCCTCAAACCTTAATATGTGTGGGCCCCAATAGGGGATCTTGCTACAATGAAAATGCTGATTCAGCAGAAATGGGTTGGGCCTGAGATTCTGCATTTCTAACCAGCTACCCGGTGTTGCTGCTGGTTGGAAGACCACCATTTGAGTAGCAAGGTCCTAAAACACCCAGGATGGTGCTTCAACATAAACAAGTAAAACTTTAGATGTTGGTAGTAGTTCCCAACCAAATTCCTCTTGTGAGGTCCTGACCCCTTCAAGTAAATGCTACCTCATGATCGAAGGTAAGTCCTCTTCCTTTTGGTCATGACACTGCCCTCTAAACTAACAGAAGCCTGAGGACATGATTTTGTGATAATGCAACTGTTTGAATTTGTGTTTAAATTCGAGGAGTATGAGTGGTTTTACTCATCTGAGAGGACTGGTTAATTATCTGGGTGTGCATGGCCCAGCTCTGATACGCTAGGCCTAGCGTATCAGAGCTGGGCCACTCTTGGTAAGAGCCATAATTATACTAGCTGATCCCATAAACGAGAGCCCACACTAGCCTGCACAGAGTGCAGAGAGCCATAACTCACCTTCTGGATAAGGGGCCCTCACTTTTCTCCCAGATGGTTAAGTACGTGGAGGCAGAAACCAAACTTACTTTTGTTGACCTGTGTCAAGTCTGTTTCCTGTAAGAAGTCCCGCTCTGTCAGAGGCAAAGAACTCCATCTTAGTATCACCTTCAGAACTAGGAAAATCAGTATACTGAGGAGACTTCAGTAAATGCTTTTGAAGCAGATGTGACAGACCAGAAGGACGCTGGGGCATGAGTTAGGATGCAGAAATTTCTGACTGGTCTCACGGCCTGGCATGGATCAGAGGCCAATCCTGTCTGTCAGGATGACAGTTTGCTTATCGGTAAAATCAAGGTGTTGCTTCTTATCAGTGCGAAGAGTCTGTGATTCTGATCACTGTAGTAGGGAAAAGCACGGGAGACAAGAATGGCACACTTGGCTCCGTGACAGCACAGTGTGACTGGGAGCCTCTTGGCGGGCTCTTCTCCTCTTCCCGTTCTCAGCCCCAGCGCTCGCCCTGACCTGGCGCTAAGTTATCCTTTCCTAGACAATTCGGTGCCTCACATCCGCCAGCATGGTATAGAAAGACTTGGAAAGATATACCCTGTGCTGCCACCTAATGGCTCCAATTCTCTCAAGGAGATTCTTCAGCACCATTTGGACATTACAGAACCTCTAGGCCCTTTATCAAACATAATCCACCAGCAATGAGAACCTAAGAGGAGAGGATAAAGGTTACTTGCCAGCGCCACCTCATCGTGGGAATCAAAGACTATGACTCTAAGAACCGTAACTTAAAAAAAAAAACAAAAAACTTAGTGATTTCCTCCTTGTTATTTCCTGTCTGTTTCCCCTGTAATGATTAACAGTAAAACTAAAAACAAAAAGGGCCAAGGTGTTTGTTTTCAAGGGCAGCAAGGAAGCCAGGAACTGGGGGAAACAGCACTCCAGGGGTTGGGGCAAACAACTCCAGAGGATGGAGTGGGTAGAGGGAGCTGAATAGCTGGAAGGAAAGCAGGTTGAGTCCTCAGGCTCCTTGGAAAAAGGATAGAGCAGGTAAAGTAAAGTTGTGTTCTTGTGGGAACTGTAGGTAACGGTCTTAATAGCATTGTCATTCTTTCCTGTTTTGTCTTCAGATGTATCAGTCTATTTTCAATCCAAGAAGAGGAAGCAAATGGATAGCTGTCGACTACTGTTCTAGTTCAGGGGACTTTGTAGGAAATGATGAGTGAAGATCTTCAATACAAATGTCTACAGAAGGCCAGGCAGATAAGGTACCTGGCCAGGGTCGGCCATAGGTAAGATGGTCATGAGTGGGGACTGTGCGGAACTGGGGAGCGCCTACTCTGTCTGGGGTGATAACGGCTGCTCAGCAATAGGTGGTTATGGCCCTAAACGAATGTTGTGCTCACATGGACTGATCTTTCAAATATTCAAGAGAAGCTAGGAATTTAGATTATGGGAAGTCTCCTTATTTTTAAATGTTGGCAGCTAATGCTATTTTTAAAACAAACAACAGCAACACTGTATGAGTCAAATAAAACATGTCAGTGAGACATATTTAGCCCAAAGGCCAAGTTTTTTGAAAACTTGGACCTAGAACAGTTTGCATTCCGGAATCTCAAAGCATTAACAGGCTCCTTGTGAGGCATATGGTCTGTCAACAATAGCAAACTACAGTCAAATAAGCAAATACCAGATAAATTGGGGAATTATAAAATGCTTCTCGTTTAGATTTGTTGGTTTGTTGATTTATTATATCCAGCTAAAAACCTTGGATACATTCACTCAATAAATCAAGAAGCATTGATTGAGCACCTAATATATGCGAAGTAATGATAATTAAAACTTTTTCTGTAAAGGGCCAGATAGCAAATATTTTAGGCTTTGGGGGCCAAATCATCTCTATCACAACTACTCAGAGCCAGTTGTAGTTACAAAGCAGCCTAAGACAATACATAAGCAAATGGGTGTAGCTGTGTTCCAATGCAACTTTTTTTTTTCAATACAACTTTATTTACAACAGTCAGCAGTCCAGATTTGGCCCATTGGCTATAGTATGCCTATCTCTGATCTAAGAAAATCTTAGCGAATTCAAAGCCTAGTTGCAACAGTTTTCTTTTTCTTTCTTTTTTTTTTTTTTCAAAGATTTTATTTATTTATTTGTCAGAGAGAGAGGGAGAGAGAGCAAGCACAGGCAGACAGAATGGCAGGCAGAGGCAGAGGGAGAAGCAGGCTCCCTGATGAGCAAGGAGCCCGATGTGGGACTCGATCCCAGGACGCTGGGATCATGACCTGAGCCGAAGGCAGCTGCTTAACCAACTGAGCCACCCAGGTGTCCCTTTTTTTTTTTTTTTTTTTAACATGGGAGTTCTTTTATTTTTTTTTTCAAAGATTTTATTTATTTATTTGACAGAGATCACAAGTAGGCAGAGAGGCAGGCAGAGAGAGAGGAGGAAAGGGGCTCCCCACTGAGCAGAGAGCCCAATGCAGGGCTCTATCCCAGGACCCTGAGATCATGACCCAAGCTGAAAGCAGAGGCTTCAACCCACTGAGTCACCCAGGCACCTGCCAACAGTGTTCTTTAAGGAAATCTACATATTTATGCTTTACCTATTTGGACAAGGAATTAGGGTGATATCACTATGATTTTTAAGTTATATTTGTAAGTAGTTTACCCCAAATAGATCTCTGTTATTGTTTAGTATAATACAAGCTATAATAATTATCTATAAACATAAACAAGTTACCATAAACATTGGAAATAATGCTGGTCCAACCAAACTCCTGAAGTTAGTTTGGCAAGACTGTCTGAATATGAATTTAATTTAGGATAATTTCTCAGAAAGAGAACCATTTACATGGGAGAATATTGAATAGTTGACTGAGGTTGTTATCTTAATGGAGTGATTCAGTTCCTGTTTTGATTGCATGTGAAACTGTTATGAGGAGGTAACATACAGCTGAGCACACCTGCTTGTCCCCTGGGTCCTATGGGACTTACTAACTACTTGGAACTTTCAAAAGGATGTTATAAAGAGAACAAATGGAGCAGTATATCGCTTTTATCTTTTCTTAAAAAGATTTTATTTATTTTTTTCACAGAGAGAGATCACAAGCAGGCAGAGCAGAAGGCGGGGGGAGGGGGGGGAAGCAGGCCCCCCACTGAGCAGAGAGCCCGATGTGATGCGGGGCTTGATCCCAGGACCCTGGGATCATGACCTGAGCTGAAGGCAGAGGCTTAACCCACTGAGCCACCAGGCACCCCTATCACTTTTATCTTTACACTCTGAGTGAAGTAATGGGACATAGAAAATGCTCAAAAAATGCTTGCTTTATGAATGGAAGGCAACAGATTTGGTTGGCCTTTAGATGTCACTTTTGTGAAATAGTAAGTAATGATACCATGCCTGTAGATACTATGTATTGGGTTCCAAAAGCTATCGGTAGCTCCCTTCTCCTTCACTTTCTTCTACTGTAGACTGCCTTGCAGGGAAAGGGACTATGATGTTCCAATTCTGGCCAACAAGATATAAATATAAGTAACTGCTTGGGACTTCTGAGAACATTTCCTGAGAACATTCCTAGGACTAATTCAGTTTGACCTCTTATCCCTTCCCTCTTCTTCCTGACCTAGAACACAGATACAATACCTTAGAAGTTCAGTAGCTCTCTTATAACATGGGGACAAAAGCAACAGTCTAAGGATGGTGGAGTAGAAAGACAGAAGAAGCCTTGATAGCATTGAGCAGCTTCATTAGGCCTGAACTGACCACATTTGGGTTTATTACCTGAGAAGAAATATAGTCCCTATGGGATAATGCCATGGTCTGCCTTTCTATTACTCGCAACCCAACCCAATTCTATTTATTTAGGGGCTGCTTAGAGTTTCCTTCCTTTCTTAGACTCCATCAACTTTGCTTAGGAAATGAAATTTCTGGCATCCAATGCAGTTGTATTAATTTTCCGACTTTTCATGTTCCACTTCGAAAAGTTGGGGTAGAGGCTTGTTATAAAAATCTTGTTATAAACTCAAATAATATATAAAGATCAAAATTCACTCGTGTTCTTAGGAAGAAGTCCTATTATAATACATCAAGTTCAAAGAAAATGTTCCACAACATAGCTTCTAAGAATATCAAAGGTATTGTCAACAGATTCTTTCTGAGCTTGTTTTAGGTAGCAAATACTGTATGCCAACAAACTATCTGAAAAGTATTTAATAATATATGAATATGGTCTACTTTTTAGTTTCATGGCCCCCAAACCATCATATTTTGTGACACATACATTAGCTTTTAAAGACATTTCAAATCTTGGATTTTAGGAGCACCCAGTTGCCGAATTTTGGGCACTTTGGGCATCAAAAATTAATGATGGTAAGATATTATAACACATTAAATGAAATGTAAAAAAATCTATGAGTTCACAGTGATTCAGAAGCATGCCAGCTAGTAAATGTTGATGAATATTGGAGTTTGCAACTGCCAATATAGTAATTGCTTCAGGGTACCATTATTAACATGTTAAAGCTATTGACTGAAAGAATGTTAGGGAACAAGATAATCACATGGCTTCAAAGTAGCATCTCAGAGATCAGTTAATAATTCCAAAAGGAAAATGTATGTTTACCATTTTGAGATCTGGTAGACATGAACTTAACCAAGCAATCACACTTTGGCATCACTAGTGGTAAGACAACGGGCAGCCTTCTGATCTTATGCACTAAGAGGTACATAGCTCCCCCTATGTCGAATTCTTGCCTGAATCTAAACAAGGAAATGAGCAAATCCAGAATTAAGGAGGGGGGGACCTGTAACACAACTAGCTTAAAATGTCATGGAAACCACCAAAAGGCAGATATTTTTCTTGACCAAGAGGGAGTAAACAGAAAACAACCAAAGGCAATGTGTAAATCTTCATTAAACTGCATGTTAGAGGAGAAATAAAAATCCTTACAAAAGACATTTTTAAAGTCTTAAAAAAAAAAAAGAGGGGGGATGCCCCCGGGTCGCTCAGTTGGTTAAGCATCTGCCTTCAGCTCAGGCCGTGATCCCAGGGTCCTGGGATTAAGTCCGAGCCTGCTTCTCCCTTTGCTGCACTACCCCTGCTTGTGTTTTCTCTCTCTCTTTCTCTCTGACAAATAAATAAAATCTTTAAATTAAAAAAAAAAAAGACAATTTAAAGACCACTGGAGAAATTTGAATATAGAGAACATCTTATATTCAATTGTATTATTGAATTAATGTTAATTTTCTTAGGTGTGATACTAGTGGTATTGCGGTTATTTATTAGAATGTCCTTTTTCTAGAAGATCCATATTTTAGGCCTTTAGGAGTGAAGTGTCATGATGACGGCATCCTACTTTTTTTTTTTTTTAAGACTTTATTTTTAGTGGGTGGCTCAGATGGTTAAGCGTCTGCCTTCGACCCAGGTCATGATCTCCAGGTCCTGAGATCGAGCCCCACTTCGGGCTCCCAGATCAGCGGGGAGTCTGCTTCTCCTCCTCCCTGAGCCTCTCCCCCTGCTTGTGCTGTCTCTGTGTTTCTCTCTCTCTCTCTTTCTCAAATGAATAAATAAAACCTTTTAAAAAAAAAGATTTTATTTTTAAGTAATCTCTACACCCAGCATGCAGCTCGAACTTTTAACCCTGAGATCAAGAGGTGTATGCTCTGGGGCCCTGGGGGTCTCAGCGGGTTAAGCATCAAACTCTTGGTTTTGGCTCAGGTCATGATCTTGCCATGGTGGGATTGAGACCCTCTGTGCTGAGCAGAGCCTGCTTTGAATTCTTTCTCCCTCTTCCTCACCCACTGCTCCTTCTCTGTCTCCCTCTCTAATAAATAAATAAAATCTTAAAAAAAAAAAAAAGAGTTGTATGTTCTACCAACTGAGCCAGTCAAGCACCTCTGCATCTTTTTAAAAAAGTATGGATGTGTGTGTGTGTGTGTGTGTGTGTGTAGAGGCAAGTGTGGCAAAATGTTAAGAATCGGTAAATTTATGTAAAGGATTTAGGATGTTTATTCAGCTATTCTTTTAACTTCTTTGGAGGTTTAAAACTTTTCCAAAAAAAGAAAAACTCTCAGACTTCATGCTATACCTTAGAATTTTAAGAGTATTTTCGTGAGCAGTTGTCATAGTCACCTTCTGGTAGATACTATGATATGCTAGCTAGACATCCTGATGCAAGGTCTAGGTGTCACATAAGGATTATCAGTAAAAAAATTTTAGCCCTGGTACAAGTCAGACACTATTTTAGGCAACTGGGATACTTAAATGAACAAAATGGCAATCTCCTGTCCTGTAGAGCTTATATTTGGGAAGGCTGGAGGGGTCAGGCAGACAGAAACAATAAACATAACAAGTAAATTGTGCAGTGCTGTGGTAAAAAATAGTACAGAAGGGGTTGGGAGAAGTTGGGGAATATTAAGGTGGAGATTTAGATACATAATGAAAGGAGCGCCAAGATTGGTTTAAGAGATACTGAGATAATGTCCAAATTTTCTACACTATTCTAGGATATTCCTGGAGAATCCTGCACCTCTTTATTACACAAAGCCATTTCCATTGTATCACAGGTGGACTAGGCTGAATCCTGCCTAGGGCGATCACCTGCCCTGGTTTGACCAGGACCAAGGGATTTCCTAAGAATGGGGCATTCGAGGCTAGAACTGGGACAGTCCTGGGCAAACAGGCATGGTTGGTCACCCTAATACTGCTACTTAACACCTGCATGACCTTGAGCAAATCGTTAACTTCCCAGAGTCTTGGTTTTCTCATCTATAAAAAGGAAATTATAGGGTTCCTGGGTGGCTCAGTGGGTTGGGCCTCTGGCTGCAGCTCGAGTCATGGTGTCAGGGTCCTGGGATTGAGCCCCGCATTGGGCTCTCTGCTCAGCGGGGAGCCTGGTTCTCCCCCCTCTCTGCCTGCCTCTCTGCCTACTTGTGATCTCTCTCTCTATCAAATAAATAGGTGAAATCTTTAAAATATATATATATATATGTGCTACAAAATGGATGAACCTTGAAAATACTATGCTAAGTAAAAGAAGTCCAACATAAGCATCATGTATTATATGATGATTCCATTTATAGGAAATTTCCAGAATAGGCATATCCATAGAGACAGCAGATTAGTGGTGGCCAGGGCCCAGAGGGAGGGGGAAGTAGGGTATGAGTGCTAAGGGTATGAGATTTCTTTTGGGGGTGATGAAAATGTTCTAGAATTAGGTAGTAGCAGTTGTATAGCCCTGTACATATACTAAAAAAACCACGGAATTGTACATTTTACGAGGGCAAATTTTAGGGTATATGAATGATATCTCAATAAAGCTGTTATTTTAAAAGTTCAGTAACCCAGCATCACCATATAATCAACAATTCCACTCTTAGGAATAGGCAAATCTACAGAGACAGACACAAAATCAGCGGTGACCTCAGGCTGGGAGGAGTGGAGGAAAATGGAGAGTGACTGCTCCTGGGAATGAGCTTTCTTTTTGGGTGGATGGAAATGTTCTAAAATTGATTGTGGTAATGGTTACACATCTCTGTCAGTATACTAAAAACTATGGAATGGTACACTTCAAGATTTTATTTATTTATTTGAGAGAGAGAGAGATCAGGAGCAGGGCATGGGTAGGGAGAGAGAGAGCATGAGTCGGGTGAGGGACAGAGGGAAAGAGAGAAGCAGTCTCCCTGTTGAGCAGGGAGCCCAATGTCAGACTTGATCCCAGGACTCTGGGATCATGAACTGAGCTCAAAGCAGATGTTTAACTGGCTGAGCCACCCGGGGCCCCATTTGAATGGTACACTTTAAATGGATGAATCAACTTGCATGGTATATGAATTATACCTCAATAAAGCCATTAAATAGGTAATACAGTAAAAGTATTTTAGGTTAAACAAAGGAGATTATAAACCCCGTGTGAGGTCTAAATGAGTCTTTGCTCTCATAATGATCCCACTCCCTCCCCAACACTTACTGTTTATCACCCCAAATCATCATCGTATATGCTTTCTCTCTTGCCCACTGAGCTGAGAACCCTTTGATACAGAACTTTCTAATTCACGGAGGGCCACTTTCCTGGGCATGGAACCTACACAGTCACCCAAGACCCCATACTCAGAAGAGCCCCCACGTTTGGCTTAAGGCTCTGCTGTCACTGTCTTGAAATGCTTAATTTCTGAATGAGGTGCCGGCGCCCCTCATTTCCATTTCTCCCTGGGCCCTGCTAATTTTGTAGCTCTACTGACTCCACCTTTGTACCCCAAGCATTTAGCATAGTACTGATGCTTCGTAGGTGTTCTCTTTCCCAATCCCAGTACCCTGAGACTTTGCTCAGGACAGTGCATAGACCTTCAATTTATCCCGAGTCTCCTACATGCCAGGAAGCGTGTCAGCAGCTGGGGACACGGTGGGAAGCCCAGGCGGGCAGCAGGCCGCGGCAAGGGAACTGCCCAGAAGGAGGCTGTTCCCGCAGGTAAATGTACCCACCTAACCACTTGTCTCAGACGGCAATGACGTTGGACTCATTTGTACTTTCAGTTCGAGAAAAACACATCACCTTGGGATCCGAATTTGTGAGTTCTGCTTTATTACAAGAACTAGAAGACTCCGATGAATGAGGATGGGACATCAGTTCTTTTCCATGGTGTGACTAAAAAGTCGACTCTGCCTTTTTTTGGTCTGTTACATTGTCATCTATTGTTAAAGAGATCTGTCAGCACCTTTTAATTCCATTTAGTTTCTATGTACAAAACACAGGCTAGGCACTGCGACTGATGGGAAGATTGTAGCTGGATCTTTTTAAGCGTCACTGAGCTCTTTGGAGAGTGATTCTGGTGGGATACAACGTCATGGGGAATCCGCAGAGAGCAGCTTGAGTGGAATTCCTGATCAACCTCCCTTCCGCTTGCTAGATGTTCTTTATTATAGTGAATTCCAGGGGCAATTCCTTAATCTCTCTAAACAGTTTTCTAATCAGTTCATACGAGCCTGGTGTCAAAGGGCAATCGTAAAGATTTTTTTTAATTAAAAAAAATTTTTTTTAAGATTTTATTTATTTATTTGACAGAGAGAGAGATCACAAGCAGGCAGAGAGGCAGGCAGAGAGAGAGGGAGAAGCAGGCTCCCTGCTGAGCAGAGAGACACCGATGCGGGGCTCGATCCCAGGACCCTGAGATCATGACCTGAGCCGAAGGCAGAGGCTTTAACCCACTGAGCCACCCAGGCACCCCGCAATCGTAAAGATTGAATGAGATAGTGCACGCCTAACTTTTGGCATGGTGTCTGGCACTTAGTAAGAAAGCCCCAATGAAAACAAAGCCTAACACATCCTGTAAAACTGTGTTGTTTCACATCCTAATGGCTAAATAGGACTGTTCTGGCATATAGCCACACATCGTAAAATACCTGTCCCTGCAGCTGCTGTTTCACTTCTAGCTGGTGGAAGATTAACTTTTTATAAGAAAACACAAAATGCCCTGTAATATTACAGCTCATATGTGATAGAAACTTGATAGAAGTCTGACCAAATTTGACAACAGTCCTAAAATTTTACTCAAGAAGCTCTTCTTCATAAAAAAGATCATAAAAGATGAATTTTTAACAACGATGCTGGAGGAAAGATGACTGATCTTTATATCCTCTCCTTAGAAAATTAAACTTAAAATGATATTAAAAATTGTTGTTACATAAGAAGACAAAGTATTTGTAGCCAAAAAAAGTAGGAAAAAGTATTATAGTTGTGTTAAGCAATTAATTCATAGAAATGGGATACTCTACTATTTTTCTGAACTTGATATTTATAATACTTAAACTTTTGTAAACATGAAATTTTGTGGTTGCTTCTCAGATTCAAAATAAATATTCATTTTCATTTCTTTTTTTAGAAATAGAAAAAGAACTTTTTGAATTCATTACATTAAATGGATTAACACAGATGTTGAATTCCAGATTAAAATGACATAGATCTAGCATAAGTTATTTATTTATTATAAGAACAATTAAACTATATATTTCTTCATCAATTAATTTTTAATAAAAATGTGTAGCTTAAACCAGCTTTTTATTAGGATCATGATAAAATGCATATTATTTTTCAGGAATGTGAGTGAGTACACATACTGATCAGATGTTTTTATTTTTAAGATTTTATTTATTTATTTGAGAGAGAGAGAGAGACAGCAGGGGGAGTGGAAGGCTCCCCAATGAGCAGAGAGCCTGATGTGGGGCTCGATCCCAGAGTGATCATGACCTGAGCTGAAGGCAGATGCTTAACCAACTGAGCCACCCAGGCACCCTGATCAGGTGCTTTCAATTTAATTTTTAATTGTGATTTAAAATTTTCTTTTTCTTAAAAAGTCTACACCACGAACAAGTAAATTATCTAAGTTTTAGACCCTACAAAATTTAAGTCTGCCCCTATGTATAAAAGCCAGCTATAGCTTTGTTAGCTAAGGGAAGAATTTCAATTTTCTTCTAGGTATGATGGGAAACTATTAAATGGTTTCAACTGGACAAGTGACATGAGCTTTCCTACATTTTAAAAAGATTGCTGTGAGGGGTGCATGGGTGGCTCAGTCAGTTAAGCATCTGGGCTGAGGATCGAGCCCCACAACAGGCTCCCTGCTCAGCAGGGTGCCTGTTTCTCCTGTTACCCTTCACCTGCTCATGATCGATCTCTCTCTCTGTGTCTCTCTCTCTCAGGTAAATATATTAAAATCTTAAAAAAAAATTGCTGTATCTGCTGGATTATATGGGAAGTGGGGTCATGGAGAAGAGGGGCTGTGTCCATGCTTATAGTGACTAAGTGTGGAATATGGCCATATCATTCTTCAAAAGCCAGGACAGGGGTTCAGGGCAGGAGGTGAAAAGCTTCAACTGGGAGGAGCTAAAAAGCTCTGTGTAGATTCAGAAATATTAAGGAAGGAGTTAAATTTCCTATAGGAGGGGGGCTCAGGTTCAGGGAACTGTGATCTGTGAGGGCTGGAGGACTTAGGGACATGGGGAATCCTTGACTGGCAGGAAGAATAAAAACACAGAGGGAGCAAAACTGGACACGAGAGAAATTGGTTGGGCTGAAAGTATAATAATAATCATAAAATAATAATAATAATAGCTAACACTTCCTGAGTACTCACCGTGGGCCAAGCACTGTTCTGTGCATGTATTAACCCATTTATTTTAGAAAAACATCTTTCTAAAGATGTTTTAGAGCATAGAGCATAGAGCTCTATGGGATGCTCTATGTGCCAAGCTAAGGAATGTAGGCATATTTTACTGACAGTGGGGAAGTTTTTGAGCAGGTATTGTTACGAAGTAAAAGAGAAGAATCAGAATTGCTTTGATGGGGGGCCTGAAGACCTCCTGAAATTTTGAGTAATAGTCACACTATTTGTGTGACTAGCCATATATGTCTTTTGGGGGGGGGTCTTTTTAAAAAATTTAAATTCAATTAATTAACATAGTGTTTATTATTAGTTTCAGAGGTATGGTTCAGCGATTCATCAGTCTTACATAATAACCCAGGGCTCATTCCATCACGTGCCTTCCTTCATGCCTGTCATCCAATTACCCCACCCCCACACCCTTCCCCTCCAGCAACCCTCAGTTTGTTTCCTATGATTAAGAGTCTCTTATGGTTTGTCTCCCTCTCTGATTTTGTCTTGTTATATTTGTCCCTTGTTTGTTTCCTTTCGTAACCAGAATCATGCTGTATGTATTGTTCTTTGATGTGCTTGTTGGAAATGTTCTCAGCTCAGCACACTCCTTTTATCCATTATCCATTCCACAGAATTGAAATTATGGAAGACTTCTCAAATTTGCATGTCATCCTTGCACAGGGGCCATGCTCTTCATCTCTGTGTCGTTCCAATTTTAGTGTATGTGCCACTGAAGTGAGCATAGCCATATTTTTCTTTTTTGGGGGGAGAGCCAGTAACTTCTATCCAATCTTAAAGGCTGAGACTTCAAACAGGACTAAGAATCACTGACTTAGCAGTTTCTAGCCTAGATGAGCCGCAGCATAGTAGTAGCATTGAAGGAAAAAGGGGTCCCAGGGAAAGCAGGAAAGGAGGTGGGGTTGGCTGGAGGAGTAGCCATAATCACTTCCCTCGGCGATCCATTGCTTTGACGAGGACGCTGTAAGCAGACCTTCCAGTGAGCACTAGAGATGGAGAACGCAGCCCTCCAGAAACTGTACGCGCAGCAGCTGCAGGCAGGGACCTGACCTCCATCACAAGCTGGAATTTGAATGACATTGTCAAGGAAAACAGAAAAGAAGGCCAAGGACAGATCTTTGAATGTATTTAATCTGTCTGCGGTGCCTTTTCCTAAGTGCTTTCTAACATTATTTTTCTCTATGCAGGAAACTCACATTTTGAACTTTAGTTCCTAAAATACATTAAATCACACTGTGGTGGGACAGGAGGGCACGCACATAATGACTACTTATGTGGTTCACTTCTCATCGGAGGAAATTATCTTCTCAAAACGATGGGGTGCACCTGACCCTGTTAGAAAGAGTGTGGGTATTTTTGAGCTAAGTTAGGAAGTGTGTAGGATAATTGTTATCACTCAGTGGTGGAATCTCAGGAACCCACAGAATTTCTCCTTTCTCTGGAGAGGAAGAAAAAGATACCTGTTACTCTTTCCCTGCTCATGCCAGGAAAGCTACTTAAAATATTTGAGTTGAGGGGCGCCTAGGTGGCTTAGTGGGTTAAAGCCTCTGCCTTTGGCTCAGGTCATGATTACGGGGTCCTGGGATCGATCGAGCCCCACATCAGGCTCTCTGCTCGTCAGGGAGCCTGCTTCTCCCTCTCTCTCTGCCTGCCTCTCTGCCTACTTGTGATCTTTGTCCGTCAAATAAATAAATAAAATCTTAAAAAAAAAAAGAATATTTGAGTTGATACAAATTGATAGCTTCTGTCCCCAATCAATGGTCCCAACCTAGCTATACTGCCGTGTGGCGATACCTCGAAGAATAGTCAACATTTTCCCAAGAGTCTGTGGAATTTTATGCGGGTATGTGATTTCAAGAAGAAAGGAGCAGCAGTTCTGATCAGTCGCACCCAGAAACTACTTAGTTGTCAACGTCATGGAACTCTGTAGAAACAGTAAAATGTCCGTAAATGACCATCACGGTCACCATAGCTAACATGTATTGAGTGCTTGCTTGCTTTTTACCAGACACTGAATTAAGGCCATATATTCATTATTCATTTAATCAGCACACAAATTCCATAAGATAACTTTTGTTTATGGGTCTGATTTTATGGATGCAGAAATTGACACCTAGTGAACAAAATTCATGTTCCTAACTACTGCCAGACTATTCCTGCTTTCCTCTGGGGCAGGACCCCTCTGCAGACCTTCGTAGAGCTGCAGTCCAGACTTTGGGCCTGAGACATCCATTCAAGCAGGCCATCGTAAACACCCTTTGATCTTCCAAGGTACACGTGAACTCTGCTTCCCTAGGCATCCTTCTGGTTCTGAACTTTGCCTGTCTGGATCTAAGTGTCCTTATCTTCGAGTGAACTTCAAACATTACTGGCTTCCCTTAGAAGGCAGCTAGGTTTGGTCCCACCACCTATAGACGTTGGGGACGCCACTAAAGAAACAGGCGCCTGGATTAAACATACCCCCAGCAGTGAGGCTGGTCCTAAGAAAACACTCAACTTTTGCAGGCAGACAGAAAAAATACTGACAGGTTAGAGACATGGAGATGTACACTCAGGGGTGCCAGGGAGCTAGATCACTGAAGGGGAGCATCAAGATTGGTAAGACTAGGTGTTGTAGGGCAAAAGGCACAGCCCAGAATATCAGAGGCTTCCTGATTGGTGAGAAATTCCAGAAGGGTCAATATTTAAGAACCAAGACAGGTGTCATGGGATGGACTTTCCCCACTTGTACCCCCTGTTATGGGTTGAATTTTGTCCCTTCAAAATTCATATGTTGGAGTCCCAAGCTCTAGTACCTTGGAATGTGATCTTGTTTGTAAATAGGGTCCTTACAGATGTCATTAGTTAAGGTAAGGCCATTATTGGGCGGGGGCAGGGCGGGGGGAGCTAATCCAATATGACTGGTGTCCTTACAACCTTACAAAAAGGGATAATTTGACAAAGACACACACACAGAGAATGTCATGGGTGAGGGGCGCCTGGGTGGCTCAGTGGGTTAAGCCTCTGCCTTTGGCTCAGGTCATGATCTCAGGGTCCTGGGATCGAGCATCGGGCTCTCTGCTCGGTGGGGAGCCTTCTTTGCCCCTCTGCCTGGCTCTCTGCCTACTTGTGATCTCTCTGTCAAATAAATAAATAAAATCTTAAAAAAAAAAAAAAAAAGAATGCCATGGGAGAGTGAAGGCAGAGATCAGGGTGATGCTTCTATAAGCCAAGAAATGCCAGAAGGCCAGCAAACCCCAGAAACTAGGAGAGGCACGAAATGGAATCTTCCTTACAGTCCTCAGAAAGCATAGATGCTGCTGACACCTGGGTCTCAGACCTCTAGCTTCGGGAACTGCGAGACAATAAGCATCTGTTGTTGAGGCCACCCAGTTTGCGGTACTTTGTAACACAGCCCTCAAAAACCAACACCCTCCCTTTCTCTATAACTGTAGATCTGTTCCATTCTACTTCTGGCCACTCTAATCCTGGTTTCCTGAACCAAGTCCTCAGAGGAAGCTTATGGAAGCAAGAGCTTTTCCATCAAAATGGCTCCTGCAGAGTTTGCAACCTACGCAGAGGTCATTGGAAGTCAGCAGGCGGAGTGCCATGGGTACTTCCGACCCTGCCTTTGCACTGTGAGGACACTTTGTCCTCTAGGCACCAGGGCTTCAAGGAGGGGGGGTCCTCTCTCATGGATCAAACTATTCAACCCCAAGTCTGGAACAGGGTTTTGGCTTAACCTGGCTCCTACAAGTCTTTGTTCTCAGCTTCTCTCCCCTTTCGTTGTCATCAGGCTGTTACCAATTTGCCTGTAGTCACCTGATGAAGCCAGCAGGTTTCCATGGTTACCTACAAGCATGCAGCCAGGTGTCATGTCCTTTATCCTGGCTGCAGGATAAAGCCAATAACAGGGTCTCTGGCACAATACAAAGGACCTGGATCCAATGATCAAAATGGGGTTCTGGGGACAACTGGGTCTCAGAAGCAAGTCAGAAGCCCAGGAATGAGAGCTGGGCATGAAGGCCGAGGCAGAACAGCAATCCTCCAGTAAGTACTACGGGCTGCCGGCTGCAGACCTCTTGCTATGACCCTGGTGCTACACCCCCCACTTCCTGTACATTATTTCCTTTTGGCCCTTGGTTACTAAAGCCTTCTGTTTTACCAAAGAAGGAACTGAGTTTTACGTGATGTATTAAAGATCGCTGAGCAGCTGGTAGGTCAGAGAAAGGATTTGAACCCAGGTGCGGAAGATCTTCCATCTATCCCAGCAGATCTGCTTTCTGTTCTTGTCCACCCCACAGGCTGCTGTGCACGGGCTACCGACCGCCTCTCTTGCCCCTCTCTGCCGCTGAGTCTGTTACTGGAAAGCCCCGCAGGTAAAGGGGGAGGGAGGGAGAGGCTACTTCCTGCTGGTTGTGCCCCAGGAGAGCCGCTTTTCCAGAATCCTCTTCCATATTTCTCTCTTTGTGGCTGTGAGTTTTGGGCTGCTATTCTTGGCAGTTACTGCTCTTTCCCTTGTGGTTGCCCAGGACCACTCTTTTGTCGAAAAATCCTTAAACCATCTTCTTTCTAATGAGACCCTGACTGGGACAGCAGGTCTGACAGGGCGCTAGTGTCGAGTCCCCGAGTGTTGGGCCAGTGCTCCTTAAACCCCTGCAGCCACGGACGGGACTGGGCTCTGAGATTCGGGGCTGTGGGAAGGTATGCCGAATCTGAGGTGGTTGTCCAGTGGTTTGAGGTGTGCGGAGGGGCCACAGCACAGACTAGAGAATTAAGCAGGTCTGATACTCACCTCTAAGGACTTTCACTTCTCTGGTGGCCTTTCCTGTCCCAGCAGCTCCCTAGTGATGACTTACGACAGTGAGTCTAGCTAACTGTATATTCTGAGTGAATAGTCCCCACCAGATGACTCTCACTTCAGACACCAGCTCCAATTTTATGGGTTCCCAGGAGCATCCTCACTTCAGACTAGCTGGCTATACATTCAGAGGGTTCTATGACCCCCCTCAATTCTATAATTTGCTAGAACAACACACTGTACTTATGATTACTGTTTTTTGTTTGTTTGTTTTACATTTTATTTATTTGTCAGAGAGAAAGAGAGCACAAGCAGGGAGTCAGCAGGCAGAGGGAGAAGCAGGCTCCCCACTGAGCAAAGAGCCCAATGTGGGGCTCAGTTGCAGGACCCCCTGATCATGACGTGAGCAGAAGGCAGATGCTTAACTGACCGAGCCACGCAGGGTCCCCACTTACTATTACTATTACTGTTTTATTACAGCACAAGAATACAAATTAAAATCAGTCAAGGAAGAGGCACAAGGGCAGAGTCCAGGAGGGGTTGAAACATAGAGCTTCTGGTCCTCTTTTCCCCATGGGGTCGTGGAGTCCCGACCACGGATGTGTGACAGTATGCTCATAACATTGCCAACAAGGGAAGTTTACCCAAGACTTTAGAGTTTTTACTGGGGCTTGATCATATACTGCCTGTGAGATCAATGCAGTTGATAGGCCGGTTCCAGAAGAGGATTTAACTTGAAATCAGGTTTAGAGTTAGGCATGAGATCATAAGATAAAAGTGACTCTGGATAACATGCAGAGGACTAAAGTACAAGCTCTTGGTTATGATTAAAAATGTACTGGAGGGGTGCCTGGGTGGCTCAGCCTCTGCTTTCTGCTCAGGTCATGATCCCGGGGTCTTGGGATCGAGCCCCGCATCGGGCTCTCTGCTCGCCAGGGAGCCTGCTTCCTCCTCTCTCTCTGCCTGCCTCTCTGCCTACTTGTGATCTCTGTCCGTCAAATAAATAGATTTTATTTATTTATTTATTAAAATCTTTTTAAACAAATGTACTGGAAGTAGAAAAAAAATATTGATCTTGGTCTTTTTGGGCAGTAGGAGGTCACTGCAAGTGGGTGAAAGAGGTCTTTGCTAAGTCTACAGATTAAATGTAAGCTGAAACATTTCTGTGCATTGTTTTTTCTGACCTGGGCATAAACTCACTCTGCAGTTCTCTTTTTTCTACATTTTTCATATACCACGGACAACTTATCCCTTTATTTTTAGGTTTATTTCTATTTTTATACATGTAACTCATGTCTATAATAGTATGAAAGTTGCCTAGATTTCTAATAAAAAAAAATCAGTCCCCTGCCACATCTCTCTAGACCTCCCAGTTCTACTCCCCAGAGGCAATCACTTTAACTCTTTTAGCTGTTTTTTTTCTAATATATATTCCTCTTTCTAAATAGAATATTCTATTTAACTTCTTGACTGACTTAGATACAATCTACTGACTCCCCACGATGGTAGATAAGGATTTCTTTTCTCCATACCACCTTTCCCATTTCCCTTTTTCCCTATGTTCCCTGCATAAGCACATCAACAATTTTTGTTATACCAAAGGCAAGTGTTTTCATTATTATGGCCACGCAAATGCTGGTGACCGACAAGCCAAGTTGCTTTCCCGACCACACCCCCTTTCTTCAACAGTTTTCATTTATCCTATGTTAAAAATTGTCATGTGTTTTCCTTTGCTTATTTGTCCATGAACCCATCCAATTTTTCCCAAACATTTCAGTACCTCATCATCTACATACAAACAATGTGCCCCAAATATTTGCATATGCCACTTCCACAGTTTTCCCAGAGCTCCCCCGGAATCTTCCTTTGTGCTCCTATATGGGCAGAATGTTTTCTGGAGCTGTACACAGCTGCCAATCTGGAAATTCCTAGCCTTTTATTTTATGTGTTGCTAAAGTGTTTAAAAAAAAAAAACAAAAAACACTGATGCTCATACACTATACATTCTAAAGTGATTTTTTCATAATAAATCCCTGTTTGAATTTTAAATTGTAATCTAATAATTCACTGTTTTGAAAACTAGAAAATAAAGGAAATGAATGAGGTATTTCATCTGCCATTCTGCTTTTTCTATTTGAACAGTATCCTTGGATAACCACATGGTAGGTAAAGGAAAATTTCTCTTCATGAAACTTCCAGATAACAAATGATAAAAGCATTTTTGAAATAAAATATCAGCGTTTTATAATTCTTTTTTTTTTTTCCTTTTTATTATGTAGGCTCCACACCCAGCATGGAGCCCAACACGTGGCTCAAAGTCATGATTCTGAGATCAAGACCTGAGCTGAGATCAAGAGTCAGGTATTTAACTGACTGAACCACCCAGGTGCCCCACCATTTTGTAATTCTCTTTCTTCTTCTTTTTAAGAAATGTATTTATTTATTTATTTATTTGAGAGAGAGGGGACGTGTGCACGCACAGGGGGAGGGAGACGGGGGAGGGAGAGGAAAAGGGAGAGAATCTCAAGCAGACTCCACGCTATCCACAGAGCCCCATGCAGGGCTCAATCTCAAAACCCAAGATCATGACCTGAGCTGAAACCAAGAGATGATCACTCAACTGACTGAGCCACGCAGATGCTGCCCACATTGCAATTCTTTTTTAATATTTTATTTATTTGTCAGAGAGAGAGAGAGGGAGCACATGCAGGTGGAGCAGGAGGCAGAGGGAGAGGCAGGCTCCCCTCTGAGCAGGGAGCCCGATGTAGGACTCAATCCCTAGACCCTAGGATCATGACCTGAGCTGAAAGCAGACACTTAAACAACTGAACACCCAGGTGTCCCCCATTTTGTAATTCCTAACAAACTAATGGATCTAGTCACTGAGCACCAATGACTGGTGATGTCATGAAAAGACAACCAGATATTATGTGCATCCCAGTGAAAGAACTCAATACCACCTATAAAGTAGAGTTGGTTAAAAAAAAAAAACCACAAAACCCTTGAATCTGATTAAGCATTGATATCCAATTAACAATATACAGGAAATATATATTAAAATTAAAAACAAAAAAAACAAAAAAACAAGGGGCACCTGGGTGGCTCAGGTCATGATCCCAGGGTACTAGAATCAAGCCCCTCATCAGGCTCCTTGCCCTGTGGGGAGCCTGCTTCTCCCTCTCCCTCTGCAGCTCCCCCTGCTTGTGCTTTCTCTTGCTCTCTGTCAAATAAATGAATAAAATCTTAAAAAAAAAAGAACTCAAGCAAAATTGCACCTCAGGGTGCAGGCAGTAAAACCCAGATTATGGGAAATGTTAGGACAAATAACCTGGTTTATTCAACTAATAAATTGCAAAGAAGAGAAAAATGGGATGGTAATAGAATTTAAAATTTAAAGAGATTTAAAAGACATAATCTACATTACAATATATGGTCCTTACTTTGGTGGTTCAAACACACTAAAAAAATTATGACATTCATTTGTGAGACGTTGGAAATTTAAATGCTAAACATTTGATTATTTTGAGATTATTGTTAATAATTTGGGTT
The DNA here is from genome assembly GCF_902655055.1 of Lutra lutra. Taxonomy (NCBI): domain Eukaryota; kingdom Metazoa; phylum Chordata; class Mammalia; order Carnivora; family Mustelidae; genus Lutra; species Lutra lutra. The sequence goes on from NC_062293.1 coordinate 33,847,240, forward strand.
GATCAAATTGTTTAATGAAATTCTTATGTTTGGGGCACCTGGGTGGCTCAGTCCGTGAAGCATCCAACTCTTGGTTTCAGCTCAGGTCGTGGTCTTGGGGTAGTGGGATCACTGGGAGTTGGGCTCCATGCTCAGTGGGGAGTCTGCTTGGGATTTCTCTCCCATTGTCTCTGCCCCACTCCACCTCCCCACTCACTCGGGTGCATGCATGCTCTCTTTCTCTCTCGAATAAAAAAAAAAATTCTTATCCTTTTGAAAATACCTAGAAGCACTCTGAAGCCTGGATTATTGGGGATTTTTGTGGAGGCATCATCACATACGTATGATGGATCTTCTCTGGATTGGAGAATGGGGGGTGGGGGGAGGAGGGGCTGAAATTTCCAAGCCTTTAATCATGGCTTGGTCTTTCTTGTGACCATCCAGGAACCCACCAAGGGTCACCTCATGAGAATAAAAGATATTCCTATCACCGAGAAAATGACAAAGATCTTTGGAGCTCTATGTCAGGAACCAGGGTCAAAGACTACATGTTAGAAAAAAAAATTCCTCTCCTACCCCCGTTTACAAGAGTTTTAGGAGTTCTGTGCCAGGAACCAAGGGCAGAGATCAATATATGTATTTCTTATTTTTTCTTATTTATTCCATAAAATGGTATCTCACTTTTAACATTGTGATACAACTTCCAAGATTTTGTTGTGATGATACCTTATTTAAAAAAAAAAAAACAGCATCAGTGATCCCAATAGTTAACATTTATGGAGTCCCAGGCACTGTGTTAAAAGCTTTCTGTGCATTATCTCATTCAGTGCTTACCACAACCTTATGAGGTTGATATTATTATTGGCTCTATTTCATAAACGAGGAAACTAAGGCCCTATTTCAAGTCAGTGGAAAGTCCCAGACTCCCACCCAAGGATATTTAAGTGCAGAGCCTGTGCTTTTAACCTTTAAGCTATCTTTCCTCTAAATTAGGAAATTAGGTTTGAGCAAGATCATTTATTTGTTTATACCACTGCCTTGTTCCAGAAAGGATTTCAGGCATCTTGTTAAGTAACTTGTCCAAGATCACCCAGACAATAAGTGGAAGGGCCAGGAATCAAATCTCTTTCTCTCATGAACTGTATAAACTAAGTGAGATAACACAGATGTAGACCCACATCATATATTTCCTCATAAACATGGGAAGGGGAAATGGGGACATTTTCTTTGGCTGGTTTTCATTTTCATTCTGGTTAGACATGTTCTCAGCGTTAGAGTCCCTTGCATTATCTTTAGAGAAAGAATGAATAGGGCAAGAGGGATTCCAGAATAACAGGACTGGGCAGTTCCGACACGGGCTGCCCATGACAAGTCGAGGGAAGCAAAAGGCCCAGGCTATGGTGAGAGACATGCTTGGTACATGCAGGCAATCTGTAAACACAGCTTAGTAAATACAGTCTTTTTTTTTTTTTTAAGATTTTATTTATTTATTTGATATACAGAGATCACAAGTAGACAGAGAGGCAGGCAGAAAGAGAGAAAGAGAGGAGGAAGCAGGCTCCTTGCCGAGCAGAGAGCCTGATGCGGGGCTCGATCCCAGGACCCTGAGATCATGACCTGAGCGGAAGGCAGAGGCTTTAACCCAGGCGCCCCAGTAAATACAGTCTTCAGGAGGAAAGGAGAGAGAGAGAGAGAGAGCAAAGAGAGGGTAGTCTAAGGAGACAAAAGAGAGGAGCCATCTGTTCTGGGAAGTGGGGAGAAGGCAAAGTGGTGAGGGTTGGGGAGGGCACTTACACCTGCTCAAGTGTGAGAATAAAAATAATTATTGAATTTGGTTGTGCACGGTTTCAAAGAAGAAAAGTATGAAAGGAAAACACCACCCAAACAGCCGTCTTTTAAAAACTGCGTGTCCTAAAAGTCACTTATCTCAACTCAAGGACAGTCCCTGCAAATCTGAGCAATCGAGTTTTGTCAATCCCTCTGGGTCCTCTCTTCTTGAGTCTAGCATTGCCCTTCTAAGGCAAATATTTAATCCATTTTTTTTACCCCTAAGACTCAGTCCACATGAGGTTGTATAAAGAACTATCTTTTCTTGGCAATAACTTGAAAAATAAATAGAATGAAATATATACTCATACTTTTTTCTATGCCTAAACAGTGACACATTCATTTGTTTTCAGTTTGAATTATTGTAAAAACATCACAGGACTTGTTCTTAATCTTTCTCTCTCTCTCTCTCTCTCTTTCTTCCATCTTCTTTCTTTCTTTCTTTCCTTCTTTCTCTCTTTCCTTTTTTTTTTTTTTAATTTTTTATTTATTTGGCAGAGAGAGATCACAAGTAGACAGAGAGGCAGGTAGAGAGAGAGAGAGAGGGAAGCAGGCTCCCTGCTGAGCAGAGAGCCCGATGCGGGACTCGATCCCAGGACCCTGAGATCATGACCTGAGCCGAAGGCAGCGGCTTAATCCACTGAGCCACCCAGGTGCCCCTCTCTCTTTCCTTTTAATGAAGGAGCCTGTCTCAACTTAGTATCCTTAACCAAACATGCTTTAGTCTCAGGGCAAGAACTGGCTCTAAAGAAAGTACGGTTCTTTTAAGAGCAGCTCTTTTGCCCTGGCTGTTCACAGAAAGCTAACTATGAAGGCAAGTTGCATTTGAAACTTCTCATTAAGAACCATGATGTTTTACTTAAGTTGGACTGTGCCCCTTGGATAATGTGAAACAGAAGTCACTTATTGAGAGGCAGGGACAGGAAGAGGAAATGGCCGACCTATAACTAGAGTTCTCCAAAGGTGGTAGGTACATTTATTAATCTCTTGGGACCTATATTCAGTCAGCAACTTGAGCTGCCTAGCACATGTGTCGAGTAATGTTTAAATCGTTAGAGTGCACATATAGGAATTTAACATTGCAGAAATTTATTTTTTTTTCGCCATCCCTCCTCTCTAGACATTTCCTTTTTTGCCTAAACTGTGCAAATAACATTAAAAAAAAAAAAAAAGGCAACTCAATTCAGGCTTGTCGGATAGAATCCTGTGGAATATTGATCCTTAGAACTTCTCTTTTGCACCAGACATGGACAAAGAGTACTCTGTTCTCAGTCAATTAATCCAGGGCAAAGAAATTTCCATATCTTCTGTGTTTAGTGTGGAGTTGTTCCTTCTTTTTTCAAAGGTGGCATAATGTATATATTTATTTTTAAATATATGTATATTCCATTTTTTAAAGGTAAGTAATTTAATCTTGTTTTAAGGATTCAAAAAACACTTCTCTGAGGTAATGGAAGGAGTTGCAAATTCTGCAAAGTAAATGACAAAACCATCGTGTTCTAGAAATACATAGAAACATACAAATCATAGAAAATGTAACATTATGATCACCAGTGTCTAAAAGCCTGACCTACATTAAATTTAATCCCTCACTGACTACTTTGTAATGCCTCAGGTCCAATGCAAACATCAGCCCTGACACAAATGCAACAGAGTCACAAATGTATTAGCCTTAACTGCCCGATAAAATTATTTGAGACCTAGAAGATGTGTGCCCTGGTACTATTTTTAAAAATTATGACTGGTAAGACAGTCTCAGCTCTGAGAAGTCTTGAAAGAAAAATGACTCATTCCATAAAGGCATTTTTATAAGGCAAGTGGATTTAGAATATAATGGTGACATTTAGTCATTATAAAGGAGATAATTTCATGAAGACTAATTTCATATTTATAACAGCATCATTGTCAATTAAATTTTTGTAAAGAGTAAAAGTGAATCAAAGGTCCTTGGTGAGCAAAGAAAGATGAAGTGGAAGCTCTGTAACGGGTTAGTTAGAGGTTAGAAGAGAGAAGAAGGAAAACAGAGGGAGGATTGTACTAATTGTTGCAGTTTTTCGTTTCTAATTCCACTGATGCTTGGGTGGCATCACAGCATTGTAGCAGAATCAAAGCCCTTAGGATTATATAAATATATATAAGTCCAGGATTCTATGGCCAAATCGTCTTGTGGATTTCATTGTCACCTTTATTTTTCTCTTTGGATTACCCATCCCTTGTACTAGTTTTTCTTGTGCAAAGCTTCCTGAAAAGTTTGTTTTGTTGCAATTTTTGGTTAGTGACCCGTCCTTGAGAGACAGTTGTTTACTACATTCTAAAAAAGCCACACACAAGGAGTGTCTCCATTGTTCTTCGCTTACACATTCCAATCTATTCAAATTGTGGGCCAACTTGTTTTTCTATTGTTTGCAGTCTATAGCCTCGTATATCCTGCATTACCTTCTGAGGACAATGCAGGTATTGTAAATGTCAGAAACATACGTAAGTAATCAAACACCGTTGTATAACATGTTGTGCCAAGAATGTATTTTTCACACATGTGTGTTAGTGAAGAAATAAAACCCTGAAAGTAAAGTATTTTCTATTAGGCTACTTAATACAGAAATGGTGAGTGCCCTGGAGCAAAAATTAATTGATGTTTAGGCATAACTGAGTGACTTTTAATTGAAACCTGGCTTATTTTACCAGGGCAAATCTGGGAGCTAAATCACATTTTGAGTCTATGGATTTATGACTAGAGTAAGTTTATGCTGAATTAGCTTTTATAGAATGTTCTTTCTTAGAAAAATAGCATTAGCTCCAAAATACATGTTCTTTGGTCAGTTTATTGCACCCAAAACAAAATTACTGAAATTTGACAATAGCATGAAACATTCACCTTAATTAATAATAGTACATATTTGAGAGTAAATTATGTTTAATAATTGTTTCCTAAGGTCCCAACACCACCAGAGTAGCCAACAACTATTTCATTTTTAGGACAGAGAATATGAAGCTTTACCCTTTAATTATGAAGGCTAAGTTTTACTGAAACTGTTGAGTAGTCCCCCTTTATCTGCAGTCTTGCTTTCTGCCATTTCAGTTTCCTGCAGTCAGCTATCATCTGGAAGCAAATGATCTTTCTGATGGATTCTCAGAACGTCCATAGCAGTCTAACACTATGTCACAACACCTACATCATTCACCTCACTTTGTCTCCTCACATAGGCATCCTAATTTCACATCATCAGGAGAAGAAAGGTAAATATAGTGATGTGGGAAACAAAGACAGAAGAAAAATTATTAAATTTCCTTACTACTCACAGCCCACTGACAAGTCCTTGAAATGGGCAGTGTGACATTCCTCTAGGGACTCAACTGACTTGAGGTTGACACTTTGCTAAGGGCAAAAGGCAATCCTAGCGTGACACCTGTCCACACCCATCCTGTAAGCGTATTTTAACATACAAAAATTCCTTTGGAAACTTTATCTCTACCTCCCAAGATAGATGTTAACAATCATCCCCTAAGCAGATGGCCCACCGATATACATCTGAAGGGTCTCATGATTAAGGTTTTATGAGATGGCAATAAATGACCCTTCCCAACAATACCTAGCCCTCTCAAGGTCCTGGAAACCTTTCTTCCAAAATTCCTTAGAGACTTACGCTATCTCTAAACCCCTTCCAACTTGAAAGTATATAATGGGCCACTCTTCCTGACCCCAGCGCACCTCTTTCTGCCCATGGGGTCCTGTCCCCATGCTTTAATAAAATCACCTTTTTGCACCAAAGACGTCTCAAGAATTCTTTCTTGGCAATTGGCTTCAAATCCTAACGTCTTTTCTACATCATGTAATACAATATTTTGAGAGAGAGAAACCACATTCACATTAACTTTTATTATAGCATAGTGTTATAATTATTCTATTCATAATTAGTCTGCTGTTACTCTTACGTGCCTCACTTGCATATTAAACTGTATTGAAGAAAAGGCAAGATGGTGGAGGAGTAGGAGAACTGAATTTTATCTTGGCCCAGGAATTCAGCTAGATAGTTATCGAACCATTCTGAGCACCTACAAACTCAACAGGAGATCAAAGAAAAGAGCAGCAATTCTATGAACAGAAAAGCCACCACTTTTCTGGTGGTGGGACCAGAAGGTAGGACTTGTGCAGAAGCGAATCCAATGCGATATACAGGAAGCTAGACCACGGGGGAAAGGGAGGGAGCCTCCATTAGCCGGCTCACGGCAAGTAATAGAACAGCAGAGCACAAAATCAGAACTTTTAGAAGTCTGCTCTGCAGAGGAATGTCACTAAAGTGGCTAAGTGGGGGTGGGGGGTAGGGAGGATGGGGAGAAACCTTCCCTGGGACAGTGTGGTTTCAAGACCCTCAGGGTCACAGAAGGACTGCGGTGCCTAAGTGCAGCAGAGCTCCCAGGTATCAGAGCAGGGAAACCAGCTGCAAAGACAGAGCTGAGGAGGGGGCTATCAGCTTGGGGTTGCCATAAACCATGATCCCTGGCACAGTCGGACCACTGCTCTTTGAACAGGGACCCCACAAGTGGCATATCCGGGGAGATTCACCTCCCTTGCTTCCCCCGGGGGAGCGGCACGGGAGTGCATGGCAGGAACCTGATGGGTTTGGACTCTCCAAACGGGGCCATGCACCAGAGATAGAAATGCTCAGTCATAGGCTGGGTGAGCACGGAGTGCAGCCTTTGACGAGGAAGACAGGATGGATTGACTGCTTTTCTCTGAGGGCTCACTGAGCAAGGGGGCCCTGAACTCTCAGCTCTTCCAGGTCAGAGATTAGGAGGCTGCCATTTTCATTCTCCTCCTCCGAAGTGGTATGGAAAGCGTTTAGGGAACAAAAGCTCTGAGAGCGAACCCCAGCAGATTACATAGCCCGGCTCCTGATAAGGGCAGTGCAGTTCTGCCTAGGTCAAAGACATTTGAGGATCACTGCAACAGGCCCCTGCCCCCGAAGATCACATCCAGCCAAGACCAAGTTCACCAATCAATGAGAACTGCCGAACTCCAGACCTAGGGAAATACAGCACATAGAATTCATGGCTTCCCCCTTCCATGATTCTTTAGTCTTTCAAAGTTAAATTTTTAAAGTTTTCTTTCTTTTTTTTTTTTTAATTTTTTCCTATTTTAACCAACATCTTACCAATACCTTTTTAAAAAATCTTTTTTTTTTTAAAGATTTTATTTATTTATTTGACAGAGAGAAATCACAAGTAAGCAGAGAGGCAGGCAGAGAGAGAGGAGGAAGCAGGCTCCCTGCTGAGCAGAAAGCCCGATGTGGGGCTCGAACCCAGGACCTGGGATCATGACCTGAGCCGAAGGCAGCGGCTTAACCCACTGAGCCACCCAGGCGCCCCTAAAAAATCTTTTTAAATTTTCATATTTACAGTCATTTTATCCCTCCATTGTATTTAAATTTATTTTTTTATATACGTGTAAGTTTTTCTTTATTTCAAATTTTGGGATACAGTTTCTTCTAACAGACCAAAATAGACCCTCAATCTAGTGTAGGGCTTTGTTCTAGTCTCCTGCCCAATCACATTATCTGCCCTCTATCTTTTTCTTTAAATTTTTTTTCTCTTTTTCAACCAACTTCTTTTTTTTTTTTTAAGATTTTATTTATTTATTTGATGGAGAGAGAGATCACAAGCAGGCAGAGAGGCAGGCAGAGAGAGAGGGAGAAGTAGGCTTCCTGCTGAGCAGAGAGCCTGATGCAGGGCTCAATCCCAGGACCCTGAGATCATGACCTGAGCCGAAGGCAGAGGCTTTAACCCACTGAGCCACCCAGGTGCCCCTTCAACCAACTTCTTATCTTATTGATTCCTTTTTTTAATTTTCATCTTTACAGTCATATTGCATCCCTTCATTGTATTTACCTTTATTTTTGTGTACATATATATATAAGTTTATCTTTCTTTAAAATTTTGGGAGGCAGTTTCTTCTAACAGACCCAAATATACCCAAAATCCAGTGTGTGGGTCTGTTCTTTTCACCAGTCTGATCATATTTTTTTTTTTCCTTTCTTCCCCCCTGCCCCAGTTGTGGGTCTCTTCTGATTTGTTTAGTGTATATTTTTCTGGGGGTCATTGTTACCCTTTTAGCATTTTGTTCTCTCATTCATCTATTCTTCTCTGGACAAAATGACAAAGCAGAAAAACTCACCTCAAAAAAAAGAACAAGAGGCAGTACCAATTGCCAGGGACCTAATCAATACAGACATTAGTAAGAAGTTGAAACTATAGTTTATAGATACATAAACTATATATCTATAGTTATATATAACTATAGGTTAGTTTATAGAATATATATATAATATATATAAAGATATTAGCTGGGCTTGAATAAAGCATAGAAAATACTAGAGAATCCCTTTCTGAAGAAATAAAAGAACTAAAATCTAACCAAGTTGGAATCAAAAAGACTATTAATGAGGTGCAATAAAAAAAATGGAGCCTCTTACTGCTAGGATAAATGAACCAGAAGAGAGAAATAGTGATATAGAAGACCAACTCATGGAGAATAAAGAAGCTGAGAAAAAGAGAGATAAACAACTACTGGATCATGAGGGGAGAATTCAAGATATAAATGATACCATAAGATGAAACAATATTAGAATAATTGGGATCCTGGGAGAAGAAGAAAGAGAGAGGGAGGGCAGAAGGTATATGGCACAAATTATAGCAGAGAACTTCCCTAATTTGGGGAAGGAAACAATTATTTGGGGAAGGAAATAATCATCAAAATCCAGGATGCACAAAGAACCCCCATCAAAATCAATAAAAATAGTTCAACACCCCGTCACCTAGTAGTAAAACTTATAAGTCTCTCAGTAGATGCAGAAAAAGCACTTGACAAAGTACAGCATCCTTTCTTGATCAAAACTCTTCACAGTGTAGGGACAGAGGGTACATATCTCAATATCATAAAAGCCATCCATGAAAAACCCACAGCGAATATCTTTCTCAATGGGGAAAAATTGAGAACGTTTTCCCTAAGGTCAGGAACACAGCAGTGCTGTCCACTCTCACCACTGCTATTCAACATAGTACTAGAAAACCTAGCCTCAGCTCTTAGACAACAAAAAGAAACAAAAGGCATCGTAATCAGCAAAGAAGTCAAACTCTCACTCTTTGAGGATGATATGATACTTTATGTAGAAAACACAAAAGACTCAACCCCAAAGCCACTAGAACTCATACAGGAATTCAGTGATGTGTCAGGATAAAAAATCAGTGCACAGAAATCAGTTGCATTTCTATACACCAACAAGACAGAAGAAAGAGAAATTAAGGAGCTGATCCCATTTATAATTGCACCTAAAACCATAAAATAACTAGGAATAAACCTAACCAAAGAGGCAAAGAATCTGTACTCAGAAAATTATACTCATGAAAGAAATTGAGGAAGACACAAAGAAATGGAAAAACATTCCGTGCTCATGGGTTGGAAGAACAAATATTGTGAAAATGTCTATACTACCTAGAGAAATCTACACATTTAACGCAATCCCTATCAAAATACCATCAACTTTTTTCACATAACTGGAACAAATAATCCTAAAATTTGTATGGAGCCAGAAAAGACCCCGAATAGCCAGAGGAATGTTGAAAAAGAAAAACAAAGCCGTTGGCATCACAATTCCAGACTTCAAGCTCATTACAAAGTGTAATCATCAAAACAGTATGATACTGGCACAAAAACAGACATATAGATCAATGGAACAGAATAGAGAGCCCAGAAATGGACCCTCAACTCTATGGTCAGCTAATCTTCAAAAATGCAGGAAAAATTGTCCAGTGGAAAAAAGACAGTCTCTTCAATAAATGGTGTTGGGAAAATGGACAGCCACATGCAGAAGAATGAAACTGGACCACTTCCTTACACCATACACAAATATAGACTCAAAATGGATGAAAGGCCTCAATGTGAAACAGGAATCCACCAAAATCCTTGAGGAGAACACAGGCAGGAACCTCTTCAACCTCAGCTGCAGCAACTTCTTCCTAGAAACATTGCCACAGGCAAGGGAAGCAAGGACAAAAATGAACTATTGGGACTTCATCAAGATAAAAACCTTTTGCACAGCAAGAGAAATAGTCAGCAAAACCAAAAGACAACCGACAGAGTGGGAGAAGATATTTGCAAATGACATATCAGATAAAGGGCTAGTATCCACCATCTATGGGGAACTTATCAAACTCAACACCCAAAGAACAAATAATCCAATCAAGAAATGGGCAGAGGACATGAACAGACATTTCTGCAAAGAAGACATCCAAATGGCCAACAGAGACATGAAAAAGTGCTCAATATCACTCAGCATCAGGGAAATACAAATCAAAACTACAGTGAGATACCACCTCACACCAGTCAGAATGGCTAAAATGAACAAGTCAGGAAACAACAGGTGTTGGCAAGGATGCAGAGAAAGGAGAACCCTCCTACACTGTTGGTGGGAATGCAAGCTGGTACAACTACTCTGGAAAACAGCATGGAGGTTCCTCAAAAAGTTGAAAATAGAGCTCCCCTACAATCCAGCAATTGCACTACTGGGTACTTACCCCAAAGATACAAATGTAGTGATCTGAAGGGCACATGTTCCCCAATGTTTATAGTAGCAATGTCCACAATAGCCAAACTATGGGAAGAGCCTAGATGTCCATCAACAGATGAATGGATAAAGAAGATGTTTTATATATCTACAATGGAATATTATGCAGCCATCAAAACCCCCCAAAATCTTGCCATTTGAAATGACATGGATGGAACTAGAGGCTATTATACTAAGTGAAATAAGTCAGTCAGAGAAAGGCAAATATCATATGACCTCATTGATTAGAGGAATTTGAGAAACATAGAGGATCATAGGGGAAGGGAGAGAAAAATGAAAGAAGATAAAGCCAGAGAAGGAGACAAACCTCAAGAGACTCTTGGTCTCAGCAAACAAACTGAAGGCTGCTGGAGGGCAGTGGGAAGGATGGGGTGCTGGGGTGATGGACATTGGGGAGGGTATGTGCTATGGTGAGTGCTGTGAACTGTGTAAGACTGATGAATCACAGACTTGTACCCCTGAAACAAATAATACATTATACATTAATTTAAAAAAAGAAGAAGAACCTTAAGAAAAACAAAACAAACAGAAAAAACCTGCATTGTAGGTACATGTGTATAGGCATATCTTGTTTTATTGCACTTCACTTTATTGTGATTCACAAATATGGGTTGTTGTTTTTTGTTGTTGTTTTGTTTTTTTGTTTTTTTTTTTTTTACAAATTGAAGGTTTGTGGCAACCCTGTGGCAAGGAAGTCTGTAGGCTCCATTCTTCCAATAACATTTGCTCATTTTTTGTCTCTGTGTCACATTTTAGTAATTTTCACAATATTTCAAGTTTTATCATTATTGTTCTAGTGATCTGTGATCAGTGATTACCTCACTGAAAGCTCAGATGATGGCTAGCATTTTTTAAAGCAATATTTAAAAATTAAAGTATATACATTGTGGGATGCATGGGTGGCTCTGTCGGTTAAACATCTGCCTTTGGCTCAGGTCATGATCCTGGGGTCCTGGGATCAAGTCCCTCATGGGGCTCCCTGCTCAGCGGGGAGTCTCCTTATCCCTCTTCCTTTGCCTCTCTCCCCAACTTGTGCTCTATCGCTCTCTCTCAAATGAATAAATAAAATCTTAAAAAAAATAAAGTATATACATTGGGTTCCTTTAGGCATAATGCTATTGCACAGTTAATAGACTATAGTACAGTGTAAACATAACTTTTATACGCAATGGGAAACCAAAAAATTCATTTGACTTGCTTTATTGCAATATTCCCTTTATTGTGGTGGTCTGGAACCGAACCCACAATATCTCCAAAGTATACGAAGAAACATGGTATATATAGGGATCAGAACTATCTGCGGTTTCAGGCATCCACTGGGGGTCTTGGAACATAGCCCCACGGGTAAGGGGAGTGGAGAGGAGACTACTGCAGTATATTGTTATAAGACCTATTTTCTTTGTGAGCATCTGCTTTGTATTTTCATTCATTCCTTGGGGTTTGTAGCTTGGTAAAAATACAAATGGCAAATATATTTATCTAAAAAAACCCCCAAACAAACAAACAAACAAACAACAACAACAAAAACTGACTCTTCTAACTCCCCAGTTGGAATTTTAGAAGATCAAAAGGAAAGTAAGCGATAAATGCTAAATTTTTTAAAGGATAAAAGAGCAGAATGCCTGGCTCATTTACTTCTAATTAAGACCAGCATGAAACCATAAAAATGGAAATGTGCTTATGTAACCCATGGAAATCTAAGTAATCGACAGAAAAAATCGACCCTCACTGGATATGTCAATATAGAGCTTTGCAATATAAGAAAAGAAAAAGTGACCAAAATAATAAGATCCAATGGTAATTTCCTGGTCTTTAAATAGTTTTTCTCTACCACATACAGCTCAGAAACCTGAGCTTACAGACCCAAATGAATTAAGTTAATATCCACAGATGATGGTCTGCCTCTTAGGGGAAAACGACGGTGAACACATTGCACAGAGACATTCATTTGTTCATTCACCCACAAAGTCATTCAGCAGTTAGCGTGTGCCAAGCACCGTGCACAGTTTCCCCAAGTGCCAAATGCCTAATGGAATAGGGTGAATTATCGAGACTCTGTGGTGAAATGATAAGTGTAAGTGTAGATTGCCTTTCATTTCCAACTCATCATTTCATTGAAATTCATACTCTTTTAGACGTTTTCTCTCATACTGAAGGCTAAATATAATTTTTTAGAAAAAGTTTAATTTTAGATCTTCCACTGTATAGACTCAGTCTGAAAATGTTCTTTCACATTGTCCCAAGTGAATTATCCCACGTTTTCAGGTCTGTGTTCTGAGGCTGTCAGGCCTCTGTCAAAGCCTTGTTTAAGCCACTGTCTGTTGAAAGGGTTAGTAAGATAGCTGCAGATGTTAAGATCACGTGGATCAGTGTTATTACTTTGATCAGAGATTTTTACCCAATCAAGAGAACCAAATCTGACATCTATTCAAAGTAATGGATCACTTGGTGGCAATATATACTCTTCTTTCTGGGTTATCTGCTTATGTACCTGTCACTGCTAATCTCTCTTTCTAGTCTAAAAAAATTAGACTTCTTGGCATCCCTCTTGAGCCTTCCCCCACTGTCTACAATAGTCTCTGTTAGCATTCAGATAAGACTTCCTAGATTTGTGGGGGGTTTTTTGTTGTTGTTGTTGTTGTTGTTGTTTTTTAGTTTAGAGTTGGACCCTCGTTTTAGCTCCTTGATTTGAATTCTCTAATTCTGGTGAAATAGGATTCTCCAGTATTAAATCAAGATGTCTCCAGGGTAACAGAGCAGAGAAGTGGTAAGATATGCTAAATTAGGCTGTGAGCCATTTCAAATATTATGTAGAAAGCAAGCAACCAGGAATAATCAAAGGCACCATAGAATTTCAAAGGAGAGTACTCCTTGAATGAACATATATTGAAGAAATAAAATGCATGTAGAACAGAGCCAGACATATTATCTTTTGTGAAACAAAGAAAGGGGGGATAGGGGGCGCCTGGGTGGCTCAGTGGGTTGAGCCGCTGCCTTCGGCTCAGGTCATGATCCCAGGTCCTGGGTTCGAGCCCCGTATCGGGCTTTCTGCTCAGCAGGGAGCCTGCTTCCTCCTCTCTCTCTGCCTGCCTCTCTGCTTACTTGTGATTTCTCTCTGTCAAATAAATAAATAAAATCTTTAAAAAAAAAAAAAAAGAAAGGGGGGATAGATTCATATTTGATTATATTTGCACGAAGAAACACTGGAAGAATAAACCCAAAACAATAAAAATTATTATCCATTAAGTGAAAGAGCTGGAGTGGGGTAAGGGAAGGAGTGGAATTTGTGTATACCATTTTATTTAGTTTTGAATTTTGAATAATGAAAGACAAAAATAAGTTGAAACAAAAAGCATTTGGAAGATGAGGCTCCTCAGTCTAGATCAGGATCTATGAAGTTATCTTTAGGCCTTTCTAGGGGATCCTCAGGCCAACTGCCTCCACCAGTCCCATGTATTTCCAACCGACTCCCCAATCTTGCTCAGGTACTCAATTTTCTGCAGCTTCTATTTGTTTGTATTTGATGCAGATGTCAGAAAACTCGATTCAAACTAATCTAAGCAAAAAAATAAAAATTAAACTATTGAGTGAGCTAAGCTGGAAAGTCCAGGCATAGCTTTTCAGGCACAGCTTAATTCAGGCATTAAATTACAGAATACTGGGATCCAGTCATCAGCTCTGCTTCCTGAGTTAGTTCAGTTCTGCAGCAGCCGGGGGTCTTTGGCACCTATGGGCAATCAATACCATGACAACCAGTTACAGAAGAAAGACCACCTTTTCCTCTAAGAGCTCCAGTAAAAGTCCCAGATTTGAGTCTAATGGGTTTTGATTGGTCTATTTTGAATCACGTGCTTATCTCCCAGCCCATTGCTGTAATCAAAGGGTTAGCACGCTACCATTGGCTTAGCTGAGGTCACATGTTGCACTGTGAAAGCAGGAGTGATGTCAGCTTCCTGTGAATTTTGTTGGTGGAAAGGAGAAAAATAATCCCCCAACGTGAAGCTGGGGTGTATTGTCAGGAAGGGATGTTAGGTGCTGGATGGTAAAAACACTAAATGTCTACCACCCCACCCTCTCAGAAAGACTGCCTTGTCCTTTAGGGACTTTACTCATAGTACTCATTCCTACCAGACGTCTCAAGTTTTGGGGGGGAGACAACCAAAAGTAGCTTTTTTGAAGAGATTTGAGACTCCTGAACTAAAATGAGTTTCTCCCCCTAAGCCAGGCTATTCAGAGAATATTTTACTTTTGAAAGCAGGTCAGAAAAATCGCCATTTTAATGAAGAAAGAGCAGAAGTTAAATAAAAATCACTTAAATCCCAAAGACTGAAATTTATGAAACAGTTAATGATGAGCTGTTTAGTAGAACTGTCTTTCTTGAGAGAGACAAGACAAGAAACTATTTTTGTGTTATTCTTTTGTTATAAAAGCTGGATAATTATGTGGGCTTTTAAACCCTCTTTGTATTTCTGAATGACGACCAGAGCCAGGCTTTAAATAAATAAATACTCCACAAGAAGAAGACTGAAAGGAGGCATTCTTTCCAGGGGAGGTTCTACCCTGTTATTCCATGACTGGTCTCAATTAGCTTTCTGCCGCCGCCACGCATTAGTGAAAATGGCAATGGGCGTAAAGAACATGCCCATAGGTCTGTGGAAGATTTCATTTTCTCTTCCTTTCTGGCACCACTGTAACACTCCAGTCCAGCACACATAATCAGTTCGAGTGCCTGAATAAAACTCTACTATATATAGTATGAGTGAATTCCAGGATGCAAACTATATATAGTTGAGCTAAATAACAAGTTCGGTCTCATGTTACTCAGCTTGGCAATGTTTGAAACATGAAACAGTTCTTTCCAGTCACTCCTTGTTGAATGCTGGTCCTTACTGGTGCCTCCTTTGTGCACCCTTACTCTCAGCATGGGTGTTTTTACGTCTCTTTCTGGACTTCTGTCAAGTGGTCGCTGTTTCCATCCGACTGCTGTGGACAGAAATGGTGCTACCATTTCTAGGCAAGAAGAGCTCAGGGCAGCCATGTGGTTGGGGAATTGCCTGGAATCTTTTTGGAGGTTACTTGGAGGGTGCTGATGGAGACTACAGATGGAGGACTGGAGGACTCACCCCAAACTATCTTTTTGTGCTGCCATGACCTATACACATCTTTTGTTTGTGTGTGTGTGTGTGTGTGTGTGTGTGTAAACTGCTTGTTTCCACTGGCTCTTTCCAACTGCAGGCACCTACCCAGCCAATTAAGTAAAGCTCGTCTAAAAGAAAATCCCTATATATATTTTTTTCCCCTCTGAACTGCCAATATCCATCAGCAGGGCATTGAGGGATCCTATGAACATTTATTTGGACATTGGGGATGCCAACGTGAATAAGATCATTCTTCTCAAGTGGTTCATGGTCTACACTGGAGTGTGGTAAAGGAACACACAAAAACAAAAATAAGATATATGCAATGACTGGTAATTTAATGGTGCTTTGTAAAAGTTACATCGTGGGCACAAGGGAAGGTTCCATTTACCTCAGATCACGCTCTCTATTTGAATCTCCTCTCTCTAGCCTAGAGCAGCTCATACTTCATTTGTCTTCCACATTCAACTCATTTAACAAATATTTATTGAGTGCTGAATCTATGCTCATTGCTAGGGCTGCAGCTGTGTTGGATTTTTTTCCATTTGGGAATAAGACAATAAAAAAATAAGATACTATATAGTGATAAAACAGGCTAAGGGATAGAAAAGGACTGGAGAGGGGCCACATAAGAGGGGAAAGTTTGCAACCATTTGTGCAGAGATCACAGAAGGGCCGTGAGGGGAGGTGTCATTTAGCTGAGACATGACTGGTAGGAAGTAATCAGCACATAGGAGATCTGAAGAAAAGCCTTGCTCTCAGGTAAAACTGAAAGAGCAAAGACTGTAGGTAAGAAAAAGTTTGGAGTGTTTCAGAAATGGAAAGGAGGCCAATGTGACTAGAGCCTAGAGTGATGGGGATCACTGATGGGAGTTGAGATCAAAGAAATCAGTAGCATCCAGATTGTGAGGTCTGGGAGATCTTGGTGGGGTATTTGAATTTTATCTTCAGTGCAATTTGAAGAAGGGGATATATTTTTTTCAGTGATCATGTATATGCGGTGTCTTATCCAGGGCGCTCTCTTCAGCATCTTAAGGAAACAGAATGAGTAATTACATTATTGGCTATTTGGTGAGCACAAAATTAAAGCAAAGGTAAACAAAAGGTCTTGAGAGATATTTTACACAGGCTACTGATGGCTCCATACCATTGGGGATTTCCCCTTTTGAATGTCTGGACTTTTGTGAGCACCAGATACTACGTTCCCTTGAATAGATTTTCATTCCCCATGTTTCTTTGTTTATTAGGGTTTACAGGAATCCCTGTTCCTCTGCGCATGTGTGTGCATGTGCGCGCGCACGCATAAAATCATACTGTCAACTGTCCTCACTTTCACAACTTTCAATAGTTTGAGGATACTTGGTTTGTAAATAATAATCACCTCCAGTAATCCAAAGCCTATTACATAATGGATCCCCATAGGAAATATATAGTTATATAATATGCCATCCGTGGTTAGTGAATGATTATTAGAATCAATCCTAGAGAGTAAGACTTTCTGACTTGGTCTTTTGGTTTAGGGGTGAGTCTTCCTTCCAGGCTTGTCATCCTATAATTGCTGATGATAGTATGAATAGGCTTTTTAAAATTTTTTTTTTAAGATTTAGTTCCAGTATAGTTAGTATACAGCGCTATGTTAGTTTCAGGTGTACAATATAGTGATTCAACAATTCTATGCATTACTCCGTATTCATCATGATAGGTGTGCTCTTAATCCCTTTCACCTACTTCACCCAGCTCCCAGTCCACCTCTCCTCTGGTAGCCATCAGTTTGTTCTCTAGAGTTAAGAATCTGGTTTTTTTTTGGTTTGTCTTTTTGCTTTGTTTATTTTATTTTTATAATTCCACATATAAATGAAATCTTATTATTTGTCTTTCTCTGACTGACTTATTTCACTTAGTATGATATCCTCTAGGTCCAGCTGTGTTATTCCAATGGCAAGATCTCATTCTTTTTTGTGGCTGTGTAATACTCCTCTGTGTGTGTGTGTGTGTGTGTGTGTGTGTGTGTGTGTGTGTGTGTAACACTTTTTCTAGTTCCTCCTCTCCTCCTCCTTCTTCCTCCTCTTCTACCTTCTTCCTCTTCCTCTTTTTCTTCTTCTCCTTCTTCTTCTTCTTCTTTTTGTATACCACATCTTTTTTATCCATTCATCTATCCATGGACAGTTGGGTTGCTTCCATATCTTGGCTATTATAAATAATGTTGCGATAAATAGAGAGGTGCATATATCTTTTCAAATTAGTGTTTTCATTTCCTTTGGGTAAATACCCAGTAGTAGAACTACTAGATCCTATGGTATTTCCATTTTTAATTTTTTTGAGGAACTTCCATACCTTTTTCTGCAGTGGCTACACCACTTTGTATTCCCACCAACAGTGCCTGAGTGTTCCTCTTTCTCCACATCCTCACCAACACTTGTAGTCAATATGAATATGTTTTGATGTGGAAGATAATCTTTACTCAAAGGATCTGTCCACCTAGCAACTTTAAAACTCATATAAAATAAGTAGAGTAGTGATTCTTCTTTTAGGGAACTCATCTGCTCATGCATTCAATACATGGAGGCCCCAGCAATGCAGTGGGCCCAAGAGATTGAACAGATGCATGATGTATGCCTAGCCTCTGGGGCTGATAAACTTTTTATGTGTGTCTCTGGTCCTTAAAAAGAACAAACTGTCCATTTACAAACTGTATACTTATAACTGCCTGGTTTTACGTGGTGCATCCTCCATGTACCTTACAAATATGCCTTTAATTACCTTCCCAAGACTAACAGCCACCACAGCTCCTGCTTTCTCCTTTCTCCTCTCTCTTCCTCCTTTCTACCTCCAGAGCCCTTGCTGCTGTTGCCATGACAACCAGAATGAAAAGCCCTGGAACTTTATTTTTTACTATGGGTACAAGCTCCCCATAAGGATATTATTGTACATCAGCCAAACTGGACTCCGGGGGCTCTTCTTTAAATATGCCATTAAGTCATGTGGAAATTGGAACTCTAGAGGCAAGATTATGAGGCTATTTAATCAGGGACCTAAGAATTCTCAAGTCTTGTTTTCAACTAGCCATCTCTTTTCTTTGAAGTCTTCAAAGAAAATGTGTACATGAATGACAAAGAAAGGTATAGCATGCTTTTTACTAACTGTGGCTTTATGTCTAAACCCCAGTTGGCTTTCTAGTGAGTGCATCCAGGCCTGGTGGAGATGGCTTGTAGCCTAAGCTAGGTTGGTCTGAGCAACCTGCTTGACGAAGAAATAACTCAGGTCTGTCCTCTGAGCCCCAGGCTCTGATAGCCATCTGCCTGCTTGACATTTCCCCTTGGATGACTCTTAGACATCTTCACCTTATCAATCTTTTCCATCCCTATTCTTTCCTTAGTCTTCCTCTTCTCAATAAACAGTTCCACCATTCAGCCTATGGCCCAAGCCAGAAACATGGGCATCATCCTTGAGTCTTCCTTTTTCTTGGCCTTGCCCCATCCCTGATCCCTATCAAGTCCCGAGCTCTATCTCCAACACAAAACTCGAAGAGGTCTGCTTCTCTGCATCTCCACTCCCACCTCTTTAGAACAAAACATTGTCATCCTTTGCCTGGATTGTAGTAGCATTCTGACTCTTCTCCCGGATACTACTTGTTTTTTTTCCTGAAGCTTTTTCTCTCCATAGAGCAACTAGAGTAAGCTTTGAAAAAGATAAATCAGATGGTATCACTTGGCACTTTGGAACTCTTCATGGCTTCCCATGATACTTGGAATAAAATCCATATTCTTTTCTTTTATTCTTTTTATTTATTTGACAGACAGAGATCACAAGTAGGCAGAGAGACAGGCAGAGAGAGAGGAGGAAGCAGGCTCCCTGCTGAGCAGAGAGCCCTGCTCGACTCAGGGCTTGAGATCCCAGGACCCTGGGATCATGACCCAAGCCGAAAGCAGAGGCTTTAACCCACTGAGCCACACAGGCACCCCAAATCCATATTCTTCACTTGACCTACGGGCTCTGGTCTGAGCTCTCTGAGCAAACTGTCAGGTCTCATCTAGTACCACTCTCCACATGGCCTCTACTCCCTCCACACCTTCCTTCCTTCAACTCCTCGTATGGCTTGCAAATATCTGTTTTTATTTCCTTTGAAGTCAAACAGCTGCTATAGATCCTGGTTTTCCCACCATGCTCCTTTCCCCCACTCTAAGCCTTTACACTTTCAGCTCCTTTTGCCTGGAGCACATCGACCCCATCCTTTCCAGCTCTTTTCCCAGTGGCTGCTTCATCAACCTTGAGGTCTCAGTTAAATGTCACCTTCTCTACAAGCCCTTCCCCAGCCACCCTATCGAAGATTGCCCTTCCCCACCAATGATCCTATATCAGTGCATCCTCTTTATTTCCTACATAATACTTCCCAGAACACATAATGATTTCGTGTACTTGTTTGTGTATTTACTAAGTTTATCTTCCCAACTAGGAATGTCAATTCCTTGAAGGCAGGGACTGGATCTCTTTTATTCACAATGAACGGCACATAGGAAGATCATAATTAGATACACGAATGATCCTGCCTGAAATTCTAGCAGCAACTTCTGCAGCCAGGAAAGGAAGAAATCTTTTCTCCCATTCTTCCTTCACTCTTTCAGTCAGGGTCTTGATGAAGACATTTCTTTTTAAAGATTTTATTGATTTATTGAATACAGAGAGGGAGAGCTCATGCACACACGCATGGGCAAGAAGGGGGAGCAGCAGGCAGAGCAAGAGGGAGAAGCTGGCCCCCTGCTCAGCAGGGAACCTGATGTGGAGCTCAGTCCCACGACCCTGAGATCATGATCTGAGCAGACGGCAGCCACTTAACCAAATGAGCCACCCAAGTGCCCCCAGAAGAAAAAATTAAGGAATTATTAACTGAGACATGGGCAGGGTTATGAGACCCAACACAGGATGTGGAGATACCAAAGACCATATAATCCCATTGAGCAATTATACCCTCAAAGTGGGGGAGGGGAGTGAGTGATTGGTGCTCCCAGGACCCAGTAAGACCTGGAGCTATGGAGGAGGGGTCACCCAGCTAGAGATGTAGTCTGGAGAGACATAGCCACCGTGAGTGGCAGCAGCTAAGCAGGACAGTAATAGAAGAATACCCAAGAAATTCCCATCCTCCCACTCCTCTTACTCTCATCAGTGATCTATGGCCTTCCTTGGCTGAAGTCAACTGAAAAACAGCCCTCAAGGGAATGCATGTGAATTAATCCATTCCTAGCGCAGTCTTTCAAAACACAGAGCAGGTGATAAACAGAGATAATCAGCAGACACGTTGACTCCTAGCAACTGGGACTCAGGCTAGTGTTGCTCCTGTGACTTTGAGGTCCATCGAATTTGGAGCTTATGCCTGGAATTTACTCAGGAAAAACCATTTGGATTTCCAAACAACCAACTTACTAAAAAACTTGGGAACATAATTCACTAGGGCGTTGGAGCCTGCCTTATAGTGAATGAGTGGGTGAGGTGTTTTTATTATTAATAATCATGGCACAGCCTGCTCAAAAAAAAAAAAAAAAAAAGGAAAAGAAAAAGAAAACTCTTATAATCTTATTTGGCCACCTCATAAATCAAATTATGGAGCATTTTGATAATATACATAGTATCCGCACAGAATACATGGGACCAATATTTGGCAAATTAGATTTCTAGGTCCTGTCAAACCAGTTACTGAGAAAATACAGCTAGAATTTTTTTTCTGAGTCAGAAATTCTGAGTTGCAGTTTGCATCCAGCTCTGAACAGTTGCTGTGTGAGAATGTCCATTTCTGGCTCATTTTGGTCTGCAAATAAGAATTGCACCCTATTGATTTTAGGGATATTGGTTATCTTGGAGTTTTCACAAGGTCTTACAGACTGTGCTGGGGGGTGGGAAATAAGAAGTGAAATGCAAGTCTTCTTAAAAGCAGACAATGCAGCTTTGGGGAAAATGTCATTTCATCTTTGTAACTTGAGCACTGGAAGTTGGGGCTTGGTTGCATAGCTGGGGGAATCAGAATGTCAATATACAATTCCTCTTTAAGAATCTTTATTTTAGAATATGACTTGCTCAGACAGCTATATTGAATATCTCAGTAGGAGTGGAGGAGCCTTAGGACAAAGAGGCAGCTGCCCAATATATTGTATCTTTGTTAATTAAATGCCAGATCTGTGAATGGAGCTCCTTAGCAGCAAACAGCAGCCTCATTTCCAATTCATTTCTCTCTTTGCTTAAAATGTTCTAAATATTTGAAACAAGAACTACCAATATTTAATAAGAAAGTCCCCCACCTTGTCTACTCTCTACACTGTGTAGCCAGAGAGCATGCAATATATTTATTGTGTTTATTGATTTATTTACATTTACAAAATAATAGAACGCCAGTTTAAGTGGGACTTGGTTATATCTTTCCACCAGTGTAGAAAAGAGGCAAATTATTCTAGGCTTTTAAATGTTTGAAACACAGAGGCTTGTAAGGAAAATTCAAATCTGCCTGTGATTTCCCTCTGTTCTGAGATTCCAGAGACAGAAAATCCTCTCCTAAAAAACAAAAAAACAAAAAAAAAACAAAAAACAAAAAACAAAAAACAAAAAAACCCGACATACTCCCTGGCACAGATCCCAAGGGAAGCAAAGCAGGGTGGATGGCAAAGAGAAACATAAACTCAGGGGAAAAAATACTTGGACAGCTACTCTTTAACAATAAATATCTTAATTAAATCGCCCAGGACCTTATTCCATAATGCTATGCACCAGGTGTCTCTGCCTCCATTTTGGTCCTCAGCATCATTCCCTTTTCGGAAATGACACATAACGTTGGCTTGTATCCAGCTGAAACCCACATCAACATAACGTGCAATGCTATTCAAATGTAGGTATTTTTTTCAGTGCGTGTATTAGAACGGACTCATTTCTTTCACAATCTGTGGGCTGACCTTAATGGGTCACCTAGGATAAAGGATGAAGTAGAAATGAGGCACTTCCACATTTATTGACACGAAAATACAATAACTGGAGATTTATGGAAACAGCTTAAGAAAGTCAAGGCATTTATTGGTTTCTTGCAGAAACCTCTGAGATGTGGGAGAAATATGTGTGAGATTTGGGCTTTCGTTTATCCAAATTGGAGGATTTTTTTTTTTCTGCTAGAGTCAACTGACTGATAGTAGATGGAAAGGATTAGTGTGGATCTTACTTGGCAGGCTTCTGGGTGGAAACCCATATGCTCTCTGACATTGATTAGAATTATTTTTCCGTCATTCCCAGGTTAAGTTCTTAGCAGGAATGTGAGCCAACTCTCTCCCTAGGAAGGCTCCTGCTGTGAAACCATCTTTGGCAATGAATCTTTAACAAAAGATCAGGAACTTGACATTTCTTTTTAAGCATGAGAAGGAAATGTGTGCAATGCTGGAAGCAAATATAGGGGTAGAAAGAGCTTCTAAACGGTTGCAGGGAGGGAGCAGTGAAACAGGAAGAAACACTACATGAAATGTCAGTGGCTTTATTTTTGCAAAACAGCAACTAATGACTAGGTATGGGATATGTGGACTATATAATGTTACACTTTAATGTCTCTTCAAGGTAGAAGGGGGTCGATGTGTTTGTTATTTTGGACCAGGTGTATCTTTATGATTTTATATTCAACTGATTTTCAAGGAGATGGTTAGGACAGTGGTTGAAACAAATTTAGGATGATATAAGAAACAGAAAAGGCAATCATTTTGTTCTAATTGACTAGACCTGCAGAGAGTTAAAAAAATATATATATATATATATTTTTTTTTTTTTTTTTCAGAAAGAGCATGCACATTTGAATTTGTGAATTTTTTAATCTGAGTTGAGAGGTAGATTCTTGGTGGAAAGGTTAAATAGGTACTCAGTATGCTTCCATGGGGTGAGAATTTTTCATCCTCACACTGTCCATCTACGGTAAGGAAATTGCTTCGAAATTAGTTTAAAGAGCAACAGATGTGAAAAATGGCATGGTTCTCAAAAATTACCAAATTAAACATAAAAGAGTATCAGCTTCTCTTCTAAAGGATGGCTATTTCTACCTCATGGCTTAGTGCACTGTAATGATTGTTTTTCCCATTGAAATCAAATGCTGAATATAATTAAGTAAATCCCTCAGGTTGTCTTTTAAAATTCCACTAGCTGGAAGACTCACCAGAGGAGGTATTAAGTACTTTAATAAATGCCTTCCACTATAAATTTAGTTCAGATGTGACTTAAAGTTAGCTCAAACCTCATCACAGCCCCTTTTAGCCACTGGACTGATAATTTTTTTTTTCTTAGCTGTTAGACTCTTCTAACATTTTTTTTTTAAAGATTTTATTTATTTATTTGACAGAGAGAGATCACAAGTAGACAGAGAGGCAGGCAGAGAGAGAGAGAGAGGGAAGCAGGCTCCCCGCTGAGCAGAGAGCCCGATGCGGGACTTGATCCCAGGACCCTGAGATCATGACCTGAGCCGAAGGCAGCGGCTTAACCCACTGAGCCACCCAGGTGCCCCTCTTCTAACATTTTGAATAAAGTTCCTATTGGTATTCCTCTTCCTACCTTTGTGAAAACTTCAGCCAAAATAGATGTGTGCATGTTTATACATGAAAACGAGATTAAATGAAGAGTTTTGATTTTAAAAAGGACACCACATATTATTGAAAACTGAAATGAGTTAGGTCCATAATCAAAGAGACTGATACAAAGCGAAAGTCAAGCAAAGCTTTATTTTGCGCCAAGCATCAAGAATCAAACCAACCGTTAGGGGCACCTCTTACAGAGAGAGCGACCCCTCCCTGCCTTACAGGCTAACTTTTAAAAGGCAAAGGCCATGTGGTTGGGCCTGGCCACACACAGGCGGCCAATGAGATTGTAACACACAGAGAAAGCTGCACAGTCATGCTAGGTCACACACAAGTGACCAATTGAATCACAATTTACCCTATAGTAGATATTTGAACTAACCTATCACCTTGGTCAGAATTGTCCCCCAAAAGTGCCCAAAAGGTGGGGCCCACACTCCTTGGTAGCTAGGGAGATAGCATGTGCGCTCCACAATTGGATGTCTCCACCTGGCCTGACCCGCCCTTGTATTTGGGCTTTGTTACCTGGGACTGGTTTCCTGGACTTGCTTTTAAGTAAGTCCCCTGAAGGGGGGGCAGGGTCAGTTTAAGTTTTACTGCATAAACAACAAAATCGCTGTTTAACCGGATGGAATTGCTCTAACTAAATAGGCCCTTACAAAATGTATCAAGGTAATGGACCTGTGCAGCTACATCAAAATTACTCATAAAGGATAAATTATGAGGATAAGGATGAGGATAAATTACTCATCCTTGTAATAGGCTTTTTAGATATGGGAAATGTATATTGTGCTTCATGTTTTAACATGTAAATTTGCCTTGTTACAAAATCACAATTCAATTTTCATCTCAAATCACGATTGTCATTAATATATCAATTAAAAAATCACATCCCGAGTAACAATTATAATTACTTGTCCATAAGTGTCTATTTTTACCTTCTTGGTTTGGCATAACCAATACTTCTTTTCTCACTGCAGGTGAAATTGTTCATCATACTTGGAAAAAAGCTAATAACAATTCTCCACTGCTAGGCAAATGAACATATCTGGCAGAACATATCCGGAAGAAAGCTAAAGAATTCTCATTCATAGTCTGCCTTCTCTCTTCCATTAGTCTAACAGCTAACACTTATCAAATGTGCAAGGCTCTCTGCTCAACATTTTACATGCATTCTCTCATTTAATACTCATAAAAATCTTAAATATATTTAAGCCCACCCAAAACCCAATGAGAGAGGTAATAATATCCTCATTTATACTGAGAAAACTGAAGCTTAGGGAGACTGAGTGGCTTGCCTAAAGTCATGCAGGGAGGAAGCCATCTCTTGTAAACCTCTGTATCCTTTGTGTCTTCCAGGAAGCAAACACTGAGATGGAGTTAAGAGTGTAAGGAGTTGATTTTGGTGAAATGCCTGGAATAGAAAAAAGGGGGAGGAGGGGTGCCTGGGTGGCTCAGTGGGTTAAAGCCTTTGCTTTTGGCTCAGGTCATGATCCCAGGGTCCTGGGATCGAGCCCCGAGTCGGGCTCTCTGCTCAGCAGGGAGCCTGCTTCCTCCTCTCTCTCTGCCTGCCTCTCTGCCTACTTGTGATCTGTCAAATAAATAAATAAAATCTTAAAAAAAGGGGCGCCTGGGTGGCTCAGTGGGTTAAGCCGCTGCCTTCGGCTCAGGTCGTGATCTCGGAGTCCTGGGATCGAGTCCCGCATCGGGCTCTCTGCTCAGCAGGGAGCCTGCTTCCTCCTCTCTCTCTGCCTGCCTCTCTGCCTGCTTGTGATCTCTCTCTGTCAAATAAATAAATAAAATCTTAAAAAAAAAAAAATCTTAAAAAAAAAAAAGAAAAGAAAAGAAAAAAGGGGGAGGAGGTAGGATGGGATGGGGAAAGCCTCTGGACCCTGATGTGGATCTGTCACGTGTGAAAGAAAAGTAGGGAGGAAAGAGGATCGAACAAGGAGACACTTGAAACACAAGTTTTGGCCAACTCACTTGGAAGCACTGGAGCAAATGTTGACAATTAGAGGAGATCTGTGTTGGACAGAAAGAGTCAGGCTGGGTGCCTGGGTGGCTCAGTGAGTTAAGCCTCTGCCTTTGGCTCAGATCATGATCTCAGGGTCCTGGGATCGAGTCCCGAGTTAGGCTCTCTGTTCGGCAGGGAGCCTGCTTCCTCCTCTCTCTCTCTCTGCCTGCCTCTCTGCCTTCTTGTGATCTCTCTCTGTCAAATAAATAAATAAAATCTTTAAAAAAAAAAAAAAAGAAGGAAAGAGTCAGGTGCTAGGACTTCCACCATGTTCAGTTATTGTCTAGGGACTATTCAGGAAGAGCATGGCCTCAGCTCAAAAACTGAAGTCTGAAGATGGTGCTGCTGGAGATCATCAGCTAATTGCTCTCCTTGTAGCTTGGGTGGAAACCCTTTCTTGAAGGGAGATCCAAGTAATGAATCTTCCACCCTTTTACCATCCAGATCCACCATTTCATTCACATTTGGGGATCAGCCCCTCCCAGATTCCAGTGGATCTTTCTTCTTGCAGAGAAATTTAGAAGAGGGAGCTTAGTCAGATGAACTACAGTCCTTGTCAGGGCAGTTGGTCTTGGCGCCGAAAGTAGTTCTCATCCTCTCCCTCCTCCACTGTCCATTCTAGATTTACTTTGCCCTTAGCTATCATCTCTGTTGGTCTCAGTGACTTACCAGGTGGTGGAACACAACCTTCATGAGGGTTGTGAGGGTTCTGAGCCATTGGTGACCATACCTTTCTTGGCTTTGGCTGCTGCACTTGTCCATCTACATTCGTAGTTGGACAAGGGGATACCATAAAGCACCCAAGTGGAATACCCGGGTTCCATACAGATTCTTCCTTGTTCCTATTTTGTAACTATGGTCAATTACTTTTGCCAAGATGGTGAGTCTTCTTGCTTGCTCATCCAGGGACATAGGGATTGAAATCACCCAGGCAGTAGCCATAGCTTGTAGTTCAAGTGGAGCTCTTGCTGGTTCCCCAATCTTGAATTTTTATTAGGGCAACTGCTCTTAACTTCCTGCTCGCCATCCTTGTTTTCTCTGGATGGTGTATGTTAAGCAATACCCACATTGGCTGCCTATCTGTATTGGCCCTTGGTATGCCATATTCTATTAACCATCTCTACAACTCTCTCCGAGTTGAGCCCTCTTGGCTGCCATTTCACATGGCAGGTCATTACACTAATTGTAGGATTCCCTCCCACCCCCAGCCTCAGCTTATGGTAGTTAGGTGCTGCCCCCTGGTCTTTATTGCTTCAGGACCCCATCAGGCCCATTTCTGTCAGTGAGCTAAGCCCTGTCACTGTCTCCTACTGGCAGCCCTAGCCACCACTGAAATTCCTACTGATGCTGGTGCTTCTCTCACTAGCGTATTCCTGATAGCTCTCTGGACAAATGAAGTGTACTCTGGATGTATGTAATAGACATTTAT
Source organism: Lutra lutra (assembly GCF_902655055.1). Lineage (NCBI taxonomy): Eukaryota > Metazoa > Chordata > Mammalia > Carnivora > Mustelidae > Lutra > Lutra lutra. The sequence goes on from NC_062293.1 coordinate 33,874,827, forward strand.
GTAATACAATTCTTTGGCTGGTCACCTGCCCTCACATAAAATATCTATTCCAACATGTCTACTTCTCTCACAGAGAGAGCAGCAGGCAAAGGGAGAGGTAGAGGCAGGGGCAATGAGCCTGACGTGGGACTCATGTCATGATCTCAGGTTCATGAGACTGAGCCCCACGGCAGGCTTTGTGCTGGACCTGCAGCCTGCTTAAGATTCTCTCTCCCTCTCCCTCTGCCCCTCCCTCCTCCTTCTGTAGTAAAAAAAAAAAAAAAGAAGAAAAAAAGAAAAGTGGTTTTTTTTTTCATTTGAGTATAGTTGACACATAATGTTATATTCATTTCAAGTGTGCAACATAGTGATTCAATAACTTTTACATTGTTTACATTGGTCAACTTACAAGCAGTCCAAGTGTCCATGGATAGATGAACAGATAAAGATGTGATACACACACACACACACGTATATATATAATTCAGCCATAAAAAATGAAATCTTCCCATTTGTAATGACACGGATGGAACTAGAGCATATAATTCTAAGTCAGTTAGAGAAAGACAAATACCATATGATTTCATTTACATGTGGGATTTAAGAAACAAAACAAATGAGCAAAAGAAAAAAGAGACAAACTAAGAAACGGGCTGTTAACTCTAGAGAACAAACAGATGTTTATGAGAGGGAAGGTAGGTAGGGGATGGATGAACAAGGTGATGGGGATTAAGGAGTACACTTGTCACAATGAGCACTGGGTGGTATATGGAATTGTTGAATCTTTATATTGTACACCCGAAACTAATTTGACACCATATGTTAACTATACCGGAATTTTAAAAAAACCAACAAACCTCTATACATTATGCTGTGCTCACCACAAGTGTAGCTACCATCTGTCATCAAGCAACACTGTTAAAATACCAGTGACTATATTCCCCATGTGGTGCCTTCTATTCCTGTGACTTACTCATCCTTTAACTCTAGCACGTATTTTCCACTCCCCTTCATTTTGACCATTCTCCCACCACCCTCTCCTCTGGCAACCGTCGGTTTGTTCTCTGTCTGTGTAGGTCTGATTCTGCTTTTTGTTTGGTTGTTTATTTGTGTCATTTGTTAGGTTCTGCATATAAATGAAATCATATTATATTTGTCTTTTTCAGTCTGACTTATTTCACTTAGCATAAAACCCTTGAGGTCTAGGATGGGTAGACTTTGGTGAGACAACTTTCCCTAGACCTACACCTTCCCCTAGATTACCCTGATCTGAATCTTAAAGAAGGCACCAGAGTGCAGTGGAGTGGATACCTAGGCTTGGAAAAACTGCAAATTTTTTGGGATCAAAGTGTTAACCTCAGAAGGTTAACTCCTCAAGGACCTTGTAGACTTTAAGTAGGTAAAGATTATATTTTAAAGGAGATTAGTCTTTAGTGGGGGAAAAATGTGCTGAGTGAGAAGGTTTAAAAGGGGATGGGATAACTAGTTGGAGTGGAGAATAATTCTGGATTATCACTTAAGCACCCTGGGTGTGTAGCCAAATCTCTTGGGTTAATATTTCTTCTCCTTTTTTTTTCCAGGATTAGGCAACAGCATAGCCTTAGGTCATTTTGCTTTCTTTGTCCATTAAACAGTCAGCAGGTGATAACCTGCTGTCTCTTTGGACCCAGAATATTTGCTATCCTTACCCTTAGTGACATTTTGGTATTGGTGTATTAATACTGGACATCTAGGGATGGAGGGATGCCATGATGGTGAATGAAGCTCTGATCCTTTGGAAATCGGTGCTCATGTCCAGGTACTAAACATTATAAGATGCTGAGAACTTGAAAGACATGTATTTAGAGAAAACCTCCAAGGACAGACTTCTAAACAGGGACAAAGTATGTATTAGTATGCCACTCTTTGAGCTCTCTTGATGATATTGTCTTTTGCCGTAAAATGCAGGTTATTACAGTGATAGGGGAAGAGAGGCAGAATCAGAAAGGCTTTGAAGCATATCCTTCAAGGAAATGGCTCAAAGCATCACATTGCAGATTCCCTTTTTTGTATTTGGACTTCATGGGGGCAGTAACAGCTCCCAAGTTACTAAATCTAACTTTGTTACATTTGTTAGTTTGGTCTTTGTTTTTATTACCTCTTTTATTTAGCACTTCCTTAATATTAGACATTATGGTAAGTGTTAGATATATTATTCCATTTACTTCTCATGGAAATACCTATGAGATAGGCACTATTAACATTCTCACTTCATTCAGAGAAAATTGAGGCATAATGCCAGCAGCAGTAAGACCTTGGTGGTGTGTAGCATCTGGATAGTGGGAAATAAGTGACCAGCGGAGGGACTCAGAAGAACAAACACCATTAAGAGCAACTTAGCAAAGGCTAAAGCACAGTTATCAGGGAATAAGAAGATGCAGAACCCAGAAAAGTGCTTTCTTAATGTTTTTAGGACTCTTGTAAGAAATAGATTAGATCAGACTTTTAAAATTAGATTTTTCATTTATTCATGTTTTACTTCCTTCCATGAGTTGGGCACTATATTGGGACTGGGAATATAATAATGTACAAACACTGTTCACAGGCTGTTGAAAGATCATTCAAATAATGGTAAAAGGAGAAGTGCTATAATATAGAGCAATGTTCCTAAAACTTTTCTGAAAATGAGAATTTTGTGGGTGGCTTGTTAAATATACAGATTACCAGGCTTCTTCCATGGAAATTCTGAGATCCTGGAATATGCTTTTTAACAAACATCATAGCTGAGTCTTACATTCGGGAAAGTTTGGGTGTAGGTGCGAATGCTTTTAGTGATCAAAGGTGAAGTGTCTACCCAGGCTGGAGAGTTACTGATGGCTTCACAGAGGATGGAATACCTAAAGAAGAGGTGTAGGGAAAGGAGTCATTCCATTCTCTAGCAAGGGGACCCTCATTTCCAAAGTGTGAAAGGGTGAGCCAATACTGACCTATTTAGGATAGCAATTAGACCCACTGGAGCACAAAAGATGCAAAAGGAAGTAGAAAAGGCTAAGGTTAGAGAGAAAGTTGGTGGTCAGATTATGAAGATTCTGGAATGCCACGTGAAGAAATTTAGATTTCAGGAGATTTTAAATGCTTTTAAAATTGTGTATTTGGGGGTACTTGGGTGGCTCAATTAGGCGTCCGACTTTTGATTTTTGGCTCAGGTCATGACATCAGATTCATGAGACTGAGCCCCACACCTGGCTCCACAGGAAGTCTGCTTCTCTCTCTCTCTCTCTCTCTCTCTCTCTACCAGCCCCGGCCCCCGCTTACGTGCACATATCCTTTCTCCCCCTCTATCCTTTAAAAAAATAAATAAATCTTTAGGGAAGAAAAAATGTGTATTTAATCACAAAGTATAAGGATCTTTCTATATATATATTTTTTAAGATTTTATTTTTTTATTTAGATGGAGAAGAGATGGAGGGGAAGGGACGGGAGAGAGAATCTCAAGCAGACTCCCTGCTGAGCTCAGAGCCAGACGTGACTCCATCTCAAGACCCAGAGATCATGACCTGAGCTGAAATTAAGAGTCCAACGTTCAACCAACTGAGCCACCCAGGAGCCCCAATTCTCTCATTTTAAATAGGAAGCATTTAAAAATATTTTCCACTTCATCTTTAATTTGGTTTAGCTCTAATTTTGTAGTCTGGCCCAATATCCTGTGATTATTGCATCAAGACAATGAAATGTTGCAAAACAATCCTTCTCTTATAAAACAATTGTTTCTAGAAAAATAACCCGTTTTCCTTTTGTTTTGTCACTTCAAGTTTTCATTGGTGAAAACTTTCTAGTTGCTTTTAATGTTTAAAAATCTATTATTTAAAAATAATTTTATTTAAGGGTGCTTGCGTGGCTCAGTGGGTTAAAGCCTCTGCCTTCCGCTCAGGTCATGATCGCAGGGTCCTGGGATCAAGGCCCACAAAGGGGGGGGGGGGCGGGTCCCTGCTCAGCGGGGAGCCTGCTTCCCCTCCTTTCTCTCTGCCTGCCTCTCTGCCTACTTGTGATCTCTGTCTAATAAATAAATAAATGAAATCTTAAAAAAAATAATTTTATCTAAAAAATTATTCTACAATTCTTACTTTAAGATAAAACCTTGGATTAAAAACTTATTTGGATATTTGTGACAACTAAAACGGAAAACGCCAGGCTTTAGGAAAAAATGGCTTTGGAAAAGCAGTATCTTGCTGAGTGGGGATATATGTGTTCTTTATAAGAACAATTTATATTAGAATCCATTGTTATTTATACAAATTTTAATTGAGTGGAGAACTGTATTTCTGTCCAGGGAAGTTTTGTGAAAAGATTAATTCATTTTAGGAAAAGAAGGAAAATTATTAAACAGAAGAAAGAATAATTTAGAAAAAAAAATGGTGTAACTCCATTAGCTAATTTGGATTCAGGCAATTTATCCAAGGAAGCGGTTAGTTATATGTGTGAAATTGGGGCAGAATGTGAGCAGGCTTCATTTCCTCTTGTTGGGTCATCTTACTTAGAATGATGAGTGGTTGAAGTAAAACAGAAGAATCTCAAACATCATCTGGGTGAGGAATTCTCGACTTTCATTGTGCATTGGAATGACCCGAGAAGCTTTCAAAAAATGCCCTTCCTCAGGTCCATCCCTTTGCCCCCACCCCCTCCCACTCTGACTCAATTGGGTCTGGAGAGGGGCCCAGCATCAGTACTTGCGGGCATGTGTGTTAAAATGCAAAGCACATAATTCACCATCTTACCATTTTTAAGTGTACAGTTCCGTAGCATTTAGTACATTCCTAATGTCTTGCAGCCATCACCACGACCTGACCTGAAGGCAGCGGCTTAACCCACTGAGCCACCCAGGAGCCCACCACAGGTGATTTTAATGTCCACAGCTGAGACCTACTCGTCTTGTCCAACTCCCTCCTATTCAGATGAGAAAATTGAGGTTCAGAGCAAGAAAGCGACATTCACTTACCATCCCCTAATTCATTATATGCTTACTGCCCAGCTACCATGTTCCAGGCACTGTGCTAGATACAGTTAGGCTCACACAAGGCCAAGTAAACTTGAACTCAGATCTCCTGATTTGAACACTTTGGACAGCTTCACAGGTTCTCTTGCTATAAGACACCCTTTCCCTTATGTTTAAAAAGTGCAAATTTCAATAGCAGTAAGATATATTATTTTCCACTCTTGGGCTATTTTGGGAACCAGTTTTTAATATGCTTTTCTGTAGACTTCTATTTGGAATCACTTTCTTTTCTCTAATTATACTCGAAGTTAAACATAGTAATCATGAGTGAAGCCAAACTATTAATTTAGTTGGAAACAACTCACTTACAGTATCTTTAAGTTTACCCTCTATGCAGAGAACTACCTGGTAAATAAAAACATAGCAGAAAATCCTTAAAATGCTATTTCTCTAAAAGATGGGTGGGAAACCTCTAGCTTTCAATTTAATTTCATCTGGCCATGGGACACATCCAAAGAATTTATGCTTAAGGCCATGAAATTATAACCTTATTTTAAAGCATATAATAGCAATATCCTTAAAACGTATTCTTTGTGTAATAAAAATCAGTCAATAACATCCAAAAGAACAATTTTAAAAAGCACACAAAAGGAACATTTCATATTTCTTTGATGATAAAATCACGAATTCATTTTACTTATATAAGTTTTATATAGTGATAAAATATACATGACATAAAATTTACCACTTTAGCCATTTTTAACTGTATAATTCAAGCGCAATATGTACATCACAGCGTACTGTAACCAGCACCAATATCTATTTTCAGAACTTTTTCATCATCCCACACTAAATTTTGTACCCAGTAAATTACAAGTCTCCATTCTCCACTCCCCCCTAATCCCTGGTAACCCACTTATTCTTTGACTATGAATTTGTCCGTGCTAGATCCATGGAATCATACAGTATTTGTCTTTGTGTCTGGCTTATTGCACTTAGCATAATGCCCTCAAGGTTCATCCATGTTGTGGCTTGTGTCAGGATTTCCTTCCTTTCTAATATTCCATGGTATGTATATACCATATCCACTCATTTGTGGATGGATATTTGGGTTGTTTCTACTTTTTGGCTATTACAAATAATGCTATGAATGTGGATGTACAAATGTCTGTTCCATTACCTGCTTTTGATTCTTTGTGTATACACCCAAATGAAATTGCTGGATCATATGGCAGTTCTATGTTTAATTTTTTGAGGCACTACCAAACTGTTTTCCATAGAGGCTGCACCATCTTACATTCCTTCCAGCAATACACTAGGGTTCCTACTTCTCAGTACCTTTCCCACTTTTAGTAAAATTTCAATCTTATTTACATGAACTTTATTATATAATTCTTGAGAGCAAAATGTTTTTAACCCCCTCATCTTTAATTATTCCATTTTTAGGCAGCATGGTCCTTTCTCAGTCCAATATAATATATATGGTGGCTAACTGGACACAATAAAAAATAAATTAAATAAATAAATTTTAAAAAATAAAACAAAATTCTTATTCTTCTTTCTTAAACATATACCTTCTCTGATTATAAAATATGTTCTCATTGAAAACCTACAATTCATGTAGTCCATATTTCTCCAGGTTTCATCAAGCTGAGAGTTCTGATAGGGTCACACTAACACTAATATCTGAAATTTTCGTGCCTCTTGTTCCCAGGCAAATCTGCCCTCCTCTTCTGCCCTGCCTGAGGTATTCCTACAAGTCCTCAAGAATTCACCCTATGAGCTCCAGAACAGTCACTGGTGTAATTACTAGAAAAGCCACTAGAGGGCAGCAGCTCCCTCTCACCCTTGACCCCAGCCCTGCAGAGGATGCTGCCATGATGTCCACAGCAATTCGAAAACAGAAAACTCTCCAAGTGCTGCAAGGCAAGTATACAGAAACAGGGGGTATTTCTTGTCCATACTTTTGGTCACACTTTGTCACCTGCGGTCCACAGAGTCCTGTGTGGGAATGTGAGCGCAAGTCTGAATCCAAGATTAATAACGGGTTGAGAAAGTAAAAATAAAAGTTCTTGACAGACTGTAACAGGCAGCTAAGAGCTGGCCATAGTGTTCCCCACTGAAGATAAACAGTTTTTACAGAGGAACAATGATTAGATAAGGTCACTCTGTGAGTCTGGTGGAACAAGACAATAACATGACCACACCATAATCATATCTGAACATGGACAGAGTGAGGACATTAAACAACTATGAAAATAAGCAAATACTCCCCTGTTCTAGCAATGAAAGACTCCAGTCTTATAAGTAAAATTTAGATACCCAATCAAGGAATTGTCCCTGCTTCTTGGAGAGTGCAGTCTAGAACAAATCCTTGCTTCCCCCCAAATCAGCCAGTACAAACCCAAATCCTAACAAGACCGTCCCCACTGGTTCTTAACCCAGACAACCCCAGGTGTTTATGGTGTATGCTCCCTTGCAGCAGCAAGCTTATAAATCCAAGTTGATTTGACAACAGTTGTATTACCTGTGGCTTTTGTCTGGCAGGCCACTGTTTTGCATTGCCTTCATCTCCCTTCCTCTTAAAAACATTGTCACGGAAATCGATGCCTGCAAAATGACTTGGTTTTTGGTGAAAAAACTTTTTTTCCCTGTATTTTCTGAAAATTTTGCAATGAACATGGAAAATTTTTATAATAAAGGAAAAAATTATACATTTAAAATAATAGAACTCATTTGCCCACCACTCCATAGTAGTAGGGAAGTAGGGAAACTTTGAAAACCCATATAAATTTCTCCTTGGCTTACACATCAAAATGAAGTATTGTACCCTTTCTTCTCTTTGTGTCAGTTTTCTCTCTACTTCTCTTCCCATTTTTACTCTTTAAATGTTTTCCTTGGTTCATGCACCTGTTTTCACTTCTTTTATTCCATTCTTCCCTCTGTAGGTTGTAATGTGAGGGTCTGTGTGTTCTCAGATGGATAGCAGCTTCTCAGAGTGGGCACCACTTCCTCCTGCCTCACTTGGAAAAAAATCACTTCTTGATTATGGCTTCCTTCCAGTTGACGACAAATGGGACTTCAAAAATGGGACTCTACACAACATTCCAGGTAGCTACAACTGACATCCAGGGGTTTGTCTTTCTAGATGAAAATGGTTGGTCATCTCCTGACATAGGTTAACAGTCCTAAAGACTCAACCCACCCCCCTTTCATAATTTAGGAACAGTTCACCTAGGCTGGGACAATATTCTTGAACAGTCCTTAAAGAAAATGATATTGGAAGGATGATATTTAAACTAGATAGATTAGGGATGCCTGGCTGGCACAGTTGGTTAAGCGTCAGCCTCTTGGTTTTTCGCTCAGGTTTGGATCTAAGCCTATGTTGGGCTCTGGGTTGAGCGTAGTCTGTTTGACACTCTCTCGCCTTCTCCTTCTGCCCCTCACCCCCTCAAATAAATAAATAAAACTTGAAAAAAAAAACCTACTTAGATTAGAAGAACAAATGTGTTCATTTTTCTGGTTCTCTAAATTACTCATTATAATTAGGAGCATGTAAGAAGTTCTGCTAATTATGAATAGGTCTAGCTTATCCACTATAATGAGAATTTTATATAATAATAAACTGTTTTCCTTTATTAAATCTTTTAATTCCTAAATTTTTAATGAGTAAATTTTACTTACTGAGTACCCCCCAATTAATTTCAACCAGTAAGATTCTTAGAGCTACTACAACTACATTTATTATCCTTTTTATGTCTCCCTAAATAAATCGAAGTTGAAGCTTTGTAACTTGTGAAAGCTTCAGTCTTGGAAAAACATTTCCCAGACTAGCTCAAGGGAATGCATAGGAACCATTTAGTTTTTAGCACAGAGCCCCCCTACAATATGACCACTGGAAACAGTTCCATATCTTCCTATTCCTATTGGCATTAGATTTTATTTATTTATTTATTTATTTATTTAGTATCACTGTAAAGCTCACCACTTCTCTCAGGGTTGGGGCCCGATGAAAATAATCTTTGCAAGTTCAGAGAAAGCAAAAGTATTATAAATACAAACCAACCCCTGATACAAATGGAAAAGTATTAATAAGATCAATGTTTCCTCTGTATTGTTGCATTCCTGAGGCATATCTTTATTCTATCAAAAAGCCTAAATGTGGGGCATCTGGGTGGCTCAGTCATTAAGCGTCTGCCTTCAGCTCAGGTCATGATCCCAGGGTCCTGGGATCAAGCCCCACATTGGGCTCCCTGCTCTGTGGGAAGTCTGCTTCTCCCTATCCCATTCCCCCACCTTGTGTTCCCTCTCTCGCTGTCTCTCTCTCTGTGTCAAATAAATAAATAAATCTTAAAAAAAAAAAAAGCCTAAATGTTTTTGAGAGGTACAGAAAAAGAAACAAGCAAGTCAACCAGTTTTGCCTTTTGTTTTTATTTCATTGATAATTAATGTATCCATTTACATTTAACTTTGTATATAACCAAAGTAAACATCATAAGCTTTCTGTGTGTCATGCCTTCTTTTCAGAATTTCATGTGTACTAACTTGCTAATTCTGCAGACAACCCTAAAGATTAATAGTATTCTTATCTCTATTTTTAAAATGTGAAAACTGAACCACAGACAAATTAATAAATCACCAATCTTGCCCAGCTAAATATGTGGTAAAGCTAATATGAAACTCCCGAAATCTGGCTCTCAAAGCAAGAACCTCTTTTCCACTGGATACATGCTCCTCAGATAGCAAGTAGCCCTGATCCAAGCTGGACCTACCTAGGCCAATTGTGTACTCCTTCCAGAAATTCCTGTCTTTTTTTGGTTTTTGGTTTTGTTTTGCTTTTTAGAAATAGAGAGAGAGTGTGTGCACTTGTGGGCAAGTACATTGGGTAGGGAAGGGACAGAGGGAGAATCTTAAGCAGGTTCCACACCCAGTGCCGAGCCCCACCCCAGGCTCGATCCCGTGACCCTGAGATCACAACCGGAACTGAAATCAAGAGTCAGATGCTTAACTAACTGAGTCCTAAGTCATGGGAAAGGGCTGCAAATATTTGAAGTCTGTGTATCCCCATTGAGGGAGTATCCTGACCATACCACGTGTGACAAGCTTTTTCTGCAGTTTTCGCCTCTGATCTTCTAGATCTGCCTTGTATCCAGTTGAATCTAAGCCTGCTTCTCCAGCCTTCCTTTGGGTTCTGTAAACTCATCACACTCACTTTCAATAAACTCTCTTCTCCTTGAGTTGCCAGAATTAGTTTTTTTCTTGAACCAAAGAATGCTAATTGATACCATTGGAAGTTAGGGAAGATGTCTATCATTTCTTTAAATTCTCTCTGTTGTGGTAGTGTTATACACAAGGGAGGTAGCTGACTCTGGAGCTCAGCTGCCTGAATTTGATCCCAGCTTCACCAGTTGTTAGTTTCTTTTCTCAAAAATGACGATAACAATAGTACCTACCGCAAAGCGTTGTTGCAAAGATTAAATGAGAGAAACATAAAGTGCTTTGAAGGGTATCTGCCATAGAGTAAGCGCCCAGTGAATGTTACCCTTTTTTATTATCAACATCCATATTTCTACTCTGATAAAATTATTCCAATTATATATGCAATATACAGTAATAATTTTGATCCACCATTAAAATTTAATTCTCCACATATATAAGTAAGGCATTTTAAAATTTAATTTAAAAATCTCCAGAGAGAAAATTTCTGAATAAATCTATATTTATGAAAAGATGCACTCTGGGTTCTGCAACAGCCTCTCACTTTAATACATATTCTATCTAGTGAAATACCTCTTCTTATTTTAACTACTTTCTTTTTTTTTTATAAAAGATTTTATTTATCTATTGACAGACAGAGATCACAAGTAGGCAGAGAGGCAGGCAGAGAGAGAGGAGGAAGCAGGCTCCCCACTGAGCAGAGAGCCCGATGCAGGGCTCGATCAGGACCCTGGGATCATGACCTGAGCCAAAGGCAGAGGCTTTAACCCACTGAGCCACCCAGGCGCCCCTTTAACTACTTTCTGAGAGACAATGTTGTGAATATATTAATTTTTCATATAAGTAGGTGAGTATAATGAAACATTGTTAAGTTTCATTCACGCGGAAAAGATAATCTTGAAATCTGTATAGATAAAGCCATTTCATTTTATTTTATGTAATTAATGAACTTTAAAAATATGAGTTCTGAGTAGAATTCACAGGACTTTTTTTTCTCTGAAAAGGTTGAATTCACCCTGGACTTTTTTGGTATATCTACAGCAGATGAATGATTATCAGATTTGTGAATTAGCTAAGTGAGAAACATACATTAAATTATTTTTTTCTATTGACCTGAATTATCTTAATTGGCTCCACTGAACTCATTAGATAAATATTCAGTCCTCAAATTGTCCTTCCCGTTTAGAAGATCAAAGTATGCACGGAGAATGGTTTTTGTTTAAAAATGCAGTTCCGTCTAAAATAAAGGTGGATATCTGTTAAATATCATATCATCAAAGTTAAGATATCATGGCATGTCATTGGTTTTAAAATTTAAATTTCAATTATTAAACTAAAGTGAATAGGTGAGAGTTCTCATCATGAAAAACAGAGACCAAAACAAATAAACAGGACAAAGAAATTTAGAGGTATATGCAAGAAGCAAAAGAAAATGTCAAAAATAAAACTATTAAAAAATCCTCAGAGAGATAAGGGAGGATATGCAGTCGTGAAATAATAGCGTCCTTGGAAATTAAAAAAAATTGTAGCAGAAGTAAAAACTGTAATAAATGATTTGGAAGGTGAGGTTGAGGAAAGAGAGAGAGAAAAAAAGAAGGATAGAATCACTGCAGAATGTCCATTTTCTCTCTCTCTTTCTTTTCTTTTCTTTTTTTTTTTTTTTTAAGGTTTATTTAATCAGGATGCCTGGGTGGCTCTGTTGGTTAAGTGTCTGACTCTTGGTTTTGGCTCGGGTCATGATTTTGTGATCATGGGATCAAACCCTTTATTTATTTATTTTAGAGAGAGAAAGAGAGAGAGCGAGCATGTGAGCAGGGGAGGGGCAGGAGGAAAGACTCTCTAGCAGACTCCACACTGAGCACGGAGCCCACAGGGACCTCAGTCTCACAACCTTGAGATCATGACCTGAGCTGAAACCAAGGGATCAACCAACTGAGCCACCCAGGAGCTCCTGTCTGATGTCTACTTAAAATGCGAATGCCTCCAGGGCAAGGATTTTATATATTTTACCCACTGTCTAAAACAAAGCCAGACACATATTAGGTCCTCAATAAGTATTTTTTAATGTAAGGGGTTGGAGAAATAGAAAACAAGGAAAATAGAAAGGAGCAAATTATCACAGCACAAGGACCTTCTCAGCATAGTAGGAAACCAATTTCCAGAGTGAGAAGATCCACTTAGCACAAGAATGATACATCATTGTGAAACTTTAGAATGCCAGAGATAAACCTTCCAGAGAGGAGGAAAAAACCCATGTAAAGATCAAGAATTGGAGCGGCTTTGAACTTCCCAAAGCTGGAACTATGTTAGACACCAGTTAGAAGTTCTCATCATGTGATTTTTATACTCATTCAAATGACTGATGATACAGAGAAACTTACTTCATTGATGCCCAATGACAGATAGTAATCTACTTTAATATCATGCAAGATTAGTCCTTACTTGCAAGCATGCACATGAACTAAATTCTTTCAAAACATTGTCATCAAAGATGATCAGAAAAGCAAATTCACATCTAAAATTGTGTGGCTCAATTTTAATTCCCTGGTGCTAAATTAAAATTAAACCCATTACTATTCAATCTATTTTATATGCCCTCTTGGCATGCAATTGCAACAAGGAGACAACGGGAGAAAAGTGAAAATTAAATGACACAAAATTGATTCTCCAGTGTCCCTCCAATAAACTAGAAATTAATAATGTTTACCTCTGGTCAGTATTCATGTGGCAACCATGGCTAGCAATCTCATAAGGTGGGATTGTTGATTTTTTATTATGTTGTTGGTTTTTTTTTTTTTCTTTTTTAAGAGAGAGAGTGAGCGAGCAGTGGGGGAGGGGCAGAGGGAGAGAGAGAATCTCAAACAGACTCCTTGCTGAGTGTGGAGCCAGATGCTGGGCTTGATGCCAGGACCCTGAGATCATGACCTGAGCCAAAAATCGAGAGTCAGATGCTTAATCAACTGAGCCATCCAGGTGCCCCTGGATTGTTGATTTTTCAGTGTTGGAGCCTTTCAATTGTAAGTGACAGAAACTCCACTTAGACTAATTTAAGCAACAAAGAGAATGCATAGGCCCCCAGGAATGGGAAGTCTGAGGAATAGGGTCTGCTTTGAGCATAACTGGTTCTAGAAGGCAAATCATATAATTAGATCTCTCCCACATTTTTCTCGGTGTCTTTCCATCCTACTTCTGGTTTTCATTTGTTTGTTTGTTTCTTGTTTTTGTTTTTGTTTTTCTATGTGGCTTCGTTTTTAGGTAGGCTTCCTTCATACAGGAACAGAGATAACCCACCAAACAACCCTGGTTTATCGTATTCTCACAGTGAGCAATTCCTAAGAAAAGAGGGCAACTCTTGCTGCCCCAGGGTTTACATCAATCTTTGGAAAGAATTTAGGTTATGTCACCTGTTCCCTCCTGTACCAAGTGTGTGTCTATGGGAATTAAGTGCTCTGGGCAGCCTAGTTCATAAGCCCTTGTAACTGACCAGCCCACCAGAATCCTGTGGAATGCGAAGGCAATAATTTGTAAATGGAAAGGATGGAAGAAGATTCCCCCACCCCCAAAAGGAACAGATGGCTGCTTGTGTAAGATTTCCCCCTAGGAGTCAAAGTACTTCATGCTATAGGAGACCAAATAAAATTCAATGGTTTTAAGAAGAACACACTTGAGAAAATTGTCCCTCGAAGTGGTGGATGGCTTACCTAGAGTTTAATAAGGACAAAAATTCAACCCATAGCATTATGTACATTACTGGAGGTATGTTTATATGTTTAATTTTTAAGTAAATGGTGCTAAGTTTGTGGCTTGAAATTGAAGCCCTATCTTTATCCATACAGCTTCGCACAGAGAGGCACATCTTGGAGATGAATGTAAGATCTCAACTTATTCTTATCCAAATGTGTCCCAAAATTGTATCTAATATTTGTTGGTTATGATATTCGCACAGCCCTGGTACTTCAAATCAGATGTGGACTCTACCCTTTTTAAAAATATCTCCCTTGTGGGCACCTGAGTGGCTCAGTGGTTAAAGCCTCTGCCTTCGGCTCAGGTCATGATCTCAGAGTCCTGGGATCGAGCCTCGCATTGGGCTCCCTGCTTGGCAGAGAGCCTGCTTCTCTCTCTCCCTCTGCCTGCCTCTGCCTACTTGTGATCTCTATCTATCTGTCAATTAAATAAATCAAATCTTTAAAAAATATATATCTCCCTTGTATACTTTGTTAAAGCTCTGGGACATGATCTGATCAAAACACACTCAAACTTGCATATCTTTCCTTATATAATCGTAATCTTTCATAATCAATATCTTTCCTTGCATAATCTTTCCTTATATCTGTGAGAACCTGCCTGACTTCCCACTACTATATCCTCCTTCTCCCCACAGATATCAACCCCTTAAATAAATCTCATCTTCCAAAAGACACTCCTGCCTATCACCCAGGAACTTGGGCACAAAAAGTTATACTATTGGACCAGCTCTAAACTCATGTTCCAGTAACTGGGTGTCTGAATTTTCTCTAAGACCACACTTTCTGGTAATCAGTTCTTGTAACTACACCTTTGTCTGGTCCCTGTGCCTGAATGCCTTACTTAGAAACCTGCTAAGAACCACACTGTCTCTAGAACTGAAGCCCCTGCCTTGTTCTCTTCAGTCTTTGTTCTTATCTTATTGGGGACTGAAGGTATGTACTATAACCTCAGCCTGAATACTGGAGATCTACCTGGAGAAGCATTCAACATCTACCATGGGAGACCTTCCAACTTTTTTGTATTGAGCCCATGCTTTCTTGCATTGTAGCCTGCTGTCTTTTACTATACCTTCTGGAGAGAAACTTAGTCCCAGCAACAGGAGCTCTATCTGCCTTTCAGTGCCTTTTTTTTTTTTAATTACCTTTTTTATAGTGGGCTCCATGCTGGGCTCCATGGAGCCCAATGCAGGGCTTGAACTCAAGACTCTGAGATAAAGACCTGAGCTGAAATCAAGAGTCAGTCACTTAACCGACTGAACCAGTCAGGTACCCCTAAATGGCTTTTTACTTCAATGGGGGAACTCACTTCCGGTTCTTACCCTTCTTCACACCTCTGTGGAGAACAAGATTATTTCCTGTCCTGCTGCATTTTCTCAATATCCTGAGTTTAATTTCATGAGAAAGTTACTCATTGGGAAGAGTAATTTAATCAAGTGTTAGTAGAGGAAGTTCATGCTGGATTATAGCAAGTTTTACACTTTTCTGTGCTGCTCTTGTAAAAATAATTTATTCTTGACTTTCCTACTGTTCTGAATTTTGTCGTTTTTGTCTCTTCGGTATCCTCGGTGTTGGAGAATTAACCCTTTCTAGTTCATAGGACTTTGAGTCACAATACTCTGATAGCCTTGGCCTCACGGGTGGGCCTATGACCAGGATCTGGCCAATTAGAGTCCTACCAGAGCGACTGGTTCAGAGACTAGGACTGACCAAGGATGACCAACCAGAGACCTTCCCTAGAAATTGACATATACAAGTTTGGAGAGAAAAGCGGGGTAGTTATGCTGTGACATAGGCCTGGGCTCCTGAGGCTATTCCCTACCACAGGGAGAAAGGGTGAAGGCGCCAAGAATGAAGATATGAAGCCAAGATATGAAGTGAGAGAATGAAGCCAACCCAAATAGAGATGAGAAGTGAGAGGCCAAAACTTTTGATTTAACGCATACCTGTTCTTCCCTGTAGGTGAGCCAAACTTTTTTTTTTTTTTTTTTTTGCTTAAGCTAGTTTGAGTTTAATTTTGTTCATTGTCATGAGTCTGAACAAACTTGGGGCACCTGGGTGGCTCAGCAGATTAAAGCCTCTCCCTTCCACTCAGGTCATGATCTCAGGGTCCTGGGATGGAGCCCCGAATCAGGCTCTCTGCTCATCGGGGAGCCTGCTTCCCCGTCTCTCTCTGCCTGCCTCTCTGCCTACTTGTGATCTCTCTCTCTTTCTGTCAAACAAATAAATAAAATCTTTAAAAAAAATAAGAGTCTGAACAAACAGGACTCTATTTCAAGATATTCACATATCTAACTAAAATCTACCTGCTGGAGGTCTGTGACTGATCTCTTCCTTATCTTTCCCCTCAAGTTCCAACCCACTAGAAAGCAGATCGAGGGATCAAACTGTGTTGAGGTAAAGTGGCTTTAGCCTGAGGCTAAACTGATGTCTCTCTCAATTCCCCTCTTATCTAGGCCTTCCAAATCATCTCTAGAGAGAGTGGGGTCTGCAAGAAGGACAGTTCCCTAGTCAGCCAGGTCATTACCTGTCTCATAAACCCTGTCACCAGCAAAGCGTATCACCCATAGTTGATGGTGTAAGAATTTGGACCCCTTTTCTTAGTGCACTGTTCCTGCTTCCAAAGGTTTGTCCTGATGTCACTAATCACAGAAGTCACTCTTACCTGACAGTGTAGAAAAAGAAGGTACCCTCAGGGAACCCAAGCAAATCAATTTCTACAAGTCTTTCTTCTATGCAATGTGAAGGGGAGTCACCCTCCTTCTTAGGTTCTTATCTCCCTTCCTCTCTTCTTAACACCTCATCCTTGTTCCTCCCATCTTATTCATAGTACCTTACTCACAGGGGTTGGTTTATGGCTCAGAATGGACCACTCAAAGCCCATCTCTCAACTTTCTGAATTGAATTCCAGCTCTTATGTCCCCTTCCTCAGATGCTATAGTACCTTCTTATCCTCAGTTATGCTTTACACAGTTCCAGTTACCCAAGGTCAACTGAGGCTTAGAAACAGATGATCCTCCTTCTGATGGAGGCTCATAGTTGCCTAATGTTACATTACAATGCCTACGTCATTCACGTCTCCTCATCTCATCACACAGGCATGTTATCTCACATCTTCATGAGAAGGGTGAGTATAATGCAATATTTTGAGAAAGCCCACATTCACATAAATTTTATTACAGTAAACTTTTATAATTATTCTATTTCATCATTAGTTATTGTGAATCTTACTGTGCCTCATTTATAAATTAAACTTTATCATTGGTATGTAGGTGCAGGAAAAGACATATAGTGTATATAGGGTTTAGTACTAGCTACGGTTTCAGGCATCCATGGAGGATCTTGGAATGTGTCCCCCACAGATAAGGAGGTACTATTGTAATGCCATCTTCAAAACCACTTTCCTTTCTCAAGGCCTTCATATAAGCTCTTCTCCTCAATGTAATTACTTTTCCTGGTCATCTTACTTGATTAGCTTTTGTCTTCCTTTAGGCCTCAACTATGCTTTCCTCAACTTAAATATTAGCTCCTCCAAGAAGTCTTCCCTGCCAGTTCTATTTAATATAGGACTGACACTGTGTTCTCCATCTCAACAACCTTGTTTCAGAACAAAAAGAAATAATCACTCCTCATCAAGCCTAGCATAATTGTACTCAGGTCTAACTGTTTCTTTGGGGTCATTTTCATATGAAGGCTCCCACGCCACATAAAACTTACATTAATGAATCTGTGCGCTTTTCTCCTGTTACTTTGTCTCTGTTGCCATTTATTTTTCAAATGCAGCCCGGAGCCCTAAGAGGGTCGAGGAAAATTTTCTCCTACCCTACAGTGAAGAAATAAACATTGAGAAAAGGAGTCCTCTCTGCTCTCCCTAACCTACAACATGGAATGTACCTGGCATTCCTTTGCCCCTCTCTGTCTCCCCACAGAGGACATTGTCAAATGTCGTCTCACCCAAACAACAGAAATCTTACTGTAAATATATTGGTGGGTATAATTTTTACTGGAGGTTTCAAGAGAGACAGAGAAGTGGTTATAATACACACTAGCACACCTTTTAAATATTTCTAAACATTTTTCTCTCCTTACAGTTACTCAAACGTCAACCTAATTATTTCTCTTTTCTCAACTCTATTCAACTTCCCTCCTTGTCTTGATGCCTCTACTTCTCCCCCTTCTTTCCTCCCCCTAAGATCTTCCTCTTTGGATCTTCTTCCCTTCCGAAAGTGGAACAAATGGTCCTCTTCTGGCTCCTTTGGTTTAGATCTCCACCCCCTTAGTAGGTACTCTGAAGAAAGGCTTTTCGTATGACACACCAATCATAGGATATGAGAAAGAGAGAAGGGATCCAATCATTTTTCTTTTTTAATATCACTTCTGTCAGAAATTGCACATATATTGAGAGTACAATACAGTAAAAATATACCAAAATATGAAGCCTTCAAGGACAATCCTTTGTACCTAGACAGAGTGTCTATAGGGGCACTAAAAAGATTAATGATGTTGCCTTGGCTTTTGTACTTTATTAGTGCCCCAAATGACTAGTTTTAAGTCATTAACATCTCACTTGTTAAGGCTTCTCTGTATACATCCTAAAAGAATGCGTTGCAAACACCCTCTGTATGATTTTTAACCCACGATGGTCTCACTCAATCAAGGTGGTCTTTTATTGTCTTCCGGATGCCGTATATTAAAAAAAAGTTATTAAAAAATGTATTGCTGATCTTTCTTTGAATGAGTAAGAGCTCAAGATGCAACAGCCTGTCTGCAGTCTTCCTTCCTTTTGCCAGCGTGGGCTGTTAACTATATGAATGTAGGTCTGAGGACACTGCAGACATTTCAGCATTGCACCATTCACGCAATGTTCAATGTCCAACAGAATAGCTAATTCTACATGTGACAAAAATAGATGGGAAATTGTGCTATTTGTGGTCAGCTTGGCTTGCTTTTTGACTTAGCAAAGAAATGATTTCATTTTTATATTCTGCTCTTTTCTTTACAATGACTTAAAAAACATAGTTTAGAAAGTTTAAAAAAATTACATTATTCCCAGTGGCCCAAAATGGGTATTTTAAAAACTAAAAGCAAAATAGAATCCAGTTCACCATAGTGCGTCTTTCAGTATGATTTGGGCCTTGAGGGCGGGGCAGGTGTGTTTAAAGAATCATACCATTTTTTCTATGTTTGAAAGCCATATATGTTTGTGATGAGGATAGCATAATGCATAGAGAATTTGAATCATTATGTTGTACACCTGAAACTAATGTACAACATTGCATGTCACTATACTCAAATAAAAAAATTTTTAAGGGGCGCCTGGGTGGCTCAGTGGGTTAAGCTGCTGCCTTCGGCTCAGGCATGATCCCAGGTCCGGGGTTCGAGCCCCACATTGGGCTTTCTGCTCAGCAGGGAGCCTGCTTCCTCCTCCTCTCTCTGCCTGCCTCTCTGCGTACTTGTGATTTCTCTCTGTCAATAAATAAATAAAATCTTTTAAAAAAAAATTTTTAAGATCTTATTAGATGAGGGGCACCTGGGTGCTCAGTGGGTTAAAGCCTCTGCCTTTGGCTCAGGTCATGATCCCAAGGTCCTGCTCACGGGGGAGCCTGCTTCCCCCTTCTCTCTCTCTGCCTGTCTCTCTGCCTACTTGTGATCTCTGTCTGTCAAATAAATAAATAAAATCTTCCAAAAAAGGATATTATTTAGATGAAACATAATTTTAAAAAAATTTTAATTCCACTATAATTAACACCAGTGTTATATTAGTTTCAGGTGTACAGTATAGTGATTCAGTGACTCTATACAGTATTCAGTGGTCATCACAGCAAGTGTACTCTTCATTCCCTTCCCCTAGATAATCACATCATTGATGAACAAATAGCAACAAGTTAATAGATTCAAAATCTATTGCATAATCTCAAGTGAGGCAGTATATAAAATGTTGGAAACTCTTGAAATTCTATAAAATAGGAAATAAAAATTAATTGATCACTATTTTCATATACTAGCCACTATATGTTATTGTCACCATTAATCTAATTTTATCTTTTTTAAGTCCACAAGTAAGCAGTTGTGGCAGACTATTACATTAGTGGCCCTCAGAAACTGTATTTTTGGGGGGAGCCTAGGTGGCTTAGTTGGTTAAGTGTCTGCCTTCAGCTCAGATCATGGTCTTGGGTCATGGGATCAAGCCCCACATCGGGCTCTCTTCTCTTTGGTGAGTCTGCTTCTCCCTCTCCCTTTACGATCTCTCTCGCTCTCTCACAAAAAATAAATAAAACCTTAAAAAAAAGAAACCACATATTTTGGTATAGGCATCGTTATGTAGGCCTCTGTCACATCAGCTCAGCTTGGCCATGTGATTTCGTTTGACCAATGTGGCATGGGCAAACAAGGAACCAACAGAGACTTGATAACTGCTTGCACTTTGGGACTTGTCCTCTGAATGCTTTTTTGGAGCTCTGACCCACTATGTACAGGTGTTCAGGAACTCTGTCATAGCATCCACATGGAAAAACAAGGATGCTCAGTTAGCCCCCAGATGTCCCAGCCATCTCAGGTGAGGCTCCAAACATGAAGGAAGGGGCCATCTTGAACATTTCAGTCCTATTAGACACCAGAGGGAACAGCAGAACAGCCCCCTGCGCCTAGCCCTAGTTTCAGAGTAATTCAGAGCAAAAATTTGTTATTTTGCTTGAGTCTTTAAGTTTTGGGGCAATCTCATGCAGCAAAGACAATGGAGTCAGCAATATAATTGTTTTATAAACAAATAGTTGTTTATGTGCATTTACATGTATACTAATTTATTTGGTCACCTTTAAAAACCTTTATCATAGACCTTTTTTTAAAAGATTTTATCCATTTTTTTGACAGAGAAAGACAGTGAGAGAAGGAACACAAGCAGGCGGGGTAGGAGAGGGAGAAGCAGTCCCCGCACTGAGCAGGGAGCTGGATGTAGGGCTGGATCCCAGGACCCTGGGATCACGACCCCAGCTGAAGGCAGACGCCTAATTACTGAGCCATCCAGGCACCACTATCATAGTCCTTTCTTATAGAATAATTTTTCTTCCTCATGAAATAAATCCATTTGAAGATTTTTTTTAAAAAAGCAGTATGTGTTTGGGGCGCCTGGGTGGCTCAGTGGGTTAAGCCTCTGCCTTCGGCTCAGGTCATGATCGCAGGGTCTTGGGATCGAGTCCCACATCGGGCTCTCTGCTCAGCAGGGAGCCTGCTTCCTCCTCTCTCTCTCTCTCTGCCTACTTGTGATCTCTCTCTGTCAAATAAATAAATAAAATCTTAAAAAAAAAAGCAATGTGTGTTTATTGTGAACATATATAAAAGACATGAAATAAGGGGCGCCTGGGTGGCTCAGTGGGTTAAGCCGCTGCCTTCGGCTCAGGTCATGATCTCAGGGTCCTGGGATCGAGTCCCGCATCGGGCTCTCTGCTCGGCAGGGAGCCTGCTTCCCTCTCTCTCTCTCTGCCTGCCTCTCCGTCTACTTGTGATCTCTCTATGTCAAATAAATAAATAAAAATCTTTAAAAAAAATTTAAAAGACATGAAATAAAAATCATCAGTAAAAAAACATCATCAGTAATCCCCAAACCCAAAGGTAATCATTAATAATGTTTTGGGATATTTTCTTTCAGTATTTTTTTTTATAGGCATGGCTAGTTTCAAGGGCATGGGACCCGTGTAGTCACACAGAACTCATGTTCAGAAGGGCCCTACATTTGGTTTAAGGCTCTACTATTGTTATCTTGGAATTATAACTTTTAAACAAGAGATCTTGCGTTTTCATTTTACAAGACTCTGCAAATTACATAGTCGGTTCTGTCTACAGACATTCATGGACACATATATACAGCTTATATATACATATATTATATACAGATATAATATATTTATAACCTATGTCATTAAAACTCCAAAATTCTTTTTGTAAAAGTTCTTTTTAATACTTGCATAATATTTCATCATATGGGAGCAATCATGTATTTAGTTATGTTTCTGTTTTGGTACCTAGTTTGTATAACATTTTACACTGTTATGATGAAGAACATCTTTTCATATTATTTTTTAAATGTAGTTCTAATTATTTCCTTAAATAACATCTGAGAAGTAAAACTAAAGAGAGGAAGGGATTCGAACATTTTGGAACTTTGTATTTAAATTGCCAAATAGCTTTTCAGAAAGCTATTTCATACTCTATTTCCAGCAGAGTGTAAGAAACTCTCTCTTCATACCCTCAACAGTGGAGAATATTATAATTAAAAAGTGTTTGGTAATTGAAGTTAAAATATTATCCACTTAATTTCCATTTCTTTGACTACTGGTAAAGGAAGTTTTAAAAAAATATATTAGTCATTTTTATTTCTTCTTGAAATTGCCCAAGAATGCAAACTTCTCTGTATATTTTTTAAGGCCCTTTGGGTCCTATTACTCTAGCTTTATCTTCCCCATATCTCTCCTTCTCATCCCCCACACATTCTTTTCTAAATTCCAGCCATACTGAATTTTATTGGTTCCTAGGATTGGTCGTGCTTTCTCTTGTTTTAACCATTTTGATAGGTGTGAGATGGTATCTCATCATGGTTTTGATTTGTATTTCCCTGATGATGAGCGATATTGAGCACCTTTTCATGTGTCTGTTAACCATCTGGGTGTCTTCTTTTGGAAGGTATCTATTGATGTCTTTTGACCATTTCTTAACTAGATTATTTGTTTTTTGGGTGTTGAGTTTGGTAAGTTCTTTATAGATTTTGAATAATAACCCTTTATCAGATCTATCATTTGCAAATATCTTCTCCCATTCCATAGGCTGCATTTTAGTTTTATTGTTTCCTTTGATGTGCAAAAGCTTTTTATCTTGAAGTCCCTATAGTTCATTTTTGCTTTATGTCTCTGGCCTGTCGTGATGTATCTAATAAGTTGTTACACCCAAGGTCAAAGAAGTTTCTGCCTGTGTTCTCCTCAAGGATTTTTAAAAAGATTTTATTTATGTATTTATTTATTTATAAGATTTTTATTTATTTGAGAGTAGAGTGAGAGAGCATGAGAGGGTGGTAGGGCAGAGGGAGATGCAGACTCCATGCTGGAGGGCAGAGCCGGATGTAGAACTCAATCCTGGGACTCTGGGATCATGACCTACCCAAAGGCAGTTGCTAACTGACTGAGACAACACGACAGCTCAGGATTTATTTACT
Organism: Lutra lutra; assembly: GCF_902655055.1. NCBI lineage: Eukaryota > Metazoa > Chordata > Mammalia > Carnivora > Mustelidae > Lutra > Lutra lutra. The sequence goes on from NC_062293.1 coordinate 33,897,940, forward strand.
TATTTATTTGAAAGAGAGAGAGAGGGAGAGAGAAGATGAAGAGCAGAGGGAGAGGGCCAGCAGGATCTGAGTTAGCACCAAGGGTGAATGAAGTAGGGCTCAATCTCACGATCCCAAAATCATGGCCGAGTTGAAATCAAGAGTTGGAGGCTTAACCCATTGAGCCTTCTCCTCTAGGATTTTGATGGTCTCATGTCTCACATTTAGGTCTTTCATCCATTTTGATTTTTTTGTTTTTGTATGATGTAAGGAAGTGGTCCAGTTTCATTCTTCTGCATGTTGCTGTCCAGTTTTCCTATCACCATTTGTCGAAAAGTCTGTCTTATTTCCATTGGATATTCTTTCCTGCTTTGTCAAAGATTAGTTGACCCTATATTTGTGGGTCCATTTCTGGGTTCTCTATTCTCTTCCATTGATGTATGTATCTGTTTTTGTGCCAGTACCACACTGTCTTGATGACTACAGCTTTGTAATATAGTTTGAAATTCAGGAAATCATGGTGCCTCCAGCTTCATTTTTCTTTTTCAGAATTGCTTTGGCTATTTGGAGTCTTTTGTGGTTTCATACAGATTTTAGGATTGTTTATTCTAGCTCTGTGAAAAATGTTGGTGGTATTTTGATTGTGATTGCATTAAATGTGTAGATTGCTCTGGATAGTATAGATATTTTAACAACGTTCTTCCAATCCGTGAGTATGTAAAAAATAAAATAAAATAAAAGGCAATGCAGCTATTCAGGGGAGGAAGTGGAGTAATTTCTTAGTCAAAGCTGCTGTATCTTGCCTGGAATTGTTACAGTAGCTTTCTAAATACTGTTTCTGAACCTTCTCTCATCCATCTACAATCTGCTCTCCATCAACATCCAGAATGATCTTTTCAAGATTCAAGTCTCCTGCTTAAAAATTACAATAGGATTCACCTGGATGGCTTAGTCAGTAAAGCATGCATCTGTAGATCTCAGAGTCATGAGTTTGAGCCCCAGGTTTGGAGTAGAGTTTACTTAAATAAACAAACAAACAAAAAATGCAGTAGTTTTCCAACTGGTCTTCAAGAAAAGATCGAAATCCTTAACAACCTACAAAGCCTTGAATGCTCACCCTCCTGCTTAGTCTTTGAACCCCCAGCCTACAAATCTCAGCCCAAGCCTCACTTCCCTGACCATGTCTATCTTCCAGATACATACTTTCAGCATTCACTTGAGCTTTCTTTCTTTTTTAGGATTTTATTTATTTATTTTTCAGGGAGAGAGAGAGAAAGAGCACAAGCAGGGGGACTGGCAGGCAGAGGGAGAAGCAGGTTTCCCACTGAGCAAGGACTCCAATGTAGGACTTGATCCCAGGACCTTGGGATCACGACCCGAACTAAAGACAGACACTTAACCAACTGAGCCACCCAGGCATCCCAATTGAGCTTTTCTTAATAGTCCTTGTTAGAATTATAGTTGTAATTATAAACTCTATGAGGGCAAGACCCAGGTCAATTTTTGCTCGCTTTTGTATCTCCAACATTTAGCAAGTACCTGGCATAGGTAATTTTAAGTACCTGTGATTAGCTGAAAAAAAAAAAAGTGATGAACCCTTTTCAGCAAGAGTGAATTATCTACCTGGTGGAGTAATGGGGACAACTTTAACATTTGTACTTTTCAGTTTCTGGGCCCCGTGATGAGTTCTGACATCATGAGACTTGACTATCTCGCCTGGTTAAGACCCATCAGTTCTCCAGCTCTGAGATCAAATACATGTCCAGTTTCCGTGAAGTTTTATTTAGAGATCCTCATTTTTAATATCAAACTAGTCATCAATAACTGACATCTACTGTCTGACTCTCTGAAATGTCTTTCATCCTCACCGGATTTCAACCTAACATTTACCACACTGGAATTCTTCCCCAAGTTCTTTCAGCCCGGGTCCTTCTTCAGACTTTCCAAGTTGCTCCCCTGGCTAAAGACATTTCAGGTATCCCACTTGGAAATGAGGGCTCACTTTCCAGAATTTGGATTTGTCATAGAGAAGGAACGTAAAACTCTGTGCAACATGTATTTCCTAAAATCTCCTTGGAGAATGAAGTGTCTCTTCTCCGTATCTTATTCAGTTCTGTAGCTTGTGAACCTTCTATAAGCATGAAGAGTAATTCGGAGTTACAGGGAGCTGTATCTCAGTTATATAGATGGAGTCGCCAGATGTCCGTTCTGGGTACTTCATATAATCTGTTTGTGGAGTAAAGCTAAGTTAACAGCAACTGTACCTCCCATGGATACAATGCTCTGTGCAGGGTGCCTTGCCTATAATTTGCCATGGAGAAAGTTATAAGAAGTTGTGTTTTGTGGCTGCCAGAGGGGGAGGAGTGGATGAAATAGGTGAAGGGGATTAAGAGGCACAAACTTCCAGGTATGAAATATTTAAGTACAGCACAGGGAATATAATTGATAATATTGTAATCACTTTGTATGGTGACAGATGTAACTACACTTATCATGGCAGAGCATTGCATAATATATAGAGTTTGTCAAATCACTGTGTTATACACCAGAAACTAACATAACATTGCATGTCAATCATACTTCAATTAAAAATTAAATTAAAATGGGGTGCCTGGGTGGCTCAGTGGGTTAAAGCCTCTGCATCAGCTCAGGTCATGATCCCAGGGTCCTGGGATCGAGTCCCGCATCTGGCTCTCTGCTCAGCAGGGAGCCTGCTTCCTCCTCCCTCTCTCTGCCTGTCTCTGTACTTGTGATCTCTGTCAAATAAATAAATAAAATCTTTAAAAATTTTAAATTAAAATGATGCATCAAAATGTTAAAGGGGAAAAAAAGGTTGTGTCTTGCACAGAGAAGACATGATGCTCTCTACACCCCCCAGCGTACTTCCTTACTCTCTGTCTACAGGCCTAATCCAGAGTTCCAGTCCCACAGAACTCTTCATTCCCTAAATGCTCCATTCACACCTTCTTTCTCTTTTTCCCGAAGGTTCATAGTTGTCCTTTCAAAAGAAGACTGAATTAAAAAGAAAACCCCCCTTCTTTATTTTTCCAAAATATTTCTCATCATCCAACATAATAAATACTTTATTAGTGCCATGATTTACTGTCTGTTTCCCTTCCCCTCACTAAAGTGCATGCTGCGTGATGCAGGAATTTTTGACTGTTTTATTCATTGATGGTCCTAGTGCTCAGAACAGTGCTTAACACATAGTAGGTACTTAATAAATATCTGCTGATGGAATTATTGATGCTTAATGTACAAAATAAAGAACATTCAAGATTAGCTATATCTTGCACAGGGTTTAAAGTAATTCTTCATTTCAACTGCTGAGCAAAATTCTCAAAAACAAAACAAAACAAAACAAAGCCCACTACTTTGGATGAGAATGTAGACATGTGGAAGAAATGAGGTGCAGAATTAGGGAATTTAGACTGGAAATAACACCAAGGAGTGCGCACTTGGAGACAGGCTAGATATAGCTATAGATCACACATGCGGCTAGAGCCTTGGTTGCTAGAAATAACTGCCCTGAATAATTTCTGGGAGTTTATGTCATCACTGCTTTGCTTGGCTCCACCTGCCCCCAGGTCTTGGCCACTTGTCTTGCTTCCTTGCCAGACAGGTATTTAGAGATAATAGCAGTGGGGCGCCTCAGTGGGTGAAGCATCTGCCTTCGGCTCAGGTCATGATCTCAGGGTCCTGGGATCAAGCCCCACATTGGGCTTCTCCTTCTCCCTCTGCCCCTACCCCCATTCATTCTCTGTCTGTCTCTCAAATAAATAAATAAAATCTTAAAGAAAAAGAGTGAGAGATGATAGCAGAGTCAAGGGCTTTATAGCCATGGGAATGGGGTGAAGCAAATTACTGGGGGTGAGGAGTAGGTTTCCACAGTTTCAGGAAACTGGTCCACCTGACTGGACAGAGGCTGGCTCTGGCTTTTCCAGAGACTTCTTGGAGAAGCCAGTTAACACAACTTAGAAATGCATGGGAAAGGAATTTTTTGCCCTTCTTTCCTTCCCTCCAACAGATTATTCCAAGACCCACACAGCCTCTCCAGAGACGTCTCATATGACCAAGCAGCCAGCCTCCTCAAGAAGCTGTGGTCCTTTCCTCCTTATTCTTCCTTCCCTGAAAGTATACTCATCACCCCTCTTCACACGCTCCTAATACACAATAAAAATTAGCTGTCTAAACTTTGTCTTAGGCTTTGTTTTCTAGAAAACCTGGTCTAAGACATAGAGGAGTTGTCACAATTCAGTTTTGGAAAAATTGTGCAAAATATAGCCACGCTTTTGAACTCAAATTCTTCTCCTATGTGTCTTACTGCAAAAAAAGTATGTTTCTACTTCAAAATAATTAAAATATTAGTATCTAGGAAAAGTCAAATAACCATAAGGTGAAGAATTAGTAGAATTTCGGTGAAGACAAATAGACATGGAGTTGAGATATTGTAGTCAGAAAGGCCTGTCTAGGGGCGCCTGGGTGGCTCAGTGGATTAAGGCCTCTGCCTTCGGCTCAGGTCATGATCTCAGGGTCCTGGGATCGAGCCCCACATCGGGCTCTCTGCTTAGAAGGAAGCCTGCTTCCCCCTCTCTCTCTGCCTGCCTCTTTGCCTACTTGTGACTCTCTCTGTCAAATAAATAACTAAAATCTTAAAAAAAAAAAGACCTGTCTAGAATTCATATTCATTCATTCATTCATTCATTCATTCAACAAAGAGTAAGAAGCACTAATCTAGGCACTGGAGACACAACAGTGAACAAGACACTTGCCCCTCCCCAAGAAGCTTAAATACTACTGGAGGAGACAAATGATAAACAAATAAGAAATATTTAACATAATGTCATATGGCAATAAAATGATATGAAGAAAAACAAAGAGAAGGGGATAGAGAGTAATGAAATACTTTTCAGGTAGCATAGTCAGGAACGGCGTCTGTGAGGAAAACCTAAGCAGATGCCTGAGCGAAGTCAGACAGGTATTCAAGGAAAAGTGTAAGGACTAGCACTCAACTATGCACATACATAAATTGTTTGATTAGTTTTGAACTGGGAATAAATAGAAAAGAAGGAAGGAGAAAAGTTTTTGCCTTTCTTTTTTTTTTTTTAAAGATTTTATTTATTTACTTGACAGAGATCACAAGGAGGCAGAGAGGCAGGCAGAGAGAGAGGGGGAAGCAGGCTCCCTTCTGAGCGGAGAGCCGGATGTGGGGCTCGATTCCAGGACCCTGGGATCATGACCTGAGCCAAAGGCGGAGGCTTTAACCCACTGAGCCACCCAGACGCCCCTGCCTTTCTTTTTTTATCTCAAAATCATCTAAGCTTTCTTAAATTCTTCCTGGTGGCTGGTTGTATTTTTTTTTTAAAGATTTTATTATTTATTTGATGGACAGAGATCACAGGTAGGCAGAGAGGCAGGCAGAGAGAGAGGGGGAAGCAGGCTCCCTGCTGAGCAGAGAGCCTGATGCGGGGCTCCATCCCAGGACCCTGGGGGATCATGAACTGAGTCGAAGGCAGAGGCTTTAACCCACTGAGTCACCCAGGCGCCCCTGGTTGTATTTTTTAAAGTTAATCAACTTAGCAGAAATTGAAGATACTTTTTCCTTCTTTACTGCAAGGTTATTTCTAATCTTTTTGTTAGCCCCACATTTTGCCTGATATTATTGGTGTTTATTCATGCACCTCATATCCATGTAATATATGGTATGTACTTTGAAAGTAAAGTCTATATATTTTCAGTATTACATTTCCTGAAATATCTAGCACACTGTCTGTCACAGAGTAAGCAAATAATTATTTGCCGAATGAAAATTTTATTTTTAATACTACAGGTAATTTTTGGACACAATCATCTGACTCCTCAAATTTCCTAAATTACAAGTAAGTGTTCAGTTTATTCTTTTTGAAACTATATTTATGCAGGCACTGATTTTTTTTTTTTTTTTTGAGAGAGGGCACACATGTGGGGCATGGGCAGTGTAGGAGTGCAGGGGACAGAGGGAGAGGGAGAATCTTAAGCTCTATGCCCACCACAGAGCCCACGGGACTCGATCTCTCAAACAAGATCATGGCCTGAACCAAAATCAAGAGTTGGATGCTTAACCAACTGAGCCACTCAGGTGCCCTGCACTCACTGATTTTTAAAAAATAAAATATCTTGTCTTGGACAAGTTTATCTAACCTCTCTGAGCCTTAGTGTAGAGAAAGAAGGAATAACAATTCTTATTTGACAGTACTTGTCAGTGGGAGAATTTTTAAAAAGACATAGTATACGGCCAGACACCTGGTGGTATTTAATTGTTGGTCATTCAATCAAGAAATTAGGAATTTTCAAGGCTGATGTAAAACCAGGTTATTCGATCGTACAAAGAATGTGCTTGTTATTTTTAACAGCATGTGTCATTAATTATTTCCTATGAAGAAACCAGGATATTATCACGAGATTCTTACTTTAATCAGTTATATTGAGATAATGTACATGCAACAAAATTTATCAATTATAAGTCTATAATATTTGATGAATGCATACGGTTGTATAATCAACTCCACAATCAACATGTAGAATATTAACATTACTGTAAAAAGTTTCCTTACATTCCCTTTGCAGTCAGTTCTATCCTTCCACCCCCAGACCTAGAAACCACTGATTTGTTTTTTGCAAAAGATACTTTTTATTTATTAAGTGAATATTTATGCAGGCCTTCTATTTGGAAGTCTTTGAGTTAGATACTTCATAGAATACAAAGATAAATAAGAAACAGTTGGTGTCCTTAAATAGCTTAAAATCTAGCCTAGTTTTATACAATTTTGAGATTACTTGTCTGCAAGTAATATGGGACTGAATTTCAATATGAATTATACCTACTAACGAGGAATAAGAAGAAAAAGTATTGCAAGTGATTCTGTAACTTTCAGAACACAGAGCAAAATAATGTACGTTTATGAATGCCACTAATTATGATTTCTTTTAAAAGGCACAAATTTATGACTGCACGATGTCAACAGATAATTATTGAAAAGTAAACTATTTTTAAAATCAAGTAACATACATACAGGGGGAAAAAAGCAGAAATCTTAAGTGCACAGCTTGATCTTTCCAGGTTATTTCATGTCAACTTAGATCAGCTTTCTGACCAATAAAGTAAAAAGACAACCTCCTAACCTTTTGGTTTAGATAGAATAATTGCATCTTGGGAAGAAAGAGAGAGAGAAGAGAATGATGCCCTGTGAAGGCTCACATAGAATTGTGGGGATAGGCAGTGAGAAAATGGATGGTACATTAAAATTCATGAGGAGATGCCATTTAAGGTCCATGAATAACAAAGTGATTATTATGCAGGATCAGGTTTTTCTTTCATCATTATAGAAAGACACAAAATCATTATTGTGATCTGCCATGTGTCTTTCCTTTGTTATTAGATGGCAGGACAAGCCTATTAAATGTTTTGTGTTACCCAGGGGAATGATCACAGTGGTGAGGAATGGTGGTCTCGGTGCACGTGGCTTTCTATGGTTCAGACTGTAAGTGTATTTAGACCAAAGGAAAGGAACAAATTAAAAAGAGGGGCGGAAGGGGCGCCTGGGTGGCTCAGTGGGTTAAAGCCTCTGCCTTTGGCTCAGGTCATGATCCCAGAGTCCTGGGATCAAGCTCTGCATCGGGCTCTCTGCTCGGCAGGGAGCCTGCTTCCTCCTCTCTCTCTCTGCCTGCCTCTCTGCCTACTTGTGATCTCTGTCAAATAAATAAAATCTTAAAAAAAAAAAAAAAAAAAGAAGGGCAGAATGGCTGGGGGGCATTTTCTTGTGGTTGCAAAGAACGGAGTCTATCCTTAACCTTACCAAGTCTTGTTTCATGCTTTACTCTTGCCAACTCCAGAATAGATAACACTGGTATTTGCATTTGGACCTTCCTCGGTCAATACAATAGGACCACAGTTCATTTCCAAGGGGGTGATATATGCAAGTTGAAGAAGGGTAATAACACTAGGAGAAAAAACAATCTGGAAAAATACTCCTACAAACATTCATATAGCGGGGTCAAAAATTTACCCATATTATATTCTTTATTTTCGTCAATGAACATAATTTTCCTCACAAGCTTCCACAGTGGGACAAACAAACAAACACCCTGTAAACCTGAAGCTTGTAAATTCAAGGTAACAACCTCTTTCAGTTTCCATAGTCACTATTGAATAATATACTTTCTTTAGGGTACGTACAAAATCTTCCACATTCCTTCCTCCTTCCCCTTGTTTCTCTTCAAAACAGTGTCTGGTTGTATTGAAGCATCTGTGATATCATGGTGTCAGGGGAGAGAAGAGGCCTCAGATCCCTGTGGGGTCTCAATATGAAAATTTGTCCTTGTGGCAGAATGGCATCTCTGGACTGGCGCCCGTTGAGGGCCCTTTTGAAATGCGGCAGGTCTTACCTGGTCTTCGGGTAGTGTGCTGCTATCCACCCCTGGGTCTGTGGTTTAGGCCATTCTCTCTAAACACTGCAGCTTCTCGGTGTCCATGAGATTCTTCCCCATTTCTGTGCTTTCTCCCCAGCATGCTCCTGGGAGGCCACACAGGAGCCAGGACTACTGCTCCTGGCCAATCCATCCATGCATGTCTCTTGTCACTACTGAGGAGTCACCGGAGTGGATGTTGCACCCAGTCAAAGAGAAGCAGGACAATGATCCATTTTCTCTTTGGCTTTCTCCTCGTGCTATTTCACTTATCTCCCTTCTCTAGAAAATTGCCCTAGGGAAGAACACTTAAGTCACTGGGCTCTAACTCTTCTTTCCCCTTTCAGGGTCATCCTCTACACTCTACTTCTTTCTTTCTAAATGGGTTTTCTCCATATCCTCTGCTTCACTAGAAGGAGGTGGGCACGGTATGGCTCCGTCTTAATGGCAGACAGAGCATCTTTTCTATGCCGTCCACGAAAGACACCATTAGGAGCATATCCTGGTGGGATAGGGTAAGTTGTCTTTGCCTGCAAGACAGCTGGGAACTGGGGTTTACAAATAACTGTTCTAGCTTCTATTTGAGGGAGCAGTGCTCCCTAATTATATATTGTCATGGTGCTCAAAAATGGTGACCATTGGGGTGCCTGGGTGGCTCAGTTGTTAAGCGTCTGCCTTTGGCTCTGGTCATGATCCCAGGATCCTGGGATTGAGCCCTGCATCGGGCTCTCTGCTTGGCAGGAAGCCTGTTTCTCCCTCTCCCACTCTCCCTGCTTGTGTTCCCTCTCTAGCTGTATCTCTCCCTGTCAAATAAGTAAATGAAATCTTTAAAAAAAATTGTGACCATCAAGGAGAGAAAAATGAAATTTGTGATTTCATATTTTAGGCTGCTCATTATTTAGGCTTTTTATGAAAACAGAATTTCAAAATGACTTTCAAAAAATTTCCTGTTTGAAGTGTGAGATGGGTTACATTGAGGAAGAGTGCATTCCATTCTTATTTGGAGGACTTTGATCCCATTTCTTTTTTATTTGGCCCTGTCCTTTCTTCTCTGTCTTCTCAAGCATTAGAGAAAGATTAATCTAATTTTCCCAATGACAAAAGACACACATTGCCTTGAACCTATGGATAGTGAGAAAAACCAAAAGATGGAAACAATTAAGCTCCCACAAGAGATGTATACCTTTCATATGCCTCTATTTCTTTCCTTCTTTTAAAAAATACCAAACATTGGCAAAGGGAGTATTTTGGGTGCATCATATGGACAGAAATACAGTCTTGGATCTCAAAGGTCTTCTACCTTCAACTTTTCTACAAGCAGTTAGAGGGTTATAGAGATATCCAGGAAGACATGGTATGGTGCAGTGCCTTTCCTGGTAAGCTGTATTTACAATGGACATGGAAAGACAATTTTGCAGTCTCCTTCAGTGTCCTCATAACCAGTAAAATATGTAATTATTTATTTGCTCAAATAGGCTTAATTACCTAGATTTTTCTGTGAGACAATGTTTTGGGAATTTTTTAAAATAATTTTTTATTTTTTTATTAACATATAATCTATTATTAGCCCCAGGGGTACAGGGGCTAATAATACCTGAATCGCCAGATTTACACACTTCACAGCACTTACCATAGCACAAAACTTCCCCAATGTTCATAACCCCACGACCCTCTCCCTCCCCCTCCCCCAGGCAACCCTCAGTTTGTTTTGTGAGATTAAGAATCTTTTATGGTTTGTCTCCCTCCTGATCCCATCTTGTTTCGTTTGTTCTTTTCCTATCCCCCAAACCCTCCACATTGCCTCTCAACTTCCTAAGATCAGGGAGATCATATGATAATTGTCTTTCTCTGATTGACTTATTTCGCTAAGCATAATACTTTCTAGTTCCATCCACGTTGTTGCAAATGGCAAGATTTCATTTCTTTTGATGGCTGCATAATATTCTATTGTAGATATATACCACATCTTCTTTATCCATTCATCTGTTGATGGACATCTAGGTTCTTTCCATAGTTTGGCTATTGTGGACATTGCTGCCATAAACATTCGGGTGCACGTGCCCCTTTGGATCACTACATTTGTATCTTTAGGGTAAATACCCAGTAGTGCAATTGCTGGGTCATAGGGTAGTTCTATTTTCAACTTTTTGAGGAACCTCCATGCTGTTTTCCAGAGAAGTTGCACCAGCTTGCATTCCCACCAACAGTGTAGGAGGGTTCCCCTTTCTCCACATCCTCGCCAGAATCTGTCATTTCCTGACTCGTTAATTTTAGCCATGGTATGAGGTGGTATCTCATTGTGGTTTTGATTTGTATTTCCGTTTTGGGAATTTTTAATGTAGCATCAATATTTCAGATATACAGAAAAGCATAAAAAATAACACAGTAACCATCTATGTATTCAATAGCAAATCTTAACATGTTGTCATATTTTTTCAGATTCTTTTAAGAGAAACACAAATTATTAATGTATTTGAAACAACCCTCCTTCATTCCCTTCCTACTTACCATAGGTAACTAGTATCCAGAAGTTAGATATTTTACTTCTTTGTAAATTTTACTTTGTAGGTATAGACCCATAAGCAATGCTATTATTTTTTGTGTTTAAATTTTTATTTAAATGATATCATGTCATAAATATGCTTTTGCAATTTTACTAATACAGTAGAATTTATTCTACTATCTTATTTTATGTTTTCCATTTACCACGCTTTTTCTTTATTTCCTTTTCTATACCTTCCTGCCATCTACTGAGTTATTGAGTTGTTTATCTCTCATCTCTACTGCCTTGGATGTTATACTAATATGTATTAATATTTAAAATAAATATTAAAATAAATATTAATATTTAAAAATATTAACCTTTATTTACTATGGGATTAAAAGGAGTTTCTCTGGTAAACAGTTGCATTTTCGGGTTTATTTACAGGAAAATTTATCTGACATAGAAAAAGTATCAGAAAACAAAACTTGCTATTTTCTTATAGGCTTATACAATTTTAAGATTGGTCTTTTCTTCATCATAATTTATATAGTCTTTAAACTTTTTTTTTTTTTTTGGTTGGTTGGTTTTATCCATTTTCCTTGGTACTTTCTATTTGTTGAGAAGTTCATGGTTGTCAAGTATATATTCTTTCTTTCTTTTTTTAGAAAGATTTAATTTATTGGGGCACCTGGGTGGCTCAGTGGGTTAACCCTCTGCCTTTGGCTCAGGTCATGTTCTGAGGGTCCTGTGATTGAGCCCCACATCTCACTCTCTGCTCTGCATGGAGCCTGCTTCCCTCTGCCTGCCTCTCTGCCTACTTGTAATCGCTCTCTCTGTCAAATAAATAAATAAATAATCTTCCAAAAAAGGATTTAATTAATTAATTAATTTTTAAATTTTTTAAAAAGATTTTATTTATCTGTTTGACGGAGTGAGAGATCACAAATAGGCAGAGAGGGAGGCAGAGAGAGAGCCGGAAGCGGCTCTCCGCTGAGCAGAGAGCCTGATGCGGGGCTCTATCCCAGGACCCTGGGATCATGACCTGAGCTGAAGGCAGAGGCTTTAACCCACTGAGCCACCCAGGCGCCCCAAGATTTAATTTATTTATTTAAGAGAGAGAAAAAAAATAAGGGGGGAGGGGCAGAGGCAGGTTCCTGGCTCTATCCCTGGAAGGGAGACATTTAACAGACTTTGCCACCCCAGGGTGCCTAGTATATTTTCCTTACAGTGTAAAATCAACAACTTACTTTGCTTCTTTTTTACATTTATGAAAACAATACACACTTTCATTTTATTTATTCAATATTTACCTTTAAATTTATAACATGCACATTCAACTGGGTCTAAGATATTGTTAGCCTCTTTTGAACAATACACAGTATTAGAAGATTTGCCCTCTCATTATTTGTTATAATATTTTGGTTTCACCTTTCAAAAATCTTCTCATCTTAGAAGTATTTATCAATTTTGCTTTTTAAAACTCAACATTAATTTATATTTACCAGTATTTTTACTAAGTTTTCTGTTCACAATTCATACTTAGAGAAAAATCCTTTTTCCTGGGTTCAATTTCCCTTATCTTGAAGAACACGCTTGAGTGTTTTTTTAGGCAATGATTTATTATTAGTAAACTATTTTAGTATTTGTCTGAAAATATCTTGATTTCAGTCTCACTCTTTTTTTTTTTAAAGATTTTATTTATTTATGACAGAGAGAGAGATCACAAGTAGGCAGAGAGGCAGGCAGAGAGAGAGAGGAGGAAGCAGACTCCCTGCTGAGCAGAGAGCCCGATGTGGGGCTTGATCCCAGGACCCTGAGATCCTGACCTGAGCCAAAGGCAGCGGCTTAATCCACTGAGCCACCCAGGCGCCCCTTCAGTCTCACTCTTGAGTGACAGTTTTGAGTATAGACTTCTTGATTATTTTCCATTAACAATGTGGTGATTTCTACTATTCTATTGTCTTTTCTCCTCAATTTTTGTTGATAAGAAATTTGATAATGTATTATTGTTCCTTCATAGGAAATCTTTTTTATCTTGTTGCTTTTAAGATTTTCTTTCTTTCTCTTGTGTTCTCTTTCTATTGTGTTTTACTTTGTTTAGGTGTATATGATTTTTATTTTTTCCTTTATAGGGCCCAGAGATTCTTAACTCAAATATTATTTTTTTCCTCATCTATTCCATCACTCTGGAACTCCATTTAAACATATAGTGGGCCTTTTTATTCTATTTTCCATATCTCTTATTTTCTTTTTCATATTTCCCATCTCTTCATAGTTAAGTGCTACATTCTAGGTGATTTCCTCAGCTTGGTCTTCTACTTCATTACTTTCTCTTCATTTGTTTAAACTCCATTGAGTCTTCAAATTCAATGAATTTTCTAAAATTTTTGAATGTTTAATTTTATTATTTTTAAAATCTATTTATTTTTATAATGTTCTCTTGTTTCATTATAGTTTCTATTCTTTCATCTTTTTAATATTTTAAAACACTCATTTTATAGTTTCCTTGGGATGTTCTTATTATTTCTAGTTCTTGGGGTACAGATTTCCTGTTTGCTGGGCTCCTGATCTCTCTTAACGATGGTTTATTTCTTCATGTGATGTGCACTTTTTGTTGTTGTGAACTCATCTTCAGTAGGGCATGCTTACTCTATGGAAGTTATATTGCACTCTGAAAAGAATCCTCACAGGAGGCTGTCCCAACATAATAGTTTTTAATTTTCCTATAGATTTGCATTTCCTATCTGTTTCTGTTATCTAGGGATTTCTTTTTCTTATGTTTTATCAAACATATATATGTTTTTGTTGCATAAGGCAAGACTGGACCACTCAGATTTAATTCACCAGCTTGCTGAAAGTCCCATGTAGTGAAAAAGATGAATTTTCTAATTTACAATTGAATGAAGAAGCATAGCTAACTTAATGTAAAGTAAAAACTATGTTTAAGTGTAAGTCTTAGAAATATCGACGACAATGTCAGCATTTTAATAATCCTTAGATTACCAAATTATATTTGTTTCCTTAGTCTAGATTATGTTTTTTGTGTGTGTGAGATTTGTAAACACAGATTTTTCTGTGATGAGATTTGTAAACATGGTGGCACTGGATAAGTCTTGGCAGTATTTTGTAAGAAGTGGGTTTAATTTTCCTTAGACAAATTTCATGTACTGGATGGAAAAGCACTGAAAATGAAATTTTAGATAAAAGCCTACTGTTGCTGCAAATATCCACATTTAATATGTAGGAATAAAACTAGTGACACATTTCATAAGGGGACCACACACAGTTGGCAGAAAGAGCAATGGCCTAGAGATTTGGAAAGCTGTACCCTGGGCTTTGCTCTGCTTCTTTCTAGTTGTATGACCTTGGGCAACTCACTGAAGATCTTTGAGTCTGTTTCCCCATCTCTAAAAAAAGGGGCACTGGACTTTAAAATCCCATAATTCTAGACAGTGCAGAGACAGATAGTGTCATTTGAAAATGCCTTAGAATCCTACCACTGCCAAATAAAATAAAATAAGAGGCAGAGAAACCCTGACACAAATTGTTCTTTTTAAAAATAGAGTGTAATATTTGGAAAATAAAGGGTGCCTGGGTGACTCAGTCGGTTAGGTGTCTGCCTTTGGCTCAGGTCATGATCTCGGAGGCCTGGGATCAAGCCCTGCATTGGTGAGGGAGGGTCCCTGCTCAGCAGGAAGCCTGCTTCTCCCTTCCCCCCCTCGCCTCTCCCCCAACCCCAACAGATAGTGGTTGGCTCTATCTCTATCTCTCTGGCTTTATCTGTCTCTCAAATAAATAAACCAAATCTGGCTCTATCTGTCTGTCAAATAAATAAACCAAATCTTCAAAAACAAAAAGAAGATTTTCTCTTTGGATGACATAATTAAGAAGACAAGCCATAGACTAGGCCAAAATATTTGCAAAGCACCTACCTGATACAGGGCTTGAGTCCAGAATCTATAAGTAATTCTCAAAACTAAATACTGAGAAAATAAGCAATCCTTCCCTCTCTAACGCAAGCGGACAAAAGACTTGAATAGACGCTTCATCAAAGATACACGGACTACAAGTAAATACATAAAACGATCAACATCTTTGCCATAGAGATATGCAGATTAAAACCATAATGACATACCACTACTACCTATTTGAATGGGTAAAACAAAACAAACAAAAACCTGATAATACCAAGTCCTAGGAAAAGTGCTGGGCAACTGGAATTCTCATACATGGCTGGTAAAAGTGCAATGCTTTGGTCCCTTTGAAAAAACAGTTTTGCAGTTTCTTATAAACCTTCATTTATCTGTCATTTAACCCAGCAATTCTACTTCTAGGTATATACCCAAGAGAGATGAAAATGTATAATCACTCAAAAACCTGTATATCAATGTTTGTAGTGACTTTCTGCATGATCACCAAAAACTGGAAACCACATAAATGTCCTTAACTAATGAGTTGATAAACAAATTGTGGAATACTAGTCAGACAAAAAGGATTGAACTATTGATATATATTACAACTTATTCAATTCTAGATGAAACTCAAGGTAATTATGCTGAATGAAAGAAAAAGCCAGACTTAAAAAGAATACATATTATATGAGTCCATTCATATGAAATTTTGGAAGAAGCAAAACAATAGAGACAGAAAACAAGTCAGCGGTTTCCAGGGCCTAGAGGTGAAGAAGGAGGCCGACCCCAAAGGAGCACAAGGATATTTGTCAAAATGATGGAATGTTTTATATCTTTATGATAGCAGTGGTTACAAACCGTATGAACTTGTCAAAATTCATAAAACTCTCAACTATACACTAAAAAAAAAGGATGAGTTTTATCATTTGGAAATTATGCCTCAATAAACCTAACTACTCTCAAAAGATTTATAAACAGGGGCACCTGGGTGGCTCAGTGGGTTAAAGCCTCTGCCTTCTGCTCAGGTCATGATCCCAGGGTCCTGGGATGGAGCCCCACATCGGGCTCTCTGCTCTGCAGGGAGCCTGCTTCCTCCTCTCTCTCTCTCTGCCTGCCTCTCTGCCTACTTGTGATCCTGTCTGTCAAATAAATAAATAAAATCTTAAAAAAAAAAAGATTTATAAACAATGTTGATCACAGATTTTAATGTTAATACTTAAAAGTGTAAGCTCTTTTTAGGGGCACCTCACTGGCTCAGTTGGAGGAGTGTGTGAATTTGATCTCAGGGTCATGAGTTTGAGACCCACTTTGGGTGAGAGATTACTTAAAATAAATAAACTTAAACAAGTATAGTCTCTTTTTTCTTATTTTTTTCAAATGAAAAAGTTGTACCATAACTGAGAAATTAATAAGGAAAATAAAATATTAAAGTATAAAATATCTAAGTATCTAAATTAAAAATCAAGATATCTAAAATATATGGCCTTAAAGTAAGTAATACTAGGGGTGCCTGGCTGGCTCAGTTGGAGGAGCATATGACTCTTGATGTTGGGTTTTGAGTTCAAGCCCCACAATGGTTGTAAAGATTAGTTAAAAAGAGTCTTAAAAGTATCTAAATATATACAGATTTTAATATAATAATATAATGTTAGTAAGTAATGTTAAGATTAGTAATTTTTTATCTTTTTTTCACTTTTTGGTTTTAGAGTTAAATTGTCAATGAAAAATTGTTTTTCAGAGAAATACTGTTTCATTTTTCTTTCAAATAATATTGATTCTAAAGTTTCAAATAAACCCAGCTTGCCACCTTCAGGCAAGTGAAAGATTTACAGAGACTATGACTGGTAATAGAACATTAATTTTGTAGATTTCTCAATAACCCATAATTAACTATATCTTGATCACTCCGTTATTAATGCCTTTGTGAGATTTCCTCTATATGGGATCTTTCCCTGGCATTTACTGGAATATTACCAAATTTCAAATCTCAGTTCAAATGCCACTAACTCCAAGAAGGCTTCCCCTGATTATTCTAGCTAGTTTTTCCTCCTCTAAATATTTTATCTCCTTGAATACATGTAATGTCATTGAAGGTAGGGATCATGTCTTACACATATTTTTATGCTTCTGTATGGCTATTAAAAAGGATACATATAAGAGTTGTGTATTCTGATATTTATTGAATGAATACAAAAATGAATGAATATGAAGTTAGAGTAATCATTGAGCCTTCCTTTGAAAGAGGCATTATTTTACTAATACAATAATGGAATTCTACACTTTTATTTAAGATTATATGCATACGTGTAAAGCATCACTTTTCATTGACAATGGTGTGAAGTGTCTCAATCCTTACTGATTTCTCAATTGAATTATATCACTGATGAATGATTTCATGACTGCGTGGTGAGAGGCTCTGTGATACTAACTCAGATCTTAGTATCTGGACACCAGAAACATGAGATTAAAAAGATAAGGAAGTGTGATGATTTCTCTTATTATTATTATTTTTTAAAATATTTTTCTTATTTATTAGAGAGAGAGAGAGCATGAGATGAGAGAGGTCAGCGAGAGAAGCAGACTCCCTGCCGGGCAGGGATCCCGATGTGGGATTCGATCCCGGGACTCCAGGATCATGACCTGAGCTTAAGGCAGTCGCCCAACAAACTGAGTCACCCCAGGCACCCTCTCTTATTATTTTTTATATAAGATGGACTTAGACCTCTATTTCTTTTTTTTTTTTTAATGTATTCAATTGAGAGAGAGAGAGAAAGAGGAAGTGTGAGTGGGAGAGTGGGGAGGGACAGAGAGAGAGGGACAAGCAGACTCCCTGCTGAATAGGGAGACTGATGCAGGGCTTGATCCCAGGACCTGGAGATCTGATCTGAGCCATAGCAGGCACTTAACGGAGATGCCCCTCCCCACCCGACCCCACCGCCCTTTTTAAAAGATTTTGTTTATTTACAACAGAGAAAGAGAGAGGAGAGAGAGAGTGTGCAGGTATGCACGAGCAGGGGGAGGGGCAGAGGGAGAAGCAGACTCCCAGCTGAGCAGGGGAGAAGTGCGATGATTTCTTTTACCTTGAACTGAAAGGTGGATACTTCTCTAAGTTCTATTATATGTCCATCTATTATTTTCCTCCAAATCTCCAAATTTCTAACATCTTTACAGGCATATTAATAGAATATATAACAGTGGCATTGGGTCTACCAGCACATTCCTCATAGAAAAATTCCCAATTGTTTCTGTCTAGCTCTACCTAGTTTAGGGAGTGAGGTTCTTCACACTTCCTTCCTTCCAGGATGTACAATGTATCAAGACTGTTAAACAACAAACTGGTAACAGGTTTTGGTTGTTTTCTTTCTTTCTTTCTTTCCTTCTTTTTTTTTTTTTTTTTTTTTTTTGTGGTGCCCCTCAATTACATTTATTCATGCCACAAAGGAAACAACGTGGGGTGCCTGGGTGGCTCAGTGGGTTAAGGCCTCTGCCTTTGGCTCATGTCATGACTCAGGGTCCTGGGATCGAGCCCCACTTTGGGTTCTCTGCTTGGTCCAGAGCCTGCTTCCCCCCCACCACCCGGGCCACCTGCCTCTCTACTTACTTGTGATGTCTCTGTCGAATAAATAAATAAAATCTTAAAACAAACAAAGGAAGCAACGTGTCTACAATTGTAAGTCTTCCCATCTAACAGACTTGCTGAGATTTATAGCCAGACTGAGGTTCCATCTGAGGTGTACTCCAAGTAAAGCTGGTTAATGACCTGGAGCAGGTGCAGGACTCAAAGCTTTCAAAACTTTACTTCTCTTATCAGCAATCCTGATTTTACAAATGAGGAAGCCCCTCAACCACATTCCTACCCAAATCTCCTTGTAAACCTGGGTATACTAGGGCCTCATTGGGATGCAAACATTTTTCACAAGGCTTTGAAGCATCTAAACACAGGACCCCTGGCTAATTCCCACATGGCCAACAACTTGGAAAGGTCACTTTGATTTATTTACTTTAAAGATTGATTATTTATTTATTTATTTATTTGAGAGAGAGCATGCGTGTACACATGTGGTGGGGAGGGGCAAAGGGAAAGGGCCAAGCAGACTCTGTACTGAGCAGGGAAACTGAAACAGAGCTACATCTGAGATCTCAGGACCCCAAGGTCATGACCTGAGCCGAAGGTAGATGCTTTACCACTTAACCAACTGAGCCACCCTCACCTGGGTTTATTTTTAAAGGAGGAGGGTTCCACGTTTGAGGATGGTTCATTTTTCTGAATTCCTTCCATAAGAATGTTCAAGCCTTTTTCTCTTGCCCACTTTGAGGGCTCTATTCCTTCTCTTATTCCTCCCTTCTCATTACATTCTTCCTTCTCCCTTCTTTCTTTCTAGATCCAGTCCTCACAGTCTTGAGAGAAAAAAATAATAGTTCTTCATGCACAGGAGGCTCTGGTCTTGGCCCTTAGGTCAGCAGTGTCCTTGGATCTCTGTTTCTGCTCTGGTGAGGGCTGGAGAGGAAGAAAGGCCCTTGGGTTACAAGTAAGATAGAAATAGGGAAGGTAAATACAGAGAATCAATCAGATTCATATTCTGAGATACAAATATGCCACAAATGCTGATTTATAATGCTGCCTTAACCCAAAGTTTTTGCTGTCTCTTCCAACCCTGCATCCTTTCTCAAAATGTGAACTTTTCCTCCTTCATCAGTACCTCTGTGTTTCAACTCTCACAAACACACTTTCTGATTGTGCCTCAATGATTTCATGACCACGTCTCTTTAAAATTATCATACATACACTGTAGCAGTGGCATCTTGTTCTGGCTATTCTTTTCTTTCCCTTTTACTTACCTTGGTTCATTCCAACCAAACATCTCCAAATACATTGCACATATTTTCAATTTGCTCTCTAATTCTCTTCTCACCCACTTGCAATCTGGCTTCTCTCTGCCTTTCTTTACCAAGACAAATATTGGTTTGGTCAAATTCACGAATTAAAAAAAAAAAAATGCATGTACTTTGACATTACCGCTCATTCTCCTTCTGTGACTTCCTGTTATGATTAGCTTTCTACAGATCACCACTTGTCTGGTGTTTGTAACTTTCTGGGTTTTATTGTATTAATATGTTTGATAATTTTTCTTATGCTCCATTAATTTAAGTTGTAACATTGATTCTATAGTCTTTCTTTCCTGAAGATGATTTTAAAATTCTATTCCATTTTTGTAAATCTCCAATATTGAGCCTCCTTCCTGTCTTTTGGAGGATCAGAAACAAATTGCTTGGATTCAAGAACATTTTGAAAGGCTACCTATGAAATAGCAGCAGAGTGCAATTTGTACTTCTCACACTTCCTTAAATATCACTTCTTTCAGGTTTTTCTTGTGACCCAAAAATAACAGGAAATTGATTTAATGTTGCTGCACTACTAAAATTTCTTAGATTCAATGCATTCCCCCCTCCCCTGTTTTTACTGTCTATTTGTTATCTTCTTCGCCATTGTAATTTGTAAACTCACTGGGCAGGAAATAATTGTTGATCTTTTAATCTGGAGTAGCCTGGAGTACATGGCTATTAATGGTAACATGTTTTGAATGTCCTTGGTTTTAAAATCAACAATGTTAAACAACATTTGAGCTTTTCACTTTTACTTTTCCTCATTCTCGGTTTGAGGTTTTTTTCATGGATACTCTCATTAGGTGATTCTTAATCAAGAATGGAGCCATTCTACAATAGGTGACTTGCAAACATTGAAATAAAATATATTAGGCACCAAGATATAGATAACTTAGATAATTCCATCTCCCATTACAGTATAGTGTTGTTCATGTGGCAAATCCTGGTCCTATTGCTTGTTTTGTTGTCTTGAGTGAATTTGTGAGCCTTGATTCTCTCGTGTGAAAATTAAGTGTAATAATAACCTACCTGAGTTTTTGTGAGGAATAAATGAAAAAATTCATATTAGATGTTTGTATATTAAGTGCTCAATAAACATTAACTAATTGGTCTGAAATTATTCTATTCATTTCTTATAAAGCGACCTCAACAGAACTGCCATGTACCAAATAACTTGCTGGGTACTTACCAATACTATGCCTGTACTACAAATATTTTTTGCTTTTTTATTTTTTTGGTTTGTTTTTCTGATTTGTAATATTTCAAATTTCTGACAGAATCCAGAAGGTTGGGAGATTCCTTTAATGGATGAGAAAAATCTGAGATGTACTCCTATTGCCAGGTTTATTCCTGTAGCCCCCAGGTTTTGGAGATAAAGAGCTGTTAGCTGCATTTCATTTGGTATCATTCAAAACCCAACAAACTTGGATTTTAGGAGATGCTAATCAGTCCCACATAAAATCAATTGATACTTTTTTTAAAATTTTAAAGATTTTATTTAATTATTTGTCACAGACAGAGATCACAAGTAGGCAGAGAGGCAGGCAGAGAGAGAGGGGGAAGCAGGCTCCCCGCAGAGCAGAGAGCCCGATGCAGGACTCGATCCCAGGACCCTGAGATCATGACCCGAGCTGAAGGCAGAGGCCCAATTCATTGAGCCACCCAGGCGCACCGATACATTTTTTTTTTTTAAAGATTTCACTCGTTTATTATTTGACAGAAATCACAAGTAGGCAGAGAGACAGGCAGAGAGAGAGGGGGAAGCAGGCTCCCCGCTGAGCAGAGAGCCCAATGCGGGGCTCGATCCCAGGACCCTGAGATGATGACCAGAGCAGAAGGCAGAGGCCCAACCCACTGAGCCACCCAGGCGCCCCTGGTTGGTACATTTTTAATGAGCCCAGAAAAATCTTGGGGAGTCCAATGACATCTTTTAAGCGGGGTTGAATAGGAGCATGCTGGCCTTTAATTAATGGTGAAGGGACAACTTCGAGTTGTCTCCTTTGGCACTAAGTGTTGGTTAATCCTAATAGTAGGGTTGGGTTGAAAAGACCAAGAAACAATCTTCTAGGATTGATTTTGTTACAATTGACACTATATACAAAATTAGAAGGTTCTACAATAAGATCTGTCCCCTCAAAGTACCTTTTCTGAAAACGCCGCCCCACCTCTGACTGTTGCATATTTAACTTTTCTGCTGTAGTGGTTTCCAAAAAATCCATATCCATCAAGTGAGCTGGTTTCCTCTGAAGATCAATAATTCACTCACCGTCCAGAAAGTTCAACAGGTATTGATGGCCCATTCAGAGTCACATTGCAGGGCTGAGTGTACCGTGGTTTTCTAAAGTTCCTGCTCTAGCTGGGGCAAAGGGGAATAAAATAAAATAACTTGAAATGCAGGGCCCTATGGAGGAAATGAAGAGCTGTGGGACGTAAGCTTTGGGCACTACATAACTAGAAGTTCAGCTCTGCAACTCAGTAGTTCTGAAATGAACAGGTCATTTCAGAAGGAGCAAGGTGAGAATGTTTTGTGGAACGATGCACTCCAGGAAGGTTCCAGCTCCTGGCGAAGGGTCACATCACGTTAGGTGTGTGAGGGCAGAACGGGGTTACGGTGACCAGAGTTTAGTCGAGGAGGGTGACCTTCCTCTTCTGCGCACAAGGTAAGTAGGGAGGGATCCTTCTGGACCTTGGGCATGGCGTCAACGCCCTAGGTGCAGCGCATACCTGCGAAGGTAGGAAACCCTCGGGGCTGGGCCCTTGGCTGGTGGCCTTGCCGAGCCACGCCGGTGGTGAAAGCTTTCCGGCGGCCGCGCGCCACGTCACCTAACAGCTCCCCCTCCCCTTGTTCCAAGTCGCACGCGCGGAAGTAAACACCTAGACGTCATCAGGGCGCGTCTTCGCCTTTCCCCTCCCATCTCCCCTGATCGGTGGACGTGCTCACCTCTGCTCCGGGCCAGGTCTATGTCCCGGTTTCCCGCCGTCGCGGGCAGGGCGCCAAGGCGGCAGGAGGAGGGTGAGCGGTCAATAGACCTTCAGGAAGAGCGGCCTCCGGCTGTTTCCATCGCTGATAGAGGTGCGGTCCGCGGGACGCTGCGGAGGCCCGCGGGAGTTTCGGCATGGGGGTTTTGGGGGGATAAAAGTCCGCCTTTGGCGGGCAGAGAAAAGTGAAGAGGAGACCGCAGCGTTCTCCTCGCCCTCCAAGCCGGAGGAGAACTTTGCGTCCAATGAGCACTTTGGTCTAGAGGGGGGCGGTCCCAGATCCAAGTTGGGTGAAGACCTTGCTGGGGGACAAAAAGTGAACCCCAACGCCTAGACGCGTTCTTCTCTTAAGGAGGCTCATAAAGCCTTTGTTCTCTACCCATCCATCCCTCCCCCCGACCCCCCCGCCACTCGTCGGGCCGCCAGCCTGCCTTTGGGTACGGTATGAAGGGAGCCAGTTTCCAGGAGCCAGTTTCCATGGTTACCCACCACTTGGCCTTCTGGGATATCAGTCACTCTGAACAGGGACCTAACTTGAACCATGAATCAGAAGCAAACACAGGTGGCTTTTTTTTTTTTTTTTTTTTTTTTTTTTTTTTTTTAAATTCAGCTGAGAGTCTCCTGCTGTGTTCTAGTTTTTGGTCTATAGTTTAATAAAATTGGGTTTTGTGCTTCTCTACAGGTATGCTTGCATATACATTGCCTTGTGCTAGGCTTACTTCGTCAAGTACTCTGAATCGCATCAGCAAATGCTCATGTTGTTAGATTTTACCAAAAAGTTGTTCTGGGCTTGTGAACCCTCACATACAAATTGGACATAGATGATATATCTGAGAAGTAATGGACTGATCTCTTCCAGTCCTAAAATTCTATTGTCTTTTTCTGTTCAGTTCTGGGAAATTGAGTCAGAGATAGCTTGACAGTCCTTTTAATTGCAAAATTGTTTCTCTCTTATTACAGAAGAGAAAGGATGCACATCACAGGAAGGAGGAACTACTCCAACTTTTCCTATTCAAAAACAAAGAAAAAAGCTTATTCAAGCTGTGCGGGACAATTCGTTCCTTATTGTTACTGGAAATACAGGAAGTGGTAAAACAACTCAACTCCCAAAATATCTATATGAAGCAGGTAATTTTATTCTGGGATAATATTGGGAGTATTTAAGAATAAATCCTCTTAAAAGCTAATAGGACTAATGTATTGCACAGATACCCACCATTTGTTCTACAGTCCCAATTCTTCTCTTGGTATAGCCCTTCTACATCTTCCCTGCTTTTTTATGGTCTTATTTCATGTTCGGGAATTAACTCAGATAACAATTTTTCCATTTTTAATTACCATAATCTTAATTATAGGTAGATATTGATTCTTTGCTATAGAATGAGGTTGACTTGCAGTAGACTGTTAACCATTGGGTATTGAAATAATTTACAGAAATATGGTGATACCTCTTGCTGACATTAGTATTTCTTGGTTCTTTTTCCAAGTATTATCAGGTAAATATTTATTCCCTGACTCCATAACCCAAGTCAGCTAACAAATTATCCCTAAAGTGTCTTTTCCTTCTATATGGTAAACTTTCTATCATAAGGGTGGTATAGAGCAAAATTATATTGGATGTTATTCATTTAAAAAATAAAAATTTCTTAGCGGATACTCAGTCTCATGCATCAGATCTAATGTGCCATTTATTAAGACATACCACTATTTTACGTACTATTGATAAAGGAAAGAAATACCATCAACTGTAAGACACATCTTACAGAGACTAAAGTGGTAAAAAATGGATCTGTGAAAGGTGGTATATTTAAACTGGGGGGAAAAGTAAATCCTTAGGAAGTCTATGAAATTTTATGGATTTCTAGGAATTAAACATTTTGGATTACTCTTTCAAATAACTCTTTAGACTGAAACTGGGAAAACCTAATAAAAACATATATATTTTGAGTGGAAAATATGTATTCTTGTTTTTTATTACCACTTAGATTTCCATGGTCATGTTGTTAATTTGGAGAGGTTTTTTTTGCAAACACTTGAAACAGTTTGTGTTGATTGGTCTGAAAGAATTTAGCTCCAATTGGAAGCAATTGTTAATAATTTTGTGTTTTTTTTCTCTGGTTTTGGTAGGGTTTTCACAACATGGTATGATTGGTGTGACTCAACCACGAAAAGTAGCTGCTATATCAGTTGCTCAGAGGGTTGCTGAAGAAATGAAATGCACTTTGGGATCCAAAGTAGGGTACCAAGTTCGTTTCGATGATTGCAGCTCTAAGGTATAAAAGTTTTATTGCTGTTCAAGTCCTGTAAACTTATAGAAAGATTGGAGAAAGTTATGAAAGATTTTAACTTCAAATTTGCATTTATATTTTAAAGAAACAAAGCCCCAGATTAGGATTAATTTTTGTTGTTCATTGTTAAATGATTTAGCTTGGAAGTGTTTAATAGTTTTACTATTTTCTCCCTTCTCAACTAGTTTATAAGTGACAGTTATTAAGGATTCTCTTGTGTTTTTTAGCTGTAAGACTCCTGGACCTGCAACTTAGATTTATAATATTTAAAACAATCTTTAATTGTACTAAAATACATATAACGTAAAATTTACCATTTCAACCATTTTTAGGTGTTACATTTCATTGGCATGAAATACAGTTACAATGTGTATCCATCAACACTGTATTTTCAGAATGTTGTATCATCTCAAACAGAAACTATATCTGCTAAACATTAACTCCCCCATTCCCTCCTCCCTCCAGCCTGCAGTAACTTCTGTTCTACTTTCTGACTTTACAAATTTGCCTTTTCGGTGCTCCTGGGTGACTCAGTCGTTAAGTGTCTGCCTTTTGCTCAGGTCCTGGGATAGAGCCCCACATTGGGCTCCCTGCTGGGTAGGAAGCCTGCTTCTCCCTCTCCCACTCCCCCTGCTTGTGTTCCCTCTCTCGCTCTCTCTCTGTCAAATAAATAAATAAAATCTTTAAAAAAAAATCAACCAAACAAATTTGCCTTTCCTAAGTACCTCAAATAAGTTGAATCGTACAGTATTTGGTCCTTTGTGTCTGGATTGGTTCATTTAGCATAATGTTTTCAAGGTTCATCCATATTATATATTTGTATTCTTTTTTTTTTTTTTTTAAGATTTTATTTACCCATTTGACAGAGAGATAGATCACAAGTAGGCAGAGAGGCAGTCAGAGAGAGAGGAGGAAGCAGGCTCCCCGCCGAGCAGAGAGCCTGATGCGGGCCTTGATCCCAGGACTCTGGGACCATGACCCGAGCCGAAGGCAGAGGCTTTAACCCACTGAGCCACCCAGGCGCCCTATATATTTGTATTCTTGAAGTCAGTTGAAAATAGACAACTCAGCAAAGTCAGTAAGCAAATATTTATTGAGTATCTTCTATATTCAGGGCACCAAAAAATTTAAAATTGTTTTCTTTTTAATAGTTAATGGTTATAATTTATATTCCTTCAGGATTTTTTAATCCTATACCAAATACAGAACAATTCCTAATTAAATACTGTCCCTAATAGGAATGGCCATCAATTATAGCACATAGTTACTCCCCAAAATACTATGTTTGCATTCCCAGTGGTTACTGCTGGGGAGTTTTTCTTTTTTCTTCCTTTGTTTTCTGTGTGTACTGTTGTTAACTTTTAGCTTTTGGACCTTATTCTCACCTTGTTTTAATGTGAGGCAATAGACACAATTTTTTTAAGATTTTATTTATTTGTCAGGGGAAGAGAGAGCTCACAAACAGGGGGAACAGCAGGCAGAGGGAGAAGCAGGCTCCTTACTGAGCAAGGAGCCCCATGTGGGCCTTGATCCCACGACCTTGCAGACGTTTAGCCAACTAAACCACCCAGGCATCCCTGACAGACACAACTTTTAAAACAAGCAAATAGGGAAGAAGAGAGTGATAGGAAATTGTGCACCTATTTCCTCTGCCTTTTCTTCTGAGTCCTCTAAAACAGTGGCTGAGACAGGGAGATGGATCCCATTTCATTGTTTCTCACAACTTGATCATGGGAATCCACCACATTATCTTACCACTTTCTCCAGACTACTTTATATCTCATTGTCCCGTTCTATTGCTTTATCCTGGAACATCCACCTTAGTTCCTTATCTCTGTCCCTGTATAGATCACAAGTTTTATAATTTATCATCCTTGTTATTAGACTAATTTATGTACTTTTTTATTTAGTCAGATTAGGTGAATCACTTAATGTCTGCACATTTTGGGGGGAATTAAGTCTGCGAAGCAGGGGTGAATTTCTGTAACACTGTATATATATAAGTTGATTCACTCTGCTGTTTGAACATTAGGAAACCGCAATCAAATATATGACTGATGGATGTTTACTGAAACATATTCTGGGAGATCCAAATCTTACCAAGTTCAGTGTCATCATTTTAGATGAAGCCCATGAGAGAACTCTAACTACAGTGAGTATTTTAATATGCTGGTTGTTACTAGTTTACTTATTTGGGGTAGCTTTTACCCTGTAGAGAATTTCCTGGTCTTACTTACATTTTAATCTATTGACATAAGAATTCTTTAGTTAGGAAAGCAAAATATTTAAAATAAATTGGTTGGTAGGTATACTTGTCACTTATTAGAAATTTACTTTTTTTTTCAGGACATCTTGTTTGGTTTATTGAAGAAGTTATTTCAGGAGAAGTCTCCTAATAGAAAGGAACATTTGAAGGTTGTGGTGATGTCAGCAACCATGGAATTAGCCAAGCTCTCTGCATTCTTTGGAAATTGTCCAATATTTGATATACCTGGAAGGCTTTATCCAGTCAGAGAAAAATTCTGCAATTTGATTGGCCCACAAGACAGAGAAAATACTGCATATATTCAAGCGGTATTACTTGGCATCCTTTTTATGTCTTTTTATATTTATGGTTCCAGTTGATTGAGTAGTTTAGTAATTCATTTGTTCCCTTTTATTTTAATGGCAGCCCTTATAGGTCATATAACTTTTGAGAACCAAATTTAATTTTTCTGTGGAATAAAGGGAGTGGGGCGACTGTATCTCCATCAACATATTATGCTTGTGTTTCTTGCTTTAGATTGTGAAAGTGACCATGGATATCCATTTGAATGAAATGGCTGGAGACATCTTGGTTTTTCTGACTGGTAAGTATTCAATATCAGTTTTAAGAATTTTACTATTTATATAAGAGCAGAATGTGGCACCACAATAGAGTGTTACTTTTGTTGGGAAATCTGGGCTTTAACTCATATTGCCTTACTTTTGTATGATTATCTAAAAGTTTTAGATATTCTATCTTATATAAGATACAGAAGATAATTCTATACTGCCATAAAAACTGCCAGTCTCATGGGGAAATATATGTAACACACTGACTTTTTAGTAAAAAGATATTAAATGGTAGAGTATTAATGTTTTTATTAGTCTACCTTATATAGAGCTGTTACCACACTAAACAGTTCTGGATCTGAATGACTCATTTCATTATTTCAAAAGACATCCTATTAGTTCATTTCTTCTTTGAGTGGTGGGATGGTACTGTGTTATAGCAGTACATGAGGTGTTGAATCCATGTCTTATAGGCCTTTTTTGGAAGTAAAAAATAGATTAATTAAATCCTAAACTAGTGTGATTCTTCAATTAGCAGCATCCTACTAACAGAAATGAGTCATTTCATCACTCACCTCCTACTCTGCCTTGTACTGATGTCAGAAGTGAGACATGGTCTCTGCCTTTTTCAGGTTACTTAAGTATTTTGAACTACACCTAAATGCCGTATCTCTTGGACTAGATTCTTCTATATTAATGATTAACTTTACTGCGTCTTCCTCAAATACTGTGTTAACAAGATGATAAGCTTGAAAATTATAAACATTTTTATTTCCGTAGAGGTTTAAATTCCTTGGGAACTGGTGTTTTTTTTTTTAAAGATTTTTATTTATTTGACAGACAGATCACAAGTAGGCAGAGAGGCAGGCAGAGAGAGAGAGAGAGAGGAGGAGGAGGCAGGCTCCCTGCGGAGCAGAGAGCCCGATGTGAGGCTCGATCCCAGGACCCTGGGATCATGACCTGAGCCGAAGGCAGAGGCTTTAACCACTGAGCCACCCAGGCGCCCCTGGTGTTTTATTTTTAATTCTGTTTTTGAGATTTGGTTCAACTTAGGAGTTCATCTTCTTTAGATCAAATGAGATTTAAAGTAGCTATTGTGCAAAAATAATTTTAATCTAGAAGGCTTATTTTTTTTCATTCTTAAATTAATTTTGCTGTTGCTGACGTTATTTTCCCTCCCTCATTTCAGGTCAGTTTGAAATTGAAAAAAGTTGTGAGTTACTTTTTCAGATGGCAGAGTCTGTTGATTATGATTATGATGTTCAAGATACAACTCTGGATGGTTTGTTAATATTGCCATGTTATGGATCTATGACAACAGGTAAGTCCTCACTAGAATAGAAAATTTGACTAATTTTAAAAAATTATTGAATAATCTCATATGTACAGAGTAGTGTATTTAAAGCGTTTAGTCAATTAATTTTACAAACAACTAATTTTTTTTAAAGATTTTATTTATTTGTTTGACAGAGATCACAAGTAGGCAGAGAAGCAGGCAGAAAGAGGTGCGGGGGCAGGCTCCCTGCTGAGCAGAGAGCCCAATGTGGGGCTTGATCCCAGGACCCTGAGATCATGACCTGAGCCAAGGGCAGAGGCCCAACCCACTGAGCCACCCAGGCACCCCCACAAACAACTAATTTTTGTAACCAACACCCAAATTATGAAGTAAAACTTTAAGGGAACCAACATTCCTTGAGAGAAGTGATTTTTTTTTCCTCAAAGTCTTTTCATACTCACTTTTTCAGGAGCCTTGGACACTCGCCCACACACACCTTGATATTGTTTAAGAGTGGGCTCTGTCCTCTCAGCAGAACAGAGATAGTGTTGGTAATTTTTTGAAATTAGTACTATAATTTCTTGATAGTAGTACCATAAGTCAAACCTAATTTAGTATTGCCAGAGAATTTCTAGAAATCATATATATCCAGGTACATCTGAGACTAAACACAGTGGATTATTTTCTTTTGAAGTAGCACACAGTCTACTTTTCAAGAATGATGCTGTTCTTTTGTAATTTCAAACAGCAAATGCAAACTCTTATTCTAATATTTGTTCATAATGTTGAATTAGGTTTAAAATTTGTTTAGTAAAATTACTTTATTATGGAACTTGATATGTAAAATTAAAGGGGATTTATTTAGAGTTTGTGGTTAGCATTTAATGTAGTGTAAAAAGCATTTGAATGTTTTTATATTTTATATGTATTGTTGTTTTTGTTGAGTAGGTGGTTGTTAATCTTGTGTTAACAAAAAAGGTTTACGAATATGTGTTTTGGTAAATAACCATAGACCTCGTGCTATTTTAGAAATCTCTTTTGTGATGATATTAGGCCCTTGCCCTCCGTATGGATATCTATTTTTAGGTTTTTGTATTTTTAAGGGAATTTTTAGGGTCATTATTAGATATTTAAGGTTCTCATTGTTTTCTGGAGATTTGATATGCTGGCTCCTTTAAAAGTTACTTTGTTTAGGGCGCCTGGGTGGCTCAGTTGGTTAAGCGACTGCCTTCAGCTCAGGTCATGATCCTGGAGTCCCGGGATCGAGTCCCACATCAGACTCCCAGCTCCACGGGGAGTCTGCTTCTCCCTCTGACCTTCTCCTCGCTCATGCTCTCTCTCACTGTCTCTCTCTTCTCTCAAATAAATAAATAAAATGTTTAAAAAAAAAGTTACTTTGTTTAATGCTGAGGTAATTCAGAACTCATTACGGTTGTTTTGTTATTGACCATTAACAATATAAATGTATTTTTCTATATAAGTAATTTTATTCTTTCCTTTATTATTGTCACAATGAAAATAACCTGCTGAGTCTGCTATTGTGTCTTGTTTAATGGCCTGAAAAACAGTTTTTATACTATTAAAGGTTGCAAATGACCTCCTCTTTCTCAAATCTCATAGTTGGTTTTTTTTTTTTCATTAGTTTGTATTCTGATTTTGTGATAATAATGCCTCCTTGAAATTCTGTCATCTGGGGTAATATTTAATTGCCTGGTTGTCCCGACCACTCTTTCTCTAAGTGTGCTGCCCTCCCACCCTTCCCAGACTTTTTTCTTCTCTAATGTGACTATTTTTTAAGGTTTTATCCTTAGCTTTCTGTTTTCCTAGAATTCTCTGTTTCGGAGAGGTTGACTATCTCTAGTTAAGTCTCACTCCTGCATTCTAGAACTTCTGGATCTCCTCCCAGGGCTTTCTAGTCTGTGCGTCATATCATCCTAGATCATTTAGTCCAAATAAGTGATAACTCCTACAGGTAGTTTTTTTTGTTTTTGGTTTTGGTTTTTGTGTGTGTTTTGTTTGTTGTTTGTTTGCTTTTGTCTTATCCAAATCATTCATTCTTCTTTTTCATTTTTCATTGTCATTGTTAGAGTTGGGATCCTCAATTTGCTTTCCTGAGTTGTTAACATAACCTGTTAACCTGTTTTCCCTGATGTAATTTACCATCCTACCTTGCAGTGGTAAGCATCATCTTTCAAAAGCACGGATCTGATTGTGTCAGTTTCCTGTTGGGTATCTCAGCCATTCCCTGTTACCAGCTGAATTAAAATGCTAACTTAATAACTTGGCATTCATTATTCTTCCAGTGTGATCTCAGCCTGCTTTCAGCCTTAATTCCCAGTGTATGAGATTTTCTGTGTTGGCGTATATGTGAGAATGGTAAAGATGTAGAGCTGGCTGTCAGTAGAGGCATTACTAAGGAAGGTTTTGCTTGTTTATTTTAGTTTCCCTTTGGTTCCAAGGGCTCTAGAAGGGTGAGCTATTGGTGATCCATTATGAGCATAATAATATTTATGAGAGCAATTTCTAACAATGCAAAGAGGCATTCAAATGGAGCTGATGAGATACTGAGTAATGGATGAAGTTGAGAGTAGCAGGTTCCTGGGATCTTAGGCTTTTTTTTTTTTGTAAGTGTGACTAATACAAATCAGCACGTACTTTCTTTATTATTGCTACTTCGGGTGGTGGGGAGAAACACTATTATAAAATTATTATGTCTTAGGAACATAAAGCTTATACTTGGGAGTGAGGAAAGGAAAGAAGGGTTTCCTGCTTGTAGCCTTTTGTGAAGAGGGCTCAAAAATGACTCAGATCTAGGTTTAGTAAATAAGTGAAGATTATGAGGTGGATATGTTGTATTTGCTTTTATTTCTGGGCTAGTCATGACGGTGGCCGACTATTTTAAAGGGACATCTTAAGGTATCTCCCTAATTGACATAAAAAAAAATTCTCAACTGTCAGATGTGAAGAAGTACTATGGTATCCCTTCTAATGCCAAGATTATGTGATCCCACTCCCTGGGCTGAACTCCTAACCCGCATCCTTTGAGGTGTTTCTCTCAAGCTGAAAGTGTAGGCAGTTTTTTTTATTCCATTTCCTTCCCCATCTTTTTGGTGACAGCATTTGATATTTCCTTAACTTGAATCCTCCTTTCCCTTTTATTCTCTCCTCTTACTGGCTGAAATCCTGCTGTTTTGTTTCATAAGTACAACCACCTCAATGAAAACCTTCCCTGATTTCCCACCTCACAACTGGCTTTGATCTCTTTATTTAAACCTCATGGTGCTTTGCTACACCTCTTGTGGCCCTTAACACATTCTACCTTGTGTTATGGTTGCCTCATCTCCTTTCTGAAATTGTGAACTACTTGAATATTATGTGTTAAAAAGTCCTGATTAGATGTTTGTTAAACTGAGTTCCAGATTTTTCGCTTTCTGCTAGACATTCTGTTATGTCTTGTAGCAAAACACTGGCTGTATCTAGACCCCTATTCTTGTTTCCCTCAAACTGTTTTGCTCTAGGAAACCTGGGTGGCTCAGTTGGTTAAGCAACTGCCTTTGGCTTAGGTCATGATCCTGGAGGCCCCGGTATTGAGTCCTGCATCAGGCTCCCTGCTCAGCGGGGAGTCTGCTTCTCCCTCTGACCTCTCCCCTCTGATGCTCTCTCATTCTTTCTCTCTCAAATAAATAAATAAATAAAATCTTGAAATAACAACAACAACAACAAAAAAACCCATTTTTGCTTCTGAATTTCGTCTTTTGTTCAAGATTTTGCAATTCTTCAATTTTACTGAAATATATCTATTACTTTATAAGCAACAAATATTTGTATGGAATTTGACTATTTTAGCACTAAAAGTAATTATCTGAATTCAGTGCTTCTTAACCTTTTTAGAGGGTGGAGTCTGAGATTCTTTTTAAAAGATAATGAAAGCCATGGTTTCTTTCTCTCGAAAAATACACATATACCTGTAAATATTTTTCTTAGATAATCAGACTTCTTTATTGAACAGATAGAGACTAAGTGATGTTCCTGAGGTCACATGGGAAACCTGCATTTGGTAACTGGTTATTCAGTAAGGGGTGAAAAAATAGTACCTGTGTTTTCAGAATACATGAAGAAAAAGAAAGGAGCTTTACCTTGGATAGCGTGTATTTTAAAAGAGGAAAACTGCACATTTAGTTGATTGCATTAATCCAAAAGTAGTTTTCTTTCTTTCTTCTTCCTGCAAAACAAAGACATCTCATTTTGGCAAGTGCCTAGAATTTGGCTTTGTTGGTGGTAATTTCCTTAAACGTTAAGATTAAAGATGAGGGGAGAATAAGGCTAGTGAGCTTCACATAAAAACTTTCACTGTACCCTCTCCAAATGCGAAAATTTTTCCTTTGGCTTACAAAGCATACATAGTTGTAAAGAATACATAGTTGTGGAGTATGTAGTTGTAAAATATAATCAGAAAAGGAAGAAACATAATTAAACTTAGAGCTCAGCAACACACTATTAATATTCTGAGGTATATTGTTCTAAGCTTTTTTAATGTATTTAAATATATTTTTATTGTTTAGCTTTCTCTAACAAAAAAATGACATTTTGTTTTATGTGTTCTTACTGTTTTTCTCTTTAGCCCTTTGTAGAAATTTTTAAAGTGTAGAAAAGTACAAAAACAATTCATTTCCCACTGTGCAGAATTAACACACTCTTAATGTCTCTGCATTTTTGCTCGTTTTCCTTTAAGAAAAATCATTCAGTTAAGGAAAAGTGATATAGTTTCATTATAAAGAATTCAAGCAGTGTCCAAAGTTACAAAGGTAAAAATAATCACCTCAAGTTCCTCCATTCAAAAATAACCAGATGTAGGGGCGCCTGGGTGGCTCAGTGGGTTAAAGCCTCTGCCTTCGGCTCAGGTCATGATCTCAGGGTCCTGGGATCGAGCCCCGCATCGGGCTCTCTGCTCAGCAGGGAGCCTGCTTCCTCCTCTCTCTCTGCCTGCCTCTCTGCCTGCTTGTGATCTCTGTCTGTCAAATAAATAAATAAATAAAATCTTTAAAAAAAAAAAAAAAAAAAAGAAAGATAAGGACTTAAGTACTTTGACTCTTCTGTATCTTTCCATTCTGATTTTTGTTAGTTATTTTTACATTGTTTAGATGTTTATCATCAATATTTTTACCATGCTTTTTCCATTCTTAAGTTACTTTTGGTTAATTTTCGATTGCCTGGGTTTTGTTAACTTTTTTTTTTTTTTTAATAGAAGGGCTCTTGAGTGCTGCTTTTTGTTATTACTCTTTTATGTTTGAGAATGTCTTGCTTTTGCCTTTACACTTGAGCGGCATCGTGGCTGGGTTTTATGTTCTTGGGTCACACTTTCTTTTCCTTAGAAGTTGGTAGATGTTGTCCACTTGGCTTCTGGCATTGAATGTTGCTGTGGAGAAGTTAGAGGCCAGCCTGGTTTTTTGCTTTTTTTTTCCCCCTTCCTTGTGATTTGCTTTTTCTGTCTGATTGCGTGAAAAAATTATTTTTAATTTCTTTGATTTTTAAAGTTAAGTGGTTTTAATTAGGATATTTTGTGGTGTTGAATATTTTATATTAAAATTTCTTGAATTTGATGTGCTTTTTTTAAAAAATCAACTTTGTTGGGGTATAGTTTACATACAATAAACTATGCTTGTTTTAAGTGTAGTGTTCAATGAATTTTGACAGTGTACACACCCGTGTAAAGACTACCACAAACAAGATGATCTTTTATGTGTTGTTTATTTTTTTTTTTTTTAGATTTTTGTTTATTTATTTGACAGAGCCACAGCGAGAGAGGGAACACAAGCAGGGGGATTGGGAGAGGGAGAAGCAGACTTCCCGCTGAGCAGGGAGCCCAATGCAGGGCTCGATCCCAGGACCCCGAGATCATGACCTGAGCCTAAGGCAGGCGCTTAATGACTGAGCCACCCAGGTTCCCCTATGATGTGTTCTTTGGATCTGCAAATTAAGTTTTTATTTCAGGGAAACTCTTTGGTGTTATATCTTTGAATATAATTTTTATGTATTTATTGGTTTATGTACTTCAGGGATACCAATTATTCTTATGTTGGATTACCTGTCTTCCATATTTTTTAGCTTCCTTCTAGTTACTTTTTTAGTTGCATTTACTGATTATTCAAGCATTTTCTCTGTGTCAGGAATTTCATTTTCAGCTGTGTTACTGAGAATTCTCAAGATATTTTGACTCACCCAAAAATAACTTCTTGGGGGCGGAGGGGTGCAGTTTGAGCCAAGCCTTGTTGTACTTCTTTCTTTTGCTCCAGAACTGTCATCTTTTTCCCCCTTTGGTTGACAGTTTCTGTTTATTACTTTAAGTTGTGTTCTTTTTCTTCTCTTTCTCTTTCCCTCTCTTTCAGAAATAGTTCTGCTTTGGAGTCTCTTGGGGGGACTTTGGGACAAGATATTCTATGAGGAAGTTTCATTGGCCTTAACATATAATATGTCATATGCATAGATCTAGGATTTTTCCTTCATTTTGAGTGTTAAGTGGTCTCTCAATATCCTTATTTCTTGGTAGACTTTGGACATCTTTTTTGCCTCTTTGCCAATTCCCCACCCTCCCCATTAATAACAGCCTGGGGACCTTACTGCATCGTAATGGAAGTATTCCACTTCCTCTTTCCTTCCTGGAGAGAGAGAATGTGCTTTAGGATATAATTAACTTTTTTTTTCAAACCTTTATAAACAAACATAAAACTGGTACGTGTTGGAGCCCCTAGTTGGCTCGGTCAGGAGAGCATGCAGCTCTTGATCTCAGGGTTGTGAGTTTGACCCTCACATTGGGTTTAGAAATTACTAAAAAAAATAAACTGGTGTATGTTTGTACTTGGGGAATATGGTATTAAAGTGTGTGGGTGAAATGGAAATGAAATAAACGTGAGTCTTGTCAAAACAGCAGTTTCAAGACTTTCTAATTGATTATAGTGAACAAAATGGTAAATGAAACTGAAATTTTTCTTGAACTGAACATTTAAAATATTAGGTATTTTTAGAAATGGATTGATTGAAAAACAGACTTGATTATAGGTAAACATGTTCAGAAAGGACATTTTTAATTTATGTAAATTTTTAGGGTAATGTGGTAGAAAGGATGTTAGCTTACTATTTATATAATGCATTTTTTATTTATCAATTCATTGAACTCTATTGAACACTTTCTGTGGTCCAGACATTGTTCTAGGTAGTGGGGATATGTCTTGAAAAAAAGAAAATCCTTGTTTCATGGAGCTACATTATAGTAGAACAAGTAGATCATAAATAATGTATAAGCATAATTTGAACTACAAAGTAGTATAAAACTCCTTTGAACCATCTGGAAGAAATGAGCTACCTAAGTCTAATATCTAAAAAATAATTCTTAGTCAAAGTTAACTACAAATCCTGTTTTTGCCAGATACTCTACCGTTTGTAATTTAACAATTTTCAGAATGCATTGACACTGTCCTTTATCAGCCTTCACTTACCTTCTTTCACCCATACCATAATCATTTCCTTGCAAGCATTCTTTTTTTTTTTTTTAAAGATTTTTTATTTATTTATTTGACAGAGAGAGAGATCACAAGTAGATGGAGAGGCAGGCAGAGAGAGAGAGAGAGGGAAGCAGGCTTCTTGCTGAGCAGAGAGCCCGATGTGGGACTCGATCCCAGGACCCTGAGATCATGACCTGAGCCGAAGGCAGCGGCTTAACCCACTGAGCCACCCAGGCGCCCCCTTGCAAGCATTCTTAACTCTCTTGCCTTATTTTGTGCTTAACCTGGCAGGAGAGCAAATCTGGCCAAATCTGTCTTACTACTTAATTTCCACCCAGTCCCCTCAAAGCTTGGGAAGAGCCAGGAGCCCAGAAATATTGTCTTAACTTTCATGGCTAATTCATTATTTTCTTTTTAGACTTTCCTTCATGTACTTTAACCACTTCCTTGTGGTTCACAAGTTCATTTTTCTTCTTTGCAAGAGACTAGCCTAATCAAATAGAGCATCTCTTGGACCTTATTCCAAATTCCAGGAGATTGCCCCAGCCTGGGGGAGATGTTTATCTTTGGTGCCATAAACTATGGCTGGAGCAACAAGGTATAGTACAAGCATTGCTGCTGGGGTTCACTCTTCAGAATCTGTGGTTAGGGGAAATTAGTGTGATGTTACTTGCATAGAGAGGTAGCCATCAGAAAGATACCCCAAAAAGTGAAAACCACTTAGCTGGTCAATCTTTAAGGTATGTAGAGGTCTTTAATTGTAGTTCATGGATGGGCTACGGTGAGTTCCTGAATACCCTGAAATTGTTTGAAATGTGTGTGTGTGTGTGTGTGTGTGTACATATGTGCCTTTTAATGGAGAAGAGGGCTACAGTTTTTAAATATTCTCAAAGGGAGCTGTGACCTACATAAAGGATTCTTCTATAGGATTTATTTTAGCAATAATCTCTGATTTAATGGATCTAGAAATGTTAGCAGTTAAAAGGTGAGGCAAACATGAGTTTCGCTATTTTGAATTTAAGATAATTAAAGAGGTGGAGGAAGCATGACTTTTAATGAAAAGAAGTTAGTTTTTCAAAAGTGGAGTTTGACAAATGCATGTTGTAAATTAACATTTTCTCTTGACATGTATTTTAGATCAACAGAGAAGAATATTTTTGCCACCTCCACCTGGAATTAGAAAATGTGTCATATCCACCAATATTTCTGCAACGTCTTTGACAATAGATGGAATTAGGTACAACTTTCAAAGTTTCTTTTAAAGCCAAGGAAGCCACTTAGCTTTGAGTTTGTTCCTCTGTGTCCTCCAGTAATTTCCTTGTCACCTACTTGTAATCACCTACTATTTTTTTATAATTATCGTTTATATGATTAGGAAATGGAGTAGGAAGTACACATAATATTCCTGATTATACTTTTTAACTACTTTTATTTGGTAATTTGTAGCTTTGTCTTCCCAAATTTAAGATTATGTGTAATGCTTCATGGGTTTCATTTTTTATTATTCATTAACTAGACAGGCAGAGCTGTTTTTGTATACTCATTATCAGGATATATCTAGAATAATAAGATACTCCCTTCTCATCTGGCACCTCCACTTGGTGGAGTTGTGTGTCCAAGTGTTGTAAGTCCAAGTGTTTAGCTGAAGGTACTGTTTCTCACTTTTCACCTTTTTGTGAAATGAACTATGCTATGAGTCTCTTATTTTTAAAGTAATCAATGGTGCCATCAATTTTTGAGTAAATTAAGTGGAGAAACCCTGGGAAATTTTAAGTCTAGACTGATGGTTAATGTGAAGTTCTTTTCGTCTTTTGTCCACAGCCCTTTTGGATTTTTATCTTTTATCCAGTATATTTTATGTCCTTAACTAAAAATCTGTTTGCCACGGGAAGGCTGGATCTGAATCTCAAAGATCCTATGTCATTCTTTTGTGTAAAATGATCACCCAGATCTAAGAGAAAGTTTAATTTCTTTTGGTTTTCTCTTTTACTTTAAAAATAATTATTTCAGTAAGGGCTTTCACTTCTTTGGAGTAAGTCTTCCTCTGTAATTTTCTTTTTCCAGCAAAGGCAGAAGTCATTAAATAATATGTTTTGGAATGTTCCCTTAGTGAATGATGGACTTACTATAATTCCTAACTTAGTTTTTTACCTGACCTGTTCTCTGTTTAGTTGACTTAAATGGTGTTGTTAAAGGCTACCTTGAATTAAATTCTAAACCTGTTGGAGTGGTCTAGAGGTGACTTTCAAGTTTGTTCTTTTAGAGGAGAAATTCACATAATATAAAATTAACATTTAAAAGTGAACAATTAATATTTAGTACCTTTACAGTGTTGTACAAACACTAACACTACCTCTGCCTACTTCTAAAACATTTTTATTACCCTAAAATAAAACCCTGTACCCTTTTAGCAGTTATTCCCTATGCCCCCCTCCATTCTAGCCTTTGGGAACCACCAGCCTATTTTCCGTTTTTATGGAGATTCTGTTCTGAGTGTTTCATATAAATGGTTGAACAATGTGTGACCTTTTGTGTCTGGCTTCTCTCACTCATCGTGCTGTCCAGGTTCATCCACATTGCAGCATGTATCAGCACTTCCATTCATTTTTGTGGCTGAATAATATTCTGTTATATGTATATACCATAATTTGTTTATCCATGTATCCCTTAATGGTTAATGGGCATTTAGGTTATTTCTGCCTTTTGGCTCTTATGAATAGTGCTTCTATAAAAATATGTCTACAAGTATTAGCTGAGTACTTCTTTCAGTTCTTTTGGGTATGCACTGAATAATGTAATTTCTGGGTCATGTGATAATTCTGTGTTTAACATTTAGAGGAACCTTCAAACCTTTTGCACATTGGCTTAACCATTTTACATTTCCATTAGTAATGCACAGGGGTTCTAATTTCTTGACTTTCAGCTTTTACGTTTAATATAAAAGGCATCATATAGTTGCTAGTTTGGTAGAAAAGGAGAATCCGAATTGGCTAAAAATGAACAAGTCTTATATTCTAGAAACTTAACTGGTTTTCATTCTTCTTAGATATGTGGTAGATGGTGGCTTTGTGAAGCAGTTAAATCACAATCCCAGATTAGGGTTGGACATCCTGGAGGTGGTTCCAATTTCAAAGTAAGTCTCTATGTCAAGCTTTTTGTTCAAAGAACAGCTTATTAGGTCGTTTTTAATGGGTTAGGACCTATGATGTTAACTACTTAGTACATTTTGGGGACTTCTTTTTTTTCTTCTTCTTCTTAAGGAGTGAGGCGTTACAGCGAAGTGGCCGAGCTGGCAGGACTTCCTCAGGAAAATGCTTTCGGATCTATAGTAAAGATTTTTGGAACCAGTGTATGCCTGACCATGTGATCCCTGAGATTAAGAGAACTAGTTTGACATCTGTAGTTCTGACCTTAAAGTGCCTTGCCATACATGATGTTATAAGGTATGTAGAAAATTTGAAGAGAGAAAAATTTGTTAGGATGGAGCCAGGTTATTCCTCAGAATTCTTTTGAGGTATTTGACTCCTACATCCCCTTCATTTAGAGGTTTAGCTAAACCCAAATAAAAGGTTTCTTTGCAGTGCTTTCCTGTGATTTGATTCCTTGCTCCTGTTTTAACCTTGGCCTAATGGGGTGCTCCATGCTGATGTTTATTTGGATCATTTAGTGACCACTGCTTATCTGTAATGAAAGGTATATAATGACCCTTATTCCAACCAGAAAGTGGTTTTCTGGTAGCATCTTTTGTGTGACCAGCATTGTAGCAAGTACTGTGAGAGATAGAGTAATACTCTGATAGTATTTCGCTTTCACTAAACTTAAATCGTATTAAGGAAACAAGATTCAGACACATGAAAGAAAGAATGGAACAGCTGTTAAGTTCCTCAAATGTTAAACTATATAATTAGTTGGCATAGGATAGAATAATGTTGTAGGGGCTTGAAATTATACACGATAGAGGAAATAATGAAGGAAAATTCTGTTCTTGGTCTTAATTTTAGTCTAAATTGTCTGCAGAAGTGTCAGAAACTGTGGGAGAAGGTGACTGTGTGTTCATAAGAAGGGAAATAATTACTAGGTATATCCAAATATGTATTGTATACTCTTGGAAAGCCAATTAAAATATTTTCTGGATAGTTTAAAACTAGAGATTTTCTTTTTTCTTTTTTTTTTTTAAATTTTTTATTTTTTCAGCATAACAGTATTCATTATTTTTGCACCACACCCAGTGCTCCATGCAATCCGTGCCCTCTACAATACCCACCACCTGGTGCCCCCAACCTCCCACCCCCCACCCCTTCAAAATTCTCAGATCGTTTTTTCAGAGTCCATAGTCTCTCATGGTTCACCTCCCCTTCCAATTTCCCTCAACTCCCTTCTCCTCTCCATCTCCCCTTGTCCTCCATGTTATTTGTAAAACTAGAGATTTTCTAAATGAGAATATACACCTTAGAAAGAGAAAAGCATATAATATATGAAATTCTCACTGTAATCATGAACGACACCAATGAGAAAGAAGAACCATTTAAATAAATCTAAATGGCTGAACAGAAAGCTTTCAGATGAACCCAGATTTTAAAATAATAATCATAATATGATTTTTGTAAATAATATATAATTACAAAGCAACATATAATCAAGAATAAATATGTATTAGAAAAATAGGAATAATATTAAGAGTGGCATATAATTAAGAATATTTATATTAGAGAAGTAGGAATAATAATTACTTAATATCATCATCTGCACTGAGTTAATTTTTCCATCTTAAGTTTTAAGACTTAGGGGCGCCTGGGTGGCTCAGTGGGTTTAGCCGCTGCCTTCGGCTCAGGTCATGATCTCAGGGTCCTGGGATCGAGTCCCGCATTGGGCTCTCTGCTCAGCAGGGAGCCTGCTTCCCTTCCTCTCTCTCTGCCTGCCTCTCTGCCTACTTGTGATCTCTGTCTGTCAAAGAAATAAATAAAATCTTTAAAAAAAAAAAAAAGTTTTAAGACTTAGAATGTACTAAAAGTCCTTAAGATGCTAAAGCCAAAAAACAAAAAAATTCTCCTCTCTCTCTTTCTCCTTCTCTCTTTTTAGGATTTTATTTTTAAGTAATCTCTACACCCATTGTGGGGCTCGAACTCAGAACCCCGAAATCAAGAGTCACATGCTCCACCAACTGAACCAGCTGGATGTCCCTCTCCTCTCTCTTTTTGTTTATTTATTTATTTATCCCCCCCTTTCTCTTTTTAATATGTGTGTAGAATAAGGAGAAATAGAGCCAGTATTAACTTGCAGATTTTGGGTTATATAAGAGAAATTATGCAGAACAGGTTGCCAGAAAATTGTAAGAAATACAAATGTTTTGACTTTGTCATTCAGGAAAAGGAAAAGGTCAGAATCTGAAAACTACTGCCCAGTATGCTTGGAATTGATCTTCAGCAAATTCTAGCAGAGTTTTTTTAGAAAAAAATGGTTTTGGAGAATGTAATGGTGATTTATAGTAATCCACATAAATCAAAATGGTTCACAAAAAGACTATGTCATAATAAACCATTTCCTTTTTAGTTTGAAGATAGGACTGTCCATATAACAGGTGCACCTTAAGAATTTATTGAATGATAATCTAATGTCTCTTGTTTTCTACACACCATATGATAAGATTATATCTACCTATTATATATCTGTTTTATCTATCTTATTCATCTTTGTGAATAAGGTGACAGGACTGTTGAATATAGTTGCCAAATAGCCAAATCCAGAATGTATTGATTAATTGCTTAGCATAGCCTACATGGAGGTTTTGCTGATAGTGTGCTGAACTTTGCTCTTTCCTCATGAGCATTTTCAGTGAAAATATTAAAGATATTGAAGTCATGGTTATATATTGCTGGAAAATGTCTTGATGTCTAATCAGTAGATGATTAAAACTGCAAGATTTAGAATGATCTTAATAGGCAAAAATCAACAAGGCCAAAGTCTGAAAGGTTACATCTTACAGCCTTTGTTTGGGTTATATATTAAGGAAATACACATGAAAAAGATCTGAAATTATCAGATCACCACAACTTAGTATGAGCTTGCAATTATTATTCTGTTTAGAAAACAACAAAAATTCTTACTGGCGGGATGCCTGGGTGGATCAGCTGGTTGGCCTTTGGCTCGGGTCATGATCCCCAGATCCTGGGATGGAGTCCCACATGGCAGTGGGGCCCGGTGGGGGGAGGGAGGGGGAAATCCCTGATCAGCGGGGAGCCTGCTTCTCCCTCTGCCTGCCACTCACCCTGCTTGTGCTCTCTTTTTCTGGCAAATAAATAAAATCTTTTAAAAAATAAAGAGTTTTTAAAAAAATTCCTACTGGCATAGACTTTAGTTATGTTAATAAACTGCAATGTCCAAATGACTGGAATTATAGCATTCCTGTTATGTGTTGGTCACTCTACATTTGGAGTTCAGTTATGGATATCATCACATTTTATGAGGATTTTGACAAGCTAGAGTGTTTCTGAAAGATGGTAATTAGGTATGCGTGGGTCTCTTAGAAAGCAAATAATACGGAGTGCTTGACAGAATTCAGTAATTGGTATAATCAAGGGAGAAAAATAATGGTAGTTTTTACAAATCTGGAAGGGCACTCATGTAAAAGAAGAACCTGACTAATTTTGTATCTCTCTAGGACAGGGGTCAAAAACCATGTTCCAGGGGCGCCTGGGTGGCTCAGTGGGTTAAGCCGCTGCCTTCGGCTCAGGTCATGATCTCAGAGTCCTGGGATCGAGTCCCGCATCGGGCTCTCTGCTCAGCGGGGAGGCTGCTTCCTCCTGTCTCTCTGCCTGCCTCTCTGCCTGCTTGTGATCTCTCTCTGTCAAATAAATAAATAAAATCTTTAAAAAAAAAACATGTTCCAGGCTCACTGCCTGTTTTTGTAAATAAAATTTTATTGGAACAGAGCCATGCATATTCATTCATGTATGGTTGCTTTTGCTGTAACAGCAGAGTTGAATAATTGTGACAGAGACCATACGGCCTACAAAACCTAAAATATTTACTATCTGGCCTTTACAGAAAGTGTTTGCTGACTCTTGCTCTAGAAGATACCAGGACTTGTTGGTACAAGTTGTAGGAAAACTGTAGTACAAAGATTTTTTTTTTTTTTTTCAGTTTACAAGATTTTTGTTTATTTGTTTTTAAATAGAGCAGTGAATCCTGGAGTGGACTTTTATGTAAGGTATTGGGCCTTTTGTCCTTTGTTGGACTTTTTCAAGGTGAGAAATTGGAGTAGATGATTAACCATCTCAAGACTTATGGCGGAAAAAGTGATCCAGTGCCAATAGTATTAAGTAATTATTAGTAAGACAATATGTATATATATATATATTCAGGCTTGGTTATATGCCACCCTTTGTGAAT
Organism: Lutra lutra; assembly: GCF_902655055.1. Taxonomy (NCBI): domain Eukaryota; kingdom Metazoa; phylum Chordata; class Mammalia; order Carnivora; family Mustelidae; genus Lutra; species Lutra lutra. The sequence continues at coordinate 33,941,889 of NC_062293.1, forward strand.
ATTTTTGTCTAATGTTCATTAATAGTATTGTGGTTATGTAAGAATGCCTTTATTTTCCAAGATTTTATTTATTTTTCATGTATTTAAGAGAGAATGAGGGTGCACGTGAGCAGGGGGAAGGACACAGTGGGAGGAAGAGGAAGAGGGAAAGAATCCCAAGTGGACTCCGTGCTGATTGTGGAGCTCAATGTGGGCCCCATCTCAGGACTCTGAGATCATGACCTGAGCTAAAACCAGGAGTGGGACATTCAACTGACTCAGCCACCTAGGCACCCCTAAGCTGTCTTTATTTTCAGAGGATGCATGCTGAAATATTTTGGGGGGTGAATTGGCATTGTATTTACAACTTGTTTTCAGATAGTTCAGGAGAAAATAAGAATATACATAAAGCAAATATGGTAAAATTAATCAAATATACTTATGATTTTATTAAAAACCATATTGAATTAATGTTGATCAACTTGTAATATTTGCCCACTGTCAATTTTTCTCCACTGTTTTATAAAATTGTAATAAAAATTGTGGGCTACAGAACAGAGTAGTTTTGACATTGAAGAATGTCAAAATGTCTATGAAGAATGGGACAGGAATAAGATAGAGAAAAGAATGGTGAGTGTTCCAGCTAAGGGGGATCAAAAAGAAGTGCTTTTTGAATTAAACAGAGGAGTGTGATTCAGCACTTAGTTCTCCTCCTGAAACCAACATTGCATGGTATGTTAACTAACTACAATTTAAATAAAAATTTAGAAAGGAAAAAAAGAGTGTGATTCAGAAAAAATAATTTCCTACCTTGCTGAATGCTGATCATGATCATAAAGTGCTTAAGGAGGGACACCTGGGTGGCTCAGTTAAGCGTCTGCCTTCAGCTCAGGTCAAAATCACAGTGTCCTGGGATCAAGCCCCATATTGGGTTTCTTGGGTTTCAGCTTTTCCCTCTGCCTGCTGCTCCCCCTCCTTGTGTTCCTTCTCTCACTATCTCTTTCTGTCATAAATAAATAAAATCTTAAAAAAAAAAAAAAGAATGCTTGGGTGAAAAAAAGAGGGAGAGGAGGCTTGAAAAAAAGAAGTAAAACCTTTAAAGAAATTGTCAAGTCTGTGTAAAATCTTACAATGGTCAAGGAATGGAATCTTAACTCATATCTCATTTAAACCCAGGTTTCCCTATTTGGATCCACCTAATGAGAGACTCATTTTGGAAGCTCTTAAACAACTTTACCAATGTGATGCTATTGACAGGTAAAACAACAACAACAACAACAAAAACCCAACCACAACAGATGTTAATCTCTTTCTGTTTCATTTTATTATTTTTAAAAATTTTTATTTTTATTTTAAGTAAACTCTGTGTCACACATGGGGCTTGAACTCATGACCACAAGATCAAGAGTCACATGCTCTACCAACTGAGCCAATCAGGCACCCCAGTCTCTCTTTTATTTTATTTACTTATTATTTATTTATTTGAGAGAGAGAGAGGGAGAGAGAGAATTATGTGGGGGAGCAGAGGGAAGGAAGGACAGGCGGACTCCACACTGAGTACAGAGCCTGATGCATCACTTGATCCCATGATTCTGAGATCATGACCTGAACCAAAATCAAGAATTGGATGCTTACCTGACTTGAGCTCCTCAGGTGCCCCCCCATCTCTTTTTCAAATAGGGTTCTTAATAGTTTCCTTTATCAGTAGAAAATGATTTGTTTGAATTGAATGGATTTATTTATCTGAAATAAGACTTTGTCCTCAGTTTTTCTTTGCCACAATTCTGAATTTTAAAATTACAAAATAAAACTGTATTTGTATTTGGTATTATTTAACAAGTAATCTTTGAGTATCATTTCAGTACCAGGCTTTAAGTTGGGCATATGAAATAATAAGAGAGCCAGACCTTGTTCTTATGATTGTGTGTTGGGGAAAGATTTGGTAATTATCATTCTCTTACTTTTTCAAGGACATCCTCTATGCTTCTGAAACATTTTGTGTCTTTTATTATAGTACTTTATTCTGCCTCATTGTTTAGTTTTTTGGATGTATTGGCCCTTGAAAACAGGGAATATATCAGCTTTATGTTTTATCAATGATCAGTGTGTCGTGTTTTTTATATTGAATTTATGGAGTTGACTTAAGGTAATATAAACTATATCTGACTTATTTTAAATGATGAACATTTCATTTGTACTCTCCCAAGATAGAAAGAACTTAAGAACCTTATCTTTCTATTAAGGAGTGGCCATGTGACCAGGTTGGGTTTGTCTATGGTGGAATTTCCTCTCCCTCCACATCTGACATGTGCAGTAATAAAGGCTGCTTCTCTGGATTGTGAAGATCTACTACTTCCAATAGCAGCAATGTTGTCTGTGGAAAATGTCTTCATTAGACCGGGTAAGAAGTTTATTGATGATTTTTAAAAAAATTAATAGACTTTATTTTTTAGAGCAGTTTTAGCTTTAAAGAAAAGTTGAGGATAAGTACAGACACACACAGTTACCTCATAGTTAACATCTTTTGTTAGTGTGGTACTTTTGTTATTATTGATGAGCCAGTATTGATACATGATGATTAACTAAGGATCACTGTATTGTATATTTGGGTTTTGACAAAACCTTGTATCTGTAGTAACACATTTCCACCATTACAGTAATATACTAAAAAATTGCACTCCCCTAAACATCTCCTTGTTGTCCACCTATTCATCCCTACATCCCTTCCGCCAAGATAGCTTGGCAAAGCACATTTAAGGTTCCTTGTTGTCTTTTTATAGCATAATAGTTCTTTTCTTTCTATTGTATAGGATTTGTTTATATTTTCTCATTTGAAGGACATCTTGGTTGCTTTCAAGTTTTGGCAATTATGAATAAAGCTGCTGTAATCCATGTACAGGTTTTTGTGTGGACATAGGATTTCAACTCACTGCTGAGTTATAATATAACAATAGGTTTATATTTGTAAGAAACTGCTAAACTATCTTCCAAAGTGTCTGCACAGTTTTGTGTTCTCACCTGCATTGAGTCTGAGAATTCCTGTTGCTCTACATCCTCACCAGCATTTGGTGTTGCCATTGTTTTAGATTTTGACCATTCTAGTAAGTGTGTAGCATTTGTTAGTAACTTGTTTTAACATGCAGATCCCTGATGACATGTGATGTTAACCATCTTTTTATATGCTTATTTGTCATCTGTGGTTTATTTATTTATTTATTTATTTAATTTTTGAGGTGTCCATTCAGGTCTTTTTATTATATTATTTTATTTTATTTAAAGATTTCATTTTTAAGTAATCCCTGTACTCAGCGTGGGGCTCAAACTTGTAACCCTGAGATCGAGTTGCATGTTCTACCAACCAAGCCAGCCAGGCACCCCCAGATCTTTTTAAATTGGGTAGTTTTCTTATTGTTGAGTTTTAGGAGTCCTTTGTATATTTCAGATAACAGTCCTTTATCAGGTATGTCTTTTGCAAATATTTTTTCCAAGCCTATGGTTTGTCTTCTCATTTTTTTGACATTATCTTTCACAGAGCAGAAGTTTTAAATTTTAATGAAGTCCGGTTTTTAGTTACTTCTTTCATGGGTCATGCATTTGGTGTTATATTTGAAAAGTCATCACCATACCCAACATCCTCTAGGTTTTCTCCTATGTTATCTTCTAGGAGTTGGATGTCCATTTGTTCTAACCCCATTTGTTCAAAAGGCTATCCTTCTTCCATTGAAATACCTTTCCCCCTTGTTAAAGATCATTTAACTATATTTGTGTGGGTCTGTTTCTGAGCCCTGTATTCTGTTCCATTGACCTCTTTTCCTACTCTTCTGTCAATATCACACTGTCTTGAATATTAGAGCTTTATAGTAACTCTTGAAGTTGAGTAGGGTTAGTTTTCTGACTTTGCCCTTCCCCTTCAATTAGGGATTATGTCAAATCTGTAGATCAGGCTGGAAGGAATTGATATCTTGACAGTATTGAGCCTTTCTATCCATGTACATGAAATATTTCTCTGTTTATTTAGATTCTCCAGTAATTCACTGGATTATTACCATATATCTAGCCCTATGAGACATGAAACTGAGGATCAAAGAATTTTAAATTTTGTTATTCTTTAACTAAGTTGTTTGAAATAGAGAGTTTATAATGTTCCTGGCTAAGAGTTAATTTCCTTTCACTGGTAAAGGAAGATAGTATGGTGGACTTTTGCCCTGTTACAGTACATTAGTAATATATTAACTTTTCTTCCCTAGACTCAAAAGAAATGAAAGTTCAGCACCTGTATCCTAAGAGAATTATTTTGAGGTTCAGACTTCTGCTTCTTTCCTTTCTTGGTGTGTCTGTATGGGACACAACTTAGTTCTTCTCATAGCAGCTTTACTTTCTTCTAATGGGGTGGGGGTGGGGTCATAATGTTTGTTTGTTTGTTTGTTTGTTTGTTTTTTTAAAGAGCTTCTGGGAGAGCCTGGATGGCTTAGTCAGTTTAACTTCTGACTCTTGATTTTGGCTCAGGTCATGATCTCAGGGTTGTGAGATCAAGCCCCTGTGATGGGTATGGAGCCTGCTTAAGGTTTTCTCTTGCCCTCTCCCTTCTGCCCCTCCCCCCTTGAATGAATGAATATATATAAAAATAAATTAAAAAAATAAATAAATAAAAGACCTTCTGAATAGACAGTGTTTCTTGCCTGCAGCCAAGACTAAAAATAGTGTGTGCTACCATACTGGCCATATCCCTCTATAAGCTGTGAGTGTGTGTCCAGATTGGTTTATTTATTGCCAAGATTGTAATGGAGGATACATTTTTCTGTATAAGTACTCTGGTTTAATCAGTGTGCTGCTTATCCCAAAATAATTGTAGTCTTTTTTTTCCTCTTCCCCCTAAATTGTAGTCTTAAGTGTCAGAATTTTGGTTCTAGTAAAACCCCGAATTACAATTGTTCTTTTCTAGTAAAGAGTAATATGCAGGGGCGCTTAGGTGGCTCAGTCTGTTAAGTGTCAGTCTTTGGGTCAGGTCCTGATCCCTGATCAGGGTCCTAGGATCCAGCCCCACCTCTGGCTCCTCAGCGGGGAGTCTGCTTCTTCCTCTGACCCTCCCCCCTCCTGCTCTCTCTCTCAAATAAATAAATAAAATCTTAAAAAAAAAAGACTCTATACGGTAAATAAGGTTGGCTGGGTGGTAGGTAGGGGATGGGTGAAATAGGTGAAGGGAATTAAGAAAAACAAACTTCAATTATAAAATAAATAAGTCATGGAGATGAAAGCATAGTATAGAGAATGCGGTCAATAGTGTTGAACTAATGTTTTATAGTAACTATGCTTACTGTGGTGAGCGTTGAGTAATGTATAGAATTGTTAAATCACTATGTTGTACAACTGAACCTAATGTAGCATTGTATGTCAGCCATCCTTGAATGATAACCTTTAAGTAAATAAGTCTAGCTGGGTTTCTAAGCTAAAAATACTCTAAAAACTATTAAAGAGTATTGAGGTGAGAGTCAAGAGATCAGGGTTCTAACCTGACTCCACTGCAACCTAATTATCTGACTATTGACCTAGTTTTTCTGGACTTCATTTTTCATTTGTAAAATCAGGGAGTTAGATTAGATTAAGGTGATACAATCTTATAGTCTTATAAGGGCAGAAAAAGGAACTGGTTTTCCTCATTGGAATTTTTAAACAGATAAAACCACTCTGGTGTTAGCTCTTTTTTTTTTTTTTTAATTACCTTTTTATTGGAATACAATTTCAAAGTTACAGAAATGTTGAAAGTATAGTAAAGAATTTCCTTTATACCTTTTACCTAGTTTCATCAGTTTTTAACTTTTTTCTGTATTTGCTTTACTATTCTTTTTCTCTTTCTCTGTCTCTCTATGTATATATGTATGCATTTTATGTATTTTTTAGAGTCACTTAGGAACGTTACACTCCCTTACCACAAAGTATTGATAACGCATATTTACTAAGAATAAGGGCAATCTCTTACTTAACCATAGTACATTTATCAAAATTAAGAAATTTAGTATTGACACAATACTATTATCTAGTCCAGAGTCCATATTCAAATTGTCCTTTGTCCCTAGAATATACAGAAGTAGCTTTAGAATTCCTAAGATACACCACTGACTGCTTACAGTTTTTATTTATTTATTTTTAATTATTTTTTAAAGATTTTATTTATTTATTTGAGAGAGAGAGACAGAGCTAGTGAGAGCACCAGTGGGGGTGGGGGAAGGCAGAGGCAGAGGGAGAGGGAGAAACAGACTCCCTGCTGAGTAGGAAGCCTGACTCTGGGTTCAATCCCAGGACCCTGAGATCATGACCTAAGCCAAAGGGAGATGCACAGCCAACTGAGCCACTCAGGTGCTCCCACAGTTTTTATTTTTGAGGTAAAATGTACATGTAGTGAAATGTATAAATCTTAGGTATATAATTCAATTAATTTTGCGAAGTGCACACATCTGTATAACTCATACCCCTGTCAAGATATGGAACAGTTTTATCACTCGGTAAATTTCTTCAGTGCCCCTTCGCAGTCATAATCTAGCTCTCCCACCTCTCCACAGTCAGTCATTTTTCTTTTTTTTTTAGGTTTGGCTTTTCTGAAATTTCTTGTGAATAGACTTAATGTACTTTTTTGTGTTTGGCTTTTTTTGGTCAACATAGTGGGTGAGATTTATCCAGTTCCACTGTATGAACATACTACAGTTAGGTTTTTTTCCATTACCCTATTGATAAACATTTGAATTGTTTCTTGTTTGGTGCTGTTTATAAATATGGCTGTTAAGTGGCACCTGGGGGGCACCATCCATTAAGCGTTGGACTCTTGGTTTCAGCTTAGGTTGTGATCTCAGGGTCCTGAGATTGAGTTCGTGTTGGGCTCCAGGCTCAGCACAGAGTCTGCTTGTCCCCTCTCCTTGCCCCTCTCCTCCTCCCACCCCGCCCTCTTAAAAATACACACACACTCTCTCTCTCTCTCAAATAAGTAAATTAAAAAAAAAAAAAGAATAGCTGTTTTGAACATTCCTGTGTAGGTCTTTTGTAGATGTACATTTTCATTTCTCTTAGGTAACTACCTAGGAAACAAATTGTTGCATTATTGACTAAGCATGTGTTTAAGAAATTGCCAGCCTGGGGCACCTGGGTGGCTCAGTGGGTTAAAGCCTCTGCCTTCGACTCAAGTCATGATCCCAGGGTGCTGGGATCGAGCCCCAAGTCAGGCTATCTGCTCAGCGGGGAGCCTGCTTCCTCCTCTCGCTCTCTCTGCCTGCCTCTCTGCCTACTTGTGATCTCTGTCTGTCAAATAAATAAATAAAATCTTAAAAAAAAAAAAGAAATTGCCAACCTTTGGGGTGCCTAGGTGGCTCAGTAGGTTAAGCATCCCATTCCTTCTTGTACTGGGATCAAACCCTCCTCCCCCCACCGCTCCATGCAGCCCTATATCAGGCCCCACCCTCAATGGGGAGTTTGCGTGGGATTGGGATTCTGTCTCTCCCTCTGCCCCTCCCCCTGCTCACATCTCTTTTGCACTCTCTCAAATAAATAAATCTTTGTTTTTTTAAAGGATTTTATTAATTTATTTGACAGAGATCACAAGTAGGTAGAGAGGCAGGTGGGGAGGGGCAGGCTCCCTGCTGAGCAGAGAGCCCAATGTCGGGCTAAGATCCCTGGACCCTGAGATCAATGACCTGAGCCGAAGGCAGAAGCTTTAACCCACTGAGCCACACAGGCACCCCTCAAATAAATAAATCTTAAAGAAAGAAATTGCCAACCCTTTTCCCCAAATGGCTATACCATTTTAAAATTCCATCAGCAATGTTTGCACCACATGTCTTCCTCAACATTTGGTGTTGCCTGTCATGTTATTTTACACATTCTATTATGTATTGGTGATCTCTCCTTATGGTTTCATTTGCATTTTCCTGCTGACTAATATTTTTGTGCATTCATGTGATTATTGGCCATTTATCTGTCTTCTTTGTGAATTGTCTGTTAAAATCTTTTATTCAGGTTTTAAATTTATAAAAAAAATTATGGAATCTCAGAGATTTCAATTTATTCTGGATACAGGTTATTTGGTAGGTAATGAGTTGCATGTAGTTGTTCCCACTCTGGGCTTTTCTGTTTACTTTCTGAACAGTGGCTTTTGATGACGGGGGCTTTTGAATTTTGGTAAGTTTAATACATTAGTTACTATTGTTGTGGTTACTCTCTGAATGCTAAAAGATCTTTGCCTGCCCCAGAATCATGAAAATATACTTCCCTCTCATATTTCTATTGATACTTTCCTACAAGCTTTACATTATTGAGCTTTTTTTTTTTTAAAAGATTTTATTTATTTATTTGACAGAGAGATCACAAGTAGGCAGAGAGGCAGGCAGAGAGAGAGAAGGGGGGAAGCAGGCTCCCCGCAGAGCAGAGAGCCTGATGCGGGGCTCGATCCCAGGACCCTGAGATCATGACCCGAGCCGAAGGCAGAGGCTTAACCCACTGAGCCACCCAGGCACCCCCATTATTGAGCTTTTAATATAGTACAGTGATCCATCTGAACTTAAGCTTTGTATATGGTATGAGGTAGAGGTCTAGGTTACTTTTTTTCTCTGTGATCATCCACTTATTCCAGCACATTTTTTTTAAGATTTTTTTTAATTAATTAATTTATTTATTTATTTTTAGATTTTTATTTATTTATTTGACAGAGATCACAAGTAGGCAGAGAGGCAGGCAGAGAAAGAGGAAAGGAAGCAGGCTCCCCGCCGAGCAGAGAGCCGGACGCGGGGCTCGATCCCAGGACCCTGAGATAATGACCTGAGCCGAAGGCAGAGGCTTTAAACCACTGAGCCACCCAGGCGCCCTATTCCAGCACATTTACGGAAAAGATTTTTTCCCCCACTGAATTGCATTGATACCTTTTTAGAAAATCTAGGGACTATATATGTGTGACTGTTATTTCTGGACTTTATTTCATTGATCTGTTTATCCTATGTCAGTGCCACTTAGTGTTGATTACACAGCTTTATCGTAAATTTTGAAATCAGGTATTGTAAGTCTTTCAACATTGTGTTCCTTTTTTTTCTTTTTTAAACTTTTTTTTTAATTGACAGAAATCACAAGTAGGCAGAGAGGCAGGCAGAAAGAGAAGGGGAAGCAGGCTCCCCGCCAAGCAGAGAGCCCGATGCGGGGCTCGATCCCAGGACCCTGGGATCATGACCTGAGCAGAAGGCAGAGGCTTTAACCCACTGAGCCACCCAGGTGCCCCTGTGTTCCTTTTTTGATACTCTTGTGGTTATTCCATATTCCTTGCATTTTTATATAAATTTTAGAATCAGTATACCAGTTTTTTTTTCAGGAAAAAGCCTGCTAGAATTTTGATAAGGATTGTGTTAAAGCCTTTATTCTTGTTGCTGTTGCTTAACATGTCCTTGCTGTAGGGCTGATAATATACATCTTTAATCACAGTTTACTCAATGAATATTTTATTGCTTCATGTAAAATACAGGAAAGCTTGCAACAATTTAGTTCCATTCACTCCTCCATCATGTGTGCTACTGTTGTAATATATATTACATTTACATATGTTATGAACTTCAAATACAGTATTATAATATTTCCTTTAAACCTTCTTACGTCTTTGAAAGAAGTTGAGAAGAAATGAAAAATTAAGTCCATTTCAGTACTGGAAGTAGAAGGTCAGGTATTGGTTTAAACATTTTTTTTTTCTTTTGAAGAGTTTATTTATTTATTTTAGGGAGGGATAGTGCACGTTGTGCCTGCCTACATGAACAGAGGGGAGGGGCAGAGAGAAAGGTAGGGAGAGAGAATCTCAAGCAATCTATGCTCTGAGCATGAAGGCTGAGGCCATTGTGGGGCTCAATCCCATCTCCCTGAGATCATGAACCAAGCCAAAACCCAGCGTTGGTTGCTCAACCAGCCAAGCCACCCAGGCACCCCTGGTTTTAAAATTTTTGTTTAGAATCTTCTCTCTGTGGATGGATAGTTGACTCAACTTTTTAGCTTTTTAGGTTGTTCAGGTCTTAGGTTTTTTTTTTTTTTTTTCTTTTTTTAAATTTTATTTATTTATTTATTTATTTATTTATTTATTTATTTGAGAGAGAGAGAAAGAGAGCATGAGAGGGGAGAGGTCAGAAGTAAAAAGCAGACTTCCTGTCAAGCAGAGAGCCAGATCCTGGGACTCCAGGATCATGGCCTGAGCCAAAGGCTCAACCAACTGAGCCACACAGGTGTTTGTTTGTTTTTAAGATTTTATCAGAGAGTACAAGCAGTGGGGAGGAGGAGAGAGAGAGGGAGAAACAGACTCCCTGGTGAGCAGGGAGCCTGATACAGGGCTCTACCCAGAACCCCGGGATCATGACCTGAGCCAAAGGCAGACACTTAATCAACTGAGCCACCCAGGTGCCCTGGTCTTAGGTTTTAATTATGTGGTGTTGTTGTTTTTTAAGATTTTATTTATTTATTTGTCAGAGAGAGAGAGAGAGAGCACAAGCAGGGAGAGAGGAAAGTAGAGGGAGAAGCAGGCTCCCTGTTGAGCAAGGAGCCCTACTCAAACTCTGGGATTATGACCTTAGCCAAAGGCAGCCCTTAACTGACTGAGTCACTCAGGCATCCCTGTTCTTTGTTTTTCTTTTAATTAAGTTCTAGAGTTGCTTTTGATATCTTGAAGGCCTTTTTTTGGGACCTAACTTTAGGAAAATATTATTTGAAAGTGACCTATATTTGAAGGCACTCAAGGAAAAGGGAGACTTCCCTTTGTTAGCTTAATACTTGGCTTTAGATATCTGTGGACTCTAGAATATTCAGATAATATAGCCAATAAGAATATGTATTTTTTCTGTGCTTTGATTTGGTGAGTTGGTTTATTTTTTCTTAAGATTTTATTTATTTGAGAGGGAGGGAGAGTGAGAGGGAGAAGCAAATTCTCCGCTCAGCAGAGAGCCCAACGCAGGGCTCTTTCCCAGACCTGGAAATCATGAACTGAGCTGAAAGCAGATGCTTAACCTACCCTGAGCCACCCAAGATTAAGTCTTGCCTTTGTGAAGCACTTGATGTCAATCATGTTAATGGATCTGAAACATGAATTACCCCCAAAGCACTAAGGTAGCTCAGAGATTCAGTGTTTGTAGATTCCACAGAATAAAAATGCAACTGTGAAATAGTTATGGCCTTTTCTATTGTTATGTCAGAGACAGGATTAAGTTTTTTTTTCCCCTTAGATACTGACCTAGGCTTCTTTTTTTAAAAATAGGTAGTATCTAGGTCCCTGGGTGGCTCTGTTGGTTAAGCATCTGCGTTTGACTCAGGTCATGATCCCAGGGTCCTGGGATTAAGCCCCACATCAGGCTCCCTACTGGGTGGGGAGGCTTTTTCTCCCTCTCCCTTTGCCCCTCTCCCTGCTCATGTGCTTTCTCGCTCGCTCTCAAATAAATAAATAAAATCTTTAAAAAAAACATAGGTAACACATGAGGTGTTATTGTCAAATATATTACATTTCTATGTTAATAGGCCCAACAACACAATTTTATAGATAGTGTTTCATGCGATTTGTTTTTAAATCACAGAAGGGGACATAATAGAAGAGATAGTTATACTCTCTTATTTACCAACATATTTACTTTTACCAGTATTCTTTTTCAGTGTCATTCAGATTGCTCTCTGGTGTCACTTCCTTTCAGCCTGAATAACTTCCTTTATTATTTCCTGTAAGTCAGGTATGCCAGCAATGAATTCTTTTAGGTTTTGTTATCTGGGAATGTCTTTATTTTTCCTTCATTTTGAAAGATCATTTTGTTGGATATAGGATTCTTAGGTAATAGTTTCTTTTAACACTAAATAAATATATTATCCCACAGTCTTTCAGCATCCATCATGTCTAATGAGAAGTCATTTGTTAATTTTATTGGCATTCTCTTGTACATAATAAGTCATTTTCCTTTTGCTGCTTTCAGTATTTTGGCTATTGTGAATCTGTGGGTCTTTTTGCTTTTATCTTCCTGGAGTTCTTTAAGCTTCCTCTAATCAAAACTTAGATTAATGTTTTTCATCAAATTTTGGAATTTTTCTTCAACCATTATTTCCTTAAAATTTTTTCTACCTCTTCCTCTTCTTTCCTTCTGGCAGTCCCATTACACAAGGTTTGTGTGCTTAATGGTGTCCCACATTTCTCTGACACTGCTCATTTTTCATCATTCTTTTTTTTTTCCCCTCTGTTCTTTGGATTGTGTAATCTTTTTTGATCTATATTTTGCTGATTCTTTTTTCTTCCAGCCCAAATCTACTACTGAGTCCCACTTAGTGAAGTTTTCATATTTTTTATGGCACATTTCAGTTCCAGCAGTCAGCAGCTACTGGTTGGTTGCAGGTCATACTTAATACCTTCAAGCTAGTGATGTTTTCACCCTTTACTGTTCAATCTGTGTTGTGTGGTTTGGAGACTGTTTTCATAGTTTAGAGTTTATGAGTTTGTCCTGTATTCAGCCATGGACCAGAGGCTCAGGTGTTCCCTTTCCTTTTGTACCCTCCTCAGAAGGTACAACCTTGGAGGTCTACATAGTCTCTTGGAACATTGGGACAACTATGGGTTTAGTTGGTTTCTCTGATCTTTCTGTTAAGTTTTTGGCTGGCTTTACTTTCTTGCTGGCCTGCCTCTGTTGGTAACAGATTAAGTTGTTAGTCTCCACTGATTGCTAGCTGATGGCTCTGTTGTTTTTGACAGTGCCCTAGGGGCATAAATTACTCTGTAGTTTGATCTAGATAAAGTTGGGCAAAGTGTTGCTGGTTTCTAGTAGTGCTTGCCTCTGTGCTTTCCTGGGAAAAACCTCTGTGCTATGGAGCAGGAGCTGGGAGTTGATTGGGAGTGGGCTCTTCACGGGCTGCCCCACCCAGATCTCCCGTCCCAGCAGAAGCTTAAAGTGGGAGGAGGTGGGAACTGGTGCTTTGGTTACCACCACTGCCCAGTATACAATTTCCTTAGCATAAAGCTTGGTGAGACGGCATCTGTAGATGTTCACCGGCTGCCAAAAACAAAAACCAAAACCTGATATAGGAAACTGGGAGTAGTGGGAGCTACCACTCTGCTGCTGAACTCACTAGAACAGCTTTTCTGCAATACAGACCTGTAAGGGAATGGAAAGCTGTAATTCATGATCTTTAGCTGTTCCCCCATTTATTAGCTGTTCGGCCTTGATCTTCCTTACAGAGTAGGAGCTGGAGGTGAGGGAAAGGCTGCCGCTTTCAGGCTGCTGAGCCCTCTGGAATAGTTCTTCCACACACAAAGCTATGGGGGTGTTGAGCATAGTTCCTACTTGAACGTGATCCTTCCTTCAGTTCTTACTGAAGTCCATAGATTCAGTCAATCTCCAGAGACTTTGAATGATTGTTTTCAGTAATTTTGAGCTTAACAGATGTCTGTTTGGGAGAGAGGTTTCACCTAACTCCTTACATCACCATTTCCGATATATGTACATAGTTAACAATTCAAACACTGCACAAAGAATTAAGTGAAAAGTCTTCCTCTCCTAAAGATGTCCTTAGGTCCGATTTGTAGAGGCAACAATTGCTACCATATATCTCAGTTCATAACTTAGAGAGAGATTATGGCCTATATATAAATACATAATTAATTTTTAAACCTGGATCATGAAGAACTTCAGCTGCTGCAAAATGCAGCTTCAGCTTTTGAGCATGTGACTTGCTAAGATCTTGTTACACCCAAAATGTGTATTAGCTTTCCAGATGCTTCTCTATGCATTTGTAGTCTTTATAGGTTTAGCAATCCTTTCTGGCTTGGGTTCTGTAGATCACCTAATTTAGTTTATCATATACTTACTGGTAAAACTGGGTAGTATTCTCACATCTAACATTAAATTAAGATTATAAACATCAAGATGATCATACTGTCAACATTTTTAGTGATCTGCCTTTTGCTGTAGTAAACTGTGTACAGGGTCCACTAGTATAGATATTATTTTAGAAGTCAGACAATAGGGCACCTGGGTGGCTCAGTCGTTAAACATCTGCCTTCTGCTCAGGTCATGATCCTGGGTTCCTGGGATTGAGCCCTGCATCGGGCTCTCTGCTAAGTGGGGAGCCTATTTCGCCCTCTCTCTCTGCCTGCCTCTCTGCCGACTTGTGATCTCTGTCTGTCAAATAAATAAATAAAATCTTAAAAAAATATATTATAGAAGTCAGACAATAGAGTGAGAGCTGTTAAATATTTTTTAGGTGGTGAAAAACATTGCCTTGAAATGGAACAAATTTAAAATAAACATTGGGTTGGTTCTGAAGTCTTTAATTATGTTAATTGTGACATTTTTAGAACTAAAGGGCATTTTATATGTATGTGACACTTGTGGCTTTATTCCTCTGTTTCGGCTCTGAGGATTGTTATTATTACTGAAATCCCCTGTAAAATAGTTTTGTTTTCTGTTCAATTGCTATATAGAAAAGTATTGAATTATCTTCCCAAATGGAGAAGTTCAGCTGAGACAACTTGTTTTGCTGCTTCACCTTGTCACTTACAGTTCTTGTTTTAGAAGATCTACCTATTTGCAAGACATAAAACTGATAATAACATTTCATCAGGGGAAAGATAATAAATTAAAGATAGTGACAAGTCTACTGGAAAGTAATTAAAGGTGGATAGTCAGACCGTTGTTTAGAGGGTAAAATTGCTGAGATTGTAGGAATTGTGTGATATGGGTTTTGACTTTCCCATACATATCCTGAATTTACTATGGGACTTCAGCCTGTTTTAATTTTAATTAATTAGGTTTTTTTGCAGGGGGGATTTCAGAGAAAAGAAACAAAAAAATGTTATCTGTTCTCTTGACTTTGAGAATAATGGAGGAAGAAAGACAGAGAGACGGTAGCAATGTGGAATGGACAGCCAGGGAAGCAATATGCTCTCTGCATTTTTAAAAATGTGAGCAGGCAGCGGGGAGCCTGCTTCCTCCTCTCTCTCTGCCTGCCTCTCTGCCTACTTGTGATCTCTTTCTGTCAAATAAATAAATAAAATCTTTAAAAAAAATAAAAATAAAAAAAAATGTGAGCAGGTAGCCACTCTAAACAACAGGGATCCAATACTAACCGGCAGAATTGATTTTCAGAAAAAATGAGCTGAGCTTAAAATTGTAATCTATGCTAAAAGTTGTTGCCGTTATACTGACATTTTAATAAGAGATGGTAAGCCACCTGTGTAAATTATGCTTGTAGGTGTCATAGCCAAATCGAATGGCTGGCTAGAGGCAGAGAAAGGAAGAACTGAGCCAAGGTAGGAAGCTTCTTTGAGGCTTTATAGCCAGGGGTCCAAGGCAGCTGGTGCTCTACATTGCTATAGCAGGAAACACAATTCAGGGATCCCGGAGCTCCTGCCTGATAGGCTTGTCTCCTGGTGTTGGGAGCCAGGACAGGGTGATGCTCAAGTCTGGTGCAATTTGACTTTTGGCATAATACCTTTTGGGCAGTGGTGATTCAGTGCTTGAAATTAAATGTCTTGGTTTAAAAATCAGTTTCCCTATGTGGTTCAGGAGATGAGAATTGTATTCTCACCTTGGCAGGGCTGTTTGTATTACAGGCAGGGCCTGTAATTAATCATATTCTCTCTCCTTTTGTCTCTAGGTAACAACTGCTTCCTTCAGTTGTTACCTAGGTAACAAAGGTGGAAGCTACTTAAAGCCTGAGATGAAAGACTTTTTATCTTCATGGGTGTTTTCTTTGATCAGATTGCTTTCCTCCTAATACCAGGAACTGCTGCTTTGCAGATTCACATTGTAGTCTATATATGCTGCTCTCTAGTATCAGGCATCATACTGCCTATGCTAACTCGAGTTGTGATGGGTGTACTGAAGGAATAGGAATTGTAGTATGATGTGGTAGAATGAAGAAGCACTAGGAAATTTTGGAAAAAAAAAAAACAGTGGGACTTGGAAAGGAATTTAGCTTGGGTAAAGTACTATTTGGAGAACTTGGTTGATCAGAGAGCATATCAATCCTGAGTGGGACTGGGTCAAAGTCAATAACAGATAAATCTCAAAAACATCAGATACATGAAGTACATTTATACAAAATTTAGAAACAGGCAAAACCCTTCTGTGGGGTTAGAAGTCAGGATATGGTTACCCTTGTGGAGGGGAACAGATAGTTATTGGGTATTTTGGTAGGTTGTTTTTGTTAACATTGAGCTGTACAGTTACAACCTGGTAGTTTTCTACATGCATGTTTTACTTCAATAAAAAGTTAGAAAAAGGAAAGAAGAACTTATAGTAGTTCAGTTCTTCTTATATGGTAGTCCTGTCTAATTGCCCTTAATTAGGAACTGGATAAATAGGGACTGATTAAATTGTGTTATGTTCTTTTACCCCTGGGGATACAATATAGCTATTTTGAGAATGAATAATTCTACATGTACTGACATGAAGCCATTATTAAGTAAAGGAAGTTTCAAAACATATAACCCATTTTTATAAAAAATAAACCATCATATACAGACACTGGTATATACATAGAAAATATCTTGAAGGCATCAGGGAAATACAAATCAAAACCACAATGAGATACCACCTCATACCAGTCAGAATGGCTAAAATTAACAAGTCAGGAAACAACAGATGTCGGCGAGGATGTGGAGAAAGGGGAACCCTCCTACACTGTTGGTGGGAATGCAAGCTGGTGCAGCCACTCTGGGAAACAGTATGAAGGTTCCTCAAAAAGTTGAAAATAGAGCTCCCCTACTACCCAGCAATTGCACTACTGGGTATTTACCCCAAAGATACAAATGTAGTGATCCAAAGGGGCACCTGCACCCCAGTGCTTATAGCAGCGATGTCCACAATAGCCAAACTGTGGAAAGAACCTAGATGTCCATTGACAGATGAATGGATAAAGAAGACATGATACGCGTGTGCATACACACACACAGTATGGAATATTACACAGCCTCAGAAAAATGAAATCTTGCCATTTCCAACAATGTGGATGGAACTAGAGGGTATTGTGCTAAGCAAAATAAGTCAGTCAGAGAAAGACAGTTATAATATGATCTCACTAATATGTGGAATTTAAGAATAAGGCAGAGGATCATAGGGAAAAAATGAAAGAAGATGAAACCAGAGAGGGAGATAAACCATAAGAGACTCTTATTCTCAGGAAACAGGTTGCTGGAGGGGAGGGGATGGGGGAACGGGGTGACTGGGTGATGGACACTGGGGAGAGTATGTGTTGGGGTGAGTGCTATGTATTGTATAAGACTGGTGAATCATAGGCTGTACCCCTGAAACAAATAATACATTATATGTTAATGATTTAAAAAATTTTAAATTTAAAAAACAAAATATCTTGAAGGACACACATTCAATAATTAACAATGGTTAGCCTTGAGGATTGGTTTGTGGGTAATGTGACCAAGTGGGGAATGTTAAACTTTTATATAATGTTTTTATTGTGAAGGTGGGTTATTCTTATGATCAAAACAAACTTAAAAAATTCTAAATACTATTTTAAAGGCAAATGTATTGGGAGAATTATTGTTGCTATTCTAGTTAAATCTCCAACATGTGGTTAAAAGAAATAAAAGAGTTGTGGGAGTAATTAGAGCCCCCCATCCCCCCAGAAGATTTAATATAGTTCCACCTTATTCCACTGTAGATGATGAGGCAGATTTCTAATGATCTCGAGTAAACAAAATGAATGTAGGCATTTGATGGTAAAGTATAACTAAATTGCCTCTCTGCCTCTCTAAAATTGTCATTTTAGTTGATCCGGAGTATCAGAAGGAAGCAGAACAAAGACATCGAGAATTGGCAGCTAAAGCTGGAGGATTTAATGACTTTGCAACTTTAGCTGTCATCTTTGAACAGTGCAAATCAAGGTATGTGGAATAGTTCTGTGTACTAGAAAGTTGTCAGTTTGAATTATCGCTCCAGTATGTATTTATTCCGTAACTTTAGACAATAAAATTCAGTGGGGGAACTACTGACCTCAAGGTATTTTTGTGAACATTAGTGAGATTTATCTATGCCAGATGACTGTTACTAAGTGGGCATTTATTATTTAGTATTAGTTCTCTTCTTTCTTCTCTCCCTAAACCTTTCCAGAAGATGACCTTATTGAATTTTGGGTTCTGTAGAAGTAGCTTAGATGAGAAAATGACTTGATATATTTGTTAAAAAGAAGAAATTCATTTGTTAGTTATTTTTTAATTCCCTCAGGGGCACCTACCTTAGTTTTTTCAAATTCCTTGAAGTGCTTTCTCTGTAATTGGACAGGTCTCATAAAAGAACTGACTGTTGCTTATTTGTTTCTAGTTTTGTAATGGAAAATGAGAGTATTAGACTGTCTTTTCTTTTTTTAAGGATTTTTTTTATTTACTTGAGAAAGAGAGAGAGTAAGAGAGAAAGCATGAGAGGGAAGAGGGTCAGAGGGAGAAGCAGACTCCCTGCTGAGCAGAGAGCCCGATGTGGGACTCCATCCCAGGACTCCAGGATCATGACCTGAGCCGAAGGCAGTTGCCCAACCAACTGAGCCACCCAGGCACCCTGTCTTTTTTTTTTTAAGTAAACTCTGTGCCCCAACATGGGGCTTAATCCCATAACCCTGAGATCAGTAGTCACATGCTTTACTGAGTGAGGCAGCCAGGCGCCCCTGTTAGACTGTCTTTCACTTAGAGAAGTTATTTCAGGAAACCAATATTTTTGTTTTGCAGTGGAGCTCCAGCTTCATGGTGCCAAAAACACTGGATTCACTGGAGATGCTTATTTTCTGCATTTCGTGTTGAAGCTCAACTTCGAGAACTAATCAGGAAGCTTAAACAGGTAATTACTACAATGATACTTTTCTTGAGTAGCATTTTGGCAAGATTCTCTGAGTACTGTCTTCCAAACTATGGAAATTATGAGGTGTTCTGATCTGTGGTTTGTAGGAATAGGCCCCATTCCTAAATGTGTGTGAGTACCAAGCACTGTTACCTCTTTATCCTTTCGGGAGGTTTTTTTCCTGGTCTTTGGTAATTTCCTCACATTTATATGCTAACCAGTGCTCAGCTAAACACTTGTGGAGGCTCTTCTGCAAATCTTTGGAGTTCTGACTCTGTCAAATTCTCTTCTCTCCTGAATTCTTGGCATCTTAGTCTTGCTGGACTTGCAGTTCTTTCTCTTTATGTTTTGTAAATTCTTAAAATTTTTAAAGATTTTATTTATTTATTTGACAGAGAGAGAGATCACAAGCAGGGGGAGCGGCAGAGGGAGAGGGAGAAGCAGACTCCCCACTGAGCAGGTCCCGGATGTAGGGCTTGATCCCAGGATCCTGAGATCATGACCTGAGCAGAAGACAGACGCATAGCCAACTGAGCCATCCAGGTGCCCCAGCTCTGTCTCTTTAGCTCAGGGAGTTCTCCAGGTTCTACTTGGGTTTTTCCTTCCTTGAGCCTTCTTCCAGAATCTCTTTCAAAGTTGACTGTAAGCTGGGGCAGTTGGGCTTACTTCATTTATTTCCTATACTTCATTTATTTCTGAGAGATCACTGTCCTTTATTGCTTGATAATTCATTGTTTTGAAAATCATTACTTCATGTATTTTGTACATTTTTGGTTGTTTCAAGGAGAAGAGTAAGTCTGATCTCTCTCTCTTCTTTAAGATTTTATTATTTATTTATTTATTAGAGAAAGAGAGGGAACACGCGTGCAGTCGAGGGGAGGAGCAAAGGGAAAGGGACAAGCAGACTCTGAGCTGAGTATGGAGCCTGTCATGCAGCTCGATTCTACGACCCTTGATATCATGACCTGAGCTGAAATCATGAGTCAGATGCTTAAACGACTGAGCCACCCAGGCGCCCCAAATCTGATCCCTCTTACTTCATATTGGCCAGAAACAGAAATCTCTAGAAATCTGTAGTTTTCAAAATAAAAGATTATTTCACATTATTCTGTGATATTACCACTGTGTATATATTATTTCTATAGCAAAGTGATTTCCCAAGAGAGACCTTTGAAGGCCCGAAACATGAAGTACTACGAAGATGTCTTTGTGCAGGCTATTTCAAAAATGTAGCTCGAAGGTAAGCAATGTGAGCTTGAGAAATGGATAAGAAATACTACTGTATTTGATTGACTACAATGTTGAACTATTTAATGTTAAAGATTGATGATTTATTTAAGCTCTGTGATGATGATGACATCAATTGCAATGACTCCATAATTGTCACTTGTGGAGGGGGAGCTGCAGTGGCTCAGAGTGGGATATTGGAGCTCAAGTTCGGTAAGAGGGAGTTTGTAGGACAGCTGTCTAACATGGGATATCAGCACCTTAGTTGAGTGACAAGGGCTTTCTTGCAGAGGGGTGGCTCTGTGTGGAATATGAAAGACAAACATGTTGAGCATGGCATCTCTGAGCAAGAATAGCTTGGTGTGGAGTGTCAGCGATTAAGCAGGTTGGGGGAGGCACTCATATGGGAGGTGTTTGGTGTTGAGTTTAGAGTCCGAGTGCAGTGAGGGAGGGCATCTTCTTAGGGAAAGGGGTAACAATGGTGATGATGAGAGACTCATTATATACAAAGGAATTGATCAAATAATTAAATAAATTTAGGAATGGTAAAGGGAGTACTAGAAATACTGAAAGGGAAAAAATGAGAATGAGCCCTGTGGTGTTGGATTGGAATTTCAGGTATCATTGTGAACTTACGGTTTTTAATATCGTTACATGGATGGATAGACAGATTTGGGAATAAAAATAGATGTTACTGTGTGTATTTATAATATGTATTTGTAAGTGTGTAAATATTTATATACAAATATACCCTAGCTCTGAGATGGACTGGGAGCAATAACACCATAATAGCAATGAATATACTTAGTTCCTGGATCTTGACTTGAAACAACCATCTGCTGCATAAAAGACTTAGAGCTGTTTGGAGAAATAGGGGTGGGAAAGTACAAGATGAGCCCAGAACATCATATTTTGCCAGCAAACAAGAAGTGATCGATTAGGTTTGAGGCCATGTTAGAAGTACACTGGAGCTAGCTTGAATAGGCCCCAGCTGATCCAATATAGGACATTCTAAGCATCAAAATAAATAATGATAGTAATGGATTATGTAGCCCATTAAATAAAATGTGAAATCATGGGTCTATAGTCATATAAATTAATAAATGAGTAAATTAAAAGTTTAATGACAAATAGAATTAGTTGAGCACCTCTCCACAAAAGTCTTATTAATTACAAAGGGAAAGGGGAAAAGTAACTTTTCATAGAGAAGCCTTGCAGATGCTACCCAAATGAAGCCATCAAAGTGAACACCATCAGTAATGCAACAAATTGAAATCATGTTCTTCCTGATAGGATATAATGAAAATACAGCTTCACTTCTGTGATGTTCTTGCCAAAGATGCATAACCTAAATCTAATCGTCCTGAAACAAACAAACTCAAATTGAGGGGCACACTACAAAATTACTATTCAAAAAGCTGTGAAGATCATGAAGGTAGAAGACTGGGGGAGTATGCCAGATGAAGGAGACTAAGGGGACATGAAAAATAAAATTAATACCTGATTGTGAATTGAATTCTTTTGCTATAAAGGATATTATTAGGACATTTGGATAAAACTTTATTGGGGTCTGAGGATTAGATGTTAGTCATGTATCAGCATTAATTCCCTGGTTTTGATGGTTGTATTATGTATTATGGTCATGTAGTAGAATATCCTTGATTATAGAAAATATACATTCAGATATTTGTGGATGATGGGGCATAAGGTTGGCAACTAACTCAAGTGGTTCAAGTAAAAATTTCTGTACTGTACAGTATATAAACAATTATAATGCAGTCTGATCTGAGTTATAATGGAAATGTTTATAAAGTATTATAGGAAATCATCTGTGGTGATGATTGAACTACTGCTAATATTTTGACAAGTTTTTGGAATAACATGTATATAAGGAAGTATAAAAAAGGATAGGAATATTTTTTAAAAGATTTTATTTATTTATTTGAGAGAGAAAAAGAGCATGGGGGTGGGGTGTGGGAAGAGGTAAGGGGAAAGAGAGAAGCAGGCTCCTTGATGAGCAGGGAGCCCAACATGGGGCTCAATCCCAGGACCCTGGGATCATGACCTGAGCTGAAGGCAGATGCTTAACCTACTGAGCCACCCAGGTACCCCAGATGGTGCCTGGATGGCTCAGTCGGTGAGTTCGAATTGAATTTGAAGTTAAGAACGTGAATTAGAGAAATGTTAGATGCAATGTTCTAATTATCAGATTTTAGAATAATGAAAATTATCCCTTTAAAAAGAGTTGTAGCATACTATAAAGAACACTGTATTTAAGTCAGAAGACCTATGTTTGGGACTTGCTTCCACCATACATTAACTCTGTGATCTTTAGAAGGCTAGTTGGTTTATTTGAATCTCAGTTTTGACTTCTTAATAAAAGTGACTTGCTCACAGAACTCACAGGTTGTTTTGAGACTTTATTATAAAATCATTTTGGAAACTTTAAAGCACAAATATAATATTACTGTTAATATTCCTACTTATTAACCAGAAATATTTGTACTTAAATGAAATGACTGTTTAGGTTGTATGTAATGAGAAGTTGTATCATTATTTAAGAGGAGTTGATAGAAAAGTTATAGTGACATTTGAAAAAGTTTAAACTTATGCTTGTAACACTCTGTGGTGAAACATATTATAATTGTTTATTGTTAGATTTGGTGCTCTACTTATTTCATTGTTTTCTGTTCTTGTCTTTATCCTTTGGGTTTTTTTTTTTTTGTTGTTATTGTTGTTTAGATCTGTTGGAAGAACATTTTGCACAATGGATGGGCGTGGAAGCCCAGTTCACATTCATCCTTCCTCAGCAGTAAGTGCCTTATTATTATTAAAGGGTCCTATTTTTTTTTTAAAGATTTTATTTATTTATTTATTTGAGAGAGAGACAGTTAGAGAGAGCATGAACAAGGAGAAGGTCAGAGGGAGAAGCAGACTCCCCACGGAGCTGGGAGCCCGATGTGGGACTCGATCCCAGGACCCCGGGATCATGACCTGAGCCGAAGGCAGTCGTCTAACCAACTGAGCCACCCAGGCGTCCCTAAAGGGTCCTATTTTTAATAAAGGAAAGAAATTTGTAAAGATGTAGGATTAAGTCATGCATAAATGTCTTCTACTTTTCACTTTGAGGTTAAATTTAGCATATATCTTTATTACATAAAGCTGTAAAGGTACTGGTTGGTCCATGCCCTCTGTTTGATTGAAGAATATAGGAATTAATTCAGAAGAGTTTGAGCTGTTAGTATGTGGCTGGTCAGATGTGGAATGAGACAAGTTACTTAGTTATCATCCTTAAATGAATTCTTTTGTATAGCTTCATGAACAAGAAACCAAACTTGAATGGATCATTTTTCATGAGGTATTAGTTACCACCAAAGTCTACGCAAGAATTGTGTGTCCAATCCGTTATGAATGGGTGAGAGACTTATTACCCAAGTTACATGAATTTAATGCACATGATTTGAGCAGTGTGGCCCGACGTGAAGTGAGAGAAGATGCAAGAAGGAGATGGACAAATAAGGAAAACGTAAAGCATCTAAAGGGTGAGTCAGCCACTTGTTCTAGTGATATAAGTCCAAGGAGCATAAATGTCCAAATTCTCATATAATTTTAGAAATACTATTACAGAGCGTAGACTCTGGCTCTGTCTCTTTAGAAAGCAAAGAGTTGTCATGAGACTCAGACTTTGTTACTTTGACTTCCTTCTTTTCTTCCAGTTAATCATGTTTTCCTTAACCCCTCTGTCCAACAACATTATTAGTAACAGTATCTGTTGAACTTTTACCATGTGCTAACAACTGGTATTACCCCGTTGAGTTTTCACAATAACCCTATGAGGTAAGTACATATCCCAACTTTATAGATGAGGAAATACTTAGCAGTTACAATAATTTGCTGAAAATCCTGTAGCTAATAATTCGTGAGTCTGGATTTTTGAATCCAAGGAAACTGACTTGATGGCCTATACTCTTTTTTTTTTTCCTTAAGATTATTTATTTATTTGAGAGAGAGAACACAAGCAGCGGGAGTGGCAGAGGCAGAGGGAGAAGCAGGCTCCCTGCTCAGCAGGGAGCCCAATGCAGGACTCCATCCTAGGACCCCAGGATCATGACCTGAGCCATAGGCAGATGCTCACCGACTGAGCCATCCAGGCACCCCTTGGTGGCTTATACTCTTAATCATAATACCATACGGCTTCTCAGTACTCCTTTGCTATTTTTATTTTGTTTATAAAATTTTGTGAACTGTGGGCATCTGGGTGGCTCAGTCGTTAAGCATCTGCCTTTGGCTTAGGTCATGATCCCAGGGTCCTGGGATCAAGCCCAGCATTGAGCTCCCTGCTCAGTGGGAAGCCTTCTTCTCACTCTCCCACTCCCCCTGTTTGTGGTCCCTCTCTCACTGTCTCTCTTACTTTGTCAAATAAGTAAATACAATCTTTAAAAAAATTAATTTTTGTGAACTATTACCTCAGAACATCTTTTTTTTCCTAGGGGATTTTCTGTGAAATGTTAGGTCCCAGTTGGGAGGTATAAACAGTTATACTGAACTAGGACAGAATTAATTTTAATTAATTTAATTAAGCTAGGACAGCTTAATTTTCAGCTCACAAATACAAAAAGCTTTTCAGTAAAGTTTTCTGGGGCTGATTTTTTAATAAAATCTTATTTATTTATTTATTTATTTTATTTGGGTGGGGCACACGGTGGGAAGAGAGGGGCGGGCATAAGGAGAAAGAGAATCTCAAACCGACTCCATGCTAATCTAGGGCTTGATCTCTCAACCCTGAGATCATGACCTGAGCCAAAATCAAGAGTCAGGCACTTAACCCACTGAGCTTCCCAGGTGCCCCTACGATTTTATAATAAAGGTCAACTTGGGGTAGAAAGACCAATGCCTTTTAAAAAATAGATCTGTTGAAATCAGTGGTTGTCAGGAACTGGGAGTGAGAACAGAGGTTGACTACAAAGGGACAGGAGGGAATTTGGGGGGTTGAGGATTCTCTCTCTCGATTTTGGTCACAAACTGACTATAATGTACTTGTGAAAATTTGTAGAACTGTACACTAAAAAAGGTATATTTTACTGTTGATAAATTATACATTAATTTTTTAAATGAAAAAAAGAAAATATATAAACTATGTAGCCACATACCAAAAAATTAAGATATATAAAAGATAGGAAAATGTAAATATAGATATCTCCCGACACATTTTCATCAGCATTACCATTCCCCTCACAATATATATTGTCATGAAGACCTAACAATATACAACTGGCCAGAAAAAATGAGGGTCATGTCCTCTGCATTTAGTAACATTTATTCATGCCCTCAGCTGGAATTAGGTCTAGTTCTAAGAACCCATGTTAATTCTCATTACCAATGCAAAAACTTGAGTCTAAGGCAGTGAGGCTCAGTTGGTTAAAGCATGGAACTCTTGATTTCGGCTCAGGTGATGATCTCAGGGTTGTAAGATCAAGCCCCAAGGTTGTAAGATGAAGGCCCGCATTGACTCCACAATGAGCCTGGAGCCTGCTTGGGATTCTCTCTTCCTCTTCTGAAGCTGATTGGGAGCAAATTGTATTATCCTTTTTTAACATCATGAGAAATAGAGTGGTAAGAAATTTTGCCCAAGATCTGGAAGAGTCTTCAGAATTGTAGTGTTTTTTCGCAGTGTATAACTGTACTACATGTTTGAATTAGGGTCAGTTATTCTAACATTCAGGCCTTCATATTTGCATTTCTTTCTCTCTTCCTTTTCTTCCCCTTCCCTCTCTTTCTTTCTTATTTTTTAACTATAGACTACTTGTTTCTTTTGAAAGGACAAACTTTAATTTCCCTTTTTTCCCCCGTGTAACATTGAAAAATCAGGGCTTCTCCTCTCTTAACATTTCTTGTATTGAGTTTCACAATTAAAGTTTCACTGGACTAATTTGTAACATTTTCAGATGGAATCTCAAAAGAAGTCCTAAAGAAAATGCAGAGAAGAAATGATGATAAATCCATATCAGATGCACGTGCTCGTTTCCTTGAGCGAAAGCAGCAGAGGTCCCAGGATCACAGTGACACACGGAAGGAAACAGGCTAAGCAGTGAACCCTGCAATTCAGGAAGTAGGAAAAGCAGCCAGGAAATGTGCTTCTACTTTGCCATTTATATCAGACAGCAGTACCAAGAGGAAGTGGTCAGTAGCTGTTATTAGCACATAAGCTAAAAGCAAATCAAAGTTCATCAGTACCAATAAATGGAATTTTCAAAGAAAAGATTGAGTTGCCATTGTCATAGGCAATAATATATGAAACCAATGAAAGACAATACATGTGATATTTTCCTCACTTCAATTTTGCTGGCCTTAACTGGTATCAAGTGCTGTCATTGAGATATTTTCAAAGAACATTGAATTGTATTTAATCAGCGTGTATTCCATTTGCATTTGAAGCATTAAAAATTATTTTCCTTAAATCTCTTTAAGGCCTTCTTGTTGCTATTAGAATAGTATTATTTCAGGTTATCAGGTATATGACCAATTCCTTCAGAAGGCTGAATACAAGAGGTTTTTACTCAGCAATACTTAGATGTCTAACTGTTTAATTGCTACAGAGCTTTATAGATATTTAGAAAAAAGATTTAATCAATTAGTAAATAAGAAAATTGCCTATGGCAAGTTTCTTTGTTGAATTAATATTAATCCTTAAATTGATTTTTCTGGGATTATACAAATTCCTTTTTATATAAAAACATATTGTTTAAAACAGTAGCTATAGCCATTAACCAAAGGACAGATGATATATGTGGGTTTTTTTTTTTTTTTTTTTTTTTTTTTTTTTTAGCTGTCCCTACATACTTGTATCAGCACCACGTATGTAGGTGTGACAGTGTTTCAAATAGCCCCTCCACCTGGCCTGCTCTCTTGCCTCCAGCTGCTTGGGTAGGACCCTTTAAACATCTGTTACACTGATATTGAGATAGGAGTTTTTCAAAGCAGCCAACACTACGTCACCAGTGTTTCAGATTGGAACCTTGAGGCTAGTTAGTATCACACTCAGGCCACACTCAGCACTTGCCCACTCTGTTGTTTACTGCCTTGTATTCTAGTTATTTGTGTATTTGT
The DNA here is from genome assembly GCF_902655055.1 of Lutra lutra. NCBI lineage: Eukaryota > Metazoa > Chordata > Mammalia > Carnivora > Mustelidae > Lutra > Lutra lutra. The sequence continues at coordinate 33,969,017 of NC_062293.1, forward strand.
CTGTCTCCCCCCACTAGATTATACGCTCCTTGTGGGCAGGGACTATGTCTTTCTCATCTTTGTATCTTTCATGGCACCTAGCACAGTGCTTTGCACATAGTAGTCACTCAACGTTTGTTAAATAAAGCTATTAGTGTCATTAAAATTCAAAAGGTAGTATAATGTGTGTTTTTAGATATTTTTTGTAAAAATTCAGAATCTAAAATTTTCATAGTTAACTAACCCTTTTACAGTTATTTCCTTTGGTGTCTAAACAGTTTCCCATTCAGTATTAGAAACTTGAGCCTTTATTGAAAATCACTTAAGGACCCAAATCTGTATGTTTGTTCTTAAAGTAAGGTGAGTGATGATGGTTCCTCTAACATTCCCAGCATTGTTGCTTTGTCCGTTGTAATCTTCAGTGTTCTCGACACTGTTTCAGCACATTCATTTTATTAGGTTCTCTTCTCAAGTGTGTGTATCAGTATATTTCCTTAGATGTGGAAGGGGTGTATGTGGATTCTTAGAATAAATGCTCTTTCATTTCAGTAAATATTAACCACACATTCTATATCTATAGTCCATAATCACATTGCATCAGTTGTCCCAGTAATGTCCTTTCCTTTATAGCGTTTTCCCCCAGTTCAGGATCCAGTCAAGAATCATGTTCTGTATTTAATCTCTTTTGGTCTGGAAAATGTCCTTAGTGTTTCTTGGTCTTTCACATTTAACATTTTTGACAGGCTAAATAACAATAATAATAATATTTATTATATTTATTATTATTATTATTATTATTAGAGAGGGGGAGGGAGACAGAATCTTAAGCAGCACAGAGCTTGATCTCACGATCCTGAGATCATGACCTGAGCCAAAATCAAGAGTCAGATGCTCGACTGAGCCACCCAGGTGCCCCCAAGCTAAGTTATTTTATAGAATGTCTTCAGTTTGGATTTCTCTAATGTTTCTTCACGGTTGGAACACATGATGGGAGTTCCATGACTGGAAAACTGTGTAAGTAATACCAGTGTCTTTCCTAAGGCATCAAATCTGGAGATACATAACATTTGTCCCCCATTGGGACATTAATTTTGATTACTTGGTTAGGGTATTTTGATTTCTTCAGTGTAGTTACTCTTATTATTAAGAAGTAATTTTGGGGGCACCTGGGTGGCTGAGTGGGTTAGAGCCTCTGCCTTTGGTTCAGGTCATGATCCCAGAGTCCTGGGATCGAGCCTCGGATTGGGTTCTCTGCTTAGCAGGGAGCCTCTTTATCCCTCTCTCTCTGCCTTGCTCTGCCTACTTGGAATCTCTCTCTCCATCAAATAAATAAATAAAATCTTTAAAAAAAAAAAAGGTAATTTTGGGGAGAGAGATGTTGAGATTATGTTAAATAGCCTATTCCTCATAAGTTACTACCCTCTGGATTTATCATCAAATGATGATTCTTGCCAAATCAGTTTTTTTTTTTTAAGATTTTGCTTATTCATTTGAGACAGAGATACAGAGAGAGCATGACCAGGGGGAGAGGCAGAAGCAGACTCCCCACTGAACAGGGAGCTCAGTGGGGCTCAATCCTAGGACCTGGAGATCATGACCTGAGCTGAAGGCGGAGGCTTAACCATTTGAGCCACCCAGGCACCCTTTGCCAAATCAGTTTATTCTTATGGTCGCAAAATGGTGATTTTTCTTTCCCTAATTCTTTCCTATATTTATTTGTTGGCATTATAAGAAAGAGTTTTCTTTAAAGAAGAATTTCCAGGGAACAGATGCATGCTAGGAGTAGCATAGATCAAGACAGAGCATTAGAAAGCCCAATTTGAGAAGAGTGGCAAACAATCCAGTTTATTTGGTGCATAGAGTACATGTAGGATAGTAATAAGTTAAAAATGTTGGTTGAGAACATATTATACAAGGCTTTGAAAGCCAAACTATGGAATTTGGACTTATTTTGTACTATAGGAATGTATTAAAGGAGAATGACATTGTTAAAGCTTTATGGTAATTGTGACAATAGTTCCTATAAAAATAGTTGATTTTGGGACGCCTGGGTGGCTCAGTTGGTTGGACGACTGCCTTCGGCTTAGGTCATGATCCCGGAGTCCCGGGATCGAGTTCCGCATCTGGCTCCCAGCTCCATGGGGCGTCTGCTTCTCCCTCTGACCTTCTCCTTGCTCATGCTTCCTCTCACTGTCTTTCTCTCAAATAAATAAATAAGATCTTTGAAAAAAAAAATAGTTGATTTCCACTGAGAGAGGCTGTCCATAGGATGAGAGGAATGTTAGATCTAATTAAGAAGGTGGAAGGAGCCTTGGAGGAATGGTAGTGGTAATGGACAAATTTGTTCTTTAAAGAATAAGGATTCACCTTCAAATTACTAAATGAAACAAAACAAAAACAAATGAAGACAAATGTTATCATAGAAAAATGGCCAAGGGACATGTTTTCTCACATGTTTTCTCACAAAAGAGGAAACGTGAATGGTAATACGAGGGTACTGTATCTTACTAGTAACTAGGGAAATCCAGTTTATTTATTTATTTTTAAAGATTTTATTTATCTATTTGACAGAGTGAGAGATCACAAGTAGGCAGAGAGGGAGGCGGAGAGAGAGCGGGAATCAGGCTCTCCGCTGAGCAGAGAACCTGACTCGGGGCTCGATCCCAGGACCCTGAGATCATGACCTGAGCCGAAGGCAGAGGCTTTAACCCACAGAGCCACCCAGGTGCCCCAGGAAATCCAGTTTAAAACTGAGGTGCCATTCTTTTTCATCAGATTGGCAATAGCCAATATGCCTGAAAAGTGTTGGCATAGAATGAATTGCTCTTATATTAGAGAACATTTTGGCAATAGCTAGTAAAGTTGAAGATGTGCATAATCTAGGACCCAGCAAGCCCACCTTTAGATTAATATCCTAGGAACTCTTTGGGATTATATAAAATACTCTGTTCCTCATAAGGTTTGACTCACATAGATTTAGCATAATTTAATGATTGATGTTAAGCACATAAAAAGTTAAATATGGCATTCATTAAAATGTTATACTCCATTTCTAATAGCAAATAAATTGAGAACAGTATGTATGTATCAATGAGGAAATGGTTGAATAATTGTGATATGTTCTTATGGTCAAATTCTATATACACCAGTGAAAGTGATTTTTGAGACTCCTGATGCCTCCTCAAACTGCTTTGCAGAACAGATGAAGGAACCAGTTTGCATTCCCAACAGCAATGTCATAAAGTACCTTAGTATAGCCTGTAGTCCCTCAAAAAATTTTTTCTAATTATAGACCAAAAAGGTGCCTCATTATTATGTTAATTTACATATTTTAGATATTCAGCTATTTTTCCTTATGTTCAAACTGTCTACAAGAAATAACTGATTTGAATTTGACATGGCCAGATAGTAAATATTTTAGGCTTTCAGGCCATACAGTCAGTCTTGAAACTACTCTGCTGTTATAGTATAAAAAGCAGCCATAGGTAGTACATAAAAAAAAAGGGTAGAGCTGTGTTTCAATAAAACTTTAGTTATGGACAATGAAATTTAAATTTCATGTAATTTTCCTATCAGGAAACATTCTTTTTTTTTTTTTTTTAAAGATTTTATTTATTATTTATTTGACAGAGAGAGATCACAAGTAGACGGAGAGGCAGGCAGAGAGAGAGAGAGAGGGAAGCAGGCTTCTTGCTGAGCAGAGAGCCCAATGTGGGACTCGATCCCAGGACCCTGAGATCATGACCTGAGCCGAAGGCAGCGGCTTAACCCACTGAGCCACCCAGGCGCCCCAGGAAACATTCTTTTGACTTCACTTCTTTACCACTTGCACTTTAATCCAGGAAAGTGACTTTTCATATACCCATTCTAATTCAGATTATTTCATTTGTAAGAAAAGATCTTTATTTCATAAAAATATCTGAGATTTTTCTGGCTTTTATGTTTCTTTATAGTAGATAGGATTGAGCATAATGTTAGGCATCAATAAATTTAAATTATAATCTCTATTCTTCCCAGAATTTTCAAAGCAATCTATATTACTTACTTGTTAGCTGTTCCTTTAACCTTAAAATATGAATAATACAAAATTCTCTTGTGAAACTATTAAAGATTTTCAATTCTTTTAAGATTTATTTATTTATTTTAGAGAGAGTGTGAGTGGCAGGAGGGACAAAGAGAGAGAATCTTCAAGCAGACTCCCCACTGAGTGAGGAGCCTAATGTAAGGGTTGATCTCATGACCCTTGAGATCACCACTTGAGCCAAAACCAAGAGTCAGATGCTTAACTGACTGAGCCACCCAGGTGCCTTTTTTTTTTTTTTTTAAAGTATATTGTCCAGATGAAATCTACATGTTTCTTTAACTAATAGTACTTGGTGCTCAGCTAATACATAGGAAATGAGATGGGTTAATCCCAAATACAACATAGCACCCAGTTTGGTGCCTTTTGTGTATGATAGATATTTATAAATAATTGTTGTGCTAGCTCCAGGTATGATTACTGACAACATAAGTTGGCCCAGGCTTTGAATTAAATAGGCAGTACAGTCAATAAATGTTATACTAGGGCGCCTGGGTGGCTCAGTGGGTTAAGCCGCTGCCTTCAGCTCAGGTCATGATCTCAGGGTCATGGGATCGAGTCCCGCGTCGGGCTCTCTGCTCAGCAGGGAGCCTGCTTCCCTCTCTCTCTCTCTCTCTCTCTCTGCCTGCCTGTCTATTTGTGATCTCTCTCTCTGTCAAATAAATAATAAATAAAATCTTTAAAAAAAAAATAAATGTTATACTAGCTTAAGAAGTAGGATAAATAGATTTTAAGCTGAGTTTTTAAGGCAGAGTAGGACTTGGACTAGATTAAAAAGGAGACAATTTGTGTGATTGGGAGAGGGACCAGAGTTAAGCATGGAAAGAATATTAGTGTCACCTTGAGAGGGGCTTTTTTGAAATATTTTTCAGTTTCCAGTATGTAACTTGGGCTAACACCAAGTAGGTCAAATGAATAATTTGAGTGCCACTCATTCTTACAGAAAAATGTGAAAGTTGGCTTGGACTTGGGTTATTCTTTTACAACATGTAGTACTTAGAGACTGCTATTGTGTACCTGTCTGCTACTCTACTTAGTTACCTTTCAAGAGATGGAATTTTTAAACCCTCCTCAGTAATGGGTATAATCTCATCTCTAAATCTGATTTGATGGTTTAGCTAGATAGCCCAAAAATGTAGAGATGGTAAGAGGTTGTCTGTATCAGGTTACTTTTTATTTTCACCCTAAAGAGAACTTTTCATGCCTCTTGGTGCTAACAGGGCTGGCTCTGAAAAGAAAAAGAAATTTAAATCAATAAATGAGGTAGGCTTATATGAGTGCTACATATTTTTCTTTACTGGAATGTATGGAATGAATAGTTGTATACTGTACAGCATTATAAACTCACAGTTATTTGGAATAAAAGCAACCAGGAAAAGGAAATAACCAGGTTTTTGGATCATTTTACATAATCCACTTTCATCAGTCGTGTCATGTTAAGGTAAGTCATTTCTTTAAAAGTGATTTGTAGGGGTGCCTGGGGGACTCAGTCGTTAAGCACCTGCCTTCAGCTCAGGTCATGATCCCAGGGTCCTGGGATCGAGCCCCACATCAGTCTCCTTGCTCACCGGGAAGCATGCTACTCCCTCACCCACTCCCCCTGCTTGTGTTCCCTCTCTGGCTATGCCACTCTTTGTTTAAAAAAAAAAAAAAAAAAAAGAATCTTTTCAATCGGAAGATTTTAACATTGAGCATTTAATTTTTCATTGTATGTACTGAAAGGTATTTGTCAACCAAGTAAATTAGATTATGCTTCCTTAAAACTTTATTATAGAGCTAATCAAAACTTTATTTACCAGATCTCAGTTTTTAACCATTTTATTCTGAGAGTTTACTATAAGGAGGCTGCATATGTGCATTATTACTAGTAGAACTATCCCTGGAGTGTGACAGAATTTTAAATTGCTGAGAAAACATGTTTGTGGGTCATGCCTTGTTTTGGAGATGGTAATAACCCTAGGAGATGAATAGAGACAGTTCTACATATTTAGAAAGGAAGAAAAAAAATAGCCCATAACAATCATTCCAACATCCTGATCCGCATCATCCCTTTATTGTATAGAACTCAAGCTTCTTGTGACTTTAATTTTTGGATATGAAAGGGATATAGCGACATGGCATCTGACTCCCTATTGATCAGGAGGATTATAACTCTAATGGGTTTTTCTGTCCATAATGCTCTCTGTATCACTATATTGGAACCAACTTTTCTGAGATGACTTCTTAAGGTAATGTTATGAGCCACTTCATTCCTCCGCTGGAATCCGATTTAACCTTTAGACAACATGGGAGGGGCCTATATAATATGACTAGATTCCATATTGTATTCCCACAGGGCTAGTCTTGGGGATTCACTTGGAACATGCTCAGTCCTGACACAGAATAAAGATTCATTACAGATCTTATTTGCCATCCACGATACATTTTATTTTTTTTTTAAAGATTTTATTTATTTATTTGACAGAAATCACAAGTAGGCAGAGAAACAGGCAGAGAGAGAGGAGGAAGCAGGCTCCCTGCTGAGCAGAAAGCCCGATGTGGGGCTCGAACCCAGGACCTGGGATCATGACCTGAGCCGAAGGCAGCGGCTTAACCCACTGAGCCACCCAGGCGCCCCCATGATACATTTTAAAACTTGTCTGTATAAGTTAGATTTAGGACAAGCCTGAGTAAGTGAATGATATTAATTGTAAATTCAGGTCCATCTCCTACTAAAAAGGCCATGAAAAAATTTATTCTGGCTTTGTGAATGTTTCTTTTTGGGTGAGCTTTACCCACAATCAGTGCCTTGTACAGGGCCAAAATAAAGTGGGCACTGTAGGATGACCTGATACATGAGTCAGTGCATTTGATATGCTGCTCTTTACCTAATCCTGTGGGATTCATATCTGTGGCCCTAGGGGGCTGAAATGTTTCAAAGATGCTGTTTTTTTTTTTTTTTTTTCAAGATTTTCTTTATTTATTTGACAGAGAGAGAGAGATCACAAGCAGGCAGAGAGGCAGGCAGAGAGGGGGGGAAGCAGGCTCCCTGCTGAGCAGAGAGCCCAATGAGGGGCTCGATCCCAGGACCCTGGGATCATGACCTGAGCCGAAGGCAGAGGCTTAACCCACTGAGCCACCCAGGCGCTCCTAAAGCTGCTGTTTAAATGGCAAAACCACTTACCTTATTGGGTAATGCTAAAGTATATCCCTCTTGGTTTCATTAACATCTGAATTTTTAAGCGGTGGGTATGATGGGTTAAGCTTAAAATTCTGCTTTAAAATTGATCTCTTAATGTTTGAGAAATGTCTTCATTCTGTGGGTTTTGCAATGTAGCTAGCTCCTGCTGTTTTTAAAAGGTCAAGTTAAAAGACAGGGGCCTTAATTTGGGGGCTGCCTGAAGATAAACAACTATAGAGAAATCCAATGAATGTTCTTCTGAGATGTCATTCTCACTGGATGTTTCACATTAAACATTATATTATTATATTTTACATTATATATACATAGTATTTCCTGGCATAAAATATAAAATTACAGGTACAATAAAGGTTTTTTGTATAGGTTTTGAGAAACCGACATTCCTCAAAATAGCATATGAGCAATGCAGTTTTGCTAATGGTGCTTGCTGTGACTCAGAGTGAGGAACTACTTTTGAATATTCTGATAAAAATAGCTTCAAATTGGAAGAATCTGGCCACTTTTATTAATATGGCTACTTAATAAAATACTTTTATGAAACTAAAAGCCAGGACGATAATACATTAATAGCAATAGATACAGGGGCAACTGTGTGGCTCAGTCAGTTAAGTACCTGCCTTTAGCTAAGGTCATGATCCTGGGGGGACCTGGGATAGAGCCCCAAGTTGGCTTCTCTTCTCAGCGGGGAGCCTGCTTCTTCCTCTCCCTCTGCTGCTCCCCATGCTTGTGCTCCCTTGCGTGCGCTCTCTGTGCCAAATAAATAAATAAAATCTTAAAAATTGCAGATGTATTGAAAGGCTTTGTCATAGGAAAAAAACCCCAAAACCTAGCGTTTGTTTTCTCATTTATACAGTTATCTATCTTCTCTAACCTAAGGTAGCCCCTGAAAACAAAGCCATTTGATTACTGCTCAGGTAACTGCGAACAGTGACTCAGCCTTCGGGACCTCTAAACCAAGGATAACCTTTTTTGCCTTTACACCATTAGCAGGAACAGCATACTACTGTGAAAAGCTCTATTACCTCAGCCCAAATTATTGATCTTTAAAATGCACAGGTTTGGGTTTTAATGTTTATCCTCTGGATCATTTTTCCTCTTGAAAAATTCTGGATTTACTGACTTGGAAGGATAGTGTTCAAAATGAACTTGTAAATTGTAATCTATTTTTCTTCTAAATGACGTCTGAAAACAATGCATTTATTACATTCTATGTGTGATGACACAGCAGTCATTAACAGAACCTCAGTGCACTTTTGGTTAGATATTCCACATATTCAAATATCCAAGCTAAAAATCAATTGCTTTGGAATTCTAAATGTACTTAAAATTATAGGTCTGTAAGAAAATGAAGACAGTTATTAGCAAATTAAAGAAAATATTGGTGGTCCATTCATGATACAGCTCTTGTATCCCAGATTCTGAAATTAGACATGAAACCTGATTAAGATACTGCTTTTACTATAATAAAACAATAACTCCTTTAGATTTTTAATTTAGAATTTGTCCACTTCCAAAAAGGATTGAAAGCAGGTACTATTTAACTAGAATTAGAAAAGTTATTCCAAATGTTGCAGAATACAGAACATCTTCAAGCATCTGGCCTAATAAAACAACACACAATTTTGCCTACCATAAATATTCACTCTTATCCTTTGCATAACAGCCTTCTGTTTCCTCTCTTACCTTCCAAAGATTCTTCTCTCATCCTAAGTATGAGATACATTTTGGGAAAAACATTAAAAGCAATTTAAATGATTAAGCAAACTTCTCTAAGCAAAACTGCTTAACACACAAAAATACTGTATACCTGAGGCACCTGGGTGGCTCAGTGGGTTAAAGCCTCTGCCTTCGGCTCAGGTCATGATCCCAGAGTCCTGGGATCGAGCCCCGCGTTGGGCTCTCTGCTCCGCAGGGAGCCTGCTTACTCCCCTCTCTCTCTCTGCCTGCCTCTCTACCTACTTGTGATCTCTCTCTCTCTGTCAAATAAATAAAATCTCAAAAAAAAAAAAAATACTGTATACCTAATAGGGTTTTATGTTTAACTGAAAAGAGCACTAAAAAGAATCACTCTGTACTTGTTTTTCAAGATCTTTCTGGAAAACTAGCCACATCTCTTATAAAGATGAAAGGAACATAACTAAATTCTTAAACCTTTAATGCATTTGTGCTATTAATGTAGTATTACAGCTTCTACCTTAGCAATAAAGTACTGGGAAGGTTACTAATCGATAATATTGTAGTTATCTTAATGCTATTGGAAAACAAGATGCTCCAGGATTGAAGCATTTACATTCCCAAATACTGCTACTTAACTGGCAATGTTAAGGTGGTCCCACTGAAATACACCTCTAATAGTTAATCCCTTTTTCCAAGAATGTATATTAGCCACACCTTAGAAGAACTTAAGGGTTTCAAACCTCCCCCTTAAACTCATTATCGAAATCTTTAAGACTCCTTTTTTGATGTGGCTAAAAAAAAAAACCCTCCTGCCACAATCCTGGTCCAATTCTGCAGCACATACACGATACTCAAAGTCTCTAACTCTGTACTAAGCTAGACCCGTATCACATACATGTCCTCCAAAATGTCCGCAGAAGTAAGAAGCTATCTCAAGACCAGCTGAGACACCTCATAGATGGCCTTCACTGTCCTTTGAGCCAGTTATTTAGGTAATATGCAAAAGAAATTGCTAGTTCTAGTTAGAATCCAAGCGTCAGCTTCTCCAAGCGTCAGAAGGGTGTGCATAAGGGCAGGGAGGATCTTAAACCCCATTTCATTCCCCCTCCCAGAGACGTAAGAAACCACCCACGGTATTAAAGTAGGCGGGGGAGGAGTACTGCAGCCGGCTGCCAAGAAAGCGCTCTGCAAGGAGGCCGTTTCCCTGAGTCACGGAGAGGGCGGGAGGCTGGGCCCATCTGCCCACGCCACGTCCTTTTCGTAAGGGACGCAGTTTAAACAGGCAGGGCCCAAAGGAAAAGATAATAACACCGCTATTCCTCAAGGCAGCTCAGCAGCCACCCTATTCCCAAGAGACTGCATTTCCCTAGAACTCGCTCTGCATTCCGGCAGCGACCAGCCGACCCTTCCCGACCAGCATCACGTGCACCCGGAAGTACGTGGGTGCGACCAAAGAGCCCACGGAAGTGACGTAGGTCGCTGCTAGTCGCATGATGTGGCAAAATGCAAAAAAAAAAAAAAAAGGAGTGGGGGGAGGAAAAGCTGGGGAGGCTGGGGAAAGTGATGAGTCCAAAAAAATAGTCCCTTCGAGTCCTCTAATTTACCCTAGTGGCGCAGCAGTAAGCGAGGCCCTCGGCGCACTGCGCCCCGAATTCCTGCGCCCCACTGCACCGCGGCGCTCCGTGGAGGGGTACATAAGACGGAGGGGGTGAGGTGACTTGGGCGGAGTTCTGTCGTCGGGATCCCTCCGCAGGGCTCAGCCGTTTCCGGAGTCTGCGCTGCGCCCGGTTCCGCCATTGCGGCTCTCCCGGACCCTGGAGCCTCCGCCCCCGACCCGAGCTCTTTCGTCTGCCTGCCAGTTTTCTGCGTCCCCGGAGAGTATCTTGCTGAGCCCAGCCTCCCCCCTCCCCCTTCTCCTCCTCTCCCTTGGAGAGCCCGGGCAGCTACTGCCCCGCAGCCCCAGTGACAGGAGGAGACCATACACCCCGACAGCGCCATGGCCCAGATTCTGCCAATTCGTTTTCAGGAGCATCTCCAGGTGCGGCCGGGCCCGGGCCGGTGAGGGCTGTGGAGAGGGTGGTAGCAAAGAAGAAGCAGGAGTCTGGGACCAAGTAGAAGGAACAGGATCGGAGAGGGGGGTGGTGGGTATTGGTGTTCGGGGTAGATGGAGGATGGGGGCACTATCTCGGAAAGCTTAAGAGTTAATGATGTGGGGCTTGGATAGAAAAGACGAATGTCGGGGTGAGAAGGGCAGGGAGGCCAGGCCTGGGTTCGAGGGCCTCTTATTTTCGCTTCCTGGGTGGTAAGAACTGCGCATTCTAACTCCCTCCCCTTTCGCCGTTTTATTCAGTTCATTCATTTGGGTAGATTGGACGGTGTGGAGGGTGCAGTTCTCCCGCGTTTCTTCCAGACCAGGGATTTTCATCCCCTAGGCCAGTGCAGAGCTGTCACCTCCCATTACTCTTCTCTTCCCTTTACCCCATCGTGTCTGCACCTAGTTGTGGGGCGGGTGGGCTGGGGAGGAGCAACCCTTTTTCTTCCTCCCTCTGCAGCTCTCAACTGGGAAAGGCACCTTCCCCTGGGGTTGGGGGGGGCGGGAACTGCGGCGGCTTGCCTCTTGCCTTCCCCGAGGCAGTTAGAACAGAAGGTCACTAAAGGAACAGGAGGAGGATAGAATGGGGGAACATATTTCTCAGGGCGGTGTCAGTCTCGGAGTGCGTGGGGTCAAGGTCCCTAGGGGTACTCGTCGTTTTTTCCTTCCCTTATTTCTTTGGGAATGGTGTGACTCTTATCCCCTCTTTCTTTTTAAGAGGTAGGGAAGAGTTTTCCAGAGGTTATCTTGGGGTCTGCTGGAGTGTAGCAGGTAGTCGTGGGCTTGGTGTAAGTACCTCACTCAGGAGTGCATGGAATTGAACCGAGCCCTGGAGATAGAGCACGCCTGCTCTGAGATATGCAAAGTTATTTGGTCTGTAATTGGCTTCCTTTTAGTAGGTTCTAGAGTTCTTTCCCATGGTGCATTTTCCTGTAGGCAACATACTGTCTTATCTGGCAGTGTGCCCGTAGCGGGCCGAGGCAGATGATCATTGGAGGGCTTGAGTGAATTAAGCCTGTTCTGAGCTTCTGATTTTCTTAGTTCACCAAGCCTGGTTTTACTTTGGCTGCAGTAATTTATTCATCTTAATTTGCTTTCTTCCCAAATACTCCCTTAAAGAGGCCTGCTTCAGCTCAACCTTCTGAAGGCCTAAATTCATAATGATAAAAGATGCTGTGGTTTGATGTGACATTAATGTTAGTGACCTACTGGAAGCCATTGAAAGCTGTTTTATTTTCTTTCTGCAGTTGAATACATTAAAGATTCTTGTTAATAAAAAGGTTGAAATATGAATATTTATGCTGTCAATAACCTCATGTTTCTTTACAGGTATTACCATCTTTGCATGAGCAAGAAATTTTTTTCTTTAAGTCTTGAAATGTAATGAATAATAAATCTAAAAAATAAGTAAAACTTTCTTGGTCATCTGTGGTTTTCGGATAACTCATTTGAAGTAATGGAACACTTTAAAAAGGTTAAAGTCTTAAGTGATGGAGTGGACACCGAAGTTATGGTTTTTGCTCAATTCAAGTTTTAATTGCTGTGGTTATTTCAGTTAGAGTGAGGTGTAAATGAATGTAGAGGTTTAGAAAAATAGTTTTGAGTGTGAGGGGAAAACAAGCTTATCCTCACAATGTTTCTGAAATATAATACTTCTGCAGACCAATGTTGGTAAATTAGAAACAGAAGCAGGTATGGTTACTAGTTACAAGGCAGAGGTATCTCCCATTAGTAAACCTTCTTTCTTGGCTAGTGATGGTTTGGGCAGGAGCTTTTCATTTCTCTTAAAGAGGAGACAAGTATTGTTAAATACTCCCCAAGATTGGAATCCAGCCTTGTCACTAATTGAAGACAGATTTAATTCGGGTCTGATTTCTGAGTTTCTGCAAATACTCAAGTGAAACAATTACCTTTGGAAATAATTTGAAGACTTGAGTATAAAGCAGCTTTGCAAATGTATTTGAAGAATTCAGTCATTTTTTTGATAGTGATATGCCATGGCTAAAGTAAAGCTTACTAGTGTGACTGTATGCTCCCGCTGATAATGATTAATTGTGCAAAGCGCCCTGACCACTAACCTCTTCCAGATATTCCAGAATATCCCCTAACTTCTCACTTTTATCCCTTTTAAAAAAGTTAATAAGGATTATTTTAATTGGCATCTCATGTCTTTATCTGAGTTCTGTCAGTTTGCTAAGTAGCAGAAAACTTTATGAAAGAGGATAAGAATTGGGAACAAGAATTGAGGAACTTGAGTGTAGAGTTAGCTTTTGTGAAAGTTTCTAAAGGTGAACTGTAAATTTGTTTTTAACCATTCTGGCCAATTGAAGTATCTGTCATCAAGGCTTGGAATTACATCAAATAAATGTTAATATTTTAAGTTATGAAGTTTTTTGCCCCCTGTTTTTTTCCCCCCCCTTTGGATGTTTAGGCTGATAGTCAACAGATGAGTGCCTATCTGAGCAAGAGATTACTAGAATTGCAGTTTTTTAAAAAATTCCTGGACTATACATAAAATGTTGCTTGCAATTTTCAATTCTTGGCACATTAAGTTTCTCTGTGCTGATTGGCACATTCTACTGTATTCCTAGGATCTTGGGTTCTCCCCACCTTTTTTTCTTCCCTTTGATCCATAAATGCAGGCATGGGATGTGTTGTGAATTGAGTGGTACGGGTTCTTGCTCTGGCTATTTTGATTTGCAGAGAGAAAGCAGTGCTAAGTATTACTGTAATATGCTATATGGGTACTATACTGCCTGGAGAGGCATACTGCCTAGAATTCTGTTACAGTCTAACCTGGTAATGGCTTCCAAACTTAAGATGTATCATGTTTTTCAGAATTTTCCTAATTGTCAGTTTACTCAGCTTAAAGGGGTGTGCCTGATTCTAGTGAATATGCTTTCACTCTGTTTAGGAAATAATTCAAGATCCGGAACTGTGTGTGTGTGTGTGTGTACGTGCGCGTGTACTCTGTGTGTGTGTGTGTGTGTGTGTGTGTATAGAACCACTGTCATTTTCATTTTAGTGTGTAGTGCAGTGCGTGATTTTAGAAACCATACCCTGTAATACTTGAATTACATTCAACAATATGTTTTTTTCTGTCTCTGTTACTGATGTGTTTTTTCCTTTTGAGAGTTACTGTCCAATAAGACTTTCTTCCCGGGTGCCTGATTGGCTTAGTCACTTAAGTGTCTGACTCTTGATTTTGGCTCAGGTCATGATCTCTATGTTGTGAGGTGGACATGGCATGGAGCCTGCTTAAGATTCTTCCCTTTTTTTAAAAAAAAAAAAAAAGAACTTTCTTCTGTGATGAATATTTTTAGTAGCTACGTAGGGATATTGAAATGTGCCTTGTGTGACTGAGGAACTAATTTTTATTTTTATTTCTTTTTAATTAATTTAAATGTAAATGGCCACATGAGGCTATTGTCTATGACATTGGACAGCACCATTATAGGCCATACTGATGGACTTTGTAAGAGTGAAGATTTTATCTGACCACCCACATTTACATTTTATTAACTAAAAACATTTTTTGAAAGTATTAATTGAAAAAAGTGTTGAATTCTGCTGTCTCTTTTGGGTCATGCTGGTGATGAACAATGGCTGGTGAATGAAGGGACCAGCAGACTTCTTGTGAGAGCCTATTTTCCCCTATGACTGTGGCTTGGTGTTTTCAGGTCTTCACTTAAATCTCCCCAGACATTAAATAGTTAAAGTGAGACTCCACCCGAGAGAACACTGTCAAAATAGGATTTGATCCTGGGTCTTCAGACAAAATATTTCAAGGAAATAGAATGGCTTTAAGAAGAGAAGTTACACAGTATCCTACTGTGCTTTTTTGTGTTAGACTTTGCTCCAGGAATGTTATAATTTGACTCAGAATGTTATAATTTCAACATGTAAGGAGTATAAAATTTTCAAATGAGATACTTTACATTCCTTTTGGGGTACTGATTTTTCAAAATCTGATGTGTATTTTACATTTAGAGCACATCCCAATTTAGACCCTATTTTCATTGGAAATATTTGATCTGTGTTTAGCTTTCATAATATTTACAGTTGAAAAAGCAGATCTGCATATCTAGTTATTCCAAACTTCAGTTTTTCATAACTGAATTATCAGTTACTATATTAATTATTTTAAAATTGGTCACAGTAACCATATTTCAGGTGCTCAATATCACATGTGGCTTGTGAAAATGTGGCTCCAGTATTGAAGAACATAAGGTTAAGACTTCTTCTCTCAGTAAAATAGGTCTACTGACTCACAAAGTTACTGTAAAGGTCTGAGATCATGTATTCGGAAGTACTTGGTGTAGCACTTTAGGAATATTAATTATTAGCTATAATTTTTGTCTAGTACATTTTATTTACGTATCTCAGAAGCAGTGACACAGTATTTTATTTGCAGACCTAGATTTTTATGGTTTATAAATATTTGATACCTAAGATTTGAGTACTTATCAGCAACTGTGTTGGACTAGAAACAAAATGGTGAATACAGACTGAAGCTTGCATTGATTAGTTGGCAAAGGCTATCCACACATAATTGCAACCATGGATGTTATTCAGTGTTCGATGCTGTGCAGGACTTAATACAAATATTCATATGAAAAACTAATCCCGCTCTGAAACTGTGCCCAAAAGAAATCTTTTTTTTTTTTTTTTTTTTTTTTTTTTTAAATTTATTTGACATAGAGAGACCACACAGGAGAAGCAGCAGAGGGAGAGGGAATAGCAGGTTCCCTGTTAAGCAAGGAGCCTGATGTTGGGCTCCATCCCAGGACCCTGGGATCATCTGAGTAGAAGGCAGACACTTAACCGACTGAGCCTTCCAGGCGCCCCAAGAAAAAAATCTTTAAGTTACTTTTTTATTCTGTCCCATGAGCACTTGCTGTCTGCCATTGGTACATTTTTTTTTTAAGATTTTATTTATTTATTTGACAGAGAGAAATCACAAGTAAGCAGAGAGGCAGGCAGAGAGAGAGGAGGAAGCAGGCTCCCTGCTGAGCAGTAAGCCCGATGTGGGGCTCGAACCCAGGACCTGGGATCATGACCTGAGCCGAAGGCAGCGGCTTAACCCATTGAGCCACCCAGGCACCCCCATTGGTACATTTTTAATTAGTGTTCCTTGGTCAGATATATTTGAGAAACTTCCTCAAATCTTTTAAAATACCCACCTGGAATGCCAGTCAGACCTTTGCTAGTGTTACATATGTCCTTCTTTAAGATGGTAGTGTTAAAGTGAATGTTCTCACTTAGATGGGAAATGAGTTGAAAACTAACATTTCAGTCCTTTATATTAGAATGGGGTTATTTCTCTTAACTTTATTTACATATATGCCCATGCTAAAGCAACTTCACAAATCAGCTTATAAATCATAGCAAAGTTTATAGTTCTAGATGTCCCGTCCCTTGGCCAGGTGTCTGTGGCTAAAGCTCTTAACCTGAAAGCATGGCAGGAGGCTTGGATCTGAATGCATTATACGAAACCCATCTGTCAGACTGGATATTGTCTCCCTTTTTTGTGTGTTATGAGAGGCATAATTTATTTTGTTCTTAAAGGGAATAACTATCCATCAAATCTCAGTTGTGCTGACATCTATAATATCAAAATTAATTGACCATCTAGCTTCTTGAGTACCTACTCTGTGTCAAGAACACTGCTAAATATTTTATGTTCATAATCTCCTGTAATTAGCAAGAAAATGCTGTCAGGTAGGTAGGGTTAGCCTTATTTTACACATAAGGAAACAGAAGTTAACTTTTAGAGTCCCATAGCTAGTGAGTGGGTGGTCAGACTTTAATACTTGGTCTTTTTGCAGTGTGGCACATTGCTTCATTTGGTGAATGAGCTATATAATTTGAACTGCAAAATATAGCACAATTTGTTTGCATCTGTGTTATGGTGTTCTTTGTACACATTCTACCAGTGGTTTGATTTTAGGTCAATAGTTTTGGTTTTGTTTCTGTTTTTTAAGATTTTATTTATTTATTTGAGAGCAAGAAGCAGAGGGAAAGGGACAAGTAGATTCCCTGTTGAGCAGGGAACCAGACACAGGGCTTGATCCCAGGACCCTGAAGATCATGACCTAAGCTGAAGGCAGATGCTTAACTACCTGAGCCACCCAGGTATCCCTTAATAGTTTCTATATTATGAGAAAAGTAGGGGCCGGTGAACCAATATTTGATTTTCTATGCTTTAAATGGTTAGAAGATGTTTTTAACATCTACTAGATGTTAACATCCTACTAGAAAATTGTACAGAATGATTGGGATCAGGTTAACTTAAAGATGAGGATTATCTTTATCCCCTTCATAAAGCTGAACTTCTCAAAAGTGTCTATGGAGTTTTTCTTAATGACAAGAGAGTGAATGTGTTCCAGTCTGAAGCCACTTATGAAAGCAGAAAGCTTCTTTTGATTTTACTGCATTCATGTTTTGCGTTTGTACTAATAAAAAACTTGAACAGAACTCATAAGAAAGCAATGGTGCTTGAGGTGGGGGAGAAGGAAAGTGGGAGTTGGACATGTTTGCTCAGTGTGAATAGCATAACCATAGAGGGGAAAACTGGTTACAAACTTAGACAGGGTTGTGCTTTAGAGGCCGAACTACCAGTAATATTAGTACTTCCTGTTCTGAATCATTGGGTAAGTAAGGACTTTTCTTTGGGTTCTGAAGTAAAGCTGATTTTTTTTTTTTTTAAAGATTTTATTTATTTATTTATTTGACAGAGAGAGATCACAAGTAGATGGAGAGGCAGGCAGAGAGAGAGAGAGAGAGAGAGGGAAGCAGGATCTCCGCCGAGCAGAGAACCCGATGCGGGACTCGATCCCAGGACCCTGAGATCATGACCTGAGCCGAAGGCAGCGGCTTAACCCACTGAGCCACCCAGGCGCCCAGCTGATTTTAAAGCTTACTTCTGAAGGAATAGGGATTAAGTGCATTGCAACCATTTGCCACATAGAAAATTTAAATTCTGTGTGCTATTGCAGAAGATGTCTCAGATGTTTAATCTGAACTCTTTTTATCTTTTTCCAACTTCCTCATTTATTAAGTTAAAATAATACTTTTTGGCAATTGTGAAATTAGACTGTGGTATGTGTTTGTGTTTATGTTGTAAGACGTAGCTTGTGAGACACTCAAATGTTAGTTCTTAGCCCTATGCTAGAGGAGAGTCTTCCTTTATCCAGTAGAGTAGAACATACATGCCATGCTAAAGGAAAAAACTACCATCTACCCAGTTATTGAAGCCAAGATCTTGGAGTTCCACCAGATTCTTCCCTTTTATTGTCTACATCCAGCCCATTTCTGGAAGAGGAAAGGGAAGAACTCTAATAGTGATACACACTGCAATTCTAGGGATTGCAGTTTCTGATGATCTTGAGCTGGAACTGTGTATAGGTAATTTTGTTTTAAACAACACAAATTTATTACCCTAAAGTTTTGGAGGACAGAGGCTGAAATGAATCCCACAGGAGAAAACAGGGTTTTGGCAGGGTTACATTCTTCTTGGAGGCTCTAGAGTAGAATCCATTTGATGACTCCCATCTACTGACTGTGAGAGTCAGAGTAGATGAAAATGGGAGTTGGGTGGAGTTGCCTTCATCTGTTTCTGAATAGCTGAGAAAGAGGACTTAAAAACCACCATTTTGGACACAGTGAGGCTGGAGACTATCCACATATGCTCAGTTTAGCAAACAGCTGACTGGATCACTCTCCTTATTTGAGGCTGAATAATTAGGGGGGAAAAAAACCCATAGGGAGAACATCATTTACAAAATTCATGTCTTTCCCCATTCTGCAATACTGTATATTCTTCCTTTTGAACCTTGCAAAGCTAAGGTAATTTTCTTTTTTACCATAAAATATTTTTCAAGAAAGAGTTTCCTTTATACATATATTCTTTTAAATGGGTTTTTAAAACCCATTTATAAAAGATTTTTAGGGACGCCTGGGTGGCTCAGTTGGTTGGACGACTGCCTTTGGCTCAGGTCATGATCCCGGAGTCTCGGGATCGAGTCCCACATCGGGCTCGCAGCTCCATGGGGAGTCTGCTTCTCCCTCTGACCTTCTCCTCACTCACGCTCTCTCTCACTGTCTCTCTCTCAAATAAATAAATAAAACCTTTAAAAAAAAAAAAAGATTTTTATATTTGGAAATGAGCAGGGAGGGGCAGAGGGAGAGGGACAAGTAGATTCCCTGCCGGGTGGGGAGCTGAACTTGGGACTTTATCCTAGGACCCTGAGATCATGACCTGAGCTGAAGGCAGACCCTTAACTGACTGAGCCACTCGGGCGCCCCAAGAGTTTCAGTATATTAAAAGCCTTAACAAGTCTCTGCATTTATCTAGCCCTCTCACAATTCTGTTTTGAATACTACAACACTGTGCATTGAAGACTTTCGTAGGCTTGAAATCATCTGGATTGATTAGAGGTAAATGTAACATATCTAACAATTATTGTTTTCTGGTCTCACATTTATGACTGTTGGATGTGGTAAGGAAACATTTTTAAACATCCCTCAAAGACCCAGTCTATTAGGGGTATATTTCTGGAGATCATAATCCAAAAACAAGCAAAAAACCCAGCTCTTCTAATATGCACATGGAAATTTAGGCATGTTCTAAAATTCCCATGATTGTTACATAATGGATTTAGTTTAAAAAAGCACTTCAGTGGAATGGAGATGACTTTCCAGTGCTAATGAAAACACTGATGTAAAAAAAGTGCATATGAAGAATTAAAATGGTTTCTGAAATGTGAAGAGTAGAAAAACATTTTCAGGTATAAAAATTATTTTATAATTTTATTTTATTTATAAGTAGTCTCCATGCCCAACGTGGGGCTTGAACTCATGATCCTATGATCAAGAGTCATCTGCTCTACTAACTGAGCCTACCAAGTGCCCCTGTAAATTATTTTATAATTTTAAATGTCCTTGTGAGCTAAGTCAAATGACAACTTGAACTATATATTAAGCATATCTAATTCCTAAGAATTTATATTAACAGGGCCTAAGTTCTTTTAAAATTGAGATAAAGTTAATATATCTTAAAATTAACCATTTTTTTTTAAAGATTTTATTTTTATTTATCTGTCAGAGAGAGAGAGGGAGAGAGAGCGAGCACAGGCAGACAGAATGGCAGGCAGAGGCAGAGGGAGAAGCAGGCTCCCTGACAAGCAAGGAGCCTGATGTGGGACTCGATCCCAGGACGCTGGGATCATGACCTGAGCCAAAGGCAGCTGCTTAACCAACTGAGCCACCCAGGCGTCCCAAAATTAACCATTTTAAAGTGAACAATTTAATGGTATTTAATACATTTAACAATGTTGTGCAGCCATCACCTGTATTAGTTCCAAAACATTTTCATTGCCCCAAAAGGAAACTCCCAAATTCATTAAGCAGTATCTCATTCCCACCCCCTCCCATCCTCTGCAACCACTAACATGCTCTCTGTCTTTATGGATTTACTGATCAGTAGAATCATGTGTGACCTTTTTTGTTTGACTTTTACTAAGCATGATGTTGGAGGTTCATCGTGTTGCAGTATAGATGTGTACTTCGTTCCTTAATGGCTGAATAATACTCCATTGAATAGATACACTACGTTTTATTTGTCCTTTCATTAGTTAATGGACATTTGAGCTCTTTCCACCCATTGGCTATTATGAATGAATGGTACTGCTATGAACATTAAAGTTTTTGTTTGAATACCTGTTTTCAGTTCTTTTGGATATATACCTAGGAGTGGAATTGCCAGGTCATACGGTTTAGCACTGTTTTAAATTTTTGAGGGATTACCCAACTGTTTTTCATTGCAGCTGCACCATTTTATATCCCCACCAGCAATGTAT
Organism: Lutra lutra; assembly: GCF_902655055.1. NCBI lineage: Eukaryota > Metazoa > Chordata > Mammalia > Carnivora > Mustelidae > Lutra > Lutra lutra. The sequence goes on from NC_062293.1 coordinate 33,989,887, forward strand.
AAGTTCCAGTTTTTCCACATTCTGATACTGATCAGAAGCTTTCTTGAGTGTCCAGGGAATAGTCCACTTGCTAAAATGAATACTATATTTGGGCACATAGGGTTTTTAGTTCTGTTCTCAAGTTTGTAGCTCTGTCCTCCCTTGAATTATGTGTCCTGCTTCAGATTGTATTTCCATTTCTTCTCAGACACTGTGTATACTCCCACATCTATCTGGGCTAGGCATGCATCCTTGTAACCCCAAGGCACCTTTGTAATTGCTATCTTCTTCTTTTTTTTTTTTTTTTTAAGATTTTATTTATTTATTTGACAGAGAGAGATCACAAGTAGACAGAGAGGCAGGCAGAGAGAGAGAGAGGGAAGCAGGCTCCCCGCTGAGCGGAGAGCCCGATGCGGGACTCGATCCCAGGACCCCGAGATCATGACCCGAGCCGAAGGCAGCGGCTTAACCCACTGAGCCACCCAGGCGCCCCTGCTATCTTCTTGTTAACACACTGAGTAGAGAAGGCCATAGCACCTTCACTGTAGAATTCTCTATTGGTGTAGTGTCTGGCATACAGTAGCTGCTCATTGTTTAAATGTATGATTATTGGAAAAAATACTACAGAACTAGGAACAGATCTGAGGAAATGTTTTTTTTTTCCTAAAAGACTGCAGCAATAGAATATATACAGAAACAGTTGATCCTAGGCACAGCAGAATTGCCCCTGTGGAAATCAGCGGTGTGGAAGATTAACTTGAATTTTTTGAAGATTTTAAATTTAGAGAGAAATCACACAATTAAAACAAGAGGAGGTGTGACAGAATAGGTTACAAATATAAGAACTATAGAAACAAATAATTGGAATGGAAGCTTTTTTCAGACAATGGAAGAAAATGTAACTGATACAAAGGAAGAAGAAGATTTGAAGGGTCCAGTGTTTGAGACAGGCCTGGGGAAGTTTTAGTACCATGAGATTTAAAACAAAAATCTACAAGCATCCAAAGCATATCCTCTCCCTGACCAAAAAGTTAAGGTAGTCTTATATTTTTAACTCTGAATGTTAGAGATAGTGAAGCAGTATCTATAGACTCTGGGGATGAAAAGTTTTTTTTCCACTTTTTAGAAGACGTGAGGTGCAAATTGTACACTCAAACCCCTCTGAGCCTAAAACCTGTTACTTTCCCTATAGGTTGTTAACTTAGTAGTAAGATTTGTAGCTTAACACAAAGTAAAGGTGGTCTCACACAAAACTTAAATAGTAGGTTACAAAATATTGAATTGATGTTAGCTTGCCAAATAATAGATGCTCAATAGATATTAGAAAATAAATTCTGGTCATTTAGTCATTTTAACGTTTCAGACTCCCTGAATTTTTTTTATTTTTTAATTTTTTTAAAGATTTATTTTATTATTTTTTTAAATTTATTTGACACAGAGAGAGAGATCACAAATAGGCAGAGAGGCAGGCAGAGAGAGGGGGAAGCAGGTTCCCTGCCGAGCAGAGAGCCGGACACTGGGCTCAGTCACAGGACCCTGAGACCATGACCTGAGCCGAAGGCAGAGGCTTAACCCACTGAGCCACCCAGGTGCTCCTGAATTTGTTAATATTAAATGATTTTGAGAAAGTTACTTGTAACTCTTTTTGCTGAGTGTTCATTCATTCACTCTGTTGAACTTGTAATTTTTGGCATTTAGGTTCACAAGGAAATATTTCAGTGATTCAAATGTGAAAAAATGGTTCGGGTCTTGTAACTTGTAGCACCTACATGTTGATCATGCTTCAGATGAGTGCTCTAACTAGAAAAATAAGCAATAACTGCATAATATCTCATTTCCTATCAGGTCTGTGGATATAGGGTAGAAAAAGACATGAATATGTGTAGTAGTAGCAGCAGTAATGGGGTTGAGCTGAATCACTGGGCTCCCTCTTAGAAATACATTTTGGGAAGTTTTGTCATAGAATGAAGTTTCATTGTAACCTTTACAATTTTAATAGTAAGGAAACCAAGCCTTTGGTGTCTGCCTAGGGACATTCAAATCATCCTTCGAAGTTTTTTATGGTAAGTGAGCACTAAGTTTTATTATAATCTTGAACCCTCAAAGTAACCCTCATTTCTAGTTCTTTGAAAAGAATGTCTGGACAAACTACGACACCTTGCCTGCACCCCTACCCCAAACACACATAAGTAAACACCTATCATCAGTCATGACTTTGGTAGCATTCACTAGTTTTGTGCCCCTGAATGGCCTTTATGCAGAAAAGGGCATAACTTTGGAGAATCTGCAAGATTTGGGACATAAAATTTTCCTTATATTCTCCTGTAGCTTGATCAGAATCAATGTGTGACATTTCATCTAATTATTGGATTGTTTTAAGAATGAGTCAGATTTAAAGTTTTTTAATTTTCCAGTTAATAGTTGGCTACAAGGAGGAAAAAATGCTCTTTGAGTTTCCTGATAATTTGCCAAAGCTAATAGTCTTACAATCCAGCCGTGGTTCCTTCTTGAATGTAGTACTTAATTTTAGAGTGACCAGAGTCCAATTCTCCTAGAGACAGTGATCGCCTCAAAAGCTAATGTGGAGTAGAAACAAAGGGTCAGCAAGAGTTAAAGGCATTTTTACTTGCTTGAAATGTGTGGAGCACACAAAACAATGGCCAGTATCCTGTTGATGGAAGAATTAAAGGAATCCTGCATTCTCAGCATTTTTCTCCATTTCCTGTAGAAGACAGCAACTGCAGCTTTTATTTGACATTCTGCTGGTTTCATAGCTAGCTTCAAGGGCTCTGCAAAGTGACTGCTGTCAGCAGTTTTTGTCACTGTGATTGATACTAGTGAAGGTAGAGGATGTTCAGGGACTTTTAAAGGAAATTATGCTGAGTGAAGTACTTGGGATGGGAAGTTAACCAAATCTTTAGGTACTTAACTTCAGAATAACTGCATTGAGTGATATCCAGGTATCAGCAGTTCTCTCTCAGATTGTTAACTTCTTAATTTTGTAGTGGTAACACCTGTTAAGTCTTTATCAAGATAGAAGATTCAAGAAAAGGCAACTGAAATAGGGCTATATACATAGACCACTTACAAAATGGTCTCATCTGAAATGTAGTAGCTTGTACATACTTCCTTTCCATTCTGACTCTTCAGATGAAACAAGGAGGAAGGATCTGGAAAGTGTAAAGCCAAGCACTAATTGTGAAACATAAGTTCTTAGTAATGCTGTCATAAACACAAGTTTTAAGGTATTTTGATTTTCAGCTGATACAGCTGGTAAATGAGTTCTGTTCTGAGTTTACTAGTCATTCAATAGGAAGCAGTCTCCCTGAGTATGCTTATGAAGAAGGCTGTTTGCAGTGGATGCTCCTATTTGATCAAACGTGACAACAGCTGGTTGAAATAAGTAGGCTTAAAGCAAGACTAATATTCCTTTAATTATTTGATGGTTGTAGGCACAAACAATTGCGATTGATTGCTGAGAGAGAGACTAAGCTAACAATCTCCTCTCCAGTCCAAGAATTGGGCATTGAAAACTAACATGGTTTTACTTGGTTGTATTGTCTTCTGCTAGTATTTTCTTCCTTTTTTAATAAATGTAAACTATTGGGTTATATATATATCCATTGTCCATTAGGTCCCTTTAATAGGTTGATTACTAATGTCTTCTACTAAGCTGCTGACTGACTATTACTGGGTTCCTGATTCCTTACTATATGGAGGTTTTCCTAAGCTGTCTTTAGTAACATGTGTTTCGAACAAAGCAAATTCACCTACCCTAGGTTTAACTATGTAAAGTTAGTAGCATGAAGTCAGAGTCAATCTCTTTTGGAATAGTATATGTCATGATGTCATAGTCCCTGAGCTAGATAACTGTGAAATGATAGAAATCCATGAAACAGAGTGCTTATGCGGCCCCACACTGTTTTAAGTGTTTGATATGTGCTAATTCACTTTAACCTTTCATGTAGCACTTATCCATGCTTTGCTCACCCGAGCAAGGATGGACAATTCCTCTTTTCTGTTTGCCAATCATATAGTCAAATCAAGTATAGTTTTGAAACTAAGACAGGAAAAAGCTTTTAAAGTGTTGAAAACTTATGAATCTTTAACTTAGATTTCTGATTTAATGTTGCTGAAGTTAAATTTTTTTCTTACAATATCTTTTTTATTTTAATACAGTCTTTTTCACACTTACAGTTTTTTAAATTAGGGAGTCATCATACAGATGTGTACTCTTTCTCCAAAAGCTTTATGACATTGAGAAATTGAGGCAGTGGAAGTTTACCAAGCATAGAGACAGGCCTCTCTTTTTTCATGTTCTTTGAAGAAATTGCATCTTATTACATCTGCACATTCTCAGTCTTTTATAACCCTAGGCCTTCACTGTTTGAAAGTCTAGTGATTTCTTGAGAGGAAAGAGGCACCCAAATTGAGGAGTTTTTCTTAGGTTTTCACTTCTGCTAGTATTGAACTTTGCAGATTTCCCCCACCAAGCCTCCTGTAGCTATCTGGACTCTGAAACTTGAAAGTTCTACTTTTTCCTGTTTCTCCTTGTTGTATTTGAAATTCTTGTGTGACATTACCAACTGTCTATCATATTTGCCAGAGTTTAATTTTTTTTTAAGATTTTATTTATTTATTTGACAGAGATCACAAATAGGCAGAGAGGCAGGCAGAGAGAGAGGAAGGGAAGCAGGCTCCCTGCTGAGCAGAGAGCCTGTTTCTGGGCTTGATCCTAGGACCCTGGAATCATGACCTGAACCGAAGGCAGAGGCTTAACCCACTGAGCCACCCAGGAGCCCCGATAGTACTCTTATTTGTTAGACTCCGAAGAAAACACCTGAAAACAATGCTCTTCATTAGACTGCAGTGATGGAAATGTATATTTTGTGCTTTCCAATACAGTAGTCACATGTGACTGTTGAGTACTTGAACTGTGACTAGTGGGACTGAGGAACTGAATTTAAATTTGATTTACTTAAAATTGAATAGCTGCATGTGACCAGGGGCCACTATCTTAGACAGTATAAGTGCAACAAACTTCTTAGTTCTGATTGCACAGATATCTGGTGTATAACTCCTTTATAGAGCATAACTCTTTTTTTTTGTTTTAAAGATTTTATTTATTTGACAGAGAGAGAGATCACAAGTAGGCAGAGAGGCAGGCAGAGAGAGTGGGAGAAGCAGGCTCCCCGCTCAGCAGAGACCCTGATGCAGGGCTCGATCCCAGGACCCTGGGATCATGACCTGAGCCAAAGGCAGAGGCTTTAACCCACTGAGCTACCCAGGTGCCCCTATAGAGCATAACTCTTAACACTTGAATTGTTATCACTCTGGTTTGATTATCATCTTTACCTTTTGAAAGTTGTATTGTTCTTTCTTGGCCTACAGGTAAATTACCTAATAAAAATGTATTTCTTACAATTTAATTTTCAGTTTCTGTAGCCTTATAAAAGAGTAAAATTTAATCTTTTTAAAAAACTTTAAAAATTGAAAGCTTTCATAGAAGACTGGGGAGAGCTATATCCTAGTCATCTAGATTTTTGATATTTTGCAGTATTTGCTTTTTTGTTTTAAACATTTTAAAGAAATTGAAGCTATCATGCCATTTCACTTTTTTTTTGTTTTTTTTTAAGATCTTATTTATTTGACAGCACAAGTGGGGAGTGGCAGAGGGAGAGGAAGATGCAGACTCCTCACGGGGCAGGCAACCCACAGGGGCTGGTTCCCTCCACCCTGAGATCATGACCAGAGCCAAAGTCAGGCCCTTAACTGACTGAGCCACCCAGGCACCCCACTCTCCCCTTTTGTAATGAGTATCTTGGGAAGTAGTATGAGACTATGTAAATGTCTGTCTTGTATAACCATACTGTAGTTACCAAAGGGAGGAAGTTTCACCCATTAATTTTAGTATTCATTGATGATTCTTCCCTGAATCAGTTATTGTAATACTTGAAAAAAAGTGACTTTTCAAAAATTCCATTGGTTTTTCATCATTTTTAAGTTTGCATTAAGAAAGAGCTTTTCATTTTTCATTATTTATATCAGTGTTGACTCTGATTTTATAAACCTCTTCTAATCTATAATTGTCCTGCAACGTAATTTCAGTGTACGTATAGCAACAGAAATGCTATCTTTCTGTGTAAGATGATGCCTCTGTAACATTAGACACACTGACAAACAAAGATGGAAGAAGGTTTTACTTTTTAAGAAAGTTCTTTCATTTGAAGAACTTTTATTTGAAGTTTTTTGAAGCTTAGTTGGATAAATTGACCTGGAATTGTGTGGTATTGACCAATAGGGAATCTCTGGTTTTAGAAAGGTATAGTATGGATTTGTATGTGTTTTTGAACAGGGTGCCTTAAACTTTTCTACATGTTGAGATAAATTCAATGCTTGCTTTACATTTTACCTTGTTTTCTTAGCCTTGAATTCTTTAGGGCAAAGAGAATTTTTGATGATGCTGACCTTATGCCATATGTTTGCATTAGCTTTCCCACCTTGCTTCCTCAGCAAAGGTGTTAGAGGCATATTTGCCAAGTTTGTTAGCAAGCCTTAACAATGTTCCATGGTGTACCTAAAAATAGGACTTAAAAACAGGGTTACTTAGTATGAAAATGTTATGAGGTTTTGAAGATTCTGGTCTTTACCTAACTTTAGTTAGCCAAATTAAAGAACAGACTTAAAAGTTTTTAAGTGTAATTTCCTATTCCTAAAAAAAAAAAAAAAAAGAAAGAAAGAAAGAAAAGAAAAAAAGGGACACTTCACAGTGTCTGAGTAAGTTAAGCACCCAGAGACCACTAATCTATTATCAGTAGTCAGAAGATATTCACACCCAGGGTTTCAAGCAACCTGGAGGACAGCTGAACTAAGCAGATAGTAAAATACAAATACAAAAAAAGCTAATTTTGAGCTGGCCTAAGTACTGATGTGTTGTGTGTTCTAATATAATGACCTTTTACTATGTCTCAGACATTGTTCTAAGTGCTCCACATTAAATCCTCATAATTTTGGGATCTCAGATATTTAAGAAGACAAACAGATTACACAGATAACTGATTCCCCTGTGATCATTTATGTGACAAAACTGGGACTAAACCAGACATTTTTTTCTTATGAAGAATCCACAGAACTAATTTTGGATGGCACTTTTACTTTATAATCAAAGTTATATATTTTTATAATATTGTCTACTTGAATGATGAACCTTCTGTGTTCTGTAGATAATGGGGAATCTGAAATACTAAGTCACACAACAAAAACTAAGAATGTAGTGTTTCCCCATGCCCCCCCCCAGGCATGTTAATCCAGATTGGTGTGAGAAGGAAAAAGAAACATTTTTGTTTTTGTTTTTCTTAAGATTTTAGTTATTTGAGAGAGAGAGTGTGAGAGCACAAGTTGGGGGTAAGGGGAGAGGGAGAAGCAGACTCCCCACTGAGCAGGGACCCTGGGCCTCGATCCCAAAACCCTGAGAACATGACCCAAGCCGAAGGTAGATACTTAACCAGCTGAGCCATCCAGGTGCTCCATTTTTATATCATTTCTAACATGTAACTCCAGGACTCTCCAGAGTTTTGGGTTGGCTGGTTAACAGTAAATTTATTTACTTAAACTTTCTGGTAGCTAAGCCAGGCTTAAGTGTCAGTTCCTACAATAGAGCCACCTACAGACCAGGGCCCAAAATGTAGTGTGGAAATCAAATGAATTGCGACATTCGAGTTGGTTTTCTTTCAAAAGGGAGCAATTGATAATTTGTATGGTTTTGAGTGTGTGCTATTAGTGGGTGGTTTTGTTTTGTTTTGTTTTGTTTTAAGGGAGGATGGAAATCTATACTTTCAAATATGTAGGCTGTCTCTAAGATGGAAAAGCATCTCTAATTGCTGGGGATAGAGAGGTATTACTGGAACCATAGGAGTGACTTTTCGTAGTATACCCTTATATACTGTTTGAATACTTTGCCATGTGTATGTAATAATTATTCAAAAAAATAAGTAACCCCTTTTCTTGGACCCAAGTTTGTTGATTCCATATTTATGCTTTTTAATTTATAATCAGAAAGTAGAATTTTTTTGAAGTTAAAAAAGTTTTTACTAGAAATTTTCAAGCATATAGCAAGACAGAATATCCCCCAGCTTCAGTAGTAGCAACATCTTGTCAATTGAGGCTATAAAAAATGTAACCAGAATTTGAATATTATTGTTATCCTCTGAAAATAGCTGCAAGTTTGGAGACTCTTACACGGCCTCCGAGTTTATTAGTAGTTTGTTGCACAACTTCTGTGGTAGATATTCAAACAGTACGAAAGGGTATACTATGAAAAGTCACCCACTTATGTTTCTGGTAATACGTCTCCTGTACCATCAGACCTTTATAATTAAGAAGTTTTTATGGTTAGTTTGTGCTGTTTTGAAAATAAAACCTTTTTAAAAACATTTTTAGAAGTTTTTACCTGTACAGATATTAGTAGACATAATTACCTAGTATATCCCTTTTAAGGATGTACCTAAGCCAAAATCGCTATTAATGATGGTGTCTTGTCCTATTACTATGTGTTTTGGGATGTTTCCCTTTTGTGAATATGTTGTAGGAAAATATGGGAAGAATTGATGAGTGTTCTGAGCACTTTCACTGAAAAGTGTCACTAGTGGAGAAAAAAATCTCACCGACCTTATTTGAAGAAATGGAATAAAATACAGCTTTGTATTTGATAGAGACAAAGGAATACATCACTGGAAGTTCTGCCACTTATCCTAACAACTGGGAGAAGCTTTTCAGGAGGGAGCAATTTCCTGTGTAGTAGTATAAATGGACATTAAGTATGCTTTTTAAAAAATATTTAAATATGTGAAATTGGTGAGAGCTTGACACTTGCCTCTTCTTTAATTTTGTTTTTTTAAATACAGCATGTATGTCTGTTTCACATGAAGTATTTTGAATAGCAGTAGTACATTCATGGTAGGGAAGATCAAAAATACATATGCATAGCTTTCTTGGTAGAATGTGTAAATGAAGAATGAGAAAAGGACATAAGATTATGTAGATTGCAAGGAGTGCAAGAACCCCACCCATTTGTAACCAAATCTGCTCTTTTTGCAAAAAAGCTGTAGCTCAAAAGTAGCCTCTCTTGAGGCTGAAGGTCAGTGCTAACTGTTGACAACAGCTTTTTTTGACTGCATTTATTTGGAGACCTAGTTGGGAATAAGAAACAAAAGTTTCTTGGTTTTTCTTTTTTTCTTCCTCTACCGTCTTTCCTAATAGTTTTCTTTTCTTATAGTTGTCTTGCACCTGCCCCTGAGGAATAATTTGGGATTCAGTTAGTTACTAATTGACTAACACTATTAATTTTTCTCTTTCTCAGCATTATAGGACTTAAGCTGTGACAGTTGAACCTCAAAATTGTCTTATGACTGTTTGGTGTAGTGACTTAGAAATATAGAATTCTTATTTTACAGAATAGTTAAGAAGATGATGTGTTGCTTTTACACATAAAGTTCTAGGTGATCTGGGAACCATTTGAATTTTTTCTCCACAATTATTAGAAGGGTAACTGGATTAAATTCACAAGAGTTTGAGGACCATCCACTCAGAAAAATATACCTCTGAAACTAGATGGACAGCTTGGCCTCTGGAAGCCCATCCACAGTCCCTTTATATGTGATTGGAGACCTCTTTTTTTTTTTTTTTTTTTTAAGATTTTATTTATTTATTTGACAGACAGAGATCACAAGTAGGCAGAGAGGCAGGCAGAGAGAAAGGAAGGGAAGCAGGCTCCCTGCTGAGCAGAGAGCCCGATGCGGAGCTCCATCCCAGGACCCTGGGATCATCATGACCTGAGCCGAAGGCAGAGGCTTAACCCACTGAGCCACCCACGTGCCCCGGAGACCTCTTTTATTTATCTTCCTTCATTAGTTCTGGATCTAAAGGTTACTGTAAAGTTAAAGTCAGGAAGAAATGAAAATTAATAATTTATAAAGTTTTATTTTAACCAAATTTATTATAAATTACTTATCTCACAGCTTCTATACTTGCATTGTGTTACAGTGTATACTTGAGTTTGTAAAGCCAGTTAATCTATTTTATTACCATGTTTGTATTAATAGTTAAACAGTTACTTGACTCCTTGCCCTGATATTCAGTAACTAAGTTACGGTAACTACACATTATAATTAGTTGTGCTTGTAGTCATTGAGGTATAAGAGGAAAGTGAAAGTAAAGTGCAGTGTCTTAATCTTATGTTGTATTTTATTCAGATCCTGGCCTGGTTATAATTAAGCAGAATTAGCAGAATTTGACAGAAGAATTTAGATAAAATACAATTAACTTGGCTGACCCAGTCCATGAGAAAGTAATGACAGTGGTGGTCTCTGAGGAGAAGGAAGGAAATTGGAATCTGGGTGACTTGGGCAGAAGGAAGATGTGTTCCTGCCCCCCCCCCCCGCCCCACCATGCTTTTTCATTTTGTATTTTGTTCTGTGTGAACTTGGTATCCATTGGAGAAAATTTTAAAAAAAAGAAATTAATCTGGCCAAGGCTAATAAAAATCTGCTGGTAACTTTTTAGTGGGACTTAATCTGCTTAATCTGTCATACTACATTTAGTCAACCAGAATATTAATGACCCACTCTGATAGAGCCCTCCTTCTACAAGTGTCTTTCGATCTTACACACTTAGGTTTTCAGGGACCTACTGTCTTTGGATCCTCTATATTTACTTAGCAAATATGATAATATCTTTTGAATATACAAAGCAAATCTGATTCCATTATTTTCCTTGTTAAAACCCTTAAGTACCTTCCTTTGCCTGTGGAAGACAGGATTCTTCTTGGGATACATTTAGCTGATCAGTCTGGCCCTTGCTTGTCTTTAAAACCTTATTAATTCTTTGTTCTGCAAACCTTTCATAGTCTGTATCCAGTGTTAACAGAAGTACTTCTGTTTTCCTTAGCAGATTTACGCTTTCACATCTCTGGGCCCTAGTATTTAGAAGGAAGCTTCTGTTGCACCTTCTCCTGTCGACTTCCCTTAAAAACATTCCCTTTAGTGGCGGGCCTTCCCTGACAGGTCCCTCTTACATATCTTTGTTTTGGTATTTTTTGCAAAGAATTGCTAATTGTGTACTTGTCTGTGTGCTTTTGTTAGTCTGAGTTCCTTTAGATAAGAACTCTGAAATTTTAACTCTTTTTATGGTGAACTTAATTTTCATTCCTAAAGTCCAGTGCATGTGAAATATTAAAGTGGGTTAGGGAGGACAGATTCTTTTTTTAAAGATTTTATTTATTTATTTGAGAGAGAGACAGTGAGAGAGAGCATGAGCAAGGAGAAGGTCAAAGGGAGAAGCAGACTCCCCATGGAGCTGGGAGCCCGATGCGGGACTGGATCCTGGGACTCCAGGATCATGACCTGAGCTGAAGGCAGTCGTCCAACCAACTGAGCCACCCAGGCGTCCCGGGAGGACAGATTCTTAAACCAAGAAACATTGGTGATCTCAGATCCCCTCCTTTACCCTTTTAAGTACTTGTTGTTCTGCCTCTTAGTTTTAACCCTGGAGTTACACATCTCTAGTTAAAACTATAAGTTTTAAAACTTAAAACTGTAACTCTAGTTAAAACTATAAACTATATAACAAAATAATTGAATGCCATATTTGTTGAAAGAATAGAAGGTCCATCATTTGGCTATCAGTTGCCTCATTTGTAATGGAGTTGTCACTGTTGACCTTAAGGCATTAATGGTTAAATGAGGATTTGTAATGATGATGATGTATGAATGTCAAGTCTTTCTGATTCATCTTGTAACATGATTTATTATGTTTTTGTTTTTTTTCCCCAGCTCCAGAACCTGGGTATAAATCCAGCAAACATTGGCTTCAGTACCCTAACTATGGAGTCAGACAAATTCATCTGCATTAGAGAGAAAGTAGGAGAGCAGGCCCAGGTGGTAATCATTGACATGAATGACCCAAGTAATCCAATTCGAAGGCCAATTTCTGCAGACAGCGCCATCATGAATCCAGCTAGCAAAGTAATTGCATTGAAAGGTATAAAAGATTGTGGGGATATTTTTTTTTTCCTATGTATAATTTATTCAGATACAGTAATTAGGATTTACCTTTTTTAGTGTGTTGATTAAATTTAGTTAAATCTGCAAAGTTAAAGATATTACTAAATTTGATTTTAACTACTTTCATGGAGTGGCATATGTTTCTGTGAAATGTCTTACTTTCTCCTCAGCATAGACTATTCGGTAAAATTTTAAGTTTTAGGTTGAAAGAATTTAAATTTTATACCTCCAGTGTGACAAGGCTGTGCTAAAAATACAACTCCATATACAGAAGACAAGACATTAGTGATTCATATTCTGGAATAAAATAAACTTTAATATTAGTACTTAAACATTGCAGAATTTTGTTAGGAAGATAAACTTATCATTTATGCTGTGCCTTTTTTATTCTTCAAGTGTGCATTTCATTTAGAATGTCAAGTTCTAAAAATGTCTTGAATTGGGTGAGTGGCTGGCTCCATGGGTAGAACATAATGACTTTTTTTTTAAAGGATTTTATTTATTTATTTGACAGAGATCACAAGTAGGCAGAGAGAGAGGAGGAAGCAGGCTCCCCGCTGAGCAGAGAGCATGATGTGGGGCTCTATCCCAGGACCCTGGGATCATGACCTGAGCCAAAGGCAGAGGCTTTTAACCCACTGAGCCTCCCAGGAGCCTGACTCTTGATCTAGGGTCATGAGTTCAAGCCCCACCATGTTGGGTGTGGAGCCTACTTAAAAAAAAAAAAAAAAAAAAAAAAAAAAAAGTCTTCAATTTACAGATTGTTAGAAGTATGTGTATATGGATGTTAAATCTTTGGAATCAAGGGTGTTAGAGTTTATTCAGATTAACTTTTTGGTTCTCACAGTAGGGAACCATACAATTCATCCACCTGAGCAGTTTAAAGAAATTCATACTGTCTGGAAGCCTGTATTATTTTTTTCCCTTTGAACTATAGAGTGAGAATATAATTGACCGTTTATTTTTATTTTTTAAAGATTATTTATTTATTTATTTGACAGGCAGAGATTACAAGTAGGCAGAGAGGCAGGCAGAGAGAGAGAGAGAGGAGGAAGCAGGCTCCCTGCTGAGCAGAGAGCCTGATGTGGGGCTCGATCTCAGGACCCTGGGATCATGACCTGAGCCGAAGGCAGAGGCTTTAACCCACTGAGCCACCCAGGTGCCCCTATAATTGACCGTTTAAAACAGAAGTTTGTGAGAGGACTAGGTGACAAGCTTGCTGACTCTGAAAAAGACATTTAATTGTTTTATTTTGCTTTGTTTTTCTTCTTGCTAGTAGGAAGAGTTCAGGTTTCTAGGAATTTCTTGATACATTTGTGGGTGAGTTGTTAATGGTGCTGAGGTTTTTAAATAGGTTTTTCTTCACATAATTTAAACCTTGTATTTAGTAGTGAAACTGGTTGGAGATTAAATGCAGGGTTAGAGGCAAGCATAGTCAAATAACTACATCATCATCACATATCCAAGATAGGAGTTGTTGATCTTATCTTAAGGAAAGGTGGTCCAGCTTTCACCTAGGACCACATGTTTTATGGCAGCAAGCTTCTTGCTTGTGTTAAATGATACATATGTTATACTTTAAGGTATTAAGCTCCCTTCAGCCTCCTCAAAGAATTTAGATTCAACTGCTTAGCAACTCTCACTCTTCTCTATTAAAAGGCCATCATTTTAATTTTCTCACATTTCTTTTCTATTTTTAATGTTATTGTTAACTTATTACATTTCTTAATGCTTTCTTATGTGTGCAGATGGTGAGTTATCTTAAATTAGATTGTATTAGTTATTGTCCTGTTATATAAGAAGAATAAATTGAAAGGATTTTCAGAGCACTGTAATAATAGCATTATAGATTTGTGTCTATATGTCTATATTATGAAATTAAGCTGTTATCTTGCCCACCTGCCCAATCACCCTACACATGTACTCCAATCCCTTTTGTGTAAAAATAAATAAGTGAAAGTCTGTTAACTAGAGGCTGGGTAAGGCAGCAAAGGAAAAAGTAAGTCATTCCCAAATACTGCTTCCCTCTGAAGCCATTTTTAAACCCTTCACTTCTTTTTATAAACAGGACTATAACTTTTAACAATTGTTCAAGTCTGGTTGTGGTTTACATATTGTGTGGGATGGGAATAGCATTCTTTGTTTTATAGAAGAAGTTTTACACGTGGTAAGAAGGATCATGGTACAAAACTGTATGTTTTGTGTCCCATTCTGCCAACCCCAACTCCTCCGCCCCACCCCCAACTATCATTTAGTTTTTGTTTTTCAAGAGCCAGATTCTCTATGGCTCAGGAATGGAGTTTTGTTTAGTCTCTAAGGACTAATCTGGATTAGCTAACCTAGAGATTGCTGTGGGCTTTGACCTCTGTTAATTTAGACCAAATCACTTTTCATTCTGATGGATTTCAAATTATAAGTACAAGCCTTTGCATATGACTCCGTGAACTCTTAACACTCAAGGCAAATTTCATCCTTCTTTTACTGTTTGCTGTCTTAATTGGATGAAGCTTGAACTTTGTATTTCCAGCATATTAACAGCATCTGAAACTGTCCTTTGTCTCCTTTGTCTCCTTTTTTTTCCAGCACCTCTACCTTTCCTTGATGAGATGTAGCATGTACTTCTCTTACGTGCTTAGTATAAGGCAGAGTTGTAGATCCTTCTCCAAATAGGCAGTTTCCACTAGACCTGGTTGGATAGGGATGATTGCCTTTTAAAAAGTAGACATTTTCCCCTGTGTTTGTATCAGATTTGCTTTGTTCTGTGTACCTACAACTAACTTAGTTTATGCATAAACATTCTTAATTATCAGCATGAAGGCTACAACCTTGTTTTCCATCACTGTTAAGTCTTCAGACTCATTTTCGGTTGGGATTTAGAATTCTGTAGAAGTCATACTATTTATTTAAAATGTCCTTAGTAGAGGTAATGTAGTTTTTGCTTCAGCTATGGATATAGATTGTTGGCTTAGTCTCTGCTATCTCTTCAAAGGTTGCTGCTCTATCAGTGTGACTTCTGTAGTTGGTTATTAGTCTCCTGATAGATCCATTTTGTTTTAAAGTTACAGCTTGTTAGAGATAGTCTAGCTAGATAATTTATCCTGAAGTTTGCTTACCTAATGACTCATAATTCATAATTTTGTTTTTAGCTGGGAAAACTCTTCAGATATTTAACATTGAAATGAAAAGTAAAATGAAGGCCCATACCATGACTGATGATGTCACCTTCTGGAAATGGATCTCTTTGAATACGGTTGCTCTTGTTACGGATAATGCAGTTTATCATTGGAGTATGGAAGGAGAGTCTCAGCCAGTGAAAATGTTTGATCGCCATTCTAGCCTTGCAGGGTGTCAGATTATCAATTATCGTACAGATGCAAAGCAAAAGTGGTTACTTCTGACTGGCATATCTGCACAGGTAACATTTTTCTAGATGTTTAATAAAAGGTAAAGAGAATTAATGTGAGCAGACTGAAGTTTATTTTAAAATTATGTCTTCTATGTTTAGTCCTGGTGTATCAGACTTACTTTGAAAGCATTTTTTTTTCTTTTTTGAGAAATAAAGGTTGCTAGCTTAATGGCTTTATACTAATGTACATTTTCGGAGTACTCTTACCAAGTGATTTTTTTTTTTCAAGACAGTGTAAAGAGATGCTTGTTTTTGAGGCACATTTTAAATATTCATGTTAAGCTTTATTAAGAAAATGTTGGAACCAAATTTTAAATTAAGAGGTATCAAATCTACATGGAGAGACTAAATTTACAAAGAATTATAAATCCTGCCAAAAGTGATATAAAGCATTTTAATGGTTGATGAATCTGAGAGTTATAGATTCACTGGGTCCCCAAACTTTGTTCTTTTTGATCCTTTGTAGCAAAATCGTGTGGTGGGAGCTATGCAGTTGTATTCTGTAGATAGGAAAGTGTCTCAGCCCATTGAAGGACATGCGGCTAGCTTTGCGCAGTTTAAAATGGAAGGAAATGCAGAAGAATCAACGTTATTTTGTTTCGCAGTACGGGGTCAAGCTGGAGGGAAGGTGAGTTTTGGCTTCGCAAATTATTATTTAGTGAGAACTTATCTTTGTCTTTCTACTAATTTAATTAGTCCTCTAATTTCAAAAGTCTTCTCTCTCCATTGTTAATTTGTTTTTAATATAAAGATTTGTGGTGACTTTAAATTCTGCTTCTAGTGATACTTATCTAAATAATGTTTTCTTGTGATACTTGTCTAAAATGAATAATGTTCTTTAACAACTTTTTTATATCCGCTGTTTATTTATTTTTTTTAAATTTTTTTTTAAAGATTTTATTTATTTATTTGAGAGGGAGACAGTGAGAGAGAGCATGAGCGAGGAGAAGGTCAGAGAGAGAAGCAGGCTCCCTGTGGAGCTGGGAGCCCGATGCGGGACTCGATCCTGGGACTCCAGGATCATGACCTGAGCTGAAGGCAGTCGTCCAACCAACTGAGCCACCCAGGCGTCCCTATATCAGCTGTTTATAGTGACACTTTTTTTGCTTATCTTTAGCAAAGGCCTTAATTTGATGTTTCTCAATAATATGTATAAGAATTAGGGTTGCTACGATGTATGTTTGTTTGCCTTATATCTAGAGAGTCTGACTTAGTAAGTGGAGTCCATCCTCTGTATTTTAAATGCCCTAGGTAGATGTGGACCACAATTTGAGTAATATCATCTTAAGTCAGCTTCTCAACCCTGGCTATACATTGGAATCACCTGGACAAATTGAAGTACTTTATATCTTGAGGTTCTTAGTTATAATAGAAACAAGGCCTGGTTGACTAGAATATAAAAAGTTTAGTGAAAAGATAACAGATAGTTTACAATTTGCTAGGAAGGTTAAGGACCAAGCTTTGGAAAAAAATGAGGAGGAATAAGAGAGAATGGGTAGCAGCCATGTTCCTAGCCAAAAGCCCTAACACAGAAGTCTGAGGATTCTCCTGCTACTGTGCCTGCACTTGGATGCCACAGTTGGTACTGCTGGCCCTGGCAACTCAGTTTAGCTGCCGTTGTAACTGCCAGAGTAGAATCTCTTAAGTCTTCCGTAAGTAGTTAAAAAAGTTAAGATAGAGGTGGCTTGAAATCCATATCTTCTTAGCAGAGAGGGAATAGATGCATGGAAAGTTAAAATTCTACATAGAATTTCAGAATAAGAATCCCTGAACTGAGGAATGATCCAGTCAGCCTCTTAATATGGTGAGATAGCCGTATCACCCTGAACACACCCATTTTCCTCTGATCTTGGAAGCTAAGCAAGATCGGGCCTGGTTAGTACTGGGATAGGAGAAAACATTGGTATTTTGGTCTGAATTGATTGAATTTCACGAAGAGACACTTAAGTTTTAGAAGTCAGATACTATCCGTAAGACATAAAGCTGAGATATATTTTGAAAAGTCCTACTGGGAAAAAACTTTAATGTCATTTTTCTAGTATCTGAAAACCTGTATAGGTTCTTGAGTGCTATATCTTTTGTACTCTGACATGGCTTTTGGAAGATAGCTGTGTTCTCTGCTATAGTTTGCCATGGCTTTTGAAAGAAAACCATTCTTTTCAGTATGGATACTTATCCTAATGAAGGATGAGACCCTACAGTTTTCATATGGTATATATCTTAAAAACTGTACTGTTTTTTATTTGAGTCCATTCCTGACATGACTAAGCTAAATATATAATGCTCTTTCATTGAGGGTTTTTTTGTTTTGTTTTGTTTTTTTAAACTTTTCTTGCCTGGCTGATATGCAGCATCAGATATTTTAAACCAAAATGTTCTCATCCATGAGGTATATGTGATTAGAGAACCAACTTAGGTATATACTTTCCATCTGTGTTAGAGTAGATGTATAGGTAGAGAAAAATTTAACAACTTAAGTTAGAATTCTATTTGGAAAGAGTAAATTATAATTGAAAACGATGAGAAAGTACCTTCCTGGGTCATATATTACCATTCTGTACCCTTAATTTATGGTAGATTGAGGTGTGATCCCTCTAGCTTTTTCAGTTAGCTTTTTAAAAGTGTTTATCTTAAAAGAATACATATCTTTATCTTAAAAGAATACAAAGGCGGTACAGAGAGAGCCCTGTGTTTTTTACCTAGTTTTTGGTTACATCTTGCATAGCTACAGTACATTTGAAAAACCAGAAATTGACATTGGTACAATTGTATCCTTCTATGTCATTTAACAGGAGTAGATTCGTGATATATACTATTCTATCACCACAGATTCCTCTGCTTCGCCAGTGTTTCAAACTCCTGACTACTAATTTACTCTCCATTTGTGTAATACTATGATTTCAAGAATGCTCCATAAATAGAACTGCATAACATGTGCCACTTTGAGATTGGCATTTTTTTTCACTTGGCGTAATGTCCACAAGAATTTTTTAAATTATTGTTACTGAGGAGTATTCCATGATATAATTGTACCATAGTTTAATATTCACCTATTTTAGAACATTTGGGGTTGTGTTTTCACTGTGGGGGTACAAATAAAGTTGCTGTGATCAACTGGTGAATGAGAGATCTGTATCAATTTTATTTTCTTTTGAACAGTTACATATCATTGAAGTTGGCACACCACCTACAGGAAACCAGCCCTTTCCAAAGAAGGCAGTGGATGTTTTCTTCCCTCCAGAAGCACAAAATGACTTTCCTGTTGCAATGCAGGTATTTTAAGCAAAACAATTGGACTTTTAAATCTCTCCTCCTAACAAAATTAATCCCCAAACTGCTACTCACAAGTCAGTGTAATTTAGTAGTGCTTAGAAAAATACCCTTTATTCAATAGTAAAGTTTATTAGTGCTACTTTGTAAAGAAGTGTTCTTAATTTTCATGTAATGAATAAACTGGGTTATCCTAAGTTCAAAATTATATTTTCTCTTTTATACATTTTACTTATACTCTTTGTTAACTGTAAGAGCTTGGGGGTAGTAAATGGCAATAGAAATGAGGAAACCATA
Organism: Lutra lutra; assembly: GCF_902655055.1. Taxonomy (NCBI): domain Eukaryota; kingdom Metazoa; phylum Chordata; class Mammalia; order Carnivora; family Mustelidae; genus Lutra; species Lutra lutra. The sequence goes on from NC_062293.1 coordinate 34,008,898, forward strand.
TATATTTCTCATATAAGCCTCTTGTCAAAGTTCTAGAATTTAGCGTCTCTAAAATGGAATTGAATTAATTTTTCTCTCTGTAGATTCATGATTTTACTGAATTGTTGATTTTCTTTATACAGATTAGTGAAAAGCATGATGTAGTGTTTTTAATTACTAAGTATGGCTATATCCACCTCTATGATCTTGAGACTGGTACCTGTATCTACATGAATAGAATCAGTGGAGAAACGATCTTTGTTACTGCACCTCATGAAGCTACAGCTGGAATAATTGGAGTCAACAGAAAGGGACAAGTAAGGAAATGTTGAAACCAATTAAGCAGTGAAATAAAACTACCATGAACTTTGCTTTTTCTTCCCAAAAAGCAAATGGTTTGGATGTCAGAAATAATATACACATAAAAATATAGAAGCACATGGTAAAAAGTCTCTCTTTGATCCTGATTCAAAGAGAAACTATTTGACACATAGCCACTTAGGATTGTGTTTATCTGTCTTTATTGTCAAAAGAAATGATTCTTGGGTGCCTGGGTGGCTTAGTCTATTGGTTGTCTGGCTCATGATTTCAGCTCAGGTCCATCTCACGGATTGCGTGATCTGGGGATCAAGTAGGGCTCTGTACTCAGCAGGGAGTCTGCTTGAAGAGTCTTTTCCTCTGCCCCTTCCCCCAATCAAATAAATAAGTCTTAAAAAAAAAAAAAGAAAAGAAAAGAAAAAAGAAATGACTTCATGCAAAAAAAAACTATTAGGGTCACATTTGGTAGGTGGTTTTGCTTTTTTTTAATAGGGGTTTTTTTCTTCTGTGATTGCTAAGATGGTTAATCAACTACTGGGGAAAGAATTCTTTCTACATCTCTTTTCCTGTTATTAAATATTTAATGTTGGAAAGTGCTGTGTTACAATAGCTATTGCGGGGTACCTAGAAAGTTATCCAATTAGATAGGGGAAGTATTACCTATTCTGAAATTGTCAGAAGTAATTCGTTTTCTGTTTTCTTAGTATTTCAGCATGATCAAAAATACTCCACCAGGAGGTATATCTTATTTTCTAAAAAATGGTTTAAAATTTCAAGCAGTACTGTTACTGGTCTTGCCTTTTTCTAGCTTTTCAAATTAGTAGTTTTCCCAGATAGTAAGCAAAGGAAGTAGATAGGTTCCCCTCCACCTTTGTTCTGTTAATTTCTGGAAAATGGTTTGTATGTAAAGAGGCAGATCCTATAGAGAAAGGGAGTCTTTCCCTATCTGTCCATTCCCTGTCTGATCTCCACACCTGATTAGATGCTTATGCTTTATACTGCCAGAATTTAGGTAGCTCTCCTCTTCTACATCTATCACAATGAATTACAATTGCTTGTTTAACTGCTTCAGTCACTATTCTTCGTTAGAAAGGGGCTTTTTAAAAAAATTGTATTTCTATACCAGTCAATGTCTTGGCACTAAAACAACTTTAAAAATTCAGTAGCTTTCATGTATTCAGTTGAATGGGCCTCTCTTGGAAAAATCAGGAATGAATTGGCCTTTTGGTGAACTAGGTTAGTGATAATTTAATTATGAAGTTGTTAAGCTAAAGACCTCCTTATTTCTGTTACCATGCTGATATTTTTAAGGTAATAAAGTATGTGGGAAAATTTTACAATATATATTTGCCATTTGTAACTCTGATTCTGAGAACTTACTGATGATTCTCCTTCCCAACAAATTTTCTGTGCCAGTTGCTTTGAGTAGGGAGATGGGTGTTTATAGGGACCTTAGGCCTCAAGTCATTTCCTCTGGTCTTTGATCAAAGTCAATTGCTGCTGGGCATATGCCCTGAAAGAATGAGTTTGTGGTTTCTATTGCTTTAAAAATCAAAAGCTTAAAAAAAAAAAACTGTCACGAGAACATTTTTGCCAGTATCTAGCTTAAATTCTGAACTTGACTTTAGAGGTAGAGGAACCTTCTCTGTCCCCTGTAGATATTAAGTACTGGTTGCTAGAAAATCTGCCAGAACAGTCTAAAATAGGATAAAGATGAATCTGTGGATTTGGTGTTTGGGAAAGACGAAGGCATAGCAATCATTAGGAAGCTTCAGACTGTAACTGGAACTTCATCTTCCTTATTTTTCCTGGGAACTAAGCATTAAATTAAGGGTTAGGGTCTGGAATGCAAATGACTATGAAGAACAAGTAATTACTCCTTCCTTTAATGTCTTAATTTGTAGTAGAATGACAGAGGCAGATATAGGATAGCCGAAGTCCTAGAGCTGGGGAGGGGTCCTTCTGACCTTTAGAAGTAAAAGCATTTGGAAGTTAAAATTTCTTTTTCTTAAAAGGAAAAATAGAACAGACAGGGTACACTGTTACCTGTCTCTTTTGATTATTGAATTCTCAGATTGTGTTTTGATTCTTATTAGTACTGGCACAGAAATTTCCCATTTTCATTTACTTAACAAACATGAAGCGTTTCTTTGAGGCAAAACAGTCTGGTGCTAATAATACAACTGAGGAAAGGTAGGTGCCTGTCCTTCTGCGGCGTAGTGACTGAGAAACAGATGAGAAATTTTAGTATGAGAAGTGCTGTTGGGATATGTTTTTAAGCTGAGGTGTATAACCAGTTCTGGTGTAGGGGAGTGGAATGGGTATGTAAGTAGTGAAGAGAAGGCTCCCTTTCTCATGTCAGTTGAGAGTAATTTAGAATTTAGGCAAGTAGGGCAGAATTCTGTGACAGTGATTTTTTTTTTTTTTCTCTTTAAGGAGAATTAAGGGTAAGTAACTGTTCCCCAAGTGCTCTTTGCTGATGCTACATTTATAAAGCACCTACTGCATGTGTTGCAGTATATTAGGTGCATGAAGATTCAGTGATTCCCTCCCCTCATTGAGTATATAATCTGGTCTCTAGGAGTGTAGATGGAATTAAAATTACTGAAAATCCTTGTTAAAAAAAAAAATCCTAGAGTTAAAAGGAATATACCTTAAGCTTCTTCCAGGTGAGCCCTAGATTTCATTGAGATTGCAGAGCTTTTTCATAATCCTGTAGATTGTCCAGACTCTCTCCCAAGAATCGATAAACCACATGGAGAGCTGCCTTTTGTAGCTCAACTAAATGGGAGCCTAAATTTTGACATTAACCGTATTAAGAATGAATGGATGATTGCAAAGCAGTTAGTTTAGACAGTGTGAAGATAGTATGAAGTAGGTGGTTATTTATATTATAAATATTATATTTATATTATAAATATGGCCATGTTTTAAGAATCCCCAAATGGCTTACCAGCCCTTAGTCTTCTTTCTCTTGGGTTTTTTTGTTTTTGTTTTTTTGTTTTGAGAGAGGGAGCATGTGTGCATGCATGTGCATGAGCAGGAGGAAGGGGCTGAGGAGGAGAGAGAGAGAGACTCTCAAAGCAGGTTACGTGCTTCAGCATGGAGTCCAACACGGGGCTCGATCCCATGACCTTGAGATCATGACCTGAGTCCGAAATCAAGATTCAGACGCTTAACTGACTGAGCCACCCAGGTCCCCTTAAGTTTTTTTTTAATTTATTTATGGCAACAAGAAAGCAATTGTCACAATTGCATTATCTTTATGACTCAATAGTAAACCGCTCTAAACAAATTTTGTGTCATTGATATCCGAATGAATACATTGCAGCTATTCATCAGTCTTTAAATTGCAGGTTCTGTCAGTATGTGTGGAAGAAGAAAACATAATTCCTTATATCACCAATGTCCTACAAAATCCTGATTTGGCTCTGAGAATGGCTGTACGTAACAACTTAGCTGGTGCTGAAGAACTCTTTGCCCGGAAATTTAATGCTCTTTTTGCCCAGGGAAATTACTCAGAGGCAGCAAAGGTAGCTGCCAATGCACCAAAGGTAAATAGTTACGGAAATGAAATTGCCATGATGGGATTCATATTAATATGTTCTATTTCTAATAATGTTAGAAGTGGAACCAGCTCTCTCACAGAGAAACTAACCCTTTTTAGGTTGCATTTTCCTGTAGTATAAGTTACTTGTCAGTGCCTCTAGACTTGGTTAGCTCTTTAAAACTCAGTGTCAGATTATGTAGATCTAGCAAGCTATGATTTACATAGATGTAATAATGTTCAGTTAGTTATAACACTTTTTACCCTCATCAGCGATAGCTACTGATTTTTATTTTTTTTTTTTTTTTTTTTTTTTTTTTTTTTTTAAAGATTTTATTCATTTCATTTGACAGACAGAGATCACAAGTAGGCAGAGAGGCAGGCAGAGAGAGAGAGAGGAGGAAGCAGGCTCCCTGCTGAGCAGAGAGCCCGATGCGGGGCTCGATCCCAGGACCCTGGGATCATGACCTGAGCCGAAAGCAGAGGCCTCAACCCACTGAGCCACCCAGGCACCCCCTGATTTTTATTTTTAAACTTCAAAATTAAATAGATCCTGTTTAGTTTATGGTAAGAAGATTGTCTGAAATTTAGCTGAATTTATTCTCATCACCTTACTGTTATGTTGGACTGAATTAACACTCTATACCCCAATCAGTATTACGAAGTTTGCACTTAATGTGAATCTGCAACAACAGCCAGCTGTAAATGCTTTACGATTAAGCTGTTCTCTTACACATTGGCATTGTAATTGGATTGGTATATTTCTGATTCTGAATAATCTTACAACCTTGAACCAGTTGTGTGACAGATATTGACTGAATCTTTGCTATTTAGTGTATGGAACATTTGAAATTTGTTATTGGTAGATGAAGTCATGCTTTTAAGGTTGACGCAAGAGATCCTTGGAGTTATTAGTGTAATGTTGGATCACCTTTAAAAGGAGTCTTGCACATTTCTCTTTCTTAAAGGGAATCCTTCGTACCCCAGACACTATCCGTCGGTTCCAGAGTGTCCCAGCCCAGCCAGGTCAAACTTCTCCTCTACTTCAGTACTTTGGAATTCTTTTGGACCAGGGTCAGCTAAACAAATACGAATCCTTAGAACTGTGTAGGCCTGTACTTCAGCAAGGACGGAAACAGCTTTTGGAGAAATGGTTAAAAGAAGATAAGGTACATTAACTTATGTTAACATACTTTTGCCTTGATCGTATTTAAATACCATGGTAGCAAGTTAGAAACATCGAGGCTGCACCAAAATGCCCATTAATTACTTCTTATAGGAACAGAACAAGGACAGACATTGTATGAGATGCATTAACTTACTACCTTTTTGAAAATGTATTTAATTTTTATGTTGCATTGAGATAGAGTATCTTTGTTCAGTTTTTTAAATGGAATCCAGGATTCTTGCTTGGTGCTTAAGAGTACTAACCTGGAAGCAAATTGCTATCCTTTTGCTTTTGGAAAATTTTGGTATGAGATGCTTACTTCAGTATACATATACATATATGCATATGGTCAACATATGTAAGACTCTTTTGGACATAAGTTATATATTCTTTTATCTCACATCCCATACTTGATATATACAGTAGTTTCAACCTTACAAATACATCTTTTAGAAATTCCCAAGTATTATCAAAATTGTTGTATTTGCTACTAGTAACAAGTATTTGGATGTGCAAGGGAAACATGAAATGTTGAACGATTGTTGACATGTTACAAAACTTCAGGGCTGTCTAATTAGCAGTGGTAGGGATTCCCAATTACATGGAAAAATATTTAACTAGTTTCTTGAAATTTATTTAAATTTGACTCTTTAGATCGATGTGGTGACTTTAAAATTTGTTCTTAACCAGCTTTCTTTTCTGTAGGGTTTCCCTGTATTTTTTGTATTTGCCCAGCAATTTCTTTTTACACAAAGCAGTTAATAGCACTGTGTTTCTTGAGCACATTATGGAAAATGTTGCTTACTTGTAAGGCAGCTAACAAGTTTAAACAGTTGCTTGGTGGCATTATTCCTTTCATTCCACCATAAAAAGCCTTTTTCAACAAAGTGGTAGTATTGAATTACCCTGTCTTATGCCACTGTCAGGAACTGAGGTGGTTCTGTTTAAAATACTCTGGTAGTGAATAACTTTTAATATCATTATACCTTTCAGTTTGTATTAAATATAAATATTAAAAATAATATTTTTACATTACTAATTCTAAGTCCTTGTTTCTTGACCCAGCTTCTAGCAGTCTTATGGGATACTGGAGAATAGTGCTTCAGAGTTGGGATGCTTGGACAGGAGTCACTGCTGAAGAATAGTTATTAGCCATACTAGCGAGTATTTGAGGTCCGTCCTAATTGTTTAAGTTAAGGGAGGATGGGAACAGCCGAAGTAACTGAGTTGACCTATATAGCTATGTGAAAGCTTTTTAGGTATCATTACCTTTTTTGTGAAAATGATCGTACGGGATTTATTTATGGTAAAAGGGATACTGATCAACTCTGTACTAGTTAGCATGTTCAGTTAAGAGGTATAGACTCCGGCAGAACTTTTTACCTCTCGGTGATAAATGCTGTTCTCTGACATAACCATTAAAAGTAGAAAATCAACTCTAGTATATAAATCAGAACTCTTAAGGAAGCTGTTTTCCGGATTGGGCAGCTGACTGACTCAATCTGAATAGTACAGAGGAGGGTATTTGCTTGTATACCACCTAAAACTCTAAAGTTTTTATCTCAGTCCCTGTAAAATTAGTATGTTCTGCTTTGCGACCTTAGATCTAAAAGTCAAAATTATAATGGAGCTTAGATAGCATAGACATACAAATTATACCTTAATTTTAAGAAGGGTCCTTAGGGGTAAGCCTCATCTGACTCCTTAAATATTTTTTTTTTAATATTTTATTTATTTATTTGACAGAGATAGATCACAAGTAGGCAGAGAGAGAGAGGGAGAAGCAGGCTCCCTGCTGAGCAGAGAGCCCGATGCGGGGCTCGATCCCAGGACCCTGAGATCATGACCTGAGCCGAAGGCAGAGGCCTAACCCTCTGAGCCACCCAGGTGCCCCTGACTCCTTAAATATTAAATTTTCATTTGATAACATTACATTAAAAATTGGATTCTTTTTGGAAAAATTGGGGCCATGTTGATCTGATGATCTGAATATTCATAAAAGATAGAAGTACAGGACTCTGCTTTTTAGGTACCTACTTCCTAACAAAGTAGTTGGTTATATCTATAAGCATGAAGTCTTGGTGGGCCTTTTATCCTTAAGTAGTAGGATGTGTGGAGAATTCTACTGAGACAGTGCTGTGAATACAAAATGAAGAGTCTTTACTAACCACAACCCTTGCATATTTATAATATATTCTGGGATAATTGTAAGTGCCTGTCATTAGTTATGTATAGTGGAAGTAATATTAACTGCTCATTTATAAAATAGCTCGTGGATTACTAAAAAGTCTCTTTTTCCCTTGGACAGCTGGAATGCTCAGAAGAACTGGGTGACCTTGTGAAATCTGTGGACCCTACTTTGGCACTTAGTGTGTATCTGCGGGCTAATGTCCCAAATAAAGTCATTCAGTGCTTTGCAGAAACAGGTCAAGTCCAGAAGATTGTTTTATATGCGAAAAAAGTGAGTTCAGTGAAACAGATTCTCAATATAAATTCATTAAAACATTGAGAAATTAACTTACAGTAATGGTCAATGAATTTAGTAGTGAATTTCTTTAAACTTTGAATTACTTAAAAAAGCATAAAAACCCTGTTTTAGCGCTCACATATAGAATTACACTTAACTCAGAAGTTACATGCTGGGGTGCCTGACTGACTCATTTGATAGACATGAGATTCTTAACCTTGGGGTCAAGTTTGAGCCCCACAATGGGTAGAGAGATTTCTTTTTAAAAATGAAGATAATCTTGCTTGGCTTCTCAGAATTTAAGATGTCATGGGCCTCTTTAACCTCTTAGAACAAACTTTGAAATGGTCATTCATTGAAAATGAGTAAGTCAGTTATAAAAATTTATAGTGTTCCATTCAAATATGTTATCACCAAGGGGTCTATTCACCTAATATAAACCAAGGTTTAAGTGAGCATGTTAACTTAATTAAAACTGAATTTGTACTTGCAGTAGTTCTATATTAGTAAATTTCTGTTGTAGAAAAAGCCTTCAAATAAGGCTAAACAGAAATGAAACTGTACAGTAGAAACTTTGCAAATCATTGTCTATTTTTAGGTTGGATATACTCCAGACTGGATATTTTTGCTGAGGAATGTCATGCGTATCAGTCCAGATCAGGGACAGCAGTTTGCCCAAATGTTAGTTCAGGATGAAGAACCTCTTGCTGATATCACACAGGTAAAGGCATTAAAATGTATTCTGTAGAAGTTGATTTAAAAAGTGAGTTCGGGGGAGGGATCTGGGTTTAAACAGCTTTGAAGAATGGGTTAACCTTTCAGTCTGTAGAAATTAGAGCTGTGTCTGTCAACATAAACCTCAAATATCTTATTTAAAAAAATAAACAAAAAAACCAGAAAAGCAAGTAGCAGAAGAATGGACAGGAAGATACCACCCATAAACAGTTTTAAAACATGTAAAACAAATTCCATCTTGTTTAGAATGCATATATATTAAAAATATGAAAAAATATATGGGAATAATAATAAAGAATGGTTTCTGCCATTGGGTGAAGGAAGAGATGCATATAGGAAGTGGGACTCAGAGACTTTTCCTATTTTGTGTATTTTAAATAGTTCATCAAAATTTTAGAACTATTGTTTTGATTGATTGTATTCTGCTCTTATATATAGTATCTTGACAATTTTTTTATCAGAATTAATAACTAGATGACAAAAATTTTATTCTTAAAATTATGAAGTTACGTTGTGCAAATGATATTTAAATCTGGGTTTCGTTTTGGCAGTTTTTGTATATGTAAAGTGATATTTAATTTCCTTCCATTTACAAATTTTCAACAGGATCATAAAGCAAGTTTTAAACATCTTAAAAAACAATTCTCATTAAAATTTTTTTCCCAGATTGTGGATGTCTTTATGGAATACAATCTAATTCAGCAGTGTACAGCATTCTTGCTTGATGCCCTGAAGAATAACCGCCCATCTGAAGGTCCTTTACAGACACGGTTGCTTGAGATGAACCTTATGCATGCGCCTCAAGTACGTTTTTCCTTTATTTAGGCAGTTAGTTAGTTCTAGTTAGTAGATATTGAGAGCTTCTTAAATTAAGCTATTTGAAGCTACTGTGATGCCTTTACTTTCTCCTTTATTCACTATTGAATCTTAGTGTGTAATCTGGATATAGAATTATTGCTGTAAATGGGATATAAAATAAATTTGTCCTATTTGTGGTTTTATAGGTTGCAGATGCTATTCTAGGGAATCAGATGTTCACGCATTATGACCGGGCTCATATTGCTCAGCTGTGTGAAAAGGCTGGTCTGCTGCAGCGTGCATTAGAACACTTCACTGATTTATATGACATAAAGCGTGCGGTTGTTCACACTCATCTTCTTAACCCTGAGGTATTGTCTTTATCTAACAGATGGCGATATGATTGGTATACAGAAAATGTGTTTGTAGTACTGAATTAGATTCTACCATTAAGTTCGATATTATTTCATTTATGTATTTGTTTACCTGTTTATTTTGTCCTCTAGTGGTTAGTGAATTACTTTGGGTCCTTATCAGTGGAAGACTCCCTAGAATGCCTCAGGGCCATGCTGTCTGCCAATATTCGTCAAAATCTGCAGATTTGTGTTCAGGTGGCTTCGAAATATCATGAGCAACTGTCAACTCAGTCTCTGATTGAACTTTTTGAATCTTTCAAGAGTTTTGAAGGTAATTAAGAGTTTCTAAGTTGTTTTTAATTGAGAGCCAAGAGGGGTATTATTATGATATTGTACTATTGGAAATTCTGTCTTTCTACAAGCTAAATTTTATGGGACAATTTGAATTTTATTTATTAAATGTCAACCCTTTTATGTTGGATTCTAGAGATGTGCAGCGAATGAGACTCAGCTTGGATATTTTATAGATGAATTAAAGGCAGAATTTTAAGACATAAACCTGAATAGTAGCTTTGTCATAATTGTATAAAATGAAAATATTAATGGTCAGGTATAATAAGATTTCACACTTCTGTTGTCTGACTCTTAAAATGGCAAATGTTTCTAGCCAGGGACATTTTGTGACTTACCATTATATACTGGGTTTTCTCAACCTTTACAGTATAGATAATTTGGGGAGTTTTTGTTTTGTTTTGTTTTTTTGCACCATAGATAATTTGGGCTGGATAATTTGTTTTGGGGGTGGGTTGTCATGTGCATGCAGGATATTTAGCCGCATTCCTGGCTTCTACTTCTAGATGCCAGTAGCAGCTAAAACAGCTGTGATCACCAAAAGTGTCCCCAGACATTGCCAAATGTCTGTCTCCTAGGAAGAAAAGTACCCCATGTGAGAATCACTGCTATACTGAGTGGCAGTGTAATACCTATTGGATAATGCTTAGGTTTATTAGCTAAGCTTCTGGGCCCCAGTCATCTTTTTTTCCTTCTATTTGTCCTGTTGCTCTAGACAGAAAGAATAAGATTTCTACTAGTTTACTTAATTTCTCAGTTTCTGTGTATTATACACTGAATTGATTCTGTTCATTCAAGTACAGTAGCCACTAGTGACATGTAGCTATATAAATTTGAAGTAATTAAAATTGAATACAATTAAAATTTTAGTATATGTGCTGCCGAAGCGAGCACTACAATTAAAATTTTAGTTCTTTAGTCACAGCAGCCGCATTTCAAGTACTTAATAGCTGTGTATGGTTAGTGCCTATCATATTGGACAGTGCAGATATAGAACATTTTTATCACAGAAAGTTCTGTTGGACAGCACTGCATTAAATTCTTTTCAAACCACTTTTGTATTTTTTCTGTTAACTGAATATAGGAAAAACCTGCTCTAAGGGACTTCTTTTAAAATTTCTCATACGAAACTGGTATGATTTCATTTAAAATTTCTCCTGTGCAACATGGTGTGATTAGCTTTGGTATTAGGTAGCTAATAATATAGGTAGCTCCTAACTACTTCTATAATAATATAGGTAGCTCCTAACTACTTCTCAGCTACTAGAAAACTTTGAATTGTCTGTTCTGTAGGGATTTAAGTGAATGCTCATTTATTGAATCGATTACTAGGTTAATTAGTATTCTTATTGAGCTTTTTGAGCAACCAGTTTTTACTTGGGGCTATACAATATAAGTTATTTTTAAATTGAGGTATAATTGACATGATGTTTCTTTAATTGCTTAAGTATTTTTCAGTTCTATCATTCTCAGAGGTACGTCTATGCTTAATTTCAGTTATTTGTCTTTTTAAGGTCTCTTTTATTTTCTGGGATCCATTGTTAACTTTAGTCAGGACCCAGATGTGCACTTTAAGTATATTCAGGCAGCTTGCAAGACTGGGCAGATCAAAGAAGTAGAAAGAATCTGCAGAGAAAGCAACTGCTATGATCCTGAGCGAGTCAAGAATTTTCTCAAGGTAAGTGGTTTTGAGTAATGCACTTTCTGGCTGGATTGAAGATCAGTAGTTTTACATAGGTTTCATCATAGTTTTAAATATTTGTTTTCCCTGGTGCACCCAGGTGGCTCAGTTGGTTAAATGTCTGCCTTCAGCTCAGGTTATGATCTCTGTGTCCTTCGATGGAGGCCCATATTGGGCTCCCTGCTCAGTGGGGAGTCTGCTCCTCCTCCTCCCTATGCCTCTCTCCCCTACTCATGGGTGTGCGTGCTATCTCTCTCTCTCTCTCTGTCTGTGTCTGTTCTGTGTCTCAGATAAATAAATGTTTAAAAATACTGTTTCTCCTAATGGGAAATTCTTAACATTCTCAAGTTACGTGCTAAATTACTTCTTCCATATTTAATACTCTGTGGTTTCCTTCGAAATAAGGGAAGTGGTAAGTAATACTTAAGAATGAACATTTCTTGGGGTGCCTGGATGGCTCAGTGGGTTAAGCCTCTGCCTTCACCTTGGGTGGTGACCTTAGGGTTCTGGGATTGAGCCTATTATCTGGCTTTCTGCTCAGTAGGGAGCCTGCTTCTCCTTCTCTCTCTGCCTGCCTCTTTGCCTACTTGTGATCTCTGAGTGTCAAATAAACAAATAAAATCTTAACAACAACAAAAAAAGAATGAACATCTTTTTTTTTTTTAAGATTTTATTTGTTTATTTGACAGAGAGAGATCACAAGTAGACAGAGAGGCAGGCAGAAAGAGAGAGAGAGAGAGAGGGAAGCAGGCTCCCTGCTGAGCAGAGAGCCCGATGCGGGACTTGATCCGAGGACCCTGAGATCATGACCTGAGCTGAAGGCAGCGGCTTAACCCACTGAGCCACCCAGGCGCCCCGAATGAACATCTTTTTTAAAGAAGAAAAAGGGGCGCCTGGGTGGCTAAGTGGGTTAAAGCCGCTGCCTTCGGCTCGGGTCATGGTCCCAGGGTCCTGGGATCGAGCCCCGCGTGGGGCTCTCTGCTCAGCAGGGAGCCTGCTTCCTCCTCTCTCTCTCTGCCTGCCTCTCTGCCTGCTTGTGATCTCTGTCTGTAAAATGAATAAATAAAATCTTTAAAAAAAAAAAAAAAGAAGAAGAAGAAAAAAATAGCACTGTGTCAAAAGAATTTCTTTCACTTGAATTTTGGAAGAAAAATTTTGAAAAGTAGTTGGAGATTCTCAGTGTTTAGATTTTCAGGTATACTCCTCTTAAAGATTAAGGTCACTTTGCCCTTATGTCCTTGAGGAGCCTGTATTTACACGAAGGGTTTTGTTATCTTGTTATCTAAAGGACCTAGGTTTCTCTCTCATCGAAGTAGCTTTTTTCTAGAAACTCAATATTAATTGTGTGTAACTAATTAAACTGAAGGTAAGATCTAACAAAAAAAACCCTCAGCTTTTCGACACTAGTTATAGAAAAGTAAGAACTGCCTGTGTTGCAGTGAAGAATAATGGTTTAAAGATTTTTAGCTCATCAGAACATATGGGCAGTTAAATTTGTTTAATGTTTACTTTAGTTTTACTCTTATATCTACCAGTTATACAGTGAGGAAAATAAAGCTTTAAAATTGGCAGTTGCCGATAAAAATAAACTATAGAACACTTCGATTACCCCTTAAAAATATATTTTGCACTTAAATTTTATACAACATGGGTGTATGTGTATATATATGAAACAATTCCAGAGACTGTATATAAAGTTAAGTATTTTTTGTCTTTTGGAAGAATTTTACATTGAAACTAAAACCAAAACAATTATTTTGTAATTCAGTATACTGAATCTAAAATACTGTACTAAATAACATAGATTATCTAAATCTATAGTTTTATTAGCTGCTGTCCCTTCTGAAGAATTATTGCTGGGCTCTAGATTAAACAGCTAAACTCTTAGTTACTAAGTATAGAAGTTGCCTTATATTTTAGATTAAAAGATAAATTTTCCCCAGTATGTATAGCTTTCTATGATGTCTTGGCCATCATGAGTATTCTGAGTAACCTGGCTAGTATGCTGTGTTCAAACCCAAGTCTTTCTGGTGCCAAAAAGCCTTCTAGATCAGGAAGATTTGATGCTTTATGCTTGACTAGAGTACCCAAGAAAACAATTCAGTTCCTCTTTTGAGTATCAGTATGGTTTCTTTTTTTTTTTTTTTTTTTTTTAATATTACCTGATTCTCACACTGATTCCTTTTTTGTTATTAAGCTCTCAACTGTTACGCTTCAGTTGTCATTGCTTTAGAACTGGGTTTGTATTTTTCTATTATTTATATGTAAAATGGTACTAAATTAATTATTTTCACTTAATTATGATCTTGAGCTTCAGAAATCCTCTGGATTTTAGCATGGTATAACCTTATGTTGCATAGCCCCTGAGATCTAATGAGAAGAGGACTCCCCTTCCACACATCACACTGTGAATCAGGTGTAAGTTTGATAGAGTAGGAAAGTGGATGTTTTTTCTGGGCTTTTAAACCAGTCAGCCCTGGTTCAAATTCTGTTTGTGTCATTAGCTATTGTTTGTACATTTGGTATTTGTCTAGCTGTTAACTAAGGCAAATTGACTAGTATGCCTTCGCCTCAGTTTCTTCAGCCAGAAGCTGTGTTCATCTAGTCAAGTACCTTGTATGCCATAGGTGTTCAAGTGATAACTATTGTTAATAAACTGTGTTGGTGGACCTGGAAATAAGGTAGAGTCAGCCAACATGTGATCATTTTCTATCAGGCAAGTTTTCCCTTTGGTTTTATTTTATTCCTGACTTTATGAAGGAATTTTATTTCCAGCCGAAGTTAAAGGTAAACCTTGTGTCTTATCTTCAGCCTGAAATGGGAGCTCAGTACTTAGATATTACTGTTGTATTCTACCTTGTACCGCAGTAATAAGAATAAACATACTAGCCCTTCACTCACTTTCCTTATTGACCTGTATAATGCTACATCTCATCATCGCGGTCCTTAAATTTTATTTTGGAGACACTAGCTGTATGATAATTGACTGGTGTGATATGTAAACTCTGAGAAGAAAAATACTCTGATCCTGAACATTCAAGTGCCATTTATGTGTTAGCCACCAGGAATACAGAGATTGGTAGATTATGACTTCTTCTTTGGAAGGCAGCTATGCTCACCACTATACCACCAACACCGATTGATGATGACTTCTTCTTTAAAGTAGCCTGTGACAGGATGAAATGTTGTCATTAGCATCATTTGGCTCATGCATTCACCCTGTGGAACTATAGCTCTCTGTAGAAAGCATGGAACTGTTCTTCAGACCCATGATCTGCTTTCTGTTACCTTTGATCTTAATTCTTTTACCATTTTTCTTTTCTGGTTGTACTTAAACCATACTGGCCTGCTTGCTATTCCTAGAACTCCCTGAACCGTCTCCTGCCCCAGGACATTGCTTGTGCCCTTTTCTACTTTTTTCTCAAATCTTCATGACAAGAATTCCTTGCCTTTATTCAGATTTCTGATGAAATGTTAAGAGCAAGGATGTCTCAGATTACCGTGTTTAGGATAAAACCTACCTTCTGTCTTCACCTCATCCATGTCCTGCTTTATTTTTCTTTAAAACACTTAACATTACAAGACCTTCCTTTTTTCCACCAGAACATGGTTCCCTGAGAGAATGCTTTACCTTATTCCCTGCTATATCTTAGTGCATAAGAACAGTGTCCAGTATATAGATAATAAATATGATTTAAGTGAATAACTTAATATTTAAGAAAACCTCTGAACGTGTTTATATAATTTCAGTTTTGTTCTTTAAAATGTTTAACCATAGTAGCTAGTGGGTTAACCTTTTTAGGAAATAATTTAAACTATTAATAGCATTTTTCCCATATGTGAAATCATGTGCAAATTTAGGCAGTCAAGAAAATACACTAGTTTTTAATCTACTTTTCTAATCTTAAATTTTCTTCAGAAATACAGTATAGTTGTCTTAACCAGCAGAATTCTTAAAGACCCATGCATGAGACTAAAATGCCTAGGTAATCTTACATTACTATTAAGTGTATTTTCTAAGTGGTAAAATAAAGTATATAATATTTTATGTGGATATTAAAGAGGAAAAAGAAGATTAGTGTGTTGATCCACTGACTTTCTGATGTTTATTTAGTAGGAAAAACTTGGCCAACTGAAATCTTATGGATAGGTAGATCAACATTTTTTCTAGAAATTACTGTAGCTGTTAGTACAGAGTTTCCATGGTGCTAAATAATACATGCTTTAGACTTTCCTTAATGGCAAAAATCTGCAACTGGACTTCCACTTCAGATTTACAGCCATTTTGATTTTTTATTTGGATTTTCTCCTGACTCCCATAGTTAGTTTGGTGTTCTCTGAACATTTCATAGGCTATTCTTCAAATTATTTATAATTGGATGAGTGATATGCACTAAACTTACGAACCATTTTATTTTAACATTGCAAATAATGTTCTCAGTGGCTGTCATTGGGGAAAGTTCTGTTCTGCTTAGTTGTACTTCCTTATTAGACTGACATAGAGGAATCATTTATTGAGGAATGTTTCACTGTGTGTAAATGAATTCCTGATGGAAACTATTGTTTTTTGTGCTGTACCTTATGTCTGGAATTTAACAGGACATGTATCAGGTAAATGCCCAGTACAGGTCTTACCAACCTGTCTGTAACATCTGTGTCAATCTATAAGTAGGATTATAGCTTGGTATTTGTAATGATAAAAACAATTGGTAATTTAAAGATGTCTTTTCCTTATGTGCTTGTTTTTTTCTCTGTCTCTCTCTCTTTTTTTTTTTTCTATAACCATCATGCTGCTCCTTTAGACTTTATTGTAATAGAGGCGGGCCATGTAGATTGGAATTTGGGAGGGGTAAAAAATCATTAGTTTGAAACAACTACGAACCATTTATGTCGTCATTTTTATAATGTGACTGTAGTTCTTACTTAAGTCAACTCCAAACTCACTTGCAATGTTACTATTAATGAAAGTCCTACTGTGATTATTTTATATCCTAAAATGCCACTGGTGGCTCACAAATCTGTTACTTTTTTTTGATAAAGGGTATATGTGGAAAGGACTTGTATTTTGCTATGAATCTAAGTCTAGCTTACTAAAAATTTAGTGGAATTACGAAAAATTTAGTGGAACACCAGCTACTGGGGCATTTTTTTCTTTGAGAGAAGAACCAAGTTTAGGTGAGCCTCTCCTGCCAGTATAGAATAGATTCTCATATTTTACATAGATTTGATAGTAAGTCTTCTTTTTGTTCTTTTTTCAGGAAGCAAAGCTAACAGATCAGTTACCACTTATCATTGTATGTGATCGATTTGACTTTGTCCATGATTTGGTGCTCTATTTATATAGAAATAATCTTCAAAAGTATATAGAGATATATGTACAGAAGGTAAGTAATACTTAAAAAATACCTTACCTTAAATTCTACTACTCACACTCTGGAAATCTTCATATCCTTTTGAAACTCTGCACAAAATGGGAGTAGCCTGCTACAGTGCCTGGCAACTTTTTTTCTTTCCTCGTTCAGAATCTTTATTTGGATTAGAATTTTACCTTCATGTTAAGCATAAAACAGAACAGACTGGTGTAGTTGAAGAAGTTGGGTGACCTACACACTAGTTACTTGATAACCCAACTCCTGAGGTAGAGGCCATAGACTCTAGAGCAGTTTTAAAAACCGTCTTAAACATAGATATTTGAAACCTTACCTTCTAACTTGAGAAATGGAAAAGCAGTTTTGCTGTAATGGAGATCTTTTAATTAGTCTTTCATATACATCCTGTAGCTTCTTTGGATTTAGAGCAATGCTGAGGTAATTAGCCAACCCCTTTCCTCCTTTTTCTGTCTACTTATAAGTTTAGACTCTTGGTTTATTACTGAACTTTAAAATTGAGCTTAAAAGAGGGAAATGAGAGTTCCGTTTTTTTTTTTAAAACTCTCTTTTTGTTTTGCTTGTTAGTGACATAATGGCATTTTTTTTTTAACCATAGGTGAATCCAAGTCGACTTCCTGTGGTTATTGGAGGATTGCTTGATGTTGATTGCTCTGAAGATGTCATTAAAAATTTAATTCTTGTTGTAAGAGGTCAATTCTCTACTGATGAGCTTGTTGCTGAGGTTGAAAAAAGAAACAGGTATAGTACCATTTTAATCTACATAAATGTGATAAATTAGTAGTCTCTCTTAGCAGGCTAATGGATTAAAAAATACAGACTCTCATTTGCCTGAAAGCTTTTTGATAAAACTGGATCATAATTCCCTGGAGACATCTAATTTAGAAGTGACAAGCTAGCTATATTGCTGAAAAAAAAAATCTGTTTTCTGAAACATTACAGTTTTGTTATAGATATTATTTACATGTTTATAATTACAGCTATGGTTTGGCTATGTTTCTAATGTAAACTATGTAAAAGGCCTCTTTTTAGTTAGGTATGACACCACTGTTTTAGTAACTAATTCTTTAATTTATGTCAGGTATAAAGAGAGAAAAGAATTCTGTGTGTAACTGTGGGTTAAATTGATTTTTAATTTGAACCTTAATGTGATAATATGAATTCTGAATTTCCACTAGAGGAAAATATAGTATAAGTGCTTCTAGTATTTATTATACCATGAAGTCTTTTTTTTTTAGCTGGGAAAATTTTTTTTTTTTTTTTTAAGATTTTATTTATTTGAGGGAGAATGAGTGAGAGAGAGCATGAGAGAGGAGAAGGTCAGAGGGAGAAGCAGACTCCCCAAGGAGCTGGGAGCCCGATGCGGGACTTGATCCTGGAAATCCAGGATCATGACCTGAGCTGAAGGCAGTTGCTCAACCAACTGAGCCACCTAGGCACCCTAGCTGAGAAATTTTGATGAACTGGTTTAGAAAGTGTTACTGTAGTAAATGAGGTTGGTGGATTGGTTTAACTGTGGGAAGTTACTCTGACTATGAAAAGACAACAAGAAAACCTATGTGGTTTAATTTTAACCTGAGTTGGTATAGGTATCCTTGAAATGGTATTCTAGAATTTGTATTTGAATATTTCAAACAGGAAAATTCTGTATTCAAAGACAATGGAAATACAGAATATAATACTGATTTTAAAAACTTGAGCCTGGTCTGAACTGATTATAGGTCGTAATAATTTAACATTTAGAAAGAGGTTTTAGTTGCATCTTAAATCTAATACCTGAAAACCATCTTGTTTGTATATTCTAAGCAAATAGCCAGAAAAATTTAGAAAATTTTGTCTTTAAGTTACAAATTACATTGTGATAAACTAGATTCACATCTGAGTCACTAGTTTAGATATGCCTTAGCTAATACTTATTTTTTCAGTTGCCAGGCATATCTGCTTGTGTTGCACTTGCTTATAGGACCATGATTTTTTTGCCTTAATACAAATTTGTGTCATTATCCTAATGGGAGTGAGTTCATAATAACTATACGAGTTTGGTAGCCAAAATATGGCCTGCTATTTTTCCTGTGGGTGCTTTTATTTTTATTATTATTTTTTTAAAGTTTGTTTATTTAAGTAACCTTCTCACCCAGCGTGGGGCTTGAACTCATGACCTGAGATCAAGAGTTGGAGGTTCCACCAACTGAGCCAGCCAGGCGCCTCCTCTAGGTGCTTTTAATAATTAAACCGTCGTCAAAAGAGTATTGGGTCATCAGAACCACTGAAACATAAGCTATAGCTTAGTGAAACCAATGCTCCTTGGTGGAATGGTCATATGACTGCTAGAATTATTAAACCCAGAGCTTCTAAAGCCACCAGATTTTGTTCACATTGTGTATTTAGGGTACTTCCCCCTTTGGCTGTAGGTAAGGTCTGTTAATTGTGTTAAAACTCTAAGGAACTGGGCACCTGGGTGGCTCAGTCGTTAGGCGTCTGCCTTCAGCTCAGGTCCTGATCCCAGGGTCTTGGGTTTGAGCCCAGGATCCGGCTCCCTGCTCTGCAGGAAGCCTACTTCTCCCTCTTCCACTCCCCCTGCTTGTGTTCCTGCTCTCACTATCTCTCAGTCAAATAAATAAATAAAATCTTTAAAAAACTTACAAGGGGGCGCCTGGGTGGCTCAGTGGGTTAAAGCCTCTGCCTACAGCTCAGGTCATGATACCAGGGTCCTGGGATCCAGCCCCACATCGGGTTCGCTGCTCAGTGGGGAGCCTGCTTCTTCTTCTTTCTGCCTACTTGTGATCTCCATCTGTCAAATAAATAAATAAAATCTTTAAAAAGAAAAATTATAAGGAACCTTAGATAATCTGGCCTGTTTTTTTGTATGACATTCCCATCTTACTTCCAAACAAAATTTATCTGAAGTCTAGGTATTTTGGCCAGTATTTTAAAAAAAAAAAAAAGTATGAATCTATAATCTCTTTTTTCTATATCCTATATAAATAATGTAGCAGATAGGTCTGGGAGATTCTGAAGAGAGTCTTCTATACCTTTTGTATAATCTTGGGCAAATCATTTAGCTGTCTCTGAATCTTAATTTACCAA
Source organism: Lutra lutra (assembly GCF_902655055.1). Taxonomy (NCBI): domain Eukaryota; kingdom Metazoa; phylum Chordata; class Mammalia; order Carnivora; family Mustelidae; genus Lutra; species Lutra lutra. The sequence goes on from NC_062293.1 coordinate 34,028,772, forward strand.
TTTGTAAATTGTTGAGAATTCAACAATTAATTGTAAATTGTTGAGAATTCAAAATATATATATGGGAGAGCATGTTATATACCATAAGGTATTTCTGTAGTTAGCATTGTCAAGAGTTGTGTGTTTTTTAATAATATATCATGTGTGGTTTTGTGTGTGTATGTGGTTTTTTTGTTTTGTTTTGAAATACTAGATTGAAACTGCTTCTGCCTTGGCTAGAGGCCAGAATTCATGAGGGCTGTGAGGAGCCTGCTACTCACAATGCATTAGCCAAAATCTACATAGACAGTAATAACAACCCAGAGAGATTTCTTCGTGAAAATCCTTATTATGACAGTCGCGTTGTTGGAAAGTATTGTGAGAAGAGAGATCCACATCTGGCCTGTGTTGCTTATGAACGTGGCCAGTGTGATCTGGAACTTATTAATGTGAGTACTGTTAGCTAAATGTTTACAGAGAGAAGGCTGCATTTTTAAATGCCTGTTGTATAATGTTAGATTAGTGAATTTTGAGTTTTATGGTGGCTTGAGGTGATATAGAGCATTCCTTGTAGTTGTGTGCTTTTTAAAAAAACTTTATTTGCCAATAATTGTGAATTTAAAGGGGCCAAAATAGTAAATTAAGTCTATATTCACCTACTAACATTTTAACCCCAGTAGTTGTATCACCTGTGTTCTCATACACAAACACACATACACACCATACATATATGTATATATATATATGTACATATGAGAATATGGTACATACTTCCTCGGTGTGTATTTTCTAAGACTAAGGGTATTCTGTTTTCATGACCACACTGTAGATATGAACTTTAGTCATCTTGATACTGACAGAATAATTTTAAATTCTGTCTTATTCTAGTTTTGTCATTGCCCCAATAATGTCTTTGTAGCATATACTGAATTTTAATAAAAACTTGGTTGTGACCTATTCAGGTTTATATGTAAAAGTGATGGATTAAAAAAAAGAAACATTAACAGGGTATAAATCATAAGAAAGAACCTTTAAAACTAAAGTTAGTCTATAGAAATTCTTTACTTTTTATTTTGAAACTAACCTTTAGTATCTTATTTAGGTTTGTAATGAGAATTCCCTCTTCAAAAGTCTTTCCCGCTATTTGGTACGCCGAAAGGATCCAGAATTATGGGGTAGTGTGCTGCTGGAAAGCAATCCTTACAGGAGACCCCTAATTGACCAGGTAAAATTGACAAATGTGTTTAAGGCTTATCTTTTTAACTATGAATAAAACCTTTCCGGGGCGCCTGGGTGGCTCAGTGGGTTAAAGGCTCTGCCTTTGGCTCGGGTCGTGATTCCCAGGGTCCTGGGATCGAGCCCCACATCGGGCTCTCTGATCCGTGGGGAGCCTGCTTCCTCCTCTCTCTCTGCCTGCCTCTCTGCCTACTTGTGATCTCTGTCTGTCAAATAAATAAATAAAATAACTTAAAAAAACAAAAACAAAAAAAAACCTTTCCTGTCATCATACCCATATGTACTCAAATAGATCATATTTAACTATGAGAGAAGGTAGTAAAAAGTAGAAAATAAAATTATACTAACATATATATTGCACATACATCATAAAAATGTTTTTTAGAACCCTAAAAATTGAAGGTTCTTAATGGTTTTTAAATTCTTTTGATAGAAGTACAAATATAGAAGAGAATAAATTGAAGGTTATTTATTTTTTGTTCCTGTCCTAGGAAGCATGTCTAAGGAAAATTCCCATTTTGGATACAAAGCTTCCTGGGAGCCATACAATTAGCCAAAAATAGAGGAATTACTGAGTCAGTATTGCCACATCTATGTAGTTTAATTCATATTTAGCCATTAAAGTGATAATGAGGAGTGGTTATTACAGGTAATATTTTAATCAGGGAAAAAGGTTACGTAATTAGGGTGGTTTTTCTAGAGACTGGAAGTACACATGATGTGGGTATACGTGGATTTGTGTAGAAAGACCTTTGTGTGATGAGTTTAAAGGTATTTTTCCTCCTTCATTATTTCAAGTTTTCTGCTGAGATGCCACCTTATTCTTATCAGATAATGTCTTCAGTAACCACCTGATTTTCAGTACTTTAACTCCCTAAATAAACAAATATATATATGTATATATATATGTACATACATACACATACACACACACACACATACATATGTATGTGTATATATATCTCTCTCTCTGTATACTTTGTAGGTTGTACAGACAGCCTTGTCTGAGACTCAGGACCCTGAAGAAGTGTCAGTAACTGTCAAGGCTTTTATGACTGCAGACCTTCCTAATGAACTCATTGAACTCCTGGAGAAAATTGTCCTTGATAACTCTGTATTCAGTGAACACAGGTATGCTCTAAGAAGGGCCCATTGGCTGTTAATATTCAGTCTTAAATTACGGCCTATCACTTTTGCGAAGAAGAAAAAGACAAAACTTAGAGAATGTTGTTTGAATTCTGACTCTTCTAATAGCCTCCTCTTCTCACCCTGCCTCTGAGACAAAAAACTCTTCATAGCCACAATGTTTATTCTTTATGACTAATAAGATCTTGATATAATGCAATTTTTTTTTCTTGAAAGGAATCTGCAAAACCTCCTCATCCTCACTGCAATCAAGGCTGACCGTACACGTGTTATGGAGTATATTAATCGCCTGGATAATTATGATGCCCCAGATATTGCCAATATTGCCATCTGCAATGAGCTGTTTGAAGAAGCATTTGCCATTTTCCGGAAATTTGATGTCAATACTTCAGCAGTTCAGGTAGATCTTCAGATTGCCTAAGTTGATTCAGTGTATGCATTATACTGTTAGACTCAGCATAATTGATTGCTTTGGCATAGAAAAGCAATAAAATCCTAACTGTTTATTATATGTGCTGCCGAAGCAAGCACAATCCTGACTGTTTAAATGTAATTGCTATGTGGCAAGATTCATTCTACTACAATCCATATTCAAAAATTGTTTGCTTAGGTCTTGATTGAACATATTGGAAATTTGGATCGGGCATATGAGTTTGCTGAACGCTGCAATGAACCTGCAGTCTGGAGTCAGCTTGCAAAAGCCCAGTTGCAGAAAGGAATGGTGAAGGAAGCCATTGATTCATATATCAAAGCAGATGATCCTTCATCCTACATGGAAGTTGTTCAAGCTGCCAATACTAGTGGTATGACTTCTTACTTTTATGTGTTTGTGACCTCAGAAAATATACCTAAGCTATGATTAAGCTAGGCATTAAGATACTGGTCTATTCTGCGGATGTGAGGGCGATCTGGCTGCGACATCTGTCACCCCATTGATCGCCAGGGTTGATTCGGCTGATCTGGCTGGCTAGGCGGGTGTCCCCTTCCTCCCTCACCGCTCCACGTGCGTCCCTCCTGAAACTGCACGCTCGGTCGAAGAGGACGACCTTCCCTGATAGAGGAGAGGACCGTTCTTCGGTCAAGGGTATACGAGTAGCTGCGCTCCCCTGCTAGAACCTCCAAACAAGCTCTCAAGATACTGGTCTATTCTGAATTTATATAGGAATGAGATACTGCATGGTTACTTGTGAAGAAATTTAGCACTCCGTCTTAGTCCACATATAGAAGGGCTGCATTTTGTGAACTTAAAAGGTCCATAGGGAATATTTTCTGTTTTCAAATCTCAGAATTCTTTTTAAGATTTTATTTATTTGAGAGAGATAGCTAGAGGGAGCACAAGCGGAGGTGGAGGGGAGCAGGGGGAGGGAGAAGCAGGCTCCCCGCTGAGCAGGGATTCCAATGCAGAAATCCCTGGGATCGTGACTTGTGGCAAAGGCAGATGCTTAACTGACTGAGCCACCTAGGCACCCCTGAAATCTCATAAAAATTTTTTTTTTAATTTTTTATTTTTTTATTAATATATAATGTATTATTAGCCCCGGGGGTATAGGTCTGTGAATTGCCAGGTTTACACACTTCACAGCACTCACCATAGCACATACCTTCCCCAATGTCCATAACCCCACCTCCCTCTCCCTACCCCCCTCCCCCGGCAACCCTCAGTTTGTTTTGTGAGATTAAGAGTCTCTCACGGTTTGTCTCCCTCCTGATCCCATCTTGTTTCATTTATTCTTTTCCTACCCGCCAAATCCCTCATGTTGCCTCTCAACTTCCTCAAATTAGGGAGATCAATGATAATTGTCTTTCTCTGATTGACTTACTCGCTAAGCATAATACCCTCTAGTTTCATCCACGTTGTCGCAAATGGCAAGATTTCATTTCTTTTGATGGCTGCATAGTATTCAATCGTGTGTGTGTGTGTGTGTGTACACCACATCTTTATCCATTCATCTGTTGATTGACATCTAGGTTCTTTCCATAGTTTGGCTATTGTGGACATTGCTGCTATAAACATTCGGGTACATGTGCCCCTTCGGATCACTACATTTGTATCTTTAGGGTAAATACCCAGTAGTGCGATTGCTGGGTCATAGCGTAGCTCTATTTTCAACTTTTTGAGGAACCTCCATGCTATTTTCCAGAGTGGTTGCACCAGCTTGCATTCCTACCAACAGTGTAGGAGGGTTCCCCTTTCTACACATCCTCGCCAGCATCTGTCATTTCCTGACTTGTGAATTTTAGCCATTCTGACTGGTGTGAGGTGGTATCTCATTGTGGCTTTGGAATTTTGGTTTACTTATAAAATTTTGATTGATTTCTAATCTGACAACTATAAGGAAAAGGGGAATTCAGGTATTCATTTGGTCAGTGATAATACAGAAATGTAATAAAAGTTTTGCCATTTTAGATACTTTTCATCATTTACATTTATTATTCTCTATTGTTTCCTTAGAAAGGAAATTAATAATTCTTGTTTATTTGAGTGAAAAGGTAAATGTTAAGATGTTAGTGTTTGGACTTACTTTCTTCTTTACACCTAGGAAACTGGGAAGAACTAGTGAAGTACTTGCAGATGGCCCGTAAGAAGGCTCGTGAGTCCTATGTGGAGACAGAATTGATATTTGCCCTGGCTAAAACAAATCGCCTTGCAGAGTTAGAAGAATTCATCAATGGGCCAAATAATGCTCATATCCAACAAGTGGGTTTCCTATTCACATTTTTTTCAGAGTATAAAAATAAGCTGTTAAGCAACTTTTTAAATAGTATCTAACCTATCACAACTAATGATTTCCAAGAAAAAAATGTTTCTCAGTATTAAATTGAGTTATGACTTTGGAAAGAGGATCGAGTTTACACTTACTGAAAATGAATTGTAATTGTTTCAGGTTGGTGACCGTTGTTATGATGAAAAGATGTATGATGCTGCTAAACTATTGTATAATAATGTTTCCAATTTTGGACGCTTGGCATCTACCCTGGTTCATCTGGGTGAATATCAGGCAGCTGTTGATGGAGCTAGGAAAGCTAACAGTACTCGAACATGGAAAGAGGTAATCTTAACACCAGTTCGAAGAATTAAGATTCTTGGAAATCTCTTTAAACTGATTAATTGAATTAACCAGCCATGTTTATATTTGAGTTTACATAATTGAAATTTTTGTTATAGGTCTGCTTCGCCTGTGTAGATGGCAAGGAGTTTCGTCTTGCTCAGATGTGTGGGCTTCATATAGTAGTACATGCAGATGAATTGGAGGAACTTATCAACTACTATCAGGTAATGAACAGGGGTCTTTTATTAATTGAGAGCTGTTGCTGCAGATGGTCTTATCTTTAATTGTGTATTTCCCTTATTCAGGATCGAGGCTACTTTGAAGAACTGATAACCATGTTGGAAGCAGCGCTGGGACTTGAGCGAGCTCATATGGGAATGTTTACCGAATTAGCTATTCTATATTCTAAATTTAAGCCACAGAAAATGAGGGAGCACCTGGAGCTGTTCTGGTCCAGAGTGAATATTCCTAAGGTAACACAGCCTTTTAACATTGTGAGGTGGCTCGATAGCTGTAATTAAAACTTTAAAACATCTTTCCTTTTTTAGGCTTTAGCTAGAATTACAGACTCCTATCTAAAGCATTTAAGTCTTTTCTTACGTAGGTGCTGAGAGCTGCAGAACAAGCTCATCTTTGGGCAGAACTGGTGTTTTTGTATGACAAGTACGAAGAATATGATAATGCCATAATTACTATGATGAACCATCCAACTGATGCATGGAAGGAAGGGCAGTTCAAAGATATCATTACCAAGGTGTGTAGCTTCTTCAGAAGATAGAAGTTTTGAAAGGAGAAAGCTCATTAGGAAATGACTCTTAATTTACATGTGGATTTTTCCCATTTTAGGTTGCCAATGTAGAACTATACTACAGAGCAATACAGTTCTACTTAGAATTCAAGCCTCTGTTGCTAAATGATTTGCTGATGGTGCTGTCTCCACGGTTGGATCATACTCGTGCTGTCAATTATTTCAGCAAGGTAATTTTAAAAACTTCAGATTTTCAGGGTGGTTCCTTAGTTGGTTAAATAGCTGCCTTCAGCTTGGATCATGATCCCAGAGTCCTGGGATCGAGCCCTGTGTTGGGCTTCCTGCTCAGTGGGGACCCTGCTTCTCCCTCTGCCACTTCCCCTGCTTATACGTGCATGCACGTGTGTTCTCTCTCTCTCTGTCAAATAAATAAAATTTGGGGACAAAACAACAACAACAACCTTAAGAATCTCAGCAAGGAACTAAGACATGTTTGGATAACTTTTGTTGAACGTTAAGGATATGCTCTGTTTGTAACAAAACTCTTTGTCTTAAAAGGTTAAACAGCTACCGCTGGTGAAACCATATTTGCGTTCAGTTCAAAACCACAATAACAAATCTGTGAATGAATCACTGAACAACCTCTTCATTACAGAAGAAGATTATCAGGTAAAACCTTTTATTTCTTGCATATATTTTCAGAAACTCAGGTTATGATTGAGTGGTTAAGCTGATGTGTTTGGGTTAAAAAAAAAAGCCCATTATCCCTTAGGATTGTGTAAACAGTAGGTACGTAGATGCCTGGGATCTAAATTTAGTGATGTTTTCAGGATTGATAAATCTGAGTTCTAATTGCCAAGTTTGCAGAATTTTGCTTAGATCATGTCTTAGTTGATGCTTTAGAAAAATATTGTAGTTACTTTGTTCTTAATCATCTAGATTTTAGGTGAGGTTCAAAAAGTCTTTGGTCTCTTAACTAAAACTTACTTGGTATTAAGTGTATTTATTCTCTGCTTTTCTTGCCCAATAGTATATTAGTATCTGTCTTTTAATAAACTTTCGCTAGGGAAGAATTTTGCAAACATGAAGTTAGAATTAAGGTAGGGGTGCCTGGGTAGCTCAGTGGGTTAAGCCTCTGCCTTCAGCCCAGGGCATGATCTCAGGGTCCTGGGATCGAGCCCCACATTGGGCTCTCTGCTAAGCAGGGAGCCTGCTTCCCCCCTCTCTCTGCCTGCTGCTCTGCCTGCTTGTGATCTCTGTCTGTCAAATAAATAAATAAAATCTTAAAAAAAAAAAAATTAAGTTTGTTCCCTTTTTTTTTCTCTTACTATTCGTGTGATGGGTTCAGATCTCATGCTAATCCGTATTACTAAGTATCATGTTTAATTGTATCAGGAGTTTCTCTAAAGCAAAGAATCTTATCCTCCAAATTACAAATCCTCCCATTTTCATAACTGTTCAAGTTAGTTCTTGATATTGAAAACCTTGGAGAAAATTGCACCTTTAGAAATTCTACATTTTTTATAGTACCTTTTATAAATTTTATAGTGCCTTTGACGGCATTGTTATACAGTCAGATCGAAGAACCTCCGTACTTGTTCAGCTTGTAACTTTCAGGCCTGATGCTTGAATCTCGGCTGTTGTATTCGAAGAAGGCTCATTGATCAAGTTGTATTTTAGACATACACATCATACAGCATATCGGTCAAGTCAGACACAGTAATGACTTCTTGATAAAAAATGATGGAGGGGCGCCTGGGTGGCTCAGTGGGTTAAGCCTCTGCCTTCGGCTCAGGTCATGATCTCAGGGTCCTGGGATCTAGTCCCGCATCGGGCTCTCTGCTCAGCAGGGAGCCTGCTCCCCTCTCTCTCTCTGCCTGCCTCTCTGTCTACTTGTGATCTCTCTCTGTCAAATAAATAAATAAAATATTTAAAAAAAAATGATGGAACAAGTTTTAAACTAAAACTGATTTGGCATTGGATTTTTTTGTTTTTTCAAGGCTCTGCGAACATCAATAGATGCTTATGACAACTTTGACAATATCTCACTTGCTCAACGTTTGGAAAAACATGAACTCATTGAGTTCAGAAGAATTGCTGCTTATCTCTTCAAAGGCAACAATCGTTGGAAACAGAGTGTAGAGCTGTGCAAGAAAGATAGCCTGTACAAGGTGGATAAAGTTGGTGGGGGCGGCCCTATTAAATGAAGAACTGGATGATCTGTTTTAACTCTAAGAATGTTATATTCAAAGTGATTATGGTCTATACAAGTTATCAGTATATGAGAATTGCCTTTAATCCCCCATTTGAGGGGGATGGTAATTAAGTCATTTTCTTGATTGTAAGGGTCATCTTCTGTTTGTGTCAAACCTCTGTTTAAAAAAACAAAAAAGTCACCCTGTCATCTTTTCTTTCAAGAAATCAAATTTAAATGTTTTCCTCCCTCATTGTATTACTCATTTTGCCAGTTTATTATATTTGAGTTTAATGTTTGACCTTCATCCTTTCCTTTGAATAGGATGCAATGCAGTATGCCTCTGAGTCTAAAGATACGGAGTTGGCTGAAGAACTCCTACAGTGGTTTTTGCAGGAAGAAAAAAGAGAGTGCTTTGGAGCTTGTCTTTTTACCTGTTATGATCTTTTAAGGCCAGATGTTGTCCTGGAAACTGCATGGAGGCACAATATCATGGATTTTGCCATGCCCTATTTCATCCAGGTCATGAAGGAATACTTGACAAAGGTAATGGTGCCTCTGAGTATATTCAGAGCTATTTATCTTAAGGATTTGTAAAATTCCACATGCAGATTTATTTTTTTCAAATCTTTTTTCTCTAGTAGAAGTGTTAAGTCATTTGGTTGTCATAAAATATTTTTATTCTTCAGTAATTTATAATGTCTGACAAATGACATTGAATGGAAAAAGGAACTCAAACATAACTTGTCAGAATGTTTACCCTCCATGTATTTCTGAGGGTGAATAGTGTTACTTCTATATTGTATGTTTGGGTTTTTTTAAACATCTACTAAAAAGATTTTTTTCGCCCCCCAAAATAACCTCTTCCTCAAGTCAGTTCTTATAACTCAGATATCCATAACTTAGTAGTGTAGATTCCCTTTTATTTGGTTGCTTCTTGACTTTAATATATCTGCCTGTTTTCTTCTGGGGAAGCAAAATCTATATTCTTAACATCCCATTGATCTTCTGGTAGTACATTTTGGTAGCTTAACCCCTAATTTAAAAATAAAGCAGGTTAATAATTAACAACATATTACCTAAAAATGCATTAAACAAGCCATGGGTATAATCATCTTACAAAATTCACGTAATGTACCTTTTTGATGTCATAATTTTTTTTTACTTACTTGATCCTCAACAGTTACTAGCTTTTTTACTGTAGAACATTTTTAAATGGTCCTAAGGGATCCATTTGTTAAAACAAAACATGCTTATTAAAATCAGTCTCACATCTGATCTCTTCAGCATGTCTGAGTAAAGGGGGAAAAAAAGTACTGCTAATGACCCCTAGTGTGAATATTTCCTTAGGGTGCCATCGAAGTAGATACCATTGTGTTGAGTCATAATTTTATAAGAATTAACATTTTTGGTATAAAAACTGCTTGAAGTCCAGTATAAGAAAACGGTTGCCTTATATTAGCCATAGATGAGAATAGCTTCTTTTCATATGCATAATGCCAACTTAAGAGACCTGACTCTAAGCTGCTGTTAACTGAAATGCTGTAAGTTTTACTAGCGATTAAGCTGCTTTCTATCACACTGACTCTAGCATAAATTCTTCTGCAGTAAGCTCTGAAGTTTAAAAAAAATCCTAAATTTTGCTTCCAGTATGCCCTTTATTTTCACTTTTCTCATGCCTTTTTTAGTGGTTAGTTGTTTCTCCCCTAAACCTTTGTTGCTGATTCTACCTTTTTATGCTCAATATGGAATTTGATTTTTTTTCTAAGCTGCACCTTCTGAATTCCTTTGCAGGTTGATGCAATAAAGGAAAAGGTGAAAGTTGATTCTTTTCCATCTTTAAGTCTGGAGGACTAAGTCTAAGGAATTTGCATGATTTTTTTTCCTTCCTTTTCTACACTGCTGCTGCTGCTTTTTCCCCCAAATAAATTTTCACTAAAGCCTCTGCAAGTCCCTTGAAACATAACTATAATAGAGCTGTAGGACATTAGTAGATGTTTGCTACTAATCGGCTAATAGGCTTTAGGAAGGGCAGGAGGCTAATCAGTAGTTGGTTCACAGTCTCTCTTAAATATATTATTAAAAACCGAGCTTGGTGAGTTTCCATATTAATTCCAAAGTTTCAGGAAATTTCTCTTCCCTGTCAGGGTATCTGGACCATGATAGGATTTTCTTAATACTCTAAATAAATTTAAGCAGCCTCTGGTTTTATTTTGTGAGCTTTGCCTGACAGTTGTTGAATTTATATATGTACATATATGCCCTAAAAGGCTTTTTGGGGTTTTTTTTTTTTGGTATTGAAGGACTGTGATCCAGTTTCTGATCTCTTGATTCTTACTAATTTTTTGCTGAAAGTAGATACAAGAGATACTAGCTGCTTCCGAAGAGACTTTCCTCATGTTTCTCCAGGTGTCCAGTTCTTATGGTGCTAGTCCATTTTCAAGAAGAATCAAAACTTTTTTAATCTTGAGAGTAGCTTGCTATAACTGTTGCTAAGCAACATGGATTATTTCTGTATATAATGAAGCAATATTAACTTCTTCCTGTAATAAGGCACACTTCTGAAGCTACCTAAAATTTGCTGTTATTCATCCTGTTGGCTTGTCCAAGGTCAAATTTAGGCACCTTTTTGGTTGCTGCTTCCTTCATTGGCTTGTCTCCATCCCAGTGTAAATGAAACAAACTTATGACTGGTATCAAATTGTTGTACTAAAAGGGTGGGAAGGTAAAGGAGAGTTGAAACAAATTTGAAAGACTTTGGGTGGGGGACAGTGCCTTGGCATTATGTTGAACCAAACTGGAATCACCATTGGAACTTACGGCAAACCTGAATAAAATGCATTGTGTGTGAGGCCCTTCAGCAGCTAGTAAAGCAAGGCAGTTAGAAAGCGTGTGTGTGAAAAACAGGTAATTGAACTGTAGTGTTATGCCTTGTTTTAAATCAAGCATGTACAACAGTCATTGCAATTACATCATACTACTTTTGAAACTCTTAAAGCATTGCTGTGGGCTGTGTGTGTTTCCTTGAGAGCCTGTATAGCAACAGTCATCTTCAGATCTCACTTCTTGCTTCAGTACTTTTGCCTTTTTTTCATGCACACATACACCAAAATAACTGACTGCATGTTAACTTTTCCTCTGCAGCATATTGCAGTCTTTGTGGAAAAGCCTTTTACATTATAGTGAATTTTTAATAGTACAGATGGAACTGAACTCAGTGACATGCTTACCTGTATTTTTCTTTTTAAATCCAAGGATCAGAAACTTTTGTTACAGCTCTTAACAAAAGCTTATGTTCATTAAAGCCTTCTCTGCTTTTCTTTTTTGAGCAATCTAAATTGGGTCAGTGGAAACAAAAATTAGATGTTGCTGTGCCAGAGGCTGTCCCATTATATAGAAAAATAAAATTTTTGCTTAATTTGATGCTATTCCTTCAGAGTTACTATTTTTTGTTCCCCCCCCCCCATGCCCAACCTGTCTGTGACCATGCCTGGGCATTGTGGTATTGCTAGCTTTTCTTCTAAGTCTTTAATGTGTACTACTTTAATAGGACGTCTTTCTTGAACATTTGATTTAGGTTCACCTCTGACATTAATGTTTAAACATGTGTTCCCTTCAGATTCTTTTCCTTGAAAGTCTGGAAATGTATTATGCAGTGGTGACTTTTTTTTGGTTGGTGTTTCGTTTTTCTTCTAATAACTTGGAAGTTATTTACACTCATCCATGTACTTTTTTGTATAACCTCTTTAGCTCACTCTTGGATACTGTTTTGTTTTGTTTTGTTTTTTCTTTTAAAGATTTTATTTATTTATTTGACAGACAGAGATCACAAGTAGGCAGAGAGGCAGACAGATAGAGAGAGAGGTGGAAGCAGGCTCCCTGCAGAGCAGAGAGCCCGACAAGGGGCTCGATTCCAGGACGCTGGGATCATGACCTGAGCCGAAGGCAGAGGCTTTAACCCACTGAGCCACCCAGGTGCCCCTTGGATACTGTTTAGTTAGCAAAACCCTATCTGACCCTGATGGCACAGACTGTGCTTTAAAGTATACAGCTGAAATAATTTTTAAGCTTGAATGCCAAATATTGGTTATTTCTCATGGTACTTCTATTCCGTAGTTGTTTTTGATATAGGGGTAATTTGTAACACTGAACACATAGGCCATGAAATAGGAAAATGGCATACAAAAGCATAACCAATCCATTTTCCAAGTGTAGAAAAACCACATTTTATCTGAAGGTATCTAGGGTGTGTACCCCAACTTTTCTCAGATTATTCTCTGATAAACTAGAATGGATTTGATTTACATTTATAATATTTAATATGGGACAAAAGATGTATAAAATACTGTCCTGACCTTAATAACCTATGTAAAGACTCACACATGCAATTTTAAATCATTTCAAATAGAAACTACAGGCTACTTTAACCTTTTTAGGACCTGGTCTTTATAATTTTTCACTAAAGTCTGCATGTCTTTTTTTGTGATTTTCACTGTTTACCTTTTTGAAGAATACGCCATGACCTCATTAAAAGTTTTTCCTGCACTCTGCCCCCCATCTCACCCAACACACTTAGGACTTTTGAAAACCACGAGTAATAGATAACATCAAAATTTGAAGTTTTAGTTTTACCTCAGGTATAATGATAGACTTTTAAATATAGTTTAAAAGACAAATATAATTTAAAATGCAGGTGGAAGTTGTATAGTAGACATCCCATAAGCCCACTGTCCTAATAACATTTCTCCCCAATTTTTCACAGAATAACAGAACCAAATCCTGTTAGTCCTAGAAAAAATTTTGCAGAATATCTTATTCAGCTATCATTATACAGACAGGACATTTGAGGATCGGTGTAATGGTCTGCCAGGGTCACTCAACTAGTTTGTGGAAGGACCTGTGTACTCCAGCTCCTTTCTTTCACTTTTTAAAAAAAAAAAAACTTTTTTAAACATTTGGACTCCTACAGCATTAGTTCTTTCTGATACTATCCACTTTTATTTAGAGTAGTTAGCATGTAATAGCCATTTACTACTTTGCTTAATTAAAAGCAAAAAAAATTCTTCCTCTGAGACACTGGGGCAAAAATTAGGCATTCCTACTACTATTTCTACTTCTTAGAAAATAGAGCATTAGAACATGCAGCCTGTCTTTATCAAACAATGGAATATGGGGCCACTTCGTGTCTTAAACTTCAGTCTGCACCTGTAACAATTATCAGCAGAAACTGCACACTTGGCAAAAGATAGCTTATTCCAAATGAGCATTTGCCCAGTCATTAACTCATTTACTTCCTTGAATATCTTTTCCTTTGGGGAGGGAAGTTTTGCCTGGTCATGAGTTCATTATTATTACCTTTGACATGGTTTAAACTTCATTTGAAAAAGTGGTTCCTTCTCGTTATTTCCCTCCCTCAGGCTGGCTGCATCCTAGCATGCCCAGTTTTAGCCTGGCGTGAGCTTTTATGGCATTTATAAATCCCTCCTTCCTGAGGGTTTATAATGACAGTGCTAAAAATCACCTTGACTGAACTGTGAATATTGCCAATGAATTTGAGGGGGCCTGAGAATGTTCTTTAGTCTGTTTTATTTTGACAAAATTTAACATACTAAGGCTTTTCCACTTTCTGCCATAAACCTAGGTTTGTAATACTTTTGAGGTATTAAGTAACATTACCTGTTTTTCTCCAGGTGGATAAATTAGATGCTTCAGAGTCACTGAGAAAAGAAGAAGAACAAGCTACAGAGACGCAACCTATTGTTTATGGTAATCTCGCTCTCTTTGTTTAACCCCACAGAAAAGTATTAGGCAGACATTTTCATTCTGTAGGGATCCTACCTCAAAACAGAAATATAGTAAGTTTCTAAAGTGCAAAAGGCTCACTGAGTTTAGGAATAATTCTGCCATCTTTTTCTGAAAACAGTCTTAAAGCAGACTTTGAAATTGTTGATTAAGGTCATCTTAAATGCAAAGACAATATTAAAAACCAGTCACTTAAAATCATAACTTTAATTTTCCTATTGCCTGCTCACTGATCGATTCGTAAGGATATTTCGTAAGAAAGAAATATTAATGAGTCCAGTTTTCAGAAATGCAGAAAGTAAGAGAACATGCCAAGGGTGTCTTTAGTGTGCTTTACATAAAGAGTACATCTTTAAGTTCTAACCAGGGCAGAGAACTGGGTTATTTCCATTTGAGAACTTTCCAGAGAGAGAGGATCTTGAGACTCACCGTGAATATTGAAGGCAGTTTAATTTCTTCTGTGTGCAAGTCTGAGCTACTTCCCTTTTCCCTCTTACTCTTGGTGAGCATACTCATTTGAATAATGAATTAGGGAGCTATAAATTACAGCACTATACCCAGGTGTTCTTTGGAGGAAAGCATAAAATTGTGACCACCTTGCTAAAGGAAATGATAAAATACAAATCTATTATGACAGTTATCTCCTTTTTATTATATATTAAAAGGATTCCGGGAATTTAGAGGACTGTGTGGTTTTGATAAAGTTGGAGAAGATAAATCTAAAAGATTAAAGATGATTAGATTAAAGCAGGTTAAAAGATTGGAGCAAGATGTTTGACATATTTGAGATAGGAAACACAGTATCCCATAATACTTTGGGGGTACCTACTGAATTTGACTTATCTTCAGAGCGTTTAAATGGAGAGTTGGTCTAGGCAGTTGAAAATTTCAGCATCAAGGTTAAAAGTGATTTTTACAAACTGCTGATTTCCAAAAAGAATTTACTCACAAACAACAGTTTTCGTTATTCATAAAAAAGAGACATGAGGTCACTTGTCTGAGAGAAACCTTGCACTAGGTTTACATTCATTTGGGGGATTAAGTCTACTTCTGTGGGGGCGTGGGTAGAGGTATTATGTTGTTTTTTCCCTTTAAATAAGACGGGTTTTCTACAGGTTGTTTTCTTTATGTGGTCAACCACTACTTAAAATACTTAAGAGTGTTGGGGCGCCTGGCTGGCTCAATCAGTAGAGACTGCTACTCTTGAGCTCAGAGTTGTGAGTTCGAGCCCCACTGTTGGGGGGATAGTTTATTTAAAAAAAAATTTTTTTTAAATGAAGTATATAAGAGCATTAACATAGTATTTGAAACAGGGTGTATACTCTAAATATTCATACCTAATGTATATTTCAGTGTCTTATTTTTGTTTTAATTAGTACTAGATTCTTTGCTAGATTACATTAGATTATCATTTCATTACTACTAAAATGTTGAAATCAGTTTTTTTTTTTTTTTTTAAGATTATTTATTTACTTTAGAGAGAGGAAGAGATCTCACTTGCATGCGAGCCAGGGGCAGGGGTAGAGGGAGAAGGAGAGAGAATCTTAAGCAGGACTCCCTGATTAGTGCACAGCCTAGCTTCGGGGCTCCCACAACCCTACAATCATGACCTGAGAGTCAGAAACCAGACGCTAACCTACTGAGCATCTAAATCAGGGATTTAAATCAGAAACCTAAATCAGAAGTTTTTTTTTTTATTATTTTTTAAGATTTTATTTATTTATTTGACAGAGAGAGATCACAAGCAGGCAGAGAGGCAGGTAGAGAGAGAGAAGGAAGCAGGCTCCCTCCTGAGCAGAGAGCCCGATGTGGGGCTCAATCCCAGGACCTGAGATCATGACCTGAGATCATGACCTGAGCCTAAGGCAGAGGCTTAACACACTGAGCCACCCAGGAGCCCCTAAATCAGAAATTTAAATCTAATTTTAAAAGTTCATCTGTGGGAAAAACACGTCCATTAAAAAAATTAAGCTTTTCTAGGCTTATATATTGTCACCCTAACAGTTGTTGAGCATCTGCCTTCGGCTCAGGGTGTTGGGATCAGCCCTGCATTGGGCTCTCTGCTCAGTGGGAGGTCTGCTTCTCCCTCTCTCTCCCACTCCCCCTGCTTGTGTTCCCTGTCTCACTCTCTCTCTGTCAAATAAACAAACATAAAATATAAAACAAAAAAAATATAAAAACAAAATAAACATGTTGTATAATGTATGAGTACCATGGAGTGATGCGCTTATTGGCGGCTGTCTTGCTCAGGCATGTCAGGCAGGTCTGTGTATATTGCTTTAAATGAAATGAAATAACATAGTTACTGTTATAGTTCTGTGCTCTGCCCTAAACTGTTGGCTTTTTAGGCAGAACCCTTCTTACTAAGGTGATCGTCATGCCAAAATTGTGATAGTCAAAAGAGCCACCACAAAACTCATTCTAAGTTGTGATTACGTTGTTAAGAGCGTGTGAGATTAGAGTGTGATAGTCCTACAGTGCTAACAATTTCTCCCACCCCCTGCCTCCCCACCCTCTGACCCTTCATGTTTTTCTTCTCTAGGTCAGCCCCAGTTGATGCTGACAGCGGGACCCAGTGTTGCAGTCCCTCCCCAGGCACCTTTTGGCTATGGTTATACTGCACCACCCTATGGGCAGCCACAGCCTGGCTTTGGGTACAGCATGTGAGACAGAAAGCTGATCCTGTAGTCGCATATTTTCTTACTGAAACATCGTCTCTACTGCTTCTCAGTTTATAACGGGAAAACAGGCACATGTTCTTGTAACCTTTATTTCATGAAGGACTACTTTGTTTCTAACTATAAACTCAGATCACCTGTGTTAAAAGTTTATTTCACATTCCGCATCATTTTAGAATTTATTTTCAAAGGGGAATAGTTTCAATGTTTTATTCACTTGGGCTTTTTTTTTTTCTTCCCCCTCATACTTTGAAGAACTGCTTAATAATCTGTTGTGAAGAATCTGATTTGCACTCTGTAGTGTTTAAAGAGAAAAAAACTCTAATATTGATTCTCTTAAATTTAGTGTATGTAAACAGCTTTCGATATGTATTGTCTAAATGCATTTAAATCTCTTAAAAGCTACAGCAAAAATATTGGTATGTGACCATGTAAGACTGTCAATGCCAACAAAGACAACACTAATCAGCATATCCTACATTGGATTGCAGTGCTCTCCAAATTATTTGAAAAATGCATTACAGACAACCTGCCTGACTTTTAAATGAGCATAAAAGGCCCTCTAACCTATGCAGGATTCCTCATTATGCATATAGAAAATGCTAGTGTGTTTTTGCTCACTTCATATGTAACAGGTGCCCTTATGTTGTGCTGTATCCTGTGCTTTTTCTGTGGGACCATTCCATTCAGGAACAAAGCGCACCATGATTCCAATCTGTGTGTATTTACTAACCCTTCCCTGAGGTTTGTGTATGTTGGATATTGTGGTGTTTTAGATCACTGAGTGTACAGAAGAGAGAATTCAAACAAAATATTGCTGTTCTTCAGTTTTGTTTGTGGAATTTGAAATTACTCAAATTTAAAATAAATTACTGGACTGTGGAAATAACACGTAGAATGGCAGTTTTAATTAAACACCTCTCTTTAACTTTAACCAAAAGAACTATGGTTGTCACAGTTTCATACTGAAAACTGAGGCACGATACAGTGAGACAGGAGCACAGAAGCAGAGTGAGGATTGGGACATGTGGAAACACAGCATTATATCGTGTGCATTCCTGTAGTTAATAAGGTACATGCGGTATTCTGAAGAAACAGCACTGTAGTGGGCTACATTTTGGCTGTCTCCCATCATTTTCACCAAGTGGTACCTTAGGTTTTTATCTAAGCATTTCACTTAAATATACAGATATGGATGTTTTATTAACTTGAAATAAAAATATGTAAGCATGTAATTAACATACTGCCCCTTATCATGAATAGTAAGGGCCCCCCAATTATGGGTACTTTGTTTTTTAACCAGTGTTTGAATTCACCCCTTTTTGTTTATGGCTGGGAATGTTACTTTGTTTATTTCATTGTTAATCCTCGATAGAGTTAGAGAGCCCCCACCTAGCCTTGTGTTGTCCTGTAATTCTCTAGGTAAGGCAAATGACCATCAGCTGCATGGAAGGCTTTTTTTGAAACTTGGAACCACTGCCCTTTCCCACTTGTAATCATCCCTTATTTTCCTATCAAAAATTAAAGTATTAGCTGGAAAATCCCTTACCTTTTCTGGTTTGTCAAACTGAAAACATCCGGCTATACTTAAGTTTCTGTAGGTTCTCTGCACCTACCCCCCCCTTTTATTGTTATCAAAATCATGAGGGAGAATAGCAATGGTCCCTGGAAGTTCGTTCTTTTCAGAGTCAAGATTTGTTTTTCTGAATCTTTCCTGTACTTTGAATCAGCTGGGGGTTTTGTTTTTCCAGTGGAATCATTCATCTCTTTTCCTTAAGTTAAATATTTAGTAAAAGTTTTCTTATAACCTTAAGAATAAAAAAAAAAAAAAACCCAACAACCATGTTCTAAAATGTGATACTACGTCCAGTGATAGAGTTGCTGCATCAACCATCCCTAATGGGCTAATTATGAAACTGCAGCAGTGCATGACAAAGGTTCAAATCCTGAGTAAGCTGAATGTCTGAATATGTTCCCTCTTGTGTATGTTAACATGAGTACTTCCCAGAATTATTTTCAGGAGTATGTTTAAATCATACTGCCTACCTACCTCACGACTTGGCAGTAAAGTATTATACAGTAAGTGGTAGAACAAATTGGTAATTAACTTTAAGGTGTCTTCCCTAATATTACTCTGAATAGGTGGATGGTCTGGGAAAAGGAACTAAAAACAGAGTATAAAGAGTTCTTACAATTCTCAAATTTAACTGAAACAGAAAGGAAGAAGGGAAAGAGAGATTTAATGGGAAACCTCTCTGGAGGTAAACATGTTTTCAATGATCTTTGCCCTATTATCCAAATACAGCCATTGTACCAAAAATATCTTACTTGTTGATAATTATTTCGACATAGACATTAGACATCATACAACATATTCAGCAACAGGAACAGACTGACATGATCTCCAAGTAGGGCTGCTTAAACTTTCTGTAAATTGATTTAGTCATGTAGACATTGTCACACTAGTGGTTCTCAAACTTAATACCCTCTTATATTCTTAAATTATGAAGATCCCAAAGAGCTTTAAGTGGAATTGTAAGTGTTGATATTTACTGTATTAGTAATTAAAACATTTTTTTTAAAAGATTTTATTTATTTATTTGACAGAGAGAAATCACAAGTAGGCAGAGAGGCAGGCAGAGAGAAAGGAGGAAGCAGGCTCCCCGCCGAGCAGAAAGCCCGATGTGGGGCTTGAACCCAGGACCTGGGATTATGACCTGAGCCGAAGGCAGCGGCTTAACCCACTGAGCCACCCAGGCGCCCCTAAAACATTTTAAAATCCATTTAAATATAACTTAAATTCATTGCCTGTTAAACAACCAATCATATTTCTCAAAACAAGTAAAAGTGGTATGGCACTGTTTTTTTACAAGTCTCTTCAAAGTTCATCTTCATAGAGGACTGCTGGATTCTCATTATTTGTTTCTAGTCAATATATTCTTTTCTTTTTTAAAGTATGTGAAGAAAGTCTAGCCTCGTGCAGGTATGTAATTAGGAAAGGAAGGGAGTATTTTAGTAGCCCTTTGAGATACTTGTGGTCAGTTGAAATGTGGGAATCTGACTTACCACTTAACTTTTTGTGATGTTATATTAAAATCCATTAATCTCTTTATTTTGAGTGGATCTTTTTACCCATGCATGATTTGTACCCTCATGCATTGGTTATATGGAAAATACTGATTCACTAAGTTGTGCAGGTCTTCTGCATACTGACAAATAGCTTTTAAAAAATATTGTGGGGAACACTGATCTCTTCAGAAAAATCTTAAGTTTGGGGAAACCTGGGAGGAGAGGCAGATAGAAGTTTTCTATTCGAGAATACTGTCAGTTGTTTTCCTTAAAATGATTGGGTCACTTAATTTATGAGGAAATCCCTGCCAAACATCAAGGCCTGGATGGGTAACTAGTTTGTCAGTTCTTCCAAGTAAAAATCTTCTATGACAAAGGCTGCTAGTTCAGCTCACAACTCAGTCACCCATTTTTTCCCAAGACAACATTCATACTTCAGTGTGTACCAGGAGTACTTAATATTACAGAGAATATTAAGACAAATACACATAGTTTAGGGTCAAATTCAATACTTTTTTTGACCGCTTTATCAAGGACTTTAAGTGAACCTTTTTGTTAACTGTGGGTGTAGGGCAGTGAAGTACTACTTGTAGAGATAGGATGCTCCTGCCTCAATTTGTGAAAGGTCCCAACAGTTTTACCCACCTTTGCAAATGTCAGCACAGCACAGTATTATGAAAATAGTTTTGACCCCAGAAAGTATCTTAAGGACCCTATGGGCTCTATAGAGTATACCCTGAGAACTGTAAGATTAAGCACCCTGTAAAATAAATACTAAGTATAGGTGAACTAGGAAATAAGCATAATATATTTCCAGATTTACTAGAATTTGTGTACAATTCATCCTAGTAGATATGACTTCTTACAACCACTTGAGTCAGCCACAGCAGGCCATCCTGTTGGGATTGCACAGTCTTTGAACTTGGAGTCATCAGTCTCTGAGGCAAGCCTCAGAACCTGAGCAGAATCATGCATTTATGATGGAGTTCTCTTCATCTCAGTTACATGCTATTGCATCACTTTTGAATCTAGTATAAACACTCTATTTAGAAGCAGTTGCTACTGTGGCATCATTTACAGATGCGATTTCTCCTGTGCTGTCATATGCCAGCATAAACTCTATAAAATTGACTAAATATTAGAACTAAATCTGGCTGCAGTAATCTGCCCCGACTCCACTGACATTAGACCTTGAAGTAGTGTTACCATGCTGCTTATGTTGAAGTTAAATGCTAACTAATGCTAACTGTTGAAATTAACCTTGAAGAGCTGGAGCTACTTAATGTGCACCTGTTACCAAAACGCTCTCTGGCATCATCAGTTCTTAGGGATATACTCTACTTTAAAAATACTGTCAGGATTCCCCTAAAAGGTGGCTTTCATTCAAGAAGCTATGTAGCTTTTGGGAACTGGGACCTCCTTCATATCCTGGGCAGCTGGTTTAACAGCAATTACTGGAATTATATCATGACAGGCATATAAAGATCAAAAGGGAGATAAAGGTGCCCTTAAATAATTATCTGGTTCTTTAAATTTTAGGTAAAGAAATAGTAGGCTGTTGGGATGACACACTGTATTAACTCCACAATTACTGTAAATTCTTATGTGGGCCCAGTACTACCTTCAAAGTCCATACAAGTCACTTCGCATGTTTCTCAATGCCTTTGCTATTAGAAAAGTTGGGGGAAGTAAAAGGAATTTTTATAGGCTATGGTGTAGAAGCACTGCTGAGAACCTCTGGCCAGTGTGGGTCGGGAAAATGAACATGAAGTACTGCACAAGTGGATTATATCAATGACTGTAAAACCTCAATTTTGAGACAAATCCAGAAGGTTAGATTGTAAACCCATTGTGTGGAGCTATTCCATGATCTGTTAATGGCTTCTAGTCTTCCAAAAAGTGATGGAGGAAAACAAACTGTAGTTTCCATCAATGGGTACATACTTGAACCCTGATCCTTCAAGGGGGTATAGCAACACTGTCTTGGGGAAGAAAAGCTATTAACACAGAGAGCTGATGATTGATGCACAGGAGATGCTCTCCCCAGTACCCCTGCCCTTGTAACCCAATCTTGTGACAAGTTTCTCTCAAAAATACTTCCTTGTTTTTCAAGTGGTATCACTTGAACCATCAGGATCATTTAACCAACTTTTTTTTTTTTAAGCCCAACATAACTGTAACTGAGCCAAGTACATAATAGAAGAACATGGAAATGGATTTTCATCTCAAAAATACTTAAGCTGGGTAGGAGGAGAAATTCAGCTTTTATTGTTAGAATTTAAGTTTCAAAGCACATCATGGTGGGACCATCATACAAAATTCCACTTAGTAAAGTTTTAGGTGGCCAGTGACTTTGTCAATTAGATCTGCTGGTCCTGGCCCAATTCCCAGCACAGTTCTAGAGCCTGGTGCAATTTGAGTACGTCCAGCATCTTGGATTAAACTTACAGTCAGTCCTAGCATTTTCGCATGGGTCAGTAATTCAACCAGAGTTTCTTCATCAGGGGCTTTGACCACTACTTTGGGCTGGCCACAGTATTCCCATTGTTTGAGCAATTCAGGGTTTTTCCTTTGAATTTGCTTGTAGGCAGAAACAGCAGCATGAGAGCACTGGGCAGCTACTTTCCCTTTTCCCATCTTTAAGTCATTTCGAACCACAAGAATCATTTTGTACTCCCCACTCTCTCCTAAGATGGATGCTTCACTTCCAGTCTCTGTGTCTGTCTTGCTCAGCGAGCTTTTGGGGATCATCCCAAAGCGTACGCGGAGGCCCCAGCCCAGGCACATGCCACAAGCAACTCCGGCAGCCAAGCTAAGTGCACCAGGATGAGCCAAATATTCCATTACCAAGGATTTGGAGAGCATCTTAAAGGAAAGGGAAAAAAGTTATCACTATCTAGCAGTGAAAAGATACAGGCTTATTAGACAAAACACCTTGACAATATAAGCAGTAACATTTTAAAACTACATGAGGTACCCAGAAAAAAAGCAAAATATATTTTGGATCTTAATGTATTGTTTTTCTCCCCTATGTATTCTAAAAGATTCAAGAATACAGGTAAAGCAGTTTAGGTCATTTTCAATCTCAACATAAGGAGTATCTATCTTTTTCTTGGATATAATAAAGCTCTGTTCCTCAGTATTCCCTAAGTCTTGTAGAGAGGAAGGAAATATTCCATTTTACCAAGCTGTCTAAAGGACCCAAAGAAAACAAGAATAACTCATCCCTTCTCTGGCATACAGTGCTCATTTAACTGTGTCTTCATGATCCAGTGGTTCTCAGTGGGGATGGTACCAACCCCTTGGAGAAGTTTCTGGCTGTCACAATAATGGGCCTGGAGTGAGGTGCACTGCTGACATTTACTCGACCTCAGCATAGAGTGCTAAAAGTCTTACGAAGTAAAGATTCATCCCACTGGAAATTATAGGTGAAAAGTAAATTAACACCTGAGACAAGAACCCAACTTCATTATACATATGGACACAAAGTACGTTCTGCAAGGTTCTAATAGTCACTGAATTTACCAAAATATAACTATCATATAAAACAAAGGAAGATCATCCTTTGTCCTTTATATTTTAGAAATTTCTGTTCCCTCAGCAAAGCTGTTGATATTTGAGTCACCAATAAAATACCTGTTATCAGTCTACATTTGAGGCTGTTGGACTCATAATGCTTCCATGTACAGGCACAAACAACCATCAACGTCTTCTACTGAAAGAGTAAGCATTTATATATTGAAATGTATGGGCCATCATATTTGTGGTGCTTACAAGTAATAACCTCAATTATGCCTGCATAATCTACATGGCATATAGATGGCTGTCAAATTTCCTTTTCTCATTTATGTTAAAATTAGGACATTACATAAGTGTTTTTTAAATTGTATGGTAGGCAGACTGTGCAGTATTCAATATTTTATTTCAGTATTTTATTGAAATATATTATTTCAAATATTTTAAAATGAGGATGGGGTGCCTGGCTGGCTCAGTCAATGGAGCATGTGCCTTTTAATTTCAGGGTTTTGAGTTCAAGCTCCAAACCAGGTGTAGCAATTACTTAAAAATAAAATCTTAGGGGTGCCTGGGTGGCTCAGTCGTTAGGCATCTGCCTTCGGCTCAGGTCCTGATCCCAGGCTTGCATCAAGCCCCACAACAACAGGCTCCCTGCTCAGAGGGGAGTCTGCTTCTCCCTCTCACACTTCCCATGCTTGTATTCCCTTTCTCGCTGTGTCTCTCTCTGTCAAGCAAATAAAATCCTTACCAAAAAAAAAAAAAAATCTTAAAATTTCAAAAAATAAATGAGGATAGCATAGGAGATATTAAATATTTTGAGATATAATCCACATACTATAAAATTTCCCTTTTTCTTTTTAAAAGATTTTATTTTTTAATTTGACAGATCACAAGTAGGCAGAGAGAGAGAGGGGTAAGCAGTCTCCCTGCTGAGCAGAGAGCCCGATGCGGGACTCGATCCCAGGACCCCGGGATCATGACCTCTGCCAAAGGCAGAGGTTTTAACCTACTGAGCCACCCAGATGCCCCCCCAAATTTCCCTTTTTAAAGTGTACAATTTAGTAAAATTTTTAAAATATATCTACAAAGTTGTGCAACCATCACACTATCTAATCCCAGAACATTTTCAGTGCCTCAAAAAGAAACCCCTGTACCCATTACAGTTGCTTACCATTTTCTCCAACCCTGGGCCCCTGGCAATCACTAATCTACAGACTGCCTATTCTGGACATTCATATAAATCAAACCATACAATATGTAGCCTTTTGTTTCAAGCTTCCATCACTTAGTATGTTTTCAAGATTCATCCATGTTGAGGCATGTATGTTCATTCCCATGTTCTTAATGCTGCTCTGTTTTGCCTTTCCCAATAGTCTAGATGAGGTGAAAGTCACTTAAGACAAGAGAAGTGTCAATGAAAAAGGAAAGAAGTAGCCAAGGCACATCTGTATGATTTGGTGACTCACTGGAGGTCTGGTGATAGAAGAAAGGGAGAAGTTTAGAATGACCTGGATTTGAACAAATGGAGAACAGAGGTATTATTTACTGATGAAGAGATTTGTTTTGAAGTAGTAGGTTTGAAAGTAAAAGATACTGAAATCAGTTTAGGATATATTATACCTGGTTTGACCAAAAGACATCCTGGTCAGAGATGTCCAGCAACAATAAAAAAGGATATACCATCTTAAAGCTCTGATGATAAGCCTAGGCCAAAAATAGAGATTTAAGAAAACATATAACTGAAGTTACTGAAGTGGTGAAGTGGTGAGGCCACTGGGACAAATATACAGAGTGATGGAAGGGCTAAAACAGAATCCTAAAGAAATGAACATTGAGGGATCAAAGGAGAGTGACATGGAGTAGCCAGAGGAAGGAGGGTCACACACATTAAGTTGTCAGTACCCAGTTTATTCCTTTCACTGGTGTGACATCTGGTCACAGAGCTATACTGACAGTACTTTATGGCTCTAGATGCCTTTGCAGCCAGAAAAAAAAAACAAAAACAAATTCTTACTAAAACCTACATTATCTCATAATGCATCTATCATTTAGTTACTGCATGAGGTTACACATCAACAAGACTTCTCTCTGATAATCTAACCAGACTCCAAAATGAAGAAATATTCAATTATGTAAAAATTATATGTATAACCTCCATGTCAACAATTAGAAGGATTTTCTCCACCAATTTCTAGGTTGCAAAGTAACCAGATATCTTATATATCAGATTCAGGTACTATCTAAAGAAAGTAACTGCATACATAGGATCTGTTATGTGTTGCATAACTTACTAAACCCTTTACTTCTATTATGGTCGTTGTGAAAATAAGAAAAAAGACATGAGCCTCATTATTAAAGACAAGAAAAATAAGGATCCAACAGGGAAGCTGCTTATCTGCAGTAACATAACTAGTAGAAGTGGTATAAAGAAACTCATCTGGAGATGATGACAGAAAACTTCTTATCATCTTAACTTTATCTAAAAACAGATATATACCAATAGGAGTCAGCAAAAACCAAACGCAGAAAAAGTTCCAGAAATTACCAAGTTTATTGCTTCTCTACCATATCTCATGAGGTCTCTAATTCTAACATGTTAATCCTAACATCTTTATTCTGTAGGATGTTCTAATCTCCTATTGGCCTGATCACATTATCATTTAACTCCTCCAAAAAGTGTTTATCTATCCCCCTAAATCCACTGCAAACATATCAATAAACCCAGTGCTTGGGGCGCCTGGGTGGCTCAGTGGGTTAGGCCTCTGCCTTTGGCCCAGGTCATGATCTCAGGGTCCTGGGATCGAGCCCCGCATCGGGCTCTCTGCTAAGCAGGGAGCCTGCTTCCTCCTCTCTCTCTCTGCCTGCTGCTCTGCCTACTTGTGATCTCTCTCCCTCTGTCAAATAAATAAATTAAAAAAAAAAATCTTAAATAAAAAATAAATAAATAAAAAATAATAATAATTAAAAATAAATAAATAAATAAACCCAGTGCTTGTGACCACAGTAAACAACTATTCTTAGTCTCATGGATAATCCAGGGCAATGATGGCACTGCCAAACAAACATGTCCTATAAAACCCTCCTCCTGGTGCGTTCTCATTCCTCCACCAGACTAAGCCCCTTTCACCAATGCTCTCAATCCCAACCCCTTTGAACCACACTCCACCCATTAATCCCACTGCACTGGCTGTACCTTGGCCTTTCCAACCTAAAAACAAAGCCTTTCCAAAAATCCTCTCTGACCCTTAAATCACTGCCTGACTTTTCCTCTTCCCTTTACCTCTCAACTTCTTTAATTACCTGCCTTCCTTCCCCACTCAACTGAAATCACTAAGGAATTAAGACACTTGCTAAATGCCAAACAGTTGCCTCCTTTTAGGCCTCATCTTGAGCTTTCCCCACAACTCACTGGTAACTTTTCTTTAGTTTCTTCCCTAAAATTCTTTAATCTAACTTTCACCCTATTATCATTCTACCTTTCTGATAGCTTTTTTCCAGTTTCCTTTAGCTCTATGTCACTTGCCCCTGATGTACATATTACCCCTGCTTATACATTTGGACCTCCTTTCAGTCTATACCTACATTGTCCAATATAGTAGCCATCAAAGATAACTATTTAGACTTAATTAAAACTAATTAAAAATTCAATTCTTCAGTTGCACTGAGCCACATTTTAAGTGCTCAACAGCTCGACAACTTAAAAGTGGCTAGCGGCCGGCCACTCTTTTAAGATCTAGAACATTTGCATGAAAGTTCTTATGGACAGTGATGGTCTATATACTCTCTTTCCATTCAATCAATTGATATTTATGGAGGGCCTATTGTGTACCAGGTACTGTTCTGGATGCTAAAGATAGAGCACTAAACAAAACAAAGTCCCACTCTTAATAGAGCTGACATTTAGTAGGAGGAGAGAGACAAGATCGTGAGATATTTATTCTTAAACTGTCATATGCTGAGGACTCCTGAAGTCTCTCTTTGGCTCCAAACTTGAGTTTCCAGCTTCTGCTAGCATACTATGAAGTAGTCTCTGTGTCCTAAACTGAACTCAGTATCTTCCTTTCCCTCTCAAACTTCTTTCTTCTGTATTCTTGACTTCTGAGTAACCCTGGACTTTTTCTCCTCTGTTCTACCACATCCAGTTACCAAACCTTGTTAAATTTATCTCTGGTAAGCCTATCTCCTTACCTTTACTACCAGTGCCCTAATGATCTCTTGGCCCAAAACCTCCAAAATTAACTTCTCCAACTTATCTTTCCACATTTGCTTCATACATGTTCTAGTTCAGCCTAATCCATCTGGCATTAAAATTATACTTCTAAAGCACAAACTTGATCCTGTAATTTCCCAGCTCAAAAACCACGGATAAACGCCTAAAGAATGAGACAAATCCCTTAGCACGAATTCAAAGCACTACACAATTTTGGTTACAATCTACTTTATCCTTCTAATCTACTCTCCTGTTACACACTGTACTCTCCAGCCACACCAAATTGCTAGGTCCCTTTAAAAAGCAATCTCTCCCTCCAAATTATTTTCTATTATTCTCTATCTAAATACACAAACACAACCTCTTCAGCCACGAAGGCGTGATTCAAGTGACACCTGTTTCTGAACTCTTTATCATTCCTCAATCAATTATTTACTCCTTAGAACTGCTGTAGCAATTACACGTAACTACTGTACATCATAGTCTCGGTGTCCAGTGCTGAGGGGTGGGGTGGGGAGCGAAGGGTTAATCCGGTTAAAGGATTAAATATTTCGCTGAACACTTTGTGTTATAGAGAGACACATTTTTCGGTCGTATTCATGGAAACCTTTTCTTTTTTCGTAGAACTCAACAACTTCAGACACTGTGGGTATTCAGTAAGTACTCAACAGAATGTGAGGCCTGCGCAATATTTTCTCACATTCGGAGAGAGCGCACCGATGCTGCCTGAATGGAGGCTTTGCCTGGGAACCAGAAATTCTGGGTCCTTCTCCTTCCCAGGATATTAGTCCCTTCTTCCAAAGGACGGCTGGCAGAACAGGAACAGAGGCTCCAACGTCTACTTGGGCCGAACAGTCTATGGAGAAGATGAAAGGTTGGGGGAGGAGGTATGGAATGAGGTGGGAAGAAGCATTCCACGTGGAGAGAGAATGGAGAACATCCCTCTCCTTAGCTCTGTGAAGGGCCGACTTACCTAGGGAACCTCCCCAACGCCTCACTCACGCCTTCACGTTTTTCTTTTCCGGTAGTGAACACGCTTCTACCCCCCGAGTTACCTCTTCCGGGACTCCTGGATAAGTTCCGGATCAAGAACCTCGAATCGAACAGTCATTCTTCCTCTCGCCCCGCCCACAGGTCCTCAATCCTAAACCCGAACCGAAATCCCGCGACGATCCGCGGAGGTTGCGAAAAGGAGAGGGGAACTTTTGTCTTTTGGAGGAGGTCCCCGGAGGGGGTGGAGGGGGTGGAGGGGGTGGAGAACGGACCGGAAGTGACGCCTGTGAGTTCCGGTTGGCCGGACCCCAGCGGCGGGTGTGAGAGGCGGTCTCGAGCCGCTTGCAGGATCCTGAGATCCGGAGAAGCCGGGGTCAGAGCGGGTAGGTAAGCCAGCGCGTGGAATTGGGGACGGAAGCCTGAGACTATCCTCAGAGCTTGGCTTCTTCCGCAGCTCTGCCACTTAGACCATGCAGATCTGGGGCACCGTAATTTCGACTTCAGGCAGTGTTTTAGGGCGCTGCTGGCTCTGTGTCTCAGTCTGGCGGTAGCCAGGTTATCTGGGACACCTCTTCATGGGTTGGCTACCAGTACAGTGAACCCGTACACGGGTTTCCTACCATTCGCTCTCATTGTCGCGGACTTGGAAGCTGTTCTAAGCTCTGTACAGTACTCATCTCTTCCTCCCTGGGTGTCTAGGACCTCAGAGTAAATGAGATCCTCCCTGCTGATGACCAAGCTGTTTCTCAGGACCTGTCAGTTTGACCTCCCCAACCACTGACATGGTAACACATGATACTAAACGTATTCGCTGCTAAACAAAATTCAGGCATGTAAGTGCCGTCTTAAGCGTCTGTGGCCTTCGCTCCGTCGATCTTTTGCAAAGAGCCCTCACGGATCTCCTACTTTATGAAGAGTAGGGTTCTCTTCCGCTTCCAAGTCCCTAACTGCCCCCGCCCCCACACCTTGTTCTTCTATTACAGTGGAGGTATTTGCAATAAAACCTGGAGGTCAGCCTAATCTCTAAACTTCCAGGAAGACATATGTGGCCCTGTGTCACACTAAGATTACTTAATGACCTCCAGTAGGTTTAAACTATTATCTTTTGTTTTTTCTGCAAATCCATGCAAAAATCTCATATAGGTTCTAGAACTGTTTAGCTACCATGGCAAGACGGCTGCTTTTCCTAACTTTAATGTTTTTCAATTCTCCTTTGAGGCTGATGTCAGAAAAATTGTAGACAAGACTACACTGATCTTCTGGAGAAGCTTGTACAAGTTTTTCTGGTGTTGTAATGATAGAGAATTTAATGTCCCTACAGCTACTGCCTATTAATTGTATTATAAGCTGTGATTTTAGTCGTGTATTTTTAGCATAAATGATAGTAAGAAATTATTTATTAGACAACATTTTATGCATTCTATAATGTGTTTTTATTGACCTTTGGAAGAGAGATGATGGTACCTAGACAAATGGGGCCTATTTGTATGGGTGTGAAATGACTCTATAGTAGAAATCTTTTATATTTTATTTCTTTGCCTGTATTACCTTAAAACATTAAAGCTTCCCCCCCCCCATTGAGGGATATATCCTACTTGATTAATACAGTTTAACTTCTGTGATTTGCATTCTAGAATAATGATTGATAGGTTACCTAACTTTCTAAGGTGGTCTGGATTGAGTTGGTAAAATACTGCTTACTTATTTCAAAGGATTGTCACAGTGATTAAGTGAGGTGGGAAATGGGAAATCACTGTAGAAATGAAAATACGGTGACATTAGTTTACTCTGAAAATTGAAAACAGTGCGGAATTCTGTTGCATGTATCATTTCACAGTTTTAAGTTTTATATTAAGTGTGTTATTTATCAGAACATATCACACACTTTCCTGAGATGATCTTTGTCCTGCTTTTGAACCCAATAAAAGCTACCTAGGAATAGCTTGATACTATAACCCATTGATTAGTCACCATGGTTAATAAGTAGGTGACTGGAAAATGAATATAGTTTTGCATTTGGGGGTTTAAATCTGATCTTTGTTGGTCATTGTGTATTGTCACTTAAGAATTTCCAAGCACAGGGGCGCCTGGGTGGCTTAGTGGGTTGAAGCCTCTGCCTTCAGCTCACGTCATGATCCTGGGGTCCTGGGATCGAGCCCCACGTCGGGCTCTCTGCTCAGCAGGGAGCCCGCTTCCCTTCTTCTCTCTCTCTGCCTGCTGCTCAGTCTACTTGTAATCTCTGTCTGTCAAATAAATAAATTAAAATCTTAAAAAAAAAATTTCCAAGTACAGAGGAAGTTGCTTATATATAGTTAAAAGTAGCCTTATTTACATTATTAAGTAAAAAAAAACCTGTCATTTTACCGATACCCATTGAAAGCAATATTTGGAATTAGAATCAACCTCTGTGAACATATAGTTGTATTCTTCCTCAGCAGCAATCAGCAATTGGCTTGCCTGACGTCATATGATTTAGGTAGTACCAGAACCTGAACTGGAATTGAGGTCCCAAGTGTTCTTTCTGTTCTGCTAAGGTGGTCTCCAGGCATCTCTTTATAGTTTGGAAATATTTCCTGGTTTGCATGAAAATGATTTCTTTCATGTGTTAAAGGTATTTATAGGTATACATGTTTCCCCTTTTTAGCTTATTTAGTCTTAAATTCTAGGAAAACAAAAACACTGTGCTTGGCAGTATTTGCAGTGGAATGGAATAAGGAAAGAAAAAAAGAAAATTCTGTTCTTCAGAACAGTTATTCTGAATTCATACTTCATTACTATCAGTTATCAAGGTGTCTTCTTTCTGACAAGTGGAAAAGAGAGTATCTTTGTTACACGTCTCTACTGAATGAATGTTGTTGGTAATAAGTAGGAAACTGTATTAATTTCTTTCTTCCTGCTAAAAAAACTTCCCCCAGTTCTTTGTAATTTTAATATTCTGTTATATTAATTATCTGTTAATCTGTAGAGTCATTTCTGTATTTTATTTCGGGTAGATAGCCACTGTAGGAATCTCTAACTCTTTGTCTTGATAAGAACCGTTTTGCTCCTACTGATTTCACAAAACCTGTTTAGTCTATCCCCTTTTTTAGAGATCAGAGAGCTAGATAATTATTATCACTGCTCTTTTGCCCAGTGCTCTTTGTTGGTGTCTCTTTCTCTCTCTTTGGTATAGAAATAAACGCTAGAGTACAGGATCTTTACCAACCTCAGAAACAAATTGGATGAGTTAAGTGATTGTTGTTGTATTAGTTAATAATCTGCCTTCACAGACTTGCAGATACTTTGAGGGGTAAACTTTTAAAGAGTTTATTGCTTCAAGAAACTCTGGTAAAGGGGCACCTGGGTGGCTCAGGTCATGATCCCAGGGTGCTGGGATAGAGCCCCGCATCAGGCTCTCTGCTCAGCAGGGAGCCTTCTTCCCTTCCTCTCTCTGCCTGCCTCTCTGCCTACTTGTGGCCTCTGTCAAATAAATAAATAAAGCCTTAAAAAAAAAAAAAGAAAGAAAGAAAGAAACAAACTCTGGTAAAGCAGCTTTGTATAGGGTTTGCCAAACTGATATTATGTATTATGTAAACGCTCTGTAAAGCTCATTTAAAAATATTATGCTCCTTGAAGGTTTTGGAAATTTGAACAGGTGATACTTTTCTGTGTCAGATAAAAGATTAAGCCATTTAAAGCTTAAGGCATTTTTGAGTTAAGCAAGGGCAACCCACTGAGTAATCCTATCCCAGCTTAATGGTAATTGCTGAAGAGTTTGCGGTATTCAGAGATACATAGTCTTTTCAGTAGTTCATTGTGATGTTTTCTCTTGTTCTTGAAGTTCTTTAATCATAAGCTTGGTCTTTATGGATTTTTTTGGAAGGACTAGATAGATAGTGTTAAGAGCCAGGACTAATAAGCTAGATTGCCTTGTTTCAAATTCCAGCTCTTACTGCTCTGCAACCCTTGGGCTAGTTACTTACCTCTTTCCATCTCAATTTCCTCCTAGACAATGAAGTCAGTACCTTTACTGTTAGGGTTAAATGAATAGATTTAAGTGAAGCATTCGGAATGGCATGTGGTTAACCATGATTGTTACCATTGTTACCATCATGTAGTCTGCTGAGCAGTTGCTGAGAGAACTCTTTCCCAATCCTTTTTGAAAGCATATCTTTTCATTGCTGCTAACTTGATCATTGTTTGCTCAGTATTTTTGTTTTGTTTCAAGTTTTTATTTAAATTTTAGTTAGTTAACATATAGGGTAATATTGGTTTCAGAAGTAGAATTTAGTGATTCATCACTTATATATAGTGTTCACCAAAGTGCCCTCCTTAATGCCTTTCACCCATTTAGCCCATCCCCTGCCCATCTCCCTCCATCAACCCTCAGTTTGCTCTCTGTAGTTGAGTCTCTTATATTTTGTTACCCTCTCCTTTTTTCCCCTTCCCTTTGTTCATCTGTTTTGTTTCCTAACTTCAACATGTGAGTGAAATCATACGGTATTTGTCTTTCTCTGACTTATTTCACTTAGCATAATACACTCTAGCTCCATCCATGTCTTTGCAAAGGGCAAGATTTCATTCTTTTTGATGGCTGAGTAATATTCCATGTGTGTGTGTATGTGTGTGTGTGTGTGTGTGTATGTGTGTATGTGTGTATGCATGCACCTCATCTTTATCTATCAGTTGATGGACATTTGGGTTCTTTCCATAATTTGGCTATTGTTGATAATGCTGCTATAAACATCAGATGCATGTTGTTTAGTCAGTTTTAGTGAAGGTTCAGTAAATAAATATATATACATTTCATTGTGTGTATATTTTACAACATATATGAGATTCTTTTAAAAAATGATATATTCCTGTGAGCTATTCTGTCAACCTTTTTGTATTATTGTTAATAGTTCACATTATTTGTGTAAGCCATAACGGCATTTGAGATTGAAATTTGAGAATTTGATGTTTAATGATATTTTCTAGCACTTACTTTCTTTGCATGGGAAGATTATTCTGCAATGACATCTATTGCCATATCTGTTCATTCATCCAGTCAGTGAGCGAAAGTCTTATATCTTGGTCTTTTACCAGGTTTTGGGGGTAAAACAGTGGGAAGAAAAGACATATTTTAGTTGGGAGCCTAATAGAGAAACAAGTATTTCAGTCGGGAACCTAACAGAGTAAAAAGTAAATACAAAAATGAAAGAATAAACACAGTGTAATAAATATTATGAAGTAAAAAAGGGTCCCGAATTAATGCGGATATGTGCCTTTTTGAGACTCTAGTACAGTATATTTGGAATATAGCAACCTGAAATGAGGTAGGAGACATATTCATGGTCCACGTTATATAGAATTTTGCAGGCCATGGAAATGAATTTGGATTTGATTTTGACTGTAATAGGAAGTCGTTCTACAGTTTCAAGTAGGGGAGTAATAGGATTTATAAGAAGTCCACTCTTGTTTATATGTGAAGGATGAATTGAAGTGGACAAGAATAAAAGTAGAAAGAGAAATTAGGAGTCCATGGCAGTAATCTATGTGAGAGATGAAGATGGCCTGGACCCGAGTGGTGACAAAAAAGTGGAGAGCTATAGGTGGATACTAAAAATATATTTGAAATAGGACTGGGTCCTGGATTAGATGTGATGAGTAGGGAAATGAGAAGAGTCAGGAATGACTATGCTTCTGGATTTAGTAATTGGGTGGATGGTTATGCCAAGTACTGGGAGAGGGAAGATTTGGGGAGACCAGGTTTGTTACAAAAGGGGGGATGGGAATAAGGAAGAAAGGACGTGTTAAATTTGAGATGCTTAGGAATCATCCAGATGTGTTGTAGGTTTACAGATCTAGAGATCAGGACCAGAGATATAAATTCAGGCTAGTATTTTAAACTACAGAACCAGAAAAATCACTTGGAGAGACAGGGAAGAGGAGAGGGCCCGGGTTAAGTAAAAGAGAACTGGCAAAAGGGGTCCAAGGAGTGTTTGAAGAAAAAATGATCAGAGGGACACCTGGGTGTCTCAGTCCATTAAGTGTCTGCCTTCGGCTCAGGTCATGATTCCAGGTCCCTGGGATCGAGTCCCACGTTGGCCCTTTACCTGCTGCTCCTCCTGCTTGTGCTCTCTCTCTCTCTCTCTGACAAATAAATAAAAAATCTTTTTTTAAATTGTTTTTCTTTATTTTTACTTTTTTTAAAGATTTTATTTGAGAAAGAGAGAAAGAGACTGATAGAGAGAACAGGAGTGGGAGGAGAGGGAGAAGCAGGCTCCCTGATTAGCAGGGAGCCCGATGCGGGGCCTGATTGCAGGCCCTTGGGATCATGACCTGAGCCGAAGGTAGACGCTTAACAGACTGAGCCACCCAGGCGCCCCCAAAAATCTTTCTTTTTTTTTTTTAAAGAATGATCAGATACACAAAACTGATAAAGGTGGTTATACCTAGCAGGGAGTGTACTGAGGGAAACAAGATTTTTCATTTTTTTCATCTATATATACTCAAATATACATATACATATATATGTGTATATAGGTATAACATATGTAAAGCATGTGAAAGTTTTTACTTATTCAGAATTCTTCCAAGAAAGGGTCAGCTCTGGGATGCCTGGGTGGCTTAGTCAGTTAAGCCTCTGCCTTTGGCTCAGATCATGATCACAGGGTCATGGGATTGAGTCCCACATTGGGCTCAGTCCCTTGCTTAGCAAGGAGCGTGCTTCTCTCCATTCCTGCAGCTCCTCTTGCTTATGTACTCTCTCTCTGGCAAATAAATAAATAAATAAAATCTTTTTTTTAAAGATTTTATTTATTTACTTGACAGATCACAAGTAGGCAGAGAGAGAGATGGGGAAGCAGGCTCCCTGCTGAGCAGAGCGCCCAATGCGGGCTCTATCCCAGGACCCTGGGATCATGACCTGAGCTGAAGACAGAGACTTTAACCCACTGAGCCATCCAGGTGCCCCAAATAAATAAAATCTTTTAAAAAAGAAAAGGAAAGAAAAAAAGGGCCAGGTCTGTCAAATCTTTCTCTACAGTTAAATAGACCAAAATCCAGTGAAGTTAAAATTGATGATCTGACTAACCACTTCCATATTGTTGAGTCCAGTTCTTTCCAGAAACTCTCAAGTCTCCACATTGCAAAAAGTATTTAATCAAAGAGAATATGCAAGGTTCTTCTGCCCCTTAATAGTTTTTAAGATCTGTTTATAGCAGATTTTTAGTACTGCTTCAGTGGGACAAAAGAATTTTCCTTAAATTTTTTTATTAAATAATCATAGGGATATCACTAAATTTTGGAACTAAATTGTTACATAGTAAAGTATACTGGATAAAAATGGTATCTCATTGTGACCTTGATTTATATATATATTTTTAAAGATTTTATTTATTTATTTGACAGAGAGAGATCACAGTAGACAGAGGCAGGCAGAGAGAGAGAGAGGGAAGCAGGCTCCCTGCTGAGCAGAGAGCCCGATGCGGGACTCGATCCCAGGACCCTGAGATCATGACCTGAGCCGAAGGCAGTGGCTTAACCCACTGAGCCACCCAGGCACCCTTGATTTATATTTTTTGATTGTCAGTGAGATCAAGTCGATATTTTCATTATTGGCCATATATATGTCCTCTGCTGTGCCATACCTCTTTATGTCTTTATGTCTGTTGCCTGTTTTGCTTTTGTAGGGTTAACTTTTTTTTTTTTTTTAAGATTTATTTATTTACTTATTTATTTGACAGGTAGATCACAAGTAGGCAGAGAGGGAGGCAGAGAGGCGGGGGGAAGCAAGCTCCCTGCTGAACAGAGAGCCCGATGCAGGGCTCGATCCCAGGACCCTAGGGTCTTGACCTGAGCCGAAGGCAGAGGCTTAACCCACTGAGCTACGCAGGCGCCCTGGGTTATCTTTTTCTTAATATTTTTAATTCTTTATATAAGCAACCTACTTAGTCCTTTTCAGTTATGTGTTTCTCTGGTTTATCTTTTCACTTAAGATACCTTGTAATGAATTTGAGCTTTAATTTCAGTGTTCTTATTATTAGTCTTTTCCTTTATGGGTAGCTCTATTTTGTGTGTCTTAAGAAACCATTCCCTATCCCAAGGCAAAAAGGTATTTATATTTTCTTCTAGAAGTTTTGCTTTTCTACTTTTAAATTGTTAATTCATTTGGAATGGAATTTTGTGCATGGCTCAAAGCAGTAATCCACTTTTTCTCTCCTTATATGGATAACCAATTTGAATAACCTCTCCTTTCCCTACTGTTCTATCTTGCCATAAAGAGTTCCAAAAATACAAAAATCTTTTGAAATGCCCATTTCTTATGTTTCTTGGTTGCTTTCTCTATTTCCATACCTATACAAAACAACCTTCATGGGGCGCCTGGGTGGCTCAGTGGGTTAAGCCACTGCCTTTGGCTCAGGTCATGATCCCAGGGTCCTGAGATAGAGCCCTACATTGGGCTCTCTGCTCCGCGGAGAGCCTGCTTCCTCCTCTCTCTCTGCCTGCCTCTCTGCCTACTTGTGATCTCTGTCTGTCAAATAAATAAATAAAAAACAAACAAGCAAACAAACAAAAAAAAAACAACCTTCATTCTTTATTACGTGTGTGTGTGTGTGTGTGGAGAGAGATACTCTGGGCAAGAACTTTGTCAGATACATGTATCTTGCAAGTTTTTTCTCTCATTCTGTGGCTTACCTTTTTGGTTTTCTTAACAATGTTTCAAAGCACAAAAGTTTTTAAACTTGGTAAAGTCCAGTTTATCAATTTTCTCTTTTATGGTTCATGCTTTTTAAATCCTAAGAAACATTTTTGTCTACTCCAAGATTGCAAAGATTTTTCCTGTTTTTGTTTTTTTTTTTTTCTTAGAAGCTTTATAGTATTCGTTCTTAGGTTTAGGTCTATGATCCATTTCAAATCAGTAGTTGCGTTTGAGAAATAAGGGTCAATGTTCACTTTTTCATAAGAATATTCAGTTATTCTAGTACTATTTGTTGAAAAGACTTTCACCATTGAATTGACTTTCTTTTCACCATTGAATTGCTTTGTACCTTTGTTGAAAATTAACTGACCCAGTATATGTGGGTCTAGTTATAAACTCTCTGTTCTGTTCACTGATCTATGTCTGTCCTTTTGCCAGAACCATACTAATCAGTACTCGAGCTTTATAATAAATTCCAAAGTCAGTTGTGCAAGTCTTACAACTTGGTTCTTTAACCAAATTGTTTAATGTATTCTAAGTTCTTTGCATTTCCATATAAATTTGAATCCACTTACCACTTTTGATTTTTAAAAAAGCTTTCTTAAGAGGTTCTGGGTGGCTCATTTGGTTAAGCATCTGACTTCCGCTCAGGTCATGATCTCAGGGTCCTGGGATCCACTGAGTATCATCAGCTCTGCACTCAGCGGGGAGTCTGCATCACCCTCTCCTTCTCCCTCTGCCCTTCCCCCTTCTCCTGCACTTGCTTTCTCACCCTTGCTCTCAAATAAAATCTTTAAAAAAAAAAAAAAAAGTTTGCTTGAGATTGCATTAAACCTCTATATCAGTTTGAGAGAAATTGTCATAATGACAATATCAGGTCTTTCAAATAATGAACTTGGTATATTTCCCCATGTGTTTAGACCCTCTGTAATTTCTTATTTTTTTAGAATAGGTCTTTTACGTATGTTGTTAAACTTACCTCAAGTATTTTATGTTTTAGATGCTGTTGTAAATGAAATTTCTCAAATTTAATTTTCTAATTGTTTATTCCAGGTATTTAATAGAAAGAGTGTTGGTTTGACCTTTAATCTGTGACCTTGCTAAATTCATTTATTAGTTTTAGTAGTTCTGAGCATTTTTCAGCTTTCTCTTATTTTGACCCATGAGTTTATATTTAAAACTGTTTGCATTACTTCTAAGTATGTACAAATGTTACATTTTTGTTACTAAAGTTTGACATAATTTTTTTAAGCTTTTATTTGAGAAAGAGTGCTTGTGGGTGCAAGAGCACGTTGTGGGGGACAGGTTCAGAGGGAGAAGCAGACTCCAGCTGAGCAGGGAGCTGGATGACATGGGGCTCAATCCCAGGACCCTGGGATCATGATCTGAGCTGCCCAGGCCCTCCTTGTTTGACATAATTTCTGAGTT
This sequence comes from Lutra lutra, assembly GCF_902655055.1. Taxonomy (NCBI): domain Eukaryota; kingdom Metazoa; phylum Chordata; class Mammalia; order Carnivora; family Mustelidae; genus Lutra; species Lutra lutra. Next base: position 34,067,486 of record NC_062293.1, read on the forward strand.
TCCAGAGAATGTAGTCTATGATGCCCATTCTTTGGAATATGTTAATACTGGTTTCTTAGCTTAATCATAAGTAGCATATGAAAAAATTTGTGTTTTCTAAATGTGAGATGCTGAATCTTATATGTATCTATTCCTACATTAGTTTTTTTTTGTTTGTTTTAAACATTTGTGGGGGGTTTTTTGTTTTTTTTTTTTTAGATTTTATTTACTTATTTGACAGACAGAGATTACAAATAGGCAGAGAGGCAGGCAGAGAGAGAGGAGGAAGCAGGCTCCCTGCTGAGCAGAGCGCCTGATGTGGGGCTGGATCCCAGGACTCTGAGATCATGACCTGAGCCGAAGACAAAGGCTTTAACCCACTGAGCCACCCAGGTGCCCCCCTACATTAGTTTTTAAGGAAATTTTATTCTTTTTTTTTTTCCCCCAAAGATTTTCTTTTCTTTTCTTTTTTTTTTTTTGAGAGAGAGAGCGGGCTTGCACATGAATTGGGGGGAGGGGCAGAGGGAGAAGCAGACTCCCTTCTGAGTAGGGAGCAGATTAGGGACTCTATCCCAGGATCCTGGCATCATGACCTGAGCCAAAGGCAGATGCTTAACCAGCTGAGCCACCCAGCTGCCCCCTACATTTTATTTCTTAATTGTATTGTTAAAATCTTTTATCATTGCTTAACATTGTTTTTGTTTGCTTGAAATATCAGTAACTAATAGTTGTTTTGAAATCTCCCAGTATACGGTTGGATTTATCCATTGCTCTGGGTATTTTTAACAATTTTTATGTTCTAAATTTTGATGCTATATTGTATTGGTGCTTTCAAATTTAGAATTGTTCTGTCTTCCTACTGAGTTAAATCTTTTATCATTATGTTCGCTGTCCCTAATTATGACTTCTATCTTTTGTCTTATTTTCAGCCTTTTTTTTTTTTTTAAGATTTTATTTATTTATTTGACAGAGAGAGACATGATGAGAGAGGGAACACAAGCAGGGGGAATGGGAGAGGGAGAAGGAGGGTCTTTGCAGAGCAGTGGGCCCAATGTAGGGCTCGATTTCAGGACCCTGGGATCATGACCTGAGCCGAAGGCAGCCGCTTAATGACTGGGCCACCCAGGCACCCCATTTTCAGCCTTTCTATGTCCTTATAAAAAATCACGGATTTTTTAAAAAATCCAATTTGCAACCTTTTCAAAGTGACAAACTGTTATTGTTTAATTACTGGCATATTTGGACTACTTGGGCTTTTTCTATCAAGTACTATTTTGAAACTCCCCATCTTTAGGACACGTTAGCTCTCATCTTTCTCTTCCAGAGTTATATGTCATTATCCAAATTGCAATTCTTTTTAAAATTATTGTTACAGGGGCGCCTGGGTGGCTCAGTGGGTTAAAGCCTCTGCCTGTGGTTCAGGTCATGATCCCAGGGTCCTGGGATCGAGCCCCGATTCAGGCTCCCTGCTCAGCGGGGAGCCTGCTTCCCCCTCTCTCTCTGCCTGCCTCTGTGCCTACTCATGATCTCTATCAAATAAATAAATAATATCTTAAAAAAATAAAATTATCATTAAAGACACTTATTATTTTAGATAATACTTGGTTAAATACCCTTACTTATTGGTTACTATCAATGTCTTTATTTTATTGGGCACACAGTTACAGACTATTTTATCTGAAAACTGACATTTTTCCATTGTTTTTTGGCTTTTATGTTGCTGTTGAGAATTCTGCTTTCATTCTAACTGTTCTTCCATTTTTATTTTTTATTTATTTTTATTTTTTAAAAGATTTTATTTATTTATTTGAGAGAAAAAGAGCGAGAGAGACAGAGCACATGCAGGCGGATTGGCAGAGGGAGAAGCAGACTCCCTGGTGAGCAGGAAGCTAGATGTGTGGCTCAATCCCAGGACCCAAAGACATCATGAGCTGAAGGCAGACACTTAACCATCTGAGCCACCCCAGCACCCCAATGTTCTTCCAGCAATCCGTCCTTTCTTTCCAACTTTTTTCAAGATTAAGACCTCTTTACTTTAGTGTTCTGCAATTTGATTGCAGTTTTTCTGGGTGGAATTTATTTTTATTTGTTCTACTTGGGATATATTTTACTTCCTAGATTGATGCACTCATTTTTGGAAATTTTAGGTCTTTATCCTTTTTTTTTTTTTTTAAGATTTTATTTATTTATTTGACAGAGAGAGACCACAAGTAGGCAGAGAGGCAGGCGGGGCAGGGAGCGGGGTGAAGCAGGCTCCCTGCTGAGCAGAGAGCCTGATGCGGAGTTCTGTTCCAGGACCCTGGGATCATGACCTGAACCACAGGCAGAGGCTTTAACCCACTGAGCCATCCAGGTGCTCCAGGTCTTTTTCTTTTTGAATTTACATTTATCCCATTCCTTATATTCTTCTGGGATTGCAATGAAAGAAATAATAGACCTTCTCATTCCGTCCTCTGTGTCTCTTATTTGCTTATATTTTCCATCTTATCTCTGCTGCGTTCTTTTTTTTTTTTTTTTTAAGATTTTATTTATTTATTTGTTAGAGAGAGAGAGAGAGAGCGCGAGCACAGGCAGACAGAGTGGCAGGCAGAGGCAGAGGGAGAAGCAGGCTCCCCACAGAACAAGGAGCCTGATGTGGGACTCGATCCCAGGACGCTGGGATCATGACCTGAGCCGAAGGCAGCGGCTTAACCAATTGAGCCACCCAGGCGTCCCTCTGCTGCGTTCTTAATAAATTCCCTGGGTAGCTCATCCAGTTCAGTTCATCTGTGTTTGATCCAAGCATTTAATCCATTGTTGGCTTTTATTTTCAACAGTTATTATTTCTAAAAGTTCCATTTGCTTTTCTTTCTTTCATAAGGTGTGTTAGTTTTTATCATGTGTTCATCTTTATAATTGCATCTTTTGTTCTGTAAACATTATATACATAGCAATTCTATAATATACTTAATATGTACTTGAATCTCTGATATCTTTTGTTCTTGTCCTGAAGAGGTAGGGGATTGGTGGGGTCATTTGGAGGAGTCTATACTGATAATGGCTTGTTTCCTGGAACTTTTGTGAGTTTATTGATTGATCTTATTGTATTGGAGTCCGGCAGACCTAATTTACAAAGAGGGTTTACTTCTACTTCTGCTGAGAGCTAGAAAGGCACCTCTGATTTGGGACTACATCAGTGGCCTTTGTGGTGTAGCCCAGGAAATATTCTCTGCCTTTTTTGGGTCTCCTGCTGGACCTAGGAATTAAACTGATACAAGACATATTAATAGGAGAAAAGCATACAAACTTTACTTATTTTTTTACATGTAAATGAGAGCCTTCACAAAAGAATGAAGACCCCAAGAAGTGACCAAAGCAGGACGCTTTTATACCTTTTAGACCAAGAACAATGAATTTGTGAAGAATTGACAAAGAAGTTTGATCTAGAGGTAGTAAATGGTGAAGAAATATCTAGGAAAATAAGGGTTAATATGACAAAGTTTGTACAGATTTATCAGCCCTAAGTTCCCATCTCTGGTGATAAAAATGTCTTCCTTCCTCCTGGTAAAGGGAGGGTACCTTTTACACGGAAGTTCTCTTTCTTACTTTCAGGAAGAAAAAGGAGAGTCACAGTGTCCGTTTTAAGAAACGGAGTGCCATTTCTTTAAAGTGCCTTTAATTCAAAGTGATCAGTATGCCAAAGTGGCAGATTTTGAGGTGACATTCTGTTTTTCTTCATGGGTTTTTGCCCAAAGCGAAAGTCACTAATACAGCTTCCCACCTCGAAGTTCAGTCTTCGAGGTGGGAAGGAGTGTTGCTCTCAGAATCTTTTCTCAGGGTAGCTTGAGACTTTGAATTGCCTGTTGCTCCTATCTGTCTCTTTCCTGCTGCTCAGGTTTTCTTCCTTTCCCACCATGCCTCGCAATCACCTAACTCAGAGCATTCAGTCTCTCTGGGTCTGTTGTGTAGTTTACTTATTTTTTTGAAGGGATGGAAGAGGACCTTGGAGACTGCCTCTTTCCTTTGTGAAACTGTGATTTCTCAAAGAGTATATCCAATCCAGGGTCCATTTTACTGTCAAACCTTCTAGTACATGTACCCGACATCACATAGTATATGTTACTGAAAAGTTTCATTTACATTTTTCCATGTGCAGTATTTTAGTTTATTTTATAAAAGTCTATCTTGAAGCCATGTGGATGCTAAGAATTCATTGTTACACATAATTACATCATATTTTATCTACTCAGTAGGTTCTAATTTTCTTAAGGTAGAAGTGAAGTTTCTATCAGGATTATTATCGGGAAGCTATTTAATATTTAAGAGAAAATGAAACCCAAAATACCCTTTAAAGTGGGCAAACAATGACAATTCAAAGTAGAAGGTGCTGAGATCATTCCGGTCGCTTTAATGTTGAATGACCAAAAAATACCAACAGTTACTTCCATTTACCAGTCTTAATGGGTGTAGTGGGAACATTACTACCATTTCAGTGGATGGATAACATACAGCAAGTTCTAGTATTTTTTCCAAACTGTGGATAATTAAAAAAAATCTGTTGCATTGCTCATAAAGCTTAGAACTATATGGATAAAATCCTTCATTTTGATTTAAATAATCTGAAATGTGTGCCTTTGTCACTTACAAATATTCTGTGATTTAGCTTATTCTCTTACTAATGACTTGTATGGGCTAGTTTATATTACCCAGGTTTTTAGAGGCAGTAAAGTTAGGGAGTCTGTTAAGCAATCTGAGCTTAAAATTTTGTCAGACATACACAAATAGTAAAAACCCACAAAGAAATGACTGAAAGAACTAAGGATAGTCATCCGCTTTTAATGACAGTCCGTTATTTGTCTGTTTGTGAGAATCGACAGAGATGAATGTTCTCCTGATTCTACTAATGGGAAATGTTTGTAAATACTAGAACATGTTAAACTTTTGGAACTATTTTATTACCATTTTGTTTTTTCTGTGACTCCGGAATTCCTTGGTGAGAATTGAAAGGATCTCACTGGACTGTTTTGTGTAGTAGAAGAAGCATTAAATTTGGATGTAGAAACGTGAGGTTGTACTCTCACTTTGCCATTTATATGCTGCTGAATTGCAATTTAGGGCCCATCCAGCCCTTGAACTTCTCATTTGTAGAAGGCAAGGATTAAAATAACTGTTCCCTACAAAGAGTTGTTAGTATCAGTTTAGCTAATCTGTATGTAAACTATAAATCACTATACAGAGTAGTTATTGTTACATAAATCCAAACCCTAACCTTGGGCTAAGTAGAGTTCTTAGAGTATTAGAATAGAAAGAAAATTATGGCAGTAATTTATTATATGTGCCTGGTAATTGGATGGGGAAAGAGAGATGCAGAAATGTGGAGTAACATTCCCAAGGTCTCACAGTTAGCTGAATCTCCCAACTTTGGAACCTTAGTCTCCCATCTTTTTAGTGAAAATGATTTGCTAAGATTGTGTTGGTTATGAAAAACTGAGTGAACGTTTAGTAGATTGAGAGAAAATGAGAAATGGGATTTTTCAAACTGTAATTTTACAAGTTACATATTTTCTGTATTAAAATAATATCATGCTTTTACCCAAAGGAACATAGAATTACATTTTTATATATTGTACATGAGAGATAAACATTCCCCCCAAACCTATGAAACTCTCAAAGAAGGGGGTCCCTAAAATGTCCTCCAGGTTGTATCTTTTTAAAATAGGGATTTTTAGTTAAAATTTTATGTAATTAAAAATTAGATCTGGAGCAATGGCCTTTTCAACAATTAGGAGACTGTTCAGTGTATTTTACACTTCACTAAATTAAGTTGAGGGACATTTTAAGCCAGAAATATATACCTTCATAACCTGTTAACTGATTATTGGGATGTGTGTGTGTGTGTATATATATATATATATATATATATATATATATATATTTCAAATGCCTTTAAATTGTATCCTAACTTGGGGTTTTAATTTGTTTAATTCCAATAGACTTTAGAAAGTTCAAAAAGAGGGGTGCCTGATGGCTCAGTTGGTTAAGTGGCCAGCTTTTGATTTCGGCTCAGGTCACAATCTCAGGGTCCTGGGATTGAGCCCTGCATTGAGCCTCATGTGGGGCTCTGTGTTCAGTGGAGAAGCTGCTTGAGGATTCTCCCTCTCTTTCTGTACCTCCACCTTCTGTTCCCTCAAAAATAAATAAATATTTTTTTAAAAAAAGAAGTTCAAAAAGATTCAAGGACTTCTTTTTTCATGTATTCATATTCAAATAATGAATTTTTCAGAGAACATACTTTTACACTGCTCAACCAGGTGATAATCTCTGGCTTCTAGAGTCAGATGATCTAATAGTCACTGATATTGTGCATGATATTGAATTACCTTTGGCTTTTTACTCCTGCACAAACTATATGAAAGCCTCACTGGTCAAAATATATTTATTACTGTTTGTTTAGATTATTAAGTTTCCAATAATAAATTTCAATTTCTTAATAGTTCTGGAGAAATAATACAGCTATTTTGAAGTACTCTTTGAATGAATATACTAGTCTAATTATACACACTTCTAAAAGCAAGAAAGGTTACTGAAATATTCAAGTTGGCTGTCTTTGCATGCCTTGTATGAAGAACAGTGTGCATTATTGAGAAACCTGACTTAATATTTTTGTGAGAAAGTAGAGTCATTTGAATAAATGATTTTTTTTTTCCAAGGAAGTGTGTTCATTTTATTTTGGAATACAGTGGCCAAGAAAATTAGAATTGGTGGCTTCATCACTCTTTTCCTTTTCTTGTTAAATTCTCCACTGATATTACTCTGGGATTTGCTATTTTCCTGTCATCCATAAATGTATTCTGTGTTGCTTTAGGGAATTCAAAGTAATTTAGTTTCACATTGTTTTTGCATTACAAGTGTAGCTAATGTTTAAAATGAATAGAGTATTATAGTCTTAGCAGTGAATGTACAACCTACAAAGAACCTTTGTGAGCTGATTTTGGCAGTATTTTCTCAGCACTTCTGCCGGAAACAAAAGACCCCATATATCTTAATATCAACCTTTCATTTTAAATGCTTCAGCTATATTTAAAATCTGCTAGTTGCAACTTTTATAAAGCATTCCTTGTATCTAGATATATTTTCACAATGAAAATTATTATTTGATATTTGAGTTATGCTTCTTTCCTTTTTTGTCTTCTAATCCTATCCATACACCTATAGTTTATTTTAACAGTTTCATTCCTAAAAATAAAACTTAACTTAGTTGCATGCTATTAAAATTGATATTACAACTTTCACTGCAAAATAAGCTCCATTGAATGTCAGAAATATGTGCTAGATTCCTATTTGAGGAGATTTCAGTCCTATAAACAGGCTAGGAATACTTTGGATTTATCCCCACGCATAGGAATCTGACTGCCATCACAAATTTCAAAAAAAAATTTTTTTAAAGACTTCATTTCTTTACTTTCAGAGAGGAGAGTGAGTATGAATTTAAAATAGCTGAAGGGGGGGCGCCTGGGTGGCTCAGTGGGTTAAGCCGCTGCCTTCGGCTCAGGTCATGATCTCGGAGTCCTGGGATCGAGCCCCGCATCGGGCTCTCTGCTCTCTCGGGGAGCCTGCTTCCTCCTCTCTCTCTGCCTGCCTCTCTGCCTGCTTGTGATCTCTCTGTCAAATAAAAAAAATAAATAAATAAATAATAAAATAAAATAGCTGAAGAGTTGGGTGCTTTTTCTCCAGTTACATTCACCTGTTCACACAGACCATAAGGATGCAGGTTGTTCCAGGGACAGTGCAGTTTTGCTAAGTGTAAATATGATGAGGAAGATGGAGACGAAGGAATTGAGGATGTTTTCAAGGGAGTTTGAAAAGACAAGAAATAGTATAAAATATTTTTAAAAATGGTTGAAATCCAAAAAAAGTTTTCATGCTTTTGTAAGCTTAACTACTTATTTATTTAAAGATTTTATCTAAGTAAAATCTTGACAGAGCGAGAGAGGGAACAAAATCAGGGGGATTGGGCGAGGGAGAAGCAGACTCCTTGCAGAGCAATGGGCCCAATGCGGGGCTTGATCCCAGGACCCTGAGATCATGACCCAAGCTGAAGGCAGACATTTAATGACAGAGCCACCAAGGCACCCCTATAAGCTTGACTATTTAGAACACAGGTGATTCTTTGCATGTTTGGCTTTATATTTATAGTTCTTTTGGGAATGCCACAAGTTTTCCAAAAGTTGTTTTTAAAACTGTGAACTTATTTTGTAATAAGTAGACCGATTAAAAGAAAATAACTTCGTTCCCTTGGCTATTTCTTACAAAAGTAAATTCCAGACTGTTTTGTTTTCCAGAGAGTTTTTTGAGTAGGAAATGTCAGTAAGCTGCTTTCTTTTTTAAGATATTGTGTAAGAATACATTATTTGCTCAAATGAAAATTCCTGTTGCAATATCTTTAAAAACATCTTCAAACAGTTGCATAATACCATTGTCATAAGTAAGGACTCAAACCGACTCATTGTTTTGGATAAAAGTTTTTATCTTTTTTTTTTTTTTTTTTTTTAGATTTTATTTATTTGATAGAGACAGAGAGAGAGTACAAGCTAAGAGAGAGGGACAGGCAGAGGGAGAAGGAGAAGTGGGTTCCCTTCTGAGCAAGGAGCCTGATCCTTCTGAGCAAGGAGCCTGATTCGGGACTCCATTCTAGGACCCTGGGATCATGACCTGTGGCAAAGGCAGAAAACCGACTGAGCCACCCAGGCACCCAGAAGTTTTTATCTCTTAAAGGTGATACTATGGGAAAGAGTAAACCTGGGGAAATGAGGTCAGTTATGCTGTTTTGCAGAGGGACAAGTTTGAGGATTTTTTTTTCATAGCACACATGCCCCTTTGTGACTTGTTTATCTTTTTGCCACAAATTAATTACATTTTATTCATTGCAACGTAGGTGAATGGCTGTTCATCTCTGAAAAAAAAATTGGGTATAGAATTTGTCTTAATATGAATGTACCAGTTTTAAGTTTTTACAGAACTTAAGTATGGCTTCTAGTTAAATATTAGAAAATAGAAAATCCTACACTGCTTTATTTGATCCACTTCAGTATCCTCAGTTAATTTTATTCAGAAAGCATGATTTGTGGAATACATTTACATTTTGTGAACCAATTGTAATGCTCTGAATTTAGAGTATTTTCACAAAATAACTTCATTTTAGCTTTTTTTTGTAATTGCTTGGACTATATCTTTTGAAAACATTTTCGCATAAGTATGACTTAAGTTTGCAGAATCAAAATTTCCAGCTTTAATGAACTCTTCTGAATATACTGAACTCTGAGCTCCCATATTTGCTCCTGTACTTTATTTCTCATCATTACAACTAGTATATATCTTGAGTTCATATGAAAAATGAGACAGTGTATTAGTATTTTATATACATTACCTTGTTTGATCCTCATAACAACCCTTTGATATGTGTCATGTTATCTCTATTTTACAGGTTAAAGAAACTCTTGTTTAGAGAGATTGAGAAATTTGTACAAGCTCATGGAGTAGATACGTACAGAGTTTGAGTTTGAATCCATTCTGTTAGACTCCAAAATCTGTTTTCTTCCCACTAAGTTAGATACTGTATATCTTTCATTTTAAGTGAAATCCTGTGCTCATCTGGCTTCCCTTGCAGAAGAAGGAACCCTTTGGAGGACAAGGACCTTGTGTTATTCATATTTATGTCTTCAGAGCCTGGTACAGATTCCAGAATTTTTAAAATAAGCACTGAATGAAAGACACTGACATCAACGAAATGGTAGCAATGAGGCATGTACCAATGAAGTAGTTTCTCTAGTATAGGCACTTACTGCTTCATATACCTCCAACCCTTTTGATGTGGTTATACACGTGCATGCCCCAAAACACACACACACTCTTTCATCCTTACCAATCCTGCAACATTGAGAATTTGTTCTCATTTTGTAGATCGGAAAATCAAGATATAGGGGTGCCTGCCTGGCTCTCAGTTGGTAGAGCATGTGACTCTTGAGCTTGGGGTTGTGACTTTGAGCCCCATGTTGGGTGTAGAGATTACTTAAAAATAAAATCTAAACAATAATAACAACAACAAGCAAACAAAAGAAAAGATCTAGGAAAAAAATGTGGTTTGCTTAAGATCGCACCACTAGTTAGTGACAAATTTGGGATGCAAATCAAGATTTTCAAACTTTCAACCTTATAACCATCTACTCCAGGCTATCCATCTGTGTTAGTGGAAACCTATACTTTATTTCCTGATGTGTTTATTTGCTTATTGAGAAATAATGGCAGGAAAACAAAGGTGTCCACAAATGGATTGTGTCTAAAGAAGACACCTTCTGTTGAAGTGATGAATGTATACTCTATGCTCAGTCTTTTTATATATAGTCTTTCACTTATTTTCCTTTACAAAGCATATATTTTGCAAGTGGTAATTATAGTTAGAATTTTAGTCAAAGAATAAAATAGTTCCAACTTACAAACTGTAGGAGCATTAAACCCATGACCAGGGGCACCTGGGTGGCTCAGGGGTTAAAGCCTCTGCCTTCGGCTCAGGTCATGATCTCAGAGTCCTGGGATCAAGCCCCACATCGGGCTCTCTGCTCAGCAGGGAGCCTGCTTCCTCCTCTCTCTCTGCCTGCCTCTCTGCCTACTTGTAATCTCTGTCAAATAAATAAAATCTTAAAAAAAAAAAACAAACCATGACCATATCATACTGTAATCCTGGTCTAGCAGGATTCCTGGCACATTCAGAGTATATTAAAAACTGCTTTGCAGACTTGCTCAAAATACTGTGCTGCTGCTGCTTTTTTTTTTTTAAGTTTTTTTTTTTTTTTAATTTGAGAGACAGCGAGCGAGCGAGCAAGCATGGGGAATAGGGGCAGAGGGAGAGAGAGAGAATCAGCTTAATCGCAGCACCCTGAGATCATGACCTGAGCCAAAATCAAGAGCCAGCCAGGTGCCCTGAAGTACTGTGCTTCTTGAGTAGAAAGATTTGCTTTACTAACACCTGAAGAATGATAACAGTTATAGGCAATCTGGTGTTTGTGTAGAATAATTATGTCAGCACAATTTATATGTTGTAATACAGGACTTTTTAAAAAAGATTTGTTTATTTATTTGACAGAGATCACAAGTAAGCAGAGAGAGTGGGGGAAGCAGGCTCCCTGCCAAGCACAGAGCCTGATGTGGGACTCGATCCTAGGACCCTGAGATCATGACCCGAGCCAAAGGCAGAGGCTTAACCCACTGAGCCACCCAGGCACCCCTGTAATACAGGGATTTAAAGTAAAAATTTATACTTCTACATGTAATATGAAGCATGACATAAAGAGTACATTTAACATATCTTAAACACTTATAATTTTTATTTTTTTTTAGGCCCTTTTTTTCAGTAGAATTTTTTCCTAATTTGTCTTCGATGTGTATCAACATTTTTGACATGTTTGGTAGTATAATCCATTTTTTTCTAATAATGCTTTAAAAAACTATGAAAGATGGGTAAAATTTGAGTAGTGTGTGTAATATTAAATTATGAATCAGAAAAACTTCAGGAGCATCTGGGTGGCTCAGTCAGTTAAGCAACTGACTCTTGATTTCAGCTCAGGTCATGATCTCAGGGTTTTGAAATCAAGCTTCATATTGGGCTCTATGCTGGGCATGGAGCCTGCTTAAGGTTCTCTCTTGGGGCACCTGGTGGCTCATTCGGTTAAGCATCTGACTTAGGCTCAGGTCATGATCTCTGGGTCCTGGGATTAAGCTCTGTGTCAGGCTCTGCATTCATCTGGGAGCCTGTTCTCCCTCTCCCTCTGCCCCTCCCCTGCTTGTGCACGTGCGGATGTTCTCTCTCTGTCTCTCTGTCTTAAATAAATAAAATCTTAAAAAAAAAAAAAAAGATTCTTGGGACACCTGGGTGGCTCAGTGGGTCAAGCATCTGTCTTCGGCCCATGTCATGATCCCAGGGTCCTGGATTAAGTCCCACATCGGGCTTCTTGCTCAGTGGGGAACCTGCTTCTCCCTCTGCTTGCTGCTTCCCTGCTTGTGCGCTCTCTCTCTCTGACAAATAAATTAAAAAATCTTTAAAAAAAAGATTCTCTCTCTCCCTTTGCCCCCACCCAAACTTCAGATATTATAGCTTATCGATATTTGAAGGTGCTAGTGTTTTATCTCCTTCTGCAGTGGACAAATTGCCTCTAAATTTTAATCTGGAAGATCACTAGAATGACTGAAAAAGGTGTACAACTGCATGGCTTTTATATTTTTACTATTTTTATTAGAGTTTCTATACAAATTATTCAAATCTTGGTTATAAAAGAAAATCAAAGTGTAAACACATTATTCAGATAACATAAAGAATATTACTACCATGTTGTTTCTCAGTTTTATTCAGTCATAAATGCAAAGTAGAAGTATGTAACAAATCATTGGATTTTATTTGCTTTATTAGCTCCTCAAGAGTTATTGATCTATGAAATGGCAGAGAATGGAAAAAATTGTGACCAGAGACGTGTAGCAATGAACAAGGAACAATATAATGGAAGCTTCACAGGTAAATTATGGTGGTTTGGAGGGAGAAGATCTGCAGGTTTAAATTATATCCTTTCCATTGAAGTAAAATAGAAATATATCTAATACTTACTGTCTTTTGTTAATATAATAAGAAAATAAGATTCTTGTATGTCTTATATAAGATTACAGAAGTCCCCCCTGCCCCTTGTCTGCATTTTCTTTTTCCACGGTTTCAGTTACCTGTGGCCAACTGCAGTCCAGAAACAGAATGATCTATTATTAGAAGGTCAGTAATAACCCAATGCCAGGTTACAATGCCTACATCATTCACTTCACTTCATCTCATCACATAGACATTTTATCATATCACGTAATCTCAAGGACAGTACAGTAAGACACTTTGAGAGAGTTAACATTCATATAACTTATAGTATATTTTTATAATTGTTTTATTATTACTGCTGTAAATCTTGCTACCTAATTTATAAATTAAACTATCACAGCTATATAGATATAGGAAAAAATATATATAGGGTTCAGTACTGTCTGTGGCTTCAGGCATCCACTGGGGATCTTGGAACATGTCCCCTACAGATAAGGGGAGACTACTGTAATTATCTTTTGCTTACTCCTCATAGTAAGTGGAATTATGGGCCAGTGCCTATATGGTGAATTTTGATAGTGATAGCAGAAGCAGCCTAGTCACAGTCACATCAGGAGTGTTCTAGGTACAAGATTAGTATTTGCTAATCTTATGGCGTGTTAAGTATTTATTTGGTATTGTTTGGTGCTCAGTTTTATCATGCCATTTTGTAACTTTAGAAGCAAATTATAAAGTTACTTATTACACTAATCCTAAATACACAAATATCAAAAAAGTCAGAATGTGATCATTGTGGGTTTGTTTTAAATTTTTCATTTGTGACAAATTTATATTTTCACCAAATTTGGAGTTTGTGGTAAATTTCAGTGTATTTGACTCTTATTCGTACATTTACCAAAAGAAAAAAAAAAGCCCTGAAAACCCTGAAAATTATCGCTTTTATTTACATAGATGGTTTAAGTAGGAACTTAAAATATGTTTAAAGGGCAATGACAGATTTTTCACTTCTCTTAATTGTAATGATTTTCTTTTTGACTTCTAAATTGTTTGGCATCTCAAACATATTGCAAATAATAATTTGGCATGGTGCTAATATGTCATAAAAATTCTCTTATATTGGAAGAAGTACAGGCTCTCTGAAATAGTAGTTTCTCTTTGTCTTGATCACTACATTGCCTTGCAGAAGACATTTTGCAGCATTTATCTGACTTTTGGTTACTCTGATCATTGATAAATTTTATATCATTTCACCAAGAGTTTCAGGATTCAGAGATAGGCATGCATATATCATATAGTCTCTTTCATATTAGGAGCTTTTGCATGTTATTTTTTTCTGTCCTTTCTTTCAAAAAGCATGTACTTTTATATATTCTTCCCCTGCTGCCCACCCCTTGGAATTTCAAATTAATGTTAGTATGACACATTTACTCTCCTGTACTGTGGGCTTTTTTTTTTTTTTTTTTTTTTTTTTTTTGGCTTAATATTTCCTAGAGATTGTGCTATAATTGCACATGAAGAACTTCTTCATTATGGCTGCTTAATATCCCATTGTATGAGTGTACCATACTTTAATCACTCCTCTGACTTCTGCTGTTAACATTTAAGTTGTTCATAATCTTTTGCTTAGACAAGTAACATTGCGTTTAATAAACTTGTACAAGAGACATTTCACCTCATACCTAATCATTCTTAGAAATGCAATTACTGGGTTATAAGGTATATGCGTTGGTAATTTTGATAATGACCTTAATTGTACACTTACACACTTATTAAGTGTCAGACTCTTCTGAAAGCTTTACATACATTAGCTCATTTAATCTTTGCAGTGACCCTAAAAAAGTAAGTACTATTTTCATCTTCATTTTAGAAAGGGGAAAACTGAGACATAGAAAGGTTAACTAACTTGTGCAGGGTCACATGACCTGTAGCCAGGATTTGGAACCAAGTAGTTTGCCTTCCTGTTTTGAACTCTAAACCACTTTGTTCTGTAATATGATACTAATTGCCCTTCATAGAAGATGGGCTAACTTAGTATCCCAATAGCATACAAGAAAGGAAACTTGTGTCTTGAGAATGAAATGATTGCAAAAATAGTTCTCAAGAGTAGAGTAGAAGCACTTTGTCTAGGACTTATCGTGTGAACACATTGCTTGTTTTTTGAGGTAAATATGCAGTCCTTCAAATGTGGTATGGAAAGTAGATAAATTTTTAAAGTGGTTGGAAAAAGTGAACATTCTGTTTAGATTTCTGCGCTGTTTTTCAGACCCCTCTTCAATGAATGAAAAGAAGAGGAGGGATCGGGAAGAAAGGCAGAATATTGTCCTATGGAGACAGCCACTCATTACCTTGAAGTATTTTTCTCTGGAAATCCTAGTAATCTTGAAGGAATGGACCTCAAAGTAAAGAGTCTTTTATTACCTTTTATGTAAACCTTATTTACTAATTTAGAAATCTTTAACATTCTCCTACTCTCTACCAACTGCTCTTTCAAAATGAATTAAATTTAGAATGTTTTAGGAACATACTTATTTTCCTTTCTATAGTTTGAAGAAAAATAGATTAGGGGAACATATTGCTATTTGCTCACTGGATTATTACAGTTGACCCCTGTCTTATGTTGAATCTTTTATGCAAAGGAGAACATAGGAAATGAGAGAGAAGTTGGGCCTGTGTGCAAGAGATACACTGATTATTTAGTAGGCCAGGGTTCAGGATACGTGGCACTTTTACTGATAATTTGAGCCAATGAAGAAGTACTCTGTCAAGGAAATGTGTTGTATCTTAAAGATTAGTACTTATGAGCCCTGTTTCAGATATCATAAAGACCAACTTGAACTTTTGCATGCCTTATCATTTTGGGCCTGCCTTTCTAAGTTATTATCTTTAATAATGTCCTACATTTTTATTGTACTTAGAGTTTATAAAACATTTTGTAACATTTTTCAGTTCATTTGATCCTTAAAGCAACTCTGAAACTAGTAAAACAAATACATGATTATAGTTGACCCTTGAACAACATGGGGATTGGGGATGCCAACCCCCACATAGTTGAAAATACAACTTTTGACTCTTCAAAAACATAACTACTAATAGACTACTTTTGACCAGAAGCTTTGTGTATGTATTATTATACTGTATTCTTATAATAAGCTAGGGAGAAGAAAATATTATTAAGAAAATCTTAAAGAAGAGAAAATATATTTATAGTACTATACTGTTAAAAAAAAAATCCACATATACTCCCGTGCAATACTGACCCGTGTTGTGGTCAACTGTATTATGATTTTAAAAACAAGAAATAGAATCAGATTGGTTAAGTGTCTCTCTCAAAGTGCAATACTTAGGGACTTTGACCCAGGTCCTCTAACTTGAAGGCCAGTGCTTTTCTCATTATATTATGATGCCTCTCCCGGTGAGAAGTTGGGATATAAACAAGATCAGTCTTTTTTGGGTAAAGGAAAGGCTACAGTAGGGTTTATGATTAAGAAATTGGTTGTTCTGTACCCATTTATCTTCTCTTAGCCTCCTTTTGTATCCCAAGAGACCATCGTGTTTAAGGACAGAAGAGTTCAGCCCAAAAAAAACTGATTCTATAGCTATGCTAAATAACCTAAGTGCTTCAACAAGAACTTGTTTTGGGAGTGATAAGTCCTGTGAGATATTTCATTTGTTTTTGTTTTTAAATTGTTTTTAAGATTATGGCATCGTCAAAGCATTGTGGTGTCTTTTTTACTGCTGCTTGCTGTACTTATAGCTACGTATTATGTTGAAGGAGCACATCAACAGGTAAGAGGTTCAGCAGCTTTTCTGTTCTTGTACCTCTTGTACCTCCCAAACAGTTTCAAAATGGAACTGTTGTGGGTTTGACAAAATTTCTACCCTCCACATTTTTAGGCTTGGTTTTGTTTTTTAAATTTATCTCATAACTGATATCTTACTGTCTTTCTTTTAAGACCAAATATTAAAAATATTCTTGTCGCAGTTGATGGCTGCTGAGCCTTTATATTTGGCATAGATCATTTTTACTTTCAAGGATTCAAATGTAACTTTCCTGATGATGTTTAGTCAGAATAGCATGAATCCTTTAGTCAGCACCAAAGTCTTCATATTTTCTATAACACCCTCCTGTGATCTGTCCAGATATAGTCATCCTCGATTGAAGGTTAGGTTTTATATGTATAAAAAGGGAGACATTCATTTGTCTGTAGTCCGTAAGTACAATACAACTGAAAGAAAATAGGACATTGTGTTAATAACTTTTGTTAAAATAGTAAAACATTAATGTATTCTAATAGGAAATGGTTCTAAAAGTGGTATTACTTTATTTTTTGAAGCAGTTAACCTCTAATCGTAGAGAAGTTTTTATAGTTTTAAATGCATTTCTTTCAAATATTTTGAAGAAATCTGTGTGCGTCATTTAGAGTTTGTAAGGAACTGGTTAGATTAATTTATTTGCCAGTATGAGAATCTAGACTGTAGTGTCTGGAATTCCTCCAACAATAGCTCAGTGGACTTCATTCAGCTTGCTCTTGTTTAAAAAACATCTTGGTCTTAAATATACAAAAATAATTTTATTCCATTTTTTACTTGGATAAACAAGAATATGTTCCATTCACAAATATATAAATAAATGCCCACTCTCACCGCTGTTTATTACAATGCTTTCTTAAACAAAATCTTTGTTAACTTTCAGTTATCTTTAAAACTCTTAATTCTCATAGTTATCTTATTAGTAATTTGCATTTTTCCTGTAAATGTCATTTGCAATAGTAGGATTTTAAAGGCCTAAACCAAAAACTTTATTACAATTAGATGAATTTTTTTATGTAAGAAGAATTAGGTCTCTTTTTACTTTAGTTGGTTTGTTTTATTTTGATTGTAGGTAATAACACATTTTTGTTTAAAAAAACTGTTGTGGTTTTTTTTTTTTTTCACTCTATCCTTTTTGTTTTTCAGTATGTGCAACGTATAGAGAAACAATTTCTTTTGTATGCCTACTGGATAGGCTTAGGAATTTTGTCTTCTGTTGGGCTTGGAACAGGGCTGCACACCTTCCTCCTTTATCTGGTAAGAATTATAAGGAAGATTGAAAGAGATGTTTTAATTGGTGCTTTTACTTCAGAAGTTAAAATTCTAAGATTTTTATTTACTTACCTTTGCATCTTAAAAGCATTCTCATCCTCAGATCAGTAAGTTTGATTTAGAATTCTGTTTTGTTTTTCCTTTTTGATTGAGGATTTAAAAAGAGAAGAGGGAAAAACCCTTGAGCAGATGAGATTGTTTACTTAAATTAATTCAGCCAGGAAATGTTTTTTATCTTTCTGGATTTTGGAATAATGGTTCTTTTGCTTATGCAATTGTCGTTTTAATAGTTGAAGTTCTTTAAATATATGAAATTATCCATGTAAGCCATGTAAGACTTAGAATTAATTTGAACAGTTTACTTTTTCTGTTAATCAGCAAATGAGAAATGGTGTTTTCCCTCATGTCCTCAAATATCATGTATACACACCTGGATAGTCATTTTGGCATTCTCACTGAATGTGATTAATGAAATATTAATGTGTGTAGGATTAAAAGCTTTCTTAAATCCTTTAAAATCAAAATATAAAAATGTACCCCTCCTAAAAAATACTATTTTACTTAAGAAATTAGAAAGATAAAAGATAGGTTTTCAGGGCACCTGGGTGGCTCAATGGGTTGGGGTCTCTGCCTTCAGCTCGGGTCGTGATCCCAGGGTCCTGGGATCGAGCCCCGCATTGGGCTCTCTGCTCAACGAGGAGCCTGCTTCCCCCTCTCTCTGTCTCCACCTGCCTCTCTGCCTACTTGTGGTCTCTGTCTGTCAAATAAATAAATAAATAATCTTTAAAAAAAAAAAAAAAAAAGGTTTTCCACATGCATGGAAATTATAGCAGGGCTAGGACCAGGGATGACTAGCAAGACATCTAGGGCACTGAATTTATTTATTATTATTTTTTAAGATTTTTATTTATTTATTTGACAGAGAGAAATCACAAGTAGGCAGAGAGGCAGGCAGAGAGAGAGGGGAGGAAGCAGGCTCCCTGCTGAGCAGAAAGCCCGACGCAGGGCTCGAACCCAGGACCTGGGATCATGACCTGAGCCGAAGGCAGCGGCTTAACCCACTGAGCCAGCCAGGCGCCCCTAGGGCACTGAATTTAAATGGCGCTTCCAGGGTCATGTAAATATGGACTTGATGAGTGAGTGTTTCATTAAATTTTGTGCCCTGGATGCCTCTCTTATTTCACTGTATTCCTGTTCCTGAAGAATTGAAAGCAACTTCATACTTGAAATAGCTTGATCTTCATTGGGGAAAGACAGGTGAAAATTGTCACAGTGGTACTGATTGCCAAAATAAAGTTCAACACAGCAAACACTTCCAATCTTTATGCTTCAATGAATTCATTTCTGAAGCAGGGAAATAAGTGTTAAGGAGTGATTGTTCAGAAGCCTGCTAAATTAATGGCCTGAAGAATAATTTGAGGATTAATGTGTAATTCATAACTTCTTCAAGTCTAAAAGACTTTTTAAAATCTCAAATTTTAGAATTCTATTCATGATTTGTTGCTGATTTTATTCCACATAGGGACATAAATCTTAGAACTAATCCACAATAATGTGTCTTTAATAATTATAGTTTTAGAAGTATAATGCTCTATTAGAGGTTGAGGGAGAAGGGAAAAGAATTACTGTTATAGGTTACCTTTTGTCCTTTTCTAGACCTTTTCTCTGAGATTCCTTGGGAAAACCAGATTAAGGAATTCATTTGTAGCATTTGATTAATTTAGAACTAGCTAAAAAGCAACCCAGGTAGCAGATTCTACCAAATATTAAGAGGGATTCTAATGACACTTAGAAATTCCACAATAAGTTAAAGAAATTTGAAACAAGGAAGTTTTATGTTTCCTGTTTCTTTTCATATCCGTGAGAAACCTTTATAAAATGACATTTATAAAATGTCTTCATTGATCCATGTATCCAGTAAAGAATTTAGAAAGATACAAATAATCATTTATTATAAAATTCATTTGAGTGAAAAGTCAAGTCTTTGCTTTCATAAATTAAGTAGTTCTGCTGGGGGATCAGAGGGCAGATTTAATGGGGTTTGGTTAGGCTTTTCACAAGTGTAGAAGGAATTCTTCAAGAGCTATTTGAAGGAATGTATTATACTCTCATTAAAGTCAGTACTGTATATGTTGCACTAGTTTAGCAACTATGAAGAATTAGTTAAGGAACATCTGAAATTGTATTACATTGTACTTAAGAGCCATATAAAAGTTTTGTGGCAGGGCACCTGGGTAGTACAACCATTTAAGTGCCCAACTCTTGCTTTCAACTCAGGTCATGATCTCAGGGTCGTGAGATTGAGCCCCCCTCTGGCTCCACGCTGGGCATGGAGCCTGCTAAAATTTCTCTGTCCCTCTCCCTCTGCCCCCTCCCCCTTGCACTCTCTCTCTTTTAAATAAATAAATAAATCTAAATAAATAAGTAATGGTTTTGTGCCATTATCACTGCTAATAATAAACTGGGGTCCAGAGTGGATCAGGTCACATTTTAGCATTAAGTAAATTTTTTATTGTATTATTTTATTTTATTTTTATTATTTTTATATATTTATAAAATTATTAATATAATATTAACCAATAATATTATATATAATATCTATAAAATTCATAATAAATACTTATATTATTTTATTATATTTTATTTTAATTATTTAGATTTTATTTTATTTTTTTAAAAATTTTAAAGATTTTATTTATTTGTTTGAGACAGAGATAGTGACAGAGAGCACAAGCAGGGAGGAGAGGGAGAAGCAGGCTCCCCACTGAACAAAGATTCTCCATGCAGGGTTCTATTCCAGGACCCTGGGATCGTGACTGGAGCTGAAGGCAAACAGTTAACCAACTGAGCCACCCAGGCACCCTTAGAATTATTTAAATGTGCTAAAATTAAATACAAGTAAAATAACAAGATCCCATGCATGATACTGGCTGTAGTGTGGGAGATAGATTGCAAGTGGGAGAGAAAGAAGATGGGCGATTATGATAATCCTTCTGAGAGACGAGGCTTCTGTGGAGGTAGCAGGAAGTATGTAGAGGAGGGGAGATTACAAAAAAGAACTTGCAGAGAGAAGGCAAGCAGAATGACACCAGATGTCAAAGATGGCATAAATTTTTAATATTTCAGAAGAGTGGTTAGTAGCATTGAGATGGAACAGGACAAATCTTAGAGAAATGTGATTAGTACAAAGATGTTGTGATTTGGTTACCTGGGAAGGAGCCAGAGATAACTGTTGGTTTTTGACTTGAGTAGATGTTGATACTATTAACTGAATAGTTTTGTGTTCACTTGTGTATTCAGTATGTATTATAAATATCTAAAAAGAGAAATTGTAAGTATCTAAAAAGAGTAATTATATTGCAACGTAGATGAGATCTTCACCTGATCCACATGGGTTGCTGGTGCCAGTGATTGGACAGA
Source organism: Lutra lutra (assembly GCF_902655055.1). NCBI lineage: Eukaryota > Metazoa > Chordata > Mammalia > Carnivora > Mustelidae > Lutra > Lutra lutra. The sequence goes on from NC_062293.1 coordinate 34,088,571, forward strand.
AAAGAAGGGGAATTTGCAAAGGACTGAGAATTCACCTACCTACTTACCTTCCTCCCTTCCTTCCTCCCTTCACTCGTTGTTCCTTCCTTCCTTCCTCCCCCACCTTTTTAGAGCAAGAGAATGAGAGCATGCCCACAAGCAAGGCAGAGGGAGAGAGAGAGAGAAAGAGAGAATCTTAAGGGGGCTCCATACCTAGGGCTCCCTCTCAGGACCCTGACTGGGATCATGACCTGAGCCAAAACCAAGAGTCCGTTGCTTAACCAACAGAGCAACCCATGAACCCAGCCTCCCTCCCCTCCCTCACCTGCCTGCCTTCCTTCCTTCCGTCCTCCCTTCCTTCCTCCCCGCCCACCCTTCCTTCCCTCCTGCCCACCTTCCCTTCCTTCCTTTCCTTACTTCTGGCTGGCTGGCTGGCTGGCTTGCTTGCTTTGCTTACAGTCTTTATTTTTTGGACCAGTTTTAGGGCTGCAGAAAGGGTAAAGTTTCCATGTATCGTTCTATACCCACACATAGCTTCCCCTGTGTGTTGTTTTTTTTTTTTTAATTAAAGATTTTATTTATTTATTTGACAGACAGATCACAAATTGGCAGAGAGGCAGGCAGGAAGGTTGGGGGAAGCAGGCTCCCTGCTGAGCAGAGAGTCTGACTCGGGGCTTGATCCCAGGACCCTGGGATCATGATCTGAGCTGAAGGCAGAGGCTTTAACCCACTGAGCCACCCAGGTGCCCCTGTTTTGTTTTTTTAAATGAGGTATGATTGACATGAAATATATTAGTTTTAGATATACAACTGATGATGATTTCACTATTAATAATATCTTACTTTGGTACAATACATTTGTTACAGTTGAGCCAGTATTGATATATTATTAACTAAAGCCAATTGCTTACATTGGAATTCATTTTTTGTTTTACAGTTCTGTGGGTTTGACAAATACATAATGTGATATATCCTCCATTATAGTATTATATGGAATAGTTTCACTGCCCTAAAAATTGCCTATGTTCCACCTATTTATTCCTACCTTCCACCTCTCTTCCACCCACAAACCCTTAGTAACCACTGATCCTTTAATTGTCTCTGTAAGTTTTGGCTTTTTCAAAATGTCATATAGTTGGATTTATACATCTGTCTTTTTCTGCCTGGCTTCTGTCATTTAGCAGTATGAATTTAAAATTCCTCCCTGCTCAGCGGGAAGTCTGCTTCTTCCTCTGTCCCTCCCCACTGCACTCGCTCTCTCTCTCAAATAAATAAAAAAATCTTTAAAGAAAGAAAGAAAGAAATTCCTTCATGTCTTTTTTTATGGCTTGCTACCTCATTTTTTTTTTAATGCTGAATAATATTCCATTTTCTGGATGTACCCCAGAGTTTATTCATTCACTTAATGAAGGACATCACAGTTATTTCCATATTATAGCAATTATGAACCAAGCTGCTATGAACAATCATGCACTAAGTTTTTGTGTGTATATGAGTTTTCAACTCATTTGGGTAATTACCTAGGGGCATAATTCATGGGTTGTGTATGTTAATTATTGGTATGTAAGTAAGCAGTTGACTTGTATATTAACTTTGTATACTGCAACTTTGCTATAACAATGTTTCAGAACTTTTTTGTTTATTCTTTAGGATTTTCTACATTGATAATCATCTCATCTGCAAATAAGAAGTTTTATTTCTTTAATCTTAATCTGTATACCTTTTCATTTTCTTTTCTTACTGTATTACTTAGGTCTTCCAGTGTGGTAGTGAATAGAAATGGTGGGGGAACATCATGCCTTGTTCCTAATCTTAGTAGGAAAGCCTCTAGTTTCTCACCATTAAGTATCATGTTAGCTGTAGGGTTTTTGCAAATGTACTTTATTGAGTTGATAAAGCTCACTTCTCTTCCTAGTTTGCTCAAAGTTTTGTCAGGCATCAGTGTTGTCAATACTTTTTTAGGGGCGCCTAGGTGGCTCAGTGGGTTAAATATCTGCCTTCAGCTCAGGTTATGATTCCAGAGTCCTGGGATTGAGCCCCACATCAGGCTCCCTGCTCTTTGGGAAGCCTGCTTCTCTGTCTCCCTCTGCCACTCCCCTGCTTGTGCACATTCTTGTGCTCACATTCTCTCTCTCTCTTTAATAAACAAAGAAACAAACAGACCAATATAGCAAACAAATTCAGTATGTAAAGTCTTTGTTAAAAAGAAGTAGACTCAGTATGTGACATTTCCATTTGATCAGATTATTTTAGTTTTTAGACCTTTTCATTTAGACGTAGGCTTTCTTTCCAGGATTCCTGAAGTGTAATAGGGCATATGAAGAAAAATGAGCAACTACAAAAAATAATTTTCAGGGAAGTTGAGCAAAAGGAAAATATATCACTGGTCTTTATTTTTCAATTGCCTGGTTGGGATGGAAGTCAGATTGGAAGAAGTTAACACCACTGTTACTACTACTGTTAATACAGTAGCAAACATTATCATTGTACTTGTCATAGTAATACTAACTAAAGTCGATTCTATTCTTTTTTAATCCTTATTTAGTATTTATTTTTATGGTATAAATACCTTTGGGGAGATTTTGCATTCCCGGCATCATATTTAACTCCAGCCACAGATTTGCTTTGACCAATGAAATTTGGGCATAAGTGATAGCTATTGGTTCGTGGCAGAAACTGCAAGGTTTGTCACACTCTTTCACCTATCCATTGTATGAAGATGGAGCCTGAGACTCTGTAATGAACAGATTCCCTTTACCATTCTGTGACGGATGTGTATAGGAAGAGAGAAATAAACTTTTTTATCTTAAGCTCCTGAGATTTTTGGGTTGTTTGTTGTTACAGCTTATCCTGAATGATAGACTAACAATTACTAAATGTTTACTATGTGCCAGGCTGTGTGCTTAGCACTTTATATGAATTATGTAGTCCTCCCAAGAGGAAGGTAGTCAATAATCAATAGGGTATCAGATGTAGAGGAAAAAAATTATTCAATAAGTATAGACTATCCACTTGTAAACTTTGGCAAATATAGAACAGATCAAAATAGCAAGGAAACCAAAAGCAAAAGCAGATTCAAGTAAAGGTCTAAAAATTTTTACCTGTGTTATTTAAGAAGCTATTCTATGAGACCAGTGCTCTAACCCCTGAGCTATGGAGCCTTCTCCTTAAGAAGCTATTCTAAAGAATTTTTTATTTTTAAAACTTAACACTTTCTTGGTGGTAGATGATCAAGAGTTCATCCTTATACACTCCTCTTGCCTTTTATCTGTGAAATGTGATTGTGTTTTGAAAGTCCTAATTACGGGGCGCCTAGGTGGCTCAGGGGGTTAAGGCCTCTGCCTTTGGCTCAGGTCATGATCCCAGTGTCCTGAGATAGAGCCCCGCATTGGGCTCTCTGCTCAACAGGGAGCCTGCTTCCCTTCCTTTCTCTCTCTCTGCCTGCTTCTCTGACTACTTGTGGTCTCTGTCTGTCAAATAAGTAAATAAAATATTAAAAAAAAGAAAGAAAGTCCTAATTACACCTTCTTTCATTTACGAGCCTTTATTCTCACATAGGGATGTGATATTAACATTCTCGTGTTTTCTGTTTTTGTGCTAATGAAACTGTCACATTTTCTATATACATATATAACTCCTTAGTCAAGGAAACAAGTGACCATGTTAGAAGAGTAGTCTGGTCAGAAATTTAACTATCCTTTTGATAATAATTTGTAGTAAAATAGGTGAAGAAGAAATGAAACGTAGCAAGTAGAAAAGATTTAATTCATTCTTCATCATAGTACTCTTTACTAGAAATCATGGCTTAAAAACAGAATAGGGAAATCTTTCCTATATTTTAAATAGGCAAAATTTCCCAATTAGGTTCTTCTCAGTGTGGAAGTTACCTCTTTTAAATGTTTCATTTAGCTAATTATAACTCATTTTACAACTAAATGGTGATCTCAAACTGTTACTATATTTCCTATAATATTAGTTACCTGTATATCTGCCTTTAAAATGAAAAGATTGTCGGGGCGCCTGGGTGGCTCAGTAGGTTAAAGCCTCTGTCTTCGGCTCATGTCATGATCCCAGGGTCCTGGGATCGAGCCCCGCATCAGGCTCTCCACTTGGCGGAGAGCCTGCTTCCTCCCTCTCTCTCTGCCTGCCTCTCTGCCTACTTGTGATCTCTGTCTGTCAAATAAATAAATAAAATCTTAAAAAATAATAATAATAAAATAAATAAATAAATAAAATGGAAAGATTGTCTTGGGGCATCTAGTTGGCTCAGTTGGTAGAGCATATGGCTCTTGATCTCAGGGTTGTGAGTTTGAGCCCCACACTGGGTGTGGGGCCTACCTAAAATAAATAAATAAATAAATAAATAAATAAAATGGAAAAGTTGTCTTGGTTTTTAAGTTTGTTAATCAATAATTTCATTTATATTTTAGGTATAATTGAAGTTATAAGTTAATTCAGATGTCCTGAAGGTTCTTATTATTTCTTTAGACATCAGAAGTAAATGTAGTTGTGTGACCCACATTAAATTTTATGAAAATCATTAGAGAAAAATGACTAGTTTGGACTACCGTCAAATTTTGTAAGTTTGGGGTGCCTGGGTGGCTCAATGGGTTAAAGCCTCTGCCTTCAGCTCAGGTCATGATCCCAGGGTCCTGGGATCGAGCCCCACATTAGGCTCTCTGCTCAGCAGGGAGCCTGCTTCCCTTCCTCTCTCTCTGCCTGCCTCCTTGCCTACCTGTGATCTCTGTCAAATAAATAAAATCTTTAAAAAAAATTTTTTTGTAAGTTTGATTTGAAAACAGTGGAAATCTAGTAGTTTTCACAGAACAGATATCTAGCTACAAAGGAAAAGTTAGATACTGTTTATGCAGGATTTCTGATTACTAACCAGAGAGTAAAGAAAAGGAAAGTGAATGAATTTTTTTTCTCACGGGTCAAGGGAAGTTAGTTGGGCCTTTAGGTTAGTTGGTTTGTTCCATTAATTGTAATAGTGGACAGATGGACTTCGGGAGGTCTGTTAATGCCCTGAAGCTATCCATGTTGTTATGTGTTTTTGCAAATATTCATCTTTCTGGTAAAAAGGACCTATGATAATAGATTCACCAAAGACTGTAACCCATACCAGGTTAAGAACCACTTTTGTAGAACTTTTTTCCTAAATATGTCTATATTTGGCTGCCACTAGGTGGCATTGCAAATACAATCAATGTAGTGTACTGTATTTGTAAGTTCTATTCTAGATAAATATGAAACCCTCGAAAAGTTCTAAAGACATATTCTATTATTTATCTGTATTTACAACTATATAATACCAGTTAATGCTTGTGAATGGAAAATAAGTTTTCCTAATAGTTTTCCATATTCATTAATTAGTTTAACAGTTATTAGCCTTTACTTCCATTGTAACATAAATACTTACAGGTAGGCCATACTTCCTTGGCATGCCCAGTTTCAGATATAATGCTGTAATTCCATTCTTTTTTTTTTTTATTCAGGAATATGCAAGTGATTGAAGGTGATTTTGTTATGGGACTAAAATCTTTCATTCCTATAATGGAAGTTGATAAAGGATATTCAGAATCAAACAGCTGGGTTTGAATGTCTGATCAGATATTACTAACTGTGATATTGGGCAAGTTTCTTAACTTTTAAACCATAGTTAATTCAACTGAAAATGTGAATGATAATAATAGTACCTATTGCAAAAGCTTGTTTTGAGAACTAAATGAAATAACATATGTATACTTTTCAGTTCAGTGCTAGTATATATAAGGTTCTCAAGAAATGATAGCTACTACTATCATTATTCTTACTCTGATTTTATTTTAAAAGCAGTCATTTCATTTTATGTACTTTAGCTATTTTTTTAAAGATTTTATTTATTTATTTGACAGAGATCACAAGTAGGCAGAGAGGCAGGCAGAGAGAGAGGAAGAGAAGCAGGCTCCCTGCTGAGCAGAGAGCCTAATGTGGGGCTCGATCCCAGGACCCTGGGATCATGACCTGAGCTGAAGGCAGAGGCTTAACCCACTGAGCCATCCAGGTACCCCACTTCAACTGTTATTCTTAAGAAATTATTAGCAACATTTCCCACAATTGATTTATAATGTAATAGTGTGTCAGTATAGTTGAAAACCACTGATTATTGTTCCATGTCCAATGATGAGAGGTTAGGCAATTTGGATCAATTTTCTCATGAAAGAATCTTTGCAAGGTTAACAAAATTTAAAAACATCTGTTTAAAGGTATCATCAAGATTAAAAAACAAACAAACAAAGAATTACAAGGCCAACCTTAGTGTTAAAGAGGAAGCCTTGAGAGGTGATACTGGACAATTAAATGCCTTGATAAACCTGAAGGCTCTGCATTGGAACCCTAAGGGGCCATACTTTAAGATTTTTTTTTTTTTTTTTTTTTTTTATTTGACAGAGAGATCACAAGCAGGCAGAGAGGCAGGCAGAGAGAGAGGAGGAAGCAGGCTCCCCGAGAGAGCAGAGAGCCCGATGCGAGGCTCGATCCCAGGACTCCGAGATCATGACCTGAGCCGAAGGCAGCGGCCTAACCCACTGAGCCACCCAGGCGCCTAAGGGGCCATACTTTAAAGGAAAGGATGGATTTGATATAAATTAGCCTTTATAGGGACTAAAGTTCAGGCTTAAGTCTGAAGGAAAATAAAATCATCCTAGTCTTTACCTTAACTTTATTTTTTTATATATAAGTCCAGCACTCAATCAAAAGTAATCAGATATCTGAGGAGACCAGATAAGTTGATCAAGTCAAAGAAATAATAGGAACAGATCCACAGGGGTGGATCCATTAAACAGATCCATTTATTTAATGAAGTTATTATACATATATTTTAATCTAAAAGCACTGTGTTCAAGGTAATAAAAAACAAGTTTGAATATTTTGGCAGAGAATTGGAGACTGAAAGCTGAATGGAAATTCTAGAATTGAAAAAAATATAGTAACTGAAATCAAGAACTCTATTATTGGACTTTCAGTGGACATAGCTAAAACAGGGCTAGTAAACTGTAAAATAGGCCAGAGAAGGATGTCCAGAATAAAAAGAAATGGAGAAAAAAAGCATAGTATCTGCAAAGAAACTCCAGTAAGACTGATTTCTTGCTGTCATTGATTTTGATTTTGTTGAGAAGTCAGCAGCCGACAGTAGAATGTTGTCTTTTTTTTTTTTTTTTTTTAAGATGCAGGGGTTTTTTTCTTTTTTTAAAGGTTTTATTTATTATTTGACAGAGACACAGCAAGAGGGGGAACACAAGCAGAGGGTGTGGGAGAGGGAGAAGCAGGCCTCCCGCTGAGCAGGAAGCCCGATGTGGGGCTCGATCCCAGGACCCGGGGATCATGATCTGAGTCGAAGACAAACACCCAAGGACTGAGCCACCCAGGCGCCCCGAAGATGCAGTTTTTTAAAAAAGATTTTTAATTTATTCATAAGAGAGCAAGTGAGTGAGAATATGAGCAGGGAGGGAGGGCCAGAAAGGGAGGGAGGAGCAGACTCCCTACTGAGCAGGGAAGCCCTTGCAGGCATCATCCCAGGACACCAGGATCATGACCTGAGCCAAGTGCAGCCACTTAACTGACTGAGCCCACCAGGCACCACATAAATTTATTTTTTATTTGAGAGAGAGAGAGCACAAGGGCAGGAGAGGCAGAGGGAGAGAGAATCCCAAGTAGACTCTGCACTGAGCACAGCTCAGGGCTCAGTCTCATGACTTGGAGATCACAACCTGAGCCAAAACCGAGGGTCAGAGGCCCAACCAGCTGCATCACCCAGGTATCCCTGGAATGGTATCTTTAAAGGGTAAAAGAAAAAAGCTAGCAAAGGAGGAGTGTATACTCGAAGTAGCCTGTGACCTGTAAAGTTAAGGTATTAGCAAACATTCTCTAAAGGAAATACTAAAAGGTGTTCTTTGAATCAAAGGAAAGTGATTCTGTATTGAAGCCCAGAGAATTTAGGAAGGAATAAAAAGTAAGAAAAGGGTAAATATATGTAGAAATTTAAATTAAGATGAGCAGTAATGATAATGTCTTGAAAGATTAAAATATATAAAGAGAATTAAAATATAGCATCTATAAATCAGATAATAATTGAAATTACTGAAGATTTTTCTAAGGTATTTGCATTGCCCTATTAAAGGCAAAATATTAATTTCTATAACACTGTAATAAGCAAGGACTTATAATGTATAGGCTAAGCACTACAAAAATATGTACTATCAAGGTAATAGGGACAGGTAACAATTGAGTAGTTTTAAGATTTATTTTTATTTTGTTTGTTTATTTTTTTGAGAGAGAGTTCGAGTGGGCAGTGGGAAGGGGCAGAGGGAGAGGGAGAGAATCTTAAGCAGACTCTATACCCAGCATGGAGCCCAGCGTAGGGCTTGATCTCACAACCTTGAGCTCATGACCTGTGCTGAAATCAGGAGTCCAGGGTGTAACTGACTAAGCTACTCAGGCACCCTCAAAATTCAGTAATTTTTAAAAAACCAAGCCAAGGGCACCTGGGTGGCTTAGTCAGCTAAGCATCTGACTCTTGATCTCAGTTATCCCCACTCATGTGTTCACTCTCTCTCTCTCTCTTAAATAAATAAATCTTAAAAAAAAAAAAGAATTTTATAGTCCATTTGCCTACGTACATATGAGTAATGTCTGCTGTAGTTATTGTATTTTATTTTAAGTTTTATTTATTTAAGTAATCCCTACACCCCACATGGGACTCAAACTCATGACCTGGAGACCCAGAGTTGCATGCTTCTCCCAGCTGAGCCAGCCGGCACCCTTGCTATAGTTCTTTTAAATTGGCATCTAATTACTTCCTAAAATCAGAAATACTCATTTAGATAACATTCATTTTTCTGAAACTTTTTCAAACTAAGACTGCAAGCAAATGGGTTGTCTTATATATTCTCAAAAAAAAATTCTTTCATAAAATCATCATTAGTAGTTCAGTTTATTTCAGAAAGCTTGAACAGTTACTTAGTGCAAAACACTTTGAAATACTATGTGAATTACAAAAGGAACTGGATATATAGAGCAGAAGATATCTATTACATAAATAATTATGCTGCAGGATATTGTGGTAAGTACTCTAAGAGTGATATTCATAAATTGTTTGGGACCCCTAAAATAAGGAGAAATTCTCTTGGAGAAGGAGTAGGAAAAGTTTATGAAGATGGGTTTGTTGAGGAAAAGGCAGTGAATGCAAAGACTTGAAAGTAGGATATTTTGGAAATGGAGAGAAGACATAGGTTGGTGCCAAATTGTGAAAAGCTTTGAACATCAGACTAGGGAGTTTATGTGTTGTAAAGAGTTTTTCAGACAAGTTTTAACATGTGTTTTAGAAACATAACTCTGGGGACGCGTGGTCCCCAGCCACGTGGGTTAAGCCGCTGCCTTCGGCTCAGGTCATGATCCCCGGGTCCTGGGATCGAGTCCAGCATCAGGCTTCTTGCTCAGCCAGGAGCCTGCCTCTCTCTCCGCCTCTGCCTGCCTCTCTGCCTGCTTGTGTGCTCTCTCTTTCTGACAAATAAATAAATAAATAAAATCTTAAAAAAAAAAAAAAAAGAAGCATAACTCTGGCAGCAGTGCGGCGGGTAGATTTGGTGGGGAAGCAACTGAAAATGAGTCCTGTTAGAAGACAGCTGTCCAGGTGAGAGGTAGGAATTACCTGATTTAAAGCAGTGACCGTAGGAAGGGTTTCAAATTTGAGGGATTGGATTGTGTATGGAAGTGCAAGTAGCTGAAATAAGAAAACCTAATATGCTATAAAATAACAGAAACTAAAGTATGAGCTTCACTTCTAAACTATAAGCTCTTGGGACACCTGCATGGCTCAGTCGATTAAGTATCTTACTCTTAATTTCAGCTCAGGTCATGATCTCAGGATTGTGAGATCAAGCCTCACACTGGGCGTGGAGCCTGCTTAAGATTCTTTCTCTACCTCTGCCCCTTCCCCTCTAAAAAAACCCAAATATATACAATATAAGTTCTTTAAGGACGGGAATTTTTTCTACCCTGCTTATTGCTATATTCTGGTATCTAGAATAGTATCTGGTGCATACTAGGTGTTCAATAAATATATGTTGAATAAGTTAATAATAAAATAAAATATTTGAAAAATCCTGGGGGATGTGCAGAATAAGGCAGAATAATTGGACTTCCTTTATTGGCTGTCCCTAATGTCTGACTATTATGACTATTGATGAAAAATGACCTAATCTGTATATGGCTTTTTCTTACTTTGCATAACAGTTTTGTATTGAACATCACTACAGCCTCTTTATTTCCCCAGCAAATAAAACTACATTTACTCTCTGGTTTATAAACAGCACTGTACTATGTTCTTTGCATTAAATTTACTTAAATTTAGATAAACACTGGCACAATGAATGACTTAAAATGTGCTTTTGTTTTTCATTTAGTGTATATGAGCATGCTTATGATCTCTGGTATGTCTGTATAGTAAGGCATGTTATTTTTTCATATAAGAAAAGTATCCTTACTAAATAACAAATTAGAAATTAAGTAGCATTTGTAGGGGCACCTGGGTGGCTCAGTCAGGCTTTAGGCTCAGGTCATGATCCCAGGGTCCTAGGATCAGGCCCCAGATTGGGCTCCCCGCTCAGTGGGGAGCCTGCTTCTCCCTCTCCCTCTGCCTGCTACTTACCCTGCTTGTGCAGTCTTTCTCAGAAAAATAAACAAAATCCTTAAAAAAAAAAATTAAGGGAGCACCAATTTTATTTCTAATGCAGGCATTTTTTGTTCCTTTGTATAAAGATGAATTTTCCCTGACAAGTAGTGCAGGCTACTTACTTCATTCATTTACTTTATTCATGTTTTTTTAAAAGTAGATCAGATGTAAAAAGCCTTCTGTAGCTGGCAGATTTTTCTCAGATTGCGCCTTCTAAGCACTCTTCTCTTGGATATTCATTTTCAGAAATCCATTAACAAATCTATTTTAGTCTTAACAAGCACGTAGCGAGTTTCCTTGCAGAAGATTTAGAATATGAGTGATCCAGGAATGCTTATTTACTAGTGGAAATTATGCCCAGAGTAAAAACAAGTTAACCTCTTTGATGCATCTCTATTTGGATGAATCAAAATTTCCACCTTAATAATGGTCTGACCTAGGGCTAGACAGCTCACTGGTCAGCATTTTTTTTCTGCAAAGAGCCAGATAATAAATATCTTAGACCATATAGTCTCTTTTGCAACTCTTCAGATCTGTTATTGCAATGAGAAAGCACCCATGGATAGTGTGGAAAAGAATGAGACTGTTTTCTAATCAGCCTTTATTCACAAAAACAGGTGGCCTGACTACATTTGTTCTGCAGGCTATAGTTTGTTTAACCCTTGCTCTAACTCACAGGGTTAGTGACCTAGCCACCTTTTAAGGATTTTTTTACAAGACACATGCATTTACTCATCCTTTTGCCAAAAAAAAGAATCACCACTTCTCTCTTCCAGGTCATAATATTAGACTTAACATGGTGTTTTTATTTTTTTTTTTTTAAAGATTTTATTTATTTATTCGACAGAGAGAGATCACAAGTAGACGGAGAGGCAGGCAGAGAGAGAGACAGAGAGGGAAGCAGGCTCCCTGCTGAGCAGAGAGCCCGATGCGGGCCTCGATCCCAGGACCCTGAGATCATGACCTGAGCCGAAGGCAGCGGCTTAACCCACTGAGCCACCCAGGCGCCCAACATGGTGTTTTTAGAAGAGAATATAGTTGTGCAAATCTTTGAATGGTCTCAAAAACCATCAAGGGAAAATAAACTAACTTTGCGTGAAGAGGAAAGTGGGAAAATTTCTTTCAAATGATGTGCCTGATGACAGCAAGATTTAATTCTTATTTCATTTTGTAATCATTGATGTGTGCAATTATTAAATACTCGTTTTTCAACATTGCAGTCATTTTGAAAAGTAAGTAATTTATGGGTGAAGTTTAGATTGTTATAAACAATTGGGAAAACTGATGGGTTGTTTCAGTAGCCACTGTAGAATTACTTCCCATTACTAGAAAAATATGATTCATAATCCTGTAATCAACTAGGGTAACATAAACAGGAACTTTGGTACTTGATAATGAGAAATATATCCTAGACATGCTCCTTATATGCACGTACATTATTATTCACCATGTTACAAGACAAGCAGGTGATTAAAGAACCATTTATAAACTGTAAGTGCCATTTACGATTTATAAAGTCTATTGTGTTTAATAATAACAAAGAGAATGAGTCCTTTGGCAAGAATCAACGTCTCAGATAATGTGATATGTGAACAGTTTTGACACTAGGTGGAGCAGTTTGCTGGACAAAACCTTAACAAGCCTATCCCTTTCAAGTAAACCCAGCTCCTAGAAAATGAAGTCTAATGGAAACAATACCTATCAAGAATAATGATAAAAGGCATCCAAATATTGAGCTATTAAAGAGAAGGCTGAATATATTTTACAGATAACTTTGCCCTTTGGTGTGTCATGTGTGTGTGTGTGTGTGTGTGTGTGTGTGTGTGTATGTGTGTTTTAAGTTTTTATTTTATTTATTTGAGAGAACACCAGCAGGGGGAGGTGCAGAGGGACAAGCAGACTCCCTGCTGAGCAGGGGAACACAACCCGGGCTCTATCCTAGGACCCTGAGACCATGACCTGAGCTGAAGTCAGACACTTAACCAACAGAGTCACCCAGGTACCCCCTTTGTTGTATATATTTTAACCATCGAATTCCCTCACCTTTGGGGATCAGAATGAGAGAGATACTCACATATTGAAAGTATTAGAATTGCCCTGTCTAGATGCAGTTGGGATGTAGAAAAGCTTTGGAACAATTCATTCCAATGTGGACAAATCAGGTTTTATTAGAAGCTATAACATCAAGGCATTACAATCTGAATAGTATTAATGAATTATTTGTTTAATGTAACCATTGTAATAGAAAAAATATTTTTCTTTTTGTTATAAAATAGATATAAAGTTAATTATGAGATATTTGCCTTAGTATAAGATTTAGAGGCCTGTTTCTGCTTTAAAGTTTAGGATTATTTCATCACTGAAGTATGTGCTAAAAATTATACATTTAAAAAAATCTGACCTCTTAAAGCATTTTTTTTAAAGATTTTTTATTTATTTATTTATTTGACAGAGAGAGAGATCATAAGCAGGCAGAGAGGCAGGCAGAGAGAGAGGAGGAAGCAGGCTCCCTACTGAGCAGAGAGCCCGATGCGGGACTCGATCCCAGGACCCTGAGATCATGACCTGAGCCGAAGGCAGCGGCTTAACCCACTGAGCCACCCAGGCGCCCCCAAAAATCTGACCTCTTGATTGCTATTGAATATTTATAGAAACCTTCTGTATATAGCACCCTGTTTCCTTTAAGGAACAAGTACTTTATAGTACATACATAGTACTTGGTAGTGTGCTATTAAAAAGCTGTTTTTTTCCTTAAATGTAGACATTTTTTACACTTTATGACTGTTGGCTGTTTAATGCCTAAAGTAAATGTTACTTGGAAAACTACATGGGTATGGATTGAAATGAAATAGGGAAGTAGGTTCAGTAAAAGAAATATTATAGTAATATTACTGTAGTAATATAGAAATATTCATCATGCCATGTGGTAGAATAATTCTTCTAAAAAATTGTTAGCCCACCTCTTTACTTTTCTTCCTGCTTCACTTCTGATTATTGCTTCTTGCTCACCTGTCTTTCCCTCTGTAAGAAGAAAAAAAAACGGGAGACATTGGCAAAAGTAGGATTCTAGTATAACTTCATACTGCTCTGTATAGGTATAATGACTCTGTCTATAAGTATGCTGTGATTCAGGGCTCTTGTGGGAAAACCAAACAGGCCCTTCTTAGAAAAGGTCTGTGCTTTTTTTGATGATCAGTTCTTTTCCCTGCCTTTCCCCAAGGAATGATTCATCTATTAACTCTTACATCACCACATCAAACCAGGGTCTCCGGGAGATAGGGCCAGGTTTCCCAAAATAAAATGGGTATGCGTAGACTGGATAACTTCCTGCCCTTAAATCACTGTTTATTAATGTGTGCTTAAAAGAAAGGTGAGGAGATTTAGTTTAACTGAACTCTGCCGTATTGGGTATATATTTTAAACAATTTATGGTAACCTTTTTAAAGTTCTCTGTAAATATGTGGTCCACTTCTCCTGAACACTTAAATCAACTTTCTGATCAAAAATTGCTGGGACGCCTGGGTGGCTCAGTTGGTTGAGCAGCTGCCTTCGGCTCAGGTCATGATCCCGGCGTCCTGGGATCGAGTCCCACATCGGGCTCCTTGCTTGGCAGTGAGCCTGTTTCTCCCTCTGCTTCTGCCTGCCACTCTGTCTGCCTGTGCTCACTCTCGCTTCTCTCTCTATGACAAATAAATAAATAAAAAAAAATCTTAAAAAAAAAAATTGCTTAGGTTGGGGCACCTGGGTGGCTCAGTGGGTTAAAGCCTCTGCCTTCAGCTCAGGTCATGATCTTTAGGGTCCTGGAATCGAGCCCCGTATCGGGCTCTCTGCTCAGCAGAGAGCCTGCTTCTTCCTCTCTCTCTCTGCCTGCCTCCCTGCCTACTTGTGATTTCTCTCTCTCTGCCAAATAAATAAATAAAATCTTTTTAAAAAATTGCTTAGGTTTAGAAAAGAAAAGTAAAACATGTCTAGGGGCATGGGGCTGGCTCAGTGGGTGGAGTATGCAACTCTTGATCTTAGAGTGGTGAGTTTGAGCCCCACATTGGGAGTAGAGATTATGTAAAAATAAAATCTTTTAAAAAAAAGGAAACATATCTTATGGATTATTTCAGTATAATAAAAGTGACTTCAACAGCATGTCCTTATAACTTGGGGTCTTGAACTATAGAATTTACTATACATTTTTTTGTTTTGGTTAGCAGTTTTATACTTACCGTAACACTTTTTTGCTTTAGAATGTCATATAGGGACACCTGGGTGGCTCGGTCAGTTGGGCATCTGACTCTTGGTTTCAGCTTGGTCATGATCTTGGGGTGGGATCAAGCCCCATGCTCAGCCAGGAGTCTGCTTGAAAATTCTCTCCCTCTACCCCTTCCTCCAGTTGTGCACACGCAGGCACTCTGTCTAAAATAAATAAAAAACCTTTTTAAAAAAAAGAATCTCCTATATTCTTGCTGTTACCTAAGGTGTGAAGGCATTATTACTATTATTATTTCTACTATGACTACTAATAGGCTTTTCATCAAATGAGGAATGTGAGATAGAAGTCTGATTATATCCAGTAAGTTACTAGCATTTTCAGAAAACAAACCCACATTAATGCCCAAATTACTGCTTGGGCATTAGTGATGCTGCATTATAGAGAGGGACCAGAGCCTTAATTTGTAAACTTGGGACCTTCCTCACAAAAATAATATAAAGACTAGTTAAACTTTTTTTGTGCCCATTTAGAATTAATAGTTATATGCTCTAGCCTTCTAGAATGATTTGCTGTACACCATAACCTTAAGTAAGTTGTTTTCTGACTATGATGAGAAAAGCAATAATTAAAAGAATTTGAGAAGTAGAATTCCTGTTTACAAAGGCATTTTTGAAGTCCCCTAAACGTTGGACTTAAAGAAAACAAAGGTTTTGCAAGTTGTACAGACAACCATTTGTCATCTCCTTTCATTTATTTATCACCCAGATATTCCTAATGAATCACATTCCAGACTAACCACTGACTCCTTTTGTTCCTTAGTGAAGGAGTGTGGCAAACAAATGTTTTCCCAGTGAATCAGCACAGGATTCTTGATTTTATTACCTTTGCCCTAAAGTTTCCAGACAAAACTAATTGGAAGTTTTGCCTTTGGGATCTCACTTGACTTCTGTGTATGGATGATGGATTAGGCTATGAATTGACATTACAGATGTTGTACAAACAACTCTAGTCTTGAGGAATGTTTTATCAGTTCTAAGGGAGCTGCCTAAGGTGAAGAATGTCTGTCTGTCCCCTTATCTTCCCTACAGAAACTCTTGCATACACATACTGCACTTTTTTTTAAACATTTAATTTTCTTTTAAGATTTTTATTATTTATTTGACAGACAGAGATCACAAGTAGGCAGAGAGAGAGAGGAGGAAGCAGGCGCCCCGCTGAGCAGAGAGCCCGATGCGGGGCTCGATCCCAGGACCCTGGGATCATGACCTGAGCCAAAGGCAGAGGCTTTAACCCACTGAGCTACCTAGGCGCCCCACATACTGCACTTTTTTAATGTGATATCATATTCTTCATCTTGGTCGATAAAGAGTTATGCCTGAATAGGCTAACAATTAACTGATATGACCATTTTAGGTATTCCCGTTTTAAAAAATGGCTCTGCAAGAAACAGAGCCCTCCCCCTACCCCCTGGGCGCCTGGGCAGCTCAGTGGGTTAAAACCTCTGCCTTTGGCTCAGGTCATGATCCCAGGGTTCTGGGATCGGGCCCCACATCAGGCTCTCTGCTCCCCGGGAAGCCTGCTTCCTCCTCTCTCTCTCTCTGCCGGCCTCGCTGCCTACTTGTGATCTCTGTCAAATAAATAAATAAAATCTTAAAAAAAAAAAAAGAAACAAAGGACCCCAAGTAAATCCAACAGTTAAGTTCAAAAGCAGAAAACATTTTTTTTAAATGAAGCAGCAGTGTACATACAAGTTTGTCATTTTACTAATGTAATTTTTTTCAGGGGTTAGCGTGAATATCTCACACCCTTCCTGCAAAAACCCTAATTTGTGTTTGCAGTACCAAGACTTCATTCTCGGGGCTTTAATAATTTGTCCAGAGCTTTCGGTTTATTACTATCCCTGAAGTTAGAGTACAAATTGACCTCATAGAAGTATTTCTGTTAAATCTTTTTCAATCACTAAAACTTCCTTTTATACACTACTCATAAAAGAGTTTACATTGTAGAAGTATAACTTAAATCTTAAGAATATTTTAAAGGTTAAAACACTTTTTCCACAAATACCTATATCTGCTCTTATAAGAAATTTTACCCCCAAATTAACTATGATTTTGCTCTCACCCAGACATACTATTCCCTGGCCAACCAAACATCATTTATCCTGAACAAGGCAAAGTATTCCATGGTCAAAACTTTGGAAAATATAATGTCATACATCTCATGAGACTTAGATATATGAGGTTTTGAACTGAAGCAAAACCAGATGTCTGATATGTCACAAATAGCTGGACTATCTTAATGAGGTGACTTCACTTAGAATGACTATACTGAATTACTTAAAAACAATACAAAACTAAAACTTGCCTCTTTGATGAGAGTATAACTTTTCATTGCAATCTTAAAATTTAACCTCCTTATCATTGACAGGAACTTCTATTGACATTAATTAGGAACTCTTGGGGGTTAGGAGTACAGTTAGTGAATGTTACTTATGACTTGATCTCTAGGGAATTTATAGACCTTCATCTGACAGAGAATAACAACCTGGGCTAGATGTAGCTGTTTAGCTTCCTTTGATTACCACTTCATAGGTTAAAGGCTGCTGACCTTAACTGGAGATAATAACCATCAAGAACCTTCACTTGCCACTTTTCCTTAGGTAGTGCTCCTTGTATCTTTACCTTTCTGCATGGCACTTTCTTTTAAATGCATTGAGATTCATTTTGTATCACATCATATGGTCTATCTTGATGAGTGTTTCATGTGTTCCTGAAAAGAATATGGGTTTAGCTATTGTTGGGTGGAGTGTTCCATATTGTTCAAGTGTTCTGTAGCCATACTAGTTGTCAATTTAATTGTTCTATCAACTACTAAAAGAAGGATATTGAAATTTCCAGCTGTAATTGGAGATGTTTATTTATCCTTTCAGTTCCGTCAGTTTTTGCTCTATGTATTTTACACTCTGTTATCAAGTGCCTGCACACTTAGGATTGTTCTGACTTCCTGAGAATTAGTGTTTTTATCATTATGAAATGTCATTATTGATCCTCTAGTAATATGCCCTGTACTCAAGCCTACTTTATCTGATATTAATATGGCCACTGCATATTTTTTATTATTTTAAATGGGTTATCTTTTTTTCATCCCTTTACTTTTACTTTTGGGTCTCAATGTGTAAAATGGGCTTCTTATAGATGGCATGTACTGAGGTCTTGTTTTTAATGCAGTCTGACACTCTCTGCCCTTCATTTGTATGTTTGGTACATTTATAGTTAATGTAGTTATCAATGTGACTGGGTTTAAATGTATCCTCAAACTCTTTGTCCTACCTATTTCATATTCTTCTTTTTCTATCTTTTTTTTGGACTGAACATTTTTTTTAGTATATATAACTGCTTTGCAATAGTATATTCTCTTTTCTCCTTCCCATACTATATGGTGGTGTTATCATATATTTTACTTTTACATATGCTGTGGTTTTTACTTTAGACAGCTAGATATTTTTGAAGAGATTTTTAATGAGGAAGAAAGGTCTTGTATTATTTCCAGTACTTACTCCTTTGTTTACATTAAAATTTTCATCTGGTAGAACAAATTTTTTTGGCTTTTGTTTGTCTGAAAATGTTTTTATGTTACTTTCTTTTTTGAAATATATTTTCCCAGGATTCTAGATTTTTTTTTCCCTTTTCAGCACTTCAAAGAAATAATTCCGTTGTCTTAGGTTTGCATTATTCTGACTAGAAGTCTTATCTGTATTTCCCTGTAGATAATTTATCTTCATCCCTCAGATTGCTTTTAAGATTTTCTCAGCATTATTGAGTTATAACAATTTGATTATATTTTGATTATGATGATTTTCAGTGATTTAAGTTTTAATTTGTTTGTATTTATCTTGACTGAGGGTTGTTGAGTTTCTTAGATTTGTGAGTTGGTGTTTTTCTGCACACACTCCTCCCCACCAACACACACTTTTCTCCTCTCTTTTTTAGAATTCCAATTACATGTACACTAGACTGGTTGGTATTATTCCATGGGTTACTGAGGTTTATTTCTTTCATGGCCTTTATTCTCTATATCATTTAGTTTAGATACTTTTTTATTCTCCTATCTTCAAGTTCTCTAATATTTTCTTCTGCAGTCCTCTAATGTATTGGTAATCTAGCCAATGAATTTTTCTATACGGGTGTTTTATTTTCAGCCCTAGAAGTCTCTCTCTCTCTCTCTTTTTTTTTTAAGATTTTATTTATTTATTTGACAGATAGCACAAGTAGGGGGAGCAGCAGAGGGAGAGGGAGAAGCAGGTTCTCTATGGAGCAGGGAGCCCAACATGGAGCTTGATCCCAGGATTCTGGGATCATGACCTGAGCTGAAGACAAAGAAATGCCTAACCGACTGACCCAACCAGGCACCCCTAGAAGTTCCATTTTTTATAATTTCATTTCTTTCCTCATGTGTTTATGTTTTCCTTTAAATCAGGTATCAACAAACTTTTTCTGTAAAAGGCCATATTTTCAATATTTTAGACTTCGTGAACTATAGTGTCTTTCAGAGCTGTTCAGTTTTGCCAGTATTAGCCAGACACGATTTGTAAATGAATGCACATGGCTGTATTCTTTGAACTTCATAAAACTATTGTGGGTCAGATTTGGTCTGTATTTGAAGTTTGCCAATTGCTGCTTTAAATCCTTGAACATATTTATATTTACTGTTTTTAGGTTCTTGTCTGCTAATTCCATTATCTCTGACGTTTCTGTTTCTGTTGACTAATGTTTCTTCCAGTTATGGGTCATATTTTCATGCTTCACAGATCTAGTTGTTTCTTAATAGATGCTGGACATGTATTATATTGCTGATTATGTGGATTTTGTTGTCTTCCTCTACAGAGCATCAATTTTTTTGTTTTGGTGAGCAGTTAAGTTACTGTGGATCGGCTTGACCTTTTTAAGGGTTTTTATTTTTTTTTAAAGATTTTATTTATTTATTTGACAGACAGAAATCACAAGTAGGCAGTGAGGCAGGCAGAGGTAGGGAGGGGGTGGGGGGGGAAGCAGGCTCCCTGCTGAGCAGAGAGCCTGAGGAGGGGCCCTGGGATCATGACCTGAGCCCAAGGCAGGGGCTTTAACCCACTGAGCCACCCACGCGCCCCTGTTTAAGGGTTTATAAAAAACATGTTATGGCTATCTGGAGTAACTGTTACTCTAGGCTCTTTCTAAGGTCTTCCCTGAATGCTGTCTCTCCACTTTAGCTGGTTAAAGTACAAGTGTTTCCTAGTTCTGTGTGAACTCCAAGAATTGTTTAGCTTACAACTCCATGTTAGTTGTTTTCCCATTGCTTCTATTTTGCTAGCCTAATGGAATCTCACCCTTGCCTGCAATGCAGCTTTTTATGTTAAAATCTCAAGGGGACCTTGTGCGTGTTTCTAGAGTTCTTTCTCTGCATTTCTCCCTCTTCATTAGTATTCTGTCCCACAGATTTCAGCTATTCAGCCTCCCTAAACTCAGGTTTGCTTCTGAACTCAGCAAGACCACCATGGTTTGTTTGTTTATTTATTATTTTTAGTAATCTCTATAGCCATTGTGGGGCTCAGACTCACAATCCCGAGAGCAAGAGTTCATGCTCTTCAGACTGAGCCAGCCAGGTGCCCCAAGACCACCTTGCTTTGCTTGGGTTCTTTCTCTTTGGATTTTGCTATAGACATGAAATGTGTCTACAAATGAAAAGCCAGAGTCATCATAGGGTTTCTTCATTGTATCCCTTCTCTTAGCAGTCAGAAATCATGTACTGCCTGTGATACAATGCCTGAAAAGAATTGCTCCATATGCTTTGTGCAGTTTTCGAGATTACTAAAGATGTAAAAGTCTGTACCACTTACTTCATGATCTGATTCAGAAACCCTCTAACCAAAGGCCAGGACCTCTAACCCATATATATCAATATCTGCATACTCACAGGACAGCGTAACCTCCTGCTTAGTACATTGTGAGGTTTTTTTATATATTTCATGGTGGTTCTGTCCAGACAGCCTTTTCTGTTTATACAGTAGCTGTTTGTCTTTATCCCTTGTTTTTTTCATTTAGTATAGTTAAAATGTGATTCTTTAATATTTGATACATTGCAGTGGGACTTGTTTTGAAAATAAACTTAAGAGGTAGATTGAGTATGTGTAACCTTTAAAAATTATTTTAATTAACCATTTTTTAGTTTTGGCGTTTGTATTTTTTTCTGTAAACATATTTATTTCAGTCAACTCAGTTACATTTAGGAACCATCAGCCTATAAAATTGAAAAGAACTTGTGAGGTTTCTTATAGTTAGCATAGTTTAAACTAAATGGTCAAGGTACAGGCTAAACAGCCTCTTGAGAATGAACAAAGGATAAGAAGCTGAGTTATTTGTGTCTGTTTTGCTGGGAACCACCACATCTGCTCTAAGGCTGAGTAATCATGACTTATTAATGTGGTTATGGAAAGTATATATCGGTTTAGTTGTGTGAGTGAACTGTCCTTTCTTTAGGGAAAAAATTCTCATCAGATTGCTGAAATTTTCCCTTTTTAGAATTATTTAAAATTGAAACTATGAATACGTCTTTTATCTTGGATAATGTGTTTGATCTGTTGAAGTACATATTTTGTCTGTATTTCTAGAATAGAAATGTAGTTTTTTCTTTCCTTTGTATCGCAGAAATCTTAGTTTAGCATCCAGGACCGTTTAATTTTGTTCATTGAGAGTTCATTTCTAGAGTTGAGTGGCAAAGTGTTCCTACATTTTACAGGGGTCAATTATGTGGGGCTATTGTGGACAAACCCTTGAATTTCTTCTTATTTACTGGTATCACATTTTTCTTTCATGTTTTCAAATATTACAGGTGGACACTACAGTGTTTTTTTTAATTGCATCTGATACTTAGCTATGTGTGGAGTAAGAAATTTTTCACCTAATTCAATTATTCTGAATTCCACAAACTTTAAACTTGTTTTTTTTTAAAGAATCACAAAGTAATAATTTCCCCCCAATTGTGAAATCTCTTATGCATATAGTATTCAAAGAAGTTGTGAATTTCATGGTTAATCATAATTTTTAAGGAAAAGTGACTAAGAAAAAACGACTGATCAAAAGCACTTATGTAATTATTTTTTAAATGTAAATATTGCTATTTATGGATTTCTGTGAATTAAAATTCAAGGAAAAGAGGAATAGACTAAAAATTCACATAGAATTTGTTGGTCCAGAAAAAAAAGCAATAATTTTTTTTAAAATATTTTATTTATTTATTTGTGAGTGAGAGAGAGCCTCATGAGCATTGGTAGAAGGAGAAGCAGACTCCTGCTGAACAGAGACCCCCAACTCAATCCCAGGAGCCCAGGATTATGACCTGCGCCTAAGGCAGACACTTAACCTACTGAGCCACCCAGACACCCAAAAAACTAATAATTTATTAACTCAGTACTAAGCGTAGAACTTCGTTTTTTGGATTTTATGTGAACACACAGTGCCGGTTGCATATAGGGAGAAACATAGCTCAGATTTATGAATATATTTTTCCTATTAACATGCAACAGAAAGTTTTGTTTTAAATCACATTTTATGGTTTTTTTTTTAAAGATTTTATTTATTTATTTGACAGAAGGAGAGAGACAGCAAGAGAGGGAATACAAGCAGTGGGGAGTGGGAAAGGGAGAAGCAAGCCTCCCTTGGAGCAGGGATCCCGATGTGCGGCTCGATCCTAGGACCCTGGAATCATGACCTGAGCAGAAGGCAGATGCTTAATGAATGAGCCACCCAGGCACCCCAAGATTTTATTTATGTATTTGAGAGAGACAGTGATAGCGACAGAGATAGAGCACAGGCGGGGAGAGGGGCAGAGGAAGGGGGACAAGCAGACTCCCCGCTGAGCAGGGAGCCCAACTTGGGGCTCGATCCCAGACCCTGGGATCATGACCTGAGCCAAAAGCAGATGCTTAACGGACTGAGCCACCCAGGTGCCTCTAAACCACACATTCTTTTACCTTATGATTTAAAAAGCCTCTTTTATATACAGTGACCTCTTACTGTATGTGTATGTGTATAGAGAGAGCAAAAGAAAATAAAATTATGTGTACTTTTTATATATATAACATAAGTTCAGATTATATTTATAACATTATATAACTTAAAATTTTAATATTATCTTACAAAATTTTATTCTACAAATATAGTATTTTTCTTCATAATAACTAATGGCTAGTACATTTTGAGGGCTTAGTCTAAGCTAAGTACTTTATATGAGTTACTGACTTAAACCTTACAATATCCCCAGAATGTAGATTCTGAAGATATTTGATGATTTCCATTTTATAGATTAGGAGAGCAAGACTCAGAAAGTAAGTGGCAGAGGCCAGAACCTGAACCAGAACATCTGGCTCCAGAAGTTATGGTATGGCTCTGCAGAGTGCTTTTTTTTTTTTTTTTTTTTTTTTTAAAGATTTTATTTATTTATTTGACAGAAATCACAAGTAAGCAGAGAGGCTCCCTGCTGAGCAGAAAGCCCGATGCGGGGCTCGAACCCAGGACCTGGGATCATGACCTGAGCCGAAGGCAGCGGCTTAACCCACTGAGCCACCCAGGCGCCCCTCTGCAGAGTGCTTTATCCTGTGTGTTAATGCAACATGTTCAAGGATGTCCAGGGTTTAGCTCTGACACCTCACGAGAACTTTGGAAATTATTCTTAGTTTTTATTGACATATTTGATTAAATTTGGAGTTTTTTAATTTTGGAGCTGGATAAAACTGTGAGTCTAATTCTTTTGCCTTGCTGAAGAGTAGACTGAGGCCTGGAAAGGTTAAGTGACTTTGTCCAAGATGGTTTAACTTCTGACGCTTAATTTACTGTTCTCCCAATGGTTCCTAAACCTAGCCTATTAGAACCTAGCCTATTTGAAATTCTAAAGGAGCTTGTTTAAAACATTCAAATTTCCATCCCCACCTACTGAATAAATCTATGCTTAGGGGATCCAGGAATTTGTATATTTTTTAAAAGATTTTTATTTATTTATTTGAGAGAGAGAAAATATGAACGGAAGAGGGGCAGAGAGAGAAACTGACTCCTTGCTAAGCAGGGAGCCTGATGTGGAGCTCAGTCCCAGCACCCAGGATCATGACCTGAGCCGAAGGCAGACACTTAACCAACTGAGCCACCCAGGAGCCCCGGAAATTTATATTTTTAGTAAACCCCCTACTTGGTTCTTATGCAGACCCCTCACCTTGGCATACATGTGCACTTGAGAACGATTGTGTTTAAGCCCTTATCACACATCTAATATTAATCCATTTTAACCGGTGCGATTATTATTAATTTTTGTAATGTTTTAAAGAAAAGGTACGCAGCGACACAAAAGCTTCCATGGAAAAACTTGCTTTAAAAGAAAAGCTCAGGGCACCTGGCTCAGTCAGTAAGTGTCTGTCTTCGGCTCAGGTCAGGGTCTCAGTGTCTTGGGATTGAGTCCGGCATTGGGCTCTCTGCTCAGAAGGGAGTCCGCTTCTCCCTCTACCTCTCCCCACTGCTCATGATCTCTCTCTTTCTCACACACACACTCTCTTTCAAATAAATAAAATCTTAAAAAAAAAAAAAAGAAAGGAAAAATTCACTGATACAACACTTTCATTTTGTTTTAGCTCTGTTATCTTTGGGGAAGGTAAGTGAGGTAGTTACTTCACCAGCTATTTTTAAGTAAAGACAAAAGGTGGTATTCTCAAATTATGCCTAAAAGAAGAGGGCACAAAAAGTTTTTATCACAGGCTATAACATTCTTGCAAATGAGAATATAGATAAAATCAGAATAAAGCCAGAAATCATGGTTTCTAGGGTCTGGTGTTGGGGAGGAGATTGATTACAAAAGGACACCAGGGAATTTTTTTTTTTTTAAGATTTTTTTTTTTATTTATTTGATAGAGAAAGATCACAAGTGGGCAGAGAGGCAGGCAGAGGGAGAGGGGGAAACAGGCTCCCTGCTGAGCAGACAGCCTGATGCAATCCAATGCCACAGAGCCACAGAGCTGAGACCCTGAGACCATGACCTGAGCCGACAGAAGCTTAACCCACTGAGCCACCCGGGTGCCCCAACACCAGGGAATTTTTTTGTAGCTATGGGAATGTTCTATATCTTGATTGGTTGTGGTTATACAGTTGAATATATTTGTCAAAATTCTTTGAACTACAGACATAAAAACAGTGACTCTTACTCTATGTAAATTATACCTCAGTAAATCTGAATTTTTAAAAAAAAAGCCAGGAAGGAGTTCTGAGCAGTATTATATTTTCAGATTACCAACTGCAACTTGAAATATTTAGTTAGATCAATTCTTGTTCTTTAAAAGCTAAGATTTTTGGGATGCCTGGGTGGCTCAGTAGGTTAATCATCTGCCTTTGGCTCAGGTCATGATCGCAGGGTCCTAGGATCGAGTCCCACATCAGGCTTCTTGCTCAGTGGGGAACCTGCTTCTCCCTCTGCCTCCTGCTCCCCCTGTTCATGCTCTCTCTTTTTCTCCCTCTCTCTCTGACAAATAAATCTTTAAAAAAAAAAATAAATAAAAGCTAAGATTTTGGGGGGTGCCTATGTATCTCAGTTGGTTAAACATCTGACTCTTGATTTCAGCTCAGGTCATGATCTCACAGTCGTGAGATTGATCCCCATGTTGCTTAAGATTCTCTCTCTCCCTCTCCCTATGCCCCCCTGCCATAAAAATAAATAAATAAAAGCTAAGATTTTTCTATTTACATGCAGTAATTAAGGTACTGTTAAAATGACGTGTGTTGATAATTCCTTTTGCCTTAATATACTCATCAGAGGTTTCTCATATTTGTTTTATAGGGTCCACATATAGCTTCAGTTACATTAGCTGCTTATGAATGCAATTCAGTTAATTTCCCTGAACCACCCTATCCTGATCAGATTATTTGTCCAGATGAAGAGGGCATTGAAGGAACCATTTCTTTGTGGAGCATCATCTCAAAAGTTAGGATTGAGGCCTGCATGTGGGTAAGATGTTCATTTTCATCTTTGTCTAAAATTAACCTCACTATCTTGATAACTTTGTTATAGTTCATTGAAATTGAGTACAAATATGTATCTACTTAGCAAGTCAGTAGATAAATTAATTCATGTAGCCACCGGTTATCCATTTCTAAGAAAAACCCTTTAGAGATTCCCCTATTCATGAATGACATTCAGAAGGAAGTCATGAAGCCATAGGTACCACAAAGCAATGGATGCCAAGTAGACAACAGGAGGGAAAAGGAGTACAGATAATCCAACTGTACTATTTTGCAAAATTTTACCAGTGTTTATAAATTTGATAAACACATAGCAAGTGGTTATGTATCAGACCCACACTAGTAAACATTATGTCTCTCTCTTATATTCAGATACTGTGTTTACTCTTAGAAGGCTTATTTCATTTTCTGAGTTGTTAATGATACTGAAGTAAGGTCAGATATTTCTTAATAAGCCTAACTGTTGTAGTAAAGTATCAGACTATATGGCTGTTGTCTGTGGTGAGCTTACTTTCAGTTGTACCAATTTTTTTTTGTTTGTTTGCTTAAGTACATTTTGGGAAGCTTTTGGACTGTATGTTCAATGGCAGATTATTTTAATCTATACAAAGCATTCTTTTTTTTTCATTATGCCAAATTCACTCAAGTGGTTTTTTTGTTTTTTTTTTTTAAGATTTTATTTATTTATTTGACAGAAAGAGAGACCACAAGTAGGCAGAGAGACAGGCAGAGAGAGAGGAAGGGAAGGGGGTTCCCTGCAGAGCAGAGAGCCCGATGCGGGACTGGATCCCAGGACCCTGGGATCATGACCTGAGCCAAGGGCAGAGACTTTAACCCACTGAGCCACCCAGGCACCCCTCAAGTGTGTATTATTGAGGAATAGTTCCTTTGCTAAAGACTTCCTGTTATCATTTGAATATTTTTTTATTGTTTGGACTCATTAAGTTATGTTCCCTTTAACTATTTTCCCCTGACAGTGTCTTATAAAATAAACATATGGAACAGATCACTTAAAAATCTTAACTAAAATGAACATGAATACCATACCCACAGAAGAGGCAGAGTTTTCAAATACATTATGTTTAAATGTTAGTGAGTATTTTGGGTGTGGGTTTTTTTTTTTTTTCAAACTATTGTCTTTGTTTTTAGTCTAAGTTATTTGTCTGTTACAGTATATATACTATAACCTAGTATGTTATATTTTAAAAGAATTACAAAGGAAATGCCATATATTGAATTTGTTGAATATGAAAGACAGGAAAACTTGTCATACTTCCTGTTACTCTTTTATAAATACTGGAAACAAATTCATTGTACTAGTTGTATATGTTTTATAAATTTGACCGCATTAGTCTTTTGATGAAAAATATTATTAAAATAACAGAAGATACTTGGAACATGCTAGAAAGAGACCATGTGTATAGATTTTGGTTTTTAGTTTTGCTTTTGTTCTTTGAGAAATGATTTACATGGCTGGATTAACACTAATGCCAACAAAGAAAAACTTCCATTGCAGCTGGCAGTGATAATTGCCTCCTCTAACTCCTATAGTTCATATTGTCTGAATGCTCATTTGGCTTGGCTCCATGCATCTCTTAAATTAGTTAATTTGGCTGGTATAGTGGCTTACTTTCTCAAATTTTATGCTCCTAAAAAATATAGACTGTACCTTAAATTTCTTATCCTCATAGCAATCAGCATTGGGCATTGCACATTGCTACTCATGTTTCCTCCTTTGAAATTATTTGTCATGTATAAAGTATAGCACATATCAAGTTATGTTTAAATTGATTCCTTTTGTTCTCAACATTTATATGGATAGCTGGGAAAACAATATTCACATGCAAAAGAATGAATTTGGACCCTTCCTTATGCCGAATGTAAAAATTGACTCAAATTACATCAAAGGCCTAAACTTATGAACTGAAACTATAAAACTCTTAGAGGAAAATGTAGAGACAAATCTGCATGATGTCAGATTTGGCAGTGGTTTCTTAAATATGACACCAAAAGTATAGGCAACACAAAGAAAACTTGATGAATTGAACTTCACTAAAATTAAAATCTTTTCTACATCAAAGAACACTAATAATAGAGTGAAAAGACAACCCACAGAATGGGAGGAGATGTTCATAAATCATTATCTGATAAAGGTTTAATATCCAGAATGTTTGAAGAACTTCCACAACTCAACAACAAAAGACAAACAACCCAGTTAAAAAATGGGCAAAGAACTTAACTTGACTTTTCTCCAAAGAAGATATACAAATGGCCAGTAAGTGCACAGATTCTCGACATCATTTAGTCATTGGGGAAGTGCAGATCCAAGCCACAAGGAAATATCCCTTTATACACACTAGGATGGCTGTTATTTTTTTTAAAAGAAAACAAGTGTTAGGATGTGGAAAAATTGGAATTCTTATAGAGTCTTGATGAGAATGTAAAGTGATTCAGCTGCTGGGGAAAAGAGTTCTGTGGATTTTCAAAAACTTAAACAGAATTACCATATGACCCTCCTCTAATTCCACTCCTACATAATTACCCACAAAGAATTGAAAACTGGGACTCAGGTGTAAATACAGATACTTGTACTTCACTGTTAAGCAGCATTATTCACATTTTCAGAAAGGTGGGAACAACCCAGTGTCCCTCAGCAGATAAGTGGATAAACAAAATGTATGTGACCATCCACTGCCATGGCCAGGCCAGGGGCTGCTTTCTACCAATTAGGCGTCTTGTCCAGAGCCGGGGCCTTAGGCTTGGTCCCCTGTGGGATGCACGGTACTATTTCCGAATACCTATAGGAAGAAGCTCTTTGACAAGACCAACAAACACCAGTTCTTACACAGCCTGACCCTATTACGGGTGCCCCCATTGCCAGAAAGTCCCTCTGGACCAGGTTACTGCTAGCCTCCAGAACCACCTTATTCTGCACATGCTTTTACTACCAGACTCTGGAGACCCCAGCATCCAGACTTTAGTCCCTGTAAGAGGGAGTCTGCTAATCTTGGGCTGACTAGCCTTGGCTCTTTGAGCATCCTTCATTTGATTTCTGGGTCCTTCTTTAAGAGTTGGAGCAGGGAGGGGATTAAAAGAGAAAGCAAAAAAAACCCCCCAAAACCCCACTTTTTTTTGTAGTATATACATATAGTGGAATATTATTCATCCATAAAAAGGAATGAAGCTCTGGTTCGTGCCACAATACAGATGAACCTTGAAAACATTATATTGAATGAAATAAGTCATTCCATAGAAAGAATATTGTATGATTCCACTTATGTGAATTGTCAGAAGATTCAAATTCATAGAGACAAGAAGTAGATTCGAAGTTATCAGAGTTGTGAGGAATGAGAAGTTAATGCTTAATAGGTACAGAGTTTCCATTTGGGTGATGAAAAATATTGGAAATAGATAGTGATGAGGGCTGCACAATATTGTGAATGCAACTAGTACCACTTAGTTTTATATTTTAAAATGGTTAAATGAGATACAGTCATAAAAAGTTCATGCTACTGAGGTTGAGAAACCTAATTTAGAATGTGTTGACCTTGGGGCACCTGGGTGGCTCAGTGGGTTAATCCTCTGCCTTCAGCTCGGGTCAAAATCCCAGGGTCCTGGGATGGAGCCCCGCATCAGGCTCTCTGCTCAGCAGGGAGCCTGCCTCCACCTCTCTCTCTGCCTGCCTCTCTGCCTAATTGTGATCTCTCTGTCAAATAAATAAATTTTAAAAAAATCTTAAAAAAAAAAAAGAATGTGTTGACCTTGATTCTTAGAGTTTACCCTTTCACAAATGTCCCATTTATGTTCATATGTTTTTTTCAAGAGAATGTCTTGCTTGATTAAAAACTTATATCTTATTTGAAATTTTCATCTGATTTGTACTTAGCAAAGTAAAATGTCTTTACAGACTTCACTATCATCATAAATGTACTGAATCAGTAAAACTATTAAAATACAAAATACTTTCAATTATAACATAAAGATCAGGGTTACCTTCAGTTTCAACTTGTTCATATGGGTCTTAGGAGCACGCTAAAATGAATTGTTTGATATTGTTGATCATTAGTTACTCTTTTTCATTTGCACCTTTTGATCTTCCACAATTTGGCTGTATCACCAATGCAAGGCTTCACAAATTTTTTTACTCATGAATTCCAGTAATAGTTATGTGTCCAAGCACTGGAGATTCAGAGTGAGCAAAACTGAAGTCTCTACCCTCATTCTAGTGAGGGAAATAATTATCATGAAAAAAATGTATAAGTAAATATTGTGGAAAAATTGCATATAAAAATGTGAAGGAGGAATCTGTATAACACAAAAATTTTCCCTAATTTGTGATTCAGGGAAGATTTCCATGAAGAAGTAAGATTTCATTTCAGACCCAGGAATGATAAGAAATAAAGCAGGACAGCAGGGCAGGGAAGAGAAGAGCATGTGTGTTGACTTTCAAATAAAGAGCATCACATTTTAAGGTCATTTATTTGTTAAGTTCATGGTTAGAGGGTGTTTATTGTGGTAATACATGCATAATGTAAGCTTTACCATTTTAACTATTTTTTTTAAGATTTATTTATTTTAGAGAGAGTGAGGGGATAATCTCTATTTTACTTTCTGCCTCTTTGAATGTCTAATCTGGATACCCCATATAAATGGAATCATATAACAACTTGTTTTTCTATGCCTGGCTTATTTCACTTCGCATAATGCAAGTTTTGTCCATGTTGTAGCATATGTCAGAAGTTCATTCCTTCCTGAAATCATTTTAAAACTGACCCAAGGGAAACTGGAAGCAAATTTTCTCTTTTATTTGCAAATCAGTCTTGATAATTCTGCTAGAATCGTACAATTTTTTTTAAAACATTGCTGTAAGAGCCCTGAATTTCTCAATGGTTTCAAGCTTACCCTCCTAACTTCTGCTTTTAACCTCTGATTTATGTTTGTAATTGGAATATGTAATAGAAAAATGATTTTGTTTTTAGAAAGTATTAATACACAGATAATACAAAATTATTGTAATTTCTGAGAGTCGGCATGTGTAAAATTTTCTGCTTTCCAGAGTTTTACCATTAAACTTATGATTCCCAACATGGAAAAGCAAAATGCTGCTGATTTGCTTGTGAATCCACTTGAAAAAACTTTTTAAGAGCATGAAAATTCAGGATTTTTCTCCTCCCCCAAATCTTTGAGTAAAATTGACACTCCATGGGTGCCTGGTTGGCTCAGTGAGATAAGTATCTGCCTTAGGGTCAGTCTTGATCAAGTCCTGCATTGGGCTCCCTGGAGAAGTGGAGCCTGCTTCTCCCTTTCTCTCTGCTCCCCTGTTCCTGCTCTCTTGATCACTCACTGTGTATCTCAATTAAATAAATAAAATCTTTTTAAAAATTGACACTCCAGGAAGATACTTCCCTCTTGGTTTTGCATATTTTGTGCATGTTAAACTCTTTTCCAATTCAAGAAGCAGGGACTTCAGGGTAAACAATTGATACGGAGCACATAGTTTTTAGAAGAGCTTTCTGAATTATTGCTTGACTAAAAACCACTTGTCTCTTTGTTTTGCAGTAAGGAAGCCAGTTATTTCTTCCCTTTAATTAAACCTAGGCTGACAGTTTTTAGTGTTCCACAGTTCTGTTTTGGATTTTTGTTTTGATTTTGCAAGAATTATAAAATTGTTTTTTAAGAATCATGAGATAGTGGAACTTTAGTATCTAATTTGAGATAAATGACTAAATAAACTTCATGTCTAGAATATAATGTGTTTGGGGGAACCTGTCTGGATGACTATATTTCTTTAATTTGTTGGCATAAAAACAGATTATTGACTCGTGATCACTGTTCTTGTTTCTTGATAATGTGGGAAAACATGAGCAGAATTAAACTATTAAAATAAATATGGTCAACCAAGTATAAGTCAGTATGTAGCTCTTGATTTCATTTCTATCCATTATTACTTCCTTTTTAGCTTTAAGGAAACTTGTCATGAGTTTGAATCATATGATTGCTTTCAGAACTATTGGCCATTTGAGTTAACAGGTTTTAAGAGAAGTTCATGTTTTGAACAAAATGTTGTAATTAACTTTTCTTCCTATTTTTTGTAGTGGGAAAAATATTTAAGTGTAGAGAATTATATAATTAGTTTAATATATTATCACTCAACCTCAGCTAATACTAATTCCTTGTTAATATGATTTATCTGTATCCTTTGTTATTTGACTGTCAATTATCTTGAAGCATATCCTATATAACATATCACATTTCATCTGTAAATACATCAATATTAGGACTTAAAAAAACATTATTACATCTAAGAAAAATTAGGAATAGTTTCTTCAAATCAGTTACCCCATTAATGTTCAGATTTTTCTGATTGTGTTTATTTCCTTGTTTTTCGTTTCAGATTTATTTGTTGTTGAAACTGGGTTGTTTGTCAAATACAGTTTCCCACAGTCTAGATTTTACTGATTATATCCCAATTGTCATAGTTCTGTTCCCTGTGTTTCTTGTGAGTGATAGATTGAGAGGCTTGAAAAAATCTTTTTTTGACAAGAACACAGTTCATAGTCTTATGTAGTTCTATCATAAGGTATAATAATGTCTGATTATCTTTCTTTTTATGATATTAGCACCATTGTTATACAAGTCCATTATTTTATTAAGAGTTATAAACTAGGGGTATTCCAATCACATCATTTTTTCCTTTAGTTATTAACTAGAATATTTTTATAAAGAGAAACCTCCTTTTCACCAATTTGGTTACCCTGAGATATTCTTCATATAAATAAGACAGGATAAATAATGGATTCTTTCCCTTTTTTTACTGTTTTGTTTGTTTGTTTGTTTGTTTGTTTGTTTTAAAGATTTTATTTATTTATTTGACAGACAGAGATCACAAGCAGGCAGAGAGGCAGGCAGAGAGAGAGGAAGGGAAGCAGGCTCCCTGCTGAGCAGAGAGCCCGATGCGGGACTCGATCCCAGGACCCTGAGACCATGACCTGAGGCGAAGGCAGCGGCTTAACCCACTGAGCCACCCAGGCGCCCCTTTTTTACTGTTTTTTAAATAGTTCTCTGATAGCCTCCAAAGTTGACTAATGTTAATTTTTTTGTTTAACAAAATATGATTTGTGTTCTATTCATATATCCTTCAATGTATTATCTCTCCTTCCTCTCATTTCTCTCTGTGTTCTTTAGGTATAGCCTGGTTCTTTTGGCACTTAAGTATATTCTTTTTCAGAACTCTTGTTTCACATGTGGATAATGCAGTTTCATTTGGAGATTGTTATTCCACATATCAGAATATATCACTGTGAACACAAAATGTTTGAATTAATAATGTTTCTTAGGGATTCTTTTCAAGACATTTGCTGACAAAGTCATAGTACAGAGTGAATAGAAAGACCTAAAATTGCTTCTGAGAATTACCACAGCTTTTCATTCACTATGACTCAAGATGAGAAGGATGGTTCAAAGTTGAGAATTTTCCTCAAGACCATGTACCTTTTACAATATTATCTTGCATTTGAGCCTTTTCAATCCAAACCAAGTTCCTGATTCTTTTACCTTTGTTTTCATCCTTATGTCCTAAGCTGATTGAAAAAAAAACAATGTCTTCAAAAACAAGAGTCCACAAAGTGACTGAAACATGAGTCACTCAATGTCCTGAGGAAATTAACATTTTTCCTGTGGTAAAAATTTATCCATCCTAATGTTGAGTTTTCAAGGGGCTTCCTGACCATGACCATAACTCTGCACAAAATAAAGTTATATTGAGATTAAAGCAACACCCTAAATAACAGAAGGTTTCCTAGAAAAAAAATTTTTAAAAATATTTTATCTAACAGTTCTACTGGTGAATACTCATTACCAAATCATTTGAAAAGGGGAAAAAACTGGCAAAATAATTGTAAGTAGAGATGCTAGAGAACTAACATTAATTTCTTATCTGCAATGCACCAGGTATTGTCTAAGAGTTTAATGTATATTATCTTGCCTGGCATTTCATATGTCAATGTTAGGGCCAGGATTCACAGTTATGTTCTCTTGATTATGTAGTATATATGCTTTCCTCCCTAACACATGCATCTTAACATGCTTTTGGTAATGTAGAAAAATATAGATTTGATCTGTTTAGTGACACTGTGTTGGGAACAGAATCTCATATGAGTATTTGGTTTTGCACATAGGGTATCGGTACAGCAATTGGAGAGCTGCCTCCATATTTCATGGCCAGGGCAGCTCGCCTTTCAGGTGCCGAACCAGATGATGAAGAGTATCAGGAATTCGAAGAAATGCTGGAACACGCAGAGACTGCACAAGTAAGAACAGTAGGAAAAAAACAGAATACTTTAATTATCCTTAAAGAAGTTATGGTTAAGGTTAAATTGTTAATAGATACTTTGAAGAAGAAAACTGCCAGCGTAAAAATAAAAAAGACATGGTGTGGAATAGAATATTCAGAAAAGCTGAAATATAAAAGTGATTATAATCTTAATTTTAGAATAAAGAGATACAGAAAGTCCACAAGACAACTTGGACTAAGCCAAAACACCTGACCAGAAGCCAGGACAAGTTGTTGTTGCCAATGAAGTTAAGAAGTCGAAACATTTCTTTTTCCATTATGTTTTCTTAAGTATTACCAAGCAGACAACTAACTAAATAAGGGGGACAAGTAGGTGGGTCAGGATATGAGTCCAAAATAATCAAACTTCTGACTAACAGAATGTTTTTGAGAATAACATCAAAATAGTTTACCATGTTTAAAGGAAATTATTTGAGAACTCCTAACTAAGAACAATTACAAGGGTGCCTGGTCAGCTCAGTTGGTAGAACATGCAGCTCTTGATCTCAGGGTCATGAGTTCAAGCCCCACATTCAGAGTAGATATTACTTTTTTTAGAAATGGTTTTTGGGGAGCACCTGGGTGGCTCAGTGGGTTAAGCCTCTGCCTTCAGCTCAGATCATGATCTCAGGGTCCTGGGATTGAGCCCCGAATCGGGCTCTCTGCTCAGCGGGGAGCCTGCTTCCCCCTCTATCTCTGCTTGCTGCTCTGCCTACTTGTGATCTCTATCTCTGTCCAATAAATAAATAAAATCTTAATTAAAAAAAAAAAAAGGTTTTTGGGCACTTGGCTGGCTCAGTCAGTAGAATGTGTGATTCTTGATCTCGGCATCATCAGTTTGAGCCCCACATTGGGCGTAGAGATTACTTTGAAATATATTTATATATTATACATATATATAATATATATACACACACACATATATATATTTTATTCGTTTTTTTTTAAAGATTTCATTTATTTATTTGACAGAGATCACAAGTAGTCAGAGAGGCAGGCAGAGAGAGAGGAAGGGAAGCAGGCTCCCCACTGAGCAGAGAGCCCGATTCGGGGCTTGATCCCAGGACCCTGGGATTATGACCTGAGCTGAAGGCAGAGGCTTTAACCCACTGAGCCACCCAGGCGTCCCATATTACTTTTTTTAAAAAAGAAAGGATAATTACGATAAACTTACCTTTAACAGTGTGGGGTGGAGTTAAGTCTGAGGCCTTTAAGCCTGAGTATAAACTATATATCAACCTATATCTTAAACTTTTTTTTTTTTAAGATTTTATTTATTTGACAGAGAACACAAGTAGGTAGAGAGGCAGGCAGAGAGAGGAGGAAGCAGGCTCCCCGCTGAGCAGAGAGCCAGATTCGGAGCTTGATCCCAGGACCCTGGGATCATGACCTGAGCTGAAGGCAGAGGCTTTAACCCACTGAGCCACCCAGGCACCCTCAACCTCTATCTTAATGTTATAAAACCGGTGTTTTATTCTTTGCAGGAAAATTCCTAAGAATATTATCATCTGATTGAGTCTCCATCTTAGGAATGACAGTAGAAATCAACATAGACAAATAAAAAAGATATAAAAGAGAGATCCCTTCCCAGATGTGTTCATGAACCTATGAAATGAAATTGTTTGAAAAATTGTCTTACTGTTTTGTGTTTATAAGTATGTGTGCCCACATAAGCACACACATATTTTTATGAAGAATGAGTTCATAGTTTTCTTCTCAGTGGAATCTGAGACTCAAAAAACCATTACCCTGAGGGGAAAGAAAACATATGTATGTATTTTTTTTTTAAGATTTTATTTATTTGTTTGAGAGAGAGGGAGAGAGAGAGAGCACAGCAGGGGGAACAGCAGAGGAAGAAGGAGAAGCAGGCTCCCGGCTGAACAGGAAGCCTGACATGGGGCTCAGTCCCAGGACCCTGAGATCATGATGTGAGCCCAAGGCAGATGCTTAACCATGTAAGCCACTAAGGCGCCCCAGAAAACACATTTTAATGACAGATGGGCTTTTTATTTTTGTAATTTTTTAAAAGATTTTATTTATTTATTTGATAGAGAGGGAACACAAGCAGGAGGAGTGGGAGAGGGAGAAGCAGGCTTCCTGCTGAGCAAGGAGCATGACCGTGGTGCTCAGTCCTAGGACCCTTCAGCTCATGATCTAAGCTGAAGGCAGACGCTTAATAACTGAGCCACCCAGGCTCCCCAACAGATGGACTTTTTAAAAAGGCATTATTAGGTGGAAATCCACTAAGAACAGTTATGGTTTTTAATTGAAAACAAAATTTTCAAATATGAATATAGAATAGCCAAATAACCAAATATAAAACAAATGAACCAAAGAGCTACGAGCATTTGTTCTGTGTGGAAAGAGACAAGTTGGCCTTGGTATTTGCTTTGCCTTATCTATCAACCAGATACTATGTCTCTTCTCCTCACGTCATAATATTTATATTAATGCTGATAATTGTTACTAATATAAACAACTTTTTAATTATTTTTAATGTTTTTTAAAACCCAGTATCTAATTTGAGCCTTGTGTTAATAACTAAAATAGTCTGGAAAGGTACTGTTCTTCTAATCTTACAGAAAACTTCAGATCTAGAAGTTGGTACCTCCCTAATTTTACACTTAGAAGTAGAGCTAGAACCAGAACTCAGAATGCCCATGTCATTAGTATATTCCAACTACTGAAACCATGTCCATCCGTAGACTAAATGGCTGAATATCTTCAATAGCAACAACTGATAGATCTGAAATTTAGGCAGTAGTTAGTATATGTCATATAACATTTCAAAAACTCATTTTTTCATCTATATAAAATCAAAAAGCTAAAGTAGAATAAGTCTAGGATGCTTGTAGTCTTAAATTTTTATGCTGTGGGTTGGATGCCAAACGGGTCTAAGTATTGTTCTCTGTTAAGTCAACTAGTATACTGTCGCTGTTTTCCTTTTTCTTTTTCTTTTTTTTTTTTAACTTTTTGTTTTGGAATTAACATTTTTTCATGTGCATTCAGTCTCTTCTCTCCCTTCTATCAGCTCTGTAAGACACCTTTCTATATCACTTTCCACTTGGTAACACCTATAAAATATTACCAATTCTATTTTCTTTCTTGAGAGTCCTCACTCAGGAGCTACCCTCTCCCCACACAATGCAATCAGCACTGCATTCTCTTGAATTCCCTCTGCACAGTTGCTTCTTTTTCCATTTGGATCTCTTCTTCTGTTTTTGTTTGTTCTTATTTTTTTTTGTAATCTCTACCCCCAACATGGGACTCAAACTCAGTGACTCTAAGACCAAGAGTTGCATACTCTACGGACTGAGCCAACCAGGCACCCCTTGTTTTTTTCTTTCTTGCCTTATTCCTTCATTTTGGTTGAATACATTCTACCGTAGTTTCCTGATGGAAATTCTGAAAATTCTGTGCCCTTCATTCACACTTAATCAATTAACTAAATGTAGTATTCTAAGTTGAAAATCATTTTTTTAACTTAGAATTTGGAAGTCATTGCTCAGTCATCTTCAGACCTCTGGTGTTGATATTGATGGAGCTAATGCCATCCTGACTCCTCTTCGTAGGTATTCTTTTTTGGTGGTTTTATTTTCTTCTCTTGATATGTTACTCATTATCTGAGGTATGGGTCTTTAAATTTTGGGGGGAGGGTCTTTAAAATTTTATTCTAATAAACACTCAGAAGCTTGTCAATCTAGAGTCCATTAGTTTGGAGAAATGTTCTTGTATTTTTTCTGTGTCAATTTACCCTCTTTATTCTCTGTTTTTGCTTTCTGGAATTCTCATTATTTTGGTGTGGGGCCTCCAACACTTACTCTTTTGATTTTTTTTTTTTTTTTTGTCATTTTGCTCCTAATATTTATCACATTCTACTTTGTATGCAATTTCCTCAATTTTATCTTCTAACTCTAATATTATACTGTGTTTCCACTCTCCTGTTTATTTTCAGAAAGTGATTTGTATTATATTTTCAAGAAATGGTTTATTTATTTATTATTTTTAAGATTTACTTATTTTAGAGATGGAGAGAGTGTGTGCATGAGTGTGAGCACAGAGGGAAGGGGCAGAAGGAGAAGGAAAGAGAGAATCTCAAGTAGACTCCCTGCTGAACATGGAGTCTGACGCAGGCTCAGTCTCACAACACTGAGATCATGACCTGAGCCAAAATCAGGAGTCAGACACTAACCAGCTGAGCCACCCAGGCATACCAGTTTCTTACGTGTTTGAAGATACTTCATTTCTTCAGGTTTTTTGTTACTCCAGACATGTTTTTTTCCTTTGTGCTGCTTCATATTGGAAGCTTTCCTCTAAGCTTAGTGATCCTTATTTTTCTGTTTATATGTAAGAATAAGGCACGTAAAGGCTGAGTGTAAGGTGTGTGTGTGGAGGCAAGTTGTAGGAGTGGCACGTCATCTTATTTATTGGAACCTCCATATATATCAGTTTCTGTGGCTCTTTCATTTCGGATAGTTCATTTTCTCTAGATGGATCCTCCAATTTCTTACTTCGGGAATATTAACTTTGTTGCTGAATATTAACTTTGTTGCTTTGTAAAGCTAGGCTATAAAGTGGGGTTAGAGATGGTCATTTACCATATAGACTTATCATTTAACTCACTTAGTGTTCAGACTATGGATACCTGCATAAACATGTCCTGAGCCCAGAACCTTTGCTTTACTTTGTCTAGAGACTATACTTAATGTCTTTTACGGGGCTAAGGGAAATTGTCTGTGCCAAGTAGGGGTGGGGCCTAGGGGTCTACTTCTTATACAGTCTCCTCAGGGAACCTGGATGGCTCCCATCAGTTAAGTGTCTGACTCTTGATTTTGGCTCAGGTCATGATCTCAGAGTCGTGAGACTGAGCCACCTGTCAGGCTCCACACTCAGTGAGGAGTCTGCTTTTGTATCTTCTCCTTCCGCCCCTCCCCCGACTCGTGCTCTTTCTCTAAAATAAATAGGTCTTTAAAAATAAACTACAGTCGGGACGCCTGGGTGGCTCGGTTGGTTAAGCAGCTGCCTTTGGCTCAGGTCATGATCCCAGCGTCCTGGGATCGAGTCCCACATCGGGCTCCTTGCTCAGCGGGAGCCTGCTTCTCCATCTGCCTCTGCCTGCCACTCTGTCTGCCTGTGCTCACTCTGAAAAATAAATAAAATCTTAAAAAATAAAAAAAATAAAAAAAAATAAACTACAGTCTCCTTGGTTTTGCCCTACCCCAGCCTCTTCTGCAGTTCAGCTGAAAGTCCTTTTTGGAACTCTATAATGCAGATTGCTTTTCTTCTCTTCCATATCTTTCACTGTAGGTTCTCAGGTATAACCTTTTTTTCCATCTTCCCTTATCTTCATTAATGCTCATTCCATCAAAGTCAGAGTTCATGTTTCTATTTTTTATTTTGGGGGTTATTATGAAAATAGGAGGTGTTCCAGCTTATTGCTGAGTAAGAAACTACTCAATATTTACTGGTTTAAAACAAAAAAACATTTATAGTGCTTACATATATGAAATTTACTGAAAATGGCTTGACTATAAATTGAAGAATTTCTTTCAAGATGGCTTACTTACTTGACTGACAAATTGATTCTGGCTGTTGGCTTGGAGTTCAGTTGGACTGTTAGTTTGGGACCTCAAGTTACCCTTTATGGAGATTCTTTGGCTTCCTCATATCACGGCACCTGAGTTCCAAAAACATGCGTTCAGAACTAATTTAGGTGGAAGATGCAAGGTTTCTTACGATGTAACCTCAGAAATCCTAGTCACTTTGCCATATTTTCTTGGCCAAGTAAGTCACTAAAGCTAGCCCAAATTCAGAGAGGCAAATTAGATCCTACCTGTCATTGAGAGGAATAAGCAAGAATTTGAAGCCATCTCTAATCTACTACAGGAACGAAGGTCTTCCTTGGTTATCTTGAAGTGGGACTCTTCATGTGATATCATTTTTAACAGAATAGAACATTGACAAGCCAAAATTTCTTTATAGGAGGGGAATGAGATGGTAAATGGTCTTGAATTTATATAATGTAAGAGATTGTTGAAAAGAATTTAGACATACTTCCTTGAAAGGGGAAAGTAATGAACTTGTCAAATATCCAAAAAGTTGTGTCTCCTATGTCAAGAGAATATAGTCATGCTGAGAAACTGTAGAGGTAAACTTTGTCTTAGAATTAGTGGGTAGAGGTTTCTGAGGCCCACAGTGGCTCAATATTAAGACAAAACAAAACCAGAATCCCAACTGCTTATTAATTTTAAATGTGTTCAAATGGAACTGCTATTTCAAAAAGAATGAATACCTTATCTCTCTCTCTGCTGTCTTCCATAGATCCATACATAGCACTTCCTGCATTGTGTATAATACTAACTGGATGACTCATTTCATTCTTTGCAAGTTTTTTATTCTAGGATTATAAATACATTCTCTAAACTTGTTACCATTTAAAAGCTCTATCTCTAAGGGGCGCCTGGGTGGCTCAGTGGGTTAAGCCGCTGCCTTCGGATCTCGGAGTCCTGGGATCGAGCCCCGCATCGGGCTCTCTGCTCATCGGGGAGCCTGCTTCCTCCTCTCTCTCTGCCTGCCTCTCTGCCTGCTTGTGATCTCTCTGTCAAATAAATAAATAAAATCTTTTAAAAATAAATAAATAAATAAATAAAATAAAAAAATAAAAGCTCTATCTCTAAAAACTCAGATCTTCTAGAATTTGATGAAGTAAATTATGCTTCATCTCATATGTATAATTTGAATTCTTGAAGACTTTGGAGTCTTGAAAATACTTAACCTTTCTCTACCATTAGGGCAGTAATCTTTTTTGTTCATCTGTTATGGCC
Organism: Lutra lutra; assembly: GCF_902655055.1. Classification (NCBI taxonomy): domain Eukaryota; kingdom Metazoa; phylum Chordata; class Mammalia; order Carnivora; family Mustelidae; genus Lutra; species Lutra lutra. The sequence goes on from NC_062293.1 coordinate 34,129,645, forward strand.
CCGATTATTTTAGTTACTTTTTGACTATATCTTCTCTAATTCTGCTTTGTTTGTTTTGAGTCGTGGAAACCAGCCTGCACACAATATTTCTGATGGTTATGAGGTTTGGCTGCTTTCATCCTATAAAGCCAATAATTACAATCACTGTTTTAGGATAAACTATGTATTTCTTATTCCCTAATTTTATATCTGCCTCTATTGAAAAATCAAGTAAGCAAAATGTGAGCATTCTGTTTCATGTCCTTTAATCAGAAATTACATTTTTTTTTAAAGATTTTATTTATTTACTTGACAGAGAGCGAGAGATCACAAGTAAGCAGAGCAGCAGGCAGGGGGGTGGGGGAAGCAGGCTCCCCACCGAGCAGAGAGCCCAATCCCAGGGCTCAGCCCCAGGACCCTGAGATTATGACCCGACCGGAAGGCAGAGGCTCAGCCCACTGAGCCATCCAGGCGCCCCAGAAATTACATATTCTTTTTTTTTTTTTTAAAGATTTTATTTATTTATTTGACAGAGAGAGATCACAAGCAGGCAGAGAGGCAGGCAGAGAGAGAGGAGGAAGCAGGCTCCCTGCTGAGCAGAGAGCCCGATGTGGGGCTCGATCCCAGGACCCTGAGATCATGACCTGAGCCGAAGGCAGCGGCTTAACCCACTGAGCCACCCAGGCGCCCGAAATTACATATTCTTTACGAACATTTCATTTAAAGTTTTTACCCAGAATTGCAGTTATATGTACATCAACCAATTGTGCAGTCAGACTAGAAAAAGTGAAATAACTCATCCCTGACAACTACTGATTTTCTTTCTGAGATCAATAAAACTATGTATAAGGCCCTTAAATGAACTGCCACAGTATAGCTCCGAAGTAGGGATATTTTTCCTGATTTGGACAGGAAGTACATTCAAGAACACACAGCCAGGGAATCTCAGAGCCATCACCCAACCCAGTTTTTCAACATCAAGATTAGTACTCTGCTTACTGTACTACAGCATAGCAATATTTTCCTCTAGGTTAATGCAATAAAAAGTGAAGAACCAATTTAAAATTTTTTTCTTTCTCCTATATTTGATTTGATTTTTCTTTTCTTTTTTTTTTTTTTTAAGATTTTATTTATTTATTTGACAGAGAGAAATCACAAGTAGGCAGAGAGGCAGGCAGAGAGAGAGGAGGAAGCAGGCTCCCTGCTGAGCAGAAAGCCCTATGCGGGGCTCGAACCCAGGACCTGGGATCATGACCTGAGCCGAAGGCAGCGGCTCAACCCACTGAGCCACCCAGGCGCCCCCTGATTTTTCTTTCTTTATGGCCTTTCATTGTTTTGGTTTTTTACCAGTTTTCACCAGTTTTGTGCCTTATTATAGATTTTAGCTTATGTGGGTATATTTATCCCTGTATACTTTAACCCCAGATTTAGACAAGGGTTTGTGTGAGGTTTATAACTTTTCTTTATTTATTTGTGGTTATGGGAGTGGGGGTAGAATAGTTGGGAGGGGACTGTTGCCAGTTTTCCACATTATAAATTATCTGAGATAGTGCTAATATTTTAATTCATAATTTATTTTTTTTTAAATATTTTATTTATTTATTTGACAAAGAGAGATCACAGGTAGGCAGAGAGGCAGGCAGAGAGAGAGGAGGAAGCAGGCTCCCCGCTGAGCAGAGAGCCCGATGCGGGGCTCGATCCCAGGACCCTGAGATCATGACCTGAGCCGAAGGCAGCGGCTTAACCCACTGAACCACCCAGGCACCCCCTTAATTCATAATTTAAAGAAGAGTTTCTAACTGTGGCTTAGCAAAAATAAGTTTTTGTTTTTGTTTGTTCCTGATAACACTGTGGACTATTACTATGTCCAATAAGCTCTATTATACCTCAGCTGTTTGATACACTTTTGTGACACATTCTTGGTTTTGTTTTTAAGGTTTTCATTAGGCAAATAAATTTATAACAATTTACAAGGGTTTTTTGGTCATTTTATTTGTAAATAGTGATCTTAAAAATATTTTTTATCTTTTCAGTAACAAATTTGTTTTAGGCTCTTTGCTTCTGTTATTTTTCCAAATTTGCTTATTTTAAAATTACATAAGTTCTTAAAGTAATAGGGGTGAAACATTGCAGAAGTAGTAAGAGTAAAAAGTGAAAGCCCTGGGGCGCCTGGGTGGCTCAGTGGGTTAAGTAAGCCTCTGCCTTCAGCTCAGGTCATGATCTCAGGGTCCTGGGATCAAGCCCCGTATCTGGCTCTCTGCTTATCAGGGAGCCTGCTTCCCTCCCACCTCTCTGCCTGCCTCTCTCTGTCTGCCTCTCTGCATACTTGTGATCTCTGTCAAATAAATAAATAAAATCTTTAAAAAAAAAAAGTGAAAGCCCGCATACCTACTTCCCAGAGTGAAATAATAATCAACACATTCTCAACTGTTTTCTTTGGATATATAACTTTTAAAAAATAAAAACTAGAATCATACTATAAATATTAGTCTGAAGTTCCTTTTTCACATGTATGTCATAGACATTTGATGCTGATTTTTAAAATTGTGTTATTATGAAGTGACACAGGTCATTGTGGAAAATTTATGTGTGTGTTTAAAAATAATTCCTCTATCCTTCAGTTGTTTTTCTAAAGAGTGAATTGTATTTACTGCTTTGTGACTTGTTTTGAATATTAAAACATCCCATAAACATTTTTCAGTGTCATCAAATACTTTCTACATCTTCAATTTTTATAACAACTTTCTTTCTGGTTACAAAGGATGTTCATTGTATAACATGTTGAAAATGCAGATAAGCAAAAAAAGAGAGAACAAACTTCATCTAACTAGTTTATTTACCTGTTTTTCATGTTTAGTATATTTCTGACTTTCTTATTAACATTTTTAAGGAGATTTCTTTTGTCATATGCTTCTGCTGTTTTTCCATATTGTTTATTGTGTGTGTTTTTATTATGCTTTTCTTGGATAAAAAGTTTACTTTTTCAAAAATTCTAGTATCTTAGACTTTGCCTTTTGAAGTAATGCCTAAAATTATCTTACTGAATGATTATGATTATGTAGTGAATATTCAGCCATATTTCCTTTTAGTATATTTATGGTTTGATTCTTTCATCTTTAAATATTTATTAAAATACTTTTAATATAGAACTCTAACTTTCTCACCTTTAAGTAACTAGCTATTTCTGTGTCATTCCAACATTTTCCCATGGTATCAGTATGTTAGTTTTGTCTTAAACTTTATTGCTACAAATTAGATATTATATTTTTGTAAATAATTATTGACATATAAATAGATACTATGTTTTTATTTATTTGGTAAACTGTAACTCTACTGACATCTTTTAGTTATATCTTAGTGATTGTAATTTAAAAAGTTTCTATAGTATTCAGTCACAGGGATCCAGAAGTTTATCTGACTTTGGTCCTGGAATTTCCTCACAGAGACAAGCATTTTGTAAAACCCCCAATTTGATAGGAGCACTAAAATATAGAAAAGTTGGATCAGCTGTAGCTAAAACAGGAAATTAAGTAAAATGAGTAATATGAGTGGGTATTTAAATGTTAAGATTGCCTGAGACTGAGGTAGAAAATGTGTTTTTTATTCATCTAGGTAAAGCCCTTTGATAGAATAAGTTTATCAGCAGGAAGAATGAAAAAAATACTTGGCTCTCATTTCTTTATCATGTGTTCTCCAACTGGGTTAAAGAGTGTATATGCTTTTCCTAGGAAATTGTTACTAGGTAGCAATTTTACAGCTAAGTATTTGCTTAAATTGTAGTTTTGAGTAATGGTTGGATTTTGTACTGTAAATATTTTGAGAAGAAGAGATTATTAATACATTTATTTGAATTCAGATTCTTAATGGTACCTTATTTATTTTTGTGAGTACAGTATGAGATTAGGCAGTATTTTTCCACTAAATTGACTTCCTTTTGTTCTTGGCTTTCTATCATGTTTTCATTAGATGTCTGTGGGAGGTAGACATGAATAAATGTAGCTTCCTATGACCTTGAACTGTTCTAGCATAATTTATAAAATATAAGTCTAGATAGCTGTTTATGTGCTTGGTGGAGTATTTCATGCAAAGTTTTTTTTATGATTTTATTTAGAGAGAGAGAGAGAGTACATGTGCAAGCAAAGGGAGGGATGGAGGGAGAGGGAGAGAATCGCAAGCAGACTCTGTGCTGAGTGGGGAGGGAGCCCAACACAGGGCTCGGTCTCATGACCTGAGCTAAAATCAAGTGTCAGACACTTAACTGATTGACCCACCCAGGCACCCCTCATGCAAGGTTTAATTATTCTCTTTGTGATATTCTTTTTCTTCTTTGTTCCTGATTTCTGTTAATGATGTCACTGTCCTCATAATCACAGTCAAAACTGAGTCATCTGACTCCCTCCTTGTTCCCATATCCAGTTGTTCTTCAAGGCCTTTTGACTCTACCTCCTTAATATCTTCATATCTGCCCTCTCTGGTTCAGGTCTTTACCACGTCTTCCCTGAACATTTCCAGTGACTTCCCAGTAGGTCTCCTCTTTACTAGTTTTGTCCCCCAATCTATTCCTGAACAAAATTACAAAAATAACTTTAAAAAAAAAAAACCATGTCATGAAACTTTGCTGCTCAAAAATCTTCCTAATCCCCAGAAACTGTTTCCTGCTGTAACTTTCTTGTGTCATTTTCTACCTTCATTTAAAACTGTTTATGGACTTTCTGGGATACCTGTCTAACTCAGTGGGGAAAGCATGTGACTCTTGATCTCGGGGTGGTGAGCTCAAGCCCCGTGTTGGGGATAGAGTTTCCTTTTAAAAAACAGAATTTTTAAAAAAAGTATCTTTTTTAAAAATAAAATGATTTCTGGACTTTTCTCATCTCTCCCAGGAGTCTGTAAATTGCTTGAGAGGAGACCATAAAAATTATTTGCAACAACACCCACCTAGTCTTGCACATACTATTCATGTGGTAGATACTTTGAATAAATTAAGAAATATCAAGAGTGAAAATGTACATTACATGAAACACGTTCATTTAATAGTCTCACTCCACTGCAAAGTAAAATGTAAACTGCAGTGAACACAGATCATTTTACATAAGAAAGACTGAATTGTTCTGCATCTTTGAGTTTAATAGTCATCTGAGAACAAGACTTGAAGATAATATAAGAAACATCAGTAATTAAATGTCTAATAATTTTTAAATTCACAGTAAGTAAAAGAAAACTTTTAAAATTCTGTATTTTAGAAACAAATGAAGTTTCTTGTGGCAACTTGTTTTTTCTGTAGGCTGCATAGCCAAAGAAAAGAGGAAAATCAGGGGCGCCTGGGTGGCTCAGTGGGTTTAGCCGCTGCCTTCGGCTCAGGTCATGATCCCAGGTCCTGGGTTCGAGCCCCACATCGGGCTTTCTGCTCAGCGGGGAGCCTGCTTCCTCCTCTCTCTCTGCCTGCCTCTCTGCCTACTTGTGATTTCTCTCTGTCAAATAAATGAATAAAATCTTTAAAAAAAAAAAAAAAAAGGAAAATCAGAAACATTAGGACTAAAGAAGTTTGAAAAATAAAGTAACCTATTCACTTGATGTATCATAAAAGATTAGAGCGGCCAGTATTATTGAAGCAGTGGGAAATGGGAGCATGGGGGTGGTTGTGGTATTTTTGTGTTTAAAGCTTACACAATAGAGCAGGAATTTTGTACATATTTACTTGGAAGAATATGGTTTGAATAAGTTTGCTTTCCTAAACACCATCTGTCCAACTGACCTAGCTACTTAGATTCTTTTGCACAAAATATTAGGTTGCTGACCATGTGAAATTTACTGTTTCTTGTTACTCCTATAGGAAATTGAGAATTAAGGCAGAAGTAAGAAATTTAATTTTCTTAAAACTTCATCTGTTAAGAGAATGCAGTTCTTTTTTTCCTAAGATTTTATTTATTCATTTGGCAGAGAGAGAGAGAAATGAGAGAGAGGGAACACAAGCAGGGGGAGTGGGAGAGGGAGAAGCAGGCTTCCTGCTGAGCCCAATGTGGGGCTCTGTCCCAGGACCCCTGAATTATGACCTGAGCCGAAGGCAAATGCTTAACAACTGAGCCATCCAGGCACCCCAAGAGAATGCAGTTTTTTCCTCCATTGTTAAAGTGATCAGCTAGTTTTCCTGTTAGGTGTAAGTCACGAGTCTGTACACCATCTTAGGTTAAGTATTTCCTTAGAGGCATTTTTATAATTTCTGGATTTAATCTTGTTTTAAGGGAGCATGTTTTTAGCTTCTGTTTAGGACTATAATATCTAAATTGATGAATATTTGCCACCTAATCTGATTTATTAAGGCTAAACCACCAAATTATGTTTAAATGCTAGTATCTTTTACTAGTCGGTATTAAATGTATTTAAGGCCCAAAAAACCTTTTTTTTTAGGTTAATAAGATCCTTTCCTGTTCAGAAATAATGTTAAAAAAATTAACATTATTTATTTTATTTTATTTTTTTTTTTTTAAAGATTTTATTTATTTGACAGAGAGAGATCACAAGCAGGCAGAGAGGCAGGCAGAGAGAGAGGAGGAAGCAGGCTCCCTGCTGAGCAGAGAGCCCGATGCGGGGCTCGATCCTAGGACCCTGAGATCATGACCCGAGCCGAAGGCAGCGGCTTAACCCACTGAGCCACCCAGGCGCCCCTAACATTATTTTTTTAGTGAAAGCACAGAACACAAAAAAGCTTGCCAGTCCTAATGGTAATTCTCATTCTTATGGCTGCTATGTTTCTCTCTATGCAGTAGACTAGATTACCCAGTGAACATCCCCCAAAGTACAAGATGATAATTAAAGGTTCTTTTGACATTCTTTTGGTAATGATAGAATATGTGTTTGAACATTTGAGTTTAGAGACTTTGGGAAAGCATTTAATAATGATTATTTATACACTCACCAGAGTGCTTTAACATTCCTTTGATGCTGTACTCTGTTAAGCACATTTTCCTATGAAGTGTTTGCAGTTGCCGGTACCATATCACTGCCTGCTGGTTTCTCCCCCTGTGAACTATCTGTTCCTTTACATATAGAGATTTATGAAAGAGTTCATGGTGTGGATGACCTGAAACCTAACAGGACTATTTTTGTATACTTCAGTGCCAGTTGAACTCACTGGGTGTCAGTTGTTGCTGGGACCTGTTTTTGACTCTGTCGAACCTTTACTGTCTGTGGTTTGTCTGGTCATCACATGACTTCTCTGAAAATTCCCCCTCCCCTTCATTTCCAGTAAACTGTTTGAGTAGGAGTGAGTCAGAGTGAAACCAGCTTCCCTGTAACCACAGGGCTTGTTAAAGAATTTGTCAACGTGGACTCTAGAGGGTTTGCATTAAGCTTTGCAGTAACTGCTATGGTTTGTGTTGCGTCAGGACTTCCACAGAAAAGCTTCCTGTCCTCAAGATCTTTTCCCTGTTTGCAAGTGGTTGAACTGATCAGCTTTACCATAATGAACAGGAGAGACACATGTTAAGCCCATTTCTTTATCGTTTAAAGGCATGTCAGAGCTACCAGGGTTTACTGTAGTTTCTCTTTTCAGAATCAACCACACCCAGCAGCATTTCTTTTTTGAAGACAGGCCTGCTAGATCTTCTTTCAGGCTGGCTCATGATTTTACCACAAAGTACCATCAAGATTAAGCAATTTTAAGTGGCCTCTTTTGAAGGATTCTGTTGCAGGATATTGCGAATGCTAGCACATTTAGCTTTGGTACACAAAGGTCACTTGTGTTGGACTTAATGAGAAAAGGTAGCACTTGAAATAGTTCTATAGTTGTAGTTTCTGAGCACACACACTTAGCATGTTTTACTGTGGAATTCTTAATGCCTCATTTTATTTGTTTTCTCAGGAAACTCTTACTTTATTTTGAACTCTTTTTCTCACCACCCCACTCCCAGACTTTTATTCCTTATTTGTTTTCTGAGGTCTTCTCTATTTCTTTAACCCATTTTAATAGTAGTATTAACTAACTAACTGAACAGGAGTTGCAGCTTGACGCAAGCTGCTGAGTGAATGGCCACTGGGAAACTTATCTACTCATTGTACATTCCTGAATCCATTTCTTTTTACATGTGTATTTCTGTATTTAACGTTGTCATCTCAGCCAGACTTTTCTTTTAAAAATAAACTTAATGAATACATTTAAATCCAACCTCCTAAAAATCATTTTTATTCTGCTTACTTTTTTGGTATCAAAATAAATTTAGAGAAAACAAGTGGTAGAAAATTTTTGAGCTTGTTTGTCTTCCCAGGAAAGAATATAGAATAGTGGAGGGGCGCCTGGGTGGCTCAGTGGGTTAAGCCGCTGCCTTCGGCTCAGGTCATGATCCCAGGTCCTGGGTTCGAGCCCCACATCGGGCTTTCTGCTCAGCAGGGAGCCTGCTTCCTCCTCTCTCTCTGCCTGCCTCTCTGCTTACTTGTGATTTCTCTCTGTCAAATAAATAAATAAAATCTTTAAAAAAAAAAAAAAAAGAATATAGAATAGTGGAAGTTTAAAATTGTTGTATTCTAACAATTCTCACTAACTCTCAGTGATCAAATTAAAATAGAAAAAAAGGGGCGCCTGGGTGGCTCAGTGGGTTAAAGCCTCTGCCTTCGGCTCGGGTCATGATCCCAGGGTCCTGGGATCGAGCCCCGCATCGGGCTCTCTGCTCAGCGGAGAGTCTGCTTCCTCCTATCTCTCTCTGCCTGCTTCTCTGCCTACTTGTGATCTCTGTGAAATAAATAAATAAAATCTTTTTAAAAATAAAATAAAATAAAAAAATAAAATAGAAAAAAATTTTTCTTTTGATGAAGGAGCACTTATAAGTGAATCTAGATTTTAAAATGAAAATAAGAGGTTAATGTAGCCTAGCCATTAGCGAAGCACAGTAAGTAATAAATGGTTAAGATTTTTTTTGTCAGTTTGCTTTGTATATTGGAGTGGAATATAGTTTTGTTTTATGTCTGCTTTGTTCTTTTCATTTGCACACCTGTTTACAGATATAGGGGAAAAATTAGCAGTGGCTAGGCATTAGGTTACCTTTGTTAAGCTAATTTAAAGATTTTTTTTCAGGTTATGTTTCAAACACCTTTTGTAAAATGCCTTCGGAAAGGCCCCTTTCATTGAAACGCGTATCAACAGACTATGTATGCTGTGGTTTTGCTCATGAGTTCGCAAATCAACATAGGAATACAAACCCACCTTCTGTTATACCTGCTGAGTGCACTTAGGGGTTTTGGCCCTGGATCAGAGGGGTTTTTTTTGTTTTTTTTTTTAAAGATTTTATTTACTTATTTCACAGAGAGAGAGATCACAAGTAGGCAGAGAGGCAGGCAGAGAGAGAGATAGAGGAGGAAGCAGGTTCTCCGCTGAGCAGAGAGCCCAATGCGGGACTCGATCCCAGGACCCTGAGATCATGACCTGAGCCGAAGGCAGAGGCTTAACCCACTGAGCCACCCCCGGATCAGAGTTTAAGGCAAAACACGAACAGTAGGATAACTATTATGCTCATTTTCTATTACAAAATTTGTTTTTTGTGGTTTTTTCCTAAAGATTTTATTTTTTTGAGAAAGAGAGAGAGAGTGTGTGTACCCAAGCAAGCATATAGGCACAAGCACATGGGAGGGGCAGAGGGAGAAGCAGACTGCCCACCACGCGGGGACCCCGCCACAGGGCTCAATTCCAGGACCCTGGGATCATGACCTGACCTGAAAGCAGACGCTTAACTGACTGACCCACCCATGAGCCCCACAAAATATGTTTTGTTTTTTTTTTTCTAATTAGCCAAGGTGTTTGGTTTGTTATTTTCCTGTCTTGGAAGTGTAAGAACCTGACTGTCGTGCTTTTAAACTCAAGCACTAGGATACCAGAAAGAGGGCATAATAATTAATTCAGTTCTCCCCTCAAAAGTACACATGTATTCTAGACTTCTCTATCTCCTTCCCTCATATAGATCTGCATGAATTGATCAAAACCTATAAAAATTTGTGTGTTTACTACTTCTTGAGATAAGGACTTCAGTAAGTTCACAGCCATTTATTAAAGCAGTGCTGCCATTTGTTGGTTTTAAATTTGCCTCTCTCACATCATAAAGGGTGCCACCCTCATCCTAGCATTAGAAGATTTTTTTTTAACACTTCCCCTTTCCTCTTTTCGTAACTCTATAGATTGCATGTTGGTTCCCTTTTCAGCCTTTCTAGAGAAAGTAATCATTTACTTTTATATCTAAGAGCCCCTAAAAGTCTTTGATCCCTTTTTTTTTTTCATGGCTCATTATCTAATTCTTTTATATCTTTCCTAACATGAAGTTATCAGATCTGCACATGATTTTCTAAGGGCATTACTATACTCATGTTTTTTCAGATTTCTGCAACTATTGTCCTTTTGCCAATGCATTTTGCTGATGTTTTTAATAAACTGTTTACTTCAATAAACCATTTACTTGGGAGACTACTCCCAGTTCCCTTTGTTCATAATATAAAACTCTTATAACCCATCATTTTATATTTAAATAATTTTTCCCTAAATGTGTTTTCTTATTTTGGTCTACACTGTTAATTTCTTCTTGCTCAAGTTCACATGATCTCTCAATTTATTGTCATGAATTTGGTATTTCTTACTTTAAAATTTTAATTTCATCTGTATATTTGGAACTTAAACTCTTTGCTCCTTCTGCAGGACCATTTTTAAATTTGTTAAGCAAAATTGGTTCTATCTTAGGAAAGAATCCCATTATTTACATGTCTTACAATAAGAGAAGATCCCATTTATCTTTATTCTTTATTTTCAGTCTCTTAAGTTTCCTGTCCCTGATAATTTTGTAAATTCCATACTGGCTTTGTTTTCATAGCTTTGAATGTTTAAGTGAAGTTCATCTCAATTACTTTTGGTTTTTTCCACCCACAACCTAATATTGTTGTCTTAACATATGTAGCAGGTTGTCGTGTGCTTTTTGTTTTCTCAGTTCCAGTTTGAACTTGGAAATAAACATTATTAATTACTTGTAACCAAAATAGAATCAGTTATAAAGTGCTGAAAATGAAGAGTGATTTTCCACCCCAGCATCAAACTAAGACTTGGTAAATACCCTTTCTGGTGAGACATGAGATAATCACATGAGGAGATATTAACTTCAGACTGGAAAAAGAGAGAAGAAAAGAAAAATGCATGACTTGTATAATGTGTCATTTCTAGTAAATCTTGCATACTCAGACTTTTTCGCTGAGTGTCTAGAGCACTGTTGTTCTTCTTGGACTGCAGAGTCTGTTTTTATTTCAAATAGAGACTAGGCAGGCACTGATAAGAATGAATGCCTGCCTGCCCTTCCTAAGAAATACCATATGGTTTCTCTTTTTTTTAAAGTTTATTTATTTTTTTCCTCTTAAAACTATGTTTATTATTTTTTTCTCCTTAATTTTATTTATTTATTTGACAGAGACAGCAAGAGAGAGAATACAAGCAGGGGGAGTGGGAGAGGGAGAAGCAGGCCTCTCCCGGAGCAGGGAGCCCAATGCGGGGCTTGACTTGAGAACTGGGCGCTGAAGGCAGACGCTTAATGACTGAACCACCCAGGCACCGCCCCCCCCTTTTCTTATTTATTTTTTTAGTGAGAGAGACCAGGTGCCTCTGAGCCAAGGGAAGGGACAGAGAAAGAGAATCTCAAGTAGTTTCCCTAGCATAGAACCCTAAATGGGGCTCAAACTCACAACCCTGAGATCATGACCTGAGCTAAAATCAAGAGTCACTCACCCAATTGACTAAGCCACCCCAGGTGTCCCTCATGTTTTTATTTAAATTCCAGTTAGTTAACACACAGTGTAATATTAGTTTCAGGTATACAATGTAGTGATTCAGCACTTACCAACAACACCTGGTGCTCATCACCACAGGTGGACTCCTTCATCCCCCTTCATTTATTTAGTCCATCTCCCCACACCTCCCCACTCTGGTAACAATCAGTTTGTTCTCAGTAGTAAGAATCTGTTTCTTGGTTTGCCTCTTTTTTTTCCCCTTTGCTCATTTGTTTCTTCAATTCCACATATGAATGAAATCATACTTGTCTTTCTCTGACTTATTTCACTTAGCATAATACTCTAGTTCCATTCATACCATTGCAAATAGCAAGATTTCTTTACTTTCTTTCTTTCTTTTTTTTTAAAGAATATTTATCTGGGCGCCTGGGTGGCTCAGTCAGTTGAATGTCTGCCTTCAGCTCGGGTCATGATCCCAGGCTCCTGGGATGAGTCCCGCATTAGGCTCCCTGCTCAGGGCGGAACCTGCTTCTCTCTCTCTCCCTCTGCCTGCGGCTCCCCCTGCTTGGGCAAGCGCTCTCCCCCTCTCTTTCTCTCTCCCCACCTCGACAAATAACTTTTAAAAATTATTTTTAAAGAATTCATTTATTTGTCAGAGAGAATAATTCCTTTTAAAAAATTTATTTTATTTTTTAGGGGCGCCTGGGTGGCTCGGTGGGTTAAAGCCTCTGCCTTCGGCTCATGTCATGATCCCAGCGTCCTGGGATCGAGCCCCGCATCGGGCTCTCTGCTCAGCGGGGAGCCTGCTTCCCCCTCTCTCTCTCTCTGCCTGCCTCTCTGCCTACTTGTGATCTCCGTCTGTCAAATAAATAAATAAAATCTTTAAAAAAAATATTTTTTAAAAGATTTTATTTATCAGATAGAGATCACAAGTAGGCAGAGAGGCAGGCAGAGAGAGAGAGGGGGAAGCAGGCTCCCCGCTGAGCAGAGAGCCCGATGCAGGGCTTGACCTGAGCCGAAGGCAGAGGCTTAACCCATTGAGCCACCCAGGCGCCTGCTTCCCTTCTTCTCTCTCTGCCTCTCTGCCTAATTGTGATCTCTGTCTGTCAAATAAATAAAATCTTTAAAAAAAAAAAAAGATTTTATTTTTAAGTAATCTCTACACCTAACATGGGGCTTTAACTCAAAAACAGGAGATCCAGGGGCGGGCAAAAAAAAAAAAAAAAAAAAAAAAAAAAACCCACGAGATCCAGAGTTGTGTGTTCTACCAGCCGAGCCAACCAGGTGCCCCTAGGAGTAGTAATCTTACCCATTGCTACGCTCTTGGATTTGTTAAACTAATTGCTGGCATTACAAGACAGATTTGATAAATTTTAATTCTTACTGCATTTCCTTCCTTCCCTTCTTCCTGCTTTACAGCCTCTTCCTTCCTTGATATTAACATGTTGCTTTTCTCTTTTTGTAACTCAAAACAAAACAAAAACTTATCACCGTAATTGTAAGGTTGGCCTAGAACTGAGCTCATCATAATGTCAACTAAGAATTCTGACAAGATACTTTATTTCTTTGGCTCTCAGGTTTTTTTAATCTTTTGACAGTTACTGAGTAATTTAACTTCGGTCTATAATTTTTCCCATAAGCAGTTTTATCTCTTATTTATCATGGTAATAGATACTATTATCACCATTTTATAGACAAGCTGAAGAAACTGTGGTTCAGGAAACTTTAAAGACAGTATAATCAGTACTGTATCATTTTGAAGTCACATGAAGTCTGTAGAATTAGTGTTTGTATTGTTTCTCTAAGTATTTTTTTTTCATCTTTTCTGTTTTTCTTGTTCTCCTTTGCATTGTATGTTTCCTGAGTCATTCATCATCTCTTTTTGCTTTTTCTACCAATTACTATCCCCCTCCTGTATACACACATTAAATTTTTACAATATGCAATCTAATAAAAGTGCCCTAGGTAATAGAAATATATGAATATGGGGGCACCTGGGTGGCTCAGTGGGTTGAAGCCTCTGCCTTCAGCTCAGGTCATGATCCCAGGGTCCTGGGTTCTAGCCCCGCATCGGGCTCTCTGCTCAGCGGGGAACCTGCTTCCTCCTCTCTCTCTGCCTGCCTCTCTACTTATAATCTCTATCAAATAAATAAATAAAATCTTTATTAAAAAATATATGAATATGGGGGCACCTGACTGGCTCAGTGGGTTAAGGCCTCTGCCTTCAGCTCGGGTCATGATCTCAGGGTACTGGGATCCAGCCCTGCATCGGGCTCTCTGCTCAGCGGGGAGCCTGCTTCCCCCTCTCTCTCTCTCTGCCTGCCTCTCTGCCTACCTGTGATCTCTGTCTGTGTGTTAAATAAATAAAAAAAAATTTTTTTTAAATATGAACAGGAACAAAAACTGAATTTTCTTCTTAAAGATTTCTAGGGTACCTCGTATTTTTTAGTACTTATTTACTTAGCTACTTGCCAAAATAAGTATTTCTTATTGTTTCAAAGAATACACAGATCTTTTTTGCTTGTGTTCAATTTTCATTGATTTTGATGGATGTGAGATATATTTTATATATAATTTCTTCTTTTTTTTAAAGGGGAAAAGATGGTTTTTATTTTATGTTCTTCTAATTTATTTTTAATGTGCCAGAGAAAAGGGAACCATAGTCCCAGTTTTAGATAGTAACAAAAGCAAGCAATAATAATTCTAGCTAGATAATCCAATATTGCTTTTATAATCATTATCTTTAATTCTCTAAAAAATTAGTGTTGGATGGAATATAAAGACAGGACAGTTGCTTGCTCATTATACATTGGAGAATACAAATTTCTTATATATATCATTTGCAGTCTTGATTTTGGCCACATCTGTGAAACAGTTGTACCATTAGTCCTTTGTTTTATTTTTTCATTTTAACTACTGAATTTTTTTAAAAAAATTGAAATATAATTGACAATAAAGTTGTATTCATTTTGGGTATACAACCTAATGATTTACTATACATACATGTTGCAAAATGATTATCACAATAATAGTTAATATATCACCATACATAGTTACAGTTTTTTTTCTTATGATGAGAACTTTCAAGATCTACTCTCTTAGCAACTTAGCAATTTCCATATATACAATGCAGTATTGTTAACATGTCATCATGCAGTATACATCCCTGGAATTCATTTATTTTACAACTGAAAGCTGGCTTTATTTCACCACCATCATCCACTGCTCCTCCCCATTGCCTCTAGCACTACCAATCTTTTCTCCATATCTATTATTCCATATCTATTACTAAACTTACTCCATATCTATTACTATTACTTTCTCCATATCTATTACTTAAAAATAATCTATTACTTTTCTCCATATCTATTACTTCTCCATATCTATTACTTTTCATATCTATTATTTCTCCATATCTATTACTTTATTCCACAATAAGTTAGATTATATAGTGTTTGTCTTTCTCTGTCTTATTTCATTTAACACAATACCCTTAAGGCCCATCTATGTTGTTGCATATGGAGGATTCCCTTCTTTTTTAATGGGGGATGATATTTCTGCATGTGTGTGTGTGTGTGTATGTATTTCCCACATTTTCTTTATTCATCCATCAGTGGACACTTATGTTGTTTCCATGTCTTGGCTATTATAAATAATGCTACAGTAAACTTGGGGGGTACAGATATTTTTTCAAGATATTGGTTGTTTCCTTTGGATTAATACCCAGAAGTAGAATTGCTGGATCATATGATTGTTCTATTTTTAATTTTTGAGGACTCTCCATACTGACTATACCAATTTACATGTCCCTAAACAGTGCACATGGGTTCTCTCTTCACCGCATCCTCACCAACACTTAGTATCTTTTTTTTTTTTTTAAGATTTTATTTATTTATTTGACAGAGAGAGATCACAAGCAGGCAGAGAGGCAGGCAGAGAGAGAGGAGGAAGCAGGCTCCCTGCTGAGCAGAGAGCCCGATGCGGGGCTCGATCCCAGGACCCTGAGATCATGACCTGAGCCGAAGGCAGTGGCTTAACCCACTGAGCCACCCAGGCGCCCCAACACTTAGTATCTTTTGTCTTCTTGATGATAGGCTTTCTGGGCACCTGGTTGGCTTAGTTGATGGAGCACGACCCTTGATCTCAGGGACAGGAGTTTGAGCCCCACATTGGGCATAAAACTTACCTTAAAAAAAAAAAAAAGATAGGCTTTCTAACATTTATGAATGGATAACCTCACTGGGGTTTTGATTTGTGTTTTTCTGATAATTAGCGATGTTGAATACCTTTTCATGTACCTGTTGACCATCAATGGTTTGTCTTTGGAAAATATATCTATTCAGATACCTTGCCCATTTTTCAGTCAGATTCTTTTCTGTTGAGTTGTAGGAGTCCTTATATATTTTGGATATTAACCCCTTGCCACATACAGAATTCATAAATATTTTTTCCTATTGGGTAGGTTATCTTTTTATTTTTGTTGATGGTTTCCTTTGCTATACAGAAACTCTTTAGTTTGATAGAATTCTACTTGTTTATTTGCTTTTGTTGCCTTTGCTGTGGTGTTCTGTCCAAAAAAAAAATCATTTCCCGGACCAGTGTCAAGGAGCCTGTCTCTTTGTGTTTTCTCTAGGTGTTTTATGATTTGATGGTTTTGGATATTTTATTCAAATCCTTTAATCCATTTTGAGTTGATTTTTTTGGAATGGTGTAAGATAGGGGTCCATTTTCATTCCTTTGCATGTGGCCATCCAGTTTTCCCAACACTATTTATTGAAAAGGCTGTCCTTTCCCCATTGTGTGTTTTTGGCTCCATTGTTTCAGATTAATTGGCCATATGGGTGTGAGTTTCTTTCTGGGCTCTCTGTTCTTTTCTAGTGATCTATGTGTTTGTTTTTAAGTTAATTCCATACAGTTTTGATTACTATAGCTTTGTAATGTTATTTGGAATCAGGAAGCGTGATGCCTCCAGCCCAGCATTGTTGACCTTTGTCAAGATTGGTTTGGCTACTCTGGGTCTTTTGCGGTTCCATACAGATTTTGGAGTTGTTTTATTTTATTTCTGTGAAAACTGCCTTTGGAATTTTAAAAGGGATTGCATTGAATCTGTAGATTACTTTGAGTAGTATGGACATTTTAACAATATTCTTCCAATCTATGAACATAGACTATCTTCCCATTTATCTGTGTCTTCAATTTTTTTCATTTTTGTGCTATAATGCAAATATAAATGGGATTGTTTTCTTAATTTCTCTTTCTGATACTTCATTATTAGTGTATACAAATGCAACTGATTTTGGGGTCACATGGCTGGCTCAGTTGGAAGAGCATGCAACTCTTGGGGTTGTGGGTTTGAGCCCCATCTTGGGTGTAGAGTTTACTAAAAATAAACTTTAAAAAATGCTACTGAGGGCGCCTGGGTGGCTCAGTGGGTTAAGCCGCTGCCTTCGGCTCAGGTCATGATCTCAGGTTCCTGGGATCGAGTCCCGCATTGGGCTCTCTGCTCAGCAGGGAGCCTGCTTCCCTCTCTCTCTCTCTCTCTCTGCCTGCCTCTCTGTCTACTTGTGATCTCTCTCTGTCAAATAAATAAATAAAATCTTTTAAAAAAATGCTACTGAATATTGATTTTGTATCCTGCAACTTAATTTCTTTTCTTACTAATTTATTTATTCTAATAGTTTTTTGGTGGAGTCTTTAGGATTTTCTACATATAATATGTCATCTGCAGACAAACATAGTTTTATTGTTTCCCTTCTGAATGAATGCCTTTTGTCTCTTTTTCTTGACTAATTGCTCTGGCTAGGACTCCCAGTACTGTGTTGAATAAAAGTGGTGAAATTGGGCTTCCTTGTCTTGTTCCAGAGGAAAAGCTTTCCGTTTTTCACCATTGAGTATGAAATTAGCTGTGGGCTTGTCATATGTGGCCTTTATTCTGTTGAAGTACATCCCTTCTCTACCCACTTTGTTGAGAGTTTGTGTCATGAATGGATGTTGGATTTTGTCAAATGCTTTTCCTGCATCTGTTGAGATGATCATATGATTTTATCCTTCATTTTGTTCATATGGTGTATTTCAGTGATTGAAATTGTATGTTGAATCATCCTCACATCCCTGGAATAAGTCCCAATTGGTGGATGATCCTTATAGTGTATTGAATTCACTTTGCTAAAATTTTTTGAGAACTTTTGCATCTGTGTTCTTCAGAGATATTGACCTGTAATTTTCTTTGCTTGTAGTGTCATTGTCTGATTTTGGTATTGGGATAATGCTGGCCTTGTAGTGAGTTTGGAAGTGTTCTCTCCTCTTCTAGTTTTTTGGAAGAGCTTGAGAAAGATTGGCATTAGTTCATCTTTAAATGTTTAGTAGAATTCACCAGTGAACCCATATGGTCCTGGACTTTTGCTTATTGGGAGATCTTTGTTAACTGATTCAATCTCCTTACTAGTAATTGGTCTGTTCAGACTTTTTATTTCTTCATGATTCACTCTTGTTAGGTTGTAGATTTTTAAGAATTTATCCATTTCTTTTAGATGTCAAATTTTTCACTTTATTACTTATTTTTTCTTGGTGAATCTGACTATGGCGAATCTGTTAGGTTTGTTTGTTCATTCATTTGTTTATTTTTTAAAAACCAGCTTCATTTTATTGATCTTTTCTATTATCATTTTAGTCTCTATTTTGTTTATTTCTTCTATGATCTTTGTTATTTCCTTCCTTCTACAAACTTTGGGCTTAATTTGTCCTTTGTGTTCTAGATCCTTGAGGTATAAAGATAGGCTGTTTACTTAAGATCTTTTTTGTTTCATAATGTAGTCATTTAACATTGTTAATTTCTCTCTTAGAACAGTTTTTGTTGCATCCCTTAAGTTGTGCTATGTTGTGTTTCCAGTTTCATGTGTTTCAGTAGATTTTTATTTCACTTTTAAGTTCTTCTTTGACCAATCGGTTGTTCAGTAACATGTTGTTAAGTCTTCACATATTGGTGAATTTTCTAATTTTCTTCTTTTAATTGATTTCTATTTCCATACCATTGTGGTCAGAAAAGATGCTTCATACAATTTCAGTATTTTTAGTTATTAATACTTGTCTTCTCTCTCAAAAAAAAAAAAAAAGAAGAAGAAGAAGAAGGTTAAGTGTCTGACTCTTGATTTTGGCTCAGGTCATGATTTCAATATCATGAGATGAGCCCTGACCCAGGCTTCATGCTAGGCATGGAGCCTGCTTAAGATTCTCTCTCTCCCAGGCGCCTGGGTGGCTCAGTTGGGCATCCAACTTTTGATTTTGGCTTCAGTGGTGATCTCAGGGTTGTAGGATTGGGCCCCCTGTGGGTTTCTGTGCTCAGTGTGGATTCTGCTTGTCCCTCTCCCTACCCATCTGTCCTTCCCCCTGCTCGCATGAGCATGTGTGTTCAAGCGCTCTTCACTCACACTCTCTTTCTCTAAAATAAATAAAATCTTAAAAAAAAAAAATTCTTTTTTTCCCTTTCCCTCTGGCCCTTCCCATCCACAACACTCTCTCACTCTCTCTGTCTCTCAAAAAAAAAAAAAAAAAAAAAAAAGCTTGTTTTCTAATATATGATCTGTCCTGGATAATGTTCCGTGTGTGCTTGAGAAGAATATGTATTCTGCTGCTTTTGGATAGTGTTTTGTAAATATTTAAGTCTAACTGGTTTTACAAAGTATCATTTAATTATAGTGTTTCCTTATTGATTTTCTTTCTAAATGATCTATCCATTGATGAAAGTAGGGTTTTGAAGTCTCTGACTATTACTGTATTGCTATCTATCTGTTTATCATCAGATCTGTTAATAATTGCTTTATATATTTAAGTGCTTCTATGTTGGTGCATAAATATTTGCAAATGTTATATTTTCTTGTTGAATTGACACCTTTATCATTATATAATGGCCTTCTTTGTCTCTTATTACAGCCTTTGTCTTAAAGTCTGTTTTGTGTGATATAAGTATAGGTACTCATGCTTTCTTTTGGTTTTCATTTGTATGAAATATCCTTTTCTTGATATCATTTCACTTTCAATCTTTTGTGTCTTTAAAGCCATGAAGTGAGTGTCTTGTAGACAGCATATAGATGGCTCTTACTTTTTTTTAATCCATCCAACCACTCTTTGCCTTTTAATTGGAGAATTTAATCTTTTTACATTTAAAGTAGTCATTGATAAGTATGGATTTGCCATTTTTTTTTTAATTGTTTTCTGGCTGTTTTGTAATTCCTTTGTTCCTTTCTTCTTTTGCTCTCTTTTGTGATTTCATGAACATCGGTAATGATATGCTTATATTCTTTTCTCATTTTTTTGTGTATCTACTATAGGTTTTTGCTTTGTGGTTATCATGAGGCTTACAGAAAACATAACAGTCTGTCTTAAGTTGATAACACCTTAGGTTCAAACACATTTTAAAGCTCCACATTTAGGGTACCTGGCTTGTTCAATTGGTAGAGCATATGACTCTTGATCTTGGGGTCATGAGTTTGAGCCCCATGGTGGGTATACACAAACTAACTTATAAAAATGGTGAATCTAAAGGACCATTAATTTTTTTAAAATAAGCTGTACATTTTTACACTACTGTTACATTTTGTTTTTGATATCACAACTTATGTCTTTTTGTCTTTGTACTCATTAGCACAATGTTGTACTTATAGTTATTTTTGCTCACTTAAACTTTATTACTAGCTTATAAGTGATTAACCCACTTTCATAGCATTAGATTATTCTGAATTTAACTATGTATCTACCTTTATATTTATGATTTATATTTTTACATGTTTACCTGTTATTGATTAGTGCCCTTTTGTTTTAGCTTACAGAAGTTCCTTTAACATTTCATGTAAGTGTGAGGTCTAGTGGTGCTAAACTCCTTCAGACATTGCTAGTCTGAAAAACTCTTTCTCTTTGCTTCAGTCTGGATGACTTTGCTAGGTAAAGTATTCTTGACTGGCAGGGTTTGCTGCTGTTGTTTTTCGTTCAGTACTTTGTATTGTGCCAGCTCTTCTGGCCTACAAAATTTCTGTTGAAAATTTTGCTTATAGTATTATAGGGGTTCACTGTATATAACAAGTTGTTTTTCTCTTGCTGCCTTTACAATTCTTTCCTTGCCTTTAACTTTTGGCAATTTAAATATAAAATTTCTTGGTTTGGGTCTCTTTGGATTCATCTGATTTGGAACTCTGAGTGTCTCTTTCCTTTCCTAGGGAATTTTTCAGCTTTTTTTTCTTTGAATGACTTTTCTTCTCCTTACTCTCTCTCTTCTCTTTTTGGAACTATAATGTGAATATTTGTCCATATAATATGCTCCATAATTCCCTTAAGCTATCTTCACTCATTTTCATTCTTTTTTTTTTTCCCCCTGCTCTGATTGGAGAATTGTACTAACCTGTCTTCAAGTTTGTTGAGCCCTTCTCCTGGATCATCTAGTCTACTGTTGAACCCCTCTATTGAATTTTTGATGCAGTTATTGTGTTCTTCATCTCTATGCCTTGTGTATGGTACTTATATTTTCTATCTTTGTTAAAATTCTTGCTTTTTTCTCCTGATCTAAGTGAGCATATTTATGATCATTATTTTGAACTCTCTATTAGGTCCTTATTTATCTTCATTTCATTAAGGTCTTTTTCTGAGGTTTTATCTTGGTTTTTTTGTTGGAACATATTCCTCTTTTTCTTTATTTTCTGTGACCATCTGTGTTGGTTTCTATGCCGTAGGTAAAACATCCACCTCTTTCAGTCTTGAACAGGTTTCCTCCTGTAGGAAATCAACTATTTCTTTCAACCCTGTCTTGGCTCTTAGTTGTCTGTCAGTCCTTTGTGATTGTGTCCAAACAGTTTTATTTGTTCTTAGGGTCTCCCAGTAATTGAGGGTGTGCCAGTACCTGTCAGTGTTCATAAGGGGAATAGCTTAGTTAGTACCTAGATGCATGCTGATTGGAAAATGGACCCTTAGGCAGCAACTTTTAATGTATGCAAATGGACCTCTTTGAAGGGAAGATGGAGATGGGCATTTCTTTTTTTTTTTTTAAAGATTTTATTTATTTATCTGACAGACAGAGATCACAAACAGACAGAGAGGCAGGCAGAGAGAGAGAGAGGGAAGCAGGCTCCCCGCTGATCAGAGAGCCCGATGTGGGACTCGATCCCAGGACCCTGAGATCATGACCTGAGCCGAAGGCAGCGGCTTAACCCACTGAGCCACCCAGGCGCCCGGAGATGGGCATTTCTTTCTGCTCCCTCTGCACTGAGCCCTGGTAAGACAGTCTGCTAAGAACTGTTTCTGTCTGATACCATCCTGTTAAATCCATGAACACAAGACTCACTGGCTACCAGACCTAGACAATCAAGGGATGTGTCCCCTGCGAGGCAACCATTAAAGCTGGGGCGCCGGAGGTTTGCACGAGCTATTTTCTCAGAGACACCAGTGATGAGGGGATGGGCTGGGCAGTTGTGGTGTTTGCTATCTTATGCAGTCTCTGGAAAGGATTGCAGTGGGCCCCCATGTGTGTTACATTAGAAGCCTCCTGGGGCACCTGGTTGGCTCAGTTGGTAGAGCATGTGACTCTTAATCTCAGAGTCTTTAGTTTGAGCCTTAGGTTGGGTATAGATTTTTTTTTTTAAAGATCTTATTTATTTGACAGAGATCACAAGTAGGCAGAGAGGTAGGCAGAGGGGGTGGGGGGAAGCAGGCTCTGCCAAGCAGAGAACCTGATGCAGGGCTCCATCCCAGGACCCTGAGATCATGACCTGAGCCAAAGGCAGAAGCTTAACCCACTGAGCCACCCAGGTGCCCCCAAATTTTATTTTATTTTATTTATTTATTTTTAAGATTTATTTATTTATTTATTTATTTGAGAGAGAGAGACAGTGAGAGAGAGCATGAGCGAGAAGGTCAGAGGGAAAAGCAGACTCCCCATGGAGCTGGGAGCCCGATGCGGGACTCGATCCCGGGACTCCGGGATCACAACCTGAGCCGAAGGCAGTTGTCCAACCAACTGAGCCACCCAGGCGTCCCCCCAGATTTTATTTTTGAGTAATCTCTATACCAAACATGGGGCTGGAACTCACAACCTCAGGTACAGAGATTTCTTTAAAACCAAAAGGGGAAAAAAAAAAAAAAAAAGAAACCTGCCCTTCAGGTCAAGGCTTTTTAGGTAAACAAATAGACCTCTTTCATGGAAAGACTGGGCATTTCTGAGTTGCATCTGCACTGTTCCTGTTCCTTTGGTGGATATGCACTTAAGGACTGTTTCTCTGTCGCAGTCTTATTCTCTGTGAATGTAAGCCCCACTAGCCACCAGAGCCAGACAATCAAGGGGGATCCCTTGCACAGCAACTACAAGATCCAGGGCATGGGACATGTCCATAAGCTCCTTTTTGGGAGATTCCAGAAACCTAAAAATGGGTAAAGGAACAGTGTGAAGATGGCACCTGTCAGTCTCTGCAGCTCTGGAGAGTTTGCATTCAGCTTCTAGATACTTTTTTTTTTTTTTTTAATGATTTTATTTTTATTTGAGAGAGAGAAAAAGAGAAAGCACGAGCAGGGAGAGGGCCAGAGGGAGGGGGGAAGCAGACTCCCTGCTGATCATAGAACCCATCACAGGGCTGGGTCCCAGGATCCCAAGATCACGACCTGAGACAAAATCACAACCTGAGCCAAAGTTAGATGTTTAATCAGCTAAGCCACCCAGGTACCACTAGATGCATTTTAAATTAGAAGCCCATCCCTCCGACCAAAACTTTTAAGATAAACAAATAGTCTTGCTTCATGGAAAGACTGAGTGTTCTAGTCTGCTGCCTGTATACTGGGCCCAAAGGGTTAGCCAAGATGAGTCCGTGTGCTTAAGGACATGGGCTTAAGAACTGTCTTTTAGCTTGGCTTTGTGAGTCTTTTGGACATACGTCGTGTTGGCTTCAAACCTAGATGTTTGGGGTGTGCCTCTCTCAGATGGAAGTCTTAAAAGATAGGGTGCTGAGTATGAGTTTGTGGGGGGCCAAACCCTTTGTTCCTCAGGAAGAGGCTGAGAATTGTGCTTTCCCTCCCAGTTGCAGGTTGTCTCACTGGAGGTAGTGTTTATGGTGAGCTGTTTCCAAGTCTCTCCCACCCTTTTGATGTGTTTTTTTTTTTTAAAGATTTTATTTATTTATTTGACAGAGAGAGATCACAAGTAAACAGAGAGGCAGGCAGAGAGAGAGAGGGAAGTCCTGATGCGGGACTTGATCCCAGGACCCTGAGATCATGACCCGAGCCGAAGGCAGCGGCTCAACCCACTGAGCCACCCAGGCGCCCTGATGTGTTGTTTTTTGTTTTTTGGTTTTTTCCTCGTTCACCTGATATGTAGGAATAGCTCAGCTAGTTTCTGGATTTCTTTCAGAGGGAATTGTTCTTTAGATAGCTGTACATTCTGTGTGTTTGTGGGAAGAAGTGTGTTCAGGAGCCTCCTATGTCACCATCTTGAATTAGAACTCTATAATCTCCTAAAATGTCTAAATCTTAGGGCACCTGGGTGGCTCAGTTGGTTAAGTGTCTGGCTTCAGCTCAGGTAGTGATCTCAGGGTGCTGGAACCGAGCCCAGCATCAGGCTTCCTGATCAGCCAAAAGTCTGCTTCTCCCTATCCCTCTGACCCTCCTCCCTGCTTGTATGTTGTCTCTCACTCTCTCTGTCCCAAATAAAGAAAATAAAATATTTAATAAATAAATAAAATATTTAATAAATTAAAATGTTTTAAACACAACTTCTAAATCTCTTAAGTTTTTTTCAAAATAAATTTTCTTTGCTTTTATGAAATGTGTTTATGTGATGTATTCTCTTTGCACCATTATAGAATTTTACCTTACTATCCAATTTAAATAGAAATTCGGGGGCTCCTGGGTGGCCCAGTCAGTCAGTTAAGCAACCAACTCTTGGTTTCGGCTCAGGTCATAACCTCAACGGTTGTGGGATTGAGCCCCACATTGGGTTCCGTACTCAGTGTGGAGTCTGCTTCAGATTCTTTCTTCCTCCCCCTTCTGCTCCTCCCGCCTTGTGTGCTCTCTGTCTCAAATAAATAAGTAACATCTTAAAAAAAAAAAAAGAAATTCCAGTGATCATCTCTGATGTAACAATACAAAAGCCATAAATTTGATATTAAAACATTTCATTGTCAGGGCACCTGGGTGGCTCAGTGGGTTGGGCCTCTACCTTCGGCTCAGGTCCTGATCTCAGGGTCTTGGGATCGAGCCCTGCATTGGGCTCTTTGCTCAACGAGGAGCCTACTTCTCCCTCTCTCTCTGCCTGCTATTCTGCCTGCTTATGATCTCTGTCAAATAAATAAAATCTTAAAAAAGAAATTCATTTTCAGTAGTTGTTGCACAACTCTGCTCTGATAACCTTTTTTGGTAAGTGTATGTCCATTTTTTAATCTGGCATTTTATAGATACTAAATTTAAAATTTATTAACTGCTTACTACTGTTGGAATCACTTTATTTCATCAAGTTAACATCCCTACTTTTGCTTTTAATTCTAGAGTTTATTTCCTTACAATCTCTACCACATAGGCATGTTTGAGTCCCATTATAATTCAAAAACAGAATAGGTGATACATGACTCTTGAAAATATACCTCTTTTAAAGGAGACTTTAAAATAAAAATAGGGGCTCCTGTGTGGCTCAGTTGGTTAAGCAGCTGCCTTCGGAATCAGGTCATGATCCTAGAGTCCCAGGATCAAGTCTCACATTGGGCTCCCCACTCAGCAGGGAGTCTGCTTCTCTCTTTGACCCTCTCCCTTCTCATATTCTCTCTCTCACACTCTCTCTCTCTCAAATAAATAAAATCTTTAAGAAAATAATAATATAAATAAAAATAAAGGAGACTTACTAAAATATGCAGTGTTAAAGCACAGCAGTTACATTATTGATGTTGTTTAGGAAGTTAGCAGATAAAATATTTTGTTCAGGGGCACCTGAGTGGCTCAGTTGGTTAAGAGACTGCCTTTGGCTCATGTCATGATCCCAGGGTCATGGGATCCAGTCCCCCATCGGGCTCCCTGCTCAGCGGGGAGCCTGCTTCTACCTCTCTCCTTGTTGCTCCTCCCCCTGCTTGTACTTTCCCTCTTGCTCTCTCTCTGTCAAATAAATCTTTAAAAAAAAATTTTGTTCATTTGAATTCAGTGAATTAATCTACATTTGTATGTGGAAAATAACCCATAAAGAACCCTGATAAAGGGTAGAAAATTGCAATTGGGACATGTTTTAGTCTGAAAACTTTAAAGATTATGAGTTTTATCTCACTGCAGTTTCTATGAAAATGAGAATTGTACCTTTTAATTGTATTTATTATGTTTAATATGACTTCATTCTAGAATATTCATTTAGTTACGTGGTTATTATGATCTTAATAACAAGTTACTATTTCAGAATGATTGTCCACAATGCTGAAACAGCTTATATTAAGTCATCATATTTAGCTCCATTTCTGGTTAATAGAGTTTTACTTCCTTGACACAACATATTTGACTAGGGCCAAGGAACTAAAAAGTCATTTTTTTTTTTTTTTAAGATTTTAATATT
The DNA here is from genome assembly GCF_902655055.1 of Lutra lutra. Lineage (NCBI taxonomy): Eukaryota > Metazoa > Chordata > Mammalia > Carnivora > Mustelidae > Lutra > Lutra lutra. The sequence goes on from NC_062293.1 coordinate 34,155,920, forward strand.
TATTTGACAGAGAGAAATCACAAGTAGGCAGAGAGGCAGGCAGAGAGAGAGGAGGAAGCAGGCTCCCTGCTGAGCAGAAAGCCCGATGTGGGGCTCGAACCCAGGACTTGGGATCATGACCTGAGCCGAAGGCAGCGGCTTAACCCACTGAGCCACCCAGGCGCCCCTAAAAAGTCATTTTTAGATGGATTTAGATTTTAGATAGATTTAGATTTTTAGATAGACACACAAAGTATATTTTGAATTCCCTTTATATACAAGGAATTATTATTGAAGCTGTTGCTCTGTCGTTTTTAATATTATCTGTGGAGCCACTTCAGTACCATCCCAAGCTCAGCAGAAGTTTTAACATATTATGGATTAAGAAGGCAGATAATTTACAAAATTATAATCTATAAATTGTTCACCACTTATCACATTGATAGTAATAGGTCATCTCAAACTAACATAAGCTATTAACCGAATACATAGTTATCTCTAGTAATACTGCATTTGTTTCACAGATTTAGGTATCTTTTGTTGCTTTTTTTTTTTTTTTTTACAGATTTTTTATTCATCCATTTGACAGACAGAGATCACAAGTAGGCAGAGAGGCAGGCAGAGAGAGAGAGGGAAGCAGGCTCCCTGCTGAGCAGAGAGCCCGACGCGGGGCTCGATCCCAGGACCCTGAGACCATGACCTGAGCCGAAGGCAGAGGCTTTAACCCACTGAGCCACCCAGGCGCCCCTTTTTTGTTGCTTTTAAGGAGATCTTGAAATTTCCTGTGATCACATATGGAAATTAAAATAAGTGTACTGTAGATAAATGTTATTTCATGTACTTAAATCCATCTGGTATCTTTAGATTCAAGGTTTAGTATTTTACAAGCTACCTAATAATTAACCATAGAGTTTCTCTTCTCCCTTAATCATAGATACTTTTCTTAGGAAAAAGAAATGTGAAGTAATAGTAGTCCAGGAATATTTGTACTTGAAGGCTTTATCTGTTCTTTATTTATTAATCCTTAAAGTCTCAGTGATAAGAAGGATTTATTGTAACTTTGTCTCATTTGTCTTGTAGTTATTGGGGAAATGCTCCTATTGTCTCTCATTCTTAATTCCAGAAACATGATTTTGTTAAATACATAATCACAATGGGGAAAGGGAATGATAATTTTACTTGTATTTTATTTTTTAAAAAGTCGATTTACAAATCGTATATTTGTGTTGCTTATTTAGGTAGAACTGGAGAATAAAACTTGGAGGCATTTAAATTGTGAAATAGGTAAATGTTGTGAAATGTGAATCCAGAGAAATGAAACTATTAAAAGGAATTTGTTTTTAGTTGTACAGATTTTTTTTTACTGAAGAATGACAATTGAGGAAGTAATCAAACTGAACTTGCTACCTTGTTCCCACAAATACACCAAAACGATTAAAATGAGATATTAATTTCCTTTGATATTTAACTTGAATATTGAATGCCTAACATATTAATTTGTTAAACTTCTTCTTTAAAATGTTGTTGTGCACTATTGGTGTACTTTTTTTTTGGCTTTTTTATTTTATATCCTGGCATAAAAAGAAGAGCAAATTATGTTTGAATTTATTCTTTTAGGGGCGCCTGGGTGGCTCAGTGGGTTAAAGCCTCTGCCTTCGGCTCAGGTCGTGATCCCAGGGTCCTGGGATCGAGCCCCGCATCGGGCTCTCTCCTCGGCGGGAAGCCTGCTTCTCCCTCTCTCTCTCTGCCTGCCTCTCTGCCTACTTGTGATTTCTGTCTGTCAAATAAATAAATAAAATCTTTAAAAAAAAAAAAAAAAAAAAAAAGAAATTATTCTTTTAAACTTTAGTTAAAAGACACCGTTTTGGGCTGGTTTTGAGGGTGTGTGTGTGTGTGTGTGTGTGTTCGGGCATGTAAATTGGGCTTATTGTCAAATAATGTACCTACCATACAATTCTATTTTAAAAGCAAGCTGAAGTAAATAAACATATACATAGGCAATGTTACTTTAAAATCAACATGATAAGAACTGTCAATATGCAAATAATTTTAAAGTACTGAAGTTATTTTATTTTATTTTTAAAGATTTTATTTATTTATTTGACAGAGAGAGATCACAAGCAGGCAGAGAGGCAGTCAGAGAGAGAGGAGGAAGCAGGCTCCCTGCCGAGCAGAGAGCCCGATGCGGGGCTCGATCCCAGGACCCTGAGATCATGACCTGAGCCGAAGGCAGCGGCTTAACCCACTGAGCCACCCAGGCGCCCCTGAAGCTCTCTGCTCGGCAGGGAGCCTGCTTCCTCCTCTCTCTCTGACTGCCTCTCTGCCTGCTTGTGATCTCTATCAAATAAATAAATAAAATCTTAAAAAAAAAAAAAGAACTTTTAAAACTACAGAGCAACAAAGTATAATTACATTTAACATGTAGAACATTTTAGACAATAAAAGAATGATGTTTTCAATAAAGCCTTCAGAGCCATATCAGTAAGTTTTGAATATATGGCTTTAAGTAAAATAAGTTTAAAATAAAAACAACAAAATATAGTTGTGTTTATGAAATCTAAACATGAGTTACTATCATAAAATATTTTAGATTTGATGCAGATATTAGTACAGTGCTTCCCTGAAGTTTTTTTTCATTACACGGCAAGGAGAAACATCAAGAAAATATTCTCTCAAGCTGCATATTCTGCTATTGCTGGTTTCTTGTGATTAAAACAAGTGCGCAGACTTCATATTAGTTGAATTTAAATAAATGTTTATAGATTGTTTAATATATAAATGTAACTTTAATTCTGAGAATATTGTGTAAGTCCTGGAAAATAAATTACAGGAACTGAAAGCAGCATGGTCACTGTGTGTGTTAAACACATAATAAGATTTATGAAATCCATTTTCAGTAGACAACTTTCAGACTTTAAAAAGTAAAACTTCCCATTAAAAACCTACTTAATTTGTTTTCCTTGTAAAACACGCAGCTGAAAATTAATTTTTAAAAAAAGTTAAAGAGAGGTTTCTACTTCATTTACTTAGATAAAGTAACTCTTTTTCCTCTCAAATGAAAATTCTTTCTGTACCCTTAAGGATAATTGATGATGAGCACCCAGGCATCTGAAAGGGCAAGGAGTCTGTTTTCCTTTATTCTTACCTAATTTCTGTTGAATAAGGAGATTCTGCCCTAGAGGGTTAAAAGGACTCCTTACTTTCAGGATGTTTTTAAAAACATCATTCCATGAACTTCTGTAGGTTTAAATATTTTCATTGTTTTGTATATTAGATTATCTGTATAATGTTTAATTTTTCTTCCTTTCTCTTTTTTTTTTTTAGTTTGTTTTTTTTTTTTAAAGTAATCTCTACACCCAACATGGGGCTCGAATTTACAACCCCAGGATCAAGAGTTGCATGCCCTACCGACTGAACCAGCCAGGCACCCCTAATCATTTTTTCTTTATAAAAACCAGTTGGTATGGTCTTTCCCAATTTAAATGCGTTTATATGGGGGTGCCTGGATGGGGCTCGGTTAGTAGAGTATATGACTTGATGTCAGGGTCATGAGTTCAATCCCACAATGGGCATAGCACTTACTTTATTTATTTATTTATTTCTAAGATTTTATTTATTCATTTGACAGAGAGAAGGAGAGCACAAGCAGGGGGAGAGGGAGAGGGAGAAGCATGCTCCCCACTGAGCAGAGAGCCCATTGCAGGGCTGGATCCCAGGACCTTGGTATCATGACCTGAGCCAAAGGCAGATGTTTAATGATTAAGCCACCCAGGTGCCCCTAGAACTTACTTAAAAAAAAAAAAAAAAAAAATGTGTGCGTGTGTATGTATCATTATAATAGGGGATAGGGGAAAAATCAGTTTAAAATGATGCACTATCATAGTAACTTGGTTTAAATAAATATAAAATTCTAAAGCCTTTAGGAATGCCTGGGTGGCTCAGTCCTTTAAGCATCTGCCTTCACCTCAGGTGGTGATCCCAGGGTCCCGCATCCATCTCCTTGCCCAGAGGGAGCCTGCTTCTTGCTCTGCCTGCCACCCTCGCCAGCCTGCCGCTTGTACTCTCTGTGTCTCTCTGACAAATAAATAAAACCTTTAAAAAAAAAAAAAGAAAAAGATTCTAAAACCATTAAATTAAGATAAAATAGGACACCGGACTTTAAATAAAACACCTCACTGATCTTTTCTACACAATTTTATGTAAAAGAAAAAAATAGGTTTTTTGCTGTAATTTTACATAATGAGGACTATATAAATGGTATGATAGAAAAGTGTTCCCAGGGGTGGCTGGGTGGCTCAGTTGGTTAAGTGACTGCCTTAGGCTTGTAAGGGCCTAAAGCTGGCCCTGCCCCTACCTCAGGGAATTTACTTAAAAGCGAGTCGGGGAAACCAGTCCCAGGTAACAAAGCCCAAATACAAGGGCGGGTCAGGCCAGGTGGAGACATCCAATCCGTGGGGCATGCAGACGGTCTCCCTAGCTACCAAGCAGTGTAGGTCCTGCCTTTGGGCGCCAATTCTGACCAAGGTGATAGGCTAGTTCAAGTATGTACTAGGGTAAATTGTAATTCAATTGGCCACCTGTGTGTGACCTAGCATGACTGTGCAGCTTTCTCTGTGTGTTACAATCTCATTGGTCACCTGTGTGTGGCCAGGCCCAACCACATGGCCTTTGCTCTATAAAAGTTAGTCTGTAAGGCAGGGAGGGGTCGCCTCTTTGTTAAGAGATGGCCCTGACCGGTCAGTTTGATTCTCGAGGCTTGGTGCGAAATAAAGCTTTGCTTGACTTTCACTTTATATCAGTCTCGCTCCTTTGATCACGGTCCTATTACTGGGGGACCTAACAGGCTCAGGTCATGATCCTGGATCAAATCCAGGATCAAATCTTGCATGAGGCTCCCTGCTCAGCAGGGAGTCTGCTTCTCCCTCTGACCCTCCCTGCTCTCATGCTCTCTCTCGTTCTCTCTCTCTCTCTCTCTCTCTCGAATAAATAAATAAAATCTTTAAAATAAAAAAAAAAAAAAGGAAAAGTAGTCCCACATTTGTCCAAATTGGGACATAAAAAGTGTGTTATCTTTAAAATAAAATTTATATAGACTTTTTTCTTTGTCTTTTTTTTTTAAAAAGATTTCACTTATGTATTTGATGGAGAGAGAGAGAGTACGAGCAGGGGGAGCAGTAGGGAGAGGGACAGAGAGGGAGAAGCAGGTTCCCATTGACAAGAGAGCCTGACATAGGGCTCAATTCTAAGACCCCAGAATCATGACCTGAGCCAACGACAGACGCTTAACTGACTGAGCCACTGAGGTGCCCGTTTCACTTTTTCTTAGCAGTTGAGTGCCATCTTACCACTCATAAAAAATGGATTTGCTATGAAGATACCAAGGGTTGTAAAGGAAGACATTTTTCTGAATTCATATTTTTAAATCTTGGGCTGTATTTTTAAAATTTCATAACTTGCTTATACTCTAATAGTATTGTTTTATATATATATATATATTTTTTTTTTTTAAAGATTTTATTTATTTATTTGACAGAGAGAGATCACAAGTAGGCAGACAGGCAAGCAGAGAGAGAAAGGAGGAAGCGGGTTCCCTGCGGAGCAGAGAGCCCGATGCAGGACTCGATCCCAGGACCCTGCGATCCTGACCTGAGCCGAAGGCAGAGGCTTAACCCACTGAGCCACCCAGGCACCCTTGTTTGATATTTTTAAAACTCAAAATATGTCTTCATTATGGCTTACCAGTTTTTATTTAGTGCTTCTAGTGAATTATAGTTTAATGACTTGGGGAATTGATTGTATAAATTATTAAAAATGAATGGAAATATAATTTGTTTTAAAACAAGTTATATAGGAAAATTGGTGTCATTATGTATTAAGCAGTTTTCAAATCAATAAGATTAGAAGAAACAACAAGTGTTGGCAAGGATGCAGAGAAAGGGGAACCCTCTTGCACTATTTGTGGGCAGGCAAACTGGTGCAGCCACTTGAGAAAACAGTATGGAGATTCCTCAGAAAGTTAAAAATAGATCTGCCCTGCACTCCTGCAATTGCACTACTAGGTATTTATCCAAAGGATATAAAAATACAGATTTGAAGGGGTATATGCACCACAATGTTTATAGCAGCATTATCAACAATAGCCATACCATGGAGAGATCCCAAATGGCCATCAACTGATAAATGGATAAAGATGTAGTGTGTATTCACACACACACACACACACACACACACACACACACACACACACACAGTGGGAATATTACTCAGCCATAAAAAAAAAAGAAATCTTGTCATTTGTAATAACGTGGGTGGAGCTAGAGTGTATTATGCCAAGTGAAATAAGTCAGTCAGAGAAAGACAAATAGCATATGATCTCATTCATATGTTGAATTGAAAAAAGAAAACAGACAAACATATGGGAAGGGGGAAAAGAAAAAAAGGAGAGAGGGAGGGGCACCTGGGTGGCTCAGGTTTGTTTGTTTGTTTTTTTTTAACCTGCTGATACAAGTCTGATTTTAATCACTTACAGTGGAACAGTGTTTTGATCTCTGTCGCCAATGTTGAGGGACTAACCTTTAGAGGAGCAGAAAGGCAGGGTTCGTTTGCATAGGGACAAGCAACAGATTGTTACACCCCTCTCTGCCCCAATGGTCTCTGTGTATTTACCCTCTGATAGTGCCTATTTTATCAACAGTCATGATATCTAATCTTGACTTTGTTTTGCTAAAGTCCTGTCCCTTAAAATTTTCTTTTGGGGTATGTGCAGACCTCGGACTCATCCTGAATTCAGGTACACCAAGCTCAGGTCCTGATCCCAGTGTCCTGGGACTGAGCCCTGCATCTGGCTCCCTGCTTAGCCGAAAGCCTGCTTCTCCCTCTCCCACTTTCCCTGCTTGTGTTCGCTCTCTTGCTATGTCCCTCTCTGTCAAATAAATAAATAAAATCCTTAAAAAAAAAAAAAAAAAAAAAAAAAAAGGAAAGAAACCATAGGAGACTTTTAACAATAGAGGAAAAACTGAGGGTTCATGGAGGGAGGGGGGTGGGGGGTGGGCTAGATGGGTGATGGGTATTAAGGAGGAGGGCACTTGTTGTGATGAGCCCTGGGTGTTGTATGTAAGTGAAGAATCACTGAATTCTACTCCAGAAACCAATATGGGCTCCTGGGTAGCTCAGTGGGGTACACCTCTGCCTTCAGCTCAAGTCATGATCTCAGGGTCTTGGGATCGAGCCCTGCATCGGGCTCCCTGCTCAGCAGGAAGCCTGCTTCTCTTTCTCTCTCACTCCCCTTGCTTGTGTTCCCTCTCTCGCTGTATTTTTCTCTGTCAGATGAATAAATAAGATCTTTTTTAAAAAATCTGAATAAAAATAGAAACTTCTCTCTGCTGCAGTAGTTCAGTTTGTTTAAAAATATTAAATATTGGGGGCACCTGGCTGTCTCAGTTGGTAGAGCATGTGACTCTTGATCTCAAAGTTGTGAGTTCAAGCCCACATTCAATGTAGAGCTTACGTTAAAATATACATATATATATATATATATACGTATATATATATATATATATAAAATCTGATATAGTTGACTTACTGAAAAAGGAAGACATCCCAAAAAGAAAAATTCTCTCTTTGGAAATAAATTGTTAAATTACAAAACTGCATTATAAAATTTAGTTAATGATTGACTTTGAAAGCTGATATATTTGAACTTGAAAGTGTTTATCTTAACAGTTATCTTAACTGTTAATATCTTTTAAAATATACCTTATTGGTTTAATTCCTTTAATTTTCTCACCATCCTCACCACTTTTCTCACCAACCAAGTAAGTTGGAGGGAGTTTGTGTTTTGTTTTGTTATGTTTGTTTTTAGTAAGCTCAATGCCCAACATGGGGCTTAAACTCACCTCCTTGAAGTCCAGAGTCCCATGCTCTACGAACTGAGCCAGCCAGGCATCCCCAGAGTGGCACTTTTAAGGGGGGAGGTATATTTGTAGCATCAACATGCAGGAAAAAGAAAATCATGAAAGTATGCTAGCCAGCCAAATGCCTGTTTCAGCATGGAAGATAGTATAGTAAGATAAAAAGAGCACTGATTGCAGAGTCTAAAGGATCTGCTCTATTATAATGCAGGATTATTGAAAGGCTTGAGTGAAATGTTTCTGAAAATATTTCATGACACTAGCACAAGCTGTGAAATGTAAGATGTCATTTTGCTTTGGGGGGTAATAAATGCTTATTCAGTTATTGCCACATAACTATTTTTTTCATCTTCTGACTGGTGATCAGCAGAGGTGTCTTCATTGACTGTCTTGAAAAATTCTGTGATTTTCGACCCTGTTGTTAATCAGGGAGTAAGTCTGGCAAGTAGTAGAATGAAAGAAAAAGAGACAAATTTGGTAGGTCAGTATTTCCAAAAGAATGAATTGGTTTGGGGCGTCTGTGTGGCTCGGTCTGTGGAATGTCTCACTCTTGAGCTCCACTCAAGTCTTGATCTCAGGGTTGTGAATTCAAGCCCCACACTGGGCTCCATCCTGGGTGGAAGCCTACTTTAAAAAAAAAAAAAAATGTGTTCGTTCATAGTTAATTTATAACATTTTGTTCATCCCTAGATAATGGAGAGATAATACGAAAAATAAAGTACAATGTTTTGGCTTATTCTTGAATTGTGGTGAAAGTTTATCTTTAGGGTATAATTATTTTATCAAGATTTTATTTGTGGGGTGCCTGGGTAGCTAAGTTGTTAAGCGTCTGCCTTCAGCTCAGGTCATGATCCCAGAGTCCTGGGATCAAGCCCCTGCATTGGGCTCCCTGCTCTGCAGGAAATCTGCTTCTCTCTCTCCCACTCCCTGTGCTTGTGTCCCCTCTCTTGCGGTCTCTCTCTGTCAAATAAATAAATAAAATCTTAAAAAAAAAATTATATTTGCGTATTTTCTCGTGCAACCTTTTGTGATTTTTTTTTAATCATTCGTCAAAAGCAATGAATAAGTGAATCAGGTTGTGAGATATTTAATATTATAAACTCTATAAAGAGCCATCTTTCATTCTTTCTTATACTTTTCATTAATGTTTTGATTATCCTCCTTTTATACAGGACTTTGCTTCCCGGGCTAAACTGGCAGTTCAAAACCTAGTACAGAAAGTTGGATTTTTTGGAATTTTGGCCTGTGCTTCAGTAAGTGAATTGTATTAAAAGTGAGAGATTCTAATAAATGGTAGATTTATATTTTGATCCAATTTGTTTTTAAAGATAGCACACTTAGAAAAATAAAGATAACACACTTGAGTGAACAAAAATGTTATCACTTTTAATGAGTATGTAACTTTATTAATCGTTCATCTTACTCATCAAATGAGCTGTTTCTGTTGGATAGGTTCATACCTTGTTTACTGACTTTTTAAACATTTCATCTTGCCATTGATGACTTTGGACCTAAATAGCTTGTTTCAGTAAGAATAAAAAAGATTTTAAAAAAGAAAGATAAAATTCATCCTTTCCATGAAGAACTTATAAAATGACGTGCATTTAACCAAATAAGATGACTTCATTCCTTCCAGAGTTATAGTAGGTAGGCTTTTTCCAGAGTTTCAAGCATTAATTATAAGGAAGAATTCATATGAAACCTGTCTCAAGGGATATTTACAATTATCAAAGTAATCAAACCTCTCGGGCAAAGTTAAGTGCATCTTTGGCTACAGTGAACTAAGAAGCCACTTACGTCAAAAATGTAGTTAATGTCTCAAATTGCAGATTTGTAAAATTGACATTTCTTGATGAGTTGGTTTTTATCCTGGTCCTTTTCTAACATAATAGAAACAGTTATATTTGAAATGGAACATTTTGAACAGAGTTTTCTTTGGTAGCCTGTGCACAATTTTTGGCACTTCAGTGGTGGATTTCGCCAGTATAACTAGGTGCATGTAGTTGATATGATGAAAACTGCAACTGTAAGTATAATTCACAAAATTATTGTCTACTGACACACAACTCCTTTATCCATTATGTACTAGGATATGAATAAATCTTTGAGTACTCCTGCCTTAGCAAAGCAAATGGCCAGAAAAGAAGACAATTGGTGCCAAAATTTCTAATGGATGTGAACATTTTAGATATACTGTAAAATATACATGTGCCTTTGAACCTGGCAATTTTAGAAATTTTTGTATTCTAAGTTTTCTCTTTAATGTTTAATATTTTATCATAATATTGACCTCAACTATTTGAGCAATTTATAAGTTAAGATTATTTGTAGTGTGATATAGTAGAAAGAGAATTGGTTTCAGCATTCCTAAAGCAGTTTTGCCTCTTATTAACTACATAACCTAGTCAGGTTACTCTCTTTGAACCCTGATTTTCTCATTTTTAAAATGGGGCAATAAGACACTCATTGTAAAGGCTGATGTGAGGATTTAAGAAAATGTGTGTGAACTAACACAGTGCTTAGAACATAAAATGTTCCTCCATTTTTTATTGTTATTCATCAGCTTTGATTCAGTCACTGAGTGTTAGGCATAAAGAGATGAAAGATACTCCCTTTTCTCAAGGATGCTGAAGTCCAGTGAGGAAGGCCGTTGAAATACAAGGATAAGTAGAAAGTGCCATGGAAGTCAACAGAATGGGATTAAGCTGAGAGGCCTAATGGATAATAATGTCCTTACTTTAGAGGCTAAGTGAACAAGCATGACAGCCGTATTGCCTGAGTTGAAATCCTGCTCTGCTGCTGAAATCTTGCTATCCTGAATAAATTGTCAAACCTGTCTGTCTCACTTTTCTGTAAAGTGAGTGTAATGGTACCATATAGCATTATTTTGAGATTAAATAATTGACAATGTAATAAGTTGACAATGTAGAAATCTTAGAAAAGTACTGAACAAGTCAAAGCATTCAAGAAAAATTAGCTTTCATTATTTGTGGGGAAAACACAGAGTACCTTCAGTTTATTAAAACAAAATAGTATGTATTCTTTGGTACTCGTCTATCCATGTGTCCTCCCTTCTGAAAATCCACTTTCTATACTAGTCAGTCTTCTTTATATTTGACTAGGAATAGTCAAATTTATAGATCAGTCTGGCCTTCTAGGAACTTTTTTCTAGAAAATTTTTGATACTTAAAGTGTTGAAAGCATATATACTTCATTTAAGTTTACTAATTATTTTGTTAACATTCGAACTAAGATAAATAAAACTCCTAGTTGAGGAAAAATTTCAAAGCTACTTAGTTCATTTAGTCCCAGTCTTCCTTTCTGTGTATTTAGCCAGGAGTTGAAAAACAAGAATTAATAACATGCACATAAAACAATAAATTCACTGATTATATATGCTCTTCTGAGGGTATATAGCATACGCTGAGGTATCCAACATGTTTAGCAAATTGTAATTTTTAATCTTCTCTGCTTTACCTCTTGTATACTTTAGATTAATTTCTATTTCAACATGAGGTAGAGCCTGATAGTATAGCAAAACAATTAAAATTATAATCCATGGAGTTATGAAGGTCACATGAGAAAGTATAAGAAATGATTGATGTAAAGTTGTACAAATGGTATTGTTATTAACATGACTATAAGACAGATGAAATTGCATAAAAATTTGAATTTGGGGGTGCCTGGGTGGCTCAGTGGTTAAAGCCTCTGCCTTCGGCTCAGGTCATGATCCCAGGGTCCTGGGATCAAGCCCCGCATCGGGCTCTCTGCTCAGCGGGGAGCCTGCTTCCTCCTCTCTCTCTCTCCCTGCCTCTCCGCCTACTTGTGATTTCTGTCTGTCAAATAAATAAATAAAATCTTTAAAAAAAAAAATTTGAATTTGGATGAGAAAAACAAAACTGAGTTATTGATTCCAAGTGTTATGAACAAAAGAATATTTGAATTCTAATTTAGACTTATTTTTAAAAGAACATATGTGACAAATATCTTTTAAACAACTAGGCTTTTCTTTGAAATTTCAAAAATGAAATTATATAAATTAATTGACTTCTGAATGGTTCTGCCAACCGCCACAAGGACAGAGTGCTTCTATGGGAGAAAAATGGATGAAGTGCTCAAAAGCAGCTTGTGGTTTCTTTGCATTTTTACATGAAATTGTATTTCAGCATTCTTGAAATGTGGGAATGTTTGGAAAAGGTATTTGTTTTGAATCATTTCTTTGTCTGGGACTGAGTATTCAAAACATCTGAATCTATGTGCTCATATTTCCACACTTGATTTTCTTTTTAAAATATATTACACAGTCCCACAGCCTTGGGCTGTCATACAAATGATGAGGTTTGTATGTGCAATATACAAATTATGAATTTTTATGTTGAGGAATAAAAGCACATTTCCACATAAATGTATTTGTGACTTTTATAAGAATGTTTGCTGTAAAGATGTGAGTACTTTCTAGATAATATTCTTATTTCAAGCTGAAGATTTTAGAGCCCTAGTAACTACTGAAATAAGCTTTTTCTTCATTTATACCTCAGCTTAGACAGAGCTACCAAATGGCAATGTGCTGAAAGGTATTAAATTCCTGCAGGTCCTTTGGTTTTATCCAATTCTAATGTGATTAAAAGAAAAAAATATATGGGATGTTAGCTATAAATAATAAAAGCAAAAGGACAGCTGGGTTTGCTTTGAACAGCAGCCTGAAATGAATATGAGACCCAACTTACAGAAACATTAGAATACTTGCCTAACCTTCTGAACAGCCTAGTGATGAGGGAACCTATACTTGTCTTTGCAGTGAAAGCAAGGCTTAAAGCATGATTCCCCATACCTGTAAGTTGTAAGATTAATCTGTTCCTTGGATTATATATTTTAACTTTTTTTCTTAAATAGATTCCAAATCCTCTATTTGATCTGGCTGGAATAACATGTGGACACTTTCTTGTACCTTTTTGGACTTTCTTTGGTGCAACTCTGATTGGAAAAGCAATAATTAAAATGCATATCCAGGTAATTATACCCTTTGATTCACTGCCTAATGATGATGAGCCCATTAAAAGGCATTAAAACTTAATTTCTTTGCTCATTCCAGTATGAATTGTTAATATTTTGGTTTTGCTTCTTTTGGTTGGTAACTTACTGTGGTATTTAACCATGTCATTTGGAAGTTAGTGAATTTGGTACAAATTTTTCCTGTGCCTATTGGAAAATTGTGACCCTTTAAGACTTTTCTTCTTGTTTTCTTTCTTTCCTTCTTTTTCCTCCCTCCTTTCCTGTCTTTCTTTATTTCACTTTTTGCCTTGTGAAACTGTTCATCCAAGACTATTACCAACCAAAAATAGTGTTCCTGTATAGGAAAATGCATGTCATTTTCACATATATAGTCTAAAAATTTCACATTTTTACTGACCATGAGCTGAGAGAAAATGGCCTTTCACTAATTCTACTTTTCTTTCATACCCCCGAATAAAACTTCCTCTCAAGGCATCAATGTCCTTTACAGAAAACCAGCCAGATGTTAGTGTGGGAGAGAATGGGGAAGAAAGGGGTCTCTGAAGAGGTGAAGAGCTGTGGGTTGTGGTTAGAGAAGTGAGAATCTGCTATTGTTCAAAGCCAGTCTTAACAAAAGCCCTAGGATAGAGGTATGTATATATATGAATAGAGGAGAGAGAATGAAGGGAAATGAATAGGTGTTTCTAGGACTGTGATACAAATTGTTTCCTTTTAAAAGGGCATATCTCACTAGAAGAAAACAAAATTAACCTGAATAGAATTTCTTAACCAGTGAGGTTTGCAACACAGAGGCATTCACCAAATGAAAGGCAAGAGCAGTGAGTAATATCTGCCCTGGTATGATTTCTTCAAAATTAAAAGCCCTTTGTCCCAGGTTTCTTCTTAACACCTCTCTACCTTTAGTTCTTAGGGAAGAATGAGACAGGAAAACTTGAGCTGCTTTTACATGCCCAGTTTCTAATGTTACATTGGCATTTGGGATGAGTTTAGTGAGCCTAAACTCATGAGCTTAGGATGAGTTTAGTGAGCTCCATGATAATCACTCAGTATTCCAAGGGCATTACTCCTTCAAGGAATATATTTTCTCTCACTTATATTAAGTATATTGTTCAATGAAATTAGTTTTTTAATGTTGGAATGCTATTCACTTTGGTAAACATTATAATACCATATTAGGATTTTGCAAACAATAAAATACTATGGGAGTAGTAGATTATTTTTTAGTATAACAAAAGATAATTTTTTTCTTTCATCTTTTCAGTTCTTTCTGGGGAAGAAGGCAGCTAATTTTTTTTTTTTTAAGATTTTATTTATTTATTTGACAGAGAAATCACAAGCAGGCAGAGAGGCAGGCAGAGAGAGAGGAGGAAGCAGGCTCCCTGCTGAGCAGAGAGCCCAATTCGGGGCTTGATCCCAGGATTCCAAGATCATGACCCGAGCCGAAGGCAGCAGCTCAACCCACTGAGCCACCCAGGCGCCCCTAATATTTTGTTTTTTAAAAATAAAAAATTTTCCCTTGAAAGTATTAATATCTAAGAAACAATAACAGATTATTTTAATTCCCTTTATAATAGGAACTTCTCTGAGAATCCATAAGCTTTATGTACCCAGCTTTGTGTAGTAACTTTCTGTATGAATTTAGTAAAATTTATTATGCTAGGAGTATTCTGTAGTGATAGGTCATGCAACTTATCAGATTTTTCATTACAGAATATTAAAAATAGTATATTTTTTAAACATTCTCAGTTTTTTTCAAGTTATGATAATATTTTTTAAAGATAGAGGGTTTTTTTTTTTTTAAGATTTTATTTATTTATTTATTTGACAGACAGAGACCACAAGTAGGCAGAGAGGCAGGCAGAGAGAGAGGAGGAAGCAGGCTCCTTGCTGAGCAGAGCACCCGAGGCGGGTCTTGATCCCAGGACCCTGAGATCATGACCTGAGCTGAAGGCAGAGGCTTTAACCCACGGAGCCACCCAGGCACCCCTCAAGTTATGATAATGTTTAAGTTTTTTATATGGTACTTCACATTTTAAAGCACTTAGTGTTTGTGAGTTGATTTTATTATAATCCTCGGATAGAAAAAGGACTACTCTGTTTTATAATTGTCACGCTAAGAAGGTTAATAAGTAAAGTAAGTAACAGCTGGAATTTGAACCCATGTCTTCTGGCTTCACGTTCAGTGTTCTTTCCATTCTTTTGCATTGCCTTCTAAACTATAAATTATTTATGTGATTAAGGAAACTGAACTGTTTAAAGCCTGCTGTTTATCAGGACCTGTGCCAGGCAGTGTGCATTGGTTATCGCATGAGATAGTTATTATCCATATTTCATACGTAATGGAATTGAGTGTTAGAGAAGATAAAATACATGGCTAAAGCCCTGGAATTGAAACCAAACTCTATAAATTCAAAGCTATACCCTGTATCTGTGTGGAACAAAAAAAAAAGAAAGCCAAAATCTTTCTGTTTCTGAAAGCAGAGAATCCGCATTCCTTCATTAAACTGAGACCATGGGATATGTTTTCTGTGTTCCATTTTACCATGGAGACATAGTTTCTAAAAGGCATGTCACTTGATGTACATCCAGATGTAGCTCAGGGTGACAAACATTTCTCATTCTTTGGGTAGGCAGTCGTAGTGCATAATATAAATATTTTAACTATTTCTGAAGTAATCAGAAGGAAACCACACACAGATTTTTCTGTCATCTAAAATAGTAAACCCATCTTCTGGTTCTTTTCCCTTTTTTTTTCCAGCCTAAAGTAAACAGCCAAAATACTATTTTTATTCATATCTTGCTATTTGCTAAACCTCCCCTAAAAATTTCAAATTAGCCCACCTAATAATGTTAGATTGGGATTTCCAAACTTAGTACATTTATACTCAGTACTTTACATAATCCTATAACTTAGATACCATGTATATTTTTTATTGCCTCTTTATCTTTCCACCACAGACACATACACAGAAATATAAGCTCCATGAAGGTGGAGAATTTAGTCTTTGACTCACTGAGTATTCTAGTGCCTAGAATATCATCTGGCATGTAGTAGACATTCAGTAAATTTAAGTGATCTGTACATTCAACATGGGTCTCAAACTCACAGCCCTGAGATCAAGAGTCACACGCTCTACCAGCTGAGCCAACCACGGTGCCCCACTCAGTAAATTTGGGTGTTTTTTGTTTTTTTTTTTAAGATTTTATTTTTTTGAAAGAGAGAGCAAGTGTGAGCTGGGGAAGGGGAAGAGGGAGAAGGGAAGAGAGAATCTCAAGCAGACTTCGTGCTGAGTGCAGGGCCCCACACAGTGCTTGATCCCACAATCCTGAGATCATGATCCCAGCCAAAACCGAGAGTTAGATGCTCAACTGACTGAGCCACCCAGGCACCCTGCCTCATCCAGTAAATTTTTAATAAATGAATTTAAGATTTTTTGTTCCATCAAAGGACTTTCTTTTTTTTTTTTTTAAGATTTTATTTATTTATTTGACAGAGAGAGATCACAAGTAGACGGAGAGGCAGGTAGAGAGAGAGAGAGAGAGAGGGAGGGAAGCAGGCTCCCCGCCGAGCAGAGAGCCTGATGTGGGACTCGATCCCAGGACCCCGAGATCATGACCCGAGCCGAAGGCAGCAGCTTAACCCACTGAGCCACCCAGGCGCCTTTTTTTTTTTTAAGATTTTATTTATTCACTTGAGAGAGAGAGAGACAGTGAGAGAGAGCACGAGCGAGGAGAAGGTCAGAGAGAGAAGCAGACTCCCCGTGGAGCTGGGAGCCCGATGCGGGACTCGATCCCAGCACTCCGGGATCATGACCTGAGCCAAAGGCAGTCATCCAACAAACTGAGCCACCCAGGGGTCCCAGGATTTTCTTTTATAGATAGTTTCTTCTTTGTTCATTCTGGCACTGTTAGTTCCCTGCACCCATATCTCCCCCCAACACACACTCAACCCTTTCCTCTGCACACATGGTTAAGTGGGCTGTTTGGTGATGGATGTTTTTGTTTATTTGGTAGAATCCCCACTCAAACCTCTAGCCTGAATGAGATGAGACATAAGTTCTTAAATATCTGGCACATTTATGTCTTGCCCAGCACAGTGAATTTTCAGCTGTTACATATAAAAAGAAAGTCTTGTTTTGTTTTCAGGCAATGGAATTATGCAATTATCTGGGCATTGGCTTATTTTCAATGTTAGGAAATGATGGTAGGGAAAACTCATGGTGGTGAAATCACTGAGAGGCAAAACTCTTAGCTCTAATTCTTAGTGAAAGATTTATAGCTCCAATAACTGGCTTTTATGGAAACTAGAAGGACCCCCATATAGTAATGCTTTTTCTCCCTAAATGATCTGTAATAATTGTCTTGTTAGTTTCATAATCTTTATACACCATTTATATAACACTGTTATGAAATCATCATCCATCTTGTAGCTCTTTTTGACATGTGCTTGCTTTTTTCATGAGATAGGTAGTATCTTTTTAAAATCAATAGATTACATAAACGGGGACACCTGGGTGGGTTAATTGACTCTTGGCTCAAGTCATAATCTCAGGGTCGTGGGGTTGAGCCCCAGTTCAGGCTCCACACTCCGCACAGAATCTGTTTGTCCTGCTTCTACTGCTCCCCCAGCTCTCTCTCTAAAATAAATAAATAAAACTAAAAAAAAAAAAAAAACCATAAACAAACACCAAAAAAGACTGAAACTTTTCTTTTTAGTCTTACTTCCTTACATAGATCCAGCTATGAGGCTGCCAATATCTCTGTTAACACTAGGACATTTCTTAAGAAAATGTCATTGCCTTATTAGTCTAATATCTGAAATAATATGTTTTAGTCTAATTTAGCTACTTTTCTGAGATTCATGATGGGTAGGTAAAAAGAAGTCTATCATTTATTTCTCTTCCCTCCCTTTTGGTTGCATAGGCTCAAGTTATTATTTGACAAACAATAACAAAAATGTCAGCAGGCATCATTAGAAATTTGGAGAGAATCTAGAATTACTCATATTTGATAAGAGAGTTATTATCAGTCCTTTAGAGCTAAACTTTAATATCACCTTGAATCTCTAATTATTTGTACTTATATATGACATTTCCTTTCTCTGAACTCGTAGAATGAATACATTTTTACTACTAATGTCATGTATAGTTCTCTTTCTTTTTAAGGTTTTATTTATTTATTGGACAGAGATCACAAGTAGGCAGAGAGGCAGGCAGAGAGAGAGGAGGAAGCAGGCTCCCTGCTGAGCAGAGAGCCCGATGTGTGGGGCTCAATCCCAGAACCCTGGGATCATGACCTGAGCTGAAGGCAGAGGCTTTAACCCACTGAGCCACCCAGGCACCCCTCATTTTTTTTTAAGAAACTTATTGGGGCGCCTGGGTGGCTCAGTGGGTTAAGCCTCTGCATTCGACTCGGGTCATGATCCCAAGGTCCTGGGATCAAGCCCCACATTGGGCTCCTTGCTAAGTGAGGAACCTGCTTCTCCTTCTCCCTCTGCCTGCTGCTCCCCTTGCTTGTGTGCGCTCTCTCTCTCTCTGTCATATAGATAAATAAAATATTTTTTAAAAAAAGAAAAGAAAAAGATTTGTAAATTTCTTCAGGGCACAGGGTGGCTGGGTGGCTCAGTCATTTGAGCATCTGCTTTGGCTCTGGTCATGGTCTCAGGATCTTAGGATTGGGTCCTGCATAGGACTGCCTGCTCAGGGCGGGAAGTCTGTTTCTCCCTCTCCCTCTGCCCACTCCTGTTCTCTCTCTCTCTCTCTCTTAAATAAGTAAAATCTTAAAAAAAAAAATTCTTCAGGACATTGAAGAAGTGTCCTTTCCATTTCATGTTCCCTGAAAATCCGTAAGAATGCCTTATATTATTTTGAACATTTTCAACTGAGTTGAAGATATTTGCTACCTTTTAGCACTAAAGCCATCTTTATTTAAAAGGTAAGGTATCAACATCTTTAATTAATGGAGACTACCTCAGTAACACCAGACTGAAAATGATCCAGATCTGATATAGATTCTCAATAACCTCTTAATGTTTTTGCTTGTACAGTAAGTCTAAAAGTCCAAGATCACCCAGGATCTAAGAATGGAACTTTAATGTTAACTTCAGCAAACTTTCTATAAAGGATGTACAAGCTTTTCAGGATCCTCTGGATTAGATTTAGTCCAGACCCATGTCCTTAGGTTGATCAGCTTTAATTTCAGTAGTGGGGGCTATATGGGAACCCATGACTTCAGTTTGTGTGCTCCATTCTAAAATACACATACAAGTGGAATGTTCACTCAGCCTTGGGTTTCATGACTCACATTTTTCCCTCAGACATGGTCATGTATCCTGTAAGACTAGAGCTGTGCTTAAGGAAAAACATCTTTAAAATACAAAGTAGGTAGCATTTGTTAGGCAAGTGGTGTTTTTAGTATTTTTTTTTTTTAAAGAACTTTAAAAAATTGTAATTGGGGCAGCAGCTCGCCTCTTTAAACTCTTACCAGAATTATGAATTTATATTGAGGGTTTTTTTTTTCTGATAACAGAAATACTTATTTTAACTGGTATTTTCTCTACAGAAAATCTTCGTTATAATAACATTCAGCAAACACATAGTGGAGCAGATGGTGGCTTTCATTGGGTGAGTAATTCTTTGGGATTAATATTAATGTCATCACTGTTCAAATAGAAAAAAAGTATAAAAGATTTTATTGGGACAGAATTTTTCTAATACCTTTTTATTTTTTGAGAAGGAAAAATCTTTTGCCCTGTTATTAGTTAAATTGAAGACTTTCTTACCCTATAGTTGAGAAAGGTGAAGTTCAGATAATCCTTATTTAATTTTAGATTTTTAATTAAATTTTAATTTTAAAGTCATATAATTCTTGATTTAAAAAAAGCTTTGCGGGGGGCGCCTGGGTGGCTCAGTGGATTAAAGCCTCTGCCTTTGGCTCAAGTCATGATCTCAGGGTCCTGGGATCGGGCTCTCTGCTTGGTGGCAAGCCTGCTTCCTCCTCTCTCCCTCTCTGCCTGCTTGTGATCTCTGCTTGTCAAATAAATAAATAAAATCTTAAAAAAATAAAAAAATAAAGAAAAATTTAAAAGCTTTGGAGTTTGAGACTGTTGATCCACCAAAGAAATAAATTCTCGGGGCACCTGGGTGGCTCAGTGGGTTAAAGCCTCTGCCTTCGGCTCAGGTCATGATCCCAGAGTCCTGGGATCGAGCCCCGCATCGGGCTCTCTGCTCCACGGGGAGCCTGCTTCCTCCTCTCTCTGCCTGCCTCTCTGCCTACTTGTGATCTCTGTCTGTCAAATAAATAAATAAAATCTTAAAAAAAATAAAATAAATTCTCTTGGGACGCCTGGGTGGCTCAGTTGGTTAAGCAGCTGCCTTCGGCTCAGGTCATGATCCCGGCGTCCTGGGATCGAGTCCCGCATCGGGCTCCTTGCTCATCAGGGAGCCTGCTTCTCCCTCTGCCTCTGCCTGCCATTCTGTCTGCCTGTGCTTGCTCTCTCTCCCTCTCTCTGACAAATAAATAAATAAAATCTTTAAAAAAAAAAAAAAGTATTAATGTGAGCATGTCATGACCACTGTCCTTACCCCCGAGCTCCTCATCTTCTTGAAACCCTTAAATTGTTTTTTCCTTCTTAGATAAAGCTAAAACTCCTGAACATGGTCTAGAGAGCCTTGCATGATGTATCCCCTATAATTTCCCTTTCTTGAGTCTCCCATCAGTGGTCTTTACTTGCTTGTGGTTTTTCCTTTGCTTAGTTCAGGGTTTCTTTTTTTTTTTTTTTTTTTTAAAGATTTTATTTATTTATTTGACAGACAGAGATCACAAGCAGGCAGAGAGGCAGACAGAGAGAGAGAGAGGAGGAAGCAGGCTCCCCGCGGAGCAGAGAGCCCGATGTGGGGCTCGATCCCAGGACCCTGGGATCATGACCTGAGCCGAAGGCAGAGGCTTTAACCCACTGAGCCACCCAGGCGCCCCTAGTTCAGGGTTTCTTTTCCTTCCTTCTTTCTTTCTTTCTTTCTTTCTTTCTTTCTTTCTTTCTTTCTTTCTTTTTTTTTTTTTTTTAAGATTTTATTTATTTGAGAGAGAGCACGAGCAGGGGAAGGGGTGAGGGAGAAGAAGAAGCAGACTCCCTGCTGAGCAGGGAGCCCAATGCCAGCTCAATCCCAGGACCCTGAGATTATGACCTGAGCCAAAGGCGGATGCTTAACCAACTGAACCACTCAAGCACTCCAGTTCAGGGTTTCTTAACCTTTGTACTTTTGACATTTTAAGCCAACTAATTCTTTGTTATGGGGACTGTCCTGTACATTGTAAGATATTTAACTGCAACCTGTCCTCTTACTCACCAGGTATTAGTAGTATCTCCCAGCCATGATAATCAGAAATGTCTGCAGACATTACCAAATGTCCTAATGCACATATACCTTCACTACCACCACCGACCTCACTGAGAACCATTGACCTAAATAATGTCATTCATTCATTCATTCTAAGTAGGTTCCATTCCCAGTACGGAGCCCAATGCAGGGCTTGAACTCACAACTCTGAAATCAAGGGTCATGAGTTCAAGCCCTGATCTGAGATTAAGAGTTGGACACTTAACCAACTGAGCCACCCAGGCGACCCTAGATAATATTCTTTAGATTTCAACTATTACATTAACAGAATGCCTTCCCGGGATGCCTGGGTGGCTCAGTGGGTTAGAGCCTCTACCTTCTGCTCAGGTCATAATCTCAGGGTCCTGGGATTGAGTCACGCATTGGGCTCTTTGCTCGGCGGGGAGCCTGCTTCCTCCTCTCTCTCTGCCTGACTCTCTGCCTGCTTGTGATCTCTGTCTGTCAAATAAATAAATAAATCTTTAAAAAAACAAAACAAAACAAAATGCCTTCCCTGACTAAATCAGATATCCTCTTTTCCCTAGAAAATAGGGACGTTTGTTCATAACAACATGTACTGCATGCATTGACAGTTGTGTTTTACATTTATATTTGAGGGTATATGATTATTATCTTTCTGCTAACTACTTTCACTAACCTGTTAGCTTCTTTTTGGCCAAGGCCATGCCTAGTTTTGTTCACTATTGTCTCTGTAGCACCTGGCTTCTTGATTGACATCTAACAGGTGCTTGATAAGTATCTAGTGAATATAATGAACACATGATGTCCAAATAAAGCTCTGGCTAATAAAAATTAGCATATCATTTCACAGCCCAGAATCTTCTGTTTCCCCAGCCTTTGGAGTTTCTGAAAAGTTATATTACTTATCTACAGTAGATAGAAATAAAAGAGTTTTTATAATCTTAGGCCAACATTTTAAGGTTAGAATTTCTTAACAGTTTTCAAAAACAGTAGTTACTTCCCTTTGTTATCTCATCTAGCACCCCTTTCAAAAAAATCCAGTGATTCATTCTTTTTTTTTTTTTTAAGATTTTATTTTTAAGTAATCTCTATACCCAACATGGGACTTAAACTCATAACCCCAAGATCAAGAGTTGTATGCTCCCCCAACTAAACCGGCCAGGTGCCCCAATGATTCTTCCTTCTTTTTTTTAAGATTTTATTTTTTGAGAGAGAGAGAGCATGTGTGAGAGTAGGGGCAGAGGGAGAAGCAGACTCCCCACTGAGCAGGGAGCCAGATGTGGGGCTCAATCCCAGGATTTTGGGATCGTGACCTGAGCCAAAGGCAGACACTCAACCAACTGAGCCTACCCAGGGGCCCCTGATTCTTCCTTCTTAAGGATGGTTTTGCATAAAGTCATTCTGAGATATTCAAGACCTGCTATAATCTAATTTTTATTGAACTAAATGGGTGGTGTCTTATTTTTTAAATTGTTTTCAGGAGATAGATACTGGAGTGTCCTGATATCCTCATCTTTTCCCCAGTGCTATCTACAGGGATTACCTCATCAATTTCTTTTCTAGACAGTGTATTAAACAGTATAAATAATCAGATTTAGCAGATGATAATAATTCTTTATTACCAGACACCAGTGAGTATATTTTTCATATTTGTCAGGAATAACATTATCTTTTAATCATATTCTCCAGTTGAGCTTGACATGATTTGTTTTCCTGTATTTTGAAGTAGGAAATGCTTTTAAATACAAGTGTTCAAGGGCGCCTGGGTGGCTCAGTGGGTTAAGCCTCTGCCTTCGGCTCAGGTCATGATCCCAGAGTCCTGGGATTGAGCTCCCGAATTGGGCTCTCTGCTCCACAGGGAGCCTGCTTCCCCCCCCCCCCCCCCCCGCCCCGCCTGCTTCTCTGCCTACTTGTGATCTCTGCCAAATAAATAGATAAAATCTTAAAAATAAATAAATAAAGTGTTCGAATGATAATTAATAAATAGACTCACTAAGCCTAGACTGAAAATTAAGTTAAACAAGGAGAATGAATTTTTAGTAGACATAAATTTATTTTTACATATCATAATAGTTTAGCAATCTATTTCAGAAAAGAGAAGAATAGTTAAATTGATTCCCTAGACCCATTGTTGAGTAGAACTGAATGAAAATAGTGCCTGTAGTTTGCTGTAATAACATTATCCTTTGATTGTTGTCTCATTTCACTATTAAACTGTAAATGGTTTAGCAGTTGATCAAACTAAACTAGTAAAGTTTGGAATACAGCCTTTTGAAGGATATTAAAAACTATATACCCACAATTAAGGGAGTGGTGAATTACCATTGTAGTGAAAAAAATCAAAAGACAAGACCAAAAAGTCAGCAACAATTGAAATTTAAAATGATGAGATACTAAAAAAGGAAGAATGGAAAATGAACCCCAATAGTAAAGGAGAGCTAGGGAGTAGAATATGAAAAGAGAGTACAGCCTTTGAACAAAAGAAATTGAGATTTGAGTATGAACTCTGCCCCAGACCAGTTATTTAGCTTCTCTCTGCATCCACTTCTGTTTGCTCTTTTTTCCTTTCTTTTCTTTTCTTTTCTTTTTTTTTTTAAAGATTTTATTTATTTGACACAGAGAGAGACAGTGAGAGAGGGAACACAAGCGGGGGAGTTGGAGAGGGAGAAGCAGCTTTCCCCTGAGCAGGGAGCTGGATGCTGGGCTTTATCCGAGGACCCTGGGATCATGATCATGACCTGAGCCAAAGGCAGACACTTAACTGATTGAGCCACCCATGTGTCCCTATTTGCTCTTTTTTCAAACAATACATTTCTTTTCTTTCTTTTTTTTTTAAGATACATTTATTTATTTAATGAGAGAGAGCAAGCAGAGGAGAGGGAGGGAAGCACCAGAGGGAAAGGGAGAGAGAGTATCCCCAGCAGACTCCTGTTTTGATAACTTAGTATTGATAAGATAATTTTATCTAGGACCAGATTCGGGCAGATTCTCACCATGGGTATGCCGGTGGTCTGCCAGGCCAACTGCCCACCACCATCACACCGTCCCTGGTAGTGAGTTAGTGTTGACCATTACATCTCTGGTGCTGTGGTTTAGTATTAATTTTACCGAGGTATGTCTGCTATACTGACGACTGAAGGAAATACTCCTTTCCAAAGGACTTCTGGTCTTAATGTAAGTAGGGAGTGGCCCTGCTAAATATGATACCCTAAGTATACCCTTGGCCTTTGGTATTTTTAGTACAGAATGTCATTCTATGACAGTCCTAAGGTCCCAGAGAGAATATAAGCCCTACCTTCAAAATATACTGTAATTTTATGAGTAAATAGTTACCTTCCCTCAACTAGAAATAGTAATTAGATTTATTTCTTGGATTGTTCTTGGATTGTTCTGGAAAGGTCGCTAGTGTCATTAGGTTTAGGGAAAAGTATCTCTGTTATCTTTTCCTAAATCAAAGTGTTTGTCTAGTTATATATGGAAATCTGAACAGATATAATGAATCAGTTTTATATTCTGAGAGATGTTAGAATACAGATAATAGCCTTGAGAAAAAGCCTTTTGGTTTATGGTAAGTTTGGCAGGGGACAGAGAAAAGATTCTGAAAAAAAGATTAGGCATGTAATAGAGTTTTTCGCTCTTTGGTGTCTTAGGTTGAAATAAGTCAAGGGGACAGACCCAAAGAAAGAGAGAACTTCAGCGCCTCAAAGGCATTATATTTTTTTTTAAATAAGATTTTAAATTAATTTTAAATTAATTTTTATTTAATTTTAGACTTTCTCCAATGAGAGAGACCTGGACATATTTCTTAAAGAGCATGACCAAGTCTAACATTAAAATCATGATTAAAATTACATGTTCCAGTATTCTCACCAAATAGAGGATAAGAATTCCCAGAAAATAACATTAAGCTTATGACTCGTAACAAACCATATGCAGAACATTGGCTCATTGTCAGGTTGCCAGGGTCTTATTGGAAGACAAAGTCCCTAGTTTTACCACACAGGAAAGTAACTCAATCATTGAATTTAGGGGTGGGGGTTGGCTGGAGCAGGGACTTTTTACCAGATACAGAATGTTCCATGCTCTTTGCTGTCTCCTATTTCTGAGTTAACTTGAAGTTTGACCTCAGAGTCGGACTTGCCTGTGGCAAGAGAGATCATTTTAACCAGTGAGTAATTAAGTTCTTGAATCTTAACAATGTTTCTTGTTCCTTACTTTGTAACAAGTCGTCGGAATGAGCTATGTTAGTCTGGACTTTTTCTTCTACAGAAAGAAAATCTATTCTTTCTTTCTTTCTTTTTTAAGATTTTATTTATTTATTTGACAGACAGAGATCACCAGTAGGCAGAGAGGTAGGCAGGGGACGGGGAAGCAGGCTCCCCGCAGAGCAGAGAGCCCGATGCCGGCCGATCCCAGGACCCTGGGATCACAACCCAAGCCCAAGGCAGAGTCTTTAACCCCCTGAGTCATCCAGGCGCCCCAAATCTATTCTTTCATTTTAAAATATAAAATGGTTAACACAGTTGATTCTCTTTAACTTTGATCACTATAAAATAATCAGAAAAGGTAATGGAGGTATAGAATACAAATACTTGTATTAACTGAAAAAGGATATATTAAGTTTTTTTTTTTTTTTAAAGATTTTTTATTTATTTATTTGACAGAGAGAGAGAGAGAGATCACAAGTAGGCAGAGAGGCAGGCAGAGAGGCAGGCAGAGAGAGGAGGAAGCAGGCTCACTGCCGAGCAGAGAGCCCGATGCGGGGCTCGATCCCAGGACCCTGAGATCATGACCCGAGCCGAAGGCAGAGGCTTAACCCACTGAGCCACCCAGGCGCCCCGGATATATTAAGTTTTAACACTGCAACTGTGGAGACTCAGTTATATACAGACTTTAACACAATCTTCTGTAATTTAGGTGGAAAGTACTTCCTTTTCATGTCCTTTTCCTGTAATTTGTTATCTTCTCTTTTGACACTTACCTATTCTGTATTTTTGTTATAGATATTGGGAGGCAACATAGCTAAGGATAAGCAGGAACTCTGGAGCTGGACTGTATGAGAAATTGTCATTGTATTAGGAAGTTACTATTGACCATAATTAGAACATTTCTGTAGAATGATGAAAACTAAAACTGAATTATATTGTATTACATAGAATTGTTGGTTAAAGGAAAAGTCAGGTCAGGGTCATGCCTGACACATTGTACGTGTTCTATAAATATTTGTCGATTCATGAATTCATTCATTATTAGGAGAGACTTCTGAGTATTTTTAGGCTGAGGGAAAGACTAGTAAAGAATTAGAGATGGAAAATAGAAATGAAAAAAAAAAAAAAGGATGTGGGTTGGAAATTAGCATTTAGTAAGAACCTACGGTGCCAGATGCTTTACATATATTTTTATTGAATATGTATAACAAAACCTATAAGGTACTATCACTATATAGATGAGGAAACTGAAACACACAGAAGTTAAATTCATATAAATGCAAGAGTTGGAGATAGGATCCAAGAAATAAGATCAAAAGCCTAAGTGGATTGATTGTTTCCTTAACCACTTCTTCCTTCAAAACTAGAGTAAATATTCCAAGATCTTTTGAAGTAGAAAAGAGGAATTGAGTCAGTGCTATGGAAAGCAGTGAGATAATCTACTTGAAGTTGTAGATTTGGACAAAGCGCTGGTGTCAAATGGCTACTGTGTGAATTTGATAAGGAGTCAGCAGAAATTCTCTCTGTCCACTCCATGTTCACAAGTGTATTCACTTTGTGCAGCTGTAACTAGTTACTGCAGGTGTTACTTTGAGGGAGGAACCTACTGGCCTTTGTACTGTAGGTTTAAATGCATTTTTTTTCTCATCACCTGTCTAGATTAAGTTCATTAGGATAGGGATCCTGACTTTTTTCTTAGTTATCTACTGCATCTAGTGATTTTCTGCCTAATATTGGAATAGTTATATTGTTCTGAGATGAGATTGAATTCTAGTCAGTAATGTCATTTTTTAGTCCACTGACCATTATGCCACTTTGAATAACTAAAGGTCAGTAAGTTCTTATACCATTTTACCTTCAATTTATAATTCTACAAACTCTTCTTTATTATTGACGTTGGTGCTGTGGTTCTCTATTGCTGATTTCATCCTTAGAACTCAGTGGTCTTCAAGCCAGCCACAGATATGTCACTGTACAAAGCTGCTGCCAGTTTGCCATTTTCTAGAACTGAAATCAGTTGATTTTTTTTACAGGGTTTTGTTTTGGCAGCCAATCACTTTGACTTGGTGCTTATAGACCACTCCTTTAGCTCTGGCCTCATTCATTGACATAAATGCCTGTTTGGCTCCTACTGCTCAAGTCTACATTCTGATTTGAGGTTTTGTTTTCAAAAGTGTCCCTTAATGATCACATAATTCAAAGAGTAGCTACTAATTATCATAAGGAGGTTTTACCTCCATTCTGCTTCTGATAGAAAACAGTTCTAAATGTTCAAAAGCAAGGGCAATTGCAAATTCTTTTTTTTGAAAGACGCCTGTGATGGAAATATGCTGTGAGCCAGTAGCACAATACACCTGATGTTTCTGGATAAAACAGTGGTCTTCCTTCTGCCCAGCCGCTAAAAAACCGATGGTGTCATGTGTTTATAATACCACTGAGCACACAATGGACTAACTAGAGTACAAAAGAGGTTTTAATCTTTTGAAAGAGACACAGATGTGAACGAAATTCAAGATGTTTTAATTCAAATCCTGAGGTTGAATCATAACGAATTTTAGACTGTTAACAATTTAGATTGTCAGCCCAAAATTTTATATCTGAAAAAGCCCTAGATTTTTTAGTGTAGTACATAACTTTCATTTTGACTTTATTTTATGTTGGGGTACTCTTCCAAGATCCTTAGATATAAAGGAATTTGGTTTGGGTGGGCTACCACATTTCAGATCCAAAAGCAAGTAGAATACATCAGTTAACAATTTTCTCTTGTAATATTAGCTTCAAAGATTCAGATTTTCCATTCAATTACATGGGAAAATTAATAACCCTTTCATTACAGTCATACAGAATTACGGGATCCCATTTTTACTAGGTTAAATATAAGTTGATTTGCAGTTAGCACCAGTTCATTTACTTGTCATATTCCTGGGTTAATTAGGTATCAATTTGTTTCTCTCTTTTTTTCTCTCTCTAATCTCTGAGGATGGGAAGGTTATAAATATTAATGAGTCAGTATAATGGCCTTTGGCTTCTTCAGAAAGATTACATGATAAACTATATTCCCCTTTCCTCCCTTCTCCAGAGCAGTCTACCTTATGAGGAAAGACAGTTTCATTTGGAGGGCCATCTATCATTGTTGAATCAGGCCTGGAGTCTGAGATCCATTCTGAGTCACTATGAATAGAGCTCTAGTATTGGTTGGGCCCCAGGGAAACTGGTGGTTAAATACTGTGAGAATCTTTATCAGACAGGAAATGACAACTCATTAAAATACTAACCGTTAAGCCTGTTTAGATCACTGCGTGGGGTGGGGGAACAACTTAACTCTGTACTGTTTGAAATGTACACATTTCTGGAAACAGAAAAAATTATTTATAAGACTGTTATCAAGAAAGGGAATTGCTGGGGCGCCTGGCTGGCTTAGTCAGTAGAGCATGAGACTCTTGATCGTGGAGTCATAAGTTCAAGCCCCAAGTAGGGAGTAGAGTTTACTTTAAAAACAAAAAAAGAGGGGCGCCTGGGTGGCTCAGTGGATTGAGCCGCTGCCTTCGGCTTAGGTCATGATCTTGGAGTCCTGGGATCGAGCCCCGCATCAGGCTCTCTGCTCAGCGGGGAGCCTGCTTCCCCCCCCCCCCCCCCCCCCCCCCCCCGCTCTCTGCCTGACTCTCTGCCTGCTTGTGATCTCTCTCTCTGTCAAATAAATAAATAAAAGCTTTAAAAAAAAAAAGAAAGAAAGAAAAAGTTTAAAACACAAAAAATTAAGAAAGGGAATTGCTACAGACCTGTACCCCTGGGCCTAATAATATATGTTAATAAAAAATTTAAAATTAAAAAAAAAGAAAGGGAATTGCTAGTCCGGTCTTCTTACTGAACTTCCACCATGTTTTTATTGCATCTTTTGTATGGAAGACAGTATCAGCATATAAAGGGGGAGTAGGGTGGGAGGGGCTTTTTTTTTTTTAATCCCTGAATATATATATCCTACTAGTACCTTCAATGTAAAATTCAGTCTCTTCAGCAGAAGAATCTGTTGGCTTGAGTCTACAAGAGACCATTTTCAATTTAATAATAGGCTCTCTAATCCTCCTGGCCCAAATCTCAGTTGATAGAATTCTCTGGAGTTAGAGGATGAATCTGATTTATTGATTTACATGCAGTGATCCTCACTCAGTCAAGAAAATTCTGAAGACTCTGATACTCATTTGAAATATAATTGTGTTCCAACTGAGGGCTCAGGGTTTCAGTCTCTTGAGGTTTAACTATCTGGATTCTAAAAGTCCCTCTTTATAATGACCTTTAGAAGTCTGAGGAAAAAAGAGACATCCAGTCTGCTTTATTATCTGTCTATATATCTATTTATTTATTTGACAGAAGGAGAGGGAACACAAGCAGGGAGAGTGGGAGAGGGAGAAGCAGGCTTCCCACTGAGAAGGGTGCCCGATGTGCAATCTCTATCCTAGGACTCCAGGATCATGACCTCAGCCCAAGGCAGATACCCAACAACTGAGCCACCCAGATGCCTCCCCTCCCACAGTCTACATCTTTGTAGAAATAGCTTTTTTTCTCTCTAGTATCTTACCTAACAGTCCTGCATTGAATTGGTCTGCTAACTATAACTTTTGGGAATAAGGTATAATATTTATACCCCTTGAAGTTTAGCCTCATGGTCTATACCAGTGGTCTCTACCATCAGAATGGGACTAAAACAATAGAACTTTTTTTTTTTTAGAACTTCTATTTATATTTATTTTCATCTTCGTTATTTTCTTTTTTGTATATTTTAGGTATATAACATTATGGTAGCACATATATACACAGTTTATATGACTATACACATATGGAGGATGTAGTTTACTACCATCAGTCTGACTGGCACTCCCTCGGGCCACATGTCAGAAAATTACATCTCATGGAGTACAGAAATAGGCTAGGGGAACAGTGGGAGTGCCACAATGCAAAAAGGGTTCACAGTGGACCTTTTGCAATATATTGTGTTTTTTCTGTGCCCCATTAATCAGATTTATAATTCCTAGTTTTAACTAAACTAATCCTCACAGAACACACAACCGGCTTTAAAAGTTTCCTGTAAAGAAACAGTAGAAGGGGAAGAGTGGTAATAGTGCAGTCACAAGAGGCAGTAAAAAAGTTGCAGCATTGACATTTTACCTGTTCCTATTATATGTCTACAGAAGTCAGCCAACAAATTTAGAAATTATTAACTTTAATCAAGGACAAGTATGTAATATATCTTGAAATATTCACTAATGATAGCACAAAAGCCTTGATACTTAGTAAGACTTTTAAAATTAAGAATTTTTTAAAATTTTTTAATTTTAGCTTTATTTTATCCTTTTGTATTTGTGCATTTTACTATTTGCATAAGTAATATATACATATATCAGAAATGTTTACATGGGATGCCTGGGTGACTCCGTTTATGAAGGGTCTGCCTTCAGCTCAGGTAACGAACCCAGGGCCCTGAGCTGTCTGCTCAGTGGGGAGCCTGCTTCTCCCTCTGCCACCCACCCCCCCCACTCATACTTATGCTCTCTGTCTCTCTCTGAAATAAATACATAAAATCTTTTTAAAAACAAAAGTACTGGGCATCATTAATTTACTTCAGTAATCTCTATCATGCTTCTGAATTATAACAACACTTAGAATTGATTAAACCCTGTATTTTCCTTTCTTTAATATCCCCCTTGACCTGAATTTTATTCTAAAAATATTTTTGTTCCACTTATAAGCTTTCAGAGGTCTAACTAATCACCCCTGAGAATGTTATTTATGATATTATAATTAATCATCAGAGAGATGTTAAATAAAAAATCAGCCTCAAAGTATACACAACCAGTGAAACAAAGGTGATAAGACAAACAAACGAACAAAAAAAAAAAACTTGTGCCTGTAATTTTTTCTAAGAAAAATAAAGCCTTATTACTTTGTAGCCTTACTGGGAACTAATGTTAGACAGTATGTTTTCAGGAAAGCCAGTGTAACTTACATGATCACATTAATGCTAAGATCCTCCAAAAAGTGGTTAAGAAAGGTGCAGAGCCTATATTAAATATAACATTTACTTTATTCATACCCACTTAGTTCCCTTAGGCATTTTAACTGTTTAACCTTTACATAAGGCAGCCTTGTGTAGGTAAGGTTAAGCAACAAGACACAACAGTTGTTTTTAAGTTCATGTTATTTCTGTTATTTAACACTGTGCCCAAGTTTTATGGTGGTACATAGTAACAACGACAACCAAAAACTACACCTGTCTGGAAAAATCCAAACAGAATCATGAATAGGAAAATTTCAGGTATTCTAATAACAAGTCTTAGTTTGATTACTACCTATGATGGAGAGGAGATTCAAAGTAAATCAAAATGTGTGTTTTTTAGTATCCAATTTGTTTGAAAGTTACACAATTTGAAAAGTGTCCCTTGAAAACAAGAATAATAATGACCAATAAATTTTTGGAATGGGTGTGAGCCCAGGAATAACCAACAAAATGAAAATATAAAGCATTGTGAAAAATAATCACACCACCCACTCTCTATGCAATCTTTGCCAATTGTGATGCTTCCTCTGGAAGATTTTCTGGCTTTTGTGGGTACAAAGAATAATGGAGACCTTTATTTATAATGAGTCAGTATGGGGAGAGTTTAAATTATAGATTTCTTATCAGATAAATGGGTTTCAGAAGCAAAGTCACATACAATTTTAAAACTGTAGAAAAATAATGGATTTAGGGGGTTCCTGGGTGGCTCAGTGGGTTGAGCCTCTGCCTTCTCTGCCTTGGCTCAGGTCATGATCTCAGGGTCCTGGGATGGAGCCCATACTGGCCTCTCTGCTCAGTGGGGGGCCTGCTTCCCCCTCCCCCTCTGCCTGCCTGTCTGCCTACTTGTGACCTCTTTCTCTGTGTTAAATAAATTTTTTAAAAATCTTAAAAAAAAAGGTTGCTTTAAAAAATAATAATAAATTTTGTTTGCATATTGGTCAGGGCTCTTGACAGAATTTTACAAAGAAGTTTGTCTTGTTTCTTAACACCTACTAAGATAAGTAAGCCTGACAAAATAATGTTCCCATGAAACCACTTTCAAGCTCCGGGTGGGCTTGGACTTATGTGGGTTTTGTTTTTGTGTTTCTTTTTTTTTGTTTTTTTCCCCCTCATTTGTTTGCATTTTCTGAGAGGTTCCCCTCCCCCCTTTCTTAAAATCAATAACAAAAATTTTAAAATTGCCATTAGAATAATTTGTTGGAAATGTGTTTTTTAATAAGTTCTGTTATCTGGAACACTTTTGTGTATGCCAAGAAAATAAATATCAATTACTATCCACAGCTTTTTCTACCCACCATGTTGAATGTCTACAGCAAGGAAAAGCAGATGAGATCAATTTTGTTTTTATTTTTTTCTGGTTTGGGGTTTCTTTAAGGCTTTCTTGATTAGAGAAAGTGGCTGTTGACAAAGCTAATTTAAACATATTTAAGGCCAACAGTTGACTGAAAAGTAGTTTTGTGTGTGTTTGTTCTTCTCCAACTTTATTTTCATCTGTATCACAAAACTTTAATACTTTTAGCTTAATCAGCACCTAATGGCAGATGGAGGACCCACTCAACTACAGGTTGAGATGAGTCCTTGGCCAGGTGCACAGGATACTCTGAATTTAATGGCTTTCTGGGAATGGCACTGTAGCCATTTACTAATAAGCCAACTGTAAAAAACCACTGGAGAGGAATGCAAGTTATTCTTCCTACCCTCCCATATATATACCTTAAATTAATCTTAAATGTTGGAATGACTCTTCTGTTGGCTGCTTGAAAATAACTTGAGGGATGAGGTCATAGTCTGGTTATTATTGTTTGCCTTAAATGCACGTAAAGAATGACAGATGTAATTGCAATTTTTATGTAGTCCATTACTAAAATAGCTTCAGTATTAATTAAGGAATCTCTAATGTAAGTGTGCTTTGTATAAGCTGAGACAACTGTGGCCTAAACCATTGTTTATAGAGAAAAAGCAATGAAAGTAAAACTAAAATTTTGATGAATATATAAAGATTAAGAAGATCTGATAAATAATTAGTTGTATAATACTTAATACCTATATGTTCATTTTTTCAGATTTATTCAGATCATGTGGCATTTATCATGAGAGTTTTGGTTAATATACTGCAATAAAAGCTTTTAACTTCTCTATTTTCAACTGTTTTCCTAGTCTCTTATGAGAAACTACAGAGACCTCTCCCACCTACCAAAAACATGTAAGAAGCCTGTAACACTCTAGCACCTTGAAAAATGAAATCTCAACATTAGCCCAAGATAATTGAAAATTGCACATCACTAAATGTAAATGTGTAATGACATATTCTCTGTCAACTAGTGTGCAGCTCTTAATGGACTTGACAGTGGCAATCATTTAACTTTTAAGATTATTTTGAAGGGAGTCTAGAATGATTGTTGCCAGTCCCTTCCTCATTCCCCTCAACCACAGCAACAAAAAAGAAGAACCTTTCTAACATATGGGTCTTAGTTCTTCATTTTCTCTTTGAATTATAGCCCAAGAATGGAGCCCAAGAATGATTTAAGGGAAACTGTAAGCCATATTTCTGCTCAACTCCAGTTAAAGTTAGAAGTCTGTAGAGAGAACAAGGCACATATAATGGAGTCCAACTCTTGAAGCACATAAAAAAGAGAATGTTCAAGTCATTTCTTGTACAATCAGCTGTTCAGATTAGCATACAGTCATTTCAGCCTTTATGAATAAAAGGGTTTTCTTAACCTTAAAAAAAAAAAAGAAGACAATGGCTTGACTATGGCTATCCTTGAGAATTTAAAACAATGACAATAGGGTATTGTTATTAGGAGTGAATATGAATCGGTATCCGAAACAAAGTTCTTATAAATCTGCCGTCTTCAAAGCCCATGTTTTTACACATGTATTTTACTAGAATTTTTTTTTATATTCACGTGGTTTGTTTCAAGTGTAAATGGATGAGCTATTTGCATTCCCTTATGCATTATGTGAGGAAAAGGAAATTTATCCAAGGAAAATTTCTCTTTTAAAGAGGAAGTTTGGGGATGTCTGGCTGGCTCAGTCAGAGAAGTGTGTGACTCTTGATCTTGGGGTGGTGAGTTGGAGCCTTGTGTTGTGTGTAGAGATAACTTAAATAAGTAAAGCTTAAAAAAAAAAATAAAGAGAAAGTTTGTCCTGTTCTTGCCCCATTGCAGTCAGAATCATTACTGATAAATAGCAACATAGTTCAGACACAGCTCTTCTGGTTTACCCCAGAACAGGTTGTTAGTGTAAAGCCACTTAGAAGTCGGTGAGAGAGAGAGAGACTCAGGCTGTAGGTTAAGAGACTTTCCTTCTTCCATCTTCCATGGCTGTCATATGGGTCTTATGGTCTGATCAGTGCAGTCTTTGCCTCTGCTGTACATGTCTAGTCAGCCTCTTTCCCATATCCTGCAGTAGTTATTAAAGGAGCTTTTTGTACAGCTTCACCCCACACTGATCTCCTTTCTTTCTCCAGTTCCTTTGAAATACATCTTCTGTACCAAAAGAATTTAGTATAGATTTGTAAATTCTTTTGTTCACAAATCCATTTGTATCTATGTGTGTGTGTGTGCCTGTGTGTTTTGAATCTCTCAAGATTTTAAGTTCCTTGTGGGCATGAACTGTTTCTTGCAGTTGCCTTGTTTTGTTTTGTTTTCCCTTAGTGCCAACTACAATGTCAGACACAAAATAAGGACTCCATTAAGTATCAGGTGGTTGATAGTTAAGAGGATCAAGGAAAAGTATCAGCCAGGAGTTTATGTATGTGTTAGCTTCTGGTAAATATAGTATTCCAAAAAATTATCTTCCTCTGCCCCTTTGCTTTTTATTAAGAAAGCAGTAACTGGTTGTTCTAGAAAAGAGGAGGTGAAGTTAGTACTTATAAGGGAGACCATTAGGTGTTCTTGCATGTATGTATTGACATACCTTTTGATGGCTGCAGGAGATTTGGCTCATCTACCTTTTAGCCCTATTATGGCAGATGAGAAAATAAAAGGTACAGAAAATAGAGATGTTTGATTTTCTGAGTTGCCTCAAGTTACCATTTTAAAAAACGCCTGCAAGCATTTCTAAAACGGGATCCTGGTCGCTGGTTACCAAACCGGTTTAACAGCACTGCCTCCACGTACTCTGGGTGAGAGGGAGCTCCGAGTACATAAACTTATCAAAGATCACTATCCCAAGTCATTTCAGAACAAGTTGTTTAGAAATGTACTGTAGTTTCTGTGCGAACCATCTACCATAAGCCACGAAGTGATTCAAGGTTCATAGTTCCTTCTTTGTTCCTTTGTTAATCACTGACTTCTGACTGGTGGGAGGTGCCTCCCAAATTTGCTAATGCATTCTTTTTGGATAAGGATGACGCACAGATTGTCCTAATAAGGACTTAGATTGAGAAAGGACCGCCCCCCTCTGAGAAGATGGGACAAGTCAGAGAGAGGGCGGGCAGTTTCTTTTTCAACTGGGGATGACACAAGCATAAGTCATTTCCTTATTAATCGGTTCAAACCAGTTCTTACAGGAACTGGTGGTGATAAATGTGGGACTTCTCAGAAGTCATTCATTTTATTCTTTGTGCCATACCAGTGTGCAGCATTCGCTTAGCTGCCCTCACTCTGAGGATGAACTCTTCTGCTAGAAGGGGCTCAGCTCCTACTTTCTCCCAGACATGTTGGTGGAAGAGATTTTTCTCTAAGGGGTTGTTAAAGGATGAATTTTACCCACTAAAAAAAGTTTAGAGGCTTTGCCAGCTCTGCTGATTGTTGTATTTTTTTTTCCTCTTTCTGTCCAATCCCTGCTTTTTGAATCCAGGTGGTAAGTGGATTTTTCTTAACATTCTTCCTGCTTTTCTCCCCAAATATATCTTTTTTCCTTGGGTTATTGTGCCCTGCTTCCAGTGCTGTCCCCGGCGTAGGTCCATCTCTGCAGAAGCCATTCCAGGAGTACCTGGAGGCCCAGCGGCAGAAGCTTCACCACAAAAGTGAAATGGGCACACCACAGGTGAGACTTGACTCCGTTTTCTTCTCTTTCCCACCCCCGTGGTTTCGGGCTGAAATTACATTCACAGCACTCACTGGCATTTTTAGGCAAATAGAGCTAGGTTTGTTTGTCAGTCTTCTTAACTGAGGTTGCGGCTCTATTTACTCTCTACTGGGGAATTGTCTTTGTCTAAATCAGAAATGTAACTTATATTTTGTATCTATCTTCTCCCAAAAAACAAAGGTAGAGTTAACAGAAAATAATGGATCTGTTATATTGAAGGAGTTCACTGATTGTAATGCTTTATTAACAAATAATAATTCCCAAGTGGATTAAAAATTTTAAATTTGTAGCATTTTGTAGCATTAAAAGGTATTAGACTAACCAAGGTCACTTGAATCTCTCCCTTCATTTTTGCCCTATTTTCAGAGACGGGAAAATAATCTTTTTTTTTTAATCAACTAAGGCTCTTCACAGAGCTGAACTTAAAAACTTTAACTTATTAAACTAAGCCTGCCTTTTCTGTAAACAGTTCTGTGGCAAAGGGAAATGACTAGAAGAGAATGAGTAAGCAGTAACCTGAAATGGGAAACTTGAAGGAAGCATACTTGTTGGATTTTTTTTTTCTTTTTTTTTTCTTTTAATGTAAGTTTGACGCCTAGCGTGGAGCCCAGTGCGGGGCTTGATCTTACGACCCTGGGGTTAAGACCTGAGCTGAAATCAAGAGGCAGACACTTAAACAACTGAGCCACCCAGGCACCCCAACTGTTGGATTATTTATTTTTTATTATTATTATTATTATTTGATGGCCTTAGACTCTGTGTGGCCCTTTGCTGCCCTCAGTTGACCAAATATGACTTCAGGAAGAGCTTACATTTTAAAAAGCTGCTCCCAATGCTGGAACAAGAATACGTAACTATCTTGACACTACTCTCTACAAATATCTACATGGCAACTTCAGATAGTAGAATTTAATCAATTTTATCCTTATGTAGTAAAAGATAAGAGGCTACCTCACACCTGGCCCATTCTAAACTATGTGAATCAACATTGACTTCACATCTAGCAAAGTGAAATCCTAATAATTGGCTGTAAAAAGGCCTGAATGTAGACTTCAGGATACCTGGAGATGTGAGACTTCTCATTTTAATTTTTTAGGCCTTATAGGTTATAAGCAGCAAGTTCTCATCATTTTTCTTAAATATTATAGATGATTCCCTTTTTACTACCAAATTAATGAAATGTTTCTTCTGGATTGTTTTGCATTTATTCTTGCAGGGAGAAAACTGGTTATCCTGGCTGTTTGAGAAGTTGGTGGTTGTAATGGTGTGCTACTTCATCCTGTCCATCATTAACTCCATGGCACAAAGTTATGCCAAACGAATGCAGCAGCGGTTGAACTCAGAGGAGAAAACTAAATAAGCAGGAAAAGGTTTTAATGGCAGAAGTTAGAATGGATGGGTTCTGCCTTAAATTGGGAGGACTCCAAACCAAGAAGGAAAATTCCCTTTTCCAACCTCTATCAATTTTAAATTTTTTTTCCCCTGAAAGCAGTTTAGTCCATATTTTGCACTGACATACTTTTCCTTTGTGTGTTAAGGTAAGGTATCCACCCTCAATTCAATCCAGCTTGTATTTTATTAGGGTGGAATGTGATGTTCAGCAGCAAACTTAACAGAAACTGTCCTTTTCTTTGTTACCTTCAAAAGGCCCACGTGGCACAGTTAAAGAATCCCGGGCACCAAAAAAAAGTTCCTAAGTATGTTGAATAGTCAAGCCATTTAGGCTTGTCAGAAATGACTCCTTTGTTTTTCTAAGTCATTAAAATGTATATAAATTATACTAGATTGGATGACAGTCTTGCATGTCTATCATGGTAAAATTTAATATGCTATCCTGCCCACCCCTTCCTCTCCTACCTTTAAAAAAAAAAGGCCATTTTATGATGCGTTGCACACCCTCTTGGGAAACTGATCTTTAAATTTTGAGACAGTATAAGAAAATTCTGGTTGGTGTCTCACGAATAAGTTGACACCATTTTTTATTCTGTATATTTAGAATGAAGTCATGAACAAACTTTATAAAGACATCTTTGATCATTCCAAAATTGTGTCCGTTTTCTTGAGCGTTTTGATTTTTTTGCTTCATTTTAGCTACTACCACCTACTGGTCAGCCTTGCCGAATCCGCCCACAACCATAATTTCTTAAGCCTTCATGTATTCGCACATAAGAGCCACAACCAAGGCACTTTTTTGTTAGGCTGGAATTGGGCGGCTTGCTACCCATTGCTGAAAGAGCAGCTTAGGGATTTGCATAGCGAGGGGTTTGTGAAAACAGGAGGAATGAAAGTATACAAATTACAGGGCAGTGAAGATAGAATAACTTTTGTTTGTTTAAAAAAAAAAACACTTTCTCATATCTGTGTTAATTTTAGCTCAGCATGTACTCTGGTTTTGACAAATTTTACTTTTTTATGTAACCTAATTTTCTTGCCTTTCTTCAATAAGTGTTACGTTCTTTTGGGATGTTTCTGATTGAACTTGGTCACTTTGTTTTGCTTGGGAGGAAAATAAACAGTTTCTCTTTTTTCTTTAGGAAGATTGTTTCTGGCATTATGTTAAGAGTAGAATTGGGTTTAAATTGCAACAGGCCAGAAATGCCTGATTGTTTTATAAAATCCTTCCTGAATGTCTGCTTATTTTTGCCTACCGTCGTGACATCTTCATGGCTGTACCACCTTGTCGGGTAGCTTATCAGACTGATGTTGACTGTTGAATGTCATGGCAACAGCAGTCGATGGGCTGTCTGACATTTTGGTATCTTTCATCTGACCATCCATATCAAATATTCCCATTTAAACATTACCTAGCCTCATGGTTTATGATCAGAAACTGTGGTCCTTATGTCTAGTGGCACTTTGAATCTTTTATGCCATGATATTGCAGCATTGAGAAGATTTTATGGAAAATTGGGATGGTCTCCATGACCACAGCTAAATATAGAACAACCAACCTGTCTTGTAGGTTTTGAAAAGGTTAACAATCTTTTTTTCTGCCCAGGGACCTTCTGGCAAGGTGATTGATCCTTTATTTGGAAAGCAGTACCCCGATACTCTATTTTAGAGAGATTCATGTTAACCAACAAAATTTTTTACACTCATTAGGGTTATCATGAATTGCAAGTTACCTTCCAGTTGGGTTTCATGTCTTTCACCTGCATTTTATTTGGTGTTTGAAGAAAGGAAAGAGGAAATCAAATATGAATTGTACTATTTGTACTAAATTTTTAGGATTTATTGGTAAATTTGTTTCAGAGTAAGGTATTAGAAAAAGAAAAATGCTTCTTAGAGTGACGATCTAAGTAATTAATACATTTGACGTAGGATGATGGTTGGTTCACTTTCAAATGAATTTACTTGGAAAACAAAAGAGCAGCTGTCCTCCTTCCCTCTGCTAAGTGTCCAGGTGTGGCATGCTCAGATGGTCCTGCTGGATTCCACTGGGGCAGAATGGCACCCTCTGTTCCAGTGGTTGGTTTGTTCCTTTCTTATATCCACCAAAGTGGACACAACAACTACGTGATCCCAAAAACAAACCTAGTTGATTCCAGGTGATGGAAGACCAGAAAATGTGTAAGTGGATGGTTTGCTGTTACTGCAAATAAAAAAAAGGGCCTGGGAATTCTAATTCAGTCTACTTTGTTTAAGTGTCATTTTGTGCCTTGAATGTCTGTGGTACTATATGATATCTCGACTCCGTGACCAGAAGCAGTGCAGTGCGGTATAACGCAACACAACCGCAGTGTGTGCACTGACACACTGGGGAAACTCCCTTCAAAGAGTTCATGTCACGTGGGGAACTTGTAGTATTCGCTCTACTATCTATGAGCTGGAGTGTGGGGCTCCAAAGAAAGGGAGATTTTTATTTTCATCTGGAGGATGGCCACCCTCATTCTCTAAAAATCAGAGAAAGATAAGGCCAGAGTACAGTTTCTGAAGTACACTAGTAGATGCAGTAGCAAGGGCTCCCATAGAAACCAGCTCAGCCTGTTTCCAGGGTGCTCTGTGTGGGCTGTAGCTTTAGTAGGACAGCATGAGGCTTGTCTTCCTTGCACAGCTCCACACTGATTCCTTTGAGTACAATTAATGCATTAAGCTAATTAGAATAACTGGTTGCCCTCTCGTACCCTGGGGTGAACAGTGTTTTGACTGACCCCTGTATAAAGAGCTTATGGGAGTTCCCAGCCTTCTAGTGTCAAAAAGCCTTCCATAATTTTGAAACACATTTCCCTCCATATGCAGCAGCCTATGTTAATGGTTTATAATTATACCTTTCATGTAGGTGACTTTGAGAACTTTTTTTTTTAAAGATTTTATTTGACAGAGCGAAAGAGAACACAAGCAGGGGCAGTGTGAGAGGGAGAAGCCGGCTTCCTGCTGAGCAGGGATCCTGATGTGATGAGGGGCTGGATCCCAGGACCCTGGGATCATGACCTAAGTTGAAGGTGGACGCTTAATGACTGAGCCACCCAGCTGCCCCAGTATACACGTTTTTAAATACTCAGACTGTATGCCCTTGTTTGGATGTAGAAACACCCTGTTTAAAGAAGTTAAAACAGGGGCACCTGGGTGGCTCAGTGGGCTAAAGCCTCTGCTTTCGGCTCAGGTCATGGTCGTCTCAGGGTCCTGGGATGGAGCCCCGCATCGGGCTCTCTGCTCAGCAGAGAGCCTGCTTCCTCCTCTCTCTCTGCCTGCCTCTGCCTACTTGTGATCTCTCTCTGTCAAATAAATAAATAAAATCTTAAAAAAAAAAAAAAAAGTTAAACCAAGATACAAATTAATAAAGAGAAAAGCATGTATTAAGGAACCAACTTGATAAAACCAAAACCATGTTAAATCTAAAACCCCCAGCTAGGCAATTTAAGGTACAAAGCAAAGATACACAAAATTTACTATAAGGGTGACTCGGTGGCTCAGTTGTTAAACATCTGCCTTCGGCTCAGGTCATGATTCCAGGGTCCTCGGATCAAGCCCCACATCACAGGCGCCCTGCTCAGCGGGAAGCCTGCTTCTCCCTCTCCGGCTCCACCTGC
Organism: Lutra lutra; assembly: GCF_902655055.1. NCBI lineage: Eukaryota > Metazoa > Chordata > Mammalia > Carnivora > Mustelidae > Lutra > Lutra lutra. The sequence goes on from NC_062293.1 coordinate 34,197,506, forward strand.
TTGTGTTTCCTCTCACTGTCCCTCTCTGTCAAGTAAATAAAATCTTTTAAAAAATTACTACAAAATAATTGAAAATGCTTTTCTAACATTACCACCTTAAAATATTAACATTTCCTAATTTATTTTTATTATAAAGACAGTTAATACTAAAAAAAATTAGAAGGTAGAGGAAGAAAGGAATATGCTTTTATTTATTTTTTTAAATATTGTATTTATTTATTTGACAGAGAGAGATCACAAGTAGGCAGAGACGCAGAGAGGGTGGGTTGGGAAGCAGGCCCCCTGCCGAGCAGAGAGCCCCATGTGGGGCTTGATCTCGGGACCCTGAGATCATGACCTAAGCCAAAGGCAGAGGCTTCACCCACTGAGCCACCCAGGCGCCCCATCTGCTTTTTTTTTTTTTTTTTTTTAATATTTTATTTATTTATTTGAGAGAGAGAGAGAGACAGTGAGAGAGAGCATGAGCGAGGAGAAGGTCAGAGGGAGAAGCAGACTCCCCGTGGAGCCAGGAGCCTGATGTGGGACTCGATCCCGGGACTCCAGGATCATGACCCGAGCTGAAGGCAGTCGCTTAACCAACTGAGCCACCCAGGCGCCCCCTATCTGCTTTTAATACCTGGTTAGAAATGCTCCATCTAGAATAACCTGTGAGGTTTGCTGGTTGTAAATAGTTATAGCAGTTACAAAAAAAAAAAAATTGGCATGCAAGACCTTTCCTCAGTAGACCTAAAAGTCTCATTTTTGTTAGGAAAAAAAAAAAAAAACGGTTTGTTTTATTCAGAAATAATTTGTGATTGAAGTGCTCTCAAAAAGTTAACCTATATGGGATTTTTTTTAAGTAGGCTTCACGCCCAATGTGGGGCTCGAACTCACAACCCCAGTATCAAGAGTCGCATACTTCACTGACTGAGCCAGCCAGGCGCCCGTAAGCAGGCATTTATAGCCATTTTTGAAAGCCAAGTAATATTCCATTTGTAACTGATGTTGATCAAAGCTTCTCTGGTATTCATAAAACATGGTAAATGAAATGCTAAGCAAAACTGTTGCATCTGAAGTGTTCGTTCCTTTTTCTTGAAGACAACAAGAAAAGAAAGCACATAATGTACTTTAAAATACTAAAAGCAATTGAGTCATTTGTGTCTGGTAGTCAGGGAGTTAGGTTCCTGCCCTTCCCACCAAGGCCAGGAGTTCACCTGAGGTAATGCATTTGCCTTGAGGGTGAGGCCTTGAATTGCAGCAAATAACCTACGTGTATTTGCATATTTAACCAGTACTCATAAAAGAGATTATAATAAAACCTGCTCTGGACAGCTGCTTACTCACTGCCTTTAGAACTGTGTGTGCAGGGATAGGCAGGTGCCAACTGTTTGCTCATTCTCTTTGACCCACTAGCCTTGCACAGTTTGCTGTGTGGGTGTTGATACTACTAAATTAAAAGAAAATTTTATTTTAGATGGCCCCCGCTCTCCACCCAAACACCCTGGACTCATTTGAGATCTGGGATTCTAATTCTGTAGTCGGGAGCCAGACCCAAACTGTGGCCCAGCGTGAGTCAGTTGTAAGTGGCTGGCTGACTCTATGGGAACAGAAACAAAATGCAGCTTAGACGGTTCGTCAGCCAAATCCACAAATGTGTGGCTTTTTGAAACATTGGACATCTGTTCCTTTTAATTTAAAATAAACTTTTTTAAAAAGCACAAAGTTGCTTGGCTCCTTGTTTCTTTGTGTCAGCAGCAGTTGCTGCTGTAACTTAGGAAGCTTAGGATCAGAAAATTTGGAATCTTTAGGGCACAGTTCAGAGAGGGAGGAACAGAGCTGCTTTGGGAAGGGAGGAGATGACTACAGGATAAGAGTCTGGAAATCCCCTTCAGGGGTAATCAGCCCAGGTGTTCAACCCGTTTGTTAACTATTTCCAAATGACTCAAAGGACAAAGGGAGCGGAGCGCTTGGATGCACTCCAGCAGTATTTCTACAATGTAGTCTTTATTTGCATTGGAAACCACATTCCTGAATTCTTGAGGGGAAGGCTCTGGCTTATTCTGGGCATCTTTGACTAAGCGACTCCAGCCATCTATCTAAGCTAACAGGCACTGCCTTCTTTTGAGAGTTTCCACAGGGTGAGTAAGTGCAGCTTGAATTGATGGCCTTCCCCACCTAAAGCCTTCTGGAGAGGTCTTGTTCTGGGACGGAGGCCTTTATAGGCCACATTTCTCTACCCCCCCCCCCCCCCCCCGCCCTCATCATTCTAAATGTGCAGTTTAGCTTTGTTGCTATGTATCCCCTTTAGGGGCTTAGAGCTTGAGCAGCTTTTTCCTTCAGGCGCTTTTGACTGACCCAACCCAACAGCATTGCTGAATTGTGTCCCAGCCTGTTTCTTTTTTCTTTTTTTAAAGATTTTATTTATTTATTTGACAGACAGAGATCACAAGTAGGCAGAGAGGCAGGCAGAGAGAGAGGGGGAAGCAGGCTCCCTGCTGAGCAGAGAGCCCGATGTGGGGCTCGATCCCAGGACCCTGAGATCCCAGGACCTGAGCCGAAGGCAGCGGCTTAACCCACTGAGCCACACAGGCGCCCCCGAGCCTATTTCCAATGGGGAAAAAAACACATTTCCGTGGAGTAAAGCAGTTTGAGATTTGAAGAGAGATGCTTCTGCCTTTCCCTGAAGGTAGGAAATAGCTGTTCAGATGACTCTTGTCTCTCTTTGGCTACCATGTGTTGGAAACGAGCAGCTCAGGTTCCCTCCTCTTAGCTGTAATACAGTAGCCTGGTGCACCAATCACCCCAAGAACCGTGTTGTCCTCAACCTCTTCTCATTAGTTAAAAAATAAATAAATTATAAAGCTAAAAATGAAAGGATGCCTTTCTCTGCCTTGTATTTTTTTTAAGATTTTATTTATTTATTTGACAGACAGAGATCACAAGTAGGCAGAGAGGCAGGCAGAGAGAGAGAGAAGGGGAAGCAGGCTCCCCGCTGCCCAAAGAGCCCGATGTGGGGCTCGATCCCAGGACCCTGGGATCATGACCCAAGTCGAAGGCAGAGGCTTTAACCCACTGAGCCACCCAGGCGCCCCTCTGCCTTGTATTTTTTTAATGCACCTTCCAGCAGAGAGGTCCTATCACTTGAGTGACCAGCCTAAACCTCTTAAAGCAGCCAGACTTTCTCTGCCTAACCTCACAGTGGCCACATTCTTGAGGCTCCTCAGACACTTCTGCTCCATTCGGACCATTGTATCAGCCCCTTTCCATTCCCATGTCCCTTCTAAGGTATACTTATACACAACCACGTAACACCAGCAGTCAAGATTAGCTCCCAGGAACCTCCTCTAATGTGCCCTTTACCAGGAAGTACAGTGAATTACTGTAACTGATAATGATTGTTTGCTCGCTTTGTACCAGGTGCTGTTTTCAGTGCTGTTTTGTGTTGTTGAATACTGAAGTCCTTACAACTCCATGAGAAAATTAAGGTAAAGTTTAGTAGCTAGGTGTGGGAAGCAAGGTTGCAGAAAAAGGATTCAAACCCTAGGCATTCTGGCTCTTTAACATTCAGTTCTCCAGAAAAGTCCAGTACAAAAGTCCAAGCTTGTTTGTTGGCTACAAACTTATTTCCTCTTGTGATCACAAATAGGTGATGGAGAAAGAGACACTGGAAATCAAGCCCACAGCCTTAAAAGTTTTGCTATTTAAATAGATGAGCGGTCTTTGTGCTTCCCTGTATCACAAGGGTGGACAAGCCAGCTCCATTCTTAACCATCCTGTGTGGGCAGGTTCCCAGAATTATGTTTGCTATAATTATGATCACAAAGCAATTTCTATTTGTATAGACCTTTTTTTTTTCCCTCTCTTTCAAAGCACTTTCACATGTTAAATTTTATTTGATCTTCACAGCAACCCTATGAAATAGAGCCAAAAGTGGCATTAGCCACATTGGGGGAGAGGGGGATATTTTTGAATTTGCTTTTTAAATTTCTATAGGTTTAAGGTACTGTGGGGAAGAGACAATGCTAGTGACAATAATCTTCTCCCTCTAGGACTAGAGAGTCTTCTTGGGGGTATTATGCATCTGTGCAGATAACTACAATACAAGGTGAAGTCTGGCTAAGGAAAGCACTGAGGAGAGGACTTGAGAATGGCTGAGTAGGAAGGATCAGGAAAGGTTTCATGAAGATGAGGCATTTGAATTGCCAGCTAGGGTGGACAGAGGGAAAGCAGTCCAACCACAGAAAGCCTTGTGGGACAGCAGGAAGCATAGAGAAGAGAGCTCTGTCAGGTGGGGAGAAGAGACAAGACTCAAGGAGCCACCTAAGGTCAGTCCACACACCTCTGTTATTCTTTGCTTTATCGCCATTTTGTATCCTCTAAAGCACCTGCATAACTCACAAGTAGTTTCTCTGTTGCCTTTTTGTTGTTGTTGCCTGCTCAAGAACATAAGCCCTGTGAGAGCAGGCACTGTTATGCTCTCGGTTGGTTGCCCTGGACCTGGCACTCAGTAAGCTCACAGTGTCTGCTTAGTGACCCTCGCAGTCGTCCAGTGAAGGAACGGTGTATATTCGAAGGTGGACAGGAGAGGCTACCTGAGTCAGGGTCCCAGGGGACTAGGCAAGGCCAGAGTAAAGGAGGTAGAGCAGAGGTCAAGAAGGAACCTGAGAACCTGAGAAGATAGTTGTGCTGATCCAGGCCAGGAATAAAGGAGGAGGAGCAAGTTCGAGAGCATGAGAAATGGTGGTCTGTTCTGAACACACAGAGGGAAGGTACTGCTCAGTAGGATGGAGGGTCCCACCACGGGTCTTATTTCAGGATTTCTAACTCCTGGACTTGTGAATGTACAATCCGACCACCCAGTGACTCTGTCAGAGAATAAACTGGACTTTTTCAGAGAATTCTCTACAGTAATATGTCCTTTGTACTTTCTCATAAGTGATCATCTAAGCCTTGACTAGTTATATAGCTCTCTTCTTGAAAAGACGGCACTGTAACCAGACCTTGGGGCCACAGGAAGCCACTTTAAAATTCCTCATCCCAGTTGTATCCTGCTTGCTTAATGAATGGCTCCTCCCTATGAGAACTGGGAGGATGGTAATTCCTGGATGGATTGTCTTTATAAGGAGAAAAGTTTGGCAATGTGATTTCCTGTATATTTCTACTGGAGTCCAAGATTCCAACAGTGCTAGCCTAGACAGCACTGGCAGCCACCTAGAACCCAGATGTCATAAGTATTCCCAAGTAAGTATGAGGGCATCCTCCCAACTGCCTTTGCCAAGCCAAAAGGCAGAATCATGGCTTTATTACACCTTCTAGCATGTGGTCAAGGCGGCTTTCCATTTGGCTGCTTTGGTGCTGGTGTTGTTTACATGTTTCAATAAATGAGTTATGGTTACTGAAGTTGGCTGGCTAGGAGTTCAAAATCAATGACATATGACCACAATTATACCACTCACCAGGAGCAGCAGAGTTCAGAAGGAGAGATTTAGTTGTGTGTGATCCTTTGATGGAGAAGAGAGGTACAAAACTAGTACTCTCTAAGGTGGGTGTGTAGTTTTTGAAGCCTGGGAGAACTGGGATTGTCACTGTTACTGGCTTTCTGATGGAATCAGACATAATGAGATGCCTATCTAGTAAAAGCATCTATGTGGGAGTGCTCTTGCATGATTTCAGAAGAGAAACGGAAGCTGAAAATAGCGCTTTTAGAAAAACAGAGATCAAAGAAATTTTCAGATGCTCTACATTTCCTTCTTCAAACATAAAGAATCCCTTGGAGCACAAAAGATATCCCTGCACTCTGCAAGGAGGAAATAAAAGTTCTTTCATACAGGGACATCTGTCTGGCTCAGTCGGTAGAGCATCTTTTTTTTTTTTTTTTAAAGATTTTATTTATTTATTTATTTGACAGAGAGAGATCACAAGCAGGCAGAGAGGCAGGCAGAGAGAGAGGAGGAAGCAGGCTCCCTGCTGAGCAGAGAGCCCGATGCAGGGCTCGATCCCAGGACCCTGAGATCATGACCTGAGCCGAAGGCAGCGGCTTAACCCACTGAGCCACTCAGGCGCCCCTTGGTAGAGTATCTTACTCTTGATGTTGGGGTTGTGATTTCGAGCCCCATTGGGTGTAGAGATTACTTTTAAAGACAAAAAATGTCTCAGGCTGCCTGGGTGGCTCAGTCAGTTATATGTCAGCCTTCGGCTCAGGTCATGATCCCGGGTCCTGGATCAAGCCCTGAGTCAGGCTCCCTGCTCTGCAAGGAGCCTGCTTCTGCCTCTGTCTGCCTCTGCCTCTCGCCTTACTTGTGTTTGCGCTCTCTCTCTCTCTCAAGTGAATAAAATCTTAAAAATAAAGACAAAAAAAAGTCTCAAGAAACTACGTAAGAGGTGCCTAGCTGGCTCAGGAGGTAGAGCATGCGACTCTTGATCTTGGGGTTGTGGGTTTGAGCCCACTTGGATGTAGAGATTACTTAAAAATTAAAAAAAATCTTTAAAAGTTCTTTCAGATACAAAAGATTTCCTACTTTTTTTTTTTTTTTTTTTTTTTACTTTTTAGGCTGCTCCCAGACTGTGTTTGTGTGAGAAATATTTACTAGTCTTCCTTGCAATAGGCAGTGTGTTCATTAGAAGGAAATGGTGAGATAGTAGGACCCCAAAGTTAGTCTTTAATTTCCCTTCTTCCTGTGTTTGTCCTCTGAATGTACATAGAGGATCCTGTAATCTCTACACCTATTTATGTGGTAGTTTACAGAACAATGATGCTGCCTTCTCCTTCAACCCCTTGTTACTGCCTTCTGATTCATTTGACTTATTTCTTCATTCATCAAACTGTTCAGGTGTTAACACCCCTTTTAAAAATAACAAGTTAGGGGCGCCTGGGTGGCTCAGTGGGTTAAGCCGCTGCCTTCGGCTCAGGTCATGATCTCAGTGTCCTGGGATCAAGTCCCACATCGGGCTCTCTGCTCAGCGGGAAGCCTGCTTCCCTCTCTCTCTCTCTCTCTGCCTTCCTCTCCGTCTACTTGTGATCTCTCTCTGTCAAATAAATAAATAAGATATTTAAAAAAAAAAAATAACAAGTTAGTGGGGCACCTGGGTGGCTCAGTGGGTTAAAGCCTCTGCCTTCGCCTCAGGTCATGATCCCAGGGTACTGGGATCGAGCCCCGTGTCGGGCTCTCTGCTCAGCGGGAAGCCTGCTTCTCCCTCTCTCTCTCTGCCTGCCTCTCTGCCTACTTGTGATTTCTGTCAAATAAATAAATAAAATCTTTAAAAAAAAATAACAAGTTAGTTTATCTTTACATTGGGTTTTTCAAGCTTGGTTTAAAATAAAAATATGCCGGGTTAACTGGCTGGCTCAGTTGGAAGAGCACATTACCCTTGATCTTGGGGTCATGAGTTTGAGCCCCTCATTGGGCAAAGAGTTTGCTTTAAAAAAGGCAAGCAAAAGAAATGCATAGCATAAAAAGGAAATCTGAGAAAGATACTCCCCCAGAGAAAATTACTATGAAGTTTAGTGTGTATCCTTTCAGGACTGCTCAAAAATGCTCTGAGCTTCCCATTCTCCTTTGTCTTGGCGGCCTGGCAGTGGGGGTCAAAGCAGGGGCAGCCAGAATCACTGGTTCACGTCTCTTATTTGTATCTTCAGGTCAGTGTTAGACTGCTCCGTCCCTGTCCTTACTGAACAAAATTAAACAAATCCGTGTGTTTTTCGTAACATTTAACAGCCATTTCTGTTTGTCTTGGCTTACTGCCGCATGTGTAAAGGGAACAGTGGGAGTGCTTAACTTCAGAAGGCTTGGAATTCCAGGACTAGGGCTTTAGATTTTAGGCAAGTACTTAGAAACAAAGACATTTCTTCATTCTCAACATATTGAGTTTATATTGTCCTAGGTGGCTCTTAACTGTATAGATGGGTCAGAGACCAAAAAAAACGTTTTGAAGATTTTATTTGAGAGCAAGAGAGAGAGAATATTGGGGGGGGGGGGGGGCGTGGCATAGGCAGAGGGACAAGCAGTCTCCTCACTGAGCAGGGAGCCCCATGTGGGGCTCAATTCCAGGCCCTTGGGATCACGACCTGAGCTGAAGGCAGATGCTTAACTGACTAAGCCATCCAGGCACCCCGAGACCAAATATTTTTAATTATGTTTGTATTTCCACGTCCTCAGTTTTATCTGTTACGAGATCTGTTGATAATAAGTGAGCTTTAATGGGCTTTACTTTGTGCCTCTAGTTTTGCAGTTTTTTGTCTCTTCCATAGTTTCTTAGACGTGTGTATTAATCTATAAACTCTACCATGAGCCAGGCATATGCTTTGCCGCAAAGAATATATCAAATGGTAAACTCCTTAAGGACAGAGGCCAGGTTTTACTCATTTTCAAAATCTGCCTCTCCTAGCGCTGTCTTTCCTTGCGGGTGGTTAATGAATGTTTGTTGAGTTAAGCTCACATCCTGCCTTTTTCATACCGTTCACATGAGCTGAACTTAAGCAAAGTCCTTTTTTTTTTTTTTTTCCAAAAAGGAAACTCCCATCTTTTGCCTTATGTCATGTTTCTTACTATCATGTTCCCATGACCCTTCACCTAATAAGGACAAGTTTGTTCAGCTCCCTTTTCTATAGTTCCCAGGCTTTTGCTCCTGAAATGTCTAGAATATCCCTATTCAGCAGAAATATAATTCAAGCCATATATCTAATTTAAAAACTTTAGGGGCGCCTGGGTGGCTCAGTGGGTTGGGCCGCTGCCTTCGGCTCGGGTCGTGGTCTCAGAGTCCTGGGATCGAGCCCCGCGTCGGGCTCTCTGCTCAGCGGGGAGCCTGCTTCCTCCTCTCTCTGCCTGCCTCTCTGCCTGCCTCTCTGCCTGCTTGTGATCTCTCTGTCAAATAAATAAATAAAAATCTTTAAAAAAAAAAAAAACAAAAACTTTAGTAGGTATATTTCAAAATGTAAAAAGAAGCAAGTATACCAATTTGAAGAGTTTAACTCAGTATGTCCACAATATCATTTCAACAATCAAAAATATTTATATTGTACATTCTTTTATTCATACTGTCTTCAAAATCCAATGTGTATTTTATACTTACAGTGCTAGCTGCATGTGGCTAATGGCTACCTTACTGGACACCACAGGTACAGAATCTTTGCGTTTCTGTGTACTCCCCATGTAGATAATTAGACAAACTATGAAAGTATTCATCTTACTGGTTCCATCATGAGCAAAGGAGATAAATTCAGGTAAGAGGATTATTTGCTAAGTGACACTTTATTTGGCTTACTGTTTCTTCTTCAGCTATTCTCGTAAGCTATTAGATATTTCGTTACTTTAGGTAAGGTCTAAATTCAGAAACCATCAAGTCTTTTTCAGAAAATGCTTGGAAGCTATTCTTTCTTTGTAAGCAGTTCTTGAGGGTTGCGGGGGGGTGGGGGGCATCACCAACCTTCCTTTTCATCTCTTCCTATGTCACTGGCTCCCTGGGATCTCAGTGATCAGGATTTTCTATCTTTTCCCTCTTCTGCATTAAATGCCCTATCTTCTACAACACTGACCCCACACTGTGTTGCCCAGAAAATGGAGATCTTTACGTTGTTTATCTTAAATTCTTGCGCAAGTATTCTGGCTAGTGGAAATGGGATTCCCTTTATTAGTAAGGCTGACACTGTATTGTCTGAGACATTTCAGAGTATAGGAGTAGGAAGTTATTTATTTATTCTTTTGGTTTTTTTTTTTAAAGATTTTATTTATTTATTTGATAGACATCACAAGTAGGCAGAGAGGCAGGCAGAGAGGAAGGGAAGCAGACTCCCCGCTGAGCAGAGAGCCCCAAGCGGGGCTCGATCCCAGGACCCTGGGATAATGACCTGAGTCGAAGGCAGAGGCTTTAACCCACTGAACCACCCAGGCGCCCCTATTTATTTATTTTAAAGATTTTATTTATTTGACAGAGAGAGAACGAGATAGCGAGAGACGGAAGGCAAGCAGGGGGAGTCGGAGAGGGAGAAGCAGACTCCGCTGACCAGGGAGCCCGATGTGGGGCTTGATCCCAGGACCCTGGGATCATGACCTGAGCTGAAGGCAGATACTTAACAGCTGAGCCACCCAGGCACCCCAGGAAGTTATTTAGTTAAATATGTAGAGCCAGATTTTTTAGCTCACATCCCTAAAATCCATAGGAAACAGTGTGATTGATAAAGATGAGCAGACATCTCTTAAATTACTGGTTATTTGCCAAAAATGACAAGTTAGTGAGTAAAGCCATATTTGGTAGGTAGGTTGAAGAACAAGAAAGGGTTTACTGCCAAACCTTGGGCTCATGGGAGAGACTACTGTGATAGGAACATATGGAGCATGTTTTAAAACAAAATTTTGGACAGGAATTCAAGTGTGATAAACATGGTGGTCAGAAGAATCACTGGTATGTACCATGCAGAATAGTCCCCAGAGCCAGGGAGGAGGCCTTTCAGACCAATTTAAAGCCCAGACTAGAGCTCCCAGTTCGTTGTTCCCTGTACTACATCTTTCCTGTAAAAAAGTGGAACATGGACACGGGAAAAATAGTAAGCAATAATTAGGAAGCTAGGACTGGAGCATCAGGACATTCAAAGAAACTTAGCTACATTGTAAGCTTCTTCATTTTGACTATGTGGTATTAACCTCTATGTCCTTAACATCCAGTTCAATGCCTGGCACTGACTAGATACTGGTTGAATGAATGAATGGCCTGAGAACAGTGAACTGTGGATACGCTGGCGAAAGTCTAAGTGACAGGTTAAGTAAAGGAGAAAGATGTTTATGATTGACTGGATCGTGTTGGCAGGAGGAAAGCTAGAAGCAAGAGGGAATGAATGGGGAGAAACAGGTTCTACAGCTTAAAGAACTCTTGACAAAAGCACAAATGAAGGGGTGAAAAAGCCTTGAAAATAAGCAGTTTGAATTTACACTTCCTTCCTGCCTACAGGGGTTGTGTGCAGGCTCTGTGGGAGAAATGTGAGTGACAACGTAGTACTCCAGTTACCCAGTAATCTGAGATATTACAAGTTCAAAGCCTCTGGATCTGTATGCCCAGGAAGTTATGATCCTAATGTTGTCCTGGCTGATCTGCTGATAGGTCATTTTCTCGACGCAAAATACATTTCCAGTGACATCCTCTATCTTGAAGTTTTGGCATCACCTTCTATGTGTTGAAGTTAAATCACAAGTCTATTAGCAAAAATTTTATGTTACTCCAAATAGACCAAAAAGAATTTTTTTTCCATGTAAATGTTTAAGACAAGTCTGCAAATATTTGAGTATTCACACACATCAAATAATGGATCATAAAAGAAAAGCTCTACTCATATAAGTGAATGGACCAAGAGCTGTGTCTACCTGCGGCTTTTTTCGAATATTCACCTGCCATTGATTCCATGGGTTGCCAAACTAGAAATAAACTCATGCCCGTTGGTACCTCATGAATTACTTCCTTAAATATAGAGTGATTAACCTTATGACTTTCTTTAAGCTTCACTTGTAGCAGGTTCCTCAGAATCAGCTTAACCCCCGGGGAGCTCCAGATCTTCATTAATGCTGGTTCGGTTTGGGAAACTGTTTCAGGCTTTGGATGTCTTCAGTGTAAAAACCATTACTTTTATTATTTTGTAAAAATCATTATCTGATTATTTTTCAAGTATACTTGGGTTAACAAAATGCAGCAGAGGGGTGTGCCTTTTAGTGGCTGAACAGACCACTTCTTACATTCCTTAGAAATAAGATATGGCTCAGTATTTTAAATCATAGCAACAGTTGATAAGAAAAACAGCATAAAAGTAATCATTTCCATATGGAAAGAAAAGGAAGAAACCAGTGAAGCTGTGAACTGTCATTTTTCCATATAAAAATAAATCACCACTGGTAGATTTGGCAGAAGGGGCAAATGTTCCTATTTGTTTCCCATTTGACATTTTTTAATACACTGCATGTGACGTATTTTATTGAAATACACAAGTACTCTCAAGTTCAGTAGCCAATTTCCAAGTGTGTTTTGTTCTTCTCAGTGAAACCCACGTCTGTATGTGTCAATTTCATCAAGGACAGTATTTCCTTGCTGGCAATTTTTTCAACTTCGTGAAATTTTAATGGAAGCTCTTTTTTTTTTTTTTTAAAGATTTTATTTATTTGACACAGAGAGAGAGGTCACAAGTAGGCAGAGAGGCAGGCAGATAGAGAGGGGGAAGCAGGCTCCCTGCTGAGCAGAGAACCCGATGTGGGGCTTGAACCCAGGACCCTAAGATCATGACCCAAGCAGAAGGCAGAGGCTTAACCCACCGAGCCACCAGGCGCCCTAGGCACCCCTTAATGAAAGCTCTTACCCCTTTTTTCTGACAAGCAAAACATCTTCCATCCTAGCTAAATACTATAAGTAATCTGAAAGCACTAGTTGAATATAGTCCGTTTCTGCTCTTGCATTTCAAGATCTAAAAGAAAAGGTGACCTGATTTTCTGATGCCTAGAAAATTTAAGAAAAGCAAAAATTTACTTATTTTTGTACTTAAGCATGATTTATGTTTATTAACAAAAGCTGATGTTTATTTTTAAATAGCTGCTTCAAGTGGAAAATCTTAACTATTACAGAAGAAAATAGTGAAAAAGTTCATGGTCTAGCATTTGACAATAACTCCCTCTTGTGGTTCAAAGTATCCACTTCAATTAAATGCAGAACTGCAGGAGCTCCTGGGTGGCTCAGTCATTAGGCGTCAGCCTTCAGCTCCTGTGCTGATCCCAGGGTCTTGGGATCGAGCCCTGCATTGGGCTCCCTGCTCGATGGGAAGCCTGCTTCTCCCTCTGTTCCCCCTGCTGGTGCTGTCTCTCTCTTTCTCTCTGGCAAATAAATAAATAATAAAATCTTAAAAAAATAAAAATAATTTTTTTTAAAAATGCAGAACTGCAATTTCTTAGCTTCAAATTGTGTGGTGAAAGTTTAGCTGGTATTTAGTGAATCCTTTTTTTTTTTAAGATTTTATTTATTTATTTGATAGAGACATGGCAAGAAAGGGAACACAAGTAGAGGGAGTGGGAGAGGGAGAAGCAGGCTCCCCATGAGCAGGGAGCCCGAGGCAGGGCTGGATCCTAGGATCCTGGGATCATGACCTGAGCAGAAGGCAGATGCCCAGTGACTGAGCCACCCAGGCGCCACTAGTGAATACTTTTTGACATAAAGAAGGGAAGACTTAGAGGGGCACCTGGGTTAGCTCAGTTGGTTAAGCCTCTGCCTTTGGCTCAGGTGATGATCCCAGGGTCCTGGGATTGATCCCCACCTCAGGCTGTCTGCTCAGCAGGATATCTGCTTCTCTCTCTCCCTCTGCCCCACCCCCTGCTTGTGTGCTTGCTCTTTCTCGCTCTCTCAAATAAATAAAAGCTTAAAAAAAAGAAGAAGAAGAAGGGAAGACTTAGAAACATGGGGACAAAACAGAATATTCCCTTTTTTGGATACTTCCAGAGTTCCAACATCTCAGCAAAGTGTTTCCAAATTTCTTTATACAAGTACCAGTTTCTTTCTTACTAATGAAAATATCTCATAGACATTTTCATTGAAAACATGACATTCTCCATTTAAAAGGTCTTCCTCCTTTTCTGTGGTCATAGCATGCCAAAGGAAACAGCATTCAACTTTGTTACTTTAACAGGTAGAGATTTGAAAACCTTACAGAGAAAGTATTATTGAAAATATTTTAGCCCATGGGGTGCCTGGGTGGCTCAGTGGGTTGAAGCCTCTGCCTTTGGCTTGGGTCGTGATCCCAGGGTCCTGGGATCAAGCCCCGAATCAGGCTCTCTGCTCAGCAGGGAGCCTGCTTCTTCTCTCTCTCTGCCTGCCTCTCTGCCTACTTGTGATCTCTCTCTGTCAAATAAATAAATAAAATCTTTTCTTTAAAAATATAAATAAAAATAAAATATTTCAGCCCAAAAATGACTTAACATATTTTTCCTTTGTTCGACATCAGAGGTTGCAGTAACTGGCAACAACCTGTTCCAACAATGTGAAACTATCCAAAAAGTCCTCTTCTTCAAGTCCAAATTTTGTGTACTGATGAATGTAGGCTCTGGTGAAAGAAATAAAATGTAAAATAAAAAAAATATATCAGGCAAATGAATAACTCTTAAAATCAAACAATAAGTAGAACTTTCCTAGTTCACGAATACTTGAAGATGGCAGAACCTCTTAAATGTCTTAGATTTGCTTCAATGTTTATTCCAAAGATTAGCAAACTGAGAACGTTTATGTCAAGCTCCCTGTCTCTTTAGTGTCTAAGAGAGTGACAATAAGAAGCACATAGGAAAAAGAAGCATGTTCAGATTTGGTTATCGAACCCAGTACATACTCAACACCCTACAGAGATGACTGGGTTCAGTATCAACTCTAAAAAGTGCCTGAGAATTTTCACCTAAACCTTGAAATTTCAGAAATACATTAATCCAGTTCTAGGAATGAAGTGAAGTCTCCCAAGTATTTTTCAGACATTTAATTTGTAGTTATGCCAGGTGGTTCTATGAATACCCTGTACCCCCCAAATGAGAAATCATGTTAAAAAGAATGTCGAGCAAAGGCAGACATGGATTAAACTGAGGTAATAAGGGCGGTGGCCATTTAATGGGAGTGGGAAGAGAACAATACCAGGAAAGGACAGAGTTCACAATCCTGGGAGTGGGGGCTTATAGAATGGCCACGTGAAGGATGGGGGGCCCTTGGGAATCCTGGCTAATCACAGTAGAGGCCTTGCCCATTAATATGGAAATTTTGCTTTGACAGGAGGTAATTGTGGCCGAGGTCAGGAAATCTGATAACACATTTCTTAGTACCAAGCAGAAATTTCTTAGCAGACAGAGTTGAACTTGCAAGATTTCTTGCTGAACAAGTTCAGGGATCTCTTCCATTCTTCCAAGGGTCTTATTTTGGAAAACTATGTTATTGTCCAGCCTCATAATGAAATTTCTACTTTCATTTCATTTCATTTCATTTAGAAATGACTCCTCTAGTCAATAACAGCACTGTAGTAGGTGATTTTACATGGGTATCACATTTAATCCTCACTGCATCTCCTCAGTGTAGACCCACTGCACAGATAAGAAAATGACACCTGAACTAACATGACCCAGTTTCACACCTACAAAGCGGTAACTGTGCTTACTCCAGGCTGTAGGTTGTATGTTTATGTTCCCCCCAAATTCATACATTGAAATCCTAACCCACAAGGTGATGGTATTAGGCGGTGAGGCCTTTGGAGGGTGATTCGATCACAAGGGTGGAGCCCTCATGAATGGGATTAGTGCCTTTTAAAAGGGGCCCATGAGGGACGCCTGGGTGGCTCAGTTGGTTAAGCAGCTGCCTTCAGCTCAGGTCATGATCCCGGTGTCCTGGGATCGAGTCCCACATTGGGCTCCTTGCTCTGCAGGGAGCCTGCTTCTCCCTCTGCCTGCTATTCTGTCTGCCTGTGCTCGCTCTCTCTCCCTCTCTCTCTGATAAATAAATAAAATCTTAAAAAAATAAAAAAATAAAAAAATAAAAGGGGCCCATGAAGTTTCTTTGTCCCTTTGGCTATTTCAAGACACAAGGAAAAGAAACCACCTATGAACCAGGAAGTAGGTCTTCATCAGACATCGAATCTGCCAGCACCTTCACTTTGGACTTCCTAATCTCCAGACCTCTTGAGAAATTTTGTTGTTTATAAGGTACCCAGTCTGGGCTATTTTTGTTACAGCAAACCAAACAGACTAAAACATTCCAAATCCTGCTTTGTGTTTTAAGGTATTATCTGCCTAAGGTAGAAAGGTTTGTAGATTTATTTTTTACTTACTTTGAAGCAAACATATTCCAGGCTTTGCCCACAATTGTATCAAGTGGTTTTAGTAAGAACTGGCTATTGCTGACCAACGCTGCAGACTTCTCATATTTGCTAAAGGCTCGCTGGGTTTTCCACACATTGAAAGCATTAATAGGTTTTAACCAAGAAGTATAGAGACCTGGATCTTTAAATCCTCCTAGAGTAAAACAACACAAAGCCATTGTTTACATCATAAATCATTAATTTTAGAAACAAATTAATAAACTTTTTTTTTATTCATTTCACCAGAAATCTCCTTTTGTTTTGCCTTCTAATACTAGCTTTATGGGCGCCTGGGTGGCTCAGCTGGTTAAGCATCTGCCTTCATCTAAGGTCATGATCCCAGAGTCCTGGGAGGAGTCCTGCATCTGTCTCCCTGCTCAGTGGGCAGTCTGGGTCTCCCTCTGCCCCTCTCCCTGCTCGTGTACACTCTTTCTCTTTCGCAAAAATAAATAAATAAATAAAAATATTTAAAACTAGCTTTATGTTGCTTTTGGATAAATGATCCATATTCATTGTAAAAAAAAGTAATTCACATCATTCAGGAAAGTAAATGTGAGATAGGAAACCATCAAAAATCCTAGAGGAGAATACAGGTAACAATCTCTTTGACCTTGGCCATAGCAACTTCTTACTAGATATGCCTGGAGGCAAGGGACACAAAAGCAAGAATTAACTATTGGGACTTTATCAAGACAAAAGTCTGCACAATGAAGGAAATAGTCAACCAAACTAAAAGGCAACCTTCAGAATGGGAGAAGTTATTTGTGAATAGCATATCTGATAAAGGGTTAATATCCAAAATCTATAAGGAACCAATCAAACTCAACACCCAAAAAACAGATAATCCAGTTAAGAAATGGGCAGAAGACACGAATAGACATTTTTCCAAAGAAGACACCCAGATGGTCAACAGACAAGTGAAAAGATGCCCAACATAACTCATCATCAGGGAAATACGAATCAAAACTACAGTGAGATACTGCCTCACACCAGTCAGAATGGCTAAAATTAACAACATGGGAAACAACAGGTGTGGGTAAGGATGTGGAGAAAGGGGAACCCTCTTAACACTGTTGGTGGGAATGCAAACTGGGGCAGCCACTCGGGAAAACAGTATGGAGATTCCTCAAAAGGTTAAAAGTAGAACTACCCTCTGACCCAATAATTGCACTACTAGGTATTTACCCAAAGAATACAAAAATACTGATTCAAAGGGACACATATACCCCAATGTTTACAGCAGCATTATCAACAATAGCCAAATTATGCAAAGAGCCCAAATGTCCACTGACTGTGAATGGATAAAGAAATTGTGGTATACAGGGGTGCCAGGGTGGTTCAGTCAGTTCAGTGTCTGACTGTTGATATCCACTTGGGTCAAGATCTTGAGGTCCTGGGATTGAGCCCTGCTTCGGGTTCCCTGCTCAGTGGGGAGTGTGCTTGAAGATTTCTTTCCCTTTCCCTCTACCCCTCTCCCAGCTTGTGTTCTCACTCTCTCATTCTCTGAAATAAATAAAGTCTTTAAAAAAAAGTAGTTGTGGCATACGTATACAATGGAGTATTACTTTGCCATAAAACAAAATGAAATCTTGCCATTTCCAACAACGTGGATGGAGCTAGAGTGTATTATGCTACATGAAATAAGTCAATGAGAGAAAGACAAATACCGTGTGGTATTTAAGAAACAAAATGGACAGGGCGCCTGGGTGGCTCAGTGGGTTAAGCCGCTGCCTTCGGCTCAGGTCATGATCTCAGGGTCCTGGGATCGAGGCCCGCATCGGGCTCTCTGCTCAGCAGGGAGCCTGCTTCCTCCTCTCTCTCTCTCTGCCTGCCTTTCTGCCTACTTGTGATCTCTCTCTGTCAAATTAATAAATAAAATCTTTAAAAAAAAAAAAAGAAACAAAATGGACAAACATGGCAGGAGGGAGAGAGAGAGGCAAACCATAAAACAGACTCTTTACAGAGAACAAACTGATGGTTGCTGGAAGGGAGGTAGGCGGGGAATGGGTTAAATGGGTGATGGGTATTAAGGAGGGCACCCTGTGATGAGCACTGGGTGTTATGTGTCACTGATGAATCACTAAATCCTACACCTGAAACTAGTATTACTGTATATGTTAACTAACTGGAATTTATATAAAAACTTGAAACAAACAAACAAAAAAAAAATGAAGAAAATTTAAAAGTCAACTGAACATCTGAAATGTCACCACCCAGAGAAGACCATGAACATTTTGCTGACCTTCTTGGGTCTGTAATTTTACAAAAATGCTGTTCTGTAATCTGTTTTCATTCACCAATATGTTGTGAACCTCCTTTCCATGTCGTCAAATATCACTCATAAAGTTTTATTATATGAATATACCATAATTTATTTAACACATTTCCTACTGTTGAGCATTTAGGTTGTTTCTGCATTTTTATGTGATAGATATTGTAGTAAATATCTTTGTGAGAACACCTCTCTGTATGTCATGTGCTATGGATACATTTTTGGAAGTTTGATGACTTTATATATCCTCTTATTCTCTCAATGTAAAATCTGAAATGAAGACTATGAAGAAAATGTTCTGAGGTAGGAGAAAGTACACCATTTGACAGACTTGAAACAATCCCATCCCTTTTAATTACCACTTTCTTATCTAAGGTGTATTATAGGAACTAAATTATTTGTTTTTTTTTATTATTACAGCAAGAAGCAGGCAACTTGATACTACTAAAATCATCAAATAAGGAGTACCTGGGTGGCTCAGTTAGCAGGGTTTCCAGTAAAATAAAACCATCAAATAAAGATAAGACAAACCTGGAGATTTTCCATAAAAACACAAAGCTAAAAGAATACTTCTCTTTGAACTTCCTGAAAGTTTTATATCAAAATGCTTGTCACAGAGACCACTGGTTATGCTACATGACCTGTTCTCCCCTTCTTCTTTAGAAAGAGAACCCCCAAATTTTAACTGTATTCATGGCTGCCTTTGTAGCTAGGTGTAGCACAAGTCAGCCCCAATCAAAGCGTATAAACACCAATGTGTGCAACTCTAGGAGGAGGCTGGTGGCATGCTCATTCCTATGTGGTTTGATGCCTGAAGCTCAAACAGATGTCTGGGACTACAAAAGGGAGCCAGAAGGTGAGGACAATAAGAACAGCAAGGCTCAAAAGAAAGAATTAAACCTGTATCTTGTTTCAATCACTTCTATTTTTGGTGTCCAATTACATAGTAACTGATAGAAACACATAATTATGATTTTCTTTCTTTAAAAATAAATTCAGGGACTTCCCTTTTTAAAAATATTTTACTTATTTATTTGAAAGAGAGAGCGAGTGAGAGAGAGCATAAGTAGGGTGAAGGGCAGAGGTAGAAGGAGACTCCCCGCTGAGCAGGGAGCCCAACATGGGACTTAATCCCCAGACTCCAGGATCACTGCCTGAGCCAAAGGCAGACGCTCAACCGACTGAGTCACCCAGCCACCTGGGACTTCCTTTTTTTAAAAAAAATGTGTTACCATGTACATGTGCAGAATGTACATATTGATTTCACCTTAACTTCTTACCCAGATCAGCACTGTGCACATCTTTCCCACGAAGGATGACCAAGTTGGCAATGGAAGTGTTAAACTGAAGCTCCCTGTTGAGAGATGCTTTACCCAGAGTAGGAAGTCTTGATAAAGGAGGCTGTACCTGCCAATCAATACCTACCAAAAGAAAAAAAGCACAAGATTTTATAAATAGTTCAGAATAAGAAGAGAAAAGCATATTACGGTATGTATATTTTACATAAATTTTTATAGTTGCTTTTTTCCTACTAAATGTTTAAAAATTCGTATCTGGTTGACCCAAAATGATTCAAACTATTCAATCCCGAGAAAGGCAGGAAATATTTCTTCATAGAGTACTAAAGGATGGGGGTAGGTACATATGATGGATTTCTCTTCACCAGTAAAAAGAAACTATTAATACACATAACAAACAGCAGGGATACATCTCAAAAGCATTATGGTAAGTGAAACAAGCTTGACTCAAAAAATTATGCACTGTATGATTTACAGAACATTCTGGAAAAGGCACAACCATAAGAATGAAATTCAGATCCATGGTTGCTAGGGGCTGGAGTCAGGGGCAGAAAGTGCCTCCAAAGTATGAACGAACTTTCTGAGATGATGGAAACACTATCTCAATTGTGGTGGAGGTTATACTTTATAGAGGTTTGTCCAAATTCATAGAACCATACACCTACAAAGGGCGAACCTTACTCTATATAGAATACATACAAAAATGTTAAGGGATGTAGAAACATAAAACAAAAATAGGATTGAAAACTGACACCAGTCATGTAGAAATATTAAGAAAATACTCTTAATGTATATAATGGAATATTACTCAGCCGTCAGAAAGGATGAGTATACTTACCATTTACATTGACGTGCATGGAACTGGAGGGTATTATGCTGAGTGAAGTAAGTCAAGAAGAGAAAGACAATTATCACATGGTTTCCCTCATAGTGGACTATAAGGAATAGTGCAGAGGACCATAAGGGAAGGGAGGGAAAACTGAATGGGAAGAAATTCGAGAGGGAGACAAACATTGAGAGACTCTTAACTATGGGAAATAAACTGAGGGTGGCTGGAGGGGAGGTGGGTAAGAAGATGGGGTGACTGGGTGAAGGGCTTTAAGGAGGGCACATGATGTGATAAGCACTGGGTGTTATAAGCAACTGATGAATTGTTGAACACTACATCTGAAAATGATGTACTATTTGTTGGCTAATTGAATTTAAATTAAAAAAAAAGAAGATACTATTAAAGTATACATAGGATAGGGATAAAATTCAGCACACAGCAACAGACTGATTTTCAATGAAAATAAAAACACCATTAACTATAAACTTTGGCATGCTGAACTCAATAATAACACAAATGAGCCAATTTAAAAATCAGAAAGAGGGACGCCTGGGTGGCTCAGTGGGTTAAGCCGCTGCTTTCAGCTCAGGTCATGATCCCAGGGTCCTGGGATTGAGTCCCGCATCGGGCTCCTTGCTTGGCGGAGAGCCTGCTTCTTTCTCTGCCTCTGCCTGCCGCTCTGCCTGCTTGTGCGCTAGCTCACTCTCTCTCTCTCTCTCTCTGACAAATAAATAAATAAAATCTTAAAAAAAAAAATCAGAAAGATGTTTGAATAGAAATTTCACGGAAGAAGATAAACAAACCTAACAAGCACATTAACAGATCTCAACATCACAGTCATTAGGAAAATGCAAAATGAAACCACAAGGAGACACTACTTCACACCCATTAGAATGGCTATAATCAAAACGACTAACAATGTCAGGTGTTGGCAAGGATGTGGAAAACTGAAACCCTCTTCAACTGTTTGTGGGAATGTAAAATGGTGCAGCCATTTTGGAGAGTATAGCAATTTTACAAAACATTAAACACATACTTATCCTTTGACCAAGCAATGCCACTTACAAGTATATAACCAAGAGACTGAAAACATACGTCCACACAAAGACTTTATACAAATGCACACAGCAGCATTATTCATGACAGACACAAAGTGAAAACAAGCTAAACGTCCATCAACTGTTGGACATCTAAACAAAATGTGGTATATCCATGTAATGGGTTATCGTTCAGCAATACTGAAGTTGATACAAATTGAACTACTGATACATTCTACAACGTCGATAATTGAACTACTGATACATTCTACAACATCGATGAACCTCAAAGACATGAAGTAAAAAAGGTCAGACACGGGCACCTGGGTGGCTCAGTGGGTTAAAGCCCCTGCCTTTGGCTCAGGTCATGATCTCAGGGTCCTGGGATCCAGCCCAGCATCAAGCTCTCTGCTCAGCAGGGAGCCTGCTTCCCCCTCCCCTCTCTGCCTGCCTCTCTGCCTACCTGTGATCTCTCTGCCACACAAATAAACAAAATGTTAAAAAAAAAAAAAAAAGGTCAGACACAAAAGACTGTATATTGTCTAATTCCATTTATATGGTATGTCTAAAATTGGCAAATCTATAGAGATAGAAAGCACAGCAGTGGTTGTTTGGGAGTAGGAATAAACATGGGAATTGACTACAGTTGAACACAAGGATCTTTTTGAAGTGATCAACATGTTCTACAACTGTCTTGTGATAGGGGCACAAGGGTGGCTCAGTCGGTTAAGCGTCTGCTTTCAGCTCAGGTCGTGATCCTGGGGTCCTGGGATTGAGCCCCACCTCAACCTCCCTGCTCAGTGGGAGTCTGCTTCCCCTACTCCCTCTCTCTCTGCTCCCCCGGCTTGTGCTCTCTGTATCTCTCTTTCTCAAATAAATAAAATCTTAAAATCTTAAAAAATTTAAAACAAAACAAAAAAACTGGCATGTGATAATGGTTACATAACTCCAAATTTACTAAAAAAATCACCAAATTATACTCTTATCATAGGTGAGACATATGGTATATAAATCACATCTCAGTAAAGATATTTAAAAATTTACGACCTACTGTAAAAGCTGTATTTGTGTGTGTGTGTGTGTGTGTGTGTTTTAAGATTTCATCTATTTATTTGACAGAGAGAGAAAGAGCACAAGCAGGGGGAGCAGCAGGCAGAGGGAGAGGGAGAAGCAGGCTCCCACTGAGCAGGGAGCCCGATGCAGGGCTTGATCCCAAGACCCTGAGATCATGGTCTGAGCTAAAGGCAGATGCCTAACTGACTGAGCCCCCATGTGTCCCTACATACATGAAGATTTTTTTTTTTTAAGATTTTATTTATTTATTTGACAGAGAGAGATCACAAGTAGGCAGAGAGGCAGGCAGAGAGAGAGAGAGAAGGAAGCAGGCTCCCTGCTGAGCAGAGAGCCCGATGCGGGACTCGATCCCAGGACCCTGAGATCATGACCTGAGCCGAAGGCAGCGGCTTAACCCACTGAGCCACCCAGGCGCCCCTGAAGATTTTTTTTTTTTTTAAAGATTTTATTTATTTATTTGACAGAGAGAGATCACAAGTAGACAGAGAGGCAGGCAGAGAGAGAGAGGGAAGCAGGCTCCCCGCCGAGTAGAGAGCCCGATGCGGGACTCGATCCCAGGACCCTGAGATCATGACCGGAGCTGAAGGCAGCAGCTCAACCCACTGAGCCACCCAGGTGCCCCTACATGAAGATTTTTAAAGCTATTTGTCTCAACCTGGTAAGTGACATAAATATATTTATTCATATATACTCATATATATGAAAATATTTATATGTTCAAAGCTGTATCTATAACTGTTAAAAAATGTTGACACTCAAGGTTCTGCATGGGAAAATGACTAAGCAAACTGGTTTATTGACCTAAGAGAGCTCAGAGCAGCATGTCTCATGCTATACCCTGAGGAACACTGTGTTCCTTGAGATGTTAACAGGTATTACTAGAAAAACAGGTACTGAGGCCAAAAAATTTGGTAAGCATTCCTTTAAGATATGAAGATGTGACCTTTCTATTTATCTCCAAACCTCAGGCACTATGATCTAAAATCCATAAGGTATCACTAGTAGGTAATGTTGAGGAAATCCATCCACTTTCATAGTATTGAAACCCAACTCGTTGTTATTTGTGATAAAATATATGACAGGGGTATTTTTAAAAGGCATAAACAAGAAAACAGGGAATGGAAGAGAAGATAATGGGAACAACATTTTGGAAGCTGACAAGCAAATGAGCCAGCGGTGGCTGACTTAGCAACCAGGGAAAGCTGACATTTCTGCCCCCAGTGAAGGTCCTGGCAGGAGGCCAGGCCCTTCTAAAAGGGGGAAACAAGAGGATTAGTTAAAAATCTTCATGCAAGGGGCGCCTGGGTGGCTCAGTGGGTTAAAGCCTCTGCCTTCGGCTCAGGTCACTATCCCAGGGTCCTGGGATCCAGCCCTGCATCGGGCTCTCTGCTCAGCAGGGAGTCTGCTTTCCTTCCTCTCTCTGCCTGCCTCTCTGCCTACTTGTCTCTGTCAAATAAATAAAAAATATCTTTAAAAAAAAAAAAAATCTTCATGCAAAGTGGAGAGGCCAAGACACTTCCTCACTCCTGGCAGCAGAGGGCGTGCCCCCCCCCTTCATCCTAGAAGCCATCTGCTCAGGAAAGGCTAAACCAGTGAGGCTCCAGCCTCCACCAAACTACATGCTGGGCCCTGCGTTCCAGGCTTGGAAGATACAGCAGTAAACAAAACAGAAATCTCTGCTCTTCTAAAGCTTATATCCTACAGAGATCAATGGAAGATCCACACTAAGGAATTCCAGAATGCTAGAGACAAAGAGGAAATCCTAAAAGATTCAAGGGAGAACAAAACAGGATTAGGAATCAGATTGATGTGGGACCTCACGGCAACCACTGAAGCTGGAAGATAACAGAACAATGCCTTCAAAATTCTGAGCAAACATGACTCCCCACCCCCAGATCTTATACCTGAGCAAATATCATCAATCAAATGTAAAGGCAGAATAATGACATGTATAGCTTTAATTTTTTTTTTTTTTTTTTTTTTTTACCTTCCCTGTACTTTTTCTTAGAAAGCTCCTGGAGATCATGTCCTATCAATATGAGAGAATAAACAAAACAAAACAAAACAAAACAAAAGGCAGGTGTGGAATCTAGGAAATCAGACAGAATATAGAATGAGGCAGAGATGTTGGTGCTGGCTGCTCATCAAGCCTGGAGAGTAACCAGGGCAGCAACAAGAGGAGATCTCCAAAAGGGACATTTC
This sequence comes from Lutra lutra, assembly GCF_902655055.1. NCBI lineage: Eukaryota > Metazoa > Chordata > Mammalia > Carnivora > Mustelidae > Lutra > Lutra lutra. Next base: position 34,222,038 of record NC_062293.1, read on the forward strand.
CAAAGAGATAATGAAAGTAAGAGACTACCTGATGGGTTTGAACATGTTGAGAAGGGATTCATTTTTATGGGAAAAATTTAGGGATAGAAGTGTGACAGGCACACAGAATACTGAGCAAATAAGTATAATTTTTGTAAAGTAATCTCTACACCCAATGTGAGGTTCGAACCTGAGTCGCAGGTTCTACTGACTGAGCCAGACAAATGCCCCCAAATAAGTATAATTATTAACCAGAGGAAGAAAAAAATTAACTGAAGAAAAAAATTACATGAAATAAATTTACTCTATGTATACAATACATGGCTCAAGTATAAAAAATGTTTACTTATCAAAGGTAGTACAAACATTGAAAATAAATCTAATTCAAAAGTATGTTATAACCATAAAGGGAAGAGGGAGGGGAAAAGAGGGAGAGAGAAAGAGTGTGTGTGTGTATGTGTGTGTGTGTGTGTGTGTGTGTGTATTTGTGTGTATACAGAGGAAGTATAAGTAGATTCAATTCTCAATTTCACATTAGGAAAACAACTGACAATATCTAAACCTGGAAAATAAAATAAGTAACAGTATAAGCAAGATACTTAGAAATATGGAGGGGAAAACAGCTAAAAACATTGACAGTTTCATCGAGGCAGTGGGGATGTGTAGGACAAGGATCTGCTCTTTCCCTCATTATAAATTCATATTGGACAATTGGTTTTTTAAAAAAACAGATATAATTTACATACAATGCAATGTACAGATATAAGTATACACTTAGATGAGTTTTGACCATTTGATTTTTTAAAAACTATGTTCATTTATCACTTCGATAAAAATAAAACAGGGGCAGCTGGCATGGGATTCCTGGTATCAGGTTAGGGAATTTGAGTCCCAGGTTAGGTGTAGAGATTACTAAAAATAAATAAATAACCTTAAAAAAAATGTCATGCTCCTCTGAAATTTTTTTCATTTTTGGTAAATGAAACTGTGAAGTGATTAAGAAACCCTCCTGGGATGTCCTGGTGAGTTTCTGTAGGAGCCTCCCTGACCAGAAGAAGGCACCACTATTTCAACTGGCCAAGGAAGTTTATATTGAGAATTCCAGTACAGGCACTTTCCCAAGCTTGTGGCCTGCATATTTTTAAAATATCCTTTACCTTCTTCCATTTTTGAATTAGAAATGAGCATCTGTCTCAGATGTTTGAGGAGGCCGGCCCAAGTAAAGGTGCTGTATGCCAGTGAGTTCTCAGACATTTGAGGAATGTTACGAATACCCAGCATCTTGAATTCAGGATGGGGAACCAAATTCTCCATTAAGTCTCCTGTAAAGAAAAAAAAAATCTGAACTAAACTTTTAAATTCCATAATGTTTCCATTGGCCCATGTGGCTTGATGGTTTGGAGGGCCAAACATGTTTTCTCCTCCAAGACCAGAATTGCTTAAGTTTAAAAACATAAATAAAATTTCAGAGACAATGTCTATTTTAGATCACATATTTTGGCACCTATTTTAGCATGAGTGAGAAAAGACACTTTGCCAAAAAGGAGACAAGAATTTAGAAGCTAAGAAACTAGAAACATGAATGAAAAATTTAGCTACACCTCAGGAAAATAAAGTAAGCATGAGAGCTACTATGCTTTTATCATCATTCTATAGTCACTAAATATTCCTTTGGAAATTTTCCTAGATCTCTTATTTATTTTATCTACTTAAATGATAATCAGAACCTTTTAAATCAAACTCTACTAGGAAAAAAAGAGAAGATTAGGGATTCCTGAAGACAGGAATATGCCTGTCTTTAGAAACTTATATTTGTAAAAAAAAAAAAAAGAAAGAAAGAAACTTATATTTGTAATGACACAGGATTATGGAGAAAGACTAATTTGTTTTGCATTCAGAGATGTTTTATATGTTTGTAGAAAAAACTAGAGGAAAGAGAAAAATATATTACTACAAAAACATGAAATATAAATTTTATAGCAGTACAAACTCATATTCTATATCCTCAGGGAAAGAACAGATTTTGACGCCAGCATCTACAAAATGCTGCACAAATTGGTCTTCTGCCTAATGGAGTTTTCTCTAAACCTAAGAGTCCTTTTCTGCAAAATACCTAGAGCTGAATTCTGTTGCACAGCACACATAAAAGAAGTAACAGCCAATAGACGTAGCCTGAGCACTAACACATAAATTATTAATTATCACAATCCACCTTTCCCCCCAGCCTCCTTGTTCACCTACTCTCATTTTAGCCATTCTGGGAACTTGCTGAGACCCTATTATGAACTGAAGGTTTGTTCCCTCCCCTCAAATTCCTATACTGAAATCTTAACCCCTGAGGTGATGGTACGGTAAGGATGGAGCTCTTATGAATGGGATTAGTGCCCTTATAGAAGGGGTCCTCCTGAGCTCTCTAGCCCTTCCTGCCATGTGAGGACACAATGAGAAGATGGCCATCTGAGAACTAAGAATCAGGCCCTACCAGACACCACTACTGGTGTCTCGATCTTGCACTTCCCAGCCTCCAGAACCACAAGAAATAAATTTATGCTGTTTATAAGTCACCTAGTATACAGCACTTTTGATATAGCAACCTAAATGGGCTAAGACAAACTAATCCGTGGACTGCCTGACTTCTTAGTCTATTAGTCTCCCCCTTTCTTCGCTCCTCTCCTTAATCAGCTACTTGCTCTTGTCTCTTCTTCAGATCTTTCTAGTGAAAATCCAATCTTGGATCAGCCTCACTCCTCACATTCTCTGTGCCTGTCAGAGCACAGCTAAAGCAAGTCACCCTGGGGTGCCTGGGTGGCTCAGTTGTTAAGTGTCTGCCTTCAGTTCAGGTCATGATCCCAAGGTCTTGGGATTGAGCCTCGCATCAGGGTCCCTGCTCGGTGGGAAGCCTGCTTCTCCTTCTCCCACTCCCTCTATTTGTGTTCCCTCTCCCGCTGTGTCTCTTTCTGTCAAATAAATAAATAAAATCTTAAAAAAAGAAAAAAGCAAATCAGCCCATCTCACTGATGGGACCCCTCAGAATTTAGATGCCGAACACTGCTGCCCACTAATGCTGATGCTTTGTTGTAAAGGTGCCATCCCCTCAAACACCTGAGTGGAGCCATGTGGCTATCCAAGGTCATCTCATGCAGACTCTGGAGCACAGCAGACATACCTGAGAAGGGGCATGGAGGCCAACGCAGCCAGAAGAGAGTGAGTAGCAGCATATAAGATCAACAAAGCGGTGGGAAACCAGACAGAGCAAAGCGTTACATGTGATCCCAAGGACTCTGGCTTTAACTCTGGGTGAGATGGGAAACCTCCTGAAGGTTTGGAGTAGGAGAGTAACAGGATCTAATGGGATTTAACCTTTTAGACAAGTAAAGCCAGAGTTCAGTCTAGCTGCTATACTTAAGGAAAGGCTGTGCATTGGCAAAAGTTGAAGAGGGAAGACCAGCCTCCAGTCAACTCCTCACAGGACATTTCCATTACGATATAGCAAAGGCACCTCACACTCAACATGTCTAGGACCACCTCTTCCCTGCCCTGTGGCCTACAAACCACATCCTTTTTCAGTGTCCCCAGCTCTAGTGAATAGCACTACAATTTACACTGTTATGCAAACCGGGGCCCCACAAATTCTGCTCTGTACCTCCCTGTCATTTTCTAGATCTAAACCTAGTCGTGTACCACTTTACCCCACCCCCAATTGTTCTCAAATCTGTCCTTATTAGCTCCATTTGTTTAGGCCCTTTTGGCAAGGGCCTGTTATATGAGAGGCTCTGTTCTGAGGACGGGGGACATGGTGGTAAGCAAGGTAGACAGGGCCTCGCCTTCACAAAGCCTCTATTCTAGTGGTTAGAAACAAAGAATAAAAATGGTAATAGAGGGGCGCCTGGGTGGCTCAGTGGATTAAGCCGCTGCCTTCGGCTCGGGTCATGATCTCAGGGTCCTGGGATCGAGCCCCACATCGGGCTCTCTGCTCGGCAGGGAGTCTGCTTCCTCCTCTCTCTCTGCCTGCCTCTCTGCCTACTTGTGATCTCTCTCTCTGTCATAAATAAATAAAAATCTTTAAAAAAAAATGGTAATAGATGAACAAAAACAATGTCAGAGAGTAACAAATGCTGAGAAGGGAACAGATGGAGTGAGTGTCTGTAATATCACTCCATTTGTTATGGAGTGATCTATATATAGTGATATATATAGATATCTATATATAGATATCTATCTATCTATCTATCTATCTATAGATAGATAGATATCTTTAAAGGTTTCCCTCAGCATGATGAGGGTCAGATAAGGTCTCAGTTACTTGGTGGTGATAACTCTGTTGAGGGTAGACTTTTTTTTTTAAGATTTGATTTATTCATTTGAGAGAGAGACAGACAGAAAGAATACACAAGCAGGGGGAGAGGCAGAGAGAGGGAGAAGCAGGCTCCCCGCTGAGCAGGGAGCCCAATGCGAGGCTCACTCCCAGGACCTGGAGATCATGACCTGAGCTGAAGGCAGATGCCTAACCATCTGAGCCACCCAGGTGCCCCCATGGAAGGCCACTTTAAGGGGTAACTGTGACCTGAGACTGGGAAGATGAAAGGGAAATGGCCAGGAGGATATTCCTGGTAGAGGGAGCAGGAAGTTGATGAGGACAGCAAGAACAGACCGCCGGAAAATGAGCTGGGCTATGATGTGCAGTGAGGCCCCCGAGGCTGTGCTCGTGAACAGGGAAAACAGCAGAATGGAACCTGGAAGACAGAAGATGGATTACATACAACTGAGGCACTGGTAGACTCTGCTATAAGAAAGCTGGACCTAAGACTTTAGAATCCTTTTTTTTTTTTTTTTTTTTTTGGAGGCTCCATGGAGCCCTGACCTAACACTTTAAAATTGAGCAACTGAGGGAGCGAGAAAGAAACAAGCTTATGGGAGAAAGCTGTTTCAGATACATTATGTTTGGGATGTCCATACAGGAAGGCTGCAGGATATAGAAATCTGGAGCTAAGAGAATTGGTAGGAGTTGGAGATAAATCAGCAGGTTGGAGGATACAAATGGCATTTAGAGCCATGGAAGTGGGCCAGTTATCAGGGAGAGAGTCCAAGACCAGCATTTAGAGCTTGGGAAAAGGATGATGAAGCAAAAGAGGAGAAAAGAAAGGAATAAAAGGAGTGATCATTGAGATAGAAGGAAAATCAGGAGAGGGCTGTCACAAAAGACAAAGAGAAGATTTGGAAGACTAAAGGTCAGCCATGCCAAATTCTACTGACAGGTTGATGGAAACAAGGACAGCAAAGTGTCCACTGAATGTGTCAATGTGGACATGCCTGTGACTTGTAAAAAGAAATTTCAGAAAAGCAGCGAGGGAGAAACTAGAGGAGAGTGGGCTGAAGAGTAAAGAGATGAGAAAAGGACAACAAGGGCAGACACAAGTCATAATGCCCTTGTGTTGTTCTAAAGAATAACAGAGAAATAGGTTCAATAACTAGAGGTGAGGTCAAAGGAGGGTATTTTCAGTGTGAGCGATGCCATAGAGTTGTTATAATGGCAGTTATCTAGGAAAGATGCACAAGGAAGAAGAGATGAGTGAGGAATTAAGCTCCTGAAAAAAGAGAGGGAATGGGACCCAGAAGCTAAGTGAGAGACTGGCCTTTGATAGGAGCAGGACAATTCTACTGTGACACCAGGTGAAGTGCAAAGGTGAGCCCAGAGAGCACAGTAAGGTTTGCAGACATAGTGGGGGAGCTGAGAGAGCTCCTGTGTGACTAAATGCCTTTATTTCCTCAGTGAGGTCCAGTGAGGAATGACTAGACTAGTCTACAGACTCAACCACCAATTAGTTATCCACAGGCAGTCCGGCAAATTTTTCAATAATAAAAGTGACTATGTCACCAACCTGCTTAAAATTGTTCGGCAGCTTCCCCTTCTCTTTGGGTGATGAGAAAGGCCTCCAAATGGCTTACGAGGACCTGCAAGCCTGCCCCTGCTTACCATGTTAGCTTCAGATTTCAGCCACCCCCTACACCATTCCCTGCACTCCAGTGCCACTGGATTTGTTTGATGTGCCAGGCTTCCTCCTGCTGCAAGGCCTTTTCATGTGCTGTTCCCTCTGCACACGCTACTCTCTCCTCCCTCCCTAAGTCACTTCCGAGTCCTTATCCAGCTCTTGGCTCAGGTGTTGTTTTCTCAGGGCAGCCTTCTCTGCCCCTGCAGTCTAAGTCTGATTCCTTCATGACACATTCTCTTGTACTATGTTCCTTTAGAGCACTTAACTCAGTCTTTAATTATATGTTCTTGATGTAATTTATTTGTTTAATGTTTCTCCTTCCTATTTCACAGGGAACACAATGTCTGCATTGGCTCCCGCTGGATCCCTGACATTTAGCATAGCGACTGACACATAGCAGGAAGTCAATAAATATTGGTTGAGTGAACAGATGTGCAATATGGTTAAGTACCATGACATGCACAGATATGAACAAGATACAGGTCTCCAAGGAAGCTGCAAATGAGTGGGATTACATAATATGCACATGACAGAAATCCCTCTCTAAGGAAACGAATGGTGTTAGTTACAATGGTATCATCTGGGAAAGGGTGAGGACACCTACTTTTGATTACATATTCTTTTGCATTCTTTGAATGTGTGTGTGTGTGTGTGTGTTACTTTTATTTTTTTAATTTTTATTTTTTAATTATTTTTAAAAGATTTTATCCATTCATTTGAGAGAGAGAGCATGAGCGAAAGAGCACAAACAGGGACATCATAAGCAGGGAGAGCGGCAGAGGGAGAGGGAGAAGCAGACTCCCTGCTGAGCAGAGAGCTCAATGCAGGGCTTGATCCCAGGACCCTGGATCATGACCCCAGCTGAAGGCAGATGCTCAACTGACTGAGCCACCCAGGCACCCCTGTTACTTTTAAAGGTAAGCAAACACACTTAAAGAAATAATAAAGGTAAGAAACATTAAGTGACATAAAGGAGAGAATGCCTTAAAATTCAAAGGAAAGAGGGTTACATTAGGTAAAGGCCTCAGCAGGAAAGCTTTATAGAAAAATTATCACTTGAACTGGTGAGTGAAGGATGAGTTAAGGTGAAGGTGGGTGAAGGTGAAGAAGGTGAAGGTGGGAAGGAGGAAGCAATTACTGAGAAGGAACACTGAGCAAAGGGATCAGGGCTGGAAATTACCAGACTGAAGAAAGACAACGGAGACAGGATGAAAAGTAGGTGGGGGTCCATGCAGAGGAGGCAGGAAGTAATGAAGCTCGGAAGTTAGGGTTTAGGGCATAATATGGAGTCCAGGCTAAGGAATTCTGACAAATGTGGCCACAGGTTGAACAGGAGAGTTTAAGAATTAGATCTGTGCATGGGGGCGGCTCTTTTGCAGTCAGTGTGCAAGATGGACTGTAGGGGGAAGACGCAGGCAACAGAAAGGAATGCAGGGTTAGGACCACCTTAAGACAGGAACATCAATTTGATATAAGCTCTGTTTTTTGTGTGTGAGAGAGAGAGAAAGAGAGAGAGAGAAGGAGTAGAAAGAGACTAGTTTACTTTGCATTCAAGGAGAGTATGCACTATTAGATAAGAGATATCGATACCCTGAGCCAGTGTCAGACAGGAAGGGAGGGGAATAATGCAGGCAGAGGGCAGAGACGGCACCAACAGGTCTGAACATCCTGATGAGATATGAGACAGTGAGAGAAATCCAGGTGATAGAAAGTGAGGAAGAGGGACCTGGGGAGAGATGGCAGGAAAAAAAGATGGATCCATTCAGAACAATCTAAATTTAAAGAAGCAGAAGGTAATTAAGAAAAGTGGGGTAGGTGACTATTTGGGAAGGAGATTAGGACTGAGGAGGGTATAGATTATAGAGTTATTTGCATCTAGATGATATGAATTGATAAGGCATCACTTGACCAACTGAAAAAAGAATGATGAATTTCTTTATGGGGTGATGAGAATGATGGTTGTACAATTTTGTGAATATGCTAAAAATGGAATTGTACACTTTAAGTGAGTGAATTATATGGTATGTGAATTATATGTCAAAGTTTCTATAAAAAAAGAAGAGAAAGGATCCTGAAGAATGGAGTCAGTAATATCACCACTCTTCAGAAATTTAGTAACTTCTCAAAACCTCATAAGACAGTTGGAGAGTGGGGTGCCTAGGTGGCTCAGTGGGTTAAAGCCTCTGCCTTTGGCTCAGGTCATGATCCCAGGATTCTGGGATCAAGCCCCGCATTGGGCTCTCTGCTGGGCGGGGAGCCTGCTTCCTCCTCTCTCTCTCTCTGCCTGCCTCTCTGCCTACTTGTGATCTCTATCTGTCAAATAAATAAATAAAATCTTTTTTAAAAAGTGTAAAAAAAAAAAAAGGCAGTTGGAGAGTGAAGTAGCTCTTTAGGAAGGTTTTTGAGAAGAGGGAAACCTGAGTGTATCCTCAGACAGAGAGGAGGAGCTAGTGGGGAATAACTGTGAGGCTTTCAGAACATAAGACTTTCCTACAAATTACATACAAGAGGACAAATACCTAGTGGATTTCTTCTGTAGTGACATGAGCCTTCCACAGAATACGTAGGCTGGAATACGCTTCCCAACTGATGTGCAAGGACTTGGTTTATATCACTAAAGGAGATCTGCTTGATGTTCATCAGTTTCGCACAGATCTTATGAACAGCATCATTTTCATGAACAAGGAGGGCATCTGAAGATCGGTACAAGTGAGAAAGAGTCAAAATGGAGTTGTAGTTCTGGACAATAACCTGGAGAGAAAAAGGTCAGAAAAAAAGAAAGGAAGAGAAAAGAGCTGTTAAGAGGGTAGACTAGAAGGGCATCCTGCCTGGGTTCAAATCCCAGCTCTGTCACTTTCTAGCTGTTATGATCTTGGACAAGTTATGTGATGTCTCCATGCCTCAGTTTTCTCATTTGTACAGCAGGAATCATAATTACACCAGCTCCTAGAGTTGTAAGGATTAATGACAGAATCCAATTAAAGCACTTAGAGCAGTGTCCTGCTGTTTGTAAGGGCTCAAAAAACAGTGACTATTACTATTACTATCACACTTTCTTACTACATTTCCTACAGTGACTTGACTCACCTCTATTTTACCATTTCTCTTACAAGGTTGATCAACAGGAAATTGACCTATATAGAAAATTCCTCTCAATGGAAAGAAAGGAGGGGCGCCTGGGTGGCTCAGTGGGTTAAAGCCTCTGCCTTGGGCTCAGGTCACTATCCCAGGGTCCTGGGATCCAGCCCTACCTCAGGCTCTCTGCTCAGCAGGGAGCCTGCTTCTTCTTCTCTCTGCCTGCCTCTCTGCCTACTTGTGATCTCTGTCTGTCAAATAAATAAATAAAATCTTAAAAAAAAAAAGAAAGAAAAAGGAAAAGTCTTTGAAGGTTGGCAATGGCATGATGAACCCCAACATGAGATCAAGGTCCCTCCTTTACATACTGTAGCCACAGGGACAAACCCAGAAATGGGTTTCTGAGAGAAGATGCACAATTATCTCCTTTGGATGGATTTATTTATTTATTTATTTATTTCAGAGAGGGAGAATGAGTGAGAGGGAGCATGACAGGGGAAGGTCAGAGGGAGAAACAGACTCCCTGCTCAGCAGGGAGCCTGATGTGGGGCTCCATCCCAGGACTCCAGGATCATGACCTGAGCCGAAAGTGGTTGCTTAACCAACTGAGCCACCCAGGCGCCCCTCCTTTGGAGTTTTTAAAAACAAGGACACCTCACTCGTTTGGAAAAGTTTAAGCAAAGTTAAATGAATTGCTCACAAAAGTACTATATAATATAATGAATGACTCCTGATGTGGTAACTTGGTATTTCCAAAGAAAGGGTGAGAGCAATATTTTACCTATATTTATCTCACTGCAAAGAATACAAAATACAAAATTTTCTTTTTCTTTTTTTGGTAAGTTTCACTTAAGTAATCTCTATACCCCATGTGGGTCTCAAACTCACAACCCTAAGATCAAGAGTCACATGCTTTTCCAACTAAGTCAGACAGATGCCCCCAAAATATAAAATTTTTCAAAATCTTCATACCTCACCAGTTTCATAAGGCCATATAATGTGATTCATTTTCAAAGAGTTTGAGTACTGATCTTGTAAATTCTGTGTAACAAAGGCTCCTAGCCCTGATCCTGTGCCCCCAGCCATACTCATTATGATGAAAAAACCACTCAAAGAGTCACATTTCTCCACTTCCTTCTGGATTAGGTTCATTATAGATTCTTCATGCCTGGGTCCATGAACAGAGTAACTATGCAACACAAAGAAAAAAATACAAACACCTTTCAATTTACTCAGAAAGAGGCAATGCAGAGAGGAATATATACAATACCGAAGCTTTTTTAAACACATGGATGTGAACTAGCTCTTATGAAAGGTATAGGTGCCCTGATTGATAAAATTTAAATGTTAAATATATTGAACAGATGAATAGCCCTGCGGGGACAGTGAATTTACTGGGTACAATTCTCTTTTGTTGGCCATTCCTATAGCTGAAGACTTCAGTTACCAGGTACTTCTGCAAGTTTATGGTACAAAATAATATTCAATATTTATAATAATACTCCTAAAGTAGTAGTTCTCAAACTTTGCTGCACATTAGAATCACAGAGGGAAGCTTTAAAAAAATTCCAACATCCGGACTTCATCATAAATCAATTAAATCAGGGCGCCTGGGTGGCTCAGTGGGTTAACCCTCTGCCTTCAGCTCAGGTCATGATCTCAGAGTTCTGGGATCGAGTCCCGCATCAGGCTCTCTGCTCAGCGGGGAGCCTGCTTCCTCCTCTCTCTCTCTCTCTGCCTGCTTGTGATCTCTCTCTGTCAAAAAAATAAATAAAATTAAAAAAAAAATAAAAATCAATTAAATCAGAATTTCTGGAAGTAAGACCCATGCATCGGAATTTTCCAAAGAACCCCAAGACATACTACTGCCTTGTTGTGTTCCCCATTAGCTGGAATACCTGCCAGATAAAGATATTGTTTTGATAATATGCTAGTTGGCGGGATGACAGTGAAGAGGTAGAAAACCCTGTAGGAAGAGAGCTTTGGTTTTATCATTACCTGGACCAGAAGCAGAGACACCCATGAGATAGAATGAAAAGTTTCTTCTGGGTGAAGTCACACTCTAAATTTTAAAATAGCAATTTCAGGATTATGTGCTTGGTATATCAACTGTGCAGCAGTAACTATGCTAACAGGGTAGCTGTATCTAAACCAAAAATCATGAGGAATTACTCTTACCCATATGCCCAGTTGTTTCCAGAACCTTGTTTTTGACAGAAGCACGAATGCTGACCATATTTCCATCGGCCAGACTGGGCAGCCTTTGATAGTGTCTGATTGGTAACTTTAGGTTCCATATCGACAAGTATGGCCCGGGCAATTGGAACTAGAGAGAGGAAAAAGACCAAAAGAAAAATATTTCATATGTCTTATTCGGGTTATTTCAGAGCACAAATTTCTAGGTACAAAAAAAAAAAATCCAAAGATTAAGGATAGAAAGATCTGTCACACTGCTTAGATATTAAGGTGGGCAGGGGCACCTGGGTGGCTCAGTGGATTAAGCCTCTGCCTTCAGCTCAGGTCATGATATCAGGGTCCTGGGATCAAGCCCCGCATTAGGCTCTCTGCTCAGCAGGGAGCCTGCTTCCCCCTCTTTCTCTGCCTGCCTCTCTGCCTACTCGTGATCTCTCTCTCTGTCAAATAGATAAACCTTAAAAAAAAAAAAAAGAGATTAAGGTGGGCAGTAGCAGGTATATGCAGATGGTTCATAATGCCTAGCATTCTACTAAGTAGAATGGATCAGTGTAGGCTAAAATGATCACTGGGTCAGGTCTACAAACATCTGTTAAGAGCTTACAATGTCCCATGTACGGTGCTGGGAACACAGAGATGAAGACAACATCAGTCTAGCCCTAGAAGGACTGGTGGAAGAGATAAAACTTAATCTCAGTGTGATGTGATATGACCCACAATGAATCCACATTAACAGAGTAGCACATTCAGATGTATAAAATAGCATGGGCACAGAAAGTGGCTCAGGATTGTTGAAACAGAAGACAGAGAAGGAGGGAGTACACGGACTGATGAATGGGGATGCAAAGCAGGCAGGGCTCAAATCTTGGAAGTCCTGGTATGCAGTGCTAAAAAGCTTAAAAATTTATCTTTAAAATACTGTGAAACTACAAATGTTCAAGCAACTGAGGAATTGTCATATGACTTTTAATCTTATTTTTAATTAATTTTTTAAAGATTTTATTTATTTATTTGTCAGAGAGAGAGAGAGAGAGAGAGAAAGCAAGAGCACAAGAGGGGGAGCACCAGGCAGAGCAGGCAGAGGGAGAAACAGGTTCCACAGTGAGCAAAGAGCCTGATGCAGAACTCGATCCCAGGACCCTGGGATCATGACCCAAGGCCAAAGGCAGATGCTTAACAACTGAGTTACCCAAGCATCCCTTTAATTAATTAATTAATTAAATTTTAAAAGATTTTATTCATTTATTTGACAGAGAGAGAGACGGCGAGAGAGGAAATACCAGCAGGGGGAAGTGGGGGAGAGAGAAATAGGCTTCCCACCAAGCAGGGAGCTTGATGTGGGGCTCCATCCCAGGACCCTGGGAACATGACCTGAGCTGAAGGCAGATGCTAAATGACTGAGCCTCTAATTTAGTTTTTAAGTAACCTCTAATTTAGTTTTTAAGTAACCTCTACACCCACTGTGGGGCTTGAATTCACAACGCTGTTATCAAAAGTCACAAGCTCTACCAACTGAGCCAGCCAGGTGCCCCATCAGATGACCTGTTAAATACAGCAGTATGGAAGAGAGATACGACAGACACAAGAGTTAAGGCAGGGAAATAGAAGGAATGTCTTGAAAAAATCTAGGTGAGAGAGGACAAGAGCCAGAACTAAGCCAATGGCAGTGAAGATAGAAAGGGGAGAAGAGATATGTAGGAGGTAAAGTAAGCAGATCATTATGTTTGATGGTATGTGGGCAGAAAGAGCCCAAGTTCTAAATGAAAAAATAATGAATGCCCTAAGGTATGGAGATGTTGCGTTTGAGGTACACATGAGGATGCAGGTGGAGATGTCCACTAATCAGTCTGCAGCTTGGAAGAGAGGCTGCAGATTTGAGAATCACTAGTGTCAAAGAAGTGGCAAATTACAAGAGTAACTGAAATTAGCCAGAGAGAACTATACCAGAGAGAGAGGATTATACCAGTGAGGAGAGATAGCCTGAGATGCAACCAGTGGAGAAGAAAAGTTCAGAGACTAAGGAGGAGTTTCAAGGAGGGAGTTTTTGTTGTTTCTTTTTTAAATATTTAATTAATTTATTTGACAGAGAGAGAGAGATCACAAGTAGGCAGAGAGGGAGGGAGAAGCAGTCTCCCTGCTGAGCAGAGAGCCTGGATTCAGGGCTCGATCCCAAGACCCTGAGATCATGACCTGAGCTGAAGGCAGAGGCTTAACTCACTGAGCCACCCAGGTACCCCTCAAGGAGGAAGTTTTATAGTTAATGTTATAAAATCCAGGAATGAATTGAGAAAAGAGAAACAATCACAACAATCTAGTAATTAGGAGATTACTAGGAACTTTTTTTTAAAAGAGAGGTGGGGAAAGGCAGAGGGAGAGAGAGAATATTAAGCTTGCTCCACACCCAGCATGGAGCCCAATGCAGGGCCTGATCTCATAATCCTGAGATCATGACCTGAGTGAAATCAAGAGTTGGACACTTAACCAACTGAGCCACCAGGTTCCCCACTAGGAACTTTTTAAAAAAATTTAACATATAATGTACTATTGGTTTCAGAGGTATAGGTCTGTGATTCATCAGTCTTATATAATACCCAGTGCTCATTACACCACATGCCCTCCTTAATGTTCATCACCCAGTTACCCCATCCCCCTAGTCCCCTAGGAACTTTTCTTTGAGGACTTCAGTGGTGGTGTAGGGCTAAAGCAGGACTGTAGTTGGGTAAAGAGGATTCTCCTTTGAGAATCTTAGATGAGAAGGTAAAGGGATAAGAAGGAAAAAAAAAGCTTGGGGTGCCTGGTGGGCTCAGTTGGTAGAGCATGTAACTCTTGATCTTGGGGTTGTGAGTTCGAGCCCCAAGATGGGGGTAAGTTTACTTTAAATAAAATTGCAAAGCTTATTCCAAATCCTTGCACCATGTACCACCCCACAGTGCATATACCCAAAATGGAATAAAATTTTTTTCTTAAAGATTTTATTTATTTGACACACACACACAGAGAGAGAGAGCACCAGCAGGGGGAGTGGCAGGCAGAGAGGAGGGAGAAGCAAGTTCCCTGTTAACCTGGGAGCCGGATGTAGGGCTCCATCCCAGGACTCTGGGATCATGATCTGAGTCAAAGGCAGACACTTAACCCACTGAGCCAACCAGGTGCCCCAGGGAATAAGACTTTAAAAAACCAAACAGAACAAATCAAAACAAAACAAGAGAAAAAAGAAAAGAAGTTAGTCATATGTTGTTTGGTAGGTTGATGAGATCTGGGCATGCTCATGTGCTGAGGGGAAGTTGCCACTAGAGAGGGAAAGGTTGTTAACACAGAAACAAAGGGCTATGAGCAAAGTCATTCCCTAGAAAAATGGGAAGAGTTGGGGTTCAGACACCATGCGGAGGACGTGGCCTTGAAGAGATGTCAGAGTAAGGGAGAGGAATAAGATGCATCACACATACCTTCATTTTCCTCCTCACTGAAGAATCTTTCTTTGCAAGATGCTTGATATGCCTCATTCTCTCTTTTAGAGCAGAGTCCCTGGGGACAGTGTGAGTCAGTATATAGAGCATCAAATACTTCAAAACCAATCTGATTACCACACTGACCAAGTTGCACTGTTACTACTGACATGCTGAGAGGCAAACTAGGCCTATTCCCTCAAAAAAGTGAGCAACCTGTAATAGAAAAATACAGGCTTTGAGAACCACTACAGTACTAATAACCAAGGAACAAATAAAATATATGTATGTTGATAAAAATATAACTTAAAAATGCCATACATATGGTGTTATAGATGAAATAGGTTGTCTAAGGAACTAATCATTCAAGGAAGTTGTTTTCTTTCTCTACATGGTTTTGGGATTTGGAATTTACTGTACCCAAATGCATTCAAAGACAGCTCAATAGTTACTGAAATCTGATTTGTAGTCACTGTGTCCCCAAGCATGCATTTAAAACAAAACAAAACAAAATGAATGCTAGTTGAAGGAATTCCTAGTTCAACTTCAACTACACTTCACACAGAACATGGAAGTTAGCTCAACAATTGTACATTTAATTAACTTTAATTTTCTCTCTTCTAACTAATGACTTTCTCTCTCTACCAATCACCTTCTGGCCTGGTAACTACAGTAACACAAGAAATATGTGCGTTTAGCTCAGGTAGAGAGCAAGGAAGACAAAGCTTGGAAAGGGAGGACTAGATGAAATAGGAGACCGAGCTTTCACTATTTTTAACAATGAAAAGAGGATTTTTGGTAAAGACCTCACACCAGGTCTTTGCAGCACTGGAAAGAACAGTGGCTAGTGGCTTTCGAGCCAGACTGTACTTACAATTTTCCAGTAACCCTGCAAACTAGGTATTCTCATTTAATAGATAAGGAAACCGAGACTCTGAAAGGTTATGTGACTTTCACAAGGTCACTGAAATAGAACAGCAAAACCAAGTTTCTCCCTTTCTCCACTAGCCCCAGGAGCTCCCCATAAACCCCACTCACTGATCCACCCAGAACCAGCCGTTTCTGTCCTGTTCAAACTTCAGAGGGCCAACCCCCTCATCATGCGCATGCTCATTGTCAATTAAAAAAAAACTACGGAGGACGAATGCGCATGTTCACAAACGAAGAGTTTTGTTGGTTGGTGTTTTTTTTTTCCTATTCAGAAAGGTTAATTACGCATGTTCAATTTCAATTTATCAACTTCAGACTAGGTACGCATGCTCATTGTCCATCAAAAGCTTTAGCCGACAATGCGCATGATCTAGCTACCTCAAGCGGCTTCGGTCGGGGATCTGCGCATGTTTCTGCCAGTACCTGGCTCCAGGCGATAGCTCTACGCATGTTCATTGCCCGCAGTTCGGCTTCACACAACCTTGTACGCATGCTCTAGCGCTGAACTTGAGGAGCCAGTCTAGGGCCTAGGCGCAGACGCACTGAGCCCAAGCAGCCGGTGATGGCGGCAGCAGCGGCGGTGGCTGCGGCGGGTCCGGGCCCATGAGGCGACGACGGAGGCGGGACGGCTTTTACCCAGCGCCGGACTTCCGAGACAGGGAAGCTGAGGACATGGCAGGAGTATTTGACATAGACCTGGACCAGCCAGAGGACGCGGGCTCTGAGGATGAGCTGGAGGAGGGGGTGAGGCCCGGGGTCCCGGGGGGCCCGAGGTGACAGGGCCAGGGCGGCGGCGCGGGCCCTGGAAGCCCGGCGCGTCGGAGAGCTCGGAGACCCGGGGAAGCGGGGGCGCGAGTAGTCTCCAGGAGGAGTGTAGGCGCCGCGCGGTCCGAGGTAGGGGAGCGGGTGGGGCGGACTTGGCCCTAGGTGTGAGGCCGCTTCGGGGCTCGCAGGTGCAAGTCGCGCCTGTAGCCCCAGATCAGCGCAGCCCGGAGCAGTCTATTTGTGGAAGGAACGAGAAAGGGCGCGTGGTCGATTCCTTGAGCTGTTGAACTTGAGTGTGGCGGGGCGCGAGTGGTGTAAGCGCGTGTTGGGGGGGGGGGACTGCGCTTTCTGGGTGTCCCTTAAGTGCAGGTGAAGTGCGGAAGGGTTTCCCTTCGAGTGTAAGTTTTCAAGTATTAAATCTTCAGACCTCCCACAACCACCTCTCTTCTCGGCCTGTCGCTTCTCTCCTAGGAAGCGCTCAGCTGTTAGAAGTGACAGCTGAAAACTTCTGTCGGGAGTAGCGCTGCCGCTGCTGTTACAGCCACCAGGAGTTTTATTTCGGGAGCAAGGGGGCTCTGCTGCATCTTCCAGGGTTTGTTTGTTTGCTTTTTTTTTTTTTTTTTTTTAAACACCCTCTTCCGTGTGGCTTTTTTTTTTTCTTAAAGCATTTATAATGGCACACGGCATTTGTAAGTTTTCCCCTAGTTGAAGATGTCTACATTTTTTCAAAATACTTTGTGTAATTTGGGGGTGGAAAAAAACCAGCGTTGACAGCTGTGATTTGGCTTGCCAAAAATAAATTGCTTGTACTGAGACTTGTGAATGGTGGTGTGAGGGCTTTCCTTGCTGTAATTTAGGGTACTAAATTTAGAATTGTTTTTTCCTAATGCATAGCTTGGTTTTACCTTTGCTGTCTTAATAGTTTGTTATTCTTTATGGAATACCATTCTTTTTTCAAGATAAAGTTATTGAAAAATCACAAATTGCACTTGAAGTTCAAAAATACTGTTGTCATACTAAGTCACTGATTCTGGGCAAATGTTCACCCGTGGTAACCTCATGATAATTTAGATTTTAAATCCCACTGTCTAGGTGAGCATATGAGTTAAGGACTGGTGTCAGATATTTGCTCTATGTAAGAAACTTCTTTTCCTCACCTGATTTTCCTTTCCTGGAAAGTAAGTTGTTCCCTGCTTGTTGCCAAAAGATTGAGATGCTGTAAAAAAAAGAGCTTTGAACATTGTAAGAAACTAAGTGGGCTGAAATAATATTGTTTTTTTCATAATGAAATGAGTGTAAATAAAAATCACAGTTTGTAAGGTGGGTATTGAGTTGTATACTTTTTAGTATGTTTGCCTGCAGAATTCCAGGTAGCCTCTTAATACCTGATACACTACATACAATTTGAAACAGATATGGAATTACTTTCACTATGTATTGCATACTCTCATTAATTATATTGGCTCCATATGGCAGCGGCTTTGGAGTGGGGCAAGGGAGAAAACTGGGTAATTCAGGAGATGTTAAAGCAGTTGAAAGTAAAACACTGTATTAAGATTTCTGTTATGAAATGGGATCTCCTTGAGATGTGTTTTGGCCTGCTCCTGTACATTCATTTTGTTGGGTACGAGCAAACAGGTTTTGAGAGAGTGTGGAAGAGGAGACCAGAGAAATTGGTAGAAATATGAAAGAGAAAGAAATATGACCACTACCCTGGGGAGGGGAACTTTGGAGAAAAAGCAAAGGTAAAGAGGATTTTGAGGAAGAGCCTTCAATAGAATATATCTTACTTAGCAATGCTTTTGGAGTTGAAAATATTTCTTTTGAATGTGTTTTTCCAAGAGATTCCTCAAGGTAGACAAATGAAAAGAGTTGAGAATGGGATTGGGTTGGCCACTTGAGGAAATGCAGTGACATCCAGGTTTCTCTAAAACAAAATATAAAAATTCTGAAAAACAAGAGAAGTTCAGAATCTTGGAAAATCTGGATAGTTGTGAATATGCAACACTTAGTACACAAGCTTTTAAAACATTGGTCTCCGAGAAGCCCCACTTCATCATTGTATAGCAAGGAAACCGAGGCATAAACCAGAGAAGTGATTGCTCAAGACTATATAGATAACTAGTAGTTAACTGGTAGTGTCTTCTTCTTCTTTTTTTTTTTTTTTAAGTTTTTTTTTTTTCTTTTTATTTGACAGAGAGAGAGAGAGAGATCACAAATAGGCAGAGAGGCAGCAGAGAGAGGAGGAAGCAGGCTCAGTGCTGAGCAGAGAGCCCGATGTGGGGCTCGATCCCAGGACCCTGAGATCATGACCTGAGCCGAAGGCAGAGGCTTAACCCACCGAGCCACCCAGGCGCCCCTGGTAGTGTCTTCTGATTCCATTCAGCCTGAAGGCTTCATTGCACAGCTTCTTCATTGCATTTACTTGTCTTGTTCATTCTGTACCTCTTTGTGGTGGGTTAAAAGTTAATTCAAATCCCTCTAGGCATTGTCACTGACTGTGTGACTTTTTTTTTTTTTTTTTTAAGATTTTACTTATTTGAGAGAGAGACAACACAAGCAGGCAGAGCACCAGGCAGAGGGAGAGGGAGAAGCAGGCTCCCCGCCAAGCAGGGAGCCCAATATGGGGCTCTATCCCAGGACTCTGGAATCATGACCTGAGCTAAAGGCAGGCGCTTAACTGACTGAGCCACCCACGTGCCCCTGACTGTCTGACTTAGAATAAATTGCTTAATCTGACACTTTTTTCTTCTCTGTAAGATGAGGATTATTTGAGTTAAAGTATGTAAAATATTGTCCTCTTAAAATATTCTTTTTTTTTTTTTTTTTAAGATTTTTTTTTTATTTATTTGAAGAGAGAGAGGGAGAGAGAGCAAGCACAGGCAGACAGAATGGCAGGCAGAGGGAGAAGCAGGCTCCTGCTGAGCAAGGAGCCCGATGCGGGACTCGATCCCAGGACGCTGGAATCATGACCTGAGCCGAAGGCAGCTGCTTAACCAACTGAGCCACCCAGGTGTCCCTGTCCTCTTAAAATATTCTGGCATATTAAGCAGTTAGCTTGTTCATGGAAATACAGCTTGTCAGTCTTACTCATTGTCAAAAAACCAAACGTTCAAGTTTACCCTCGTTTTTGCCTAGAGACTTGATAAATGCAGTTATACCAGAGGTGCTGCATTTTTGAAACTGTAGGGTTTTTAAAAAATTATTGGTCCTAGTTAGAGATATATGCCTTCTTAGATATGTTATACTGACTAAATTTATAATAGCTAATATATATGTTTATACAGCATAGTTAATTCTTCAGTGAGTAAAGGATGTCCTCATGAGGACAGTAAATGAAAGCATTTATGGATAAAGCTGAATGTCTCTTAACTAAGAAAAGACCCTGATTGACTACCTCAAAAGACTATATTAAAAAGCAATGGGTAAGAGTGTTTTTTGGGAGGGGGCTGGATGGGTAGGTTTGGATCTTTTTTGTTTGTTTTTCACTGGTGATGGTATAATTTGGGGAGAGCGAGTTGAAACCTTTAAGGGAAAGTTTTCCTCTAGAGATTTTCATTAGATTTTGAAGATGTTGTAAACTTCTGTTTTCTATAGAGACACAAAAACAGTACTAATCCTTAATTTTTACTCTACTAATTCAAAATTTGAAGTAGTCACAGAAGCTTACTGCATGAGTTTCAGATTGGGATATCAGATTTTTATTGAGCAAAAAGTTTAAAATTTTTTAGTGCTTTGAAAAATATAGTGCTAGAGCAAATATTCACTGTTATGAAAAATTATAGAAAAACATCAGTAGTTATCCTGCATTATAATAGGCATTATAAAGCAGTTTTAAGTAGCTCAAGATTTTGAGCAAGGTTTACTCCTTTTCTCCCAATTCATTGATTTACTGAATCTTATTTTATAATGAAATGTCTGTGACAAGCAGGCAAGTGGATAAACCGTATAATGAATATCTGGATTAAGGCTATTTCACCCATTGTGTAACAACTTATTTACATTTTATGAAATGTTCTCTCTTGGATTGGGATTTTAGGCATATTAAGTTGAATTTATATACAATTTTAACTTAAAACTTGGGAAATAGTTTGGTGGGTGGTTTGAAACATACCTTGAATAGTTCCTTAGGTGAGCAGGATTCATGTTGTCAATCATAGTAGCACATGAAGAAAAGCATTAAGTCATAAAAAGTCATAAAGCTTAAAGCGGAGGAAAAAAAATCTAACTGAAAAGTTTCCTATGAAAGAGTTGTCTAGTTATTATATAATGTTAGCCTGATGCTTCAGGTGTGAGACTTTTCTAAAGGTCACGTGGGCCACAGAAAAGCATTGTGCCTCAAATGCTTCTGCTCCAGAAGGTAACGGTAGGAAGTTATAAACACAGATGGAGGTGGTAATACAGGCCTGGCTGGCTTCGGAAATGAACTATAGCCGCAGGCCGTATCTTTCTAGGTGGCTTCAAAGTCATGGTTTATGTTAACTACCCTGTGGTCTTTAATTTAAAATTAAGTAAAACTAACATTAAAGTAAAAACAATTATGTATTACTACCTTTATCACATTTGAGAGAAGTTAGTCTTTTGTCTTTAAAGTGAAGCTATTATATGTGAAGCACTGGAAACCAAAAAAACCTTTAACCATAACTACTCCTACCCCCCCAAAAGAAACTGTATCAAGTTGAAACTGCAAGAATTTTTTCCCCTTGGTATTGCCCCATCCATTTAGCTCAGTCTAACATTGAAACATACATGCCTAGTATTAGCCTTCATCCTGACTTGTTCACACCATGAGTAAATTTTGGCTGAAGACTTACAGTTTTGGGGGGACATTTAAGCATCCCTTGTTTAAGAATACTATCAGTTTTCTTTGTGTAGCTTGAATGTGTACTGGTACCTTTGAAGGAAGAATGTTCAACTAAACATTTTATAGATTATTCTAAAATGTTCAATAAAAACTTAAAAACTTACCATTTTTATTTTTTTATTTTATTTTTATTTTTATTTTTTTTAAGATTTTATTTATTTATTTGACAGAGAGAGATCACAAGCAGGCAGAGAGGCAGGCAGAGAGAGAGGAGGAAGCAGGCTCCCCGCTGAGCAGAGAGCCCGATGCGGGGCTCGATCCCAGGACCCCGAGATCATGACCTGAGCCGAAGGCAGCGGCTTAACCCACTGAGCCACCCAGGCGCCCCAAAACTTACCGTTTTTAAAAAGTACTTAGATTCCAGTTAGTCAGCCTACAGTGTAATATTAGTTTTAGGTATACAGTTTAGTGATTCAGCACTTAAAAAAACATTATTGAGAGCCCAATTAAGGGATATCCTTTTGTATAAATTGAAAGACTCATAAACAGACTGTATTCAAGAATACTTATTTTAAAGCTATATTTTATAATATTCATAACTGAATTTCTGCTGCCAAGTTTTTTTTTGGCAATCCTGTGACTTTTAGTATATTTATAGAGTTGTACAACCACCACTGCAATTTAGTTTTAAAACATTTTTATCGCCTTAAAAGAAACTGTGCCCATTTAGAGTCACTATTGCCACCTCTGTCCCTAGGTAACCAGTGGTCTACTTTCCATCTCTGTAAATTTGCTTTTTCTGGACATTCCATATAAATTGAATCATTCAGTATGCGGACTTTGTGTCTGGCTTCTTTCACTTAACATGACGTTTTTGAAGATCAGCTATGTCGTAGTATGTACATAGAACCAAGTTGTATTCCATTGTATGTGTCAACCACATTTTATTTATGAGTTCACCAGTTGATACTCATTGCAGTTGTTCCAGTTTTTGACTTGTGAATAATGCTGCTAAGAACATTTGTACCCAACTCTTTATGGAACATATATTTTTATTTTTCTTGGGTAGATACCTATGAGTAGATTTGCAGGGTTATATGTTAAGTCTATGTATAATTTTTCAAGAAACTGCCAAACTATTAAAGAGGTTGTACCATTTTATATTCCTGACAGTAGTTTACCAGTGTTCTAATTTCTCTGCTTCTTGTCCAACTTACTTTTCTGTCTTTTTAATTATAGCCATCCTGGTGGATATGAAGGGTTATCTCAGTGTGATTTTGATTTGCATTTGCATTTCTGTAATGGCTGATGATGTTGAACATTTTTTCAGGTGCTTATTGACCATTTGTGTATCTTGTTTGGAGAAATACCTGTTCAGATTCTAACATACTTTTTAAAAATTGGGTTATTTTTAAATTTTTGAGTTGTAGAAGTTCCTTATATATTCTTACTCTGTGGGTTTTCTTTTCACTTTCTTAACTTTTGAAGTGCAAAAGTTTTACATTTTGAATAAGTCCAGTTTATTGGTTTTTTTTTCTTGAATCATTTGCGCTTTTGGTGATCTGTCTTTTTTAAAGATTTTATTTATTTATTTGAGAGAGAGACAGACAGTGACCGAGAGAGAGAGAGAGAGCATGCACGCGCGCGCACACACACACACACACACACACACGCACGCACAAGTGGGGGCAGGGACAGAGAGACAAGCGGACTCCCTGCTGAGCAGGGAGCCTGACATGGAGCTCTGTCCCAGGACCCTGGGATCATGACTAAGCAAAGGCAGATGCTTAATTGACTGAGCCACTCAGGCGCACCTTGATGATGTGTCTTAAGAAATCATTGCCTATCCCAAGATCATGAAGAATTACTCTAGGTTTCTTGTAGGAGTTTTGTAGTTTTAGCTCTTATATTTAGGCCTATGACCAATTTTTTTTTTAAGGTTTACTTATTTATTTGAGAGAGAGTATGTACATGCAACAGGAAGGTACAGAGGGAGAGGGAGAGAGAATCCCAAGCAGACTCCATGCTAAGTGTGGAGCCTGATGTAGGGCTCAATCCCACGACCTTGAGATAACTATCAGAGCAGAAACCAAGAGTCTGACATCCAACCAGCTGTGCTAGCCAGGCACCCCAGGCCTGTGATGAATTTTAAGTTAATTTTTTAGTGTGGTGGAATATGGTGTGAAGTAGGGAACTGAAGTAATTTTTTTGCATGTGGATATCCAAATGTTCCAGCACCATTTATTGAAAGACTGTCTCTTTCCCATTGAATTTTCTTGGCATCGTTGTCAAAAATTAGTTAACCATAATGTAAGGGTTTCTATTTCATTCATCTGTATGTCTGTCCTTATCCCAGTATCTCATTGCCTTCATTGGTGTTGCTTTGTTGTAAATACATTTTAAAATAAGGAAATGTCAGTTCTCCAACTTTGTTCTCCTTTTTTCAAGATTGTTCTAGCTATTTTGGATCCCTTGCATTTCTGTATGAATTTTATGGTCAGCTTGTCAATTTCTGTAAGAAAGAAACCTGGGATTTTGATAGGATTGTGTTGAACCTATATACCAGTTTGGTTAGTATAACCATCTTAAACAGTATTAAGTTGTCAGATCCATGAACTTGGAATGTCTTTTATTTAGATCTATACTGTGGTCAGAATAAATGTTCAGCCAGCGTGACTCTTGACAATTTGAGGGTGATGCTTAATTATTTTGCTTTGATCAGCCACATCATACAGTACAGTGTCTTGGACTAGTTGTGGTTACTATAGGCTTAGTTAGGTGGTAGTTACATGTTAAGTTAGTCTTGTGTATCAGAATCATATCAGAATAGCACTTTATGTAAATAATTTGATTTAGTAATTCATACTTAAAATATGGTGTCTTTAGGGGCGCTTGGGTGGCTCGGTGGGTTGGGCCGCTGCCTTCGGCTCAGGTCATGATCTCAGGGTCCTGGGATCGAGTCCTGCATCGGACTCTCTGCTCGGCAGGAAGCCTGCTTCCCTCTCTCTCTCTCTCTGCCTGCCTCTCCGTCTACTTGTGATCTCTCTCTGTCAAATTAAAAAAAAAAAATATGGTGTCTTTAGTTTCACAATACACAAAATTTATCTTTTGAATAAATGTAATTCTTAAAGGAGCTATTATCCAGT
Source organism: Lutra lutra (assembly GCF_902655055.1). Classification (NCBI taxonomy): domain Eukaryota; kingdom Metazoa; phylum Chordata; class Mammalia; order Carnivora; family Mustelidae; genus Lutra; species Lutra lutra. The sequence goes on from NC_062293.1 coordinate 34,246,366, forward strand.
TTTTTTTTGTAGATCATTATTGGGTAGCATCAGTAGCGTAACTATCATAGAAAACTAAAAGTGAAATCCCTGTGGTACTGTGTACCTTATTTTGTTCATCATGACATTTGCCTGTTATTAAAGTATAGAGAATTTTTAAGCTGGTTTATTTCATTCATTTCTCTTTTAGTAGTAGGGTGAAGCATTACATATTTTGATTTTATGTTTATGAGATTATTTATTTTTACAACTTTAATGTATTTTTCAGGGTCAGTTAAATGAAAGCATGGACCATGGGGGAGTTGGACCATATGAACTGTAAGTTTATATGAAAAGATTTCATTGTGCTGTCTTTCTTTACAAGTAGGTTTTATAAGTTCTAGTTTGTAGCCATCATGTGATTCCAGTAATCTGTTCTTAATTATCTAGTCATATATGTAAACTTGGTTTATTGAGTTTAGCTCTAATATAGTAATATATCCAGGTTTTGAGATCATATATAGATTTTAAGAGAAAGATATTCATCCTGATTAACACTAGACTGAATATGAGTCTGAATGGGTTAGAAATTTTTACTAGGTTAATAGAGTCAACTTTCTTACTTAAATAAAATTTTTAGAAATGCCTTCAAAGTCAAATGTTTTTTGTTTTGCTTGTAATATGTCATTCATACAGAGATCTCAAGCCATCTTAGGCAAACTCTGTTAAGTGAAAATGGTGATTAATCTGCTCTATACCCCAAACTTAAGTAAAAACCATGGGTTGGGGGTAGACCAAGATCTCTCATATAAAAAGCATTGAAGGGACAAATTGCCACTTAAATGCCACTTTTGGAGTCTTTAAAGCAAGCTAATAGTAGATATGGAAAGGTGCATGGATACATTCTATTAGCAAGAATTTTTGTAGCATAAAGACTTGAACTAATCGGGTACTTTTACAAAGTTCCCAGATTTTCTGAAGTTGCTAAATGAAGTTGGATAATACCTAGTCTCATAGACATTTTGAATGAACTAAATATGAATAGCCAGAAGACTTTTTTCCTTTGTCAACTTGCTCAATAAACTTGTTCTAATTTATCTTAGTTTGGGGGTGCTTGATGTTTCAAAAAATAAGTAGCATATTCTGTAAATAAGCAGATAAGCAATTATCAAGTCATCCTAATCTTGACTTACCTTGTCATTGAATCATTAGTTTATTTAAAGTCCAGATAGTAAATTTGTTGTTATGTACCTTTTCCTTTTTACTTATTTGGATTAAATTATAGTAAACTGAAGGTAATTTAACTTTTTGAGAATTTACTTTTGGTTTTAATTTTCTTCTCAGTGGCATGGAACATTGTGAGAAATTTGAAATTTCGGAAACTAGTGTGAACAGAGGGCCAGAAAAAATCAGACCAGAATGTTTTGAGCTACTTCGGGTACTTGGTAAAGGGGGCTATGGAAAGGTAGGAAGTATTTTTGAAATAAGAGCTCTTGTCTGTCTTGGGTAGGTTAATTTTTGGTGGGGGATAGGTTAATTTTTTTTTTTAAATTTTTATTAACATACAATGTATTGTTTGCCCTAGGGGTACAGGTCTGTGAATCATCAGGCTTACACATTTCACAGCACTCACCATAGCACATACCCTCCCCAGTGTCCATAACCCAGCCACCCTATCCCTACTCCCCCACCCCCAGCAACCCTCAGTTTGTTTCGTGAGATTAAGAATCTCTTATGGTTTGTCTCCCTCCCTGGTCCCATCTTGTTTCATTTTTTTGTTCCCTACCCCCATAACCCCCCGCCCTGTATATACTTGTTCAGCAGTCCTCTTCAGTCTTTGCTAGCTATCAGCAAAGGATATGATCGCTTAACCTGATATTATTTGGAAGATGTACAGAAGTTCTCTTCCTCCCAACATAAATATAAAAGAGTGACACATAATAGGCACTCAGTCAATATTTGTTGAATAAATAAATAGACAACGTTGCCAGTCAAAGTCTGTTATTAGAGGAATCCTTCCTTCTTTTGGTTAAAGGGTATCCTCTATAGGTATCCTCTTAAAAAACAAACCACTCCTTACTTTTAATGGGCATGGCATATTGCTAACTGTTACTGAGATCTAAATCTGAATTGGTTTTCTTTGACTTGCAGTATTTGGAGCTTTAGAGTTAGGGAAGCTGAAGAATGTAAGAAGGGAGAAGAAAAAGGAGGAGAACTGGTTAGCTTCATGTTTTGCCCACGTCTTTCTAACTTATGACCTTATCTTTATGTGTGCTGCCCAGGAAAATTTATACCTAGCTATTCTTTATCAAAAGGTAGACTTTGGATAACATTTTAGTAGTTAAGTTTAAGAACTATTTATGCTACTGTGTAGTGTTAATTTTTTCATTGCATGACATTTGTAGTTTCTTCTTAGGCTTAAGGACACATTCTGATTTGTTCTAATCATCTTGAATGTGGAACACATGCACTTTGAGTCTCACATTGTTTTAGCTATTGCATGATAAAGTTTTATATAGTTAGCCATTTTAAGGAATAGGTAAACAGTAATTCCTGTCAACTATTATTAAAGTTTTATGTGAAGCAAGAACAGTGGCATTCCTAGAAGAAATTTATAAAATATTTTATAATTTTTACTTTTGGTATTCTGCCTCTGGGAACCCTGATTATAGCTTTTTCCAAGCAAACTTGGATTTTGTGTATGAAGTTATATAGATTACTCATTATTAGATGATCACTGACCGACTTTGCCACCAGATGTCAGCAGACCAAATAGAACAGTCCCATGTTTGTCAGATTTCATTACTAAAGCTTTAATATAGTCTGCTCTTTGAGCTTATCATTTTTGCACAGTCTTTGTGTTACTAGTTTTTGTAAGAATATAAACTGTTGTATCTGCTTCCTATAAATAGGCATTAGGGGAGTGTGACTAACCTAGTTTAGCTTTTAGTAACAAACACTTTTTTATTTTTTATCCAGGTTTTTCAAGTACGAAAAGTAACAGGAGCAAATACTGGGAAAATATTTGCCATGAAGGTGCTTAAAAAGGTGATTCCTTCCCTCCTTTTTGGTCCTTTTTCCCTTTTTTTTTTTTTTTTAAGTAGCTCCATGCCCAGCATAGGAGGTGAACTCCATGACCCTGAGATCAAGAATTGCATGCTCCACTGAGCCAGCCAGGCATCTCTCCCCAACTTTATTGTTAACTGCTATAAAATCCACATTTTGGCCTAAAATTCTCAGTCAAGAAAATCTATTTCTAACACAATACTACAAGTCCTCTTAGAATGTGAGGTATGTTTCATTATTGGTATTCATGTTTTCTGCTTAGTGAACATGGAGAGGAGAGCTCTTTTAATTTTCCTCTGAGGTAACTCTTTTAGCTCTTTGTTCTGGTCTCCATTTCTAAGTAATAGGCATGTTCTGCTGTCACTTAATACAGCAGTTTTGAAATATGTATTGATTTCCACTCTATTCTCTTTTACTTCTTCCTCCTTTCTCCCCATATTCTGATTTTGCTTCATTTCCTTTGAGTCTGCTGTTGTCTTCTCATGCCTTCCAACAACTCTGTTTAGGTCAATGTTCTGTGGTCCCACTTACTAGGTTGTCTATCAGTTCCATTTATTTTCCTGTAGATATCCCATCAAAACCTTCTGTCCTCCATTCCTGTCTGTATTGGTAGCTCTGGAGGCATAGCTGCCATTATTGGACTTTGGTCACAATCCTTGGAATCCCCTTGGCTCCATCAGTGTTGGATTCTTTGTGTCCTGGATCCCATATCTTCCTTTATCGTAGTTTATTCCCTTGTTCCCTCTTGTGGTAACCATCTACCAGTGGCTTCCTGAGCCAAAGGCAGACACTTAACTGTCTGAGCCCCCCAGGCACTCTCAATTCCCATTTCTTTAGAGATCTATTTTTCTTATTTATTTATTTATTTGTATATTTAACGTCTTTTAAAAAGAAAAGATTTTATTTATTTATTTGTCAGGGCTGGGGAAGAGAGCACAAGCAGGGGGAGGGGCAGGCAGAGGGAAAAGCAGGTTCCCCGCTGAGCAAGGAGCCAGATGTGGGACTCAGTTCCAGGCCCCTGGGATCATGACCTGAGCCAAAGGCAGGCACTTAATGCACTGAGCCACACAGGTGTCCCTAGAGATCTATTTTTCTTTTAAAATATCTAAAATTTTCTTTAGTTTCCGTTCTAAATTCTTTACAGTGGTGTATTTATCTTCCTTTGATTCTTATTATTTTCTTTATTTTTACTCTTTGAATCTTGAGAGTTCCAGTCCTTTAATCTGTGGGAGGTTTTCTTATATGATCTCTGATAATTTCCCCCTCTACTATTTTCTATTCTTGGATTTATAGTTAGTTGGATATTGGACCTCCTGGACTGATCATCTATTTTTCTTATCTTTTCCATTTGTCTGCTTCTTTGTCTTTTTGTTTACTTTCTGAGATTTTTCTAGAAATTTGTTTTCTAATCCTTTTACTGATTTTTTTGAGCTATAATATTTGTGGTTCCTCGGAGCTTTGCCATTTTTTCTTTTTCTTTTATTTATTATTTTATTTTATTTTTATTATTTATTTATTTATTTAAGATTTTATTTATTTGTTTGACAGAGAGAGAGAGATCACAAGTAGGCAGAGGCAGGCAGAGAGAGGAGGAAGCAGGCTCCCTGCTGAGCAGAGAGCCTGATGCGGGGCTCGATCCCAGGACCCTGGGATCATGACCCGAGCCGAAGGCAGAGGCTTTAACCCACTGAGCCATCCAGGCACCCCGATTTATTTATTTTTTTAAAAAGATTTTCTATTTATTTGAGATGGAGCACAAGTGGGGCAGAGTATCAGAGGGAGAGGGAGAAGCAGACTCTTAGCCGAGCAGGAAGCCTGACATGGGGCTTAGTCCCAGGACCCTGAGGTCATAACCCAAGCTGAAGGTAGACACGTAACTGACTTTTTCTTTTTATAGCAACTGTTTTATGAGTACATTATCTTATCTTATTCCTCTGAGGGTATTAATGATAATTCTTTGAAATGTCCTTTTTTTCTAGGCATTAGATCTCTTTTCTAAGTTCCTGTTTTCTTTAAGTATGATTTAGTCTCTTTCTTCCATGTCAAAGGTCTTCTTTAGATGCCTGGTGTCCTTTACTGATTGTTCATATTTAAGAGTAAAACTCTGAAAAGCTGATCAGAAGTTCCATATGTGTAGGAAGGCATGTGGTTAGCTGGCAATTGACTGAGAACCTCCAAATATCATTTTCTGTAGTCAGTTGGTGCTGACAAAGATCCTCTATTCTTTTGCATAGAAAAAGCATCCTGGAGCTGGATGGGAGAGAAGAGATGAAGATCTTAACCTTCCAATACGCAGACCTTCACTGAAGTCAAGTTTTTACTTTAGCACTTCACTCTGTATCTGATATTTCACTCTTTTTTTTTTTTTTCTTGGAGAGTACACCTTTCCAAGTGCTAGTAATCTACCTATTTTTAGTCCTCTACCTTCTGCCTTCTACAGTCCCTAATGACTTTTTTTTTCCTTTCTTGCTTTTTATTTTTGTCTCCAATTTTTGAACCTACTAGGGTTCTATAGATGGAATCAACTTCTTTTGAGTTCTCTGTGCAGGCATTTAGGTTTGATCATATTCTACTCCACTGAGTCATGTACCATTGCTTTATCCCACTCTGTTTTCTTTACCTCCTGATGTGTGGAGTTAAATGCATTTCCTAGTTTTATTGAAAATGGGTTATGTGTGTTTGGTTTCTTGTTCTTTTTGTTTGGGATTAATTTCTGGAAAGATCACACTGTCTTAAAACAAGTCTTAGTAGAAAACTGTATTAAAAGACAATCAAAATGACTTTTAACAAAAATTACAAGGTTTGTAATACTTCAGTCTTTATCTTCCTTATTTTTACTTAAGCATTATACATGACTTATTAATTTAAAAGCTGAGGAACAAATAGGACCACAACTTTATTGGTGATTGTCTTTTTTTTTTTAATTTGTTTGTTTGTTTATTTAAGTAATCTCTACACCCAACGTGGGGCTTGAACTCATGACCCAAAATTAAGAGTCACATGCTGTTCTGACTGAGCCAGCTGAAATCACCCCTGGTGATTGTCTTAAAAGAAGCAGTTTAGATATTCTGAACTTTACTTTCTGTATTAATAAGTCAGTATTAATCTGCTGTCTGGCTTTCCCATTGGAATCATTTGAGATTAATGATGGAGATAATATAATAATGCTTGTCCTAGAAATGTTGAAAGAAGTACTGGTCAAGATTATTAGGTTAATTTATTCCTTTTGATATATTTTATAATCAAGGCTGACCATAATTAGTCACAATTCTGTCTTGAGTCAAATATGTTTCTGGCATGGGCACCTTAAATGAAAAGAAGAGGGTGTTGTTTTTCCACTGATGGTGGATAGGCACAGTGTACTGGGAAATCCATAGACTTAATTATTGCTAAATGTTAGATGTCCTTTTTGGCCCCAGGTATCTAAGACCTAACTTGCTTGCCTCTTCATGTGCTTAGTTACCACTCCCTCCCAATCTCAGGGTTTTTCTTTCCCCAAGCGTGGCTAGAGAGTCAGATGCTGTTTAATGTTTTCCTTGCTATCCCTGAAAACAAGCTCACAGTATAAATAATGAAAGTGAAGAGGTGCTAGGGTTAAGTCCAGAATTTTAATTCCTAACTAGATGATGGTATGCTGCCTTCGAGCTTCTTTATTCTGATTTTATTATTATTAACCCTCTTGAACTCGGTATGTGATAAGAACATGTCTTTTTCCAGCCTTGAAGATGAAATCAGAGTAGAACCACATGTCTCTTATTTATTTATTTGACAGAGAGAGATCACAAGTAGGCAGAGAGGCAGGCAGAGAGAGAGGAGGAAGCAGGCTTCCCGCTGAGCAGAGAACCCAATCTGGGGCTCGATCCCAGGACCCTGGGATCATGACCTGAGCCGAAGGCAGAGGCTTTAACCCACTGAGCCACCCAGGCGCCCCGCACATGTCTCTTTATCTTAAATGGTGTTTACATCTGGACAGTTTGTCTGAAATTTTCAGTTCTTCTAGGATTTTTTTTTTTTTTTTTACAAGAATGATACTACTTGGGTATTTTCTCAGGGTGGAATGTTGAGGAAAAGACTCTCTTTCCTACCAGTTGCAACAAAGATGGACCCTGGAAGCAAAGTACTGTTGCCCATGGCATTAGTTTAGCCCACACTGTAAATTTTACACTGTTTGGCTAAAGGCTTGTGGTTAACAGATTGGTCATACTTGTTTCATTCCTTCTTTTATTGAATCAGTTAAGAACTGGTAATGTGCCAGGCATTATGCTAGATACTAAGATATAGCATTTGAGGCAAATGTGGTCTCTCCCTCTCACTCTGCTTACCATATAATTCAAGGGAAGAATTGTTAAGCTTATTCTTACAATTTTTTTTTCTATCTTGTGGTCAAAATCCTTTCTACTTTGAGGTTGAAACCTCCCTCAGTATTTATCATTCTTTTTTCTCACTTCTAAACCTTGTCATCCTGTATATCTTTGCTGTCCTTATATTAAATAAGTTATCAGTAGCCCAGCCTTCTAATTCCCTGATCTCAACTCTATCAGCTTTCACCTCCATTCCACTTTACCAGCCCCCATGGCTGTATTCTCCACCTCTGAAGTGTTGGACTATAATAGAACAATAACTTTCTCACTTCTTTATTCTCACAATGCTTGGTCTTTGGCTCTCAACCTTTTAGTTCTTTGACTGTTTTGGGGGTTTTTTTGCTAAAGTTCTTAACCCCCTTCTTATTTCACTTTATTCTGAATCTGGTGTAATCAGCATGATCTGCCGTTTTAGTTCTTGCTAGCCCCATTGACCTTATGTTTAGGAAAGTCCTACTCCTAATAGTTCAGTTGTTAATATTCCTTTATTCTTTTATCTCAGCTACTGAGCATTGCTGGCAGAAATCACATAATCTTATAGATTGCTGCTAGGACAAATTCATAGTACCCAAATCATTTGGACCCTAAGTATTCATCAGCTTTTTCTCTCTCTCTCTCTCTCTCTTTTTTAAGATTTTATTTATTTATTTGACAGAGAGATAAAGAGGGCACAAGCAGGGAGAGTGTTAGGCAGAGGGAGACGGAGAGGCAGGCTCCCTGCTCGATGTGGGGCTCGATCCCAGGACCCTGGAATCATTACCTGAGCCGAAGGCAGACACTTAACTGACTGAGCCACCCAGGCGCCCCACCAACTTTTTTTCTCCATGTCCCCAGACAACTTCTTTCATTTTCTATAACTGCTATCAGTCCCTCTTAACTCTTTAGTACACTGCCTCTCCCTATTTGAGGCTGTCACATGTGATTTCCTTCCACTTCCTGTTCTAATCCCTACCCCTCATACCATATTAATCTGCATTTTTACTTGTTTTTACTTCCTTCTCTCCAGTGTTTAGTAGGAGATGTATTCCTCCTCCTTTCCAAGGTTAAGCCCTCTGCTTATGTTTTGGATCCCATCCCTTTCTGCCTGTTAGGGATCTTTGTCATTTCTTTCTGTTTTTCCATCCTCTGTCCTGACTTCTTTTTTTGTTTACGTATATTCATGCTTTTGCCATATTTCGTAAAACAGATCCTTCTTTCATACAAAGTCTTTCGATAGCTTCTACCCTCTTTGCCTTCTTAGCTGAGTTTCTTGAGAAGTCATGTTTTATTATTTTTTTCATTCACTCTATTTTGACTTAATGACTCTACTATTTCAATGAAACTCTTGTCACCACCAATCTCCTAATGGCTGAATTCAGTGGTCTCTACTTAATTCATCCTTAATTTACCTCTCTTACATTGAAGCTAAGAAAACTCTGTTTTGTTTACTTACGTGATTCTATTTACTATTTTTTTAAATTAAAGATTTATTTATTTATAAGAAATTTATAAATAAATTTATTTTTACTTGTGATCTGATAGATCACAAGTAGGCACAGAGACAGGCAGAGAGATAGGTGGAAGCAGGCTCCCCACTGAGCAGAAAGCATGATGTGGGGCTCGATTCCAGGACCCTGAGATGATGACCCGAGCCAAAGGCAGAGGCTTTAACCCACTGAGCCACCCAGGCGCCCCTATTTAGTTGCATTTATTTATTTCTGTTGTGTTCACAGTTTTATTTCCCTCACCCATCCTTGTTGATTTAATTTTATTTTTGGAATATATAAAACATCAGCATGGTTCAGAATTCAGAAACCCCCATTTTATAATCACAATAATATTTGATTTAGGTAACAGAAAAAAAAAACTTCAGGTAAGCTAAAAGCGTTGAGGCTTTACTCAGAAGGTGTTCTCAGAAGTCTAGTCCTATTACTTTTTTTTACCTTTCCACTGTCATTAGCTTTTGGTTTATCTTAGTTATCTTATTGAAGATATAAGGAGATACACGTACATATTCTTATCTCCCCTTTCTGACACAAAAGGTGGTATACTATAATACTGTTATGCCATGTATGCTCTTTTGTACCTTGGTTTCACAGAGAAATTCCCCATTCTTTTTATTTTTATTTATTTTTTTTTTAAAGATTTTATTTATTTATTTATTTGACAGACAGAGATCACAAGCAGGCAGAGAGGCAGGCAGAGAGAGAGGAGGAAGCAGGCTCCCTGCTGAGCAGAGAGCCCGATGCGGGGCTCGATCCCAGGACCCCGAGATCATGACCTGAGCCGAAGGCAGCGGCTTAACCCACTGAGCCACCCAGGCGCCCCTCCCCATTCTTTTTAAAGCTTTTTTTACACATTAGGTAGATAGTCCATAGGTTTTTATCTAGTATTCTATACATGGCCATTTAAGTTGTTTTTAATATTGCACTTTTACGAATAATATTGCAACTACTAATCTTGTGTATATGCTTTTTCATGTTACTGGAGATGTACCAGAACTTAGTCCTAGAATTTAGACCTAACATATCCAAAATAATGCATCATTTTCCCAAAACTCTTTTGATTTTCATTTCCTGTTATTGAATGATAACCATTGTCCTTTTAATTATGCAGAAACCATGGTATCATCATTTCTTCTCAACCTAGTCAGCAAGTGCTGATGATACCTTTTTCTTTTTTCCCACCTTCCTTTTCTCTTTCTTTCTTTCTTTCTTTTTAAGAGAGGTGGGGTGGGGAGGGGTAGAGGGAGAGAATCTTAAGTAGGCTCCATGACCAACGTGGAGCCCAATGTAGGGCTCAGTCTAACCACCCCGAGATCATGACCAGAGCCGCCAAAATCAAGAATTGGACGTTTAACCAACTGAACCACCCAGGTGCCCCCCACCTTCATTTTTTTAGGTACAGGTCTTACTTAATTTAGTTTACTGTATTAGCCTCCCAGCTGGTCTCATTTCTTCCCTAAAACTCCGAACTACTACTAAAACTGTCTTAAAGCCAAAGATTACTCATTTTCAGAACCTCAACATTTTTCCTCTGCCTCTGAGATAAGATTCAAGCGCTTTTGCCTAGGTACCTAGGCCTTGCATTTCCTGGTCTCCACCTACAACACCAGCCTAATGGCTAGTCACTTCTAACCGTACTGAACTACTTATAGATTACCTAGACATGTCCTGTCAAGCCTGTTTTGCACTGGAAATGCTTTTTTTATCCTCTGTGTTTCATTTTAATAATTTTTCATCACACAGTTTAGGTATTGCCGCCTCCCAGAACACTTCTTGCCATGTCAGCTGTAGTTCCTCTGTTCTCCCATAGCACCTTGTGTTTACCTGCATTGACTTCTCTCTCTTCCCTGAGACTTTGGACTCCTAATAGCTGGAGACTTCTGTTCGTTCTTCTTTCTTATTACAGAGCCTGGAGCATAGTAGACATAGAATAATTAGTGAACATATGAATAAACTTCATCTGTTTACATTTTTTAAAAAGGTATCTTTAGGTTGTTATTTACATGTTCGGTGCAAAAAATCCAAACAGTGCAGATATATATAAGAAGTGAATGTCTTCCATTACTCCTATCTCAGTCTCTGGTGGGAACTATAATTAAATTAATTATATTAAATATTAAACTATTGGCAAGAAGAGCACAAAATAGAATTTCCAGTTACTATAGAATAAAAATGTCTACTGTTTTGTTCTTATAGATCATCTCTTTTCCTTTAGGCAATGATAGTAAGAAATGCTAAAGATACAGCTCATACAAAAGCAGAACGGAATATTCTGGAGGAAGTAAAGCATCCCTTCATTGTGGATTTAATTTATGCCTTTCAGACTGGTGGAAAACTCTACCTCATCCTTGAGTATCTCAGCGGTCAGTACACTCAGTTTGGTGTAATTATTTGCATTTGCTCCAGAAACTGGGTTAAACATTATTTTCCAATGGAAAAATGCTTTTTCCCCAGTGTGATTAAATAGTTCTTAAAATTGACAAATACATTGACATAAGGAATTTAGATATGACTATGTGTTTCTTTTTGCAGACAAATATGAAGAACTTTAAAGGTTAGGTTTTTTCCCCATCTGTAAAATTTTATCTTAATCCTAATCCCTTTGTCCTCATACTTAAAATAACAAACACCTAATTGATACAGAGCCATCACATTGACTATGCTGGGGTAAGATACTATAATTCCAATGAACTATCAAAGCATTTCTAAACTCAAATGGAAAACTTACTGAGAGTATTTAAGATATTGAGTATTTTCAAAATTGCATCTCTAAACAGAGTTTTTTGGTTAGATGTAGCTTTTTTGTTAGACTATGCAGTTTACATAGGAAGACATCCACAATTTCTAGGGATTACTACCTCCTCAAACCTTGTTGCTTATCATTTCTAAATCACAGATATCTATTTCCAGCCAAGATATCTGAGTTTTCTGAAAAAAAGGTTCCACAGTGGCCTGTAACATGGAACAGAAAGATGCAGAATTTAGCAACTTTTTTGTGACTGTTGTTGCCGTTTTTTGAGTAACTTTATTTTGACAATTTCAGATTTATACAGAAAAGTTGCATAAATAGTACAAAGACTTCCCACATACCCTTCACCTAGATTCCCCAAGTGTTTTCATTTTACAGTTGTTTTGTTTCATCCTTCTTTTCTCTCCTTCTGTATATGTATACATATATATGTGTGTGTGTATATATATATGTGTGTGTGTGTGTGTATATATATATACATGTATATGTATAAACACACTTTTTTTTTTCTGGATTGCTTAAGCGAGTGTTTCAGACATGATTTCCCATTACCCCTAAATGCTCCAGTTTATATTTTCTAAAATTAATGACAGTATCTTAACTCTACTAAAGTTATCAAAACTGGAAATTAACATTGATATAGTAATATCTCTCAGTTCCCTTTAACCTAAACAGTTCCTCAGTCTTTATCTTTTGTGACCTTAACATTTTTGAAGAATATAGGCCAGTTATTTTGTAGAATGCACCAATTTGGGCTTATCTGATGTATCCTCAAGATTAGATTCAGGTTATGCATTTGGGGAGGATCATCGAAGTGACCTTATGTCTTCTGTCAGATCAGGAGGTACATGATGTTATATCTTTGTCCCATTGCTGTTGATGTTCACTTTGATCACATTTATAAGGTGGTGTTGGCCAGTTTTTCCCCTGGTGAAGTTTACCCTTTGTAATGAATAAGTATCTTGAGATACTTTGGGATTATCGAAATATCTTGTCTCTCATCAAGCTTTCACTTACAGTTTTAGCATTCATTGATTCTTGCTTGAAACAATTAACTGTAATGTTTGCCAAGTGATTTTTCTTATTCCATCATGCCTCATTCATTTATTTGGCATTCTGCTGTAACAAAGAGCTTTTCCTTCTCTCCCATTTTAAAACCTAATTTATTGATCTCTTCATTGATTTATATTATTGCGGGCTCATGTATTCTAAGATTATTCAATGGGATATAAGTCATTATTATCTTGATATTCAAAACAGTGCCATGCTTTTAATAAAGCTGCTGCTAGATTCATCTAGATTAAGAGATCTGAAAATACGGAATAAGGGCATTCACTAATTGTAAGGGTGGCTTAATTATATACTAACATTTTTCTGCTTAGGATAAAATGTGAGAGAAGTTTTAACCAAGATTACTTTTTTAACCTCAAGTCTGGAATCTTTTAACTATTTTGACGTTTAAAGATGTAAAACCTAGAATTCCAAAACATAGTTTTCACATAAGAATAAGAACACTGCAAAAATAGAATCCTGAAGACTTAGTTTTAAACCTATAGTTTTTAGGATCTGTTTTTTAGTTTTAAGGAACTGATATCTTTTAACTGTAGTTAAAAGAGAAAGCACAACCTTCTCATTAGAAATGGGTTGGAAATGAAGATTGTTTTATTTCTAAGGCCTTTTCCTTTTCTTCACAGGAGGAGAATTATTTATGCAGTTAGAAAGAGAGGGAATATTTATGGAAGACACAGCCTGGTAAGTGAAATTTTTGCAGTTGCATGGATTCAGGTAATGATTCATATAATTAAAAGCAAAGCCCTTTTCCCACTGTGGGCAGCCAAATGATTCAGTAAATTGTTCTGGAGCCAGTCAGTCACTCAGGACTTCAAGGGGGAGAAGTATCTTTGGGATGGGGCAGCTTTTGGAGGTCACATCATTCCTTTGCCCCCAGGCCTTGGGTGGAACGCTCTTCACGCCAGTTCCTAACAGAACCATTCTCACTGGGGCTTTCTTTCCTTGAATTGGTAAGCTGCCTGCCTTGGCTGTGGGTGAGTGTGGTTTTCCGGTGAAACTTTATGTCTGGAACAATGGAAAGTATCAGAAATCATCTCCTCTTTTTTTTTAGACTTTCCAGTTCCCAAGGTGCAGTCTTAGGGAGGTGATAAGCCGGCACACATCATCTGTGGATTGATTCTATGGCCAGGATGGGATCTACCCTTATATTTCTTAAGATGGCATCTGCTTCAAATTAAAAATATACACATCCTTTTGTGAGATGACAGTATTGGGTAACAATAAATCAGTTTATCCTACACATTAATTGAATAGAAAACACTTAAATGTTTTTTTCTACTTTAATTACCAAACTGCATTCCATTGTTTAATTTCAGGCTTTTTCTAACACAGAAGCTGCATTTAAGAGCCTTAGGGATGAAGTACCCTTTTTTGGAGGAGGCTCTCTGAGCCGTGTTGGAGGCTGTATTTGTGGTCCTGCTGGCTGTGAAACTGCCTCAGTCCTCTAGGACACACCCTCTCCATCCTGGAGTAATCTGCAGGATTGCAACATTGTTATGCAGCCAGTATTGCAGTGCCTTGTGCTTTTCGAATCCAGACAGGGTTGACTCAGCCCTTTATTCTTTTGAGGTAGATAAATTTGAGTGTCACACAGTTTATAGTTGTGGGCTGGCTGGCAGGAGGGAGGGCAGATACTGTGGGCATGAACTGTATATAAATATGCAGCTGTATTAAGGGATGAGTGGGCTTCTAAGGGTCAGATTACTTATAAGGTATCTTTCGAAACTAAGACTTGATCTCTGAGAATAACAAAGTTCCTGTGTCCTATGGGATTTTAAAATTGGGGGTGGGTGGGAGAAATTTGCTTTGATCTGAATGACTATTGTCCTAATTCCTATTAGGAACAGAACAAAAACCAGTGACAGTTTGGCATATTCTGGACTTTTTTACAATTAGTAGTATGTTCTAAAGAAATAAAACATTTTATAGTTTCACTAAATAAGTGAAACATAAATGTCACCATGCCTTTTGGCAGCATCCTATGCCATCTCTTTCCCCCATCCCCACTAATTTGGTCTTTGGTGCATGTCTATTTCTTTCAAGGAATTTTGCTCCATACATAAACTGCTTTGAGTATATTACTCTTTTTAATTTTATTAAATCACTTTTGTTTCCAGCTTTTACTTGGCAGAAATCTCCATGGCTTTGGGGCATTTACATCAAAAGGGGATCATCTACAGAGACCTGAAGCCGGAGAATATCATGCTTAATCACCAAGGTGGAGATATACCGTAAACAATTCTATAGTAAATAATCATCTTAAAATCCTCCCACCCAGGTCATGGTCATTTTCAAAGCCCCATAGTCATGTAACTTCTGTTATACACTCCTCCCTCAGAATTTATGGCATCCTAATGCTTGCTGAGATTTAAGTATTTAGATAATTGTGATTGATGAGATTAGAGGAAGTTAGGAATAACTGACCACTTAACTGTGTTTTCGGGTTTAATCCTTGCTCTTTATAGCTTATCATTCTTTTGAAATCTTTACATAACCTGTGGTGAGCCAAAAGCCAGTCCCAACTTTAGTTTTGGTTTGTCCCTTAAATTGGAAAGTAGATCTTAACCCTATAGATTGAGTTTTCCGTAATGAAAAAAATGCATAAATATTAGAAGCAGTACTTTTTATGATAAATTTTATTAATGCTGTAAAAAAGGATTAGAATTGAACCACAATATTTGATGTAGCCTTGGAAAGAAAATGTTGAGTAGGCATCAGTTTATTCTTGGTGTTCATAACAACAAGCATAAAAATCAAAGGCCCATACTCTGTGCAGCTGTATGTAGAGCAGACTGAGTCTTGATTACAACTGCATGCTGCTAGAGACAGTTTGATTTATGCACGAGTAATCTGGGCTCGGTAGACTTCTCAGGTCACTCATACCCCAGAGGAGCAACCAGCCAGCCAGGCTGTCTGGGTGCTGTCAGGGTGCCTTCGGTGTCTACAAAATGATACATGAGGTAGTTAAGGGTTTTAAATTCTTGGACAGGAAATGGTGTGGACAACTGATGCTAATATGAATATGTTTCAAATTGTGCTTTTTTTCTCGTTTTCCTTTTTTTTTTTTTTTTTTTAGGAGAAATGCTACTTAACCAAGTACATCATGGGAATCTATGTATCTCTGTCCCTCCCAGTTCCACTCCCATCCCCCCACACTTGGATTCTGACTCTGAATTCTAAGGCAAAGGATAGAATAGGGAAGTGACTAGTTAACTTCTTTGATCCATAATGCTGAGTGTGTCAGGTGGTTCTGTGAAAATAAAGGTCATATTTTTTTGTATGTCAGAGTATCAGTAAGCCATTACCTTTTCTTTTCTCTGAAATAAACCTGGAATAGTAGGGTTCCTGGGGTGGTTAAACCACTCTATATCTAATAACATTTCAGTAAAGCTAAGCTTGAACTGCAATGTTCTTTGTGTAAGGTGGTGAGTTTTTTACTTTTTGGATTAGAGATGACAGTCCCTTGCCATAGCAATTTCATTTCTTTTTCTGAATTGGCAGTATTGGCAGAATAAGCCAACTTGTTAGAGTGATTTCCTGAGACCATTTAAAAAACTGTCCAGTCACAGTTCACTGTGGTAAAAAGTTATATATTTGAAGTATAGTGTCAGACTTTTAAATGATGCAACATATTTTTATAAGAGTTTGTGTACTTAAACCAGACTTTTTTTTTTAAGATTTTATTTATTTATTTGATAGAGATCACAAGTAGGCAGAGAGGCGGGCAGAGAGAGAAAGGAGGAAGCAGGCTCCCTGCTGAGCAGAGAGCCTGATGCTGGGGTCCATCCCAGGACACCGGGATCATGACCTGAGCTGAAGGCAGAGGCTTTAACCCACTGAGCCATCCAGGTGCCCCTTAAACCAGGCTTTAGAGAATTTTTCTTGAAGGCTTGCTTTCTCAGGATGGTAGAGGATTCTAGGTATAGGTAAAGATAGAGCTTTGGAAAAACTGTTTTACTTTTTTCTCTATTTTCCCTTTATATTATATCATTGGCCAAAAATGACTGTGTTAGCTTTAAAAAGTTAGCATCCCATATTATGGATGGCACCTTGCTAGTTGTTTGTATCTTCAACAAATATTTAAGGCAGAAAATGTTAAATGGAAGAATAGATTATTGTCTTGTATGATACATTCAAACACTGCACATGCTTAGAATTCTCAGAATAACCATGCTGTGATCTTTCATTGTAGGTCATGTGAAACTAACAGACTTTGGACTATGCAAAGAATCTATTCACGATGGAACAGTCACACACACATTTTGTGGAACAATAGAATACATGTGAGCTGCATGTTGCAAGAAATATAACTGGTTTGAGGGGTGATAGCTAACTTTTACCTGGTTTATGTAGGACCATTGGCTCCGCATATTGTTTTTAAACTTCTAATTCAGATGATATGCAAATGGGTGAATTTTTTAGGCGTATTATTTTTCTCATTGTAGGGCCCCTGAAATCTTGATGAGAAGTGGCCACAATCGTGCTGTGGATTGGTGGAGTTTGGGAGCATTAATGTATGACATGCTGACTGGAGCAGTAGGTGCACAGTTAAAAGCTGCATGTATTATGGTCTGTGCTGAGTAGTTATTAAATCATTATGGCAAGAGACCTTTCCTGTGCTTTTAAAAAATGTTACTGATGGAGTTATTAAAAAAAAAATTAACACTAATATGCTTTATTGGTAGTAGTATGGGCCCTGTACTTTTAAAAACATTTTTGTTTAATGATCTGTCATGTCAGTCCTGTGAAATAGGTATAAAATAGATACTGCCCTTATTTTATAAAAAGAGAAAGTAAAGCATAAAATCACAGGGCTCACCTATTACCACACAGAGATAAAGTGGAAACCCAGTTTCTTCTGAGATGTTACTATTTCTTCTGTCACATTGCTTAAAAACTATAGATCTTTAGCAGTCAGCCCATATCACAGCATACATATCTGATCTTTATGCATAACTGACTAATTCAGGAAATGGATGATTTTATTTTTGTATGCTAATTTTTCTCACTCTTTTCTACTCATAGCCCCCATTCACTGGGGAGAACAGAAAGAAAACAATTGACAAAATCCTCAAATGTAAACTCAATTTGCCTCCCTACCTCACACAAGAAGCCAGAGATCTGCTTAAAAAGGTAGGACATGAGGCGCGCCTGGGTGGCTCAGTCGGTTAAGTGTCTGCCTTTGGCTTGGGTCATGATCTTGGGGTCCTGGGATCAAGCACTGTGTCAGGCTCCCTGCTCAGCAGGAGTCTGCTTCTCCCTCTCTGCACTCAGTCTCTCTCAAATAAATAAATAAATAAATAAATAAATAAATAAATCTTTTTTTTTTTTTTTTTTTTTTTTTAAAGGTAGGACATGAAATGATAACCCTCAACTACTGGAATTTAATAGATTTGAACATACATTTTATTTTATCTTATTTTTTAAGATTTATTTATTTATTTGACAGATAGATCACAAGTAGGCAGAGAGGCAGTCAGAGAGGGAGGGGGAAGCAAGCTCCCTACTGAACAGAGAGCCCAATGTGGGGCTCGATCCCAGGACCTGGGATCATGATCTGACCTGAAGGCAGAGGTTTAACCCACTGAGCCACCCAGGCACCCCTGAACATACATTTTAAATAAAGAATCATATATATTAATCAAAACACCTACAGTTTTTGCAGGTAAAGTACATATTTTTTAAAGATTTTCTTTCCTTGGGGTGCCTGGGTGGCTCAGCTCTGGTCATGGTCCCAGGTCCTGGAATTGAGCCCTGCGTTGGGCTCCCTGCTCAGCAAGGAGTCTGCTTCTCCCTCTCCCTCTGCCCCTCCCTTACACACTCCCCGCTGCCTGCCGCTTGTGTGTGCTTTCTCTCTCTGTTCTATCTCCTTAAATAAATAATTTTTTAAAAAATATTTTTTTCCTTTTTATTCCCAAGCAATATTATAAATAAATAAATAAATAAATAAAGCCAATTTTCTCAAAATAGAGAAATATAGACAAGCAAATTCTCTAAATAAAAAATAATCAATTTGACTAAGGTTTATCAATGTTTGGTTTTGTTTTCCCTCTTTAAAGCTGCTGAAAAGAAATGCTGCTTCTCGACTTGGAGCTGGTCCTGGGGATGCTGGAGAAGTTCAAGTAGGGATTGGCCTTTTTGGTGGTTTGAGGGGAAGATAGTGCTAATTTTATTTATTTGTGAGGGTTGTGTGTAGTTGTTTAAAGTATAGCTTATTTTGGGGGGCACCTGGGTGGCTCAGTTGATTAAGCATCCAACTCTTGGTTTTGGCTCAGGTCATGATCTCAGGGTCTTGGGATCAAACCCTATTTTGGGCTCCAAACTCAGCATGGAGTCTGCTTGAGAGATTCTCTCTCTTTCTCTCTCTCCCCCCCTCTGCCCCTCCCCGCACTTGTGTGCATGTTTTCTCTCTCTCAAATAAATAAATAAAATCTAAAAAATAATTATAGCTTATTTTGTGATTTGTAACTTCAAACAGACAGTTAATTTGTCAGTTCAGTGAAGTCTATTCACCTTGACTTTTCTTCCTGTTCTTTTTTTCTAGGCTCATCCATTCTTCAGGCATATTAACTGGGAAGAATTGCTGGCTCGGAAGGTGGAGCCCCCCTTTAAACCTCTGTTGGTATGTATACATGAAAGCATATACTTTGAAGGACCTGGTATTTCTTTAGAATAAAATCCCAGGGGCGCCTGAGTGGCTCAGTCGTTAAGCTGTCTGCCTTTGGCTCAGGTCATGATTCTGGGGTCCTGGGATCAGGCCCTGCATCCGGCTCCCAGCTCCATGGGAAGCCTGCTTCTCCCTCTCCCACGCTCCCTGCTTGTGTTCCCTCGCTGTCTCTTTGTCAAATAAATTAAAAAATCTTTAAAAAAAAAAGATGGGGCGCTTGGGTGGCTCAGTGGGTTAAAGCCTCTGCCTTCGGCTCAGATCATGATCCCGGGGTCCTGGGATTGAGCCCTGTGTCAGGCTCTCTGCTCAGCGGGGAGCCTGCTTCCTCCTCTCTCTCTGCCTGCCTCTCTGCCTACTTGTGATCTGTCAAATAAATAAAATCTTAGGGGAAAAAAAAAAAAGAATAAAATCTTAGAGCATTCAAAAACATTATGTTTATATTAACCATTCAGAAAACTTTGGTTTATGTTCTTCTCAGACTCTATTCTGTATAGTCTTTTCAAGGACTATTGCCATCAGCAATTGATGAGTATATTAACTATTTTTTAGTTGGTTGCCTAAGACAACTAAATATTTCAAGTAGTTAGAACTTTTTTGCTTTGTTTCCTTGATTCAACCATATTTTATTTTTATGGGGTGTAACTGTTTACTCTTTTTTTTTTTTTTTTTAAGTTTTTTTTAAGTAATCTCTACATCCCACATGGGGCTCTAACTCATGACCCCGAGATCAAGGTGTTTGGGGTACCTGGGTGGCTCAGTAAGCATATGCCTTCAGCGCAGGTCATGATCCCATGGTCCTGGGATTAAGTCCTGAATCAGGCTCCCTACTCAATGGGGAGCCTGCTTCTACCTCTGCCCCCTGCTCATGCTCTCTCTCTTTCTCTCACAAGTAAATACATAAAATCTTAAGGAAAAAAAAAAAAGTCACATGTTCTGACTGGGCCAGCCAGGTGCCCCTATTTTCTTTTTCTTTCTTTCTTTCTTTTTTTTTTTAAGATTTTATTTATTTAACAGAGAGAGCATTCACACGCACAAGCAGAGGCAGCAGCAGGCTCTCTGCTGAGCTGGGAGCCGGAACTAGGGCTCAGTCCCAGGACCCTGGGATGATGACCTGAGCTGAAGGCAAATATTTAACTGACTGAGCCCCTCAGGTGCCCCTTATTTTTTATTTCTAAATAAAGTTTAGTTGACATATAATAATATGTAAGTTTCAGGTATACAGCATAGTGATTTAACAATTATATACATAACAAAATGTTCACCGGGTTAAGTGTGGTTACCCTCTGATTCAGCCCTGTTTTGAATTTGATTTTCTGGGAATTTTCTTCAAAATATAGCATATGTGTGTATTAGTTTGCTAGGCCTGCTGTAATAAAGTACCACCAACTAGGTGGCTTACACAGCAGAAGTTTATTATATTATAGTTCTGGAGACTAGATGCCAAGATAATGTATTGACACACTTGGTTCATTATGAAGGTTATGAGAGCCCTCCTTTCCACTCTGTGCCTCTCTCCTAGCTTCTGCTGGTTTGCTAGCGATCTTTGGCCTTCTCAGCTTTGGCCATGCTAAGCTTGGAGCCCATAGGTGACATCACCCGATCTCTACCTTTATGTTTGCATTCTCCTTTTGTGCACGTCTGTGTCCAGATTTTCCCATTTTATCAGGACTGAATTAGGATCTTCCCTACTCCAAAATGGCCTCATCTTAACTAATTTCATCTGCACTGACCCTCATTCAAATTAGGTTCCGTTCTGAGGTATTTATTTGGGTTAGAACTTCAACATATGAATGTTGATGGAGACACAACTCAAATCATAACAATGTATTTATTAGTAAATGAGTTAGTGTGTTAGTTCTTGTCTTTCTTCCACCTCAGAATTTGAGAAAATATAGTTTCTTTTTCTCTTTCTTGGGGTGAAGGTGGAGGAGGAGGAGGATAATGATGATGATAATTTGGTCCTGGAGCACGAGGTGACTTGCTTTAAAATTTTCATATATATAATTATAAAGGAGGATAATTAACCCTTATGTACCAACTGTCCAGCTTGTCAGGTCATCTTGTTTAAACTTAAACAGAACTGCTAGTTATCATCACAACTAAAAAGCTGACAATTTCCCCAATTTCTTTTGTTTTCTTTTCCTCCCTATTGGTTTGTTCTAATAAGGATTCAGTCAAGGTCTGTACGGTTTGGTTATTTTATCTCTTAGGTTGTTTTCCATCTGAAGATACCCCCATCTCAATTCCTCTCCTGAGTACTTACTGAAGAAACTGGACCATTTATCCTATAGGGTTTCGAACTTTGATTTTGTGATTTTAATCCATAGTGTCATTGATCATACTCATCTCTTCCCTGTATTTCCAAAAACTAGTATTTAGATTTAGATACTTAATCTGGTTATTTATTTGATGGAGAGAGTGATCACAAGTAGGCAGGCAGGCAGAGAGAGTGGGGAAGCAGGCTCCCCGGTGAGCAGAGAGCCCGATGCAAGGCTTGATCTCAGGACCCTGAGATCATGGCCTGAGCTGAAGGCAGAGGCGTAACCACTGAGCCACCCAGGCGCCCTGAGATTAAACTTTTGATGTTGTATATTTTGGTCAGGAGGCATAATGTATGTATGTATGTGTGTGTGTGTGTGTGTGTGTGTGTATATATATGTGTGTGTGTGTGTGTGTGTGTGTGTGTGTATCTATTTTTTTTTTTTTTTTTTTTTCATCATTGCCAGCATCAGTGATTCTTAGCTATGGTCAGTTTGGCAAGATTTGGAGACAAGTTGTCACTTTTTGGGGAGGGGATGTTACTGGTTTGCAGTGAGTTGAGGCCAGAGATGCTGCTAAACATCCTCCTTTATGAAGGACAGGGCTCTGCAACAGTTATCAAGCCCAAAATGTCAGTAGTGCTGAGATTCAGAAACTCTAGCCTACTTTCAGGATTTCATTAGGGGTTTGTAAAATGTCTTATTCTAATACTATAATTGATTCCTCATTAGTGAATTTTTCCTTAAAGAGAAACTTATGTTGTTCATACAGGAAAGGCAGGATAAATGTTTCTTTCCCAGTTTTCAAAATAATCAATTAGTTCTTTAACATCTTCCAAAATTGACCAATGAATTCCGTGATTCTTTTTAAGTATAATTATGAGCTTTAATATATTTGTGTTTTAATCCACTGCAGTAATTTTTACTGATGCTTAGTTTGTATCATCTTTTGACACTAGGTGCTTCTTCATGTTGGTTTCTTAGCTCTTTTGACATGACCACAAAGTCTGATATTGTGCCAGAGAGAAGGAATTAAACAGATGTGGTAGTTAGATTTAGGTGATGTTTTTCATAAGAAAATGTACTGATGCAGAGTAGAATATCATTTTTGCTCCTTGAGAATGTAGTAGGATGAACCAAGCTATAGGAAGAAATTTTAGAGCATTTTACAAATATGTTTTGTGTTAAAACTGCCTCAGTGGTTTCTCAGGTTTATTATAAATGTGCAGTGGCCTGCTGAGCAAATTATCTCTAATAGGGAATTTATCCAGTGGACTAGGCACACTGAAATTTTTTAAGTGGGGAAGATTGATATTCAAAAAAAAATTTTTTTTTGACATTCACATTTTTTTAAAAAATGATGAGTGTGTACTAAAATCTACTTTAGTATACGCTTAAACATTGAAGATGTAATTTGACCTTTGAAACTTTCCGCTTGGGGCCACCTGGGTGGTTCAGTTGGTTAAGCATTTGCTTTAGGTTCAGGTCATGACCTTGGGCTCCTGGGATTGAGCCCTTACATTGGGCTCCCTGCTCAGTGGGGAGTCTGCTTCTCCCTCTCCCCCTGCCCATCCCCACCATTTGTGGTCTCTCTAGCTCTCTCTCTCTCTCTTTTTTTTAAGATTTTATTTATTTATTTTTGACAGAGAGAGACTTAGTGAGAGGGGAACACAAGCAGGGGGAGTGGGAGAGGGAGAACAGGCTTCCCGTGGAGCAAGGAGCCTGATTGCAGGACCCTGGGATCATGACCCGAGCCAAAGGCAGGTGCCTAATGACTGAGCCACGCAGGCACCCTCCCTCTCTCTCTTTCAAATAAATATATAAAATCTTTAAAAAGAAACTTTCTACCTGTGTTTATTCTTCAGTCTGTTCCTACTAAAACTGTTTGATATTTTATTACAGTTAAGCCCTCTGAAGAGTTTTAACTAGAGCCTTCTCTAATGCAAGTCATGCATTTGATTGATATGTATAATATAGACTATTCATTGTTTTCTAATTTTGTTTTTCACAAAGCAATCCGAAGAGGATGTGAGTCAGTTTGATTCAAAGTTTACACGTCAGACACCTGTTGACAGCCCAGATGACTCAACTCTCAGTGAAAGTGCCAACCAGGTCTTTCTGGTAAGTGAAAGAATTTCCATGTGGCCATGAGAAATTTAAGTATTAGGATGGACCCTTTTCAATAAGAAAATTCAATTTGTTTGCTTTGCAGTTGATATAGATAACCTTAGATGTTATTTTTTATTAGTTAACTTGGGTTTTTTAAGTTTTCTGACTTGCTAAATTAGAAAATTGATTCCCATAATCCAGTGTTCCATTTCAGCATTTAGAGTAGAACTGTATGGTTCTTTGGAGTATATGATTCCCTTTTACGTGGGCTGCTGACTTAAAATGAGGTTTGCCTCAGTATCTCTATTGGAAGTCACACCATTGTAACAGTAGGAGAAGAATTCACTGTAACTATTCTATTCTTGGAATAATTCCAGATTTTTGGTACATTTTCATGCAACTTTGTAGGGGATTTTTAACCTGTTAATTGTGAATATTAGACATCAAAATATATTGGTTTATATGTAGTAGGAAATAAACTAATTCTCACTGTAGAAGTATTTGTATTGATTTGTACCTTGTCTCCTCAGAAAAGCAAAGCTTTTAGATTTTTTTTTTTAGATTTTTTGAGGGCTTTTAGATTTTGATCAACAAAAACCTCATTTTATACCATTTATTTTGTTACATAAAGTGAATCTCTTTATTTTTTATTTATTTATTTTTAGGAGTTCTTATTTGACAGAGAGAGAGAGTGCACAAGCAGGCAGAATATAGAGGCAGTGGGAGAAGCAGGCTCCCTGCTGAGCAAGGAGCCCTATATGGGGCTCGATCCCAGGACCCTGGGATCATGACCTGAGCTGAAGGCAGTCGCTTAACCAACTGAGCCACCCAGGCGCCCCTCTTTAAAAACTAATAAGAAACAATAACATCTCACTTATCTGGAGATTGTGGTCAGAGCAACTTCAGTTCAATAATTATTTAAATTCCTATCACAGAATTAAAGGAAATTTAAAGATGGTTAAGGCACAGACTGGTCCTCTTGGTAGTTAAACTATGTGGGGAAATGGTTTCTGAAGTCTACATACACTTGTCACAAAGCATGTGTGCTACAGAATTGCACCTCAGTCTTTAGGACATCACCCAGAGGCTTATTGAGTCTTTTTACTATAACTCAAAATGCCTATTCATAGGTGACTAGAATTATAATTAGAAGGGAAGTTTAGGTGGAGGACTGATTGTTAAAGGCATAAACATTGACAGCAAAGAAATGACACCTGGTGGTTTGATAGCAAGGTCCAAGAAAGAACTAAAGCTAACAAAACTGCATAATTGCCTATTATAATTGAGGGTTTTCACAATGCTGACCCTTATACATCAAGAAAATACCAAATCTTAAAAAAAGAAAAAAGAAAATACCAGATCTATCCAATCATTGGTATTAAGTCAGAGAGACCATATATGCCAACTTAGAGAATTCTATTTTTACTTTGGCCTAATAATGAGAAACTGTTTGGGGTGTGATAATCTTAGTTGCTCATGTGCATGTGGCTAGAAACAGTAGAATTTTCTTTGCATTCATCTTGGTATTTAATAGCTTAACGTGGAGCCTACATTTTCCTATTTTGTTCTACTCCTTCAACAAAGTGGAATACTGTTTACTGGCATATGGGACTCAATAGAATTCTGCCTTCCTGAGATCCATGCCTCAAGAAATGGCTGGAAAGAAGCTAAAAGGTGTGAAATGAGATTGGGGAGATGAGAGGAAACAGAGTGCTGATTTTAGGTGTGCACTGTTATTTTGGTGTGTCAGAGACTGAAACCACATTTTCTTGATATATATGACAAAACGCCATTCTGGAGTCAACAATTACTATCTTTTAGGGTTTTACATATGTGGCTCCATCTGTACTTGAAAGTGTGAAAGAAAAATTTTCCTTTGAACCAAAAATCCGATCACCTCGAAGATTTATTGGCAGCCCACGAACACCTGTCAGGTATTCAGACTTTGTTATTCTCACCTCTTTTTTTTGTTTGTTTTTAACCTGGAGGAGAATGCTTTAAGAAATTTATGCCAGGTTATATAAAAGAAAGATCTGTCGTATTCTCTTTGGTTGACATAAGCATAGCGTCTGCATCTTGTATTGTATGCTCTGTAGTTTACCTTCCCTCCTGTGAAAGTAAGCTGCTGCACTGGCAAATGTCTTCCTTACCCATTCATTCAACGTTTATTGTATACTAGGGACTGTGTTGCATGATGGAGATTCATAATTAACACAAGAAGTGTCCTTGTCCTAATGCTTACAGTTTAGTGAGGAGAGAGTCAAAATAACCAAAGGAGGAAATATAGGAATTATGTAATCATATGAAATAGTATATGAAGAAGAATTTCTTCTATATGAAGAAAAATAAAGAGTGTGGCGGTAGCAAAGAATCACAGGGGGGCTTCTATTCATGGTGGTCAGAGAAAGGCCTCTCTGGTGAAGTAACATCTATGAATGAAGAGAAAAAGCCACCCATACAAAAAATATAGGATGTTACAGGTAGAGCAACAACCATACAAAAGCCAGAAGGGAGGAAAAACGTGGTCTTGGAAATGAAAGGTCAGTGTTCCTGACATGTGGTTAGTGATGAAGAGAAAGGTTTGGAGGAGTATTTTATCTTAAATACAATGGGAAACTGTTTTAAGTGGGGAGTAAAATGATAAAAAAAAAAAAAAAGTTATCACTGAGGGTTTTACATAGGCAGGTATAGAGGTAATTAGACCAGTTAGGAAACTCTAGCAATTAGTCTAGGGGAACGATGGCCTTTGTAGTAATTCACACAAAAATAAAACTAAATAAAAATAAATATCACATTACCCCACTTCCTTGAAATTTAAGGGAAATACTTCTTGTTGAGATAATCCTTGAGATAAATGAGTGATAGCTCTTCCTTGTCTTAAAGCCCAGTCAAATTTTCTCCTGGGGATTTCTGGGGAAGAGGTGCTTCAGCCAGCACGGCAAATCCTCAGACGCCTGTGGAATATCCAATGGAAACAAGTGGAGTAGAGCAGATGGATGTGACGATGAGTGGGGAAGCTTCAGCACCACTTCCAATACGACAGCCGAACTCCGGGCCATACAAAAAACAGGCTTTTCCCATGATCTCGAAACGACCAGAGCACCTACGTATGAATCTATGACAGAGCAACGATTTTAATGAATTAAGGCAAAAAAGGTGGGGAAAGGATGTGTGAGCATCCTGTAAGGTGAAACAGGAAGACTCAAAATGACAGTCTCGAAGAGTTAGT
This sequence comes from Lutra lutra, assembly GCF_902655055.1. Lineage (NCBI taxonomy): Eukaryota > Metazoa > Chordata > Mammalia > Carnivora > Mustelidae > Lutra > Lutra lutra. The sequence continues at coordinate 34,273,318 of NC_062293.1, forward strand.
GTCATTACATTGAACACTTTGGACAGAGGAAGAATAAACATGGATTTTAAAAAATCAATCAATGGTGCAAAAAAAAAAAAACTTAAGCAAAATAGTATTGTGGAACTCTTAGGCACATCAATTAATTGATTCCTAGCAACATCTTCTCAACCTTATCAAGGATTTTGATGTTGATGGCTCGAACTGACAGTATTAAGGGTAGGATGTTGCTTCTGAATCACTGTTGAGTTCTGATTGTGTCGAAGAAGGGTTATCCTTTCATTAGGCAAAGTATGAAATTGCCTGTAATACTTGCAACTAAGGACAAATTAGCATGCAAGCTTGTTCAAACTTTTTCCAGCAACGTGGAATCAAAGACAAAAGAAACTTAACAATTGATGTTTTACGTGCAAACAACCTGAATCTTTTTTTTATATAAATATATATTTTTCAAATAGATTTTTGATTCAGCTCATTATGGAAAACATCCCAACTTTAAAATGCAAAATTATTGGTTGGTGTGAAGAAAGCCAGACAACTTCTGTTTCTTCTCTTGGTGAAATAATAAAAATGCAAATGAATCATTGTTAACCACAGCTGTGGCTCGTTTGAGGGATTGGGGTGGACTTGGGGTTTATTTTCAGTAACCCAGCTGCAATACCTGTCTGTAATACTAGAAAAAAAATTATTTAATCATTTCTACTTGCAGTACTGCTATGTGCTAAGCTTAACTGGAAGCTTTGGAATGGGCATAAATTGTATGTCCTACAGTTCATCCTTGTCCTGGGCCTGCATTGCACTGGAAAAATGTCGCCACCTGTTCTTATATCAGTATTTGGTTCAAGATGCCAAATATTTTCAGCCCATGGCTGAAGAAGGATGGAAAAGAGTCAGGATAAAATGCATACTGAGGGCAGTAAAGTGAGGGAGAGAGGGAGATCCAGGGAAAGAGGGTGTTGTCATGTTCCACTCTCTGTGTCTAATCTCTTTACAGCAAATTGGTAAGATTTTAAGTTTTACTTTTAACTGTTTTTGCTGTCTACCTTCCTTAGGTTTTTTTTCCTCAACAGTTTTAAAAGGAAAAAAGTACTTTTCTTTCTCCTATACTGGGGCTACATTTTTTGATTGTAAAAATATTTGATGGCCTTTTGATGAATGTCTTCCACAGTGAATAAGAAAACTTAGTGGCTTAATTTAGGAAACATGTTAACAAGACACTATGTTTTTGAAATTGTAACAAAATCTACATAAGTGATATACAGGTACAAAGAATAAAAATAAAGGTAACTTTACCTTTCTTAAATACTTCCTGCCTTAAAGAGAGCATTTCCATGACTTTAGCTGGTGAAAGGGTTTAATATCTGCAGAGCTTTATAAAAATACATTTCAGCGCATACTGGTATAATAGATGATCATGCAGTTGCAGTTGAGTCTTAACGTCTCTTTTTGTTTTTTATAATGTCTTCAGTCTGAGTGTGCAAAGTCAATTTGTAATATTTTGCAACCCTACAGTTTTTTTAAATAGATGCTGCTTGCTATGTTCTTCAAACCTTTTTGAGCCATAGGAGCCAAGCCATAAGATTCTTTATGCATGTTGAATTCAGTCAGAAAAGAGCAGAGCTTTGCTTATCTAAATGGCAATTCAAGTGAGATGAGATGAAATCCTATGACATTAGGCAGAATAGAACTATGAAGGAGGATTGGAAATAACACCTTTTCAATTGTGGCAATAAATGAAAGAATTGGTTACAGTTCATCTTTGGACAGCCTTTTTTTTTTTTTTTTAATCACTTCCTCTAGACCCCTTTCTCCTTTTATGCAGCAGCCTACTGATAACTTTATAACTGTAGCTAGTAAATTAGAAGCTACAGTAATGATAAGGGCAGAAATTGCACTTGGAGTACAGTTTATAATGTCCGAAAAAACAGAACCCAAAAGCTCTGGTGATAGGTGCAGGCTTTATTTCAGACTGTAAATGGCTTATGCTACTCTGATACTTGTTTTCAAATGTGTTTACTAACTGTAGTGTTGACTGCCTAACCAAATTCCAGAGAAGTTTTTACACCAAAATAGTCCTCCTCAGTCCTATTTGCTAGTAAGTAATATTTGCACTGTGATTGGCTGGCTCTAACCACCCCATAAACTGTTTTCATAATTAGTACTGCCAGCAGTAGTGGCGCACACTGCAACTTTTCTGCATAAAAAGCATAAATTGCATACCTACCATCCATACAAATAGTTTTTCAAACTTATCATTGAGTGAAATTAATTTCCGTGGCAAGTTTACAGAGAAATTGTGTTTCATAAATGGATATCCCTACTATGACTGTGAAAACATGTCAAGTGCCACTTTAGTGTCACAGACAGAAAGCACACACCTATGCAATATGGCTTACCCTATATTTATTTGTAAAAATTGAAACATAGTTTAAAATATATGATGTCAATATTACTAGTCTTAAGTTTCTAAGAGGGTTCTTTGATTATTCCAGGTAAGTGTATAAAAGAGATTAAGTGCTTTTCTTTCATCACTTGATTATTTTCTTTAAAATCAGCTATTTACAGGATATTTTTTTACTTTATACATGTTGTTTTTTAATTGAAATATAATCACTGAGAACTGAAGTTTACTAATTTTGATTTTATAAGGTTTGTAGCATTACAGAATAAACTGGGATTTATAAACCAGCTGTGATTAACAATGTAAAGAATTACTGAACTTGAACCAGATTTTTAGGAAAATTGTTACTTCTTTTCCCCTTTATGGTCTCACCTAATTTGAATCCTTCAAGAAGAATTTTTCCATACTATTTTTTGAGGTAGAAGATAATTGGGGGGTGGGGAGTAAGAATGCATGTATAATACTCCATAAATTCAACATTCTTTAACAAATGGTTATAAACAAGATGTATCTTCAATAGTAATATACTGAGCCTTGGATTGTGTGTTTAATACAGGATCTAACTATTTTGGTTACTCAGTCATATGGTTCCTAGCTTACAAGTGTTAGATCTTAAGATTATTCCCATGAGAAATGTTGAATTTATGAAGAATGGATTTTTGAGGCTTTGAAAATGGTTAATTTCTCAAATAAAAATATCAGTGTCCAAACATCTACCCTTTTTCATAGGAGTAGACACAGCAAGCTGGACAAAACAATCATAAAAGTATATGTTACACCATGACCTGTGGTCTGTTGCTGATCGATAAAAAACTTTTCTTGTGTGATTCTTAATTTATCACTACAGCACAAGTATTATCTCAGTGGATTATCCGAAGTAACATCTGAATGATGGGTTCATCTGTGTTTGCTCTTTAAGCTATTTTTTTTTTCCTATCCTAAGTTGGCTTTGCATCTATCAGAGTAAATAACTTCTTCAGCTGCCTTAGTAGGAGTGCTATGAGGGTAACACATTTTTCTGCTTTTCATCTTGTATTTAGTTTCCTGTATTAAGTATTTTGATTTCGGATTGAATGAATGTAAATAGAAATTAAATGCAAATTTGAATGAACATAAAATAGAAGTGATTTTTTTATTATTCTAAGATAGGAAGAAATAACTATCAGGTGCACAAATGGTTTCAATAATTTTTTGCTTTAACATACCAAATACATTCAGGTTCTCATATTTAATAAACTGCTTATATATGTGAGGACTGACAGTTGTAAAACTTTCTGCTGAGAATTTTAAGCTACTTAAATATATAATAAGTTTTAGTACTGATATATTAGATGTTACACACTTGTAATTTCCAAGTTCTTTTCAATAGTTGAATTGGTTGCTTAAAAAAAAACTCGTGAAAAATAACTTCACAGATAAACTAGGAAGACTTTCTTGTGCTGACAGTCAACAGTTTGCTTAGCCACACTTGTTGACTACATTTGGTTATTAGATGTGTATGTACTACATAATGTAGTGCATGAATGTTTTTAACTAATGTCTCAATATATCTAGTGTAAGATGGGTGTTTAGTGTAAGCCACTTAATTGAGGTAATTCTGTCACATTTGGATGAGTTATCTATAGAAGTTCTCAAACTGACTTTACTTTTATATAACACATGGTTTTGGCTCTTGATGCTGATAGAAACAGTCTTTCAGAGGGTATGATCTGGATTCACAGAATAAATGGGTTTTTGAATCCCTGTTCCCATTTTTGAGGTGAAGAAGTGTAAGTAGAGAAATGCTTCCAGTTCATCACTGTTGTTGGTGGATGACATAGCTCTCCTATTACATTCCCCCACACCTTTTAAATTCGTATGTGAACTGCTTTCTTGTTTATTAAGAACAAAACCCCAACTGTCTATTATGGGCCTTTTTTATTAAATCAGATTAAGAAATAATACTATCCATATAGCCATAGGGTAAGAAGAGTAGGTATTGTAATAGGGCTTACCCATGTAGTAAGATGCTACTCTTGTATTGGTAATAGGAAGTCAGCACAACTATCTTTCACACTCAAATTCTAATCCCAAACTGCCTTTCTCAGTCTTCTCCTGCTGTAAACCTAAATAACTCTTGGCTTCATCACAGTCAAAGTGATTAAGGTCAAGTAAGCTTGTTTCAGTATTTGTAACTGTTCTCAAAGCAGGTAATAGAGTTAAATATATCATCACTGATTAGCAACAGTTGTACTTATAACTTCCTACAAAATTTTGTAGGAAAAATAGTTATAGGCTAATATTTTTTTCTTTTTAAAATTTATTTATTTATTTGACAGAGAGAGCCAGAGAGCACAGTGGGGGTAAACAGTAAAGGGAGCAGGAGAAGCAGGGTTCCTACTGAGCAGGGAGCCTGATACAGGGCTTGATCCCAGGATTCTGGGATCATGACCTGAGCTGAAGACATCCGTTTAACCTACTGAGCCACCCAGGTGCCCAGCTTTCTAATACTCTTGTCAGTTTGGGTGGCTGTATAGGCATGGAATTGACTTAATCTGTAGCTGGTTGGTTACTGTCCTTATTTATCCATATGCTGGTTTAGATTTTGTCTTAATTCTATAAATTTGTTTTCTACCTCCCAGCTTTTCCTTTCCACTATCTTTTCCTTGTGTGCAAACTGATTAATGCTAATAGAGAAAATGGGCAGAAACTTCTGCTCTAGATATAATCAGTCCTTCATAGTTTTTTTTTTTTTTTAAAGATTTTATTTATTAATTTGACAGAGAGAGTGTGCACACAGCAGGGGGAGCAGCAGGGAGAGGGAGAAGCACGAAGCCCTGATGTGGGGCTCAATCCCAGCACTCTGGGATCATGACCTGAGCTGAAGGCAGACGCTTAACAACTGAGCCACCCAGGCGTCCCAGTCCTTCATACTTCTGTTAAAGATTTGATTCTGTCTTAAAGGTTCATGGGGAGAGAGAAACTGCCTCATTACCTTTTCTATCACCCTGTATAAGAAGTACTTAGAGGCAAACAGACTACACTAAGGCATCCCAGAAGCCTCTTGAGTGTAAGCTTTAATCTCAAGTAACAACTCAAGCATAAGATTCCAAAACTTTTTGGAGAAGGCTTTATAAGGGAAATCTTCTGTAGAATTTGAGTAGGTCTCATTTATCACACTATTCAAATCATCAGTGAAGCCAGCTGTTTGTAATCTATGTGATTATTTTAATAGTTACTTTAAGATAGTTCATGGCACTATACAAAAAGCAGTATCATGTACATTAAAGCTGATGGCAGATTATATGTATGAGGTCCACAAACAATGAATTTAAATCATCTGTTCTCATTTGATTGCTAAGCATATTCACAGAGCAATACAGTATTAAAATATATCATCCTCAGTAAATTAATCTTCACTTAGAAAATCTGATTGTGTACAGATAAAAAATAGCTTTTAGAACTTTCATTTAAAAATACAAACTTTATGAAAATTTTAAGAATTTTTAGAATGGGAACTATAAAAGTCAATGCTAAAGAAAATTCTACTTTCAGATAACCTGTATCTTAAAATACTATGAAAAATATTCTTTATTCTGAAAACAATGTCAGGAAAAGAATACCTGAGTTCCTCTAAAACCACTAGTTTTAGTTACCCAATTACCATTTTGATAACATTAATGAGAAAACATTCACAATTTAACACTGCAACCACCTGTCAAATAATTAGGACAGAATAAATCTTCCATATGCATTAGGCTGAACATTACTTATATATTTCTTAAAACATAAGGTTCTCTCTTTTAATCTTTTGATAAATTTGACTACACACTTAAATCTTACTATAATAACCTAAAACCGTTTGAAGCCATTTTCCTTAACTTCTAGTCCTGAAAACCCATTCTAATGTCTTTACCAATAGTCAGTGTAACCAAACGAAATTAGTGTTTTGTGGCCTTCATAGTTCATACAACTTAATATATTTGAAGGTGGAATGAAGTGGCTCCATCTTTCCATTTGTTTATATGGTCTGAGATCACAGTTCGGCACAGTGGACACGTTTTCTCTCTGTTAAACCATAAGGTAATGCATTCTTCACAAAATATATGCTGTAAGGGAATTAAAAGTTAGACTTTATACTTGATAACGTTTTAATTTAAAATCCTCACACTGCAGAGAATCATACTCTATAGCTGAAAAGAATTTTGGAGAGCACCAGTCCCTTCATTTTACAAATAAGAAAACAAAGTACATTCAAAAACACAAAGCAGTGTCAGTAGTAGAGCCAATAGTATTCTTCTGACTATTCATTTAATGACCTTTAATAAAATATATGCTATCCCTAGACGATAACTTTAAGTATAATAACTTCACAGCTTAATAAAGTCTTTGAGAGTAATTGCCATAAAATGTAAGAAAGGTCCTTACATACATTCCTCTGCATACATATCATTAGACCATAAGGGATAAGATTTAGCTAATCTACCAAACCTCTGATTACAGGTAAGAAATTACTAGTATGTGGCCTGAATGCTACTTTAGGCTAAACACTGTAGATTTTTCCTTTCAACTAAATAAATATCACTTGTGACTCAGAGAAGATACTGTATTTGGTATGCTTAAAAAATATACTTACCTGACAGATAAGCAGAATGGGTTTTTGAAATTCAGCTTGACATACTGAACAAATGTCATCCACATCTGAACACTGTCTCTTGCTGGCAGCCACTCCGTAACTCTAAGAAGAAAAAAGTTTTGTTCATCTACAAATCTTTTTCTTTCCTGTTACTCAAATACATAGGTGATGCTGTATTTCTCAAATCTCCCTGGAACTAGGCATTTGAAGACTCTCCTGAAGGACACAAACATTTCAAAACTGAACTTTGTATGCAGAACCATGTCTGGATGGACTACGTGCATCCAGGTGAAATCATTAGATACATAATAGGATCTTGAAAGACTCTTAGATGTATTAATAATAATGATGATGATGAAAATGCTATAAATCCAACTGGCTTAAGAGATTAAGCAATCTGAAATATAGCTATTATAAAATCAATATTCATGTATTATGTGTATTACCAAATAGCCCACTTATTACCTACGGCATTGATTCAAAACAGTCCATTTAAAGCTTGGCAGGCTGAATGTAACTCATGTAGAGACAGCTTTTAAAACAGATTTCTGTGCTCCACACTGGAGACTGACTCACTAGGTCCAGAATACTGGGATGTGACCCAGGAATCTAACTTTTGAAAGTTCTCTAAGTGAACTGAAAATGAAGAAGGTTTGGGAACCACTGAACAGTGTCCTTTTACTAAATCTAAAAATAAGTTGACTGTCATCCTTAATTATCACTAAAGTCAGAGAAGACTTACTACTAGGAAAAAAATAAAATTTTACAAAAGAACTGGAATTGCAAAATGCTGTGGGGCAGAGTTATACTGTCAAAACAGACTGAATGATAACACTATTCTTTGAATTTCCTTTTCTCCTAAAGTCCTTAATGTTTTTGATCTCTTTAAAACCTTAATAACTTCCTCACCAAATTGAGTAGAATATAGTCATTAACTAGACAGGACAAAATGTTGCCAATAAGATCACCTTTTTGTAGGGGGGCGCCTGGGTGGCTCAGTGGGTTAAGCCGCTGCCTTCGGCTCAGGTCATGATCTCAGGGTCCTGGGATCGAGCCCTGCATCGGGCTCTCTGCTCAGCAAGAAGCCTGCTTCCCTCTCTCTCTCTGCCTGCCTCTCCATCTACTTGTGATCTCTCTCTGTCAAATAAATAAATAAAATCTTTAAAAAAAAAAAAGAAAAAAAAAAGATCACCTTTTTGTAGAAATAATGAGGAAAAGGTGGCTGAAGAGAGGTAAGAATAACCAAGTTCAGTCATGGTAATGAGAGCAAAGCATGACCTGACTCAACCTGAGGCTATGATCTAAACTTATGTTACTAAATACTGTGAGTTAATAAAATCAAACAAAGACTCAAAGAATAAAAATATTTAAAAATAAGATTTTTTTTTTTAGTCTGGTCATATTAAAGATTCCAGACAAACTGGAACACTGATGAATGATCCTGATGCTGATTTCCCTTCATTAAAATGTCATTTAGCAGAGTGCACTGCAGATACACAAGCATAAGCTGACAAACTTTTAAAATAGCACTCCTGGGAAGCCTGGGTGTCAGTCAGTTTATCATCAGACTTGGTTTTGGGTCAGGTTGTGATCTCAGGGCCGTAGAGATTGGGCCTGCCTTGGGGGGCTTGAGCACAGTCTACTTGAGAGTTTATCTCTCTCTCCCTCTCCCCCTGCACCTCCCATTTCCTCTCTTTCTCTCTCAAACAAACAAATAAATAAACCTTAAAAAAAAAAAAAAAAGGCACTCCTGTGTGGCATTTTGCAGACTCCCTTTAGGTGAAGACTTATTTTGATGGTGATTGCCATTTCCCTGGCAAAGTTAAGGATTGTGTATATGCATGTATTCATGAGAGACTCGAGTAAATCAAAGAGTATCAAAGACTGTGATTTCTCTTTATGCCTCACAGAGAGTGACTATCAAAGTATTTCAGCACAAGCCTTACTAAATTATAGTAAAATGGTTGATACTCATATAATCAATTCAATAAACTTCCATCTAAGCAGAACTCTCAATTTTAATATACCTATCAGAAGATTGAAGTCTGAATAGGAAGCAGCAAAACTTATTAGTAGCTCTAGGGGCATGTGGTAGAGTATGTGACTCTTCATCTTGAGCTTGGGAGTTCAAGCCCCACACTGGGCACAGAGCTTGCTTTAAAAAAATAAGATTACTAGCTCTGTCTAGCCAAAGACTGTCCATATCTGAGTACTGATAATCTCTGAGACTATGAAATAGCAAATGACCCTTTCTCTGCAACGTGTAACATCAGTGGAATCACATAATAATCAAGTTTATAACTGACACTAGAGTTTCAATATATTGTTAAATTCCACATTTTGAACTTATTAGTATATATAGAATTGACTTGGTGGGGAAATTTTTCCAGTAAGAAGATTTGAAAGGACATTTTTGGTAATGAGCTTTTCTTGTATACACAATAAATTATAATGAGAGCATTTTTACAGGAGCTAAAGAGTTAATGGAAGTACACAAAGCCACCATTTGTGAAAAAAATTTTTTTTTAATTTTAAAAATTAAAAAAATTTAAAAATAAATTATTAAAATTTATTTTAAAATTAAAAAAAAAGATATATTTATATATTTTTAGAAAGCATGTGTGAGCGGGGGTGCTGAGGGAGGAGGGACAAGGGGAGAGGGAGAGAATCTCAAGCAGACCTCCTGCTGAGTACAGAGCCAAACTCAGGGCTTGATTTCATGACCTGGCTGAAACCAAGAGTCGGATGCTCAACCGACTGAGCCATCCAGGCACCCCATGTGAATTTTCAAAAAAAGGAACTATAAAAGTTCATGACAAGATTCTTAAGGGAATGTATATAAACCCTTATGTCAAGTGATCTGAAGTGGCACAAATGCAAAACATCACATCAACTATCAGGTGGTTGTCAACATTCAAGTCAAGAAACTTATCACTGGGACGCCTGGGTGGCTCAGTTGGTTAAGCAGCTGCCTTCGGCTCAGGTCATGATCCCAGCGTCCTGGGATCGAGTCCCACATCGGGCTCCTTGCTTGGCGGGGAGCCTGCTTCTCCCTCTGCCTCTGCCTGCCATTCTGTCTGCCTGTGCTCGCTCGCTCTCCTCTCTCTCTGACAAATAAATCTTAAAAAAAAAAAAAAAAAAAAAAACTTATCACTGAAATTATGTACCAAAGTACTAAAAAAGCATGTAATTATGAAATCCACACATTTTTTAAGAAGCTCTATGCCCAATGTCAGATGTGAATTCACTACCCAAAATCAAGAATCACATGCTCTACTGACTGAGCCAACCAGATGCCCTATGAAATCCATACTTTTTTTTTTTTTTAAAGATTTTATTTATTTATTTGACAGAGAGAAATCACAAGTAGGCAGAGAGGCAGGCAGAGAGAGAGGAGGAAGCAGGCTCCCTGCTGAGCAGAAAGCCCGATGCGGGGCTCGAACCCAGAACCTGGGATCATGACCTGAGCCGAAGGCAGTGGTTTAACCCACTGAGCCACCCAGGCGCCCCTGAAATCCATACTTTTAAAAACATTTTATGAACTAAAACATTTTTATAATAAAGGTAAAAAGTGTTTTTTTCTTTAAGTGATAAAAAGTACTTACTGGTCGTTTAAAAAATATTCGCAAAACCTGTTGGAAAGTTCTCAGATGTCCAAAAAAGTCCAAAAGCTGAAAAAGGAAATAAGAGAAAATTCTTGAATTCAAAGAACCCTGTGTTAAACCCAGAGATCAAAGCTAAATTCCCATAATATCAAATACTAATATTAATGTAATGCTCATTGCATATTCATTTCATTCTAAATATATTTAAAATTTAGTTATGTAATATCTTACCAATTTATAGGTTTAAGCCAACTTTTTTTTTTCCCAAGACTTTGAGAGGGAAGGGGAGAGAGAGAACGAGTAGGTGGGAGGAGCAGAGGGAGAGAGAGAAGCAGACCCCTGGCTGAGCAGGGAGCCCGATGCGGGGCTTGATCACAGGACCAATGATCATGACCTGAGCCAAAGGCAGTCGCTTAACCAAATAAGCCACCCAGGCACCCCTGTACTTAAGATTTTTTGAAGTTTCATATTAATTTGAGGGCAACAGGACAGTATACCAATTCAAGAATTTTGTGTATGGACAGATACTAACTACTTTTGGGGATGGGTATGTTCTACTCTACCCATGCTATGTGGAGGTCCACTCCCCCAATTAAATCTGAGAACTACTGGATTAAGATAAAGATAAATAATTCCATTTTTTTAAAGTAGATACAGAACCTGCCATTACTTTAAACTAGTGATATAAGCTATAAAAGTTAAAAAGAAAAGCAATAGTATGTAAAATCTGTAATCATCACATGAATCATTATACAATGAGAAGATTTATAACATTACCTACTTTTATTTATTTCTTTAAGATTTTATTTATTTATTTGGTGGCAGGGGAGAGCACAAGTAGGGGAAGGAGCAGAGGGAGAGGGAGAAACAGACTTCCCTGCTGAGCAGGGAGCCTGACGTGGGGCTTGATCCCAGGACCCTGGGATCATGACCTGAGCCACCCAGGTGCCCCATGTTACCTACTTTTAGTATGAGGTAGAGTAAAGCCAGCAATATCCCAAGACTCCATCTGGTTACATTACCAAACTCCCCATAGCTTATAAGGTAACGAAACCAAACTGGTACAGGAACGAAAGTTCGGTAATACTGACATGATTCTTCTAAAAGCATGTACCAGTAACCCTAAAAAGGAAAGGAAAAAAAAAAAAACAGCTACACAAGCTACTTATATACATAGCATAAATATTTCATACTGGACTGAAATAATCACGAGTATTTGACAAAATATAAAATTAATCTTCATAATGATAATGGTTATGATTGGCAACCTCATTCTCATAATTATTGAGCGATTTTTTTAATAGATTTTATTTATTTGACAGACAAAGATCACAAGTAGGCAGAGAGGCAGGCAAAGAGAGAGGTGTAAGCAGGCCCCCTGCTGAGCAGAGAGCCCGATGCCCATGCCAGGCTTGATCCAGGACCCTGGGATCATGACCTGAGCCGAAGGCAGAGGCTTTAACCCACTGATCCACCCAGGCGCCCCGAGCGATTTGTTTCTAAAGAATGACATAGTGAAATTTTTTTACATATACTATTAAGTAAAATTTACATTTTTGCTGATTACAAAAATTTGTATTTAAGTTTTTACTGAATATGAGAAAAACACTGAATACAGTTATCAATTATTAATTGATAAAGCCCTGGAGAACAGAAGTACAAATCTAAATTTTGTTTTTCTCTGTGTGATGTGGGGACTGATTTTTAGATTATTCTGAAGCAAATATAATTCTGATTTTATTGGACTAGATTAATATTTGGGTTCAAGTCTTTGAGTAAATGGTTGCCAATCTGAAGTAATATAGATAATTTAAATTAGGTTATTTAGGAAACTGAAAAGTTATAAAAGAGTCATTTCAACAAAGACTAAATAGCATTGGTGTGGTTTGCTAACATTTTTTCAATAAGCCATGTTAGTTTCTTACCTTGGATTTAAAAGGCATGATGAAAGAAGGCATCAGCAAAATAAGGCATTTTAAGCCCATGAAGAGGAATTTCAGAATGAAGTCTGTAATTCCAACAATCCAAAGTACTTCCCAGAAGCTTGCATTGTCCAAGGTAGGATTTAAGAAAATTAAGCTACCAAGAGAAAAACATCAAAACTTAACCAAAGCAACATACAAAGGTCAAGTTTTGATAGGGGTTTTAAATTTGCTACCAAATATTTTACTTTAATTTTATGTATAAAAAATGTTGAGTTTGGCAAGATGACAGAGTTCATGTAAATAGAGCAGAAAATCATTTTGCTTAAAGAGACTTTTCAAATGTTTAAATTTCAAATGTTTCCTCCATAGAATAAAGAAATACAGTCTTCCTAGCATGTTGGAAAGCTAGCCTGTAATCTAAAAAATTCACTAAACACTAGATACTGCTATTGTCTTCTCAACCAATCCCAATCAAGGTTCCATTCCCTCCTTTCCACTGAATTGCTTTTGCCAAAGATCATCAATTCCTTCTGTCTTGCTAAACTCAAAGGCCACTTCTCATTTTCCACCTTCCCTCTCTGAATTACTTCTTCCTAGACTTCTAACATCACACTCTTCTAGTTCTCATTATGTGATGGATGGGTCCTTAAATCTCCTTTACTCCTCCTCCCTTAATTATAGGGATGTGCAGTCCTGCCCCCTCTCCTGTCTACATTTTCTGTCCCTCATTAGTCTTGGAGAGTTCCATAGTTTTTAGATATCAACCACATGCTGGAAACCACCAAAATTTATTGCCCTAACCTTGACTCTAAGCTCATGACATATAGCTATAATCTCTTTAACAGTTCTACATGATCTCACCAACTTAACATGTCCAAAGCAAAATCAGTTCCTTCCCCAGTCTTTCCCAGCCCATAAATGGCATCACCATCCAGCCAGTTGCTAAGACTAAATCCTAGGTGTCATCTTTGATTCTTACCCCCTACCTACCTACCCAATGCAATCTGAGTGGTATTGGTTCCCCCAGAAACTATATCCTAGATTGTAACATCTCTCCAGCTCTACTGAAGCCAAAACTTCTAATTACCTGATTAGAGCCAAAAATTCAAAACATTTCCATCTGACATGGAAATTTAACTACTGTCCTTTACGAAGTCTTCACCTTGTTTCTAGAAACAGAGCACATGTTCTCACCACACACACATAACTAAAGTAGGTGATGGATGTTAACTAGCTTGACTGTGTAATCATTTCATAATGTATACATATCAAAACATCATGTTGTATTATCTCAAATATATAAAATTTTTGTCAAAACTAAATAAAAATTTAAAAAGACCACCAGAAACAACTGAATGGTATTCAAAACTATTGATTATATAAGTAAAAATTTAAGTATCAAAAATTAAATAGAACCTGCTATAAGCCAAGGCACTGATATATAAATCTGAATGAGTCACTTAGACCTATTAATTTTGGAAGGAAAGGAATAGGTAAAAATTGAACTCTAACAATAATTATATACAAGTTAAGATATATGCAAAGTGCTATGGAATAAATGATTACATAAAAAAATGTGATTGTGTATTTGGACCTCAAATTACCTGTAATAAAGTGACTGAGAATGAAAGGTGTAATATAAAAGAACAGAAGATCCTGCTAAGAATACCAGTAACCAAGCACACTGAATCTTTGAGCACCTTTCCTGAAAAATAAACAATTTTATAATTTGTTACTATGAATTATGCCAGAATTATGTCATTAAACTATTTGAATGACTATTTTTATTAACTTAGAACATTTTAATAGATTAATCTTAATAAAAATATTGTTAAATTGTACATCAGCACACTCTTATCCTTAGTGAACAAAACAGAACTCATAAATTTTTAAAATACAAGTTTCTTCACTGTATTAAAACATTACCCACATACCCAGGTTTCAAAGAAACCCAAACTTCTACAAGCTAACATAAAGGACTCGTCCAAGTACAAACTTTATCTCTGCAAAGGTATTTTTGCCTATTTTTGCCTCCCTGACAAAACAGAACTTTAAAAATGCATTTATCAGGATTTGTAAATATAATTTTCAAATAATTCAGTAAGATTTTAGCAAGGTGATTTGTTATTAGTATCACTTAGATTTTTTAAAAAAGATTTTATGTATTTATTTGACAGAGAGAGCACAAGCAAGGGAAGAGGGAGAGGGAGAAGCAGGCTCCCTGCTTCTATAGGATCATGACTGGAGCCAAAGGCAGGCAGACACTTAACTGACTGAGCCACCCAGGCACCCCTTAATTTTTTTTTTTAAAGATTTTTATTTATTTATTTGAGAGAGAGACAGTGAGAGAGAGCATGAGCGAGGAGAAGGTCAGAGGGAGAAGCAGACTCCCCATGGAGCTGGGAGCCCGATGTGGGACTCGATCCCAGGACTCCAGGATCATGACCTGAGCCGAAGGCAGTCGTCCAACCAACTGAGCCACCCAGGCGTCCCTTAATTAAAAATTTTTAAGAAAATATTTATTTATTTGGGAGAGAGAGCATGAGGTGCAGGGAGGGGGAGTGGAAAGGGACAAGAAGCAGCCTGCCCACTGAGCTCAGAGACTGACAGAGGCTTGGTCTCACAAAGACCTGAGCCAAAATTAAGAGTAAGGATGCTTAACTGATTGAGCTATCCAGGCGCCCCTTAAAATTGTTTTAATTACTAGTTTAATTAAAAGTTTTAGGGGCACCTGGGTGGCTCAGTCAGTTGAGTGTCTGCCTTTGGCTCAGGTCCTGATCCTGGAGTCCTGGGATGGAGCCCTGTATCACGCTCCCTGCTCAATGGGAAGCCTGCTTCTCCCTCTCCCACTCCCCCTGCTTGTGTTCCCTCTCTTGCTGTCTCTCTCTCTCTGTCAAATAAATAAAATCTATAAAAGTTTTACCTATTTTAAACCCTGAATTACATTTTTATAGTTTGATAGGTTCTAACTACAAACATCCAGGTCAGAATGTATGATCCTTTACAGAGATACAGCCCTTCAAAGTTGCTTTAAGGTGAAATTTTATAAACTAATCCTATTTCCCCCAATAATTTATATGACTAATAATTTGTCATTTGTGTAATGGAAAAACTATTTGGGTTTAATTTTCTTTAAATAAGAGAGACCTAAACAGTTTTAATACCTATTTTTTTTTAAAGATTTTATTTATTTATTTGACAGAGAGAGATCACAAGCAGGCAGAGAGGCAGTCAGAGAGAGAGGAGGAAGCAGGCTCCCTGCTGAGCAGAGAGCCCGATGCGGGGCTCGATCCCAGGACCCTGAGATCATGACCTGAGCCGAAGGCAGCGGCTTAACCCACTGAGCCACCCAGGCACCCCTTTAATACCTATTTGATGTATATTTTATTTAACTATTTAAAAATTTTATAGGGCAACAGCTAAAGTTTTTAATGATATTATATAGTTTGGTCAAATTGCTCAAAATATGAGGACACTTGACAAATCAGATCAAATAGTGAATTCTAAATCTTTTAATCCTATTAAGTTTTTCTATCAGGGACTCAACATACAAAGAAAATAAAGTGAAACAATGCAGTGTTAGGACAGATCATTTAGATAACAAAATTTAATATATCATGGATGCTATAACGTCTATTTAAATTTTCAAGAAAACTATCTTAATTCCTATTTCTCTCAAAAGCGAGTATATAATTAATTCTACAGAGAGAAACATTTAATGGTTTTTTCAGTTATTTGTTATACTTACTCTTAGAAAAACCTGATTTACAATGCTTTTGTTTGCATACATAAAAGTTGTAAGCAGCCCAATTCCAAGAGAAATTCCTGTTAGGAAATAAGTTCCAGTTAATTGAACGGAAAAAAAAATCCAAGAGCTAACACAATGACATGAATTTAAAGGAAACATATATAATTTTAAAAGCTAACAAAATACAAAGCTTCAAGTAGATTACCAATAAAGAAAGAAAATTAACTGACAGTGAAACAATTCAATGTTTTATTATACTCTACCTGTTATATGCTGCATAACAAGTTTGACACCGAGAATCAAAATATATGGAAGACTTTTGTGTAACCACTTGAAGAGATAGCGGAATTCTGAGAAGGAGCTACTACTATGATCTCCAGCCTCTGTGGCAGTATCATCAGGCTGCCTTGCTTCATTGTGGGAATGACTCCGTGAGCGGCTATGTATACATCCATGGGTACAGCTATGGACACCTGACCTTTTATTTCTGGAGGTTGGATTTTCAGCATATTCTTTAGGTATGGAGTTTATCTGGATATGAACATCTCCAGAATGAAGACAAGAACCTTCTCCTGTCAATTTTGTATGGACACATTGGGAGACTGAGGCATCCTCATTGCCTGCAGCTCCTGGAGGGCTGTGGAGTTGGCTACAGTTGGCTTGCATGACCCTTGAATACTTTTTCTGTGATCCAGATTTCTTTGTTTCAGGGCTCTATCTCCTAAAAATCAAAGAGCAGAAAATATTCTAAGTGAACAGTTAAATACAGACAAATACTGCTCGTAGGAATCCTTTATTCTAGAGGCCAATAGTCATAGTTGATTAATTATCTTCAGGTTATCCATCACTTGTTACTTAGACTCATCCCCCTTCCCTTAATGCAAAGGCTGTACCCAAACTATTTTTTAGGGAACATCTGGTACAAAAAAAAATTAGTTTCAGGTGCCTTCTTCTCTAGTGACAGAAGGAAAGCGCAAAATAGTCAAAGTATGAGTGCCCAGCAGATGTTAATAATGTATGAATACTCATTCATACTTGAGCATACATCAGTACATTTACTCAGCCCGAATGGAGCAGTTTCATCTCTGATGGAGACTCTACATTCCATAAAAGTCAGACTGTATTTTTTAATGCTTAGAAAGGCTAGGGAAAAAAAAAATTAAATTTTAATGCCTTTTAAAGTATCATGGAAAACTGATAATAAACACATTTCACTTAGGTGACTGACAAATTTCGTTTTATGCTGAAATAGCTTTCCCAAGGCTTAAAAGCTTTCTAATAACTACTTCCAAGAGTATTACCGTCCCCCATAAAAGAAAGCGACCCAAATACCTTTAAAATAGGGAGACTTGGGGAGTCGCCATGTAATTGCTAGGTAACTCTTTACTCTGAGTAAGGATAGTTAATATAGTCTGCCCATTAAAAATGTCATCATCTTTGGGGACGTGGGGGTTGGGGGTGGGAAGAACAAAAGACACTGGCAGGGAAGGATCCCTAAATGACCAGAGTGGGCAGAAAGATGCTAGAGTCAATCCCAGCTGACAGAACGCAGAGCCTTATCCCAGACTGCTGGTAGGAGGAAAATAAGGTTAACGTCAGGGTATGTTCTGTCATTCTATTTCATTCCTAAGTTTGAATTTTTTTTTTTTTTTTCAGTTACTGTACGGCGGTGTGGTTTTTAATGCCTTCAAAGGCTTTCACCGATGCTCCAACGCCACAGGTGCTATTTATTCCCTCAAACCTCCGAAGACCAACGTTGGACGAGACAGTTTGTGTATCTTTTTCCATAAATAAAAACGTAGAACCTTCCCACTTTCCTCCAAACACATGCAAGAAAGGGAACGAAAAAATTAAAAGCGAACGCACGCAACTCTTCCGGAATCCCCAGGACTCAGTTTTCCACCCACGTCAGAGCTTTGAGTGCCCCATTTATTTCCCACCTCCAACCCCGCCACCCCCCGAGCCCCATTCGCCGCGGTCCCCGGCCTCCGCCCGCTTTTCCCAGGCCTGACCTCTCATGACGAAGAGTGAACGGAGGCCTCGGCAGCGAGCGCAGCAACAGCGGAAGACCCCGCCGCGAGGCCTTCAATCAAGGCCATCACCTTCAAACCTCATTACCGGCAACTTCGGCCCAGCTCGGTGGCGGCGGCGGCGCGCGCGCTCCCCGGACGTCCTCACGCGCGCGTGCGCTGCCCGCCGCGTGCCCGCCCCCGCGCAACGCGCAGAGGGACAGGAGGCGCCTGGGAACCCGGCAGCCGTGAGGCCGCGTGGGGGTGGTGGCTGCGGCTAGTAGTGGGCTGTGCCTGAAGACCGCCGGTATAGGCGTCTCTGTGTCCGTATATACGTGTAATCCGCCACAAGCCTCAGAGATCTGGACATTTTGAGTTAAAAATGTTTCGGTTCCGGTAGCCTGCCCTCGGAGGAGAGGCCTGATGTTGGGGGTTGTCTGAGGCCGCCCCCGCCTCGTCCCGCAGGATCCTGGGCACCTGCCTTGTGGAGGCTGCCCATCCCCCTGGTCTCGCTTCACGCCCGTCTCCTGGGACCCGAGTTAGAGATGCCACGTCAGCTAGGGGATCGGCCCGTCTCTGAAAGAGCGGCACGGAGCGAGAGCGTTCGGGTGTTCGCGTTTGCGTTTCTCGAGATTAACCCCTGACCGAGTTGTGGCTGGGTGGTGAAGTTTTAACTGAAATGAAAAGGCTTTTCGTTATGATGCTAAAGTTGGCACCGTGTGAGCTAGACCCTGCCAAAACTTGAGAGAGGAGAAGCTAAGAGAAGTCGGACAGATATTTGGTGGCAGAGGAAGTAGATGTTAAATTTAGAAAAACCCTGGAATATAGGGAACTGTGCTGTCTTTATAAGTCCTAAAATGATAAGCTTATTAAGAAAAATCTTAGAAGAAACAACCCCGCCTGTTGATTCCTCGTGAAAATGTATTTTAAACAGTACTAAATGTATTCGACGAATCTTCCGCCATCCCGCACGATTACCAAAAGCCTTTCCATTCTGAACTGCAGGCCTTTTACCTTTAATTTATAGAAATTGACGTCAAGTAAATAATTCTTAATAGTCTTTCTACAGTATTGAATTAAATTGACGTCAAGTAAATAACTCTTAATAGTCTTCCTACAGTATTGAATTAAATATTCCATGCCCTGTGGGACTGCACTTACCTGGTAAGGGGTTTTCTTTCTTCATTAGAGACAATAAATTTTCATATTTATGCTATGAGTTGACTATGTAGTGGAATGAGTGATACTTTGTCTTTATATTGGTCACTACCTGACTTAGAACCATTCTCAATTTTGCCCAAATTAGTTTAGTTGTGTGTACTTTCTGAGGCTTTTTAATCACGAAGTTGTTTGCACTTTATTTTCTCTTGTATCAGAGTACAACTGAGCACACCGTTTATCCTTGGTTAACCACTTTGAGGCTGTACTTAAGTCAGATTAGTTCTATCACCAAACCCTTTCGCTTGCTTAGAGAGGAACTCTCCTCCCCACACCCCCACATCCACCCCCTAATTGTATTAGATCTGCTTCACACTGTTAAGATATCGGGCTTTTTATTTTTCTAATATTAATAGGTCTCCATGAGCTTGATTAACATAATTTCTTGCTGACAGATTCAGTTTCTGGGTCAGTAAGGCTGTCTTAGTCCATTTGGGCTGCAAAGTTATTGACTAGGTAGCTCATAAACAACAAATTTATTTCTCACAGTTCAGGAGCCGAAGAAGTTTACCATCAAAGTGCTGGCAGATTTGGTGTCTGGTGAGTACCTGTTTCCTTGAATATGTTTCATATTCTTGCTATGTCCTTCTATGGTGGAAGGGTGGAGGAAACTCTTTGGAATCTCATTCATAAGGGCTGTGCCCTCATGACCTAATCACCTAATGACCTAATCATCTCCACCTCCTAATACCATCACACTGGACTTTAGGATTTAGTGTATGAATTTTGTAGGGGACACAAATATTAGGACCATAGCAAAGGCCAGGCTCTGGACTGTAGTGAGTTTTTGAAGGAGACATATTTGTGTATGTATCCTTTCATTCCATCTACAACACGGATTTTTTTTTTAAAGATTTTATTTATTTTTTTGACAGACACAGCAAGAGAGGGAACACAAGCAAGGGGAGTAGGAGAGAGAGAAGCAAGCTTCCTGCTGAGCAGGGAGCCCAATGCGGGGTGGATCCCAGGATCCTAGGATCATGACCTGAGTCGAAGGCAAACGCTTAACTGAGCCACCTGGGTGCCCCTACAACATGAATAATTTTATTTTAAACTTTAAAAGGTATGGTGATTTAAGGAAAGAGAAAGAAGAGAGTCTCATGTAATCTAGCTATAGTTATAATGGGGCATCAGTCTTTTAGTACATTGATAATTTTAATACATTAGGTACATTTAAATTTTATTACATTTGTATATCTCACTGTAATGTTTAAATTCTTATTTTAACACATTCATAACACATTGCAGGTATATTAGTACATATTTAGAATTTGCTAGTATACTTGGAACTGCACTCCACTCAAACAACTTGACGAAAATAACATTTGAAGAAGAGTACTGAGGTGATGACAAGATTTGACAGTGATAGACTTATCTGATACATTTTCTTTCCACTGGCAACTAGAATGTAGAAATGGGTATTTTAATTGATTAATTCAAACAGCATTTGCTGAGTACTAAATGTCAAGAATTGTACTAGATGTTGAAGAGGTAGACATTAAAAAAAAACACAGTCCTCCCACAGTGACATAAGTGGCTAGACAAGTCTCTAAACAAACAATTGTAGTGTATTGGAATAAACACTATAATTGAAGGTTGCATGAGATGCAATGGAAGCAAGAACAGGAGTATTTAACTTTGTCAGGAAGGAACTGCTTCATTAAATTTGTGGTATTTGAGATGAATCTTGAAGAATATGCCAAAATTTGCCAGGACACAAGCAGTAAATGGATGGACATTTCAGATAAAAATAACATTAGGTGGAAAGGCATGGTATTGAACATAATGGCCCTTTGAAGGAATTTTTTTGTTTGTTTGTTTCTGAAAGAGTAGGGTGCATATGAGAGAATAGTAAGAATAAGTATGGGCTAGAAAATGAAAGATTTTGTGGGTCTCATCTAGGGATTTATTGCATAGTTTATTCTAATGGCCAAAGGAAAGCTATTTAGTTGTTTGTTTTTTTTTTAAAGATTTTATTTATTCATTTGACAGAGAGAGAGAGAGAGAGAGAGATTACAAGTAGGCAGAGAGGCAGGCAGAGAGAGGAGGAAGCAGGCTCACTGCTGAGCAGAGAGCCTGATGCAGGCCTCGATCCCAAGACCCTGAGATCATGACCTGAGCCAAAGGCAGAGGCTTAAACCACTGAGCCACCCAGGCACCCCAGAAAGCTATTTAGTTTTAAGCGGCAGAGTTTTGTGACAAGATTTGCATTTTCCAGAAAATTTACATGCTGATAGCTTATAGTAATACAAGCTCAGTTAGGAGAGTATTACAATAGAGATGAGAAGATCTTGAACTCCTCAGTAAAATGGGATTCATGAGATTGGAGGAGATAAATAAATAGGATTAAGTCTGATAATTGTTGCAGTTATGCCCTTCTTCTCAAGCCATTTGGTCATACCCTTGGGTAATCCCCTCCCAGACTGACTAACTCATGTGGCTTGCTTTGGCCATTGAGATGATAGCAGTTATAATTCAGTGGAGACTCGAAAAATGTTTGCATGTTGTGACTTGCCCTTTTACAGCTGATAACTCTTTAGCCACCATATAATCAAATCAGGCTTTGCCTCCTCTAGGAGGCACTTGGAGAGAGGCACCAAGTGTCCCAACCATCTCAGCCTTCCCAGTTGACAAACATATGTGTGAGGACATCCTAGACCACCCAGCCCCAACTAAATGGTTCAGACCAGAAGAATCAACTAGTTAACCACAGAATCACAGGAAATAATAAATATTTCCTTTTAAACCTTCAGATTTGGAGCAGTTTGTTTCATAACAAGTTAACTGATTTCCTAAGTGACCCAAGTAGATTTGGAGTTGGAAGAAGTCTAAGATGAATCTCTCTTTTGTAACTTGGGTGGATGGATAAATCAGTTTTGAAAAGCTATGAATATTAGAACAAGTAAATTGGTGGTATTACTTAAAGATAATGGGAAATACATACACATATATACATATGTAAATACATATATACACATACATACTTATATATGTATGTGTATATATGTAAATATATGTGTGTGCATATGTATGTGTATATATAATATTTTTTATAATATCTTTTTTCCTTTTTTTTTTAAGGATTTTATATTTATTTGACAGAGATCACAAGTAGGCTGAGAGGCAGGCAGAGAGAGAGGAGGAAGCAGGCTCCCTGCTGAGCAGAGAGCCCGATGGGGGGCTCGATCCCAGGACCCTGGGATCAGGACCTGAGCCCGAAGGCAGAGGCTTTAACCCACTGAGCCACCCAGGTGCCCCTATCTATCTATCTAATTTTTTAAAAATTTTATTTAGTTATTTGACAGAGATCACAAGTAGGCAGAGAGGCAGGCAGAGAGAGAGAGGAAGGGAAGCAGGCACCCTGCTGAGCAGAGAGCCCGATGCGGGGCTTGATCCCAGGACCCTGAGACCATGACCTGAGCCGAAGGCAGAGACTTAACCCACTGAGCCACCCAGGCGCCCCTCTATCTAATATTTTTAAGTAGTTTTTACACCCAGCATGGGACTTGAACTTACAACCCCGCGATCAAGGGTTGCATGTACCAGTGACTGAGCCAGCCAGGTGCCCTGGAAACATGTATTTTTAAAGACCAATTTTGGGGGCGCCTGGGTGGCTCAGTGGGTTAAGCCGCTGCCTTCGGCTCGGGTCATGATCTCAGGGTCCTGGGATGGAGTCCCGCATCGGGCTCTCTGCTCAGCGGGAAGCCTGCTTCCCTCTCTCTCTCTGCCTGCCTCTCTGTCTACTTGTGATCTCTCTCTGTCAAATAAATAAATAAAATTAAAAAAAAAAAGACCAATTTTGGAGGGATAATAAATTCAGTTGTGGAAATAGTCTTAGGAGTTGCGTTCTTGGGACATACAAGTGAAGATATCCAGTTGGCAGTTTCATATAGAGATCTGGAGATCATAAATTGTGGCTTTGAATGACATTGCCAATTTCTCATTAGTTTTGGGGATTTTTGTAAATTCTTTCATACTGTGTATTTAGTGTTGTCTGTCAAGAGAGATGGCCTCTTCCCTTCCAATCTCTATGTCATTTATTTTTTATTGTGTTGGTTTGAACTGTTGTTCAAACATGTTGAATAGGAATGGTGAGAGTAGATGTCCTTGCCTTGTTCCTGTTTTAGGGAAAAAAAATTCAGTCTTTTACTATTATGTATTACCTATAGTTTATCTTTTGTAGATGTCATTTTTTAGGTTAGGTAAGTTCCTTTCTAAGATTACTAAGTTTTTATCATGAGTAGATCTTAATTCTGTTGAATGCTTTTCCTGTCTTTTTGGAGAAATCATACAGTTTTTCTTCTTTAGTCTATTAATATGGTGAATTATGTCAGTTAGTCTTTTTTTTTTTTAAAGATTTTATTTATTTGACAGACAGAGATCACAAGTAGGCAGAGAGGCAGGCAGAGGGAGAGGAGGAGGAAGCAGGCTCCCCACTGAGCAGAGAGCCTGATGTGGGACTCGATCCCAGGACCCTGGGATCACAACCTGAGCTGAAGGCAGAGGCTTTAACCCACTGAGCGACCCAGGCGCCCCTGTCAGTTAGTTTTTAAAAGTTGAATCAGCCTTGCATTTACAGGATAAAATGCATTGGGTGGCAGTATATTATCCTTTTCATATGTTGCATATTATTTATAAATGCTTTGTGGTGGATTTTGCATCTGTGTTTATGGGAGATGTTGCCTTTCTTATAATGTATTTATCTGGCTTTGGTAACAGGGTTGTGCTCCTGAATTGGAAATGTTTCCCCTCCTTCTATTTTCAAAGAAGATTGTATGGAATTAGTATTATTTCTTTACGATTTGGTAGATTTGCCGGTGAACCTACCTGGAAAAAAATTTTCTTTATGGACAGGTTTTAAACTACAAATTTAAATTTTTTAATGGATATAGGATTATTCAGGTTATATATTTCTTCCTGAGTGAGCTTTGGTAATTTGTTATGGATGAATTGGCCTAAAGGTGTGTGTAATACTATCTTAAATATCTGTAGTGTCTGCGATGATGTTACCCTCACATTCCTGATTTTGGTAATTTGTGTCTTTTTTTTCCTAGTATGGCTAGAAGTTTATAGATTTTTGTTAGTATTTTCCTTTATTTTGTTTTATTTTATTTTATTTATTTTCGAGAGAGAGATGAGAGTACCAGCTTGAGAAGAAAGGGGAGGAGGGAGAGAGGCACAAGGGGAGGGAAAGGGAAAGGGACAGAACTCAGGTAGACTGTGTGCTGAGCATGGAGCCTGACCCCACAACCCTGAGATCATGACCTGAGCCAAAACTAAGTTCAGTGCTTAACCAGCTGAGCCACTGAGGCACTCCTATTGGTATTTTCAGTAAAATTTGGTTTCTTTTATTTTGGTGTTATTTTTCTCTGAAGTTTCCCTATTTTTAATTTTACTGATTTCTGCTCTTTATTATTTCCCTTCTGTTTGCTTTGGATTTAGTTTGCTCTTGTTTATGTGGTTTCTAAAGGTGTAAGTTTGTTTATTTTTAAGTAGGCTTCATGCCCAACATTGGGCTTGAATTCATGACCCTGAGATTAAAAGTCTCATGCTCTCAGTGAGCTAGCCATGCACCCCTCTAACGGTGGAAATTTCTTTTTTTAATTTTTTAAAAAGATATTATTTATTTATTTGAGAGAGAGAGAGAATGAGTGAGGAGGAGAGGGAGAGGGAGAAGCAGACTCCCCATTGAGCAGGGATCCCGATAAGGGGCTCAGACCCAGGACCCAGGACCTGAGCAGAAGCCAGACAGACGCTTAATCAGCTGAGCCACTTAGGTGCCCCTAAAGGTGGAAGTTTAGATCATAGATTTTTTTTCTAATATAGGCATGTGATTTTATGCATTTCTCTCTGAGCACTGCTTTAGCTGAGTCTCATACATTTCATATGTTGTATTTTTATTTGAACTCAGTTCAGAATATTTTTTAACTTCCCTGTGATGACTTATTTGATCTGTGGGTTACTTAGAAGTGTGCTAATTTCCGAATATTTATGACTTTTCTAGATATCTTTCTATTATTGGTTTCTCATTTAATTTGATATATTCAGAGACCATACTTTCTATGATTTCAATTCTTTTAAATTTGTATTATGATCTAGGGGTCCCTGGGTGGCTGAGCCAGTTAAGCTTCTGCCTTTAGCTCAGGCCATGATCCCAGGGTCCTGGGATTAAGACCTGCATCAGACTTCCTGCTAAGCCGGAAGCCTGCATCTCCCTTTCCTCTGCCCCTCCCCCCAGCTCGAGGACACGTGCTCTCTTTCCCTGTCTCATTCTCTCTTTCAAATAAATAAATCTATTAAAAAATGAAATTGTATTATGACCTAGAATATCGTCTCTTTTTTAAAGATATTTTTAGTTTATTATTTATTTATTTATTTTAAGATTTTATTTATTTATTTGAAACAGAGAGAGAGAGATCAGAAGTATGCAGAGAGGCAGGCATAGAGAGAGAGGAGAAAGCAGGCTCCCCACCGAGCAGAGAGCCCGATTCGGGCCTCGATCCCAGGACCCTGAGATCATGACCTGAGCCGAAGGCAGAGGCTCAACCCACTGAGCCACCCATGCGCCCAGTTTATTTTTTATTTATTTAAGTAATCTCTCTGCCCAATGTGGGGCTTGAACTCACAACCCCAAGATCAAGAATCACACACACTCTGTTGTTGGAGCTGAGCAAGCTAGGTGCCCCCAGACTATCATATGTCTTGATAAGTGCTACAGGTACACTTGAAAAGAATGTATAGTCTGCTGTTGTTGGGTAGAGAATTCTACAAATATCTTAGGTCAAGTTGGTTGATAGTGTTATTCAGGTCTTCTCAGTCTTTGCTGACTTTCTACTTATTCTATCCATTACTAAGAGAAATAGTGAAACCTCCAAGTATAATTATGAATTTGTCTATTTATTCATTCAAGTTTTTGCTTCATGTATTTTAAAGATCTGTTTTTAGGTCCATACACAATTACAATTCTTCTTGGCAGTTTGATCCTTTTAACATTGTATAATATCCCTCTTTATCTATGGTGATACAAAGCAACTCCCACTTCTTTTGACTAGTCTTTTAATGTTATCTTTTCAATCCTTTTACTCCTAATCTATGGGTTGTTTATTACATTTCAGTTGAATCTTTAAAAAAAAAACTCAATCTGACACTTTTTGCTTTTAATTGGTATGTTTAGATTATTTACATTAGTGTAATAATTGATGGGTTGGACTTAAGTTACCCTTTTATTGATTTCTATTTGTTTCCTCTTTTTTATTTTTCTCTTTAACCTTTTCTGCCTTTTTTTTTTGATTGTTTGGATATTTTTAGTATTCCATTATCTATTGGCTTTTTTGGTTCTCTCTCTAAGATATAAGCACTTTCATTTTCTAATTTTTAACTGGTAAAATGCACATAACAAAATTTATCATCTTAACTAATTTTAGTTGTATAGTTCAGTATTACTGAATACATTTACATTGCTGTGCAGCCATTTTCAGAAGTTTTCCATCTTGCGAAACTGAAACCCTATACCTATTAGGCAATAACTCCCCATTCTCTCTCCTCCCAAGCCCTGGCAAATACCATAATACTTTATATTTCTATGAATTTGACTGCTCTAGATAATGCATGTAAATGTATTTATACAGTATTTGTCTTTGTGACTGACTTATTTCACTTAGCATAATCTCAAATATTGTTGTAGCAAATACTAGAATTTACTTCCTTTTAAAGGCTGAATAATATTCCACTTTGTCTATATATCACCTTGCTGATGGATGCTTGGTTTCTAACCATCTTTGGTCTGTTGTGAATAATCTGCTATAAATATGGGTATACAGATGTTTCTTTGAGATTCTGCTTTATATTTTGGATATACACCTAGAAGTGGAATTATTATATCAATTTTTAATTTTTTGAGGAAGTGCCATAGTGTTTTCTTTAGCAACTGCACTATTTTACATTATCCCCAACAGTGCACAAGGGTTAATTTCTCTACATCTTCACCACACCTGTTATCTTTTCCCTCCCTCCCCCTCTTCCTTTCTTCCTTTTTTTGTAGTAGCCATTCCTGATAGATGTGAGGTGATATCTCATTGTGGTTTTCTTTTATCCAACTTTATTGAGGTATAATTGACATGTAATCATTATGGTTTGATTTGCATTTCTATAATGATTAGTTATGTTGAGCATCTTTTCAAGTGCTTGTTGGCCATTGGTATATATTAGAGATACAGTGTTTGTTTGTTTGTTTAATTTATTTGACACAGAGAGAGAGAGAGAGTGCGTGCAAGAAGGCAGAGAGGCAGGCAGAGAGAGAGGGGGAAGCAGACTCCCTGCTGAGCAGAGAGCTGGATGCGGGACTCCATCCCAGGACCCTGAGATGATGACCTAAGCCAAAGGCAGAGGCTTAACCCACTGAGCCACCCAGGCACCCAGAGATACAGTGTTTTTAATGGTTATTTTAAGGATTATAATATGCATTCCTAACCTTTCACAGTTTATTTCAAATAAAATGTCAAAATTTTATATCCAGAGTGCCTGGGTGGCTCAGTTGGTTAAGCTCAGGTCATGATCTCAGGGTCGGGAATCAAGCCCCATGTCAGGCCCTGTGCCCAACAGGGAGTCTGCTTTTCCCTCTCGCTCTCCCTCTGCCTCCCCCCACTGCTGTGTGCGCTCTCTCTCTCTCTGTCAAGTATATAAAGTAAAGAAAATAAATTAAGAAAAAAAATAAATTAAGAAAAATAAAATAAATTAAAACAAACAAAAAACCTAAATCCAAGGCACCTGGGTGGCTTAGTTGGTTAAGCAACGGCCTTTGGCTCAGGTCATGATCTTGGAGTCCCAGGATTGAGTCCTGCATTGGGCTCCCTGCTCAGCAAGGAGTCTGCTTTTCCCTCTGACTTCCCCCCTCCATTTCTCTCTCTCTCTTTCAAATAATAATAATAATTAAAAAATCCTAAATCCATATATGTGCCTTTGTTTTCTTCTCTTCTGTTTGTGTCATGTTGATCACATTTCTGTCATTTGAAAACTGCATCAAATGGTGTTATGATTTTTGCTTGTAATAGTCATACAAATTTTAAAGAACTTTAGTGAAAAAAAAATAGTCTTTTATATTTATCTACATATTTACGTTTCTTTTGCATTTCTTTCATGCTTCAAGTTCTGTGTTTCCCTGGTATCATTTCCCTTAGTTCTGAAGAACTTCTATTCTGTTTCTGTTAGGTCTACTGGCAATATATTCTCTTAGTTTTTCTTACTCAGATAATGTCTTCATTTTACTTTCATAATGAAAGCTGCTTTGATTGATATTTAATTTTGGATAGTTTCTTTCAGCATTTTACAGATATCTCATTGTTCTTATTCTCCAAGGTGTCTCATGAGAAATCCATAGTCATTTAAGTCTTTGCTCCTCCATATGTTATGTATTATTTTCCTCTAGCTACTCTCAAGATTTTTTCTTTATCTTGGGTTTCCAGCAGGTTTTTTTTTGTTTTGTATCATTTAATTGAGTTATAATTGACATACAACACCATATTAGTTTCAGGTGTACAACACAACGAATCAATATTTGTATATCCAGCAGTTTTATTATGATTTCTTGGGAGTGGTTTTCTGTGAGTTTATCCTGTTTGAAATTCTCTAAGATGCTTAAATCTCAGCAGATCTGTAAATTTACACTTTCACCAAATTTGTGGAGTTTTTGCTAATTATTTCTTCAAAAAAATTTGTGTGTGTGCACTAATGGCTACCCAGAGATATCAAGACTTAATCCTAGAAATTAAAGTATTACTTTATTAGGAAAAACAGTCTTTGCTGATGTAATTAAGGATTTTGAGTTAAGGCTCTTCCCCGGGATTTTCCAAGTAGGCCCTAAACTCCATCACAAGTGTCCTTATAAGAGAGAGGAGAAGGAGATAACATAGAGACGCTAAGGAGAAGGCAGTGTGAAGATGGAGTAGAGAGAAATGACCACAAGCTAAGGAATTCTGATAGCTACCAGAAGCTGGAAGACTGCAAGTCATGGATTCTTTCCTAGAGCCTCTACTGGGAATGCAGCCCTTCTAACACCTTAATTTCAGAATTCTGGCCTCTAGATTTGTGAGGGAATGATTTCTGTTGTTTTAAGCCACAAAGTTTGTTGTAATTTTTTTTTTAAAGATTTTATTTATTTATTTGACAGTGAGAGAGACACAGCAAGAGAGGGAACACAAACAGGGTGAGTGGGAGGAGAAGCAGGCTTCCTGCAGAGCAAGGAGCCCCATATGGGGCTCGATCCCAGTACCCCGGGATCATGACCTGAGCCAAAGGCAGATGCTCAATGACTGAGCCACCCAGGCGCCCCAGTTTGTTGTAATTTGATATAACATCAACAGGAAACTAATACACCTCCACTGTACCTTTATGTAGAAACTAATGTACCTTTCTGGAACTCCAATGAAATGAATGTCAGACCATTAGATATTGTCCCACAGATTCCAGAGGTTGTCTTCATTTTCTTTTCAATCTTATTTTTCCTCTGTTCTTCAGACTGGATAATTTCTATTGATCTATCTTCAGGTTGCTCTACCACCTTTATCCTGTTTTTGATCTTATTTAATGAAATTTTTTGTCTGTATATATTTCTCAGTTTAAAGTATCTCTTTTTGGGGTGCCTGGGTGGCTTAGTTGGTTAAGTGTCTGATTCTTGATTTCAGCTCAGGTCATGATCTCAGGGTCAGGCTCTGCAAATAGCAGGGAGTCTCCTCGAGATTCTCTCCCTCTCTCTCTGCACCCGCCCCCAACTCGTGTTCTCTCTGTCTCTCAAATAAACAAATCTTTAAAAAAGAAAATAAAATTTTTATTTGTTTCTTTTCCATAATTTCTTTTTCTCTGGCTGAGAACTTGTATCTTTCCATTATTTTTAAGCCGGTTCATTTTTATCTTATAGAGCATAATAATAATAACTGTGTGGTATAATAAGAATTATATATTTGTTCTCTTCCCCAGGTTCCTAACAGAACTTCTAAAACCCTTATAATAATTTCCTGAGCAATGAGGGTGATTAGGAATATTTTACATAGAGGTTCTAACCCTTTGGAATTTCCTGGGTGATAGGAGCATATTTTGTTCTAATGAGTTGACTCTTGGTTGATTCCTGGATAGTTTTAGCGTTGGGACTGGTCATCAGGAATACCATTCCATGATTAGAAGTTTAGAACTTTCAGTCCTACCTTCATCCTTAGGAGAGGGGAAAGAAGATGGAGATTGAGGTAATGCTTAATCATGTGTACATGATACCTCCATAAAAATCCATAAACTACAAGGAGAGCTTCTGGGTTGCTGCACACATCCGCATGCCAGGAAGGTGATGTACCCCAGTTCTATGGCAGCAGATATTCCAACACATGGAACCCCTTTAGACCTTATCCTTTGTACCTCTTCATCTGTATTCATTACAATATCCTTTATAGGAAACTGGTAAACATAAGTAAATGTTTCCTTGAGTTTTGCAAGCCATTCTAGCAAATTATTAAATCTGAGGGGGTGATTATAGGAACCCTTGACTTTGTAGCCAAGTCAGACAAAAATCGGTCCCATTAGGGACTCATTACTTGTGATTGGCATTTGAATTGAAGATAATCTTGTGGGACTGAGTCCATAAGTCTGTGGATGTTAAAATAGGATACCCAGTTGGTATCCAGAGTGGGAAGTGTAAGTGATGTACTTCAAAACAAAACAAAACAAAACAGGGGCACCTGGGTGGCTCAGTGGGTTAAAGCCTCTGCCTTTGGCTCAGGTCATGATCCCAGGGTCCTGGGATCCAGGCCCATGTCAGGTTCTCTGCTCCGAGGAGAGCCTGCTTCCTCCTCCTCTCTCTCTGCCTGTCTCTCTGCCTACTTGTGATCTCTGTCTGTCAAATAAATAAATAAAATCTTAAAAAAAAAAAAACAACCAACCCTCATACACTTGGTGTCAGAAGTGTTCTGTGGGCAGAGAAACAGTTTTCTTTTCGTTGGTGTCAGAGAAATGAGATTCGCTAGAATGGGCCTTATCTCAAGGAAATACTTGATTTATGAAGGGAAAGGATGAAAGGGTAGGAGGTAAAGAACCTTTGAGTCCTGGATGGCTGCCTAGTCACCCATGGTATGAAACTGCAGCTGTACTGCAATCAGTGACTAAAGGTAATAATTAACAGTGGAGGGGCGCCTGGGTGGTTCAGTCAGCATCTGACTCTTGGTTTCAGCTCAGGTCCTGCTGTCAGGGTCCTGGGATCAAGTCTTCTGAGCCCTGCATCCGTCTTGGTGCTCAGCACAGAGTCTGCTTCTCCCTTTCCCTCCCCTCCCTCCAGCACTCTTTCTCTCTGTCTCTCAAATAAATAAAATCTTTCTTAAAAAATTACCAGTATAATTTAGAAATGGTGGTAGACCCAATTCCTATAGAGTTGTCTTATTGGATATGTAAGGAAATGAAAAATAAGAAGAAACATGTTAACCATGTAATTCCTTGGTTATTGTTATCTGTAATATTAAGATGAAAGAAAGTGTGGTTAGGCTTTGATGCTGGACCAAGCTCAGACTTTGATTGGTCTGAGCTTTGGCCACAAAGCTGCCCACCAAGGGAAAAATTATGCCAGAACAATAGAAATTACCTCTAATACCTCTGGTCATCAATAAGGTAGTCAACATGGGAGAAAGGCAAAACCAAGAAACTACTGAGAACAGTGGTTATAGTGTGAAGGATTTGTCTCATTTTGTAGATCAGTATTATCAGCTTTCTGAAGAACCTTTACTAAAATGGATTGTAAGAGTAAATAAGGAGAAGTATCTTTGGTTTTAAATGCTGCTGTATGAAAGAGTTTGGGCTGGTACAGGACCTGAAGCTCACTGTTAAACAATCACACGTGGTTATACATGATCCAGACAAACATGTGGTTATTCCCAGGAGAACAGCCATCCTGGTGGACTGGATAAAAGTCACTGGAAATTGTGTTTATCTGAGAAAGGGGGAACTGCCTCACTCCCCCCATAATTGCCAAATGGAACCAATTGTAGATGAAGCAGCTGATGTGCTTTTTATGCAAGCATTAAGGGACTGGCTTTATGATGACTGGGCTGTTCACTTGATGAATATGCTTATTACTCAGGTTCTGGAAGATGCTGTGATTAAGGAGGCTTCTGTTGCACGAGCATGCCATATAACTTTACTTTTGCAGAAATGAAACATCATGAGAAGTCCTATCAGATTTGTGGTCTCAATTTCTCAGTATGGGTTTTACTGAAAACAAGATCATTAAAGTAACAAGAAAATGGAGGAAAGACAGAGGGGCATGTCAGGGGACTTGTCTCAGCAGAGTGGAAGGCTTAGAAGGTTATAGAGAAATGGAATGAGAGTGGTGGATGTTGATATTGTTGAAACAAAGACGTTGATACAGCACTACCAAAGTTGGAAGGGCCAGTGGGACTCCCTGCTAGTTCCTCAATGTTGAAAGGCCCCACATTAGTCTGCTTCATTGACCTCAGTTTGGAGGAATTTTTAAAGCCAGAAGGTATAGATTACAATGAGAAAAATCTACCCAGAATTGCTTGGGGTGATGGCTAGGTTTATTAATCAAGGTAAAGATTTACCAAGGGGCCAGAATTTTCTGGCCTGACACCCAAGGCCATATGAACTTGTGTGGATAAAATGATCAGGGGACAGAGAAATTTCTGGTACTCCTTTGCAACACAGTTCCATGCACTGTGGTATGGAAACCTGCTTATGAAGCTCTAACTTGGACTACCATCAAATTGAGAGAATATAGAAATATAAGAGTTTATAGGATTATAAAATTAGATGTTGAAACAGGCTTTATATAAAGAAATTGTCTCTTTTATCTGAATGTTTTATAGAAATGAATATTATGTATGACTGGGGAACACCTTCCATGGTCAGTGTTATAAAACCAGAACCTGTTGATGAAGTCCTAATGGAAGCTACAGCTAAGAATGTAAAGGCTGATGAAATTAAGGTGAAAGTGTTTTTTTTTTTTAATTTTATATTTTATTTATTATTTGACAGAGAGAGACACAGCGACAGAGAGAACACAAGCAGGGGGAGTGGGAGAGGGAGAAGCAGGCTTCCTGCTGAGCAGGGACCCCGATGCAGGTTTCGATCCCAGGACCCTGAGACCATGACCTGACCTGAAGGCAGACGCTTAATAACTGAGCCACCCAGGCGGCCCAAGATGAAAGCTTAGATGAGAATTAATGTTTCAGTGGGCCTTACGTGAAATGGTTTTATCTTTCACCTGATTGCATTATGGGGATGAACATTATATCTGATTGGGGAACAGCTACTTATAATTGTAAAATAGAAGGCACGTAAATCTGCCCTTCAAGCAGTATTAATTGGACATGCTAAATGGGAATCAATAAGATTACGTGAATCTTAACGATATAGAATAGGAGCTGGAGTGCTGATTTGGACAAATTCTTTTTTGTTGTTGCTGTTTTTTTAAGATTTTATTTATTTATTAGAGAGCGAGAAAGCACAAGCAGGCAGAGTGGTAGAGGGAGAGGGAGAAGCAGGCTCCTTGCTGAGCAGGGAGCCCTATGTGGGGTTCTATCCCAGGACCCTGGGATCATGACCCAAGCCAAAGGCAGACATTTAACCAACTGAGCTGCCCAGGCACCTCTGGACAAATTCTTTGTGCAATAACTGTATGTAGAACATATACTGGGGCTTATCACAAAAGCCTGGGAGCACCTCCCAGCTTTTGAGACTTTGGTCTGGAGAATTCCCACTGAGGGAATTACTAGGTTGCGTCAGATGTTAATTAAAACTCCCCTTGTGACTTGGACATAAAATATTGAAACCTAAAATGCCTTTGATACTGTTGGAAAAACACTGTATTGGGGAGGGCAGTGCCCAGAATAGTTCCATAATAAAATGAAAATAGTTTATGCAGAGTCATGTTACCTATGGAAAGCAAAGATGATGTACTTAAAATAGGGAGCCTCTTTTCAAACCCTAAGCCTGACTTTGAAATTTTGAGGAGCCTCTAGATTCTGTCATCACTTGACTATGCCTTATAGACATCTCTTAGCTGACTAACAAAGATCTCCTTGGTTCATGGATGGCAGTTGTAAAGTAAGTGGACAAAATCCTATTTGGGAGACTGCCACGCTGATCAAAGAAGGTAAAAATCAGCTAGGTAGGCCGAATTGCATACTGTTTTCTTAGCATTGGTGGAAGAATTAGACAATGATAACAATCCTTAGATTTCATTTTTACCAACTCATGGACAATGGCCAATGAAGGGCAGTGGAAACCTGGCCCATTAAAGGGGTGCCAGTATGGGGCACAGCTCTGTGGAAAATCACTATGGAAATTTGAGGGGCACATTGAACTAGGAGGTATCAATGCCCATCAGGAAAAAAAAAACCCTTTCTGGACATTTTGAATATTATTTTGTGACATTCTCGATTCTAGTACAATCCTCTGGAGGATGTTGACTTTTATTGTTGTCTTCAGCAGTCAGTATGTCACTTGGATTGAGACTGCAAGGTCTATCTTGCCTTGTTATCCCTTTTGGATTCTAATGTCAGAACTGTTTTCAAATCCTATACTGTGTTCTTTAAATCTGTCCTACATCTTTGCTATTTAGGGGTTGATCTTGGACTCTGGTTTGCTTTATACTGTCATTCAGTTCTCAAGGACTTTAACTCTGTTGCTGTGGGATGTTCTGTGTGTGTGTTTGTGAGAAATGAGCCCTGGATATATGCTCATTTGTACACCGAACCGGCTCTCTCCTCTCTGGGATTCTCTTCAACTTCCTGCCTCTGTCCTATAGCTAGAATGATGAGGTTTCTTTAGGAGTTTTAGTTGCCCATTTCACAGCAAGAGAAAAGAGAGAGAAAATGGGGATTTCTCCCCCACTACTGTTTAAAACCCAAGGACCCTTTTTCTCAGTTTCTCTGTCTACAAAGACAGGGTTGCTCTAAGAGTTTTAGCTGCCTTTGCTGCCACTGCCACAGCTTCACTGGGCACCCATCATCCTGTAAAATTCTCTCTCACTACCCATCCGCATACACACACACACACACACACACACACAAAAGTATGAATCTCCTGAAAGGATCCTTTTTCCAGTTTGATTCTTCTCCTAGTACTGCTTTTGCTTTTGTTAACTTTTCCAGAGTGCTCAGGTAGTGGCTTTTGTACTTCATCCAGAGTGTTTAGTTATAATCAGCAGTGGAGACAGGCTTCAGTGGACTGTTCCTTGCCCAGCACTGAAATCTCTGAACACTTATTACTTGTATTAGCTATTTAATGTCTCTTCCACCATTCTCACTGTCAGTAGGGACTATGTTGGTTTTATTACTGTATCCCCATTACTAATACAGTTTTTGGCATATATTAAGAACCCAATAAATATTTACTGAATATATGAATGAATGGACACTTTTCAGATCTCATTTTATGTGACTTTTTGTAGCATTCTACACCATGGATTGTTCTTACCTGGAATCTTTTCCCTCTAGTCTTCCTTATTAGTGAAGTCTGCTGGTTTCATCACTTCTCTAGCCTTCCTTTACTGGTAAGTTGCCCTTCCTTCCTTTCTCTTTCTTTCTAAGATTTTATTTATTTATTTGAGAGAGTGTGTGAGCAGGAGGGTGAGGGAGTGAGAATCTGAAGCAGACTCTGTGTTGAGTGTGGAGCCTGATGCAAGGCTGGATCTCACAACCATGAAATCATGACCTATGCCCAAACCAAGAGATGGGCGCTCAGCCAACAGAGCCACCCAGGCATCTCAAGTTGCCATTTCTTTATGAACATTACAGCTTTAGAAATTGCTTTTGAAAAGGGGATACCTGCATAGTCACTTCATGTAGGCAACACCTAAATTCTTAGTAATAAATACTCAGTCACCAGTTCATCATTCTAGAACAAAGTAGGTATTTGTTAACAGCATAGTTACACTCCTTTGCTGTCTTCTTGTTACCTGATATTAGGGCCTCTGTAACTCTTTTTCCCTGTTTATCTAGTTTATTATTTGCTACACACACATTTGCTAGAATATAATTTTCAAAAACTTAAAAACATGGTTCTTATTCAAATGTAACAGGAAAATATTTCAAATATTTTATTCAACTCATTAACTATGAGAACATATAAGATATTAAGACTGGTTCAAAGAAAAATTCAAGAACAGAGAATTTGTATAGTCAAAGGAATGCTGAAAACTAATTTGTCAACAGATGCAGATTTCTGCATGGTAAGAGACATACTATTTCAGGTTATGTTTTTTCCAGATGTAAAACAGTTAAATTTCTACCAGGAGATTTGTATTTATGTGACTAAGGACAGGAGTCATTTGCATTGCTCTCCAATAGGAAGAGCAATTTGCTTTGTTATTGGTTACCTGCAATTTAATCACTACCCCTATAAAGTTGTAAAACAGTCTAGTCAATAGAAAGTCAGATTAAGATGT
The DNA here is from genome assembly GCF_902655055.1 of Lutra lutra. Classification (NCBI taxonomy): domain Eukaryota; kingdom Metazoa; phylum Chordata; class Mammalia; order Carnivora; family Mustelidae; genus Lutra; species Lutra lutra. The sequence goes on from NC_062293.1 coordinate 34,310,255, forward strand.
ACATTTCTAGGGGCGCCTGGGTGGCTCAGTGGGTTAAGCCGCTGCCTTCGGCTCAGGTCATGATCTCAGGGTCCTGGGATCGAGTCCCGCATCGGGCTCTCTGCTCAGCAGGGAGCCTGCTTCCCTCTCTCTCTTTCTCTCTCTCTGCCTGCCTCTCCGTCTACTTGTGATCTCTCTCTGTCAAATAAATAAATAAAATCTTAAAAAAAAAAAAAGATGTACATTTCTACACAATCAGCTAAATCCCAGAGGGTCTGCTAAATATATCTTGTATTCCATTGGAATGAACCCAGTGACCTCTTCTGCCTATTTCCAAGTTTCAAATGTTTTTTCTTAATGCTTTTTACCCTGACAAGAAAACTTTACTTCTGCTTTGCTTTAGTACCTGTCCCCCTTCCTTCATAGAATGTTTTTTCCCCTCCTTGTGCCCAGTTATCTCTCCAGCACCATTAAATCTTGGCCCTAGCTTGCTTCCTTTCAACACAAATTTTTGGTTTTCTTTCTTTCACCCTTATATGATGTGGCTGATCCACAGTTCACTTCCTAAACATTTGGAGAATAATTTGGAGTGTTAGTTTTTTATTTTATGGTATAGTAAGATGGTATTATTTTTATTAAAATGGTCTTTATTGGTTTGGCATATGTATATTTTCAGTTCTACTTTAAGCTCTGTTATAAACTACAAGTGATTGGGTTTTTTTGTATGGGAATTGTATCCACTAGGGTACCTGGGTGGCTCAGTTGGTTAAGTGTCTGCCTTTGGCTTAGGTTATGATATTGGGGTCCTAGGATCAGGCCCTATGTTGGGCTCCCTGCTCTGTGGGGAGTCTGCTTGTTCCTCCCCCTCTCCCCACTAATACTGTCTCTTTCTCAAATAAATAAATAAATAAAATCTTAAAAAAAAAAAAAAGAAATTGTATCCACTAATTCAGGGATAGTAAATGGATAGCACTTGTGCCATCACTTCATCTACCCATACCTATGGCAGGTATTGACAACTGATGTCAAATTCATTCTTGTTCAGCCTGAACTCAGCCTCAATTCCTTCTTCATAGAGAATCCAGCCATTCCTATCAATAAGTTGAAGTTGACCCGATGTGAACATGTTTTAAGTGAATGCTTTTAGGAAAAATGTCATAGAGCAATCTGGTTCTAGAGTTGGGATATAAGAAGGCAGTCTTTGTTTCTCTCTCAAAATAAAAATGTCTTTGGGAATTGTTTTTAGGTAATTAGTTGTATGAAGTTGAGTATAATCTTAAAAAACATCTTTTCCTTAATGCAAATCAAAATCACAATAGGATATCACCTTATGCCAGTCAGAATGACTAGAATCAAAATGACACGAAATAACAAATGTTGGTAAGGAATTGGAGAAAACAAAATCCTCGTGCACTCATGGGAATGTAAATTGGTGTAGCCACATTGGAAAACTATGGAGGTTCCTCAAAAAATTAAAAATAGAGGGGCGCCTGGGTGGCTTAGTGGGTTAAGCCTCTGCCTTCGGGTCAGGTCATGGTCTCAGGGTCCTGGGATCGAGCCCCACATCAGGCTCTCTGCTCAATGGAGAGCCTGCTTCCCCCTCTCTCTCTGCCTGCCTCTCTGCCTACTAGTGCTCTCTCTCTGTGTCAGATAAATAAATAAAAATCTTTTAAAAAATTAGAAATAGAAATACCATATGATCCAGTAATTCTACTACCCAAAGAAAACAAAAACTATTTCAAAAAGATATATGCATCCCTATTGTTTATTGTGGCATTATTTAAAATGGCCAGGATCTGGAGCAAGCGTCCATCGATAGATGAATGAAGATATGGTGTATATATAGAATGGAATATTATTCAACTAGAAAATAATGAGCTATTGCTATTTCTGGCAACATGGATGGACCGTGAGGGTATTAAGCTAAGTGAAATAAGTCAAGACAGAGAAGGACAGATATCACATAATTTAACTTATATGTGGAATCTAAAAAACCAAACAAACAAAAAGCAGAATCAGACTTAAAACTAAATACAGAGAACAAACTGTTTTTTGCCAGAGGGGTTGGCAAAATGGGTGAAGGGGAATTGTAGATGGGTAGGCAAAATGGGTGAAGGGGAATTGAAGGTATAGGTTTCCAGTTATGGAATGAATAAGTCACAGGGATAAAATGTACAGCATAGGGAATATAGTCAGTGGTATTGTAATAGTGTTGAGGGGTGACAGATGGCAGCTGCACTTGTAGTGAGCATAGCATAAAGTATAGGGTTATCAAATCACTATGTGGTACACCTGAAACTAATGTTAATATTGTATGTCAACTATACTTCAACGAAAAAAATAATAGATAACTTGAAAAAAAGAAATATGTTTTCCTTTTTTTAGCTAAAAATCCAAATTACCAAAGTAGATACGATTTTATATAGAAATTTATTTCTATCATGATTAACCATCTAGAAAATAAAGATATGGATTTATTAACCTGATTTCAATTTTTTTTTTCAACTTCACACCTTTTATTTGTGCTGCTTATGCTTTGTCTTGAAAATACCTTCTCCCTCTGCCCCAACAATGCATTGGCAGGGAGGTGGCAGCAAAAAATTGAAAAAAAAAAAAAAAAAAAAAGACATCCCTCTTTACTGCACGTGGACACATTACACAGGCCCACCTGGTGAAGGCGAGGGGGAGCCTTGGCACATTCTCAGATCCTGTTCATGTGGGGATTGGGTTACTGGAGTGGCATCACATGTGAGAGGGGTATCTCCAGGGTAGCTACTCTAGTCCTGGCTATTGGTCCTTGTGTTTCCTGGTTCTCCATGCCTTCCTTGTAATGCCTCCCTCAGTGACACCTCCAGTGTTGTTTTTATAAAAATTTTTCATAAAATTTTTATAAAATCTACTTGCTTTAGAGAGAAAGAAAGAACATGCGGGGGGGGGGGGGCGGTCAGAGGAATAGAATCTCAAGCAAACCCTGTTGAGCACAAGTGGGCTCACAACCTGTGAGATCATGACCCGAGCTGAAACCATGAGTCTGATGCCCAACTGACTGAGCCACCCAGGTCCCCTCCAGTGTATCTTTATTTTAATGTAGTTATGTTTGATCCCAAAGTAACGTGCTTTAGATTGAAAACTGTTTGCTTTCCATAAATCTAGAGTGTTTTGTCATAGGTCAAAGAGGTTTCAAAACCAGAAATTAGTTACTCCTTTCTTGTAAAAGAACTTTACAATAAGTCTCAGATGTACCATATGTCCAAAAAAAGAACTTGGTATTTTGTAGAGGGAAGTTCAGAATAGGAGATTTGAAAGATCTATAATCTTGTTTAGTGTTCTCAGTGCTCTTGATATATACATAGAGTAATTATTAAAAATGGACTGTGGTGCCAAACTCCCTTGGATTCAGCTTGGACAAACTGCTTAACTTTGCTCTGTCTCAGTTCCCTCTTCTTAATGTGGTTATTGTGAGAAATTTTTTTACGTGTTTATTTATATAATTGTGAGCAACACACACATTCATATACACATACACATGTATGTATGCAAACATATATACACAGTGTCTTATGTATGGCATTTAGAACAATCTAAGAACATGATAAGCACTGCATATCTTAGTTATTATTTATCTTTACAAATTAGTTAATACCATTCCTCAAATGCTTACCAGTACCACATCTTTCTCCTGAAAGTATTAAAATTTATTTTAAATGTTTATATCATAACTACACAATTCTTTTGTTTTCTTTTTGTAAATAGGTTTTTTGAACGAGCTGTTTGCTCAAGAAAAGAAACTCAATTTTTTCAGATCCAGGAAAAATAGATCAATTTAAAGTATTCTTCATAAAATGGATGTAAGAGGCAGCCAGTGCTAAGAAACATGAATTTATGGACATAGCCACATGCTTTTTTCCTTTCAGTTTGATTTAAATTTAATATCCTCCCACAATGGAAAATGATTTACAATAAAGAGATGAACTGGGAGGAATAGGAAAATGGAAACAAGATGTCATTTCTTTTACTATCCAACAGATTTACCATCTGTTTTAAAATGGTGTTTGACCATCTACAGTAAATGAAACAAAATGCTTTTTAAAATAATGTAATACTTTAAACTATTTTTACTACCAAACTCTCCCTCCCCTGTGAACACATTCATTTTACTGAGTAAAGGTTTATTTAAGCTCCACTTACATCTATGTCGTTTTTAGCTCATTTCATTTTTAAAAAAGCAATTGGTGAGTTTATTTCCCAGTTTAAGCTGTTATAATAAAATATAAAAGCCATTTCTGTTTTGGCCTCTACTATAGCATTATCGAAAGCTATGAAAGTCACAGCAAAATATAGGACAGCATAAAATTAGAAACTGCTGGTATTTCTTTAGCAGCAGTTACTGCACTTGCAAAATGTTTTCACCCCTCTTGCTACCAGCCCAAATCTGAGAGTCACTGCTTTGTACCAAACACCGAAACCTAAGTGTGTTGTTTTTTTTATTTTTTCTAATTACACTTTTTATTTTCTTTCTTATTCGTCTTCATTCATAAAAATGGTTCAGTAATGATAGTAGAGATTATAAGAAACATAAATGAGTGTAATTTTTCTCATATAAAATTTTTTATTCATTCAAGCTAACTTTTTAAATAACAGCTTTATTAAGGTATTATTCACATAGCATAAAAATTTACCCTTTTAAAGTATACAGTTCAGTGGGTTGTTATCCACAGAGCTGTGTAACCATCATCATTATAAATTTAGAGCATTTTCTTCACTTCAGAAAGAAACCCAGTGCTCGCTCTGGTGAGTGCTATGGTGTGTAAACCCAGAGATTCACAAACCTGTACCTCTGGGGCTAGTAATACATTATAGTTAATAAAAAATTAAAAAAAAGAAAGAAACCCAGTGCTCATTAATAGTTACTCCTCATTCCCCCATCCCCTAGCAATCATTAATCTACTTTCTGTCTCTGTGGAGTTACCTATTCTAGACATTTCATATAAATGGAATCATATAATATGTAGCTTTCTGTGACTGTTTTCTTTCACTTAGCAAAGTATTTTCAAGGTTTATCCATGTTGAAGCATGTATCAATATTTCATTCCTTTTTATTGCTCAGTAATATTCCATTATATGGATGTGACATGTTTGTTTATTCATTCACCAGCTGATGGATGCCTGAATTGCCTCCCACTTGTTCACAATGTTAAGACAATGCTGCTTTTAACATTCATGTATAAGGTGTTTTGTCTTTAAGATTTCATTTATTTTGGGGTGCCTGGGCGGCTCAGTGGGTTAAGCCTCTGCCTTCGGCTCAGGTCATGATCTCAGGTTCCTGGGATCGAGTCCCACATTGGGCTCTCTGCTCAGCAGGGAGGCTGCTTCCCCTCTCTCTCTGCCTGTCTCTCTGCCTACTTGTGATCTCTCTCTCTGTGTCAAATAAATAAAATAAAATAATAGATTTTACTTATTTATTTGATAGAGCAAGCACAAGCAGGTGGAGGGGCAGAGGCAGAGGGAGAAGCAGACACATGCTGAGCAGGGAGACTGACTGACTCGATCCCAGGACCCTGAGGTCATGACCTGAGTGGAAGGCAGATGCTTAACCATGGTGCCCTAAGGTTTTTTGTTTTGTTTTAATTTTATTTTTAAGTATTCTCTACCCCCAACATGGGGCTCAAACTAACAACCCTAAGATCAAAAGTCACATGCTCAGGGGACACCTGGGTGGCTCAGTCAGTTAAGCATCTGCCTTTGGCTTAGGTCATGATCCCAGGGCCCTAGGATTGAGCCCTGCATTGGGATTCCTGCTTAGTAGAGGAGTCTGCTTCTCCCTTTCTCTCTGCTCATGCTTGTGTTCTCTCTCTTACTCACTCTCTCTCTCTCAAAATAAAATAAAATAAAATAAAATCTTTAAAAAAAAAGTCACATGCTCTACCAACTGAGCTAACCAGGCACCTCCATGTATAAGTTTTTATATGGTCATATATTTTCATTTTTCTTGAGTATATACATCAGAGTGAAATTGCTGAATCATATGGTAACTCTATGTTTAACCTTTTGAGGAACTGCCAGGCTATCTTCCAAAATTAGGCCATACCATTTTACATTCCCACCAGCAGTGTGTGAGCATACCAATTTCTTCACATCCTCTCTAACACTTACTGTCTGTCTTTCTGACTATAACTATCCTAATGTGTGTAAAGTGGCATCTCATTGCAGTTTTGATTTGCATTCCCCTCATTGCTAATGATGTTGAGCATTTTTTCATTTGCTTATTGTCCATTTGTATGTCTTTGGAGGAATATCTTTTCAAATACTTAAAAAAAATTTTTTTTGAAAAACGAAAAAACATTTAAAACCTATTCAAATAGGTTCTAGTTCAGTTTGTTAGTATGAATTGTCATAGCTGGTTCACCGAAAACAAACAATTAAAATTGATTTACCTCAAGATGTTGTGCAGAAAAATGGGTGAAGGATAAACTGTCTAGACAGAGCCCACTTAGCAGAATGTACTTAGCCTGTCTAGACAGAGCCCACTTAGCCTTCTTGTTCTTCTTTGTGCCCCAACCCATTGTGATGATGGCGCTCATGCTACGTGAGTTGGCTCAGCGTTGTCCTTGTTGTAGTAGAGCAAAATGGGTGTCAGGCTGTCACCACTCACCCAGTTTTTTTTAAAAGAAACTTTTACTAAGGGAGCATCTTTGGATTATCTGTTTTTAAAACCTTCTGAACAATGACTTGGAGCATAAAGTAGGCTATGGCTGTGGACTTCAACACAACCATCAACAATGCTATTCAAGAAATTATAATTTACATCCGTTCAAAGTTATAAATGCTAGTCTTCCCCCCCCCAATAAAAAGACCACTAACTTAAAAAAATTAGGGTTTTTAATCTTACTAATGGGTTTGACTATATATTCTGGATACAACTTCTATATCAGATATGTGGTTTGCAAATACTTTCTCCCATATTGTGGTTGTCTTACTTTTTTGATGGTATTTTTGAAGGACTAAATTTTTTTATTTTGATGAAGTCCAGTTTATCTATTTTTTCCCTTTGTTTGCTTGTGCTTTTATTTTTTAATTTTTTATTTTTTTTAAGATTTTATTTATTTGACAGATCACAAGTAGGCAGAGAGGCAGGCAGAGAGAGAAGAGGAAGCAGGCTCTCTGTGGAGCAGAGAGCCCGATGCGGGCCTCGATCCCAGGACCCTGGGATCATGACCTGAGCCGAAGGCAGAGGCTTAACCCACTGAGCCATCCAGGCACCCCTGCTTGTGCTTTTAGTGTCATCTCTAAGGAAACCATTTCCTAACCCACGTCTGCAAGAATTTACTTCTTTTTTTTTCTAAGAGTTTTACAGTTTTAGCTTTTACATTTGTCATCTCTTTTGAGTTAATTCTTGTATATGGTGTGAAGTAGGAGTGCAAATTAATTTTTTTTGAAGATTTTATTTGAGAGAGAGAGAGTGCACACAGGAGCAGGGGGAGGAGCAGAGGGAGAAGCAGACTCCCCTCTGAGCAGGGAATGTGGGCTCCATCCTAGGACCTGGGGATCATGACCTCTGCTGAAGGCAGACCCTTAACCAACTGAGCCACCGAGGTGCTCTCAAATTAATTTTTTATATGGATATCAAGTTTATTGAAAGACTGTCTCTTTCCCATTGAATTTTCTTGACAACTTCCTTGAAAATCAATTGACCAGAAATGTAAGCATGTACATTTCTAGTCCATTGATCTACATATCTCTCTATACCAGTACTTCCTAATTTCTGGCTTTATGTTATGTTTTGAAATCAGGAAGTGTCAGGACTCCAACTTTATTCTCTTTTTCAAGATTGTTTTGGCAATTTTGGGTTTCATTTCTGTATGAATTTTGGGATCAGCTTGACAATTTCTTCAGTTTTGTGTGGCTTTCTTATCTTTATGCATATATAAATATATCTTCTACAACACATGAATATATTAAAACAAAATTATAATGATACTATGTTTTTCTGCAAATTTCTTTTCTCCCCCAACATTTTATTATGAAAATTTTCAGAGATAATGAAAGAATTGTAGTAAACACCTAAAAAACGCTGCCCTCTCCATCTCCCACCCCTAGTCTGTATTCTACAGGAGACATTTTGGTATATTTGCTTCATCATATAAGTAGCCATTCCTAGCCATAATCACCTATTCCATGTGTCCATCAAGCCATCTTATTTTGTGCTTTTTTTTTTTTTTAAGATTTTATTTATTTATTTGACAGAGATCACAAGTAGTCAGAGATGCAGGCAGAGAGAGAGGGAGGAGGAAGCAGACTCCCTGCTCAGCAGAGAGCCCAATGTGGGGCTTGATCCCAGACCCTGGGATCATGACCTGAGCCAAAGGCAGAGGCTTTAACCCACTGAGCCACCCAGGTGCCCCATTATTTTGTGCATTTCAAAGCAAATCACATATAACAATATACTTTACCTTTAAATATGTCATCATACATATTGTTAACTAAGGTTCCATTTTTTTTTAAGGTATGAGGAAATTTAATTTAAAAAATGTTATTTATTTGAGAGAGAGAAAACATGGGCATGGGGGAGGGGCAGAAGGAGTAGCAGACTCCCCACTTACCAGGGAGCCTAATGCAGGGCTCAACCCCAGGACTCTGAGCCAAAGGCAGATGCTTAACTGATTGAGCCACCCAGCATTCAATTTTTTAAAATAACTTTTTTATACAAAGTAAAATGCACAGATCTTGAGTGTGTACCTTATGAGTTTTGACAAATATGTTCACCTGTGTAACCCTAATCCTTTTTAAGATCTAGAACATTTTCATCACCCCCAAAAGATTATGGATGCCCCTTCCCACTCAATTTCTGTCCCTAACCCTTGTGAAAAAAAATTAGTATTCCAGTTTTTTAAAAACAAATATTTAATATAAAAATGTGACTTTTAGGGGTACGTAGGTGGCTCAGTTGGTTGAGTGTCTGACTCTTGATCTCAGCTCAGGTCTTGATCTTGCAGTCCTGAGTTTGAGTCCCATGTTGGGCTCTACACTGAGTGTGGGGCCTACTTAAAAAAAATGTAACTTTAAAAAATTATAGGGACGCCTGGGTGGCTCAGTTGGTTAAGCAGCTGCCTTCGGCTCAGGTCATGATCCCAGCGTCCTGGGATCAAGTCCCACATCGGGCTCCTTGCTTGGCAGCGAGCCTGCTTCTCCCTCTGCCTCTGCCTGCCACTCTCTCTGCCTGTGCTCACTCTCGCTTCTCTCTCTATGACAAATAAATAAATAAAATCTTTAAAAAAAATTATAAAAAAGTAAGTGGTTAGAGCTTTAAAATTGGAAAAGGCCTATATTAAGGATCTTAAGGGGACCCTCATGCACTGTTGGTGGGAAGGAAAATTGGTGCAGCCACTGTGGAAAACAATATGGAAGTTCTTCAAAAAATTAAAAGTAGAATTACTGTATAATCCAGCTATCCCACTTATGCAATTTATCTGGAAAAAATACCTAATTCAAAAAGATATGTGCATCCCTTTGTTCATCTTGTAATAGTCAAGATATGGAAACCACCTAAGTGTCCATCAGTAGATGAATAGATAAAGAAGATATAGTGTATGTACACACACTGGAATACTACTCAACCACTAAAAAGAATGAAATCTTACTACTTGCAACAACATGGATGGACCTTGAGGAAATCATGCTAGGCAAAATAAGTCAGAGAAAGACAAATATTGTATGATTTCACTTGCATGTAGAGTAAAAAAAAAAATGAACAAACAAAATGAAACAAAACTCTCAGATACAGAGGACAGAATGGTATTTATCAGAAGGGTGTTGGATTGGGAAGTTGGGCAAAATGGGTGAAGTACAAACTTCCAGTTATAAAATAAATAAATCACAAGGGTGTAACATATATCATGGTAAGTATAGTCAATGATACTGTATGCATACCTGAAGATTGTCAGGAGGAGATTAAATCCTAAAAGTTAACTTTCTAGGGAATAGATAGTAACTAGATTTATTGTGATCACAGTGTATACACATATCAAATTGTTATGTTGTATACCTGAAATCAGTATGTTATATGTCAATTATACTTCAATAAAAACATTAAAAATGTGTAGGGGGTGAAATAATATATTTGAATCTGTAACTTCATGTATGATGAACTAGCCTTGAGACCTTTGTCATCCAAGATGGTAGTCACTAACCGCATGTCACTACCCAACACCTGAAATGTAGTTTGTTTGAATTTGATTTGTGCTAATGAGGTATAAAATATATACCAGATTTCTAAGACTTAGTACAAAAAAATGTAAACTATCTCACAAATTATTTTTTTGTTGATTACATTTTGCATTGATAGTCATTTTGGATATATTGAGTTAAATAAAATATATTATTAAAATTAATTTCAGGAGGAGTCAAGATGGCAGAGAAGTAGCAGGCTGAGACTACTTCAGGTAGCAGGAGATGAGCTAGATAGCTTATCTAAAGATTGCAAACACCTACAAATCCAACGGGAGATGGAAGAGAAGAAGAACAGCAATTCTAGAACAGAAAATCAACCACTTTCTGAAAGGTAGGACTGGCGGAGAAGTGAATCCAAAGCGACGGAGAGATAGACCGCAGGGGGAGGGGCCGGCTCCCGGCAAGTGGCGGAGCAACGGAGCACAAAATCAGGACTTTTAAAAGTCTGTTCCGCTGAGGGAGACATCGCTCCAGAGGCTTAACCGGGGTGAAGCCCACGTGGGGTCAGCGTGGCCTCAGGTCCCGCAGGGTCACAGAAGGATCGGGGTGTCTGAGTGTCGCAGAGCTTACAGGTATTAGAACGGGGAAGCCGGCTACAGAGACAGAGCTGAGGAGTGAGCTCTCAGCTCGGTTTACCTTGAACCGGTCGCAGGGTTGGTCAGCTTGGAGCGCGGCCGGAGGCCAGGGTGACGGGAATAATTGGGCGCTGTTCTCTGAGGGCGCACTGAGGAGTGGGGCCCCGGGTTCTCGGCTCCTCCGGGCCAAGACCGGGAGGCCGCCATCTTCATTCCCGCCCTCCGGAACTCTACGGAAAGCACTCAGGGAACAAAGCTCCTGAAAGCAAACCCAAGTGGATTACTCAGCCTGGCCCTTGGTAAGGGCGGTGCAACTCCGCCTGGGGCAAAGACGCTTGAGAATCACTACAACAGGCCCCTCCCCCAGAAGATCAACAAGAAATCCGGCCAGGACCAAGTTCACCTACCAAGGAGTGCGGTTTCAATACCAAGGAGAGCAGCGGAATTCCAGAGGAGGGGAAAGCAAAGCACAGAACTCATGGCTTTCTCCCCATGATTCTTTAGCCTTGCAGTTAATTTAATTTTTTTTTTCTTTTTCAATTTTTTTTCTCTACTTCTGCCAAAATTTTTTTAACTTTTACCCTGTTCTTTTTTAATGTTTTTTAACTAGTTTATCTAATATATATATATTTTCTTTTTTATATTTTTTTTTATTCGTTTTCTTTTTTTAAAATTGTTTCTTTCTTTCTTTCTTTTTTTTTTTCCCTTTCTGAACCTCTTTTTATCCCCTTTCTCCCCCCTCACGATTTGGGATCTCTTCTGATTTGATTAAAGCATATTTTCCTGGGGTTGTTGTCACCCTTTTTTTTTTTTTTTTTTTTAAGATTTTATTTATTTATTTGACACAGAGAAATCACAAGTAGACGGAGAGGCAGGCAGAGAGCGAGAGAGAGGGAAGCAGGCTCCCTGCTGAGCAGAGAGCCCGATGCGGGCCTCGATCCCAGGACCCTGAGATCATGACTTGAGCCGAAGGCAGTGGCTTAACCCACTGAGCCACCCAGGCGCCCTGTTGTCACCCTTTTAATATTTTACTTGCTCCTTCATATACTCTTATCTGGACAAAATGACAAGGCGGAAAAATTCACCACAAAAAAAAGAACAAGAGGCAGTACCAAAGGCTGGGGACCTAATAAATACAGACATTGGTAATATGTCAGATCTAGAGTTCAGAATGACGATTCTCAAGGTTCTTGCCGGGCTCGAAAAAGGCATGGAAGATATTAGAGAAACCCTCTCGGGAGACATAAAAGCCCTTTCTGGAGAAATAAAAGAACTAAAATCTAACCAAGTTGAAATAAAAAAAGCTATTAATGAGATGCAATAAAAAATGGAGGCTCTCACTGCTAGGATAAATGAGGCAGAAGAAAGAATTAGTGATATAGAAGACTAAATGACAGAGAATAAAGAAGCTGAGCAAAAGAGGGACAAACAGCTACTGGACCACAAGGGGAGAATTCGAGAGATAAGTGACACCATAAGATGAAACAACATTAGAATAATTGGGATTCCAGAAGAAGAAGAAAGAGAGAGGGGAGCAGAAGGTATATTGGAGAGAATTATTGGAAAGAATTTCCCCAATATGGCAAAGGGAACAAGCATCAAAATCCAGGAGGTTCAGAGAACCCCCCTCAAAATCAATAAGAATAGGTCCACACCCCGTCACCCAATAGTAACATTTACAAGTCTTAGTGACAAAGAGAAAATCCTGAAAGCAGTCCGGGAAAAGAAGTCTGTAACATACAATGGTAAAAATATTAGATTGGCAGCAGACTTATCCACAGAGACCTGGCAGACCAGAAAGAGCTGGCATGATATATTCAGAGCACTAAACGAGAAAAACATGCAGCCAAGAATACTATATCCAGCTAGGCTATCATTGAAAATAGAAGGAGAGATTAAAAGCTTCCAGGACAAACAAAAACTGAAAGAATTTGCAAACACCAAACCAGCTCTACAGGAAATATTGAAAGGGGTCCTCTAAGCAAAGAGAGGGCCTAAAAGTAGTCGATCAGAAAGGAACAGAGACAATATACAATAACAGTCACCTTACAGGCAATACAATGGTACTAAATTCATATCTCTCAATAGTTACCCTGAATGTTAATGGGCTAAATGCCCCAATCAAAAGACACAGGGTATCAGAATGGATAAAAAAACAAAACCCATCTATATGTTGCCTCCAAGAAACTCATTTTAAACCCAAAGACACCTCCAGATTTAAAGTGAGGGGGTGGAAAAGAATTTACCATGCTAATGGACATCAGAAGAAAGTAGGGATGGCAATCCTTATATCAGATCAATTAGATTTTAAGCCAAAGACTATAATAAGAGATGAGGAAGGACACTATATCATACTCAAAGGATCTGTCCAACAAGAAGATCTAACAATTTTAAATATCTATGCCCCTAACATGGGAGCAGCCAACTATATAAACCAATTAATAACAAAATCAAAGAGAAAAACATCAACCATAATACAATAATAGTAGGGGACTTTAACACTCTTCTCACTGAAATGGACAGATCATCCAAGCAAAAGATCAACAAGGAAATAGAGGCCTTAAATGACACACTGGACCAGATGGACATCACAGATATATTCAGAACATTTCATTCCAAAGCAACAGAATACACATTCTTCTCTAGTGCACATGGAACATTCTCCAGAATAGATCACATCCTCGGTCCTAAATCAGGTTTGAACCGGTATCAAAAGATTGGGATCATTCCCTGCATACTTTCATACCACAATGCTCTGAAGCTAGAACTCAATCACAAGAGGAAATTTGGAAAGAACCCAAATACATGGAGACTAAACAGCATCCTTCTAAAGAATGAATGGGTCAACCAGGAAATTAAAGAAGAATTGAAAAAATTCATGGAAACAAATGATAATGAAAACACAATGGTTCAAAATCTGTGGGACACAACAAAGGCAGTCCTGAGAGGAAAATATATAGCGGTACAAGACTTTCTCAAAAAACAAGAAATGTCTCAGGTACACAACCTAACCCTACACCTAAAGGAGCTGGAGAAAGAACAAGAAAGAAACCCTAAACCCAGCAGGAGAAGAGAAATCATAAAGATCAGAGCAGAAATCAATGAAATAGAAACCCAGAAAACAATAGAACAAATCAATGAAACTAGGAGCTGGTTCTTTGAAAGAATTAATAAGATTGATAAAGCCCTGGCCAGACTTATCAAAAAGAAAAGAGAAAGGACCCAAATAAATAAAATCATGAATGAAAGAGGAGAGATCACAACTAACACCAAGGAAATACAGACAACTATAAGAACATACTATGAGCAACTCTACGCCAACAAATTTGACAATCTGGAAGAAATGGATGCATTCCTAGAGACATATAAGCTACCACAACTGAACCAGGAAGAAATAGAAAGCCTGAACAGACCCATAACCAGTAAGGAGATTGAAACAGTCATCAAAAATCTCCAAACAAACAAAAGCCCAGGGCCAGACGGCTTCCCGGGGGAATTCTACCAAACATTTAAAGAAGAACTAATTCCTATTCTCCTGAAACTGTTCCAAAAAATAGAAATGGAAGGAAAACTTCCAAACTCATTTTATGAGGCCAGCATTAAGTGTATTAAGCACATTCCAATCGCAGGACGAGATATAACATATTTTATTCAGCAGTTGTTAAGAGACCGAGAAAACCAGACAAGGATCCCATCAAAAAAGAGAACTACAGACTAATATCCTTGATGAACACAGATGTGAAAATTCTCACCAAAATACTAGCCAATAGGATTCAACAATACATTAAAAGGATTATTCACCACAACCAAGTGGGATTTATTCCAGGGCTGCAAGGTTGGTTCAACATCTGCAAATCAATCAGTGTGATACAACACATTAATAAAAGAAAGAACAAGAACCATATGATACTCTCCATAGATGCTGAAAAAGCATTTGACAAAGTACAGCATCCCTTCCTGATCAAAACTCTTCAAAGTGTAGGGATAGACGGCACATACCTCAATATTATCAAAGCCATCTATGAGAAACCCACTGCAAATATCATTCTCAATGGAGAAAAACTGAAAGCTTTTCTGCTAAGGTCAGGAACACGGCAGGGATGTCCATTATCACCACTGCTTTTCAACATAGTACTAGAAGTCCTAGCCTCAGCAATCAGACAACAAAAGGAAATTAAAGGCATCCAAATCGTCAAAGAAGAAGTTAAACCATCACTCTTTGCAGATGATATGATACTATATGTGGAAAACCCAAAAGACTCCACTCCAAAACTGCTAGAACTTGTACAGGAATTCAGTAAAGTGTCAGGATATAAAATCAATGCACAGAAGTCAGTTGCATTTCTCTACACCAACAACAAGACAGAAGAAAAAGAAATTAAGGAGTCAATCCCATTTACAATTGCACCCAAAACTCTAAGATACCTAGGAATAAACCTAACCAAAGAGGCTAAGAATCTATACACAGAAACTATAAAGTACTCATGAAAGAAATTGAGGAAGACACAAAGAAATGGAAAAATGTTCCATGCACCTGGATTGGAAGAATAAATATTGTGAAAATGTCTATGCTACCTAAAGCAATCTACACATTTAATGCAATTCCTATCAAAGTACCATCCATTTTTTTTCAAAGAAATGGAACAAATAATCCTAAAATTTATATGGAACCAGAAAAGACCTCGAATAGCCAAAGGAATATTGAAAAAGAAAGCCAAGTCAGTGGCATCACAATTCCGGACTTCAAGCTCTATTACAAAGCTGTCATCATCAAGACAGCATGGTACTGGCACAAAAACAGACACATAGATCAATGGAACAGAATAGAGAGCCCAGAAATAGACCTCAACTCTATGGTCAACTCATCTTCGACAAAGCAGGAAAGAATGTCCAATGGAAAAAAGACAGCCTCTTCAATAAATGGTGTTAGGAAAATTGGACAGCCACATGCAGAAAAATGAAATTGGATCATTTCCTTACACCACACACGAAAATAGACTCAAAATGGATGAAGGACCTCAATGTGAGAAAGGAATCCATCAAAATCCTTGAGGAGAACACAGGCAGCAACCTCTTCAACCTCAGCTGCAGCAACATCTTCCTAGGAACATCGCCAAAGGCAAGGGAAGCAAGGGCAAAAATGAACTATTGGGATTTTATCAAGATCAAAAGCTTTTGCACAGCAAAGGAAACAGTTAACAAAACCAAAAGACAGCTGACAGAATGGGAGAAGATATTTGCAAACGACATATCAGATAAAGGGCTAGTGTCCAAAATCTATAAAGAACTTAGCAAACTCAACACCCAAAGAACAAGTAATCCAATCAAGAAATGGGCAGAAGACATGAACAGACGTTTCTGCAAAGAAGACATCCAGATGGCCAACAGACCCATGAAAAAGAGGGTATCATGCTTAGCGAAATAAGTCATTTCGAGAAAGACAACTATCATATGATCTCCCTGATATGAGGGAGAGGAGATGAAACATTGGGGGGTTAAGGGGGTAGGAGAAGAGTAAATGAAACAAGATGGGATTGGGAGGGAGACAAACCATAAGTGACTCTTAATCTCACAAAACAAACTGAGGGTTGATGGGGGGAGGAGGGTTGGGGGGGGGTTATGGACATTGGGGAGGGTATGTGCCATGGTGAGTGCTGTGAAGTGTGTAAGCCTGGCGATTCACAGACCTGTACCCCTGGGGATTAAAATATATTATATGTTTATAAAAAATAAAAAAATAAAAAAATTAATTTCATTGTTTCCTTTTGCTGTTCTTTTTTTTTTAATTTAATAATTTATTTGTCAGAGAGAGAGAGCATGCACAAGCAGGCAGAGTGGCAGGCAGAGGCAGAGAGAGAAGCAGCTCCCCACTGAGCAAGGAACCCAATGTGGGACTTGATCCCAGGACCCTAGGATCATGACCTGAGCTGAAGGCAGTGGCTTAACCCACTGAGCCACCCAGGCGTCTCCTTTTGCTGTTCTTAATGTAGCTACTTAAAACTTAAATTGCACATGTGACATCATTAAATTTCTTTTGGACAGTATTACTCTGAACTAAAAGATGAAGATCCTAATACTTAATAGTTGCATAATAGTCTTTAACAGGGATATAAATTCATTTACCATTTTCCACTGATTACATTCAGGGTTTTGTAGCTTGTTTTATTTGTTTGTATGTTATACCAGTATATCAGTTGTCTTTTGCTGTGAAACAAAATCATCTAAATTTAGTGGTTTAAAACAACGGACATTATTTCTCATAATTCTTTTTTTTTTTTTTTTAAAGAAATCGGGACTTTATTTTATTTTACTTTTAAATATTGTATTTATTTGACAGAGCGAGAGATCACAAGTAGGCAGAGAGGCAGGCAAAGAGAGAACGGGAGAAGCAGGGTCCCCACTGAGCAGAGAGCCCAATGCGGGGCTTGATCCCAGGACCCTGAGATCATGACCTGAGCTGAAGGCAAAGGCCTAACCCGCTGAGCTACCCAGGCACCCCTATTTCTCATAATTCTGAGGGTAGTTCTAGTCTGGGCCAGCTCAGCTGGGACTGGATGATTTAGGATGGCCTCAGTCATGTATCTGGGGACCTCAGCTAGAATGGTTGGGAGAACCAGAGGCTTCTTCACAATGATCTTTCATTCTCCAGGAGGCTGGTCTGGGGTTTTGTTCACACAGTGGTGGAAGGGTTCCTAACAGCGAGAGAGAGCAAGTTCCAATATGCAATTATTATACCTTCTGCTTGTGCCACATTTGTACCCTCCCATTGGCCAAAGGAAGTCACCTGGCCAAGTCTAGGATTCAAGGGGATAGATAAATAGATTTAACCTCTCCAGTAGGTAAAGACTTTACTTCACCAGGAAGGAAGAGCAAATCACTTTGCAAAAAAGGCAAGTATGCCAGGAATTATAGGGAGCTACATATATGAAATGAAAATCCAATAATTACTGCTGGGGAACTCTGTTATGTTGAACTTCTCCCTTCTCCCTGAAACCAACATGACACAGCAGGTGAGGCCCCAGTATGAGGCAAAAGAGAAAAGAGTTCCAAGTCAGGAGGAAGCAGTAAGATCCCGGTGAATGCCTTGGACCCTGACCAATTACTTTAACCACTCCTCCTAAGAACAAAGGGACCCAAGAAAGCCTTTATAGGTTGGTAACATGAGGAGACTGAGCAGAAGTGTTTTCTTCCCTGAAATCTACAAAAGGGAACCTTATGCCTCACATGTAACCAAAATGTTCCACAGAGTAAAAATTGAGGTGAGGTTTTGATGGCTGTGGCTAGGGCTATTGTCCCCTTAGTCTATTTGTGTTCTATGAGTGTTCATAACTTTTATAACCCTACTTCCTCAGAATTTCTCATTAGAAACTTCAAGAATTACTTTTAGGATGGGTGCCTGGGTGGCTCAGTTATTAAGCCTCTGCCTTTGGCTCAGATCATGATCCCAGGTCCTGGGATTAAGCCCCACATTGGGCTCCCTGCTCAGTGGGGAGCCTGCTTTTCCCTCCCCAGCGTGGGCTCTCTCTCTCTCTGTCAAATAAATTAGAGAAATTTAAACAAAAGAATTAACCTTTAGGGTATTTGACCCTGCCGCTGGTATCCTCCATAAATATCATTGTTTCAAGGTCTTTCTTGAGGTGGTTTTGCTAGGACATAATTCTAGGTTGACAATTATTTTCCTCTCAGACTTTAGAGATATAACCAGACATACCTCAGAGATATTGCAGGTTTGATTCCAGACCCTGGCAGTAAAGCAAATATCTCAATAAAGCAAGTAAATTTAATTTTTTGGTTTCCCAGTGCATATAAAATTTGTTTATGCTAATTAAGTGTATGATAGCATTATGTTTAAAAATACAATGGGCATACATTAATGGCATTAATTTAAAAATACTTTAGGATTAATTAAATCAATTAAAAAATACTTTGGGATCTGGGTGGCTCAGTTGGTTTACTGTCTGACTCTTGATTTCAGCTCAGGTCATGATCTCAGGGTCATGGGATTGAGCCCTGTATTGGGCTCTGTGCTGGATGTGGAGCCTGCTTAAGATTCTCTCTCAGGATGCCTGGATGGCTCAGTCAGTTAAGCGCCCACCGATGGGTTGGGCCATGATCCCAGGGTCCTGGTATCGAGCCCCGAATTGGGAGCCTGCTTCTTCCTCTGCCTGTTCTACCTGCTCTGCCTGCCGCTCTCCCTAGTTGTACTCTATCTCTCTGACAAATAAGTAAAATCTTAAAAAATAAGTAAATAAAAATTCCCTCTCTCCTTCTGCCTCTCCCTTCTCTAAGAAAAACTTTATTTCTAGAAAATCTGAACCGTCATCTGAGTTTTCAGTAAGTCATAATCTCTTTGCTGGTGAAGAGTTTTGCCTCCATGTTGATGGCTGAGGACTGAACAGAGTGGCGATTGCTAAAGATTGGGGTGGCTGGTGACTGTGGCAATTTCTTTTTTTTTTTCTTCTTCTTCTTCTTTTTTTTTAAATTTTTTAAATTTATTTTCAGCACAACAGTATTCCTTGTTTTTGCACCACACCCAGTGCTTCATGCAATCCGTGCCCTCTCCAATACCCACCACCTGGTTCCCCCAACCTCCCACCCCCCACCCCTTCAAAACCCTCAGATTGTTTTTCAGAGTCCATAGTCTCTCATGGTTCACCTCCCCTTCCAATTTCCCTCAACTCTCTTCTCCTCTCCATCTCCCCTTGTCCTCCATGCTATTTGTTAGGCTCCACAAATAAGTGAAACCTTATGATAATTGACTCTCTCTGCTTGACTTATTTCACTCAACATAATCTCTTCCAGTCCCGTCCATGTTGCTACAAAAGTTGGGTATTCATCCTTTCTGATGGAGGCATAATACTCCATAGTGTATATGGACCACATCTTCCTTATCCATTCGTCCATTGAAGGGTATCTTGTTTCTTTCCACAGTTTGGCGACCGTGGCCATTGCTGCTATAAACATTGGGGTACAGATGGCCCTTCTTTTCACTACATCTGTATCTTTGGGGTGACTGTGGCAATTTCTTAACATAAAAGAGCAATGAAGCTTGTTGCCATGTCGATTGACACTCTTCCTTTCATAGGATGATTTCCCTGTAATATGTGATGCTGTTTGATAGAGCTACAGTAGGGCTTCTTTCAAACTTGGACTCAATTGTCTCAAGCCCTGTGACTGTTTGATCAACTAAGTTTATGAATATTCTAAACCATCTGTTGTCATTTCAATAGTCTTCACAGTACCTTTACCAGGAGTAGATTCCATCTCAAAAAACCCACTGTCTTTGCTCATCCATAAGAAAGAAGTCCTCATTCACTAAAGTTTTATCATGAGATTGCAGCAATTTACCACATCTTCAGGCTCCAGTAGTAACATCAAAGAACACTGATCACTATAACAAATATAATAATAGTGGAAAAATTTAACATATTGTGAGAATTACTGAAATGTAACACAGAGACAAGAAATAAGCAAATTTTATTAGAAAATGGTGCTGATAAACTTGCTCAGTGCAGGGTTGTTATCAACCTTCGATTTGTTAAAAAAAATGCAGTATTTGTGGAACACAGTAAAGTGAAGTGCAATAAAATGAAGTATGTGTATTTCACTATCTTCTGGCTTCTACTGTTGCTGGAATGTCCTATCACTTTCATTTTTTTTTTTTTTTTTTTTAGGTAAGCTGTCTTTCTTTCTGTTGTTACAGGATCTTCTTTTATTTGGTTTTCTGTAGTTTCACTATGATGTATCTTGAGTGGATTTCTTTTCATTTCTTTACATTGGGAATCATAGTTTCTTCAGACTAAGAATTTGAGTTTTATTCTGGAAAATTCTCAGTCATAATTTTTCAAATATGGCCTCTGTTCCGTTTTCTCCATTTTCTTCTTCTGGAACTCCAAATGTACATTGGACCTTTGCACTTTATCATCAATGGCACTTTCTTTTTTTCATCCTTTCCATTTCTTTGTGTCTGTGTTACATTCTAGGTAACTTATTTGGCTGTCTTCTAGGTAATTATTCCACTGAACTTTTCAGCTATTTAATCTTTGCATTGATTTTGTACTTTCAAATATATTTTTCATTTCAGAAATTCTGTTTGATTGTCTAATCACTAACCACTCTCATGCTATATTTTAACCAAGTTACGCTGCTTACAATTTTCCGTATGTTGGTAGTAGTTAAAGCTGGGTAATGGATATGTGGGGGATTCATTATACATTTTCATCTACTTTTTTGATATGTTAAGTAATTTCCATAACAATTTAAAAATTGGAGGTGGGGAAAATCATGACACTTTCAAAGGTTGGAAACAGTCAAACAATAGGCCATATGAAAACAACTTAAACTGGGTCACGGAGAAGACAGAATTGTGAGGTGTGGAACTTTTCTCCAGATGCAGTGAAGGATTCTGAATGGGAAGAGGATAGCAGGAAGGGAGGCTGTGGATATGTGAGAGATGGAAAAGAAGTTGGAAATAGGAAATGAATTCTAAGTCTTGGTGGGAGGATACAAACAGTCTATTCATTTTTCCATGGGGAGTAGAATCAGAGAGTCATTGAGAATCATTTCATATGCTACCTTTGTTTGAATAAGATGGGTTGCTTGTGTTGGTTTCAGGGATTTGGTAAGATGAAAACTCTGGGTTCTGCCAGGGTAACATCACTGCCCCATTCTAGCTAGTCCACCATAGCCAGTCTGACTTCTTGACTTAACTGGTGTAACCACCAACCAGTCCATGCCTTGTTGCTAAGAAAAAAATGCATAAGAGGCGATGAAGAATAGTTTAGACTTTCTTTCTTAGGTGACATAATTTTTTCTTCCCACTTTCTCTCATGAAAATTTGAAGAAAAATTTTGTTAAAATCAGTAGAGCCTCACATTCAAGGATTTTCCACACACAAAACAATGCCTAAAATATGTCTTTGTAATCACCAAGTTTTCTCTTGTAAACATTTTAATAACACTTCTCTCTTTAAAAAATGTGGTTGCTTATGTCATGTTATTAGATCTTTACAGCAACTCTCTTGGGTGAAGCAGTTATTATTAAGTCATTTTATAGAAGTAAGAAAAAAACAGTACTTTTTTGCTCTACTTTAGTAGCTTTGGGTTCCTTCAGTTTGACATCTCATACCTGGCACACAGTGGGGCCCCTCAATAAATATTTGTTGGATGAATGCCATTTAAAATATGGTTGGATTTATGAGATTTTAAAATTTTATGTATAGTTTTTTTAAAAAATGAGATTCTCTTGTGGCTCCCTGCAATATAATCTTTTCAAGTAGGAAGAAATCTCTGCAGTGACTTAAGTAAATTTTTATTTGGAAAAACTGAGTTAGAAATGTCCCTTTGAGCTGTTCCCCACCCCTAAAAAGCTATCATATATAATTGACAACTTCATTGGCTACATATTTTTTTCAGACATGATAAAATAATATTGTTTTTTTTTAAAGATTATTTATTTATTTATTTATTTGACAGAGATCACAAGTAGGCAGAGAGGCAGACAGAGAGAGAGAGGAGGAAGCAGGCTCCCTGCTGAGCAGAGAGCCTGATGCGGGACTCGATCCCAAGACCCTGAGATCATGACCTGAGCCGAAGGCAGCGGCTTAACCCACCGAGCCACCCAGGCGCCCCCGATAAAATAATATTGTAATGAAAAGCTTATCTCGGAAGTTTTAAGGGAAACACACTTTAAGTCATTAAAATATAAACCAGCACAATAACTTTACTACTTTAGAATAAAATTTGGTATATGAAAAGCTTGATAGTGAACTGTAGTAGTATTAATCACACTCTTTATCATTTACTGAGTGGTACTTGAAACCATTATAAATGGGAAAATAAAGGTATTATAATTGTATTGCTATGAGATAAACAATTTTCAGTTATTTAAAACATTACAAGAAAGACACACATGAGGGCGCTCTAATCAGTCAGAAACTGGAAGTGCATAAGCATTTCTTGCTAAGACTTAGATTTTTAGTAAGTCAAAACCAATACTATACAGATATACTGATGGGAGAATTAAGGCCCAAAGATATTGTGACTTTGTATGCCCTATTATTTAGAGTAAATAGAGTATTCGTATTTTTTGAAAGATTGTACAACAGTCCCTTTTCAGTGATTTTATGCTGGAGACTTGACTCTCATCCTGGCAACTTCTTAATTCAAATCTTTACCCAGGGTATTGTATAACTTATTTATAAAATATGTAGAAACAATTATTTAGAATGTTTATTTTTATGAATATTTGCTCCACAAAGCGTTTTTTTTTTAAGATTTCTTTCTTTCTTTATTATTATTATTTTTTTTTACTTATTTGAGAGAGAGTGAAAGTGAGAGAGATTAGAGGGAGAGGGAGAAGCAGACTTGCTTCTGAGTAGAAAGCCGGATGCAGGGCTCAATCCCAGGACCCTGAAATCATGACCTGAGCTGAAGGGAGACATTTAACCAACTGAGCCACTCAAGTGCCCCTGGTTTTGTTTTTGTTTTTTTTTTTTTAATATAACACCACATTAAAAAATAACAACAACAACAAAATACAACACCACATGTGTTTTATTGTTTAGAATACAGAGGAGCTCTATGTTTTGCTATTTACAAAGTTATTTTGTTGATTCAATTCAGCTTCTCTCTCCACCTTTTTTTTTTTTTTAAAGATTTTATTTATTTATTTATTTGACAGACAGAGATCACAGGTAGACAGAGAGGCAGGCAGAGAGAGGAAGGGAAGCAGGCTCCCTGCTGAGCAGAGAGCCCGATGTGGGGCTCGATCCCAGGACCCTGGGATCATGACCTGAGCTGAAGGCAGAGGCTTTAACCCACTGAGCCACCCAGGCGCCCCCTCTCCGCCTTTTTTTTAATTAAAAAATTTTTTTAAAAAATTTTTTATAATTTTAAAACATTCTTCATTTAAATTCTGTTTAGTTAACATATACTGTATTATTAGTTACTGGGGTAGAATTTAGTGATTCATCAGTTACATCTAACACCCAGTGCTCATAACATCAAGTGCCCTTCTTAATGCCCATTCACCCAATTACTCCTTCCTCATACCCACCTCCCCACCAGCAATTCAGTTTGTTTCCTAGAGTTCAGCATCTCTTATGGTTTGCCTTCCTCTCTAATTTCATCTTATTTTATTTTTCCTTTCCATTCCCTATGTTAATCTGTTTTGTTTCTTAAATTCCACATATGAGGGGCGCCTCTGCCTTCGGCTCCAGTCATGATCCCAGGGTCCTGAGATTGAGCCGCGTGTCAGGCTCTCTGCTTAGCGGGGAGCCTGCTTCCCTCTCTCTCTACCTGTCTTTCTGCCTACTTTTGATCTCTCTCTGTCAAATAATTAAATAAAATCTTAAAAAAAATTCCACATATGAATGAATCATATGGTATTTATCTTTCTCCAACTTATTTTATTAGCATAAGACCCTTTAGTTCCATCCACATTTTGGCAAATGGCAAGATTTCATTCTTTTTGATGGCTGAGTAATATTCCTGTGTGTGTGTGTGTGTGTGTGTGTGTGTGCGCGCGCGCGCGTGCTTGTGCGTGTACACGTGTGTGTGTACGCTTCTTCTTGTCTCTCTGACCCTCATCCTTCTCCCAAAGTCCTGAACAGAGTTGGGGGCAGATTGCCATCATTTCTGGGGCAAGAGTGAGTATGTAAGTCAATGAGAGCCCAGCCAAGCTCCCCTGGTTTTGGGAGGAAGAGCTGCCACCCTCCCCAGCTATGCATTCTGCTTGTCTCCTCTGGCATCCCCACCCCTCACCAGGGGCCCCACAAGTCAGGGCTGGGTTGTCACCAAGTGTTCAGACAGGATATGGTGCAAATGAAGCTGCACTGAGCATACCCCTTCCCTGTAAGAGCTAGTCTCAGGTGTTCCCTGGGGATGCTTCAAGACTAGAAGTTCCTAGACCTTTCTAAAGCTAAATGTCCTGTGTAAACACAGGTACTCCTGCAGCAATAGCACAAATCAGGGGTGATCACTGGACACGGGCCCTCTCATTTCTTCCAAAGCACTCAGTGTGCCGGTTCCCGGTTGGGCCTTGTGAGCTTGCCTGGCACTCATATATACCACATCTTATTTAACTATTTGTCTGTCAATGGACATCTGGACTCTTTTCATATTTTGGCTATTTTGGACATTATTATATAAATATTGTGATGCATGTGTCCCTTTGAATCCCTATGTTTGTTTCTTTTGGGTAAATATCTAGTAATGCAATTCCTGGGTCATAGGGTAGCTCTAAGTAATCTCTACTCCCAACATGAGACTTGAACCCTGGACCCTGACATCAAGAGTCACATGCTCTTCCAACTGAGTCAGCCAAGTATCCCCACAAAGCGTTAATTGTGCTTTATTTAATACTTAAACCTGATTCTCAACTGATTTCTGTGGTTACGATACTTAATCTTTTCACCATCTTTGAATCTTGGATATATTCTTAGTTTGTTCTTTGGCTTTCATATAAATATAAAGTCACCAGGCTGCCTGTGGAATTTTCAGAGAGAATAAAAGATTTTATTAGGGAGGAACTATAATAAGAATATAGGATATAGGTACTCCCCTACCCAAAATCAGTCTATATATGACAGTATTTGTTTTATAGGCAAATTTTCTTCAACTTAAGTGTTACCATTGTCATAGGAAGATTTCCTTCATTACGCACCCCATACAACTTGGCCAGTTCCACTTTCCTACTTTTGCAAAGGATTTCTTTCCTTAAATATTAAACTCACTTTTTTTCAAAAACAAAGTAAAAAATGAAACAAAACAAAACCTAGGGCTCTCAAGAAATAAGATCTCTCATTTAAGGGGGTAGATGGTGAAAAAGAAAGTCTGTTATGAATCTTATTTTCTGTTTTTTCTTATTAATGACATATATATGTATATATGGCATGGCTATATATTTGGTCCCTGATTTATTTGTATTTTATGAATCAGAAATTAAGCCTTTTCCAGTCCCTGAAAGTAGTTGGCACTACTTTAATACAAAGCATGGGATTTTTATTTATTAATTTTATTTAAGTAAGCTCTGTGCCTAATGTGGGGCTTGAACTTATGACTCTGAGATCAAGACTACTGACTGAGCCAGCCAGGCACCCCAAAGTGATTTTTTTTTTTTTAAAGATTTTTATTTATTTATTTGACAGAGAGAAATCACAAGTAAGCAGAGAGGCAGGCAGAGAGAGAGGAGGAAGCAGGCTCCCCGCTGAGCAGAAAGCCGGATGCGGGGCTCGAACCCAGGACCTGGGATCATGACCTGAGCCGAAGGCAGCGGCCCAACCCACTGAGCCACCCAGGCGCCCCCCAAAGTGATTTTTAAATCAGGGGTGCAAATACTAGATAACATTATAAATACTAAAAGTTGTGTTTCTATTTATGTTTTGTCTGTATTTAGTTAAATATATCAGACAAGTAAAAATTTAATAGCATGCATATGACTATAATTTGGCCCTGCCCACCACTTAACTTAATTTCTTATTACTCCCCATTAAGTCATTGCACATTGGTCACACTGGTCTTTCTGCACAGCAAACATGCCAAATGTCTGCCTGGAACAGCACCATTATACTTTCTGTTCCCTCTACTTGGAATATTCTTATTATTATTTTTTTTTATTTTTTTAAAGATTTTTATTTATTTATTTGTCAGAGAGAGAGAGGGAGAGAGAGCAAGCACAGGCAGACAGAATGGCAGGCAGAGGCAGAGGGAGAAGCAGGCTCCCTGATGAGCAAGGAGCCCGATGTGGGACTCGATCCCAGGACGCTGGGATCATGACCTGAGCCGAAGGCAGCTGCTTAACCACCTGAGCCACCCAGGCGTCCCTGGAATATTCTTATTATTTTATTTCTTTCCTTTGATCATTGGGATGAAAGCTCTGGGATAGCAGGGGCCCTGCCTGTTTAGCAAGGGTCTCAATAGAAAACGGATGGTACAGAATAATCCCAAGAAAGTTTCTTTTTTTTACAAACTGGTTATTTTTTTTAGGGGGTTATTTACAAAGAGGCAAGTATGGGGAAACCCTGGAGCATTTGTGAAGTTACCATCTATAGGTCCCAAATGGCTGGAAAATAGTTATAGTAGTTAGTAGAACGTAAAAGAGATAGTACACAAAGTTGACTGCCTTGAAAGATCAGTAACTCTCCCTGGAGAGACACAGCAGGCCCAATGTGTCCTTTCAGTGAGCAAGCCAAAAGAATTAAATACCCTAACCCCATCTTCTTTTCCACTGTGTTCTCCTGCCTGAACTCCATTGGCCAAACCCAACCAAAGCATGAGAACCCTTTTGGTATGGACTGTTAGGTAAGTCTCTAAGAGCAGAGTGCAGAGTGGTGAAGGCTGAGGAGTGAATCTGGAAGGGTAAATGGAAGACATGTGTCAACTAGTGTATTTGCACCACCTAGAACAAAGCCAGACACAAGAATTTTGGAAATGTAACAGCTTTATCGAGGTATGTCATATACCATACAATTCACCCATTAAAATGTTTAATTCATTGGGGTTTTTTTTTGTTGTTTTTTTTTTTTAAGATTTTATTTATTTATTTGACAGACAGAGATCACAAGCAGGCAGAGAGGCAGGCAGAGAGAGAGGAGGAAGCAGGCTCCCTGCTGAGCAGAGAGCCCGATGCGGGGCTCGATCCCAGGACCCTGAGACCATGACCTGAGCCGAAGGCAGCGGCTCAACCCACTGAGCCACCCAGGCGCCCCAATTCATTGGGTTTTAATATGTTCACAGAGTTGTGCAAACATCATCACAATCAATTTTTGAGCATTTTATTACTCCCCCAAAAGAGGCTCCATTCCCACTAATAGTCCCATTTTGTCCATATCCCAACCCTAAGTAACCTCTGATCTATTCTGTTTCTGTGGGTTTGCCTATTCTGGATATTTCATATAAATGGAATAATAAAATAGGTAGTCTTTGTGACTAGCATTTTTTACTTTTCTATTAATTTATTTCTTCTTTTCTTTTTTAGGTTTTTATTTTAATTCCACTATAGCAAACATACAGTGTTGTATTAGTTTCAGATGTATAATGTAGTGATTCAACAATTGTATACATTACTCAGTGCTCATCATGATAAGTGTACTCTTTAATTCCCATCACCTATTTCACCCATCCTCCCACCCACTTGGTAACTGTTTGTTCTCCATAAGTAATACTCTGCTCCTTGGGTGCCTGGGTGGCTCAGTGGGTTAAGCCTCTGCCTTTGGCTCAGGTTGTGATCCCAGGGTCCTGGGATCGAGGCCCATGTTGGGCTCTCTGCTCAGCAGGGAGCCTGCTTCCCTCTCTCTCTGCCTGCCTCTCTGCCTACTTGTGATCTCTCTCTCTCTGTCAAATAAATAAATAATATATTTTTTAAAAAAGAGTCTGTTCCTTGGTTTGTCTCTCTCTTTTATTCCTTTGTTTTGTTTCTTAAATTCCACATATGAGCGAAATCATACAGTATTTGTCTTTTTCTAACTGACTTCATTTAGCATTATGCTCTCTAGGTCCATCCATGTTGTTGGAAATGGCAGGATTTTGTTCTTTTTTATGGCTGAATATATTCTGTTGTGTATATCTATCACATCTTAATCCATTCATCTATTGATGGATGCTTGGGCTGCTTTCATAATTTGACTATTGTAAATAATGCTTCAAAAACACAGGGATGCACGAATCCCTTTGAATTAGTGTTTTTGTATTTGGGGGATAAATACCTAGTAGTGCTATTACTGGATGGGTACAAATACCTAGTAGAGCTATTACTGGACTGTAGGGTAGTTCTATTTTTAATTTTTGAGGAAACCATACTGTTTTCCACAGTGGCTTTACTAGTTTGCATTCCCATCAACAGTACATGATTGTTCCCTTTCTCTACATCCTCGCCAACACGTGTTGCTTTTTTTTTAAAGATTTTATTTATTTATTTGACAGAAAGAGAAAGAGCACATGCACAAGCTGGGAGAGTGGCAGGCAGAGGGAGAGGGAGAAGAACACTCTGCATCTATTGAAATGATCATATGATTCTTATCCTTTCTCTTATTGATATGATGTATCACCTTTATTGATTTGTGAATATCACAAATAATAATGATATTAATATAATAACATTATTCTTATATATTATAATATATATTATATTTATAACATATTTTATATATCATATTTATACACAATATATTTCAATATATTATATATTTATTTTTATTTATAATATATATTTATAATTTATATTATGTATTATTTATAGTATTTATTTATAATATATTTACTATATGTTATATATTTTATGATTTATATACTTATAATATATTTATAATATATTAATTTATATTTATAATATGTATATGATATATGATAATAAGATATAATATAATTAATATTCACAATAAATGTGAATATTTGTGAACCACCTTGCATCCCAGTAATAAATTCCATTTGATTATGGTACATGATTTTTTTAAATGTAATGTGTTGGATTTGGTTTGCTAATATTTTGTTGAAGATTTATGCATCTATATTCATCATGGATATTGGCCTTTAATTCTCTTTTCTTATCTGGTTTTGATATCAGGATAATGCAGGCCTTGTAGAATGATTTTGAAAGTTTTCCTTTCTCTTCTATTTTTTGGAATAGTCTGAGAATAGATATTAATTCTTCTTTGAATTTGTGGTAGAATTCATCTGTGGAACCATCTGGTCCTGGACTTTTGTATGTTGGGAGTTTTTATTTTGTTTTTTTACTGATTTAATTTCATTGCTGGTAATCGGTTTATTCAAATTTTCTATTTCTTCCTGGCTTAATTTTAGGAGATCATATGTTTCTAGGAATTTATCCATTTCTTCTTGGTTGTCCAATTTGTTGCTATATAATTTTTCATGATATTCTCTTGTCCTTTGTATTTCTGTGCTGTGAGTTGTTATATCTCCTCACTCATTAGTTGTTGTATCTCCTCGCCCATTTCTGATTTTGCTTATTTGAATCCTCTCTCTCTTTCTCTCTCTCTCTCTCTCTCTCTTTTTGGATGAGTCTAGCTAAGGGTTTATTCAGTTTGTTGATCTTTTCAAAGAACCAGCTCCTGGTTTCATTGATCTGTACTATTGCCGTTTTAGTTTCTGTTTCTTTCATTTCTTTTTTTTTTTTTTTCTCATTTTTTTTATTTGAGAGAGAGAGAGAGATAGCAAGAGAGAGCAAGAGCAGGGAGGAAGGGAGAAGCAGACTCCCTGCTGAGCAAGGAACCTGATGTGAGGCTCAATCCCAGGACCCTGGGATCATGACCTGAGTCAAAGGCAGATGCTTAACTGAGCCACCCAGCTGCCCCTATTTCATTCATTTCTGCTCTATATTATTTCCTTCCTTCTACTGTTTTTGGGTTTTGTTTGTTCTTTCTTTGCTAGTCCCTTTAAGTGTAAGACGAGATTGTTTATTTCAGATTTTTCTTGCTTCTTGATGTAGGCCTGTATTGCTACAAACTTCCCTCCTAGAACAACTTTTGCTGCATCCCAGAGATTTTTGGACCATTGTGTTTTCATTTTTATTTGTCTCTGTAAGGGCCTATTTAGCCAGAGCGATGCCATCTGGTTAAACAGTGATTTTGTTGTTTATGCAGTAAAACTTAAACTGACCCTGCTCCCCATCAGGGAACTTACTTAAAAGCAAGTCCCAGAAACCAGTCTCAGGTAACAAAGCCCAAATACAAGGGTGGGTCAGGCCAGGTGGAGACATTCAATGGGGTGTGGGGGGGCACATACTGTCTCCTTAGCTACCAAAGTGTATGGGCCCCGCCTTTTGAGCACCAGTTCTGACCAAGGTGATAGGCCAGTTCAAATATCTACTATAGGGTAAATTGTAATTCAATTGGTCACTCGTGTGTGACCTAGCATGACTGGGCAGCTTTCTCTGTGTGTGTTGCAATCTTATTGGCCACCTGTGCATGGCCAGGCCCAACCACATGGCCTTTGCCCTTAAAAGCTAGTCGGTAAGGCAGAGAGGGGTCGCTACTTTGTAAGAGATGGCCCTGACCCATCGGTTTGGTTCTCGATGCTTGGCTCGAAATAAAGCTTTGCTTTACCTTTGCTTTGTATCAGTCTCGCACCTTTGATCACGGACCTATTATTGGGGGACCTAACAATGTCCATGTACTTTTTGATTTCCTCTTTGATTTTTTTGGTTGACCTATTTATTATTTAGTAACATGTTATTTAACCTCTGTGTATTTGTGCTCTTTCCAGATTTTCTCTTGTGCTTGATTTCTAGTTTCATAGTATTGTGGTCAGAAAAGATACATGGAATGACTTCAGTCTTTTTTAATTTGTTGAGACTTGTTTTGTGACCTCTATGTGATGTATTCTGGAGAGTGTTCAATGTGCATTTGAAATGAATGTGTTTTCTGTTGTTTTAGGAAGGAATATTCTGACTGTATCTGTTAAATGCATCTGGTCCAATGTGTCATTCAAAGCCACTGTTTCCTTGTTGATTTCCCGTTTTGATAATCTGTCCATTGATGTAAGTGGGGTATTAAAATCCCCTACTATAGTATTACTATTGATACTTCCTTTATGTTTGTTATTAACTGCTTTAAGGATTTGGGTGCTCCCATGTTGGATGCATAAATACTTAGAATTATTATGTCTTCGGATTGACCCTTATATAGTATCTTTCTTTGTCTCTTGTTACAGCCTTTGTTTTAAAGTCTATTTTGTCCAATATAAGTATCGCTACCCCAGCTTTCTTTTCACATCTTTTTGCATGAGAAATGCTTCTCCACCCCTTCACTTTTAATCTGCATGTGTCTTTAGGTCTGAAGTGAGTCTCTTGTAGGCAGCACGTAAGTGGGTATTGTTTTTGTATCCATTCCATCACCTTATGTTTTTTGATTGGAGCATTTAGTCCATTTACATTCAAAGTAATTATTAACAGGTATGTATTTATTGTCATTTTATTATTTGTTTTATGGTTGTTTTTGTAGTTTCTCTCTTTTCTTCTTTTGGTCTCCTCTCTGGAGATTAGTTTGCTTTCTTTAGTCATATATTTGGATTCCTTTCTCTTTATTTTTTGCATGTCTATTATTGTTTTTTGATTTGTGGTTACCATTCAGTTTGTGTAAAACATGTTCTGTATCTAGCAGTCTGTATTAAGTTGATAGTCATTTAAATTTGAACCCATTCTTTACTCCTCTCCTCCCACATTTTAGGTATATATGTCATACTTTACTTCATTTTATGAATCCCTTGACTGATTTTTACAGATAGACTTATTTTTACTGCTTTTGTGCTTCCTTCTTTCCTTACTCTTGGTTATGGTCTTTCCTTTCCACTCAAAGGGTCCCCTTTGACATTTCTTGTAGAGCTGGTGTAGGGGCTCACGAATTCCTTTAACTTTGTTTGTCTGGGAAACTATTTATCTCTCCTATTCTGAATGATAGCCTTGCTGGATAGAGTATTCTTGGCTACAGATTTTTTTCTTTCAGCACTTTGAATATAACATGCCACTGTCTTCTGACCTGCGAAGTTTCTGCTGAAAAATCAGCTGGTATCCTTATGGGGTTTCCCTTGTGTTTAACTGCTTTCTTTTCTCTTGCTGTTTTTGAAATTCTTTCTGTATCACTATTTATTGTCATCTTTTTTTTTTTTTTAAAGATTTTTATTTATTTATTTGACAGAGAGAGATCACAAGCAGGCAGAGAGGCAGGCAGAGAGACAGGAGGAAGCAGGCTCCCCGCTGAGCAGAGAGCCCGATGCGGGACTCGATCCCAGGACTCCGAGATCATGACCCGAGCTGAAGGCAGCGGCTTAACCCACTGAGCCACCCAGGCGCCCTATTTATTGTCATCTTAATTGCTATGTGTCTTGGTGTGGACTGCCTTGGCTTGATTTTGTAGGGGGATATTTGTGCTTCCTGGATCTGGATTTCTGTTTCCTTCCTCAGATTTGGGAAGTTTTCAAATGTTATTTTTTCAAATAAATTTTCTGCCCCCTTTACTTTTTCTTCTCCTTCTGGGATCCCTATCATGTAAATGTTATTACATTTAATGGTGTCACTGATTTCCCTAAGTCTCTTCTCATTTTGCATATTTTTTTTTCTTACTTGCTCAACTTGATTACTTTCCATTATCCTGTTTTCTAGGTGACTGATTTATTCCTCTTCATTGAGTCTGCTGTTTATTCCATCTAATGTATTTTCTTTTTTTAAACATTTAAAAAATTTTTGTTTACATTTTTAAAAAGATTTTATTTATTTGTTTGACAAAGAGAGGCAGAGCAAGAATACAAGCAGGGAGAGTGGGAGAGGAAAGCAGGCTTCCTGCCGAGTAGGGAGCCTGATGTGGGGCTTCATCCCAGGTGGGATCATGACCTGAGCAAAAGGCAGATGCTCAATGACTGAGCCCCCAGGTGCCCCTAGTGTACTTTCAATTTCATTTATTGTGTTCTTCATCTCTGATTGGTTCTTTTTAAATCTCATTTAAAAAGTGGTGTCTTCCACTCTTTTCTCAAGTCCATTGAGTCATCTTTATGATTATTACTTTAAATTCTCTATCAGGCGTGTTACATATCTCTGTTTCTCCTAGGTGTCTTACTATGATTTTGTCCTGTTCTTTTATTTGTGACATATTCCTCTGTCTCTTTATTTTATCTCACTCTCTGTGTGTGTTTCTGTGTATTAGGAGACTTCTACATCTCCTGCACTTGACTGGCCTAATGAAGTCTCGCAGTGCCCTGACATGCTGTGTCCCTTGTTCACCAGAACCTGGCACTACACAGGTCCTACGTGTGATGCATGTGCTTTGCTGTTCTGGCTGAGCTGCTTTTTCCCTCAGTCCAGTTGTCTGCAGTGGCTCTTTCTGCCTTTTATGGGCAGCGTTTGGCCCTGTGGTGTTAGTGGGCCAGTCTGGGAATGCCTTGGGCTTGAATTGTGTCAAACCAGCCATTTGCCAGAGATGCAGTGGTGCCAAACTGTAGTGCACTTTCCCTGTGTTGGCCCTGAGAAGGTTCCATTTGTGGGTGGGGCTTGCAGTCAGACCAGTTGTCTGCCTCCAGCCTACTATTGGGATCTCCATCTGACTGGTGTGTGTTATATTTCCCTCTCTCTGGGGCAGGAGTCACTTTGGAGTAGTGCTGGCCACTTTTGAGGCTGCTTGTACACTGCCAGACCTGTGGCATCACCTTTTATTGGTTCTGGCCAAGAGTGTATTGGAGAGGGTGGTTCTGCTGAAGCACATCACTGGGGATTGTGGTTCTGGGGTGAAGGGGTGCCACCAAGCTTTGCCTGCCCCCAGTCCTCTGCAGGAGGGTCCCTGCAGTGTGGACTGAAATGGTCTAGCTTCACAGAAGCACAGCATGGGGGTGAAGTCATATGGAAGGACAGTGGTACCAGCAAGCTTTGAACACCCCCTTTTTCTGTGGAAGGGGCTCTGCAGCTCCCGGACTGAGGCAGGACTTCCAGAGGGATGGATTGGCAGAAGCACAGTACAGGGAGTGCTTGCAAATTAGGTAGTGAGTCTCACAGGTGGCCGTGTGTTTATCCTGAGGGTGGGGAGAGAAATGGCACCCGCCAGTTCCTTTGTTCCTAAAGGACCTCCCAGCTATTCTGTCCCTCTGGGATACACTCTGAGTTTAATAAATAACTCCCTCTCATATGTCCCAAAGGCCTTTCAAAACTACTGCTTCTATGCTGTGTCTTTGTGGGTTGTTTATTGTACTGGCTCTTTAAGGACAGGAACTCAGTTTCCTTTTACCCTTCTGTCTCTCCCAGAGCCGAGCCCACTAATTTTTTTTAAATTCCAAGTTTTAAGTCCTATTGGTTGTAAAAACTTATGAAATTCAGCCTCTCTGCTTTTCAAAGCCAGATGTCATGGGGATTCATTTTTCCCATTTTGCTTCCTGCTGCGGGGGTCTATTTCTCTCCCCTCTCTGTGCCCTTGGCATCCCTCCCTCCAAAGACAGCCCCATGAGTCTCTTTAGTTACCAACTACATCTCTGCCCTTCCTACTTTCTTTGATGTGGCTTCTTCTCTACATTTAGTTGTGGAGTTTGTTCTGCCAGTCTTCAGGTTGTTTTCTGGGTTATTTACACGGATGTGAGTTTTACCTGGTCATAGTATCAAATGGGATGAGGTGACACTAGGGCACTCTTACTCCACCATCTTCCCCAGATGACTGGCTTCTTTTGCTTAGCATGTTTTCAAGGTTCATCTGTGTTACAGCATGTATGAGTACTTCATTCCTTTTTATTACTCAGTGATATTCCATAGTATGAATATGCTTCATTGTGTTTATTCAGTCATCACTTTCTTGGTATTTGAGTGATTTCTGCTTTGGGGTATTATGAATAATGCTGCTATGGACATTTATTTATAAGTTTTTATTTGGACATATGTTTTCATTTCTCTCAGAAATATGCCCAGAAGTGGAATTGCTGGGTCATGTGTTAACTATATATTTAAACTTTGAGGAACTCCCAGATTGTTTTCCAAAGCAATTATACCATTTTTCATTCCCACCAGCAATGTATAGGGGTTCTAATTTTCCCACATCCTCTCCAACACTTACTATTATCTATCTTTTTTTATTACAGCCATTCTAGTACATGTGAAAGTATATCTCATTGTGGTTTTGATTTGTATTTCCCTGATGGCAAGTGATGTTGAGCATTTTTTCATGTGCTTATTGGCCATTTGTAAATTTTTTTTTGGAGAAATGTCTATTCAGATCTTTTGCCTATTTTTAAATTGGGTTACTTCTTTTTTAAAAATGGAATTGTAGGGGTTCTTTATATATTCTAGATGCAAGAGTTTTTCTCCCATTCCCTGAGTTGTTTTTCACATTCTTTTTTGTTTTTTTATTTAAATAATTTCTATACCAACATGGGGCTCAATGTAGACCTGTTCATACTGACATCAACAGATTTCTAACATATATTAAATGAAAAAAAAAAAGCCAGTTAGAAAGCAGAATGTTTAGGATAATACCATTTTTATTTTTATTAAAAGAGTAAAAAAACTCTCCATATAAGAGATATAGCTATATATGTGTGAGAAGGAAAATTGAATGTTAAGTGTTAAATTATGAGTGTTTTCCATTGCTGCTCCTGCTCTCCCAACCTTTCTAAGCCAAATATGGGATTACTTTGGCTGAACACTGGAAAAGCCTACAGACTGCTTTACTTGAGAAAAGAATAGGAAAGCATAAAGGAAAAGCAAGAGAAAGGGAAGGAAATTTGAGAAAAGGTGCTTTTGAGTACAGAGGGAGAGAGCATGAGTGTGCAAGCAGTTTTATGAGATGGAGAAAAAATGGCTAAAGTAGACCCATTGGAAGTTTTATGGTGACATGCAATATCATTTTCATGTTATTCATTTCCTCACACGAAAAATATAAAGCTGTGGCATTTGTTGCCTTATTTCAAGGCAAAAGTTTAAAGTAGTGAAATAAAAATGACTTTTCATTCTACCCAATGCTTTTAAATCAAAGCTTTCTCATTGATAATACTAAATAAACCAGCTGCCTTTATTTTTGAAGGCATTGACTAAACTTAATTTTCATTACAGATATTTGTTCAAGTTGCTGTAAGCAATTGGGATTGTCAGCTATATAAGATGTGTATATGTGTGTATAATCACCTATTGTTTAACACTTTTTATCAGCTTCAGTTCATAGCCTTCTGCAGTTTCAGTAATTGCTTGCTTGTATATAATTTTTCTTTTTTAAAAAATAGACTATTTTTTAAAAATTTTAAATAAAAGACTATTTTTCAGAGCAGTTTTACATTCACAGCAAAATTGAGAGGAAGATACAGAGAATTCCCATGTACCCTCTGTCCCCACATATACATAGCCGTCCCCATTATCAATATCCCTCTATAGAGTTGTACATTTGTTGTAACTGATGAATCTACACTGAATTACACTGAATTACTGATTCTACACATCATTATTATCCAGAGTCCATAGTTTACGTTATGGTTCACTCTTGTTGTTGTATATTCTATGGGTATGGACAAATGTGTAATGATATATACCCACCATGATAGTATCATATAAAGTAGCTTCTTCACTGACCTAAAAATTCTTTGTGCTCCACCCATTCATCCCTCCCTCCCTGCTAAACCCTGGCAAAGACTGATGTTTTTACTCTTTCAACAGTTTTCCTTTTCCAGAATGTCAAATGGTTGGAATTGTACAGTCTGAAGATTGGCTTCTTTCACTTAGTAATATTCATTTAAGTTTTCTCCATGACTTTCTTTTTAGTGCTGAATACTTTTCCATTGTTTGAATGTTCCACAGTTTATTTGTCCATTCACTAACATACAGAACTCCTTTAGGTATGTAACAAGGAGCCTGATTGCTGGATTGTTTGGTATGGGTATGTTTAGTTTAGGTTTTTTTTTTTTAAAGATTTTATTTATTTGACAGACAGAGATCACAAGTAGGCAGAGAGGCCAGCAGAGAGAAAGGAAGGGAAGTAGGCTCCCTGCTGAGCAGAAAACCCGATGCGGGGCTCAATCCCAGGACCCTGGGATCATGACCTGAGCTGAAGGCAGAGACTTTAAATCACTGAGCCACCCAGGCCCCCCAGGTATTTTTAGTTTTGTTAGAAACCGCCAAACTACCTTACAAAGTGGCTATACTATTTTGTAGTCCCAGAAGTGATGAATGAGAGTTCTTGTTGCTCCACATTGTTGCCAGCATTTGGTATCAGTATTACAGGTTTTGCCATTCTAATAGTTGTGTGGTGTAGTTGTATAGTGTTTTTTTTTATAATTTTATTTTTTTTTTTCAGCATAACAGTATTCATTGTTTTTGCACCACACCCAGTGCTCCATGCAATCCGTGCCCTCTCCAATACCCACCACCTGGTTCCCCCAACCTCCCACCCCCCACCCCTTCAAAACCCTCAGATTGTTTTTCAGAGTCCATAGTCTCTCATGGTTCACCTCCCCTTCCAATTTTCCCCAACTCCCTTCTCCTCTCTAACTCCCCTTGTCCTCCATGCTATTTGTTAGGCTCCACAAATAAGTGAAACCATGATAATTGACTCTCTCTGCTTGACTTATTTCACTCAGCATAATCTCTTCCAGTCCCATCCATGTTGCTACAAAAGTTGGGTATTCATCCTTTCTGATGGAGGCATAATACTCCATAGTGTATATGGACCACATCTTCCTTATCTATTCGTCCGATGAAGGGCATCTTGTTTCTTTCCACAGTTTGGCGACCGTGGCCATTGCTGCTATAAACATTGGGGTACAGATGGCCCTTCTTTTCACTACATCTGTATCTTTGGGGTAAATACCCAGTAGTGCAATTGCAGGGTCATAGAGAAGCTCTATTTTTAATTTCTTGAGGAATCTCCACACTGTTTTCCAAAGCAGCTGCACCAACTTGCATTCCCACCAACAGTGTAAGAGGGTTCCCCTTTCTCCACATCCCCTCCAACACATGTTGTTTCCTGCCTTGCTAATTTTGGCCATTCTAACTGGTGTAAGGTGGTATCTCAATGTGGTTTTAATTTGAATCTCCCTGATGGCTAGTGATGATGAACATTTTTTCATGTGTCTGATAGCCATTTGTATGTCTTCATTGGAGAAGTGTCTGTTCATATCTTCTGCCATTTTTTGATATGATTATCTGTTTTGTGTGTGTTGAGTTTGAGGAGTTCTTTATAGATCCTGGATATCAACCTTTTGTCTGTACTGTCATTTGCAAATATCTTCTCCCATTCCGTGGGTTGCCTCTTTGTTTTGTGGACTGTTTCCTTTGCTGTGCAGAAGCTTTTGATCTTGATGAAGTCCCAAAAGTTTATTTTCGCTTTTGTTTCCTTTGCCTTTGGAGACATATCTTGAAAGAAGTTGCCGTGGCTGATATCGAAGAGATTACTGCCTATGTTCTCCTCTAGGATTCTGATGGATTCTTGTCTCACGTTGAGGTTTTTTATCCATTTTGAGTTTATTTTTGTGTACGGTGTAAGAGAATGGTCAAGTTTCATTCTTCTACATATAGCTGTCCAGTTTTCCCAGCACCATTTATTGAAGAGACTGTCTTTTTTCCACTGTATATTTTTTCCTGTTTTGTTGAAGATTATTTGACCATAGAGTTGAGGGTCCATATCTGGGCTCTCTACTCCGTTCCACTGGTCTATGTGTCTGTTTTTATGTCAGTACCATGCTGTCTTGGTGATCATAGCTTTGTAGTAAAGCTTGAAAGTTGTATAGTGTTTTAATTTGCATTTCTCTGATGACATATGATGCAGAGCATCTTTTCATATGCTTATTTGAGTTCTTTGATGAGATGTCTGGTAAGGTCTTTGGCCCATTTTTAAATCGGGTTGTTTGTTTTCTTATTGTTGAGTTTTAAGAGTTCTTTATGTATTTTGAATAACAGTCCTTTATTTGAAATACATTTTGCAAAGACTTTCTCTCACTATATGGCTTGTCTTTTCATTCTCTTTCCAGTGTCTTTTGCAGAGCAGAAATTTTTAATTTTAATGAAGCCCAGCTTACTAATTTTTTCTTTCTTGGATCATCCCTTTGATCTTGCAACTAAAAAGTCATCACCAAACCCAAGTTCATCTAAGTTTCCTCCTATGTTATTTTCTAGGAGTTTTGTAGTTTTGTGTTTTACATTTAGGTCTGTGATCCATTTTTAATTAATTTTGGGAAGGATATAAGGTTGGTGTCTAGATTCTTTTTTTTTCATGTGCATGTCCAGTTGTTCTAACACCATTTTTTGAAAAGACTGCCTTTTCTCCAATGTATTGCTTTTGTTCCTTTGTCAAAAATCAGTTGGCTTTATTTATTTTATGATTATTTACTGCTATTATTATTATTTTTAAAAATATTTTATTTATTTATTTGACAGAGAGAGAGAGCACACACACAAGCAGGGGAGTGGCAGGCAGAGGGAGATGCAGGCTCCCCACTGAGCAGGGAGCCCAATGCGGGGCTTGATCTCAGGACCCTGGAATCAGTTTGCTGATTAAGACAGTTGCTTAACTGACTGAGCCATCCAGGCACCCCTTATTTAAAATTATTATTATCAGTATTATCAGTTGACTGTAGTTCTGGGCTCTGTATTCTGTGTGATTGATGTATTTGTCTATACTTTTTAAATACCACATTGTCTTGATTACTGTAGCTTTATAGTAAATCTTGAAGTCAAGTAGTGTCAGTCCTCTGACTGTGTCCTCTTTCTCTCTCTCTTTTTTTTTTCTTTAAGAGAGGGAGAGTGAGAGAGTGAGTGGGGGATGGTGGGGAAAGGGGCAGCGGGAAAGGGAGAGAGAGAATCTTAAGCAGACTCCATACCCAGCATGGAGCCCAGTGCAGGTCTCCATCTCACCACCCTGAAATCATGACCTGAGCCAAAATCAAGAGTCAGACGCTCAACTGACTGAGCTACCCAGCATCCCTGTGTCCTTCTCTTTTAATATTGAGTTGGCTATTCTGGGTCTCTTCCCTCTTCATATGAGCTTCAAAATTAGTTTGTCAATATCCACAACATAATTTCCTAGGGTTTGGGTTGGGAGGGATTGATCTGTAGATCAGGTTGGGAAGAATTGGCATCTTGACAACACTGAGTTTTTCTACTTATGAACATGGACTCTATCTTTCCATTTATTTAGTTCTTTGATTTCGTTCATCAGAGTTTTGTAGTTTTCCTCATGTATATAATTTTGTATGTTGCAAATTGACCTTAGAAATTATTATATGAAGTTCAACCAGTTTATTCTACTCATACAGTAAGTCCTGGTTCATATAAGCTGTGGGAACCAGGATCCAGACAGCCATAATAAGGACTTCTTGGCTTTTCTTATTCAAAAGAGCACTTCTTCTTGGACTTAAATGTTTTAATGGAGACATAATAACACAGTTGCCAGAATTCCAGCCTTCCTCTTCATTGACATGGTATAACATGGCAGTATTATATGGTTCTGTGTGTGACCTTGAGCTAGTTAGTTCCCCTCTTTGTGCCTCAGTTTTCTATATATAAAATGAGGGACTAATACCCTCCTTCATAAGGTTGCTATAGAAATTAAATAAGGAAATATATGCAAGTGTTTATAGCATAGCACTAGCATATGCTATGTACTCAAAAAATGATAGAAATGATAGCTAGTAGTAGTTTGCTATTTTGAATTTTCTTTCAGAATTTTAAACTGTGTCAGAAAAAACAAACAGCTATCAATTTTAACAAATTTTACACTTAATTCAATCTGATATAAATCTAGTTGTATTCATGGTAAGCCTGAAGTAGTAATGTAAAAGGATTTTGTTTGGTTGGTTTTGTTTTTAAATTGTAAAGGGAGTTCAAAGGAGCAACAGAATGAAGCATACTTAAATGGTGAAACAGTAGTCCCTTCCATCTACTCCCCACTCCTCTACAATCATCAGCATTCATTTCCTTGAGCAAAGGATGATAAAAGTGAAAAGCTTTTGAGTTAAAAGAACCTGAACTTTTGAGTTTGAAAAACCCAAGGCCTAAAAGATTCAAGATAAGGAGTTCATGCCATCAACAGTGGATTTGGAAGAACAGATGAAGGATGAGTCTGCTTACTCCACTCTGGACTAATAAAATGTTTATGGGCCCAGCAGGATGTGGGCACAAGGAAAGAGCCTTCATGAATGTAAACATGAAATGTGTAGGCAACAGGCCTGAGAGAGACCCCACCTTATTGAAGAGGCCAGCAGACCCAAAAAGGCCCTACTCTCAGGACCAGTCAGGCATCCCAATACCTAGCAGGGCCCAGATAGGAATGAACACATGGCAGCTTGAATAGATGCGGCCCAGAGGCCTCAACGTCATGTCCACCTCTGGAACTTAGGTACAGCCCAGGAAAGGCAGGAGGGGGACATTCTGGATTCACTGAGATTAAGTTGCTATTGGGTGGAATGGAGGCTCAAAATAGGAATTACGTCTAGTGATATGAAATTAATTTTTTATGCTCCTGAGTTAGGGTCTTAAATCTATAAGGATCTAAATATGTTCTCAATGTCTTACTGTAATGTTTTAAAATGTAATATCTTTCTTATATCTGAAAAACTGTAGCCTGCCTCCCAACCATCATACCTAGAAAAAAGGTGTCATTGTCCATGATGCTAATTACACATTACATAGAGAGTAAATGCTTTAACCATACTAGGGTAGAATTAAAATACATACTTTATTTGGAAGGACTCCTAAATTTGTAAAAAAACTACATTTTAGAATACTTGGTAGTTAAAATGATTTCCATGTATAGATGCTAAGTGGTCTAGACTTGCTTTATGAAGATGGGCTCCCTCAAACCCCACCATCTTAGATAATTCAGCATTCAATGCAACAGCGAAAACATAGCACGTTAAATCTGGCTAGAATGTAGATAGAGACTGACATGTTAGATTTAGTACAACTGTAGAATTAATACTCAAAACCCCCATGCTGCACAGTTTTCCCATATGCTACATAAAAATGCTATATAGTTTCTCACTCACAAGCTGCTATGCTAGGGTGCTAGCTGATTTTATGCCTTCAACTTGCTTAATGTTTTCATTTATATACAATAGATTTTTACATCACATCGGTTAGCCTATTGCAAAATAATTTATGACAAAATCATAATTTATACAAAGTATTGATTTAGCATTAATTTCCAAACTAAAATTCAATGAATTATAAATCTATAAATAAGTCAGTGAAGCAAAAGACATAAATGACAAAAAAAAACAGTCATTGTGTTGTGTATTTGCTTTTTAGATAGCTATATGGGGAAAATATATGGGAGAAGACTTCATAAAATTTAAAATTAGTAACATAAAAATAACACAATACACAAAGAATTAGACTATCTCAACAAAATTGTGAAGAAAAATCACCCAAGAATCTGGTTCATAATTTTGACATACTGGCATCACAGTTCAGTTGAATGATACCCTGTAAAGGAAAGCATCTTCACACCCTAGTTCTTCCAAAAAATTTTGGAGCTAGATCGATAACACAATCTATTTAATTCTCAGAATATCATGTTTCTGTTTGTGTGCATATGTTTGAATATCTTTACTATTTAAAAGACCACATGGAAGACATTACCTTGGCAATGTAATATTCCAAACTCCCAGTGGATGTTTGAATCTCCTCTACTATGTGCTTTATAAGCAATCACCCTGCCTAGGTTTGATCACCTATAGTGATGGGAACTCATTATCTTAGATACATAAAGGTCTATTTGTATTAGCTTTGGCTGGTTACTTAGAGATTAAGGCAATGCCAGTTCAGTTTCCATTTTGGTCAAAGAAAATCTTTTTTCTAAGACCATATTTAGCAGATCCTTTGCAACCCAATCTTAGGGGTGTCAAGTGGGCACAATAGAGATCAGATAAGAGAGTAATTGTGTTAATGAAGATACCATTATTGCTTGGGAAAAAAGTTAACTCCTTTATTTTGACACATTTTATTGATAGTTGCTGTTTTCATTAGGTACTATTGTTTAGTGAAAAAAAAGTCAGGATTTTCATTTGGAAAATTATGGCATGAGAATGTACATTCCTGTCAAGAGTCTTAAGATCCACTGTGCTTGGACTGATTAGGTTTTGTTCATGTGCCCACCATTGGCCAGGAAAATGGGATGCATTAGGCCTGGTCGTGTGCTTTAACTCCAGGCCCAGGGGTATTATCTTATCAGATCATGTTGACTGTGATGGGGTGAGCAGTGAATCACAAAGGAAAATTAGGGCTGTGACCTGGTCTCCACTAAATATTGTGTGGGTTGTATACTGCACAACTAAAAGGGTCACAATTCACACAGTCTGCGATGTGATT
The DNA here is from genome assembly GCF_902655055.1 of Lutra lutra. Classification (NCBI taxonomy): domain Eukaryota; kingdom Metazoa; phylum Chordata; class Mammalia; order Carnivora; family Mustelidae; genus Lutra; species Lutra lutra. Next base: position 34,353,808 of record NC_062293.1, read on the forward strand.
GCAGTGTACAACCACTGAAATTTTTCAATGTACAACCTGTGCAGCTGTATGCAGTAACCCTAAGTTGTGACTTGGAAAAGAAATAATAAATGCTGGAAAAGCAAATTACAAATATCCTCTATTCTGATTACTACTTTTTTTTTTAAGATTTTATTTATTTATTTGACAGAGATCACAAATAGAGAGGCAGGCAGAGAGAGAGGAGGAAACGGGCTCCCCGCAGAGCAGAGAGACCGGTGTGGGGCTAGATCCCAGGACCCTGAGACCATGACCTGAGTGGAAGGCAGAGGCTTTAACCCACTGAGCCACCTAGGCGCCCCTGATTAACTACCTTTGCTTATCTATATGCTCCCTAAAGTTTAAGAGAGTACTTATGATACCATTTTCTTCCTTCCTTTCTTTTTTTTTTTAAATTAAGATCCCAATTTTGGGCACCTGGGTGGCTCAGTGGGTTAAGCCGCTGCCTTCGGCTCAGGTCATGATCTCAGGGTCCTGGGATCGAGGCCCGCATCGGGCTCTCTGCTCGGCAGGGAGCCTGCTTCCTCCTCTCTCTCTGCCTGCCTCTCTGCCTGCTTGTGATCTCTCTCTGTCAAATAAATAAATAAATAAAATCTTTAAAAAAAAAAAAAAATTAAGATCCCAATTTTGGGGCACCTGGGTGGCTCAGTGGGTTAAGCCTCTGCCTTCAGCTCAGGTCATGATCTCAGAGTCCTGGGATGTAGCCCTGATAAGGCTGTCTGCTCAGTGGGGAACCAGCTTCCACCTCTCTGCCTGCCTCTCTGCCTACTTGTGATCTCTCTCTGTCCAAAAAAAAAAAAAAAATCCCTATTTTAACTATTTCCAGATCTGTTTATATATTTTGCCTCTGAAACAGTAGTTTTTAAAAGTCTTATTTATTTTTTAATTCAAGTTAGTTAACATATAGTGTAGTATTGGTTTCAGGAGTAGATTTTAGTGATTCATCATTTACATACAATACCCAGTGATTATTCCAACAAGTGCCTTCCTTAACCCCTATCAGCCATTTAGCCTATGCCCCCATCTACCTCCCCTCTAGCAACCCTTAGTTTTTTTCTCTACATTTAAGAGTCTCTTATTGTTTGCCTCCCTCTCTGTTTTTATTTTATTTTTCCTTCCCTTTCCATATTTTCATGTGTTTTTTTCCCTTAAATTCCACATGTGAGTGAAATCTTATGATATTTGTCTTTCTCTGACTGACTTATTTCTTGTAAATGGGAAGATTTCATTCCTTTTGATCACTGATTAATAGTCCATTGTGTTTTATACATACACGTATATATATACACACACACACGTGTATATATATACACATGTATATACATACACACATACCACATCTCTATATATCTATATCTATATCTATCTATCTATCTATCTACACCACATCTTGTTTCTCCATTCATCAGTTGAGGGATATTTGGTCTCTTTCCATAATTTGGCTATTGATAATAATGCTATAAACATTGCGGTACATGTGCCTCTTTGAATAACTATTTTTGTATCCTTTAGATAAATACCGAATAGTGCAGTTGCTGGGTTGTAGAGTAGTTCTACTTTTAGCTTTCTGAGGAACCTCCCGTACTGAAACAGTAGTTTTCAATTCTTTGTTTTCCTACTACAATATGCACGAAGAATGACTTTCTTTTTTTTTTTTTTTAAGATTTTATTTATTTGTCAGAGAGAGAGGAGAGCGAGCGAGCACAGGCAGACAGAATGGCAGGCAGAGGCAGAGGGAGAAGCAGGCTCCCCGCCAAGCAAGGAGCCCGATGTGGGACTCGATCCCAGGACGCTGGGATCATGACCTGAGCCGAAGGCAGCTGCTTAACCAACTGAGCCACCCAGGCGTCCCGAAGAATGACTTTCATATAAGTTTACACTGAGGTTACATACAATCCTGAGTGTGTTCTCAAACTCTGCCCTTTTTTGTCTTTCATTCAAGAAAACAGGTGTGATCTCATGAGCATCATCGGAGAAGAGAGAGCTGTGGGCCTGGTGGGCCATGTAGTGTTTGTGAAGTGTGAGTCCTGCCCTTCCCCACAGCAAGTCAAGTAATGTTAGAGATCCTTAGAGGATCTCCAGTAAACTATGTTTTGAGGGAGGTGCCTGCAGCCTGCAAGAAGGAGTGCCTGGCATTTTGGTATCACAGATGTCCACACATCTGTTTAGGTGGCACACTGATCTGTCACCTATGCCTGACTGAGCGAGGGAAGAATAAATATGAGAAAAATGGAGACAAGGACGGGGCTTGGTGTAGCAGCCTGTATTTCCTGTATCAGAATAAGGATATAAGCATTTTTCCAGAGTCGGGAGCTATAGAAGACAGCTGCCTGTCCCACAGAGCTACTCACTGGCTGAAGGTACCCCAACAGCAAAAGTCTAAAGGAGACAGGGACAGAGGTGGCAAAAGTAAGGCTGGAACCAGACCTCTCAAGACTGAGAACTGAGTTGTGGTGAGGCCCCATCAAACTCTGCATAGAAACCACGTAGTAGCCTTAGAAGAGGTGGACATTTGGACACCTGACTCACAGAAAATACTTTGGTGGTCATGGTGGTGAGCTACCCAAATCTCCATTCAAGAAGGAACTTGCTTTTCAACCACAGGGAGTGCAGTTAACTGAGAGCTTCCAACTATGCTATCTCTGGGATTAGATGCAGAATTTGAGCTGGGGCCTGTGCTTTTTCTGGGTGTCCCCTAGTTAGTGGCAAAGCACAGCAGACGTATAAAGCCTGGCCACTTCTGCCTGGTGCGAGACTCCCCTACTATGCAATCTTTGCTCCAGAGCTGCTTATTGGTTGACTGAGACTTTGTCAGACCTGCATCCCAGTCTGAGGTTTTCCCTTTCTGTTTCCCCCATCCTATCCTTTATCTTTGGTAGACATTATTCCTTAGTAAGCATCTTGTACCCTAACTCTGTTGTAGCCTCTACTTCTTGGACCCACTTGTACTAACACAGTATCCTTGACCAGTTAGGATTTACCAAAGAAATAATGGAGAGAGAGATGTTGGCCTTTTTCATCCTTCCTCCAATGCCAGTAGCTGGGGAGTAGAACCAAAAAGGTGAGGAGAGAGAAGGAAAGCAGATGATGTTTCCTTCCCACTCCATATCCTTTTAGCTTTGGGTCAAGCCTGCTCTGGGAAGGAAGGGGGATGAGGAACTAAGTTAAAATTAGGGCTGCCAGATTTGCAAATAAAAATATAGGATATCTAGTTAAATTTGAATTTCAGATAAATGTTGAATACTTTTTTAGTGTAAGTAAGTCCCAAATATTGCCTGTTTATTATTTTTTTTAAAGATCTTGTTTATTGGGCGCCTGGGTAGCTCAGTGGGTTAAGCTCACTAAGGGTCCTGGGATCGAGTCCCGCATCGGGCTCTCTGCTCCACAGGGAGCCTGCTTCCTCCTCTTTCTCTCTCTCTACCTGCCTCTCTGCCTACTTGTGATCTCTGTCTGTCAAATAAATAAATAAAATATTTATTTTAAAAAAAAAGGGTCTTAGTTATTTACTTGAGAGAGAGTGAGAGCACAGAGGGAGAGGGAGAAGCAGACTCATGATCTGAGCCAAAGGCAGCTGCTTAACCAACTGAACCACCCAGGTGCCCCAAATATTGCATGTTTCTAAATATAACCCTTAAGTTTGAAGTTTTTACCAGACCTAGTTGTTTGTTTATTTGTAATAAGGGCTAGACTTTTAATACTCAATAGGGATCAGAAAGTTGTGAGAATTTGTCCAAGATCTTAAAGGGAAGAAAGAGATTCAACATTCCACAGCTGGGCCCATGAGAAAAAAAAAAAAGTTTCAGATTTCTACCCCCTGAGGTGAAATTCTTCAGTAAACTGGTTATATACATAAGCATATAGAGTAAATCTTTCAAACACTTCTATAGTTTAATTGTGATTAGTAACAATTACTAGATGCTAGATTGTAACAGCTTGGTGTCTTCTAGTGAACCCTGCTCTCAAAGACACTTCAGGGGATGGCATTTGTGTAAGTTGAAGGGTATAAAAAAACCTTCTTACACTCTCAAAAACTCTTAGAGCTGTCCAAAAGAAGGTGAAAGAAAAGAGCTTTGTCCTTTTGCCCTGCACATGCAGAAAAGTCTGAATCTTTAACCTCAAGTAGCAAGTTCATCCCATTGGGATCTAGCCACGATCGCATGCTGCAGAAGAGGTAGCTACCGTACCCTCTTCTCTCAGTTCTCTGTCAAGGTCAGCAGCTAGACAGAGCTCAGAGTGGAGAGGGTGGAACTTAAAATTGCTTATGAAATAGAATTGTTCTGAGGAGGAGCAGAGGGGCAAGTTCTGAAGGAAAAAACAAGAGACAATTTCCAGAGGGCAAGAGAACAAAATATAGTGAGGAAATATAGCTCAGACACACATATTGTGCTATGTATGTATTGGGATCAGGGCAGGCAATTACAGGCTTAAGCTTGTGAATGAATTAATTAATTGAACAAGCAGATATTTCTTGGTTTTTGAATTTTAATCACACCTTTAAAGAATATTCCCATAACATTTATGTAAAAAACATAACTGGGAAGAAATATACCACAATACTATTTCACACTTGAAAGATTTTGAATGATTTTTGGTATATTCTCTTTCTATGAACTGTGTATATATCATTTTTATGATTCTTAAACAGACCCATTTGTGCTAGCATTTTAATATCATAAATAAATGCCCATAAAACAGTTTTTTTAACTTCTTTTTACTCTTTGCAGTTTTCATTGTTTATAGCAATGTAATGATTAAGAATATTTTATCATCTGAAATTGACTTGCAAATGATTACCTACTTGCATGCATCAAATAATCGTATAAATGGAATGAATAATGGGGAACTCTGATACACTCCCATAGCTTTATTAGAAAGGGTAGTTTTTTAAATTAATAATTCAGGGCACCTGGGTGGCACAGTTGGTTGGGTGTCTGCCTTCAGCTCGGGTCAGGATCTTGGGGTCGTGGGATCAAGTCCCATGTCGGGCTCCTTGGTCTATAGGGAGCCTGTTTCTCCCTCTCCCTCTGCTGCTCCCCCTGCTTGTGCTCTCTCTCTCTTTCTCTCTCTCTGTCAAATAAATCAATAAAATCTTTAGAAAAGAAAAAATTAATTAATAATTTCACATCTGGGTTAAAAGACCAACCTAAATAATTTATATATGTTCCTATGTTAATACAATGTAGTATACTTTAAGTGAAGGAAGCAATGGATTGATAAGAACCATCAAATTTATAATTGTTTTTATGTCAGGCATTTTATAGAGAGATATTCTATAAAGGCCACATAGAACCTGGATTCCATAAAATCCAGGTAATATATTGATCTCACATCTGTAAATCAACAATTTGATCATTAAATGGATGCATTCGTAATAAATTTAAATTTAAAATTATGCAGATTTTATATTTTTTCAATAGAACAATAAAATACCAGCATAGAAATCATCAACTGAGTCTCATGCCTCTAGACAGAACCATAATTAAGTCATCTTAGGGAACTGTCCATCCCAGTGAGAGTCTGTAACATGCTCAGTATTCTATTCTTATAAAGATCTTTCAACAGAAGTTTCTTTATTATGTTTAATTCAAGTATTTGCTTTTCAGTTTAATCCCACATCACGTGACTTTATATTACACATAGGAATTCATCCCATTATAGAAATTTATGCAGTAAATGTCCTTATTCCATGATTTTATTTTACCCAGTGTCACTCTGATGGAAAATATTGTGTCATTTCATATTTATCATTAATATTATTTTCATATATTAACTATATTTTCTTCTCTTTTGTCATAGAGTAATGATTTGCTATTACATTGCCTATTGTTTTAAAAGATTTTATTTATTTATTTGACAGACAGAGATTACAATCAGGCAGAGAGGCAGGCAGAGAGAGAGAGAGGAGAAGCAGGCTCCCCACTGAGCAGAGAGCCCGACGCAGGGCCTGATCCCAGGATCCTGGGATCATGACCCGAGCCGAAGGCAGAAGCCCTAACCCACTAAGCTACCAGGCACCCCTCTCATTGCATATTCTTTCCTTCTCACTTACTTGTGATCTCTGTCAGGTAAATAAATAAAATCTTAAAAAAAAATATGCAATGAGAAAAAGTCTCTTCAACAAAAGGGGATGGGACAACCAGATAGCTACATGCAAGAGAATGAAACTGGACCACCTTCTTACACCATACACAAAAATAAACTCAAAATGGATTAAACACCTAAATGTGAGACCTGAAACCATTAAAATCATAGAAGAAAGCACAGGCAGTAATTTCTCTGACATTGGCCATAGCAACATTTTTTTTTAGATCTATCTCCTAAGGCAAGGGAAACAAAAGCAAAAATAAACTGTTGGGCTATACCAAAATAAAAAGCTTCTGCACAGCAAAGGAAACAATCAACAAAATAAAAAGACAACCTATTGGATGGAGAAGATGTTTGCAAATGACATAAATAATAAAGGGTTATAATCCAAAATACACAAAGAACTTATGGGACTCAACACAGGAAAAAATAATCCAATTAAAATGGGCAGAAGAGATGAACAGACATTTCTTCAAAAAAGACCAACAGGGGCCGCCTGGGTGGTTCAGTGGGTTAAGCCTCTGCCTTCAGCTCAGGTCATGATCCTGGGGTCCTGGGATCGAGCCTCACATCGGGCTCTCTGCTCAGCAGGGAGCCTACTTCCCCCTCTCTCTCTGCCTGCTGCTCTGCCTACTTGTGATCTCTGTCTGTCAAATAAATAAATAAAATCTTAAAAAAAAAAAAAAGACCAACAGATGGCCAAACGGGTGAAAAGAAGGTCAACATCACTCATCATCAGGGGAATGCAAATCAAAACCATAATGAGATATCACATCACACCTGTCAGAATAGCTAAAATAAAAAGTACAAGAAACGAGTGTTGGTGAGGTTGTGGAGAAAAAGGAACCCTCATGCACTATTGGTGAGAATGCAAACTAGTGCAGCCACATTGGAAGACAGTGTGGAGGTTCCTCAAAAAATTAAAAATTTTACCATATGATCCAGTAATTCCACTACTGGATATTTAGCCAAAGAATAAAAAGCATTATTCAAAAAGATATATGCATCCACATGCTTATTAGAGCCTTATTACAATTGCCAAGTTATGGAAGCAGCCTAAATGTCTCTCAATAGATTAATCAATAAAGAAGAGGTGAGATAGGTAGATAGATAGATAGATAGATATAGTGGAATATTACTCAGTCATAAAAGAGAATGAAATCTTGCCATTTGCAACAACACAGATGGATCTAGAGGGTATGGTGCTAAATGAAGTAAGTCAGATAAAGACGAATACCATATGATTTCACTCATATGTAGAATTGAAGAAACAAAGCAAACAAATGAAAAAAAGAGACCAAAAAACAGACTACTAACAATCTGGTAGAGAACAACTGTTAGAGAAAACATCATTTTCTCGGAGAACAAACTGATGGTTACCAGAGGGGAAGTGGTTGAGTGAAATAAGTGAAGGGGATTAAGAATACACTTATTGTGATGAGCACTGAGTAATGTCTATAATTGTTGAATTACTACATCGTACACTCAAAACTAATGTAACTCTGTATGTTAATTATCCTGGAATTAAAATAGTCAGTCATGAAGATAAAAAGTATAACCTGGGGAATATAGTCTATAATATTGTAATAACATTGTATGGTGACAGGTTAGCATAGCTCAATGTATAGAATTGTCTGATCACTATGCTGTACACGTGAAACTAACATAACATTGTATGTAATCTGTACTTTAATAAAAAAAAGTACAGGTAGGCCGTAAGGACTCACTAAATTGACAGAAGGCTGGAAGTCTTTGAAAAAAGGCTGAATACAGGGGAGACATGGAGGTATACAATTTTAGCACCATGCTACTGCTGCTGAGAGCAGCCTGATTCCCAGATGCCCCTCATATTTGGTTCAATCACTCAAGATGCAAAATTCTGGCAAGGAGCATTTTGTTGCTTGAGGCCCTGTGTCTGCTGCTGAGTTGCACCAAATGGCAGCTGGAGGAAAGGTCTGGTCCTGTTTCCATAGAGAGCCTCAGCAGGGGATATAGGTGCCAGGAATAGTCCACACATTAATAAAACACAACAAGGAATTTCATCCATAGGAAGATTGAGCTACTGATAGAAAGCAGGAAGGAAGGATGCTGGACAGCCATAAAAAAAAAAACAGCAAATATGCACTACTGAATCAAGGCAAATTAAGAGAGGCTATTTTTCCATTTAACTTAAATCTTTCCTATTTTGGTGGATCCATTTTGTCATAAAACATTGCAGTTTTCTTTCACAATACCTTTACTTTAAGTGGCACACATTTATCATTTCTTCTAAATTCTGTTGCAAGCAGATTCATGGGCAGCTTATAGTACTCATATGCTCTATCCTACTTTTTGGCAATAGCATCATGAAAAATAATGGCAACATTGCATAAAAGCTACAATTAAAGTTCTGTCTTTAGATCTTCAAAATACTTCTTAAGAATAGTAGCAGCATTTTGTGTGTGTATAAAAAAAAACCTCTTAGCAACTGAAAAGCTATTAGCATTCTTTCAAAAGCCAGTATCAGTCTTAGAATCTTGTATTTTTTCCAGCTTAATTGAGATGTAATTAACCTATAACATGTGTAAGTTTAAGGTGTACAGCCTGTTAATTTGATATACTTACATATTATGAAATGAATATGACTTAGGGTAGTTAACTCTTCCATCACCTCACATAATTACCATTTCTTCTTTGTGATTAGAATATTGAAGATCTACTCTTAGCAACTTTTAAGTATATACAGCAGTATCATTAACTATCATCACCATGCTGTACATTAGATCCCCGGGACATTTTATAACTGAAAGTTTGTACTTTTTATCAACATCTTCCCATTTCTTTTCCCCCACCTCCTAAGCCTCCAGCAACCACTATTTTGGGTAGGACTTCCAATACTATGTGAAATACAAATGGTGAGAGTGGGCAAATTTCTGCTGTTTCTGATCTTGGAGGAAAAGCTTTCAGTGATTCACTGCTGTGTATGATGTTATCTGTGAGCTTGTCTTATATGGCCTTTATTATGTTGAGATCCATTCATTTTATACCCAATTTATTGAGAAATTTTATCATGAAAGGATATTGGATTTTGCCAGTTGCTTTTTGTAAAGCTATGGATGTGATCATATAATTTTTCTTTCATTCTACTAATGAAATCATACTTACTGATTCGCTTATGTTGAACCATCCTGACAACCCTGGGATAAAGCCTCTTGATCATGGTGTATAATCCTTTTAATATTCCGTTGAATTCTCATATTTGCCAATATTTTGTTGAGAATTTTTCATCTATATTCATTAGGGATATTTGCCTATAATTTCCTTTTTTGTGTGTGTGGTGTCCTTATCTGACTTTTGTAGAAGGGTGGTGCTGGTCTTGTAAAATGAGTTTGGGAGTCTTTCCACCTCTTCAGTTTTTGGAAGAGTTTTGAGGATTGGCTCTAATTTTTCTTTAATGTTTGGTAGAATTTATCAGGGAGACCATCTGGTCCTGGGCTTTTCTTATTGGGAGATTTTTGCTTACTGCTTCAGTCATCTTACTCATTATGAGTCTGTTCGGATTTTTTAGTTCTTTATGATCAGTCTTGGTAGGTTTTACATTTTGAAGAATTTATCCATTTCTTTTTGGTTATCCAGTTTGTTGATGCACAATTATTTGTGGTAGTCTCTTACCCACTGTCTTTCTGTGGTATTAGTTATATCTCCTCTTACGTTTCTGATTTTATTTATTTGAGTCTTCTTTTTTTAGTCTAGTAAAAGTTTTTCAATTTTGTTTATATTTTCAAAAAGTACCTCTTCAGTTTGTTGATCTTTTAAATTGTTTTTCTCGTCTCTATTTAATTTATTTCTGCTATGATCTTTGTCATTTCTTTCTTTCTTTTTTTTTTTCTGCTAACTTTGGGCTTAGTTTGTTTTTATAGTTCCTTAAGGTGTAAAATCAGGTTGTTTATTTGAGATCTGTTTTCTTTATTGCTATACATTTTTCTTTTTGTACTGCTTTTGCTGCATATGTTTTGGGGTATGTTTTTGTTTCCATTTTCACTTGTTTTAAGATAATTTTTAGTTTTCTTTTTTCTTTTTGACTCATTGTTTATTCAGGAGTGTTTTGTTTAATTTTCATATATTTGTAAATTTTCCAGTGTTTCTCTTGTTATTGATTTCTAGTTTCATACCATGGTGGTCAGAAAAGACAGTATGATTTTAATCTTAAATTTGCTGAGACTTGTTTTGTATTGTAATGCATAGTCAATCCTGGAGAATGTTCTTTTTTTTTCCCCCTGGAGAACGTTCTGTGTGCACTTGACGGGTCAGTTGGTTAAGCGGCTGTCTTCAGCTCTGGTCATGATTCCAGGGTCCTGGGACTGAGCCCGACGTTGGTTCCCTGATCAGCAGAGAGCTTGCTTCTCTCTCTCCCTTTGCCTGCCACTCTGCTTACTTGTGCTCTCTCTCTATCTCTCTGTCAAATAAATAAATAAAATCTTAAACAAACAAACAAAACACAGCTATTTTGAGGGACACCTGGGGGACTCAGTGGGTTAGGTGGCTGCCTTCGGCTCAGGTCACGATCCCAGCATCCTGGGATGGAGTCTGACATGGAACTCCTTGCTGCTTCTCCCTCTGCCTCTGTCTGCCATTCTGCCTGCCTGTGCTCTCTCTCTCTGACAAATAAATAAATAAAATCTTTAAAAAACCCACACAGCTATTTTGAATTCTTTATTGGCTAAATCACAAATACCCATGTAGTTGGGACAGTTACTGTAAGATTATCGTGTTCTTTGCTGGTCTCATGTTTCCCTGATTCTTCATGTTCTCTCAAGTTTTATATTGCTGTTTTCACACTGGAAGTAGCAGCTACCTCCTCCAGTTTTTTACTAACTGCCCTCTCCAATTGCCCAAACTTACATATTTTAGTCACTAAATTTGGGGGTGCATTGTTACACAGCAATAGGTAACAGGAACATTTGTATATGTAGAGTCTTCTCTCTTATAGTGGCTAGATAGTATGCTGTTTTTAAAAATATACCACAGTTTACGGGGCACCTGGGTGGCTCAGTGGTTTAAAGCCTCTGCCTTCGGCTCAGGTCATGATCTCAGGGTCCTGGGATTGAGCCCTGCGTCGGGCTCTCTGCTCAGCCGGAGCCTGCTTCCTCCTCTCTCCCTCTGCCTGCCTCTCTGCCTACTTGGGATCTCTGTCTGTCAAATAAATAAACAAATTCTTTAAAAATATACATATATACCACAGTTTATTTAAACATTCTCCAATGTTTCATTAATACAAACAATACTGCAGTGAATATCTGTATACATATGTATGTTATGTATATAGTGAAAGTATCTTTAAAGGACAAATTCCTAGAAGTAGATGTTGGTTCAAGGATTTATGCATGTGTAATTTTCTTAGATATTTCACAATGGCCCAATAAAGTCACATCAATTTTCATAACCTTCAGAAATTTATGAAAATGCCTATTATCTCATATCACCAATATAGTGTGAAATCAACTTGTTTGCTTTTTTTTTTTTAAACCAATCTTCTAGGTAAAAAGTGGTATCTCAAATGTAGTTTATTTATTTATTTATTTATTTGAGAGAGAGAAAGAGAGCATGAGCACAGGGAGGGGCAGAGGGAGAGAGAGAAAGAGAATCTTAATTAAGCAGAGTCCACCCTAAGCACAGAGTCTGATGTGGGGCTCAATCTCAGGACCTTAAGAGCATGATCTCAACTGAAATCAAGAGTCAAATGTTGGGGTGCCTGGGTGGCTCAGTCAGTTAAGCAACTGCCTTCGGCTCAGGTCATGATTCCAGGGATCTGGGATCGAGTCCCACATCGGACTCTCTGCTTGGTAGGGAGTCTGCTTCTCCCTCTACCTTTTCTCCTGCTTGTGCATGCTCTCTCTTTCTCTTTCTCTCTCTCTCTCACACGCTCTCTCTCAAATAAATAAATAAAATCTTAAAAAAAAAAGAGATGCTTAATTGACTTAAGCCATCCAGGTGCCCCTCAATTGTAGTTTAAATGGGGATTTCTTTTTTTATGAGAGAATTTGAACATCTTTTCAAATTCTTGAATCATTTATAATTCTTTTCCAATGAATTGTCTGTTCATGTTTTCTTCTGCTAGATTGCTGGTCTTTCTTTTTATTCAATTGTTAGGGCTCTTTAAAGAAATTATGTCTTTGTGATGTGTTGTAAAATATTCCCAATTTTTCTTTTTTTTTTCCTTATAATAGTTTTTAGTTATGCAGGTTTAAAAAAATCATTGGAAGGACATTTACGAGATCTACCCTCATAATAAAATTTTAAGTGCACAATACAGTATTGTTATATATAAGCACAGTATTTAAAATTTTTTTATATAGTTGAATTTATCAATTTTACTTTTGGCATTTTTTGGGTTTTGTGTCATATTTAGGCATTTCCTATTTCAATAAGACTTAAAACACTTTTCTCTACTACCTTTTAAAAATGTATCTTTTTAAAAAAGATTTTATTTATTTATTTGAGAGAGACAGAGAGAGAGAATGCACATAAGCAGGGTGGAGGGCAGAGGGAGAGGCAGGCTCCCTATGGAGCAGGGAGCCCGATGCGGGACTCAATCCCAGGACCCTGAGATCATGACCCAAGCTGAAGGCAGACGCTTAACGACTGAGCCACCCAGGCGTCCCAAAAATGTATCTTTTTATGTCTGGAGTTTATTTTGCAGTAGGGAGTGATGTAGGAATCAAACTTAATTTTTTCCATATGACCTACCATTTTTTTCTAATATCATGTACTAAATATACATATTCTTTTGCAAAGCGTCATTAATAACCACATTTATCCTAGAGAAAGAACTTGCATGCCCACATGGTAGCATAATACTGTAAACATTTTAGCAAAAATGGGGCACAGTATTTTATTTTATTTATTTTTTTAAAAGATTTTATTTATTTATTTGACAGAGATCACAATTAGGCAGAGAGGCAGGCAGACAGAGAGAGAGAGAGAGAGAGAGGAGGAAGCATACTCCCTGCTGAGCAGAGAGCCCGACATGGGGCTTGATCCCAGGACCCTGGGATCCATGACCTGAGCTGAAGGCAGAGGCTTTAACCCACTGAGCCACCCAGGCGCCCTGGGGCACAGTATTTTACATGACTTATCTCATTTAGTCTTTAAAGAATCCCTATCTCTATGAGGTATTCTCATTTTGGGCTGTGGACCCTGATTTTGAGGGGGGTTTAAGTAATTTTCTTAAGGGGATAAGGCCTAGGATGTGGCAGAGTCAGGATTCAAAACCACTTCTGTCATGCCTCAAATTCTGCTCTTACTGACAGTACTATATATAAGTGGGGATGTCTGGCTTTAAACCACTGTGCTATTCAGCTTACCTCTTCATAAGTTAATATTCATAAATTAATAAAAGTCCCCTTTTAACTAAAAAAGTTGTGAGGCTATTTTTTTGGCCCCAGAGAACACCTGCTTCAGAGAAAAGCCTTGTTGGGAAGTCAGTTGCCATGCACTGCAAATGATGCTGATGGTAGTAGCAGCATATTTGTGGGTCACCTGTTATCTCTCCACTGTGTATATTATATCCCTGGTACAGTCAAGGTAGCTGAAAATTCGTTTGGTTACCAAAATATCTAAGGATGTTCAGTTCAAATCCATTCTGATCAGCTATAGATCAGAGGTTCCAACAACCTCCTCCTTGGGGCTGATTAACTTGCTAAAAGAGCTCACAAAACTCAGAAACATCTTATTTACTAGATTATCAGTTTATTACAAAAGAAGGTAACTCAGGAACAGTCAGATGGAAGAGATGCATAGGGCAAGGTATGGGGAAACAGGCACAGAGTTTCCATGCTCTCCGAGTAAACCACTCTCCCCGAATCTCCTCGTGTTCACCAACCCAGAAACTTTCTGAACCCATGTTTTCAGTTTTTTAATGGAGGCCTCATTATAACAGCATGATTGATTAAATCATTGGCCATTGGTGATGGAACTCAAATCTCCAACTCCTTTCTTCTCCTAGGAGGCCAGGGAGGTGGAAATGAAAGTTCCAACCCTCAGTCACAAGGTTGGTTCCCCCTGCCCCCTGCCCCGCCCCAAACCCATCTTCATTCTTAGGTGCTTTGCAAAGGTCACCTCATTAACATGAACTCAGGTGTGGTTGAAAGGGGCTTATTAGAATATCAAAACACCTTTGTCACTCCTATCACTTAGGAAATTCCAAGGGTTCTAGGGGACCTGGGTCGGGGATGGGGAAGAAAAAATACGCATTTCTCATTATAAATCACAATGTCACATAATAGTATTAAAGAGTTTCATTCCTGGATAACTGAACAAATTGTAGCCTTAGGTTTGCACATTTCTACTATTACTTTTAGTTCTGAATTTAGTGTCCAAATTCTGAATTCCAGGAAGATAGGGGCAAGTGATGGCAGTAATAAAGTTATTAATGTCAATATGTTTTTCTTAAATCCTGTGTTCCAGTTATAACTTGTTGATAAGTCTGTTTGGCATATTTATTTTCCTGCTGATTTTTTTCTTTTATTTTTCTTCCCTTAATGTGGTGTTAAAATTCAAGTGAGTAAATTTGAAGGTCTAATTTGCTTTATTCAATGATTTATGAAGCAGTCAGCATCCCATCTAGCAAGTAGAAAGCAGCTCCAAGTTGCTGTACAAAAATGTAAGGTTTTCATAGACAGATGGGGACAGAAAAAGTTTTCTTACAAAGAGTGGGTTGTTTCAGGTAAAGACACCTTTCTCTGAGGGAAGGTCAGGGGTTGGTCAGGCATATTTCCTCACTAGTATCGATCAGGAAATTCCAGATTGACTGGTTAAAGGTCACATTCCTGGAGGAGGTTGAAACTGCAGTTAAATCTTGTTTTGCTGTCATGGGGGTAAGTGACTCCATTTTGGGCCTATTGTGCCTTTTTTTAAAACAGTTCCCTTTTTTTGATCAGACTCTCAGCCTAACTGAGAGATGTGATTAAAACTGAAGGCATTTACACCATGATCACCTACTGCTTTGTAGCCCTTGTGGCTTTTACTTAACCTCTGTGTGATATTCACAGGTCATGATTTTTTTGCCGAATCCCTGTAGTGTTTATAAATTATGATTTTTAGCTAGTCATTTTCTTCAGTCCTTTTCTGACATACCAATGTTTTTTGTTTTCTTTTTTTTTTAACATTTATTTATTTATTTTAGAGCACACATGTGCGCGCACACACGTGAGCAGGGGGAGGGGCAGAGAGAAAATCTCCAAGCAGACTCCTTGCTGAACACACACACACACACACACACACACACACACACACACACGCAACTCCAGTCTCAGAGCTCTATCCCAGGTGCTGAGATCATGACCTGAGCGGAAATCAAGAGCCAGCCACTTAACTGACTGAGCCACCCAGGTGTCCCTGGCATGCCAGTCTTAGTGAGATCATTTGCTTGGTGGTTAACAGCTATGAACATGCATCCATGCTTTTAAGAGAAGACAGTGCACCAGGGAGAGTACTATGATTACTATAAGCAGGATAATACCCAATGTCTGGAGTATATTTCCAGCCCAAACCAATCAAAATCAAAGTAGTCAAAGATATGTTGAAGGAGTCACCTTTTTAAGCCAAATGCCTTCCTCAGTGATCTTATGTAATTGAGCTTTAACTTCCCCAGAAGTGTTAATCCGGGTGCAACAGGTGGTGTTGACCATAGCACAGATACCTCCTTGCTCAGCTAAATGATAATCAAGGGCTATCCTATTACAGAGTACAACTTGGACCAGAGAGTCTAAAGATTTTTTTTGGACAGGGATGGTCCTAGCTGTGGATTCTGAAATATTTTCAAGAATTAAGGAAAGGTTCCTGATCATATTCTTATTTACATTTATTCCTGATTAGGGAAGTAGAGATCTATCAAAGGAAGCTAATTTTGAATCATGAATACTCCATGATAGGTCCTTTCCTTTTTTTTTTTTTCAAGATTTTTAAAAAATTCATTTATTTGACAGATATCACATGTAGGCAGAGAGAGAGAGGAGGAAGCAGGCTCCCTGCTGAGCATTGTTCTAATTCTAAAGATTACCTTCCACCCCCTTAGCAATAGCCTGGAGATACACATAGTGGTGTATATAGTGGTGTACTCAGGCCAATGCCAGAGTAAAGGAAAGGAAGAGAAGAGGAAAGGATTTTATGTTTAGTTAAAGTATGAAGTCTTCATCTGGCATCTTGGGAGGAAGCAGTCTACTTCAATGTTAACTTCTCTTCCTAGTCAATTTGGAGGTTTCCAACATTTGTACAGGACCAGATGTCCAGTGAAGCTTCTTCAGCAGAGAGATATGTACTAAAGGCTCAAGACCCTGAAGTTCAGGGAGGAGGACTTGGTATAATCCCTTCCAAGGCAATCCAGGGGGTAGTCTTTATTCTTAGTAATTCCAAATTAGAAGGGTGGGAGAAAATTGGAAGTGTTAGTGTTACAGGATTTTTCCTTTGGTGCCCATGGTTCTTGGTCACATCACTTTGAAAAATGAATAGTTAGACCAGGCAGAATGGCGGGCAGCAAAGCAAGGTTCACTGATAGTGAAGCAAAGCTTATTAAGTGTTAGTACAAAGCTCCCACAGAGGGAGGGAGCCTGAAAGGATTGTGACTGGAGTTTCTTTCTTTCTTTTTTTAAAGATTTTATTTATTTATTTGACAGACAGAGATCACAAGTAGGCAGAGAAGCAGGCAGAAAGAGGGGGGAAGCAGGCTCCCCAAGCAGAGAGCCCAATGCAGGGCTTGATCCCAGGACTCTGGGATCATGACCTGAGAGGAAGGCAGAGGCTTTAACCCACTGAGCCACCCAGGCTCCCCTTCATTAGAGTTTCTAAATCCAGGGTTTTTTTATGGGCTTGTTGGAAGGCTGTTTTAATCTGATTAACCCTCCTGTGCCTGTCATCCAATCAGGTTTTTGTCATCTATCACATGGAAAAGGAGGGAGGGTGGTGTAAAATCCTTTTAAGTGTGGCTTCCTCTTAAAGCAGAGGCCTCTTGTCCTTGCCTGCCTTTCTTCCAACTATCCTTCTTCATTAGCTTGGAAAGTGTTCCAGATATTTGAGGAAATTAGAAAGATCCAGGATTCAGTTCAGTTTATAAGTATATAACAAAATTTGAGACAACCTCAAAACCTCAGAAACTAAGGTGAAAACAGTATCCTTCTTTACAATTGCCCCATTTTTTTACCAAAGATAATCATAGTAAAACTAATTTATTACACAAACTTGGCTTGGTTTGTTAGATAAGTGTAGCAAGAACAGTGATTGATTATATAGGCTCTTTTTAAGACTGTTGTGCAGGAACCTTTAAGAGGGAATCTCAGATTGACCTTTTCTTAAAGCCTCTGAGGCCAGGAAGCCAAGTCAAGGACTGTCATCAGATTCTAGTTGATAAGATTGCTGGAAACCCTGTAAGCAAGGTGCTGGGCTGATTTTTCCCAAGAGGCTTTATTGACTTCATGAAGTTAACCTTAGTTCCTTAAAGTTGTCTGGTCATATCTGAGTCTATATACATCTCTCTCAAATATGACATTCCAGTCAAAGCCTTGGTAATAGAGCCAATGTTTAAGACAGATTCTTATTGAACTTATGTATATTAAGTAATTGTATTGCCATTAAAAGAACACTCCAGGATTTCTAAATTCTGGGGGGATCAGATAGGGAGAAAAGTAAATGTTTCATCTTGTTTACAGAGGAATACTTTACCAAATTGCTGTAAGCCCTAGATAACTTAAGAGCAAGGATTTCCGGGGCACCTGGGTGGCTCAGTGGGTTAAAGCCTCTGCCTTCGGCTCAGGTCATGGTCCCAGTGTCCTGGGATCGAGCCCCACATTGGGCTCTGTGCTCTGCAGGGAGCCTGCTTCCCCCTCTCTCTCTATCTGTCTGCCTCTCTGCCTACTTGTGATCTCTGTCTGTCAAATAAATAAATAAAATCTTAAAAAAAAAAAAAAAAGAGCAAGGATTTCCTGGCATGCCTGGGTGGCTCAGTTGGTTAAGCATCTGCCTTTGGTTCAGGTCATGATCTTGGGGTCCTACGATCCCTGCTTAGTAGGTAGTCTGCTTCTCCCTCTCCCTCTGCCCTGCCTCGCACATGTTCTCTCTCTCTCTCAAATAAATAAAATCTTTCTTTAAAAAAAAAAGAGAAAACTTACATTTAGGAAAATAAAACATTAAGGAATCAGAAATATTTCAGACAAAAAGTCATCGAAAATTATAATCAGCCTCAGTTTATTCACTCTGATGTTATTAACTCTTGTTCTGCTTGAATCCAGTTTTTTCTTTTTTTTTTTTTTTTTAAGATTTTATTCATCTGTTTACTTGAGAGAGACAGAGAGAGGAAGCGCACACGAACTGGGAGAGGAACAGAAGGGGAGGGACAGTGAGGGGGAAAGAATCTCAAGCAGGCTGTATACTGAGTATAGAACCCGATGCAGGACTTGGTCCCAGGATCCTGAGATCATGACCTGAGTTGAAACCAAGAGCCAGCTGCTTAACTGACTGAGCTACCTATGTGCCCTGAATCCAGTTTTTTTCTTTTTCTTTAAATAAAGATGTATTTAGGGGCACCTGGGTGGCTCAGTGGGTTAAGCCTCTGCCTTCAGCTCAGGTCATGATCTCAGGGTCCTGGGATCAAGCCCTGCATCGGGCTTTCTGTTCAGCAGGGAGCCTGCTTCCTCCTCTCTCTCTCTCTCTGCCTGCCTCTCTGCCTACTTGAGATCTCTGTCAAATAAATAAATAAAATCTTTAAAAAAATAAAGATGTATTTATTTGAGACAGACAGAGATAGCGAGAGAGAGTATGAGCAGGGAGGAGAAGGAGAAGCGGGGCACTGAGTGGGGAGCCTGACTTGGGGCTCAATTCCAGCACCCTGTGATCATGACCTGAGCCAAAGACAGATGCTTAACCAACTGAGCCTCCCAGGTGACTCTGAATCCAGTTTTTTTCTATTACTTTTTGAAATACCCATTTCAGTTTTATGATCTTAAAGTTATTGGAAACATGTTATTTCTCCAAGAGTCCTTCCTATGAATATCTTTGAGGATGAAGCACTATTGCAGGGATACTTTTGCAAGAGCATCTGAGTAAAACAATAACTCCCGATAAATGACAAAGATTTAAAATACCCATTGTTAAAGTTCTATTGAGAATTCATTATAAGGGAATTGACAAGGAAATTTGATTATTTCTCTAACGTACAATGTTTTAAAATAACAACTAGAATTATGACTGATAATATTATACCGAGACATATCAGATTTCTAGGAATTCCATACCATTTCTAGAACACTTATAACATATACTTATGCAAATACAACATAAAGAAGACTTAGTATTAGTTCTTATTTGATAGTGCTTCCTATGTAACTTATCAAAAAGCCTAATTAGTTTAACATTTCCTTTTTTTATAAGAAGACAGAACAAATCTTTTAAGATGTTCCAGGGACCCTCTGAAAAATTGCAAAGTTAGTTTGAAATCAAAAAGACTTCATTTAGAATTTGATTTTGGAAAGTTTTGTCAAAAATACCAAAGGCTTCAGAAACACCTAGTTAAATAGGATCATAGGTAACTATAAAATAATCCTTAGTTATCTATTTAACCATAGTCACAGTTTAAAACTTTGCCGGCAAATACAGAAATTTTAATAGCTGTAAAAAAAACCAACCAACCAAACAAAAACCACTTACTGATTTAATAGAGAAGACTCACCCTTCTTAACTAATCAGAAGACCTGATAAAGACAACATAGGAAATTACTTTTGCAAGACACAAAATCTTTGTTTTCTAAGCAGATTACTTAAAATGTAAGGAAAAACCTTTTATAATCTCCTGTACTTGGTCTCCTAAAGCAGACCAAATATAAGAAGACATTTTGTTTTTAGCAGATGAAAGAAAATTAAGCTCCTGTTTGGCATAAGTACATTATGGATTTTAAAGCTTAATTTTATAACCCTTTTAATAAATTCATTTGATTTTAGCCAGATTGACCACATAAGGTTAGATTCTCTCTCTCTCTCTTCCCAACTTTCAATATTTGTTTTTTTAATCTCCTCTTTATCACTCTGAAATAACCAATTTCACTTTAGGACAAAATTACTTTCTTTTCCCTCAAAAAAAAAAATGCATCTCTACTCCTCATAACTTCTCTTATCCTACTTTTTTTTTTTTTAAAGATTTTATTCATGTATGACACAGAGAGATAATGAGAGAGGGAACATAAGCACAGGGGAGCTGGTGAAGGAGAAGCAGGCTCCCTGTTGAGCAGGGAGCCCAATATGGGGCTTGATCTCAGGACACTGGGATCGTGACCGAGCTGAAGGAAGACACCTAATGACTGAGCCACCCAGGGCACCCCCCTACTTTTCTTATATACAGAGATGTTTCCCTTATCATTTCTAGTAGCTTTAATTACATATATTAGTATTTTTGACCTTCAAAAACCCTAATTTTTAGTGAAAATAAAAAGCAAACAATTATGAACTGTCTTTAATATTAGCATTATGTGGCTTGGCAAATTTAGAAATATATTTTATAATTTCTAAAACATATGCTTTCTCATAGTGAATTTTTCAGTGTGGCATAAAACATGCTTATTAATAGACCCATATATATTTTAGTTTCTTTCTAAAAGGAAGCCAGAAGTGGATAAACCTATGTTCAGTAATTAATGTTACAGTATTTTAAAAAAAATTTTATTTATTTATTTGACAGAGAGAGAGAGCACAGGTAGGCAGAGAGGCAGGCAGAGGGAGAGGGGGAAGCAGGCTCCCTGCTGAGCAGAGAGCCCCATGTGGGTCTCAATCCCAGCACCCTGAGACCATTACCTGAGCTGAAGGCACAGGCTTAACCCACTGAGCCACCCAGGTGCCCCAATGTTGTAGTATTTTATCTTATTTGGAAATGATCTAGAAATCCAATGACTAGCCATCATTTAATTTTACTTAGCAAAAAGGTTTTGGGTTACCAAAAAAATTTGGGGAAACTATTTTAAGAGTTCACCTAAAAACTTTTTATCGTACTTATATCTATTTAATTTACTTGTTCTTAAAAATTATGTTTAGATGACCTACACAAGCTTCATAATAGTAGACAAAGTCAGCCATCACACCAAGCTATTTTTCTTGGTGACAAATTTTGTAAGAGATAACATGAACTTATTTGATTAGTAAACCCAGGTAGAATAAAAGTATTATATTTAGTGCGGATAAACCTAAAGATATGCCTTTTAATTAAACCAACAATCTGAAACTAGCTCTAACAAAGAATATTTTCCTTGAAATTTATTTGGGTTAGTTTTTATTACATTTCTGAGAATTTAATTTATATAAGGGCTTAATTTTCTTTCAAGCAATTAAATAGAGCTCTTTTACAAGTTAATTTTGGCAATACCATTCAGAAATAGGAAATACCATACATTTATGACATATAAATATAGACACACAGGAACATACAGGCAGACACAGAGATCACATAGATTCCATTCTAAAATTTTAACCATGAGGGTATTTGTGGAGAAGACATTTAAGTTTTTTTTTTTTTTTTTTTTTTTCACCTAAGTTGTGGGACACCTGGGTGGCTCAGTCAGTTAAGCCTCTGCCTTTGGCTCGGGTCATGATCCCAGCATCCTGGGATGAGTCCCGCATCGGGCTCCTTGCTCAGCAGGGAGGCTGCTTCTCTCTCTGCCTCTGCCTGCTTGTGCTCCTGCTCTCATTCTCTCTGACAAATAAATAAATAAATAAATAAATAAATAAAATCTTTAGAAAAAAGTTCACCTAAGTTTCAAATAATGTTCCCCATTTTGTTTTTCCTGTGTTAATAAATGTCTCCCTTAAGTTGGTGGGTTGATTTTTTTTTTTTTTTAATTTTTTACATTGACTTTTTTTTTTTTAAGATTTTTTGTTTTTTTTTTTTAAGACTCTATTTATTTGAGGGGCACTTGGGTGGCTCAGTAGATTAAAACCTCTGCCTTCGGCTCAGGTCATGATCCCAGGGTCCTGGGACTGAGCCCCACATTGGGCTCTCTGCTCAGTGGGGAGCCTGCTTCCTCCTCTCTCTCTCTGCCTGCCTCACTGCCTACTTGTGATCTCTGTCAAATAAATAAATAAAATCTTAAAAAAATAAAAGACTTTATTTATTTGAGAGAGAGAGAAAACAAGCAGGTGGAGGGGGAGTGAGAGAGGGGGAAACAGACTCACTGCTGAGCACAGAGCCCTATGCAGGGCTTCATCCCAGAATCCTGGGATCGTGATCTGAGCCAAAGACAGATGCTTAACCAACTAAGCCACCCAGGCACCCCATTAAGTTGCTATTTTAAAGCAACTTAAAGCAACTATTTTAAAGTTGCTAGGTAAAAATTGCCAGAGAAGACTGGGTAAAACATTTACAACTCAAGGCACAAGGAAAGAATGTAGCTTCTCCTAAAAGGACTTTTTTCTTTTAAGGTCAGAATTCAATACTTAAAGTCTTTTGAAATAAATAGGCTAGGTTAGTTGCATATCAAAGGACTGACATATATCCATCCATCTATGTTGGAAAGTGTTCTCTTCCCCTGGGTACATTTAGATTAGGAGAGAAGGCCTGAAAGAATTCCTATGAGGCTCTGAGTATCAGCTTCCGGTTTGGCCAAATGTATGATCATAGAGTTATTAAATACTTCCAAATATTTTTCAGGTTCCAGCCAGAACAAACAGTAAATATTCCTGGCAATATTAAAGAACCTTATGAACCCAAGGGGCGTCCTCAAGGTATGAATGATATTATCTCCACATGATCTGGAGTCACTCCCAAAGATAGCCAAAAGAAAGAATCAACAACCTGCATGTCCCGTGCACGAATAAAGCTAGGCCAAGTTCTTAGGCTACAAAATGAGAGAAGCAAGAAGGCAGTAACTATCCTTGAGAGAAAAGGGATCAATAACAAATGGGTCTGGATTTGGAAAGGAAAGGATGACATGAAATTTTATTTTCCTTTCTCAAGTAGACACTCCAGAGATTAGGGAGAGCTGATTCTGAAAAGAATTCTCAATCTTTGCTGGCTTCTACCAGGTTTCCCAGGATTCCCTCTGCAGGCTCTGGTATCTACCAGAATTTGGGAGACCTTTTCATTAATTTTAATTTTAGTTTATATATATATATATGTTTTTAAGATTTTATTTATTTATTTGACAGACAGAGATCACAAGTAGGCAGAGAGGCAGGCAGAGAGAGAGGGGGGAAGCAGGCTCCCTGCTGAGCAGAGATCCCAACGTGGGGCTCGATTCCAGGACCCTGGGACCATGACCTGAGCGGAAGGCAGAGGCTTAACTCACTGAGCCACCCAGGCGCCCCTTAATTTTAATTTATATTTAATAGTTGTTTAAGGTAAAACGTAGCAGTTTGCAAGAAAATCTTGCAGAGTTCTGCCAACTCTGGGAGGGCCATTTGAAGATAAATATGGGGGTGTCTGTAGGCCTTTATCTTGGTGCCCTTTTTTTACAGTCATATAGTTATTGTCAAAGCAGAAAAACAATTCAGAGTACCCAAGTAAAGGAGGATAGAGGGAGCAGTAGGAGTTACATAGTCTTATAATCTTGTTTTAAGTAACCTTTATATCTTTAAATTTTCATTAGCCTTTGCAATGAAACTTTCAGTGAAGCTATTATGGGATTTTTAAACCTTTTAAAGTTTTCTGCATGCCATTCTGTTGGTTTGATTTGGGAATCTTTGCTTTAAAGTGCACTTTTTAAATGATCTTGTCTAATTGGAATGTTCCTCATTATGGCCATTGTAACTCTAAGTTCTTTTTAATAAGATTTTGACATTTTGTACGTATCTACAGCTTTTGGGACCACAGTTCTTAAATATAAAATAAACAGTTGTCCTGAAAGATGGTGTGTTTGACTCTTTAGAAATTAAAGATCCCATCTTTTTAGCTAGCCTTTTGAGTCTCTTGGAACCAGATTACTACCTAAGAGGGATATGCTGTGTGACTGGGAATTTTATGGTATTTTATAGTGTACTTTGTTGCACGGAAATTTTCTTGAGGTTGGCAGGTGACTGTCAATCTAACTCATTTTGTGATCAACTTATCCTAACATGGGAGTCTTTAAATTAGGTGGTGAGTGGTCTGGCAGCTTTTAAATGCTCAACCCTTGCCCACCAATTTTGTGGCAGCTTCTGAGATTCCCATTAGCAATAGACTCTAGCTACACAAAATGAGCCAAGTAAACATGTGCACCTTAATATACCAGCATTAACCAGTGAGCTAGAGACTGGGAAAAGGACTGAAACAGCAGACCTAGAGGATCAGCAGACTGATTCCAAACAAATGGAGAACCGCAGGTGCCAAGAACAGTTCCCAGAATAGAATCTGGAGAAGGATGCCAAGGCATGCAATTTAGATGTTACTGTGCACACCTCCAATACTTCCTATTGTGGAACCTTGGACCGGGGTAAGGATTGAACCTGCAAATGAGAAATATCAACAAACAGGGACTGCAGACAGGGGGCTCCACATACATAAGGAACTGTGAATTGCTACTAACAGTTCTCATATGGATCTTGGGACAGAATCAGGGGCTGGGAAGTTATACCAGTTGGGAATTACAGACTGAAAAGCTAATTCGATCAGGAACTCAATGCTAGAGAGCGAGCTCAGAATCAAGAGGAAATACCCATGGCTTTCAGAACTAGCAAGAAAGACAACTCAAAAAGTTTGCAGCACACCTGTGTTTCTCATTGTTCCCCAAACCATTGGAAATCTCCTTTGGTCCTGCTGCTGCCACCAAATCTGTTAAAAATCAATTTTTTTTTTAAAGGCAAAATTCATCGAGTAAATTTGAAGATCCAATTGGCTTTATTAAATGATTCATAAACCAGGCAGCATCCCATCTAGCAAGTAGCAAGGAGCTCCTAGAAGCTGTAAAAAACAGAAGGTTTTTATAGAGTGGATTGCTTCAGGCAAGATCACCTTTCTTGTAGGGAATGGCAGGAATCTATCATGCAGATTGTCTCACTAACATTGATCAGGAAATTCTAAATTGATTAAAGGTCATGCTCCTAAGAGAGGTTGAAACTGCAGTTAAAATCTCATTTTGCTATCCCGGGTGCAAGTGACTTCATTGGGGATCTGTTGTTTCTTTTTTTTTTTTTTAAACAATGGAGAATAAATATTTTAAGGCAATGTGAAATGAAATAAACCACTGATGTTAAAAATGGACATTAGTTAGCAACGGTACAGAAATAATGATGTTTTGTTAAATATCATTTCTGCTGCTCACTATAACTTTATTAATAATTTATTTTATTTATAATGGGTCAGCAGATGGTAAAAGTTTAAAATCTGCAAGTGTAAAATTATCTGAGATAAGAAAATCAGTTAAGATATCTCTGTTAGAGCATCAACTTTTAATGTGGTATTCAATAAAATAATTAGAAGTTTGGTCTGGAAAAAAAATTCACTTATTTAAAACAATATACATAATGAGAAGAAATCCAATAGATTATTGGACTACATATAGCAAAGTTCTGGTTTATATACTTTTTAAAACTCTAGGATTTGGACTGGAGCACGTTGAAGACTTGGGCAAGCAGATGCTTTATATATCCTGGGATAGTTCTGTCGTCAAGTGTCTCTTTCACAACTGTCCCTTCATTTCCATTCTTAATGCTCCTATTCTATTTCAGCTCTTTACATTGTCTCCCACAGTCTCTGGTAATAATCTTTTAATTGGTCTCTCTTTCTTGGAGCTTCCCCCTTTCTGACTTATTTGTATAGAGCTCTGGATTAATCTTTTTTTATATATCCTTTTTTGAAAGATTTTATTTATTTGTCAGAAAGAGAGAGACAGGCAGAGAAGAAGGAGGCTTCCCACTGAGCAAAGGGAGTCCAACTAGGGCTCAATCCAGGACTCTGGGATCATGACCTACCTAAAGGCAGATGCTTAACTGACTGAGCTACCCAGGTGTCCCTGGGATTAATCTTAATACAGTTTTCTTCAATTGTTCATCATAACCTTTTGAGCTTCTCAGCTATGCATTCAAAATCCACTGTGAATTCTAGCTTTACTCCCTGTCTGACCTGAATCTCATGTCTCCTGCAGACTCAGACAAGGGAGTAAAAACAGTGGACTCCCCTCACAAAAATAAACAACATTCTAATAGTTCAGCCCCATCCTTACTGCTGCAAAGGCCCCTGTTATTTATGAGGTTCTTTTCCTTTTGTTTGGCTCTGTTGTTTTTCACTAGGACTATCTGCTGAGGTCTTCTCATCCTCATGAATGCCTTTGTAAGAATAACAACAATAAAGATTAATCATTTCACAATGTATACAAATATCAAATTATTATGTTGCACACCTAAAATTAATATAATGTTATATGTCACTTATATCTCAGTTCAAGAAAAGAAAGAGAAAAAGAAAGGAAGGAAGGGAGGGAGGGAAAGAGAAAGGGAAAGGGAAAGGGAGAACACTAAAGATTACCATGAACCAGACATTGCGTTACACTGTTTCACATGAGCCAATCCTTATAACTCCCTGTGGAGTAGGTACCAGTAGGAAGTAAATGCCAGTGCCAGGATAAACCCCTGAAAGGCCAACTCCAGAATCCAAGATCTCAACCACCACACTTTGAGGACAACTTCTTATGTCACTATATACCATTAAGGATGAGGAATTCTATAGAAACCTTGATTCTGAGTTGCTTTCTTATATTTCCTCCTTTTGCTGTTCTCCCTGCCCTTTTTTAAAAAAGATTTTATTATTTATTTAAAAGATTTTATTTATCTATTTGACAAGTAGGCAGAGAGGCAGGCAGAGAGAAAGGGGGAAGCAGGCTCCCCACTAAGCAGAAAGCCTGATTCGGGACTCGATCCCAGGATCCTGAGATCATGACCCAAGCTGAAGGCAGAGGCCTAACCTACTGAGCCATTATTTAACAGAGCGAGAGAAGGAACACAAGCAGGGGGAGTGGGAGAAGCAGACTTCCCGCCGAGCAAGGAGACCGATGAGGAGCCCGATGAGGGGCTCCATGCGGGGCTTGATTCGGGGCTTGATCCCAGAACCCTGGGATCATGATCTGAACCGAAGTCATCTGCTTAACAACTGAGCCACGCAGGTGTCCCAGCTGTTCTCCCTACTTAAAAGTTCTTGGTGCTGGTATCTTCAGAACCTCAGGCCTGAACCTGCACCATTCAAGACACTGGTGAACTGGGAGCTTTGTTTGAATATGTCAAAGCTTCACTCTACCTCTGGAGCATTCCTAGTGTCATAGCCCTGTGGGTTCTTACTCATGTAGGCAGAATACATTCTCATCCTTTGAGCTACACTCTGATACCGAGATACCCACAACTGTCTCTATGACCATCTTGTCCCCCCACCCCCAGATTATTTCAGAGATTTTTAGTGACCATAGGATTCCACTTTTTTTTTTAAGGATTTTATTTATTTATTTGAGAAAGAGACAATGAGAGAGAGCATGATCGAGAAGGTCAGAGGGAGAAGCAGACTCCCCGTGGAGTTGGGATCCCGATGCGGGACTCGATCTGGGAACTCCGCGATCATGACCTGAGCCGAAGGCAGTCGTCCAACCAACTGAGCCACTCAGGCGTCCCAGGATTCCACTTTTAACTTTGAACTCCCTCTGTCCAAATGGCACTTAAGTGTGGGCTCATGGGCTAGGCTGGAAGATCTGATGTGAACAGTGTGCCCCTAGGACAAACTCAGAATCACTTCTTTTCTCACTGAAGAACTGGGAAGGGAAGGAGAAGTGTTTGTTATTGAATACCTACCTCTTTGAACTATTAGAATACATGCCCTCCTTTTTCAATTAAAAAAATCTAGTTAAAAATAAGCAGTTATGGGGTGCCTGGGTGGCTCAGTTGTTAAGCGTCTGCCTTTGGCTCTGGTCATGATCCTGGGGTCCTGGAATCAAGCTCCAGGTTGGAGTCTCTGCTCAGTGGGAAGCCTACTTCTCCAACTCTTTGTCTGGCCAGCTGTTATTGCTTGAGGGGTAGTTTCCATCAAGGGATGCTTTGCCCCTCGGGTCTTTTGCCTGAGTTAAGAGATAAGCTGGATAGAAGATCTTAAGGAAAAACTTGGGACAAAGGTCAGTGGGTACAAGCAAGTGGGGGGTAAAGGTAAGGTCTTGGGGTCTAGCTGGTGACACCCCTTCAAGACTAATGCCTCACGATGTGGTTATTAGGCAGAGTTTGTGTAATTTTTTTCTGGGAGGCTGCTCAGTTTCTCATATAAACAGATTCCTGGCAGGTCCCAACTCATGAGACTCCTGAACTGTGTTTAGACCAGGACTGAATCCCACTTTATTCCTCCCTTCCTTCCTTCCTCCCTTCTTTCCTTCAGTTCCCATGTGAACCTTCTGGAATCTACCAAATGGAAACACACCCCAAACCAGTCCTGTGCTTTCTTGCATACCTTTTTTTCTTGACCCTTCCTTTACCTAAACCTCCTTGCCTTCTCCACCTCCTAAAATCCTATCTTTTAATGCTCAGGTCCAAGGTTCCTTTTTCAGGAATTCTTCACTGAGCACCCTAGAAAATGAGCTTTCTCTCTCTGCTCTAAACTCCTAAGTGCTTTAAGTCATTTTCCTGGCACTCATAATGGACATTTGTTTTGTCTGCCCAGAATACTTTTCCATTACACCAGTAGCAGGATCCACCACTACTTGTTTTCATTTCCATTCTAAACATGTAACGCTGGTGTAGACACCAATCACTGTACTCCATTACTCTGGACAGGAGTAACATATACTCAACGTTGCTGATTGTAACACCCGACTGCTTTTACCTTGAAGATTGGTGGGGGATGGGGACATATGACCAGAACAGACCAACCAGTCTTTCCCTGGATCTACATTTATTGAAGTGAGGAAAAAGAAGTTCTCTCCTCTTTCTGGGTCAAAAAACTTACGTGGTGTTAAGAGGTGCCTTGATGCATGTGTGTGCATTTGTGTGTGTATGTGTATGAGAGAGAGCCCAACCATTTTGAGTACCTCAGTCTACTGCATCCTTCTAGTTGTATGAGCAAATAAATTCCCTTTATTGCTTAAGCCAGTGTGAATTCGTCGCTGCTGCTTGCAACAGAATGAGTATGGGCTATAAAAAAACCTGCCCCTGTAATTAATAAAATTTAAAAATTTGGGACATCTTTGTTTTACCTCTAGATTGCAGGCCTCTGCCAGCAAAGACTACACATTTTTCATGTTTGTATCTCCCCAGACCTAGCACAATGCAATCATTTGTGTAATATAAAACCAAAAACATGCTCTATGAATGAATAACTTTATATGCTATGCCTCAATTGGCAAGCTAAGATTAAACTGTTTATTTCTTCTTGGACACTTTGTCTCTATATACATTTAGCTGCTACCAAGTATACACTGGTGTTTCATTATAGGGTCTGAATGACAAGACTATACTACCTAGGGTTCTCTGGCCAAATAAGGAAGAAAGAAATTTATTAGAAAGATGTGGGGTGGCTTATATATTCATAGGAAAAGCTATATTTCCAGGCTTCTGATGTCCTGAAGAGAGAGTGGCCACTTCTGGTCTTGGGGGGCAAGTCCAGGCAAGTCTACCTTAGGCATGTACTTTTATTAGATACAATTTGAAGTACTTTCTGTGAACTGAGAATTATGAAGAATAATTAATAAGAATAAGAAAAGAGTAAAATATGTGGTCCTTGCTTGCTCTTGGAAATAGGGAAACAAGACTTAAAATTGCAAAAACAAATATAATGAAGAAATTAAGACAGCATAATATTAGCACTGAATTGAAGGTATAGGAGGTAGATGCTATGCTAAGGTAAGGATTGACTTCCTGAAGACTCATGGCCATTTACCAAGCATTGTTAGGCATTTGGCAAGCATTTTCAGGCCTCTTAGCCTGAAATGCCCCTTCCTTTTATCAAAATTCTGTGTATCCTGCCAGATTCAAGGATCACTTCCTCATGATGTCTTTCCAGCTGGCTTCCACCAAAAATTCTACCCTTCCACAGAATTTTCTCTGTGCCGCTGTAATATAGCATTTACCTCAGTCTTCTGTATTTCTTACCTGTCTTTCCTACCACCCCTCAAGAAGAGGGATTGTGTATCATTCAATTATTATTTTTTTTTAAAGATTTTTTTTTAAATTTATTTGACAGATTACAAGTAGGCAGAGAGGCAGGCAGAGAGAGACAGGAGGAGGAGGCAGACTCCCTGCTGAGCAGAGAGCCCGACGTGGGACTCGATCCCAGGACCCTTAGATCATGACCTGAGCCCAAGGCAGAGGCTTTAACCACTGAGCCACCCAAGTGCCCCTATATCATTCAATTATTTAATTTTTTTTTCTTTTTCGTGCTGTGATGGTTAATTTTATGTGTCAGTTGGTTAGGCTATGGTACCCAGTTGTTTGGTCAAACGCCAGTGTCGATGTTGCTGTGAAGGTATTTTTTAGATGTGATTAGTGTCTATATTATTAGTAGACTTTAAGTCAGATTATTCTTTATAATGTGTGTGGTCCTCATCTAAAGAATTGAAGTTCTTTTTTTTTAATTCTTTTTTTTTTTAAGATTTTATTTATTTATTTGACAGAGAGAAAGATCACAAGTAGGCAGAGAGAGGGGGAAGCAGGCTCCCTGCTGAACAGAGAGCCCAATGTGGGGCTTGATCTCAGGATCCTGGGATTATGACCTGAGCCGAAGGCAGAGGCTTAACCCACTGAGCCACCC
The DNA here is from genome assembly GCF_902655055.1 of Lutra lutra. Lineage (NCBI taxonomy): Eukaryota > Metazoa > Chordata > Mammalia > Carnivora > Mustelidae > Lutra > Lutra lutra. The sequence goes on from NC_062293.1 coordinate 34,384,601, forward strand.
AGGCCCCTGAAGTGAAGTTCTTAAGAGCAAACACTGAGGTTTCTTCTTTTTTTTCTTCTTCTTTTTTTTTTTTTTTAAGTAAGCTCCAACCCAACATGAGGCTTGAACTCATGACCTTGAGATAAAGAATTGCATACTCTACCAGCTGAGCCAGGCAGGTGCCCCAAGACTGAGGTTTCTTGGAGAAGGATTTCTTCTTAAGACTACAAGATCAAAACCCTGTCTAAGTTTTCAACTTTTGGAATTTGGACTCAGGGCTACAACATCAGCTCTTACATGAGTTTCCACCCTGCCATCCTGTCCTATACATTTCAGATTTGTGAGCCCCTACAGTTACATGAGCCAAATCATTAAAATCAATCTCTCCTCCTCTCCCTCTTTCCTTCTTTCATCCTTTCTTCTTTTCTTCCTCTCTCCATCCCCATCTTTTTCTATCCTTTGTCCCTCTCACCCTCTCCCTCTCTGTGAGTCTTGCATTTCCTCACATATTTAATGAGGGCCTACTATATGTTGGTCTGTTTTAGGCCCTGGGGTTATAGCAGTGCACAAAACAGACAAAAATTCCTCATGAATAAGCAATCATGATCTCACATACTAGAGACAGAGGCAAATCATAAACAAAGAAATACAGAAAATATGTAGTATACATGATGGTGGTGTATCTATTAATAAAAACAAGGCAGGAGAGGGGGAACAGGGAGTACTACCAGTGGAGGCAGTGTGTTTTAGTATCAAATAAATACTAAAATAAATAAAATAAAAATAAGTAAAAAATAAATAAATAATAAATGATAAAATGAAATAAATTAAAAAATAAAATAAAAGTGTAAAAATAAAATAAATAAATAAAATACAAGAAGGCTTTACTGGAAGGTATCATTTGAATAAAGACAGGAATGGAGAGATCAAGCCATGTAGGTAGATATTTGGAGGGAGTGGGACAATGCTCCAGGCAGAGAGAATAGCAAATATCAAGACTCTACCTCTTCCAAGATCATGACCACTGCCATCGGGCAACCTGCATCCAATGGTTGGCTGATGTGAAGAAATAAAGTTTTGCCCTCCTTCTTCAAAGCAGAGAGCCCTTAGGGGCCACTCTATAGAGTCAGCTGAAGTCTCTCTTGCAACGGTTTCATAGTTCAACCTATCCCCCTTCACAAGCCTCCTTCTTCACCTCTCATAGGTGTTGTTCCCTAGATAGAGTTGCCAGATTTAGCAAATATAAGCACAGAACACCCAGTTAAATTTGAATTTGAGATAAACAAGAAAAATTTTTAATATAAGCTTGTCCCAAACATTGCATTATTTATTGTTTATCTGAAATTCAAACACAACTGGGCATCATGTATTTTATCTGGCAGCCCTAACCTTATAGCACTCCCAAATAAAATGCTTACATGTAAATCTCAGAGTCTTGAGTCTGATTCCCAGAGAACTTAATTTATGACACTCAGTACTGGGAGATATCATGAGAAGCAGACACTAAAATGGGATTTTGAAGCTGATTCACCAAACAGTGAAGACCTGATTACTGGTATAGGTGTTGACCCTTGGCAAATGGTTGTGGTGTAATTGTTAAAACTCCACCAGTGGGGAACTGGGATAGAAGACTGGCAGGAAGGGATGCAATGGAGATCATGTGAGGGCTTCAAGGGACATAATTAAAGAAGAATTTTGGAGTGTCACCTGGGTAGCTCAGTCATTAAGTGTCTGCCTTCGGCTCAGGTCATGATCCCAGGGTCCTGGAATCGAGCCCCACATTAGGTTCTCTGCTCTGCAGGAAGCCTGTTTCTCCCTCTCCCACTCCCCCTGTTTGTGTTCCCCATCTTGCTGTGTCTCTCTCTGTTAAATAAAGAAAATCTTTGAAAAAGGAAAAGAATTTTGGAATTGGTTGGCCATTTCTTACAGCTATTAATGCATTAAAGAAAGACAACGAAAGGGTGAGATCATTAATCACCTGTATGATGTGAAGTGTGAAACCAGAGACCCCCCCTTGGCAGCCTACAAAGACATCCTCATTGTCTATAGCTGGAGGGCAGAAAAGGCTGAGGTGCAGGAGCAGGACTTAATTATTATTTTAGAAGTAGCAGAGTTCCAAAGAACACTGGACTACCTGTCATGTCAGATCTGCTATACAAAGTCAGGTCAAGGATTGTTAAGGAGTGGGACCCTGAGATTTTGGGATGAGGACCTCTGGATAAATGAATTCGAAATCCTTCGGATTCATGCATTAAAAATTCCTCTGAATCCTCTGAGCCTACAGAAGTAGCTCATTTCTCTCTGTTAAAGGATAGCATCCTCCTCTTTCTTGAAGATTCTTGGGGATTCTCTTTGCAATACAATTTGTGCCCTCCGTAGGGTCTATTCCCATTTCTTCTCCTGGCAAAGAACCAATGACTAGAATCAAGGCAACAAAACCCAGCAGGGGAAGTGCTAGGCCTGCTGAGGGAGAAAAGGAGAGCTGCAGAGCTTAGCTAACATATACCCTTAAGAGCCAGCAAAGCATGTAGGTCATAGATCGGGTTCCTTGGGTAATAGACTCTGAGATTGCTGATCAAAGATCATTAAATAAAAATGGATAACAGTTTATCCATATGGGACCAATATCCCATGATACAAAATTTAATACCTATTAGAGATCTTTGGAAATGGTTCTTTTAAACTGCTTGGTTGCCTCTTGGAGGACTGAATAGTGATAATCCACTCTAAGTGCAGGGGAAATGCTAGAACTATCATGGCAAACAATGGAGAAAGGGATAAAAAATTAAGGAAAGTGGGCATGTTAGAGTGGATTTCTATATAATGCCAGAAAACCTGAATATACTTGAGAGTTAGCAGAACCCCTCTATTGCTGTTGGGGACTAGGATTTTACTTTTCTTACAAGCTTATTAATCATCCTATTATTGTTTCATGGATACTGGTAGTGTAGGCGACTCCTGAGTCAGAAACAAAGGACTTTATTATAGCACAACAAGCAAGCAACATGAACAACGTATTGACCTCAGTTCCCCTTACCCTTCAGTTCCCAAGGGGCAATGTGGAGGGTCCAGATGGATACCTGCATGCAGTGCATTGTGTTGTAGGAGATTACTAAATTTGAGGAATCTACCATTTTTACAATAAGCAGTATGTAATCCTATTCTTTGTCCTGGTGGGAGGTATTAGCTCATGTCTCAAGAGTTCCTTGCTGCAAACACAGCCCTGAGAAGTCTCCTGGAGAGAAGTTGAGACCTTTGCATAGGTCTTGGAGTACCCAACAAGATTGTACAGGGATAATAAAAACTCACGGCAGATTCCCTCTCCCAACAATTTGTTCTTTTGCCTATTAGATAAATGCCATTATAGTGAGAAAGGTCAAGTAGAAGCCTCTGAAACTGTTCCTTCCTGCCCATCCAAGACAATAAATAAAAAATAATATTGTGGGGCACCTGGGTGGCTCAGTGGGTTAAGCCTCTGCCTTTGGCTCAGGTCATGATCTCAAGGTCCTGGGATTGAGCCCCGCATCGGGGTCTCTGCTCAGGAGGGAGCCTGCTTCCCCCTCTATCTCTGCCTGCCTCTCTGCCTACTTGTGATCTCTGTCTGTCAAATAAATAAATAAAATCTTAAAAAATAATAATACTGCACTCCAGGGAGAATGGCAGAGATGAAAGCCACCCTTAAAGACCTAAATGCAAGGGTGATGTTTGCCCATTTAATTTAACTATTGGACCCATACATAAATGCAAGGTAGAGCTTTGACGGATGAAAAACTCATTTAATTATAGCCCCAATTAGAGCTGCTGTCTTACAAGGGGTATTTTTGTTAGAGTAGAATAACATGGCTTCAGTCTGTGGTATTAGCCATTAATTTGGTAAATGCATTCTTACCCATCCCTATCTGGAAGAAGTTCACATTCGCATGGAATGGACCACAGTATATATTTAAAGTCTTGCCCCAGGGCTTTGTTGACTCGCCTATCCTCAGTCATAATCAAGTTTAAAAGAATCTTGACCATCTGGCCATCTTGCTGAACATCACAGTGGTCCACTTTATTGATGACATTGTGTTATTTGGACCAGATAAGCCAAAAATACAAACACGTGTTGGAGGCCTGGATAAGACACACATGTTTCAGAGGGTTCTACAAAGATTCAGGGTCCTGCCACACTAGTGAAGTTTTCTGGGGACTGGTAGTGTCAGGCATGCTGGTACATCCCCTCCAAAGTAAAGGTCAAATTATTCCATCTTGCACATTTTATTACTCAGGAGGAAGCCTGATAGGCCTCTGGGTTTTGGAGGCAGCATATTACACACTTGGGAATATTGCTTTACACTTTACCAAGTGACAAGGAAGTCTTCCAGCTTTAAATGAGTCTCAGAGCAGGAAAGGGCTCCACAGCAGTTCAAGCTGTAGTATAAGCAGCCCTACTTCTTGGGCCATGTGTCCCATCATAGTCTACGGTATAAGAGAATCTACAGTGAGAAGATGCATCATGTCAAGTGTTTGCCAGCGGCAAAATGAAAATCACCATTGATACACGTAGGGCACTGGAGTAAGGCCATGCTACTTGTAGCAGAGAATGATACACTATTCAAAAGAGCTCCTGGCATGCTATGGCATAGACACCAAGTATCTGATCAAGGGACCATGTGGCCAGAGCTGTTCGTTAAGGCATAAGATCAGATCTAGCAGCAGTCCATGGTAAGACGGAAGTGATAATTTCAGAATTGGGCATATACAGGGCCAAAGGGCACAATGAATATAATTTACATAAGCAGAACACCTATACTCCCATGTTATCTACTGCTGTTGCACTCTCTACTCCTGGTAACTCTCACTCAAACCTATGTTCCAGGTTGACTTCCAGAATGTCAGAGTAAAGTTCTTTGAAAATCTACTTTTCCCTAGAGGCAACAAGAATACTAGAAAAAACTGACAAAATCAGCTTGTTCAGAACTTTGGAAATTAACAAATGGCTTGCAACAATCTGAGTAAAGTTTACTTGAAAAACAGCTAAATTCACTAAAAACTTGATGAACTTTATGGTGTTTTAATATGCCCTAATCCCATCCCTACTTTCCTTGCTTTTCAGTGGCCTTAAAAAAGTACTAGCAAGCCCCACGTTGGGTGTAGAGATTACTTTAAAAAAAGGAAAAGAAGGTGGGGCTAATAAGACTCTGACCCCAAAACTTGAAAGATGGGCATGGGCAGTTTGTATATGTCTTTTTGTATATCTTTTCACATATCTTTTTTTTTTTTTTTTAAGATTTATTTATTTTGGGACACCTGAGTGGCTCAGTTGGTTGTGTATGCCTTTGGCTCAGGTCAGGATCCCAGGGTCTTGGGATTGAGTCCTCCATTAGGCTCTATTCAGGAGCCTGCTTCTCCTTCTGCCTGCCGCTCCCTCTGCTTGTGCTCTCTCTCTCTGACAAATAAATAAATAAAATCTTTTTAAAAGGTTTGTATATTTATTTTAGAGAGACTGTGTGTGCAGGGGGGCAGGCAGAGGGAGAGGGAGAGAGAGAATCTCGAGAAGACTCCCCACTGAGCATGGAGCCTGATGCGGGCTCCATCTCATGACCCTGAGATCATGACCTGAGCTGAAATTAAGAGTTGGATGCTTAGCTGACTGAGCCACCCAGGTACCCCTGTAGACAGATATCTTTTAAGAGCTTAAGACATTCCTTCAATTCTAGAAGGCCACATGCATATGCAGAGCTGTGTAGATGCCTAAGAAAGACCTGAAAGTGCCCTAATATCTCACCTCTGACTGACTTTGAGGGTCTGCATAGGCAGAAAGTATTGATGTGGCAGTAGGCCTTTTACCATGAGATCTAGTGGTCCTGTCACTCCACACCCAGAGGCATCTAGCCTGATAAAATGATGAAACGGACTTTTGAAAGTACAGCTGAAACACCAGCTTAGAGATAGTACCTACTGAAAATAGGATGGCATCCTACAGATGCAGTATAATGACCATTATATAGTGCTTTGTTCCTAATAGGTAGATTAGATGGGTCTGGAAATCAAAGAGTAGAAGTAGGGTGACTGCTTACCATCATTCCCAGTGACCCTTTTGGTGAATTTGTGCTTCTAGGCTTTGTCCAGCAAATGGACAAATGCAGCATCCGCAGCTTGAGAAAGATGTGATAATCAGGGACTCATATCCCTCATGGATAATGACCTAAAGCCACCTATCAGATAGGCCACGTAGACCAGAAGAGGTGCTTGACTGAGAATGCTTATCTAGAATGAGTTGTAGAGTAGGAGACAATGAGTATCAGTCATTGCCTTGAGACCAGCTGCAATACAAGATTGGGGGAAGAGCTACAGGTCTTCCACTAACCTTATCAGTTTCCCTAGGAAAAGAGACCAGTAAGAACACTGGAGGAGCTCTTCCCAAATGAGGTGAACTTATTATATGAAAGAAGACGCTTCCAGAGGTGCTAGGGATAGAATGTACTGGATCCTGGGACATGTTGCTCAGATTCCCTCTTGAGGACTGAAGCACTCACTTACCCAGCTGTTGGAGTATTGGTAGCTAACAATTCTCAACAGAATTTTTCTCTGGGAATTTCCCTCAGCTAAAGAGCCACCTTGCCCGAGGTCATACTTTAGGGACAGTCACATGTAATGATGTGTTGATCAGAGGGTCTAAAAGCTTAGCAAATGGGATAATTCTAAAGGCCATTCTAGCTCCAGAGCTCCCTGTTAAGATTCAGCTGAGTTTTCTTTTACGATTGCCTTACAGGTCAAGTTCTCCCTCTATTCAGTCCTACTTCCCTTTCCCTCAGATCACCACTCAATAACCTCCTACATGCAAATTCCAGAATCTCAGAGCCTGTTTCCTGAGAAACCTGATCTACAATAATAGGTTCGAAATGGGGTTCAGGGTTCAACACTCCTAATAAATTCCCAGATGGTGTCAATTGTGCCAGTCTGCAAAATTCAATTTTGGAATCAGGTTTATTGGGATATAGTCTATCTAGAGCAGAATTAACTCTTTTTTTGGGGGGTATACATTTTGATGAGTTTTTAGAAATGTATTGAGTCATGTAGTCACCACCACAATATAGAATCTTTCCATTACCCCCAAAATTTTCCTCATGCCTTTTTGTAGTCAGTCCCCTCTCCAACCACAGCTCCTGGCAACTGTTTTACTGATTTCTGTCCCTTTGGTTTTCCTTTTTCCAGAGTGTTATATAAATGGGGTCTTTGAGTGTGAATAGTCTTTGAGTGTGAATCTAATCATTTAATATGGTTTTCTGAAATTTGTATATGTTGTTGAATGTATTGGTAGCTTATTCATTTTTATTACTGAGTAGTATTTCATTGTATGGATGTACAACAATTTTTAAATCCATCCTCAGTTGATAGACATTTGGATTGTTTTCCATTTGGAGTGATTATAAATAAAGCTGGCCCACACGTTTGCTTATAGTTCTTTATAAGGAAACACATTTTCATTTTTATTAGGAAAATACCTAGAGTGGGATTGTTGGATTGTATAATAAATGTGTGCTTAACTTTAGAAAAAACTACCATATTGTTGTCCAAAATGGCTCTACAACTTTGCATTCAGCAGTGTATGAGATTCCCCATTGCTCTGTATCCTCGCTAGAGTTCGGCATTGTCAGCTTTTTTTCTTTTTAATTTTAGCCATTCTAGTAGGTATATAGTTAACACATTGCTTAAACTTGCCTTTACCTAGTGATTTATGATGAAGTGCATCTTCTTATTTGTTTGTGAACCACTTGTATATTTTCTTTTCTAAAGTGTCTGTTCAATTCTTTTACTCACTGAGGTGAGAGTAGGGAGGTTGCTTGTCTTCTCACCTGTTAAATTTTAAGAGTTCTTTATATATTCCAGCTATAAGTTTTTATCAGATATATGTTTGCAAATAGTTTCTTGCAGTCTTGTCATTTGTCTTGTGGTTTGTCTTGTTTTCTAAGAGCAGAATTTTAGAGTTTTGATGAAGTCCAATTTATCAATTTTAAGCATTTTATGATTTACTCTTTTATATCCTGTGAAATCTTTTCTACTCCCAAAGTCACAAGACTTTCTCTTATGTTTTCTTTTAGAAGCTTTATATTTTAGGCTTTATATTGAGATCTATAATCCATTTCCAACTATTTTTATATGTGGCATGAGGAATGGGTAAAGATCTTTTTTTTCAAATACATGTTAGATATTCTGAAATCATTTGTTGAAAAGATTATTCTTGTACAATTGAATTATCTTGGTACCTATAAAAAGCAATAGACCATATAAGTGGGTCTAGTTCTGGATTCTCAGTTCTGTTCTGCTGATCTGTATCTGTCCTTATGTCAATACTACACTGTCTGGATTACCATATATAATCAGTCTTGAAATCAAGTAGTAAGAGTCCTTCAACTTTGTTCTTTATCAAAACTGTTTGGCTATTCTAGGAATAGCTTTTCCATACAAATTTTCTTTTCCATATAAGTTTTTAAATCAGCCTTTCCAGGGGCGCCTGGGTGGCTCAGTGGGTTAAGCTTCGGCCTCAGGGTCCTGGGATTGAGCCCCACGTCGGGCTCTCTGCTCAGCAGGGAGCCTGCTTCCCCCTCTCTCTCCGCCTGTCTCTCTGCCTACTTGTGATCTCTCTCTCTCTCTGTCTAATAAATAAATAAAATCTTTTTAAAAAATCAGCTTTTCCATATAAATTTTAAAATCAGCTTATCAATTTCTATAAAAGAAGCCTTCAGAGATTTTAATTGGGATTGCACTGAATCTATAGGTCAATTGGGAGAAAACTGATTTTTTTTTTTTAGGAATGAAAAATGTCCATAATATATTATTATAGAGTTAGCTAGGGAATAATATATTTACATTTTGACCATAATTTTTTTTTTTTTTTAGCTTTTGGTATTCTCTCTCTTTTTTTTTTTTTAATTTCTTTTCAGCATAACAGTATTCATTGTTTTTGCACCACACCCAGTGCTCCATGCAATACGTGCCCTCCCTAATATCCACCACCTTATTCCCCCAACCTCCCACCCCCTGCCCCTTCAAGACCCTCAGGTTGTTTTTCAGAGTCCATAGTCTCTCATGGTTCACCTCCTCTTCCAATTTCCCTCAACTCCCTTCTCCTCTCCATCTCCCCATGTCCTCCATGTTATTTGTTATGCTCCACAAATAAGTGAAACCATATGATAATTGACTCTCTCTGCTTGACTTATTTCACTCAGCATAATCTCTTCCAGTCCTGTCCATGTTGCTACAAAAGTTGGGTATTCATCCTTTCTGATGGAGGCATAATACTCCATAGTGTATATGGACCACATCTTCCTTATCCATTTGTCCGTTGAAGGGCATCTTGGTTCTTTCCACAGTTTGGCGACCGTGGCCATTGCTGCTATAAACATTGGGGTACAGATGGCCCTTCTTTTCACTACATCTGTATCTTTGGGGTAAATACCCAGTAGTGCAATGGCAGGGTCATAGGGAAGCTCTATTTTTAATTTCTTGAGGAATCTCCACTGTGTTCTCCAAAGTGGCTGCACCAACTTGCATTCCCACCAACAGTGTAAGAGGGTTCCCCTTTCTCCACATCCCCTCCAACACATGTTGTTTCCTGCCTTGCTAATTTTGGCCATTCTAAGTGGTGTAAGGTGGTATCTCAATGTGGTTTTAATTTGAATCTCCCTGATGGCTAGTGATGATGAACATTTTTTCATGTGTCTGATAGCCATTTGTATGTCTTCATTGGAGAAGTGTCTGTTCATATCTTCTGCCATTTTTTGATATGATTATCTGTTTTGTGTGTGTTGAGTTTGAGGAGTTCTTTATAGATCCTGGATATCAACCTTTTGTCTGTACTGTCATTTGCAAATATCTTCTCCCATTCCGTGGGTTGCCTCTTTGTTTTGTTGACTGTTTCCTTTGCTGTGCAGAAGCCTTTGATCTTGATGAAGTCCCAAAAGTTTATTTTCGCTTTTGTTTCCTTTGCCTTTGGAGACATATCTTGAAAGAAGTTGCTGTGGCTGATATCGAAGAGGTTACTGCCTATGTTCTCCTCTAGGATTCTGAAGGATTCCTGTCTCACGTTGAGGTCTTTTATTCATTTCGAGTTTATCTTTGTGTACGGTGTAAGAGAATGGTCGAGTTTCATTCTTCTACATATAGCTGTCTAATTTTCCCAGCACCATTTATTGAAGAGACTGTCTTTTTTCCACTGTATATTTTTTCCTGTTTTGTCAAAGATTATTTGACCATAGAGTTGAGAGTCCATATCTGGGCTCTCTACTCTGTTCCACTGGTCTATGTGTCTGTTTTTATGCCAGAAAACTGATATTTTAACAACATTGAATTTTCCAATCTATGAACATGGTATATCTTTTCATTTGTCTAGGTCTTGTTAATTTCTGTGATTAGTGTTTTGTAGCTTTCTGAGGACAAATAGTGGCCATTTTTTGTTGTAGTTCTCTACAAATATTTCATTTTTGGTGCTATTAAACATGGTACTTTATAATATTTCCACTTCCCATTATTCATTACAACTGTATAGGAACTAATTGTTTTTTTTTAAGATTTTATTTATTTGAGAGACAGAGATCTCAAGTAGGTGGAGAGGCAGGCAGAGAGAGAGAGAGGAGAAAGCAGGCTCCCCACTGAGCAGAGAGCCTGATGCAGGGCTCCATCCCAGGACCCTGGGATCATGACCTGAGCCAAAGGCATAGGCTTTAACCCACTGAGCCATCCAGGAGCCCCTCTAATTGATTTTTCTATATTGACTGTATCCTGAAAACTTGCTAAACTCACTCATTAGGTCCCACAGTTTCTTTGTACATTCTTTGGAATTTTCTATGTAAATAATCATGTTGTTTGTTTTAGATCACTTTTTGAATAGCAGGAGCTTAAACTAATATTAGACAAAGTCTCATTACTTGTACCTGAAACCAATTTTTTTTAAAGATTTTATTTATTTATCTGACAGAGAGAGAGAGACAGTGAGAGAGAGAACACAAGCAGGGGGCGTGAGAGAGAGAGAATCAGGCTTCCCACTGAACAAGGAGCTCAATGCAGGGCTCTGATCCCAGGACCCTGGGATCATGATCTGAGCAGAAGGCAGACGCTTAACAACTGAGCCACCCAAGTGCCCCCTGAAACCATTTCTTTTCTTTCTTTTTTTTTTTTTAAGATTTTATTTACTTATTTGACAGAGAGAGAGAGATCACAAGTAAGCAGAGAGAGAGGGAGAAGCAGGCTCCCTGCTGAACAGAGAGCCCGATGTGGGGCTTGATCCCAGGACCCTGAGATCATGACCTGAGCCGAAGGCAGAGGTTTAACACACTGAGCCACCCAGGAGCCCCCCTGAAACCATTTCTAATTGAAACAATGACCTGCTAAAATTTTGACAATGTATATTAGCTTCCCAGTATGAAAAAGGAGGAATTAGCTCACTTATACCTTACTTTCTATCTGTATTTTCTTTTTCTCAGCAACGGTCCTGTTGTTTTTTGTCTCAGACCTCTTCAGGGCATATTGGCCTCTTCCTTATCTGTAGTCCCCAGTGTATATTCCTGCTACATCCGTCTTCATTCTGCTTGATCATTTAGTAGCACTTCTCTACTTGCTTTTTGTCATCCAAAACTTTGAGGAAATTTCTTGTTTATTCATGGTTCCTGTGATAGAATAACAGCTGTCCCCCTGTATCCTCTTTTTAATAATAAAACTCCCAATTTTTAAGTGGATATGTGGCCATGGAGAATAAAGTTTATATCTCTCATTCTTCCTGCAACTAGATGCAGCCCTGTGACTAGGGTCAATAGGATATAAGTGTAAGTATCCTTTTATTGAGATGCACTCTTAAAAGGAAGGGTTTATCCTTTTTCCTCTCTTCCTTCTTCCTATTGATGACGTTGCCATTTATTGGCTATAATTCCAGCACCCATTTTAGACCATCAGTTACTGTTGTGAATAGAAAAAAGATTGAGTGAAAATGAGGAGCCTAATTTCCCTAACACTGGGCTGGCCACCTCTGGACTTCTGGTACAGAAGACAGAAAGAAACTTCTATCTTTTTAAAGACACTATTATTTTAGATTTTTCTGTTATTCAAAATGAACTTAATCCTAAGCTTATAGAGCTATTCTTCTCTTCTCTCTCTCTCTTTTTAAAAGATTTTATTTATTTATTTGACAGAGAGACTGTGAACACAAGCAGGGTGAGTGGTGGGCAAAGGGAGAGGGAGAAGCAGGCTCCCCACAGAGCAAGGAGCCTGATGTGGAGCTCAATCCCAGAAGCTGGGATCGTGACCTGTGCTGAAGGCAGACACTTAATTGAGTCTCTCCTACTTCCCCTGCTTGTGTCCCTGCTCTCGCTGTCTCTCTCTCTGTCAAATAAATAAATAAACTTTAAAAAATATTTTATTTATTTATTTGAGAGAGAACAAGTAGGGTGGTGGGGGAGAGAGAGAGAGAGAAGAAGACTCCCCACTGAGCAGAGAGCCTGATGCAGGGGGTGATCCCAGGACCCTGGGATCATGACCTGAGCTCAAGGCAGATGCTTAACCAACTGAGCCCCCCAGGCACCCCTCAGGTTTCCAGATTTAATTACAGTTTTGTTCTCTTCTTTTTCTATTTATGACCAGCATTTCCATAAGCAATATAGTGCTTCTAATTTTATAATTTAAGGTAGCTATATTCTATTATATTAAGTATATTTATCAAAATTGACTTAACTTTTATTTCTGTTTATTAAAGTATAAATTCTCAGGAGTGGGGTTGCTAAGTCCAAGAATTTAAACATTTCTATGGTTATTGAAATGTCTTATCAAATTATAAGTCCAGTAGGGTAGAAAATTTCTATGTAATAAAATTCATTTCTGTGTAATGTGCAGAGCTAGTACACTGCTCTGAAGGACAAATTGAATTCAGATAAATGAAGGGGAGGGAATTCAGGAAGGATAAAGGCTGGGGTAATGATGTTAATATAGGCATAGTCCATAGAATGTTCAGGGATAATGGTTGTAGTGAAGTTTGAGTAATGTGTATATCAGCTACCACAGATCTTAATTTCTCATTCAGCATAGAATCACTTTAGCTATCAGGGATCTACCTCAGTAGTGACTGGTATAAGTGTAGATTCACATATTGAGATCAGATTGTGGAATGCCAACTTAAGGAATTGGGTCTTTATTCTGTAGACAGTTGGGAAAACTGTGAAGATTCACAAAATACCCAGGATATTTTATAACTGTGTTTGGATTAATTGGAGGGAAGGGAGTTGAGAAAGGAAAAATGAATAGATGAGGATTTAGGGAAATAGGGAGACCTCTTCGGAATTATTACAGTATTTCAGAGATGAGAAGATTAACACAGGAAATGGAATGAAAACTTTCCAGGCTAATGGTGGCAGATTACCTCTGCACTGGATATACCCTCTCTCAATTTCTTTTGAAAATATGCAAAGCAATGAACAAACAAAAAATTTGTAAAGATACACAAAAAAGAAACAAATTGGCAATGATAGCATAAATTCAAAAATGAAAGTTTATGTGCCAAAATAGTAGGCTCTTTCTTTTTAGATTTTTAAAAAAAATTATTTATTTGACAGATCACAAGTAGGCAGAGAGGCAGGCAGAGAGAGAGGAAGGGAAGCAGGCTCCCTACCAAGCAGAGAGCCCGATGCGGGGCTTGATCCCAGGACCCTGGGATCATGACCTGAGCCGAAGGCAGAGGCTTTAACCCACTGAGCCACCCAGGTGCCCCTTAGTAGGTTCTTTCTTCTAATTGCATCATGATTTAGTTCGACTGAGAAATTTTTCATGATTCTCTCTTGAACCTGTAAGTGTCTAAGAATAGAGGTTATACTGACTCACCTCTACCATCTGCTTCATCATCTGCCCTTACCCCAGGATAAAGGGGCTGCACTGGCCAGAGAGGCAGCAAGTCATCTCCCAAACACAGAACACCCTTCTCTAGGGAGACTAATAGGATGTATTTCAGTATTGCTCCTGTAATTAGAAATATCACCGGGCAAAACAAAACCCATAAATATTTGAGTACACTTTACTACATTATATACCAACTGTTGACCTTTATTTATCACTTAACAATCTTTTCCCAGTTTTCTTACCAGGCTTGAATGGAATGCCATTTTTCTAACATCTTAAATCCTTATCTCAGAGTAATGTTCTTTCCAAGGTTCATGTCTAGATCTTAGGACCTGAAGATGTTTTGCCACCAAAACCTCTGGTCTGACTTTCCTATCACAGTCACTACCCATCAAGTGATTCTGTGTGGCAGTTAGGCTCAGTAATGGGGTGTGTGACCTCAGGCTTCACTCTCTTTTCTTCCTTCCTTCCTCACAGCTGACATAACTGAGAAGCTCTTTCTGATCCTGTAAGTGTATCCCTGTACAAGCAGCTTCTGAGAGAAAGAGAGCACTTCAGAAAAGAGACACGCTATCACAGATACTGGTTTCTCATTCAGCATAGAATCACCACTTTAGCAATCAGCGATCTGCCTCTGAGAAAGCAACTCATAAAATCTTCATTTCAGTCATAAACTCTTTTCTGGAAGGGTCAACATCTCTAACAGAATAAATCCCATTTTTATCAGCACCATGTTCTAACCAACTGAGCTAACCGGCCAGCTCATAAATCCCATTTTTAAGCCACAGTCCAATATTTGAGCCAAAACAGGATTTCAAAATTGAATTATATAAGTTACTTTTTAATCACAATTCACTAAGAAGAGAACAAAAGGAGATTAGTTTAAGTTTAGATTTGCTAAAAGGAAGAACTTTTTCAAAATATAGATTATATTTTGAAACAGGTTATTAGAGATTACCTACCTTGGGGAACTTTAAAAATACAATAGAAATCATTCTTCTTGAATGATTTAGCTGCAGACCTGTGTGGAAGCAAGAACGGAAATAAATGCTCTTTTGAGGAACCCTACAGTTTGTCTAATCTGTGGTCTTGGACAGTCCTTGCTCCTACTCACTGACTTTATCCCAGGTCATCATGGCATAGCAGAGATGTGGAAGTTGATGGGAGGTAGATGATGATAGTGACATTTGGGATTACTTCACCACAGGAATTGAGAAGAAATGATTACAGTACTCTGTCAGTCCACCAACTGAGCAGTTAATGTAAGCAGGTGGTACAGCATAATCCTCCAGTTATTTCTAGAATCTTGATGAATCAGTCAATCCATTCTTATACAAACTAAGGAAAATAGTTGTGCCACTCCCAAAGAAAGAGGATAAAGCTATAATTCCAATCTGAAAATGATATTGATCAGAACACAACAAAGATGTTCTTTTCTTCACACCTATAAGATGTCAACTCTTACTCAAAGCCTAATGCAGAAGACATTCTAGAAAAGTATTTGGCCTGTGGCATACATGTATTAGAAATTCTATAGGATGCATGTAACTGGCATAAATCTCATAATATGAATCAGATTTGTAAGAAATGTACCTTCATTTTTCTAAAACTTAATTTCTCTTTCTCTCTCTTTTTTTGACTGGCATTCTGCCAAGTGACAAATACCAAATCTTACTCAGTTTAGGATTCCGGCTGCTCTTTTCCTCTGGGATCTGGGAACTTACCATAGTGCCACAACATCAGAGTGGGGACGGGTAGTGTCTTGTCCTTTTTCATCAGTCCATGCAGGCATCTGCTGAAATATATACAATATTCTGTGTGCTTTCTGTCTTTGGCTCCAGTGACTGTTCCTTTGTCTTTCCTCCTGACTGCAAAGCCTCTCTAGATATACTCTTTCCCCCTACTTACATGCTTTTCTACCATTCCTGTACTGCAGAAAACTAGGTGAGGTGTCTTAAGTCTCTGCCTTAAGTCTATATTACTCTCAGGCATGTGGAAGGCATTTTGCTTCTCCCCAACCACACTGAAGCCCAGGGGATGCTATGAGGTTGCATCTGTCCCACCTGCCAAGGCACAGGTATTTCTTCTGTGCCTGTGCCCTCACCATTCTGAGGTAGGGGAGGAGTCTGGTATCTTGAAACCTCTCTGGGTTCTCTCTGGGGATGCATCACAGGTTTCCTCTACTCCTGGTTTCCTCATTCCAGATGGGATGAACTGGGGAAGGACGCTGAAATTTTTCTTAGGAATCCGCTTGTCTAAACCTTCTTTCCTGTTGGTTTTTCTCTCTTCATCTTCCAGTCCAAGTAAACTTTATTTAGTCTCAGAGGTGGCATCTACATATCTTCCAAATTGTCCATGCTTAGAAAGCTTCGGGGTTTGGGCTTCTCATACTCAAAATGGCTGTTGTGCTGTAACAACCCTTCTCCTAGGGAATTGGTCCTCCATAACATAGCTTTAAGTGGGATATAAAGGAACTGCTAGGGCTTAAAAACATATCTGTTAATGTATCAAAATACAGTTCCACTATGTTGCTATAAAAGAAGTTTAATGGCAGGAGGCAATGAGAATTGGAAGATTTCAGTCCCAGGTGAGAAGCATCCCTTCTCTCTGTCTCTCTGTCTCTGTCTCTGTCCATCTGTCTCTGACAATGCATAAAAGGCACCCAGCTCTTTTTTGTGGTTCAGCACAATTTCAGTTCTCACTATGCTCTCAGGCAGGTATCTATTCCTACATTAGTTGAGGTCTACTTCATCTGCACCTCAAAAACCCTCTCCAGAGAAAAGGAGAGAACATTTCTCCATTACTTCCGGGTTTGAATTAGAGCCTAGCCCTCCTAAATCTTGGGAGGGGTATACCTCAGTGGGTGCATGATGGCTGCCCACACACACTTAGAATGGAAAACTGGGAAGAAAAAGTAGAAATAAATGAATCTCCCCTACCTTGGAAATTAGTTCTTTCAACAGATTGCCTTAGCACTTGAAATCATTGCCTTAACTACTAAAATTGATTAAATTAGCAGCTCTGTATTTTGCCAAGATCTTTATAGGCTTTTTTCCCCCTTCTCAACAAATTAAAACCTGGCTTGGAGGGGAATGTAGTAGACTGAAGACATTTCTCCTCCTGTCGCTGGATGCTGGTGTAGCAAGCTTTTGACAGTTTTTAAGAAGAAAAACTTAATTCTTGATTACTACTCTTTACGTGTCTTATATCAAGACTACAGTGTGGGTGTGTGGGAGGAAAACTGATGTAACATTGAAGAGTTTAATAAATATTTGCAATTTGAAGTTTTCCTTCTTCTTTCTTTCTTTCTTTTTTTTTTTTTTTAAAGAGAGAGAGATCGTGGGAGTGAGGAAGAGGGCCAGGTGGGGAGAGAGAGAATCTTAAGTAGGCTCCATGCCCTCCATGGAGTCCGAGGATCTGGGCTCAATCTCACAACCCTGAAATCATGACCTGAGCTGAAATCAGAGTCAGATGCTTAATGGACTGAGCCACCCAAGCACCCCGCAATTTGGAGTTTTTAGATCATTGATTCACAGAAGGCTATTATTACTGTAAGAAGTAGAATTATTTCATTTCAAAAGTAATGCTAAATTTTTAGTAATATGTTAATGACTTGAATAAAATATTCCATGATATAAATGTCAGACCTCATGTAAACTAACGAGTTTAAAACAGCATTTTAAATTTATAATAAAATATAATAACAACTAGTAATTATATTCACTGTCCAAAAAGATGACACTCTTGAAAATCTAGAAAAGATAAAATGTTCAACTTAAATAATGCAAAAGGGAATGGTAGAATGGTGAAGAAATATGTTTTGTAGTGTTCAAAGTAATATAATCTTGACTTCCAATTCAAATGAAACACATATTTTTACTAAACCCTGTACTCACATCAACTTTCAAAGTATGCATTTTTGCTTGTGTTATAATTGGAAGTGAAAATAGGACACAAAAGTATATATATAAATACTATATATATAGGATGATCCCAGCAATGTTTTTTTTAAAAAAACCATGCATGGGGGCGCCTGGGTGGCTCAGTCAGTTAAGTCTCTTGATCTCAGCTTAGGTCTTGATCTCAGGATTGTGAGTTCAAGCCCTGTGATAGGCTCCATGCTGGGTGTGGAACCTACTTAAAAACAAACAAACAAACAAACAAATACATATATACTGCCTGAATAAAAGCCCAAAAGGAAATGCACTAAAGTATTACTAATGGATGTCTTTTGGATGGTGGTTATAAACATGATTTTTTACTTCTTTCTTCCTTTTGACATTTTCAAAATCTTCTCTAACAAGGACATATTTTTTTATGTTGACCAAATGAATTATAAACTCTCCTTTTTATTTTTTTTTAAATTTATTTATTTGACAGAGATCACAAGTAGGCAGAGAGGCAGGCAGAGAGAGAGAGAGAGGAGGAAGCAGGCTCTCCGCGGAGCAGAGAGCCCGATGTGGGACTCGATCCCAGGACCCTGAGATCATGACCTGAGCCGAAGGCAGTGGCTTAACCCACTGAGCCACCCAGGCGCCCTAAACTCTCCTTTTTAAAAGTATTTATTCTTGGGGCGCCTGGGTGGCTGAGTGGGTGAAGCCTCTGCCTTCAGCTCAGGTCATGATCTCAGGGTCCTGGGATTGAGCCCCACATGGGGCTCTCTGCTCAGTGGGGAGCCTGCTTCCCCCCTCTCTCTGCCTACTTGTGATCTCTCTCTCTCTGTTAAATAAATAAATAAAATCTTTTAAAAAAAAGTATTTATTCTCCACACTGTAACTGAGAATACTAAATACTAAATACTAAATACTAAAATGGGTGCTGAAATGCTTCAATGTGCTCCAGACAATGTTAGCAAGCAGCAGGTATCAGAACAATGATAAAAAACACTTTAGTCTTTAAAGTAATAAAAACACTGAATGGTCATAATTTCAGTTTAACTGTCCCCAACCTGTTATAGATCGCTTTGCCTTTGAACTGCCCACTGGAAAGATCCAGATGTGTCCAGATCTTTCTAAGGTTGACAACTGCTTCCCTTCACCACATTTCATTTTACACAGTGATTTCAATGTAGGAATGTCATGGTAGGGAAATATAAGGTCCTAAAATAAGGTAGAGCAATAGAGTTAAAAGGCTATGGAGTTGCCTATTGATTGCTGAGATTTCTGCAGATTTTTTTCTGTAGACTTAGTGAATTCTACTGATGAGGAAGGCAATAGAATCTGAACAACTAAGATCAAAAGGAGAGGAGGTCTTTGATCATCTATTTGACTGCAAGCAATAGTCACAATTTACTTGAGTATTTTATAGGTGCTAAATCCATCCAAAGTAACTCTCTCTCAGCCACTTTTAATGCAGCTGTTGACATTGGTTTGTACAAAAGTTTGCTCAAGAGTTTTTAGGAAAACAGGGATATATTTGCCTGATTTACCTCTGTATTAGAGCACAAAAGAAAAATGTCAGACACGAAATCCTGAATCCTAGAGATGTTGCCAAGGTAGACAGATTCATGAATTAGCTATTTTCAAGTAGATCTTAACATGTTTATAACAGTAACTATTTCTTCAGGCTCTATTCTGCTTCATCTCTGTACTCTGGGAAAAGCCCCTATTTTATTAAACTTGTATGTAGAGGGGCTTCCGGGTGGCTTAGTCTGTTAAGAGTCTACCTTCGGCTCAGGTCATGATCCAGGGTCCTGTTATAGAGCCCTGCATTGGGCTCCTTTCTCAGTGGGGAGCCTGCTTCTCCTCTCCGTCTGCTCCTCTGGCTGCTTGTGCTCTCTCTCTCTTTCAAATAAATAAATGAAACAGTGTTGGGGGGGGTGCAGGCTTGTGGACTGAACCCTCTACTGATGAGATCTGATGTTAACTCTAGGTAGATAGTGTCAGAACTGAATGATAGGACACCCATCTGATGTTGCCAAGAATTGCTTTGTGGGGGAAAAACACCTACACATTTGGTTATCGGAAGTGTCAGAAGTGAATTGTTTTGTGTGAGTAGTAAAAAAGAAACACATAGAAGGAAGAGGGAGGGGCGCCTGGGTGACTCAGTGGGTTAAAGCCTCTGCCTTCTGCTCAGGTCATGATCCTGGGGTCCTGGGATTGGGCCTTGCATCAGGCTCTCTGCTCAGCGGGGAACCTGCTTCCCCCTCTCTGTCTCTGCCTGCATCTCTCTGCCTACTTGTGATCTCTGTCTGTCAAATAAATAAAATCTTTTAAAAAAGAAGGAAGAGGAAGTTTTTCCTACTCACATGTATAGACCATTATCACTTATTTTATTTCTTAGATTGTGAGCACAGGGCTGAGAACTAACTTGCCTAAATTTCCTAAACATTAGGAATTTCCTAAATTCTTGGATTGATTGATGGCTAAATTGACATATATTTATCTGTCTGTAGCTTTGTTGAGATATAATTCACATACCATACAATTCACCGACTTAAAGTGTACAATTCAGTGGTTTTTACTGTATTTATAGATTTATGGAACCATCGTTGCAGTCAATTTTAGAACATTTTAATCACCCCAAAAAGAAACCTCATACCTATTTAACCCAGTAAGCAGTCCCCATTTGCTCCAATCCCTTAGCACCCCTAGGGAACCACTTATCTACTTTCCGTCTCTGTAGATATACTCACCCGGACTTTTCATATAGACAAAATCATGTGGTCTTTTGTGACTGACTTCTTTCACTTAGCGTAATGTCTTCAAGATTGATCCATTTTGTAGCATGTATCAGTTCCTCATTCCCTTTTTAAAAAAAATTAGCATATAATGTATTATTTATTTCAGGGGTACAGGTCTGTGATTCATCAGTCTTACACAATTCACAGCACTCCCCATAGCACATACCCTCCCCAGTGTCCATCACCCAGGCACCCCATGCCTCCCACCCCTCTCCCCTCCAGCAACCCTCAGTTTGCTTCCTGAGATTAAGAGTCTCTTATGGTTTGTCTCCCTCTCTGGTTTTGTCTTGTTTCATTTTTCTCTCCCTTCCCCTCTGATCCTCTGTCTTGTTTCTCAAATTCCTCATATCAGTGAGATCATATGATAATTGTCTTTCTCTGATTGACTTATTCCGCTTAGCAGTCCTCATTCCTTTTTACTGCTGAATAACATTCAAGTCTATGGATATATACATTTCACTTATCCATTCATCAGTTGATGGATAATTTGAGTCATTCCCACTTTTGGCTATTATGAATTAATGCTGTTATAAAGATACATGTACAAGTTTTTGTGTGGACATGTTTTCATCTCTATTGGGTGGGATTGTTGGGTCATATAGTAACTATGTTTAACCTTTTCAGGAACCACCTGGCTGTCTCAAAGTGGATACACCATTTTACACTTCCACCTGAAGGTTTCAGTTTCTCCTCATCCTCAATACTTGTCATTATCTGGATTTTGACTCACATCCTCGTGGGTATGAAGTGGTATCTCATTGTTTTTTTTTTTTCTTTTTTAATTTGTATTTCCCTAATGACCAGTGTTGAGCATCCCTACATTATGAGTATACTATATGATGTTGAACATTCCCTAATATTGAACATTTTTTTATTTACTCTTGGTCATTTATATATCTTTTCGGGAAGTATCTATTCAGATCTTTTGTCCAATTTTAATTGGGTTATTGGCCTTTTTATTATTGAGTTATAAGAGTTTTTTAAATATATTCTGGATGCCAGTCCATTATCAGATATATAATACGCAAATATTTTCTCTCATTTTGTGATTTATCTTTTCTCTTTTATGATGATGTCCTTTGAAGCACAAAAGTTTTAAATTTTTGTGAAGTCCAAAACCTAATTTTTTTTCTTTCGTCAGTTGTGATCTTGGTGTCATATCTAAGAAGGCTTTGCCTAACACAAATTACAAAGATTTATGTCTATATTTTCTTCTAAGAGTTATAGTTTTCACACTTACATTTAGGTCTATAATCTATTTGAGTTGATTTGTATGTGTGGTGTGAGGAAGGAGTTCAACTATATTCATGTGTATGTTGATGTTCAGTTGTTCTAGCACATTTGTTGCCTCATCTATTTTTAAATTATATGTTATTTGGGGTAAATATTAATAATATCTAAAATTTGTTGAGCACTATGTACTTACTAAGCACTCTTCCAAGCTTTTACATAAGGTATCCTAATTTAACCCTTACACTAATTCTTTTTTCTTTTTTTTTAAATTAACATATAATGCATTATTAGCCCCAGGGGTACAGGTCTGTGAATCGCCGGGTTTACACACTTCACAGCACTCACCATAGCACATACCTTCCCCAATGTCCATAACCCCACCACCCTCTCCCTCCCCCTGGCAAACCTCAGTTTGTTTTGTGAGATTAAGAGTCTCATATGATTTGTCTCCCTCCCGATCCCATCTTGTTTCATTTATTCTTTTCCTACCCCCCAAACTCCCCATGTTGCATCTCCACTTCCTCATATCAGGGAGATCATATGATAATTGTCTTTCTCTGACTGACTTATTTCACTAAGCATAATACCCTCTAGTTCCATCCACTTGTTGCAAATGGCAAGATTTCATTTCTTTTGATGGCTGCATAGTATTCCATTATATATATATACACCACCTCTTCTTTATCCATTCATCTGTTGATGGACATCTAGGTTCTTTCCACAGTCTGGCTATTGTGGACATTGGTGCTATAAACATTCGGGTGCACATGCCCCTTCAGATCACTACATTTGTATCTTTAGGATAAATACCCAGTAGTGCAATTGCTGGGTTGCCCTTACACTAATTCTAAGGGACTTTATCTCCCTATCAGAAAATAACTGGGGAGATAAAAAGGAAACTGAATGTTAATTGCTTCTCATTGGCAGAAAAAAAGAACTAGAAGGAATAGTCCCAGCCCTCTTATTCTTTTTCTTGCTTTGAATACCAATGGCAGTGCCTAAATGCCCTGATGTGGGTGGCATAAAGTTAAGGGTGAAGCCAAAGCAAAGAATAGGGGATCTACTCATATCCTATTTTGTTGCCATCAAGAAAAATGGTATTCTGACCAGAAAAAGTGACAAGATGGTTAAGAGAAAAGCAAACCTGTTAATAGGGGTGGTGATGCTCAGAGAATACTGTATGCTCTCATTGAGTTTAAAGCTCTTGGCCCCGAGGGCTTATAGCTAAGGATGAAACACCTTACACATGAGATAACTCAGGTGTTTCCATTATTTTCATTGAAATGTGGATAATAGAAATGCTGGAAGTCTGAAAACTTGCTGGTTTTCAGAATGAATGAGGTGCTCAATTCTGTTAATCCTAGAAGAGAGCTTGGGAGCCAGTGCAGACTAGAATCCTAGAATGGCTTTTATTTTTTTTTTTTTTAAAGATTTTATTTACTTATTTGACAGAGATCACAAGTAGGCAGAGGCAGGCAGAGAGAGAGGAAGGGAAGCAGGCTCCCTGCTGAGCAGAAAGCCTGACACAGGGCTCGATCCCAGGACCCCGGAATCATGACCCGAGCTGAAGGCAGAGGCTTTAACCCACTGAGCCACCCAGGCGCCCCCTAGAATGGCTTTTAAAGTGGATGGTTTATGATTATTTAGGAAGAGAAGGGGTAAGATGACATGGGTTCACCATTCAGTTTGACATCTATTTGTTAGTAATCAACTATCTATATATGGGCTAAAACATTTAATAGTTTGTAGTACCAGTTGTCCATAAATTATATTTTCAATTTGAAAAATAATATCTGAAGGAATAGGATAGGCATTAATAATTTGGAGAATTAGTATTCTTTTCTAGCAATGATTGGCACTTTTTTTATATATATTTTTTTAATTTATTTATTTTTTCAGCATAACAGTATTCATTATTTTTGCACCACACCCAGTGCTCCATGCAATCCGTGCCCTCTACAATACCCACCACCTGGTGCCCCCAACCTCCCACCCCCCACCCCTTCAAAATTCTCAGATCGTTTTTCAGAGTCCATAGTCTCTCATGGTTCACCTCCCCTTCCAATTTCCCTCAACTCCCTTCTCCTCTCCATCTCCCCTTGTCCTCCATGCTATTTGTTATGCTCCACAAATAAGTGAAACCATATGATAATTGACTCTCTCTGCTTGACTTATTTCACTCAGCATAATCTCTTCCAGTCCCGTCCATGTTGCTACAAAACTTGGGTATTCATCCTTTCTTTTTTCCTTTTTTTTTTTTTTACAGCTTTATAAACATATATTTTTATCCCAAGGGGTACAGGTCTGCGAATCGCCAGGTTTACACACTTCACAACACTCACCATAGCACATACCCTCCCCAATATCCATAACCCCACCCCCCTCTCCCAACCCCCTCCCCCCATCAACCCTCAGTTTGTTTTGTGAGATTAAGAGTCACTTATGGTTTGTCAATGATTGGCACTTTAAATTTGAATAAGGTTTAGAGAAAGAGTTTATTTCTGTGTGTAACCACATTCCTTGTTGACCTGATTAATTAGATCTCTCCTGTTTACATAAGAACATAAATATTTTAGAATAAAACCAAATTTAATAAATGAATAAACTTATTAAGATGTAATTACTTTTCCAAGTTCTGTGTTTTAAAAGTCATAATTAGAATGTGGATTACAAACTATTCTACATGGAGACTTTAGGGAGGTTTGGCTTATCTTTCTGTAATTTTATTTGGTTTAAAGCTAAACATGCATTAGAATGGGATGCAGGGTTTATGACTAGAGTCACTTCATGTTGATAAAACCAAGTTTGTTAAAAACAAATGTAGTATTATTGTTAAAGATGAGGAAATGGGGAAGAGAAGCATTCCAAGTGGAAGGAATTTCTGCTTGGGCTTCATGTTTCCCCCTATATAAAGAATTATATATTGTATGGGTGTAAATATAGATAGTATGCATATAAGTAGCAATAGTAAAAAAAAAGTGTGCATGAAAGTAATAAAAGTCAGCTTAAGGATAGTGATTATTTGTGGGGAAAGAGGTAGAGGTAGGGAGGGGTTAGAACTTCTATCTGTGGTATTTCACTTTTAAGAAGAATAAGAAAGAGGGTGGGTTTCTCTTGTTATTTTTTATATGTTTGAAATATTTCATTAATTGAAAACTTGAAAACAAGAAAATATGCAGCCTGACTGTCTGATTGTTTTTCTAGAGGGTCCAAGCATTTACTTCCTAATGATTTGAGAATATGCTTAAATAGGACTCTGCAGGTGCCTGGAGAGTTTATTTTTATAATCCTAGCACATACTGGTAATAACAACAACTACAGTTTATTAAGCATATACAGTGTGCCAGGCACTATGTGAGGTGCTTTAAATATGCTCTCTACTGCTTTGACAATAATTGAGAAGAAGGTATTTCCTTCATTCCCATTTAACAGATGGCAAGGTGAGCTGTAGTTCCAATCCACTACTTGTGGTAAAATATGCTAAGTGAAAACTCAGACTTCCAAATATCAAGTTTAATATCCCAAAGTTCATTTCTCCAGGAGTTATCTCCACATTTTAATGTTTACTTGAGAAAAACCAGAAAATATAGATGGGGAAAAGAGGATAAAAATTGCCTGTAATTTCGCTACCACCGAGAGAAAGTTACTGCTAGCATTTTGATAGGTGCCCTTTCGTATGGGTTCCATGCATAAATTTGTATGAACTTTCAAATGCTTTGAGAAGGAACTGTGTCAAGAATTTCTCTATCAGTATTGCTTATGGTGCATAATATAGGATAAATTTAAAATTTGGATTTTATTCCATAATGTCTGTATATTTTTTAAGTAGAGTTTTAAACTGAAAAATCTTCATTAAAAATTTATGCACTATAGGGGCGCCTGGGTGGCTCAGTGGGTTAAAGCCTCTACCTTCAGCTCAGGTCATGATCCCAGGGTCCTGGGATGGAGCCCCGCATCGGGCTCTCTGCTCAGCAGGGAGCCTGCTTCCCGCCCCCCCACCTGCCTGCCTCTCTGCCTACTTGTGATCTCTGTCTGTGAAATAAATAAATAAAATCTTTTTAAAAAATTTATGCACTATATATGAAAAAACAATTATTGGCTACCTTTTTAATCTAATACAAAGACCAGCTGGACAATACTGATGATATTTGCCAGTAAATTATAAAATCAATAATGAGTATATTACCTGTTGTGGATAGTTTGTTTGTTTATTTTAAAGATTTTATTTATTTATTGGAGACAGAGAGAGAGCAGGAGCAGGAAGGAGAGGGAGCAGCAGGCTCCCAGCTGAGCAGGGAGCCTGACTTGGGGCTCAGTCCCAAGACCCTGGGAACATGACCTGAGCCGAAGGCAGATGCTTAACCAACTGAGCCACCCAGGTGCTTGTGAATAGGACAGGTGGAACATTCTATTTTCTATCTCAATGATATGACCAATCTAAGTACCTCATACAAGAGGTTTCATACAGTATTTGTCTTTTTGTGACTGGCGTATTTCACTTAGCATAATGTCCTCTAAGTTCATCTATATTGTAGCATGTCAGAATTTCTTTCGTTTTTAAGTCTGAATAATATATCATTGTATGTGTATTGCATATTTTGCTCATCCATTAATCTATTGATGAACACTGGGATTGCTTTTCATGTATTAGCTTGTGAATAATGCTGCTATGAACACAGGTAAACCTCTTTAAGACCCTGCCTCCAGTTCTTTTAGTTGTATACTCGGAAGAAGAATTGCTAGATCATATGGTAATTTCATTTCTAATTTTTTTTTAAAGATTTTATTTATTTATTTGACAGAGAGAAATCACAAGTAGGCAGAGAGGCAGGCAGAGAGAGAGGAGGAAGCAGGCTCCCTGCTGAGCAGAAAGCCCGATGTGGGGCTCGAACCCAGGACCTGGGATCATGACCTGAGCCGAAGGCAGCGGCTTAACCCACTGAGCCACCCAGGCGCCCCTCATTTCTAATTTTTAAAGGACCTCCATATCATTTTCTGTAGCAGCTGTACCATTTTATATTTCTACCAACAATGCACAAGAGTTCTAATTTCTTTAAATCCTCATCAATACTTGGTATTTTCACTTTTTTGATAGAAACCATCTTAATGGGTGTGAGGTGGTATCTTATTATAGTTTTTATTTGTGTTTCCCTAATGTTTAAGAACATTAAAGCATCTTTTCATGTGCTTATTGACTATTTGCATATCTTCCTGGGAGAAATGTTTACTGAAGTCCTTCCCCCCGCCCCTTTTTTTCAGTTGAGTTTTAGGAATGCTGTATATATTCTGGATATTAACCCTTTATCAGATATGATTTAAAAATATTTATCCCATTCTTTGGGTTGCTTTTTTACTTTCTTGATAGTCTTTTGATGCACAAAATTTTAAATTTATATGTAGTCCAATTTGTCTATTTTTTTTTCTTGCCTATGTCTTTAGTGTCTTGGCCAAGAAACCACTGCCAAATCAAATGTGAAGATTTTCTCCTATGTTTTCTTCTAAGTGTTTTATACTTTTAGGTCTTACATTTAGGTCATGGATCCATTTTCAGTTAATTTTTGTATTGGTATTAGGTAAGGCTCCAACTTCATTTTTTTGCATGTGCTTATCTAGTTTTTCTATTCATTCTTGAGAATGAGATAGTGAAACCTCTAATATTATTGTAGAATTGTCTGTTTCTTCTTTAGTTCTTCTTCTTCAGTTCTCTCAATTTTTGGTTCATATATTTTGATGGTCAGTCATTAGGTGCATGGATGTTTGTAACTGTTCTCTATTTGCTGTATTGAACCTTCTATTTATATATAATGTCCTTTTTGTCTCTTATAACCTTTTTTTGGTTTAAAGTCTGTTTTGTCTGATGTTACTATAGCCATTATACTATTGCATGGAATATCCTTTCATTTTCAACCTATTTATCTCTATGGACCTAAGGTGAGTCCTGTAGACCATGTGTTGTTGGGTCATGTGTTTTTAATCCATTATGCCAATCTGTCTTTTAATTGGAGAATTTAATCCATTTACATTTAAAGTAGTTGCTGATAAGGAGGGATTTCTGTCATTTTGCTATTTGTTATTTATATGCCTTATAGTTCTTTTTGACTCTTATTCCTTGTGTTACTGCCTTCTTTTGTAGTTAGTTTGATTTTTTTTTGTAGTGAAACATTCATATTTCTTTATCATTTCATTTTGCATGTATTCTTTTTTTAAATTATATTCTTTAACTAGTTTCTTCATGGTTACTATAGTGATTACATTTACCATTTTATAACTTTAGTTGTAACACACTCTAGTTTGAATTTATACCAGCTTAATTTGAATAACACATAAAAGGCCTGCACCTTTAACTCTGTCCTTACCTCTTTCATTTGTTACGTCATAAAATTATATCTTATACACTTTGTATCCCAAAACATAAACTAACAATATTTTAATGTATTTGTCTCTTAAACTGTGCAGAAAACAAAAAGTAGAGTTACACACCATTGTTTTAATAATAGCAGCTTTTATATTTGCCCATGTATTTACATTTACTGAGATCTTTATTTATTCATATAGCTTCAGGTTACCGTGTAGTGTCCTTTTATTTCAAGATGTAGGACTCCTTTTGGTATTTCTTGAAGGCAGGTCTGGTGGTTATGAACTTCTTTAGTTTCTGTTTATTTGAGAATGTATTTATTTCTACCTTACTTTTAAAAGGCAGTTTTGCAAAATATAGGATTCTTCATTAACTGTTGATTTTTTCGTTTAGCACTTTATTTATTTTTTTTTAAGATTTTATTTATTTATTTGACAGAGAGATCACAAGCAGGCAGAGAGGCAGGCAGAGAGAGAGGAGGAAGCAGGCTCCCTGCTGAGCAGAGAGCCCGATGCGGGGCTCGATCCCAGGACTCTGAGATCATGACCTGAGCCGAAGGCAGCGGCTTAACCCACTGAGCCACCCAGGCGCCCCTCGTTTAGCACTTTAAATATATCAGCTCACTATCTCTGGCCTCCAAGGCTTCTCATGAAAAATATGCTGATTATATTATTAAGGATCCCTTGTATGTGACAAATTACTTCTCTCTTGCTGCTTTCAAGATTCTGTTTATCTTTGTCTTTGGACAGTGTAATTATAATAAATCTTGGAGTGGGTCTTTTGAGTTCATCCTAGCATTTATTGAGCTTCTTGGACATTTATATTCACATATTGCATGAAATTTGGGGAGTTTTTAACCATTATTTGTTCAGGTATTCTCTCTGTATCTTTTTCTCTTTCTCCTTCTTCTAGGACTCCCATAATACATATGTTGGTCCTGTTGATGGTCACCCACAGTTCCCTTAGGCTCTGTTCATATCAGTCTTCTCTCTTTCTGTTTCTCAGACTCAATAATTTCCATTGTCCTATCTTCAGGTTCACTGATTCCTTTTTCTGCCTACTCAAATCTGCTTGTGAATCCCTCTAGTGAACTTTTCATTTTAATTATTGTACTTTTCAACTCCAGAATTTGTTTTTGGTTTCTTTTAAGGTTTCTCTCCTTTGTTGATACTCCATTTTGTTTTATACATTATTTTCTTGACTTTCTCCACATCTTTCTTTAGTTCTTTCAGGATCTTTAAAACAATTGTTTTAGGGCATCTGGGTCGCTCAGTTGGTTGGATGACTGCCTTTGGCTCAGGTCATGATCCCACGGTCCTGGGATTGAGCCCCATGTTAGGCTCCCTGCTAGGTGGGGGGTCTGCTTCTCCCTCTCCCACTCTCCCTGCTTGTATTCCCTCTCCCACTGTCTCTCTGTCAAATAAATAAATAAAATCTTAAAACAAACAAAAAAAAGAAGACAGTTGTCTTAAAGTCTGTCTAGTAGATTCACCATCAGGCTTTTTTTTTTTTTTTTTCAGGGACAGTTGCTGTTGTTATTTTCCTTTGACTGGGCCATATCATGCTGTTTCTTTGTATGCTTTGTGGATTTTGTACATAGGATCTAATACTCTAATACTCTAATAATGTGGTAACTCTGGAAATCAGATTCTTTTCCTGTTTTAAGTTCTAGCTTGGGGGTGGGGGGGGAGGAGTTATTATTATAGGCTCTGTCTGTGCCAAGGATTAGCCTGAGATGTAAACTTAAGGTCTTCTCAGATACTGTCTTAGCTTATACCTTCCTTTGGGCGTGCATGATGATTTTCTAATTTCCTCTGTATATGGGTTTGCTTTTGAATGTCTTAGTCTTCACTGTCTGGCTACCAAAAGGGCTAAAAAGAAAAATTAAGGGGAGAAAAAGGTACTGATGCTTTAAATCCTCTGGAAATCATTTTAGCCAGAGAGGGATGGCTTGCAACAACAGGTTGTATGTGTGCAAGAATAAGGGCCACAGATTCATTATCTGCACATTTATGATCAGAAGCAATAATCAACAATCAGAGCACAGATCCCTGATATTTGGAGATCAGGGTCCATTTTACCCACTATGACTTCTGTAAGCTGTGTGAAAAGTGCTCCAGCAACACATACATGCTTAGCTGCTTACAATGAGGCAGGGTTGTGGGGAATAGGTCGTTACCACTGTGCTAAGAACTGAAATTGACTAAAATTAA
Organism: Lutra lutra; assembly: GCF_902655055.1. Classification (NCBI taxonomy): domain Eukaryota; kingdom Metazoa; phylum Chordata; class Mammalia; order Carnivora; family Mustelidae; genus Lutra; species Lutra lutra. The sequence goes on from NC_062293.1 coordinate 34,414,923, forward strand.
TCATCGTTTACCTCCAGTTTTCCTCTAGAAATTGTAAGCCTTCCATAAATTGCACAGTTTCAAAATTGCATCAGACAGAATTGACCAGTCATCTAGGTGGGGAGCCAGATTTCCGTGCTTCCTGTTCTCTCATCTTCCAGGAATCTATTTATCTTTCTTCCTTCCTTCCTTCCTCCCTCCCTCCCTCCCTCTTTCTTTCTTTCTCTTTCTTTTCTTTTCTTTTTTTCTTTCTTCTTCCTCCCTCCCTCCTTCCCCCCTTTCTTTCTTTCTTCCTTTCTTTCTTTCTTTCCTCAAGTGCTTACTCTGTGCTAGGCACTGGTCTGAGCTTCAAGGCTCCACTACCTTATTACAATTTTTTCTTATTCAAATAAACATACAGTTTTATACTTAAATTTGTTCTTGTAACTTTGCATTATTTTTCTTAAAGAGGGTCCCCAACATCTTATAGATTTCAGATTACACAAAGCTTGAATCTTCCCCTGCTGTGGCATCAAGAGGGTGATATGCTTTAATTCAAAATGATTCCAAAGGTGTCTAATCTTTAATGTGTCCCCTCTGTGACTTCTGTCTTTGTGTCTTGAACATATTATCATCCCCATTCTATTCTCTGCCAGTGGGAAAGTGTTACAACAAGATCTGGAGGCAAGTTCACTGAAACACAAGTCACCTTTTCTCTGTTGATGAGAGTAAATGCCTAAGGTTGCTAGACTTAGCAAATAAAAATACAGGATTCCCAGTTACTTTTTTTTTTTAAAGAGAGAGAGAGAGAGAGAATGAGAGGAGAGAAGGTCAGAGGGAGAAGCAGACTCCCCATGGAGCTGGGAGCCCAATGGGGGACTCGATCCTGAGACTCCAGGATCATGACTTGAGCTGCAGGCAGTTGCTTAACTAACTGAGCCACCCAGGCAGCCCCCAGTTAATTTCAGATAAATGTTACATGGGACATACTTATACTTAACGATTTTTATTTTTTATTTATTTTTATTTATTTATTTATTTTTTTTTTTAAAGATTTTATTTATTTACTTGACAGAGAGAAAGATCACAAGTAGTCAGAGAGGCAGGTAGAGAGAGAAGGGGAAGCAGGCTCTCTGGAGCCCGATGCGGGGCTCAATCCCAGGACCCTGGGATCATGACCCGAGCCGAAGGCAGAGGCCCAACCCACTAAGCTACCCAGGCGCCCCTATTTTTATTTTTATTTTAAGATTTTATTTATTTATTTGACAGACAGAGATCACAAGATGGCAGAGAGGCCGATGGGAGTGGGGGGGGAGCAGGCTCCCTGCTGAGCAGACAGCCCGATGCGGGGCTCCATCCCAGGACCCTGAGATCATGACCTGAGCCGAAGGCAGAGGCTTTAACCCACTGAGCCACCCAGGTGCCCAACAATTTTTATTTTTTTATCTGAAATTCAAATTTAAGTGGCAACCTGTGTTTTATCTGGCAATTCCATGAATTTTTCAAAAATGGTTTCTCTAGCTCAAAGATTACATTTCTACAACAGCATTTTCATATGTAAGTTAAGGTGGAAGAGAGAAAAAGGCTTTCAGATGAGGAGTCCTGGATGTGAGTCTTAGTTCCTTCACTGAAAAGCTATATGACTGGACCTTAGCTTACCCATCTGTGTGATGAAGGGGCTGTACAACATCCTCTGAGAGGACTAATATTCTATGATTCTAAAGGGCCCCTTTCATTGTCCAGTTTTCCTTGTAGACTATTATAAAACCTACTTTGGTGCCCTTCCAAGGTGCAGAGATTACAGATGTATTCATAAGAATTTGAGGTTGAAAGACAGGAGTTAGGAAGATACAAAGTTACTCTACTTGGGGGGTTCCAGAGCCTACAGTATAAAAAGTTATATCTGCACCTAGCTGGGGCATGAGGGACGTGTAAAGGCATAGAGGTATGGAATGAACCCCTCTGTGCACACTCAGGGTTTGCAGTGGAAGTAGAACATGGCTGTAGTCAAATTCTAGGCTTTGCATTTATTCTCGGCCTTTGGCTGGACATGGAGAAGACAGAGCCTGGCGCTCAGCAACCCCACTCAGACCATTAACCCTACTCAGCTGTCCTTGGTTGCTTTCTATGGATTAATGATTGGCTTATAGCCACTAGTACCTGGAGACACTTTCTCCACTCTAGGATTTAAAGGGAAACTCTTACTTTGAAACTCAAGAAAAGAGAATCCTGGATTCTACTTCTTGATACATAAAAGAACAACTAACTAGATTCCTATGCTAATGGCCATATTTTCTTCTTCCCTTACATTGTTCTCCTGGATGCAGATATTCCAAAGCTACACAAGCCCAAGCCTAATAAACATCCAATACCACATAGGAATCCTAACTAATAACCTTTGGTCAAAATAATGTGCCAAGAAATACCTTGGCAGTTATTTCAGTGGGTTAGCCAATTTGGGAAAGGCTCTAAGAAATGCTAACAAATGGTTGTGCCTCACTAGCGTGATGGTGAAATGGGCAGATGCAGGAGAGGCTATTCCAAAGAGAGAAAACTGTATGTGTGGGAAATCAGAGACCTTCATTTGGGCAATCTGGGGGAAGAGAGAGCATTTCTTTTTCTCTTCTTCCTCCAAAACAAATTTTATCCCCCAAAGTAGCAACAAGTCACTTCCTCTGTGATACCTTTCCCATTCTATTCCTCTTCCAGGGAAAGTTTGAGATACAAAAATGTCCTAGGTGGACTAATCATTTGGAACTTCTTAAAAAAAAGTTTTTTTTAAATTATTTATTCAACATTTGCTAGGTAGGGCTAGGGAGAAAACAATATATATTTTTAAAGATTTTATTTATTTATTTGACAGAGAGAGAGAGATCACAAATAGGCAGAGAGGTAGGTGAGAGAGAGTGGGGGAAGCAGGCTCCCTGCTGAGCAGAGAGACCAATGCGGGGCTTGATCCCAGGACCCTGAGACCATGACCTGAGCTGAAGGAGAGGCTTAACCCACCGAGCCACCCAGGCACTCCAACAATATTTTTATTATTCAGTTAAAAAAAAGAGGAAAAAAAAAAAGGCTGACTCCCACTGGCCAAAGTAGAGTCAATGTTCTGGAAAAAAGAAATCTCACTTTTCTGTAATTCTTGTTCTCGTTTCTATTTTCTTTTGCAATTTACTGAATCAGACTACTTGGGAGACATACCAAAGAATTTAAAATTTAGGCTTTGTTCAACAGTTTAAAATTCATTCCAGAAAAAACAGCTTGGTGTTATGCATGATTTGATTTCAGAATTGCAGTTGACTTCATCTGCAGCTGCTCATGGCAAAACTAATCAACAGACATAGGTCAGTTCTAGAGAGAAGGTCTTTGTTTTTTTGTTTTTTGTTTTTAATTTTCACATGAAAGCATTGTTTTCTTTGGTGGTAGCAAAACCAAATTATCTTTTACAAGGAAGGTAAGTAGTTTTGTACAGAAACCCGAGTTAACTAGCACATTTCTGTTTTTCATAGCATCCCATATGTTTTGTTGCCTGGTACAGGTACCTCAATTTCTCATTTCTTAATATAGCTATGTCTGTCAGCTAAACAGAACTGTGTGCTTCCTCTGTCCTTCCACAGCCCTCTACCTTGCCTTGATTAGAGATAATATTTATCACATGATATTGGAATTGTTTTTGCATCTTTGCTCTCGGCTAGACTATGAACGTGCTCAGGTCAGAGACCATATCATCTTCATGATTCTAGTGGTCCCTCAATAAATGAATGAAAAAATGTCATGGTCAACAAGGAAAGAACAGTAGGCACTAGACCTTCCTGTGGAATATCAGTGAAGAATCTGTAGTCTCACTGGGCAAAGACTTCTTCTTTATTTTATTTTATTTATTTATTTGAGAGAGAGAGAGAGAGAGAGGGAGCATGAGCAGGTGAGATGGGGAAGGAGAGGGGGGAGAGGGAGAACCTAGCAGACTCCCTGTAGAGCAGAGAGCCTGACTCCTGACCACGGGTAGATCCTAAGACCTGGAGATCAGGACCTGAGCCAAAGGCAAACATTTAACTGGCTGAGCCACCCAGGTACCTCTGGGCAAAGCCTTCTATATGAGAAAACTTTAACAATATAAAGTTGCCAAAAACTCAAAGAATTTAGATACACACTGGCCATTTTTGTTGCATAGTCCACATCAAGCACTCACCATCTCTAATTTGACAACAGAGCAAAATTAACTGGAATCCAGGTACTGATCTGGATCTTTACATATATTTCTTATTAAAGTATCATAACAACCCTATGAGATAGGTAACATTAGCCTCTTTTTTATAGGTTAAATAACTAAATTCAGAAAGGCTAATAATTGAGTTCATGATCACTGAGTCAGGAAGAGGTGAAACTTGTCTTTAAATCCACCTTTGCCTTCTTCCATCACACCTCTGTTATAGTTATATATTACATATCTCACTATGGAGCTAAAAGGAACAAAGGACACCAAGCATTACATTAATTAGAATTTTCATATTATATTCAAGAAATCAGTGACTAATTCTCTTCATCCTCTGCCTTGAAATTGAAATACAGTAATGCTAGACATAAAAATGTATCTTGATTTTCCCCCAAGGAATCTCCCTCTTGTATCCACATAGTGAGCATTAACAATTAATGGGAAGTGCTTTCCAAGCCATATAACATCGTTCTTAATATTTACGATGCCCACGAAACACACAAACATCTGTTCTGTAGAGTGATAGCTATTAAAGCACACTTAAGTGCCAAGCACTCTCTCTCATGTAGACAAGTCAAAGCTTTAAGCAGTTGTTCCTCTGGAGATGTCTAAATAGCAAGGATTCCAAGAAGATCGGAGGGAGACAATTTTAGACTCAACTCATCTTGAGGAATATTAGTTCATTTTATTATGGCCAAAGCACACAGTAACTTTAAATGGCATAAAGCTATGTTTAAAAGGTTGACATGATCTTTCATATTGGGGATTATTGCAAGGCTAAAGCTAAAGTTAACATATCCTTCTGAGAAACAAAATTAGAAGAAACTCAAAAGTTCTTTTGATGGATGAGATCACCCATCAGCAGGAATGACAGATCTAAGAAATCTCTATTAAGTTAGTTAGAAGATTTGGGCACACCCAAAATCCAATCAAATGGTTTATGAATACCCTTCTGGAGGAGGCCTGGCTTGAGGTTATTACTAAGAAAAAAAAAATCTGTAGTCTGCTTGTAAATAGATTATGTTCATGGAAGAGTGGTTAGCCTGGATCTCTGATAGCAGAGTCAGTAGAGCCAGTGTCTTCACCAGAACTCCCTATTTATTTGACAATAAAATTTGTTGTGATACAATAACTATTACATCTCTATCTCTATATCAATACCTACTTACCTGTATGAATAACCCTAACTAGTCTCTGTGTATGCTGAGGACCAGACCTTAAGCATGGCAATCAGTATAAGCAAATACTGCCGGGGCGCCTGGGTGGCTCAGTGGGTTAGGCCGCTGCCTTCGGCTCGGGTCATGATCCCGGGTCCTGGGTTCGAGCCCCGCATCGGGCTTTCTGCTCAGCAGGGAGCCTGCTTCCTCCTCTCTCTCTGCCTGCCTCTCTGCCTACTTGTGATTTCTCTCTGTCAAATAAATAAATAAAATCTTTAAAAAAAAAAATAAGCAAATACTGCCACCCTGCCTTTCCCAGATGAAACTTCTTCAAACTGCAGCAAACATAAGATGAACATAATGGTCACAACCGCAACAAAACAATAATAATGGCAACTGACAATTGCCGTGTACTTATCAAATGTCAGGCACGCTTCTAAAGCCCTACATATGAATTACCCACTGAGTCTTCACAGTCAATCCCATGAGGTAAAAGAAAAAACGGATGCACAAAGAGTTTCTGTAATATGAGCTAGGTCATACGCTGATGAGTGGTGGGGCCTAAATTCTAACCTAGGTAGGTTAACCATTCCTTGTAGGTGGGGGTTAAGGGAGAACAATATAAATGTATTTAAGGGGCACCTGGGTGGCTCAGTGGGTTAAGCCTCTGTCTTCGGCTCAGGTCATGGTTTCAGGATCCTGGGATCGAGTCCCGAATCAGGCTTTCTGCTCAGTGGGGAGCCTGCTTCCCCCTCTCTCTGTCTGCCTCTCTGTCTACTTGTGATCTCTCTCTCAAATAAATAAATAAAACCTAAAAAAATGTATTTAAATAAGATGTTCAAGCAGGGGTTGTTTTTGTTCGTTTGGTTGCAAGATACAAAACTTGACTCAAGCTATTTCAAATAAAACGTTGATTGAGAGTAACAGTAAGCCAAGTAAGGTATTCTTTTCTCATAATATCTTGCATTTATCTATGTCACTGCATTTAGTAGTTTGTTATAATTATCTGTTTATATGTTCATTGTAATTGTCCCACTTGACCCCAATAATATGATTTTTTTTCTTTTTTATTTACTACTGTATCTTTGATGCAAAGAACAGTGTCTGACAAATGGTCAATGCTGAAGAAATATTTGTTCAAAAAAAAGTAAGGTTGGGGACACTGGACAGGGATGGGGTGTTAATTGGTTAATGATTTTAAAAAGTATGAAACATTGTCAGCCAGATATCATAGGAAATTAAAATTTAGGAACAGATCTCCTTCCTCTACCCTGCACCCTACTCATGGTGCCTTGCTTCTGTACTTTTTGTACTTATATTCCATTTTCCTTTTTTTCAAGCAGACTTCTTTTACTCATGTACGGTTTCTGCTCCCCCATAATTTTGGCTTTTGTGAAACTTCAGATAGGCTTGGTGCCAACCTGAGCCCCAACTCTAGTTGACCTTCCAGTTCTGGAGCTCCCACTACCTGCAGACTAAGACTTACTAATTCAGGGGGCTCCTGAGAGGCTCAGTCAGTTAAGCATCTCCCTTCAGCTCAGATCAGGATCCCGGGATCCTGGGATAGAGTGCCAAATCAGGCTCCCTGCTCAGCCAGGGGTCTGCTTCTCCCTCTCCCTCTGCCTCTGCCACCCTCACCCAGCTCATGCTCTGTCACTCTCTCTCTATTGCTCTCACTTTGTATCGCTTGCTCTCTCAAATAAATAATAAAGTCTTTTTTTAAAGATTTTATTTATTTATTTGACAGAGATTACAAGTAGGCAGAGAGGCAGGCAGAGAGAGAGAGAGAGAGAGAGGAAGCAGGCTCCCTGCTGAGCAGAGAGCCCGATGTGGGGCTCGATCCCAGGACCCTGGGATCATGACCTGAGCCGAAGGCAGAGGCTTTAACCCGCTGAGCCACCCAGGCGCCCCATCAAATAAATAATAAAGTCTTAAAAAAAAAAAAAAGGAGGGGCACCTGGGTGGCTCAGTTGATTAAGCAACTGCCTTCAGCTCAAGTCATGATTCCGGAGTCCCGGGATTGAGTCCCACATCAGGCTCCCAGCTCCACGGGGAGTCTGCCTCTCCCTCTGACCTTTGTCTCATCTCATGTTCTCTCTCACTCTCTCTCTCTCAAATAAATAAATAAAATCTTAAAAAAAAAAAGACCTGCTAATTCAGATTCTCATGAGAAAGATTCTGATAGGTTCAACTTAGGTGAAGAGTCCTCTAATTGTCCAATAAGTTGTGGCTGGAGTGTTATGTGACAGAATTGGTTGTGTAAGCTTGCCCTTTTGTGAAGGAAGCAGTTTTCACAGAAAGGATTGTGGGTTGGGAATGCACCCCCAAAATAGGTCTCCTATAGATGTCAACTGATATTTCTCTCCTTTTGAAATCTAGACAAATTTTTTTTTAACCACCAAGGAGAATATTCTAAATTACATAGAAAATTTATAGTCCTACATTTACCGTATTTTAACAAGGAATTTCTATGGATTGCCATTTTCCAGTTGCTTGCATTTTCAATTTTGTTCTTTGATTGCTTAAAACACAGACATCTTTTCTCTCTTGCCATGCAATGAAAGTATTCTATTTTGATATGGTATGTGTTAGTCATAGTGTTTGCATTTTCATTATGATATCAAGAAGTTAATCTGTTCCAGTCTTTTTAACTAGTGTAGTTAAGGGCTTTTGATGGTTTCTTGTGATAATTGCATTATGATTTTCATCCTCTTATATTTTGGACTACATAATTTCTGAAGCGTTAAGAGAATTGCCGGAATTTTTACTTGTAGTTCTTGATTTAATACTGATGCTGAAGAGCCTTAGATTGCTTCTAATTTACGAATGAATTCTAAAAGATCACTTCTACATCAGTTTGAAACTGAAGTACATTCTTCTAGTGGCTGCAAGAGGTTATATAACCTATAACATATTCATTCAGTTATTCATTACTTTAGGAGCTGCTGTTTGCCTGGCACCGTGTTGAGCTGTGTGTACAATGTGAACAAAACTGATATAGTCCCTATCCCCATAAAGCTTATTAGTCTTTGGGAGGAACATAAATAAGCAAACAATTATATTATATAGTAATGGTAATAGCTGACCCTAATAGTAATGGTACATAGTAAGTTCCCCAAAAATATTCATGGGATGCATGGACTCGCCAGTTTAAAACTGAATTATTTACATTCATTATTTCATTTAATCTTCACAATTCTCTGAGGACTTAACCTTTTAAAATCTTTAATCCTAACTATTATGATTAACAATTCCACACAAAAGACTAATTTACTATGTATATATATTTTTAGCTTGTTACTGATATATAAAATGCATACAAAGAGTGCACATTTCAAAATATCTCAATGCATTTTCACAAACTGAACACACCTGATGAAGATACAAACTTTATCAGCATCCCATAACCTTCCTCATGTATCTTATAATCACTCCACCCTCAAAGGTAAAGAATATTATTTAAATATTAAAATAGATTGGCTTTCAGTCACTTTATAATGTATTTGAGAGGAAGAAAGATTTTTTTTAAATATTTTATTTATTTATTTGAGAGAGAGATCACAAGTAGACAGAGAGGCAGGCAGAGAAAGGGTGGGGGGGAGTAGGTTCCCTGCTGAGCAGAGAGCCCGATGCGGGGCTCGATCCCAGGACCCTGAGACCATGACCCAAGCCAAGGCAGAGGCTTAACCCACTGAGTCACCCAGGCACCACAAAAGGAAGAAAGATTTAAGTACATCCTAGTTCACCTGTTTAGAACTCAACAAATTTTTTACTAGTGTTATTTTGTCAGGTGTGATTAGATTCACCCATACATAACTGAAAATTCACAATAACAATGACTTAAATATGGTACTTTATTTTTCTTTCATGCGAAAGACGTTTAGAAGGAGGTATGTATTTAGGGCTGATTTGGCAGCACCCTAGTCATCAGACCTCAGGGCTCCTTTTAGTTTATAGATCAGCCATTCTTGTGCTTTGCTAGTGAAGTGATGGTTTAAGATGGCTATTAGAAACCCAGCTGTTATATGCACATTACAGCCAATAAAAAAGAGGAAGGGCTAAAGGACTGCCCCCCCGCCAGCTGATTAAGTTCACCTCTAAGTAGTCTGTCCCCAGGTCCCTCATAACATTTTTGCTTTTACCTTACCGTCCAGAATTTAGTCATGAAGCCGTATGTTTTTTAAGGGAAGCTGTTCTTTTAGCTGGGTATATTGATGCCTCCGATAATATATGGGTCCTCTTAGTAGGGAAGAAGGAGAGAACATATTTGGGGTAGGCAACTAGTAGTGCCGGCTCTAGTTGTGTTGATGTGCAGTGTATTTGCTTACCACACATCACCTTGTCTAGTGAAAATTTTCTTCCTAGGGGATGCCTGGGTGGCTCAGTCCGTTAAACATCTGCTTTTGGTTCAGGTCATGATCCCGGGGATTGAACTGGGATTGAACCCCACGTCGGGCTCCCTGCTCAGTGGGGAGCCTGCTTCTCCCTCTCCCTCTCTACCCTGGCTCATGCTTTCTCTCCCTCTCTCTCACACTCTCTATCTCAAATAAATAAATAAAATCTTAAAAATAGAAAAGAAAAAAAATTTTTCTTCCAGAAGGGAAAAAAATGGAAATTTAGGTGTCACGTATAAGAAACTGAGATGAGATTTCAAAGAAACGTGTCATTTGTAAGAAAGTGAGAGATGGGAGTTCAAAGAAAGTTCACTTACTATACAAAGTGATCTAGCCAGATTCAATTTCTTGCTGTAGGCCATCGAACCCATCAGCAGACCTCTTCAAGCCCAAGAATCTCACTAGTAGAATGTGGCCGATACTTCCCCTCTAATTACAGTAGAGTCATGATTAGAAAAATTTCTCTTAAAAGCTGTGTGGAGGGGAGTAAAGGGGGGACCTGGGTGGTTCAGTCGTTGTCTGCCTTGGGCTCAGGTCATGATCTCTGGGTCCTGGGATCAAGCCCCACATCAGGCTCCCTGTTCAGCGGGAAGCCTGCTTCTCCCTCTCCCACTTCCCCTGTTTATATTCCCTCTCCTGCTGTATCTCTCTCTATCAAATAAATAAAGAGAATCTTAAAAAACAAACAAACAAAAAAACCTGTGTGTGTGTGTGCGTGCGTGCGTGTGTGTATTAGGCATTTGCTAGAATGCTTCTTGGCCTTTTGGCTAAGATCAAGTGTAGGCATTTGCTAGAAAAACACAAATTGATGTTTTCAGTCCTCATAAGCATATTTTATAACTTCAAATTTAGTATTTTGAGATCATCAAATGGGTAACTGTTACAGTAGAACCTGGCTTATTATATGGATTTATATCTAGAACAAGTTAGGTCTTGCCTTTTACAAGAAAAACTACTTACATAAAAAGGCTAATGCACCATGATTATAAGGCAGGTACTACTCTTGTCTCTTTTTTCCACCAGGTTATTAATGTTGGGCTCAGTTCCAAGAACTGCTCTCTCCAGGGCTAGGTGAAACTGGGAGCAAGTTATACTTTGAAGCCATCCTGCCTGTCATTTCTGAACAGGTGAAATCTGGTTACAGTGAGCCTCCAGGGCAGTCTAGCAATAGATCTAAGGATGTTTAAACATCAGAAAGAGCAGGAGGTAAAGGGAGAGATCAGCAGCTACTGAAAGTGTATATCTCTGAAGGGGCCGTTGTGTGGGAGACGGGGCTGGGCAGCGAGAGTAAGCAATGAGAATTGTTGTAGAGGTAAAGAATAAAGAAAGGGAGGGAAAGGACAGCGAGAGGGCCCCAAGTAGGCAAAGGAGTTGCAATAAGCATGTACAGACCCTCAAAGTTCAGGTGAATTGCTGTGGGAGTGGAGCAAGGACCAAGTGGCTGATTCCCTGAACATTACTGAGCATCCGCCATGCTAAAGGCACCGTGCTAAGTGCTGTGGGAGACACAGATATGATTCAGATGTAGACCCTGCCCAAACAGTGCTCACGGTCCCCCAATCTCTATCCAGGGAGACAGAGCATGGGCTTAAAGGGTATTGTAAGTTTTAAGATGATCAATTCTGTAAAAGAAAAGTAAATGGCATTTCAGAATTTCAGGGGGAGGAGGATAGGTTAGCTGAAAGAACGGTAAAGGTGAGGTGAGGTAGGACGAGTGAACGGAAGAAGGTTTGAGGAGGACATAGTCTTTGAGTTGAGTTAGATCTCGAAGACTGAGCAAGAGGGTTAGGGTCCTCCCAGCTCCTTTCCACCATGAATGGTCTTTAATGTTTGCGACTGAAGTGAAAGAGGAGAGGACAGGACACCTCTGGCTCCAGGGGCAGCTCCAAAGACCTGTTCTGTTGCTGTCCCCCCCAAAAGAAGAACAGTTTTTGGCAACAGGAGGGTGGATGTTAAGAGAAACAAGGGAGCTGTGAAGAAGGTGGAACAAAGAGGAATGGCAGGATTCCAAAATTTCATTGTCCTGTGGGGAAAAGGTGGGCACCCAGGACCTCATGATGTAGAATCTGCTCCGGGGAAGATCCTCTGAAGGAAGAGAAAAGAAAACACCTGCTCTTTCCCTCAGTCTAGAATTTCTACTTCTCTCCTAACTTCTCTACCATACCTTGACTTTGCCGCCCCCATCTGCTGTCATCATCACAAGAAGATTTAGGGCACTCTGCTCTGTGACCCTTTAGTCTGGATGTGGTGGCTGCAGGTAGAGCTGGCAAAAGTGGGGTGAATTAGAGAGAGACACGGGTGAGAGAAAGAGAGAGGGAGTAAGACGATTGCAATAGTTGTCCCTTTATAATAAACCTAGTGGGTTCATTTACAAGATTTTCTTGATTAGTACCTTTGAAATCCTTCCTGAGAGAGTAATTTCTTTAACGGATAGCAAAATGCACATGAAACATCCTCCAGAATAGATCATATATTAGACCACAAAACAAGTCTTAACTATAAGCTGAAATCATACCAGGTATATTTACTCACAACAATGGCATGAATCTAGAAATCAACAAAAAGAGAAAAATTGGAAAATTCACAAATATGTGGAAATGAACATGCTCCTAATCAACCAATAGGTCAAGGAAGAAAAGGGGAATAAAAAAGCATCTTGAGGCAAATGAAAATGGAAATACAACATACTAAAACTTATAGGATGCAGCAGAGGCAGTTCTAAGAGAGAATTTCATAGCAATAAATGCCTGCATTAGAAAAAAAGAAAAAAGAACGATCTCAAGTAAACAATTTTCACTCAAGAAATTAGGAAAAGAACAAACTGAGCTCAAAGTTAGTAGAAGGAAGGAAACAAAGATTAGAGCAGACAAAAATGAAATAGAGACTAGAAAGAAAATAGAAAAGACCAACAAAATGAAGAGTTTTTAAACAAATAAACAGAATTGACAAGTCTTTAGCTATACTAAGAAAAAAAAAAGAGGGAACTAAAATAAAATTATAAATGAAAGCGGAGACTTATAGGTGATACCACAGAAATAAAAAGAATCATAAGAGACTACTAAAAATTATATGCCAACAAATTGGACAACCTAGAAGAAGTGGATAAATTCCTAGAAACATACAATCTGCCAAGACTGAATCATGAAGAAATAAAAAAATCTGAACAAATCTGTAAAAAGTAAAGAGATTGAAGCAGTAAGTAAAAAACCTCCCAACCAGAACCAGATGGCTTCACAGGTGAATTTGACCAAACATTTAAAGAATCAATGGCAATCCTCCTCAAACTCTTCCAGAAAAATGAAGAGGACAGGATACTTCCAAGCTTATTTTGAGGCCAGCATTACCCTGATACCAAAGCCAAACGAGGACACTACAAGGAAAAAAAAAATTACAGGCCAATATCTCTGATGAACAAAGATGCAAAAATCCACAACAAAATACTAGCAAACCAAATTTAACAGCACATTAAAAGGCTTCAGACATCATGATCAAATGGGATTTATCCCTGGGATGCAGGGATTGTTCAACATACACAAATCAATGAATATAATTCACCACATTAACAGGATGAAGGATAAAAATTACATGGGGGCGCCTGGCTGGCTCGGTCAGTATAGTATGAGACTCGATCTTGGAGTTGTGGATTTGAGGCCCAGATTAGGTGTAGAGATTACTTAAAAATAAAATCTTTTTTTTTGTTGTTGTTGTCGTTTTCATTGTTGTTTTTTTTTTTAATTTTTTTTATTTTTTTTCAGCATAACAGTATTCATTATTTTTGCACCACACCCAGTGCTCCATGCAATTCGTGCCCTCTACAATACCCACCACCTGGTGCCCCCAACCTCCCACCCCCCACCCCTTCAAAATTCTCAGATCATTTTTCAGAGTCCATAGTCTCTCATGGTTCACCTCCCCTTCCAATTTCCCTCAACTCCCTTCTCCTCTCCAACTCCCCTTGTCCTCCTAAAAATAAAATCTTTTAAAAAAAATCATAATCTTATGCATAAATGCAGAAAAAGCATCTAACAAAACTCAGCATCCATTTATGATTTTAAAAAATCAACAAATTAGGTATAGAAAGATAATATCTCAACATAATAAAGGTTATATGATAGGTTCACAGCTAACATCATACTCAACAGTTTGCTTCCCCAGCTCTTTCCAAAGAGTTAAGCATCTTATTTCCTGTATTAAATCCCCTTCTGCCTGAAACACCTACAGTGGTTTCTGTTTTCTTACGATCTTCTGGTCGATACGCCTGATAGAATGGAAACTTAAAATAGAAACTATTATAGGAAAACAAACTTGTATTTCCTGCACACGTGAATTTGTGATTGAGATACATACATCCTCACTTCATCTCAAGCAGCTCAATCATGAATCTTTAATTAATAGCAGTACCTCCTCCTTTATCTCCCCTCACTGCCATTCTGATTCTCTAAGCCGATCAAACCCAGTCCTGAAAACCACATAGCCCCAAAAGAGTGGGTCTTAAGAAATTTCCAAGTTTCCATATCCTGGATATGACTGTATTTCAGTATGAACAAAATTTTGCTTCATACTTGCCCTCGTGTCCAGCCCATATTTTCCTTACCCTTGGCCTCTGCTCATTTGCTAAGCCTGGTACCACATTCTTTCCATGTTGCTTCATCTATTCACTTCTGGCCAACTCTCCCATTACTGTTATTAATCCAACTCCGTACACTACTAAACAATTCTCCAGTTCACCCCAGCTTGCAACTGATAGAGGTAAAAAGATAGGAAAGACATTCCTTGTTCTGAGGAGTTTATAGAGTATTTTGAGACACTATATGTAATTTCAATCCTGATGTGGCTAAAATGTTAATTACCAAATGTACACCCTTTAAGGGACTCTTACAAAATATAGAGTTAGATATTGTGAGACTATAATCCATAGATTTACAACTTGACTGGACTCTTGTATATCAGGTTAATTTAAAGCATGCCTACTTGGTTATTAGTGAGCTGCTCTTAATGGAAAAGAGTTGCCTCAGTTGATTTATTATACAGAGGGCAAGATCCAAGCTGTCACTGCTTTGTATCTAAATTTGATTCCTAAAGGGTATGCAGGTGAAAGAATCACTTTTCAGATGAAAGAGGAAAATTCCAAAGAACACACATGAGAGAGTCATAAATACTTATGTTAGCCTGAGGCATGCAGAGTTTATATACCACTCTTTTTGAATATTTATTCATTCCAGGAATGGTTTAAATTAGTACTTTCATTCAAAGCCCCAAAGGCATTATGTTTTCAACAAAACTAATAATCACTTCCTGATAACACTAACTGACTTATGTATGTTTTTCTTCTTATCTTGCTGTTTGAGAGAAGGAAGTCATAAAACTAAGCATCTGGTTTCAGTATTAGGCTTCAAAGAAAGAGCTACTATCTCTATTACAGAGGACTGGTATATTGAAAATCTTTTTACTCTTTTCATTTATCACCTAAATCTAGTTGCACATTGTAACTTGTGGACCACCCAAATAAGAAGGGGCAGCCTTCTGTAAGGGATGCTCTTTACTTGGTGTGCTCCTTCAGCCCTGAAATCCTATTTGCAAAAGTCAGATTGAATCCAGTTGGTTCAGGTACCTTTCTTTCACAAAAGGATTCTTAGCTCCATGATACCAGTAAGGTATCAAAAAGATTAACTGAGAATCACTGGGTCCATACAACAGAATGAATTATATATATTACCAAATGTTCAGCATAATTATGTGTATTAGGACTCTTGATGAAGATAACAGAAACCAACTTGAAGTAGCTTAAAGCTAAAGAGGGAATTTATTATGTGGGTAATCTTGGAAGGCAGCCAGGTTTCAGGAAGCAGTGACATTGGGTACAGGGGCAACTGTCAAGATTCTGGCTCTCTTATATCTTGCTTCTCTCTGTGCAACCTGATTTTTGTCTACATAGACCAAGTTTTAAGCCATAGAGCTTTATTTTTGTTGTTGCTGCTGTTGGTTGTTTGTTTTAAATTTGAGGAACCATAAAGGCCTTTGGACAAATGCCTTGCAAATACCAAAGTCAACTCTACATTAAAAAACATATTTAAGCTAATGAACATCAGTTTTAAAAACTGAAAAAATGAGGGGGCACCTGGCTGGCTCAGTCAGTAGAGCATGTGACTCTTGATCTCAGAGTCATGAGTTCGAACATGGAACCTACTTAAAATGAATGAATGAATGAATGAATTTTTTAAAAACTGTAAAAGGAGGATTTGAGATTGACATATTAGTAAGTACGTATTCAGTAAGGGTGCATTTTGAGAGCTTATCTTAGTTACCTATGGGGAAATCCTTTTTACTTTTCTAGGAAATTATAGTATTAATATCAGATTGTATTACTATTCAAAGGAATGAAAAATGATACAGAAATCTTTTAAATCATGTCTTCCAGTTAATAATCCATTAAACTTAATAAACTACTAAGCTGGTTTACTCCTGTGAAAACAATCTTCATTTTTCATCCATGAAGGGAAAATTGCATGTATTATGTTTAGGAAACACTTTCCTGTACTGAGATAATATGACGTGTTGAGATTTGGGGGGGAAATTCTTGAGGGAAGGTCAAGTTTATGAACTTTAATTAGGAGAAGATTATATAGATCTCTATTATGGCATTAAACACACACAACCACCCAAAATATGTAAAAATCAATTTTTTGCCACGTAATTTATCCAACTCAAAGATGTTTTAATGATAATCACAAACTATTAAGTGTGTAGGAAATACAGAGAATAGGATAAAGCATTTTAAATTGGGGTGCCTTTAAGCATCTGACTCCTGGTTTCAGCTTATGTCATGATCTCAGGGTTTTGAGATTGAACCTTGAGTCTGGCTCCATCCTTAAGACTTTTCTCCCTCTCCCTCTGCTCCTTCCCTTCACCTGTGTGCGCTCTCTCTCAAATAAATAAACCTTAAAAAAAACCTGAGAAAATTGGTTCACAAAATTTAAATTTAAATTAAATTAAATTGAAATTCATATTTTATAATCCCACTACCCAAAAAAAGGACATCAGATTTTTCATTTGTTACCAACTTAATTATGTGACCTAAAACACAAAGTGAAACATTTTTTCTAATGTATCCTATAAACATATTTTTCTTATATTGAAATTATTCTTTACCATCTAAAATGCATGGTTAAAGATAGCCTTACAAATGATGTAAATAGCACACCTATTAGAGCTGTGTGAATAGACTGCTCTATTTGGAGAGAAAATACAAGACCAAGAATTTAAAATCCCAAGCCAGGAATGACTTCCATCATTGTCTTCCATTAATTATGCAGGAAGCCTTTTTGTGATTCACTACAAAATTTGGGCAATTAAACTCTAGAGGCTGATTATATCCCTCAACCATCAGCCAGAAGGATTAACCAGTGGTTTTTAAATATACATTGTAAAAATCCAGTTAAAAATTAGTCCTTCGGCAATTTTATTTTTATCGTGTAATATTTGATGCATGCAAAAGAATAGAAGTCACAAGTGTTCATACAGCAATGAAATGAATACTTGTTACCTACCACCAGTCTAAGAATTAGAGTGTAACCTTTGCTTTCTGCAGCAGGTGCTTCTTCTCGTTCCATTCTTCTCTGAAGCGGTAACTACTATCTGAAATTTTGTGTATTGTCCTGTTGTAGGCTGTTTAGGCTGCTATAACAAAATACCACAGATGAGGGCTTATAAACAACAAATATTTATTTCCCATATTAATGGAGGTTGGAAGTCCAAATTCAGCGTGCCGGCATGGTGGGCTTCCACATCTGATGAGAACCCGCTTCCCAGTTCATACGTGGCCATCTCTTCACAGTAACCTCACATGGTGGAAGGAACTACTTGGGAGCCTTGTTGGCTTCTTTTATCAGGGTACTAATCCCATTCATGAGGGCTCTGGTTTCATGATCTAATCACTTCCCATAGGCCCCACCTCCTAATATTATCTCATTGGGCATTAGGTTTCGACACATGAATTTTTGGGGGGACACAAACGTTCAGTCTATAGTAATTAGTCTCTTGCTTTTTAAGATAATTTAATCATGCATGCATGCATTTCTAAGCAACATATTATTTAGTTTTGTTTGTGAACTTTATAAAAATGGTATTCTGTATATAGTTTTCTGCCACCTGCTTTTTTTTTCACTCAGTGTTATGTTTTTAAGATTCATCCTAAGATTATGTCCTAAGATTCATATGTTGTTGCATATGGCTGAAGCAGTGTTTTATGACCTACTTTTCTACTCATTCTTGCATTTCTAAGCTACATCCTTGTTGCTGTATATCTGTAGGACCTCGCCTTTCTCTCTCAGCCAGAATTTCCTTACATTAAAATAGAAATAATAACAGTAACTACTACCGAGGGTGTTGTGAGCACTAATAGATTATTGTTATATTCCTTTTTTTTAAAAAGATCTTCTGGTACCTTATTGTTTGTTCTTTGTAGGTGCCCTGGCGTTTTTCTCTGGGATTTTTAAGGTCTTCATTTTTGGTATTGTGCCATTTCATCGCAATATGTCTTGGTGTGGATTTTTCTTTATTTATCATGCTTGAAATATGCTGTGCTTTCTCTATCTGTGGATTTATCTTTAGTCAGTTTAGGAAAATTCTTGGCCATTATTTTTTTCAATATAGACTTTCTCCTGTTCTCTCTCTTCCTTACTTCTAGAACTCTGATTAGACAGGTTAAGCCTTGTTTTACCCTCCATGTCTTCTAACCCTTCTTTCATATTTTCTGTCTGCTGTACTCTGTGTTAGCACTCTGGGTAATTTCTTTGAATATAACCTCCAGGTCACTAAACCTGTCTTTAACAGATTTAATTTACTGAGTTGTTAATTTCAAAATCTATAGCTATAAGGCCAAAAAGTAATATTTGGTTCTTTTACTAATCTTTCTGATTTCTTGTTTCTAAATCTATTTTGATCCACGTTTGATTTCTTTAAATGGTTCATAAAAGGTTATTTATAATAATCTGCAAATGACAACTCCAATTCCAGTCCTTCAGTTCTTACGAATTATTGCTTGTTGTTTCTGTTGATCTAAACTCATGGCGGTTTATGTGTTGGTGATTTTTTAAAAATTGTGAGCTTATATTTTCTTGAACTTAATTTATGGAAATTCCAGGGACCCAAATTGGGAGTTGCTTTACTGTAGAGAATAGTTGCATTTGATTCTGAGAGGAGGTCTGAGATGCAACTGAGGAGGTATCTCTGAAGCTCCTCTTGCAAAACCAGACTCAAAGCAGGAAGGAATCTCAGGTGTGATTTCCACACCTTGCGCTGTGCTTCCAAGCTCAGTGTCTCTGACCTGGACCGGTACTGGTACTTGCCTGTGACAACTCCGGCTTGTTTGCTTATTGCTCCCTGCTCTTGTTTGAGCTCACTTTTTTTTTTCTTTTTGATCCCTTTCATCAAAATCCAGCAAAACTTTTTTTTTAAGATTTTATTTTATTTTTTTTTAAGATTTTATTTATTTATTTGACAGAGAGAGATCACAAGTAGGCAGAGAGACAGGCAGAGAGAGAGAGAGATTGGAGGAAGCAGGCTCCCTGCCAAGCAGAGAGCCTGATGCGGGACTCGATCCCAGGACCCTGAGATCATGACCTGAGCCGAAGGCAGAGGCTTAACCCACTGAGCCACCCAGGCGCCCAAAATCCAGCAAAACTTTTAAGTGCATATTAGTTTTGATTCAAATCAGAATTTGTATCATAGCTAGTGGACCCTCAGGTCATCTAGCTTTCCAGGCTGCCAGAAGTAGAGGTTCATATATTTCTAGCTGAGTAACAATTTTTAGATGAAAGTTGTGGAGGAGTCTTTCTTTAGTATAATATTAGCCTTCTCCTTTCACTAAAGTCCCTGTCACAGAACTTAAGTTCTGTGCAGAAGGAATATTCAATTAGAAGTCACAGATGTGGGATCCTTTTGTAGTTCATAAGCTTGATGATTGGGTGTTCACGCATTTGTGTGACATGCGGCTCCCTCAAACCTTGTTACGACCTCTGCACATGACCTGTCTGATGTGGGGAAAAAAAAAAGAAGTCAGAGATGTGAATTACTGTCTATGTTACCTTGGAAAAAATTACTTACCCTGAATTATTTAACCTGTTTCTGTTAATTGTACTACGAAATGGGGATATACTTAGCACCATACCTACCCATAGGTTGAAAGGGTAAAATGAGAAACTGTTAAAAATACATTTTGATTTGCTAAGGTGAGAAACAAAATGTAATAATTATGGTAACTAACATTTGTTGAGCACTTACTATGGTTGACAGTTTGTTAAGCTATTTATAAAGCTTTCATTGGCTCCTTACAACAACCTTATAAGATGGGTACTGATACCGTGATTTAACAGTTGAGAAAACTGAGGCTCAGAAAGACTGAAAGTGTAAGATGATGGAACCATTATTTAGGAGCTCCTTATTTTCATCATGAAATAACATCCAGTTCGGCTATTATGATGAAAAGCAGAGTATTCCTCAAGGTAGGTTAAGTACTACCATATCTCAATTTCCTAGATGAATTTCTCTCAAATAATGAGAAGTCTTTTACAAGGATGCATGCCCCTCAAGATGCCTGCTATGTTAAAACTTCCATCCTGAAGAAGATGTGCTTTTGCTAAAAGCAACTTTAGCTATGAAGACTCCATTGCAATTTGTACAGCTGTGTAATCGAAACTGCTAAAAGGCAAGTTAATATATTATTCTGCTCACAGAACAGCAGTTTGATTCCTATGACTTCTTGGCACATCTGTTTGGGATATAAATCCTAAGCAGACTGAACAGTCACTTTCTAAATCTTCAAAATGCTTTACTAAGCAAAGTCTTTAGTGTGGTTAAGGGGAGAAAAAAATTAATAGACTCCCAAGTGAGTGGAGTAGTCTAGCTCAATGCAGAGTGTTTAGTGCAGGTGCAGGTGGGACTGGGAACTTGAAGAAGGTGCACTTTGAGGTAGAGGATAGCACACAAGCTTACAAACACCAGAAGGCGAACTCTCTTGCCAACTTGAGATAATTAGAGAGGGTCTTTAGGGAATGGGTCTTTGCATCGTGTTTAATTTTTTTTTTTTTTTTTTACTGGCAAGAGTTCAAATTACATTTAAGTAGGCTTGATTAGAAATGCCAATTATTACTGTCCTGTGCACACCCCTTTCTAGTAAAATCCCTACCCATTGACCGTACTGGATGGGCAGTAGTAGGCCACATAACCATGACCACAGCTATTTGGGTCGCTGGATTCAGAGTCCAGAGTGCTCACCATTACACCTTGGAACCGCCGGACCACAGCTATTTGGACATCTGATCACAAACTATACCTCATGACTTCTGCCTCCTGTACTTTGATCTAAAACGAAAAGCAGAAGTGAAATCTTGTCTCTTGGAAAGCTGCAGTAAGAGACACAAAGGGGCGCTACAGTTGTGGTATGTGCTGGAACTGGAGGGCCAGAGAAGTGCAGGGGCTGGAGTGCTACTTTTGCAGCCGGTTGTAAGATGAGTAATTTGAGAAGGCTGGTCCAGAGAGAGCGGTGCTGATTCACTGAGAAGCCAAGAAGCCCTGCGAGGCGAGGGGGTGGCTATTCCTCAGTGCTACTGACGCAGTTTCAACTCTTCCTGAGGCCTTCGTGGTTCAATTTACTCGGGTTTTAGTGCACGTATGTTTTCTTCTAAGCCCTCCTTTTAATTTGTCTCTAAGTAATGAGTAACTTGGCTCTGGTAAATTGACTCAATCTTTGTTTCTTGCAATCAAAAGAACCTGGCATAGATGAGATCATTTATCGCTAATGCTGCTCTGTGTATTAATACCTAGACTGTCTTCTGTTTCCTGTGTTAGTAGGACTTCTGCTTTGTGAGTTGCGGAAAGCACATCAAATGGAACTAGAAGGCGGCGGGGAGGAGGTGGTATTGGAAGGACTTAAGTATCTGATGAAACAACCAGGTTTGGAAAATGACATGGATGTTCCCGAGCCTCAGGAACAACTGGAAGCTAGGTCTCGAGCCCTGTTAGGGCCCTACCTCTACCTCTTTTCTCACCTTCTTTCTATTTTTTTATTCTTTCTTCTTGCTACAGATTATCTTTGTCTGCATTATGGAAAACATGGGCTCTGAGCATCCCAGTTTTCTACGGAAACTGTAAGGCCTAGTGATTAGAAAGTATGAGCCTTGGGGCGCCTGGGTAGCTCAGCGGATTAAAGCCTCTGCCTTTGGCTCAGGTCATGATCCCAGGGTCCTGGGATCGAGCCCCACATCGGGCTCTCTACTCTTCTGCAGAAAGCCTGCTTCCTCCTCTCTCTCTGCCTGCCTCTCTGCCTACTTGTGATCTCTCTCTGTCAAATAAATAAATAAATAAAATCTTTAAAAAAAAAAAAAGAAAGTATGAGCCTTAAGTCACATGGCTGGTTTTGAATCCAAACTTAGCCATCAATTAGCGGGAAGATCTTGATCTTTAAGTTTACCCTTGACTTCTATGTAACCCATTTAAGCCTCTATTTCCTCCTCTATAAAATGGAGATTAAAGATAGGTGACTATGTCCCAGCATTGTTGTGAAGATTGAATGTGATAATGGGTGAAAAGCATTAGCTCAGCATCTGGCACTCATTTAAGTTAGTACTTATTATTACCTCCCTGCCAAGTGCAAAACCAGAAAAGGCTTTTCCTTTGAGAATGTAGGTCTTAGCATGTCTTGATACAGATTCATTTATAGGCAAAAGGAAGGAGGAGCCTTGGTGAATTTCTCCCTTGGCAAGTTGCAGAAGGTGATTTGCAAGGAACCAGGCAGAAGTAATTGTTGCCCAGCTCCTTTTAACTGTCACTGGTGGGCACTAATAAGCCTGGGGATGCTTTGGAGGACCAACTCTGAGATTCAGTGCTGGCCCAGGCACACCTATCCATGGCCACAGGAGGGTGCCAGAAGTCAAGATGGGGAGCTGGCCCAGGCAACTTCACTGGCTAAGGAGTCTGTTCTTGGAGAACAAGCTGAGAGAGGGAGAGGCAAGAAGGCCAATAAAGGAATGCATGTGCCTTACTGGCTTATTGGAAGTGCCATGCCAGGTAGGAGCCCTGGAAACCTGGGACAAGTGAGAATCCAAGAAAACCCAGAGCCTGAGGAAAGCTCTCCATGGGCTTGGTCTGAGTTGAAGTTTCAAACGACCATGTCTCAAGGGAGCAGACTGGAGAAGCAGGCAACTCCTAAAACATCCAGACGGGAGGGGAGATTGAGAACCTGCTTTGAGTTGAAATATCTATACAAAAATCAGGCAAGACCAAGAGCAAGATAAAGATAGAACTGCGAGATATGACCCAAATCAAAGTTAGCAGGGGGCAGGAACCCTTGACAAAACATCTAGGCTGCCATATGGGAGGGTCTGCTGAAAGTATCAAACCAGTACAGACTACACTGTAAAGCTATTATTTCTGTCTTAGAGTGAACTCTACTGATTAATTCAATCATGCTCCAAGATAATATATGTTAAAGCACTAACTTACTTAATATGTAATTATCTGATATGTAAAATGTATTTGCCAGTCATTATCTAAGCTGCAGTTCCTCGAGCACCACCAGAAAACTCATGGGGTTGCCTAGCTGGCTCAGAAGGTTTAAAGTATGCAACTCTTGATCTCGGGATTATGAGTTCAAGCCCCATGTTGGGTGTGGAGCCTGCTTTAAAAAAAAAAAAAAAAAAAGAGTTGTCTAACCCATAGGAAAAAAGTACTTTAAGAAAAAAAAAAAAAGAGGGGCTCCTTTGTAGCTTGGTTGGTTGAGCATCCAACTCTTGATTTTGGCTCAAGTCATGATATTGAGGTTGTGGGATCAAGCCACATGTTGGGTTCCATGCTGAGCGTGGAGTTGGCTTAAGTTTCTCTCTTCCTCTCCGTTTGCCCCTCCCCCTCCTTGAGCACTTGTGCACACACACACATGCTCTCTCTCTCAGATAAATAAATAAACTCTCTTTTAAGAAGTGTTTTAAAAAAAGAAAAAGGAAAACTCATTATGGTATAAAATTGTAGGGAAAAAAAAAGCACTCTCAGTCAGAAATCTAGAGGCAATTATGCAAAATATAGAAAAAGTGTAAAGAGTAAAACAAAAATGATTTATACTTTCACAATTTTAATTGGCCTTTTAATGTTATTTTAATATATCATTTATTCTGTCTTTTACACCTTCCATCATTTCACAAGTAGCTCTATATAGCAAAATTATTTCTAATGACTGCTTGTGGGAACCCTGAATTTCATATGGATTTACCATAAATTAACATTTTCACTATAATTGGATATTATAAATTATACTATGGTAAATATCTTTTGTGCATAAAACTGTGTTCACATTTCTGATTATTTCCTTAGAAACTATTCCTAAAAATAAAATTATTGGTTCAAAGAGCCTGAGCATTTTAAGACTTTTAATACATAAGATCAAATTGTTTTTTTTTTTTAAGATTTTATTTATTTATTTGACAGAGATCACAAGTAGGCAGAGAGGCAAGCAGAGAGAGAGGAGGAAGCAGGCTCCCCGAGGAGCAGAGAGCCCGATGCGGGGCTCGATCCCAGGACCCTGGGATCATGACCTGAGCCGAAGGCAGAGGCCTTAACCCACTGAGCCACCCAGGCGCCCAAGATCAAATTGTTTTACAGAAAATTTGATCAAATCTGCATTCCCCTCTGCAATTTCACCAGCATTGAATGTTATCTTACTTAATGTTAATGTCTTTGATAAATACTAATAAAACTAGATTTTTCTACATTTTTTAGCCATTTCATCTGTTGTGCATCATCTGTTCATTTATTTTTTTTAACCTATTTTTCTAAAATTTGGATCACTTTTTCTTATGAGTGTATTTAGATGCAACATAAGGGATGTAAAGTATATTAACCTTTTGTCATATTAATTATTATTATTTTTATTATGATAACTTGCTATAGAGAAATTATTTTCATGCAGTTGAATTTACTTTTAATTTATTTGGGTCTTCATCTCTTGATTTAATAACTACAGGAATTTTCCTTGTCTAACAGACAAGATGAGTATTAACCACATCTTCTTCTAGTATTTTAAGATTTTAACTTACATTTAATGGTTTAAATTAGCAGGATTTCCTTTTGAGGTGTGATATGAATTGAGAATCAGTGTATCTTAGTAATAAGGCAAAGTGCTTGTGACAGGGTTCCCTACTTTAGTGAAATATAGCCCCTGGTCCCGATGAAGGGGTTTTATAGTGCTCAGAGTCTCCCCAACTTACTCCTGGTGCTAGGTGCCTATGTGAACACCAGACATTGGATTGCCATTGTTAGTTGTAGCCACAGAAGAATTTTCAAGAGTAGAGCCTCTACTCCTTGGTACTTTGAAGTAAGCAACCCACCTGGCCATTTCACTACCTCATTTGTAATAGATTT
This sequence comes from Lutra lutra, assembly GCF_902655055.1. Lineage (NCBI taxonomy): Eukaryota > Metazoa > Chordata > Mammalia > Carnivora > Mustelidae > Lutra > Lutra lutra. The sequence goes on from NC_062293.1 coordinate 34,440,050, forward strand.
TTTTTTAAAGATTTTATTTATCTATTTATTTAAGAGAGAGAGCGCGTGCTTGTGAGCACATGAGCAGGGGGAGGAGCAGACTCCCCACAGTGCGGGGATCCTGACTAAGGACTCCATCCCAGGACCCTGGGATCATGCCCTGAGCCAAAGACAGAGGCTTAACCGAATGAGCCACCCAAGTGCCCTTGTTTTTTTTTGTTTTTTTTTTAAGATTTTATTTATTTATTTGACAGAGAGAGATCACAAGTAGACGGAGAGGAAGGCAGAGAGAGAGAGAGAGAGGGAAGCAGGCTTCTCGCTGAGCAGAGAGCCCGATGCGGGACTCGATCCCAGGACCCTGAGATCATGACCTGAGCCGAAGGCAGCGGCTTAACCCACTGAGCCACCCAGGCGCCCCCAAGTGCCCTTGTTTGTAATAGATATTAAAATCAGGGGCACCTGGCTAGCTCAGTCAGAAAAGCATGAGGCTCTTGATCTTGGGGGCGTGAGTGGAGCCTCGCTTAGAGTGTAGAGATTACCAAAATAAAAAAAACTTTAAAAAAGGGGGGGGTGCGAACCTGAGTCTGTGTCAGCTGTGTCAGCTTAGTGGCCTAAGAACATTGTCACAGGACACTGGTTACCTGTATCTAGCTTGACGTCTTCAAACCTCTAAGGTAACCATGATGATTAATGATTCTCCTTATTAAATAAGGTAGTTTATGTCAACCAAGCCAGCTTCCTCCACAGGCACTGTATGTTGCCAGGGCCATGGCTCTCTTATCTTGGGTCAGTATGGCCCCCATAGCACTGTTAGAGGCATTGGTTTCAATGGTGTAGAGCTGTTTGAGCCAGATAGGTCAAAGTTGGGAAAGAGATAAGCAAGTCTTCAACTGCTAGAATACTTTAATTCTGGATCTAAGGGGAGACTTTTTCTTCCTTTTGAGGAGGTTAATTTTGGTTCAGTAAAGGAAGAGACCTGTGAAAATCCCAGGAATAACTCAAATGCCTTTGGTGAAACTGGTTGGGTAGAACAACCATAGGAATCTCTATCACAATTCTTAGGAGTTGGCCTGTAGTGGTACTACCACTAGTGGTCAAAGAACCTCATTTGTGGGCTCATGTTAGATTGGGGAAGCATCTCAGGAGATTGTGCAGATAGAGCATGACGTCCAGGAAGTCATACAAAGTGCTGTTCATTAAATGTCTGAGACACTGCATAGACAACATGGCAACACCATGTATTTAGACTTACTCAATAATAAGGCAGTCTTTCTTTCATTTTCCTTCCAGATATGGAAGAAGTTGTAAGCGCCTTGATGTTTTTATTTTGTAAAAACCTGAGCTTGAATTCAGGGATTAGTAGGAACAGACGGAAGACCTGTAAAAGTTGTGGTCATTCTACAAATCAAGAATGAATTCCCTATTCTTCATTACAAAGGGCAATGACACTAAGATGACTAAGGTGGAAAGGCTGATAAAACTGTCACAAAAGGAGGAGATCAGTTATACCTGCCCAAGATTTCTCTCTCTAAATCTGAAGGGGATATACGTGAAGGATCATCACAAGGCACCAAATCTCTTGTATTGCCCCACTCACATAGCAGGGAAGCTCCTATATTTCTGTTTCTAAAAGTACTTCCCTGAAGGTCTTGTGCTCAACCAGAATTCTGGAAACAGAGATCATGGATAAGATAGGGTTTGGTTGGGGGTTGGGGTGGAGGCAAGAGGAGGCATAGGCTATAATGATGGCAGGAATATGACGATGGAGAGAAGGAATGGGTTTTCCAGGTCATGGTTAGGTCACAGGCCTCTAGTCAGAGCCAGACATCCAGGGAGAGCAGGTAACTTGAGTGTCCTCAGTTTCTATCTACGGGGCAAGTGGTCTTATATCAAGTGGAAGAGAAACCAGCTAGACCAGAGAAAGTTGCCTGAACCACCTGAGTCCACCACTGCTTCATTCTGAACCCACACATCTGCACTCCGCTGGAATGTGAAATATCCTTTCCTATGCCTAAGGAAACCAGACTACACCATGGGCTGAGGTCCACAGATCATCTGGTGGGGTGGATAGCCCAGGTCTCTTTTGAGACCACGTAGGAATGGATAAAGTCTGCTCTTTTTCAGGCGAGCCCAGCCACACAGCCTGCTAATCACGGAGCAGATAGAAAATGCCAACTGTTTGAGTTGAAACATACTTCACTTTATTTGGCCAACTGTTTGGTTTAATTAAGCAGACACACTTCCAGACCCGTTTGTCTCAGTTGTTATTTTTAATCTAACATCGAACCTTAATTCAGTCCTTTAAAGTGATAAGGGAATGGTGGTGCAGTTTGCCTGTTTTCCTAAAAATCTTTCCATCAATATCAGTGTGTTTATTTCTGTAAATAAGCGAGATACAACTATGGCTACTATTGAATACAGCCATCATATACATTATGCCATCATGTTAATAGAATAGTGCAGAGCTCAGAATTGGTGATCTGCTCCTGGGGTAATGTTTAAGTAAAAACATTATTTTCTTCCGTGTACCCACCCACTTTTGCCTTCTCAGGTGAAACTTGAGCCCATTACATCTCAATGATATGAATCCTCATTTTTCTAGTGTGGGGGATAACGTGCTATCACAATGCCGTCAGTGGATTTATTACTTGCTTTACAAGTTGTAGTGGCAGATTTGCCCTGACCTAACAACATTCTGCTAATATCGTCTGTATGAGTTAGAATTCCTCAACTGTTCACAACAGAAACAGACTCTGAAAAACTTTAGTAGAAAATAAATGTTTTAGGAGATTAACATGTAGCAGATGGAACTAAAGGGAAAGCTGGAGACTCTGCTTAAAGAAGGACAGCAACCAGGATATCTCTAAAGGTTTAGGTGACCAGAAGTCCTTGACAGTCTGAGGGCACAGCTGTTGCGTGTCAACTGGATTTTCAGTGTCTAGGTCAGTCATTCAAGGGTCACTCCCAGGAGAGTCTGTTTACCTAATTCCCCAGCTCTGGCAGAGCAAGGCAGTTTGATTTATAATCTCAGCAAGAGTATAGATAAGGTGGTTTCCCGGTCAGACTGCTATAACTTTCAAAATAAGCCTTGTGTGGTACTAGGGCCCTAAGCCCCACTGTCCAAAGCTGTTCTAGTCCTGATCCAGGGATTCACTTTCTTTTTCAGTGGCTTCTGCAGCTCTTTAGGGTCGAATTTGGAAACCTCACCCTTCTCCTGATCACCAGAACCACCAAATATTCATTGTCCTCTACCACTAGGGCTAGGATTCTGGATGTAGTGAGAAGACTTCCTAAAGTTATGACTTTTAGAGCCAACAGGCAAGACATTTTGCCTATGGAGAGATGATAATTCTCTATTAAGTCCCCAGACACCAGGTGGATCTTCCAATTTTCAGTTCTCCGAATGAGCCCTCCAAGTGAGCGTATTTGAGTGTACCCCTCTGTATCAGCAATATTTCCTCCTGCCAAAGCAACTAGTGTTCTAACCTGAAGAACATTTTCCATCTTATTTTAACCAACCTCAGGGGGAATTCTTGGTCATGCTATCCTCTGTATGAAAGATGTCCTGTGCTTATCTCCTTTCCTAGTATTTCAGGGATTGTACTAGTCCTGAAGTCTCCTATAGCTTTTCCCTCATGAGATGAGGACTGTTCATCTCCCCTAAAGTCCCAGAAATATGCAGATGAGGTCCCTAACGTGACAGAGTTGAAGTATCAGTTTGTGATAGGGTGTGCAAGGCATATAGGGATAAGAGGCTCCCTGTGGTGCTCAGGAGGCTAAACTTAGACCACATGGTTGGACTGGGATCATCTCTGTTTAGTTGAGTTACTTGGAACTCCAGCTTGAATCCTGTAGCAACAGAAAGCAACTAATCTGCCCTCTACCACATAAGGAACCGTTCTGATAAGAATCAGCACTGTGGGAATAGGTCAAGAGTCCAGAGAAATTACAGGGCTGAGGAATATATGTTACCAGCATTAAAACTCTAAATGCACTTTCCCACAGAAACACTTTTATAAATAGTGGTCAGGGTCTTTAGTATTATTAGTACAATGTTTTTTGTACATTAGGGGTCCATAAGCTTTTGTGGGCTGACCCTGGGGCAGAGCTACCATTTGTAATATTATTTCTATAGAAAACCTTGTTCCCAGGTCCAGATAACAGACCAAAAAAATAAGCTATTAAGCTGGGAATTGCCTATTTTGAGGTTTTTCACCAATAAACACAATAGATTCATAGGCTTTCATAGTCAGTCAAACTGAGCTTACAGCCTTGTAATCTAAGATATTGTCTCTGAACCCAGAAGCCCCTCTGCCTTCTTTCTGCTGAACATTTTTATAAATTGGTACATAACATTATGTTAGTGTCAGGTATACAACATAATAATATGATATTTGTATATAGTACAAAGTGTTTGTATATAGTACAGTAAGTCTAGTTACCATCTGTTACCCACTTCACCCATTTCACCCATCCCCTAACCCCTTCTGCTCTGATCACCACAAATCTGTTCTCTGAATCTATGACTTTTATTTTGCTTGTTTATTTGTTTTTTTTTTAAATTCCACACATAAGTGAAATCATTATGGTTTTTGTCTTTCTGTGACTTATTTCACTTAGCGTGATGCCCATAAGATCCATCACATTGTCACAAACAGCAAGATTTCCTTCTTTTTTTTATGGCTGAGTAGTATCCCATTGTATATATTTACATCTTCTTTATCCATTTGTCTAATGATGAACAGTGGTTGTTTCCATGTTGGCTTCTGTGACTTATGCTGCAATGAACAAAGAAGTGCAAATATTTTTTCAAAATAGTGTTTTTGTTTTCGTTAGATAAGTGCCCAGAAGTGGAATACCTGGGTCATATGGTAGTTCTATTTTTAACTTTTTGAGGGACCTCCAAAATGTTTTCCACAGTGGCTGTACCAATTTACATTCCCACTAACTGTGTATGAAGGTTCCCTTTCTCCACATCTTCAACAACACTTGTTACTTCTTGTCTTTTTCATAATAGCCATCCTAACAGGTATGAGGTGCTATCTTATCGTGGTTTTGATTTGCATTGCCCTGATAATTAGTGATGTTGAACATCTTTTTTAATTAAGATTTTATTTATTTATTTGACAGAGAGAGAGAGATCACAAGTAGGCAGAGAAGCAGGCTGAGAGAGGAGGAAGCAGGCTCCCCGCTGTGCAGAGAGCCAGATGTGGAGCTTGATCCCAGGACCCTGAGATCCTGACCTGAGCTAAAGACAGAGGCTTAACCCACGGAGCCACCAGGTGCCCTTGAATATCTTTTCATGTGTCTGTTGGCCAGTTACATAGTCTTCTTTGAAAGAACGTCTACTTGGATGCTCTGCCCATTTTAAAAATTGGTTTGTTTGCTCTTGTGTTACATGAGTTCTTTATATATTTTGATATTAACCCCTTATTGAATATTTGATTTGCAAATATTTTCTCTCATTCTATAGGTTGGAATTTTGTTTCGGTTTTCATTTTGTTGATGGTTTCCTCTGTTTGCAAAAGCTTTTTAGTTTGATGTAGTTCCATTTGTTTATTTTTGCTTTTGTTGTTTTAGCTTTGGAGACATCCAGAAATTTAATGCCAAGATAGATGTCAAGGAGCTTACTGCCTATGTTTTCTTCTAGGGGTTTTAATGGTTTTGTTCTTACATTTAGGTCTTTAAGCCATTTTGAGTTAATTTTTGTGTCAGGTGTAAATTTAGTTTCATTCTTTTGCTTGTGGCTATCCCAGTTTCCCCAAAACTATTTATTAAAGAAATTATCCTTTCCCTGTTTATATTCTTGGCTCTTTTGTCATAAGTTAATTGACCATATATTTGTATGCTTATTTCTGGACTCTCCAGTCTGTTTCATTGATCTTTGTACCTGTTTTTATGCCAATACCATACTGTTTTTATTACGATAGCTTTATAACAGTGTTTTGAAATCAGGGAACATGATACCTCCAGCTTTCGTCTTCTTTCCCAAGTTTTCTTTGGTTATTTGTGGTCTTTCCTGGTTCCATAAAAATTTTAGAATTATTTATTCTAGTTCTGTGAAATGCCATTGGAATTTTGATAGAGATTGCATTGAATCTGTAGATTGCTTTGGGTATTAGGAACTTTTTAATAACATTAAGTATTTCAATCCATGAGCAAGGTATTTCTCACCATTTATTTGCATTGTCTTCAACTTCTTTCATCAATGTCTTACAGTTTTCAGAGTACAGGTTTTTAACCTCTTTGGTTAAATTTATTCTTAAGTATTTTATTTTCGTGTGTAATTGTATATTGCATATGAGGTTGTTTTCTTAATTTCTCTTTCTGAAAGTTTGTTATTTGTATAGAAGCACAGATTTCTATACATTGATCTTGCATCCTGAAACTTTAATTCTATTCTTACTCTTATTCTAAGAGTTTTTTGGTGGAATCTTTAGGGTTTTCCATACATATTTTTATATCATCTACAATAGTAACAGTTTTTCTTCTTCTTTTTCAATTTAAATGTTTTTCTTTACCTCGCCTGATTGCTGTGGCTAGGACTTCTAATACGATGTTGAATGAAATTGGTGAGAGTGAGCATCCTTATCTTGTTCCTGCTCTTAGAGAAAAAGTTTTCAGCTTTTTACTGTTGAATGTGATTTCAACATTTGTCATATGGCCTTTATTATGTGGAGGTATATTCCCTCTTTAACCACTTTGTTGAAAGTTTTTATCATAAATGGTTGTTGAACTTTGCCAAATGTTTTTTCTGCATCTGTTGAGATGATCATGTGATTCTATTCTTCATTTTGTTAACGTGGTGTATCACACCGATTTGCAAATGTTGAACCACTCTTGCATGCCTATAATAAATCCTACTTGGTCATGGTGTATGGTTCTTTTAATGTATTGTTGAATTTAGTTTGTTAATATTTTGATGAGGACTTTTTGCATCTATATTCGTTAGGGATATTGGCCTGTACATTTCTTTTTTGTGGTGTCTTTGTCTAGTTTTGGTATCAAGGTAATGTTAGCGTCATAAAATGAGTTTGGAAGCATCTTGTCCTCTTCAATTTTTTAGAAGAATTTGAGAAGGATAGGTAATAAACCTTTGCATGTTTGGTAGAATTCACCAGTGAAGCCATCTAGTCCTGAACTTTTGCGTTTGGGAGGTTTTGATTACTGATTAAATTTCCTTTCTAGTTGAGATACGTGGGTGGCTCAGATGATTAGGTGTCCACCTTTGGCTCAGGTCATGATCTCAGCGGGGAGTCTGTTTCTCCCTCTCCCATTACCCCTCCCTGCCCTTTGTCCTGTCTCTGTTCTGTCTCACTCTCTCAAATAAAAAAAAATTAAATCTGTGTCGCCTGGGTGGCTCATTTGGTTAAGTGTCTGGCTTCGGCTTAGGTCATGATCTTAGAGTCCAAGGATTGAACCCCACATTGGACTCTCCGCTCAGTGGGGAATCTGCTTCTCCTTGTCATTCTCCCTCTGTGCTCTCTCTCAAATAAATAAATAATCTTTTAAAAAATAAAAATAAGGGGCGCCTGGGTGGCTCAGTGGGTTAGGCCGCTGCCTTCGGCTCAGGTCATGATCCCAGGTCCTGGGTTCGAGCCCCACTTCGGGCTTTCTGCTCAGCAGGGAGCCTGCTTCCTCCTCTCTCTCTGCCTGCCTCTCTGCCTACTTGTGATTTCTCTCTGTCAAATAAATAAATAAAATCTTTAAAAAAAAAAAAAAGAAAAAAGAAAAATAAAAAAATAAAATCTTTTAAGAAAATTAAAAAAAAAATTCTTTCCAAGTAATTGGTCTATTCAGATTTTTTTCTTCATGATTCTTTTTATTAATTAATTAATTGATGTATTTATTTAATTGTTTAAAAAGTAATCCCTATACCCAGTGTGGGGCTCAAACTCACGAGTCTCTTTTTTTCTTGGTGAGTTTAACCAAAGGTGTGTCAGTTTGGGTCATTTATCCAAAGAACCAACTCTTAATTTCATTAATCTTTCTTCCTTCCCTTCTTTCTTTTCTTTCTTTCTTTCCTGCCTGCCTGCTTGCTTGCTTGCTTCTTTTGTGTGTGTGTATCTGTTTAATTTATTTCCACTTTGATCTTTATTTCTTTTCTTAAAAGATTTTTTTTTGTTTATTTGAGAGAGAGAGAGAGACAGAGATAGCAACAGTGAGTACACAGGGAGGAGACGGAGTTGAGCAGGGAGCCGGATGTGGGGCTCAATCCAAGGACCCCGAGATTATGACCTGAGCCAAAGGCAGATGCTTAACCAACTGAGCCACCCACATGCCCCAAGATTTTATTTTTAATTAATCTCTACACCAGGTGGGGCTTGAACCCACAACCCCAAGATCAAGAGTGGTATGCTCTTCAGACTGAGCCGGCTAGGCACCCCTGGTCTTTATTCTTTCCTTCTAACTTTGGGCTTCATTTGTTCTTCTAGTCCCTTTAAGTATAAAGTTAGATTGTTTAATTGAGATTTGCTTGTTTTTGGCAGTAGGCCTATATTGCTATGAACTTCCCTTTTAGAACTGTTTTCGCTGCATCCCATAGATTTTGGGTTGTTATATTTCCATATTCATTTGTCTCAAGTTATTTTTTGATTTCCCCTTTGATTTCTTCATCAATCCATTGGTTGTTCAATAGCATGTTTTTAATCTCCACATATTTGTGATTTTTCCTTTTCTTTTTGTAATTGATTTTTAGTCTCATACCATTGTGGTTAGAGAATATGCTTGATATGATTTCACTGTTAAATTTTGAGGCTTGTTTTATGGCCTAACATGTGATTTGTCCTGGAGAATGTTCCATGTACACTTGAGAAGCATGTATTCTCCTGTTTTTAGATGGAATTTTCTGTATATAACAATGAAGTCTGTCTAGTCTAATATGTCATTTAAGACCAATGTTTTTTATTGATTTTTTTGGGGGGGGTCTGGATGGCCTATCCATTGATATAATGGGGTATTAAATTCTCCTACTATAAATGAAACAAGATGGAATTGGGAGGGAGACAAACCATAAGTGACTCTTAATCTCACAAAACAAACTGAGGGTTGTTGGGGGGAGGGGGGTTGGGAGGGGGGGTGGGATTATGGACATTGGGGAGGGTATGTGCTATGGTGAGTGCTGTGAAGTGTGTAAACCTGGCGATTCACAGACCTGTACCCCTGGGGATAAAAATATATTGTATGTTTATAAAAAAATAAAATTAAAAAAAAAATTCTCCTTCTATTATTGTAAAATAATAGTAAAGTCCCTTACTGTTTTATTGTGTTTTTCTCTTTAGATCTATTACTATTTGCTTTATATATTTAGGTATCCTATGTTGGATGCATAAATAGTTAAAAATGTTATATCCTCTCATTGGATTGACCCCTTTATTATTATGTAATACGTCTTTTGTCTTTCATTACAGTCTTTGTTTTAAAGCCTATCTTGTCTGGGAAAAATACAGCTACACCAGCTTTCTTTGGTTTCCATTTACTTGGAAAGTGTTTTTCCATCCCTTTACTTACACTCTGTGTGTCCTTAGATCTGAAGTGAGTTTCTTTTAGGCAACATAGAAATGAATCTTGGTTTGTTTGTTTGTTTTTTAAGATTTTATATATTTATTTGACAGAGAAAGAAACAGCAAGAGCAGGAACATGAGCAGGGGGAGTGGGAGAGGGAAAACAGGCTTCTCACCAAGCAGGGATCCCAGTGTGGGGCTGGATCCCAGGACCCTGGGATCATGACCTGAGCCAAAGGCAGATGCTAAAAGACTAAGCCACCCAGGTGCACCCCCCCCCCACCAACTTTTTAAAAATCCATTCAGCCACTCTTTGTCTTTTGATGGGAGATGTTAGTCCATTTATACTTAAAATAATTATTGATTGGTATGTATTTATTGCCATTTTGCTAATTATTTTCTGGCTGGTTTTGTAGTTCCTTTCTGTTACTGTCTTCTCTTTCTCTCTTCCCTTGTGGTTTGGTGCCTTTTTTTAGTGTTATGTTTAGATTCCTTTCACGTATTTGCTATAGGTTTTTGCTTTGTGGTTACCATGAGGTTCACATACAACAACCTATTCATATAACAGTCTGTTTTAAGTTAATAACAATTTAAATTTGAACGCATTCTAACAGCCACATTTTTGCCCCCCCAACATTTTGTTCTTATGTCATATTTTATATCTTCTTATTTTATGTATCCCTTTTTATCCTATGTATGTTATGTATTTTATTTTGCATATTTTATGTATTAAATATGTATGTGTTTTGTTTTATGTATTCCTTTTATGTTATGTATTCCTTAACTAATTATTGTAATTATATTTCATTTTAATACTCTGGTCCTTTAACCTTCATACCAGCTTTATAACTGGTTAATCTACTATGTTAACTATATATTCAATTTTACCAGTGAGATTTTTATTTTCATCTATTTCTTTGTTATTAATTAGTGCATTTTCTTTTCAGCTTAAAGAAGTCCCTTTAACATTTTTTTGTAAGGTTGACTTAATGGTGATGAATTCCTTTAGTTTTTGCTTATCTGGAAAATTCTTCATCTCTCCTTCAATTCTGAATGATAACCTTAACCAAGCAGAGTATTCTTGGTTTGAAGTTGTTTTTTTTTCCCCCCCTTTCAGCACTTTAAATATATTGTGCCACTTGCTTCTGGCCTGCAAAGTTTTTGCTGAAAAATCAGCTGATATGGGGTCTCCCTTGTACATCATAAGTCGTTTTTCTCTGGCTGTTTTTAAGATTCTTTAACTTTTAACATTTCAACTATAATGTGTCTTATGGATCTCTTTGGGTTCACCTATTATGAAACTCTCTGTCCTTCTGGACCTGGCTATCTGTTTTCTTCTTCAGGTTAGGGAAGTTTTCAGCCATTATTTCTTCAAATAACTTTTCTGCCCCATTCTTATTCCTTTTTTCTTCTGGGACCCCTATAATGTGTATGTTATCCTTCTTGATGTTGTCTTATTGGTCCCTTAAGCATCTTCACTTCTCTAAATTCCTTTGCCTATTGCTGCCCTATTTCTGTTGAACATTTTGATTGAATTCCCCCTAGCTTCAAGAGCCCTTCAGCCACTGCTGTCTCTATCCCCAGATTCACCTGTATACCTCCCATTAAGGTAAAAGTTAAGTACGTCTAATTTTGAAATTTCTAATGGAAACATTTCAGAATTACAAAAGGTATAAAGAAAAATGAATGTTTATGTACACGTCTTCAGAAATATTTTGTCACAGTTGAAGCCCCCATAGCCTATCCTTGGTCTCATCCCACCTCCCTCTAATTCCAGAAGTAATCACTTTACTGAATCACTATACTGTGATTATCATGGCCCTGTAAATTCTCAGTCATTCTGTATACTTACCCTAGGCTTTCCCTCTGCTGCAATGGTAGAGATGTAAAAGTGGGAAAAGAATCAGTCTGGGGAACATGGACCAGGTGACTTGGCCCTGATCCAAGTGTTTGGGGATGGGGACCTAAGCTGTGCTGTAGAGGGGAATTGTAGGAAATGGAGAAAACACTCAGTATGTGTTAGACCCATATTCTGGAGGGATGTTGGGAAGTAGACTGGAAAGAATTGGGCCAGGGTGTCTCCTGAGCTGGATTTTTCTAGGCCAGCATATGGCTTCTATCTGGCAAGCATGGAATCAAGGCTAGGAAATTGATAATTGTAGAAAAAGGTGGGCCAGAATGGAAAATTCTTGTCAGAGAAGTCACCCCATGGAGCCCAATATTTATAGGTTATGAGAACAGGGCAATAAGAGGTCAAGGTCCATTCACTCACTCAGTTATTCATGCTGTCATTCATCTAACAAATTAACCACTGTTTAAATCGAGGGCAATGTGTTAAGCATTATAGGGGAGAAATGTATAAACAAGACAAAAAATGGCCTCTGTCATGAAGACACTCACTAGAAGAGGGGAGGACATATAAAAACAATTACAATATAATGTGGTAATTTGGAAGATAGAGGGGGATTGAGAGGGCTCAGGGGGCAGGCTGGATCAGCAATAGACCCACACACTAGGCATTAGTTTAATAAATAAGCCAGGATGTAACTTCTTAGGGGAGTAGCAGAGGGTTTAGTGAAGGATCTAAGAGATGTTCAGGGACAAAGGAAAGGAATGAAATGGGGGAGATCAGAAACTCAAATTCAGTGGGTAAAGATGAATCAAGGAGAGAACGTATCTGGAGTGGAACAGGAGTTCAGGTAGTGGACAAATGGGACAACTGTCATCATGTGCTTATAGATCCTCCTATAGCTATCATTTTATTTTTTATTTAATTTTTTAAAATAAAAAAAGATTTTGTTTGTTTATTTTAGAGAGTGGGGGAAGGGCAAAGGGAAAGGGAGAGAGTCTTAAGCAGACTGTGCACTGAGCACCAAGCCCAACACAGGGCTGGATCTCAGGACCCTGAGATCACAACCTGAGCTAAAACCAAGAATCAGATGCTTACCTGACTGCACCACCTAAGCATCCCTATAGCTATCATTTTAGATACCACCTTCCTGACACCACTATGTGGAACCCACAAGCCACTCTAATCCTCATACTTCTCTGTACTTCTGCTTCTCTTTACCCCAGCAGACATTTCTATTTGTGTTCTCTGGAACCTCTGTCTGTTAGTGAACAAATTCCCCTACTTCCTCTACTTATTCACAGAACTGACTATAGCAAACACCTTTTGGAGTATCTTCCCAGCTCACAAAGACCTTCATAGCACCTCTCCCGACCCATAATGGTGGACTTTTGGCTATCATCTTGTTCAATGTGTCCAGGATACCCTTGTTTACCACCACCACCCCCCAATCATTCACTCCCTACTAACCACAGATAGCTAGAGATGATTTCTGTTACGTGCAACCAGAGACCTAGCTAATCTGTCTTCACCTTCTAGCCTGAACTGAAACTTGGCTTTCCCCTGAGGTTACCACTTCCCCTTCAGTCCTTTCAAGCAGAAGCTATTTATTCCCCCATACCCCACATACAGAGAGGCAACAGCAACAGTCTTCTAGCTCCCCAAGACCCTTCTAAATAATTTCTCCTCTATTCTAGTATGAAAAACCTCTGCCCCACCGAAGTTCATACTATTCAACTAGTCACTTTCTCTCTTATCATCTAACAACCTGGTTACACCTTCACATTTATTAAATGCCTGGTTTCTTATGTCATCCTGTGGGGAGGGGGATTTTGTTGACTCTGTGGCACATCCATTTAATGGCCCAGTTAGTTCCTTGACCTTTCAAACTCAGCATCTTCCCTTCCAGTTCACAGTAGTCTCCTCCTATGGCCATACTCTGTACTTTGTCACCACCAGAACAGTTCTTCCCTGGAAAACTTAAACTCTCTATCACTGTAGCTACCCATGAGCCCACTTTGCTGGCACAATCCGATGGACTGAGGTTTTTACAAATTTTCAGCTGTGTGCTCAGCCTATTGGATAAACCTTTTTACTTGTTTCCTTTCAGCTTTTCCTTTCATCCCTTACAGTCACTGCAAATCTTTACTATCCTTCTTAAGTTCCACATAATGAAGTGAAACTCCTTGGTCATTAATTAATTAATTAGTTAATTAATGAATAATATTCAACAAATATTCATTACATACCTACTTTGTGCCAGGTACTGTAGATACAATGGCACAGCTTTTCCATTGAGAAGCTCACAGTCAAAAGGGATTTGAATCCAATAATCACACTCATATATATAATTATAAACCATGATAAGACCTGGGGATGAGGCTGGGAGGTAGAAAGGGGCATTTTAGGAAGAAGAAACAGCATGAGCAAAGCTCTGGGCTGAATGGAAATGAAACAAAAAGACCTGTATGGTTGGAGACAGAAAACTAGAAAAAGAGTGGAGCAAAATGAGACTGAATGAGGTGACAGGGTGAATGACAGTGTGAGATCCGCATTTTGAAAGGACCACTGGCAAGAGATGAATAGGTGGAGCCCAGGGGCTTTTTTTAGGTTAGTAAAACTGTTCTGCATGATATTGCAAAACCTGTAGAACTATAAAACACTAAGAGTGAACCCCAATATGAATGATGGGTTTTAGTTAATAATAATAATAATGATGGGGAAAACCGGGAATGGAACAGAGAGGGGTTATAAGGGAACTCTCTGTACTATATGCTCAATTTTTTAAAAAGATTTTATTTATTTATTTCACAGACAGAGATAGGCAGAGAGGGAAGCAGGCTCCCTGCTGAGCAGAGAGCCTGATCCAGGACCCTGGGATGATGACCCCAGCTGAAGGCAGAGGCTTTAACCCCCTGAGCCACCCAGGTGCCCCTATGTGCTCAATTTTTATGTGGACCTAAAATTTCTCTAAAAAAATAAAGTCTACTAACTAATTTTATTATGTAAGAGGGATGGGGAAGACCACTGGCTGCTGCAAGGAAAGTATACGGGAGGCAGAAGAAATGTGGGCAAACCATTAAAAACTGACTCGGGGGTGCCTGGGTGGCTCAGTGGGTTAAGCTTACTTTGCCTTCAGCTCAGGTCTTGATTTCAGGGTCCTGGTGATCAAGCCTGGCATCAGGCTCTCTGCTCAGCAGGGAGCCTGCTTCCTCCCCACCCACCCCCCCGCCTGCCTCTGCCTACTTGTGATCTCTCTCTCTATGTCAAATAAATAAATAAAAATCTTAAAAAAAAAAAAAAAGCTATCTCAGAAGTCCACCCAAGAAAATATGGTAGTTCAGACCAGCGTGGCTATGAGGAAAAAGGGGAGAAGTGGATACAAGGTGGTATGACAAGTCGTGGTGAAGGACTGGATATGGGTTGGGTATTAAGGGCCACTGAGATTTCTGCCTTGCCCAACTTGATGATTAAATGATGTCACTCAACAGTTGGTACAGAAGATCTTGAGCAATTTTATCAACACCATCACCACATGCTAAGAAACTGCTGAACACATAGATTCTCAACATGCATGTAAATATGATATTCACACTAAAGACATGTCACTGCCTATTTTTCAGCTTTGACTGTGATCATTTCCTGCCAGACCTTGTTAAAGGGAGTTCATCCCATGAGTTCTATTCCTGCTTCAATCATTAATTGAAGTAGACAAGGTTACTTGGCTTTTCTGGGCCTTAGCATTTTTGCCAGTAACATAAGAAAGCTGAACCAGATGACCTCTAATGTATAGTATGAAGTGAGCACGGGGGGTGCCAGTGGTCTCTAGCTGCCAGAGAACTTCCAGATAGTGAATTAGTCTCATGCTTCTCACTTCCCAACTCCTGGGCTTTCATAATGAATGTTAATACATCCAATTTTTTGGTCAGTGTTCTTCTGCTCCTAGCAGATCTATGGTTCTTGGATTTCTGCTTTTTTGTTCCAGGACCATGATTAGGGTCTGCATGAACCACCATAACCCTGAATAACTCTAGACCAACACCAAATGCTTATGTTCAAGTCAGGTTTGGGACACACTACCAGATGGTCCCAGAGAAAACTCAGTTCTCTGTGTGTTTTTATTTCAAAATCAAGCCTATCTTCAGACAACAGAACAAATGTGCTAACATCCTGTTCCAAAAACCAAAATACACAAACTCTCAGGAACCACCAGCCCTTTAATCAATCTCTGTCTAGAAAATGCTGTTACTATTCAACATCCCTGGGTCCTGACCTCCTTTTCAACCACATCAGTCACATAACAGCACCTGTAGGTAACTGAGTCATGCCAAAGTTGTTGCTAACTCATAATCAGCCGTATGGGGGGGCTGCAGCTTAATCTGATTTTCTCCACATAAATTCCTGTCTTTGGGTTCCAGCAGGGGAAGTCAAGGTCATTTGCTATAGTTGTGCCATGATGCCTTGCATATCATGACTTGTCTAAAATTGTTCGTTGAGAACTGCCTAAGGTATGCAAATTGTTCTGAGTCTGGCATAAGAGCTAGTGTTATGCTGAAACCTATGGCAATTAGGCCTGACTAGGGACTCTCCCAGAGAACCCAAAGGCCTCTTGCTCTTGCCACTTTGTCTTCATCAGCCCAGGAAGCAAATTTCTTGGAAACTATAACCTATCTACCCCTATCTAAGGCTGCTTTCCTGCAAGGAACTTGGCAGAATTTCCTGAAGCCTCACTCTGGTCATCATTTGAGTGATTAACATAGCCCTATGCTATGTTCAGAAACACCCCTGCTCTCTGCCCTGCACCCTACTCAGGGTCCCTGAACCAAACAAGTGCCCTCTAACTTTCTTTCTTTTTTTTTTTTTTTAATACTTAGTTATTTATTTGACAGACAGAGACCACAAGTAGACAGAGAGGCAGGCAGAGAGGGGCAGGGGGGGGGGGAAGCAGGCTCCCTGCTGAGCAGAGATTCCCGAAGCGGGGCTCCATCCCAGGACCCAGGGACCACGACCTGAGCCGAAGGCAGAGGTCTCAACCTACAGAGCCACCCAGGTGCCCCGCCCTCTAACTTTCTATCTCATGAATGAGAATGTTCCTTGTGGGTAAAGTCCTCCCGCATTTAGTGTTATTACTGCTCTGGAGTGTGAGGTTTATCTGTACATGGTAAACCTGTCAATTCCATATAATGTCTGGTGCACTGTAATTTCTTTCTTCCAGGGGAAGCTTATTAATTTGAGTTAAACTGCAGGTTGCTGAGCAGCCAAGGTATTAATTGTCCCTAGTCAAATGCCAACCCTTAGTCCAGTCAGCTCTGTCTGGATGTTGTGGACATGTAAACATGACAAACGATGCCGCTGCTCCTGAAGATGGCCAGCTTACGGAGAGTTTAGCAACTGACCCCAAGGCCTGGTTTGAACAAAAAAGCTGAGGCAATTAGAAGCACTTTTGTGATTATCTGATTAATGTCTTTCTCTCTGACTAGACAATAAACTGTATGGGAGCACATAGTAGTTGCTCAATAGGTATTTTCCAAATTAATAAATGCATGAATAAAGCAGAAAGGCTATGAGGTTAAGAGAAGTCAAGGAAGTCAGGAGGGGACTTGAATGAGTCAAAGGTTTGACTAAGTCAGGTTATGAGTAAGCCAAGTTATGAGTAAACAGAATCTATGATGCAGAGAAGACACATAGAGTAGATGGTAAGGAAGCCAGACAGTAGTGAGTGGAGAGTGTAGCAGACACACTGGGAGTAGCTGAGTCACCTAAGAGTAACGAGTCACACAAACCTCTGGCTGAGGTCTTGGAACTTCCTTGAATCCACAGCTACCCGCCTTTTCCTGTTCTTCCTGACCCTGACTGCTCATCCTTCCCTGGGTTTTTATGAATATCCATCTTTACAATAAACCATTTATTTCTAAAGGTAACTTGAATGAATTGCCACTCTTGGTAGTCTCAGCTTTGGAAACTTGAAGAAAGCACATGAGCTCTAAGGAATCTAGTTATTTTTCCCATGAAGCACATCTCTTTCTGTGAACAGAGTGATGGCCAGTGACGGAGATGTCCTGACGTGATTGAATTCAGAGTGGAGACAAAGCTTATGCTCCACCTAGAACTCCTGGCATAAATGTCTTGTTTTTTTTTTACTCCACATTTTAAGAAAATCCTTGCATTACTCTTGAGCAATGATAACCAGATTTGCTTGGGCACATCTGCATTTTAAAATTGAAGATTAGACAAATGGCTTGGGGCACCTGGGTGGTTCAGTCAGTTAAGCATCTGACTCGTGATTTCGGCTCAGGTCATGATCTCAGGGTTGTGAGACTGAGCACTGTGTGAGGCTCCATGCTCAGCAGGGAATCTGCTTGAGATTCTCTCTCCCTCTCTCTCTGCCCCTCCCCCTACCACATGCTTGCTCTCTCTCTCAAATAAATCTTTTTAAAAAATAAAATAAATTTAAGATTAGAAAAAAACTATTTTAGAATAATAATATGAGGAGTTGTGAAGATAATTTTCATCATATTGTCATCAATAATTATTGCTTGGTTATTATGATTCATCAGTTGGTTAATTGGAGAGCCATACTGTCAATTACCCCCATGGTTCTGAGCTCTTTCCAGTGTCTATATATATAGGTTTTCTATTGCTACCATAACAAATTATCACGCCACTAGGGCTTAAACAACACAAATTTATTATCTTATAGTTTTATACTAGAAGTTCGACAAGGCCTCACTGGGCTAAAATCAAGATGTTAGAAGGGTTTCATTCCTTTCCAGAGGCTTTTGGGGAAGAGTCGGTTTCCTTAGCCCTTTCTAGCTTCTATGGGATGCCTGTATTCCATGTCCAATTTTTTATTTTTTAAAAGATTTTTATTTTTAAGTAATCTCCACACCCAGTGTGGGACTTTAACTCACAACCCTGAGATCAAGAGTCCCATGCTGCTCTGACTGAGCCAGCTAGGCACCCCACACTTTTCCGTTTTCAAAACCAGCAATGGTGTGTTGAGCCCTTTATACATCAAATTTTTCTGACCCTTCTTCACCATCACATTTCCCTTTCACTGACTTCAGCTGGGAAATGTTCACTGCTTTTAAGGACTCCTGTGATTAAGTTGGGCCCACCTGCATAATCCAGAATAATCTCCCCATTTCAAGGTGCTTAACCTTCATCACATTTGCAAAATCCTTTTTGCCAAGTCAGGTAACATACTCACAGATTATAGGGATTAGGAGATGGACATTTTGGGGGAGCAATTATTCTGTAGTTATACAGTCAAGTTAGACATCCTTTTATGTTCCTATTAAGAATATCTAAGATCATGGAGCACCAGGATGGCTCGGTAGGTTAGGTGTCTGCCTATAGCTCAGGTCATGTTTCCGGTGTCCTGGGATCGAGCCCTGCATCGGGCTTCCCACGAGCCTGCTTCTCCCTCTCCCTCTGCCTCTCCCCCCACCCCAGTTTGTGCTCTCTCTCTCTCTGTTATGCATGCACACACTCTATCTTAAATAAATACATAAAATCTTAAAAAAGAAAAAAGAACATCTAGGATCAAGATAGCAGTCAAGTATGTTTATAGAAAGTGCAAGTAGGTTGCTAGATGGAGGGAACCTTATTCTAAGAAATGAGATATGGCTTTATCCTTTAATAATCAGCAGAAAGAAAAGAGAATTACCATTTACTAAGTGTTATTAGCCTCAATGTGTCAGGAATAGTGAGATACATATTAAACAACTCTCCAATAGATATTATCTCCATTTCATAGCTGGGGAAACTGAGACTCTGAGTGAGTCAAATTATATAAATTTGTGCAAAATCACACAGCTGATAAGTGGTAAATCTGGAATTCAAACTGGATTTGTCAGACACTAAAACTCGTACCCTTTCCAGTATGTTACATGGCCTCCTAAATTTTCTTTGGAACTTAACTTAGCTCATCTATATAAAAAGAGACAAAAGATTCCTTCAGGGGCTTTAAGACTGACTTTCTGGAACTCTTTAAAGATGTATTTGGCATTGCACATCTAAAGAGAAAAGATGTTCCAAGGACAGAATGCTGCTTCTATTTCCCCACTGTGGTGTATAACCAGGAAGACTGCTAGACACTGCTAGACACACTAAATATTTTTTCTTAGAAAGATAATCTTGCTGTTTTATTAACTGGGAAGGCTTGTGGACCTGCGTACTGACCACGGGGATTTACTGATCAGATCCATGATCCAATCAAATCCTCTCCATCAGTGACACTCAGATAAGCCTGCATCCAAGAAGCTAGCCAAAACAGCCCTGAAATAGTTTTCCAGAGAACTTTGTCAAGTCTCATTCCAACTCCTAACCATCTAGTTACAATATTCAGCAAGGTTACAGACCAGGTTTATTAAAGATGTACTCTCACCCAGGTGAGAGAACTATAATGGCTTTTTTGTTTTTAAATATTTTATTTATTTATTTGAGAGAGTGACAGTAAGACAGACATGAGAAGGTAGAAGGTCAGAGGGAGAAGCAGACCCCCACGGAGCCGGGATCTCCAGGATCATGACCCGAGCCGAAGGCAGCTACCCAACCCACTGAGCCACCCAGGCGCCCTATAATGGCTTTATTGAGGCTCAAAGAGTATGTTGATTCTATACTGAGAGTCCTTCTGTGTTGAGTCTGGGGACTGTCCTTCTAACTCTGCCTCGGCCACATTTCCTGTGACCCTTTCTGAGGCCAGCTGTTGGATCAGTAGCGCTCCTCCCTGCAGACTGTATGTACTTTGGTCATCTTATCTTGTTCCGCCCTCGGAAACTTATTTACTTGCTCTTGATTTTTGTTGATTAATTGGCCTTTGTCTTATTGCTGCCCCAACCCTTGCATTTCTTGTTGTGACCTAGTTCTCTCATACCCTTTGTCTGCTGCAACATTCAACATAAATACTACTTCTCTCTAGAATTCTCTATAGGTATACCAAACATATACCACTTCAGAGCCAGCTTCTTTTAGGTCCTTCCACATTCAAAAACCATTTATTGAGATCAGTACTATCTTAGGACTGTGACTTTTTCTTAATTCTATCAATTTTTTAATATTTGTGTGGTTTTTTATTTTTATTTTTTATTTTTTAAAAGATTTTATTTATTTATTTATTTGACAGACAGAGATCTCAAGTAGGCAGACAGGCAGGCAGAGAGAAAGAGAGGGAATCAGGTCCCCCGCCAAACAGAGAGCCCGATGTGGGGCTCGATCCCAGGACCCCGGGATCATGACCTGAGCCGAAGGCAGAGGCTTTAACCCACTGAGCCATCCAGGCACCCCTGTGTGTGTGTGTTTTTTTTTTTTTTTAAGATTTTATTTATTTATTTGACAGAGAGAGAGAGAGATCACAAGTAGGCAGAGAGGCAGGCAGAGGTGGGGGAAAGCAGGCTCCCCACTGAGCAGAGAGCCTGGTGTGGGGCTCAATCCCAGGACCCTGAGATCATGACCTGGGCCGAAGGCAGAGGCTTAACCCACTGAGACATCCAGGCACCCCTGTGTGGTTTTTTTTTTTTTTTTTTTTAAGATTTTATTTATTTATTTGACAGAGAGAGATCACAAGTAGGCATAGAGGCAGGCAGAGGGAGAGAGGAGGAAGCAGGCTCCCCACCAAGCAGAGAGCCCGATGTGGGACTCGATCCCAGGACCCTGAGATCATGACCTGAGCCGAAGGCAGAGGCTTAACCCACTGAGGCACCCAAGTGCCCCAATATTTGTGTTTTTAAATGTATAATGTAATTTTGGTGCTTAATTTGTATCCTTGAATTGCCTTTTTCTGCACCTCAGAATGTGCTTCTTTGCAGCGCTTGCTGTGTATGCTTTTCTTAGTAGACAGATTCATTTGTGTATTTCTTAGCAAATGCGTTTTCTTTTTCAGATCAGCTGGACTCCTTAACACTATTCAGTGATTGGAAGGTAGTTAATGTCTGTTCTTAAAACAAATCTTCTAACAATAACAACCAGCATTTATTTAGTAGTTTGTATGAGCAGATATTATCCCCACACAGTATTACTTAACATTCCCAACAACTATTCAAGACTAGATCACTCTTTTATAGTTGAGAAAACTGAGGCTTAAAAAGGACAGGAAAATTGTCCATGGTCTCCTAGCTAGCAGGCAATAGATAGATCTAGGAATTCAATCCCATTTTGTCAGTTTCCAAAATAGAGACTTCTACTACCCTGTATTGCTGCTGTTGTTTCAGATTTTAGTTTGCAACATTTTAAGAAAGAGAATGTCAAACAGACACAATAAACAGCAAGAAATACTATAGAAGCAAAGAGAATTTTGATTATTCTATCCTGGTAGGATAAAATAGGACAAAGTTGGCCAAGTAGAGTAGCACCCTACAGGGACCAGAACAGAGTGCCTATTACCCTCACTGTGCTAGAGTGGTTGGTGCCAAGGTATGGAATCAATATAAGTGGGAAAACAAGGGGCCTAATGATTAAGTTGAAGCAAAGGGGATGGGAAGGAATTCTATAGTCTGGACAAATTCCCAACATGGCAGATAGATACTAGTGGACTTCATTATAAATTTCCATGCTAGTTTACATGGGTTTGCCTAGTACAGCAACACAGTCCAAAAGGGAACAGACTGCACCAGGGACAGAGTATTAGAGAAGGTGTGTAGTGACTCTAGCAGCAAAGACATGACCTTGAGTTCTGAGGAGATAGCCTTGCTTGGTTCTAGCTGCCCTTTTTCTTTCTATCCAGAATCCCCACCCTAATAGGGCGATGGTGAGTGAAGGAGAGGACCACTGTTGACCTATGAGGGACTGGAGGGGTCAGGGTTTGGGGGCAGGAGGTCATTGGCTGAAGTGTGGGATTTCTCACCCCAGATGATGGGAAATTATAGAAGCCAGCAGGACTGGGAAATGTTCAAGGAACCAAAATCTTAGAAGCTGGGTGGCAGGATGTGAGTGAGGGATGTCACCAAAACAAAGTACCCAGAAAGGGAAGCTGGATAGTAGTGGAAAGAGTATAGGATTTTTGTCTAGAACAGCTCTTGCCCAATTCACAGAGGCTGTAAAGGCCCTGCTAAAAGCCTGTGGCTGTAGGGTGGTATAGTTGGTTAAGTGCCTGACTCTTGGTTTCCGCTTAAGTCCTGATCTCAAGGCTGTGAGATTGAGCCCCATACCCTGCACTGAGTGCAGAGCCTGCTTAAGACTCTCTCTCCCTCTGCCCCTCCCACCTCAAATAAATAAATAATTTTTTTAAAAAGCCTGTGACTGCTCATTCCCATGTTTGTTTGTTTGTTTTTTAAATCAAACCGCATTATCTATCCTGATGGTCTCCATTTCCGTCCTGTTAACCCAAACCTAGCCTCTGATTCTCTACCTATTGTCAATGGCCACGTAATTCACTAAGATAATCTCTGTGGTCATATGTTACAGTTTTAACCCTTGACAGCATCCCAATTTGCTGTGGCCCCATGCTCTGCAGCCTGCGAGCTGTCTTATCCTGCCAACTGGTTAACTTGTCCCAGAATACCCCCTGACTCCTTCTTAGAGGTCCCACAATTATGTTTCGTCCATTCCACCTGGGAACCAAGAGGTGGAGACCTGTATAGTGTTGGCTGTGTGCCATACCACTGATCATATCTTGCCAAATACCAGGATGTCCACTTGGAGGTGGAGGGGAGGGGTTTGAGGAGGGGTGTTCCCATTATAGCAGAGGAATCTACAAGTTTTATAGATTAATAGGAATTGCTAGGTTTTCCAAATGATGCGTGGGAACAAAGGAACCCCATTTACTCAGCCACTAAACTTGAGTGTCCTTTACATTTTCAGGAGAAATTAAGGAAATTTTTCTTTCTGTCATTCGCTTTATTCACATGGACCATATACAGGAAAATACATGAATCACAAGTGTACAGCTGGATGAATTTTCACAAAGTGAACATACTAGTTTAATCAGGACGCAGATTAAGAAACAAACATTATCAGCATCCAATCCAGTGTCCCCACCTGGTTACCACTCCCCATATGGTAATCACTCTTCTGACTTCTAACAACATTGATTCATTTTGTCTGTTTTAGAACTTTACATAAATTGAATATATATTATGTATTCTTTTGTGTGTGGTTTTTTTGGGGTCACGTTATATATGTAACATTTATCCATGTTGTCATGCATAGCAGGAGTCTGTTCTTTTCGCTCTTGTATTAGTACATTGTGTGAATCTACTACTCTTTATCTATTCTACCGCTATTGGACATTTGGATTGTTTCCACTTTCTAGCTATCATGAATAGTCCTGCTATGAACATTCTTGTACATGTCTTTTGGTGAACATATGCATGCATTTCTGTTGTGAATATATCTAGGAGTAGAATTGTTTAGTAAAAGTATATGCATATGTTCAGTTTTAGTAGATACTGCCAAACAGTTTCCAAAGTTGTTGTAACCAAGGATATATATATATTTTAAAAATCCTTCCTAAATCTCTTAGAGCTGGAGGAAAAATGGTGCAGAGGCAGGCAGGTAGAAATTTGGCTGGCCTGACAGCAAGTGTGGGTTAAACACAACTCTTCCCTCTCTTCTGCCATTGATTTTGTCAGAGACTTTTCTTTACCCAGGCACAGGGCTTGGACGATATATGCCACCAGGTGTCACCCAGGTGCAGTTGGCTGGTGGAATTCTGCAGTCCTGGGCCTTGATATGAAGATTTTCAGCTAAGTCAGTATAGGATACCAAGCCAGAGGGATTTGCATAACTGAAAGCTGGGCAAGAGGTCAAAGTCCAGGTGGCCTGAAGAAGAAAGTAAAACCCAGCAAGAATGATGTGGGGCGGGGCGCCTGGGTGGCTCAGTGGGTTAAAGCCTCTGCCTTCCGCTCAGGTCATGATCCCAGGGTCCTGGGATCGAGCCCCGCATCGGGCTCTCTGCTTGGCCAGGAGCCTGCTTCCTCCTCTCTCTCTGCCTGCCTCTGCCTACTTGTGATCTCTGTCTGTCAAATAAATAAATTAAATTAAAAAAAAAAAAAGAATGAAGTGGGGTTGACACAAAGAAAGAGAGAGATGGAGATATCAAATTGATACATAGGGCCAAGAATCAAGGATCAGGAGAGAAAGAACAGGCAGGCGAAAAGTGAATGAGAATAGGTATATGGTTCATGACTGGCTTTTACACACCAGCCTAGGATGGACTGAGAATGGTCAGCCAAGTTCAAAGAAATGAAAACAAAACAAAACAATCTTATCCTACTGAAAACTGAAGCTGAGTAAGCCCTGTCTGGAAACATCTTTTGAGGATAATTGCAAACTTCTGGGAACTTGAATGGAGAATGTGGGGGTGGAACAAATATAGAGTTTTCCGTCAGAGATGTAATGTTTGTGTAGCAGACATTTCTCCAGGCTGCTCTAGTTTGACAATCCATTTGGGTAATATGGACAGTACTGGCCTCTACAAGGAGGTCATTAGAACCACAGTTCCCTTCTGTATCTCTCAAAGATTTATGGGGGGAGGGGAGGTTTCACATGTATTTCTGAGTGGCTATACACTGAGTCATATCACCAACCACTGCTGGCGTGCAGCTACTTCTCTGCTGTAGTAGAAGGAGATGCCTTCTTCCCACCCGTGCTATTATCAAGCCACAAAAAAGGGTGATTTTGGGCCCTATTTCCTTGGGTGCCTCTAACAGTACAGAACTTTCCTTTGACTTTGTTCTTCACTTGAACAGAAAACAACTGAGATGACAATGTAAGTGACTTTATTACATGCCATACACGAAAATCATCTCTCCTTTTCAACCTCCTCCAACCCACCACTGTCATTCCTAATACAAGTCATTCAGCCTCTATAGTATTTAATTTTCTCATGGGTGATATGGCAAGAAAAATTTCTACCTTTCACAGTTGCTGTGAGGATTAAATGAGATATTATGTAAAGGGTCTAGGGAAGGGGATGCTTCTACAGTCTCTTCCTTATCACCCTTCATGTTTCCCTTACCCTCCATGACAGAAATGGCTAACTTGGTTGGTCAGATTCCAAGACATTGACCAGGTCATTTTTCCCTGCAGTCAAGATCACGTACAATGTGCCTGGGTCACACATGGGTGTGGATCTCTCTGGGCTCTTCTGTCTTTGTCTCCATAGTACTGAGTGACACTCCAACCCAGGCCTGCTCTCAGGCTTAGAGAGAGGGAACAACCAGGTTGTAGTTACTCTGTGAACGTGCAGCCTGGTTCAGCTAGTGTCCATTTTGATTGGGCATGTTCTTGGCTTTCCCGGTAGCTAAATATTTTTAATTTTACCCAAAAAAGGCCCTGTAAACCTCAAGCTCTAGGCATGTGTCCTCAGACCACCTTATCAGAGAAAGAAAACCTAGCTAAAATCCAAGTGTTGTTTTCTTTTGCCACTGTCTCCTGTATATATTTCTCCCTCCAGACCTTGGGGGGGGGGGGGGGGTCTGGCGGTGGCTGTGGTCTAAGGTAGGATTCTGGTATTCTTAAGCTTCTTGACTGAATGTTATCTAATGGGACTCCAAACTAACCATAATCTTTAATATTGTTAATCTTAGTAGTGTTTTGGTTATCTATTACTGCTTAATAAACCACCCTAAAATGTAGTGGCTTAAAACAGAAATCTTTTTTTTTTTAATTTTTCATGACTGTTATAGTTGGTGCTCTGCTTGTCAGTTCTGTTGGTCTCCTTTGGGTCTCTCACATGGCCACAGTCAGCTGGCAGCTGAGGCTGAAAATCTCCAGGGTAGCTTCACTCATGTATCTGACCCCTTACTGAGCATGTCTGGAAGGCCAGACTCAGCTGGGATGCTGGTGAGGTAAGACCTCTCTTTCCTACCATGTAGTCCCAGGGCTTTTCCCTCTCCATGTGAACTTACCCAGTGGTGACTCAGGGCTCCTAAATGCATAAAAGTGGAAGCTGCCAGACATTCTTAAGGCTGAGTGAGACCTGGGACTCCTGGGTGGCTCCGTCGGTTCAGCATCTGCCTTCAGCTCAGGTCACGATCCCAGGGTCCTGGGAATGAGTCCCTCATTGGGCTCCTTGTTCAGCGGGGAGCCTACTTCTCCCTCTGTCTGCTGCTCTCCCTGTTTGTGCTCTTTCTCTCTCTGACAAATAAACAACAACAACAAAAAAGGCCTAGACCTGGATCAGACACAGTGTCACTTCTCCTGTATTCTATTCTTAAAAACAAATGATAGACCCAGCCCTGATGGGAGGTACTGTATAAGGGGGTAAATGCCAGGAGGTATGGTTGATTGAAGGCTTCCAGTGTAACTAACTTCTATAAGAAATATTAGTATATGTATGGTGACTAACATAATAAAAAAATGTTAGTGTAGGTTTTATTTGCCGTCTCTAGATTTAGTAAACATACACCAGGATTTATCTCTCTCCCCACTCAGAGTAAGTTTTTTCTGAATATGGTAGAATTCCCATCAAATGTGTCTTGAGAGTATGGGGGTCTTACTGTATAGGACTAGTCATACTAGTCATGCTAGTCAACATGTCTGGTCACTAACTTTCCTATGTGATTTTATTTACATTCATGCAAATAAAGTCTCTATTCACCTACCTGTTCAAATTTGACCTCATAAGGTTGTGTGGAGGATTAAATAGAATCATTTATGTAAATTGCCTGGAAGGACACATCTGTAAGTACTCAATAATGGTAATTGTTATTATTATTTTATTACCAGGGTCCGTAGGGTATTGGGCTGGCCTTGGTAAAAATGTAATGAGTTGACTTTGGGAAGTCACAGTTCCCCAAGGCACCTGAGTGATTAATACCCAAGAAAGTGGGTAGAATCATGAAGCTGAGATAATGGGACAGACCAGGTTATCAGCTGCCAACATACAAGATGAAAAGAGAATCAACAAGTACAGTTACAGGAAACATCGGAAAAACAAAAGCAGCAAAAGGAAAAGATAGAAGTAGTCTGAGGTCAGGAGAATAGGAAAAATAATTTAGAAGAGAGACATCAGAACAAAGGGAAGAATCATTCATTTCTTAGGTAGCAACAGGCCCCTAACAGGTGATAAGCCCAAGCTAATAGGCCTGGAGGAGAGAGATGAGATGAAGAACCGCCAGTTTCCAGCTTGCAAGGAAGACAGAGCCAGGTACTAACTAGACTGAGAGACAAGTAGCTCCTGCATGCCCTTAGTAGTAGTGTCAGCTTTCCAACACAACTAATTATGGATGCCAGACAGTGAAGGACAAGGAGAACATCAGCCCTCAGAAGGTAACAAATCAACTCTATCCAGAGTGAAGAACTTCAGCCAGTCAAAACAGCTTTGGTTTCATCATGATTACAGTGTTACTATTTTGGCAGTTCATAACGCACTATTTTGAACTTCCTTTTCCCACATCTTACTCAAGTTTTCCCATTAGTTCTCCTAGGAAAACTTGTAATAAATAATCTGCACGAGAATAAAGGGATTAAATAAGATATAAGTAAGATCATGGGGGTAAAAATTGTCTTGTAAACACTTAATTGCTCTACAAATGCAAAATGCTATTATTTTTAAGGGAAGCAGGTTCAAGTATTAGTGTTCGGAGAGAGAAGTGTTGGAGCCCCACGGCTGAGATGAGTAGTTCTAAAGCTGGTAAAAACCACAGACGTTGGGTAGAGACCACATTGCTAATTGCTGGCCTTGTGAACTCTCCTCCCTTGCTCTGACCCTCACTTCTGTCCCAACGCCCAACAGTTTTGAAAGTGGTGTTTGGTATCATTTAACTTCAGACAAGTTTGTAAACTGAGGTTGCAAAAAAAAAAAAAAAAAGCAAGAGAGAGAGAGCACGCTAATGGGTGTTTAACCACTGTATCAAATTAATAATAAAAAAATCAATAATCAAATATCTGGATACAAGTAACTCAGAAAGAAATGAGAGTAAAGCACAGATAATCATCTCTTCTAGCTTCAATTGTATCAAAGAAAGAAGAATTTCTGAATAGAAAGAATTTCTGAATAGGGAAGCAAAATTTATGGGGAAATACTTGTAGGCTGAAAGGAGGGCAGGCACAGTAATAAGAATAATTTCTTAAATTAATCTTATCATAAACACTACGGGAGGTCTGTAAGGGCCTTTTCTGCTAAATTAGCCTCAACTACAAAGCCATAGAAATATACCAGAAAAGATGTTTGACTCTGTCTATAAGATTCAAAATAATTTTCACTTACTCTTATTCAGCAAGTATTTATTGAGTAATTATATACATGGTATTCTCTGCCTTCAGTTCACTGAAGTACATTCACTGTACTATTATACAGGCATATGTTTTTCATAGTTTAATCAGAGTATGCTATTTTGTGTCTCTTCTCTCCTGTTTATATTACTCTATACACATTTCCATGTACAGACCTAAGTGAGGCTCTTATCAATTTTGGTAGCTACTTGGCATTCCATTATATCCATATAGGCTGTGGGCCTTTCGAATCATCACTGAGTTGCGCAAAGTTATGTAAGCCAACACTAATACTTTGTGTTAATGTTTTTTAATAGAAAAATAATATCTGTAGCTGCTTTGTAAATTATGTTTAAAAAATCACATTTTCTTAATCTAGTTTACTCATATTTTCTTTTTTAAAAGGAGACCAGCTCATTCTGTGTGTTTTCTAAGTGTTATTCTTATTTAAGTTTTTTAAAGAATATAAAATGAAGACAATTATCATATGATCTCACTGATATGAGGAATCAGAAACATGACAAAGGATCATAGAGGAAGGGAGGGAAAAATGAAACAAGATGAAACCAGAGAGGGAGACAAACCATAAGAGACTCTTAATCTCAGGAAACAAACTGAGGGTTGCTGGGGGCCCAGAATAGGGGGTGCGAAGGATGGGGTGGCTGGGTGATGGACATTGGGGAGGGTATGTGCTATGGTGAGAAAAATAAATAAAATAAAATTAGGAGCCCCTGGGTGGCTCAGTGGGTATAAGCCTCTGCCTTCGGCTTGGGTCATGATCCCAGGGTCCTGGGATCCACCGGGCTCTCTGGTCAGTGGGGAGCCTGCTTCCCCCCCCCTTTCTCTGCTTGCCTCTCTACCTACTTGTGATCTCTCTCTGTCAAATAAATAAATAAAATCTTTAAAAAAATTAAAAAGTATATAAAATTGTTAAGGTACAAATATACGCAAAGTAAATAGTTTTGCATCGAAAATTGTCAAGCCCATTTAGTACTGATTCGAAATGTGTACATATTTAGATTCCTGATTATTTTTTGTAATTTGTCTTTCTGGTCATGGCTATTCTGCATTTGAATATATAAAAAGACCTTAAAAAATATGATTCTTCTCCATTTTTTTTCCATCTCCCCTATTTCCTTCTCTCCTTTCCATCTGGAAAATAGAGGAAAAGAGTCTTACAAAGGTGAATACCTCCAAAGTTTTTTCAATACTTCTCAAAATGTCTCAAAATTTATAACATTTATTTTCCAAAGTCCAATTTTGGGAAAATTAAGCCCAGATTTATAATGTAATGATCATTTCGTGGTTTTGCAGTGTCTTATTTTTCTTGAAGGTCATTATTATGAAAAAAAGCAGATTTTTAAAAATGTCTAGTTCATATTTGAATTGCAGATTGAATAGACTGCTTTGCATCCAGAGAAAACTGAAAGGCAAGGAGTAACACAACCATAAATTAAGCTTTTTAATCATTGTTATTTTTGTAGTTCCTTCATTTCAACATTTTGAAATCACTAATCACAATATGTCTCCTAAGACAAGGGAAACAAAAGCAAAAATAAACTATTGGGACTACATCAGAATAAAAGCTTCTGCACAGTGAAGAAAACAATCAACAAAACTAAAAGTCAATCTACAGAATGGGAGAAGATATTTGCAAATGACATATCTGATAAAGGGGTATATATATATGTGTGTGTGTGTGTACATATATATATACATATACATATATATATATATATCCCTTTAAAAACTCAGCACCTCAAAACCAAATAATCCAATTAAAAATGGGCAGAAGACACGAACAGACATTTTTCCAAAGAAGACATACAGATGAGGGCACCTGGGTGGGTCAGTTGGTTAAGTGTCTGCGTTCAGCTCAGGTCGTGATCTCAGGGTCCTGGGATTGAGCCCTGCCTCAGGCTTCCTGGTCAGCGGGAATCTGCTTCTCCTTCTCTCTCCCTTGGCCCCACCCCACCCTGCTCATGTGCTTGTTCTCTTTCCCTCTCTCTCAAATAAGTAAGTAAATCTTAAAAAAAAGAAGAAGAAGAAGAAGAAGAAGAAGACATACAGATGGCCAACAGACACATGAAAAGATGCTCATCATCACTTATCATCAGGGAAATGCAAATCAAAACTATAATGAGGTGTCACCTCACACCTGCCAGAATGGCTAAAATAAAAAACACAGAAACTTTAAGTGTTGGCAAGGATGTGGAGAAAAAGGAACCCTAGTGTCCTGTTAGAGGGAATGCAAACTGGTATAGACACTGTGAAAAACAGCATGGAGGTTCTTCAAAAAGTTAAAAATAGAACTACCTTATCTAGCAATCATACTACTGGGCACTGCACTCCTATGTTTATAGCAGAATTATTTACAATAGCCAAGATAAAACAGCCCAAATGTCCCTCAACTGATTGGATAAAGATGTTATACACATCATTATATCCATCTCTGGATACATGTTATACACATCATTATATCCATCTCTGGATACATGTTATACACACACACATACACACACACATGCGTGCATGCAGAGGAATATTTTTTTAAAGGATTTTATTTATTTATTTGACAGACAGAGATCACAAGTAGGCAGAGAGGCAGGCAGAGAGAGAGGAGGAAGCAGGCTCCTGCTGAGCAGAGAGCCCCATGTGGGGCTCGATCCCAGGACCCTGAGATCATGACCTGAGCTGAAGGCGGAGACTTAACCCACTGAGCTACCCAGGTGCCCCCATGCAGAGGAATATTATCCAGCCATAAATAAGAATGGAATTTTGCCATTTGTAACCATGTAGAAGGAGCTAGAGAGTATAATGCTAAGTGAAATAAGTCAGTCAGAGAAAGAAAATACCATATGATTTCACTCATATGTGGAATTTCAGAAATGAAACAAACAAGCAAAGGGAGAAAAATAATAGAGAAGTCAAGAAACATACTCTTAATTATTGAGAACAAACTGATAGTTATCAGATGGGGGGATGGGTTAAATAGGTGATGGGGATTAAGGAGTACTCTTGTTGAGAAGAGCACTGGGTGATGTGTGGAATTGTTGATCACTATATTGTACACTTGAAACTAATATAACACTGTGTGCTAATTACTGGAATGAAAATAAATTTTTTTTTTGAAAATAAACTTTAAAAAAGTCACTAATCACAGATGTTATGTAGCACCAGGAGTAGATAAGAACTGAAGACTGCAAGGTGAACTCATGGGTAGTAGCATTGCTTGCCCAAATTGTTAAGAGTAACTATCATTTGAGACAATACTGCGGAGGACATGGGGAGCTGGAGAGGAGAAGGGAGTTGGGGGAAATTGGAGGGGAAGATGAACCATGAGAGACTGTGGACTCTGAGAGACAATTTGAGGGTTTTGGAGGGGAGGGGTATGGGAGGCTGGGTGAGCCTGGTGGTGGGTATTATGGAGGGCACGTACTGGCAAGGAGCACTGGGTGTGGTGCATAAACAATGAATTCAGGAACACTGAAAAGAAATTAAAAAAAAATAAATAAAGGCTATAAAGAGTAACTGTCATTTGTTGAGCCCTCACTCTGACAGGCATTTTGCTAAGTATTATATTATATAATTTAATCCTCAGTTTGGTTATAGTCCCTCCATTCTGCAGATTAGTAAACAGAGGTTTGGAGAAGTATGGTAACTTGCACGAGGTCATACGACTAGCAGAGTCAGGATAGAAATCTTAAATTCCAAAGTTTATGCTTTTCATATACCATACTGCCTTTATTTGGCACATCACTGAGGGAAAGTGCAATAGTTTACCTTTGGAATAGTCTCCTAGAGAAGAGATATATAAAGGTCAAGGTTGTTCTTATAAGAAAAATTTAAGTCTTTTTATTAATTAAAATGTCAACATTTATTCTGGTTATATACTTTTAGTATCTTATCCCACATTAAAAGGTACAGATTTTGAGTGAATGCAGTTTGGACTTTTAAAAGAAAAAAGTTACTGATTATTTATATAATTTTCATGTGCTTAAAAAGAGGCCTTCTAAAATCAAGCCTGTCAGATATTATATATACCTGCCCCCTCCCAAAAGATGAGTTTGTTTACAGTGAGTAGAAAAATAAAATAACTGGTACCACAAACTACTTTTCTTCATCAATGATGAAATTTCAGCCTTCAGATAAATCTTTGTTCTTGAGAGATTCCTGGCTTGCTTAACTTTTGCGGTAAGAAATCCCATACGTTTTTTGAAAACAGAAATCTAGAAGACTGGCAAACCTTGCACTGGAATTTTTCACAATTTGACCAGAGAATATGGTGCTTTCAATATGGCTACATGATTTGGCTATCCAAGATGTCTTGAAAGTAGCTTTGTTTGAGGGAAAGAATATTAACAGAGGCATCTAGAAAGATAGAAAATACACTCTGGTAGCTATCCTCCAAGATAACATAGACTGATCCTCATATCTTGGTATTTCCCCTCCTACATTGAATCAGGGCTGATTCTTGTGACAGATTATTATAGAAGTGACAATGTAGGCCTTCTGAGGCTAAACAATAAAAGACAATATAATTTTTGCCATGGCTCCTTCGGTCCCTTGCCCTGGGGAAAGGCAGTCACCATGAATGCAAGGACCCCTGAAAATTAACTGAGGCCTCCTGTTGACAGCCAGCACTAACTTGCCATTCATGTAAGTGAGCCACCTTAGAAGCAGGTCTAGGAGCCTCAGTTGAGTCTTCAGATGATTGCAGGCACAACCACCATCTGACTTAACCTCATGAAAATCTCTAAGCTAGAACCAAACAGCCACAGAAGCTATGAGAGATAATAAATGTTATTGTTTGAGCCAAAAAGTTTGGGGATAATTTGTTTTGCAGAAATAGGTAACTAATGTACACATTAACATTTAAATATTTCTTTTCTTAAAAGATGTTTATACTCTAATTACTAGCTCATTGTTTCCCTGAGATATACTTCCACCTTCTTTTCTTTTCTTTTTTCTTTTTTTTTTTTGAAGATTTTTTATTTATTTATTTGACAGACAGAGATCACAGGTAGGCAGAGAGGCAGGCAGAGAGAGAGGAAGGGAAGCAGGCTCCCTGCCAAGCAAAGAGCCTGACTCGGGGCTCGATCCCAGGGACTCGATCCCAGGACCCTGGGATCACGACCTGAGCCAAAGGCAGAGGCTATAACCCACTGAGCCACCCAGGCGCCCCATCCATCTTCTTTTATCACCAATTCTTTTCAAAAAAGAATTCCTCTATCTTTTAACTTCTCTGACAAAACTGGTTTTTAGGGGCATACATCGAAGCATTTTCTTTCCTCCTGAGGAAATATCATTCTCTTTTCTCTAGTTCACTAATTATACTAGGTAATTCTGCATATAAAAGGAAAATAAAGGGTATTGCTATAATTAAACAGTTTAGCTCAACAATTCTAACTTTGTACCTAACAGGAGGCAACCTTCAGTGACTCCCCAGTGCCTATAGGATCAAGTTCAAACACCTTGCCCTATATGATTCAGCCTCCACCCTCTTCTCACCATGTTTTCTACTGCTTTCCTTCACAAGCTCATTGTTCCAGTCAAATTGAACTATGATGTTTCTAATTCATGGTTTTTGCATCCAAGCTATTAGGTGCATGTAAAACCAAAACAAACAAACAAAAAAAGCAGGGCTTGTGATAAAAGGAATTTGGGAAATGCTGTCTGTTGTAGATTTCTCAGGGAGGTTTACAATGTATTTAGCATATTAAGGGCTCTGAAAAGTCCCACAGTAAAGAAATCTGTTCACCTCAAACAAAACTTTGTTCAACTCAACAAGACTTAGTTGACTAACATATGAATCAGGATCCAGAACAGAAAACAGCACCTATGCCAGGGAATCAATAAAAGGAACCTGACATGAGAAACTAGTTTTTAACATTTTAGAGGAATTCAAAGAGTAACAGTGGGACAGCCCACAGATGAACAATATGAGGGAGATGCTACCCCCTAGACTCTAGGGACTAAGGGAAGAGGTAGTGCTGCCCAGATGTGGTAATACATTTTTTGGTAGATTCTCCAGCCCCAGTTAAGCCTTGTGGTAACAGAAGTTCTAGCTGACATTCTGTCTGATTGCATCTTCATTAGAAAGCCTGAGCCAGAACCTCATAGCCAAGCCAGGTCTCAGGATTCCTGATCCTCAGAAAGTGTGTGAGATAATAAATAAATATTTGCTGTTTTAAACTGGTAAGTTTCAGAATAATATGTTTCATAGACGTAGATAATTAATGCAGGTATTGGTACCTAGAAGTACGATTCTCCTGTAACAGAATCCTAAAATGCAGAGGTGACTTTGGAACTGGGGGCTGGACTCTGGAGATAGTGAAAGTCCAAAGTACTTGAGGAAACCATTAATAGAGGTATCAGGATTCAGGTGAAGGCTTGCAAGAAAATGAGGTGATGTTATTTGCTAC
This sequence comes from Lutra lutra, assembly GCF_902655055.1. Classification (NCBI taxonomy): domain Eukaryota; kingdom Metazoa; phylum Chordata; class Mammalia; order Carnivora; family Mustelidae; genus Lutra; species Lutra lutra. The sequence continues at coordinate 34,474,963 of NC_062293.1, forward strand.
TAGAGGAAAGGGGATCCTTATTATACAGTGGCAAAAAGTTCAGCAACACTGTTGCCTGCTGTAACTGAAAGGTAGAAAATGTGTCTAATGAACTAGGTGTCAGGCAAAGCTCTCTTCTTGTTGCCTATAGGAACATGTGGAGGACCAAAGTAAAATAAAGGAAGAACTTTCAACAAAAAGGAGACTGAGTTTGCTGATTTTGAAAATTCTCACCTCTCCAAATAGTAAACAGTTCTAACATTAAGATACAGCTTCTGAGCAAAGATCAAGTCCAGGGCATTGCCAGTAAAACACAGTCTAAAGATGAAACAATGGTGTAACAGTAAATCTTTTGTCAGATTCTCAAAAAGATTTAAGGTTGTGTGTGAGAGTACTATTCTGTTCAGATAAAATGTCCTCTAAGGAGACTAAAGGTATGTCTCACATAGTCTCTCAATAAAAAGATAAAGCATCTAGGAAGCTTAGAGTCATTAGCCTTCAGCCATCTCATCAGAAAGATATTTGTTGGTGTACCTTTTGTCTAATTGGGGTGAATCCAGTAAGAATCACAGAAAGAATAAAAGGCCTTTAGTCTCTCAAAGTTCTACTGGCAGAAGTAGGCTGAGAAAACTCCTCAGCTGTAAACATGGGCTCTCTTTCATGGAAAAGGGAGAATGACTCAGAAGTCAGAACCAAGACCCCAGAACATGAAGCTCAGAGTCAGGGAGAATTATTCTGAGACCTTGAGACTTAATCAAGGAACCTTCAACATTTGCTCAGCTGGATTTAGGAATTACAATGGACAAGTGACTCCTCTGTGCCTGCCATTTTCCCTCTTTTTAAGCAGGAATATCTATAGCAGTTACACTATTATGCCTGTCTCTCCATTGTATGTTGGGTGAATGCAGGGCAGATAATATTGCTTTAGCTTCCATGGGGGAGAGGGACTGTATTCATTAAGGAACCATACTCAGGGAGCCTCAGCTGCCCTGGGACTTGATTTAGATAATGACGCGCTGACTTCAAGCTATTGCTAAAGGAGACTTTTGGTGACTTTGGGAGAAAGTAAATATACTTTACATGTGAGAGGGACATAGATCATTGGGGACCACAGGATTTACTGTGGTAAATAGCCTCCAAGAGAGCCTTCATATCCTTGCCTGTTGGTATTCATAGCCTTGTGTGTGTCCCTTCCACACTCAATCACAGTTAGTCTGTGTTACCAGCAGCATGTGACAGACGTGATGGTTTGTTAGTTCTGAGATTAGGGTATTAAAAAGACTGCGGCTTCTATTCTGGTATCTCTATCTCCTGGGTAGCTTCCTGTTGGAGAAACAAGTGGCCATGTTGTATGCAGCTATGAGGAGGCCACCTGGCAGAATACCGAAGTCTCTGGCCAATGGTCGGCTAGGAGCTCTGTCCTGCCAACAAGCGTGTGAATGAACTTGGAAGTGAACTCGGCAGCCCTACTCTGGCCTTGAGACAACTGGAGCCCCAGCCAAATCTTGACTGCAACCTCATGTGAGACCTTGAGCCAGAATCACCTGGCTAAGTCACTCTCAGATTACTAAACCTCAGGAATTGTGCGACATAATAAAATTTTTGTTGTTTTAAGCTGTGAAGTTTCAAGGTAACTTAACATGCATCAGTAGATAAGAAACACACAGCCCAGGAGCCAGGCCTACCCAGCAGAAGCTGGGACCACCAAGAGAAGGACTGTCCATCTGCAGTTGGAACCACAAAGGGGATGCAGTCACTACTGGAGATACTATCTGAAGTACAGGGAGAAAGAAAGATCTACCCTGCCCATGGTTCCTCATCTGCTGCCCTTGCCTTCAGTGGCCAAGCCAAACCACAAAGAAATTGATAAGAGAGCCTGAGAAATGTCATTTGTAAGGAGCAACTTCTTGAAATACAAAACATGGCAGCAGGAGAGAAGGAAAACAATTTGAGAACAAATAGGCCACTTACCAGCACAACTCAAAATGCTGTTTACCTGGAATTTCCAATATTCTTCAGTACCTTGTTTTCAAAGTCTACTGTGGGAAATAGTGGCCTAAATTGCTCTTTCCCAAATCTCTGCAAGTCCAAATCTTATACATAAATTATTGTCCACTTTAAATGCAAAGTTTTATTCCACTAACCTCTTGTTTCCCATTACTTGGGGTAACCCCATCTTCTTTAGATTCCATAATATTTTAGCTACACCCATTTTATGCATTTTTAAACCCAACTTACAGTTATTTAACATATCTTACTGTCTGAGAATTAATAAGCTTCTTCAGATTCAGATCTATTTCTTTTTTTTTTTAAAGATTTTATTTATTTATTTGACAGAGAGAGAGAGAGAGCACAAGTAGGCAGAGAGGCAGGCAGAGAGAGAGGGGGAAGCAGGCACCCCGCCAAGCAGAGAGCCCGATGTGGGGCTTGATCCCAGGACCCTGAGATCATGACCTGAGCCGAAGGCAGAGGCTTAACCCACTGAGCCACCCAGGCGCCCCCAGATCTATTTCTGATGTACTGTTGCATATCGCCTTATCATAGCACCTATCTCAGAATGCTGCTTATAGTAAATATCGATCGGTGTTAATTGAATGAATGAGCAGATGAATGGATGTCAAAGCTAGTGGTAGAAATGGTACGAAGCTATCACCTTCCTCTATGTTACTATTAAATCCCTTCCATACATGTAAGTCCTGTATGGTAGAAATAAGAGATTCTAGAATAATATTCCTATTTTATTGGCTCATTACCTCTTTTGAATTCCTGTGAACCTTTTCTTGGGGGAAGGGAACAATAAAATTGCAAACCGGTTTATATCTGGGTAGGAATAATTATCCTGTGAGATCAAAGTCCTGTCTGGAACTTTTTAGCAGGAGGAGAAGGTTCAGAGAACTGTGCTTGTCTCCTCTCAACATTGGCTGCTATTCTGAGAAAAATCATCTGCTTAGTAAGAAAGGAATGCTCAGCATTTTGCAAAAGCAATTTTCTCTACTTCCCTATCTTCCTTGCTAATAGAGGGAATAAATGTGAAGCAGGAAGGATGTTTCTTTTCTTTCATTCTTTCTCTCTCTCTCTCTCTTTCTTTCTTTTTATCTCTCTCTTTCTTTCTTTCAGGGGTGAGGGAGGGGCAGAGGGAAGAATCTTAAGCTGCCTCACACCCACCCTGGAGCCTCATGTGGGGCTTGACCTCCAGGGGCTCAATCTCACTTTTTTTTTTTTTTTTAAGATTCTGTTTATTTATTTGAGAGCAAGAGAGATAGTGAGAGAGCATGAGCAGGGAAGAGGGAGAAGCAGGCTCCCTGCTAAGCAGGGAGCTTGATGTGGGGCTTGATCCCAGGATCCTGGGGTCATGACCTGACCCAAAGGCAGACTCTTAACCGACTGAGCCACCCAGATGCCCCTCAATCTCTCTTTAGATAAGCCCCTCTTAATTAGCTTAGGCCTCTTCACTTCCTGTCTGGATTTCCATAATGCCCCCAACAAGTATCCTGGCATCTTACTTCTAAAAACAAATCTTAGCTCAGTACTGTCATGTTTAAATTTCTTCAATGGCGGGGCGCCTGGGTGGCTCAGTGGGTTAAAGCCTCTGCCTTCAGCTCAGGTCATGATCCCAGGACTCTGGGATCAAGCCTTGAGTTGGGTCCTCGGCTCAGCCGGGAGCCTGCTTCCCTTCCTCTCTCTCTGCCTGCCTGTGCATTCACTCAGCTTTTTAAAAAAAATTGAATTAAGTACAACATGAAACCATTAACATGACCTTAAGAAAATCAGTATTGTCCCCAGGCTCAAGACCATTCACTCCACAGCTTACTTGGTCCTTAACTCGCAGCTTTCATAGACGTGTGTTATCCAACACAGTAGCTACTAACCTTGTGTCGCTATTGGGCACTTGAAATGTGGCTTGTGTGAAATGAAATATACTGTAAGTAGAAATTCAAACAGGGATTTTGAAAAGTTTGGTTAAAAGAAAAAAGACAAGGGGCGCCTGGATGGCTCAGTGGGTTAAAGCCTCTGCCTTCAGCTCAGGTCATGATCCCAGCGTCCTGGGATCAAGCCCCTCATTGGGCTCTCTGCTCACTGGGAAGCCTGCTTCCTCCTCGCTCTCTGCCTGCTTCTCTGCCTACTCTCTTTCTCTATCAGATAAATAAAATCTTAAAAAAAAAGAATAAAAAGTAAAACTATCTCAATTTTTAAAAAGATTTATTTATTTGAGAGAGAGACAGAACACAAGAGTGTATGCGAGTAGGGGGAGGCACCCAGGGAGAGGGAGAGAGAGAATCCCAAGCAGACCTTGGGCTGAGCATGGAGCCCGATGGAGGGCTTGATCCCACAATCCCGAGATAATGACCTGAGCCAAAACCAAGAGTTAAGTGCTCAACTGACAGCCACCCAGGGACGCCATTTCAATAATTTTTTATATTGATTACATGTAAAATTATATTTAATTTAATTTTATATAATTATATTGGGATAAATAAATAATTAAAATTAATTTCACCTATTTCTTTTTTATCTTTTTTAATGTGGCTAATTAAAAATTTTTAATGTGGCTAATTAAAAAATTACTTCTTTAGCTAATGTTATATTTGCACTGGATAGCTCTGTTCTAGACCCTGTGATTTTTCAGAACAGGTGGGGAACATTAGTCCTAAGGTCAAACTTTGCTCTTTCCTGGACTATCTCTGCTTAGATGATGTAACTGTCACCCTTCCTGGAGGCCAGGCACATCCACTATCCCATTCAGAACGGAGCCCTTAAAAGGGTAGAGGAGTTAAAGAACAATTTTAAAGAACAAACAAACAATTGTTTGTTCAAGATCATTGAACAAACAAATGTAGTTTCAGAGAGTCAAAGACAACAGGTGATTATTATTCAAGGCAATGTCTAACATTCACCTTAATGTTCCTGATTGGCTCTCCTATTTTACTTAGATTATCTCTTTTAATTGCTACAACTCTAACATTTAGGTGCTAATTTTGCACATGCATTTTACTAATGAGTAATTGGAAGTTAGGGAGTTAGCAGGCAGTGGTGTGGAGTTTTGATCTTAGTTGGTCCAACTATCCAATTGCCTTATCTAGCAAGATTATGTGCTCCTTGTATATCCTATGCCTTGTCTATACATGACTGGACATGCATACTAGATAGTAAGTAAAATGTGTATATACTACAAGTAAGTATATACTATAAGTAAGTAAAATGTGTATATACTATAACTTCAGCTATGTGGGGATATATTTATGGAAATATATATTATTTACACCTATAAATATATTACATATATTATATATAGTTACAGTATATATTATATATAATTTATAAATTATATGAATATATAATATATTATATGAATATATTCATGTAATATATATGGAAAAGTCTGGAAAGAAAAAAAATCAGAATGTTAAGAGATGGTTGATTATGAATGATGACATGGGCATTTTTTTTTTAAAGATTTTATTTATTTATTTGACAGAGAGAGAGAAATTACAAGTAGGCAGACAGGCAGGCAGAGAGAGAAGGGAAAGCAGGATCCCCGCTGAGCAGAGAGCCTGATGCAGGGCTCATTCCCAGGACCCTGGGATCATGACCTGAGCCGAAGGCAGAGGCTTTAACCCACTGAGCCACCCAGGCGCCCTGGCATGGGCATTTTTAAAATAATGTGCATTTAAATGTTTTTCCTCTTTACACTTTATTGCATCTTCCAAATAGAAGATACTTTTTTGTATCTTTTTTTTGACAATGTGTGTATACTGTTTTAATTTCCATTACTTTTAAAATTGCAGAAAATAACGTTTTAAGGGAAGGTAGGTGGTTACTGACATGTTCTCTGCGTGCTAACATTGATCTTTTCTCTTCTCCTCGTGGTATTTCCATTCCTCTCACGTTTGGTGTCCTTCTCCTCCACTTCCTTCTCCATTCTCTCTCTCAATTTCTCTCTTTTGCTTTTTCACCTCTCTCTTTCTGTCTTGCTCCTTTCATGATCTTCTCTGAGATGTTCCCTCCCCCCCCCCCCCCCCCCCCCCCCCGGGTCTTCTTCCCTTGTCTCTTATCTCTCTCTTCTTTTCGAGAAGACTGATAGTCTAAAGAAAGGTCAAATGTTACTTTGCACCTGGTAGGTTTCAGGAGATTCTAGCTGCATCTGGAAGTCCTGAGGAAGGTGCTCAAGTTGGGGGCCGAGCAGTGAAGGGAAAGACTTCTAAAGAGGAGGGATATGTTTTAGATAAAAGGTGGGGGAGGATATTTCAGAGTGACAGAAGCAGTGGGAACAAAGGTCTGAGGATTCTATCAGGGAAAGAGAGATGAGGAGAGGGGTTCTTACCTTATGGGGTCTGAGGATTGCTGTCTCCTGGTGCTGGCTTTCAGAAAGGATATGGACTTCAACTGATTTGAGCTCCTGGATTAAATTAGTCTTGGTTGTATCACTGACTTTGATATGTGGCCTTTGGATCTGAATTGGGCTTAATAAGATTTAACTGCTTCAAAGGGCTTTGTAAGAATTCATTTTATCCTTCAAATTTGATTTCAAATGCTACATACTTTAAGACACCTTTTCTGATTTTGGTGCTCCTCCCGCAGAGCTCTTATTGTGCCCTAGTTGATACATACCTTATTCAAGCAATTACCTCCATTGTATTTTATCTTATTCTGTTGGAAGTGTTTCTTTTATTACCTCTCTTCAGGAATCTTGAGGGACAGGCAGGTATCTTATTCATATTTGTATCCCAGGCCTACCAAAGACCAGGAACACACTCAGTTGAGCACGCAGGTGCTCAATAATGATTTTTGAAAGTATTTTAATAGCTAACATTAATAAGCACTATGGTAAGCCCTATACCTACACTGTTTCATTCATCAGACACTTTAGGAGAAAAGTACTTTTATTATCCTCATTTTACAATAAGAAAACTGAGAGAGAAATTAATTTCATTTTGGACTAAATTTTACTTTGAAACCAATGAAACAGTGGCAGAACCTTTTCTACAGGCTTTAGGCTTCAAGATTTGGGCTCTTAATCATCATGGATGAATGAATGGGTAGATGAGGAATGCTTTTCATTCCATGGCTGAAGAGGTGACTTGGAAGAGTCCATCATTTATATTACAAAGGCAATTATGATGCCAAGTTATGGTAAATCCTAACTCACTAATGTTTCTAACTTTTAAATCACCTTTACCTTTACCTCTCTCCTTTCTTCCCTTACCTCCTCCCTTTCCTGCGGTCTCTCTCTCCTCTCCAAAACTCAAAGAAAATGTTTGAACTCATATACTGAAGTGTAATCTAGTGTTTTATAGGAAAGGGAAGTAACATTTGGTTCCCACTTCTTACCATTCATTCATTTGCAAATTTACAAATACCAAACACCTACTGTGTGCTAGTAAGCTTTTTTTAAGCACTAGAGTTATAGCTGTAAGCAAAACAAGGTTCTGATTCTCGGGAAGATTACACTAGTGGCACTTTACATACACTGGTTCAATTCCTCACAATAATCTTATGAGGTGAGGAAGACAGCAATGATAGATAACTCTTAGCAATGCATATCTGTGTCAGGCACTGGGCTACGTGCTTTATTTGTATTAACTCAGTTATCACAACACTCCTGTGAGATGGGGTTATGTTTTCCCCATTTTACAAGTGAGAAAACTGAGACACAGAACTGACGCACTCAAGGTTTGAACCCGAGCAAGTGTGGCTCTAACTCCTAGGCTTGTAACCATAAGGCTATATTGTTTCTCATACATTTCTTTCTTAATCTCACAACTTTTAAGTGTTCAAGGTATGTCTCAGATCGTCTGACTCCCCAGCTCAGGGGTTTGCGAGTGAAAATGACTGGGAATTTTTGCAACACTTTCTCTTCCGACGAAATCAAACTGATTTCCACGTAAATCTCCGATTTCTGATGTGAACCCTCTTGCACTGTAAATTCACTGGCAAGGAGAACGGGCCTGGGACGGGGTCATCTTACACTGGCTGGGGCACCCAGCAGATGGCGCTATCTTAGTAGCCGCCAGCTGGCTGTCCGGTCCCCAGGGCTCACCGCCTCCGCCGAAAGCTTCCCGGCCCTCTCTCACTCCCCTCTCTCTCCTCCTCCCCACGGAGCCCGGGCCCACGTGACCTCAAGGCGGCCAATGGGCGAGCAGAGAGGGCGAGCTGGTCCCTGTGGCCGCCATTAAAGCGAAGGGAAAACCCGTGAATTCGGATTAAAGGGGGAAAAACACCGCCCGCTGGGCCCACAAAATGGGGGAGACTACGGCGTCTGGGCGGTGAGGCCGCAGTAGAGCAGACATTAGGCCAGCTTGGCCCAGGGACGACACGAAGACATAGCCAGAGAATGGTCTGAGCCCGCAGACGCCGCCACCACCTCCGCCACTGAGGAGATTCTGGGCTTAAGGACATCGCCGCTGCCGGGCCGGGGGCCTGGGCTTCTCTCCCGGTTCTTGCCCTTCCTGCCCCTCTGCGGGCGCTTCCCCTCCCGGGAGAACCCTCAAGGGCTTGGGCTCTGCCCTCTCGGACTCGATTTTAATTATTTATTGTGTAATTTATTATTTTTTCTTGTGGAAGGGGCACATATCTCCTCCGTCGCCCAGAGAGGGACGAGCGTCCGCGGGCTCCGCGGCGGCCGCAGTCCGGCCCGCGGGGCAAGCGCGGCGCGGCCCTTCCGCCGGCCCTGGGCCCCCGGCGGCTAGGTGCCGGCCGGGCGGCGGGGGCTGCTCGCGGCGGCGGGGGGGGTGGGTGGGGAGGGCGGGCGGCCCGGCGGCCTCCTCTTCCACCGCTCCCCCAACCACCACCCCCCCGCCCTCCCCGGTGTCTGTGTTTCTCTCTCTGGTCGGAGGCGGCGGTAATGGCGGATGGTGGGTTGTGGCGCCGGCGGCGGCTGCTGTGAGGGACGATGAGTTCCTCCTTCGTGCCGAACGGGGCCAGCCTGGAAGATTGTCACTGTAACCTCTTCTGCCTGGTGAGTGCAGGGGCCGCGGGCGGGGGCCGTGGCAAGCGGGGCGGTGGGGGAGGGGGCCGCGAGGTGCGCCCTTGGGCCGTGGGGGAGGGGGTCCGGGTCTGATCCAGATGCCCGAGTCCCTAGGCTAGGCCCAGCCGGAGCTGGCGCGGCGGCAGAGCTCCGCACCCACCCCCTGAAACAGGTTCTTTCTCCCACCATCCTAGACTCTGGTTAAGGAGTGCAGGCTTTTTTTTTTTTTTTTTTTTTTTTTCTTTCTTGTTTCCGACTCTTCTTCACCGTAGTCTTGTCTTCAACTTGTGCTCCTATCTGGCAGGACAGTCACATTTTCCTCTGTGTTTCTTGCTTAACTATTGCTTTTCTCCTTATTGACCATGTATCCCTTCTTAACACTTTCCATTATTGCCTGTTCTCCCAGTGCCTTTATGCCTCACTCTGGTAATTTGGTTTCCCCCAATAAACAGGACACCGGAACTTATGTACTAAAAATCTCTTCGTTTTACATTTTCTAATGAGTCGAACTAACGGAAGATTAGTTTCTCCCTTAGATGAGTTAAGATCTCTCTGTGAAAATCAGTAGATACCATTTCATATGTTTTCTCTTTAAACTTTGAGGACATTTTGCCATTTTGACAATTTCTAGCCATCTTGCTTTTATTAGAACATTATGTTTGAAACGGGCTAATGGAGGTTCTGTGGTTTTGCACTAACTTTTATTATTATCATTACTTTTTTGTATTTGTTTTGCTTGTATTTTTAGAGTGCTTTGAGCAGGCTGCTCCTCCTTTTACTGAAAACTCTAGGGAAGCTGGATGTAGGAATGACAATTGTATAGGTTGGCCCAGTTCTGGGAACGGCCACAGTTAAGACTTTGAAAACTACCAACTGTTGCAAATATTTAGTCCTCTGTTGGACAGTAGCTTAGCTCCGTTCATGATTTAAAGTTTCAGTGACTTTCTTTTTTCATTTTTTGTGTGCTAGGAGAAATTCTAAGAGTATGTGATAGGTAAGTGAACTGAGTGGGCGGAGCACAACTAGTTGGCAAGTGTAAACTGCCAGTCATGTATCAGCAGTTTCATTTTTGGCACCTTATGCTTTGCACCTCTAAGTTAAAGAATAATTGAATTTCTTCTCTTGAATTTCTTTCACCGTGCCAAATTGGGATTTTTAATGCCGTCTCTTAGAAAATGTTTTCTTGTATAGTGTCCATTAATCAGCATCTCTTCGGATGCAGCAAAACATAACAGCAGGTTTTACATTTGTCTTCTTTGACTCTATTTTTAGTACTTTTAAGATCAAGTTCTTTGAAAGTAGATTAGTACAAATCTAACAGTTCTTTGTGAGCGCCTATTTCACTTTTCCTAAAAGGGATATGTGAAGAACTAACAATTTTTTCAGTTATAGTTCACATTTCTTTTCATTAGAGCCATCACTTCTATACACATGAAATGATGAGTCTTTTTTTTTTTTTTTAAGATTTTATTTATTTGACAGATCACAAGTAGGCAGAGAGGCAGGTGCAGAGAGAGAGGGGAAAGCAGGCTCCCTGCAGAGCAGAGAGCCCTATGTGGGGCTCCATCCCAGGACCCTGAGATCATGACCCTAGCTCCAGGACCCTGAGATCATGACCCTAGCCGAAGGTAGAGGCGTAACCCAAGTGAGCCACCCAGATGCCCTGAAATGATGAGTCTTTAAAAATTAATTTTCTGTTACATGTTTGACACCAGGGAATAAACATGACCAGTTGGAACAGAACTTAGAGGAAATGTTTACTAAGTGTGCTATATTAAAGTACATGTTTATATTTAACATTGTTAAGTTTCTTTTATTTATTTAATTTTATTTTTCTTTGGGACACATTTATTGCTATTCAGTGACATGTCAGTGTTAATAGTTTGGCTATTGAATGATCAAAGAATCATTTTTTTTGTCAGCTGCTTTAATATCTTACGTATATATTGAAAAATCGTAATGTCTCAATGAAATAAGGAGCTTTAAGAGAAAGTACTATTGACTTTGAATATGCGGTAATAATCATGCTTTCTTTTCTTTAGGCTGACTTGACGGGAATTAAATGGAAAAGATATGTATGGCAAGGCCCAACTTCTGCCCCTATTCTGTTTCCGGTGACAGAGGAAGACCCCATTTTGAGCAGTTTTAGTCGCTGCCTTAAGGCAGATGTACTTGGTGTTTGGCGGCGAGATCAAAGACCTGGAAGAAGAGAATTGTGGATATTTTGGTGGGGTGAAGACCCCAGTTTTGCTGACCTAATTCACCATGACTTGTCAGGTGAAAGCAACTTACTCTTTTTTTTTTTTTTTTTAAGATTTTATTTATTTATTTGACAGAGAGAGCACAAGTAGGGGAAGCAGCAGGCAGGGGGAGAAGCAGGTTCCCTGCCAAGCAAGGAGCCCAGTGCAGAACTTGATCCCAAGACTTTGGGATCATGAGCTGAGCTGAAGGCAGACAGAAACTTAATGGACTGAGTCACCCAGGCGTCCCACAACTTATCATTTCTAACTATAATGATATATAGCAACATTATATACTTTTTCTAAAAATCATTTATATTACAAATTATGATTTTTTTTTTTTTTCTGTGAAACACTGTTAGGTGTTAAGCCAGATAAAAATTTAGCTTACTGTTATATTTCACTGTGGTTGTTTTATTTTATGTAAATTTATCCATTTTATGGCAGGGTTTAGCCTTGAATAATTGTTCTTTCACCACCCAGCTTCCTTGTGAATTTCTTGCAGACAGGGAAGGCATGTTATTTAAGAAAAATGGAATGGGGGAGCATAAAGTTCCTGACAAAGTCATTTGCAGGCACCTGTAATTCACCATTTGAGTCCATTCTGCCACTGCTCTCTTGTATGAATATGCAGACAGTTGTAGGAGTATCTAGAAACGTTGTAACTTTTTCATGTGTTTTTTCAAGTTACATATTTTGTTGTTAATTGTGGTTGTATTAACATATGAAAACATATGTTAATTTTGTTATTTTTTGAGAGTGATTCTTTTAGATATTGTTCCTTCAAAGACTGACTAAAATGAGACTAGTGCCAACTTGTTTAGCTTTTATAGGACATGGAATCATACTCTGTAAAGTTACACAGAAATAATTTTATTATGAACCTATCAGTAAGACTACTTAGGACCAAATACTACTTTAGAAAGAGACTATCTCTCCATGTAGTCAGTGAAGCTTGTGCTTGCTTTAGACTCTTAAGAGTCAATGTTAACTGAATCTCAGGATAGGAATGTAAATGATTAGTTATTTGCTGCAAGGTCCATGGACTTCAGCAAGATGTTTGGTAATGATTCTTGCTTGACAGGTAAATTTTGGATTTTTAGATAACTAAAAGCATTTTTATTTGAAATTGAGTACTCTGAAGTTTCTGTTACTGTCCATTTGCCTTATAAGACCTATTTTATTTTTGGATATAATGTAATCCAGGTGACTGTCTGAAGACATTAAGAACACTAATGTTTCTGTAGAAATGTATGTGTTGCATTTGTTTTGATAGTTCCTTTTACCTTCTAATGAACAAAGCCTTTGGTGCTAATCTTTATTTTTGAGAGTGATTATAATTCTTTTCTGATAAATGCTTTTTAGCTTTTCTGGCTTTCCTAAGAAGATCTCTGCTGGAGATATTTGTCCTTCCTTCTGAATATGGTCTTTGAGTATGCAGTGTAGTTCTAAATATGTACAATGATGTCTTCACATATGTATGTGTATGTATAAGTATATGTGTATGCACACACACACACACATGTGTCAGGATATGACATTTCTCTATTAAGCTTGCAGGCTTCCTTTTTCCTTCCATTGACTTTGGTATGGTGGAATTATTTTATTCTTTATTTTAAGTGGTCATAAAGACCTTAACTAAAATGTTTGGAGACTGTTTTAATGTTATTGATAAACTATGCGCTATATAAACTAGTTGATAAACTATATACTATATGAACTGTAATGCTGACTTGGGGATTTCAGTATTGATAAAGTTGGCAGAGCATTTGAACAGACCATTTCCCCCCCAGATTTCATGTAATACATTTTGTAGAATCAGATAATTTTAACAGATGTGTAGTATTTAGTTTTACTGTAGTAGGCCTGTTCTTTTCAAAGCCTATTAAAATTAAATGTGAGCTGTCTTGATATATATTAAAACACTATGTGGATTTTTCCCCCTAAATTATGAATTAAATATGTTTTCTCCTAAAACTGGGCTACAGTTTAAAAAATTGCTTCTGTGGTTTAACTTTGCTTTTTTTGCATAATTTTAAAAAATGGTAATACCTGTAGTTTTAAAATACTGATCTTGAATGTGAATGAATATAATTTTGGAAGAATAGGTTTTAATTGTTAGATTTTGCTGAATGCCATTGAATGTTAATTAACTTTGAAAAACTTATCAGAGTGAAAGAATTGAAATAGCAAAGCAAAATATATTAGTAGTAGTATGTCTAATCGTAATTACCATTCCAAAGCCTGTTCTGTACTGTCTTAAACGATGTTTATAGTCAGTAGTATTTATGTAATGTTTTAGCTTTTTTCCTCCCTAACTTGTCACTTACTTCAGAATGTTGTTACTTATATCAGACCTATTTTAAAGAATAACAAGGTCTTTTCGGATGGAGTATATTTGTCTCGCCCTTTTCTTTGCTCCAGGGATACCGTCTGCCTCCCTTTTGGGATAATTAGTCTGCCTCTGTCTCTCTGGCTAACCCCTTTTTCATTTCTTTCCATCTGTGGCACTCTATTCCCTTCTTTTAAGCTCCCCTGAGAAGAGAGCAGCTGGACAGTAGGGGTGGCATCAGCTGCAGGAGGCAGTCCTGAGTTCCAAGTGGAGGTGTAGCACTGAGGAAAGGGGAACCGGAAGGACCCAGGTGGTAACTAAAAATCTGGTTAATTTAGTTGGAGCTTGCTGTTTGCAGGCACAGGCAGTGCCCTTCTGTTTGGCTTAGCACCTACCACATCTTGTTACTGAAATGTTGGTGACTATGGTGTTATTTCCCTTCTTGATGAGGGAAAGAGGGAAGGCGTTCTGTTTTGCAAAGATTAGAGTTCTGTTTTTCTTATTAACTGAAAGATCCAGTTATAAAAGTATAGAATTGCTTTTGCTCAGCCCCTTTTTTCTTTCATGTCCCCTATAGAGTATTTTAAAAAATAAACTTTTAATTTTAAAAGTGTTTTAGATTTATACAGAATTTGGGAAGATAGTATAGTGAGTTCCTATATAACCCTCACCCAGCTTCTTTTATTGTTACTACCAAGTATTGTGTACATTTTGCACAACTAATGAACCAATATTGATGCTGTTATTAACTAAAGCCTGTACTTTATTTGGATTTCCTTTATTTTTACCCAGAGTTCTTTTTCTATCCTATGTTCTCATCCAGCATACTACATTTAGTTGTGGTGTCTCCTTAGGCTATTCCAGATTGTGATATTTTCTCACACTTGCCTTGTTTTGATGATCCTTGATAGTTTTGAAGAGTCTAAACAGGTTCTATGGTGCATTTTAAATTTTGCCTGTCTGAATATCATGTGGCATGTGTTTCGGTCATTTTCATTTCAAGTGTAGATGAGATATAGAAACAATGTAAACTTAACTTTATTGCTAATTGGTGAAAATCTGTTAACAGCAAACCAAATCTAATTTGATACATACTTTAAACCCCTGTAACTGGTTTTGTAGCAGTAGCAGTCAGTACTGTTTAGTAATTTGCAAAGACCTAACGATTTTTGGGTTAGAAGTTTTGTTAACTAGTAATAGCTTAACTATAACATTCTAGGGAGAGATTTGTTCAGAATATCCCTTGAATCCCAAAGCCAAAAACTTTTTTTTTTTTTTAACTTTTTTGCTTTGCTTCCTCTAAGAGAATGGTTAGTTGAATCAATATCATTATGTTTTGTAGAAGAAGGATTAGGGAACAAAACTCTCTGATCATAGCTTTTTAAATTTTATTTATGCATATTTTTTAATTTAAAATTTGTAGCAGACCTCATTTAGTGGTTGTATGATAGAGGTATAAAATCGGTGCTGGGAAAATTTTAACTTAATTCCTCTGGTCATAACTCTCTGTATAATAGATAGGACTGATTGGTTCTTTTAAGTGTACTATTAGTTTTCATCAAAGCAAGATTGTTTTATTACCATTAATGTGTCCTTGAATGAGAAGAGTTTTCGGGTATTTTTCTTTTGTGCCTTAACCTTTTTGGAACTTTATTGCTGTCATTATTGGCTTTTAGTCCTCCCCTTAAGACAAAAATAAAAATAAAAACTACTCCCTCTCATGAGGTTGCATCTTTAAAAAAAAAAAAAAAACTATAGCAAGCTAGACTGCGATGAGACTCTTTGAGAAAACTGATACCTTGAGAACTAAAAAAACAGACTCAGGCAGGGCTAAAAATATTTGTTATTTTTTCTGGCTCCTGTGGTGTATATATGGGATTTTAGTAACTTGTCCAGATACTTTCATTATACCAGAATTTCATCATAATACTTTTAAACTAAATGGGCCATTGGTTGCTCTTAGAATTTAATTTTAGATTCTTTTATTGAAGGATGTTAATTATAGTGGAATTTTAACCTTAAGTGGCAGCTTTAAGAGGATTGAGAAACAGATAAATAGCAGCCAAGTATAGGAATCTAGTGTCAGCCAAATTAAAAAAAAAATTGTTATGTGCCCCAGCTGGCCTAAAGGGAGTTAATTCATTTCTATCTTCTGTTCCGTAGTTTACTTGTGACCCAACTTTTTGTATTATTTAGTCTAGGGACAATTTTGCTTGCCATATTTCTTCTGTGTACTGCCCATTTTAAGCAAAAACATACATCTTTTAAATTTTCAAATCAAAGATAATTATTTTATCAACATATATTCAGGGGATTTTTAAACCAGAGGTTTTCAGGTTTTGCCAGAGATCAGTGGTGCTGCCAGCTTAACGCTCTGAGTAATATTTGTTGAATGAATGGCTTTGAAAGAGCAATTATTACTTAAGACAAACACTGATTTAGATATTTAAACATTTCTCTTTATTCTCTGAGGAAATTCCGGTATTTTCTATAATTTTTGACCCATTCATTATTCATTAGTATATGTGGTGTTTTAAAAGGTTGGCAGAATTATTTAGGAAAAGATACTTTTTTTACTGGTTTATTACTGTGGAGTTATTAAAGATGTCAGTTCTGAGAAAAATGTTGAATGCGAGTACTGGGTGTATCAGCTTTTTTGTTTTTTCATTTTTTTTTCCACTCAGAATTATTTTGTTGACCGATCACATAGTTTGTGTCATCACTATAATCTATCCTTAGGAAGATTTTTGTGGTAATCAAATTTAGCATTTGAACTTTTGTATTGTTTTCTTCAAATATTTTGTAAAAAATTTTCAGGTAATGACGACAAAGAGTTCTAATCTAAGAGTTCTAATGAAAAAGTACTATGAACAAAATTGAATCTATTATCTTTGGGGATACAGAGACAAGAGGAGAAAAACATTTATTTAAATGCATTAAATAGACTTTTTCCATGAGGCTGTGGTTGATTAAATTCACGAGAGCTAGGTAAAGATTTGCCATGTGTTCCATCTATTTTGTTCTCTGTTAAAATACTGGTGTTAAAATTTAGGGGCTGGTTTTAATTAGTGTAAGAGGTGCATATCACTGTTTTGGGTGTGTTGATTGTACCATTTCACTTTTCATATCTGAATACACATGTAGAGAAGTACTTTTGCTATGCTTATTATAACATCAGGATATTAGAAGCTTGGCTGAGGTAGGCTCTTATTTCTAGATGACCTCCCCAGGCCCCCCACACACCAAGAACAAAACAAAAAAATCATCAGGCTTTTCGTTGAACATTATTAGGACTTATTTCCTCAGCAGTGAAAAATGGAATTGTTGCTTAGTGTAATAGTTGCTTAGTTACTTGCTATAGGTGAAGATAGCAGATATTTGTTGGCTTAGAAAACCCTAACAGGTGGTCCCTTCTTTGTTTTATGCATAACTCCCATTTAGTGTTAATGAAAATTGTGGGTGTTTGAGGGTATAATGTAAAATGAGGATTAAGTTAACCTAAATTTCTCTACATAAAAGCATTAAATTCACCTGATTCCTTAGATAAACTTTAGAGCAATGAGGGAGAAATGCCTGAATATTAGTACTGGCTGAATTTTTAAATTATATTTAGTATTCTTCTTAAACTTTCAACTTCAGGTTTAGCTGAGATAGACTTTTAAAATAAAAATCTTCAGAATTTTATGTAAAAAATGTATGTAAGTTACTGTATTACAGACTTCTGTTACTCCAAAAACTTTTTTATTTACTCTTTGTGGGAAGAAGACAGATTCATTCTCAAGTTTTGAATGAATAATTTTCTGATATTCGAAGTTTATAGTAACTGAACAACTTTGATATGTAATGGTAACAACTCTGTGTCTTGGATATGGATATTTGTGGCTTTAAAACTTAAAACTAGTTAAAAATATTTTGGCAAAGGTTTCTTGTGTAGGACAAATGTTATAACCATTGTGCTTCTCAGAAGGTAAGGAGTTTTGAGGTAAAGAGCAATAAAAATAAAGTATACTTAATAGATTACAAAGAAGTGAAGAACTGGGAGATATTCCCAGCATAACTGGAAATTAAAAGCATGTGTTTTTTTTTTCATAAATCGCAATTTGAGGTAAAACTCTTAATGTGACTAATTTTGAAATGACAGAATCTGATTAGGCTGAAAGCAGATTAAGATTTTTTTTTCTCAGTAACTCACAAATATACTTGTGATCTAGATCCTGAAATAATTAAAGTGAAGTCACTATGTGCCATGTCCCTTTTCTTCTAGCCTACTGTTTTCTTTAATAAAGTGAAACTTGTTAAGTTTTGGCTTTATATGGACATATATAAGGTTGTCTACAATATAACAGAAAATAAAACCTTTTTCTCTTTAATATTAATGATTTAAAATTATTCCAGCCCTCGAGTATTGTCACTTTTTGACGTTTACATCATTTTTTTTTAAAGCTTACCTTTTTGGAAAAACAGTTGACTTGAAAGACTTGCCTAATTTAGGAAACAATTTAAAGAACAACATAAAATCAACATTAACCTTTGTAGTTGCACAAATTTCTAGTGCAGTTAAAGTCCACTGTCACTTTGCTTTTTAGTCTACCCATTTATTGTGTAGATTATGAATATAAACCATGTGTCCCTCTTAATACATGCTTCTGCCTTTATTCAGAAGCATCATAGTTTATTATTATTCTTTGGGTATAGTGGAGACATTTTTAGTGTTGAATTAAGAAAGATTTTATCATTTATTTTTTACTTATATTGAAAGATGACCGGTATTTATAAAATTTTATATATTTATATTTATAAAATTTATAAAAAGTTTATAAAATGTTTATGAAGGTATATAGGAATGATATAAATTATATTTGAAATAGTAAGTTAAAAGCTCAATTATCATTTGTAGCAGGATTCATTGGATGGTTTGTTAAAGATATGAAATGGATAGAGAATAAATTTTTTTGAACTACATCTAGACTTAATTGAAAAATAGCTATGTTAACATTTTTTTGTTAAGCTGAAGTGGTTAATAGATGGGCTGGCAAAATTGAGGCTGTATAGTTAGTAGGGTAGTTATAACTTTGTATTGAAAGTTCTATTTTTTTTTTTTAAAGATTTTATTTATTTGATAGAATACAACCAGGGGGAGGGGCAGAGGGAGAAGTGGACTCTCCACTGGGCAGGGAGCCTGATGTGGGACTCCATCCCAGGACCCTGGGATCGTGACCTGAACTGAAGGCAGATGCTTAACGACTGAGCCACCCAGGTGCACCAAGACTTAAATTTTAAATACAACGCCTGAGTGGCTCATTCGGTTAAGTGCCTGCCTTTGGCTCAGGTCATGATCCCGGGGTCCTGGGATGGAGTCCTGGGTCTGGCTCCCTGCTCAGCGGGGAGACTGCTTCTCCCTTTCCCTCTGCTGCACCCCCTGTTTGTGCTCTCTCTCTATGTCAAATAAGTAAATAAAATCCTTTAAAAAATGTAAGTCTTTATATTTTAAAATTTCTTCAAGTGGGGATCCTATATTGAATAGTAATCATGGGACTCATTTGGTTGAAATGAGACCTAAGGTGGTCAATAATGCATCCCTTGTTGGGCTCTGTGCCACAAGCTTCCTTTTTATTCATCACTTATTTTTATAGTTGAGTCATGGATTAGAATGCTGATGGACCCAAAATATTATGAGTTAATTACTAACTGGCTAGGTCTTTTTTGGCAGGCTGAATGACTGGAGGAATTAGGACAAAGTAACTATCAAGTGAGCCAACTTAGAAATTGGCATCTTAGGTAGAGTACCTAATGTTTCCCAGCTTAATACAGATGTTCTTTGCATTGATATAGAAACCAAACCAGTATGTTTGCAGTATATCATTGACTTTTTACGCGGTAGGAAAATAGTTTTCAGGTACTTTAATGGAATACATGACACTTAACATGTTTTGCTCCTTATGGAGTAACTTTGAAACCTGATTATTTTAAAGTCTAGAGATACATTGAAGTGGTGGTAGCTCAGTATTCTGAGGTTTAGTAGGGTTTATGTAGTAGGGTTTATGAATTTAAACCATAACACTTTTTACTTGGCTCTGAGTAGATATAGTGCCACTACTTTACTTTTTGTTTCTTTCATTTCTCTTGTAGAAGAGGAAGATGGAGTGTGGGAGAATGGACTTTCCTATGAATGTCGTACTTTGCTGTTTAAAGCAGTTCACAATCTGTTGGAACGGTGTTTAATGAATCGGAACTTTGTACGCATTGGCAAATGGTTTGTAAAGCCTTATGAAAAAGATGAAAAACCTATAAATAAAAGGTAAGCTATCTTATGTAAACTCTTAACATTTTTTGGGATTGGTAATTTTTATAGCTTTATAGAAAATGTAGACTAAAACAAGCTGTCATATAGACATATGCAGGAGGTTAACTTCAGCAGAGTACTGTAAGTATTCAGTTTTCCTTGACCACTTCATCCTTTCTTTTATGCATTTTAAGAATTCTCTTGAAGTGGGAATAGGCTGTGTGTCTAATGACCTAAATTTTGGTTTGGGATGATAGAAAAAATGTGGAATGAAAGCAGAGGCTTAAGCAATGAAGTGTACTTTTTTAGTAGTAGTGCAAATATATTTACAGTACTGTTAAAATTAAGTAACATTAATACTTATTAAAGATAGTGATCTGTAGTTGTGTTTTGGATTGAATTAACCCTCTCATTCCCAAACCTCTAATTTTGCTTTAATTAAAGTAATTTAAATTTGTGTTTTTCTATATAAGACATATTTACTCTTGGAGTGTAATTTTCTTGAACTTAGAGTTAAGCAAATTTATGACACTAATTTGTAGAATAGTTGCAGATAGAGACACAGAAGACTTTAAGATAATTTCTTTTCCTGTGTAGTTAAAAGCTTTAGATTGCTGGAATGCCTGGGTGGCTCAGTCGGTTAAGCCACTGCCTTTGGCTCAGGTCATGACCCCAGGGTCCTGGGATCGAGTTCCGCATGGGGCTCCTTGCCGGGCAGGGAAGCTGCTTCTCTCTCCGCCTCTGCCTGCCACTCTGCCTGCTTGTGTGTGCGCCCTTGCTTTCTCGCTCTCTCTCTGACAAATAAATAAATGAAATCTTAAAAAAAAAAAAAAACAAAAACTTTAGATTGCTACCATTCTGTTTTATTTATTTATTTATTTTAGGTTTTATTTATTTACTAATTTGGGGCGGGGGAGAGAATGTATGAGAAGGGGGAGGGGCAGAGGGAGAAGGAGACAGAGAATCCCAGGCCGACTCCCCACCAAAAGCACAGCCTGACTCAGGGCTCTGTCCCATGACCCTGCGATCATGATCCAAGCCAAAATCAAGGGTTGGATACTCAGCCGACTGAGACACCCAGGCTCCCCAGTTCTCTTTGATTTAAATATGATACAAGATATATAGTCTCTTAGAAGATTTGGTCTTAAGCACTAGTTAAATTAGTGAGGCTTGAAGAAAGATGAAACCATAAGATGGGATGTGAGGGAAAAAGCAGTTTTTTAGTTTTCCCAGAAAGATGTGAGGATATGAAGGAAACATTTGGTTATGTTGTATCATTGTTTTTTTTTTTTGTTTGTTTTTGTTTGTTTTTTAAGATTTTATTTATTTGTCAGAGATATCACAAGTAGAGAGGCAGGCAGAGAGAGAGGGGGAAGCAGGCTCCCTGCCGAGCAGAGAGCCCAACAAGGGGCTCTATCCCAGGACCCTGGATCATGACCCGGGCTAAAAGCAGAGGCTTAACCCACTGATTGTTGAGATGCCATCTTTTATGTCACTTTTTTAAGTATTTTTTTGAAAAGATTTTATTTGAGATAGGGAGCACATGGGGGGTAGGTAGAGGCTGGGGAGGGAGGGGCGGATGGACAGGGAGAACCAGACTCCTTTCTGAGCGGGGAGCCGAGTGTTAGATTCGATTCTAGGATCCTGGGATCATACCTGAGCTAAAGGCAGGTGCTTAACCTGCTGTGCCACCCAGGTGTCCCCATCTTTTATGTCTTATGTACACACTGTTTTCAGTGTGTATGAGTCTTCAAACTTCCCTTTTTAGTTTTAAACATTTTTTTTTTTTTCAGATTTTATTATTTATTTGACAGAGAGAGACAGTGAGAGAGGGAACACAAGCAGGGGGAGTAGGAGAGGGAGAAGCAGACTTCTCACTGAGCAGGGAGCCTGATGACCCTGGGATATGACCTGAGCTGAAGGCAGATGCTTAACGACTGAGCCACCCAGGTGCCCCTCTTTTTAGTTTTAGTAGGATGGATGAGTAGATAAGCCTGGACAAATCAAGGCTCTTTCATTTTCTTTCTTTTTGAAAATGAACATAAATCTTTATTGTCAACAAAAATATTGTACAAGTTAGGAATGAATTCATTTGCAAAAGAGAGAACACCTAACTACTTGGCTTATGTAGGAATTGATTTTTCTTGGTAGCAAGGAGTCTGGAGTTAGGTAGCCCAATACTGGTGGGTCTGTTCAATAATGTCATCAAGGACTGGTATCTTGGAGTTTTCTGTGATGTATCTTTAGCCTTTAGCTTTCATCCACTTGGTCCCCAGGAGTGTTGCCTTTCTGGATTTCACTCACAGTGAAATGAGATAGGAAGAGGAAGGGAGAAAGCAAGAAAGGGTGACCCTTGGATCAGAAAATGGGTTCTTCCCTAGAGACTTCAGCTGACCTATCTTTGGCTACACCAACCAAGAGAAACAAATATTTTTTATGTGGGAGGGAGCATTGCCTCTCTGAACAAAATAAGGCTTCTGGTTTGTAAGAAGAAATGGAGAAGAGACATTAAGTAGGCAATAAGAAGAAGGGGAAATAAATGTCAGGTTGGTAATTAGCAGTATTCACCATATACATTAATAAAGTTTTAAGAAGTCGAGCTGATAACTGAGATTTAAAATGATAAAAAGCTGCCATCTGACCACCAAATACTAGATGTGCTCCTCAGAGGCATTCCCTTTTAATTCTTTTAACTTAATTTACCTATTTAGAAATTTAAAAGTAGGGCTTCTGGGTGGCTCAGCTGGTTAAGCGACTGTCTTCAGCTCAGGTCATGATCCTGGAGTCCCAGGATCGAGTCCTGCATCAGGCTCCCAGCTCCATGGGGAGTCCATGTCTCCTTCTGATCTTCTCCCCTCTCATGCTCTCTCTCTCTCAAATAAATAAAATCTTTTTAAAAAATAAAAGTAAATAACATACTGATTCTCGAGTTTTTAATTATTTCAGTTATTTAGTATTAACCTATTGACTTTTTAAAAAAGGATTTTATTTATTAGAGAGAGAGAGAGAGAGAGAGTGCAAGCAGGGGGAGAGGGATAGGGAGAGAGAGAATCTCAAGCAGACCCTGTGCCGAGTGTGGAGCCCAAGCGTGTGGAGCCCAACATGGGCTCGATCCCATGACCTTGACATCATGACTTGAGCTGAAATTAAGAGTCAGATGCTTAACCAGCTGAACTACCAAGGTGCCCCTATATATATTGACTTTGATAGTTTAACTATTTTACATTCTTCCCCCTCCATGCCAACCACTTGTATACACTCTACTTCCTTTGTTTCTTATCTTGCCAATAAGTTTATAAGAGTTGGTAAAAACAATAGCTGTTGTTTATACTATGATTATATAAATACTATCTGTAGCCGAGCCATATAGTATATTAGAATTAATGTTCCATTTTCTCTGTATCTTTTTGTTTTCTTCAGTGTTACGATTATCTTTTTTTTTCACTTAATTATCTATCTCAGATGTTGGTGAACTACCACTCCACAGGGTAAATATAGCCTGCCATGTGTTTTTGTAAATAAAATCTTACTGTAACACAGCCAGTTTCATTCATTTATAGATTATTTTATGCCTGCTTTCATACTATAGCAGAGTTGAATAGATGTGATAGGACAGATGGACCCACAAAGTGTAAAATCATTATCCTATAATATTTACTCTCTGGCTCTTTGCAGATGAAGTTTGCTGACCTCTGATCTAAGTACCTATTTGTGATCTCAGTACCTATTGGTGATTCCTTCCTAGAGGATCTACCAGAAAGAAAATCTCGCCTCTCTACCTTAAAGGAGTTTGTGTAATCTGTTGGTTTCTTTTTTTCTTTTCTCTCTTGTTAATTAATATCTCTGTTTGAACCCTTCATTCTTCTGTTCCAGTTTGGACTAGTTGTTTTATATAGGCTTGTCTCACAGCAGTCATCTTGCGAATTCCCTTTGCCTCTCTTTGTTAGGTTCCTTATTTCCTAGATCTTATAGATCTCATGTTTGCCCTTTTGGGGGGGGGGGGTGTCTTACTATTTTGGTAGTGCTCATCCACCAGTAGTTTCCTGAGAAGGGAATACATGACAAGTAATATTTTGGGATCCTGAATATACGAATCACCTCCTTTTCTACTCTTGAGGCTTCTGGGCACTAAAATGGCTGGAAATTCTATTTGTATGTGAATAGCTATGAAGTAGCAGGCTTTAGTAGATTGATTGGTCAAGGACCAAGCCATTTTATTGGGTGCCTGTTGCCCAGCTGTCTGTCTGTATGTGTCCCTCCCCACTCCCATCCTCTTAAAGTTAATCATTTTTCCCAGAGGAGTCCTTCAGGATCCTAACTAGGGAATATAAGCTTGGCTGTCAACATTTAGGGAGCCTACTAGGTAAAGCAGGCTATCCTTATATATTTATATTAGGGAAACACTATACTTCTATGGTATTTAGATTTTCACTTAATTCTTCTTTTAAATACATCATTTCAGCTGTATTTGCTCTCTCTTAAGTGTTGAGTTCCTGTTTCATCCAATTTAAAGTGAACTTCTAACTTTTCTACTGATAGGGAATAATGTAAAGAACCTGTCTGCAGGATAGAGAAGTGGGTCTAGAGTCTGACTTAAGAACTTACTCAAGAACTTTCATTCCTTTTGTTTTTGGTTGCACCATGCATCCACTTTCAGAGATCTACCAGTATCTTCACTTTTGTGCCTTTCTGGGATTTTGTGGTTTTGATTTAGTTTGCATCTTGTTTTTTCTCCCTTAGGCTTTATCTACTAAGCTAGTTACTATTTTTGCCTTTCTTTGTTAGCTCCCCAAATTTTGTGGCCAGTATTTGTCTGCTACCTTCACTTGTACCATTCTCTTTTTGCTCTTTTGCTCTCTATATGGAAGGTGTTTCACAGAGAAGTAGAGGTAAATGAATGTGTTCAATGAGCCATGTAAGATACTGGAAGTATCTTTATTTCTCTTCATGAAGGAGGCTTTTTTTTTTTTTTTTAAAGATTTTATTTATTTATTTGACAGAGATCTACAAGTAGGCAGAGAGTCAGGCAGAGAGAGAGAGAGGAGGAAGCAGGCTCCCTGCTGAGCAGAGAGCACAATGTGGGGCTCCATCCCAGGACCCTGAGATCATGACCTGAGCCGAAGGCAGAGGCTTCAACCCACTGAGCCACCCAGGCGCCCCTCTCTCAACTGCTTTTAATTACGGTTTGGGACTACATATTTTTCCATTGAATTCAGTGGAATGATAATAGGCATGTAGATAATGACTGGATTATAAATTACATTTCTGTCCCATTATGAGGTGAAACCATTTAGGGCCATATATACTATTTTTGTTTACTGATCCAGACACTTTCTGTTGAACTTGCATAAGCTTTTTTTTTTTTAAATTTTTAAATTTTACAGACAGCATCTGGGAGTAGGGGGAGGGTGAGAGAGAATTTTAAGCAGGCTCTAGGAGCCTGACATAGGGCTCCATCTCACAACCCTGACTGAGATCGTGACCTGAATCCAGATCAAGAGTCAGATGCTTAATTGATTGAGCTACCAAATGCCCCAAGAATTTGTTTAAACATTCTTAAAAAGAATTAATACAGTTGTCTGGGGCAGTGGGTGACTCAGTAGTTAAGCGACCAAGTCTTGATTTCAACTCTGGTCATGATCTCAGGGTTAGGAGATTGGCTGCTAAGGTTCCACATAAGGCCTCTGTGCTCAGTGGGGAGTCTGAGATTCTCTCTCCCTCTGCCCCACCCCCTGCTCATGGGCTCTCTTGTGCATGCTCTGTAAATAAATAAGTAAATAAATTAAAAAAAAATACAATTGTCAAGGAAGGAAGTTGGTATTGTGAAACTGGTTTCATTTGAACAAAGGAGAAAATATTTCTGACCTTTTCTTTCTTCTTCCTTCCTTTATCCTCCTTAAATATAGATTATCATCTAATAATGTGGATTTCAGTGTAGCTAGTTGTCTGATTAACAGTTTTCAGGGACTGAAAGAGAGGAAATGGAGTTAAATCTAGTGGTATAACTAGGTTAGCTATAAAGAACGCTTCAACTGTATAGGTAATTAACCAAGAAATTTAAGAAGTTATTAGGGTAATTAACACTAAGAAATTTAAAAGAATTGCTTTTAAATCTCCCATCTTCAGGTATTATTAAAAGAATGGACAGTGTTTTGTCTTAACAGTTTAGATGTTTTCCTGCAGTGTAGGAAACTAGATCAGATGCAGTTGCTGTGTTTGCTAGTGAAGCCACAGGTAAATGGCTGTAATAAGTACCAATGACTTACTGTAGTTTTAAGTATTATCTCAGTAAAAAGGCATCACAAACTTGTGATGTTTAAGTGTACATTAGGATAAGATTATTATTATTATTTTTTAATATTTTATTTATTTATTTGACAGAGAGAGAGAGATCACAAGTAGGCAGAGAGGCACGCAGAGAGAGGGGGGGGAAGCAGGCTCCCTGCTGAGCAGAGAGCCCCATGCGGGGCTCGATCCCAGGACCCTGAGATCATGACCTGAGCCGAAGGCAGAGGCTTAACCCACTGAGCCACCCAGGCGCCCCAGGATAAGATTATTTTGAAGAAGAACCTAAGTTTGTGCTTTGTTGGCTTTTTATCATTTAAATTTATTATAGCAGTTGAGCTGAATGGCCAGCTAAGTTTGTTTATTTAGTAAGAGTTTTTTTTTTTATTTTTTTTAAAGATTTTGTTTATTTATTTGACAGACAGAGATCACAAATAGGCAGAGAGGCAGGCAGAGAGAGAGAGAGAGAGAGGGAAGCAGGCTCTCCGCTGAGCAGAGAGCCCGATGCGGGGCTCGATCCCAGGACCCCGAGATCATGACCCGAGCCGAAGGCAGAGGCTTTAACCCACTGAGCCACCCAGGCGCCCCATTTAGTAAGAGTTTTAAATGCTTATAGGAAGGTACACAGAGTAGAAAGATATTAATAAGGATTTTTTTAAGACTGTTGGTTTATGTCTTCCAGTATGAATTTACATAGGAGGTCTGCTAATTAAGTGGCAGTTGAGATTGTATAGGAGAGTTAATAGGGGACATTTAATATATAATTTTACTCTGTGCCCTTAACTACAGATATAGCCATATAATTAATTTCTGTGGGAAAAAATGTATTATTCCGTTGGTAAATCTGCTTTGAGTTTTTACTCTACTGTTTAGCCTCAATTTTATTTATTTTTATTATTTTTATTTTTTAAAAGATTTTATGTATTTATTTAACAGAGATCACAAGTAGGCAGAGGGACAGGCAGAGAGAGAAAAAGGGAAGCAGGCTCCCCGCTGGGCAGAGAGCCTGATTCGGGGCTTGATCCCAGGACCCTGGGATCATGACCTGAGCCAAAGGCAGAGGCTTTCACCCACTGAGCCACCCAGGCACCCCTAGCCTCAATTTTAAAAGACAGTATAGAATATCTGTATATCATGTATATATCTGTGTGTATAATCACATGTGTATGCAAATAGGATAGAATAAATTTTTGCTGAATATAACAAAGGAGATTGGATCAAATGTCTGGTTCTGTATTTTTTTTTTTTTTTTAAGATTTTTATTTATTAGAGAGTGTGCGTGTGTGTGTGTGTGAGAGAGAGTGTGTGAGAGGGGAGGGAGAGAGAATCTCAAGCAGACTCACACTGAACATGGAGCCCCATATGGGGCTTGATCCCACGACCCTGAGATTATGACCTGAGCCAAAATCGGGCGTTGGATGCTTAACTGACTAAGCCACCCAGGTGCCCCAGGTTCTGTATGTTCTATGCCCTTATTTTGGGTTCTGGAGTTAAGGGTTAAGTGTTAGCAAAGAATCTGGCCCACAGGAAGAGATTTTGGTCTTGTGGGATGAAGCCGGTAAAGTTCACAGGAAGGAGAGGGGTAATTCCTAAGTATTCATAGAGTTAATTGTAACTAGAATATTAGGGCAAAATAAGGACATTTAATCCTTGCCTATTTATTTCTTTTATTTATTTATTCAAAAGATTTTATTTATTTATTTGACAGAGATTGCAAGTAGGCAGAGAGCTAGGCAGAGAGAGAGGGGAAGCAGGCTCCCTGCTGAGCATAGAGCCCGATGTAGGGCTCAATCCCAGGACTCTGAGATCATGACCTGAGCTAAAGGCAGAGGCTTAACCCACTGAGCCACCCAAGCACCCCTATTTATTTTGTTTTTAAAGCTCTTATTTGTTTGACAGAGAAACAGCAAGAGAGGGAACACAGGCAGGGGGAGAGGGAGAGGGAGAAAGGCTTTCCTCCAAGCAGGGAGTCCGATGGTGGGGCTCGAGTCCAGGTGCTGGGATCATGGCCTGAGCCAAAGGTGGACGCTTTAACAACTGAGTCACCCAAGCACCCTTTTTAAAAAAAAATTTATTTTGGGGCACCTGAGTGGCTCAGTGGGTTAAGCCGCTGCCTTCGGCTCAGGTCATGATCTCAGAGTCCTGGGATCGAGCCCCGCATCGGGCTCTCTGCTCAGCAGGGAGCCTGCTTCCTCCTCTCTCTCTGCCTGCCTCTCTGCCTGCTTGTGATCTGTCAAATAAATAAATAAAATCTTTTAAAAAAATATTTATTTTAATTTTAAAGATGCTTTAGATCTGTGCTGTTCAGGATAGTAGCCACTATTTAAATTTCGATTACTTAAAGAAATAAAATTACAATTCAGTTTCTTAGTTTCACTGGCTACATTTCAAGTTCTCCTGGACTAGTGGCTATTGTATTGGGTAATGTAGATATAGAGTATTTCCTTCATAGCTGAAAGTTCTTTTGGATAATGTTATTTACAGCAGAGCCTTTCCCTTATTATTAAAATAATACTTTAGGAGCTTTACTAAAGAAGTTGGTCAAGGTTGTTTTTGTTTTTAAGGCACTAGATGAAAGACTATACTTTAAATTTCACCCATAGAACTGTGTTTATCTTCCACTACACCTTTGGCTTTTACACAGTTCTTTTATCTCTAATATTTTAATTAAATGTGAGTAATACAAGATTTAAGTTTCCTCTAGTTACATTATTAACCATTTTTATATAGCTTTAGGATTTCCTTTGGTTGGGTTCCTTAATACCTTTGAAAACTTGAGCTTCTAGGGAAGCTAAGAGCAATCATTATGTTTTCTAAGGACTCATTTTCTTTCTTCCTGCCTTCTAAGGTAGCAGTGTCCTGTAAAAATACAATGTGAATCACATATGTAATTTTAAATCTTCTAGTAGGCACATTAAAAAAGGTAAAACAAAAACCCAGCTGAGATAAATATATTTAGCTCAGTATCTAAAATATTTTAGCATGTAATTAATTATGCAAAGAATATTAGTGAGATATTTTACTTTTTTTAAATAAGTTTTTTAAGTTTAATGTATATTCTATACTTAGAGTACATCTCCATTTGGATTGCCCGCATTTTATGTGCTCAGTAGTCATATATATATTGGCTGTTGCATTAACAGCATTTCTAGGGCTTCAAGCCCAACTGAGCTTGATATAATGTTTATTGGTAAAAGATGTTTTCTAACTGGGGCACCTGGGTAGCTTAGTTGATCAAGTGTCTGCCTTTGGCTCAGGTCACGATCTCAGGGTCCTGGGATTGAGCCCTGCTCTCCCTCTCCTCCACCACCACTCTGCTTGTGCTCTCATGGGTGCACTCTCTTTCTGTCAAATAAATAAATAAAATCTTAAAAAAAAAAAAAAAAGATTTTCTAACTGGTCTTCGAGTCCTCTTGGAATTGTATTCTAATATTTTAAAAGATTTCATTCATCCATTTATTTTAGAGAGTGAGAGCATGAGTGTGCAAGCAGTGGGAAGGTCAGAGGGAGAGGGGGGAGAGAGAGAATCTTAAGCAGACTCCATAACCATGAGGAGCCCAGTATGGGGCTTTATCCTACGACCCTGAGACCGTCACTGGAGCTGAAACTAAGAGTCAGACGCCCGACTGACTGGAGTCACCCAGGCACCCCATATGCTGAATTTTGAGTGTGATCTAGACTCTAAAAGATAGGGGAAACCTTCACCTTATCTCAGGGTACCCACTATTTGCCCACTTGGGCATAGTTGCTGTCTTTTTTTTGCCTCTCTGCAGCCTATGTTGGTTTGTTGTTAATGTCTTATCAAGATTATTATGCATCCTATTTTCTGAAACCTTAAGTGATGATATAATTGTACTTACGACCCATGAAATTTCTCTGATGCTTGAGTCATGAGGATTTGCATGATCAGTTGTCTACATTCTCATGCTTTCCAGAAACATTTATGAGAAAAATTAAGTGCTAAGACTTTACTCTTTTTCCTCTCTGTTAAGCTTTTCTTACTATCATTTTTTACATGATTTTTGCCATAGACTCCTATAAATTTGTCCTTTTGAACTATTGGTTTCAGATATGAATAATAATAGGGAAGTTTTGTTCCTGAAGGGGAGAAGGTAGTGAGAAACCTTCGCTTAAGCAGAACTGGCCCGGCTCTGTTTAGAATTAGGGCTTAACATTAACTCATTTCTTACAACTTTGTTCCTCCAGTTTTACAGTTGGTAAATCTAAAGCACAGAGAGGCTAAGTCACTTATCCAAGGTTATATAGTTTGCTAATAATGTTGGAGTAGGGTTATAGGGCATGAAAAATGAAACAGATTTGGGACCCTGTAGACCAACTGTACCTTCTCTTCCTACATCTTTTTTTTTTTAAAGATTGTAATTTTTTGAGAGAGAGAAAGGGAGTACGCGTGCCCACAAATGACTGGGGGGAGAGGCACGGGAGGAGGAACAAGTAGTCTTCCCCCAGAGCAGAAAGCCCAATCTCTGACCAGGGGCCTGGGGTGATGACCTGAGCCAAAGGCCAATGCTTACCCAACTGAACCACCAGGTGTCCTCTGCCTACATCTTTTTAAAGTGATAGAAAGTAGTAAAACAATACTTAAAAATTTCTTATATTGGGGAAATACAGGAATATAAAGAGTACTTGGAGAACACTTGAAGCTGTAAGCTGGAATATCATTGCTTTCTAAGGATTCTTTACTGTGTAGTTTAATATGTTCACTCAGTGAGCAGAAGTATATCCAAAATTCACAGATGAGGTGTTCTTCTGGATTTTAATAAAGGTCTCTTGTTCATGGAGGTATGTTCAGAATACCTAATGTTGAAGTTAATAACTATAAATTTAAAAAATAAAAATGTTATGAGAGGTACAAAAATATAGATGAATGCAGTAGTGAAACTTGTTGGGATGTGGAATACTGTTGAGATTCAAAAATACTGATGCCCTTTTTTAAATTTTGGAGTAGAGCCTAGGCTTTGGAATTTTAAAAAGATCTCCAGGTTATTGTGATAAAAAAGAGGTTCGGAAACTATTGAAATTAATGGGATCATACACCATTTTTCATTATGTTCAGTGGCATTAAGTATATTCACCTTGCTGTCCAGCTATCACCACTATATACAGAACCTTTTTTCATCATCCCACATTGAAAATCTGTCCATTAAAGAACTCCTTATTTTCCCTTTCTTTCAGCTGCTGGTAACCACCATTCTACCTTGTGTCTGAATTTGTTTTATTTACTTTATATAACTGGAGTTAACATAGTATTTGTCCTTTTGTGTCTGGCTTATTTCATTTAGCATAATGTTCTAAGGTTCTCATTCTTGTTATAGTACACACCACAATTTCTTTTTTTCATTTTGGGGGGATGGGGAGGGACAGAGAGAGAGGGAAAGAGAATGCAAGTAGGTTCCACACCCAGCACAGAGCCCTGGCATGGAGCCTGACACAGGGCTCTCTATCTCACAATTCCAAGATCATGACCTGAGCTGAAATCAAGAGTTGGACACCTAAGCAACTGACCTATCTAGGGGACCCATAATTTCATTTCTTTTTAAGGGTGAATGATATTCCATTGTATTTTTCTTTTTTTTCTTTTTCTTTTTTTTTTATAGATCTTATTTATTTATTTGACAGACAGAGATCACAAGTAGGCAGAGGCAGGCAGAGAGAGGGGAGGGGAAGCAGGCTCCCTGCTGAGCAGAGAGCCCGATGCGGGGCTCGAACCCAGGACCCTGGGATCATGACCCGAGCCGAAAGCAGAGGCTTCAACCCACTGAGCCACCCAGGCGCCTCTCCATTGTATTTTTATATTACATCTTGTTTATATATTCATCGGTCAGTAGAGGATTGGGTTTTTCCACTCTTTGTTATGAATAATGCTGTTTTATATATTGATGTGCGAATTTCTTTCAGATCCCTGCTTTTAGTTCTTTCGGGAATATATTTAGAAGTGGAATTGTTGGACCATACAGTAACTCTGTGTTTGATTTTTTATTTTCTTTTTTAAGGAATTGCCGTACTTCTTCATAGTAGCTGCACCATTTTACATTCCCACTAGGAGGGTTCCAGCTTTTCCACATCTTCACCACTTGTTTTCTAAAATGTTTTATTTAATAATAGCCATCGTATGGGTTGAAATGGTATATCATAGTTACGATTTGCATTTCCTTACTGATTAGTGTTGAGCATCTTTTCATGTGCTTGGTGGTCATTTGTATATCTTCTTTGGAGAAATATGTGTTTAAGTCCTTTGTCCATTTTGGTAGGATGACAACGGTTTTTGTTTTGTTTTTGAGAGAGAAAATGCTCTAGCAGGGTTTGGTGATTGAGGGAGAGGGAGAGAGAATCTTAAGCAGGCTCAATGCCTAGCATAGAGCCTGACACAGGGATCTCATGACCCTGAGATCCTGACCTGTGCTGAAATCAAGAATCAGACACTGAACCAACCAAGCCAGGCAGGGGCTCCAGGAAGACTAGGGTTTTAAGTCAGCATTGTCTTTAGTTTTAGGATTTAAGACAAGCCCTTTAACTTCTTTGTGCCTTGAGTTCCCTAACAGCAAAATGGGATATCATCTTTCTGTATCTACCTAACAGAAGTACTAAAAATAAATTAGATATGGCTCCTGCTAAAGCAGCATACATATTAAACTTCTGTATGCATAATTGGGTTCTTACAAAACCCCTTAGAGACATACTTTTCACTTTATGTCCACCAAATTTTTCTGATTTAAAAGTTATGATGGCACTTATTTGTGGAACATAAGGAATAGCATGGAGGACATTAGGAGACGGAAGGGAAAAATGAAGAGGGGAAATCAGAGTGGGAGATGAACCATGGGAGACTATGGACTTGGGGAATCAAACTGAGGGTTTTAGAGGGGAGGGGGGATGGGGGAATGGGGGGATGAGTAGGCTGGGTGAAAGGTGTTAAGGGAGGGCACATATTGCATGGAGCACTGGGTGTCATATGCAAAGATTGAGTCATGAAACACTATGTCAAAAACTAATGATGTACTGTATGGTGACTAACATAATAAAAAATTATATTAAAAAAGACATTTCAGTATACAGTAAAAAAATAATAAACAAATGTTACTATGGACAAATACTCATCGGGCATACGGAAAGGCTATATTGGACCTTCATCTTCATGGGCCATGGTGTTCATATATACCAGATTATATTTATTTTTCTAAATAATATTTACTAGACTCTAAGTAATGTACTTTAAAAAATATTTTCCAAATTATAATAATCTTTTTACGAAAATTTATAGTCACATTATTTGCTTTTTATGTCATGGCAAAAATCTATTTAGAATATCCTTTTTAATTCTCATTTAATATTTTACATATGAAATGAAACAGTTGGAAACTGTATTTTTAAGAACTATACTTCACTGATTAAAAGCAGTAAATATGACGATACAAGATTCAGGTTTCCTAGCCTCTTTGTCTTTTAAAGATAAAGAACATGAGACTGTTTTAGGTGGTTGCTTATACTTGCAAATGTTCTTGGAAATATTTGCAATTCAGATTTTAAAATCTATTCAGTTACTGAATAAGCACACAGCACTCATAATCATTTTTATAGAATACTTGATCCCTAAAACCAAGTTGTAATTTCTCTGTGTAATAGGTTATTCTTACTGGAGTCACTTTTTAATAAATGTTTTCTTTTGACATAAGTATTTTTAGTTAGTAATTCCCCTTTAAACTTAGAATTTTCCCCTTTATTGAGAAATATTTGTCTTCTGAAGTTTCCTAAAAAGTTTTTACCATTGTAATGGTAAGAAATACATAGTCATTCTAACCAGTTGAATATGAATTTTTCTTAACTTTTTTTCAGCATTTTTTCAGAATTTATTACCACCTTTTTGTTGTTTAGAGAAAGAAATGCTTTGAAAATTGATTTCTGCTTGTTTTATGTCAATACATAAAATGGGCATATCCTTCTCAGAAATTAAATATTAGTGGTTTGCTAAGACAAAAGTACTATTTAGGAATTATATATTTATATGCTCTGTTACTCAACCTTAACAATTACAGAAGAACTGTGTCAGAAAAGAGGACATTCAAAGAAAGATAAGTACAAATATGACTATGCATTTCCATATATAGTAACAAAACTTTTGCATATACGCTTGTTTACTTTAGATGCCTTCTTTGAGAAAAATGTATGGAGGCTTAGGAGTAATATTTGAAAATCCTAATGTTTCAGCTGGTACATGTATTTTTAACAAAGGGTATTAGAATCACACTCTTGATTTCTTTTTTTTCCTTGAAGCTGTTATATATAGGCCATACCATCACTTTGTTGAGAAATAGTACTATTTTCTAGCCTACAGGCTGACTGTATTCTCTCTAAATTATGCTTATAAACCAGGTTTTTTTTCCTAGTTCATCTCTTTTTCTTTTTAGTACCTATCAAATATAACTGGTAATAATCAAATTACATTTTGACTTGATCTTTGTTCTCCAACTCTGTAAATTCATTAGGCACATTTTCTGCTTTCTAGATTATTTCAGGCAACAGTTCTTTTTCTTTAAAGATTTTATTTATTAGAGAGAGTATGAGCTGGGGGAAGGGGCAGAAGGAGAGGGAGAAGCAGACTCCTAGCCTAGCAGGGAACCCAGTGCAGGGTTTGATCCCAGGACTCTGGGATCATGACCTGAGCCGGAGGAAGACACAACCTACTGAGCCATCCAGGAGCCCCTTCGGGCAACCGTTCTACGATGTATTTCTCCATTATATAACATGGGTCACAATATAATAATTTCCTCATCACTTTTTAGTGTGTAATGTTCCTTGCTATCAATCATCAGGTCCCCAAACCAGTGCCACATACTTAGATTTTTGTCATGGTAGACCTTTTTTTTTTGCCATTTTCCGTATTAGCCACTGTTGTGTAACAAAGTCCTGCCAAAACATGGAGGCTTAACACAGCAGTTATATATTCTCATTAATGTATCTGCTGGTCACCTGGGGGTTAGCCAGTTTAGTCCACATTGTAAACTGTAGGTGAGTAAAGGTATATTTCATATGATTCTTGTGGCAATGAAAGAAGCATTGGAAGGCAATCCAGATTGTATAAGCATGTTTTAAGCTTCTGCTTGGCCAAAGCAAGTCACAAAGCAAGCTTGAGTCAAGGTTGGGGAAATATATTTCACCTCTAATGGGAGAAACTGCAGTGTTACACCTAAGAGCCTTAATGAAGAGAGGGTGAGCAAAACACATAATTACAAAGCTACAATAATCAAACAGTATGGTAATAGCATACAGACCAGGTAAGCCAGTGGAGTAGAATGTCCAGAAATTAGTGTGGAAGAAAATGTTTGCAAATTATATATCTGATAAGGGGTTAATATCTAGCATGTGCAAATAACTACAACTCAACAACAAAGTCAAGTAACCCAATTTAAAATTGGGTGAAAGACTTGAAAAGATTTCTTCAACGATATAGGGATGGTCAATAGCATATAAAAAGATGGTCAGCATCACTAATCAGAGAAATGCAAGTCATATCTGTTAGGATGGCTACTATCAAAAAAAAGGAAAAAACTAACAAGTATTAAGATAGAGAAATTGGAACCCTTGTTGATTGTTGATGGGATTGTTAAATGATACAACCACTGTGGAAAACATTTATGGAGGTTCCTCAAAAAGTTAAAAATAGAACTACCATATAATCCAGCAGTCCTGCTTCTAAGAGAATTGAAAGGATCCTTTTTGTTTTCTTTTTAGAGTTTTTATTTAAATTCTAGTTAATTAACATATAGTGTAATACTGTTTTCAGAAGTATACTTTAGTGTTTCATCACATGTAACACTCAGTACTTAATCACAAGTGCCCTCCTTAATACCCATCACCCATTTAGCCCATCCCCCTTCTCACCACCCTTCCAGCAACCTTCAGTTTGTTCTCTGTAGTTTAGAGTCTGTTTTATGGTTTGCCTCTCTACCACACACCCCCTTAATATGTTCTGCTTTTTAAACTCCTCATGTGAGCGAAATCGTTAGGTATGTGTCTTTCCCTGACTGACTTATTAGCATAATATACTCTAGCTCCATCCACCTTGTTGCAAAGGGCAAGATTTCATTCGGTTTTATGGCTGAGTAATAGATTCCATTGTGTATGTGTACTACAACTTTATCCATTCACAGTTGATGGATTTGGGGCTCTTTTCATAATTGGCTATTATTGATAATGCTGCTGTAAACATCAGGTTGCGTGTATCCCTTTGAATCAGTTTTTGTATTTTTTTATCCTTTGGCTAAATACCTAGGAGTATGATTGCTGGGTCATAGGATAGTTGAAATTTTAACTTTTTGAGGAACCTCCATGCTGTTTTCCAGAGTGGCTGTACCAGTTTGCATTCCTGCCAACAGTGTAAGAACCTTCCCCTTTCTGGGCATCCTCACTAGCACCCGTTGTTTCTTGTGTTGTTAATTTTAGCCATTCTGACTGGTGTGAGGTGGCATCCCATTGTAGTTTTGTTTCTATTTCCCTGATGTTTAGTGATGTTGAGCATCTTTTCCTGTGTCTGTTAGCCATCTAGATGTCTTCTTTGGAAAAGTTTGTTCTTGTTTTCTGCCCATTTCTTGATTGTTTGTTTTTTGGGTGTTCAGTTTGATTAGTTCTTTGTAGATTTTGGATATTAACCTTTTGTCAGATGTCATTTGCAAATATCTTCTCCCATTCTGAAGGTTGCATTTTAGTTTTGTTGATCATTTCTTTCATTGTGCGAAAGGTTTTTTTTTTTCATCTTGAGGTGCCTGGCTGGCTCACTGGGTTAAGTTACTGACTCTTGGTTTGCTCAGGTCATGGATCTCGGTCTCCGGCTTGAGCCCTGCGTCGTGCTCTGCACTCTCTCAGAAGGGAGTCTACTTAAGGATTCTGTCCCTCCTGCCCCTGCCACCTGCTACTGCACCCTCTCTGTCTCTGTCTCTCTTATCTGTCTCAGATAAATAAATCTTAAAAAAAAGAAAAAAAAAAGCCTTTTATCTTGGTGAAGTCTCAGTAGTTCGTTTTTGCCTTTGTTTCCCTTGCCTCTGGAGATGCATCTAGTAAGAAGTTGTTACAGCCAATGTCAAAAGAGGTTGCTGCCTGTGTTCTCTAGAATTTTGAAGGATTCTTGTGTCACATTTAGGTCTTCCATCCATTTAAAATTTATTTTTATGTATGGTGAAAGAAAGTGGTCCAGTTTCTTTTCTTTTTTGCATGTGGCTGTGTAGTTTTCTCAACACCATTTGTTGAAGAGATTGTCTGTTTTCTGTTGGATATTTTTTCCTGCTTCATTGAAGATGAGTTGGCTATATAGTTCTAGGTCTGTTTCTGGGTTTTCTCTTCTGTTCCATTGATCTGTGTGTCTGTTTTTGTGCTAGTACCACACTGTCTTGACTATGGGAAAACAGGATCTTGAAGAGATTTGCATACCCATGTTCATAGCAGCACTATTACCAGTAGCTAAGAGGTGGAAACAACCCAAATGTCCTTTGATGGATGAATGGTTATGCAAGCTATGTTATGTACATAGTGGATTTTTATTCACCTTTTAAAAGGAGAGAAATCCTGTTACATGCTACACCATGAATCAACCTTGAGGACATTATGTTAAGTGGGAAAAGCCGGTCACAGAGACACAAACTGTATGACTTTACTTACGTGAGGTAGATCTAAAATAGATAAATTCATAGAAACAGAAAATATAATGGTGATTGCCAGGGGCTGGAAGAAGTAGAAGGAATTGTTGTTTAATGGGTATAATTTCAGATTTGCAATATGAAAAGTTGTGGTGATTTTTTTCAAAACAATGTGAAGGGGCGCCTGGGTGGCTCAGTGGGTTCTGCCTTCAGCCCAGGTCATGATCTCAGGGTCCTGGGATGGAGCCCCTCGTCGGGCTCTCTGCTCTGCGGGGAGCTTGCTTACCCCCATCTCTCTGCCTGCCTCTCTGCCTACTTGTGATCTCTCTGTCAAATAAATAAATAAAACCTTAAAAAAACCAATTTCATAAAAAAATCAATTTCAAAACAATGCGAATATACTTAACATTACTGAACAATACACTTAAAAATGATTAAGATGATAAATTTTATGTTGTGTTTTTTACCATGGTTAAAGAAATGAGAAAGAAGGGGGTGAAGAATTGGAACCAATAACTCAATTTTCTACCAATATTAAAGTTATAATTCTTTTTATTAAGGAATTTACAACTTGGCAGGGGAGTTCAATTAGTTAAATAATAAGTATGATGATAAATATTGGGATAAACATAGAGTATTATGGGAGCACGGAGATAATGTTTAAAGGAGTGTTGAAGTGGGGTGCCTGGGTGGCTGAGTCAGTTAAGCATCCAACTCTTGATTTTGGCTCTCATAAGTTCTGAGATCAAGCCTGGGAAGGACTTCTCACTCAGTGGGGAGTCAACTTGAAAGATTCTTTCTCCCTCTGCCCCCTCCTCACACTCCCTTGGACTCTCCCTCTCTCTAAAATAAATAAATCTTAAAAAAAAAAAAAAAGGAGTGTTGAATGCTTAAGAAGTGGGGAGGAATTTGTAGTAAACAAAAGGAGGAGTTCTTGGACTAAGTACCTCTGCCTGGAAAGATTAGCAAGGATCAGATAACAAAGGGTCTAAAGTGCTGTACTATGGGGGTTTTGTTGTTTTTTGTTTTTTTTTCTTTAGGGCATTGGGCAACTGTTGATTTTGAGCCACCAGTTACATGATCAGAATTAATTTTTAAAAAGATGCCTGTCAGCAGTGAAAAGCGAGAAGATAAATTAGAGATTTTAGTAGTTATTCAGAGCTTAAAAAGACAACTGACGAATCATGGGTATTTAAGAACTAGAATCAGGAGTTTAGGAAAAAAGAGTTGAGGATGATTCACTTTTCTAGCTTTGGACAACTATATAGATACAGACTTGATAAGAAAAGCAATGTTTGATTAGAAATAAGTTGCCTCAGATACAGTATTTAGTGCGTACCTACTGTGTGTCAAGGACCTATTCTAAAATCTGTGGATACAACCTTGAATAAAGAAGACACATTCCTCCTCCAGTAGAGCTTACATTCTGGGACAGCTATAAGAAAAAAGTAAATTAAAATTTTAGGTTACGATTATTTAGCCAAAGGAAACCTATCCCAGAATAGGAATTAAAGGACAATTTAAAGTAGGGTGATTGGTAAAATCAGCATCTACAAGGTATCTGAATAAAAAACCTAATGAAAGTGAACGTAGATATGTGGAGTGTTTCAGATTGAATAACAGTAGGTATAAAGGTCTGGTGTGTTTAAGGAACTGCAGAGAGGCCAGTTGAAAAGGAAAAAGTAATAAAGGAAGACTTAACTAGTAAGAGATGAGGTTGGAGAAGAAATAGGTATCTGGGGTAAGCTGATGTAATGTACCATGAGACATAAGGATAACTTTTGTATTGTTATCCAAGTTTGATTCTTTTCCACTTAAGAATCAAAGTTTGTTATCATTATCTAGGTCTTGTTGAGACAGTCTCATAGATCCTGTATCTGGTTTTTAAATAGCACTAAACATAACAGTAATTAAGTGTGTATTTACTATAGTGCCATGTGCTTAGCCATAAAATACTTGTTGAATAAAGGAATAATACTTGCTTTCATCTGGTGGCTTAGTATATAGTTCATTTAGATTTGAATATAATACTAAGTTTAATGTAGAGTTCTTTTGAATGTATGTACATGTTCTGCTTTAAGCATTTGGAGTTAGGTTAACCTATGTGTTTGGTACATTTCCCCTGTTTTACAGTATGCGTGCCTTACCATTGCTGGAAAGCAAAGATAAAATTGTCTTTATTTTAAATGGGTATTAGAAGTGGTCTGCTTTTTGATGGACAGGTCTCAAAAAGTTACTAGTTAAGTCTCTTGATGATTATTTTAGATTTTACTTTATACCTAAGCAAATGTCTGTAGGCTTTGTAATTAGTCAACCAATAGCTGTTCCAATAGGATTGGTCTTTGATAAGTAACAAGTTTAATATATAATTTAATAAATTTAATAAATAATTAAAGTAATTTTATTTCATATTTTAAAACTATTTGGCTTTATCATTTATGGTTCAGTAAACCTGAAAGGAAAGAATCTATTGGCTAAATGCAGGGTTGTATCTTGGATTGGATCCTGAAACCGAAAAATGGTCAAGTGGAAAATCTAGTGAAATCCAAATAAGGACTGGAATTAATGTACCAGTGTTAATTACTTGTTTGATGGATATAGCATTGTTATGTAAGATGTTTAACTTCAGGAGAAACTAGGTTGGATAAAGGATATATGGGAACTGTCTATGATACCTTTGCAACTTTTCTGAAAATTTGAAGTTATTCCAAAAATAAGTTTTTTAATTTTAATTTTTATTTATTTTTAAGGATTTTATTTATTTATTTGAGGGAGAGAGAGAAAGAGATCACAAATAGGCAGAGGCAGGCGAGGCGGGGGTGGGAGCAGGCTCCCTGCTGAGCAGAGAGCACTTGATGTGGGGCTGGATCCCGGAACCCTGAGATCATGACCTGAGCCGAATTAACTCCCTGAGCCACCGAGGTGCCCCAATAAGTTTATTTAAAAAAAAGGGGGGGGGGCAACAAAATCTGTTGGGGTGGGGAAAGATATAGTAAGCATTGATTAAATAATTCATAATTTTTATAAAAGATTATATATGCATTTATTTGAGAGGGAGAAACAGAGACTCCCTGCTGAGTGGAGAGCCCCAAGCAGAGCTTGATCCCAGGATCCTGAGATCATGACCTGAACTGAAGGCAGATGTTTAACCAAGACTGAGCCACCCAGGCATCCCAAGATTCATAATTTTTAAAGATTTAAAAATAATACACTTAAAGCAGTATAGAATAATATAAATTTCGAAAACCTAAAGATCCCTGCTTAATTACTTTAGTCCCATTCCCTAGACGTAACCAGGTTTAGTTTTCATCTTTGTGTTTTAACTTTTTTGCTTACTACTTCTAGTGGTTATTGCCATAATTACAGAGGTGCTTATACCTCTAGACCTTGATCTATCAACTTTAGACAGTATCTACTGATTCTTTACCATGAAAGA
Source organism: Lutra lutra (assembly GCF_902655055.1). NCBI lineage: Eukaryota > Metazoa > Chordata > Mammalia > Carnivora > Mustelidae > Lutra > Lutra lutra. Next base: position 34,516,128 of record NC_062293.1, read on the forward strand.
TTGGTTTATTAGTGATAGTATTGTCAGTTTTTCTGTTGGTTATCTTTTTAACTTGAGAGATAGCTTAAATTTCAGTTTCTTAATATTTCTGTCAACTTCAGACAATCGTTGGCTCCCTGATATATATAAAGTGAAGAAATTCTCAGCTCTGCAGTACTCATCACCTCTTTCTGACATTTTATTTTCCCACTTTTGTTACTTTTACTCCCACTATAGTATTACTTTTACTGTAACTTATTTTTTTGTGCCCTTGTCCAGAAATAATTCAAGAGGGCTTATAGATAGATAACAACAGTATTTTGGCTTATAATGGTTATGTTTTAAAGAACTGGTTCTTTAAAACAAATTATTTTTTTTTCCCTCCCTTAAGATTTTATTTATTTATTTGGCACAGAGAGAGACAACGTGTGCACAAGCAGGGGGAGAGGCAGGCAGAGGGAAAAGGAAAAGCAGACTCCCCACCGAGCAAGGAGCCTGATAAGGGGCTCCATCCCAGGACCTTGGGATCATGACCCATGCCAAAGGCAGATGCTTAACCAACTGCACCACACAAGTGCCCAGGACAAATTCTTAAAATAAATGTGTGGAGAAGAAATAAGAGAAGTGGATTCTTCTTAGTGTACAGTCTTCTCTTCTGGGCCATTTGACCTGTCTGTATTTTATTCTGAGGATCTTTGTGCTTTCCTTCTGGGAACTTTTATTTTCTCAGCCATATCTAAGTTTCATAAGATGTTCTGCTTTGCATATAGCTTGGATTCTAGGATGCCTTCAATTGTAAGATCCTTCATTGCTTTAAAATAACTTACTATTAGGGGTGAGAGGAGAGCAGTACGTTAAATGCTTGACTGATTGAATGTAGTCCAATTTTAGAAATAATAAAATGAGAAAATCTAGTTGCATTTAATTTTTTAATTATAAGGGAAAATAAACATAAACATTAGGTCATCCTTAATTCAATTGCATACTTAGATTTTTTATATATTTTGGTGGATGTATTATAAGGGTATGTGTGGGTATACCTAACTTGTTTACTGGTTCCTCTATTTGCAGCTTTTTCTACTATAAACAGTGCTGTTTTTTTCTTTTTCTTAAAACTAAATCTTTGCTTATATCTGTGACTTTTTTTTTTTTTCTTTCAGATGATGAAGTAGAATTTCTGGGTTAAAGAGATGTGTATTTTTGTAGTATAACTTTTTAATAAAAGCAAGTTAACTTACATTTTCGCTATTAATCATCACTAAAATAAAACTTTTTCTTCTTTATTAGTGAACACTTGTCCTGCTCTTTCACCTTTTTCTTGCATGGAGATAGCAATGTTTGTACCAGTGTGGAAATTAACCAACATCAACCAGTATACCTTCTTAGTGAAGAGCATATCACCCTTGCTCAACAGTCTAATAGCCCATTTCAAGGTAGATTATTTTACTATCTTAGATATTTGATCTCTTATTGTTTCAAGAAAACTCGTACTGCAATTGGTAATTTTAAATTTTGGTATTAATGAGATTTCCCTGTTCTTTAGCCTAGCAATTACTCTTTTTTCCTGTTTTAAGTCAATGAAATAAGCTTTTTAATACAAATATTTTTAAAAATTCTTGTACATGAATGATAACGTATTTTAAAATGCTCTTTTAAATAGCACTTAGCAGATATATATGTTTATGCTTTCAAGGTCATCTTTTGTGTCCAGTCATGTAAGCCATTTTTAATGTTGGTACATGGGGATTTTGATATTTACATGAAATTGCTGATTGGTTTTTAAAGACTGACAGTATGTTCTTGTTTTAATTCTAACCCTAATATTTGCTTTTTAAAAATTTACATGGCAGTGCATAATGAAAGTACTTAGATTTATAGATACATGCACGCACACAGTTTTTCCTTAAGTTGCTTTTTCTTACTGGAAATCAAGAGAACTTGAAGGATATACGTAACACCCCAACTCATGTTGAAATTCTAACCATGTGAGATACTTTGGGTGAACAAAATTTTAAGATTTTATAATAAATATTGTGCTTTATCTTCACAATAGTGAGGTATAATAATTTTTTCTCTGAAATGACTGTTAATATGAGTTTCCTTTTATTTTTTAGATTGCATAATTACTTGTCAAACTATTCATTGTGATCTTACCTGGTGTACCAATCTTTAGTTACTTACTTGATGTCTCTTTTGGGTTTCTAGTAATCTTAAGCCCATTTGGACTAAATGGCACTCTCACAGGACAAGCATTCAAGATGTCTGATTCAGCTACCAAAAAACTGATTGGTGAATGGAAACAATTCTATCCTATCTCATCTTGCTTAAAGGAGATGTCTGAAGAAAAACAGGAAGATATGGATTGGGAAGATGATTCTTTAGCTGCAGTAGAAGTTCTTGTTGGTATGGATTCTGAGTATTAAATTTAAGGGGAAAGTATGTGACTGTATGTTGCTTAGATTTTGTTGAATGATAATTCCAATACCTTAGTGCCTTTCAGCATTAAACATGTATTTCTTTGTTTTCTCCTCACATTACATAAGGGCTGCGGTATGATTGTGGTTTGGCTCCTCATATCTTGTCATTATACAACCTAGGTTCAGTGATTACCCACTCTCAGGGACATGCTGTTCTTAAAGACCAGAGGAATAATAAGTACTGAGTGTAACTATGTAAGTGTATTTAAATCTTCTGCTAGGATATAATGTATGTTACATCTGCTTACACTGCATTAGAAAGAACTAGTCACTTTGTCATGCCAAAGTCATTGGGGCAAGGAAGTATATTTCACCTAGAGGTAAGCATGCTAAAGATGGGAAGAAGATAACTGTGAATGAGTAACATTTGGAAGCCGGAAAGTTGTCCACCAGTGTTGTGTAGTATTTTAACATTCGGTAAAACTTGCCTCTGATAACTTTTGGAAGGTAGAAGATACACTTAAGAACTCATGGCTTTGATCTGCTCTGCCCAGGTCAGCTCTTTTCATATTGGCTCTTCTATATGGTTTTCTCATTCAGGGACCCAGATTAACAAGGTAAACTATATTTGGGACATGTGCATCTTGAGGGAAAGAACAGGAATAAGAGAGGCTGGAGTGATCGTGAAGCACATTTAAAGCTCCTGTTGGGATCTGGTTTATATCACATGCAGGTCACACAGGCAAGCCTAACAATGGAGTGAATAGGTATTCTCCATATTAGAGAGATGGGGGAGGTGTGGGGAATGTATAATTGAGCAGATAATTAGGATTAGAATCTGCAGCAGTGTTTAATGGAATCATGTGGCTATATATGAAGATTGCCTTTTTCACTTTTTTTTTTTTAAATAAAAAGAATACCAGTATTGAATTTTAATAAATGCATTACTACCAGGGTAGTTGTGACAAAACCAGAAACAAAACACAAACATATATTAAGCTTTCATAAAAAGATGTATGAAGAAGAAAGCAGAAAATGGTCCTTAATTCTAGTGTCCAGATTACCTTTGTTAAACTTAAAAAATTTTAAAAATAGAATTATAGTTTTCAGCTTTATATATAAAGATTTAAAAGTAATATACACTCATGGTTAGAAAATCCAAAAATGAAAAGGGAAAGCTGCTTGCTTCTCAGTCTCTCACTGAAGGTAACCATTAAAGGTATTAACAGCTTCTCTTAGTTTCTTCCAAAAAACCTTATGCCAAAAGGAGCATATATTTATAAAAATTACATTAAGAGGGTGCCTGGGTGGCTCAGTGGGTTAAAGCCTCTGCCTTCCGCTCAGGTCATGATGTCAGGGTCCTGGGATCGAGCCCCGCATCAGGCTCTCTGCTCAGCAGGGAGCCTGCTTCCCTTCTTTCTGCCTGCCTCTCTGCCTACTTGTGATCTCTGTGTGTCAAATAAATAAATCTTTAAAAAAAAATACATTAAGTTTATTTAATTAAACAAATATAATCATATAAACTTTTCCATTACAGTACTTTTTTTTTTTTTTTTTTAAAGATTTTATTTATTTGACAGAGATCACAAGCAGGCAGAGAGGCAGGCAGAGAGAGAGGAGGAAGCAGGCTCCCTGCTGAGCAGAGAGCCCGATGCGGGGCTCGATCCCAGGACCCTGAGACCATGACCTGAGCCGAAGGCAGCGGCTTAACCCACTGAGCCACCCAGGCGCCCCTCCATTACAGTACTTTTGAGTGAAACTAATCCCACTATAGTCACAGTGGTAATTTATTTTCCTGTCCATTATTTTTTCCTTTCAGCTGGTGTCCGAATGATCTACCCAGCATGCTTTGTTCTAGTCCCTCAGTCAGACATTCCTACTCCTAGCTCTGTGGGATCCTCTCACTGTTCAGCTTCTTGCTTGGGTGTCCACCAAGTGCCTGCTTCCACAAGAGATCCTGCTATATCTTCAGTTACTCTTACACCACCTACATCTCCTGAGGAAGTCCAAACAGGTATGTATTAATCTGTTTCATTAACACTAGTTATAAATCTGTTGTAATTATTTTGAAATAATTTCAGACTTACTGAAGAGTTTCCATGTATAATACAAAGAACTCCCTCATCCAGATTTCCAAACTGTTAGCATTGGTTCCATCACCCTCTCTAGATGTATACATTTATTATCATTGGTCTTTTTCTGAATCATTTGAGAACAAGCTGCAGACACAATGCCCCATTATGCCCACTGACTCAGTGTTTTTCCCAAATTTAAGAACACTCTCCTGTATAACTACCATTTAATCCTCAAAGTCAGGGAGTTAGCATTGATAGAACACTACCACCAAGTTTACATCCTCTGTTTGGATTTTTTGCTTTCTGTATTTTTTTTTTTTAAGATTTTATTCATTTATTTGACAGAGATCACAAGTAGGCAGAGAGGCAGGCAGTGAGGATGGGGGAGGTAGGTTCCCTGCTGAGCAGAGATCCCCATGCAGGGCTTGATCCCAGGATCCTGGGATGATGACCTGAGCTGAAGGCAGAGCCTTTAACCCACTGAGCCACCCAGGCGCCCATGCTTTCTGTATTTTAAGTAAAGTAACATGCTTTTTGCTTCAAATATATGGAGGCAAATCAGATAACTGTGGAATACACTGCATAACAAATTAACAAGAAAAAAAAACCCAAGCCCAAACCCAAATAATGTTACTTTAAAAGTACTTTTATTCTCCTATAGCCTATTCTTTTTTGTTTGTTTTCAGTTGATCCTCAGTCTGCCCAGAAGTGGGTCAAATTTTCTTCAGTGTCTGATGGCTTCAACTCTGATAGTACTAACCACCATGGTGGGAAAATACCCAGAAAATTAGCAAATCATGTGGTGGATAGAGTTTGGCAAGAATGCAATATGAACAGAGCACAGAACAAGTACGTGTTTTCATTTTCAAGTTTAAAATACTGCATGTTGGTAGTTATTTGCACATAGATATTTAAAGTATAGAGTCATTTGTATGACTTTAAAAGTCTGACTTTTGAACTTCAATTTTAATGCTTAATTCATGGTTATAGAAAACCTTATGATTTCTAATGAATTTTATAATTTCAAATCTTAGGAGGAAATATTCAGCTTCATCAGGTGGTCTGTCTGAAGAAGAGATACCTGATAAAGTAGCATCCTGGGATTTTGTTGAAGCCACACAAAGAACAAACTGCAGCTGTTTGAGGTAGTTTTGCTTTTTTTTTTTCCCCCCTGTTGATGAATGTTTATATATGTGGGTGTGATAGTGTCTTATGCTGTTGAAAAGTTAGGTCTCACTTCGAGCTAGCTTAACCTAAGCACAATTTGTGAGGATTTTTTTCAAAAGAAAAATTTGAGGGGAAAAAAAATTCAGTGACTTGGAGCTGATTATAGAAGTACATACAAATGTGTGCCATAGTCTTTACACAGTTACCAGAGCTGAACTGTGAAGGCTTGGTTTTACAGCTAAATAAAAGAATTTTATACCAGAGTATAGTATATGTAGTATCTATAAGGTAAAAGACACGTAAGTCTCTTGAGAAAAGAGTTCATAGATGGCACTGTGCCTGAGAAATTTCTTCCATAGGTTCTCATCAAAAAGGTGATAGATGATATACTAGATGAAAATTTCTGCAGTCCTTCCCTCCCCGCCCCCCTTTTTAAAGATTTTATTTAAGACAAACCATGAGAGACTGGACTCTGAGAAACGAACTGAGGGTTTTGGAGGGAAGGAAGGTAGGGGCTGGGTGAGCCTCATGGTAGGTATTAAGGAGGGCATGTATTGCATGGAGCACTGGATGTGGTGCATAAAGTGATAAAGAAAGAAAAAAAGTGTCAGAAAATATGAAAAAAAAAAAAAAAAAAACAACCCAGCAAGTAGTCAGTAGTCAGTAATTTTTTAAATAAAAAATAGCTACCTACCCTCAAAAAGAAAAAAAAAAAGATTTTATGTATGTATTAGAGAGTGAGAGAGGGAACACAAACAGAGGAAGTGGAAGAGGGAGAAGCAGGCTTCCTGCCGAGCGGGGAGCCTGATGTGGGGCTTGATCCCAGGACCCTATGATCATGACCTGAGCTGAAGGCAGACGCTTAACGACTGAGCCACCCAGGTGCCCCTTGCAATCCTTTTTATAGTAAATATGGTATTAGGTATTACCCAGCAATTTCTTTTAACATCCTTTTGTGCAAAGTCTAGGGAAATGTTGAAATAAGATTCAGAAGGAACGATTCTACAAGGGATTGAAGCTGCACTGTAAAAATACAAACTTTCTCATAGCCTATATTGGTTAAAGATTAGTAGAAGAATGGATGAACTTGAAATTCTTTGGGCAGTTGTATTTCTGTATTGGAGACTTTGAGATTTGGTTATCAGAGGCATTTGGATTATATTGCCTAGATTTTATTATTTTATTCTAAAATGAAAGGTAGATCATATGCTTTTGCAGTCTTGTAAACAAATAATATCCCTGACATCCCTTACCAGAACTTGTGAGCTAATAGTTGGTTACTCTTTTGCCACAGATGTGAGCCAAAGGAATGGAGTGCATGTATGTTAGGGCCAAGGTTTTTCTTATATTAGCTTTGTTTGATTGAATACAGTGATAGAGGGGCACCTGGGTGGCTCAGTCGGTTAAGCGGCTATCTTTGGCTCAGGTCATGATCCCAGGGTCTGGGATTGAGCCCCTCATTGGGCTGTTCAGCTTGGGTGGAGTAGGGGAGGTCTGTTTCTTTCCCTGTTCAGCTTGGGTGGAGTAGGGGAGTTCTGTTTCTTTCCCTACCTCTGCCTCTACCCCTGCCTGTGTGTGCTCGCACTCTTTCTCTCTCTCTCAAATAAATAAAATCCTAAAAAAAAAAAAAAAAAAAAAAGAATACCGTGAAAGACTCTCAAGTGTTCTGGTTTGTTTTTGTGTAGGTTAAATGTACTTACATAGATTCTTTGCATTAAAGACTGTATAGTTTTTTGAAGTCTGACAACTGTGTTAAAAACTTGTCTAAAAATTTTGTATAATCTATACATGTGACTGACTTTGGTATATTTGCTCCTCTAGGAAGTAACAGTGTTTCTAATAATTTACTTGCCCCTCCCCCCATTACTGCATTTATTAAACAACTTGACAAGTTGTTTAATAGTTTAATAGTTTAATAGTTTAAAATAGTTTAACATCATAGCCATTTGGACAGAGGCGACCCAAACCTAATCTTCAAATGTAGAGCTCCATGACGTTATTTGAGACCAGAGATCAGCAGCTATGATCCATTGGCCAAATTTGGCTCACTGCTTGTTTTTATATGTCCTGTGGGCTGAGAATGATTTTTACATTTTTAAATAGTTGGAAAAAATAAAAAAAAATATTTTGTGACATGTGAAGCTTGCATGAAATTCAAATTTTAATGTCCATAAAGATTTATTGGAACAGAGTCACATCTGTTCATTTACATGTGAACTGTGGCTGCTTTCACAGAGTTGAGTAGTAGTGGCACAGACTACATGGTCTCCGGAGCCTAAAATATTTACCATCTGGTCCTTTGCAGAAAAAGTTTACCAGTTCCTAGTCTAAAATCAGTAGAATGCTTAAATGAAATTAGGCTTTTCTTTCAATATTGGCATTTTTATCAAGCAGCTCTTCTTCTTTAGTTCCTAACCTAGATTTTGTTTTGTTCTTTTTTGAAAGATGCAAGTTTTAAGTATATTTGTTTAAAATGGTTTTGTTTATTTATTTTTAAGATTTTTTTTTTAGTTTTAAAAGTGTTCTTTTTAAGATTTTTATTAGAGGATGAGCAAGGGAGAATGGCAGAGGGAGAGAGAGAAGACTCCCTACTGAGCAGGGAGCCTGATGTGGGGCTCGATCCCAGGACCTTGGGATCATGACCTGAGCCAAAGGCAGACATTTAACTGACTGAGCCACTCAGGAACCCCTAAAATGGTTTTAGAGGAAGACCCTCAAAGTGCATATTGGTAAACATAAGTTTAAGTTTAAATTCTTGGCTTCTAAGCTGAACTTTTATATTTCAAAACTTACTGTGTCTCATATTTCCAGAAATTCCTCCCAGGTATAGAGAGATTTGATATAATGAAATTTTGTATAATCTATACATGTGACTGACTTTGGTATATTTGCTCCTCTAGGAAGTAACAGTGTTTCTAATAATTTACTTGCCCCTCCCCCCATTACTGCATTTTGTACCTCTAATTCCTCCTTCACTTCCCTCAAATCAGGTTCTCTTAATTCTTAAATAAGGCTTAAAATAGATGTTGAGCCACCACGTGTATCATCTGCTGCCATAGAACATAGGAAGTAGGGCACACATTTGATAACTTGACTGTGCTAGTCAGCCAGTTTGCTGTCAGATCTCTCCTGCTTTTTCCCTGCTCTGTTCTGTGTTGCAAGGGATTACATTTCCTAGTGTCCTTTGCTTTCTACATGTGTTTGTTATTGCCCCCACCCCCCAACTTTATTGAGATATCATTGATAAATAACATTGTGAGAGTTTAAAATGTACAATGTGATTATTTGACTAGACCAGCCTGCTTTCTGGATTTGGCAATGGTAGGTGCTAACGGAAGATTGGTGGGTGAGATGAGGAAAGAAGCCAGCGTATTTTTCTACCCCTTTTTTTGAGCCAACTCCAGCAGCACTTCTCTGTCCTATTAATGGCCCCTTCTTCCGTGGTCCAGTTTACCACTGAAGACATCACACTGTGGTTCTAACACCATTCCACGCTTCTTTGATCTGGTGATACTATTTCGTTTTACTACCCTTTTAGTTCAAGAAGTCACAGAAGCTCTCTGCTATTGGTAATCTGTGAGTTGCTTCATTTTCCTCTTTTTTTGGGTAACGGATTCTCTATAGTAGATTTCCTCTTGGTAAGACACAGGACTGGACCCTGAACAACATGTTGATTTCTCTTAGAAATCAACTTGAAGGAAAAAAATGCATAGTTATATAAGCAATTTGAATGAGTATGTAATGTATGATTTGAAGATTTAAATTATACAAATAGAGCTGAAGTTACCCTTGACCACTATCAGTCTCTTTCCAAATGCTACTACTTTTCCTTAGAATTGACTACTGGCCAATTAGGTATTATTTCCATAGTTTTTCTGTAATTCTGTGTATGTCTTTTTCCTCTCAACACAAAAATATGATACGGATGTATTTGACAGCTTATTTTTTTCATTTAATGTGCCTCAGATCGTTCCATTCTAGTTACCTGTAGATCTGCCATATTATTGTTAAAAACTTCTTGGTATTCCACTGAAGTACCATAGTGTATATAATCATTCTGGGTTTGATGGACAAATAGGTTGTTTCCAAAAGTTTTTGTTTGTGTTTACTTTAAAAAAAATAATACTTCTAGGACTGTCAATTATTTATCAGACTTTTTTTGAACACTTACTCTATGATAGATGTCCTAAGCTCAAATACAGTCATGAATACGGCTCCTGCTATTATGCATCCTATACAGTAATGGGATAGATAATTATTAAAATAAGAATTTTTAATCTTTAGATTTTTAAGAGTGGTGAGTGCTAAGAGGAAAAAAGTTAGGTGGGTGATGTGATACAGAGTTGTGTGAGGGGGGGCTGTTAAATACTTGCAAATTCAAAAAGATCCTACCAACTTTATTCCCACTTTTTATATAAGAAGTGCTCGTTTTTCTTGTGCTTTCACTGATCTGAGAACAGTCCTTAAAATTAATTTTTTGCTAGTAGAGTGAATGAAAAGCATAAAATTGTTTTAAATTGGCTTTTTTCAGTTATTAATGAGATTAAATATTGCATATTTATTGAAATTAAGCTTTAGTGTGATAGAGTGTTCTTAAGAAAATTAGCTCTACGCAAGCTATATAAATAGAAAGTGATACAATAAATTTCAGATGTTAACATTAAAATATTAGGAACTTTATCAGTAGGAAAACAAATCTAAAGGAATCTTTCTGTTGGATTTTGCTTTAAGAACACAACTTCTTTTTTGGGACAATTCCCCAAATTAGTTGAGTTCTTTTATGAAATTCACTTGTTTTTTATAAAGGAGACTAGCTTCCCCCCCCTTAAGATTTATTTATTTTTAGAAAGGGAGAGAGAGAAGAGCGGGGGGCCTGACATGAGGCTTGATCTTGGGAGCCTGAGATCATTACCTGAGCTGAAACCAAAAGTTGGAAGCTCAACCAACTGAGCCACCCACGTTCCTCTAGAGGAGACTAGCCTTAAGGAAAGTGTTCATACTGTGTATTGTGTAAGACTGATAAATCTACAGACCTGGACCTCTGAAACAAATAATATATGTTAATAAATATTAACATATTTGACATATGTTAATAATATATGTCAAATATATTATTTGAAACAAATAATATATGTTAACATAATATTATGTTAACATAATAATATATGTTAATATGCCCCATATTTTAGTTAAATTTTAAAGTTCTATTTAATTTATTTAAAAAAACCCCAATAAACCCAGTACACATTAACATGAATAAGAGACTTGTATAGAAATCAATTGTGGGGGCGCCTGGGTGGCTCAGTGGTTAGAGCCTCTGCCTTCGGCTCAGGTCATGATCTCAGGGTCCTGGGATCAAGCCCCGCATTGGGCTCTCTGCTCTGCAGGGAGCTTGCTTCCTCCTCTCTCTCTGCCTGCCTCTCTGCCTACTTGTGATCTCTGTCTGTCAAATAAATAAATAAAATCTTAAAAAAAAAAAAAAAGAAATCAGTTGTGTTTTGTGAAGCAAACAATACTAGAAGAGTGGCATTGTTGTACAGTTCTGCAAATCTCTTCAGTATTGAGCTTAATAGAAGATACCCAGATTCTCATCTCCTTCTGCAATCAGTCTTCTGTGTATGTTGTCTTAGTTGAAGTATGTGAAGAAAATCCAGCCTCACAAAGCTATGCAATTGGAAGAGGGGAAGAGTTTATTTTAATAGCTTTATCAGGTAATTGAGGATATGCTTTGATACTACACCAAAGTTTGACAAGTGGTGGTTTCTAAAAGATTAGTTTAAATGTATAATCTGAAGCCATATTAATCACATTCCTGTATTCCATAATAACTAGATGAATCTTTTACTTATGCGTGATTTGGAAAATTCATCATTTGGTAAATATGAAGTCACTGAATTATGTGGATTCTTGAATGTTAACACATTTTGTTGTATGGTATAAAAAATTTGCGTTTGTTCATATCGCCAGTGATCTCATTAGAAAAATCCTTTTAATATTGGAAAGTTGTGAAGCTTATTGTCGCAGATAAAATTTCCAAATTCTCAGTCTTGCTTAAAAGCTCAAATTTAATTATTTGTTTTTCCTTAAAGTGATAAACTCCTTTTGTTCATTTTTGAGACCCAAATAACCACGTCTGCCAGATAACCAAATCTAGGTAACTAAGGTTTATCAGTTAATTATTGGTGTATTTATTTATTTAATTATTAAAAAAAAATTTTTTTTAAAGATTTTATTTATCCATTTGACAGATCACAAGTAGGCAGAGAGACAGGCAGAGAGAGAGGGGGAAGCAGGCTCCCCGCTAAGCAGGGAGCCCAATGCAGGGCTCGATCCCAGGACGCTGAGATTATGACCTGAGCTGAAGGCAGAGGCTTAACCCACTGAGTCACCCAGGTGCCCTAATTATTGTTTTTTTAAATGAAAACAGTGTTCTATGAAAAAAATGCCTAGTTTAGCTTGCAACTCAAATATATAAGGACTTTCCCTTAAATCAGCCATTGTTTTTAATATGTGGCAGAAATGCTTTATGTGTATTTCCTTTTTTTTTTAATGAGTTTTTTTTTTTTTCAGATTTTATTTATTTATTTGTCAGAGAGAGGGAGAGAGAGCAAGCACAGGCAGACAGAATGGCAGGCAGAGGCAGAGGGAGAAGCAGGCTCCCTGATGATCAAGGACCCCGATTGGGACTCGATCCCAGGACGCTGGGATCATGACCTGAGCCGAAGGCAGCTGCTTAACCAATTGAGCCACCCAGGCGTCCCATGAGTTTTTGTTTTTTAAGTAAACTCTATACCCCAGGCAGGCCTTGAACTCATGACCCTAACTGAGATCAAGAGTCACATGCTCTGCCAACTGAGCAAGCTGGGTGCTCCTCCTATTTCTTTACGTAGAATATGAAAAGCTGTATATGCAAAGATTGAATTTAATAAAGATAACTTTTTTTTTTTTTAAGATTTTGATTATTTATTTATTTGACAGAGAGATCACAAGTAGGCAGAGAGGCAGGCAGAGAGGGGGGGGGAAGCAGGCTCCCCACTGAGCAGAGAGCCTGATGCGGGGCTCGATCCCAGGACCCCGAGATCATGACCTGAGCTGAAGGCAGAGGCTTAACCCATTGAGCCACCCAGGCGACCCTAAAGATTACTTTTTTAATCTTCAGAAGGATATTCTTAAGTGAAACTGACTTTTAAAAAAATTGAGTATGTTGGTAAAGAACATAGTACTTCTACTAATAGTATCACTGTCTTGATTCATGTTTGGTTGCCAGCAGTTTTACTGTCCCTTGCTTTTGTAACTTCATTGTAAATATCACCATAATGAAAAAGGCAAATAATGGGGGCGCTTGGGTAGCTCGGTGGGTTAAAGCTTCTGCTTTTGGCTCAGGTCATGATCCCAGGGTGCTGGGATCGAGCCCCGCATCGGGCTCTCTGCTCAGCGGGGAGCCTGCTTCCTCCTCTCTCTCTGCCTGCTTCTCTGCCTACTTGTGATCTGTCTGTCAAATAAATAAATCTTAAAAAAAAAAAAAAAAGGCAAGTAATGTCTTGATGCTATTATGATAATGGTTTGACCTCCACAAACAACCCCTGAAAGAGTGTGAACCATATTTTGAGGACTTTTGTAGTAGACACTAAAATATTTGAATAGTTATTAAATGAATAAAAACGGTCATGCTATCTACTTATTCTTGCCTTCTTCTGTTTTGTTTTTTTCCTGTGTTTTGTTTTTTTCCTTTGCTTTCCTTTCCCTTTCTTGCTGTTATTATTGATTATTGACTGTTGTCCTTTTTTTCTTAACCTGGCTTAGAAGTTACTCTATTTTAATTCTTCTGTAAGTTGAATCAAACATTTATTGCATTTGTTTTCTGTCAAATTGAAAGTTAATCATTATGTCTGTTTTCCTTATTGCATTGTGTTCTGTCAAATCGAAAGTTAATCTTTATGTCCATTTTCTTTATGGAACAGACAAGGACCTTTGGACATGTTAATCTTGCCCCAGTTATTTTCTGTGTTGTTGTTTTTTGCATTTTAGTTCTACCTTGTTCTGTTGGGAAAATTTTCAAACATGTAGAAAAGTAAGAAAATTGGACTGTGTACTTTTATGTAGCAGCCATCCATATTTACTTACTACATTTACTTCATTTAGACCTCTTCTACTGAAGACTTGTAAAAATTTTAACATTTTATTGAAGTTGATTCATCTAAAATGATTATTTTGACATATCAGTATAAAACTTTGAGATCCTTGGCATCTTTTTTTTCATGTCTTCAAAAACTGGTTTACATTTTACACTTGAAGCACATCTCAATTTGAACTAGACACATTTTGAGTTTCTAGTAGTCACATGTGATTGTAGATATCATTGTTAGACAGCAGAACTTTAGAAATAGAACTAGGACCAATGACTGTAAGATACACAAAAGGGAAGTTTCCATTTAGCATAAATTAATTTTTAACAGGGTGCCTGGCTTGTTGTCTGGACTCTTGATCTTGGGGTCATGAGTTTGAGCCCCACACTGGGGATAGATTACTTAAATAAAATTTTTTTTAATTCTTTTTTAACAACTGGAGCTATTTAACAATGGAATGCATTTCCTTATAAGGTAATGTGGGCCTTGTCATTGAAAGTATTCAAAGACAGGATGATCAGAGAAGGGATTATTCTACATTGGAATAAACTACTGCTTGTTTTTTAATGACCAGTTTTTTATTAAAAATTTTTTAAATGCTAAATTTGAATAATTCAAATAATGCACATGAAATAAAATTAAAAACTTAATTTCCTCTCATATATGTCTGCAGATCTGCCTACTTTCTTTCATACAAATGACATCATGCTATATATACTGTTCTGCAGCTTTCTTTTTTTGATAAACAGTTATCATGGGTATTTTTCTATGTTAACATATATGGACCCTCCTCTGAGTTAAGTTTATACTACTCCATAATACTGTGAAGATGTAATACTTTATTTGGGCATTCCCCTATGCTGTACTCTTGGCTGAAGTTTTTTTTTTAGAGATTTTATTTATTTATTTGAGGGAACGAGAGAGCACTAGCAGGAGGGAGGGGCAGAAGAAGAGGGAGAAGCAGACTCCCCGCTGAGCAGCGAGCCCCATGTGGGGCTCGATCCTAGGACCCTGAGATCATGACCTGAGCTGAAGGCTGGTGCTTAACGAGCTGAGCCACCCAGGCACACCTTGCTGAAAATTTTTAAAGCAAATACTAAGTATCATTTCACTCCTTCAGTACACAACTCTAGTAATTTATTATTAATTATCTATTAATATTTTATTATTTTCTTACATAACTGTAATTTCATTATCACACCTAATAAAAAGAATAGTATTTTCTTAGTATCATCTCATACCGTCTACAGATTTGTCTCTGAAATATCTTTTTGTAGTAGATTTGTTTTGACAAGGATCTGAACAGGAAGTTTACATTTGGTTAAGTCTTCTAGGTCTCTCTTGTAATCCCCTACACCATTTTTATGCCATTGACTTGGTTGGAAAAGCTATGTCAGTTATCCTGTGGAATGTTCCATATTCTGGATTTCTCAGTTTTTCATATATATTATAACCTGTACTTTAAGTGTGTCATTTAATTTCTTCCTTTATCCCTTGCATTTCTATAAATGGAAGTTAGTTGTAGAGCTGTGCTGTCCAGTTCTAGCCACTAGTGGCTATTTAAAGTATTTGGATTTAAATACACTTAAAAATTCAGTTTCTCAGTTGAACTAGTCACATATCAGGTCCTCAGTAGCCAAATAGAACATTTCCATTATTACAGGAAGTTTTGTTGGACAGTGCTGATCTAGAGGCTTAATGTATTCATGTTTAATTTTTAAAAATTTTTAAATTTTATTTTTGAGAGAGCAAATGTGTGAGCTGTGGGTTGGGGGAGAGAGAAAGGATCTTAGGCGGGCTCCACGCCCAGCACACACACCCTGACACTGGGCTCAGTCTCAGGACCCTGAGATCTTGACCTGAGCTGAAATCAAGAGTCAGATGCTCAACCCACTGAGGCACCGAGGCACACCTCAAGCTCAAAATATTTGAGGAGAATACTTTGTAAGTGGTGCTGTGTTGTTTTGTATTGTGTCACATCAGAAGACAAATGTCTGTTTGTTCTTCACTTTTAATAATTAGTTGAGATTGAGGAGGTGATGATCAGCTTTGACCCCTCATTGTAAAGTTGACCATTTTTACTATGAATAATCTCTTTTTTCTTACTACTTTGGCTAAAACTTTCAATAGTTATTGAATAGAAATATTGAATTAATGTTTTTGCTTTGTTCCCAGTTGCAGGGATAAATTTTTCAGTCTTTTATCATTAAGTATGATATTAGTTGTTTCTCATAGATGTCCTTTATCAAATTAAGTTTTAGTCTGCATTTTGAACCTTCTTATAATGAATTATGTGTTGAATTTTGCCATATGTTTTTTTGTACTTTTGGAGATAACTATATGGTTTTCTCTTTTATTCTGTTAATGTGATGAATAATACTGATTTCTGTTGAATGTTCTACCTTCTATTCCTGGGACAGCTATCGTTTGGTCATGATGTATTATACTTTTATAAATTACTGGATTACTAATATTTTGTTAATGATTTACATCTATATTCTTGAGGGATATTATTCTGTGATTTCCTTTTCTTATAATGTCTTTGATTTTGTTAACAGGTTAATGTGGATTTTTAATTATGTCTTTTTGACATAATCCTAATTTTCTTCGATAACTTTCATGCTTTTTTCCCCTTATGCATATAATTATGTCCTAGACTCTGTACGGAGGAGTGTTCAGCATGTTCCCTGAATAGAGAGGGTTCTTCAAAACACCTACAATTGCTTTTTCATACTTTTTGGTTATCTCTGACACAACAAAAATCTAATGAATACTGAATGCTTTTACTTTATATTCCTCCACATTTTTTGCTTAGTTTCTTAGTTTAAAAAATACATTATATACATCATTGTCAGTTGAATTTAGAAATCTCAAGGTGCACAGTATTTTTACTACACTTAAATCTTAAACTCTGAACAAAATTACTAGGTTTTTAGGTATATAGTTTTAAGTTTTTCAGTTTCAGAATTCCTTCACATTATGAGGAAAATAATTCTTTTAGTCAATTTCTTTTCTAGTTAGCTGATTCTTTAGTTTGTAGTGGTAAGACTTGGGAGAAGGAAGGTAGGTGCTGTATGTGGTCCATCAAGCTGTTGCAGTGTGCTATCCAGAATGATTTAACTTCATTTCTGTAGAATAAGTTTTTTGGCTGTTTGCTATAGGATTGTAGATGATGTTTGAGCTCAGCCAATCCAATGATTTATAACAGTTATTCTGAAATATCAGGTACATTCATGAATGAATGAGTTTCAGATCTTTCTATACTTTTTATCTTAAAATAACTAGAATTTTATCTCTGTGTATTCACATACTAAAATATTTAGGTTGTGTGAGGCTCCTGGGTGGTTCAGTTGCTTAAGCATCTGCTTTCAGCTCAAGACATGATCCCAGGATCCTGGGATCAAGCCCTGCATCGGGCTCCCTGCTTAGGAGGGAGCCTGCTTCTCCCTCTCCCTCTGCCTGCCTCTCCCCCCTGCTTGTGCTCTCTCGCTTTCTCTGACAAATAAATAAATAAAATCTTTAAATAAAATAAAAACTTTAGGTTATGTAAGGTAAATCATCTTTGTTATCTGATCACATAGTTATTAAATGAGCAGAAGATAATTGGCTCTTATAAATCTTTCTGAAGTTCATAGTTTCAGGTTGCTGAACAAAGTATTTTTTCCGGGTAAATTCAAATAATTTACTTTTAGATTTATATGTAAAAAAACAAATACATGAATTGTCTAATAGTGTTAACTTGCGTACTTTGATGTAATAGCTATACTGTAACCATTCTTCTAACTTTTTAGGCACAAAAATCTCAAACCAAGAAATCCTGGACAACAAGGACAGGCACCGTCTTTAAGTCAGCAACAACAAGTACTTCCTAAGCACAAGACCAATGAAAAACAAGAAAAGAGTGAAAAACCACAGAAACGCCCCTTGACTCCTTTTCACCATCGTGTATCTGTTAGTGATGATGTTGGCATGGATACAGATTCAGCTAGCCAAAGACTTGTGATCTCCGCTCCAGACAGTCAAGTGAGATTTTCAAATATCCGAACTAATGATGTAGCAAAGACTCCTCAGATGCATGGCACCGAAATGGCAAATTCACCTCAGCCACCTCCACTTAGTCCTCACCCATGTGACGTGGTCGATGAAGGAGTGACTAAAACACCTTCAACTCCTCAAAGTCAGCATTTTTATCAAATGCCAACACCAGATCCCTTGGTTCCTTCTAAACCAATGGAAGATAGGATAGACAGTTTATCCCAGTCTTTCCCAGCTCAGTTCCAGGAAGCTGTAGAACCTACAGTGTATGTTGGTACAGCAGTAAACTTGGAAGAAGATGAAGCTAATATAGCCTGGAAATATTACAAGGTCCCAAAGAAAAAAGATGTAGAGTTTTTACCACCTCAGCTTCCAAGTGATAAATTCAAGGATGATCCAGTTGGACCTTTTGGACAGGAAAGTGTAACATCAGTTACAGAGTATGTATTTTTTTAATAGTCGCTATTTATAATTTAAGGGTAGAAATGATGTAAGTTCTTGATACTAGGACTCCAGAATTGGTTTCAGGGTTCGATTTATAATAATAATCCTTTAAGTATTCGTTTTGCATAACTTCTTTAGTGTGTTTTTTTCCTCAGGGCACCTCTTTATTGTGAAATATTAGTCACAAAAAAAGTGGAGAAAATAATAGCCCTTATCTATCTACCAACTTCATGGTTTTGCATATAATTAGAACTACTGTGTACAATTTTTCTTCCTCTATTTTTCCTTCCTCTGTCCTAAATTTGGTATTTATATCATTTCTATAGATGTTTTTATACATGTAGTTCTAGTTAGTTCATTTTAATTGCTTTATAGTGTTTCTTTGTTATGAATAATACATAATTTATCTACTTTCTTAAAGATGGACATGTTATTTTCAGTGTTTTTCCAGTTACATAGGATGTAGCAGTAAGCTTTTTTGTACATATTTCCTTATGTATTTGTATAAAATTTCTCCAGGGAATGCATTTAAAAATGGAATTGCTGGGCCTTGGGGTCATTGCCAGGTTGGCTCTCCACCTATACCAGTTTACATCTTCATCAACCAGGAGAGTATGAGAATGGTATTTTCCTCAGTGTTTGGTATTACAAGACTTTTAGTTTGGCTAATCTTCTGTATACAGAATGGCATCTTATTCTCTTAATATGTGTTTTCCAGATTCCTAACAAGATTAAGCATCATTTAAAATGTTCACTGGACATTTAGATTTCGTCCTTTGTGAACTGTCTATAGTCTATTTTTCTTTCACTTTTTCCCCCAATTCTTTGCATGTTCTGGCTATTAATCTTAGTTACATTTGTTATAGATATCTTCCTCCATTCTGTGGATTGTCATTGTCCACTTTCTGTGTGACATACTTGGGGTGGGAAGCTTTTTTGGGTTGCCCTTTACTATGTTACCCTGATTACATTTATATTCTGTCCCATAAATTTTTGCACTTTTA
Organism: Lutra lutra; assembly: GCF_902655055.1. NCBI lineage: Eukaryota > Metazoa > Chordata > Mammalia > Carnivora > Mustelidae > Lutra > Lutra lutra. Next base: position 34,535,375 of record NC_062293.1, read on the forward strand.
TCTATAAATTTCTCTAAAAGGTGAAAATCAACCAACAAAACATTAATTTCATTAAAAATGTCTGTCTTCTTACCAGTGCAAGACCAAAGAGTGTGCAAAGGTTATTGTCAGCAAAAGTATTTAAGGTTTTGATTTTAGCTTAGAATTTTAAAATTTCAGAAGAATATGTGCAGGTATAGTGATCCTTGGTTGTCTTTACTGGGCATTTGCAGTGAGCTCGATCAGTTTGAATTCTTTTTTTGTCCTTCTGGGAAGTTTTTATATCCCCCCCCCCTTCTCTGTGGAACCTCTGTAATTCATATGTTGGATTTCTGTATTTTCTTTCATTTCCCATGCAATTTTTCCTTTGTATTCTAAGAGGATTCCTCAAATTTCTTCTAATGCTTTCTTGAAGCCTTAATATTTATTGCTTATGTTTTCTTATTTCTAAACTTTTTAAAAAATAGCATTCCCTTATTTAATGTTCTATAATTTTTTCTTTAAAATTACTTTATTTTCCTTTTTTAAATAATTATTTCTTCATACACTTATTTTTTTCTTTTTTGAGAGAGATGTACTGAGAGGGTGGAGGGGAGAGGAAAAGAGAGAATCTTAAGCAGGTTCCATGCCCAGCATGGAACCCAAGCCCAGTGTTTGTGGGGGGCAGGGGGGAGCTCATTCCCTCAATCCTGACATTATGACCTGAGTTGAAATCAAGAGTCACATGCTTAAGTGGCTCAGCCATCTGTGCCCCTCTTCATACATTTTAGAATGAAGGAATAGGGGAGCTGATTGGCAGGCCTTACTCATTTAGTAAATAATTTAGTATATTCTTTGTATTAATTCTGTATACTGCTTTATGATAACTGTGTGGGGGATGATTTGGAGGGGAGGCCTGGTACCTAAATTCCAGAATAAAAAGATGTCAGATCTTGGGTTTTCATCAGGTAGCTTATTCATTTTTCTTAGAGAAGGAACTCTTACTCCTCCATTTTCAGCTCTTATTTTTCAATTCTGTCTGGAGATACAGGTCCAAATTTTCTCTCTCTCTCTCTCTCTCTCTCTTTTTTTTTTTTTTTTTTTTTTGAGAGTTTGGCTCTCCTGTTGTTTATATAGGTTGCCTATAGCCCCCTCTTGCATGTTCTAGGCCATGACCTTTCTCTGCTGTGTTTCATTGATTTTGAGCTTCCCTGAGACTAAGTAAAATGTGTAGCCCATTTGTAGCCTCAGCCTATCTCATTTTCCTGTTAAAGGTTTATTCTCTTTTTATATTCTTTATTTTAGTGGACAAACCTGTGTGCCTTATCTAGCTCTTTGAATCTTAAAGATACTCTGGTATTTTTTTTTTTTTTTAATTAGAATTAATCTGGATTTGAAACTTAGGGACTTCAGGATACCCTTATGATCATGGAAGAAACCTAGCTTATTAGTTTTTAGTCAGGAGATCTCATGAAAGCAAATGATGTCTTGGACACAAATCTAAAAGATCTGAGTACTGGAGGTATTATAAAAGTCCTCAATTCTTGTCTAGAACTACTGTTGGTCTTTCTGTTTCTGTACTTCTCTACATACCTAGTAGAGTGATCATTATAAGTTAAATGTTATGTTACTCATTTGCTTAAAACCCTTGAGTAGTTTTCCTTTACATTTAGAATAAAATCCAGACTCCTTCCTTATCTGAAAGATTCTGCCCAGTTCCTGCTAGTTCTTCACTCTTATTTACTAACTCTCTTATTTGCTTCTTGATTTCATGACATCAACTTTCTTGCTATTCCTTCAGAAAGCCAACCTCATTCCTAATGACCTTTAGAATTGTATTACAGATGGGCAGACAGTTCACCTCTTTCTTATTTAGCCCTGTTGAAAAGTTACCTTCTCAGGAGGTATTTTCCTTACTATTATTATCTAAACTCCCCAAATCACTGCCTATCTTGTACACTGCTTTTTAAAAATTTTTTATGTTTATTTTTTATTTTTTCTTTATATAGGTTATCTGAAATTACATTATGTATTTGTTAATGATCTTTTCATTAAAATGTAACCTATATGAGGGCAAGGACTCTCTGTCTTGTTTACTGCTGTATTTCTCTAGCATACACACACACATATACATGCCTAGAACAATTCTAGGTCCATAGCAGACATTTGGCAAATGTTGGGATAAATGAAACAATGGTATGGCCCTAGGGTTACTGATTTTAGAACTTGTTTTCTTTCTAGATTTTATTTTCTTATTTAATGTATATAAAATGTAGCATTGTGAATATTTTTAGCTTTACAAACTTACAGGGTGAGTTTTTATGGGCACATCATATTCATAAGATCCAAGAGTCCTAGCCATAACTTTAAGTAAGTGTATTAGCTGCTTGTGTGCATGAATGAACAAGTGAAATGAAATGAAGGTCTCTTAGAAGTTAATGCAGTTTAATCTTAGAATCTGTTCTGATAATATTTGACATTTTTGTCACTGAATAAGAATGAGAAGGAAGAAGCATAATGCAGGAAGGCAGCATGCAGAGTAGAATGGTGCTGGGTCATGATTATTTAAATTAAGGAAATGACATGCTTCCATCTGTTCCTAGTCACCATTTTTTCTACTTCATAAAAAGAAAGGAAAAGAATGAATAAAAGGTGTGTGTGTTTTTTTTTTTTTTAATTCTGTGTCTCATGTAAGTATTGTTTTGGTTTTACTAGTTACTAAATGTATATTGTGTCACAATTTACTTTTAGATGAATCCTTTTTATTATTATAGTAGATTAGAATATAAAAAATACCACAAAAAAGTAAGCCCTCAGCTTAGCTGCTTGAAACATGAACTAAAACATTTATGGAATATAATTGTTCTGTATTTGATAGGTTAGAAGTTTTTTGATTTTATTCTTTCCTTTTGTAGTTAACTGTTCTATGGCTGTAGTTCTCAGTTGGGGCAATTTCTTATTTCCCCACTCATACCTTCAGGTGACATGGGGTAGTGTTGTCACAACATGGGGCTTGCTAAATATCCTACCATATATATAGTACGGTCCCCAACAACAAAGCCCAAAATGTTAATAGTGTTGAAGTGCTTTAATATCATGAATCATTTTTAACAGAAATTTGAACTCTAGGATAGATTACTAAATTAGGCCAAACCTGTTTACTGATTAGTTTTACTAGGGAGATTCCCCCATACTATTTTATTATCCAGTAAAATATCTGGCATGGGCTTTAGTGTTAGCATTATGCTAAAGCAGAAGTTTTGGTTTTTTGATTTGTTTGTTTCCATATGTTAAAAGGATCTTGCTTGGGTAATTTAGTGATTCTGGTCCAGCTATTAATGTTACTTGAGATAGGAAGCCATGAGGATCATCTGTCAGATGATATTCCTTGTCATTAAAATAAGTTCTGTGAATTAATATTCTCTCACTGGCATTTAAACAACCTTAAATTTTTAAAAGAAGCATTGTATAGCTTTAAAGATAGGACTTTTCAGGGCACCTGGGTGGCTCAGTGGGTTAAAGCCTCTGCCTTCAGCTCAGGTCCTGATCCCAGGGTCTTGGGATAGAGCCCTGCATCAGGCTCCCTGCTTAGCAGGGAGCCTGCTTCCTCCTCTCTCTCTCTGCCTGCGTCTCTGCCTACTTGTGATCTCTGTCAAATAAATAAAAAATCTTTAAAAAAAAAAAAAAGATTTTTCTAGTCAGAGTAATCCATTCAGAAGTCTAGATTTTTATATAAATAAATTTTTGAATTCTTACTAGACATTGTAAATTTCTAATCTTTTTCCATACTCTTGAGTTTTGAAAGCATATTTAAATATATGGCAGGCAGTTAGGGGGCTGTTGTATCTCCTATGTTCTTTCACCCTTTTTAAAAGATCATACTCCTCAAAGATACATTTTATCAGTTTGAATAAAACTGAAGTTTCTCTAATATGCAAAATGCTATAAGGCACTGTTGGAGTATAAAATAAATTTGGTCCTGGCCCTAAATGAAATTGTAATCTAATGGAAAATAATGTTAAATTCTCTGATAGAAGTATACATAAAATATATTAGGGATGGAGAACCAGAGTAAAGAATAATTTCATTCCATTTATGAAGATCCAGAAGCTTTATGTAGTTTGGTATGGCTAGATTATCTGGTGTTGCTTACTAGTTTGGTATGTCATGATGAGTAAGGAGTCGTGAAAGGTGGGGTAGGGCTATATAATGGAATAGCAAAATATTGTTTATAAGTTTATGTATTAATGTATTATCCTTGAGATGATAGGGGCACTGGTGGAAGCTTTTTTGAAGTAGATAAAATAACAGGTTTTGGAAGATAGGATTTTAGAAATACTAACCAAGTAGCATTATTGAAAGACTGTTTAGATGAAGAGAGATGTATGAAAGGATGTCAGTTTGGACATCTTGAATAGCTCAGATACAAGGTAATTGAGGGCCAAAGGAAAATTAGAACGAGATCATTAGAGATGTATGGATTTTGTGGATGTAGAGTAGGCTGAAGAACTTTACAGCCAATCATTGAATAGTAAAGTAGGGGAGTAATAGAAGTGTTAAAGACCAGCATATTTATTTTATGAGGGAAAGAGGAAAAACAGATTTGAATGCTGCTTTCCTACTTTTTTACTTTGGACTAAATCTTCAGCTTAATTTTTATAATTTTTTTAAAGCGAAAGAAGCTGTAAATCTCTTGTTATCTTGAAGGAGAGGGATTGGGAAATTTTTATGTCTCTGTTAGGCCTTTGTGTAGAATATGACTTTTAACTATGTGCTTGTAATACATATACGTTGTAAATTTGTGAATTCAGTTTTAGGAGCCTGCTTAAAGATTCAGTCAGGCAGTTGTCAAGTGTTTCAAGCTTAGGAGAAAACTTATATTAACCCAGTTGGAGTAATACAGAGGCATAGAGGAGCAAGAATGTATCAGTAGAAATTTAAAAAGAAACTTTTTAAATAAAAATTGACAGGTGTGTGTCTTTTTTAGAAAGTGATGAAGGAGGAACTTGGATGTTTGTTTTATTTATGTTAAGTGAAAACTCATTTCCATTTGGTGTAAGTTAAGTTTTCCATTGATTGCTGTTAAAAGGTGGCATTGTGCTTCCATAATAGGCGAATAAAGAAAGCAATACTCTTGGTTTTTCTCATTAATTTTAGGTGCTGTTGGCTGCCTAACTAGGACAGAGTAATAGGATTCATCATTTTTAAACACCTTCCCAGTGTGCAGCATTGATGCCAGATTTTTTAGCAACTACTTTAAAGCAAAATTCCTTTTTAAATGTTTTAGTATTTGTTCAAGGAGAAAGGTTGGGTGGCACATAGCATATCCTACATACACGATATACACATCTGTGGCTATCCTCTTTTTGCTTCTAGTTATTTTTAGTTTCTCTATTAGTTAATGATAGCATCTATTTTAGAATAGTGGCTTTTAAGACCTTGTAAGTTTTGAAGATAGAGTTTCTGCAAAGAAACATGACAGTTTTTAATATCATTTTTCAAGGGCTTAGCTTAATACTTAATTCTAGTATTATTTGTGATTGCTTAAAATGGTCTTCTGTTCTGAATCAGAGGGAAACATTTCTAAACCCTGAGCAAGGAAGAACTATGCTTGAGCATATTTGTATCATGTTTTGTTTGGTAGTAAGGCCACATACATCAGGGTATTTTAACCATAGCATTCATCAATAGAACTAGATCCTACATTGTATTAGTGATATATCTAGTTTTTTATTGTATATATTAAATGGTTTTTAGAGTGTGTTATTTGACCTTTAAAAGTTAGTTTTAGTTATTTTGTTTCATAGAAGTCTATGATGAAATAAACTTCTGATTTACTGTATTCTAAATCTTTTAAGTAAATCTTATTTGATAATACAATAAAGCTTTACTTTTGACAGCAAGCTTGACTCAGTTTAAGGATTGATTCTGAAGATTGGAGATGATATTAGAAAAGGTACAATTAAAGAAAATAGGGGATTTTTTTATATTTATTGAATTCATTTATTCCTTAACATCTCCTTCTGTAGTTTATCTCTTTTTATAAATGTCAATCTTAATATTGTCATATCTTGTCTGGAAAGAATTTTATTGAATAAAGGCTTAAAAGCATGTGCTACTCTAAGGTATGTTAAATTCTCTACAATTGTATTTCAGGAGGGGCATGTGGGTGGCTCAGTTGAGTGTCCTAACTCTTGATTTTGGCTCAGGTCATGATCTCTCAGGTGGTGAGTTCAAGCCCCTTGTCAGGCTCCATGGTCAGTGGGGAGTCTGCTGGAGATTCTGTTCATCTCCCTCTGCCCCTCCCGCTGCTCATGTGCACAGGCATTCTCTCTCTCTCTCTTTAATAAATCTTACATAATTATTTTTAGGATGGAATGTTACTGTTGTCATAGTAAAAGAAAAGAGATACAATTAATGAATAATATAAAAGTAATTTCAATTTGCTTTGGGCTTTGCAAAGCTTCCTGTTCATGGCTGTACCTAATCCTCTTCCAGCTGGTCTGTATTTAGCTTTATATTTGATTGAAACTATCTCTGTAGTTAACCATTTGGCTATATGTCAGTTTCTTTTAGAAAAGGAGAGGTGTTATTCCTGTTTCACAAAAGTATGTGTATACTACATAATTGGATAGTGTTAAAGTGACTGAGTTTCTGAGTTTTTAATTTGGCATCTTTTAAAAATCGCAATTTTTTCTACTCTTAATTATTTTTAAATACAGAAGGATGTGTAATGTAAATAATTTATATTTTAATATTTGTTATGACTTGATACTCTTGATACTATTAACTACATTTAAATTCTTTGCATATCCTAATGTCTGTGATAACCGTTCAATAAAATAACAAGTTGTCTTTAGGCACTGCATTTGCTTTACTCATTTTTATTCTTCGTAGAGCCCTATGCAGTAGGATTGATCCTTTTAATGTTACTGCACATTAATTTAACTACCTATGTAAACAGTGTGGCAGTTTTTCTGCTTCTGCTAGAGGACAACTTAATATGAAAAGCAGAGTTGTGTTTTTCAGCCCTTCACAGAGTAGTGTTGTCTTTCAGGTTGGTGGTGGAGAGGGGTAGGGGTAGTGCGATTTTACACTTTGACCCTATGAATAGTTAATTTGAATATACATACTTAAAATCTGTCTAGCCCAACTTTGCTATATATTATCTTAGCAAACCATTTTTTTCTGCATAGTTTGCACATCAAAGAGACATACCCTTCATTTCCTATCTTATAACGTTAAACGTAAGTTTTAAGTAAGAAAATCTATGTCAAAGTAGATGGAAAAACCATTTTCACAGTATTTATGTTAAAATCTAATAGTTCAAAAAATAGTTACTTAGGGTCTAACATGGTAAGGTATAAAGCTACTTTTAAGAAATAAATGTTCATTTATAGAACAGTACTATTCTAAAAATTGTTTTTTTGGTTTTTTTTTTTAAGATTTTATTTATTTATTTTAGATGGAGACAGAGTAGGAGCAGAGGTGGGGCAAAGGGAGAGGGCGAAGCAGGCTCCCCAACAAGCAGGGAGACCAACACACAGGATCATGACCTGAGCTGAAGGCAGACACTTAACAGACCAAGCCACCCAGGCACCCTGTCCTAACAATTAATTGTAAAACATATCCCTGTTGACTAGATAGCCACATGTTTTCATGGAAGAAAGTCTTTGTAGACTTGGGATTTTAGTTTTGGGGATAAATGGGCATATTAGGAATAAAAATGGCATGCATGATATTTGATAGCAGGTTTAGAAAATACCAGTTACCTTTTTTATGGCTTCTGTTTCAACCTTAGTTTATAGAGTATAGAGTGCTTCTAGTGCTGGGCATTGGTGAATAGATTTAAAAATATATCCCTCTCATTCCAGGATTTTCTGAACTAGCATATGCTTTCGTCATTCCCAGATCTTAGATCTCTTAGGATTTTTTTGTGTTAAATTGTTGGACAGAAAGTGGTAGCCATACCACTTTCTGATGAATAAAGATGGCTTGTTTCAAAGTACAGGATTTAGGATTATTAGTGCAACCCCAACATCTCTATCCTATATGGCTTTTAGATTTGACATATTCATTTAGGAAATACTTACTGAGTTACTTTAACATGCCAGGTGCTGTTCTAGGCATTTGGAATATTTCAGTGAACAAAGACAAGATCCTCATCATTTAGGGACTTATATTCTACTGAGAGTGACAATCAGCTATGAACATAAGCAAGTTCAGAAGTATGTTAAAAGATAACTGCTAAGGAAAAATAGAGCAGGGCAAGGGGGTTCAGTGTTGAGGTAGTTGAGCATTTTGCAATTTTAAATAAGGACTCATACATAGGGTGACATTTAAACAGAAACTTTTAGGAAGTGAGGGAGATGGCCATGCTGATATTTCGAGAAAGGATGCTCCAAACAAAGGGAACACTCAGCAGTGTATCAGGCCTGTTTGAGGAATATCAAGAAAGTTCTTGGAAGCAGAGTGAGAGAGGAAGGAGCAGAATAACAGAAGGTGAAGTTGGGAGAGGAAAAGAGAAAGATCATGGAAAACTGTGGTAGGATATTATAAGGACTTTAGTTTTTATTCAGAATAAAATAGTCCTGCAGGATTTTGACCATGGTCTGACTAGAGGTTTAGCTGCTTCTTTCTGGCAGCATAGGAAACTCAGCTTTACAGACAACAGAGAACATGAAATTGGGAGTCAAAAAGTGTCTTACACAAATCAAAATCAAATCATTTAGTATTCACACTCACCAAGCACCCCCGTCTTCAGAGATGGAAAAGTTCTGATGCTTTCCAGAATTCTGGTGTGCAAATCAGCTTGTGGCTTCTTTTAACCTTAGATTTTAGCTTTCTCTGATCTGTAAGTTTCTAGTAGTTTGTTTTTCCAACTTCACTGTTGTTTCCCTCTCTTGTTCTGTTGTTCTTTGTCATTTTATTGGATATTTATTGGAGAATATAAAGAAACAACGTTTATTACTCACCACGTGAAACCATAAGGCTGATAATATAAAAATAAATTTTTCAGCGTGATCAGAAAAAATCTTTAAAGTACTTGTGCTGAAACTTGCTATTATAAAACCTCTTGTCTGAATTAATAATAGTTATAACGTTATTTGTGGAAGACACAGACTAGGTCTTTAAAATATTTTGTAACCATTCATGCAGTGGGAAGATGATAATCACTTTCATTGTATAAATGTATAAATTGTATAAACTTGTCTCACCATATAGTCCACATTTTGGGAGTTCCTATCTTGGAGCAGTTGCAATTTAAGAGTCCCTTTCAGTGAATGGATTTGGACACGTTAATGCATTTGAGGATTTGGGAAAAAAGTGGATTACCAAAAGAGTATATTTTGGTGAAAGAACATAGCAAGAAGAGGCTTAGATTTTAGCTTCATTTCTTTATTGCTAAATTTGAAGGTTTAATAAATCATATAACCTTTCTGTGCTCTGGTTTCTTCATTTATATAATGAAGGATTGCAGGTTAGATGATCTCTAAATAATCCTGAAAACTTTATGATTCTTAAGGCATATTGTAATTTTTTTAATGATTTTATGGAAAATAAATACTAATTTTCTAATTTTGTTTTTTTTTTATGCAGGTTAATGGTGCAATGTAAGAAACCTTTAAAAGTTTCTGATGAATTAGTACAGCAATATCAAATTAAAAATCAGTATCTTTCAGCAATAGCATCTGATGCAGAGCAAGAATCTAAAATCGATCCATATGCATTTGTTGAAGGAGATGAGGAATTCCTTTTTCCTGATAAGAAAGAAAGACAAAATAGTGAGAGAGAAGCTGTAAAAAAACACAAGGTGAGTAAAAGAAATCAAAGTACACCAAAGGGTCACTGATGATTTGTAACACTGCATATAGTACCACACTTCTCATTATTGTCTTTTAAAATAGAACAGATTAAAAAAAATAGAACAGATTTATCATTGTAACTTAGGAAAACTTTTTTTTTTTTTTTTTTTTTAAAGCAAGAAAGACCAGGGTGAGGGGAGGGCAGAGAGAGAGAGAGAAAATCTTTTTTTTTTTTTTTTTTAAGATTTTATTTATTTATTAGAGAGAGAGTAGGAATAGGGAGGGAGGGAGGGAGGGGCAGAGGGAGAGGAAGATGCAAACTCCCTGCTGAGCAGGGAAGCCTGACACAGGGCTTAGTCCCAGGATTCTGAGATCATGACCTGAGCTGAAGTCAGATGCTTAACCAACTGAGCCACCCAGGTGCCCTGAAAGAGAATGTTAAGCAGGCTCCATGCCCAGTGAAGAGCCCAACATGGGGCTCAAGCTCATGACCCTGAGATCATAACCTGAGCCGAAATCAAGAGTCAGATGCTTAACTGACTGAGCACCCATGTGCCCCAGGAAGATACGTTTTTTTTTTTTTTAATAGGTGCGTCAGGCACATTATACAAAATTTAAGAGCTTGTGTGGACTTTATAGCTGGTCTCTCATAATGAGAAGATTCTTACTGTTTAAGAGTTTTTGGATTAGAGAAAGTACATTAACTTCTGCGATACTGAAATCAGGGCATTTAAGTAGATAAACTCTTTTGATAAACTGAATTAAAATATGCTATAGGTAAATTGCCAGTTTTCAAAAATACAATAAAATACACAATGCCTAGTTTATAAAATACATGATATTTTTTAATGTGAGTTAAGAACTTATAGTGTCCCTTAAAGTAATGTATTTTGTGTAGGATATAGAAATATTTATTAAAATGTAAAAAAATCAAATATTAGAGGGTCTATTAAGCACAAGATCATGCTGTTAAGAATTTTGCCTTAAAAACGAAATGTAGACATTAAAAGCTATAAAATTGTGAAAAGGATCCAATAATAAGTGTAATACAAAGAATTCATTTCCCAAAGTTTTTAGCCTTAACTGTGTGGCCGGTACTTGAAAATTTGTCCTTTTGTAAATATGAGAACAGTAGTAGCTGGGAAGGCTATAGGTGCTCTAGAAAGAATGTGGACTTTGGAAATTGAGAGATTTATGTTGGAATCCCAGCTCCACTATTTATTTATCGGATATATTTATTTATCAGATATATTTCCTGGGTTATCTTTAACACTACTTTTTGCCTGTGAGTCGAGCATAGTACTTACTTATCATATAGGTTAGTTGTGGGAATTAGTATGTCTGTAGAAAACCTGGCAGGATGCTTGACATGACACGTAGTTACTCAATACTTGGAAGATTTTGTTATTTTAAATTATATATTTTAATCTAATATGTAATACTGTTTGCAGGGAGAAGATGGGCCATCTAGTGTAACAGTTTTATCACATGAGGAAGATGCTATGTCATTATTTAGTCCCTCTATCAAGCAAGGTAAAACTTCTGTTTCCTAATAAAAATATTGCATTGCAGGATTATTACTACAAACTAACTTGATATTATTAGACTTCTGTTGTTCCTTTTTGTATAATTCATAGGTTTTATAGAGAGGTACCTATCTTAAAATGATGGCTTTATTGTTTATTTTGCACTGGGAGAAGCAAGTTGAGGTGGTAAAAATCCTTTGTTTTCCATTGTTGGAAGTTTGCTTTCTCACAAATAAAAATAGTTCTCATCTTTAAAATGAGATTTAAGAGATCATCACCTAAGGTCCCTCTCAGATCTGAAAATTTACAAATTAGGCTTGACTATAATTTTGTTGTCCTTTTCTCTCAAATTAGGAGAACTGTTGCTGAAATTAGTAATTTAACAAATAATTTTCAAGCAGGTGTTACATGTAGGCACAGTTCTTGACACTTTGAAAGTATCTGACTAGTTTTGTTGTGCTTGGAATAGGCATACGACAGCACGTTCTTTTACAAGTTCTGTTTAACTTTTGATGAAGGCAGAAGAAGTTGTCCTTCGGTAGGTTTTTTTAGGGACAAAGTTCTGTTTTAATATTTGAAATAGAGAGGGTCAGGCCCTCAGAATAAGGAAAAAATGGTCTTTAATGAAGTAAATTCAATTGATAATTTTGAGTAGCTTCATAGGTTAACAGTTTGGGTTCTTTGAGCTATTTACCTACCGTAGGATGTAGAGAACATGTAATTGCTATCTTGTACTTTCTCACAATCTGGACCACATACTGCATTCTGGATCATCTTTTGAGGTGGAGATTGCAAATCTTGGTTTTTAATAAGTACCCTAGATGATTTTTTTTACGCCAAATTTCAGAATTAATGTTCTAGTGAATTTTTAGAACTGACATGCAGAGGCACTTGGAAAGTGGCTTTTATGTTTCTGAAAGTGAGGGCTATTTCAAGTCATTTGATACTCCAAGGATGCTTCAGAAGGTTATATATCAAACTACAAATTTGTTTTTTGTGTGTGGGAATGTAAGAGGAGTTTAACTTCCATTGGTATTTGTACTTTTTTCTTAAGTAATCATATATTTTTCCCCCTGCATCTTGGGGGGAAAAAAGGGAAAAGGGAAATAAAATTCTAGAACTAAAAGGAAGCTTAACCAAAAGGTAATATTTATTGAGTACTTAAGTGCCTAGCACTGGATAAAGTGTTTTAGCTATATCCTTTCATGTTTAGTTCTTGCCATTACTAAGGTACAGAGAGGTTAAGTAACTTGCTCAGGGTCATTCTATTAGTGTGAGTTGGGAATTCAAATTAATAATAGTCCATCTTACTCAAGAGCCAGAGCACTTAGTCATCATACTATGCTTGTTTTACATTTCAGGAAGATAGAAAAATAAGAATGTGTGTGTGTCTACTGTAGTTCTAAGACTATATATCTTTTTATTTGATATATAAAATTGGAGTACTTAGCCGTGTTATGGATTACGTAGCGTTTGGTGAGCTTCCTGGAGAAGTTAGTACTGTTATGTTTGCAACTTTATTTCTATAAACAAATTTCTTAGATTTAAGCAAATCACAGTTTTTTATTGTATAATACTCTTACAAGTTTAAAGTTAGAGGTCTAGTTTAAATTAATAGAATAATATTTGGTCAGTTGTAGAATTTTTTATTTTGTTTTTCTGATTGACATATATAGATGCTCCACGCCCTACTAGTCATGCCCGTCCTCCATCAACCAGTTTGATTTATGACTCAGACCTGGCTGTCTCTTACACTGACCTTGATAATCTCTTCAATTCTGATGAAGATGAACTAACAGTGAGTATTCTGTTAATGGTTAAGGTTATATTTTCTTTTCCTTGATCTTATATAGACTTACTTTTCAGAAGTGATGTGTGACTTGAATAGTATGTTTTGCCCTGAAAAATAGGAAATATTTTGAAATTAGATTTTATTAATTGGTTTCTTTTTTTAAACTTATATTTGAGCAATCTTGCAATAGTGTCACATACAAACTGTAAAGGTTTTTTCTTAATTTTTTTATATTTGAAGGACATGTGTGATTAAGCTTAATTTCTACTATATATTCTTTTTCTGCAGTCTTTAGGAAGCAGAATTATTTTCCTGTTCTTTGATCTCTCATTTGAGAAATGACCCTAGAATTGACTCATGCATAAAATAATAACATTATAATTATGTGCCTTGTCAATTTATTAAGGAATACTGCTCCTTTGAATATGTTTGACATTCTAGCCATTATTATAAGACAGCTATATACTATAATAGTGAAAGAGGTAGAAAAAGAAATATTTAACTTTGAACATCCATTTGCAGAGGAAGATGATTATAAAAGAAAGCTTAAAATGAGATTTGCTAGAATGTCAAGTCTCTAGCAAATTAATGAACTGAGTGCTGCATTATTATAAAAAGAATTCCATTTTCATCTGCATAAAGGTAGCTTAGAAACTTCTATAGTACTTTTGGTCATTCTTGTTCTATATAATATGTACTTTTAATCCTCTCTATGATACACACATACACACTACATATGTATATTTATGTATATATGTATATACACATATATGCACATTTGGTGTCTTCATTTAAGTGACCTAAGGTAGATATAGCTATACATAAACTTAAGTTCTATATCCCTGAATACTTGTGTAGTTTTATGCTTTCTCTCTGTTACCATTCATGTATCAGCTGTGCCTCTTGTGAGGTAAAAAGGTTGTAATTAGAACTCAGTCTGTATATTTATGACAAAGTGGCTAACAAAAGGCTTGGAACCAAGTTGTCAGGTCTGAAAACATTGGTGACAGATTGGAGATGGTAAAACGACTTGTTCAATGTATTAAAACTAATTTTTAGTTAGGTATCCTGTTACTTATCATATGAGATCTTTCTGAAGTTTGTGCTTTGTTTTACATGTTGTAACATTTTTGTAAGGGTAAGGAGATTATTAAACAAGATAAAAGTGTAAATTAGATTTCAGAGGTGTGATTTATATAGGAAACTTCATTGTGTTTTATTTAAGGGGACAAATGCTTTATGGGTATCTTTTACTAAGAAGTAGTTCGGATATTACAGATCCTTATTGCACAGTTCCTTTTCTTTCATTTTTTTTTTTTTTTTTTTAATAGGCTTTAAGTGGTAGGTTATTTTTGCTTCTGTGTGTTCTGAAAGTATTGGTCCTGTGTTTTGGAGGAACTTTTCCCTCTGTTAATTTGTAGGATTATCAAATAAACAGAGAAATTAATCTGGATTCATTGATTGCCTAAAAAGTGTTCTACATCTTTTTGAATTGTTTCTAATAACTAATATTTGTCTCTGGCACAACCAGAATAATATATTTGACGAATAGGGTTGACTTTCAAGTTATATCTTAATGATTACCATCTTGAATCACATTGGTCTTAAAATTTTAGATAAATAGTATGTTTTTGTTTTTGTTAATAGCCTGGATCTAAAAAGTCAGCAAATGGAACAGATGATAAATCAAGCAGTAAGGAATCAAAGACAGGAAATCTGGACCCACTATCTTGCATAAGTAAGCTTCCCAAATCTGCTCCAGATAAGTTTGCAAATTTTTAATCTGAATAAAATTCCCCACCCCTTTCTTTTAAACACAGATTTACTTCTTTTTAGTCTTATGTTAAAGTGTGTGTTTTATTAAATACAGGCACTGCAGATCTTCATAAAATGTATCCTACACCACCATCGTTGGAACAACATATTATGGGATTTTCCCCAATGAATATGAGTAATAAAGAATATGGTAGTATGGATATAACACCTGGAGGAACTGTTCTAGAAGGAAATAGTTCTAGTATAGGAACGCAGTTCAAAATTGAGGTTGATGAAGGATTCTGTAGCCCCAAACCTTCTGAAATTAAAGTAAGTATTTTATTTTTCTAGAAAAATAATTGACTTCCTATATATATTTTGTATATGGGGAGGGGAGAGGGGAGGCTGGGGAGGAGCAGAAGGAGAGGGAGAGAGGTTCTTAAACAGGCTCCACGCCCAGTGTGGAGGCTGAAGTGGGGCTCTGTCTCGCAACCCTGAGAGAGTGACTTGAGCTGAAGTCAAAAGTCAGAGACACCCAACCAACTGAGCCACCCAGGTGCCCCTCCAGTATTTTCTTACAGAGTCAGTATATTGCTATATTAAAAAATCTGTTCATGGTGAATCCTATATTGTGGTTGACAGATTTGAAGACTAAGTAGTGGTTATACTATTAAGAATGCATTTAAGAACACTTAGGCTGGGGCACCTGGGTGGCTCAGTGGGTTATAAGCCTCTGCCTTCGGCTCAGGTCATGATCCCAGGGTCCTGGGATCGAGCCCCGCATCGGGCTCTCTGCTCAGCAGGGAACCTGCTTCCTCCTCTCTCTCTGCCTGTCTCTCTGCCTACTTGTGATCTCTGTCAAATGAATAAATAAAAAAAATAAAAAAAAAAAAGAACACTTAGGCTGCTTCCATAATTTGGCTATTGTAAATAATGGTGCTATAAACATAGGGGTGCATGAATCCCTTTGAATTAGTGTTTTTGTAATTTTTTAAAAAGATTTTATTTATTTATTTGACAGAGCACAAGCAGGGGTAGTAGCAGGCAGAGCAAGGTGAAAAATCAGACTCCCTGCTGAGCAGGGGACCCAACTTGGGGCTTGATCCTAGGACTGTGGGCTGAACTGAAGGCAGCTACCTAACCAACTGAGCCACTCAGGTGCCCCACGTACCTTTTGAGTAGATACTCAGCAGTGTGATTATTGAATTGTAGGGTAGTTCTATTTTTAACTTATTTAGGAACCTTCATTGTTTTCCACAATGACTTCACCAGTTTGCATTGCTACCAGCGGTGCAAGAGGGTTCCTTTATCTCCATCAACACCTATTGTTTCTTGTGTGTGTGTGTGTTTTTTTAAACATTTGATTTATTTGACAGCGTTAAGTAGGGGGAGCAGCAGGCAGAGGGTAAGGGAGAAGTAGGCTCCCCACTGAGCAGGGAGCCCAACATGGGGCTTGATCCCAGGATCAAGACCTGAGCTGAAGGCAGATGCCCAACTGACTGAGCCACCCAGGCTCTCCACTTGTGTTTTTTATTTTAACCATTCTTATAAGTGTGAGGTGATTTTACTCTAGTTTGTTTGTTTGCTTAGTTTCTTTTTAAGGTAAACTCTATGCCAGACACAGGGCTCAAACTTAAAATCCTGAGATCAAGAGTTGCATGCTCTACCACCTTAGCCAGGCAGGCACCTCTCTCATTGTAGTTTTGATTTGCATAACCCTGATGATGAATGATGCTGAGCAGATGAATGGATAAAGGGGTATGTGTATACACACACACACACACACACACACACGCACGAATATTATTCAGCCATAAAAAAGAATGAAATCTTGCCATTTTTAATGACATGGATGGAGCTAGAGAGTGTAATGCTAAGCAAAATAAGTCAGACAGGAAAAGACAAATATCATATGCTTTTATTTATATGTGGAATTTAAGAAACAAAGGGGAAATGAGAAAAGGAAAAAAAAAAAAAGACAAACTAAGAAACACTTGACGATAAAGAATAATCCAATGGTTACCAGAGGGGAAGTTGGTAGGGGGATGGATGAAATAGCTGATGGGGATTAAGGAGTGCCCTTGTGATGAGCACTGGGTGATGTATGGTATTGTTCAATCACTAGTGTACACTTGAACTAATACAGCACTGTTAATTAACTGGAATTAGAATGAATGCATTTAAGAACAGAATTATATTGGGTACCTGGCTGGCTCTGTCAGCGGAGCATATGACTCTTGGTCTCAGGGTTGTGAGTTGAAGACCTACTTTGGTCATGGAGCCTAGTTTAAAAAAAAAAAAAAAAAAGAATAGAATTTTATTTGTATTTTATTATTTTGTTTAAAGAGAGGGGGTAAAAGGGCTGGAGTTAGTTTGCAGTTTTCCCCTGGAAGGTAAGTTGCTGAAAGTCATGGTCTTTGTATTATAGGATTTTTCTTATGTCTATAAGCCTGAAAATTGTCAAGTTCTGGTGGGATGTTCGATGTTTGCACCTCTAAAAAGTCTACCAAGCCAATGTTTGCCTCCTATCAAATTGCCTGAAGAATGTATTTACCGTCAGAGTTGGACTGTGGGAAAATTAGAATTGCTTCCTTCAGGGCCTGCAGTGCCATTCATCAAAGAAGGGTATGATTTTGATTTATGTTACTGGTATAGTGTAGGTGTGCTTACCTAGCTTTAATTTTTTTCATAGAAGTACCTGCTTTGCTAGTACTTAGAAAAAAGATACTGGTTTTTGAAAATTCTAAAGATTGTTTTTTGATCAATAAATTATAATGGTGTTAGTTGCATGTGGGTAAACTGTTGGAAAACTTAAGACCATTATGCTTTGATTATTTGTCTTCATTTGGAGGGGTTGTCTTCAGAAATACCTTTTATTTTGTTCTAAAATACTAAATCCCATTTGTTTATTTGCCATATCACACACTTTTAATATTTCAGTATTTCTGGAATTGGGATGTATTATACTCGGTAGCCTCTTAAAATTGCCTTTGTCCCTTATTGTATGTAAACATCTCTAAAATCAGGATTTTTTAAAAAATAGTAACATCTTAGGATCAATGAAATTTGATTATTTGTAGTATAAGAAATATAGATAGTAAATGTGGATATCTAGGTGTGGATAAATGTAAATATATTTTATTTGCAATTTTGGAACTAGTTGGTTAGTCCACAGTCTATAACAGTCACTAGAGTGGATATTATAACCAGAAATATGTTTTAGTTATACTTGTAGTTTTTGCCTAATTGTGTTTTCATAATTTTCAGTGTTACTGAAAAATACTGGGACATTTTTAGTTCTGTTTCATATTGTTAATATGTTCCTTTATATATGTGTTTAATTTTCTTTTACCCCGGTGACACTAGTGATGGAAGTACTATTGATCAAGAATATGGTCCTGCTTATACACCTCAGACTCATACTTCTTTTGGGATGCCTCCTAGCAGTGCACCTCCTAGTAACAGTGGAGCAGGAATTCTTCCTTCTCCGTCTACGCCTAGGTTTCCGACTCCAAGGACTCCAAGGACTCCAAGGACTCCTCGGGCTGGTGGACCTGCTAGTGCTCAAGGTTCAGTCAAATATGAAAATTCAGACTTGTATTCACCAGCTTCTACCCCATCCACATGCAGACCCCTTAATTCTGTTGAACCTGCAACTGTTCCCTCCATCCCTGAAGCACACAGTCTTTATGTAAACCTCATTCTTTCAGAATCAGTTATGAATTTGTTCAAAGACTGTAACTTTGATAGTTGTTGTATCTGTGTCTGCAACATGAATATCAAGGGTGCCGATGTTGGAGTTTACATTCCAGATCCAATGCAGGAAGCACAGTATAGGTGTACCTGCGGCTTCAGTGCTGTCATGAACAGAAAATTTGGAAACAATTCAGGATTATTTCTTGAAGATGAACTAGATATCATAGGACGCAACACAGAATGTGGCAAAGAAGCAGAAAAACGTTTTGAAGCTCTCAGGGCTACTTCTGCTGAACATGTTAATGGAGGACTAAAGGAATCTGAAAAATTCCCTGATGAGTTGATATTATTGCTACAAGATCAGTGCACTAATTTATTTTCACCCTTTGGAGCAGCAGACCAAGATCCTTTTCCCAGGATTGGTGTAATTAGTAACTGGGTACGTGTTGAAGAGCGGGACTGTTGCAATGACTGCTACCTTGCATTGGAACATGGGCGTCAGTTCATGGATAACATGTCAGGAGGAAAAGTTGATGAAGCACTTGTGAAAAGTTCATGCTTACACCCCTGGTCCAAAAGAAATGGTAAGCGTCCTAATGGAATAATTTTTCTGTTTATCTTCCTTTAGTTGTAAGACTGCTTTTCTTTCTTAGGAAAAAGTGTTAAAGGCAGTTTTCTGTGTAGCTAATAGAGACATTGAAATTTGGACTTAAAATTCCTGTAAGAATGACATTTTTAGAGGGAGAATTCCCTAGCAGTTTAGTTTGATTTCACCAATAAAAGTATGGTTATAGTAAATCTGTAATTAGCGTACTTACGTAGGAGTATAAAAGGCACTTTGCAGATGTTAATTAGCAGAAAATTGCTAGTTGTCTGCTTTATTCAACATTCTTTCACTCATTAAATATTTACTGAGCACCTGATATGTGTGCCACACAGTGTTTCTTTATAAAGTACAGCATTAAATGAAGCAAACATACTTCCTGCCCTTTTTGAGCCTGTAATTTATGAGAGAAGACATAAAAAAAAAGTAATTATATAATGTTAGATAGTAACAATTGCTTTGAAGAAAAAGGTGAAAGAAGTGGAAAAAAGAGTGTACTATTTTAGATGTATGGTTAGAGAAGATATTACGGAGGCACTTGAGCAAAAACTGCAGCAAGTGGGAAAATGGAGCTATGTGGCTAACCAAGGGAAGAGTGTTTCAGACAGTGCAAAGACCCTGAGGGAGTAGTGTGGTTAATGTGTTAAGAAGACACTGTTGCTGGAATGAACTGAGTGATGGGAGATTGGTCAGACATGATATCTGAGAGCTGGTCAAACACCAAATGTAGGGATGTTAAGGACCATGCAAGACTTTTATTGTTTATTCTAAGACTGATGGGAAGCTATCAGTTTTGAACAAAGTTTTGAAGCACCTGTTTTGAACAAAGAAATAATATGGTCTTTTTATGTTAATTTTTAAAAAGATCACTCTGGCTGTTGTGTTGTGGATGCTGAAGGTAAGAATAGAAGCAGATAGAATAGTTAGGAGGCAGTTGCAATAGTCCAGATGAAAGATGATGGTAATTTAGAGAAGATTGGAAGCAGTAGAGATATGAGTAGTGGGTTCTAGGTATTTTTGGGAAATAGAACCTACAGGATTCATATAAGAAAAGATGAGGCATCACAAGTAGCTTGAGCTTGAATTGATGGTCCCATTTATAAAAGAGGGAAACTTTGGGGAAGGAGGTCAAGTACACAATTAGAGATAACAGTTTTAAATTCAGAGGAGTGGTTGGGGTTGTAGAATAAAATTTTCTTGTGTAAGTTATCAGTATTAAAATCTATGGAGCTGTATCAAACAACCAAGAGAGTGACTAGAGAGAAGTCTAAGGATGGAACTGACGTTTAGAGGTAGAGAAGAAAGGGAGGATCCAGGATAGGAAAACAAGGAGGTGGGAGGAAAACCAAGAGAGTATGGTGTCCTGGAAGTCACGTATAGGAATTGTTTGAAGGAGAGAATGGTCTCAATGTCAAATGTTACACAAATACAATGTCAGATACTTGTATAGAGTTCTGAAGATCTAATGTGTTAATCCATATTAAATGCTTAGTGCAGTGCTTGGAACATAGTACTGAACTAATACAAGCTGCTGTTATTACTAAAATAATCAATTAAATATTTTTCTTTCAGCCACAACCAATCTAACACTTTCTAAAAGATGTCTCAATATACCACTAACTTTTTAAACTTTTGGTTATTATACAGAAAATTAGCCTCCTTCCAAATGTGGTTTTGGGTAGGGATCTTTTCTAAGGTGATATGTTCCATATAATAACTTTTCGTTGGTCCGTGTGTCATTCGTTAATTCGGTAATTTTTTTTGACACATATGCAGAACAATGTGCTTGGTATTCTAGGCGATATGAAGATACCTGACCCTTAAATTGCTTATGCAGTACTCAGAGAACCGAAACTATAGTGCAGGGTTGAAAGAAGTAAAAACACCCTAAATACCCGTTGATGGGAGAATGGATAAATGATTTTGATAGTACAGATAGAATGTTGCATAGTTCTAGACATAAATAAGACTATATAGAACAAACAGGTGAATCTTAATATTGAGAGGAAGGCGAGTGGAAACAGTCCTAGAAGATTATATATGGCAAGTTACCTTTTTGTAAAGTTTTAAAACAAGCAAAACTAAATACTTTTTAGATGCCATAAAATTCAGGGCAGTGGTTGATTTTTAAAAAAGCTGAAGGAGGGTTAGGATAGGAAGAAGCGCTAATAAGATTGTTGTGGTGGTGTTCTAGTTCTTGGGCTGTGAGATCATAGTTGTTCATAATGTTATTACTATTAAAGAAAATTTGTGATGTGGGAGGGCAGTACATGGTTAATATTTTGTTCATGACATAGTTTGATGATTCATGGAACTCCTTATACTCAAAGACCAAGTAAAAAAGAAAACGGTATAAGTAAATGCCATAGATGTTTTAAAAAAAGGGCAGAATTGTTTTCAGCCATAGGTAGTTGCTAAGAACATGTGCTGTGGAGGCAGACGGCTTGAGTTTGAAATATGGCTTTATCACTATATACTATGATATTGGGCAAGTTACTTAAGCTCTCTGTGCCTCAATTTTCTTAAATTGTGTCAGTAATAATATTTACCCCAGAGAGTGTTGAAACGATCAGTGTTCAGTGCAACAGAGAGAGTGGTGCCTGGCACAAAGTAAGAACTCAAATATTAGCAAGTTGGTAATAATAAGAGCAGAAGCAGTTGTATTAGTGGTACTCTTTTTCTATTACTTGTTTTTAAGAACCAACTCATCTTGAAAGTTTTCATCACAAGAAAAATAGTATGTAACTGTGTACGGTGATGGATGTTGACTGGACTTAGTGTGGTCATCATTTTGCAATATATACAAATACTGAGTCATTGTGCACCTGAAACTAATGTTATGCTGGTTTTACCTTGATAAAAAAATGAACCAACTTATGCTAGTTGTACCTCAAAAAAAAGGACCAACTTCTCTGCCAAATAGAAGACATTGAGCCTCAGCATTTTCTGTGTAACAGTAAACACTGATGTAAATAGGAAACTTTACAGCCATAAGGATAAATTTCATCCTAACAACTTGTATTAAAATAATTCAAAACAGGGTACCTGGGTGGGCTCAGTTGGTTAAGCAACTGCCTTTCGCTCAGGTCACGATCCCAGAGTCCTGGGATCAAGTCCCACATCTGGCTCCCTGCTCAGCGGTAGCCTGCTTCGCCATGCTCCTGTCCTCTCTCACTATCTCTGTCTCGCTCTCTCCAATAAATAAAATCTTTAAAAAAAAAAAAAATTCAAGGGGCGCCTGGGTGGCTCAGTGGGTTAAAGCATCTGCCTTTGGCTCAGGTCATGATCTCAGGGTCCTGGGATTGAGCCCTGCGTCGTCGGGCTCTCTGCTCAGCAGGGAGCCTGCTTCCTCCTCTCTCTCTCTGCCTACTCCTGATCTCTCTGTCAATAAATAAATAAAATCTTTAAAAAAAAAAAAGATTTTATTTATTTATTTATTTGAGAGAGAATGAGAGTGAGAGAGAGAGCATGAGAGGGGAAAGCATCAGCAGGGAGAAGCAGACTCCCCTCTGAGCAGGCAGCCCAGTGCGGAACTCAATCCTAGGACTCCAGGATCATGACCTGAGCCCAAGGCAGTTGCTTAACCAACTGAGCCACCCAGGTACCCAGTTTGGCAGTTTCTTAAAAGGAGACAACAATTAAGTTTGCCACATTGATTCTTTCATGAACAATTTCTCTGTAGTATGAGGTGCTGTTTGATAGCATTTTACCCACAGTGGAACTTCTTTCAAAATTGGAGTCAATT
The DNA here is from genome assembly GCF_902655055.1 of Lutra lutra. Lineage (NCBI taxonomy): Eukaryota > Metazoa > Chordata > Mammalia > Carnivora > Mustelidae > Lutra > Lutra lutra. Next base: position 34,558,257 of record NC_062293.1, read on the forward strand.
CTTTCAAATTCTCCTTCTGCTTTATCAACTAAGTTTATAGATATTTTGAATCCTTTGTTGTCATTTCAGCAATTCACAGTGTCATCACTGGAAGTAGATTTCATCTCAGGAATAAGGAGCAACTTATCATCCATTAAAGTTTTATCATGAGATTGAAGCAATTCAGTCACATCTGTTTCCAATTCTAGTTCTTTCACTATTTCTACCACATTTCCACTGAAATCTTGAATCCCTCAAAATCATCCTTGAGGGTTACAGTCAGCTCCTTCCAAATTTGTGTTACTGTTGATATTTTGACCTCTTCCCATGAATCACAAATGTTCCTAAATGGCATCTAGACTAGTGAATCACTCCCAGAAGCTTTTCAATTTACTTTGCCCAAATCCATCAAAGGAATCACTATCTATGGCAGCTACAGCTTTATGAAATGTATTTCTTAAATAGTAAGACTTGAAAGTTGAAATTGCTCCTTGATCCATGGGATGCAGAATGGGTTACAGGCGTGAAAACAACATTAATGTCATTGTACATCACCATCAGAGCTCTGGGATGACCAATGAGCAGTCATATTTTGAGGAGATTGGTTGCGTTTAGGGTGGTATGGCCATTGACTGAGCAGTCATTTTTTTTTAAATTTCAATTTCCCTTTATTAAATTAACCTTATTTCACTTATTAACTTTAATCATTTTGCTTAGTAGAGAGATATTTTAATATATAACTTTTAATATATTCTTTTTATTTTTATTTATTTATTTATTTTTATAAACATTTATTTTTATCCCCAGGGGTACAGGTCTGTGAATCACCAGGTTTACACACTTCACAGCACTCACCATAGCACATACCCTTCCCAATGTCCATAACCCCACCTCCCTTCTCCCAACCCCCCTCCCCACAGCAACCCTCAGTTTGTTTTGTGAGATTGAGTCACTTCTGCTTTGTCTCCCTCCCAATCCCATCTTGTTTCATTTATTCTTCTCCTACCCCCTTAACCCCCCATGTTGCATCTCCACTTTCTCATATCAGGGAGATCATATGATAGTTGTCTTTCTCTGATTGACTTATTTCGCTAAGCATGATACCCTCTAGTTCCATCCACGTTGTCGCAAATGGCAAGGTTTCATTTCTTTTGATGGCTGCATAGTATTCCATTGTGTATATATACCACATCTTCTTTATCCATTTATCTGTTGACAGACATCTAGGTTCTTTCCATAGTTTGGCTGTTGTAGACATTGCTGCTATAAACCTTCAGGTGCACGTGCCCCTTCGGATCAGAACGTTTGTATCTTTAGGGTAAATACCCAGTAGTGCAATTGCTGGGTCATAGGGTAGTTCTATTTTCAACATTTTGAGGAGCCTCCATGCTGTTTTCCAGAGTGGTTGCACCAGCTTGCATTCCCACCAACAGTGTAGGAGGGTTCCCCTTTCTCCGCATTCCTCGCCAGCATCTGAGCAGTCATATTTTGAAAGGAATCTTTTTCTGAGCAGTAAATCTCAGCAGTGGACTTAACATATTCAGTAAATCATGTTGTAAACAGATGTGCTGTCATCTAGGCTTTGCTGTTCCAGTTATAGAGCAGGGGCAGAGTAGATTTCGCATAATTCTTAAGGGCCTTAGGATTTTCAAAATGGTAAGTGAGCGTTGGCTTCAACATAATGTCGCCAGGTGCATTAGTCCCTAACAAGAGAGAGAACATGTCCTTTGAAGCTTTGGAACTATGCATCAACTTCTCTTTAGCTGTGAAAACCCCTGGATGATATCTTCTTCCAATAGAATGTTGTTTCATTTCTATTGAAAAGTCTCCTATTTAGTGTAGCTATCTTCATTAATGATCTTAGCTTAGTCTTCTGGATAACTTGCTGCAGCTTCTACATCAGCACTTATTACTTTGCACTTTGATGTTACAGAGATGTCTTCTTTGCCTAAACATCATGAACCAGCCTCTGCTAGCTTCAGATTTTTCTTCTGCAGTTTCCTTACTTGTCTCAGCCCTCACAGAATTGAAAAAAGGTCTTGCTTTGGATTAGGTTTTGCCTTAAGAAAATGTTCCGTTCTGTCCAGACCATTAAAACTTTCTCCATATCAGCAGACAGGCTGTTTCACTTTTCTTATCATTCATGTGTTCACTGGAGTTGCACTTCTAATTTTCTTTGAGAACCTATCCTTTGCATTCACAACTTGACTCTTTGGTATAAGGGGCCTAGCTTTCAGCCTGTGTGGGCTTTTAACATACCTTCCTCACTAAGCTTAATTACTTTTAGCTTTTGATGTAAAGTACAATTCTTTGTTCACTTGAACACTTAGAGACCCCAGCAAGGTTTTTATTTGGCCTAATTTCAATATTGTTGTGTCTCGGGGAATAAAGAGGCCCAAGGAGAGGGAGAGAGACATGGGGAATAGCCAGTTCTGGAGCAGTCAGAACACACACAGAACAACACTTACTAAGTGTGCCGTCTTATATGAACATGGTTCTTGGTGTCCCCCAGAATTTACAATAGTGACATCAAAGATCACTAATGGTCGCAGATCACCATAACAAATACAAGAATAATGAGGAACTTTGAAATACTGAATTACCAAAGTGTGACACAGCGATACTAGAAAAATGTTCCTAACGGACCTGCTTATTGCAGGGCTGCCACAAACTGTCACCCTGTTAAAAAAAACAAACAGTATTTTTGAAACAGAATAAAGCAAGGTATCCCTGTATTCACAGAGTTGTGTAGCCATCACCACAGTCAATTTTAGAGCATTTTCATCACCATGAAAAGAAACACCATGCCTCTTAGAGGTCACTCCCTATTCCCTCCAAACCCCCCGTCCCCATGCCAGTCAACTACATTCTCTCCATACAGATTTTTTTTTAACATTTCACATTAATAGAATCATACACCATATGGTCTTTTATGATTGGCTTCTTTTAGTTAGCATTCTCAAAGTTCATCCATGTAGCATGCATTAGTACTTAATTGGTAAGTAATAATCTATTGTATTCAGGGTATACCACACTTTATTCATTCATCTGTTGATGCACCTTTCAGTTGTTTCTGCATTTTGGCTCTTATGAATAATGCTGGTGTGCATCCGTGTACAATTTTTCATGTGACCATATATTTTCATTACTCGGGGGTGGACTTGGTGGGCTATAGAACTCTGATTTACCTTTTGAGGAATTGCCATACTGTTTTTGAAAGCAGCTGTACCATTTTATATTCCCACCAGCCATGTGTGAGTGTTCTGCTTTCTCCACATCTTCATTAACACTTGTCTTATTGTCTTTTTGATTATGGTCATCATAGTGAGTATGAAGTGTCCTCTCATTGTGGTTGATTTGCATTTCCCTAATGGTTTTTCATGTGCTTATTGTCCATTTGTATATCTTTGGAGAAATGTCTTTTCAGAACCTTTGTCCCATTTTTTAATTAGACTTTTTTGTTTTCATCATTGAGTTGGAGGTATGATTTGCAAACATTTTCTCCTATTCTCTGGGTTGTCTTTTCTTTTTTTGATGGTATCCTTTGAAGCAGAAAAGTTTTTAATTTTAATCAAGTTCAATACTCTTGTTGCTTGTGCTTTTGGTGTCATATCTTAAAAGGCTTTTCCTGGGGCTCCTGGGTGGCTCAGTGGGTTAAGGTCTCTGCCTTTGGCTCAGGTCGTGGTCTCAGGGTCCTGGGATCGAGCCCCACGTCGGGCTCACTGTTTGGCGGGGGGCCTGCTTCCTCCTCTCTCTCTGCCTCTCTGCCTGCTTGTGATCTGTCTGTCAAAAAATAAATAATAAAAAGGCTTTTCCTAACCTTAAGGAAGTCATGAATATTTACTCCTGTGTTTTTTCTAGGAGTTTTATAGTTATAGCACTATTTAGGTGTATAATCCATTCTGAATTAACTTTTGTATTAGGTGTGAGAAAAGGGTCCAGCTTTATTCTTCTGCATGTGGATATCCAGCTGTCTTAGAACCATTTGTTAAAGAAATTATCTTTCCTCATTAAATTGTCTTGACACCCTATAAAAAATTAATTGACTATAAATGTGAGATTTCTGGATGTTCAGTACTGTTCTACTGATCTATGTGTCTATGCTTCGTGATGATGATTTTAAAAATATTTACAACTGGGGCACCTGAATGGCTCAGTGGGGAACCTGCTTCCTCCTCTCTCTGCCTGCCTCTCCACCTACTTGAGATCTCCTGTCCAATAAATAAATAATATCTTTAAAAAAAATACTTAAAACCTTTTAATCATTGCTTTCCACCCAGTTTTCAGCTTCATAGAGAAATGGCACCTGTTGCTGTATACAGTTATAATTCTTTTCCATGTCAGTCTCCCCCACAAGATAATAAAATCCTTCAAGATACGAATAAGAATTTGTTTACGTAATATTCCCCACAGCTAGAACAATTCCTAGCCCATGGGAGGTCTTCAATAAATATATTTTCTAAAGAAATGAAAAAGTATTTAAGACTCTGAGTTAAAATCAAAATACAAATTGCTGAGCTAAACCCATGCCAGAATTTCTCATGGTAGCTCTGCATAAATGTCCTTAAAAAGTTCCCATGTGATTATGATAAATAATCTTACCCAACAGCAACTTTTTCTGGACTTCGTTTTATGTGAATATTCAGATATGAATACACATAATTGTATTTTTTTTTAAAGATTTTATTTATTTGACAGAGATCACAAGTAGACGGAGAGGCAGGCAGAGAGAGAGAGAGGAGGAAGCAGGCTACCCACTGAGCAGAGAACCCGATTCGGGGCTTGATCCCAGGACTCGGATTATGACTTGAGCTGAAGGCAGAGGCTTTAACCCACTGAGCCACCCAGGCGCCCCCCACATAATTGTATTTTATACTTTTGGTGTAAAATATCTTCTACAGATAGTTTTATAACGTGCTTTGATTTACCAGTCCATTTCAGATAGCTCTGTTGTTAACTTAGTGACTACATACTGTATTATGTATGAGGTAGGTTATTTTTTTGTTTAAGAGGGAGAATGGGGGAGGGGCAAAGGGAGAGGGGTAGAATTTTTTTTTTAAAGATTTTATTTACTTTTTGAGAGAGAGAGAGAGAAGGGGCAGAGGGAGAAGGAAAAGCAGACTCCTCACTGAGCAGGGAACCCACTGTGGGGCTCCATCCCAGGGCTACAAGATCATGACCTAAGCTGAAGGCAGACACTTAACCAGCTGAGCCACCCAAGTGCCTGGGAAAGAGGGAATCTTAAGCAGGCTCCACCCCCCAGTGCAGAACCCAATGTGGGGCTTGATCTCAGAGCCCTGAGATCATGACCTGCATTGAAATCAAGAGTAGGATCTCAAACCAACTGAGCCATGCAGGTGACCAACCCTATAGTAGGTTATTTAAATGTAATAGTGATTAAGCAGTATAGCTAAAATTAAATTATTTAAAATTCTGTATACTATTTAGATCTAGGGAATGAAAGGCAGAAATAATAAATTAGGCAGTAATAATAATGAATTAAAGTTGAGTGATTTAGGGCCACCTGGGTGGCACAGTCAGTTAAGTGTCCGCCTTTGGCTCAGGTCATGATCCCAAGGTCCTGGGATTGAGCCCCTCGGTCAGATTCCCTTCTCAGCAGGGGAGTCTGCTTCTCCCTTTCCCTCTCCTGGTGTGTTCTCTCTCTTTTTCTCTCTCTCTTTTGCTCAGTCTCTCAAATTAATAAATAAAATCTTCTTTTTTAAAAATTGAATGATTTAAGGTACAAGTGCTCAAACATGTTTAATGGTACAACTGAATGTACTGGGAGCACGGATTAATTATATCAGTAACATATAGTGATTTTTTTTCTTTTTTAAAGCCATTTGACATTTAGGGGTAGCATCTTTTTTTTTTTTTTTTTTAAGATTTTATTTATTTATTCGACAGAGAGAAATCACAAGTAAGCAGAGAGGCAGGCAGAGAGAGAGGAGGAAGCAGGCTCCCCGCTGAGCAGAAAGCCCGGTGCGGGGCTCGAACCCAGGACCTGGGATCATGACCTGAGCCGAAGGCAGCGGCTTAACCCACTGAGCCACCCAGGCGCCCCTAGGGGTAGCATCTTTCATACCCATTCTGATAGTTGGTCAGAAATGCAGGTCATAGTAATATAATCTATAAATCTAGGTTTATAAATTATCTATGGATATTATAACACCTTTTCTAGTGTGAGCAAGTTTATGTTACGTACAAGTACTATATTTCAGAATTGTTACAGTCTATTTTTCCCAAATTAAACCTTAATCAGTAATTAAAAACCAGTCTTATCTATCCGATCATTTTATCATAGTGGTGGTTAATAAGGTACAGTTTATAACTCACTTCAGTGTGAGGTAGAGTTCTTTCTGGGAAAATACCTACAAGCACCAAAAAACAACAATAACAAATGCAAAAAAATGGAACAAATTTATTTGATTAATTTAATTGGTTATTGAGGTAATGAGTGACATTTTCATGGAGAGGAGTTATAGTAACTTTTTTATTATGTCTGTTCTAGGTAAGTATCTAAAGGAACCATTTCTACAGATCATTTGAAATTGAACCTAATACAGTTCTGTGCACAGGCAGATGCTTAATCTTGATGATTGAAGTTGAACTTTCATGTATTTTGTTTATAAATTTTATTTCTTTGTGTTGGCAATAGTAATTCTTACCTTTTTTTTTTGTAATGGTTGTAGATGTGAGTATGCAGTGCTCGCAGGATATACTTCGAATGCTCCTATCTCTTCAGCCAGTTCTTCAGGATGCTATTCAGAAAAAAAGAACAGTAAGGCCTTGGGGAGTTCAAGGTCCTCTCACTTGGCAACAGTTTCATAAAATGGCTGGCCGAGGCTCTTATGGTAAGTAATTTATTGTAATGTGTATTGACTGATTTTATATCAGCCCTTCATTTTTGTGCCCAACTTGGAATAAGCACATTTGTCTTCCTTAAATATTTTTGTGGCATATGCTTGACTTAAGGCCAGTGTGGTCAGTCTTAGCCTTCATTACTTGCACATTTCCAACATTCAACTTACTAGGTTCTCCAGCCTCTCTTTAGACAGAACAGCTTCACTTAGATCTATTTTTATAGATTAGAATGACCAGTAAGATTTTATTTGAAGAAAGAATCATGCCGCCAAAATTTTTTAAATGAATGAACACTACTTTCATTGTAAATTACCATTTTACAAAGTTGAATGAAGAATGGGGCAAAAAGAAGGGGATAATACTAGTGATGAAAGACCCCAAGTTCTTCATTTAAAAAAAAAAGAAGTTTGCTGGTTGTAAGAGTAGCAAAGGAATACTCTAAATATGGTGCATAGTAGAGGGGCGCCTGACTGGCTCAGCCACTGGAGCATGTGGCTCTTGATCTCAGGGTTGTGAGTTTAAGCTCCATATTGGGTATAGAGATTACTTAAATAAGAAATCTTTAAAATATATGTATATGGTACACAGATTTATGGTCATCAGTCCAGGCAAAGAACATTCAAAATACTTGAACTATCTGTTGAAGATTGTCTCTGAAAGGTGGGAGCTTTTAAAAATATATTTGGGAGGTGCTTGGGTGGCTCAGTCAGTTAAGCATCTGCCTTTAGGTCATGTCGTGATTCCAGGGTTCTCAGATTGAGCCCTGCGATTGGGCTGCTTGCTCAGCAGGGAACTCTGTTTCTCTCTCTCTCCCTCTATCTCTCCCCACTGCTTGTCTCCCTCTCTCCAAAAAAAAAAATTATATATATTTTATATATATATATACACACACACACACACAAGTATATATATACATATATATGGAATAATAGGTTTTTTTTTTTTAAATAATAGTTTTTAACATTTAAATCTTTGACTTTCATGCATGGTTTTAGAATGCATTATGTACAGAAGTAGTAGATTTGCTCATATTTTCATTTTCCTCCTTTTATTAACAGCTAAATAGTGATCATTAAAAGCTTGACATTTAGTGAAAAATGCAGGTTAATTATATTTTTACATTCTTTTAAAAACCAAATAGTGTACACACACACGCATGCACGTGCACAGTTCTGCACCTTACTGACCAGTACATACAGAGCTATCTTTCTTTATTTTTAAGGGGTTCATGTATTGCATTGTTCTTTACATGTGGTATTATTTTACCAGTCTGCTGTTTATGGACATACATATTGTTTCTGTCATTGCCATCACAACTGTTTTTCTGTAATGCACAAGTTTCTGGCTTAAAGATTGTGTGTTTTGTTGTTGTTGTTGTTTAATGTTGCCAAATTACTCTCTGTATACTAATTTAAACTCCCTCCAGCAAAATGCCTGTTCTGCAAAACCCTTGCTGAGTAGATGGGTGAGAATGGTGGTTTTATTATAGCTTGAGAAATAACATAGTACAGACCCTAAGAGTAGGTTTCTTGGTCTCTAATCCCATGTCTATCATTTCTTGTGTGATTCTGGACAAGTTGCTTAACTTCTTCATTCCAGTTTTCTAAAATGAGGTTAATATTAGTATCTGCCTTATATGGCTTTGTGAGGGTTAAATGAGTTAATATGTATAAAGTTAGCATGTGTAAAGATCTTTCAACAGTATCCAGCACATAGTAAATGGTATAATTTTTCACCATTAATTATTTTAAATTGCTTTCTCTTAATGAGATTGAGCAGTTTTTTATGTGTAAGGTATTTCTATTTCTGTAAACTTAGTTCATATCCTTTACCCATTTTTCTGTTAGGTTGCTGATCATTTTCTTAGGGATTTATATGTTCCCTTTATATGGTAAGGAATTTAACCTTTTGTCATATGCATTACAAATCTTTTTTCCAATTTGTTGTTAATCATTTGGCTCTTTTATAATGTTCTTTTATGCCAATTTTTAAAATTTATACAGTAAGATGGATCAACTTTTAGATGGACAGGTTTTATGTTATGCATAGAAAGGCTTTCCCCAGTCCAAATTTATAAAAAATAAAATATAACTCCACTCCCATGTTTTCTTTTGTACTTCTAACTTTTCATCTGAATTAATTTTTCTTAAATGATGGTATAGGTCATATGTTTCCTAAAGACCATTTAGCAAATTCCTAACTATGGAAACGTCTCAGACATTAATTGGCTTTAGATATTTTTGTCTTTGATCAAATATTTTTGCTAATGATTTCAGTAACTTTGACATTTAAATAAAAGGAAGACATGTGACTGCGTTAAAATATTTTCTTAAAATATGTTTTTCTTATTTAGGAACTGATGAATCCCCAGAACCACTGCCAATCCCTACGTTTTTGTTGGGTTATGATTATGATTTTCTGGTGCTTTCTCCATTTGCGCTCCCTTATTGGGAGAGACTTATGCTGGAACCCTATGGATCTCAAAGAGATATAGCCTATGTTGTATTATGTCCAGAAAATGAAGCCTTGTTAAATGGAGCCAAAAGCTTTTTTAGAGACCTCACTGCAATATATGAGGTAGGTGTTTAAAAAGAGGTAGCATTCTGGTGGGGAGTCTGCTTCTCCCTCTTCCTCTGCCCCTCCTGCTGTCTCTTGAGCACATGAGTACGCTCTTGCTCTCTCTTAAATAAATTAAAAACTTAAAAAAAAAAAAGAGGTAGCATTTTAAAACCATAATTTGTATACTTATATACAAATACTGGGCAGTTCAGTTGATTGGGACAGAGTAATAATGATGTGAAACTAGTCATGTAGTTCTCATGCTAGCCCGTTATAGTCTTTACAGCATTTGACACCTGGACTGTTTGTTAGATGGGTGTGCTTTGGTTACAGTAGAAATTGCTGTATTGGGGAAAAACCATTGAGGACATATATATGTCATTTTAGATTATCTTTTTTTTTTTTAATTTAAATAAAGGGTTGCATTATTAAGTAGCCAGGAAAGAAATTACATTTATAAAAATTCTGGACGTGATTCTCTAGGACCTTAGGTGCTGACACTAGGCCTCACTTTCATAAAATAAAGCTGTGCTTGAGTTCTCTATGAGTTATATCATTTCTGAAATTCTTGACTGATCTTTTAAATTCTTAGCTGATGTTAATAATTCTGATGTTGTATCCATCTCTGAGTGCAGTGATTACAAATTTTAAGTGCTTCAGGACATAAAGTCTTAACTTCATTATATTTTCCTTTCCCTGTAAATGCTTAGAAATCCAGTCTTTAAAATTTAATTTCTTCTACAGTCTGAGTTGTTAGTTTGTGCTGGTTTAGCTCCTTATAAATATTCTACTTAATTACAAGGTATCTGCCCTATAGATTTGGGAAATAAATATTTCCTAAAGAGTGTTACTTGGGGGCACCTGGGTGGCTCAGTGGGTTAAGCCTCTGCCTTTGGCTCAGGTCATGATCTCAGGGTTCTGAGATCGAGCCCCACATCGGACTCTCTCCTCAGCGGGGAGCCTGCTTCCCCCTCTCTGTCTCTGCCTGCCTCTCTGCCAACTTGTGGTCTCTCTCTCTGTTAAATAAATAAAATCTTAAAAAAAAAAAAAAAAAAAAAGAGTGTTACTTGGAACTACTAGTTCTGCAAAATATTCCCAGAAAAAATTCCATAATTAAACAGGCTTGGGGAAACATGTCTTATATTACTAAGAGATTCACTATTCATACTGGATTATTAAAGCCTTTGAAAGTCTTAACAGTAAAGACATCCTCTGTCTAAGGGTGCCTGGCTGACTCAGTTGGTGGAACTTGTGACTCTTGATCTCAGGGTTGTGAGGTCAAGCCCCACCTTGGGTGTGGAGCCTACTTAAAAAAAAAAAAAATAAAAAAAAAAATCCTCTGTCTAAATATTCTTGATTTAGTATTACAAACTTATTTGATATTGGGCTTCTTGTAATAAACATCAGTGGCCCACAGAATTAGAGAGTGAGCTGACAAATATATAGTATATTCATAGAACAATTTTTATTTTGATTTGACTTGGATATATGTGCATTTTTTTTTTGCTCACTTAGATCTGAATTCTGTAAGTTTTCATTGTTCATACCAAATGGTCCTTGTGCCATTATTATGTAGGTGTTGTATTTCATTGGAGATAGTTTAATTTTGAAAAAAAAATTTTTAATGGATTTCTAATGTAAAAAAGAAAAAGATGTACCATTTCACGTGATATTTTTATCTCAAATGTTAATTATAAATTGTAAGGCTTAGTTTAAGTAGCTTAAATGCCTGGGACACCTGTCTGACTCAGTTGGTAGAGCACGCGACTCTTGATCTCAGGGTTGTGAGTTCAAGTCCCATATTGGGTATAGAGATTACTTAGAAATATAGCTTTTAAAAAATAAATAACTTAAATGCTTTATTTTGTAATGCATACTCAGATACTATAATAAATTCACTAATTCTGCCCTCTGTATGTATATCTGTAGTCCTGTCGATTAGGTCAACACAGACCTATTTCTCGACTGTTGACGGACGGAATCATGAGAGTTGGATCTACTGCATCAAAGAAACTATCAGAAAAGTTGGTAGCAGAATGGTTTTCTCAGGCAGCTGATGGTAACAATGAAGCATTTTCTAAACTCAAGCTTTATGCACAAGTCTGCAGATATGACCTAGGTATTGAATTTGTATTTTTTTTTTTATAAAACCAGTGGTCACAAAATATGGCCCAGTGTATCTGCTGTTTTTGTAAATAAAATTTTATTGGAACCCAGCTCTGCTCACTTACTTACATATTCTCTGTGGCTGCTTTTGTGCTATAAGATTAGAGCTGAATAGTTGAGACAGACTGTGACCCACAAAACTAAAATATTTACTGTCTGACGGTTGACAGGAAAAGTTTGCTGATCCTAAAATAGGGATCCCATCACGTAAAAAGAAATTGTGGGTATAAATAGTTATACTTCTGTAGGATCTGATGAATTTGTGTTTTTAATGAAGCTTATTAACATTAAAATTTTTGATTTCTTAATGGTTTAGAGATGAAATAACTTGTAGTTACTTCTGCAACATTAAGAAACAGTTCTTTGTTGGAACTAAGAAAATGACAACTATTTAAGACTTGCTTTTAACGCCCTTGAATTAACATTGAATTAAATATTGATGGACTTTAGTAGACTTAATCCAAAGAAACACAGAACCAAAATATTGACCCTTCTTAGGCATCTCTATAATATGAACCCCATGATAACATTTTTCATTTTATATCTAGTTAGCTCTCAGTTTAGGCAATATTCATTCAACTTGTGATTTAGGAACCTTTGAATTATTTAATAAAAATTTGCTAGATATTATTTTCATTCAGTTAATTATGTCTAGTAAATATAATTTAGTTATACTTTCACAGGATCTGTTTATTTTGTATGAAAATGCTGTTTACTTTTTTAGTTCCATTTAAAATTTGTTTCTTCAGTTTCTGGGCAAAATAAGAAGCTTGTATCTGCTACATTGTTAGCATGCAACTAAGGGAGGATAATTACCAAAAAGCATTAACTAGATTATTATTCATATAGTAGAATAAAGAAAGAACCAATCTTAATAAAGAATTAAATATCCTGCCTGTTTTTGTTATCTTTAGGTCCTTATCTTGCTTCCCAGCCTTTGGACAGCTCTCTACTTTCCCAACCAAATTTAGTTGCCCCTACAAGTCAGTCTTTGATTACTCCATCTCAGATGACAAGTACTGGAAATGCTAATACTCCATCTGCCACCCTAGCATCTGCAGCAAGTAGTACTATGACAATGACATCAGGGGTTACCATGTCTTCTTCAGTTGCCACAGCTAATTCAACTTTGACCACAACTTCAACTTCATCTTCATCATCCTCCAACTTGAATAGTGGAGTATCATCAAATAAACTACCTTCATTTCCACCCTTTGGCAGTATAAACAGTAGTGCTACAGGATCCATGTCTACACAAGCAAGTACAGTTCAGAATGGCCAGCTAGGAGGGCAACAGTCATCAGCTCTACAAACAGCTGGGATTTCTGGAGAATCATCTTCACTTCCCACTCAGCCTCATCCTGATGTGTCTGAAAGGTACCTTTGAATATACTATTCTTTGCAGAAATGTAAATATATTATGCTTCTTTCTGTCTGAGGTAATCCTTGTGAATGAACATGGAGAGTTTTTTGATCTTATCCTTGAAAAATTTTAGTTTTTGTTTTATAATTAATTATTTTAGTTTTTGTAAAGTTGATTATTTTATCTTTATAATGTAGACTCTTCATAAAGTCTTTAGCATAGAATCCTAAAATCTCATTGTGGTTTTTAAGACTTTGAAAACCATTTAGTTCAACTATACTGTGATGTTTGAATATGTTCTGTGACATGACTGTTAAGTAAATTTTCCTCTGCAAATCACTACCTTGATTTAGAAGTCACTACTGAACCAGTCTGTTCAGAGCTTATTAAGAACCATACAGAGATTTGAATCTCAGCTCTGCTATTTACTGGCTATGTGACTTTAGGAAAGTTGTCTGACTTTTTGAGCATGTTATCTGTAAAATGGGAACAGTAGGACAATAATGGACACTAAGTGCTCTATACAATGTTTTCAAACACGTGTGATGATTGCAGCTCTTTATTCTTTTTATGATGAAGGTATTGAGTGAGCTTCCTTTTTGATTTATAGGTTAGGTTAACATGAGCTTGGTAATATCTTTCAGCTACCCAGATGCATTTTGCTCAAAGTTAAACTTATTTATGTGAGTAAAAACAAACTATTAATTTACCCAGATTGATGCATTCATCTTGAACATCTAAATAGATTTGGAGTTTAAAAAAATCTTATCACCATCCAGGAATGAAGCTTGTGCATTATTAAAGTTATGAAGTGTGAAATGAATGTGTATAGACTATTAATGTAATAGAACATTGACTAAGTCTGAAGACCTGGTTTCTTTCTGGTCTAGCTCTGCCTTGTGATTTAGCAGCTGAGTTAACCTATCTTTGTCTCAGTTTTATCACTTAAGCACTAAGATTTCTAGTGTTTCTGGATATTCTGTGGTTTTAGAAATTCTATCCCCCTTTTTAATACAAGCCCTCCTAATGTAAGGGTATTTGTATTACTTACAAATTACTTACTATTCTATTTGGAGGGAAAGAGATGTCCCCAATTTTTAGAGAAGGTCCCCCACCAGAAAAAGAGGGGAGGTTATTAAGAACCTGCTTTTTGATATTACCTCAGAAAGTAATGGTACAACTTTTTTCCTAACTGTATATTTCTACCTTAAATTTTAGCACAATGGATCGGGATAAAGTGGGTATCCCCACAGATGGTGATTCACATGCAGTCACTTATCCACCTGCAATTGTTGTTTATATAATTGATCCTTTTACCTATGAAAATAAAGATGAGAGCACTAATTCTTCTAATGTATGGACTTTGGGGCTACTTCGATGCTTTCTGGAAATGGTCCAGACTCTTCCTCCTCATATTAAAAATACTGTTTCTGTACAGGTAAGAATGATCACTTTTGCAAGTTAAATTTATATAAAACAGTTTGATGTAGACAGAAGTTTCAGAAATACTATTTAGTATCAAAGTTGGTTTTTTTTTAAAGCCAGGTTCTGTTATATTTCACTTTAAGAGATACTATAATAGAATCTTTAGGGATTTTATAAAAAATAAACATAGGGGTGCCTAGGTGGCTCAGTCATTAAGTGTCTGCCTTTGGCTCAGGCCATGATCCCAGGGTCCCGGAATCAAGCCCCACATTGGGCTCCCTGCTTCTCCCTCTCCCACCGCACCCTGCTTTTGTTCCTCTCTCCTCTCTCAGTCTGTCTCTCTCTCTGTCAAATAAATAAATAAAATCTTAAAAAGAAATAAACTTAACAATCATACCACAATAATAATGGAAGATAAAAAGATTGCATTTAAGTACATTAACTATTTCTCTTGTGTTATTTTTATAAACCAGTTTTTAAATTCATAAGCTTAAATAGAAGACCAGAGCATGGATCTATATAAACTAGAGTTCTAAATAAGATAGATTGCAAGTAAAAGTAGAAATTAATGATACTAGGGTGCTAGGGTGGGTCAGTTGGTTAAGTTTGTGACTCTTGATCTTAGCTCATGTCTTGATCTCAGGGTCATGAGTTCAAGCCCTGCATTGGGTTCCGGGCTGGGAAGCTCAGTTGGTTAAGTGCCTTATTCTTGATTGCAAGAGTTCAGATTATGATCTCAGGATCCTGGGATTGAGCTCCTTGTCGGGCTCTGTGCTCAGTAGGGCATCTACCTGAGGATTCTCTCTTCCTCCGTCCTTCCTGCCACTCACATGTGCTCTCGTGCACTCTCAAACAACTCTTTTTGAAAATAAAAAAAGAAAAAGAAATTAATGATATTAACTTGCTTGCAGAGATTCTGAATTATTTCTTTACAGACTCTAGTAGGACTAATCAATGACAATATTAAGTGCCATGTAGAAATTTTAAAAGGTTTTTACATAAACTTTTAGTAAAATTGATTATTAAAAACCTATATAAGAAAATTCTTTAGAATATAGTTTTAATTACATTCAAATTTTATAGTAAACGTTTTTAGTTTTAGACCCATGATTCTTTTTATTTTTATTTTTGGAAGTTTAACCTTTGTAATATTTGCCTATAATTCTTAGATTGTTCCTTGTCAGTACCTGTTGCAACCTGTGAAACACGAAGATAGACAAATCTATACCCAGCATTTAAAATCCCTGGCTTTTTCGGCCTTTACCCAGTGTCGGAGACCACTTCCAACATCGACCAACGTGAAAACATTGACTGGCTTTGGTCCAGGTTTAGCCATGGAAACTGCTCTTAAGAGTCCTGATGTAAGTGTGTTTTCCATGACTCGTTATTGAATGACTATATACATTTTATGATTTTATACAAAACTAAGTGCAGTTCTCTGTTTAGTTCTCATTTTCCAATTATCTTATAATTGGGTAGAGATAGTATATCACATTTTCAATAAAATATTTTTTATGATTATGTAATACCATAGTACCTTAATTTTTTATTTTACAGAGACCAGAGTGTATTCGACTTTATACACCTCCTTTTATTCTGGCTCCAGTGAAGGATAAACAGACAGAGCTAGGAGAAACATTTGGAGAAGCTGGACAGAAATACAATGTTCTTTTCGTGGGCTACTGTTTATCACATGATCAAAGATGGATTCTTGCATCTTGTACAGATCTATATGGAGAACTTTTAGAAACTTGTATCATTAACATTGATGTCCCAAATAGGTACCTGTTTCTTTAAGTGTATCACTGTATCATCCATTTAAAGAAATTCTCTAACACACACAATGTTTCATTTTTAATGAATAGAAAACTGTTTGGAGGGTCATGTACATTAAGTTTTGAGATTGTGGGTGTTTTTCATTTTGGGGGGTGGTGAATATATTGTATAATTAGAATTAGAAATAATTGTGAGTGGCTTTGTTACACAGACAAAAGAGATTAAAGTCTCAATTCTATGTAATGAAGTTTGAGGCAATAATTTCAGCCTAAGAAATTTTAAAGAATGGAATGAGAGCCCTCTTCATTTAAAAAAAAGCGTCCTATAGCATTTACTTCTCTCAAGTGCCATCTGAAATACAGTCCCGAATTAATTGAATTAACCTCCTTTACTAAAATTGTTGACTGAAAATGTTCCTTTTAAATGTTGGAATGTTTTCTGAAAATGGTGGCCTTGTTTTTAGAATTCTTCTTGGTGGTAATTAGCTGTCATACTCAGTTATTTATGAGGGCTGTAATAGATCACAACAGGTAAGCCTCATATTAACTTAAAACCTATAACTTACATTAACTTATAACTTAAAATCTAATAGATATTTCTAGTAATGTGTTTCAAGGGTAGTGAAACTGAAAGGCAAGTCCATGAAGTAATGTTCAATTTTGAGGTTTGGTTCCAGCCCTTATTTTTTTATTATATAAAGATCAGTTTCCTTAAGTTCAGAAATTAATTATATGCAGAAATGTTTAATGAATATTAGGTTATAGTGGTGCTGAAGAAGTAGAATAGAGAAACATTAATCTTAGATTATTGGTTATAAAGATTTATTGACCATTTTTTTATAAACCTTAAAGAAATACTTCATACCTTATTTCCTTGAAACAATTTTGATTTTTTAAAATGCTCATTAAGTGAATTTTGGAAATATTATGCTTATCTATGAAGGATGAGGAAGAGTAGAGAACGAATAAATCACCTTTCCAATATAAAGACAGTATTGCCATTTTACTGAAAGTAGAAGTGAGGTAATGGTTAAAAGGTCCAACTCCACAGAGTTGTGGTGACCTGGGTTCAAATCCCAACTCTTCTACTTACTGGGTATGTGATCTTGAGAAAATCAGGTTAGCTAGCCGAGCTTCAGCTTGCTTCTCTGTAAAACTGGTTGAATAAAAAACAACAACAACAACAACAACAAAAAAACAAAAAAAAAACCCTGGTTGAATAATTTTGTCTGCCTCATAGGATTTGTTAGGCCGAAATGAGGTATTACATGTAAACTGACTGGCCATAATGCTTCCTACGTATTAAGTACTCAGTAAATCATAGTTACCATTGCTCAGCCACAGAGTCATGTACTTGCCTAATAAAGGACATGCATGCAGAAAACACAGCAGTGTTGTTTGGTCTGAGAAGTATAGTATTTTGTTTAATATTCTTCAATTTAAAGTATAGAGCAAGGGTTGGCACATCATAGCCTGTGGGCCAAATTTGGCTACACAAATTTGTTTAAGTATTATGTATAGCTGCCTTCATGCTATAGAACAGAATTTTTGTTAGAACAGAATCTTGATGGCCTGGAAAGTTTACTCTATTGGCCCTTTAGGGAAAAAGTTTGCCGGTCTCTGGTGTAGAACAGTGTTTCTGATGAATTTTGGTGATTCATGGACAATTTTTCTTTTTCTTTTTCTTTTTTTTTTTTTTGATAATTTTTAAGTTAATCTGTTTTAGTGTGTATTATGAAAAACACAAAGTAGCATGCAAAACCTATTGTTTTATGTATATTCTTGCTTAGGACTTAAAAAGTGTCAAGCATTAAAATTAAGGGATTAGTTTTTGCACCAAATTTGAGCTTTTTTAAAATGTTCTCATATGAATTTTAAAATACTCAATTATCTATTTACTTAAAACAGGGCTCGTCGGAAAAAAGGATCTGCTAGGAGGTTTGGTCTACAGAAGCTTTGGGAGTGGTGCTTAGGACTTGTACAAATGAGTTCATTACCGTGGAGAGTTGTAATTGGCCGCTTAGGAAGGATTGGTCATGGAGAACTGAAAGGTAAGGTTGTGCTTTGATTGTCAAGTACTTCCAACTTCTGTTTTATGCTAATTAATTAATTAATTAATTAATGATCTGTTTTATGTTAATTAATTAAGTAATACACCATCATACTACATCTAGATATATGTACTGAATAAAATGCAGAGGTTATAAAAACTAGTTTTTTGTTTTCAAAGAGTTATCACATATGTCTAGGTCACAAATGGCCTAATTCCAATTTTAAAAGGACATTTTACTATATTTTGACTTTAATACCAGTGTTATTACTACTGTTCTTATTTATTGTCTTCCATTTTTCCTCTTTCTGCTTATTATTCAGCTCATCCCCTGTTTAACAGATACTAATTGATGTTGATATACATTAAAGTTAGGGGGATAAAGGATATTGAGTAACATCAGCAAGAAGAGATTTTTGGCTTGATGATTACTCCTATTATGAGGAATTCACTGACTTTAAAACGACTGTGTTTTAACTTTGGTTTTAGAGGGCTTAACAGTGCTGTTACTTTTGATGTTTTTTTTTTCTACTGTTGATACCCACAGATTGGAGCAGCTTGCTGAGTCGTCGAAATTTGCAATCTCTAAGTAAAAGGCTCAAAGACATGTGTAGAATGTGTGGTATATCTGCTGCAGACTCTCCCAGCATTCTCAGTGCTTGTTTGGTAGCAATGGAACCCCAAGGCTCTTTTGTTATTATGCCAGGTAGCTATCCTTAGTTTATGTCAGATTTAATTCTTCATGTGCTTGTGTTTCTAGTATTATGTAAAGTTGATTCTTTTTTTATTGAAAGAAAAAATAAATTCTCTTTATTTTCAGATTCTGTGTCAACTGGTTCTGTATTTGGAAGAAGCACCACTCTAAACATGCAGACCTCTCAGCTAAGTACCCCACAGGATACATCATGTACTCATATACTTGTGTTCCCTACTTCTGCTTCTGTACAAGTAGCTTCAGCTACTTATACCACTGAAAATTTGGACTTAGCTTTTAATCCCAACAATGGTAGGTGAATTGTTCTTTAAAGGTTTGCAAATATAAAATAAGTCTTGATGCTTGTGGCTGATTTTAGGCTGAAGAGTGCCTCCCCAATCCTATCCTTGTCCGGTAAATGTTTCTGAAACCTATGAATGTTAACCTTAGATGACCAAAAAAGACTTTGCATATGTGATTAAGTTAAAGATTTTGAGATGGAGAGGTTATCCTGGGTTATGCAGGTGGGCACTAAATGCAATCACATGTATCCTTATAAAGGGAAGTAAAGGGAAATTTGATGATGCACAAGAGGAGAAAGTCACGTGATGGAAATGGAGGGAAGAAAAGTCAGAGAAATGATGCTGTGCTGCTGACTTTGAAGATGGAGGAAGGGACCATGAGCCAAGGAATGCAAGGAATGTAGTGCTAAATGCTGGAAAAGAGAAGAAAACAGATTTCCCCTGGAGCCTCCAGAAAGAACATAGGCCTCCTGGTTCTTGATTTTGACCTAATGACCAGTACTTTGATTTCAGCCCAGTAAAACTGATTTTGGACTTTTGGACCCCAGAACTGTAAGAGAATGAAGGTGTGTTGTTTTGAGTCAATAAGTTTGTGATAACTGGTTAAAAGACAATAGGAAACTAATAGAACCATTCTTCTACCTTATTGATATTGGAACTAGTGCTGTGAATTATCTTATAAATATTTACTTATTTTAAAAGGCAACAATTGATCATAAAATGCACAGGTTTTTGTCTGTGCTGCTTGCTACCTGTGCATAGACCATAGACTTGGCAGCACATTGTATATTCCTTTCTGAATTGATTTGCTGTATTTATATAAACTGCCATAGTAGGAAATAACTCTTACAGATAAATTTACAGATTACATTTTACTAGAAGAGAAAATAAATAGTATTCCATTGTTGCTCTGAGGTACCTTAGAAAACGGCATATCTCTATAAAGTCACAAGTAGGGGGCACCTGGGTGGCTCAGTCATTTGAGCATCCCTCTCTTAATTTCAGCTCAGATCGTGATCTCAGGGTCCTGGGATCCAGCCCCATGTCAGGCTCTCTGCTCAGCACAGATTCTGCTTGAGTTTCTGTCCCTCTGCTACTCCCCCCACTCTCTCTCTCAGATAAATTAAAAAAAAAAATCACAAGGAATATTTATTTTCTTCTTTCAGTGTGTTATACAATAACTTGAATATATTTTACATAATAATTAGACTATTGTGTATAGTCCCACTTTAAGTACATTTTCATTTCTAGCATATTACGTTTGTTCTGTATTCATTTGCTGTTGCTGCTGTAGCAAATTGACGCATGCTTAGTAGCTTTAAACATCACATGTTTATTATGTTACAGTTCTGGAGATCAAAAGTTTAAAATCGGTCTTAACTGGGCTAAAGTCAGTGTGTCTGCAAGGTTGGTTCTTTCTGGAAGCTCTAAGGGAGAATCTGTTTCTTTGCCTTTGCTAACTTCTAGAGACCCCCTGCACCTCTTGCTCATGGACCCTTCTTCCATCCTCAGCAGCAGCAGTGTAGCATCATCACATCTCCATCACTGACTCTAACCCTACTGCCTCCCTCTTATTAGGACCCCTGTGATTACATTGGACCCACCTGGATAATCCAGAATAATCTCCCCATCTCAAGATCCTTAGCTTGATCACATCTGCAGAGTTCTTTATGGTAACATATTCACACGTTCCTGGGATTAGGATGTGGACATCTTGTGGGGGAGGGCATTATTCACACTACCACATGCTTGTTTATAATATATAATTGTTTATATGGCTCCTAAAACAGTACCTGGCACATGGTAGACATTCAGTAGATGTTAATTAAATTAACCCATTTTGGTTAAAATTCATTAATTTATTTTAACCCTCCGATATGACCGCGGGATGTGAAAAATGGAGGATTTATTTATTTTTCTTTCTCCTATGTAGATGGAGCAGATGGAATGGGTATCTTTGATTTGTTAGACACAGGAGATGATCTTGATCCTGATATCATTAATATTCTTCCTGCATCTCCAACGGGGTCTCCTGTACATTCTCCAGGATCTCATTACCCCCATGGAGGTGATGCTGGCAAGGTAACCCTGTTACAAAAGTTTAGTCAGTCTGTCATTCATTAACTTATTAATGGATTGATACGTGAGCTAAAACACTATTTTTTCCTTGGAAATTAGCAAGAAGTGAGATTCATAGTACATTCTTGCACTTCTGTCTTACAGATGTTATTACTTTGAATTGTGCATTATAAAGAGAGTCTCTTAAGGTTCTTCTGTCCCTGACTTTGTTTTCTAGACTACTTGGCTTTAGTACTACTTTTGTAGTTTTCCTGCCACTTTACCATACCTTCTAATTAGGTAGAGGATCAGGTTATCTGCAAATTAGTATATGCTGTAAGAGCTGCCATTCATATCAGGGCTTTTTTGGAGGAATGTAATAGAAATACTGATTCTTGGGGCGCCTGGGTGGCTCTGTGGGTTAAGCCTCTGCCTTCGGCTCAGGTCATGATCTCGGAGTCCTGGGATCGAGCCCTGCATCGGGCGCTCTGCTCAGCAGGGAGCCTGCTTCTCCCTCTCTCTGCCTGCCTCTCTGCCTACTTGTGATCTCTAAAGAAAAAAGAAATACTGATTTTCTCCTAAGAACAGAAGAAACACTGACCATCTTCCTTCTTTCCTCTATGTTAATTTTCAATATTTGGCTGTCTTGTCCTTCTATTTGAACCTAAAACTAATGGGGTTTCATTTGAATAACATCTTTATTTGAGTAAAATTATATATAGTGGTTATTTGATTGTTATAGAATGCACATGTTTAGAACCTGCCCTTTTAAAATAAGGATCTTTCTCCAGTTTTACCTTGGATTCTTTCCTTCCCCTCTTTTTTAAAACCTGGACAGAAGTGAGATTATTGTAGTACCTGTTGGGTCAGCTGGTAAAGTATGCAACTCTTGATTTGGGGGTTTTAAATTTGGGTGTAGAGATTACATAAAAATTAAAAAAAAAACACAAAAACTTGGGGGGAAAGGTGAGATTATTGAAAAAAAAATATGTATATAGAATAGCACCAGTAATCTGACCACTTCGATAAAATTGATTTTTACTTTTAGCAGATTACTTTCCTTTCACATGTATTTATATTTTAACTTTTCAGTACATATAAATTTAAGTATAATGAGCTTTTTAACGTTGTTCTCCCATAATTGTTATATCATTCCCAAAATGTTGGATATTTAAGTATCTTATTTTTTTCTGTTACAGATAATGTTGCAATGAACATTTCCTTGCATATCATTTTCTTCTTTTTATTTATTTCCTTAATGTAAAGGCCAAGAAATACATGGACTAATCTAAAGGATATGAGCATCACTTGATAGTCATCCCTTCCTGTTGCCATAGTGCTTTCCAAAACACTAGTAACTGCATTTTATAGTGTTAGATGAACAAAGCTAAATTTAATTTACCTATTGGATTGGGGTGTGGTGATCAGGAATTAGTTGAGGTAATAATTAGGAAGTAAGTTAGGAATTTCATTGAACATTTTGTATTTTCAGTTAGCTGGAAAGGTTTAAACACATATACTGAACATGGGCTCGGCATCATAATACAAACTTATTAAACAGTTCGTATATTTATTTCCTCATATAACTCTTAAAACTCATTCTTTTAATATTGTTACTAATTATGCTCGTCTAAGTACATAGCAATTGATTTTTTTCAATATCCTTTAGTGTGTTTTTTTTTTAAGTTGATGTCATAAGATAGTGAGACTGATTGCCATAAACCACTCTGTATATCTAGTGCCAAGGTGTTTCAAATGAACTAACATACTTTTAATTTTCTCTCTTTAAGGGTCAGGGTACTGATCGGCTACTTTCAACAGAATCTCATGATGAAGTAACTAATATTCTTCAGCAACCATTGGCCCTTGGTTACTTTGTATCAACTGCCAAAGCAGGTCCATTACCTGACTGGTTCTGGTCAGCATGTCCTCAAGCACAATATCAGTGTCCCCTTTTTCTTAAGGTATTTCCATTTCTATGCCACTTCCTAAATAATGCTGATTGATGCCTTAGTTCCAAAGAAATATAGAGTTGTCTAAGGTCTTATTAAATGAATTGTGAAATATGACAAGATCACAAAGAAGTTATCTAATTATGAAACAGCTCTACTAAGTTTGAACTTTTAATTTATCTTTTCGTATTTCTGGGACCCTTGCTCTTAATATTCGCAGCTGCTCATATGAAGTATAGAGCTGGGTGAACCTTATATTACTTTTAATCTAACCTTTTCATTTTCTAGGTGAGCATATTAAAGTTCAGAAAAACTTATTTGTCCGAAGTCATAAATTGGTAGTAGACCCAGAACTACAGTCTGGGTCTTTTCATGATTATACTATTATTCTTTGAATTACATCATACTGCTATTATGCCACAGTATTTTGGGGATTAAAGGATTCATAATTTTCTAAGAATATATTTGATATTTAGGTCCATTTACTATCTCCTTAAAATTTCGTTCTAGCTTTGTGTAAATTGCTATGTTAAAACTATTAAGTGGTTTCCAAGTGCTAAGATTCTCAGACCCATACTGACTTATCAAAACAAGTTCATTAGCAAGTGACATAATGAGGTTTAGATACATTGTAAAGTGGTAAAATGAGATGTGAAAGCTCTATCCAGGATTTGTTACTTCTGTAGCTTACTGCTATTCCAAAATAGGAAATTCAGATCTGATTCACTTTTTCTTACCTACATGCACCAGAAGTTGACTTTTATTCCAGAAGTCATGCTAATTTCTAATTAGTCCTAGACTAATTAGACTAAGAAGTCTAATAACTTCTTGCCGATTGATTTTTACTCTTAGGGTAAAGGTTGGATACTATGCTTTAGTTTTGGGGGATTATATTTTAGTGGGTACCTGAACCAATAGGCTTGCCCTCTCTTAAGCCTGTTGCTATCTTGTTACCCCTGGCCCACATACCATTGAATCAGTGACATTTGAGCCTAAGCATTGAACTTCTGTAGCACATTCATAAAGAATACAACAGCTCTTGATGTGAATTGACTATTGATGCAATAATATATTTAGGGAGTGTCAGCCAGGGTAATAAAGTTTGATCATATATGACTTTTCTTCCCCTTCCAATATATATACAGTGGTCTATACAGATCTCATTACAAGAACATATTCCCAAGAGTGTTTCTGCAAAATAGTAGTCCTTGGTGTTTCTAGAAAACAAAGGGTTCTTTGGTCCTTTGGGAAATGTTGCACATGCTTTCTGTCCCCCTTTTGTTGTTATAATACATGTATGCACATTAAAATCTTTGAAAAAACAGCAGTAAATAACATTGTATACCTACTATTTTCCAAACTTACTTTAATACACAAAAAAGCAATTATGTAACACCAGTTCATAGTTCATGACCTTAGTGTTTCACAGAACATTTTTTTAGGAAACACCACTTTACAAAAAGTCCAAGGGACTATCCAGATTCTTTTCTACTCAATATTTATTTGCAGAGAGGATAGTGTAAAGTGGGCATTCACCCTCAGATACAGTGTAACAAGATTAGGACTTCTGGTCTGAATTACCAGGTAAGGCATAATTTACCGTAATTTTGTTCACCTTTTGTTTTCATACATTCCATTTTATTTCCTATACCATAGGCAATAAAATCACTTGATGTGTTTTTCTTTACTTGGAAAAATAATGGATTGTTACCTAGATGATTAAAAAATCTTTTTATCATAGAAATTAAATAGTAATTTCTAGTACTGACTATTCATCTAATTTGTAGTGATCTGCCATATGAGACTTCTTATGACTTATAAATCAAGGGTTTATGGGCAGTTAAAAAATATATATCTGTGGTTATATTCTTGAATATATAACACAAGAATATAAATATGTATATATAATTATATTCTTGAATATATAATACAAGAATATAAATATATATAAATACAGTTGTAGAGGAGAAATCACCTAAATATGAAATAGTACCTTTTACAGTATACAGATCTGCTAAAAGAGTTTCTCCATCTCTCATAGTTTTTTTTTTAAACACTTTATATATATTGACTCAATAAACAAAAAATGATTCACTTTAATTGAAATTCCTTTTTTCCACTCTTCATTGTCATACCGAAATGGGTGTGACAGTTGTCACCAAGCCTCCAGTATGAAATTGCATGGCCAAAAGAAGGCATTCTATGCACTGTACTAGAGTGCTCACAATTCCACCATAGGTAGGTTTGTTTAAAATTATAGATTTGTAAGCAGTATATTTGCATATGCTTACTCCTCGTATATTTTTCAGTGCTAGAGCTTCATGTATGTGTATAATCTAAAGTTCTAAGTAACCTGTAGACAGACTGTTCAGGTTTATCAGCTTAGGGCTTCTTTAAACATTTACACATCTAGGCATGTTACATTCAGAAAATAGATGACTTTTAAAATACCTTTTAAATAAGTTTTTTAAGGATTATTATGTGGTCTCAAAAGCGGTAGAGATTATGAAAATAAAGTAAGATTGAATGTAAGTTATGCACTTAAAAATTAATTCTGTAATAAGTTGGTTAAGCAAGAAGAACAAGCATCTTTAATAGTAGTGGCCATTCAATACATAGGTCTAAAATGTATTTCATCAAGGACGAGACCTTGGAAAAATAAGGTAAAACCAACAACTTTTCCATTTGGCTGACTGATTTCCTATTTTTTTAGGCCTCTTTGCACCTCCACGTGCCTTCAGTGCAATCTGATGAGCTGCTTCACAGTAAACACTCCCACCCACTTGACTCAAATCAGACTTCAGATGTCCTCAGGTATAACTCTTTTTTACCATTAAAGGTTCTCCATTGCATCTTTGAAAGAATATAATGTTGATTCTCATGTAGTTTTCTCATATTTGGCAATAATTTACAGTCCTGTACCCTTGGATCTCTAGATGAAGTACATCATTCAGAATGAGTGCTTTTCTTCCTAGCATGTGTAATCTACTTTTGAGAGTACTTTTTGTGAAAATTAGTTAATCTTTAATCTCCCCTAGAACTCTTTATTCTATACCTTCCACCATTTTTCAAAGTGGCTTTGAATCTTAGATGCCATAACTGGGAACTGCTTCCAAAATCTACAGTGAAAATAAATACATGACTTATACTTTTCAGGTTTGTTTTGGAACAGTACAATGCACTCTCCTGGCTAACCTGTGACCCTGCAATCCAGGACAGACGCTCATGTCTCCCAATTCATTTTGTGGTGCTGAATCAGTTATATAACTTTATCATGAATATGCTGTGATCTTCATTCAGTGGAACTGTACAAGAAAAAAACAAGGAAAATATTTCGCTGCAAGATTAAGTTAAAGTTATCTTCTCAGTGAAAGTCATCTGTGATGGGGTCTAATTCTTATTACTTCAACAAATATTGTTTTGACTTGGGGGGAGGGGCTATAACCCTGCTATTTTTCACTGACTATACTGAACTCTTTAGGATGATGACTGATCATACAAAACGTATTATAACATTTTCGTAGCAAAATTAACCTTTTTTTTTCCAGTCACAGTATTTGTGAAAAGTAATGAGCCATAGTACCCAGTCATGTTAAATGAATATTAAAAGCATGGAGAGGAAACATGAGGAACAATGAATTTCAACATATGGCTTCAGAACATCAAGATGTTCTTGTATTGGATTATAGTATCTAGTATTCAAAAATGCCTGCATCTCTTATTTATTGTAAGTTTTTAAATGTATAAATTGTCTTATATTTCTTAACCTCTTTTATAAAAATTTTCCTAGAAGGTTTATACTGCCTTCTTGCTTTAAAGCAATTGGTCTAAAATATATGTAATCGTCTTAATTAAAAAGTTGCAGTAGGGTTGCTTTTAGAGTATTATTTTTTTGTAAGGGGGTGGGTGGGACGGACAGTAAATTTGTATTGTCTTGATGTACAGTTTAATGGGGATAGAGGGGGAATAATGTCCATACCATTGTGTGTGGAGGATTTACAGCTAAGCTGTAGTTGCAGAGTACATGTACAGTAATGAAGTTCACTGTGTTTATAAATTAAAAAGGTACCAGGTCTTACAGCATTTTATATATCACACCTTTACAGAATAACATGATGGCAATATACAAGTGATATTGTTGGGTGGTTTAACTTAGAATAAAATGAGAATTCTTCAGTTATATTTTGTACTATGGTTTAGGGCTATGACTAATATTTCAGGCCATTTCCAGTGAAAGAAACTTAGTTTTACAAGAAAAACATTTGCTACTGAATGCTTAAACTAATTTTGGTGTTTAATGTTACATGCTTAAATGTTTCGGGTTTTTTTTGTTTGTTTGTTTGTTTTTTGTTTTTTCCTTCAGTTTTGACAGTGGCACATCTAGGCATGGGAATATTATTAATTATAAAAATTATCTTCAGGATCTACTATAAGGTTGAAATTTAGCCCAGCTCTAGGCATTTTACAAATTATTTTAAGAATAGTCACTCTGATTGTTTGACTTTTTTTGTTTTTTTTTAAATTAAAGATTGGGTATGTGTGTGAGAGTATGCATATGTATGGGTGTATATGTGTGTGTGTGTGTGTGTGTGTGTGTGTGCGTGCAATCAAACTGTGGTGTAAATAGATTCTCAGTGAATTCTGGTATTCAGACTCTATTCCACTAGTTAAAGAACCATTTTCTAAACTTAACCTGTTTCCTTTTGCCTTTTTTATTTATTTAATTTTCTTGGTTTGGAGATGGCAGTCCCAAACACCAGAGTCTGTACTTTTCTGTAACACAGCTCAGATTAAGGCAGGGCATATGCCAAGGAGGTTCTCACCTCCCTAAAGAAGGGACTTGAATTTTAGGGACTTTAATTCACCCCTTCCTTCAATACAGCTTTCCCCCTTCTTGTTTGCACATGCCAAGAGAAATGCTTTTATGCAGGCTTTACCCCGTTAAAGCGTTATTTCTACAGTGCTGCTCACAAGAGAGTCCAAGTTAGCCTCCTACTTGTGTTGCTGACTTGAATTCACAGTCACCAAGTCTACCTATCTTTCTTGGAAGCAGTCTAGCAAAATTCCGAATTTGTACATTCACTAATTCTCCACAAAGACAAAATCAGTTGTATTTACAAAACTGTAATTCGGTATGTTTTATTTTGTTTTTACTGAAACTTGTTTTGTAAATACTATATGCTTAGCTTAAATATCACTTTCTTATGAACAGTATAACTTCTTCAAATTGTGTATATTAAAACATTAGCAGGTCTTGTTTTTTCTATAAAGAACACAACTGGTGACAAAGGTTTTCAATCACTTCTTCAAAATTACAATGCAATTCCAGTGGTCAGCATTTTTGAAATTAGAATTTAAAGATTACATCTCTGCATTCATTTTTAAATTATGCTAGCACACTACAGATTATGTTGGCATGTTTTGTTCTGTACTTAAACTTGTCTGAGATTTGAGGGAAAAGATGTTTATTTGGAATTTCTATAAAAAGTATCCTTTTTTATATACTTAGCTCAGTAGTGACTTTTAAAAATAAAAGCTATATTCTCAGTTGTTTAATATCACTAGCTTATAGTAACCACACCTCAGTTTGAAAATAGATTTTTAAAAAATTATTCCCTGACAGTTTCTTTTATATGGAGCCATAAAGAAGAAACCCAGTATACAATTCCTTTTTATCTGGGAATCAGGGAGTAGTTCCCAAATATACAGGATTTACTGATAAGATTTTTTTTTCTTCCCTTCACATACAAGTTCACACTTAAATAGAACATTATTAAATAGCCATTAGAAAAGGTCAGGAGACTTATTTCAGAAAAAAACTAAGCCTTTTATGCAGGATGATGGATCTGACTTACTAACGTACTGTCACAGACAAGTATGGGTAGTTTTTTTGTTTAAATGGTAAAGCAAAATAATACATACTTTATACCAGTTGATCACCAACACCTTGACTTCTTTGTTACAGTGCTAATGTGTTTTTTGTGCAGTTATCCATTACCAAGCAGGGTGGAAGTTCAGTATTTTGGCATTTAAAAAGATTAGTTATATAATGTCTGCTTCCAGCCAGTGAGAAACATCTAGCCATACTTTCTTATGCAAGCCATTCAGTTATCAGGACTGTGAATTAACACTGTATGAATAAATTTCTGTACACCTTATTGTTTGGCCAGAAGGCCACCAAGTGTACTTATATGTAATCCTTAAATTTTAAAGTAGCTGTAATTTTTAAATCTTTCTAAACTTTTCTTAAACCACTAAAATTAAGCTCTTACTACTTAGTCAACTATCCTCAGCTGTATTCGTACTCAATTGTCAGTATGGCACAGATTACTGTATTAAAATATTCTTTTCGTCTTCATATTTACCTTCTGAGGTAATTTTTTAACTTAATGTGTTACTACAAAGATTTGCAGATCTTTAATCAAGCACTATGTTAATACTGTAATATCAAAATACTATGTTGCATTATTTAAAATGTTCAAATTGAATACATTAAAAGGAAGTTTTTAAATGCTGTTGCATCATATAATTTGCTATTCATCCACTATGGCATCACATATCAGTCTATTAATACATTTAATGTTGCATGAGTAATGTTTTGGTCTGGGTTTCCTCTTAAGATTTTAGTTTTTCTAAATTAAGGAAAAATGTTTTTGACATACTTTTTTTTTTTGTCCCCCCCCCCCCCCCCCCCATCAGCTAGAAATCTTAACCTTCTGGTTTTTCTTGGTGTTTTAATGGGCCCAAGAACTGTGGTTTAAATTTTCATGTTTTCTCTTTTGTGGAGTATGAATTAAAAACTGGATTTGGGACCTAAAATACTCCTCAGGTTGATGTATTCATGAAGTTTTAAAATAGCTTTAGTTTTCAAAGTAAACTGGATTTGTGGACCTTAAAGTTACTGAGTTTAAACTACAAATTGTAACGTCATTACTGGACATGTCAGCATCAACTCTCTCAAAATAGCTTGGTCACTTTATGAAGGGGCGTTTTAAAGTTGTTGTTTAGCAGTGACATTTAATATGGTCCAATTTTTTTTTTTTATGTGACAAAAAAAAAAGAATAAGGAACAAACACTATTGCTGCCGAATGCCATAACACTGAGTTGTACAAATTGTGATTGAGGAAATGAAAAGGTTTATACTTTTTAAAAAAAAAAAAACAAAAAAAACAAAACAAAACTTCAAATGGAATAAATTATTCATGAAGCCTTCATTGTGGTGTCTCATTCTGTTAAAAATATTTCCATCTTAAACTTATATAAAAATTAATAGTATTTTTTTTCATTCTAAGTGGAAAGGGGTAACCTAAAAATTAATGGACTTTTAATTTCTCTATCTGAAGTATTTTATTTAAAAGGAGATTTTTAACTATATCAGTGATTAATATACAAGAAAACTGTGTATGTACATACATATTTCTTTTAGACTGATCAGTTTGGTATCAGTTTTCTAGTCTAAACAAGTTACTTTCAAATATTTAAAGCTTAGTTCGGTCCTATTTGATCACATAAATGTTTTGAAACATAGGGGTTCAGATATGAACAATCCATTAAAAATACTTTGTATAGGTACCCATTTTAAATATTTTTGTACAACTTAAGCTGAGTAAGGACAAACCCCCAAATTGTTGTGTTCATTTTGAAATAGTTTCTGCCAGCAGAAGTTTTAAAATAAGGCTTTAAAAGGAGGTGTATGTTGTTGGAGCTTGTACCTTACTAAGTTATTCTACATCTCACAGTTCATATTACCTGTAATTTTTTTTCATGGTAGCTTAAAATCCTTTATGGCTGCTTCTTGGTCTAAATACCAAAAGTCTTGGGGACGCCTGGGTGGCTCAGTTGGTTAAGCAACTGCCTTCAGCTCAGGTCATGATCCCAGGGTCCTAGGATCGAGCCCCACATCGGGCTTCTTGCTCAGTGTGGAGCCTGCTACTCCCTCTCCCTGCTACTCTGCCTACTTGTGCGCTCTCTCTCTCTCTCTCTCTGTGTGTGTGTGTCAAATAAATAAATAAAACAAAACAATGACAAAAGTCTTATCTATACCCTGCTTTCTTTTCACAAACCTCAAAATGGGCTTCTTTCATATATTTTCCTCCCAGTCTCTTAGGCATATGAATTCTTTGAAAGCCCTATGGTTATTTTTGTCTTAAGGCTTTCCCACTTTCCAAATACATCCTTTATGTTCTGTAAAAGGCTCAAATCTGGAATAATTAAGGCATGCCAGAGGAAAAAAAATGCTTAAAGGCTATAACAGGACTTTTTAAAAACATGCTTCTAGGGGCGCCTGGGTGGCTCATTTGGTTGAGTCTCCCTTCAGGTCTGGTCAATGTCTTGGGGTCCTGGGATTGAGTCCCACAGAGCTGCTCAGTGGGGACCCTGCTTCTCACTCTCCCTCTCAAATGAATAAAATCCTAAGAAAAATTTAAAAATATGCTTTTAGCAAGATCAAGGATGGAAAAAATGCAAAGAATCAAGTATTTAATACTTTTTATCTTCCTTCTAAAGGGAGAGACTAAAAACCAGCTTGAAGGGTCAGGTCATGATCCTGGAGTCTCCGGATCTAGTACCGCATCAGGCTCCCAGCTCCACGGGGAGTTTGCTTCTCCCTCTGACCTTCTCCCCTCTCATGCTCTCTCACTCTCTCTCTCAAATAAAATCTTTAAAAAAAAAAAAAAACCTCTACAATGTAAAATAACTATGATGAAATTAAAATCTGAGATAGTTAACTGACAAAAAGAACTTAAAGGTGCCAGGTCCAAGAAAGTTACATCCTTGGTACTAAAAGAATTTGTAGATAATGATTTCAGAAACGCTGTAGAAAACTGGAAGATGCCAGAGGAGTGGAAATATACAACTTCCCCGTTTTTTGGTTTTAAAAAGTCAAACTACAGACAAATTTAGTTGAAGAAAAAGATCATTAGAAACCAGCATAGTTTCAGCACTCTCCATTTAATAGACTATCTGCTGTACACTAGTTTTGAGATACAAATCTTTGACCTTTAGCTCTAGTCTACTGACAAACATACTCGTATATATATATAATTACCACCATAGGCCTTC
The DNA here is from genome assembly GCF_902655055.1 of Lutra lutra. NCBI lineage: Eukaryota > Metazoa > Chordata > Mammalia > Carnivora > Mustelidae > Lutra > Lutra lutra. Next base: position 34,590,505 of record NC_062293.1, read on the forward strand.
TACTGTAATATAATAATGCAGTGCATATACAAGAAAGAGTAGAGTAGTTGAAATCAATCTCTACATTTTATTTTGACAGCATTAGCAAACAATACAGAGATGCATATTTAGGTTATTTAATAAGGTTTCATGGTATCATTACACTGAAATCATTAATCCAAACCAGTATTCAGTACCATACTGTGCCAAAGGCAAAGAAATAAAATATAGTTCTTGCCCTCCAAGTATGCTGGTAGGAGGGATGAGGGGTTTTTGTTCTTGTTTTTTGTCTGGTTGGTGTGTGTTTTGTATTTTTAGGAGAGACAAGTTCAAACAATACAGTGCAAAATGTGAAGTACTATGATGGAAGGAAGCAAAAGGTGTCTTGGGAACATCGATAAGGGATACTTAAATCTAATGAAGAGATAGGTGGTTTGTCAAGAAAAGATTTGGAAACACAAAGTGAGACTTAAAGGATACATAGGTATTATATAAAGAGAATAAAGAAATTTCAGACAGAAGGAACCAGTTGAGGGGGGCGGGGAGAGGACCCATGAATACCACGAAGGATTTGGGAAACAAGCAGTTCCAACAGACTAAAACAGGTGCTTATGAGAGATAGATAATGCAGGAGTCCAAGCCAGAATTAAGAAGTCAGACCATGAAAAGCTCTTAATTTTGAGTGCAACCTTAGGGAAAGTGAACTTTATCCCAAAGCAGGGAAGTGTTGTAGTAGCTGGGATGATTAATAATTAATTGAACAATCATCCAAAAGGCTTGATTAATGGAGCTGTATCAACCTGGAGGGTTGTCTCCAATCTTGTGCTATAGAATCTTGGTTGGACCTAATTCTATTCAATATTTTATTCATGAAATTAATGAGTATATGATCTGCATAGCCAAAGCAGACAGCCAGTGTAAAAGAAAAGTCCAAAAGATCTCAAAGGAGAAAATAGAAGGAATCTTAATGATATAAAATAGGACACTATTGAGGACAATTATAAAAAGAGTACCATGTTGGGACGCTTGCCTGGCTCAGTTAAGCATCTGCCTTCAGCTCAGGTCATGATCCTTGGGATCAGATCCCACATCTGGCTCCTTGCTCAGTGGGAAGCCTGCTTCCCCCTCAGCCTCCTACTCCTCCTGCATGTGCACTCTCTCTCTTCCTGCCCCCCCCACACCGTGACAAATAAATAAATAAAACCTTAGGAAAGTCCCACGTTGAGAAAACTGGAACTAGATGACTCCTGAGGTTGTTTTATTTTGACATTCTATGATCATATTTCCAAAGAATATTGGTCTATAAATACAGAGGTCTTCTAATTTCTTGAAGCTCATTTCCTTGGCAGTAATCTACACCTAGTATAGCTGAAACATCATTGTTTTTCTTTCTGTTTCTCCTTTCTCTCCTTAGTCTTACTGAAAAATAAAGTGGAAAAGAGTAAAGTAAGCCAGTCAGAGGGGAATATTTACTTCACTTAGGAAGGAGTTGCTATTTTGACCTGAAGCATGTTTCACCATATCTAAACACCAGTAATTGTAAGATATAATTTTATGTACCACTAAAACATAAAAATGCTAAGTAAATTATGCTACTGATTTTGAGACATCCCAATTTCAGAGCTCATTGGTGGCTCAGTTGGTTAAGCATTTGACTTGATTTTGGCTCAGGTCATGATCTCAAAGGCTGTGAGATGGAGCTCCACCATGGACTCTGCATTGGGCATGAAGCCTGCTTAAGATTCTCCACCTCTCCCTCTGCCACTTCGCCCCACTTGTGCGCATGCTCTCTCTAATATTTTTTAAAAAGACATTCCAATTTAATAAATGTTAAAAAGTAAAAAAATGGGGCACCTGGGTAGCTCTGTCAGTTAAGTGTCTGAGTGTCTTAATTTTGGCTCGGGTCACGATCTCACACTCTTGAGATCTTGAGATCAAGCCCGACATGGAGCTCTGTGCTCAATGCAGAGTATGCTTGAGGATTCTCTTTATACCTCTCCCCCTGTCCCTCCTCCCATTTTCTCTCTCTCAAAAAAATAAAAAATTAAAGATTTTATTTATTTATTTGACAGAGAGAGATCACAAGCAGGCAGAGAGGCAGGCAGAGAGAGAGGAGGAAGCAGGCTCCCTGCTGAGCAGAGAGCCCGATGCGGGGCTCGATCCCAGGTACCCTGAGATCATGACCTGAGCCAAAGGCAGCGGCTTAACCCACTGAGCCACCCAGGCGCCCCTCAAAAAAATAAAAAATTTAAAAAAAATAAAATCTGAAAAAAAGTTATCACAGAGTCGATGAAATATATCTTTTTGTGAGTAGAAATGGTAATGAGCTCAGTGCCACATTAATCTTAAAAGGGGGTTATTTCCTCAAGCATTTTATATCACAAAGTGTACACCATAATTAGATAAGATACTCCTTCAATAATCAAAGTTTTGTGGTTTATAAGCAACTAAATGTTAGGGCTACTTTACCCTTCTATAAGTTCTTAATCTGTCTAAATACCACAGCTGCAAAATCTTTAAAAATTTATTTTAGTATAGTTTGGGAATGAGTGTCAGAGGAAGCAGATCTAAAACTCAGAAGTTCATGAGTAGTGGTATATAGATATCTACAATGGAATACTATGCAGCCATCAAAATATGAAATCTTGCCATTTGCAATGATGTGGATGGAACTAGAGGGTATTATGCTAAGCAAAATAAGTCAATCAGAGAAAGACAATTATATGATCTCTCTGATAGGAATTTGAGAGGCAGGGCAGGGAGTCTTGGGGGGAAGGGAGGGAAAAATGAAACAAGATGGGACCAGGGAGGGAGACAAACTATATAAGAGACTCTTAATCTCAGGAAACAAACTGAGGGTTGCTGGAAGGGGAGGCGGGTGGGAGGGATGGGGTGACTGGGTGATGGATATTGGGGAGGGTATGTACTATGGTGAGTGCTATGAATTGTGTAAGACTGATGATTCACAAAGCTGTACCCCTGAAGCCAATAATACATTATATGTTAATAAAAAAAAGTTCATGAGTAAATCTTTTTTCCCTATGTTCTATATGATGGTCAAATGATTTCACTGGCAAACACTGCAATGTAGATTTGAAAGACTGACTGTGTGGATGTAAGTGGGGAGAGGCCTGGAGCCTGGGATGACTTCCAGGTTTCTGGCTTGAGCAATTCTGGGTAGGGGGTGATTGGAATTGGAAGAGAAGAATGGGATGCCTGGGTGGCTCAGTGAGTTAAGCAGTTAAGCATGTGCCTTTGGCTCAGGTCATGATTCCAAGGGTCCTGGGATTGAGTCCTGCATCAGGCTCCTTGGCTCAGGGAGGAGCCTACTTCTTCCTCTTTCTCCGCCACTCCCCCTGCTTGTACGCTCTCTCTGAAATATAAATCTTTAAAAAAAAAAAAAAGATTTTATTTGACAGAGATAGAGATCACAAGTACGCAGAGAGGCAGGCAGAGAGAGAGGAGAAGCAGGCTCCCTGCTGAGCAGAGAGCCTGATGTGGGGCTCGATCCCAGGACCCTGAGATCATGACCTGAGCCAAAGTCAGAGGCTTAACCCACTGAGCCACTCAGCACCCCCTGACAAATCATAAAAATAATTGGAAGGGAAAGAAAGGGGACTTAGTGTCAAACTCATCACCTTTATACTCCAGCTATCTTATTTGGGCTGGGTGTGTTCTGTTGTTTTCTTCTTCTTCTTTTCTTTCTTTTCTTTTTTTTTTTTTTTTTTAGATTTTATGTATTTATTTGAGAGAGAGAACATGAGAAGGAGAAGGGTCAGGGGGAGAACCAGATTTCTGAGCGGGGAGCCCTATGCAGGACTTGTTCCCGTGATTCTGGAATCATTACCTGAGTTGAAGGCAGACACTTAACTGACTGAGCCACCCAGGCACCCTTTTCTCCTTTTTTAAAATTTAAATTCAATTAATTAACATAAAATGTATTACTAGCTTCAGAGGTAGAGGTCAGTGATTTATCAGTCTATTTTTAAATATAATTAGCCTTCCCTTTATATATATTATTACACTTTTCCTCATTTTTAAAAAATTTAAATTCATTTAATTAACAAATAATGTATTATTAATTTCAGCAGTAGAGGTCAGTGATTCATCAGTCTTATATGTAATACCCGGTGCCCTTCTTAATGTCCATCACCCAGTTACCCAATCCCCACCACCCCGACCCCACTGGCCAACAACCCTGTTTGCTTCCTATGATTAAGAGTCTCTTATGGTTTGTCTCCCTCTCTGATTTCTTCTTGCTTTATTTTGTCCTCTCTTCCCCTGTGATCCCCTTTTATGTCTTAAATTCTGAGTGAGATCATATGATAATTGTGAGTGAGATCATATGATAATTGTCTTTTTCTGTTTGGCTCGTTTTGCTTAGCATAATACCCTCTACATCATTGCAAATGGTAAGATTTCATTTCTTTTTGATGGCTGAGTAGTGTTCCAGTGTGTGTGTGTGTGTCTGTGTCTATATACAGACACATTACATCTTTATCTATTCATCTGTTGATGGACATCTGGGCTCTTTCCAGAGTTTGGCTGTTATATACATCGGGTGCAGGTACCCCTTTGGATCACTACATTTTATCTTTCGGGTAAATACCCAGTAGTGCAATTGCTAGGTCATGGGATAGTTCTATTTTCAACTCTTTGGGGAATCTCCATGCTGTTTTCCAGAGTGGCTGCACCAGCTTGCATTCCCACCAACAGTGTAAGAGTGTTCCCTTTCTCCGCATCCTCACCAATACCTGTCGTTCCTGACTTGCTAATTTTAGCCATTCTGACTGGTGTAGGTGGTATCTCATTGTGGTTTTGATTTGCATTTCCCTGATGCCAAGTGATGTGGAGGTTTTGTTCATGTGTCTGTTGGCCATTTGGATGTCTTCTTTGCAGAAATGTCTGTTCATGTCTTCTGTCCATTTCTTGATTGCATTGTTTGTTCTTTGGATGTTGAGTTTGATAAGTTCCCACAGATCTTGGATACTAGCCATTTCTCTATGTCATTTGCAAATATCTTCTCCCATTCTGTCGGTCATCTTTTGTTTTTTTCAACTGTTTCCTTTGCTGTGCAGAAGCTTTTTATCCTGATGAAGTCCCAGTCATTCATTTTTGCTTTTGTTTCCCTTGCCTTTAGAAATGTGTCTAGCAAAAAGTTGCAGCTGAGGTCACAGAATTTGCTGCCTGTGCTCTCCTTCAGAATTTGATGGATTCCTCTCTCACATTTAGGTCTTTCAACCATTTTGAGTCGATTGTGTATGTTGTAAGGAAATGGTCCAGTTTCAATCTTCTGTTTGTGGCTAAATGGGTTTTATTCCTGACTGTAAGGGTGGTTCAACATCTGCAAACCAATCAATGTCATACACTACATAAATAAAGGAAGGACAAGAATGATACGATCCTCTCAATACATGCACAAAAAGCACTTGACAAAGTACAGCACCTTTCTTGATTAAGTGTAGGGATAGAGGGAACATACCTCAATATCATAAAGCCATCTACGAAAAGCCCACAGTGAATATCATTCTCAATGGGGAAAAATTGAGAGCTTACCCCCTAAGGTCAGGAACATGGCAAGGATGTCCACTATCACCACTGTTGTTCAACATAGTACTAGAAGTCATAGACTCAGAAATCAGACAACAAAAAGAAATAAAAGGCATCCGAATCGGCAAAGAAGTCAAACTCTCACTCTTTGCAGATGATATACTTCATGTGGAAAACCCTAAAGACTCCACCCCAAAATTACTAGAATTCATACAGGAATTCAGCAACGTGGCAGGATACAAAACCAATGCACAGAAATCAGCTGCATTTCTACACACTAACAACAAAACAGAAGAAAGAAAATTAAGGAGTCAATCCCATTTACAACTGCACCAAAACCCACAAGATATCTAGGAATAAACCTAACCAAAGAGGAAAAGGATCTATACTCGGAAAACTATAGAACACTCATGAAAGAAACTGAGAAGACACAAAGAAATGGAAAAATGTTCCATGTTCATGGACTAGAAGAACAAATATTGTTAAAATGTTTATGCAACCTAGAGCAATCTATACATTCAATGCAATCCCTATCAAAATACCATCAACTTTTTTCACAGAGCTGGAACAAATAATCCTAAAATTTGTATGGAACCAGAAAAGACCAAAGGAATGTTGAAAAAGAAAACCAGTACTGGTGACATCACAGTTCTGGACTTCAAACTCTATTACAAAGCTGTAATCATCAGGACAATATGGTATTGGCACAAAAACAGACACATAAGTCAATGGAACAGAACGAGAACCCAGAAATGGATCCTCAACTCTATGGTCAACTAATCTTCGACAAAGCAGATAAGAATATCCAATGAAAAAAAGACAGTGTCTTCAACAAATGGTGTTGGGAAAATCGATCTGCTGTTATCTTAGACTGAGATGGATCTGCACGTTGTTTCTCCATTAATGATCACAGGATCATAAACAACCAGAGTTGGAAGAAATCTTAAAAATCACTTAGTTCACATCCCCTTTCTCCTCTTATTCACCTGTCAAAACAGTCTTTGATTTCTCTTCATACTCCTCCTGTGAAATGACTATCCAGGGAGATTAAATTGTTCAACCTCTCTTGATCTCAATTTCCCCACAATTATAAAATAGACTATTACCTACCTCAGAGAATTAAATCGGATAATAGATATAAAATACTAGTGCCTAGCAAGTGTTCAATAAATGTTCTCATTAAATATCAGCTTAAAAACGACAATTTACAATTTGTAAGCTAAGAAACTGTAAAATCAATTTTATTGTGTAGTGACTAGCAATTAAAAAATTTTTTTTGAAGGTTTTATTTTCAAGTAACCTCTACACCCAATGTAGGGCTTGAACTTAAACTCTGACTGGGATCAGGGGTTGCATGGTCCACCGACTGAGCCAGCCAGGTTCCCCGTGACCAGCAATTTAAAGAAATGAAATAGGGAGCACCTGGGTGGCTTAGCTGATTAAACCTCTGCCTTGGACTCAAGTCATGATCCCAGGGTCCTGGGATCTAGCCCTATATTGGGCTCCCTGCTCAGCCCATGTTGGGGAGTCTACTTCTTCCTCTCCCTCTGCCTCTCCCCCTGCTCATACTCTCTTGGTCACGCTCTCTCAAATAAATCTTAAGGAAAAAAAAGAAAAAAAGAGGGGCGCCTGGGTGGCTCAGTAGGTTAAGCCACTGCCTTAATCTCAGGTCATGGTCTCAGGGTCCTGGAATTGAGCCCCATGTTGGGCTCTCTGCTTGGCAGGAAGCCTGCTTCCCCCTGTCTCTGCCTGCCTCTCTGCTTACTTGTGATCTCTGTCAAATAAATACATAAAATCTTAAAAAAAAAAAAAAGGAATAGAACATATAACATGTAGTATGTATATTATTTCATAAAAATTTTATTCCATTTAAATGTTGGTACAGGGATGCCTGGCTGGCTCAGTTGGTGAAGCATGCAACTCTTGATCTTGCGGTTGTGAATTCAGACCCTGTGTTGGGTGTAGTAATTTAAGAAAACAAAATCTTAAAAAAAAATGTGGGTATATATGCACATGTGTGTCCTGGGTCACAATATGAAATGTATTACTGTAGGTCAGGTGGAAAAAAGTTCGAGAAACATTGTAATACACATTAGTTCTTTTGTTCCTTTGCTGATTTTTAATGCTGCAAGCAGTCTTTATTAGATTATCATTCTATGCAAGCCTTAGTAACTATAGAGTATGAAGTTCCAGCTCTGTAAAATATTTTTGTTTCTAGCTTGTAGCACAGTATCTGGTAAACAGAAGGTGCTAATGCACACTGATTGTACCAGGAATTAGAAATAGTATGAAAATATATAGAGATTAGTACTTCTTTATCTTTTCTAGGTGCTTAGACTCCGTTTGAAAGGTTGTTGCAAGTTTTGGGCCTTCTTTCCAAGCACTCACAATTTTGTAGGTTTTAGGGAATTCCTGAAACTCCATCCATCACTTTCTAAGGATCTATGGACACTAAATTTTTGATTTTGTTTTTATTTTTTATTAAAGATTTTATTTATTTGACAGAGAGAGAGATCACAAGTAGGCGAAGGCAGGCAGAGGGGGAGGCAGGGCGTGGCGGGGGGGGGGGGAGAAAAAAGACCCCCTGCTGAGCAGAGAGCCCAATGGGGAGCTCGATCCCAGGACCCTGAGATCATGACCTGAGCGGAAGGCAGAGGCTTAACTACTGAGCTACCCAGGCGCCCTGGTTTTTGTTTTTAAATTGAAGTATAGTTGATATACAACGTTATGTTAGTTTCAGGTGTACAATATAGTGATTGGACATTTTATGATATATAGTCACGACAAGTGTAGCTACCATCTATTACAATACCACTCACTATAATTTATATGTTCCAAGGGAGCTACTCATTCCATAACAAGAAGCCTGTACCTCCCACTCCCCCTTACCCATTTTTCCCATCCCCCAACCCCTGACCCTAAAGTACAGAACACTGAAATTAAGATGTTTAACTTCTGACCATGAGGGTGTGAGGTCAATAGCGGAAGAAAGCTCAGGAAAAGATTAATTTTAAATTCACCTGTAAATCCTAGGATTCTAGAACTTTGGCGTTAGGAGGGCAGAGGCAGAGATGGAGAGAAGAGTACAGTCTGATTCCATTGGTGTTCCGGTCAAAGAATAGTGGAAACACCTTTAACATTTCTTTTACATACGTTACTTCATTCAAGTGCCGCAAAAATCCTATGACGATGAAGCTGCAGCTCGGGAGGGCTTAAGGACTTAATCGAAAAGGACGCAGGTGGTAAGGACGCTTTGGAGAAGACACTGGAAGCACTGTACTAAATCTCCGTGTGTAGAAAGGTGGGGTTAGGCTGGGCAACAGCGGGGAGGAAGGGGTGGGGCCACGCACGCGCACCATCGCATCAACGCCAACGTCTCTGGGTTTCCTTTCGCAGCCAGCGGTCCTCTCAGTTCAGTACGGTGGCCGACGGGAGCCAGGCGCTGGGGATGAATGAAGGTGCTGGATGAAGGTTGAAACAGCCCCCTCCGCTTTCCCTTCCCTTCAGTGCGGGTTCTTTCTTTGTGCTTGTGCGGTGTCCCCATACAGCCTATCGCACTGCCTACCCCACTGATCCAGGCGTCCGAATTTTTGGTTCCTGGGACGACTCAGGGCACAGCTAGGGTTGGCGAATCGGGATTTTCGCCTAGGCCCAACTTCGGTTCGCGCTCTCGATTTCTACAGCGTCCCGCCTCTAGGGCGCGGAATCCGTGTTGGGTCCCGGGAGGTTGGAGGGCAAATCTGAAAGGTATGACAGAGCTTCCGCCTCTCAGGCCTTAGCGCGTTCCCCGGTTCATGTCGGTCACTGGCCTCACATTTCTCTGCCAGAGCGACTGGTTGGTTCTCGTTACGCTGAGGGCGAGACTTGTGAGCACACACAGGTCTTGGTGCCTCTGCTCCTTCAGCCCGCCCTTCTGTTAAAAGGGCAGCTCCTCTTGCTTAAAAACTAAGTAACTTTTCTGCTCAGGGCTCTGTTAACCCACGATCTTGCTAGTCTGTGGGTTTTAGAGGGGATAGCTTTGGCCACCTACTCCCTGCCTTTTGGGGGGGGGGCGGGGGGAGGAAGTCTTCTGATTACTAGTGAAGACAGAGAAGTGTCCAGGTGGAACTCCTCTTTCTCCCATAGTGAATTGCATCTCCATAGCTGTTTTTCTACCCATGCAACACAAGGGACATTAGGATAGTGTTATGATCTCCAGAACGTTACATCTGGCATTGCTTTTGGCTAATGAGATTTAGCTTCTATTGACTTGTGGAGGGTGGGAAAGAGAAGCCTAACAGTTCTTTACATTTGTTGAGTAGGCATAAGAAACTAAAGAGGTGCGGAAGAGGAACATTCTTTAGTACTCATTTTTATTTGCATTGTGGTGCTCAGATGGTGGATGCAGTGGAAAAAGTCTTGGACTGGGATTTAACAGATGAGGGTTCAGCCTCGGATTTTGCCACTAGCTAGTCAGCACTGTATGCCTGTAACTTAATCTCTCTGGGCTTCATATTCCTTCTTTACAAAGTAAATATTAGAACAGAAGATCCCTAGGGCTGGAGGAAATATTAATGTACTCCGTTTTCTTTCTCACTTTTTAGGTGGGAGTAAAAACATAGGGAGCCTTTAATTGTGCCAGAAACATAGCCAGCATGGGAACCTATTTAAAAAAGACCACATTTTTCAGGGTTTTTAAAGAGGGGCCATTCATACATGCAGGAGTTATACCTATTTCCTTTTTTTTTTTTTTTTTTTAAATCATTAGGATCAACAGTGATAATGGCTGAGTGTACAAGTCTTCAGTTTGTCAGCCCTTTTGCTTTCGAGGCAATGCAGAAGGTGGATGTTGTTCGGTTGGCATCTTTAAGTGATCCGGAATTAAGACTCCTCCTGCCCTGCTTGGTGCGGATGGCACTCTGTGCTCCTGCTGACCAGAGCCAAAGCTGGGCTCAGGATAAAAAACTGATCCTTCGTCTTCTCTCTGGAGTGGAAGCTGTCAATTCCATTGTTGCGTTGTTGTCTGTGGATTTTCATGCTTTAGAACAGGATGCCAGCAAAGAACAGCAGCTTAGGTAATGTTGTGTTATATAATATGTGGTTTGGGATTTACTTAGATTTGTCAAAGAAGAGGGAATCAAATATTTCTTTGGAGCTTTTAGGACTTTTTATTGGATGTATTCTCCTGGAAAAGATTGAGAATCTAAACTTTGGAGAGCATTTTACCTAGTTCTTTTCTATTTATAGCTAAAATTCTAGGATCTTTTGAATTCTGTATTCTAAAATGTGTAGAGAAGTTTGGCTACATATACTGTTGCTTTCATGCTAAACTGATTAGATTGGTTACTCAACGTAAAGTGGGAGGGTAAGTTCCCCTAGAATAAAAGTATTTATTGGAATCACCCAGGAGGCTTTTTGAGCTTAACATTGATTTCCCAAAATTCTGGGCATTTGTTTGGTTCTTCCCCGCCCATTGTGAATCCAATATTGAGCCACTGTTGTTCATCGAAGTAGCTGTCAACTATTAGTTGGAGTCTTTATATAAGTTGTGAATCCCTGAAATAGGCAAACTAAATAGTATTTCAGAAATATTACATTCATGAAATGTATGAAAAGAATTAATACATTCTTTTGTAGATTATTTCAACTAAAGATAATTTTATATTATTTCTGTCAGTGTTCTCATGATTGTTGTTTTACACATTTGTACCTTATTAGGCATAAACTTGGAGGAGGCAGTGGTGAGAGCATCCTGGTATCACAGCTTCAGCATGGATTGACGTTGGAGTTTGAACACAGTGATTCACCTCGTCGGTTGCGTCTTGTGCTTAGTGAACTGTTGGCAATTATGAACAAGGTGCATTTATTTTAATCACACATCAGAATATGCATGATTTGATGTCTACACATAGAAAGTAGAAACGGGGGATGCCTGGGTGGCTCATTCGGTTAAGTGTCTGCCTTCAGCTCAGGTCATGATCCCAGAGTTCTGGGGTTGAGTTCAGCATGGGGCTCCTTGCTCAGCAGGGAGCCTGTTTTTTTTCTGCCTGCCCCTCCCCCTGCTTGTCCTCTCTCTGTCTCTCTCTGACAAATAAATAAGTAAAATCTTAAAAAGAAAAACAAGAAAGTAGAAACAGCCTAGAAAACAGCCAAGTTGCATCCTCTTTTACACATATTTCTATTTGTTTTGAAAGTGTTTTCCTTTTAAAGGTTTAAAAGGATATTAAATGCCTACCTTTCTCTACTATTTTCTTTTCTTTTTTTAAAAAAATATTTATTTGAGAATGAGAGAGAGAGAACATGAGAGGGGGAAGGTCAGAAGGAAAAGCAGACTCCCTCCTGAGCAGGGAGCCCGATGAGGGCCTGGATCTTGGGACTCCACGATCATGACCTGAGTCTAAGGCCGTTGCTTAAGCAACTGGGCCACCCAGGTGCCCTCTTTCTCTACCACTTTCTCTCACTTATACCGACTCTGTATTTTCTACTGTAGGGAATTTTTTTCTCTGTGGATGCCATACAATGACTTCTTGATATCTAGAAGGGTACATAGCTCAAGACTTCTACAAATTACCAAATTTGATAATATCTTTATAGGATATGATTTCCCTTATAAAATATTATAAAACGTAACTGAAAAATTTAAGTGATTCCTTTAGACACTGAATGAGCACTCATTATCTCACACAACAGTGAACAGGGAATATCAAAGCTAAATTGGATGTAGGATTGTTGGCTAGCCTTACTCACTAGATGGCTGAATTGCTTCTATACTACGGAAAGCTATTCCACTTCGCATGTCAGGAAAGTGATAGATTACTTAGTTCATGGACCTTTGGGTAATTATGATTAATTGAAACTCTGAATTTAAATTTGTGCATGTCAGGGGTCTACTATAAAAAGAGTTAAGCTGGATCTTCATATTAAGATGGCTTATATATTAAGCCCAGAGTTTCAGAGGGAAAAGTTTATTTTTTTTACTTATTTACTGTTATTTACTGTTAGAATTTCAAGGTCAGTTCCTTTTAATAATAAAGTTTAGTTTTATAAACTGTGCACCAAACAACTCTAAATTCTGTTTCCAAAGAAAATACTGGTGGTTGCGGAGGTACAGTTAGTTAGGTTTAGATAGTCTTTCAGATACATTAGAAATCTTTATTTTTTAAATTTTTTTCTTAAAATTTATTTGTTTCTTTAATTCCCGTATATATGTTACAAATCTTTTAAAAAATGTTTTTCTATTACAAACAGTTATTTCTTTCTATTCTTTTCTACTGTACTATGGGCTTAATTTCAATCAGTATTTTTCCAGCATCTTTTTCTTAATATCTAACTTATAGATCTAGTAAAGTAAGAAAGGAAAAAGACCTTTCTCCTCTGGGAGGTTTCCAATATTTCAGTTCAGAACTCTTCAGGAAATGGGAAGTGTGATGAAACTACTGTAGGAGATTTTTAAAAATTTAGTAGGTACTTATATTGATCTACATTTTTATTTTTTGTTTTTCCTACAGTTAATTTGCTATTGAACATACTTTATATTTGTTATACTGCTTTAAGGTTACCATTTCTTGCCTTTTTTTTTTTTTTTTGAGCTATAACTTTTGTAGGTAGCATTTCTAGTTCATTTGTTTGGCTTGTCTTACCTTTAATTCCAGATGTCTCCAAATATTTACATAGAAATACATTACTGAGCCCCATATTGTCATATCTGAATAATAATTAATGTCACAGTGATTAAAATGGCTCAAATTCATCAAATATTGCATATTCTGCAGTATATTAATGACGTATTTAGAAACATGGTCTGTAAACTCAATAAATAATTATAAAAATACTAAAGGATTTAGTACATTATCTGAAATTAATAGAATTCATCATTTCTTTTTTTTCTTTTTCTTTTTTAAGGTGTCTGAGTCCAGTGGAGAATTTTTTTTTAAGTCATCTGAACTATTTGAGAGTCCAGTCTATTTGGAGGAAGCTGCAGATGTACTTTGTATTTTACAAGCAGGTACTATAATGACTGCTAAGATACATTATGTTTGTAGGTTCTTATTAAATGGTACTGTGTAACTTCTTAACTTGGAAATTGTATTATTTTATATAAACATTTTATATATTTAATAACAATGTACCTTAATATGTTAAGACAAAAGTGGCTAGCAGTAGAATAGTGATTAAGTAAATTATATTATTTCTGCAGTATAGCATGTTATACAGCCATTAAGTAGTGTATTTGAAGGAATTTAATAATCTGTTAAAAAAGGTCATAATCTGTAAGTGAAAAAAGCAAAGGGTAAATGATAAGTAGACTATAATCCCAATTATCTTTTTTTTTTTTTTAAGATTTTATTTGTTTATTTGACACACAGAGATCACAAGTAGTCAGAGCAGCAGGCGGGGGATGGGGAAGCAGGCTCCCCACTGAGGAGAGAGCATGATGTGGGGCTCGATCCTAGGACCCTGAGATCATGACCTGAGCCGAAGGCAGAGGCTTCAACCCACTGAGCAATCCAGGCGCCCCTATAATCCTAATTATCTTAAAGTTAAGATAATACTTGTGGGGGGATTGAAATATTTCAAGTTACTAACTTTGAACAATTGGATTAGAAAGATAGAGGACATAAAAAAGCCAAGATTTTCATGAAAATCGCTCTTGCCCAGCACCGTGCAGTGTAGCAGTGGCAGTGATACATGTTGGGGTTTCCAGTACAGTAGCTACTAGCCACGTGTGGTTACGAATTACTTGAAATGTGGCTACCAGGACTGAACTATTTTTAATTTTATTTAATTTGGATTAATTAATTAATATTTTGGAAGAATTTTATTTTTAAGTTATCTCTACACCCAGGGTGGGGCTTGAATTTGAATTTACAACCCTGAGACCTCAAGAGTTACCTGCTATATCCACTGTGCCAGCCAGGCACCCCAGTTAACTTAAATTTCAATAGCCACATGTGGGTGGTGGCTATCCTCCTGCACCGTTCAGCTCTAGACTGTGAAAAGAAAGTACCTTAATTGCTTTTAAATCGCATTTGTGAAATGTCAAAAAATGCTTATGTGTAATATGATGAAATATCACTTCTTGATAGTAACATTGACTTTGTTCTCTTGTAGAGCTCCCTTCCCTGCTTCCTATAGTGGATGTAGCTGAAGCCTTGCTACATGTTAGAAATGGTGCTTGGTTCTTATGTCTGTTGGTGGCCAATGTTCCTGATAGTTTTAATGAAGGTAAATGTAATTTTAAAATAGGCTATTGAAGAGATTTGCTTGTGCAGATACAGGACCTGATTTTTTGAGCTAAGAAGAAATATTTATGTGCTTTTTTTTTTAGAGATTTTATTTATTTATTTGACAGAGAGATCAGGAGTAGGCAGAGAGAGAGAGGAGGAAGCAGGCTCCCTGCTGAGCAGGGAGCCCGATGTGGGGCTCGATCCCAGGACCCTGAAATCATGACCTGAGCCAAAGGCAGAGGCTTAACCCACTGAGCCACCCAGGCATGCCTATATTTATGTGCTCTCTTTTTTTTTTTTTTTTTTAAGATTTTTTTTTTTTTTTTAACAGATCACAAGTAGGCAGAGAGGCAGGCAGAGAGAGACAGGCAGAGAGAGACAGGAGGAGGAGGCAGGCTCCCTGCTGAGCAGAGAGCCCCACGAGGGACTCGATCCCAGGACCCTGAGATCATGACCCGAGTCAAAGGCAGAGGCTTCAACCACTGAGCCACCCAGGCGCCCCTATTTATGTGCTCTTATTTGAGATTTTCTCTTTGGAAAGTTTATTAGTGAAATATTATCGTAGAAATACTGAGTTGAGAAGATTTCAAGATTGTTTTGAGATTACAAATGTAAGTCCGTTAAGTGGACAACAAAATGATTTTTTTGTCACTAGTCACCAGTGCTATAACAGTAAAAAATACTAAAGAGCTAGAAGCTGTAATTCTATGCTCATGGACCAAAGGGAAGAAGACATATTATCTGTGAAACACCCAGCGTGCAGTGCAAGTAACATATAATTAGAAATAGCAGCCATTAAACCCTTTGTGTTTTATAGCCTTATTTCTGTCAGTTTGCAGAAAAGTCGAAATTGAGAAAAATCAACTGAAAGTTTCACCTCTATTTCAAATGACTACTGACTGATTGAAGATTGTTGTTTGGGTCTGTGTGGCATAAAAATAAAAACATTTATTGAGCAAGGTTGTGAATTAGGAGCCAAAGAGGAAAAAGCAGTGGATGTGGTGGTCACTCACTTTTTGCATCATCTTCATCAAATATGAATCGTGTATAAGATGCGGTGTTACTAATAACATCTCCCTTACATTCCTGAGAGATTTATTAAATATCACATGTTACGTAAAAGTCCTTTGTAAAAACTGTGCTATTGCTGGTTTTCTGTCCACATATTTTACCGGTTACTGAGAGAGGAGTGCTGATGTCTCCCAACATAACTGTGGCTTTGTCTGTTCCTCTTTTCATTTTGTCAGTTATGCTTCATTAATTTTGAAGCTGTGATTGGGTCCATGTACATTTAGGATTGTTATATCTTTATGATGAGTTGAGCCTTTTCCTTTTTCATTATGATATGTGCTTCATTATCCCTGGTAATGTATCTTCTTTTGATACCCACTTAATTGAGAGAGCCATAGCCGCTTACAATTAGTATTTGCATGGTATATATCCATCTTTTTGAAAAATCTCTACCTTTTAAGGTGGGTTTCTTATAGACAAGTAGAGCTGAATCTTGTTTTTTGTAAAAAATGTAGTTATAGTCTCTCCTTTTTAGTTGGAGAGTTTAGACCGTTTACACAGATCATTTAATGTGATTATTGTGGTAGTTAGACTTAAGTGTATCATCTTGCAATTGTCTTCTGTTTGTTTCCTTTTTCCTTTTTCCCTTTTACTTTCTTCATTTGGATTGAAATTTTTAGGATTCCATTTTATCTCCACTACTGTCATATTAGCTATATGTTTTTGCTTAATCTTTTTCTTTGCATTTTTATTTCTTAATTTATTGTTGTCAGGTTTAAAGTATGCATCTTTGGGGGACCTGCGTGGATTAGTCAGTTAAGTGTCTGACTTTTTTTTTTAAAGACTGTTTATTTATTTGAGAGAGAGAGTGTGAGTGGGGGGGGGGAAGAGCAGAGGGAGAGGGACAAGCAGGCTTTGTGCTGAGCGTACACCCCAAAGTAGGTCTCGATTCCACAACCCTGAGATCATGACCTGAGCTGAAATCAAGAGCTGGTCGCTCAACTGACTGAGCCACCCAGGTGCCCCAAGCTACCAACTCTTGATCTCAGGATCATGAGTTTAAGCCCTGTGTCGGGCTCCACAGAGAGTCTATTTAAGAAAAAATAAATAAACTACAACGACAAAAATAAAGTATGCATCTTTAACTTACGGCAGTCTACTTTCAATGATTTTATACCTCTTCACATATAATGTAATATACTTCTCTATTTTCCCCTCTTGTCCTTTGTGCTACTTTAAAATTTTAGAGTGAGAGTGTGACTTGGGGGAGAAGGGTCGAGGGAGAGGAAAAGAGAGAACCCTAAGCAGGTGTCATACTCAATGAGAAGCCTGATCTGGAGCTCAGTGTCATGACCCTGAGATCGTGACCTGAGCCAAAATCAGGTCTGACACTTCACAGACTGAGCCACCCAAGTGTCCCACTTCATTCTTTTTGGGGTTCCACATTTCCATCTGATATAATTTCCCTTTAGCTTCAGATACTTTCTTTAACATGTCTTATAGTTCAGGTTTGCTGGTAACAAATTTTTCCAGCTTTTTAAATTTGTTTGTTTTTATTTTTAATAATATTTTATTTTCTTAAGTAATCTCTACACCCAGTGTGGACCTCAAACTTAACCTGGAAATTAAGAGTCATACACTCTTACCTACTGAGCCAGCCAGGCACTGCTTTCTGGTTTGTTTGTTTGTTTTTTTAATCTGAAAAACAAACAAACAAGCAAAAAACAACACTCAAACCTGATTTTGTCTTCATTCTTCAAAGATATTTTTCACTGGGTATAAAATATTAGGGTGACATTTTCTTTTAGCTCTTTAAAGATGTCATTCTATTGCCTGTGGTAGTTTTGATTTCTGTTCCTCTGTATATAATGTTTGGGGGTTTTTTGCTGGCTGCTTTTATTTTTTTTTCCTTTTTGGCTACTTTAAAGATTTTCTCTTTTCTTCTGGTTTTCAGAAATTTGATTATGATGGGTCTCAATATGATTTTCTTTGTGTTTATCCTGCTTGAGTTTCTGTGATTATAGTTTTCATCAAATTTGAAAAAATTTCTTCAAATATATTTTTGTCTTCCATTTTCTTTTTCTTTGAGACTGTAATTATATTTGACTACCTGATGTTGCCCCACAGGTCACTGTTCTTTTTTTGTCTCTTCATTTCTGTGCTTTATTTTGACTAGTTTTTATTGCTGTGCTTTCAAATTCCTTGATCATTTTCTTCTGTAGTGTCTGTGCCACATAAATGATTAATTAAAAGGCTGAAGAAATTGTTTCTAACATCTTACTTGAAAGCTTAAAGTAATAGCTGATATTAAATGTTCAGTTTGCAGGGGTCTGATTAAAAATGGAGAACGGCAAGATGAAGAAAGTCTTGGAGGAAGGCGCAGGACAGATGCCCTACGCTTCTTATGTAAAATGAATCCTTCTCAGGCCCTCAAAGTTCGAGGGATGGTGGTAGGAGATTTTATTATTTTTATGAGACAAAAGCCTTTGCATTATGATCAGGAACTTTCTCAAGGTAGTTTTAGAATCTTGTAGCAATTTGAAATTATAATTGTATATTGTATTATATTATTATAATTATTATTACCATCCTCTCTGGGTTTTTATGTTTTGGATATGTCTTCTTCTAAACTTCATAAGCTTTAGAACATCTAAACACTTAAGTGTCCTGGCCTTTTTCCTTATGATACTCAGTTCAGTTTGTTTTCTTCACTGTGTTAGGTGGAAGAATGTCACTTGCCAGGGCTTGGAGTGGCTTTGACATTGGATCACACTAAAAATGAAGCTAGTGAAGATGGAGTGAGTGACTTGGTTTGTTTTGTTAGTGGTTTGCTTCTTGGAACAAACGCGAAAGTCCGGACTTGGTTTGGAACTTTTATCCGAAATGGACAGCAGGTGAGGGTTTAAAGATCTTCTAGGCTAAGAATAAGGTTATCTTGGCAACTAATAAAAGAGGAAGAAACACTTCTAGAATGATGTCATTAGACCAGTGGTTCTCAACACTTTTAGTCTCAGGAACTCCTGACATTTTAAATCCTGGAGGGCACTAAAGAGCTTTTGTTTATGTGCTTTTATCTGTTGATATTTACCATATTAGAAATGAAAACTTTGAAATATTTACTCAATTCATTTATTTTAATTTTTTTATTTTTAAAGATTTTATTTATTTATTTGAGAGAGAGTGAATGAGAAGGAGCAGGGGAAGAGGAGAGGGGTGAGAGGCAGAGGGAGAAGGAGAAGTAGCCTCTCTGCTGAACAGAAAGCCTGACATGGGGCTCAACCCCAGGACTCTGGGTTCATGACCTGAGCCAAGGGCAGACGCTTAACCAACTGAACCACCCAGGTGCCCCTACTTAATTCATTTAAAAATAACAATAATAACCATATTAAATATGAACATATTTTTAATGAAAAATGAACATATTTTCCAAAAATTTAGTGAGAAGAGCACATTTTTGCATTTCTCTTTAATGTCTGGCTCAATAGAACCTTTGGAAAACTACATTGTACGCTTGTGAGAAAATGAGAGTAGAAATGGCCAATAATGTTTAAGGATAGGTTTTTGACCTCTGGACCCTCTGAAAGAGTTTTGGGAATCACTAGTGTTCTGGGTTAGATTCATCATCAAAATAAGTTATTATAGTCTGTAATTTTAATATATATTTTTTATTGTAGTAAAATATACATAACATGAAATTTACCATTTTAATCCTTTGTAAGTTTTGCAACCATCATCACTGTTCATTTTCAGAACTTTTTCATCATCTTAAAAAGAAACTCTACCCATTAAACAATTCTCGTTCCTCCTTCCTTCCAGCCTCTGGTAACTTTTTTCTACTTTCTATCACTATGAATTTGACTGTTCTAGTTACCTCAGATAAGTGGAAGCACACAGCAGTTCTCTTACTGAGTTTGGCTTGTTTTAGTTATCATAATGTTTTCAAAGTCCATGCATGTTGTAGTGTATGTTTTCAAGGTTGAATAATATTCATCGTATGTATATACCACATGTTAATTTGTTTATTCATCTATTGATGAATATATATTATATTTTGCAATTGTTTTTAAGTTACAAAATTTTTACTTTTTCAAAGAACATTTCTGGTGGAGCGGTGGAGTACCTGCGTGGCTCAGTCGACTTCGGCTTAAGTCATGATCTCAGGGTCCTGGGGTTGAGCCGACTGAGCCACCTAGGTGCCCCTTAAGCTTTGCTTTTTAAGGGAAGTGAACATTGTCATGTACTTAATATATGTCAGGCGCTGTGTTAAGCACTTTGGGATGTCCATCTTGTTTGTAAGTGTCCTTTGTGTGCAGTAAATTTCTTATTTGAACCTAATGCTATTAAAGCAGGTTTATCATGTTTTAGTTAGAAACCCCCTAAAAATAATTAACATTTGCCTAGTTCTTTACAGTTTAGAACTGCTTTCATATGTGTGATCTTTGTTCATTCGTCTATTTAAAAGATATTGAGTGCTTGCTGTATATCAGGCACAGTGGTAGGGCCTGCCAAGTAATAGATGACTAAAACATTATCCTTGCCTGAAGAACTGTGAGGGTGATAGACTTCTAAACTCCTAATTACAACAGCCTTGGGAGTTAAATATTATTAATAAAATATTTACTTCCTTGTCACTGAAAAAATGGGGTTTGGGGCACGTGGGTGGATTAAAGCCTCTGCCTTTGACTCTGGTCATGATTCCAGGGTCCTGGGATCGAGGCCCGCATTGGGCTCTCTGCTTGGCAGGGAGCCTGCTTCTCTTCCTCTCTCTCTGCCTGCCTCTCTGCCTACTTGTGATCTCTGTCAAATAAGCAAATAAAAATCTTTAAAAAAAATTTAAAAATGGGGTTCAGAGAGGTAAGCATACATAATCAATGGCAGAGCTATCTTTTAAACCCAAGATGTTGTGTCTCTGTATCACAGATGACTATATCACAGATGACTCCTTTAGTCATTATGTATTTGAAAGTACCATTTAAGTGAAATTTTACAGTTCAGATTGTCATTAATTTAGTGTTTTCTGTAAAGCCAATCCATATTAAGGTGAGTAGAATATTCTTCAAAGTGAATTTTGAGTTTGCTCATTTGGTTAAAACTAAGATTCTGCAGTTCTGATAGCCTCTTCAAATAAGTCCATTTTAAATGTTTAATGGGGGAGCTTTGTTTGAGCATCCTTTTGACTTAGTAAGTGCTCCATGGTTCCTTCCTTTTGTGGTCCATATTTTTTACAGAGAAAAAGAGAGACCAGTAGTTCTGTCCTTTGGCAAATGAGAAGGCAGCTTCTTCTGGAGTTGATGGGCATTCTCCCCACAGTAAGAAGTACCCGCATTGTTGAAGAAGCTGATGTGGAGATGGAGCCCAATGTTTCTGTGTATTCGGGGCTGAAAGAAGAGCATGTTGTGAAAGCCAGTGCGCTCTTACGTCTGTACTGTGCTTTGATGGGGATCGCTGGACTCAAGTATTCAATAATTTGATATTTTATCTTTTTATCATTTTACTTTCTTGTTTCTATTCCCAAGAAAGTGAGCCAAAGGCCTTTTAACTGAGGATTTGGGTTTTCGACTGGGCTTAGGTAGTGGGCTGGCCTATATCAAGAGCAAAGTCCTAAGGCAAAAACATTCCCAGGTGGGATGTATCCATCTATTTTTGTCGAATTGTAAATGGAATTATGTGAATATGGGAGGGGCCAGAGCAGTTTAAGAAAACCTGTGACTTTACCACAGCTCGACAGGACTAGAGTGAATGATCTGTGAGTGATACTTTACCAAGCCCATGCACCTAGTTCAAGTAAATCTCTCCTGTCCTTTCACAACTGGGATCACGGATTATTTAAAATTGACATGTTGTGATTATTAAGCACAAGGTTCCTTATGTAGTCACTGCACTACAGCCTTTTGAATAATGTCCTCAACCACTATGCATACAGTCCTCACTTTGTGTGTCTCTGATAAGTATGAATTTCACTAACCTGGGCTTGGCATTGGCTTAGTTATTAACACTACTCCCTCAACAACTAATGTATCAGTTACCGTGATACATTGACCAAATAATAGCATGAAGTACAAACTTTGCGAGAGCTTTTCAAGCCACAGGTCACTCTGTAAATAACAGATGCACCTCATTTCTTTTAAAGTTGTTGGTGACTGGTCACTGCCAATCTATTAGTCAGTTGGTGAAGAGACAGGAAAGTGCAGAGTTGTACTGTTGCCTTGTCTCAGGGATAAACCCTTGTGTCATTTGACAAAAATAATTGAAAGAAGGAATTGGCCAAGAAGGATGAATGTGTAGCAAAGAAACAAAGGTGGCAACACTGGAAGTGGTGTTTGAACCAAACATAAATGTAGTAGCCGATCTTAACAATGTCAGCACTGCTGCCATTTGAGAAACCCGAGATAATGTAGCCAAACAACTTAGTGAAGGTGCCCTTGTCAACCTGATTGAGGAAAGTCATTGTGGAGAAAAGGATGAAGTCCCAGAGGAGATGAAGCCGCCAAAAATCTTTGCATTAAAGGAACTCTCAGATATTTCATGACAGAACCTAACAAAGGATAAAATGTTGGAATCAGAGCCAAACTTAGAAAGGGGGATGACAGTTCTTCAAGGCTTAAGAAAGAGGTTCACTCAACATTATAAGATATATAATGAGAAGAAGGCAAGGGCTTTTCAAACTATTCTTGACAAGTTTTTTACAAAGAAAACACTTTAATTTCCAATATTTGTAATATTTTCAATTATAGAGCACTATATAAATATTTGCTATTTTTTTCACCTCCCTATGCATTATGACTGACAAAGTTTTTAATGTTTTGGCAAACTTTAAAGGTTAACTTTTAACTTTTAACAGTTAACTTTCCCCATTGATTATTTCGATCACGATGTGTAGTTTCAGCTTGCGTGCTTATTTTTATAGTCTCCTGCTACTGTGCCAAGTGAGGATTGCGTGTATTTGTGTCTGAGGAAAAGCACTGGTGGTAAGCGTAGCAGTTTTGCTTTTACCGACTGAAGATTGTAAAGGTTTTATAAATAGGAAGGTATCATTATAAAGCTCAGAATTTCTATCTGAAAAGTCCAACTCTTGGGAAGTCCCTTTTTCTTCCTTCTCTCAACTAAGAAAAGTAAAACCTAATAATCTATCCCTTTTTTTAGACCAACTGAGGAAGAAGCTGAGCAGTTGCTGCAGTTGATGACCAGCCGTCCTCCTGCTACACCAGCTGGGGTTCGCTTCGTTTCGCTTTCCTTTTGTATGCTGCTGGCCTTTTCTACACTTGTCAGGTACCGTCCTATAAAGCTTGCTCTGTTTTCTGAAGGTCTGCTTTTGCGTATTTATGAGAATGCACATGTAGCATTAATCAGGAGCTTACTAGAAAAATGGACGGTGGTATCACCTTTTAGTAAATGGTGTGGTAGCATCTACTGGATGCCAGTTAAAGGAGTCATACTAGTTCTTCAAGATTTGGGAAGGCAAATAGCAGCCCCTGTACCCTTCCATCCTGTTTCCCCTTCCCTTGAGGCAACTTCTTTCAACTTCCTTCAGTTCTTTTAGCCGATGCTTTTGGTTTTTTCACTTCCTCATCTTTAAATAACGTGTTTGATTTGCTGTATTTTTGGTTTTTCAGTTTTAGGAGTAATTGTGGATTTCCTACAATGAAAGATGAGGAATTAGTTGTCTCTTTCTTGTCTTCCCCCCGACCCAGCGCATCTCCATATCCTTCCCATCTCCCCGTTGTCCCAGTACAGTTATATTGCAAGTTCGCTTTGACAAATACATAGTTGTTCGTATTGCCTCTATTGTTCATTTTGTTAGCCATGTAACAGATGATGACTTTTCTTCTGTAAAACTTGCTTTTGTCTTAATAATTATCCCGTGTTTTGTCTGTTTTTCATTTGCTCTTTGTTCTGAGTACTTAACGTTAATGCAACTTCAATATCTGCCAATCTCAACCTCCCTTCAAGATCTTCAGACTCCTTATTCTGTCAACTTTATTTTCTTAAGGAAGCTCTCCTGACTCTCTGAACTGGTTACTTCTACATCTGGTACACAGCTCTCATCCTGGAATTGCTCTTCACTATTATTTTCAGGACTTGCTTCACATCTCCTTTGTTGGATCTCCTGTTTCCTATATCTTCCATCTCTCTTTCTCTCTCTCTTTTTTAAGGTTTTATTTTAATTTATTAATTTTTTAAAAAGATTTTACTTATTTATTTGAGAGAGAGAATGAGAGTGAGACCACAAGCAGGGGGAGTGTCAGAGGGAGAGGGAGAAACTGAGCAGACAGCCTGATGTGGATTCGATTCATACCCTGGGACCATGACTTGAGCTGATGGCAGAAGCTTAACTGACCGAGCCACCCAGGCACCCCAGGATTTTATTTTATTTTATTTTATTTTTTTTGGATTTTATTTTTTAAAGTAATCTGTACACCCAATGTGGGCTTGAATTTATAATCTCAAGATCAAGAGTTGCATGCTCTACTGACTGAGCCAGCCAGGCACCGCAACACATGTCCGTTTTTTTAAATTGCTTTCTCATTTTGCTTCTTTAGCATGGGTATGTGGGAGGTCAGTTATTTTGAGACTGGGTATTTCTGAAAATGTCTTTATTCTACTTTAGCACTTGATTGACAGTTTCATAGGGTTTAGAATTTGGGGTTGGAAATAATTTCCTTTGAGAATTTTGAAAATCTTGCTGCATTGTCTTCTGACTTTTAGTGTTGCTGTTGAGAAATCCGATGACATTCTGATTCTTGTTTTTTTTTTGTGTGTGTTTAGCCTGGTTTTTTTTTTTTTTAAATATGGAGACATGAAGGATTAGCTTTTTGTCCCTAGGGTTTTGAAATTTTTGGATGGTATACCTGCTTTTATCTATTGTGGTAGGTATTCAGTAAACTCTTTCAACCTGAGAACTCATGTCCTTCAGTTCTAGGAAATTTTCTTAAACTTATTTGTTGTCAGTGTTCCACATGACTTTTTTTCCTATCCCAAACCTTCTCTTATTTGGATATTGGACTTCCTGAAATGATTATCTTATTTTCTTATCCTTCCTATTTTCCTTATCTTTGTCTTGTTCTACTTTTTAAAAAACAGCTTAGTTGAGAGACCATTTACATACCATAAAATTTGCCCATTTTAAAGTGTACAATTTAACAGTTTTAAGTATATTTATAAAGTTGTACAAACATTACCACAATCTAATTTGGGAACATTTTTATCACTTTAAAAAGATACTGCTTATTCTACCATCAAAGGATTTGTTTTCAACTTCCAATCCTCTGTCATTTTTGACATCTAAGAGCTCTTTTTTTTTTTTGTTTTCTGGTTATTTCTTCTATACGGTAGCTGTTGCTTCATGGTGCCATGATTTCTCTGATATTAATCATAAGGATTGAAGAGGTTTTATTAGTACTGTTGTTTTCTCTAAGGTTTTTTTTCCCCTGCTTTTTTTGGGTCTCTATTTTTCAAGTTAGAAACTTTTTTTTCAGGGCTTTGATCATCCTAGATTGTTATATTTAAGAGTAGGAGGGGTGCCTGGATGGCTCAGTATGTTGAGTGTCTGGGTCTTGATTTTGGCTCAGGTTATGATCTCAGGGTCGTGAGATGGAGCTCCTTGTGGAGCTCCCTCTCTCTTTCTCTCTCTCAAATAAATATTTTTTTTAAAAAGAGTAAGAAACTAAAAAGCAGATTGAGTCTTTTTATGCATAGGTGGCTCTTTGAGAAACTATTGGGCTTATCAGATTCTTAGAGAAGACTTTTGCCTTACCTGGAGAATAAAGAACTGACAAGAAACCCATAAGCAAAGTTAAGGGCTGGGAGATCTGAGTCTGCAGTATGATCATTCACTTAATTCTACTTTTAGAATGGTGTCGCAAATATCCCTGGTTGATCCTCAGTTCAGAGACACCCTCTTTCACCATCTCCAGAGCACAAATCTCCCATCTTCTTTCTGCTGGGGGGTGGGAATTCATCCAATTGTGTGGAATGGAGGAGGTGATCTATATAGGTCTGCTACCTATATAGACTGTTGATCTTTTTAGTTAAGTCGGTCTTCACTCTCCCTCCCAGAACTCCCTGGAACTGTCAGTTCCTGACAGAATCTTTGGGGATTCTGTGGTATAAAGTGGATTGGCTTTTCCCTCCTGCTAGTCTAGTATTCTGCTTTCTTGGGTCTGCTGAATTAGTTACCACTCTTCTCTATGTGCTCTTGCTTCCAGTATTTTGTGTTGTTGTCCCTCAGCATCATCTTATGCATTTATGCGATTTTAGGAAAATCCCTTTAATGTAGTTTAGAGTTTTAGTAGGGTGTGAAAATAGGTAATAAAATGAAGTGCTCTCTTTTCTCTTTACCTGAAGTAATTGCTAAAATTGTAATCTTCATTGCTTCTAGAAGGTGGGTATTTCTATCTGTATTTTTGGATAGGAGAGTTGAAGTTCAGAAGGATCATTCAAATTTCTTGTTTGAGATCACATTACCAGTCATTAACAGAGGTAGGATTCCTTCTGAGCTCTCCCATGCCCTAAAGGCTGTTACCTTTCTACTATATAATGCTGCCTTTTATCAGTGGAATGGTTTAGGTATAGTTGAGAATGACCTTTTAAATTTTCTTAGCTTGGGATAGCAGGCTTTTTAGTTGCTTTTTGTTTTACTCATTTACACTGCAGTGAAGTAGAAGAAAATAAAAAATTATTTTCACAAGTCAAAGTTGACTTGTATCTTTCAAGGTAAGTCTAGGAATTCCCTATTAAAACATTGTTGGTACATTTTTATAATCATTTTTTATGTTTCATGACCCCTTGGCTCTTTTTTCTTTTTCTTTGAATAGTGATCACTTATTTCTCTTTAATTTTGAGTTCTGCTCAAAATGTTTCTGTAAATTAAATTTCATTTTCCTTGTTATTTCTCTAGTACTCAGTTTGAGACTTATTATTATTATTTTTAAAGATTTTATTTATCTGACAGACAGAGATCACAGGTAGGCAGAGAGGCAAGCAGAGAGAGAGGAGGAAGCAGGCTCCCTGCTGAGCAGAGAGCCTGATGCGGGGCTCGATCCCAGGACCCTGGGATCATGACCTGAGCCGAAGGCAGAGGCTTTAACCCACTGAGCCACCCAGGCGCCCCTTAGTTTGAGACTTATTGATGAGTGTCTTAACTCTAGGTTTTTTTCTATATGAAATTTTAGCTGTTAATATAGTTCTTCTACCATTTTAATCCCAGAAGGTCTTTGCTTTTCTAAAAAAATAAGAGGAAGTTCACTCTCTCCAAGTTGCAGATGCAGTAATTAAGCCTTTGAAAGAGTTTGTTCACATTTATAAAAGCAAAGGGTCTTATTCTTCATCTCTGAAACTACTTCATATTTCAATGACAGGTAATGGCCATTTCAAAAGCAATTAATTTGAATGGATTATTTCAAAATAGGGAAGGAAAAAGTAATTTCTGCTAAAAATAATTCCAGAATGTTTTCTCATTCTTATGCTAGTATATCTGGTTTAAGCCAGTGGCTTTCTTGTATGTTTTATATAGTACACCTGAACAGGAGCAGCTAATGGTAGTGTGGCTAAGTTGGATGATAAAAGAAGAAGCTTATTTTGAAAGGTAAGATGACTTTATTTGTTGCAGTTAGTAAGTGTTTCTTATCTTCTCTTTGGAAATTCATATTTTCTTTTTTGTTTCAACAGTACTTCTGGTGTCTCTGCTTCTTTTGGGGAAATGCTGTTATTGGTTGCTATGTACTTTCACAGCAACCAACTTAGTGCTATCATTGACTTGGTCTGTTCCACTTTGGGGATGAAGGTAATTTTCTTTTATCTTCTTTCTAAGGAAGAGAGTTCTAAACTGGGTGTTGTTTTTTTTTTTTTTTTTTGTAGTGTACAGTACATTTTTTTGTTTGTTTTATAAATATACATTTTTAATTTTATGTTTTATTTTATTTTCATTTTATTTTATTTCTTTCAGTGTTCCAAAATTCATTGTTTATGCACCACACTCAGTGCTCCACTCAGTACGTGCCCTCCATAATGCCCACCATCAGGCTCACCCATCCCCCCATCTCCTTCCCCTCCAAAACCCTCAGTTTGTTTCTCGGAGTCCACAGTACATTTTGTTTCCATTTTGAAGTAATTTTAGTTTAATAGTTTGAAATTTTGCCAGGAGCTCTTAGAAAAAAAATGTATATTATGAAAACATTTATTTACAAGAATAAAATATGTTCAATATAGAAAGTTGGGAAACCCCAAAATATAGAAAGCTTGGAGAACACAAAAGAAAGGAAGAAAATTATTTCATTGTTCAAGATATCAACTATACTACTGTTAACATTTTTCTGTTCTTTCTTTACATTGATATATATATTTTGTAATTTAAAGAACTTAACTGATATGTGATGGCATTTCCTCATATCAATAAATGTCCTTTCTTTTTTTTTTTTTAAGATTTTTGTTTATTTGAGAAAGACCGAGAGAGAGAGAGAGTACAAGCAGGGTGAGGGGCAGAGGGAGAAACAGACCCCCCACTGAGAAGGGAGCTCAATTAAATGTTCTAATTCAATATACTGTCTCATTGACTGTACCTTGGTTCATCTTATGTACCAATCATGACTTTCTTAATGGATCCTTTCTTTTTGCCATGTAGATTTTCCAGTTTCTGAATGGTGCTTAGATGGTTATCCTTATTTACATAAATACATACAGAAGCACTCACGTGTTTATCTTTAAACAGTTTTTTTTTTTAAGATTTTATTTATTTATTTGACAGAGAGAGAGATCACAAGTAGGCAGAGAGGCAGGCAGAGACGCGGTGGGGAGAGGCAGGCTCCCTGCCGAGCAGAGAGCCCGATGTGGGGCTCGATCCCAGGACCCTGAGATCAGGACCTGAGCCGAAGGCAGAGGCTTAACCCACTGAGCCACCCAGGCGCCCTGTTTTTTTTTTTTTTTTTTTTTAAAGAAATCTCTACACCCAACGTGGGCTTTGAACTCAGGACCCCAAGATCAAGAGTTGCGTTCTCTACCAACTGAGCTAGGCAGGTGTCCCCTTTAAACAGTTTTTGGATTAACTTCTTAGGAATAATTCTAGCAGTCAGAATATGATGATGTTAAGTTGTTTAATGAGTATTGCCAGATTACCTTTAAGAAAGATTATAGCAGTTTAACTGTTCCCATCAGTGTATGAGAGTGCTAGTTAACTAGACTCTCACTACTACTGGGCATTACCATTCTTTTTAATCTTTACAATTTTGATTGATGAAAGATGGTCTCACTTATTTTGCTTTTCATCCATTACTAGTGGAACTATAGTTTTAATTATTCTGTTTTAGTTATAGTTTATAATGGTTGTTTTTGGGGGGGTAGTTTTAAAAATCTCTGTTTTGGCTTATTCCTTTTTTTTTTTTTTTAAAGATTTTTAATTTATTTATTTGAGAGAGAGAGCATGAGCAGGGAAAGAATAGAGGGAGAGGGAGACGTAGACTCCCTGCGGCGCAAGGAACCCAGTGTGGGGCTTGATCCCAGAAAACCGGATCTTGTCTTGAGCCAAATGCAGATGCTTAACTGACTGAGCTATTTAGGTGCCCCTTGGCTGGTTCATTTCTTTTGTGCAGAAGCTTATCAATGTCCTAATTTTCCTATAGGGATTCTTATTGATTTATTTTTCCTCTTACTGATCAAATGGCATATACATGATATGCCATTATGCCTTATATACCATGTTTCATTGATTTCAAGGCACGTTTTTTATCTAGTATTGAAATGGGGCTTTATTTTATAGTTGACTTGTAATGTAATATGGTAGTATTCCCTCCCCTCACTTTTTTTCTTGAAAAGTTATTTTTTTGTTCTTAAAGATTTTATTTATTTGAGAGAGGGAGAGAGTACAAGCAGGGGAAGCAGCAGACTTCCCACTGAGCAGGGAGCCTGATGTGGGACTTGATCTCAGGAGCCTGAGATTATGACCTGAGCTGAAGGCAGCCATTTAACCAACTGAGCCACCCAGGTGCCTCTTGAAATGTTACTATTAAATCAGCATATCTGATAGTCCATAGTATCTTTAAAGTGAGAAGTACAATATGTTGCAATTATTCTTCTCAGTCTTTTTGGCCATATGGAAATTATTTTTGTGAGTGTGTATAGAATATATAGTATTTCCTTTTTGGTTCCTACTTTGCTGTTACACTTAGAAATGTTTATCTTAAAAAAAAAAGTTTGGGGGGGACCCTGGCTGGCTCAGTTGGTAGACCATATGACTGGATCTTGGGGTGGTAAATTTGAGCCCCATGTTGGGCATAGAGATTACTTAAAAAAAGAAAAAAAAATTTTAAGATTTTATTTATTTATTTGATAGAGACACAGCGAGAGAGGGAACACAAGCAAGGGGAGTGTGAGAGGGAGAAGCAGGCTTCCCACTAAGCAGGGAGCCCGATGTGGGGCTCAATCCCAGGACCCTGGGATCATGACCTGAACTGAAGGCAGATGCTTAACGGCTGAGCCACCCAGGCGCCCCCACAAAATTTTTTTTAATGGAAAAAAATGTTTCTCTTTCTTCAGGTTTAAAGAAACGGTTACCTATATTTTTTTCTAATGTTTTTGTGGCTTCATGTTTCACATTTAAATCTTTAGTACACTCAAGTTCATTTTGGGTATGGTGTCATGTGTACAGATATATATAGGTATATATAAACATGCATATATATGTTTATTTATTTATTCCCCAGAAAGGTAGCTATTTCACCTTCATTTATTGAATAATCCACTTCTTGCCATTGACTTGAAAGGCTGATAGTAATATTTACTAAGTAATTTTGTATGTTGATTCAGTGTCTGAGGAAAAACACTTTGATGTTGGGTTTGAGAAGCCACTTTTGAAATAGAGTATTTGAACATTAATTTTACATATCACAGCCATGTTAGAGAATATATTTATCAGAGAAAAGTGTGCTTCATGTATTTTTACTTGCTGTTAGAATTTTTTTGGTTGTTTTAGATTGTGATTAAGCCAAGCTCCTTGAGCAGGATGAAGACTATCTTCACACAGGAAATTTTTACTGAGCAGGTACTTCTTTTCACTTTATTCTTAGGTATTTCTTTAACTTTCTTTTGCAACATTCTTTGGGGGGAAACTTGTATATCTCAGCTTAAGAGAATGCTATGGTCTTGTTCTATTCCTTTTTAGTTTCCAATGATAGTTAATTTAATCTTCATTTTTTTATTAAAATTTTGTTTAAAGATTTTATTTACTTATCTGAGGCGGGGGTGCTAAGTGTGGGGAACAGGCAGAAGGAGAGGGACAGAGAGACTCTCCACAGAGCAGGAAGCCAGATATGGAGGCGGGGGGTGGGGGGGGGGGGGCGATCCCAGGACCCTGAGATCATGAACTGACACCAAGACAGACGCTTAATTGACGGAGCCACTTAGGCACCTCAGTTTATTTATCTTTTAAAATTTCTATAAAGAATCATCCCATTTACTTATTACATACAAAAGCATGCTTTAAATTTATATGTTTTGGAGATGTTGAATAAATGCTTAAGAATATGGTCTTTGGTATTGGTGGTAGGATCTCACATGGGATAATCATTCGGGTTTGTCAGGAGAAAAAACTTGTTTAAAATTTTAGGCTGTAACATTCATTTTTTTTTTTTTAAGATTTTATTTATTTATTTGACAGAGAGAGATCACAAGTAGGCAGAGAGGCAGGCAGAGAGAGAGAGGAAGGGAAGCAGGCTTCCTGCTGAGCAGCAAGCCCGATGCGGGACTCGATCCCAGGACTCTGGGATCATGACCTGAGCCGAAGGCAGCGGCTTAACCCACTGAGCCACCCAGGTGCCCCTATAACATTCATTTTTATATAAATTATAAGCTGGGGTCTAAATTCTTTATTTTAAAAAAATTTTTTTTTAAGTAGGCTGGACATGGAACCTATTTGGGGGCTGGAACTCATGACCCGGAGATCAAGACCTGAGCTGAGATCAAGAGTTGGATGCTTAACTGACTGAGCCACTCAGGCACCCCACTCAGGCACCCCTGAATTCTTTATTATTATATTTACATGTTCTTATTTTGCCTTAGCACTTTTGTCCATATGTAAACCTGAGGATATTTTATTTTTTATTTTTTATTTTTTTTTTAAGATTTTATTTATTTATTTGACAAAGAGAGATCACAAGCAGGCAGAGAGGCAGGCAGAGAGAGAGGAGGAAGCAGGCTCCCTGCTGAGCAGAGAGCCCGATGCGGGGCTCGATCCCAGGACCCTGAGATCATGACCTGAGCCGAAGGCAGCGGCTTAACCCACTGAGCCACCCAGGTGCCCCGGATATTTTATTTTTTCAGCAAAAGAGACAATTCTGAAATTGAAAACTAATTCCCAGATTAGTCAGTTTAAACTTGGGGTTACAAAAAGCATATATATTTCTGAAAAAATGAGATATTTGAGAATGCTCATAGATGCATAAGTGTTGCTTCTTTTAGGATAATATTCTCATCCCTATACCAAACTTTCCTTTCTTCCCTCAATACACATACACTCCCACAAAACAGACATAAATAGTGCATAGGAGACTCAGAAGTTATTTTTTATGTTTTTATTTGAACTCACTGGACTTTGGGGAGGGTCTTTGAAAACAATGAGAATAACAATAAAAATCCCTGTTTATATTTATGTGATCATTTATATCACATATAGAGAATTTATGTCACATATAAAGAATTGATACTTTATAATTCACATATGTTTTTCAAACATATTTTTCAGTTTTTCCCCCTCACAAAAACTTTTTGAGGCAGGTGAGACTATATTGTCCCATTTTATAGATGTGAAAATAGGCTGGGAAGATAAAGTGACTTATCTGAAGTCACTGAGCCCAGATTTTAGAATTCCAAATTTTGTGTGTTTTTACCTTACTACATTACTGTCAACATACCTATGTTTAAAAACAAATCTAAAAAATTAGAGTGTTTTACAGATCCCTAAATGTATGCTGCCTTATCATCTAGAAATAATTAAATCTTGCAATAATTAGTTTTTCTCATTCATTCCTAAGGGCCACATTTGTATTAAGTATTGACACTCTACCTGCTAATCCTCTCTCTTACAGAATAATTTTATATTTGCTTCTGTCATATGTATTAATACTATTTTTCCCTTTTAGGTTGTCACAGCTCATGCTGTTCGGGTCCCTGTCACCAGCAACCTGAGTGCCAACATTACTGGATTTTTGCCTATTCATTGTATTTACCAGCTTCTCAGGAGTCGTTCCTTTACCAAGCACAAAGTGTCAATAAAAGTATGATCTTAAATTTATATATCAAGCTACAACCCAATTTTATTTATTTATTTTTTTCTAGCTCTTTTTCAGTTAATAGACTTCTTCTGTGGGTTTTGTGTTTATGAAATATGTCTAATTACTAATCATTTATATGTAGTAACTAGAACTATAATTTCAGATTTTTTAAACAATATAACTCTTAAGTTATTGACAAAATGTGCAGTATTACTAATCCATTTAAAATTTCAATAATATCATGTGGCTATTTCTTTAAAACTTGGTAAAAAATTGCCATTTTCTTTTTTTTTTTTTTTTATGATTTTATTTATTTATTTGACAGAGAGAGAGAAATAGTGAGAGAGGGCATAAGCAGCGGGAGTAGGAGAGGGAGAAGCAGACTTCCTGCTGAACAGGAGCCCGATGTGGGGCTTGATCCCAGGACTCTTGGATCATGATCCAAGCCAAAGGCAGACACTGAATGACTGAGCCACCCAGGCACCCCAAATTGCCATTTTCTATACTTTGGTTTTGTTCACCAAACTGAGAAAGTTCATTATCAGCCATGAGCAGCATTTGTACTTTTGTCACAAGGACAGCTAACACCTAATATACATACTTGGACGTATTTTCCATTAATTATAGTTGGCTATATCAAACAATTAAAAGGCCTTCTAAAGAGACAGATAAGTCCCAAGAAGGTAAAGAAATCTGAGCCTTTTCTAGAGGCTCTTCTATTTATAAAGAACAATCAACAATATATGCATTGATATATCACCTTTAACTATCCTTGTTTTCATGATTTAGTGGAGTTATTTTCTAGGTAGATTGTATCTTCTACTTCTTTATGTTTTTAGCACATGAAATAGATTAAGAGTCTGAATGCACACCCAATGTATCCACATATCCTCTGTCCACGTGTAGTTAAGTGATGGTCTCCTGTAAGTGGTTGCCAAGGCCACTTTCTTAATCTACCTCAAGATTTGCTGTGAAGAACTATCCCTCTCCCTCAATTCCTCTGTGCTGTGGGGTCTTCTACAACACAGATGGTGCTCAAAATACAGATATAGTAGGGACTTAAAATATTTTTCTTACTACTTAAAAACTAATACATTAAAAACCTCAAATCCAAATTCAAAACCCAAATTCCTCATTATATATTTATCTTCCACCGGACAATAGTCTTGATTAGGATATAAAAGTAATTCATATTTTTAGATCAAAGACAGTTGTGAAACTGGGTAATATATTTGTAGCTGCTAGAAGTTAATATTTTCACTGACTCGTAAATCATGTAAATTGTATGTTCTTAATAAAGTTTGCTTTTTCTTATTGCCATAAGTGATTTATTGCCTATAACCTTCTTTTTTAGGACTGGATCTATAGACAGCTATGTGAAACCTCTACTCCGCTTCATCCTCAATTACTTCCTCTGATTGACGTGTACATAAATTCCATACTTACTCCTGCATCTAAATCTAATCCAGAAGCCACAAATCAGCCAGTTACAGAACAGGAGATCCTCAGTATTTTCCAAGGAGTCATTGGGGTAACATAGTAGTTCTCGTACATTGATTAGCTGATTTTTCTTTTATTCTTCTGACTTGTTCCATATTTTTCCTTGGATTATTAGAGGACTTCTAGGTGGTTCTGACTTTGAAATGGGATTACATTTCTTCAGATCACTTATGAAATTACAAGTATGCTATTAGTTCCAAGTAGTTTGTTGAAGAGGTACTTTCTGAGGAAATCTTCGAAAGAGCTCCATTTTAAAGTCTAAAGAGTGCCCTGGAGAGTTGTGCATATACGAAGGAGTATGTGACATCTCAACATGGTCAACAGAGGTTTATTTAGCTTCCTGGGAATCTAAGATCTACTTAGATTCAAATGGGAAATTTGAAGAAAATCTTTTTTCTCCATCTTTTAAGAGAGAAAAAGTAGTTGTATTTTTCACAAATGTATTCAAATGCACACTATGTTTTTTTTAGGAGTTATTTTCTTCCTGGTAATTCCAGGTAGTATTTGAGACTCCTGTAAACCTTTTTCAGAAGCAGCCTGATGGATTTGCTGTTAAGGAACAGCTGAAGGAAGTCCTTTTTATAATCGTAAAGACTGTTAGGCATGTTGCCTTTGCTCTCCCATGCCACCTCAAATTGAAACTTCAAGTTGTCTCTTTGAGTTGAATGCAAACGTAGCAATGTTTCTCCTGTTTTAGCTGAGCTTGGGAACAGTAACTGAATAGTCTATTTAAAATGCTTTTGCCATCAAGAAAGCACTCATGAAATTTAACAGTATCTTAAGTGTTTATAATCTTACTTCCAGGCTGATAGCATCCGCCTTAATCAACGTTTTAGCATCACAGCTCAGCTCTTGGTGCTTTACTATGTACTGTCTTATGAGGAAGCCCTGCTAGCAAACACAAAGACTTTAGGTAAGTTGTACGTATACATAGGGGAGTGTTTCTAGTGCTAGTTCATTTTATTTGTTTACATTTTGTTACTTTCCAAGCTGTCATGTGAGAAAATAAGGTCAAATATTCTAACAGGCTCCAGTACCATTCTGTAGTCTTTGTAGCATGGGCACTGTATACTCTGATGCGTAAATACATGTATAGATGGGTACATAACCACCCTTTAAGTCTCAGCCTTCTTTTTAGCAGCCTAAATTAATAACTGAATTGTCTGTATTTTAATAATTTTAGGGACCTTAACTAAGTGCTGATAAATTAAGAGATAAACCTAAAGGAAATATAACGGAAAATTTATTTTTTTTGCTTGATTTCAGTCTTTGCCCTGCCTTCCTTCCATTAGGTGAAGAATAGCAATCTAATCAAAAACAGAAAAAAAGGGGCGCCTGGGTGGCTCAGTGGGTTAAGCCGCTGCCTTTGGCTCAGGTCATGATCTCAGGGTCCTGGGATCGAGCCCCACATCGGGCTCTCTGCTCAGCAGGGAGCCTGCTTCCTCCTCTCTCTCTGCCTGCCTCTCTGCCTGCCTCTCTGCCTGCTTGTGCTCTCTCTCTGTCAAATAAAAAAAAAAAAAAAAAAAAAAAAAATAACAGAAGAGTTTCATTTTGCCATTAAAATTATCATTGAACTGGGCTTTCAAACTTAACTACTTTCTATAGTATCAGAAGATCAGATTTAACCTAGAAGATACCAGTATAAAGCAGTGTGTTTTTCTATATTTGAAAAAAAATTTCACTTGTCTTTTAGGGTAATTAGTTTAAAAACAATGTAGGAGCCACTGGGCTGCTCAGTCAGTTAAAGCATCTGCCTTCGGCTCAAGTCATGTTCTTAGGGTCCTGGGATCAAGCCCCACCTTGGGCTCCCTGCTCAGCCTTGTGCTGGGGAGTCTGCTTCTCCCT
Organism: Lutra lutra; assembly: GCF_902655055.1. Taxonomy (NCBI): domain Eukaryota; kingdom Metazoa; phylum Chordata; class Mammalia; order Carnivora; family Mustelidae; genus Lutra; species Lutra lutra. The sequence goes on from NC_062293.1 coordinate 34,626,854, forward strand.
TTCCCTGTGCCCACTGTTCCTCCTCCTTGTGTGTGTGCTTTCTCCCTCTCTGACAAATAAATAAATAAAATTTAAAAAATATATATGATGGAGATGAGACAGAGAAAGATAGCGTTGATTGGCAGCTACCTTTACTCTGTGGGATATAAGAATCCACTGAAGGTTTTTGAACATGAGGTTTTTTATTTTTAAGTAATCTCTACACCCAATATGGGGCTCAAACTCACAACCCTGAGAGCAAGAGTTGCATGCTCCACAAACTGAGCCAGCCAGGCACCCCTAAGATGGACTTGATTTTTTAAAAAAGGAATTGTTGGGCACCTGGGTGGTTCAGTGGGTTAAAGCCTCTGCCTTCGACTCAGGTCATAATCCCAGGGTCCTGGGATCGAGCCCTGCATCGGGCTCTCTGCTCAGCGGGGAGCCTGCTCCCTCCTCTCTCTATGCCTCCCTCACTGCCTACTTGTGATCTCTGTCTGTCAAATAAATAAATAAAATCTTCAAAAAAGGGGCGCCTGGGTGGCTCAGTGGGTTAAGCCGCTGCCTTCGGCTCAGGTCGTGATCTCAGGGTCCTGGGATCGAGTACCGCATTGGGCTCTCTGCTCAGCGGGGAGCCTGCTTCCCTCTCTCTCTCTCTCTGCCTGCCTCTCTGCCTACTTGTAATCTCTGTCTGTCAAATAAATAAATAAAATCTTAAAAAAAAAATCTTCAAAAAGAAAAAGAATTGTTTTCTGGTTGAAGATAGAAGTTGTGAGAGAAAGGAGTTAAATTCATATTGCCCAGCTTCCTTTAAAAAGAGTCACTGCGATAATATATAATTAAATTAAGATTGTTGGAGTCACGAAGCTTTAACCCATATGGTCATGACTGAATTTAGTTTTCCTAATTAGATTTGGGAGAGTTTTGAGTTACTTATCAGGGGTTTTGTTTCATTTTGTTTTGTTTGATTTTGTGTTTTAGTGTAGGGCACTCCTGCAGATGGCTTCTCTCACTTAGGACTTTTCTCATCAATGGTTTCAATTTGGAGGCATTTTCCAGATCTTGCCCTTAGATATGTTCTTGCTCTTCCTGTGTATCCATTATTTCTTCATTTTTTGTGAAGCATATTCACAGATTAAGTGAGTTAGAAGTAACCTAATGTTGTTTTTGTTCCATTTAGGTTGAAGGTTAAGAGTTCTATTGTTTATTACACTGTTCTTACCTTACACTTTGTATCTTTGACTGACAGCTGCCATGCAAAGAAAGCCCAAATCATATTCGTCATCTTTAATGGATCAGATTCCCATCAAATTCCTTATTCGACAGGCTCAAGGGCTGCAGCAGGAGTTGGGAGGTATTTGTTTTGCTTGCTTTTTACTGCTAATGTTTATTGTTAAAAAATACCTTTCTGTTGGGGCACCTGGGTGGCTCAGTGTGTTAAAGCCTCTGCCTTCAGCTCAGGTCATGATCCCAGGGTCCTGGGATCGAGCCCCGCATCGGGCTCTCTGCTCAGCAGGGAGCCTGCTTCCCTTCCTCTCTCTCTGCCTGCCTCTCTGCTTACTTGTGATCTCTGTCTGTCAAATAATATTATTGACTTTATTTTAAGATTAAGATTTGATTAATCTTTTTTTTTTTTTAATTATTTGACACACAGAGAGAGATTACAAGGAGGCAGAGAGACAGGCAGAGAGAGAGAGAGGGAAGCAGGCTCCCTGCTGAGCAGAGAGCCTGATGCGGGGCTTGATCCCAGGACCCTGAGATCATGACCTGAGCTGAAGGCAGAGGCTTAACTCACTGAGCCACCCAGGCGCCCCTAAGATTTGATTAATCTTAAAATAAAACAAAAAAAAAAAACAAAAAAAAAACCCTTACTGTTTACAGTGTTATGAAGTGTAATATGTGTTCAGTGGTAAAAACAAAAAACAAAAATAAGACAATTCAGGAGTGAAATTCCTCTTTACCTTCCTCACTATCTTACTACTTGCATTCCTCCTTCCCCAAAACCAAGTTTTATTTTGGTATGTAATTTTAGACATTTTTTCTATAAGTTGAACGATATGAAACTGCAGGTATTCAACCTTTTTGACCTGCAAAAATACAGTTTCATACAGTTGAAGCTAATAGATAAACACATGAGTAAAAATTGCTTTTTTAAACTGTGAATGGCATTATACCCTATCTCTTCTGAGACTTTTTTTTTTTTCTCTTGGACTCTTGGAAATCTTTTATGCCAGTACATGTAGATCTACCTTATTGCTTTTATTTCCTCCAAAATATTCTACATCTTGGAATTACTGTTATTTCTATAAAACTGTCAGATATATAGTAATATTTTTTGAAAAAAAAATTTTTTAATTTAACACCTCTTTTTTATAATGTTTGAATATGGGTTTCTTGTTTGTTTCTATGAAGTTGGAGTTTTCTTTTTCTTTGTTGTGGTTAATTTCAAGCAGGAACAAGGATGACCTTATTTGGTCACCTTTAACCAGATATGTGCATTTATTTACTTATATCTTTGCATAAACTAATGTTATATTTGGCAGCGTTTGGTGACTAACATTTTATTGAAGAGATTATGAAGTGTAGATTAATTTTCACTTGGTAAGCAGTCATTTTGTGACTGTTTTGAGATTGTCTTGACTATACGTGTAGTTGTGCATTTAGATATTTAAATGTTTAATACTACTTTTGATTGTTACAGCCTTTTTTCAAACAGAAATATTAATTTTAATCAGTTTCTATGACAAAGGAAGTGGATACTTTCCCTACTGGGACTAAGTGGTATGATTTTATCTAAGTTGCATAATAAGGAGATAATTGGATGAAAAATACTTTTATTACAACTAATACTTTTACTACTACTCTTACAACTCTGGTGAGGATGATAATAATAATATAGTAACAACAATATTTATTAGGTATGTATGTACCAAACACTTGGCATAGTGTATACTAGATATATCTATTCATATATACTTCATATATCTAAATAGACATTTTTTATAGAATCATTTATCATTAAAAATAATAGTCATGAATAGCCAAACTGTGCTATAAGCAAAAGGTTAGAAAGAATGCTCTGATTTAGTAAAAGGAAATTTCTCATTTCTTTTGATCTTCCTTCACTTTCTTGAAGGAAGACAAACGCACTGTCTTGTAGGTATCATCCATACTGCTTTGGTTGGCTGACATACTTAGCTGTGTGACCCTGGGAACTTTAATAAATGTCTTTCAGTCTGTTTCCTTACAGTAGAATGGAGACAATATTGCTTACCTTGAAGGGACATTAGGGAGAAATGAAAAAATGTATATAAACTGCCTGAGATCTTTTAGGCATTCCAGGTGGGCAACTTTGATTTTACCCATCTGCAACAGTGATTCTGAAGTGGGTTGGAAAAGAGCATGTGTTCTTCTGTAGAAGCCTACCAGAAGTTTTGAATAAGGCCTTTCTCAGACCATATATGATCTCCCCCAAATGGACATTCTTTTCTCCTTTTTTTCTTTCCTCCCCAGTCAACTCTTGAACTACTGTGATGTCAAATGTTTCCTGATGGGAGACTTTTATGTTGGGATAGGGTGGAAGGAAGAAACTTTGAGAACTTTTGATAAAACTCGTAGCTTCCACCTTTTTGTGTATCAAATCACTTGGGGATCTTTATTTAAGCAGATTCTCTGACTGAATTATGCAACAGAAATTCTCAAACGGTAGTGCATGCACAAGATGTGCACATTTCTTTGGTTTGCCAAAAATGAAAGGGACATAAGAGAGGGGAGTGAGGAGAGAAGTTTTGAGTATTTGAGAATGAAGAATCCAGTTGACTTCTTGTAAATTTTCAAGGACTACATTCTGCTTTACTACGTCTCCTTGCAACTAATTACCCACATTTATGCATTGTGGATGATTGGATCTGTGAAGAAGAAATCACGGGGACTGATGCCCTGTTAAGGCGAATGTTACTGACTAATAATGCCAAAAACCACTCTCCGAAACAACTTCAAGAAGGTACAGTAAATTGGATACTCCTTTTACCCCTCTACTAGGACAAAGAGATGTTAGGCTCCTTGAAATCTTAAAATCATGCAGAATTTTCCTGGCTGTGAAACAATGTTTGGTCAATATATTTTAAGTAATTTTCGAGTTGGGGGAGGAGCAGAGGGAGAGGGACAAGCAGACTATGCACTGAGCACGGAGCCCTACTCGGGGCTTGATCTCAAGACCCTGAGATCATGACCTGAGCGGAAATCAAGAGTTGGACATTTTACCTGACTTATCCACCCAGGCACCTCAGGCATTTTAACCTTTTCTTTCTGACGTGCTTGTATCTTTTTTCTCATAGTTTCTATGTTAACATCACTAAACAGGTCATGTGGTTTTAGGAAGGTCCTAAACTGCTCAGGAATAAATGCTATGGAATAGAGCAGTGCACTTGTCGTTAGTGGATAATGTTTAAGCACTGTCGAATAGAAATATTACACGAGCCACACATATAATTTTAAACTTTCTATAGTCACACTAAAAAAGTAAAACACAGGCAAAGATAGTTTTTTAATAATTATTTCATTTAACCCAACATATCAATATATTATCATTTCATCATATAATCAATACAAAAATAGTAATGAGATATTTTACTGTTTTTCCATAGAAAGTCTTTGCAATCTGGTTTATATTTTATACTCACAGCACATGTCAGTTTGCACTAGCTACATTTCTTAAGTGTTCAGTAGCCAGATGTGGTTAGTGACTATTCTACTGAAAAGTACAGTTCTAGGGGTGTCTGGGTTGCTCAGTGGTTAAAGCCTCTGCTCGGGTCATGATCCCAGGGTCCTGGGATTAAGCCCCACATTGGGCTCTCTGCTCAGCGGGGAGCCTGCTTCCTCCTCTCTCTCTGCCTGCTTCTCTGTCTACTTGTGATCTCCGTCTGTCAAATAAATAAATAAAATCTTTAAAAAAAAAGAAAAAAGAAAAGTACAGTTCTAGAAATTTTTGACTAACAGCAGTGTGCTGTATACTATACTTACATCCTGTAAAAGGGGCCATCCAGTTGGAAAATACCAAAAAATTTGAATCTTACTGAATGTTACTACTAAAAGCGATACTTGGGTATATTTTCATTTTTCAATTTTTAAAATTAGTCTGAATCACCAAGGAAATGACATTTGTCTTTGGGTCACTAATGTGTTTTTTAAAATGGGATTTTTATAACTTTTATCTTTATGATTATTTTTATCTTTATGATATATGTATACTTAACATGAATTTTTCTTAGCTCCTTATTTTAAGTGTAGCCAAAACTTGTGGCCAGGATTCAAAGTTTTACTCTTTTTCAGCAACAGTGTTTCCTTGATTTGTGTGGTGTGTAGGAAAGTATTACCGAATATTATTTGGTAAGCTGTATAGAATTTAGATCATGACTGCTAAGTTTTCCTTTTAGCATTTTCAGCTGTCCCAGTAAGTCACACACAAGTGATGCAGATTCTAGAACACTTGACTCTACTCTCTGCCAGTGAACTTATACCTTATGCAGAAGTATTAACATCCAATATGAACCAGCTGTTGAATTCAGGAGTTCCACGACGAATTCTTCAAACCGTCAATAAACTGTGGATGGTTCTTAATACTGTGATGCCTAGAAGGTAAGTTCAGTGTATTGTTTCCTGTAATAAATGAGCATATAGCAGTGATTGTATCTAATAACCTAAACTTAAATGTTGAAAAAATTGTTGATTATCTGACAATATAAGTCCATTCTGAAGACCATTAATTAAAGAGCTGTTATAATTTTAAGGAAAAGAATAAACTTTATTTTAAGAAACAGAAAACTTAAAGTATTTCCAACTTGAGAAAGTTCTTTAAAAATGAGTTCTCACATATAGTCATTTGTGGCTAATTGTGATTTAGATCACCATGTGTCTTGCAATCCTTAGCATGGCTTCAACTTTTACTGCACATTAAAATCACCTGGAAAGCTTTTGAAACTCCTGATCTGAGAGCTGTAACCCATGCTAATTAAATCAGAATGTTTGTTGGTGGGAGTTAAGCCATTAGTTTTGTTTTTTTTTAAGGATTTCCCTAGTGATTCTAGCACACATGAAGTTTAGAGAACACTGGGTTAATTGTTTTGCCTATAGGAAGATGAGTCTCTCCTGTTCCATATGTTGCATCAAAAACACCTGTTCTAAATAGGTGATGAGGATTTAGGAGTGCACTTATGATGGGCACAGAGTATTGTTTGTAGGTGGTGATTCACTAAATTGTACACCTGAAGCCAATATTACACAGTATATTAACTGGAATTTAAATAAAACAACAAAACACCCCTTAAACAGAAAAACAAAACAAACAAAAAACATGTAGTCTGTGCTTAAAAGAAAAAAAAAAACAAAAAACAGAATACTGGGCTGGACTTACCCGAGATTTTGATTCAACAGTTCTGGGAATATTTATGCTTTTTATTTTATTTTTCAATTTTTTAAAAAAGATTCTGTTTATTTGAGAGAGAGCTGCACAAGTGGGGGAGGGGGAAGGGACAGAGGGAGAGGGAGAAGCAGATTCCCACTGAGCAGGGAGCCCAATGTAGGGCTTGATCCCAGGACCCTGGGATCATGACCTAAGCCGAAGGCAGATGCATAACAGACTGAGCATATTTATGCTTTTTAAATTTAATTTTATTTATATCAAATAAATAAATGCATATAACTTAAGAACTTAAATAGTATATTCCTTTCCATTTTAAGATTGTTGCTCCCCAGAGACAGCTGTTTTCAGTTCGTTAGCCTTTTTATTCTGGCATTTATATCCCCCATCTATCTCAATAACATACTTACAATTAGTATGATTTCCTGGCTTTCCCATTTAGAAATTATCTGTGACTTTCCACTATACAAGATGAAGAGTTAGTCCTCTTACTTCTTTCCTCCCCTGTGAGTCCCTCTTCCTTCAACACTCACTTTCTCCCTTCCTCCATTTTCCCTGACAGGGTAATACCAACATTTTTGGTTAAAGCAGTATTCATTGTGACTCTTATGACTACCATCACTGTGATTTTTATAGTTGACATATGCAGTATTCTTTGATTACAGTTTCTTTCTTATACAGTTGCCTTTCTTCATACCTCACACACAAACCCTGAGTTAATACTTCCCTCTTTCATTTACTTGGGTTTTTTGTTTTGTTTTTGTGTTCTTTTTTTTTTTTATCAATAACTAATTTAACCCTAAACTCCATTATTGAGGGAAAGTTTACTTTATAATTGTTATAACATATCAGATAATGTAACAGTAACATTTTTTTTCTTGCAAACATTCCTTTTATAGCTTTCCATCGTCATGTTTTAATTTGCGACATGCACAGTAACCATCCTGGGATTGGTTTTGTCTCTTTTTGTTAAATTCCATGTTTTTCTCTGTGTTGGTGTAGTTCCTCATTTCAGTGAGTGGAACTCACATTCAAGTTGCTTCCTGAGAAAGGGTGCTCAGGAAACTTATTTATCATTCTGCTGAATGAATTGAGCTCCCTTGTTGCTATTAATTAATCCAGTGATATATCAATTCCCACTCCTTTATATGTGACCATTGTTTTTTCTCTTTTAAAATGTAGGTTATTCCGCTTTCACTACTTTCTGGAAATTTATGATCATGTATTTTGGTGGGGTTTTTTTTGTTTTTGTTTGTTTGTTTGTTTTTTAAATTCATAGTGTTGGGTACTTGGTCTTTTTTTAGTCTAGGGACCAATGTCTTCATTTCTAAGGACATTTATATTTTTTTCCTTCAGTGATTTCTTTCCCTTTGTTTTTTTTTTTTTTTTTTAAAGATTTTTTATTTATTTATTTGACAGAGAGATCACAAGTAGGCAGAGAGGCAGGCAGAGAGAAAGGAGGAAGCAGGCTCCCTGCCGAGCAGAGAGCCCGATGCGGGGCTCGATCCCAGGACTCTGAGATCATGACCTGAGCCGAAGGCAGCGGCTTAACCCACTGAGCCACCCAGGCGCCCCTTTCCCTTTGTTTTTTATAATTTTTTGTAATTTTGGTTTTAAGCCTCTTATTTTAAAACCACTGATTTTGCAGTTTTTTCCTGTTCTTTTTAAAATTTGTCTTTTGAATATACTTTGAGTTTTTTCTCAATGTTATCTTCTGGTCTTTTGAATTTAAAAAATGTGTTATATTCTTAATCTCTAAGAACTCTTTCTTACCTGAATATTCTTAGTTTTCTATTTTATTTTAACTGGGCTCCATGACCATATGGAACCCAACATGGAACTTGAACTCATGACCCTGAGACCAAGAGCCAGACACTTAACTGACTGAGCTACCCAAGTGTCCCTTGCCTGAATATTTTTAAAGGTTTCCTATTCTTGTTTCATATGTGCAATATCCTATCCTTTAAGAATATTAATTATAGGCTTTAAAAAGTTTTCGTCCCTACATTCTCTGTTTCTTTGAAGTTCCTTTCTGTTTGCATATTTTAATCTTTTTCAAACTAGAGGCTTTCCTTAAATGTCTGATGACTCTTGGCTGTCTACTCATATTTAAGAGTGGGCAAGCTCTGTGTGCAAGATGGGGCTGATGGACTCCTGGGCTTCACTGTAAGAGATCAGGTGCCCTTCTTATTGCCATATTCCTTAGTAATTCTGATGTGCAGTCAGGTTAGTAATCACTTTTAGAGTTTATGATGTCTAATCTCAAAGTGGCATCTCACATTGAGATTTTTTTTTTTTTTTTAAGATTTTATTTATTTATTTATTTGACAGAGAGAGATCACAAGTAGGCGAAGAGGCAGGGAGAGAGAGTGAGAGGGAAGCAGGCTCCCCGCCGAGCAGAGAGCCCGATGTGGGGCTCGATCCCAGGACCCCGGGATCACGACCCGAGCCGAAGGCAGCGGCCTAACCCACTGAGCCACCCAGGCACCCCTCACATTGAGATTTTATGATGATGCAGAACCATGGCTTATTTATGGGGCCAGATACAGTTTCAAAGTGCTAAGGTTTTAATTCATACTTTTATTTTTTATGCCATGATTATTCCATTACAACTGAGAATTTTTGAAACTACTTTGTGTTTACTGTTTATCTTCATTTGTTTTAGAGACATCCAAATAAGTTAGATTACCATAGTTCTTAATTTTTCTAAGTTAATTCCCACCTGTTTAATTTTTACTGAATATATCCTTCTAAGTTGGACTGGATGGCTGCAGGTTTCAACTATATATAGCTGTTTTTGAATATGTGTTTATTTTCTCATCAGGCTGTGGGTAATGACAGTTAATGCACTTCAGCCTTCAATAAAGTTTGTACGACAACAAAAGTATACTCAGAATGACCTGATGATAGATCCTCTCATTGTCCTAAGATGTGATCAGAGGGTACACAGGTATGTGTCGTTTGAGTTTCATTTTTATTCTGGAGTTATAATTCAGAGCGTCTAAAAGAAATTGAAGAAATTCAGTTTAAACGTTTGTCTTAGTGTTCTTGCGGGTGACTAGCCGTGTGCGCTATGAGGTTCTTTTTTTTTTTTAAAATTTATTTATTTAATTTATTTATTTTTTAAAAGATTTTATTTATTTATTTGATAGGCAGAGATCACAAGCAGGCAGAGAGGCAGGCAGAGAGAGAGAGGAGAAAGCAGGCTCCCTGAGGAGCAGAGAGCCTGATGCGGGGCTTGATCCCAGGACCATGGGGTCATGACCTGAGCCGAAGGCAGAGGCTTTAGCCCACTGAGCCACTCAGGCGCCCTCTTTTTTTTTTTTTTTTTTTTTTTAAGATTTTTTTTAATTCACTTGACAGAGATCACAAGTAGGCAGAGAAGCAGGCAGAGAGAGAGGAGGAAGCAGGCTCCCCACTGAGCAGAGAGCCTGATGCAGGGCTCGATCCCAGGACCTGGGATCATGACCCGAGCCAAAGGCAGAGGCTTTAACCCACTGAGCCACCCTGATGCCCCTATGAGGTTCTTTTTATTTTTGTTTTGTCTATATTCAAGAACTATTCAGTTTAATATTTAACATGTGATTAGTAAAATCTAGCCTTGTTGCTAGCATTTTTGAAAAAGGTTTCTAAAATTTGCTTATTATGAACCATTATATGGTTTAATGCATTATATGCATTAAAACTGAAATAAGGGGCGCCTGGGTGGCTCAGTGGGTTAAGGCCTCTGCCTTCGGCTCAGGTCATGATCCCAGGGTCCTGGGATTGAGCCCCACATTGTGCTCTCTGCTCAGCAGGGAGCCTGCTCCCCTTCCGCTCTCTCTGTCTGCCTCTCTGTCTACTTGTGATCTCTGTCAAATAAATAAATAAAATCTTAAAAAAAAAAAAAACTGAAATAAGACAAATACATGAAAAGTTAAATTATATGGTCATATGCAGATAAATCGTTCAGTAATTGGATGCTATTAAAAATTCAGGAAAGATGTAGAGGAAGTGGGACCTGAGTAGTACTTTAAAGGACAGAAATGGGTTTTAGATGAACAGACACTATAATGATGAGGTTAAGGGGTTAAGGAAGGCATTGTCGGGGGGAAAAGGAACAGTGTGAGCAAAAGTATAGAAGCACAAATGAAAAAGGCTTGGAATGGAGGGGAAATTTGTTGAGAGGAGCACACTTTAGAATTGGAATGTCAAGTTAGGGGTCAGACTATGGAGGGCCTTGAATGTTAGGCTAAAGAGGTCATTTAGGTGGTAACTTAAGAAGAGAAGCTTTGCATTAGATGGCTTAGAGGAGAAAGAATTTGGAGTTAAAGAAGACTTAACTAGGATACACACTCTGAATGTTGTCATCTGTCTTCAACCCAAGGGATGACATTCATGAAGTGACAAAATTTGTAAAATCAGCTATGTGTGGTTTGGTGAGATCAAGGTCTCATAGGAAATAGGAGTCAGGAGAATGAACAGTTTAAATGACATTAAGTATCTAATAAAATAAAAATAGCAGTAAATAACACTTCCAGAAAAGGAAAACTTTTAAAACAATTTATCAGTGTTAAAAATCCATTTACCTAAGTAGCCTTTCACCTGAATTGCCTCTAGTTATTCAGGAAGTTGTTAAATTTTACTATCATAATGTATATGTTTTCATAGCCTGGATTTTCTTTTACCTTGCGACCTTTTCCCCACGTTAATAGATATTCTGATATTAACTGGCTGCACAGTATTCCATACAGATATGCAATGCTTAACCCAGTCCCTGTTGTTGGGCATTTGTTTATTCCTATTTTTTGTTATTATCAATAGTACTGTGGTGACTATTCTACGTACTGACTATTTCCTTAGAGCAGATTCTTTTTTTAAAAACTAAAAAAAAATTTTTTTAAAAATTTATTTATTGAAATAATCTCTATGCCCAACATGGGGATTGAACTCAGGACCCCAAGATCAAGAGTTGCATGCTCTTCCAACTGAGCCAACCAGGTGCCCCAGAGCAGATTCTTAAAAGTGGAATTATGGGGCATGCTCATTAAGACTTATGATTCATATTTCTCATATTCATATTTTGATTCATATTCTTATTTTTATTCTGCCACGCAGAAAGGCTGAAGCAGTTTACACTCCCAAAACAGTGTTTGATATTGTACTTCACTACTTTGTATAATACTTTCCAATTTGATAGGTGAAAACTTGTTTCTCATTTTATTTATTTATTTATTTATTTTAAAAAAGATTTTATTTATTTATTTGACAGAGGGATCACAAGTAGGTAGAGAGGCAGATAGAGAGAGAGAGGGGGAAGCAGGCTCCCCACTGAGCAGAGAGCCCGATGCGGCGCTCGATCCCAGGACCCTGAGACTATGACCTAAGCCGAAGGTAGAGGCTTAACCCACTGAGCCACCCAGGCGCCCCTTATATTTGTTCTTATCTCACTTAATCTGTAACAATTTTTTGAGGTATGAATAACTGCTCCTTTTATAGAAGAGGAAACCAAAGCTTCGTAAATAACTTATCCCAGGTCAAATGGATGAAGTACTTTTGGAATAGCAAGTTGTCTTGCTCCAAAGAAGAAACAGGAGTAGAAAGAATAAATATTCTGTTCTAGTCTCCTTATTCTTATCAATAATAGAATATTTCTCTTTTGGACAGCTGCTTTGTAGTTTCCTATTTAAGAGATTTACTCTTAGTGCGATTTTTTGCAAAAAAGGAATCTTTTCTCTAGGGCATACATTATATTTGGTCTTAGCTGATAAGATGAAATAGATAATATTTAATATATATTCAATATTCAGTATAATCTTGAGGATAAGACAAACATATTAAACTTTTCTAGAGGATAAGACAAACATATTAAACTTTTATTTTTAGAAAAAAACATTTCAGTGGAAGAGTGTTACTGCTCTTTTTAGGTTTTTCGGGTACTGCTTTTCAGGACTGATTGATCATATTCTGACAAATTTATAAACTTATATTCTTTCTTATGTATTTTTCTTCTTTCTGTGGTAGATGCCCCCCACTGATGGATATTACTCTACACATGTTGAATGGATATCTTCTTGCATCCAAAGCCTACCTTAGTGCTCATCTGAAGGAGACTGCAGAACAAGATAGGCCTTCCCAGAATAATACAATAGGTTTAGTTGGGCAAACTGATGGCCCAGAAGTTACCAGAGAAGAATTGAAAAATGCTTTACTGGCTGCTCAGGTAATGAAATTTAGTCAAGGAAAGTATGGGTTTCCCTGTTAATATAATTAGTTAAATAGACGGCAGATGATTGCTCTTTATGTACAATAGTGACATATTGCACATTTCTTTCATTATAGGATGTATTATAATGCTGTTTCCTTTGCTTCTGAAGATCAGATGGACTTTATTACTAAAATTAGGAATAATCTTCATGATATTAGTTTAGTAGCCATTTAAATGAGATTTATACTTTAACAAAAGAAGGTTTTTGAAACCAAATGGTAGAGAAAAACAGAACAAGAAGTATATATATAATAAAATGTCAGGTACTGGTAAATAGTTTGACAACATGAAGAGCTCGTTTTTTTTTTTTTTTTTTTTAAGAGCTCAGTTTTATATTTAGGAAAGTTTTATAACAATGTAGAATTTTAGTGAAGCCTTTAGTAACTTTTGAATAAGGCAGGGGATGTGAGATGATTAAATGTTAAGCAATTTGATGTCTTCAAAGTAGAAATGTTTTCTTAGTTTGAAATATAGCTTCTAAAATATTTTCATTGGCAATAAGGGGAATTAGAGTGATAGTATACGTCCACAATCCCTTATCTATGATACAGAGATCAAAAATGTTATGAAAACTGAAGCATTTTTTTGGTAATTCAGTTGGCAGAAAGACCTGATGTGATCTCATTGTGACAAAACTTGACCTGAATTGATATGAAGCTATTTATAACCTTATCCTACTTATTGTGAATGTTGTTTTGGTACAGAAATGTGAATATGTTTGACTGCACTGTGTGCTCTCCTAGTCTCTGCTGGAGATGTTATATAATATCACACGAAAAAAAGAATTCTGAGTTCTAAAATAAATCTGGCCCTCAGAATTTCATATAAGGGATTGAAGATCATAATAGCTACCATTTATTTAATGGTTGCTATATGCTGAGTAGTATTCTAAGTTCTTTATGTATATTAACTTACTTAACCTTTATAGCCAACCTATGAGGTAGGGAGTATTATCCATTTTTTACATATTAGGACACTGAGACTTAGGGAGGTTAAGTCACTTGCTCAAGGCTGCACATTGATAAGTGGCAGAGCTAGTATTCAAGCCTGGGTAGTCTGGCATCAGAGTCTACAAACAAAAACAATGCCAAACCAAAAACCCTTTAACTGAAGAATGATAATTACAAAATAAAGCTAACCTTACTTTATAATTAAGTTCATCAAACAGTTAGATGAAGTAATTGTTTTCTTTGATTCCATGCAGTGGCTGTCTTCCAGAGATACATGTCATATATTCATTTTGTGGTTACCTTTTCCTACTAGATAAGAGTCATTATAGTTCTCCTTTAAATGTAGGGGCATCAAGTGGGTCACCCTTCAGGAAATTACTGTTCTATGAAATGACACTCAAGCTTGTAGACTGAGCAACAGTGAGTTGTACAGGTAGAATAGATGGTAAGGCAGAATTTTTCTTTGCAAAACCAGGGCTTTAAAGAGCCCATCTTCAAATTAAAAGGGGAAAAAAAGCTTTAGGAAGTGACATTTAGGCATTAATTATTAATCATCATCTTCAGAAGAATTAATTAATTGGTGAGAAAAAAGTGCCAGGTGAGAAAAAGAGGGGAATACAGAATAGGATCTTAGGAGATGTAGGAATTTAAAAGGAAAGAACAGAGGTTCTGGTAGAAGTTATCTTTTGTTTAGGTCCTCTTTTTGATATCACTGAATCAGAATACTCTTCTAGTAGATGATTTTAAACTGCAGTCCATTGATTTGCCTTAGTGATATGTGATGACCCTGAAATTATGCATATATTTGTTTACTTGTTAATTTTTATACGGAGAGGGTGTGTAGTTTTCTTCAGAGCCTTAAAAGCATTCATGACCTTAAACATGGTGAGAATGACTGCCCTATAGATTGCTCATATATGCTCTTAAAAGTATGTTCTTTTTTTTTTTTTTAAAGAAACAATTGTTTTACCACTTTGGTTCACATGAAAACAAAATTCTCAAAAACTTCTTAAATTCTGTTTTATTTGCTTACAGGATAGTGCAGCTGTCCAGATTCTCTTGGAGATTTGCTTGCCTACTGAAGAAGAGAAAGCAAAGGGTGTCAATCCAGACAGCTTACTAAGAAATGTTCAAAGTGTTATTACTACCAGTGTTTCAAATAAGGGAATCGAGGAAGGAGAAGACAATTTGCTATGTAACCTTCGAGAAGTTCAGTGCCTTATCTGTTGTCTTTTACACCAGATGTACATTGCTGATCCCAACATTGCTAAACTTGTTCACTTTCAGGTGTGTTTCAAAGAATGTTGCTTATATGGTTGACATTGATTTTTTGGTGGAGGTAGTGCTTTGATTACTAAATTAATGGGGATCAGTTAGAAATTGGAGATCACACAGATGATCATGGTCCTTTGCAATATGGCCCAAAATTCAGAGGTTTTATATTTCATTTCCCTCTAATAAGTTCAAATAATTTATCTCTATTCTGGTGCACCAGAAAGGTGAAATGCCAGGATACATGTAGAGTACGTAGCTTTCTGAGCAACTTTTACAGAAAGGAAGAAAAAAAAATCTCCCTGTGTATTTTTATCTGCATTTGACTTATAGTTGTTGGTTTTTTTTTTTCCCTAACTCTTCCCCCACCCTTTCTTGTTGAGATAGGGTTATCCATGTGAACTTTTACCTCTGACCGTCGCAGGTATTCCATCTATGCACATCTGTCTGGATTTCATACCTGAACTTATTGCACAGCCAGAACTTGAAAAACAGGTAACAAGCATTTTGGAGGCTTAGGGAAAATTTTAATCTCCCTCCAGTCTTGCTGGCTATCAAACATTTAAAAAGTTTTAATACTTAAGAATTCTTCAGAAACGTGTAACATTTTGATTTTGCATTGCAGATATTTGCTATCCAGTTGCTTTCTCATTTGTGTATCCAGTATGCATTGCCAAAGTCACTCAGTGTGGCTCGCTTAGCTGTGAATGTCATGGGAACTTTGCTAACAGGTGTGTAGCCAACCAACATCAATAACAAAAACTTCTAACATAAAGTAGTACGTATTTTTACTGAATTTAGTAGTATGATGTTTCTGTGTTACTAATAGTTTAATTTATGCCATCTTTTCAATTCTTTGAAGTTTTTTTTATTATAAATGTGATTTATAGCATAGAGGAGATGAATAGGTAGGCAAATTGTATCTTTCACTTTGTGAATAATTACATATAGATTTAGGTAAATATAATAAGCTTTCCAGGGTGGACTGGGTGGCTCAGTTGATTGAGCATCCACTCTTAATTGTTGACTCAGGTCAAGATCTTACAGATTGAGCCTTGCACTGGGCTCTGTGCTCAGTGCAGAGTCTGCTCTGGATTCTCTCCCCCCTACCCCTTTCCCTGTTCGCAAATGTGCATGTTCTCTATAAATAAATAAATAAATAAATAAATAAAACCTTAAGGGAAAAAAAAGTTTTCCATATTTTACAAATGAAAATCAGATCTGCTTTCTGAATGTCATTAGGTCAGTAGAAGACAAATTATAATTTATTACAAAGGCTTAGAGTTCCAGAAAAATATAATCTTGATGTCTAAATAAGAGATAAACATATTAGTTGTTTCCTTAAGTTCTAAAACATACCCTAATGTTTTAATCACCATCTGTTTTGTAGAGCAAAATGGTATGAAAATAAACTACTTTAAAAGAGATGAACTATAATTCAGTCTTTTAAAGTTATGACTTAGTTAATTTCATATTCTTTCTTACTGCTCCCATAATACTCTGTTCATTTTTCTTTTCATTATATTCACCCCATGTTATTATTTTTAGTGGTTAAGAGCTTTAACCGCCTGAGTTCAGTCGCAGCTCCACTACTAACTGGCTGTGTAGCTTTGAACAAGATTCTTCTTTTTTTTTTTTTTTAAAGATTTTATTTCTTCATTTTCATTTGAGCGAGACAGAGAGAGAATGACTGGGAGCAGGGAGAGGGAAGAGGAGAGGGAGAAGCAGACTCCCCACTGAGCGTGGACGCCCCCTCCCTGCCCACAATGCAAGGTTCAATTCCAGGACCCAGGGATCATGACCTGACCTGAAGGCAGATGCTTAACCAACTTTGAACAAGTTTCTTAATCTAAGGTTTAAGAGTTTTTCTCCTCTATAAATATTTTCCTCATTTATAGAACTGTGAGAATTAAATAATGCATGTAATGCACTTATCACAGTGCTTGAAAATAAGAATTTGTATGTTGGATGATGGCTGACTATTAGATTGTAAGCTCCCTAAAGAGGGATCAGATATATCTTAGAAAATTTAATAATCTCAGCACAGAGTATGGTGCTTAGTATATTCAATAGGCCATGTATGTTGAATTTATATCTGTAAAGTAAAAAATTGCTTAACTTCTTTCCAACAGTTTTAACACAGGCTAAGCGGTATGCTTTTTTCATGCCAACTCTGCCAAGTTTGGTTTCCTTTTGTCGAGCATTTCCTCCACTGTATGAGGATATTATGTCTTTGCTGATCCAAATAGGGCAAGTCTGTGCCTCTGATGTTGCCACTCAGACAAGAGACATTGATCCAATTATTACACGTAAGTAGTAACTTATTTTCTAAGTTGTTTTAATATCACAAACATAAAGGCCAAATTCCTTTCCAGATTCCTTGCCTTAATTTTTTTTTTCCTTATGTTTTTAGGTCTTCAACAAATAAAGGAGAAACCAAGTGGATGGTCTGGTATCTGTAAAGATTTATCTTACAAAAATGGATCTGGGGACACTGGAAGTATGGATCCTGATGTACAGCTTTGTCATTGTATTGAAAGCACAATAATTGAAATAATAAACATGAGTGTTAGTGGAATTTAACAAAAAAAACTAAAACAAAAAAATGAAGCTGTTTGCTGCATACACTCAATATGAATCTGCATCTTACAACAACTCTAAACTGAATGGCAACAGTACCATCTTCGAATCATTAAAAGATTCAGTTCAACATGGGTATAGTTTAGAACTCTCTTTAAGAATTATGCTTGCTTATATTTGATTGGCAGTTCTTTGAATCTACTTTGCTGGTATGTTTATACTGTAGCAGCGGAACTTTTTTTTTCTTCTGTTGGGAGCACATTTAAGAAACTCATTACTAGAGAGTGAATTTGGCCTTATATTTACTTTTGCAATGAAAAAACAGTGCCATGCCTTTAATTTCTTTTAAAGATGAGTCTGTGGGCAGCTCTAGTGTATAATGTTAGCTAATAACAATGTGACAATGATGCAATGATGAGAGGGAGAAAAAGGGAAGGGAGAATATAGGAAAAATTAGGAGTTTAAATACCCAGTAGAAACTGCTAAGACTTGTAAGACAAGTAGTAGTAATGCGAGATGGAATTTTGCTTCTCAAGAAATAGTATTGAGAAGGCTTTAAAAAAGGCAAATAGCTTTTTGCAAATGATTTCCATGGAATTACAGATGAGAATTTTAAGATTTTACACATTTGCTTCAATTTTTACTAAAATGGAGATATGTTTAAAGAGATACTTGAATAATTTGGAATTTTAAGTTACTAATTTAGAAGTGTTTACAGAAACATCTTTGCGTAGAGAAGAACCTGAAAGGAGATCTCATTTAGGTTTTTTTTTTAAGATTTATTTTTATAGTGTTTTACTGACTTACCTAATGGTCAGGGGGGAAATACATTGGGATCTAATTAAAGTTTAGAGCAGTGAAACACACCAGATTAAAGAGCTCTTGGTGTGCCATCAGGATTATAATTCACATCATAGTTTTGGAAGGTCTCTGAGTAAGAAAATACATACAGTGTTTGGACCTCAGGAAAAGTTAAAAATAGTGTAAAGTACCATGTTGCTGAAGGATTTTGCAGTCCTCCGTTAGTAACTTCCATTGATTAGGTAGATGCATTCAGGTAAACCATAGTCCCATTTTTTTTTCTTTAATTAAGAATCCAACATAGAAGTTACTTCTCTTTGTTTTCTGAGATATACCTGAATAATACACTCCTCCCAACCCCTTCTTTTCTCTGCTTTGAAACAGACCTGTTCACTTGTAAAAGAAATTAGGTAGGCTAATAAGGAAGTGTGATTTTTAAGAAAAGAAATTTGACTTTGGTCTTCTCACTAGCATATAGACATATGTCATTTTCCTCCTTTGTAAAATGGGATTACTACTGGCCCTACCTCATAAGGGTATTATATAAGAACCAATTTGTAGCTATTTCAAATCATGAAGTACACAGTATCCTAGATGATAGGATATTTATAACTTTTATCTGATGCTTAATATTCAATGAAGTAATTTTGATGCAAAAATAAAGGCATCCACTTAAAAAAATACCATAAGAATTTTCATATTTTTAAACAAGGCAGTTTTATAAGTCTTTTAAGATTAAATACAACTGCTCCTGTTTTGTTTTGTTTAGTTTTTAAACAGAGGCTTTGGAATATTTTGTGTGAGTAGGTAACCTCTAGGAAATCAGAAAAGGGTTGAAATATGTTTTCTAACTAAATGCCGTGCACATTCCTGGATCACTTTTCAAAGACTGGTCAAAACCTGCTGTGTTAAAATAACATATGCTCTTTTTCATCAGATTTGTTGATGCTGTAAATAAAATGTGTAAATATATTAGTAAATGTTAATATTCATGTATTTTAAGTTAAGGTTATAAGATTTGTCACAATGTGATTTCTTTTTATTCAAGTGAAAACAGATGTGTGCAGCTATTTTGAATATCGGTTTATAAACATTGATATTCTTTATCAAATGTACTTGTAGTTTTTTGTGTTTCATTTCACTGCTGCTAACTTGAAAGGGACATTTCAAGGGACTGGTATCCAGAACTGTCTGGCTCCAGTCTAAGCGTGTCCCTTTCTGTTATGCCACATGTATCAAATGGCGATACAAGGTAGAGTCAGTTGAGAGTCTTAGGAATTTAGGAGAGGAAAATCAGAAAAGATTAGATATTTTAAAAATTTGTAAATGCAGAATAACAATTTGAATGCATTTTTGAGGACTTTTATAAATTATCCCTCCACTGTCTTAATAAGTTACATTTTTAGTACTTTCCCTTCATCTTTGCTTATGTACACATACTGTCACATAATGAAATTCATAGTACTCAGCTGGAGTCTGCTTATTTTTTTCAATTAATTTTATATGAAATTATTTTTGCAAGTTATTTATAATTATGGTTTATAGCAATTTATTTTTATAATTATTTTATTGGCTTCATGATGATTGAATTCATATAACTATCTCCCTATTATTATACTGGGAATTTTTTTTTTCAGTATTATAATAGGCACTGTTGTAAATTGAAGTATTATAAGGGCAGAATTTATTTTCATGACTAAGTTTTGTCATTTGGGGACAGTGTAGTAAAAGTGAAAGTGAGGCAAATCAGTTCCCCTCCTGCCGCAAACCTCTCTCCTAAACCAGTTTTCTCGAATTTGAGAAAATGTCTCAGGTTTTGCGTTTTTGGACACTAGTATTTTAGCCAAGTTTAGACTATACAGAACTCTTTAAAAAGAGCAGTTCAGAGAGATCATGATTAACCTATTTTTGAGGAAATTTAAGTATACTTCTTGGCAGAGAAGAATAAACTGGTCTCCGGAGGGACAGAGGTGGGTGAGCCTTTAAATAGAGGAAGAAGTTATCTGGTAGTAGAAGACATCGCGGGGCGCCTGGGTGGCTCAGTGGGTTAAAGCCTCTGCCTTCAGCTCAGGTCATGATCCCAGAGTCCTCGGATCGAGCCCCATATCGGGCTCTCTGTTCAGCAGGGAGCCTGCTTCCTCCTCTCTCTCTCTCTGTCTGCCTCTCTGCCTAATTGTGATCTCTATCAAATAAATAAATAAAATCTTAAAAAAAAAAAAAGACATCGGAAGCGTCTGTCTGGTTTAATTTGGTATCTGGAAAAGCCTCGAATATTATGAGATCCTGTAAGCTGGTTGTCATCGAACCTTTTCGCCTCGTTGGCTCATTCTGGCAATTGCCGCCTCAATCTTTTCGATCGCCTACTTACAGAGTTCTAATTTGAATTGAGTGGCGCTGATGAATGTGCGGAGAAATCTGCGAGGCTTAAAGGTGTGTCTTCTCTGTTGGTCTACAGACTTTAAGAATAGAAACTTCGAGTTTCTAAGAAATCCATTAACGGGTTAAATCACCGGTGTCAAAAAGGCAGTTAAGAGCCTTAGGAATTCAGGAGAAAACTTTTCCTTTAAAAACCTAAGATTTGGGCGAGTCTTTCCCTCTTCTGCAGTTCGCCTTCCGGTGCCGCCAGGTACCTTGGGTCTGTTTTTAATTGCGTAGGCTTCCATTGGGTGCCAGAGTTCTCGCCCCCTGACCTTGCACCAAGATTGGTTGCTGGATTTCTGGTCTTGGCAGGTGATTGGTTGTCTGAGTTCGCCCGGCGATTGGATGCCAGGAGTCGAGGGGTGGGAGGCGGGAATTCGTCTAGCGGAAAACGTAGCTGAGCGGACTGAAGTGGACAGGAGAGAAAAGCTGGAGCAGCCCCGAGCCTGCTACCAGGCCCGGGTAGTAGCAGCCGGCTGAGGAAGAGAGAGAGGCGTGTGAACTACTTTGCCCGCGCTCCACTGTATTTGCTTGCAGATATCTGTTTCCTTTTCTCCCGTGAATCGGAGACCAGTCAGCGGTGCGTCAGTTTTCCTCAGGACGGGCAAGTCTGTCTCCTGTGTGGGGGCGAGAGCGAAGCCGGCTGGAGCAGTGCATTCTGCTTTCGCCCAAACTCCTTGATGGCCGGTTGGTGTTGACTGGATCACCAGTGGCTCTGGGATTTCCACGGACTGAGGGAGGAGGAAGGGTTGAGGACGAAAACCTGGGGAGAAGTCAGCCTGCCCACCCCTGTTAGTATAGTCCGGGGCCTCGTGCTAACTCTTGGCAGCAGGGGGCGACGGCGGGAGGCAGATAATTGTTTTTTGTTTGTTTTAAAGGACTTTATTCATTTGACAGAGAGAGACAGCGAGAGAGGGATCACAAGCAGGGGGAGTGGGAGAGGGAGAAGGAGACTTCCTGCGGAGCAGGGAGCCCAATGAGGGTCTCAATCCCAGGACCAGAGCCGAAGAAAAACGCTTATCAACTGAGCCACCCAGGCGCCCCCTGAGGCAGATAATTGTGATGTGTTTTTGTTTGCTTTATTCCATTGTTATGGGGGAAGCTACCCCATTTTGAGATGCCTGTTGTTACACCTGGGGCGGGGTATGGATTATTTCGAGGTTATATCCGAGTAACTAGGCCAGCATTGAGTTGTTGGTTCAGATTAAAGAGTTGGATTCCACCAAATCTCATTCTCAGAGCTTCATAGAATCCCAAAAATTAGAACTGGAAAGTAACTTAGAATAGTGGTTCTTTGGGAACACATAGGCTATGGTTAAGGTTATTACTGGCTTTCTAATCAGTTGCATTGCTATTTCAATCATCACTCCATCCCCACATTGAGTTTACTATTTTTTTTTCACATTTGCAAAGTAATACCAATGTATATTATTTCCCCTCCTCTCTTCAGTTATTTCTTTAGGATGTGTTTCTGGGAATGAGAAATCTACGGACTCTTTTTTCAGAAAAATGCAGTCATGCACAGAAACTTATGCATGCAACATCAAGAAATCACAGTTTCTGAATTACATCTATGTATCTTGGGTTAAGAAAAGTTGGTTTAGGGGCGCCTGGGTGGCTCAGTGGGTTAAAGCCTCTGCCTTCGGCTCAGGTCATGATCTCAGGGTCTTGGGATCGAGCCCCGCATCCGGCTCTCTGCTCAGCGGGGAGCCTGCTTCCCTTCCTCTCTCTCTCTGCCTGCCTCTCTGCCTACTTGTGATCTCCGTCAAATAAATAAAATCTTAAAAAAAAAAAGGAAAGAAAAAAAAAGTTGGTTTAGAAGGGGGATTAAAATAGATCGCTTCTGTTTTAGATACTGGAGTTTGCGCACATTTCTGTGCGCACATTATCTTATTTTTTATTCTATTTTATTTCATTTTTTAAAAGATTTTATTTATTTATTTGTCATAGAGAGAGAAGCGAGAGTGAGCACAGGCAGACAGAGTGGCAGGCAGAGGCAGAGGGAGAAGCAGGCTCGCTGCCAAGCAAGGAGCCCGATGTGGGACTCGATCCTAGGACGCCGGGATCATGACCTGAGCCGAAGGCAGCTGCCTAACCGAGCCACCCAGGCGTCCCTATTTTATTATCATTTTTAGAGATTTTATTTATTTGAGAGAGAGAGAGAAGAGCACAAGCAGGGGGAGCTACAGGCAGAAGGAGAAGCAGGCTCCCTGCTGAGGAAGGAGCCAGATACGGGGCTCCATCCCGGGGCCCTGGGATCATGACCTGAGCTGAAGGCAGACACTTAACGGATTGAATCCCCCCAGGCACCCTCTACTTTATTGATTTTTAAAGATTTTATTTATTATACAGCAAGCACTATTGTGGGAGGGCAGGGGAGGCAGAGGAACAAGTAGACTCCCTGCCGAACGGGGAACCCTTGCGGGGCTTTATCCCAGGGGCCTGAGATGTTGACCCTGAGGCTAAGACAAGCTTAAGGACTGAACCACCCAGGTGCCATAGGGTGCCTTATATACACATAATGTACAGACATTATCTTATTTAATTCTTAACTCAGTGCCTGGCTAATTTTTGTGAAAACCCTATCAGGTGGGTAGTATTATCTCCATTTCACAGATGCAGAAATTAGTTCTGAGAGGTTGACTCACACAGAGGAATTCAAATTTAGGTTTGCTTTAGTCCAAAACTCATCTTTCCATTATACCCCACTGACTTCTAAATAAGAAGTATTGGGCATCTACTAAGTGCCAAGGCATTGCTTCCCTCATAACAGTTTTTAAGTTAGGGGTTACTACAGATATAGATCTTAATCTAGAGAAGTGAAGAGACATGATCAAGGTAACATATATGAGTTGTTTTCAGTTGTTTTCAGGTCTAGAGCTTGTTCTTTCTAACTCCTAGTCCACAGCTTTGGTACCCCAGGAATACAAATCCACATTTGTCAGATTTTAAGACATGTCATGTCACAATGTCAACCATTGTGATTTATAAGACTAGGAAATTCTTTTTTTTTTTTTAAGATTTTATTTATTTATTTGACAGAGAGAGAGAGAGAGATCACAAGTAGGCAGAGAAGCAGGCAGAGAGAGAGGGGGGAAGCAGGCTCCCTGCCGAGCAGAGAGCCCGATGCGGGGCTCGATCCCAGGACCCTGGGATCATGACCTGAGCTGAAGGCAGAGGCTTAACCCACTGAGCCACCCAGGCACCCCTAGGAAATTCTTTTACTTTCCCATTTGTTTTATTTAAACATTTATTCCAGTTTTTATTTTCAGACATCTGTCCTAGTGTTGGGTGTCTGGTTTTCTTTGGTATTGTTTCAGTATTGATTTTCATTTCTGTTGCAGTTAGGAATCTGAAGTAAATAGTAAAGCATGATGTCTTCGGTTTGGTCTGAATATACAATTGGTGGGGTGAAGATTACCTTTCCTTATAAAGCATACCCATCACAGCTTGCTATGATGAATTCTGTAAGTATTTTTCAATAGTTATTTTAAGTCTTTATTAAGATACAGGTGCTTATAATACATAAAACTACATTTGTGTTTTCAGATAGTACATGGATTGAAAATATTTGCCAGTTCATTGAAGAAGATTTAAACTTTGGAAAAATAATGATCACTGCTAAACTGTATATATCCATTGTTATA
This sequence comes from Lutra lutra, assembly GCF_902655055.1. Lineage (NCBI taxonomy): Eukaryota > Metazoa > Chordata > Mammalia > Carnivora > Mustelidae > Lutra > Lutra lutra. The sequence goes on from NC_062293.1 coordinate 34,651,163, forward strand.
ATGGAGACAAAGGAGAACATTCTGAAAAATATTCTCACCTCAGTTGGAACTTTTGTTTACTTTGCAGAATTAGTGCTTTCTACAAAATATTTGCTATATATTACACAGTATGTTTCTCACCATAATTTTTTTGAGATAGTTTTCATATAGAAACCAACTTTCCAACTTTGTTAAATCTGAATATTTAAAAATTTACCATATTTTTTGAGTTTATACCTTGTTTGTGAGCAATATTTACTTCACATATTTTAAATGTTGCATAATGATGTACTATAACCACCTGCGGAAGTTGACTTCTTTTTTTTTTTTTTGCTTAAATTTTAAGATGTAGGCCTGTTAACTGTTAATCTGTTTTACTTGCTGTATAGTAATCCGTTTTATGGATATAGAATTTTTTTGCCCATTTTCTTTTTATATACTTTAAAGTTGTTTACATTCTATAGCAATTTAAACAATGCTGCTATGAACTTTCTTATACAGGTTTCCTTGTGTTCATGTATGAAAAGTTTGGACGATATACATAGGACTGGACTTGCTAGAGTTGGGTATCTTAAGTTTTACTAGGAATTGTTAATTTCTGTACAGAGTGGTTGTAACAATTTACACTCTCAAAAGCAGTATCCATTAAGTTTTCATCAAAGATATTCATGTGCTGTATTCTAGTTTTACAGAAATGATTAAAGCACAGATTGCTTTTTTTTTTTTTTCTTCATTTCTTTTTTGCTTGATATCCTTTTAAGGCCATAATAATTTTAGGGAGAGATATAAAGGAATAAAGTCTAGGTTTAACTAAATACTGGTTCTTCCTTCTATTGCTGTACTCCTGGAAGTGCAACCTTACTTCTCATTGTTGTTGTATTTATACTGTTGATGGAGAGAGACCCTAATGAAGTAAAGTAAACTGTTTATTGACTTTTTATCATTTTTGTGTCTATAGATTGTCAGAGGATTAAATAGTAAGCAACATTGTTTGTTGGAGAGCCCTACAGGAAGTGGGAAAAGCTTAGCCTTACTTTGTTCTGCTTTGGCATGGCAACAGTCTCTTAGTGGTAAGTAGTTGGTTGGTACTTCAGGTTTCTTAGTGAGACCAGAAAAAAATATTTGAATAAAGCATTTTTTTTTTTAAGATTTTTTTTTATTTAGTTATTTGACAGACAGAGATCACAAGCAGGCAGAGAGAGAGAGGAAGGGAAGCAGGCTCTCCGCTGAGCAGAGAGCCCGATGTGGGGCTAGATCCCAGGACCCTGAGACCATGACCTGAGCCGAAGGCAGAGGCTTAACCCACTGAGCCACCCAGGCGCCCCTGAATAAAGTATTTTTTATCCAGACTGACTCAAACAATGTTCTAGCTAGCTAATTTATTTATTTATTTATATTTTTATTTTTGTAAAGATTTTATTTATTGACAGAGACAGACACAGTGAGAGAGGGAACATAAGCAGGGGGAATGGAAGAGGGAGTCGCAGGCTTCTGGCTGAGCAGGGAGCCTGATACAGCACTCAGTCCCAGGACTCTGGGATCATGACCCCAGCTGAAGGCAGATGCCTAATGACTGAGCCAGCCAGATGCTCTTAGTTAGCTAATTTTTTTTTTTTTTTAAAGATTTTATTTATTTATTTGACAGACAGAGATCACAGGTAGGCAGAGAGGCAGGCAGAGAGAGGAAGGAAAGCAGGCTCCCTGCTGAGCAGAGAGCCTGATGTGGGGCTCGATCCCAGGACCCTGGGATCATGACCTGAGCCGAAGGCAGAGGCTTTAACCCGCTGAGCCACCCAGGTGCCCCATGCTCCTAGTTAGCTAATTTAAGTACAGATTCTTTTTTTTTTTTTAATTTTGTTTATTTATTTGAGAGAGAGAAAGAGAGAGATCACAAGTAGGCAGAGAGGCAGGCAGAGAGAGGGAGAAGAAGGCTCCCCGCCAAGCAGAGTGCCAGATGTGGGGCCTGATCCTAGGACGCTGAGATCATGACCTGGGCTGAAGGCAGAGGCTTAACCCACTTAGCCACCCAGGTGCCCTTCTTTTTTTTTTTTTTTAAATTAACATATAATGTATTACTTGCTTCAGTACAAATAATGTATTATTTGTATACAAATTATGTATTCAATACAAATAATGTATTATTTGATATAGGTCTGTGAATCATCAGTCTTATACACTTCACAGTACTCACGATAACACATAACCCTCCCCAGTGTCCATAACCCAGCCACCCTATTCCTCCCCCTCCACCCCAAGCAACCCTTAGTTTGTTTCCTGAGATTAAGAGTCTCTTATGGTTTGTCTCCCTCCTTGGTCCCATCTTATTTCATTTTTTTCCCTCCCTTCCCGCCATGACCTCCCCCCGCCCCCGTCATCTCAAATTCCTCATATCAGAGAAATCATATGATAATTGTCTTTCTCTGATTGACTTATTTTGTTTAGCATAATACCCTCTAGTTCCATCCACGTTGTTGGAAATGGCAAGATTTCGCTTTTTTGATGGCCACATAATATTCCATTGTGTGTGTATATGTGTGTGTGTATACACACCACATCTTCTTTATCCATTCATCTCTTGGTGGACATCTAGGTCATCTAGGTTCTTTCCATAGTTTGGCTACAGATTCTTTTTAAAGATATTTTTTTGTAAGTTGTATATCTTCCTTTTTTTTTTTTAAGATTTTATTTATTTGAGAGAGATTGAGTTAGCAAGAGAGAGCACAGGTAGGGGGAGTGGCAGAGAGGGAGAAGCAGAAGATCAAGATGCAGGGCTTGATTTCAGGACCTTGAGATCATAACCTGAGCTGAAGGCAGATACGTAACCAACTGAGCCACCTAGTTGCCCCAAGTTACATGTCTTCCAAAAGAGTTTCAACTGAGCAAAATGTGTTGTTAATTCTAAAACAGTTTTGAACATAATATAGTCCTTTGATGATTCAGAGTCTACATAAGAATCTTGGAATGCTTAGTTATCATTATGAAAATGATTATGATAATTTATATGTAAAAGATGAAAGAGATGGGCCTATCATGATGCTGTAACATACACAAATAATCACTTTGAGTAAATGCTTTAATATATTTGCTTATTTGTCCCTTCCTTATAACGTTAGACCACAGAATCTCTAAAGAAAACATTCTAGTTGATTTTTTTCTACTTGTTTGGATGCCAGACAAGCAAAAGTTTATTGTAATATTGTTTTCATAAATACTTTATTTTCTATTACTTTTACTTAATTTGCTAACAAAAGCCTAGTAACATTTATTTTTATGAAAAATAAAGCCTAGTAACATTTTATTTTATTTTATTTCTTTATTTTATTTTATTTTATTTTATTTTATTTATTTATTTGACAGACAAAGATCACAAGTAGGCAGAGAGGCAGACAGAGAGAGGTGGAGGCAGGCTTCCTGCGGAGCAGAGAGCCCGATGCGGGGCTCGATCCCAGGACCCCGGGACCATGACCTGAGCCGAAGGCAGAGGCCCAACCCACTGAGCCACCCAGGCACCCCTATTTTATTTCATTTTTATGAAAAATAAATGTTACTAGGCTTTTGTTAGCAAATATACATCAATATACATGATGAATCTGAAATACTTGCTAATATACATAATGAATCTGAAATACAGTATTGGATATATTTTAGTTATGTAGTAGATGGATTTGATTTAAGTATTAGGAGAATTTAAAGTTAAGCACAAGTGTATGTAGGTATGTATTTATGTATTTTTATATGTGTGTGTGTGTGTGTGGTTAAAAGGAAACATGCTACTGATAAGATTTAAAAAATAAAAAATAAAGGGGCACCTGGGTGGCTCAGTGGGTTGGGCCGCTGCCTTCGGCTCAGGTCATGATCTCAGGGTCCTGGGATCGAGTCCCACGTCGGGCTCTCTGCTCAGCGGGGAGCCTGCTTCCCTTCCTCTCTCTCTGCCTGCCTCTCTGCCTTCTTGTGATCTCTCTCTGTCAAATAAATAAATAAAATCTTTAAAAAAAATAAATAAAAATAAAAAATAAAAATTTTATAACTTTTGTTCATTTTGATTGTTAATGATGTTACTCTTTGGGGAAAAATGAGATAATCTGTTAATAATCTAAAATTTTAATGGGAGACTGAAAATAGAATTAGTAGTATATATGTAGTACAGATGGGAAAATGCCAATACTGTTCATAGAAAATAACTTTTCACTTTTTTTATTATCTATGAATTGTGTTTTTGTATATGTGGGCAATTGCTTCTTGGCCTTTTGGCTAAGATCTGGTGTAGTATACATGTAGGCACACAATGTAGACCGCTATTACAATTATGTATTCTGTTTAAGTATTAAAAATTACCTGTTTTATTTGAATGTTGATCTTAAAATAGATTTTGGTACATGTATCAAAATTGATACATCAGGGGTGCCTGGGTGGCTCAGTGGGTTAAGCCTCTGCCTTTGGCTCAGGTCATGATCTCAGGGTCCTGGGATCGAGCCCTACATTGGGCTCTGCTCAGCAGGGAGCCTGCTTACCTCTCTTTCTCTTGCCTGCCTCTCTGCCTGCTTGTGATCTCTCTCTCTCTCTGTCAAATAAATAAATAAAATCCTTAAGAAAAAAAAGAATTGATATATCATGAAACATGTTTCTATTTGAAATAGATATATAAAGTGGAAATTATTTAGCCCTTATGTATTTACATTATTTAATGTATTGAGCTTTATTTCTTCAGGGAAATAGTAGTAATTAAGAATATACTTTAGGTCTTTATTTTAATCTTCCCTGCTTGATATTTTAATAAATCTCAATATAAATGAATACCCAGCTAGTTAACATTATTAATTTTTGACTATTATCAGATTTTTACAAATGATATAAATTGATGTTAAACTTCTCTATAAGTGTTTCTAGTGTAGGTGTTTCTCTCTTGTTGTAATTTGATGCTGGAGACAGGGTGACCAATTTTGCCCAGATCTGCCAGGTACTTTTCCAGTTTTAGCACTGACAATCTTGTATCTTAGGAAACTTCCCAATCTTGGGCAAATTGGGTGGTTTCTCATCCTAGTTGCAGTTTTTTAAATGTTTTTTAAATGAGAAATATTACAACTTGGGTTCTTTCTTTCTTTCTTTTTTTTTTAGGGAAGCCAGTGGATGAAAGCTTAAGTAAAAAACCTGAAGTACCACCATCATGTTGTTGTGCATGCCATTCAAAGAATTTTACAAACATTGACTTGAACCAAGGAACTTCACATCATTTCAACAGTCCAAGTACACCACCTTCTGAAAGAAATGACACTTCATCAACTTATCAAGGTAGTTTATATTTTTGCCTGGCTCTGTTGGTATATGTAGTCGCCTTAATTATTGCTGTTGTGAGACTTAACTAAGATACATTTGCTTAGCATAAGTGACTATGTATCTCCACCTAATTTCTCTGGAATTATTTTTAGGTAACACATATGATAGATAGCCTTGGACTATTTTATTCTTGGCTTGACTTTTAATTTATTCAGATATTTTGCTAGCTTAAATTTTTTTTTTTTTTTAAAGATTTTTTTTATTTATTTATTTGACAGAGAGATAGATCACAAGTAGGCAGAGAGGCAGTCAGAGAGAGAGGAGGAAGCAGGCTCCCCGCTGAACAGAGAGCCCGATGCGGGCCTCGATCCCAGGACTCTGGGACCATGACCTGAGCCGAAGGCAGAGGCTTTAACCCACTGAGCCACCCAGGCGCCCCAATTTTTTTTTGCTAGCTTTTTTTTTTTTTGCTAGCTTTTTTTTTCCTTTTATATACATAGTTTTTGTAATTGGAGTATAATTGACACACTGTATTACATACATTAGTTTCAGGTGTACACTGTAGTGATTCAAGTCTAGGCATTATTCTGTGCCCATCAAAAGTGTGTCTACCATCCATTGCCTTATGTCATTACAGTGCCATTGACTATATTCCTATGCTGTACCTTTTATCCCTGTGACTTATTCATTCTGTAACTGGAAGCCTGTATCTTCCATTTCTCTCTGGCAACCATTAGTTTGTTCTCTGTGATTATGGACCTGTTTCTGCTTTTTTTGTTGTTTATTCATTTGTTTTTTAGATTCCCCACATAAGTGAAATCATGTGGTATTTTTCTTTCTCTGTCTGACTTATTTCATTAGCATAATACTCTCTAGGTCCGTCCAATCCTTTTTTATGGCTGAGTAGAGAATCAGGTATGTTTTAAATATGATCCTTAAACAGTTCATACTAGATTTAAGATAAGTATACTAAGAATATCACAAGATTATTAATTTTTAAAAATATTTCTTTGGCTTTGAGTATATGGAAAGGATTAACCATTCTTTACCTAAGCCAAAAACCTAGGAGACATCCTATACACCTTGTTCTTCCTTATTTCTCCAGGAAAACCTCTATCTCCATTGATAGTGCCTTAGTCCAAAGTGCCATCTCATGGTTAGAGCACGTAATAACTTCTTTTCCTGCTTTTACTTATGTCATCTTTTATTCACTGGCAGGAAGAAAAGAGGTTGCCATAACTGACTTAAGTCTAAAGGGCATCCACTTCTCTTTTTTCTGTTTTTTAAGATTTTATTTATTTATTTATTTGAGAGAGAGCGAGAGAATCTCAGGCAAACAAACTCCTGATGAGCACGGAGCCCCACATAGGACTCTATCTCATAACCCTGAGATCACAACCTGAGCCAAAATCAAGAATCAGGCACTTAACCCACTGAGCCATCCAGGTGCCCATAAATAGTATCCACGTCTAAAACAAAGGATGGAGTTATCTTCCTCTAAAACATATGACTATATATGGAGGAGGGTAGATACTTGAACTAAAGTATGATTCTGTTACGAATGAAGAAGAAGTGGTTGAATATATGCTGGAGAATTGACCAATAGTGTTGTCTATACTGTTTTGACCCTTAGCAGTTTTGGCTTTTCTTTCCATTCTTTAAGAGGATCATGTTTTCGCCTGCCTCAGAGACTTTGCTTATGTTAGTATTTATTCTGAGGAAAGTCCCATCTATCCTGAATTTCCTTTAGATCTCAGCTTAAATATCATTTCCTTGAAGGAGCCATACTGACCTTTCTGTCAGACTAGATTTGGTTTCCCTGTTCTGTCTTCTCACTGTGCACCTCTCCCTCATAGCACTTGTCACAGTTTGTATTATCTGTATTTCTGTGTACATAATTTGTCAAGCTCTGCTTCCTGTAGCAGATTATATACGCTCTGAGGTCAGGGACCATGTCAGTTTGCTTATCGTATTTTTTTAAAATTATTTTTATTAACATATAATATATTATTTGCCCCAGGGGTACAGGTCTGTGAATCGTGTTTACGCATTTCACAGCACTCACCATAGCACATACTCTCCCAATGTTCATAACCCAACCACCCTCTCCCTATTATCATTGTATTTTTAGTACCTAGCAGAGTGCCTGAAATATGGTAGGGTCTAGATAAATATTTATTGTATGAATGAATGGAATTAATTTTGAGATAATTATAGAAATTCTGGTTTATGTTTATATACAACCTGTTTTTTAAGATTTTATTTATTTATTTGAGAGAGAGTGAGCACAAGCAGGGGGAGCAGCAGAGGGAGAGGGAGAAGCAGGCTCCCAGCTGAGCAGGGACCCCATTGGGATCCTGATCCCAGGGCCCTGGGATCATGACCTGAGCCAAAGTCAGATGCTTAACCAACTGAGCCACCCAGGTGCCCCTACGACCTGTATTTTTTTTAAAACAAACATTGAAATATAGTTGACATAACTATATATATATAAATGGTACACTTTGGTAATTTTTGATATAGGTATACCTCCTTTAAAGCGTCAAGGTAGTGAACATGTCCATCGCTTTCAAAAGTTTTCTTATGCCCCTTTGTTATTCCTCCTTCCCAAGCCTCCATGACTCACTTTTTCCCAACAACCACTGATTTGCTTTCAGTCATTGTAGATTGGTTTGCATTTTTAACGTTTATTTAAATGGAATCTTAGTTTGTACGCTTACTTGTCTAGCTTTTCACTTAGCATAATTCTTTTGAAATTTGTCCATGTTGCATGTATCAACAATTTGTTCCTTTTTATTATTCAGTAATATTCTATTGTATGAATTTACTACAAATTGTTTATCCAGTCGCCTGTTGATGGCTATTTGAGTTGTTTCTAGTTTTAAGCTATTACATATAAAGCCACTGTGAATATTTCTGTGTCTTTGTTGTAGACATGCGCTTTCGTTTTTTGAGGGTAAATACTAGAAGCGACTACATCACTTAAGTTTAACTTCGTAAGAAACTTCCAAGCTGTTTCCCAAAGTGGTTTTACCATTTTAAATTCCCACTAGCGGTGGTTGGGAGTTCTCATTTCTTTACATCCTTGTTAATACTTTGTATGGTCAGTCTTTTTTCTATTCTAATGGGTATGTAGTGGTATCTCATTGTGGTTTTAATATGCATTTCCCTAATCACTTAGGACATTTGGGGATCTTTTCATGTGCTTATTAGCCATCTGTATCTTTGATGAAATGTCTGTTCAAATCTTCTGCTTTTTTTTTCTTTTTTTTTTAAAGATTTTATTTATTTATTTGACAGACAGAGATCACGAGTAGGCAGAGAGCAGGCAGAGAGAGAGGGGGAAGCAGGATCCCTGCTGAGCAGAGAGCCCGACGCGAGGCTCGATCCCAGGACCCTGGGATCATGACCTGAGCCGAAGGCAGAGGCTTTAACCCACTGAGCCACCCAGGCGCCCCATTCTGCTTTTTTTTCCTTATTGTTAAGTTTTGAGAGTTCTTTTACTTTTAGTTTGAGATATTTCAAATTTAATTTTGTAGATCATGTGAGGTATAGATCCAAGTTCATTTATTTTGCATATGGATATATAATTGTTTGGCGTCATTTATTGAAAAAGCTGTTTTATCCACTGCCTTGTGCCTTTGTAAAAAAATCAGTTGTCAATATATGCTCAATGTGACTGTGAGTTAAAGTTGCTTAGAATAGTTTCTCGAAGAATCAGATGTGGTCAGGGTTGTATTCTGATACTCTGTATTTTTAAGTAAGTTCTTTAATATGAAATAACCTAAATACAGAAAAGTGTGTGGATTTTAAGTGTATAAGCTTGATGAATTTTCACAAAGTAAACAGTCCTGTAACTACCACCTAGATAAAAAACATGGGACATAACCTACACTGTGGAGGCCTTCCCTAATTGCTGTCCTCCTTTATGTCACCATTGATGATTTTTACCTCTTTATAGGAATGTAATTATATGTATACTTTTGCACATTGTACTGCCTGTCTGCTTTCGCTTAACATTGTATTTCTGAGATTCATTGGTGTTGTTGTATATAGTACTAGTTTTTATATATTATTTCTACAGCATATTAATTTGTTGTACAGCTGTTAGATATTTGAGTGGTTTTTTTTTTTTTAAAGATTTTATTTATTTATTTGACAGAGAGAGATCACAAGTAAGCAGAGAGGCAGGCAGAGAGAGAGAGGAGGAAGCAGGCTCCCCACTGAGCAGAGAACCCGATGTGGGGCTCGATCCCAGGACCCTGAGATCATGACCTGAGCCGAAGGCAGAGGCTTTAACCCACTGAGCCACCCAGGCGCCCCGAGTGGTTTTTGTTTTTGGTTATTAATGCTATTATGAACATTCTTGTTCATTCTAGTGCAAATGGATATTTTTTATTAGATTTATACCTAGAAATGGAATTGCTGGCCATAGTGTGTGCTTATGTTCTGCTATAATAGATATTGCTAATATTTCCAAAGTGGTTGAACCAATTTATTTACCCTGCTGCCCTACATCTAGCAGTATTTGGAAGTTACATTTTTCTTTTTTTTTTTTTTTCCAAGATTTTTATTTATTTATTTGACAGACAGAGACCACAAGTAGGCAGAGAGGCAGGCAGAGAGAGAGAGAGGAGGAAGCAGGCTCCCCGCAGAGCAGAGAGCCCGATGCGGGGCTCGATCCCAGGACCCTGTGATCATGACCTGAGCCGAAGGCAGAGGCCTAACCCACTGAGCCACCCAGGCGCCCCTGGAAGTTACATTTTTCAACATACCTGTTAACACTTAATATTTCCTGTTTAAAATTTTAGCTTTTGTGCATCTATGGTGTTTGCCTGAGTTTTAATTGGTATTTCTCTGGTGACTGATGAAGTTGAGCATCTTTTTATATGTTTACTGATAGTTTGAATATCCCCTTTGGTGAATTGCCTGTTATTTGTTTGCCCATTTTTCTATTGGGTTGTTTCTTACTGATTTCTATGAGGGGTGTTTTGTTTTGTTTTGTTTTGTTTTAAAATATATTCTAGATAGATCTTATTTCTTTATAACTTTATATTTTAAAGACTTTGGTAAACTTCCTGCAGACTCCCCTGCTATAAAGAATAAGAAGATAAGCCTTTTTGTATGCATATAATGCGATTTAAAAAAAAAAATGAATTGGGGTTAATCTTATTTGGCACATGGCAATTCAGTTTTTCTAAAACTAAATTATCGTTTTGGGTGGATATTTCCTACCCTTTAATGGGCCCATACAAACTCCCCCCTTGATTTATTTGGGGCAGAGTTTCTCAACAATGACACTATCATGGTTTGAACGGGATAGTTCTTTGTTATGGGGGTTGTCCCGTCCCGCATAACAAGCATAAGCATTGTGGGATGTTTAGCAGTGTCTCCTAGGCCTCAACCCACTAGATATCAGTAGTATTCCCGCCTTTTGTGACAACCGGGAACGTCTATTCCCAGTGTCCCTTGGAGTGGGACTTGGGATGTTAAAAGTGCCTAAAAGTGCCCCAGTTGAGAACCAAGATCTAGATTCATTCTGTGGGTATTTTAAGTTTGACAAAAAATTGCAGAGCTCAAAATTACAAAAATCTTTTCTAAAATATATATGGAAATACAAAGGACTAAGACATTCTTCAAGAACTAGGTCAAGATGAGAGGAATTTATCTAGGAGATATCCTGATTTTTTTATATATAAAGCTATTATAATTGAAACAGTTTAGTATTAGCACAATGTTAGACCAGTGAAAACAATAGAGAATCCAAATTCAGTTCCACATGTATCTAGAAACTTGATTTTTAAAGTTTTTATTTATTTATTTGACAGAGAGATCACAAGTAAGCAGAGAGGCAGGCGATGCAGGAGGTGGGGAGCAGGCTTCCCGCCAAGCAGGGAGCCTGCCTGATTTGGGGCTTAATCTCAGGACCCTGAGACAATGACCTGAGACAAAGGCAGAGGCTCAACCCACTGATCCACCCAGGTGCCCCAAAACTTGATTATTTATAGAACTACATCTAGGGGTGCCTGGGCGACTCAGTTGGCTAAGTGTCTGACTCTTGATCCCAGCTCAGGTCTTAAATCTCAGGGTTGTGTGTTTAAGCCTGGCACTGGGCTCCACACTGGGTGTGGAGATTACTTAAAAAAAAAAAAAAAAAAAAAAAAAAAAAAAAAAAAGTATGTTTACAGAGCAGAGGACTAAGGAGGGACTTTTTTTTATAGGTGGTACTTAGATATCCATATGAAAAATTTACATTTGAGTCCTACTTTATGCCATAAAGAAAAATACATTCCAGGCAGATGAAAGATTTAGGTATGAAAGGCCTTTGTTGTTCCAAACAAATTTTAGGATTGTTTGTTCTAGTTCTGTGAAAAATGCTGTTGGTATTTTGATAGGGATTGCATTAAATCTGTAGATTGTTCTCAATAGTTTTGGCTTTTTAACAATATTCGTTCTTCCAGCCGATGGGCGTGGAATGTCTTTCCATTTCTTTGAGTCATCTTGAATTTCTTTCATCAGTGTTTTATAGTTTTCAGAGTACAAGTCTTTCACCTCTTTGGTTAAGTTTATTCCTAGGTATTTTATTTTATTTTTTTGGTGCTGTTGTAAATGGGATCATTAGTTTCCCTTTCTGCTGCCTCATTATAAATCTGTAAGAATTTCTGTACATTCTGTGCTTAGATTTCTGTACATTGATTTTGTATGCAGCAAATTTACTGAATTCATTTATCAGCTCTAGTAATTTTTTGGTGGAGTCTTAAGGGTATATATAGTTTTGGTGGAGTCTTAAGGGTATATATAGTTTCTTATATAGGGTTTCTTATAGTGTTATATCATCTGCAATTAGGGAAAGTTTTACTTCTTCCTTACCAATTTGGATGCCTTTTATTTCTTTAGTTTGTCTAATTGCTGTGGCTAGGACTTCCAGTACTATGTTGATTAAAGTGATGAGAGTGGACATCCTTGCCTTATTCCTGAACTTAAGGGAACCCTCAGGTTTTCACCACTGAATGTGATGTTGGCTGTGGGTTTTTCATATAAAGTCTTTATTATGTTGAGATATGTTCCCTTAGACCTGCATTGCAGAGGGTTTTCATGAATGGATGTTGTACTTTGTCAAATGCTTTTTTTTGCTTCTGTTGAAATGATATGTGGCTTTTATTCTTTCTCTTATTGATGTGACATAGAACTTTCATTGTTTTGCTTCAATAGCCAAAACAATCTTGAAAAAGAAAAACAAAACTAGGGTTCTTGAGTAGCTCAGTCGTTAAGCATCTGCCTTTGGCTCAGGTCATGATCCCCGGGTCTTGTGATCGAGCCCCACATTGGTCTCCCTGCTCAAGGGGAAGGAAGCCTGCTTATCTCTCTCCCACTCCCCCTGCTTGTGTTTCCTCTTTTGCTGCGTCTCTCTGTCAAATAAATAAATAAAATCTTAAAAAAAAAAACACACCAAAAAAACTAGAGGTACCACAATTCCACAATTCAAGTTACAGTACAAAGCAGTAGTAATTAAAGTAGTATGATACTGGCAAAAAATAGACACACAGATCAATGGAATAGAACAGAAAATCCAGAAATAAACCCACAGTTACATGGTCAGTCAATCTTCGTCAAAGGAGGAATGAGTATACAATGGGAAATGGAGTCTCTTCAACAAATGGTGTTAGGAAAACTGGACAGGCACATGCAAAAGAATGAAACTGAATCACTTTGACCATATACAAAAATAAACTCAAAATCGATCAAAGACTTAAATGTAAGATCTGAAACCATAAAAATCTTTGAAGAGCACACAGGCAGTAATCTCTGACATTGGCTCTAGCAACGTTACGTCTCCTAAGGCAAGGGAAATAAAAGCAAAAACAAATTACTGGTACTACATCAAAATAAGCTGCTATGCAGCAAAGAAAGCAACCAACAAAACTAGAAGGCAGCCTACTGAATGGGAAAAGATATTTGCAAATGAAATATCTGAAAAGGGTTACTATCCAAAATGTGTGAAGAACTGATACAACTCAACACCCAAAAAAGAAATAATCCAATTAAAAAATGGATAGACAAAATGCTCAAAAATCAGCAGACATTTCTCCAAAGAAGATATACAGATGGCCAATACACGTGCACAGATGGTCAGCATCACTTATCATCAAGGAAATGCAAATCAAAACCACAATTAGATATCACCTCATACCTGTTAGAATAGCTAAAATAAAAAACACAAGAAAACTAGTGTTGGCAAGGATGTGGAGATAAAGGAACTTTCTTGCATTGTTGGTTGGAAGGCAAACTGGTGCAGCCACAATAGAAAATATTATGGAAGTTCCTCCAAAAATTAAACATCAAACTACCCTGGGGCACGTGGGTGGCTCAGTCAGTTAGGTGTCTGACTTCAGCTCTGGTTATGATCTCGTCCTGGGAATGAGCCTCGCATTTGGCTCCCCGCTCAGTGGGGTCTGCTTGTCCTTCTCCCTCTGCTCCCTTTCCCCCTGCTTTTGCTCTCTTTCTCTCTGTCAAATAAATAAATAAAATCTTTAAAAACAAAGGAATAAAAAATAGAACTACCCTACAATCTAGGAATTGCACTACTGGGTATTTACCCCCCAAAATACAAAAACACTAATTCAAAGGGTTACGTGCACCCTTATGTTTACTGCAGCATTAATTGAATAGCCAAACTATAACGGCAACCCAAGTATCCATTGATAGATGAATAGATAAGATGTGGTATATGTGTGTGTGTGTATATATACATATATATGTGTGTGTGTGTGTGTGTGTGTGTAGTATCCCATCATATACATATGATGGAATATTATTCAATCATTTAAAGAATGAAATGTTGTCATTTCCAACAATATGGAACTAGAGAGTATAATGTTAGACCAATCAGAGAAAGACAAATAATGTATGATTTCACTCATTTGTGGAATTTGAGAAACAAAGCAAATGAGCCAAGGGGAAGAAAATAGAGACAAACCAAGAAAAAGACTCTTAACTATAGAGAGCAAACTATGGTTACCAGAGGGGAAGAGGGGCAGGGTGGGAAATAGGATAGGGATAAAAGAGTACACTTATTATGATGAAAAAGAATGATAAAAAGAAAAAAGTGATCCGGAAGGATTCAAGCTGAAAGATAAATAGTTACTACTTCAGAGAGGAAGAATAAGAAATGAGCAAGTGGGAAGGGAGGAAGGGAAGTGGATGGCATTTTACTGTTTCTTATTTATACTTTTAATTTGCTTACATCTTTCACAATGGGCTTACATTAGTTGATAACTTTTTAAAACTTCAAGATATTGGGTACCTGTATGGCTCAGTAAGCAGAGCATGGAACTCTTGGTCTCGGATCATGAGTTTAAGCCCTGTGTTGGACATAGAGCTTACTTAAAAAAAAAAAAAAAAAGTTAAAAAGGGGCACCTGGCTGGGTTAGTGAGTAGAGCACGAGATTCTTTTTTTTTTTTTTTTAAAGATTTTATTTATTTATTTGACAGAGAGAGATCACAAGTAGGCAGAGAGGCAGGCAGAGAGAGAGAGAGAGGAGGAAGCAGGCTCCCCACTGAGCAGAGAGCCCGATGCGGGGCTCGATCCCAGGACCCCGAGATCATGACCCGAGCCGAAGGCAGAGGCTTTAACCCACTGAGCCACCCAGTTGCCCCAGAGCACGAGATTCTTAATCTCTGGGTTTGAATTCCAACCCTGTGTTTGGTGTAGGGATTATTTAAAAATAAAATCTTAAAAAAAAAAAGACAAAACAAAACTTAAAGGTATTGGATTATGTTGGAAACCAATTTGGAATCAATTCCATTGTTTATCTTGGGCACTTACTCTATTTTTCTATGTATCAGTTTCCCCAATTGTAAAATAATACTTGTTACTTCATGGGATGGTAGAAGGAGTTGATCTATGTAAAACTTTAAGCCCAGTGTCTGATACTAATAAAATGGAATTGTATAGCCCCCCCCGCCCCAAAAAGACCTAGGTGTGAAAGACAAGACCATTACGATTTTAGAATATAGTGGTGTTAATTTATTTAGAGGACTCAAGAATGTGAGTGATGGGTTGGGGGGATTCAGAGGTAAAGAGAATTTTTTTTTTAAAGTTTTTTTTATGAGAGAGATCTCACGCCTGCCCATGAGTGGGGGGAGGGCCAGAGAGAGAGGAAGAAGCAGACTCCCTCTGAGCATGGAGCTGGATGTGGGACTCTATCCCAGGACCCTGGGACCATGACCTGAGCCGAAGATAGTCGCTTAACCCACTGAGCCACCCAGGCACCCCTGAGAGAGAGAATCTTGAGTGGGCACTATGCCCAGCACAGAGCCTGCACAGGGCTTATCCCATGACCTTAGCCAAAATCAGAAGTCCGTCGCCCAACTGACTGAGTCACCCAGGTGCCCCTAGAATATAATGGTATTTAAACTGTGTTCCTAAGAGTCATAGGAAAAAATATGGCCTGTTGGGGGGATGGGACAATGAATCAGGGAAGTTCTAGGTCTTTTATTCTATTTTGAAAATTTTAATCGATATTTCTTTAAAAAATATAGTCCTCTCAGAAAAAGCTTGAAAATCAATGCTGTGTAGCATAGATTTACTTGTGGTTTTACAGACTCAAACTTGGTTTTTGAAAATAATATTGGACTTGCTTTTAGGGCTTTCTCCTCTAATAGTCTGTAAATCTTTTAAGGCCCGAAGCTGTTTCTTTTTCATTGTTTTCCATGGTGTCTGAAATTGTATGGACTCAGTAAAATAAATGCTTGTTAAATGAATACAGGCCCTGGGAGTGGAGGGAATGTATAGAGAAGAGCTGAGAGGAAGGAAGGTACTTTTAAGAACACTCACATTTAGGGAAAAGGAGAAACCAGTGTATAGGAACAGTTAAGAAAAGTGTTACAGAAATTAAGGAAAAAGGAATTGTGTTTGTGGTATTTCAAGAAGATAGTGTTAAGTTTGGCTGTATCCCTAGAATCCCTGTATCCCTGTTGGATTTTGGAGTCAGACAGTAGGAGTCAGTCGTATCCAGGCTCTGCCTCTTACTAGCTGTATCATATTGGGCATATTAACTTGACTTCTTAAAAACCTAGTGTTCACTTCTATTAAGTGGGTTAATATTTGGTGATTAAGAGGTCATTGATGATCTTCAGAGTAGTGGCATTAAAGGACAGATTATAAGAGCTTGATTCTACTGTATTTTCAAGCCTAAAGAACATGTAGAAGCTTAGTGGGGAAGAAACATTGAGAAACTGTAAAGAAAGATTTTTATATAAGTGAAATACATTTTCTTGTGAGACACTTATAGTTGTATTTTTTTTTTTTAAGATTTTATTTATTTATTTGACAGAGAGAAATCACAAGTAAGCAGAGAGGCAGGCAGAGAGAGAGGAGGAAGCAGGCTCCCTGCTGAGCAGAAAGCCCGATGTGGGGCTCGAACCCAGGACCTGGGATCATGACCTGAGCTGAAGGCAGCGGCTTAACCCACTGAGCCACCCAGGCGCCCCTATAGTTGTATTTTTTAAACCACATTATCGGGAGTCATTTATAAAAACATAAACCTGTTAAAGCAGAATTGGACTTTGCTATTGAAAGCCTGTTTCTCAAATGTTATATCTTTTTTAAGTAAACTCAGTAGTAAAGAAATGCTTTTAAACATGTTGAACTTTTCATGTTTTAAATATGTTAATGAAATTTTGAGAAGCCATAACATCTTGACTCAAATTTTTCCTAGAAAAATTGCCTAATTGTAAGTTTTTTATGCTAATTTTTATGACTTCTTATATAAGACTCTCCTGAAAAAACTACGCTGGCTGCAAAGCTATCTGCCAAGAAACAGGCATCCATAAAAAGAGATGAAAATGATGATTTTCAAGTAGAGAAGAAAAGAATTCGACCCTTAGAAACTACACAGCAGGTAAACAGTTTATTGCCAGTGAAATGATACTGTTATCGCTGCACATGGGAGTCAAATATCAATCAGGTTTTCAGTGGCACTTGCAGAATTTACTTGGGTTGTATCATGGACATAAATTAGATGGTAAATTATTGTAACTTTATTTTATATAGTTATTCATTACAAAGGAGTTTGTTATTATAGTAGATTATTCATTATAACATGTCTTTAAAGTGAAACTGCATGGTATTTTTCTATATATGAGGAATTTGATGGTAAAATATGTACTTAACGCATGCACTGGTAATGTAGATACTTTGTACTTTTTAACTGTTGTTTTTACCTAATGATTGCCTTTTCTTTTGGCCAAAATATCTTTGATATGAATATTTATGTTATGAATATTTTTGTTATTGATAGTTTTAATATAATGACAAGGTTTACTCTTACTTGTTGAGTTTTAATATCAATACATTATAAAATGTTTATTTCTAAAAATTACTGAAAGACCTCAATTACTAAATATTTTTAAGAAATGTGTTTTTCATACATGAATACAGTATTTTGTCATAGAGTTCATGGCAGTGAGGTAGGGAGGTAGGCTGGTACTTTGATAGACTTAGTTATAAATAAAGAGATTATTATAATTAATTAGCATATCCTTTATAGATAATTATATATTTCTAATTGAATATACTCAAAAACTGTTTGCACTCTTCTGTAGTGTATCTATTCTACATATAATCTTTATTAATTTCCATAGTTAAGCCTTGATTTTAATTTAATTTAATTTTTTTTTGTTAAAGATTTTATTTATTTGACACAGAGAGATCACAAGTAGGCAGAGAGGCAGACAGAGAGAGAGAGGGAAGCATGCTCCCTGTTGAGCAGAGAGCCCTATGTGGGGCTCCATCCCAGGACCCTGAGATCATGACCTGAGCCGAAGGCAGAGGCTTAACCCACTGAGCCACTCAGGTGCCCCAAACCTTTATTTTAGAAATAGAATGAGCTAGTTTAGTTTTGGAAAAGTACTGGTTACAAATGAAGTATGAATCTGTATATATTTTCTTCTCCAAGATGTAAACATAGAATTGGATATTGTGTGGAAGGGGTCAACATATAACATTTATTCTCTGACTTAATTGACTCTCATTTCTTTTTTTGGTAGGAATGGGATTATCAATAGAAATGCTTCCCCTCCCTTCACAATTTAAGTAAATAAGTTTTTGACAAGTAGTAAAAGGCATAAACGGTTTGGAAAAAAAAACTTAGTGGGATTTATAGAAGAAATTTAGTCAAATACAATTTGAATTATGAAATATCTAGTAAGTAATGGTAACATTAATCAAATAATTTATTTTGTCATGTAGCAAGTCATGACTATTTACATTTAAAATTTTTATTTTGGATTTTTTCAATTTATATATATTTTTAAAGAATTACTTATTTGAGAGAGAGAGAGAGTTTTAGGGGGAAGGGCAGAGAGAAAGGGAAAGAGAATCCCAAGCAGGCTCACATGGGAGCCCCATATAGGGCTCTATCCTGCAACCCTGAGATCATGACCCAAACCAAAACCAAGAGTTGGACGGACACTGAACCAACTGAGCGCCTCAGCTGCCCTGAGTTTTTACAATTTAGAATGAAGCTTTTTTTTAATTTGCTTTTACTTTCCAATTAGATATGTAATTGAACTTTGCTATAATACTACACTTGATATCCATATGGTAGGACTATCTATGGAAAGATCATTTTACAATACTGTAGTTTTGACACATGACTAATTAAAGCCATTTTGGTTAGGATTTGAGAGTTATAAGGTGCTTATTTGTATTTTTAAAAAATTATTTGATTATTGCCCATTAGAAATAGTCATCTTTTTTTAATGCTAAAAATATACCAAAAACTGTTTTGACCTTTAAAAATAACTGGCCTGCTCACATTTTTGTTACATTAAACTTCATTTTGGTTCTGTGTTTACAGATTAGAAAGCGTCATTGTTTTGAAAAGGAGGTACATCATTTGGATGCAAAAGTTGCTTCAGGCAAGACCACAAAACTCAACTCTCCATTAGGAAAGATAAATTCCTTTTCTCCACAAAATGTATGTATTTATGCCACTGTTCAGTTTAAAGAAGGAAAATGTGGAATTTGCTAAACTCATTTAAAAAAAAGTAATCGTATAATGCAAAATATAGTAGAAAATAATTCAGAAGTCCTCTAAGTGCTATCATATCTCTACTACTAATATGTGAGGTGAGAAAAGCTATTTTCTTGGAGCCCCTGTTTCCTCATTTATAAAATGAAGGAATTGGACTAGAAAATCCGAAAGATTTTTTTCCTCTTGTACATTCTAAAGTTGTGGACTTTACTTCCCGATAATTTTTCTTAGTCTCCTTAGAGCAGATTATTTTCAAGGAGTAGTCCAGGGAACTCTAAAGATTACTGTTGTTTTTTTCTCAGGCATATAATAATAGTAATAATAGGATGTTATTTGCCTTTTTGAAAACTGTCTTGACATTTGCACTGATGGTGCAAAAGCAACAATGGATAAAATTGTCAGTACCTTACCACGATCAAGATAATGGTACCATGCTGTTTCAGTAGTAGTTTTCTTCACCGTCATTAGTACACAGTTAAAAAAAAGCCAGTTACACTTAAGAATGTCCTTGATGGGGGCGCCTGGGTGGCTCAGTGGGTTAAAGCCTCTGCCTTCGGCTCAGGTCATGATCTCAGGGTCCTGGGATTGAGCCCCACATCAAGGCTCTCTGCTGGGCGGAGAGCCTGCCTTCCCCTCTCTCTCTCTGCCTCCCCCTCTCTCTCTGCCGGCCTCTCTGCCTACTTGTGATCTCTGTCTGTCAAATAAATAAATAAAATCTTTAAAAAAAAAAAAAAAGAATGTCCTTGATGAAGTAGTAAAAGTTACTAAGACCTTAGGCTTTTTTAACATTTTGTGTGAACAGAACAGCTAAAAAGACCTTAAGCCTTTTTAACATTCTGTGTGAAGAAGTGAGTAGTACTCAAAATGTTTTGCATATAGGAGTAGGATGATTATCTTGAGGAAAAACACTTGTAGCAGGGGCACCTGGGTGGCTCAGTGGGTTAAAGCCTCTGCCTTTGGCTCAGGTCATGATCTCAGGGTCCTGGGATCGAGCCCCGCATGGAGCTCTCTGCTCAGCAGGGAGCCTGCTTCCTCCTCTCTCTCTGCCCACCTCTCTGCCTACCTCTCTGCCTACTTGTCATTTCTGTCTGTCAAATAAATAAAATCTTTAAAAAAAAAAAAAAGAAAAAGAAAAACACTTGTAGCATAGTTTGGATTGTTAGCTGAACCTAGCTACTTTTTTTCATGGACATCATTTTTACTTGGAAGAATGCAAGACAGATGAATGATGGTGATTTCTTTCTTTCTTTTTTTTTTTTTTTTGAATGATGGTAATTCTTGAAATAAAGTCTGATAAAATTTAAGTGAAAATCAGTATTTTGAAAAACTGTATATTCCACTCTGAGCTTGGCAGTTTTATGATACTTATAGACTTTCCTGATGATAGTGGTGGTGACAGTATAGAATGTGACTTTTTTGATATTATATAATGAAATGTGTTAACATTTATAAGATCTGTAAAATTGGGGAATCAAATATTTTCTGAATGGCCTATACAAGATACGATACTATAAAATAAGGCCTGGAAAAGATCCATCCTAAGATAGACCAGTGGATCTTTTTTTTTGCCCAAATCCCCCCATCCCCAGGCATCCTTAAGCTTTTTTTTCAGTCACTATAGATAGTTTTCATTTCCATAGTTTTATATAAATGGAATCATGCTTGGTTTTTTTTAAATTAAATTTAAGATGTTGTGAATTTTACCTGCTGGGTGTTGAATGTTATTACGTATATATATTTTTAAAGATTTTATTTATGTGAGAAGGAGAGTGAGAGAGAGAGAGAGAGCAGGAGCTGGGGGAGTGGCAGAGGGAGAGGGAGAAGCAGATTCCCTGCTGAGCAGGAAGCCCGATTCAGGGCTTGATCCCAGGACCCCAGGATCATGATTTGAGCTCAAGGCAGACACTTAACTGACTGAATCACCCAGGTGTCCCGGATGTTATTATATTTCTATAAATGCTCCAATTTTGTTTTTTTTTTTAAATTATGTTGTTATGCTAGTCACCATACAGTACATCATTAGTTTTTGTTGTCGCGTTCCATGATTCATTGCTTGCATATAACACCCAGTGCTCCATGTAATATATGCCCTCCTTAATACCCATGAGTTTTGTTCTGAGATGCAGTTAAGTTACTTGGAATCAACTTGATCTTTTTGGGTCTGCTTTTAAGGATTTGTCAGGTGGGACCTGAGCAGAATTTAGTTGTAGTTTACCTCAACAGAGGCTAGCTCCTTCAGGGTCCTCTACTTAATGCTCTATGTATTGTTAGGTTTTTCTGGTCTGGCTGGTGGGAACAGGCACTATTCCATGCCCTGTGTGAGTGCCTCATCATTTCGGGTGGTTTGTTCCACTGTCTTGGTTTGTTTACTCTCTCACATATGTTGATCAATACTATGCTAGATACCTGAGAGGTCCCTTTACAGAACTCTGGAAATCATTCTTTGTGCAGTTCTCTCTACTTTAGTATTATGAAATTGAGTCTTCTCTGAGTTCCTGGACTACAGAGCAGTCTCTTCAACTCAGGTTTGCTGGGCTAAATCTGGGTTCCCCTTCCCTAGGGCAGAGTAGAAATTCTCTCAAGACAGTAAGCCTAGGCAATCATAGGGCCTATCTCATTTATTTCCTATCTCTCTGAGATCACTCTTTCTTACCTGATATCCTGTATCTTAAAACTATTGCTTCATATATTCTGTCTATACTTTTGATTTTTCTGGTAGGAATGAACAAACTCATTGATTATGGGGACAAATTCCAGAAGTCTTTAGATGGCATGTAAGTCTTCCTGTTTATCTTAAGACCTTTATAAATGTATTGTTTTCTTTTGCCGTTTCTGCTCCTTCCTCTTTTTTTTTTTAATTTTTTAATTTATTTCGGATAATTCTTCAGAAAGCCTTCCTTGATAGCCCCAATTTGGGGTTAGAGTCCCATCTGAAATGTTCCTTGTGCTTCTAGAATTTTAACACTTATCCCTACTATCTTCTCTGCAAGGCTCTAAGTTCCATTAAGGAAATACCAGGTTCTGTAGTATATTGAGACCTCCTTGAAGGCTGTGACTATTTTATTCATCTTTATGTTTCAAGCACCTAGCTTTGTGCTAGGAACCTAGTAAAGGCTCGGTGAATGAAAACTATATTCCCTGCCCTTGAATAGTCTTCGTTTAAGTTCTTAAAAATGCTAAGTGGGGGGAAAGTTGTTGGTTATCTTCACAGAAGGCATATAGTTGTAGTCATCTCAGGAGCTTTTACTATTGTCAATAATAATATATGCTATGTATTTGCCTCTGCCTATTTTTTCTCCCTCATTTTCTTTAACATTGCCTTATTTTCATAGCTCTTAGTATTTGAATTTCTTTATCTACCTGTTTATTATCGATCTGCTCTGTTAGAATATAATGTCAGTCTTTTTCATGTGTATCTCTAGTACCTAAAATAGCATATAGTGTGTATTAGTTGCCCAATAAATATTTGTTAGTAGAATATTCTTGAATTCTTACAATGGCATAGGCAGGTAATATTGTTATTCTTATTTTACAGATAAGAATACTCTGAGAAGTAAGTAATTTGGTTAAGGTCACAAATCTGGCAAATATTAGAGCTAAATCCTGTGTAAGCAGTATGATGCTCTGGCAAATGCTTTAATAACTTTATTATACATTCTCTCTAAAATGCCTCTTAGAAATCCTGGAGTCATCAAAGCAGGATTCTCATACCAGGATTCTCATAATAAAGGGAAGAAATATGTAGAAGCCTCAAGAATAAAGAAATCAAGCATAGGATAAGATGTGATTAATAATAGCTAAAATAAGAGATGTGGATTTTTTAAAAAAATAAGTGGAGACCAAATAAAATTAATTAATTTTATACACACACACACACACACACACATACATACATACATACATACATGGAGAGAGAGAGAGCATGCATGCAAGCCAGTGTGTAGCGGGAGAGAGATGGAGGAAGAGGGAGAGACAATCTTTTTTTTTTTTTTTTTTTTTAAAGATTTTATTTATTTGACACACACAGAGAGAAATCACAAGCAGGCAGAGAGGTAGGCAGAGAGAGAGAGAGGAGGAAACAGGCTCCCTGCTCAGCAGAGAGCCGATGTGGGGCTCGATCCCAGGACCCTGAGATCATGACCCGAGCCGAAGGCAGAGGCCTTAACCCACTGAGCCACCCAGGTTCCCCGGGAGAGACAATCTTAAGCAGGCTTCATGCCCAGTGTGGGACCCAACCTGGGACTTGATCTCATGACTGTGGTATTATGACCTGAGCCAAAATAAAGAGACGCTTAACTGACTGAGCCACCCAGGTGCACCTAGAGAAGTGGATTTTTATTTATTTATTTATTTTATTTTTTTTAAAGATTCCATTCACTCATTTGACAGACAGAGATCACAAGTAGGCAGAGAGGCAGACAGATAGAGAGGTGGAAGCAGGCTCCCTGCAGAGCACAGAGCCTGATGTGGGGCTCGATCCCAGGACACCGGGACCATGACCTGAGCCGAAGGCAAAGGCTTTAACCCACTGAGCCACCCAGGTGCCCCGAGAAGTGGATTTTTAAATTTTGTTTTGTTTTAATTGGTTAAGAGAATGAACTTAAATCAGACTGCCTGGGTTTTAATCACAGCTCTGCTTCTTACTACCTGTGTAACCTTGATGAAGTTTTTAAACTATTGCTACTTCAATTTCCCTGTTTGTTAAATGGGGATAGTAATAGTACCTAAAAATATTTATAAATATTTATAATATTTATAAAGTGATTAAATACATTTGGCATATTTTAGGGCTTATTAAGTGGTAAGCGGTAGTAGAAGTAGCAACAGTAGTGATAGTAGTAGCAGCAAATGGTTAAATAGTTGGATGTTGGTAATAAATATGTAATATTAATTAATAATATTAATTAGTATATGTAGTTATCTTTGAATGCTGCTAAAATGAATTATATATTATTGATTGATACTAATTTTGAGGAATTAGGTTTATAATTAAGTAACAAGTTCTTTTAATAGCTGTTAAAGATGTCTATGGCTGCACCTGCTTTAGAGTCTAGACCAATTATAAGCAGAGTTCCTGGCTAGGTACCTTAATTTTAAGCCAAGTGCTTTGATTGATTTCTCCTTCTGGTTATATACTACGTTAATAATTTATTATGGTCCTCTTATTGGTAAGGTGTAATTGTATTTATACTTGTATATCCATATCTTTTTTATCAGTTATATTTTTAAACCAGAATTTATGTTTTGTTTCCTTGGCTGTTGGTGGTATAACTATATTGCTGTAGAAATACAATATTTGTTATAGGTGGGTGATTTATTATTTATAATATTAAAAGTATGAGTTTCTGATAATTTATTTTGTTTGAAGACTGTTAAACTAAATTTATCAATTCAACATAGTAACTCAAATGATAACATTTCAGTAGTGTGAGATAGAACTTTTTTGTAAAGTTGTAAAAAGATGTAAGTGGTATATGCCATACTAATTCAACATATATAAAGTACTGCAATGATAGAAAAACCATGTGGTTGAGCTCTAATAATTGTTCTTTTTTTAATAATCTATAGTCAAAAACATGAATATAAAATTTTAAGTACTTTCTGAATGGTTAGGGAAAAACTAAAAAATACTTAGGTAACATGATCTATATTTTCAATGTTATTTTTTTCTTCCATACAAAATTAGAATAACCAGTTACAATAGAAACATTATTAGTACAAAATGTAAGATTGTAGTTAATATTTTCATTTTTTGGTAAATCGGTAAATTTTGGTAAATTGTTAACCTATAGATTTGTGTATGTGTTTTAGAGATTTTATTTATTTATTTTAGAGAGAGAGCATGCTTGTGAGAGCAGGGGGACAGGTAGGGGGCATAGGGAGAGAATCCCAAGCAGACTCTAAGCTGAGCATGGAGCCTGATGCGGAACTGGAACTCACGAACTCTGAGATCGTGACCTGACTCAAAACTGAGAGTTGGACACTTAACTGAGTGAGCACCCAGGTGCCCCAGTGTAGATTCGTGTGTTTTGACTGTCATCTTAATTTTAAAAGTGAATGGTAGCATTTTTAGTGTAAATCTCGTGGACGTTTATTTAGCACTAGATAATATCTCTAGTTTTGCAAAGAATGAGGACTGATCATTTCCATCGATGTAAGAAAGAATAATGGGGATATGAGTAGAGGTAATTTATTTAAAGAAAGGAATCTTTGAGTGTAGAGGTATTGTTTAGAAACTTACTTTGCTACTGGTATAACGTTTCTCCCTTTTCTCTCTCTTTTTTTCCTTTTGAATAGAGGTGTAATTTACATTTTCAAGTGTATAACATAATGATTTGATATTTGCATACATTTTGAAATGATCACCTTTTATAGTTACAAACCTTTTTTTTTATGATGAGAACTTTCAAGATTTACTCTCTTAGCAACTTTCAAATATAAAATATAGTGTTAACTATGGTCACCATGCGTTCATTACATCTTTATGACTTACTTTATAACTGAAAGTTTGTGCCTTTCACTCCCTTCACCCACTTCTCCCACCTCACCCTCCCTGCCTCTGGCAACCACCAATCTGTTCTCTATGAACTTTTTTTGGTACACATTTTTGTTTTTTTTTGGTTTTACGTATAAGCAAGATCATGCCATATTTATCTTTCTCTGTCAGACTTACTCACTTACCATAATGTCTTTGAAGTCTTTTTTTCACATTGTTGCATATGTCAAGATTTCATTCTTATTTATGACTAATAATTATTCCATTGTGTATAAAAACTTTTTTTTATCCATTTGTCACTGAGGTTATTTCCGTATCTCAGCTATTATTTTATTTTATATTATTTTATTACTTGAGAGGGAAAGAGAGTATGAGCAGGGGGGAGGGAGAGAGGGACAAGCCATCTCCCCGCTGAGCATAGAGCCTGATGCAAGCCTCATCCCAGGACCCTGGCATCATGACCTAAGCCAAAGTCAGATGCTTAACTGACCGAACTACCCAGGCACCCCTCTGTAACTCAGCTATTGTAAATAATGCTGCAGTGAACACAGGGGTACATAATCTTTTTTTTTTTTTTTTTTTTCAGAGGGAGAGGGAGAAAGAGAATCCTAAGCAGGCTTCATGCCCAGCACAGAGCCTAATGTGGGACTCAGTCTCATGACCCTGAGATCATGACTTGAGGTGAAATCAAGAGTCAGATGCTTAACTGACTGAGTTACCTAGACTCCCCCATATTTCTTTTTGAGTGTTTTTATTTTCTTTGGATCAATGCCCATACATGGAATTGCTGGATCATATATGGTGGTTATATTTTTACTTTTTCAATAACACCCATATCATTTTCTATAGTGGCTGCTGATTTACATTCCCACCAACAGTGCACAAGGGTTCCCTTTGCCGTACATCCTCACCAAAATGTGTTATTTCTTATCTTTTTGATAATAGTCATTCTAACAGCTTGTGAGATGAGAGCTCATTGTGGTTTTGATTTGCATTTACCTGATGATAAATGATGTTGAGTATCTTTATATACCTTTTGGCCATCTGTATGTCTTCTTTAGAAAAATGTCTATTTAGATTTTCTCGTTTTTATTTTATTTATTAAACAGGCTCCATGCCCAGTGTGGGGTTTGAATTCATGACCATGGGATCAAGAGTTGGGTTGTCTGCTGACTGGGCCAGCCAGGTGTCCCTTTTCTGCCCGTTTTTAAATTGGATTGGTTGGTTTTTCTGCTATTGAGTTATATGAGTTCTTTATATACTGTGGATACTAGTCCCTTATCAGACATAGGATTTGCAAATGATTCTTCCTATTCAGTAGGTTGCTTTTTTATTTTGCTGATGGTTTCCTTTACTGGCAGAAGTCTTTTAGTTTGATATAGTCACACTTGTTTATTTTTGGCTTGTTGTTTTTGATTTTGGTCAGTCTTAAAAAATCATTGCCAAGACCTGACATAGGAACTTACCACCTTTGTTTTCTTCTAAGAGTTTTATGATTTTGGGTCTTATGTTCAAGTCTTTAATCTATTTTAAGTTAATATTTGAGTGGAGTATATGATGATGGTTAAGTTTTTTCTTTTGCATATTGCTGTTCTTTCCCCATTGTATAACACTTCTTAATATTTGCTGAGTGGCTTATTATAAATCACAAAAGTGTTTTCTGTCAATTTTGGAATATCTGATTTCATAAGGAAGTGGAAGGAAAATATATAGTTTTGTAAGATTTAATATTATATAGCAGCTTCTGAAATTAGTTTATCACCAAAACCTTAGATTAAGTAATGTTTAAAGTGCAGTCCATATTTTAGATCTCTTCTTAGTTGATTTATCGCATGCATCACATTTGGTAGATCGATAGATCACATTTTAATCAAGATAAAATAAACATCTTGAATAAGATAAATTGAGAGACTTGGGCAATTAACATTTTTTTTCAGGACCTGTTCCTTCAAATCGGAGGGAAAAGAAGGTGGGACTAGATTTAATATACCTTATATTGCTTTTAGCTCTAACACTTCTAAATTCTAAGGACTTTTTCTATTTTGGTTTTTTTTTTTTTTTTTTTTTTTTAAGATCCTGTCTGTTTAGTTGACACAGGTAGAGAGAGAGAGTGAGCACAGCAGTGGGGCGAGGGGGTGGGTAGTGCAAGCAGAAAGACAGAAAAACAGGTCCCTGCTGAGCAGGAAGCCTGATGCAGGGCTTGATCTCAGGTCCCTGGGATCATGACTTGAGCTGAAGGCAGCCTCTTAACACACTGAGCCATCCCGTCACCCCTCTGTTTTGGTTCTTATAAGATGATTTAGGGAAGACAGAATTTATTTTGGGGGGAATAGTTATTTGGATTCATAAATTAATGGTTTAGTTCTCTTACCCCTACAAAAATGTAAATGTTGCAGTCTTTATACATTTAAAATCCATAGTTCTTCTTTCTTTTGAAAAACTTTCCTTCATAAAGGCAATGATAAAAAATAATTAATGATTTCTCTTTTCCTCTGAATTCAACATTAAACTTTTTAAGTTTAAAGTTTAAGTTTTTCTTTATAATTTTCATAGTTTCCATTGAAATAATTTAGTTTCCAGCCTGTCGATTGGAGGAGATTGGATAGCTGTCTTTTTACCATCCTATCATCTCAAGTGTCCTTGCTGTCTCTTCAAGTCAGAAAATCGTGTCAATACCTCCTCCTTACATAATTATCTTCCATTGTCCACTGCTATTCTCTTTCCTTACATTTTAGATTCTCTTTTTTACTGATAATTCAAACATTAAAGGTCTACTAAGGCATTAGTCTCCAGGTCGAAATATAGTTAAAGAGAAACATTATTTTTTTAATAATATTACCATTCTGATTTTACTTTGTTCCACCATGCATAATCATTTTCTCCAGAATTTATTTCCATTCTCATTACTCTTTTATTAAATCTTCACAACAGCTGAGGTATTGCTATAGACTCATTCTTGTGCTTATACCTGATTTTTATTTATTCATTAAATCAATGCTAACAACTGTATACTTTTCTAAAAGCATTTTTTGATTTAGTACAGCAGTAGCATTCGTTATTTTTGCCTAGTGTGTAGAAGAGATATGGGTCCAGTAGAGTGCGCTGTTGACCTTCGATAAAGTGTTGATGTTGGGCAAACCTTGGGGTTTTTCTCCTTTTTCTTCTTCTTACATGCCCCTGTCTTTTCTTTCTTTTCTGTCTTTTCCTCTCTCTCTTCCCCTTTCTTCCTCTCCCTCCCATCAATATTTAAGATGTTCTCTAGGATCTCAAGAGAAAATGAATAGTTTTCTCTGAAATTATTTTACAAGTCATTTTCTAAGTTTAATTTACTTTTATTTAGTATTACTGTTTACATAGTGATATGATGCTTACTGTGTGTCAGAAACTCTTCTAAACATTCTAGAAATATTAGTTCATCTGGTAGAAACAGGTTCTTATGAGTTAACACCTATTGCAAGTTCTTATAACTTTTCTGTGGATTTGACACTTTTCCAAATAAAATGAAGGAATTTAACTCATTCCTTATAATAGCCCTTTAGAAAGGTATAAATATTTCCCCCAATGACATATGTGGAAATTGAGGCACAAGAATTTAAGTGGCTTGTTCATGTCACAGCTGATGATTAGAGGCTAGTTTAAAACCCAGGCAGT
The DNA here is from genome assembly GCF_902655055.1 of Lutra lutra. NCBI lineage: Eukaryota > Metazoa > Chordata > Mammalia > Carnivora > Mustelidae > Lutra > Lutra lutra. The sequence goes on from NC_062293.1 coordinate 34,680,602, forward strand.
CTGGGGGTGCCTGGGTGGCTCAGTGGGTTAAGCCGCTGCCTTCGGCTCAGGTCATGATCCCAGGTCCTGGGTTCGAGCCCCACATCGGGCTTTCTGCTCAGCAGGGAGCCTGCTTCCTCCTCTCTCTCTGCCTGCCTCTCTGCTTACTTGTGATTTCTCTCTGTCAAATAAATAAATAAAATCTTTAAAAAAAAAAAAAAAAAAAAAAAAAACCAAAAAAAAAAAAAACCCAGGCAGTCTGGCCCTAGAATTGATTCTCTCAACCACCTCACTATTCTGCCTGTGAATAAACTCTTCCAGATGACCTTGGGTGAAAGTTCTTTTTTGTACTTTTACAGGCCATATTATATTCAGTACCATATAGATAATTTAAGATTCATTCCTCTTTTAGTCTTTCTCTCAGCATCCTGTTCTTTTCTTTACGATGCTTACCAAATTTTATAATTATATACTTATTTGTAGATTTAATTGTTTTGTTTGCCTCTTTGTCAGGCTGTCCATAAGGATAAGTGTTACATGTGTCTCTTGCTGCCTTTTTAATAACCAGCATCTGGCATAGGATCTGCACCTAGTAGGTACGGACATATTTAAAAATTGAATGAAAAAATGGCCAAAGTTGAGAAAAATGCAGGATTTCCTATTTTAGCTTACAACTTTTACTCATATCCATATACTAAAGGAGGTGTAATAGTACTGTGAAATAGAGAAGACTTAAAGCAGGTTTAAAATTTTTTTTCTTTTGCAGTACATTTTGGAGGCAGTTTTTTATGTAATGACACACAAAATATCAAACAATGATTTCAGAGGGTAAGAGGTAAATTGGTGCTTAATATAAAGAAGGTTAGAAACACCTTTTGATTTCTGTAGCTGCTATAGGAACAAGATATTAGATAATATTACCAGGCAATTGAAGTATAGTTTATTCAAGGCAGGAAAAATGTTTTTAAAGATTTTTATTTATTTATTTGACAGACCGAGATCACAGGTAGGCAGAGAGGTAGGCAGAGAGAGAGAGGAGGAAGCAGGCTCCCGATGTGGCTCGATCCCAGGACCCTGGGATCATGACCCGAGCCGAAGGCAGAGGCTTTCATGGACTGAGCCACCCGGGCACCCCAAGTCAGGAAAATTTTTGAAGCCTGTTACATTCCAGACACTTTAACAGTAACCTATATTTCTTAAAGGGTTAATAAAGATATGATGATAGTTTTTTAGATTATATACTTGTGCCAGACAATTTATATGTTTTCTTTTTTTTTTTTTTTAAAGATTTTATTTATTTGACAGAGAGAGAGAGATCACAAGTAGGCAGAGAGGCAGGCAGAGAGAGAGAGAGGGAAGCAGGCTCCCTGCTGAGCAGAGAGCCCGATGTGGGGCTCGATCCCAGGACCCTGAGATCATGACCTGAGCTGAAGGCAGAGGCTTTAACCCACTGAGCCACCCAGGCACCCCTATGTTTTCTTATTTAATCCTTGTATCAACACTGTGAAGAAAATTGAGTAGACTTTAGACTCATTTTACAGGTAAGAAAATTGAAGCCCATAGATATTAAATTATTTGACTATGATCCTACTACAAGTAAATGTTGGAACCACGATTTGAGCCTAGCTCTATAATTGAGTGCATATAGATTCATGGATTATAAATGGGGAGAAAGGAGAGAAAAGGAATGGCTGGGAAATTTTTTTTTTCTTGTTGACCAGTGAGGAAAAAACCAAATCACTATGCAAGAGAAAATGGATTTTATTATTCAGTATGTCTGGCATTAAATAACTACTTTTATTTTATTTTATTTAATTTATGTTTTTAATATTACTTTTAAGTAGTTAATCTGTAGTTACTAAAGTAACTAAAGTAAAACTAAAGTAAACTAAAGTAAATTATCTTAAACATTTTGTGTATTTTATCTACTAAAGAGTTAAAAACTAAAATTTAAAAATTATGAGTAACATACATTATTCGAAAAACCTTTAATAGTGTTTTAAACCATTACAGAGTAAAAATTAAAATATTCTCCTTTAAACATTATTCACATCTCCCTTACTTCTTCCCAGAAGTAAACAAGATGAGCACTTTCATGAGAATCTTTCTAGATCCTTTTGTAGAAATTTGCAACAGTTATTTTTCATAGTTCAGTATAGTTAAAGTTTTTTTTTTTTTTAAACACTTACCCGTTTATTTATAGGATTTATTTTAGTATATGTATGAGTTCAGGGTCTAATTGTACACCTTCCCAAGTAGATGATCAGTCATCCCAGTGCCAATTAAAGAATAATTTTTCCTGATTTGAAGTTTTGCTGTTTTCATACACTGAGTGCTTATATAGATTTGGATTGGTTCCTAGACTGTTTATCTCTTTAAATTTTTATTATTTTCAAAGTATATATAGTCAGAATCAAAGAGTTCTACGTGACTTTGAACAAAAATCAGTAGACTTTTGCCCTAGTTCCATTCTCTAGTTTCTATTATCTAAAGTCAGTAATTTTTAATCACTTTACTTAGGTATTTTGGTATTTATTCAAGAATAACATATACATACTGCTTTGCTCTTGAATTTTTGGTTTTAGATACCTTCTATTGCCTTCCTAGTATCCTTTTTTTCTTTCTTTCTTTTTTTTTTTTAAGATTTTTATTTATTTACTTGACAGAGAGAGACACAGTGAGAGAGCGAACACGAGCAGGGGTAGTGGGAGAAGGAGAAGCAGGCTTTCTGTTGAGCAGGGAGCCCAATCTGGGGCTCAATCCCAGGACCCTGGGATCATGACCTGAGCCAAAGGCGGACGCTTAATGACTGAGCCACCCAGGCGCACCTCCCCCCCACAGTGTCCTTTCTAATTGTCCCATTACTTCTCTACCTTAAACCTCATAACATTTGGTGTTTACATTATTGTAATTACATAAATATCATTAAAAACAGAGCCAAATAGTCTACTATGATTATGTTCTTTCCCCAAACCAGGTTTTATTCATTTGTTCAGTTTTCTTTCTTTTTTTTAGATTTTCTTTTTTTGTTTTATTTTTATTTTTTTAAAGATCTTATTTCTTTATTTGACAGAGAGAGAGAGAGAGAGCATAAGCAGGGGGGAGGGGCAGAGGGAGAAGGAAAAGCAGGCTTCCCGCTGAGCAAGGAGCCCAGTGTGGGCCTTGATCCCAGGATGCTGGGATCATGACCTAAGTCAAAGGCAGATGCTTAACCGACTGAGCCACCCAGGTGCCCCTCTTTTATTTATTTTAGAGAGCAAGAGAGCACACATGTGTGTCGGGGAAGGGGCAGAAGGAGAGAGAATAACTTAAGCAAACTCCGTGCTGAGTGAAGAGCCTGCCACCTCGGGGCACAGTCTCAGGACCCTGAGATTATGACCTGAGCTGAAGTCAGGAGTCCTAAGCTCAACCAAATGAGCCATCCAGGCACTGCTGTTTAGTTTTCTATGTAACTGTAACTATGCTCAAACTTAGCTAGAATGTAAAATCTTTCAGCTCTTTCAAATGCATTGGGTCAGGAATGTCCATATTTTTATACTCTCAGTATTTCACTAAAATACTGAAAAATACTTTTTTTTAAAAAATTTTTAAATTTAAAAATTTTTTTTTATTTATTTGCTTGACAGACAGAAATCACAAGCAGGCAGAGAGGCAGGCAGAGAGAGAGGAGGAAACAAGCTCCCTGCGGAGCAGAGAGCCCAATGTGGGGCTCGATCCCAGGACTCTGGGATCATGACCTGAGCCAAGGCAGAGGCTTAACCCACTGAGTCACCCAGGCGCCCCATGAAAAATACTTTTTTGATAATTGAATTATATTATGTGTTTTTTAAATGATGTTGAGGTTTTTTTTTTTTTTTTTTTTCCTCCCTAGAGAGAGAGCACATGCAGGTGGGGGGTACAGAGAGGGAATCCCAAGCAGGCTCCACATCCAGCATAGAGCCTGATGCAGGGCTTGATCCCACAACACCAAGATATTCATGACCTGAGCTGAAGTCAGGAGTTGGATGTTCAACTGACTGAGCCACTTAGGCGACCCTGACATTGAAATTTTTTGGATGCAAAGGCATTATCTATTTCTTAGTGAAAATTTGGAAAACACCAAAATGTGTACTTATGTTATTAATATTAATCTTTAATTCAATTATTTTCCTTAGTATCAACCCTGATATTTTGCTTGCTATCCACTGTTTTTTTTTTAAAGATTTTATTTATTTATTTGACAGACAGAGATCACAAGAAGGCCTAGAGGCTGGCAGAGAGAGGGGGAAGCAGGCTCCCTGATGAGCAGAGAGCCTGATATGGGGCTCGATCTCAGGACCCTGAGACCATGACCTGAGCCGAAGGCAGAGACTTTAACCCACTGAGCCACCCAGGCGCCCCTGCTATCCACTGTTCTTAACACACACACACACACACACACACACAATTAGTTACCCATTACTATGTAAGAAGCCAACCATTTATTTAGCTTACTATTCTGGGGATCAGCAATTTAGGTTGGGCTCAGCTGGGCATTTCTTCTGCTGATCTCAGCTGGGCCACTTATATGTCTATGGTCAGCTGCAGGTCAGCTGCAGGACAACATAGTGGCAGTGTTTCATGGGCTTGGTTGGCAATTGGCCGGGACTGGTGGGTATTTCTCATTATCTAATCCTGACATATATATATATAGATATCTATAGATATCTATCTATCTATCTGTCTATCTTATCTGTCATGACTGAGGGTTCAGGTAGCAGCAGGAGAGCAAACCCCAATGTGCAAATACCATTTGAGCCTCTGATTGTGTCACATTCGCTAATGTCTTAGTCACCAAAGCAAGTCACATGGCCAAACCCAGATTCAAGTGGTAGGGTTCACTTCTTGGTGGGAAGACCTACAAAGTGACATTGCAAAGGGTCTTACATATAGAGATGGGAAGAATTTGTGGCTATTTTTGTTGTATAACATATATGTATAAAACATATATATAGGAGTGCCTGGGTGGCACAGTCGTTAACCGTCTGCCTTTGGCTCAGGTCATGATTCCAGAGTCCTGGGATCGAGCCCTACATCAGGCTCCCTACTCAGCAGGAAGCCTGCTTCTCCCTCCTCCACTCCCCGCTGCTTGTGTTCCCTGTCTCGCTGTGTCTCTCACTGTCAAATAAGTAAAATCTTAAAAAAAAAAAAATATATATATATATATATATATGTATGTGTATATATATATAACATGTATTATGCATATACTGCATTTTTAATTTTTGTTAAAAATTTGGGTTATAGTGTATATATATATAGCTTTTACTTTTTACCTAATATATCATGGTCATAGAAAAGGCTTTTAAAAATCCAAATCATGGGCGCCTGGGTGGCTCAGTGGGTTAAGCCGCTGCCTTCGGCTCAGGTCATGATCTCAGGGTCCTGGGATCGAGTCCCACATCGGGCTCTCTGCTCTACAGGGAGCCTGCTTCCCTCTCTCTCTCTCTCCGCCTGCCTGCCTCTCTGTCTACTTGTGATCTCTCTCTGTCAAAAAAAAAAAAAAAAAAAAAAAATCCAAATCATAACTGGTCTGTTTTGATGCATACTTTTTTTTTTTTAAAGATTTTATTTATTTATTTATTTATTCATTTGACAGAGAGAGAGCACAAGCAGGCAGAGAGGTAGGCAGAGGCAGAGAGAGAAGCAGGCTCCCCACTGAGCAAGGAGCCCGACACGGGCCCGATCCCAGGACCCCGAGATCACTACCCGAGCCAAAGGCAGCAGCCCAAACCACTGAGCCACCCAGGCGCCCCTGATGCATACTTTTTTGATGTAACTTTTTGCATCAAATTTGCATCAAATTTTTGCAGGAATTGGCAAACTATAATCATAGGCTGAATATTGCCTGCTGCTTGTTTTTTATTAATTTGGGGGAACATAGTTTACATTCATTTACATATTGTCTGTGGCTGCTTTTTTTGGTGCAGTGTTAGAGCTGAGAAGTTCGACAGTGATCATATGGCTCACAAAACCTAAAATATTTAATCTCTGACCCTTCAGAGATTGTTTACTAACCCTTGTCCTATGCTATTTTAATCTTGGTAAGTGAGGTCAGAAGTTAGTGGGGTTAATTTGAATTTCTTGCTTTATCTGCAAATTTACCTAAGGACAGGATTGTAGAATCGATTAGTAATTGCTTGAATGAATTTCCTTCAGCTCCAATAATTGTGATTTTTTTTGAACATTTATAGAAAACCCAATAGTGACCTCTGCAGTGGAAATGCAAAGGAAAAATCTCAAAAATTCCAAATCTTTTTTATCATGTTGTGTGAACTTCATGAATGTTTTAGAAGGATGGACAATTATTTTTCTTGATATGTATAATACCTAATGAAATATCTACACCAATCCAGCCTACATGTGTATATATTTAGTGACAATAGGGTCGACAATTGCCATACAGAAATTTTTCACTCAGGGATAGTGGGTATAGAAAGAATACTTTAGAACATTGCTTTGTTAATTGACATATTTTCTGGCCAGTTGATTTATTTGTTTGTTTATTTTAGCTTTTTTAAGATTCAACATAGCCACAATATTATCCAAAAATTGGAAGTACAATACAAATATATCTTTTTTCCCCTGGAACTATTTGAGAGTAAAGTGATGACCTGATATTCCATCACTCTGGAATACTTATTTCTCTTTTTCTTATAAGTGAAGACATTCTTCTATATAACTATAGTAAAACCATAAAAATCAGGAAATTAAAACTAAGTCATTTCTGTTATCTAATACTCAGAACCAGGTCAGATTTTGTCAGTTATCTCAATAAAGCTTTTATAAGCAGTTCAGAATCATGTGTTGCATTAATGGTCATTTTGCTATCTTCAGTCTGGAACAGTTCCTGAGTCTTTCCTTGACTTTCATGACCTTGATACGTAAGAAGATCATAGCCTTTGTAGAATGTGTCTCAATTTTGGGTTTTATCGTAATTAGGTGAAGGTTATATATCTTTGGGAGGAATGTCACAGAAGCAATGCTTGCCATTCTACGATTCTACCAACTGCATTCTATGAGGTGGCAAATAGTTTCATTTTGTTATATTAATGATGATTACCTTGATAATTTGATTAATGCGATGACTGGAAGTCATCACTGTAAAGTTATTTTTTTCCTTTTATAATTAAAGAGGAGAGGAATTAATAATTGTGGAGAGAAACTCTGGAACTTTCTAAATAACATTTCCTCACTAAACATTCAGTTTATTCATTTTATACTTTTATGGACTCATGATTTCCCATTTTATTCAGTGGGTGATAATCCATTATATGATTTATTTAGATATTCAAGTAGGAGTTTACTTAAGTTTACTTAAGTTGTCAGTGTATTTCTGACACATGTCTTCATTCTTGGAGCATTTCCTTACTTTCTGGCACAAGATGTTCCAGGCTTATATTATCTTTTCTCTGCCCCAGGACTGGATTCAGCCATTTTTCCAGGGAGCCCTGGTTCCTTTTGGCATATTTAGAAGCCAGGTTTTGGCATATTTAGAAGCCAGGTTTTGAGTGTTAGTTTTGTTCATTGCTGTTGGGATTGCTGTTCACGGCCCTTTCAGCAGACAGAGCTAGGAATTATGTGTGTGTGTATGTGTGTGTGTGCAAATATACACTCATATGTATTTATATTTATACTTTTTCTATCTGTATGTTGAAAATTATGTGTTCCTATCCATACATCCAATTCCATTTCAACACCAGAGGGTTCATTCTAAGTTTCTCACTTTTTATTTTTTTAACTGAAAAACCTTGTTCCCAGTTCTTCAAAAACTTAAATGGAATTACCATATGTTCCAACAATTTCATTTCTTGGTATGTATCCAAAAGAATTGAGAGCAGATACTGAAACATATACTTGTATACCAATATTCATAGCAGCATTATTCATAATAGCCAAATAGTAGAAACAACCTAAGTGTCCTTTGAGAGATGAATGGATAAACAAATGTGGTATATACATACTATGGAATATTTTTTTTTTAATTTTTTAATTTTTTTCAGCATAACAGTATTCATTATTTTTGCACCACACCCAGTGCTCCATGCAATCCGTGCCCTCTACAATACCCACCACCTGGTGCCCCCAACCTCCCACCCCCCACCCCTTCAAAATTCTCAGATCGTTTTTCAGAGTCCATAATATACTATGGAATATTTAACCTTAAAAAGGAGGGAAATTCTGACATGTGCTGCCATGTAGATGAACCCTGAAGAGATCATTCTAAGAGAAATAAGACAGACACAAAAGAACAAATACTGTATGATTCGCCTTTGAATTTTCTTTTCCAGTTATGTGTTTTTATTATAGAAATAGAGTTCTTTTTTGTGTATTGACCATGTAAACTGCAACTTTGCTAAATGACTTTTTGGTTCTAGTTGATGTTGGGAATATTGTGGGACTTTGTAAGTACACAGAATTGTACATTTACATTCTTTAGTAAACATTTTACTTCTTTTATAATGTTTGGCTTTTAATGTATTTTCTTGCCTTATTGCAGTGGCAAGGATATATAGTACAAGGTTGAATTAGAGTATTGACAGTGGATATCCTTGCCTTGTTCACATCTTGGGGGGAAAGCATTCATTCACTCTTTCACCATTAAATATGACATTTGTTATCAGTCTTTTTTTTTTTTTTGAAGTATTTTATTTGACAGAGAGAAATCACAACTAGGCAGAGAGGCAGGCAGAGAGAGAGGAGGAAGCAGGCTCCCTGTGGAGCAGAGAGCCTGATGCGGGGCTCGATCCCAGGACCCCGGGATCGTGACCTGAGCTGAAGGCAGAGGCTTTAACCCACTGAGCCACCCAGGCACCCCTGTTATCATTCTTTTGCATATGTCTTTTATCAGGTTAAGAAATTTTTTTTTTTTTATTCCTAGGTTGTTGAATGTTTTTATAAGGAGTGGATATTGAATTTTCTCTTTTAAATTTTATTGCATCTCTTGGTAGGATCATAAGATTTTCCTCCTATATCCTGTTGATATGGTGAATTACAATGATTGGGTTTTGGTTGTGGACCTAAACTCACATTCTTGGGGTAAAATTCACTTGGTCATTGTATAAGACCCTTTTTATATATTGCTGGATTTGATTTGCTAAATTTGCTAAGGCTTTTTGTGCATGCAGGTTGGATATTAGTCTGTAATTTTATTTTTTATAATGGCTTTGGTTTTGATATCAGGGTAATGCTAGCCTTATAAAATGAGCTGGGAATTACTGGTATTACTTCTTCCTTAAATTTTTGATAGACTCTACCAGTGAGGACTTCTGGACCTTGCATCTTATTCTGGAAAGGGTTTCACTTACATATTTAATTCTTTTTTTAATTAAAAAAAAATTATTTTAGAGAGCCAGAGAGGGAAGAGGAGTGGGGGTGAGGGAAGGGGCAGAGGGAGGAGAGAGAATCCGAAGAAGGCTCCACACTAAGTGTGGCACCGCCCCACGCAGGGCTAGATCTCATGCCCCTGAGATCATGACCTGAGCTGAAATCAAGAGTCAGAGACTTAGCTGATTGAACCACCCAGGTGTCCCTACACATTTAATTCTTAAAATAAATATGGGGTTATTCAGACTTTCTCTTGCTTTTTGAATTGGTAATTAGTATTTCTCAAGAAATTTGTCCATTCCATTCAAGTTTTTGAATTTATTGGCATACTGCTCAAAATATTCTCTTTAAGAAAATGTCTGCAGGATCTGTAGTGATGTCTCTTCCTTTCTGATATTCATAATTTGTTTCTCTTTTATGATCAGTGTAGGCAGAGGTTTATAAGTTTTATTATCTCTAAAAAACAACTTTGTCTTTTCCATTTTCTGTAAAGTTTTTCTATTTTCTACTAGGTTGATTTCTGCTTTTATCTTTATTTCCTTAGTTTCACTTTGGATTTAATTTGCCTTTTTTCTAATTTCTTCAGGTTTAAGCTTAGATAATTGAGTTTGGACCTTCCCCCCACCCCACCCCTTCTCAGACAGCCATTGAAAGTTATACATTTCCCTGTAAGCACTACTTTATCTGTATCACACAGATTTTGATGTTAGGTTATTTTTTTTTCCTAATTTTTTTTGTGATTTCTTCTCTGACCCAAGATTTATTTACAATTCTAAATAAACCTACTAAGTAGGTGTTTTTTTCCACAGATATTTTTCTCTTACTTCTAATTTAGTTTTGTGGTGCTAGAGAACATATTCTATATGATTGCAGTTCTTATATTTTTAATGATCTGTTGGTAAATGCTCTGAGTTCTTGGTGAGAATATGTATTCATTTATAGACTACTGCTCACTTATTCAATATAGTCATCTATAAATGTCAGGTCAGTTTGGCTGATTATGTTGTTTATGTCTTTTGTATTACTGATTTTTTTTGTCTATTTATAAATTAGAGAAGAGTGCTGAAGGCCTTATAATCATAGATTTATGCTTTCAATTCTATCAATTTTTACTTCTTAAATTTTAAGTTTTGTTATTAGGAGTATACACATTTAAGATTATGTCTTCCTGATGATTTAACCCATCTGTCATTACGAAAATCTGTTCTAAAATCTACTTTGTTTAATATTAATATAACCACTCTAGCTTTTTATGCTTAGTGTTTGCATAGTGTTTTTTCATCCTTCTACTTTTAACCCATCTGTCTTTACATTTAAAGGATACATAAATACATAAATGGACTTCTTATGCATAGTTGAATCTTCCTTTTTTCCCCCCAATTTGACAACCTCTGCCTTTTAATTGGAATGTTTACATGATTTACATTTAATGTAATTATCGCTATGGTTGCTGTATGTTTTCTATTTGCCCCATCTGTTTTTTATTCTTTTCTTTCTTTCTGCTCTCTTTTTGATTAGTTGGACATGTTTTAGGATTCTGTTTTTGCTTTCTTTTTCTTTCTTTCTTTTTTTTTTTTTTTTTTAAAGATTTTATCTATTTGACAGAGAGAGATCACAAGTAGGCAGAGAGGGAGAGAGAGAGAGAGAGAGGGAGGAGGAAGCAGGCTCCCTGCCTAGCAGAGAGCCCGATGCGGGACTCGATCCCAGAACCCTGAGATCATGACTGAGCTGAAGACAGAGGCTTAACTCACTGAGCCACCCAGGCAGCCCCTATTTTTGTTTTCTTTTTTTTTTTTTTAATTTTTTTAAAAAGATTTTATTTATTTATTTGACAGACAGAGATCACAAGTAGGCAGAGAGGCAGGCAGAGAGAGAGGGAGAAGCAGGCTCCCTGCTGAGCAGAGAGCCCGATGCGGGGCTCTATCCCAGGACCCTGGGATCATGACCTGAGCCGAAGGTAGAGGCTTTAACCCACTGAGCCACCCAGGCGCCCCCTTATTTTTGTTTTCTTAACTATATCTCTTTTGGGGTTACTCTCAGGTTTATAATTTACATCTCAAATTTGTCACTGTACTTTAAAATTTTTACTTCACATATAAGGTGTAAGAACCTTCTACCGCTATACTTTCATTTCCACTCTCATCTTTTGTGCAACTTTTGTTATATATTTTACTGGATACACACAGTATTTTTTTAATTAATTATTTTTATTAACATCAATGTATTATTTGTCCCAGGCATACAGGTCTGTGAATCATCAGGCTTACACATTTCATAGTACTCACCATATCACATACCGTCCCCAATGTCCATAACCCAACTACCCTCCATAACCCCTTCCACACAGTATTTTATTACTTTTTTAAAATCATCTGTTATATTTTTAAAATATTTATTTATTAATTTGAGAGAGAGAGAACACAAGCAGGAGAGGCAAAGGGAGAGGGAGAATCTTCGGCAGACTCCACGTTGAGCACAGAGCCTAACAGGGGGCTTGATCTCACAACTCTGAGATCATAACCTGAGCTAAAACCAGGAGATGGATGTTTAACAGATTGTGCCACCCAGGCATCTCAGTTATATTTTTAAAATTTTAATATTTTTATTGAGATTTTATTTTTGTAGGGCAATTTAAAGATCACAGCAAAATTGAAGAGAAAAGTACAGAGATTTCCCATATATTCCCTACCCCTACCTACATGCATAGCCACCCCATTACCAACATCCCCCAACGGAATGGTACATTTATTACAATTAATGAAACTACATCAGCACATCCTAATCACCGAAAGTCCATAATCTATATTACAGTTCACTCTTAGTGTTGTATATACAATGGGTTTGGACGAATGTATAACATGTGTGCATCATTATGGGGTCATACTGAGCAATTTTACTACCTTAACAATCTTTTGTGCTCCACCTATTCATCATTTCCTATCTTCTCTGAAAACTCCTGCAACCCCTGATCTTTTTCCTATCTCCATAGTTTTACCTTTCCCAGAATGTTACGTGTAGTTGGCAGTCAAATAATATGTAGCCCTTGGTTTGGCATCTTCTTAGTAATATGCTTTTAAGGTTCCTCTGTTTTTTCATGGCTTGATAGCTCATTTCTTGGAATGCTGAATAAATATTCTATTGTCTGGATGTCCCACAGTTTGCTTATTTGTTCACCTGCTGAAGGGTTGGTTGCTCCCAAGTTTTGTATGAATAAAGTGGCTATAAAGATCTTTCTGCAGGTTTTTGTGTGGACATGTGTTCAGCTCCTTCAGGTAAATACCAGGGAGTATGATGGCTGAATCTTACAGTAAGAGTATATTTAGTTTTGTAAGAAATTTCCAAATTGTCTTCCATTATGGCTATACCATTTTGTATTTCACTGACAATAAATGAGAGTACGTGTTGCTCCCCACGTTCTCATCAGCATTTGGTGTTGTCAGTGTTCTGGATTTGGCCATTCTAATTATATGTGTAGTGGTATGTCATTTTATTTTGCATTTCGCTGATATATGATATCAAGCATTTCTTCATATGCTTATTTTCCATTGTATATTTTCTTTGGTGAAGTGTCTAATGAGGTCTAAAGGTTAGGGATGCCTGGGTGTCTCAGCTGGTTAAGCATCTGTCTTCCATCTCAGGTTATGATCTCAGGGTCCTGGGATTTGGATTTAGCTCCTCATCAAGCTCCCTGCTCAATGGGGAGTCTGCTTCTCCTCTCCCATTGCCTTGCCCCACTGCTCATGCTCTGTCTCTCTCAAATAAAGAAATAAAATCTTAAAAAAAAAATAAAAGGCCAAAAAACCTCATTTTTAATTGGGTTGTTTGTTTTTTTCTTCTTAAGTTTTAAGAGTTCTTTGTGTATTTTGGATAATAATTTTTTTTAAAGATTTTATTTATTTATTTGACAGAAATCACAAGTAGACAGAGAAGCAGGCAGAGAGAGAGGGGGAAGTAGGCTCCCTGCTGAGCAGAGAGCCGGATGTGGGGCTCAATCCCAGGACCCTGAGACCATGACCTGAGCCGAAGGCAGAGGCTTAACCCACTGAGCCACCCAGGTGCCCTGGATAATAGTTTTTTATCAGATGTATCTTTTGTAAATATTTCTTCTAGTCCAGTTTATCAGTTATTTCTTTCATGGATACTTATATATGTATATGTACATATGTATAATATTTTAGTATTCTAAAAGTATTTATGTAGTATATATATATTATAAAGGTAAGTTGCACATAATACACATACACACATGAATACATGTTACCACTCTTGCAAATAAGTTATGAGTAAGGTTGAGTATCTTTTCAAATATCTAGTTATTCCTTTTGTCACTTAGGTTTTTCGTCTTTTTCTTACTACTTTACAGGGTTCTTCAGTATAAATTAGACCTTTATGTTGTGAATTGCAAAAATTTCTTTTTTTTCTTTCCTAGTTTGTTATTGTCTTTTGATTTTTTTTTTTTAAAGATTTTACTTATTTATTTGACAGAGAGAGACACAGTGAGAGAGGGAACATAAGCAGGGGGAGTGGGAGAGGAAGAAGCAGACTTTCTACAGAGCAGGGAGCCCAATGTGGGGTCCTGGGATCATGACCTAAGCTGAAGGCAGATGCTTAACGACTGCGCCACCCAGGCACCCCATCTTTTGACTTTTTTATAATGATTTTTATCATGCAGGAAATTTTTATTTTATGTATTCGAATTTATCAGTCTTTTATGGCCTCTGGGTTTTGGTCATACTTAGAAGGACCTTTCTTACTCAGGTGATTTAAATATTTTTAAGTTGTTATATTTAAATCTGAAATTTATTCTGGTAAATAGTAATGTGATATGAATATGTAACTCCCCCCCCCCTTGGATTACTACCCCATTATTCCAACATCACTTACTGATAGTTCTTTTCCCTACTGAGATGCAACTTTTATGACTTTATGATATTCTAGATTCCTTAATGTATCTGGTTCTACTTCTGGACTTTCTATTTTCTTTTCCATCAATATACAGTTTCAGTTATTGTACTCATTAATATTTTATGTGTCTAGTTCCTCCTTATTACCTATTTATTTATTGTTTATTTTTACATATATATTTTAGAATTAGACTATCTAGCTAAAAATAAATTCTTGACATATTTTATAGATTATTTGGAAGAGAGTTGAATTTTTTATGATGTCTTACTATTTAAGACAACGTTCTGCTTCCATTTTCTTTGTTTTTTTTCCTAATTTTCTTCAATACTGTTTAAAGTTTTCTTAACTTTTTTTTCAGGTTTAATGAGGTATAATTGATGAGTAAAATTCTAAGATACTTAAAGTATAAATCATGATGATTTGATATATGTATAGGTTGTAAAGGGATTTGCTCCATCTAATTAGTAAATCCTGTTAACTCCTTCAGTATATTTTTAAGTTGATTCCTGGGGAATTTATCTTTTATTTCTATATAATTGGGATTTTGTTCTATAGTTACATTTCCTAATTTGATATGGTTTTATAAGATTACTGATTTCTCTCTTTTTACTAAACTACATTTACATTTTTTTTTTTTTACCAAGCCACATTAATGAATTCTTTTATTTTAATAGTTCCAATAAATTTTCTCCAGTTTTCCAAGTATATAATCATATTTTCTGTAAATAGTGCCCATTTTACCTTCTTTGCAATTTTATATAATATTTCCAACTTAAATGTAATAATAGTAAGATAGAAGAATCATATTTATTGTCCAGAATGGACACTTTTGAGAATGAAGGTAATGGGGGGCATTATTAATAATTAAGCTGAAGCAACAGATATAAACTGAGATTGTCCTAGGCACATTGGGAAGTAATGGTAATCATTGTCTTCTTTGAAATATTAATGGGAATGCTTCTAGGGTTTCTTCATAAAGCATGACAGTGCTTTTGAAAATTATATATAAGTCATATCTGTAAATCTATAAATATATTAAATTATACAAGTTATATATGTATATATAAATTATATATTTGACTAATATATTAATTTTACATATTTTTTTGTCACGGTTGAGAAGAATCATTTTATTCCTATTTTACTCAGCATTTTCATCAAGAATGAATATTAAACTATGGATATGAATATGATTTTTCACATTTTATTTTTTTATTATGTTAACTACATTAAAAGATCCTAATACTGGGGCACCTGGGTGGCTCAGTGGGTTAAAGCCTCTGCCTTCAGCTCAGGTCATGATCCCAGGGTCCTGGGATCGAGTCCCGCATAGGGCTCTCTGTTCAGCAGGGGGCCTGCTTCCCTCTCGCTCTCTCTCTCTGCCTGCCTCTCTGCCTACTTGTGATCTCTGCCTGTCAAATAAATAAATAAATAAAAATCTTTAAAAGATCCTAATACTGAATTATCCTATTGTTCTTGGCTTTTTGGTTGTGTGTGTGTGCGCACGCACATGTAGAAGAATCCTATTTCCTATTAACATTTAGAATTCATTGTTAAAATATTCATATGTGAATGGTCTTGATCTCTTCATATTTTTGGTTAGAAAAAGTATATCCAGATTTGCTTTAGGATCAATGTACTTGTTTTATAAAAGGAATTTGTAGGGACACCTGGGTGGCTCAGTCAGTTATGTGTCAGCCTTTGGCTCAGGTCACAATCCCAGGGCCCTGGGATTGAACCCTGAGTCAGGCTCCCTGGTCAGTGGGAGCCTGCTTCTCCCTCTACCCCCACTGCTCGTGCTGTCTGTCACTCTCTCTCTCAAATAAATAAAATCTTTTAAAAAAATGAATTTGTAAATTTTCTTTAATAATATTTCATTAAGGAAATTTCATTCACAGAGAAGAGGACCATTATAATGAACTTCAAACTTGTGCCCATTACTCAGCTTTTATAATTATTAATATTGTGCCAATTTACCTCCCCTATTTGTTTTATTTACCCTTTGCTATTTTTTTTCTTTTTTTTTTGAGAGAGATGAGAAGAGGAAAGAGTAAGAAACTGAACTTTTTTTTTAAGGGTTCTGTTGTTTTGTTTTGTTTTTTAAGATTTTATTTATTTATTTGACAGACAGAGATCACAGGTAGGCAGAGAGGCAGGCAGAGAGAGGGGTAAGCAGGTTCCCTGCTGAGCAGAGAGCCCGATGCAGGCCCGATCCCACCCTGGGATCATGACCTGAGCCAAAGGCAGGCGCCCACTGAGCCACCAGGTGCCCCTTTAAAGGTTGTTTTTAAGTAATTTCTACATCTAACGTGGGGTTTGTTCTCACAACCCCAAGATCACAAGGTGAATGCTCCACCAACTGAGCCAGCCAGGGGCCCCAAAAGGGGCTGCTTTTATTTTTTAAAATTATTTATTATTTTTTTAAAGTAACTTCTACACCCAATTTGGGGCTGAAGGACTGAATATTTTATTTTTAAAAATTTTTTAAAGATTTTATTTTATTTATTTGGCAGAGATCACAAGTTGGCAGAGAAGCAGGCGGCGGGGGGGGGGGGGGCGGGGGAAGGCTCCCCGCTGAGAAGAGAGCCCAATGCGGGGCTAGATCCCAGGACTCTGAGATCATGACCTGAGCTGAAGGCAGAGGCTTAACCCACTGAGCCACCCAGGTGCCCCTACATTTTAATGGGACTGGAACATTTTAAAGCAACTATTAGACTTCACATATATTTACCCATGCATAATTTAGCATATATTTCTAACATTTTAAAGATAATATTACTGTGGTTTAGGAAATTAACAGTAATTCTTTGTCTAATACCCAGTCTGTTTACAATTATTTTTGATTGTTTAAAAAATGTTGTTTTAGAATTGGCTTTTTAAATTTTTTTTTTTTAAGATTTTATTTATTTATCAGAGAGAGAGAGAGGGAGAGAGAGCGAGCACAGGCAGACAGAATAGCAGGCAGAGGGAGAAGCAGGCTCCCTGCAGAGCAAGGAGCCCGATGTGGGACTCGATCCCAGGACACCGGGATCATGACCTGAGCCGAAGGCAGCTGCTCAACCAACTGAGCCACCCAGGCATCCCTAGAATTGGCTTTTTAAAAATCAGAATCTAAACAAGGAAGTTGCATGACATTTCTTTTAAGAGGGATGCCATTTACTTGTTGAGAAAACTGCATCATTTGTTTTGTAGGATTTCTTATATTCAGGATTTGTTTGAATTTATCCTCGTGGTATCATTTAAGATAGTGCTTTTCCCCAAAATTTCTAGGAATGTTTCCCTAGTAATTAGATTCCCTAATCTAAATACTCCAAATACAAGTTCTTGGAAAGTGAATCTTACTGGTCTTGCTTTTGCCTGGGAGTATTTTGGGAATGGTCATGTGTTACTAGGTCCACATTTTTAGCAGGGGCTATAGATGATAAACTCTTTTAAAGATTTTATTTATTTGACAGACAGAGATCACAAGGAGGCAGAGAGGCAGAGAGAGAAGGGGGGAAGCAGGCCCCTGCTGAGCAGAGAGCCCGATGTGGAGCTCGATCCCAGGACCCTGGAATCATGACTTGAGCCGAAGGCAGAGGCTTTAACCCACTGAGTCACCCAGGCGCCCCAGATGATATAAACTCTTTTAAGAATATAGGGTTGGGGCATCTGGGTGGCTCAGTCGGTTAAGTGTCTGATCTTGATTTCGGCTGGGGTTGTGAGATTGAACCCCCTTTGGCTCCACACTCAGTGCAGTCTGCTTGTCCCTCTACCTCCACCTGCTTAAACTCTCTTTCTTCCAAATAAATAAAATCTAAAAAAAGAAAAAGAATATAGGGTTGTGCACATGTCTAAAGAGGTGCCTAGCACAGCGTCTTTATCATGTACACTAAATTCTTATATACGTAAAAATACCATTCTTGCCCATCCATATAATTCCATATAATTTTGGTTATTCTCACTAGTTTATATTCCAGATTAAATTTAGAAACTGTTGTAGTATTTTAAATATACATTGACATCGTAGCTGCTAGCCACATGTAACTATTTAAATTAATTAAAATTAAAATGTAGTTCCTTAGTTGCACTGAACACATTTCAAGTACTCACTAGGCCCATGTAGTAGTTAGTGGCAAGTATATTGAATAGTATAGATAAAGAGAATTCTATCATTGCAGAAAGTTCTGTCGGGTAGTGCTGCTTTAGAGGCTTGTATATCGATAATAACTTATTCCTTTTTTAATGCTCATGAAAGAGTAAAAAAAAAACCTATTTTGTGTGAGTTTTGCTTGTAGCATTTTAGTCAATTATGTAGGAAAGGTATATCACAGGATAGCTTTGTTTTCTCATTTAAAAAGTTCATTGAAGGAAGTTTGAAAAATATTAAGTATGCAGTTGGATTAATTTTCACCAGCCAAATAATCTTTTTAACACATTTTCTTTCTGGGTTCTATTTGATTCATGTCTGATTATTTGACTTTCACAATCATGTAGTTTTGTTCAAGAAGAGCACATAAATATTTTTCTAATATCACATCAAGAGATACATTGATTGGGGCACCTGGGTGGCTCAGTGGTTAAGCCAACTGCCTTCGGCTCAGGTCATGATCCCAGGGTTCTGGGATAGAGTCCCGCATTGGGCTCTCTGCTTGGCAGGGAGCCTGCTTCCCTCTCACACTCTCGGCCTGCCTGTCTGCCTACTTGTGATCTCTCTCTCAAATAAATAAAATCTTAAAAAAAATAAAAAAACAAAAGAGATACATTGATTCCAGTTTGTCTGACCACTGTATCATTTGACCATTTGGTTAGACTGGTGATTACCAGGTCTCCATGATAAAGACAGATTTTTCTTTTGCAGTTAATAAGTAATCTGTGGGGTGATATTTGGAGGCTGTGTGACTATCTTGTTCCCCAACAACTTTTTACTCAATGATTTTTACCATCCATTTGGGTAGCTTTCAGGAATCAATTATTACATAGGAGTTACAAGATGGTAATTTTAGAAACTCTTTAATTCTTTTACATACAATTTTTATCTGATAGTCTTTAAGGAAGAGCTTTCCCTTTCCCCCTCATCATCTTTGATTCTTTTTTTTCTTTTATTTGTTATAAACACCAGGTATGTCTCCTGAAGTTGGCCCATGTGACTTACTATACTTTGAGTCTTGTTGCTATAGGCACTGCTGTGTAAAGGGCTGTTAAACCAAGAGAATTTTTGCTTTATAGCAGTTTGGTCATTTTTTTATCATGTGATTATTCTTAAAATGAGAACTTTTATAGACCATAATTGTTATAAACTTAGGTAAAAAATTATACCACTTTGGATCTTTTTTTGATTAATTCTACTGAAACATAAGCTTTTCAGAAACTGGGGCAACTGTGTTAAGGAATTCCCATTTACACCAGGCAAGAAAGTAAACAGTAAGTGGAGAGTAGGGTAACAAACACCTACGGTATCAAAAAACAACCGTGAAAAGGATCTGTCTTAATGTGCTAGCCCATTGCAGTTTAACATATTGCTTACAACCTTCACAATAGAATTTGAGTGACTTCAGTTACACATTCCAGGAGACTGGCAGTCTGTTACAATCAGAGTCTGAACTTTAGAGCAGGCTAATTTACAACGATGGGATGAAGAAAGTTGTGGGTTTATATTACACACTCTCACCTGACACTGTATCTGATCCCTTACCTGCTGATTGACATCTTGAATGAGCTCTTTGAAGCAAGTTCCAGCTTAATTAAAACGTTTGCTTGGTTAGCAGTGATCTGTGAAAGCCTGTGATAAATATTGAATCAGGTTCACCTGCTGGTTGCTGTGAGTGGATAAACAGCTGCTTTGTGCAGTTTAATCATGAAACTGGCAGTAGAGTACTACTGTTTGAATTTTTTAAAAAGAATAGTTGAGAAGGTATAGTTATGTCACTTTTGCTATCTTACTAGAGTGTGTGCTTATGTGAGATTTTGCACAACAGGCATTCAGTACCTGTTTAGATGGCTTGGACAGTAGCAATTGGTTGATAAAGATTAACAATAAACCCTCTTTTTTATGTCTCAAAGATCATAGTATAATTCTACCTTCATTGGCTTTTTACCACTAGCTTTTTATGTGCATGGCATTCTGAAATTAAAAAGGGTAATATTTTGTATTTTTGCCAAGTTAAATGGTAGATGAAAATGAACTTACTAAGGCTTTGTTTTGATGTGTAAGTTTATGAGTTCCAACTTTTCCACAAATTTATTATGTATTTTATAACAACTTGAGGAACTCTTTTAGATTTTTTTTTTTTAATCTGTGAAATGGAGTTAGAAATAAGCAGTGGCAATAAACTGGGTGTTTTAGAATTATGTTAAAATTAGGTAATTAACAAACATAAAAGATAAATGAATTTACAAGCAGTGGAGGAATCTTTGTAAAATTGCCTTCTTTGGACTATCAGCTTGTTTATTCCTTTACCGAATAAATGTGTCTGGCCAAGTTGGTTGTAAAGAAAATGCGGTTTCCATTTGATTTCCATTATTAAATCAGATGTACATTCTGGAAGAAAGCCCTCACCCAGTAAGTCACAGTCTTCTTGAGCACATGAGGAAAGTTTGGACTGACTTTCTAGAAATGCACACAAAATTGTGTTTGTAGTTTCTGGGTGATCTCAAACCCTCTCTTCTGTAACAGTTCATGGATCCTAAATTAAAAACTTATTTCCTAATAAATGAGGTTGAAATATTTTGGTCAAGAGGTATTAAGATGAAAACTATTCTGTGTTAATAAGCAGCTGAGGAAGAACCAGAAGGGACTGTATTTGCTGTGCTTGATTTCTTTTGAATATTTAGCATTTTTTAGGTATATTGTCCATTACAATTCTTAGCTCTACAGATTATCTCCTACAGTGGGGGTTCCTAATTCTGTACCTAAAGTTTTATAGTTTTATTCCTATCATCAGTTTGTTTGGAATTTTAGGGGGAGAAAAAAATTTAAGTTATACTTGGTCTGCTCAACCTTGTTTTTTTGATGTTTATCTACTTTGATACATGCTTTTTAAAATAAAAACTTTTTTTCATTACATTTTCATTTTTTTCATTACAGATAGTATTCTATTGATTAAAAAAACCCCACAATTTATTTATCCATTCTTTTTTGATACACTTAGCTTGTTTTCCTCACTATTTAAACAATGCTGCAAAGAATATCACTATTGTATCTGTTTAATGTGCAAGACTTTCTCTAGTATTTATACTTAACAGTGTCATGCTGGGTCAGAGTGTCTTTGTATCTTTGATTCACTAGATCACCAGTTTGCTCTACAAAGTGGATGTGCCACTTTATATTTGGGTCAGCAGTGTGTGAGAGTTGCTTCAAATCTTCTCGAACACCCTATCTGATGGATGGGAAATAGAATCAAATTACAGTTTTAATTTGCATTTTCCTAATTAGTAATGAGGTTAGCATTAAACTATATATCTTTTCTTTTTTTTTTTTTAAAGATTTTATTTATTTATTTGACAGAGAGAGATCACAAGTAGCCAGAGAGGCAGGCAGAGAGAGAGGAAGGGAAGCAGGCTCCCTGCTGAGCAGAGAGCCCGATGCGGGACTCGATCCCAGGACCCTGAGATCATGACCTGAGCCGAAGGCAGCAGCCTAACCCACTGAGCCACCCAGGCGCCCCTAAACTATATATCTTTTCTGATGTTTATTGGCCTTTCAGCTTTTCTCTTCTGTGATTCTTTTGTTCTTGATCATCTTTTGGATTTGTCTTTTAAAATGAATTGTTGGAATTTTTCATATGTTACAGATACTGGTCCTTGGTTATATGCAGAGCAGATATCCTTTCTTAGTCTATGCTGCCTTTTTCTTTTTTTTTTTTTAATAAAGGGAAGTGCAGTTTTAAATAGAAATTTTACACCCTAGTGAGATTGTGTCTTCAGTCATTGTGTTTTTGGTGTATTGTTTAAGAAATCCTTTCCCACATTGGGATCATAAAGATACTTTCCTGTACAGAGTCAGAGACCTTATTTACTACAAAACATAAAATATTGACTCTTTGGCCCTTTACAGAAAAAGTTGTTGATGTATGCTTTAAGGAGTCTCTTAATTGAGAGGTGTTCCCCCCACCTTGAGGAACATAATGTAAATCCTGTTAGAAAATATTTGACTTAAAGTCAACTAATAAATTAAAATGTTTTTTTTAATCTGAATTTTATGCCTTACCCTTAGGAATATTTTATAATTGCATTCGGTAAATAATGCACTTGAGTACTAACTTTAAACAATTCTGTAATTCATGAGTGAAACTGGTAGTGATAAGCTCAAAAACCTGTGCTTTGTAGAACAATTAAAGAATGAAGCATTGTCAGTGAGATGAGGTAACCCCTGTCATTATCTTCTACTTGGCTTGATATATCAGGAATTCTAATATTTCTTGAATGAATGAGATAGAACATATAAAGTGTTTAGCACAGGGACAGCCTTAATAAATGATTATTATTAATAATGAATATATCAGGATATGTATTTGTTGCTCACAACTATAAAGTGGCCCAAATATTAGCATAACAAGATAATTTTTCTTTTTGGCCTTGAAAATAACAGATTGCCCTGTACTTTTTCCTTTACAAGCTAACGTTTTTATTTCGAAGTAACTTTTCAATATGTGAAGAACTTCAAATTAGGATATCAATTATGCATCTATTGGGTAACAACAGTGTTGTATATGTACAGTACTTGGCTTGGCGACATAAGTCACAGTCCATCAATTAAAAAAATTTTAAGTTATAGTCATATGCAAAATACCATGTTTAATGAATGAGTTATATAAAGAAATGTAAGGCATAGTTTATGTCCTCAAGGAATTTACAGTGTGGTTGAAAGACAATACAGATATGGAAAGTTTCAGAAAAGTATGTAATTATTTTATGGGCCTAGTTTTCCCTTTATTTCCTACAAAACTTCTTTTTAGTCTTTTCCCCTCTCTTTTATATATTTATTTTTTGCATCAATATACCCTTTTATGTCTGTGTTTAGAATTTAATTCATAGCCTTCTTTTAGAAGGTTACCTGATTTTTGAATTAGCAAAATAACTTCTCTGACAATACAATAGTTCATAGCTTTCCTTTATTATTTTCCATTTTTTTTTAAAGATTTTATTTATTTATTTGACAGAGAGATCACAAGTAGATGGAGAGGCAGGCAGAGAGAGAGAGAGAGAGAGGGAAGCAGGCTCCCTGCTGAGCAGAGAGCCCAATGCGGGACTCGATCCCAGGACTCTGAGATCATGACCTGAGCCGAAGGCGGCAGCTTAACCCACTGAGCCACCCAGGCGCCCTATTTTCCATTTTTAAAATGTATTTAGTCACTGTGCTCATTTTTATTTTTCAACTATTTAACCATAGTTCTTTCTTTTTTTTTTTATTTTTAAAGAGTTTGCTTATTTATTTGACAGAGATCACAAGTAGGCAGAGAGGCAGGCAGAGAGAGAGAGAGGGAAGCAGGCTCCCTGTGAGCAGAGAACCCGATGCGGTACTTGATTCCAGGACTCTGGGATCATGACCTGAACTGAAGGCAGAGGCTTTAACCGACAGAGCTACCCACGTGCCCAACCATAGTTATTTCTTAATATATATATATATTTTAAATATTTTATTTATTTATTTGACAGAAATCACAAGTAGGCAGAGAGGCAGGCAGGGAGAGAGGGGGCGGCAGGCTCCCTGCTGAGCAGAGAGCCTGATTCGGGACTCGCTCCCAGGACCCTGAGGTCGTGACCTGAACCGAAGGCAGAGGCTTTAACCCACTGAGCCACCCAGGGGCCCCTCTTAATATATGTTTTAACGGTTTTATTTATTTAAGAGAGAGAGAGCACAAGTGGGGTGAGGGACAGAGGGAGAAGCAGACTCCCTGCTGAGCAGGGAGCCCAATGCAGGGCTCAATTCTCAGACTTCAGGATCATGATCTGAACTGAAGGCAGATGCTTAACTAACTGAACCATCTTGGTGCCCCTAGGCATAGAAGTTTTTATATTGTTTTTGTGGGGAAAGGTTGGAGAAATTTATGAAACTTAAGACCTTGAAATTTTATCTTACTTGAACTTATAGCTTTGTGAAAGTGACAAGGACTCAGAATTTGGTCTTTCAAGATCAAATCTTATAATCTTTCTTCATTCTTTCAAAAAAATTAGATATATATTTCTATATTGTAGGACAAGAGAGAGAATAGAAATTGTTAGACATGAAGGAAATTTTCTAAAATCCTTGATTGCTGACCCTCTAAGAACAGTTTTGACTATCATAGATTTGAAATGTATTTTTTTTAAAGATTTTATTTATTTATTTGACAGACGGAGATCACAAGTAGGCAGAGAAGCAGGCAGAGAGAGAGGAGGAAGCAGGGTCCCTGCTGAGCAGAGATCCCGATGCGAGGTTCGATCCCAGGACCCTGGGATCATGACAGGAGCCGAAGGCAGAGGCTTTAACCCACTGAGCCACCCAGGCACCCCTGAAATGTATTTTTAAACAGTTGACTCCTACACGTGGAAAAAATATAGCTGTCACACCCACTTGCATCTCTTGTGTTTCTTCGTAGTTATGTAGGCTCCATGCCCAACGTGGGGCTTGAACTCATGACCCTGAGATCAAGAGTCACATGCTCCACTGATTGAGCCAGCCATGTGCCCCTGTAGTTTTGTTTGTTTATTTTTTTTTCTCCTTAAATAATAATGGAATTTTGGTGTTACTTGGGTTGGGTTTTCTTGTCTTTTGTTAAAGTAAAAGGACTCCTGACAGTTTCTAACTATAGGAGAAAAAGCCATCTCTTAAAGGACTGCTCTGCCACTTTCAGGTCTTAGAGATTATGGGTTTTAGGAAGCCTATATGTTTCATCTTTCTTGACATTCAGATATGTTAGATGAAAATGAATACTTTTTAATTTATTCTCCACTTCCTCATGCAATCTCTATAAATTCAAAGGTCAAAAGCAAAAGGAAAATATATCTTTGAAAGATAAACCCAATAGCTGATTAGCAGGAGAAATACTTAATGAAAGGTACAAAATTATTTAATTTTGTTCATTTATTGTTTAAAGATGGCTAGGTCAAAGTGTTTCAGAGAAAGAGTCCATAAAGTGTTAGCCTATTAATTGGATTGGAGGATATTAGGACTTCTGTCTTGACTGTTTTCAGTATTCTTTCTCTAGTTTTCTTACAGAATTGAAAATAAGTGATTTTTTTTTTTTAAGATTTTATTTATTTGACAGAGATCACAAGTAGGCACAGAGGCAGGCAGAGAGAGAGGAAGGGAAGCAGGCTCCCTGCTGAGCAGAGAGCCCGATGCAGGGCTCGACCCCAGGACCCTGGGATCCTGACCTGAGCCGAAGGCAGAGGCTTTAACCCACTGAGCTGTCCAGGCGCCCCTGAAAATAAGTGATTTTGGTGCAAATAATTCCAAATGTCTTTTTGAAGCCTCTCTTCTCTTGCCACATTCAGTTTTTTCCTATATTAAATATGATTGTACCAAATCCTTTAAATAGAACTTCAATAGACAATCACACCTGAAGAAATAATTCTTTAATATTGCAAAGGAAAAAGAATCAACTTTCTTTCTTAATTTCCATCTTCTACAATACTTGCCTAAACAACCACTAGAAAACCATGTTCTTAGAAGATATAATTGCTTCAGACCACTGTAAGACATAATGAACAAAAACATGTTTAATATAGAATTAACCATAGCTTATAGTTTTATCAGTTATGGAGTGAAAACCAGATTTAAAGTACCTAAATAAAGCTGCTATAATGGGAAAAGTTTTCTGAAATTAGTTCCGATCTTTTATTTTTGTTAGTTATAGCTACTATCATAACATTTTAAGATAGGGAGATCCTTTTTTAAAATTACTAATGCCAAATTCATCCCTTTTAAAAAGTAAAAAAAAAGTTTTAATATAAAACAGCATTATAAAACTGTATAATAGCATCCCTTTTTATTTGAAAAAAGTTATATAGGAGATATATATGTATGAGGGTCTGTAGGTTATATATTACATTATTTGTCATAGGTGGTTGACTCATTTTGTTTATCTCAATATTGTTTGGACTTTTGGTTAGAAAAAAGTGGAATTAAAATGAAAGGTTTAGGTGGTAAAGCTTTAAGTGGAATTGATGTTCAAAGTGTTTCATCAAAAAGGAGGTTTTCGAAGCCTTGAGAGAAGACCACTTTATTAGATTACTTTTATGCTTGGATATAATATATCCATATAGTATATAGCATTCCAATATTCAACATAATATTCAGTATTTAATTTTTTATATCATAGGGAAGAGAAATAGTATAATTGAGTGAAAAGATTAAAAGTATTGAAAAGTAAACTAATTCTGCTACCTAGAGTTATTTTACCTCATTTACTAGGTTAATTAATTAATGTGATCATTGCACAGGCCAAAAAAATTCAGTCAGAGATATCATGATATAATTTGCATTCCATTTTCTGTATGACCATAAATTGTTAGATATTGCAACATATGTAACATAAACCACATGTCAGCTGTTTCCTGCCTCACTGTTGACAAGAGCTCCATTCATAACTCTTCTTTTTATCCTTTCAGTGAATAAGTAATTATTCAATATAGAAGGCAGGATATTTGGAACTGGCTATTTAATGTGGCAGCACTCTGTAATGAAATCTGCTGCTACTGGCAACTTGAGAGGGGAATGTAACAATTCCAGCATGACTGTAACTTTATCTTCTTTGACTGACTGTTTATTTGGCACATCAGTGAACCTTTTATCCCAGTGAGTGACAGCTCCAGAAGGGTCACATTTACATCCATTCTATCATGTATTGTAATATTTAATGGCGGACAAGGTTGAGCGAGACTGGGAGTAATTTGAACTTGCTTTTCCACCGAGTTGAGGCTAAAAGACAGCTTGATCCCCAGTGTTGTGGTGTAACATGCAATGACTTAGCATTTGTTTATGAAGGCTACTCTTACTGATTATGATTAAAAAAAAAGTCTTCAGTTAAATGGTGTATTTGTTCAGTTGAACAAATTCTCTTAAGCTACTGTGCTATTTAGCTCTTTTTCCCCATCAGTGACCCCTTCTGTAACTATTTCACAGTATTTCTCTTAAATTAGACTGCATTTTGTCTCATTTGTATAGTAATTGGGATTGAGGAGAGAGTAGTTATTAAGAACTCATGGTTCTAATGTATAGCATTAAATAGAATAGTTTTAAGAACTCATGGTTCTAATGTATAGCCTTAGATTTTTTATTTTATTTTTGGGGTTGGGAAACAGAAGAGGAAAATCAGGTAAATTACAGACTATATTCCTGCTGTTCCATATGTTGTGTTTAAGGAGACATTTATCTAATTATTTTAGTTATGGAACTGAATTATGAATAAAATTGTTCAGAAAAAGCTGTCCTGAAAAATTATACTGATGGATTTGAATTCCATGACAGGTAATCAAATTTCAGATGTACTTGTTCCAGACAAACAACCTGCCTTTATTAATACATATTAACAATTTGCATTCATTTGCATCCCTAAGGTAGATAATATTTTTCTTATATTTAATGATATTTTAAATTTGACTTGATATTTCTATTTTTTGCAAGCTATATTTAAAATGCTCTTTAAAATGTTGGTACAGAATATTTGCATGGGCTATGCTGTGAACAAAAATAAAATTAACAACTCTAAACTGTAGTATTACGAGTTTACTTGAAGCCTAAGCAAAAATGAAAATTGTCCTCCATTTTATCTTATTTTTATAATTAGAATTAAAACCTTTTAAAACATTTAGAATTTGAGTGTTGGAATGATATGTTAGAAAGCCATGCAAATGTGGAAACATTGTTTATAATTTTGAAGAGTGCAAGAAAACCAATTTGAAATGGAATTTGTATTTTTTTTCTTTAATGGCAAGTTTTAGATGATGTAATATCTTGACATTTCTCTTTGATAGTTGTGTTTTATTACTTACAGATTCTGATTTTGTGAGAGGTTTGATAACATTTTTTGTGGCATGCCAGACATAAATTGTCTTCTCTTTCCTTTGTTACAGACCCCTGGTCACTGTTCCAGGTGTTGTTGTTCTACTAAACAAGGAAGCAGTCAAGATTCCTCAAATGCCACTAAGAAGGATCATGGGGGGAAATCCAAGATACCCAAAATATATTTTGGGACACGCACACACAAACAGATAGCTCAGATTACTAGAGAACTCCGGAGGACAGCGTACTCAGGGGTCCCAATGACTATTCTCTCCAGCAGGGATCATACTTGCGTCCATCCTGAAGTAGTAGGTAACTTCAACAGAAATGAAAAGTGCATGGAATTGCTGGATGGAAAAAATGTGAGTAAAGTTATTTTGTTTTAGAGAAAAAAATAAGGCTGAAAAGATTCAATTTGCTCAATTTTCTATGCATTCATATTCTGTTTTATATGTGTATTTCCCGTGATAGTCAAATAACTTACAAAAATCAAATTAATTGCTAGTATTGCTATTTTTTGAAAAGTAACTTTACCATAAAATCTTTCTACATCAAAAACTGATGACATACTGTACGGTGACTAACATAAAAAAAAAAGAAAATCGTAAGTTTAAAATGACAGGTTTTGGTTCTAAAGCTTTGGGATATTTAATTCCTTGAAATTAATTCCCATTTTAGTCAGATATCTTCTTACCTCATTGAAATCCCACTACCAAAAATAGTCAGATATGGATGATATCATGGGAGAAGATAAAGTATTTAAATAAGTTAGTTAAATTTAATCTAATATATTTTATATATTTTAAAACTTAATTAGAAGATAGTTTATTTAGGGTCTCTTTCTGAGTAAATTTTTAAATGTTTTTTAGTTGAATGAGAAATATAATGATTATCCTATCTTGTAATTTTGATTAGTATAAACTTCTCTTTCAAAAAAAGTTATATGAAATTATTAACTTTAAAGATATGTCATTGGTGGTTTTAAAGTATTCCAGGGAAATCTTGAATATGAATTTGGTCAAGGTAGAAATTGAGAAGTCTTTCTTAGTAAATACATAATTTTTTTGATGGTATTAGTTTGGTAGTCTGTACAGTTTAATAACTTGTTTAGTCTGAAACTGGCTACAAGTCTGGAATATACTCAGAATTTATTCATGAATAATAAATTGATAGTCTGTGAAATGATCAGTGATAAATTAATATATTTTGAAAGTTCTTTCACTAGTATTTTGTCGAACAGAATTGGTTCTACACAAAAGACTATGAGCCATAGCCCCTAGAGTTTCATTTAATTGGTATATCACCTTCTACCCATGTAATGTGAATAAGTTATTTTGTATTATGCATTTCTTTCTCCTTGTTTATAAATACTTGAAGATACCTGCTTTTAGTTATTTGTCTGGACCTAATTCTGCCTCAGAATGCTTAGCTCATAGCCAAACATGAACATTGTTTTTCTTGTTCTCAAGTCCTTAGGGTAATTTGGTATTGTAATGTTGGCCAATTACAAAGTCACTGTAGGTGTCTATGCTTACTATGGCTGAATTACCAAAGTGAAATGATAAATAGATAACTGACAGTTTGGGTAAAAAGGAGTTTAAAGTGTGATAACACTTCAATTGACAGTCTCCCCTCAGGATTGTGTTACACTGCTAAAATGGATGAGCCATTCTGGTTTTGCTATCATTCTTCACAGGAGTGTCGTTCTAAGTGCCCTTAAAGTGTAAACTTTCTGATTTTTTGGCTTGATCCAAAGGCACATGTGTTTTTGTTCACTGTTTCTTTTACGAAAGTGCTCCTATACTGGAAAAGCAATGCATTTATCTGCTGAAAGTTAATTTTTGTTTCAATTAAGAAAAAATAATTAACTAGCACCAGAAATAATTCTACAAAATTATTTTAGGTATGGAAAAATATGTTTTTTGTGAAGATGAGATTTAATGGTTAATAATCATGCTCTCATTATTTTAATGTTGGGTCACATTTTATAGATGTGTCCATATATACTTATGTATAGAAGAAGAATAAATGAAATACATCAAAATATTACTAGTACATTCTTTCTGTTATAGAATTATAGATAATTTAGTGGAATTTTTGTACTCCTTTGTATCTTCTAGATATTTTATAGTGAACACTCTTTATTGTTTCCCCTAAGACATTCCTCTCTCCCTTTCTCCTTTCTTCCTTTCTTTTTATTACTTATATTCGATTAAATAATACAGTCTCATGGCTCAAACTGAAAATATACAGAATTGTTTATAGAGAAAAATCTCTCTCACTCCTGTCCCCAAGTCACTTAAGTGTCATCTTTGAAAGCAACCAGTGATACCATTGTTCTTTTGTATCTTTCAAGAAATATTTTTGCCTAATATCACTTTATAATCAAAGCAAAGGCACAACAAGCATAATTAAAAACTTTTTTCAGGTTAATTTGGGTTATCTAGAGCTATACTGATCTGGAGCTCTGTCTGAGTCAACTAATAGAGTTTCTTAAAATGGTGGTGATTATGGATACAATATAATTTCTCTCCTGTAAAATCTTTGTAGTTTTAATGATGTTCTGAAAATACTGAAATAAACTTGTTTTATTCTTTTGTTCCAGCATTGATTCACATTTCAATAATGGCTGTTTATTTTTAGGGCAAATCCTGCTATTTTTATCATGGTGTACATAAAATTAGTGATCAACACACATTACAAACTCTTCAAGGGATGTGCAAAGCCTGGGATATAGAAGAACTTGTCAGCTTGGGGAAAAAACTAAAGGCATGTCCGTATTACACAGCACGAGAACTAATAGAAGATGCTCACATAATATTTTGTCCTTACAACTATCTTCTAGATGCACAAATAAGGGAAAGTGTGAGTAACTGTGTGAAAATTAGAACTTTTCTCCTATGTATTGGAATATGAATGATCAATGTGAAAGCTTTTAGATGTTTTACTTTTTACTTTATTTTTTTTGCTTTATATTTAATTTATGTAAATGTATAAGCAGATTAGGGTACTGAAAACATATACTGAGATGTATTAAAAACTGAATTTTAGACCTTATCATTTTAATGTCTAAAGTAATTAATACTTTTGAGGACCTAGTATACTTTTAAAGAGCTAGTACTGAGTGGGATTCTTTTTTTTTTTTAAGATTTTATTTATTTATTTGACAGAGAGTGAGAGAGAACAAGTAGGCAGAGTGGCAGGTGGAGGGAGAGGGAGAAGCAGGCTCTCCGCTGAGCAGGGAGCCTGAAGCGGGGCTCAATCCCAGGACCCTAGGATCATGATCTGAGCCAAAGGCAGCTACTTTAACCAACTGAGCCACCCAGGTGCCCCACAGAGTGGGATTCTGATGGGTTTTTTCAGCCTATAATAATGACATTTTGGGCTTGACAGTGTTTTGTTGTGGTCATTTATTTTGTGCACTGTAGGATGCCGAGCAGCATCTGGTTTTATCCACTAGACACTGGTAGCACCCTTAACAGCTGTCACAATCAAAAATGTCTCCAGACGTTGCCAAATATAACCTGGGGGGCAAAATTACTCCCAGTTGAGACCCAATAATAAGTATCATTCCTTCTATTTATAAATGGTCAGAATTATTTTAAAACATTCATCTGAAAAATCTATAGTTTGAAGAACTTTGTGGGGAGAATATGTATACTATGTAAATTATGCTTTGTGAGATTTTGAGAAATGAAGTTTGGATATCGTATTTGTGTTTATTTGCATGGTTCTTAGAACCATCCAGTTGTTGTAGCATAAGAGAAAAAGTGAATTACTTGGGGGAGCCTGGGTGG
This sequence comes from Lutra lutra, assembly GCF_902655055.1. NCBI lineage: Eukaryota > Metazoa > Chordata > Mammalia > Carnivora > Mustelidae > Lutra > Lutra lutra. Next base: position 34,712,594 of record NC_062293.1, read on the forward strand.
CTCATTCTGTTAGGCATCTGACTCTTTTTGGTTTTTTTTAAAGATTTTATTTATTTATCTGACAGACAGAGATCACAAGTAGGCAGAGAGAGAGGAGGAAGCAGGCTCCCCGCCAAGCAAAGAGCCCGATGCAGGGCTTGATCCCAGGACCTTGGGATCATGACCTGAGCTGAAGGTAGAAGCTTTAACTCACTGAACCACCTAGGTACCCTAGGCATCTGACTCTTGATCTCTGCTCAGGTCTTGATCCCAAGTTCATGAGTTTGGGCCCCACTTTGGGCTCCTCACTGGGCATGGAGCTTACTTAAAAAAAAAAAGAATAATTTCATATATTCACCTGTTATTTTTCTCTCTAGATCTGACTGCACAGCTCTCATTAGCTTTCTACTTAAACTTGATAGGCATTATTATATTTACTATTCCTGCTTTCCTCTTATTTGGTTTCCTCTTGGCTAGGCCCCTTTCATTTGAGCCACTGTACATATCAATGCCAGGTCAGTCTTCCTAATATTACTTTTATTACATCTTTCTTCTGCTTGAAAATATATTGCACTCTTGGCTCATGAGTTAAAGTCCATATCTCTTATTTTATTTAATTTAAAAAATTTTTTTTTTAAATTTTTTTTTATTTTTTTCAGCATAACAGTATTCATTATTTTTGCACCACACCCAGTGCTCCATGCAATCCGTGCCCTCTACAATACCCACCACCTGGTGCCCCCAACCTCCCACCCCCCACCCCTTCAAAATTCTCAGATCGTTTTTCAGAGTCCATAGTCTCTCATGGTTCACCTCCCCTTCCAATTTCCCTCAACTCCCTTCTCCTCTCCATCTCCCCTTGTCCTCCATGCTATTTGTTATGCTCCACAAATAAGTGAAACCATATAATAATTGACTCTCTCTGCTTGACTTAAAAATTTTTTTTTTTTAGAGATTTCTTTTTTTTTTTTTTTAAAGATTTTATTTATTTATTTGACAGAGAGAGGTCACAAGTAGACAGAAAGGCAGGCAGAGAGAGAGAGAGAGAGAGAGGGAAGCAGGCTCCCTGCTGAGCAGAGAGCCCGACGCGGGACTCGATCCCAGGACCCTGAGATCATGGCCTGAGCCGAAGGCAGCGGCTTAACCCACTGAGCCACCCAGGCGCCCCTAATTTTTAAAATTTTTAAAAAAATTGATTTCAATTAATAAACATATAGTGTATTATTAGTTTCAGAGGTAGATTTCAGTGATTCATCAGTCTTATGTAATACCCAGTGCTTGTTACATCATATGCCGTCTTTAAGGTCCATCACCCAGTTATCCTATCCCCCCAATTCCCCTGCCCTCCAGCAACCCTCAGTTTGTTTCCTATGACTAAGAGTCTCTTACGGTTTGTCTCCCTTCATCTTGTTTTATTTTTCCCTCTCTTCCCACATGATCCTCTGTTTGGTCTCTTAAATTCCATGTATGAATGAGATCATATGATAATTGTCTTTCTCTGATTGACTTATTTTGCTTAGCATAATACCCTTTAGTTCCATCGTGTCATTGCAGGTGGCAAGATTTCATTCTTTTTGATGGCTGAGTAGCATTCCATTTTATATATATATGTATATAGATATACATATATATATACACACACACCACATCTTTATCCATTCATCTGTTGATTAAAGTCCATTTCTCTTAAGCTTACTCTCATGATGCTCAATAGTCTGGCTTGAATCTGCCTTTTTGGATATATCCGCTACAAACTCCCAACTTGGACCCTTAAAAAATTACCTCGTAGTCCCCTGAGGATACCTTGTTCCTAACTATATCTCTGCTTTTGATGATGCCTATATTGAAATGCCTGACTCCCTTTGCTATCCAAATCCAAATTCTACTCACTGTTTATTTATTTATTTATTTATGAGAGAGAGGGGTGGAGGACAGCAGGAGAGGAAGAGAGAATCTTAAGCAGGCTCCATGCCCAGTGGGGAGCCTGATGTGGGGCTTGATCTCACAACCCTGGGTTCATGACCTTAGCTGAAATGAAGAGTTGGACACTTAACTAGCTTAAGCCACCCAGGCACCCCTCTACTCATCTTTTGAACCCCAATATATTTCTTATTCTTCCATGGTTCTTTTTCAGTCATTGTCAACTCTATATATTATTTTCCTCAGAATAACTCACTGGCAAATACTTTGTAACATTTCTTCATATAAGCCAGGACTCTTTCAATCGCAAATGACAGAAACCCAGCTTCAGTAGAGCTTAAAGAAAAAAATACTTGACCAATTTCATTGTGAAGGCTTTATTTTCAGGCTGTTTCTTTCCAATGGGAACAAAGATAACCTCAAGCAGCCACCTAACCTGGAAAAAAAGAACATGATCTTAAATTTACTACCCAGATTTCTCTGATTAGCCTACCTTGAATCTCATCTCCATTCTTGAACCTGTGACTGTAGAGGGATGGAATACTTTATTTAATTGACAAGCCTGGGTTCTGAGTCTGTGTTGTGAGAGTGGTGATGTCCCTTGATTAACAGATTAACAGTTCTATCCACATCACATGTAGCTGGGGAAGAATAATTCTCAAAATGAAGGGATGTAGGAACAACATAAATGAAATAGATACATGCTGTATTATATTTTGAGAGTCTTTTGAATCCTGTATAATTATTTTAGTTTTAAAGTTTTTTTGTTTGCCCCCCCGCTTTTTTGTTGTTGTTGATTTCTGAACATTTATTTTGAATACATTTATCTTGTTAATTTTTAATAATTAATAATTTAATAATTTCAGTTGTCATCTTGGGTTTTTAGATAGATGATCATGTCACCTTGTTTGCCCCCTTTTAACATTATGTTGGAGATTGTATAGTGTGATTTTTATACACTTTGATGTGGCCATCAATACCTTAATCTAGACTCACTTAAAAGGTATTTTGGTTGATAGGTTTGCAAAGTATTTTGAGAGTGAAAAATGAGAAACTGTAATGTTGAGCTGATATTTGTTAGCTTTAGTGTTTTAAAAGTTTTAAAACCTAGAATCAGTTACTTATATAATTATCCTTGTCATGTTGCCTGTAGTATGAAATTTTAAATCAAAATATCTTGCCTACTGCTGTTAAGTCCATTTTCCTGAATGTTTTACAGGAAAATTTTTTTGTCTTACAGATGGATATCAATCTCAAAGAACAGATTGTCATTTTAGATGAAGCTCATAACATTGAAGAGTGTGCTCGGGAATCAGCAAGTTACAGTGTAACAGAAGTTCAGCTTCGGTTTGCTCGAGATGAACTAGATAGTATGGTCAACAATAATATAAGGAAGAAAGACCATGAACCCCTACGAGCTGTGTGCTATAGCCTAATTAAGTAAGAACATTTTCTTAACAGTGTCATTTTTGCTGCCTTTGTATTAAAAACATGCTTTATTATGCCACAGTATTTTAATTAGTAAACTTTGATCAAGCAACTTGGGAAATGGATTATTCCTTGCCTGTTAAACTTTTAGAAATAGGCCAGTCCAAACTTCTGTCTTGTTCAAAGAATATAATAAACATTCAATTTTTAAATTGATAATTGTGAATCTTATTTCTAATTTAACAGCCCCATGTATGATGTATATAGGACATTGGACTAAACATAAACTAAAGGGGATTTTAAGTAACATATTTAAAAATTTTGGATTAGAGCTTTGATTTATTGCTTTATCTTTCAGTTTGAGTAGGACTCTGGTTTGATGAGTTTTAATTAACCAAGATCTCAGTACTCTACTAGATTTTGTAATAGTTTTATTAAAGTTTACATTGAATTCCATTTTATTAGACATTAGGTTGTTGATCTAGAATCTCTTTATCTTAGATCTTGATCCTACATCCTATTCCACTTACTACAGCATTTTTCTGTTCTCTTTCCATTTTCTTAAAAATTTTTTTTGAATGTTATGTAGTCACATGTTTGAACATAAAAGGTATACAAATTTATGTTGTAAAAACTCCTTTCCACCCCATCTGTTTAGTTCCTCTCCTCCTGAACAAGTGTATCATTCAGTGCATATTTACAAGCAAATTTCATGCATACATGAGCCAATATAGATACTTTTCCCTATTCCTCCTTTTTTACCTAAGTGATGGCATACTGTATTTTCATTTTTTTGTCTTCTCCATTTTTTTCTGTAAGATTTATTTAGAGAGAGTGTGTATGCAGGTGAAGGGAAGGGCAGAAGGAGGGGGAGAGAGAGAATCTCTAGCAGACTCCCTGCTGAGCATGGAACCTGATTATATAAGGCTTGATTTCACAACCCTGAGATTATGACCTAAGCCAAAATCAAGAGTCAGATGCTTAACTGACTTAGTCACCCAGACACCCCATTGTCATTTTAAGCATAAAAATGTTATTTTTAAAGCCATTTTATTGAAGTATGATTGACATACACAAAGGTGTAAATATTTAATGTATATACAACTTGATGAGTTTGCAGGGAGCCTGATGTGGGGCTCAATCCCAGGACCCTGGGATCATGACCTGAGCTGAAGGCAGACACTTAATGACTGAGCCACTTTGGTGCCCCATCCAGTGTAGTTTTTACTTACATTTCTCTTAATATGATTGGTATTAAGCATTTTTTAAAAAAGATTTATTTGTTTTAGAGAGAGAGAGACCAGGTTGGGGGTTGAGGAGAGGCAGAAAGAAAGGGAGACAGGTCCCAAGCAGATTCAGCACTGAGCATAGAGCCCAGCATGGGGGTCAATCTCATAACCCTGAGATCACTACCTGAGCCAAAACCAAGAGAAGGACATTTGACCTACTGGGCCACCCAAGCACCCCAATATTAAGTATTTTTAAAGGCTATTTATATTTCCTTTTCTGTTGATTGTTGACATCTTTCTCTCTCTCTCTCTCTTTTTTGGTTTTGTTATGGTTCTTATTGATTTGTAGAAGCTCTTTGCACATTAACCCTTTGCCTGTCTATGATAAAAGTTGCAAATACATTCCCCCTATTTTGCCACGTGGTTGCGTCTTTCCTTGTATTTTTGTCATGTAGCAGTTTGTCTTTTTTTTTTTTTTTTTTTTTGACAGAGAGAGATCACAAGCAGGCAGAGAGGCAGGCAGAGAGAGAGGAGGAAGCAGGCTCTCCGCTGAGCAGAGAGCCCGATGTGGGGCTCGATCCCAGGACCCAAGATCATGACCTGAGCCGAAGGCAGCGGCTTAACCTGCTGAGCCACCCAGGCGCCCCCAGTTTGTCATTTTTATTTCACAGCAGAATTTGTGGAAAGAGTTGCCTATAGTTGTTAATTCTATTTTCTCACTTCCCAATCTTTCCTTACTAATCTCAGTTGGGTTGTCTGCAGAATTCTACTAAAACTGTTCTTATCAAGGTCACCAGTGATCCGTATGTTCCAATCCAAAGGTTAATTTTCTGTTATCTTACTCAGCCATTCAGCAGTGTCATTTGGGTATTGTGGACTACTATCTCTATGAATAATGTTTTTGGCTTAACTTCTGTGAAATAATGGAAAATATTGCACATTGCTCTCTGTCCCCAGTTTCTGATACAGAAGTTCTAAAACCTTTGTAATTTCCTAAGTGATAAGATCACTAAGAGCATGTTTGACTCCAGTTCCTGACAGAACTCTTAAATCCTTTGGGATTTCTTGGGTGCTAGGACTGTCTTTTTTCTAATGAGGCGGTGTTTGGTGGGCTTCTGGATGGGGGTGGTCACTAGAAACACTAAACCATGATTAGTAGCTTAGAACTTTCAGCCCCATTTCCCTCTGGAAAGGGGAGAGGGGGTGCAGATTGAGTTGATAATAGATCATGCCTATGTGATGAAGCCAGGTTTCAGAGAGCTTCCAGATTGGTGAACACATTTATGTTCTTGGAGCATCCTACCTTTCCAGGTATAGAAGCTTCTGTACTCAGACCCTTCCAAACCTCTCCCCATTTATCTCTTCATCTGGCTCTTTATCTGTATCCTTTATTATATAAAAACTGGTAAATAGGTATTTCCTGGAGTTCTGAGGATTGTTCTAGTAAATAATCAAACCTGAGGCAGTGTCCTGGGAACCTCTGATTTATAATTGCTTGGTCAGAAGTACAGATGACAACTGGGACTTTAATGCTGACATCTGAGGTGAAGAGGTGGGGAGGGCAGTCTTGTCATACTGAATACTTCGCCTGTGGAGTCTGTGCTAACTCCAGTTAGTGTCAGCATTGAATTGAATCCTAGGACATCCAGCTAGTGTATTGGAGAATTGCTTAGTGTAAGGAAAAAAGAACCCCACTTAAATTTAGTGACCAAATATGTCAGAAGTGAAGTAGTGAGACAAGAGGAGACATAGAGGAGTACTTTTTCCTAGACAGCCTCTATGAGACCTTCTGGTTTTGCTCTTCCTCACAGTTCATTTTTTCTCAATTTCTTTTGATAGTTCTTATTCTGTTTGATGTCTAAATGTTGAAGTGCCTCAGGACTTGGTCCTGAGACCTCATTTCTTCTCTATCACTGTACTTTGCCTAAATTATATAACTGAGTACCATAGTAGTACTAGTAAGGCCTGAATCTGTGCCTAACCCAATCAGTAATAAATCTAGATTCTAGTCTGTCTCTGGAATGCTATTTTCATATATCCAACTGTACTTTATAATCTGTTTGGATTTTAATTTCAACTTTACAAAATGAACTCCTTCCCTTCCCTTACCTACTCCCCCAAAATGCCCAGTCTTATTTAAGCAAACAGTACCAGCCAGTTCCTCAAATAAAAAATCTGTTACCCTTAATTACTGCCTCACCTCATCCAACTCATCATTAAATTTAATAAATGCCACCTGTACAATATATCCCAAATCCTTCAATCTCATAGCTATTATCCTAGAATAATCTCTTAACCAGAATTCTTTAACAGCATCCAGCAGGTCTCTGCTTTAACTCTTGCCTTTTGCCTATAATCCATTCTAGCTTAGAAACTGGAATCACTGTTTAAACATTTAAAATGGATTTTCTCTCTCTCTCTTTTTTAAAAATTGTATTTATTTATTTAGAGAGTACGTGAGTCAGGGAAGGGGTAGAGGGAGAGGAAGAGAGAGAATCTAAAACAGACTCTGGAAGTGCCAGACAGGGGGCTAGATTTCATGACCCTGAGATCATGGCCTGAGCTGAAATCAAAAGTCAGACAATCAATGAACTGAGCCACCCAGGTGCCCCAGATTATCTCTTATTTAAAATACTCCATTTAAGGGACACCTGGGTGGCTCAGTCAGTTAAGCATCTGACTCGACTTAGGCTCAGATCCTGATCTCAGGGCCATGGGATTAGGCCCCATATCAGGCTCTGTGCTGGGTGTGGAGCCTGCTCAAGATTGTCTCTCTCCTCCCTGTGGTCCTCCCTACCCCCCTGCTCACAGGCCTGCATTTTTTCAGTCAGTCAATCAATCCTTCATTAAAAACCTTCCCACTGGATTTTTTTTTTTTTTTTTTTTTTTTTTTAGTAGAGAGGCAGGCAGAGAGAGAGAGAGAAGCAGGCTCCCTGCTGAGCAGAGAGCCCGATGCGGGACTCGATCCCAGGACCCTGGGATCATGACCTGAGCCAAAGGCAGCGGCTTAAACCACTGAGCCACCCAGGCGCCCCCCCCACTGGATTTTGAATAGAATGCAGACTCATTACCTTGGCTCAATATGATCTGATTCCTGCTTAACACTAACATTGTTCTAACATTGTTCATAATGTTATTCCTTTTTGCCCATTGTGTTGCAACCACAGTGGCTTTCTGTCAGGTCTTTAAGCAAAATTTGTTAACCACTTCAAAATCTTTGCACTAGCTATTCTTTCTGCTTGGAGTTTTGTTTTGTTTTTCCTTTTCTGATCCTTCATGACTGGGTACTTTTGCATTCTGTTGTTAGAATAAATGTCACCTCAGGGAGAACTTCCTTGGCATTCACATTAAAATAGCAAGTAGACTACATTAAGCTAATTTATTTTCATTATATAACTTTTCAGTACCTGATATTTTCTTGTTTCATGTATCTAAGTTTATTTATCTCTTTAGTAGAAAGTAATTTTCATAAGAGTAAGGATCGTACCTATTTTACTTATTGCTGTATTTCTGGTACCAGTACAGTGTCTGGCATAATACAGGCATTTAAGTACTTACTAAATGTAAAAATGTGTAGGTATACGTAAAACTGAGTATATTTTCTAGTAACTCTTTTTTTATTTAATATGTAACAGCTTAGGGGCACCTGGGTGGCTCAGTGGGTTAAAGCCTCTGCCTTTGGCTCAGGTCATGATCCAGGGTCCTGGAATTGAGCCCTGCATGGAGCTCTCTGCTCGGCAGGGAGTCTGCCTCACCTCCCACCCCCCGACCCTGCCGCCTACCTCTCTGCCTACTTGTGATCTCTGTCTGTCAAATAATAAATAAAATCTTTAAAAAAAAAAAAGTAACAGCTTAATTTTTTTATTAGATTGTTTTATATTTCCTTTATGCAATTTGGGATCAGCTTCTATACCTGGTTCTCAGTTGAAGAGATAAAGAGGTGTGAATCTAAAAAAACACAACTGGGAAATCACATGCATGTTTCTCTTTTCTTTCTTTTTTTTTTTTTAAAGATTTTATTTATTTATTTGACAGAGAGAGATCACAAGTAGATGGAGAGGCAGGCAGAGAGAGAGAGGGAAGCAGGATCTCTGCCGAGCAGAGAACCCGATGCGGGACTCGATCCCAGGACCCTGAGATCATGACCTGAGCCGAAGGCAGCGGCTTAACCCACTGAGCCACCCAGGCGCCCATGTTTCTCTTTTCTGAATAAAACATTTTAACTATGCAAGTGTTTCTTATGCAATATGAAACATGCATGCATTTTAAAAGATGTCTTAATTCACATTTGTATCCCAAGAGTTTCAAGGAATGTGATCAATGCATCACAGTTCTTTGATTTGTTGAAATAGTGCATGTAAGGATGATATTAGTTGATGGAATTGTTTTATTTTACTTAATTAATTTGGGAATTATTTTATTTTAGTTGGTTAGAAGCAAACACTGAACATCTTGTGGAAAGGGATTATGAATCATCATGTAAAATATGGAGTGGAAGTGAAATGCTCTTAAATTTACACAAAATGGGCATTACCACTGCTACTTTTCCAATATTGCAGGTAAGATTTTTTTTCTACCTGTGACATTTATTTAGTGCATTAGAAATGGTTTAACAGTGAATAAGTTAATCCAGACTTTAAAAACTGTAATTTAACTTTTAAAATTATATTTTATTATCTAAGTTTGCTAATCTTTAACTAATGGTGTAAATTTTGAATTAAAAAATAGCATTATTTAGTTTGAAATAAATAAGGCTTAAAGGAATGAATTTCTTTGTTCAAAACCAAAGAAGTCAATATTTTTAAGTTCTAAAATTATTTTGTCAAGTGTTTTTATTTTAAATTAACATATAATGTATTATTAGCCCCAGGGGTACAGGTCTGTGAATCACCAGTTTTATATACTTCACAGCACTCACCATAGCGCATACCTTCCCCAGTGTCCATAACCCAACCACCCTCTCCCTCCCCTGCTCCCTCCGGCAACCCTGAGTTTGTATTGGGAGATGAAGAGTCTCTTATGGTTTGTCTCCCTCCCCATCCCACCTTCATTTTCATTTTTTGCTTCCCTACCTCCCAAAACCCCCACTTTGCCTCACAACTTCCTCATATCAGGGAGATCATATGATAATTGTCTTTCTCTGATTGACTTATTTCACTCAGCATAATACCCTCTAGTTCCATTTATGTCATTGCAAATGGCAAGATTTCATTACTTTTGATGGCGGCATATATATACCACGTCTTCTTTATCCACTCATCTGTTAGTAGACATCTAGGTTCTTTACATAGTTTGGCTATTGTGGACATTGTTGTTATAAACATTCAGGTGCACGTGCCCCTTCGGATCACTACATTTGTATCTTTAGGGTATATACCCAGTAGTGCAATTGCTGGGTCGTAGGGTAACTATGTTTAACTTTTTGAGGAACCTCCACGCTGTTTTCCAGAGTGGCTGCACCAGCTTGCACTCCCACCAACAGTGTAGGAGGGTTCCCCTTTCTCCACATCCTCGCCAGCATCTGTCATTTCCTGACTAGTTAATTTAGCCATTTTGACTGGCGTGAGGTGGTATCTCATTGTGGTTTTGATTTGTATTTCCCTGATGCGAGTGATGTGGAGCACTTTTTCATGTGTCTGTTGGCCATTTGGATGTCTTCTCTGCAGAAATTTCTGTTCATGTCCTCTGCCCATTTCTTGATTGGAATTCTTGTTCTTTGGGTGTTGAGTTTGATAAGTTCTTTATAGATTTTAGATACTAGCCCTTTATCTGATATGTCATTACAAATATCTTCTCCCATTCTGTCAGTTGTCTTTTGGTTTTGTTCACTGTTTCCTTTGCTGTGCAAAAGCTTTTGATCTTGATGAAGTCCCAATAGTTCATTTTTGCCCTTGCTTCCCTAGCCTTTGGCGATGTTTCTAGGGAGAAGTTGCTGTGGCTGAGGTCGAAGAAGTTGCTCCCTATGTTCTCCTCAAGGATTTTGATGGATTCCTTTCTCACATTGAGGTCTTTCATCCATTTTGAATCTAATTTTGTGTGTGGTATAAGGAAATGGTCCAGTTTCATTTTTCTGCATGAGGCTGTCCAATTTTCCCAACACCATTTTTTGAAGAGACTATCTTTTCTCCATTGGACATTCTTTCCTGCTTTGTCAAAGATGAGTTAACCACAGAGTTCAGGGTCTATTTCTGGGCTCTCTATTCTGTTCCAGTTATCTAGGTGTCAGTTTTTGTGCCAGTACCACACTGTCTTGATGATGACAGCTTTGTAATAGAGCTTGAAGTCTGAAATTGTGATGCCACCACCTTTGGCTTTCTTTTTCAACATTCCTCTGGCTATTCGGGGTCTTTTCTGGTTCCATATAAATTTTAGGATTATTTGTTCCATTTCATTGAAAAAAATGGATGGTATTTTGATAGGGATTGCATTAAACGTGTAGATTGCTTTAGGTAGCATAGACATTTTCACAATATTTGTTCTTCCAATCCATGAGCATGGAACATTTTTTCATTTCTTTGTGTCTTTGTCAATTTCTTTCATGAGTACTTTATAGTTTTCTGAGTACAGATTCTTTGCCTCTTTGGTTAGGTTTATTCCTAGATATCTTATGGTTTTGGGTGCAATTGTAAATGGGATTGACTCCTTAATTTCTCTTTCTTCTGTCTTGCTGTTGGTGTACAGAAAGGCTACCAATTTCTGTGCATTGATTTTATATCCTGACACTTTACTGAATTCCTGTACAAGTTCTAGCAGATTTGGAGTGGAGTCTTTTGGGTTTTCCACATAAAGTATCCTATCATCTGCAAAGAGTGATGGTTTGACTTCTTCTTTGCCGATTTGGATGCCTTTAATTACTTTTTGTTGTCTGATTGCTGAGGCTAGGACTTCTAGTACTATGTTGAATAGCAGTTGTGATAATGGACATCCCTGCCATGTTCCTGACCTTAGCGGAGAAGCTCTCAGTTCTTCTCCATTGAGAATGATATTCGTTGTGGGTTTTTCATTGATGGCGTTGATGATATTGAGGTATGTACCCTCTGTCCCTACACTTTGAAGAGTTTTGACAAGAAAGGATGTTGTACTTGGTCAAATGCTTTTTCAGCATCTATTGAGAGTATCATATGGTTCTTGTTCTCTTATTAATGTATTGTATCGCATTGATTGATTTGCGGATGTCGAACCAACCTTGTAGCCCTGGAACAAATCCCACTTGGTCGTGGTGAATAATCCTTTTAATGTACTGTTGGATCCTATTGGCTAGTGTTTTGGTGAGAATTTTTGAATCTGTGTTCATCAAGGATATTGGTCTGTAATTCTCTTTTTTGATGGGGTCTTTGACTGGTTTTGGGATCAAGGGAATGCTGGTCTAATAAAATGAGTTTGGAAGTTTTCCTTCTATTTCTATTTTTTGGAAGTTTCAGGAGAATAGGAATTAATTCTTCTTTAAATGCTTGATAAAATTCCCTAGGAAACCGTCTGGCCCTGGGCTCTTGTTTCTTGGGAGATTTTTGATGACTGCTTCAATCTCCTTACTGGTTATGGGTCTGTTCAGGTTTTCTATTTCTTCCTAGTTCAGTTTTGGTAGTTATAGATATCTAGGAATGCGTCCATTTCTTCCAGATTGTCAAATCTGTTGGTGTATAGTTGATCATAATATATTCTTATAATTGTTTGTGTATCTTTGGTGTTGGTTGTGATCGCTCCTCCTTCATTCATGATTTTATTTATTTGGATACTTTCTCTTTTCTGTTTGATAAGTCTGACCAGGGGTTTATCCATCTTATTAATTCTTTCAAAGAACCAGCTCCTAGTTATGTTGATTTGTTCTACTGTTTTTTTGGATTCTATTTCATTGATTTCGCTCTGATCTTTATTATTTCTCTTCTCCTGCTGGGTTTAGGCTTCCTTTGCTGTTCTCTCTCCAGCTCCTGTAGGTGTTGGGTTTGGTTGTGTACTTGAGACCTTTCTTGTTTCTTGAGAAAGGTTTGTATTGCTATATATTTTCCTCTCAGGACTGCCTTTGCTGTGTCCCACAGATTTTGAACAGTTGTGTTTTCATTTTCATTTGTTTGCATGCATTTTTTTCAATTCTTCTTTAATTTCCTGGTTGACCCATTCATTCTTTAGTAGGATACTCTCTAGCCTCCATGTATTTGGGTTCTTTCCAACTTTTCTCTTGTGATTGAGTCCTAGCTTCAGAACATTGTGGTCTGAAAATATGTAGGGAATGATCCCAATCTTTTGGTACCAGTGGAGACCTGATTTGTGACCCAGGATGTGATCTATTCTGGAGAATGTTTCATGTGCACTAGAGAAGAATGTGTATTCTGTTGTTTTGGGGTGGAATGTTCTGAATATATCTGTGATGTCCATTTGGTCCAGTGTGTCACTTAAGGCCTTTATTTCCTTGTTGATCTTTTGCCTGGACGACCTGTCCATTTCAGTGAGGGGGTGTTAAAGTCCCCTACTATTATTGTATTATTGTCAATGTGTTTCTTTGACTTTTGTTATTAATTGGTTTATGTAGTAGGCTGCTCCCATGTTAGGGACATAGATAATTAAAATTGTTAGATCTTCTTTTTGGACAGACCCTTTGAGTATGATATAGTGCCCTTCCTCATCTCTTATTACAGTCTTTGGCTTATAATCTAATTTATTTGATATAAGGATTGCCACCCCAGCTTTCTTTTGATGTCCATTAGCATGGTAAATTGTTTTCCACCCCTCACTTTAAATCTGGTCTGTCTTTGGGTCTAAAATGAGTTTCTTGTAGACAGCATATTGAAGGGTTTTGGTTTTGTTTTTTTTTTTTTTTAAGATTTTATTTATTTGACAGAAGAGAGAGAGATCACAAGTAGGCAGAGAGGCAGGCAGAGAGAGAGAGGGGAGGAAGCAGGCTCCCTGTGGAGCAGAGAGCCCGACGTGGGGCTCGATCCCAGAACCCTGGGATCATGACCTGAGCCAAAGGCAGAGGCTTTAACCACTGAGCCACCCAGGCGCCCCAAGGGTTTTGGTTTTTTATCCATTCTGATACCCTATGTCTTTTGATTACAGCATTTAACCCATTTACATTCAGGGTAACTATTGAGATATGAATTTAGTGCCATTGTATTGCCTGTAAGATGACTATTACTGTATGTTGTCTCTGTTCCTTTCTGGTCTACTGCTTTTAGGCTCTCTCTTTCCTTAGAGGACCCCTTTTAATATTTCCTGTAGGACTGGTTTGGTGTTTGCAAATTCTTTTAGTTTTTACTTGGCCTGGAAGCTTTTTATATCTCCTTCCATTTTCAGTGATAGCCTAGCTGGATATAGTATTCTTGGCTGCATGTTTTTCTCATTTAGTGCTTTGAATATAGCATGCCAGTTCTTTCTGGCCTGCCAGGTCTCTGTGGATAAGTCTGCTGCCAGTCTAACATTTTTACCATTGTATATTACAGACTTCTTGTCCTGGGCTGCTTTTAGGATTTTCTCTTTGTCACTAAGACTTGTAAGTTTAATATAAGATGACGGGGTGTGGACCTATTCTTATTGATTTTGAGGGGGACTCTCTATGCCTCCTGGATTTTGATGCTTGTTCCCTTTGCCATATTAGGGAAATTCTCTACAGTAATTCGCTCCAGTATACCTTCCGCCCCCTCTCTCTTTGTTCTTCTTCTGGAATCCCAATTACTCTAATATTGTTTCATGTTATAGTTATCACTTATCTCTCGAATATTCCCCTTGTGGTCCAGTAGTTTTTGGTCTCTCTTTTGCTCAGCTTCTTTATTCTCCATCATTTGGTATTCTATATCACCAATTCTCTCTTCTGCCCCTTTATCCTAGCAGTAAGAGCTTCCATTTTTGATTGCACCTATTTAATAGCTTTTTTAAATTTCAGCTTGGTTAGATTCTAGTTCTTTTATTTCTGCAGAAAGGGCTTTTACTTCCAGACAGTGTTTCTCTAGTATCTTCCATGCCTTTTTCGAGCCCAGCTAGCACCTTGAGAATCGCCATTCTGAACTCTTGATATGACATATTACCAACGTCCATATTGATTAGGTCCCTAGCCTTCGGTACTGCCTCTTGTTTTTTTCCTTTGTGGTGAGTTTTTCCGCCTTGTCATTTTATTCAGTTAAGAATATATCAACGAGGAATAAAATACTAAAAGGGTGGCAAAGACCCAAGAAAAATGTATGCTAACCAAATCAGAAGAGACCCCAAATTGAGGGGAGAAGCAAAGGGGTTAAAAGAAGTTCAAAAAAAATAAAAAAAATAAATAAACAAAAAATATAGACTAGGGAATAGAACAGAGCCACCCACTTGATTTTGGGTGTATTTTGGTCTCAGAAGAATCTACCTACCAAATTTTAAAGAAAAACCTACACACACACACACACACACACACACACACATGCACACACAAAAATAAGGGTAAACATGATGAAGGGAGGGAATATGACTATAAAGATGAAAATCTTAAAAATTCTAAAAAAGGAGTTGATAAGTTAGTTGGGAAAAGAAAGAAAAAGAACATGGGGAGAATTTGCTTAGGCAGGACACTAGAACAAAGCCCTGTGTTAGATTTAGGGTATATTTTGATTTATTAGAAAAAGTTGTATCCCAAAAAAACCCTATATGTATACAAAAAATAAAGGTATATACAACAAAGGATAAAACATGACTATAACAATGAAGATTTAAAAAGTTTTTTTTTTAGGGACGCCTGGGTTGCTCAGTGGGTTAAGCCTCTGCCTTCGGTTCAGGTCATGATTCCAGGGTCCTGGGATCAAGTCTTGCATCTGGCTTTCTGCTCAGCAGGGAGTCTGCTCCCCCCTTTCTCTCTCTGCTTGCCTCTCTGCCTACTTGTGATCTCTGTCTGTCAAGTAAATAAATAAAATCTTAAAAAAAAAATGTTGAAAAACACATATTGAGCATTTTTTAAAAAGATTTTTTTTAGAAAGGTTTTGTTAAGATAAATTGGTTTAAAAAAGTTAAAAGATGAAAGAGGAAAAAATTAGAATAAGAAATTTTAAAAATTTAATTAACTTTGCAAGACTAAAGAATCATGGGGAGAAAGCCATGCATTCCATGCTTTGCTTTCCCCTCCTCTAGAATTCCGCTATTCTTCTTGATCAGTGAGCTTGGTCTTGGCTGGATGTTCTTGCTGATCTTCTCGGGTAGGGGCCTGTTGTAGTGATTCTCAAGTGTTTGCTCAAGGAGAAATTGCGCCACCCTTGCCAGGGGCCGGGCTAAGTAATCTGCTCGGGTTCACTCTCAGGAGCTGTCGTTCCCTGAATGCTTTCCGAAGAGCTCTGGAAGAAAGGAATGAAATTGGTGGCCTCCCAATCTCCACCTGGAGGAGCCGAGAGCTCAGGGCCCCACTCCTCAGTGCGCCCTCCAAGAAAAGCGCTCAATCACTCCTGTCTTCCTGGTCTCCAAGCTCACATGGCCTGTGACCGAGCGTTTCTGCCTCTGACACACAGCCCCGTTTGGAGTTTCCAAACCCAGCAGATTCCTCTTACTCTGCTCTTCCGGTGGGTCTCCCCAGATCTGCTACTTGTTGGGTCTCTGCTCAAAGAGCAGTGGTCTGACTGTGCCACGGATCACAGTTTAAGGTAACCCCGAGCTGAGATCTCATTCCTCACTTCTGTTTCTGTAGCCGGCTTCCCTGCTCTAATACCTGCGAGCTCTGCTACACTCAGACACCCTTGATCCTTCTGTGACCCCGCAGGACCTGAGACCACACTGTACCCGCAAGGGCTTCACGCCCGCTTAGCCTCTAGAGCGATGTCCCTCAGTGGAACAGACTTTAAAAGTTTGGATTTTATGCTTTGTTGCTCCACCGCTTGCCAGGAGCCAGCTCTTCCCCTTGCGGTCTATTTTCCCGTCGCTTCGGATTCACTTCTCTGCACGTCCTACCTTTCAAAAAAATGGCCGATTTTCTGTTTCTAGAATTGCTGTTCTTCTTCTCTTTGATCTTCTGTTGGATTTGTAGGTGTTCGTAATGGTTTGATAACTATCTAGCTGAACTCCTGCTACCTGATGTCATCTCAGTCTGCTGCTCCTCCACCATCTTGACTCCTCTCGAATAATCCTTTTAATGTACTGTTGGACCTGTTAGCTAGTATGTTGGTGAACATTTGGCATCCATGTTCATCAGGGATATTGGTCTGTAATTCTCCTTTCTGTTCGGATCTTTGGTTTTGGGTTCAAGGTAATGCTAGCCTCATAAAATGAGTTTCGAAGTTTTCTTTCCATTTCTATTTTTTGAAACAGCTTCAGCAAAATAGTTATCATTTCTTTTTTAAATGTTTGGTAGAATTTCTCTGAGAAGCCATCTGGCCCTTGTTTTTTTTTGTTTTTTTTTTTTTTTTTTTGGGAGATTTTTGATTACTGCTTCAGTTTCCTTACTGGGCATTGGTCTGTTCAGATTTTCTATTTCTTCCTGTTTCAGTTTTAGTAGTTTACAAGTCTCTAGGAATACATCCATTTCTTCCAGATTGCCTAATTTGTTGGAATATAGTTGCTCATAATATGTTCTTAAAGTTGTCTGTATTTTCTTGATGTTGGTTGTGATCACTCCCCTTTCATTCATGACTTTATAAATTTGGGTCTTTTTTCTTTTGGATAAGTCTAACTAGTGGTTTATCGATCTTATTTTTCAAAGAACCAGCTTCTAGTTTTGTTGATCTGTTCCGGTTTCTATTTCATTGATTTCTGCTCTAATCTTTATTATTTCTCTTCTGCTGGGTTTAGGCCTTATTTGTTGTTCTTTCTCCAGTTCCTTTAGGTGTAAGATTAGCTTCTATATTTGAGACTTTTCTAATTCTTCGAGAGAGGCGTATATTGAGATATACTTCCCTCTTAGGACTGCCTTTCCTGTATCCCAAAGGTTTTGAACAGATGTATTTTCATTCTTGTTAGTTTCCATGAATTTTTAAAAGTCTTCCTAAATTTCCTTGTTGACCCATTCATTCTTTAGTAGGATGCTCTTTAACCTCCCAAATGTTTGAGTTCCTGCCAAATTTCCTCTTGTGATTGAGTTCAAGTTTCAAAGCATTGTGGTCTGAAAATATGCAGGGGATAATCCCAATCTTTTGGTATCGGTTGAGACCTGATTTGTGACCCCGTATGTGATCTGTTCTGGAGAAAGTTCCATGTGTACTTGAGAAGAATGAGTATTCTGTTGTTTTAGGATGGAATGTTTTGTATATATCTATGAAGTCCATCTGATCCAGTGTGTCTTTCAATGCCCTTGTTCCTTTGTTGTTCTTCTGTTTGGATGATCTGTCCATTGCTGTGAGTGGGGCATTGACGTCCCCTACTATTAATATATTATTATCAATGCGTTTCTTTACTTTGGTTATTAATTGGTTTATATAATTGGCTGCTCCCATGTTGGGAGCATAAATATTTACAGCTGTTAGATTTTATTGTTGGATAGACCCTTTAAGTATGATATAATGTCCTTCTTCATGTCTTACTATAGTTTTTGGTTTAAAGTCTAGTTTAAAGTCAGATATGAAGATTGCTACCCCAGCTTTCTTTTGAGGTTCATTAACATGGTAAGTGGTTCTCCACCTTTTCACTTTCAGTCTAGAGGAGTCTTTAGGTCTAAAATGGGTCTCTTATTGATCGCATATTGATGGGTCTTGTTTGTTTTTATCCAGTCTGATACCCCGTGTCTTTTGATTAGAGTATTTAGTCCATTTACATTCAAAGTAACTATTGAAAGACGTGAATTTAGTGCCATTGTATTGTGTGCAAAAGTCCCTGTTTCCGCACATTTTTTAAATAAAGATTTTATTTATTTATTTGAGAGAGAGCATAAGCAGTGGAGAAACAACAGAGGGAGAAGGAGAAGCAGGCTCCCCACTGAGCAGGGAGCCTGACGTGGGGCTCAATCCCAGGACCCTGAGATTATGGCCTGAGCTGATGCACCTTAACCCACTGTGTCACCCAGGTGCCCCCATTTCTATAGATTGTCTCTGTTTCATTCTGCTCTATGTTATTCTTGGGCTTTCTCTTCACTTACAGGATCCCCCTCAATATTTGTTGCAGGGCTGGTTTGGTGGTCACATATTCTTGCAGTTTCTTTTTGTTCTGGAAGCTCTTTATCTCTCCTTCCATTCTGAATGAAAACCTTGCTGGATAAAGTATTCTTGGCTGCATGTTCTTTTCATTTGGTACCCTGTTTATATCATGCCAGCCTTTTCCTACCAGGTTTCTGTGGATAGGTCTGATGTTACTAGTCTGATGTTCCTCCCTCTGTAGGTAAGGAGCCTCTTGTCTTGAGCTGCTCTCAAAATTCTCTATTTTCCTCTAAAATTTACAGGCTTCACTATTATATGTCAGGGTTTTGATCTATTTTTATTGATTTGGGGAAGGGTGCTCTCTGCCTCTTGTGCATGAGTGCTTGTTTCCCCAGATTAGGGAAGTTCTCAGCTATGATTTCTTCACATATGCCTTCTGGTACTCTCTCTGTCTCTTCCCTTCAGGCACTCCTAAAATTCTGGCATTGGTATGTTTCATCGCATCATTAATTTCCTGAAACTTTGTTTATGGACTATTATTGTTTTTCCTCTCTTTTTTTTCCAATTTCCTTCCTTTACATCAGCCTGGCTTCTAGATCACTTAACTTTGTCTTCTACCTCATTCACTCTAGCTGTTAGTATATCCAATTTAGACTGCATCTCAGTTATAGCATTTTTATGTTCGAGCTGATCAGATCTCATTTCTGCACTAAGAGGTTCTCTATGCTTTTTTCAAGCCCAGCTATTAACTTTATAATTGTTATCCTGAATTCCATCTCTGACATCTTGCTTATGTCCACATCAATTAGACCTGTGGAAGAGAATATTACCTCTGATTCTTTTGTTGTGAATTCCTCCTTCTAGTCATTTTGCCCAGAGAAGAATGGGTGGACAAGTAAGCAGAATCAAAAATACCAATCATGACCCAAGCAAAATACACACTAGACAAATCCAAAGTGGCTGGAAACTAAAACAGAAAAGCAAACAAAACTAAAACAAAACAAAAAAGAAAAAGGAAAAAAGGGGGTGAGGGAAGAGAGACTATATATAATCTCACAGGGTGGACAAAGCAGGGTGATCCTCTCGTTCCTGAGTGAATTTTTGTCTGTGTGTTAGTAGGCACTAAATCCCAAAATTGCAAAGAAAGTAAAACATATATATGCAAAATAAAATTGAATAGAGTGAAAAAAGGCCAAAAACGAAATATATATCTACAACATGTAGATGTAAAAAATAAAGGTTAAAAAGCGACTTAAAAACAAAGAGTTGAATCCATAAGAAAGTAGTTGAAATGGGAAAAAAAGAAAGAAATGGAAAATTTTAGACTGAAAGATAAACAAATCATGAGAAAAAATATCTCAAGTTCTATATATTATTTTCCCCTAGTGCTGGAGTTGTACATTCTTGTGGGAGCCGTAAATTAGTTGTGCACCTGTTCTTCCTGTTGGTCTTCTGGGGGAGGGTTCTGCTCTTCTGCTTCTCAGGTATCTTTGGGCAGAATTGCACTGCCTCTTGCCAGAGGGCTGGGCTTAGGGTAAGCTGGTCCTCTGTATAGGTTTTGTTCCTGAAGGCTTTCCAAACCTCTTTATAGGATCAGGAAAAAAATGGCCGAGCCCTGATCTCCAGCCCCAGAGATGAAAGATCATGGTCCCTTCTCTTTAATAAACGCTCTGGGACAGTCTTCACTTCTGTATATGCCAAACTCTGCAGACTCCTGTGGTACATGCCAACAGCAGTCCTCCCTGGGGCGGTCAGGTGGGGAGGGGGGGAATCCAAGGAACCTGCATTACTGGGGCTGAGAGGAGTTGTGGACTGCCCCGAGAGCTTTTGCCCAGTCATGGGGACTCGTTTTGCCCCTCCCAGGTATGGCAGATGGTCCCTGCATTCCAGTCCTTTTCAGGTTGCTCAGTAGGAGAGTGGTCACCTGATCTGCCCGGCTCACAGTTTATGGCAACCCAAGCAGAGAGTACCCTTCTGGGGTCAGTGAGCTCCACTGATTGGGCACTCTACTCTACCGGCTCAGGCTCCTCTGTTAGTTCTGTGGCTCCTGGGATCCTGAGACAACAGTGACCCACCTAGAATGCTGCCCTTTTTATTCCCTAAGCCTCTTTCACATAGGGATGTCTCCCATTGGAGCAGATTTCTAAGGGTTCCAATTTTGCCCTCCTGGCCTATATTATTTTCCAGCAGCGGGCTTATAGAGGCTCCCTACCTCCCACCCTGGTTATCTTCTGATATCTCCCCACAGATTCAAGTTTCTGCACCTCCTACCTTGCAAAAAGCAGTTGCTTTTCTACTTGTAGAGTTCTAGATATATTTTCTTACATCTCAGGCTGAATTCATGGGTTTTCAGAATGGCTTGATAGTTTTCCAGCTAAATTCAAGGGACCCGATGAAATAAGGTCCCCTACTCTTCTGCCATCTTGCCTCCTCCTATCCTCTTTTCTTTTTTGTTCTTAATTACTTAAATTAATAGACTTTAGTTTTAAGAGTGGTTGTTTTATTTAGGTTTACAGAAAAATTGAGCAGAAAGGACAGGATTCTCATAAACCCTCAATCTCAGTCACACACACACACACACACACACACACACACAGTTTCTCCTGTTAACATTTTTACAGTAATATAGTACCTTTCTTACATTTGATACAATATTGTTATATTATTGTTAACTAAAGTCCGTAATGTACATTAAGGTTCACTCTCTGTTTTGTAAAGTTCTATGAGTTTTGATAAAGATAAAGTCATGTATCTACCATTACAGTGTCATATAGAATATTTTCACTGCCTTAAAAATCTTCTGTGCTGCACTTACTAATTCATCCCTTCACTATACCTCATTTCCTCTGCTGAACCTCTGGCAACCAGTGATTTTTTTTTTTTTTTTATGACTCCATGGTTTTGCCTTTTCTAAAATGATTTAGTTGGAATCATACTAAGCTTCCCTCATGTCTTTTTGTTGCTTGATGGCTCTTTTCTTTTTATTGCTAAACAATATTCATTTATATATGGATACCATTTTTTAATCCATTCACCTACTGTAAGACATACTGGTGGCTTCCAAGTTTGGACAATTCTGAATAAAGCTGTTATAAACGTTTGTGTGCATAGTTTTGTGTGGGTGTGCTTTCTTCTCATTTGCATCAATATTTACTACAATTACTGTATTGTATGGTAAGACTGTTTTTAGCTGTGAAAGAAACTGCTGTCTTCCAAAGTAGCTGTGCTATTTTTGCATTCCCATCATCAGTGAATGAGGGTTCCTTTTTTTTTTTTTTAAGATTTTATTTATTTATTTGACAGAGAGAGAGAGAGATCACAAGTAGGCAGAGAGGCAGGCAGAGAGAGAAGGGGAAGCAGGCTCCCTGCTGAGCAGAGAGCCCGATGTGGGACTCGATCCCAGGACCCTGGGATCATGACCTGAGCCAAAGGCAGAGGCTTAACCCACTGAGCCACCCAGGTGCCCCGAGGGTTCCTTTTCTTATACATCCTTGCCAACATTTGGAATTGTCTGGGTTTTGAATACCAGCCATTCTAATAGATGTGTAGTAGCATCTTACATTTTTTTCATTTACAATTCCCTACTGATGTTTAATGTAGAACATGTTTTTCACTTGCTCTTTTGCCATCTCTACATCTGTTTGGTGAGATGCCTTTTCAATCTTTTGCCTGGTTTTCAGTTGGGTTCTTTATCTTCCTGTTGTTGAGTTTTAAGTGTTTTGTGTATATTTGGTATACAAGTCCTTCATTCAGATACATGTTTGCAGATATATTCTTCCGGTCTGTGGTTTGTCTTTTCATTCTATTAACAGTATCTTTTATGGAACATAAGTTTTTCGTCTTAATCAAGTTCAGCATACCAATTTTTTCTTCGATGGATCATGCTTTAGATGTGTCTAAAAACTCACCACCAGGGACGCCTGGGTGGCTCAGTTGGTTAAGTGACTGCCTTCCCCTCAGGTCATGATCTCAGTATCCTGGGACTGAGTCCCACATCAGCCTTCTTGCTCAGCAGGGAGCCTGCTTCTCCCTCTGCCTCTGCCTGCCATTCTGCCTGCCTGTGCTCACTCACTCTCTCTTTCTCTAAAAAAAATAATAATAAATAAAATCTTTAAAAAAAAACAAAAACTCACCACCAAACCTGAAGTCATTCAGATTTTCTTCTGTCTTTTCTTCTAAAGGTTTTAGAGTTTTCATTTTACATTTAGGTCTGTGATTCATTTTTAGTTAATTTTTGTGAAGGATAGAAGGTCTGTATCTAGATTCATTTCTTTGCATGTAGATGTCCAATTATTCTATCAGCATTTGTTGAAAAGATCATCATTCTCCATTGGATTTTCTTGCTCCTTTGTTAAAGACCAGTTGACTGTATCCTTGTGGGTCCATTTTTAAGCTCTTTATTCTTTTCCATTGTTTGATTTGTCTGTTCCTTTACTAATACCACACTATCTTGATTACTATGGATTTATAGTTAGTCTTGAAGTTGGGTAGTGTCAGTTCTCTGCCTTTCTTTAGTATTGTGTTATGCTGATTTGTTTCTTAATAAACTTTAGATTCAGTTTGTCAATATCCACAAAGTAACTTTCTGGAATTTTGATTGATTGCATTAAGTCTATAGATCAAATTAGGAAGAACTAACAACTGAACAATATTGAGTCTTCCTATCTATGAAGAGAGAGTATCTCTCCATTTGTTTTGGATCTTTGATTTCTTTTATCAGTTTTGTAATTTTTCTCATATGGACTTAAAGAGGTTTTTGAACCAAAACAGGTAGGAACTATGGCTGCCATGATCATTTTGGGCATATAAGTATTGAAAATGTATTTTAATCAGATTATACTTAGAATTTTTGCCCTGCATTTTTAAAATGCAATGTGGTATTATAAGTATTGTCCATATTATGACATCGTTCCATGATTTTTTGCATAAACTTTGCATTTTAAATGTTCATATCATTAGTAAAATGGATAATAAATTGTGAGGTGTTCACATTATGGAATACTAGACAGCAATATAAAAAATGAACCACCATTCATATAAATGAGTCTTACAGATATAATGTTGAGTAAAAGAAACCAGACACAGAAGAATATAAATGGTATGATTTCATTCTTCTGAAATTTAAGAAGAGACAAACATAATTATGCTAGTAGAAGTCAGAACACTGATTACTATTGTGCAGGGGTGAGGGGCAGTTTGGGTTGAGAAAGGGCAAAAGGGAACCATCTAGGATTCAAGGAATGTTTTTGTGTCCTGAGTGAGTGTTAGTTACATGGGTGTGTGTATGTGTGTTTAGTGAGCTGTATACTTAAGACTAGTGCATTATATATATATATATTATAATTTAATAAAAATGTACAAATAAATATACATCAAAGGAAAAAACTTGGAAAATACAAAAGGCGCAAAGGAAAGAAAACTCATAAGCTTAAAGATGATCATTAGTAACGTTTGGATTTGTATCCAGCTGTCTTATTTTATGCATATATTTACCTGACACAAATTGATTTCTATGATTCATATTTCTTTGTACACTTTTTTCATTTAATGGTATATTATGAGTACTGTTTTTTTTTAAAGGTTTATTTATTTCAAAGAGAGAGCACATGTGTGAATTGTAAGGAGGGGCAGAGGGAGAGGGAGAGAATTTCAAGCAGACTCCCCACTGATCATGAAGCCTCTCAGGAGCTTAATCTCAGGGCCCTGAGATCATGACCCAAGCTGAAATCAAGAGTGGAATTTTTAACTGACTAAGCTACCCAGGTGCCCTTATGAGTACTGTTTTAACAGAGATCTTTCACATGATTTTTATTTTTTTAAATATTAATTAGAAATGAAAAAATTATTATAACGGGGGCTGGGGGTGCGTGGGGGGAAAGCAGAGGGAGAAAGGATCTTAAGTAGATTCTGCACTGAGTGACTGCCATCTCACAGCCCTGAGATCACCACTTGAGCCAAAACCAAGAGTTGGAGGCTTAAATGACTGAGCCACCCAGCTGCCCCTTTCACGTGATTTTTAATTGCAGTGTAGGATTTTTGTGAGTGTACATATTCTTTCTTTTTTTTTTTAAGATCTTATTTATTTATTTGAGAGAGAGACAGAGCATGGGGCAGAGGGAGAAGCAGGCTCTCCAGCTGAGCAGAGAGCCCAACACGGGGCTTGATCCCAGGGCCTGAGCTGAAGGCAGTCACTTAACCAACTAAGCCACCCAGGCGCTTCGTGAGTGCATATATTCTAAATTACTTGATTAATCTGGCATTTGAAATGTAAGTTGTTACCAGCTTTCCCAGAATAAGAAAAAATTTTGTTATAAACATCCTTGAAAATATATCTTTTTCTTTTTAAAGATTTTATTTATTTATTTGACAGATAGAGATTACAAGTAAGCAGAGAGGCAGGCCACCCAGGTGCCCCAAAAATATATCTTTTATATCTTTTTATATGTTGCTGTTTCCTTTATGTATTGTAAATACTAATTCTTTGTTGCTTATTGCATTGCATGTATATACTTGTGTCTGTGGTTTATTTATGGAGTATTTTTCTAAAAGTTGTTTTTATTTTAGTGCATTTAATATCTTTTATGAATTTTTTTATGAATTATATTTGAGTTTAGTTTAAGCAGTCTTTTCTTATCTTGTGCTACATTTTCTAAAAGTGTTATTTTTTCTTAATAAAATCAATGAAGGATTCCTTTTTGTTTATATTGTGAATTGAAAATCCATTTTATTTCCATATGGATAATTTTCTCAGCATCATTTACTAAATAGTTCATCCATTTCTTTCTGATTTGTAGTGACACTTCTGCCACATATCTGATTTTCATTTATTTGTAAATTTCTGGACTTTGTTCTATGATCTAAACTCATATTTGTTAATTACTCTGGCATTAGAAAAGTGTTGATATCGGGATGCCTGGGTGGCTCAGTTGGTTGGACATCTGCCTTTGGCTCGGGTCATGATCCCAGGGTCCTGGGATCAAGTACTGAATCAGGCTCCTTGCTAAGCTTCTGCCTCTGCCTGCTGTTCTCCCTGTTTGTGTTCACTCTCTTGTTCTCTCTCTCTCTCTGACATATAAGTAAATAAAATCTTTAAAAAAAAATGTTGATATCTGGTAGTATCTCCTCACTTTGTTCTTTTCCTTTGGGATAAATAAATTTTAGAATTAGTTTGCAAATTTCCATGAAAATTTCTGTTGGAATTTTGGTTAGAATTTCACTGAATTTAGAAAGAATTATTTATTTATAGTACAGGAGTTTTCCCATTCACAAACATGATGTATAAAGTTCTTCGTTGATTATGTCCTACATCTCAATAAAATTTTGTTATTTCATTTTTAAAAGTTTTAGGTGTTTTGGATAGGTTTATTCCTAACTATGTTAAAGTTTCTGTTTCTTTTTCAAATGATGTATTTAAAAAATTGCATTTTCTAGCTATTGCTGCATAAAAATGGTAGTGGATTTTTATTTATTTATCTTGCAGTCAACACTTTGCTCAACTATCTTTCAGATTTGTCTATGGATTCTTAAATTTTCTATGTAATGATACTGTCTATAAGTAATGATTATTTTCTTTCTTCCCAACTCCATCACATTCCATTTATTTCTTTGTTGGTTTAAACTTCCACTGCATTGTTTATCACAGGCAATGAAACAGGCATCCTGGTCTTATTGCTATTTAAAAGACACTATGTTATTAGCGTTACATCATTTAGTAATATATCTACTGTATTTTTTTTAAGATTATATATTTATTTGAGAGAGAGAGAGAGATCACAAGTAGGCAGGGAGGCAGGCAGAGAGAGAGGGGGAAGCAGGCTCCCTGCTGAGCAGAGAGCCTGATGTGGGGCTCAATCCCAGGACCCCGAGATCGTGACCTGAGCCGAAGACAGAGGCTTAACCCACTGAGCCACCCAGATGCCCCTACTGTATTGTTTTAAAATTCTTTATTTTAAATTTTTTTACAGTTTGATTGAAATATAATTCACATGCCATAAAATATACCCTTTAAAATATACAATTCAGTAGTTTTTAGTCACAAAACTATGCAACAGTCACTGCTATCTGACTTCAGAACATTAAAGCTTAAGAGCCACCTGAAAACAAATGAGCCAGTTAGTATACATTTTGTATGTAGCATGTATTGTTTCCTTGAGTCATTTAAAAATTTTTTCTTGTCATGTAGTCATATTATTCTCACCATTGGAATACTACCTGGAGGTAATTCAGGCATTTACGTGTATATCAAATCTTTTAAGCTCTTCTTGGAGAAACCATTTGATACATTTTTATTTAGTCCTTTTTAACTGTTTTTTGTTTGTTTGGTTTGTTTTTATGTTTTTAAAAGTAACTTCTATGCCCAGCATAGAACTCGAACTCACAACCTTGAGATCAAAAGTTGCATGATATACCAAGTGAGCCAGCCAGGCATGCCTAGTTCATTACTTTTGAAGGGCACTAAATAATATACTGATTGCCTAAAGAAGTAATGAAGCTCCTAAATGTATTACTTACTGTTAAAGTGTCTTTGACTTTGAAGAGAATTTGGGAATATATGGCAATCTATCTATCATCTATCTACCTATCTATCTATTATTTTTAACAAGTGATCAATTTATTAAAAAGGTTGATTTAAGGGGCACCCAGGGTCCTGGGATCGAGCCCCATATTGGGCTCTCTGCTCAGCAGGGAGCCTGCTTCCTCCTCTCTCTCTCTCTGCCTGCCTCTCTGCCTACTTGTGATCTCTGTCAAATAAATAAATAAAATCTTTAAAAAAAAAAAAGGTTGATTTAAGCATAAACACTAAAAAAAGTAAATTAAAAGTAAATGTTATATAAGAAAGCCCACATAATTATGGGTTAGCTAACCCATAATAATATATATAATCACAATTTTGTTAAAAATAAATATTGACTTAATAAAAAGTTATGATATAACTATATTGATGAGAATGCATAAGTAAAATGTATGTTTGGTGGTATGAGAGACTTAAAGAGGTACTTTTGTATAGGGTGCCAATTGAGGGAATATGTGGGAACTTAAAACATACTGTTTGTGTATTAACAATGTTTGCCTAAAATTTCAATGTATACTTCATTGAGTTTTATGGTTTTTAGAAGTTTGTTTTCCTCTTCCCATTTCCTGCAATGTACTTAATAATGGTAATTTCTTATAGGGACATTTTTCTGCTGTTCTTCAAAAAGAAGAAAAAGTCTTACCAATTCATGGTAAAGAGGAGGCAAGAGTAGTACCGATTATTAGTGCATCAACTCAAATAATGCTCAAAGGACTTTTTATGGTGTTTGACTATCTTTTTAGGCAAAATAGCAGGTTAGTAACTATATATGACTTGTATTTTCCCTTCTAAAAATAGTAGTTTTATTGGGTGCCAGCATGTGTTTAGGTTGTGTGAGTATCTAGGTTCATTGTAAAGAAGTGGTATAAATATTGTTCTTATTTGTTGGTACAGACTTTGGTCAATTGAAATTAGTTTTTATAAATGAAAATGAGTATTGAAATAAAAAAGTAGGTATATTTTAAATACATTTTTAAGTTAATGCAGTATTAAATTTATAATTGTGCATGACTGAACTTAAATATTTAGGTTTTAAGGATAGTCAGAAAGTCTCTTATTGTGTAAAGCCTCTATTTAGTGAAACGTGAAAAATGAGAAACAGTTAACTCCCCTCACTCAATCCTTCACTGAATTATAGTACTATCTGGTTCCAATTTTTTATGGTAAAATATACAGAACATAAAATTTACTATTGTGACCATTTTAAGTGTACATTTTAGCAGCATTAGGTGTCTTCACATGGTTGTGCAACCATCACCACTATCCATTCCCAGAACTTTATCAGGAACTCTATACCCATGAAATAATGTTTCCCATTTCCCTCTTCCCACAACCTCTGGTAACCTCTCTTCTTTTCTCTCCATGGATGCGCCCCTTTTAGGTATCTCCTACAAAGTGGAATCATATAATTGTTCTTTTGCATCTGGCTTATTTAACTTAGTATAATGTTTTTAAGGTTCATCCACGTTGTAATATATATCAGAATATATCAGAATACCGTTCCTTCTTATGGCTGAATATTGTCAGATTCCATTGTATGTACATACCATAGTTTGTTTATCCCTTGATGGGCATTTGGATTATTTTTACCTTTTGTCTATTGTGAATAATGGTACAGTGAATATTGATGTACAAGTATGTTTGAGCCCCTGCTTTCAATTTTTCCAGGTAAATACCTAGCAGTAGAATTTCAGGATCATATGCTAATTCTGTGTTTAACTTTTTGAGGAATCAACAGACTATTTTCTATAGCAACTGGACATTTTAGATTCCCATACTATGCACAGCATTTCTAGTTGCTTGACATACTTGCCAAATATACTTCTTGTTTCTGACTTTTGGAATAATAGCCATCCTAATAGGTATAAAGTAGTATCTGCTTATAGTTTTGATTTATTCTACCCTCCACTAATGGCTAATGTTATTGAGCATCTTTTCATGTTCTTATTGTCCATTTACATGTCTTCACTGGAGTAATGTCTATTCATGTACTATGCCATTTTTGAGTTGGGTTGTTTTTTGTTGTTGTTGAGTAGTAAAAGTTACCTGTATATTCTACATATTAATCCATATCAGATATATGTTTTACACATATATTCCATTCTGTGGGTTGTCTTCTCACTCTCTGATAATGTCCTTAGATGCACAAAAGTTTTTTTAATTTTGATGAAGTCCAGTTTATTTTTTCTTTTGTTGCTTGTGCTTTTGGTATATATGGCCAAATCTGGTATCATTAAGATTCTCCCCTATGTTTTCTTCTTCTTCTTCTTTTTTTTTTTTTTAAAGATTTTATTTATTTATTTGACAGAGAGAGTGAGAGAGCACAAGCAGGGGAGCAGCAGAGGGAGAGAGAGAAGCAGGCTCCCCGCTGATAAGGGGCTCAATCCCAGGACCCTGGGATCATGAACTGAGAAGAAGGCAGATGCTTAATTGACTGAGCCACCCAGGCACACCACCCCCCCATGTTTTCTTCTAAATGTTTTATAGTTTTTAGCTCCCAGTACTTTTATAAAATTCTCTCTAAGTATTGTAGGGTCCCTGACTTGAACTTTGAGATCTGATGTCTCTTAACAGTCACTATTATTGTGAAGGCATGGTAGAGAATACCATATTTTAATCTGTTTAAACTCAAGTGTGCATAGCCTTTTATTGAAAGAAATTTTAAGTTGGATGGAATCACAGAGATCAATACCTTCATTAAAAGTTAATGAAGACTGAAACCCATATTATAAAGGAACTTAAAATTTATAACTGGTTTCCTAAACTTTTAAAACTTTGAGTAAAAATTCTTTCAATTTTCTCATGTAATGAAAAAGTAATAAAAAACTATAATCCACTGTTTAGTTTCTTTAAGGATAACTGTTATCTATTTTGTGACTGATAATGTAACACAGAGTGCAAAGAGCTCTAGACTAGGATTTCGGAGACCTGGATTTTAATTCCGGTTTTCCTTTGATTTATGTATTGTTTGAACATGGAGATGGTAAATACTAAGGGATGAATGTTTAGATAATATGTAACCTCTAAGAGGAAGTTGATTGTAAGTTTTAATGGCTCATTTTCTATCAGAATTACTGAATTTAATTAGCGGTGGGGGTTGTTGGTGGGGAAGATGTTATCTTTGAGTGGGAAAATACCAGGACTCTCAATTTGGTTTTAATTCAGTCAATTTTTATATTTATGTAGCTGGGACATTATGTGTTTCATAAAGTTTTGCCATCTAATTACCATTTTATTTTCATCCAGATTTGCAGATGATTATAAAGTTGCTATTCAACAGACTTTTTCTTGGATAAATCAGATTGATACTTCAGATAAAAATGGATTCTTTGCTCTGGCAAAAAATAAGAAACATTCAAGAAGGAAAACTGCAGTTCATGTGCTAAACTTTTGGTGCTTAAATCCAGCTGTGGTAAGCCTATCATGTTGTAAATGAAAATTCTGTCATTTTGCTCAATGTTTTTCTCTTGTAAAGATGATTTTATGTATCTAATATTGTTTCTTTTTAGGCCTTTTCAGATATTAATGGCAGAGTTTGGACAATTGTTTTGACATCTGGGACATTATCACCAATGAAATCCTTTTCATCAGAACTTGGTGTTACATTTACTATCCAGCTGGAGGCTAATCATATCATTAATAACTCACAGGTTAGTATGTTTTTTGAAGTCTCTCGGTCTTTTTGCTGCAATATAATTTTAAATAAAGAAAATCAGAAGGTACCTGAAATACTAACATAACCTAATAGGAAATTCAACATTTTAGCTTTAGAACAGAAGAAAAATCTGTCAGCTGTTTGATAATGCCAACAGAAGGAAATATTGATAAATAGCTTTCCTTCAGTTCAGTGAGTAAAAATAGACACTTTTGATGGAAAGATTATATTGCAGTTTCTTCATTTAAGTATGTTTTAGGTTTTTAAAAATGAGAATTAAAAACAAAACAAAAATTTAGTGTGTTTGCCATAGTTCCTATTGCATAATTATTTGTTCATGTGTTTCTCTTTTCCAACAGACAGTGGTATATCCTTATTCTTCTTTTTATGTCCCCAGTCCTCCAGTGCACCTAGATTAATACTGAACAATAGTGTTCGCATATGTATGTACATATATATAGCAAGTATTCAGCATATGTTTGAATATCTGAAATGAATTAAAAGTACTCTCATGAGTCCTATAACTTAAGATTTTAATGTTTTATAACAATACCACGTAAATGTTATTTAATTTTCTAGGAACATTTGAATTGTTATTTGTCAGTCTACCTTCTGCTTCTTCTTATGAAGTAATTTTATGATGCTACATACTTAGCACCTGTGCACCTAACACATTTCTAGTTCTTTATAAAGCTGTTGTTTTTTTTTCTTTTTAAAAATTTTATTTATTTATTGGAGAGAAAAAGAGCATGAGTGGGGGAAGGGAGAGCACAGAGCCTGATGCTGGGCTTGATTCCAGGACCCTGAGGTCATGACTTGAGCTGAAGTCAGATGCTCAACTGACTGAGCCACCTAGATGCCCCATTAAGCTGTTGTTTTCAACCAAGGTGTATGTGTAGGGACATTTTTAGTTTTCACAATTACTTGGGAGGAACTTGTAATATTTAGTATGTTGGGACCTTGAATGTTAAGCTCCTATATAACCAAGAATTGTGCTTTCTATAGTGCCAGACTGCTCCTTTTTAGAGACATTGCTACAAACAATAGTGAAGAAAAAATATATGTTCCACATTTTTTTTTTCCACATCCTCAACAACATTTATTTCTTATCTTTTTATTTGCCATTCGGATAGGTGCAAGATATATCTCATTGCACATTTTTTTTTTCCTTTTGAAGGCGTGTGTGTGTGTGTGTGTGTGTGTGTGTAACACTTTTAAGTTCCACATTTTTTTAAAGATTTTATTAATTTATTTGACAGAGATCACAAGTAGGCAGAGAGACAGGCAGAGAGAGAGGAAGGGAAGCAGATTCCCTGCTGAGCAGAGAGCCTGATGCGGGTGCTTGATCCCAGGACCCTGAGATCATGACCTGAGCCGAAGGCAGAGGCTTTAACCTACTGAGCCACCCAGGTGCCCCAAGTTCCACATTCTTAAAAGATTTTTTTTTTTAATTCCAGTTAACATGCAGTGTAATATTAGTTTCAGGTGTACAATTTAGTGATTCAGCTCTTACATAGAATACCCAGTGCTCATCATAACAAGTGCTCTCTATGTTCTGTAGTTTTAAGTTGCCTTTTTTAGAAGTCCAAATAAATATGGGAAGTCATTAATAAAAATGAAGATATATTTCTCATAAGACTATTGTTATAGACTTTATGTTCCCAATCTAGTACATAAAAGCCCATTTAGCCTGTAATCTCAAGGGGTCATAATAGGAAAAATGCTAATTATTCAGTTGAATTCTATTATTATTATTATTTTTTTTAAGATTTTATTTATTTGTCAGAGAGAGAGAGGGAGAGAGAGCGAGCTCAGGCAGACAGAGTGGCAAGCAGAGGCAGAGGGAGAAGCAGGCTCCCCGCTGAGCAAGGAGCCCGATGTAGGACTCGATCCCAGGACGCCGGGATCACGACCTGAGCCGAAGGCAGCTGCTTAACCAACTGAGCCACCCAGGCGTCCCTCAGTTGAATTCTATTATAATATTTCCCCCAACTTTAAAAATTTGTATTTTATTGTGAAGTGTGTTGTTGTCTTTTTAATATCTGTGGGTTCTGCCGTCATGTTCTCCTTATTCCCTACGTGATATTGTCAATTTGTATTTTCTGGTTTTACTTTTTTTTTTTAAATCAGTGTCAATTTGAGTTTATTACTTTTGTTAATCTTTTTAAAGAATAAACTCTTGGCTTTTTTGAGTTTTTCTATTTTATTTTATTTTTAAAGTTTTTATTTATTCACTTGACAGACAGAGATCATCATTTGAAAATATAGGACTATTACATTTTTCAACAATCTGAAGCCTTTATTGTCTTTAGATTACTAATAATTTTTTTTTCTCTTAGTCAAATTAAGTATACAAAAGCTAGGTCTATATGAATGTAGAGCAATTGCAAATAACTAAAATTTGGTGGGTCTGATATTTTAAGACTATAGATCTTTGAGCATCAATGAGTTTGTAAATTTGTTAAGTATATTAATATTGAATGTACTTAGCTCTTGTCATAGTTGAGTCTTAGAGGCTTACCTACAGCAGATTGTACATCTCATAAGAGTTTGGAATCATTTCTGATTTACTCATTTCATTTGTTCACATCCCACAAAATTTTGTTACATGCTTAGTTTTGTAAAGCTATTGAGGAAGTGGATAAGTAAAAGTTTTTGCTTTTATTGTAAGTGGTAAGTGGTCTGCTTAAAGTAAAATTTCTATAAATTAGATATATACATATATAATTAATGGTAATTGAAAAACAGCAACAATTTAAAAATAAATTTCCGCTAAACTTGTTGCTTGATTTTCTTTTGACATACATAAAATTAAGGCTCTCAACTAAATGCTAATTTACGTAGTTTAGGCATGACTCTAATATGACATATTTATATTCTAGGTTTGGGTAGGCACCATTGGGTCAGGCCCCAAGGGTCGGAATCTCTGTGCTACCTTCCAGCACACAGAAACATTTGAGTTCCAGGATGAAGTGGGAGAACTTTTGTTATCTGTGTGTCATACTGTGCGCCAAGGAATTTTGTGTTTCTTGCCATCTTACAAGGTAAAGCAACATTTATTTTTTCTTTTGCCTTTAAAAAATCACACGGGATTACCATGATACGCTTTCAGAGTTCAGAAGCAACAGAAGAATTAGTTTTCTAAGCATCATATATAATTTTACTTATTTATTAAGATATTGCTTGCTCAATCACTGTTTTACTTGAAATTCTAAGAGATTAAAAGTCTTCAAGCAAGGTTAGTTATATAAGGACTGTTTATGTGTACATTATTTTTATTTAGGGACAGCTTGATTTTTTCATAGCTTAAGGAAAGCATTCTTCACTTTCATAAATTATACTTTTTTTTTTTAAGATTTTATTTGTTTATTTGACAGAGAGAGATCACAAGTAGGCAGAGAGGCAGGCAGAGAGAGAGGAAGGGAAGCAGGCTCCCCAGTGAGCAGAGAGCCCTGATACAGGGCTTGATCTCAGGACCCTGGGACCACGACCTGAGCTGAAGGCTTTAACCCGCTGAGCCAT
Organism: Lutra lutra; assembly: GCF_902655055.1. Lineage (NCBI taxonomy): Eukaryota > Metazoa > Chordata > Mammalia > Carnivora > Mustelidae > Lutra > Lutra lutra. The sequence continues at coordinate 34,746,911 of NC_062293.1, forward strand.
CCAGGCGCCCCATAAATGATACTTTTGAATGTTTCATTCATCTGAATCTAAAGTCAGACTTCCTTTGTTACTCGTGTTTTTTACTTCATGTATTTGGCTAGATATTTTTCTAGCTTTTAAAGTCATTCTGATTTTTAATAATATTTTCTTGTGTAAAATTTAGTTCTATAGTGTATTTTAGTCCTAATATTCAGCATTAAAACCACATATAATTCCTGAGAGTAAAAGACTTTATCAAATGACCCTTAAAGATGGTGATATTAGGAGTATGGCCTTAGGGAGGTGCTTAAGTCATGAGGTCAGAATTCTTATGAATAGGATTAATGTTTACAAAAGAGGATCTGAGAGAAACCTTGCCCCTTCCACCATGTGAGGACATAGAGAAAAGGTGCCAGCTATTAACCAGGAAGTGGGCCCTCACCAAATGTGACCACGCTGGTGCCTTGATCTTGGATTTTCCAGCCTCTAGGACTGTACATGATAAATTTCTTATGTTTAAAAGCTATCCACCTTGAGGTCTTTTGTTATAGCAGCCCGAAGGAGACTAAGACACATACTTTATTAAACAGAGACAATAAATTAGTCTTCCTGTAGATAAATTGAAGGAATTGCTTTCAGAAGAAATTGAATCAAATAGGTTTTTTTTTTTCAAGAACATCCGAAAATAAAGTGGACATAAACATCTTCAAAATTCTTAATAGAAAGCAATGTTTATCCCAGAGTCTGAACATTTATTACACCAAGCAGCTATGTTAAGGAAAACTAAAAAGCTTGGAACTAGAGAAGAGTAAAATCTCGGTAACAATCCCAGAAAGTGAGCCAGAAATGCCCAGTTGAGTAAATGAAAGATTTCATATTCTAGGCTTCAAAGGCATTGTAAGAATGATTCTTTATATGCTAGGAAGTAGTTTGGTATCTTTTGTTTGTTTGTTTGTTTCTATTTTTTGTGTATATAGAGGAAAACCAAATCTAATATAAAGTTATTAAAATTGACAATAATTGCCATTGAAAAAGTTACAGTGAAAAAAGAGACTGTTGAATAATGAACCATATCTTTTGGTATCTTTTATTATTTTCTCAAATAATAAAATTTTCATTAGCCAATTTCAGTAGTTTAAAAATATATTCTAATTCTTAATATATTTAGGTGAAATATATCACTTGGTAGGAGAAAAGTAACTACTCTAAATATAAAAGTAATGTTACCTCCTAAATTTAATTTTTGGAATAGATTTAGCACAGTATTAATTTTATAGTTTCTGAAAAAATTGATGATTATTGGGTGACTACAGAGCCTAACATTTAAGTATACTTTTTAGCAGGTTTATCAATTGGCTTAACAAATGGATTATTTTTCTGCTCCTACCTTTTCAACAAAAAACAATGGGAAGATACAGAAAATAAGCTTTCAAAAATATTTTGTTTTGGTTTTAGTTTATTTCTTTTATTAATAGTGGGATTGATAGTTCTCTGGGGGTTTTGCTTATTTATTTTCTAATTTATTGTCCTTGTACCATATTTATCTTTTTTATTGATTTGTATGACTTTTAATAGATCACATGGATATTAATTCTCTATAAAACATATAAAAAATTCTCCAGTTTTTCATTTTTGAATTATTATAATTTCTTTATTTAAGCTTTAAAAGTTTAATTTGTTGCCCAAGTAATTCTTATACATAATTAAGTAATAAAAAATGATTATGATGAAAAACAGCAGTCCCCTTCCTCACTTCTCACTTTTCAGTCCTATACCTCAGAGGCTTCTCAAATCTTTGACCTATTCCTCTAATATTTATTGTTATTTCTTTTTTAAAAATTGTGGTGAAACACGCATAACATACAACATATCATTTTAACCATTCTGTGAGTATACAGTTTAGTGCCGTTAAATATATTCGCTATTTATGCAACCATAAACAACTGTCCGTTTCTACAACTTTTGCATCATCCCAAATAGGAATTCTCTAACTATGAAAGAGTAGCTCCTTAGATCCCCTCCCTGCAGTCCCTTATAATCTCTATTCTACTTTCTGTCTGTAAGAATTTTTCTGTCATAGGTACCTCATGTAAATGGAATTATACAATATTTGTCCTTTTGTAACTGACTTATTTCTCTTTAATATAATGTTTTCAAGGTTCGTCCATGTTATAGCATGTATCAGAGTTTTATTTTTTATGGATGAATAATCCACTGCATGTACCACATTTTGTTTATCCATTCATTTCTCAATGGTGACTTGGGTTGTTTCCACCTTTTGGCTAATGTGAATAATGCTGCTATGAACATCAGTGTACAGATACCTGTTTGTGCTCTTGGCTTTCAGTTCTTTGGGATATATACCTAGAAATGGTATTGCTGTATCATATGGTAATTCTGTATAACTTTTTGAGGAACCAACATGCTGTTTTCCACAGCAACTGTACGATTTTAGATTTAGAAAACAGCACTGCATAAAGATTTCCATTTTTCCACATCCTTGCCAACATTTGTCTTTTTCTGTTTTTTTTGGTTCATAGCCATACTAATGGGTATGAAGTGGTATTTCCTTGTGGTTTTGATTTGCATCTCCCTAATGATTAGTGATGTTTGTTGTGCTTATTATCCATTTGTGTATCTTCTTTGGAGAAATGTCCATTCAAGTACTTTCCTCATATTTGAATCAGGTTTTTGTTGTTTCTGTTGTTGAGTTTTAGGGGTTCTTTATATGTTCTATATATTAATCCCTTATCAGAGATATGCTTTATAAATATTACCTTCATTCTTTGTCTTTTCACTCTGTTGGTAGTGTTCTTTGATGAATAAAAGTTTTAAATTGTGAAATTTTGATCAAGTTTAATTGTCTGTTTTTTCTTTTGTTATCTCAGCTTTTGGTGTCATAACCAAGAAATATTGCTAAATCCAATATCATGAAGATTTCCCCCTATGTTTTCTCTAAGTGCTCAATAGTTTAGCTATTACATTTAGATCTTTTAACCATTTTGAGATAATTTTTTTAAAATATTTTATTTATTTATGTATTTATTTTAGAGAGTCAGAGAACACAGGGAGGAGCAGATGCAGAGGGACAAGCAGACTCTGTGCTGAGTGTAGAGCCAGACATAGGGCTTGATCCCGCCATCCTGAGATCGCCAACTGAACTGAAACCAAGAGCTGGATGCTCAATTAACTGAGCCACCCAGGCACCACAAGATAATTTTTATATATAGTGTGAGGTACGCGTCCACTTTTTTTTTTTTTTTTTGCATGTGGATACCCAGTTTTCCCAGCATCATTTGTTGAAAAGATTCTCTTTTCTCCAGTGAAGTGTCTTGGTACCCTTGTTGAGAACTCATTAACCACATATGCAAGGACTTAAGTGTGGACTTCCTATTCTCTTTCCTTGGTCTATAAATCTATCCTTATGCCATTACTGTTTCAAATACTTCAACTTTGCAGTAAGTTTTAAAATCAGGAAGTGTACGTGCCCCTTCGGATCACTACGTTTGTATCTTTAGGGTAAATACCCAGCAGTTTATAGCAGCAATGTCTACAATAGCCAAACTATGGAAAGAACCTAGATGTCCATCTACAGACGAATGGATAAAGAAGATGTGGTATATATACACAATGGAATACTATGCAGCCATCAAAAGAAGTGAAATCTTGCCATTTGCGACGACGTGGATGGAATTAGAGGGTATCATGCTTAGCGAAATAAGTCAATCAGAGAAAGACAACTATCATATGATCTCCCTGATATGAGGGAGAGGAGATGCAACATGGGGGGTTGAAGGGGTAGGAGAAGAGTAAATGAAACAAGATGGGATTGGGAGGGAGACAAACCATAAGTGACTCTTAATCTCACAAAACAAACTGAGGGTTGATGGGGGGAGGGGGTTGGGAGAGGGGGGTGGGGTTATGGATATTGGGGAGGGTATGTACTATGGTGAGTAGTGTAGTAGTAGTAGTAGTAGTAGTATGCTGTGAAGTGTGTAAACCTGGCGATTCGCAGACCTGTACCCCTGGGGATAAAAATATATGTTTATAAAGCTGTAAAAAAAAAAAAAAAAAGAAAAAAGAAAGGATGAATACCCAAGTTTTGTAGCAACATGGACGGGACTGGAAGAGATTATGCTGAGTGAAATAAGTCAAGCAGAGAGAGTCAATTATCATATGGTTTCACTTATTTGTGGAGCATAACAAATAGCATGGAGGACAAGGGGAGATGGAGAGGAGAAGGGAGTTGAGGGAAATTGGAAGGGGAGGTGAACCATGAGAGACTATGGACTCTGAAAAACGATCTGAGAATTTTGAAGGGGTGGGGGGTGGGAGGTTGGGGGCACCAGGTGGTGGGTATTGTAGAGGGCACGGATTGCATGGAGCACTGGGTGTGGTGCAAAAATAATGAATACTGTTATGCTGAAAAAATAAAAAATTAAAAAAAACAAAAAAACAAAAAATAAATAAAATATAAACACCAAAAAATAAAACAAATAAAAGAACATATATCAAAAAATAAATAAATAAATAAAATAAAATCAGGAAGTGTAGACCCTCTAATATTGTTCTTTTTCAAGATTGTTTTGGCTATTTGGAGTTCCTCAGGATTCCTAGTGCATTTTAGGATGGATATTTTTTCTTTTTCTGCAAAAGAATGCTGTTGGGATTTTGATAGGGATTGCATTGAATCTATATTTTGTTTTGGTGGTATTACTAATAATATTATTAATTCTTCCAATCCATGGACATGGGATGTCTTTCCATTTATTTATGTCTTCTTTAATTGTTTTCAGCAATGTTTAGTAGTTTCAGGGTACAACTCTTTAACCTTGGTTAAATTTATTTCTGAGTATATTTGTTTATGCTGTTGCAAATGGATTGTTTCCTTAACTTCCTTTTCCAGTTGTTCATTGCTGCTGTATGGAAAGAGAACTGATTTTTCTGCATTGATTTTTGTGTCCTGAAACTTGCCTGAATTTATTTGCTTTATATGCTTTATATTTGGTGGGTTTTGGGGGTGGGAAATCTTTCGCTTTCTATTTATAAGATCATGTCTTCTGCAAACAGAGATCATTTTAGTTCTTCCTTTACAATTTGGATATCTTTTACAATTTGGATATCTTTTATTTCCTTTTTCTTTCCTGATTATTCTGGCTAGATCTTAAACTACTATGTTGAATAGAAGCTACTATGTTGAATAGAAGGGGTACAAACTGACATTCCTGACTTGTTCCATTGAGTGTGATGTTAGCTGTGGGTTTTTCATATATTGCTTTATAATGTTGAAGTAGAGGCTGCCCTGATGTCTTAGGCATGTGGTTCTCTCAACCACATGGCAGCTTCTTCAAAGCCAACAAGGGTGTCTCTTTTCAGAAAGGCAATAATCTTTTAAGGATTTTACATGATCAAGTCAGGTCCACCCAGGTTAATCTCCCTTTTGATTAACTCAAAACTAGTTGAGGTGGATTTTAGTCACATCTGCAAAGTCCTTCTACCTTTGCTACATAATATAACCTAATCATGAGGTGAAATCTTATTATTCACATTTATCTCACTCAGAGTGAAGGGGAGAAGTTTACACAGAGTGTATACAGAGGGCAGAAATCTTGGAAGCTATCTTAGACTTCTTCCTACAGAGGGGTAAATCATCAGGGTAAGAAAAGAGTTAAGAAGAACCATTAGGATCAGGATTTGCTTCTTTGGCATATGCAGAGAAGATTGAGTAAAGTGAAATGAGATTTGTGAAATGCAGTCAGGTAGCAAAGGCATCATGATGGGCACATAATAAGTTCTCCATAGATGCTTGTTCAGTGAACACATAAATGGATAGATATTAATTCTCCTTAGTCCAAGTCTTCCTTATTGTGTCTAAAATCCGAGATATTTTAGAACTACAAGCTAACATCTCTGTGATTTGTACCATAGATCAATACATTCTAATCCTTGCATATTTATTTCTGTATTGAGAAGGAACTTTTTTTTTTTTTGGGTGAGAAGGAACTTTTAATATTCTTAATTAAATTTTTAAAAATACCAAAATTATTTACATTGAGAAACTTGCTTATATTACAGTTAAGAACTTTCTGGGAAATTTAGTAATGTTATTCACATTTATTTTTTTCTACTGGATCCACTGAGGATATAATTACTGAATGTGTACTTCATGCCAAGGACTGCAAAGCCCTGTTGAAGATTCAGAAATGAACAAGATCTCTCGTTCTTTTATCCCTTCCAGATGATTTCAGTTTTGGTAGTGGTATCAAATATCTTGTGTACAAATCTCTATGGTATTTGACAAAATCTATAATCATTAGGAAGATAAAAGTGATAAGGAGTTAAGAGCAGGAAGAAACCACATTTGATTGAATGAATCAGTGATGCTTTTCTAGAGGAGATTCTATTTCAGTGGGTGTTAAAAAAGGTGGGTAGATTTGCAGTGGTGGATATGGTAGTGGAGATCGTATTTTAGACTGAGGGGATTATATTAGCAAAGTCATAGAAAAAGGTTTTTTTAGTTTTATGTTTTTAATTTTTTTCTATAGAAAATATTTTTATAATCATGAGTTCAGGTTACCTGTGTGAAAGAACTTTAGCTTAACGAGTAAAGAACTAAAGAACTCAGTTTAATGACTGAGCCACCAGGCACCCCTGTCTTTCTCATTTTTAAGCTATGTTGCATTTAATCTGAAGGAGAAACCGAATTATTCCATTTAAACTATTTTTTTTTCTTATTTAGATGCTTGAAGTTTCTATAGATTATGGATTTGCCTTATTTTTTTAAAAATTTTTTTTAAAGAAGATTTTATTTATTTATTTGACAGAGATCACAAGTAGGCAGAGAGAGAGAGAGAGAGAGGAGGAGGAGGAAGCAGGTTCTCTGCTGAGCAGAGAGCCCGACATGGGACTCGTTCCCAGGACCCCAAGATCATGACCTGAGCTGAAGGCAGAGGCTTAACCACTGAGCTACCCAGGCGCCCCTGGATTTGTAATTAAGTAAATAAGTAAATTTGTAAATAAGTAAAATTACTTATTTTAAGTAATCAACCGAGCCTTTTTAAGGAACATTTCTTCCACAATGTTAAGTAGAAAGAATCTTCATGGTGTTGAGGCCTTTGGGGTTATAAGAGGTTAGGTGTAATTCTTAAGAATTTTTTGTTTTGTAGTGCCTGGGTGGCTCAGTTGGTTAAGTGTCTGCCTTCGGCTCAGGTCATAATCTTAGTGTCCTGGGACTGAGTCCTACTTCCAGCTCCCTGCTCAGTGGGGAGTCTGGTTCTCCCTGTCTTCTGCTCATTTTCTCTCTCTCTCTCTCTCAAAAATAAATAAAATCTTTACTAAAAAGACAATTCTCTCTTTTTTTTTTAAAGATTTTATTCATTTATTTGACAGAGAGAGATCACAAGCAGGCAGAGAGGCAGGCAGAGAGAGAGGAGGAAGCAGGCTCCCTGCTGAGCAGAGAGCCCGATGCGGGGCTTGATCCCAGGACTCTGAGATCATGACCTGAGCCGAAGGCAGTGGCTTAACCCACTGAGCCACCCAGGTGCCCCAAGACAATTCTCTTTTTAATTAAACAATATTCATTCATTTGTTCATTCCTTCATCGATTTTTTTTTTTTTATTTAACAAACATTTATTGGGCACATACTATATTCTGAGTAGACAACTCAAATTACTTTGCCAAGGTCATATGTTTAATTAATGAAAGCACGTGCCTTAGGACTCTTGATTTTCTGGCCCAGTTCTATCTTCATAATAGCTAGCATTCTAGAGTTTGATATATGAAATATAGTTGATCTGATATTATTAATTTGGTCTGTTTTTATTTAGAATATTATACAGGTTTATATGAATACCTATATATTTGTATATCAGTATTTATATTTGCTTTTCACATTTAGCTTTGTTTGTGAGGTAAACTATTATCCTTGGAAGGTAGACATAAGAGCTACTATGAAAAGTGCTGAAAAGTATGCTGAAAAGTGGCTTCTAATGAGCTAGGGATCAAATGTTCTGAAAAAAAGGAGATCATTTGGAAAGTAGCTACTTAAATAACCAGCTTTTTGCTTTATTTGTGCGTGTGTGTGTGTGTGTGTGTCTGTGTGTCTGTATACGCATGCATATAGTCATTCACGCCATTTGTCTATAAGTAATATGTGTGCGTTTGTGTCATATCTGGCTTCAAAAGACCTTTATAAAAATATATTGATTATAATTTTTTAAGTGAAAAATCTAGGGAGAATAAGAGCAGGGAAGTTAAGTCTAATTAGAGTCAAGGATGGCCGGATAGATTTCTAGCTTGAAGAGGCAAGGGTCAAGCAGTAAATCTAGAAGCTGCATTCAAACTGCTTGTGTATCCCCCACTCTCTAACCTTGATTCTAAACTATACTTTCCATGGCTGAGAGCATAGATATAGAAAGCACTTTGGTGAAATGACAGGCAAATTGGTTAAGTTTAACTCATGATTAATTTACTATACAATATCCATATTAAAGCAATTTATTTGAATTTAATATGAGATAGAAACACTTGGAGGCCCCAGGCATTTGTCTTGGTTACAGTCTTTAATATCCACCTATAGTCAATCTTCGTAATAGTAACCAATGGATTTTTCTTTTTGGCTGACGGTTTCAGATTGGCAGCTTTTCAATTTAGATGATTTGGGTGTTGACAGGTAGGAATCACCTTGATGCAATGGTAGCCTCCAAATATTGCCTATGAGGCAGGCTCTCCCAATGGTAATGGGACAGAGAAGCTCACAGCCCACATTAAAATGCTTAAATCACATAGTTTATTAAATAAATTTAAAACCACAAGAAGAAGCAAGGGGATAGAGTTGAGGGTTAGTTAATACATTTAGGACAGAGTACAAATGGGGCACCTGGGTGGCTCAGATTGTTAAACATCTGCCTTTGGCTTAGGTCATGATCCCAGGGTCTTGGGATCAAGTCCTGCATCAGACTCTCTGCTCAGTGCAGAGTCTGCTTCTCCCTCTGCCTCTGATGAATAAATAAATAAAATCTTTAAAAAAAAAAAAAAGGTGAGAGTACAAGTGTTTGGAAGGACTACATTACCTAAATCCTGGGTTATACAGTGTTTGTATGTCTTGTCTTTATCTCTCTGCTATTTCAGTTTTCCTTACAGATGGCATGGTTACAAAGACTAAAAATGAGGTTTGAGTAAGGTGCCACAATAATGGAAAGTGCTCAAAGCTAATGCTCATGTTTATTTTATTAGGGAAAAGTAGGGGTGAGTGCACTTGGCTATCGTTGTAGTCACCAATCAGCCTCCTTGGCAACCATGTATACATTTACTTTTCTTGGGCAGATGATATGTGGGGCCAGGATGGGTGTCAAGAATAGATGGCTGAATTAAGCATTCTTGAATATTGCGTGTTTCATATGCCTCAGATATATTTAATATATTTTGAATATTTAGTGTCTACTTGATCCATCCTTCCCTTTCCATCTGTGTTCCTATGCATATGCTATGCTTATTTGTTTAACATGTTTTATGGGTTTCCAGCTTCTATCTAGGGCTTGAACATCTTGTGAATTTCGCCCATCCATTTGGTTTCTTGCCTTTTGTATTAGAATTGAATATTCTCAAGTAATACAACAAATGCAAACTATAGATGTGACTTTTTTCAGTCTCTTGACTTCAATTTTAAGGTGCCAGATACCCAATGGTTACTACATTTTAAAACTCTTGAAAGACATGGCAGTTTCTACAGGACATGGTGAATGAATGGTTAGAATTCATACCAGTGCATTGGTATTTGCTTTGGAACAAAGAACTATTTCTGAATTTTTTGAGGTAAAATTTGCCTCACTTGCCCGGGTTAGATTAACATTATCTTAAAGATGGTATAACTAGAAAGTCATGGTATCATGACAGATTTTGATGTGAAAAATATCAAGGAAAATATTGAACAGATAGAGCAGCTCAATGTAGCAAAGTCTGTAGGTCATGTAATCTTTTTTTTTCTTTTTAATAGATTTTATTTTTTTAAAGTAGTTCACACAGCAAAACTGAGTGGAGAGTGCAGAGAGCTCCTATTTCCACACTTGCATAGCCTCCAATGTTATTAACATCCCTCAGCAGAGTGGTACATTTATCATACTTGATGAATTTATATTGACACATCATTATCATGCAAAGTTCATAGTGTATGTTAGTGTGTTCTTGGTATTATACATTTTATGAGTTTTTATAAATATATAATATGTATCTACTATTATAATATGCATAGTAGTTTCGTTGCCTTAAAAATCCTCTGTGTTCCACCTGTTCATTCCTCCCTCCCCCAATCCTTAGCAACCACTGATCTCTTTGTCTTCATACTTTTGCCTTTTCCAGACTGTTCTATCGTTGGATTCATATAATATGTAGCCCATTTCACTTACTAATATGCATATAAGTTTCCTCTATGTCTTAGCATGCCTTGCTACCTCATTTCATTTTGGCATTTAATACTATTTATTGTCTGGATGTACCAGTTTATTTATCCATTTACCTATTGAAGGACATCTTGGTTGCTTCCATGTTTTTGGCAATTGTGAAGAAAGCTGATGTAAACATCAGTATGCAGGTATTTGTATGGACATAAATTTTCAATTCATTTGCATAAATACCAAGGAGTACAATTGCTAGATTATATTTACTTTTGTAAGAAATGACCAGATTATCTTTCAAAGTGGCTGTACCATTTCTTGTTCACACCATACCCTTGTCTGCATTTGGTGTTGTCAGTGTTTTGGATTTTGGCCATTCTTTTTGTTTTTTTTTTTGGCCATTCTTACAGGAGTATAGTGGTATCTTGTTTTGATTTGCAGTTCCCTGGTGTCCTAAGATGTGTGTGTCTTTTCATAAGCTTATTGGCCATTTGTATTTTTTCTTTGGTGAAATGACTGTTCCAGTCTTTGGCCCATTTTTTAATTGGGTTATTTTCATATTGTTGAATTTTAGTAGTTCTTTGTGTGTTTTGGATGATAGTCCTTTATCAGTTGTGTCTTTTGCAAATATTTTCTTCCAGTTTGTGGCTGTCTTCACTTCATTTATTAAATGTTATATTTCCACTATCAGTCTTAGTTTGATCCTCTCTCTAAACTCAGTTATCATTAAGTGGTCTTTCTCCCTCCAGTATTTCATTCATCAGTTTTTCTCCAAACTGCTCATGTTACTCTCTTGTTTAACCCTCAGTATACCAGCAAAAGTAGTTACAGCTTTTTAATTTATTATTGTTATTATTATTATTATTATTATTATTACTTTTAGTTTAAAACATTTTAGTTTAAAATAAATAAAATATTTTAGTTTAAAAATTTTTAGTTTAAAATATTATTACTACTTTTGGTTTTGGTGGGAGCTTTAGTACAGCTATATTTAAGACAATTCATGGTATGTACTTGTGTACAAGTTTATATATAGTGTGAACAAGGTCATCTTCATATATTTATCTGGTTTTTTCTTCTGCAGATTATACACAAGGGAAGGAGGCTTCTTAGTTTTTTTTTTTTAAGAACTTTTTTTTTTAAAGATTTTATTTATTTATTTGACAGAGAGAGATCACAAGTAGATGGAGAGGCAGGCAGAGAGAGAGAGAGGGAAGCAGGATCTCTGCCGAGCAGAGAACCCGATGCGGGACTCGATCCCAGGACCCTGAGATCATGACCTGAGCCGAAGGCAGCGGCTTAACCCACTGAGCCACCCAGGCGCCCAAGGCTTCTTAGTTTTATAGCTACTTTTCTGGATGTGCTCTCCTTTGATGTTTCATATATACATATAAGTCATTGTAGGAATAATTTATAGAAGAATAAAGGAATAGTTAAAAATTATTAGGGACTTTAACAAGAGTATAGACATAACAAAATCTCTTTGTTTCAGATAAATTTTGGTGTACAAATACAATGTCATATGTCTTTTCAGAACAATGAGATGGGAAGGGACGGTCAGTGTTGTCACAAAATATTGTATGATGAAGTCCTTCCTGCTGAGTAATTAACTTGTTGAGAATACCATGATTCGTTCTTGTCCTCAGATATATGTTGACCACTCATTAATTCTTGAATTTGAGAACTTTTATCTAGGATATTGTTATCTGAAGAGTCATAGAGATTTAACTTACACCATCCAACTTCATCATTGTCACTAGAGTTGGAGTGCTGCTCTCTGTCTCTTCATTCATCTTCTACTCATCTAGTTATTATGAAACATCTTTCTTTGTTAATTTCCTTCTTTTGCCATTTTTGGCAGAAAATGAAAATTTTTTGGTTCTCAACACTGTTCAATAAAAGCTAAAAACAGACTATGAATATGGTCCTCAATTTTCTTTTATACCTTCTGAAAAGATGATATAATACTTCAAGCAACACAATAAGAAAAAAGAATGACAGTTTATTTATTATTACATCATCCTACATAATACCATCATTAATCTATTTTCTTATTCTAGTTTTTTTTAACATTACTAGGAATAATTGACGAGTAATAATGGGTAGTGATGGGTAATTTGTAGGATAATGAAATAGCTGAATGTTTCAAGATGTAGGAAAAATAATATCAGTAAGATCCCATAATATATCTTAGTATTATAAAAGAGTTCAGTTAACCTGTACAGTAATTGCAAGATACAATGTTGTTGTTTTAAGTAAATTTTCTTTTGGTAGTCCTCTGAGAAAAAATAGTGATAAAATTATTTGAAATTTATTATCTTACAAATACTTAGAAATGTCGAGAAATGAAAAATGAGCCCATTGGACCATAATAGTATACCAGGGGTTAAAAACCTTTAGTAATTCCCTGTTTTCTGAAAGATAAAGCCCAAAATCCTATGCATTACCTAGAAGCCTTGGCTGTTTTTCAGCCTTACTCCTCCACTCCCCCATTCTGTGTATACCTTTTTTTTGGTTACATTTTATTATTACATGCATTTTCATGCCTACATATATGTAGTAGGCAGAATTCTAAAATAGTCCCCTAAGTTTCCTGGCTCTTAATGGGCACACTTCTTCTCCCATTTATTCAATGAAATACTCATCTAGGTACTACTACCTAGGCTGTGAAATCAGTAGACCTTAAGATAGGGAGAGTTATATAGATGGCCTTATCTAATCACACAGGCCTTCAGAAAACAGTTTTCTGCAGCTGGTTGTAGACGAGGAAGTCAGACACGATCTAGCCTGAAAGCAGGTATTCATGTTGTAAACTGATTGGTGGGAGGAGTGGAGCATGTGGCAAGGTATTACAGGTGGCCTCTAGTTGCTGAGAGACATCCTTGCCCAGAAGTAGCAAGAAAATGGGAGCAGTAGTCTTACAGCCAGTAGGAAATGAATTCTGCCAACAACCAGTGACCTTGGAAGAAAACCCAAGTTTCAGATGAGAACTTCAGCCCTGGCAGACACCTTAATTTTAACCTCATGAGACCCTAGCAAGAATCTGATTGTACTGTACTTGGACCACTTCTTCTCCTCTTCCTTCTTCTTTTTCTTCCTCTTCCTCTTCTTCTTTTAAGATTTTCTTTATTTATTTGATAGAGAAAGAGCACACAAACAGAGGGAGAGGGAGAAGCAGACTCCCCACTGAGCAGGGAACCCGATGCAGGGATCAATCCCTGAACCCTGGGATTGACCTGAGACGAAGGCAGGCGCTCAATCAACTTAGCCACCCAGATGCCCCGCTAGACTTCTGATCTACAGAAACTGAGATTAAAAAATGATGGTGTTTTTATGCTACAACATGATTGAAGCTGGAAGACATTTTGCCAAGTAAAATAAGGCAGACAAAAAAGACAAATACTGTATTATTTCCTTTACATGAGGTACCTAGAGTAGTCAAATTTATAGAGACAGAAAGTAGAAGAGTAATTGCCAGGGAGTGGGGGAGGAAGGGGAAGTGGGGAATGAGGAGTTGTTTAAGGGGTATAGTTTCAGTTTTGCAAGGTAAGTAGAATTTTGGAGATTGGTTATACAATAATGTGAATGTACTTAACACTACTGAACTATACACTTAAAAATGGTTAAGATGGTAAATTTTATGTTGTATATATTTTACTGCAATTTAAAGAATTATTTTAAAAAGTGGGTATTGTTTTAGGTCACTAAGTTTGTGAGTAATTTGTTATGCAGCAGTCATGTTCATAGTTTTGTGCCTGCTTGAAATCCACTTTCTGACTTTTTTATTATCCAGAGACCTTATGCTCTATAGCCACCTCAGAGTTTTACTCTATTAAGCCATCCTTAACCCTCAGGCAAAGTTAGTCACTCTTTCCTCTGCTTAGCCACATATACCTATAATAGCACTTACACATTATATTTTAAGAATGGCATGGGGGGGTGGTTCTCCACTAGATTTTGAGGTAGTGTTTTTTTTCCCAGAGCATTTCATCTTCAGCTTTTACAGCAACAGGTTTACAGCAGATTCAGGTTGGCAGTACCTGGAAGCACTTAGTAGTGGTTGCTGCTTTTTCTTTCTTTCTTCTTTTAAAGGTTCTATTTATTTATTTGTCAGAGAGAGACAGAGAGAGAACACAAGCACAGGGAGAGGCAAGCAGGGGGGAAGCAGGCTTCCTGCTGAACAAGGAGCCTGACACAGGACTTGATCCCAGGACTCTGGGATCTATCGCAACCCCAGCAGAAGACAGACGCTTAACCCACTGAGCCACCCAGGTGTCCTGTAGTGGTTGCTTCTTACTCATTTTTTACTCTCAGCCTAGGTTCTGCCAAGAGTCTAATAGTTCAAGTGTGCTGACCACATTATAGTCTACTTTAATTATTAGCCTTTTAACAGAGGGATAGAAAACAAATCGTGTTGCTCCCCCTTTCCCTCCTCTGTCCCCCCCCACCCCCACCATCTTTTTTGCCTGCAATTAATCTTGTTGTCAGGTAAGGAGTGAAACATATAGATAAATAGATTTCTTCATTCTGATTTCAGCCAACACTTACTAAGCCAATACTTCTTGACTCTAAAGCTGCAAAACTGGTCAAATAAATATATTGGTTATTTCAGACACTGATGAATCAACCATGTAGATTCAGTGAAAAGAAATTCAGAATTCATGTTTTAGAGAGTTTGTGACTTGTTCCATAAATAAATAAATACTGTTTTCAAGAGATTTCAACAAAGTAGATTGTTGTGGGGAAATGTAGGAGTTATTTCTGAAATTCCATTTTATTTGCAATTTTTTATGTTGTAAATATTATTACAATTTTTATCAGAATGTATCAATAAATGACCCTGTAAATAAACATATCAGTATCAGTAGTGCAGCTCTAACATTTTCAGAGTCCTCACTCTTAACAAATTTATGAAAGGGAATACTCCTTGTCATAGAGGACTGTAGGACCTTTCATTTCCATTTAGATAACCAACAACTACAAGTAATCTTATTTACTTTCACTTAGGACAGTATTTCTCCATATTCTTCCTAGTGCATTACTCATTGCATCTGTATTGATTGAAAGTTTGATTCTGAAATCCAAGCCAGTCTCTTGAGGTGAAGGATGCTGAGTCAGATATCACCAAGTATCTAGCATTTCAAAAGATATTTATATTTTTGTTTTCTCATATTTTACATTTGAGTATAGCAAGAATTAAGGATATGCCTGTTTTTACTATAATTTTCAAAAGTTGTAAAAATCACTACTACTTTATTTTCTTTTTTATTACTATTTAAAAGGAACTGTAATTTATTCCTAACATGTGCTACCTATAGGTAAGTACATATCAAGTGACTAAAAGAAAATAAATATTTCTTTAATATCAGTACCTCATGAAGTAAATAGTGAAGAATCATCTTCAGATGGAAAAAAATATGACAGGTTTTACCTATGAAATAAATTATGTGAAAAAGATTACAAAAGATGGTAGTCTGTTTCGGCAAGCCTATTAAAAGCATTAAGACTTGAGTACTGGCTATTAAAGTGAGTAAATGGCAATATTATAAAGTTAAACACATGCCAAAAAACATTTTCCAGAGGACCGGGATTGTAACAATACCATTAATGAGGGCAAGGAGGTCTTAATGCAATTTGCACTTTCTAAAGTTTCAAAAAGAGGCTTTGAGTTCGAGCATTATTAATGTACTGAACATCTGGAACTGTGTAAAAGCTATAGACATTGAGCAAATGCAGAATTTCCCCCACTAGGTTGCATTCTAACTTATTGCCTCCCTAGTGAGATATGGTTATAAGAAGTCTGAAAAAATAAAATAACGATATCCAGATAAAGCATAAACATTCCAAAGTGTCTTTTCATTTTTGAGATCTGACTAAAAAGAAGTATCTGATCTTACCAAATCCAAATGATTTAAACTTCAATTAATAGATTAAATCATCTATGTATTACTGTATATGAGCTAGTTTCTCTGTATGTGGATAGTGTATGCTCTCTATGAGCTAAGTAAACTATTTTATCACAGTTTTACCTCACATTTTTCATGGACCTAAATCTTAAAACTTGAGAGATGGCTCTCTGTTAATGTACTTTCCTCTAAGTTTTTTGCTTTTTAGGTGCCTAGTTGGGATACTTAAGAGAATTTAAAAAAACAACTGACTTATGTGTGTCTTTAGTTATCTGCATGATTTCTCTGACGGGGGCGGGGAGCAGTAATTAAGATGTATAAATGTGTAATTTGAGTGTCATCTGCAATGAGAATGGACAAGCTGTATATCTGAGTATTCTGTTATCTAAAACTGAAAATTTGCTATAGACCATTTTCACCAAAATAATCCATATGATTCTGTTATAGAGCTACAGTTCAAATTTGCATGTAGCCACTGTATAATCTTCAACAGAAGGCTTTTAAGATACTTTTTTAAAAACCTCCACTGAAGAGATTAAAATAAACACATTGTGTTCTGTGAAAATGTTGTCTCACAATTACCAAATTCTCCCAGTGTTCCTTGTACTTCTTTACCTGAATTAAAATCTGTGTATAGGGGCGCCTGGGTGGCTCAGTGGGTTAAGCCGCTGCCTTCGGCTCAGGTCATGATCTCAGGGTCCTGGGATCAAGCCCCGCATCGGGCTCTCAGCTCAGCAGGGAGCCTGCTTCCTCCTCTCTCTCTGCCTGCCTCTCTGCCTGCTTGTGATCTCTCTCTGTCAAATAAATAAATAAAATCTTTAAAAAAAAAATCTGTGTATAATTAGAAGATATGTTATTTCTTCATTAACTCTGTCAGGTTATGGCTGTGTTTTCTCTGTAGTAACTCAGGTTTGCTATCCTATTTACTCTCCATGCTCTTTCTAAACCTTTACCTCCATTTTTTTCCTGAAGGAAGGGGAGGGGGTAAGAGAGAGAAAAAAAAAAACCTCACCAACAGAAGTTCTAGTCTCTGAACTCATGTCTTTTAATTGATATATATCATCCTTTCCCCTTCATCTTTATTGACATCTTACAAATCACTTGAATACTCTTTTATTGAGGATTTTTGGTACCAGTTGTACAAGATTTTCCCCCCTTCTTACTCTCCTCTCTGACCTTCCATTATTTTGGCACTTCCTTTTTCATTCATTTATTAAATTCATTCAACAAATATTCATTGAGTACTTTCTATGTGTCAGGTACTATTTTAGGTACTGGACAGTCAGCAGTGAGCAAAATAGAAATCATTGCCCTGGGGCTCCTGGGTAACTCAGTTGGTTAAGTGTCTGCCTTCGGCTCAGGTCACAATCTCAGGGTCCTGGGATCTAGCCCTGCATCGTTGGGCTCCCTGCTCAGCAGGGAGTCTGTTTTTCATTCTCTCTTTCTCCCTTTGCCCCTCCCCCATGCTCGTTCACTTTCTCTCAAAAATAAAATCTTAAAAAAAAAAATCATTGTTCTTATAGAGGTTATATTCCAGAGGTATGAGACAGAAAATAAACCAGACAGATAAAAAGATACATTAGATGGTGTCATGGACTGGATGTTTGGGTCAATCCCCCCAACTCCCACCCCCAAATTCATATATTGAATCCCTAACCCCTTGTATTTGGAGATGGGGTCTCTAAGGAAGTAATTAGGTTAAATGAGGTCAAAAGTGTGGGGCTCTGACCCAATAATATTAGTGTCCTTATAAGAAGAGATACGAGAAATCTTGCTGTCTTCTCTGCAACGTAAGCACAGAGGAAAAGTGGTGTTGTGACTCAGTGAGATGTCTGTCTACAAGCCTAGAATAGAGCCTCACCAGGAGTGTGTCAGCGAGTACCTTAATGATGAACCTCCCAGCATCCAGAACTGTGAGAAAGAAGTTTCTTTCTTTTTTTCTTTCTTTTCTTAGATTTTATTTATTTATTTGAGAGAGAGAGAAAGTACAGCCAGGGGGACAGCAGAGGAAGAGGGAAAAGCAGGCTCTCCACTGTGCAGGGAGCCTATGTGAGCTCAATCCCAGGTCCCCAGAATCATGACCTGAGCTGAAAGCAAACACTTAACCAACTGAGCCACCCAGGTGCCCAAGAAGTAAATGTCTGTTTAAGCTACCCTGTCTGTGGTGTATTTTTTCCCAGCTTTATTGAGATATTATTGACATAACATGTAAATGTGGTGATTTGATTCCATATATCTATCGCAGAGTGATTATGTGGTCTTTTCTTATAGTAGCCTGAATGGACTAGTACGGATAATGGTAAGTGCTATGTAAAAAAATAATGTAAAGAAGGGGGAGATGAGACTCCTAGGGGAGTGGGGAAAAGTGGTTTAGAATTTTAATTGGATGGTTCTGGATGACCTGTCAGAGGTGATACCGAGTGAAGGCCTAGAAGGAGAGGAAGCAAATCACTGTGATCTGGAGGAAGAATGTTTAGACAGAGGGAACCTTAAAGTAGAGAGTGTTTTGATCAACAAGAAGGCTGCTGTGGCTGAAGCAGAGTTGGGGTAAGGTGAGAAGAGTAGTAGGATGAGGTCAGAGAAATAGCTACAATAAAGTCATGCCACAGTAAGGATTTAGGTTTTATTCTAAATGCAATAGGAAGCCACTGGAATAGGCTTTAGACTTAATTTTTAAAGGATTATACCGGCTGCTATGTAGAAAAATGGACTGTAGAGAGCATAGGAAGAAGCAAGGGGACTGTGTAGTAGTCTCCTGTAACTTACATGATAGATTGTGGCTTGGGCCACTGTGGTAGCAGTGTTTGGAGCCTAGATATGATTGAAAGTGGGCTGGCAGGATTTGCTGATGTATTGAATGTGCCGTGTGATAGGGAGTAAGGTTTCCTTTCCGGGCTTTTTTCTTTATCTGTACTGTACTGCTTGTTAATCACATCTGTGTTCACTCTTCTTGTTACACCTGTTGTCTTGGTTTCCCAATTTCGCATTCAGTTCCATTCTCTTCTAAGTGCCACACTCTAAAGAAAAAACTTCTTGTGTGCCTCCTCTCAGTAATTTGCCACACTACACCTTCACTTCTGACACCAGATGTGTGGTTGTCTTATAATTTAACTAAATTCTGACACTGTCTGCCTAGAGATAGAGCCTCAGGTCCCACAGGTTAAAGGTTCAATCCCACAAGATTGCCCCAACTCTGACACCAATCTCAGGTCCAGGTTTGTTTACCGTGTTTCTTACTGGCTGTAAATTGGAGGTACCACCACCCCTTCCTCAGGTTTGATTAATTTGCTAGAGTGGTTCACAGAACTCAGAGAAACATTTACTAGGTTTACCATTTTATTATAAAGGATACAGATGAATAGCTAGATGAAAACGTATTAGGTGAGATCAAGAAAGCACAGGAGCCTCTGTTCCCATGAAACTGGGATATATCACCCTGCTCATGTGGATGCATTCACCAGCCTAGAAGCTCTCTGAACTCCATCCTTTTGGGGTTTATGCAGGCTTTATTAATATAAGCATGGATGATTAAATGATTCATCACTGACAAGTGATTTAACTTCTAGCCCCTTCCTGGAGGTTGGGGTCACAGGCTGAAAGTACCAACCTTCTAATCACATGGTTGGTTCCCCCTGGCAACCAGCCACCATCCTTAGGTTACCTGTGGGCTGTCCAAAAGTTACCTAATTAATATATACTTAGGTGTGGTTGAAGAGGCTTATTATGAATAAATAATTTTCACCTCTATAGCTCTGGAGCTATTTCAGGAACTGGAACAAAAGATGCCCCTATAGCTCTTACTGCTCAGAAAATTCCATGGATTTTAAGAGCTGTGTACCAGGAAAAGGGATAAAGACCAAATATATGTTTCTTATAAATCTCAACATCACACATACCCATATACTGAACTGCCAGATAAACATATCAATATGTGTATCTCAAAGGCAACAAACTTATGATCTTTCCTCCCAATCTTGATGCTTTTCCAGTGTTACCATTATGAGTGAATGGTACCACAATCTATATTTGGACTAATCATAGAATGGGGGTCATCTATAAACCTTTTCCCCCATTCCCTGCCATATCTAATCATACATTTCATTTTAAATTTTAAATGTTCATTTAAAATCTTAAATATTTTTATTTTTATTCATTTTAAATTTTATTTATTTAAAATTTTAAGTACTTTTATAATTTGCTCACTTTTCTTTACAGTATAATTTTTAAAAAGGTAAATATAAAGTAAAAAACCTATCAAAGAATTTATTCAGTTTATTTTGATTAATGAGGAAATAAGTATGATGTTAGGCTGATTCAGAGAGCATTTAGGGAACTTACAAGCCATTTAATAAAGGACTACTACTCTTGAGTTCAGTAAACTGCATTTCCCTATATAATCCTTGACTGGGCCTTTGCCTGCATACAAAGTATATAAAACTAATGTGCATATCTTAAATAATAAAGTTGACATTGACATATCTACCACCAACTTAAGAAATAGAACATTATTCTTACATTAGAAGAACCCACATACCCCTTCACAATCATATCCTTCCATCTTAAGAGATAATAGTTTTGCATTTTTAAAATAGTATATATATGTGTGTATGTACATATGCTTAAATAATATAGTTTTTGAACTTCATATGAATGAAATCTTTGTGTTATTTATTTAGAGTGTGTGTGTGTGAGAGAGAGAGAGAGAAATAGAGAGAGCAGGGGGAAAGGGAGAGAGAAAATCTCAAGCAGACTCCCTGTTGAGCGTAGAGCTAGATGTGGGGCCTGAGATCATGACCTGAGCCAAAATTAAGAGCCACCCAAGCGCCTCCAGTAATTTGCTTTTTAAACTCAACATCTATAGATTTATGTTCATCCTTGTTGACACATGTGTTACTAATTTATTCATTTACACTACTGTATAGTATTTGCTTTTGTGCGGGTGTGGGTTAATTTTTTCAATTTTTAAAATAGTAGTAAAAAACAACATAAAGTTTGCTGCTTAACCATTTTTGATGTATACAATTCCATGTCATTAAGTACATTTACAATATTAAAACAATTGTCACTATTTCTAAAATGTTTTCATCCCAAATCTAGAAATTCTGTATCTGTTAAACTGTAACTCTTCATTTTCTTCTCTCCCAGGCCCGGCAAATCCTACATAATTACTTCCTTTACAAATTTGTCTGTTCTGAGTATCTCATAAAAATGGAATCTTAGGTGCACCTGGGTGGCTCAGTTGGTTAAGTGTTGACCTTTGGCTCAGGATCCTGGTGTCCTGGGATCGAGCCCCACATCGGGCTCCTCAGGAGGGGAGTCTTCTTCTCCTTCTGCCTCTGCCTATTCTCTCTGCTCAAGCTCTCTGTGTCTCTCTTTCAAATAAATAAAACCTTTAAAAAAAATCATATTTGTCCTTTTGCATCTTCCTTATTTAATTTACCATGTTTTCAAGGTTTATCTACATTGTAATATGTATCACAATTTCATTCCTTTTTATGGCTGAATATTCCATTGTATGTATATACTACTTTGTTCATCCATTCATCCATTGAAGGATGTTTGGGTTGTTTCCACCTTATAGCTATTGTGAATAATGTTGCTATGAACATTGATGTGCAACTCTCCATTTGAGTTTTTGCCTTCACTTCTTTTGGTCATATACTCAGGAGTGGAATTGCTGAATTATATGGTAGTTTTATGTTTATAAACTTTTTGAGGAACTACCAAGTTTTCTACAGTGGCTGTACCACTTTACATCCCCGCCAGCAATGTACAAAGATAACAATTTCTCTTCAGGCTTGCCAACACCTATTTTCTGAGGTTTTGTGTTTGTTGGTTTGTTTTATAGTACCCATCCTAATGGATGTGAGGTGGTATCTCATTGTAGTTCTGATTTGCAGTTCCCTAATGATTAGTGAAGTTATGCATCTTTTCATGTGCTTATTCATCCTTTGTGTATCTTTGGAGAAATGTCTATTCCAGTTCTTTGCCCATTTTTTTTTTAAAGATTTTATTTATTTATTTATTTATTTGACAGAGAGAGAGATCACAAGTAGGCAGAGAGGCAGGCAGAGAGAGAGAGGAAGGGAAGCAGGCTCCCTGCTGAGCAGAGAGCCTGATGCGGGACTCGATCCCAGGACCCCGAGATCATGACCTGAGCCGAAGGCAGTGGCTTAACCCACTGAGCCACCCAGGCGCCCTTCTTTGCCCATTTTTGAATTGGATTGTTTTTGAGTTGTAGTGGTTCTTTATGTTGTCTGGATATTAATCTCTTATAAATGAATTATAAATGTTTTCTCCTATTTGTGAATTACCTTTTCACTTTCTTGATGGTATCCTTAGATGCACAGAAGTTTTTAAATGTAGATAAAGTTCAGTTCCTCTATATTTTTCTTTTGTTACCTATGCTTTTGAAGTCATATCTAAGAAATCATTGTTAGATCCAATATTGGAAGATTTTGCCCTGTGTTTTCATCTAATAGCTTTATAGTTTTAGGTTTTACATTTAGGTCTTTGGTAATTTTGAGTTAACTTGTAAATTGTGTAAACAAGTCCTAACTTCACCTTTTTTATATGTGAATATCCAGTTTTCCCAACATCGTTTGTTGAGAAGACTGTCCATTCCCCTTTGAATGGTCTTAGTATTCTGATTGAAAATCAATTGACAGTAGTCTTAGTATCCTGACTGAAAATTTAAAAAAAAATAATAAAATCAATGCAAGGGCTTATTTTTGGACTCTCTTTTCTATTTCATTAGTTTATATATCTGTCCTTAGGCCAGTATCACACCATTTGATTGCTGTTCCTTTGTATTAAGTTTTGAAATTAGGAAATGTGAGTCCTCCAATGTTCTTTTTTTGGTTTGGCTATCCATCTCCTTCTGATTCCATATGGATTTTAAGATGGGTTTTTCTATTTCTGGAAAAAAGGATTTTGGTAGGTATTGCACTGAATATAAATTATTTGGGGGATAGTATTGTCATGTTAACAATATTAAGTCCTCCAATCCATGAACATGGCATGTTTTTTCATTTATGTTTTTTAGTTTCTTTCAGCAGTGTTCTGTAGTTTTCGATATACAAGTTTTTCACCCTTCGGTTAAATTTATCCCTAAGTGTTTTTATTCTTTTTGATGCTATTATGTATGTGCTGCAGAAGTGAGCACTCTTTTTGATATTATTGTGAATGGAATTATTTTCTTCATTTCCTTTTATGGTTGTTTACTGTTAGTGTGTAGAAATGAAACCAACTTTTCATGTTGGTTTTATATCATGCAACTTTGCTCATTTCATTTATTAGCTGTAACAGGGCTTTTTTGAAGGGGGGTGTTGATGTGTATTCTTTGGAGTTTTCTAGATATAAGACCATGTTATCCATGAACAAAGATAGTTTTATTTCTTTTTTTCCATTTTGAATACCTTTTCTTTCTTTTTCTTGACTAATTGTTCTGTTTAATTGAAGTCCCAAAGATGGGCATCCTTATTTTGTTTCTGATTTTAGGGGGAAAGGTTTGAGGTTTTCACCATTGAGTGTAATGTTTGGTGTGAGCTCTTCATAAAAGACCTTTAATATGTTTAGGAAATTTTCTTCCTTTCCTAGTTTGAGTGTTTTTATCATGAAAGGGTGTTAAAATTTGTCAAATGCTTTTCTGCCTCAGTTGAGAAGACCATGTGCCTTTTTTCCCCTCCATTCTATTATTGTAGTGAATTATATTGATTGATTTTTATATGTTAAACAACCCTTGTGTTCCAGGGGTAAATCCCAATTAGTTATGATATATAATACTTGTATTTTATTTTTTAAAGAATTTTTTAAATTAACATATAATGTATTATTTGTTTCAGAGGTGATTCATCAGTCTTACACAATACACAGTGTTCACCATAACACATGCACTCCCCACTGTCCATCACCCAGCCACCCCATCTCTCCCACCCCTCTCTACTCCAGCAACCCTCACTTTGTTTCCTGAGATTAAGAATCTCTTATGGTTTGTCTCCCTCTCTGCTTTCATCTTGTTTTATTTTTTCCTCTCTTCCCTTTTTCCTCTGCCTTGTTTCTCAAATTCCACATATCAGTGAGATCATTTGATAATTCTTTCTCTGATTGACTTATTTTGCTTAGAATAATACCCTCTAGTTCCATCCACATCATTGCAAATGGCAAGATTTCATTTTTGATGGCTGCATAATATTCGATTGTATATATATATGGTTTTTTTTAAGAATTTCAAAATTTCTGTTTATTTGAGAGAGAGAGAGAAAAAATGAGAGCGAAAGCAAGAGCAGGGAGAGGGAGAAACAGATTTCCTACTGAGTAGGGAGCATGACATGGGGCTCCCTCTCCCAGGACCCAGGGATCATGACCTGAGCTAAGGCAGACACTTAACCGACTGAGCAACCCAGACACCTCTATAATACTTATACTATGTTGCTGAATTTTATTTGCTATTTTTTCTTGAGGATTTTTGCATCAGTATTTATAGGGGATATTTGTAGCTTTGTTTGTCTGCCTTTGGTATCAAAGTAATGCTAGCTTCTAGAATGAGTTTGGAAGTGTTCTATTCAGTTTTTTTGGAGAGTGAGTAGGATTGATATTAATTCTTCATATATATGCATATATATATATATATATATATATATATATATATATGAGTTCTTCTTTAAACGTTTGGTGGAATTCACCAGTGAAGATATCTGAGTCACAGCTTTTTTTTGTTGGAGGTTTTTGATTATTGGTTCAGTCTCCTTACTTGTTACAGGTTTGTTTAGATTTTCTTTTTCTTCATGATTCAGTATTTATAGATTATGTGTTTCTAAACATTTATTCATTACATCCAGATTATCCAATTTGGTGGTATACAATTGTTCATAGTATTGTCTAATTACTATGTCTAATAATCCTTTTTATCTCTGTAAAGTTGGTAATTATATCTCTACTTTCTTTTGTAGCTTTCCTCATTCATTAAGTCTTCTTTTTTTTTTTCCCTTAGTCAATCTATCTGTTAATTTTGTTGATCTTCAAAAAACCAACTTTCATTTCTCTATTTTTTCTATTCTATTTTATTTATTTTTGCTCTCTTTATTTTTTCTTTCCTTCTGCTAGTTTTTGGTTTAATTTTTTAGTGTTTTTAGTGCTGTTTTTTAGTGTCTTAAGATGTACAATTAAGATTAATTTAAGCTCTTTTTAATGTATGCATTTATAGTTATAAATATCTTTTGTAACACTGATTTACTGTTTCATAGTTTTGATATGTGTATATTTTTGTTTTCATGTATCTGAAGATATTTTCTAATTTCCTTTATGATTTCTAGTTTGATCTAGTGGTTGTTTAAGGGTGTATTATTCAGTCTCCACATATGTGTGTATTTTTCTAATTTCCCTTCTGTTATTGATTTCTAGTTTCATTTCATGGTTGTCAGAAAAACCACTCAATCCATTTAAAATATATTAAGAATTATATTGTGGCCTAATCTGTGGTATATTCTAGAGGATATTCCATGTGTACTTAAGAACATGTATTCTACTTTGTTGGGTTGAGTGTTCTCTATGTGTATCTGTTAGGTCAATTCGTTTATATATATTTTTTAAGATTGATTTCTTTATTTTAGAGTGTGTGTGTGTGCAGTGAGGAGGGGCAGAGGGAGAGGGAGAACAAGAATCCCAAGCAGACTCCCCGCTGAGCACAGAGCCCAATGTGGGACTCATCTCTTGAGCCTGAGATCATGACCTGAGCTGAATTCAGGAGTCAGAGGCTTGACTAATTGAGCCACCTAGGCACCCTGATAGTGTTTTTCAAATCCTCTTTTTTGTTGAACTTCTGTGTGGTTGTTTTATTTATTATTGCAATTGAGATATTGAAGTCTCTTACTGTTACTGTAGAATTGTTTATTTCTCTATTCTCTTCTGTTAGTTTTTGTTTCATACATTTTGGGGCTTTGTTCTTGGGCATTTATCTGTTTATTATAATCACATCTTCATGAGTTGACAATTTTTTCAGTATATAATATCTTTGTCTTTTTAACAGTTTTTCATTGAAAATTCGTTTTTTATGGTTTTGTGTTATTATCTGCACCTTTATTTCAACTTGAAGGACTCCCTTAACATTTCTTATAAGGCAGGTCTAGAGGCAATGAACTCCCTCAGTTTTGCTTATTCTAGGGAAGTCTTTATCTGACCTTCATTTTTTACTGAATATCGTGTTCTCGGTTGGTGGGTTTTGTTTGTTTATTTGTTTCTTTCAGCACTTCATATATAGCATTCTACTGGCCTGCAAGATTTCTGCTGAGAAATTCACTCATTGTTTTATGGAGGTTCTTGCTTTTCTTTCAAAATTCTCTTTGTCTCTGACTTTTGATACATTTATTTATAATGTGTTTCAGTGTGACCCTCTTAGATTTCATGCTATTTGGTGTCTTTTGGCTTCTTGAAGCTAAATGTCTGTTCTCCACCTCCACCCCTGATTTGGTAAGTTTATTGGCTAGTCTTTATTTATTTAAAAAAATTTTTTTAAAGCTCTTATTTATTTGACAGAGAGAAAGAGAGAGTACAAGTAGGGAGAGCAGCAGGTAGCCTAACATGAGGCTCCATCCCAGGACACTGGGATCATGACCTGAGCCGAAAACAGATTCTTAACCAACTAAGCCACCCGGGTGCTCCTTGGCTATTCTTTAAATAAACTTTGTGCCCTCTTCTCACTTTTTTCTCCCACTGGGATCCCCATATGTATATACTGTTGCTTGATGATGTCCTATAAATACCCTAGGCTTTATTCCCTCTTTTTCATTCTTTTTCCTTTTTACTTCTCTGGATAATTTTTAATGACCTGTCTTCAAGTTTGTGGATTCTTTATTTGAGTTAAATCTGCTGTTGAATCTCTTCAGTAAGTTTGTCAGTTCAGTTGTTATTTTCTTAGCTCCAAAATTTCTGTTTCTCTCTTATATTTTCTGTCTCTTTTATAAATTCTCATTTTGCTTATGTATCATTTTCCTGAGCTTATTGAATATCTTTATGATGGTTATTTTAAATTATTTGTCAGGTAATTTATATACCCCCATTTCTTTATAGTTGATTCCTGGAGTTTATTTCATTCCTTTTTATGTACCCATATTGGAAAAAAAAAAAAAGTCTTTCATAGACTGGCTTTGGAGCTATGGATTCTGGGGACCACCAAAACCTTTCCTGTGGATGTGTCTTCTCTAGACTCCTATGTATAAATTCTGAATTAGAGGGATTTTCCAATTTTTTTTTTAATTTTTTTAAAGAGCTTGTAAATCACTTGCTCCCTCTGGTTTTTGTCTGTGGTACTACAGGTTCTCTGGAGTGCTATAAGCCATCTAGCTGTCTTTTGTTTTCCCGCAGCTCCCAGGCTTTTAGAGTTTGTCAGGTCCCATCAACTCTCTGAGTCAGTTGGGACAGGAACCAGTCCTTCAGGCAGTGCCAAGCTGGAATGTTGTACAACATAGTCCACTCTTCTCTTCTACCCAGCCAGGGTAGAGACCACCAAGCTATATTGGTTTGTCTGCTGTACTACTAGTCCTCTGGAGTGGCACCAAGCTACCTACCTCTCTCTTTTGTTCTCATTGGCCCCCTGGCATTTGGGGATGCTGGGTCTTGTCAGTGCTCTGAGACAGGTGACACAGAAACCACCAGTCCTTCAGGCAGCTTCCTGAAAAAGTACGACATTGGATACATAGTCCAACAGTTTCCTTTCCCTGGAGAAATTGGGAGTTGGGAGTTTTCTATCCTTAATTAAGACCTGAGCCAGGGGGCAAGACTATGGTGAGGGAATGCATTCTAGTCTAAACTTTAGTCTTTGTGTTCAGTAGCCCCCATCTCAGCACCATTTCCTGTCAGTACTTAGATTTAGGCAGGACAAAAAACATTCCTCTGGGTAGCTCCCTAGATAGTCTGTACATTGGATGCATATTTCAGTCTTCTCTCCCTCTTAAGGGAAAAGCCAGGAGTTGGAAGTTTTCCCTGAGTCACACCATGCTGAGCTGGGGAGAGGGACTAAGGCAAATGGTGCCACGAATTTTCCTACCTTCTATGTAGCTGGTTTCATACTCATCTAGGGGCAGGAGCCTCTTAACTGTTTTCCAGATTTCTCACAAAAGTAATTGTTCCATATATCATTGAATCAGTGTTTTCATGAGGGCAAGGGGGGTTTGTTGAGCATACTTACTGATTTTTAAAGTGGAGATGTGAGTGGATCATGTGGTAAAATTGGTGTTTTGAAAGTACCCTCTGGCTGAAATGTAAAGATGTAAAAGTGATAAGAAACAGGAAATCAGTTAGGAGATTATTGGAGTAATTTTTCAAGAGATTTTAATAGCTTGGACTGGGGTGTTGGCTTTGGATATGGAGAGATAGCTAGAAGACAAAAATTAAGAGGACTGGTAATAGATTGTACCTGGCATTGAGGGAGAGAGGGAATTGTTAAGGATGACTTAGTGTTCTAGCAAAGGCAACTCAAGGGAATGGCGATATCCTTTATTGAAATAACACTAAACACTAAAATAACACTAAAATGTTATAAATTTGGTCTCTTATGAGACATTTCAGGTGCCTTTGAGATATCTAACTGGTGAATTTGACTGTGCTTAAAAATAAAGCACATAAAGGAGCAAACTGGGTTGTAGATACAAATTTTGGAGTTTCAGGCCATATTTATTCTGCATCTTTAGGAATGTAATGTTCTCTCATTAGAATGTAAGTGCCATGAAGGCAGGTATCTTTTCTATGATGTTCCCTGCTTTATCCTTAGATTTTTTTTTTATGTTTCTGGCACATTGTATGAGCTAAATCTGTTTATTGTTATTTGTTTTATTATCTCCACCCTTCATCCCCACGCCTTGGTATTACTAAAAACATTAAAAAAAATATATTCTCCATTTTCACAATCATTATGTAATATTTCATACTTACATAAGAGCACATGTAATATAGATGTGAGTTATAAAGTATATTTATAAATTAATAAAATGCAAACATCAAAACTGCCACCTAAGAACTAAATATTACTTTTAAAGCTATGTGGATGCCCCTTCTCAATCCCATCCCTTTGCCTACCCCCATAGTGTTAGTGATTGTCCCGAAGTTTGTAATTGCCATTCATTTTTTTAAAAAATGGCCTTACCACATACATACATATTCCCTAATACATATATATTCCTAAACAATGTTATTTAATTTTGCTTTTTTTTTTAATGGCATGGTATTAGATATCATTTTCTGTCGTTTGGTTTTTTTCACTAATCCAGTTATTTTTATTGCTTATCATAATCCATTGTATGACTATGAAATATTTACTATTTTACTATTTCTATATGTCTTTTTATGTTCTGCTGTTTAAATAATGCTGCTGTTGACATTTTTGTAGAAATTGATATCTGATTTAAAATTTATACAGAAAAGACCTACCAAAATCTTTTTAAGTAATTTTTTTCCATTTTGTTTCCCTCTTGAACCTGGAAATTGTTCCCCAAAAATTGGAAAATATTTTTCCTCTTTCTGTGTAAATCTTTTTTTGTTCTGAAGGGCTTTCTGTTACTATTCATTTCCAGTGAATATATATGATTCCAAGTTTAAAAAATTCATTGATATGTTCTTTACATATATTATTCCATATTTGAAAAGAATCACTATTTTCCATTCAGCACCAAATTCCCCACATATTTGAGCAAGGTTGATGATTCTTTGTTTTTGAGAGAGAGCAAGCAGTGAAGGGGCAGATGGATTGGGAAAGAGAAAATGTTGAACTTCATTCCATGGCCATAAGATCATGAACTGAGCTGAAATCAAGAGTCACACACTTAACTGACCAAGCCACGCAGGCGCCCGTAGAGCAAAGTTGATGATTCTTATAAACTTCAGTCTTCTTTATCCTTACCAATTTTGTCCAGCTCATCTATAGATAGCTAAGAGGGTACATTGAAATCCTTAGTACTATTTAGCGAATTGGTCAGTTTATATTTCTTGTCAACTTTTCTTTTGTATATTTTGAAGCTATGTTTTAAGTGCATGAAGATTCATGACTGTTACATCTTTTTAGTGGATGTACTTTTTAAGTATATGGAATATATATCTGTTCTAAAACTTTTTGCTTTGAAGTCTATTTTTTATGACTGTGATACACCTGATTGCTTTTGGTATATGCCTTGCATTTCTTTTTCTATAAATTCATTTTCAAGATTCCTATGTGGTTTAATTTTAAGTGTCTCTATTGAACAAGAACATATAGATGATTATTTCTTTTTCTCTCTCCACCTCTTCCCTCCCTCCCTACCGCTTTTCCTTTTTTTCCCCAAACAATCTGAGTGTCTCATTTTTTTTGTTTGTTTGTTTTTTTTTAGATTTTTATTTATTTATTTGACAGATAGAGATCACAAGTAGGCAGAGAGGCAGGCACAGAGAGAGAGAGGGAAGCAGGCTCCCCGCTGAGCAGAGAGCCCGATGTGGGGCTTGATCCCAGGACCCTGGGATCATGACCCGAGCCAAAGGCAGAGGCCTAACCCACTGAGCCACCCAGGTGCCCCTGAGTGTCTCAGTTTTAATAAACAAGTTAAATTCATTTGTGTTTTCTTTAAGTCTGGGCATACTTGGACTTATTTCTTTTCCCCTTTTGTTTGTCTTATTCAATTAATATAGGTTTTTGTCCTTTCTTCCCATAGTGGTTTGGAAGTTCTGTATGCCATTTATGTCATTTTTTTCCCAATATAACATCTTTATTGCAATATAATTTGCATACAGATCACTCATTTAAAGTGTAAATTCATGGTTTTTATTTGATTCACAACGTTCTGCCACTATATTTGAACATTTTTATCACTCCATACCCCTTAGTAATCACTCCCCGTATTTTCCCTAACTTTTTCCCTTCCCTAGCCCTAGGCAACTTCTAATTTACTTTATGTCCCTATGCATTAGCCTTATCTGGAGTGTGGTCTTTTGTGTCTGACTTCTTTTACTTGGTTTAGTTGTCCCTTGAAAAGTGCTCTAATCCCCTATGCAGTCAAAAATCTGTGTGTGTAAATTTTGGCTCCCCCAAAACTTAACTACTAATCACCTACTATTGATCAGAAACCTTACTGATAACATAAACAGTTGATTAACACATATTTTGTATGTTGCATATATTATATATTGCATTCTTAACAGTAAGTTAGAGAAAATCATAAAGAGGAGAAAATACATACATGGTGCTGTACTGTATTGAAAAAAAATCTGTTTATAAGTGGACCCATACAGTTAAAACCTTTGTTGCTCAAGGGTCAACTGTATATTGTTTTTGAGGTTCATCCATGTTATAGCATGTATCAGTACTTGATTTTTATGATCAAATACTCCACTGCATGAATATACCATGTTTTATTTATCCATCAATCAATTGAAAGATATTTGGGTTGTTTCTACTTAGGGATATTATGAATAATGCTGCTATGAACATTTATGTACAAGTTTTTGTGTAGACTTGTTTTCATTTCTCTTGAGTATTATGAATGTAATTGCTGGATCATATGGTAGCTCTATATTTAACCTTTTGAAGAACTATTCGACTTCTTTCCAAAGCACCTGCACCATTTTATATTTTCACTGCACTGTATGAGAGTTCCAGTTCTCTGTATTCTTACCATAAAACTAGATAAAACTGAAGAGCAAATTTTTTTTCCTTTCTCCTTTTTTCTAATTTCTGACCAAGAGCTCTCTTAGTTATGATCAAATTGTCTCTTATCTGCCTCAGCTTTACTTGAGTTGCCTAAAATATTTCTCTGAACTTGGCTTGAAATGGTATGGCAGGGGCACCTGGGTGGCTCAGTTGGTTAAGCAAGCAACTCTTGATTTCAGCTCAGGTCTTGCTCTCAGTCATGACTTCAAGCCCTGTGTTGGGCTCCACATTGGCATGGAGCCCATAAATACATACATACATACTGGGCGTGGAGCCTACTTATAAATGAATGAATGGTATGGTATGGAAATTTGGAAAGGCTGATAGGTGTCAAAGTGCATAAAATTTTTCTGGAAAAATAGTCTTAGCTATGATTGGATAATTAAAATAATTCTTCCTTTTCAATTAAAGCAAATTTAAATGGTTTCTATTTAGGGAAAAAATTTTGTCCTAGTTTAAAATTTGCATTAACAGTGAAGTTTTTCAGCTCTAATGCAAACCTAGAAAAAAATAGCCTATTAGTGTCCCACCTTTCTCCTTTTTGTCCTCTCCTAATTCTCTGAATTATAATCATATATAAATCTTATATACTAGCAATTCAGTTTTATTTTTTAAAGATTTTACTTATTTATTTGTCAGAGAGAGAGTGCACAAGCAGGGAAGCAGCAGGCAGAGGGAGAAGCAGGCTCCCTGCTGAGCTAGGAGGCCTGTGCAGGACTCTATCCCAAAACCCTAGGATCATGACCTGAATGAAGACAGATGCTTAACCGACTGAGCCACACAAGCATCCCAACAATTCAGTTTTTAAAATTTAATAGAATTAAAGAGTTTTAGAGCTATAAGTTCCTTCAGCTATATAAACAAACTTTAACAGCCTTATTTTGCAGATAATTTTTATTTTATTTCATTTTTTTTAAGATTTTATTTATTTATTTGACAGAGACAGAGAGATCACAAGTAGTCAGAGAGGCAGGTAGAGAGAGAGGAGGAAGCAGGCTCCCTGCCGAGCAGAGTGCCCGATGCGGGGCTCGATCCCAGGACCTGGGATCATGACCTGAGCCAAAGGCAGAGGCTTTAACCCACTGAGCCACCCAGGCGCCCCGACTTTGTAGTTTATAAACAACAAAAATTTATTTCTCACAGTGCTAGAGGCTGGGAGACCCAAGATCAGGTTGGATGAGAGCCCTCTTCCTGTTTGGTAGGCACGGTCTTCTAGCTGTGTCTCATATGATGGGGATCCCTTTTATAAGAGCACTCATCTGTGGGGATCCCTTTTATAAGAGCACTCATTTCATTCATGAAAGCTCCATGCTCATGACCTAATCACCTCCCAAAGGGCCTATTTCATGATACTATCATCTTTGGGGATTTGGAGTTCAACACATGTGTTTTGAGGGAACATAAACATTTACACCATAGTAGTGATAAAAATTTTTATCTTATGATCTTACTAAATTTATTTCTGAAAATAGATAAGGGTGATGGGGTGCCTGGGTTGTTTAGTCGTTTAAATGTGGGACTCTTGATTTCTCCTCAGGTCACCATCTCAGGGTCCTGGGATCAGCCCCTGTCAGGCTCTGAGCTCAGCAGGGAGTCTGCTTCTCTCCTTCTCTTTCTCTTTTTGCCTGCCATGTGCATGTTTTTTCTCTTTCTCTCAAATAAATAAAATCTCTATAAAAAGATAAAATAGATAAGGGTGAAATTCTGAGGAAATAAACCATCTTATAAAATTTAGTTTCTGTTTTCTAGAAAATTTGTGGTAATGCCCTGTTGCGTGCCTACATTATAATAATTGGTCCATACTGCGTAGAACTCTGCATAGAACAAGTGGGTAAAACAGATCAATTTAAATCATAATAATTTTTAGTACTGGCTTTTGTCTTTTTATTTCAGCTCTTATGTTTATTGTTAACTTCTACTTCCTTTGCATTTACCATTTGATTTTCTTCTTAAAAAGAATGCTTCAATGTAGTATATATATACAGTGGAATACTATGCAGCCATCAAAAGCAATGAAATCTTGCCATTTGCAATGACGTGGATGGAACTAGAGGGTATTATGCTTAGCGAAATAAGTCAATCGGAGAAAGACAACTATCATATGATCTCCCTGATATGAGGAAGTGAAGATGCAACATGGGAGGTTTGGGGGGTAGGAAAAGAATAAATGAAACAAGATGGGATCGGGAGGGAGACAAACCATAAGAGACTCATAATCTCGCAGAACAAACTGAGGGTTGCTGGGGGTAGGGGGGTCGGGAGAGGGTGGTGGGGTATGGACATTGCGGGGGGGGGGGTGTGCTGTGGTGAGTGCTGTGAAGTGTGTAAACCTGGTGATTCACACACCTGTACCCCTGGGGCTAAAAATACATTATATGTTTATATAAAAAATAAAAATAAAAAATAAAAAAAGAATGCTTCATTTAATTTCATGTTTTTAAAATAAATACATCTTAAACTATAAGTATATATCTAACTATTGCCTTTACTGAATCCCTTATTTTGAATTGTGGGTGCTTTTCTTATCATTAATACCTAAAGATTTCCTGAATTCTGTATTTTTTCTCTTTTAACTATATGGTGTTTGTCTTTTCTAGCTTTATTGAGATTAATTGACATATAACCCATGTGTTCTTTAAGAATATAATCAGTGTCCAGTTTGTTCGCTGGGTTTTTTTTTTTTTTTTTACCCCACTAACTCTATATTGTTTTTTAATCTGAAGTTACATTGTTATTAGACTCTGGTTAATCTGATATTCTTTGAAATTTATTGGAAGTCCTTTTATAATATAGCACATGGTTATTTTTATAAATGTGCTCTTGTGCTTGTATATTTTCTACCTGTTAGCTACCTGAGTCTGTTTATATATTTATTTGATTCAGTTTAATCGGTGATGATCAAATTTTTAAATGGCTTAACTACCTATGGACTAGGTAAAATGACCTTAAAGAATCTTCACTAAAGAATCTTTAGTTGAGGTTCCTAGGTGGCCCAGTCTGTTAGGTGTCTGACTCTTGATCTCAGCTCAGGTCTTGATTTCAGGGTTGTGAGTTCAAGCCCTGCATTGGGTTCCACTCTGGGCATGGAGCCTCCTTCAAAAAAAAAAAAAAAAAAAAAAAAAGGAAGCTTTAGGTGAGGGTATTAAGGAATTTCACTTTGGGTTTAAAGAGATAACTTAAAATTTATCAACTTTGGCTGTGAAGTGTGTAAACCTGGCGATTCGCAGACCTGTACCCCTGGGGATAAAAATATATGTTTATAAAGCTGTAAAAAAAAAAAAAAAAAAAAGAAGAAGAAAAAAGAAAAAAGAAAGGATGAATACCCAAGTTTTGTAGCAACATGGACGGGACTGGAAGAGTGAAATAAGTCAAGCAGAGAGAGTCAATTATCATATGGTTTCACTTATTTGTGGAGCATAACAAATAGCATGGAAGACAAGGGGAGATGGAGAGGAGAAGGGAGTTGAGGGAAATTGGAAGGGGAGGTGAACCATGAGAGACTATGGACTCTGAAAAACGATCTGAGAATTTTGAAGGGGTGGGGGGTGGGAGGTTGGGGGCACCAGGTGGTGGGTATTGTAGAGGGCACGGATTGCTTGGAGCACTGGGTGTGGTGCAAAAATAATGAATACTGTTATGCTGAAAAAATAAAAAAACTAAAAATAAAAAAATGCAAAAAAAAAAATTTATCAACTTTGACAGAAGTCTTTTTTTTCTGCTTTTGAAATCCCTAGATAGCGATCATAGAAGTAGTAGTAGCAAAAGCAGCAATAGCAGCAGTAATTTAGTAGTAATAGAAATGGTGGCAGTTAACTTTTATGGAGCTCTTACTATCTGCCAGGCATTATCATTCGGAGCTATCTAAATTAGTTAATGAATTTAACCCAGTAATGACTCTATGACATATTCTTGTTTTTCTCATTTTATAGATGAGAAAAGTAAAATGAAGAAAGGTTAATTTGCTTACCATAGTCACATTCTCTTTCAACAAACCAAGGTAAGTTTGTTCATTTGGACACAAAACAAGTTCATTTTTTTCTTTCTCCTTTTCAGTTATTAGAAAAGTTAAAAGAACGTTGGCTCTACACTGGTTTATGGCATAATCTAGAGTTGGTGAAGACAGTCATTGTAGAACCTCAAGGAGGAGGAAAAACTGATTTTGATGAATTACTGCAGGTGTACTATGATGCAATCAAGTACAAAGGCGAGAAAGGTAAATGGAAATTATTTGATGGTCAATGAAACAATGTTTTTATCATAAAGTAAGAAGTTGATGCTGTCAGAATTTTATGTTATCGTTTTTTTATGAATTGCACTTAATAGAAAAATTATACTTTATAATCTGGTTGAGAAGAAAATAAGGTGAAAAGATTCTATTATTTGGAGCTGTTCTCCTATGAATATTTTCATTTGGAGATGCCAGTTCAACTTTAAGAAACAGCATATATTTAGGTAAAGAAGACATTTAGTATAGTCTTCCTTACACTACCTAAAATGTTTTGTGAAAGAGGGTGGACAGAGAATGCATAAATATCTTCCTTACTAGCCAGACGAACCCTACACTTTGATGCAAGTAATGTTCTTTATGCTTACATTCCATTACATAAGATGAATTTGAGATTTCAAAACACAGCTGAAGGCTCAATTTCAAATTTAGCAAATGTCCATAAAAAAGTTTGACAGGAAGAGCTAATAGTAATAACTTATGAACAGTGTACCATCTTAAAGATGCTATAACATAATTGTCAGTATTGTCAGCGTGATAATATTATACACAGTGTTCTATAGGTTTTAAATGTTTTCCAATATAATATTAGATTCAATGTGATATATAGTACAAACTAGAATTGTTTAAATAATTCTGAAAACTTTACATTCTGGTGGTAAAAGTAGTGATTGCAATTTCGCTCTTTTAAAGATAAAACACTGCCTGATTGCTTAGTTCATCTGCAAGTTAATAATACTCTGATGTGGCTTTTCTGTGTATGTTAACTGGGAATACATAGTTTGTAGATTTATTTGGTACCAGAAATGTAATTTTGTGTCCATTTAAAAACTTTATCTCATCATAGTTTTTTATTTTGATTCTTTTAAAGTTGCTATTATTACTTAATTAGATCTTTTCAAAATGACAACAATAAGCAGCTTTGGGGAATTTTGGGTGTGCTTCTTAAAACTTTATTTTTTGTTGCTTAAGATGGAGCCCTCTTGGTAGCAGTTTGTCGTGGTAAAGTGAGCGAGGGTCTGGATTTCTCAGATGACAATGCCCGTGCTGTCATAACAATAGGGATTCCTTTTCCAAACGTGAAAGATCTACAGGTAGGCCAGCAAACCTTAAGTTTTGTTTATCACAGAAATTGTTGATTTTAAGTTTTTATTTAAGTTCCATTTAGTTAATGTACAGTGTAATATTAGTTTCAGGTGCTGAAGTTCTTGAATATTATGTAAAGTTAATTATATTTTTTTTGTATCCTCAGATATTTTAATGCTTTGGTGACTCAGAATGAGTGAGAAAGGTTTAGTAGACATGGATTTATTTTATTTTTTTTTAAACCTTTAGTGATTTATCATTTGATTTATTTTTAATCTTTTTTAAAATATTTTATTTATTTGACAGAGAGAGACACAGTGTGAGAGGAAACACAAGTAGGGGGAGTGGGAGAAGGAGTAACAGGCTTCCTGCTGAGCAGGGAACCTGACGTGGGGGTCAATCTCAGGACCCTAGGATCACGACCTGAGCTGAAGGCAGATGCTTAAGACTGAGCCACCCAGGTGCCCAGATTTATTTTATTTTTAACTTACATTGTCTTTTGCTCAATAAGAGTGATTTTCCCAAAGTGATCCAAGACCAGGAGTATCAATCAGTATCACCCAGGAACTTGATAGAAATACACATTTTCTAGGCTCCATCCAGACCAACTGAATCAGAAGTTGTGGAGGTGGAGCCCAGCAATTTGTGTTTTATAAAGCTCTTAGTCATAGACTTACAAGGGTCCCCCAGAGAATTCTAGAATTCTAGGGCTCTTTCTTTATTTCCCTTCTCTCAATACCGTACGTGGCCCTGCTAATTTCAGTGATTTTAGCTGCTCCAAAATCTGACATCTTGCACCGCAGCTCGGCAGAATAACCATACTCTGCTTGTACTTCAGTGTTCTAGATACAATTGTCAGGAAATTAGATGTAGGAAAAGAGCTGAGAATCATGGAGTTCACCTAATGGATTTCCCTTATCTCTGAGATCATGGTCTTATGCAATGGGAGGGACATTCCCAAACCAGTTTTTCTATCTTGGCCAAAAACAGGAGTTTTGCTTCATTATCACTAATTGTTTACTAAACATATTTGAAAAATTATCTGTAGCAATAATTTGAAGCCTAAGGTGATGTTATTTTCCATTAGAAAGGATTTTCTTTTATTTCCTACTGGAATTTGAAGGTGCCAGCAATCTGAGACCAAGAGTTAAGGTTTTCTGGCCATTTAGCTGACTAGAATGAGTATAATTTATATCCCTCCTCCTAGGATACAACCCGTTAGGGTCTCATACCAAAGCAAGAATTCTTTCCCCAGACAGTTATTTATTGTTAATACTTTAGTAGACACTGTGAATTATATAATATTAACAGTAATAAATAGTATTTCTCTGGTTAGCTCCTACTCTTCCCTAAGCTCTAGATCTCTTCAAAATTTCTGAAAGTTCTCAGGAGGCATCTAATCCTTTCAGGGTGCACTGACTTTGGTGGCTTCCACTACCTTTCTTTAGCCACTGGGGCTCCCGTTGAGAGTGCTGATGACCATGCTCAGGGCTCCTATTCTGAAATGAGTAATACTGCTTCTCACTATAGCTACTGATGAAATAGTTGACATCTACTCAAGAAAACTGTTCAGTTTTCTTTCTTTCTTTGCGGCTTGTGTTGCCACATTCCACTGAAGCTGAGGGCTGCTGATGGCACTGCTATTGTCGGTGTTACTGTCTCTCTTTGATGTCTTATCATTTTACCTGGGGCCTGTATCATTGCACTAATGCTCTTTTGTTAGAGTGGAGAAAATCCCTTTCCCTTCTTTGTACCACACATTCTCCCAATGTCTTAACTATATTTATAGTTTCCCTAAAACTAGCTCCTTCAATTTATGCTTATATCTTCTCTTTTTCTTGGACCTATATAGGAGTCCTTGAGGACCACAGAAGGAGATAACTTTTTGGCTACTAATATGTTGTACTAAATATTATACTCACAAAATAGCAAGGCCTGAAAAGAATCATTCACATAAAACTCATAATAGTGATTACACCTGAGAAGAGAAAGGAATGGTATTGGAGTGGTTATCAAATGGGACTTTAACTTTTTCTATAGTATTTGTTTTAGTAGAAGACAAATTTTAAGAGAATGTGGTGAGAATAAAATATTTACTATGTCATTCTTTGAAAAAAATTAAATCTAAATAAAATGTTACTTGTGAAGAAAAAAATTACATTTACCTTCTACTTTCTCTGCCCTCACTCCCAGCAACTGTGATTATGGGCATTGTTATTGCACTAGTGTTGAGATCGTAATTCTCTCTTTCCTCAGAATTAGTTCTTCTCAGGCACCTTCTCATACCATCATACAAAAGACTCAGAGATGACCTGCTCTGACATTCCTCAGTAATGGTCTTGCTTGTCACAGTTCTGCTTATCTGAATTGTAATGGCTGTAGTTATATAAAACAGCAGAACAACAGAAGCTCCAGTGAGATCTGGGTGCAGAGGAGGAGGGTGGTTCTAAAGAAGTTTCCCTAGTGGTTTGTGAAAGGGGTGAGTAGAGTAGACCCAAAAGTAGGCCAAACTGCAGGGACAAGGGACAGATAAAGAGGAAAATTCCTCATTGGCAATATCAGATGTAAGAGAAATATATTTCCTATTGCCTTATGTCTAGATCAACTCTTCCTGTGAAACAAACAATTGTAAAATATAGTGGATTAAAACAATAATCATTTATTATGAATCACATATCAATTGGTGGGGAGTAGTAGCTGGGTGGTAGATGATCTGAGCTGGGCCTGAGTGAGCAGCTCTGCTGACTGGGCTTAGTCACCGTGCTATAGTTTCACCAATGTAGGTTTGGCCTAGTTGGGTCAGCTCTGCTCTGCATGTATCTCATCCTTTGTATACCAGCAGACTAGCCAGAACATGTTACCATGTTTTATACTTTGGCAGAGATATAAGAGGGCAGGCTTGATTGAGCAAGCACTTTCTGAACGCCTATTTATATCATATCTACTAACCTATTGCCCAAAGCATGTCATATGCCTAAGTCCAAAGTCAGGAGCAATAGGAGAGGTGTGGGTATTTTCTACGAAACGTGGAAAAGGATTTAGAGACGAGACTCTAAAAAGGAGTTTTGCCTTTTTTTCGTAACTTAAAGGATATTTGCAAGGCATCCATTCGAAAGACTGACATTTATAAGCTTTTAAGAGTATAGGTATGTAATTTTTATAATAATCAGGAAGGCCCTTTATTATTTGGAAATGACTAGAATATAGCCATCAATATCCGAAATGTCTGAATATCTGAAATAAATCAGAGTACTATTATGGCTGATTTCTTAAGATTCATAAATGATACAATAAATTATTGAAAGTATTTATTTGGAATAAAAAAGAAATAAAAATAGAAATCAAATTTATAAATATGCTATATTTATTTACATATTAATTATGAATGTAAATTAACATAGAAATAGAAAAGTTTGATGATTAAGTCCACTTTATTTTTTTGTTTTTGCCTGTGCTTTTGCTGTCATATTTAGGAAACTATTGCCAAATCCAGGCCATGCAGATTTGAACATTTTCTTCGAAAACTCATAGTTGGAGCTCTGAAATGTAGATATTTGGTTCAATTTTGAGTAAATTTTTGTATATGATATAAAATAAGGGTCTAACTTCCTTGTATCTGAAATGAGTCTCTTGTTCACACCGTATAGTTAGATCATGTTTTTTTAATTCATTTAGCCGAATTCTGCCTTTCAGCTGGAGAGTTTAATCTATTTACAAAGTAGTTACTGATAAGGAGGGACTTGGTTCTACTATTGAGCTGTTTTCTGTGCTTTGTGTTCCTCAGTTGCTTCATTATTACCCTGTTTTGTATCTAGTTGTTTTTTCTTTCTTTTTTTTTTAAGATTTTATTTATTTATTTGACAGAGATCACAAGTAGGCAGAGAGTCAGGCAGAGAGAGAGGGGGAAGCAGGCTCTCTGCTGAGCAGAGAGCCTGGTGCGGGGCATGATCCCAGCACCCTGAGATCATGCCTGAGCCGAAGGCAGAGGATATAACCCACTGAGCCACCCAGGCGCCCCTCTAGTTGTTTTTTCATTGAGTACTATTTTGATCCCCTTTGACCCCCATTTTTTAGTTATTTTCTTAATATTTACTGGGGATTACAAGTAACATCCTTAATCTCTGTCCTTCCCTTCTTTTATTTTACTGTCTGGATTGCAATTTTTATACATTGTATGCCTGTTAACATAATTTATAATTTTTTTTTTTAATTTTTTTTATTTTTTTCAGCATAACAGTATTCATTATTTTTGCACCACACCCAGTGCTCCATGCAATCCGTGCCCTCTACAATACC
Organism: Lutra lutra; assembly: GCF_902655055.1. Lineage (NCBI taxonomy): Eukaryota > Metazoa > Chordata > Mammalia > Carnivora > Mustelidae > Lutra > Lutra lutra. Next base: position 34,788,462 of record NC_062293.1, read on the forward strand.
CACCACCTGGTGCCCCCAACCTCCCACCCCCCACCCCTTCAAAATTCTCAGATCGTTTTTCAGAGTCCATAGTCTCTCATGGTTCACCTCCCCTTCCAATTTCCCTCAACTCCCTTCTCCTCTCCATCTCCCCTTGTCCTCCATGCTATTTGTTATGCTCCACAAATAAGTGAAACCATATGATAATTGACTCTCTCTGCTTGACTTATTTCACTCAGCATAATCTCTTCCAGTCCCGTCCATGTTGCTACAAAACTTGGGGATTCATCCTTTCTTTCTTTCTTTTTTTTTTTTTTTTTTTTTACAGCTTTAAAAACATATATTTTTATCCCCAGGGGTACAGGTCTGCGAATCGCCAGGTTTACACACTTCACAACACTCACCATAGCACATACCCTCCCCGATATCCATAACCCCACCCCCTCTCCCAACCCCCTCCCCCCATCAACCCTCAGTTTGTTTTGTGAGATTAAGAGTCACTTATGGTTTGTCTCCCAATAATTATTTTTTTTATACATTTACCTTTTAAATCATGTAGAAAAAAAAATTACAAACTAAAAGTAAAAATAATACTGGCTTTATATTTACCTACATAGTCCTCTTTACCAGTGTCCTTTATTACTTCCTAAAGCATATACCATACTCCCCTCCTCATATTTTAGTGCTTATAAATATGTTTTATAATGTGTTACATGATGTATGTCAAGGATTAGGATAATTTCTTTGTGTTTCTATAAAATAATGCCTTGCAATGTAGTAGGTATTCAATAAATGTTGATTTTTAAAATAAAAATGTTGATTTAATTAATGACTAAATATAAACCTATTAACGTAATATTGCCATACTCTTGTTTTCTGTAAAATGAGATGAAGAACTAAATGGTTTCTGTAAATGGCTCTTCCAAAACTGAAACAGTTCTTCAGATTACTGGACTACAAATTAGGATTTGATAGGGTTTTTTTTTTTTTTAATGTTAATACTTAGTCTGTCATACGAAAATAAGTAGAAGTTATTTATATTGAAAACCTTAAATATTCTAGCTTTTGGAAATAAAACAATCTATTTCTACATTGTTTTCTATTTTGTTTCATTTGAATTCATATTTGAAGGTTAAGATCAGTGTCAGAGTTAGAAAAGTGATCTGAATGGGAGAAAAGAGCAATGGCATTAATTTTATGATACTAAAAGTTTTTTTCTTAAATTTGAGACACAGATTATGGAAGTAAAAAATTAATGCAGTTTAAAATACTGACTTAAGACTCTTATAGTCTCAGTTGCAGAGTTTGGCTTTTAGAGAAGCAGGAAAATGTATGTTAGAGCCAAAAATATGACTTCTTTGGCTGTGACCAGGATTTCCTCTTCCCACCTTGGGGACTAGAAAGTAGAGGTAGGAAAATTTCATTTTGGAGCCAAGTGTGACTTGTTTAGTTCAAGTCATAATTTATTGCACACACCTCAGGGACCTGAAAATAAAGAAACCCACTATGAAATGTTGATAATGGGCCACTCTGAAGGGCAAGCATTAAGCTAACTTTCCCGGTGAGGATTTTTTTTCACTTCCACCTTTCCCAGATGCTTCTGATCATTCTATAAGGACATACTTAATCGTGTAATAGTTAAAAAAGAAAACTTTCTGTGCACTAAACCATAGTATTTGAAAGAGAGGAAAATGAAGCAAGACCTTTATGTGATTAGATGTTGGTGAAAAAATATAACTAAAAGTTGTTTTCTTTTAATGCAATTAAGTCACAGTATAACAAGGCTCCCATTTAATGGATATCTAAAGCAAATCCTTTGACTAATTAGTATGATCTAAAAACTACAAAAGCCTTCAACTTTATAATTCAGGCATCTATATCTCAAATTGGCATGGTCATAGTTTATGAAATATTAAAAGGTACAATATTTAGATTTTTAAATTGCATCTTATTTATATTCCCTAGCATAGTTTGATAGTATATAGAAATATTTTCTTTTCATGAGTGTTGTACCTTTACTCCCCTGTGGAAAATTCATAAAAATGGCAAATAGCTAAAAATTTTTGTACTTTAAAGATGCTCAGGTGGTATGTTAGATTTTTATAATTGGTTTCATAAAATTTGATGATAATATTCAATAACAAGTGCTCTTACAGTGATTAAAATAACAAGATAATAAATTTTATTTTTTGTGTTATTTTTCTTTATTAATATAGTATGTTGAGTTACTAAAATAGATTTTATTTGGAAACTTTAAAATTCAGAGGGTGATCTGGTTATCTTAGTATTGACATACAATAACTACTATTTTTTTGTTGTTTAGGAAACTTCTCTTAGCTTTGAAGGTACTGAGCTATTTGAGTATATTTAATCAATTTTGGAAAATTACACTCATGATTGAAAAATACAAGCATGTTAAATTATGTTATTGACTTAAAACAGATATATATAAATTTATAGCCTTCTCATGCATTCTTGATGTTTAATAAATTTCAGGGAAGGGCTGTTATCTTTGCTTACCCCAGAAGATAACAACATTAATAAAATAGAATGCACATTAAACCGCATTCAGCCAGTGTTTTTAAGTGTCAAAATATTATTACATGATAGCCATATATGAATTCTTAAATCTGACATTTCTTTTTAAGGAGAATGGTGTTGATTTTCCATTATTCTTATTTTGACAGCAGCATGTATATTCATCAGTAGATAAATGAAGGCAGAATGTAAGGGTCTATAGTATATCAAGACAAACTTGATTTCAGAAACCATTCTTAGTAATTTTAAGTAGACTTATATATTCCTTTTGTATCACTTTCATTATTGTGTTGATGGTCTTGAGTATTGTAGCGTTCATTCATTCATTCATTCATATAATAAGCTTTTACCAAGAGCCTAACTTGTACTAAATATAGTAGGTACAAAAATGAACATGATGCTGTCTCTACACTACTGAAGTCTGTAATTTAGTAAAGGACCTGAATGTGTAACAGAATGTTTTGGTGGGATTGAATCTGGGTATTCAGATGCTTAGAGAAAGTGAAATTGAGCAGCACTTTTCACCTGTCATCCAGATATCCATTTACTTTGATTTGCCTAAAATAGATGAAGAGGGATCTCTTATCTACAAAGAGATGGAAATGTAAAAACATTTGATAAGGTGGATTGGCCTCATCAAAGGCCAGATTACAAGAGTATTCAGATTATTAAGACTATTCAGGATAATGAAACAACCATCTTTTGAATAACTGCCTCAAGTACCAAGTACTTTAATAGACTGGTGATGCAGTGATCCACTACACAGGTTATAGTCCCTTGTGTCATGGAATTTACAGTTTAGCAAGGAAGAGTGACATAGAAGTAATAAACAGTTGATTACAGTTGTGATAAAGGCTATAAGAAAAAGTCACAAGAACTATGAGAATGTATAACAGGATCCTGACCTGGTCTTTGGGGGTAAAGGAAGACTTCCTGAGGAAGTGCTATTTAAGCTGACACGGGAAAGAAGGCTAGGAGTTATATAGGTGAGCAGAATGGTTAAGAATATTCTCAACAGAGAGAGTAGACTATGCTAAGGCCCTAAAGGTATGAAAGAAGATAAGCAGTTTCTAGGAATTGAAAGAAACTGAGTTAGAAAGTGAGTTGGGGAGAATGGCATGTGAATAGAGGCTGGGAGAGGTATTAAGGAGCCAAATCATTTAGGACCCTGTATGCCATTTTAAAGATTTGAGACTATTCTAAGCCAAGGGAAATTCTAAGCTATCCTGTGGGAAACCAGATCCGGGAATAGAGCCTGAGGTCAGAATGTGGTTGAGTTCTAGTTATAGTGTAGCATCTGATACAGAAACCCACCTGGATCTAGCTCCGATAATAACATGTGGTTACCCAGGGGAAATGGCTGTATATATAAACTTAAGGGGCTGTAATACTAAACTCCCAACATTTAGGAGTCCAGCAACTTGCTGTTGGAAGCACTTAGGCCAAAGCACAGATATGGAAGAAAAACCATGTCACCTCTGAAGGTCTAGAATGAGTTGTTACTTAAACATTTTTTTCCTCCTCAGTACACTTTTTTCCCCCAGCTTTTTAAACAAAAGTTAGTTTGGCCAAAGTATTATTAAAGTAGTTTGTAAGTTTATCTTGAAATAATAAAATTAAAATCTAGTTTAAATCTAATTATGCCATCTAGGTTGACAATTTGTAATTTGATTTGACAGTGAAAACTGAGATAACCAAACCTTTGCTCTCATCCCTTCTGAGAAACATAAAAACATTAAAATAAATGGCTGAGGTATTTTTAATTCTTAAATTTAAAAAAATTCCCATATTTCTTAAAGGAATGTTTTGGGATCAGGAGAGGAAACATTTAAAAATCACAAAATTTTAAGCAAGTTTCATGAACCTTTTTCCTTCTTTTTCTCCTAGTAGTCATGTCATTTTCTTTCCATGGTTGCGGGGGAGCCATGCCTAACTATGGCTACAAATAAAACCTTTGGATATTTAATAAAAAAGAACTTTTGGTTTATGAAAATTTTTATAATTATTTTCTTGTGTTCATCTTGTTTTGGGCAAAAATAAGAACTTTATTGACCTTTGTATTTTACTTTTGTTCCTATAGTAGATTCAAGGCTTTAAAAGTGAAATTATCACCCTGGGGATTCATAAGGTTGATTGACATAGAACTTCTGTTGTTCCAGAGCATAATCAGGAGCACTACCTCAAGGGAAGTGGTGGAATTGATTCTTAAATTCTCTGAAAATAACTTTGTTTTTTTCTTCAGATATAATTTTTTTAAAAAAGATTTTATTTATTTATTTGACAGAGATAACAAGTAGGCAGAGAGGCAGGCGGTGGAGGGGGGAAGCAGACTCCCTGCTGAGCAGAGAGCTGGGTGTGGGCCTCGATCCCAGGACCCTGGGATCATGACCTGAGCTGAAGGCAGAGGCTTAACCCATTGAGCCACCCAGGTGCCCCCAGAGTAGAATTTTTTATAGTGAATTTTACCCTTTTTATTTATATTTACTTAGTCAAATCCCCTTAAAGTCTACAGGGTACAGATATGTAGGTGGGCCTCAGGTGAGTATGTTACTTGATATTTCTCCAGCTATAAAGCCTTAAGGTCTCAGATAACATAAACTGTAGTAGACAGCACTGTTTATTTAGTGTGTTTACATGTCAATCTTTCCTATAATTCTTTTTCTTTCTTTTTTTTTTTTAAGATTTTATTTATTTACTTGACAGAGAGAGATCACAAATAGGCAGACATGCAGGCAGAGAGAGAGGGGGAAGCAGGCTCCCTGCTGAGCAGAGAGCCCGATGCAGGGCTAGATCCCAGGACCCTGAGATCATGATCTGAGCCAAAGGCAGAGGGTTAACCCACTGAGCTACCCAGGCACCCCTCTGCATTTTTTAAAATTATTTTTTACCAAGTTGAAAAAATTGAAGAAAGCTTTTACAAAGGCATAATTTATACAAAATATAGTACATAATTTATTATATTAACAGTTTCTTGGATTCTGCCTCACTCCCAGCCCCTGCTTCTGAGAGGCTGTGACTTTCACTTTTTTTTAGCTATTTTATCTGGTATTTTCTGCCATATTTATCTTTATTTAATCAATTAAATCAATCAATTTATCTTTATTCAATCAAATTAAATCTGTTTACTTCCTGTACAAGATAAAAATTTTAGCTCACTATACCTTTCCCTTCTTTTTCTTCCTAATGTAGTTATATCACATTTCAAAAATTAAACCCATAATCCGTATACAAATCATGATCAGGGCGCCTGGGTGGCTCAGTCAGTTAAGTGTTTGCCTTTGGCTCAGGTCATGATTCCAGAATCCTGGGATTGAGCCCCAAGTCTGGTTCCTGCTCAACGGGAAGACTCCTTCTCCCTCTCCTCCCAGGTCGTGCTGTCTCTATCTCTGTCTCTCTCTCTCTCTCTCAAAAGAATAAATAAAATCTTCAAAAAATATTAAATCATGACTATGAAAATATTGTTCACTGTGGTCAAATGATTTCCTTCCTTGCTTGAACTTTTAATCTTCCCATTAATAATGCCCTCTGCTCTTTTTTCCTTTTTAAAAGATCCCCCCCCCCTTTTTTAAAGATTTTATTTATTTATTTATTAGGAGAACACGGGGTGGGGACAGAGGGACAGAAGGAAAGGGAGAAGCAGACTTCCTGCTGAGCTGGGAAACCTTTGTGGGGCTCTATTCCAGGACCCTGGGATCAAGACCTGAGCCCAAGGCAGACGCTTAACCAACTGAGCCACCAGGTACCCCTCCTTTTTAAAAAGATCTTTAATCTTCTGTCACCCTTCAGTGAATCTTTATAGCACCTCTCGATACAATTACCTATTCACCTGTCAGATAATAGGTCAGTCCTTTTTTTTTTTTTTTTTAACCCCTGAAGACATTGCTTCTCGAGCCTCTTGACTTTCTACTTCAATCAGGACCAAGTTTTTCTTTAAGCCCCTTAACTGTCAAAATTCTGAGATTTCCCTTTACTGTCATCCTAGGAATTTGATTTGCCTGTCTTCTGTGTTGGATCCCAAGTTTCCTGGGTCTCAAATCTTCCTCCTGTTTCTTGTTTACTGTTTCATCTTCATAGTACACATCCTCCAGCAGTTTACCTATACATTCATTTCCTGAACTTTTTTGGACTTCTTTTGGCCAAACTGGCTTATTTCCCTTCAGTAGCTCTGTGGGTACTTTGGTTTGAACTTTCACTTCTCTGCTTAGTCATAAACCATTTGTCCCTCTGCTTTTCACATTCATGTATTGGGTTTTGAGGTTGCAGATTTCTCTTAGTTTAAATGAAGATGAAGACTGTGTTTTTCTTATTTGTCTTTTTTAAGTTTGGGGCAGGTTTTGAGAGGCAAGGAAAGAGGAAATGTCTTTTTTCCTTTCTGAAACTAGAAGTCTTCATTACTTTCTAAGATGAAGTATGAGATTTTAAAATGCTATGTTCCTATATGTCTTATTCCCACACTCACACATTCACATTTGAGAAGCTCTAAATCAAATATTCCTAACAAAAATATTGTAAAGGTAGAAAGTAGTAACTTTTAAATCAAGCATATACTTACTGTTTAAAAGATAAATTTGGACATAATAAAAATCTAGATGGAGAAAGTATCAGAATTCATTTATTGGGCTGTGGAGATAATAGTTTTAAATATATTTCAGTATTTTTCAGTACTTATGTAATCTTTTTGTTATGTGCACACTTTCTCTTGACCATGTTTGTTTTTAAATGTCACAGTGTTTAATCATGTGAAATTTGAGTCATGTGAAAATTGAGTCTGAGCCTTCTCTTACTGTGTTTACTTTCTATTTTCTATGCCTGCCATTGCCACCAAACTTTTATGCAACACTCCCACCCCCACCCCAAAGTGCTTAGTGTTGCATTTTCTAACATCCACAAGCCTCCTGCGTGAGAGATCTTGCCTTCTTCCAGAGTTATACGAGAGTATGTACAGGTCTCTGCCACTTGCTGAATGCAGCACTATTCATTCCCCTTAAAAAAGTCTCTTGAGGGGCGCCTGGGTCGCTCAGTTGGTTAAACGACTTCCTTCAGTTCAAGTTGTCGTGATCCTGGAGTCCCAGGATGGAGTTCTGCATCGGACTCCCTGTTCTTCAGGCAGTCTGCTTCTCCTTCTGACCTTCCCCCCACCCTCGTGCTGACTTTCTCTCTCTCTCTACCCTCCTCTCTCATTCTCACTCACAAATAAATAAATAAATAAATATTTGAAAAAAGTCTCTTGATATTAGCTCATTCCTTTAAGAGCCTGGGATTCCAGTTATAGCCCCACATTGCTTTCTTATGTATGATAATATTTCATTATGTTTACCGTTACTGCTAGAAGGGTTTATTCATAGTTATTCTGCTCTCCTATGTGACTTTAACAAGGGAAGCTCTGGATTATCAGATATGTGAATGAGATACTATTCAGACTAATAAAGAACCTGTCATGTACTCATTCCATAGATTACACCACTAACGTGTTTTATATAGTTCACATACAGCTAATGGGTTGCACAGTGATAAAAAAAAATTATGAAGGATATTAAAAAGTGCTAATTTGTCAGAAAATTTAAGATCATTTGCAGAAATTATTTATCAAAAATTGTTTCAAAACTGAATACTGTTCTTTGTCCTGCCAATGTATGTATTTTCATTGATATTAATGAAAAAGTAGCCATTCACAAACTGAAGAAACTTACTTTATGTTACCTAAAACGATGTGCCTGTATATTGAATAGAATCAGTTAAGTGCCTTCATAGGAAGTTGATCCAGTTGTTAAAACCCTGATTTGAGGTGAACAGCCTAAGAGATTGCCTATATTGGCTAGATGGCCCGCATTGTCTCTGTCAGTCCTGTGGTTTTCATATGCATGAAACAATATAGTATGACAAAATGTAAAGCCCACCCAAACCTACTTTGGGTTTTAGAAACATGGGATAGGTAGTGACTCCAGCCCACTTACCTCCGCTATATGATACTTTACTGTTTTGTGCTAATTGTCATTTATTTCTTCAACATCTGTGTGAGTTAAGGTTGGCAGGAATTATTTTCTTCCACTTACAAAGGAAGAAACTGAGAAAGGAAACTAAATTGAGGGAGTACTGGTGACTTGCCCAAGGTCAAACAACTAGTTAGTGTCAAAACCTTGAATCCAAGCTGGGTACTTTTACTTCCCTCCATCAAAACGTACTATAGCATGAATATATATGTGTGTGTATATATATATACACACATATATATATAATTTATATTTATATATATAAATCTTTATCTGGAGATGATAATTGAAGCATTTTCAGGTTTACCTAGACAATATTTTGTTATGGGTAGTCTAATTAAATTGCCACAAAGCTTACTATTCTTTTTTAAAAAATGTTTAACTTTGCCCTTTATAGAATAAGCATATTCGATTTAAGGTGTCTTGCATGTCTTGAAGTAGTTTCTTTTTTTTCTTTTAATAGAAAAATATTAATTTCTGCTTTTTTTTCTGAACTCATTTTCTTATCTTGATAAATTATTTTCTTAAAAACTCCAAAGATCTAATATTCCATACTGACAGAATGTTTTTGCATTATTACCTAAAGCATTTATTTAGGATTTTTTTTTTTTAAGATTTTATTTACTTAAGAGAGAGAGTGTATGAGCAGGGGGGAGGGGCTGAAGAAGAGGGAGAAGGAAACTGCCTACTGAGCAGAGAGCCAACATGGGGCTCCATCCCAGGATCCTGGGATAATGACCTGAGCCGAAGGCAGATGCTTAACAGACTGAGTCACCCAGGCACCCTCAGGATTATTTAAATGTTACTGAGTTACCAATAAACTATTCTGGATAGTAGCTAAATTATTATAACCAATTAAGGTAAAATATATTGAATATATTGAGAATAAGAGATGCCAGGCCTGATGAAAATGTATTTTTTTTCTTATATTTGAAATTTCTAGGCTATTTTTTTCAGCAATGACAATTTATAACAGAGTTTAATACAGATTTTCTCTGTAGGAAATATGTTACCCAAAGCAGCCTTAAAACATATGTGAAATAAATTATGTTACTGTTACTATGTCTATTACTATGTCCTGATTATTATTTCTGGTAGATTATTGTGGTCAGTTCCTAATGTAACAAGAAAAGTAAGTAATAATTGAAAACCATCTCGTGTGTGTGTGTGTGTGTGTGTGTGTTTTGTTTTAAACTTTAAAAGGGAGCCTGGCTGCTTAAGTCTTGGCAGAAACCCATTTTTCCCCATTTAAGAAAATATATATACTATATTTGGTTAACTTGGTGTTTAGAAATCTTGAAAATATGCCAGATGAAATAAAACCAGCTATATTCCTTTTATCTGGCTAAATTATTTTACATACAAAAACTTATGCTGAGTTTAGAACTCTAACCATTGGAATTTATATTGTGATACTCTGATAAAAGTGTTTATACTGTGATGATATAGAGCAGTAAATGTCTCTAGTGAAGTCTCTGTCTTCCAGATTTGGCTTGCTGTAAATGTTTATGTTTTAGATTCTATACCTTGGTGAAAGATAAAACTATTCTTCTTGAGTGTTTGCTAGACAAATGTGCTTATTTTTCTGAAGCAAAGTTTTAAAACATTTTTAATAAATAAGTTTAGCTGAATATATGTTCTTAGTCTTGTTTCAAAGCTTGAACTTCTGTTGTAAAGCTTACATATAAGGGGGAAATGTACATTTTGTCTACATTGATTGCTTTTAGAAAGGCATTTATTACTAAAATCATAACACATATTTGTATGATTTGGGATAAATTCCCCTGTCTTTCATATGAGGCAGTAAAATGAAGAGATACATTTATAGTTCTAGCTCATATTTATCATACCACTTATTTCTTCAGAAGCTACTTATAAAAGGCTACTCTTGCACAGAGCTACTAATGGTCAACACTGTTGGGTTTGACTAAATTGAAGAAATAATCTAATATTCAAAACTGTGAGTTAAATTTGTTGTTGACATATACAGTATAATCTTTGTGGTTATTTTAATATATACTGTGCCCATTACTAGTGTACTACCTATACTGTCTCCAGTAAAACTGAGTTATTGAAGGACTTAAGGAACTTACTGTTTGATCTCAAGTATATTATAATGTAATAGTAAAATCAGAATCCAAAACCATATAACTTCTGCTTGAAAGCTATCTGGGTATTTTTACATAATTCTGTTAAGTACCACCTCAGTCTTGATTTATCTATCTTTGGTGTTCAGGATCTCATCTCTACTTAGGTTAGCTTTTAATGCAGAAGCATAAAATTTAGTTGTCTAGAAACTCTGATATTAAGAGTGTTTTTTCATTTTGTGTGAACTTGAACTCATTATGAAAAAAAAAAGTTTTGTGGGGCACCTAGGTGGCTCAATGGGTTAAAGCCTCTGCCTTAGGCTCTGGTCATGATCCCAGGGTCCTGGGATTGAGCCCCGCATCGTCGGGTTCTCTGCTTAGCAGGGAGCCTGCTTCTCCCTCTCCCCTCTCTCTGCCTGCCTCTCTGCCTACTTGTGATCTCTGTCAAATAAATAAATAAAATCTTTAAAAAAAAATGTTTTGTGAATCAGTGTAGCATCTGAACCAATGGGTTGCAAACTCAAGCCGCTAAGAGTTAAACAGATTATTTAAATGAGTGAACTAGTTGAGGGTTGGCAAATAGCTCAAATTATTTTAAGCTACAGTAAGGGGGCCACAGAAAATACAACTTTGGGCCCTCAGTTTGCAACCTTTGATAAAATAGTTTGATTTCTCTCTGCTGTTCACACATCCCTCCAAAATTACACATACTCTAATTTATGTGGGTGGGGACCAAGTGGTTTGAACTCCTTCTAGAGTATACAATTAAATACGGCTTTCTATTTTGGGAAAGCCTTGTAAAATGTATTTGAAAAGTAATGTTAACTGGTCTACAAGATCATTTTTCCAAACCACACTTGAGCTTAGTTTATGGTGTTTACTTTCTGTCAAAACTCAGAAAAAACATTCACAGTTAACTTCCATAATATAAAACGTCTGTCTCATGAGGCACTAAAGAAAGATTGGTCAACAGGTATAATGTTGTTAGACTGTATTGCTAATGTGAATGTGGACATGACCTCCCAAATAGATCAAAGACTAATCTCTTTGACAGTTACAAGATGGCAGAGCTTGCCTTGGGCCTTTTGCTGCTGCACATTGAAACTGTTTGTTTGGAAAACATGCCTGAGGGATGAGAATGTGTTTATAAGGATGAGCAGGTAAAAGTAAAAGGTTGTCTTTTGACATTTCAACTAATCCCTTCCAGCCTTTGGTTTGCTTAACATTTAGGCTATTGCTGGCAGGAGAAACTGGCTTTTTCACATATGCTTTATGTCATTTTAAATTGGGCATTGATTTTTGTGCCTGATAATCCCTCAGTGTATGATGAAATAGATTCTGATGTCATTAAAATGAGGTATACTAGCTTCCTACTTTTTCTAAAACCTTAGTTTTGCTTTACCTAACTAAATATGTTCCCCCAAGACAACTTTTACTTATTATTTTTAAAAGTCTGTTTCTTTATATAATAAAAAATATTTTAATGTTAACTGGTATGTATATTTACTTTCAAAAGTTTTTTGTTTTTTTCTTTTCATCTAAAAAAATTTTCTAGGTAAAATACTGGCTCTATTTACAATTTGCATTATAAAAAGTATTTGAGAATTTATAAGAAATTGAATTCATGTTGTCGTACATAAAAATTAGTTCGTTTTAATGAAAACTAAAAGTCCAAGAGGAGATAATTTTATTTCATCTAATAGTTACTACATTATCTCTACTTCATTTATAATTAATAAATCCTAGAACAACTGTTACCGTAGGTGGAGTGATCATTTTAAAGTATTTGTCTGAAACAGGGTGTAGGAAAACTTGAAAACTCTTAAGCTATTGTGACTGACAAAAGATAGATGCTACAGTTTGGTGGGGGTTGGAGGGTATAGAATATAGGATATATTCTATAGAATACAGAGGGGAATATGGAGGATATAAAATATAGAAAAACAACTTACATTTTGAGAGATAGGTAGGAAATGTTTATTTTTCCCAGTGGATAGAATTTTTAAAGCATATTCTCTTTTAATCTCTACATATTATAATATTTTTATCTCCAAATTATGAGAAATTTTTACATGCTATTATCTAATATTTCCTATGATGCCATATTATTTATTGTATATATTTTTAAAGCATAGCCTTAAAGGAAAGTTTATTTCATTTGTATTCTAGTTATAAAGTTAATACAAAAATTTGACAGATTATTTTGAGGGGATATAAAATGTAGTTTATTTCTTATCAACTTGAAAGTTACTTGTCAGGAGTGTACCCTTCTGATTTCTCATCTAATACTTGTCCTTTTATTTAAAAAGGTTCATAGTATAAAAAGGTTCATAGTATTATAGACTGTATTGAAGAGATTTTGAGTAGTTTTAAAACTTCTTAAAACTAATTTTTTAATTTATCTTGAATTCCAGGATTTTTCCAAGAAAGTAACTCTTTATATCTTTGATCAGGCATATACTATAAAAAAATATACTATTATATATAATATAAAATATACTTCCTTAGGAATAGTACATAGGAGATCTTTAAAACTTGACTAAATGAAAAGAGCAATTCCTACTCTTTTACATTAGATAACTGGTTCCTAGGTATTATAGTCAATTTCTGTGAGTTTCCAATACTAGCATATTATTATAGGTGGTTAAATTGTTGTTGTATTTGAGAACCATTTTAAATTTTATTTTAATTAGATTTTCTTACCCATTCCATTTGTAATTAGGAAAAGTAAGCCACAACAGAATTGACTTACCTAAGATCACTCATAGGAGATATGTAGTGTTTTGACTCTAGAGTTTTCACTCATGGCCCCCAGATCAAGAGTCGGATGGATGCTCTACCAACCAAGCCAGCCAGGTGCCCCAGAAATTATCAAGAATTAAGCGAAGTGTATCTTCTTCCTTAAACATGCTCCTTTTCTTGTTTTCTCTTGGTGGATTAGTAGATTGCTTCTCTCTGGTGGCTGGAAATTTTGTCAAGTCATTTTTGACTTTTCTATCTTTGGTAAGCCCTATATCTACTTTGTTACTGGTGTTCTGTAGCTCCACAATGTGTTACAAACCTGGACCTCTTTTTCATTCCCTTTGCCTTTCCAGGTAAGGTTCTCATTACTTTTGCACCAAATTCATATCGTGTCTTCATGTCTCAATTCTTCTTACTTCTATACACTGTAATCAAAGTAAATACTTTAAAACTTAAATTTACTTGATGGCCATTTGTACTCCTATTCTTTTCTGTTCCTTACAAAATCTTGCTAGGCAGAACATATTTTTAAGTCACCTTTTTTTTTTAAGATTTATTTTTTTTTATTAGAGAGAGCATGTGAACATGAGCAGGGGGAGGGACAGAGGGAAAGGGAGAGAGAGAATCTCAAGCAGACTGCCCACTGAATGTGGAGCCCAACACAGGGCTCAGTCTCACTATCCTGAGATCATGACCTGAGTCAAAATCAGGAGTCAGGCATTTAAATGACTGAGCCACCCAGGAGCCCCTAACTCATCATCGTACTGCCTATCACAGATGCTTTGTACTAAGTGAAACTGTAAATATTAGTCTAAATTCAGTGTTTCTTTAAACTACCAAAAGTTTCTTTCTCCATTATATCAATTTTTCTACTTTGTGTTATATATATTTTTTAAGACTTTATTTATTTATTTGACAGAGATTACAAGTAGGCAGAGAGAGAGGGGGAAGCAGGCTCCCCGCTGAGCAGAGAGCCCGATGTGGGGACTCAATCCCAGGACCCTGAGATCATGACCTGAGCCGAAGGCAGAGGTTTAACCCACTTAGCTATCCAGGCACCCTTAAGTGTTCTATTTTTTATGTTTCTCCAGCATTCTTTTTTATTTAGGTTCTGTTTTTGTTTTGTTTTTTAAGCTTTGTTGAGACATAATTGATCTATAGCATTCTTGAAAACTGCCTAAAAATAACCCCTTTTGGTGTGCCTGGGTGGTTCATTTGGTTGGGTGTCCAACTCTTGGATGCCCAGCACAGACCTGCTTAAGATTTTCTCTCTCTCTCCCTTTGTTCCTCCCATGCTCTTTCTTTCTCTCTCTCTCTTTCTCTCTCGCTCAAAAAACAAACAAAAACAACAACAAAAAAAACCCCAACTCTGTTCATTGACTTAGTGTATAAAAATATAAAATCATAATGCGTAATTTTCTTTTACTCGGAACTTGCATCTTTTTAGAGGAGAGCTTTTACAGGAAAAAGCTCATTATCTTATATATTTAAATAGTCATTATGAATTGTGTATACCATACAGTCTGACTTTGTATAAAAGTAGTCCACTTTCAGGATGATGTAAATTTAACAATTTTTACGAAAACCAGATGAAGGCTGGGTGTGGTATCCTTTGGTGTGATACTGCTTTTAATAGGAATGTAGTTTTATGTCCTCTAACTGTGAGTCTCTTTGAGAAGGGATATAATTATACTATCAAGTTCAGTTGACTAGATAGCAGAATTTATTGTGATTTCTTTTGAGCAAAGAAGTTTAACAGTTTCTGTGTGTTAGTACTTTGTGTTAGTACCTAGATAGAAAAATGAATGTAGATTCAGTCACTTGGAAAAGTAAAAGATTCTTGATGTCCTGTAATAATGGAGCCTTTGAGGCAGTAAATATTGTCTCACATGCATTAGTACTATTTAGCTCTGAATTTTAAGTTTGTTTAGATCATCACTGAGTGCTTTCAAATGCTTTGATTCTTTCACACCTATGTTTTTGGTGTGCATGAAGTTATTTTGCTCTAGTTTATGTTTTTCATGGGTTCTGTGGATCTGTTTTAAGACTTACCAGTCTTCCATCTTCTCCCTAATGCTGTTAAACCCATCCAATGGATTTTTATTTCAGTTACTGTATTTTTCAGGTGTAGAATTTACATTTGGGTCTTTTTTTATAGTTTCTGCTTCCCTACTGAGATTCCCTCAAGTTTATGCATTAAACTGTATCTTTCCAAGTTATTTAAATATATCTGTAACAGCTACAAGAAAATCTTGGCTAATTCTAACAGCTGGGCCCTTGCTAGACTGGTTTCTGTTGACTGTCTTTTCTTTTTTTCCTTTAATTATGGATCACACTTTTTAGTAATTTTTATTGTGCACTGGATATTGTAGATGGTACATTACAGAGACTCTGGATTCCATTATTCTCTGAAAAATATTGATTTTTGTTTTTTGTAGGTAGTTCAGTTAGTAGCAGATCATCTTGAATTTGTATGAGCATGACTTGACAGTTTTTTAGGGGAGATATGAGAAAAGCTCAAAGAATATAGTCTTTGAACTCTCTCTCCTGTGGTTTGTGTCAGAATTTTGGTTTTAAGTCTTTTTGGGGGTTCTTTTAGAATTGGCATTGATCTAAATTGTAGTCCTTTTTAAAAATTTGATACCTGGTTCTGTGTGGGTGTGATTTTCATTTACAAAATATATTTTGGTTAAATTTCCATGTCAAAATGTTTAAATATTTCTTTTAATAATTCAATATTTATCTCAGAATAAATTAATATAACATATTTAATTAATCCACTTGATAGGTTGTTATTTGTCTTCAATGCAGAGATGCAGTGAATATTCTTGTACATATTATTCTATTAGTACTTGTAGGAAAATATAAATACTTTTGGTAAATATTTGTCAGTATTCGGGCGCCTGGGTGGCTCAGTGGGTTAAAGCCTCTGCCTTCGGCTCAGGTCATGGTCCCAGGGTCCTGGGATCGAGGCCCGCATCGGGCTCTTTGCTCGGCGGGGAGCCTGCTTCCTCCTCTCTCTCTCTGACTGCCTCTCTGCCTACTTGTGATCTCTCTGTCAAATAAATAAATAAAATCTTAAAAAAAAATTTGTCAGTATTCTGCAGATAAAAGCAATGGAATTATTAAATTTGCATTTCTTCATTTACTAGTAAAGTTACGCATCTTTTCATGTGGGTTACCAGCCAGTTATCATTCATCTAGTTGTATAAAAGATGCCTCTTGGATTTTGATGGGGGATTGCATTGAATCTGTAGATCACTTTGGGTAGTAAGGACATCTTAACAATGCTAATTATTCTAGTGCATAAGCACAGGATCTTTCCATTTATTTGTGTTTCTTCGATTTCTTTCACCAGTGTCTTACAGTTTTCAGTGTAAAGATCTTTTGTGTCCTTTGCTTAATTTATCCCAAAGTATTTTATTTGTTTTGATGCTATTGTAAATAAGACTATTTTCCTAATTTCTTTTTTTCTTTTTCTTTTTTGGGTAGTTTATTGTTAGTGTATGGAAATACAACTGATTTTTTTTAATTTTTTTTTTAAAGATTTTATTTATTTATTTGACAGAGAGAGAGATCACAAGCAGGCAGAGAGGCAGGCAGAGAGAGAGGAGGAAGCAGGCTCCCTGCTGAGCAGAGAGCCCGATGCGGGGCTCTATCCCAGGACCCTGAGATCATGACCTGAGCCGAAGGCAGCGGCTTAACCCACTGAGCCACCCAGGCGCCCCAATTTTAATTTTTTATTTTTACAACTGATTTTTTTATGTTGGTTTTATATCCTCCAACTTTGCTAAATTTGATTAGTGCTGACAGTGTTTTGGTAGAGTCTATAGGGTTTTCTACATATGCAAACAAAGATAGTTTTACTTCTTCCTTTCTGATTTGGATACATTTTATTTCTTACATAATTGTTCTGGCTAGGACTTTTCAGTACTTTGTTGAATAGAAATGGTTAGAGTGGACACCTTGTCCTGTTCCTGATACTAGAAGAAAAGTTTTCAACTCTTCACCACTGAGTATGATATTAACTGTGGGCTTATAATATATGGCCTTTATTATGTTGAGCTACATTCCTTTTATATTTGATCATGAAAGGATGTTGAATCTTCTCAGATGCTTTTTTTTGCATCTATTGAGATGATTATAAGGTTTTTATTCTCCCTTCTATTAATGTGGTGTATCATATTTGTTGACTTGTATAGTAAACCAGTCTTGCATCCCACTTGATCATGTGTTTGATTCTCTTATTGTGCTGTTGAATTGTTTGCTGATATTTTGTTGAGGATTTTTGTAACAATGTTTTTCATATAGGGGTATAGGCCTATAATTTTCTCTTATTGTAGCATCCTTATCTGGCTTTGGTACGTGAGTAGTGCTGACCTCTTAAAATGATTTTGGAAGTTTTCCCTTCTCTTCAGTATTTTGGAAGCATTTGAGAAGGAACATTCTTAATTCTATCTTGAATGCTCAATAGAATTAATCAGTGAAGCCAACTGGCCCTGGGATTGTTTTTGTTCAGATTTTTTTGATTACTGCTTCATTTTTCTTGTTACAGATCTGTTCAGATTTTTTATCTCTTCATGATTTAATCTTCATAGGTTGTATATTTGTAGGAATTTATCCAGGCATATAATTGTTCACAGTGGTCTCTTATGATCCTCTGTATTTCTTTAGTATCAGATGTAATGTACTCTCACTTATCACTTTTTGACCCTTTCTTTTGCTTAGTTAGAGAAAAATTTATCAGTTTTATGTTTAAAAAAAAGAACAACTCTTAGTTTCAATGATTTTTTTTTCCATTGTTTTCTAGCCTTAATTTTATTTTTGCTCTCATCTTAGTTTCCTTCCTTAAGCTAAGTTTAAGATTAGTTTGTTCTTTTTCTAGTTTCTTAAAATGGAAAGCTAGGTTGTTTATCTGAGTTTATCTTTTGTTTATCTGTTTATCTTTTGTTTTTTTCTTGTTATAGATGTTTATCACTATAAACTTTTCTTTTAGAACTGCTTTTGCTGCATCTGATATTTTTGGTTTGTTGTGTTTCCCTTTTCATTTGTATGAAGATACTTTTTGGGGTGCCTGGGAGGCTCAGTGGGTTAAGCCTCTGCCTTCGGCTCAGGTCATGATCTCAGGATCCTGGCATTGAGCCCTGCGTCTGGCTCTCTGCTCAGCGGGAAGCCTGCTTCCCCCCACCAACCCCGCCCCACCACCCACCTGCCTCTCTGCCTGCTTGTGATCGCTGTCAAATAAATAAATAAAATCTTTAAAAAAAAAGATACTTTTTGAGTTCTCTTCTGATTTCTTCTCTGATCCATTGATTATTCAGTTATTTATTTCCACATATTTGTGAATATTCCAGTTTTCCTTATGTTATTGATTTCTAATTTCATACCATTGTTGGAAAAGATGCATTATATGATTTCAATCTTCTTAAATTTCTTAAGACATATTTTGTGGCCAACATAGAATCCATCCTGGTGAATATTCCATGTGCACTTGAGAAGAATATGTATTCTGCTGGTGTAGATCTAAACCCAAATCATAACAATATTTACATTAAATGTGAATGGTCTAAACATCCCAATTAAAAAACAGAGAT
Organism: Lutra lutra; assembly: GCF_902655055.1. NCBI lineage: Eukaryota > Metazoa > Chordata > Mammalia > Carnivora > Mustelidae > Lutra > Lutra lutra. The sequence continues at coordinate 34,807,392 of NC_062293.1, forward strand.
TATCAGTCTGAATAAACATTAAAAAATAACCTCTGATGTATGTTTCAACATGAATGAAGTTCAAAATCATTATGCTAAATGAAAAAGACAAATGATAACATACTGTGTAATAACATTTACAAGGAATTCTAGAAAAGGCAAAACAGCAGATTATTGGTTGACAACGTTAGCAGGAAAGGAGAGACTGAAAAGGAATAGAAAGGAGATTTAGTGGGTGCTAAAAATATATCATGCTTATGGTGGTGGTTACATGACAAAACACTTGTCAAGATTTATCTATATATACATTGAAAATGTGTGAATTTTATTCTATGTAAATTATTTCTCAATAAAACTTTTGACTTAAACAGCTAATTAGTTGCATGGAAGAATTCAGGGAAAGTAAGTATGAATAGATATGTTTTCTTTTTTCAAATTTTCACTTATTTTTTAAAGATTTAATTATTCATCAGAGAAAGAGAGCAGAATCAGGGGGAGTGGCAGCAGAGGGAGAAACAGGCTCCCCACTGAGCCGGAAGACCGTTGTGGGACTTGATCCCAGGACTTTGGGATCATGACCTGATCTGAAGGTAGACACTTAACCAACTGAGCCACCCAGGCATCCCTGAACAGACATATTTTAAAGGAACTGAATAAAATTTAGTATTGATATACTGAAAAGAAATCTCTCTAACTTAATAAAGGGATGTTCAGAATATTAGGAGTTAATATGATTTTTTAAATGAGCCTTGATTTATTTGCTATATTTTTAATATTTTTTAAATTATTAGGTTGAACTAAAGCGACAATACAATGATCAACACTCAAAATTGAGAGGTCTTTTACCTGGTCGTCAGTGGTATGAAATTCAAGCATATAGGGCCTTAAACCAGGCCCTAGGTAGGTAAGTGAAATTTAACATAATGTTTCTGTAATATTATCTGTGGTCTGGGCTATAGAAAAGATAGTTTTGTTGCTCCTTAGAATAAACTTGATAGGATTTTCTTTTACTAGAACCTTAGGAACTGATATATTTTTAATGATAGCTGTCACAAGTGAAAGCTGAAAAGAATCAGTGGAATAAATGAAACCCTAAAACATCAAAATTTGCTAAAGTTCAAAGAAGATTTATGATTGATCAATGAATGTCATACAGAAGAGGTACTTAGTAAATGTTTATAGAAGTTCACAACCAGGGGCACCTGGGTGGCTCAGTGGGTTAAGCCTCTGCCTTCGGCTCAGGTCATGATCTCAGGGTCCTGGGATTGAGCCCTGCATTAGGCTCTCTGCTCAGCAGGGAGCCTGCTTCCTCCCTCTCTCTCTGCCTCCCTCTCTGTCTACTTATGATCTCTGTTTGTCAAATAAATAAATAAAATCTTTAAAAAAAAAAAGTTCACAAACAGTAAAAATTTTATCCTGTGAACAGCAGAAATTAGATAATGATTTTATGCATATAAAGCAAACCATTTAAGAGAAGTTAAAAGAAACCATGCTTTTGGGGGCACCTGGGTGGCTCAGTTCGTTGAAGATCTGACTCTTGGTTTCAGCTCAGGTGATGATCTCAGGATTGTGAGGTCAAGCCCAACTTAAAGGCTCTGTGCTCAGTGAGAAGTCAGTTTGAGATTCTCCCCCACCTTAGTCCCTCCCTCTCTGCACACACTCTCTCTCATACTGTCAAATAAATAAATAAATATTTTAAAAAATAAATTTAAAAAAAAGTTTGAAAAGCTGAAGTATTAATGCCACAAATAATAACATTTAATTATAATACTTATTTTCCTAAGGATTCTGGCCCATTAAGATTTGTGTTTTGTGGAATTAGTTATTAAATCACCATTTTCTAACATAATTTTCATGTTGTAGAACATAGCATTTAATTTATAAAACTTGAATCCTTAGACTTTTAATAATCTAATATTTTATATTCTCTATTCATGAAATTGTAATTAGTTAAGACCATATAATAATTTTTTTCCTGTGAGGCTGTAAGGCACTCATATAATCAAAATAAAAGAACACAGGTTAAGAATAAATTCATGAAAACATGACCATTTGACATATTTTCAATTCAGCCAAAAGACCCATAGCTAACTGTAATCTGACCTAACCAAATCCAGAATTTAAATTTTTCTTGTCTTTTACACTCACATTAGCCTATTTACACATAAACATATTAGATCACGTTTGAGTTCAGATTTACAGATAGCTAATGACATAGGACTACAACAGCTGGATTTAAGTCCCAGAACACATCACCCACTCCCTTCCCCATCATTTCAAAATGATATTCTGCAGGTGTTTCCCTTCAAATTGAATGATTCTGTTCTATGGTTAATCTACTGATATGTTAAGCTGCTGCCCTTCTCTGCCTAGAAATTTCATTGGTACTTAGCATCAAGTTGCACTATAAATTGTTTTTTTTTTTTTAAGATTTTATTTATTTATTTATTTGACACAGAGAGAGAGATCACAAGTAGGCAGAGAGGCAGGCATAGAGAGAGAGGGAAGCAGGCTCCCCGCTGAGCGGAGAGCCAGACTCGGGACTTGATCCCAGGACCCTGAGATCATGACCGGAGCCGAAGGCAGAGGCTTAACCTACTGAGCCACCCAGGCACCCTATAAATTGTTCTTGAAGCATTTCACTGCTTACTTGGTGCCTCCCTATTGATGACCTTTTTGTGTTCTTGTTTTTTTATCTTAATATTCAGCAAATAGTTTCTAGGGGAGCCTGAATATTATTTAAAACTCTTGACTTTTAGTCACTGTACTTAATTTCAGGACAGTAAATATTTTTAAGATTGTATTTATTTATTTGACATAGAAAGAGAGAGAGAGAGCACAAGCAGGGGTAGTGGCAGACAGAGGGAGAGGAAGAAGCAGGCTTCCTGCTGAACAGGAAGACCTGAGCAGGGAGCCCAATGTGGGAGTCAGTCCCAGGACCCTGGGATCATGACTTGAGCCACAGGCAGGCACTCACCCGACGAAGCCACCCAGGCGTCCCGAAGCAAAAATATATTTATATCCTACTTTGTCATTTATAAACATTTTCTACATATATTAAACAGATTGTAAAAGATGAAATTACTTATCTAAGAGCATATAACTACTAAATGGGCTTTATATCTTGGCCCTACCTACTTTTAAAACTTCAAGACCTGCTTTTTCATCCTTAGACCCTACCTTTATCATCTAAAGCTCTCACTGTTAAGCATGAAACATCTTACTGTTAAACATACCATATCCTTTTACTACTTTCTGCTTTGGCCTACAAGCTATTAGACAATTTGGCAAGTTTACCAATCAAAACCTAGTTGAAGATTGTGTCCTTTATGAAGATTTCTTTTTACTTTTCCAACTACTTATTTACTCCTTAGGAGACCTATAATAGTTTATACATTCTCTCTCTTACACATATATCTCATTGTATTGTAATAACGTGTTTATATGTCTGTCTCCTTCCCTAAACATGTATTTTACATTCTCAGCAACCAATTATACCTCAGCTTGGGGCTTGGATGCTCAATAAATACTTGTTGAATTCATGAAAAATGGTGGTGGGTTTGATGCTTTCCCCACTATACCATGTTAGTCAGAGAGCGTCTAGAGCTTCAATACATAGTTTTCTAGAATTTCATAAAAAATGTGTTTGTAACATTTGATATATAATACTGTAGTTTTCATATTTTATTATTAATTTAAAAATTGATAGCCCAACTGTCATTGTATTGATTTTCAGGGAAACAGTATCAACAAGTAGCAACTTTTATTTCAAAGAAATACTCATTTAAAAATCAAGTAAATGTTTTACATCACTTGATAAAACTCATAATATGTATTGATTGACCTAAAAGGTACTTATAATCAGGCGCTCTTCTTATAAGGGATAAGTCTAGAAGGTCTAAAGTAAGCAGAAACAAATTGAGGTTTTTTTTTTTTTTTTATCTTTTTTTTAAGCCCACATGGGACTGTTAGAGTATTTGAAGTAATATAAGTCCATGAAATGTAATAACAGCCTTTGGGAATGTACCAGATGGTTTTGTGACCAGGTTACAACTGCACTATGAGTCTCCTAACGGGTCTGCTTTACTGAAAGTATAATCTTTGTCTCAAGTGGACATAATTCATTTGAACAAGGCAGAATGAAAACAATGGGAAAAAGAAAAGGTGAAATTCTTTTCTCTGAACTGTTTTGATAACTTAAATGCCTTTCTACTATAGAACATTTAAACATAAACCAAAATGGAATTAAAAATAGAGTGGCACCCCAACTTTCCATTAATTTTCAATACTGGTCTATAATATTTGCACTATCTATCTTCCTATCCTGACTAATTTTGTGGTCTGATGCCTTAGAACCTATGAGTTACTTTAAAATAATATCAACAAAATGTCATATAAAATTTAGATTGTTTTAAATCTCTAGAAAAACCATACATTTGTATTAATCTTCACCCCACTCAAAATTCCACGAAGCTAAAGGAATAAAAATGATAAAATTGCTAAAACTACAAAGTTAAAAAGAGTGGGAGAGGAGACACTAACGGCTGAGATGTCAGCAAATTTTGAACACGAGAGAACAGGTGAATGATTGAGTGACTTAGCAGGCAAAGAAAACTGTTGTGAAAGCCAACAAAATTCTTCAGATTCAGGCATGGAAAAGCTTAGGACATGGGGGCACTCTAAAGTATCATTTAAAGTAGGATTATCACAAAAGAATTGATTGCAAGTAACTATAAGTAGACAACCCCCCTTCCCCACTCAAATTTACTGTGGAGAGATTTTATTAGAGAGTTTACATATTCTTCAACTCCAGGTATAGCTAAGGATGTATTAAAGATGGGGGTTAAGGAAAGTCTGTTTATGGAATGTGAGAACTCTACTCCCCTTTTCTTCTCAGCTCTGAATAGGCTTATAATCAATTTTATGTCTCTGAGGCAGGAAAGTACAATATTCCTATCTAGGGATGTTAATGACCTCATGAGTAAAGACCTAAAGATACTAAAGATAGTAGCAAAGTGGTCCTGTTCCTACCAAAGTACCTTACTCTGGCAAAGCTTCCCTGTATGTAAGCCACATCTGTGTAGGCAGAGCTATCAACATTTTAAAACTTTACTCTTACATAAGTGTAAAGAGTGATCACCATATAATCAAAAGAAGTCTGTAACATGAAAAATACAGATCAAAACAACAACAAAATTATACCAACAAAACAAAAACAGGGTGGAAGAACTTGTAGAAAACAGAAACAGTGCAATAGAGCAGAGGTTGGTCAAACTTTTTCTGTAAAGGGGTGTACAATACTTATTTTAGGGGTTTTGGGCCATGTACAGTCTGCACCCATATTCTTCTTTATTTTTTCTTTAACCCTCTGAAAATGTGATTACCATTTCTACTTTGTAGGCTGTATAAAAACAAGATATGGACCAAATTTCCTGTGTGGGCTTAGTTAGCCAACCCATTATCCATAGAGGGTAAGATACTTCCTCCATGAAATAAGAACAGATTTATTTTAAGAAGTTTTCAGGCATTAACATGATAGTAAATTTTAAATGTAGAATTGGGTTTAGAAGATAAAAACAAAAGTCAAAACAAAACAAAATTAAAAAAAAAAACAAAGAGGGAAAATTTAAAGATCAGTATGCAAGAAGCAACCTCTGATAAAAAGGAGATCTACAGGAAAAGACCACAGAAAATATAGAAGATGAAAATATAGAAGAAAAAATATGGAAGAACTTAAATCTATCAAAGAAATAATTCAAGAAAAATGCTCAGAATTGAAGGGCATAATTTCCTGGTTAAGGGGGCCCACCCAAGCACCAGTAAAGGGAGAAAAGCTACAAAGCACCTCACTGTGCAGTTTCAAAGTACCTGAGATAAGGAAAAAGCCCTGGGGGCACCTGGGTGGCTCAGTGGTTAAAGCCTCTGCCTTCCGCTCAGGTCATGATCCCAGTGTCCTGGGATGGAGCCTCACATCGGGCTCTCTGCTCAGCAGGGAGCCTGCCTCCTCCTCCTCTCATCTCTCTGCTTGCCTCTCTGCCTACTTGTGATCTGTCAAATAAATAAAAATCTTTAAAAAAAAAAAAAAAGAAAGAAAGAAAGCCCTGGAATGTTCCAGAGAGAAGAAAAACAGGTCTCATTACAAAAAACATGGAATCACAATTAAGAGACTCCTTAAAAAGCAACATTAGAAGCTAGAAGACAGTTTTAAATTATCTTCAAATCTTTGACTTACAATTTAAATTCTGTACAATTCAAATGATCAGTAAGCTGTAAGATAGAATAAAGCTTTCACTATGCAAAGGACCTAAAACATTAGGGACACCTGGGTGGCTCAGTCAGTTAAGCATCTGCCTTCAGTTCAGGTCATGATCCCAGAGTCCTGGGATTGAGTCCCACATCAGGCTCCTTGCTCAGTGGGGAACTGGCTTCTCCCTCCGCTTACTGCTCCCTTGTTAATGCTCTCTCTTTCTCTCTTCTCCCCCTTCTCTGACAAATAAGTAAATAAATCTTAAAGGGGGGGACCTAAAACATTAGCTTCAAATGCACACTTTCTCAGAATGCTACTGGAAGATATGCTTCATCAAATAAGAGAAAATTCAGACAGAGGAATATCAAGGTTGCAGGAAACTGGAGTTCTAACCCAGAATAGAGGGAAAAAGAATTCTCAAATTAGAAAGGGAAGCTCTGGGATGACACCTAGATTGTTTCTGAAGATGGATTTTGACCTTACTGAGAATTTTTATAGCTATGGAAAAGTTTGGGAATTAATTAGTGATAGAATACAAAGAAAAGCAAAAAAGGAAAGAGTTGTTAACTCTAGGACAGACCAAAAAGTCTTGTACAAGAAAGAAAATGTAATCATAGTGTACAATGTAATACCTATAAATGGTAATCCATTGAATATTGATTACACAAGAATTGTGTTATAACTATCAGGAAAATGAAAAGATGATGAGGTATTAGTGATGTAAGAGAATAAACATCTTCTATAGGAAGAATCAATACATAGTATGTGAAGGTTAAAAATCAAGAAGTAGTAGTACTAAAAGCTATTTAGAAACATGGAGGTAAATGAGTAGAACTATAATTTATTTAAGGGAATTATTTCTGAGGATGGGGAATTGGAGATAGGGTGTACATAGGTAAAAGAGAATTCTGAGTTTTTTATAAAAATTGTAACTACTGTGCTATTATTTGATTTTTAAACTACGCTTATGTTTTAATTAAAAATTAAAATTTATGAAGTTAAAATTACCTTTAAAGAATAGTCATGAGGTCGGGTGCCTGGGGGCCTCAGTGGGTTAAAGCCTCTGCCTTCTGCTTGGGTCATGATCATGGGGTCCTGGGATCCAGCCCCGTGTTGGGCTCTCTGCTCAGTGGGGAGCCTGCTTCCCTTCCTCTCTCTCTTCCTGCCTCTCTGCCTAATTGTGTTCTCTGTCTGTCAAATAAGTAAATAAAAATCTTAAAGAAAAAAAAAAGTCAGGAGGTTTCAACTATTGATAAGATGGAGTAAGCACACTACATACTGTCTTAAAAACCTAGACAGAATGCATGAAACAGCTATTTGAGTACTGTGAAAAGTAAATAGTGGCAGACAGATTTGGGAAGACTAGAATTCAAAGTACAAGTGAACTTTCTGGAGTAACTATATTAATTAATTAATATCGGACAAAGTAGAGTTCAGAGCAAGGAGTATTAGTGGAGTATTAAGAATGAATGGGTGGCTCAGTCAATTAAGCTGCTGCCTTTGGCTCAGGTCATGATCCCAGAGTCCTGGGATCCAGTCCCATATTGGGCTCCTTGCTCAGAGGGGAGCCTGCTTCTCTCTCTGCCTGCTACTCTGCCTGCTTGTGCTCTCTCTCTCTGACAAATAAATAAAATCTTTAAAAAAGAAAAAGAATGAAAATTATAAAGTGATGAAAGGGTCAATTTACCAATAAGATACAACAATCCTTTATGTGTATGCACCTAAAAACAGAGCTTCAAAATATATGATGCAATAACATATCTGAACAGAGAAATAGATGAATCCACAAGCATAGTTGAAGATTTCATTTCCTCTCTCATTAATAGAAGGAATAGAAAACAAATAAAGACACAGAAGGCTTGATCAATGTTATTAACCAGCTGGATTGAATTGATACTATAGAGCACTCCATGCAACAATGTTAGAATAAACATTTTTCCAGGTGCATAAGGAACATTTATCAATATAAACCATATCCTGGATGATAAATTTTATGTTTTTTAAAAAGAATTGAAATCCTAGTGTGTTCTCTGACCAAAATATAATTAAATAATTAAATTATAAATCAGTAACACTTGACAGAAGAAAAATGTCCAAATACTTGGAAATAAAAACATATATTTTTTACAGTAAATGTCTAGTAATTTTTTTAAATTTTTTAATTTTTTAATTTAAATTGTACTTAGTTGACATACAGTTCAATATTGGCTTCAGGAATAGAGTTCAGAGGGTCATGATTTATATATAAATATGCTCATCGTAACAAGTGCCCTCCTTAATACCCATCATCCATCTATCCCATCACCCTCATCCCTCCATCAACCCTCAGTTTGTTCTCTATACTTAAGAGTCTTATGATTTGTTTCCTCCTCTCTCTTTTCCTGCCTCCCATATATTCATACATTTTCTTAAATTCCACATATGAGTGAAATCATATTAAAAACCTACTTCTAGTTGCACCTGGGTGGCACAGTCCAGTTGGGCATTAGACTCTTTTGGTGATCTCAGGGTCTTCCTGGGTTTGAACCCTGTGTCCGAATCCACACTCAGCGCAGAGTCTGCTTAAGACTCTTTCTCCCTCTCCCTATGCCCCTCCCCCGCCTCTAAAACTAAGAGATAAATCTTTTTTAAAAAACTGTACTTATAAATAATCCATAGGTAAAGCAGAAAGTCTTGGGAAAATTAGAAAATATTTTGAGCTAATCAAAAATTAAAATATATCTAAATAATTGGGCTGCATCTATAGCAGTGCTCAGTGGGGAATTTCTATAATTGTTTATTTTCAAAAAGAAGAAAGTCTCAAATCAATAAACTTCTACCTTAAGCTAGGAAAAGAAAAGCAAAATAAATATAGAGCAAACAAAAAAAATAATAAAGATAAGAGTATAAATCAATGAATTTGAAAACAAAGGAAATCAATGAAACTAAGAATTAAAAAATTGATTTAATTTTTTAAGAAGATTTGTTTATTTGAGAGAGAGAGCAAGCACAAATTGGAGGGGCAGAGGGAGAAGGAGAGAGAATCTCAAGTAGACTCCCTGCTGAGTACAAAGCCCAACACAGGGCTTGATCTCACATCCCTGAGATCATGACCTGAGGTGAAACCAAGAACCTAGATGCTCAACTAACTGCACCATCCAGGTGCCCCTACCCTAAAAAACCTGATTTTAAAAAGGTAAATAGAGTTGATAAATCTCTAGGTAACTGACAAAAAAAAGGGAAGCCACAAACTACTGATCTCCGGAATAAAAGAAATCATATTACTATATACCCTGCAGATGTTAAAAAGACACTACGGACAAAACTATACTATATGCATACATTCAACAACTTAGATGAAATAGACTAATTCCCTCAAATCCACAAAGTACCAAACTCCGTGAAGATGAAAAAGATAAATTGAATAGTCAATTCAATTGGCTTTTGGGCTCCCTGCTAAGTGGGGAGTCTGTTTCTTCCTCTTCCTCTGCCCCTCCTCATTCTCTCTCTCCCTCTCTCTCTCAAATAAATAAATAAAATCTTTGAAAAAAATAGATGCTAGAACCCTTCCCATTTTATGAGGCTAGCACTGTCTTACCAAAACTCAATGAGACAATATAAAAAGCAAAAAAAAGAAGACCACAGACTAATATCTGTCAAAAACATAGGTGAAAATATTCTTAACAAAATATTAACAAATTGGGTGAGATGTGCAAAAATTACAGATTAAAGACCTCTGAAAATTCTCTAACAAAGGAATGAGAAAACTAAAAAAGTTTTAGTTTTTCAAAACTGTAAATTAACCAGTTTACAACATTCCAGGAAACATTTATTCATGAAAATTGCTGACTCTTCATTAAGAACACAGTGTTTTGGGATTTTCACTTGCCCAATTCCCATTGCCTCTCTTCAAGTTCACAATGGTTTTAAATCATGGTGAAAGCCAGTAATCTGCCAGCCCCAGGAAGGGCTGGAACTTACTTCTTGAGAATTGTCATTTATGGAAACTGTCTGGTGATTTCCTGGAAGACCCCATTCACAAGGCTATCTTTTTTTTTTTTTTAAGATTTTATTTATTTATTTGACAGACAGAGATCACAAGTAGGCAGAGAGGCAGGCAGAGAGAGAGGAGGAAGCAGGCTCCCCGCTGAGCAGAGAGCCCGATGCGGGGCTCGATCCCAGGACACTGGAATCATGACCTGAGCCGAAGGCAGAGGCTTTAACCCACTGAGCCACCCAGGCGCCCCCACAAGGCTATCTTTACATGACCTGACTAGGAGCTTACCCAGGCAATTAATTGTTTAATTTCACAGCATCCTGAGATGATGACTAAATTTGGGCCAAATAATAAGCTAACTAAACAGCCTAGTGGGAAAAATTGGGAAATGAGATATACATAGGGGGTTTTAAAAGTTCTGACATATTCCTAGACTTTAGTGGGTTGTGCCTGTATGTACAATGGTACCTATGACCACGGGTGTACACATGCTCAGGAAAGACCTGAGCAGACCTTAAGTTCTCACCTCTGGTTGACCCTGAGGCTCTGTGGAAGCAGGAAGTGAAGACTATGGCAGAGTTGTTACCTGCCTGGCTGAGGATCGAAAACATGTTGGAAAACATGTGCAAAGCCTCTTGGCAAATGAGACATATATTGGTTACAGATGTTTAAGGAATCTTTGCCTAGTCATTAACTGGCTACTAAGCTGATCTAGCAATAGTAATACATGATAGGACACAGACTTTAAAGAATTACTTTTAGAAAGTCACAACAGCAACAACAAAAGTCCTTGAGCAGAGGGATGAATCTGAATTCCACAGTTGCCACATTGTATTATTTAAAATGTACTTTTCTCAACAAAAATTATGACATCTGCAAAGAAAGAAGAATGGATATCCCATACACATGAGAAAAAGCAACCAATAAGAAGTGTTCCTAAGGTAGTCTAGACATTGTAGTTAGTGTATAAAGTTATTTTAAATATAGCCAAAAAACTAAGGAAATTATGTCTAAAGAACTATAGGAAACTATGAAAACGATGTCTCACCAAATAGAATTTTTTCAAAGAAGATAGAATCAATAATAATTTTTTAGAAGAATGTAATGGAGGGGTGCCTGGGTGGCTCAGTGGGTTAAGCCGCTGCCTTCGGCTCAGGTCATGATCTCAGGGTCCTGGGATCGAGTCCCACATCGGGCTCTCTGCTCAGCAAGAAGCCTGCTTCCCTCTCTCTCTCTCTCTGCCTGCCTCTCCGTCTACTTGTGATCTCTCTCTGTCAAATAAATAAATAAAATCTTAAAAAAAATTATAGAAGAATGTAATGGAAATTCTGGATTTGAAAATTTCAGTAACAAATGAAAAATTCATTAGAGTGACTAAGCAGCAGTTTTGAGCAGGAAGAATCATTTCACTTAACGGTAAGTCAACTAAGATTATCCAGTGTGAGGAATAGAGAGGAAAAGAATGAAGAATAATGAACATAGCCTCAGGGACTTGTAGGACCCCATCAAGCTACTAATTTACGCATAATGGGAGTCTTGGGAGATGAGAGAGAAAGGAACAGAAAGATTAGTTGATTGAAGAAATAAAGGCTGGAAGCTTCCCAATTTTTTTTTTAAGATTTTATTTATTTATTTGACAGAGAGAGATCACAAGTAGGCAGAGAGGCAGGCAGAGAGAGAGAGAAGGAACCAGTCTCCCTGCTCAGCAGAAAACCCAATGTGGGGCTTGATCCCAGGACCCTGGGATCCTGACCTGAGCCGAAGGCAGAGGCTTTAACCCACTGAGCCACCCAGGCACCGCTGGAAGCTTCCCAAATTTGATGAAAAACATTAATCTGCACATCTAAGAAAACCAGCAAATTTGAAGTAATTGTAGACATGTCATAATCAAACTACTAAAAGACAAAGAGAATCTAGAAAACAGCAAGAGAAAAACAATTCCTTATAAGACATCCGCAATAATTTTAGCATATTTCTTACTGAAAACTATGGAGAGCAGAAGGCAATGGACTGACACATTTAAAGAAAAAGACTGTCAACAAAGTGTATTATTTTTAACAAAACTGTCCTTCAAAAATGAAGGACAAAGTAAGATATTCCCAAATAAACAAAAACTGAAAGGATTAATGTCCAGAAAACGTGTCCTACCAGAAATACTACAAGGGATCCTTTTCAGGTTGAAATGAAAAAACATTACGCAGTCACATATCCATATGAAGGAATAAAGAGTATCCATAAAGATAGTTTCATAGATAAATATAAAAAACAATATAAACGTATACTCTTTTTATCTTATTGGATATTTAAAACAGCTGCATAAAGCTATCATTTTAAATATGTAGTGATAGGCATTGTCTTGGGGGTTCCCTAAACCACCACAGGTTCAGTAATTCACTAGGAGGAGGAACACATTCATCATACAGTTGTATGCACATAGAGGATTTATTACACTGAAAGAATATGAAGCAAAATCAGCGAAGAGAATAGGCACATGGGCAAAGTCTAGGGGAAATCAGGCAAGATCTTCCAAGGCTTCTCTCTCAGTGAAGTCATATGGAACGCACTTAATTTCCCAGCAATGATTGTGGTAAAATTTGTGAGATATTGCCAATTAGGGAAGCTCATTAAAGACTCAGGACCTGGTGTTTTTTTGTTTGTTTGTTTCTTTGTTTAAAGAATTTATTTATTCGACAGACAGAGATCACAAGTAGGCAGAGAGGCAGGCAGAGAGAGAGAGAGAGGAGGAAGCAGGCTCCCTGCCAAGTAGAGAGCCGGATGTGGGATTCGATCCTAGGACCCTGGGATCATGACCTGAGCTGAAGGCAGAGGCTTAACCCACTGAGCCATTCAGGCGCCCCCTGTGTTTTTATTTGTGGCTGTTCAGATAGCTTCTGCCTAGCACTTCCCCAATGTCCAAACTCTTAGAAACAAAGCAAGTGCTCAACATAAATCAGTGTTGGCACAAACATTTTAAACACAGGGAGCATCTTTTATCAGTCAGTGTTTGGAACCCTCCTGAATCTAAGTTCCTAAACACCAAAGTCTACCTTGTATGCAGGCCTCTGTGGGGATAAGCAGTTTGGCATGGTGTTGCCTCTTTTCTGTACAGGCATACATATAAAGAGGTAATTTATATTACATTAGTAACACAAAGATGGGGAGGGAGGAACAGAATTAGATAGGAACAACATTTTTGTATACTATTGAAATTAAATGGGTATTAATCCATATAAGATTGTTATAAGTTAAAGTGTTAAAGCAGCCACAAAGAAAATAATTCAAAATAATAAGAAATGAGAAGAAATTAACATGATACATAAAAATATCTATTGTGCACACAGGGTGCCAGAGTGGCTCAGCCGGCTAAGCATCTGACTCTTGATTTCAGCTCAGGTCATGATCCCAAGATCCTGGGATCGAGCCCCATGTCAGGCTCTGTGCTCAGTGTGGAGTCTGCTTGAGGATTCTCCCCGCCCCCCAATAAATAAATAAAACTTTATTTTTTTAAAGATTTATTTATTTATTTTAGAGAGAGAGAACACAAACAGGAAAGATTGGGAGACGGGGAGAGAATCCCAAGCAGACTGCTGAGGGCGGAACCTGACATGGGGCTCCATCTCACAACCCCGATTTTGAAAAAACATATGACCCATCTATATTCTGCTTATAAGAGAAACACTCTAGTTAAGCACACAGACACACACACACAGATTAAGGTACACAGATGGGAAAAGACTCAATATGCAAACAGTAAACAAGGAATCTGTTCGATTATACAGACACCAGACAAAATAGACTTTAAGACAAAATTGTTAATAGAGACAATAAATATTCCTTTTTTTTTTTTTTTTAGATTTTATTTATTTATTTATTTGACAGAGAGAGAGAGAGAGAGAGAGATCACAAGTAGGCAGAGAGGCAGGCAGAGAGAGTGGGAGAGCCCGATACAGGGCTCGATCCCAGGACTCTGAGATCATGACCTGAGCCAAAGGCAGAGGCTTTAACCCACTGAGCCACGCAGGCACCCAAATATTCCTTTTTTAAAAAAGATTTTATTTATTTGTCAGAGAGAGAGAGAAGGAGAGAGAGAGTGAGTGGCAGGCAGAGGGGAAGCATGTACCCCACGGAGCAAGGAGCTGGATGCAGGACCTTGGGATCACAACCTGAGCCAAAGGCAGATGCTTAACCAACTGAGCCACCCAGGCATCCTGAGACAATAAATATTCTATAATAAACTTTCACTTCATCAAGAATATGTAACATTGGGGCACCTGGGTGGCTCAGTGGGTTAAAGCCTCTGCCTTTGGCTCAGGTCATGATCCCAGGGTCCTGGGATCGAGCTCCACATAAGGCTCTCTGCTTGGCAGTGAGTCTGCCCCCCCCCCCCCCACCCACTGCCTACTGCCTGCCTCTCTGCCTACTTGTATTGTAATCTGTCTATCAAATAAACAAATAAAATCTTTAAAAAAATGTAACATTTAACTATGTAACATATACACAGATAGGCAACTAACAAAAGGACCCTAAATTACATATAGCAAAAACTGTCAGAAATAGACAATTCAGCAGTTAACTAGTTGGATACTTTGTTACCCTTGTTTCATAATAGAACAATTATAAAATCAATAAAAATGTGAGTCTTCAACACTATAACCCAACAGTTGTAAACCTAACATATCTATTACACTCCACCCTTCTAAGGTATATGTGGCATATTCTTCAGGATAGACTATATGTTAGTTTACAAAATCAGTCTTCAATAAATTTTAAATGGCTAAAATGGTAGAAAATATCTTTTCTGATCTCAGTGGAATAAAACTGGAAATCTATAACAGAAAAAAAATGGGAAATTCATAAGTATGTGGAAATTAAAGAACATATTCTTAACTAGTGGATCCAAGAAGAAGTCATAAGAGAAACTAGAAAATAACTTGTGATGAGTGAAAATGAAAACAGTGTACCAAAAATTTGAAGATACAATGAAAACATTGCTCATAAAGAAGTTTATAGTTGTAAATGCCTATATATATATGTAAAAAAAATTTTTTTAAGGAAAAATCTGAAATCAGTAATCTAACCTCTTACCTTCAGGAATTAGAAAAAGAAGGGCAAGCCAAGCCCAGGGCAAGTAGATCAAAGGGATAACAGATACTAGAGTGGAAATAAAGGAGAGAGAATAGAATATTCAGCAGAAAAAAATAAGGATAACAGAAGTTAGTTCTTTAAGAAGATAAGGAAAATTGACAACCTTTAACTAGACTGACCAAGAGAAAATACCAAAGGGACTTAAATTACTAAAATTAGGAGTGAAGAGGGGATGTTGCTACCAACCTGATAGAAATATAAAGCATTATAAGAGAATGCCTTGAACAATTGCATGACAGCAAATTACATAAATTAGGATGGACAAATTCATAGAAAAATACAAGCTACTAAAACTGACACAAGAAAAAGATCTGAATATATTTATAAAAAGTAAAGAGATAGAAGAATTGGTAATCAGAAAATTTCCCACAAAGAAAAGCTCAGGACTAAATGTCTTCACTGGTGAGTTCTAGCAAATGTTAAAAGAAGAGTTAATACCGGTCCTTTACAAACTTAAGAAAAATAGAAGGGCAAGCATGTATCATCGTATTCTATGAGGCCAGTATTGCCTGTTACCAAAACCAATCAAAGACATCACAAGAAAGGAAAACTACATGGCATATCTCTTATGGGTATAGATGCAAAAATCCTCAACAGAAAAACAGAAAATTGAATCCAGCAACTTACTAAACGATTACACACAAAGACAATCCCACACAAGTGGGGTTATCCTGATTGCAAGGTTGGTTCAACATCCAACCAATTTTGTTGGTCCAACTCAAGTCAATCAGTGTAATATGCCATATTAGTAGAATAAAATACAAAACCACACGATCTCAAGAGGAGAAAAAAGCATTTGACAATATCTAATATGTTTTCATGATAAAACACTCAAGATAGTAGAAATAGAAGGGCATCTATTACAAACTTACAGTGAACATCTTAATGGTGTAAGACTGAAACTTTGCCCTGATGTGTTTGATAACGAGATAAGGATGTCCACTCTCACCACTTGTATTCAGTATTGTATTAGAGGTTCTACATGGGGCAATTAGTCAAGGGGGGGAAATAAGTATTTGGATTGGAAAAGAAATAAAATTATCTTAAAATTTGCAAATGACATGATATTCTACATGGAAATCCTGTATCCATAAAATTTAGAGCTAGTAAACAAGTACAGTAAGTTACAAGAAACATTCAGTATACAAAAATCAATCACTTTGTATACAGAGGGAATAAACAGTCCAAAAATGAAATTAAGAGGTTCCATTTACATAATGTAATAGTGTTATATGGTGACAAAAAGTAGCTACATTTGGCATAAGCATAGTATAACATATAGACTTGTTAAATCACTATGTTGTAAACCTGAAACTAATGTAAAGCTGTGTATCAACTATATTTCAATAAAAATAAATTTAAAATTTTTCATTTGCAATAGCATCAAGAAGAATAAGTTGCTTAGGAGTAATTTTAACAAAAGAAATGCAAGATTTGTACACTAAAAGCTATAGAACATTGTTGAAAGAAAATTTTAAATAAATGGAAGAATTCTAGGGACTGGAAGATTTATTGTTAAGATAACGTTTCTGCAAATTAATCTGCAGAGATTTCATGTAATCCCAAAATACCAGCCTGCTTTCTTGCAGGAATTGAGAAACTGATCCTATAATTCACATGGAAATTATAAGAAACTAAGAATAGGTGCCTGGGTGGCTCAGCAGGTTAAAGCCTCTGCCTTTGGCTCAGGTCATGATCCCAGGGTCCTGGGATTGAGCTCCGCATTGGGCTCTCTGCTCTATAGGGAGCCTGCTTCCCCGCCCCCCTGCCTGCCTCTTTGCCTACTTGTGACTTCTGTCTGTCAAACAAATAAGTAAAATCTTTAAAAAATAGAAAGAAAGAAACAAACAAACAAAGAATAGTCACAAAAATCTTGAAAAAGAACAAAATTGGAGAACTGGCAGTTCTCAACTTCAAACTTATTACAATGCTACAATAATCGAGACTGTGTTATACTGGCATTATATAGACATACAGAAAACAGGAGTAGAATTGAAAGTCCAGAAACAAACCCCCATATCTCAGTGAGTTGGTTTTTTACAAAAGTGTCAAGACAGAAGGAGAAGATGGCAGAGGAGTAGGAGAGAGAACTCTAGGTTTGTCTTGTCTCATAAACACAACTAGATAACTACCAAATCATCTTAAGTACCCCACAAATCAACCTGAACACTGACAAACTCCACAACTAAAGGGAGAGAAGAGGCCACACTGAAAAAGGTATATTGTGATCCTTGCTGTTCCCTGACTATGTCAGGTAAGCTCTTGCTCCAGGGCCTTTGCACTTGGATTTCTCTCTGCTAGAACACTTCCCCTTCCACATACATACACAGTTCATTCCTTTACCTGTGAAGAATCTTTATTCAATTGATGTTTTCTCACTGCTCAATATCACTGTGTTTAAAATTTAGCACCCTCTACCAACATTCCCTGTTCTCTTTCCCTTTTTATTTTTTTCCTTAATACTTAGTACGGTCTCATAAACTATATAATTTTCTTACTTCCTGCCATGGACTGAATTGTGCCCCCTCAACTTCATATATTGAAACCCTAATCTGCAATATAATGCTATTTGGAGATGAGGCCTTTGGAAGATAATTAGGTTTAGATGAGGTCATACAGGTGGGGCCCTCATGATGGGATTGGTACCCTTATAAGAAGAGATACCAGATAACTTGGTCATCTCTCTCTTCCTCTCCTTCTTCTGACCCCCACCCATGTGAGGACACAGTGAGATGGCTGGCATCTGCAAGCCAGGAGGAGAGCCTTACCAGAGAACTAAATCAGTTCACACCTCTTTCTTGTACTTTGCAGCCTCAAAAAAATGTGAGGACAAAATTCCTATTGTTTAAGCCACCTCCCACCCCCAAAAATGTGCCAAGACAATTTAATAGGGAAAAAAATCTTTTTGACGGTGTTGGGATAACTGGATATCCACATGCAAAAGAATGAAGGTAATCCCCTTCTTCATACCATATACAAAAGTTAATTCAAAATGGGTCACAGACTAACAAGGTGTAAATCTTCTTGTCTTGGACTAGGCAGTGGTTTCTTAAATCTGACATCAATAGCACAACTTAAAAGATTAGATAAATTGGGCTTTGTCAAAGTTAAAACTTTTGTTCTTCGAAGAACACTACGAAAAAATGGAAAAGAATTCATGCACGGGAGGAAATATTTGCAAAAAGTGTGTCTGATAAGGGTTTAGTATCCAGAATATATAAAGAACTCTTATAAGTCAACCATAAGAAGACAAACAATGCAGTTTAAAAGTGGACCAATAATTTGAATAAGCATTGCTCCGAAAGAGATACACAAGTGGCCAGTGTGCACATGAAAAGATGCCCAGTATCACCATTTATTAGAGAAATGCAAATTAAAACCACAGTGAAATAATACTTCAGACTTCTTAGAGTACATATAATGAAAAAGATGGATAATAACAAGGGTTGGTGGGGGTATGGAGAAATAGGAAATCTCACACAAAGCTGACAGAAATGTTTAATTGTGCAAGTGCTCCAGGAAAAAAAGCGTGGCAGTTCCTCAAAAACTTAAATATTGAATTCTTTACAACCCAGCAATTCCACTTCTAGTTGGTTGGATTCATATGAGAATTTGTACCCAAATGTTCATAGTGGCATTATTCATAATACTCAAAAGGTGGAAACAACCCAAATGCCCATTAACTTATGAATGGATAAATATGATGAATATTATTCAGCTGTAAAAAGGAATGAAGTACTGATACACAATAGAAGTAGCCTTGAAAGCATCATGCTAAATGAAAGAAGCCAGACACAATATGCCATATGTTGCATAATTCCAGTTATATGAAATTTCCAAAATAGGCAAATTAAAGAGACAGCAAATGTATTCATGATTGCTAGAGAATAAGGGGAATAGTTGGACAATTGGGAGTGACTAGTGGACACTGGGATTCTTTTGGTAACATAAAAATATGTGATGGATAGTGGTGTAGGTTGCACAGCTTTGTAAATGTACTAAAAATCACCAAATTGTACACTTTTTTTTTAGTAATTTTTAAGATTTATTTATTATTTTAGAGAAAGAGCATGGGGAGGAGGGGCAGAAGGAGAGGGAGGTCTCAAGAGAGAAGATCCGAAGCAGATTCCCCACTGAGTACAGGATCAATCTCACGACCCTGAGATTATGACCTGAGCTGAAATCAAGAGTTGGACACTTAACAAATAGCATGGAGGACTAGGGGAGTTAGAGAGGAGAAGGGAGTTGGGGGAAATTGGAAGGGGAGGTGAACCATGAAAGACTATGGACTCTGAAAAACAATCTGAGGGGTTTGAAGCAGCAGGGAGTGGGAGGTTGGGGGAACCAGGTGGTGGGTATTGGAGAGGGCACGGATTGCATGGAGCATTGGTGTGGTGCAAAAACAAGGAATACTGTTAT
The DNA here is from genome assembly GCF_902655055.1 of Lutra lutra. Taxonomy (NCBI): domain Eukaryota; kingdom Metazoa; phylum Chordata; class Mammalia; order Carnivora; family Mustelidae; genus Lutra; species Lutra lutra. The sequence goes on from NC_062293.1 coordinate 34,827,158, forward strand.
GCTGAAAAAAAAAATTTTGTTACTTTTTTTAGTGATGTAGTAACTTGTTTTCTGAGGAAGTGCCTATAAAAATACAATGTTTAAACATTTTTATTTAATAAAAACAGTCAAACACTCAAAAAAAAAAAAAAAGAGTCAGACACTTAATCAACTGAGCTACCCAGGCACCCCTTGAATAATTTTTAAAATTAAAAAATATTTTAGCAAACCAAATCCAACAATCTGTAAAAAGAATAACGCACCATAACAACATAGGTAATCTTAGGAGTGAAAGAGGGAGAAAGACTCTCAAGCAGACTTCACATTGAGGGTAGAGCCGGGTGTGGTATACGATCTCACAACCCTGACATCACGAGCTAAGATGAAACCAAGAGCCAGATGCTTAAATCAACTGTTAAACCCAGCAACCCTGTTGGCTTTTATTTTCAAAGTCATTTTTATTTGATTTTTCTCTCTTTAGGTGTATTCGACACAAAAGTGATTGGGGAGCTCTTATTCTAGTGGATGATCGCTTCAGGAGTAATCCCAGTCGATATATATCTGGTAAGAGTTGCAACTGGGCTTAGAGTAAGAATTAATAACAATCCTTGGTATTTAATAACTGCTAGTTTTAAATAAAAATTTTGGACAGAATTTGAATTATTAGATCAAACATGGAAAAATTCACATTGATGGGAAATCTAGCATTTAATACTTATATAGTTTAAAAAAATCTTTATAGAGGAGTTGGTTAACATATACTAACATATCAGTTAGTATCCTTTAATTTCATGGAATGTAGGATTTAATTAAGTAACAATAATAATTTATTTAGCATTATCAGGGAAAAGGCTGTTCGCAGGAATTTTCCAAAAAATAAGTTTTTACATTTAAGCACATAAGCACATTTCCTTTGGCTGCTTAGGATTCTTTATTCTTTCATTCTAGATTATACTGAAGTTTGGTGATTGTTTAGAAATGCTTCAGCTGTTCTACAGTTCATGTTAGTCAGAGCTAATATTTTCTAAAAGAAAAATAAGTACCACTGTAGGCCTCAAGATGAAGTAGATGGTCATTTTTTCCCCACTCAGATGAACAAATATTATATGCCCATAGTTTTTATCCAGGAGTCACACCATCCCTTTAGAGTCAATACCAGGAATCGATCTGTTATTAAAGAACTGTTGGAAATACTTGCATCTTTATTATCTTTAGAGCTAAGAAGTTCATACCATACTATGATAAAGAGATACAAAAATTTTTTTTTAAAGATTTTATTTATTTATTTGACAGAGAGAAATCACAAGTAGGCAGAGAGGCAGGCAGAGAGAGAGGAGGAAGCAGGCTCCCCGCTGAGCAGAAAGCCCGATGTGGGGCTCGAACCCAGGACCTGGGATCATGACCTGAGCCGAAGGCAGCGGCTTAACCCACTGAGCCACCCAGGCGCCCCGAGATACAAAATTTTAAGTTTCTTTTAGATTAGCTACCTGTGGGTATGGACTCTTTCTATTTCAGAGCCTAATATTTGGTTTGGTATTAAAATGTATCCACCTGTATTAAAGCACTCTTTTCTGCCCTTTCCATGTAAAGCAAGCCATTGAACTTAGGTCCAGACATAACTAAAAGCAAAATGTTAAGTGCTATGTTTAGTCAGCAGGTGGAGCTCAGATTCTTTGAGTTTTCAAAAGCAACCTGACATTTTATACTGAAAAGCTTTCTTTGATTACAGAAAGTTCCAAACATGAAAGAAATGACTATAATACTAAAATTCTTCAATTTTAGAAAGTTTCATGTTTAATTAGTATAATTATTTTCCCCAAGCAAACAAAAATAACTTTAAGGGAAATGCTTATTCAAAATGTTCTTCTAGGCGCACCTGGCTGTTCAGTAGACAGAACATAGGATTCTTGATCTTGGGGTTGTAACTTCAAGGCCCATGTTGGGTGTAGAGATCACTTAAAAATAAAATCTTCACAAAATTAAGATGTTCTTGTCAACTATACTTAAACTAAAAAAATGCAAAATTTGAAAACAAGTTTTTCTTATTTTAAAATCTTGAAGTTAAATTTTTCCCTAATGGTTCAGATTTGCTGAGAGATTTTTTTTTTTTTAGGATTTTATTTTTAAGTAGTCTCCACACCCAATGTGGGGCTAGAACTTACAACCCCAAGATCAAGTTGCATGCCCCTACTGAGCCAGCCAGGTGCCCCCAAGAGATTTTTTAAATTAAGAATTTTTCATTATTTCTGTATGGTTTTTTTTCTTTTTTTCTGAGATTCATAAAAATGTGAAGTCTTCTTATCTAGACAATAATAGCACAACAACATACAAATTCCTTTTGATGACTAGTCTTTGTTTAAATTCAATTTGTATTAACTAAAGAACTCAATTCAATTTACATTAAATATAGAAAAGCTCCATTAAAATAAAAGCAAAAGAATGTATTTGAAATGAATGTATCACAACTTAAAGCCCTATTTTATTTTTCTTTTAACTTAAAATACCATAGTGACTTTTAAAACTACTTTCAGAAGATGATGATCGTTTTAGTAACACCAGAAGAGAATATTTGTTTTCTTTTAAAAGTCCAGATACCTGATTTTGAATTTCATTCTGAAATGAAACAAAACACCTTATACTTTCAACATGGTTCAGGGTTGTACAGTTTTCTCATGTTACAGATCAGATCACATCCGTTACAACTTGATTATTTATATATTAAAAAATAATTATATAATAAATTTTCAAACAGGACACAGTTTGTCCCTAATAACATTGTTATTCCTTTCATTCCTAGGATAGTTTAAGACATATTTGGAATTGAGGGAGAAGGGCAACAAACCTATGAGACTGGCATCTTGAATTTATTTTCATGGAAGAAATCAAAGTTGGAATGAAAGACTATGTTATTTTCAACTTCGATTTTCCCTAAAATTAAAATGTAAGCAATATTTGTGGGGAATTATGGTGAAATTAAAATTTGCCTTATTTCCCCAGTTATTCTAAACTGATAATAATACATTTCTCTCTTTCCAGTCTACTCCCACTGCCTCGTCCCTCCCTCCAGTTGATAATCAGTGCATATAAAGAAAAATGTTACTCATACATGAGCATAGTGTACATGTGAAGTTGTTTAGGCAGGAAAAATATTGAAAATCATTTTTTATACCCTAGATTCATGTGGATTACTTCATTAGAAAAATTATCTAAGTGTATTCTTAATACATAATATCTTCTTGGGTTTACTTTTTTCCTTAGGACTTTCTAAATGGGTACGGCAGCAGATTCAGCACCATTCAACTTTTGAGAGTGCACTGGAGTCCTTGGCTGAATTTTCCAAAAAACACCAAAAGGTCATTGATGTATCCAGAGAGGACAGAAAGTTTATACAGGACAGTGAGTCTACACTTGAAGTGACCTGTTTGAAGGACAGTAGTTTAACTTACTTATCAGAGGTGACAAGTCCTCTAGCACCAGAAAATCCTAGGAAAGATGAAGCAAAAGCGTGTGTCCATGAACACCAGTGTCATAAAATAACTAAAAGTCCATCTCTACCAAGAGGGATCATCTCTAGAAAGGAAAGAGGTTTGAAAAGTTTTGCCTATTTACATTTGATAGAGAAGTCTTTTGTTATATCTAGTGAAATGATAGAAATGATATTTATTTTGCTATAGATTAATTTCCTTAAACATATTGGTCTGAAATAGGTGTTATCATAAAATAATGAAATAGTGTGGTATATTGGGATGGGAATACACTTTTATCAAGAGACCTAAGCATAGGGTTGCCTGGGTGGCTCAGTGGGTTAAAGCCTCTGATTTTGGCTCAGGTCATGATTGCAGGGTCCTGGGATGGAGCCCCACGTTGGGCTCTCTGCTCAGCAGGGAGCCTGCTTCCCCCTCTCTCTCTGCCTGCTTCTCTGCCTATTTGTGATCTCTGTCAAATAAATAAATAAAATCTTAAAAAAAAAAAAAGAGACCTAAGCATATTTTCCATTTACCAGGTTTGCCACTACCTAGTTTTGTGACAATGAGCAAGTCACTTAACTTTTTTGAATCTTAATAGAAAAAAGGAATCTCTGTATACCTGTCCCTCAAGCTGGGCTGTAAAGATCTAATAAGATGATAAAATCATAGCATGGTAAAATACTGTATAAATGGCACATGTTTTCCTAAAGGCTATATTAAAAATTGGTCTAATTTATAGATACTTCTCTTACGTGAATTTCTTAGTTTAGGGGAGTGAGAGTCATATATTCTAAATTATAAAATTTTTTTTTTTTAATATGTTAGAGGGGTGCCTGGGTAGCTCAGTTGGTTGAACATCCAACTCTTGATTTTGGCTCAGGTCATGATCTCATGATCGTGAAATCAAGCCCCACTTAGGGCTCTATGCTCAGCAAGGAGTCTCCTTGAGATTCTCTCTCCCTCCCTCTGCCCTTCCCCCCTCTTGTGTGTGCACTCTCTCTCAAGTAAGTAAATAAATAAATCTTCAAATATATATATATATTTATATATATATATATATATCTTATATATATATAAGAATTTAATAGTCTATGTCAGAGATTAGCAAACTGTGGCTTATGTACCAAGTTTGGCCATCTGTTTTTGTGAATCAAGTTTAATGGAACATAGTCACATCCATTCAGTTATATATGGTACACAACAGCAGAGTTTAGTCATAGTATGTTTTTGCACTCAAGCAGCATAATTGAGTACATACATACCTCAGAGATATTGCGGATTTGGTTCTAGACCACCACAATAAAGCAAATATCACAATAAAGCAATTCAAATGAATTTTTTGGTTTCATAGTGCATATAAAAGTTGTGTTTACATTATATTGTAGTCTCTTAAGTGTGTAATAACATCATGTCTTAAAAACTAATGTATAATTTAAAATACCCCAATTTAAAAAATACTTTGTTGCAAAAAAAAAAATACTAGCCATCTGAGGTTTCAGCATATCATAATCTTTTTGCTGGTGGAAGGTCATGCCTCATAGTTAATGGCTGCTAACTGATCAGGGTGGTGTTTGCTGAAGGCTGGGGTAGATGTTGAAATCTCTTTAAAAAAGACCCCAGTGAAGTTTGCCACATCAACTGACTCTTCTTTTAATGAATGATCTCTCTATAGCTTGTGATACTATTTTATTCAAAAGTAGAACTTCTTTCAAAATGGAGCCAGTCCTCTCAAATGCTGCTGCCACTTTATTAACTGTTTATGTAATATTCTAAATTATTCGTAGTCATTTCAACAATTTTCACAGCATCTTCACTGGGAGTAGATTTTATCTCAAGAAACCACTTTCTATGCTCATGTATAAGAAGCGGTTCCTCTTCCATTGAAGTTTTTTTATGAGATGGCAGAAATTCAATCACATTTTCAAGCTTCCCTTCTAATTCTAATTCTCTTGCTATTTCTACTGCATCTCTACTGAAGTCTTGAATCACTCAAAGTCACCCACCGGGTGACTTCCAAACTCCTCTTAATGTTCATATTTTGACCTCTTCCCATGAATCATGAGTGTTCTTACTGGCATTGGGAATGGTGAATCCTCTCCAGAAGGTTTTCAATTTTTTTTTTTTTTTGCCTAGATTCATCAAAGGAATCCTATCTGTGGCATCTGTTGCCTTACAAAAATGTATTCTCTCTCTCCCTCTCTCTTTTTTTTTTTAAGATTTATTTATTTATTTTAAAGAGAGAACATGAGCAGGAGGAGCAGAGGGAGAGAGGGAGACTCCCAAGCAGATTCTGTGTTGAGCACAGAGCCCAATGTAGTGCTTGATCTCATGACCCTGAGATTATGAGCTGAGCTGAAACCAAGAGTCAGACACTTAAACTGACTGTGCCACCCAGGTGCCCCCAAAAATATATTTCTTTTTTTTTTTTTTAAAGATTTTATTTATTTATCTGACAGAGAGAAATCACAAGTAGGCAGAGAGGCAGGCAGAGAGAGAGGAGGAAGCAGGCTCCCTGCTGAGCAGAGAGCCCGATGCGGGGCTCGATCCCAGGACCCTGAGATCATGACCTGAGCCGAAGGCAGCGTCTTAACCCACTGAGCCACCCAGGCGCCCCCCAAAAATATATTTCTTAAATAATAAAACTTGAAAGTCAAAATTACTCTTTGGTCTATTTTAGTTTCAACATGTCTTCCTCACTAACCATATCATTTCTAACTTTTAAGTGTGAGACAAAAATAAATAAAGTGAGAGAAGTTTGTCTCTTCCTTTCACTTTGATACTTAGAGGCCACTGTAGGATTATTAATTGGCCTGATTTTAATATTGTCATGTCTCAGGAAATAGGGAGGCCTGAGGAAAGGGCAGGAGTTGGGGGAACAGCTGGTCAGTGGACCAGTCAGCATACACACATTTGTCTGTTAAGTTCACTATCTTAAATGGATGTGATTTACAATGCCCCAAAATAATTACAATAGTAACATCAAAGATCACTGATCACAGATGACCATAACAAATAAAATAATAATGAAAAAGTCTGAAATACTGCAAGAATTACCAAAATGTGATACAGAGATATGAAGTAAGCAAATGCTTTTAGAAAAAGGTTGCTTCTAGGCTTGCTTGATTCAAGGTTGCCACAAACTCTTTATCTGTAAAAGTTGCAGTATTTGCAATCTGCAGTAAAGCAAGGTGCAATAAAAGGAGGTATACCAATAGTTGCAACAGGTAACAATATGAGCCACAAAGCCTAAAATCTTTACTGTCTCGCCCGTTGTAGACAAAGTTTGCCATACTATCGTCTATATCATTGGGTATCATTTTAATTATTTTAGCTAATAAGTGATAGTTTAATATATCAAGTATTAAATATTTACTTTGTAGTATCTGGTGGTTTAAAAAAAAATGCCATAGTGAATTCAAGGCCATAAGACTGGTAATCAGGAAACATAAGTTCTAGTTTGGGCCTGAGTACTAACCAGTTTTATAACTTTAAACAAATCATTTAGTGTTTGTGGTTGCCAGTTTCCTTTAGGGAATTAATCTAGGTTAGTTTTTCCCAATCCTTGGTTAGTGGATTTTCAAGGCAGATTTTTATAGCGTGTTTCCTTCGTTACTCAGCCTTCTTCCTATTCCTTTTATGCCTCCTTTTTTCATTCACTTCTGAGGTCCCTGGTGTGGAATTTGATAGTTTACCAGACAGCATTATAACTTGGGCTCAGAATCACTGGAGGCCTAGGATTCCTTTCAGAGTTCACATTTTGTGCTTTCTGTTCTAAGATGGAAGTCTTGCTACTATTGGTTGTGGGCTTTAAATTATGATCCAATACAGTTATGTCAGTATTTTTAATAAAAATTATGTTAATGTAATAATTATATTTGTTAGGAGCAGAAAATTAACACTCCTAAATTTTTGTAGATGATCCTGTATTATTTGAAGAGTCTCCCCAGGCAGTGAAAGCAGAAAATACTGTGATTTCCAGATCTACAAGCCCAACCTTCAACAAACAGACAAAGAGAGCTAGCTGGTCTAGCTTTAATTCTTTGGGACATTATCTTACTGATGAAATTATAACTGCAGCTCCTCAGTTCAGGTTACCAGAAGACTGTGCCTCTAGTGTTTCCGCTTTTGAAACAGAAAAGGGATGTAAAACAGTTATTCCACTCACTGATAAATGTGAGCCCTCAGCTCTGATGGTAAACGCATCATTTGGACCATGCCCTCAGTCAGAAATCACTAGTTCATCAATAAAGATTGATTCTACTCTTCTTAAAAGAAATGATTCCAAACAACTATTCTGCTGTGAAGAAGCCCTGGATCCGGACCCTGAATTGTCTCCAGTTGGTGAAGAAGCTAAACTTTCCACCTCACATAGAGCTTCTGAAACAGAAGCAGAGGATGAATCTATCTATTTTTCACCTGAGCTTTATGACCCTATGGATACAAATGAAGAAAAGAATGAACTAGTTGAAAGTGATAGAGACAATAGATTGGCTAATCATTCAAATTGCATTTTAGTTGAAGATCTTTTTGAAATTAAAACTATGAAAGGAGTGGATTCAGTCCAAGAAATGAAAGCTGAGGATTGCACAGACACAAAGTTGAATTGACTCATGCATATCACGGAAAGTAAAATCCGTAATATTGGTAATAATGTAAAAACAACTCATAAACAAATTGGAACGGAGAAAACTTGTGAAACAGATAGAAAGAACTTTAAACAGTCTCCTTCCAAAAATAAAGGTGTGTTCCATAGTGTTAGGTAGTAATACTTAACTGTAACGCTATAAAAATATGTTGTCATGCTTATATTAAATGCTTTCATAAATTACAATTTCTACTTTGGATAAATGGTATAGGGTTTTTTTTAAATTTTAAAAATATCTTTCACTTTCTTTGGTATTAGAGGTTTTTAGAAGTCTTTATGTTCAAAATGTAAGTTTTGTTGCTTTTGAGTTTTGATAGAGTGATTCATACAAAATATTTTCCTTTAACAAGTTTTCTTTACCTATATACAATTTAAAATTAATCTGAAAGATACGTAGTTTCCTTTAAATTTCACATAAATATTTGTATTTTGTAGTTCTTTTCATTTATTTTCATACTGATACATAAAAATGAATAGCAGTCTAACCAGTCACACTTCAGGCATGTTTCACTATATATTTACCTTAAATCAGTATATAATTTTTAGAAATCAAAGTTTTCTTAAAGAGTTTATTCCTGCATTAAACTGCCTATTTGTAAGTAATTAAGAATTAAGAAGAAAACTGATTTTTTTACATTGTTTTACATTTTTCTGTTTTTGATGAACCAAAGTCAAGCACATGTTAAGCAAATTATGTAAAGTTACAAAATGCCAAATGACTGACTCCAAATTTTCAATTATAATTACTTAGCTTCATCATCATTGTGGAAAAAAGTGACATGTCCTAGCATGAAGGCTATAATTATAAAACTATCAGGATAGAAAACTTTATATATAAATTTCATAAGTAAGGGCGCCTGGGTGGCTCAGTGGGTGAAGCCTCTGCCTTCGGCTCAGGTCATGATCTCAAGGTCCTGAGATCAAGCCCCACATGGGGCTCTCTGCTCGGCAGGGAGCCTGCTTTCCCCTCTCTCTCTGCCTGTCTCTCTGACTACTTGTGATCTCTCTCTCTCTGTTAAATAAATAAATCTTTTAAAAAAATAAATAAATAAATAAATTTTATAAGTAAACCCGAACATGTAACTGCAGCCAACAAACGTTCTTATTGCTCACTAATTTTTTTGTTAATTTTGACTCTTTTTATGTATTTGCGAATGAAGCTATACTTCTGATCAAGTGATTATAGAAGATGCACTTCTCTATCATCTTTCCAAAAATATATTCACTCGTCTTTTTCTAAGAAACATTATTATTCATTGGATATTTATTTAGCTTTGTGTGGGTGATTTGAATTGAAATTTTATGAGTTGTCAAGTTGTGGATATGGTTTATTATTTTCAACTTGAGATTTCCAGAAATCAAGTATTTTATATATTCATTTCGATAAATGAATTATTATATATAATATTTACTTTTATTTTGAAGGTGTATAGATTGAACACAACATTGGATAGTACAACTGTAAGCATAGTTCAAAGAAGTTTAAATTGATAATTTACCAGTTCAAGAATTCATCTATAGATTAGGATATATTAGATCCCTAGTATTACATATTTTCTTTGAGTAGTAAGTTACAAACACTAGAATGGAAGATAGTTTCTAAATTGTTTTGAAAGGGTGAAACCATTTATCCTTTCTGGTTTAGTTCCTAATCCACAGATAAGGGTAGTGGGGTAGTAGAAAGAATACCAGGTGGAAGACAAGAGACTTGTGCTTTATTCCTAGCTCTGCCACTAATTTGCTAAGTCACATTGGCAATCATCCTGCCTTTGAGAAATTAGTTTCATCTGTGAAATGTGGCATTTAGTACTATAAAAATCACCTAAATCCCTTTCAGCTTTAAAAACCCATAAAGAAATATATATTGATATTATATTTTGAGTCAATTTTCATTTGCTTTTGTTCCAGAATGCTTTAAATAAGGTAAACCATTTTGTAGAAAAGGTGAAATGACACTCACCTCCCTTTAAGGAATAACTGTATGAATATGCTGCTTAGTAATTTGAGAAGCAAGATACTTATTTTTAACAGTGCTGCAATGAAAACATTTTTTGACCCTTAAAATTGCCTTTAGAATTGGTAAATGACATGAGAAAAATTAAGCACAATATTTTTTAGTCATAACCTTGGTGTATTATCCAAATAAACCTCAAATCTCTTCTCTCCAAAATCTAATTTTCTCTGAGGCTAAAAATTTCCATTAACTGAGAATGTATATAGAGATGTGACACTAGTATTTAGGGATTCTAAAAGGTATTTCAAAAATTTCGTGCAATGATCTCACTATTGAAACAGGGATAGGGTTTCCAAAAATAGCAACATGACCAGGATAGTATTGCAAGAATTAAACTACCAGCCTTTATGGGACACCTGGGTGGCTCGGTCAGTTAAGCGTCCAACTCTTGATTTCCCTTCGGGTCATGATTTTCAGGGTTGTGGGATCAAGCCCCAAGTCAGGCTCAGCACGGAGTCTGCTTGTCCCTCTCAGTTCCTCTGTTTGTGCATACACTCATAAATAAATAATAAACTTATAAAATCTTTAATTAAGTACAGGTCTTGGGGCACCTGAATGATTCAGTTGGTTAAGTGTCTGACTCTTGATTTCAGCTCAGGTCGTGAGATTCAGCCCCACATCGGGCTCTGCATTCAGCAAGGAGTCTGCTTGGGATTCTCTCCCTGTCCCTCTGCCCCTGCCCCGCTCCTTCGGTCTCTCTCAAATAAATAAATAAATCTTTGAAAAGAATAATGAAGCACCAGTCTTTATAATAGAGTAGGAGGTAGAACATTTTAATTAGTAGTAATGTACTTTTAAAAGATGTTTTGGAGCCCAAGTTAAAACAGGTGAAAGCATTTAAAGATTTTTTTTTATTTATTTGAAAGAGCAAGAGGGGTTGGGTAAGGGCAAAGTGAGAAGGGGAGAGATCCTCAAGCAGACTCTGCACAGAGGGTGGAGCCCAATTTGGGGCTCCTTCCCACCACCCAAGGTGAAATCAAGAGTCCACCACCCAATCCACTAAGCCACACAGGCACCCCTAAAACATGAAATTAAAAGAGTATTTTGTACATGGTAGACCCTCAAATATTAGGTAGCAGGTCAATCATATATCTGAAGTACACATACCCTGCTTTATGTGAAGATTTCCCTGATGGTGATAGATGCTAGATAGAATGAGAGAGGGGGAGATAAACTGGCAGTAAAGAATTGTTATATGATAGGAAAGAAAAATTACTTGACTAGTTTATTTCTTAAGGCTTTGAAGATATATAAGTTTAGAAATTGTTTATCAGGTAATTTGCCTTACCCATTCAACGGATATGAAATAATTATACCAAATTTATTTAAGGTCTGAAAGTATATAAAGCATACCAGCCAGGAACCAGGAAAACTTCCAGTTGGAGAAAGAGCTTTATTGATGGAAGAAAGGTACAACATAAAGAGTAGATGTTTCATGACTTCACTTTTGAAATTTAGATAAGTCATTTAAAACTTTTTATAATTGTATCAGAAATTAATGACAGTTACTATGCTGCTACTATGCACTTAGCACATGATTTTTACTTTGCTACCATAAGTTCACATGAGGCTTTGTTTTTATTCTTACTTATGATCTTTGTACTTTTAAAGACTTTTCCATAATTTTTCTGCAGTGGCTTTGTCATATTTTTCTGCAGTGAAATACATTCAAAATATTTAATTATTTAGGATTGCTTGTAAGACTCTGAAATCAAAGTGCCTCTTGTAAAATCACTTGAAAGACTAGTTATTATAGTTATTTAATCTCTAATTGATGGCATTTTTTTGTGTTTGATTACCACACAATTGTTCTTGTTCATACCTCAGATTTATCAATGAGCTGCATAAGATTTTACTTTAATCTTTTTATGAATTCTTGATAGTTTCTTATCCTGCAGACAAATGCAGTCAATCCTTTATAAGTAGAAAGGCAGTATTAATACTGGACTTTTTCATAATAAAAAATAAATTTAAGACCTCATCAGACAATGAATGTCTTAACCTAAAACAGTAACATGAAGTATATGTGTAACTATTAAATGTACAATAAAGACCATCACTTCAGGAAATGGAAATTTAGACAGATGACCTAGGCTTATGATTTTCTAGGCTTAAATGATTTTCATGTCTACCCCCCAAAAAAAAAAAAAAAAGAATTTTGTTTCTTAAGCTTTCATTTGATAGAACATTAGCTGCCCAGCTTCCTGTACTCTACAATGGAGCCTTGTTATAATATCCATGGGATCTGAGCCAGTGGATCACCATATTGGTGAAACCACCTTATAATGAAGTGCTTTCAGTAACTAAACTCTTGGACAAGGTCCAAAACAACCCATCTTATACCAAATTCCACTCTGTAATAAACAAGCTTCAATGTATTGAAAGAAAAATAAAAGCTGCATGAAACTTAGAATTCCCAGAAATCAACCTTTGAAAATCTAATGGTAAATACTGATTAAAGAGAGTATTTTTTAACAAGGCATAATCAGGTATTTATTTTAGTGCTTTTTTATAATAAATTTGTATTTTTTTCTTCATCTTCCTTTTTGAAGCAATTTTGATTTTGACGGTTTTCCCCCAAATTCTGTCATTTTACATAAAATTATTTCACATTAGTTTTATAAAACTCATTTGGCTCTTTGCTATTGTAAAGTACTAAATTGTTTATTTAAACTGTTAGATGCCATCATCTCTTATTTATGATTCATATATAGTTGAAAGATTTAAAGATATCAAATACTGATTGTTATTTTGAATCAAATATAGTCTTGGTATATTTTACCTTTTTTTCAAACTAATGTTATGGTATTTATATTTAAATATTAACATTCTTTCAAAAATTGATCTCTTTCATCTTGTAAAAGGACACGTGTAACCTGCCTTATCAGTCAGGACTTTACTATATTGCATGTGGAGCTGAATTATTACCTAAAGTAGGAGGTAGGGAATATAAAAAATTCTTTGTGCCATCCTTAATATAGGCCTACTTAAAATTATAATAAAATAAATTGATATATTCATATTTCCATATTTTAGCCTTTAAAGTTGATTGCAATATACATGAAGTTTGTTACCCTTAGACTTGGAAACATGTTCCAGTTCCACCTGTTGACTTTGGGCAAGTTACTTAAGTTCTCTGAACTTCCATGTTTTTAATCTTAAAATGGAGATAAATAATAATTTCATAAGAAATAGATTAAACAGGGGTGCCTGTGTGGCTCAGTGGGTTAAAGCTTCTGCCTTCGGCTCAGGTCATGATCCCAGGGTCCTGGGATCAAGCCCCACATCAGGCTCTCTGCTCGGCAGGGAGCCTGCTTCCTCCTCTTTCTCTGCCTGCCTCTCTGCCTACTTGTGATCTCTGTCAAATAAATAAATAAAATCTTAAAAAAAATAGATCAAACATTATGAGTATCAAATGCAGTAGAGTGCATAAAAGCTTTTAAAATTAAAAAAAAATTTTTTTTTTTAGTGTTCCAAAATTCATTGTTTATGCACCTTACCCAGTGCTCCATGCAATATGTGCCCTCCATAATACCCACCACCAGGCTTACCCAACCCCCCCACCCCCTCCCTTCCAAAACCCTCAGTTTATGTCTCAGAGGCCACAGTCTCTCATGGTTTGTCTCCCACGCCTATTTCTCCCATCTCACTTCTCTCCATCTCCCAATGTCCTCCATGTTATTCCTTATGCTCCACAAGTAAGTGAAACCATGTGATAATTGACTCTCTCTGCTTGACTTATTTCACTCAGCATAATCTCTTCCAGTCTCGTCCATGTTGATACAAAAATTGGCTATTCATCCTTTCTGATGGAGGCATAATACTGAATTGTATATATGGACCATATCTTCTTTATCCATATGTCCGTTGAAGGGCATCTTGGTTCTTTCCACAGTTTGGCGACTGTGGCCATTGCAGCTATGACCATTGGGGTACAGGTGGCCCTTCTTTTCACTACATCTGTCTCTTTGGTAAATACCCAGTAGTGCAATTGCAGGGTCATAGGGTAGCTCTATTTTTAATTTTTTAAGGAATCTCCACACTGATTTCCAAAGTGGCTGCACCAACTTGCATTCCCACCAACAGTGTAAGAGGGCTTGCTTTTCTCCACATCCTCTCCAACACTTGTTTCCTATCATGTTAATTTTGGCCATTCTAACTGGTGTAATGTGGTATCTCAATGTGGTTTTGATTTGAATCTCCCTGATTGCTTATGATGATGAACATTTTTCATGTCTGCTAGCCATTTGTATGTATTCTTTGGAGAAGTGTCTGTTCATGTCTCCTGCCCATTTTTGACATGATTATCTGTTTTGTGTGTGTTGAGTTTGAGGAGTTCTTTGTGATCTTGAATATCAGCTCTTTGTGTCATTTGTGAATATTTTCTCCATTTTGTGGGTTGCCTCTTTGTTTTGTTGACTGTTTCCTTTGCTGTGCAGAAGCTTTTGATTTTGATGAAGTCCCAAAAGTTCATTTTTGCTTTTGTTTCCTTTGCCTTTGGAGAGATGTCTTAAAAGAAGTTGCTGTGGCCGATATTGAAGAGGTTACTGCCTATGTTCTCCTCTAGGATTTTGATAAATTCCTGCCTCACATTGAGGTCTTTTATCCACTTCAAGTTTAGCTTTGTGTATGGTGTAAGAGAATGGTCAAGTTTCATTCTTCTACACATAGCTGTCCAATTTTCCCAGCACCATTTATTGAACAGACTGTCTTCTTTCCAATGTATATTTTTTCCTGTTTTGTCAAAGATTATTTGACCACAGAGTTGAGGGTCCATATCTGGACTTTCTACTCTGTTCCACTGGTCTATGTCTTTGTTTCTGTGTCAGTACTATGCTGTCTTGGTGATCACAGCTTTGTAGTAATGCTTGAAATCAGGCAACATAATGTCCCCAGTTTTCTTTTTCTTTTTCAGCATTTCCTTAGCAATTCGGGTCTCTTTTGGTTCCATACAAATTTTAGGATTGTTTGTTCCAGCTCTTTGAAAAATGCCGGTGGAATTTTGTTCAGAATGGCATTGAAAGTATAGATTGCCCTGGGCAGTATAGATGTTTTAACGGTGTTTATTCTTCTGATCCATGAGCATGGAATCGTCTTCCATCTTTTTGTGTCTTCTTCAATTTCTTTCATGAGTGTTTTGTAGTTCCTGGAGTACAGATATCTTACCTCTTTGGTTAGGCTTATTCCCAGGTATCTTATGGTTTTTGGTGCTATAGTAAATGGAATCAATTCTCTAATTTCCCTTTCTATATTTTCATTGTTAGTGTATAAGAAGGCAACTGGTTTCTGTACATTGATTTTGTATCCTGCCACATTACTGAATTGCTGTATGAGTTCTTGTAGTTTGGGGGTGGAGTCTTTTGGGTTTTACATATAAAGTATCATGTCATCTGTGAAGAGAGAGATTTTGACTTCTTCATTGCCAATTTGTATACCTTTTATTTCTTTTTGTTGTCTGATTGCTGTTGCTAGGACTTCTAGTACTATGTTGAACAAGAGTGGCATGAGTGGGCATCCTTGCCGTGTTCCTAATCTCAAAGGGAAGGCTGTCAGCTTTTCCCCATTGAGGATGATATTCGCTGTGGGTTTTTCATAGATAGATTTTATGAAGTTGAGGAATGTTCCCTCTATCCCTTTACTTTGAATCGTTTTAATAAGGAATGGATGCTGTATCTTGTCATATGAAAAGCTTTTTTTTTTCTTTTTTAATCAGGCAAGGAGAAAGATAACAGAATTTGGGGTCACAAGAGTAAGTTCGAATTTTGGCCCTGTTATTTACTGAGTGGCCTTTGTTGATCTTCAACTTTATCTTCTGGGGGAAAAAAGTGAGCAATATCTATGCAAGAAAATTGTGAGAATTACGCAGTCTGTGAAAATGCTTTATAAATTCTGAAGCACTGTTCAAATGTTAGTTAGGGAACCAAAATAATACAGTATAATGGTCATCTCAAATTATACCTTCAAAAGGACTAATAACCCTTAGAATTTGGTCCATATACTCAAAACCACTTTGAGCTTCTTTCAAAGGAAACTCAGTGTAGTTATTCTTTTACTGGCAAGACATATATCATGATAGTTTACTTTCCATTTTTACATTTCATTTTTATATCTTAAAATGTGTGTACATTGCAAACAAAAAGTTATCGGAGGAACACCAAAATCCATAAATCCCATTGAGAACATTCTATGAAAGATTCATAGGGAAGGGAATTTTCTTTTTATATATGTTATTTACTGCTGTACTCTCAACACCAAATTTTTGATTAAATGTATGTAGCATTTTGCTAATAATGTATTTATTTCTCTCAGGACTTTATCATATGATACTTGACTCTCATAAATGCCTATTTCATTTGACCAATTTCTAGAGTCTAGTGACCTTTCTCTTTCTAAATGTTTATTCTTATTCCTTTAACAGCAACATATCCTTCATATCTTCTCTGTTTCTTCAATTGTGGGCCAGGGATTGTCTTTAATCTTTCTTTTTTTATTTTGAAGGGTGTACTTTTAACAACTTTACCTACAAGGGATGCTGGACTTTTGCACATTCTATTGCGATGTCCATAAACAGTATTATTCTGACACAATTGGATTCTAAAATATTAATTAAATTTCATATTAACTAATTGATTAGCCAAAATATCATCTATTTTGTAAATCTTTTATTACCACCCTATGATAAAAATTAATTATTCCCTATATAATATGTATTGCATGATATTGCAAGTAATTACGTAGAAGTGTGTCTCTCTCTGCCACACTGTGACTGCCCAAGATTAAGGACAATTTCCCATATTACCTAGCATTTGTTCATTCACTCACTTATCTAGTATATTTTGAGAGCCTGCTTTGCATTAAGAGCTATTCTGTGCTCTAGGGATACCAAAGATGAGTAAGACAAGGATCATATCTACAAGGAATTCATAGCCTAATTAGCATACAGCAAACACTTACTGTACAGTGTGGTAAGAGCTGTAATAGAGGCAAAGCACACAGCAGTTTTGAGTATATACATACTGGTAAGTATAATGATTCTAGTTAGAGGATCTGTAAGTTAACAGCAGAATTTGTTTAACGCAGGAAACACCATCTGACAGATTTTCTTTCATTTGTTAATGGAAAAGTGCTTATAATTTTGAAATACATTCTTGAGGAAATTCAGAATATGCTATTTTTCTTGATAATCCCATCTTCAGATCTCTTGGCCTCTCTACTCAGGATTATTGAGTGTTGACTTACTTAAAGGAAACAGCAAGAACATAGCAACTAAATCTTACGTAGTACTTTTATTGTATAGCATGTAGTTTGTCATAGAGTTTTCACAACCATTAGTTCATCTGGTTCTCAAAATAGTCTGCCAAAGTCAGCAACACATTTAAAAATGAGGAAAATGAAACAGTGACATCACAGTCAAGGTCATGATGCTCTTTCTACTGCTTTGTTGGAGTTTTGTACTTCCATATTTATTTTAGTATACTTTTATTTCCAAAAATCTCTTTATGAAAAGTATATTCTTAGAATTCTGAACGTAGGCTTCATTATCTTTTTTTCTAAAGGAGTGCTTTCCAGAATCATCTTAACATTTCTTTAATATTAAACAAAAATACATAACCTCCATTAAAAAGCATAAGTTCCTTGAGTGCAGAAATAGTCCTAGAGCATAGTATACTGCTTGACACATCGGAGGTGCTTAGTAAACATTTTTTGATAAGAAGAAAGAATCTTTTTAAAACGACCCAAAAACCTTAACATTGCCTTAGGTAACATAGCTAACTCGTGATACTAGAATCAAAACTTGTACACAGGTGTCATAAGTTCTAATTCTAGATTCTTAACACCTTACCAACTTAACTTATATGAAAGCCTCAGTTTCCTGACAACTGTTCCTGTGATTTCACTTCCGTTTCATCCACCCACTTCTATTGACTATACCGTAAAACTTCCTTACTCATGATACCTTGAACTCTCTCCCTCTCTCTAATTACTTCTCTGATCTTCTGTGCTCCAGCTTTTACTCCATTCCTCCTTGTATACTTACTCCCTTGGTTTTCTCCCAGTTTATCAATCTCCTGCAGTCTTAGCTTTCCTTCTTTTTTTTTTTAATCTTATAATTCTTTTTATTTCTGAAAGTCAATATTAATATCCCTGTTTCTTCTCATTATTATTAACATACAATGTATCATTTGCTTTAGGTGTATAGGTCTGTGAATCATCAGTCTTACATAATTCACAGCACTCACCATGGCACATACACTCCCCAAAGTCCATCACCCAGGCACCCGATCCCTCCCCTCCACCCCCCAGCAACCCTCAGTTTGTTTCCTGAGATTAAGAGTCTCTTATGCTTTGTCTCCCTCCCTGGTCCCAACTTGTTTCATTTTTTTCCCTCTCTGCCCCCACAATCCCCTGCCCTGCCTCTCAAATTCCTCATATCAGGGAGATCATATGATAATTGTCTTTCTCTGATTGACTTATTTTGCTCAGCATAATATCCTCTAGTTCCATCCACATCATTGCAAATGGTCAAGATTTCACTTTTTTGGATGGCTGCATAGTATTCAATTGTGTGTGTGTGTGTACACATATATATCACATCTTTATCCATTCATCTGTAGATGGACATCTAGGCTCTTTTTACAGTTTGGCTATTGTGGACATTGCTGCTATAAACATTCAGGTGCACGTGCCCCTTTGGATCACTACATTTGCATCTTTAGGGTAAATACCCAGTAGTGCAATTGCTAGGTCGCACGGTAGCTCTATTTTCAAATTTTTGAGGAACTTCCATACTGTTTTCCAGAGTAGCTGCACCAGCTTGCATTCCCACCGACAGTGTGGGAGGGTTTCCCTTCCTTTACATCCTCACCAACACCTGTTCTTTCTGACTGCTTAATTTGAACCATTCTGACGGGTATGAGGTGGTATCTCACTTTGGTTTTGATTTCTATCTCCCTGATGCTGAGTGAAGTGGAGCACTTTTTCATGTCTGTTAGCCATCTGGTTGTCTTCTTTGCAGAAATGTCTGTTCATGTCTTCTGCCCATTTCTTGATTGGATTATTTGCTCTTTGGGTGTTGAGTTTGACAAGTTCTTTATAGATTTTGGATAGTAGCCCTTTATCTGATATGTCGTTTGCAAATATCTTCTCCCATTCTGTCAGTTATCTTTTGGTTTTGTTGACTGTTTCTTTTGCTGTGCAAAAGCTTTTGATCTTGATGAAGTCCCAATAGTTCATTTTTGCCCTTGCTTCCCTTGCCTTTGACGATGTTTCTAGGAAAAAGTTGTTGCGGCTGAGGTTGAAGAGGTTGCTGCCTGTGTTCTTCTCAAGGATTTTGATGGATTCCTTTCTCACACTGAGGTTTTTCATCCATTTTGAGTCTACTTTTGTGTGTGGTGTAAGGAAATGGTCCAGTTTCACTCTTCCACATGTGGCTGTCCAATTTTCCCAACATCATTTGTTGAAGAGACTGTCTTTTTTCCACTGGACATTCTTTCCTGCTTTGTCAAAGATGAATTGACCATAGAGTTGAGGGTCTACTTCTGGGCTTTCTATTCTGTTCCATTCATCTAGGTGTCTGTTTTCGTGCCAGTACCATACTGTCTTGATGATGACAGCTTTGTAATAGAGCTTAAAGTCTGAAATTGTAATGTCACCACCTTTGGCTTTCTTTTTCAACATTCCTCTGTCTATTCAGGGTCTTTTCTTATTCCATATAAATTATAGGATTATTTGTTCCACTTCTTTGAAAAAAGTTGATGGTATTTTGATAGGGATTGCATTAAATGTGTAGATGCTCTAGGAAGCATGGACATTTTCACAATATTTGTTATTCCAATCCATGAGCATGGAACGTTTTTGCATTTCTTTGTGTCTTCCTCAATTTCTTTCATGAACACTTTATAGTTTTCTGAGTATAGATTCTTTGCCTCTTTGGTTGGGTTTATTCCTAGGTATCTTATGGTTTGGGTGCAATTGTAAATGGGATCGACTCCTTAATTTCTCTTTCTTCTGTCTTGTTGGTGTATAGAAATGCAACTGATATCTGTGCATTGATTTAATATCCTCACAGTTTACAGAATTCCTGAATGAGTTCTAGCAGTTTTGGAGTGGAGTCTTTTGGGTTTTCCATGTGAAGTATCATATCATCTGCAAAGAGTGAGAATTTGACTTCTTCTTTGCTGATTCAGATGCCTTTTTATTTCTTTTTGTTGTCTGATTGCTGAGACTAAGACTTTTGGTACTATGTCGAATAGCAGTGGTGAGAGTGGATAGCCCTGCTGTGTTCCTGACCTAAGGGGGAAAAGCTCCCAGTCTTTCCCCATTCAGAATGATATTCACTGTGGGTTTTTCATAGATGGCTTTGATGATATTGAGGTAGATACCCTCTACCCCTACACTGTGAAGAGTTTTGATTAAGAAAGGATGCTGTACTTGGTCAAATGCTTTTTTAGCATCTATTGAGAATATTATATGGTTCTTGTTCTTTCTTTTACTAATGTATTGTAACACATTGATTGATTTGCAGATGTTGAACCAACCTGTAGCCCAATTATAAATCCTGCTTGGTCATGGTGAATGAACCTTTTAATGTACTGTCGGAACCTATTGGCTAGTATTTTGGTGAGCATTTTTGCATCCATGTTCATCAGGTATATTGGTCTGTAATTCTCCTTTTTGATGGGGTCTTTGTCTGGTTTTGGGATCAAGGGAATACTGCCCTCGTAAAATGAGTTTGGTAGTTTTCCTTCCATTTCTATTTTTTGGAACAGTTTCAGGAGAATAGGTATTAATTCTTCTTTAAATGTTTGGTAGACTTCCCCTGGGAAGCCATCTGGCCCTGGGCTCCTGTTTGTTGGGAGATTTTTGATGACTGCTTCAGCTCCTTATGGATCTGTTCAGGTTTCCTATTTCTTCCTGGTTCAGTTTGGGTAGTTTATATGGAGCTAGGAATGTATCTATTTCTTCCAGATTGTCCGATTTGCTGGTGTATAGTTGCTTGTAATATATTCTTATAATTGTTTGTATTTCTTTGGTATTAGTTTTGATGTGTCCTCTTTCATTCATGATTTTATTTATTTGGGTCCTTTCTCTTTTCTTTTTGATAAGTCTGGCCAGGGGTTTATCAATCTTATTAATTCTTTCAATGAACCAGCTCCTAGTTTTGTTGATCTTTTCTACTGTTTTTTTTTTCCCCTATTTCATTGATTTCTGCTCTGATCTTTATTATTTCTCTTCTGCTGGGTTTAGGCTTTCTTTGCTGTTCTTTCTGGAGCTCCTGTAGGTGTAGGGCTTGGTTTTGTACTTGAGACCTCTCTTGTTTCTTGAGAAAGTCTTGTATTGCTATATACTTTCCTCTCAGGACTGTCTTTGCTGTATTACAAAGATTTTGAACAGTTGTGTTTTCATTTTCATTTGTTTCCAGGAATTTTTAAATTCTTCTTTAATTTCCTGGTTGACCCATTCATTCTTTAGTAGGATGCTCTTCTGCCTCCATGTATTTGAGTTCTTTCCAACCTTCCTCTTGTGGTTGAATCCTAGCTTCAGAGCATTGTGGTCTGAAAATATGCAGGGAATGATCCCATCTTTTGGTACTGGTTGAGACATGATTTGTGACCCAGGATGTGGTCTCTTCTAGAGAATGTTCCATGTGCACTAGAGAAGCGTGTGTATTCTGTTGCTTTGAGATGGAATGTTCTGAATATATCCATGAAATCCATCTGGTCCAGTGTATTATTTAAAGCCCTCATTTCCTTCCTTTTTTAAAAATTTTATTTATTTGACAGAGATCACAAGTAGGCAGAGAGGCAGGCAGAGAGAGAGAGAGGAAAGCAGGCTCCCTGCTGAGCAGAGAGCCCAATGTGGAGCTCGATCCCAGGACCCTGGGACCATGATCTGAGCTGAAGGCAGGGACCTTAACCCACTGAGCCACCCAGGTGTCCCCCCTCATTTCTTTCTTGATCTTTTGCTTAGATGATCTGTCCATTTCAGTGAGGGGGTGTTAAAGTCCCCTACTATTATTGTATTATTGTCAATGTGTTTCTTTGATTTGGTTATTAATTGGTTTATATAATTGGCTGCTCCTATGTTAGGGCATAGATATTTAAAGTTGTTAGATCTTCTTGTTGGGCAGACCCTTTAGTGTCCTTCCTCATCTCTTATTATAGTCTTTGGCTCAAAAGCTAATTTATCTCATAGAAGGATTGCCACCTCAGCTTTCTTTTGATGTCCATTAGCATGGTAAATTGTTTTCTACCCCCTCACTTTAAATCCGGAGGTTTCTTTGGGTCTAAAATGAGTTTCTTGCAGACTGCATATAGACAGTTCTTGGGTTTTTTGTTTGTTTGTTTGTTTGTTTATTTGTTTTTATCCATTCTGATACCCTATGTCTTTTGGTTGGGGCATTTAGCCCATTTACATTCAGGGTAACTATTGAACAATATGAATTTAGTGTCATTGTATTGCCTATAAGGTGACTGTTACTGTATATTATCTCTGTTCCTTTCTGGTCTGTTACTTTTAAGCTCTCTCTTTGTTTAGAGGACCCCTTTCAATATTTCCTGTATGGCTGGTTTGATACTTGCAAATTCTTTCAGTTTTCGTTTGTCCTGGAAGTTTTTTATCTCTCCTATTTTCTTTTTTTTTAAATTTTTTAAATTAATTTTCAGCGTAACAGTATTCATTGTTTTTGCACCACACCCAGTGCTCCATGCAATCCGTGCCCTCTCCAATACCCACCACCTGGTTCCCCCAACCTCCCACACCCCGCCCCTTCAAAACCCTCGATTGTTTTTCAGAGTCCATATCTCTCCTATTTTCAATGACAGCCTATCTGGATATAGTATTCTTGGCTGCATATTTTTCTCATTTAGTACTCTGAATATTTCATGCTAGTCCTTTCTGGCCTGCCAGGTCTCTGTGGATAAGTCTGCTGCCAATCTAATATTTCTACTGTTGTATGTTATAGACCTCTTGTCCCAAGCTGCTTTCAGGATTTTCTCTTTGTCACTGAAACTTGTAAGTTTTACTATTAGATGATGGGGTGTGGACCTATTTTATTGATTTTGAGGAAGATTCTCTGTGCATCCTGGATTTTGATGCTTGTTCCCTTCACCAAATTAGGGAAATTCTTTGCTATAATTTGCTCCAATATACTTTCTGTCCCTTCTCTCTCTCTCTTTCTTCTTCTTCTGGGATCCTAATTATTCTAATATTGCTTCATCTTATGGTATCACTTATCTCTCGAATTCTCCCCTCATTGTCCAGTAGTTGTTTATCTCTCTTTTTCCCAGCTTCTTTATTCTCCATCATTTGGTCTTTTTTATCACTAATTCTCTCTTCTGCCTCATTTTTTCCTAGCTTTAAGAGCCTCCATTTTTTATTGCACCTCTTTAATAGCTTTTTTGATTTCAACTTGGTTAGATTTTAGTTCTTTTATTTTTCCAGAAATTGATTTTATTTCTCCAGAAAGGAATTCTCTAGTATCTTCCATGCTTTTTTTCAAGCCCAGCTAGCACATTGATACTGTCTTCTGATCACCAGTTCTGACATCTTACTCATGTCCATATTGATTAGGTCCCTAGACATCGGTACTGCCTCTTGTTCTTTCTTTTGAGGTGAGTTTTTCTGCCTTGTCATTTTATCCAGATAAGAATAGATAAATGAGAGAACAAAATACTAAAAAAGTAGCAACAACCCCAGAAAAATATACACTAATTACATCAGAAGAGACCTGAAACTGGGGGAGAAGAAAGAAAAAAGAGAAAAAAGAAAAAATATTTTATATATATATATATATATATATATATGTGTGTGTGTGTGTGTGTGTGTGTGTGTGTGAGAGAGAGAGAGAGAGAGAGAGAGAGAGAGAGAGAGAGAGACTGGTGAATAGAACGGAGCCACACACTTGATTCTGGGTGTATTTTGGTCTGTTACAAGAAACTGCCTCCCAAAATTTTAAAGAAAGAAAAAAAGAAATACACACACACACACACACACAAACACACACAAAAGTAAGGATAAACATGGTAAAGGGGTGGAATATGACCATAAAGATGAAAATTTTTAAAGATTCTAAAAAAAGAATTGATAAGATAAGAAGATGGTTGAAAAAGAAAAAAAGAAAGAGGAAAGAATGTGATCAGGTTGGAGATAGAACAAAGACATTTGCTAGATTTAGGGTATAGTTTGATATGTTAGAAGAAACTGTATCCCAAAATTTTAAAGAAAGAAAAACCTGTATGTATACAAAAAAAGGTTAAATATAATGAAGAAATAGAGTATGACAATAAAAATGAAAATTAAAAATTTCTTATAAGGTATTGATAAGATAAAATTGTTAAAAAACATTAGAATAGGAAAGAGGAAACATTTTTTAAATAGAATAAGAAAAAAATAAAATTAAAAATTTTTAACTTTGAAAGTCTAAAGAATCATGGGGAAAAAGCCATGAATTCTATGTGCTGTATTCTCATAGCTCTGAAGTTTTGCAGTTCTCATTGATCAGTGAATTTGGTCTTGGCTAGATGTTCTTGTTGATCTTCTGGGGGAGAGGCCTGATGCAGTTATTCTCAAATGTCTTTGCCCAAGGCAGAATTGAACCACCCTTGCTAACTAATCTGCTCGTGTTTGCTCTTGGGAGCTTTTGTTCCCTAAATGCTTTCTGTAGAGCTTTGGGGGATGGGAATGAAGATGGCGACTTCCCAATCCCCAGCCCGTAGGAGCTGAGAGCTTGGGGCCCCACTCCTCAGTGAGCTCTCAGAGAAAAGCAGTCTGTCCCATCTCCATGGTCTCCAGCTGCGCTCCAAGCTCACCCAGCCTGTGACCGTGCATTTCTATCTCTGGTGCACAGCCCTGTTTGGGAGTCTCCAAACCCAGGATATCCCTACAGCACACTCCTGTGCCACTCCTCCCAGAAGAGGAAGGAGGGGTTCTCCCCAGATCTGTCACTTGTGGGTTCCCTGCTCGAAGAGCAGTGGCCCGACTGTGCCTTGGATCATGGCTTAACTTAACCCCAAGCTGAAAGCCCCTTCTGCAGCTCTGTCTCTGTAGCCAGCTTCCCCACTCTGTCTGCCACACTCAGACAGCTCTGGTGTTTTTGTGACCCTGCAGTTCCTGAGACCACACTGTCCCAGCAAAGGCTCCACCCACCTCTCACTTCTCCCCTCCTTAGCCCTGGAGTGAAATCCTTCAGTGGGGCAGACTTCTAAAAGTTCTGATTTTGTGCTTGACTGTTCTACCACTTGCTGGGAGCCAGCCCCTCTCCCCTGCAGTCTGTCTTCCCATGTATCACCTCAGATTCACTTCTCCACACATCCTGCCTTCCAGAAAGTGGTCGCTTTTCTGTTCCTAAAATTGCTGCTCTTCTCTTCAATCTCCTGTTGAGTTTGTAGGTGTTCAGAATGATTTGATAGGTATCTAGCTGAACTCCTGGGACCCAATGATATTTAGGTCTCATCTTGCTCCTCCCCCTCCAGCTTCCTTCCTTCTAAGTTTGGACTTCATAGTCACTGTAACTATTCTCTTGCTCAGGTCCTGAACTCCTGTCAACCTTTGTCATTCTGCTATCTTAGTCTTGCAAAATCATAAATCTAATTTAATGTCACAGTCTATCTTCGCTATTTATACATTTGGGAAGTTGAGTACTACTTAAAAATTTTGTATATTGGTGGATTGGTGCCACTGCAGTATAATGGCTTCCAGTCTTCATTGGATTCCCAATACTGCTTTTCAGGTTGTATGTTTTCCCTGATTAGTTTTCCATCTCTTCCCTCACCCGGCAGCAACTGGACTAAACTTACATGTTACTTCTTAGCCCAATTCCCTTCCCAGTTGATATGCTTCCTCTGAATAATCTTATCCTCTCTTCAGCTGTGTGCTGATGATGCTTGACCCATCACCTAGCTATGTACTCAACATGTTGAGTGTTCCATAGTACCTCAAATTCAATTTGTACAAAATAACTCCTGAACTTGCTCTTCTCTGTTTTAGCTGGTGGCACCATCATTCATGTACTTCTCTAAATCTTTTTTTATTTTTTTGAGTTGAAATCTTTTTGTTTTTTTTTTTTTAATTTTATTTTTTATAAACATATATTTTTATCCCCAGGGGTACAGGTCTGTGAATCACCAGGTTTACACACTTCACAGCACTCACCATAGCACATACCCTCCCCAATGTCCATAATCCCACCCCCCCCAACTCCCCTCCCCCCATCAACCCTCAGTTTGTTTTGTGAGATTAAGAGTCACTTATGGTTTGTCTCCCTCCCAATTCCATCTTGTTTCATTTACTCTTCTCCTACCCCGTTATAACCCCCCATGTTGCATCTCCTCTGCCTCATATCAGGGAGATCATATGATAGTTGTCTTTCTCCGATTGACTTATTTCGCTAAGCATGATACCCTCTAGTTCCATCCACGTCGTCGCAAATGGCAAGATTTCATTTCTTTTGATGGCTGCATAGTATTCCATTGTGTATATATACCACATCTTCTTTATCCATTCCTCTGTTGATGGACATCTAGGTTCTTTCCATAGTTTGGCTATTGTGGACATTGCTGCTATAAACATTCGGGTGCACATGCCCCTTCAAATCACTACGTTTGTATCTTTAGGGTAAATACCCAGCAGTGCAATTGCTGGGTCATAGGGTAGTTCTATTTTCAACATTTTGAGGAACCTCCATGCTGTTTTCCAGAGTGGTTGCACCAGCTTGCATTCCCACCAACAGTGTAGGAGGGTTCCCCTTTCTCCGCATCCTCGCCAGCATCTGTCATTTCCTGACTTGTTAATATTAGCCATTCTGACTGGTGTGAGGTGATATCTCATTGTGGTTTTGATTTGTATTTCCCTGATGCCGAGTGATGTGGAGCACTTTTTCATGTGTCTGTTGGCCATCTGGATGTCTTCTTTGCAGAAATGTCTGTTCATGTCCTCTGCCCATTTCTTGATTGGATTATTTGTTCTTTGGGTGTTGAGTTTGCTAAGTTCTTTATAGATTTTGGACACTAGCCCTTTATCTGATATGTCATTTGCAAATATCTTCTCCCATTCTGTCAGTTGTCTTTTGGTTTTGTTAACTGTTTCCTTTACTGTGCAAGCTTTTGATCTTGATAAAATCCCAAAAGTTCATTTTTGCCCTTGCTTCCCTTGCCTTTGGCGATGTTCCTAGGAAGATGTTGCTGCAGCTGAGGTCGAAGAGGTTGCTGCCTGTGTTCTCCTCAAGGATTTTGATGGATTCCTTTCTCACATTGAGATCCTTCATCCATTTTGAGTCTATTTTCGTGTGTGGTGTAAGGAAATGATCCAATTTCATTTTTCTGAATGTGGCTGTCCAATTTTCCCAACACCATTTGTTGAAGAGGCTGTCTTTTTTCCATTGGACATTCTTTCCTGCTTTGTCGAAGATTAGTTAACCATAGAGTTGAGGATCTATTTCTGGGCTCTCTATTCTGTTCCATTGATCTATGTGTCTGTTTTTGTGCCAGTACCATGCTGTCTTGATGATGACAGCTTTGTAATAGAGCTTGAAGTCCGGAATTGTGATGCCACCAACTTTGGCTTTCTTTTTCAATATTCCTTTAGCTATTCGAGGTCTTTTCTGGTTCCATATAAATTTTAGGATTATTTGTTCCATTTCTTTGAAAAAAAATGGATGGTACTTTGATAGGAATTGCATTAAATGTGTAGATTGCTTTAGGTAGCATAGACATTTTCACAATATTTATTCTTCCAATCCAGGAGCATGGAACATTTTTCCATTTCTTTGTGTCTTCCTCAATTTCTTTCATGAGTACTTTATAGTTTTCTGAGTATAGATTCTTAGCCTCTTTGGTTAGGTTTATTCCTAGGTATCTTATAGTTTTGGGTGCAATTGTAAATGGGATGGACTCCTTAATTTCTCTTTCTTCTGTCTTGTTGTTGGTATAGAGAAATGCAACTGATTTCTGTGCATTGATTTTATATCCTGACACTTTACTGAATTCCTGTACAAGTTCTAGCAGTTTTGGAGTGGAGTCTTTTGGGTTTTCCACATATAGTATCATATCATCTGCGAAGAGTGATAGTTTGACTTCTTCTTTGCCAATTCGGATGCCTTTAATTTCCTTTTGTTGTCTGATTGCTGAGGCTAGGACTTCTAGTACTATGTTGAATAGCAGTGGTGATAACGGACATCCCTGCCGTATTCCTGACCTTAGTGGAAAAGCTTTCAGTTTTTCTCCATTGAGAATGATATTTGCCATGGGTTTTTCATAGATGGCTTTGATAATATTGAGGTATGTGCCGTCTATCCCTACACTTTGAAGAGTTTTGATCAGGAAGGGATGCTGTACTTTGTCAAATGCTTTTTCAGCATCTATGGAGAGTATCATATGGTTCTTGTTCTTTCTTTTATTAATGTGTTGTATCACATTGATTGATTTGCGGATGTTGAACCAGCCTTGCAGCCCTGGAATAAATCCCACTTGGTCGTGGTGAATAATCCTTTTAATGTACTGTTGAATCCTATTGGCTAGTATTTTGGTGAGAATTTTTGCATCTGTGTTCATCAAGGATATTGGTCTGTAGTTCTCTTTTTTGATGGGATCCTTGTCTGGTTTTGGGATCAAGGCGATGCTGGCCTCATAAAATGAGTGTGGAAGTTTTCCTTCCATTTCTATTTTTTTGGAACAGTTTCAGGAGAATAGGAATTAGTTCTTCTTTAAATGTTTGGTAGAATTCCCCTGGGAAGCCATCTGGCCCCGGGCTTTTGTTTGTTTGGAGATTTTTGATGACTGTTTCAATCTCCTTACTGCTTATGGGTCTATTGAGGCTTTCTATTTCTTCCTGGTTCAGTTGTGGTAGTTTATATGTCTCTAGGAATGCCTTCATTTCTTCCAGATTGTCAAATTTGTTGGCGTAGAGTTGCTCATAGTATGTTCTTATAATTGTCTGTATTTCTTTGGTGTTCGTTGTGATCTCTCCTCTTTCATTCATGATTTTATTTATTTGGGTCTTTCTCTTTTCTTTTTGATAAGTCTGGCCAGGGGTTTATCGATCTTATTAATTCTTTCAAAGAACCAGCTCCTAGTTTCGTTGATTTGTTCTATTGTTTTTTTGGTTTCTATTTCATTGATTTCTGCTCTGATCTTTATGATTTCTCTTCTCCAGCTGGGTTTAGGCTTTCTTTCTTGTTCTTTCTCCAGCTCTTTTAGGTGTAGGGTTAGGTTGTGTACCTGAGACCTTTCTTGTTTTTTGAGAAAGGCTTGTACCGCTATATATTTTCCTCTCAGGACTGCCTTTGTTGTGTCCCACAGATTCTGAACCATTGTGTTTTCATTATCATTTGTTTCCATGAATTTTTTCAATTCTTCTTTAACTTCCTGGTTGACCCATTCATTCTTTAGAAGGATGCTGTTTAGCCTCCATGTATTTGGGTTCTTTCCAAATTTCCTCTTGTGATTGAGTTCTAGCTTCAGAGCATTGTGGTCTGAAAATATGCAGGGAATGATTCCAATCTTTTGATAACGGTTGAGACCTGATTTAGGACCAAGAATGTGATCTATTCTGGAGAATGTTCCATGTGCACTAGAGAAGAATGTGTATTCTGTTGCTTTGGGATGAAATGTTCTGAATCTATCTGTGATGTCCATCTGGTCCAGTGTGTCATTTAAGGCCTTGATTTCCTTGTTGATCTTTTGCTTGGATGATCTGTCCATTTCAGTGAGGGGAGTGTTAAAGTCCCCTACTATTATTGTATTCTTGTCGATGTGTTTCTTTGATTTTGTTATTAATTGGTTTATATAGTTGGCTGCTCCCACGTTAGGGGCATAGATATTTAAAATTGTTAGATCTTCTTGTTGGACAGTTCCTTTGAGTATGATATAGTGTCCTTCCTCATCTCTTATTATAGTCTTTGGCTTAAAATCTAATTGATCTGATATAAGGATTGCCACTCCTGCTTTCTTCTGATGTCCATTAGCATGGTAAATTCTTTTCCACCCCCTCACTTTAAACCTGGAGGTGTCTTCGGGTTTAAGATGAGTTTCTTGTAGGCAACATATAGATGGGTTTTGTTTTTTTATCCATTCTGATACCCTGTGTCTTTTGATTTGAGCATTTAGCCCATTAATATTCAGGGTAAGTATTGAGAGATATGAATTTAGTATTTAGGCCATTGTATTGCCTGTAAGGTGACTGTTATTGTGTGTTGTCTCTTGTTTCTTTCTGTTCTACTACTTTTAGGGTCTCTCTTTGCTTAGAGGACCGCTTTCAATATTTCCTGTAGAGCTGGTTTGGTATTTGCAAATTCTTTCAGTTTTTGTTTGTCCTGGAAGCTTTTAATCTCTCCTTCTATTTTCAATGATAGCCTAGCTGGATATAGTATTCTTGGCTGCATGTTTTTCTCATTTAGTGCTCTGAATATATCATGCCAGCTCTTTCTGGCCTGCCAGGTCTCTGTGGATAAGTCTGCTGCCAATCTAATATTTTTACCATTGTACGTTACAGACTTCTTTTCCCGGGCTGCTTTCAGGATCTTCTCTTTGTCACTAAGACTTGTAAATTTTACTATTAGGTGACGGGGTGTGGACCTATTCTTATTGATTTTGAGGGGGGGTTCTCTGAACCTCCTGGATTTTGATGCTTGTTCCCTTTGCCATATTGGGGAAATTCTCTCCAATAATTCTCTCCAATATACCTTCTGATCCCCTCTCTGTTTCCTCTTCTTCTGGAATCCCAATTATTCTAATGTTGTTTCATCTTATGGTGTCACTTATCTCTCGAATTCTCCCCTCGTGGTCCAGTAGCTGTTTGTCCCTCTTTTGCTCAGCTTCTTTATTCTCTGTCATTTGGTCTTCTATATCGCTAATTCTTTCTTCTGCCTCATTTATCCTAGCAGTGAGAGCCTTTATTTTTTATTGCACCTCATTAATAGCTTTTTTGATTTCAACTTGGTTCGATTTTAGTTCTTTTATTTCTCCAGAAAGGGCCTTTATATCTCCCGAGAGGGTTGCTTTAATATCTTCCATGCCTTTTTCGAGCCCGGCTAGAACCTTGAGAATCGTCATTCTGAACTCTGGATCTGACATATTACCAATGTCTGTATTGATTAGGTCCCTAGCCTTTGGTACTGCCTCTTGTTCTTTTTTTTGTGGTGAATTTTTCCGCCTTGTCATTTTGTCCAGATAAGAGTATATGAAGGAGCAAGTAAAATACTAAAAGGGTGGCAACAACCCCAGGAAAATATGCTTTAGCCAAATCAGAAGAGATCCCAAATCGTGAGGGGGGAGAAAGGGGATAAAAAGAAGTTCAGAAAGAAAAAAAAAAAACAAAAAAAGAAAACCAATAAAGAAAAAATGTAAAAAATATAAAAATATAAATAAAAAATATATAAAATATAAAATATATATTAGATAAACTAGTTAAAAAACGTTAAAAAAGAAAAGGGTAAAAGTTAAAAAAATTTAGCAGAAGAAGAAAAAAATTGAAAAAGAAAAAAAAATTAAATTAACTGCAAGGCTAAAGAATCATGGGGAGAAAGCCATGAGTTCCGTGCTTTGCTTTCTCCTCCTCTGGAATTCCGCTGCTCTCCTTGGTATTGAAACTGTACTCCTTGGTAGGTGAACTTGGTCCTGGCTGGGTTTCTTGTTGCTCTTCTGCGGGAGGGGCCTGTTGTAGTGATTCTCAAGTGTCTTTGCCCCAGGCGGAGTTGCACCGCCCTTACCCGGGGCCGGTGTGAGTAATCCTTTCGGGTTTGCTCGGGAGCTTTTGTTCTCTGAGCACTTTCCGTAGAGTTCTGGAGGGCAGGAATGAAGATGGCGGCCTCCCGGTCTCCAGCCTGGAGGAGCCGAGAGCCCGGGGCCCCACTCCTCAGTGCGCCCTCAGAGAACAGCGCCCAATTACTCTCGTCACTCTGGCCTCCGGCCGCTCTCTGAGCTGACCGAGCCTGCGACCGGTTCAAGGTAACCCCGAGCTTAGAGCTTACTCCTCGGCTCTGTCTCTGTAGCTGGCTTCCCCGTTCTAATACCTGTAAGCTCTGCGACACTCAGACACCCCCGATCCTTCTGTGACCCTGCGGGACCTGAGGCCACGCTGACCCGCGTGGGCTTCACCCCGGTTAAGCCTCTGGAGCGATGTCCCTCAGCGGAACAGACTTTTAAAAGTCCTGATTCTGTGCTCTGCTGCTCCGCCGCTTGCCGGGAGCCGGCCCCTCCCCCCGCAGTCTATCTTCCCGTCGCTTTGGATTCACTTCTCTGCCAGTCCTACCTTTCAGAAAGTGGTTGATTTTCTGTTTCTAAAGTTGCTGTTCTTCTCTTTGATCTCCCGTTGGATTTGTAGGTGTTTGCAATCTTTAGATAAGCTATTTAGCTGATCTCCCGCTACCTGAAGTAGTCTCAGCCTGCTACTTCTCTGCCATCTTGACTCCTCCCCCACTTCTCTAAATCTTAAACTATCAAGTCATCCAAGTTTTAGAGTTGAGCAATATTGCTCAACTTTCCATCTTTACTGTGATTGCATTAAGACTTTCATAATCTTTTCTAACCTAGAGTAATGGTTCTTAACTAGTCACTTTGCCATCTGTCCTACTCCTAAAGTCCACTTTACATTTTGTTGCCACTTAACTGATCAAAAATGCCAATCTGGCCTTTTCACTCACTTCTTTAAAACCCTTCTGTGGGGGCGCCTGTGTGGCTCAGTGGGTTGAGGCTTCTGCCTTTGGCTCGGGTCATGGTCTCAGGGTCCTGGAATTGAACCCCGCATCTGGCTCTCTGCTCGGTGGGGAGCCTGCTTCCCCCCTCTCTCTGCCTGCCTCTCTGCCTGCTTGTAATCTCTCTCTCTGTCAAATAACTAAATAAAAATATTAAAAAATAAAAATAAAAAAATAAAACCATTCTATGTACAGGACCAAGTCAAAACTCTATATGAAAACATACCAGGCTTTTTATGATCTGGTCTTTGCTGGTGTTTCCAGCCTTATCTCCTGCCACCCCCCCTTTGTTGACATTATACTTAAGAATAGTTTTAAAAACAGACCATGCTGTTTCAGATCCACTGCTTTTGCTAATGCTCTTTCACTTGTGTAGAGTTCCCTCCCTCTTCTTTACCTGGCAAACTCCTACTCATCCTGAGAGATTTAGCTAAGGCATTATTTCTCTGAAAACACTCTGTCTTCCCAGCTGCATTAAATGTACTTCTAATTTTCTTGCTCCCCCCCCAGGGCCTACCTTCAACATAGTATTTTTAACACTATGTTAAGTTGTTTATTTTCACTCCTGTCTCTGTACCAGACTATATAAGCTTATACAACATAAGACCTTGTTTGTCTTTGTAACTCTTGCATCTGGTACATGCTTTAAAACCACCCAATTTATGACACTGTTCAGTTCCATAAGCCAAACTGAATCATGCTATTTTAAGACAAGCTACTTTTATTTAGGTACTGCATTGATTTGTTTATTATATTGCTGATTACTGTTTTAATATTTTAGAGTAGGCCAGAACTTTAGAAATCATATACTTCCCTTACATTAAACATGAGGTAACTGATGTCCAGAGAGATTTAGTACCTAGACCAATGTTGATAGCAATACAATACACTGTGTTTTTAATGTAATTTAGAAAAATTAACTTGATTTAGCCTCTTTTTCAAGCCATTCTTAGAGAAAGGTACAAGGTTAGATAACCAAAAACATTAAAATACTAATTAAGAAGCCACTTAATCACATTCTTTATGATTACATATAACTATAGAGTTTATTATGAGAAGAAGTATATGTTGGTAGTAATATATTTTAATGATAATATACTTTTTTTATTGCTACCACTATGTGTGATAATTCTCCATTGAGTTGTCTTCTGATTGACTAAACTTATACACCTTAATAAATTATCACAACCAGCAGTATATTTTTAGGAAATTAATATAATTGTTAGTGTGATATGGCTTTCCTAAATCTTTTTTAACTTATTTTATTCTTAGGAATTTTTTATAAAACTATTTCCAAGAATACTATGCTGATAAAAATCCAAATTGCATAAAAATCCAAAATCCAAACATTTCCTGAATGTTAAATTAAATTGCACACACAGTGCCTGGGTGACTCAGTCTCTTGAATATCTGACTCTTGTTTTTTAACTTAGGTCATGATCTCAGGGTCGTGGGATTAAGCCCGTGTTAGGCTCTGCACTCAGTGGGGAGTCTGCTTAGAGTTTCTCTCCCTCTGCCCTCTCCCCACCCCACCTCCACCTCTCTAAAATAAAATAAGTCTTTTTAAAAAATTGCACAAAATCCCTTTGCCATTGCTTAACTGAGAATGCAGATCAGAGGAAAATTTATGTCATTGGTGACAGTGCTGCCCTTAATAATTTAAAAGTAATAATTTATTTTTATTTTATCTGATAAGCCTATGGTTTATCAGACTTCAGGGACGAATGTAGGTGAACTTACTTAATTGCTACATAGCATCCTTGTCACTTTCTAAAGCCTTCAAATGTAAATAAGACACCTTTTTCATGCTCATGTAAAATCTGAAATGAAAAGCAATTTTTAAACTTTTAAAATATGATCCAGTCTCTTAAGAATTACAAAGGAAGACACAAATAAAATAATCTCAGATTCTGCTCAAAACATAGAAAGTAAGAAATGTCACATTGTGGCAGATAGGCATTGCTCTATTTGTGTCTGATAATGAATTTTTAAAAAATATTCCCAAGGTACACATAATCCAGATTTCATGCTTTGGCAGGCTTGACTTGGGGAAAGGATGGTTGCTTCCATGGGTTACAGGAAGCAACCTATAGGATTTAGTGACTCATAGAAGCAACCTATAGGATAAAGGGGGATGGGTTCCACCAGCTGTTCCTAAAAAACAATGGGATGGGTGCTCATATACAAACAAGTAACCCGTAAGCCTTTTTCTTTTGCAGAAGTATGTCTTAGGTTGCCTGCTAGCCTTTTTCAATTGCCCAGCCACTTTCAATGCTGCTCGTCATATTAATTTTTATTCTAATACCCACTTCTAATGTTACATAGAAGGGACTAGGTCCCACATTATGATTTACTTAAGGCCCTGCACTCACCCAGAAATAACCTTAAACTCCACTTTTCCTAGAAACAGTATGGCCGAGGAGAAACAGATTAGTTGTATTCTAAAATGCTTATTTTAACATCTATTATTTATCCACTTTCAACATCAGTGGATTCATCTAAATTCTTTCTACCCATTTAAAATCTGAGAGTAACAAGTTCTGTGATAATATGCATTCATTCAATACTTAAGTATAAAAGACACAACTATAACTTGGGATTTTCCCTGCTTCTACCCCCTCAGAGGTGGACCGTTTATGACAAGTCTGAATGTTTACTTTGGTTACAAATGTCTGCAGAAACATATGGTCAGATCATATGGTTCTAATAATGTTCCCTTTAGTACTTTGCAGCTTTGACCAATTTCAATATTTTTTCTGGAATTGGAAATTCTTTCTTGTGGGAATGTACTCATTTATCAAAAAATGAATATGTGGTTGTTAAGAACTTTTTGGCTTAATGCAATATGAAGGACTGTAAGAATTTTTCTGAGAACTACAACTTTGTATAGATTCATAGTCTTATTATACAAATTCTTCAGATTTCAACTGTGTACCCTTGAGCGTGAAGTAAAACGCTATGTTGTTATATTTTTTTTGAGCTGCATCATTCAATATCTTCTCATTCTGAGTTTCCACTCCTCTTTATAGTGATTTCCAGCACAAATGTAATTCAATCCCAAAAAGAGTTTGGGGAAATGGTGTATGGGAGGTTCTCTCTTGGTCTATTTTCTTCTATTTGGTGTAACTAAGAATCTTTGTTGTATAGTACCATTAATTCCTACAGAAGGTAGTGAGAGTTCACTCAACACCAGGAGGAGCTCGTCCTTCCTCTATGAAAACTTGGAGGTTTACTCACTTTGTGCAAAAGGCAGTTTGACATAAAGAAGATTGCCCTTGCTTATTTGAGATTTGCTTAGTGATTGCTTGGATTGTTTGGCTAAAGAATACGGAGAAATTTTTGTCCTGAAACCAGTTGTGTAGCCGTGACTTATTACTATTATTATAAACATACTGTTTAAAAGGAACACTACTCACAGATTTATTCTAATGTGGAGGAAGCTTGAGCAAAATTACTTTGCTATTTCTTTTCATTTAATTTAATTTTTAAATTTATTTGACACAGAGAGAGGGATCACAAGTAGGCAGGGAGCAGGCAGAGAGAGAGGGGGGGAAACAGGCTCCCCATTGAATGGAGAGTCCAATATGGGGCTCAATCCCAGGACACTGAAATCATGACCTGAGCTGAAGAGAGAGGCTTAACCCACTGAGCCACCCAGGCATCCCTACTTTGCTATTTCTAATTGCTAAAGAAATATTTGCATTAAAAATGTTTTCTTTTAAAATAGCTCCCCGGTTTGAAAATTTTGACAGGTACTATTTCAAATTTAATTAATGTAGACAGATTTTCTTATTGTAGAATATGGAGATTTGGTAATATTTTCAATTATACATAATGATAAAACAAAGAAATATACTTTTCTCTTGAACAGTTTTGATTTTTAGGAAGGCACTAAGCCTAATGGATTGGAGCATGAATTTGAGGTTATGACATTTTATTTATTTACTTATAAATAAATTTTTTATAGAGAGAAAGAGAAAGATAAGGGAAGTGGGGGAAGAGCACAGAGAGAATCTCAAGCAGGATCCATGCCTAGCAAGGAGCCTAGCACAGGGCTTGATCTCATAACCCTGAGATCATGACCTGAGTAAAATTAAGAGTCAGCCCAACCAACTAAGCCACCCAGGCACCCCAGGGTTAGCATATTTTAAATCCTCACCTACTGCTTTCTAACTTTTACTTATATTCTCTGAAACTTAATTTTCTCATCTGTAAAATGAGGACAATATACTTACTTCATAGAGATGTTATGAGAATAAACTTAATTAATGAATTTACCTAAAGGCAATAGAAAATGTATGCTAGTAATCTTTTTAAAAACTTATTTTTGTGGGACGCCTGGGTGGCTCAGTTGGTTAAGCAGCTGCCTTCGGCTCAGGTCATGATTCCAGTGTCCTGGGATCGAGTCCCGCATCGGGCTCCTTGCTCAGCAGGAGCCTGCTTCTCCCTCTGCCTCTGCCTGCCATTCTGTCTGCTTGTGCTTGCTCTCTCTCCCTCTCTCTCTGACAAATAAATAAAATCTTTAAAAAAAAAAAAACTTATTTTTGTGACTCTTCTATGTTAAACTAAAGATTGTAAAAGTTAAGATTTTATTTTTTCCTTTACATTAAACTAATGGTTTTCAAATTTTTATCCATTCTTAACATCCACTCTACCTTCTAATGGATCTTTATAAGTGCAATTGAGATGTTGAATCTGGTGGTTCAGGGTTTTTGAAAGGACTTTTTAAATTTTTGGTAGGCATGGAGACAGGTTTATCTTTAAATGCCATCTGGAATATGAAAGAATGTTCTTTAACCAACTACTTATGGCGTAGGAATTGTATAACCAGTCTCTATGCCCATGTCCTTTAATTGGTGCTGAAAAAAGTGATCCTGGAAACATTGCTGAATCAAGGGTAAGTTTTTATACATTCGTTCTTGAAATGTAATATTGAGCTGCTTATGTATAATGATATTTCATATATCTTCATCATAACATAAGTATTGCTATGTTGCAGAGAAATACGATTAATAAGGCCTATTCTCTCCTTTAATAAAAAATATAAAATATGATATACTATTAAAAATGA
Source organism: Lutra lutra (assembly GCF_902655055.1). Taxonomy (NCBI): domain Eukaryota; kingdom Metazoa; phylum Chordata; class Mammalia; order Carnivora; family Mustelidae; genus Lutra; species Lutra lutra. The sequence continues at coordinate 34,865,021 of NC_062293.1, forward strand.
ACTATTTCTAGATATAATACTTCAGTAAATTTGGCATTAAACCATAAGTATTGAAGCCAGAACTAAAAAGCCATTTAATATGGCCACATAGAAAAATTAGACACATTATACTTCCATATTGCAATGAAATTACACTTTAAAAACTTGCATTGTTAAAGCAATTCTGTCTTATCTCTTTGTGTGTTTTTTAATCTGCTCACTGAAGCCTAATCAGGATTAAATATACTGGAGACAAAGACATGACCCAAAGATTAGCCTTGTAAAATAAGGATCGGATTTCCAACTCAATGTAAATTCCTGGTGTATATCCCTAAACCAAGGAGAATCAAAGTTATAATAGTAATGTAAACAATTTGGTTATAAATACAGTTTTATCAAAGGATAGAAGGACTTTCAACACATATGCTCTATGAATAAGACTAGGTATGTTCTTAAAGAACTATGAATTACCTTACTTTAAAAAACATCAAATCCCAGGTAACTAAATGTAGTAAGATTTTTAAAATGTTTTCTTAGTGTAATACAGTGTGGCAGGTAAGAATGTGAACTCTGCAATGCAATCAGTTGGATATCAAATTCTACTACTCTGCCTCTTTATTGGCTCCATGACCTAGAGCAAGTTACTTAACTTTTCTTTTAGTTTTCTACAAAACTAGGGAAATAACACCTAAGCAATAGGGTTGTTATAAGGATTAAATGAGTTAATTCCTATAAACTACTTAGAATACTGACAAGCATGATGTAAGAACTCATGCAACAAATACGATGATGCTATATTATTAATATTTATATCACTTTAAAAAACCTTTAGTCATTAAAAAATACAAAATCACACATTATCCCAACATTAAATAATATAGTTAGAGGTTAGAATATTTATCCATTTTAGTGTTTAAATTGTGTGATGATGGTTAGGCATAGGAACAATTTAAACCGTAATATTCCTGTTATGAAATAGTATCATAGTCCCTCAGCAACAAGACATGCTCTACTGCTGTGGGTTTTATAAGGTGAGTTTCAATACACATTCAGAGGAAATGCCATTTATAAGCATACAGTTAATTGAATGCTCACAGGAAGAGCATAGTTAAGTACTATTCCTTTGTGGACTGGTAAATTATGCCTTACAATTAATACTTCTCTGTGGGAAAAAAATAGAGCTTGTCTTTCTTCCAAGGAAGGTAAAATTGGCAGTATGGGAACATTGAAAAGTTCTGGCAGGGTTATATATTTTATTTTTGAAAATTTACTCTTCCCAACTGGAAATGTAATAAGGATTTTGCAACAAGATTTTGTTCCATTGTCTTACCTGATAAGAAATTTAGACAGGACAGTAAGCATAACCTTATTTTGGTTAGGGCCACTGGGAATTAACTTTCAAATATGACTTTCTCTTTTTTGGTTATCCCCATATCATAGCTATCCACATTACACTCTTGTGTTAGTGAGTTATATCACTTATTATCATGTATGTTGAAATTATATCACTTATTATCATGTATGTTAACTTAACATCACTATTACCTGTGTTACTGAGAGATAATTTGCTTTCTGTTCTCTCATTCAGTCTTACCTAATAGTAGCACATTAGATATTTTTTAACTTGTTTTAATATAGTGAATCTTTTTAAATAAATATTGGAGATATTTGGGGGTCTAAAATCTGAAATGATTGTACATACAAATGTACTGTGTGCAAATGAAGGATTAGTTCTACTGATTCTGACTTTACTGAAGGTGGTTGTTTTAAGCATTGTTGACAGTCTTATTGATGGAAATGAGATTTGCTCTAGAGATGTTAATATTTTAAGCTAGTTATATCATATGTAACTTAAAAGCTTATTGAAGATGTATTTTTTAAACAAACTCCATTTTCTCTGATTTGTTGTGTTCTTAACATCTCCCTCTTCCCTTTTATCTTCAAAACATCCATTGAATAATGTTAGTTTTTAAAATTTTCTGTAGGTTTATTTTTTCTTATTGTTTTATTTCTCTCATTTATGCCTATTTGTAACCCTTCTCTTTTCTTGTTTTTTTTTGCTACTATTTATACTAAATTAGAGTTTTCATACTAGTGTGCTCTAAATGACTGCATCAGTAAAAATCACATTACTCCATAAAAATACTTTATTTGTTTTAGATGATATAACACTTTTAATTCCATAGAAAAAATAGTAGGAATGTTTTCACATTTTACGCATGTGGCTTGATGAAGGACCTATGTGTACATGGCTTGGAGCCTTTCTTTCAGTGGAGAAGGTGAGTTTCAATACACATCTAGCAGTACTAGAAAAGCACAAGTAAATCAATGACAAGGAAGAGAATCTAGGAAAAAGGAGGAGTGGGGAAAGGAAATAAAAATATTATAGCAAGCACTTGATCCTATTTGGCTACTATTGTAAGAGAACATTGTGTCAATCCAAAACATTCAACTTCTCCTTAGTTAAGACAACACTTCTTTCTAAGAACTAGACATACTGTGAGATTATTATGTCACTGCCATTGCAATATTGTTAAAGCGGGATGAAGGATGAAGAAGAACCTCAAAATCTCAGGTTGCATCCAAAGATCAGCAAGAGTAATGGTTCAATAGGGAATTGGTAAAAAAAACAAACAGGCAAACAAACAAACAAAAACCCAACAACAAAAAGCTGCTCTCTTTCAGATCTCCTGGTTTGGTTAGTATGTGTATGTAAATGAAAGAAAAGAGTTCTAAATAAATGATGTTTAAGTGTTCTTTTTAATAATCCATTCTTTATTCATAGTTCATTAAAGCTTTTGAAATTTTGTTCTTATTATCCTTTGAATTTATCTTTGTAAACTTATAGATTCTTTAGAAGATACCTTAATACAAGTAAGAAACTTTGCACACTCATAGTGATCATTAGTGAAAGGACTAAGCAACTATACTTTATTATAGTTGATCATCTAAGTTTTCAGTAATTTTTTCAAATAATTGCCTAATTCAGTTCTATTGGGCATTTTCTTCAATGAGTTAATTTTCTACCTCTTTGTTATTATAGAAATCTTTTTATGTTAATCTTAAACTTGTATGGTAACCCCATAATTTCAAAATACTCACTTTTTTAATGTAATAAAACAAAAAGTTCTTTAATATTGTTTCAGATTCTACATTACAACTTATCACATTTGGTGGAGTATCAAAGAAAAACATTAACAATTATGTGAGAAAATTACTTAAGGATTCCTTTTTCTCCAACTACGTATGTGTATGAAACCAGATTTTCTTCAGAAATATCAACCAAGACAACACATTTCAAGAGATTGAATGTAGAAGCAGATATGGTAATTGAACTGTCTTTTAACTTTTTGCTTTTTATATTAAGTGAGAATATAGTTAATATGATGTAAAATTTACCATATTAAGTTCAGCAGTATTCAGTAAATTCACATTGTATCTCCAGAACTCTTCCTTTTCTCAAAGTGATTATACTCATTAAATAGTCATTTTAAATATTTTTTTTTCTTTATTGAGAGAGAAGAAAGCACATATGGAGTGTGGAGATGGACAGGGGGAGAGGGGGAATCTTAAATAGGCTCCACACCCAGTGCAGAGCCCATTGTGGGGCTTGACCTCATGACCTTGAGATCATGATCTGAGCTGAAATCAAGAGTTGGACACTTAACCAACTGAGCCACCCAGATGCCCCAGTCATTATAAATCTTAACGAGTATATTATTCTATGTTTAAGAATATTACTCCTGATATTTTGTAAAACAGTATATACTTTTGATAAGGCCATAGTTAAAATAACCTCTAAGGAGGAAAAATTGAAATAACTAATATTCAAGATAATTTTCACTTCTATCTTTATTTTTAAAGAACGTTTTAAAGTATTTAGAGGATACTTGGAATATCAATTTCTCTTACAAGATGAAAAAGTCCATTTAAATCTAGGAAATGTTTACAACCTATTGGAAGAAAATCATAAAACTTATCTGGAAGGTGTTAAGCAGTGATTTTCAAATGAAGGGAAGTGTATCAACTTCTACTCCAAAGATTTCCTACATAATTAGAGTTACTATTGATGGAAGTGTGGATGCATGTAAATGACATGGAGGCTGAAAAGAAGTTTGAGAGTAAAAGCTTTAAATAGATACTGTGTCATAGGATTAGGGAAATAAATATTGTACAGATATTAGTTCTTTATTACTTAAGACATAGAATTAACTGATTTGAATATGGCTAATGAAGGGATCTCATCTTAAGGGATGTTAAAAACATACATCAAACTTACAAATAATTAATATAGGAGGTCAATGTCTGGAATGGTAGTATGAGGATCTTTGTAACTCACTTTTCCACAAAAACCATAAAACGACTAACAGCTATTTCGCAAACCAAAGACACAGAATGAACTGAAAACAAAACAAAACAAAACATCGATCCAAGGGATACTATTATACCTCAGTAAGACAACAATGTTAATGACTTCTTCCTAACTCCGTGATACCATACCCATTCAAAGCTATCAGTTTCACAGCTAGTAGAGAGGCACTCATTTAAAAGGTAACACCACTACTCAAAAAAAATTAAAAGTAGAATTGTTATATAATACAGCAATTCCAATTCTGGGTATTGTATTAAAAGCAGGGTCTCAAAGAGATAGTTGTACACTCGTTAATCATAGGAGCATTATTTAAAATAGCCAAGAGGTTGTATCAACCTAAATGTCCATCAGTGGATGAAAAGATAAAGAAAATGTGGCAGGCACATACAAAGGGATCTTCTTTAAAAAAGTTTTTTAAATCAACATATAATGTATTATTAGCCCCAGGGGTACAGGTCTGTGAATCATCGGGCTTACACACTTCACAGCACTCACCATAGCACATACCCTCCCCAATGTCCATAACCCAACCACCCTCTCCCTACCCCCTTCCCCTAGCAACCCTCAGTTTGTTTTGTGAGTTTAAGAGTCTCCTATGGTTTGTCTCCCTTCTGATCCCATCTTTTTTCATTTTTCCTTCCTTAGTCCCCAAACCTCCACTTTGCCACTCAACTTCCTCATATCAGGGAGATCATATGATAATTGTCTTTCTCTGAATGACTTATTTCACTCAGCATAATACCCTCTAGTTCCATCCACGTTGTTGCAAATGGCAAGATTTCATTTCTTTTGATGGCTGCATAGTATTCCATTGTATATATATACCACATCTTCTTTAACCATTCATCTGTGGATGGACATCTAGTTTCTTTCCATAGTTTGGCTATTGTGGACATTGCTGCTATAAACATTGGGGTGCACGTGCCCCTTTGGATCACTATATTTGTTATCTTTAGGGTAAATACCCAGTAGTGCAATTGCTGGGTTGTAGGGTAGCTCTAGTTTCAACTTTTTGAGAAACCTCCATGCTGTTTTCCAGAGTGGCTGCACCAGCTTGCATTCCCACCAACAGTGTAGGAGGGTTCCCCTTTCTCTACATCCTTGCCAGCATCTGTCATTTCCTAACTTGTTAATTTTAGCCATTCTGACTGGTGTGAGGTGGTATCTCATTGTGGTTTTGATTTGTATTTCCCTGATGCCGAGTGATGTGGAGCACTTTTTCATGTGTCTGTTACCCATCTGGATGTCTTCTTTGCAGAAATGTCTGTTCATGTCTTCTGCCCATTTCTTGATTGGATTATTTGCTCTTTGGGTGTTGAGTTTGACAAGTTCTTTATAGATTTTGGATAGTAGCCCTTTATCTGATATGTCGTTTGCAAATATCTTCTCCCATTCTGTCAGTTATCTTTTGGTTTTGTTGACTGTTTCTTTTGCTGTGCAAAAGCTTTTGATCTTGCTGAAGTCCCAATAGTTCATTTTTGCCCTTGCTTCCCTTGCCTTTGACGATGTTTCTAGGAAAAAGTTGTTGCGGCTGAGGTTGAAGAGGTTGCTGCCTGTGTTCTTCTCAAGGATTTTGATGGATTCCTATCTCACACTGAGGTTTTTCATCCATTTTGAGTCTACTTTTGTGTGTGGTGTAAGGAAATGGTCCAGTTTCACTCTTCCACATGTGGCTGTCCAATTTTCCCAACATCATTTGTTGAAGAGACTGTCTTTTTTCCACTGGACATTCTTTCCTGCTTTGTCAAAGATGGATTGACCATAGAGTTGAGGGTCTACTTCTGGGCTTTCTATTCTGTTCCATTCATCTAGGTGTCTGTTTTTGTGCCAGTACCATACTGTCTTGATGATGCCAGCTTTGTAATAGAGCTTGACATCTGAAATTGTAATGTCACCACCTTTGGCTTTCTTTTTCAACAATCCTCTGGCTATTCGGGGTCTTTTCTGGTTCCATATAAATTTTAGGAATATTTGTTCCATTTTGGGGGAAAAAATGGATGGTATTTTGTTAGGGATTGCATTAAACGTGTAGATTGCTTTAGGTAGCATAGACATTTTCACAATATTTGTTTTTCCAATCCATGAGCATGGAAATTTTTGCATTTCTTTGTGTCTTCCTCAATTTCTTTCATGAACATTTTATAGTTTTCTGAGTACAGATTCTTTGCCTCTTTGATTACGTTTATTCCTAGGCACCTTACAGTTTTAGGTGCAATTGTAAATGGGATCGACTCCTTAATTTCTCTTTCTTCTGTCTTGCTGTTGGTGTACAGAAAGGCTACCAATTTCTGTGCATTGATTTTATATCCTGACACTTTACTGAATTCCTGTACAAGTTCTAGCAGATTTGGAGTGGAGTCTTTTGGGTTTTCCACATGAAGTATCTTATCATCTTCAAAGACTGATAGTTTGACTTATTCTTTGCTGATTTGGATGCTTTTAATTTCTTTTTGTTTTCTGATTGCTGAAGCTAGGACTTCTAATACTATTTTGAATACCAGTAGTGAGAGTGGACAGACCTGCCATGTCCCTGACCTAAGGGGAAAAGCTCTCAGTCTTTCCCCATTGAGAATGATAATTGTTGTGGGTTTTTCATGGATGGCTTTGATGATATTGAGGTAGGCAGCCTCTACCCCTACACTGTGAAGAGTTTTGATCAAGAAAGAATGCTCTACTTTGTCAAATGCTTTTTAAGCATCTATTGAGAGTATCATATGGTTCTTGTTCTTTCTTTTATTAGTGTATTGTATCACATTCATTGATGTGTGGATGTTGAACCAACCTTACTGCCCTGGAATAAATTCCACTTGGTCGTGGTGAATAATCCTTTTAATGTACTGTTGGATCCTATTGACTAGTATTTTGGTGAGAATTTTCACATCTGTGTTCATTAAGGATATTGGTCTGTAATTCTCTTTTTTAATGGGGTCTTTGTCTCGTTTGGGATCAAGGTAATGCTGGCCTCCTAAAATGAGTTTGGAAGTTTTCCTTCCATTTCTATGTTTTGGAACAGTTTCAGGAGAGTAGGTATTAATTCTTCTTTAAATGTGTGGTAGAATTCCCCTGGGAAACCATCTGGCCCCGGGCTCTTGTTTGTTGGGAAATTTTTGATGACTGCTTCAATCTCCTTACTGGTTATGGGTCTGTTCAGGTTTTCTATTTCTTCCTGTTTCAGTTTGGGTAGTTTATAGGTCTCTAGGAATGCATCCATTTTTTCCAGATTGTCAAATTTGCTGGTGTGTAGTTGCTCATAATATGTTCTTATAATTGTTTGTATTTCTTTGGTGTTGGTTGTGATCTCTCCTCTTTCATTCATGACTTTATTTATTTGGGTCCTTTTGCTTTTCTTTTTGATAAGTCTGGCCAGGGGCTTATCAATCTTACCAATTCTTTCAAAGAAATATCTCCTAGTTTCATTGATTTGTTCTATTTTTTTTTTTGTTTCTATTTCATTGATTTCTACTATGATTATTATTTCTCTTCTCCTGTTGGGTTTAGGCTTTCTTTGTTCTTCTTTCTGCAGCTCCTGTAGGTGTAAGGTTTGGTTGTGTACTTGAGAACTTTCTTGTTTCTTGTGAAAGGCTTGTATTGCTATATACTCAAAAATTTAAAAAAAATTTTTTTTTCTAAATACTACCAATAAGCATGTGGACATCAAAGTTTAAAAATGCAGTGTGATTTATAATAGCTCAAAAAATGAAATACTTAAGTGTAACTCTAACAAAATATATATTAGATTTGTATGCTGAAAATTATGCAGCACTGAAGAAAGCAAAGATCTAAAATAAACAGGGTGTGCCTGGTTGGCTCAATCAGTTAAGCATCCACCTCTTGGTTTTGGCTTAGGTCATGATCTCAGTGTCTTAGGATTGAGCCCTACCTAAGGCTCCATGCTGGGCACAGAGTCTGCTGCAGGTTCCCTCTCTCTCCCACTGCCCCTCCCCCTGTTCATTCTGTCTTTCTAATATGTGTATGTGTGTGTGTATGTGTGTATATGTGTGTGTGTGTGTGTGTGTGTGTGTGTGTGTGTGTGTGTGTGTGTATGACATAAAATAGGGCACCTGGGTGGCTCAGTGGATTTAAGCCTCTGCCTTCAGCTCAGGTCATAATCTCTCAGGGTCCTGGGATTGAGCCCCACATTGGGCTCTCTGCTCTGCTGGGAGCCTACTTCCTCCTCTCTCTCTCTCTGTCTTCCTCTCTGCCTACTTATGATCTCTGTGAAATAAATAAATAAAATCTTTTTAAAAAGCATAAAATAAACAGAGAGGGGCACCTGGGTGGTCATTTGAGCAACTCACACTTGAGGGTCTGCACTCAGTGGGGAGTCTGCTTAAGATTCTCTCCCTCTCTCCTTCTTTCCCTCTCTCCCTCTTCCCCCTTGCTTTCTCTAAATTAAATGAATAAATCTTTTTAAAAATATGAAAGAAAATAAACAGAGATATGTTATGTGTTCATTCTAAGAGTTTAGATGTCATTTCTCCTCCCCAAATTGATATACCATTTATGTAATAACTGTCAAAATCCCAGCAAAGGTTTTGTAGATATAGACAATATTATTCTAAAATTTATATGGGAAGGCCAAAGTACTAAGATAGCTAAAACAATTTTGAAAAAAAAATAATAAAGTGGAAGGGATCGGTCTACCTGATTGCAAGACTTTTTATATACTTGTAATCAAGACTATGTATTTTTTTTTAGGAGGGATAGAAACATAGATTAATGGGATAGAATAGTGAACTCATAAATAGATCCTCACAATATCCCCAGCTAAATTTTGACAGATACAAAAGAAATTCGATGGAGGACAGATTGACTTTTCAATAAGCAGTGCTAGATCAATTTGACATCCACAGGCAAAATAAAATGAACCTCAACATGAACCTCACATCTTACACAAAATTTAACTCAGAAGTGATCAAGAATTTAAATGTAAAATGTGAAACTATTGAACTTTTAGGAAAAAATAATAGAAGGAAATCTTTGGAACCAGGTTAAGAAAAAGAGTTTTTAAACTTGATCCCAAAAGCATGACTCATAAAAAGGAAACATTAATAAATTAGACTTATTCAGAATTTAAAACTTTTGCTCCAAAAAAGACCCTCATAGGATGAAAATTCAAACTGCAGAGTGGGAGAAAATACCTGAAACCACATTTCTGACAAAGGACTTCTTTGAAGAATTCTCAAAACTAAACAGTAAAAAGCAAGCAACCTAATTAGGGTATGGGCAGAAGATATGAAGAGACCTTTTGCCAAGGAAGATATGCAAATAACAAAGAATTACATGGAAAAATGTTTGACATTATTAACCAATAGGGAAATGCAGTTAACCATACTGAGATCACTACATACATATCAGAATGACTAAAATTTAAAAATTGTGACAACACCAAGTGATGGTGAGAATGTAGAGAACCTACATCACTCATACACTATTGTGGGAATGTAAAATAGTACAGCCATGCTCACAATTTGGAAGTTTCTTTAAAAACTAAGAATGCACATTCACCAAGAGAAGCACTTTCTGAACCTGAAAATACAGCTTAACAAATTTATTCATTCACTTATTTATTTATAGGTTTTAGTTATTTAACCGAGAGAGAGAGAGAGAGAGAGAGATATCATGAGCAGGGCGAGGGATAGAGGGAGAAGAAGACTCCCCACTGTGCAGGGAACCTCATACAGGACTTGATCCCAGGATCCTGGGATCATGACCTCAGCCAAAGGCAGACACTTAACCACCTGAGCCACCCAGGTGTCCAACAAATTTAAAAGAATAGAAATCATACAATGTCAGCTCTGAGAACACAATTGAGTCAAATTAGAAATCAATAACAGAAAGATAACTGGAAAATCTCAAGGTACATGAAGATTAAACAACACACTTCTTAATAATAAATGGGTTAAAGAAAAAAATCTCAAGAGAAATTTGAAAATATTTTGAACTAAATGAAAATGAAAGCACAACTTATCAAGATGTGTGGATGCAGCAACATCAACGCCTAGAAGAAATTTATAGCAATGAATGCATATATAAGAAGAAAGATTTAAAATTAAAAATCTAAGTCTCCACTTTAGGAAACTAGAAAAAGAAGAGCAAATTAAATCCAAATTAAGCAGAAGGAATATAATAATAATTCAGAGCAAAAATCAATGAAATTGTAAACAAGATATAATAGAAAAAATTCAGTGAAACACAAAGGTGCTTCTTTGGAAAGATAAAAAATCAACTAGCCTCTAGCCAGTTTAACTAAGCAAAAAAAGGAAAAAAATTACCTATGTCAGAAATGAAAGAGGGAATATTACTGCAGATCCTGTGCACTTTAAAGGATAACAAAGAAATATCATAAACAACAAATATTAGTGGTCTAGATGAAATAGACCAATTTCCTGAAGGACATAATTTGACAAAACTCACTCAAAGAAAATCTGTATAGGCTTATATCTATTAAAGAAATTGAATCCATAATTAGTAATCTTCTGAAACAGAAAGAACCCAGCCCAAGTGGGTTCACTGATTATTTCTACTAAACATTTAAGGAAGAAATTTTACTAATTCTCTACAATCTCTTCAGAGAATAAAAGTAGAGGGAATACTGCCTAACTCATTGTATGAGGCCAGAATTACCCTAATCCCAAAACCACACAAAGACATTAGAAGAAAACTACAGAACAATATCTCTCTTGAACATGGATGTAAAAATTCTTAGTAAATATTATCAAATCAAATCCAAAAATGTATAAAAGAATTATACATCACAACCAAGTGGGATTTATCCCAACCATCCAAAGCTAACTCAGTATTCAAAAATCAATTAATGTAATCCATCACATCAATAGGCTAAAAAAGAAAAATCCCATGATCATATCAATAGATGCAGAAAAAGAATTTCACAAATCCAACACTCAACATGATAAAAACTCTCAGTAAACTACAAATAGAGGAGGACTTCCTCAACTTGATAAAGAATATCTACAAAAACCCAAAGCTAACATTATACTTAATGGTGAGAAACTCAGAGGTTTCCCACTAAGATCAGGTACAAAGCAAGATGTCCCTTCTCATCACTCCTTCTCAACACTGTACAGGAAACTCTAGCTGATGCAATAAGACAAGAAAAGGAAATAAAAGGTAGTCAGAATGGGAAGGAAAAAATAAATCTGTCTTTGTTCAGTGATGACATGACAATGTATGTAGAAAATCCAAAAAAACCCACATCAACCAAAACACGCCCCCACCGCAGAACTAGTAAGTGATTATAGCAATACTGCAGGATATGAGATTAATGCACAAAAGTCAGTTGCTGTCCTATATAGCAGCAACGAACAAGTAGAATTTGAAATTAAAAACACAAAACCGGGGCACCTGGGTGGCTCAGTGGGTTAAGCCTCTGCCTTCGGCTCAGGTCATGATCTCAGGGTCCTGGAATCGAGCCCCACATTGGGCTCTCTGCTCAGCAGGGAGCCTGCTTCCTCCTCTCTCTCCACCTGCCTCTCTGCCTACTTGTGATCTCTGTCAAATAAACAAATAAAATTTAAAAAAAAAACACAAAAGCACTTACACTAGTCAAAAGAACTAATGAAATAATTAAGTATAAAGCTAGCAAAGTAGGTACAAGATGTAGATGAGGAAACTACAAAACTCTGAAGAATGAAATAAGAGAAGAACTAAATAAATGGAAAGCTACTCCATATTTATGGTTATATTATCAAGATGTCAGTTCTTTCCAACTTGATCTATAGACTCGATGTAGTCCCAATCAAAATCCAAGCAAGTTATTTTGTGGATGTCAACAAACTGGTTTGAAAGTTTATATGAAGAGGCAAAAGGCCCAGAATAGCCAACACAATATTGAAAGAGAAGAACAATATTGGAGGACTGACACTACCTAACATCAAGACTTACTAGAAAGCTACAGTAATCAAGACAGTGTGGTATTGACAAATCATAGCTAACTAGATTGATAGAACAGAATAGAGTCCAGAAAGAGATCCCCATTAATACAGTCAGCTGATATTTGGCAAAGGAACAAAAAGAGTATGACAGAGCAAAGATAGTGTCTTCAAGAAAGGCTACTGGAACATCTGGACATCTGCACGCAAAAAAAGTGAATCTAGACTTAAACCTTTCATAAAACTTTACTCAGAAAGACTGCAGACCTAATGTAAAACACAAAAGTATAAAACTCATGTAAGATAACATATGCTCATGTGATAACATATGAGAAAACCTTGGTGACATTGGCTAAGGTGATAACTTTTTAGATACAGTAAATAAAGTCTTACTTTAAAAGTTGATATATAAACTAAGGATCCTCCCTATTGCCATATAACAGCAATTCACTCCTAGGTATTTATCCCAGGGAAATGAAAGCTGTGTTGCCTCAGAAATCCATACACAAATGTTTATAGCAGCACTATTCATAACAGCTAAAAGATGAAAACAACCCAGATGTTCTTCAACAGGTTAGTAAAGAAACTGTACTTTATACACACAATGAAATACTAAACAGCAATAAAAGATATGAATTATTGATACACAGAACAACCTGGATGTATCTCCATAGAATTATGCTAAGTTTAAAAAACCAATCTCAAAAGATTACATGCTGTATGATTCCATTTATATAAAATTCTTGAAATACAAAATTATTCAAATGGTGAGCAGATTAGTGGTTACCAAAGATTAAGGAGGAAATGCAAGTGAGAGTGTTTGGGTGTGGCTATTATAAGGCAGGAGAGATTCTTGTCATGATGCAAATGTTGCATATTGACTCTTTTAATATCAACATTCTTGTTGCAATATCATGCTCTTATTTTGCAAGATATTATACTTTTGGAAACTGGGCAACAGGTCATGGGATTACTATATTATATCTTACAATTGCATATCATTCTACAACTACCTCAAAATGAGTTGAATTTTTAAAATGAAGGAGAGGGATGCCTAGGTGGTAGTCAGTTAAGCATTGAACTCTTGATTTTGTCTCAGGTCGTGATCTCAGAGTCGTAGGATCAAGCCCCTTGTCTGGCTCCATATTCAGCAAGGAGTCTGTTGGAGATTCTCTCTCTCGCTCTCCCTCTGCCCCTCCCCCCACTCTTACTCTCATTTTCTCTCTCAAATGAAAAAATAAATCTTTTTTTTTAAAGAAAAAGATCACAGAGATCACAAGTAGGCAGAGAGGCAGGCAGATAGAGAGGAGGAAGCAGTCTCCCTGCTGAGCAGAGATGGGGGACTCGATCCCAGGACCCTGAGATCATGACCCAAGCTGAAGGCAGAGACCCAACCCACTGAGCCACCCAGGTGCCGAAAAAATAAATCTTTTTAAAAATGAAGGAGAAATTCTGGTACTCTCAGATAAACAAAAACAGAGTATATATTACTAGCAAACTTGTTATATGAGAAATGCTAACTGGAGTCCTTCAGGCTAAATGAAAAAACAAAAAACAAAAAACAAAAAAACACCACCACCAGATGGTAACTTGAATTCTCATGAAGAAATATAGAGCACTGGTAAAAGTAATTTCAGAAATAAATAAAAGACAGCATAGGGACGCCTGGGTGGCTCAGTTGGTTAAGTGGCTGCCTTCGGCTCAGGTCATGATTCCAGCGTCCTGGGATCAAGTCCCACATCAGGCTCCTTGCTCAGCAGGAAGCCTGTTTCTCCCTCTGCCTCTGCCTGCCACTCTGTCTGCCTGTGCTCACTCTCTCTGACAAATAAATAAATAAAATCTTAAAAAAAGAAAAGAAGACAGCATAAATGTGTTTGTTTATAATCCTTTCCTTTTACCTCTTTTCAAAGACAACTAAGTATAACAATAATTATAAAAGCCACTGATGAGTTCATATTAAAGATGTAAATTGTGTGGCAACAATTGTACAAGTGACAGGTTGGAAATGTTGGAAGAAAGTTGGTATATAACATTGAAATTAATATTAATCTGAACTAGATTGTTTCAAGTTAAGTTGCTAATTATAATCGCCAGAGCATCCATTAAGGAAATAATTTTTTAAATGCGGGAAGAGACACAAAAGAGTTAAAATAGTACACTACAAAATATTTAACACAAAAGAAGTCAATCTCCTCTTCTTATAAGGACACCAGTTATATTAGAGTAGGTCTTACACCAATGATCTCATTTTAACTTGTTTTTGCTTTAGTTTTTATGACCCTATATTCAAATGCAGTTATATTCTGAGTTAGCAGAGGTTTGGGCTCCAATATATGAATTTTGGGGGGAGACAATTCAGCCCATAATACTGATCTATAGAATTTTCTTTTTTTCTGAGGAATTTCTTCTAACATTTCTTATAAAACATGGAAGTTGCCTATGGGTAAAAAATTCCCTCAAATCCATTTTTGCTTATCTGAGAATGTATTTCTCCTTCATTTTTCAAGTTTAATTTAGCTGGAGATAAAATTTTAGGTTGGTTATTTTTTTTTCTTTCAATGCTTTAAGTATTTTATGTTTTTACAATATTTTATTTATTTATTTGATACAGAGAGAGATCACAAGTAGGCAAAGGGTCAGGCAGAGAGCAGGGGGAAGCAGGCTCCCTTCTGAGCAGAGAGAGCCTGATGTGGGGCTCGATCCCAGCACCCTGGAATCAGGACCTGAGCTGAAGGCAGAGGCTTAACCCACTGAGCTTCCCAGGCGCCCCAACACTTTAAGTATTTTACTCCACTATTTTTTTTCCTTGCTTGCATGTTTTCTGAAGAGAAGTTTAATGTAATTATTATCCTTGCTCCTCTGTGGTAAAGTGTTTTTTCCTCTGGCTTCTTTCAAAATTTTTTTCTTTGTCTTTGATTTTCTGAAGTTTGAATGTGGTACACGTTGGTGTAGATTTTGTGGTATTTATTCTCAGTGGTTTATGAACTTCATGGTTCTGTGTTTTGATGTTTCTCATTAGTTTTGGGAAATTGTCAGTCATTATTGTTTCAGGTATTCCTTTTGTTCCTTCCTCTTTTCTACTTCTGGCATTATTATTATACATGGGGCGCCTTGGTGGCTCAGTGGGTTAAGCCGCTGCCTTCGGCTCAGGTCATGATCTCAGGGTCCTGGGATCGAGTCCCGCATCGGGCTCTCTGCTCAGCAGGGAGCCTGCTTCCCTCTCTCTCTCTCTCTCTCTGCCTGCCTCTCCGTCTACTTGTGATCTCTCTCTGTCAAATAAATAAATAAAATCTTTAAAAAAAAATCCCTAAACAATTAAATATATATAACTCATAAAGATGTTTGGTCTATTTTCCAGATAGACAAGTCAGCTGTTAAAAAGGTGACCTTTGTGTAACAGGGATTTTGTGTAGATTTTTTAGGGGGGTCTATGTTAACACATTTGATAAACTTTTATCTTAATGTGCCTTTCTGGAATACCAGTCTGATCTCAATTCGAACAAAGGCTTAGTTGACGTTTACTGGTGGTTGAGGTGGCTTGGTCATTTTCCCAGCCTGTATGTTTATTATTGAATGTTAATCAGATTCGTTATTAAAGATTTCATCTGCCACACAAATAAGTAATTGGCTATGTCTGAGTGACCACCTTTTGTCTTTAGGAGATTGCTTAAAACTGCATTAAACATCATTAGACCAGAATGATGACCATTTGTCCTTTACTTGTTTTCTAACAGATTGGATCTTATTATTATGCAAACACACTACAAAGAACAGTCTTAGAAAAAGCTCATATGAATTACTCTAAGTTCATAACAAGCTTTTATATTGAAGGATGCATGAAATTATAACTAATTATGTTAAACTATTTCCTTTTGTATGTATTATAGGGCACTGTTTAGAATCCATGGGTTAAAAATTATACAAAAGTGAGAAGTTTGTAAGCATTGCTTTCTACCTTAATATATTTTATCATCCTCTTTTATTGATGAAATGATACAGAAGAAAAAAGATTAAATATATTATTTAAATTTACATGTTTTCTCTTAAATGAGTCCATGAGATAGAATAAGCAGAAAATAATCATGAAGGTATAATTATTAAACAATATAATTATAAATCCACATTTTTCCTACAACATATTTTTCTTAAAATCATGTATGACGGGGCACCTGGGTGGCTCAGTGGGTTAAAGCCCCTGCCTTCGGCTCAGGTCATGGTCCCAGGGTCTTGGGATGGAGCCCCACATCGGGCTCTCTGCTCTGCAGGGAGCCTGCTTCCTCCTCTTTCTCTGCCGGCCTCTCTGCCTACTTGTGATCTCTGTCTGTCAAATAAATAAATAAAATCTTAAAAAATATCATATATGCCAACCCACAGAACTTTATTTGTAAGTCATTCATCTATTTTGATCCCCCCAAAGAATTATATGTAATGCTATCTTTCTTGTTCAATTTCTATTATTGTTGTGACTAAATAAATTCAGTGGCTCTGAAATGCATGAAATTGGCTGTCATCTGAGATCTGACAATTTCATAATTGGTTTAAGCAGAATGTACTTCATACTGATCTTAAAATATCTTTGGTAATCTTTCTGCTCCTGGAGCTGAGTTGGCCACAAATGAAATTATTTCAGCCTTAGGAATGAAATCCTCACCCACCTCAACTAAGGGTTCAGGTGGACTTAGCTTTATAATCTGGTTTAAAAGTTTTGAGTAGATGGAGCCCTCGCGTGCCATCTTCCTTTCTCTTCCTCCACGCTACCTGTGGAGGTGGCAGCCGTGTGTTACAGGGCAATGTCGCTGCCCTCAGACCTCTGATGAAGCCCAAGATCATTAAAGAAAGGACCAAAAAGTTCATCTGGTACCAGTCAGACCAATATGTCAAAATTAAGCGCAACTGCCAGAAACCCAGAGGCATTGACAATAGGATGCGCAGAAGATTAGAGGGCCAGATCTTGATGCCCAATTGGTTAGGGTAGCAACAAGAAAGCAAATCATATTACCCAAAAGCTTCCAGAAATTCCTAGTCCACAATGTCAAGGAGCTTGAAGTGCTGCTGATGTGCAACAAATCTTACCGTGCAGAGATTGCTCACAATGTCTCCTCAAAGAACCGCAAAGCCCTTGTGGAAAGAGCAGCCCAGCTGGCCATCAGAGTCACCAATCCCAATACCAGGCTGCACAGCAAAGAAAATGAATGATCAGCTTGTGCACATTATAGTTATGTTAAAACCATAAAAGTACAAAAAATTTTTTTGAGTAAATTGAATTATATGGTTGTCCTTCATATTTCCTGACCAGTTTTAGGGAAGAGTATTTATTATTTTCTGTTTCATCAAGGAACTGAATCCTCTCAAATTCATACATTGCAAATTATATTAGGAATGAAATATGGTCAAGAATTTTATGAATAAAGCAATTAATACTAATTAATAAAAGTATTTCTGTATATCTAAAGAGTGAAAATAATTCACTTTTTTAAAAAGATTTTATTTATTTATTTGACAGAGAGAGAGATCACAAGTAGGCAGAGAGGCAGGCAGAGAGATGGGAGGAAGCAGGCTCCCCGCTGAGCAGAGAGCCCGATGTGGGGCTTGATCCCAGGACCCCAAGATCATGACCCAAGCTGAAAGCAGAGGCTTAACCCACTAAGCCACTCAGGTGACCCCAAAATATTCACTTTTAAAATAATTCTCTAGTGCCTTTATTGTTTTCTATCCTCTTTTAGATTTAAAATGCATCTGAGTTTTTCCCCAGTAATATTGAGGTAAATTGTATAGATTTAAGTTGTACATGATGTTTTGATATTTGATATTTGATACATTGTGAAGTGATTACCACATTAACCAAATTAATATATCCATCAGCTCACATCGTGACCTTTTTTGGGTATGTGGTGAGAGAAAACATCTATCTTAGCAAAGTTTAAGTATACAATACATTATTATTGGCTATAGTCACTATGTTGAACACTAAGTCTCTAGAACTTATTCATCTTATAACTGAAAGCTTGTACCCTTTGACCAATATCTCTCCATTTCTTCTGCCCCTTGTGAGAACCATTCTACCCTCTGGTTCAATGAGTTAGGCTTTTTTAGATTCCACAAATAAGTGTGGTCATGTAGTATTTGTCCTTTGTGTCTGACTTACTTTACTTAGCTTAATATCTTCAGGGTTCATTCATGTGGTTACAAATGGCCAGATTTCTTTTTTTTTTTTTAAAGGCTGAATATTATTCCATTATATATTTTTCTTTTTCGCAAAAATAATGAATACTGTTATGCTGAAAAAAAAATTAATAAAGTGCAAAATATATTTTTCTTTTTCTATTCATCCATTGACAACCCTTAAGTAGTTTTCATATCTTGGCTATTATGAATAATGCTGCAGTGAACATGGGGGTACATACATCTTTTCAAGTTAGAGTTCATTTTCTTCAGATAAATACCCAGAAGTGAAATTGCTAGGTCATATGGTAGTTCTATTTTGTATTTTTTGGAGAAAACTCCATATTGTTTTCCATAATGGCTATACCAATACACATTACCACTATAGTGTACAAGGATTCTTTTCTCCACACTCTCACCAACACTTGTTATCTTTTGTTGTTTTGTTTGTTTGTTTTGATAATAGCCATGCTAACAGATGTGAAGTGATACTTCAATGTTCTTTTGCATTTTCTTTTTTTTTTAAGATATTTTTTAAATTTATTTGACAGACAGATCACAAGTAGGCAGAGAGGCAGGCAGAGAGAGACAGGAGGAGGAGGCAGGCTCCCTGCTGAGCAGAGAGCCTGATGCGGGACTCGATCCCAGGACCCTGAGATCATGACCCAAGCCAAAGGCAGAGGCTTTAACTACTGAGCCACCCAGGCGCCCCTCTTTTGCATTTTCTTGATGATTAGTTATGTTGAGCACTTTTTATATACCCATTGGGCATTTGTATGGCTTTGGAAAAATGGCTATGTAGGTTCTCTGCTCATTTTGAATCAGGTTGTTTGGGTTTCTGGTTGTATGAGTTGCTTATATATTTTGGATATTACCCCCTTATCAGATAAATGGTTTCCAAATATTGTCTCCCATTCCATTGGTTATCTCTTCACTCTGATGACTGTTTCCTTTGTTATGCAGAAACTTCCTGTTTTTGGTGTCATATCCAAAAAATTATTGCCAAGATTAATGTCAAAGGAGCTTTCCCCCATGTATTTTTTAAAGTAAATCTTCCCTCTTCAAGATTTATTTATTTCTTTGAGAGAGAGAGAGTGCACAAGCAAGGGGAGGGACATACAGAGAAGGAGAGGGAGAGACTCTCAGGCAGACTCCTTGCTGAGCTTGTAGCTGGAGGTGGGGTTTAATCCAATGACAACTGAGATCATGACCTGAGCTGAAATCAAGAGTCTGACACCCAACCACCTGAGCCATCCAGGTTCCCCCTGGACCCCCTGTATTCTTCTAGGAGTCTTATAGCTTCAGGTCATACATTTAAGTCTTTAATCCATTTTGAGTTGATTTTTGTATATGGTGTAAAATAAGGATTTAATTTCATTCTTTTGCATGTAGGTATCCAGTTTCCCACCACATTTTCTGAAGAGATTATCCTTTCCCCATCGTGGATTCTTGGTTCTTTTGTTGAAGAATTAGTTGAACATATATGCATGGGTTTATTTCTGCAATCTCTATTGTTTCATTTGCCAGTACCATCCTGTTTTGATTGCCATAGTTTAAAATAGGGAAGAGTGATGCAACCAGAAGAACATCCACTTTATCATTTCTCATTATTGCTTTGGCTATTTGGGGTCTTTGTGGTTCCATACAACTTTTAGGATTGCTTTTTCTGTTTCTGTAAGAAATGCCATTTGGATTTTATAGGGATTGCATTAAATTTGTAGATCACTTGTGTAATATGGATATTTTAACAATAATAATTCTTCCAATTCACATACACAGATATCTTTCCATTTACTTGTATCTCCTTCATTTTCTTTCATCCATGTTTTAGAGTTTCAGTGTGAAGATCTTTACTTCCTTGGTTAAATTTTTTCTTAGTATTTTATCTTTTTTATGATATTGTAAATGGGATTCTTAATTTCTTTTTTGGGGGGGCGGATAGTTTATTGTTAGTGTGTAGAAATACAACTGATCTTAGTATGTTGATTCTGTGTCCTGTAATCTTACTTAATTTATCAGTACTAATAGTTTTTAGGTGGAGTCTTTAGGGTTTTTTTTTTTAATATATAGAAGATCATACATCCATGAACAGAGACAATCTCTTTATTCCTTTCTGATTTGGATGCCTTCTATTTTTTTTTTCTTGCCTAACCATTCTGGCTAGGATTTCTAGTCTTATGTTGAATAGTGGAGGGGAGAGTCGTCATCATTGTCTTGTTCCTGATCTAGAGGAAAACTTTCAGCTTTTCACCATTGAGAATAATATTAGCTGTGAACGAATCATATACAGCCTTTGTTAAGTTGAGCTACATACCTTCCATATCTTAAAATGTATTGAGAGTTTTTATCATAAACAGATGTTGAATTTTGTCAAACACTTTTTCTGCATATATTGAGATGATCATATAAGTTTTTTCCTTCCTTCCATTAATGTGGTATGTCACATTGATTGATTTGTGTATGTTTCTTGCATCTTAGAGATAACTCCCACTTGGTCATGTTGTACGATCTTTGTAATGTGCTGGCGAATTCAGTTTGCTAGTATCTTATTAGGATTTCTTTATTCTTCAGATATGTTGGTCTATAATTTTTTTGTAGTGTCCTTGTCTGGCTTTGTTATCAGGGTAATGCTGGCCTCATAAAATGAGTTTGAAGTGTTCTCTCCTCTTCAACTTTTTGGAAGTGTTTGAGAAGAATTGATATTAATTCTTTAAATTTTATGTAGATTCCACTCATAAAGTTATCTAGACCTAGGCTTTTCTTTGTTTGGAGGTTTTTGATCATTACTTTAGTCTTCTAACTTATTATTGGCCTATTCTTTCATATTTTCTTTTTCTTTATGATTCTTGGTAGGTTGTATGTTTCCAGGAATTTACCCATTTCTTCTAGGTTACCCAATTTTTTAGTATATAATTGTTTATATTAGTTTTTTATGATCCTTCATATTTCTTTGGTATCAGTAGTAATGTCCCCACTTTCATTTCTGATTTTATTTTATTTTTTATTTTTATTTTATTATGTTATGTAGGTCACATACAGTATATCATTAGTTTTTGATGTAGTGTTCCATGATTCATTGTTTCTGTATAACATTCAGTGCTCCATGCAATACATGCCTTCCTTAATACCCATCACCAGGCTAATGCATCCTCCCATCCCCCCTCCCCTCAGAAACCCTCAGTTTGTTTCCTGTAGTCCATAGTCCCTCACGGTTCATCTGCCCCTCTGATTTCCACCTCTTCATTTTTTCCCTTTCTTCTCCTAATGTCCTCTATGTTATTCCTTATGTTCCCCATATCAGTGAAACCAAGTGAAAATTGTCTTTCTCTGCTTTACTTATTTCACCTAGCATAATCTCTGATTTTAATTTATTTGAATCCTTTCTCTTTTTTCTTAGGCTAGCTTAAGATTTGTCAATTTCATTTGTCTTTAAAAAAAATCAACTATTAGGGGCTCCTGGGTGGCTCAGTGGGTTAAAGCCTCTGCCTTCGGGTCAGGTCATGATTCCAGGGTCCTGGGATCGAGCCCCGCATCGGGCTCTCTGCTCAGTGGGGAGCATGCTTCCTCCTCTCTCTCTGCCTGCCTCGCTGACTACTTGTAATCTCTGTCTGTCAAATAAATAAATAAAATCTTTTTAAAAATCAACTATTAGTTTCATTGGTCTTTTGTTTTTCTAGTCCCTATCTCATTTTTCTCTGCTCTGATCCCTGTTATTTCCTTCCTTCTGCTAACTTTGAGTTGAGTTTGTTCTTCTTTTTCTAGTTCCTTGAGGTGTGAAATTAGGTTGTTTAGAGATCATTTTTCTTTTTTAATATAGGCGCTTATTACTATAAATTTCCCTCTAATAAATGCTTTTACTGTGTCCCCAGTGTTCTGTTGTATTGTGTTTCATTAGTCTCAAGATTTTTTTTATTTCCCTTTTGATCTCTTCTTTGACTTGCTGATTGTTCAGCAGTATGGTCAATTTTCACATATTTGTGAATTTTCCAGTTTTTCTCCTGTTATTTATTTCTAGTTTCCTATTGTTTGTGTCAGAAAAGATACTGATTTCAATTTTCCTAAATGTTAAGATTTGTTTTGTGACCTTAAATATGATTTATCCTGGAGATTATCCTGTGCACCTGAGAAGAATGTGTACGCTGTTGCTGTTGAATGGATTGTTCTGTTAGGTCCATTTGAAGTATAGTTTAAGTCCTGTGTTTCTTTATCAACTTTTATCTGGATGACCTATATTTTATTGAAAGAAGGGTACTAAAGTCTCCTACTATTATTGTATTGTCTATTTCTGCATATCTGTTAATATTTATATATTTAGGAACTCTGATGTTGGGTGCATATATATTTATAACTATTGTATCCTCTTGATGAATTCACCTTTTTATCTTCATCTCTTATGACAGTTTTGGGCTTAAGGATTATTCTGTCTCATTTAAATATGGCTACATCTGATCTCTTTTTGCTTTCCATTTGTATGGAATATCTCTTTCCATTTTTTAACTTTCAACCTACATGTATCTTTAAAGCTGAAGTGAATTTCATGTAGACAGCATGGAGCTCGGTCTTGTTTTTTTTTTTTTTTTAATTTTATTTTTTATACACATATAATATATTTTTATCCCCAGGGGTACAGGTCTGTATCGCCAGGTCCACACACTTCACAGCACTCACCATAGCACATACCCTCCCCAATGTCCATAATCCCACCCCCCCTCCCAATCTCCCTCCCCCCATCAACCCTCAGTTTGTTTTGTGAGATTAAGAGTCACTTATGGTTTGTCTCCCTCCCAATCCCATCTTGTTTCATTTACTCTTCTCCTACCCCCTTAACCCCCCATGTTGCATCTCCTCTGCCTCATATCAGGGAGATCATATGATAGTTGTCTTTCTCCGATTGACTTATTTCGCTAAGCATGATACCCTCTAGTTCCATCCACGTCGTCGCAAATGGCAAGATTTCATTTCTTTTGATGGCTGCATAGTATTCCATTGTGTATATATACCACATCTTCTTTATCCATTCGTCTGTAGATGGACATCTAGGTTCTTTCCATAGTTTGGTTATTGTGGACATTGCTGCTATAAACATTCGGGTGCACGTGCCCCTTCGGATCACTACGTTTGTATCTTTAGGGTAAATACCCAGCAGTGCAATTGCTGAGTCATAGGGTAGTTCTATTTTCAACATTTTGAGGAACCTCCATGCTGTTTTCCAGAGTGGTTGCACCAGCTTGCATTCCCAACAACAGTGTAGGAGGGTTCCCCTTTCTCCGCATCCTCGCCAGCATCTGTCATTTCCTGACTTGTTAATTTTAGCCATTCTGACTGGTGTGAGGTGATATCTCATTGTGGTTTTGATTTGTATTTCCCTGATGCCAAGTGATATGGCACTTTTTCATGTGTCTGTTGGCCATCTGGATGTCGTCTTTGCAGAAATGTCTGTTCATGTCCTCTGCCCATTTCTTGATTGGATTATTTGTTCTTTGGGTGTTGAGTTTGCTAAGTTCTTTATAGATTTTAGACACTAGCCCTTTATCTGATATGTCATTTGCAAATATCTTCTCCCATTCTGTCAGTTGTCTTTTGGTTTTATTAACTGTTTCCTTACTGTGCAAAAGCTTTTGATCTTGATAAAATCAAAATAGTTCACTTTTGCCCTTACTTCCCTTGCCTTTGGCGAAGTTCCTAGGAAGATGTTGCTGCGGTTGAGGTCGAAGAGGTTGCTGCCTGTGTTCTCCTCAAGGATTTTGATGGATTCCTTTCTCACATTGAGATCCTTCATCCATTTTGAGTCTATTTTCGTGTGTGGTGTAAGGAAATGATCCAATTTCATTTTTCTGAATGTGGCTGTCCAATTTTCCCAACACCATTTATTGAAGAGGCTGTCTTTTTTCCATTGGACATTCTTTCCTGCTTTGTTGAAGATTAGTTGACCATAGAGTTGAGGATCTATTTCTGGGCTCTCTATTCTGTTCCATTGATCTATGTGTCTGTTTTTGTGCCAGTACCATGCTGTCTTGATGATGACAGCTTTGTAATAGAGCTTGAGGTCCGGAATTGTGATGCCACCAACTTTGGCTTTCTTTTTCAATATTCCTTTGGCTATTCGAGGTCTTTTCTGGTTCCATATACATTTTAGGATTATTTGTTCCATTTCTTTGAAAAAAATGGATGGTACTTTGATAGGAATTGCATTAAATGTGTAGATTGCTTTAGGTAGCATAGACATTTTCACAATATTTATTCTTCCAATCCAGGAGCATGGAACATTTTTCCATTTCTTTGTGTCTTCCTCAATTTCTTTCATGAGTACTTTATAGTTTTCTGAGTATAGATTCTTAGCCTCTTTGGTTAGGTTTATTCCTAGGTATCTTATAGTTTTGGGTGCAATTGTAAATGGGATTGACTCCTTAATTTCTCTTTCTTCTGTCTTGTTGTTGGTGTAGAGAAATGCATTGATTTCTGTGCATTGATTTTATATCCTGACACTTTACTGAATTCCTGTACAAGTTCTAGCAGTTTTGGAGTGGAGTCTTTTGGGTTTTCCACATATAGTATCATATCATCTGCGAAGAGTGATAGTTTGACTTCTTCTTTGCCAATTCGGATGCCTTTAATTTCTTTTTGTTGTCTGATTACTGAGGCTAGGACTTCTAGTATTATGTTGAATAGCAGTGGTGATAACAGACATCCCTGCCGTGTTCCTGACCTTAGTGGAAAAGCTTTCAGTTTTTCTCCATTGAGAATGATATTTGCCGTGGGTTTTTCATAGATGGCTTTGAAAATATTGAGGTATGTGCCCTCTATCCCTACACTTTGAAGAGTTTTGATCAGGAAGGGATGCCGTACTTTGTCCAATGCTTTTTCAGCATCTATGGAGAGTATCATATGGTTCTTGTTCTTTCTTTTATTAATGTGTTGTATCACATTGATTGATTTGCATATGTTGAACCAACCTTGCAGCCCTGGAATAAATCCCACTTGGTCGTGGTGAATAATCCTTTTAATGTACTGTTGAATCCTATTGGCTAGTATTTTGGTGAGAATTTTTGCATCTGTGTTCATCAAGGATATTGGTCTGTAGTTCTCTTTTTTGTTGGGATCCTTGTCTGGTTTTGGGATCAAGGCGATGCTGGCCTCATAAAATGAGTGTGGAAGTTTTCCTTCCATTTCTATTTTTTTGGAACAGTTTCAGGAGAATAGGAATTAGTTCTTCTTTAAATGTTTGGTAGAATTCCCCTGGGAAGCCATCTGGCCCCGGGCTTTTGTTTGTTTGGAGATTTTTGATGACTGTTTCAATCTCCTTACTGCTTATGGGTCTATTGAGGCTTTCTATTTCTTCCTGGTTCAGTTGTGGTAGTTTATATGTCTCTAGGAATGCCTTCATTTCTTCCAGATTGTCAAATTTGTTGGCGTAGAGTTGCTCATAGTATGTTCTTATAATTGTCTGTATTTCTTTGGTGTTCGTTGTGATCTCTCCTCTTTCATTCATGATTTTATTTATTTGGGTCTTTCTCTTTTCTTTTTGATAAGTCTGGCCAGGGGTTTATCGATCTTATTAATTCTTTCAAAGAACCAGCTCCTAGTTTCGTTGATTTGTTCTATTGTTTTTTTGGTTTCTATTTCATTGATTTCTGCTCTGATCTTTATGATTTCTCTTCTCCAGCTGGGTTTAGGCTTTCTTTCTTGTTCTTTCTCCAGCTCTTTTAGGTGTAGGGTTAGGTTGTGTACCTGAGACCTTTCTTGTTTTTTGAGAAAGGCTTGTACCGCTATATATTTTCCTCTCAGGACTGCCTTTGTTGTGTCCCACAGATTCTGAACCATTGTGTTTTCATTATCATTTGTTTCCATGAATTTTTTCAATTCTTCTTTAACTTCCTGGTTGACCCATTCATTCTTTAGAAGGATGCTGTTTAGCCTCCATGTATTTGGGTTCTTTCCAAATTTCCTCTTGTGATTGAGTTCTAGCTTCAGAGCATTGTGGTCTGAAAATATGCAGGGAATGATTCCAATCTTTTGATAACGGTTGAGACCTGATTTAGGACCAAGAATGTGATCTATTCTGGAGAATGTTCCATGTGCACTAGAGAAGAATGTGTATTCTGTTGCTTTGGGATGAAATGTTCTGAATCTATCTGTGATGTCCATCTGGTCCAGTGTGTCATTTAAGGCCTTGATTTCCTTGTTGATCTTTTGCTTGGATGATCTGTCCATTTCAGTGAGGGGAGTGTTAAAGTCCCCTACTATTATTGTATTCTTGTCGATGTGTTTCTTTGATTTTGTTATTAATTGGTTTATATCGTTGGCTGCTCCCACGTTAGGGGCATAGATATTTAAAATTGTTAGATCTTCTTGTTGGACAGTTCCTTTGAGTATGATATAGTGTCCTTCCTCATCTCTTATTATAGTCTTTGGCTTAAAATCTAATTGATCTGATATAAGGATTGCCACTCCTGCTTTCTTCTGATGTCCATTAGCATGGTAAATTCTTTTCCACCCCCTCACTTTAAACCTGGAGGTGTCTTCAGGTTTAAGATGAGTTTCTTGTAGGCAACATATAGATGGGTTTTGTTTTTTTATCCATTCTGATACCTTGTGTCTTTTGATTTGAGCATTTAGCCCATTAATATTCAGGGTAAGTATTGAGAGATATGAATTTAGTATTTAGGCCATTGTATTGCCTGTAAGGTGACTGTTATTGTATGTTGTCTCTTGTTTCTTTCTGTTCTACTACTTTTAGGGTCTCTCTCTGCTTAGAGGACCCCTTTCAATATTTCCTGTAGAGCTGGTTTGGTATTTGCAAATTCTTTCAGTTTTTGTTTGTCCTGGAAGCTTTTAATCTCTCCTTCTATTTTCAATGATAGCCTAGCTGGATATAGTATTCTTGGCTGCATGTTTTTCTCGTTTAGTGCTCTGAATATATCATGCCAGCTCTTTCTGGCCTTCCAGGTCTCTGTGGATAAGTCTGCTGCCAATCTAATATTTTTACCATTGTACGTTACAGACTTCTTTTCCCGGGCTGCTTTCAGGATCTTCTCTTTGTCACTAAGACTTGTAAATTTTACTATTAGGTGACGGGGTGTGGACCTATTCTTATTGATTTTGAGGGGGGGTTCTCTGAACCTCCTGGATTTTGATGCTTGTTCCCTTTGCCATATTGGGGAAATTCTCTCCAATAATTCTCTCCAATATACCTTCTGATCCCCTCTCTGTTTCCTCTTCTTCTGGAATCCCAATTATTCTAATGTTGTTTCATCTTATGGTGTCACTTATCTCTCGAATTCTCCCCTCGTGGTCCAGTAGCTGTTTGTCCCTCTTTTGCTCAGCTTCTTTATTCTCTGTCATTTGGTCTTCTATATCGCTAATTCTTTCTTCTGCCTCATTTATCCTAGCAGTGAGAGCCTCCATTTTTGATTGCACCTCATTAATAGCTTTTTTGATTTCAACTTGGTTCGATTTTAGTTCTTTTATTTCTCCAGAAAGGGCTTTTATATCTCCCGAGAGGTTTTCTCTAATATCTTCCATGCCTTTTTCGAGCCCGGCTAGAACCTTGAGAATCGTCATTCTGAACTCTGGATCTGACATATTACCAATGTCTGTATTGATTAGGTCCCTAGCCTTTGGTACTGCCTCTTGTTCTTTTTTTTGTGGTGAATTTTTCCGCCTTGTCATTTTGTCCAGATAAGAGTATATGAAGGAGCAAGTAAAATACTAAAAGGGTGGCAACAACCCCAGGAAAATATGCTTTAGCCAAATCAGAAGAGATCCCAAATCGTGAGGGGGGAGAAAGGGGATAAAAAGAGGTTCAGAAAGAAAAAAAAAATTAAAAAAAGAAAACCAATAAAGAAAAAATATAAAAGGAAATATATATATATATTGATAGATAGATAGATAGATAGATAGATAAACTAGTTAAAAAACGTTAAAAAAGAAAAGGGTAAAAGTTAAAAAAATTTAGCAGAAGAAGA
Organism: Lutra lutra; assembly: GCF_902655055.1. Taxonomy (NCBI): domain Eukaryota; kingdom Metazoa; phylum Chordata; class Mammalia; order Carnivora; family Mustelidae; genus Lutra; species Lutra lutra. Next base: position 34,893,391 of record NC_062293.1, read on the forward strand.
AAAAAATTGAAAAAGAAAAAAAATTAAATTAACTGCAAGGCTAAAGAATCATGGGGAGAAAGCCATGAGTTCCGTGCTTTGCTTTCCCCCCCTTGGAATTCCGCTGCTCTCCTTGGTATTGAAACTACACTCCTTGGTAGGTGATCTTGGTCCTGGCTGGGTTTCTTGTTGCTCTTCTGCGGGAGGGGCCTGTTGTAGTGATTCTCAAGTGTCTTTGCCCCAGGCGGAGTTGCACCACCCTTACCCGGGGCCGGTGTGAGTAATCCGCTTGGTTTTGCTTTCGGGAGCTTTTGTTCCCTGAGCGCTTTCAGTAGAGTTCCGGAGGACGGGAATGAAGATGGCGGCCTCCCGGTCTCCAGCCGGGAGGAGCCGAGAGCCTGGGGCCCCACTCCTCAGTGCGCCCTCAGAGAACAGCACCTAATTACTCCCGTCACCCTGGCCTCCGGCCGCGCTCCGAGCTGACCGAGCCTGTGTCTGGTTCAAGGTAACCCCGAGCTTAGAGCTTACTCCTCGGCTCTGTCTCTGTAGCCGGCTTCCCCGTTCTAATACCTGTAAGCTCTGCGACACTCAGACACCCCCGATCCTTCTGTGACCCTGCGGGACCTGAGGCCACTCTGACCCGCGTGGGCTTCATCCTGGTTAAGCCTCTGGAGCGATGTCCCTCAGCGGAACAGATTTTTAAAAGTCCTGATTTTGTGCTCTGTTGCTCCGCCGCTTGCTGGGAGCCAGCCCCTCCCCCCGCGGTCTATCTCTCCGTCGCTTTGGATTCACTTCCCTCCAGTCCTACCTTTCAGAGAGTGGTTGATTTTCTGTTTCTAGAGTTGCTGTTCTTCTTCTCTTCGATCTCCCGTTCGATTTGTAGGTGTTTGCAATCTTTAGATGAGCTATCTAGCTGATCTCCTGCTACCTGAAGTAGTCTCAGCCTGCTACTTCTCCGCCATCTTGACTCCTCCCCTCGGTCTTGTTTTTTAATCCATTCAGTCACACTGTGTATTTTGTTTGGAGGATTTAACCCATATACATTTAAAGTACTTTTTGATGGGTAAACCTTACTGTGGCCATTTCATCATTAATTGTTTCCTGGCAGCTTTTGTAGTTCCCTTTTTCTTCAATTGCTATTTTTCTTTTTGATTGATGGTTATCATTAGTGTGGTACTTTTTTTTTAATTTTTTAATTTTTCAGTATAACAGTATTCATTATTTTTGCACCACACCCAGTGCTCCGTGCAATCCGTGCCCTCTCCAATACCCACCACCTGGATCCCCCAACCTCCCACGCCCACCCCTTCAAAACCCTCAGATTGTTTTTCAGAGTTCATAGTCTCTCATGGTTCACCTCCCCTTCCAATTTCCCTCAACTCCCTTCTCCTCTCCATCTCCCCTTGTCCTCCATGCTATTTGTTATTCTCCACAAATAACTGAAACCATATGATAATTGACTCTCTCTGCTTGACTTATTTCACTCAGCATAATCTCTTCCAGTCCCATCCATGTTGCTACAAAAGTTGAGTATTCATCCTTTCTGATGGAGGCATAATACTCCATAGTGTATATGGACCACATCTTCCTTATCTATTCATCCGTTGAAGGGCATCTTGGTTCTTTCCACAGTTTGGCGACCGTGGCCATTGCTGCTATAAACATTGGGGTACAGATGGCCCTTCTTTTCACTACATCTGTATCTTTAGGGTAAATACCCAGTAGTGCAATTGCGGGGTCATAGGGAAGCTCTATTTTTAATTTCTTAAGGAATCTCCACACTGTTCTCCAAAGTGGCTGCACCAACTTGCCTTCCCACCAACAGTGGAAGAGGGTTTCCCTTTCTCCACATCCCCTCCAACACATGTTGTTTCCTGCCTTGCTAATTTTGGCCATTCTAAGTGGTGTAAGGTGGTATCTCAATGTGCTTTTAATTTGAATCTCCCTGATGGCTAGTGATGATGAACATTTTTTCATGTGTCTGATAGCCATTTGTATGTCTTCATTGGAGAAGTGTCTGTTCATGTCTTCTGCCCATTTTTTGATATGATTATCTGTTTTGTGTGTGTTGAGTTTGAGAAGTTCTTTATAGATCCTGGATATCAACCTTTTGTCTGTACTGTCATTTGCAAATATCTTCTCCCATTCCATGTGTTGCCTCTTTGTTTTTTTGACTGTTTCCTTTGCTGTGCAGAAGATTTGATCTTTTGATTCCTTTATTTTTTGTGTGTTTACTGTAGACTATTGTCTTGTGGTTTCCATGAGGCTTACCTAAAACATATTTTAGTTATCACAGTGTATTTTAAGGTGGTAGCAACTCAAAATCAATTCCAAAGAAAAGCACTATACTTTTTCTACTCCCTATTATTTCATTTTTAATGCCACAGTTTACAAATTTTTATATTGTGTATCCATTAACAAATTATTTTGGGTAGAGTTATTTTTAAAACTTTTGTCTTTTAACTTTTATACCAGAGTTGAAAGTGATTAACTCACCACCATTCTGGTTTAGAGTATTCTAAATTTGACTATATTAAGACATATATTTTCTTATTGCACTTTGCAGATATTGCATTTTTTATGAATTGAAGGTTTGCGGGAAACTTGTGTTAAGCAAGTCTATGAGCACTATCCTTTCCAACAGCATCTTCTCACTTTGTATCCTTGTGTCACATTTTGGTAATTCTCATAGTATTTCAAAACTTTTCACTATTATTAGTTTGTTATTTTGATCTGTGGTCAGTGATTGTAGTTCACTGAAAGCTCAGATGATGGTTAACATTTTTTTTTCAATAAAGTTTTTTAAAATTAAGGTATGTACATTGCCTTTTTATATAATGCTATTACACACTCAATATACTACAGCATAGTGTAAGCATAACTTTTATATGAACTGGGAAACCAAAAAATTTATTTGGATTATTTTATTGCAATATTCACTTTATGGTGGTGGTCTGGAACTGAACCCTCGATATCTCCAAGGTATATCTGTATCTCCCTTTATTTTTTTTTTCTAAATACTTTGTTTAGGGGTGCCTGGGTGGCTCAGTGGGTTGGGGCGTCTGCCTTCGGCTCAGGTCATGATCCCAGGGTCCTGGGATCGAGCCCCGCATCGGGCTCTCTGTTCAGCGGGAAGCCTGCTTCTCCCTCTCTCTCTCTGCCTGCCTCTCTGCCTACTTGTGATTTCTGTCTGTCAAATAAATAAATAAAATCTTAAAAAAGAAAAAAAAATAAATACTTTGTTTATTTGAGAGATAGGGAGAGGTCATGCAAGGGAGAGCATGAAAGGTGAGGAGGGGCGGAGGGAGAGGGAGAAGGAGACTTCCCACTGAGCAGGGAGCCCAGCAGTGGGCTTGATTCCAGAACCCATGAGATCATGACCTGAGCCAAAGACAGATTCAACCTACTGAGCCACCTAAATGCCCCTTACCTTCCTTTACCAGTGAGTTCTATACTTTCATATGTGTTCATATTAGTAATTAGCATCCTTTTGTTTCAACTTGGAGAATTCCCTGTAGCATTTCTTGTGAGGTGTGTCTAATGGTGATGAACTTCCTCAGCTTTTTGGGGAGAGTTTTAGCTCCTTCATTTCTAAGAGAAGGATTTGCCAAGTGAGTTATTCTTGATTGGCAACTTTTTTTTTCTTCTAGCACTTTGAATATCCCACTCTCTCCTGGTCTTCAAGGTTTCTGCTGAGAAATCTGCTTATAGTCTTATGGGGGTTCCCTGGTATATTATGAGTCACTTTCATTTTGCTGCTTTAATAATTCTTTGTCTTTGATTTCTGGCAGTTTGATTATTATGTGCCTTGGTGATTTCCTCTTTGGTTTAAATCTGTTTGGGGATCTTTTACTCTCATGTACCTGGATGTCATAAAGCTCTCAAAATTTGGGAAGTTTTCATCCATTATTTCTTTAAAAAAGCATTCTGCCCCCTTCTCTTCCTTCTGAGACTCTCATAACACATACATTACTGTGGGTTTTTTTGGTTTTTTTGTTTGTTTGTTTGTTTTGTTTTGGATGGTGTTCTCTAAATCCCATAGACTTTCTTCATCCATTTTCATTGTTTTTTTCTCTCTGTCTAGAATCTTTCAAATGATTCATCTTTGTATTCATGATTCTTTCATCTACTCCTGACCATCTCTATTGCATTTTTTATTTCATTTTAAAAATTTTTCATCTACAAAATTTCTCTCTTATTGGTTTTTATGATTTCTTTCTTTTTATTAAACTTCTCATTTTGTTTATGTATTTTTTCTGATTATGTTATGTTGTTTTTGTTATCTTGTTGTTTGCTGATCTTCCTTAAACCAGTTATTTTTATTTCTTTATAATGTAATTCATAGATCTCCCTATCTTCGAGCAGGTTACTGAAAAATTGGGTCATGTTCAAATGACACAGGATCACCACTTTGGTGGTGTCATGTTTCTTTGTTTTGTATGTGTGTGTGTTCTATGAAGTCTTGTGTTGCTGTATTCACATTTGAAGAAGTAGTGACCTCCTTTAGTCTTTATTAACTAACTGCCTTTGGGTGAGAAATGCTTTCACTGCTCAGCCTGGTTAGTAATTCTGAGGCTCTCTTCAACATTTTCTATGGCTGTGTCTATTTGACACCTCTTGGGGTGAATTGGAATTCTTAAGATTATATGCTTTCTCTTGATTTCTGCAAAGCCAGACAAATGCTGAGATTCTTCCATTTGTTTTTCCTAAGGTGGTACCCTGAAATGTTTAAACTTGCATACCATCTCCCAAACTCATTAAGTCCAGTTGGATGTTTGTGTGTGCTTGCAAGTTGTCTGCAGTGGCTTGCATATATCCACAGGAACATGCATTATGATATGGCCATGATGGGGGAGATGCATAGCTTGTTAAGGGAGTCCATGGGATAGTTGTGGGGGTTCTTTAGGCAACGAGGCATCCCAAGTGGCTTTCTTTTTATTTCTTTTTACTTTTTTCTTTTCAGTAACAGAATTCATTGTTTATGCACCACACCCAGTGCTACATGCAATCCGTGCCCTCTCCAATACCCACCACCTGGATCCCCCAACTTCCCACCCCCGCCCCTTCAAAACCCTCAGATTGTTTTTCAGAGTTCATAGTCTCTCATGGTTTACCTCCCCTTCCAATTTCCCCCAACTCCCTTCTCCTCTCCACCTCCCTATGTCCTCCATGTTATTTGTTATGCTCCACAAATAAGTGAAACTATATGATAATTGACTCTCTCTGCTTGACTTATTTCACTCAGCATAATCTCTTCCAGTCCCGTCCATGTTGCTACAAAAGTTGAGTATTCATCCTTTCTGATGGAGGCATAATACTCCATAGTGTATATGGACCACATCTTCCTTATCCATTCATCCGTTGAAGGGCATCTTGGTTCTTTCCACAGTTTGGCGACCGTGGCCATTGCTGCTATAAACATTGGGGTACAGATGGCCCTTCTTTTCACTACATCTGTATCTTTGGGGTAAATACCCAGTAGTGCAATTGCAGGGTCATAGGGAAGCTCTATTTTTAATTTCTTAAGGAATCTCCACACTGTTCTCCAAAGTGGCGGCACCAACTTGCCTTCCCACCAACAGTGAAAGAGGGTTCCCCTTTCTCCACATCCCCTCCAACACATGTTGTTTCCTGTCTTGCTAATTTTGGCCATTCTAAGTGGTGTAAGGTGGTATCTCAATGTGCTTTTAATTTGAATCTCCCTAATGGCTAGTGATGATGAACATTTTTTCATGTGTCTGATAGCCATTTGTATGTCTTCACTGGAAAAGTGTCTGTTCATGTCTTCTGCCCATTTTTTGACATGATTATCTGTTTTGTGTGTGTTGAGTTTGAGAAGTAAGTTCCTTATAGATCCTGGCTATCAGCCTTTTGTCTGTACTGTCATTTGCAAATATCTTTGCCTCTTTGTTTTGTGGACTGTTTCCTTTGCTGTGCAGAAGCTTTTGATCTTGATGAAGTCCCAAAAGTTCATTTTCGCTTTTGTTTCCTTTGCCTTTGGAGACATATCTTGAAAGAAGTTGCGTGGCTGATTTCGAAGAGGTTACTGCCTATGTTCTCCTCTATGATTCTGCTGGATTCCTGTCTCACATTGAGGTCTTTTATCCATTTCAAGTTTATCCTTGTGTACAGTGTAAGAGAATGGTCAAGTTTCATTCTTCTATATATAGCTGTCCAATTTTCCCAGCACCTTTTATTGAAGAGACCGTCTTTTTTCCACTGTATATTTTTTCCTGTTTTGTTGAAGATTATTTGACCATAGAGTTGAGGGTCCATATCTGGGCTTTCTACTCTGTTCCACTGGTCTATGTGTCTGTTTTTATGCCAGTACCGTGCTGTCTTGGTGATCACAGTTTTGTAGTAAAGCTTGAAATCAGGCATCACGATGCCCCCAGTTTTGTTTTTCTTTTTCAACATTTCCTTAGCAATTCGGGGTTTCTTCTGATTCCATTCAAATGTTAGGATTATTTGCTCCAGCTCTTTGAAAAATACCGGTGGAATTTTGATCACAATGGCATTAAAAGTATAGATTGCTCTAGGCAGTATAGATATTTTAATAATGTTTATTCTTCTGATCCAAGAGCATGGAATGGTGTCCCATCTTTTTGTGTCTTCTTCAATTTCTTTCATGAGTGTTCTGCAGCTCCTCGAGTACAGATCCTTTACCTCTTTGGTTAGGTTTATTCCCAGATATCTTATGGTTCTTGGTGCTATAGTAAATGGAATCGACTCTCTAATTTCCCTTTCTGTGTTTTCATTGTTAGTGTATAAGAAAGCAACTGATTTCTGTACATCGACTTTGTATCCTGCCACATTACTGAATTGCTGTATGAGTTCTAGTAGTTTGGGGATGGAGTCTTTTGGGTTTTCCATATAAAGTATCATGTCATCTTCGAAGAGAGAGAGTTTGACTTCTTTGCCAATTTGAATACATTTTATTTCTCTTTGTTGTTTGATTGCTATTGCTAAGACTTCTAATACTATGTTGAACAGAGTGGCAAGAGTGGGCATCCTTGTCGTGTTCCTGATCTCAAAGGGAATGCTGTCAGCTTTTTCCCATTGAGGATGACATTCGCTGTGGGTTTTTCATAGAGAGATTTTATGAAGTTCAGGAATGTTCCCTCTATCCCTATACTTTGAAGCGTTTTAATCAGGAACGGATGCTGGATTTTGTCAAATGCTTTTTTCTGCATCAGTTGAGAGGACCATGTGGTTCTTCTCTCTTCTCTTATTGATGTGTTCTATCACATTGATTGATTTGTGAATGTTGAACCATCCTTGAAATCCAGAGATGAATCCCACCTGGTCGTGGTGGATAATCTTTTTAATGGGCTGTTGGATCCTATTTGCTAGGATCTTGGTGAGAATCTTAGCATCCATATTCATCAGGGATATTGGTCTGAAATACTCCTTTTTGGCAGGGTCTTTGCCTGGTTTGGGGATCAGAGTAATGCTGGCTTCATAAAAAGAATCTGGAAGTTTTCCTTCTGCTTCAACTTTTTGAAACAGCTTCAGGAGAATAGGTGTTATTTCTTCTTTGAAAGTTTGGTGAATTCCTCAGGGAATCCATCAGGTCCTGGGCTCTTGTTTTTTGGGAGGTTTTTGATCACTGCTTCAATCTTGTCACTAGCTATTGGTCTATTCAGGTTGTCAATTTCTTCCTGGTTCAATTTTGGAAGTTTATAGTTCTCCAGGAATGCATCCCCTTCATCTAGGTTGCTTAACTTATTGGCATGTAACTGTTGATAATAACTTCTGATGATTGTTTCTATTTCCTTGGTGTTAGTTGTGATCTCTCCCTTTTCATTCATAATTTTATCAATTTGGGCCTTCTCTCTTTTCTTTTGGATTAGTTTGGCCAATGGTTTATTGATCTTATTGATTCTTTCAAAAAACCACCTTCTAGTTTCATTGAGGCGTTCTACTGTATCTCTAGTTTCTAGCTCCTTGATCTCTGGTCTGATCTTGATTATTTCCTTTCTTGTGTGTGGAGTTGGCTTAATTTATTATTGATCCTCCAGTTCCTTAAGGTGTAAAGACAGCTGGTATATTCTGGATTTTTCAATTTTTTTGAGAGAGGCTTGGATGGCTATGTATTTCCTCCTTAGGACTGCCTTTGCTGTATCCCATAAGTTTTGGGCCGAAGTGTCTTCATTCTCATTGGTTTCCATGAATTGTTTAAGTTCTTCTTTGATTTCCTGGTTGATCCAAGCATTCTTAAGCAAGGGGGTCTTTAGCTTTCAGGTGTTTGAATTTCTTCCCAACTTTTCCTTGTGGTTCAGCTCCAGTTTCCAAGCATTGTGATCTGAGAATATGCAGGGAATAATCTCAATCATTTGGTATCGGTTGAGCCCTGATTTGTGACCCAGTATGTGGTCCATTCTGGAGAAGGTTCCATGTGCACTTGAGAAGAATGAGTATTCTGTTGTTTTAGGATGGAATGTTCTGTATATATCTATGAGGTCCATCTGGTCCAATGTGTCATTCAATGCTCTTGTTTCTTTATTGATTTTCTGCTTGGATGATCTGTCTATTACTGAGAGTGGCATGTTAAGATCTCCTACTATTAATATTCATATCAGTATGACTATTTATCTTGATTGACAGTTTTCTTATGTAATTGGCTGGTCCCTTATTGGGGCCATAGATATTTACAATTGTTAGATCCTCTTGGTGGATAGTCCCTTTAAGAATGATGTAGTGTCCTTCTGTATCTCTGACTACAATCTTCAGTTTAAAATCTAATTTATCTGATATGAGAATTGCTGCGCCAGCCTTCTTTGGAGGCCCATTGGCATGAAAGATGCTTCTCCATCCCTTCACTTTCAGTCTGGATGTATCCTTGGGTTCAAAATGGGTCTCTTGTAGACAACATATGGATGGGTCCTGTCATTTTATCCAATCTGCAACCCTATGCCGTTTTATGGGCGCATTTAGGCCATTCACGTTGAGAGTGATTATTGAGAGATACATTTTTATTGACATCGTGTTACCTTTAAAGTCTTTTCTTTCTGTAGATTGTCTCCATATATTTCTGTTCAATGATATCTTTGGGTTTTTTTCCTCTTTTATAGAACACCCCTTAATATTTCTTGCAGTGCTGGCTTGGTGTCACATACTCTTTTAAACCTTGCCAGTCTTGGAAGCTTTCTCTCTCCATCCATTTTGAATGTCAGTCTTGCTGGATAAAGTATCTTGGCTGCATGTTCTTCTCATTTAGTGCCCTGAGTACACCTTGCCAGCCCTTTCTGGCTTGCCAGGTTTCTGTGGACAGGTCTGACATCATTCTGATGGGCTTTCCTCTGTACGTAAGGAGCTTCTTTGTCCTAGCTGCTTTCAAAAGATACTGTCTACAATTATGATTCCTCATTCTTACTATCAGGTGTCTTAAAGTCTTTCTAGATTCTATAATCTTGGGGGGAGACCGTTCTGCCTCTAGTACATGAACGCTGGTTCCATTTGCATATTGGGAAAATTTTCATGGAGAATTTGTTCCACTACATCTTCTAGTCTTTCTTTCTCCTCCCCCTCAAAGATTCCAATAATTCTGACATTGGGATGTTTCATGGCGTCATTTATTTCCCTAATTCTGTTTTCATGGCTTCTAAGATGTTTGTTCCAGGCTTCCTCCTGATCCTTTCTCTCTATCTGTTCTATCTTCTGCCTCTGATACCCTAGCTTTTAGAGAATTTAGATTAGATTGGAACTCATTGAGAACATTGTGAACATCATCCCTGGTGGCTTTCAGTTCTGCCCTAATCAATTCCATTTTGTCATCCATGGTTTTCTCCAGCCTAGCTATTGCCTGGAAAATTATTAGCCTGAATTCCCTTTCCAACATATTGTCTATGTTGAAAGCCATTAGCTCTGGTGTAGAAGGCCCAGCCTCTGAATTTTTCTTCTGTTGGGAGCTCCTTCTCCTAGTCATTTTGGTGAGAGATGGCTGAATGGATGTAGCTGAATGTATCAACTGTGGTGCAGGCAAGGTGCATCCTGGAACACTTCTGAGCAATCAAGAGTCCCCACCCAACCAAAAGAAAATAGAAAGAGAGAAAAAAGAGAAATAGAAAAAGAGAGAGACAGGAAAAAAAAAGATAAAATAAAAGAGAAGGGCCAGTCCAAATGGGCCCCAAGGTAAGATTTATGAAGTATACAAACAAAAACAAACAAAAAGACTGATAAAAGTGGATGACAAGAGAAAAAATATATATATAAAAGCAAAACAAAACAAAACAAAACCTCATCAAAAAGAACCCCAAGATGTGGTCCATATACACTATGGAGTATTATGCCTCCATCAAAAAGGATGAATACCCAACTTTTGTAGCAACATGGACGGGACCGGAAGAGATTATGCTGAGTGAAATAAGTCAAGCAGAGAGAGTCAATTATCATATGGTTTCACTTATTTGTGGAGCATAACAAATAGCATGGAGGACAGGGGGAGTTAGGGGAAGGGAGTTGGGGGAAATTGGAATGGGAGGTGAACAATGAGAGACTATGGACTCTGAAAAACGATCTGAAGGGTTTGAAGAGGTGGGGGTGTAGGAGGTTGGGGGAACCAGGTGGTGGGTATTAGAGAGGGCACGGATTGCATGGAGCACTGGGTGTGGTACAATAACAATGAATACTGTTATGCTGAAAATAAATTTTAAAAAATGATTAAAAAAAAAAAGAACCCCAAGTATAAGATTCATACACTACCAGGACAAACACAAATACACAGAAACAATGGTGGAAGAAAAAGATGGGAGAGTGGTTATAAATTCTCAGTGTAGCAAGGAAGGTTATTTTGATTCTTCCTGGATGTATCTTGATATCTTTGTTAAAGTACTCAACTTTCCCAAGATAAAGGGTGATTAAAAATTGTTTTACCTATAAGGGTAGCATTTATTGGGGAAAGGGGATTACCCTGAAGCTTAACTCTATACGAATATTAAAAAATAAAAATAAAAAAAGAATAAACTAAACTAAAACTAAATTAAATTTTAAAAATTAAAAAATAGAAAAGCAAAAGAAAAACACAGGTACATGTATCAAAAAGTTCAGGTTAAAAGATTATGATGGAATTTGATGTACTGGACATCTCACTGTGATGGTAAATAGGTTAAAAAATTATCTATAAAATATTGAAAAACAGAAATAAAACTGGTGGCATCATGTTACCTGATTTCAAGCTTTACTACAAAGCTGTGATCACCAAGACAGCATGGTACTGGCATAAAAATGACACATAGACCAGTGGAACAGAGTAGAAAGCCCAGATATGAACCCTCAACTTTATGGTCAAATAATCTTTGACAAAACAGGAAAAAATATACAGTGGAAAAAAGACAGTCTCTTCAATAAATGGTGCTGGGAGAATTGGACAGCTATATATAGAAGAATGAAACTTGACCATTCTCTTACACCATACACAAAGATAAACTCAGAATGGATAAAAGACCTCAATGTGAGACAGGAATCCATCAGAATCCTAGAGGAGAATATAGGCAGTAACCTCTTCAATATCAGCCACAGCAACTTCTTTCAAGATACGTCTCCAAAGGCAAAGGAAACAAAAGCAAAAATGAACTTTTGGGACTTCATCAAGATCAAAAGCTTCTGCACAGCAAAGGAAACAGTCCACAAAACAAAGAGGCAACCCAGGGAATGGGAGAAGATATTTGCAGATGACAGTACACAAAAAAGGTTGATATCCAGGATCTATAAAGAACTTCTCAAACTCAACACACACAAAACAGATAATCATGTCAAAAAATGGGCAGTAGACATGAACAGACACTTCTCCAATGAAGACATACAAATGGCTATCAGACACATGAAAAAATGTTCATCATCACTAGCCATTAGGGAGATTCAAATTAAAAGCACATTGAGAGGGGCGCCTGGGTGGCTCAGTGGGTTAAAGCCTCTGCCTTCGGCTCAGGTCATGATCTCAGGTTCCTGAGATCGAGCCCCACATTGGGCTCTCTGCTCGGCAGAGAGCCTGCTTCCCTCTCTCTCTCTCTGCCTGCCTCTCTGCCTACTTGTGATCTCTGTCTGTCAAATAAATAAATAAAATCTTTAAAGAAAAAAAACCGCTTTAAAAAAAAAAAAGGCACATTGAGATACCACCTTACACCACTTAGAATGGCCAAAATCAGCAAGACAGGAAACAACATGTGTTGGAGGGGATGTGGAGAAAGGGGAACCCTCTTCCACTGTTGGTGGGAAGGCAAGTTGGTGCAGCCACTTTGGAGAACAGTGTGGAGATTCCTTAAGAAATTAAAAATAGAGCTTCCCTATGACTCCACAATTGCACTACTGGGTATTTACCCTAAAGATACAGATGTAGTGAAAAGAAGGGCCATCTGTACCCCAATGTTTATAGCAGCAATGGCCACGGTCGCCAAACTGTGGAAAGAACCAAGATGCCCTTCAACGGATGAATGGATAAGGAAGATGGGGTCCATATACACTATGGAGTATTATGCCTCCATCAGAAAGGATGAATACTCAACTTTTGTAGCAACATGGACGGGACTGGAAGAGATTATGCTGAGTGAAATAAGAAGATATGGTCCATATATACAATGCAGTATTATGCTTCCATCAGAAAGGATGAATAGCCAATTTTTGTATCAACATGGACGGGACTGGAGGAGATTATGCTGAGTGAAATAAGCCAAACAGAGAAAGTCAATTTTCATATGATTTCACTTACTTGTGGAGCATAAGGAATAACATGGAGGACATTAGGAGAAGAAAAGGAAAAGTGAATTGGGACAAATTGGAGGGGAGATGAAACATGAGATATTATGGGCTCTGAGAAACAAACTGAGGGTTTTGGAAAGGGAGGGTATTGGGGGGATGGGTTAGACTAGTGGTGGGTATTAAGGAGGGCACATATTGCATGGAGCACTGGGTGTGGTGCATAAACAATGAATCTTGACACACTGAAAAAAAAAACAAAATAAAACAGTTGCGTTTAAAAAAAAAAAGATACCTCTTTAAAGACACATCCAATTCCCTCTCTGCCACCATCTCTAACTTCTGGAAATTCCTTATTGTTTTCCATTTATACAATTTTGTCTTTTCAAAAACGTTATATAAATGGAATCACATGGTTGCTTTCTTATACACTAACAATGAAAACACAGAAAGGGAAATTAGAGAGTCGATTCCATTTACTATAGCACCAAGAACCATAAGATATCTGGGAATAAACCTAACCAAAGAGGTAAAGGATCTGTACTCGAGGAGCTGCAGAACACTCATGAAAGAAATTGAAGAAGACACAAAAAGATGGGACACCATTCCATGCTCTTGGATCAGAAGAATAAACATTATTAAAATATCTATACTGCCTAGAGCAATCTATACTTTTAATGCCATTGTGATCAAAATTCCACCGGTATTTTTCAAAGAGCTGGAGCAAATAATCCTAACATTTGAATGGAATCAGAAGAAACCCCGAATTGCTAAGGAAATGTTGAAAAAGAAAAACAAAACTGGGGGCATCGTGATGCCTGATTTCAAGCTTTACTACAAAACTGTGATCACCAAGACAGCACGGTACTGGCATAAAAACAGACACATAGACCAGTGGAACAGAGTAGAAAGCCCAGATATGGACCCTCAACTCTATGGTCAAATAATCTTTGATAAAGCAGGAAAAAATATATGTTGAAAAAAGTCTCCTCAATAAATGGTGCTGGGAAAATTGGACAATCTGTAGAAGATATATATACATATAGCTATGTATATATATACATATAATATATGTAGAAGATATATATACATATAGCTATATGTAGAAGAATGAAACTTTACCATTCTCTTACACTGTACCCAAAGATAAACTCGAAATGGATAAAAGACCTCAACGTGAGACAGGAATCCAGCAGAATCATAGAGGAATGCACAGGCAGTAACCTCTTTGATATCAACCACAGCAACTTCTTTCAAGATATGTCTCCAAAGGCAAAGGAAACAAAAGCAAAAATGAATTTTTGGGACTTCATCAATATCAAAAGCTTCTGCACAGCAAAGGAAACAGTCAACAAAACAAAGAGGCAACCCAGGGAATGGGAGAAGATATTCGCAAATGACAGTACAGACAAAAGGCTGATAGCCAGGATCTATAAAGAACTCCTCAAACTCAACACACACAAAACAGATAATCATGTCAAAAAATGGGCAGAAGACATGAACAGACACTTCTCCAATGAAGACATACAAATGGCTAACAGACACAGGAAAAATGTTCATCATCACTAGCCATCAGGGAGATTCAAATCAAAACCTCATTGAGATACCACCTTACACCAGTTAGAATGGCCAAAATTAGCAAGACAGTAAATAATGTGTGTTGGAGAGGATGTGGAGAAAAGGAAACCTTGTTACACTCTTGGTGAGAATGCAAGTTGGTGCAGCCACTTTGGAAAACAGCATGGAGATTGCTTAAGAATTAAAAATAGAGCTACCCTATGACCCTGCAATTGCACTACTGGGTATTTACCCCAAAGATACAGATGTAGTGAAAAGAAGGGCCATCTGTAGCCCATTGTTCATAGCAGCAATGGCCACAGTCACCAAACTGTGGAAAGAACCAAGATGCCCTTCAACAGATGAATGGATAAAGAAGATATGGTCCATATATACATTGCAGTATTATGCCTCCATCAGAAAGGATGAATACTCAACTTTTGTAGCAACATGGACGGGACTGGAAGAGATTATGCTGAGTGAAATAAGTCAAGCAGAGAAAGTCAATTTTCATATGGTTTCACTTATTTGTGGAGCATAACAAATAACATGGAGGACATGGGGAGATGGAGAGGAGAAGGGAGTTGGGGGAAATTGGAGGGGGAGACAATCCATGAGAGACTATGGACTCTGAAAAATGATCTGAGGGTTTTGAAGGGGTGGGAGGGGGTTGTAGATTGGGTGAGCCTGGTGGTGGGTATTATGGAGGGCACATATTACATGGAACACTGGGTGTGATACATAAACAATGAATTCTGGTACACTGAAAAGAAATTTTTAAAAAACACTATTTCTGAAGAGCAGTAAAGCAAAGCACAATAAAATGAGGTGGCATGTAATGCAATCCCTCATATTGATAGACTAAAAAGAAAAATCACATGATCATATCAATAGATGCAGGAAAAGCATTTCACAAAACCCAGTACCCATTTATAATAAAAACTCTTTAGACTAGGAAGAAGAGGAAACTTCTTCAACTGATTAAGAATTTTTTTGAAAACCTTCAGTTAATATCCTACTTTATGGTGAGAAACTCAGAGGTTTCCCACTAAGATCAGGTACAAAGCAAGGTTGTACCCTCTCATCACTCCTTTTTAAAACTGTACAGAAAATTCTAGCTAATGCAATAAGACAAGAAAAGGAAATAAAAGGGAGTCAGAATGGGAAGGAAAAAATAAATCTGTCTTTGTTCAGTGATGACATGACAATGTATGTAGAAAATCCAAAAAAACCCACATCAACCAAAACATGCCCCCACCCCAAAACTAGTAAGTGATTATAGCAAGATTGCAGGATATGAGATTAATGCACAAAAGTCAGTTGCTGTCCTATATACCAGCAATGAGCTAGTAGAATTTGAAATTAAAAACACAAAACCACTTACACTAGTCAAAAGAAATAATGAAATACTTGGGTATAAAGCTAGCAAAGTAGGTACAAGATGTAGATGAAGAAACTACAAAACTCTGAAGAATGAAATAAGAGAAGAACTAAATAAATGGAAAGCTACTCCATATTTATGGTTATATTATCAAGATGTCAGTTCTTTCCAAATTGATCTATAGACTCGATGTAGTCCCAATCAAAATCCAAGCAAGTTATTTTGTGGATGTCAACAAACTGGTTTGAAAGTTTATATGAAGAGGCAAAAGGCCCAGAATAGCCAACACAATATTGAAAGAGAAGAACAATATTGGAGGACTGACACTACCTAACATCAAGACTTACTAGAAAGCTACAGTAATCAAGACAGTGTGGTATTGACAAATCATAGCTAAATAGATTGATGGAACAGAATAAAGAGTCCAGAAAGAGACCCCCATTAATATAGTCAACTGATATTTGGCAAAGGAGCAAAAACAGTATGACAGAGCAAAGAGTGTCTTCAAAAAAGGCTACTGGAACATCTAGACATCCACATGTAAAAAAATGAATCTAGACTTAACGCTTTCATAAGACTTTACTCAGAAAGACTGCAGACCTAATGTAAAACACAAAAGTATAAAACTCATGAAAGATAACATATGAGAAAACCTAGGTGACCTTGGCTAAGTTGATAACTTTTTAGATATAACACCAAAGGCATGATTCATGAAGGAAATAATTGATAAGCTAGACTTCATAAAAATTAAAAACTGTTCTGTGTGGGGCATCTGAGTGGCTAGTTGGTTAAGTGTCTCTTGATTTCAGCTCAGGTCATGATCTCAGGGTTGTGAGATCAAGCCTCATGTCAGGCTCCATGCTCAGTGGGGTCTGCTTGAGATTCTTTCTCTTCCTCTCCCTCTATACCCCTACTCTTTGTCTCTCTCACTCTTACTCTCAAATAATAAATAAATCTTTTTTTAAAAAAACTGTTCTGTGAAAGACAATGTCAAGAGAATGAGAAAACAGACCACGGTCTGGGAGAAAATATTTGCAAAATACATATTTGATAAAGAATTTTTACCCAAAATATACAAAGAACTCTTAAAACTCAAAAACTTAATTAAAAAATGGACCACAGACCTTGATAGACACATCACCACAGAAGATATACAGGTGGAAAATAAGCATATGAAAAGATTTTCCACCTCCTATGTCCTCAGAGAAATGAGTATTAAAACAACAACAAGATACCACCACACACCTATTAGAATGAACAAAATCTGTAACACTGACAACAGCAAATGCTGGCAAAGATGTGGAGCAACAGGAACTGATTCATTGCTGGTGGAATGCACAATGGTATTGCCACTTTTGAAGATGGTTTGGCAGTTTTTTACAAAACTAATCATACTCTTGGTAATGTACTAAGTCATACTTAGTAACATACTCACACAATCCAGGAATTTCAGTGCTTGGTGTTTACTCAAAGGAGTTGAACACTTTTATTCTCATAAAAGCTTACACATAGTTGTTTTAACAGCTTCATTCATAATTGCCAAAACCTGGTAGCAACATAGATGTGCTTCAGTAGATGAACTGATAAACAAATAAACTTTGGTACATCCAGCGATGGAATATTATCCAACACTGAAAAGAAATGAGCTATCAAGCCATGAAAAATTATTGAGAAGTCTTAAATACATATTACTAAGTGAAAGAAGTCAATATGAACAGATTACATACTATATGGTTCCAACTATATGACATTCTATTAAAACTATGTAGATGGTAAAAATATCAGTAGTTGCTCAGGGCTGGGGATAGGAGGGAGGGGATGAATGGGCAAAAGACAGAATTTTTAGGGTAATAAATACTATATGATATTATATTGATGTATACATGTCATTATGCATTTTTACAACACCAAGAGTGGACCATAATGTCAACTACGGACTTTAGGTGATCTTGATGTGACATTGTAGATTCATCAAATATAACAAATGTACCACTCTGTTGGGGGATGTTTTTAATGAGGGAGGCTATGCATGTGTGGGGCAGGAGGGTTATAGGAAATCTCTGCACCTTCCTTGAAATTTTGCCATGAATCTGAAACTATTATTAAAAACACTCTTTAACAACAACTACAGCCAGCAGTATACTTAAATTTGGTGAAAGATTAAATACTTTTCCCTAAGATCAGGAACAAAAGGATATCTGCCCTCGCCGCTTCCATTCAACATTGTACTAAAGGCTCTCTAGTCAATGCAATGGGGGTGGGGGAAGTAGAGCATATAGATTGTAAAGAAAAAGTTAAACTGTTTTTATTCATAAACAACATTCAACCTATGCAGAAAATCATAAAATATCTATAAAAAGCCACCAGAACTAAGCAGTGTGTTTAAGAAGGTCTCGTGAGTCAAAATCAAAGTACAAAAATAAATTATATTTTTATGTAGCAATGTTTCTTTTAGTGTTTATCTGTTGGTCATGAAGTCTTTTAATATTTAGTTATCTGTAAATGCTCTTTCACATACATTTTTGAAGGATATTTTCAATGGGTATAGAATTCTAGGTTGGAGTTATTTTCCTTAACCATTTTGAAAATAATCTATTGTCTTCTGACTTCCATTATTTTCATTGAAATATCAGGTGTCTTTTTTTTCTCTATGTCTAAGATTTTCTTTTTGTCTTTTGTTTTCAGCACTTCTATTATGATGCTCCTAGTTTTCCTTTTATTTATTGCTCCTGGGGTATTAGTATTTCTTAAATATGTGGCTTGATATCTTTTGTGAGTTTTAGAAAATTCTCAGGCATTATCTCTTCAAATATTTCTTCTGTCTTACTCTCCTCCACTACTCTTGGGCTCCAGGAAAGTCTCAGAACTTTTGTACCCAACTTATTACATGTTCTCTGAAAGAAATTGGCTTAACATGCCCTCATCTTTCTCTGTTAATATTTTTAGGCTATCATGCTGTAATTTTGTTGCATATCAATAAAAATAATTTTTTTACTTAAGATGAGTACTAAAGCTTCTGAATACCTTTCAAAAGAATAATCATAATCTTTCTTTCTTTGATTTATGCCTTCTTGTGAATTAAATGGATGTTGGCTTTAAAAAAAGAGCATCAGTCTCAAATACTGTTTTGATACTTACACTGTATTTTATAAGCATTAACTTCTATTCACCCATAGTTATGGAAAAAGTCTGTATCCTTCATTTATTACTACCAGCTAGGGATATATGATTGTGGATGCATATTTCTGTTTCAGCTTTTGTTTGAGCAGCTTCCAAAACATCATCCTATAGGTTTTTAGAATCTGTGCCAAGTTCAGCTCAGATTAAGTTTCTTTGTTAGAATTGCTTTTTAAAGCATCTGGATCAGAAATCATATACTTCTGCTGCATAGCAAAAGAACATTTGGAAATCATCAGGGGCATCATAATAGAAGATGATAGTATTGTATGTTCTTTCTCAGAGTAGGTAAAGACTACAACAAAAATAATTTTATTAAGAATTTAGAAAATGCTGTTTTGATATTGTTAAAACATGTAGAGCAGAGGATGGCTGGCTTCAAAAATAATGTCATTCTACACATTATTATTCCTAAAACCATCATAGAATATTTCTAGGTAAAACAGAGATTTCTGCTTTTTACCTATTTTCAATGGTATACAAACAGGCACACACACAAATATGTTAAGAAGGCATGCAGTGTTAAAAAATTTTTGTTTAATGTGATAATTTTATTTTTGTTTCTTCCCTAAATTTGAAACAGAGACCTAAATTATTCTTCATATCCTTTTAAAAAACAGCATTCATTTTGTTAGGTTTGGTTTAGATTTCATTAGATGACAATAATCACTTTGCTCTCCTAAAGAGAAAGATCCATTTTTTTATTTAAAAAAAAAAAAAAGAAACACAAAACTCCAAGAGAAGCCTTCAATTTTTAATATAGTACATTGTGTCATTTTTGTAAATGGGAAAGTGTTTCAAAAATAGTCTCAGAACTTTTGTACCTATGAAGTAAACTTAAATCTATGGTTTTTAGGCTCTCTAATGTTTCCAAAATGATTGATGGATTTTGGAGAAATCATTTGATTATTCCATATATAGCCATGAGAGGGTACATTCAGGTTGTGGTTTGGAAATCCAAATGATTTAGTGGATAAGCTCCAGACTGTGGAACCAGAAGAAAAGAGTTCTTTTTCTGGTTGGAGTGTGACCTTTGTCATGTTCACCTCTGCTATTCTCAAATTTAGAAATAACTTTCTCTTCTATGTTCATTTCCAAAGATAGTGTGAAATCACCAAGGTACATCACAACCTAATTTTACTTTCTCATAGCTATATATGGGGTTATCAAATGATCTCTCCAAATCTCATTAATCATTAAATTATGATTAGTATGACCATTTTTGTACCAATTTAAATATTATAGTTCTTACTTTTATGAATCATATAACCTTCGTATTGATAGCACCATTTTTCAAAATCTAGCCTAATATATGTTTTTATTTTCTTCCTCTCATTAGCCAAGGAAGATAGTAGAGGAAAGGCGGACACATTCTTTAGAGAGTAAGGAAATACAATTTTGCTTCTTTATAGTCTACCTTATCTGTACCTTAAAGACATAGCTAAAATGTGATGTCTGAAATATATGTAGCAATGAAGTTTTTATTGATTGATATAAATATGGATGGCTTTGTTCAGCTGAATACTGCTGGTAGGAGTTACTGGCGTATGTAATACATTATCTTATTACACTCATTTTATGGAAGCTGATCCTGATGGGACAGTGGAAGGAGAGCTTTCTCCAGCTTTCTGGAAAAGCAATTAATCCTACTGCTTATGTAGCAACCATGTCTTGGATCACATTGGTGTACTGGCACCCTTTCTCCTTTTATTAAAACAAAAATGCAGCTGCTGACCAGAAGTGCAGCTCTACAAGTGGGGCTTTCATCGTACTGGTAAGAGATTCATATCCAGGGTTGACATCATTTCAGTTATGGCTTTTTCATTATTAAATTTTGGAATTTCAAGTTTGTTTATTAAAGATTTAAAGCTATAGGTTAAATCACCAAATT
This sequence comes from Lutra lutra, assembly GCF_902655055.1. Taxonomy (NCBI): domain Eukaryota; kingdom Metazoa; phylum Chordata; class Mammalia; order Carnivora; family Mustelidae; genus Lutra; species Lutra lutra. Next base: position 34,914,069 of record NC_062293.1, read on the forward strand.
GAAATCCACTTATTTTTCTATCCTATGATAAGTGGATAAGGTGTGCTGGAAAATGTATTTTTCAGATTTTACCACCAGATGAATTATTTTAATTGTGAAATACATGGTATCATAAGGAAATTGATAATTTTCCCTGAATCTTTCTGTTCTGAAACATTTCTATTTTATATGTAACTGTCCATGTTCCTCAGTTTGTAAGTAAATTTAGTAAGTAAGTTTAACAAATATTTTAGAGTTATTGACTATTAACTGTTGGTAAAAATAGTGGCCAGGACTTTTACTTAGTCCTTGTGGCAACTTTACTGTGTACTTCATCTGTTTCTCATCAGTATTGAAAATTGATAATTCTTTAAAACATGTTGCATTCACTAATGCTAACAAAGATTTTCAACTCTTAGTATAGTCTTGCATATAAGGGCTCTTTTAATTTGTAATCCAGTCTTTTTCAAGGCGGTTCATCTTTTACTGCAAAACCAAAAATTAGCAGAATACTTTTATCTAGGGTTTAATGTAAATTTTATTTTAAATAGCAGAAGCAGTATTGTATAGTTAACAGACACTTTTACGAAGACATTTATGAAACAGAAAGTTCCAACTGCAGTATATTTTATGTTTGTAAATTTCTAATACTTTGGATTTTTTATATTTTAGGTCTTGCTTTCCCATTCAATCAGTCTATTGGGTTTCAATTTTGACCTCTGTGAAATCCATTTTACCAAAGACCATTGGTCTTTGGTAAAATGGATTTTTATATATATATATGTATATATATACATATATATATATATAATATATGTATATATACATATAATATATGTAAAATGGCTTCTATTCTCATGCCATTCTATTCTCATTTCAATTTTGACCTCTGTGAAATCCATTATTATATATATATATATATATAATATATATATATTATACCAATGGTCTTTGGTAAAATGGATTTTTATATATATATGTATGTATATATACATATATTATATATGTATATATACATATAATATATGTATATATACATATAATATATGTAAAATGGCTTCTATTCTCATGCCCTGTGCATTGTGCATATATACTAGTAGGTAATAGTTGTTTTTCAGAAATTGTTGTTATTGGGGACCTGGGTGGTTCAGTCAGTTAAGCATCTGCCTTCGGCTCAGGTCATGATCCCAGGGTCCTGGGATTAAATCCTGCATCAGGCTCCCTGCTCAGCAGAGAGCTTGCTCTCCTCACTCTACCTGACATTCCCCCTGCTTGTGCTCTCCCTCTCTTTCTCTGTCAAATAAATAAATAAAATCATTTTAAAAAATTTAAAATCAATAATAAAATAAATAAATAAAATAATCAATAATTTAAAAAAATTTAAATCAATTAAAAAATAAAATTGTTATTTATTGTTTTGCTATTTAAGATAAAAATAACAGAACAAATAACTGGAATAATGGCTGACACATCACTCTGACATGTATTCTTTAAAGACTTTTTAAATTGGTTACATACTGCAGGGGACAGGGCAGGAAAATCTAAAAGTTTACAGTTCTTAAGATAAAAATATGTGTTGCTGTGTTCCAACGTCAATTCTCTGATACCAATTGGGTGTTCTACTATTCAATTCAATTATGATACCAACTACCCAAGTTAGAGTCAGATTCCACACATTTAAGACAAAGTTCTTCACAAGACAACGCTCACATCAGATCCCAATTGCAAGTTTTGGATGTCACCAAACACCCACATTTCTGTCTGGCCTACTACAAATTCAGCCAGGGCCTCATGCAACCTCTTCAGGTTTGATAATTCTAGAATGACTCACAGAATTCAGATAAGTGCTACATTTATAATTGCCACTTTATTATAAAGGATACAAATGAATAGTCAGATGAAGATATATACAGGACAAGGTTTGGAATGGTCCAAAGTACAGAGTTCTGTCTCTGTGGAGTCATGCTATCTGCCACCAGCATATTAATATGTTCACCAACCAGGAAGCTCCCCTGAACCTGTGTGTCTAGATGGTTGCATTACATAGACTTAATAAATCAAATCACAGAACACTGTGATTGATCTCTCTAGACTACCTCTTTTCCCTGAAGGTTGGACTGGCCCAAAGTTCCAACACTCTAATCATGTGGTTCATTTTCTGGTTATAACCCTCATTCTGAAGTTGTCTGGGGCCCTGTCTTGAGTCACCTCATTAGCATGATGAAGACACTCCCATCACTCAGGAAATCTGAAAGGTTTTTTGAAGCTCTGTGCCATGAATAAGGCCAGATAAAGATTTAATTATACCATGGTTGTCTATTATAATGGTTATAATTATAAATACTTTTATGAGATAAAACATAAAGAGATATTTAGAAAGAGAATTCTGATGTAGGGCTCATCAGTAAATTAATGATAGGCACATTGGATATGTCTCTTGTGGGAGTTGCAGGTTTTTAAATTTCTACATCTACAATTAAGCTAGGTTTAAAGACTGGACCATTTTCTTACATCATATACAAAAAGAAACTTAAAATGTATTAAATACCTAAATATGAGATATGAAGCCATAAAACTCCTAGAAGAAAACATAGGCAATAATTAATTTTACATTAGCTATAGCAACATTTTTCTAGATGTGTCTCCTCAGGCAAGAGAAACAAACATATGCTCAGCAAAGGTAAACATCAACAAAATGAAAAGGCAACCTACTGAATGGGAGACGATATTCACAAATGATGTATTTGATAAGGGGATAATATCCAAAATATATGAAGAATTTATATAACTCAAGAGTGAAAAAACAAATAAATAACCTGATTAAAATAGGCAGAGAATCTGAAGAGACATTTCTCCAAAGAAGACATACAGATGGCCAACAGACACATTAAAAAGATTCTCAACATCACTCATCATGAGGGAAATGCAAATCAAAACCACAATGAAATACCATCTTCTACCTGTCAGAATGGCAAGAATCAAAAAGACAAGAATAACAAATATTGGTGAGGATGTGGAGAAAAAGGAACCCTCATGCATGGTTGATGGAAATGTAAATTGGTACAGCCACTGTGGAAAATAGTATGGAGTTTCCTCAAAAAATTAAAAATAGAAATACCATGTGATCCAGTAATTCAACTTCTGGGTATTCATCCAAAGAATACAGAATCATTAATTCAAAAAGATACATGCACCTCTATGTTTACTTCAGCATTATTTACAATAGCCAAGATATGGAAGCAATCCAAGTCCATCCATAGATGAATCGATATAGATGTGGTATATACATACAACGGAATTTTACTCATACATAAAAAAGAATGAAATCTTGCCATTTGTGACAATTTGTATGAAACTAGAGGGTAATATGCTAAGTGAAATAAGTCAAACAGAGAAAGACAAATAACCATATGATTTCACTTGTATATTGAATCTAAAACACACACACACACACACACACACACAAATGAATAAACAAACAAAAAGCAGAAACAGAGGATAAATACAGAGAATAAACCAATGGTTGCCAGAGGGGTGGGGAGATAGTAGATGAGCTAAATAGAAGAAGAGGAGTGGGAGATACAGGCTTCCATTTGTGGAATGAATAAGTCATAGCAATAAAAGACATAGCCTAGGAGATATGGTATATCAATGATGCTGTAACAGCATTGTCTGGTGACATAAGGTAGCTCCACTTATGGTGAGCATAGCATGACATATAGATTTGTCTGATCACTATGTTGTACACCTTAAATTAATGTAACACTGTGTGTCAACTATACTTCAATTAAAAAAGAAAAGAAATGAAAACATGATTTTAAAAATATTTTTTAAATATCCATAATAACTGGTTACTTATTTGATACGGAATCATGAAAATAATGTTCTGATTCCTGTTTTACATTTTAAAAAGGCTTAAACTTCACAACTGCCAAACACCAGGGTACTTGAAATATGCACTTTCTACCCATTGAAAACTGGTTTTATTTATCATGAGTACGTTGTATTTATGATATCCATGTCATGGCAAATTGCGAAAACAAAGATTTAGTTATTAAGTTATTAAGTTTAAGTTATTTTTTCAGCCATACATAATTAGTGCCAGAAACTGAAATCTGAATACTAATTTTCCATAGCCTGTGCTTAGCATGCTTATCCATAATATAATTCAATTACTAAAACACAAATTTATATGAAGTATTTGATAATATAATAATGATTTCATTGTATATATCACATGCCACATCTTATTTTTACTTTTGTTAATATCACTTCCAATTGACACAATAGATTTCCTTATGAAAAATGAATGAATGACATTATTCAAATCTCATAGAAACTGGGCAAACATGCTTTTTTTATTTTTTAAAAGGGTAGGAATTGAACTTAGGTTTTCTACTAAGTTCTAGGTCTCTATTGATTACTATATTAAATGTACACTTTTCTTATAAAATAATCATAAGTCACAAAAAAAGATATGAGGATTTATAATCTATGCATAGCTAGATTATAGAGTATTGAAGCTAAGATTGCTAACACCACCATAAGAAGAAATCAAGAAGTTTTTTAAAAATTATTTATTTATTTATTTATTTATTTATTTTTAATTTTATTTATTTTTTAAAATTTTTTATTTCTTTTCAGCGTAACAGTATTCATTGTTTTTGTACCACACCCAGTGCTCCATGCAATTCGTGCCCTCCCTAATACCCACCACCTGGTTCCCCCAACCTCCCACCCCAAGAATGATTTTTTAAATATATTCTTTTATCAGTATCAACCATCACTTTTTTCCAATGGAACTGGCAAATGCAGCAAAACACACAATTTTCAAGAAATTAATAAAATTAAATATTTTGAGTAGCAAATATAACATTTGAGTGAAATTATTGCTGTATTATGGGATACTGTAGACCAGCCACTAGAAGAGAGAACCATTGATTTTAGTAGGAAAAAACAATTTAAGATAACCTAAAAAAAAATCTTTAGTTTTCTAGATTTCTTTTGAAGCAATAAAATGGGAACAAAGTATATTCATTATTTATGTATCAAACACTAATCATCAATTACTTGAAATAATAACGTATTTTTAGTATATAATTTTTGTAAGAATGTTACATAGTTGGTATTTTGTGTGTGTGTGTGTGTGTGTGTGTGTGCGCGCGCGCGTGCCTGGAAAGTATATGTATATATTGTGGCAGTGGAAAGAAAAAGAAAAATGAAAGTACTTAGCAGTAATGAATAGAATGAAGGAAAAATGAGACTCAGAATAAGAAATAAGTGGAAAAGGCAGCCAGACTTACCTAATAGTATTTATTGGACTTTGGGGGTAAAAAATACATCTAGATTTTTCAAACAGATAAACATTGCTAGAATTTTACAATCAAGTATTTATTGAGTACATATTATATGCTTAAACTATGCTGATAAAGGGAACGAAAGGGAAGTTTAAAACAAGGTCCCTGCTTTCAAAGAATGTAAAATCCAGCAGGAGTGACTACCTAACATGCAAGACAACTAGAGAAGTAGATTACAGATATTGGTGTGGAATGAGTTGGCTTCTCAAATGAGGTAGAATTTGCAAGTTTTAGACAAAAAGCATGTGTATTCCTTTCTAAAGTTTTATACAATTATTCCTGAAAGCAGGGCTTCTTTTCTTTTCTTTTCTTTTTAAGATTTTATTTATTTATTTGACAGAGAGATAAAGAGCACAAATAGGCACAGTGGCAGGCAGAGGGAGAGGGAGAAGTAGGATCTCTGCTGAGCAGGTGGCCTGATGCCGGGCTTGATCGCAGGCCCCTGGGATCATGACTTCAGCCAAAGGCAGACACTTAACTGACTGAGCCACCCAGGCACCCCAGGTCTTCTTTGTTTTCATTAAGAAATTGTAGCTTCTTTGCTAAAAAAGTATGGTTACCACAATTCCCTTTACATAAAAGCAGGTTTATTTTAATGTTATAACCATTTTATGTTTTTCTAGAATGTACCTGCTAAAGATTTAAAGCCATGTTTTTGCAACACTTCCTATTTCTGCTTTAAGAGCCAGTCATATAAAGGTAAGCTGGTATTTTGATCCAAACCCTGATATGAGGCTGGAAGTTCTCCTTCCTCTTTTGCCACTCCCCTTTGTACATTAGATAAAGAAAAAAATATTAACAGAAAGTACCATAGAAACACAAATAATCAATGAAGATAAAATTGTGAGAAATAAGTTTTTACGTTACTCCAGTATTATTAAAATTATTTCAGAAAACATTACTATTTGATATTAAGACTTCAAAATTAATATATATGTGGTGAATATCATTATTATAATTGTATAGATCAAGATTGTTTTACAGTAAGAGAAGTCATTTGTGGTCAGTGGGGTATAAAATGTGGCTTTAGATGCCAAAGTGTTATGAAATTAAATTTATGTCAGTCTCTTTTTGCTTTCTTTTCTGTGGGTTAATCATGAATCTACTATGTCACTTGAGTTTGCTTAACAGCTTGTGTTGATGAAAAGATACTGGTCTTAATATATAGTAAGGGTGGTTATAATAAACCTAGTACAATATGCTGAAAATTTTTATGAGTCAGTTCATAATGTACATGTGAACCTGTCAAAAAAAAATCAATACCTTAGTGAAGGATAAAGTTGAGGTGAAGTGGCAAAGATCAGAATTTTTAGATTATTCTACCATTTGCTTTAAAACTTTTTGAAAGTAGTTATTTTAGAATTATATGTGGATTGCATTTGCATATTTTTAGCTAGCTATTTTGCCTCATTAGATTAGTAATCAAATGAATGATACTTTACTGGGAAATTTCCCAATCTGGATGTTAAGAAAAATTGGATATGATGATATTAATTTGCTGTTAACTAATGTTATACAACATTGTTAAATGACAGTCCATCTGTCAAATTAACATCATGACATCCTACTTGTTATTTTAATATGTTATAATGATGAAATGTGTTTTTTAGATATGTTTTACATTTGCACTAAGTAATGGAAAGTACAATATATTATGTGCCTGTGCCCTGAGGAGAGATTTTAACAAAAATAATTGAAGGTAATAAATCTTAGCCGCTTTTCCTCTGTGTTGCCCCTACCCCAGTATACCTTTTATATTATTATATCTCCTCTACATAGCAAGCTTTCTAGATAGTAACAAAGTTGGAGCACTATTGTGTGTTTTATAGAATAAAACCCACAATTCCTGCCAAAAAATTTACTTTGCCCTGAAATGTTGCTTTAATAAACACTCTCTATGATCGCTTTTATGATGATTTGATCCCCTTGACCAAGATTGAAATGCATTCTTGAATGATGTTGCTATTGAACAAAAGACAAGTTTTTCAAATAATTAGGAACATCTACAGGCTAATAAATCTCCCCTACAGTTTTAATTTGATTGTATACCTGGTAGGTGTTTTTGCTTAAGAGAGTGTGGGGGTGGGGGAGTATGCATGATTTATAATGTGTTTGGATTTTTGTTTAAATTGTCATGGGCAGCAATGATAAAATTTGGTGCAAAGAAGTAATGCAATTCATATTTGATATTATTGTCTTTAATCATGCCTTGATCTCGCCAATATTCCCTATTGTGATTTTTTAAAAAAAATTTGAGATGGCTAATTTTGGGACACATTATTTTAATAACTGGTGTTCCTCATAGTGCTTTGTTTTCATGTGTAAATAATATAGCATAGATGATTATACACTATCTTTTCAAAAATGGTTACAGGGTTTTGTAGCTTTTTAATAACATTATCCAGAGTGTTTTTGGTGTATTTAAATGTGACAATATATTGTGAAAAGCAAATTTTAAAATTATATAAATGGAATACTTTTCAACAAGAAATAATGATGTGAATGAAAACTAATCCAATATATATGAACATAGCCCAGGCTTGCCATAGTGGTTTATCCATTAATTTTCTTAGCCCAGGTGTTTGTTTAGTGGGAAGTCATCTCATGAAGTGATGATAGATGTATTTTACTCAGAGCTAGTTACACAAGTCCAACATTTTATACTTTTCATGCTCAAAACTGCTTAGGAACCTTTGCTTATAAAAGTTTAAAAATCACAATTGGAGAAAATTGTTCATGATCTTTCAATAGAAGAAACGCTTTCTGAAAGCTTTCAATGAACAAAATAGGACATTTTAAAACCTAGGTAGGAATGAATTTTATTCATAATGTTATTATAAAATTCTTTTTGAATAACATTAGAGCAGATTTTTTTCTAAAATGGAAAAAACTTTACTAATTTTTCATACTTAAAAAAAGGGCAATATATTTTTGTTGTAAAAATCAACAATACAAAAGTCCCAAAACTAGAAATTCTACCCAATCTTACCTCTCAGAGAAAACCATTGTTAGTACTTTGCTGTATGTCTTTTCAGGATTTTTTAAAAAAAATAGTTTTAAAATTGCCTTATACTTACACATAGTACTTTGCAAACTGCCTTTTTTCACTTACTATATTATGGATAACTTTCCATGTCAATACATATAGATCTTGATAATTTTTAATGACACATAGTATTCTGTTCGTAGTTAACTCCCTATAGGTAAATAACAGTTTATTTAATGAATCTCTCTAGTGATGGTCATTTAGGTTGTTTCCAGTTCAGAGCTTTTATAAACATTACATTTGTTTAATGATTTCCTTGGAATAAATTCTAAAAATTCAAATTATTGGATTAAGTATTTAGATGTTTTAAAGTTTTATATGTCTTGTCTAGTTGTTCTCGGAGAGAGTTATGCTGATCAATATACAAATTTACAGTGCCACCAACAGTATATGACAGTATCCACACCTTCGCCTACTCTGTGTATAATCCATGTTTCTAATATTTGTTAATTGGATATGACGGAGTAGCACATCTTATTTACCAACAAGTCTAGGTTTTTTTCATTTGCGAAGTACTAGAAAATACTTATGTATTATGTTTTTTCCCCATTTTTCTATCTCTTCTTATTTATTGGTAAAAGAGTTTTAGTGAAGATATTAGTCCTTTGTGATGGAGTGTCTGGGTGGCTCAGTTAAGTGTCTGCTTTTGGCTCAGGTCATGATCTCAGGGTCCTGGGACAGAGCCCCACCTGGGGCTATTTGCTCAGCAGGGAGCCTGCTTCTCCCTCTCTCCCTGCCCCTCCCCCTTGCTTATGCTCTCTTTTTCTCTCTCTCTCAAATAAATAAGTAAAATCTTCTATAAATACTACTCCTTTGTGTATTATATGTTAAAATGTATTTTTAAATTTTGTGTTTTGTGTCAATATGTGGTCAATTATGTGGTTAATTTTATTAGTTTTTTTACTGATAGTTTCTAGCTTTAGTGCATGCTAAAGAAGGTCTTCCTTACTCAGATTATGATAATAACTTTTGTTTTCTTCCAGTGCTTCGATAATTCTGTTCCATTTATTTCTTTTTTATTCATTTTGAATTGATATGCAGTTAACATACAATAAATTGTACATATTTAAAATATAAAACTTGACAAGTTTTTATATTTATAACCCATGAAACCACCAACCCAAGATGATGTGCATACTCAGCACCTCAAAAAGGTGTTTCATGCTTCTTTGTATTTCCTTCCTCCCATCTCTTTTTCCCCTACCCCTCAACAACCACTGATTAGCTTTAGCTTTCCGTCACTGTAGATGCATTTTCTAGAATTTTCTATGAATGGCATAGTAAAGCATAGTAAATAGTAAAATAGTAAAGTAAAAAATAGTAATAAATAGTAAAAAATAGTAAAGCATGCTTTTTTCCTCTGGCTTCTTTAACTTGGCATAATTATTTTGAGATTCATCTGTCATTGCATATAACAATAGTTAATTCCTGGGAGGGGAAAAAAACCCCAATGATTAATTCTCTTTTATTGCTGAGTAGCATTTCATTATATAACTATGCCAAAATTTGTTTATTTGTTCACATGTTGATGGACATTTGGGTTATTTCATGTTTGGGGCTATTACAAATAAATCTACTGTGAACATTCATGTACAAGTCTTTGTATGGACATTTACTTTCATTTCTCTTGGGTAAATACCTAGGAGTGGAATGGCTAGAGAATATAATCAGTGCATATTTGATTTTTGAGAAACTGCCAAACTGTTTTCCAAAGTGATCATACCATTTTACCTTCCTACCAACAGTTTTTCCATATTTTTGCCAACACTTCGTGTGGTCAGTCTTTTTAATTTTAGCCATTCTAGTAGGTGTGTAGTGGTATTTTATTAAAACATTAATTTGCATTGCCCTAATGCTTAGTCTATTCATATGTTTTCATGCCATTCACATATATTATTTGGTGAAGTATCTGTTCCAACCTTGTGTCCATTTAAAAAAATTGTTTTGTTTTCTTGTTGAGTGTGGAGAGTTCTCTATGTATTCCAGATTCAAGTCTTTTATCAGCTGTAAGCTTTGCAAATATTGCAAATATTTTCTTTAAGTCTGTGGTTTGTCCTTTTTTTTCTTTTTTAAGATTTTATTTATTTATTTATTTGACAGAGAGAGAGAGAGAGAGAGAGATCACAAGTAGGCAGAGAGGCAGGCAGAGAGAGAGAGAGGAGGAAGCAGGCTCCCCACTGAGAGCCCGACAGGGAGTTCAATCCCAGGACCCTGGGATCATGACCTGAATCGAAGGCAGAGGCTTAACCCACTGAGCCACCCAGGAGCCCCATGTCTTTTTATTTTCTTAACAGTGATTTTAAAAAAACAGAAGGCTTAAATTTTGATAAAGTCAAATTTGTCTATTTTTCTTTTTCAGATCATGCTTTTGGTATCATATCTAAAAAATCTTTGCCTAACCCCAGGTTACAGAGGTTTTTTTCCTCCATTTTCTAGATATTTGTGGGCTATGATGCATTTTAGGGTAATGCCTATATATGGTGCAAGATATGGATCCAAGTTAATTTGTTTGTATCCAGTTGTTTCAGCAACATTTGTTGAAATGAGTATCTTCTCTCCACTGGATTGCCTTTGCATCTTTGTAAAAAATAAGTCATCCATATATTTATGGATCTATTTCTGAACTCTCTATTCTGTTCCATCTATTTATTTGTCTACTTTTTACAGTACCGCACTGTCTTGCAATCAGATAATGTTAATCCTCCAACTTTGTTGTTTTTTTTTTTCAAAGTTGACGACTATTCAAGTTCCTTTGTATTTCCATATAAATGTTAGAATCACCTTGTCAATTTAAACAAAAAATGTTGGGGCGCCTGAGTGGCTCAGTGGGTTAATCCTCTGCCTTCAGCTTGGGTCATGATCTCAGGGTCCTGGGATTGAGTCCTGCATTGGGCTCTCTGCTCAGCAGGGAGCCTGTTTCCCCCGCTCTCTCTGCCTGCCTCTCTGCCTACTTGCAATCTCCCTTTCTCTGTCAAATAAATAAAAAAAACAAAATCTTAAAAAAAAACAAAACCAAAAAATGTTCACATGAATTTCGATTAAGATTGTAGTGAGAGGGCACCTGGCTGGCTCAGTTGGTGGAATATATGACTCTTGATCTCAGGGTTGTGAGTTCAAGCCCCATGCTTGGTGTAGAGATTACTTAAAAATAAAACCTAAAAAAAAAGAACAAGAAGATTGTAATTGGAAGAATTAACATCTTAAAAATATTGAATCATCCACATATGAACAGAGTATAACTTGCCATTATTTGGGTCTTTTTTAATTTCTCTCAACAGTGTTTTGTAGTCTGCATGTCTTGCCCATCTTCGGTCACACTTATTCCTAAATATTTTATATTTTTATGCTACTGTTGATTTGAATTTCAATTTCTGAATGTTGTTAGTATGTAAAAATATAATTGATTTTTGTATATTTATTTTGTGTCCTACAATCTAGATGAGCTCATTTATTAGTTCTAGTAGAATTTTGTATAATGCGTGAGATATTCTACACAAATGAACATGTTGTCTATGAACACAGACTTCCTTTTCAACTGGAAGCTTTTAAATTCTTCTTGTTTATTGCACTGAATAATGCCTCCAGTACAAGGAGCACTTGGGTGGCTCAGCTGGTTAAGCATCTGACTCTTGATTTTGGCTCAGGTCATGAACTCAAGGTAGTGAGATCCTTGTTATGGGCTCCATGTTGTATGTATGTTGGGCTCCATGCTCAGTGAGGAGTCTGCTTGAGATTCTCTCTCTCTCCATTTTCCTCTGCTCCTCCCTGTTGCACTCTCTCTGTCTCCAAATTAAATAGATATATCTTAAAACAACAACAACAAACACCTCCAGTACAATATTGAATAGGCATAATGAGAAGAAACAAATTTGTCTTGTTATTGATCCTAGGGAGAAAGCATTCAGTCATTCACCATTAAGTATGATGCTGTATATGAATTTTTCTGTAAATGCCTTTTAAGAAGTTGAAGATATTTTCTTGTATTCCCATTTGCTGAGTTTTTATCAGGAATGTTTGCTGGGATTTTATCAAATGCATTTTCTGTATCTTGAGATGAATCATATGGTTCTTCTTTTATATATGTATAAATATATATTTTATATAATGTATAAATACATGTATATTCTATGTGTGTGTGTGTGTGTGTGTGTGTGTATGTGTGTGTGTATGATGATTCACACTGATTCACTTTTTAATGTTAACCTACCTTGCAATCCTGGAATAAACCCTTCAATTATTTCAATCCTGGAATAAACCTATGAATTGTCCTTTTCATATATTGATAGATTTGATTTGCAAAAATTTTATTTATAATTTTTACATCTATGTTTGTGAGGGGTATTAGTTCTGTAGTTTTCCTTTCTTGTAATATCTTTGATGGCTTTGGTATCAAGGTAATGCCAAACTCTGAATGGCTGAGAAATATTCTGCACTCTTCACTTTTCTGAAAGTTTTTATAGAATTTGATATTATTTATTCCTTAAGTGTTAGGTAAGATTTACAGTGGAGTTTTCCTTGTAGGTTTTTTTTTTTAAACAGTTTCAATTTCTTCAATAGATATAGGGCTACACAGATTATCTATTTCTTCTTGAGTGAGCTTTAGTAGGTTGAATCAAGGGATATTTTTTTTCCACCTAATTTAAGCTTTCAAATTTATGGACATAAAATTGCTTGTGATAAAAAAAATTGCTTGTAATATTCCCTATCATTATTTCAATATATGTAGGATCTATAGCATGTATTCTCTTTTATTGCTGATATTAGCAATTTGTGTCTTCTTGCTGTTTTTTTTTTCCTGATTAGTATGGTTAGTGGTTATCAATTATATTAATATTCATAAAATACCAGCTCTTGGTACAATCTATTTGCTCTCTTTTATTTTATTGATTTCTATTTTGTTATTTATTATTTCTTGTTTTTTTTTTTTTTCTTTGCTTACATTGGGCTTAATCTGCTCTTTTTTTCTAGTTTCTTAAGGTGTAAGTTGAGGTCAATTTTTTGAGATCTTTCTTCTTTTCTAATATATAGGCTTTTGGTACTAAAAATTTCTCTTCAGTCAAAATGCTTTTCAATTTGCTTCTGATTTCTTCTTTGGCAAATGCATTGTTTAGAAGTATATTTCATAGTTTCCAAATATCTGGGGATTTAAATATTTCTGTTATTGATTTCTAATTAAATTGCTTTGTAGTTATGAACATACTTTACATGACTTAAATGATTTTAAATTTATTAAGATTTGTTATATGGTCCAGAATATGGTTTATCTTGGTAAATGTTCCATAGTACTTGATAAGAGAGTTCATCCTGCTCTTGTTGGTTGGAGTGTCCAAGGTCATTGAAGATGTATTCAAGTTGTGTACCTGTACTGGTTTTCTCTCTACTTGTTCTATAAATGATTGAGAGAGGGGTTTTGAAATTTCCCTCTTAAAATTTATTTATTTATTTATTTATTTATCTTAAATTGGTTCCAGGCTGGGCCCAATGCAGGGCCTTGAACTCATGAACCTAAGATCAAAACCTGAGCTGAAATCAAGAGTCAGACACTTAACTGAATGAGCCATCCAGCTGTCCCAGAAGTCTCTCTCACTCTTTTTTTCTTTAAATATTTATTCATCTATTTTAGAGAGAGAAAGAGAGAATGCAGATGTGTGAGTGAGGGAAGGGGCAGAGGGAGAGAATCTTCAAGCAGACTCCCCACTGAGAGCAGAGCCCAGTATGGGACTCAATCCCACAACCCATGAAATCACAACCTGAACCAAAAACCAAGAGTCAGATGCCCAATGGACTGAACTACTCAGGTGCCCCCTGAAATCTTTTTTTTTTCCCCATTTGATTACATTTTATTTTTGGAAAGCCATCAGTCATTCTAGTTAGTCACATAGATTACATGAGCAAGAGATTTAAACAATGTTAATCATGAAATCCCACTTTGATCTACAAAAGTCAAGCTATGCTGTTAAACACAACCAAGATAATAAGAATACAAATGTCCCTAAGTCTACTGGATCTTGAGAATTATTCAGCAACACCCAAAAGAAAAAGGCAAAACTCTGTCCTCCTGAAAAAGTGTAGCACTTTTTTTTAAGATTTATTTATTTATTTGTTGGACAGACAGAGATCACAAGTAGGCAGAGAGGCAGGCAGAGAGAGAGAGAGGAGGAAGCAGGCTTCCAACCAAGCAGATAGCCCGATGCGGGGCTTGATCCCAGGACCCTGGGATCATGACCTGAGCAGAAGGCAGAGGCTTCAACCCACTGAGCCACGCAGGCACCCCTAAAGTGTAGCACTTTTTAGGAAACCAGGAGAACTTCCAAAAGCCTCAACATTTGTGATTATGTTAATAACCCTTACAAATGTGTGCTAAGTCAGGTAGGGGTCAACAAGTCAAACACACCCCTGTTGCTTTTCATGAGGACATTTGGAGGTCCCAAACTACAACCCCAGAGGCTCTTCCCTTTGTGTTCATACAGTATACATATACATATGAAGAGACTTGCTATGAGTACTACTTAAAATAGGCACACTTTTTTTTTTTAAAGATTTTATTTATTTATTTGACAGAGAGAAATCACAAGTAGGCAGAGAGGCAGGCAGAGAGAGAGGAGGAAGCAGGCTCCCTGCCGAGCAGAAAGCCCGATGCGGGGCTTGAACCCAGGACCTGGGATCATGACCTGAGCCGAAAGCAGTGGCTTAACCCACTGAGCCACCCAGGCGCCCCAAAAATAGGCACACTTAATACTGAAGGTCATTTTTAACAAAGAATGTCCCGATGTTCAGTCTTTAACTGTGTGTGACAAAGCCAAGATATACCACCAATCCGATAAAAAAAAAAGTTGGGGGGATAGTTTTAACACATCATTAATATATGCTAATAAGTTTTTCTAGTGAAGACAACAAAGCCCATTCACAACTGAGGGACAGAGGAAAACTCAGATTTTAGCCACTGTTACCTCTCAGAAGACAGACCTGGGGGTTCCATGCCCTGCCATGTGGAAAGCTCCCCTTCTTTCCTGCCAGACACCCAGTAGTTGAGATTGCAAAGGTCATTGTGATCACCCTGCATTGAGAATTTCACTGCCTCTGACAGCCCACACGTGGGAGCTTTGTTGTGCCTGCATGGCAGCATGGGAGCCATAAAGGGAGAGGATGAAAGCATTCCCTGTGAGAGGCTGTTAAAAAGAATCCCCTGCCCCAGTCCACCAAAAAAGCACCGATCATAGTATTTAATAACTACAACCAAGGAATCAGAGGGGAAATTACTGGGGCATGCAGAGAATCTAATGTACTCAAGCTGTCACTGCAAAGCTCGTCTTGCAAAAAGCAGAGGAAGAAACATGTGACCTAGCTCAGATCACACGTGCTGTACCCTTAAATTTTGTCCCTTCAGTGGGTCTTCACTGCCAACACAACTGGTCTTCAAAGTCTCTCAGAGTCTCTCTCTTAACCAGGTTGCTTGTGCTAGTGTTTTAGTCTTTCCCAACAGGATCCAGGTGAAAAATAGCCTTTGGAATGCAGCGGCAAAGGAAATAAGGAATATCCAGATATGGAAAATTTAGGAGAAGGCCTCCTGGTGTTGATTTAGAGACTAAGAGTCTAGGCTACTGCTAACAGTGGGGTTGCCAGCAGAGCCATCTTCCCGGAGACACTCGCACCAGCATTTCTGTTACACAGGTCCTGCGGGCAGCAGCGGTACTCAAGCTTCTTAAGCCCTAAGGCTTTTGAAATATACTTGTAATTTTGATTATTAAACTTCCAACACTGGTGGTAAAGAAGTTTTGGCTCAGCTTTGACAAAAAGACACACATCAAGATTAACTGAACAAGTGGTGGTCTTATTGCAGTCATGCTCTGGTTCAGTACAGATGGAGCATGTCAGGCTATGATCAGAATGGCAGAGGACAGCCAGGACCAGCAGGAACAGGATGAATCCTCCTTTGCTTCCCATTGTGATTGTTCACAGAATCTGTCTGCACCCAGCATCCCACTGCTAACACTGCACCCTGAAATCTCCTTTTTTTTTTTTTTTTTTTTTACAGCTTTATAAACATATATTTTTATCCCCAGGGGTACAGGTCTGCGAATCGCCAGGTTTACACACTTCACAACACTCACCATAGCACATACCCTCCCCAATATCCATAACACCACCCCCTCTCCCAACCCCCTCCCCCCATCAACCCTCAGTTTGTTTTGTGAGATTAAGAGTCACTTATGGTTTGTCTCCCTCCCAATTCCATCTTGTTTCATTTACACTTCTCCTACCCCCTCAACCCCCCATGTTGCATCTCCTCTCCCTCATATCAGGGAGATCATATGATAGTTGTCTTTCTCCGATTGACTTATTTCGCTAAGCATGATACCCTCTAGTTCCATCCACGTCGTCGCAAATGGCAAGATTTCATTTCTTTTGATGGCTGCATAGTATTCCATTGTGTATATATACCACATCTTCTTTATCCATTCGTCTGTAGATGGACATCTAGGTTCTTTCCATAGTTTGGCTATTGTAGACTATAAACATTAAAATGCTATAAACATTCGGGTGCACGTGCCCCTTCGGATCACTACGTTTGTATCTTTAGGGTAAATACCCAGCAGTGCAATTGCAGGGTCATAGGGTAGTTCTATTTTCAACATTTTGAGGAACCTCCATGCTGTTTTCCAGAGTGGTTGCACCAGCTTGCATTCCCACCAACAGTGTAGGAGGGTTCCCCTTTCTCCGCATCCTCGCCAGCATCTGTCATTTCCTGACTTGTTAATTTTAGCCATTCTGACTGGTGTGAGGTGATATCTCATGGTGGTTTTGATTTGTATTTCCCTGATGCCGAGTGATATGGAGCACTTTTTCATGTGTCTGTTGGCCATCTGGATGTCTTCTTTGCAGAAATGTCTGTTCATGTCCTCTGCCCATTTCTTGATTGGATTATTTGTTCTTTGGGTGTTGAGTTTGCTAAGTTCTTTATAGATTTTGGACACTAGCCCTTTATCTGATATGTCATTTGCAAATATCTTCTCCCATTCTGTCAGTTGTCTTTTGGTTTTGTTAACTGTTTCCTTTGCTGTGCAAAAGCTTTTGATCTTGATAAAATCCCAAAAGTTCATTTTTGCCCTTGCTTCCCTTGCCTTTGGTGATGTTCCTAGGAAGATGTTGCTGTGGCTGAGGTCGAAGAGGTTGCTGCCTGTGTTCTCCTCGAGGATTTTGATGGATTCCTTTCTCACATTGAGATCCTTCATCCATTTTGAGTCTATTTTCGTGTGTGGTGTAAGGAAATGATCTAATTTCATTTTTCTGCATGTGGCTGTCCAATTTTCCCAACACCATTTATTGAAGAGGCTGTCTTTTTTCCATTGGACATTCTTTCCTGCTTTGTTGAAGATGAGTTGACCATAGAGTTGAGGATCTATTTCTGGGCTCTCTATTCTGTTCCATTGATCTATGTGTCTGTTTTTGTGCCAGTACCATGCTGTCTTGATGATGACAGCTTTGTAATAGAGCTTGAGGTCCGGAATTGTGATGCCACCAACTTTGGCTTTCTTTTTCAATATTCCTTTGGCTATTCGAGGTCTTTTCTGGTTCCATATACATTTTAGGATTATTTGTTCCATTTCTTTGAAAAAAATGGATGGTACTTTGATAGGAATTGCATTAAATGTGTAGATTGCTTTAAGTAGCATAGACATTTTCACAATATTTATTCTTCCAATCCAGGAGCATGGAACATTTTTCCATTTCTTTGTGTCTTCCTCAATTTCTTTCATGAGTACTTTATAGTTTTCTGAGTATAGATTCTTAGTCTCTTTGGTTAGGTTTATTCCTAGGTATCTTATAGTTTTGGGTGCAATTGTAAATGGGATGGACTCCTTAATTTCTCTTTCTTCTGTCTTGTTGTTGGTGTAGAGAAATGCAACTGATTTCTGTGCATTGATTTTATATCCTGACACTTTACTGAATTCCTGTACAAGTTCTAGCAGTTTTGGGGTGGAGTCTTTTGGGTTTTCCACATAGAGTATCATATCATCTGCGAAGAGTGATAGTTTGACTTCTTCTTTGCCGATTTGGATGCCTTTAATTTCCTTTTGTTGTCTGATTGCTGAGGCTAGGACTTCTAGTACTATGTTGAATAGCAGTGGTGATAACGGACATCCCTGCCGTGTTCCTGACCTTAGCGGAAAAGCTTTCAGTTTTTCTCCATTGAGAATGATATTTGTGGTGGGTTTTTCATAGATGGCTTTGATAATATTGAGGTATGTGCCGTCTATCCCTACACTTTGAAGAGTTTTGATCAGGAAGGGATGCTGTACTTTGTCAAATGCTTTTTCAGCATCTATGGAGAGTATCATATGGTTCTTGTTCTTTCTTTTATTAATGTGTTGTATCACATTGATTGATTTGCGGATGTTGAACCAGCCTTGCAGCCCTGGAATAAATCCCACTTGGTCGTGGTGAATAATCCTTTTAACGTACTGTTGAATCCTATTGGCTAGTATTTTGGCGAGAATTTTTGCATCTGTGTTCATCAAGGATATTGGTCTGTAGTTCTCTTTTTTGTTGGGATCCTTGTCTGGTTTTGGGATCAAGGTGATGCTGGCCTCATAAAATGAGTTTGGAAGTTTTCCTTCTATTGCTATTTTTTGGAACAGTTTCAGGAGAATAGGAATTAGTTCTTCTTTAAATGTTTGGTAGGATTCCCCCGGGAAGCCGTCTGGCCCTGGGCTTTTGTTTGTTTGGAGATTTTTGATGACTGTTTCAATCTCCTTACTGGTTATGGGTCTGTTGAGGCTTTCTATTTCTTCCTGGTTCAGTTGTGGTAGTTTATATGTCTCTAAAATGCATCCATTTCTTCCAGATTGTCAAATTTGTTGGCGTAGAGTTGCTCATAGTATGTTCTTATAATTGTCTGTATTTCTTTGGTGTTCGTTGTGATCTCTCCTCTTTCATTCATGATTTTATTTATTTGGGTCCTCTCTCTTTTCTTTTTGATAAGTCTGGCCAGGGGTTTATCAATCTTATTAATTCTTTCAAAGAACCAGCTCCTAGTTTCGTTGATTTGTTCTATTGTTTTTTTGGTTTCTATTTCATTGATTTCTGCTCTGATCTTTATGATTTCTCTTCTCCTGCTGGGTTTAGGGTTTCTTTCTTGTTCTTTCTCCAGCTCCTTTAGGTGTAGGGTTAGGTTGTGTACCTGAGACCTTTCTTGTTTCTTGAGAAAGGTTTGTACCGCTATATATTTTCCTCTCAGGACTGCCTTTGTTGTGTCCCACAGATTCTGAACTGTTGTGTTTTCATTATCATTTGTTTCCATAAATTTTTTCAATTCTTCTTTGATTTCCTGGTTGACCCATTCATTCTTTAGAAGGATGCTGTTTAGTCTCCATGTATTTGGGTTCTTTCCAAATTTCCTCTTGTTATTGAGTTCTAGCTTTAGAGCATTGTGGTCTGAAAATATGCAGGGAATGATCCCAATCTTTTGATACCGGTTGAGACTTGATTTAGGACCAAGAATGTGATCTATTCTGGAGAATGTTCCATGTGCACTAGAGAAGAATGTGTATTCTGTTGCTTTGGGATGAAATGTTCTGAATCTATCTGTGATGTCCATCTGGTCCAGTGTGTCATTTAAGGCCTTTATTTCCTTGTTGATCTTTTGCTTGGATGATCTGTCCATTTCAGTGAGGGGAGTGTTAAAGTCCCCTACTATTATTGTATTATTGTCGATGTGTTTCTTTGATTTTGTTATTAATTGCTTTATATCGTTGGCTGCTCCCACGTTAGGGGCATAGATATTTAAAATTGTTAGATCTTCTTGTTGGACAGTTCCTTTGAGTATGATATAGTGTCCTTCCTCATCTCTTATTATAGCCTTTGGCTTAAAATCTAATTGATCTGATATAAGGATTGCCACTCCTGCTTTCTTCTGATGTCCATTAGCATGGTAAATTCTTTTCCACCCCCTCACTTTAAACCTGGAGGTGTCTTCGGGTTTAAGATGAGTTTCTTGTAGGCAACATATAGATGGGTTTTGTTTTTTTATCCATTCTGATACCCTGTGTCTTTTGATTGGGGCATTTAGCCCATTCACATTCAGGGTAAGTATTGAGAGATATGAATTTAGTGCCATTGTATTGCCTGTAAGGTGACTGTTATTGTATATTGTCTCTGTTTCTTTCTGATCTACTACTTTGAGGGTCTCTCTCTGCTTAGAGGACCCCTTTCAATATTTCCTGTAGAGCTGGTTTGGTATTTGCAAATTCTTTCAGTTTTTGTTTGTCCTGGAAGCTTTTAATCTCTCCTTCTATTTTCAATGATAGCCTAGCTGGATATAGTATTCTTGGCTGCATGTTTTTCTCATTTAGTACTCTGAATATATCATGCCAGCTCTTTCTGGCCTTCCAGGTCTCTGTGGATAAGTCTGCTGCCAATCTAATATTTTTACCATTGTACGTTACAGACTTCTTTTCCCGGGCTGCTTTCAGGATCTTTTCTTTGTCACTAAGACTTGTAAATTTTACTATTAGGTGACGGGGTGTGGACCTATTCTTATTGATTTTGAGGGGGGTTCTCTGAACCTCCTGAATTTTGATGCTTGTTCCCTTTGCCATATTGGGGAAATTCTCTCCAATAATTCTCTCCAATATACCTTCTGCTCCCCTCTCTGTTTCCTCTTCTTCTGGAATCCCAATTATTCTAATGTTGTTTCATCTTATGGTGTCACTTATCTCTCGAATTCTCCCCTCGTGGTCCAGTAGCTGTTTGTCCCTCTTTTGCTCAGCTTCTTTATTCTCTGTCATTTGGTCTTCTATATCGCTAATTCTTTCTTCTGCCTCATTTATCCTAGCAGTCAGAGCCTCCATTTTTGATTGCACCTCATTAATAGCTTTTTTGATTTCAACTTGGTTCGATTTTAGTTCTTTTATTTCTCCAGAAAGGGCTTTTATATCTCCTGAGAGGGTTGCTTTAATATCTTCCATGCCTTTTTCGAGCCCGGCTAGAACCTTGAGAATCGTCATTCTGAACTCTATATCTGACATATTACCAATGTCTGTATTGATTAGGTCCCTAGCCTTTGGTACTGCCTCTTGTTCTCTTTTTTGTTGTGAATTTTTCCGCCTTGTCATTTTGTCCAGATAAGAGTTTATGAAGGAGCAAGTAAAATACTAAAAGGGTGGCAACAACCCCAGGAAAATATGCTTTAGCCAGATCAGAAGAGATCCCGAATTGTGAGGGGGGAGAAAGGGGATAAAAAGGGGTTCAGAAAGAAAGAAAGAAAAAAAGAAACTATTAAAAAAAAGAAAGCCGATAAAGAAAAAATATAAAAAGAGGAAAAAAATATATATATATATTAGATAAACTATTTAAAAAACGTTAAAAAAAGAAAACGGTAAAAGTTAAAAAAAAATTAGCAGAAGAAGAGAAAAAGAAAAAAAATTGAAAAAGAAAAAAAAATTAAATTAACTGCAAGGCTAAAAAATCATGGGAGAAAACCATGAGTTCCGTGCTTTGCTTTCTTCTCCTCTGGAATTCCGCCGCTCTCCTTGGTAGGTGAACTTGGTCCTGGCTGGGTTTCCCGTTGATCTTCTGGGGGAGGGGCCTGTTGTAGTGATTCTCAAGCGTCTTTGCCCCAGGCGGAGTTGCACCGCCCTTACCCGGGGTCGCGCTGAGTAATCCGCTCAGGTTTGCTTTCGGGAGCTTTTGTTCCCTGAGCGCTTTCCGTAGAGTTCCGGAGGACGGGAATGAAGATGGCGGCCTCCCGGTGTCCGGCCCGGAGGAGCCGAGAGCCCGGGGCCCCACTCCTCAGTGCGCCCTCAGAGAACAGCGTCCCAATGACTCCTGTCACCCTGGCCTCCGGCCGCGCTCCGAGCTGACCGAGCCTGCGACCGGTTCAAGGCAACCCCGAGCTGAGAGTCACTCCTCGGCTCTGTCTCTGTAGCTGGCTTCCCCGTTCTAATACTGGTAAGCTCTGCGACACTCAGACACCCCCGATCCTTCTGCGACCCTGCGGGACCTGAGGCCGCGCTGACCCTGCCTGGGCTTCACCCCAGTTAAGCCTCTGGAGCGATGTCCCTCAGCGGGACAGACTTTTAAAAGTCCTGATTTTGCTCCGTTGCTCCGCTGCTCGCCGGGAGCCGGCCCCTCCCCCCGCGGTCTATCTTCCCGTCGCTTTGGATTCACTTTTCCGCCAGTCCTACCTTGCAGAAAGTGGTTGATTTTCTGTTTCTGGAATTGCTGTTCTTCTTCTCTTCAATCTCCCGTTAGATTTGTAGGTGTTTGCAATCTTTAGATAAGCTATTTAGCTGATCTCCCGCTACCCGAAGTAGTCTCAGCCTGCTACTTCTCCGCCATCTTGACTCCTCCCCTGAAATCTCCTTTTTAATCATGAATTTCTTTATTTCTTTTTTCCATTTTATCAGTTTTTGTTTCATGTATTTTGGAGCTCTGTTAGTAGATGTGTAAACATTTAAGATTATTATGTCTTCTTCATGAAGTGAAATTATTCGGCCTTAAAGAGTAAGAAGTCAGATAAGTAGGAGAAATCATGACCTTATTGCAAAAAGGTTTATTCAAATACATTTGTTTTACCTTCTACCACATTTCAAAAAGAATTTGAGGCAGATACATTTATTTAGAATCTACTGTGTTCAAGATATTCAAGTAGTGTTTTTCAAAAACTAAATTCATATCACGATTTTACAGAAAGAGATACATTGTACACAGGGACCCAATATACACATTTATTTATACATATTTTATATTTTATATGTGTGCATATAAAAAATTCACAAAAAATTATATCTTACTACATGTGATATAATCTGATATTATCTAATCTATGCCATTTAAAAAAATTAATACTAATTATAAAAAAACTAAATTGATGAATTTGAATTTTAAAAGATCACTGTGGTGGGGCACCTGGGTGGCTCAGTGGGTTAAATCCTCTGCCTTTGGCTCAGGTCATGATCCCAGGGTCCTGGGATCGAGCCCCACATCGGGCTTTCTGCTCAGCGGGCAGCCTCCTCTCTCTCTCTCTCTCTGCCTGCCTCTTTGCCTACTTGTGATCTCTGCCTGTCAAATAAATAAATAAAATCTTAAAAAAAAAAGATCACTGTGGTTGCAATATGGAGAATGGATTAGATTTGAGGATAACAAAAGCAGAACCATGAAAACGCTTGTAATGGTCTGGGTAAGAAAATATGGTAGCCTAGAGTAGGGGTGATATCAAAGTAGATATACAAAAGTGAATCAATTCAAGATCTATTTTAGAAATAGAATTAACAGGACTGAATAAAAGATGTGAGAAAAGTGACATTGAAGATATAAGAACCAACTTTGGTTGACTTAAACAAAAAGGGAAATTTAAAAAAAATAGGGATATTGAAAAACTCACCAAATTGATTAAAAGGTGAGAGAGTTATAATTAGAAATGACTCATCAGACTACCATCATAGGAATGAAAGAAGTCCAACTGATTTTGTCATCTCTTCTTCATATGCCTACTATAGAGAGCAGAGGTATCAAGGGTGACTCCCTCTCAGACAATAGAACTCTCAGAGTTTAAAAACCTCTGGTTAACCACCCTCAAGGGATAAAATGGTCTAAAGGATAGAAACACAAAAGTTCTCCTTACCCAAGGACCTGAGCTCTTTGCAGGCTTTTAACTTAAAAAAAAAAAAAAATTAAGGGACGCCTGGGTGGCTCAGTTGGTTAAGTAGCTGCCTTCAGCTCAGGTCGCGATCCCGGCCTCCTGGGATGGAGTCCCACATTGGGCTCCTTGCTCAGCAGGGAGCCTGCTTCTCCCTCTGCCTCTGCCTGCCAGTCTATCTGCCTCTGCTCACTCTCTCTGTCAAATAAATAAATTTAAAAAAATCTTAAAAAAATTAAATTATCTACAAATGGGAAAAAAAGCAAATTTGAAAATGATTTGCAATCCCTAGGGCATATTAATAGGCAAGAAGCCAAGTACTTCCAACCATCTATACTTACAGTCCTCTTTAACCCTCTTAAAGACAGAAAAATTTTCTTTAGTTCTCCTAAAACTATTAAGGGAGGCTAGATGGTTCAGTTGGTTAAGGGTCCAACTTTTGATCTCATCTCAGGCTTGATCTCAGGGTTATGAGTTCAAGTCCCATGTTGGGCTCCACACAGGGCATGGAGCTTCTTTAAAAATAAAACAAAATAAACCTATTGACTTCAGTTTCCGAGTGAATTTTAAGTCTAGGCTGTGTTTTCTTCATCTCCTCTATATCACATCAAATTCAACATCAAACTTCTTTCCTTCCTATACAAGGTCCTCCCTGCTCCCTTCCTATCCTTCCTTCACTGGTTCAAGTAAGTGATGCTGTGGAATTTGCAGTTTGAATCACTTAGTATTTCTTAGGGGCACTCCATTGACAGGAGTGACTTTTAGACTTGGAGCCTCCCATCTGCAACCAAACAATGTCTACAGATTTATTTACCTTATATTTCACTGAGTGAGCATGAGAGGGAAACAGTAATGGTACTCTGGTCAAACGCCCAGCTATTAGGAGTTCTAGAGAACAAATTCCATATGGAAATTCCTAGAGTCTTTAGAAAATTGGAATTGGTCTTTGTGGTGATTAGATCTCTGATCCTCTTTGAAGAAATAGCAGTACACATGAAGATGATCCTAGTTAAATGGAAACCACTCTAGTAAGTAGGAATCCTTTAACAAACATCTTATGGATGGAACTAATGTGAAAAGATGTATTCTCTGTATTTTAGAGACTATACTCTTTTTAATCCCCTATCACACAGTCACCTGTTAATAAAACACTTGGAAACCATTTCAGATGCTTTCTTAAGATTGCAGCTTCTCTTTCTTACCTATAAGTGGGATCTGAACCATGCGTTATTTTCTCTGTTCACTTAACTAAATCTATTCTTGTCCCTAGTCTCAATCTCTCTGTTACTTTAATGAGTTCCAGACTAATTTAATTCCATTGTGAATCCCATTGTTTGTGCATTTTTTTTTAAAGATTTTATTTATTTTTATTTTTATTTGTTAGAGAGAGAGCATGAGCACAGGCAGACAGAGTGGTAGGCAGAGGCAGAGGGAGAAGCAGGCTCCCCGCTGAGCAAGGAGCCCGATGTGGGACTCGATCCCAGGACGCTGGGATCATGACCTGAGCCGAAGGCAGCCGCTTAACCAACTGAGCCACCCAGGAGTCCCTGTTTGTGCATTTTGTTGTTGTTTTGCAATTACCTTTTTCTGGTCCCTGCCATTTGACCATGCCACTTGCTTAATCTTACTGCAACTCCAATTTGTCTGCATAAAGAAACAAATGTGGTGTCTATCAGTATTTGTAGGCAGGTCTAAAACAGAATCCTATACTGGTAACTGATAACTTCCAAATGGTTTTGAAGGTCATCATTACAATTAAATCAATTAACAGTTTTTAAAGAATGTAATGATTGAAAAGTCATATGCTAGGCAATGGGGGGGAAGGATAATACCAAGAAATTTCATGGTTCTTGCCCTCAAATAGCTTACTGTCTGGTGAAGGAGAGGGAAATATAAACAATTAAGTTTAACATGAGCTTAAATAGGAAAATAAGTACAAGAAACATACGGTTGTACAAGAGTGCCCAGATGAGAATAGGGAAGATTTCACAAAGGAGTTGGAATAAAAATATATTAATAAGATCAAACATTTATATAGTATCGTGAACTAGGTACTATTCTAAGAGCTTTACATACACAGTTGGCCCTTGAACAACATGGGTTTGAACAGTGTGAGTCTGCTGATACATGGATATTTTTCTATAAACATATTATAGTACTATAAATGAATTTTTCTTTCTTGTGATTTTCTTAATAATATTTTCTTTTCTCTAGCTTACTTTATTATAAGGATACAGTATATAATACATGTAGCATATAAAATATGTGTTAATTGACTGTTATTGGTAAGTCTCCCAGTCAACAATAAGCTATTAGTAGTTAAGTTTTTGGGGAGTCAAAAGTTATATGCAGATTTTCAACTTTGCAGAGGGTCAGCACCCCTAACCTTCATGTTCAAGAGTGAACTGTATTAATTCCTTTTTAAGGATATAAGTAAGATTTTAATATATAACTATAGGCAGAAGAGCATAAGGCAAAGCACAAAAAACTAACTCATAAGTTTTCTTATCTGTAAGAAAGAAAGGTGGGATTAATATCTCTAATGCCTTTTTTGGGTTACCTTTGTAAGCTATAAACACAGAAAGCAGCCTCAAATCCTTGGGTCATGGCAACAAAAGCAGAAGTTCAGTATCTCATCACAGAATGCAAGAGCAAGCATCCTCTCCATTTATACATGTATGGAAGCCAAAACATTTAGACAACTTGTCTAATGTTACATAAGGAATTAGTATTGAACAATGGATTAAATTTAATTCAGCTAATATATTTGATCATATGCAATTAGAATAACCTTTCACCTAGCTAAATAAGCAGGAAGTAGAATATATAGCTCTTTAAATTTTAGTTAATTCCAAACTACTGTATCTATCCTGCCTATAACCAAGCATGCTGTCATTGTAAGACCAGAATCTTCCATTTATAGTGCTGTGGATCACTGAGGTGTATAAATTAAAGCTGGTCACTATGGACATCTCTTTGGGACCACTTATATGAAATAAATAATAGGGTTAAATTAAAAAAATTAAATCCAAAAAGCCTTCCCAGAAGTTATGTATAAACCTTTATTAGGTACATTTTCCATTGTGAATTCTGGTGGATGGGAGCCAATCAGTGGGTGAAGCCAGCACCACATACTGCAATATACTCAACACTTAAATGCTTAGTATTTGAACCTTTCATATTTTTGGTTGAGTAGAAAGCAGTAGCTCTCAAGCCAAGTGAGAATAATGAAAAGACAGAAAATTTTTGCATGTAAAAACACCAATTTTAATAAGATACTATAATTACATGACACTTTGATACCCATCCCCAGTTTTTTTTTTTTTCCCAAAGATCCCATTTATTTATTTGTGAGAGAACTTGTGTGCACAAGTTGGGGAGGGGCAGAGGGAGAGGGAGAAGCAGACTACCTGTTGAGCAGGGAGCCCAACACAGGGCTTGACCCCAGGACCCAGATATCATGACCTGAGCCAAAGGCAGATGCTTAACTGACTGAGCCACCCAGGCAGCCCCTACCCAGTTTTTGAGTGCATGAGAAGAAAATAATGTACTTCTCTTTGATGGCTTTGGAGATGTGTATATATATTTCCCTTTTATGTTTGTTTTTCAATCTTCAGATTTAAGCAGTTTAGTAAGGAGAGACAATATTAATGCATACTTAACAATAGCTAAAGAGCTAATTCAGAAAACCCATAATATAAATTAGAATGGGTAGAAGCCCAATGTGGCATCTTTCTATGTTGCTTTGCCGTTTGTTCACTCTGGGAAAGTGATGTATTCATAATGTCCTTGGAAGCGTGATAAATTGAGAAAAATTGTCTTCTGGTGAGATTCTGATTTCAGTGTAATCATTCTTGTGAAAGGGAAAAGCTTCATATCTGCAGTCATTTTGCAGACCAAGCAAGTTACTAAGACAGAAACTGTCATTTTCTTAGAGACCCAGAAGGTCTCAAAAGAAAAGAAAGCAAGGGAAATAGAAAAAAGTGTCTTATTTCTTTGGATGCCAGAGGGCCCCTTTCCAGTCCTTGTTTATATTCTTCCTCACTTGTTACATTGAAAGGAAAAATTTGATACTATTGGAAAACAAAATCCTCAAGACCTTCATAAATTTGAACTTTATAAACTGAGGAGGAGATTTCGGAGCAATGACGGGAGTCGGGAGTTTTAATAAAGGAAAACAGAATACCAAACCAGGAATTTGAAAATCAAGGAAATTCTCAGTGTTGACGAAAGGTATGGATATGGAGATTTAAGGAACTAAAGGAACTGCTTTCCCATGGAGAGTCTTAGAGATTTTTGGAAGCATTCTTTCCCTGGCATTCATGCTGAATCCAATTCTATTTTTTTCCTGTTCTTGAAATTCTTGGCAGAGCATCTCATTTGGCAATTGGGACTAATTACATTCTCTTGTTCACTGCAATTAGAAAACTTTGTTTCATTTTAAAACACAAAATTTATGTTTATCCAGAATTACTATATTCCACTATAAACCAATTTGCTGTCATTAAGTTTAATCAAAATATATCTATGAGTTATATAATTTTAGTTCAAATAGAAATTCCATGACTAAAATTTACTTCTCAAAAGATGATGATGCCAGTTAGTTTTCAGCAACTAGAATTTAAGAAATAGAAAAATCACTAGATCTGGCTGGCAGTAGCTTACAAAATGCTTGGGGATTTACATTCAATCATTTCTAGTTTCTATATTCTTTTAAACTCCTACCCCCACTGCTTCCTGATCATCCCTTGGAACTCAAGTAGAAAACTCTTGTAACTAAGCTCTGTTTAACCAACATAATATTAATGGGTACTCGTCCATTAACTCTATAAACAAAACATACTGACTGATGCCCACAGCACACTGATAGCATTTAGGTAATATGCCACTGCCCAGTTTAAGCATAGATTTTTGTTCTCATTAGAGTGGTAGACTTACCAAGAATCACTTGTGTTTATTTAACCTATTTATGCTATAGTTGTTATTATAATTACATAATTTAAGTGATTATTTTATAAACCATTACATAATTTTTATTTGAAATATAAATAAAGAAAATGGTTGTTTCTACTAAAATGAAGTTGAGTGAGTTGGAAACATTAAAAAAAGGAAAATGTCTTTAAATTTTTCCATTGGGGGGCATCTGGGTGGTTCAGTCAGTTAAACATTCGACTCTTGATTTTGGCTCAGGTTGTGATCTCAGGATCATGGGATCAGGCCCTCCATTGGGTTCCATACTGGGCAAGGAGCCTGCTTAAGATTCTCTTTCTCCCTAGGGCACCTGGGTGGCTCAGTGGGTTAAGCATCTGCCTTCAGCTTAGGTCGTGATCCCAGGGTCCTGGGATCAAGCCCTGCATCAGGTTCCTTGCTCAGTGGCAGGGAGGCTGCTTCTCTCTTCCTGCTGCTAGTGCTTTCTCTCTCTCTCTCTCTCTCTCTCTCTCCCCCTCTTTCTCTCTCAAGTAAATAAATAAAATCTTAAGAAAAATAGATTGTCTCTCTCCTTCTCCCTCTTCCCCTCTCCTGTCACTTGCACGCTCTCTCTCTCTCTCTCTCTCTCTCAAAAAAAAAAATCCACTGGACAAGAGTAAAAAAGAAGAGATTGGGGGAAAATCATAAGTATCTAGCATTCTGCACTCAGATTGCTTCATGAGCACTTTTTCCACTTTTTAAAATTGTGGTAGAATATATATAACATAATATTTACCATCTCTTTTTTCATCCTTTCAAGATTGTATTTCATTTCAAGTTAGTTAACATATAGTGTAGAATTAGTTTCAGGGGTAGAATTTAGTGATTCATCACTTGAATACAATACCCAGTGATCATTACATCAACTGCCCTCCTTCGTGCCCATCACCCATTTACACCATGCTCCACCCACCACCCCTCCAGCAAACCTCAGTTTGTTCTCTATAGTTAAGAGTCTCTTAAGGTTTGCCTCCCTCTCAGTTTTTTATCTTATTTTTATTTTTCTTTCCTTTCCCCTATATGCATCTGTTTTGTTTCTTAAATTCCATATATGAGTGAAATCATGTTATTTGTCTTTCTCTGAGTTATCTCGCTTAGTATAGTACACTCTAGTTCCATCCATGTTGTTGCAAATGTCAAGATTTCATTCTTTTCGATGGCTGAGTAATATTCTATTGGGTGTGTGTCTCTGTGTGTGTGTGTGTGTACGTACCTGTGTGTGTATGTATACATCACATCTTTTTTATCCACTCATCAGTTGATGGACATCTGGGCTTTTTCCATACTTTGGCTATTGCAGACAGTGCTGCTATGAACATTGGGGTTTACGTGTCCCTTCAAATCACTATTTTTGTATCCTTTGGGTAAATACCCAGTACTGCAATTGCTGGGTCATAGGGTAGTTCTATTTTTAACTTTTGGGGGAACCTCTATACTGTTTTCCAGAGTGGCTACACCTTGTGCATTTCCACCAATGGTGTAGAGGGTTCCCTTTCTCGACATCCTTGTCAACACCTATTGTTTCCTTATTGTTAATTTCAGTCATTCTGACAGGAGTGAAGTGGCTCTCACTTCTCTCAGTGGTTTTGATTTGTATTTCCCCGATGCCAAGTGATGTGGAGGATTTTTTCATGTATCTGTTGGCCATTTGTATGTCTTCTTTGGAGAAATGTCTATTCATGTCTTCTCCCATTTCTTGATTGGATTGTTTATTCTTTGAGTGTTGAGTTTGATAAGTTCTTTATAGATTTTGGATACTAGCCCTTTGTCTGATGTGTCATTTGCAAATATCTTCTCCCATTCTATAGATTGCCTTTTAGTTTTGTTGGTTGTTTCTTTGCTGTGCATAAGCTTTCTATCTTGATGAAGTCCCCGTAGTTCGTTTTTGTTTTTGTTTCCCTTGCTTCTGGAGATGTGTCTAGTAAGAAGGTGCTATGGCCATGGTCAAGGAGGTTGCTGCCTGTGTTCTTCTCTAGGATTTTGATGGTTTCCTATCTAATGGGTTGATGGTTTCCTAATGAAAGACATTGAGGTCTTTCATCTATTTTGAATTTATTTTGTGTATGGTGTGAGAAAGTTGTCCAGTTTCAGTCTTCTGCATAACATTTACCATATTAAACATTTTAAGCATATAGTTAAGTGGAATTAAATATATTCTTGTGCTATCATCACTACCATCTACATTGAGAACAGAAATTCTATACTCATTAAACAATAACTCCCTATTTTCTCTGCCCCAGCCCCTGGCAACCACCATTCTACTTTCTGCCTTTATGATTTTGACTAAGCATTAATCTAAGTGAAATCACACATTATTTGGGTTTTTTTTTAATTTTTAATTTTTTTGTGAGTGGCTTGTTTTACTTAGTATAATGTCTTCAAAATTCATCTGTGCTGGGGACACCTGGGTGGCTCTGTTGGTTAAGCAACTGCCTTCAGCTCAGGTCATGATCCCAGGGTCCTGGGATTGAGTCCTACATAGGGCTCCTCGCTCAGCAGGGAGCCTTCTTCTCCCTCTGCCTGCAACTCCCCCTGCTTGTGTGCTCTCTTTCTCTCTGACAAATAAATAAATAAAATCTTAAAAAAAAATTCATCCATGTTGTAACGTATATTACTTTTGAAGTGTGAATTATATTCCATTGTATGTATATACAACTTTTACTTATCTATTCATCTGCCAATAGACTTTGGGTTGCTTCTGCATTTTAGCTATTGGGAATAATGCTGCTATAAATTTGGGTATACATATATCTCTTTGAGACACTGCTTTCAATTCTCTATACCCAGGAGTGGAATTGTTAGAACACATGATAATTCTTTTTTTTTTTTTAAAGATTTTATTTATTTATTTGACAGACAGAGATCACAAGTAGGCAAAGAGGCAGTCAGAGAGAGAGGGAGAAGCAGGCTCCCTGCTGAGCAGAGAGCCTGATGCAGAGCTCGATCCCAGGACTCTGGGATCATGACCTGAGTTGAAGACAGAGGCTTTAACCTACTGAGCCACCCAAGTGCCCCAACATATAATTCTATTTTTACTTTTTGAAGAACTGTTTTCCATGGTGGCTGTACCATATTACATTCCCAACAGTGCACAAGGGTTCCAATTTCTCACCATCCTCAATAGCACTTGCAATTTTCTGTTTTTTAAATTAGCCATCCTAATGGATGTTAAGTGGTATCTCATTGTAGTTTTGATTTTTGATTTGCATTTCCTTAATGACTTAGAGATGTTGAGCACCTTTTCATGTGCTACATGGCCATTTATATCTTCTTTGGAGAAATGTCTATTCAAGCCCCTTACCAAGTTTTGAATTGGACCATTTGTTGTTGTTGTTGTTGTTGTTGTTATCATTAGTTCTTATACATTCTTGATGTTATCAGGTATGTAATTTGTAAATATCTTCTCCCATTCTGTGAGTTGCCTTTTTACTCTGCCGATAGTGTCTCCTTTTTTTACAGTTTTATTTAAAAATTTTTAAAGTTTTTAAAAATCCAGTTAATTAATGTAGTGTTATTTTCTGCTGAATTCAATTGTTCTAACAATTTTTTTTGTGAAATCTTTAGGGTTTTCTACTTATAAGATCATATCATTTGTGAATAGAGATCATTCTACTTTTTCATATCCAATTCGAATGTCTTTTTATTTCTTTTTTCCTTTCCTTCTTTCTTTTTTTGGGGAGGTCTAATTGCTCTGGCTAGAATTGCTAGTACTGTGTTGAATAGAAGTGGTAAAGTGGGCATCTTTGCCTTATTTCTGATCTTAGAGAAAAAGATTTCAGTCTTTTACCATTAAGTATGATATTCACTGTGGATTTTTAATGTATGGCTTTTACTATATATTGAGGTAGTTCTTCCACTCCTAGTTTGTTGAGTGTTTTTTTAATCATGAATGTATGTTGATTTTTGTCAAATGCTTCTCTCTGCATCAACTGAGATGATCTTGTGTATTTTTTTCTGTTATCATGATGTATTACATTGATCAGTTTTCTCATATTGAAACATTCTTGCACTTTGGAAATAAATCCCACTGAATAAAAGATTCAGTGTTTAATCCTTTGAATACACTGTTGAATCCAGTTTGCTACTATTTTGTTGAGGATTTTTGCAAAAATATTCATAAAGGATTTTGGTCCACAATTCTCTCTTGTTTTGTAGTGTCTTTGCCTGGCTTTGGTATGAGGGGAAAGCTGGCCTCAAAGCATAAGTTAGAGAATGTTTCTTCTTTTATTTCAATGGTTTTGGAAAGTTTGAGAATTATTGGTGTAATTCTTTTTTTTTAAAGATTTTACTTATGTATTTGAGAGAGAGAGAGTGAGTGAGAGAGAGAGCGCACAAACAGGGGTGGGGAGGAGCAAAAGAAGAGGAGAAAAGCAGACTCCCCTCCTGGGCAGGGAGACTGACACGGGCCTTAATCCAGGATCCTGGGATGATGACCTGACCCAGAGTCAGATGCTTAACCGACTAAGCCACCCAGGTACTTCAGATGTTAGTTCTTATTTAAATATTTTGTAGAATTCACCAGTGAAGCCATCAGGTCTGTTGCTTTTCTGTTGGGAGATTTTTGATAAGTGATTCAGTCTTCTAACTAGATATATGTCTATTCAGATTTTCTATTTTTCATTATTTAGTCTTAGTAGGTTTTGTGTTTCTGGGAATTTGTCCATTTTATATAGATTAGATTATCCAGTTAGTTGGTATGCGTAGTACTCCCTTATAATCCTTTTTATTTCTGTAAGAATCAGTAGTAAAGTCCCTACTTTCATTTCTGATTTTCAGAATTTGAATCTTCTCTCTGTTTTTCTTAATCCATCTAGCTAATTGTTTATCAAATTTGTTGATCTTTTGTAAAAACCAATCTTTTATTTCATTGATTTTCTCTATTTTAAAAAAATTCTTGTTTTGTTTACCTGTGCTGTCATCTTTATTATTTCCTTCCTTTTGCTAGTTTCATTTGTTTGGGTTTCATTTGTTCTTCCTTTTTCTAGTTCCTTAAGTTGTAGAGTTTGGTTGTTGATTTGGGATTTTTTTTTTCTTTTTTCTTTTAGCACTGTGAATGATCATCCCATGGCCTTCTGGCCTCCAAAGTTTCTGGCGAGAAATCTGCTGATAATCCAATGAAGATTTCTTGTATGTGATGAGTCACTTTACTCGTTCTGCTTTCAAGATTCTCTCTTACTCGTCCTTGTATTTCCAAAGTTTAATTATAAGGTGTCTTTTTGTGGGTCTCTTACTTTGAATTCTTGTTTATTTTTATGTCATTCATCAAATTTGGGAAGTTTTTAACCATTATCCAAATTTTTTACCATTTTCTTTCTCTCTTCTCTTTCTGGGACTCTCACAATGCATATGTTGGTCCACTTGATTGTATCCCACAGGTCATTTAGAGTCTGTTCATTTTTCTTTAGTTTTTTAGTTTCTGTTCCTCAGATTCAATTAATTTCCATTGTCCTATCTTTAAGTTTACTGCTTCTTTCTTTTGGTGGCTCAAATCTTCCTTTAAATCCCCCTAGTGAATTTTTCATTTCAGTTATTGTACTTTTCAGCTCCAGAATTTCTTTTTAGTTTCTTTCTAAGTTTTCTATCTCTCTATTGATATTTCCATTTCACAGAGTGCTTTTTCCACATCTTGCTTTAGTTTTTTGAGCATTTTTAAGACATTTGTTTTAAAATCTTTGTCTGGTAAATCCTCCATCAGGTCTTTTTTTCAGAGACAGTTTCTCTTAACTTATTTTTTGAACCATAAGTTGAATGGATCATTCTTTCATATTTCTTTGTATCCTTGTGTTTGTTCTTGTTGTTGTTGTTGAAAACTGGACATTTGACACTAATAATGCGGTAACTCTGGAGATCAGATTCTTCTCCTTCCATAGGATTTTCTGAGTTTCGTTGTTGATTATTGTTGTTGTTATTTTATTGTTATAGGTGTCTCTGTGCCAAGGATCAGCCCAAAGTATAAACTTAAGATCTTTTCAGGTCTTTTCTTAGCCTGCATCTTTCCCTAGGCATACATGGTGACTTTCTAATTACCCTTATATATGCAGTTGCTTTTGAATATCCTAGTCTTTAATGTCTGGCTTCCAAAAGGGGAAAAATAAAAATGAAGGGGGAATAATAATGTGCCAGCCTTTTAAATCCCCTGGAAATGATTTCAGCTGAAGGGGTGGAGCCTGTTGGGGAAGTACAACAATAATGGCCACCTGCTTCTTTGTACCTCTGAGTTTAAAACCTAGTAATTAACAATCAGAACTCAGATCCTTGATATTTTGTGGACAGAGTCCTTTTTTGCTACCTTGTTTCCTGCAAGCTGGATTGCAGGCTGCCCCTGTAATGCATGAAGAAGTTGGACAGATAGTTACTAATTTACTAAAAGCTGAAATTGATCAAAATTAAACAAAATTTACCATTCATGCCTTCCTCTGGAGGTTGCAAGCCTCAGTAGACTCCAGAGTTCCAAAATAGTTCTATCAGATTCTGCCAGGACAATTGTTATCTAGATAGGAATATAGATTCCTTGTGCTTCCTACTCTATCATCTTCTTAGAAATTCTCTCCTTGAGGACCTTTAAGTCCTTGATTTACTTTAAATAAACCAAAACAAGGAACCATAGACAATGCAGTTATGTATATGGTCTATGCAAGAAAACTGATGCTGATTCCAACAGACATATTCTAATAATAAAACATATTCAAAGAAATCCAATAAACAGATTACACTCAAAAAAGTTTTAGGCCTTATATCAAAAGATTGGAAAATAAATGCATGCAAACAGATACATGTTTTAGGTTAAAATAAATGTTAAAGAATGTAATTTTTGCTCATGATTCCCCAATTTAATCTTTTTCAAGGAACTACCTATTGGCCAAATCACAGGTCCCTCTCACAATTTATTAAATAAGTGGTTTTCCACTGTACTGTGGATCATCTGTAACTTATATCTTCTAAATCCAGCCTTACTTCAATTCCAAACTTCCTTGACTTCTTGGCAACATTTGACACTGTTGACATCTCTTTTTTAAATGCTCACTTTTTTTTGGTCTCCATGCCACCACACTCTCCTGATCTTTTCCTTTCCTTTCTATTGTGTTCCTCAGTTTCTTTTGTGGGCATCTCCTCTTCTGCACAGTTCTGAAATATTGGTATATCTCAAGGGTCTTTCCCAGCCTTGTGCTCTTTTCACTCCATATACTCACTTTAAATGATCTGATTAATTTCTATGCCGATGATTTACAAATATATAATTCCAAGCTCAGTCTTTGTTCTGACCACACTTATGTGTCCAAATACCTACTTAACAATCTTACTTGGATACCCCTCCGGCACCTCAAACATAGCATTTCTAAAAGTGAACTAATTACCTCTTCTCTACTGATTAATTAGAGAATCTTCTCCAGTGTCCCCTGCTTGATGAGTAGCATCATCACATACATAATTTCCAGACCGACGTGATAGTCACGTTCTTAACTCTTCCCTTTCCTTATCTGTGACATCTAATAAACCTTCAGTTCCTGTTGTTGTTGTTGTTGTTGTTTTTACCTCTTGAGCATTTCTCAAATCCATGTACTTCTCTCCATCTCTACTACGATCATTTCCTCCTAATTTTTGCAATAACCAACCAAATGGTCTCCTTACCTCCAGTTTCTCTTCTCACCAATCCATTCTGCCATGAGATTTGCATTCTTCAGTATATGTACAACTCTGAACTCCGCCATATGGTTTATTTGCCCTTATATGTTCTGATGTCTGCCAGTCTTCTCTTGCTATTCTCCCAAACGCTATTAACCATACGAATTTCAGTTCCTGTAACATCATGCATCCTTGCCCCCAGGCTTTTACATGTTATTGTCTCTACTTGAAATACTCCTACATATCTTTCAAATCTCAGCTTTAAAGTCATTTTCTCAGGAGAGTTAATCCTGGTCCCTAGAATAACTTAGGTCTCCCTAAAATTTGTTCCCATTACACCATTTTTTATGCAATTGCTTATTTAATCTTTGTCTTCCTGACTAGATGAAGAATACTTACTCTGTCTGTCCTATTCACTGCTGGATCCACAGCCCAAAGGCTATCACATAGTATGTACTCAATAAATACTTTTTGGATGAATGAACGAATAAACACATTGGCAATAGTTAGAACTCCATAACTATTGAATGAAATGGTCTTAAAAAGAAAAAAAACACTACATTTTTTTATGCGGAGGAGAGTTGTTCTCAACAAGCTCATTGCCATGGAGATGTTATTCAGGCATCTGGAATTCTGGAATTCTTTTCGGGATTGCCTTCAGAACATGCAATATATTCCCCCGTAATATCCTAGATGGTGGCAGATATTCATCCTTTAGGTTGGATTTTATTTTGGAAGCAGCAAGATCACTTAAAGCCAAGATGGGTAATCAAGCAGGGTAATACTATCAGAGGTAAAAAAAAAAAATTATGTGTGACTGTAAATTAATGAGTCTGACTTTTTCATAAGGCTCATAAACAGGGTCATAAGGTACTTCTAGAAGAGAAGTTTCGAAAGTATTTTGAGCAATGGCAGGATTGTTAGAATGTTTGTTTAGCTTCCCAAGGGAACTTCTTTGTAGGGAACACGGCTCATTTAGATATATACAGTCAGGAATGTTTTGTTTTGTTTTGTTTCCTTTAGGCACAATTTCTACATACATGTAAGCTTGACTCAGAGCTTCAGGGAGAGAATGATATAGTAGATAGCAGATATGTGAAGTAAATTTTACTTATCATCATTATTGTGAACATTTAATAATGTGCAAGGCACTTACAAAGTAATCATCACCATAATTTGACCACGTATCAAGACAAAGTAAAGTTATGTTAGCCCACCAACCTAAATACCACCCCCAGCAAAAAATGTTATGAAATATAGAATAATCCTTTGCCAACTAATATAGCTCTCAAGGGTACCAACTACAGTGATATTAGGTTGGCTCAGTTTATTGAAGTTAATGAGTGATTCCAACTGCTACAGATGGTGCCTTCAGACTTTGGTCAGACTACTCAAAAATATGTATTATTGGTCATGAGGGAAATCATGGGCAAGAATAGATCTACAGAAATAAATATATCTTCCCTATTAACAGCAACAATAATAGATCTTATTTAGATTCCCCATTATGTGCCATGAATATGCTAAGCACTTAATATGCAATTATTATTTTTTCATTTCAGAACCCAAAGCTAAGAGAGGTTAATTAACTTGTCCATCATTAGACATATAGCAACTGGAGGATTTAGACTGAGAACTAATAGTCTACATAATTCCAAAGCACAAGTTCTTTCCACTTTACTCAAAGTACATAATGGACTAAAACCAGGCCTTCACCATATGCAAAGATTGCACATTTGAAATACCAGCTCTATTGATCTGATTCCTTTTTTTCTTTTCTTTTCTTTTCTTTTCTTTTTTTTTTTTTTTTTTTTTTGATGGCTTATCTTCTCATCAGTGTCTTAAGTCTTCTGGCAGTTCCACTTTCTTCAAAATTAGCATTAAGAATTTTCTATTGATCTTTCTCTCCACTTTTTACTATAATATTGAGTGTATTCTGGCTGTCTTCTCAGCTGTCCTTATGCCTCATTCCTAACTTCATTGCCCAAAAAGTTGTTACTGAAGCTCAGATCCTGCCTGTGGAGACCTGCCCCATGGAAACCAACTTTGCATGACCTTTGCCTCCTATAAAATGGTAATGGACAAATACTTCTCTGTGGGGAGTTTTTCTTGCCACTTGATATTGAATCTTGTATGGGGAAGGTAATGGGAGATGGTTGATGGAACATTTGGAGTTACCAAATCTGATATCCATACCTTGTCCAAATACAGCATCCAATTTGGATTTGGACCTTGCTACTAGATTCTGTCAGTATCCCAGGGAATGCATTGACTGTCATAACATTTTTGTCACATCTCCATGTTGATTGTGCCATTATGTTGATGGAATCAAATTCAGTTTTAACTTGATGCTCTTGATGAGGGTCTTAAAGGAAAGCATGATTTGTCTTAAGTAGGTAGGCTGACTGATTATTTTTGTCTTCTAGCTTAATATTAGCAAAAAGACTATGATACAAGAGCCTTTAGTCCCCAATGACAGGGAAACATCCAACTAAAGAAAATTGGAAAGGAATTAGTAAAACTGTGTCATAAAAATCACCATTACTTTCATATATGTTTATATCAAACTATAAATCAATATCTTTCTACCTATTTACAACCTAGCACACTTTAACCCCACCTCACTTGTTTCTTCTCTTGTCTATATTCCTCATTGATTTCATGGTGTTTATTTTAAGGTCAGTAGAGTCGTTTCCATCTCCTCATAATATTTTATTTTATTTTATTTTTAATATTTTATTTATTTATTTGACAGAGAGAGAGAGATCACAAGTAGACAGAGAAGCAGGCAGAGAGAGAGGGAAGCAGGCTCCCTGCTGAGCAGAGAACCCGATGCGGAACTCGATCCCAGGACCCTGAGATCATGACCTGAGCCGAAGGCAGCAGCTTAACCCACTGAGCCACCCAGGTGCCCCTCCTCATAATATTTTAATTCTTCATCTGTCTTTCATCCTATACCTTGATTTAATTATTTATTATAAGTATCTCTTAAGTCACATCTGTTCAGAGAATTCTTTTCTGGGCCTTAAAATGATACCAAACTCTCTAAGTCATGCTCTGTATTCTAAAAAAGCCTTTTAGATTGTAATGGGAAGACTAAAAACATGAAGGAAAATATTTTACCTAAGAGAAATATTTTTTTTAATATTTCATTTATTTATTTGAGAGAGAGACAGTGAGAGAGAGCATGAGCGAGGAGAAGGTCAGAGAGAGAAGCAGACTCCCCGTGGAGCTGGGAGTCTGATGTGGGACTCGATCCTGGGACTCCGGGATCATGACCTGAGCCGAAGGCAGTTGTCCAACCAACTAAGCCACCCAGGCGTCCCCTAAGAGAAATATTTTAAAGGATATAAAAAACAATCAGAAAATATGCAATGGAAAAGATTAAAAGGGGTCTTAAAATTGCTATTCTAGCAGGTCTCTCCATCCATGTGTTTGTCTTACATCTTGCTCAGAGCAGCCTACACTATTATTAGTCTGCTAATACTAATTTTCCAGGGGTTCTGGAAAAGAATTTAGTAGCAGGAATTACTCCCCCAAAATATACTAAGAAACTAAATCACAGTAAGACTTGTATAAAGCCTGACAATTATAGGAATAATATTTAGATGTTAATTATTTGCTAAAAATAAGTTGATTGCTAGGGAGATTTGGCTACATGTTCCTTTGTTATCTTTTAGAATTCATTATTGGTAGATGTTAGAATACTAAAACATATGTTCATATATGTCATCTGTTAGTATACATAATTCTTCCTTCTGTGAAGCTTTTGTGTAGAAAGTAAACTCCAAGATATGATAATTAGTGATAACAGAGTCAAAGGTTTCCAAGGAGGAAACCAAAGAAGAAAAATAGGCACAAAATGTTGAAGAAAACTAGCAATAATTTTCATAATTGTTCTATTCTAAATCAGTGCCTTTCAAACTTCTAAAACCATGATTCACATGATTTTAAAATAAATGCATTTTTATCATAAGACTCGAAAGTTGTTATCCTCACTATGTGTAATGCACCTTTGATGCAATTTTTATTTCATTTCTTAAAAATCTGGTTAGGATCTAATAAGTGGGTCAAAGTCCATAGTTTGAAAATCACTGCTTTAAATTGTCCACTGCTATAGAGAAGAAGAAGGAGAAAGAAGAGTTAGTGATGACATAGACTAGTCCAAGTCAAGTTTAGTAAGAGATATTTAGCATGATCCTTTTTTTCCCCTCACTGACAAATATGTACATTTTAAAGACTTCAAAAGAAGGAAGTTATATGTGCCCAACATTGCATACTTTTAAGATGCCAAAGAATTTTTAACTTAGATTGCTTGTTCTCATTTCAAAGTCATAGTCCAAGCAAAGATGTAAATGTGTTTTTTTTAATCAACTAGTGTGAATTTTAAATAGCAGCTTTCTGCTTTCATAAATCATTTGTATCAAATTCATCTGTTGTTCTTCATATGGTATATCACAAGTGGGTTGCAGCTGGCTGCTTTACAAACTGGAATTTGGATTCTATTAACAGGTCCAGTGAAAGATTCTTCTCCAGTATCTGGGCTTTTTCATTGCTACACACACTGAACATGGCTTTTGCACAATTACTTCAAGCTCCTTCAATTAGAAATTGCAAGATAGCTGTCATCAAACTCATGTAATGTGGATCAGCCAGACATCTGGCAGAATTTGTATGTGCAACAGATTAAATACCTACAATGTTTTCTCATCTTAAAGCAAAAACTTTGCTTATATAGCTAATGGAAAAATCAGAAGTGTTTCCATTATCCTGGTTTAAAAATACACGTACCACAAAGCAAATGTCACAATAAAATGCATGTTCTTTTAAAAAAAATTGCTATTGGGAAGTATATAAAATAGCTTTATTTTCACCAAAGTGAAACTTTACCATTATTTTTAAGAGATGAAATATAAAAATCACAAGAAATTGGGAGCATTTGAATAAGTAAAATAGTTGCTAAGCATAATGAATTTTGCTTTCTGGGAAGCCCATTTAAATTTCACTCTACTTCTAAGCAGTATTGCGTCATATAGTAGAAAATGCACTAGAGTATAAAAGGCCTGGGATTTGGTCTTAGTGCAGTCATTAACTGATAGTGTAACTTTGGGCGATCCACTTAACCTTTCTGAGACTCATTTTCCTAATTTAAAAAATGAAGATATTAAATCATATGGTTTCTAAATTCCATAATATCATAGAGATAGGGAGGCTTGAGATAGTTATCTATTATATAAATGTTAACAAACAGGAATTATCCACTCATTCCTTTCCACATTAATTCGTGAGTATCTCTCATCATGTAGGTAGGAAGTAAAAACCTTTGCTTAAATGCAAGAGAGTTTAATAAACCTTTAAAAATAATCTCTGACCCCACTTAGAAACTAACAGACTAGAGGTTGCTAGAAGTCTATTCTGGTTATACAGGCAAAACTTGCAGTCACTATAATAAAAGAATAAATCATATAAGAAAACGCATTAGCAAAAACTGAAGAGAGTAATCAGATAAAACATTGTGTGCATCCAACCATATCATTGAGAATAGACAATGTGTTTTTCTATGATTGAATTGAACAAAAATTATTCTAACTTATGAATACTAGAGCTACCAGAGAGAGAAAGTGGTGACCATCTGGAGTAAGAAGTTTCTTCTTCATGTAATCACAGTGATGACATCATTCACAAATGGCAGAACATAATAAAGCATTTATCTTTCATTCCACAAGGTGGTGGTTTCATGTATAAACTAGGATAGGGTTTTTATTCTGACTCTAATGATGTGCTTTTTAAACAGTTTTCTTATTTTTGTCTTGTTAGTACATCATTTAGAATCCTGCCTCTGGGTCTAACAAATTGCCTCATGCCAATGTAGATACATGTACTTTTCCCCCAAATTGATAACATATGCCAGGCTTTTCTGTACTGCCCTCAATAAACACACTTCTAGGGGCATTCTTGACCCTGATCCCAAAGAGAACTCCAAATGCGTTCCCTCTCAGCCAGAAGATCAGCTTCCTTGTGCTTTTTACCCTGTAGTTATGGCCTTAAAAATTAAATATACTTTAGAAACATAATATGGTCCTTTATCTATAAATATTTGTATATATCATATGGCTGAATGAGGTTTGTGAAATAACATTAGAAGGTATTTTAAAACAAAAGTTGAGGAGTTGTTGGCAATAAATTTTGCCAACTTTAACTTAAGAACCTACTTAGAGCCTTCCAGATACCTGAGATTCTGCCATTTCCTCCCTCCATAATGACATCTTCAACCAAAACCCTCTCAGATGAGTCCGAGATTAGTTTCAAGGAGTCCAGGCTAAAGGGTGTTTGAGGGCTGATTCTTTATATTTGCTTCCTGCAGCTCTGTTTCAGATACATCTGTAAAATGAGCATCAGTGGTAAGGTACAGGCTTATGCATAAACTGCAGTGTATACTTAGAGTACACTGGCCATTTATCCATGCATTCATTCATTCATCCTCTCACTCATTTTTCAAATATTTATTAAGTGCTTTCCTTGTTCCAGGCATGTGTTAAGCATTGAGGGTACAAAATAAAATAAACTCTCTTAAGAGTAATAATATAGGAATGATAGCATTAAACCTAATATTCAGCAAGGCAAATGAGATTTAATAACTTTTTATGCTAAATATCTTCATTTCTAATAATTTTCTCTATCTTTTCTATTATTAATTTAAAATTATTGTTTCACTTTTCTGCTTTTCTGTCTTTGATATAGTTTAAGCTAAGAGTTCATTAGAGTTTAAACACTACATCTTATCAGAAAAAAATTTAAACATTTTAGGAGAGTGTAGGGGCATCTAGGTGGCTCAGTCAGTTAAGCATCTGCCTTCAGCTCAGGTCATGATTCCAGGGCCCCGGGATCAAGCCCAAAGTTGGAGTCCCTGCTCAGTGGGGAATCAACTTCTCCCGCAGCCCCTCATCCCCATTCATGTTCTCTCTCTCTGAAATAAATAAATAAAACTTTTAAAATAATAAACATTTTAGGAAAGTTTAGTGGCACCTAATTGTTATTCCACTTTAATTTTTGCTTTAAAATAATTTTAGATTCTTTAGATTTCTAGGACTTAGAGTTCCAGAAAAATGGAGGGAAGTGGTCTCCACCAGCAGATCTATGGGGATTGGAACTTGAATGTTATTTATTTAGAGAGGATTATAATGAGTAT
Source organism: Lutra lutra (assembly GCF_902655055.1). NCBI lineage: Eukaryota > Metazoa > Chordata > Mammalia > Carnivora > Mustelidae > Lutra > Lutra lutra. Next base: position 34,957,871 of record NC_062293.1, read on the forward strand.
GAGCTAAGGGATCAGGAGACAGTACACACTACAAAAGTAAATATGATTATTAATAGGACACATAATAGAAGGTTTAACTGTGTATACATCAGAACTGAGTAGTTGCTTTCCACCCTGGGAGGGACTGGTTGTGTTCTTGAAGGGAGTTCTGACTCAAATGTATGGCAAAGTCAGTGATCAAATGCTTTCCTAACTAGAGATTAGTTCAGGTGTTTACTTTTAACAGTCTTTCTACTTAGCGCATAAAAAATGGCATGTGAAGATGAAAAACTTTCTATATACTGACAGAAAATGTTGCCACTAAATGGTAAAGTAATTCTTATTCAAACTAAAAAATGTCTTTTTTCTTTCACTCAAATTGAGTCATCAGAACATTCAGTAGTATGCTTAAGCCAATAAAAGAAAGAAAGAATAAAATATTCAGAAGTAAAACATGTCCATACTTACACAGTTGCAAGTTAGGAATGGTTGGTTAATTATCTTATTAAGCTGCCATCCACTACAGTATTTAATGCTTTCTATTTCTGAGCACCGCACAAATATTAACAAAGTGATTCCATCACACTCTAAAGTTTGCTAGTGTTGTTACTGCGATTTCTAAGGCAAAGGCAGAAGAGACCATTTTAGAGTGTAGTTTGAGCTAGAGGAATAACAGCATATTCAAACACCTATAAGTTTGTCTTGTTTTGGAAGCAAGGTATGCACTTCTGGAACAACTAGGAAATACTGAGCATTGGACATGATTATGTGCCAAAATAGACAGTAAGTGCTATAGATCTGAATAGAGAGGTAAAAAACCAGATCTATGATGAGTTTTAGAGCAAGAGCTATTTTACTTCTCAGGAACAGAAAGTATTCATATACCATGATTTTGTCTTTATACCCTGACTTCTTCAGTAGCTACTTTGAGATTAGAGAAGGTAATTGCCCTTTCTCAGCTAATTCTGAAAACACATGGAGTATACTATCATTACACTCAAACACAGGTACTTCAGCATTTAACATGGGGGCCACCCTGCTTGTCAAATTTTCCCCAAACAAGAGGCAATAAAAACTAGCCATTCCTCAGGAGCAAATCTTCAAAATTAGAAAAGTGACTGGAAATTTGAAGGGGGGGAGGGAAAGGTGGGGCTGTTTTCTACATGAGCTCTCCCCACCACCCCCTACTGCCTTTTAAAAAATAAATTAACTCATCATGAGATTTCCAAATGCATTCTTTTAACATATGGTAAGAGTGTAAACATACTGGATTTATTTCAGGGGAAGAAGTAACTTGATTGATTCAAACAGTACCTCAGAATTTATTCAGTAATGTCAAAAGTCACAACTTCTTTTTATCACTTTGGATTCACAAAATTGCATCAGAGGAAGATATATGCTTGAGTGTGATTGCTCCCAGACATGCATTTTTCCTCCATGAAGGACCTGAAATAATACCAAAAAGCCAGCTTGTATTCATGTGGGTTTTAGTGGCACTCATCCGGAATGATTTCCCACTGAACGTTATGTCAAACTTGTGAAACAATAAGGTTATATCCTGACACCAGTAATTTTCTCTCTGGCATCTAAAATTGAGATCCTTCTGTTGGTAAAACTCCTCTCCAAATTTAATGAGCGATCTTATATTACTTTTGCAAGGTGAGGGTAAGAGTGCTGAGCGGGCCAGTATAGGAATGAACACGTGAAAAATCAGAAGAAAGTGAGAAATTGCTTAATGATAGAAGAGTTCTGATACCAGATGTAATGGTATGCTTACACTTTGAAATGAACAATCCAAAAGTGAAAACACAGTTAAATTGAACGTAGAGAAAGTATACACTGGAATGAAATCAGTACTGCCAGGATTAAGTCTTCATTTCTTTTCATTAGGAAGTGTCTCTCCCATGCACACATGTCACCATACGAATAGGCAGCAGGAGACACTGTTGTACTGTTTTCTTCCCATCATCAGAGGCCTGAGGATGAAATCAGAGATCATCTGCTTGTGAATATGGGGGGAAAGAACCCATTTTCACTGCAAGGCTTTAATATGATGTTGATGGTAAGCGACATGATCACTGAAAACAGATGCCATATGGAGTCTCATTGATTGATGTGCAAATCTTTGACAGCAGAAACCCAGGTTGTCAGTTTGCCTTCATAGCTGTCTTACTGAGATCTAGTCAGGAAAGGATCCTCTTCATTTAAAATGTTGGGACATGAATCACTCTGACAGAGAAAAGTTCCTTCTGTCTGGCCTTGTGATTCTCAAGTGTAGGCAACATGGGGACTTCTTCTAAAGGTGAAACTCAGGAATTTCAAAATCCCCTTTAACAAATCCTCTTCTTTAAATGAAGAATATTTTTGCTGAAATAGTTCACTAGACACTGTTTTCTTGTTTAAAGCGAGGGTGATTGTCAACCTTAAGGTACTGGCTACCCTTCCACAAGTATGTGTGACAACTTTGGTTAATGGGACTTTGTGAAATGAGGAATCATGGCCCCTCATGCTTTTGTGTGAGTCTGTATGCTGCCGTAGTACAAAGAAAACACACCATTTTACCATGTGCAGTAAAAGAATGACTGCCTTGAATTAGGAAACCTCTCCGGAAGCAGCCAGAGGAGCCTCTCCACCTGAATTCAGTTTGGGAGTCTTATGCACTTTGTTTTTAATTGGTGCAGTCTGATCAAGCAAACCAAAACAAGGAAGTATTTACAAGCTCAAGAGGGGATGGTATTCCTTAGAATCTCAAAGAGCTATATATTTTTTAGATATTAATCATATGTGATGCTGTAAAGAAAAGCAGTTGGCACCAACATGAGAAATGTTGGCATTAGAAAATGTGTGTAGTGGAAAGGCATCTGAACCCAAAGCCTGTAAATACTTTCTTCCAATGGTAGATCCTAATTATATTTTCTGTATTGCTTTTTGATTGGTTGGCTCATTTTATGTTTGTTTTAATAACATCTATTAACAATTTTTCTACTACAAAAGCAGTTATATTTTTTATTAAAACACTGGATTGGTGTGCCTGGGTGGCTCAGTGGGTTAAGCCTCTGCCTTCAGCTCAGGTCATGATCTCAGGGTCCTGGGATTGAGCCGCGCATCGGGCTCTCTGCTCTCTGCCTGGCAGGGAGCCTGCTTCTTCCTCTCTCTGCCTGCCTCTCTGCCTGCTTGTGATCTCTCTCTGTCAACTAAATAAATAAAATCTTTAAAAAAAAAACTGGATAATATAAGAAAAAACACTCATATTTTTATTACTTTAAGACAACCAATATATTTTTCTAGGTACAGGTTTTTATTTTTTAAAAATGTTTAAAGACTTCATTTATTTGAGAGGGCACAAGTCGGGGGAGAGGGGCAAAGGGAGGGGGGAAGCAGACTCCCCGATGAGCAAGGAGCCCAATGTAGGGATGAATCCCAGGACCCAGAGATCATGACCTGAGCCAAAGGCAGATACTTAACCAACTGAGCCACCCAGGTGCCCCCTACAGGCGTTTATTTTTTTAAAAAATATACTACATGTAAAATTTTGTATTCTGATTTTTAAACTTAACATTCTATCACATAATTTTTGTATATAAATTTCATCTAAATTTTCTTTTATTAGCCACAATGATGATCATCAAATGAATTTACTATGTTGTTCTTGACCATTCCTTCATTGATACTTACCATTTCTTATCTTTATAAGTAAGGTTGCAATTAACATTTCTCTTCAAAGTTGTATCTCTGGATCTTAGTTTAAATTTATATAATTGGTTCCCAGGTATAGAATTATTAGGTTAAACTATACAAACTTTTTAAAGGCTTTGGATAGAAATTATGAAACTGTTCTCCATAATGGTTGTTTCAATTTACATGCTCTTAAGCAGAATGTGATAGTATTCATTTCTTGGCTCATTTAGATGGCTGATTATTGAAACTCTCTTGGGGTTTCATGAGGCCCAATGGAGTTTGGAAAGAGATGTGATTGCTGTTTGACTCTCCTTAACCACCCTTAAGCTCTGGAGGTTCAATTTTCTTCATTAATGAGATGAATTATAAAATATTTCACAAAACCATTGTGTGAAAAAGACAGTAAAATAAATGGAAAATACCTCATAATTTTAGAATATTTATTAAGTACCTGCTGTGCGTGGGATTATTCTACATACGAATATGTTTTTTCAATTGAGAACCTAGCATATTTTAATTTTCATTAGACAATAGTAGTCTAGCAAAGGAAAGGATGAAAACCTTTGGTTAAAGAATCCATTCTCATTTTTACTCTTTTACTAAGTTGCTATGTGACCTTGTATAAATTACTTAACTCTTCCAGTCTCTATTTCTTCATCAAGGAGTGCAGCGGATTTAACCAGATTATCTCTAAACTGCTTATGGGTCTAAGATTCTTTGATGCTATCAAAAGTCATTTTTCCAGAAAAGAATGACCCTTCTAACTACTCGTCCTTTCAAAATCCAAGTGGAGAGTGCCTGCAATATTTATTTCCAAAAACTCTCAGAGAGTTCAAATATATATGGCTGTACTGGGGTAACTTTCATGTTTCTATTCAGATTTACTTTAAAGAAATATCATGATGAGAGCATAACCTTTGCTTGATCCTTTTGTGAGTTAAACAAAAACAGATGAAAGTTATAACAAAGAATCCTTTAAAAATATAAGTATACTACAGAATGTGCCAAATTATGCTCTAAGCTTTGTAGTGTAATGGTCACTGTTTTCAGTTGGAATTTCATACAAGTCTTTGAGATTACAATTTGGTGCTCTTACTATAACACAGAAGACATCCTACTATAAACAGAGAGCATCATCTTATCTGGGCTATAGTGAACACTTATCTTTTCATTAGTGAACACTAATCTTTATCTTTTTATACAGTGAACACTTATCTTGTTTATTTCATTTTGTATACTCTTAAATATAGTGCTAACAAGGAAAAAATTCACATTTTGTTTACTAGCAGGATTTTGTCATGGAAAATTTACATTTTTTAAAGTAACAGCTTTATTATGATATAATTCACAATTTTAAAGTGTATAATTCAGTGGAGTTTAGTATATTCACAGAGTTGTACCAACACCACAGGTGTGTTTTAAAAACTAAATTGTGTAGACAATACACTAATTGCTTGCTTCTGTTTGTTAGATTTGGTATCATATATATATATTTTTTTCACTCAAGACCTTGTTTAGTTGCAAGAATTTAAACTATTCAGAGTTAATAAATAATTTGGCTGTGTTATAGCACCATTTTCAGTTTAATTTGAAATCTACGCATCTACCCAATCCTACGTGGAAATCTTTGTTTACAGAATAGAAAAATTTAAAGTGCATATGTTTGATGGTTTTGCAATACAATTAAAATCCATGAGAGGCTGAGAACAGTTCATGTGTTTCTGAATTTATTTTAGATATTTAAAGTCATTTAAAAAATTTGCCTCCCTCTGTTGACTTAGAATTCTTATGGATGATTAAATATCATACCTCAAGAAGAAACATCTAAAAAAAAATCTGAAGGTGATAGAGGGATAATAGTTGTCTTTTCTCCTCAAACCATGAAAAAAAATGCTTGTATTTTGAGAAATTATAAGTATGATTTAAAGTGTAAATAATTATTTTATCTCTAGCATTTCATAAGATTGATTTTGAAAGAGTTAACTAGATGTTTCTACTTAAGCCTTTGCAATAAACTTGCTAGTAATCTCTCCTTAACTGTTTTATAAACAAGCTGAGTAACTTACTATTACGATGAGTTTTTAGTAACTTGACTACTGAAGCTATAAAAACCATTGTAAATTTAGATAAAACCTTTTTTCTTTAACATTCCAATCTAAATCCTTCAGTATAGCATCTCATTTTTCTTCCCTGTCCATCTCTTGGGAATTGCATGGGTTGTCATAAATTATTTTCTCACTGTTCAGTTTGAGAAATTGGTGCCCATTTTCAAATAGAAACTTTATTTTATTTTATTTTTTATCCAGTATAATTAACATACAAAGTTGTATTAGTTTCAGGTGTACAGTATAACAATCAGGTGGAAATTTTGAAGTAAACTTCTCACTAGAGAGGTAAAAAAGGAGAGGCCTAACATTCTTGCTAGAACCTCAATACAGACCTTTATAAAAACATCTTCACGGGGCACCTGGGTGGCTCAGTTGTTAAGCATCTGCCTTTGGCTCAGGTCTTGATCCCAGGATCCTGGGATTGAGACCCACATCGGGCTCCCTGCTCTGTGGGGAGCCTGTTTCTCCCTCTTCCATTCCCCCTGTTTGTGTTCCCTCTCTTGTTCTCTCTCTCTCTCTCTGTCAAATAAATAAATAAAATCTTAAAAAAAAAGTCTTCTCTAAGTGTTCATACCTTGAAATTACCTTGAATAAGTCGTTTACCCTTTTATGGCTTATTTTCTCACCTGCCAAGTGGCAGTAAAAAGTGGTCAAATTGTGTATTTGAATATGATAACCTAAAGTAATTGTATTACATCAAATAGTTGTATATATGTTGTGTCCCTCAGAAAGACATCAACAAACTAATATTTTTAAAAAGATTTTATTTATTTATTTGATAGAGAGAGAGAGAGAGAGAGATCACAAGTAGGCAGAGAAGCAGGCAGAGAGAGAGGAGGAAGCAGGCTCCCCACTGAGCAGAGAGCCCGATGTGGGGCTTGATCCCAGGACCCTGGGATCATGACCTGAGCCGAAAGCAGAGGCTTTAACCCACTGAGCCACCCAGGTGCCCCAACAAACTAATATTTTTAATATAACCTATAAATTTTCTGGGATATCCTTATCTACATTTGGGAAACCAGTTGAACTCTTAATCTAAAATACACAGATGGGACACCTGGGTGGCTCAGTCAGTAGAACATCTGAATCTTGATTTGGGCTCAGGTCACGAGGTCAATGTCATGAGATTGAGCCCCACAGTGGGCTCCATGCTCAGTAGGCAGTCTGCTTGAGATTTTCTCTCTTCTTCTCCCTCGGCCCCTCACCCTGTGCACCCTCATGCACGCGCTTTCTCTCTTTCATAAATAAATAAATTTTAAAAACATTAAAATATACAGAAATATTTATCAAGGTAGTAACTCATGTCATATCATAATAACTCATTATGACATTTTAGAGAGATTATGAGCATTGATTTTTGTTATTTTGCCTTTAAGTGAGCATTGAGATATATGAGAAACAAGCCTAGCTTGAGGAAAATAAGTTGACTCATAATTAGACTTAAAATTTCAGAAAAAAATGTGGGACAGTTAGCAGAGATCAAATAATTAGCTGAGAAAAAATAAACTAACTTGGAAACAAGTTTGAGACTGGAAATAGTGGGCACAATTTTCTCTTTTGTAAAGTTGGTTATTTCTGGGAACATACTGTGTTTTATAAGTGTGATTTATATATTAGTTGGATGCTACTTACTGAGGCAACATTGTTTTTTAGGGAAAAAAGACTGATGCCCTCTGCTGTCATCTTAGCCTCCTTCTGTTTGCTGTCAAAACAGGAAGGAAAGGGGGAAACCCAAGCAAAGTAGTCAGGGAGCAATACTGGGAAATTCTGGTATCTGCACTGCCATGGACTGAATCACATGCCTCTATCTGACTGTTTTATAACTTCACCCCAAAGTGAATTCCATCATTGTTAGAGACAAACATAATTCTTTTTAAAAGATTTTGTAGTGACAGAAATGTGTGCCTTTGAAATTCAGGAAAACTAATATGAAATGAAAGTATCATCTGTTTGAGATTTCTCCTGGGATGAAACTAAAATGGGTTCATTTGGTAATCAGAGGAAACCTCAGCCAAAAAATTCTTTTGGAACTAATGAGTACCTTCTTCCTCAATGAAGCCGCCTAAAATGTTATTTAAAGTATATGCCGATGGGACAGACCTGGAATTGTTATTTTTCACAATTAATTGAAGCATTTGGAAAATTCTGGCTGTAGATGGCAGCATCACACTAATGCATCCGTTCTAAAGCCTCTCACAGAATTTGTAAGATGCTAAAAGCTCTCTGGTGCTTAGAGGACTACAGTTCATTCACTAAAAACTAGCCACCTTTTTTTTTCCCCTCTGAGGGTGAAAACTTGCCTTGCCTCTGCATGCATCCACCTCTAAATTTACTACATTCAGACTTATTCCCAAAGTCTTTGAGCATATTCCTTTAGTTGTGGGATTTGGAAAACAAAATGAATGGTGTTTTTTTAGAGCTTCTGAAAATACCAATCGTAAGGCCTTTGAAAACACAGATTTGTCAGCATTTCACATTAATGGGTCTTTTATTTGTTTGTTTTTCTTCCTGATTTATAGACAGCACCCCATTATAGAGGCAATATATCTTAATTTAAATAACTTTCAAGTTATTTATGACTAGCAATGACTTTGAGGCTGGGGTGTTTTACTTTGTTTTATTTTTGTTAACAGTTTCATTCTGGTGCTAGTGATAACAGTAGAGCCTAAAATAAAAGTTTTATAGAGTTCTCTGGATGATTGGAATAATCTACTGAATTACATGAAAGACCTAAATCTTTCTTGAAAAATTTTCATTTATAGCTATATTCTAACTTAAACGTTTAACAGAAGATAATGATGACAATTCATTATGTCACAGATATTATGTAAGGTTCTCTTATATCTTATTTCACTTAACTCTTGTTATAAACGCACATTATTTTTATTTTGCACATGAAGAAGCAAGGGCAAAGAGATTCAGTGACTTGCCCAAGATTTCACCACTAATAATGGTGGAACCAGGCTATAATGCAGGGTTTTTTAAATTCTAAGATCAGTTCATTCAAAGTGATGATAGCTGCTTCTCCAAGGAGAAAAATAGTCTGGTAAGCAGGGCATGAAAGATTTAAGACAGAAAAATAGGATAATTTGTAAGCATTTGGAATAGGTAGTAGGTGATTTTTAAAATTTGGGTTTTTTTCTTCATTCAATAAATATCCTTTAAATGTCTGGCATGTACCAAAACCTGGAAAGGAATCAAGGAAACCCTAACATAATCTATAATATATAGTTCTTGCCCTTCTATAGTGTGTGTGGGGGGGACCAAGACACAAATAGATAATTATAACACAGTGATTTTTATCTTTGCATTTAATATGTTGTAATATATGTTAATATGGGAACATAGAGAAGGCAAATCTTATCTGGGGTGGAGGGCAAAAGAGCCTTCCTGAAATAATTGACATTTCAGTTGAGTCTTACAGGCTAGACTAACCAATTGGAAGGAATAGAGGAAGACATTACAAACAGAACGGCAGCATAAACCAAAGACAGCATAGTGTGCACATTAAATAACATCTAATACTGAAGTGAAGATTTTGCATTTTTTATAGGGGGGAGAGGGAGAGAAACTTAATCTTAGGCTTGATCTCACAACCCTGAGATCATGACCTGAGCTGAAACCAAGAGCCGGATACTTAACCAACTGAACCATCCAGGTGCCCATGAAGTAAAAAATTTAGAAAATAGTTTTGTTGAGTTCAAAGGGAAGAGTCAGGGTCACTATTTTCTCATCAGCCCTTAACTGTATTATAAAACTATGTTAACTATATTATAAACCCTTAAAAATATTATAATTATACCAAATCTTAGGGATACTTAGATGACAACCTCAACCATCAAAAATATAGCTAAGAACCTGGAAGGGGAAGGAAAATAAGAAAACTGACATTTATTGAGGCACCTGGGTGGCTCAGTCGGTTAAGTGTCTGCCTTTAGTTCAGGTCATGATCCCAGGGTCCTGGGATCAAGCCCCACATGAGGCCCCTTGCTTAGCAGGGAGCCTGCTTCGTCTCCCTCTGCCTGCTTCTCCCCCTGCTTCTGCTCTCTCTCTCATTCTCTTTCTCTGTCAGATAAATAAGTAAAATCTTAAAAAAAAAAAAAAAAAAAAAAAAAAAGGAGGGGTGCCTGGGTGGCTCAGTTGTTAAGCATCTGCCATCAGCTTAGGTCATGATCCCAGGATGTCTGGGATCGAGCCCCACACTGGGCTCCCTGCTTGGTGGGAAGCCTGCTTCTCCTTCTCCCACTCCCCCTACTTGTGTTCCCTCTCTCACTGTGTCTTTCTGTCAAATAAATAAATAAAATCTTTAAAAAATAAAAATAAAAAATTTTTTAAAAAGGAATACTGACATTTACTGAATAGCACTCATGTCATCCCAATACTGGACATTAATTCTGTGATATTAATAGTAATGTGTCTGTTTTATGACAAGGCTTAAAAATATTAAGGAAGTTTCCCACAGCAAGCTAGGGAATGGTAGAGCCAGAATTGGGGTTCTTATGACTCTAAACACTGTGCTCTTTTTTATGCTTTTGTAGAAGAGGGAAAATATTTTTTTCTTCCTACCCTTCCAAGATCTGGACTGGAACCCCATAGCAAAAGACAGATTAACATGAAAAAAGCATACGAATTTACTTAATATAAGTTTTATGTGACACAGAAGCCTTCATAAGGAAATGAAGACGCAAAGAAGTGATTAAACCTGAGTGATTTATGCTGGGTGTGACAAAGAGTGGAAAATTATAGGAAAATGTGATAAGACAAAGAGTGTGAGCTCAGAGTTGTAAACGGGGAGAAACAAGGTCTGATTGTCGACCTCTTGGTGTACCAAGAGAGCCTTTGGAGATAAGGATGTTCCTTTCCTTCAGGTATAGAGGGCACCTCTCACATGAGGGTCTTATGACCTGCTTTAGGGGAAGGTCAGAAAGTTCGTTCTGCACATGTTTTGCCTCAAATTCCTTCAGTTTAAAATATGCAATACGTCAAGTTTATTTTGGGGTTATATGCATATTTTGGGGTAGCAGGTTTTGAACACTGTCTTTCTTTCCTCAGAGTAGCTAAAAGTTAAGTATCACAAAATCTATACACTATGATTTCCTTATGCACTTTACTCATAAGAAAGCTCCTCAAACTCTGACTCAGGTGGTTTACTTTCATAAATCACAAATCCATTCCAATTGTCCACTCCTCATCATCTCATACACAGATTAAAAAGTAGCTCCCTGGGGCGCCTGGGTGGCTCAGTGGGTTGAGCCGCTGCCTTCGGCTCAGGTCATGATCTCAGGGTCCTGGGATCGAGTCCCGCATCGGGCTCTCTGCTCGGCAGGGAGCCTGCTTCCCTCTCTCTCTCTCTCTTTCTCTCTCTCTGCCTGCTTCTCTGTCTACTTGTGATCTCTCTCTGTCAAATAAACAAATAAAAAAAAAAAAAAAAAGTAGCTTCCTGAAGTGCCTAGGTGACTCGGTGGTTTAAACATTCAGCTCGTGATTTGGGCTCAGGTCATGATCTCATGGGTCTTGAGACTGAGCTCTGACTCCAGCTCTGTGCTCAGTGGGGAGCCTGCTTGAGAGCCTCTCCCTTTGCCCCTCCCCAAACTCATGTGCATGCATGCACCCTAGCTCTCTCTTTAAAATAAATAAATCAATCTTTTTTTAAAAAATGAACTTCCTAACTCTCTCTGCCTCAGTCTTACTACCAGCACCACACTCCATACTACTTAAGTTGTTTTTCTAAAACAGAACTAGTCCTATCACTTATGCAAACAAAAACCTTTACTGCCTTCCAATTGCCTTCACAGAGTTCAAACTCCTTAGCATAGTATTCAAGGCTTTTCACTTAGTCCTGTGTTTTCCCATCTATAGGCCTGTTTCTTTCCTTCTTTCTGCCCTTTCTCCTCTCCCTCTCCTTCTCTCTTTTTATCCCTTCCCTTTTTCTCTCTCCCTCTCTGTCTTCCCCCACCTCTCTCTCATCTTCCCCTCTGTCCCTTGCTCTCTCCCTCGTCCTCTCCTTTTTACCATGATTCTAGTCACACTGGAATATTTATTGTTCCCTGAACATAGTATGTTCTCTTCCCCTAAAATTTACTTCCCATCCTTTTCTAGCTGATAAGATCTGACAAAATCCAATTCGTCTTTCAAGGTATAGTTTAAATGTCATGAACCATGTGAAATCTTTCCCTATTTCCTGGGGTTAAATTATTACTTCCTACTTCAGACTCCCACAACTCTATTCTTACCTCTAAGTGCCTTTTGCAAGTGCCCTTTGTAAGTTAATTTTACAATGAACTCTATACATATATGCTTGTTAAATTGTGAGCATGCTCATCCTCATCTTAGAACACGAGAGTCAGAGGTGCCTGTGTGGCTCAGTTGTTAAGCACCTGCCTTTGGCTCAGGTCATGACCCCAGGGGCGTGGGTTCAAGCCCCACATCGGGCTCCCTGCTCAGAGGGCTCCCCACTTGCTGGGAAGCCTGCTTCTCCCTCTCTTATTTCCCTGCTTTGTGCCCTCTCTTGCTGTGTCTCTGTCAAGTAAATAGATGAAAAAAAAATTTTTTTTTAAAGAACATGAGAGCCATAACTCTTCCTCAGAAAACTGAAATAATGGATATTCAGAATGTTTATTGGATACATTAAGCTCAGTTCTCTGAATTCACAGAGGCATTAAAAATAACGAATTAGGAAGAGAAAGATGAGATTATAAATTCTGATAGGTATTCTGATTATAGCAAAAAAAAAAAAAGAAAAAATGACAGCTCTGAGCAAGGGGAAGATAGAAAACCACATAAAACATAAATAATTAAAAATACCAATCTGAACTTATTTGCTGTGGAGTTGAACATTCAATTTATTTCAGTGTGTCCTGAGGTGGCACTGTTACTACACGGTACATTTTAATTTATAGTAAGAATAGTGATCCTGTATCATTATGAAAGCACTTACAATTTGTTCTGTATGGTGTGCTTAAGAACGCACAATGGCATAAGGATAGACGTATAGATCAGTGAAACAGAATTGAGAGTTCAGAAATAAACGCATGTGTCTATGGCCAACTGATTTTTGACAAGAGTGCTAAGATTATTCAATGAGGGAAAAATAATCTCTTCAACAGATAGTGCTGGGGCAACTGGATAGCCACATGCAAAAGAATGAAGTTGGGTTCTGATTTCATATAGAGAAATTAACTCAAAACGGATCAAAGACCTACATGTAAGCACTAAAACTATAAAACTTTTAGAAGAAAACATAGGTGTCAATCTTTAGGTTTGGCAATGGATTCTTAGATATGACACCAAAAATATAGGCAACAAATTAAAGAATAGATAAATTGGACTCCTTTGAAGTTCAAAACTTTGTACATTAAAGGACATTATCAAGAAAATGAAAAGACAACTTGGCAAATAGGAGAAAATATTTGCAAATCATTTATCTGATAAGAGTCTAGTATCCAGAGTATATAAAGAATTCCTACAACTCCGCAAAAGAACAAACAACCCAATTTAAAAATGGGCAAAAGTCTGGAATAGAAAATGGCCAAAAACTCATGAAAAGATGCTCAAAGTCATTTGCCACTAGGGAAATATAAAGCTAGACCACAATGAGCTAACACTTTACACACACTAGGATGGCTATATTTAAAAAAAAAGAAGAAAAAGAAAAATAACAAGTGTTGGATATGGAGAAGAGGCTGATCAGCCCAACGCAGGGCTCGATCCCAGGACGCTGAGATCATGACCTGAGCCGAAGGCAGAGACTTAACCCACTGAGCCACCCAGGTGCCCCAGCAGTGCATTTTGCTTTTTTATTCAACATTTTAAATATTGTAAAATTTGTTATGTAATTTAAGACATTAAAAGGGCTGTCACAGATTGTCCCTCCCTTTAGTGTCCTACTATCTCCAGTGAAGCCTCTTTAACTATTTCATTAGTCAAAAATTCTAATGAATCAAAGACAACTAACATAAAAGATATGACATAAAAGACAATTCTGTTGTCCAAAAAGATAGCCTTACTATGTTCTATGTGTTTTTCCGTCACTTCTGAGATTTCAGAATTTAAGCTCTAAGACATAAAGCACTCAAAGAAAATCATAATTAGAAGATACGGGAAGAACCCAAGAATGTTGGGTACTTAGGTTTCAATTTCTGGAGAACACTGGCCATACGTATAATCCAACAATTCGATAAAAATTAACACTATTGAGAAACACAAGTGCATTGAAAATATTCAAATAATTTGGAAATAAAACTATGTGCCTAACCATATAAAGTCATAGTATGGGCTGGATTGTAACTCCATTTAATAGATACACATAGCACTGTATGTCTGTATATTTATTTATTTATTTTCAGCGTAACAGTATTCATTGTTTTTGCACCACACCCAGTGCTCCATGCAATCTGTGCCCTCTCTAATACCCACCACCTGGTTCCCCCAACCTCCCACCCCCCGCCACTTCAAAACCCTCAGATTGTCTGTATCTTTAGATCAGAACTTGAAACATAGTCTCAGACCAATACTTAACCTTCAACATATTTGCTTTGAGAAACTAATTTTATTAGGGGGTTAACTTTGGTGTTTAATGGTTTTATATGTTCTTCAGGTATCTCTACACCTCACCTCAGTCTCATAACTTACATACATGACAAATACAAACTTTCCATTGACCTAGAAAAGACATGTGTTCTGGCACGGAGTATAATTGTAAGTCCCTGATCTTCTCCTCCCCTCTCTCACTCTGCCCCCTCTTTTTGTGTTCACATTGTCAAATACAAGAACTCAAAGATGGACCAGAGGTTTGGCTCCAATTAGTATCCTCTGGCACCTGAGCCATTAAGTTGACAATTCATTTATACGTCTTTCTGGTTAACTCACGATCTCACTCAATAACAGTTTTTTTCTGGGTGGTATTTTTTGTTGTTGATCTTTATGCTTAAATATGGGTTCTTATTTTTCTCTGTGAATCATTGTGTCAACATAGGTGTAGTTTGGTTAGGTAAATACAGAGGAGATAAATAAACTAAATCTGAACCTATAGAAACGGTCTCTTCTCAGTGCTTATAGTAATGACTTGCACATTTGTAATATTTCTTTCTGGCTTCTTTTCATGGGAGGTATTGAGTCTGGAAGTTAAAAAAAAAAAAAGTGGAGATAAACAGGGAATGCTTCCCACTAAGAGTTCAAGACATGTAAAACAAAAGTTGGCGTTTGAGTAACAAAAATGTACATGAAACACTTAAAAGAAAACAAGTACCTAATAGTTCTCAGGTAGAATTAGTCAGTATAATTTTGTAATACCTTCCAAAGTGTGCTTCTTTGAACCTTCAGTTGAAATGAGACCTGTGTTAATCAGCATGCAGCTTCTTGTCTTAGAGATCAACACATTTAAAAACCAGGTGGATAGGTCAGGTTCAGTATTAATCTAGGGTGCCTGAAACTTCTCTTAGCTTTAAACTATCCAACCCTCTAGCTCTATAGAAAGATAAGTGTTTGTTAAGGAGCTTTTCATTTTGTTTTTGCTTCATTTTCATTGTTAGTTTTTATAGAGATAATAGTTCCTAGTAATAATTGTTTCCAGTGAAAAGAAGTTCAAGGAAGATTGAAAATATATTTGAATGAGCTCAAACAATTTGCAATTTAAATAGAGTGCAGTACTCTCTTACTCATAGGTAATATTGTTTAATCTTTGTTAACATACTAGGTATAAGATCAATGATTTCTGCCTGATAATACCTTGCACTTTAAAGTGTATTTAGTGTTTACTTACTATCTGGTTTTAATGTGGTGGAGTCATAATACATAAAAGAGAATATTCACCAGGCCCATCTTTTGGGTTACACCCATTAACACAAAAGTTGTAATGTTTTCCAAAATGCCTTCATTTAATTACCAGTTATGCTGAACTTTTCACAAGTTGAATCAATGGTGAGTCACGTAAAGTAAAATCCACCAATAGGTAAAGTAAAAGCCACCAATGTTACAATAGAACAAAAGAGAGGGGCAAAAGAAGTTTCAGCCTCTAGACAAAAGTAGAATTTTCAAAAGATACAAAGAAATAACCTTTTGTCAATTTCCATCCTATGGAAGAGCTGTAAGAAAAATACTAAAGAGTCTAGTACCATGTAAACATTAATAGAAACTAATATTTCAGCAGGTGTGCATGTTGCTTTTTAAATGGAACTCTGTAATCCTTTGATCAAGTCTCTGAAAAGGTTTTCTTCCCCAGATATGTTGCAACTTTTCTTAAAGGTATAGTTTTCCTTACTGGAAATGTCTTGATATCATTATTACTTTTTGTTTAAAAAACATTCTATAAAGTAGTAATTTGGAAAGGAATTATTGACCATTCTAAGAATACTTGTTTTGCTTTTAGAATTTCTATTTAGACAAATTTATTAAATTCTGTTATTAATCATGTCATTAACTGGTACTAAGTTTTATTATAATCAGAATTTACTTTTCCTTACAGTCTAGTTAAAGGAGTGACTTTAACATATTCATATAGTATGTATAGGATTAAAGATATACACGACACCAAAATAATAGGCAGGTAAACCATCAACAATTAGATAAGTCATATTAAAAAACTATAAACTTAGTGATACAGTAATGTGTTTTGGAGGTATCACCATTGCAAGATGTTTTTAGCAGTTTCACTTTTTTCCAAGTTCTGTCAATACCCTATAGATACAGCCTAAGGACAAACTTCTCTATCTCTGCTGCTAATACTCCAATTCAAATCTGCATCATATCCTGCCTCCAAGATAGGCTTCCTGCCTCTCTCTAATCTTATCTTCTCCTAAATTTGTCATCTATATTGCCCCCAGAACAATCTACTTGTTCTACTTGTCCTGCTTGAAAGTTGAGTATTTCTTTATTATGCCTGTAAGACCTCTGGCCTCTCATTGTTCAATCTTATCTTCTGCATCTTTCCATTTAAAAATTTATGCTCTAGTAATAGTGGATTTTTTTTTTATTGTTACATATACACATCTGTTATTTCATATTTTTTGGTGCCTTTTTTTTTTTTTTCACTATGTTCCCCCCTACCCAGATTGTACTTCCCATGAATCTTTGCTTGGCTAATTCTTACTCATCTTTTAAGAACCCAATTCAGGCATCATTTTCTCCTGAAGTCCTAGGTTGAACTAAAAGTCTTTTTCTTGTGATCCCATAATGATCTCTGCAAATCTCTATTTAGTATATTATATTGAAATCATTTATGTCTATATGGAAGATCTGCCTTACTTCTTTTTTATGTCATTAGTGCCTAATACTAAACTTAATGCATACATTTGTGTGTTTTCTGAAATAAACATATGATAGTTTATAACAGTAGGTGGAGTTTTTTCCTTGTTTATATCTTTACTAATTTTTAGTTAATTGCCTTTGAGCAAGTCACTTGCCTCTTTAAAACAGTTTTTTCATCTTTAAAATGAAGATGACAATTGCTAATATTTATTAAACACCTGCTGTTATTTTTCTTAAGTACCTTGCATGCACTTTTCTAAGTACTTTACGAAAGTGCTGTAAGGTAGATATTATTATCATCTCTACTTTACAGATAAGAAAACTGTAACATTAGAAAAAAATTTAACCATTTTGCATAGTTAATAAATGGGGAATCTGGGTTTCCATCCTAAGCAGTCTGATTCCAGAATCCATTCTTTTAAAAACTACATAATGCTGCAATGATAAGAGCAAGGTTATTGGGAGGACCGAGTGAGATGCCAGTGAGAACATTCTGTAAAGCACGTAGTATTAGGCAAATAATAATTACTACTACCACTTTTGGAGCCCTAGTATGTGTCCCACAGAGTGTAAAGGAATTTGCCTATTTTATTAACATTATAATTAATTGTATTGATATATTAATTATAATTAATAATACTAATTGATTGGATCCTAGGTACTATTGTAATCTCCCCTAAAGATGAGACAATTAAGGCAAAGAAAGATTGTATGACAGTAGGTGGTAGAGCCTGAATTCAAGGGCACTGGTCTGAATTTGTAGTCACCATGCTTAACCACCATGCTGTGCTTCCTCTCACATATTAATGTAAATACGGTCGCTGTGTGCTCCCTACCCATGAATTTTGTCACATAAATCTTCCCACTTACATTGTATGGATCTGAAACGATATGCTTTACCCAAAGTGAATTTATTCCATTTGGAACCAAAAGGAGGTTTCACAAAGCAAAGTGCATGCTCATGCAAGTGAAGGCTTTCGGGATTGGCACCTATAAATAACCTGCTTGCTTCCTTAATATAGGCATGTGTTTAAAGATAGAATCCCACATATACTAACACGTAGGTTGTAATTGGTAAAGGAAATCAATGAAAAATTCAATTGTGATTTAGGAATGGAAGTATCCAGTTCATTATTATCAAATTTATTACTTCTTAAATAAAAAATTCCAACATTATATCCTCTTCTGAAGAATTACAGCTTATGAAATAGTCAGAGACGTTTTTAAAACCCCTAAATTGGAATCCACTGCTTAGTGGAAATAGAGATATGAGCTCCAAACACCCTGATTTTGGTGGGGTTAGGTGAGAAAACAGAGTGATTTCATTTTAGTGCTGGTTTTCAACATTTAATTTCCTTTTATAAAAGTAGTTTGACCTTTGTGGAACATGGGAAATATAAAAAGACTGAAAAAAAAAAAAAGCCCAGGTTTCTTTCCCATCCCTCCAGAACCATCTTCTCCAAAGGATCCCCAGACCAGACCACCTGCTTTAGCATTACTCAGCTATATTCAGATGGAGACATATCAGATGTAGAGGCTTCTGTCTTCTAACAGCAAAAATGCAAAGTGAATCTCCTGCTTGAGAGACCTGAAGGATAATGTTGTCCCTAGGAACCATATACTTGGCATAAGATGGCATGTTTACCTAACAGACTGCTATGTGCCTAATATGTGAAGTTCCCTTTCATGGCTGTTTGTTTCTGTTGGACTGTATGTGTTAAAAATAATATAAGGTCAAATTCCATAGAAAAGCATGGTTTTGATTGAATTTCCAGTCTCAAACTCTGGACCTAAGCCAGTAGAATCTGGGAATGTGGCAAGGATAGTATGTCTTACATTGCAACACTCAAAAGTGACTACTTAGGTTGATTAACTAGTACTAAGGATAGGTTTGGAAAGATACTTCAACCAGACTAATTAGCAAGCAGTTAGATGTGACAGAAAAGTGAGTAAAATATATGCCACCTTTCTGGTAGGGGGTTCAAAGAATGCACTGGGAAAAGATGGAAATAAGTAAGATATCTGCTGGAGCCATATAGAGAGAAAAGTTAGCTCCATTGCATGACTCATGCTATTTAGAACTGATAGCTCTTAAACACGATTTGAGTTAGACTAAGAGCTTGACCCCGAAATATATGTATTTAGCTATATAATTTTTGATGCAATTTATTATAGGCAATGTTGCCTTTAAGCTCATTTTAAGGTTCAAATTAAGATATGAAATCTTAAAAAAAAAAAGCCGTATGATGTCCCCAAAACTATATTAGTCTGAATTTAAACCTGAAAGGATCAGTTTCTTATCTTTTTCATTTCCTTTGCAAAATACCCAGTAAAACACGTGTATTTATGTTGACACTTTTTGGAATTAACAGTGGAATGAAACGGAATGAATGATCTGCCCAAGAATACCACCTTTAAAAAGTGGATTGTGATTTTAGATGGTGGCTTCTCTTATATGGTTCAAACAATTAAAACTTTAACCATTACTTGGTCACCCTCATACTCAATTTTCTTCTCTTGGATTTTGGTTCTCACTTACATTTCTACTCTGAAACCCTTTTTTCAGTCATCTGCCTGGAATGCCTTTCTTGCCTTTTTAGCTTAATGAAATCCTATTCATCTTTCAAGGAATATTCTCTCCTGCAGAAATTCTTCTCCATTTCTTAGCCTTCATTCTTCCCAAACAAAATTATTCCCCCTGCTCTATGGTTCTGGTACTACTTCTATTCCCATACTTGAAATATCATATTACAGTTAGTAAGTATATGTCATTCTCCCAAACTTATTTGTAAGGCACTTGAGGGTAGAAACTATCTTATTTATCCTAGAACTTCTACTCTTCATGAGCAAGAAATTAACATGAAGTCTTACACACTGTCAACATTTAATGTTTTCTAAACCAAAGGATATTCAAAGCAGGAATTCTACTTTAAGTGTTGGGGAGGTAGATGGGGTACTCGGAAACATTCTTCCAAACATTCTTTATTATTGAACTAGGCTTCTTATTTGCCCATATTCTCCACAATGTAAATATGCATTTCCCTCTTAAATCTGCAAATCTGTTTACCAATTGTTCTTCTTATGAGATTGAAAATGTTACTTTGGATCTATTTATTTATGCATAAAGTATGTGTTGACCACCCACTATGGCATTGCTGAAATTTTCATCCACATTAACTCCTCATTTTTCTCAAATGCTGATAAGTAATAATGTCCACTACAACCATTGTTTGTGTAGCATTTCATAGCTTACAAAATACTTTCACGGCCATCATTTCATTAAGTTTTCCAAAATGTATGAACTGGATAGTATGATCTCAACATTTAAGACTTTTCTTAGATTTGCAGCTACCTTCACGAAAGAATGTTTTTGTTTAACCACATCTAATTATAACATTTGAGATCTGTAAGGGACCTTAATGATCAAATCCTGATATTTCCTCTTACAGATAAGTAAAATGATTATTGGACTGGTGAAGTGAGTTCTCTGTCACATATTCTTAATAAGTGGCATAACCTAAATTGTAATAGAATCTGTCTTCTGAGTCCTAGTTCAATGTTCTAGCCACAAACTACATTACCTCTAGGTAAAAAATTTAAGTACATCACCCTCATTTTTGAGAAATTCTACCTGTTCACTTTTGAGAAGTGTCATTTCTGACAGTTTTTGTAAATCTCGCTCTCATCATAGTCTTCTTCCTGGATTTCTACTCTCTTCCTCCTGCTACTATTGGAAGTGGAACTTGTGCATACCTACACCACCATGTACAAAAAATATTTCTACACAATTTTCTCTCTCTAGGAGATTTTATCTGCAGATTTTAAAATCTCCTAGCTTTTTGGCCTTTAGTTGTTTTCAATGTTCAGATAGTTGGGTAGTTTTAGAGCATTTACTCAAAGTTCTGCTGAGAGACTTGGGGATTGTGATCTCTGGGCACCATTGCCTCGTATTCCTCCATTGCTGAGAACTCAGAGTTTTAAACTGGAATAATTCTTAGATATACTTGGTCCAATTCCATTGTTTTCCAGATGAGGAAAGTGACTGTGGTGAAAAGAAATGTCCAGGGTTCTAACCATGGCCTTTCTACTACTTTTAGTGCTTGTTGAATGTAAATAAGGTCTCTGAACAAGGACAAGGGTATCGGCTGAGTACAGAGAAGGGAAAACAAGGAGTTTGTGCTGATAAGGCCCCCAAATTTGATCATCCTAAACTGACTAAAAATGTAAACATTTTGAAGATTCTGTTATAATTCTGTAAAATTTGACCTTAATTTGCAACTAAACCTGGAGAAGTCTTCTGAGGAGCCTAGCAAACCTTATCTTCCTTTTCCAATTAATCAAATTTTTAGAAGTGTAACCATTTTTTTAAAAATATTTTGTATATTTATTTGAGAGAGAGAGAGAAAGCAAGAGACAGAGCTCAGAGTTCAGAGGGAGAGACAGAGGCAGAGGGAGAAGCAGACTCCTGGTTGAGCAGGGAACCTGACCTGGGGCTCAATTCCAGGACCCCAAGATCATGACCTGAGCTGAAGGCAGACACTTAAGTGACTGAGCCACCCAGGCGCCCCTCATTTTTTTTTTTTTTCTTAAGAAAATGATCTTCATGGGTGGCTCAGTTGGTTAAGTATCTGCCTTCGGCTCAGATCATGATCCCGGGGTCCTGGGAGCAAGCCCTGAGTCAGGCTCCCTGCTCAGCTGGGAGTCTGTTTCTCCCTTATTCTCTTCCCCTGCTCATGAGCACTCTTTCTCTCTCTCTCAAATAAATAAATAAAATCTTAATGATGGGGGGAGGGGGGTTGGGAGGGGGGTGGGATTATGGACACTGGGGAGGGTATGTGCTATGGTGAGTGCTGTGAAGTGTGTAAACCTGGTGATTCACAGACCTGTACCCCTGGGGATAAAAATATATTATATGTTTATAAAAAATAAAATTAATTAAAAAAATATATGATCACTGGGATCAGGATACTGTAATTTTAATGATTTTGAGGAAAAAAATAGAAAGTTCTTATAAATTCTTATTTTAAATAAATATTTATGAATTAAATCTTGGAATATTTGGAATTTGATTCAAAATATTGTGGAAAGTGATAGTTGAAATAGTATAGATCAAGTAAAATTTCAATAAGTTGTTAATTGCCAAAAGAGGTAATGAGGTTCACATATGTTTTATTTATTTTATATATATATATCATAACTTTTTGTAGTACAAACAAATAAAAATACAAAACAGAAGCGATATTGGGAGTTCAACCATCCAGTTTGGAAACATTATCCCATCTAGTGTTCTAAGACTTAGAAACATTGAACATTAGAAACATTATCAAATAATGAAATTGTACATTTCTACTTTGTCATTTTATTATCAGTAAACTCCTTGTTAAAGAAAAAAAAAATCTTAAAAGAAAGAAAATTATTTTCATGTGACAATTTCCGAGAATTTTATGCCATTTAATCTTTAAATATAAGCTCCATTATCCTTTTCATGGCCCATTATAGGGGAATACTGATAGTGTCACGACTGAAACTGGCTGAGCTTAAACATAGTATGTGAACCCTTTATAATTTATTAACAAGATTTGAGCATAGAGGTTGATTTTTGTAAGATTTGGTTCTGTGAGACAGAGTCTTTTGCACTGATTTAGGAACCCAAATTCAGACTGAAACTTTCCAGACTTGAGAGTGTTCACATTTTTGTAGCTTAATTGTAAATCATCTTTCATTTAGAAGATTTAAAGACAGGCTAAAGACCTAAATCTTTTCAGTCACCTTCCTAACTAGGAAAAAACCTCTAGATGAGCCTTATTATGTTTTTTTCCCCCCTAATGGATTAGAACAGTTTGATAATGTTCAAATAGAACAAATACCATCACACGAAAAACAACTTTTTCCTCCAAGAGTTAAAAGTAAAATTAGGTGTCATTATAGGGCACTTGGAAGACATTTGAAAGCAGTCTAGCCCAAGCAGGCCAAACCGCTCAACTGTAATGGGCAGCAAATCAAAACCAGAGTGGTAGGCTTGTTGTTCCCTATTTGTTTTGCTTCATTCTGCTTGATTATTTTGGCAAAGCTAAGCTGAAATGGCAATGCTCTGAAGTTCTGTAAATTTAAGCTTTTAATTAGGTAAAAGACTCTTTTGCAGCTCTTGTTGAGTGCTCATTTTGTGCTTGGAATGCTTTATTCCATACTTTGGTATGTTTTGAAAAGAGTTGTGGTACTCTGCTGACTCCCTTCAGTAGCCATGAAAACCCTCCATGGATTCTTTCGGAGTTTTATCTGCTGAGGTGTTGTTCTGTAGGTGCCTGATGCATTGTATCTCTGGAATTTTCTGTCCATTTGTGGTGTTAGAAGAAAGCTGAATTCTGCTTAAAGATTTCCTGCTTAAAATTATTTTTAAATTAAAAAAAATGTGTAATGAGCAGTGCGTATAAATGATAGTTTTTTCTCAGAAGAGAGTATTTTCTACCTTTACTTTTTCACAATATTTTCTCAAATGTTTAACTGATTTGCACATGTTTTTATATCTGTGGTTTTAACTAAAAAAATGAAACACAGGAGAAAAAGAATTGTCAAATGATGGTACAACACCACGGCTATGTGGTTTTCTTTTAAGAAAAAATTTTATGGTCTTTAAATTGATATTTTTCATTTAGATAAAAAAAAGTCTTTAAATAATAACTCATATGCTAGGGTATTGGAGTCTGTCTTATAAAGAATAATTTAAACAATCTAAAGCTCATAAGGGAAATCTTGATCAAAATCTAATAGGTTAAGTATGTGTGTTTTTTGGTACAGGGAAAATCTCCAAATTGGCTTCCTTCTGAAATAGGAAATATACTGCCTATGAATTAATAGCTACAGTTGGAGGATAGTCTATTTATTTTCAGTTAAAATCCAGTCTTCTTCTTACCTAAGATATAATACATATCTCCATTATAGAAAAAACAGCCACCCTTATAAAAACGAATCCTAAAAGTATGTGTGTCAATATTCAAATGTCAACAATGTCTACAGAAAAGAATTGCTACCCACCGACAATCTTGCCACACTTACTCTTCTTGTGAAACAGGTGTCTGAACTGATTTGGGAGCTTTGGTTTTATTTTTGTCAGTGTTTAATTTCCTACCATGCAGACGCACTTTGTGTTAAGGGATTTATGTGATTAAGTGGCAAAATGACAAACAAGGTTGTCTGGTGCTCATCTTCCCTCTTTAGTCAACTAATCACCTTTGGATTCTGGGCTCTGTCAGTGAGTGTGTCCCTTACACAAGTAAGCCGCATTTATCAGGCTAAACATTTGATCTGCACATGACCACCTTAGCTGGAGGTGAAGTCCAGGATAAAACTTACAGTTTCGATTTAGGAAGACATTTTATCTTCCTGGGTTTGGAGATGGTTTTCTTGGTTAGAGTTAAGGATCTTTCCCCCTGGCTATGTTGACAGCACAGTCCTGCCCAAGCACTTCAGCTTAAGTATTTAAGTCAATATCCACTGTGGCCAAGATTTAAAGCATCGAGGAAGGTAAACTAGTCAAGACCCTATCTTCTCATAGCAGTGAGGTGACTTAGAATTCAGAATCAATTTCTTAGAAGCAAAAAGTTCACAGAGAAGGCTTGAGGCTTAGACAAAAATCATTCTGACACCAGTACTATAGTTTGCATATGTCTCACTCGCCCTTGACTTGACTCACAACTTGAGGGATTTGAGGTGATTAATAGCTTGCTCTTTTTCTCTCTCTCTCCAAGGTGATGACTACCGCCCTGCGGGTACTATCATCCTAGTGTATTAGTGGTAATAATGACTGGGATTTATGTAACACCGTCTTAAGGGAGATTGCAAAGTATTTGATGCTTATTATCTCGTGCCATTGTGTTACTGGCCAGAATTGTTCTTTAGAGCATTCTGGTGGGGAAAATGAAGCCCCGTATTTAGAGGATTTGTCCCTAGGGCCCACTCACGGGGCAGTGGCATAAACAAGGTTTAGTTCCTTGATTTCCTGATTGTTAACCCACTATTCCTTCATCCAGATTATTACTCCCTCTTCATTTTTCAAAGAGTGTGGGAGACATTAGCTTTCCCATTCCACCCCAAGCATAGAAAACAACAAAAATCTCCTGGCAATGTGAAAATACATTTATGCACTAGCTTGAATTTGCATTACAGCATATGGTCCTCTGCATATGGTTTGAGATGTCTTTTAATAAAAAAGTTTGTGACAGGATGACCTAACTCTGAGTCATCAAAGGTGAGGCATGGGAACTGTTGCATTTTGTTTGCACAGACTGCCCAAATGTACATGTGGCATGTTGTGAGTGTGATTCTGTGGTGGTGGAAGTGGTATGAGACTCCTTTGTATTAGGGTTTTCAGTTTCTCTTGTTTTGAACTTACACAGGATTCTTTCCCTTATCAGGCCTATACCAAACCACATATTCACATGTGACTGTAGGAGTTAACTAAACTCTTTTGTAATTCTATTGAATTCCTTGTACAAAATGGATTATGCCTTTGGTGTTTTATGTGTACAACCAAACCCTCTAAAACCCAATTCCTTTGTTCAGTACCAACCCAAATTTGCCTGCCTTTCTTATGGTAAAATCACAACACCGTGAAGAAGAGAAAAATTTGGTTTGATTCACATTTGGCTTGAAAATATATTGTTGATAAAGGACCCCACCTGTTCATATTTTAAAACCCAGATAACTCTTACTTTGAAGTAATTACTTAAAGTGTTCTTTTTAAAAAGAAGGGGAAGGAAGAGAAGAGAAAGAGATATATTGAGCCTTAATTTTGTGTCAGTCTCTGTCATATACGTTTTCATAAATTCTATCTCAAACCTCATAAAACCTGCAAGATAATTATTTTCTCCCATTTTAATAGAAGAGAAAATTGAGAGGTTAAATGATTTGAACAAGTTACTTAGTAATATACTAATGAATGACAGAGCCCAAATTTAAGCTCTGGTGTATCTGATGGTTATCCAAAATATATCTGGAGAGGCCCTTGGGTTAGTTTAAATGTTATCGACGGATATCATGGAAATAATGGAACTAAGTCTCTCTGAAAGGGAAAACTTACTATATAGAGAGAGCCATATCCATGCAGATATTAAATATAAACAGAAAAGAAATATTTTCCAACCTGATAGCTTGTGGCATTGAGAAAATCTTCTCACAAAACCCCAGCTTAAAAAATAATTGCACCATTTTAAAATCTCCTGAGATAATTGTGAGGAAATCTAAGGGAAAATGTGTGTTTTAGGCTCAATGGCTTGGCAGAATAAAGTATTTTTTGGATTCAGACTTTGTAAGGAGAGTAAACCGCAGGAGAATCTTTAGTGCTTTTAGTCAACATTTCAGCACCTGGGTAGATTAAAAGAAAAACTACCTGAAAAGAGCAATATTTTTATTGACTATTTTTCATTTCTAGGCACTAATCATTTTATATGGACCTCTTCTCTTTAGAGGCAGGGGATGGATGTCAGAAACACTCTCTCCCCTTTCTAAATTAGATAATAGATTACTATTAGATTATAGATTACTTTTAACTCTTAGCATCAATGGATTTAAACTGTATAAACATTACATTTGTTTGTAATCGTGCCTCAGAAAAGCCTCAGAAAAACTGCAGTAATCAAACCCAGTACTGACTCATAGGCCAGAAGACAGCACTAGGATAGGAGACACCTGAAGGTGAAGTAGCTCCAGGAGGTAAGGGGAGACCCAGATTCAAGTTTATAAGCATTCGTGCATAAACTTTAGTGACTATCTGCGTGCTTCTGAAGATTTCTGAACTTTGGGCAGGCTGTAGATTGCACATGCCTGGTTGATGTTTTTCTGAATGTTTAATCCTAACATTGAAGCCATTCATATTCTCAACAGTAGAGGTCCTCAGTACCATAGTTCTTCAACTAAGATGCTGAAAATTTTTCCCACTCTTGAATTATTTGACTTTATGATTGCTTGTGGAACTTAAGTCATTTTATATGAACAATTGTCTACTTTTGTGTCATTAATACACAAAAAGATTTTATTCCTAGTTGTCTTAGATTGGCTTAAATTTTCACTGTCTTTTGTAACAGCTGAAATAATTTGTCAAACATGTTATTCAGATGGGTGGAGGGATGGGTAAAATAGGTGATGGGCATTAAAGAGTATACTTATTGGGGTTCCTGGGTGGCTTATTTAGTTAAGCATCTGCCCTTGGCTCAGGTCATGATCTCAGGGTCCTAGGATCGAACTCTACATCAGGCTCCCTGTTCAGCAGGAAGTCTGCTTCTCCCTCTCTTCCCTGGTCCTGCTCTCTCACTCTTTCTCTCAAACATAAAATAAAATCTTTTAAAAAAATAAAGAGTACACTAATCATGATGAGCACTGATTGATGTATAGAATTGTTGAATCACTATATTGTACACCTGAAACTAATATAACCCTGTTTATTAACTATACTGGAATTAAAATTAAAAACTTTAAAAAATAAGTCATTCAACAGTGGAATATTTGAAAAAATATGTAAACCATTTTCTTGAAATTCTGAAATAAAAAGACTGAGAAGCTGTTTAGAGAGGATTCTAAAGGTCTTTGAGATGAAGGACAACAACAATTTGTTAGGAAGACTAAAGGGTCAGTTCTGGTTTTCTAAAAACTACCAATTTATTTTTTGTCTATTGTGTTTAGAACTATGGATCTATAAGCTTTGGGAGGGGTTATTTTTTGGCCCTGTCTCAGGAATTTGTATTTTTATTTATTTTTATTAGGATCTTCAGCTATAAACACAATCCACTAAGAACATTCCTATTTATCCTCTTTTTAACTAAAATCTGACATTGTGCTTAAGCCCTCCCCATTTATTACTTTTCATAGCTAAGCAATCACTTAATGTTCTCAATTCCACCTCCTATATATTGCTTGTGCCATTTCCCAACTCTTTAGCCCCTGCAGTCGTCCGTCAGGCCCTAACTTGGCTATTACAGCCATCTTCTAATTAGTCTAGTTCCAGTCTCTCCTCTCTCTAAACCATTCCTTGCATATTTATGAAACCATCTTTCTGAAATGCCATTTTCCTCCTGAATACTTTCAGTGGTTTGCCATCATTCCTCAATAAAGCCCAAATTTTCTTAGCGTCACCTGCAAATTCTTTTATTATTTCGTGCCTAACTACCTCCTCGGCTTTATTACTTCCTTCTCTGTTCACCACAGCCGCAAACGCATGAGCCAGTCATCCCCGGAACTATTTAGAGCTCTTCAAAGGCATCACAGTGTTTCAAATTTTCTGCCTTTACATGCTGTCATTTGCTCAAATATTACCGTTTTTTTTTTCTTTTACTCCTTAAAAAAAAAAAAAGATTTAATTTATTCTTTTACTCCATGTTTGCATGATAAATACCTAACTCTACCTTTAAGATCCAGGCCAAGTGTATTCCACTTTGTAAAACCTTTCCCGAACCTCAGGCAGGGTTAGCCACTACCTTCTTGCGCCAGTACTCTACTGTATATATTCTTCCATTAACATTCTCCACATAGTGTGTTAGTTACTTCTGCTAGACCAGTAGTTCTGGTGGGGAGGATAAGGAGGGTGCCATGTAGCAATGTTTGGAGACATTTTTTTATGGTCATGCAGGGGAGGGGGAACGCTACTGACATCTAGTAATTAGAAGCCAGAGATGCTGCTAAACATTTTATAATGCCCAGGACAGACTCCCACAACAAAGAGTTATCCAGTCAAAAAGTCAGTAATACCAAGGTTGAGAAACTCTCCCAGACTGCTGTAAACTTGTATCTTTTTTCTTTTTTTTCAACTCTGGATCCTTATAATGTAGAACAATGTCAGGCAAAAATTAAGCACTAAATAAACACCAGTTCAATGAGTGCAAAATTTCATAGGATTCTCTGAAAGGAATCCATCCAAAGATAGGAAAACAAGATTCTTTGAGAAAATAGCCAAATATAGCTAAATCCAATCCCATTCAAAGATATAATTTGAAATTCACTTTAAAATTCCCTTAGTATGGGACGCCTGGGTGGCTCAGTTGGTTGAACGACTGCCTTCGGCTCAGGTCATGATCCTGGAGTCCTGGGATCGAGTCCCGCATCGGGCTCCCGGCTCCGCGGGGAGTCTGCTTCTCTCTCTGACCTTCTCCTTGCTCATGCTCTCTCTCACTGTCTCTCTCTCAAATAAATAAATAAAATCTTTAAAATTCCCTTAGTAATGCATAGTGAGGTTGGATTTAAAATCATGATCTGGTTATGTGCCTACTTCTCCTCCCAAAAAGTCACAAAATGTAAGAAAATATACATTAAAAATAAGAAACAGTTCATCAAGGTAGATATTTTGAAGAATCTCTGAAAGAACTCAGAGGGTAAAACGAAGGAAATAATCAAAGAAATAAGAGGCGAAAGTTTCCTAGTTTCTGAAAGTCTTCATATTGAAAGGGCCTAATCAAAATTCCAAGGATAGAGAGATTAAAAAAATCTACAAAGGAATAGATATCAATTTGGCATTAAATGCTTTATTAGTAAGGCTGAATGCCAAAAGATAATAAAACAATATCTTGATATATTAAGGGAAAATTATTTTAAAGCTAAAAATCTTATTCCCAGTCAAGTTAACATTTAAATGGGGGGGTGTGGGTGGAAAAATGAAGACATTTTCAGGTACATTAAGACTTGGAAGCTTATCATCCCCAAACCTCTTTAGAGAATTACTAAATGATGTAACTCAAACCCTCTTCCCTGAAAGGAATTTATAGAAATATAAATGATCAACAAAGCAACAAAACCTACAGTATTTCTAATAGTGTTCATAAATAATGAAAAGCTATTAACAACAACCTTGAACTAAAATACCAGATCATTTCAGCATGAGCAATAGGAGGGACAAGATGAAAGGACAGGGGAGTGAATGAATGCTTACTAAGACTCTGGTGTTGTTGGGGTAAGAGCTGTGTTGGTAAGTAGACTAACTGATAGGGAAAAAATGATGGAAATTTTTAAAAATCAATCTAAAAAATGTAAGAGTAACCATAAGAAAAATATATAGATTCCAAGACAGTAAAGGGAAAAAGAGAACTAAATCAATCCAACAAAAGGCAATACAGAAGAAAAAAGAAACAAAAAGAAATCACAATAAATAGACAGTAAAATAAGGTAACAGGGTTGTCTAAATAAACCAGTAATCACAATTAATGTCAATAGATTAAATTCTCCCATTAAAAGATAGAAAATCTGGGACGCCTGGGTGGCTCAGTGGGTTGAGCCGCTGCCTTCGGCTCAGGTCATGATCCCAGTGTCCTGGGATCGAGTCCCACGTTGGGCTCCTTGCTCAGCAGGGAGCCTGCTTCTCCCTCTGCCTCTGCCTGCCACTCTATCTGCTTGTACTCACTCTCTCTCTCTCTCTCTGACAAATGAATAAATAAAATCTTAAAAAAAAAAAAAGATAGAAAATCCAATTGAACTTTGCAAAAATCCTGCCATATGCTATTTACAAGTAACTTATGTAATATAAAATGATAAAAGTTTAATATTAAAAAATGGAGAAATATATCCCATATAAATGCTAACAGAAAGTGGATATAGTAATTTTAATTTCAGACAAAATATTACTTTCAGTTTAAAAAGTGAAAAATAGGGGCACCTGGGTGGCTTAGTTACAAAAGCATCTGACTCCTGGTTTTGGCTTAGGTCATGATCTTAGGGTCATGATATTGAGCCCTGTGTTAGGCTCTAGGCATGGCCCAGTCTGATCGGGATTCTTTGCCTCTCCCTCTCCCTCCCCATCTTCCCCACCCGCCTTTCCCCCCCACCACGTACACACCCTCTCTCTTTCTCTCTCAAATAAATAAATATATAAATAAATAAATAAAATCTTTTTAAAAAGTGAAAAATACAAAATAAAAAGTGAAAAACAACAAAAGGGACAGAGAAGGATTTTAAAAATATATATATATATATATATACATACTGTACTATATAAAAAGTACAGGGGCACCTAGGTGGCTCAGTAGGTTAAGCCTCTGCCTTCGGCTCAGGTCATGATCCCAGGGTCCTGGGATCGAGCCCCGCATCGGGCTCTCTGCTCCACAGGGAGCCTGCTTCCTCCTCTCTCTCTGCCTGCTTCTCTGCCTACTTGTGATCTCTGTCTGTCAAATAAATAAATAAAATCTTTAAAAAAAAAAAAAGTAAATCCACCAAGAAGACATAAGAATTTTGAACTTTTATCTACTAAACACATAGTTTTGAAATATATAATATTAAATAAAAATTGATAGAAATGCAAGGAGAAATTGAAATCCAGAATTAGAGTGGAAAATTCTAATAGCCCACTCTCAGAAATCAGATAATCAAGTACCCCCTGCTCCCTCCACACAGAGTTAAGAAATAGAGGATTTAAATTACAGAATTAAGCAAGCCTGTTTTAAATGACATATATAAAACATTATATCCAGCAAAGACATAGTGCACCTATTTTCAAACAGCCATGAGTGATTCTTAGCCATGTATTAAACTACAAAGGAAATTTCATCAAATACCAGAATAGCAAAAATCTTATATTCTACAACTCTCTGGTCACAATGCAATAAAAATAACGATAAAGAATTAATACTTAAAGGATTCCTCCCACCCAAATTTCTCTGCATGGAAAAAATTAAACATCCTTAGTACTATTGTATCAATCACAGACTATTTAGAAATGGAAACCAGTAAACACAAAACATTATCAAAATCTAAAGGATTCTGACAAAGTGACATTTGAAGGAAAATTTCAAAGCTTTTACTGCATTTATTAGAAAATATAAACATTGGGGCACCTGGATGGCTTAGTCAGGTAAGCGTCCAGATTCTTGATTTTGGTTCAGGTCATGGTCTCAGGGTCTTGAGATCAAGCCCTGCATTTGGCTCCAAACCGAGCTCAGAGTCTGCTTAAGATTCTCTCCCTTCTAGAGTCCTGAGTTTGAGCCCCACTTCTCCCTCTTCTGCTCCCCCTGCTTGTGTGTTCTCTCTCTCTCTGTCAAATAAATAAATAAAATCTTAGAAGAAAAAAAGATTCTCTCTCCCTCGTCCTTTGCCTCCCCCCCCAACCACTTGTGTCCTTTCTCTCTCTCTTTAAAAAAAAAAAAAAAAATTAAAGATGAATTAATTAAGCATTCAACTATGAGAACTAGGAAAAAAAAACCAATAAGATAAAC
Source organism: Lutra lutra (assembly GCF_902655055.1). Lineage (NCBI taxonomy): Eukaryota > Metazoa > Chordata > Mammalia > Carnivora > Mustelidae > Lutra > Lutra lutra. The sequence continues at coordinate 34,990,062 of NC_062293.1, forward strand.
CCTAAATGGAGGAAATAATTAATCAAGATGAAAGCAGAAATTAAAAGGAAGATAAAACTAGTAGACCCAATTAATAAAACCAAAAATTAGAGTTTTTTTAAGACTAATAAAATACATACAAAACTTCAGCAAATCTAATTACCAATAAAAGAAAGCACAGATGAAGATATTGGAAAAGTTGTACTTACATACCAAAAATTTGAAAATTTGAAAATTTGAAAATCTAAATTCAATGGGGGGACCCAGGGTGGCTCAGTCAGTTAGGCATCTGCCTTCGGCTCAGGTCATGATGTTAGGGTCTTAGGATGGAGCCCCGCATTGGGCTCCCTGCTCAGCAAAGCACCTGCTTCTCCCTCTCCCTCTGACCTTGCCCCCCACACTTGTGCTTTCTCTCTCTCTCTCTCTCAAATAAAATCTTTTAAAAAATCAAAATTCAATGGAAATTTTCTAGAAAAGCGTAACAATAAAAACTATTCCACAAGGTAAACAGTTTAATGTACTAAAAATAAGAGAAATTGTAAAAGTGGGAAGAAGTGGTGGCCCAGTCGCTTAAATCCCTGACTTTGTCTCAGGTCATGATCTCAGGGTCCTGGGATCGAGCCCCACACTGGGCTGTGCGCTTGTCCCTGAGTAAACTTGTCCCCTGTCCAGGAGTAAGCTTGTCCCTCTGCCCCTCTCCCCTGCTCATGCTCTCTCCCTCTCAAATAAATAGATAAAATCTTAAAAAAAAAAAAAAAAAGTGGAAGAGGTCTTCCTCTGAGAAAGCATCAAGCCTAGTTTTTGTTTTTAACAGATGAATTCTATCAAGCTTAAGGTGTAACTGTTTCTTTTGTTAGCTAAAATACTGCAGAACATAAAGAATGAACTAAAGTTTTCTGACTCAACCTCCAAGCTTGAAACCAAATCTTAGACAAGGGCAGCATGCATTTCGATAGAGAAATAGACCAATGTCATTTGTAAAAGATTCAAAAATTTAAATAATATAATGCACAAATCAAGTCCAGTGATGTATTAGAAGATAAATAAATGCATTATGTCTAAATAGGATTTATCTCAGGAATGCAGAGATGATTTAAAAGTCTATAAGTTATCAGATTAACAGAGGAAAAATCAGTAATCTCAACAGTCTCCAGCTTAAAAAAGAACATTTAATGTAACTCAGCTCTATTCTACATTAAACACACAAAAAAGCAACAATTTTTAGTAAACTAGAAATAGAAGTAAATTTCCTTAACTTGACAAAGTTTATCTGTCCAAAATCTATAGCAAACATGTAAACATTCCCTTCAAAATCTGGAACAAGATAGGATGCCCACTATAACTACTTCTTAATGATACTGAAAGCCAATGCAATATGAAAAGGGAAAGAAATGAGAATTATAAATACTGGAAACAAAGACAACAGTGTCATTGTTTGTGGACCACATGACAGTCTGCTTAGAAAAATCAACAGCTCTAAAAACTATTAAGAAAATTTAGCAAAGTAGCTAACTAAAGATCAATATAGAAAAATCAATGGGTTTTTTAATATCCCAGCAATTACGTGAAATAGATAAATTCCTAGGAATAAACCTAACAAGAAATCTGAAGGACCTATATTAACTACTAAACTTCAATGAAAGCCATAAAAGGAGATTCAGTGGAGATAAATACCATGTTCTTGCATTGGCAGACCCAACATTGTAAAGATGTCAGTTCTTCTCAAATTGCCCATAAGTTTAATGCAATCCTAATCAAAATCCTAGTAAGTTTTTTTCATGGAACTTGACAAGCTGATTCTCAATTAGGTACTGAAGAGAAACTGAATGAGACTGTGAGAACTATTTGATACTGAATAATGAAAGGGGAATTGCCCTACCAGATACACTATAAACTTATGATAATTAACACATTGTGACACTGGTACAGGAATAAGCAATTAGGTTAATGGAACAAATGTAGTGCTCAGAAGCAGATACATTCACATGAATAAACTTAATTTATGCAAACAATGGTATTTTAAATGAGTGAGAAAATACCATTGGGGTAATTAATTGTCAATTTAGAAAAATAAAGTCATATCATGATCTCACATCAAAATCATACTTCTAAATAGATTAGAAAGCTAAATATAAAAAATAACTATCAGGAAAAATATAAAAGAATATTTTAAATTTGGTCTATAGAAGTCTTTCCGAAGCATTATGAAAAATCTAGAATCCATAAAATAGATTGGCAGTCAGTAAATAATTTATACAACTGAAAACACATAAAGTTTTTTTTAAATGGCATGAGTATAAACTTTTATAAAAACTTTTGTACTGTAGGGGCGCCTGGGTGGCTCAGCCGGTTAAGCATCTGCCTTTAGCTCAGGTCATGATCTCAGGGTCCTGGGATCAAAACCTATGTTGGGTTTTGCCCCTGGGCTCTGCACTCAGCAGGGAGTCTGCTTGAGAGTCTCTTTCATGCCCTCTCCCTCTGCCCCTCCTCCCTTGCTTGTGCACCTTATCTCTGTTTCGCAAATGAATAGATAAAATCTTTTTTAAAAAGTATTAAAAAACCTTTTGAACTGTATACTCACCATATGTAAATTATACCCCGATTTTTTAATTTTTTAATTAAAAAATTTTAAATTTATGTTTTTAAAGATTTTATTTATTTGACAGATAGCACAAACAGGGGGAGCAGCGGAGGGAGAAGAAGAAGTAGGTTCCCTGGTAAGCAGGGAGCTCGATGCAGGACTCGACCCCAGGACCCTGAGATCATGACCTGAGCTAAAGTCAGACATTTAACCCACTGAGCCACCCAGGCGCCTCTTCCTCAGATTTGTTTTTTTAACCTTCCTCAGTTTTTTTAAAAAGGAAAGGAAAAACTGTCAGGGAGAAAAATAATCATGACATCAGTAATAAATAAATATTACAAATTATAAATAAATAAACATTCAGAATATAAAGAATACTACAAAGCAATGAAAGGAATTATAAACCAAGAATGAAAAGGGCAGTTGACAGAAGTAAAAATGACCTAGTAACATCTGGCAAGATGTTCAAATGCACTAGTAATCAGGAAAAGGCCAACATAAGCAACAGTGGATGCCACTTTTGCTCATCTTGACTGCCCAAAACAAAAAGATAGGTGAATATCCACAGTTAATGAATGAAACCAATAGCCACTCACGTGAACCACTGAGAACTCCGGAGCTTGAGAGGTGACTTTAAGTTCTCAACAACTATTCTCATGAATGTATCACTTGTTTTTCGCTTTTTGCTTTTTATCCTAGATAAATATTTGCACCATATATATATATATATATATATATATATGCTGAAATAGGTATGAACATGTTTACTGAAGCATTGTTTACAATAGAAAAAAGAGAAATAGCATAAATATTAACAGAGCTGACTGAGTAGACTATGGTTCTATAGATTTGTGTAATGCAATGCTATTTATAAGCAAAATAAAAATATGCACATATGTAAGATATAAATATGTAGAAAAATGGTCACAAAGGATATAGGAAACCAGCAATAGTAGTTACAACCTAGAAAGGAAATAGAATTGGGGATAGGGATGGGAAGGAAGAATAATTTTCAGTATTATGCTACTACTTACATATTTTTTTAAATTTCATGAGAATATATTTCTTGTATAGACAATTTAAAATTTACATCAATGAAATGACATTCTTATAACAAAAGCAATACATGTTTATGGTAGAAAACTTAAAAATTCAGAGAAGGAAAATAGGAGAATAAAATTAGCCTGTAACCCAGGAATAACCATTATTAACATTTTGATGCGTAACCTGTGAATTTTTTTTATTCACATTTATGCATATTTCTTCAGACTACATTCCTAAATTGCTGGAGGTGTAGATGCTGGATCAGATATAATACACATTTTGTAGGCCTTTGAAATGTATTTCCCCAAGCCTTTCAGAAACTACTATTTAATGCCCCCAGCAGTGCATGAGAGTACCAGGCTCCAAGGCCCTAACCAACACTGGATATTGTAATTTTTTAAAATATAAATTTGATAAGTAAAGTCTGACATTTTGTGTTTACTCCTTGATTATGAATAAAGTTTAGTATTAGTGATATTAACCCTTTGATAGTGTGTTGCAAATATACATAAACTTTTTAGCCCCCAAGCCATAAACAGAGATTACATTTGATTGCCTTTAGAGCTCTCAGTAATATTTGTTGTTTAAGCATGCTATTAAGCATGTATTATGTAGTGTGTGTGTGTGTGTGTGTGTGTGTGTGTGAGAGAGAGAGAGAGAGAGAGAGAGATACATGAGTCTACATAGAAAAATAACATCACGTCTTGGCTTATGATTGACCACACGGTCCCTCATAGAAAAATTAATTTATTTCAATGTTTTTAAAAATCAAAATGTTTTCTGGAAAACTACATTCTTTGGGAAAGCTTTCTTCATGAGAGATTAAAATCTGTCTTAGACTTTTACATGGATTAAGTTTTAAATTAGCATAGAAGAATAACAAAATGAATCAATTTGATCAAAGAAAAAGTGTCACTAATTATTTAAACAAGACACTTACAACAGGGATTTAAAGGCAAAGAAGCGGATTTCCCTTGCATGTGGATCAAATCAGAAGTATCCCATAATTGACTCTTTACAAGACCCTGCTTCAGTATAATGGACTAGATATTAAAGCTCTAAGTATTTAAAGCTAGTTTCCGTCTTTCTCTAAATGGAGGCCCGCCACTAAGAGCTATTTTACAAGTCTGACACATTAGCTGCATCACGGGGAAATACACTGGCTCTGCTTCTAGAGTCCGGAATTTCAAGTGCTTTCAATAGTTAAATGGTGTGAAATGGGTAACATTGAAACTGTGAGAAGCAATGAGTGCCTAAAAAATAAAATCCAGATGGGAAGTTGATGAAAAGGGATATAGATACTGTAATGGTTCTTTCAATGAATTAATTCTAAAAAGAACACATGCATATTTTGTGTGTATGTGTTTTAGCTAACTTATTTGTGCACATTTTGGGGGGGCGAGACCCTGTAATTTTTCCCATTCTATTATTTAACGTTGTTTGGAAACAAAGGAGCTTTTGTAAACTATTGCTGTCAGATCAAACACAGGAGTAGAGTAAGAGGAGTCATATAAGGAGTATTTTATAACTTTCTTAGAGCAGTAAAGTCAAAAGGGTCAAGTCAAGACCACAGCTCTTCCTTACACTGTAATTTTAAACTAACTAACTAACTTTTTCATACTTTGGTATTCCCACTAGGGAATGGAGGTTTTGGTACTTACCATTATAGTACATTATTCAGGGAAACACAGTGTGCTTTAAAGTGTCAAAGTTGTTTTGGTCTCACAGCATCTTTAACAGTTCACATACATAATAACTCTGAAGAAGCATTACAGGGTCATGAAAAGGGTTTTAATATTTGACTAGATGTGGATTCAAATCCCATATTTGCCACTTAGTAAATGCATGATGTGGATCCAATTACTTAATCTCTCCAAGCCTCCCTGTCCTCAGTTGTAAAACAGGGATAGTAGTCATATTATTAAGGATGTTAAAGGAATTATACCATTCAGTGTCTGAAAAGCCTGAAGCAGAGTGGCTAACTGGGAAGCCCTCAAATTCACAGCCATTACTATTCATAGTAAAAGCTTGTGTTTGAATTAATTTTTCCTATAATTTTTCTTCCCAATAATCAAAATAAAGACTAATTAGTACCAAAAACAGGTCCTATTTTGATACTCAAATACGGGCTACTCTTTCTCTTGTACAGAATACAGAATATTGGAAAAATATATATTTGCTTCTACCATCCAATGTAATAAATGGAATCAAACCAAAGCAATACCCTCAGAGTGTTTTTTTTTTTTTTTTTTAAGGTTCTAGCTTCATAGCTGACCAACACAACTGCAAGAAACCAACAGCTCCGAGGTACTGTGGTGTGCCATTAGAGTGAGCGTCACACTGGCCAGTGAAGCAGGAGAGCTCCGTTTGGCAAGAACGAACTACTCATAAGTGAAAGGTGCTGGAGGAGTCAGGATAGGGATCTGGCTCTGACTCTAGTTAAAGCTCTCCATATTTTCATTACCTACTGCATTTTTATGGTTGAGACCTTGGTTCTAGTAAACTCCAGATTGAATAGACGCCTCAAAATATACATCTGAGCCCAGCATTTCGCCTTAAATAACAGTCAAGTTGCCTGCAGATGGATTTTTTGAAATGGGGCATAGAAAAGGTTTTTTAAAAAAAAAGTCAGGCATCAAGCAGCCTCACAAATCATTTTTACGTGGCTTCCTGGACTTTTGTCTTTAACAAATCCTTTAAGGGGGGATTGACTCATTTGTGTATTTCTTCAAAGGAAGGATTTTGCAGGTAGCTCTTCATGAGGCCTGCCACCTTCTGGGATTTGGGAGAAAGAGAGTTTTAAAAGAGTAGAGATGTTTACTCTTGAGAAGTCATTGTTTGGTCCCTGCAGCCATTAGCTCACTAACTAAACCGCTGGCAATCTCTGGAGTAAAGTATGTGTCTGTGGAGGCCTGTGGTCCTCAAACTACAGACTGGAGATCCCAGGACTGAGCCGGAGACAGAGCAGTGATGGTTCAGAATCTCATTAGCATTACTAATAAATGGACATGGGTACCATTGTCAACCTAGGAGCTTCTTTTAGAAAAACAAATTTTGTTGTAGGTCTGTGTTGAAAGCAAAACCAGTTAAACAAGGTGAAATTATTTTTTGTCCCTTCAGGTTGGGTTTTTGAAATAAAATCATATATGTAATTTAGATGGCGTGTGCCTCTAACTAAGTTAAAACATAAGCAAATCTACTTAGCCAAAAACCCAAATTTATTCTCATTTTATTAGGCAGGTGGTGTACATATTAGGTGATTTCCCTCTCGGGTTTTACATTTATTTCATGTGTTTTTCTCCAAAGAACAGGAGTTATTCTGTCAAAAGTGGGGAGGTGAAACCTCGGTTAAGGGGATACTGCAAATTCTACCCTTTCAGCAGAAGTAATTTATAGTTTCATAATATTCCAGAGTTTCTCTTTGTCTTTTCCATGACAATTTACGACCGAGGTATTTTCTGTTTCCCTTACTCCTTGCTACAAGCCTGAACAAATAAACTATGTGCATATCGGGTCTGTTTCCCCATGCTCATTTCCAGATATCATTATTTTTTTCTTTCCCTGACCTCAGGTGACATAAACTGGATTCTGCAATGCATTATTTTAATCCAGAAGGTGCGTAATGTGAAACTTAACTAGTGGGAATGAGCTTTTGTGTTATTTTGTCTAAAACTATTCTTTAGAGCAATCCAATTGTTAAAATCCAATATTTGGAATATAGAAAAAATATTTTGGCTGCCTAGAGAATATATATAATTTATATATTTTATTTTTGGTATACAGTTATATATATATAATACTTGGTATACTCTGTGTGTGGGTGTGTGTGTGTAAAATCTTGTGTATCCCTAAAGATTGACTTTTTCAGGCATTTGCCCTTGAGTTTTTATAAAATTTATTATGAAACTATATTACATATATATCACATATATATTACATGTATAAAACGTAAAAAAAAAAATGCAGCAAACAAACACCTCTCTACTCACTGCCTAACTTAAGAAATGAGACATTAACAATAAAATTGAAGCCCTTTGTGTGTTCCCCTCTCCAGTTGCATCTTCCTTCCTATTCCCTAAATGAGGAAATCTGATGTTTATCATTTGCAGGCATTTCTGCGTATTTTTGCTATATATGTATGTATTCCTAAACAATTTACAAGAGTAATACCCATTTTAAAGACTTTATATAAATGTCATACTGTGTATTCTTATAAAACTTGTTTTCCCTCAACATTTTACATGTAAGATACACTCACATGGCTCTGACTCATTAATTTTCACGGATGTATGGTATTACATTGTATGGTTATACTACAACGTATTTATACATTTCCTGTCGATAGGTATTTAGCTTGTTTAGTATTGTTTGCTGTTATCAACATTGCTACTACGAACATACTTGCGCATACCTTTCTGTGCCTAACGTGCAAGAGTTCTCTAGAGCATATCTTAAAAGTAAACAGATATTTACTTTTTCTATTTATTGCCAATTTACTCAACAAAGTGGTAAATCAAATTATATTCCCCCAGCAGGTTCTGCTTCACTATTTCACCAACACTTAACATTATAAAGCATTTTAATTTTTGTTAATCTAATGGGTGTGAAATATCTCATTTCTTTGATTACTTAATGAGGTTTAATAGCTATTTCTTTATTGGCCTTTCATTTTTCATCTTCTGTGCAATATAGGCTTATGTCTTTTGTCCTTTTGGGGGGCAAGGGTATTACTTGTCTTTTCCATACAGATTTGTAGAAGTTCTTTTATTTTTTTCTCAAGATTTTATTTATTTGTATGAAAGAGAGAGAACATGAGAGGGGAGAGGGGCACAGGGAGAGGGAGAAGCAGACTCCTCACTGAGCAGGGAGCCCAACATGGGGCTGGATCCCAGGCACCCCACAAATTATTTATATACTCTGAGCATTTATCCTTTGTTGGTTCTATGTATTACCAGTATATTTTTCTAGTGTGTTTCCTTTCTTTTCAACTTTTTTTATGATGTCATTTGATAAACTGAAGTTTTTTTTTTTTAAGATTTTATTTATTTATTTGTCAGAGAGCAAGAGCGAGCACAGGCAGACAGAATGTCAGGCAGAGGCAGAGGGAGAAGCAGGTTCCCTGACAAGCAAGGAGCCCGAAGTGGGACTCGATCCCAGGACGCTGGGATCATGACCTGAGCCGAAGGCAGCCGCTTAACCAACTGAGCCACCCAGGCGTCCCTAAAGTGAAGTTTTAATATTTAAAATAGTCAAACTTATCATTCCTTATGGTTTGTGTTTATTGTGTCTTAATTACTGTAGCTTTATAATAAATCTTGATTTTTTGGTGGTACATCTCCCCCCCCCCCCATTTTACTTCATGACTATGTCCTTGGTTGAAAGTGTGCTTATTCCTGGCTTTTTTAATAGTGTAACTTTATTTTGAATATCTATTTCTAGCCATCTGATAATTTCCACAAATGAGCTGAATGTAACTTCCCTGATTCTGTTCCTCCTCTAAGTCCATCTCCAACCCAACCTTTCTTCTGCCTTCTCTGATTTTCAGAAAAGTGTAAAAAATTATGGTTATCCTTATGCAGATTGCCAAATAAATTATCAGTTGCTCTATAAAGAACCATGATTCATGGCCCCTGGGTGGTTCAGTCGGTTAAGCATCCAAGTCTTGATTTCAACTCAGGTCATGATCTTAGGGTCATGAGATCAAACCCCATGTCAGGCTCTGTGCTCAGTAGGGAGTCTGCTGGAGATTCTCCTTCTCCTTCTCCCATCCCCCATTGATCTCTCTCTCTTTCTCATAAATAAATAAATCTTAAAAAAAGAAGAACCAAGATTTATAAACTTGTTTTTATGACCTAGCTTTGAAAGTCATATAGCATCATTTTTCACATATATATTTTTTATTTCTTTTCAGTGTTCCAAAATTCATTGTTTATGCACCACACCCCATGTTCCATGCAATACGATTTATAAACTTTAAATGCTATTTAAAAATTTTTATTCTAAAAGGAATCAAATAAATTATTGATTAAAACCCCACCATAAATGGTATGAAGATGAGAAAAATTTAGACTAAATAAAATTTCTCTAAACAATAGGAAACTAACTCATGATCAAGTTCAAAGGATATATGCTATAGAGTCAGGTAGTTCTTCCTCTTATAGATACCTTATTCAACCTCTCTAAACTTTGGTGTCCTCATTTATAAAATTATCTCACAAGATTTTTGTAAGCATGAAATGTTAAGTATCCTGCATAATGTCTGAAAGATGGTAGGTACTTGACATTATTCTCTCCATACCCTCAACCTAAATCTTCCCCATAATGGTAAGCATAATGTTATGGGAAGAGGTAACGCCTTAGCTAAAACCTGAAAAATATGTAGTAGTTAATAGTAGGGAAGGACCTTTAGAGTTGCCAGCTTCAGCAAATGAAAATACAGGGTGACCTATAAAATTTGAATTTCAGATAAGCAACAAATAATTAGTTAGTATAAGTATGTCCCAAATATTGCATGGGATCTAAATTTAATTGGGTGTCCTGTATTTTATCTGGCGGCCCTACTTCCTTTTCCAGGTCTCAGTTTTTCTCATAAGTAAGATGAAGTTTCAGGCTAAATTACTATATGTCTACTCTTGAAATGATGCTGGGCTGTGATGGTAAAATGAGAAAAGTCAGCAATATATAGCATGTTTGGGGACATGTATTGATATAAAGTTGCAAACTGTTCTGTGTTGAGAAGGCCCACCATTTATTTTGAGGTTATTCTTCTACCACATGAATTCATAGTTTCGATGTCTACCATCTTCAACCCTACTTCTGATTCTATTATTCCAAATTCTGTTACTTTTTTCTTTAGAACCCAAAGTTTCTTCTCCCTCTAATACCAGCAATTATCAAACTTTCTGGTCTCAGGGTGCTATAATATCTCCTCTTTTTCATAAAATGACAGGTGTTGCTTCTCTAGTGTCCTTTTCTGGGAAAAATTTATGGTTAATCCTTAAAATTGTTTCAAAATCTTACTTGTAAAAAATTTTACTTGTATGTAAAATCCAAACTATCAGGAATCACTCCACTAGATGATGTCTAAGTTTCTTCCCAACATTAACATTCTGTGGACTTTGCCATAGTCATGAGGGGCACACAGATTCTTCCCCCCAACACCCTATGTGACTCTAACACAATTTCTTTTCTAAGCCACATTTTCCTCAATATGCAATATATAAAAAAAAAAAAAAAAAAAAAAGCTCTCACTCTCCTCTGCACTGTTAGTTACTGGAGAGTGAATGAAGTCATGTCTGGAAAGTGCTCCGAGCTCTTAAGAAAAGTACCTAGAAGGGGAGAGAGGTGCCATTACTCTGTACTGGGAGTAATAGTTGATTTTTTAGGATGAACTGAAAAGCTGAGAATATGTTTAAAGTATTGTTTTTGATTTGCACATCTTTAGTTTGATCCTTAACAACATGTTTGCTAGGATTCCAGAAATTTTGTGATCTTAGTTCAGTAATGACATTTTACATCCTTCCCAGGACTTTAAGTACCCTTTAAGGAATGCATGGTTAATGTAGTAGAGAGAAAAATTTTAAATCACACTGTATCTCAGAGCCAAAAAGTCCAGCCTTTTTATTGGCTTTCAATACTGACCTTAAACAAGCATGACTTGTTTTTCTAGAAACACCTGTCAACTTAAAAAAAGAAAAAAGGACAAAGCCAGAATTCTTAAGGTTCACTGAATAGCCAAGTCAGACATCATTTCTATTCTTCCAAAGGTTGTGAAAAAAGGTTATTTGTTTTTCCACACAATTTCTTAGACTAGCTTTCACCAAAATTAAAAGCTAAATCTGATGCATCATGGACAGAGAATTCTTGATCCAAAGCCCCAGAGATTACCTGACTTGATTATTCCACATACTCTGTATTCTCAACCAAAATAGACTTCCTTTTAAAGAGAATCCAATTTCCAATGGGTTTAACCTAGAAAAATAGCAAAAAGCTAATAAAAGCTCGGAGGCTGGTCCAAGGAAAGCATTGTGGCTGCTGCACATTTGGAGGCCTGGTCCGGTGGAGAAGTTTGGAGTAGCTGCCAGTTCCTCTAGTGAATTTGCTGTTCTCTGAGATGTGGGATGGGGCACCTGGTAGACTCCCGGCAAATCTTATCCAGGAATAAATTTTACTTGACTTCTTTCCCATATTGCCAAGACTTGGAGTAATTAAGATACTAGAGTTGCTAACAGAGTCTTGGGAAAGAAAGAAAGAAAGAAAGATATGAAGATAAATTCTTCTCCAGGTTCTTCCTACTCATCCCTTATCATTCAAATTCATATTTTGGCAAATTCATATTTTGTGGTGCATCGGAGAATCAAAATTCTTTAAGAAAGCATATTTTAAATGCCCAGAATAATGTCTGCCACTCCCCTATCCATTCTCTACCATCGTATCCCACACTAGAAGTTTTTACTTATTTTACCAAGGAAGTATAACCTACAATCACTATTCAAAGTTGAGTTGATTATTCTTTTACCAGTAGCTGGATAATCTCAACAAGCATCAGCTGGGTAATGACCTTTCCTTTTCTCCCCATACTTATAAAATCTCTGAGTACAGTGCTCTAAGTTCTATTGTCAGGCTAAGATCCTTGTATCTACATATATTAAATGTATTATATTGTAGTGTAGTATCTGACTAGGAATTTCTTCTTTCTCTCCTCCTGGGTTTCAAAATCAACCTTGTTTCCCTCATTCTCAGCTAGATTGACTGAACACAAGAAGCTCATACAAATTTGGCTGTCAAAGCTATTAAAATGAGGGGGTCCCCCCCAGACGAAGGACCTAGTATGTCCGAATACTTCTCTGAGTTCCAAGCTTTTGACTGCTTCTCTATATCGTAGAAAAACTGATGGCACCCTCTCTAGATGAGAAGTTGTACCTCATCAGTAAGTGTAAAGCAAACAGTTATGAAGCATCATGACCTCCAAGCAGAAAATAGTAAATATCACTATGTATAGAAATCTATTGAGGCATGGATTGATGCCACCATGAGATATCTCATTTCTACAGCATTATACACATGGGATCCTAACATTAATTAGTGTCTTGGGAAGGCAAAGGCCAAACAGAAAAGTTTTTATGTTAAATGAATTGAACCTGTTGGGTTATGATGGGCCTGAATGACTGAGAAAGACAAATGATTCCAAACCAGCTCTTAAGACAGGTTCATAGAACTTGCCTCTCTGATGCCAAGATGAACCCACTAGATCACTCCCCTGGACCATAGAAAAAATTGATAACTATCATTATCTAAAAACATAACAAAATTCATTTGTTGAAGGCCAACATGTACATGTACCAGTAAGTGTGCACGTCATTCTCTCTTTTTTTAAAGATTTTATTTATTTATTTATTTGACAGAAAGAGATACAAATAGGCAGAAAGGCAGGCAGAAGGAGAGGGGTAAGCAGGCTCCCTGCTGAGCAGAGAGCCAGATGTGGGGCTCGATCCCAGGACCCTGAGACCATTACCTGAGCCAAGGAAGAAGCTTAACCCAATGAGCCGCCCAGGTACCCTGCACATGTCATCCTTATGACAGCTCTGCAAATTGAGATTTACTCTCCCCATTTTAGAAATAAGGAAACTGCTTCAGACAGATTAAAGGATTTATTCAAGCTAGTAAAAGAAATGGAGTTTAAAATCATTCCTATGGTCTTAGAAGTGCTCTAGTCTAAGTGGTCCTCTCTATGCGAATATGGACACTAAATCCCAGAGAAAAAAAATGGACTTCTAAGTCCATATTGTTGGTAAGTAGAAAAACTTGGAGTTAAAACTCGGTTGGATGGTGCTTCTTCTATCGTATTTGGATTCTCCATGACTCTTCATCCTCAGCTTAAGAGGATCGAGATAGGCCATATGGTAGACGATAAGACAGAAACTTCAATAGATTTAAAAAGAAAGAAATAATACAAAGTATCTTCTCCTATCATGATGAAATGAAATTAGAAATCAATCACACAAAGAAATTTGGGCAACTCACAAATATGGGGAAATTGACACACTCCTTAATAACCAATGGTTCAAAGAACTCAAAAAAGGAAATTTTGAGATGAATGAAAATGAAGACACTACATACTAAAACTTATGAAATGCAGCTAAAGCAATACATAGAGGGTACTTTGTAGCTTTAAATGCCTATATTTTTTTTAAAAGAAAGATCTCAAATAAATAACCTAACCTTCCACTTTATGGGAAAAAGGAGAGAAAAACTAACCCCAAAGCAAGCAGAAGGAAGGAGATAATAAAGATTAGAACAAAATTAATGAAAGAAAGAATAGGAAAACAACAGAGAAAATTAGTGAATCAAAAAACTGGCTCTTTGAAAAGTTCGACAAAACTAACAAAACTTTAGTTAGATTGACCAAAGGAAAAGAGAGAATACTCAAATTACTAAAATCTGAAATGAAGAGAAGACATTGCATCAAACTTACAGAAATAAAAAGAATTATAAAGAACTACAATAAACTATGAATTATATGCCTCTAAATTAGATGATCTAAATGAAATGGACAAATTCTTAAAAACATATGAATTATCAAAACTGACAAGAATAGACAAACTGAGTAGATCTGTTATAAGAGATTGAATTAGTAAAAAAAAACAAAAACAAAAACCCTACCCACAGAGAAAAGATCAAGAACAAGGCAGGAATGCCTACTCTTACCACTTCTATTCAACATTGTACTGGTAGTTCTAGCCAGAACAATTAGACAAGAAAAATAAATAAAAACATCCAGGTTAGAAAGGAAGAAGTAAATCTGTTTGTTAATGGCATGATCTGTATAGAAAATTCTGAGGAATCCACTAAAAACTATTAGAACTAATAGACAATTTCAGCAAGGTTTCATGTAATCAATGACATGTAATCAATATACAAAAATCAATTGTATGTATAATTGTATATATAATTTACATATGATATAAAGAATCAGTTGTGTTTCTATATTTTTGCAATGAATAATTCAAAAATAAAATTTTTAAAAATGACATTTACAATAGCACCAAAAAGAATAAAACTTAGGAATTAATTTACAAAAGAAATATAAAACATATACTCTGGAAACTATAAAAATTGCTGAAAGAAACTAAAGGAGACCTTAAATAAATGAAAAAAATATTTCATGTTCATGAGCCAGAAGATATATAATTTAGATGGCAATAATCCCCAAGTTGATCTAAGATTCAATTTGATCTCTATCAGAATCTCAGCTGGTTACTTGATAAAATTTACATGGAAATTTGATGGGAAAATTTCAACCTTGAAAAAGAACAAAGTTGAAGGACTCACACTTCCCATTGCAAAACTTACTACAAAGCAACAATAATCAAGATAGTCTGATACTGGCTTAAGGATACCCATGGAAGAGAACTGAAAGTCCAAAAAATAAACTCATGTGTCTATGTACAAGAGTGTCAAGACCATTCAGTGGAAAGAATTAGACAATTCAACAATTGGTTCTGGGACAACTGGATGATAGCCACATGCAGAAGAATGACATTGACCCTTACCTGATATCATATACAAAAATTAACTAAAAATGGATCAAAGACCCAAATATGATAGCTAAACGTATACAACTCTTAAGAGAAAACATAGGGGTAAATCTTCATGACTTTGAGTTTGGCAATGGATTCTTAGATATGGCACCAAAAGCACAAGCTACCAAAGAAAACAATAGATAAATTGGATTTTATCAAAATTAAAAAAAAATCTTTGGGTCTCAAAGGACAATCAAGAAAATGAAAAGCTGGCCCACAGAATGGAAGAATATACTTGCAATCATATTTCTGATAAGGGAATTGTATTTAGAATATAAAAAGAACTCTTACAACTCAATAATGGAAAGATAACCCAATTCTAAAAGTGGACCAAAGATTTGAATAGACATTTCCACAAAGAAGATGCACAAATGTCCAATAAGCACATGAAAAGATGCTCAAATGCTAATCAAAACCACAACGAGATACCAGGTCATATCAACTAGGATGGCTATAATCAAAAAAGTCAGAAAATAGCAAGTGTTGGTTTGGTGAGTCATAGAGAAATCAGAGCCCTCACACACTGCTGATGGAATGTAATATGGTGCATCAGTTTTGGCAAACTGTCTGGAAGTCCCGCAAACCATATGTTACCAGATGACCCAGCAATTCTACTCCTAGATATATACCCAAGAGAAATGAAAACATATGTTTTCAAAGAAGCCAGTCACAAGAGACCATATATTGTATGACTGCTTTTATGAAATGTCCAGAAGAGGCAAATCTATAGAGATAAAAGATGATTAGTAGTTGCTTAGGGTTAGAGTATGTGGGAAATATGGGGGCAATAATTAATGGATACAGGGTTTATTTTTGACGTGATGAAAATGTTTTAAATTGATTATGGTAATGGTTGACTACTCTGTGAATATACTAAAAAAATCATTGAGTTATATACTTTAAATAGGTGAATTATATGGTATGTGAATTATATCTTAATAAAGATGTATCAGTAGCAGAGAATATTATAGAGTACTTATTTACTCAAATAAAAATTTTCCAAAAGTTTAAAAACGAATAAAGAAAAAAAGTGAAAAAGAAGAAACTTAAATCAGAAAAAGAAAAAAAAAAAAGCTAAATGGGGTACAAATCTGAAAGTTCACAAAATCAAGGCTGGCTAGAATCAAATCACCTACCAGGTTTTCATCTCGTGTATTGGAATCTTTATATATAGCACAAGGATTTCCACTGTCAGTTTCAAGTCCTGTATATTTTCACACTTCTTTTAAACCTTTTGACCAAGAGGTAAAAGATTTAGTTAGTGATATCAATGAAAACAGAGGGAGAATCCCTTCGCAATTGATTGGGTGATTAAAATCCACAAAGAGGGGCGCCTGGGTGGCTCAGTGGGTTAAGGCCTCTGCCTTCGGCTCGGGTCATGGTCCCAGGGTCCTGGGATCGAGCCCCGCGTTGGGCTCTCTGCTCAGCAGGGAGCCTGCTTCCTCCTCTCTCTCTCTGCCTGCCTCTCTGCCTACTTGTGATCTCTGTCTGTAAAATGAATAAATAAAATCTTTAAAAAAAAAATAAAATCCACAAAGATTTGAGAAGTTGCTGTATGTTTTGTACTAGGCTTTGTAGAGAAAACAAAGATGAATATGTTCACATGGATGTTATAGACTCTAGGAGAAATTTGACTAAGTGACCAAGCTATTTGGGCTTGAGAGACAAGAGGGAGGAGAGAATATCTACCTTGAAGTTTTCTGGGAAGTTTGCATGTTTCACAAGTTTAAAAAATTGAAAAATACTAATCTGGACTGGATATGGTTCACTACACTGTGATAGATGATCCTTTTTCATTTCTCTGATCCGTTTGGTCTAAACTTTTAGAGTTCGGACCCTCTAACAAATGCAAAAGTCTGTCAGCATTATGTGTTTTCTCCCTTCCTCCCCTCCTTTTTTAAATTCATCAACTCATCTCGTGTTGATCTCTCCACATCTAAGTGGAGGGCTCAAAGCAGAGTTCTTCCTGACCTTACTGATATCCTGCCCTATCTCCTAGGACAATCATAGTTTACCCGTTGGAGCCCTAAATTGACCACTTGTTACACACACAAGGTTTCTGTTGCTTTTTCTTTTTTTTAATAGAGCCAGTAATGTTCTGGATGGCTCTGTGGTTAACTCTGGTCTGACCCTGCACCTTAGTGGTTTTATTAGCTGTGTGTTTGGCTCTGAGATCCTCTCTCTAGCTATTGTCGTTATTGAGACTATTTGTGTCTCCAGTGAATCTCTCCTAAATCCCCTGCTGTTATCTGGCTTGGGTATGTGTGTCTAAGAAGTGAGTGCATTCTTGTCTGAAGTATGTCCTGACTGTCTCTGATAGCAGCCATTTCTGTCCTAACTTTACTGGGTACTCAGATTGATATGATTAAGACTAATGAGGTTTACTCTCAGTCAGGGACCTACTCAAGGATAAACTTGTAAATCCAATGAATTCTGAAAATGACTAGTAACTACTTACCTTTCAACCTTTAGGGGATTTGAGGGATGATTTATAACTACTCCTTTTCCATCCAACAACATCATTAGAAAGATGTTGTGAGAGATACTGCTTTGCAGCCCACAGATTATCACTCACAAAAAATGTGCCTTTATTAACAATGATTCATAAAATATATTTATATGTTTGTACAAACTCTACCAATGAATGGTGATTCAATAAAGTCATTGCCACAAAGGCAGGACAACACACACCCCAACTGAAAAGTGTATAGTTCTCATGATTACTATGACAAAATTTTTCCTGAATTGGATTTTCTTCAAAATGTCACTAAGGTAACTATATAAGATCATCTACAAGAAATACAGACATGGGGGTGCCTGGGTGGCTCAGTGGGTTAAAACTTCTGCCTTCGGCTCAGGTCATGATCCCAGGGTCCTGGGATCGAGCCCTGCATCGGGCTCTCTGCTTGGCAGGGAGCCTGCTTCCCCCTCTCTCTCTGCCTGATTCTCTGCCTACTTGTAATCTCTGTCTGTCAAATAAATAAATCTTTAAAAAAAAAAAAGAAATACAGACATGAAAATTACAATATTACATGAATAGTAAGGTAAAGTAGGGAAAAGTATAAGGCTCTAGATTACATAGTAGCTCCTTTGTTATTGTATATCTGGTCATTCTGGAGAGCTAAGTCTTCCAGAGAGCGGGGTGCTTGTACATTTTTCTATTAGTTTAACCAATACGATTTCCCTGAATTTTTCCACAGTTTTAAAGTCATCTTCTTTGGGGGCGCCAGGGTGGCTCAGCCAGTTAAGCGTCCAACTCTTGATTTCATCTCAGGTCATGATCTCAGGATTGTGGGACTGAGCCCTGCCTGAGTGGTTGGGCTCTGTGCTCAGCTTGGAGTCTGCTTGTCCCTCCCCTCCCCCTTTGCTCCTCCTCCTACTTCAGCTCACACTCTCTTTCTAAAATAGATACATCTCAAGAAATATAGATTGATATTATTTTTTAATTTTAATGATTTTAATGACTCAGAGCCATGCCTATGAATGTGGAGGCAACATGAGAGTGGGAAAAGCACAGGCTCTGAAAAAGACCTGCATTTGAATACTGGTTCCTCCTCTTCATAGCTACATGACCTTGGGGCACATTTCTTAGTAGTTTTTGAGCTCCAATTTCTCATCCATAAAATGGGAATGATAGAATCAAACTGAACAGTGATGGGGCACCTGGGTGTCTCAGTTGGTTAAACATCTGACTCTTGATCTCAGCTCAGGTCTTGGTTTCAGCTCAGGGTGGTAAGTTCAAGCCCCACATTGGGCTCAGCACTGGGCCTAGGACCTGCTTAAAAACCCAAAAAAAATCCAGAAGAGTGATGATTTGGTAATTAAGTGATATAATGCAATGGTTTCTCGGTATTTTTCACCCCAAAATTCTTTTTACAAATGAAATCTTGGGCAGAGCTGTGTCATGAACAAGTAAAAGTAGAAATGCTCTGAGTTTTTAAAATCGTGTCAGAGACCAACACTTAGCAGATACTGTTTAAATGGTAGCCATTTAGTTATTAAGATCACTTAATATGAAGCTTTTATTCATGTTTATGGTTTTATTCTATGTCAGCTTTTTTTTTTTTAAGTTTTTATTTATTTATTTGACAGAGAGCGACACAGCAAGAGAGGGAACAACAAGCAGCAGGACTGGGAGAGGGAGAAGCAGGCTTCCTGCCAAGCAGGGAGCCAGAGCAGGGAGCCCAAGCAGGGAGCCGGAGCAGGGAGCCCGATGCGGGGGTTGATCCCAGGACTTGGGGATCATGACCTGAGATGAAGGCAGATGTTTAATGACTGAGCCACCCAGGCGCCCCTTCTATATCTGCTTTTAAAGTTTTCTGTCTTGCCGTCAAGCTGTCATTTGTCTCTTCTCACTGTAATCACTGTACTTTCTCAGAAAACCCCTTCTCCCATCTTTTAATTTGCTACTTCTTTCTGATCAGCTCTGGACTTAGAACCCAGACAACTGTAACTTAGAATTATGTGTAAAATAACAGTGACCGAGTTCTGTGAGAAGGTTGTAGACTGCTTATGTGAGTACAATACATTATCACATACTTCGGGCTTGTACTTTGTAACACAACCCCTGGTTATTCAGAGACATTTTCAGAAAACTGTGTAGTCCAGTAGAAGGAATATGAGTTTGAAAGTTAGACCTACATCTTAATCTTAACTCCTCTACTTGTTAATTGTATGACCATTGGCAAGTTACTTGATCTCTCTGAACCTCAGATTTATTATCTTTAAAATACAAAGAATAAAACCTGTATCATAGAATTACAATGATTAAATGAAGAAAGTATATAATGGAGCCCTAGATACCTAGTAGATGGTATATAAAGTTTCGTTCTCTTTCTTTGCTTTGCCCTTCATTTTCCTTTCTTCCTGATTTTTCACTGTGTTTTTGGATAGATTAAATTGTTGACTGCCTCAGGTGCAGTATATGATCTAATGGCATAAATTTTGGAATATGTTAGGAACGGAGTGGTGGGGAGACTGTAGAAGACTGAGACCATGAGAAGCTGTGACATGGAGGATGGCTATAATTTCCCACCTATCAAAGAAAAAGGGAAGGGCACCTGGGTGACTCAGTCAATTAAGCATCTGCCTTTGCCTCAGGCCATGATCCCAGGGTCCCAGGATGGAGCCCCACATTGGGCTTCCTGCTGGGCAGGGCGCCTGCTCTCCCACTCCCTCTGCCGCTCCCCATTCTTGTGCTCTCTCTCTCTTTCTCTCTCAGATAAAGAAATAAAATCTTTTTTTTAAAAAGGAAGAAAGAAAAAGGGAAGAAAAATACCAAGATGTTAAGGCAATTCTGTGAAGGCCATTGCGTAGTCAGCAACGCAAATTAGCATCCTCGATGCAGTTGCAAGTGTGAAGCATCCTTATTCAGGCACTAGTCTGAGCTGTCTACCTTGCCTGTTAGTTTTTCACATAAAAATCTTGACTTCAGCTGTGAGCTGGAATCCAGTTCATTCAAGTGTCACCCATAGTTAAATGGTTTTGTGTGTTTGAACTTAAGACTTCATAAAGACTTTTATAAGTTTCTTTTGAGAATAACTACATATTATAGAATGAACCATATTTTCTCAAATAGTTAATTTAAACATAAATCTATAAATACAACCATAGGAATAGAGAACTCGGCTTTGACATGAAGCACTGGGGAGATGGCTCTCTCCTGTTCCTATTAACACTGTTCTTCTTACACTGTGTGTCCTGTCTATAGGGCACTGTTTGCCCACATTCTGTGTCCCATACTGTCTCACAGTCATCCCTGTTCCACCTAGTCCAAATGCATTTAACCAAACACAGAGAATTTTCAGCTTTTCTGTCTGCAATTGCTCAAAGTTTAGTCTTTAATTATAGGCCTTTTGAACTATATTTCCACAGCACTAGCAAAACTGTTCCACATCTGCTCCTGAACAGAACCATTTAAAGCTATAACATATGAAGGTTCATTTTCTTTTACTGTGCACCCTGTAAAATGCAAGCCACGGCTATGTACTCTCTATGTTGTACAGCTTTGATATCTCTTGCTCTAACTTACTTGTTTGTGTTCTCTCCCTTTCTCTTGCTCTGTTCCTTTTTTTAAAGAAAGAGAACAGTTTCCGGGTTGGTAACAATCTGAAAAGTCTTCTCCACTGTACAGAAAAAAATGATAGTTCTTATAGCACACAATTTCCTCTCTGGTTGTAGTGAACTAGAGTTGTGTATGTTTAATTATTTCAGGCTCATATCTAAGCACATTTTATCAAATTGTGAAAAATTTCCTGGCAGTTCCCTTTGATTTTATGTTGTTTTACTCTACTGTTTGCTAATTAAAGTCTGATCATGGAGTGAAAGATTTTTAAGACAGTTTCTGAGGAAAAGAAAATAACTAAAACCAAAGTTGGAGAAAGTGTGAAAGAAAGAGGAATTAAGTTAGTTCCACTTACTTCCATTTAAAAACATGCTGTGGGGAGCCTGGATGGCTCAGTGGGTTAGGAGTCTGTCCTTGGCTTGGATCATGATCCCAGCGTCCTGGGATTGAGCCCCATGTTGGGCTCCCTGCTCAGTGGGAAGCCTGCTTTTCCCTCTCCCTCTGCCAGATGCTCTGACTGCTTATGCTCTCTCTCTCTCTCCCTCTCTCTCTGTTTAATAAATAAATAAAATCTTTTTTTAAAAAACATGGAATAAACATATTCCATTTTAAAATATTTGAGCCTTGATTGTACCAATCCCAAAATATTTTCCAGGGTTCTCAGTGATTAAAAAAAAAAATGGGATATGCTTTCTTTAGATAGTGAGTGTTCTAAAAGGTGTAATGTCAACCTTTTAGAGTAAGACCCCTGCATGGCTCAGTCAGTTAAGCGACTGACTCTTGGCTTTG
Organism: Lutra lutra; assembly: GCF_902655055.1. Classification (NCBI taxonomy): domain Eukaryota; kingdom Metazoa; phylum Chordata; class Mammalia; order Carnivora; family Mustelidae; genus Lutra; species Lutra lutra. The sequence goes on from NC_062293.1 coordinate 35,012,101, forward strand.
GCTCAGGTCATGATCTCAGGGTCATGATCTCAGGGTGGTGATATCAAGGCCCACGTCAGTCTCTACGCTCAGCATGGAGTCTGCTTGTCTCTCTCCCTCTGCTCCTCCCCCTGGCTCATGCTCACACACTCTCTCCTTCTCAAATAATAAATAAATAAACAAACAAATAATAATATCTTAAAAAACAAACAAAAAAAGAACCCACTAGGTGATGATGACTCCACCATCAGCCATTCCTTCTAGTACCATGAAATCCATGGAACGTTGAAAGGAGTACCAAACTTAGTATCAGGATATGTATGGTTTGAGCTCTGGTTTTTCACTTTTTAGCTATTTGGTAGTGGCCAAGTACCTAATCTCTCTGAACCTCAGTCTGTAAAATGGAAGTTCTAATTAAATTATGAGACCATAAATGTAAAGCAAATCAAATTTTATTTCGAAGTCTTTAATTTCTATCTTCTCTCCCTTGGTTCACTCATGTGCAGTCCTTCCAGAGTCAGTCCTCTTTGTTCCTGATCCTGCCTCTTGATTCAGTTGTATCCTAGTGTCAGGCACTTGGGTATATTACCTCACTGAATCTTGAAAACAATCCTGTGAGGTTGGTACCATGTGGATTTGAATCCAGGCATTCTGACAAAGTCTGCATACTTGAAATCATGCTGATTTGAGGTAACTTTCAAGTAGCTGTCAATACCTATCACTCATGCTGCCATGAAGGAAGAAGTCTCTGGTAGAGGTTTTCTTTCAGGAAGATGCACCAGCCAAAAGCCACTGATAAATCCGGGTTTGGTGTGGGGGGGTCCTGGATACCTCAGGAATGGTGACCTTCTGCATCATGGGAAGGATTCCCAGGAAGGTGGTGTCCTGCCGTAGGACGGGAGCTCAATGTAGTACCTCTCAGGGTCACTTGGGAGTCTTTAGACTAAGAGACCTTGTAGACAGCTCTAAGGCGCACCACAGAGCTCTGAAAATAGGAAGCCTTCCACAGGCTGGCCTCTGCAGTCAGTCCAGACATCACCCTGAACATCTCCAGATGGGCCTGTATCTAAGCTGCCTTTCCTAGCTGGAGAAGGGTTGGTGAGATCTGAAAGGAGAAAAAGAGGCCCCAAAGTAAGGAAAGCTGGACAGGAAGTTTCCCAGCACAGAAGAGGACAGGAGCAGCAAGAGGATAGCATCACCCCCACCAGCACTCGGCGTTCTACGAAGTGCAAAGATTGTGTCAGCATTTCCATTTTAAACCCCTCATTTCATAGGCTTACAGCTCAGGTCATAAAAACTCACTTTGGGCTGAAGTTTGGCATCCAGTCTCTTAGCTGTTCTTAAGCGGTGTACCCCAAAATAGAGACGTTTCTAGTGTCAGACATTTTGGGGACTGCTACAAACATGCCCCCAAAACTTCATTGGGTAAAAATAGGCTTCTAAGCTGTTGATCTACAATGCGTCAAAAGCTTGCCTCTATAAACCTATAGGAAACATGTTTTGAAAAAGTAGTATCATCCACAGGAAATATGGATTCCCTACACACTGAGCTGGAGAAGCGGATGTCAGAATCTGCTGCTATTATTACTGCGTGCTTGGAGTAACACTTCACTGCCGCTCACCACCAGAGCTATTCTCACCCCAAAAGCCATTTTAATTTCCAACTGGAGGCACCATTGTAAAGGTTTGGAGTCAGCAATTGATTCAGATTTTTACAGGTTATTGGACTTTGACCAACATGTATTTAAGCCTCAATTACACTTTCCTTACAAGTTTAGTATGAACAGAAAAGCTAATATATGTCAATACAGCCTGACGTATAATAGACCGACCTTTATTGGTAGCAACTGATTGGCATTTTGGAGATGAGAAGGTATCTATGGTAGTCATTAGTGAAAAGTCCTTTAACCTCTTGATTGTGAGGTTTCCACCTATTCTTCTCTTCCCCTAAGACCCCTCACTGGCCACCTAAGCTGTACAGACATTCAAAATAGTAGACAAATTGAAACATAAATTCCCAAGAGAAGACTCCCAATGTTTTAGAAATCAGACAAATGACAAGAAGCTAATAATTATACCAGAATGATGGGGGTGCCTGAGAGCTATGCAAACTCAAATCAGATAACTTAGCTCAGGTAAGTAATACTCAGCCAACTTGGGGCATTATAACCTGACCTGAGGGAATTTTGAAGAGACTGGTCTCCTCAATTGTTAGGACTTCGGCAGTTAACAAAGAAGAGGAATAACCGTAATTTCAACATATGCCCTAGCTGAAGGAATGGCAGAGCAGGAGCCGGGCAGCCACCATTTCGGACCTCTGCATCCCTGGGCAAGAGGTTGCCCCTGATTCTCAAATAGTCTGTGACACTTGGGGTATCAAAGCTTATCTTAGGGGTAGAAAGGTAATGTCTGGCCATGGCACCTGGTTTGGGAGCAAAGAGAGGAATCCATGGCTCTGAGCCCCAATCCCAAACTTCCCACTTAGTATCTATCTCTGGAAACAAACCTCCAACAACCGAAAGATTTTTGGAAACATCTTCTTCACTAATGGAGGCACTGCTGAAAGGTCCATGGAGCTTCTGGGGGTCAGTTAAACCTGAAGGTTAACTTTTATTTTTAAATGTCAAAAGTAAATTGTAGATCTACCAACAGTTAACAGTTTTACCTACCTCTGTCTAATCCTTTTATCCACTGCAAATTTCATTCCAAAGGGAGTCATGAAGGTAAAGTAAAAGTGATGAATACTGAGTACAGAGGGGAAATTAGTGAGGTCCTATTAAAACTAATGCATTTCTAAGACCTCAATGCTATTTCTTTCTTCATATTGTTAAGTTATGGACTCAAAGGAATGCATTTTATATATACATTAAGATAAACGCTTTTGTGCCCAAACACAGGCTAAGAAAAAGGACATCATCCATACCACCAAAGACTTCTATGTGATTCTCCCTCATTTCAAATTCTGCTCCCTCCTCCCTGGAGGTTAACCTATCCTGAACATCATGTTTATTACTCCTTGACTTTCCTTTAGTGTGTGACTCACTTATGGGAGTAAGTATTCCTAAACTAACCTGCTCAGTTTTTTGTTTTGAGCTCCGTAAAAATGGTATCATACTGTATGTATTTTTCTGCAACTTACTTCTTTCATTCAGCATGCTTGCAATATTCACTCATGTTGATCTACATGGCAAAATTCATTTTCACTGCTGTATAATATTCCATTATCTGACTATACTGAAATTTACTTAACCATTGTCCTCTTGAGAGATATTTGGGTTGATTCCAGTGCTTTGCTATTGCAAACAATTCTGCTTTGAACATTATTGTACCTGCCCCTTGGGGAACATAGCAAGAATTTCTCTAGGGATTTATTTCTGCTGAGTCATGGAGTTTATACATCCTCAGCATCCCAAATCATGCCAAACTGTTTTCCAAATGGTTGTACATTGTACACAATAGCCAGCATTGTGTATTTCCTCCAGTTGCTCCATATCCTTTCTGATTCTCGGTTTGGACCATTCAAGTTTTGGCATGGTAAATGTGAAATGTTATCCCTTTGTGATTTTAGTTAGCATTTTCTTTCTTTCTTTTTTTTTTTTAAGATTTTGTTTATTTGAGAGAGAGAGATCACAAGTAGGCAGAGAGGCGGGCAGGGGAGGGGGGGAAGCAGGCTCCCTGCTGAGCAGAGAGCCCAATGCGGGGCTCGATCCCAGGACCCTGAGATCATGACCTGAAGGCAGAGGCTTTAACCCACGGAGCCACCCAGGAGCCACTAATTAGCATTTTCTTGATTTCCAATGAGGTTAAGCATCTTTTCATATACTTATCAATCTTATTTATTCTTTTATGAAGTGTTTATTCAAATCTTTCAGCCAGCTTTATTTGGAATTATTTGTCTTTTTCTTGTTAATTTGTAGAAATTCTTTATATACACTATATCTTCGTCACTTGGTATGTTGCACATATATTACTGACTTGTCTTTCACTTATTTATGCAGACTTTTGATAAGCAGAATTTTCAATACAGTTTGTTATTACTATCTTTGTTCTTTCTTTGCATAATTGTTTCTCACAGGAGGAAAAATAAGTTGGAATTTGGTTCATCCTTAGTGAGTGGCTCCCTTAGTCCCACTTGGATAGTATTGGTTGGGATGAATCTGGACTTGATTCAGTTTATTTTACACATATTTTTTTCTGAAGCAAGAGTCTGTCTCTAGAGGCCCTCAAAAAGTATGGGCTTTTGTTGATAACTTTCACCTGTTTCTGGGGGAATTCTGCTCAGCGTCAAACAACCATCAGAGTCTCACAGAGATGTTTTTTTTCCCTGGGAGTACGTAAGAAATTGTAAAAAAAAGTCTTTACCCTTACTTAGGGTTCATGGTAATGTGGTAATAGGGTGATATGGAGCTAACAGACCTGGTATCTAAACCAAGTTCCATTCTTTACCCACTGCCTAAGCTCTCAGACCTTCAAACTTCTTGTTTGTTAAATGAAGATAATTGCACTTGTTTTATTCCCTTGTGAGAATCAATAAGATGATACAGTTCAAGTGCCTGCATGACACACAGCTCTCAACAAATGTTTGTCCCCTTCACCTTAGGAAGGGGAGTCCTTTTGCAGTCAGCCTGCTCAATCGATCTGTGATCTTTGGCCAAAAACTTTTCTTCCACCACTCTCCCCAAGCTTGCATCTGCACCTTGGTCATAGAGGAAGACTATAGTAGACAAATAACTGTTGGCCAGGGATTCTGATTTTTTTTTCTCTTCTTTAAATACTCAGGAATATTAGCACCATGTGCTTAACCATTCCAACTCAACTCACTGACCGTGTTCCATATGTTTGTCAAATGAAAAGCCAATATTATTTTTGCAAGTACAAGATCTGGGGAGGAATCCTTACAACAAAGTATAATTGGACATATTGATTTTCATTTTGTCAATCACAATGTTTCACTACAGATGCCTCATACACCTTCATTCATATTCTCTTCCCCTCTCTCTCTCCACTTTCTCTCTCTCTCTCCCCCTCTTCTCTCTCTCTCTTTCTCATTCTCTCTCTCTCACACACACATACACACGCATGTGCACACACACACACGCCTCCCTGCTTCCTGCACTGGAATTTCTTAGTTATCATAATCAACGATGACCCCACTGGGGTCATAAAGTTATGACCCTGGAATGAATCAGGAGTGGTTGCAGTGAGGCAGTGAGGTTTTACTTAAAAGCCTCCAATTCCACCTTTATGGCTCCTCATACCAAAATTTAAGAAGCTTCTAAGGCCTTGATCAGTCTTCCTCAGTTGACCTCACCCTGGCTGGCACCAGGGTTTGTGATCTTAGTAAAGAGCATCTATGCTGTTCATTCTTTCTTTAGTCAAATTTATTTTGTAGTCATGCACCCATTCAGGATCTCAGACACTCTTTGTAAGCCATCCATTCCTTTATTTTACAGTCTTTCCTGCTTGATCCATTACACTGGTTCATTTATCACTTTCCACTCTGAATTACTTTAAAAAATTCTTTGCTCATTATTTATTTAGGCAACAAATATTGTGTTAAGTTTCACTTTTAGGGATGTCTGGGTGGCTGAGCTGGTTATGCCTTGGGCTCAGGTCATGATCTCAGGGTCCTGGGATGGAGCCCCATGTCGGGCTTCTTGCTCACCGAGAAGTCTGCTTCTCCCTCTCCCTCTACCTGCCAATCCCCCTGCTTGTGCTCTCTCTCTCTCCATCAAAAATAAATAAATAAATACAATCTCTAAAAAAAATAAAAATGAGCTCCTAAATTTACTATTGGAGAAATCACTGTTAGAGTTTTCAGTAACTCGTAGCACATTTATCTGTGTGTTGTTGGTATGCATGTTGCTTTTATTATATATGCATTCAGATACTTCTATCTCATTCTACTTTCATTAATATCAAAGCCCTCCTTGGTGTGGTGATTTTCGATGTTGCTATTTTCCTATTCTATACTCCAGTAGTTCTTTGTATATACCCTGTCTTATGATGTGTATTTTATGGTGCTTTATATCATGATTTTACTCACGTTAATCTCCTTTCTAGACTGTAAGTATAACCTAAGTGACTGCTTGGCCCCTTTCAGAGGTCACTTTCTTCTGATATCCTTTCTGAAGGCGGTTTTGTTTAAAGAAAATAGTCCTGAATTGTCCTCCCTCAACACAGTGCTGCTACCGGCCACACTGGCCTCGAGGAGGGGTGATATAGCGAAAGCTTCATTTCTTTTTATTGTCCACACCTCTAGTTTCCTTCAACACCATTTATGCAAGTCTGTTATGGCTAGTATACTTTTATGAGAGTCACAGAACGGCTAACAACATAGCACAGCAAACAACTTGGAAATGAACATCATTGTCCTAGAGTTTCCACGCCATCCCCCTTCCAGAGACTCTCTCAGGAAGAAAGGAAATTTCTTCCCTTTGGTTCTAGCTTCCGGGCTATCTTCTTGGGCCCTCTTGTCTCCCTAGACCATCTTCACATCTCTGGACATCTCCATCTGATGGTCCCACCCCATCTCTTTCACAATGATTCTGTAACTCAAGCCTTCTTCCTTTCTTCCTGGAAATACTCAGCTCTCTCTTTGTTTAGCACATTGAGGCTGTGCCTTTCTCAGCCAAAAAGTTCCATCAAAGTGTTTTCCTTGACCTTGAAAATCAATTTTGCAAATTTCCTGTAAGTAAGAAGGGGCTGCGATGTGTGTGTGTTTTTTAATAGCATTTTTTCCTACCACTACAAATGTGAGGATCTTATTTCACATCATTCATAATGCCTTACACATGAGATGATCTGATTTTGCTCTTCCAACCCTGTTGACCCCCCATTTAATAAAAACACCTGCATTTCACCAGTATATAAGAAGGAGAGGGGAGGAAAAGGAAGGAGACAAAAGTTTTCTTCCTTAGATGACCAGGTGATTGGTAAGTCATGAACTTCTGCTTAGGACACACAGGAGGAGGAGCTTTTTTGTGGGGAAAGGATTTCAATTTTGAACACATCAAGCTTGCAGTATCCATCAGGTAACAATACCCAGAAGGCAATAGGAATACAGATGTTAGTGCTCAGGACAGAAGTGATTTTTCTCTTGATTTGGAAATCATTAATGTGTAAGGTATTGGTTAAGCTGTAAAAGAAATCACACAGAATACCAAGGAAAAGAGGAAAACTATGAGAGACCACATGATAGATCTAGAAGTCAGTGGATAAATGAGGCTCCTAGAAAGGATAGTATAAATGGGGACAGATGCAATAATCAGATGTATTATATAAGAAACGTAAGGATAAAATATCAGAGGATTTCAATAGAAGTCAAGGTCAGGAAAGAAGGTCCACTATCACTACACTTATTTTATCATTGTTGTTGACATAAATTCTATCTAATAAAAAGATGGAAAGGAAGGAAAGGAGGGAAGGAGGGGGGAATGGTTTATTATTTGCAAATATTATCAGTATTTACAAATAATAAGATTGTGTAACTAAAAAATCTAAGAGAATCAAAGCTACTAGAACAAAGATAGTAATAGTACCCATTTACAAAATAAAAACCGTTTTCCTATTACATCTCAGAAACAACCCTTTAGATAATATAATGGAAATGGAAAAATATTGAAATAAATATCATGCACAATAAAAACAAATAAAGAAAGGGCTACGTTTGGAAGTGCAGAGGAAAAAAGTTAAAGGGACTTCCTTCTTAGGGCCCATGTTATGGGTGGTAATTATATCCTACATTTTTGCTGTTTGCTGCATGCGTGCTAATCCTGAATCCCCAGTCAAATAGCAAGCTCCTAGACTATAGGATATGTCTTCCCTTCTGCTTCTTAGCTGAAACTTACTAGAAAGGCTTAAACTATCTGATTCATGCTGTTTTTGTACATTTTTTTCAATTTGACTTAAAGTAGAGACTTAACCAGAGAAAACAACCACTTTGTGAGCTAACAAAAAAATATCACTATATCAAAATTAGAGTACCTCCCCGCACTGAGAACTAATAGTTCCACAACACAAGATTTAGTGTCCACATTCCTGTTCAATTTCCTTGCTTCAACTAAGCACATTTTATAAAAAGACTTTTTAAAAATGAGTCCACTAGAATAACCGTAAGAACCAGCATCCTCAAACAGACTAAGTTCAGGGAAAGTGAAAGCAAATTCTTTCAAACCAGAGTTTAGGCTCTCCTGTTATTTCTCTCTCCTCATCTTGCTGGCTGGGGGATTACCTGGTGGTGCCACAGGAAAATAATTAGTACATCTAATTCATAAGGAAGCAAGGCACAACAAAGAAGATAATTAGTACATCTAAGTCAGAGAAAGACAAATACTGTATGATCACACTTACATGTGAAATCTAAAATAAACAAACAAAACTCATAGAAAAAGAGGTCAGACTTGTTACCAAAGGTAGAAGGTGGGGAGAGAAGGAATTGAAGAAAAGTGGTCAAAAGGTACAAACTTCCAGTTATAAGATAATTAAGTACTAGGGATGAGGTATACAACAATAGCTAAACCTATTATGGCAATCATTTTACTATATATGTAAATCAAACCATCATGTAATATGCCTAAAACTTATACAGGGCTACATGTCAATTATTTCTCAATAGATCTGGGAAGAAAAGATCCAGAGGAATCCAGTGATATATGAAGAATCATTTGTTAACTTAAGACTTTTTTAAAAAAGATTTATTTATTTGAAAGAGAGAGAGAGAGAGAGCGCGCAAACAGGGGGAGGGGCAGAGGGAAAGAATCTCAAGCAGACTCCCCACTGAGGGCAGAGCCAGACCTGAGGCTCCATCTCATGGCTCTGTGAGATCACCACCTGAGCCAAAATCAAGGGACGCCCAACCAACTGAGCCACACGGGTGCCCCAAGACTTTTCTAAATAACTTTTCTTTTGCTGCCTGGTTGACTAAGCCTAGATCCCTGCTTTAATTAGAACAGAGTCATTTGAGAAGTAAAAATTGCTTAAGGAAATTCAAACAAGTGGGGGTGTAATAGTGTTATATTATGGTTATAATTTACATTTTCCTGATGACTATTGAAGTCAAACATCTTTTTAGAAAAGACTTCTGGTTTGGCAATATTGTGTCCTAGAGAACCTGAAAAAATGCTCCTGCTCAAAAACTTTTTTTTTTTTTAAGATTTTATTTATTTATTTGAGAGAGAAACAGTGAGAGAGAGCATGAGCGAGGAGAAGGTCAGAGAGAGAAGCGGACTCCCCGCAGAGCCGGGAGCCCAACGTGGGACTCGATCCTGGGACTCCAGGATCATGACCTGAGCCGAAGGCAGTCGTCCAACCAACTGAGCCACCCAGGCGTCCCTCAAAAACTTTTTGAAAGATAAAGTACAAGTAACTTTCTGCTAAGAGAGTAGATCTTAAAAGTTTTCATCACAAGAAAAAAAATTGTAACTATGTGTGGTGGTGGATGGTAATTAAACTTCTTGTGGTCATCATTTCACAAGACAGTTCCTTGAACAACATGGCTGTGAACTGCATGGTCCACTTTTACCCAGATATTTTTATAGTACAGTGATGTATTTTCTCTTCCTTATGATTTTCTCAATAACATTTTCTTTTCTCTAGCTTACTTTATTTTTTTAATCTTAAATTCAGTAGAGTTAGCATACAGTGTTATATTAGTTTCAGGTATACAATATACTGATTCAGCAATTCCATACATTACTCAGTGCTCATCATGAGTGTACTTTTAATCCCCTCCTACTATTCCACCCATCCCCCAGCCCACCTCCCCTCTGGCAACCACCAGTTTGTTCTTTATAGTTAGAGCATACTTTATTTGTAAGAATACAGTACATAATACGTATAACATTCAAAACATGTCAATCAACTGTTTACTTCATCAGTAAGGTTTCCATCAACAGTAGGCTATTAGTAGTTAAGTTTGGGGAGAGCCAAAAGTTACAGCCAAAAGTTTTGACTACATGGGAGTTAATATTCCTAACCCCCAAATTGTTCCAGAGTCAAATGTATATATGTGTATCAAATCATTATGTTGTACACCTAAAACTAATATAATGTTATATGACCATTATATCTCAATTAAAAACAAAAACAGAGCAGGGGCACCTGGGTGGCTCAGTCGGTTGAACATCTGACTCTTGATCTCAGCCCAGGTCAGGGTAATGGGCTCAAGCCCCATGTTGGGCTCTACACTGGATATGGAGCTTACTTAAAAATAAAAAACAAACAAACAAAGCAACTTTCATTTAAGTGTGTAACTGAATCTTAGGAAAGTAAGAAAAATCCTTAAAGATGAAAAACCTAGGAAGACTGAAGACGGAGTTGCAAATCGAAGCTGATGCTAGGACTGCCTGGAGATAAAGAATCTATCTCATTAAACCCAGGGGACTGAAGTTTTTTTTTCTCTTTTCAGTTGTTTATGGAGTGTCTTTTTTTTTTTTTTTAAGATTTTATTTTTTTGACACAGAGAGACACAGCAAGAGAGGGAACACAAGCAGGGAGAGTGGGAGAGGGAGAACAGGCTTCCCACAGAGCAGGGAGCTCTCGGAGGGGATGGATCCCAGGACCCTTGGATCATGACCTAAGCCAAAGGCAGACGTTTAATGACTGAGCCACCCAGGCGCCCCTGGAGTGTCTTTTCTAAGTTAACTTTTTTTAGTAAAATTTTTTGAAGTATGACATGCATAAATCATAATTGTGTACTTCGATTAATTTTAGCAGCACGAACACACGCATGTAAGTAGCGCTCACACCAAGAGACAGACTTCTCTTGCCAGCACTCCAGTAGCCTCCTTTGTGTCCCGTTTAATCACTACTCATGGCCTCAAGGGAAATCCTACCTTCTAACAGCATCAAATTAGTTTTGCCTGTTCTGACTTTGTATAATGAAAACACACCGTAAGAACTCATCTGAGTCTGGCTTTTTTTTTTTTTTTTTGCTTCACATTATGTTTGTAAGATTTATCTATGCTTTTGCATTAAGTTGTAATTCCCTCATTCTCATTGCTGTGTATGAGTCCAGTGTATGAATATATTGCAATTTATTATCCTTTCTACTGCAGATGGACATTTGGGTTGCTTTCACTTTTGAGTTACAATGAATAGTGCTACTGTTAACATGCTATACCTACCTTTTTGTTAGCATCTGCACATATTTCTTTTCCATATATACCTAAGAAGGGAATTGCTTGGCCATAGGGTACATTCCTACATTCCTCCTAACCATAATTGTAGGATGCTGACAATTCAGTAGATACTGCCAAATAATTTTCCGAAGTAGTTGTACCAATTTACATTTCTACCAGCTGTATGTGAAAGTTCCACAAACACTCAGTATTGTTTGTCTTTTTCATTTTGGCCATTCTGTTTGGAATATAATAGTATTGTATTATGGTCATAATTTACTTTTTCCCAGTCACTATTGAAGCTGAGCACTTTTTCGTATGTTTCTTAGAAATTTGGATATCCTCTTTTGCAAAGAACCTGTATAAGTCTTTTGCCCATTTATTTTTTCAGGTTGTCTGCCTTTTTCTTATTAACTTATAGGAGCTCTTTAAATATTCTGGACTTGAGTCCACATATATCCAAAAATTATTTTCTTTTTTTTTTTTCTATTCTGTATTTGGCTTTTCATTGTCTTTTGATGAACATAAGTTTTTTTTTACTTTTTTTTTAAGATTTTATTTATTTATTTGACAGACAGAGATTGCGAGTAGGCAGAGAGGCAGGCAGATAGAGAGGGAGAAGCAGGCTCCCTGCTGAGCAGAGAGCCTAATGCGGGACTTGATCCCAGGACCCTGAGATCATGACCTGAGCCAAAGGCAGAGGCTTAACCCACTGAGCCACCCAGGCATCCTGACCATAAGTTTTTAATTCAATATAGACCAGTCTATCAGTTTCTTCCATTATGGTTAGTGCTTTTTGTGTCTTCTTTAAGAAATCTTTGCATAGCCCAAGGTCATGGAGACATCTTTGCTTTCCTTTAAATATTTTATTTCATATTTAGATCACAATCCACCTGGAATTTATTTTTTCTGTATGGTGAGTCAGCGGTCAAACTTCTCTTTGTTTCAAATGGATATCTAATTGACACAGGACCCTCCTTTTCTACTGCACTGTCATGTTTCTCATAACTCGGGTACCAAAGGGGCACCTCGGTGGCTCAGTCAGTTAAGCATCTGACTCTTGGTTTCAGCTCAGGTAATGATCTCACAGTTGGTGAGATTAAGCCCCCTGTGTTGGGCTTTGTGCTCAGCAGAGAGTCTGTTTGAGATTCTCTTCCTCAGCCCCTCCCATCACTCACACACTTGCTTTTTCTCTCTCTCAAATAAATAAATTTGAAAAAAAAAATTCAGGTGCCATATATGTGTGGGTGTATTTCTGGACTTTGTGTTCTATTCCATTGGTCTATCATCTATCTTTGCACTAGTACCATACCGGTAAGACCAGTAAGATAAAGACTGGTGTAGGATGAGTTTTTACAAAATTGCAAAACAGGGGTGCCTGGGTGGTTCAGTGGGTTACACTTCTGCCTTCAGCTCTAGTCATGATCCCAGGGTCCTAGGATTGAGCCCCACATCGGGCTCTCTGCTCAGCAGGGAGCCTGCTTTCCCCCGCTCTCTGCCTGCTGCTCTGCCTACTTATGATCTCTCTCTCTCTATCAAATAAATAAACAAAAATTTTTTTTAATTGCAAAACAATAGAAGAAAATCCTGTTGTGAAACATCAGTTAACCCAGGAAATGTCATATCATTTCAATGATCGTTCCCCTAAGAACCTTAGATAACAGGACAGCCACAAGCAAAAAAATGAAACTGGACAATTTCCTTATACCACACACAACAATAGACTCAACATGGATGAAAGAACTCAATGTGAGAAAGGAATCCATCAAAATCCTCGAGGAGAACACAGGCAGCAACCTCTTCGACCTCAGCCATAGCAACTTCTTCCTAGAAACATCACCAAAGGCAAAGGAAGCAAGGGCAAAAATGAACTATTGGGACTTCATCAAGATCAAAACTTTTCACAGCAAAGGAAACAGTTAACAAAACCAAAAGACAACTGACAGAATGGAAGAAGATACTTGCAAACAACATATCAGATAAAGGGTTAGTATCCAAAAATCTATAAAGAACTTATCAAACTCAACACCCAAAGAACAAATATTCCAATCAAGAAATGGGCAGAAGACATGAACAGATATTTCTGCAAAGAAGACATCCAGATGGCCAACAGACACATGAAAAAGTACTCCACATCACTCAGCATCAGGGAAATACAAATCAAAACCACAATAAGATACCACCTCACACCAGTCAGAATGGCTAAAATTAACAAGTCAGGAAACGACAGATGCTGGTGAGGATGCAGAGAAAGGGGAACCCCTCTCCATTATTGGTGGGAAAGCAAGCTTATGCAGCCACTCTGGAAAACAGTATGGAGGTTCCTCAAAAAGTTGAAAATTGGGGCGCCTGGGTGGCTCAGTGGGTTAAGCCGCTGCCTTCGGCTCAGGTCATGATCTCAGAGTCCTGGCATCGAGCCCCGCATCGGGCTCTCTGCTCGGCAGGGAGCCTGCTTCCTCCTCTCTCTCTGCCTGCCTCTCTGCCTGCTTGTGATCTCTCTGTCAAATAAATAAATAAAATCTTTAAAAAAAAAAAAAGTTGAAAATAGAGCTCTGCCATGAGCCAGCATTCACACTACTGGGTATTTACCCTAAAGATAACAAATATAGTGATCCAAAGGGGCATGTGCACCCCAATGTTTATAGCAGCAGTGTCCACAATAGCCAAACTATGGAAAGAACCTAGATGTCCATCCACAGATGAATGGATAAAGAAGATGTGGTATATATACACAATGGAATACTATGCAGCCATCAAAAGAAATGAAATCTTGCCATTTGCGACGACGTGGATGGAACTAGAGGGTATCATGCTTAGTGAAATAAGTCAATCGGAGAAAGACAACTATCATATGATCTCCCTGATATGAGGGAGAGGAGATGCAACATGGGGGGTTGAGGGGGTAGGAGAAGAGTAAATGAAACAAGATGGGATTGGGAGGGAGACAAACCATAAGTGACTCTTAATCTCACAAAACAAACTGAGGGTTGATGGGGGGAGGGGGTTGGGAGAGGGGGTGGGGTTATGGATATTGGGGAGGGTATGTGCTATGGTGAGTGTTGTGAAGTGTGTAAACCTGGCGATTCGCAGACCTGTACCCCTGGGGATAAAAATATATGTTTATAAAGCTGTAAAAAAAAAAAAAAAAAAAGAAAGAAAGAAAGGATGAATACCTAAGTTTTGTAGCAACATGGACGGGACTGGAAGAGATTATGCTGAGTGAAATAAGTCAAGCAGAGAGAGTCAATTATCATATGGTTTCACTTATTTGTGGAGCATAACAAATAGCATGGAGGACAAGGGGAGATGGAGAGGAGAATGGAGTTGAGGGAAATTGGAAGGGGAGGTGAACCATGAGAGACTATGGACTCTGAAAAACGATCTGAGAATTTTGAAGGGGTGGGGGGTGGGAGGTTGGGGGCACCAGGTGGTGGGTATTGTAGAGGGCACAGATTGCATGGAGCACTGGGTGTGGTGCAAAAATATTGAATACTGTTATGCTGAAAAAATAAAAAAAAATTTAAAAAAAAAAAAAAAAAAAAAAAAAAAAACCACAATAAGATACCACCTCACACCAGTCAGAATGGCTAAAATTAACAAGTCAGGAAACGACAGATGCTGGTGAGGATGCAGAGAAAGGGGAACCCCTCTCCATTATTGGTGGGAAAGCAAGCTTATGCAGCCACTCTGGAAAACAGTATGGAGGTTCCTCAAAAAGTTGAAAATTGGGGCGCCTGGGTGGCTCAGTGGGTTAAGCCGCTGCCTTCGGCTCAGGTCATGATCTCAGAGTCCTGGCATCGAGCCCCGCATCGGGCTCTCTGCTCGGCAGGGAGCCTGCTTCCTCCTCTCTCTCTGCCTGCCTCTCTGCCTGCTTGTGATCTCTCTGTCAAATAAATAAATAAAATCTTTAAAAAAAAAAAAAGTTGAAAATAGAGCTCTGCCATGAGCCAGCATTCGCACTACTGGGTATTTACCCTAAAGATAACAAATATAGTGATCCAAAGGGGCATGTGCACCCCAATGTTTATAGCAGCAGTGTCCACAATAGCCAAACTATGGAAAGAACCTAGATGTCCATCCACAGATGAATGGATAAAGAAGATGTGGTACACACACACACACACACACACACACACACAATGGAATACTATGCAGCCATCAAAAGAAATGAAGTCTTGCCATTTGCAGCGATGTGGATGGAACTAGAGGGTGTTATGCTGAGCAAAATAAGTCAATCAGAGAAAGACAATTAGCATATGATCTCCCTGATATGAGGAATTTGAGAGGCAATGTGGAGGGTTTGGGGGGGTAGGGAAGGAAAAAATGAAACAAGATGAGATCAGGAGGGAAACAAACCATGAGAGACTCTTAATCTTTTTTTTTTTTAAAGATTTTATTTATTTATTTGAGAGAGAGACAGTGAGAGAGAGCATGAGCTAGGAGAAGGTCAGAGAGAGAAGCAGACTCCCCGTGGAGCTGGGAGCCCGATGCGGGACTCGATCCCGGGACTCCAGGATCATGACCTGAGCCGAAGGCAGTCGTCCAACCAACTGAGCCACCCAGGCATCCCGAGACTCTTAATCTTACAAAACAAACTGAGGGTTCCTGCGGGGAAGAGGGTAGGGAGAGGGTGGTTGAGTGGTTATGGACGTTGGGGAGGGTATGTGCTACGGTGAATGCGGTGAGGTATGTAAACCTGATTCACAGACCTGTACCCCTGGAACTAATAATACATTATATGTTAATAAAAAATAATACATATTTAAAAATCAATTAATTAATTTTTTAAAAGACCCTCAGATAACAAAATTACCATCTAGAGATTATTCTAAAATATGTTTAAGGTACCTAAAAAGCAGAGATCACAAACAGAGAAAGCAGTATTTTTTTAAAAGACTAAATTGACTTAAAAAAAAACCCAGAATTTCAAGGAATGTAACATGTACTCCTCAAAATTGAGAGTATTCATTGATTCCAACAAGTGGCAAGTCTTAGTTAAATAAATGACAGGTTTTAACTGTGGAAGCATACACATGACCCCTGGTTATTGTCCCTTCAACGGTAGGCATCAGGCAACCTTCCATCTTTTGTTGTGACCTGCTAATGCCTGCAGACATGAGATAATCAGGAAATGTGCTGACTGGGCTGGGCAACCCTATGGATTCACGTCCAGCGTATTGGTCTGTTTTAAATGTTAGGTTGGCATTTAAAAAAAAAAAGATTTTATTTAGTATTTATTTGAGAGAGAGAGAGAGAGAGAGCACACAAGTGGGTGGTGGGGAGGGGGTAGAGGGAGAGGGACAAGCAGACTCCCCACTGAGCAGGGATCCTGATGCGGGGCTCGATCCCAGGACCCCGGAATCATGACTTGAGCCCAATGCAAGACACTCAACCTACTGAGCCACCCAGGCGCCCCTAAATGTGGCATTTTTGTGAAACATCACCAGGAGGATAACGCTAAAAAAAATGACCCAGCAAAACAGAAATTTAAATGGAAGCTTTCTGGGTAGCCACGCGGTGAGCATTGGTGGGGTTTTTTGATGCCTCATAAGCGAAACAAGCCCCATCTGGCCGATTCGGGCTTAGGCTGTGTTACAAGCAGCTGACATAATTCTCAATATTTACCAACTTGGGGAGTGGGCTCCAAGGTTTTGGAGTCAGGTAAATTCTGGTTTTGGAGTCTGTAAATTCTGATTGCACCGGTTATTGCTATATCTGGCCCAGAATGGGAATCCAGTCCCTGAGGCCTCCTTTCTCCCACTCCAGAAGGTTTAACAAAACCAGGGTCCACACAGCTGGTGCTTTTGCCCATCTGAGTCCTAATGACCCTTAGGACGTACGAATGGTAACAATTTACAATCTCTGGCAGGCACAGCACTAGATGTTTTATATACATTACTTCATTTCGATCCTCACAATCACCCTGAGATAGATAGAGACACAGATATAGATGATTTCCCCCATTTTATTTGCCCTGAATCACATGCTAAATTGTGCCAGAAATGAGATTTGAACCTATGTCTGTTCCTGGTTCTTTCCATAATGCTCAGTGGCTTATTTTGAGGCTCTTTACATTCATTTTCTTTCTTTCTTTTTTTTTTTTTTTAAGATTTATTTATTTGACAGAGATCAAAAGCAGGCAGAGAGGCAGGCAGAGAGAGAGGAGGAAGCAGGCTCCCCGCCGAGCAGAGAGCCTGATGCGGGACTCGATCCCAGCACCCTGGGACCATGACCCGAGCCAAAGGCAGATGCTTTAACCCACTGAGCCACCCAGGCGCCCCATTCATTTTCTTTCTGAACAACATATTTTCATAAAACTTTAAACACTGGCCAGTAAGCAAAAGGACGGGGTTGATTTTCTTCTAGGCAACTTTGTGGTCTTCATGACAGTCGTGTTTCTGTTGCAGGTCAGGCTGCTCCCCTCCCCCGTGCTCGCTGCACACTCTTATGTCAACCCCTCATCCAGAGACAGGCTTTATTGAGCTTTCTTGATGCTGCCTTCAAAGCTGGGGTGGCCATCTGAGAGGATGGAAGAAACCAGTAAAAGACGGGATTCGGAGGAGCCATCCCAGGTAGAGCTGTGTTTTCACGCACCAGCACATTCGTGGAGCAACTCTGGTGTAGTGAGGACAGCGAATGAGTACAAGTGAGGTTTAGTTCTCTGTGTAAGCAAGGGGGAGAGCATGTGTCTGAATGTAATTCCGACGGCATCAAGGTCATTTTAGAGCTGGTGGAGCTCTATTTGTCTTAGGAAATCTCGAAAACTTTTATGGGGAATTCGGAAAATATTTTCAGCCGGCAGGAAAGATAAAATCCCTGCTCACAAAGTACAGGCACGGGCCCAGAGACTGAACAGACAGACTGCTGTAAAACCCCCATTTAATAAGGCATTAAAATGCCATCGACCTGGACACATTAAAAAAAGAGAGAGAGAGAGAGCAATGAAAACAAATACCATTCAAGTAATTAGGATCTTATGCCTGAGGCCAGCCTGGATGCCAAGCAGGGACTTCCCTGCAGGAATCCGCGTGGAGCGCGATCCCAGGAAGGAGGGATCGGCTAAGACAAAGGCAGCTCTGGGCCGGGATTTTTCTCCCCAGTCCCCCTCGACCGCCTGCCCCTTGATGCGGAAGGCAGGACATTGGAAGTTGTCCCCCTCGCAGACCTCTCGGGCTCCTGTGGGGGTCCGGGGCTTGGGAGGATGGCCGAGCCCCCCTCCTCCTCCCCCCGCACCCCACCAACGCTCTCCACTCCAGCTGCTAAGTGAGCAGAGCCTGGGCTTGTGCCTTCCTGTTCCGCCAAGGACAAGGAGGCATTTGAAGGTCTGCCTTATTGGGTAAATATGCTTCAAATTGGGGTGAGGGCTGGAGAGTGAACATTTGTTTACGAAGGTAGCTGTGAGGGGGAGAAAGCTGTCTTTTCACGAGCTCCTGCACATACGGAAGCTGCCTCCCAGCTATTTCCTGCCGCCCGAGCTTCTGAAGAGTGGAAGGCCAGGTGCACAGCCTCCAGCCCGCACACTTCTTCCCCATCAGCCCCCCGAGGTAGTTCCCCAGGGCTCAGCCCTAGAAGTGTAAAAAACAAAAGACTTGTCCTCTTCTTCTTTCTGGAGTGACCCCGTGTGTGTTTGTGGCACCAGCAGGGGGCAAGGCTGCCTGTCACCAAGCAATGCCTAGCAGGTCTCCCCGGAGAAGAGACCCGTTGCATTTTCAGTCGCCTCATGTCTCTGGTACAAATTGAGAGGGTCTGGTATTTTTCGCCTTTTCATTCACTTTTTAAAACTTCCCATCTGAATTTATGACACTGATCAGTAACTTTTGTTAAAGACTCCCATAGAGAAACTTGTGACTCTGAATGTGTTTCTGTTCTATTTCTTCCTCTTCCCGTACCCTTTCCTTTTCTTCCAATACATTGTGATCGCCAGCAAAATTTGGCAGTGAGAGATGGGAGAAAAGGAGAGAGGAAGAAGGGAAAAGAATGAAAGAAATACAATTAAAGTCTAAACATTTTCTGGGGTTAATTTGAATTGGACCAGTTGGTTTCGTTTTGCAATACAAAAGAAAAATTCAGGCCTTAGGGCCTAAAACTTTCATTAAATTCAGCTTTGGTGAGTTCTAATAATACAGAGGTTTATTAAAAGCGTGAAAAATGTCATTGCGGAGGCCTTCCCTAGGCAGCAGCCTCACCTCTTGGGTATGACTCATGCTTCCTCCATGGCTGCCTGAGTGTAAAGTTGTGGGTAGGATATTTAAGGTCCAGTGAATCTTTCTTGCCATTTTACTGGGATCATGTCCCAATTAGCAATCTTGCCATCCAGAGCGGTAGCCAGACAGCAAACGTGAGAGAAGGGCTGGGTGCTTAGGGCTGTTACAAATGATTAGTCCAAAAGGGTAGCGTAAAATTTAGAACTTAGTCTCCGACAGGAGTCTGCAGGAGGAAATGAAGGGATCAACAACATGAGAGGAGCACTGTGGCCGATTGTTCCCGACCACAGCCACAGGCTTTTCTGTGTGTGCTGGAAATTGACCTCGTCCAAAGCTGAGGACGCAGGCAGGGCAAAGACACCGGTAAGGCAGATGATGACGCTAAATCATCCACCTCTCAGAGCCAAGGAGATTGCTCCATACCTTGCCAACTGTTCCCCCTCCTTAGTCTATAAAAAGCAGTGATTTTTTTTTTTTCATGAAAATGCAAACATGAGCCTGGATGGTACTAAGTGGACCAACAGGAAACCTAATAATTGCAATCCCTTTCTTTTCTCACTAAGTATTTTCATGCAGCGCATCTCATTGGGCCCATGAAGCAGGTCTAGGAGGTTGGCGGCACAGATAGTATTCATCCTTCTTTGTAAAGAGGAAATCAAAGCCAAGAAAGACTGGGGGACCTCCAACAAAATAGTGGCAGAGTTGGGACTTTCTTTCAGGAATAGGGTAATTCCCAGCATCCCTGAATATGGTGATGAGCTTTGAATGAAGGAGCAGAAAGCCCAAGCTTCCTGAGGCACCGGTGAAGATGCCTGGTATCACCGGTGGAGGGATACCCTTTCCTAAATGTCCTTGAATGTTGTCCTGAATCCTGGATGAGTCCCAAGCCCCTGGAAGTGTGAGGTGCTCAGAGGGCTGGAAAGACCAGGCGGGGTTCTTCCCAGAATGGCCCTCCATCTCCCTTTGGCACTCTATACCTAACTGCTCATAGGCTTTGGCGTCTGTTAAAGGAGGCTTAACTGTGAGACAGGAGAAGCAATAAAGTCCCGAAAAGCAATAAAAGGAATTTCCCAGAAAAAAAAAAAAAAGTCTACATCTTTTCGGCATCTAAAATAAAACCTGTGCAGACTGGCATCCCATGTTGGGGGAGGGGACCAAATTAATTGAGCTCAGTTTTATCTGTATTGTCTTATTTAACCTTTTTTATAACCTTGGAAGAGAGGGAGCACTTCATTACCCCTAATTAACATATAGGGGTATAGAGGCTCACAGAGATTAGGCATACAGCTAATAAGTAAAGGGCTCCAGGACCATTCTCTCTCCACTGCCTTGTTTTGCCTCTCCATTTCTGGGAGGTCCGTAGAGCCCAGACCCTCACAGGGACTTCTCTAGCACCCCTTAGCCTCCATACTTTTTAATTTTAATTTTTTTTTTTTTAAGATTTTATTTATTTAAGAGAGAGGCGAGAGCACGAGCAGGGGAAAGGAGGTAGAGGGAGAGAGAGAAGCAGATTCCCCACTGAGCAGGAAGCCTGACACAGGGCTCCATCCCAGGACCCTGAGATCATGATCTGAGCCACTCAGGCATCCCTGCATACTTTTTTAAAAATCTCACCTCCCTTCAGCAAAAAGCTTTCAAGCACATGCCCTAATATATTATTTATTATTTATAAATTTACTTATACAAATTACACATATTTACTACTGTACTAATCTAGACCTTAGATATTTGAAAAGGATGAGATAAATATAGAGAAAGAAGTTTCTGTATTTCCTACCATTACCCTTCTTTGGAGAGAGTCCTGCTCTAGATTCAGAGTCCTGGATATAACTAAGAAATTCATGATTGCAGACATTATCCATGGAATTATAGACCTTCAGTGCTACAAGGGTTAAGAGGAGCTGCGCAGAAGAAGGAAAAGGAGGCTCAGAAAGAGGGCAAGTCACACAGCTGGTGAGGGACAAAACTGGGACCAGAACCTGCATCTTCTCACACCCAGTCCCAAGCTTTTTTCACTGCTCACCATTGATAATAATATGCCAAAAGCTCATTTTGGGGGGCTAGAAAACTCAGGTCTTCAGTGTGACTGGCCATAGCTTAATGCCTGAACTTTTGGTACCAAGTTTGGAGTAAATACAGGCCCATCAACTGCCCTGAAGAGACAGCCCTTGGCTTTGAGTCTGGGCCACAGAACATGTGGGCCAGGCCGTCAGCACGTGGGGTCCAAGGGAAGGAAGACTGTGCTGTGCTGTATTTGGTGCTATTAAAAGCAGCTCACATAGTTTCCATCATTCCTAATGGAACAACATCATTTTACAGACCCAGCCCTTGCTTCAGCCACCCTAGCTAGGACTTCTTGGTGTAAAGAACAGTGACTCCAGATCAAGTCTCTTCCAGGTCATCCCAAGGAAGAGTTCTGTGACCAGGAGTTGCAAAGGTAAGGAAAAGACACCCAGGCTCTGCCACCCAAGCCAAGAAGCCTTGGGGCCATCCCTCCAACACTTTGAACAGTTGTTTTAGAGTGACCTGGATTATTTACTAAGTCTGCTAGTTTGGACCAAGCTGTCCCAGTCTCATGGATAGGATGAGACCTAATGCAGTGGCCTCCTACCCACCCCCACCTCCCCAACCCCCGCCCGGTGAGGTAGAGGCCAACAAGTTCATGGCCAGCCTGTGGTGAGTGGTGGTCGAGGCAATGATAAATCTAAGTGCCACAAATTCTTTACTAAATTATATTTGGACAAATCTCCAGCTTCCTTAGGCCTTGAATATAAGGAAGTTTCAGATTAGAGCATTCTAAGGAACTCGCCTACTCAAGTGGGATGGTGAGTGGCTCATCTGCGGCTGCTCTAGCTCATAGGCACCTGTATTCTAGGGAGAGAGGTCAAGCTGAGAAGGGATGAAGGACGAAGGCGTACCATCGTTTCCTAAGCATATACCCTGTCCTAGGTACTTTATGCAGGGAGCCATGTTTGGGGGCTTCTTATCTGGCTTTGTTGGGGTTATCTCTTTCTAAGGGAGAGACAAGGCCAGTCCTATATTGGCTTAGGCTGAGTGGTCTCCTATAGAAGGGCTTGGGAGAGGGGACTATTTGGAATCCCTGAAACAGAAAGAGATATAAAGACCTGGAGGGCAGAGGCTGGAAACAGCCCCCATCTAATACTCCCAGGGCTCATTTGCCCTGTAACAAACAATTAGGTAAGACAACAGAGAGTTTTAAGTTTGGGCATCACACTCTCAATGTAAGCCTGCTGGGCAGGAGGGTGCTCAGACTGCTCGTGAGCTTGGGGGTGCACAGGCCTGGCCTGTGCACCTACAGAAATAGCTGCAGGGTGTCCTGCTCTCTCACCACACCCCGGTGGTGGCCAGAGCAAAGCAGTCAGGCCATACCAAGCTGAAAGCAGAGTCACCAGCGAAGACAACTCTCCCTTGCTTGAGTAACCTCTTGTCTTCTGCCTGGGCCATTCCCTGGCTCCCAAGTCTGAAGAGCCATCACCTCACAGGCAATGCTTTTGTGCCCTGGAGTGCTGCTTCCTACAGCCCTATGCTCTGCGGCCTCACACAGACAACGCTAAAAATTGGTCAGCCCAGACCCAGGGATTTGCCGCCATGGCGGACACTGCCAGCCCCGATGACAGAGAGAGAAAGTATACAGACGTAATCCAGCTTTAGAAAATAGAATCTGCCTCAATCAGCACGGGTTTGGGAATGTGCAGGTAGGGAACTGGAGGCCAGGTTTCTGACTTGAGCAATGAGACATTGGCTGGTAGTGCCATTTACCAAAACAGAGACGGCAAGAGGACCTTTGGAGGGCTCTGGTTTGAACCGAAAGAGTTGGAGATCCTGACATCTATTAAACAAAACATCCAGGAGACAGTCTCAGGAGAGGGAAAAAGGAGATTAGACCTGAAATTGGTCAGCGTATGTCAGTGAAAGACCTAGGGAGAGTGGCTAGTGAGGAGACATGGCTAAAGCCCCAGTCCTGGAACAACAGCTGCATTACAGGCCAGGGCAGAAGAAAAAGTGTCTAAGAAGGAGAGCCCAAGAATCGGAAGGGAAACAAGTAGGGTGAAGACGCCTAGAGGTCAGTCTCTGTCCACATGACTGGGAGCAGCAACCACTTCCCAGACTTACTATCATAGCATTTGGGCACGATTTCATCGACTCCTTCTTTTATTCCAGGAAGTTCTATAATCACAACTTATTTTTCTTTGTTCCTTAGTGAAATCTGTTAATTATAAAAGTAATACATGCTCATGTTAACAAGGCAAATAAAGCAGAGATGCATGGGGGAAATATCAGAAAAAATCACTCCTAAACCTCTTAGCCCCTACCACACACACACTTGCACACACACAAGCACATGTCACAGGTTCACACATCACACACAACACACACATACAGACAGACACACAGAACACACACATATCATGCACACCAACATGCACACACACAGAGGGGTTTGGTTTTTTTTGTTTGTTTTTTGTTTTACATTTCACACAAATGGGAAACCGTATCTATTACTTACAAAATTTTTTTCACACAATAAATACATCATGGAGCTATATATTTATATATTTCATTCTATTGTTGATTGCTGTTTAATGATCTGTAGTTTGGCTGCAGCAGTGTTTTTTTCATTCCCGAGTATTCTTGAGATCATACTCTATGTTATGATCCTCTTTTGCCCCTTAGTATTACATCAGTTCCCCGTGTCATTAAACACATTTTGTAAGTATAATTTCAATGACTACATCATAGTCCTGAATATGAGTATATCATAATTTATTTAACTATAATTTACTTTCTGCCAATTTGGGCTATTAAAAATAGTACCATAATGAACATTATAGAACACTAAGCTATGTCCACATTTCTGGTTATTTCCTTTAGTATATGAACACTAATCTTAGAGTCTTTGTCCAAGTTACCAAACTACTTTTCCTAGAAAGACTGTAGCAATCTGTGTTCCCACTGACAGTGATTGAGAGGTGCTCCTCACATCTTTTCTTAAATGTTTATTAATTGGTTAGATAAAAATGGTGTTTTATCACTTTAATTTGCATTTCAGGTGATTCGGGAGGTTAGCTTTGTTCAAGTTCATTAGCCCTTTGCAATTCTTAAAATGATGCTGATCACAGGCACCCAGGGCCGTCCATTTCTAAATCAGCCCTTCCTCTTTCACCACTTGCCCTACCTCAGATGCTTCTTCCCCACCCTGGGCTCCAGCGTGGCCCTCTCCTTCCTGGGTTCGCATCCCTTGCCATCAGCTCACGAGCCTCTCATTCCTTCCTTGGTCCCAGAGCTGGTCTCTGTCATAGCTTCCATGCCTGGGGGTGCCCTGGCTCAGCCTACCCCAGTCCCCCTGCCCTGGAGGACCGAACAGGAGCCTGAATTTTCTATCAGGCTTCCAGGGCCCAGCATCAGACTGGGGTCAGTGCTGACCTTGGGCAGACATAGCCAGGGCCCTTCCTGCCCTGCCCTGGGCCCAGGGAAACCAGAGGGCCGCTGTTAGGGCCTCACCTGCTGCGACTTTGTACAACTCTGTCTCATCTTTTCCTCTCCCGTTTTCCTCCTCTCCCCATTACTCCAACGCAGGCTTTAATTTTCACAAATGATACAATTTGGTGGTTTGGGGTTTCTGCAGGAGAATTTCTGTGATCCTCTGAGCACTGGGACCTGTTTGCCCTTGTTAGAGAAGAGGGACTCTGGATGCTCTGCAGACCCCGTCAGGCTGTGGTAATAAGCAGAGGCTGTTTGAGCGGCAAAGTGTAAACCTGGTCCTTCTTAGTGAGACTTCGCAGAAATCCCACTGGAGATTTTTCTGCCCCTGCCCTGTCTACTTTCCTTCATAATGATAAATGGCTGAAAAGAAAACTATCTAATCTCCAAACTGCTTGCTTTTTTTCTCCTCTTTCTTCAAGGAGGGAAAGAAGAACACGGTCACATAAAACAGAGTCCTTCATCACCTGCTTCTCAGGAGACGGTTCCTTCCCTTTTCATCCCAGGCCTGTTTCTGATCTCTGATGGGCTCTCACTGAAAGCTCTGGCCAGCCTCTCTAATCAGCTGCGACAGATGACAGACGCTGCAGTTGCTTGGGTTGCCCATCGAAATTGAATTGATTACCCGGCCCCTTTGCCATTTTGTTCTGCACACAATTGCTTAATAGCTGTCACCTTGGCTTTCAGTCCCAGCCGGCTGCAGGCTGACTGGTTCCCATTACTTGGGATGGCCAGTGCAAGTTCATCACCTTTACAGGATGTCCCTGATTGATTCCGTATGCCTCGGAGACCTGTAATATATTTGCATAGGAGGGAGCATGGCGCGGTTGGGGGACGGGATAGAACTCTCTCCGCTACGGGAACTGCCAGGTCTAGCGGCAGGGCTCGCCATATTTGAATCATTACCGAGGCTTCTTGTCAGGAGTCTGGCCTCTGCTGACACAGCTGCTAATGAATTTGTAAATTTTTAAAAAATACAAAACAGCCCAGCCTGATCTAACCTTTGCTGTCGCCACCTGCTGCCTGGGTGGGGACGGCCAACCGAACCGTGCTTTTCCTGCTGAGCTTGTGCTGGTCTTTCGAAATGACAGTCTCTCCCTCCCCGCTCCGTTCCCCTGCCTGCCAAGCGGGAGAACTGGGCTCGGAGGGGAACATCTTTCAAGTGAAATCTTTGCACTGGGAACTACTTCAATTAGACAGGAGGGGGAATGTTAACATGCCCTCCGGCCTTTTAAGTGGGTTTTAATTTTATGTTGTAAGATAAGACACTGCGAGGCTGGGGCTGCTACTTCTCCAGCAGGCTCCATTAGTGGGGCGAGCCGAGGCCTCTTGACCCCCTGAGGCCCAGCCAAGACTGGAAGTTGGTTTGGTTTTTTAACAATTTGTCAGTCTGACCCAGCTTCTCTTTCATTCTCCCTTTTGTTGTGCCAGGCTCGTTCTGCTGTTGGAGGCAGTTGGGTAGCCGAGTTGTAGCTGAGAGCCTAGCCCCCTTTCCCCAAGCGGCCGGGCCTGGGCTAGAGAGCAGAGCCCTGGGTGGGAGCTGCCTGTCTATGGCCTCACAGCTGAATATTCATCCTTTTTTTTCCCCCCTTCCCAGGCAGAGCACTGTAGAAGCAGACACTTTTCATGTGGCAGGTTTCTGGCCCGATGATGTATGACCTGTTGGCGCTATTGAATGGTGCCCTTTGTTCCAGGGTATCCCATGTGCCCCCTTTTTATTGACTTGTTGATTCAGAGGGGCAGGAATGTTCCACAAATCCCACTGCAGGCCCTGCTCTCTAGCCGTGCCCAGGTGGGGAAGCCCAAGGACCTCATGCTTCCCAGAAAGCAGGTAGGAAGATAGGGGCTGCCTAGAGGCAGAATATTCCTTAAGAGACAGCATTCTTTACCTTGGACTCAGGCAACTATGTGTCTAGAGAGCCTGGGAACCCACATGTAGCTCCCAGCCCTCTGTCTGGGGTTCTAGAAAGTGTGGGGTATCCCAGAATTCACTCTTCGCCCAGAAAGAAAAGAGCAGAGCAGGTGTGTACACGGGCACACATACACGCAGACAAAACCCACTTAAAATTAAAATTAAACCCACCCCTTCCCTGAACTGTAAGCCAGGTTCAGGTAAGTTTTTCTCTGTGACCAATGAGCCCAAGATGGGAACCAACAGCCAAGGAGAGAAGGAGTTGGCCTCCTTCCGTAGCAAGAAGTTTCCCCAGAGAGCAGCCCTACAGCCACAGGGAAGGACTCAGGGGGAAAAAGATGACAAAGTTGACTTTTTACCCATCAGGAAACCTCATCATCCTGAAAAAGATGAGGGTTTAAAGAATACCCTTATCCTTGCTTTCTCTTCTGCTGACTTCCCAGATCAGCCTGCTGTGCAGACAGTAGGTAACAGTGAGCAGCTTTGGAAAAGGAGCCACAAGGGGAGGGGGCAAGAGGCAGGATTGTAAGGAGAGAGACCCAACACACCTTTCCACACCAGCTTCTCTTCTAATCTAACGGGGTGAAACTAGACTGAATTTCATTTCTCCTTTTCACACTCCATCTTATGGCCAAGCTGTAGGGATCTGGCGGAGGAATGGGAAGCAGAGGTCTCTGCCAGGCCTTCATGGGGTGCAGCTGGCTGATGAGCTCAGACATCTGACTTCTCCAGGAAACCCCAGGCTCTCTCTCCAACCTGCTCTTCAGTTCCTTGTCTGAAGAGGCCACACAAATCCCACCAAGAATTCCCTTCTGTGTAAGACCACCTCTCCCAAATCACCAGGTTGTGTGTTGATTACTAAAAGCGGACGAATTCTGGTGTATTGCCTGCCTTGCCCTTCTGGGGTCTCTGTGGGCCCTGGAATCCAGACCCATCATCTGGGGAGTAACATGAGAACAGAGGTACAATTGTTCCGTTGGTTCTAAATTCCTTCACTCGAGGCTCAGAGGCTCCATGGTACAAATGCTCAGAGGCACAGAAAAAAATACCAGCAAAGGGGACACTAAGACCACTGCTGAGCCAAGAAATGACAAGTCAGTAGTAAAGAGCATCCACACACTTCACAGTTGTAAAATGGCTTTATGTTACGATATGTAAAATAAAATGTCCATGCTATATAACAAAACACTTGACGTTCCATATCCCCTGTTGGCTATTGTGTCTTCTAATATAGTTTAATCTGTGGTGGGTGTATATTTATATATATAGATTTATTTATTTATATATTTATTTATTATTATTTATTTATATGTTTTCTCTAAACCATTCTTAGTTTTTAACATCAAATGTGTAATAAAAATTTAAATAGATGTCTTTTCCAAATACCCCCTCCAGCGTTTATTTTATTGTTTATTCATTTGTAAAAAGCAAAGCTGAATTTGACATGTGGCCTGCATTTGTGAGAGAGATATATATATATATATTTATTTATTTATATAATATATAAATAGCTATTCAGCATGCAAAGAGTTTAGTGATTTCCCAAGTTAGATTACAGAGTTCACACCACCCACATGGATGGTCTGGTGACGTTCCACGCTGAAGAGCTGGGCTGGGGACCACACGATCCACCTCATGGGAGAATTATCCTTGCTTCTCTGAGCTCACGGGCTGAATGTACTGGAAGAAATAAATGTTTTCTCGATTCTTGTTTTTATTTCTGTCCGGGCTTTCTTGCTCCAAAGGCGAGGATTTTCTGAGAGCTGAACAGGCTCTGCCTGGCAGCAGCTCCAATGCGGTCTCCTGGGGACGTTGCCAGGTGAAGTGTGTTTCATGATGGCCAGTCATCGGATGCAGGTGGTGCCTGAAAGGCCGAGTCTTGTACACCAGAGAGAGTGGGAAACTGCATGTCGGGGGCTGAGGGGAAGGACTTTGTACCATGGTAAAAAACCTGAATGATGACAGAGATGCTATTGGTTGCATTTTCCCTCCTCTTGAAGGAAAAAAATAAAATGTTTTAATACCCATCAGGTGGCACTTAGCACATGACCTTCTCTGAAAGTCATCCCTCAGACCTCAGGGCTCCAGGGATCAATTTCCAGGCCACTGACTGAGCTGTGAGCTCTACTCTCAGAGAGCGCTTTGTGGCTTAGCTGAGTGCACGTCTCAGGTCATCTCACAGAATCTCCAGAGGCCAAAAGGGGGCCCCCTACTCCCCAGACAAGATTTCCAGCTTCTCTTGCTAACAGAAGGCCAGGAACTCAAAGATGTGCACAGAGACCTCCCACCCCAGCAATGAGAGTCTTCTCCAACCTTCCCTACGAGAGAGACCTCATCACCTGGCCCCTGAGTGAATCAAAGATTATATTATCAAAACCTCTAAGTAACTCACATGAACTCTCCACCCCCGTCCTACCCATGCACCTGTCAGGAGATGTAAGATAACAGTGGACCCAGGTATCAGAGCCAAAATCACTTCTTAGATAATTGTGGTTTTCTTCCTTGTCGTGGCCTCAGCTGTATGTCAGAAGGCGGATATTCTCCCAACGTAGGCACGTACACAGGCACACATACACGCAGACACACACGCAGACACCCTACCCTTTGAAATACCTTCCCGTGTTTCTTGGTAGCGCAGGCCACCCACAGAGGTTAACACCGGATTACCGTGGTCCTGGGGCTATCGATAGACATGGGAGTCATCCGTCAGTCCAGTTCTCTACCGTTCCCATTCCTGAATGATACTGTAAGGAAGCTTCCCGGGACAGGGAGAAGCTCTGAGAGTAGAGAAACTCACTGGCAGTATTCAGGTGTGGAGAGGGCGGCTTCCTCTCGCACACGGCGGGGAGGCCGCGCTCCCTGGGGAAGGAGGCAGTGGGGCCCCGCTCCCGGACCTGAGACTGTGAGAGCTGATTGTAGACACTGAAGTGGGTGTTTCCTGGCGGCTGGGAGCTCTGAGCCGAGAGAGTGGGCAGCCGAGGCATCATAGTGGTGGCGGTGAAGTGGGTGGGGAAGGACTGGTAAGGCACAGTCTCCATTGTCTGAACACTGTAGCTTGTGTACGGGGAGACTGACGTCCACATGTTACAGCTCAGGGGGGGTGGGGGCAAGTCGTCCACCCCAGACACCCCAGCAATCTCCGGCCCCGAACCTGAGTACATACAGGCTTCTCTTGGGGTCACCTCACTGCAGTAGGAGGGGCTCAGCATCTGCTGGTCGTAGGGAGGGGGAGAACGGAAATAATGATCCTCTCCCACTGCCGAGGGAGCTTCCAGATAGGATCGCTTGCAGGGTAAGTCCAGATGGCGGGCACTGTCTGCTGGAAGACAGAGAAACCTTCAGGAAGAGCCATTTCCACCAGCCCAGGGCCCAGAACCCTCCTCTTGGATGCCAAGTCAGCCTGCCATTGTCACTTAGGACTTGCCCCTCATCCCATGTGGCCATGGCACTTCCAGAATCACTTTAATCAGCTACAGCTTTTATAAGGTGGCAGCAGCCAAGAAGTGGTCAGATTATGGACCCTGCTCAGAGGCCACAGGGGACACCACATCAGTGGACATGCAGTGATGTGGTCAGCCAGGCAGCATATAGCTTTCATCCTTTGCCACAATGACTGCTGGGGATGGGAAGAGGCCTTTATGTGCCCTGGCATTCTTAGGCGAGGCCCACCCTGGCCAAGGAAAGTGGAGGCAACTGCCAGGCCAGAGTAGGCCCGGAGGCCACATCTGTCTGAATTAGCCAGAAAATTAAAGCCACAATGTTTCTGCCTTAATCCTCAGCTCCCAGGAAGGCCTTAGCAAGCCAAAGATACTTGCAGGCACGTTCCTGTTGCTTTTAGAAGAGGAAGTAAACCCTACATGTGTTCAAAGGAGTCCCAGCATTGTTACAATACAGATTCCAACCAGTGTTTACAAAATAGAAATGGAGCTGATAATCAGTAAAAGGTGACTTGGACTTTTAATGCTAAGCTGATACTCTCTTTGGGGAAAGATGACATCAGCTGCCCCAAACCACCTATGCGCTTCTTTTGATGTCCTCAGCCATGACAGCTTGACTGTCTGGAGTGGCATATCCTCTGGGTCACCCCTGTTTTAGGATTGAGGGTGCTTTGATAAATGATAGCTCCAGTCCCCACACCTCTGGACCCTGAGGTGTCGGCCTCCTCACAGGCTTAGAGACAAAGCCCATGTGACTTTATGTGATGTGCCCACCCCATGAAGGCTCTGAGCAGTGGCTATAAAAAGCACGTGGAGCAGTGGCTATAAAAAGCACGTGGCACTGGGCAGGGGTACCCACCGGGGTCCTGGGGACATCAAGGCCAGAAGTGGTCTGTGAGGATTAAAATCAAGAATCAACATCCCTGGGACACCTGGGTGGCTCAGTGGGTTAAAGCCTCTGCCTTCGGCTCAGGTCATGATCCCAGGATCCTGGGATCGAGCCCTGCATCGGGCTCTCTTCTCTGCAGAGAGCCTGCTTGCCTCTCTCTCTCTCTGCCTGCCTCTCTGCCTACTTGTGATCTCTGTCTATCAAATAAATAAGTAAATAAAATCTTTAAAAAAAAAAAAAAAAGAATCAAATCCCTGCACTAAGCCAGCCATGTTCCTAACCCTCCAGGTTTGTTCTCCCAAGCCACACAATAACCAGGTATGTGCGTGTGTGTGCATGTGTGTGTGTACATGCACACATACACGCATAGGTGTGTGCCCACACAGCGTGAATGTTCGCACATATGGTGGAGAGTGTTTGTAGGAAGAGCTTTACCCCTTGTCTGACCCTCTAGGGCTTCCAGCCTAGGAGAGAGCTACCTCGTCTTTTCAGGCAGTGGTAGAAGAGGTTGGAGTCCCTCTGGGCTGGGAAGGTGTTGAGGGGAAGGTCCTGTGGCTCAGCACTGGCGAACTGCATGTGAGCCCCGTTCTCGTACTGGTAGTGCTGGAGCGCCTGATGGGCACCGTGCAGGGGACTGACGTCAGGCTTGGCTGAGAGCTGGGTGGAGACGAGCCTCTGCCTCATGATGCTTTTGGAGATCACAGGATATTCTTTGCTGGCGAGGCGGGGAGGACAGGGACAGGAAGACAGGAAGAGAGTAAAGATATTTTGAGGGTTACCCTTCGTTCTCCTGAACCCAGTCTGCGCCCCTACCCCCAACCCGCATCCCGCCCCCCAGGCCAGGCAGCCCCACCTCTGCAGCCGGGCCACACGCAGGTCACTGTCGTCACTGCCCCGGAATCCCTTGGCAAAAGGGTTGTTCTCAATTTTCAGCTGTGTGATCTGTCAGGAGAGGACACACAGTCGCCATAGTAGAGGACTGAGCTGGTCCTCCTGCCCTGTCCCAGACTGTTCAGAGCTCTGGGCAGAGTCAAGGGACGGTGTACACTCCAGCCCTCGGCCAGCTGGCCGGCAGCCTTGCCGCGTCCTCCCGGCCCTCTCCATCCATGACTGGCTCCTTGCTGGCTCCCATCCATTCTCCTCACTGCAGACCTTCTGACTCTGCCTCCTGTTCTCCTATCTGTGTGCCTCTCACAGCTTCACATCTGTGTCACCCCATCCAGGGCATCTGCCACATCAGCTTCTGAGGGACCATACTAAATGCAAATCTGTCACTCTTCTGCCTGAAATCTGCCACAGCCTATGGCCCTTCCTCAATCCCCCAAGCCCACCTGGCCAGTCCCTTGCACGATGTGACAAGCCCCCTGGAAGGGTCGCCTGGGCAGCGGCAGAGGGACAGGGGAGAATGGCCCATGCATGGACCCAGAGGCGGTTTGGGGCAGTCAGGCTGGGGAGGGGCGTGGCAGGGTGGGAGGTAGACCCATCTGACCACTGGCTGACGGCAGGCTCAGTCTCCCGGCTCCCACACAGCTGACTGTGCCCTGAGGCTCCTTTCCCCAATCTTTCCCCTTTCCTGGCAGGCCCTGAGTCCGATCTTTGAATCCCAGCAGGGCCAAGAAGTTTGTAGGACAAAACGGCCTAACACTCAAGCCACAAGGCAAGATCCACGCTCTTGGTTCTTATAGTGCCAACTTTGTCCATTCCCCATAATTACTTCGCACTGGAGATTTAGGAATCTGGTCTCCCTTCCTACTCAGCATTTGCTTTCTCACTGCTCCGAGGGACAGTCCAGGTGTCCAAGGCGCCTCTACCCTGTGCATGGGGGCTTCCCTTCCTGCCTCCCTGATGGCACAGAAATGCTAGGCAGGGTCAGTGGTTGGGTTTGGGGGTGGCTATACCTTGTGATTCTGGTAGGAGGTCACAGAGATGAAGGAAGTCTCTGGGAACACATGGGTGCAGAAGGCTGTGTTTTTGGAGCCGAAAGCATTGTTCTCATCAGCCTTCACGATGTGTAGCCTTGGCTGGTACTTGTGCATGGAGTTGAGGATGATCTGGAAGACAAGGATCTCTTTCTGAGCTCTAGGTCCCCACCCCCTCGTCCCTGGTCTCAGTCAGCTGGACTCAGGCTGGCTTTCATGCTCCTAAAAGCCCAGGTTCCAGGGCCTGATGCCTGGGACAGGCCAGAAAGGTGCCAATGCTCCCAAGCAAAGAAGCAGGCTCCTGGGCCCCAGCTCAGCCCCCATGGCCCCCGCTCAGCCCCTCTGCTCCAGAACGAATGCCTGGCCCCAAGACCTTCCTGATGGCACAGATGTTTCACTGCAGTAATGGAGAACTGAATAGTTTAAAGCCCAAGTGACCTCAGCACTGTGTAGCAGGTGGAATTCCGAGCTATAGGCAAAGGCCCAGGGTGTCACGGACTCGCTGTGTGACCTTAGGAAAGTCACTGGACTTCTCTGAGCCTCAGTTTTCATATTTGTAAAATAGGATCCTAATTTGTAACTCATCTCCCTCAGGTTTCCTGCTCCAGCTGCCTCTTCAACCTGCCCATCCTGTCCTCTCTTGCCTCTCCTGTTCCTCACCGCCCCGACGACCCCCCCGCCCCCATACGCACTGCTGTATGACCCGCTTTTCATAAAGATGACTTCCAGGGTGTGCAACATGGGGGAGAAGCTGAGGAGAGTGTCCCACAAACTTCATCTGTTTCAACATTTGCAGAGGCCTGCTGAAGGGATTCTGGGAGACCCAGATGCATCCTGCCGGCAGACCTGCTCAAGGCTGCTCACAGCCTGGAGGGAAGCTCCGTCATAAGCCACAGTTCCAGGTGCCAGGGTAGGAGAGAGCAAAGTTCTAGAAATAATGCCACAGAAGGCCAGAGGCCCCACGCACCTACAGGCCCTTGAGGATGCCTGGGGCTGGGGAGGTGGGTCGACCCACTAGACCAAAAGAACCCAAGAGGCCTGGCCCTGGAGCCCTGGGAGTAACATACAGTAGTTGCGGCTCCAAACCTGCTTCATTCGGCTGTGCCCCACGGTAGCGGCTGCATCATGTGCCATTAAAATGTATTTTTTATCGTTGACATTTGCCAGACGCCCTCCCTATTGGAGGCAGGACCAGGAATTTGGGGCATTTTATCAGCACCGCTGCTTTTGTTAACCCTTTGGCTCCTATTCTGGCTGGGCAAGGCTGGCCCTCTGGCCCCATTACTCTCTGAGCTCCCTTCTCTCCTTCCTTTCCTTCTAGGGGTGCCCCTTCCTGGGCTAGCCCTACTGGCTCCCATCTTCCCAGTTCCCAGGGAGAGGTCTGGTGCCAGATTAAAACCCTGAGTGACCAGAGTGCCAGAAGAAGGGCCGGAACCAGACTCTTCTAGGGCACACCAAGGCAGAAGGGTTAGTCTAGGGAAAGGTGCCACATTCAGCACAGCCTGGGGACAGAGAAAGCCCAGGGGACAGGCACAGCTGAGGAGCAGGTGGAGAGCAGCTGGGCCGTGGCCTCTGTCTCTCCCTGGGCTCCTCAGCTTGCCTGGATCTCTCCATCCAGCAGAGCTAGTTTTTCTGCCTTCTGCACTGGCTGTGACAGCCTCCCATGACAAATCTCTGGACCCTCTCGGGGCAGATACAGAGCACCCCAAGCCCCCAGCCAGGGCCTGCAGCTGAGGACCCATTGCCTAACTGGGAGCCTGCCAGATAAACAAACGCAGAGTGGACACAAGTTCTGCCTCGGGAGGCCTCAATGGACATTTGTTTCCAAGAGGCTGGGGATAGGGGACTGGTCTTGGGAAACACCTCTCAGTCCCTTTAGGTTATTCTGCCACACTGCACTGCCCCCCAGCTGCAGGAGTCCACAAAGGACCCAAGTTCCCAGAAGGTCAGGAAACTAAATCCCTGGGAGGTGGTCAAGATGCCTCCAGAAGCCCCCAGAGTCCCACCTCCTGGCCTTTTCACATGCAGTTCCTTTGGCTTGATCTTCCTTTTCCCCTCTCTCTCACCTTCTAGGGTTATCTTCTCTAAACCTGACTCTTCCGGGAAGCCTTCCCAGATCACTAGGTCCTTTTGTGAATCCCTGATTCTGAAACTTCCTCCCTACACATTGTCTACTTGGCTGTTGTGTTGCTCCCTAGTGGTTTCCTGTTCCTGTTGTCCCTTCAATTAAACTATGAACTCCTCAAGAGAAAAAGAAAAAGGGACATATTTTTTACTCCTTTTGTACCTCTGGGATCCTTTACCCTCAGACAGGAACTAGTAAGTGCAAGGCAGCCTCTAAGGCATTCTTCAGGTAAAAATTCAGGATTAAACCTATGCACAGCATGCTGCCATCCCCGCGGCAGGACTAGCCCCTGGCCACTTGGGGAGCACACAGCCAGTGGACTGACAGATCTAAGCAATGCCAGGCACCAGCACAGTGAGGCTGGGCTGTCCCTCAAGGACACCCACCCTGCTCCTCGGCCACCTGGGGAGTCCTAGGCTCTGTCCGTCTGGCCAGAGCCCTGGGTACCATCAACTCCCTCCTCCTCACTGTCATTCACCTCCAGGTCCAGTCAGTGACCAAGTCCTGTGACTCTATCCACAAGATAAATGTCTCTCTGTTCCCACTGCCCAGCACTGCTTCAGCAACCCCTCCACCACCCCCCCCCCCGCCATCTCTCTCTGGGTTTGGGGCTACCTCCTCCCTGTCTCCCTCTCCATTTTCACTGCTACACATCACATCAGGTCACTCCCCTGCTTATAACGTTCCAGTTCATCCAGAAGGACTGTCCACTTGCTTTGTATTTCTTCCTCTTGCCTCCCAAGTTTTCCTCCCTCCATTCCTGCCAACATTTAGAGCTCAGTAAGTGTCTTATATTCATAATGCCACCTTTGATTGTTCCCTTTTGCCCCTTGGGATAAAGGCCAAACTCCTTAGCCTATCAGACAAGGTCCTCCATTGACTGAGGTGGAGAGATTGCCAAATACACCTTCTAGGGGAGGGACCCAGTCTGGCTGGGAAAACTGGGAAGAGAGAAAGTGCCAGCCGTGAAGGGCAGGGAGGAGCCATAGGGGTTGCAATCCTGGACACAGAGAAGTCGGGAAGAGTCCAGAAGCTTCAGTGGATCTCTGCTCAGCAGTTGCAAGTCTTGAGCAAGCTCTTTCCGCCCCCAGGCATTGGGGTCCCTATAGGTAAAGGGAGGCCTTCGACTAAGAAGTGGTCCCAAACACCCCTCATAACTCAGACACTCTGGAACCCAGACAGGTGTCTGGAGAAAGGTCCTGCTCATTGAACCAACGCAATTTTAAACTGGTGCTTCAGCCCCAACAGCCCAGGAGAATGTGGAACCAACTCCATGACTCACACCTGGCTTTACTCGGAAGTTCCTCAGGCGCCACATTAATCTCCTTTGCCAGAGTCTCACATTTATACTTGTGGCAGAGGACGTTGGGCCAAATGGACCAGCCACGTCAACAAACCCCACTACATAACTGGTCCCATCATTGTTTTACAGACATGGGATTCATTACATTCTGGCTGCAGTTCAGAAGCCTGTTCTATTTTAACAAACTGTGATAGCGCCAAACATCCATTTCCTCAAGAGATCACCCTAGCATGCTTGGCCAGTGAGGTTGAGATTTATCTGCATTAGAATCACAGAACATAAGCACGTGGAGAGGCAGACCTTAGAAATCATTCTAGTCCAACCTCCTAATTTACAGATGAGGAACAGGAGGCTTGTAGTGGGAACGTGACTTGCCCAAGAACACAGAGCTGGCTGGAGACAGAATCCTGAGAAGAGTCCAGATGGCCTTTGAGAGAGCACACACTGCTCTCCACAACACGCTCAGAAATTAATGATAAAGTGTCAGCCCAACACTGTGAGAGACGAGGATTCACCAGGCCCTCATGTCCATCACGGAACACAGTGTATCTGGATGCTAGCCGCACAAATGTGGCCAATGTCCATTTTGTCATAGATTAAAACCAGATGTCCCCCTGTGTCATAATTTTACTTTTTAAGACTACCTTCTCCATCATCCTTCTTACCTTCTCCAGTCCTGCGAAGAGGTAAGGATGGAGGCAGGTTCTAGAGCTCACACAAAAAGAGGAAAAAACTGAGACCCAGAAAGGTAAGCGATTGGCTGAAAGAAGACCCAAAGTAGAGCTGAGTCGGGCAGCCCATCAGCCAACTCACGAGGCCTTGGCCAGGTATGCCTTAGGCCTCACTCCCAGGGCAGCAGCCCAGGGGCCCGGAAGCTTTCTGCCTTCTCTCACAGACACTGCAGTGTTCACAGAACATAGTCTATGTGCCAGGCCCTGTGCTGAGGAGCCTACACACATCGAATAAGTACTCTTTACCACATCCCTGTGTAGTAGGCATTATTATTGGGTGCATTAGGCATAGCCTAAGGGGACTGCAGCTCAGGGAGGTGAAGCATCTACCCAACCTCAGACAGCCAGTGGGAGGCGGAGCTAGATTTTGGTACTAATTCCTGAGCCTGAACTCATACATGTCCCTGGCTGGAGTGCACCAGGCCCGCTGGGGAGTTGTACAGGGCCTCTGCATCTCCCAACGCACCAGCAAGGGCTCAGCACATTGTCAGGGTGCAAAAAATGTGGGAGAAAAGGAGGAAAAGAGGGAGATCAATAGCCCTGGGTCCCCACCGACATGCTGACAGCATAAGCTTTGGAGGGAGTTCAGCCCCTGGCAGAGAACAAGCCTTCTCCAGCTAAATCCCACCCCTGTCCGCCAGTTCTCTCATTCACTTATTGCTTAGCAGCACCCAATGTGCCAGACCCAGTGCCAGGCACTAGGATACAATTGTGACTTAAAACCTTGTGGTTTCCTGTCTAGTGGGGAAAGTCACACGGAAATCCAAAAACTAGGCGAAAGTAAGTAATGAGAAAATGTACTGGAACAAAGACTACATTTATTTATTTATTTATTTATTTATTTATTTATATATTATGTATTTTAAAGTTTATCCAATTTTTATCTTTTTTTAATTTTTTTTTTAATTTGTCAGAGAGAGAGAGTGAGCAAAAGCAGGGGGAGAGGAAAAGGGAGAAGCAGACTCCCTGCCGAGCAAGGAGCCCATTGCAGGACTCAATTCCAACCTGAGTCAAAGGCAGGTGCTTAACCAACTGAGCCACCAGGTACCCCAAGACTACATTTATAATAGTGATGACTAAGATGAAATACTTAACTGAAAATATGTAGGTTCTGTAGGATCTGATGAAGAAAACTTTTGGCGGGGGGTGAGGGGTAAAGATTTTATTTATTTATTTATTTGACAGAGAGAAAGAGTGAGAGATAGACAGCACAAGGAGGCAGAGCAGCAGAGGGAGAGGGAGAAGCAAGCTCTCTGCTGAGCAGGGAGCCAGATATGGGGCTTGATCCCAGGACCCTGGGTTCAGGACCTACGCTAAAGGCAGACACTTAACAATGGAGCCACCCAAGCATCCCTATGATGAAGAGAACTTGAGGACACTTTTGAAAAACAAAAAGTAGGCATCAACAAAGAGAAAGGCATTCCTATCCATCCCTCCCTAAGTCAATTTATAATTTTGAGTGATCGTAATAAAAATACAACTAAGTTTCTTTTTTAATTATATGCTGATTCTTAAAGTTCATATGAAAAAACAGATAAGACGAACCAAAAAAACTCTGCAAAAGAAGAGCAATGGGGGAACCAGCCCCGCCAGACACTAAAGCCTATCGTGAAGTCTCAACGAAGGCACTGGTACATGAACAGACACAAATTCAAGGAGGATTTAGTGTACAGAAATAAGGCATCTGAAGCCAGGAGGGAAAGAGAACCAGTCAATTACTGGTGTGAGGACAACTGGATAGCTTTTTAGAAAAAAAAAAAAAAAAAAAAAAAGTTGGATTCACACCTCCTACTGAATGCCAGAATAAATTCCAAAAGGATCAATGGTTTAAATGTAAAACTAAATCCATAAAATATTAGAAGAAAATAAAGAAATTTTCCTTCAAAGTAAGGAGTGGGTAAACGCTTTCAGTCACTCAAAATCCAGAAACCATAAGGAAAAGAGCAATATTTTCAGTCAAAACCTTCTGTGTGGGAGTACCCCTATAGGCAAAGTCACAAGGCAAATTGCAAACTGGGAAAACACATGAGCAGTTCCTGTCACATACAGGGGCTAAGCCTTCCTCATTTATAGAAGCTCCTAGAAGGGATAACTGCTCAAAAAATCTGAGAGAAAAAATGAGCAAAGGATAAGAACAGCAGTTCACAGAAGAGGGAAAAAGATGTTTAACTTCACTCAGAATAAAGGAAATGCAAACTGAAACTACAACCAGCATCTACAGTTTACCCCTCAGACTGGGAAAAGCCCAGAATGTCTCTCCCACCTGCTAGGAAGGCTCCAGCCATGG
The DNA here is from genome assembly GCF_902655055.1 of Lutra lutra. Classification (NCBI taxonomy): domain Eukaryota; kingdom Metazoa; phylum Chordata; class Mammalia; order Carnivora; family Mustelidae; genus Lutra; species Lutra lutra. The sequence goes on from NC_062293.1 coordinate 35,051,509, forward strand.
CAGGAATACACATCAAAAGGCAAAACCACGAGTTACAAATCCAAACACCTCTGAGCAAGCAACTCACCACACAGAGATACTTGACGCAGGTGTAAAGTGATATATGAACCAGTTTAATTGAAAGAGCAAAAACAGGCATCTTCATTTCTTCAATAAGGACTGGCTACATGATTTATGGAACCATCGCACAATGAAATTCTAGCGGCTATAAGGAAAGGAATCAAAGGAAACTCTAGATGAATGGCATGATCTCCATTTTATACTGTTTACATAGCAAGGTACAAAAAGCTTTTATAGTGTACTACCTTTTGCATATGAAAGAAAGGACTTGAGATTCTGCATCCTGCTCGTTTATGCAAAAAGAAATGCCGAAAAGAAATTATTAACAGCAGTTAGCTGTGGCCGGGGATTAGAAGAAACTGGGAGATGGAGAACCAGAGGAGAAAAATGGTTTATTACAGACATTTTTTTATGTACTCATTGATTTGTTTTTAAATCACGGAACTGTATATTTCCTATTCAAAAACAAATCTGATTTATAAGTATAAAATTCTAGGGGGTGCCTGTGTGGCGCAGTTGGTTAAGCATCTGACTCTTGGTTTCCGCTTGGGTTGTGATCTCGGGGTCATTGGATGGAGCCCCAAGTCAAGCTCTGTGTTCATTGCGGAGTCTGCGGAGGATTCTCTCTCCTTCTCCCTCCACCCCTCACTCCTAAAATAAATAAATAAATCTTTAAATAAATAAAATCCTAACTGTGGTAAGGACTAGGACAGAAAGGTGGATGGCACGTTGGGAGCATGTAATGGGGACCCTGAACTGTCTCCCTGAAGAAGGGGCATTTGAGCTTAGATCCCAAGGCTCAGGAATAACTAGGTGAAGAAGCCCGGGGTCAGAGGAGGAAGTGGCACACCGAGGGGACAATGTTGTGCCACATGGTGACCAAAGAGCCACAGCCCATACCCCCAGCCTGGAGCCAACCCAGCCTCTCGAACAGTTAGACTTACTGTGTCAGAAATCGTAAGCTGGTCTCCCAACTCAGCAGTCTGGGAGTCCTGGGGCATAAGAGGTCTCTCTTCTCACACAAAGATGCACAGACGCACAGACACACCCTGCTGCAGCCATTGGCTCCCTGCCTCCAGATCAGGAGAAAAGTAAGACCCAGCCATCACCAAGTCCTGCTGCAGGAGACAGGCCCTACCTCAGGGAGGCCCTCCTCAATTTCCCGAAGCTACTTCTCTTACCATTTCTTGGTGTCCTGGCCCAGGACCCTGTGGGGGTGGGAGGCAGTGCAAGTAGGAAGCAATGGGCACCTGCCCCTCCCTAAGCAGAGGAACAGAAGTGGAGCTGAATTGGGGCCCTAAGGCAGCAGCTCAGTCCTGCCCAGCACCCCCTGATCCTTTCTGCCCATCTCTGGGTTTAGGCTTACTCCCAGAAACTTACTCCCAGGGGATTACTGGTGGTAATACCCTGAACCTACCCCAGGAAGGAATAGAGGGCCCTCCTGGACTGCAACAAACACCCACCAGGAGTTTTCTAGGGAGAACCCGGTCCTAGAACACATGGGCCATGTGGTCCGAGGGGTCCCTCTGGCCTGTATGTAGGACTGGCTGCCCTGTCCAGGCCCTCATTGGGACCCTGAACCTTCTCCCGGGGTGGGCTGCAAATGAAAGGCAACAGCTAAAATCCCTGAGATACTAGGAGACCCAAGCCAAAAGTCCAAAGTTCACTTGGTTGAGAAAGTGCCTCAAGGTCCAGGAGGTTTTAAGGAAAACTGAAACTGTGGAGGTGAGCAGTGCAGAAGCAAGGGCTTGTTTGGGGCAGACTCATAGCCCGACATAGCTCTTTCCCAGGCTCCTGCACTGAGAAGCCAGGCAGGGTGACGAAGGGCTCAGCACTCCCACCGGAGCAGGCCAACAAGCAGAAAGCCCTGGTCCACCTGGCTCATCTAGGAATCCATCCTCCACAGACCTTGCCTGCATGGTCAAAAGCTGCTCCCTCTCCAGGGATGCTCCAAATAGTTGAAGATACGACAGCTCAAGCCCTGGGTACAGAAAATACAGGCGGAGAAGCCAAAAGAACGCTGGACTGGGAACAGGTATGGGTTCAAGACAGCTCCTTCACACCCAGCACCTGAGATAATGGCCTTGTCTCTGGGTCCTGCCACCATACATGGGGAGCTGTAACCACTAAGCTGCTCATGCTGGGCAGATGCAGGGCTGGGGGAGGCTCTGCATCTCAACCCTCTGCAGAGAGCTGAGTTAGTATGGGGAGTATCCCTATCGCCAAGGAAAGATGAGCTCCAGGCAGACGTGGTGAGTGTAGCCAGGGGCACCCCCAACATCACAAGCCCCTCAGGCAGCCCCACTGGGCTCAGACTCAAGACAATATGCAGGATTCCTGCAAACTCCTTGCGGACTCGGACTCGAGAGCCACCCGAGGAGCAAGCCAGGCTGGGAAAATCTACTGCTGGGCTAGGAAGGCCAGGTCTCTCTCCCACTTCTTAAAAAATCCCCACTTTTCAAGCACTTGAGTCCCACCCCTGCCACCTTCTGCAGGGGTTTGGGGTGGGGGTAAGGGTTTGATGAGTCCTCTCAGGCATCCCTACAGCTGGGAACCATGGTAGCAAGCCGTGCCTCCAACATTCTCACCAGAACTTTGACTGATCTCTGGGTACTTTGGACTGCTCACTCCAAGATCCAGCTCTTGCCAAGCTCTGTGCTCACCCCAGTGGTCAGTCCCATGGGGTCCCTGTGTGCAGTGTTGGGCAGAGACAAGCCTCCCAGTGAGGTTCCCACACACCCACCACAGAGGCCCTCGTTAACCTCTCCAGGTTGGTGCCATGACTTGGGCAAGCAAGGGAAGCCGGGTAGGAGCCCATGGAGAGCAAAGTCTTAGCCAGGATAGTGCCCAGGAAGACTCAGGAGGCCCTTCTCTTCCTCTGTTAAAAGGCCCCGTGCTCTGGGAGGTGGGGGCTTGGCCCACCCTTCCCATTAGATCGGTGGCTTGCCTCTGCCCCCATGAGAAGTTGGGGCTGCATCTTTCTGCCACACCCCCCACAGCACCTGCCTGCATCGCATGAGAAAAACTGCACCCCTTAAAAACAGAAAAGTCAGGAGTTAAATACACTAATTAAGCTTTCTCCTAGTTGCTTGTTTATAGATTACCAACTCAGAAGAGAATTGAACAGACTCAGAAAATTAGAAGCAAGGGCTGCTTGTCTTATATACCACTCAGAAATGACCCACTGCTGGCATTTTCCATGAGGAACTATGATTCACAGGATTCTGATGTGCATGCAACCCCTCCGGAATAGAACTTAGGTATAAAAGAGGCACATCCCTGCACCCCCAGCCCTACCCCTGTGTCCCCCACCACCAGACACACCCTGAGGATTTCATGAACAGCCTGGGTAACTGCATCTAGCAGCCTCTGCTGCTCCCGTGCCCCACCCCACCCCCACCCTGTACTTCCAGAATAAGGATGGGTAGCTGAGAGGGGCCGGGCCTGTGCCCTGGCCGATAATACCAGGTCCCCAGACTTCAGTTTGCCACACACTTGAGCTAAAAATTTCCACATAAAACGCTTTTTGTGGGCCTGCCAGAGCCAGATGAGGAAAGAATGAGCTTTAGCAGCCTGGAATGGGGCGTCAGCGGCAGCATCTCTGGGGCTGTAGAGTCTCCCTTGTAAGAGCCAGGCCCGGGGCAAGGCCAGGGAGGAGCGGCCACCAGGGCCAGAGTGAGGCCTTCCCTTCCAGAGAGCAGGGGCTGCCAGGCCAGGCAGACAGCTCACGCCAATGAGAGGCCTCAGAACTCATCAGTGACTTTTTCCCAAGAAAGTTAACGTGTGTTAGGCTCCAGCAAGGCCAAATTTGGGGACACTGATGCAGAGAGATTTTACCCATCATCATCTTCCTTGTCAACCGTTGCCATTTATTTAGAGCCTCCCACGTGCACGGTGCTTCCTGCGCATTCTCTCAGTTAATTCTCACAACCATGAAAGGTTTCTAGATAAGAAAACCAAGGCTCAAAAAGGCCAAGAAACTTGCCCAAAGTTACCCAGCCAGCAAGTGTGAGGAGAAGGACGCAGAGCCTTGGGGCGGTGGGACTCAGACCCCCGCCTCCTTCCTCACTCTGGCCCAGGCGCGGACCAAAGCCCGGAGCTGGATCACCGGAGTGGAGTCTCCACATCGCCACCCCTACCCAGCCCCCCACCAGCGGTGCGGTCTGCCAGGACTGGCTCTCAAGGCCAGGCAGTCTCTTTCTTACATGGCCGAAGGGGTCCAGATGGTTGTTTGTGAGCTTCAGCTTCTGGAAGGAGACGAGCTGCCGCATCCAGTGGGCCCCAGTGGCAGGAGAATCAGGGTGGACATAGAGCCTTCCTGGCATGGCGGGCTCAGCCTTCCCTGCCACCATCCTGCCAACAGAGCAGATAGAACCACAGCAGCTGATTACTCTGGGGTCTGGAAAAGCCCAGATTCCCTGCCCCTTCTGAGAGCAAATCCCCATAAACCTGAGGGGGGCGGGGTGGGAATCACTGCTTATCCTGTACTCTCAATTTAGGGCTTTGGGAGTTTGAGTGTTGGTCAGAGGAGAGCGTGCTGAGGAGGAGCTGCGACTCCGAAACTTTTATTTGATTGCAGTATAAAGAGAAAGGGAAGTTACAGACAGATGTGATTATTTACTTCAAAGAATGGGGCTAATCACAAATATATTGTGGGCAGATTTAGGCACTTCTGTATACGTGTTATCCTTTCAATTTTGAAACGTTATTATTTATATTATTTGGAGGGAGCGTCTTAGAGGACCTAGACAGCTTTCAAATTGCTTGTCTCCAATATAGTGTTTACCCCCAAAGAAATTAATTGGTAACTCTCCCCTCAGCTAGAGCCTGCTCTGAATGACAATTCAACCTGAAGAGAGAAGAAATAGAAACATGGCCCTTGCTAGGTCCTGGCCACTGAATCCTGCCGCCGCGGCCCAGTCTCTACTGACCAGCCCACTGTGGAGCCCCCATCCCAGCTGGCTGCTAATTCATTCAATCCCTCTCTCAACTTGAGCCCCATCCTGGGCTCTGGGGATAGACAGGGTACAGAGGAGGTAGCCTTAGGAAAAGCAGCCCAATGTTTATTTACCCAGCCCCTGCGTAAATGTTTATTTACCCTACAACCCACTTGTTTCTCCCAGCCCCTTGCCAAAGGGTCCTGTCATCCAACCACCAGGCAGCTGCCCCTCACTGTGGATCAACCGCTTAAAGGAAGGGCTCACAGCCAGACAATGAGCAAGTGGAAAAGCAGCAGAAGACTCCACAGACCAGGCATCTGGGTGCTAACCATCCAAATCAAGGTCCCTCAAGAAAATAGCTCCCATCCTCCTCCTCAGTGCAGCCCAACCAGAGCCTGTATCCATCCAACGTTGGTGTCCATCTGTCACCCCACAGCATAGTCCCCAATCCCATCTGTCCACAGCTGGAGGGAGAGAACAGACTCTCGAAAGCCACCAAACAAATACTGCAGCTCGTTTCTAGCCCCAGCCCCTTCGGCAGCAGGTGGGCAAACATCTGTGGACCCCACAGCCCCTGCGAGTTTGGTTCCCAAGTCTACCGGTCCAGGCAATCCTTGGAACTAACTGGTGAGTCCCTGGAGCAAACATCAGGTGGGGGGGGGGGGTGAGAGAAGACAGGGGATGTGAGGGTCCCAGGTTCTTACCATTTGTTGTCACAGAACTTGTAGCGGTGGTCATCCGCAGGGACAATATCAATCAGCAGGATGTACTTGGTCTTGGGGTTCATGCCTGTGACTTTGACCTTGTAGCTGGGGAACATCCTCCTGGGGGGCACCAAGGTGTGAGGCAGAGGCATAGAGCACCAGGAGAGATGGCACACAGGGGTGAGGGGACAGAAGGCCCTATATCAGAACTGTAAGCAGGGTAAGGCCCTTCCCTCTCTGGCCTCAGCTTCCCCCTACACAAGGGAAAGCCTGCACCAGATGCTCTGAGCCCCCGGAGCTGTGTCTAGGAAGAAGGCTTACCTGGCTTCCCCAATGCAACACAATTCCCTACTATTTAGTCCTCCTGGCTGTGAGCACCTAAGGCATAGGAACCCTCAGGGTCACAAGAGAAGATTTCAACACCAACCTAGCTGCTTAATTTCGCTTCTGTCCTTTGCAGTCCATACACTACTAAAGTTCTGGGCTGCCATTACGGGGGCCAGAGCAAAAGACCTCAAAGTCACTGTAAGCTGCTTCTGTAATCAGTGTAGTGTCTCCTCTGGGCCTTGTCTAGGTAGAAACCCTCAGGCCTCAAACCAATTCACGGGAAAACAGGAGAGCGCTGCTAGGTCTTTGGATTCCTTTGGAGTGTTTAGCAAAAGTGTTTAACTGTGTGAAGACCTTGCCTGGGCCTATGCACACTAACCGGGGACCAGGGAAAGTCAGTTCAGGAGCCTCATGGAGAAAAGCACAGATTCTAGAACCACTGTGCCATGAGCCCCACCACTGACAAGTTGTGAGGCATTGAGCAACTTGCTTGGATCTCTCTGTGCCTTGGATTTCCTTAACTCTAAAATGGGGATATTGGCACCTATCTCATAGGCTGGTGTGTGGATTCACTGAGTCCATTTGTGACTCTTACCACTGGCCCTCACTGCACTCCTCCCTCCATAAACCGCTGGGCGACCGATCTCTGTGAAAATGGACTCACTAAAAAAATGGGACGTTTTCCAGTTTCCATAGCCCTTGCTAAGCATGGGACCCTCAGGCTCAGTGACTATTCTAAAGAAGGGCTTCCCCAGACCCCCTTTCACACACATGAACAACAGCACATACACGAACCTACAAGGGCGCCGCTCTGCCCCCTGGTCACTAGACCCCTGATACTGGATCTCCCCAGAGGGGCAGACAGAGCTTCCTCACAATCCTCCTCCGACACCCCCACCCCTTCCTAGCTGATCTCCCACAAAGGTGTTTCCCCAAGAGAGAGGCCGATCCAAGCCTAACTGAAGATGCTTAAGGTGTCAGGAAGCAAATCCCCTGAGCTGGGACCCTGCCCAACCAGTCCCCTCAAGGAAAGCCATCAAGTGGTCCTCTGCCTCCTCACTAAGCTGAGTATCTGTAAGGGGAACCTCAAGAGAAGCTGCCCTAGATGCCTCAAACAGATGATTGGAGCCCCTCGTTTTGTCAACAGGGGTTTCAGCTTACCTGGACAGGACAGGGCTTCCAGAAGGGATCAAGGCCTCCATAAGCTGGCAGACCTACAGCAAGCCCCAGCCAGGACCCTGAGGTAGGAGGTTCAGTTCTACCCCTGGCTCAGCCCCAGCCTGCTCACCCTCTTTCTTGTGGGAGGAAAGGCCTGTGAGAGCACTGCAGTGGGCCAGGGACATGGGAGGTGTTTGGCCCTGTGTATGCGCGAGCGCATGTACTTGAATACACAGTGGAGTGCGCATGTGTGCATGTGTGCATGCCTGGAGGGAGGAGGGAAGTTCTAGCAGCAAGTCTAGGGACTTATAAACCGTGTGGAAGAATTTGTCTCAGATGTCAATTGAAAGCATTTTCAAATGTCCACCCCACCCCCTCTCCAGGAACAGGGGAAGTGAGAGGGCTCAGGAACCCAGTCCTGCCTCCTGCTTACCAGTCCCTGCCTGGCCTGGGGGGCACAGCTGCAGCCTGCACCACCCTCTTTCCCAGCTCAGCCTCTTCCCTGATAGGCCTAAAGCTGAAGTGGGGACGGCAGCAGCTGCCTCACCTCCCCTCCTCCCTGGGGAAAGGCCAAGAATCCTGTCCCCTCCAGGCCACCATTTTGTAACTGTTACAGAAACTGCCACAAAATGGGACAGCCCTGGCTGTGCTTGGGCTGACCTGGCACCAGTGCCCTGCACTTAGTCTTAGCCTGTTTCTCCTGTAATCACTCCAGGTGGCAATGGCAGAGGACAGATATGGCTGCCCCCACCCCCTCCCGGCTCAGGCCAGTATCTACCAAGGCGGCCAGGAGAAAATGGCTCCTTGCCACTGGAATAGTCTCCCAAACCTAGACTGAGAGGAGGGTGAAGGACCCTGCCTCTCCTCTTCTCCTACTCCCTACTGCCCTTCATCTCAGCGGCTCAGGAGGCCAGGCTGACATTGGCTAAATGCTTTTTAGAAGGCCTATAAGCAGCCTTGGCTCAGCTCCCCCAGGCCCTGAGCTGGGGTCCTGTGATTTTTGGCTTCTCCCAGAAGCTGACCATGGACCAGATTCCTGACAGAAAACACCCTCAGGGAGGTTTTGCCAAGACTTGGGCAGGGAAGGAAGGTATTCCCCAGCCTCTGCCTCCCGTGCCTACCAATATCCCTCTTCTTAGGGCAGGAGCCCCTGCGGGAGGGGATATCTGGTCTGAGAGAGAGGTTCAAAAGTCACTGTTCCAGGCTGAACTATGAGGCTCAGTGAGTTCCACTGCTTTCACCGGAATAAGCATCTCCCCATCTGTCAGGGTCCAGGTTGGTGACTGCTTCTGAGAACGCAGGCCTTGGGGACCCTGGGCACTATCATTTCCCCACCTGCGGGGCTCCAGTAGAATGAAGGGTGCAGCCGGGTGGGGAAAAGGCTGCGTGTGCAGGGGAAGCACACGGTCCACGCAGCCTGCAAACCTCTCCTCCGGGCCAGAGGGGGCTAAAGCTGGATCCTAAAGGCCCAGCAAGGGAGCGTTCACCAGGTGGGCATGGCTCTGGCAACCGACAGCAGGATGGGTCTGGGAGCTGTGGCATCCTCGGGAGTCCCCGTCCACGGTGAAGGCCCTCTCTACTGAAATCTATGAAAGGATGGGACGCGATGTAAATTGTTTCTGTGATTTAGGACATAAATGTGGCTGAAAACCACCCCTGGGGCGGGGGGTGGGGGGAATGAATACCTCAGCGGGTCGGGGAGGGAGGGACGGGAGGAGAGGGAAGGACTCGCAGCCGCCTGGCTCGCACTGTGCCCCGCCGGCCGCGCTGGCCGGGAATCGCTGGCTCGCCGGTCCCAGACACCCCGCGGCAACCCGCCCCTCCAGTCCCGCGCCGTCCAGCCCTCTCCCCTACCCACTCCCTGTGCCCGGCGGGCCTCCCGTCCGCGCCCCTGGCGACCCCTCGGGGCTCCGGGCCCCGCAGGCAGAGCGGCGCTCCGGGCGCACGCGGAAACGGCTCCGCCGGGGAATAAACAAGCCGCCCGCCCCGCCGCCGGGGAGGAGATGAAAGCCGGGGGTTTCTCCTCTGATCATGAAACAGGCTCTGAAAGGGTGCGGGCTGGAGCCTTTATCTACTTCGTACTCGGAAATGGTTTTAGAATGAACTGCTAAGATAAGCTTCCTTGGACGTTTCTCGGCGTGGGAGGCTTGCGGGGCGCGGGGCAAGGGATTCGGGGCATTGTGATTTTGGCAACAACCCCTCAACTGCTCGCTCGCTGCCGAGAGGGGACGTGCAAGGTCAGCTGGGCTCCGAGAGCCGCGGGGGCTCCCGGCTCCCCGGCCAAAGCCGTCGCCAAATTCCTGGCCTTGACCTGTGAGCCCCCCACCAATCCAGGGGGGTGCAGGGAGTAAACCGGACCTAGGAGACCAGCCAGATTCTCTCCACCTAGCCAGGCCGCCAAACCCCAAACCCAACGCACCAGACTTTCTCTGAAGGCCCGGAAACCCCAGGAGCCGCTAAATGTGCCTTCCCTTAAACATAGGCACAAAACCAAATCGAAGGGGTGAGAAGTCGGGAGAGGAGCTGTGAGGGGGGCGGGGAGAGGTGGGGGGTTGGGAAGGCACACAAGAGGATTCGCTTCTGTTTCTTTATTTGGGTGGTGCTTTGATGGGGGTGGTATTCATTTTGTGTAAGTCTCTAGAGCTGTACAATTAAGGTTCGTTCATTTCTATGCAGGAATTTTCCACTTCAATAAAATGGACATTGAAAATTATATCCGTGTATATACAGATACTGTATATATCCGTCTATATACTGATATATAACAGAATATATCAGCAGCAGAGCCCAGAGTCTGAAAGGAACCAGTTACAGGCAAAAGATGGGGTTCCACAGAAAACCCCACCCTTCTTTCTATCCCTAGTGTCTGGGAATCTTGAGAGAGATTTCTGGGAAGAGATTAAGGCCCATCAACCAAGGTTCAGTTTGCTGTAGGAGGGGGGCCTGTGTTGCTGGTACTGCCTATACTGAGACCAAACTTTCTAGAGCAAAATTATTTCTGAGAGCATGGCAAAGTTTCATAATTTGTTCCCACTTTATACACACACAGAGTTTTCTAATTCACTCAAAGCATTTTTAAGAAATATTTTCCCTGAGGTGGGAGGCAGGAGTGAGGGTGTGTGGAATGGATGCTGTTTGGGGAGATCAGTTGCTTCTCAGATTTTTTTTTTAAAGACACTTCCTTCTGATAGACTTTTGCTTTCAGAAAATACTTTAGAAAGAGATCAAAGGACTCTCTCCCCAACCCACTTTCCCAGTGTCTTCAACCCTTACTTGTCTTATCACCCACGCCACTGGGCTCTGACGCTCTGTATACAGAGCGAGGGCAATTGGCTTTGAAGCCCCGGATTAAGCTGGGCCAAATCCTTGCCTCAGAATAACAAACAATACAGGTTCAACAGGAGTTCTCATCGGTAGTTCATTTTTCAAACGCAAATTCACTGTCACTAACACAAGCAACATTGAACTCAGCAGGCTATGAAGGCTGATAGTAGAGATTTATCTGGTGGCAAAACCATGACCTAGGAGGAGAGCAGTCAAACGGTTAGGAAATTTTCATTTTTGGGACGTTTATATTTAAATTTTTGTGGAGCTCACTTTTATCTATGTTTGGGAGAAAATGCAGTTTCTCACATGTATCAAGCTTGGCAGGGATGTGAAGGAGGTAGAGAGAGGAGGGGTCTGCTCTCTGCAGCAAACGGCTTAAAACTTGTGAGTGCTGGAGGCTGAGAGGGACAGAAACTGGCTGGGAGCATTCTGGCCCCATTTTACACCTGACATCAGGGGTTACTGAGCATTTAGAAATTGATGTCTCCCTATGTGATTGGCATTTTATTCCCTAAATCAAATGGTTTGAGAATCCAAACCACTATCCGATGAAGGGGATGATCTCTCCTTGGCCTACAGACCTTCAAGGGCTTAAGGCAAGAGGCTTGTGACCCAAAGACAAACTAGCTTGAGAATATTCTGGTTCCCCTTCTCCAGGGCCTGCCTCTCCCTCAACCAGATAGCAGTGACCATGCCCCTAACCCAGCAGGGTCCCTACGGTAGAGCAACAACCCCACATTGAATGACCTCTTAAATTAGCAGTAAGGGGAATTTCTCAAAGTTGGGGTGTTGTTCTGGGGGTGGGGTGTTGTTCTGGGGGTGGAGTGTCATCCACTTGACTGGTGCAGACCCGGCAACTGCCTAATCTTGCTTCTGTCTATAAAAGCCAAGTGCCTTCTCTTCTCTGGGATAAGGTTTATGTTCCCTTGGTTTTCCTCCAGCTTGAGCAGTCTAGGAATCTGTGATTCAAGGTTCAGGGGAACAGTCCAGGTCCTTTGCTAAGAAATGCAGGTGTCCCAGGAAGGGTGCCGTTAGAGATATGAAGAAGAGAACTGGGAGTCCTCAGGGTAGCCCAAACAAAGCAAGATGCCCCCCAAGCCTGTCCAGTCAGGGGAGGCAGGAGGAGGGGATCATGGGGGTGGGTAGAGCCCTGACTTTGGTCTCTGAGGTCAGTGAGCAGCTATGTAGGAGGAAAGAGGGTCTGTGAGAACCACGGGGAGGGGCAATGAGACTAGTGACTTTCTTAAGGACTAGACCTGTTGCACAAATAACTTTCTGCCAGAGAAATGAAAGAGTGTGATGAAACCGTAGTTGGCCAACTTCATCACAGCCACTTAAAAATTATCATCATTCCCTGAGGTCCATCTCAAGGATCAGGCACAAACATCTACCTGACGTTGGTCACCTATGGAAGTGTGTGTGTGTGTGTGTGTGTGTGTGTGTGTGTGTGTCTGTCTGTCTGTCAGTCTGTCTGTTGAGGGGAGGGAAGGAGGAGGACCCATACAGATGCAGGAAACCCCACTAAGGAGAATCACAAATGCCTTTTGTTTTAAATAGCAGAAGCCAGGCTTGCCCCCAAGAACATGCTGGCCATTTATTTTCAAAAGACAAGGTTATTTCTGCTGCCTAAAAAGGAAATTCTGGAAATTTCTCTTTCTTCTTTCCTTCCCTCAACTCTAGCAGTCATAAGAAATAAATTCCCCCTCTTCACACCTATAATCCACTCAACAATTTACCATACATAGCTCACAGGACCTCTGGTTTGAGTCTCATAGTAACCAAGAAAGGAAGGATGGCAGGTAAGTCTGCAGTCACCAGCTCTGTTTTACCCAACACCATTGAGCCACAGGAAGCTTAGAGACATGTCCTAGTGCACTCAGCTAGGAAGAGGCAAGGCTTTTGACACGTGGCTCCCCACTGAACTCAAGGACTATTCTAAGTGGCACCCTCTACTGGGTTCCCCTCATGTGTCCTCCTTCCTCATCGCCCAAATGTAGCAAATTCAGGCTCTGATAGCCCCCTGCTTCTTCTCATGATAGCATCCCCAGGCGCCCTTGCCACCTACTGGGGCAGGTGGCCAAGTGCCCAGACCTTTACCCCCACCAAAAAAAAAAAAAAAAAAAAAAAAGGAAACCTTGCATGCCTGCCAGGGAACGGACATGAGGGGCCACAGCACTCCTACACCACACACTGCAAACCACCAGCTTTTTGTTTCTTTTGAACAGCCCACCGTTCTCTGAGCAGGTCAGCAGAGCTCTTTAAAAAGTAGAAGAAAAATGCTGAGAGGATGCCAGACATTTCTCTAATTACGATTAATTTTAGTTAGCATTTAGGGCACGCTTGCTTACATGTGCCAGGAGCTATGTTAAGTGCTTTGCATACAACTGTATGTATGGTTTTGCAGAGAGGGATGAGGAGAGGGGGATGAGAGAGTGGAGAGACTCTTGCCTGGGGGTTGCACAGATGCCAGCAGCTGCGGTCTGACTCCCCATTCCCGGCTATTGATACTTCACCACCTTATTCCTCGGAAAACCTAATTATGGGCACACGGCCAGGCAACCGGACATTTCCACACCTACCCTGTCCCCAGGGACCAAAATCAAATGTGAGCAAGTGGGGAGGGGGTAGTTCCTACACCTGAACTCCCCAGCTTCTCTGTCTGCGGGTCAGTCCCCCTTCACTGATAACTGCTGGCCAAGCCCTTCCTGCCCCGCTCAAGACTCCCGGCCCCATCCAGTCTCTGGTCTTGCCCCCTCTGCATCTCCCTCTTCTCACCCTCTCCTCCAGGCTCTCTCCCACAGACACCAGCAGATTTTAAAGATGTTTCCACTTTATAAATCATTATTTCTGGCAGCCACCCGAGAGCTGCTCCCTAAACAGCACACACACAGGGCCCAACGGTGCCTTTCCCTTGGCCAAGGGGGTTGCTGGCAAGAGAGGAACAGCACCCCTGGGATGAGAGATCTGGGGTTCATGCTGCCCTGGAAAAGTTACAGAAATAGGGAAACACCATCAGGTCCCCTTCCGCTGTCTGTTGAGGGTCATCTCCGGGTCCCCAATCAATGCAATCCTGATAAACCAGGCAGATCCCCAAAAGGAGGAGGACAAAGCAGCCCCCCACAGGGGCCGATAGTGCTTGAAGTGGGACCTCTGACCCCCAGATCCTTATTTGCATTTTATTTGCATAGAGCTGCCCCTCCCATCCTTCCATCCTTCTGGGCTTCCTAGAGGAGGAATACCCTGGGCGAAGTTCTGTGGCCCGTTGGCAAACCGTGGTAGGATGCCGCTGGGCTAAGGTCAGAGCGCCCAAGGGGACCTCCATTGCTCCCCTGTCTCCAGCGAGAGATGATTGTTAAGCAAGCTCCTGGGGATCCCCATCGCTCTCACCAGTCATCTTCCAATCCCCAAGTAAACATCCCAGAGCTGACCTGCCCGCCTTGGTGATGATCATCTCGGTGCCCGCCTCGTGGAATTTCTTCCAGAGCTCCTTCTCATGCAGGCCAACCTTGATGTTCTCGATGGTCTAGGGGCAAGAAGGAAAGGGACTTACATCGGCCTGGGATGTGGCTCCATGCGGAGCCCTGAGGACGGAGAACACAGACCCAAAGAACCATGCAGAGTGCTGCCAGCCCCAGGACTCCTTGCCTGAAGGTTTCGTTTCATAAAATTATACTGTACCATTGGTGAATTTTTCAAACTTTAAAAAGTAGCTAAAACCCACTCCTTCGGAGCTATAGCGGTCTGCAGAGGACACACACTGACTGTGTCAGGGTAGATGACACACTACACAAACATAAACACTCCATGTGGTGGGACGTAGCCACAGGCTTGCGGACAGACACACAGACACAGGAGGGACGCCCGCACCCGCACACCCTATGCAGACCCACGCAGGCCTAGGGCGTGCACAGACGGATTCCTTTCATTGTGATCATCAGGTTATCACCGAGACCCTCTTAGGGACGTCCCCACAGCGGCTCCCCGCTCGCACCCGCTAGGATCCGCTCTTCTTCCCGGTGCTAGGCTTTCGCCCCCGCCCTCTCAGCGTCGTCGGAGCTGTTCACTTGGCCCGGGCTCGCCCCGATGCCAAAAGGGTGCCCTCCGCCGCCTGTTCCAGAGGAGCACCGAGGGCGCGAAGCAGAAGAGGGACAAGAGGCAGAGTGTGAGCCCTACTCCGCGGAGCAGAACACACAGTCCAGGACGCAACCAGATCCCGGGGAAGCGAGTCCTGTCCTCTTTGGGGCGGACTGGCAGACGCAGGCGGCCCTATAGACAGACGGATGCCCAACCTCTGCCCGACGGCCACAGGCCCTACCTGCTCTGCGGCGGCCGCGGCAGCAGCTGCGGCTTCGGCGCCGGGGCCCGGTGGGCTGCCGAGCGCGGCTCCGCTGAGGCCCGGAGCAGCCAGCGCGGGCTCGGGAGCGTTGGCGGCGTTGGAAGCGCTGGCCTCGCCGAGCGCCGAGCCCGGAGCCCGGAAGGCCTCCTCGCTCTCCGACAGGCCCTTATCCTGCAGCATCTCCTGCGGGAACAGCACACACCGAGTCACATGCCTGGGTCAACACTCGCCAGAGGCCCCGCAGCCCGCTCCAGGCCAGCCGAAGGACTTCGGGCCCGGGAGGGAAAGGCCGCCCTGGCGCACGTGGACACCGCCCCCTTCTGAGCTGGGGGAGGGAGAAAATTCGGAGGGTAGGACCGTGGCCGCCTCCCTCTGGGTTCTGGACCTGGGAGGGTCTGTGTGCGGTTCAAGGTCTGGCTGGCCCTGGGTGTGGGGCTGTGTGATGAGCCGGTCTAGGGGAAGGACCGCCCTCTCGGCATTGCCCCAGCTGCACCCCCAGTCCCTCCCTCCTGCTGGGCTCCAGTGGATCCTGAGGCCTAGGTCTCTTTTCACTGTTTCCTAATAGCCATCCAGGCTCACTCTTGGGTCAGGGCAGCCAGGAGACTTCCTGGGTAGGCACCAGAGGACAACCAGGCCAGGAGGGCAGGGCCCAGGCTCCTGAAGCTCCACACCTGCAGAAAGGGCCTAGGGCTGGGCAGTCCCTCAGGTCCCCACTCAGCCATCTGCACTCACGCAGTCCCTTAGACACCAGTCAGGAAAAGACTTCCTGAACCAAAGGCTTTTTCACTCCTGCCCATTCCCACTCCCATAGACACCCTATGGGTCCCTCCCACAGGCACATACAGCCTCACACGGACACAAGCACCCTCACAGAGCCTTCTAGTCCTTCAAACAGCCACACTCTCCTAGTGCAGCACTGATTCAGGCCTTGAACTCAGCCAGGAGCCTCACATTCTTCCCCACACATTCACATGTGCTGGTTCACTCAGTCAAACTTAAGCTCCAAAGGGCTCTGCTTTGGGGCAAAGGACTGAGACCCTTCCCAGCTAAGGACCAGGCCAGCTGGGTGGGTCCAGTTCACAGGCATGACCTAGTCCTGCTCCCAAGCACAGCCATCCTTCCCCAAGTGTCTAGAACTATTCACCAGGCTGCCCCAAGTGCCTGCTCCCTTCTAGAAGTTGGTCCTGGGATATCAGAATGAGAGCCCAGGCTGCAGGTCCTGCCTTTCCTGCCTCCATCATGGAGGCACCCCTACATTATCTCTGCTTCTCCTTTCCACTTCCCTGCTCTTCTCCCTTCTTTTGCATCTGGTGGGTCTTTTTTCTATGTGCATGGCTGCCTCTCTTCCTGTCTTATTTCTGTTCTCTTCTGGGTCTCCCTGAGCATCCCAAGGTCCAGGCCTCTGACCATCCTGCCCACTGGCCTCCCTATCCCAGGTCCTAGACATTGGCTCCCAGGGCCTCACAAAGTAAACAAGCCAAGTGCAACCGAGGGAGATAAAAAGGGGCCTGGGCAAGTTGGGGCTGGGAAAAGCCCATAAAGATAAAGCTGACAGCCCTCCCAATCCTCTGGCAACAGGCAGCAGGAAACAAGTCTTGCTGGTCATGGTTAGCACCAGTACCCGCCTTGGGCCACGTGCGGTTCCGAGCCAAGCCTAGGAAACCTGAAGCCCCAGGGCGAGGGGACACAGCTCAAGGAGGGGAGTTGCACGCTCTGGCCCAATACGCTGGTTCCAACTGTATCTGGGGTCAGCGGGTTGGTCCCCCGCGATCCGCTTGGGCCCGGAGGGCGCGCCGCCTGTTGCAATGCTGTTTTAGCCATTGGGTCCTCTACGGGGCACTTGTCACACCAGAAGCCATACAGGACCGCTATCTGACTCGCTCCCGGCGCTCTCAGTCCTGTGCATGGAGCTCTTCGGCCGCCGGCATCCACTGACGCCAGTCCCATGGCTCCGACCAGGGACGAGGGCAGCACGGTGCTCTCCTTCGCTTCTTCCTTTTCTCTCCGCCCCAGAGACATATGTGGACATCGCGACAGCTGGCCCTCGCCCTGGCTGGAGCTCCCCGCCGATTTCCTTTTCTTCCCTCCCGGCTGGCCCAGAGTGGCCCCTATGGTTCCCTTCACACCCCGAGCCCCGGCGCGAACTGCACAGCCGGGTTCCGCACCAAGCGGAGCCCGCGGCCCGGGGCCTCCGCAGCCTCCGCGCTCGCCCCACTCTCCGACTTCTCCCTGGACGCGGCCCGCCAGCTCGGCGCCCTTCCGCTCGGTCTGCGGCTTTCAGCTAACTCGTTTTCTAAGGAGAAGGGCATTTTACTTTTCACTCTAGATTACTGATCATATTTTTCTCGCACTGGGGGAATTAACATTTTGTATTATTTTAAATATTTTAATTATCTCTATTATCAGCAGTATTCCGATCAGTTCAATGACATTAAGAATATCCTAGCACATTAAATTATTAGTACTTTTAATTTTTAATACTGTAAAATCAAAGCACTGCTTTGATTTGTTAATTCATCGTTATCAAATATGTTGGTGCTTTCCTGTCACTGCTCCATCATTCTAGGGTCTCCTGGTACCTTAGTGATACTATTACCAATAGTCAGGTAATTATTAGATATCGTATTCCCATAGGTCATTGTAATCTATTGTTATTTTAATTTTTATTCTGTACCCCTAAAATGCTTCCGTGGCTGGCTCCTCTGTCTCTGTATTTTGTCACAGTTTCGGTAACTTGTTTTCTACCATTACTTGTGATATTATTGTTCTCAATATTGATGTTAATTTTCTTCACATCCTTATAATACTTCTTATTTTGTCATTATTTGTTTTGTTAGAATTGTTCACAATATTCTAGGTATTCTTCATCACATCTTTATAATATCTTGTCATTATTTGTAATTGCGATCTTGATTCACTGGCTATTTTTCATCGAATCATTATTTCTTGTTACTTTGTCAGAATTGGTGATATTGCTGTAGTTCCTAATGCTCTGATTATTTTTCATCACATTGACATGGTTCTTCTTATTACTCTACCATTATTTATAATGTTGTTGGGACTATTAATACCTTGGTAATAAATTGTCATATTATTCCAGCAATTCTTGCTGCTGTCTTTGTTTGTATTAGTATTGCTCTAAAGATTTTGATTAATATTTAGTAATTCATTAGAGTATCTACATTATATGATAGTATTCCATCAGTACTACTAATATTAGTATTTCCCTTAATAGTTTTTCAATTGTTCACCCTTTTTCCATAGTTCTGTCATTTGTTACTATTTCCTATACTATTATTACTGATTTTAATACAATGGTTCTTATTACATTGTTCCTATATTTGGAGTTACTTTGTCTATAATCCTTTTAAATTTGTGATTACAATTTTCACTTGGTTCTGAAACTGACTACTCTTTTATTCTTGTTTTAAAGTGTGAACACTATTAGTTTTGCCGCTTAGCCCTGTTTCTTTGGTAATTGCTCACATTCTGATAATTCTCGATCATCGATAATTATTTATATATAATGCTTCTTGTTTTAATTTTGATGAGCCTGTTGCATCAAAGGCTCTGAAGTCCAGGTTTCCAATCGCGCACTTTCACAACGATATCGCCGCAAGTACCCGGGCCGTCTTCTTGGCCTTTCTTATTCTGCAAACACCAGTTTCAAGACCACCGCTCCGCTTGTCACGGCTTAACCTTGTTCCTTTGGAGCCGGCGCTGTCCCTTCTTTGCCTTTGGGTCCCTAGACCCAATCCATCCTGTTATTCAGAGGAGATGAGGGCTCGCGCCCCAAAACGCGGGGAGTCAGGCCGAAGCGGCAGCCTGATCTGAAGCACATCTCGCCACCCTTCTGCAGCCTTGCGGGTCCCTGAGGTCCTTCTCCCGGTCCCGTTACTCGCTTCTTTTCCAGTTCATCCTCTTCTGCCCTACAACCTAACCCTGGGCTCAGGATAGCCCCTGTCCCGCACACTCGGCTCACCCCCATCCCGCCGGAACCACACTCACCCTAACTGCGCTGCCGCATGCGGAGGCGCCTGCCGCCCGAGGTCCACTGTAGGCTCGGGTCCGAGGGGCACGGGACGGCTGGGGCACTGACTTGGGGCCGCTGGGTCAGTGTCCCGCTGCCCGCCGCGCCCTCGGGGCCGGACACATCCCGGCTCTGGAGCGGGCCCTTGGATCTCCGACGCTGCACTTTGGGGCCTCAGCTCCCTCCTCCTCCCTCCCTCCCTCCCTCCGGGGCCGCCACCCCCCTGCGCTGACGTCGCCGCTGTCAATCAGTCTGCGCCCGCCGCCCCCCCGGGGAGGGGGGCTCGAGGGTCCCCTGGCTCCACGGGCCCCAGGACGCCGAGCCCTGAGCGGGCCTCGCACTCCCCCACGGCGCGGCTTGGTGCCCTCCCTGCGGCCCTCGGGCCCCGCCGGCCCGGCCAGGCTGGGAGCCCCGCATGGTTTAGATTAGAGGGGCGGGAAGGGAGAGAGCGGCCGACCCGGGCCGCACTGCTCGCACCAAGACTGGACAACGAGGACGGCACGCCGCGAGCCCCGGCGCTGCGGGCACACTGAGGCGCGGCGCAGCCAGGCCTGGTCGGGCCGGAGCCAACTTGCAGACAGCCGCCCTCAGCCGAGCCCCAGGCCGCGGGCTCCGCGCCCGCACACACCTCCGTCCGAGACCCGCTCCCAGCCGTGCACGCAGCGGCTCGGTAAGCCCACGTCCCGGGGGAACCGGCGCACAGCGCCTCACAGCCCCGCACTCGTCCACCGACCATGCCCCCAACACATTCTCACACCTACGCGCTCCGGCTCCGCGCGCGACGGCCAGGGCGTGGACCCTCTCTGCTCACTGGCCCCCCGGCTTGTCCGGGCTTGGCGGGCAGCGGGCAGCGGGCGCCGGACCCGGCCTGGCGCGCCTCGGAGTCAGCCGCGGAGGTCACGGGTGAGGGCAGGCCCTTCGCCCGGGCGGGGAGGAGGCCGGGCGGCCAGGCCTGGAGCCGCGGCAGCGGGGAAGTGCTGGGCCGGCTTCTGAATCTGAGCCGAGGCCCGGGCTTCAAGGTGCCAGGGCTTGGCAGAGTCCCTGGGGGAAACTGCGGCGAGGGCCAAGACTCCGCCAGCCGCCTCAAAATCCCAGAAAGCTGAGGAGGAAGTCCAATGCCCGCTCCAGTCTAGGAAGCTTAGACCACTGTGCTGGGAGCTATCCGGCCTCTGTGCCTCAGAAAGGGCTGCCGCCTCACTGTCTAGACCTCCCTGCCCAGCCTCTGACTCTCCACTCCCTCTGTCTCCACTTACCTCTCCTTCTCTATGTCTGTCTGTACCTTGACACAGGACCCTTCAGCTCGACAGGCAGACAGGTCCATGTGGACCTTAGCCTATTTCCAAGCCTCACAGCCTGTCATATGCCCAGGATACTGAGGCAAGATTAGGTCTGCCCACCAGAGTCCCCTCTCAGTAGGATTCTCAGGTTAGCCTCTTGGTCCTCAGCGTGAGCTGCAGCCCTCCCTCCACTCATTTCCAATGAGCCTCTGTTCCTTTCCAGACTTTTACCTCAAAATCAGATTGACGGGAACTGGACAGGGCAATCGCTTCCCTGGATGGATCTGTCCCTTTTCTTATGCTAGGAATGGAAAGCCAGGATCAGTGCCTCCCCTACTACCCAGCACTCAAAGGTGGAAGTCTACCACCAACTAGGAAAAGCCAGCTGCTGCTGTCGGGAGCTGGACGCCATCTCCACAATGGGCTCACTGCTCATGAATCCCTATCATCCTTAGCAGTACCAGATTCTACTACCCCATCTTCCTTTCCCAATTTTTCCCCCTGGTCCCTGGTTTGGGACCAGGAAGAGGAAGTAAGATCTAAGGGATGGAGAAGTTTAATCCTCCTCCAATCCTGCCTTCTCCTGGAGTGGAGAAAGGAAAGACCCTGGTGTTTCAGAGATGCCTGGGGAGTCATGTTTCCTGTGTTAGGGAGAATTAGATGACACATCTCAGCTTCTGCTCCTCCTCCCATGCCCTCCCCAACAGCCTGTAGGAAAATCCCTTGCAAATAAATAGTGTACAGATGAACCATCCAACTACTGTGTGGAATGGTGAACAGGGAAGGCAGTGAATCACCTGGTACCATGGGAAGACTACATTTAGGCCAGAGTCTAGAAAGAACTGGTTGATAATCATTGGAGGAAGTTCATAATGAGAGCATCTAGAGTTGTTCTTTACAGAAACTAGAGTGGAGACTTTCTATAAGTGCAAGGCTTTCTAAAGACTCACAGGAGATACTCCAAATCAGCATTAAGTAGTTCATGATGACATGGAGAAATGAGATACAGAAGGGACTGGTAAGCCTTTGGCGAAGAAAACAATGGGGCAAACCAGCCAGCAAGTAAGAGAGAAAGGGAAGGTATGTATACACATTCTCTGTTAGTAGAATGGAATTCTTTGTTAATTTGATTCTAACACATACATTTCTTTCCACATTTTGACAGCTCTGAAATGGGGATGCATCTTAGAATCAATGGTAGTTTAATTCATTGCAGTGCTATAGTGTAATAAATATTTTTTCTTCTTCGTGGTACATAAAATAATAGAAAGGTGTAGTATTTGTTGATAAACAGCTGATGGAGAAAAAAAGATGGGTGGTTTTTTTGTTCGCTTTTTCCAAAATGAATTTGAGTAGCTCTGAGTACAAAAGCTCTCCTCAGCTAGCTAAGTGAATAATTGACCATCTATCACACAAACTTGGGTTGGCTTAGGGGAAAGCCATCAGGTTTGGTGTCAGGCTCACTTTGGCTTTGAAACCTGGCTCTGAATCCTGGCTCAGCATTTAGCAGCTGTGTGACCTTGGGCAAGTCCCTTAACACTTAAATAAAATGGATACAATCACTCCAACTTACTAGCTTATTGTGAGGTTTGACTAAGTTAATGCATGTAAATTTCTGGCACGTGGTAGGTAATTAATAGGTTAATTCCCAACTATTTCTAAAATTTATTTTATCCCACTTCTTTTCCAAAAAGGCTTGAGATAGTTTATAACCAAAATAAGCTAATAAAAACACAAGTGAAAAGACAAAATAGGAGTAAGGGAAAAGGAATAAAAATACATGCTATCACCAAGTGTTGAAAAAGTCACTATAATTGAGAGCAAATTCTGCTTATCAGCAGCAGGGCAAAATGGTCTTTTTCCATTTCAGAAATGTGGAACAGTATTTCTTTGGTGAAGTGTAGGGAACAAACTTTCCCTTGGCCTTAACTTTTATTTATTTAATTTTTAAAGATTTATTTATTTATTTGAGAGAGAGAGAAAAGGGAGAGCTCAGAGGGAGAGTGAGAGGGAAAAGCAGACTCCCTGCTGAGCAGAGAGCCTAGGCAGGTCTCCGTCTGAGTACCCTGAGATTATGACTTGAGCCAAAGGCAGACACTTAAGCGACTGAGCCTCCCAGGTGCCCCCTGCCCTAATTTTTTGTTTTTTAAGATTTTATTTATTTATTTGACACACAGAGAGATCACAAGTAGGCAAGAGAAGCAGGCAGGGGTGTGGGGGGAAGCAGGCTCCCCGCTGAGCAGAGAGCCGGATGCAGGGCTCGGATCCCAGGATCCTGAGATCATGACCTGAGCGGAAGGCAGAGGCTTAACCCATTGAGCCCCCCAGGCATCCCCTGAATTTTTTTTTTTTTTTAAGATTCCATTTACTTCTTTGACAGAGAGAAAGATCACAAGTAGGAAGAGAGGCACGCAGAGAGGGGGGGAAGCAGGCTCCCCGCTGAGCAGAAAGCCCAAGGACCCTGAGACCACCACCCTAGTGGAAGGCAGAGGCCCCAATCCACTGAGCCACCCAGGCGCCGCTCCCCTTCCCAATTTTTGAAGTAGTTTCTCATGTCAATTTTTACCTATATGTCTGTACAGTGTCTTACCATTTACAAAGTGTTTTCATAGTTACTATCTCATCCGATGCTGTATTAATTCCATTTTATCTCCATTTTATGGATTCATTCATCCAAAGTATTATTTATCATGTGCTTGCTATGTGCCAGGCATAAAAAGGAAAGGCCAAGCTCTTGGTTAGTTTATTAGTTCTATTAGTTAGTCAACTGATTGGCTAACCAGTTACTACCACAAATTCACTAATGAATGACCTGCAAACTTACTAATTAATCACCTAAATAGTCAACTTCGAGGGGAGCAGGGGCTGCAGGATAAACTGGAGAATCCTGGTCAGTACAGTAAAATGGTTGCGCCGAGGCAAGGGGAGGTTTGGTTGAAGACGTCTGCGTGAGCTGGCTCCATAGCGTGGTGAAAAGCAAATTACAATTTTAAAACAAAACAAACAAATTAAAAACCCACTAGGTTTTTGGAGTATTTAATAAATACCAATGTGAAGATCCACCCCAGACCAACTGAGTCAGAACCGCTGAGGATAGGAGCAAAGTACTGCCCTATGCCAATCCTGGAAATCCTGTTCCTTGCTTTCCTAGTTTCCCTGGTAACGCGGAGTGGTCACGTGATCCAATGTTGGCCAATAAGGCCTAAACAGAAGACTGCCAGGAGGAAGTTAGGGAAGGAGGAGGTTTTTGTTTTGTTTTTTGTTTGGTTTTTTTTGTTGTTTTTTTTTAAAGATTTTATTTATTTATTTGACAGAGAGATCACAAGTAGGCAGAGAGGCAGGCAGAGAGAGAGAGAGGAGGCAGGCTCCCTGCCGAGCAGAGAGCCCGATGCGGGGCTCGATCCGAGGACTCTGAGATCATGACCTGAGCCGAAGGCAGCGGCTTAACCCACTGAGCCACCCAGGCGCCCCAATTTTTTTTTTGCTTTCTTGGTAAAGGGGAACACATAATCTTCTTTTCTTCTAATGATGAGAACCCTGGAATTCTCACCCCCTAGAGACCCTGACACAAAGACAACGGGCACTATACTAAGGATATCCAAACAAAAAGAAAGAGCCTTGGGGCGCCTGGGTGGCTCAGTGGGTTAAGCCGCTGCCTTCCGCTCAGGTCATGATCTCAGGGTCCTGGGATCGAGTCCCACATCGGGCTCTCTGCTCGGCAAGAAGCCTGCTTCTCTCTCTCTCTCTCTCTCTCTCTCTCTCTCTCTCTCTCTCTCTCTCTGCCTTCCTCTCCGTCTACTTGTGATCTCTCTCTGTCAGATAAATAAATAAAATCTTTAAAAAAAAAAAAAAAAGAAAGAGCCTCAATTGAGGGCATCAATAAGCAGGTAAGCCAGTGCCAACTGTTTCTTGTGAGAAAAATAAGCCCGTTTCTTGACATCATTGTTAGTCTGGGTCTCAGTTACTTACAGCCAAACACACTCCAGAGACGTGTGTAAAGGTCGCAACTATGTGTTGAGTGAGTCCTTAGGCACTCCACCATGAGGGATACACTCTGAATGTTCGTGTGTATCCTTGTGTATTTGCACACACTTTCCTGTTCAAAGCCAGGACACAGAAATCCCTCCCTCCACATCCCCTTCCCAGCCATGCTCTTTAGTGTGTGCTATGACCTAAGGCCTAGGGTCCTTATTAAGTCCCCCAAAGGGAAAGGATGGGTGAGGCAACACAGAATTCACTTGTCCCCTGTGGCTTTATCCCACTGTGTCCCCAGTAGCCCCAAATCTTGGTTCTAGATTTTCCAGCCCACATCCCATTAGGATTATCAAGCTCAGCTGGGGTGGGGGCAGGAGCTGAGCTCATTCTGGAAATTGGAGGATTGAGCAACAGGAATGGGTAGTAGGTAGCAGCTGCTGCAGGTGCTTCCCCTCAGGCCCCAGGTGTGGTGTTCACCTGACCCCTCACCCTGGCCTCCCAGGCCTTCGCCCACAAAGAGAATTAAGAAACTTCCAGTTAGAAGAAATTGAGGAGTGGACTGGCTTGATCCCTGACCTGGGTGATATAGGCTGGTCTGAGCCCCCTCAGGCCTGAGGGCAGAAGCAGTGATTTACCATTTACCCTGTGAGTCCTTCCTATAACTCTCAGTGGGGGCGCTACAGAGATAAGGAACGAATACTCAGATCTGGGTTTTGCATAGTCAGGGCTAGCAATCTAGGCCTTCTGTTCCCAAGGCCTTAGCCATGGGTGGGTTATCTGCCGATCAGACTTTCTCCCCCATTCCACTACCTGCTCCTACACTGCCACTTCTGCCCATTTCCTCCAGTACGACTGCTCTGAAATGCGCGCTTATTTTATTATCCCTCTGAGTAAGGTATCTCTACAAGGGTGGGATTGGGTAACAAATATGCCTACATCAGAGAATTTGTCTCATTATCCAACCCCCTTTTTCTTTCTTCCTCTTTCTCCCCTCTATTCTTCCTAAGCACAGACTATCCAAAACTGGGTTTGATTTTGGGTCCCCTGAGGGTATTTTTTGAATGAGAGGCTGAAACAAATTAGGACTAAGAATGAGAGAGTATGTGATCGATCAGCAAGTCCTTGGAATTTGAAGTGAAAAAACCTGAATTCAGGTCCTCAGCAGGCTGCTTACAGAGGGACGTAGATCACGATCCACTTAAAGCCTGTTTCCTCATCTGTAAAATGAATTTAATAATAACAGCCACCTTGAAGGATAGTAGAAAGGATGAGCACATAGAAGTGCTTGAAGGGCTCACAACAATAGCTAATGTTTATTGCGTGCCTACAATGTGCCTAGCAGAATTCCAAGAGTTTTATGTCTTTACCCTCATTTCAACCTTACCATATTATCAGGTGAATACTATCATGGTCCTCATTTCACAGATAAATATGCCTAAGGTCATACAACGAGGAAACGAAGTCAGGATTTGAACCCAATTGATTAGTCTGGATCTCCAGTGCCCATGCATTCAAATATACTGTTCTATGGTCATTTAACCTAACTAAGCTCATTTCACTTGTTAAACAAGGATAACAGTACCTCCCCTACAGTATTGTTGTCCAAGTGTAATATACTGCCTGACACAAAATAATCCTATTATCATTACTGTACTGTCAATTGAGCTTACCCACGGTCTCACGCTTAAAAAAAGACCTCTAAGTTTCTAGAGCCCAAGATCTTAACTATCGTTATTGTTCATTTTCTAAAAAATACAATACCTACCTAGAGACCACAGACTTAGTCATCTCTCTTTAGACTCCCCAAAGATAGGGGCGCCTGGGTGGTTCAATGGGTTAAGCCTCTGCCTTCAGCTCAGGTCATGATCTCAGGGTCCTGGGATCAAGCCCCACATCGGGCTCTCTGATCAGCAAGGAGCCCGCTTTCTCCTCTCTCTGCCTGCTTGTGATCTCTGTCTGTCAAATAAATAAATAAAGTCTTAAAAAAAAAAAAGACAGACAGACATAGTACAGGGGCACCTCCTGGGTAGCTCAGTTGGTTAAGTGTCCAACTGTTGATCTCAGCTCAGATCTTGGTCTCAGGGTCATGAGTTCAAGCCTCCCTCCCTCCCCAAAGACATAGTACATCCTTCATGGTCCCAGAAACATCATGCTCTGTCTCCCACTGACCCCCACCAAGCTGGCCACGAAGGAGTCAGCAGGACTCATGGAAGTGGGCTGCTCATTCACCAGGACATGCTGGCAGTAGAATGGAGAGTACTGATTCTACTGCAATCTTTTCTTATGCAGAGATGGTGCTGCTGGCCCCTTCTAGCTGGTAACACCATCTTGGCCAAAAAAAGACAATGTTTAATAACCCAGGCACAAATGGGGATGAGGATAAACTCACTTTCGTCTGGAATAAAATCCTCTATAACAGGCCTTCTTCCTTGCCTCCAAGATCCATAAGCTCCCTCCATCTAGATAATGTTTGGGAAGTGCCTCCTAACATCTAGCTTCATCCCCTCTTGCTGCAGTTGGTCTGTTCCTGTCTCTAAGGAATCAGAAGCATTCTGGGGCTCTGTTAACTGGTCAGACCTTCACAGTGGAGTTGCCATTCTCTTAATTTCAGCCACCAAAGCTGGGTGGATGGAGCTGTCCAAGGAGCCCTGAGCCTAAGAGCTATGCCACACTGGTCTTGAACAGGGCACAGACCCTGGTCTGTGTTCTTGGGAGGCAGAGCCTGAGATTGTGGCTCCCCTAGAATTCAACAGACCCTAAAAGGGGAGGCCAGGAAGGAGTCTCTACGTTCAATCCCCCATGTCCCTGCATTTTCTAAAGTTCCTTCTTTGAACATGTTCCTTTATTTATTGGGCTTCATTTAACCTCAGCTTTGTCCTCTGAGATCATTTATTTGGTAACTGTCACTCAGCCTGCTGTGGCCTTCATAATCCTATTGATTTCCTCCAAGCCAGTTGGGGGCTTTCTCAACATCTTCCTGGGTCAGTAGGGGCTGATTGCCAGTTCTGGTCATTACCGAGTAGGAGGCCCCAGACTGGTATGGATTTGCCCATAGGACCATCTTCGTGTTCCTTTTTCCCACACTGGCCCTTCTCAGGCTGTAAGAGATGGATTTGTGTGGCTGCCTTGGTTGCTGAAGTGTGAGGTAAATGGCGAAGTGCCCACTACCACCGCCAGGAGCTCCCTGAATGGCTACTGAGGCCGTCCTTCAGCTCAGAAGTCCTGGGCTTCACCAACTGCAGCTTTGCTTTGGCCGGAACCCCACCCCCTCCACCATCTTGGATCCAGAGGGGTAAGGGGTCCAATCAGCACAGGAGAAGCCGGTGAGGGTGGGGTGAAGCTGCAGCTCGAGCCCACGTGGCCACCGACCTGTGCCTTCCCGCCACCTGTGGCCGGGGCCTGGCCCCTGTCGAGCTGCAGCTGCAGCTCCCAGACACCACCCCAGCCCGTCGCCAGGGGATTAGTGTCCGTCTGTGGGTTGGGACAACCTCAGTGGGGGTTGTCCTGGTCCAGACGAAGGCTCTCCTTCACCTTCCGCAGGACCACTTCCCCAGAGTACGGCTTGGGCAGAGGGGATTGTGTTGGGGGGTCTGACAGCCTGGGGTGCTGATCTCTCCCAGAGCTGAGGTGTGGGGTGACGGGAGTCCTCCTCCCCTCCAAGCCTGAGCCACATGTGCTGGGAAGTTCATTTCCCCTTGTTTTGCACAACGGGCTCAGGGATTGACCCCAGGAGTGACCTCAGTGTCAGGAGGCATTAATGATCTCCATACGGGCAATAAACAGGCAGACCGGCTGGCTTGGTGTGGAGGTGCCCTGGAATGGGGCCGCCTTATTAGCCTCACATTCGTTTTTGGGTAGAGGCTTAATTAACAAGGGCTCCCTCATTCGTCTTCCCTCCCCCAAACATCCTGGAGCGCGATGGGAACATGGTTGGAGACACTGGACTTCTCTGGCTGGTTCCTTTGCTCCTCATGGGCCTCCTCAAGAGGCAGACTCTTCAGGCGTCTGCTCTGTCATTTGTCTGCCTCTAACAGGACTTCGGACTTAGTCCTCCTGACAAAATCTCTCTTGTTTTTAAAAGCCCCCAGAGGTCAAGTCCGTGCTGAGTCAGTTCACTTTTTTTTTCTATAAGAACCCAGGAACAAGAAGATCTTACTCTTCTTTAACTTAAATCTCTCCTGACTATTTGAGTTTGAGCCCAATTTTCCCAAAGGGAAATTTCCCAAGGGAATAACTAGGTGGTTACCAGCCTGTATGTGGGTGCAAGGTGTGGGGTGGGTGGTATAGGGTCCTTAGCAACTGCCCAAACTATTAAAATCACCATCTGATGTATCCTATCTCCTCCAAATCCATTTCCGTCAGGTTGGTTCATTTTTCTAGGTGTGTGATTTACCCTCTTTGGGCTTCAGGGTTTTTTTTATCTGCATAGTTCCTTTAAGATTCAGCAAACACTATATGCCAGGCACAGTGCTAAGTGCTACAGAAATGAAGCAGAGAAAAACCCAGGCCCTACTTGAGATGGAGCTCCCAAACTAGTGAGGAACAGACTTGTAAAGAAATGCAGTAATAAAATGTGCTTGGGGCTATAATCTAAGTCCATATTGGGTATGATGAGAGTACAAAAGGGGGAGTTACCAACTAATCCTACCTTTTCGAGGAAGGCTCGCTCCATGAGCAGGTACCATCTGAGCCCATCTTTGAAAGACAAATATGTATGGATTCCTGAGGAAGAATGTGAAAAGGGTATTTTAGGAAAAGGGAAGAACCTGTACAAAGGCACAGAGGCC
Source organism: Lutra lutra (assembly GCF_902655055.1). Classification (NCBI taxonomy): domain Eukaryota; kingdom Metazoa; phylum Chordata; class Mammalia; order Carnivora; family Mustelidae; genus Lutra; species Lutra lutra. The sequence goes on from NC_062293.1 coordinate 35,080,430, forward strand.
ATGTTTGAGGAGCAGCAGGGCTGCGGTGATAGAAATTGGAACTTTGTGGGAAGGGAGGGCTTGGGAAGGGCCTTGCAAACCATATTGATAACTTCATCTAGAGAGCCATGGCAGTACATTGAGTTCTGCAGAAATAGCACCAGGGCCCTTGAGAGCCAGATGGGCACTGGGTGACTCTGAGCCTCACGGAGGAAAAATAATTAAACATAGGCAAAGGAGACCCTAAGAAGGATCCTGATAGGCAGAAAACATCGTGTACATTCTTTCTGCAAACTTGCTGGAAGAGGCACAAGATGAGGCACGAAGATGCTTCAGCCAGCTTCTCCAAGTTTTCTAAGTAGTGCTCAGAGGGGTGGAAGACATGTCTTCTAGAGAGGAAGGAAAATTTGAAGATCTGGCAAAGACTGACAAAGCTCATTATGAAAGAGACATGAAAACCTGTATCCATACCTCTTAAAGGGGAAATAATAAGGAAATTCAAAGATCCTGATGTATCCAAGAAGCCTCCTTTGGCCTTGTTTTGTTCTGAGTAGCATCCAAAAATCAAAGGAGAACATCTGGGCCTGTCCATTGGTGATGTGGGAAGGACCTGGGATCCCATGAGAGACATGGGATAATGCTGCTGGAGACGATGAGCAGTCTCCTGAGGCTGCCTAGCTGAAGGGAAAATAGGAAAAGAATATTGTTGCATATTGAGCTACAGGGAAGCTAATGAGGCAGAAATGGGAGTTATCCAGGGCTGAAAAGAGCAAGATAAAGAAGGAAGGCAAGGAAGAAGATGATAATGGTGGAAAAATTGGTTTGAGGGCAGCTTTTTTTCTTGTCCATAAAGCATTTAATGCCCCCCCCCTTTAATGAAAAAAAAATTGTTAGGCAGTGTAAGATCTGTTTTTAAACTTTACCGTGTCTTTTTTAAAATGGAATTTACATACTACCGAATTTGTCTTTAGCTAGCCTTATCTCCGTGGTATTTTCAATAGCTACTAAATTTGTTAGCAGTATGGGCATAAAAATGTAAAGCAAGTTCTTGTTGGTGCACAGCCCAAATCAGATAAAAAGGAGGATGATGGTTTTTCTCATCTTCAGTTGTTGCTGATGCGACTTATATGAAATCATTGTTTTTCTGTTCACTTTGTAGTTGTTAAAAAAAAAAAAGTTGCAGCTGTTTTGTTGACATTTTTTCTTCTCTTAAAGGTTTTATTTATTTATTTGACAGAGACAGACACAGCGAGAGAGAGAACACAGTCAGGGGGAGTGGGAGAGGGAGAAGCAGGCCTCCTGCCGAGCAGGGAACCCAACTTGGGGCTCAATCCCAGCACCCTGGAATCCCAGGACCCTGGGATCATGACGTGAGCCAAAGGCAGATGCTTAACAACTGAGCCACCCAGACGGCCCTCTGTATTTTTTTTGGTGGGGGGGATGCCTGAGTGGCTCAATTGGTTAAGCCTCTGCCTTCAGTTCAGGTTGGGATCCCACAGTTTTGGGATCTTCTTTTCCTATTGCCTGCTTCTTCCCCTGCTTGTGCACTCTCTCTCTCTCTGACAAATAAATAAGATCTTAAAAACAATATTTATTTATTTATTTACTTGAGAGAGAAAGAGAGAGAAAGCATGGCATGTGAACAGGGAATGTGGCAGAGGGAGAGGGAGAAACATTCCCTACTAAGCAGGGAGCCCGATGTGGGACTCGATCCCAGGCCCCCCAGGATTATGACCTGAGCCGAAGACAGACACTTAACCGACCGAGCCACCCAGGTGTCCCTGTTCTGTTGATATTCTGAATGCTTCTAAATAAATACAATTTTTAAAAATGTGTTGTCCTTTTCATAGGTCTGAATTTTTTCTTCTTGAGGGGCAGCTATAATCTTTTGCTTTTACCCATTTTGGATCACACGAATGATTTACACTATTTATCTTTTCATATAGTTAGCTGATAAGAATCTTTTTTCTACACACCTGCATATAATGAGGGTAATAAAATTTGAATTGAGACAGAAACAAAACAATTTAAAAAACCACCTCTATCTAAGGGCAATGGGAATCCATAAAGGGTTTTTAGGAGGGAACAGGGCTGGACTGATCAGACTTGTATTCTAGAAGATGACTAGTGATGAAGGAAGGGAAATTATTAGAATAATATTTAGAAGTGGAGTAGGAAAAAGGCAGGGCAGAAGTTGGATGTTTCTGGGCAGGAGTATGGTAGACATTTGTCATCTTCACCCCCTGCATCCACACTCCTTTTTCACACTCAGAAAAGTTTGTAGTTTTAGGGGAAAGAATCATTCCCGTTGAGTATTTTAGTGGGACTGTCCGTGAAGGGGCTCTGTCCATCCTCAGCCAGGACCATGTTAGATGCTCTCAGAATTCTAAAGTTGAGCATAATGGCAGAAAGAAGGAAGGAATGTGAGTTTAATCATCCTCTTTGGGCCTCAGGTTCCTCATCTGTATGTACCATTTAAGATTCAGCAAACACTCCATAGTAGGTAGCATTTTTTTTTCTTATATAACTCCAGTATCATTTACATTAAAAAAAAATAACAAGTCCATGGTATCACCCAATATTTATTCCACATTCAAATTTCCCCAGTTGTCCCAAGTCTATCTTTTACATTTTTCCGCAATTCAAGATTCTTGCATTGTGCTTGTTTTTTTCTTTTTAAAAATTAATTAATTTTTTTAAACATATAATGTATTATTTGTTTCAGGGGTACAGGTCTCTGAATTGTCAGTTTTGCACAATTCACCGCACTCATCATAGCACACACCCTCTGCAATGTCCAGCACCCTGCCACCCTATCCCTGCCCCGCCACCCCCTAGTAACCCTCAGTTTGTCTCCTGAGATTAAGAGTCTCTTATGGTTTGTCTTCCTCTGTGGTTCCATCGTGTTTAATTTTTCCCTCCCTTCCCCACACAACCACCCCTGCCACCTCTCAAATTCCTCATATCAGAGAGATCATATGATAATTGTCTTTCTCTGATTGACTTATTTTGTTTAGCATAATACCCTCTAGTTCCATTCACGTCATCGCAAATGGCAAGATTTTGGGGTTTTGATGGCTGCATAATATTCCATTATATATACACCACTCCTTTTTTTTTTTAACTTCCTGAGTCCTCTGTTCATTTTTTTAAGATTATTTATTTATTTATTTATTTGACAGAGAGAGAGAGAGAGAGAGAGAGAGAGAGAGAGACAAGTAGGCAGAGAGACAGGCAGAGAGAGAGAGGGAGGCAGGTTCCCCGCTGAGCAAAGAGCTGATGCGGGGCTCAATCCCCGGAACCTGAGATTATGACCTGAGCTGAAGTCACAGGATTAACCCACTGAGCCACCCAGGTGCCCCTATACACATCTTCTTTATCCATTCATTTGTTGATGGATATCTAGGCTCTTTCCGTAGTTTGGCTATTGTGGACCTTGCTACTATAGGGGTGCACAAGCCCCTTTGGATCACTATATTTGTATCTTTAGGGTAAATATCCAGTAGTGCAATTGCTGGGTCGTAGGGTAGCTCTATTTTCAACTTTTTTTTTTAAAGATTTTATTTATTTATTTGACAGAGAGAAATCACAAGTAAGCAGAGAGGCAGGCAGAGAGAGAGGAGGAAGCAGGCTCCCTGCTGAGCAGAAAGCCCGATGTGGGGCTCGAACCCAGGACCTGGGATCGTGACCTGAGCCGAAGGCAGAGGCTTAACCCACTGAGCCACCCAGGCGCCCCTATTTTCAACTTTTTGAGGAACCTCCATGCTGTTTTCCAGAGTGGCTGCACCAGCTTGCATTCCCATCAACAGTGTAGGAGGGTTCTCCTTTCTCTGCATCCTCACCAGCATCTGTCGTTTCCTGCCTTAATTTTAGCCATTCTGACTGGTGTTAGGTGGTATCTCACTGTGGTTTGGATTTGTATTTCCCTGATGCCAAGTGATGTTGAGAACTTTTTCATGTGTCTGCTGGCCACTTGGATGTCTTCTTTGTCGAAATGTCTGTTCATGTCTTCTGCCCATTTCTTGACTGGATTATTTGTTCTTTGGGTTTTGAGCTTGATATGTTCCCCATAGATCATGGATACTAACCCTTTATCTGACATGTCTATCATTTGTGAATATTTTCTCCCATTCTGTTGGTTGTCTTTTGGTTTTGTTGACTGTTCCTTTGCTGTGCAAAAGCTTTTGATCTTGATGATCTCCCAATAGTTCATTTTTGCCCTTGCTTCTCTTGCCTTTGGTGATGTTTCTAGGAAGAAGTTGCTGCAGCTGAGGTCGAAGAGGTTGCTGCCTGTGTTCTCCTCAAGGATTTTGATGGATTCCTGTCTCACACTGAGGTCTTTCATCCATTTAAAGTATTTTTGTATGTAGTATAAGGAAATGGTCCAGTTTCACTCTTCTGCATGTGGCTGTCCAATTTTCCCAACAACATTTGCTGAAGAGACTGTCTTTTCTCCATTGGACATTCTTTCCTGCTTTGTCAAAGATCAGTTCACCATAGAGTTGAGGGTCTATTTCTGGGCTCTCTATTCTGTTCCATTGATCTAGGTGTCTGCTTTTGTGCCAGTACCACACTGTCTTGATGATGACAGCTTTGTAATAGAGCTTGAGGTCTGGAAATGGGATGTTGCCAACTTTGAGTTCCTTTTTCAACCTTCCTCTGGCTATTCGGGGTCTTTTCTGGTTCCATATAAATTTTAGGATTATTTTTCCATTTCTTTGAAAAAAGTTGATGGTATTTTGATAGGGATTGTGTTCAGTGTGTAGATTGCTCTAGGTAGCATAGACATTTTCACAATATTTGTTCTCCAATCCATGAGCTTGGAACATTTTTCTATTTCTTTGTGTCTTTCTCAGTTTCTTTCACAAGTACTTTACAGTTTTCTGAGTGCAGATTCTTTGCCTCTTCGGTTATGTTTATTCCTAGGTATCTTACAATTTTGGGTACAATTGTAAATGGGATCGACTCCTTAATTTCTCTTTCATCTGTCTTGTTGTTGTTGTATTGAAATGCAACTGATTTCTGTGCATTGATTTCCTATCCTGACACTTTACTGAATTCCTGTATGAGTTCTAGCAGCTTTAGAGTGTAGTCTTTTAGGTTTTCCACATGAAGTACCATATCATGTGTAAAGAGTGATAGTTTGACGACTTCTTTGCCAATTACGATGCCTTTTATTTCTTTTTGTTCTCTGAGGCTTTTTTGTTGTCTGCTTTTTGTTGCTGAGGCTGGGACTTCTAGTACTATGTTGAATAGCAGTGGTGAGAGTGGACAGCTCTGCCATGTTCCTGAGCTTAGGGGAAAATCTCAGTTTTTGTCCATTAAGAATGATATTTGCTGTGGGTTTTTCATAGATGGCTTTGATGATATTGAGGTAGGTACCCTCTATCCCTACACTGTGAAGAGTTTTGAACAAGAAAGGATGCTGTACTTTGTCAAATGCTTTTTCAGCATCTACTGAGAGTATCATAGGGTTCTTGTTCTTTTATTAATATATTGTATCACACTGATTGATTTGTGGATGTTGAACTAACCTTGCAGCCCAGGAATAAACCCCACTTGGTCGTGGTGAATAATCCTTCTAATGTGCAGTTGGATCCTATTGGCTAGTGAGAATTTTTGGTGAGAATTTTTGTATCCGTGTTCATCAGGGATATTGGTCTGTTAATTCTCCTTTTTGATGGGGTCTTTGTCTGGTTTTGGTATGAAGGGAATGCTGGCCTCCTAAAAAGAGTTTGGAAGTTTTCCTTCCATTTCTATTTTTTGGAACAGTTTCAGGAGAATGGGTGTAAATTCTTCTTTAAATGTGTGGTAGAGTTCCCCTGGGAAGCCATCTGGCCCTGGGTTCTTTGTTGGGAGATTTCTGATGACTGCTACAAGCTCCTTACTGGCTATGGGTCTGTTCAGGTTTTCTATTTCTTCCTGGTTCAGTTTGGGTAGGTTATATATCTCTAGGAATGCATCCATGTCTTCCAGATTGTCAAATTTTCTGGTGTACAGTTGCTCATAATATGTTCTTATAATTGTTTGTATTTTTGTGCTGTGATCTGACCTCTTTCATCATGATTTTATTAATTTGGGTCCTTTCTCTTTTCTTTTGGATAAGTCTGGCCAGGGGTTTATCAATCCTATTAATTCTTTCAAAGAACCAGCTCCTAGTTTTGTTGACCTGTTCTACTGTTCTTTTGGTTTCTATTTCTTTGATTTCTGCTCCTATCTTTATTATTTCTATTTTCCTGCTGGGTTTAGGATTTCATTTTCGCTGTTCTTCCTGTAACTCCTGTAGGTGTAGGGTTAGATTGCATACTTGAGACCTTTCTTTTTTCTTGAGAAAGGCTCTGTTGCTATATACTTTCCTCTCAGGACCGCCTTTGCTGTGTCTTAAAGATTTGGAACAGTTGTGTTTTTATTTTCATTTGTTTCCATTCCAATCATTTTTTAAAAGTTTTTTTTTTATTTGAGAGAAAGAAATCACAGTAGATGGAGAGGCAGGCAGAGAGAGAGGGGGAAGCAGGCTCCCTGCTGAGCAGAGAGCCCGATGCAGGGCTCGATCCCAGGTCCCTGAGATCATGACCTGAGCCGAAGGCAGAGGCCCAAACCACTGAGCCACCCAGGTGCCCCAATTCCAGGATTTTTAAAAATTCCTCTTAAATTTCCTGGTTGACCCATTCATTCTTTAGTAGGATGCTCTTCTGCCTCCATGTATTTGAGTTCTTTCCACCTTTCCTCTTGTGGTTGAGTTCTAGTTTCAAAACATTATGGTCTGAAAATATGCAGGGAATGATCCCAAACTTTTGGTACTGGTTGAGACCTGATTTGTGACCCAGGATGTGATCTGTTCTGGACAATGTTCCATGTGCACTGGAGAAGAATGTGTATTCTGTTGCTTTGGGATGAAATGTTCTGAATCTATCTGTGATGTCCATCTGGTCCAGTGTGTCATTTAAAGTCTTTATTTCCTTGTTGATCTTTTGCTTAGATGATCTGTCCATTTCAGTGCAGGGGATGTTAAAGTCCCCTACTGTTATTGAATTACTGTTGATGTGTTTCTTTGATTTTGTTATTAATTGGTTTATATAATTGGCTGCTCCCATGTTGGGGGCATAGATATTTAAAATTGTTAGGTCTCCTTGTTGGACAGACCCTTTAAGTATGATATAATGTCCTTCTTCATCTCTTATTATATATATATATCTTTGGTTTAAAATCTGACTTGTCTGATCTAAGGATTGCCACCCCAGGTTTCTTTTTTTTTTTTTTTTTTTTTAGCTTTAATTTTTATTTTTTCAGCATAACAGTATTCATTATTTTTGCACCACACCCAGTGCTCCATGCAATCCGTGCCCTCTACAATACCCACCACCTGGTGCCCCCAACCTCCCAGCCCCCACCCCTTCAAAATTCTCAGATCGTTTTTCAGAGTCCATAGTCTCTCATGGTTCACCTCCCCGTCCAATTTCCCTCAACTCCCTTCTCCTCTCCATCTCCCCTTGTCCTCCATGCTATTTGTTATGCTCCACAAATAAGTGAAACCATATGATAATTGACTCTCTCTGCTTGACTTATTTCACTCAGCATAATCTCTTCCAGTCCCGTCCATGTTGCTACAAAACTTGGGGATTCATCCTTTCTTTCTTTTTTTTTTTTTTTTTTTTTTTACAGCTTTATAAACATATATTTTTATCCCCAGGGGTACAGGTCTGCAATCGCCAGGTTTACACACTTCACAACACTCACCATAGCACATACCCTCCCTGATATCGATAACCCCACTCCCTCTCCCAACCCCCTCCCCCATCAACCCTCAGTTTGTTTTGTGAGATTAAGAGTCACTTATGGTTTGTCTCCCTCCCAATCCCATCTTGTTTCATTTACTCTTCTCCTACCCCCTCAACCCCCCATGTTGCATCTCCTCTCCCTCATATCAGGGAGATCATATGATAGTTGTCTTTCTCCGATTGACTTATTTCGCTAAGCATGATACCCTCTAGTTCCATCCACGTCGTCGCAAATGGCAAGATTTCATTTCTTTTGATGGCTGCATAGTATTCCATTGTGTATATATACCACATCTTCTTTATCCATTCGTCTGTAGATGGACATCTAGGTTCTTTCCATAGTTTGGCTATTGTAGACATTGCTGCTATAAACATTCGGGTGCACGTGCCCCTTCGGATCACTACGTTTGTATCTTTAGGGTAAATACCCAGCAGTGCAATTGCAGGGTCATAGGGTAGTTCTATTTTCAACATTTTGAGGAACCTCCATGCTGTTTTCCAGAGTGGTTGCACCAGCTTGCATTCCCACCAACAGTGTAGGAGGGTTCCCCTTTCTCCGCATCCTCGCCAGCATCTGTCATTTCCTGACTTGTTAATTTTAGCCATTCTGACTGGTGTGAGGTGATATCTCATGGTGGTTTTGATTTGTATTTCCCTGATGCCGAGTGATATGGAGCACTTTTTCATGTGTCTGTTGGCCATCTGGATGTCTTCTTTGCAGAAATGTCTGTTCATGTCCTCTGCCCATTTCTTGATTGGATTCTTTGTTCTTTGGGTGTTGAGTTTGCTAAGTTCTTTATAGATTTTGGACACTAGCCCTTTATCTGATATGTCATTTGCAAATATCTTCTCCCATTCTGTCAGTTGTCTTTGGTTTTGTTCACTGTTTCCTTTGCTGTGCAAAAGCTTTTGATCTTGATAAAATCCCAAAAGTTCATTTTTGCCCTTGCTTCCCTTGCTTTTGGTGATGTTCCTAGGAAGATGTTGCTGCGGCTGACGTCGAAGAGGTTGCTGCCTGTGTTCTCCTCGAGGATTTTGATGGATTCCTTTCTCACATTGAGATCCTTCATCCATTTTGAGTCTATTTTCGTGTGTGGTGTAAGGAAATGATCCAATTTCATTTTTCTGCATGTGGCTGTCCAATTTTCCCAACACCATTTATTGAAGAGGCTGTCTTTGTTCCATTGGACATTCTTTCCTGCTTTGTCGAAGATGAGTTGACCATAGAGTTGAGGGTCCATTTCTGGGCTCTCTATTCTGTTGCATTGATCTATGTGTCTGTTTTTGTGCCAGTACCATGCTGTCTTGATGATGACAGCTTTGTAATAGAGCTTGAAGTCCGGAATTGTGATGCCACCAACTTTGGCTTTCTTTTTCAATATTCCTTTGGCTATTCGAGGTCTTTTCTGGTTCCATATACATTTTAGGATTATTTGTTCCATTTCTTTGAAAAAAATGGATGGTACTTTGATAGGAATTGCATTAAATGTGTAGATTGCTTTAGGTAGCATAGACATTTTCACAATATTTATTCTTCCAATCCAGGAGCATGGAACATTTTTCCATTTCTTTGTGTCTTCCTCAATTTCTTTCATGAGTACTTTATAGTTTTCTGAGTATAGATTCTTAGTCTCTTTGGTTAGGTTTATTCCTAGGTATCTTATAGTTTTGGGTGCAATTGTAAATGGGATGGACTCCTTAATTTCTCTTTCTTCTGTCTTGTTGTTGGTGTAGAGAAATGCAACTGATTTCTGTGCATTGATTTTATATCCTGACACTTTACTGAATTCCTGTACAAGTTCTAGCAGTTTTGGGGTGGAGTCTTTTGGGTTTTCCACATAGAGTATCATATCATCTGCGAAGAGTGATAGTTTGACTTCTTCTTTGCCGATTTGGATGCCTTTAATTTCCTTTTGTTGTCTGATTGCTGAGGCTAGGACTTCTAGTACTATGTTGAATAGCAGTGGTGATAACGGACATCCCTGCCGTGTTCCTGACCTTAGCGGAAAAGCTTTCAGTTTTTCTCCATTGAGAATGATATTTGCGGTGGGTTTTTCATAGATGGCTTTGATAATATTGAGGTATGTGCCGTCTATCCCTACACTTTGAAGAGTTTTGATCAGGAAGGGATGCTGTACTTTGTCAAATGCTTTTTCAGCATCTATGGAGAGTATCATATGGTTCTTGTTCTTTCTTTTATTAATGTGTTGTATCACATTGATTGATTTGCGGATGTTGAACCAGCCTTGCAGCCCTGGAATAAATCCCACTTGGTCGTGGTGAATAATCCTTTTAACGTACTGTTGAATCCTATTGGCTAGTATTTTGGCGAGAATTTTTGCATCTGTGTTCATCAAGGATATTGGTCTGTAGTTCTCTTTTTTGTTGGGATCCTTGTCTGGTTTTGGGATCAAGGTGATGCTGGCCTCATAAAATGAGTTTGGAAGTTTTCCTTCTATTGCTATTTTTTGGAACAGTTTCAGGAGAATAGGAATTAGTTCTTCTTTAAATGTTTGGTAGAATTCCCCCGGGAAGCCGTCTGGCCCTGGGCTTTTGTTTGTTTGGAGATTTTTGATGACTGTTTCAATCTCCTTACTGGTTATGGGTCTGTTCAGGCTTTCTATTTCTTCCTGGTTCAGTTGTGGTAGTTTATATGTCTCTAGGAATGCATCCATTTCTTCCAGATTGTCAAATTTGTTGGCATAGAGTTGCTCATAGTATGTTCTTATAATTGTCTGTATTTCTTTGGTGTTCGTTGTGATCTCTCCTCTTTCATTCATGATTTTATTTATTTGTGTCCTTTCTCTTTTCTTTTTGATAAGTCTGGCCAGGGGTTTATCAATCTTATTAATTCTTTCAAAGAACCAGCTCCTAGTTTCGTTGATTTGTTCTATTGTTTTTTTGGTTTCTATTTCATTGATTTCTGCTCTGATCTTTATGATTTCTCTTCTCCTGCTGGGTTTAGGGTTTCTTTCTTGTTCTTTCTCCAGCTCCTTTAGGTGTAGGGTTAGGTTGTGTACCTGAGACCTTTCTTGTTTCTTGAGAAAGGCTTGGACCGCTATATATTTTCCTCTCAGGACTGCCTTTGTTGTGTCCCACAAATTCTGAACCGTTGTGTTTTCATTATCATTTGTTTCCATAAATTTTTTCAATTCTTCTTTAATTTCCTGGTTGACCCATTCATTCTTTAGAAGGATGCTGTTTAGTCTCCATGTATTTGGGTTCTTTCCAAATTTCCTCTTGCGATTGAGTTCTAGCTTTAGAGCATTGTGGTCTGAAAATATGCAGGGAATGATCCCAATCTTTTGATACCGGTTGAGACTTGATTTAGGACCAAGAATGTGATCTATTCTGGAGAATGTTCCATGTGCACTAGAGAAGAATGTGTATTCTGTTGCTTTGGGATGAAATGTTCTGAATCTATCTGTGATGTCCATCTGGTCCAGTGTGTCATTTAAGGCCTTGATTTCCTTGTTGATCTTTTGCTTGGATGATCTGTCCATTTCAGTGAGGGGAGTGTTAAAATCCCCTACTATTATTGTATTCTTGTCGATGTGTTTCTTTGATTTTGTTATTAATTGGTTTATATCGTTGGCTGCTCCCACGTTAGGGGCATAGATATTTAAAATTGTTAGATCTTCTTGTTGGACAGTTCCTTTGAGTATGATATAGTGTCCTTCCTCATCTCTTATTATAGTCTTTGGCTTAAAATCTAATTGATCTGATATAAGGATTGCCACTCCTGCTTTCTTCTGATGTCCATTAGCATGGTAAATTCTTTTCCACCCCCTCACTTTAAACCTGGAGGTGTCTTCGGGTTTAAGATGAGTTTCTTGTAGGCAACATATAGATGGGTTTTGTTTTTTTATCCATTCTGATACCCTGTGTCTTTTGATTGGGGCATTTAGCCCATTCACATTCAGGGTAAGTATTGAGAGATATGAATTTAGTGTCATTGTATTGCCTGTAAGGTGACTGTTATTGTATATTGTCTCTGTTTCTTTCTGATCTACTACTTTTAGGGTCTCTCTTTGCTTAGAGGACCCCTTTCAATATTTCCTGTAGAGCTGGTTTGGTATTTGCAAATTCTTTCAGTTTTTGTTTGTCCTGGAAGCTTTTAATCTCTCCTTCTATTTTCAATGATAGCCTAGCTGGATATAGTATTCTTGGCTGCATGTTTTTCTCATTTAGTACTCTGAATATATCATGCCAGCTCTTTCTGGCCTGCCAGGTCTCTGTAGATAAGTCTGCTGCCAATCTAATATTTTTACCATCGTACGTTACAGACTTCTTTTCCCGGGCTGCTTTCAGGATCTTTTCTTTGTCACTAAGACTTGTCAATTTTACTATTAGGTGACGGGGTGTGGACCTATTCTTATTGATTTTGAGGGGGGTTCTCTGAACCTCCTGGATTTTGATGCTTGTTCCCTTTGCCATATTGGGGAAATTCTCTCCAATAATTCTCTCCAATATACCTTCTGATCCCCTCTCTGTTTCCTCTTCTTCTGGAATCCCAATTATTCTAATGTTGTTTCGTCTTATGGTGTCACTTATCTCTCGAATTCTCCCCTCGTGGTCCAGTAGCTGTTTGTCCCTCTTTTGCTCAGCTTCTTTATTCTCTGTCATTTGGTCTTCTATATCGCTAATTCTTTCTTCTGCCTCATTTATCCTAGCAGTGAGAGCCTCCATTTTTGATTGCACCTCATTAATAGCTTTTTTGATTTCAACTTGGTTAGATTTTAGTTCTTTTATTTCTCCAGAAAGGGCTTTTATATCTCCTGAGAGGGTTGCTTTAATATCTTCCATGCCTTTTTCAAGCCCGGCTAGAACCTTGAGAATCATCATTCTGAACTCTATATCTGACATATTACCAATGTCTGTATTGATTAGGTCCCTAGCCTTTGGTACTGCCTCTTGTTCTTTTTTTTGTTGTGAATTTTTCCGCCTTGTCATTTTGTCCAGATAAGAGTTTATGAAGGAGCAAGTAAAATACTAAAAGGGTGGCAACAACCCCAGGAAAATATGCTTTAGCCAAATCAGAAGAGATCCCAAATTGTGAGGGGGGAGAAAGGGGATAAAAAGGGGTTCAGAAAGAAAGAAAAGAAAAAAAAAAAGAAACTATTAAAAAAAAGAAAGCCAATAAAGAAAAAATATAAAAAGAGGAAAAGAATATATATATTAGATAAACTATTTAAAAAACGTTAAAAAATGAAAACAGTAAAAGTTAAAAAAAATTCAGCAGAAGAAGAGAAAAAGAAAAAAAAATTGAAAAAGAAAAAAAAATTAAATTAACTGCAAGGCTAAAAAATCATGGGGAGAAAGCCATGAGTTCCGTGCTTTGCTTTCTTCTCCTCTGGAATTCCGCCGCTCTCCTTGGTAGGTGAACTTGGTCCTGGCTGGGTTTCCCGTTGATCTTCTGGGGGAGGGGCCTGTTGTAGTGATTCTCAAGCGTCTTTGCCCCAGGCGGAGTTGCACCGCCCTTACCCTGGGCCGCGCTCAGTAATCCACTCGGGTTCGCTTTCGGGAGCTTTTGTTCCCTGAGCGCTTTCCGTAGAGTCCGGAGGACGGGAATAAAGATGGCGGCCTCCCGGTCTCCGGCCCGGAGGAGCCGAGAGCCCGGGGCCCCACTCCTCAGTGCGCCCTCAGAGAACAGCGCCCAATGACTCCCGCCACCCTGGCCTCCGGCCACGCTCCGAGCTGACCGAGCCTGCGACCGGTTCAAGGCAACCCCGAGCTGAGAGTCACTCCTCGGCTCTGTCTCTGCAGCCGGCTTCCCCGTTCTAATACCGGTAAACTCTGCGACACTCAGACACCCCCGATCCTTCTGCGACCCTGCGGGAGCTGAGGCCGCGCTGACCCCGCCTGGGCTTCACCCCAGTTAAGCCTCTGGAGCGATGTCCCTCAGCGGAACAGACTTTCAAAAGTCCTGATTTTGCTCCGTTGCTCCACCGCTCGCCGGGAGCCGGCCCCTCCCCCCGCGGTCTATCTTCCCGTCGCTTTGGATTCACTTCTCCGCCAGTCCTACCTTGCAGAAAGTGGTTGAATTTCTGTTTCTGGAATTGCTGTTCTTCTTCTCTTCAATCTCCCGTTGGATTTGTAGGTGTTTGCAATCTTTAGATAAGCTATTTAGCTGATCTCCCGCTACCCGAAGTAGTCTCAGCCTGCTACTTCTCCGCCATCTTGACTCCTCCCCCCCCACCCCAGGTTTCTTTTGATGTCCATTATCATGGTAAACTGTTTTCAACCCCCTCACTTTAAATCTGATGTGTCTTTGGGTCTAAAATGAGTTTCTTGCAGACTGCATATCAGTGGGTCTTGTTTTTGTTTGTTTGTTTGTTTGTTTTTTTAAATCCATTCTGATACCCTGTGTCTTTTGATTGGGGTTTTTATCCCATTTACATTCAGAGTAACTACTCGAAGATATGAATTTTGTGCCATTGTATTGCCTATAAAGTGACTGCTACTGTATATTGTCTCTGCTCCTTTCTGTTCTGTTACTTTTAGGCTCTCTCTTTGCTTAGAGGACCCCTTTCAATGTTTCCTGTAGGGCTGGTTTGGTGTTTGCAAATTCTTTTGTCCTGAAAGCTTTTTATGTCTCCTTCTATTTTCAATGACCACCCAACTGGTTATAGTATTCTTGGCTGCATATTTTTCTCATTTAGTGCTCTGAATATATCAAGTCAGTCCTTTCTGGCCTGCCAGGTCTCTGTGGATAGGTCTGCTGCCAATCTAATATTTCTACCATTGTATGTTACAGACCACTTGTCCTGAGATTCTTTCAGGATTTTCTCTTTGTCACTTAGACTTGTAAGATTTATTATTAGATGACAGGGTGTGGACCTATTTTTATCGATTGTGAGGGGGGCAGTTCTCTGGGCCTCCTGGATTTTGATGCTTGTTCCCTTCACCAAATTAGGGAAGTTCTTTGTTGTAATTTGCTCCTATATCCTTTCTGCCCCTCTCTCTCTCTCTTCATCTTCTGGGACCCCAATTATTCTAATATTGTTTTGTCTTATGGTATCAATTATTTCTCCAATTCTCCCCTCGTGGTCCACTAGTTGTTTATCTCTCTTTTTCTCAGCTTCTTTATTTTCCCTCATTTGGTCTTTTTATCACTAATTCTCTCTTCTACCTCATTTTTCCTAGCAGTAAGAGCCTCCATTTTTGTTTGCACCTCATTAATAGCTTTTTAAATTTCAACTTGGTTAGATTTTAGTTCATTTCTGCAGAAAGGAATTTTATTTCTCCAGGAAGTGATTCTCTGATATCTTTTATCCTTTTTTCAAGCTGAGGTAGCATCTTGATAATCATCATTTTGAACTCTGGTTCAGACATCTTACTGTCTGTATTGATTAGGTCCCTAGCCATTGGTACTACCTCTTGTTCTTTTTTTTTTGAGGTGAGTTTTTCCACCTTGTCATTTTATCCAGATAAGAATAGATGAATGAGAGAATAAAATAATAAAAGGGTAGAAACAATCCTAGAAAAATATACACTAACCAAATCAGAAGAGACCAAGACTGGGAGAGAAGAAAGGAGAGAGAAAGAGAGAGAGGAAAAAAAAAAATATATATATATATATATGTCCCCACAGAGCCACACACTTGATTTTGAGTGTATTTTGGTCTGTTAGAAGAAATTGCCTCCCCGAATTTTAAAGAAAGAAAAAAAAAATATACACACACACACACACACACACACACACACATATACATATACATACACACACACACACACACACACACACACATACAAACAAGGTTAAACACGATGAAGGGATGTAATATGACTGTAAAGATGAATATTGAAAAAGATTCTAAAAATGGAATTGATAAGTTGGTTGGCAAAAGAAAAACAGAAGAAAAAAGAGAAACTATGATCAGGCTCAGACTAGAACAAAGCTATATGCTAGATTTAGGGTATATTTTGGTCTTTTGGAAGAAACTATATGCCAAAAATTTAAAAGAAAGAACAATTTATAAGTCTACAAAAAGTAAGGTTAAATACAATGAAGTGATAGAATATGACTATACTAATGAAAATTTAAAAAGACTTTTAAAAAATGTATTGATAGGATAAAATAGTTTTTAAAAAAAGGTAAAATAGGAAAGAGGAAAAATTTTAAAATATAGAATAAGAAAAAAGTAAAATTTTAACAATTTAACTTGAAAAGACTAATGTATCATGGGGAAAAAGCCATGAATTCTATGTGGTGCATTCCCCTAGCTTGGAGTTCTGCGGTTCTCATTGATTGGTGAACTTGTTCTTGGCTGGATGTCCTTGCTAATCTTCTGGGGGAGGTGCCTATTGCAGTAAGTCTCAAATGTCTTTCCCAAGGCAGAATAGCACTGTCCTTGCCAGGGGCCAGGCTAAGTAATCTGCTCGGGTTTGCTCTTGACAGTGTTCCCTGAAAGCTTTCCATACAGCTTTGGAGGATGGGAATGAAGATGGCGGCCTACCAATCTCTGGCCCTGTAGGTGCTGAGAGCTTGAGACCCACTCCTTGGTGCACCCTCAGAGAAAAGCAGTCAATCCCCACCCCCCTGTGTCCCTGGTCTCTGGCCACAGTCTGTGCTTACCTAGCCTATGACCAAGCATTTCTGTCTCTGGCACATAGCCCAGTTTGGAGTCTCCAACCCAGCAGATTTCTGCAGGGTACACCTGCACCACTCCTCCGGTGGAGGAAGCATTGGTCTCCCCAGATCTGCCACTTGTGGGGTCCTTGCTCAAAGAGAAGTGGCTTGAATGTGCCTCGGATCCCAGTTTAAGGTAACCCCGAGCTGAGAGCCCACTCCTCGGCTCCATCTCTGTACCTGGCTTCCCCACTCCGATACCTGGGAGCTCTGCCACACACAGGTAACCCTGGTCTTTCTGTGACCCAAAAGGTCTGAGACCACACTGTCCCCATGAGGGCTCCACCCCCCGCTTAGCCTCTGGAGCAACATCCCTTAGTGGAGCAGACTTCTAAAAGTTCTGATTTTCTGCTCTTCTGCTCTACCACTTGCTGGGGGCCAACCCCTGCCCCCTCTTCCCATATATCAATTTGGATTCACTACTCCGGATGTCCTACCTTCCAAACAGTGGTCGCTTCTCTGTTCCTAGAATTGCTGCTCTTCTTCTCTTTGATCTCCTATTGAGTTTGTAGGTGTTCAGAATGGCTTGATAACTACCTAGCTGAATTCTGGACCCGACGAAATTTAGGTCTCCTACTCCTCTGCCATCTTGCTCCACCTCAGTAGGTAGCATTCTTATGCCAACTACATTCTTCAGTCCTCATGCCCTGAAGGAGTTATGCCCCTGCACCCTCTGTTTGGCTCCCCACAACTGCTCTAGCCTCATCCCTTCTAAGCCTGGATCTTCAGTCTTTACTGCAACCTGGTGAGTGGATTCATCCTTCCAATACATCCCCTATCTGCTTAAGCCAGCCAGAGGTTCGTTCAGTCATGACAAGCCTGAAGTTGGAAATACAGGAATCGAGGATCTAGAACACAACAATGTGTGGTGGGGGGTTTTTATTGGTAGTTGATGAGCCCACTAAGGGAGAATTCATAGAAGAAGGAGACCAAAAAGAGAGTCTCGAAGGTGTGGAAAAGAAGAAAGGACACCGGTGATACAACCTAATAAAAGTCTGTTAGAGTTGGCCAAGACAGAGTGCACTCCTGGCAGAAAAAGAACCTTTTCAAAGTAAAGGAGTGGTCAGCAGTGTAAAATACTAGAAAGAGTGTCAAGGAGGAGGATGTAAATGATCAGGGGAGGGGGACAATTCAAGATCACTGGGAACCTTAGGAAGAGTAGATCAAGCACAGAGGAGAGGTGTCTACCTGTTTCCCAGACTGTAGGAGGATCACATGAGCTGGCTCCAGTAAATGAGGAAGGGCCACGAAATAAGAGAGGCAGGCGTTCTGGTTTCTCTGGGCTTCTAGAAAGAGCAATAGTGCTAGCCTTCTATATCATCCTTCCCTCTTTTGCACAGTGACTAATATTTAGCAGCAAGCCCCTACACACCACTGGAGCCCTCACCCACCCAGCGGGCTTGTCCTGGGGGGCTCTGTCTCAGACTCACTTAGGAGCCCAGGGGCCCAGCTGAGAGGCTGAAGACAGCCCTGCCATCATCCTGGATTCTACTCCTGCTGCTGTAGAGTCAAATATCCTCCTTGTAGAGCATCTGGCAGTTACAACCAGATGTGAAGGAAACCAAAGAGATAACCACTGTCAACATTTTGTCAGATTACCTTTCTTTCCCTTTATTTTAAAAAAAATATACTTTTTTAAATTATGAAGCAAAACAGATCTAGAAAAGTCAGCCCTTGGCTTTTCAGATGAGGGTTGTTTTGATGAACACCATTTGTGTAACTTTAAGCATTGGTGCTCAATTTTTATAATTTTAGAGGATTTTCTTTTTTTTCCCTAATTAATATTTAATCCGTTACTTATGCTCTTGACTACTTTTAAGAGCAAAGAGTTGGAACAGCAGGAATGTTATTTAATTAAATTATGGCCACTTATAGTGTATGGATGGTGTGATTGGAATTTTGTAAACAATTAATTCTATCTGTAGCAACCCACAGGTGTGATTGGTAGTTGTCTCAGGGTAAGATTGTGGATGTTTTTCTTTACTTTTTTGGCTTACGTTTTTCTTTGGTTTGCATGTAAATTTTTCTATAATGAGAATGTATTGCTATTTTAATAAAAGAAATAGGAAAAATAATGATAACTAATAGCTAACTGTAAATATTTATCATATGCCAGGATGCTAAATGCTTGATATAAGTTCCCTTACTGAAAGCAGTACATATCCTAACAACATAACCTAAAAACAACATAACCTAAACCCTATTATCCACCTTTTAAAATTTATTTTTATTTTTTAAAAGATTTTATTTATTTGACAGAGAGAGAGAGAGAGAGAGTGCTCGAGCAGCCGAAGGAGAGGGAGAAGCAGACTTCCCTGCTGAGCAGGGAGCCCAATGTGGAACCCAATCCCAGGACCCTGGGATCATGACCTGAGCCAAAGGCAGATGCTTAACTCACTGGGCAACCCAGGCGCCCATATCCACTTTTTAAAAAAGATTTATGTATCTGAGAGAGAGAGCACATGAACATGTGAGCAGAGAGAGAGGATGAGAGAGAAACCCAAGCAGACCCCCGCTGAGTGCAAAACCCAATGCAGGGCTTGATCCCATGACCCAGAGATCATGACCTGAGCAGAAACCAAGAGTCAGACACTCAACTAGCTGAGCTGCTTCTCCTTCTCTCTCTACCCCTCCCCCTGCTTATGTTCCCTCTTCCTCCCTCCCTCTCTCTCTCTCTCTAATAAATAAATAAAATCTTTAAAGATATATGTGTTGGTTGATGGGGGGAGGGGGTTGGGAGAGGGGGGTGGGGTTATGGATATTGGGGAGGGTATGTGCTATGGTGAGTGCTGTGAAGTGTGTAAACCTGGCGATTCGCAGACCTGTACCCCTGGGGATAAAAAAAAAAAAAAAAGATATATGTGTTAACTATGTTATCAGTAAGATTTCTGGCTATAGTAGGTTATTAATAGTTAAGTTTTGGGGGGAGGCAAAAGCTATTGCTAGATTTTCAGCTGTTCAGAGGTGGGCACCCCTATCCCCCATGTAGTGCAAGGGTCCAGGTCACATGTGCTGTAGGAGGGTAGCCTGGGGAAAGAGATGTTGCAGCAGGCTCTGTGTAGGTGGCCCACTAAGTTGATGACCACTTACACCCATAGTTGGTGTTTTGGAAGTATTCATATGTTAAGTTCCTTTTGAAGTAATTTTGCAACTTTAGCTATCTTTAAGCATTTCTATCTTTTCAAGGTGTTTTAAATCTACTTTATTATTTACTTATTTGTTTATTTTATTTTTTAAAGATTTTATTTATTTATTTGACACAGAGAGAGAGAAGGCGAGAGAGGGAATACAAGCAGAGGGAGTGGGAGAGGGAGAAGCAGGCTTCCCACTGAGCAGAGATCCTGATGTGGGACTCGATCCCAGCACCCTGGGGTCATGACCTGAGCCAAAGGCAGACGCTCAACCGACTAAGGCACCCAGGTGCCCCTTTATTTATTTTTTAGATGGCTTCTTAAAAATATTTTATTTATTTATTTATGAGTACAAGTAGGCAGAGGGGCCAAGGGGCAGAGGGAGAGGAGAGGAAGAGAGAGAGTCTCGACCAGACTCCACACTGAGCCCAGAGCCTGACATGGGGTTGATCTCACAACTCTGAGATCATGACCTGAGCCAAAAACTGAGCCACCCAGGTGCCCCTAAATCTACTTTTAAATTTCTAGTTCTTTTGTAGCTATTTCTTTTCTATGTTGTATATATTAGCACAAATTTGGAATAACTGAAATGTCCAATAATAAACATTAATTGGAACAAAATTAAATATCTAACAACAAACATTGGTAGGAAAAAACTAGATGATCTCTCCCACACACATGCATGAAAAGAAAACTATAGCCAAAGATTGTGGATGAAGAAATTAGAAAAGTTTTGTAAGTGGGAAAATTTTTTTCCAAACTCCTCAATTCCTAAAAACTTCTGGGCTTTTTTTTTTTTAAAGATTTTTATTTATTTATTTGAGAGAAAATGAGAGTGAGAGAGATCACAGAGGGAGAGGGAGAAGCAAACTCCCCGCTGAGCAGGAAGCCTGATGTGGGGCTCCATCCCAGGACCCTGGGATCACGACCTGGGTCAAAGGCAGATGCTTAACCGACCAAACCATCCAGGTACCCCTAAAAACTTATGGACATCTACACAGCTGTATAGTTCCTACCTCTTGTGTGTGAGAATTACAAAAGAAAGCAAGATCCTCAAAGGAAGGCTCCATGTGCTGCCCAGAACCATGTTGCCCACCACTCCTTATTTCCTCCTCCATGTTCCAATCATACCTGGCTGTTTGTGACCCCATAAGGATTATCCTCCCTCCTCCTGCTGGCCACGGGGAAACCCTATGTCCACACACAGAAGACTACTCTGTTGGTTGGTGCTGCTTGACCTTCAAGTTTTCCAAAACCCAGCCATGCCCTTCACCTCCCCTGACCCTCAGAGCAACCCTCTGAAGAAGGCAAGAGCAGTCACCAGTGCTCAAAGGAGGAACTGAAGATACTGGGGTATAGAGGTTAAGTGACCAAGTCAGAAGCAGAGTCAACCAGAACTAGAACCCAAATGTCCCCCTTCAAATCCAGTGATCCTCCCTGTTGCTGCAGCTGGTCTCTGTTCTGGACACTCTATCGTGGAAGATGAGATGAGATGAGATACTCAAGACCTTTCCTGCCTTTATCATGCTTGGGTTGGTGCCCGGGCACCTCTTCAAAGGCAGTTGTCTCCTTACATCTGCCGACAAGGGAGGAAGCAGAAAAGAGCAGAGGGGTCCCAAGCCTCTCCCCTCTGATGACAATGTCAAGACAAGGACCAAAGTAGGTAGGATAAAAACCGATGCCAGGGCCAACACTGTGGGGTCCACAGGTACAGCACCAGAGAGCCTAGAGCAGTGTTTCTCGACCTTGGACACAGGCTGACCTTTAGGGCTGGAGGATTCTTTGTTGTGGGGCTGTCCTGTGCATTGTAGGAGCAGCATTCCTGGTCTCATCCGTACCTGAGGTAAAAGCCAAAAATGTCTCCAAGTATTGCCAAATGTCCTTTGGGAGTCAAAAATCACCCTGTTTAGAACCACTGGCCTAGATTTTTCAGGACATTATCTGCTTTGATTGCATTCCTTTCCAGAAATATAAGTTATTCAGCATGTAACTGTGACTTGATTTATATACCTTTTTAAAATCTTAATTTATATACTTTGTTTTTTTAAAAAAGATTTTATTTATTTATTTATTTGACAGACAGAGATCACAAGTAGGCAGAGAGGCAGGCAGAGACAGAGAGGGGGAAGCAGGCTCCCCACTGAGCAGAGAGCCCATGCAGGGCTCGATCCTAGGACCCTGGGATCATGACCTGAGTTGAAGGCAGAGGCTTTAACCCACTGAGCCACCCAGGTGCCCCTAATTTATATACCTTTAAGGGGCTTTTCACATCAATCAATCCACAGATTTTTTTTTTTTATCAGGTATAATGTCTTGATTTGGGATTTTAAAATATGGTCACCATGGCATGTTCTCAAAGGACAATCTACCTCTTCAGAAGGAAGGACAGCCACTAAGGACTAAACTCTTGCCTTCTGCCCAAAGGCCTGGCCTCCTAGGGAGGAACCTGGCCAAATTTGGGAAGGGCATCTAGTTGCTGCCCCTGAGATAGTGAATGATCTTTAGCTGTGACATGGACCTTTTCTGAGTGTTGTATCCCCACTTTCACCATACATCCTCCTGTTGGGCTGGGGCATTGCCCATGAAAACAAAATGGTTGCCTGCAGAGTAGAAAGGGACCACATGCACACCCTCACACCCACCATTCTCAGCACGGGGAACGTGTTCACTAGGTTTCAAAGCTTAGCATTGAATTCTCAGGCCCAAGGAGCAGAAGCACTAATCAAAGGACCAATATGTTTGACCTGAGTTGCAGAACTGCTTAGTAAAAACCTTTACCCTTCTGAAATATGGTGGGAGTTGGGGACAGGGAACTTTTTTCTGTTTTTCTCAGGTTGGACCAAAAGCCAGGAACTTTTGAAGGGAGAGAGAGTTAAGTAGATAGGAAACTGGCAGACAAGCTGAGACTCTAGGAATGGAGAGGAAGGAGGAGTTGGTGGATTCTCGTTGGTCAGGGGTAGATAAGTGAGTGGATTGCCCTTCACATGCCCTTCTAGTTCAAAGTCTTCTGATTGCTGAAGACAGTGATTCCTACCTATGCCTGAAATGGAGATCAAGTCAAGCACTTTTTCTGAATTTACCTGAATTGGAGATTTACCTAGGATACTTACTAAAAATAAAGATTCTCGGGCCTTTTCAGCAATTCTGAATAAGTCAGGAATGGGGCCCAGACATTTGTAATACTTGTTACAAGCACCTCAGGCAATGAAGCACTAGGTACACCAATTCTTATTCTTTCCCTTTGGCATATCTTTTTCATCCTAGCTCATTTCTCTTTGAAAACTTGGGGAGCTGTGTTATAGCCTTAGGCTTCCTGAGGGTACAACCTGCTTATAGACTCACCAGTGCCAACCAGTGCCCACACTGGGCTGCTGTTCAATACTTACCTGTTGTCCAAATGAGTTCTCAGATAGACTTCACATGTAAGACACATAACTTATTGAAGTAGAGGATGTAGTACTTAAGGTCCACAGCTTCACAAAACTTTCTTTTTTTTTAAGGATTCTTTTATTCATTTGAGAGAGAGAGAGAGAGGTATTGAGTGCAAGCAGGCAGGGGAAGGGGTACAGAGAGAGGGAGAGAATCCTCCAGGAGACTCCCTGTTGAGCGCAGAGCCCAACAGGGGCTCAATCTCAGGACCCCAAGATCATGACCCCAGCCAAAGTCAAGAGCAGGCTGCTTAATTGACTGAGCCATTCAGGTGCCCTTAGAATTTTCTTCCTAATTAACTTTATTGAAATACAGTTTACATACAATAAACTGAACCCATTTAAACTATCAATTTGATGAATTTTGCAAATGTATACATCAGTGTAACCTTGACCATGATCAAGATGCAAAATATTTCTGTCAGCTTCAAGAGCCCCCTCATATCCCTTTTCAGCCAATCTTCTCTCTACCCCAGCCCCAGTTAATTTCTGGTCTTCCTGTCACAATAGATTAATTTGTATTCTCTAGAATTACATGTAAATGGAATAGAATATTATGTATTATTTTGTGTCTGCCTTCTTTCAGCATGACTTTGAGATTTGTCTATACTGGTGGTTAGATCAGTCCTTTTTATTGCTGAATAGTATTCCATTGTATGGATATACCATTTGTTCATTCACTCAGATTTTGATGGGCATTTGTATTGTTTCTAGATTTAGCTATTGTAAATGAAGCCTCTTAGACATTTGTGTACAACTCTGTGTATGGACATGTTTTCACTTCTCATGGAATTTTCTAGGACTAGAGTAGAGTGGGGACATTAGTAAAACTCCCTCCCTCATCCCTTAAGTCAATAAACTCTTATTTGGACAATGATGTGGCAAGCCTGCTCCACTAACGAAGCATGACAGAGAGGGATCTCTTGATCTTTTTGTTATGGTCAGTATTTTGGCAGAAGTGTCCTCTGCTGAGTGAGCCAGCCCAGCCAGAGACACCAAGAAGGCCTTGAAAATCTAGACTCACATTCCAACAAGAAGGCTTCATTTGCAATGCAGGTATGTGAGGGAATGTTTTTAATACTAAGAGAGAAAGACTTTTTATTTATATATTTTAAATTAACATATAATGTATTATTTGCTTCAGGCATACAGGTCTGTGAATCATCACCCTTACACAAGTCACAACAATAACGATAGCACATATCCTCCCAAATGTCCATCACCCAGCCACCCTATCCCCTCCCACGCTGGTCACAACATGTTTCATTTTTTCCTTCCTTTCCTGCCATGAACCCCCGCCCTGCCTCTCAAATTCCTTGTATCAGAGAGATCATACGATAATTGTCTTTCTCTTGTTGATTTATTTCACTTGGCATAATACCCTCTAATTCCATCCACATCATTCCAAATGGCAAGATTTCATTTCTTGTGATGGCTGCATAGTGTTCCACTGGGTATATATACCACATCTTCTTTATCCATTCATCTGTGGATGGACATCTAGGTTCTTTCCATAGTTTGGCTATTGTGGACATGGCTGCTATAAACATTCAGGTGCATGTACCCCTTCGGATCACTACATTTGTATCTTTAGGGTAAATACCCAGTAGTGCGAATGCTGGGTCGTAGGGGAGCTCTATTTCTAACTTTTTGAGGAGCCTCCATGCTGTTTTCCAGAGTGGTTGTACCAGCTTGCATTCCCACCAACAGTGTAGGAGGGTTCCCCTTTCTCCACATCCTCACCAACATCTGTCATTTCCTGACTTGTTAATTTTAGCCATTCTGGTTGGTGTGAGGTGGTATCTCATTGTGGTTTTGATTTCCCTGATGCCAAGTGATGTTGAGCACTTTTTCATGTGCCTATTGGCCATCTGTATGTCTTCGTTGCAGAAGAATGTCTGTTCGTGTCGTCTGTCTGTTTCTTGATTGGATTATTTGTTCTTTTATGCTGAGTTTGATATGTTCTTTTTTTTAAAAAAAGATTTTATTTATTTATTTGTCAGAGAGAAAAGGGCACAAGCAGGGGGATGTGGCAGGCAGAGGCAGAGGGAGAAGCAGGCTCTCCACTGAGCAAAGAGCCTGATGTAGGACCCGATCCCAGCATGCTGGGATCATGACACCAGCTGAAAGCAGCCACTCAACTGACTGAGCCACCCAGGCATCCTGAGTTTGATAAGTTCTTTACAGATTGTGAATGCTAGCCCTTTATCTGATATGTCATTTGCAAATATCTTCTCCCATTCTGTCCATTGCCTTTTGCTTTGTTGACTATTTCCTTTGCTGTACAAAAGCTTTTGATTTTTTTTTAAAAATATTTTATTTATTTATTTGAAAGAGAAACAGTGAAAGAGAGCATGAGTGAGGAGAAGGTCAGAGGGAGAAGCAGACTCCCCGAGGAGCTGGGACCCAATGCGGGACTCGATCCCGGGACTCCAGGATCATGACCTGAGCTGAAGACAGTCGTGAAAGCTTTTGATCTTGATGAAGTCCTAAAACTTCATTTTTGCCCTTGTTTCCCTTGCCTTTGGTGATGTTCCTAAAAAGAAGTTGCTACAGCTGAGGTCCAAGAGGTTGCTGCCTGTGTTCTCCTCAAGGATTTTGATAGTTTCCTGTCTCACATTGAGGTCTTTGATCCATTTTGAGTCTATTTTTGTGTGTGGTGAAAGGAAATGGTCCAGGTTCATTTTTCTGCATGTGGCTGTCCAATTTTCCCAACAACATTTGCTGAAGAGACTGTCTTTTCTCCATTGGACATTCTTTCCTGCTTTGTCAAAGATTTGCTGACCATAGAGTTGAGGGTGTATTTCTGGGCTCTCTATTCTGTTCCAGTTATCTAGGTGTCAGTTTTTGTGTCAGTACCACACTGTCTTGATGATGACAGCTTTGTAATAGAGCTTGAAGTCTGGAATTGGGATGCCAACAACTTTGGATTTCTTTTCCAACACATCTCTGGCCATTTGGGGTCTTTTCTGGTTCCATATAAATTTTAGGATTATCTGTTCCATTTCTTTGAAATAATTTGATAGTATTTTGATAGGGATTGCATTAAATGTGTATATTGCTCTACGTAGCATAGACATTTTCACAATATTTGTTCTTCCAATCCATGAGCATGGAATGTTTTTCCATTTCTTTGTGTCTTCCTCAATTTCTTTCATGAGTAATTTATAGTTTTCTAAGTGCAGATTTTTTGCCTCTTTGGTTATATTTATTCCTAGGTATCTTACAGTTTTGGGTGCAATTGTAAATGGGATTGACTCCTTAATTTCTCTTTCATCTGTCTTGTGTATTGAAATGCAACTGATTTCTGTGCATTGATTTTCTATCCTGACACTTTACTGAATTCCTGTATGAGTTCTAGCAGTTTTGGAGTGGAGTCTCTTGAGTTTTCTATAGGAAGTATCATATCATCTGCAAAGAATAAGAGTTTGACTTCTTTGCCAATTCGGATGCCTTTTATTTCTTTTTGTTGTCTGATTGCTGAGGGTAGGACTTCTAGTACTATGTTGAATAGCAGTGGTGAGAGTGGACGCCCCCTGCCATGTTCTTGACCTAAGGGGAAAAGCTCTCAGTTTTTCTCCATTGAGAATGATATTTACTATGGGTTTTTCATAGATGGCTTTGATGATATTGAGGTAGGTATGCTCTATCCCTACACTGTGAAGAGTTTTGAACAAGAGAGGATGCTGTACTTTGTCAAATACTTTTTCAGCATCTACTGAGAGTGTCGTAGAGTTCTTGTTCTTTCTTTTATCAATGTGTCACAATGATTGATCTGTGGATGTTGAACCAACCTTGCAGCCCAGGAATAAATCTCACTTGGTCGTGGTGAATAATCCTTCTAATGTACTGTTGGATCCTATTAGCTAGTATTTTGGTGAGAATTTTTGCATCCCCGTTCATCAGGGATATTGGTCTATATTTCTCCTTTTTGATTGGGGTCTTTGTCTTGTTTTGGGATGGTTCTGGTTCTGGTTCTGTTTTTGGCCTCCTGATAAGAGTTTGGAAGTTTTCCTTCCATTTCTATTTTTTTGGAACAGTTTCAGGAGAATAGGTATTAATTCTTCTTTAAATGTGTGGTGGACTTCCCCTAGGAAGCCATCTGGCCCTGGGCTCTTATTTGTTGGGAGATTTCTGATGACTGCTTCAATCTCCTTACTGCCTGTGGGTCTGGTTATGGGTTTCTATTTCTTCCTGGTTCAGTTTTGGTAGTGTATATGTCTCTAGGAATGCATCCATGTCTTCCGGATTGTCAAATTTGCTGGTGTACCATTGCCCATAATATGTTCTTATAATTGTATTTCTTTGGCATTGGTTGTGAAGTGTCCCATTTCCTTCATGATTTTATTAATTTGGGTCCTTTCTCCTTTCTTTTGGATAAGTCTGGCCAGGGGTTTATCAATCTCATTAATTCTTTCAAACAGCCTGCACCTAATTTTGTTGATCTGTTCTACTGTTCTTTTGGTTTCTATTTCATTGATTTCTGCTCTGATCTTTATTATTTCTCTTCTCCTGCAGAACTTAGGCTTTCATTGATGTTCTTTCTGCAGCTCCTATAGGTGTAGTGTTCAGTTGTGTATTTGAGACCTTTCTTTTTTCTTGAGAAATTTCTATTGCTATATACTTTCCTCTCAGGACTGCCTTTGCTGTGTACCAACGATTTTGAACCACTGTGTTTTCATTTTCATTTGTTTCCAGGAATTTTTAAATTCTTCTTTAATTTCCTGGTCGACCCATTCATACTTTAGTAGGATGCTCTTCTGCCTCCATGTATTTGAGTTCTTTCCACCTTTTGTATTGTGCTTGAGTTCCAGTTTCAAAGCATTATGGTCTGAAAATATGCAGGGAATGACCCCAGACTTTTGGTACTGGTTGAGACCTGATTTTGACCCAGGATGTGATCTATTCTGCACAATGTTCAGTGTGCACTAGAGAAGAATGTGTATTCTATTGCTTTGGGATGGAATGTTCTGAATATATCTGTGATGTCCATCTGATCCAGTGTGTCATTTAAAGCATTTATTTCTTTGTTGATCATTTGTTTAGTTGATCTGTCCATTTTGGTGAGGGGGTATAAAGTCCCATACTATTATTGTATTTTGTCAATATATTTTTTTATTTTGTTATTAATTGGTTTATATAATTGGCTGTTCCCATGTTGGGGCATAGATATTGAAATTTGTTAGATCTTTAAATACTGTTGCACAGAGCCTTTATGTATGATATAGTGTCCTTCCTCATCTCTTATTATAGTCTTTGGTTAAAACCTAATTTATTGGATCTAAGGATTGCCACCCCAGCTTTCTTTTGATGTCTATTTGCATGATAAATTGTTTTCCACCCCCTCACTTTAAATCTGGAGGTGTCTTTGGGTCTCCAATGACTTTCTTATAGATAGCATATTGATGGGTCTTGTGTGTTTTGTTTTTTTTTTAATCCATTCTGATTCCCTATATCTTTTGCCGAGACATTTAGCCCATTTTCATTCATGGTAACTATTGAAAGGTATGAATTTAGTGCCATTGTATTGCCTATAAGGTGACTGTTACTGTATATTGTCTCTGTTCCTTTCTGATCTGTTACTTTTAGGCTCTCTCTTTGCTTAGAGACCCCTTTCAATATTTCCTGAAGGGTTGGTTTGGTGTTTGCAAATTCTTTTAGCTTTTGTTCGTCCTGGAAGTTTTTATCTCTCCTATTTTCAATGACCACCTAACTGGTTATAGTGTTCTTGGCTGCATATTTTTCTTGATTGGTGCTCTGTATATATCATGCCAGTCCCTTCTGGCCTGCCAGGTCTCTGCGCATAGGTCTGCTGCCAATCTAATATTTCTACTGTTGTATGTTACAGACTGCTTATCCCAAGCTGCTTTCAGGATTTTCTTTTTGTCACTGATACTTGTAAGCTTTACTATTAGATGACTATTAGATTTACAATTAGATTGACCTATTTTTTTTATTTTGAGGGGGGTTCTCTGGGCCTCCTGGATTTTGATGCTTGTTCCCTTTGCCAAATTCAGGAAATTCTTTGCTATAATTTGTTCCAATATACCTTCTGCCCACTTTCTCTTCTTTTTCTGGGATCCCAATTATTCCAATATTGTTTCATCTTATAGTATCACTTATCTCTCATATTCTCCCCCTTGTGGCCCAGTAGTTTTTTATCTTTTTCTCAGCTTCTTTATTCTCCACATTTGGTCTTCTATATCACTAAT
This sequence comes from Lutra lutra, assembly GCF_902655055.1. NCBI lineage: Eukaryota > Metazoa > Chordata > Mammalia > Carnivora > Mustelidae > Lutra > Lutra lutra. The sequence continues at coordinate 35,109,590 of NC_062293.1, forward strand.
TCTCTCTTCTGCCTCATTTATCCTAGCGTTAAGAGCCTCCAATTTTTTATTGCATCTCATTAATAGCTTTTTGATTTCTACTTGGTTGGATTTTAGTTCTTTTATTTCTCAAAAAAAAAAAAAAAGGATTTTATATCTCCAGAAAGGGATTCTCTATTATCTTCTATCCTTTTTTTGAGCCCAGCTAGCACCTTGACAACCATCATTCTGAACTCTAGTTCTGACATCTTATGAATGTCCATATCAATTAGGTCCCTGGCCCTCAGTGCTGCCTCTTGTTCTTTTTTTGAGGTGAGTTTTTCTGCCTTGTCTTTTTATCCAGATAAGAATAGTTGAATGAGAGAATGAAGTATAAAAAGGGTAGCAATGACCCCAGAAAATTATACACTAACCGAATCAGAAGAGACCCAAAACCGGGAAGAGAAGAAAGGAGAGGAAAAAAGAAAAAAAGAAAAAAAAATATGATTAGTCTGGTGAATAGAACAGAGCCACACACTTGATTTTAGGTGCATTTTAGTCTGTTATAAAAAACTGCCTCCCATAATTTTAAAGAAAGAGAAACATATATACACACACAGAAAAATAAGGGTAAACACTATGTAGGAATGGACTACGACTGTAAAGATGAAAATTAAAAAGGATTCTTTTTTTTAAAATATTTTATTCATTTATTTGACAGAGAGAGAGATCACAAGCAGGCAGAGAGGCAGGCAGAGAGAGAAGGGGAAGCAGGCTCCCCGCTGAGCAGAGAGCCCAACGCGGGGCTCGATCCTAGGCTCCTGAGATCATGACCTGAGCCGAAGGCAGAGGCTCAACCCACTGAGCCACCCAGGCGCCCCTAAAAAGGATTCTAAAAAAGAAATTGATAAGAAGTTGGTTGAGGGGCGCCTGGGTGGCTCAGTGGGTTAAAGCCTCTGCCTTCAGCTCAGGTCATGATCCCAGGGTCCTGGGATCGAGCCCCACATTCCGGCTCTTTGCTTGGCAGGGAGCTGGCTTCCTCCTCTCTCTCTCTGCCTGCCTCTCTGCCTACTTGCGATCTCTGTCTATCAGATAAATAAATTAAAAAAAAGAAGTTGGTTGAAAAAAAAGGCAGAAAGAATGTGATCAGGCTGAAGACTAGAACAAAGCCATGTGTTAGATTTTAGGTATATTTTGATCTTTTAAAAGAAACTGTATCCCAAAATTTAAAGAAAAACCTCTATGTATACAAAAAATAAGGTTAAATACAATGAGGGGCTAGAATATGACTATAACAATGAAAATCTAAAAAGATTTTTTAAAAAGGTACTGATAAAATAGTTTAAAAAGGCCAAAATGAGAAAGAGGAAAATTTTTAAAATTAGAATAAGAAAAAATAAAATTTAAAATATTTAAGTTTGAAAGACTAACGTATCATGGTAAAAAAAAAAAAAAAAAAAAGCCATGAGGTCTATGTGGTGCATTCCCCTAGCTCTGGAGATCTGCAGTTCTCACTGATCGGTGAACTTGGTCTTGGCTGGATGTTCCTGGTGATCTTCTGGGGAAGGGGCCTGTTGCATTGATTCTCAAATGTCTACCCAAGGTGGAATTGCACCTCCTTTGTCGGGGGCCATGCTAAGTAATCTGCTCGGGTTTGCTCTTAGGAGCTTTTAGTCCCTGAATGCTTTCTGTACAGCTTTGGAAGACAGGAATGAAGATGGTGGCCTCCCACTCTTTGACCCTGTAGGAGCTGAGAGCTCAGACCCCCACTCCTCAGTGCATCCTCAGAGAAAGGAAGTCAATCCCTCCCATCTCCCTGGTCTCCAGCCGTACTCCGTGCTCACCGGCTTGTGACTGAGCACTTCTATCTCTGGCACACGGCCCCATTTAGAGTCTCTAAACCTGGCAGATTCCTGCAGCATGCTCCCACATTGCTCCTCCCAGAGGAGGAAGTGGGGGGGTGGTCTCCCAGATCTGCCACTTGTGGGGTCCCTGCTCAAAGAATAGTGGTCCGACTGTGCCTCGGATCATAGTTTAAGGTAACCCTGAGCTGAAAGCCCACTCTTCAGCTCTGTCTCTGGAGCCGGCTTCCCTGCTCCGATACCTGACAGCTCTGCCACACTCAGTCACTCCTGGTGATTCTCTTACCCCGAGGGTCCTGAGACCACACTGTCTCCACAAGGGTTCCATCCCCTTCTTAGACTATGGAGCGACATCCCTCAGTGGAGCAGACTTCTAAAAGTTCTGATTTTGTACTCTGCTGCTCTACCACTTGCCAGGAGCCAGCCCCATCTCCCAGCAGTCTATCTTCCCATATATCACCTCAGATTCACTTCACACATTCTACCTTCCAGAAGTGGTTGCTTTTCTGTTCCAGGAATTGCTGTTATTTTTCTCTTCAATCTCCTATTGAGTTTGTAGGTGTTCAGAATGGTCTGATAACTATCTAGCTGAACTCCTGGGACCTGATGATATTTAGGTCTCCTACTTCTCCACCATCTAGCTCCTCCCCCAAGGGAAAGACTTTTTAGCTAAATTATCATTCCCCCCACCCCAACTTTAGACCAAGGTAGATTTCCCTAAGAGGTAGGAGTTTCTGCTAAGAGCAGAGAGAAACGTGAACAGATCCTTACAAGAGGGAGTGAACCTGGGCAGGGTCTCTGGACAATCAGAAAAAAAGTTGTATTCATTTCCCAGGGCTGCCATGACAACTCATCACAGACTTGCTGGCTCAAACTATAGTCCTTTTATTCTCACAGTTGTGTAGACCCGACTTGGGAATCAAGTTGCTAGTAGAGCCACATTCCTTCTGAAAAATTCTAAAAGAGAATCTTTCCTTCCTCATTCCAGCTTCTGGTGGCTCCAGTTCTTTGGCTTGTGGAAAATCTAATCTTCATATGGCCTTCTAGCCCGTGTGTCTCTCTTTGCGTCCTTTCCCTTGTGAGGCCCCAGTCATTAGATTTAGGGCTCACTCTAAATCCAGGATGATGTCACTTTGAGATCCTTATCTGAGCCTGTCCAAATAAGCTGCTATTCACAGGTACCAGGGGATAGAATTTCATATATCTTAGGGAGGGGGACACATTATTGAACCTACTACAGAAGCTGAAATACCAGTAGTTTGAGAAAACTCTAGCCCAGAAACTAATAGTAATAAAAGTCAATATTAAGGGTTTCCTATGTGTCAGGATCTGTCCTAAAAACTAGCCATAAAATATCCCACTTAATCTTGTCAATTCTGAGGCACGTAAGATCATTAGCTTCAATCTGACAGAGGAGGAAACCACGTGTGGTACCAGGAGCTTCATGAACATATCCGTAGTTACGTGGATAAGCAGTCCAGCCCCAGCACCACTGCAGCATCTTACCTGCAGCGGGTATTGAGAAGAAGGGCATCCCAGGGCAGGCTCTGCCCCTATGGTGCTTGGAGCTCTTGGACATCTTTTAGGGACTGGGAGAGTTGGAGGGGGGATGAAGCAGTGGGAGGGGCCTCTCAGGCCTAGCATCTGAGGTGTGGCAGGAATGAGGATGTGTGGGTGCAGCTAGCTTGCACCTGGGGGGCTGCATTGGGAGTCCCATGCATCCGGGCAGAGGTTTGCCCTGCCTGGGAGCCAGGCTAGGCTGGGCACCCATTTCTTGACCTGATATCTGTGAATGGGCCATGTAAAGTAAGATTCTGACAGCATCACAAGTAACCAGCTAAGAGGCAAAAAAAAAAAAAGAAAAGCAGTGGGTACAGAGGTCTTCCCCCCAATTCAGCCATGGCTGCTTCTTCCCACTTGAAGGATTTATACTCTTCATTCATTCTGCCATCTACTTCCTTCAAGTAACCAATTCTGAAACCTGCCCACTACCCAGATGAACCCAAGAAAAGCTAAGACCAGGAACTGACCAACCCCTACTCCAGTGTGCAGATGGATGGACCAGCAATGGTCTGTGAGTGGTTCAGAAGAGCAACTGGCACCAATTCGTTACTAGGCATATTACTAGGAGTCGATGCTTATTGATCCCTGATGTGCTAGGCACTAAGCTGTGTGTTTTCATGCATTCCCTCTGTAATTTATAGCTACTGCGGGAGGTGGGATTATTATCTTGATTTCAAAGAAACTGATGCTCAAACAAGTTAAGGACTACTTGACTGCAAAGTATTTGCTCTTGTCTCCACACATCAGTGGTTTTCGGGATATGGTTCCTGGACCAGCAGCCTTAGCCTCACTGGGAACTTACTAGAAATGAAAGTGCTGGAGGGCCCCACTTGGACCTCCTGAATATGAACTCTTTGAGCAGAGCCTAGCATTCACTGCCAGGAGATCCTCATGCATGCACAAGTTGGAAAACCATTGCCCTCCAAGATCCAGGCATGCCAAAATAATCTCATTTTCTTTTGTAATAGGATGTCCAGAGTGGCAGACGAAGGATATACTCTGTCTCCAGAGTGCAGTAAAGCCTTTGATCTACTTCTTAAGAAATCTTTGAGGACAATGTGGGAGAACACGGAGGAGACTGGTGAAGAAGGAGGCAGGACACAGCATGAGGGGTCACTCCATTTCTCCAGAGGCACAGGTAGGATGAGTGACAGTTACACAAATCTGGCAGGAGGTCTCTACTGATGAGCCACAGAGTTCTACCTGGCTTGACCGTTTAGTCAGTGGTGTGGAAGATGGTATAGGCTCGGTTCAGTAGGTGTCACAGAGCTGGGGGAGATGGCAAGCACAATGGATAACAAAACGCAGACCCAACATGATTTTGACCAACCAGAAGCAGACATTAAGTCTAAAGTCAAGCACGTGGTCACCGTGTATGGTTGTGTAGTCTGTTCCCTCCCCAAGTGCACCTTACAGGTTGAGGGACTAAATGGGAGCTGAAATGAAGGCACTCTACTCAGTTTTAGCCACAGGAAGAGGAACCCTTTTTGAAGTTCATCTTGAAGGTATTTTATGAACTTGCAGTGGTTCTGACCCTTTATTTGTTTTTTAACTGGGGTAAGATATACACAATATAAAAATTGCTAATCATGTAAAAAAATTTAATTACGGTAAAACATAGATGATGTAAAATTTACCATTTTAATAACTTCTGATTGTATGGTTGAGTGACATTAAGTACATTCACATTTTGTGCAATCATCAGCAATACCTATTTCCAAAACATTGTCATCATCCTGAACAGAAACTGCACCCAGTAAGCAATAATCCCTCATTTTTCCCTTCCCTCAGCCCCTGGTAACCTCCAGCCTCTTTTCTGTCTTGAAGAATTTTCCTATTCTAGATAGTCTGTGTGAGTGGAATCATACAATATTTGTCCCTTTGTATTCAGCTTATTTCACTTAGCATAATGCCTTCAAGTTTTATCCATGTCGTAGCAGGCATCAGAACTTCGTTTCTTTTTATGGCTGGATAATATTCTCTTGTACATATGACCCATGATTTAGTTATCGGTTCATCTGTTGATGGACACTCAGGCTTTATCTGCCTTTTAACTATTGTGAAGGATGTTGTAATGAACATGGGTATGCAAGTATCTGTTTGAGTCCCTATTTTCCATTCTTAGGGGTATATATCTATGAGTTGAATTCCTGGATCATAAGGTAATTCTTTAGTTTTTGGAAGGACTGCCAAACCATTTTATACAGTGGCTGCACCATTTGAGATTCCCAGTAGATACACAAACATTCCAGTTTCTCCATATCCTTGCCAACACTTGGCTGTGTTTTAATTCTAGTGATCCTAGCGGATATGAAGTAGTATCTAATAGGATTTTGACAGGCATTTCCCTAATGATTAATAATATTGAGCGCTTTTTCTCAGGTGCTTTTTGGTTATTTGTTTATCTTCTTTGGAGAACTATTTATTCATGATCCTTTGCCCGTTTAATTAAAAAAATTCTTTTTAGAGAGAGAAAGGGAGCATGTATGCACTGGGAGGGAGGGGCAGAGGGAGAAAGAGAAACTTAAGCAGGCTCCATGCTCAACGCTCGGTGGAGCCCAGTGAGGGGGTTCCATCTCATGACCCTGAGATCATGAACTGAAATCAAGAGTCAGATGCTTAACCAACGGAGCCATCCATGTGCCCCTCCTTTGCCCCACTGGCTCAGTTGGAAGAACACAGTCTCTTGATCTTGGGGTTCTGAGCTTGAGTGCCATGCAGAATGTGGAGATCACTTAAAGAAATAAACTTTTTAAAAAAGATTTTATTTATCTGAAAGCAGAGAGTGTGTATGAGTACAGAGGAGGGACAGAGGGAGAGGGAGAAGCAGACTCCCCACTGAGTAGGAAGCCCACCATGGGGCTCAATCCCAGGACCCTGGGATCATGACCTGAGCCAAAGGCAGATGCTTAACCAACTGAGCCACCCAGGTGCCCCCCAAAATAAATTTTTTAAAAAGCTGGAGATAGTGAGAGACAGCCCAGACTAATCTGACTCCCTGGATCCAGTTATGCCTAAAGTCCACTCCTGTTTTTATCAGTTATGTGAGCAACAAATTCCTTTTTTGGCATAAGCTAATTTGAGCTGGGCTTCTGTCAGTTGGAGCCAAAACAGCCCTGATCAACATAGCTTTCTGCAGGGCAGCTGTGTGGATTAAAAGAAATCATACTGTAAAGTACCTGCCACCTAGCAGGCATTCTGTGAGAAAGTAACAAGCCTGCCTGGGTTTCTAGTGTCACCATACCAGCTATAGTGGCAGATGGAAATGGACTGTGTAGGTGTATGAGGGAAGTGAGCATTTGATCCCAGCTGAGCCAAACTGTTTCTCTGGGTTGTTCTCAGGGCCACTAAGCTGATTTCCATAGCCAAGCTCCCTGTCCCATGAAGAAGCCCTTGTGTGGTAGGAAGGACTAAAACTGACGTGCAAAGAAAAAAAATGAAAGGAGACCAACAGTGTTCAAACCCAGGACATGTGTGTCCCTGGCTATCAGCATTCTGAAGTCTGGCTGCTCCCCTCCCCTGTACTTCTAAGTACCATAGGCTCCACTAAACTATTCCTTCTTTTCAGCTTGAACTGGATTTTTGTCCCTTGCCACTGAAGGATTCCTATTGTTCCCAGAGGCCAGCCAAGGCCATAAAAGACCCACTGGGTCAGCTCTGCAGCTGGGATGGTCTGTCCTTCATTCCTGGCATGAGAAAAGCCAACATCCTTTCCTGTCAAGTAGCTCTCACATCCAGGGTCTGAGGCGGACTGGGTCCTGAAGGAAGACAGGCAGGGACGGTGCAGGGCACTGACATCACTTCTACTGCCCTCTCCAATTGCCACCTTGCAAATCCTTGACTAAGCAGTTACCTTGTCTATGAACAGTGTCCTGACAGGTGGGCCTATTAGGTAATGACTGCATGGTGAACAAACTTGCCTCCCCCACCTTCTGTCTAGCTTGGGGGAGAGGTTCAGTCCCCCTTCACCCTAGCTGGTGAGAGTGAGAGCGTGAGTGGTCTGAGCTGATCCACAGTGACAGATTTGATAGGTGGAGGCAGAGTCCAGGCTCGGTGATCTTGGGACTTCTTTCTGAGGCTTCACCATACTCTAGCCTGTGTGCCTAGCCTGGTGCCATCCATGTCTTCATTCATGTGTTACTCAGTGAACGTTTGCTGAGTGGGTGGTAAGTGCTGGGCACTGTGCTAGGAGCAAAACAATAACAAAACAAAGCTCACACTCTAATGAGGGGAGACAATAAATAGAGTAAAAAATGCATAGTGTGTCAGATGTCAGTCATGCCAACAATCAGAGGAGGGGAGGGGGGCTGTGGAGATGGGTCACGATTTGGTACAGGATAGCCTTTCCAAGCAAGAAACTCGGGAGCAAGGTGGAGCATGCCTGGCATATTCCAAAAATGGCAAGGAATTGCTGGTGGGAGTATAAAATGGTATAGCCACTTTGGAAAACAGTTTGGCAGTTTCTCGAAAAGTTGAACAGTTACCATTTGACCCAGCAGCTCCACTCCTGAGCATCTACTCAAGAGAAATGAGAACACACGTCCACATAAAGACTTTTACATGAAGGACCAGCGCAGCATTATTCTCAATAACCAAAAAGTGGAAACAAAACAAATGTCCAGGAACAGACGGATGAAGATACTATGGTATATCCATACAGCAGAGTATTTTTCAACCTTACAGAGGAATAAAAGCACTGATACATGTTACAATGTGGATGAGCCTTGAAAACACTATGTTACGTAAAAGAAGCCAGCCACAAATAAACCCCACAAATTGTATGACTCCATTTATATGAAATGTCCTGAATAGGCAAATCTACAGAGACAGAAAGTAGATTATTGGATGCCAAGGACTGGGGACAGGGGCAGTGACTGTTGATATGTCAGGGTTTGGTTTAGGGATGATGGAAATGTTCTGGAATTGGACAGTGGTGATTGCTGTACAATGTTATGAGTATACTAAAACCCACGGAATTGTTACACTTCAAAGGGTGGATTTTATGCTAGGTAAATTAGATATTAGTTTTTTTTAAAGAATTAAAAAAAAACCCAAGGAGACCAGTGCCTCTGAGAGAGCAAGGATGAAGCCTGGCACACAATAGTGTAGAAGCTGCTTAATATATATTTGTTAAGTCATGTAAAAGCGAGAATAGTTAAACTCTTCATGGCCTCTGCTCTGTTCACCATGGCGGGGAGACTTCTGGCTCCCCACGCAGTGAAAAGCAGTCCTGGCTAGTTCTGGTGTGTGGACAGTGAAGGTTCTCATGCAAATCCTTCTTGCGGGGAAGGACCAGTGACCTCTGGGGAGGAGCCACCCGAAGGGAGGAAGAGACAGGTGATTTAGAATGAACCGTTGCAAGCTCCATGTTCGGCTTCCCTGGGCTTGTCCTTCACTTTTCCTGTTTGAGGAGCCCGCACTGGGCTCTCTGAACCTCAGTGTTTCTGTCAGTGGGGCAGAAGGAAATTATCCCTCAGCCCTGGCCCAGGACTTAATGGAGGCAGAGGAAGCAGTGCCTTTGTGCGATGGGGAGGAGACTTCTGAGCCTCTGACGTGAAGCCTTGGGACCCAGGCCAGAGTCTGACCCCCAGATCCTGAAAGAAGTTGCCAGTGTGGCATCTGCGGGAGAAGACACAGTAAGGTGAAGGGACCTTCCCCAGCATGTCTCCAAGGGAGGAGTCCTGGGAAAGCTAAGTTTCCACCAGTGAGTTGGGGGAGTACGGAAGGTTTGGAAGACAGGCATTGTCTAGAAAAACACGTGGGAAGTCAGCATGGAGGGCCATGGGACGGGTCCTGAGGACAAGCTATACAGATGCCACAAGCCAGCCTGAGGCTCAGGCTCTGCCATGACCAGGGCCCAGCCTCTGTGTAAGGAAAGAAAAGGCGGGGGCGGGGGGTGATGCAGGGAAAACCAGGAACCACCATGCAGGGCGGAGCAGGGCAGGGGGTACCACGGACCAGAGTCTACTCCTGGGCCCTTGGGGAGGATGAAGAGTATAACCATTCTGGTAAATGCATTGGTTCCTTAAAACTTAGGACAACCTGATGGGGAGAGGGGGGTGTTCTCATTACTGTTTCACGGGTGAGGAAACACTCTATTCAGAGGGGAGCCACTTGCCCAAGGTGACCCAGCTAAGGGATTGTAGAGCTAGGAGGACATCAGTTCCCTCTGACCCCACAGTCGAAGCTCTTCCCACTCTTCCCCCTAGTAAACCAAGAAAGAACTGAAAACTGCCCTCAGTAGGGCACACAGGGAGCCACCTGGCCTTCCAGCCTTATCACAGGTCTTGGCTCCACTGATTCTCCCCTAGGTGGTGGCTGAAGAGAAGATGGGGCATGGTAGGGTGAGGAGGGTGTGGGGATGGTGTCATGACCCCCAGAGAAAAGCCGGATATGTCCCAGGCCCTTGTCCCAGCACTGTGGCCAGACAAGCGAGGAATTTCAGTTTGGGGGCTCCAAGGAGACCCTCTAAGGAACCAGATCCTTTTCTCCCCAGGTCTTTCAGCTACCTCTACCCTCCTGGACCTATCTTCCTCTCAGGGCTGCTTGCTCTGAGTAAGTTCACATCTTTTCCTGAGCTGGGGATGGTGCCCCCTTCGCTGCACAACCCCGGCACTTTGCCCCTGTGCTCTTAAAATGTCCTCCCATCTTCTCAGGTCACCTCTCCATGAAGTCTTCCTCATCTTCCGGCAACGTTCTCTTACGTGCATTAAACATCTCCCCTGGGGCGCCTGGGTGGCTCAGTGGGTTAAAGCCTCTGCCTTCAGCTCAGGTCACGATCTCAGGGTCCTGGGATCGAGGCCCGCATCGGGCTCTCTGCTCAGCAGGGAGCCTGCTTCCTCCTCTCTCTGCCTACTTGTGATCTCTCTCTCTCTCTCTCTCTGTCAAATAAATAAATAAAATCTTTAAAAAAACAAAAACAACAACAACAACAAAAAACATCTCCCCTGTGTCAGAAGCCCAAATATCTGGCCTGAGGAGCCATCACCAGCAGAGAGGGATATACCAGGACTGTGGGAGCCCAGGATTGGAGGAAGGAAAACTCAGGTAAGGCACGATGAAGTGAAGGATTTTTGGCCTAAGCCTTAGAAAATAATGAAATACTCAGAGGACATGAGAGAAGGGGCAGAAGGGCATTCTAGGCAGAAGGAATGAGGGGTTGCCCTATCTCGGAGGATGAACAGCCCAAAGCTGTTTATTCTCACCTCCCTGTAGACTTGCCACATTTTTTTTTTTTTTTTAAATTTTTGTGGGGTCGGGGGAGGAGCAAGATGATGGAGAAGTAGGAAACCTAAACTGAACTCCCAGGAGTTCAGCTAGAGAGTTATCAGACCATTCTGAACACCTACAAACTCAAAGGAAGATCGAAGAGAAGAGCAGCAATTCCAGGAACAGAAAAGCGACCACTTTCTGCAAGGTAGGACGTGCGGAGAAGATAGACTGCGGGGGGCAGGGCCGGCTCCTGGCGAGCAGTAGAGCAGCAGAGCACAAAACTGTTACTTTTAGAAGTCGGCTCCACTGAGGGGCCTCACTCCAGAGGCTAAGAAGGAGTGGAACCCTCACGGGGACAGTGTGGTCTCAGGAAGACCAGGGGTGTCTGAGTGGCAGAGCTCCCAGGTATCAGAGTGGGGAAGCCAGCTGCTAAGACGGAGCCAAGGAGGGGGCTTTCAGCTCGGGGTTACCTTAAACTGTGATCTGAGGCACAGTCAGACCACTGCTCTTTAAGCAGGGACCCCACAAGTGGCAGATCCAGGGAGACCCCCCCTTCCTTCTCTGGGTGATAAGGGAAGTCCGTGTTCTGAGGTGGCTGACTAATCCAGCAGGGGAATCCCAGTCCCATACCAGGCTTTCCCCAAGCCCCATTGGCCACAGCTGCGAGAGTGGCACAGATAGGGAAGTACAAGTGTGTAAGATACCCCCTTTGTTTGTGCTCGAGGCTCAGACCTTGAGAGATTATGCTCTCCTGGGCCCGCTAGCATAAAATAAATCTCTGATCCTCCAAGGTCTCTGAGTGCCGCTTGGTTTTTTTTTTTTGCCAGGATCCAGTCTGCAGTCCGTAACATTTGTTCCCTGACCAGGAAACCCAACCACACTGGCCTACTGTTGCCACCAGTTTGGGGGCAACAGCAGCGCAGTGAGGGAACAAGGGTCATAACAAAGAAGGCGCACCCTGCCTAATCTTTGGCAGTCTCCCACCCGCTTGCCTGGGAGCAACCCAGCTCCGCTGTTTCCACCAGACTCAAGGAGATTTGGCAGGTGAGGACCTGGTTCTGATGTCGGATTCCCATCAGGCCTGGGGCCCCAGGACCAGTCAGACCCACCTGTCAGGGTGGAAGCGGGAGCTTGACCACCTCCCAGAGACCTCCAAGGTCTCACAGAAAACCCCCAAAAGGGGGATCAGAAAGGAATTTCCAAAAGGAATTCCACAGGTAGGGCCTCCCAAGGGGGGAGGAACTATAATAACTTCGGTATGAATGAATGTGCAGTTTGACCTGGCGATTCTGTGGCTCCACTGTATTGAGACTATGGAGTCTGAGTGGGTCCCAACCTGTTTCCGTGGTGACCTCATAGGTTCTAGGGAGAGCCCTTTGGGGCGCCAGTCCAGGGTTTATACAGACTCGCTACGGCTAAGAGGCACCCAAGTCTCCTCTGGGAGGGCAGACAGGCGGGCATCTGATTGTTCTCTCCTCTGGAGGGGCAACCACCCTTTATCTGTCTCTGTGCCACCACACAGGGGAGCATCACTATGGGATCAAGGCAGAGTAAACCTACAGTCCTAGATTGTATGATCAAAATTTCAGAAAGGAGTTTTCAAAAGACTATGGAGTTAAGATGCATCCTGGCAAATTGAGAACTCTGTGAGTTAGAATGGCCCACCTTTAATGTCGGATGGCCTTCAGAAGGGACACTGGATGTCCCAACAGTTAGTCTGGTGTGACAAGTTGTAACAGGGGAGCCAGGACACCCGGACCACTTTCTGCACATTAACTCCTGGCTAGGAATTGCCCAGACCCTCCCCCCGGGTGCGATTTGCTTGCAATAGGCAGGGACAGGCTAGGGTCTTAACCGCCTCATCGAAGCAGCCCAAAAAGACCAACAGAAGCCCCAGCCCCCACAGATCTTAGCTGGAGATCCCAAGGATAAACCGATCCTGGCCCCTCCGTATGCACCCCCAGGGCCATCTACACCTGGCCCCCTCCAGTTCCAGACACTCCGTCTCCCCAGCACCCCAGGCCCAGAGGATCTGCTTTCTCTGGGACCAGCAGCCAGGATGCGCCCCAGGCCAGGCCAAATGCCCTGCAGATGCTGGTACAAGAGAAGCAAGAACCCGAGAGGCACAATAAAGACAGAACAGTCCAGCCTGGCCGTTCCATGATGTATTGTCAAATTTTCTCCACCACCGACCCCCTCAACTGAACACATGAGCCCACCTGTTCATTCTGGGAAAGAGTTTTCAGAGTTGCCCTATTGGCAGGTCTATAAGGTGGAGAGGCTCCAACCATCTAAAGGAGGGAACCCAGAACCCCCTTGGCCGGGGATCAATGTCCCTACTGTAAAGAAGAGGGGCATTAAAAAATAATAAGTATGTTGCAACTGGGAAAAGTCTCAAAAGCTCTGCAGCTACAAGGAAAAGCCCCCAAAAGGGGACCTATAGGCCTTGCAGAAATAGACTCAGACTGAGGGGGACTAGGCTGTCTTCTTCTTGGCCCCCATGAGCCCACGATCAGAATAAAAATAGGAGGCCAACCACTGACTTTCATGGTTCCTACTGGAGCCAAGCACTCTGTTGTCACCTCCCCAGTGGCTCTTTTTCAGCAAAGAGGACTGCAACCATCCTTGGGGCTACTGGGACACAGACAATACAACAGCACTTCCGCCAGGCTCACCAGTGTAAACTCAGGCGCCACAAGGTCCAATATGAATTCCTCTATCTACCTGATTGCCCCATCCCCCTCCTGGGCCGAGATATAATCTCTTCAGGTTGGGGCTCAGATACACTTTGAGCCCACCGGGCACACCAGCCTCCAATTAAACCCAGGGCAAAAGGAGACGGGGGTCTCTGGTACTAGCAATTACCACACCAAGAAATAATGGAGAGAATTCTGCACCCAGGCCCAGCCAAATGGCCTGCCAGAGTTCAGGTTCACCTACAGTATGGGCTAAAGACAACCCAACCACCTGGAGTAGCCCAGAATCAGGCCCCTATCACTGTTAAACTGACCCCGGGAGCCCAACCCCAGAGGCAAAGGCAATACCCCCTCAGACAAAAAGCTAAGATTGGCATTCAGGAACATCTGGCCAAACTTACAGAAGCAGGTATCCTAATCGAGTGCCATTCGGCCTGAAATACCCGACTCCTGCCAGTTAAGAAGCCAGGATGGGGGATATCAACCAGTCTAAGACCTGCGGACCATCAACAAGCGTAGTTGTCTCCCTATACTCGGTGGCCCCAAATCCATGCACCCACCTCCAGTATGTGGACAATCTCCTCGCCAGTGACACACAAGAAGACTGCATGAAAGGCACAAGGCCCTCCCACAGCTCCTGTCAGACCCGGGGTACCATGTCTCATGGAAGAAGGCACAAATCCGCCAACAAAGGTCTGTTATCTTGGTTTCCTCCCTACCCAAGGGAAAACAGAACGAGGGCCAGAGGGGAAAAAAGTCATCTCCTTGCCACAGCCCCAGACAAAAAGGGGCCTATGAGAATTCCTGGGGGCTACAGGATTCTCCTGCATCTGGATTCCTGGGTTCTTTGCGCCATAGCAAGACCCCTCTGTAATCTCTTGGGGGACTAAATCGAGAACCCCTGCCTGGACTGAAACAGCAGAAGCCGCCTGCATAGAGAGAGAGGCTGCCCTGAGGCAGGCTCCAGCCCCGGGCCTACCAAAGATTAAAAAACCCGGCAATCTCTTGTACATGAAAATAATAGTGCCCGGGTACTCACCCAGACTGTTGGGCCCTGACAATGGCCAGTTACATATCTGTCAAAGAGACTGGACTCCATGGCAGCGGGATGGCCACCGCCTCAGGGCGCCAGAAGCCGCAGTCCTACTCAGTAAGGAGGCAGACAAGCTCAACCTGGAGCAAGAACTTAACATCAAGGTCCCTCATGCAGTTACGACCGTCAAGAACACACAGGGGCACTGCTTCCTTTCCAGCTCTCAACTAGCACAATACCAAGGGCTCCTCTGCAAAAAATCCTTGGGTCACCCTTAAAACAGTAAGGACATTAAACCCAGCAACCTTTCTCCCCAAGGAAGAGGGGGAACCAGACCATAACTGCTCCAAAGTAACCGGTAAAGGCTACACGAGCCGTCCAAACTTATGGGATCTAGCCATAAAAAATTCCAGAGCTCACACCGTTCAGAGACGGCAGCAGTTACCTACAAGAAGGTGCCCAAAAAGCGGGTCCTAGGACTGAAGTCCTAGAAGGTAAGGCATTACCAGATGGATGGTCAGCACAAGGGTCTGATCTATACACCTTCTTCCGAGCCCTCACCCTCAGTGAAGGCAAGCCCGTCAACATCCGGTGACTCTCGGTACACCTTTGCTACTGGGCCTCTACAGGGGGCCAGCTGCAAGGAGAGGGGCTCCTGACTGCCACAGAAAAGGCTGTCAAAAACAAAGAAGAGTTACTGAAACTCCTCGAAGCTGTCTGACTTCCAAAGGAAACAGCCATCCCGCACGGTAAGGGACACCAAAAAGGAGACAACTGCATAGCGCAGGCAAATCGTTTGGCAGATGAGGCTGCCAAGACCACAGCCAGTAAGGACACTGCAGAGCCCCTTCCCTCACCATGGCCCCGAGCCCCGGAAGAAGTCCCTCCGCCCAGTTGCACTAAAGAGAAAAAAATGGGCCACGGCTAAGGGGGCCACCCTGACTAAAAAGAGATGGTGGGTAATACCAGACAGGTGCATTTTCATCCCAACAACAGGAGGGCATCTAGTCAAGCTCACCCACCTGGAAAAAAACACATTAGAGGCCCTCCTCCAGAAGCACTGCACATCTGCCAGCTGCCAGCCCTGGACCCAGCAACCAGGGAGCAAGGCACAACCTGTGCTAAATGTCATGCTCGGCCTGCACTGCGGCCCCCGCCAGGTGTCCAGAGGATGGGAGTAACCCCTTTCAAAAATCTAGAAAGAAATTCACAGACGTCCAGCCAAGCAGGGGGTTCAGATGGCTCCTAGTAATGAAGTGCCTATTCTCTGGATGGGTCAAGGCCTTCCCAAACAGGACACAGCAAAGCCGGAAAGTAGCCAAAGTTGTCTTGGGGGAGCTCGTGCCCCGGTTTGGCCTGCCATTAACAATCCATAGTAACGATGGGCCCGCATTTGTAGCGGACATTGTACAGGACTTAACCAAGTTTCTCAACATTACCTGGAGGCTCCACACCACCTACTGGCCCCAAAGCTCAGGGAAAGTAAAGCAGATGAATCGCACCCTCAAGGGAACCTTAGCAAAGCTTTGTCAGGAGACTAACCTCCCATGACTGGATCTGCTACCCCTGGCCCTCCGTGCCCGTTGCACAGCTGGGATGCTAGGTTACTCCCCTTCCAAATCAGTGTATGGATGGCCTCCCCTGTGCCTGGGGATACTTCCAGGAAACCTACATCAAACTGGGGATAAAAAAAATAAAAAAACAACTTCAGGACCTGGGGGCCACCCTAAATAAATCACAAAGGTACCATTGAGAGGGCCTCAATCTCCTTAGGGTCCCAGATGTACTATTTTCAGGCAGGAGACTCAGTCTGGGTCAAAAATTGGAAAAGGAACTCCCTCAAACCACAGTGGACAGGGCCTCACTCTGTTGTTCTAACACCCTACTGCCCTTAAGGTCTCGGCTGTCACCCCATGGGTCCACCACTCCAGAGTAAAAAAGCCCATCACCCGGATGAGAAGCCACAACAGTGGAAAGTCCAGCCAAACCTGGCAGACCTGCTCTGGCTTCGCCTCCAATGAGAACCCACTGACTGATGACACCTGCCCGCCATCATCCCTACTTCTCACTGGCACGATATTCCTCATCCTAGGGGTCGGACTCTACACTGTTGCCCCCTTCTGACTGGACTTTCCCCCAGAGACTTGCTATTGTTATTGTTTACCGGATGACCCTAGGCTGTTTTACTGCCCTTACTTGTCCACAGGTTTTATCTGCTGTTGGGCTAGCCATAATGGCTCCCTCTAACTAAGGCATGGGCCCCACTTTTATTGGCCCTCTGCTCTCTACTCCTATGGGCATTTCACTATGGTTTTCCCAACCCCAGTCAGTCCTGGTCTTCTGCTCTCTGGTGTGTTGTTCCTCCTCACTGCCTTTAGCTTACCCAACATGGCAATGGGGGGCAAACACCCCCCCACAATCAATCATGCATGCCTGTCAGTCTCTTACCCGATCTTTCAGTCCTCCCCGGGAGCAATGCTCCACTTATACAAAAACCTCCTAGCTGTCCTAACATACCCCCATAGCCCTTCCCCTTCTTATAAGCCTGTTGGCCATGTCAGGAGCTGCCCTAACGCCATTGGCATGAAAATGTCACAGGTTCAGTACCAGGGACTAACTCAACAACTCACGGCCCTGACCCTGCAGCACTAACCTGATTCGCCAGCTTCAGTGTCCTCCAAAACAGACGTGGACTTGACTGACTCATAGCTGCACAAGGAGGACTCTGCCTCTTCTTACAGGAAAAATTTGTTTCTGTGCTCATGAGTCGAGGGTAGTCCAAGAAACTCTAACCCAATTGCAGGAATGAGTAATTTGCTGGTGGGAGGCACTCCAGCAGGCGACTTCATGAGATTCCCTCTCACAACAGTTCCCTTGGTTTGCCCCCCTCATTGGCCCCCTCCTATGATCCTCCTCACAGTAGCATTTGGTCCTTGTACTTTTAATGCTCTTACCAGGTTTATCACTGCTCATATTGCCAAGGTCAGACTCCAGTAGCTCCTCACTCACTATTGTGCTGTAAATAATAAAAATGATGCCCTCTAAACCAGGTATTTAAAGGGGCATCAAAGGGGGAATGACAAGAAAAATCTGTGTTCCGAGGTGGCTGACCAATCCAGCAGGGGAATCCCAGTCCTGGCCCCAGGGCCATTCCAGGCTTTCCCGCTAGCCCCACCAGCCACAGCTACAAGAGTGGCACAGATACGAGAGTACAAGTGTATAAGATACCGCCTTTGTTTGTGCTTGGAGCTCAGATCTTGAGAGATTACTCTCTTCTGGGCCCACTGGCATGAAATAAATCTCCAATCCTCCAAGGTCTCCGAGTGCCACTTGGGTTTTTTGGCCAGGATCCAGTTCACGTTCTGTAACACCGGAGGAGTGGTGCAGGAGCACGGTGCAGGAATCTGCTGGATTTGGAGAGTCCAATCGGGGCCATGGGCCAGAGACAGAAACGGTTGGTCACAGGCCAGGTGAGCACGGAGTGCGACCAGAGACCAGGAAGACAGGAGGAATTGACTGCTTTTCTCTGAGAGTGCACTGAAGAGTAGGGGCCCGAGCTCTCAGCTCCTACAGGGCTGGAGATTGGGAGGCCACCATCTTCATTTCCATCCTCCAAAGCTGTATGGAAAGCTTTCAGGGAACAACACTGCCAAAAGCAAACCCAAGCAGATTACTTAGCTTGGCTCCTGACAAGGGTGGTGCAGTTCCACCTTGGGCAGACATGTGAGAATCAATACAACAGGTCCGTCCCCCAAAAGATCACCAAGATCATCTGGCCAAGACCAAGTCCACCAATCAATGAGAAATGTGGAACTCTAGAGCTAGGGGAAAGCAACAAATAGAATTCATGGCTCTTTCTCCATGATTCTCTAGTCTTTAAGAGCTAAATATTTTAAATTTTTTAAATTCTATTTTAAAAAAAATTTTCTTCTTTCCTATTTTAACCTTTTTAAACTATTTTATCTTATCAATACCTTCTTAAGAATCTTTTTAAATTTTCCTTGTTATATTCTATCCCTTCACTGTATTCAACCTTATTTTTTGTATACATGTAAGTTTTTCTTTCTTTAAAATTTTGGGATACAGTTTCTTCTAACAGGTCAAAATATACCACAAATCTAGCATATTGCTTTGTTCTAGTCTCTGGCCTGATCACATTCTCTTTTTTTTTCCCCTTTTCAACCAACTTTTTATCAATTCCTTTTACCTTTTAAATTTTCAACTTTACAATCATATTCCATCCCTTCATCAGGTTTACCCTTTTTTTCTATGTATTTTAGGTTTTTCTTTAAAATTTAGGGAGGCAGTTTCTTCTAACAGAGCAAAATATACCCAAAATCAAGCGTTTGGCCATGTATGTATATATGTATGTAAGTATGTATGTATGTATACACACACACACACACACACACACACACACCAGATATGTAATTTTTTTTTCATTTCCTTTCTTCTCTTCCTAGTTCTGGGTCTCTTCTGATTTGGTTAGAATATATTTTTCTAGGGTCATTGCTACCCTTTTAGTATTTTGTTCTCTCATTCATCTATTCTTATCTAGATAAAATGACAAGGTGGAAAAAAACCTCAAAAAAAAAAAAAAAGAATAAGAGGCAGTACTGATGGCTAGGGACCTAATTAATATGGACATTAGTAAGATGTCAGAACTGGAGTTCAGAATGACGATTATCAAGATGCTAGCTGGGCTTGAAAAAAGCATAGAAGATACTAGAGAATCCCTTTCTGGAGAAATAAAAGAACTAAAATCTAGCCAAGTTAAAATAAAAAACTATTAATGAGGTACAATTAAAAAAAATGGAGGCTCTTTCTGCTAGGATAAATGAGGCAGCAGAGAGAATTAGTGATATAGAAGACCAAATGATGGAGAATATCTTAAAGAATAGCCACACTATTTTCCAAAGTGGTTGCACCAACTTGCATTCCCACCAACAGTGTAAGAGAGTTCCCCTTTCTCCACATCCTCTCCAATACTTGTTGTTTACTTTCTTGTTGATTTGGCCATTCTAACTCGTGCAAGGTGGACTGGGTATTTACCCCAAAGATACAGATGTAGTGAAAAGAAGGGCCATCTGTACCCCAATGTTCATAGCAGCAATGGCTACAGTTGCCAAACTTTTGGGAAGAACCAAGATGCCCTTCAACAGACGAATGGATAAAGAAGATAAGGTCCATATATACAATGGAGTATTATGCCTCCATCAGAAAGGATGAATACCCAACTTTTGTATTAACATGGACAGAACTGGAAGAGATTATGCTGAGTGAAGTAAATCAAGCAGAGAGAGTCAATTATCATATGGTTTCACTTACTGGTGGAGCATAAGGAAAAACACGGAGGACACTGGGAGAAGGAGAGGAGAAGTGAGTTGGGGGAAATCGGAGGGGGAGACAAACCAAGAGAGACTATGGACTCTGAGAAACAAACTGAGGGTTTTGGAGAGGAGGGGGATGGAGGGTTGGATGAGCCTGGTGGTAGGGATTAAGGAGGGCATGTTTGCATGGACCACTGGGTGTGGTGCATAAACAATGAATTTTGGAACACTGAAAAAAAAATAAATTTTAAAAAATGAAGAAGAGAGAAAGAGAGGTAAACAACTACTGGACCACAAGGGGAGAATTCGAGAGATAAGTGATACCATAAGACAAAACAATATTAGAACAATTGGGATCCCAGAAGAAGAGGGAGAGGGCCAGAAGGTATATTGGAGCAAATTATAGCAGAGAACTTCCCTAATTTTGTGACAGGAACAAGCATCAAAATACAGAAGACACAGAGAACCCCCCTCAAAATCAATAAAAATAGGTCCATACCCTGTCATCTAATAGTAAATCTTACAAGTCTAAGTGACAAAGAGAAACAAAGTCTGTAACATACATGGGTGGAAATATTAGACTGGCAGCAGAACTATCCACAGAGACCTGGCAGGCCAGAAAGGAGTGGCATGATATATTCAGAGCACTAAACGAGAAAAATATGCAGCCAAGAATACCATATCCAGCTAAGCTGTCACTGAAAATAGAAGGAGACATAAAAAGCTTCCAGGACAAACAAAAACTAAAAGAATTTGCAAATACCAAAGCCCTACAGGAAACATTGAAAGGGGTCCTCCAAGCAAAGACAGAACCTAAAAGTAACAGACCAGAAAGGAGCAGAGACAATATACAATAACAGTCACCTTATAGACAACACAATGGCTCTAAATTCATACCTTTTGATAGTTACCCTGATGTAAATGGGATAAATACCCCTGATCAAAAGACACAGGGTATTGGAATGGATAAAAAACAAAATCAACAACAACAACAAAACAAGACCCATTGATATGCTGTCTGCAAGAAAGTCATTTTAGACTCAAAGACACCTCCAGATTTAAAGTGAGGGTGTGGAAAACCATTTACCATGCTAATGAACATCAAAAGAAAGCTGGAGTGGCAATTCTTAGATAAATTAGCTTTTAAGCCAAAGACTATAATAAGAGACGAGGAAGGACACTAAAAGGTCTGTCCAACAAGAAGACCTAAGAACTTTAAATATCTATGCCCCTAACATTGGAGCAGCCAATTATATGAACCAATTAATAACCATATCAAAGAAATACATTGACAATAATACAATAATAGTAGTGGACTTTAACACACCCCCCCCTGAAATGGATAGATCATCTAAGCAAGAGATAAACAAGGAAATAAGGGCTTTAAATGACACACTGGACCAGATAGACATCACAGATTTTTCAGAACATTCCATCCCAAAGCAACAGAATACACATTCTTCTCTAGTGCACATGGAACATTCTACAGAAGAGACCACATCCTGGATCACAAATCAGGTCTCAACTGGTACCAAAGATTGGGATCATTCCCTGGATGTTTTCAGACAACAATGCTCTGAAGCTAGGACTCAATCACAAGAGGAAATGCAGAAAGAACTCATATACATGAAGGCTAATGAGGTTCCTACTAAAGAATGAGTGGGTCAATCAGGAAATTAAAGAAGAATTGAAAAAATTTCTGGAAACAAATGAAAATGAAAACACAACTGTTCAAAATCTTTGGGACACAGCAAAGATGGATCTGAGAGGAAAGTATACATGATTACAAGTCTTTTAAAGGAACAAGAAAGGTCTCAAGTATACAACCCAACCCTACACCTAAAGGAGCTAGAGAAAGAACAGCAGGAGAAAGCCTAATCCAGCAGGAGAAGAGAAATAATGAAGATCAGAGCAGAAACCAATAAAATAGAAGGTAAAAGAACCATAGAACAGATCAACAAAACTAGGAGCTCATTCTTTGAAAGAATTAATAAGCCTCATAAACCAAAAGAAAAGAGAAAGGACCCAAATTAATAAAATCATGAATAAAAGAGAATAGATCACAACCAACACCAAAGAAATACAAAAAATTGTAAGAACATATTATGAGTTACTATACACCAATAAATTTGACAATCTGGAAGAAATGGATGCATTCCTAGAAACATATACACTACCAAAACTGAACCAGGATGAAATAAACCTGAACAGACCCATAACCAGTAAGGAGATTGAAGCAGTCATCAGAAATCTCCCAAAAAACAAGAGCCCAGGGCCAGATGGCTTCCCAGGGGAAGTCTACCACACATTTAAAGAAGAATTAATACCTATTCTCCTGAAACTATTCCAAAAAATAGAAATGGAAGGAAAACTTCCAAAAACTTTTTAGGAGGGCAGCATCCCCTTCATCCCAAAACCAAACAAAGAACCCATCAAAAAGAATTATAGACCAATATCCCTGATGAACACAGATGCAAAAATTCTCAACAAAAAGGATCCAACAGTACCTTAAAAGGATTATTCACCACGACCAAATGGGGTTTATTCCTGGGCTGCAAGGTTGGTTCAACATCCACAAATCAATCAATGTGATACAATACATTAATAAAAGAAAGAACAAGAACACTATGATACTCTCAGATGTCAAAAAAACATTTGATAAAGTACAGCTTCCTTTCTTGATCAAAACTCTTCAAAGTGTAGGGATAGAGGGTACCAACCTCAATATCATCAAAGCCACCTGTGAAAAACCCACAGCAAATATCACTGTGAATGGGGAAAAACTGAGAGCTTTTCCCCTAAGGTCAGGAACATGGCAGGGCTGTCCACTCTCACTGCTGCTATTCAACATAGTACTAGCAGTCCTAGCCTCAGCAATCCGACAAGAAAAAGAAAGAAAAGGCATCCAAATTGGCAAAGAAGGAGTCAAACTCTCACTCTTTGCAGATGATATGATACTATATGTGGAAAACCCAAGAGACTCTGCTCCAAAACTGCTAGAACTTACACAGGAATTCAGGAAAGTGTCAGGATATAAAATCAATGCACAGAAATCAGCTGCATTTCTATACACCAACACCAAGTCTGAAGAAAGAGAAATTAAGGAGTCGATCCAATTTACAACTGCACCCAAAACCATAAGATACCTACAAACAAACCTCACCAAAGAGGTAAAGAATCTGTATCAGAAAACTATAGAATACTCATGAAAGAAATTGAGGAAGACACAAAGAAATGGAAAAACATTCCAAGCTCATGGATTGGAAGAACAAAATTGTGAAAATGTCTATGCTACCTCGAGCAATATACATGTCTAACGCAATCCCTATCAAAATACCATCAACTTTTTTCAAAGAAATGGAACAAATAATCCTAAAATTTATATGGAACCAGAAAAGAACCCGAATAGTTGGAGGAATGTTGAAAAAGAAATCCAAAGTTGGCGGCATTCCAATTCCAGACTTTAAGCTCTATTACAAAGCTGTAATCATTAAGACAGTATGGTACTGGCATGAAAACAGACACCTAGATCAATGCACAGATTAGGGAGCCCAGAAATGGACCCTCAACTCTATGGTCAACTAATCTTCAATAAAGCCGGAAACAATGTCCAGTGGGGAAAAGACAGTCTCTTCAGCAAATGGTGTTGGGCAAAATGGACAGCCACATGCAGAAGAATGAAACTGGACCATTTCCTTATACCACACACAAAAATAGACTCAAAATGGAACAAAGACCTCAGTGTGAGACAGGAGTCCATCAAAATCCTTGAGAACAAAGGCAACAACTTCTTTTTAGGAACATTGTCAAAGGCATGGGAAGCAAGGGCAAATATGAACTATTGGGAATTCATCAAGATCAAAAGCTTTTGCACAGCAAAGGAAATGTCAACAAAACCAAACGGCAACTGACAGAATGGGAGAAGATATTCACAAATGACATATCAGATAAAGGGCTAGTATCCAAAAATCTATAAAGAACTTATCAAACTCAACACCCAAACAGCAAATAATCCAATCAAGAAAGAGGCAGAAGACATGAACAGACATGTCTGCAACGAAGACAGATAACCAACAGACACATGAAAAAGTGCTCCACATCACTCAGCATCAGAAATAGAAATGAAAACCACAATGAGATACCACCTCACACCAGTCAGAATGGCTAAAATTAACAAGTCAGGAAATGACAGATGTTGGCAAGGATGTGGAGAAAGGGGAAACCTCCCACGATGTTGGTGGGAATCCAAGCTGGTGCAGCCACTCTGGAAAACAGCATGGAGGTTCCTCAAAAAGTTGAAAATAGAGCTCTGCTATGACCCAGTATTTGCACTACTGGGTATTTACCCTAAAGATACAAATGTAGTGATCTGAAGGGGCACGTGCACCTGAATGTTTATAGCAGCAATGTCCACAACAGCCAAACTATGGAAAGAACCTAGATGTCCACCCACAGATGAGTAGATAAAGAAGATGTGGTACATATATACAATGGAATACTATGCAGCCATCAAAAGAAATGAAATCTTGCCATTTGCAACAACGTGGATGGAACAAGAGAGTATTCTGCTGAGTGAAATAAGCCAATCAGAGAAAGACAATTATCATATGATCTCCCTGATATGAGGAATTTGAGTGCCAGTGCCGGGAGTTGTGGAGGGCAGGGAGGGAAAAATGAAACAAGATGGGACCAGGGAAGGAGACAAACCTTAAAAGACTCTTAATCTCAGGAAACAAACTGTGGGTTGCTGGGGTATGGGGTGGGGAGGGATAGGGTGATTGGGTGATGGACATTGGGGACAGTATGTGCTATGGTGAGTATTGTGACTTGTGTAAGACTGATGATTTACAGACCTGTACCCCTGAAACAATACATTATATGTTAATTAAAAAAACTTATTTTGGGGTACCTCAGTGGCTCAGTTGGTTAAGCGTCTGCCTTGGGATCAGGTCATGACCACAGGGTCCTGGGACTGAGTCCTGCATCAGACTCCTCACTGAGCTTCTCCCTCTGCCTCTCTGCACCTGCTTGTGCTCTCTCACTCTCAAATAAATAAAATCTTAGAAATAAATAAATAAAAGATTTTATTTTTAAGTAGTCTCTACACCCAAGAAGGGGCTCACACTTACAACTCTGAGATCAAGAATCACACACTCCACCCACTGAGCCAGCGAGGTGACCCCTGCCAAGTTCTACCCTATGCCTGCCTACAGACAAGCTGAAGGAGGGGATCAGACCATGCTTCCTTGGGAGAGCAAGCAGCTCCAGGGGAAGGTCCAATGAGACAAATGGGGACCACCTTCCCTGTCCCATCTTGTTTCAGTTTTCCCTCCCTACCCTCCATGACTCCCCACCTTGGCACTCAAATTCCTCATATCAGGTCCCTCCTCCTGGGTCAGGTTGTTTTGTGAACCTAAACGATAACCATTCCCCACCCTCTCTGTGTGGCAATCAGGGAGCCACATTTCCTCTTGCCCTTTGCAGACGAAGTGGACTTAAGTCTTTTTTTTTTTTTAAAGAGATGAGGGTCAAGGGGTCAAAGCCACAGAGCGAGACGTGCAGCTGGAATTTGAACTCAGGGCTCTGGCTGCACAAGGGCCATGGTCATTTGCTTCCCTCAGTGTCATTGCCTGGCAGCAGGATCTAGCCAGAAATTAGAATGGCGGTACAGGAAGGAAGCGTGGATCCCCCAGAGGCAACAGCCAGGCAGGTTGGGAACCCTTGATCTGAAACAGGCCTAAGGCAGGAGGGGCAGGGACTGTGGGCTGCAGAAGCCAGAGCCCCAGATTCCAGGCCTGGACAACTCCAGATCCCCATCTAGTGGTAAGAGGTTGCCACTGCCTCATGGCCCAGGAGGCTCACAGACCCCTCAGATATAGTCAGGTCACCAGCAAACCATCCTCCAGCAAGAAACACCCCTTCCCTGGGCCTGGTTCTGCAGGAGACAGAGGAGGCCCCATTGAGGGGCATGTGTACTGGCGTTCATGGCCCTCAGGATTTCTCTGCAGCAGCAGTCACCTGTGAAGGCTCAGTCCTCAACCACAGACACCCCAACATACAGGCCCTGAAGTCTAGGCCACATTCCTTCCCCAGGCTCAGCGACTTGACAACCTGTCGCCCCAGGAGGCCAGGTCTCATTGGCCTGTGCTGACCTCCAGTGCAGGAGGGGTCACCTAATTCTGGTGGGCTGACCCCTGGGTGCTGCCCAGGACAGAGGGGAATTGGCACTGTCTCTAGATGGCCCCTAGGACCCCATCCCCAGGAGCCCCTAGGCGCCTCCTCAGGAGGGGAGCAGAGCAGCAGCATTCACTTTCCAAATAGCATCTCAGTCAAAACCCCCACGAGCTAGGTCCTGTTATCTTCCTGCAGAGGAAGCAAAGGGGGGGGGGGGTGGTAAAATGATGAGCCCAGGTCACCCATTCATTGAATACCAGCTATAAAACATTGTGTATTGTGTACAGGCACCTTACCCAGAAAGGAGAAGGTCGAGGGGAAGCTTCCTGGAGAAGGGTGCAGTGGGCCAAGTTTTGAAGGAAGACAGGAAAAGATTCCAGGCAGAGGGAAGAATGTGTGAGTGTGAGAAAGACACAAGGCAAGATGGGCAAGGTTAACCTAGACCTGGGTAGGAGGGCAGTGAGGGTAGAGCCCTGCGGTGGGGGTGGGGAATAGGGGGGCACGGTGGGGTTCATAGGCAGAACTCACTGCCAGGTTGAGCATTCTGGATTCCAAGATCATGGGAAACCCACCTTCCTTCCTTTCTTTCTGTCCCTTTCTTTTTCTCTCTTTCTTTCCCTTCCTTCCTTCCTCTCTTCCTTCTCTCTCTCTCTCTCTCCTTCCCTCTCTCTCCTCCTTTCCTTCCTTACTTTCTTTTCTTTCTGATTTATTTGTGAGAAGGACTGAGCAAGAGAGACAGCACAGAAGAGGACAGAGGCAGAGGGAGAAGCAGACTCCCTGCAAAGCAGGGAGCCCGATGTGGGGCTCGATCCCAGGACCCTGAGATCATGACCTGAGCTGAAAGCAGATGCTTAACTAACTGAGCCACCCAGGTGCCTCCCTGGGCAGCCTTTAAATAGGGCAGTGACCCCGTCTCGTCCATGTTTCAGGAAGGTCCTGGCTGGCAGAAACTGTGGGCAGGCAGGCCTGCTGTGACTCTTAGGGCTCTGGGTGGAGAGGCTCACCTGGAGTTGGAGGTGGCAGGTAAGGTTGTTACTCAAGGCAGAGGCTCAGCAGCAGCAAAGACCCAAAGGCCAGAGGGCCCCAGAGCCTCTCAGAAACAGAACATCACCCAGGATGGCTGGAGAGAAGGGGTGAGGGCTGGGAGGGCTTGGGTATAGGGGGTCTTCAGTCCCCTTGGGCCACTATAACATAATACCACAGACAGGGTACCTGAGAAACCACACACATTTATTTCTCACAGTTTTGGAGGTTGGAAGTCTGGGATCAGAGGGCCAATGGGGCAGGTGAGGGACCTCTTCTGGGTGGCAGATGTGTCACTGCATCCTCACGTGGTGGGAAGAGTTGCTTTTATAACAGCACTAATCCCATCATGAGGACTCTGTCCTTGTGACTGAATTACCTCCCCAAAGCTGTACCTCCTCATTCCAGCACCTTGGTAATGAATTTTGGGATGATACAGAAGTTCAGACTACACCAGTCTGGAGTACTTTCCTGCAGAGGCAAATCCTCACACAAGATGTACACCCTCCCTGGGACTCGGTTCCTCAGGACAGAAAGGAGCCCCTGTTGGCCCTCAGGGGCCCTCTGGCCAATGCCAAGTAGACTTGGAGTGGGGGCTTCTGGGTCAGGGCTTGGGCAAGCATATCCTGGAGGGACCAGGTGTGGGCCCTGCTTCCAAAGGGTGTATTTCTTTCTTTCTTTCTTTCATTCATTCATTCATTCATTCATTCATTCATTCATTCAGCAAATGCTTTATGCATACCAGTCATGTGTTTTTTAAGCAGTTTTACGTCTGGGGACATAGCAATAAGCCCAAGACACCAGCCCCGCCTTGAGAGGCTGTCATAGGAGACAGACCTTAAACAAATATAGCCCTTCCCAGAGCAGATGTGGCCAGGCTGAAGGGTGGGGTGGGGTGGGAATGTGCATGGCTCCAGCAAACAGGGGTTGGGAGGGGGGCACAGGAGCCTCAGAGTCTGGAGAGGCGGTTTCTCCAGGGAAAACCACCAGGTGTCTTGTGTAGGCATATCTCTGCATGTTTATGTGCATGTGTGTCCCTGCGAGTGTGCATGTCTGTGTATGTGTGTATGTATATCTGTGTGTTTGTTTGTGTTGTTAAATGAGTGTGCCTGGGGGGGGTCCATACATGGATACATCTGTATGTCTGTGTGGGGGTGGGTGTTAGCTCGCTATGTGTGAGTCTCCATGGGTGTGCAAGCGTGGATGTCTCTAGAAGGAATCCATTGGGGGGGGGGTCTGTGTGTGAAAGGTAGAAGGTAGGGTGCCTACTGGGTGACTTCTAAGGGGTTTCTCAGAACTCATGGTATCAGTAATAAAACTAGAACTGCCATGAACACAGGAGGACAGTCGTGGGAGGCCAAAGCTGGAAGGGTAGACAGCCCCTCAAAGAAGGGAATAAGACCCCAATTTGGGGCAGGGTGAAGAAACGGGCCAGCCACACCAGGGCTGAGGAAGCACCAGTCCCATAGGAGCCTGCCGCGTTGGGCTGGGCCAAAAGCCTGATGGGACTCAGAAGCCTCAGGTTCTGTAGAGCGGGAAATTGGGTCTCCAGGAAAGAACATGGGCTTGGGGACAGCCAGACCTGGGTGTGGCTCTGGACCCGCTTCTTAGCAGCTGCGTGACCTCAGGTATGTCCAAGCCTTGGTTTTCTCCTCTGTAGAATGGGAATCATCATACCCACTGCCCAGTGCCTAGAACCAATAAGAAAATGTATGCCCAGTGTGAAGCACACAGTGGGGGCTCCACAGCTCTGCAGCTCCTCCCATCCCCTCAGGGCCTGAGGATATCTTTTTCTCTTTGGGATGGAAATCAATAATAAGGAAAGCAAACCTGAGCCATGCCTGAGCTAAGCCCTTGCCAGGTGACATCTCAGGTAACCCATGGACACCCCTGCTATTGTTTCACACAGAAGTCTCTGTGCTCCCCTTTCCCCCCACCCCTGTTAGCCTCCCTGGCAGGCCCTGCTGGGCATGCGAGGCAGGGAGCCTCCAAATCCCGCTTTCATGGACATACCACCTGCTGGGCCAGAGGGCATTTGCCCAGCCTCTCTGCCCTTGCCCAGCTGAGGCTGATCCTGACTGACCAGGCAAGCTGATCCCTTATCAGCTCACATTTCCAAGGATCAGGCCCATGGGACTGTGAAAGACCTCTTCCTTTATTTGCTGGACAGCCTGAGGCATCTCCCTTTATTTCTCTGAACCTCGGTGTCTTCATCCCTGAAATGGGGATTCACAGCCAACACCTTTGCCAGCGAGGGCTCAGCGGGGCCCATGGGTGCAAGTGCTTTGAATATAACCTTCCACACAGGTAAGGAATTAGTTCCCTAGGTATCCCAGGTGTGTGTGTGTGGGGGGGCATCCTTCAACATGGGCATTAGAATGTCCTCCCCTGGTGTCCCTTGGTCTCTTTAGGAAGAAGTCACACTACTCCACACACTGGTGCCAGGTGGCCAAGTCATACCCCCCCACCCACCAGTCTGTGCCTCACCTACAGTTGGCTCCAAGATGGAAAGTAAGGGAGGAAATAACCACGTCCCACAAGGGGTGGAGGCAGCTGGAGCCAGCGGCTTCCCTGAGGCTTTCAGGACCTGGAATGCACTTCCCCCACTGGGAATTCATCCTGGCCATCAGCCCTGCTGCCACACCAAGCTCCACAGCAACAGCAGCACCCCTCAGGCTCAAGTTCCTTAAACACTAAATAGAAGTCTAGTCCCTGCCTGTGGTATGAAGCTGAGACTGGGGAATCCCTGGGAACTGGACCCAGGTCGACGGGTCACTCACAGATCAACGTGATTTTGGCCCAAACCACTTATTCTCAGGAAGAGGATTCTGAAGCCAGAGAAAAAGTCACATTGTTCAAGGTCGCCCAGCTAGAGCCAGAGCTTAGCCTTGTACCTATCTCCCCTGCCAGCGGTAGATGAATGTATAGATAACTATTGAAGCACCAGAGGTTTGATTCTATCCTGTGTTAGACATTGAAGAGGAAAGAGCTGGAAGTCTAGTGCAGGGAAGACACCTGGCTTGGGTCACAACAAGCTGGTGACTGTGTCCCGCTGGAAACCCCCCTAGCTGCTGTGGACTGGGCTGCTTTCTAGCTATGCGCCTTTAGTTAATAATAAAGGAGATAATCTCCCAGAGTGCCAAAGCTCATCCAGGGGCATAAGGGTCAACTGGAATCAGGCTTCCAAAGCCTCCCCCCACCCCCCAATCAACCTAGCAGTCTGGCCTCACACCTTTCCCCTCTCCCATTCAAACCTGACCCAGAGCCTTGGTGGCTTCTAACCCAAGGGACAAATTCTCACGCTGACCACTGGGCTGTCCCCATTCCCCACCACCACCTCTCACTGGAATAATGAGCCCCAAAGCTACCCCAGGGCTTCTGACACCCAGGGGTTACCGCAGGTCACCAGAGCAACTCTGCAGGGCTCACCCCAGGGGCCCCATCCTTTATCTTCCCCCGCCCCTCTGCGCTCCACCTTGCACTGGACCCTGAAGACCACAGTGGGAAAGGTGGAGGAAGGAGTTTAGGCTGACTTCTGGGTGGGAGGAGCACTGGATCCCGCCCTTGGGCCCCTGAGCCACTGCAGCCTCCTATCCCGCAGGCTGCACCGTCAGTGGGCCCCGCAGGCCAAAGCAGTTTGTCAGGCATGCAGCGGAGGATCCAAGCCCGGAACCCTGCTTCTGAGAGGCGTGGAAGGCCAGAGTCGGGACCTTGAGAAGGCCCCAGCCCAGCGGAGCACTCAGAAGGTGGCCGGGCGGTTCTGCAGCCAGGGTCTTGCAGGTCAGAGAGCTGGCACCGCAGGACAGTCCCAAGGGAAAGGAAAGAAGCCTGGCTCGCATCCGTGTGTCTGCAGCCCCCACCACAGTCCCAGTGGGGCTCTGCGGAGCCTCTTGGTCCATCTGATGCTTGTGCCCGTCTCTAGGCCTGGATCTACGTCAGTCTGTGGCTCTGTCTTCGTGCCCATCTCGGCGGATCTCAATGTCCACCTCCGGCTCTAGTCTGGGGCCGGCTGTCCGGCCGTGGTCTGGCCCCTGGCCTGGAGCGCCATCTCGTGGGCACTCGGGGAGTTGTCGCGGCTCGTGGACAAGGCAAGCAGCAGGTTTGCTTTGGGCTGGAGGTTGCGGAAGATACCCAGGTGAGGAGCCGGGAAAAGAGCGGCGGTGGGCTCTGGGAGCCAGGTGCTTTGGAGGAGGTATGGGGTGCGGCGAGCAAATCTGACCCTCCCAGAGCCCAAAAGGAGCTCCAAGAGCAAATCAGAATCCCACTGGCATCAACGCATTCACCAAGGAGTGACCAGGCTGCACTCCCGAGGGCGCTCTCTGGGGAGTGCCCCAGGGGACCCGGGGCTCAGGTTCCGCTCCCTTTGCCCTCTTCCCCGGGCGCGCAACGGTCTTCCCTCTGCTGTCCAGTTCCTAGAACACGAGTGCTCGGCCCCTCACCGGACCCTGCCTGCTGGGCTGGTGCTCCAAACTTTGAGAACCAGGTCGCCAAAGGAGAGAAAGAGTGGGATTGGATTTAGGGTACTTCCCAAAGCTGGGAAGAAAGGCAAGCTCAGCGTTTAGACTTCGGTCTCATCCAGACTCAGTCCCTCGAACCATCCAGTAGCTGGGGGAAAGGGGTGGAGGGACTCGAGCCAAGGCGTTCACGTGTGTGTGTCCTGGCAGCAAGAAGCTGAACGTTGCCTTCCAGCTCCAAGGGATGCCCTGAGTGGGCGTTCACGATACGCGGGGGAGGCGGACCCCAGCTCAGCGCCTTTGGGTGGCGGGCAGGGCCAGGCTACTAATGCTGTACGTTTCCTCCGCCGCAGCGTGAGTAGGGGTGGGGGCAAAAGAATGGCTAGAGGGACTCGGGAGACTCGGATTAACCCAAAACGAAGTGAGTAGCTCCAGGTCTCGAGATCCGTGCTGCTTAGCCGCTAGGGGTCTCACAGAGCCCCCATACCCACATCCCCGGTCTCCAAGATCCCGTGAGTCACGCTCACCATCCCGCACCCACAAGAACAGTTCCCTCTCTGACACCACAGTCTCAACGCACACGGCCCCGCAGCGACCCCTCAAATCCCATCACCCCAAACACGCCCTCCGCACATATCCGCGCACTAGCCGTTCTGCTGTCTAGGGCCCCTGGTGCCAGGCCCAGAAGGGTTAAGGCCTTGGGACACCAGAGCGGCGAGATGTGAGGCGCCTGGGCTAATTGGCGACCCCAGGAACAATGAGGGATGTGAGGCAAGGGGAGGTGGGCGGCTTAATTGGGCCAGGGAGCGTCCTGGTCTTTGTCTGGGACAAGGCCCTGCGGCCGGCCACGCAGTTCCCGCAGCCGAACTCAGGTTCGCAGCTCCGACCCAGTGGAGCCCCGTGAGGGCGACTCCGGGAGGAGACTTGCCGGTGGGGGAACGGGGGGGACCACTCCCCAAACACTCAGGGCCTGGGGCCCTCGAGGCCCTGCAGGATCACCCCACCCCATATGGGGTGCTAAGGCAACCACACGGTAAGAATGCGGCCGCAACCCGGCCGCCCTGCCTAGCGTTTGCAGGGACCCTCCTGGAGTTCCCCCCTCCGCACGCGGCCCCTAACGCGGCTTGAGGTCGGTGCTGCCCCCTGGCGTCAGCAGCCCGCTGAGCACTCGCGGGCTCTCGCCGATTTCCCTTCCTAGACGTGCAGGGAGAACCCGGAAGAAGTGAACCCGCCCCTGCTCTTCGAATTTGAGAGGCGTATCGAACCCAAAGAGACCTCGAATAAGCACACTGCCACGAGGGATTCTACTTGAGCTGAAGTAGAGAGAGGGGTCTCTCTGCCCCGCCCCGTTCCGGGACAAGCCCTTCTGTGTCCTGCCTGCGGAAGGTCAGAGACCGGGAAGAAGCAGCCCACTCACCCTCTGGGGGCTTGGGACTGGCTTCTGCGCCCTTTCACGCTCTCACTGGCCAAATCTCTCACCGAATTCAGCGTAGCCTGGGTCCAGCTTCCTATGTGGGAGAGGCGGGCATGGTTCTCTTTCCTTGCGAGTGCGTTGGCCCACGGAGGTGTCCACAGCACTTGGAGGCCTGGATACGGTCGATCCCAATTCCACCTTCACCCGTCCTTCATCTCACCATTCCTGGTGTTCCTGGTGAGTTGGGGACCCGTGCTTCCCGCCCCCAAAGTGCCCTAGGTGGGCAGGCAGTGTGTTCGTCCTGGGCTGCACGGACTCCCAAGGCTTAAAGGGGAGGCTGGGAAGGAGATGGCCGCCTCGTGACGCATAAATAGATAGACCCAAAGGTGGGTTAAAGGAGAGACCGCCCATCTCCCACCCCTGCCCACTACTAGGATTTGGGACTGGAGACACCTGTTGGCTGAATGAAGCACAAGTGAGCTCAGAGGATGGGCAGCAGCTGTCCGTGCAGAAGCAGGCCGCGGGGAAGAAGGTGCCTGATGGAGACAAACACGGTGGGACTCCCAGGGACACACCAGCCCAGCCCTTTATTATACCAGGGAAAACTGAGGCAGGAGAGGTAGTAGCCTATGGACCCACACTCCTCACACCCCCAAGAGAGATCTAGATGAGTTAGACGGGAGAACTCTCAGGTTAGATTCTGCCACTCTAGTCAACAACCCTGACAAGGAGAAATGTTTCTTTCCTCTTCTTTTTTGCTAAATAATCTCTACACCCACAGGGGTCGGAACTCAGGACCCCGAGATCAAGAGTCGCATGCTCTACCGACTGAGCCAGCCAGGCGCCCCGAGAATTATTTCTTTTTGAGGTTCAGGAGGCAGATAGATGGAAAAGGATTCTAGCGCCCGCGGTTTTGGGTGCACCTCGGCCAAGCTCCTTAAAGGGAGAGAGGGTTTAGGGTGCAGCCATCTTCCCAGCTCCAGCTCCCCAGAGCACTAAAAGGGCATGCGTTTCCACTCCGGAGCCCCAGAGAGGGAGCCCGGAATCCCCGTGCGGAGTGGCTGGGGCGGCGGCCAGAGGCGATTGGCCAGCAGAGGGAGCCCGGCCCCCGGCCCGGGAGGCGGCCCGCGCGCGAAGCGCGGGGGGCTCGAAGCTGCTCGGCGCCTCCCCGCCCAGCCCGCGGCCCTCGCCGGCGCCGCCCGGCCTCGCAGCTCCGCCCGCGGCCCCAGCCCGCTGCCGCCCCCGGGGTGCAGCTGCTGCCGAGCAGGGGGCGCCCAACGTCTTGTCCCCGCCTCCAGCCCCTCCCTACGCGCTCGCTGCGCCCCCTGCCCCGCGCGGCCCACAGAGCGCACAGCGCCGTTCACTTCGCATTGCAGCGTTTTATTGTTTTCTCGCGTTTTTGTCTTTTCGTCTCGCTCCGTAGCGAAAAGTGAAAACCTGAGGTGGAGCCCGCGGGCCGGGCGAGCAAAGCCCGGGCGTGGGGGGGGGGGGGGAGCCGAGGGGCTGGCGGGTGGGAGTTCCTCCGGGGGTCGGGGCTTCTCCCGCAGCCAAGGACCCCCCGCCCCCAACCAGCCCTGTACAATATAGATGCTCATGTAAAATGAAAAGAAAATTTAAATGCTATGAATTAATCTCTAGATATTATGTACACAGCAATGTACACCTTTGAATAAATTAATACCAATTTGCATATTCTGGGAACCTTAAAGCTTATTTACACAAATTACCATTTATTTCATAAATATCTTCCCCCCCCCCCTGGAGACTCAAGGCCGAAGTGCCACTCCCTCCGCTGATCCAGGGGTGGGAGGGGCGCCTGTCTTTTGAGGGGGAAGAAGTGGGAGGACTAAAAGAACAGGTCCCTTCCAGCTCAAGTCTACACTGACTTCAGTCTTCACTGAGCCCAGCATCCCTCACTGCAGATTCTCAAGTGGTCCAGGCCCAAGACTAGGGGCTCTGGGCTTCTCTCCCAGGCTCCCATCCCTAACTCCTGCACCTTCTGGCTCTGGAAGAGACAGATGGGCGGGAGGACGAGGCCTCCCCACAGCGCTGGAGGACCCAGAGGGGCCCCTGGCCAATACCACCTTGACACTGGAGCAGATCTGGACCGTGACCAGTGGTTCCTAAGCGACTGTGTTCCCGGCAGCTGGATTCCTTGTGAGGCCCAGGGAAATGTCCCAGCCCCCGGATGGCTGGTCGGGCCTCTATTCCGGCTGCTGCAGCCTGCTTTTGCTCCTTTATTTAAATAAATACCCATTCTGTGCTGTACATGTCCCAAGCAGCAGGGGCAGGCAGCCCGGGAGGTCTGCGTGGCAGCAGAGCAGCTGAGCAGCCCCCTCACTTGGGCGACTCCCTGCCGGGGGAGAGGGCTCGCTGGCTCTCCAGCCCACTCACCAGTCTCTGGATGCTCTGCAGTTCACTGGCCACCTCTTTGGCTGAGCCGCTGGGTGACAGGGCACCCCGGGAAGGGGCCCCAACCTTGCGGAGAGCTAGCTCCGGCAGAGGGCTGGGCTCCCGGCTGTTGCCGCCTGCAGCCTTGGAGCCCTCCGCTGCCAGCCCAGTGGTGAGGAGGCTGGCGCTAGGTGGGATAGTTACCGGGATCTGGTAGGGGCTGAAACGCAGGCGGGGCCGGGCACTGCCCAGAAAGTGGCTCCGGGACAGGGAGCCTGCGGCAGCGGCAGCTGCAGCCGCAGCACTGGTGGCAGGCAAAGCGGAGGCCGCAGCCGCAGCAGCTGCCATGTACGTGTAGGGGTAGGGGAAGAGGCCTCCGAAAGTGGGCATTGGGATTCCCTGAAAAAAAACAAAACAAAACAACAGAACAAGACAAGGGTTAGGCATCCTGCCAGAGGTGTTCCGAGGGTAAGCTGGGTGCTGGGGGTGGTGCTACCACCAGCCATCCCTGCCCTACGTTTCTAGGAATATAAGCCCAGAGCTCCCAGAACCCAAACCCCAAGCAGCACAGGTAGGCATGAGCCGGTGTACTGCGGCCAACCCCAGTTAGAAGGGCGCTCACTTCTGAGTATGATGCAAAGGTCTGGCGCCATCAAACTCTGGGCCAGGTATTACAGTAAGAGTGAGGGAAAGACACGCCAGGTGGCTGCACTAGCATGGGCAAAGGCCTGGAGGCAGGAAACTGGGCAGGCAGAGAGCCAGGTGGCAAGCAGGCAGATTTGGCTGTCTTGGGAAGTTCTGCTCACTTAGAACACTGTCTTCCCCAGCCCTTCTTTCTGGAGGTGCCCCCAAAGGACTGAGGAAGCACAGGCAGGAGAGGGGAGGAGCCCTATAAATTCTCCTTTTACCTGCCTGCCTGCCCAGGGATCTCCTGCCTGGGCCAGGAGAAGAGGATAGATGCCAATCCGTTTATAAACTGGCCTGGATATTCTACAGAGAACTCCTGGCGGCTCCTCAGTGGCAGCTGAGGAAGGAATGCAAAGTCTGCCTGTGGAGAGCACAGTAGCCAGGAAACCCCAGACAAACACCCATCTGAGCCCATAAGGCCTGACTTTTGGATTAGCTGACCTTTGAGATAATGGCTCCCTCCCCGGAGTATGGAGGTATGGGGAGGAGTGCAGGGAGCTGACTGCCCTGGGCTTCCAGGGAGCCTCAGGCCTGGCTCAGGCAGGGAGAAGGAAAGAAGTAGCGTAGTCAGGAATGAGCAAATATCCTTCCTGAGAAGGTCAATTCTACTGGGCATTCAGTCCTGGCATCTCAGGTGGGGAGGAAGGAGGGAGGCTTCAGATCTCCCCAAAATTGGCTCTACGTGAGGGCTAGGGGCAGGCTACCCCGGCTCAGGAACTTAACCACTAGCATGAAGCCTCCTGAGTGCTGGGTATTCTCCACCTGGCCCTGCACCTGTGGCCCAAGCTGTATCTGGAAGGCCTGACTTCTGCACGACCTCTCGGACGCCCATGCTGGGGAGGAGACATTCACATACACACAGAATCAAGAATGCAGGTTAAACCTCCAGGCCCTATGTTCCATTTTCCCGAGGCTTCCTTGCCATCTCAGAGCCACACACACATGATGTGAGTGCTTCACTCACTCCACACATCTCTGACACTGAGCTCTGTTAAAAAACCCATTTCAGAAACCCCTTCCCCCTCCCTTAAAAATATTTGCTT
Source organism: Lutra lutra (assembly GCF_902655055.1). Classification (NCBI taxonomy): domain Eukaryota; kingdom Metazoa; phylum Chordata; class Mammalia; order Carnivora; family Mustelidae; genus Lutra; species Lutra lutra. Next base: position 35,146,430 of record NC_062293.1, read on the forward strand.
CAGAACCAAAGGAGTCTTCTCAGACTTGAACTCCTATTTTCCTTCCCTTAAGATAAGATCTCAAGGGTTCAATTTGCCAGAAACCTCAGAGGGAAGAAAATGAATGTAGAGATTCCAAATCTTTCCACAGGGAATATTCCACCCAAACAACCAAAGAGGCCGCTCTCCCCATGGGATCTCCGCATTTTGCTGCTGGCCAGTTTCAGAGTCTCCCCTGGGAGCTCAGAATTTCAGCCTGGACCTGGGGAACTGAACCCCTCTTTCCTGAGATATGTGGCTGAAGGAGTTGGGAGACCCAAGGTAGGGGGAAGGAAGAGCCCTGTCCTTTGTCAGGTCAGAGGACTTCCTAGAGGGCTTGAAAGGAGCCAGGGGCATTTGAGAGGTGGGTCTTTGTGGCCGTCAGTTGTTCAGAAAATATTGCAAAATTTTCTACTCCCTTTGTCCAGGCATCATAGCCTTTCAGGGACTGACAGTGAGCCAAGAGCTTTTGCCTCCAAGAGAAGTGTCCTGAGGCCAGGAAAGCGGCCTTCCCAAAGCCAGAAGCAAATCTAGTCTGTCAGAGGAAGAGTCTAATGGGTTCCACTCTGTGCTTGAGGCATAGGGAAGGAACCCCAAAGAGGGTCAGGGATTCGTCGAGAGTCAGAAACAAGTAAGAAACAGTGCCCTGGCCAGACCCTAGACCTACAGTCTTAGTCTCCCCTGAATCTGGGCATCCTGGAGAGTGTCTGTTGGGTCTCCCCAGGACAGAGTCATTGCCAGCTGGGAACTCAGAGCGCCCATGGCACCCTCACGCCCTCACTCTTTCTCCCTCCCGATCACAGGCCTTACCTGAGATGCCAGCATGTGCTGGGAGAGGTGGAAAGGGAAGGGCGCAGCGCTGTTTGCCGCGCTGGCCGCGGGACCCAGCCCGCCGGCGTCCAACCCCGTGGCGGTCCCTGGCCCGCCTCCTCCACCACTGCCGCCGCCGCCCGCCACCGAGGCCAGCAGGTGACCCATGCCCATGGCGGAGAAGGCTCCGGGGCCCATGGCGAACTGTCCCGGGTGCAAGAAGAGCGGCTGGCCGGCCCCCAGCGGCCCGAAGAACTGCTGCCCGTGCAGATGGCCAGAGAAAGCCAGGCCCGGCAGGTGTCCGGCGCCCAGGGGGGACGCACTGTCCGTCTGCACCACCAGCGGCGCCAGGCCCGGCTCCTTGCCCTCGCCCGCCTCCTTGCGCCCGTCGTCCTTCCGCCTTGCTTCGGCGCGCTCCTTCTCCAGGCTCCGCAGGCCAAACGGGCCGTCCCCGCCGCTCTCGGCCGGCTCCTTGCCCCTCTCCGGGCTGCGCCGCTCCCGGGTGCGCTCAGGTTCGGTCAAGCGAGAGGGGCTGCCGCTGTCCAGGGCCGGGCTGCGGCCTAGCGCTGGCCCCGCGCGCTCCTCGCTCAGCCTCTCCGGCTCTGGGTCGCTGTCCGCGGCACACGACTTCTCCTCGGCTGCGGGAGAGAGGACGCGCGAGGTCACACACCCGCGAGGCCTTCCCCGGCGTCTGGGCCGGGTCGCAGAGACTGGGAAAGGCCCGCTCTCAGGGAAGCCGCGTCCGAGGAGCTTCTAGCTCCTCCTCGGGCAGGGGACAGTGGCAGGTCACCTAATTTAAGGCCCCGTATTTACTGCTGGAGAAACTGAGCCATGTAAAGGAAACTCACTCCCAGAGTCACACAGCGCCTGGGGCCTGGCTCGGAGTCCAGCCAGATCTTCTAGCTATCGGGGACCACCCTCCCAGGGAAGGCCTGGGTCGGGTGCCCCAACCCAGGCACGGTGCTGACGCTTCCCCCAGGCCGTACGGTTACCCGGTTACCCGAGGCTCAGCAAAGAGCCAGCCGGGCCCCCGGAGGAGGCCCTCCCCTCCGCCCTTCCTCCACCCCCGGTCCGACCACTCGACCCTCACCTCGGGTCCGATGCAGGCGCAGGGGGCTAGGCGCTGACCCCGGGGAGGGTGGCTGTTCCCGCGCGGGGGCGGGGTCGCAAGACGAGGCGTCCGACTCCGCGCCGTCGCGCTCGGGCTTGCAGTGTTCCTCGTACAGGCGCAGGGACGGCAGCGTCAGCTGCTTCCTGGGGATGAGCGGAGGGAGCGGGTCAGAGGCGCGCGCACCACCCCGCGGCCTGCTCGCTCAGGCACCCTCCCCATTGCCGCCTGGCTCGTCCCCTCACCTTTTCTCCCGCCGCCCATTCCCGGTGTCGCGGAAGCCCTTGGCGAACGGGTTGTTGTCGATCTTCAGCTGCGTGATCTGCGGGGGACCGAGGAGGCGGCGTCAAGTCAGGAAGCGGCTCCTCCAGCCTTCCCTAGGGCACCCCGAGGTCAGAGGCTGCCGGCGCGGAGGAGAGCCCGGCGAAGGTCCACCTGGTCCCCGCCCGCCTGGGACAGGACGCTCCCAGGAGGAAGGCGAGGTGAGGCGGGCTGGCGGGCCTCGCGGGAAGCCACAGAGTCTCTCCTCCTCCAAAAACTTCATTCGAAGCATATTCTCTTATCTTGCACACACAAGCCCAGAGCTGTGCGCAGAGTCGGGATCTGCCTAAGCATGCACCCGGGCCCGCTCGGTCACTCAGGTTAAACAAACCCGGCGTAGGAGCAGGCGCGGACAGGGACAGCAGAGCACATGCTGGTCCACGCCACAGGCGCAAATCACACTCACGGGCCCGCGCACACGCAAGTACACACAGACAAAACAAACACGTGCCACGGAACCAAAGGAATCCACACACCTCCACACCTACCCAAGGCGCCCAAAAGGTTGCCCGCCTACCCGCGTACACATCGTTTCACAAAGACAAAAAGAATGACCGGTTGAGCACTTGGACACTCTCCGGAGAGGGGTACACATGGGCACAGGCCCAGAGGGAGTGCTTCTCTGCCCCTCTAGAGAGAGAGAGAGTGTAGAAAGGCAGCAAGAAGAAAAACCCCTTTAACTTAAAGGAAAAGTCTCTAAACACTTCCCAAGGGGTTCAGGGCCTGGACGGATGGGGGAGGAGGACTTTAGGAACCTGTGTCACCTGTCCCGCCCTCTGGGCCCTAGGTTCCTATCGCTGGTTCCCCAGCCTCCAAAAAGCCAGGGCAGATTGCCTCTGGCTTCCTCTCTTCATTTAAATCCCCATCTCCGAGCCAAGAAATAAACGAATAAAATGTAAAAATGTCAGCGCAGTCCAGGGTCTCTGCTAATTGCTAAGTAAACATCCCCACCCCAACGAGAGCCCAGCTGTTCCCGTGCAGGAGGAGCCTGTGAGTACCTGTCGCGGAATTGGGAGGGAGCCTGGGGGATTTCAGTGGGTGCTGCGCTTACAGTGCAAGACTTGGTGCAGGGGAGGGAGCTGTGAGGGTGCAGGGTGGGTCCTGGGAGCTCAGCGGGGGAATGGGTGAAGATTTGGAGCCTGCAGGTGTAAGGGAGTGTTGGTGCAGGGACTGGGCCCGCTGCCCACGCAGCGCACCTTGTCGTTCTGGTAGGCAGTGACCGCGATGAAGTCGGTCTCGGGGAACACGTAGGTGCGGAAGGTGCTGTAGGGCAGCTTCAGGATGTCGTTCGCTCTCACGATGTGGAAGCGCGGTTGGTACTTGTGCATGGAGTTCAGGATCGTCTGTGGGGAGGGTGAGGGTCAGTCGACAGCCCCCAGCCTTTGGCCCCAGCATTTCTACTCCCTGGAAACCCCACCTCTTTCCAAGTCTCTCTGTCTCTTTCTTCGTCTACCTCCTCCACCCCCTCCTTGGCGATATTCTCCTGTGTTCTCTGCTCTTTTTCTTGCCTATATTTCTTTTTCTTCTATTTTTTCCCTCAGTTTTCTTTATTGCAGTTTCTTTCTCTCTCCACTTAAAAAAATTATCCCAGTTGAAAACAAATAAAACAAAATAAAAACCCAATAAAACTCCACTCTTAACCTCTCTTCCTGGGCTCATTGCTAAGCCCCTAGTAACTCCACGGACAGAAGATTTGGACCTTCCAGGGGCTCAACAATGGGCAGTCCCTTGTGCCCCAACTCCCCCCTCCCATTCACTGCGGGGCCTGGCTCAGGAAGAAACGGAGAGAACCCCCAAACTCCCTCCTCCTGGTGGGGCATCTGCCTGTAGGAGGAGGGAAAGGAATCTTAAGATGTGAAGGTGGCTGGTTTAACTTTTGAATCTCCTAGTTTGGGGGGGAAATGGGGACATGGGTCAAGGGGAAGGGTGAAGAAAAGCTGAGGTCGGGGACAGGACTTCCAAACTCAGCAGTTAAAGACCAGAGGCTGCACAAATGAGTCCCAGTCACACCTCCCTCCAACTGGGCTCTAGGAAGAGCTTTGGAAGGCCAGACCCCAGCCGAGATCGTGAGCAGCCTGAAGCTTGCCGCCCCACAACCCCTTCATTCCCCAGGCCTGCAGAGCGAAGCCCTCTGGGCCCAGGCTCAGCCAGCATGGGCCACAGGGCAGTGACCCGAGCAGGGGCACTCTGAGGGTTCGGCCAGCGCTCCCCTCTGGGGAATCCCCACTGCCTGCTCTCTGGCCCCCACCCCCTGCGGAGCCAGATGCAGTGTCCGACCCCCTTCCCTGCGCCTGCCCAGCACTCACGAAGCCATGCTTGTCGGAGATGTTGTTGGTCAGTTTCAGCTTGTGAAAGGCCACAGGCTTGGCCATCCACTGCTCTCCCGTGGCCGGGCTGTCCGGGTGGATGTACATGCGTTTGGGCATCTCTGGGTCGGCCTTGCCCGCCACCATCCAGCGTGAATTATGGAACTTATACCGGCAATCATCAGCGGCCACAATGTCCATCAGCAGGATGTACTTGGCCTTCTTGTCCAGGCCGCTGACTCGCACCTTGAAGGGAGGAAACATCCGCCTGCGAGAAAGGGAAAGGGGAAGACTCCGTGGAACCCGGTTTTATGTCTGAGGACCCCACTCTCCAGGCATACACTACTGCCAGCAGCTTCCCCATCTGGGTTTCCCTGTTGTCGCTCCTCTGCCCTCATATGACTGCCTGGGAGACCCCACCTGTGGTTGTTATTCCTGGGGGAGCCCATTTCCGCTGGTCAAACCCTTTCTTATTATATGGTTTCCCATGGGCCCTATCCTCACATCCTCAGGTTTGGTGACTGTCTTTCTCCCTCATCTGAGATGAAAGTCAATGTCCAGAAAACCCAGGCCCCCTAGAAATACACCTGCTTCTTTTGAATCTCCCCCAAATTCACTCGGGGGATATGCCCACTGGGACTGAAACTCCCAAAAATCAAACCAGAAGATGTTTGCTTGGGGAACTGGGTTACAGCCCAACAAGAACCTTGCGTTTCGGGGGAAGAGGGTGAACCTGAGGCCTGGATTCTTGATGGCTGAGTCGAACGGTGGAGGGGCTGGGGACTGTGATTTTCTTCAGTGTTTAAGGCTGGAGCAATGTGTGAGTAGGGGGCTTCTCACTCCTCGGGCCTGGACAAGGCTCCCAGCCCAGGTCAGGCTGCAGCTGGGCCCACTTGGGGCTTACTGCCAGAACGGAATGGCGGACTGGAATCCGCTGGCCAGCCTGGGCCTAGCGTGGTGTGAGTTTCATTCTGGGTTCCCGGGTCAGAGGACGGTCCGGGAGATGCTGCATCTCCTCAGAGTTCCGAGAACCAGACCCGGAGGCAAGAGAGCCAAGCGCCAGGGCTGAGGAGCCGCAGCCGAGATCTCAGAGACCCGCCGGGGCCGAGCCGCGGGGCCTCCTCGGCTTTGAGACTCAGAAAGGTTGGGACTATTATTTAGGAGCGTGTTTTCGTTTTGTTTCATTCGGGTAACTTTGGTGTTTTAGTTTTTAAAAATTCGCTTAGTGCTAAATGAGAAAAGTCAGCTTGGTTGTCTGTGGGAGCTAAGCGTGGTGCCCGGCCGGAGCCGGGAACCGCGAGCGGCCGGGTCGGCGCGGGTGGGTGCTGTCGGGTCCCCAGCCTGCCCTCCCGCTTGCATGCCCGCCGGCCAGCCAGCCGCCCTACCTCCCGGACTTGGTGATGACCATCTCGGTGCCCAGCTTGTGGAACTGGTCCCACAGCTCCTTGGCCTCCAGCGTCACCTTGGGGTCGTCCTCCACCTCGTCCTCGGGCTCCAGGCTCTTAAGCGAGCGCAGATGCGCGGCGGGCGGGTGCGGGCCGAGCGCCGAGACGTGCAGCCCCGCCTCGGCCGCCGCCGCCGCCGCGGCCGCCGCCGCCGCCGCCCCCGCCAGGCCCGGGTCGGGCAGCGGCTTGGCCAGCGCGCCGGGCGGCAGTGCGAGCGCCGGGAAGAAGGAGGGCTGCGCCGCCGCCAGGAAGGCGGACATGGGGAAGTCGGCCGGCCGTGGCGCGTGGAACGGGTGGTAAGCCATGGCGCTGGCCGCCAGCGCCGGCTCTCTCATCGGGACATCCGGCCCAGGCGCCCAGGGGCCGGGGCCGGGGGCGCGCGGCTCGGACCCCCGGCCCGGGCGGCGGCGCGCGCGGAGGAAGGGCGACCCGGGTGGCAGGCGCGGCGGCGGCTCCTCCCGGCTCCCCGTCCGGCGCACGGCGAGGGGCGCGGGGCTCTAGGCGCGGGGGTGGCGGGGGCTCTGCGCGGGGCTGGGCTGGGCTGGCCCGCTCCGGCGCCGGGGACCACGCGCGACTGGTTAGATCTTGTCGTGATCTCTGGAAAACTGTGACTATCTCACATGTCCTGCCCTGCTCGGATCCCCTGCGCTAACGAGCCAGGCCCCCCTTGATTGCTGATTTTACGCTTTTTGGACCAATTGTGGGTCTCCGGGGGCGGGGTTTTGACAGCTCAAGCCAAGCTCCGGCCGGGAGGGGGGGCCGGGGAGAAGGTGTCGGAAGCCTCAGCAGTAAGAAAACATGTCAACAGAATAAAATATTAACCAATGACGGGCCAGCGGGCCCCGAGACCCCTCCCCCTGCCCCGGCCCCCACCCGGACGCCCGCGCCCGCGGCCGCCTGCGCCGGGACGGGAAAGCGCGGCGGGCCGACCCGACCCGCCGAAAGGGCCTGAGGCGGGGGGCGCCCGGGTCCCAGAGCCCTGGGGAAGGACCCCCAGCCGCACGCCGGCTCCAAGTACAAAGCATTGACACGGCCCCGAGAGGAGAGGGGGCGCCCTCCTTCTCCCTCGCCTGGCGGCCCAACCGCTCTGGCCCGCGCCCCAGCTTGGCCTCCGACCCCGCTCTCGGCCGCAGCGCAGCCCGGGGCCCCTGCACTCCTGCTGGGACTGGAAAGAGAGGCCGGTGGGCGGGCGAGTCGGGAGGCGCGGGCGGCCGAGGTCCTGGAGCCGAACCCAGGTGGCGGGAGCCGGTGAGTGGAGCGGTGGTAGAACCCCGGTGGGGCCGGCGTGGGCGGGAGTGGGACGCGGCCTGGCGCTCGGGAAACGCGCGGACCCCCTAGCCCGCGCCCCCCACCCCTCAGGAAGACTCAGGAGGAACATGGAGTTCCCGGCAAGCCCTGAATTAAGCCCAGTATCTGTATGCGTTCCGGATCCAGCCTTGAGCCCTCCGACAGCCGGGAGAGGCTCGGGGCTAGGAAGGTGTGCGCATCTTCCGCCGAGCACCGGGCGGCACGGCCTGGGCCAATCCCGGTTCCCAAATCCGTGACCCGCGACCCGACGAATTTTCGCCGCATCCGGTACCGGAGACCCAAGTCTCCCTCATCCTAAACAGCGGCATCCTCTCTCCGCTCTATGCCGCGTTCTTAAGAGTTTGTTTCCGTTTCTCCCGAGGGTACGTCTCTCAAGTTCAGTAGTTCGGAGCAACGAGTGTGGGGGGTCGGAGTGTCTGGGCGCACCTGTGGTTGAATCCACCACCCCACCCCAGTCTTCGTTCTTCGGCAGCCCTACTATTTCCCCCGCCCCGTGGTGTGTGTGTGTTTGTGTGTGTGTGTGTGTGTGTGTGTGCGCGCGCGCGCGCGTGTGTTGCGCCCAGTACGGTAGTGCACACTGTGCACGGCGCGAGCCGCAACTTCAGGAGTGCGCCCAGTGAGTGAAGCGGCCACACACCTGCCTTGAATTGGGCTCGGGAGCTGATACTCAGACTTATTCCTGGTGGTCACGTTCTGAAGGACAGGAAGGACCACAAACTACACATGGATGGCACTCTTGCCCGCACATCCTATATAAATGTGGGTGAGTTCGGCCGGCGCGGGCGCTGTGCCCGCGGTGGTAGGCGCGTGCAGCCCACATCCCACAGTGACCCAGGCAACACTGCCCAGCCACTGCACACACCCCAGTCACAGGGCACCTTGTCGCTACACACTTGGACCTGGCATGGAAAGCCTGATGGCTTGGAGCAATGCGGATTAGGGACCAGCCGGAGGGGTTTGGCCTCCCGACCTTTTTTCTACTTTTCCAAGCCAGTCCTTTCACAGCTCCCTTACCCGGCTTGCAAACGAGCGCCGCCCCCACAGGGTTTCTCTTCACGACCCTGCTCCTGGCTGGGTCGCTACTCTCTGAGTGCCTCCTCTCTGTCCAGAACGAATCTTCGACTCTGCGCTGTGCAGTCTACGCAGATGGGGCAGAATCCGTTGCAGCTTTGCACAGGGAAAGTCGTGACGGCTCCATTTAGGCGGGATATGGCCCCTCGGGGAGGGACGTGTGTGGGCATGTTTGCGCCGTCGGCGAGGTGACCAGATAATAGGGCAGCGTTCCATAGTCAGGAATCCGGGGACGGGCCGGGAATCCGTGAATATATTTACAAAGTCATGGGTGTACATTACTTTCGTACCTGTAAGAATGTGTGTACATCTAACTGTGCAATTTGGACATTTTCCTGGGAAAGGTCCGCATCTGGTCCAGGGGTCCAAGGCCCGGAGAGTTCGAAACACGCGGACCTGGGTTGTTTGCCGAAGAACCCTGGAGACAGTGCATGCATGGCTGCATTGGGGAACCACTATCCCACCTGGCCACAGCCAGTGGGTCACCATCTTGCCCTCCCGCCGCCACAGGCTGTTTCCGGCCAGGCCCCTGTCGTCTGTCCTGGCTTTCCATCCCACAGCCAACCCGAGGTCCTGCTATAGGCACTCTCAAGATTCGGAATTTACCCCCTCCCCGCCCCTCTGCCAAACTCTCCACCGAGAAATATTCTTGGCTCCTCGGAAACCCACGCAGGGGAGGCCCAGGAGGCCTCAGAGCGGCGCCTCGAGTCTCCCAAGCTCCAGCTCGGCCCCTCCCCCACCTGGGTCTACCCCACGTAGACAGGAAGAGGCGCCTGTGGGGGGGGGGGGGGTCCCCGGGGCTGAGAGTTCGTGTCTCTTTAAGAGGCCCTGGGGGGCGCCTCGCAAGCCGCCCGGGGCTGGAGGGGGAGGGCACGGGCGGGGGCGGCTGGCGCCAGGCGGCCGAGGCTCCACAACAAAGCTCCGGCCCCTGTCACTTCGCATCGGTCGGGCCCCGCAGACGGGCGGGGGACGCGCGCTCAGCCGCCCCTCCCTCTCCCAGGCAGTCCTGGGCCCGGGCGTCGGGCGGGCGCGGGCCTCCCGGCCTCCCGCGGGTGGTTGCGCGCCCTCTGTACGCTCCGCGCTTCCCACAACTAGGAAATCAGGAGGGGGGCGGCCTCGGCTGGGTGGTGCCTTGGTCCCGAGCCATGTTGGACCGCCCGTCTGTCCTTGGCCCCGTAACATTTCGCGGCGTCAGGGGCCACTATTGGGACCTTCCCGGGTTGGGCCTCGCCGGTGTCTTTGCTCTCTGTGTGACTGGATGTGGATCTGCGTGCGCCCGCGTGCATGGCTTAGGGGTATATGGTCGGGTGGCGCAGGCGACGAGCGTCGGGTAACGGGCCCCTGTCCTGAGAGGAGAACTAAAGATATGATTGTGCCCGGGCTAAGCTCAGGTGACGTGTGTGGCCTATCCGTGTAACCAGCAGCGGAGGTGCCACTGGACGGCTGTCCCTATCTTGGCGCGGCGTGCGTGCGTGTGTGTGCGCGCGCGTGTGTGTGCGTGTGTGTGGTGGGGCGGGGGTAGACACGGAGTTGCTTCCCATCCCCGCTTCCCGGCCGGACCCGCGCCTCCCGGAGTCTTGGCGCCAGCCAGCCCCGTTTAGCGGCCGGGCCCGGCTCCCCCGCGGTCCCGGGTCTGGCTGGGGTGGGGGCCGCGGCCTCGATGACCCCGGCCCGCAGCGGCCCGGCCTGTCCCGTCCACTTAGACAAATTGCGGCTGACAGGCGCGCAGTCTCTCTGGAGTCGCCGCCCGCCCGACGCCTCCCTCCCGACCCAATTACCCCGCGCAGGGTCGGGCCAAGTGGCTGGGATGGGGTGGGGGGCGTGGGGAGAGCGGGAGGCCCAACCTGTTCCCGGCCCGCCCGGTGGCCCCCGCCTTGCTCCAGGAAAGGCAGCGGGGCCACTTTTTCCGGTTAGGTCCCGGGAAGTGCCTGGGCAGACTGCCTGTGTGGCCCAGTCCCCAGTCTTACAGGCGAACGCGAAGACGAGGCCCCTCCTGGCCGCTCAGGTTCCGGACTTACCCGGCCTTTGAAGGGGGTCGCTTTACACCCGAGGGCGAGGTGCGCCAGCCCGCAACCGAGGGTGCGTCCCCTCCGGCCTTCGGACGACGTCCCCCGGAGTTTTGGGGACCCTATAACGCTGGGCGCTCCAGACTATTAGCGGCTCTGGGGTCTTAGTCCGCTGGTGACCGCGGTCCGCTTGGGAGCAGGGATGGGCCAAAGTGAGGTGTACGTCTGTGAAACTGCGAGTGCGTGGACGCGCACTTGTGAAATGGTGGGTGCGGGTGCTTGGGATTACGGCGGCGCGAGCGGGCCATGCTGCCGCAGGGCTTGAGAGAGGGGGCAAATCGCTTAAAGGACCCCTAAGACCAGCCCACCTGCGAGAGAGGGGCGGGGCTGGCCTGCGCGCGCTTGCCGGGGTCGGATTCGCTTTCTCAAACGCTTTCGCAGGGAGCGGCCCGGGATTTCCTGGCGCAGCGTCGTGGGGGACAGCGCCCCACAATCAGGGTTCCAGCTGGGTCGTACGCGCCCTCTCTTTCCCGAGGTAGAGCTATTTGGCTGTCCGTCCGGTCAGCCTCCGGGCCTCCAACCAAACTTTTGCCTTTTTAACCGATAACTTCCTCTTTGCTTGATTCAGCCTGGTTGCTCTTCTTGGTAGGACGCGCACCTCTCCCCCTATATTACAGATGAGGACCCTGAAGCCCAGAGGGCAGTAATTTACCCAAGGTCACGCAGCTACCAGTGGCAGAGCTGGGATGGGAACTTGGGACCTTAGAAGAGAGCAAGGGCGCATCCACTCCTTAGAAGCTGGTGCTGTCACTGCTGTCCTGAGAGCTTCCCCCACTTACACAGCAAGGCAACACTGAGACTTCAGCCCCACTTTCAGGCTGAGCTCTTGTTTTAACTACAGGACAGAGGAGAGGCTCTCTCCCTTTGTCCCTAGAGTTTCTGGCTCTAGGTGTACAGGAGGAGGCTGCATTTCCAAGTTACACAGGGACGGGGAGTAGCTTCAAAAGCCAGGGTCTGGAAGCTCTTAGGGGTAGGGGATGGAGATGAGTGGGATCAGAGTCTTGGATTGTATGTGGGGGCACAGGACAGGGAGGTCAGCACAGAACAGAATCCAGCCCTCCTAAGAGCACAGGAGGCAGGAAGGAGCAGACAGAGGTCAGATCAGCTGTGCGACTTTGCAACCCTGTGGAAGGCCCGAGCCTTCTCTGGGGCTCTGGCTTCTCATCTACAAAATCAGGACTGAGCAGTACTCTTTTAAGTACCTTCTAGTTTAGAAATTCTCTGGTCTGTGCAAATCAGAAAAATCAGCCCCTGAGAAACCCTTTCCAACCCCAAACTGGCATCTGCCTACTCTGGCCTCTGCTTGCTTCCAGAGCTGATGCTGCTGTTTGACGGAGTACTTGCGCTCCTGGATTTGCCTTGGGACCACTGGGCCTTTTCTCAAATCAATCCCAGACAGTGCCCTCCCTCTTTGAGCTACCACCCCAGCTCCCATCAGCCTCCTCAGACCATGAAGATATTTTTTCCTCCATCAGACTGAGAGAAAGTCCGCGGTAATTTGCCCTTGGAGCAGGTAGCACTGTGAGAATCAGGGAGGTCACATGGCTCCCTCAAGGTCACTGGGTCAGGCCACAATTAGATGCATGTTCTGATGGCCTCCTAGGTGATGGCATCATGGAGGTCTGCTGGGCTGCTGGGCTGCTGGGGAGGGTGAGGTGAAGATTGCCCTTGGTGTTATCTCTAGAGGATAGGAGGCTGGCTGCTTGGGGGCCAGTGGGCAGTACAGTCCCCCACCTAGGGGCCCAGATCTCACTTCCAGCTGATTACAGGCTGTGGCAGGGTCCATAACCTCCCCAATTAGCCAGGGGCCAGGCCCAAGGCCTCTCTGATAACCCGAGTTCTGTGGCAGCCGCCATGGGGCCAGCTTATCTGGCCTTTCTTATCCTCCCCCTTCCCCCACATATTCAAAGACTTGCCCTGGCTGTGAGCAGATGAATAACCAGATTGTCCTGCAAGCTCAGCCGGCAAGTCCAGCCCTACACCCACAACTTTCCCTGACTGGAGGAGGCCACAGATGTTTTGCACCCCCCTGGAGGGAAAGGGCTGAGCCAGGGAGGACTCCTGACTCTAAGCTGCCCGCCAGTTCCCCGCATGGTTGGAGAGAGCTGCCCGCTCTCCGTCTTTGCCCCACCCACGAACCCACGTGGATTCAGAGGAGCTCACCTTTCCTAGAGTTTGGGACCCATCACCAGGGAGCCAGGCCATGGGTAGGATGCACAGGAAGCCTGGTTGCAGCCCTGTCCCCTGCCTCTTTGGGACTGAAACCCTGCTCTGGTGGGGGGTTGGGGCTGTGCCAGCCACGTCAAGATCTCGGCTTCAGCTGAAATGGGGGGAAAGCTGCTGCTGTCTGGCAGCCCCCACTGGCCCTGCCCAGACCTCCTTATGGCCCCAACATGTCTCTCCCAGCACGGCCTGTGATTCCTTACCGCAACTGCCGGCCCCAGACAGGAGGGTCTGGCTTCAGCCACCCCAGCTCCAGAAGGCCATCTACTCAGCCTGCAGAGCCCACCGTGATTCAGGTCCGGCTTCTCCCAATAGGCCCAACTGACCAGGTGGCGGGAACTGAGGATGAAATCTCTTCTCAGATGTCATGGGGGGGCACGTGAAGGGGGCAGAGGCCTCTGGAGCTACGCCGGCTCCAGCTGGACGGTCGCACGGGAACCCCTGCTTGTGAACTCAACTCTTCCAAGGCTGTTACATTAAACTTTACCCCAAACCACACCTGGCTCAGTGGGTTTCCTTCAATCCTCCCAGGCCTCGCCGGCTTCTCAGGGAAGAGGGGGAACTGGGGCTGGCATTAGTCTCCTTCCTGCTCGACACCCCTTTTTGCTCCTCCTATTCTGGTCTCCTTCCTGCCTTTCACTTCAGGTCCAGAATTGGGAAGGGGTGGGAATCAGGAACCTATCATCCAAGGTTCCAGCCAGGATTCATGAGACCTGCCTATACCTGACCACCCTTCCACCCTCTGAGTTTGAAAAGAGAAGCAATTACAAGGTGCCTGCCCCAACGAGAAGGCTAGCATCTTCAGGCTTTCTGTCCCCCAGCAGCACCACCCCTGCCCCCAGCCTAGCACATGTCAAGGACCTTACTGGCCCTGACTGCCACAGCCGGGGCACGGGGGGCTCCTGGCCTGTGTGGTGCCTCCAGAACTCACTGGCTCTGGTAACCAGCAAGAAGTCTGGAGAATGAACTTAAATCCGGCCCTACACAACTTGCACAGCAAACATTCTCCTTCTCCTTCCTACCCCCTCACTGACCCTTCAATCAGTCGCTCATGTTGAGGCAGGTGGTGCTGGTAGCGGGACACATGGTCAGATCCACAGGACTCTGCTCAGGGCTTGGAAGGACCCTGACCCCAGCGATGCAGAGACGGACACCAACTGTAGCGTGATTTATTGGACAAGACGTGCACTTTTTGACAGGGCCTTATTAACCACGATTTCCTTCACTGGACAGCACAGGACCAGGGTAAGAGGGCTTACAGACAAGAACGACAAATCCTTCCCATGAGCCAAAGGGGAAAGAAAAGAGGAAGGGGGAGGCTTCTCCTTCCTTCCTCCTTCCCTAATACTTTGGGCCTCAGTTTACCTCACGCCAGAGGGAGGTTGGCCAAGGGAAACTGGGCAGTGCATCTTGTAGCCAGGAGTGGGCTGGGGCTGTCCGCTCAGGGTCAAAATGCCCAGGCGGGCCATCCACTCTTTCTCCCCTTCCCCGTGGGTATGGTTAGAAGATACAAAAGCGGATCCAGTACAGGACACCATGTGCAAACGGAGGAGGGGACAGAACTTTCGCAGAGTCTCCTTCAGCCACAGCCCCGCTGGTGGGGGACAGAGGTCAGAGTGTGCCAAGGTGCTTGGGAGAAGGGGCTCTTCTCCATCCGGGGAGGGTGGGTGGCTGTTGTCACTAAGCTTGGGGAAGGTGGTTGGTGAAAGAGGAGCAGAGACTGAAGGGCAGGACCAGGAGGGGGGCTTCTCCCCCTCCCTCCAGCAGGTGAGTGGGCCGGCCAGTCAGAAGCAGGTTGCTGGTGCTACGGGAAGCCGGTGGGGAAGAGGCTGAGGGGCTGACTCTCATTGGTGGGCAGTGGAGATCGGTAGCCATCGAAGTTTCGTGGGATGCTGCCGCTGGTGGAGCCTGAGCTGTTACTCAGTGTCTCGATGCTTCCCTCTCGCTGTAGTTCTGCAAGACAGAGGAGAGGACCAGGCCTGGTCAGAATGGAGTCTGAGGGGCTGGGGCACACCCTGGGCCGCACTGTCTGCCTGGAGGCACCTTCCACAGGGGGGATCCCCACCTGCTCCCCAGATGGGCCAGGCAGCAGCTCCAGACACAGGGAGTTCACAGCCAAAAGAGGGAGAAGCTCCCTTGGCTGGCAGAGTCCAGTTTTAGGCCACAGTCTGTCCCTCGGTGTGGGAACCCCTTTACATAAGTCTGGCCACCTGCTGATTTGTCTGGACCACACTGCCATACACGGGACACGTGCCCACACCTGCACATACACTCATGCTCAGCCAGCATGCTCCCCGATTCCAGAAGTGGCTCCGGGCCTGGATCTACAGGTCAGGCAGGCAGGAGAAAAGCCAGAACATGGCAAGGACCGCAGCCTCCCTGCCTGATCTGACCCTCCCTCTCCTCTCTGGCCCTGCCTGCTCCCTGGAGCTTCCGCCCTGGCTTAACAACTCACTTGCTCACTCATTCTGACCCATACAGTCTGCCTGCTGGCCAGGCCGCCGCTCATCTTTGGCACCTCCTGGCAAGTGTCCAGTTTCCCTGCAGGAGGGAATGCCTGGTTGGAGAGGGGCCTATTCCAATGGAGAGAAGGTCCCTGCTTGCTTGCAGTGCCTCCTTTCTCCCTTTCTCTTAGCCCCCGCCAGTGTCCTGGGGGCCCCTCAGAATGCAGAGCTGCCCTGGGAAGCAGGCGGGGAGGCTCCCACCCCATCTACTGCCCCTTCCCTGGCCCTCCCACAGCTGAGCTGTCATCTTGGATAGAGCAACTGGCCCTATCTCATTCAGCTGTGGGCACCTTACTGCCTCCCACCCCCAATCACCAATCTCTTGACCTAAGATAGGTTTTGGGCCAGGTGGTTTGGGAACAGACTTCCCTGCATGTAGAATACAAGGAAGAAGGAATTATTCTTGGCTTTTTGCAATTGGCTAGTTCCTATCCCCTTTCAGTCCCTCAGAGTGGGCTCTGAGATGTGGGCACACATCCCCAGGAAGACTCTGGGAGCCTACCCCAAGCCAAGATGTGGTGATCTGCAATTTCTTCTCCTGAAAGGTATGCCTGCCTGGAACTAAGGGGGTCTTGCTTGTCCCCCTCAGGAGCTCAGGACCTCAAAGCAAACTTGAAGCAGCCAAGTGTACTTGAATGTTATACTTGTCTGGTCTGGCTTGAGACCTTCATCTACAGCCTACACCCACTCCCAGGCCCCCTGCCACCACACACATGCAGCACAGCTAGCTTGGATTAGGGTAACAGTCATGGCCTTCACTCTTGGTCTGGCCATCGGCAGCCAGCCAGGAACTAACCACTGACTCCCACTCCCTATAGGCCTCCCCCAAAGCACAGAAGCAGCCCAGCTGTAGCAGCCACAGAATGGGGTGGGAGAGTCTGTGCTGCCCTCCTTCAGAGCAGGCATGACCCAGGGGTGAGGGGCCCTCAGGTTGCACTGGCCATGTCTGGAACCTTGACACTGGAACCTCTCAGCAGATAGGGAGTAGTGGAAGTGGGGGCAGGGGAGGGCTGTGGACACAGGCTGTGGGCCTGAGGATGGTCCCAGTCTCCAAAAGGCATGGCTTCCCTGTTGGGCCAGAGACCCTGGGATACATCAAGAGTTATCTAGATACAGACAGAAAACAAGACAGGTGGCTACCACATGAGCTCTGTCTTCCCTGCTTGTTCTCTGGTCTCACCCTAATTTGGGAGTACAGACTGTGTGCCAACAAAGGGAGAAGATGGAAAAGCAAAGAAGAGACCCTGGGATTTCTACATGGAAGTGTCAGACTCCAAGAAAACGTTCTTTGTTCCCTTCTTTGCCCACAAGCAAGCCAAGGAGTGTGTGGGGGATCCCTGAGGCCCGCTGGATTTCCAAGACCCTTGACCTCATGCACAGCCATCCTGGCACTAGGGGGCGCTGACAGCAGGGCCAGAAGGGCAGAAGAGCAGAGCATTGGCAGGAGCAAGGAAAGCAGGGGCTTCCTCAGGATCTGGACACCATGCCCAGCAAGAAAGCCCCAGATGAAGGAGCAGGAAAGGCCACTAAAATGGGGAAGGCTGGCCCCTTTCCAGAGCTGGGGGATAGGCCCAGAGTTCTTGATGCAAAGGGCTGACACATCCACACTGCCAAGGAAGTGGAGGACACTGGAGCCCAGGACCAAGCACAGCAGTCCCGCTGCCTCTTGGCACAGGCCCAGGCAACACCCTCAGCAGCCTAATGGGCTCCACTCTGTGAGTCTGAGTGGATGCCCTCATCCCATCATGTGACAGCACAGGGACATTTGCCAAAATAACTTAGGAGTTTGCTGCTCTTGGGGGCCAGGTATGTCCTGACCGGCCTGGCTATTTTCTTTTCACCAATCAGGCCTGGGATTAGACAGGAGTGGGCAGGCTTCTCCCTTGCCCACCAGCCCCCCAGAACCCAGGTGGCCACACAATGCAGACTTGACATCCCCCAGCTTCCTCTCTCTCATTCCCCTCCTCTCCACTACCACTGCCTGCGTAGGACTGCACTTCCCATCTAGATGATTTCAAGAACTCCCTCCCTATCTCCCCATTTCCAGCAACCCCCTCTTCAACCCATCATACCAGAGTGGTTTGTCTCTGGCACAAACCTCATCTTGCTTTTCCTCTGCTTCAAAACCTTCATCGTTCCTTGAGTCCTCAGCATCAGGTCTAAAATCAGCCCTCCTAAATGGCCTTTCATGACCTGCCCCTGAGACCTCACCCACTGATGGCACCTGTTATTGGATCTGAAGAACCAAAGTAATGCACTTGTGCAGTTCTGGGATCTCTCCAGGCTGCCTCAGGCCCCTGGGCCTGTGCTTATGCCATTCCCTTTGACTGAAAAGCCCTTCCCAGGCCCCCGTGGCCCCCAGAACCCTACTCATCTTTCAAAGGTGAGCATAGGTATCCACGCCCCACAGGTGAGCCTGTCCTGCAGCCCTGGTAGCCGGCCAGGCCCCGCCGGGCTCCGTCCTTATTCCTGCCCCAGGCCTGTTCACGTCTGTGTCCCCACCCGGGTGCAGAGCCCTTCGGGGACTACTTCTGGGCCTTAGCTCTGTATCCCTCGTGCCAACCACAGGGCCTAGAAAATAGCTGGTGCTCAAAAAACATTTCCTGACTGAATGGTGTGGTGAGGAGAGGCGGGGAGCTTCTCTTCAGCATGTGGTCTATTAGAGAACTAGGGGCCTGGCTGGACCCGGGCACTTTTCTACATGCCTTCTGTCAACCCCCTTCTCTCTTCTCCCTGAGACAGAACAATGAGTGTGTGCAGAAGAGGAAGTGGAGGAGGGGTGCACACAGGTACCCCCCCCTTCGAGTCACCCCAGCCGCCCAGCCCTAGGAGCAAGCGGCAAATGGAAATGTGTGGCCTTACCTTCCTCCATCCCGAACACCTGCTTTGTTACTGTTGGGTTGCTCACGGACGCTGGGCTGTTGGCATTGTTTTTTTTTTCCTTTTTTTTTCCCTTTTGAAAAGAAAAGCATTGAGGAATCTTTTTGGAAAAGATATGGACAACGATTGAGAAGTACACTGATCCCTGCAAGCAGGTGGAGAGGTTGTAAGGAGGTGTGGGGTGTCACGCTGGGAGGAGGGCAGGCTGGCGGCGAAATTCCGCAGTCAAGGACAGTGACATGCATGTGTAGGGGGGTGGGGGCCAACCCATCCAGAGGGCCCCAGAGATGGAACTGTCGTGATGGAGCTGAGAGCCCCTCCGGCATGGGGGCTGGGAGAGAGGAGGAGCCACACACGGAGCAGGAGGGCAGCAGGGGAAAGGGGAGAGAAGGGTGCTGGCAGGCACCCCCATGCGGGCAGGTTGCTAGGAGAGGGAGACGAGACAGTGGCAGGCTGCAGAGTTTTGGGGGGACATCTTCAGACATTTGGACTCAGGGGCCCAGCTTCTGGGCTGCTGCCCTCCTCCCCCATTCACAAGCCCCCAGATCTGGGCAGCTCTTCTAGGGCCGAGGTGGGCTTATGGAGAGAGTCCAGCAGCTACCTGCTAGGGTCTCAGAAGAGAGCTGGGGGCCCTATGCCGGGGGTGGCTGGGAAAGCACACCCCGTAGCCTCCCTACTTGGAAAAATGCAAATTCTGCTCAGTCGGAAAAAGCCAGCTCTTAAAGAGGTTACTCCCCAGGCCTCAAAGCATGATAGGGGATGAGGACTAGTTCCCAGTCAAGGGGCAGGACTCAGAGAGAAGATAACTTATGGTGCCCTCACCTCCTGCATGACTGCACC
The DNA here is from genome assembly GCF_902655055.1 of Lutra lutra. Taxonomy (NCBI): domain Eukaryota; kingdom Metazoa; phylum Chordata; class Mammalia; order Carnivora; family Mustelidae; genus Lutra; species Lutra lutra. The sequence continues at coordinate 35,165,330 of NC_062293.1, forward strand.
TGCGAGCTGGGTGCTCATCTCCCCCTCTTGTGGACAGCAAAACCAAGGGAAAGTAGGAAGCCATGGGCTTTGGGTATGCAGTCCCCTGAGAAGGAACTGGGGTGGGTGCAGGCCCCGGGATGGAGATGTGGGCAACCCCAGGCATCACTGACTGGCTCCCAGTGCTCCCTGCTGGCTGTGTCCACCCATTCCCGACTGCTTCTCACTGGGAAAGGAACCTGCTAGCCACAGACGCCCCTCGATGCCATGGCCAGGGTGGGCAAGCCACAGGGGGTAGCGGGACAATGGAAGGAGCAGCAACTACGAGGGAGGTGCCAGGCTCTCACAAGTGAAAGAAAGAGAACGCTCAATCCTCGGGTTGCCCGCACTCCACATGGAGTCTGGCAAAGTAAAGAGGGGACAGGGAGGTGGCTGTCCTTGGTAGGGAAAAGCAGCTCTGGCTACCTGGGCACATATGCAAAGGGAGAAGTCATGGTTAAGTCTCTGTGAGGAGGTGGGGGGAGCACGGCTGGCTGCAAATGCGGCCCCACTGGGGCTGGGCCATGCGGAATGAGGGTGTCTCTCTGTGATAGTTCACTCCCTCATCCCACAGCTGGATACCGCAGCCCCTCTGCAAAAGTGGGAGCAGTGGAGACTGGATCCTGGGAGCCACAGGTGGGTACTGTTGAGCTGGGTGGGGGTGCACCAGAGGGAGAAGCAGAGGTTGGAGGCAGACGGGACTCTTACAGGGAGCCAGAGATGGCCTCTGGGGGCCGGCCGCCAGGACACCCCTTCTGTGGCCTTTCCCACAGGCTGGTCCCCAAGGCTGCTTCACCCTTGAGATGTTCCCTGGGGCCATTCTCTCCTCTGGATACAGACCCTTCTCTCCCTTGAGGCTGTCCCATACTGGCAAGCCAGAGACTTCCAGGGACAGACTGGATGGAAGCCTCTTCTCACTCATGAGTCACTTCACTAAGTGCCATGGTCTTGGTTCCCCCGTTCCCTAGGAAACGCTGGGGACACAGGAACTAAGTGAGCCCTGGAGAGAGTGGGGAAGCCCAGGTGGGCTGGGGACCCCAATGAAAGGTCCCCTACTTTGGGCTTGACCGTCTCCAGGCCTCTTCTGGGCAGATAGCAGTGGGGGCAGCTGGCCAATCGGAGACCCTGAGGGATGTCCCACTGGCTTCTGGTGGTGGTGGTGGTGGGGGGGACACTGTGGAGAGCCCAAGGCTCAGGACTCAGAGAGAGGCCTGTTTCTGGGCTCCAGCAGAGTCCATGAAGGCAGTGCTGTGGCTGTGTTCGGGAGGAGGGTGCCTGGGCCCTGTGGTTCAGCCTCCGAGCAGCCCTGGCACTTCCTCCATCACCAAAGCAGCAGCATCTACGGGCGGCCCCTCCGGTGTGCTCGGCACTCAGCCCTGTTCTGCACACTCAGAGCCTCACGATGCTGCTCATTAAAGGGATTAGCAGAGCACTTTTATTGGGCTCTGGCTGCAGCCACACAGCCTGGCCCTAAATGAGCCACCCAAGCGGCTGGGGTGGGGGCGGTAGGGTTAGAGCTCAGGACAGTCTCAGCCTGCACCCACAGCAGCTTCTGGCAGTGGGAAGGGAGGACGCCTCCCCACCCCCAGCCCCACCTCCTATCCCAGGCTCTCAAGGGCCTGAGGAGAGGGGAGGGGCAGTGTCTGTCCAGAGCGGGGAGGCGGTTTAGGGAAAAGGTCGAGAGCACAGGCCCCAGCCTGCGGCCACTTGGGAGACTTAGGGCAGGTTACTCAACATCTCCTCTGCCTCAGTTTCCTGTGCATGAGGATAACAATGTTTGGTTCCTAGTGTGGCTGTGGCATTAAATTAAATAACGCAATGCACGTAGAGTACGTCACAAAGCTTAAAGCTTCCAGGCCGGCAAATGCGGAGTTACTACTATTGTCGCAATTTTAATAGTGATGGTGATTATCCACAGGGGCTTCTGGGTCCCTCTCTGTCTTCCCCCTCCAGGAGGTGCCTCTGCCAAACAGGCCCCTATCGGCTCGCCTGCCACTAGGGCTTGGGAAGGATTCTTTCTTTTTAATCAAGAAATGGCCCGCTGAGGAAGATGGCAGATATGTGTTTACAGCTTTTCATTTCTCTCCTTGCTTCTTTGTAAATACCCTTTTCCAAGCTGGAAAATAAATTTCCAACCCTGTTGACATGCATTGATTTTTCCCTCCTGCATCTACCTTCCCCATCTGCAGGGCCTATGGTTAAGCCCCTTGCCTGGGTTGGGCTCAGCGGTACCCCAGGGGAGCGGGTGGCCCCAGAACACTGAACAGCCAGCCAAACTGCCCCATCCTGCCCATGCCTGGCTCAGAGGAGGTCTGCAAATAGAAATAGTTCCGGTCCCCTTCTTGGCTGGGGAGGGAGGTTGGGGTTGGCGGGGGGTATCGGTGGATCTGACTAGGGGGTTAGAGATTTTCAGAACTTCTTTGGATGGGATATATGGAGAGGAGACCAGGGATCACAGGGCTGCTGCCACGTTCAGCAGATGGATCCAAATGGGGTCTGCCCCAAGCAATCCACTTGGGCAGCCAGGAGCCTGCTGGGACCTGCTGGCTGGGACCAACCAAGCACCCTGGGACATGGAGAGAAAAAGGTGAAGCAGGCAGGGGCGCTGAATGCTTCCTGTGGGGCTGAGCAGGACTGGCAAGCCCCTGATGCTGGGATCCAGAGAGACAGCCCGGATGCCAATCAGGAGACTGCCTGCCTTACACCAGTCCTGGGCTGGGAAACTCCTGCTCACTCCTCTAGAGTGAGGCAGAGACAGAAATGGAATTGGCTAAAAATGTTTCCAGAAACCCCAACAGCTCTGTCAAAGACCACACTCTGGGCCAGAGCCACTCTCAGCACTGTCAATTTTTAGGAGGATACGAGGGCAGCAGGTAAAGGAGGCAGCCCATGGGGAGGCCTTGCTTTTCCTCACACTCAGAAATGCCCAATTTGGAGGGTGCCTGCCTCCCCGACACCTTTCCCCTTCCCGCCCCGCTCCAGCCCCACCAGTCGGGCTCTCTCGCACGCAGGCAACCCCACAGGCCGCGGAGCTGGCACAGATGCCAACAGACAGGCCTGGAGGTCTTGGGAGAGAACAGGGCCAGGGGAGACAGAAGGATCGCCCTCCCCTTCCAGCAGGGCTTTTGCTCCCTTCCCAGGCATGCTTGTGGAGGGAAAGAGGGCAGCTTCTTGAAGCTGAGGGCCAAGGATGAAATGGCTTCTCCACATCCAGATAACAGGGATCCCAGTTTGGGCTGCTGGAATCTGGGCGTAGAGGAGAAACGGTGCTAATTCTGGCCGGTGTATCTCCAGACCTCGCACCCATGTCTGAATGCAGAGCCCTTGCCCACTGATGTCATATACCTCTGGTGACCTGACTGCACAGCCTGTGGGTAGGCACGCACCTTCCCTCCTGTCTGGGGTCCCTTTCCACCCACAGGATTCCCACAACTGTGCTTTCTCTCCCCTTTGCCCAGCTCTCGTTCCTGACCCCTGCAGCTACTGAGGCCTAGAATGTCACAGAATGAGGCCAAGGCCACATGGTCTACCTGGACCCCACCCCTCAGCTCTGAACAATGAAGGGAAATATCCAGTGCTCTTGGCTCAGGAGACCAGGAACTGCTTCCCTTGGCCACTGGGGCCATACACACACCTAATAACCTTAGGGCTTAGGGGGAGACCTGAGGTCTAGAGAAGTCCTCAGGTCCTCCAGGCATCCACTGGCTCCTGGAAGATGAAAGCTGTGGCCAGTTGTGGGAGTTGTAGAAAGGATGATGGTTGAAGAGACTAGGCAAGCAGACAGCCTCCATCCAGGAAAACTGGGGAACAGACACATTACCTCTCTTCCCCATCGCTCCTTCCTTCCTCCCTCCACTAGCCAAAGAGAAACCTTATTCATGACAGCAGGCCAGTGTGGCATTAATATCCTGAGGGAGAGGCATAGAGGTAGCTAGATCTCCAAATTCCTTGTGGGGACAGGGGTGTGGCAGATGCTGGAATGTTGGGGAAGGGAGAATGAGGGCAGAAAGAGAGGGAGAGGGAGGCCTAATGAATGAGGACGACTCCGGAGGCCTCTGTTCAAAAGAACAGATTCTCACCACATCCTGCACCCTCTCTCCTTTGGAGCTGGCTGGGGGTGTGTGTGTGTTGGAGTGGGGAGCACAGTGTCTGAGTTCCAATAGAGCAAGCAGCTCGTGGCTCAGCCAGATTCCTTCACGGCCTTTGAACAACTGATGAGCAATGGCGGTAGGTGGGGTATTAGCTGGAGGTTATGCTGGCCCAGGTCGCCCCATATAACAACCATAATAAGGTAGGGAGAGACAGAAATGCTGCCACACTCCACTCCCAGGAAATCCATGTTACCCTAAGCCAAGTCTTGGCTTCAAAGCAGGAGAGAGCAGGATCCCCTACCCGGACCACCTCGACCAGTACCCCGTGTGCAGTGACCTTCTCGGTACCACTGTATTACTCTAACTTCACATCCTGACCTGTCACAACCTATTGGACATGGGGACAGCAAAGGCTGAGCAGAATGGGCTCCTGCTTCCCTGGTTTTGAGGTATTTGACAAATCTGGCTGAAGCCATGCTTTGGGAACAGCCCTGCGCTGACACCACCGTGGATGGCAGGAAGAGTCCTGGGGTAGGAGGCTGAGAGTTCTGCCACAGACAGATGTGCTGAATGACCTGTGCGAGTCACTTCACTTCTCCTCCACCTCAGCATCTGTCAGGCGGGAGGAGAGAAGCGTCTCTGGCAACCTCACCGGGTGTGTGAGGCTCTAAAGAGAAAAGGATGGGATGGAACTTTCAGAAGCAGAAGATGCATCAAACACGCAGAGTGTCCTGATTAGGAGATCAGTGCGGCCACCTCTGGTGTTCCAGCAGGCGGAGGCTCCCAGAGGCGGGCTCCTCAGGCAGGAGGGCCTGAAACGGCCTTTCTAGCTCCAGGTCACGGCACAACATTGGGGGCCGAGTCTTGGCAGATGCCATCTGAGGTGGACACAGGGGCCGGGCGATTCAGAGATGTGCCTTTGACAGAGAATGTCCAGCCAGGTGCTGTGGCATGAGCCCTTTGTGTATGTGTGTGTCTGTGTATGGGGAGGATGTGGGTGCCAGTGAAGGCCCCATAAACATGCCCACTCAGCATGGCTACGAGGAGGACATGGCACTTGGAAAGTCTCCTGTGGTAATGGTGCTTGGCAGCTAGCCTGGACCCGCCTATCTCCTCCAGTCCAGCCTTGAGGCTCGGGAGACCCCACCGAGCTCGCAGGCCGGGTCTTCCCGAGCTGCCCTCCAGGGCTGAGAGGCAGCACAGGGGTCCGCAGATTACAGGAGAGATGCAGCTCCTTGAACTTTGCTGGCCTGACGGGCCAGAGCCACATCTGGTTCTCATTCAAATGTCCAAACATAATTAAATTCTCTATGATGCAGCGGAAGAGTTTGGTAAGATGTGGCTTTCCCCCCTTTCCATCAAGGTTAAGAAATCAGTCTCTCATTCCACCGGCCGGCCGACTCATTCTCCTCCCTGCCACTGATCTGTCCCATTCTAGAAAGCAGAGGCCTGTGCTCTGATCTGATTTCTCGAGCTGACTGGGCTGGGGCCAGTGTGGGCTACACGGAGCCCTTCTCCCCCACTGTCCCACTTACCCACCTGAGAGGATTAACAGCTGAGACCAAAGCAGCAGGCTGGCGACTGAGCAAGTCAGTACCCTATGAGCTGGGCGGGGGTGGGGAGGTGAGCCACAGCAGAGGCAGCTGTCAGCTGTCCTACCCAGGCTGCGCCAGACATACCAGTGTCTTCTCACTGACTAGATACAAGGATCCCCTCTCTCTAGGTCCTCACAACGGGAAGCCCTTGAGAGTCTTCAGTCTCCAGCCTGGCCCTTGAGTCCCTCTGTGGAAAATGGAGCTTCCCACAGTCATGGAGGGCTGAGACAGTCCCCCCACCCCCAACCCGTGCACCTCCCACCTCTCACCTTGCAGCCTGGAGACTGCTGCAAGGCCGCACAGAGCCCTGGCCTTCCTCCACACACAAAGGAGGGAGGCAGAGGGAGTGCTGGAGGCATGAAGAAGGCTGGGAGCTCCCTGCCTCACAGAATTGCTGGTTGTTTCTGGCCTGTCAAGGCTCTGAACAGGCTAAAGGGCAGCAGGGTCCAAGGTGCAGAGATGGCAGGCAGCCTCCTCAACAGAAAGGAGGCCTGCTAACCGGAGGCTTCACTGCCTCTCCTCAGTGGCCGGTCCAGAACTGCCCCGAATTCTAGCAGAATATCCTCTAGATGGGCAAGTGTCCCTTCCCAACTGAGTAGCTTCTGTTTCGGGCTTTTTTTTTTTTAAACTTAGGGATTTATGACTTTCATGGTTATGGGTTCCATTCTACTTCCTCTGTGCCTATTCTAATCTTTGTGGTACACGCTTTATAAGAGTTTCTTAATAAGTCAGGATATTTTTCCTTTTGAAACAAGCTGTCCTGCAAATTAATGACTTAGAGTGGGTGTGGATGCTACCCAGAGACAAACAGGGGCTGGGAAGGGGATAACCGGGGTGCAGTAGAGAAGAATCTTCTAGATTAAACAGAGCTATGTGGAGGTCCCTTTACGATCCTGGACCAACTCCTGTGCTAGCGCCCTCCTGATGTTTACCAATGTCCCTATCAGAGAACTAGGACCACTTTCAGGTGCACATGGTGTTTCCATGCCAGAGGATGCTCAACGTTCACCATGGGGACAGGTGCACGCATACACGTACACGCATGCTCATGCAAACACACACACACACACTCACAAGCTGGTGTGAACCAAACAATTCCAACATTGCTGACCTGGGTCTGAATTGGAATAATTCTGTTTATCTTTTTGAAATGGTAAACTTCTGTTTAGTAGTGAATTTAATTAACTTCTTGGTGGCACCAGTGCCAAGGCCATGTGTCTGGTGCCTTCACATCCGTGAAGAAGGCTTTAAGGAAACTTAAGCCAGTCTTTAGCACAGATGCCCGAGGCCAAGCCTAGCAAAGAGAACGGAGGTGGGGCCAAGGTCCCCGTTGTCCCTGCCAGGGTCACAGCCCGTGTTCTGGAACCCATGCCCCCCCCCACCCCTCTGGGAGAAGAGCACAGGTCTCAATTAGCTGCTGTGGAGCCGCCTGTCCCGGGGAAAAAGCTGAGCAGGATGCCGCCTCTGCTTTGTGCTCTGTTCACAGACTGGTTGCTGGAGCCGGGGCTCTATTCATTATTCAATTCAGCTAGCTCAGACGAGTCTTTCCATTTGCTCCTCCAGGAGGAATAACAAATCTAGAAATGCAATTCCACTTTGGTGTATTAAGATATTGATTTGCCTGGCGAGGGGAAGTGCATTTGTTCTGTCAGCCCTCCCGTGGGCAGGAAGGGGTTAACCAAATGTTTATCACAAGGCTGGCTTCAGAGTTGAAAGTAATGTGATCAGTAATGAATTTTGTGTTACATTAGGTTGTATAAATGGACAGACAAGCGCAGACAACAAGTGGCCAGGAGTCGGGGCTAATCTAATGATGTAAAAATAGAGACAGCACCAATTATACTAGGGGCCAGCTCCAGGCTCCTGCAGGGACTGCAAATGAATAGGTACAAATCAAATTACTCACTAATAGACGCACTACAAGAGGGGCAGTCAATGGTAAATGCATTAGAGCCCAGTGACCTCTCTGCTCTGCACAGCAGAATCCGAAAATTTGACTTCCATCTTAAAAGTGGGGGGCAGGGAACGAGGGTCTCAAAGAAACTCTTGTTGAGTGAAGAACAACAACTACGGCCCATCCCAAACCAGTCCGCTGCCAGGAGGTACCTCCTGTCTGTGCTGACCTCTTGCCCTCATTTCAAGGCCTCCTGAGATCCTGAGCACCAGCGGGGGGTAAGGGAGCAACTTCTTGAGGGACAAACAGAGCAGCGGGACGAAGCCTTGCACGTAGGCAAAGACAGGAGGTTACATACCAACATACTTCACAGCCACGTGTCTCTCAGGGGTGGTGTTTTTTACGGCTACGTCAAGGGCTGTGTCTGTATTGAAAATAGAATATTTCTTTAAAGAGGATCATAACATGGACCTTTAAGAGAGTAGCAAGTGCTCAAACCAAAGCAAGTAGGTATCAAAATCCAGTTGGGCCACGGAGAGCTCTGCAGGGGCCTTGCTCGTGGTCTGTTCCACCGTGCAGCACATCCTGGCTCTGCCCTAATGCTTGTTAGCCTTGACCGCCGTCATCCTTCCCTCCCTTCCTCCTGCCCCGCGCTGCCTACTGAGTGCCTGTATCCATGGATCACGGAGACGTGCTCAGAGGCAGGAACCTGATGCTCATTCTCAGCTCTCCGTGGCATGAGGGGAAACCCAGTGTGAAACCAAACCATCTCCAAGCCTTCCGAGGACCCAGCCAGGCCCAGATGGACACGGGACCCTGCTGGGCCTCTCCCTCCACCGCCTCTAAGGCCAGCACTATCACACCCTCCAAGTCGAGACGGCATGCTGGTCCTGGCCAGCTGGGGCCCAGAGATGATGGAAACATGCTGGCAGAACGAGCACAGGGAGGACACAGGGTGAAAAAAGTCACCGACACAAATGAAGCAACTGGATGTTGATCTTCCCCAAACTTAATTAAGCACACAGAGCGGTGGGATAAGAAGCTCTCAGGCTTCACTGAATACTATGTGGGGGGAGTTGGGGGCGGTCTGTGAGCCTGGTGCTGGGGGATTCTGCCAGCAAATTAAAAAATTTATGCTTATGCAGTGGGCCTGCAGGTGCCTGGGGGCAGGGGTGGGGTTCAAAGAGAAGTGGGCAGGAAGAAATCACCAAATGTCAGTGGTCAGGGGGCTGATTCTGATAGAGGTACTTGGAAATGCCTTCTTCTGCTACGTTCAGTCACACTGGCATGGCTTGGCCTTCTTGGTATAGTGAGGCTCTGGATTCCTGAAGGGTCAGAGGGTCATTTCCAACTTTCATTTCCTGTGTGTCATGTGTCTCTCCTCTATTACCAGCCATCAAACCTAGGAGCCAGTACGTACACCACAGACCATCTTTGGAGGACATGAGGAGGCTCAGAGGGAAAGATGGGTATTTAACCATCCATGACTGTGTTCAACTTTGTTCAGATCTCACACCTCACAGAAAGGTCAATGGTTAAAGGTGAATTCTTTGGCAGAGGAGGAAGAACAGAGAGAAATACTCCCTCTTGTTAACCATTTACCTATGTTAATGTCTCCAGAGGAGGGCCCTCGTCTGGGGGTCCATCTGCCCTTCCCCACCCTCTTGTCCAAGCCTGTTCAATTTTCCACAGGAACTCCTGCCTCCATGTTGGGGCAACACCTGGAAAGGGGATTCTGAAGGTTCACCAATGAAGTCACACTGGCACTTCCTCCTTGTTGACAGGAATCAGGGTGCTTTGGTTACAGAATTCAGAGCAGACTGGGCAACTGAAAAGTGCACAGAGGAGCTTCTCAGCCCTAAGCTCCCATTATACCTCTGCCCCGGCCTGGGACTTCTAGCAGCCTTGGGAAACAGAGAGGGAGAGGGAGGACAAGGGGAGAGGGAGAGGTAAACAGGAAGAGAGATGGGGGAGGGAAAGGGGGAAGAGTGGGGACTACGAGAGAGACAGAGATGGAGAGAGAGGGAGATGGGGGGAGGAAAGGGAGAGGGAGAGGGAGGGAAAGAGAGAGAGAGAGAGAAATGGTCTACCTAGAATCAGATTTGACAATGGGCCAGAAATTAACAAGTGTGTCCTAAACATGGTCATTTTTCCCATTGCTCTGGCTGGCTTTCATTTACTTCTCAGGAGCCACAAAAACCCATGCAGTCATTCAACAAACATTACTGGGGCTTAGCTTGGCTCTCGTCCCAGTGCTGCATGGTGGGCAATGAGAAGGCTGGTGGTTAGAGGTAACAAAGAGGAATGAGACTCTGTCCAAGGCACCAGAATCAGGTTAAGACATGCAGTATGGGCAGTGTGGCTGAGGGAGGGGCTGAAGGGACCACCCCGCTGTGGCATGTAGAAGGGAATCAGACACGGCTAGGTAAAGGACAAGGCAACAGACACTACTTGTCTGGGGCCAAGTGTCCAGGGAGCAGGTGGTTCAGAAGCTCAGAGAAGAGAGAAAGGGCATTTGGCGGCAAGGTCAGGGAGGGTTTCACAGAAGGGATATGACTGGAGCTTGGTCTACAGAAGTGACCGGGCAGAGAGGGAGGGCGGAGGGGACTCTAACAGAGCCAGGTGAGCAGGGCTCGTGCTGCAGATGACGGGATGGTTCTGATGGGAGCGTGTTTGCATGAAGGTGGTGGTGAGGATGAATACGAATAAGGGGTTACTGGGGACAAGTGAATGGGAGAGCAGGTTGCCAAGGAGGGTGAGGGGGGCCTGGAGGAGCCTTGAAATCTCACGGCAGCAGCCGAGGTGGAGACATGGGGGCCCTGCGCATGTTGTGAGTAGCGAAATAGGAAGACAGAACAGGCCCTGAACGTGAGAGCCCCATTCCTCTTCTGGGGATCCCTTCTCATTCTGAATAGCGGGTGGGAGTCACTGAACTACTCTCTGACCCGGTGAGACTGACCAGATCTTGAGAAACTCCTAGCTCTCTCTCTCTCATCCTGCTGTCAGCATTCCTGGGCTGTGTGAGCAGAGTGGCGTTATTTAAAGCTCCCGGGCCTCATTTCATTTCTTGTGAGGTTACAGCTCAGGCTTCTTAACCTCAGCACCTACTCTTTGAATGATGTGACTAGATGGCATACAATATAAACTTCTTTAGAGATACTGTGTCTCTTCGACCTGTTTTCTCTACATTTCCTGCATCAAGTTTATAAAAAAAATTACTTTCCTTCTGTTTTGTGTGGATCCCAATTTCACAAATCTTTCTCACGAACCAATTTTATCCTTTATATACACACGTACAAGCTTATTTTCATTTTTCAAACAATGACGAAAACAACTAGTAGTGCAGGCCCTTGTACAATGTTGCTTACCCATGGAGAATATAAGCTTTGTGAGCACTCAGTTGGCTGATGGGTCACAAAAGGGCCCCCATTATCTTGACCTGGGGGAGAAATAAACATCTGCAGCTGGGGGCAGGGTTGGTTGGGAACCACTAGGTGTGAATTAAGTCCCAGATGAAGGGTCACAGATAGGACCCACAGGTGTGGGAGATCCAACCCAAGAAGCCTGAAGATCCACAGGCATGGGTGTGGGCACACCTGGCCAGGACTGGAAACCACCACCTGGGTTCAGTGTGCCTGTCCCTTCACCCCTCTGTCCAGTAAGCACCTGCATGGAGGTTTGGTCTGAACACCAAGGATAACCTAAGTAGGATTGTCCCTGAAGATGCTTTTGCTATTATCCATGGGACAGACCCTTAAAGAAAGAACTATTCTGATACCAGAGCAATGAAAACTCATCTAATTCCACTGTTTTACAGAGCCTGGGGTTCCAGCACCTCCTCAATATCTCATTTTGATCCTGTGTTTTTTGTTATGATGTGACTTCAAATCTTTCCTCTTTCCTCCATTGTGAGTCAGAAGAGGGGAACATCTCTCTGGCACTGTTGTGATGATGAAAGGACATTTCTGTCGCTAGCCTAGAGGCTGAAATATAGAAGCCACTTGGCAGGGGTGGCCGTTATCGTTGAAAGGAGCCAACGAGAAGACAGATAACGGAGCATCCCATCCAGCAGCACAGTGCCTGGCACCTAATACACACGGGGAGCAGATGTTTCCATGTTGCCTGGTTTCTCTCGCCCATGGTACTGGGGAAGAAACTGAACCCAGAATGGGAAAGGAACCTGCCCAAGGTCACACAGAGTTCCCCCATTCCTTCATGAGGACTTCCAAATGCCACTGAGAAGAAAAAAACCAACATTCTTCCCAGCATCAGTAGCTGGGTACTAGGAATGGAAAGGGCTGTCAGATTCAACTTTTCCCACCAGTGGAAACTAGCGAGGAACAGGCCATCTGACACCGAACTGGGACACAGATGGCAATGCCAACAAGGCCACGCCCCAGTTCGCAGGCAGCAGCTGCCTCCCCGCCACCCTCAGCAGCAGTGCTGTGGCCGCCATGGCGCTGGGCTCTGTGTCTGGGGGCTCCTATGTCTCTGGGGACTTACTCTTCTCTCCCCACCCTCAGCAACCATGGCAGCTGTGACTGGGCAATTGGCAGTTTTGTAGTCACATCCTAAAAAGACCCATCCAGACTCTAGGTCCAGCCCTGCTAGGCGGGCCCCTGTGGACAGCCAGAGAAAGGAGCCAGAGAGGAAAACACACCACTCAGCACTGCTGCCTCCTCTGGAGCTTTCATCTCTGTGAGGGTAACAACCATGCCTACTTCCCCACAGTGCCCAGCCCAGAGGGGAGAAACCAGCAGGTGTCTACAGCGAGCCTGCCGGCGCACTGCGACCATGGAAGAAGGTGCAGGCCCACTGACGAGGTCGTTGAGAGAAGACATGAAAAGCATTTTGCAGACATACTGTAGAAGGAGCAAAATTCTAGGGCTCAATTCGGTAACGCAAACGGAAGGACCTAAGTGATAGGCTAAATTACTAGGATGAAAGTGCTTGCCAGAAAGTAGAGGTGTCTAAGGAATAAGAGAATTAATTCACTACCACAACTGTCACCTGAGCATGTGGCAACTTGAGATGGGAGAGGACCAGTATGGCCCCTACCAGAAATGCAGCCTCAGCCTGATAATGACCACAGCCCTCGGCAGTGGGCTGAGTGAGAGTTCCAAGGCCCAGTGGAAGAGCTAATCCTAGATGGAGGCTAGAGGGACCAACGCACTGGGTTACTTGCCTTGAGGAACACATCTGGTCAACTCCAATAAGAATAGCTGACATTTATTACTAACATCGATTTCTACAGTCCTGAAATGGAAGACAGTATTAGCATGAGGCCGCGCACACGTGAGTGCACATACATACGCAGTGCTCTTTGTTCTTCTTCTGCAGATTATCAGGTATTTGTTAATTTACTGAAAACTTCCTATGGCCATTTAAAAATTGTGCACATTGTTCAGAATGTGCTTTTTGTGTTAAAAAGGAAAAAAGACAAGAAGGAAAAGTTTTCCGACAAATCCTTGAAAGAGATTTCATCGAAAATAATCCTAATAAATAATTAATATACATACATGAAAACTGAGGGGATTTGGGCGAATAAATTAGAGCATTGGTTTAAACTATAGGCTGAAATTCACTGATGTATTGTGAAATAAATTTAGTGAGTCATGACCACATTCTTTAAAAAATGTAAGAAAATAGAAAGTACTAGAATGCATTGCTTATAACACTGTTTTGTGAAAGTTTTGTATGTTTGGTTGGGTAAGGAAGTAAGTGTATGCCTGACAGAAGGCAAGAGGCAAAGATTGAGCCTGTAGGGTGATCTCCTAAAGTAAATGTTTCTGGACTAGAACAGTCTACTTGAAGAGATGGCAGACAGAAAAAGATGAAGCCTCTTTTCTCCCTTTAGTGCCATGGTTATAAATGAGAAACAGTGTTCCTGGGATTGCAGGAAGTCACAGTCAGGGGGAAGAGACAGTTCCTCTTGACCTTGAGAGCTGACTTAGTGAGCTCTTAAGAGTCAACAGCAGCAAAAGGAGGCTGCCTGCAACAGAGACATGTCAGGCTTATCAGGGCTTGGGAATGAGTCCTGGGGCTTTTGCCATTGGACATGGGAGAGAGCAAAGAAGAAAGAACAAGGTTTAGCTGAAGACGGAAAGAGTTAAAGTCTAAAGAGAAAACACACTTTATATGTATCCAGGTGTTTATGAAGATTTGTTGGTATTAGGTTCTATCTATCTAGACACAAAACAACTGGAGTAAGTACATGTTTTGCTTATTTAAAAAATTCTATTTTTTCTAGAAAAGGCAATATTGAAAGGAATGTCTGCTAAGCAGGAATTAGTCAGGTTGTTTTGAGGGGGGCGAGAGAGAGAGGAGGGGCTGTGGGAGACAGCATTCCGGGCAGGAGAAATATGTGTGGGGGGCCTGGCGGGCAGAGAGAGCACGTGGGCTCAGGGACCCTCCGGGAAGTTCAGCTTGGCTGGAGCTGGCAACAGCAGTGGGAGAGAAGTCTGGAGACAGAGCAGCAGCTGGTCACGAAGGGCTTTGTACACAGTGAGATGGGATGGACCCGGACAAGGCCAGGGTTGGGGGAGAGGAAATATCAGCAGGTGCCCGGATGAGTGGTTCTGGAATTCTGGAGAGAGCCATCTTGGAGATTATTTGGAATTAGTCAGTTTAGAGGTAGTAACGGAGGCCCCAGAAGCAGAGGAGATTGCCCTGTACTGACTGAGGGTGAGGGAAGAAAGCCAAGGTGGGGCTTTGAGAAATATACTTCAGGCCGAAAGGGAAGGAAAACCCAGAAAAGCAAGGGAGGAAAAGGAGCCAGATGCAGAAGAAAAACCAGGAGAGTGAGGCAGAACAGGAGCCACAGGAGAGCACCTTGAGATCATGGGGCATGGCTCATGGTGCTAAAGCCAAGGATCTGGTGGTGACTTTAGGGAAACAGCTGTTGTGGTTGGACAGGCCCTGGAGGCCGGGACTGTGCCTCCTCTGTGACAGGAGCAGATGGAGGGCTGTTGTGAGGACGGTTAGGATCTGGGTGCGTGGAGTCAAGAGATCTCTTGAACAATGACCACCATTTTCTCTCTGAGAGTGAGAGACAAGGTGGTGGGGTAAGAGACCTGAGAATGGGGGAGTCTGAAATACTAGCCATGCAGAAGGAAAAAGAGATTTCAAAATGATGGACTGAGCACATGCACCATATTAAAAAAAAAATGGAGGGAAAATATTAAAAAAGGAAACATAAACTCTTACGGGACTAGAGATCTGCGGAATCTTAAGAAAAGGAAATCAGGCCAGAAGCAATAGCAGGAGACAGGGACTGTGGCAGAAGTGCTCAATTCTAGACTGGATGCAGAATTCATTCACTCAGCAAACAGTGACCACGGGCCTACTATGCACCAGACACTGTTCTAGGTGCTGGTTGCTGGATTCTGTGGGAAAAAATGAGCACAAACTGAGAACAGGAGGAGGGGCTACTAGAACAATAGAGAAGGCCTCCCCTGGCTCACTGGAGAGTCAATGCCAGAAATCTGTAGAGGCGCCATCTGAACCACTTGGGATTCTCCTTCAGCAACCTAAGTGTCAGAGCAGAACCGGACTGACCTTGATTTGGAGTTTTGCTGAACGGGGACAATGAAAGGCTGACGGGGCAAGGGGTGTGTTAATACTGCAAGACAGCGACTCAGCCAGTTATTTTAGAGCAGATTTGCAAATCACACATGTGATCTAGTTAGAATACCTGGTCAGCAGCCCCCATGGAGGACAGAACTAACACCTGCCTCCTAGATGAACGTGTTTAAAGACAGACCTTGTCACATGTGTATAGAGACCTTATTAGGATGCAGGCGTGGACTCAGCGGGACTGGGTGGGGCCCGAGACTGCATTTCTAACCCGCTCCCAGGGACAGAGGGTGCTGCCAATTCCCAAACCACTCCTGGAATAGCAAGGCTTAAAGAAAGAAGGGAAAAAAAGGTTTTGCTTTACTTTTGGGGCACAGCTAAATTGCCTATGGTACAGCTTACTGTTGAGGTGCTGAAGCCGGCTGGCAGCGACATTTTCAGGAATTCAGCAAGCCAAATGACACCATGTTGATGGCTTGACATTGGCCATAAGTCGAGTTTTTATACTACAGAAATGTCCAAATGCTACCAAGCAGGGCCTACCTGCTTCCCTCTGGAAAGCCGGCTGGTAAACAATTCCCAGCATGTCACTAGCGTAGCCTGTTATCACAGTGACGAACGCTCTAGAATGGGCTTCAGTGTTGGGGGGTCATGAGTGCATGCTCCGTTCACACCTTGTTAAAGAGGCCATTGGTCGTGATTACGAGACTACATAAGGTGCCTGTTGGAAGGTACTAGAGGATTGATCATCTTGGGTGCCTTGGAGTACCTGACACCAGCAAACACTTACTGTCACCTTATGTGTAGGTCCTGTGGGCCACTGAGAGGAGGAGGGTGGTGGGAAGACAGAGCTGACGGGCTGCTATGGCAAAGGGAGGCTTGATGAAATTCGCATCCAAGTCATACCGCCTGTCCCAGGCCCTTCCTGGGTGCGTAGGGCTGCCCCTCTGAGGCCCTCGGCTGCACCACTGAGCCCGGCACTTCAACTGGAGTTGCACGACGGGACAACTGATTCTCAGCGATGGCAGAGGGAAACGAGTTAATTTCCATAATACCTGTTTTACTTACTGACCTTTCAGATGGAGGCAGATTTTAAAAAAACTGATACATTTAATATGGTCAAAAAACCCCAAATGAATCCCTTTTGGTGACAGTTTGGGGAGGGAAATGAAATTCCTCTGCTCAAGAAGGGCATCTCTTATTTTCTGACCTGTGGGTCATGCAGTTTTCATTTCCTCTCTCATCTCTTCTTCTTCTTCTTCTTTTTTAACTTCACAAACCTGCTTCAGGCCACAAAGACACTCCTGAATCCCTCAGCTGCCTGGCAGGTGACCTGCTGCCCGGTTTGTTCAGGTTACTGTTTGCGCCAGGCTGAAGTTCTCCAGCTCCGGACCCGGCCCCCCTTTAAATCGGCTTGCTGGCAGAGGGGCTCCAAGTACGGTCTGAGGAGAGCAGCCCATGAGCCGTGCGAACTCTGGCAAGGGTGGCTCCTGGGGAGTGAGTCTGGTGACACCGGGCCCTGGTGGATGTAGCAGGGGCTGGCAGGGGACCGAGGGGTGCAGGGGGAAGGCGGTGCCAGAGAGAACTTTTGGAATGAGAAAAGCTTCCCCCCTTCTTCGAACTTCCAAGGAAAACGGGGTCAGAGCCTCTGTAAATGGCAAACCCCGCCTCATCTGCAGATGCAGGGAAAAGAACAGGGGCACGGTGGGCTACCATCCACGGTTGGGAGGGCTGGGTGATGGGGAGAACGATGGTGTGCACATATCTGTGCATGTGTGTGCACGAGGGAAGGGGACATGGCTGGTTGCTGCTTCCAAGGTCTGCATCTCCTCTCTCTCCAGGGAGGAAGGGGGTGTGGAAGGAGGCTGGCCCTCAGAGATGGCTGTCTCTTGCGGCCTAGTAGGGCTCTTCTCTAACCCCAGGCACACTCCTTCTCTTCCCTCCTTGAATCCATTCTGTCCATTTGCCCAGAATGGCGCAAGCACTGTGGGCGGGCCCAGAGCTGATGCTGTGGAGGTGGAGAGGAGAAAGATGGGTCTCTCTCCGCTTGGCGCGGGAACAGGAGGACTGAATGGGAGGCGAAGAAGGGAGGGGAAGAAGAGAGGGAAAGGCTTAACTGCTGACTATCTAGGGGATGGGGAGGATCCACATGGAAGTGGGACAGACGTATGATGATGTCGGGCATTTCAAGCCCTGCTAAAAATGCTTGCCTCTCTAAATCTTGCTGATCCTGATTCCTGTCCCAGGTTGTAAGTTTCTCCTCGCTGGGATCCTCTTCCCAGGCAGGCCGGTGCAGTGGGGGCGGTAATGTTCACAGGAAAGGATAGTCTCCAGAGGCCTCGGGCAAGCAAGAGTGAGAAGGCCCACGGCCAGGATCTGCTCGACCCAGTAGGAAGCTCCTGTTGACCTCAGGAAGTGGGGAAGAGGCCTGCCGGGCAGTCGTTCTCAGGCCTAAAAGCTGGGCTAGAGCATGCATTAGCCGCAGAGGAATGGAGAATGAGGAGGTGCTTCGGAAGAAAAGGAGCGGTAGGCTGCGCTGTAATTGTGAGGAGATGGGAGCATCGTGGTCTTTCCTGACTGCGTGCTGTGTACGTGTGTGTGCATGTGCGCGTGGACACATGCGTGCGTGCGCGTGCACATGTATGCTGCTTGCTGGCACAGGACTCACCCATCTTCTAAGGACGTCTTCTGACTGCTCTACTGATTCGAGAAGCTGCCCTGGGCTCTGGCTGCCGAGCCCTCTCACAGGCAAGAGTGCAAGGGCAAAGGCAGCAGAAGAAAGAGTAGCCTGGGGGCTCAAACCAGCCTTGCTTCATGCTTGCTCCCTCCAGGTTGGCAGGCCCCACTGCTACTTGCTAATCCACAAAGCCTCGAGCATGAGAGCATGATGGAAGGTGCGCTGCCTTCCCATTCCGTGTCTTAGGACTGCTGAGAACTGAGGGACTCCACAGTTGTCCCTTCCCTTGGAGTAGGTGTCCTTCCAGGAGCCACATGTACAACACAGTTGCATTTGTCACCGCATTTGTGTACGTGTTATTCCACGTACGAGGGGTCACCGGGTCCCCATGCACTCCTTCACACAGGGCTCTCCCAAGACCAGAGACTTCCAAACTGATGCTAGTCAGAGTGCTGACCAAAGGAACACACGGTTAGAACAAACGGACACCCTCTCCCGCCAGAGAAGGTCTATGCCAACATGTGCTGGTCCTGACCCTGTCAGGCTGGAAGTGCGAGGCCACCTTTACCTGTTCCAGATCCCACCACGTCCCGGCTGGGCGACTCGGCCATGGCATCGGCGAGCCGCTCCCGTAGGCCTTCCTCTGTGTGCTCCATGGAGGACATGTGCCGCAGTCCAAAGCCCTCGGGCCAGCTCCCACACACCTCTAGCAGGGTCACGCTCCGGTCAAAGGTACCTGCGGCACACATGGGATATCCGGCCTTGAGTGTGTGCTTTCAGAGAGCGGGCCCTTCCTCTGTCTACCTGCCACTAGCTGCCCCCTCCTCACCCCCACCCTCACCACGGTCCGTTTCGGCTCTTCTCCAGGCTGGATGGAGGAGACACCACCATGAAACCTGTGCTGAGGACAGCAGCTCATGACGTGAGATCAGACAGAGCAGACTTTCAGGAAAAAGACCTCAGAAACAGGTCAAGGGCAGAGCACCTCTTGGCCAGGTTAAACCCAAACACACCACTACTTTTCTTTCTTTGAGGCAATAGTTCCCCTAACAATAGTTCCCCTTCCCCTAACAGTTCATTTAAAAAAGGGGTACATAGCTTAAAACTTCAAAAAAGCTTTCCATCCCATTCCATCCTCTAACCTGTACCCAACCTCCTCATGTTACATCTGAGGCTCAGATCCAACAGCAGGTTTGTGACAGGCCTGGTTCAAGAACTCCCATCACCTGACGCCTCAATCTGGAGCTCGCTCTACTCTGCCGCACGCAGTCCCCCAGCTGCCCAAGGACAGACGGACAAGAGGGGCACCATTTGGGGGACGCCAGCAACGGAGCTGGGTGATAGAATCTCCAGCAAAAATTGTTCCTTAACTTGAAGGTGCGCTCCAATTCCAAGACATACATGGCGCTCTGCTCGGTGCCAAGATGAGATTTTAGGTGCAAGATCACTTCAAAGTCTAAATTTAAATTCTTCTCCTCTATTATACAGCAAGTCTTCTGTGAAAGCTTAGTTCGTCTACTCTCTCTTGGAAGGAGATTATCGTCATGCTCTGTTGCTTTAAGCACATACCATTTTCCCAGTGATTAGGTAACTGAATCTACTGCATTTATTGGGCTTGGTTCCTGCCAGCACCAGGAAGATGGGGAAAAAATGCAAATGCCAATGTTTCCTAAAGTTAAAAGTACGCACAACACACACTTTTTATCAGGCCTTGCTTCTCCTCTTTGATCAGCCGTCAGAAACTATCTTCCCCAGGCGGGCAGGACTGGGCAGCGTCAGCGCACACTCTCTGCCAATGACAGGTGGTAATAGAGAGGGTGCGAGCCCCAGCCCCGGCAGGCGGCCCTGCCTCTGATAATGGCCAAAGCATCGAGGTGATAACCGTTAGTAAACACTCCGACAGCCGGTGACTCCATACATCAGCAAAGAGGGCCAGATAATCCTGAGCTCTTCTGACCAGACAAAGGCCCTTGGCTAGCCCGCTGGGATTTATATGTGTGGCAAGGGTCACCACTGGCTCCTGAATGTCATCAGCCAAGTTTGGCTTTGATTTATCTCTTGCCTAATTGCAGGGAAGATTCCTGGTGCTGGGAGGATGGGTAACATCTACAAATGTATCTCCCCAAGAAGAGGCCACCTTGGGACTGGGTTGCTGGGCATCATCAGCTTGTTGGGTGGGACCCAGGAATGGGGAGCTACCTGATATTACCTTCTCTCTTCATTAGCAGGGTCAGGACGGATCTGGGGAGCCAGGAGCCAGTGGTGGGGGTGAGGTGCTCTGAGCATCAGCCCTCCAAGGGTCTGAACTGTGCATTCATGCCTTGGCAATACCGAGCCCAGAGCCAACCCCCGAGAGCATTAGCAACAATTCAAAGGTGCCCAGGCCCTAAGGACTGATGACATACTGATATATGTCACTGATGACATATGACCCACTCACTAAGTGATGTTAGGTAAGTCCCTCAATCTCTTTTTTCCATCTCAAATAGAACTAATAACTCTGCCTCGAAGGAATGGAAGGTTAAGCCAGGTTCCTGCCAGGAGCCGGAGTTCTCCCCTGGTGCTGTCCTACTCTTAGCCGACAAGATCAAGAGCTACAGCGTCATTGCGCCTCTGATGACCGGCAGATGAGGGAATTAGTAATAAAACCTGCGCACTCTCCCCCTTGTAACCTCAGGCCTGTGGTGACAGCTTTCTTATGGAGAGACATGTCTCAGAGTCTGTCTCAAGAATGGGGATGCCCTTACCTTCTGTCACTTCACAAGAGCAGCGTGCCTGTCCCTAAAAGGTGCTCAGTCAGTGTTAGTACATGCTGTTCTTAGAGGTCAGGGCAGCTGAGCAGATAGCAGGAGCCAAGAGGAAGAAGAAAACAAAATAAGCCAGCAACATGCTATGACAAGAAGGTTGCAGGCAAGAAGGCAGGCCTGGTCTATGACAGACGGTAAAGGCCAGGGGAGCATGTGGTATTTTAGGGACAAGACAACAGTAGACATGAGAAAAAGAAATCATGAGCTGGTGGAGAATGGAAATAGAGCTGGACTCAAATGTAGGTTCTCGACACATATTAACTGCGTGGGTCCGGGCAAGTTCTTTAACTTTGGGAGCCTCTGATTCCATACCCATAAAAGTGGAAAAAAACAGTACAACCCTACAGGGTTGTTGTGAGAGTTGGATTAGATGAATGTACAATCAATGCCCAGCACATAATGGGGGTGCTCATGTGCATGTTAGTAACAGCAAATACGTACAACTTTATACCACTGGAAGCATCATCATAAATATTGCCGATCACAATCCTGAGATTGGTTTTGTTTTTTTTTAGATTTTATTTCTTTCTTTGACAGAGACAGAGATAGCGAGAGAATACAAGCAGGGGAGTATGAGAGGGAAAAGCAGGCTTTCAGCTGAGCAAGGAGCCTGATGTGGGGCTTGATCCCAGGACCCCAGGATCAGATCCCAGGACCCTGGGATCATGACCTGAGCTGAAGGCAGATGCCTAACAACTGAGTTACCTAGAAGCCCCAATCCCGACATTGTTAACAATTATTATGGAAGAGGAGCTGGAAGCTCTGAGGGATTAAACGGCATGCTCGAGGTCTCGAAGTGACAGATCCTGAACACAGGCTCCTAATTCTTAGCTTGGACTCCATTCTGTCAGTTTACACTTTACTTCTCTTAGCTGCATCTGCAGTGGAGAGCTGTTTTTTTTTTTAAATTAAAATTCAATTCATTAACAACATATAGGGTATTAGTAGTTTCAGAGGTAGAGTTTAGTGATTCATCAGTTGCATAGAAAGAACACCCAGTGCTCATTATGTCACATGCCCTCCTTGATGCCCATCATCCAGTTATCCCATTCCCCCCACCCCCGCCCCTCCAGCAGCCCTCAGTTTGTTTCCTAGAGATAAGAGTCTTTTATGGTTTGTCTCTTTCTCAGACTTCCTCTTACTTTACTTTTCCCTCCCTTCCAGTGGAGAACTGTCATAGGGAGAAATCACCTCTATCTTCCCTAACTTGTTGAGGGCTCTTATCACCTTCAACCAATACCTCTAAAAAGTCTTTTCCACTCCCAACCAGCCCAGCTTCTTTGGAGTATCATGATAATGCTGACACGTCATCCTGTCTGTTGGATGGCACACAGGAGGGAAAAAACATTGACAGAAGATCTATTCTGTTCTCTCCTCACAGGGGCGTTGCTGAGATGGTGTGGGCAAGAGGCTGGGGATACAGTGTTTGTCAGAGGAGCACGGGATTGTCTCTACTGTCCTGAGAAGTCCCAGAGAGGACATATCGTGTTGGATGGAATCTGCACAGAGACTCTGTCGTGCCCTCTTCCTTGGCCTTGCCTTCCACCCTGGCCAGCGCGGATGAGGACAGCAAAGGAGCTCCTGGACTCTTCTGGGCCCGGAGTGAGAGAGAGCTGCAGGTGTGTGTGTGTCAGCAAGGGCTGGGGTTAAGAGGCCAAGCCCTCGGAGAGTGAGGTCATCTCTGCACTCTTAGGCAACTGCACATCATGTCAGCGTTGTCGGCACGGCTATCATTCATCGGGTCGGCCCTGAGACGCTCCATCAGATGGGCTGGCCCTCTGAGTCCCATTATGGGAGAAAGGGTCAGTTTCAAGGGAGAGAAGACACTTAGTGCAGGCTGTTCAAGAAGCACAAAATGTATGTACTTAGCAACAAAGATTTTTTGCTGAAGCAATGCTCTGCAGTTTGCAAAGTCCCCTCACATTTATTATTTCAGTTAACTCACACATTCCTCAAATACTGATTAGCATCCACTATGATATGACTTAAGCACAGCACTGAGGTATAAGGATACAGAGTGAGCCAAGAAAAAAAAAAGGTTCATGGTCTTTCACAAAACTCTGAGAAGCAGCAATTGTCACCATTTTACAGATTTATATTTTACTGAGACTGAGGGAGAGAGGTGAGGTAACTTAAGGCCATGGTTTAGATGTGACAGTCTTGCTCTGATGCCTTCTGGGAGTTCCTTCTTTTAGGGCTGCCTCCCACCCTGCTATTCTCTGCACAACATTTTCTAAGATTTGGTTCAAGTCTCACCTGCTTGGTGAAACCCCGAGTGACCACCCGAGTTATAATGACAGCTGTTCCAGAAAGTCTGTTTGTGTGGCAGGTTGAAGCTTTTTTTTTCCTTTTGGATGAAGCTGATGAAAGCTCTGAACTTGTCCAAAAAAATGTATGTTTGCATACATAAAATTATGTAAGCAGTTTCATAAAATGCTGTAAAGTGATTATGGTTCTGCATGGTTCTCTGAAGCCCATCTTCGGATCCCAGGTTAAAGAGATCATTTCCATGGTGTCATTCCCATCCTGCCTTATGTTGTCCTCATGATTTGCTCTTCAACCTACTTTAGAAGCTCCTCGAGGGCATGGATTCCTCCATAACCCTTAAGTCTGTAATAAGTATAGGACTTTGTGCATCACACTTACTCAAGATATGTTTGATTATCAACTGATTGAGACCATCTAAGAAATCTGACAGTCACTTTGGAGTCAATACCTTTTGGGTAGGGTCCCAGTGCCTAAACATCTAGGGCTGGGATTGGGAGGAATAAGCTGGAGGTAGGCAGAAAAGGGAGCTACAGTTAAATAACAGGAAGGAAGGAGCTTATAAGGGAGCAGAAAAAAAATGTCACGGTATTATTCTACAGCCCTCTGTGCATTTATTTTAGACTGGAGACCCCAGGAATTGGAGGAACCGAACAATCTGCCTTGGATGGCATGGAGAGTCGGGCTCGTACAGGTGAGCTTCCCGAATCCTGCTTCCCAGCTTGGCATCCTGTGTTACACTCTTTCCCCAGAGGAGAAATGGGTCAGGTTCTTGGGTTTCACAAACCCATTAAAGACACGCTGTGACAGCTGGTAAGCCTGCAGCTCCTGGGGAGCCTAGGGGAACATGTGCTCTGTCTTTTGTATACCATTGCTGGGGGGCAACGGAGCCTGAGGGAAAGAGGGGGCATGGGGTATGTTCCTCGGAGCTGATAGCGTCTAATCACACCCTAGCTATTTAGGAGATGTGGCACAGCCTTCCCTGTGCCTCAGTCAGGTTTAGCCCAGAATTTGGACTTTGATGAGAGGCTGCCGATCAGATTTCCAGCCTCCAGCGAGGCCAGGTAACAGACACAAAACTTGTCATTAAACACAAGCCCTTCTGGGTGAGCACTCATGACAATGATGATGTCTGTGAGAACTAAGAAATGATTCTAGGTGGGATGGCAGCAACTACCAGAAAGCTTCCTTGTCTGTTCTCCAAATTAGCTCACTCAACAGAGCTGGAGACTGGTCCTGTGGTCGAGAGCTCCTCTCTGTGTTTCAGGCTGGTTCACATAAGCACAGGCTAAGGACATTAGCTTTATTTGGTACCTGGATGTGGCCACAGGCATATCTTACTATGTCGATATGCACTGTGTTGTGACTAACACAGACTGGTTCACTGTGGGAAGGGGAGAGAATATGGGTACCCTGTCTGTCCCTCTCAATTCCTTAGGGTAGCTCCCAAGGTAACTGTGATCTCATAGCCACAGACATGGTATATAGCAAAGGGGCCTAGACCCCGGCAATCTTTTATGACTCAGATTATCTAATGGTCACCCAACTTGTGACAGTGTGCCATCTTTATCCCATATTCATCCATTTGGCTGTGGGGGTTTGGGTTTAGGTCATTTTTATTTTTCAAATTCAATTAAATTAAATAATTACGTTTTTAAAGTAGGCTCCATGTCCAGTGTGGAGTCCAATGCAAGGCCTGAACTCATGACCCTGAGATCAAGACGAACTAAGATTAAGAGCTGGATGCTCAACCGACTGAACCACCAGGTGCCCTGGGGTTAGGTCGCTTTTAAAGGATTCGCTACCCGTTGGAGCACCTGGCTGGCTTAGTCAAAAGAGCATGCAACACTTGATTTCAGGGTCGAGAGTCTGAGGCCTGTGTTGGGTTTAGAGATGACTTAAATATATAAAACATTTAAAAAAGGAAAGGATTTGTTACTCCAGGTCAGAAGTAAATTGAGCAAGAGAAAGGATAGGTACCAGCAGCAGAGATATGCCTTTGCTGATGTTGGCAAGCCAAGAGATGCTGACGTGCCAGATGCGATGATGTTATGCACATCTGTTCTCCCAGGCCCTTGGGGCCACGGCTGGGAAGGGATTATTCATCATTCATCACAGTCCACGAACAGACTGCCCTGTGTGGCCAACATATCAAGGGGTCCTAAGCCAGAGGAGAAGAGTTCAACGGTAACTCAGGCACCAAGATTTCTTCAGTTTAACCAAATAGTTGTTTTGGCAACTGCTTTCAGAAGTGCCATGTATGAACACAACTCATACTTTCAAGAGGAAGAGACAGACCACAACTCAAGATACCAAGGTTATAATTGGACTTCTTCCATTAACTTTTCTGGACATTCTAGGTCTTAATTTCCCCATTTCTCACATGGACAGTAAATGAGTAACTCCTACAATAGGGGTTCATCACACTGGCATGAATAGCCTCAAATGTAATTAATAATCATACACTAACAGAGCAATGGTGAGATGATGTTTGATGTATCTGGGGATAAAAGGTACCATATTTTCATTTTCCATGAACTAGAAAACATAATTAAGCATTCATACCGTAAGTGGGTTCTTTTTTCTTTCTTACTTTATTAAAGGTATATGGTAAGCATCGGACCTGGGTTCACATGCCATATCCTGCAATTTTCTCACTCTATGACCTTGGGAAAGTCATTTGGCCTCTTTGGACCTTGGTTTCTCTACCTGCCGTAGTGGTCTGAATTGCATTTCCCCCCAAAATATGCCCACCTCAGAATGGGACCTTATTTGGAAATAGGGTCTTTGCAGACATAATTAAGGATCCAAGATGAGACTACCCTAGAATTAGGGTGAGTCCTAAATCCAGTGTCTGGAATCCTTATGACAAAAAGGAGAGGAAAATCACCAGACAGAGCAGGAAAAAGGCCATGTGAAGACAGAGGTGGAGAGACTGGACTTATGCTGTGACAAGACGAGGAACGCCGGGAGCCACCAGAAGCTGGAAGAGGTAAGGAAGGATTCTTTCCTAGAACCTTTGGAGGGAGTGTGACCTTGCTGACCCTTAACTTTGAACTTCCGGCCTCCAGAAATCTGAGAGAATAAAATTCTGTTGTTTTTAGTCACCAGGGCTGTGGTAATTTGGCATGGCAGCCCTAGGAAAGGAATCACTTAGAGAACAGGGACATGAAATCTGCCTTCCAGGCTGTTGTGAGCATCTGATCAGATTGTGCATGAAAGAGTGTCAGGTAAAGTCACACAGGGCCACCCGAACAGGGACAGCTACTGTGGGACTACGGGAGCAGTTCTTCAGAGGTGCGCTGGGATTCTGAGAAAGGCTTAGAAAGTGAAGACAGTGATCTGGGGACATCTCTAGGCCAGAAGACAGGCACTAAGCCAGAGACACTGGTGTGCACACTCCATCATTAAAGCTGAGTGGTTCTGTGTGGTGACACAGCAAAGGCCCTTGATGGGAACTCACAGCACAGAAGTGGGTGTGTGGCCCCCACTTCTCTGAGGATGCCTGCAGGGGGCACAGGAGGGCAGGCCAGGTTGCTCTTAGCTCCCAGGTTAGCTCCCTTCCATCCTCGCGATCTCCCTACCTCTCCCTACATCTGAGGGGGATGTTTCAGCTCCTAAACTGTTTAATAAATAAACAGGATCATACTCAACACGGGTAAGGATAGAATGAGGGTAAGGAAGAAGGTAAGGGTAAGGAAGGAATGAGACAGACTGGTGCTGGTGGGGAATATTATTGTTATAAACCCCATGAAGGGCAATTTGGCAATATGTACTAAGAGCCTTTGAAAAACATTTCCAACCACTGACCTAGGGATTCCACCTCCAGAATTCTAGCCCAAGTAAGTTAGATGCTAACCAACCCTCAGGCATAAAGATGCCCCTTGCCACTTTAACACTGCCTTAAAATAAGGTATTTGTGAGGTAAATCATACTTCCTTCTTGCAGCAGAATATTAGGTAGTCACAAAAAAACCATGTTTATAATAGGGGAAATTCTTTAAGATATCATATCAAATAAAAGCAGAACAAAATCATATAGTTATTATTACCGAGCAATGTAAAGGAAGTGTAGACAAACATTTTTAAAAAAAATTCATGATGAAGCATTAATCATGGTTGCCTGTGGGTAGCTGGGTTACTGGGGACTCTTCTGTCACTTTATACCCATCCATGTGTTTTCTGTAACTTTGGCAATCAGTATAAAGCAAGCCAACAAACATGAAGAAAAAGCAGAGAGAGAGAAGAGAGAGGAAAAAAAAAAAAGCCCTGTGCCAGAAACACGTGCGCTGGGACACAGACAGTAGCACCCTGAGGAGCATCTGAGCGGAGGGCTTCCCCTGAGCCTGGTCTTGACACGCCTGGGGGGTGGGGGGAGCCTGCAGCTCTACGGCCCGCATCTGACTCCTCTCCCAGTGTCCACGGCCGGCTGCACGCGATGTTGACTCATCCCTGTGTACATGGACATATTTCCTTTTAATTTGTGTCAGGAATGTGCACCAACCTGTGTGTGTGAAAATGGTAGAAACAACTTGACCTCTGTACAAATTTCATACAACAGTTCAGAAAGGACCAGAAGAGCAATGCTGGAAGGACTCCATTTTAAAATCAAGTCCCTTTACCTGTCATCTTTGTCCTGCCTGGCCACCCCAGCCCTCAGCCTTTCGATAAACAGGACAGAGCTTGCTAGGAGACACCCTTTCCTGATTGCCAAGGAATGTCTGAGCCCCTCACACATCATTAGGAGGTCACTAAGCCGGGCCCCTGCCTTTTGCCTGGGAGCCCAGGAGATCAGTCATCACTGCAGGGCCCAAAAAGGAGAATTTCGATGGGCTCCCCACTCACAGCAGACCTGGAGGTGCCTCAGACAGAAGAGCTTTCCAAGTCAGGCTGACACTGGCATTTCCCAGACAGAATCCCAGAGACCTTCCCTCCTCTGCTTTGAAACAGAAACTATCAAGATTTCTGCCCCTCAAAGTGGGAAGAGAAGAATTGTCTTGCAGCTAGACTGCAATGAAAATATTCCCTGCAGGATGGTCTGCCCTGCTTCTGAGGGTGGAGAGAAAATTTACACATGGCGTTCTGTTACAGGACTCCTAGGGTAAGGCTCAGAATACACCACAAGACAAACTATATCCTCGGAAACCTAACATCTCCTTTTTATTCCAACATCTCCTTCAATGGAAAAACTTCATGGAACTGTATCTCTAAACACAAATGAGCAAACAAAATGGGTTTTCCAGAACAGTCCCGCTCCCAAACAAGTCCTGCGATCACATCAGATATGGGGGAAGGCAAGAGAACTAACATTTATTGTTTATTTTGTATCAGGCATGACCACTTTATAATACCTTACCTCACTAAAATTGCCCCAGCAAGTCTATGAGGTTGGTGCTGACATTCCCATTTTATAGATCAAACAACTGAGGCTAAGAAAAGTAAAATTTTGCTCAAGATGATGATGTCAAGGCTACAGTCAAGATTCTGATTCTAGGTCCAAGGCCGGTACTTTCCCCCACTAAAATTCATGCTGAATTTTCATTTTGAAAATATGGCTGCAGGACCAGTAAAGGGGTTTCCAGTTGAGCCTTCCTATTGCAGAACTTTTAAGTGGTTCTTGCAGTTGGGCAATTGGGAGGCCAGACAAAGAACCCAACCCAACAAATCCTGTGTTTGTCTTAAAGAGACTTCAGTACACCACAAATAAGCCAAATTTGAGGCTTTCTACGGAGGAGAACTTTGAAGTCTGAAACCTGGGACTAAGAAGTCTTCTGTTTTTTTTTGTTTTGTTTTGTTTTGTTTTAAGATTTTATTTATTTATTTGACAGAGAGAAATCACAAGTAAGCAGAGAGGCAGGCAGAGAGAGAGGAGGAAGCAGGCTCCCTGCTGAGCAGAAAGCCCGATGTGGGGCTCGAACCCAGGACCTGGGATCATGACCTGAGCCGAAGGCAGCGGCTTAACCCACTGAGCCACCCAGGCGCCCCAGAAGTCTTCTGTTTTTATTAATTAAATAAGATGTTTCAAAATCATCCGATTTAGCACGATGGCTGGACTTCAGATGTGAAACTCGATATACACACAGACATGCATAGCTTGTCCTTTTGGGTTATTTTTTATCTTCCCTGAGGATCTGCATCTCCTCAGATGAGACCTCTCTGCTTCCTGGGCTGGTTGACATGTCTGCAGGCCCAATTTTGCAGGCCTGGGCCCCTGCTGGCCTCAGGAATTTCAAAGGCCAGGGAGAGAAGTGTGGGCAAAGTGGCTCCTACCACCATTTGCTCCTCTAGGCCCCCAAGGCAGTAGCTGTGGGAAAGAAGGGAGGAACCTACTCTGGGCTGAAGGAAGGTCCTGGATGTGCCTGCAGGTCCCAGAGTTGACTGGTTTGATGCCCTGTCAAGTTTTGGTTTTGTTATTTTGGTAGTCACTTAACCACGTGGGCTTTCAAATGGTGTTTCCAGCTTGGGCAAGAGGCATTTCCATTTGTAGTGTGTGGTCAGCCTTCCACTTTTCTCTGCCACCAAACCCCATCAGCTCTCACTCCAAGGGGCAAAGCTGAAGCAGATTTTTAGCTGCAGGGGTCTTGGATGAAGATTTGTGCCTGGCCTACCATTCTGACACAGGGTATATTATATAACAGGATCCCTACTTTCCAGGCCCTTACAACAAAGCTGTTCACCAAAGACTTGGCCTCAGGGCCTGAGAGGAGCAAGATGAGAAACAGCACTGTTTGGACAATGGGGGACACCCACTAAAGCTGGGGTAGTCGGGTATGGTTTCCATCAGTCATGGTGGCTTGATGGGGGTGGAAGATATGCCACAGTAGGGGGGGGGAATGTCTGGGTAAAAACACGAAGGCAGGGATGTTCCTCAAGTAGAGGCAGTCAGTAGAGTCTACTGGAGTGGAGGGTCCCTCATGAAGAATAATACCTTATGTGGTTCCTCAGAATCGGTGCCCATTTTCACACAGTTATTTCCTTGTGACTGTGGGACCATAGCGATCTGTACCATGGGCAGGACAGATACTGCAGACTCCATTTTATAGATGAGGCTCCCAAGACTCCCAATGGGGAAATGACTTGCTTCAGTCATCTTAGTTTCTTTACTTTTTTTTCTTTTATTGAAGTATAGTCGACAGTCACTTCAGTTTCTTGCCTCCCAGGGTAGTTGTGGCACCCTCTGTTAAGATCCTCAGTGAACAAACCAGCACTACAGAAATATCATCATGGTGGCCTGAGGCAGGTGCCGAAATGGGATCACAGGGCAGACTGGTGACTGACTTTGCTGAAATCCTAACTAGTGCTGGCTTGGGCCCCTTGTCCTACAAGGGCTTCCTTGACTTTTGGCCTCATTTCCTGGTCCTGCGGCCCATGGGGGTGAGCGTGGTGGTAGGGTTCAACACAGTATCACTTGACTTTATTGCACAAGGTGTGTCCATGGCTTGTTCCACACCTGAAACAGTGAGGGTGCCTGAGAATTGTCATTCCCTGCCTTGACATGTCCACGTGTTTATTCAGCCTTGGCTCCTCCCACTGACTCATCATCAGCCTGGGCATGGAAACCAGGGAGGATGTAGGGAAAAGAGGAGAAGCTGCAGGAACACACAGCAGGAGCAATGAGGTGTAGAAATCTTAACAATGTCAATAATCCCTTACAATGCACCCGCTTAGCCCTTTACAAGGTGCTTTCAACTGCCTTAATCCTCACAACACTCCTAGAGAGGAAGGCAAGGCAACTCTTACTAGCCCCCATTTCATGGCTGAGGAAGTGAATGCAGGGAGTTATGTAAGGGGCAGAGATGAGTTTGGAGAACCCGATCCTGTGTGCTGCGCCTTTGCTAGTCCAAGTGTGGGCCACTGGCCAGCACAGCAGCATCTCCTGGAAGACTGGGAGAAATGTAGCCCTCTGCTTAATAAAGCAGAATGTGCACTTAAATCACATCCCCAGGGGATTGTGTGCACACTAGAGTTGGAGAGAGCAGCTTACACCACATTCCCTCACCCTGTTCCGGTCCCTTGGAGTATATCTGGTTCTACATACTCATTTAAAGACCAGGAAATTGAGACCCAGGAGTGGATGGGATACAGCCTGTGACAGAATCAGGAGCAGACAGAACTTTGGTCTTGCAAAGCAGTCCTGCTCCTGCTTAATCCAGCTGACATTCAACTACTGTGCGCCTTGCCTTTCCTCCTCTGTCCCTGCCCCACAAGTTCAAGCCTCAAACCGCTCTCACCTGCCAGGCCCTCAGCCTCACCCCTCAGTTCCAGCCTTGTGTTAAGTGTTAACAGAAGTTCTAGGACCTAGGGTTAACACTCTATTAAAGCAAACAGCCAAGCTGAGACCTCCTGCTACAGTGGAAGAGCCGAGTGGGGGAGCAGAGCACCCAGGGGATCCCAGGCACAGCTGCGGAGGGGTGGGCTGGTGCTCAGCTGTCTCTGCCCTGCCCCACTCGGAGGCCCTACTGCTTTTAGGAGAGGACCAGGCACTCCCTGCTTACCTGTGGAGGGGACGCTACATATGCCTTGTAAAATGCCCACTTCATTAGTAAGTGTGGAAAATGCCCAAATAACTATGTTAAGCTGGTTATAATTTTCCCTCCATTCACCGGTCTCCCTGGGTGCCAAGTTGGGCGCCTGTGGGTAAAAGCAATTCCTAGGCCTTGGCTGGAGCTTGGGGCCAGGATTCCCTCTCCTTCCCCCCCACCCCCCACTTCTACTCTATTGAGGCCAATCAGGATGTTATTCATTTCCCTAGCAGAGATGCAAGTTCAAAAGGGCCAGGAGAGCTCCTCGGCCCAGTCCCACTGTGAGAAATGCCAGTCTTTCCCATGAGAAGGAAGCAACAGATTTTGTTTCTGCTACACTCATGCAAGGAGCAGCCCAGAATGAATATGTGTGTGTGTGTGTGTGTGTGTGTGTGTGTGTGTGTGCGCGCGCGCGCGCGCGCGCGCATTTGCGCACATACACACATGCACGTGCACACACCCACGCAGAAACCTAGCTTTTTATCTCTGGACCTATGGTACATAACGAATTTACAGGAAGATCGGAGTCATCCATAAGGAGAGAGGTGAAAAAAGCCAAGGCGCCAAGAGGTCCCTAGGAGGGGCCTGGAAACCTCATGTTACTATCTCAGACAGACAGGGACCTGTCATCCAACCTTGAGTTAGGGCTAACAGCTGAATGAAAGAATTTCTCATTGTGCTTCATTTGAGTTTCAGAAATGCCTTTAGGGCTGAAAAGCTACTTAGAAGAGCTTTCTCACATCCCTCAGACTGTTAAAAATAAATAAATAAATAAAAACTAAGTGTATTTGTTGTAGAAACACCTACCAAATAGCTCCAAATGAACTTGCAAATTCACCCAAACTCCCCTGGGCAAGTCATTAACCCTTTCCGGACTGGACCTCCCTTTAAAATAAAGAGGCCTGGATAAGAGCTCCATAATCTTCAAATGTAGGAAGTGACTCTCATGCTGTCAAGATCCAAATGGGTGGTGGCACCCCATTTACTGGGTGAACCATCCCCCTCCTTCTTGCCCTGCCTCTGGGGTCCACCTTCAAGAACCAGCAGCAGTAGCCTGTGCTTCAAATCTAGCTGCAATCCCTTCCCTCCATTAGTACCTTCTTATGCCTTATTTTAAAGGCCATTGTGAGAGAGGGTTGGGGAGCAGGTCTATTGGACAGATGAGGTGGCTATAAGTCACTGAGCTTTCTGTCGGTCGAAAGAGCACTTGATTAAGAATGGGAAACTGAGGGCTAGTTCTGGTGCTGGTATATTTTAGCAAGTCACCTCCTGGCCCCTCAGTTTTCTGCACTGTAAAAGAAGAACAGTAACGCTAGTTATTAGTGATGCCTGGGTGGTATAGTCCGTTAAGCATCTGACTCTAGGTTTTGGCTCAGGTCATGCTCTCAGTGTCGTGGAATCAAGCCCCGTGTCGGGCTCTGAGCTCACCATGGAGTCTGCTTGAGATTCTCTCTCCCTCTCCCTCCGCCCCTCCCACTTATGGTCTCTCTCTCTCTAAAAATAAGTAAAGCTTTAAAACAATAATAATACTAGTTATTATTACTGTTAGTTATTTATAATCCTCAAAATTATGCTAAGATTCAAATGATGACGTTCATGATAGACCCTTCAAGACTACAATGTGTAACGGGTACATAAAATATTGACTTTCCTTAGAAGCCAGATGGCTTTATATTGGTGCTCTCACCACTTCTCCCAGATCCTTGGAGACTTAAGGATAATATCTAAGCTGTTTGGCTTCTGGAGGTATGGGAATGTCCACACACCTCAGCACACTGCTCAATCCTAAAATGGGAATGTGAAGTTACCAATCATGTCTTTTTTTTTTTTTAAGATTTTATTTATTTCTTTGACAGAGAGAGATCACAAGTAGGCAGAGAGGCAGGCAGAGAGAGGGAGAGGGAAGCAGGCTCCCTGCTGAGCAGAGAGCCCGATGCGGGACTTGATGCCAGGACCCTGAGATCATGACCTGAGCAGAAGGCAGCGGCTTAACCCACTGAGCCACCCAGGCGCCCCCCAATCATCGTCTTCACTGGAGCTTTAAAGCTGCACAAAACTTTAACTGCTGCCCTCCAGGGTCAAATAGAGCTGACCCTGAAGTTATTCTGATGTCCCAGAGATATCTAAGAACCAAGAGCCTGCAGTACAGATCTTGCCACATAAGAGAGGCCTAATGGGGGCGCCTGAGTGGCTCAGTTGGTTGAACATCTGACTGTTGATTTCGGCCAGGGTCATGGTCACGGGGTTGTGGGATTGAGCCCTGCGTTAGGTCCCACGCTCGGCGCAGAGTCTGCTTGTCCCACTCCCTCATCCTCTGCCCCTCCCCCTGCTCACTCTCTCTAAAGTAAATAAATAAAATCTTTTAAAAATGGGTGCCTAGTAAATGTTTATTAAATGAATGAAGAGCACATCTTTGCTATATTTTGATCTGAAGTCTGAAAAGGAGCACATAAAGGCATTTCCCAGCCACCTAACCTCCAGGCAGCACTACCCTTAAATCTCTCATTCTAAAATAACTCCAAAAAGAAGTGGTCCCTATGCTCCTTGGAGCCACACTCCTTAGTATTCTCCTCAGCAGGTAATTTCTCCCTATAATATTAAAATAAGTATAATTAATATCTCTATTCATCCTGGACAGATAATGTCCCAAGATCAAGTGATTAGGAAATAATATTTATCCTGACTATTCATTCACAACAATGTCTGAATTTCACAGATTTGTAATTTTTTTTTAAAGATTTTATTTATTTATTTGACAGAGAGAGATCACAAGCAGGCAGAGAGGCAGGCAGAGAGAGAGGAGGAAGCAGGATCCCTGCTGAGCAGAGAGCCCGATGTGGGGCTCAATCCCAGGACTCTGAGATCATGACCTGAGCCGAAGGCAGCAGCTTAACCCACTGAGCCACCCAGGCGCCCCCACAGATTTGCAATTTCACACAAGGGGCACAGACCCTCTGCACCATTTCTATGCCTAATAAAATAACTTTAGTAGAAACAAAGCCTTTATTTACAAAAGGTAAATACAACTGATCCTGAGAAGAGTTGTGTGAAACACGCCTCATGATGAGGGGCAGTGAACAGAGTTAGGTCTTAAACATATAAACAAGTAGAGCCAGCTCTGGCCTTGGCAATCAATCACCTAAAAATTTCTTCTTTGTCTACAGGTGTTGCTTCTTCCAAACTTCTTTAATAGGATTTTAACATATGTTTTGTTTTGTTTTGTTTTAAATGCTGGATCCCATTCAGGCCCATTATTCCACAAAACAGAGCAGCCAATCAGACTGTCTACAGCACAGGGCAGTGAGGATGCTCCAGTCCAACAGCTTTCAGAGAAGCAGCACTCGGGCAGTTATCTGTCTAGATGCAGGATTTCCACCAGATTCCAGAGAATTCACTTGCTCAGAAACCCTACTTCAGATGGATGGGTGAGCACTTCTGTCTCCATGCACCTGAGGAGTGCCACGGAAGTGCTGGCTCAAAGGATGGGGGTTCTCCAGAACCTTAGGGGGAATCTGTCTGTGTCTAGGGTGGGAGGTTGGGATGTAGTTTGTGTGGTTGGAAAGTACTCCCAGGTTATAAATCAACAAACTCTGGTCTAGAGCCTCATTCTCAGATTTTCCTAAAGGGAAGAATCGCCAGGGGCGCCTATGGAATAAACAGATGCTCAGACCCTTCTTCAAGATGATCCAATGCAGTGGTTCTGGGATAGGGTCTGAATCTTACCTGGGAATTTGGGGAACCACTGCTCTGGAGCAGCAGGCCCTCGAATCCAGCCTCAGGGGAAAAAGCCTCTGACTCTCCTTCCTCGATCATGGTAGCTCAGCCATAACCACTTGGTCCCCTGTGGCAATCCAGATACCGCGAAGGAAAGCTGCTTGCACTGGCAAATTGCTGACTACTCCTCATCCTTCCTTAGTTTCCTTTGGTTTTCCTCCTCCCTCCCTGACCACCCCCAAGCCTCTCCCTAGCCCTGACTTTGTTCCCTCTGCCCCTCAAATTGTTGTGCTTCTATAGGTTCCACCCTTCACCCTCTTCTCTTCCTTCTTTGCACACTAGCCTGGGTGAGCTCATCTACTCTCATCGTTACAACTATCACTGACATGCTGCTGACTTCCCTAACTCCACTTCTGACCCAGTTCTCTCCTGGCCTCTGGATCCATCTCTGTCTGACCCAACATACGCCACAGGCACCTCCAACTCAGTATGTCCGAAACAAAGTCATCACCTGACTTCTCTGAAACTTCTTCCTTCCCGATTCCCTAAGTGAACTGGCAGCACTGTCTTCTCAGACTCCCCCCTTTCCTCACCCCCACTGATCCGGAAGTCCTATGGATTTTACTTCCTAAGCCCTGCCCAATCTGTCCCCTACTCCACAGCCACTGAGCTTAGACCCTCCTCAGTTCCCATTGGGATTATTCCAACAATCTTTATACCAGTCTTTCCATCCCTTAATATAGCTTCCCTTAACTCTTCTTAGTGCCACCAGAGTGATCTTTTCTAAAAAGTGAATCTGAACATTTAACTCATCTGTCCTCAGGATAAAACCCAATCTTTTTAGCACCACCATCTATCATCTGGCCCTGACCAGCTCTCCACACTCTCTGCACACCCTGGCCCACCTTGCGCTTTGCCACCATGCATCTGAATCGGCTGCTTCTTCTACCTGGAATGTTCTTCCCTAGTCCTATTATTCATCCTTGAAGACTTAGATCAGCTGGGGGAGTCTATCACCTTCCTTCTTCATCTGACTTAGGTCTTGCAACGGCCAACACCCTGGCTTGCCTTCCACGTAGCACACAGTCAACTCCACAACGAACACTTGACGGCTCTCTATTACAGTCCAGCCACTGTGCTGGGTGCTGGGAGTCTGGGTAAAGGGGATGGGTGGCTGAAAGAACAGTAACGTTTTCTGGGCTACTTTCTGACCAGACTGTAAGTTCCTGGAGGACAGTATCTGTGGCTGCTGTTTTGTTGTTGTTGTTGTTGTTTAATCTCTGTATTCTGAGTGCATAGCATGTTGCCTCAGTTCTTGGCACTTAGCAGGGAGGAAAGAAGGGAAGGAAGAAACTGGGGTTGTCTAGCCCAGAGAACAGACTGAGGGAGCTGAGATTCTAGTACTCAAATATGTGAAGCACAATTTTATGGAAAAGAAAATCAACGGATCGATCAATTGATCGATCAATTAATCTATTTAGTGGCCCCAGAGGCCAAACAGGACACAGAGAGAAAAGACAATGGGATGATGTATTTCAGACCAACATGAGAAGAAGCACCAACTGCCAGGACAAGCTACCTTATACTGCCCACTCAAGACTCAACCCATGTGTGAGTTCCTCCATGAAGCCTTCCGGGAGTCCTCCGGGCAGGGAATGGTCCCTCTACTATATCTCCACAGCACCTGCACAGCCTCTAACGTGGTGCGTCCGTGACTGCAGTGACCCATTCTCCTGTCTTCCCCTCAGCTTTGTGCTGTGAGTGTTTTGCCTTATTTTTGTATTCACAGGGCCTTAAGATGCAGTACAGGAGATGGTTAAAGGCTCAGGCTTTAGGGCTCTTGTTCTGTCACCTAATAGTTGCATAATGTTGGGCAAATTAGTTACCTCTCTTGGGTCAACGAATACCTCTTTCAAATGGGACTCAAAAAATATTAAGGCTTCAGTGAATGTGTTCAGTGCAGTGTCCGACAAGAGTGAATGCTTACATTTACTACTATCCTGCTGGTCCTCGTCACGACTCAGTGAAGGTCCTGTTTCACAAAGAAACTGAGGTATAAAGAGACTTTGCGTTGGGCCACAGAGCTGGACCCTAGGGCCAGGATTTTGGACATCTCAGATAGTATACTTCTCCTAGACTTAAACTTTTAAAAAGGTTTTCCCCTTGATTTTTCATGCTTAAGTGAGCTGAAAATAAAAGGAAGTACTTTGTTCTAGAAGGGAATACAAATGTTCTTTGTGAATTCCATCACCTCTTCTAAAAGAATTCTCTTATCAATCAGGAGAGAAGCACAGAGCTCACAGGAGCTGTCGAGAACGGTGTTCCTCGTCCTTTTGACAGGACTCTACAGACTCTCGAAGTCAACAGCTGGACTTCAAAGAAGATTATGGCACGACACCACTGTCACCTTCTAAGTAACAGTAAAAGCTGAGAAAGTACGATGCTTAGGTGCATGACCAAAGCACTGCTCCTAGCCTCACAGTTCACTGACTGTGACTTCACCTTCATTCCTGTGACTCCCTCACCTGGATCTTGCAATAGCCTCTTCTAGTATTGGAAGCAAGAAATCCCACCTCTTGATCATGAAACTTCCTATTTGTCTATCTCCTTCACTTCCTTATTCTTCCTAATGATGCCTTTCCACCTCATTGAGCCTGCTAGGCCCTGGAGCCCTTCCCTGTCATCCCAATCCACTGGTTCCCTCCCAGTGACACTTCTCCACTGTCCATCTTGGTATTCAGGCTTGTAAGTCCAATAACACCCTCAACACCTGCCCCTCAACCACCCTCAACCACCGCCATCACTGCTCCCCCTGCTTTGCCAGATGCCTCCAGGATGATCCGCCCACCATCCAGCCACCTGATTCCTCTGCTCCCGCTCCTGGGCTGCTGGGCTGTGCTCGAGAAAACCTCACACTTACATCCACTGGCACCAAGACAAATTTACCAGCGAGGCCTTCCCTGCTCCTCAGCCTTTTTTTTACCCCACCCCCATTCATTCCTGGTCAGTTCCCTCCTGTATTTCCTCTTCTTCCCAAACCCCCTAAACCTGTCACAACTCTCTCCCTCGTTCTCAGCAGATGACCTGCCAACTAACTGCCTTTGGGATTTCTGTTTTCGTTCTTTCTTTTAAAGATTCAGAAGACCATGCATCTTAAAAGTGACCAGTGTAGGAGTGACAAGCACAGATCACAGCCCCTGAAGAATCACCCCGTCAGCCAGTCAGGCATACTGGAAGCAGAGTCTCCTCTGATAAGAGAAAGCAGGCGAGGGGGTGTCGGCTGGGAACCAGAGAACCGCTCTTCCCGCCTTTAGTTTCCCACTGAATACATTCTGGAGGGTTTTTGATTTTGCCCTTGTCACTTCTACTCTTCATCAGAGAGCTGCTGCTGTGTGAGGCTGAGTGGCGTCCTAAGGTGGGAGAAAAAGATGATTACAGCAGGCGAGTGAGCCCGTGCCCAGGCAGATGGCTTATAATCCAGAAATGACCCTGTATGGTCTCCACATGAGAAGGGACAAGGCAGTCAGCATTCCTGTGAGATTTGCAGGCTCGCACGCACGTGGATGTGTATCTATTTCAGAGTCATCCCAGGAGTCAGAAAATACCTGTCCAAAGTGGCAGAAAGGTGCGAGAGTGATGCCTCCACGCCTTGGCATGGTTGCCAGGCCTCGTGATGACCCAGCCCGCGCTCACGCATCCAGGCTCCTCTCTCCCCCTCCCTCCCTACACCTTGCATGAAACATAAGGAACCCCGTTCTGTTCCTCCAGTGGAGTGTGCTCCCTTTCGCCTCTGGGCCTTTACATCTTCATCTCGCTCATCCTTTGATGGCAGCTTAGACAGAGCTTCTGGGCACCCTCCCTGACTCTCCTCTAGATGAGGCCAGGTGCCCCTGCTATGGGCTCCCGAAGCAGAGCCCCCTGAAGCTACCTCACCACAGTACGCTCCATGAATATTGCTGGTGTGTCTGTTTCCTCTTCTAGAACAGAAGCCCCCAAACGCAGAGATATCATCTGTCTTGTTCTCCGTAGTATCCTCAAAACTTAAGACCCATCTTCTCTAATAGCTCTATACTGATCCCAGAAAAACCAAGGGGTTTAGATGTGGACAGAGCACCCCTGTCAGTACACAGAGGGAACAAAGTCCCGGTGAAGATGAAGCTGGGCCTGAGAGGGAACCAGTCAGGGCCCAGCGTCAATGGCTACAGGCTTCACGAAGCAGTGGGCCCAACTCTCAATATAGGCTCCTGGATGAAGAGACCCACGTCTCTGATAAAGCAGAGGCAACTGGTAAGAGTTGGCCCTTGAAGGCCAGGGGGACTTGCTGTCAAAGGACAATGCAGGCAGGTAAACTTAGGTTCCCCTAAGTAACAAGGGCTTATGTGTTCCAGCTACTTCTGGGTTCCAATGAGACTCTCTAAATCAGTTGCAGTGCTCTCTCAGATTGGAGTTTTGTGCTGCTCTGGCCTTCACCCCTGGCCTGCTGTCAGGACTGCTGGCCCTAGTCTCCAGCTCTCTGATCTTATTATGGACATTCACCTGTCTTAGCTCGCCCAGGACCTTCTTGCCAACCAAGATTTCATCTGGCCAACTATACCCAAGCCTGCATCCAGCCAGACCCTCAGTCCTGCTGGAATGAGTGGACTTCCCCAAGGACTTTGTAGCAGGAAGAGAAAGTTGGATCAGGAGTGAGGGCAGGGCAAACAGAGAGAGTGCCCCATGGAGGCTGCAGAACTGAACCGAGCAAAGAACACTGCCACAGATTTGTTTTGCTCGTTCTAGGCAAAATGCCCAACTGGCACTGTTTTGGGAAGAATTAAGCTGCTTTTGTCTCAGACTGGGGATAATCACAAATTCCTGGAGGATACTATTGAGAAGGGACCTGTCAAGAGAGACATTTGATCACACAGATCTGGGAGGGGAGCGGCAGTGGCATGTTGGTTATCTCGCTGTCCAGCTGTTTGTCGCAACTTTCCGTGTACACTTCCTCAACCGGTACTTCTCAGCAGGGCTAGGAAGGTTTCCGAATATAGGGAGGTACAGGTCTCATCCCAGGCCATCGGGTGTAAGATTGGAGCCTGTGCATGTGTATCCCCAAGTAACTCTGAGGCACTCTTTGTGGCTATAAGCCGTGACCAGATCAGTGCTCCTGTCCAGGTCAGCATGTCTGCCTTGGCCAATGTGCTCAGAGAGGAACATGGCAGGGAGGCTGATGGGCTGATGGAGGCATTGGGTGCCCACCCTCCATGAATCGACCCACCTCAGTAGCAACTAGGATGAGGTGGTGAAGGACAGCTTACCTTCTGGGAGCATGTAGGAGTATTTTCAACTTCCTTTAAAAGGAAACCTCTTTATACAGTGCCTGGATAGAAACCCCCAACCGTTCACTGAGCTTACTTCTCTAGGGTAGTGCTCATCTCTGCGTGCTCAGTACTGTAATGGGTGATCAACATGTGCTTGGCTAAGTGAATGAGCCACTGAGACCACCTTCTTTGGGTGTGGGCTCCCTGCCTAAGCAGGGGTGGGGGGGGTGGTTGGCCCATGAAGACAGAGGGATGGGAAAACTCAGCAGTTGGGAGAGTCCTAGACTGCCATCCTGCCCACTCACTGTGCCTGAGAGTCAAGAAGGAAACATTCTTAAGAACCAAGCCCTGCTCAAATAATAAATAAAATCTTAAAAAAAAAAAAAAAAAAACCAAGCCCTGAACCACCATGGCTCGGGCATGTTCTTAGACACCTAAATTCCTTAAAACTAAAATATCATATTATTTCCATTTAGGAACTGGTATCCAAATTAGCCCTAAAAGGAAATGTCCATTTGTGTCCCATTCCTGACTGCTAAGTTTAGGATATTTTGGATATCAGAGAACAGTCAAGAATACCTGGGTGGGTCTGAGTGGGCAGAGAGGAAGCCAAGCCGTCTTTGGGTGCTGAAACTCACGCTGTGGAGCGTGATAGCAACAACTGTGGCTTTGGATCAAGTATGGCTTCATGGGGTCTGTGGAAGGCCTGCTGGCCTCCTGTGGGAAGGCAGTATGGTACAGTGCCCCGAGCACTGAACTTAGAGTCTGAAGGCCGGAATCCACTGCCAACCAGCTGAGTGTCTCTACAAAATACCTTGCTTCTATAAGCTTCAGTGTTCTCATGTGTCAAATGTGGGTAAGATATCTGCCCTCCCTACTTGAAGGGCTGTTGAAAGAACCAAGTAAAATAGGAAGTATATATATACTTCCTGTTTCTGTAAATCCTGAAGTGATGTATTTTGATAAAATACCAGGATTTCCTTTGGGGACAATGCCTGCCCAGCGGTCCTCCCCTGCAGCTGATTTCTCTCCCACAACCCTTCTCACTCTTTCCCAATGCAGACTTCTCTTCTTTGCTTCATAAAACCCATAGCTTTGACTCTGCTGGCCTAAGACTATACTGCCCCTGCCCCTTCTTGTCCAGCCCCACTCCCTCCCCGCCT
Organism: Lutra lutra; assembly: GCF_902655055.1. Classification (NCBI taxonomy): domain Eukaryota; kingdom Metazoa; phylum Chordata; class Mammalia; order Carnivora; family Mustelidae; genus Lutra; species Lutra lutra. Next base: position 35,206,950 of record NC_062293.1, read on the forward strand.
CACCACATCCCTTATTCTTCTAAGAGTTGAGCTCCCGATTTCTGTCGTAAGTCACACAGATGATCCTTCCAACAACCCAGTCTCTCAGTTCCTGAACTTTCTGATTTCTAGCGCTCACCTCCTTTGCCTCTGCCACTCACCACGATAGCCATTCCCTTGATATAATTAACAACTGCAAACACCATCACAATCTCAGTTACCAAAGTATCCCACTACTGCCTTTCTTTCTAGTACTGCAACTCCATCGCTTCTCGGCCTTTTGGCTAAGATCAAGTGTAGTACCGCAACTCCAACAATCCTTCCACCCCACCTAGGTCTCTAATCCACTGATCCTGCCTGCCTTGGGTCCTTCTCCTCCCACCATACGCTATTGTTTTACTTTCTTTCATTTAAAAATTTTTATTTATTTATTTGAAGGTGGGGAGGGAGGGGGAAAGCAGAAGGAGAGAGAATCACAAGCAGCCTCTGTACTGAGAATGGAGCCCGACATGAGCTTGGATCTCATGACCCTGAGGTCACAACCTGAGCCAAACCAAGAGTCGGACGTTTACCAACTGAGCCACCGAGGTGCCCCTGCAATTGTTACACTCAATCCCTCACACTCACTGTACCCCTCTTTCCCTTTGCTACACTCCCCTGGTGAAATCAAAACCTTGTTAATCTGCCCACTCACTGTCCCCATGTGGTTACTTGTAGTTGGGAAAAAAGCACATCCTGCTAACCAGTCTTACTTCAAATTCATGATCACTAAGAGCAAATGGGCTTTTTTTTTTTTTTAGGATTTTACTTATTTATTCAACAGAGAGACAGCAAGAGAGGGAACACAAGCAGGGGGAGTGGGAGCAGGCTTCCCGCTGAGCAGGGAGCCCGATGTGGGTCTCGATCCCAGGACTCTGGGATCATGACCTGAGCCAAAGGCAGACACTTAATGACTGAGCCCCACAGGCACCCCTACAAATGGGCTTTTAATGCTGCCCTCTGATCACATCTCCTCAGTCCATCTGCTCTCCCACTCTTCTGGCCAGTGACTTCCCATGCCTTCTTCACCACTTCCATGCTTAGCTGAGGATATCGATCGCACTTCATCATGAAAACTGAAGCAATCAGAAGGGGATTTAAAGTCCTAGTTCTGCACCTACCCAGCCACCTGCATCTGAGTGCATATGCTCCCTCCCCGCACCAAGGCCAATCCGGCCACCCATGCCCTAGACCCCATTTCCTCTTGTCAGCATCATGCCTGTATTCCCTCTAATAAATGAATGTCTTGACCCCACTTCCTCCTCTCATTACCATCCCATTTCTTTCTTTCCCTTAGAATTCCTTGAAAGAGATGTCTAGACTTGTTGTCCACAATTTCCTTCCTCTCTTTGAACCCAGTCATGGTGTTGCCCCACCTCTCCACTGAAACCACTCTTCCAAAGTTAATGACCACCATATTACTAAATCCCACGGCTGTTTCTCAGTCATCTGACCAGACCTATCAGCAAATCGAGTCACTTGGCTCTAAATGTTGAGACTCCCAAGTTTATAAGCAAAGGCTTGGTCAGGCCAAGAACGGATCAGAGAAGTCCCAGTTTGTGCACCTTCAGGTCCCCCCTTCCCCGGCTTCCTGCTGTAGCCTTATCTCCTGAGTCTCAAGTGAGCTGGTGCCTGGGGGATCTACTCGCTGAACCAAAATCTGTTCTTCACCGGCTTTCAAGGTGTAACACAGGGATGCAGGAGAAGGGGATACTGGTGGTGAGGGCAAGGGGCAACTGCCAGCTGCGGAACATGGCCACCGACCATCAGCTTCTGCGGGCTCCACACGACGACCTTCCTAGGAGGTCACATGTTGCCTCTTGAATAGACTGTAGTGAATCCAGAAGAATAAGAGAAAATGGGAGAACCTGATGGTTTTTCGCAAACTTTTTTTTCCCTTAAACCAAGATGTTAAAATCTGGCTCACTGAGAATGTGTATGAAGAGGGACGTGACTGCCACGAAGGACAGAAGTGAGGGTTCACTTAATTTGTTGTTTTTCCTTTCTTTTTTGGTTATGGCACCAGACAGCCTTCCCATTTGGGGACTGATAAGGATTTGCCTTGGGACACTGAAAAAAAATAAATAACTTTTCTCAGTGTCACAAGGGAAAAATGTATTCTTCCTGGGAAATGGGAAAGGCATTAGTCAGGGTGAGGGCAGAAGGATCCACTCCCACGTTGGCTGATTTGCCAGATTCGGCGGTGAAAGGGCTGCCTCCCAGCCCGGAATGGGCCTTCTCCTTCCAGGCCGGGTTTAGCCTGACTCACAGGTCCCAAAGCCCCTACCTCCACTCAGCAAACAATGCCAGAAAAACATCTGCTACCCCTAACCCTCCGCTTCCCAAAAGAAATGATTAAAAAGTTAAAGAAACACTTCCATATGGAAGAACCCTATCCCAACAGGTCACCACAAAGATACTTCAAACACAATAAAACAGGAAGAACTAAAAAAAGCAGAGAAGTTCACAGAACCCACACAATCTTTTATATAGGGGGGAAAAAGCCACCCTGGGTAACTTTACACAGTTCAGAACACCATTTGGCAGTTAAGTATGTCCTTAATCTGCTCAATTTGCTTATTATAGTAAAGGTTTAGGAGAATTTGAGAGTAGTGGCCAAAAATACTGCAATAATCTCTATTCCTAAAGTAAACTCACAGAGCAAATTAACTTCTTCAACTGAACTATTGCGAAGTTGAAGTCCCCCCCACACACACACCCAGCGCCGACGTAGAAACAGGCCACGGGGAAGCCACGGTTGCTTAAAGGCAGAACCACTTCAGTGGACTTAGCTTATTCATCCCACAAGTATTTACTGGGTGCCCAAGATAAGCCAGGTCTGGTACTAGTCACCAGGAAACAAAATTACGTGTAACATTAAGCCCACCTTCGTGGTGTTTACAGCATAGAAGGGATACTGTAGTTCCTAGGTTAGAACTAGGACCTTCCACCAAGGGAGGGGTAGAACAGAAGCACTGGGGAGAGGCCACCCAGCAGAGAGCACAACTTTGGAGTCACACAGATCTGGCTGCTTCCTTCTTAACTGTGCCACAGAAGTGTGATGTGGAGCAAGGCCCTCACTGAGCCTATGCTTTCCTCAGCTATAAAATGGGGATGGAATGAACTCCCTTGCAGGGTTGCATAAGAATGAACAGAAACAGGGGCACCTGGGTGGCTCAATGGGTTAAAGCCTCTGCCTTCAGCTCAGGTCGTGATCCCAGGGTCCTGGGATCGAGCCCCCGCATTGGGCTCTCTGCTCAGCAGGGAGCCTGCTTTCCTCTCTCTCTCTGCCTGCCTCTCTGCCTACTTGTGATCTCTGTCTGTCAAATAAATAAATAAAATCTTTTTTAAAAAAAAGTTAAAAAAAAAAAAAAAGAATAAACCGAAACAGGATGCCTGGGTGGGTCAGTGGGTTAAGCATCTGCCTTCAGCTCAGGTCATGATCCCAGGGTACTGGGATGGAGCCCCGCATCGGGCTCCTTGCTCAGCGGGGAACCTGCTTTTCCCTCTCCCTCTGCCTGCTGCTCCCCCCTGCTTGTGCTCTCTCACTCGCGCTCTCTCTGTCAAATAAATAAATAACATCTTAAAAAAAAAAAAAGAATGAACAGAAATACACATAGGTATTCCCCTGATTGTTGATACTAGGGAGACTTTTTCCATCTCTAAAGCCCTGTGAAATGCTAAAAGGCTTCAGCTAAGAACCCTGTAGATAATTAAGGCCAGAGGAGAGGGAATGGACAGAAAATGACCTCTAATGAGGGAGAGCAAATAAGAAAAAGGAAAAAAAATAACACCGACAAAAAAAGTTCCCCTGGTATTCAGTTTAGGTGGATTAGAAATAGTGATTTTCTTTGGAGAGTAAAAACAGAGGCAGTTCACACAGAGTTTGGCAAATCAAGGGCCAAGGGCAGCCTGTCAGGAGCTTGGCAGGATGATGATGGGAGCTTTCTCTTCTCCAAGGGGAAGGCCTGGGGCTGAGGGCACCGGGCAAGGCTGAGCCTCCCATCTAGGAGGCTGCAAGCTGACTTCTTTGGCTACATCCCTTGGGCCTTAAATTGCTTCCTGAGGCGAGGACCTGGCTAATGGTTTATTTACAACAGGAAGAAGCAATTACCTTGGAGAACACGGAGTCATATGCCCCATCATTAGCCAGGAACACCGCACTCTACCAATAACCTCCAAAGATATATGAACCAGTGACTGCCCCCACTTCAGGAGTCTGCCACCCCTCTCCTCCCTACTCTACCTCGGTGATGATTTTAAACAAAGTGTGACAGAGAGAGCCTGAGTTGAGCTCTGAGTTAGGAAAGGATAGAGTTATTTGGGGTTCTGCTGCTGCCTCTTCTGTGTCATGTTGGGCCTTTTTTGTGAGACCCCAGTCCACTGTGGGCAAAATGACATGATGTGTTCACGCCCCCAAACTACCTTCTCCCAAAGAATGCTGTGGGTAACATTAAAACAAACAAAAAGTGGATAGAGGAAAACTCCTTGTGGGTGAAGGAAACAGAGCACTAATACAAAGTACTCAGGCCCAGGAGTGTGGGGAAGCCAGACTTGGAACACTAACAGTGTATCTCCAAAACTCGAAAGCCAGATTATCCATCAAGGAAGAATTGGCAAGGCCGCTGCCAGGGAAGCTGGGTGTGGTGGTAGTTGTGGGGGGGGTGGGCGCAGAGATGGGTACGGTTTCTAGAAAGACCTACTGAGAATGGGAGGCAAGCGGGAAGCTCTCTATGGGAGGAGGCTGACAAAGACAATGGGAAAGAAGCCGAAGGAAATGCAGGCTGTCTGTTCTGATATTTCATATCCAAGAACTGAAGGCAGAAGAGGTGCAAAAAGCTTAATAGTATTTGTAGTTCAAATTAAAGTGTTCAAAGCCCCGTTACAGAGCAGGGTAATGTATGCAATGACATCTGGGACTGTAATCAGCAAAGCGCTTTCAAGAGCTGCCAAAGCAAACAGCCAAATAACAAATCCACTTTACAGATCATCAATCTGGTCCAGGACTTGCCAAGGTAAATAGTACAAGGCTGAAGTTTTCTTTGCAAACCAAGGAGCTGGGAGTTTAGCGAGGCCGTGATCCAGAGCAGCACCGTTGGGGCAGGGCCTCTGGAGCCTCGCTCGCATCAGGAAAGCTGACAAGGCCTGCATCTGAGCAGGACAGAGAGAGGAGGTGGGAGTCTGGGCAGCCTCCTGCTCCGGAGCGGGGTCTGAAGACAGTTGTCACTCTGTGCAGCCACCGTAGCTGCCAGGCTAGGTGGTGACCTCGCAGGGGCCCACTCTCCAGCCAGAGTCCCCCAGAGCCTCCGGGCTCTGACCAGACTGGAGTTCGTGGGCTTCTAAGACAAAAAAAAAAAAAAAAAAAAAACAGCCCAAAGTTGCTTTTTCTCCCTTTTTTCCAGTCACTATGAAGGACCATGAATTCTCAACACAATGATTTGTTTAATGTGTTTTCCCACCCAGACTGGGCAAATAGCTTCCTGACTGCTTGGGCTTCTCACTGGGGTACCCTAGGCCCCACTCCTGAGTCTTGTCCACAGGAAGTCCCAGTCAGTATCTGGTAGCTGAGGGGGCAAATGAATGAGAACTACCAAGTACAGAGCACCTCACATGTGCAGGACTGCTAGTCTAGGGACGTGGCTTCATCCTTAAAAGGAGCTTTATGAGGTACCATTACTGCCCTCCCCCCCATTTTCCAGGTGAGGCCATGGAGGCCTGGAAAGGCAAAGGTCATTTAATTCAACTTCCTCCACCATCAATATTAATTAATTAGCACAAATCACTGGTGGTGGGGAGATGGCTGCTCTGGTGGTCCCTCCACCGTGTGCTTTGCATGTCTCATTGCACGGGATTCAGAGAAGCAACCAAAAAAATACCTGTCAAAAGCCTGGCAAAGGAGACCAGAGTTTATTCTGCTTCTTTTTTCTTATGTTAAGGATGTAGGGCAAGAACAGCTGTTTTGGGTGATAGCAGAAGAAGAGGTATTTCCAAAAAATCAGGTGCCTTGACTGCGGGCCTACTGTGCACCAGCCCCAGATGGCAGGACTCGGCATGCGGGGCTGGGAGGGAGTGGGCCCCTCTCTACCTCTGGGAGGAACCTGCTGCTCTGACTTTACTGAGCACACAGAGGCCTGAGGACTTTAATGGCTGAAAGGGGGCTTCGCAGAGGGAGGTTTGCCTGTGCTAACTACGAGAAAAAGATACGGGCTGAAACTGATGTACATCTACAAGAGGGCAGTGATGTGTCTGAGGAGGAACTCTGTGGTCTGGCCATCAGAGCTTTATTCTTTCACTTTTTTAAAAAAAGTTTATTTATTTTAGTAATTGCTACATCCAACACGGGGCTCAAACTCACGACTCCAAGATCAAGAGTGGCGTGCTCTACCAACTGAGCCTGCCAGGCGCCCCTCGAGCTTTACTCTTGAGTGAGCTCTTGCAAAGAGCCATGGATGCAGGCTCTGGTTCTTTCTACCAGACACTGACGTCTGCTTGGGAAACTCAGAGCACAGCAGAAGTTTCAGCCTCAGGAACTGGGGCCAAGTCCCATAAAGGGGTCAGGCGTTTACTGGTTACTAATAAATGGCATTTACTGGTTACTAATAAATACTACTTGCTATTCTGAGTTGAACCTGTGACACTTACTTTTCAAAAATTACAATTCAGTATTTTTTGTGGCACCTTTGCCCTCTATGACCTATTATGTACAAGGCATTGGCTTGATGCTTAAGTACATTCTACATTCTTCTTACAATAAAATCTGTGACATAGGCTTTATCCATCCCATTTTATAGATAAGGAAACTGAGGCTCAGAGAAGTTAGATCACTTGCCCCAAATCATCTAGTTCACCCTTATCTTCCACATGATATCTGTGACTTCTAGAAAGGAATGATCCCCACGTTCTCTTTCCCTCAACAATCTTCAATGCAGAGCGCTTTGACAGGAGCTGGGAAGCACTTCGTTAATGCTTCTACTGCACAATGATCATCTGTGTATACATCTGCCTGCCCTGCTAGATCCTGAACATCTCGGGGTGGGGTGGGGTGCAGAGAGATTGTATCTGATTACTGTTCTGAATCTCTAGGGCCTGGGGTCCTATAATCTGCATCATGGGGGCCCATCAAATCATATGCTGAGTTAATCCAAATGAGTGAATTGATGAATGCATCTATGCATTCTGACCTCATTTCTCAATCAGGGAGATGAAGGACCAGAAAGGTTCAGGAACTTAATAAAGCTGTAGAGCTAGTCTAGTGGGCCAAAGAGGGGCTCTTGGGCTCAAGAGGAAGGAAGGACTGGCACAACGGCATGGTATGCGTGGGACTGGCCAGGGCTGGGGCAGCAGGGAGTGGGCCAAGAGGAAGGTATGCTACTGGGGGTGATGAGGCAGACGCCCAACTGTCTCACAAAATGCCTCCATTTTGTTCTGGGGCTGGCTTGAGGTCAGGGACAATGGTTGCCTGATGGGAACTGGTGCCTTCCGAAGATTACAGGTAGAGATTTGCAGCCGGGCACAAACCTCTCTGAAGACAGAGCTTTTCCCTGAGCACTAGCTACGGTGGCGGGGCTGGCAGAGTCTGAGGGGCGGGTGGCTCCCTGGCAGTCACTGCTCTTGTTCTCCTCACCGAGACTGCATTCTGAGGCTCATGCAAGCTGCTGCCCGACCATGCCCACCCAGGTCCAGACACAGGTGTGTGGTGGCACCAGGGAGACAGGAAGAGCCAGAAAAAGCACCCTACCAGGACACTCTCTCAGACAGATGCAAGGCTGCAAGGACAGAATTTTGGGGAGTGCTGTGCTTTACCAACAGCATTGAACTTGGAGTCAGGAAGCCAGGATAGAGCCCTGGCTCTCTCACTGCCTCTTACTTGCAACACACCTTCTCTGAGCCTTGGGGAGAAGAACTCCTACTTCACAGGTTGGTTGTGGAGATTCATGAAAGTCAGGAATTTGAAAAAACTCTGTAAAATTATAATATACTCATCATATGAAGTTTCCTTTTCTGCTGTCAGGTTGTTCCTCCTCCTTCCAATCTGTAGCCATAAGCCCTATCAATCGGTATTTGCTCTCACAAACACGGTGAGCAAGGGCTCCATCCTGCTGGGGTAGGAAGCTCATCTCTAGAGTGGAGAAGGGATGGAGGAGAGAGCACTGGTTGTCAGAGCACAAAGTTCAAGGCCTAGAATGCTCTTTACCTGAGAGCCACACACTGCTTGGCTAAAGCTGGGCATACCTGAGACCCACTGTCCTAGTGAGACTCTGTTTCAGGTGGGTCACCAGGCAGTAGTTGTTCAAAGAATGCCTTCTTCTCATGCCCCACTAAACTCCAAAGAGAAGCCTATCTGGGTGCCTCTCCACAGAGCCTAACTGGGCCTATGCTCTTCAGAGAGTCGACCAGTGGCCTAGCTCCAGAGCCCAGCCGGCTGGGCAGCAACTCTCCGAACTTGTCTGAGGCAGCCTCGCCCTACTCATGGGAGGTCGGGATGCACATGCCAAACCAGAGACACATATGGAGACGATTAGTCCAACACTCAAAAGAAATGGGCCGGCATAGGATGATACATAGAAAAGGCCGGTTTGGTACAAACCAAAAAAGTACACCACCCAAACCCATTACGGGCTCAATTATGGGAAGACAAAGCTCTTGTCAGCACCAGTGATGAGCTGAGGGTTCAGAATGGGACTCACTTTGGGCCAATAAGTACACCTGCTGTGTGTTGAGCACACACCGATAAGCCACAGCACATGGAAAGGACAGAAACGTGTCCTCTCTTCATGGGTTTCTTGACAAGAATTCCCTTTTCCCCTTCCCTAACTCCTAAGTGTGGGTTGTAAGAAGGGTTATAATCATTTGGAACCTTCCTTTCTGCCAAAGTGGGCAGTAAGGGTACTCTAGAAGAAAGGGAGGGGGGTATCTGGCTGCTTTCCAACCCTCCCTCACTCCCAAGGAAACTGCAGAAGCTCTAGTGTTCACACCCGGTCAGAAACTCATTCAGGGAACAGGATGGAGAGAAACAAGCCAATGGGGGTTTGCCACATTCTCACCAACAGCATCTGAACAAGTGCTTCAAACTTTGAAGAAAGGCAGCGGCCACAGTTAACCTGCTGTGAGCTGACCATCACTTCTGCAAGAGTTTCTTGGGCTGTTCTGTCATGTCCCCCCCAAACCCCCTGTTGTCATCTAACTCCTAACAGAGCTCATCTCACGTCTCCAACATTGACTACTCATTTGCAAATATCTCCTTGCCTCTGTAGTCCCAGTGCCTCTCCAAATACTTTTGGTATGCCTACAGGGAGAGAAGGTATCTATTCCAACAGTTTTTATCATCATTCACCATCATTCCTTCTCCAGGGACATGCCTAGCCCAAACATCTCTTCCGTGAAGACTCACAGATCCAACTCCACTGATGTAGAGTCAACCTCTTGACATCTGCTCGGAAACTCAGTGGGCCCGAACCTCCTTCTCCACATGACCGGCAACCCTCGGTGAATGAAGTAAAGATAGTAAAATAAGGCAGAACACTGATGCCACAAAAAGTCCTGATGACCATCCCTCCTACATATCACTGCCCTGTCCACTGCTGTTATCGATCCCAGCTTAATCTGTGCCCTTGCCTCCTCTGGGACTTCCACAGCAGTCTGCTTCCTGAACGATCTTTCCAGAACTCAAACACGATCCTATGACTCTATGTTGTGAACATATTTCCCAGTGCTTTTAGGATAACACTGAGATCCTTCATAGGAACAGTAAAGGGCCCACAGCCTGAGCCCACGCTGTTCTCCCCTCTGGACACCGAGCTCGAGCCACATAGGTCGTCTTTCACGTGGACCACTCTCCTCCCCTCCCTCACCCCTGCCTCCTTTGCTGACTGAACTCACCCTGTAGGGCTAGCTGAAATGTGACTTCCAGAGGGAAACTCTCCTCGAATACCACTTTTACACCACGTGGAATTTCTCCTCTATTACACTTCACACAATTTACAATTATGTTTATTTGTGAGGTTATCTGATTGGTGTCTTTTTTCCTCCATGGACCACAGACTTCACAAGCTCTGCTGTGTCCACACCTAGCACATGGAATAGTACCCAGCGCAGCATTTCAGAGATATTTGATGGATACTGAACTCATGGGTTCTTGGTAATATACGACAACATGAATTTTCCATTTTTTTTTTTCTGTTAAGGTTTCTTTGCTCTATATTTTAACCAAACTTAGTCAGATACTGTGAGTTTTTTGGTGGGAGAAGCATTCAGCATGACTGGTTCCCACATGACAGTCCCTCGGGACCACCCTACACTGTTTATCCTGCCAAAGACACCAGGGGAAATGGAGACACTCTTCTCAAAAACACCTCCTAAAAGAGCCCCTGCTTGGTAGAGTTGGCCAATCTCTTTCTTGCTGGTCAGACCTATTACTCCTGGAATCCAGCCAGTCATTTTTTGAAAAAGAAGTCCTGTCACTTTAAGATTTTTGTCCTTTGCCTGGGCCATATATTAGCGTTTCTTGCTGTAGTGGCTATGCTGCCTGCTGTTCAAATTTGTCCAATTAGACACAGCCCCACAGGGTGGAATTTAGTGTGAAATGTGCCTGCCACTGACCAAGAATGAACTGGTGTGTAGCTCTGCTGCTCTGCAAAGCCCAGGGGGAGGCGGGGGCTAAAGGAAGTCTTCCCAGGAATGGCGCACCACCCTCTGGGTACTGCCCAGTGCCCCGGGGCAGAGGGTCACCCTTCCCGCCCCTGTAAGGCCTGAGAACCAGGCAGGGCAGAGCGGGGTGAGGCTGCCCGAGTGAGTGGGGGGTGGGGTGGAGCCTGGGAGTCAGCCCCCACAGACATGAAAAGGTCAGGGCGCTGTTTGTATGGCTGAGAGTTCTTACCATGCTCTCTACATGGCCCAGAGATCAGGATTCTGCCACTCCCTGAACGTGACTATGTGACAGCCTGTGGCTTGTGCTGTGGTCCACGGAGACAGACTCAAACATTCAAGAGCCTCCAACCAGTAACTCAGCTGTGATGGGTACTTCAAAGGCATAGGCAAAGTGCTCACAATGGGACCCTAGTGGAAAGGGGCTTTAGGATGAGAATTAAAAATATATATTTATTTATTTGAGAGAAAGAGAGAGAGAGAATGGAGGGGAGGGATAGAGGGAAAGGGAGAGAGTGACCTAAGCAGACTCTGCTGAGCACAGAGGAGTCCCATGCCAGGCTCAATCCCACGACCCCGAGATCACAACCCGAGCTGAAACCAAGAGTAGGATGCTCAACTGACTGAGCCGTCCAGGCACCCCTAAGATAAGAATTTTTATCAAAAGACCTCCTTTGCATTTTTAAATGTGTTTTGTTATTTTTCTTCGACAAGTTCAAACTTCTAAAAACTCATGCCATTCTTAGAACATTAGACTTTTGAACTATGGAGAGACTTCAGAGATCATCTAATCTACACCCTTATTTTATAAACCAGGCAAATGAGATGAGAGAGAGGAAATGACTTAGCCAAGGTCATGTAACCAGCCACTGGCAGGGCTGGCAGCCAGGCTACTGACTCCAAGCTTGGCTCTTACTTGACTACCCAATACTGCTTTCCTTTCCAGGCTAGTTACACTTCTACTGTATCTGCAGATATACTAGAGTCACATATTCTAGAACAGAGACTATTTAAATATACATACTTTTATAGTAAATAAATATACATATATATTTAAAGATTTTATTTATTTATTTGAGAGGAAAGGGGAAGAGAGAAAGAATCATAAGCAGGCTCCACACCCAGCATGAACCCAACAAGGGGCTCAATCCCACAGTCCTGAAATCATGACCTGAGCTGAAACCAAGAGCTGGACACCAAACCCGCTGAGCCACATTAAACTTAAACATTAAATTTAAACATTTAAACATTAAATTTAATGTTTAAATACATTAAATAAAAGTGTATTTAAATAAAATACATTTAATCCCAGTTCTAGTTTCCTCTACCTGATCAAAACACACAGCAGCTGTGGATTTTGGATTATGTCATGTGTACAATGAAGGAGGTTGGGCTGGAAGTACTCTAGGTCCTTTTCATTTTTCATTCATTAATTCATTCACTGAAACATTTATTGAGTGCTTAGCATGTGTAGAGTCCTGGGGAGATGTAGATACGGAAAGGAGGGGTTGTCAGCCCAATAGGGAGAGGGAAGCACAGGATGCCCTGTGTGCTACGCGCTCTAGCAGAGGTGGACGCAGAGTGCCCTGGGAACACAGAGGAGGCAGGCCCTTGCCGAGGAAGTACAAGGATTCCAGTTGAAAACTAAGGTGTATGTGACGAAAAGGCCCCAAATACCTTGCAGACACTAAAGTCCTAGTCTTGTCTCCCAACCAAACTCACTTTTGACAGTGAGTTATCATTTTTCTCTGGGAGGAATGTGCAAACGAGAAGGGAAAAGGTAGTCCGGGGAAAGAGGAGAAGCAAAGGGCCAACAAATCCACACAGGGACCAAGGGGCCAAAGGATAAGCAAGGGCTGCCTGCTTCTGCTAGATAGCTTACAAGCAGCAGAGCACAGCAGACAGGCTGCCTGCTTCCTGGCAAACGTGCACCATGGTGATGAATGGTCTCGGAATCCTTGGAGGGAAGTGGGGTTTCCTAAGGAAACACAGACCCACCTTTTTAACTGAGAGGACATATGGAGGAAGGAATGGGGACCTTGGTCACTGAGACTCTCCCCAAATTCACCTCCCCTGCACACCTTTCAAGCTTGTAATTTTGAAAACATTTCAGGTATTTCTTAAAGCCCTATTATATATTATCAACTATTTATTTCTCTTCCAAGCCAATCCTCCAAGGTAGGAAGGATTCCTTGTATTCCTTCATTTTCATAGAGTAGAAAACCTGGGGCAGCTCAGGGCCACTCCAGTGACTGACTCCCCAGCTTCCCTGGGAGCGTCCGGGCAGACACTGGAACCCAGAGCTAGAACTCTCGCTAGCCGATCTCCTACTGCACTACTTACTTCCATGGTGTAGCTGAGTGTTCCAAACATATTCATATTAGCCAGTGAGGTTAAGGAGGAAAAAAATAATCAGAATGGGTTATAAATGAGTCCTTTCCCCTGGGGAAGTTTGGGCTCTAGACAAAAGTCTTCTCATCTTTAAAAGACTCCCTTTTGTGAAATGAACAATCTGGCCCGTGGTCATCAGCTGTCTAAAAGACCGCTGGCTTACAGCGAATTTCCCCATGTGATGCTAAGTCCATGTGACTATTATCCTTTTTCTTCTCCTTTTTCTTTTTTAAAAATCAACTGCTTAGCAGCTCAATCAAATTAATTGTGGTGCTTTCAAAAGGCATCAAAATAGCCACAACTCTCCCTGAAAAGAAGGAAGGCGCCTTGTTTTCAGGAAAAGATGTAAAGTCCTCACTTTAGGGGACTCAAACAGATATTCATTCCATGACAAATCCCCCCTTTCTCCCAGAGCCTTTTTTTTTTTTAAGAGACTTAAAAATATCAACACCAATAATGAGACTATACTCTCAGCTTACTTCTGGCCAAATTTTATTTTCAGCTTTGAGTAACTGGGAGTTCTTTATGGTCAAGGACAAAAAAAAAAAGCTGGAAAAAACTCCTTAGAAAACTAACTAACACAACTCACTTGTTTGAAATGAAGTGGAGGCTGGAGAGAGGGAGAAGAAAGGAAAGCAGAGTGGGAGGCACAGCAAGGCCATGTTCTTGGCCAAGCCTCAGGCCTGGAGAAATATCCCAGCCAAATCATGGCTGAGTTACAAGCTCATTCCTAAGAGGATGGTGGAAGGTTTGGAGGATTGGGTGTAACCCCGGTAGGCAGTCCTGATCCTCACCAAGAGTGATGAGAGGAAAGAATTCTTTCTGTTCTCAAAAACTGCTCAGTTTGGCAGCTCTCCTAAAACACCATCTTTCAGAGACTAGCACCTTCCCTCAGAGTGAGTGCCTTGCATGTGAGGGGGCTTTGGAGTGATCACAGGGCCTTTCTACATGAGCTCACTCTTGCCTCATAGTAATAACCCAGGAAAAATAAGTGGGAATCAGTGTGATTTAGCCACATTTTACTGATGAGGAAACTCAGCAGAAGACTGCGAGACCAGACACCCAGCCCTCCAGGGGCTCTTGCTACTATTCTCTTCCAGCCAAAGCCTGGGCCAGAATGAAGAACACTAGGCCAGGCTGACTCTTGTAGCCTAGGGTAGCCACAGTCACAATCTTTTGGTTGTTCTTCCAAGAGCTCGCCCCAGTGTGAAGAATTCCTGATAACTAGCCCAAACACCAACCTAGTGACACTCAGCAGAGCAAGGCTTCCTGAAAGCACAGGGAGCCTACTGGTTTACCAGGCCATGCAGATGACCCCAGGAAGAAAGGGCTGCCTGGCCCAAGCCTCCCACATCCTCGGCCGAATGGCCTTTTTTGGGGGGTCATCAGCCACTTATAACACTGTTTTGGCTCTTTGCTTCCTCCTGGCTCAGGACCACAACCAAGTTCTTTGAAAATGGGGGTCATTAGCTCCCGCAAAAGACAGGGGATGGATGAATACAGGGAGAGGAGGGTGGGGGAGGAGGCCTGAGAGTATCTCTCAGTCACATATAACCAGCATCTTTCCTCTTTTGTTACTTACTCCTCTGCCCTCCTCTGGGTGAGTGAAACGTGGCCATTTAATTTCATATGTCTATCCAGAGTATTGGATATGAGAAGGAAACTGACAGCCTACTTTAAACAAGTGAGCATGAAAAAGGAAACTGGAGATGCCACAATTTTAGTTATATTTTGGGAAAAAAGACAGGAGGCCAAAAGACCCTAGATTAAGGATACAGAAGACATGAGTTCCAGTCTCCATTGATATGGGAAAGTGTTCAATTCTCTGGGTCTCTTTTTAAAAAAAAAATCTGTAAAATGAACTAATAGTAATAATTCCTGCCTGTATCACACCATGCCTTAAGGCTCGTCAGGGATAATGTATGTGACAGCCTTCCGTAAATGTTCAAACCTTACACACATGTGATCTATTATCATTATGACTGAAGAGTTTATTACACATGTTTCAGGCAGATTAGAGAAATCCTCTCTGACTATTAAGAAAACATATGAAACACCCAAAGCAAATATTAGAAGAAGTCTAACTATACTCTGGGTTTTGTCACTAAAGCAGGTAAAGGTTTTGTGACTTAAGAAAAGCAGAGGAGAACAGGGATGAGAAAAGAACCTAGAGTCCAATATTTTCCTTCACTCGGACCTGGCTCTGAGTCCCAAGGACAAATGAGGAACCCAAGACTTTTTTGGGTTGAAGTGTAGCTGTCCAGGAAGATGGGCTAGTATGGAAGAAGAAAACTGGGGTTTAGAGCCAAAGATTTCCAGCTCTGCCAAGTGCTAGCTATGTACCTGGAGCAATCTGCCTTACCACCTTGGGCTTCAGTTTCTGTGTCTGAACAATGAAGATGAACATACCTATCTGTGCAGAGTTGCCGTAAGAATTTGGAATTACACCTAGAAAGTTGACTGGCACACGGCGGATGTTCATCATTAAGTGATCTCACATCTTATGTATACTTCCTAAAACATCATAAAATTCTAGTGGCTTGCTGAAGAAGACATCGGAGAGACAATCTCAAGACAATAGATAGTAAAGCAGTGTGGTAGACTCAGGTTTTGAGGCCTGGGGTTACTAGCTGTGAGACCATGGGCACCTAACAGTTCAAATTTCCTCCCCTGGAACATGGGAAAAATACTATACTGTCAATGTAAAGACTATAGGAGGCAAACCATGAAAAACCCCAAGATGCCACGCACAGAATCAGAGATCAATAAACATCAGTTTTGTTTTCTTGTTTTCTCATTTTACCCCCTTTTTTCCCAGTTCACTATGTCTGAAATTTCCCTGTGCAGGTATCATAAATATATTACATAGACTTTTAAATTTTGTTTGCTATTTGTTTCTCGAGGCCCATGAAGCAAAGTATAGATACACAAAAGTGGCCAGTTATTTTCCTTGGCTCACCAAAATAGAAAATGTCACTCCCCTCCCCCCTTCTTTTGGCAAACATCTAGGGCCTTAGATTTAAAAATAATGGACAACTTTAGTGTAACGAGTGTAATAAGCATTTCAGAATGATTCTACATGTAAACATCAGAGATCTAGGTGTGTCTTATGTACCCTAGAGGTTTTCCCATCTGTCTTTAACTTCCTAGTCTTACTGCTGTCATCCTTGGCCTCTGGTACCCTGGGATAGCTCTGTACACACATTTACTGCCACACCTGTTCTCATAACCTAATCCAGAAACACCTCTCTTCTCTCAATTCCTATCTCACCTACTTATCATCTTATTAGAGCTCATCTAAGAAGTTGGACTGAGTTTCATTTCTACTACTCTTAGCAATACAGTAATTGGCTAATAAATGCATACTTCTTTGCCACTTCTGTCCTGAACTGAAGAACGCAACTGAAAACTAGAAAAAAACATACAGATGCATTTTTTCCTTTGGAAAATATCTCAATAAATGCATAAAAAATTGACTGTTCTCTGAAAACCATGAGTTCATGCAGAAAAAGATGTTTAAAACCCCACCTTCAAAGATATATACTACTTTTCATTTTAATGGAATTATAACTATTTAGTCTGGCAAAAGGCTGAAAGACAGACAGCACTGTACCAGAGAGGAAGAAGAAATTACTTTAGTCAATGACAAAATGACAAGCCATCAAAAATTAGTGGTTTACTAAAAAAAAGAAAAGATCTCTTAAACAGACCTAGATAGCTTGGCAAACTTTTGAATTTAATCCTGTGATATACTATAACAACAAAAGGCCTCTACAGCACATGAAGCAAATTTATAAGAAAATGATCAATATATTTGACAGATTATTTAATTATAATCTTTAGTGACAGAGGCAATATGAAAACCTAGTATCACTGTTCTGACAATGGAATAAATAAATAGGTATAATTATTCCTCATACTAATCCCGGCAGAATTATGAGGTAAATTATGAGGCCAGACCGTAGGTCTGAGTTCTAAGGTTTCCTTAATAAGATTCAATTTGATGTAGGCGGTGTCATAGCACCAATATTATGCCTTTTTATTAGAACAAAAAGCCCTCTGCAGAGTTCAGGTTCAAATGCTCAGAATAACCCAAGGTTCCCTCTATATCACGTGTCCACAGGTCATGGGTACCTCCCAAGACGTGCACACGGAGAAGAAGCGTGCAGCGAGGGAAGTAGGGCCAAAGCAGAAGCAGGAGGTAGAATAACCGTGTTCTCCGATTCTTGGAATCTCAGCCTTAGAGGTGGGAGGGCTTGAGAGACCTGTTAGCCCTTCTCCATCACCACTCAGAGCAGGAAAATGAAGATCTGAGAAAAGAATGGGCTGCCTCAAGGCCACACGGACCTGGCAAAACCAAGTCCAAACCCAAGTTCCATGATGCGCGGTACAAAGCTCTTTTGGCGTCACCATAGGAGAGAAAGCAAATGCTGAGGGGGTCAGCTAGAACACAGTCCATAGAACTGTGCCTATTATCATACCGGCAGAAGGAATGCACTCTCCTGCAAGGGCCAAGAGAAATTATAGTTAACATTTAACGTTATGGGACCAACTTCAAAGGCATCCCAGCTGGACTCTAATAATGGGAGATGAAACTGCTAAGGGCAGCAGAAAGTTGCAGGTGGACAACTGGCTGGAAATAGCACAGGTCCTCAGAGCGGGAGGCCGCCTCTAAAACCCCACACAGGGCTGCTGCCTCACCGCAGTGGGGGAGAAGTTTGGGGAGTAACCTTCTGTCTGTTTGTGCTTCACCGTGGTATTAAGCTGTCTGTCCCTTGTCAGTGCTACAGGACACTTAGAAATGGCCACATCTGCCATTTGGGGGAGGGGAGGAGGGCGTGGCTGTGATGACGACGGGCAGGGGGTCGCTGTTGCCCCAGTGGGCTTCAAGAAAAACCACATTTCACTAGGATAACAGGAGAGGAAGAGAGGAGGTGGCTGGTGCTCAGATGTCACCAAGGAGCAGAGACTGTTACCGCTGGGTGGGCTCTGGTGAGGAGACCCCCCCCCTCCCATGGTCCACTGGCTTTGTCCTGAGCTACTGAGGGTGGCAGGAAGATGTGGAGAAGAAGCTTTAAAAGTTTGGCAATAAATGCACACATTGACTAAATACCTGGGGGAAAAGGCTAAATATAATATAATGGATTTCATATACAAATATATTAAATTTAGAGAGAAGATGCTACTCTTTGGAAACCTGGAATTTTTAAGAAAATAAAGCAGGGAAAGCAGTTTTCATCCATGCTACACCCATCTCAGAACTGTACACGTGTCTCCTGAACTCTAACGGTCTCATGAGGCTCTGCATGAAAAAGGCATTTTGGGGGCACCTGGGTGGCTCAGTGGTTAAGCCTCTGCCTTCAGCTCAGGTCATGATCTCAGGGTCCTGGGATCGAGTCCCGCATCGGGCTCTCTGCTCTGCAGGGAGCCTGCTTCCTCCTCTCTCTCTCTCTGCTTGCCTCTCTGCCCACTTGTGATCTCTCTCTGTCAAATAAATAAAATCTTTAAAAAAAAAAAAAAAGGCGTTTTGGATCATATCCTAGTAGTTTCACAAAAGGACCAGCAATGGCTGGACAGTTGGCTCCTTGTACAGATCGATCACATACAGGAGGAATTCCTTAGGGGAAAACAGCTAAACATAATTTAAGTTGAAACTGTCAATTTAATAAGCCTAAATGGCAGGAATTGCTGTACCTTATCCCGAGGAAGCTAGCACAGCAGACACGGGCCAGCGTGTAAGCCCGAGCAGGTGTTTGACGAGGCAGAGGAGAGGACCACACCATTTAGAGGGCCTTGAATTCTTTCCTGAAGAAGTCACCTCCTTTTTTCTGTTTATTTTCTCCTTTTCCTTCCCTCCCTCCTTCTCTCCCTCTCTTCCTTTTTTCTTTTATCAGACATTAAGTATCTACAGCTCTATGATTTTTTTCTTTGCTGCTCTATGAATGACATCTTCGGGCTTCCCCCCCCTGAAATACATCTCTCATTCAGCACACATCGGCTAAACACTGGCTATACACCAGACCCTATTCCGAGCAGCAGAGAATCACAGATGAAAAAATGGAAAGTCCTACTCCTGAAGAAGTTCAGTGACACAAAGGAACAGGTGGATAAGGGACATGGAGTCATGATATTAGCCATGGGACCCGTAAGCCTCCCAAAGTGTGAAGGAGGAGGTTGGGCAAAGGTGTCGCCATGGGGATGCCTGGGCGGCTCAGTTGGTTAAGCATCGGCCTTCGACCCAGGTCTTGATCCCAGAGTCTTGGGATCTAGTCCCACATTGGGCTCCTTGCTCAGTGGAATGCCTGCTTCTCCCTCTGCCTGCTGTTCCCCCTCCTTATACTCTTGCTCTCCCTCTTTCTCTGACAAATAAATCAAATCTTTTCTTAAAAAAAGTTGTTGCCATGGAGGTGCCTCTTGAAGGACAAGTAAGTGGCATCTGGCAGATGGAAGGGAAGAGACAGTGAGGGGAAAGGATGAGTGGGGTGACATTGCAGGGCCTGGTCAGGATCTAGGACCCATGAGGGGAAGCGTGGAGTGGGGAGGCTCGAATGCACTTGGGATTAGGTAGAATTGTTGGTTTACTGGCGCGTCATCTTGATTCTGTCATTAACCAGCCTAACTGTGTGCCTTTTCCACAGGCTTATCTGCCCTCTGAGGTGACAGTCCAGCCTCTGGGGCCGAGAGTGAGATCTGAGGCTGTTGTGTAGGCCCTCTGTGCCTCAGAACAGGGAGTGCAGGCTGAGATGTGCACGAGTGCAGAAGGGCATGCCACTGGAATGTTTGGGAGAGGATTAAAGGCATTTTCTAAGCAAACTGTTCCTCAGATGGGTGAAGAGGAGTTCCAACATCAGACAAATGCAGCTCTTGCTAATAGCATTCAAATTTGGAGTTCTCTCTGGTGGCTGAAATCAACGTTTCCCACAAAGGGAACCTGGACAAGTATGATCTGTAAAGAGCATTATCCACTCCCTGTGTACAATTTCTTGGCCCAGAATATCAGGTTAGCAAGCTGAAATAATTAAACATCAGGCCAGCTGTTTTAGGCAATTAGGTAACATTTTTCATCTAGGAGACCACACAACAGAGAGGAGAGAATACGGAGATAAGACCTGTGTTTTGATTTACTGAGTCTCGGCTGCAGATAAAGCCCAGCTTTTTGGAATCCTTCAGGCAATTACTATTTCAGGCTTGGCAAGAACTCGAGTCTGAAAGTAACTATTGGGCTTGTCTTGGCAAGACTCAAAGTCACTGTAGTTGTAAGGTTGTCCCAGGCAGTGGTAGAGGGGAAAGTCAGTGGCAAGAGGAAGCCAGGAACCATAGGGCCGTTAGGAGGGCTGTTGCAGGCTTGGGAGCTCAGAGGAGGCCAAATTTGGCCCTCCCACAACATGTTCTTAGAGAGGGAATGTGGTCAGATGGTGAAGGCCCAAGCCTCCTGGTTGGGATTCTGTGGTTCCCTTTCTGGCATCTGTTCTTGTCAGTTTTGTGGGCATTGCTTACACCCCCTGTCTTAGCATCCTTTCCTGTAAAAGAGGAGGAGGGCCAAGCACTCCTATGTTCAGCGGATAAAGGAAAAAGATGCACGACTGGCACGTTGTCAAATGGCGGCTTAGTGCACATGGGGGATGGGTGTGCTGCTAAGGCCATTGGAGGACCTTGACTTTAATCTCCTCCCTGCCAATAAATAACCTAGCTGACAGAGTGACTTCAGTCAAGTCACTTCCCTTGTCGTGGGCCTCAGTTTCCACAGCATTAAACCAGGGAGCATTAAACCAGGTCTCTTCTAAAGACCCTTCTAGTTCTGACACTCTCCTCTTCCCGAGATGCTAAAGAAGATAAATCGCTGGGCTGAAGGCAAGCAAGTTTTTCTTTGAATGGAAAAGAGAAAAAGCCTACGTGCTGCCAGCTGACATCCCCCACAAGCTTTTGGAGCCAACCCTAAGTATGGGGTGGGGAGAGTGGGGCCGTCTGAGGAGACAGCAGGCCCGCGTGTGGTCACTGGCGACACTGTATTGAAACATCTCTTGCTCGAGCTCTTCCACTTAATTGGGAGCTTGCCTTTCCAGTTGTATATTTTTATCCTGCGCCCTGGAACCCAAACCATTAGGTTTGTAGCCAAAGGCTGCTTCTTGTTTAATCGTTAACTGCCTCGGCACTGTAGAGCTGTAGGCCAGCCGGAAAAGTCCTCGTCCAGATGCTGCACCTCTCCAGCAAGCAGGACTCGAGGGAGGATGCAGAGCTGGACCAGGATTCGAGTCCTGTCCTCCAACTCGGGAAATAAATCCCCTACGCTGTCTGGCCCACACAAATCCCAGTTCAGCCCGCTCTCTCCTGTGGGGTTATTCTGGTAACAAAATGCTTGAGATCAGCAATTCTTTTCTACGCTTACCCACGCTCAGTGAGAAGCCAACTGGGCTATTCCTTAGGCTCCACTTTCTACGTCTGAAATGCGGTTGAAAACTAATATTCCAGATGTTTCCTCATATTTTAAGTGGAACCACAGATTAAGCTTCCTGTAGGAAGGCAGTATGGCATCGTGGAAGGAGGACAGTCTTTGGATTCAGACAGGCGTCTGCAGGGGTGGCTTCACCCTCTCCAGCTGTATGGCCTTGAGAAAGTACTGCTTTTTTGAACCTCAGTTTCCTCTTTCATGGATATAACAGCACGTACTTCTACTCGGCAGTAACCTCTGTGAGTCCAAAGACTCTGATTTGTTCCTCGTTATGTTGTCTAAGCCAAACACAGACATTTCTCAATCGTACAGTGAGTCAGTGATTAAAAACCTCACAGGATTTTGAGGAGATGAAAGAGATTAAAGACGTGAAGTGCCTGACCTGTACTTGGCACCTGGAAAGTACTTATTTCCTTGTCGACCTTGCTTGGAGACATTTCTACCTGAATGAAGCAGATGCTCTGAGAAGAATAAGGGGCCCTTTTATTTTTATGCACATTTAAGTAATGAAGAGGCCACCTCCTGGGAGAAAAGACAGGCTCTTTGATTTACAGATATTTTCCACCCTGACCAGTAGGGACCCTGAAGCCACTGCAGCCAATCAAATACAAAGCCACTGATGTCACGAAAGGTGGTAGGCAGTCCTTCAGGAATACCAATGGCTTCCTGGCCTTAGGGTCCTCTGAGGAGATTCACAAAACTAGACCCGGGCATGGAAACTGGATTTTCGAGGGCCCCTGGTACACTAGACTATTGTTTTGGGACAGAAACAACTCAGAATGAAATGATGAGTGGGATTTTCCTTGCATTGGCCACAATACATATGTTTGTTCAAGAAAGAAAAGTTGGAGCAAGAAGACATGGATGTCTGCTGCTAAAGAAAAGCCCATTTGTGCAGCTACAGTGGTAAGATTGTTCAGGGAGTTCATCTTGAAAGTCCAATTACCCTAAAAGCAAGGCCAAGATCAGTGTCACTTTGGGGTGTGCCAACACTCCAGCCTCTCAGTACCAGGTGTGATTTACATGGGGTATCTGCTTTGTGGGAGAACAGGCAACCACCAGACTTGCTAGCCCACCTGAGCTGACATCACCTTTCTCCCCGCTCCCGTCCATCTCCTTGGACAGACCTGTCCAATGGGTACCGCCATAGACACCAAATAACTATAAGATACAGAATGCCGGGGCATGGATCCAGATCTGTTGCTCCTAGGGGGTAAACCAGGAAGAACACTTGCAAGGAAGGGCCAGCACCTCTTCATGATGACCTGGGGTCCACATCCGAGGAGTGAGAGATAAAAGATCCTCTTGCTTTGTTTCTAACAGACACTACACCAATCTGGAGAAGCGTTAAGTCTTATGAGGCTGAGATGGGAAGTAACCTATTTATCCCAACACTTGACTTAAACACAGGGTGCCAAGTTCCCTTCCACTCTACATGTCAGGGGGACTGAAGAGCAATAATTTACCTATAAGTTCTTCAACCAGCCAAGAAATTAGTGTACACTGATTTTTCCAAACAGTGAATAATGTTTCCTGATATGGATTTAAAAGACAAATATCTTAAAATTCTTATAAACTAAATAGCCCGAATAAAGATCCTAAATTTAGTCTCTGAAGGACATAAGTTTGTCAACCACAGCAAGGTACAGCCTTGAGGAGGTGCCACCACACAGAATCTCCAATCTCTGATGGGGTTAGTCATAAAATCTCTCAAAAAAAGCTGATTTTAAGTTAACACCTTAAGAGAAATCTGTATGTGCTGATGTGGAAAGGAAGTTAGGCTCTCTATATAATGTGAGCTCAAATAAGAAAAAAAAGCTACACAGAGATGGTATTTATACACATTCACACAAAATCTGTGAAAATAATACTAATAGCCAATATTTATATAGCATTTACAATCAGGTAGTTATTTTTTTGTGTTGTATTGGTGGGCCAGCAGTATTTTAAGCATTCTGCACATATTAACACACTGAATCCTCACAACCACCCTAGGATATAGTTTATACTATTTTATGGATGAAGAAATGAGGCACAGAGTGGTTAAGTAACTTGTCCATGGTGACACAGCTAGTAAGAAGCAGTGCTGGGAAATGAAGTCAGTGTAGACTGTTCCAGAGTTCAGGTTCTAATCTGCTGGGCTGAACTGCTCCTGGTGTCCTGGAAGATCCTCAGAGCCATTTTGAACATAACCCTTCTTCTTTGGCCTTCCACCCTGCTCCCAGCCGCTCAAAAGAATGGGGTGGGCTGGGGGTGGGTATTTGCCACTTGAACCATTTGTTTATACAGAATGAGCCTGGGAGCTCTCAGAGGACAGGGTGTGGAGGCCTCCCTCTCATCATGCACCTCACACCTCTAATATGTGCTTCATAGCTTGGCTTAATTAATGGGGTTCAGGAGAAACACTGGTTTCTGAGAGTTGGCTCGCATCTGAGATCTAAGAGTTCTTTAGATGGCTTCATTCCTGATTACTCAAATGACCCTTCGAAAGTGGGTCACAGACAGGGAAGCTCATATGCATGTATGCACAACAGGGAGGAAGGCCTGGAAATCTGGAAGCTGGGAGAAGGAAGAAATGTGATTTCTTTTGATCATGCACCTGGCAAACCTATGGCAACACCCCCGATCATTAAGAACCAGAACCAGGTTCATTAACCTCTGAATTCTTATATTTATTATTATTAACCACATGGACAACAATGACTAATTCCCAACACATGGCTGGAATATGGCTTCCTTATTAAGGAACACAAGGAGGTGGCCTAAATGCTGTCATTTTGACAAAAAAAACTGCTTTGAGCATATATACCTCCATCTTTAACCACCGACGTTCTCATTTGCCAGTGCTCATGGCTTCCTTTTACAAATTGTTTGACTTCACATTTGACGTACGAGGGTTGTATAGATTCATGGGAGGCTCCTTCCTCCTTAACCCATAAATAGGTCCCCACTTTCCCACAGTGGCTGCCTCACAATCCCAAAGCAGCTAGGGTCACCTTGGGAGCTCCAGACTTTCCTCAGAGGGCCTTACATATATGGTGGTAGGACACACTTTGGGAAGAGGAAGCGGCATCCATCTGAGATGAGAACTGTGCTTTTTCAGGGAAAACAATCAAATCAAACCACAATCCCATGCTATGATGAAGCTGGGAAACAGAGGGTAAGTGAGGCAGAAAAGGATCAGGTCCACACTGGCCATACTGCATTCCATCTGACACCCACTTTAGGTCCAAGTCTGGCCCTCTCAATGGCTCCCTGCTGCCTTTCCTACAAAAGGGCAACCTGGAGAGTGATGTTCTAGAGTTTAGTACTCAAACAGCCTCATCTCTACACACCGGTTCCCTCCTCAAGCTTACATTACCTTGCCATTATCCTTCATTATGGAGAGGGAGGAAAGGAGACTCTGGAGATCTTTCCATTTTGAAAATTTTGAGATTTGCAAAGCAGTAGAGAACTATCTAATTCCCCTATAAACATTCTCACACAGGCCAAGGTTCTTTTCTTGCCTGTCACTAAACCCAGGAGCCTTACTCTTCGTTGGCGGGGGGAGGGCAATGAACCCTTGTTTGGGTCAAGAACCAAGGACTCCAAAAGGAAAAAGAATTCCATGCTGAAAGCACTCAGAGGATGGAACAGACAGGTCCTCAGCCTCTCTGCTGGAGGAGTCCACACAGCCGGAGAGAGGGGGACACAACACGTCTAATACTCCCCTGGCCTACTTACACTTGGGTGCATAAACTTTATTGTAAGTACAATGTTGCCAGATTCCAGTGCATAAAAAACTCGCTGAAAAAACCCAAACCATAAATAATGCCAAGTAATAAAGGAGGTGAATGTTTCTGTTATTAGATTCTTTCATTGTATAAATCTGTTTAATAAGCTGGCTAGGAATCACTGATAGAAAACAGACTTAGTATGGTGTTACAGACCAACCCGTTCTAAAAGGCCAGTATGGGAACTCATGCCAAGTTAGAGTTTTCTGTTCTTAACCAATGCAACTTAAAATGCAATTGTTGTTGACTTGTTCAAAAGTGGAAAATGTCTTTCGAGGCTGTGTTTAGCAGGAGTAGAAGGCATGCTTGGTGTTGCAGATGACTCCCTCCCTTCTTCTGCCTCCCCCCTTCTCCCCACAGTGCTCTTCATTTGAAGGCACTTGACCATATTTATAGATCACGCTGCCCTTTGTCTTACTCACTGAGAGGGGCTGGGGTCTGTGTATGACTCCTACTTTTTAGAGTCCTATTTCTCAACATTTATATGTGCGTGTTTAGAAAAATCCCTCCAAATATCCTCCTTTTGACCCAAGAACCATAGCAACCACTTTGGCTAAAGAAATTCACTGAACATTAGAGGGTGGTGGGGGTTGGTGGTGGTGGTGTGATGAGATGGTGGAGTGGCTGGAATGGAGGTCTCTGGGGTCACATTCATCTTCCAACACTATGGTTTCTAACGGCTTGTTGATATTTTTCTGGGGTTGGTTACTATCATCATGATGGGCTGTAAAATGAAATGCTATAAACTAGCTGAGGGCTTAAGGAGAAATATTTGCCAAATGGCATAAACAACAACACCAGGAGTCCCCACATCCTCAGCCTCACTCACAGGGCTTGGCCATTGTACCCAGACTGCTGTTTACAGCACTGCGATGCGTAAACTCCACCGCCTGGCCAATCTGCTTTCTGACCCCAGATCCCAGGCCCCTTTTTAGGAGGCCCACACACAGCTAAATAGATAAAACAGAGGTAATTGGATGAAATAGGTATTTATCTGTCCAATTTAATTAGTGTTTGGAAAATCTAGTCTCAGCAGTATCAAGGTACGTTGGAGTTGTTTGTGTAACTGTTGGTTACATTTATAGCTATATATCAGATGCTTTGCTATGCATTTTATACAGGACATATGGAAGTGCCTACAGAAGGTGCTCCAAAAAATTAGTTAAAAGTTGGAATTTTTTTTTATTTGGTTATTTCCCTACAAGTTAGCCATTAATTCCTTAGTCAGGAACATGACTCCTTCTAGAACACTGTTTACATAGGATAAGGTAATTCAATGTAGAGCACTTGGGACAGGAAATTAGAGGCTCTTCTGTAGTTTTTGGGTTCATATTGTTCCTTCTGTTTCTGAATATCAATTCTGGGGGACAATATCTCACTGAGGAAGATTGGGATTATTCCTATTTTACACAGTTTGATGCCAAACACAGAAGATGGAAGTTTAAAAGGGTTGCTTCGTAATGTATAGCATGATAACTATAGTTAACAATATTGTATATTTGTAAGTGGCTAAGAGAGTAGAACTCAAAAGTTCTCAACATACAGAAATAAAAAGCAACTATGTGAGCTGATGGATGTTAACTAATCTTATTGTGGTGATCATTTCACAACACAGACACAGATCAAAACATGATGTTGTATACCTTGAACTTATACAGTCCTATACGTCAATTATATCTCAATAAAACTAAAGAAAAGGACACCTGGGTGGCTCAGCTGATTAGGCTGTCATTTAACCTTCAGCTCAGGTCATGATCCCAAGGTCCTGATATCAAGTCCTACACCAGGCTCTCTGCTCAGCGGGAAGCTTGCTTCTTCCTCTGCCTGCTGTTCCCCTTGCTTGTGTGTGCTCTATCTCCCTAACAAATAAATAAATAAAATCTTTTTTTTAATTATTTAAAAAAAAAAAAAAAAAACAAAAGGGGCCATTCACATGTTGGCCAGAGGCTAAAGAAAGTTATTTCCACATGGGTCATACTTGCAGCTGTGGGAAATGCAATGGGAGAGAGAAAGGATGCATTAGAGGTATCTGAGGTCACTCTCAAGGAACTGTAGTGAAAGCAGCGGGAGTGGGGTGGGGAAATGGGAAAAGTTATAGGTAGTATTCTTTGTTCCCCAAAGAGCAAATGAAAAATGGAGAGCACATTTTCTTTCTGGGAACAGTCCCAGAGGAAGGACGTGGCTGAGGGAGACAGCAGTGTATTCTTCGTGACTGTGGGGATGGCAACCAATTTTCAGCAAGTGCCAACTCAAGCCCAACACTATGCTAGGTCCTCAGCTTCATCCTTCTTCTTCTAATCCTGTGGCTTATGGGGATAGAAGTAAAAGAAAACCACAAGGACTCAGTGGGAATGATTTTCTGCAAACTCAGACTTGGGAGAGAATCACAGAGTTGGGGGGAAATGGGCCCAGAGGTTCTGACGCCAAACTGGCCCAGAGATCCAGAGCTGTTCCTAGACAGATCTGATGCCAGGAATAACAGAGTTAGAAATAACCATCCTACTTAAGCCTGGGGAAAAATCCAAAGTTCCATTAAGGGATGACTAATAGTGAAGAACTACAGGCTTATAGTCAAAGAAGTGTTTGAAAGAAGAACTGGGGCGCCTGGGTGGCTCAGTGGGTTAAAGCCTCTGTCTTCGGCTTGGGTCACGATCCCAGGGTCCTGGGATCGAGCCCCATGTCAGGCTCTCTGCTCAGTGGGGAGCTTGCTTGCCTCTCTCTCTCTCTCTGCCTGCCTCTCTGCCTACTTGTGATTTCTGTCTGTCAAATAAATAAATAAAATCTTAAAAAAAAAAAGAAAGAAAAGAACTTCATGAGTTATCTTGGAAAATTGGTATCTGGTGATACTGATTATGTAGTGGATTTTGCTTTTATTTAAAAATGAAACAAAACCTGCTCATCTCTGCTAGCTATATTTAAGGCTGAAGTCTGACAACTAAATATTTATAACCAAGCCAGTATTATAGTGTCAGAATACTCTCATTGTAAGCAACATGTCTACAAGGAAACAAAAAGCATCCAACAATAGAAAGTTTCATCTATACGTTAATCTCATTGGATTTTTACAACTCAGGTGCAGAGTCTAAGGGATGCACCTGAAGCCATTCAGCGGCCAAAAAGAGACACCAACACCAGGACTCACAGACAGCACATTTTTGATACTATGCTGCTTTTCCACAGACCAAACTGGAGGCTTTAGCCTGTCCTCCTTAACTGCTTGAAAACTGGAAATGCATACTAGGATGCTGGAGAGGCCTCCTCAGTCAGAAGCTGCCTAGTGCTCTGGATTGGGCACTGAGATGGATTTGGGGGATAAGCCTCAGGGCCAAATTCAGTGAAATGAGAGGGACACACAGAGACCTTGTTTTCATTGCTCAGCAATGTCTTTCTGGTGGAACCAAGACAGGGACAATAACAACAAATTGCCTACTATATGCCAGTGACTCTTCTAAACACAGAACATATATTACCTCATTGAATCTGGTGTGGAAGGGTTATATGCATGTTTACTGGAGGAGGAAGGAGTTTAAGGAAGTTGCTCAAGTTTATACAATAAAGAGGGAAATGATGGGTCTGAATAGCAGTCTTTCAATCTGTCAAAGCCCCTGTCCTTGCTAGTGAGGCAGGCTTTGTCCTGGCTGTGCTCAGCACCGCTTTCAGCTCACTGCCCTGCTGGGCAGCGGGGGCTGGAGCCTGGCGCTCTCCATTCCTTGCCCTACACCCGGGAGGGACTGCCTGTCCAGTTGAGCAGCTGAGTCAGAGTTCACTTGATTCTTCATTTACCACTGGGTCATCTGGCAACCCCGAGATGCTTCCTCATCCACTGAATAAGGCCAGTATGCCATTGTTAGAGGAGTGAGGCCCTATAAAAATGGCAATCCTCCTAAGAAAGTTCATGCATACCTGTTACTTCCACCCTAATAGGAATGAAAGCTTTAGGAAAGGATTGCGAGGGGGAAATGGAGAGAACATGAGGGTATTAGGCAACTGAAAGAGACATGCTGGAGGTTCAGCACCCTATGGAGGAAGTGTCTAGCAGGGTCAGGTACACAGAGGCACACATGGGGCTCTAGGAAAGCCCAAGAGAGATATTACATAGCCACCCTCCTCCCTCCCACCTCCCCTCCCTCCTTTCCTTCCTTCCTTCCTTTTTTCTTCTTCCCTCCCTCCCTTCCTACTTTCTTTCCTCCCTTCCTCCCTTCCTCCCTCCCTCCCTTCCTTCCAAGGATGCTCTCTAGAAAAGGTGACATATGTGCTGCATCTCACAGTAGGACTGAGAATGGAAAAGGCAAAAGGGAGGGGGCATTCTGGGCATCGAATAGCGTAACTAATACAGAGAACTACAAAAAGTCTGGTGATGCTGAAACATAAAATTCGAGGCAGGAAGTGGTCAGAGCTGTGGATCTAGAGGCAGGCAGAAGCCAGACCAAGGAAAGACTTTGTAGTGTAGGCTAAAAAGCTTGGGCTTTTTGTTGTGGGCCAGAGGCTGTGGACAGAGCTGTGACACAGTCAGAACAGCCATGCCACAGGACAGATAAGTGGAAGCCAAAGTGAAGACAGGAAGTTTAGATAATTCCAATAATCAGGCAGTGAATTAGGTAGTGGTAATATGAATGAAAAGGAAAAAGAACAAATCTGAGAATTATCTAGAGAAGAAATCAGCAGGAGCTGGAGGTTTCTTTGTGTGAAGTGAAGGAGAAGGAGGCAACAGTGGGGATGCTTGCACCCCCATATTTCCAGTTTTACTGATGGGGTGGACAGGGGTGCTACAAAGTCAGACCAGGAACACGGACAAATGGCACCGTCAGAAGTGGGGCATGGTTAGGGTGGATCAGGCAAGGAAAATGAGATCTACTCTTCAGCCAGCTATTCAACAAATATTAAGAAGACCTACTAAATGCCAGACACAGAACTTGGTGCTGGGGTCACAGAGACGACTTTTCAGCCTCTGCTGTCCAAGGGGCTTACAATCTAGAAGGGAATCAGAAAAAGTTAACCAGGGGCACTGGGCTGGTTCAGTTGAAGAGTGTGCAACTCTTGACCTCTGGGGTCGTGAGTTCGAGCCCCATGTTAAGGGTAAAGATTACTTAAGTTAAAAAAAAAAAAAAAGAGGGGCGCCTGGGTGGCTCAGTCTGTTGAGTGTCTGACTCTTGGTTTCAGCTTGGGCCATAACCTCAGGGTCGTGGGATCGAGCCCCACATCAGGCTCTGCCCTCAGCGGGGGCTGTCTCTCTCTCTCTCTGCCTCTCTGCCCCATGTGTGCTTCCTCTTTCTCAAATAAATAAATACATCTATGAAGGAAGAAAGGAAGGAAGGAAGGAAGGAAAGAAAGAAAAAGAGAGAGAAAGGAAGAAAGGAAGAAAGGAAGAAAGAAAGAAACTTTAATCAGAAAACTAAAGCATGATGTGCCAAGGGCTTGATACAGAGGGAACCAAAGAGGATGGGGAAACACTGACGGTGCCTCAAGCGGAAGACAGGTTGGAAGAGAGGGTAAGTACCGACCCATACCCCGGGCCCCTTCCCAAGGGCTGGTCACTCCCCACTGTACTTACTCCCCTAGAAAGAGGTCAAGGACAGCAATGAGAAATGACAGCAGGAGGAGAGAGCACCAAAGTCCAATTCACAACAGGTGGTAAGGCTATCAGTTCAAATCGCCATCCCGGAAGTCAATGATTTGAGGCTGAAACTAGAGCAGGATTCAAACTCCGTTATACCTACAGCACTAATTGCTCCATGAAGCCCATGTGTTCCTTCTCACCCGGTGGATATTTCTCTGGCAGTTCAGAAGTTCCAGGCTGTTGCTGTGTCCCCACACATAGGCGCTTGTTTACATTCTTTCCCAGTCTCATAGATGAGAGACTATTTTTTTTTTCTTTTTTTTTAGGCAGCTCAGAAGATGCCCGCAGACGGCATCTCTTGCAGCCGTGCACAGCTCTGGTACCCCATAATTCCTCTCTATTTTGTTTCCATCCTATGACATTCAAATATTAATAATCTCCCTGGCTTTGCTGTGTCAGTATTGCTGATCAGCACACAGGCCAATGGCTGCAGTGCCTGCTGCCCCATCTCAGAGGTCCCACTGCTGGGCAGGTCTTTGCCTTTAATGGCCCGCCTGGAAGGCAGGTTGGGAGCTTTTCAAGCCATCCTTTGCTTTGAATATGCTAGAACTTCTGATGGTTACCTGGCACTGGAAGGCGCATTATAGAAGGTCTTCTTGCCCAAAGCCCTTATGGCATAGATGAGAAACTTGGGAAATGATCCAAATACTAGATCCCCTGAGTTTATAGTCAGAACTACTCCATTTCAGTTTTCCCTTCTCTTAGATTTAAAAAAAAAAAAATGCCCAGAGGCCATAGCTAATCCTGTATACAAAGGGACATATAAAGTAAGTTTGTCTTTTCTTTCAAAGCTGGAAAAAACATACATGAATTCTGGAATCCTCTCACTTATCAATGTGACCTAAACTCTGTATATATTAGTTTTCTTAGCAGTAAAATGGGAATAGTGACATGGACCTTCTGAGTCTGTTGTGAGGATTAAGTATGATATCTTAGGGCTCCTGGTAAAGACACTACTTAAAATTAGTGTAAGAAAACACCACATTTTAATTTCCAGTTCTTAATTCATAATAAAGAGGATATTTCATTCCTTAAGAGTCAAAAAAATGACAATACCACAAAAAAAGGGCAGAAAAATTTGCATTTCATTATTGGAATGGTGTGGTTAGCATGTCGAAGATTCTATTAGATGGTACCAATTTTCACATTAAGTGGACATGAGTTATTGCGGAATACTTGAGGCTGTCTCTGGAGAATAAGACATCATAGCCACATAAATGATAAAGTCAAATCCCGTGGTATGTCTTGATGGGACATTAAGAGACAAGATAAGAAAAGCCGAGTTATATACCACAGAGGACAGGAGAAGCCTCAGAGGAGGAGGGGAAATTCTGGCTCCTTCTTTTGGTGGGGCAAGAGTGGGATGGGGCAGTGGGAATGAGTGATTATATGTGTAGAAAATCTCCGATTTTTCTTAGCAATAGCTGACAGAACTAGCCTTTCCCCAGAAAGACATCCCTCATTTTAGGGATGATCTGACTTCTTTTTCATTTACTACCTAAAAATCCCTATGTGAAAATGTGAAATTGCAATATATAAATTTGTAAGAGGAGTGGAGAGGGAGCAGATTTTCCACACTGCAAAGAATTCCTTCTTTCTGCTGAAAGTTCCTTTAAACTGTAATCCCATTCAGAGGTTTCTGGCCTGGGGTTCACTGGTCCCCAAGGGAATCTGTGGACAGAATTCAGGTGGTCCATGGATTTGAACAGGAAAAAAAAAATCCACCTACATTTTTGCTAACCTCTAACTGAACTTTAGCACTTCTACCAATTATGAAAATCAGCAACATTAAACAGAGGTTCGAAGTACCTGTGACTAGTCACCCACAGAAATCCACTTTTTTTTATTGCATATTACTATTGTTGCAATTTACACCAGAGACTGGGAAACTTTTTCTGTAAAGAGCCAGATGGCAAATATTTTAGACTTTGAAAGCCATATGATCGCAGTCCAACTATTCAACTCTACTGCTGTAGCATGAAAGCCAGCAGAGACGATATGTAAATGAATCAGCGTGGCTGTGTTCCAATAAAACTTTATTTATAAAAACGGTCTGTGGGCTATAGTTTACTGACCCTGGTGTACACACATTATGACTTTAAAATTAGAGTAGTTTAATTAGTTCTGATTCTTTGTTAAAAAAACAGATATGCATTACTACATCAAAAATGTGTGGGCATATAAAATATTTCAGTACCAATGTTCTTATGCATTTTATTTTATGCACTGAAAAATATTCTGATAAGGGTTCCACAGGCTTTACTGGATCACCAACAGTCCGTGGCATAAAGATTAAGACACCCTGTCATAGATACAGTGCTCATTTACAAGTTACTCCCGAGTAGAGACTTGAAATGACAGGGAAGACGAAAGCTGGAGAAAGAAAATCAGAGTGGTGGATGGCACTGACAACTCAAGCTAAGCAAGCAGGAAATAAAAACCTCCCTGGACTTCTTAGGGCAACTGATGGAAACATGGGATTCTTTCCCCTATTTTCCGCTACTGCATAGAGCTTTACTTTTTGTACATTTCTTCTGTTCATTTACAAGGTACTCACGATTCCCATCCTGCCTTCCCTGCCATTACTTCTTGCTGCCACAGAGTTCTCTGAAGCATTGACAGTGCCAATCTGTTACTTAAGCACAAGGTGGTTATATATCCCAAAATGCAACTTGCCTTCCTGATGATGTCCTTCCCCAAATGTCACCTGAATGATGCCTTCTGGGATATAAGGGAGCAAGTTTTCCTCTTTGGAATTTTCTACTTAGAAACCTGAAGTTGAAGGATGGGGGAGTTGAAGGAGAGGAGGGGACATGGAGACCAGGCTTCCCTGTGTCTCATCAAGGTCAAAGCTCTCCAAAAATATCCTTAGGGTCTCAGAACAGTGAAACCAACTGGGAAAATATGTGACAAGTCACATCTTTCTCATGGAGGGCAGACTGTTTTGTCTTTGAAGGAGAAGCCATATTTACTTCTAATAACACAACCGCAAAATATAATGCGAAGAGAAAGCACCTTCTGCTTCGTCCTGTACTAAACAGCTCTGGGTTACATTTACAATTTTAATAAACTGATTTGTCAAAACTGTCAGAATCAAGGGAGATCATCTGGATACCAGATGAACAAAAATATCTGTAATTATAAGTTGTCCATTTTTCTCTTTCATCTTCTATATATGTATCTGTGAGCGGCTACATATTTTCATGCACATACGTACACATAAATTTTAGATCATTTTTAAAAATCTGTCATAATAGAATTCAGGAGAGTAGAAAATACAGTTCTCTTGGGATAGCAATGGGGCCCGAAGGCTAAGCCGCACTCCCCATCCCAGGAACAATATCCTCTTGCTGAACTCTTCTGTCAGAGCCAAAACATTTCAGTATCATTACCACCTGCACTGTTACCAATGCTTGCTGATCACTCACTTGCTGTGTGACCACAGGCAAGTAACTAAACTTCTCTGGTTCTCTGAGATCTGTGTGTGTGGACACATGTTAACCCCCCTCCTACACACACACACATACACATACAAGTGGCACAAATATTAACGAGATTCTTTTGGGGAAGAACCCAAAGCCCTCTGAAGAATGCTATTAAGTATGGCCGTGAAGTTGTCATGAATTAATGAATTAGTTCAAATATGTATCAAATATGTTAGTTCAAATAGTTCAAAAACCCCCAAGTTTAATCAGAATCCCATCTCTTATAATGCAACTGTTAGAGTATGACACATGATGACTTTCAACTGGAAGGTAGCCTGCATTTGAGGGCACTGGACTCTTCCCGGAGAAGCGGAAGGAGGAATGGCCAGATAGATGATGGGACGCAGCCTGAAACACAGAGACTGAAGAGGTGTGGATGCCACCTCAGAGGCTGGGGGGACATCCCTGCTGGGGACCCAGATCTCACTCCCTCCCTTTGGGAAGCAGTTTGGAAAAGCAGTGGCATAGCCATCACTGCTCTTTTCCATCATTATTCTTGGGGTATAGAATTTGAGCTAGAATCTCAACTTGCATGGAGAATGAAGGTGCTGGGGGAGCCGGTGTCAGCACGGGCAGAACGATCAGGACCTGTGATAGAGTTTCAGCGTATTAGAGCTCACCATTCTTCTCATTTTATTTTGTTTTTATTTGGACTCAATAAGGAATGAAGCCTCTAAACGAGGCTAGCTAGGGAGCTGACTTTGGTGGTGGTGATGGCAGGGGGGGACAAGATAGATAGTTGATTTTTAAACCTGACATTTTAAATGACCCCTGATGGGTTAAGGGCTGCAGTGAGTGTCTCTATGGCAATTTTCCAGCCCTGCTACACACCAGGCATAAAGTGTACTGGGAAGCAAAATTTACTGAAGTATTTTGCTGATATCCAGGGCTGTGCCTTTGGTGAGTGAGAACTGGCCGGCCACTCTAACCTAGCCCCAGGCTTGTTTAGATAGAAATGGATACAGATACAGAACGACAGTGTTAGAAGTGACCCTAGAAACCCGCTAGGGTGTGTTACTTTACTTCCTCAAGACTCCACAGTGAGCTACTAATAAAGCTAGAGGGGGTCCCCATGTCAGTCTCCAGACCGCTGGTCCAACATGCATGCCATGGCAGAATGCTAATCAGTGGTCTTTCTTTGATACTATTCTGTCTGGACTACCAAGAAAGTCTTAAGGGATGACACACTTGACTACAGAGCAAAGGGGAATGTGCTACTAATAATGGATAGAATAAAACATTCCTGGAAGCCTAGCCACTGGGCAGAAATTACTCTCCAAATGAACACAAACATCTGCACTTGTTCTAGACTCCCTTATTTTACCCTCTCCATCACACCCGGCTTGCCTTGTTTTATCTCTGTCCACCAACCACTGGGGACCCACATCACAGTGATCTTTCTAGTAAGAACACCTGGGCTTGGCTTTCTCTGTAGGCTTGCTCCTTTGCCTATCCCTACAGCGGGTTAGGTGTCTGCCGACTGCTGCTTTAATCATTTGTTAATTTGCTTAAACATCTGGTCAGATTTTGGAAATAATCTCAACAGAAGGGTCTATGCTAACCTCTCTTGGATGCTGAGAGTTTCCACATGCCTCTTCTCTCCCCTCCCCCACCACATTCACATGCACAAACAAGTCATCAAGGACAGTGAGCAGTCTAAGACAAGAAAGAGAAAGTCAAGGAATACGACTTCAGCCACGATGTCTCTTGGTTGTTCCTTGGGCTCTTTAAATTCAGTAGGTTATGAAGTAAACATATCTTCTCTCCTCCATCCCTACCCTCTTTCTGTATGAATGGTACTGCCTTCTACTCAGTTTGCCAGACCTTGAGTATCATCCTGGACTCCTCCCTCTTTATTACATTCTGAGCACAATACATTGTTAGCCCTCATAGAGCCCCCGAACTTTCCCTCACATTTTGCATACTACCTCACCAGTGGTACCTGACCGTTTTCCTGGATCCAGCCTCACCCCTACTTCAGTCCATGTTCAACACTGTAGCCAAAATGGTTTTTCTGAAGCACTTATCTGATCATATTGTCTTGCTCAAAATTCCACAAGAGCTCCCCAAAGTCTTCAGGTTCTTACCATGACGTCTACCCCATTATCTCCTATTTCTGACCCATATCTTGGCCTTCCCAAACTAAATGAAGCTCTACTGGTGCTCCAGCCTCTCTTATCTGTGGACTTTGCCCATGTTGTTCCCTCTTCACTGCTGCCTGTCTAACTTCAACTTACTCTTCAAGACTTGGTTCAAGACATCATTTCTCCAGGAAGCTTCCTCTGGCACATGGTTGGGGCTCAATACACCTTTTTTTTTTTTTTTTTTTTTTTTTTTTAAATAAAGGAGTAAACCAAGCAAAGTGGTAGAAACACGTTTTGTAAACACATCCCTTTCCTACAAAAGCACAGTAATAACGGTAAAGAGAAAGGAAAGAATATAGGCTGGGAATGAGACTTTGGGTGGAAGTTGGCATCAACATTGTGGCACGGACAGAAGAACCCTGTTTTACCTCTGTCAGAGCTGCCTCTTCAAAAGAGATGGAATCCTAGTGGCCAGTCTTTCTACTGAAGCCCTGAAGCCTGGAGCCCCAGGGCGGGGGTGGGGGGGAAATGAAGGAGTAGTAGAGGCAAATACATTCTGCTTTATGTGGTGACGGTATGCATTTAGATTCTGTGTCCCTGAGAAAAAACTGGGGGAATATTTTACTAACTATTATCAGCAAAACAAAACTCATTTTGGGAAGAAAGAGATACTTTTCATGACCCTCTTGGGCCGTGCAGGAGCTGTTTCAGCAAATGTTTAAAATGGTGACAGGATCTTTGGAAATTTCAAATGACCACCACAGGCATCTTGTAAGATGAGTCTTGAACTGAGTGGTATCAGCGGCAGATTTTACCATAAGCACGTAGAGAACTAGACAAAAGAAACTTCACCTTGAAGCCACTGCGTTGGCTCTTGGTGACAGCCATGTCACAGATAAGGGACCACCTCAGAGACCCAGAGACAGCTACTATTCTGAAAAGACTCTCCCAGTCTGTCCTTTGCCTTGGGAATAATGCTGGGTATTGTCAGTCTCGGAGATAGAGGTTTTCTACTCCATCCTCCCCCCGCCCCACCCCTGGGAGCCAGACTGCTCTCGCAGAGGTCCCCATCACTGACACCTCCTTGCCGCCATCACCTGCTCCTTATAAACCTCTTCACTTGAGAATTGAATTTTAGGAAGGAAGAAAGGGGCTGCTAGCAGGGCTGCCTAGTAATGCAGCATGATCATTCCAGATGTTGTGACTCACTTAAATGGAGTTCCTTGTCTGGATTGCCCATCTCAGGCAGCTTATTAGGGAGTGTGCCCTCCAAAGGCTAAGTGATAAGTCTCAGGGGGGAGCACATTCCCCAATCAAGACTTCATCACCCAGCAGGGGCTTTTTAGAAACTGGGCTTCTCAGCTTGTCTCCTCTGGAGAGTGACACAAGACCTTCCTGTCAGCCACGATCTTGAGCAGTGATGTCATCAAAGGTTTTGGTCATGTGGGTGGAGGCAAGTCTATGTTTTCTGAATTACTAAGGTGGCCAAGTGCTTAACTGACCTGCCATATTGAAAGCACCACAGGAACAGAGAGAACTATCTTCGGGGCAAAGAACTGCAGGGTAAGAGATGGACCAGAAGTCTCAAGAGAAACTGTCTTATGCTGTTTGAAAAAACTGATTTGATCCCCAGGCCCAGCTGCATTAAATGCGGGGGACTGGCTGGAGCCTGGCCCAACGGGATGGCTCTGGTTGACTGGGTGGGAGTAACACCACCATCCTGAGAATTCGGACCCACACAGGGATAGAAGAGGCGGAGCAGAAGAGAAGGCAATGGGACCAGGCCTTGCTGCCAGCCAACCTCGGTCTGAAATTCAACTGTGTTAACGACTCACGCAAGGCCTTGTGCAGCCAGTTTGCCCAACACCTGACACAGAGCGTTAAAACAGCACTAGACAAAAGCCCTCTATTTCTTATCCCTCCTCAGGCTTCCTGAACTCATACTACCAGTGTGGAATTTTTTAATAACAAAAGGAATGCCAAATACCATGCTGTGGGTAGCATAACTCTGTTTGCCCCTTGGATGGCTTAATCAAACGTTTAAAGATACTTAGGATGGGTGATTCTTCTCAGGCTGGCGAGAAGTTCCACGTGTCTCGCATGAAGAGGTAAAGGAATTGTGAGTGTGGGGACATGACAGAACTTCTAGCTTACCTGTGGGCCCAGAAAAAAAAAAATTAATATTCCATTTCAAGTCTCTTTTTAAACAGGATGAGTGACTCCACAGTAGCTGGGCATCTCTTGTATACTTTTCTTTTTTTAATAACAACTTCTTGTAGTGACTGGCAGATACAAGAATGAAATGCTCTAGTCTCTGACTTAACTACTCTGACCGCAGACACAACATCCTACTCTGTAGCAATAGGAGTTGCTACCTCAGCAGATCTCCTGAATCCTGCTGCATATCAAGGAACTGAAGCTCATGACCATGGCTCTTCATACCATCTCACCAGCGACATGGTCATTTCTCTTTCCTGCTTGACCACTGTTGACCCTGGGATGGCTTAGAAGTGCCTGATTTAGGCTGTGACTTCTCATCTTAAAAATGAGGTGTTTTTGTTTTTGTTTTTGTTTTCCCTTCTGTCTCAATGTATCTGAGAGATCAGCATCTCCCCCAGTAAGAGTTCAAAATTGGGGCAGGAAAGGTGAGAAATAATAGAGAAGGTGAACAGAATCCCTTGGATAAGAGGGACAGGGGGATTTTCTCAAACTCTAAGTGAGATTTCCAGCCAAAGGGTTTCTCATGTCCCTTCCAAATACGATACTTGGACCACCTCTACAACCCATCACCCCTTAATTTTCTCTCCCTTTGTTCCCCAGTAAAGTTGGGGCCACTTCTCTCTTAAGATTACATCAGTTACTATTTTTTGTTAGTGGTCTCTGAGATTGCTCACAGAACATGAGTTCAGAGAAAGCCCTACTGGTTGCCAAATTTTAGCAGTAACTGGCATTTATACTTTGAGAAATCTTTATCAAAAATCTTATACATATATCAA
This sequence comes from Lutra lutra, assembly GCF_902655055.1. Classification (NCBI taxonomy): domain Eukaryota; kingdom Metazoa; phylum Chordata; class Mammalia; order Carnivora; family Mustelidae; genus Lutra; species Lutra lutra. The sequence continues at coordinate 35,246,407 of NC_062293.1, forward strand.
ATAATACATTTGTCAAAAATAACCCCCATAAATGATTTTTTTTCTGGCACATATGATCACAGGTTATTGCTTAAGTTTATATGATTTAATTGGAGATGTTTAATCACCGAGGGTTCAACTTTGCAAATATTCCGTATGTACTGATGAAAAACAGACATCTCTGGGCAGATTTAAAAAAAAAAATGAAATCCACATACTTTGTTACTTACATGACATCATGTAAGTGATAGTTTGCGAGGCTAGAGTAACTCGTTTGTCAAGTACAAATACTAGGGGCACAATCAGGGGATCCTCTGTACTCTCCCAGTCTCGCCTCAACTACCCAATTCCCAAGTATGCAGGACTGCCCCCTCACCCCACTTTGCTTTCAATCAAACTAGGATACTGTCCTTTTCTCTTAATTCTCTGAAAACCTACCTGAAAAAGCGAGAAATCTAAGAACTGCTATGAGAAGTTTCAGTGACAAGGAAAGTGGGGGGCGGTGGTGAGGGGGGTTGGAACTCATCTAAAGAAAACATTGGGGTGATCCTAGAATCCTATCCCTTAGAGGTGAGTGGGTGCCAAGTTCTGCATTTCTCCTAAATGACCCCGGCAGCTGCAGCACGTTATATGTGGCAACTTTTTTAGGATCTGAAAGGGTTTTCAAAGTCATGCTGGCAGCTGCCTCCTGTCGCCCCACTCTGTAATGATTGAACCTCTTGTTCCTTTTATAGAGTTGTTCTCTCCTAATAAAACACTAAATGCTGGCCTGAGCAACTGTTCCAGGATCACTAGATGCAATCCTCCCTCCCTCTTCCACCTCACCCTACATACCTTTTCTTTTCTGGTCACAATGGACCCCTGTGTAAATGGTTCCAGCACAGATTTACAGGAGCACAAGCACGCACACACATACACACACGCATGCATGCGTGTGCGCACACACATGCACGCACACACACACATAAGACCCACCAATCCCATTTCAACCAAACCTGAGCTCCACAGCCATTTTTGGCTATTTTAAGAGCTGCTACTTTAAAACTGGGCGCCCGTCCTAAACCCATGAGAGCATACATGAAGCACCAACTGCTGTAAGTGAAGGACCGCAATTCATTGTGTCAGGAGCCCACAGACATGACACCTTCAAGCTGTCTGTCAGAACTGAGAGCTGTGACTTGCCAGCTTTTAGATACTACGCCCTGCAAAACAAGTTATTTTTTCCCCCTGGCAAGTAGGAACCATATTTTAAAGGTGTGAACCTCTTCCAAATGGCAACATGCAGATGGAGAGAGCACCACGATCCTCCAGGAATCGCCTGGAAGAGGCTTCCCTGCTCATCCCCAATCTCAGTCCGTCTGCTGGCCACGACCTGGGAGCTACTGCAAACAAGCACGATTCCCTTTCCCACATCAAACACGACAGCTTTAAAAGTGGCCTCTGCCTCTTAGGTTTCATGCCTAGTTTATATTTAATCTGTATTTTTATATTCCCACTGAAGACTGTAAAGCTTCCCAGGAGTGGGAGCCCAGGTTACCTGGCTTTTTATCACTGGCAGCTAGCAACGTGCCTGAGAGGTAGTAGCTGTTCAGGAAATGTTTGCTGAATATATAAGTGAAATCCAGAAAACAGAATGAACTTGGCTCATAGGTGCTTGCAAAACAGGCAAACTGTAAAAGTCCCTTGACCCCGTTTGTTCCTGAGATTTGGAACATTTTTTTGCTGGGCTTTTAATAAGGGAATCCTACTTTTTTGAAATAATTCTATTTAAGCAATGGCCATCTGACTATAAATGAAACAAAACAAAACAGAAAGAAGCTTCAGTCTCTAATGGGTAGTACACAAATTAGGGTGCCCAAATTTTCTGTGCAGCTTTTATCTTAAAAATCTCTCTGAAAGTATAAATAAAAATGCTGTAACTGCTGATTTAACATTTTGGCTTATAGTTGTGTGTGTGTGTGTGTGTGTGTTTCTACCAAGTGCTAAGCATTTTACTGAAACAGATTTATTTATTTTCTGTTATGAAAACATTTTTAAATACATAAGCAGAGAATATGGTATAATGAACCCCATCCGCATGTCACCGGCTTTAATGATTATCGATTCACGGCCCCTCTTACCTCATCTGTATAAATTAGTTTTTAACTTGGGTTTTGTGACAATCCAACTTTTGCCTCGAGCTCCCCAATTAGTTTATAATTACTACCAACTTTTTGGTTTTGAGAAACCTCCCACTCAGAAGGTAGAAGTTTTGAGCCAAAATATGACATCTGACATGGGTGCAGCTGCTTAAAATATGTCTTCATTAAAGTCAGATGAAGGAGATAAGCCTAGTCTCGGCCTCCAATGGAACACAGTCAACGTTTGCATTTTTCTTTTAAGTATAAAAGTAGAACTCTCTCCACCACCACGCTCCCTCCCTGACTCCCTCCCTCACACACACACACTTGCACACAGTAAATACCCTAGTTCTGAACAATCTCCTAAAGAGTGCGTTCCTATACTTTTTGGTCATCAGCACTCACGCCTCCTGTTCCCGGTTTCTGTACCATACTCTGAAGGACCTGAAGGCAAGGACATGGGGCAAAATAAATGCTCAAACAGATTGATTTTAAGAAACAGACCTTTATACATCTTTTCATTTTTATGGTTTAAGATGGTGCAAAAATGTTACTTACTCCCTAAACAGTTATTAGTCTCTGTAATGTAACACAGCAGATACTTTCTAAATCCTTTTAGCCTTCTCCCCCTTACTGGAAAGATCATCATTTTTTTTTTTTATTTCAAAGTGAATTTAATAAAGAAAAGGAGTGCTGTTAAAGTAATACGTGAGGCTTTGACATTAAGCAGCGCAACCCTGCGGAGTCGGCAAGAACAGGGTCTCTAATCTCCAGTGATTTATAGAGGCTCTTCCTTCATCTCTGTACTTGGGGAGGGCCAAAAAGTTTAGAGACAGCCTGGCGTCCCTCTTACTCCACACCACTAACTCCTGCTGGCCAGTCTGCCTGCTAAAACTTTTAACTCTTTAGCTGCTAGCAGAGAGCACATCCATTAAAGCCAGTTTATTTGCTTTCAGAGGACAGAGTGGTTTCATATTGCAGTAATGCACAGGGAGGTAAACATCTACATCTGATACTAGGAAATTATAAGCAAAGAGGGGGGAAAAAAGCTAAAGCCAAATTGGGCTCATTCGAAGATGTTTGGAAATGGTCACAAGAGAAGCCCTTTTTCAAGAGTGAATGAGAATTTACTGGGTCAGCACCCTTACCCCACCCCCATGACTTGGAGTGAGCCCGCTGAGTCATGGTGGCGGTATTCTCTCCTAAGTAATGCTCAGTACTTGGAAATATAACTTAAGGTCAAAGCAAAAGTTCCAGAATCTGATTAGAATGAGACAACACTAAGGGTCTGAAACGAGCCGTTCTAACCAGTAGACCACAGGGTGAGAGGAAGGTATACTTGTACTGGGCCCTGCCCAAAAGGAATTGTGCATAGACAGGGCACCTGGGCCTATGTTGTCCTTCTGGAGTGGGAAGGACTAAAGGAATGATGCCATGAAGCTGACTCTAGTAATTTTAAACATTTTATTGGCTGATAAATACTATGAGCATATTTCTTCGCCTCTATCCCTATCCTCTAAAACCAAAATCTTCTGGTCCAGAGCTCTCTTTAACACCAAGGTACCTGAAAAACACCAGTCACGAACTGGGCCTACGGAGGATTCGACAGTTCTCAGCATAGTACTTTTACCCAGTTTTGGGTGCAATGCCTCGTGAAAGGATTGGCAGGTGAAGGAGTAGCTCCTTTCTAGGCATCTCTGCATTAAAACCATCAGAGAAACTTCCTGGCCCTCTGGAAGACCATTATTTTGTGGTTTCCTCACACTTGGTTCCTTGTCCCTACCACTGAGACAAGGAAGCACTTCTCCTAACTCATCAGGAGTGAAGGAGAACCCAGAACCTGCGTCAAGGTCTTGGGCTGCACTGCATCTATTAAAAGATCAGAGCACTGGGGCGCCTGGGTGGCTCAGTGGGTTAAGCCGCTGCCTTTGGCTCAGGTTATGATCTCAGGGTCCTGGGATCAAGTCCCGCATCGGGCTCTCTGCTCAGCGAGAAGCCTGCTTCCCTCTCTCTCTCTCTCTCTCTCTGCCTGCCTCTCCGTCTACTTGTGATCTCTCTCTGTCAAATAAATAAATAAAATCTTAAAAAAAAAAAAAAAGATCAGAGCACTGCATTTGTCAACAAGGCCTGACAGGGGGTCTGAAGTAGAAAGTATACGCTGATCTAAAGCTAGGACAATGCATATCAGAGATGACCCCCTGGGACACAAAGCCCTTGTACTTGATACCCTTGGGCCTCTGCTGCCTGTGCAACTTATGACCAAGAAAGGTAGAGAGCCCTGTTTTAAGAGGCCTTCTGAAATCAAGTACACAGGTCAAGAAGACTGATGAAGATCAGTATCACTTACTTTATAGCTGGCAGATGACAAGCCAAGGTCACAAAATTCACAACTGATAGGAGCAACACAAACAGAAAAGACCTTACTCTTTCCCTGGCCACACCCCAAGTGTTTCCTGTGACTTGGGAAGGTGGCTGAGCAGCCCCATTTGATGGTGGGGCTAGAGGAGGAACTGAGGCTTGCTCAAGACCTCACCACCTGGTGGTGCGCTCATCAGCCCCAGACCCGAGCTTCAGAAACTTGAGTTCTGCTTCCTATCTCTGGTAAGCTGCTTAGTTTCCAAGCTTCAGTTTACTCCTCTCAAAACAGGAATCATAAAACTGTACACATATGATGATGTAAAGATTTGATCAACAAAATGAACAAAAAGCCCTTGGAATGGTAACTGGTACACACAGCATAGTGAACAAATGTTCTTAATTATTGTATTGTTGTTGTTCTTACTGTTTTTTATTTTCAGAGATTCCCACTCAAGTGCAAGGGGTAACAAGTGCACTTTTCTGGAACAGCACACGGCCCTCAGGCCAACTCCAAGTTGCTCTGAACCAATGCAGTATGGCAGACAACCTCCCCCGCGACAGCCCACCACCATATGCTTCCTTACTTCTGACATAGCACATACCACATTTGGTTGTAATTCAGCTCTATACAGATCCGTTCTCCAACCAGATAGAGCTCTTCTGGGGTACAGTCGATGGCTTATTCCTAGTCACATCGCCAATAGCTGGCCCAGGAGGTGGTCCACAAACACTTACTGGGTGAGTAAGCGAATGGATGCCCTTTACAGGGCCTAGAAAGCCTTCTCTGTCTTCACTCACTCTGCCAGGATTTCTAGAGTGTAATTTGTCTAAATATGCTGCCTTCTCACTCTAGTAGGCCCAGGGCAGAGTTTAGACACCAAACATATTTACAGTCTAACCTTCTCTGAAGGTGACACGCTCAAGGAGTCCCTCTGTGATGCTCTGGGCAACTCTTTCACCAGCCTGTGAAGTGAGTATTTAACACATCACACCTCCGAACAACATTCCCACAGATCCCGGCGTCCTGTTAGCGCTCTCTGTTAGTGTGAAAATCCCTATTTTGACATGTTATTTTTTGATCCTGCACCAAGCCACAGCATGCTAATGTGAGAGAATCTGGAGACACTCCTTCTAGGTCGCATTGCCAATGGTCTAGAGGGTCATAAACACTATGTCACAGTCTTCCTCTGGTGGCCCATTTACCAGAGGCTTTGCCCCATGCCAGATTTCACCAGCTCAGGAGCAGGAGTGGACATCGATCTCTTCATCTCATCATGGTGACCTTCAAAGGCAGAGGGAAAGAGTTTGTGAGCGAGCAATGTGTCACATTTCCCATCCGGCCTCACCAAGGGCCACCTGCAAAGACCTTCCCTTTAAACCCTCTCAAGCAATCCTGGAGGAAGACATGTACCCAGTGAAGCTGCTTTGTGGTAGGCCCTTGCCTCACACTCACACGCTGGAAACTCTTTGGAGAAAACTTGCCACAGGTTGTTTCCTTTTATGAAACATCTTTGGTCAACAAGTAACAAAGGTGTCACAACATTCTGACAGCCAAAGCCTGGTGCTGATTTTAGGTCTGAGCTTCCATTAGGTAAACACCACTATTCACTTGACCTTTTTTTTTTTTTTTTTCCTTTAAGACAAGTTCCTGAAGTCTCCAAAATCAGAAAGCGATAGAGCTCGAGAATTTAATGGATTAAGCTGATTTGCCAGAAGTAGGACCAGAAAGGGGAAGGAAGATGTCAGAATCAGGAATCTTAGCCTCAGGCTCTTTACCTCTGGAAAACTGCAGACCCCTAGCTCCTCGCTCTGCTCTCTGGGCACCCTGGATAAACAAGCCTTATCGGCCACCCACACTACTTCAGTTAGTAAAACGGCTTAGGAATGTAAATCACACTGGAGTGAAGTGTGATCCTAATTTGCACTTAATCAAAGCCAATTAGAGGTACATTATTTACACAAAGCCCATGCATCTCAATTATGCCTCTCACAGCCCAAGACAGTTTTGAGTCCAGACCTTAATTCTGCTTAATTAGAGAAGTAAACATTTTCACTGAGTCAATCCTCCAGTCTAGTCTAGAGCCTATGGCTAAACAGAACCAAACACGCAGAGCTCCCCAATGGAGGACCAAGAAAGTGTAACTGACACCTGCTGGAAATGAGCAGAAAACAAAGATCAGTATTCAGACCTGGGGGCTACTCTGCACCAAGCAAGTAGCACTGGGTTCTTTGTTTGACACACTTCTTAGCACCTCCTCTGCCAGGCACTAAATAGCATATTTGTTTTTCCTCCTTCCCTGTATTTCAGCAAGATAAACCACAATCTAGGAGGACAGGAAAGCAAAGAACCCAGCTCAACTCTTAGGTGATATTCTTCATTTCTCTGGTTCATGTGGTCCCTGATCTCCTGAGGGGGAGGCGATCTCAAGGTAACTGGTTTGAGTCAGGAGGGGGCAGAAGAGGCCCTGAGGTCCAGGCAGGAAGCCAAGAGGGAGCAGCTTAGTCTGAGTAGAGACTGAGAACAGGAATTTAGGGCAAAAGGGCTTCCTGAGCCTACAGACCAGAGAGCCAAGAGAGGGCCTTGGTGACAACTGCTTGAGAACATCATTCATCCACCCCTTCAATGAATAGGTGCTCTGCACTGAGCTAGGTGCTGAGGAGGCCTCAGGTCACCGTGCTGTGCCCAGCAGTGCCTGGGCAAATCCTCTGACTTTCCCCTGTGTGCAAAGGGATGAGGGGCTTTCCTGGCACTGACCCAGATGGCACAGCTGACGGGACCTTCTCTTTATGTTGACGGCAGTTGGCATGGCCTCACAGGGACAAATGGATGCCTGGGCAGGTGGAGGACCCAGCAGAGTAAAGTCTAAATAGCAACTTCCCAAGCTCAGCCAGAAAGGGAGAAAGGGAGCAGAGAAAGGACATGCAGCTGTGGCACGCGCTGCTAATTCCAAGGAGCCCCAAAGCAGCAGAGCTTGGCAGGATTCAGATGAAAGTACCCAAGGGACAATTCAAGATGCCCAGGTGAGTGAGGTCAAGTTCTAACTTGAACTATGGTTCTCAAGTTCTAACAGGTCAAAAATCAATTGATATTTACATTTCATTTTGGTACAATTCCCCTCTCAATGCACATGCCCATCCCTCCACCAGTTGTGTCCAGCCGGGTCGGGATGGAGAAGGGAGAAGGCAACGAGTATGATACACAGTGCCTGGCGTGGCTCGGTTATATGAAACCCAGGCAAGTCAGATTCGTTGGTACTTTTCCAGCACCAACAGTCGCATGTGTATTAAAAAATAAACTAGATGGTAAAATTGCTGAAAGATGAGGCAGTACAATGGAACATTCCGGTGGCCCAACTGTTTTCAACACAAATAGGAGCAAAATGGAGTGAAGTAACCATCACAACTTCAAGTATCATAACATCATAGTATTATTTAGGTATAAAATGCCATGAGTTGCTTCATTTTCAGTATTAAAGGGGGAAAACCACAAATACATACGTTTAGATATATTTCCAATTGTTAGAATTCATTTCATTACACACTTAAGACCTGCACATTTCACTGTATGAAAAATTAACCTCAATAAAAAAATGCTTAGGTTCAGGTGTCTGGGTGGCTCAGTCAATTGGGCATCCAACTCTTGATTTCAGCTCAGGTTGTGATTTCAGGGTCCTGGGATCATGCCCCACATCAGGCTCCGGGCTCAGCAGGGAGTCTGCTTCTCTCCCTCTCCTTCTGCCCTTCCCTCTACCTCTCTCTCTCAAATAAATCTTTAAAGAAAAAAAATGCTTAGGTAGATAAAGAGATGACATAATTTGACTAACGCATTAAACCAGGATGGAGGGCGCCTGGGTGGCTCAGTGGGTTAAGCCGCTGCCTTCGGCTCAGGTCATGATCTCAGGGTCCTCGGATCGAGTCCCGCATCAGGTTCTCTGCTCGGCAGAGATCCTGCTTCCCTCTCTCTCTGCCTGCCTCTCCATCTACTTGTGATCTCTCTCTGTCAAATAAATAAATAAAATCTTTAAAAAAAAATAAAAATAAACCAGGATGGAAACAAAAATAATAGTGTTCAAAGAAAAATAATAGTGTTCAATTCTTCCCAGACTTGAGGTACAGAAACTTCCATAATGATTTGGTCTACAGGACTCTGTATTGACAGGCTTCCTTCTTTTTCATTCAACCCAGCTCTTCCATTTTATTAACAAGGACCAATCCAAACATAACTTTCTATAACTTGGGCCCTTAATGTGTCCTGCAGCCTCTGTAGGTCAAGCTAGGGAATATCCATCCCCCTGGCTGACATAGGAAGTCACATCTGTCCAAGAGTAAACCAACTTTAGTTCCTGAAATATTTTGCCTTTGAACTCGTTCAATACAACCTGAATGAACTGGGTTCTCTGTCCTTCATATTAACCAAATGCCCTGCCCACTTTTCTCAACCATTCAATTCCTAGAAGTTACTAGTCTGGACACTTGGAGAGAACCTTTCACTAACGGCCCATTATCCCCCTCTTTCAGTTGCCAACTCAGAGGCTCAGTAAAGACTTCACATTGGTAAGATATTCCCAAAGAGGAATAAAGGAAATTTCACATTTATGAGGTTTGCTTTTTCCTAGAGACAAATTTTATTTCAAACCTGAGACCAATTAGGGAGGAAAAATAACAAAAGCATGTAGGCAGTCAAATAATCTACTCCTGAGCTATGCCCCCAACAAAAGTATTTATGAATGTGTTCACTGAAACACCATCCCGAACAATTCTTTTACAGATGAAAAAGCTCTTTCTCCTATTTATTTCATTCGAACTTATTAGATATTCACAAAAATCCAAAAGGCGGGTACACAGTAAAGAACTGGTATCTATGTGGCACAGTTAGTCAATGAGGTCTTCCAAATCCAGTGTCTCCCCCTCTACCTGAAATAGATTGAAACAGTTGACAGGAAAAAAGTTCTTGAGCTTCTTTTATGTGTCCAACCTCTGAAGGAGGTAATAAGGAAAAGAAAGTAAAGATATCCTACACATGAGCTAATATTACACTGTGTGTTAACTAACTGGAATTTAAATAAAAACTTGGAAGAAAAAAAGATTTACCATGAAAACACAGGAGAACTTTTTAATCAGTAGAGAAGGGGAAAGTTATTCTAAGTATGATGCAAACCCTAGAAACCATTAAAAATGGCTCATAAGGGAGGAGTCAAGATGGCGGAGAAGTAGCAGGCTGAGACTATTTCGGGTAGCGGGAGATCAACTAAATAGCTTATCTAAAGATTGCAAACACCTACAAATCCAACGGGAGATTGAAGAGAAGAAGAACAACAATTCCAGAAACAGAAAATCAACTACTATCTGAAAGGTAGGACTGGCGGAGAAGTGAATCCAAAGCGACGGGAAGATAGACCCTGGGGGGAGGGGCCGGCTCCCGGCGAGCGGCGGAGCAATGGAGCACAAAAGCAGGACTTTTAAAAGCCTGTTCCGCTGAGGGACATCGCTCCAGAGGCTTAACTGGGGTGAAGCCCGGGCAGGATCAGCGTGACCTCAGGTCCCACAGGGTCGCAGAAGGATCGGGGGTGTCTGAGTGTCGCAGAGCTTACCGGTATTAGAACGGGGAAGCCGGCTACAGAGACAGAGCCAAGGAGTGACTCTCAGCTCGGGGTTGCCTTGAACCGGTCGCAGGCTCGGTCAGCTCGGAGCGCGGCCAGAGGCAGGGTGACGGGAGTCATTGGGCGCTGTTCTCTGAGGGCGCACTGAGGAGTGCGGCCCCGGGCTCTCGGCTCCTCCGGGCCGGAGACTGGGAGGCCGCCATCTTCATTCCCGTCTTCCGGAACTCTACGGAAAGCGCTCAGGGAACAAAAGCTCCCGAAAGCAAACCCAGCAAACCTGAGCGGATTACTCAGCCCGGCCCCGGGTAAAGGCGGTGCAACTCCGCCTGGGGCAAAGACGCTTGAGAATCACTACAACAGGCCCCTCCCCCAGAAGATCATGGGAAACCCAGCCAGGACCAAGTTCACCTACCAAGGAGTGCAGTTTCAATACCAAGGAGAGCGGCAGAATTCCAGAGGAGAAGAAAGCAAAGCACGGAACTCATGGCTTTCTCCCCATGATTTTTTAGCCTTGCAGTTAATTTAATTTTTTTTTCTTTTTCAATTTTTTTTTCTTTTTCTCTTCTTCTGCTAAATTTTTTTAACTTTTACCATTTTCTTTTTTAACGTTTTTTAAATAGTTTATCTAATCTATATATATTTTTTTCCTCTTTTTATATTTTTTCTTTATCAGCTTTCTTTTTTTAATAGTTTCTTTTTTTTTTTTCTTTTTTCTTTCTGAACCCCTTTTTATCCCCTTTCTCCCCCCTCACGATTTGGGATCTCTTCTGATTTGGCTAAAGCATATTTTCCTGGGGTTGTTGCCACCCTTTTAGTATTTTACTTGCTCCTTCATATACTCTTATCTGGACAAAATGACAAGGCGGAAAAATTCACAACAAAAAAAAGAACAAGAAGCAGTACCAAAGGCTAGGGACCTAATCAATACAGACATTGGTAATATGTCAGATATAGAGTTCAGAATGATGATTCTCAAGGTTCTAGCCGGGCTTGAAAAAGGCATGGAAGATATTAAAGCAACCCTCTCGGGAGATATAAAAGCCCTTTCTGGAGAAATAAAAGAACTAAAATCTAACCAAGTTGAAATCAAAAAAGCTATTAATGAGGTGCAATCAAAAATGGAGGCTCTCACTGCTAGGATAAATGAGGCAGAAGAAAGAATTAGCGATATAGAAGACCAAATGACAGAGAATAAAGAAGCTGAGCAAAAGAGGGACAAACAGCTACTGGACCACGAGGGGAGAATTCGAGAGATAAGTGACACCATAAGACGAAACAACATTAGAATAATTGGGATTCCAGAAGAAGAGGAAACAGAGAGGGGAGAGAATTATTGGAGAGAATTTCCCCAATATGGCAAAGGGAACAAGCATCAAAATCCAGGAGGTTCAGAGAACCCCCCTCAAAATCAATAAGAATAGGTCCACACCCCGTCACCTAATAGTAAAATTTACAAGTCTTAGTGACAAAGAAAAGATCCTGAAAGCAGCCCGGGAAAAGAAGTCTGTAACGTACAATGGTAAAAATATTAGATTGGCAGCAGACTTATCCACAGAGACCTGGCAGGCCAGAAAGAGCTGGCATGATATATTCAGAGTACTAAATGAGAAAAACATGCAGCCAAGAATACTATATCCAGCTAGGCTATCATTGAAAATAGAAGGAGAGATTAAAAGCTTCCAGGACAAACAAAAACTGAAAGAATTTGCAAATACCAAACCAGCTCTACAGGAAATATTGAAAGGGGTCCTCTAAGCAAAGAGAGACCCTAAAAGTAGTAGATCAGAAAGAAACAGAGACAATATACAATAACAGTCACCTTACAGGCAATACAATGGCACTAAATTCATATCTCTCAATACTTATCCTGAATGTGAATGGGCTAAATGCCCCAATCAAAAGACACCGGGTATCAGAATGGATAAAAAAACAAAACCCATCTATATGTTGCCTACAAGAAACTCATCTTAAACCCGAAGACACCTCCAGGTTTAAAGTGAGGGGGTGGAAAAGAATTTACCATGCTAATGGACATCAGAAGAAAGCAGGAGTGGCAATCCTTATATCAGATCAATTAGATTTTAAGCCAAAGACTATAATAAGAGATGAGGAAAGACACTATATCATACTCAAAGGAACTGTCCAACAAGAAGATCTAACAATTTTAAATATCTATGCCCCTAACGTGGGAGCAGCCAATTATATAAACCAATTAATAACAAAATCAAAGAAACACATCGACAATAATACAATAATAGTAGGGGATTTTAACGCTCCCCTCACTGAAATGGACAGATCATCCAAGCAAAAGATCAACAAGGAAATCAAGGCCTTAAATGACACACTGGACCAGATGGACATCACAGATAGATTCAGAACATTTCATCCCAAAGCAACAGAATACACATTCTTCTCTAGTGCACATGGAACATTCTCCAGAATAGATCACATTCTTGGTCCTAAATCAAGTCTCAACCGGTATCAAAAGATTGGGATCATTCCCTGCATATTTTCAGACCACAATGCTCTAAAGCTAGAACTCAATAACAAGAGGAAATTTGGAAAGAACCCAAATACATGGAGACTAAACAGCATCCTTCTAAAGAATGAATGGGTCAACCAGGAAATTAAAGAAGAATTGAAAAAATTCATGGAAACAAATGATAATGAAAACACAACGGTTAAGAATCTGTGGGACACAACAAAGGCAGTCCTGAGAGGAAAATATATAGCGGTACAAGCCTTTCTCAAAAAACAAGAAAGGTCTCAGGTACACAACCTAACTCTACACCTAAAGGAGCTGGAGAAAGAACAAGAAAGAAACCCTAAACCCAGCAGGAGAAGAGAAATCATAAAGATCAGAGCAGAAATCAATGAAGTAGAAACCAAAAAAAAAAAAAAAAAAACAATAGAACAAATCAACGAAACTAGGAGCTGGTTCTTTGAAAGAATTAATAAGATTGATAAACCCTGGCCAGACTTATCAAAAAGAAAAGAGAAAGGACCCAAATAAATAAAATCATGAATGAAAGAGGAGAGATCACAAAGAACACCAAAGAAATACAGACAATTATAAGAACATACTATGAGCAACTCTACGCCAACAAATTTGACAATCTGGAAGAAATGGATGCATTCCTAGAGACATATAAACTACCACAACTGAACCAGGAAGAAATAGAAAGCCTGAACAGACCCATAACCAGTAAGGAGATTGAAACAGTCATCAAAAATCTCCAAACAAACAAAAGCCCAGGGCCAGATGGCTTCCTGGGGGAATTCTACCAAACATTTAAAGAAGAACTAATTCCTATTCTCCTGAAACTGTTCCAAAAAATAGAAATAGAAGGAAAACTTCCAAACTCATTTATGAGGCCAGCATCACCTTGATCCCAAAACCAGACAAGGATCCCATCAAAAAAGAGAACTACAGACCAATATCCTTGATGAACACAGATGCAAAAATTCTCGCCAAAATACTAGCCAATAGGATTCAACAGTACATTAAAAGGATTATTCACCACCACAAAGTGGGATTTATTCCAGGGCTGCAAGGTTGGTTCAACATCCGCAAATCAATCAATGTGATACAACACATTAATAAAAGAAAGAACAAGAACCATATGATACTCTCCATAGATGCTGAAAAAGCATTTGACAAAGTACAGCATCCCTTCCTGATCAAAACTCTTCAAAGTGTAGGGATAGAGGGCACATACCTCAATATTATCAAAGCCATCTATGAAAAACCCACGGCAAATATCATTCTCAATGGAGAAAAACTGAAAGCTTTTCCGCTAAGTTCAGGAACACGACAGGGATGTCCGTTATCACCACTGCTATTCAACATAGTACTAGAAGTCCTAGCCTCAGCAATCAGACAACAAAAGGAAATTAAAGGCATCCAGATCGGCAAAGAAGAAGTCAAACTATCACTCTTTGCAGATGATATGATACTATATGTGGAAAACCCAAAAGACTCCACTCCAAAACTGCTAGAACTTGTACAGGAATTCAGTCAAGTGTCAGGATATAAAATCAATGCACAGAAATCAGTTGCATTTCTCTACATCAACAACAAGACAGAAGAAAGAGAAATTAAGGAGTCCATCCCATTTACAATTGCACCCAAAACTATAAGATACCTAGGAATAAACCTAACCAAAGAGACTAAGAATCTATACTCAGAAAACTATAAAGTACTCATGAAAGAAATTGAGGAAGACACAAAGAAATGGAAAAATGTTCCATGCTCCTGGATTGGAAGAATAAATATTGTGAAAATGTCTATGCTACCTAAAGCAATCTACACATTTAATGCAATTCCTATCAAAGTACCATCCATTTTTTTCAAAGAAATGGAACAAATAATCCTAAAATGTATATGGAACCAGAAAAGACCTCGAATAGCCAAAGGAATATTGAAAAAGAAAGCCAAAGTTGGTGGCATCACAATTCCGGACTTCAAGCTCTATTACAAAGCTGTCATCATCAAGACAGCATGGTACTGGCACAAAAACAGACACATAGATCAATGCAACAGAATAGAGAGCCCAGAAATAGACCCTCAACTCTATGGTCAACTCATCTTCGACAAAGCAGGAAAGAATGTCCAATGGAAAAAAGACAGCCTCTTCAATAAATGGTGTTGGGAAAATTGGACAGCCACATGCAGAAAAATGAAATTGGATCATTTCCTTACACCACACACGAAAATAGACTCAAAATGGATGAAGGATCTCAATGTGAGAAAGGAATCCATCAAAATCCTCGAGAGAACACAGGCAGGAACCTCTTCGACGTCAGCCGCAGCAACATCTTCCTAGGAACATCACCAAAGGCAAGGGAAGCAAGGGCAAAAATGAACTTTTGGGATTTTGTCAAGATCAAAAGCTTTTGCACAGCAAAGGAAACAGTGAACAAAACCAAAAGACAACTGACAGAATGGGAGAAGATATTTGCAAATGACATATCAGATAAAGGGCTAGTGTCCAAAATCTATAAAGAACTTAGCAAACTCAACACCCAAAGAACAAATAATCCAATCAAGAAATGGGCAGAGGACATGAACAGACATTTCTGCAAAGACATCCAGATGGCCAACAGACACATGAAAAAGCGCTCCATATCACTCGGCATCAGGGAAATACAAATCAAAACCACCATGAGATATCACCTCACACCAGTCAGAATGGCTAAAATTAACAAGTCAGGAAATGACAGATGCTGGCGAGGATGCGGAGAAAGGGGAACCCTCCTACACTGTTGGTGGGAATGCAAGCTGGTGCAACCACTCTGGAAAACAGCATGGAGGTTCCTCAAAATGTTGAAAATAGAACTACCCCATGACCCAGCAATTGCACTGCTGGGTATTTACCCTAAAGATACAAACGTAGTGATCCGAAGGGGCACGTGCACCCGAATGTTTATAGCAGCAATGTCTACAATAGCCAAACTATGGAAAGAACCTAGATGTCCATCTACAGACGAATGGATAAAGAAGATGTGGTATATATACACAATGGAATACTATGCAGTCATCAAAAGAAGTGAAATCTTGCCATTTGCGACGACGTGGATGGAACTAGAGGGTATCATGCTTAGCGAAATAAGTCAATCGGAGAAAGACAACTATCATATGATCTCCCTGATATGAGGGAGAGGAGATGCAACATGGGGGGTTGAGGGGGTAGGAGAAGAATAAATGAAACAAGATGGGATTGGGAGGGAGAGAAACCATAAGTGACTCTTAATCTCACAAAACAAACTGAGGGTTGATGGGGGGAGGGGGGTTGGGGGGGTGGGGTTATGGATATTGGGGAGGGTGTGTGCTATGGTGAGTGCTGTGTAAACCTGGCGATTCGCAGACCTGTACCCCTGGGGATAAAAATATATGTTTATAAAATTTTAAAAAAATGGCTCATAAATTTAAACACATAAAAATTTAAAATATTTTAAGGTGAAAAAAATACTGCAAACATGTTAAAAATATTGACAAACCGGGGAAAATATTTATAATACGTATGAAAAATAAAACTCTAGTTTACATAGTATGAAGAAAGCTCCTCCAAATCAATATGAATAAGACTAATAACCCAGTAACTATAGAAATATGAGCAGAGACCATGAACAGAAAATAAAAAATAAGGAATTTACATACGAGTGAAGAGGTTCATGGCCAGTGTAAGGGAAATGCAAATTCCCCACAATGAAGTATCACATTGAATCTGTTTGACAAAACTAAAAAAAATCTGTTAACATGCCGTACTGGAAAGGCAAAGAGAAATAAGCACTCATATATTGTTGGTGGGAGTATAAGTTAGTAGAGCAACTATGATGGGAAATTCAGCATTTGTTAATATACAAATTGTTAATTTTTGTTAACAATTTGTCATTTGTTAATTATAAGCATTTGTTAATTACAAATGGAAGCACTCTAACTTGGGAGTTTTACTTCTAGGAACTAATTGTATAGTTTCGAATTGAACATTACACAAATGTTCAAAGATACAAAAGGTATTTACTTTAGCATTTTTATAACAACAAAAGATTAAAAATCATTTATACATCCAAAAATAGGGGTTCTAAGTAAATTATGGTAAATCACTGCAATGAGAAATGATGCTGTCTCTAAAAAGAACAAGGAAATTTGTAAATACTAAAAAAGAAAAAATATCCAAGATCTATGATTAAACTAAAATACAAGAGAGTGTGCATAGCAGAGTGTCCTTTTGATGGAAAGAAAAAAGGATGCTTGCATGTGCACAGAATACCCTTGGAATGACACACAGGAAACTGGTAATAGTGATTACCTCTAGGGACAGACCAGGAGATAGGGGTGGGAGACTTTTCACTCTACACCATTTTGTGCCTAATTTCCTAATTATTTCCTAATTAGAATTGCCATGCAATTTTCTAACTCAATTGCATAGCATGTAATACCTATTCGAGAAGTTGAGGTATCAGAGGAATAAAGTAGACCAATGAATTGAGACTTGCAGGAAAAATGCCTTTGATCTGTTAAAGGTCCAGATATTCCCATATGGCTCCACCTTTGCTGCCCAAATGAGCAGGCATGTGTGAGGAGAGCTGGCAGAAGCCTTGGCTCTGGTCCTGCCCACGCAAACACTAATCTGTCCTAAGAATGTACTTGGAGGCTACTTCTTGCTGAGAACCCACACAAACACACACATCTTCAAACAGTACCGATCTTTTCATGGGAATGCACCTTTTGTTCTGAGTTACAAGAAGCTTTTCCATCCATTATTTCATCAAATCTTTACATGTTCCAAGGCAGGTACTTTTATTCCTTCCTGTTACATAAATTTATACACCAAAGTTCAGAAACTGAAGTTCTCACCCCAGATGTAAAATCAGTAAGTGGCCGGGCTGTGATTCAAACCAACATCCCTTAATTCCAAACTGGGTATTCTTTCTGCCATATCAACTACCTCCAATTCCCTTCCAAAGACAAATTGTGATTCCTCAGTCCCCAAGCTGTGCTGATTACAAGCTATGAAGTATTTAGTCTGTCTATACAACTCCCTGGTTTTAGGGGCATCCAGTGGCCTCCTGGATTTCACAAACCACAGCTGCCTTTCTCTGGGCATCCGGGGTGCTCACATGTAAAGGAGGGAGCTTCAACTATAGGAACACTGAGATCCCTTACAACTCCATTCTTCAATGAAATAGAACATTTCTTGAGTTCTGCTGACAGTGGGAAGAAGATCACCCCAGGGATGAGCATTTAACTAAAAAACAAACAAACAAACAAACAAAAAACCAGACAAAATAAAACAAAACCAGTACTCCTAGCTCTGGAGTCAAGCTAGAGTTAATGTAGAGAAAGACTGGGAGAGGGAGAAAGAGTGAGCCAGAGGAGGCTTAGCGAAACTCACACTATCACAGTCATCCAACCAGCCTGGAACAGCCAAGCCCAATGTGGCTTGTTTTTTTCACTCAAGCAGAGGGATCAGTGCCACCTCACCATAGAGGCCTAATGGCTTGGTCCACTATTTTAGACATGGTTTGTGCTCTATACTAGGATGGACTGAACAACTCTGTGTCCTCCAAGGGATTAAGAGCAAATGTTACATAGGCTTATCCCAGTAACAGTGTCGGGAAAAAGTGAACAGACACTGGGTCACAACAACACTGGACCCAAAAATATCCTCTGCAAGGCCCCAGGGCAAAGTTTGCAAAATACAAACAGTGCCTAGTGAATCTCTTCGCCACAAGAAGCTAGGTAGAAGTTGCCATTTAAGAAGAACCCAAATGATAAGGAATGGAATATAAGTCCCTAACTGCTCACACACCTGCCCGCAAAGGGAATTACTGACTGAGGAAAAACAGAGAAATAAGCAAGAGCCCCTCATCTATTAGGTCTCTCAGTCCTAGGTCGCCTCCAACCCCTTGAAATAATAACAGCTTTACTGAGATAGAACTCATCTCCTGTACATTTCACCTATTTACATACGATACGTACATACATGTACTATTTACATAGTACAGTTCAATGGCTTTTAGTACATTCACAGAATGTGCAACCATCACTACAATCTATTCTGGAACATTTCAATTACTCCAACAAGAAAAACCCTGTACCTCTTAGCCATCACCTCATCTCTCAACCTTCCCATCCCCCCAACACTACACATCTTACTAATAAACTTTCTGTCTCTCTAGATTTGCCAATTCTGGACATTTCATATAAATTGAACCACACAATCTATGATCCTTTGTGACTGGCTTCTTTCGGTCATATATATTTTCCAGGTTCATCTACGTTACAGCATGTATCAGAACCTCATTCCTTTTTATGGCAGAATAATATCCTATTGTATGGACATACTACATTTTGTCCATTAATCTGTTGGACATTTGGGTTGTTTCCATCTTTAGGCCATTGTGAATACTGCTGCAATGAACACTGGTGTACAGGTTTCTGTGTGGACATGTTTTTATTTCTCTTGGGTATATATCCAGGGGTGGAATTGCTAGATCATATGGTAACTCCATGTTTAACCATTTGAGAAACTTTCAGACATTTTGCCAAAGGAGCCACACAGTTAACATTCCCAAAGGCAGTATATTAAAGGTTCTGATTTCTCTACATCCTTATCAACACTTATTATTATCTTTCTTTATTATAGTCATCCTTGTAGGTACAAAGCAGCATCTCACTGTATGTTTGAGTTACATCTTCCTGATTCCTTTTAATCTATTGGTCATTTGCCTATCTTCTTTGGAGAACTATTCAGATTCTTTGTCAAATAAATAAGTAAAATCTTAAAAAAAAGAAATGGACAGACAGAGATCACAAGTAGGCAGAGAGACAGGCAGAGAGAGAGAAGCAGGCTCCCCGCTGAGTAGAGAGCCCATGCGGGGCTCGATCCTAGGACCCTGAGATCATGACCTGAGCTGAAGGCAGAGGCTTAACCCACTGAGCCACCCAGGTGCCCCTCTTTGTCCATTTTTAAGTTGGGTTATCTGTCATTTTATTATTGGGTTGTGGTAGTTATTTATATAGTCTATATACAAATCCTTTATCAGATATGGGACTTGCAAAAAATTTTCTCCCATTCTATGGGTTGTCTTTTCACTCTGGTGATACTGTCCTTTGAAGCATAACAGTTTTTCATTTTTAAAAAAAATTTTAAGATTTTATTTATTTATTTGAGGGAGAGAGAGAGAGCGTGAGAGGGGAGAAGGTCAGAGGGAGAAGCAGACTCCCCATGGAGCAGGGAGCCTGATGCAAGACTCAGTCCCGGGTTATGGGGACCACAACCCAAGACGAAAGCAGTTGCTTAACCAACTGAGCCACCGAGGTACCGCAGCTTTTCATTTTGATGATGCCCAGTTTATCTATTTTTTATTCTGTTTGTGCTTTCGGTATCATATCTAAGAAATCCTTACCTAATCCATGGTCATGAAGACTTATACCTCTGTTCTCTTTTAAGAGTTTTTTTTTTAGTCTTTGATCCATTTTAAGTTAACTCTTATATATGATGGGAGGTACGGGCCCAACTTGAATTCTTTTACATGTGGCTATATAGCTGCCCATTACCATTTCTTCTTTTTTTTTTTTTTTAAAGATTTTATTTATTCATTTTACAGACAGAGATCACAAGTAGGCAGAGAGGCAGGCAGAGAGAGAGAGGAAGAAGCAGGCTCCCTGCTGAGCAGAGAGCCCGACGTGGGGCTCGATCCCAGGACCCTGGGACCATGACCCGAGCCGAAGGCAGAGGCCTTAACCCACTGAGCCACCCAGGCGCCCCCCCCCATTACCATTTCTTAAAGAGACTGTTCTTTCCCCAGGAATTGCTCTGGCATCCTTGTTAAAAATCAGTTGACCAGGGGAGCCTGGGTGGCTCAGTGGGTTAAAGCCTCTGCCTTCAGCTCAGGTCATGGTCTCAGGGTCCTGGGATCGAGCCCCGCATCAGGCTCTCTGCTTAGCAGGAAGCCTGCTTCCTCCTCTCTCTCTCTCTGCCTATTTGTGATCTCCGTCTGTCAAATAAATAAATAAAATCTTTAAAAAAAAAAAATCAGGTGACCATGAATGTGAGGGTTTATTTCTGGAGTGTCAACTCTATTCCATTGATCTATACATCTGGCCTTATTTTAGTAAGACACTGTCTTGATTACTGTAACTTAGTAAATTTTGAAATTGAAAAGCTAAAGCCTATGTTTGTTCTTCTTTTTCAAGAATGTTTTAGTTATTCTGCATCCACTGCATTTATATGTGAATTTTAGGATCTGTTTGTCAATTTCTGCAAAGAAGTCAGCTGGGATTTTTATAGGGATTTCCTTGAATATGTAAATCAATTTGGGGGGTACTGCATCTTAACAATATTGTCTTTCAATCCATAACATGCTTACATTTAAGTCTTCTGCAATTTCTTTTAACATTTTGCATTTTCCCGAGTATGAAGTTTATACTTCTTTTAAAAATTTATTCCTAAATGCTTTAATTTTTTGATTCTATAGTAAATAGAACTGTTTTCTTAGTTTTCTTTTTGGTTTGTTCATTACTACTATAGATACGCAAGTGCTTTTTGTGTAAGGTTCTTTTTTAAGATTTTATTTACTTATTTACTTATTTATTTTAGAGAGAGAGAGCACGCTCATGTGCTTGAGTGTGGGAGGGAGGGGCAGAGAGCTAGAAGGAGAGAATCTCGAGCAGACTCTAAGGTGAGTGTGGAGCCCAGTGTGGGGCTCACCCTCATGACTCTGAGATCATGACCTCAGCTGAAATCAAGATTCAGAAGCTTAACCAGCTAAACCGTCCAGGTGCCCTGTGTATTGTTCTTTTATCCTGTACCCTTACTGAATAAGAATTTGTTCCTAAGGCATTTAAAAAATAATTAAGTATTGTGGTAGCTTTGTACTGAATCAACTTACATAAGCTGGAATGACATTTCCCAAAATTTCCTCTCCTATAGGAGTTAGGCTTGACTGTAAGAAAGATTTATGTGAGATTCAAAAGATGGGCATGCAGCAGTCATCACTACACCTGAAGGTTAAATGTTGGGCACATGGCACTGTGGCATCGCGTGTATACTCTTGCTCATGTGCCGGCAAACCCACCAGGTCTGCATGTTCCCCCAGCCCTCACCAGACATCCTCCTTCAGATTCTTTGTGTCCTGGCCCAAGTGGATGTGCAGCTCTGTAATGAAGAATGTCAGTGCCCACTGCAGAGCACATGTTTCATCATGGCCACAGCCCTGAGAAACAGACCTGGCTTGCAGGTGTTCCTTTCCTTCTGTCACTTCAGATTGAGCTTTCTTCCCAACATCAGCCCTGATCTACACTCAGGCCCACCATGAGAGGCAATAGACGTCTTGAACAGTTACCACAATCATACAAGGTCAGATATAGGTCTAGTCCCTATAAGGGATCCCTTATTCTGTACCAGTGGTTCCATTTCTATGATGAAAAATTTCTGGAGATCTATTGTGCAATAGTATGCATAAGATCAATATGACTACTGTATACTTAAAAATGATTAAGATGACAAATTTTGTTATGTGTTTTTTTTACTACAAAAAAAATAATGTGTGGGGGAACTGGGTAGCTCGGTCAGTTAAGCAGCTGCCTTTGGTTCAGGTCATGATCCCAGGATCCTGGGATTGAGCCTCGCACTGGTCAGCGGAGAGCCTGTTTCTCCCTCTCCTGCTCCCCTGGCTTGTGCTCTGTCAAATAAATAAATAAAATCCTAAAACAAACAAACAACAACAAAAACAAAAACAAAAAACATCAAAACCCAAAAAACAATAATGTGATCCTGGTAAAGGGAAAGTAAAACAAGACTAAAAAATGTCATGGTGAGGGGGGTGGTTGGTGGTGGTGATACAAAAGGAGAAGGAGGGACACACAGGCTATATAATTATGCCTTCCCAAATGAAATAAGGATATTCTTTGAAAAGAGAGTCTATGACTTACTCATTTTCATGTCTGAGGAGTTAGGAGACTCATTCATTAATAAAAGGAATGAATGAATGAATGAATGAGTGAATGAATGAAAAACAGGCAGGTGTGGAACAAACGAAGGTACAAACTGTACCCCAGGATCAAATATGACTAGGGATGCTGAATCTTCAGTGAATGACAGAAGATCTGTGGCTTGAGTGACATCTATAAGTGAGTAACAGTTTCTCTCTAGGCACAAAATGTAGGACATGATATTAAATATTCAAGAGATACATGACCTAGTTTTGGGGGTAGGGTGGGGGTATTGGGTTTTCAGTGAGCTCTGAGCATACACAGACCTATATAGGACAGGTTTGTGGACACAGGAGAACAAAAAAAGAGAGCAGAATCTTTTACCCTATGGTCATGTTTCAGGTCAAACAGTCCTTTCTTACATAGCCCTTCCTGGCTATGCTCTGGAAAATTCCATGTTTCACCTCCTTGTCATCTCTCTCCTTGAGTTCAGAATCAGTGGGTATCTCATGCTTCTTCTTCTTCTTCTTCTTTTGTATACCATACTTCTTGCCAAGGATAACACTTCTGGGCAACACAGCATTCATTCATTTATTCACTCCGTCGCCCACCAACCACAGTTAAGTGTTGGGAATTTACAGTTCAGACATGGTTCTTAACACTGTAGCTTTTGGTAAGGGCCCTGAAAACTACTGGGAGACCAGTCAATCTCCCGGTGAAGTTTCCAAAGAAATTAAAGCCTTGGTATCACTACAAATTACCTTCTAAGTTACCAACCACTGGGGCAATTTAAAAATTAACCTTCCTATCTTAGTAGAGAGGGGGCAAGAAGAAAAGAACCTTGCTTTTGGAATTCTGGCTTTATAAAGAAAATACTGACTGTCCCCATTTAAATGTATCTCTGGCCGGGAGATAGTTAATCTCTGGCAACAAATGGTGTGCGTGTGTGAGGACACTGTTTATTCTAGCCTTTCTGTAATTTACAAATTGAAACAAATAATGGTGGAGACATTTGCAACTATGGAAAAAGGGTGTTTACAAAGTGGGAGAAAACAGACTAAATAGGCTTATACTACAGAAAATTTCTAACACGCATGGGATAGACTCCACAACAACGGAAGGTGCAAAAGGCTATGAGTCACACTTATTATAGCAATTAGATCTTATCAGAGATTTCTCAAATATGTCAGCTTTAGAAAACAGTATCTACATGCAAGGTCGTCCTGGTAAACCCTGGGGACACTAAACAGGAAAATTTTCCTAGGCCTCCAGTTTCATCTCTCCACCCTTAGATACAGCTTCTCAGATACCAGGTCTTAGTTTAGTGTTAAATCATTCAAGCTCAAGGTGCTTCTCACACTTTCCTTTGGAAACTAATTCTTTCCCAAACCTTTCCTTAAATGGCATTGTTCACAGTGAGTTCCCCTGTGAGAAGCACTCGAGAAAGAAGATCTCCTTTAAAAAATCCATACCGGGGGGCGCCTGGGTGGCTCAGATGGTTAAGCGTCTGCCTTCGGCTCAGGACATGATCTTGGGGTCCTGGGATCAATTCCCACATCTGGCTCCCCGCTCTGTGGGGAGTCTGCTTTTCCCTCTGCCCTCCCCACCACTGCTAGTGCTCTCTCTCTCTCTCTCTCTCAAATGAATGAAATCTTAAAAAAATAAAAATAAAAATCCACACCATGTCATTTTCTTTGTCCATGATCTTTCTCTCTGTTTTTAAATCCATCCTTCTCCTTTCCCACCACAAAGTTTTTCTTCTTAACACTGAATGTCATAGCAAACTCCCCAAATACTAGAGTAAAAAAGAGGACAAATCCTAAACTGCAATCCTTAATTTGCTATCTTCATTGTCACATAAGTGTTCATATGAAAAACATCAAATGACTTGTTAATGATCAAAGGGAGTCTGCCTAGAATAGATAAAATTTTAATGACAGTGAGGACAAGCTTCAGCCATGTAGAAACTGACCCTGACTACACGGGCTTTTATATGGATTTCATATCTTTGCAAAAACAATAATCAAACAGCAACTCATTAGAGAGGAAGAAGGGAAATAGTTTAGTATCCATGAAAAGTAACACCAGGTTTTCACAAGATAAAGACATTTATCTTTTATGGGGCAGAGGGGAATAACTATTCCCCAGCTCAGCTAGCAAGAGGAGGTGTAAGTTCACAAGTGCTTATTACAAAAACAGTATAGTTGAAGATTTTTTAGGATAAATGTAAGGACTGTGGTCATTAGCTCTTTCTCACACAAAGTCCAAGACAGCACTACACACCCAGACACTGGGAAATACTGTACTTGATGAACAACAAGAACAAAAAGAATGAAGGTTTTAATGCAGTGAGATCCTGAAGTTCATTTCTTTATCAAATGAGCTTGTTTCACTATGTTTGGGCATGAATTGGCAATGCTTACTTAGAGTCAACATGAAGTAAAGCCAAGACAAGATTGTGGAAACCAGGCCCACAGAAGCAGAAATTTGGTCCAGAATATTTTCCAAGGAAAATGTTGATTAGACTTTTTCTTCCTTGTACAAGAGGGAAAAGAATGGAACAATTATTGAATGTCTCTTAAGTATCAGGCACCATGCTATGTTATGTACAATACGCTATGCTATATTCAATAAAAATAGTACAATATACTACGCTATGATACAATATATATGAAATATGCAGATCTCATTTAATCCTCAAAATATCCTAGTGAGGGAGCTGATGTTAAACAACTTATATAAAGTTACAAATCTAATTCTTAAAAATTTAAGTGGAACAGAACCCAGGGCT
The DNA here is from genome assembly GCF_902655055.1 of Lutra lutra. NCBI lineage: Eukaryota > Metazoa > Chordata > Mammalia > Carnivora > Mustelidae > Lutra > Lutra lutra. Next base: position 35,271,697 of record NC_062293.1, read on the forward strand.
GTCTGCCTACAAAGACTATATATTCTTCCCTCTACAGGGTTCTTTCTATCATACTTCTAGCATCTCTTTCATATTGTTAAAACCTGACCATGACTTACTGCTTAGCTATCTTTTTGGTTCAGATTTCTTTCTTTTTCTTTTTTTTTTTTTTTTTTTTGGTTCAGATTTCTTAAAAGGTTGTTAAAGATATCAACTATTACAGATATAGCTGAAGCCTCTGTGTACTTTACTCCCCCACCTAGTTCTCCCTCCCAGTGTCCCAGTAGTCTCATTCCTCTGTCATCTTTTCCTCAACATTTTAAAGATTTATCTATGTTGCTACAGATAGTTTTTTTTAGTTTTCTCACTTCTACTTTATATAATAAATGTACCATGATTTAAAAAAAAATCCATGCTTTTGTTCATTTGCAATGAACATTATTATATGAGTCTTCTTTTTTTTTTTAAGATATTATTTATTTGAGAGGGAGAGAGAGAGAGAGAGATGGGCAGGGGGAGGGAGGAGACGGAGGGAGGGAGAAGGGAGACTCCCCACTAAGCAGGGAGTGGTGTGGGACTCAATGTGGGGCTCCATCCCAGGATCCTGGGATCATGACCTGAGCTGAAGGCAGACGTTTAACCTACTGAGCCAGACAAGTGCCCCTATATGAGTCTTCTTTTATACAAACTAGAACTTTCTCTGGATTATCAAACCAAGGGGTGAAACTGCAAAATCCTAGACATAATAATACTGATAATAACTGATACTTACAGTGTTATTATGTGTCATTGCTCTAAGTGCTTTTTATATTAACTCATTTAATTTTCACAGTAACTTTGTGAGGATTTTGTTACAGATGGGAAGTAGTCTGGCTCTAGAATCTTTGCAACTGCACTAGACCTTGCAAATTACCTTCCGGAATGATTACATCAATTTCTATTCCACCATCAGCATATGAGATCCCACATCTTTGCCAACACAAAGTTTTTAATTTTTGTTATGCTACTATGATTTTTTTCCTAATTTCTTCCTGTATGCATAACCATTTCTCCCAGCAAAATTTATTGACTAGTCTACTCTATAGCACTGATTGGTGCTGCAATCTGTATCATATTTCAAGTTTTCACAAACATGGTGATTTCATCCTACTGTTCCTCTACCTCTAACAATACCATTCTATCTTAATTATCACAGTTTAGAATACATCTTGATATCCAACAGGCAGAAATGAAATGAAATTCTAATGAAAATCATAATTGGTCTGTTCTCCAAAACTTTGGTCTTCCATATGAAGTTCAAAATCACCTTGAAAATGTTTATGAAAAAACCTGTACTGGATATTCTCTCATCGTTGCTTCAGATTCACTTGCCTCTTCTCCATCGTGCTCTACCCCCATGAGGCTGTCCTCCAGATGAACAGCAACCATTGGGTCCCTTCATCCTAGATGCAGCCAATGAGAGTCAATGGCGCAGAATGAAGAGTAAGAAAAACAGACACTTTCCCCCTGGGCTTTCTTGCTGCAAGGCCCAGGTTAGCTGTGGCTGTTTCTCTACGGAAGCTTCTCCAGAGGCTCCAGCTCCAGCATGCTCTGGGTTCTGAGAGCTGCTCTACCCCTTGCTGTTTCAGATCTAAGGGTGCTCAAGGCATCTATCTTTTGATAGCTTAAGGTAGTTTGCCTTCCCCCCTGTTGGGTTTCTTGGTTTCCCTAAGCTTTGTCTAAATATTCGCAAATAGGTCCTTTATTAACTCTCTTCAGTAACCGCTTCTGTGTGCACCACTGGTTTCCTGCCATACGTTTGACTGATACAAAACCTGTAATGATTTTGATTAAAATTTCACTTCTCAATTAATTTGAGGATAATTGACAACTTTAATATATTGAGTCTTCTCCTCCATGAGTATGTTATATCCATTTATTTATGTTTTCTTCCATTCCTTCAATTTACTTTTGTAAATTTTCTGTAAATGTTCTGCATATTTTTTCTAAGGATTATCCCTGGCTTCTTCGTGCTTTTGACTGTTATTGCAAGTAGGCCTTTTCTTTAAATGGTTATTGCTGGCATGTAGGAACACCATCAATTTCTGTATTCAGCAACCTTGTTGGACTCTTTTACTTATTCTGTTCATTGACTCTCCTGGATTTTCTTTTCTCTTCTTTTTAAGATCTTATTAATGAGAGAGAGACAGAGAGCATGCAGGGGGAGGAGGGAGAGAGGGACCATCAGACTCCATGTAGAGCCAACGTGGGGCTTGATCTCAGGAGCCTGAGATCATGACCTGAGTCGAAACCAAGGGTTGGATGCTTAACCGACTAAGCCACCCAGGCATCCCCCTCCTGGATTTTCTGTGTAGCAAATCATATCTGCAAATAAGATCAACTACATCTCTTTCTTTCCAATTCTTGTATCTCCTATCTCTTGCTCTTACTCCATTCCATTGGCTCATGCTTCCACACTATGTTGAATAGAAGTGGTGTTGATGGGCATCCTTATCTCATTTCTCTTAGCTTACTATTCTCTAAGTAAAACCACTGTCAATCCTAAAGCTATGACTCCCAAGCTTCCATTTGCCCTTAAATAATTCTATTCAAATTAAAGTGCTCAGGAATCGCATTAGCCAAAAAAGTCACGATACAATCATGCACCCAGAGAGTACACTGTAACATTCTAATGTAGAAATGGCAAGTCCTGACAATCATAGTCTACACGGAAAGAGCACTATGTGAGTTGTGAGCTCTGGCTTCAGTGGAGCTAATTTAAACAATAAGGTTCAACCAATTCCTATATAAGCAACATCCATTCATCCACTAGAATTTGTGGAGATGGTCGTATCAAACATCACATGATTTACCATTTTAGCTTTTGAAGCCAGGAGGAAAACACACTGAAAAGAAACAAACAGCACGCTCTCTCTCTTTTTTTTTAATGAATGTAATAACAGAAGAGTAATGAGGTTGGAAAGCAGATGTGGACAAAAGGAAAACGCATGCTACAGTGTGGCCCACACAATCTGGAAAGGAATGATAAAAAAAAAAAAAAAAACTTTACAAGCTGTTCTGAGTCTTGAATTAAAAGAAGTAATCAAGCAAGGCTGACTTATAAAGGGTCAGGGGGGTAGCATCCTGCAGCAGAGAATAAGCAGAACTCCTTTTCCTTAACTGTCCCCTGCCCAGCTAAGTACGGGAAGGAGGATTTTCCTGGGTAGCAGCCTCTCTGAACATATTCTTAATTCAGTGTTTAATAACTGCCATGTAACCTCCTTTCCCTGCCCACCCGCTCCCCAGGGAGGTACTTCCCTAATGGGCTGGCTCTTTTTAGTCTGGTTTTAGTCTCTGGCTCTTTATATTCTGATGGGGGCACCACAGTCTCCCTCTATGACTTCCAGGCAAAATGTGTCAAATTAGATAAATGTGTTCGATGCTTGTTTGGGAGAGCTCTCATCCTCTAAATGATTTCTTCCCATACTCTTTGCACCACGTTTGCTTCCTAGAGTCAGTCAGAATGTGTATCACAGAAGAATCCTAACTTGAGAGTGTCTAAATCCTCAGAGAGAGGTTTGTTGTTGTCTCGTTTTATTTTTTTAACTTCCATAGTACGCACACAGTAGAGCAACATCCGAGAAGCAAATGCAGCATCTTGGTAAAGGAAGATAAAGCCTTATCCTGTTTCCAAGGAGATGAAAGGCACACAGATAATTGTCTCGCGTTCCTATGGGCACTGGTCTTACTGGTGTTTTATGGCAGAAATTGTGAGAGACTCGTCAGTGAACCAAACTATGTTAGTCTGTACAAAGTGTCTCTCGAAGTGGCACTGTGAGAAAGCAGTCTGCGGCACTTGTCTGACCCGCCCTCTGAAAGCTTTCAAACTCAACTACTGAAGTCCAGCCAGCATCTAATTTTACCCGTGAGTTCCAGGAGAGAGCAAAGCTGGTGGGAAGATTACAGAGTTCCTTGAAGCTCTGACCTACAACAGGAAGAGAGTTGTCAGCCTTCATGTCTCTCACCCTAAATCCCAAGGCAGACAACAGTGGCAGGGCGTTTTATAACACGTTCCCATTGTAAAATTGCATATTTCAGAAACATGATGCTGGCTCCCTCATTTTCCATAGACTTCGTGTCAGTATAAACAGATGACCTTAAAATGAAATTTTTCTTTTTCTTTTTTTTTTTTTTACTTAAAATTTTCAATTCCAATTTGTCTAACGAACTTGGGCTTCTCTGGGTTTTCTTGTAAAACTGTGGAAATCTACTGTTTTCAAATTGCCGAATGCCTCTACACATTCAACTCTGATCACTTCATTAATGTCCTGGGAATTTCTGGTAATGTTAGTGTGAAATGCCACAGGGATTTCAGAGTTTCAGGGGCATTCTGAGCTTACTGTAAACAGAGGGGGAAAACAGGGCTTTGAAGTTAAGTCTTGGCTTTGACGTACAGTAACTTAGACAAGTTGCTTAATTTTTCCCATACTTATCTGTAAAATGGGTGTCATGATACCTACTTTAAAGGGTTGTTGGAAGGATTAGTGACAACCTACATTAAGTGCCTTACACAGGGCCAACTCACACAGCAGTTTAATCAACAGTAGTTTTTGCCAGTCCAAAGTGAAAGAAAACAAACCCACAGTTTGATTCCATAAAGATGCCACAGAGGACACCTCCTAGGGAAAAAGATGACCTCAGGAGCCCTTAAAAGCACAAGGAAGATCAGCCAACAGGAGACCAGAAGTGATAGCAAGTGTCTGGTGTCTAGGGAGATGGCCAATATGATTGTCCTAGGCCAGTAATGGTGGACAACTGCCCATTCTAAGGCTGGTTCCCTCAGAATGAATATAAGCCTCTTCTTGGAGGGAGGCTGATGAAAGGGGGAAAAAACCAAAAACCAAAAAATACAAAAGAAGAGAGCTAGCTTCCACGGGTGGAAAACTTAAATGGCTTCATTAAAATTCTTAAACTGACCAGCCTGTTTTCTGGAGTAGCAGTTCACACAAAAGCCAGTCACCTAAGAATGGACCAGACTTAGGCACCCTCAGCTTCTCCAGTGTTAAACAGGTGATCTGTTGTTCTTGACCCCTATGGACAGGAGCTAACAACTGCTGTGCTATTAAGTCAGAGCTGGACTCTAGTAAGAACAAAGCACAAACCATACCGGAACATTGACCATAACTCTAGGTCATTAACTGGCTGAATTTCAGCATTCTCAAATTCTACGTGCCCTTGGGAAAAGAGAGCAACACAGATTAGTTATACTCACTACTCCCAGCTCTTCCAAAATAAGAGAGTAAATAAAAAGCAAAGATCATACTACCATTTACTAAGCAACTACAAAGTAGCAGGTACTACTACTAATACCACTCTTCTTGTCTGCTAGAAGGAAACATTTTAGAAAGGGCTCAGATACCAGAAAGCTCCTTTAATATCCAATAGAAAATAACAAGTTTACTTCTGACATTTAAATAAACTGTTCAGAAAGGCAGTGTATATTTAGACCCTTGGGTTTAAGAAGGAAACTCCTCTTTTAATCAGAAATGAAATAAGAATCCCCAAGAGCTCAAGGCTCACCACAACATCTGTCAGTTTAGAATGGATTAATAAAATTAAGAGGTAAGGTAAAATCTTATCTAGGGGGAATTACAAATGCCAATCCATATGCTGGAATGGGATGGAACAGGCAGTTGTCAATATTTAGCTGGTGTTCTATAATTCTTTCACAGAACAACACCTGGCTTCCCAAATAAACCACAGAGAGTGTATACCGGTCTCCATTATGTTCGATGAATCTACTAAAATTATTATTGATAATTCCTTGTTTAGAAAATCATGGCATGAGTGAGCATCACCCTATTTACTGCATCCATTTTTTAAAATTGTGATTAAGGGAAAGAATCTAACATGTATTAAGTGTCTATTTGGTGATATGCACTCTAAATATTACTTCATTTAATCCGTACAATGGTATCATGAACAAAGTATGATTTCCTGAATTTTAGAGGTTCAGCTGGTGAAGTAACCTGTCTAAGGTTAAGAACTAGTCAAGAAATGGCAGACCCAGTATTCAAACCCAGAGAAGCCTTCCTCTAAAAATTTTTTTTTTAAGATTTATTTATTTATTTGAGAGAGAGGCAGGGGGAGGGGCATAGGAGAGGGAGAGAGAATCCAAGCAGACTCCATGCTGATTGTGGAGACCAACATGGGGTTGATCTCATGAGCCTGAGGTCATGACCTCAGCCAAAACCAAGAGCTGGACAACTAACCAACTATGCCACTCAGGTGCCCCTAAACTTTGTATTGTTTTGACCATACCATACCTTTCAGGAATCATGCTATGTCTTATGCTTGCTATCTGGAGATAAGAAGTTATAATCCCTTTCCACAATGAGTTTAATGTCTGAGCAAAAGATAATCATGGTGTATAAATAAAGACAACCTAAGACAAAACATGATAAGTACCACATGAGGGCAATGATTATTGGACATTTGGAGAACAAGACAATTTCTGACTGGAACAATTAGGAAAGGCTACCAGGAGGGGTGGTATTTGATCTGAATCATGAAGGCCAAGCTGACATTCTAGGTGGCTAAGGAGGAATATATGAAGGGACACTGATGACAGAAGGGTTACTCAGAGGAAGAGGATGATGTATCCAAAGATATGAAGGTGGGAAGACAGATGGCATGCTCAAGAGATGATAAGTAATGAAATCTGGCATGAGCAGAGGTTTCATCTAAGGAAGGAATGGGAGTAAGATAGAAAAGGTCAGTTTGAACCAAAGTGAAAATGGGAAAAGAGTCTTCAGTTTATTATTCTGTATGCCAGGCACTGTGCTGTGTCAGTTCATTTAGACTGATTAGAAGAAAGAGAGTAAGTGAAGACCCCATGTTTACTATAGAGCAGAATCACGTTTTGAATTATTTGATGGCTCCTAAATTCCATGTTTCTCCCACAGCACCATGTCACCTTAAACAAGAATTTAATGAATTTAATAATTTCTATTATTTGAAGGTGGCAAAAAAAAAAAAACCCACAAAAAACAAAAAAACAACTTTGTTAAAGTTTTTGAGGAGGAAAATATTTTGACATGATCAAAATATTTGTTACTTTGGGATAAAGACTCTCCTGGGGCCACTGAAGTATTTCGTTCAAGGGAGGGTAACTTGGTAAAAAGTATCCTTGAAGGAATGACCGAGGACATGGGTTGAATGCCAGAGTTCTGCCCTTTGTCAGCAATGTGATCTTAGAGTAGTTTCTTTCACTGTCCCTCCTCGGCAAGATGGTGATGACAACACCTATCTCCCAGGTTTGGATTTTAAAGGATACAATGTGGGTGGAAATGCTCTACAAGTAGAAAGCATAATTTGCATTTTTAAAAAATCCAAAATTCTTCATTTGGTAGAGAAAATATCTTAAATAGAATTTGAGGTCACCTGCAGGAATTGCTCAGAGACATACTTCTGTGCAATAATAAGGCCCATCACCCCTTACTTGTAAGTTTCCCAAAGTCTATCTGCAGGGTTTGGGGTTGACTGAGGGTGAGTAAATTACTTTGGGTTCTTGTGCCATGGGATACAAAGCAACTTAAAACCCTTAGTTTTTAAAAGGGTTATTTTTGGGTTGCTCTTTCTCTTATTCACCTGTATATCCTAGTCATCCCCCTTTAGCTCCAAGACTTAATGGTTTTAAAGGCAAGAAGTAGGCATCAATGTTGGATACACAGCACTTCATAGGCCAAGACATAACATTTTTAAAAATCAAAAAAAAGAAACTACCTTTTGACTTGAAGATAGAAGGTTGATGACGCCATGGGGTCTGGTCCGGTTCATGGTCACTTTGAAGACACTTTGAAGTATAGTACTTTCATGTTAAAAAGGAAGCCTCAACTATACAATGATCCATTGGTCCCCTTATCCTATGACTACCAGTAGAGGTTGGCAAGGGGTAGGAAACATTTACTAACTGCAAAAAGTAAAGATCAAAGTCAGAAAATAAATATGATATACTTGTGACTTAAGACTTTCAGAAAATAATCTCTCAGTTTGATGACTCATTTTTTAGGGGAAAAAGGATGGTGTGGCATCTCCTATCCCCAGAGTCTAGGAGCAAAGTTTCATAGAGTTGGCAAGGAAACCATCAATGCCTCAAACTTCCTTGAGTCAAACCCCATCCACTTAATAATTTATTAGGTGTTACTTACTGAACATCTAAACAATTGCCAGGACTTTCCTACCAAAAAAAAAAAAAAAAAGAAGAAGAAGAAAAGTTCAGGGAAAACAAAGCTGTGTTAAGGTTCTCCACATGAGCAGCTCTATCAGGAAACCATTAGTCCCCAAACCCTACACACAGCAGAGTTGACCAAAAAATGTTTATAGAAGTATTCCAAAGAATGAGTACTCTAACAAAAAAACTTCACTCAATACATACACTACACATAAGCCAACTACTGAGATAGACACACAAAGCCAAGTCTACTCTGATTTCAGGACTCACACCAACACCAAAGGGTGCAAGGATTTGTCCATCGTGGTTCCTGAGAAGGGTGGGAAGACTTATGGGTACTGATGGCATTCACCATTCTCTGCACATTGGCTGTCACCACCAGTTTCCCATGATGCTTTCTAGACATTGTCAAACTAACAAGAAATTTAGCAAAGCGACATGTAGAAACTAAACAAAGTATATTCTGGAGGTGTTTTAGAGGCTGTAAAGATAAGAAACTTGTGTGCATTCATCCAAGCTCTCTTCTTACCTGGTCAGGGCTTTGTTTTTATTCTCCAGAAAATTAGAAATGTGATTAGCTGGGAAGGGTATTTCTGACAAGCACCAGAGAAAGGAAAACTTTGATATTTTCATCCAACTCTGGGGTAGAGATGAGGATGGAGAATTTGTTCCAATCTCCGGTGGCTTCAAACAGAGCAAAATCTGAAACTTCAATAAGTCATTGTGCTCTTCCTGTGACAATTACAGCTCTTTGAAAATCTGCTTTAGTGCCTTCAGAACAAATTTAGATTAATGAGGCCAAACAGAGTCCCAAAGAGGAAGGTACTAGGAAGGAGAAAGTGGGATGACACACACACCGGCCTGTTTCAACATAAGCAGGCAATACCAGAACTTAAAATCTTAAAAAGGAAAAGCTAAAGTATTCTAATTGAAGACTGGGATGAATTTATGGTCGATTTTTCTAGGTAAATAATCACTGATGTTGTTATAGCACTGTTGTGGGTAAGTACACAAGACCTTTCCAGCAATCTAATACCAGACTTATTTTCTAATCTTACCAAGTACTTGATGAAACATTTTAGAAAAACAGGAAAACCAACTTGACACGAGAGCAAAGTAGAGATAGAAGCTCAAGGAAAAGACAACTGAGGCATAAAGTAAGAAAGTAATTTTACTGTCTAAACCAGGGAGCCTTACATTAAGCAAAGAAATGTGCTTGTCATAGTTTTTAAAGCAATCTGAAAATAAGTCTTTTGAGTTGTACTGTGTGAGGCCTCTGTGGCTCACAGAGGACAGGGCTGTGAGTGAGGCAGTGACGGCCCAACAGGGCTACATCTCTTCAAGGTTTTAAAATGGAAAACAAACATACACTTAACTTGTATAGAGGATTGTTCTCTAAAAATACCTAAGGAAGGGGCTGGATCTCTTGGATTTTCCCTTGGGGTTGTCTCCATCTGACTAAGGAATATAAGGTCACAACTGGGGTTTTAAATAACGCGGCAGTGGGCCTAATGCAGAAGAAAGGCTGAAGAATTTAGATCTTGTGGCTATTACCCTAAGGCTCTTCTCCTCCAGTTTTCCTTTTATATATAAATAAGATGAGAACTCTAGTCAATTGTGAAGTTAGGGTAACAAGACATAAGGCAAATCACTTTATCTTTTTGAGTCTGTTTTCCCACATGTAAACTCAGGAGACAGAACTATATAATATATAATTACTCAGTCAGCTCCAATGTCCCTTTCAACTAAAATTACATAACAAAGTCAGAAAAGCAACCCCCACAGTCCCTCCCCCAAACAAAAACAAACAACAACAAAAACACTTCTAAACCTCTGCTCTTCCGCTGGAATGTGACAATAGGACTTTATGAAGCATGGGCCCAGAGGTATTCATGACTCATTCTCCCCTCTACTTTGCCCTTGCATCCTGGGTGTGACAGTCTATGAGTGACAGAGCTGATGTCCCTTCCCCCAAATCCCAGTTCCAGAGGGTGACCCCTGATGTAGCAACTGTTGATACAACAGCAGTCATAATGATGAAGATACAAACGACAGTCACAGGGCCAATATATGCTATTATTAATTATAACACTAGCCAACATTACTGAGCCCTTCTCTAGGGCCAGGCACTGTGTTACATGTATTTACTCCTGCAGTCCTTCTAACAACTTCTAACAAACTTCACCCTGATATTATCCCCATTTTGCAGATAGAGAAATTGAGGCTGAGACACAGACCAGTTAGGTGAGTAGTAAGAGCAAATGGTAGAGCAACAAATAATCGTTGGATAGCCAAAGTCCACAGAGGAGGGTGCCCAGAGGGCCCCCAAAGAGTATGGAAGGCCACTAAGGACAGGCGAGAGTTGCGAAGACAGAAGGCCCTGCCCACGGAAGTGGGAGCCAGTGGGTTCAGCAGACGGAGAGCTGAGAGCTACAGACTCCACCACCGGCTCTTTCACGACTGTCGAGGCAGGCCCATTTCCTTGTCTATCAGACGAGGGCAGAGGAGGAGATAACCTTTATAGCCCTTTTCAGCTCTGACATTCTCCATGAGGGAGCATGTTCCATCAGGACTCAGCAACTGCTTGATTCCCAGGCTTTTTTTTTTTTTTTTTAAGTTCTTCATTTCTATTTTAAAAAATAGCATGTTCCCGTGGCCCTGGAATGCCTGCCTCCGGCCCCTCTGGAGCCCTGGGTTATGTGAAAGCAGCCGTGCCAAGCTGGCCCATGGGCGGGGCTGAGTCTTCCTGGCTGGCTTGTGACATGTTCCTGACGTACTGTGTGGTCAAGGAGCTGGAACTGGGGGGGCTGAACAAGGGCCAAGCCTTGCACTTCAGCTTCCTGACCTGGCAGCCATTCAGAGAGACCCCGCTAAGTGCTATTTCCTAAATACACTCTCTTTTCATAACAATCTTACCACATTGCTTTCCTTTACAAGCGCTCTTAAAAAAGGGAACTGGACTCCTTCTGGTTAATCTACACAGACTACATTTGGAAACCATCAGAAACTGAACTCTAAACAAAACGTTATTAATGCGTTGTAATCTGCCCTCTATGTTGCAGATGAAAAGAAAATGTTTTATAGTTTCGGAGCATACGTTTTAATTGCCTTTTAAGAGTGCATATACTTTTAGTACTTAGTGTTATAAAACTGTAGTATCTGTTTCTTGATAACTGTTGAGTGATCTCAGCTATTTTTATTAGTTTTTTTCCTTATCCTTTCCTCCCTTTTTCTCCTACACTGCCACCCATGCAAAGTTCCTTTAGATGAAGCTTGATACAGGGCTCACATATTTGAGATCTTCATTATAAATAGCTTCTTAACAACCTCCACCTCACTATAAAACACTTGTTCCTGAAAATGAGTTCTATAAACAAAGATGGAGTGGGTGGCTTTGTCTCATAATCCAGTATTGCTGGGAACCTAGCAGTCTAGCCTTTTCCCACTTGCTATGGCTTTTTTATAGGGGCCAGATGACCTACAGAGATCTGATGCTCTTGCTACTTTTCTCAACTGTACAGCTTTGTCCCAAGAGACTAACATATCAGTCATCAACCCAGAGGTTTCAAGGGCAGACTCTTGGACACACCAGGATCCAGTCTTCTTTTCACCAAGGAATCCCAAATCCATTAGAATCAGGCCAAAGTTAACTGAGGGACTCGACTTTTCTGTGGCTTGTTACCAGGCTGACAACCCCCCTAGAAGGGCCAGGTCACTGACAGACTTTGCAGCGGCTGAGGCCTCCACTGTTCACCTTCCAGTTGGGCAAACAATACCCAGCGTCAATGATATAAGACTGAATCACAGGCTGACAGAAAATGAAGTGACCTTTCAAGCTTAGAGTCTGTTGGGCCAGGGGCAGAGGATGAGGGTGTCTGGCGATCTGAACTCCTGGCTATGCAGAAACAGGAGCATGCAGCACTGGTATCCCTGAGGAGTCTGAGCAGTGAGCGGTCCCAGTGATAGGAATCGGCCGCAAATGATAAAACCTTTTCAGGTAAATCATCCAAGGTAGGACAATGTTCAAAACACCAGAATATCATAGACTCCTTGGGCCAGAAGGGCCCAGAGAGATGATGTGATCCATCACTCATTTTCAGGTGAGGAAACGGAAGTGGAGACAGGCAGTAACTCACCCAGGGTCTCATGGCTTAGGTGAGCTTAGGAGCCTGGTCTCTGACTCTCTGTCCTGGTGCTCCATCGTCGACAGGATGGCCATCAGTAAGTAAAGGAAGCGTCACTAAAAGCAATTCCCTTTAGTTGTCCAAAAATGAGAGCTCGTGCCCTTTAATTCCAGTTTCTTTTCAGAGATAGTTATCTTCCTTATCTCAAACATTAACTCCAATGTTTCGTATGGTGTCTCCAGTGCTTCCCTAATGCCTTCATGACTCACTGGCTATTATGGCCTGATACAGCACAGAGCGTTGCTCAGTTATAACCTTGGTTTCTGAAACAATTTTTATGAAAAAACAAGCCTTGCTCTCAGCCCCCTTCCCATCAAAACTCACACGCTATATTGAGAATTCTCCTAATGGCTTAGCAGACTGTATTTCCACAGTGTGTCAGAATTTATACTGTGTGTGGGACCCCTGGGTGGCTCAGTTGGTTAAGCCTCTGCCTTGACTCAGGTCATGATCTCAGGGTCCAGGGATCAAGTCCTGCATAGGGCTCCTTGTTCAGCAGGCTCCCCCTGCTTGTCCTCTCTCTCTCTCCCTCATTCTCTCTCTCAAATAAATAAAGTCTTTTAAAAACATTTTTTTTAAAGAATTTACACTGTGTGAAGGAGCAATTGTTTATAAATCTCCTCCTGAACTTTTAAAATTATCAAAATTTGCATTTTAAGTTGGGTTTTCCTCCTTACCCTCCCTTTGGTGACCTTTTACTTCAGATATGTGCTGAGAAGAAGAAATGAACTAGGGACACTGATGTCTTACTTCATTCAGACAACCATGAGGCAAAGCTCTCTACAGGGGCCAGGGTACAAACTCTTCTAAAACTCCTCAAACCCATGGAAAAGACCTTTACTTTAGAAAAGCAAGGACTTCCACACTCTTATTAGTTCTACAATGGCTGCTGTGAGTCAGTACCTTGTTTTGGATCCTCTTCAAATCACTGATTCAATTCGATTTCTGATTCTTAATATTTGGGGCAGGTGACACTTAAACACCCTCAGAAATCAGTTGAAAAGAAAGCTTTAAAAAATTGGTAATGACACTTTTGTCTTCCATGGGTCTCTTAGCTAGATATAGCAAGTCTGTCTTCCTTTCGGCAGATCACAGATTAAGGAGTGGCAATTATAAAAATATCAGGCAGAGAACAGCTAAATATCCCTGAAAACAATTCCCGCTACCACAATTTTGCAGCTCCCTCTTAAAGAATTCTCTTCAGAGACACATGAAACAGCATGAAAATAAGAGTTTTCCCTTAGCTTAATGGAATGCTGGAATGCCGTTTCATTTGATCGCTTTTGTATTCATTGGTGCTCCTAAAACTAACCGTGTCTTTGGCCAGGGACACAATTCTGTGTTGGGATATGAGAGGCCATCTCTGCTGCTCAGATGTCCTTAAGATTTCAGCAATACAGTTTCTGGGTGTGTTTCATGACCTTTTGTGCTAGCAAATAAGCCTTTGGAGGATTAAAATTAGCTTTTCTCATCCTACTTTAAGGCGTGCTCTACCCTGGGAACATTAAAGAAGAAAAAAAAAAAAAAAGGAAAAAATAAAAAAGTAAAGCCCCAGTCCTGAGCCAAATACCCAGTCTAGTGGTACTGATAATGCTTTCAAGGTTATTATTTTAAAAATAAATTTTTGAGAAGAGGGACACAAACCATAGAAGACTCTTAAGGACAGAGAACAAACTAGCAGAGATGGGTGGGGGATGGGCTAGATGGGGGGATGGGGATTAAGGAGGGCACTGGTGGTGATGAGCACTGCATGTTGTACGGAAGTCATGAATCACTAAATTCTACTCCTGAAATCAATATTGCACTGTATGTTCACTAACTAGAATTTGAATAAAATCTGAAAATAGAAATAAAAACAAGTTTTTACAGGAGTACTCTAGGAAACAGGGAAAGAATATACATTAATTTAAACAAGTTCTTCTCTTTAAGATCACAGAAGAATGAAGTTTTATGCTGCAGGTATTTGAGAGTATACTACTAATTCAAACTATCCCAAGTGGTTTGAAATATTAAAAGTGAATATATTGCTTCAAATTTCTTGACCTATAGATCTAAAGTAGTCACTCACCTTATCGCATGTATCCTTTTTTTTTTTTTTTTAAGATTTTATTTATTTACTTGAGAGACAGTGAGAGAGAGACTGCATAAGCACGAGAAACTGCAGGGGGAGAGGGAGAAGCAGCCTCGCCACTGAGCAGGGAGCCCGGTGCAGAACTCAATCCCAGGACCTTGGGACCATGACCTGAGTTGAAGGCAGACGCTTAACCAACTGAGCCACCCAGGGACCCCATATTCTGTGTATCCTACTATGAACTAAATACAATATGCAATGAAGTCCACATATCATATGCATTAGAGGCCTTAAAATCGGGCTATCAGAATTTTTCATCCGCCACAAAACTGGCTAGATACATTTCCATAGTGACACACCCCTGGTATGACAATCACTGCTACTTCTTCCCTGCTGAGGAAGCACAAAGTGGGCAAACGTTGCCCTCTGATCTTGTATCTTACCTGTCCTCCCTAGGCCCAAGGCTCTGTGGGAATTCATGCCAGACTAGGGCTTAGACCCTCAAAGTGCCATCATCTTTATGTGTTGATTTCTTTGGAAATCCCAGGCAATAGGCTGCAACCACTGAATGGAGTGGTTCTTTAAAGTTCCATTAAAAAAAAAAAAAAGTATCAGCCACAACTGGAAAATCTATCCCTTTACCTCTGTACAAGGAACACAGTAAGAAACTGTATTAAATCACCCAATCCAACCCCAAAGCAAAACCAGGCCTTTAAAGTGCTTCGATTTTCAGGCTCAAATAGGTACCATCCATGATAGGTAGAAAAAGATGGGATCAGAAGAAGTTCCCGTAGCTGTATTCATGGGGAAGGTTTCAAGAAGTGCTCAGGGCAGCAGAAAGCTCTCCAAAAGCAGCTAATTCAAAAGAGATTTCCAAGCCAACATCCAAACCAAAAAGATGTGGAAAATTCCAGAAAAGCATCCGAACAAAATATCCTAACAAAGTACCCTAGCTCCTTTTTGCAAATCCACAACTGGTAGGAGCAAAGTTCAACGTGACAGCCTTTCTTAAAGCAGCAAGTTGCAACCACAAGTGTGGTTGCTCTTCCAACATTATTATTATTATTATTATTATTATTATTGTTTTTAAAAATTACATGGGTGGGTAGGGAAGCAAACCCAAGAGGACTACAGTTTACCAGTCCTCAGGCCTGGGAGGTAAGATGCATGGAACCCAGAAGTGGGGCCTCATGATAGAAGAAACCTAACCTTATTGCCCAAGGTGGCTAAGATCTCTGGCTGCTCATCAGGCAGAGTATACTGCTCTGTACTTGCAAAACTGTTCAATAAAATTTTACTGGCAGGGCAAAAGGAGAAACATCTGCTCTAGTCAAGAGCAGCTGTGGTCAGCAATAAGGCAGCTGGCACAGGGTCAATGCTGCTCTTGCTAGTAGGTGGTATTGTGGTCACCAGTAATTACTTTGGAGAATTTCATGGAGTCAAGGATAACTAAATGGACAAAGAACATTTTATTTTACTTTCTATCTTTAGCCCAGGAGCAAAAATCGTGACATGTTGTACAGGATTCAGAAGCCCAATGCACTCCATATTTTTCATGGAAGAACTTTTTACCTCAAAGACTGGAAACCCTTAAATGTAAGTATTTCAAACAATATGCTCTTGACAAGTGACCTCTCCACTCATTATTTCTGATTGAACAGTTCCTGTAGATTGCATTAGTCTTTAAGTGTTTCCTTCTGAAAGATATATTATAGACTACTATAAAGAAAATGTGAAAATTATATTTAGCAAATCAATAAATGGTGCAAGTTTTTTAAAACCTCATCTTTATCAAATCTATGTGATATTTTCAAAGTTAAATAACTCTACACTGAATGAGAATTTGGAGTGTAAATAAAAATTTGTTCAATGCATGCAGTTGTGATAATTTTTCATGGAATGATGATGTCAGAAAGTAGCAGTTAAATTAATATACACTATACTTAAAAAATTAAACACTTGGGAAATAACCTTTTGAGCCACTGGAAAATGACAAAGTCTAAAATATTTCAATCAAGTTAATTTCAGTGCCAAAGTAATGCATTTTTCCCACCAGAAACTATATGAAAAAAAAACAAATTAACCAAAATGGGTCTCCGAATGATGGGATAACATCGGGCTCAAAGAGAACTTCATGATTGCTTGTCAATTAGGTTATTCTACACAAACACGCTCAAAAGCAAAACTAGCCACATTCATTTTAAATCATGTCAAGGCTGAATGGTTGACATTATATTAAAATAAAAGCATGACCTGCATTTCAAAGAGGAAAAGGAAATTCTCTTACTAGCCCAGAGAGCTGACTTGCAACAATTGCTATAATTCAGGTACACAAGCTCCAACAAAGCCATACCAGGTAAGCCAGGCCCAAACGTTATTGGATATAAGGTCCCTAAGTCTATCCCTTGGCCACTTGGCCTCCTAGAACATCTTTTGCATAGTTTGGGAAGTGGAGGGAGAGACCCAGGGACTAATTTCAGCCTCTTTTTAACCTATTCTGACTCAACCATCTCCAGATTGCCACCTAAGACTCAAGCCTGGGGTCATGTTAGGTATTGAGCTTTCCCGGAACAGCTAAGAATCCTGGGTCACTAGGCAAGGCAGGCCAAATATGGTTGTGGGAAGGCCAGCATTCTAAGTATCAGCTCTCTCAATCACTGTGGAACCTTGGGTAGCTCACCTGAACCCTAAGAAGTTCAGGTTTCTTCCACATGTCAGAGGAGGAGGCCTTCGAGCTTTAACATTACAGTGAGTCTCTGGACGCTAAGAGCTGCCTGTCAGCTCCATTACACTCATGACTTTGTACTAGTTAGTAAGAGGTACCTAACAATCTCCTGTTGTTTCTTCCTTCAATGGGATCTTCACTAACATTAAAAAGAAGTACTAAATTTAGGAGTTCCCTTAGGAACTGCTTTTTATGATAGTCCGACATCTCACGTTCTTATGTTAAAGCCTACAGTCTGAAACCACTGAATAGCAGGCCGTGAAGTACCTTCTCTAACTCTGATTTGTACATACAAAATTTCAGACCAGAGAGAAAAACTCATTGACATTAGATTGTCTGGAAACAACTTTTCCACCTTTAAAAATAAACACTTTTCTACAGGTCAATAATTTGCTTAAATACTGCTAAATTATAGCCCATTACAATCTATTTGGGAAGGTGAATAGTAAAATCACAAACTATTATGCAATTATAGTTAAGTCTTAAAAAATATGGCTTCTCCCCTGTATATCCTGTTTCATAAAACATAGACTAAAGTCTGTGAACATTAGGCACTTATAACACTGAAGTAAGATAATCCTCTGAATTTTACTTCTCGTTAGTCTTTTAGGACACATATTTTTGCCAATCCTGCTTCCAAACTCATGTCTTTGCCTGTGTTATTTCCATAGACTGAATGGACTTTCCTTATTCTAAAGAACTCGCAAAATAAATCCTGGCATATCAAATGATGGAATAGTACGCATCCATTATGTAATGGAGATTCTCATGGAAGAAAGTGGAACTTCACTTGTAAAGGCAGCAAGGGATGCAATAATCTTTAGAGAACTGCAATCAACACTATTCCTTGTACTCAACACTGGCTCAGAAAAAGTGGGATAAAACTCTGCAAAAAGGGGTGCCTGGGTGGCTCAGTTGGCTTACACTGCCTTCACTCAGGTCATGATCCTGGAGTCCTGGGATCAAGTCCTGCATCAGGCTCCCAGCTCTGCAGGGAGTCTGCTTCTCCCTCTGACCTTCTCCCCTCTCATGCTCTCTCTCTCACTCTCAAATAAAATCTTTTAAAAAAACAAACAAACAAATAAAAAACTTTTGGCAAAAAAGCCGGGGGAATGGTAGAAGAGAGGTTCCGAAAATGAATTTTCCCTTTAGCTCTTCATGAATTCCACGCTCTGCATCTCATGATATTGTAAGTATAGGTTCTGCCACAGCTCTTTGCAACAATTTGCATTCAGTGAGGTCATTCTATTTGGAAGAAGAGTCTAGGCAACACAGACTAGTCAGTGAGGAAGTTTTTGTCATGCCTAAAGCATCAAATACAAAGAGAGAAGGGCTGGAGACTAGGCCTAGCCACATTAACCAAATGTGGATTGAGATTAAAATAGACTTGAAAGTTGCTCAAACACCACTACGAACATCTTTATGTGTTTTCAGGTATAGTGATCTGTCAAAGGGCTAACCGGGACATATTAAAGGGTCACTTTTGATTCAGATTCTTTATACTATCTTCCTCATGTTTTTGGCTTCTTCCTCTTGAATAACAGGAGTCACTCTGGTGCTAGATATACTTATCACTGGGAAACCATTCCCTGTTAATTAAAACACACACACACACACACACTCTCTCTCTCTCTCTCTCACTCTCTCTCTCTGAACTTATTCCAATATTACGAAGGCTCTTAATTTTCTCAGAAAATTTACACATTTATTCAGAAACTTTTAAAAAATAACTATATGCTAAATGCTATTAGTAGGGGGAAAGTATGATTTTAAAACTGATTTTGCCTGAGAACTAATGTTTCCTTAGGCTTATTTACGTTCTCTTCTCTTCCATTATTAACATAAAGAGACGGTTAAGTTGTTGTGTGTGTTTTAAATTCTGGTGGTGTGAGATGACAAGTAGGGAACTGTGGAGCCAAAAGGAAATGCAGGTGCTAGGTTGTGGGACAGGCTGACTTGTTGGCTTTGCCACTTGCTCCTACAAATCAGTAGCGATAGCGAATTCCTCACTGACTTTTGGAATCACTTTTTCAAATAGTCAAACCTCTAACATCAAATCTACTGCTTCGGTTTGTCTACTGTATTGGCCCCCCCAGCCTCAAGAAAGCCTAATTGTATTGTAATTTTGGGCTGGATTCTTTTAAAGGGTGAGAGATGGAGAGTGAGAGTGGAGGGGAGGGAGCAGATGGTTTCTCACAGCAAGAATTCTCTCATGCCCGAAAGGAAAATTCCCAAGTAAGAATGGCATATTGAAATCTAATCAAATGTCTAACATATTTTTGCCCTTGAATTCATCAAAATCAAAATCAAAAACAACCACAACCACCCTTGGTACCTCTTAAGAATGCTTCTTTTAGGGGGAAGGTTTTAGTTAAGATATACTTCAGTGTGTTTAAGTCTAGTTTAAAAGAAATGAGCCCTTTAGTCTTAGGGTTCCCTGCCACAGGTAAATGAATTTGGTCTGCTGAATAAGATAAGGTTGGTTTTGAACTTCTTAAGGTACGTGTGCTACATTTTAATGAGCATCCACTACAACTCACTCCTTTTAATATTATGGTAGAGTGAGAAGATATGGATTATGGAGTCAGAGAAACCTGAGTTCAAAGCCTGTCCCTATCAGTTATCATCTCTTTGGTCGGTTCTCTTACTTGTGAAATAAAAATATTATTCTACCTGGCAGGAATAGTTGTGAGGATAAGAAATTATGTATATAAAGTGGCAATGATGAAGTAGGTATTCAATAAATGGTAGCTCCTTCTGTTACTATTATTTTTAAATAACAATAATAATTATTACTATAATTATTATTATTTCGAGACAGCATGGTTATGGTTCCCAAGCATCCAAAGGTGTTGGCAGGCTACCTACGCTAAAAAAACAGTCAGCAGGACAACGTAACCACTCTCACAGAAAACCCCAACAACATATTTTCATCTTATACATATTTAAAACTCAACTACAAGACTTTGAGTCCTGTAAACTTCCAACACAACAGTTATGGCTTCACATACCTGAGTGTTCTTTTAAAAAAAATATATTCACATTTAAAAGGTCAAGTTGTAAAGCCATTTGATTAAAATAGTAATGAAAGAGTAAACATTAACTCACAATTTCTCCTTTGGTCTTTACTATGCCAAGTGGTACCACCTCCAGAGTAAGTTGCACCTTAAGACATTTTGAGATTATCTTGATTAAAATCTTTAAGTCCTTAATTTTAAGTAGGGAAAACCTAATTTCCAAAAGCCAAGTTTAATACTTTTAGCATGATCTAGATCTTAACAGTAGCAAGTTATCCCTCTGCTACTCCTGAAACATTAACACATTGAAACATGATCACCCAAAGTAAATGAAGTTCCCTTCTTATATTAATTTTAGAGCCACTGATAGAATGCAAAGTATTAACATTAAAAAGGAAGAACTCATCATCAGGCCACCCTCGTGTCCCAAAGCATCCTAAGTCATAGAAAACTTGTCTCTAGAATTTCAACAGTTTTTGCAAAGGTTTCAGAGCTATCTGCTAGAGGCCTGGTGCACTGAATTAAAAAACAAAATAAAGCAAAAGAATCAACCCTTTCCCCCTTCCCTGCCCCTATGTGTATGGCTTTCTTCTTGAGTATGTAAATATCCTTCACGGAGATGCTGTTAAAGCTAGTATGTCCCACACAGAATTTGTTTTAAGTCAAGCTAAATAAGGATGTTGCTGTCAATTAACTTCCACTATTTATAATATGCTAACTTGCTATTTTCTTCACTCTTGCTTTTGCTTTTCAAAACCAAGCTCACTTAAGCAGTACCTGATCTTCCCATAAGAACTTTAAACCCAACCTATCTGCCATGCATAGGAAAAAATGACACAGAAATATGTTATATTGCTTTTATTGTTAAAAATATCCACCAATAAATTTTAAAATCTGAAGTATCCAAGTATTTGGATTTCTTATTTGTTTGCCTGGATGATCTGCAATATCCATTTCGATTTTTGCTATTTCTAGCCATGAAGCCATCACAGGAGTTGGCCTCCGGGCCCTGAGAGGAAATCTGGCTTCCACCTCTGGGACACACGTTTCAGTACTTATGTCTGACTGACCCTGCCAATCACCCCTCCCAGAAGCCACAAGCCTGGCTTACAATAACAGAGTATATCAAAGAGGACAGGAAAGAAAACAAGACAGTGGCAGGGTCAGCAGAGGATAAGAATATGGTGAAGATGCCCTGTGGAAACCGGGAAGTGGGGAACCATATTCTAATGGTATCAAATGCGTTTCTCAGAAAAGGAATGTCATAAATGCATAAGACCTTAACTGCCAAAGTCAGCTCTGTCAAACTGTAAAACTGCTGTCAGAAGTCACTAGGAGAGAAGACCGTCTTGTTTGATGGAACCGGTCAAGAAGAAATACTCTTGTTCACACAAACTCATTACAACTCATATGCTTAAACCAACTCAAAGTGTTCATTGTCACTGTATAACTGATGTCTGATATAAAAAATCATCCCATGTGGAGTAATTCTCTTGACTCTGGCCATCTAAGTCAAGAATAGTGATAATCCATTAGATTCAAGCATCTTGCTTCCATATAAAAATATGTCTAATCCATTTGGCATTATAATAAAAAAAGCTGGCAAATTAAAAAGGTGTAGAAAGTAGAAGAGAAAAGCAGTTCAGAGCTGGGCAATGGGGATGGGGGATGGCTGTCTATACTCAGCCTAGGTTTGACTTGACTCTGCAATTTATGGGCTGTGTAATCCTGGGAAAGTTCTGTAGCTTCTCTGAATCTCAGGCTTGAGGAGAGTTATTATGAGGACTCATGGTTCACAGATGGTAGACTTTTAATATATGTTAACTTACCCTTTTTTAAAAAGATTTTATTTATTTATTTGACAGACAGAGATCACAAGTAGGCAGAGAGGCAGGCAGAGAGAGAGAGAAGGAAGCAGGCTCCCTGCTGAGCAGAGAGCTCTATTCAGGGCTCGAACCCAGGATCCTGGGATCATGACCTGAGCTGAAGGCAGAAGCTTTAACCCACTGAGCCACCCAGGTGCCCCTGTGATAACTTATCATTAAAGACAGCTATATAAAAATAAAAGGGAGCTTTTACTGGCTTCTTGATGTACCAAATAAAAGCCACTCTCCTAACCCTGGCATTCTTGGTCTACTTTTAGTCCCAATCTATCTCTTCAGCCTTCTCTGCCTACTTCCCATCACATCCACTCTCCAACTCTCCTGCCTCCTTCTTTTTTTTTTTTTAAGACTTTATTTATTCATTTGACAGAGATCACAAGTAGGCAGAGAGGCAGGCAGAGAGAGAAGGAAGCAGGCTCCCTGCTGAGCAGAGAGCCTGATGCAGGGCTCAATCCCAGGACCCTGGGATCGCATTCTGAGCCGAAGGCAGAGGCTTTAACCCATTGAGCCACCCAGGTGCCCCATCCTGAATCCTTCGTTTGTACTATTCCTCTGCATAAAATCACCTTAGGATCACCTTTAAAGATCAAGCCTACCTTCCCTCAAAGTTAGTTCAAATGATACCTTCTTCAAAAAGCTGTTATCTTCCACATCACCCTCTAGCTAAATTACTCATAATATTTTGTAACCTTTCCACAACTAATTGTTTTCTGCCATCTATGACAGTCTTCTAGACATAGGCATACCTCGGAGATATTGTGGGTTCGGTTCCAGACCACCGCGATAAAAAAAATCAAATGAATTTTTTCATTTCTCAGGGCATGTAAAAGATATGTTTACACTGGGATGCCTGGGTGGCTCAGTTGGTTAAGCTGCTGCCTTCAGCTCAGGTCATGATCCCAGGATGCTGGGATGAAGTCCCGCATCAGGCTCCTTGCTCAGAGGGAAGTCTGTTTCTCTCTCTGCCTCTGCCTGCCACTCTGCCTGCTTGTGCTCTCTCTCTCTCTCTCTCTGACAAATAAATAAATACAATCTTAAAAAAAAAAGATATGTTTACACTCTACATAGTCTATTAAGTGTGCAATAGCATTTTGTCTAAGAAAAAAAACCTACTGTACATACCTTAATTTTAAAACACTATTTATTTATTTATTTATTTAAAAGATTTTATTTATTTATTTGACAGAGGTCACAAGTGGGCAGAGAGGCAGGCAGAGAGAGAGGAGGAAGCAGACTCCCTGCCGAGCAGAGAGCCTGAAGTGGGGCTTGATCCCAGGACCCTGGGATCATGACCTGAGCCAAAGGCAGAGGCTTTAACCCACTGAGCCACCCAGGCGCCCCTTAAAAACACTTTATTGCTTAAGAATGCTACCCATTGTCGGAGCTTTCAGCAAGTCAAAATCACTGATCTCAGATCATCATAACTAATATAATAGTAATGAAAGTTTAAAATATTGCAAGAATGACCAAAACGTGACACAGAGACACAAAGTGAGCAAATGATGTTGGAAAATGGCACCAACAGACTTTTCCATGCAGGGTAGCCACAAACCTGCAATTTTTTAAAAAACGCAGTATCTGCAAAGTGCGATAAAGCAAACCTTAACAGAAGAAAATTTGCCTGTATAAACAGAGTATCTAGCAGAGGCCTCTGTCCATAGGAGCACTTAATAGATGCTGGTTAAAGGAATAAACAGGTCCCAATTACTATCTCTCCAATATAAAGTCTAAGAAAATGAGCAACTTGTCTCCCCCACTCCTCTACAGAATCCCACGAAAATACCACTGCCCATTAACCCTGGCGGGAGGGGAGACAGAGGTGGCCAGAAGTCCAACCCATGAGAGCTGGCACTTTTCTCTTTGCAACCAAGGAGTTAAACTGAGTCCGAGGGAGATAAAGATCTCTGGTTTTATTGTTTAGTGAGGCTGCCTGACAAACGAAGATCCAGCTGCAATTGTAACATTCCAAGCTCATAAGGCGCCAAGTTTTACTAACTATAATTTAACTGGTCCGGCTGCTGCAGTCCAAATTCTTGTTTGGATAATCAGCCTTTGTTTGAATATGTTCAAAAACAGCACAGGCTAGCATTAGCCTCTGGGTATGTCATGTGAGCTGATTACCCCGTGGCTCCCAGTAGCAGAAACTCATACACAAGAGGAGGGTTATTTTCCTAGTATTACTGTTACGCTAACATATAATCAGTCCCTCCCTCTCCCCGTCTCCACAGCGCTTCCACAGCCTCCCCCGACCTTTTTGCTCCTGTCCTTCCTTCTTCTCCTTTTTTTTCTTTTTCTTTTTTCTTTATTATTTTTTTTTATCATTCAAAAGTCTTCTTTCCAAGTTCAAACAAAGTTTAAAGGTGAAAAGGTCAAGAAAGTTTCATGGCCGCGGCTGTTTAGAAAGGGTAGGACTAACTGGGGTCTCTAGCTCAGCCTCTACCAAAGGCTCAAGAATCTCATATTTCACTGTATTTCTGCAGCGCCCAGTCGCCTTGACACAATCTGTTTGGAATGAAAGTAAGCCCTTGTTAATAATTTTTAACATAATAGAATAATAATAACTCCACCTGCCAAGCAATCATTTCATACATAAGCAACCCAAGTGGTTCATTTGTTTCAAAAAAAAAAAAAAAAAAAAAATCCGGATTCTCAAAATTGTACATTTTCACTGGAGGGCACTCATTTGAGATCTGCCCAGCCCACCAGTCTTTAAGTCATTTGGCTCTAACCAGCCAAGGATTCTGGAAATCTGCACCTATCCTGTCGCTTGGGCCTCGGTCTGGCCATTCTCAAAGAGCCCTTATGAGTTAACACATTTTAAGTACTTAGGACAGTGCTTGGCTGACAGAAAATGCTAAACAGTATTTGCTATTATTATTTTGGGGGAGAAATCCTGACTCAGAGCTACAGATCTAACAATTGGTAGAAAAACTGCAGGCTGGGGAAGGCCAAGGCTCAGGAGATGCCGGCATGATTACCCACTAGTACACAAGTAGGCGAAATGTTGCAGACAGGGAAGGTAAGGTGGGAGCTCTAAACTGGTCTGGAATTGTTGGAATAAATCTGGCCCCAGCAGCTCCCACATTGCTAGAGGGAAGCCCACCAAAGGAAAAGGAAACTCCACTCCCGGGGAAGGAGATCTGTTTATTTTGCAATTAACAACAGCGAAGGAACCCTTTCTGAAGTTTTTCCTGGAAGGCTCCAGGTTTAGTCCTCTACAACAGTTTGGTATTGAATCTGCAAGGTCTTGGCGGAGATGACAGGTAGAAATCAGACTGCTTTGGATGTGGCTCTGGTTAGAGAGACATAGGGAACCAGGAAGAGCCCTTCGGGGGCCCAAATTCTGAACCATGTAGTCATCTGGGACTTGCGAGAGGAGAGGAAAGAAAAAGAGGGGGCTGTACCCTAGTACTCCGCAGGAAATATATACAAGCAAGGTCTACTGGCTAAAGGTTTATCATTCATCTGTTCCTCTGCATTCTTGTTCCAAGCATTCTGGGGCAAAGGAAGAAGGTTTCTATTGTGAATTTCCACAACTTGTAACAGTCACATGTTTAGACTTGTATTCATCTTTAATATCAATGAATTGTATCTTCTACTAACTTAAATCATGCTGAGATTTAATACCATTTTTTTTTCCTCCCTGCTTTGGGTACTAAGGGGGGAAAAATAACCTAGATCCACTGATATTAATAATGCTCAGTTCACATTAATTAGAATTATAGAACGCCACAGCTGGAAGAGCTCTTAAAGAAAGATCAAATAGAGCAGAAATGCCTCAGGGGCCAGAACTGAGGCCAGAGAAGGATTTTCCCTGAACCTTCCATTAACGAAATATCTTAACTTGTATCTGTTTTATATACTGGAGTCCTGCATACAATTTCACTAGAAAGAAAGGCTCTGTCGTTAGGGAGGAAAGTTGAAGAGGGAAAATCAAAGAGCTGGCCCAATCCTTTTATTTTAAAGTTAAAGAAATAAGGGGCAAGGAAGTTATGACTTGTCCAAGGTCCGTGAGTTGAGGACAGGGTAAGACAAGAATCCCTCTCCAGTCTCCAGTTTCTGTTACCCACAATCAAACATGGCTGGAAAGCAGCTGACCCACCTTCCAACGCGGAAGGTTGGAATGCTTACGCCATTCATTTCACTTACCTCATCACAGAGGCATTTTATCATCCCACATCATCATCACGAGAAAAAGAAGAGTGGATACAATCCAACATGATATTTTGTGTGTGAGAGACCATATTCACCTAACTTTGATTACAGTATACTGTTACAGTTATTCTATTTTATTAGTTCTTATAAATCTCTTACACTGTGCCTCATTTATAAATTACACTTTATCAGAGGTATGTATGTATACAACAAAACGTGGTATATATATATAAGTTCAGTACTATCCGTGGTTTCAGGCATTCCCTAGAGATCTTGGAACATATCCCTCAGATAAGCGGGGACTACCATATGCTTCATCTTCAAATCCTGTCTGTCTACTTCACTTTGTAGGGAAGCCCTCCATTTACTATGTTTTGATTACAAGACTGGAACCCAAAAAGAAACACTTCTTAGAAATATTTTACTGGTGCCATAAGTCACATTAACAATCATTTTTAGATCTGGACAATGAACTAAGACAAGCCTGGTTGATGGCCATCTCTAGTTGTAAAATCACTTCTGCTAAAGCCATTAGCCACAGAGTGTTCTGGGCGGCTCACTTTTTACAACAAAACCTATAAACCTGGGGTCAAAACTCTTCTCTGGGGCTCAAAGGTGTGAAGCTTCCGAAATGAAGCTTGGGCATTCAGAACTTTCCCAACCAGTTCTAATCTTTACCACCTCCTTTACGTTATCCCTCAAAGAGTGTCATTAGATAATATGGAGGGGGAAAAAAAACACACCAAGAAGAAGTATTTTTAGCCTCTTCTTAAGTGGTGACAAAGTTTATCACACTCCTACTCAAATTAGTCACACAGGTTAGTCCCAGGGGAGAGCAGTCTGGCTACAGATCATTGCAAAGGAATGACTTCTTGGAGGCCTAAAACAAACACTTAGGCACTTGGTTCCATCTGGAAATACAGTCAAATAGAAGCAAATTCCATGAAATTCCCAACTGATGCAAGCAACATAATTTGGTATCTTACAATACCAGTTCAGGCTAGCTGCTGTGGTCTGCTAAATGGATATACAACCATGAAATACTAATAAGGGAAATAGTTATTTTAATAATAATTATCATTGTTATTATTATTCCAATACACACAGTCACAAGAGCTGGAGGTGCCAATAAAGCAGCAATGGAGAAGAGAGAGAACAATTGAGAATAAAATAGGACTTGCAAAAAATTCCCCACCATTTTAGTTCCTTTTCCTTTTAAGAAAGAGAGCATGGTCCTGGATCATTAGGATGAAACTCAGACTTAAGGTTTTTAAACACCATCTTTGCAAGCAATAAGGTTTTCATGCCAGAACTAACACATGGGCCATGGACTGGTTATATTCAAAGGGCCTGCCAAATGCAACGAAGATTTCAACTTCGGCTTCCCTGTCCATGAAAGAGAAACCCTCCCTCCCTACCCTTGCTAGACACAGATTTTGAGAGAAATTAGCCCTCCACTCTTGTTTGCCAAAATGCATCTGCTTATGAAACATTACCACCACTATCTACAGTTACAGAAAACATACATGCTTATCCAAAATTAATTGTTTCGAAGCTATCTGGGAAACTAAGTGCACTGCATGTGAATAACTCATAATCACTAACTTTGTGGAATGTTTTTAAACCTGCATTCTTATTTCTTTCGAAGATCGGATTCCTTAATACCCAGCATGGGTTTGTATGATAGATTTGGACCTCAAGAAAGACATGGGTTAAAAAGAGCTTTGCTGCTTTGTAGTTTATAAACTTGAGCAAGTGCCCAAACTTTACAAGACCTCTTCCTTTTCTGTAAAATGGGAACAACGACAACAAAAAAAACTACCAATGCTTGTGTTGTTGCACTATTTCTGAGAGTATGCAGTGGTGGCTCAGGGAGAGCTGATTTGCTTGGAAATTTTAGGGGGAAAAGTGAAATAATTTGGCAAATAATTTAAATATTAAAACATATACATTGTGGTAAAGAATATACCATCAACACTAATTTAAAGATAAAGCCCTAGCTTTCAAGAAAAGTTTTCAGCTAGTAACAGGACTGTGGCTCTAGAACTGGAGACTGGGTACGGGGGACACATAAGCATCTCTCCTCTGCTATGCGATGTACTTTAACGGAGAAGCTTTCGAAGCACAGGAGTGTGGTTCACCAACTTAAACGGGGGCCGCCTAGAAAAGTTATTGTATTTAGACACAGAAAATAGATCTGTGACTTCAACGGTGACACCTTTCATTCTTTAGGGTGACATCCAATGATTCTGGAGAATATTGTACTTACTGAACCTTTTACTTTAGTGTTTTCAAGTCCTTTTAAAATATGCTATAAATTATGGTTTCCTGTTAAGGCAGCTCCGCTGGTTAAAGACTTTAATGTGTCTATAGTCTCCTTGATAATTTCTCAACACTACTCGGGCTTAAAATCTCAAAGCAAAATAAGAAAGGCCTCCTGAAACTGTTCAAGGTTTCAGTTAAGAGCCAGATGACTGGACCTCCACATGGGAGTCACAATTGCCAAAACGAGGAAGGTCCTACTGCCAAGTGTCTACTGGGCCTGGGGGGTTGAAGCAAGAACATGCAAGAATGAGTGTAAAGAAAGAGGTATTCTTATGAAAACAAGATGCAAAACCTATCAGCTGAAAATCCGAAAGGAGAGTCTCCAGGGGAGAAGGGAATCTATGGCTACACCAGTGGCTAAGCCTTTGCACTTTATTTCCGGGGGTAAGGAGGTTATTCACTCACAAAGGAAGAGGAACAGTGCTGCTAACACCACTGTAGGAGCTGTCCTTCCCTTTTATAAAGGCTCAAGGGCTGATTCACCAAACCCCCTTTCTAGGGTGACCTTAGTTGCACATTTTACATAAAACTGAGGAAAAAGCAAAAGTAAACCATTATAGAAAATATGAACAGCAAAGCAAGTTCACGTGTCCCAAGTACAGGTTTCCAATTCTTAAAATCTCTCCTTGGAGCAAAAACGGTCCTGAGTTCAGGCCAGTGTGCTCAAATCTGATGGATGGGCGTTAACTCTACAGGACCTCTGCCTCATCTCTTCTTTCTTGGCTTTGGCCCTTCTCTTAGGCATATGACCTCCAGGCACATGAAGTGTCCCCAGCATCTGGGACTGCCTCTACTGTCTCCTTGCTCACTGCACCTTATTCAAGAGCAAATACAAATCCTAAACCCACCCGCCCCACTCCCCCCCCCATTCCCATCCCCATCTCAAAGCTAAAGCCCTTGTCTGTTTCAAATCTCCCAACTCCTCTGGGAGGAGCTCCTCTGTCCTCAATGATCATTTCTGGTCTGAAGGACAGGTTTCAGTTATATCAGCATTGGTGACCGACACCTACCCACAGAGGCCAAAGGGATTATCTTAATCTGGGGTCCAGGAATGGATTTTGGTTGGGGCGGGGGCGGCGTCCTGGAATCCCAGACACCATATGTGACATTTGTATGAGTGTCTGTACATTTTTTTCCTGGAGACAACTTGTAAATGTCACTCGCCTCTCAGAGCAGGGCTGAGGACACCAAAGTACTAGTAACTGATTGTTTAGCCTTTCCACATTTAGGCTATGGAACATGCACCCTCCTAGAACAGTCTGTGAGGGCTCATTCAGGTAATTCTTCTATTCCTAGGCAAAAAACTGTCTCCCATCCTGGCTCACAGTATAACGTTAGCTTAACTGTAGATTAACTAACCATAACTTATATAAAAGGGCAGGAGCCTACCCAGGTAAAATACCTCATGAATGCCCGACCTAGAACCCCTCTCCTGGTCTTCACCATTCTTTACCCAGAGGCTCACATCAGAAGGACTCACCAGAGGATACTTTGTCATATGCATGATCCGGTTACCCCGACTTCTGGCTGCAAGAACTGGAAGTAACAAATTCAAAGCAAAGGAATGATGGAGGCAGGTGCATGGACAGCAGTAAGAAAACAACTTCATCTCTCTGAGCCTCGATTCCCTCCCATGTAAAGTGAAAATGGGGACAGCTACCTCCTGGGGTTGCTGTGGGGACTGAAACGTCCAACATTAAGCTATGCATCTGGCACATATTACATAGTCAATAAAAGATTTTGTCTGGCTCTCTCTTTCTCTAAGAGATAAGGCTATCAGTCTTGATGGCAGAAAGACAAAGAAAAGTTACAGGAAATACACATGAGCACTGAAGCTATTTTGCATTTGAGCAAAAAAAAAAAGCCCTCAACCTTTAAGATCTAAGTGCCAGTACAATATTGTAAGCTCATAACAATGAGTCACTCAACATGATTCCACAACTGAGACCCGCATGCATGTCTGTTATGGAGAGGCCCTGTCCCAGATCAAAGTGTATTCAAGAAGTAAGCAAGCATAAAATCCACTTGAGAAAGACCTCCATACAAAGGGCTACAGCATTAAAAAAAAAAAATCATCTGAACACGTTCTTCTCCAACTACGCACAAAAAGACGAAGTGTTAATATAATTTCAATGCTTTAAATATTGTCAGTCTTCTTTCCGACAAGCTGGAGTTATCTGGAAAGTAGGTATCACAGGGCAGATATTTCCTGAATTCTGTACAGAGAGGATTTGAACATAACAGCAAGCATGTTAAAATGTGGGGCGCCTGGGTGGTTCAGTGGGTTGGGCCTCTGCCTTTGGCTCAGGTCATGATCCTGGGGTCGTGGGATCGAGCCCTGCATCGGGCTCTCTGCTCAGTGGGGAGCCTGCTTCCCCCTCTTTCTTTCTGCCTGCCTCTCTGTCTACTTGTGATCTCTGTCAAATAAATAAACAAAATCCTTTAAAAAAAATGTTAAAATGTATACAATAGACACTATTTGTGATCACCAAACATTTTAGAAACCATGCTGTATTTCTGAACATATAACAAGTATCAAATCAGAATTAGCATGTGATAGAGAAAAAAGCGAACCTTGATTGACAAAGGCAGAATCACATATTCTGTAGCTGAATACAGATGGCTCCATGATACCACATGTAAAGGAAATAGATTCTTTGAATGATCACTAATAATTAAGCTCCCACCCTCATACCCATTTAAAAGGGGAATAAATACCACCTTCATCACCAGACTATGTCCTGCTAAGATCTTAGGTAGAAAAGGAAGCCAGGAGAGTAAACTGATTATACATGCATCAAGTACAAGCACATAGATAGACGTGTTTCTGGATTGTAGGGATAAGATGCTGTGGGCTTATTACTGCTCCTTGATCCAAAGAGATTTAAAGATCTGGCTTCAATTAGATGTTTTAAGCTGATAAAACTACATCAATAAAGACACGTATTGAAGAACGTAAAATGAAGATAATCAAGATGTGGAGTAAACTGATGAATTTCATTCTTTCTCCTTCTCCTTCTTTATCACCTATTTGCCATCCAAATGAAGGAAGAAAAAAAGTGCCTTATGATTTTATGAATTAACCAATCGTGGCAAAATTAAATAAACTAATCTAAAGGGATCCTAGCAAATGGAGTACTGATACAGTGAATATACGGGGAGGAAGTGTACAAGTTCATGACCTTTGACACTGTGGTCACTGGCTAAAACCAACACAAGCATAAAAGGTAAACTTCAGAAGCAACTGGAATTAGATCAGTACAGAGGATTCAGATGGCCAGGCATTAAATGGAAAAGGATAACTGCTATATTGAGCACATAATCTGTGTTCTTCTGAGGTTGTTAGACCTATACAATGGCAGGCTTGGTCAGGAAAGAATAAAAGGAGAGATGAGTCTTATTCTTCATGCCAGAGCAAATCGTACATGTCCCCCAGGATGGACTTGTACCAGTAATTGCTTTCATTCTAGATAACTGCTGACAAATCTCTTGTGACTGGCCAACTGAGAACAAAATTTATCTGGATTAACTCCTTCTGTCATGTCAAAATGTAAGCAGTAGCTATGGATATCAGCAATGGAATGACTTTTGAGTTCCACTTGAATGTCTCTCTCTTTGTGTTCATAAAACCAAAGGCAGTAGAGAGCCGAAGAAGCGGTTCTAAAGACTGTGGGTCTGTGCTGGTAATGTGTGGCCAATGTGTTGAGCATTGGAAATAGGGCAAGTCCGAACTGAGATGTGCTGGTAAGCACAAACTGTACAGGAGATTTCAAAGACTCATCATGGGGAAAAAAAGAACATAAAATATGCCATTAATAATTTTTATAATGATTAAATTTTGAAATGGTGTTTTATGGAGACTAGGTTAAATAAACTGTAGTATTAAAATTCATTTTACTGAGATGCAGAGATGCTAAGGAGTATGCCTGAGGTCATAGTGGTAAAGAGGTGGTAGAAGCAAGATTAAAATCCTGACAGACCAATGGACTCTAGAGATGTCTGAAACACTGCAAAGTATTTAAAGACCTACACCCTCTAGTCTTATTTTTTTTTAATGTTCTCTCTTTTTCCTCTCTTGGTCACACCTTCTCCTCCAGGCATGCCAAATCACCCGCTTTCCCTGTATGGACACCCTGTTTTCTGAGCATTGTTCTTTCTGCTGGACTGACTTCCCTTTCCTATTCCCATATCACAAAACTCAGCTCAAATGATACCTTCTAGAAACCTGTCCTGAATTTCATGTGGAGACAGATTTCCCTTCCCTCTGAAGAACCCCCCCCCCCACCCCCGCAGCTTCACCTGTACTTCCGGTGTGACTTTAAAGTCACAGGTACCCTCAGCCCTCCTGCTAACGAGAACTTTGGTTTATGTCTTTAGATCACCTATGGTTCTTAATGGAGAGAGGCACAAAATAAGTGCTCGAAAATCCCTTCCGATATAGGATTAAAAAGAACAATTGCTTTCTACCCTCTACAGGAACCAAGGACAGGAGGAAAGATGGACCCACAGCTGATAGAAAGCAAATGCTTCTCTGCCCTCAACTAGGTGGCTGAAGGGAACTGAAGGAGGGCAACTTCACTCTCACCACCTCCCTCCACTCAAATCCCAGCATGTGATGATACTTGGCAGACACCCTCCAGGCATGATCAGGCTACAAGTGAATTCTAGCTATATTGCCTGGTTGACATCTGTAGCAACAACTTTACACATGGCAAGGAACCCAGGTTTAGGAAATGAGCTGTTTGGAAAATACCTGACCCGTGTCTTTCATTACACAGCCACCTCACCAACAGTGCTCAGAGATGCAAATATCAATTGTTCCATGCGGTGTCCTGAGAAACCAAGATATTCCTCCTATAAAGTATACCCTAATTGCTTCTTTTAAATTTTTAAAAACTTTCCATCATGAAAAGGTACTTATGCAGCCCTTTATAATAACTCATGGTCACAGACATCTCGTAGTTAGACATTGGCCCATGGTATATAAAATAAGGAAACCCACATGCATGAAGAAAGACAGGACCCACGGCAGATGGGAGAATGACTGGGTCAGGTGGCTTGCTAGCCCCCCAGAACCTGGTTACCCATGTCTCTACTAACTTTTAAATTGTTTTGAATATTTAGAAAAACCAGCTTTGAATCCTGAGTCACATCCTGAAAGCAAAATTAGTATTTATAAGGGTTCTATTCTACAATCACCTCCTTCAGTTATGATTAAAGAAAGGGAGATACTGCACAGGTACATAATGCAACATCTTCTTTAATTCATGACAATCTTATAAGTAGTTTGTAACTCTCAAACTAATTTTCATCTTAGAAATAAGGAGGCTGAGGCAGAGGGATGTTAAGTCTACTTGCTAGGTAGTGATGTGGCTGGCTTTCTCTTTAACACTATTTCACCATTCTACTCTCCCATGGGCCATATTCTTATGGTTTTTCCTTTATAGGATGTAGCCTCCCGCAGTTTTCTTCACACAGTGCCCTACAGAAGATTCCAAACACAGGCGCATCTAAGGAGCCTTTTGATGATGCTGGTTCGGGTAATAGTCCCCACAGCAGGAGAGCGGCAGCAGTTTTGGGAAAGGTGCCCAGCAGTGAGAAAGCAAAGGGTAAATAGGCTTGGGTCTTGCCAAGAATCCATTTCTGAATGTGTCCCAGAGGTGTACTGGCCTTTTCTCCCTCCCGACCTTGATAATCAGATTTATGCCTTAATAGCTAAAGTCATGCCTCCACTGGTGACGAGAAGTTAACTATCTTAAATCTCTGAAGGACAGTTGATAACCCACTACTATCAGTTTGGTTTGGGAAGAGAAGGCTGTGAAATGGCTTTAAGTGTCTGATAGGAGATTCTTCTTAGGCAGCCTGAAAACACTGTGGAGGGTGACAATGACAAAAGCCAATTCTAAGCAGGTAGAGGTTGAGATGAAAGAAGCCTCTTTCTCCTATTAGAAGGAAGTATTCTTAGATCTCCTTCAGACTACTCCAAACAAACTACTGCTTCTCTGCCCCTGAGAAGGGAAGGTGATGGAAAGAAACAGTTACAGTAGCTGATGTCTGCACTGATGCTTCCAGACATAGGGATTCTACTAAGAACTAAACTTTTGGGGTGCCTGGGTGCCTCAGCCAGTTGAACGTCTGACTCTTGGTTTCACCTCAGATTGTGATCTTAGGGCGGTGGGACTGAGTCCCAAGTGGGGCTCCACACTTAGTGGGGAGTCTGCTTGTCCCTCTCTCTTCCTCCTTCCCCTCCCCTGCCACTGTGCATGCACACGCTCTCTCTCAAATAAATAAATTAAAAAAAAAAAATCTTTTTAAAAAAAGAACTAAACTTTCCAAATGGAATGGAGACATATTCTCTTCAGGCAGTCCCTCCTGGTTAGAATGAGTTCTTATATCACACTAAAAACTTTATTATTTTATAGCCTCCATTTTTTTTTCTTCCATTCTCATCACCAGTCTCCTTTTGGGTACCCCCCCTTGACCCTAGGCACAGAGATCAAGAACTATCTTTGGCACCACAGCTGGAAGGTCAATGTAATGTCTTCTTTTTTTTTTTTTTTTTTTTTTTTGGCTTCATTTTACTATCTCATCTTAAACAAAGAGAAGTCTACCAAGAAGGGCTATCCATCTCCTTTCGTCCTACAATTTGAGGTTTTAAGTTACTAGCCAGGAATTCAGTCACTTTGTTGCATCTGAATATCAAATGATGGAACCAAAGCAAGTGAAGCAGCATTAATTCACTATGCTTTAACCCTTGAGATATATTTCATAACAGTAGAGAAAATCCTAGGGTATCATGAAATAGTTTGAAACTGTCTTCATGTGTGGAAAGGGGCCCTCCTCATTTGTGTGTCTGTCAGCCATTAAATAAAACTCTAAAATGTGGGAAAGCTAGAAAACAGGGGCTCCAGGCATGGCATTCTCCAAATAGATTCTTGTGACTCCGTCAGATGAGAACACTTTAACGACACACCAGGACTTTTCTCTAAAAGGTTCTGGGAATGGCAGACTTATTCCTGCTTAGACCCTCTCTCTTGCCCTACCCCCCCCCCAGACAACTTGCCTTATTTTTCCTGCCCCCAACAGGATGGGAAGAAAATGTCCTTAGGAGACCTTTCCTTTTTTATATTACACAATCTCATCTCTGGAATTCAAGTCCTAGTTCTGCTCAGCCCAAATAAGAAGTGCTTGTCACCAGGAAGGCGGCCATCTAAACAAGCAGCAGCTGGATGAGAAAAGAGGGCACGTCAGCCCAGAGCAGCAGAGAGGGTTTCTCACGGCAGCTATCTGCAACCCTCCAAGGAGCTACAGAGGCTGCCCATTAAAACCCTGTTAAAACACTTCTGATGTTGTCAGCAGCAGAGAGTTGAAATAGCACAGTGATCACTGAGATGCTATCTGCCTCAAGCAATTCCATGGTACTGTCAATACTATGAGCGAGAAGGTACAAGATAAGTAACAACCTAATTTCTACATCAAAATTTCATAAACTCCCTAAGCTGGCAGCACCAGTGAGACCAAACTGATGGACCACCTTAGGGAGAGAAGGACCTTTAGGTTGAGATCTGGCCCAAAAGTCCTGAACCTACACACTGCTTAAGTCTCAAGATTCCCAAGGAAATCTGCCCACAAAGGAATTACTGGAATGTTCCTCTCCAGGGCACCACTGGGCATCACATGAGGCATGGGAACTCTGGATAAGGTTCCCTTTTGAGAGGTGTTCAGAAGAAAACTGCCGCACCATCATCTACCCACCTTTGTCCCCCAAGAGTCAAATTTTCTTGAAAAGGTTGCAGAACCTGCCTGATTTTCTCCTTCACTGCTTTTTGATTTCCTAAGAAACTACTGGTTAGAGACCAGAATCCTGAACCTAGAGCTCCTTTCTTTGTCACTAAACATAAAGAAGACAACTTACAACTTTTTGGGTTCGAACAGAAAACAATAGGCTAATTCTAACGCTTGAGAAGCACACATCCTGGTATCATTCCAGTTAGTGGTTCTTTCTTTTGGCTCCTAAGACTAACACTGGGTCATAACCAGGGTGACGGTCTTCCAAACCTGTACACTCATAATGGGGAAATGGGTTTCAGTGATCATTCAACTAGTCCAAGGGAGAACAGGATCTGGGCAAATTGGGGCCTACAGTCACCCTAGCTGAGTCCCTATCCTCACAGCAAACTGAGGCCCAAAAAGTTCTGTGATGAAACAGGAAATGAGTAAGTGGCTAT
Source organism: Lutra lutra (assembly GCF_902655055.1). Classification (NCBI taxonomy): domain Eukaryota; kingdom Metazoa; phylum Chordata; class Mammalia; order Carnivora; family Mustelidae; genus Lutra; species Lutra lutra. The sequence continues at coordinate 35,308,476 of NC_062293.1, forward strand.
TTCCTCAGAGAACTAACAGGCAGCGTGGAATGGAGATGCTCAACCCACCAGCTGGATGTCTTGCTTGCTTAACAACAAACATCGGCTGTTTGATCCATAGTGTCCCTGCACACAACTGTGCCAACAGGCCCTGACTCCTTAGTGAGAGGGAGGAAGCACAATCGAGGTGATTACAATGCAGTTGTAATGACCCATCACAACTTTACGTGCAGGCTCCCAAGACCGCGAGCAGCATGTTTCTATGAAATTTACCTGAAGCCAAGAGCATGCGGGTCTTAGGGTCCTTTTTTCCGGCTCAAAGGACAGACTCTAGAAGACAGACAGAATGCGGTTTGGGCATTTGCCACTTCGACAGCGGAGAACAGATGAATTTAAGATAATCCCAACAATCCATCCCCCAAATTCAGGCTCTCGTCTTCAGTTAGGGGAAGGAGTATTATCTCACCCTCTGTGTGCTTCTTGTTACTGTGATAACAGGCTCATAGCAGCCTAGGGATGGGGTAGCAGGGAGGAGACTTAAGACTGAGAAAGTCAGTACAGCCAGCTCCATGAGAAACAAGAAATAAAGTGCTCAATCTAATTTCTCATGACCCAACATTTCACATTTCTTCCTTTGAAACATCTTAGTTCTTGCTCTGGCCAGATCAAGATCACGATAGCATAACTAGATTGCATTATTAAATGAAGAGCCACCTGGAGAAGACGGGATGATCTCAAGGACTCTGGCTACAGAGGCTGCCCATTAAAACCCTGCTAAAACTTTTTTTCGTATTATTTTTTTTGTTTATGATTTATACCACCCCCTGGTCCCAAAAAGGATGTAGGATAGCAGGATAGCTTGGAATAGCATGGCACAGGGAGAGCTAAGGAGTTCACGTCCCCGTTGGCCTAGGAGGCTCTATCAGCAAAGAGGGGTGCTAAGAAGAGCAGTGGCAACTTGTCCTACCTCATCTTCCATCTCTGTCCATGCCTGTCAGCCCCACCTCAGGAGGGCTGCAGCAGGCAAGGTTCGCGGCAAAGCAGGAGGGCTGATTCCCAGAGAGGTACCCCATCCCACCATCCTTGTCTCCCCCCAGGTGCCTGCTGCAGGTAAGGGGTTTGGGCTTCTCTGAAGGTCTCCGGCCAGGCCTCAGGTCTCCTGTGGAGAAGAGCCAGCTTGGTCAGTCTGAAGCTGGAGGCCCACTGCTAGCTGCAAGCTCCAGGCTCTGGCCCTCATCAGCCCCCACCTCCTCCTCATCAGATGGCTCTGATGAGGGAGTATCTACTCTGCCATCACTGGGATTTGGGCTGTGTGGGTTGGTGGAGTCATCAGAAGACCAGGAGGAGGTGTAGAATGCAGTCCTTTCCGGCATGGGCATTGGCAGGGTCGGCTTGTCTAGATGGGCATCTGCCCCAGACGTATGGGAGGCCGGTGGAGGGTCTTCGTGAGGTAAGAACGTATCTGCTCCATCCTTGTCTCCAAGGTCAGTAAGCTCTACCTGCTCCCGTGCATGTAGGCCACCTAAACTATCGGGGCCCAGTGACAGCAGTGTTCATGCAAAAGCACGAAGGCCTCTCAGAGGAGCAAGGAACTCTATCACCAAGACTATTCTAGAGGAAGTGTGACACTTTTCTCATACAGTTTATTCTGTGACTGTCATCAGGAATTTTTTTAAAAGTCATTTTGAAAAGGGTAAGGAAAAAAAAGGCTTAGAGGAGTAGAAGCAGAGCAGTATGGGATGTTACCTGAGCAAAAACATTTCTCAAGCAAATGAACAAGTTATTAATAATTTGCCTAATGATAGCAGGTTTATAAAACCTAACTCCGGTCACATAACCTAACTTTGGAGTGAGCCTAAGTCCTGGGAATATACCCTTCCTTTATTTGTCCATTCACTAGCTTCAAACAATCATGACAGGGTAAAAAGCATTCTGCCCTTAGTTCCTGTTTATCTTTTTCAAGAAAGATTTCCTATAATTTATAGCACTAAAGCAAACCAAACTGAACCACAATGATTTCTGGGCCACAACATGCTTACTAAATGCTTCCAAACCATTGTAAGGACTGGAAATCATCCAGGTGAGAAAAGAATAAATTCTTTTCAGGAATTCAGACTTTTCATTATCACAAAAAGCAGAGGACACTTTAAAATTTGTGTCAACTTTAAACTTTGCAGATTAAGGACCTGAAATTTAGATAAAGAAAACCTGCACAAGAGTGCTCAGATTCATCATTAAGAAATGCTACATTTAAATTCTGTATCTTGGTGGAGCAGTGTATTTGAAAATTATCCTACTCCCTATAAAATCAACAAATATTTAGTGAATTGCCAACTCCATAGATATAATGATATATGCATAAACCTACATGAGTTTTAATCTGGTATCTCCTTTCTGAACTGTTTTTCTCACTTTACTTTTTAAAAAAAAAATTTTGGAAGATTTACTTTTTATTTTATTTTTTTTCATTGTACTTCATTTATTCTTAAGTAATCTCTATATCCAACATGGGGCTTGAACTCATGACCCCAAGATCAAGAGTTGCATGCTCCACCGAGTCAGCCAGGTGCCTCTGTTTTTTCACTTTAAATTTCATTTTGGGGAAAGCCAATTCTGGAATAAAAACCTTGTATACTTGAGGTTAGGGCAAATCTGACAAAACAGTAACATAAGTCCCAATAGTAGCATCTTCTGTTGTAAACAAACACATATCAACACCACCTTAATCCACTCACGTCTCTCAGGCCACACAATTTCCAGACATCCCGTCGAGTACTAAGGAGTCTTCCTCCTAGCTTAGTCATAGGAAAAGGGAATAGAATGTACATGTCCTGTTGCTTCACCTGAAGCCACGCTGTACCTCCAAAGGAAGGAAAATGGCGATCAAGAGAGATTAGTAAGGAATAAAATATATATTCAGTTAAAATATTAAGGAAAATGTTCTGAAATATAAGAGATCCACTGCTGGGAAAACCAACCTAAATATATATTTTAATATATTAGAAGAATGGACTTAGATATTTATAATCTGAAAAGCAAAGAGATCCAACTAAGCAGAGGTTTTCAAATTTGGTTGCATGTTAGAATCATCCGGGGAATCTGAAGAATACTGATGCCTATACTCCAACCTCAACTGCTCTGTGTATGGCCTGGGTGTAGGTATTTTTTTTAAAGGTCTCCAAAAAATTTCTAATGTGCAGCCAAGGTTGAAAGCCATTGCACCAGGAGTTGATGTTCGTAATCTAATGAAGCCTGGATACCATGAACCGAGGAGCTGGCAAATTAAGGAGATGGATGTGAAAGAGACGGAAACTGGGAGAAGTTAAAGTTAATCCAACACATTTCTTTTAATTCTAACAATTTTATTTGAGCTCAAGTAACTTTTAAAATAGGTAAAAATATATCCCTTTGTATTTGAGAGCACCATAAGAGACATTACTTCCCACTCTATGCAGAGGGAGCATTGTATTCAAGTGTTTGGAGATGGACATTCAAATATTGTCTGCATTTCTTAAGTGATGTATTGGTAAAATTACTAAAGATCTATAGGAGAGGTGAGGAACCATCTAGTTCAGATGCTTCACAAAATATACTTGGCAAACAGAAGACTCTTGTCCCCTTGTCTCCTATTCTCAAGAAGGTCTGAACTGAAAAAAATTATATCAGGTCAAGGAGTACAGAAGATTAAGAAAAACTATAATAATAGACAATATGTGAAATGAATCCTGGTTATTTACATGTCCTGCTTATCTTCTCCAGCTATCAAAAGAGATTAAAAATAGTTCCTTAAATTTTACCTACTAAGTGAAAGAAACATGCCATTTGTGTTTTTTTTTTCCTTAGAGGGCAAGCTTGTATATTAAATACACACAAGTGGCAGGGCACCTGGATGGCTCAATGGCTCAGTGGGTTAAGTCGCTGCCTTCTGCTCAGGTCATGATCTCAGGGTCCTGGGATCGAGCCCCACATCGGGCTCTCTGCTCAGCAGGGAGCCTGCTTCTGCCTGCCTCTCTGCCTATTTATGATCTCTATCAAATAAATAAATAAATAAATAAATAAATCTTTAAAAAAAAACACACAAGTGGTAAATTTCCTAATATGAAACCAACAAAAAGTTGTTAATGCTAGATACTGCTTAGCATCTGTAGAGTGTGTTCACAGCCAGAGCATATCCCTTTTAACAGTCAGCTTTCAGTATTTCCCAGAAAAGGAGTACTTCCATCAAAATAGTCCTGATGTTTAGAAGGAGCTTTGAAAGCAGCCATCCCGTGTGAGTAGGGTGTCTTACATGCAGTTACATCAAGCAATCACCCATAGCCATAGCTCTTTTGCCTTTCCCTCCAGGAGGCATTTGGCTGCCAGAATTCCTTACTCATCCTTTTGTACTCCATTACTATAACCTTTCTATGCTGTTCTGACAATTATAAAAAGGTACAAGAGAGAGTTTAATATCTCATTCAATTCTCCCCTGCTTGCTTCCTTTACAATCACATGCTGGGAACTGACAGAGTTTGGTATTTTAAAAAAAAAATCACATCCAAAAAATTCAAAATTTGTGAGTTCTAATCCAGTTGCTGCTCCAAATGTCTGTCCGTCCATTCATCTTCCATTTTTCTCCTACAACTTTCAAAAGCAATCGTGATTTAAAAAAAAAAAAAATTCCGATGTAAGACAGCTAAAGTTCTGGAAGAGAGATGAGTCATAATGTAGACAAGTGGCAAAGAGATCATTCTTCTTGACATAAGGTGGTTACTGTATTACGATTGCTTCAAATTTCCTGTCAACTTTTTGCACAGCAAAGGAAACAGTCAACAAAACCAAAAGACCACCAACAGAAGGGGAGAGGATATTTGCAAATGACATATCAGATAAAGGGCTAGTATCCAAAACCTATAAAGAACTTATCAAACTCAACACCCAAAGAACAAATAGTCCAATCAAGAAATGGGCAGAAGACATGAATAGACATTTCTGCAAAGACATCCAAGTGGCCAACAGACATATAAAAATGTGCTCAACATCACTCGGCATCATGGAAATACAAATCGAAACGACAATGAGATACCACCTCACACCAATCAGAATGGCTAAAATTAGCAAGTCAAGAAACAACTGATGTCGGTGAGGATGTGGAGAAAGGGGAACCCTCCCACACTGTTGGTGGGAATGCAAGTTGGTGCAACTACTCTGGAAAACAACATGGAAGTTCCTCCAAAAGTTGCAAATAGAGCTCTGCTATGACCCAGCAATCACACTACTGGGCATTTACCCTAAAGATACAGATGTATGATCTGAAGGGGCACATGCACCTGAATGTTTACAGCAGCAATGTCCACAATAGCCAAACTATGGAAAGAACCCAGATGTCCATCCACAGATGAATGGATAAAGAAGATGTGGCATATATACACAATGGAATACAATGCAGCCATCAAAAGAAATGAAATCTTGCCATTTGCAATGACATGGATGGAACAAGAGAGTATTATGCTGAGCAAAATAAGTCAATCAGAGAAAGCCAATTATCATATGATCTCTCTGATACGAGGAATTTGAGAGGCAGGGAGGGGGGTTGTGGGGAGCAGGGAAGGAAAAAATGAAACAAGATGGAATCGGGAGGGAGACAAACCATAAGAGACTCTTAATCTCACAAAACAAACTGAGGGTTACTGGGGGATGGGGGGGTAGGGATATGGTGGTTGGGTTATGGACATCGGGGAGGGTATGTGCTATGGTAAGTGCTGTGAAATGTGTAAGCCTGATGATTCACAGACCTGTACCCCTGGGGCAAATAATACATTATATGTTAATAAAAATAATTATTAAAAAAATTTCCTGTCAACTGAACAAATAATAAAGTTCTCTTCCTGCCTTACTTTTTTCATATGGGAAATTTATGGGTAACAATTAAATATGTAAAGGAAATTAACACCTATTTATGCACTGAACGGTATGTTTTAAGGAACCCAGTAAAAGCAAGACATGGGTCCTGCCTCAAAGAAGTTAACTATCTGGTTGGGAGTCAATTCTAAAACATAAACATATCTGGGGTGCCTGGGTGGCTCAGTCGTTAAGCATCTGCCTTCGGCTCAGGTCATGATCCCAGAGTCCTGGGTTCAAGTCCCGCATCAGGCTCCCTGCTTAGTGGGAAGCCTGCTTCTCTCCCTCCCCACTCTCCCTGCTTATGTTCCCCCTCTCGCTGTCTCTCTCTCTCTGTCAAATAAATAAATAAATCTTAAAAAAAAAACCCACATTTGCACACAATATAATAAAACAAGTATTAACTAAATAAGGGATCAACTCTAAGGAAAGTGTTTCGGAAACACCTGAAGTTTCTAGAGATCCTGGCAAAATTTCCCAAGGGACCTCATGAAAACAATGCTAACCAAATGCTATTGGCTAAAAATGGGACAGCCAAAAAGACTACTTTGATACCTAGTATAATTTCAAAGAATTGCTGAGAAACAGAAGTTGGAAACTAGTACCGATGAGCCTCATAATTGTCTTGGTGACAGTTAAGGCTGGTGTAATCTTACTGCCTAAAACAAGGCAAAAGTGAAGGCATCTTTGTCCTCTCCACTGAGTTGTATACACACACACACACACACACACACACACACACTCTTATATTTTATATTTTTGTACTGATGTTTATATATTTATACATACATTATTTTGCTATATTATTATATATAATTTTTATATTGTTCAAATTCATATATAAAAATAAAGTTTATGGGCTGAAAAATTAATATTGTTGAAAGCCCCATACTACTCAAAGCAATCTACAGACTCACTGAAATCCTTACCAAAATACCAATGGCATTTTATCACTAGAACAAATAATCCTAAAATTTGTATGGAACCATGGAAGGCCCTAAAGAGCCAAAAACAATCTTGGGAAAGAAGAACAAATCTGGAGGCATCACATGCCCTGATTTCAAGCTATACTACAAAGTTAGAGTGATCAAAACAGTATGGTACAGGCACAACAACAGACACATGGATCAATGGAACAGAAGACAGAAGAAATAAAGCCACACATACATGATCAATTCATCTACAACAAAGGAAGCAAGAATATACAATGGAGAAAAGATAGTCTCTTCAGTGACGGTGCTGGGAAACCAAGACAACTATATGCAAAAAATGACACTAGACCACTATTGCCTATTCCATAGGTAAGAGCAAGAAAAGCAAAAATAAACAAGTAAGACTGTATCAAACTAAAGAGTTTTTGCACAGCGAAAGAAACTATAAGCAAAATGAAAAGGTAACCTACTGAATGGGAGAACATATTTTCAAACCATATACCTGAAAAGGGTTTATTTATTCATTTATTTTTAAAGATTTTATTTATTTATTTGACAGAGAGATCACAAGTAGGCAGAGAGGCAGGCAGAGAGAGAGGGAAGCAGACTCCCCGCAGAGCAGAAAGCCCGATGCGGGGCTCAATCCCAGGACCCCGAGATCATGACCTGAGCCGAAAGCAGAGGCCTTAACCCACTGAGCCACCCAGGCGCCCCCTGAAAAGGGTTTAATATCCGAAATATATAAGGAACTCATACCGCAGAAAACAGACTACCCAAATAAAAAAAATGGGCAGAAGATCTGAATAGACATTTTCCCCAAAGAAGACATGAAAAGATGCTAAACATCACTGGTTATCAGTGAAGTGCAAGTCAAAATCAGATATCACCTCATACCTGTCAGAATGGCTAATATCTAAAAACCAAGAAATAACAAGTGTTGTCAAGGACTGTTGTCGTGCACTATTGGTGAGAATGTTAAATTGGTGCAGCCACTGTGGAAACAGCATGGAAGTTCCTCAAGAAATTAAAAATAGAAGCACCATACAATCCAGCAATTCTACTTCTGGGTATTTACCCGAAGAAAATAAAAACACTAACTTGAAAGTTATATGAATTACATGCACTGAATTATATGCACTGCTATGTTCACTGAAGCATTATTTATAATAGCCAAGATATGGATACAACCTACCTAAGTTTCTATCAATAGCTCAATGGATAAAGAAGATGTGGTATATATACACAAGAGAATACTACTCAGCCATAAAAAAGTATCAAATCTTGCCATTTGCAACAACATGAAGAAACCTTGGCAGTATTACGGGAAGTGAAATAAGTTTGGCAAGAGAAAGACAATACCATATGATTTTACTTATATGTGGACTCTAAAAAACAAATGAAACAATCAAACAAAACAAAATAAAACCAGACTCACAGATATAGAGAATAGACTGATGGCTGCCAGAGGAGAAAAGGGTTGGGGTGGGAGGTGAGGCAAAAATGGGTGAAGGGGATCAAGAGGTAAAATCTTCCAGTGATTAAATAAATAAATCATGGGGATGTAATGTATAGCATGGGAAATGCATATAATAATGTTGTATTAAAACTCTAGGGGCACCTGGTTGGCTCGGTGGGTTAAGACCTCTGCCTTCGACTCAGGTCATGATCCCAGGGTCCTGGGATCGAGCCCCGCATCGGGCTCTCTGCTCGGCCGGGAGCCTGCTTCCTCCTCTCTCTCTCTGCCTGCCTCTCTGCCTACTTGTGATCTCTGTCTGTCAAATAAAAACAAAAAAAAAAAAAAAAAAAAAAAACAAAACAAAAACTCTATATGGTGACACATGGTAACTAGACTTATGGTGATCGCTTTGTAATATATATAAATGTTGAAAATCACTATGTTGTACACCTAAAACTAATATAATACTGTATGTCAATGATACTTCAATAAAAAGTAAAAATAAAAACAAATTAAAAAATAAAATGTGCGTGCATGTATGTGTGTATTAATAATTTATTCTATGCCTTGTCTTTGCTAATATAGCAGGTTTTAGATAGCTCTTCAAAGGTATAAACAAATTCTTCACTGAAGACAGAGAATTTAGGGGCTTATTACATATATCATCTTATTTAATTTTTTAAAAAAGATTTTATTTATTTATTTGACACAGAGTGAGAGAGGGAACACAAGCAGGGGGAGTGGGAGAGGGAGAAGCAGGTTTCCCACTGAGCAGGGAGCCCGACATGGGGCTTGATCCCAGAACTCTGAGATCCTGACCTGAGCCGAAGGCAGACTCTCAACAACCGAGGTGTCCCTATCCTCTTATTTTAAAACCGTGCTTCGAAAGAGGACATCCTCACAATGGAACAGATCTTTTCACAGGTATGCTTTTTGTAAGCGGGCTATGGATAGTCTTTAAGGAACAACAAGTTGAGGATATAAAACTGTCAAGTCTAGAATATTCCTATTGAGTCTCACAAATGACAGAAAACAATAGTGTACCAGTTCTTTCTAACATTAGCTGCTTTGTTCCTCCTCATAGCCTTATAGAAAAGATTATTTGCAACTCTTCACATCCTTACAAAATATTCAGATTCTTCAATGAAATGAGGTTCCCACATTGTGGATACACCCACACAGTGAACTGCAACAGTGAATGAAACGGATTATAGTCAGATCTTTGACAATATTAACTTTATGCTAAGGCCCTGCTCTGGTGGGCAGCTTTCCCTCCAAATCTATGCCTGAAAAATTTTACCCAGTAAACACGTCCTAGCCCTTCAGAGGAGCTGCTGAGTGGTGATTTGAGTCATAACATTTCATGTGTGGGAACAGCCTGATGTAAGTACAAGTATGGTTCCCTGGCTTAAATGTCAGAGGCATTCTTGATGGAGAAATGACCTGGACATGAGGAAAAGATCCCGAGTCTAATGATGCATAATTCCTACTACACCAGTGCACATCTGCAAACCCAACCTCGGGAGAGCCTGCCTACCTTCTGCAGCCACCTCTGCTGCTCTGGATAGTGCTCTTTTCAGCCAATAGCTCTTACGGGGAGCAACACTCACTTTAAATCAGCTTTCAAACAGCTATTCATCCAAGGGAGGCCAACTCAAAAGGGCTCAAATTGGGCAGCTAAGACATCTGCGGCCAGAGACGTGATGAAAGAGGTCAGAAGGGACCCCATGGGAGGGTGGCTCTCAAAGAGTCCGGGAAGTGTCTGGATGTTTAAATCCTTGTCTGCAAAGTCTTCCAGGGCACAAATACAGTCAGTACAGAGGTGCAACCCCTTGGTGTCCAGCTGGGCTCTCATGTGAACTAACCAGGCAGCGATTCCTGATTCCAAAGAGGGAAAGGTGAAGGGAAGCTGGTTCCAGCATTTCTTTTAAAGAATTTTAATGTCATTCTGTTTCTCCGGAAGAAGTGAGAAAGCTTCAGTCACCTCAGCCCCTACCCAAAGGCCTTCTCGCTTTTCCTCCACTTGGGGCCAGACCCTGGCTCCCAGAAAGCCACAGGGCAGTGAAGACTCTCTCACTTCCATCACCTCCGTGGTTGTGGGTCAGGTTGTGCTGAGATGAACTACAGAGAAAAACCCTTTTAGTTCTGCTGAATGAGTTTTATGCATTCCTTCATTTTCCTGTGATAACCTACACTTAAGTGCAAAGAAGAAAATGGCCAGGAAAAGTGGATTCCCTCTTTCTTTTGTGGTACTCCCGGCTACAGAAGAGGATCGTGTGTTAGTGGCTGAAAAAGCCCCTTCTCTTTCACTTCTCATTCGTCTGTGTTACGGCTCAGAGTGAGGGAAACACTTTAGGATCTGATTTAATAGTGCCTCTGAAACTGCTTCTGCCACGCAGCTCACGATTACCAGCACCATGAGGAGATTCCCTGCTTAACACCTGGTCACAGAGCAATTTCAGTGACAGCTCCTACATTAGAATTTAGTGGATCCAAGGCTTTCGCTGATATTATATTATTCCTGGCCACCAGGTATGAACTAGAAGAAATTCAGAACTCTTACTTCTTAATGCTGGCCCTGTCTTTCAAGACTTTATTCCAAACATTCACTCTGTTAGGAGTTCTGGATATCGTTTAATAAACCGTAAAGGTCAATTTCTAAATGGTTCTAAAAGGAGTTAAAAAGCCACTCTTTTTATGAAAACTACAAATTTCCTTATTATACAATGAGATCAAATCCATTGGGTTACTGCACCTTTCAGGGTATAAACTGCTCCCTGCCTGATGGAATGACATTAACATCTACAGCAACAACTTTGTAATCAGTAGGTGCCAATATTCCTGATGATCCACTTGATCAATCTGAACCTTCCTCATATTCTATACTTTTGCAAAATGTGACACTTCCTCTCCGATCTGAGGGAATCAATTCCCAAACGTGGTGAATTTCGTGTCCCCAGATGAAAGTGGTCCCCAGATCTTCCTGCATAGGCTGAAGACTGGACCACATTCAACTGGGTTTCTGTTCAGCCTCTTTAAGAATTAAGCAGTGGCAGCAGCTCTCCTACAAAATGGGTCTAGGGAAGCCACCTAAAAGGGTGGGTGATCTTCATAAATGGACAGGAAACAGAAAAGACGAATATTGGGCGGATGACAGATCCCTTAACTGGCCTTCAAGATACGAGCTGTTCTATTAAACATAGGGCCATTATGCTGGCCGGCCATCCACTTTAAACCCCAGAGTGATTAAAATGCTGGCAGGAAATGAAAGCTCTCTATTGAAGGTCCTTCCCTGAGGTCCTAATTTCAAACCAAATTTTACAGCACCGCACAGGAACAAAGGAAGCCCAGTCTTCCAAGTCTTCTTTTTGTCACTTTGGACAAAGACACCCCCTCATACTCTTCAAAGAACAATGGCCTCTGTAGAGCCACAGCCACGCCAAGAATGGGCACAAACCATACAGAAACACATTTTAAAAATACATTTTACACTGCCCTTGACATTTCAGATAAATAGAAACCACTGCACTGAAATTCCAAATATTTCATCCTTTCCCTCCTCCCTTCGCCTTTATAATGAGAATTTTCCTATTCTCCTAATCTACTTGATCTTTGACATTTTGGCCTCTGTGAATGAAGGACACAGGAGAGTAGCCAAATAAATTAATTATTCAGATAATTGCATTTTATTAAAGTAATCACTGTAACTGAGACAATCCTACGATTTTCACCAACAGGAGACAACAAGGTTGCCTACAAATCTTTTTTAATTGAAACATCTCCAGAGCCATTCCCACTCCCCAGTCCGCTATGAGGAAGCCAGGGAAAATACGTTATCAGAACAGGGATTTCTTTTTTTACTTGACTAGCTGTTGTTTCGGGGTGGCCTTCCCCCCACCCTTTTTCTTCAGCAAAAACAGCTTTTATGTTTTTACTGAACCACTTCAGATTCACTCTTCCACACAGTGGATGTTTACTTGGATTTGGCAGGCTGAGAACAGCTGGTTGTTTCCTAACGAATGGAACATGAGACCATATGTTTCAACATTTAAGCAATTTTGAACCAGAGGTATAATTCTGAGTGTCCTTTGTTGAAACTGTACATTACACACCCAAAGGATCTGAGCTATACAAGAGATACATCTTCCCCTAACCTCCCCACCCCCCCCCCAAGCACACTTCCCTTAGCAAAAAAAAAAAAAAGGAAAGAAAAGAAAAAAAAAAAAACCCTCCATCCACACTACTTCTATCACAGACTCATCCCAAGTTTGCAGGGAGCACTGGTGAGCTGACAAACGGTTCTGCTTCAGGGGCAGCTGTATTTTAAACAGGAAAAGACAGCTAAGCAGACTTTTTCCTTCTAATTCTGTTTGGGAACAAAATGTGTCTGAGGCCCTCTCTGGGGGAGATCAACAACATGGATACCTGCTTTCCTCATAGAAGCACGAACATAACGGATTAATAAAAAGAAGGGCCACTGATATTAGCAGTTTAGGCTGACCAGCACTTTGCTTCTCTCTCTGCCTTTTTTAGAACATCCTCAGTTTAAACTAGGCTAATGAGACTCAGGCTGAACTCAAGCTGGAGATAAGAAATGCCCCAAACAAAAACTTCTCATGAAACTTACTATCTCGGCTCTCTAGTGAAACTCTTGAATTTCCTCTCTTTGGTGCTTCAATATTAATCATTAATCGTGTTAAAAAACAAAACTATGGATTTAAAGTCAGGCTGAGTCACAGCATTAGCAAAGCATTAGGAGAGAGCATCAAGAAGAAAATTCTCCTGTTCCTGGAAGCAGAAGAGAGTTCAGCTTTGGAAAAAAAAAAAAGAAAGAAAGAACGAACGAACGAATGAACGAACACAAGCAAACACAATGAAAAGTCAGATATATTTAAGTAGGCAATCTGGTCACTGATATACCAAGCACAGGGAAGTGGGAAAGGAAGCCACCAGTCTCTGGAAAGTCTGGGGAGTCCATGAAACCTCCCCGTGTTAAAGTTAGACTTGAGGTAGTAAGTTGAAGTCAATAAATTTTTTTACAGTTTCTAAAATATTAAATGAAAGTTATTTATTCAGATCTAATATGTAAGAGGTAAAACTATAGGTGAAAACAGGTTATTTCTACCCTAGGTTCACAGAGACATTTCTCTGACCTTGTTTTTGATTCCCTACGAGTGTCGGTCTCTGAGTTCATGCACCTGTGTGGCTGGGTATACTTTTTATGGGGAGGATTTTAACAATAGCCTCACTAATTATCATGACTGTGCATTTTAATGATAACTTCAGCAGGTGATCAAAATTACCTCCTGTTTGTTTTTGTTTTCTATCCAGGTTTCTATGTAAAGAAGATTAATAATACCAGTAACACCTTCCTTTTCCTGATTCTACTTAACATGCAAGGACCTTACAGCATATTTTATAAAGCCCATGTTTTCAGCCACATTACTAATAACATTTCAGCAAAACCAGAAACATCAACCCTCCCCACCTCTTCCCACCAACCAAGACACAAATACATGTGTTGGTCTTAATTTAAATCTTATAGCTCCACGAAAATTTTTGAAAAATGGATCCTAGCTGAATTTCTTTGAGCCATGGGAGAGCACAGGTTTTCCCCGTTTCTGGTTCTGCAGCAATGCAGGGACTGCTTGGGGCAGGAGTGGGAGGAGAGGACAACTATACCCATACTTTTAAGATTGCTTATAAAACCAAACGTTTTGGGACAACTGTGATAGAGAAGCAGTCAAATAAATTTTAATACCTCCACACAACAGAACACTATTGAAAAGAGCTCAGGGAACAGGAGCACAAGCCAAGGAACCAGAGTCTCCTGGTTTGAATCCAGACTTGGGTTTTACTGTCTTTGTCACCTTGGGCATGGCTGTAACCTTTCTTTAACTCAATTTCCTCATCTATTGACACCTATAACCTAAAGTTATGGTGCAGACTAAATGAACTAATACACACCTGAGATATTTTCCATTCTTATTACTATCCAGCCGGTAGAATGAATGAGGTAGATTTGGATGTATAATCTGTACTGACAAGGAGACCAAAGTCCATCATCCAAATGGGTGAGAGGACAACACAGGCGGGAGAGCAGAAGAAACAGCAGTGCGAGAGGAGGGAAGGAAAATCTGAATTCTTGTTTTTTTATGCATGAGGCAGATAAAAGGTTAAAGAACATCTCTGCCATTTTTGGCACACTGCAAGAGTTTATGTGCAGAAAACTTGGCAAAAGTGGTAAAAACAATATTAATACTGTATCTCCAAATGAAGAGATCCTCAAAAAACATACTCCTCTGGAAGCCTAAATGTCAATTGTTCCCCTAATATGCTTGTCCTTTCAAAACAAAATTATTTTGGATCTATATAGAGTTCTTCAAGTTAAAAAAAGAACTAGATTTAAATTAAAAAAAAAAAAAACTAGAGAGAATCAAAGTAAAAACTGGTATATCCACTGTGGCGGGGGGCTCCCCACAATTCTCTAATAATGTAGTTTCAAGTAACACGACAGTCATTCACAGTGCCATAGAAAAATTTACAGATACATGTGTGTGTACAAACCAAGATAAAATATGGCCTTACTTGTTATAAAACACAAAGAGATTCCCAGCACTGAAGAACCATCTGCACAGCTCTGACTCAGAACATGGGGTAACACTGTGGACACGATGCACAGAAAATGCCACGGAGTGCCCTGAGCAAGTCAGCTATCCTAACACATAGTCACATGCCAGGGTATGTCAAGGTGTACAATAGCACAAAAGCTAATGTATCAATTTTAGGCTAAAAATCAAAGGCATGATATCGATTGAAGGTCTTATTTTATTTATTTATTTATTTTCTTTAAAGATTTTATTTATTTATTTGACAGACAAGATCACAGGTAGGCAGAGAGAGAGAGGAAGGGAAGCAGGCTCCCTGCTGAGCAGAGAGCCTGAAGCAGGGCTCAATCCCAGGACCCTGGGATCAAAACCCGAGCCAAAGGCAGAGGCTTTAACCCACTGGGCCACCCAGGTGCCCCAAAGGTCTTATTTTAAAAGTGATGATTTGGTGGCGTTAAGTAAGGCTTTTTCCAAGATTATCACGTACTGTATACATCTTGAATTGTGCAGCATTCACTCACTCATTCATTCACTCAGCATTTATTAAATACCTATAACTACAGTGCTAGAAACAGTCAAGAGTCTATACAAACTTTTACTGGCTAAAACCTATGTTCCCCAGATACATGGAAAACCTACAAAAGTAAAAGAGAAGTAGAATTCAGAAATATGCTCACTTCAGTTGACTCTTAGATAGGAAAGAGATACTGTTTTTCCTTTAAAAGCACAGTTTCAGGGCACCTGGGTGGCTCGGTGGGTTAAGCCTCTGCCTTCAGCTCAGGTCATGATCTCAGGGTCCTGGGATCTAGCCCCACGTCGGCCTTTCTACTCAGCAGGGAGCCTGCTTCTCCCTCTCTCTCTGCCTGCCTCTTTGCCTACTTGTGATCTCTCTCTCTGTCAAATAAACAAGTAAAATCTTCTAAAAAAAAAATAAAAAAATAAATAAATAAATAAATAAAAATAAAAGCACAGTTTCTCCTGGTCTGATGGGTACAGAAAGTGTTAAGCACTTTGGGGCAAAAATTATCTTTCTAAAAGGAGCATCAAAACTGTCTTTCTGATTGTGTCAGCCTTAAACTCCCCTCCTAAAACAGTTCATACCCTAAGAACACAAAGACTATTCATCTATGAAGTACTTGGGTAAGACTAGGTATGCTCCACAGGTCCTACAAAGCTTCTAGGCAACTTTAAAATAGCCATTTTCAGACTAACCAGACTGGGGAAAGCATGCTGGGCAAGGGTCTACAGAACATACAAGAAGCATATTCTCTGATGAGTAGCCCTTTCTCCTGCCCCCTCCACTCTAGACCAATGGCAGGGTTAGAAGGCACGACAGCATGTGGTAGCAATCACAAAGACCAATTTGTTCTGAGCATGTCAAGGTCAATGACATTATGGCTGAGGAGCCGGTCTTGAGCACTGGAAGTCTGCAATAGTTCCTGAATGTCACACAAGATCACCTATGGTGTTTGTTTGCCATTTCCTTTATGCTAGTTCTCTTAACAGCTATCTTTCCTGTAGACTTAGAAATATGCAGAAATGCAAAGACCTCCTTCTGGTGGTCTTTTGTTGGTCAACAAATAAATGTTATTGATGCTGACAATGTGGGAGGCCCACCAGGAAGTCCAGATGGATTTGTTGAAATAAAACAATTTTTCCTTCTTAAAATACATGTTATCAGGAAACTAGTCTCTGGCTGTATCCAGCTGAGGATATATTCTGTCTGTTTCAGCTCTAAAAGACAGAAAAGGAGGAAAGAAAATAATACGTATTTGGTTTTTTTTTTTTTTTTTTTGACAGGAAGAAAAGAGAAACATAGTATTTCTTACATTTCCCAGACAGGTAAATTCCAAAGAAAGTCACTTTTGAATAAGAGAGTCTTATAACTTTGTCTCTACACTAACAGTGGGCTAGGAAAATGAATGGATGGGGAAATCCATTGTGTATTTGTCCAAACTTGCTACTTAATCTCTTCTTAGTCTAAACCAGAAGTCTGCCTTTGATTTCTGATGGAACTGGACTTCCTAATCTTTATCCTATCACTCTTTAATTTTTCTTCACATTATTCTTGATGCTCATTAAGTTCCAATGCATTTTCCCCCCTTTTAGACAATGTAAAGACTGAAGAATACAATGGGACTTAGATTTAAAGAAAAAAATCCTGACACTGTGTTTTCAAAGGTAATTATATTCTAGATATATTTAATGTAAGGGCTATAAACTTTGTTTTAAAGAAAGTTACAATGATAAAGCAACAAGAAATTTTGTTATTTTTAACGTGGGTATTTTAGTTTAGAAAGATTCCACTCACTGTTTCCCAAATTCAATGTTTCACATAATGGTCAGTCTTAATATGAATGTGGGAAAAAAAGACAAAACCAAACATGGAATATTATTTTCAAAAAATAGTGAACTAAATGTAAAGGTCCAGTAAAATGTGATATCTAGATTTTTCTGAACTCATTCACATGACCTTCATTCTATTTATAGAAATGCAGCAATTCCCATTTGAATATAGAGCAATACCTTGTAGGAGAATTTGGTTTAGCACAAATAAACTTGGGGAAAGTGTTGACTTAAAAATAAAACACTGGAAGAGGAGGGAAGGGATTTTTTCCCCCCTCTGTGAAAATTTCCGGAAAAGTTGTAAACAAAGGCAGGTTTGGCTCAGACGCTGAGTGACTCTGGTGAGCTGAGGAGGATGAAGAGTATATCAAACCTCCCAGAGTGAGGAAATGTTTGTAAAACAGTTAGTAAATCACAGGCAGCCAGGGTCACCATGCTGAACAACCCAAAGGACATGCAGCCAAAACCCCAGCTGTGAAAGAAGGGGGCCAGGCACTGTTCACAGCTTGAACCCCATTTTGAATGATCTCTTGGTTCCATTCTCTGCCCTTTCTTCTCTGTCAGTCAGAGCTCTGATGGCATTTAATTAGCTCTGAGCCACAGGGCAGTGCTAACTATCCCTCTCCTGATTGACAAGGTGAGGATACCAGCACACTGAAAATGTTCTCTGCAGGGTGATACTGATTGAGCCTTTGGTCCTACGGACAAGGCTGAAAGTTCCAGCTGGGAAGAAAGACTCACACTCAACCTGAAAAAAAAAAAAAAAAAAGTTGACAAAGATAAACAGAAGGCAAAATATGTAGCTGGAAGTTTCCACGAATTTTGAGCTATCTTTTCAAGCCCCTTTTGATCACTGTTCTAACTATTCTATGATACATCTGTTAATTATTCTTTTCCTGATTTTACACAGATGACAATATGGAAATTGTTAAGTTCTTCATAAACCGTCTCTTTTGTGCCCCCATTGTCCCCCAGAAGTCAGGAAGACAAAAATAAAATAAAAATAGGAACGAAGAACTGCTAAGGGAGAGGAAAGGGAGGACGCACTTTGGAAGTCTCTTCTCAACTACTATGCACAGAAAGTTCTTCCTGACTGGATTTACATTTAGTTCTCCTCATTAATCTTTACTCTCCAAAAGTAATTTTTTTAAAAACTCAGATTCTTTGTCTACACCAAACTCAAATCTGCTCACACAGAGAATGTTACTATGCACTTAAACTAGGGTATGAATGAAGGATAATTATTAATGGCTTAAAATTTTTCTTAAAAATGAGAAGTGTGTCGGGGCGCCTGGCTCAGTGGGTTAAAGCCTCTGCCTTCGGCTCAGGTCATGATCCCGGGGTCCTGGGATAGAGCCCCGCATTGGGCTCCCTGCTCACCAGGGAGCCTGCTTCCTCCTCTCCCTCTCTGCCTGCCTCTCTGCCTACTTGTGATCTCTGTCTGTCAAATAAATAAATAAAATCATTAAAAAAAAAAGAGAGAGAGAAGTGTGGGGGCACCTGGGTGGCTCAGTTGTTAATTTGAAAACAAGGTGGAACAGACAAAAGTATATACCTCTGATTACAACCAACAGAGACCAAAGAGAGGCACAGTAAGGTGCTTACACTGAAAAAGACAGACAGGAAGGAAGGAAAGAAGGAATGTAGGAAGGAAGGGAGGGAGGGAGGAAGTTGGTCTCAAAATTATATAAAAACTTTTCCCTTTAAGACCTAGGAGGTAAAAAAAAAATTTTTTTTTGAAGAGAGAGGTGATCAACACAGATATTACAGCAAACCTCTCCAGCAACCATACACAATTTAATATGAGCCCTGATTCACAACAGAGATGAAGACCTCCTTAGTCTCAATGCTGATGGTATAAATAGAAATCTGCTCAGAGAAAATTCAGTACCTTGATTACTTAAACTGAAACAGGATGGATACATAAGGGTCAGCTTCACTACTGAAAAGCTACTGGCTTAATGTAAGTTATTCAGGCTGTTTATTTCTACCACGGGCACATTACTTTTATGCCTTTTGGATCCTCAGACCATGTAAGAGCAAGAGGGCATGTGCTGCTGAGTTCTTTCTCTGGGCTGGCTGGCAGTGAGTCAGACACACTCTTAGCCCATCTCTCACACTTTTGTCATAATGGCAGGCCAATGATGATGCCATATAATTCTCAGTTTTCCTTTGTAAAAAATTCACTTGGTCCATCCAGAGATCAAACAGAATTTGGGGCCCAATGCATTCCCTATTCTAACTAATGGAGTAATTAGCCCAGACAGCCTGGAGCAGAAAAGCAAGAAAAATGGAGGACAGTAAACTCTGTCGAGAGCTCTAGTTAATGCTTTGAGTAATACTTCAAGGCATTTGAGAAAAGCATGGGCTTTGGAGCCTGATCTAGGATCAAATCCTGACTTCCATCTTATAAGCTGTGTTACACTGGGCAAACTATCCATCATCAGTTTCCTCATCTGCAAAATGGAATGAAAAAAAATCACTACCTACTAAGCATGGTGGTAGAATGAAGTGTGATTACTTCTGAAAGTACCTGGAATGGTGTCTGACACATTAAAAATATCAAAAACTTTAGCTTTCTTTTCCCAACTTTCCCTTTGTTTCATTGGAAAATACAGAAGAGCTTTCTTTAAAAGTACATGGCTTTTTCAGAGAGACCATGGAATGTGCTTCATGAAGGGAGCCACACCATTCTCTCTCACCATTAACCACAACCTGGGCAAACTCTGTGGGATCTCGAGTCTCTCACCTCCTCTAGCACCACATCTGTTACAATCGAAGTCAAAAGGACTCCGTTAAGCCTCACAGAAGAGAGTGTCCCCCCAATAATAAATGGGCTTGACTCAAACTTTGGATATTTAGCTATTTAAACATGTTGCTCACAGCTCATGTTCTCAGCTTAAGGAATTCCTCTTGGACCCTTTCTCCAGTGGCAATGGAAGGTTTCCACATTACATTCTTTGCCCCCTTACTCAGCTGGCAAGTCAGATAAAATAAAAATAAATTCAGAACAAATACACACACATATACATACTTCAGTGCTATTGTGAGTCAGACAATTATGTGATTAATACAAGATGGAAGCACGATTATCGTTCATAAGGCTCCTCCCTCTGTTTTTGATACTAGTAGATACTGGCAAATGTCAGTCTGCATCCAAGGAGAAATACTGCTGTCATGTTTGATTTTAGGTTTAGGTTAAACTTTACCTTAATTTTTTAAAAGCAAGTTCTTACAACTTTAATGGGACTAAAAGACAACTGAATAATGACTTAGAATTTTTTACCATCTGTCCTTTTTTGTTCTGTCTGGTGGATGAAGAAACAGCACTTCCTGAGTAAGTATCAAGGACAACTACCCATCCTGCTAAAAATGACTCAGCGCTTCCCCCTTGGCTTTAAAATCCTCTGTGGAGGGGTTTTTGTGATTTTGTTTTGTTTCCTAACGGGGATATTCATGGACTGTGGCTGGGGTAGACAGAGGATTATCCCAACAAAACAGAGTATGTTCCAATTCTATCTGGCATTTCAGCACTTGACAATTAGCCCAGAGAAGTTGTTTCATATGGAGAACCATAAATTCAGTCTACCTGTACCTGGCCTTATGGTGGCAGAGACAAAACCCAAATATCGGCTGAAACAGCAGCAACATAATACTAAAGGGATACTAACATAATGAGAGCTAGTCAGTTGCACCACCCTAGCTGAGAATCAAAAGAAATCTGCTCTACTTCTAAAGCCCCTCCAACCGGAATGGTTGGTTGCAAAGCATCCGGAGGCAGGAGGCTAACAGTCCACACCAGCTCTGCCATTTATCTCTGTCTGGCTCTGTACAATCTGAGGACCTATTCTGCACCTCAGGTTCCTTTACTGTGGAATAAAGATAACCTTCCCTGCGTTGATATGTCTATAAAATGATCAAGATGACAATGCTTCCAACAGTTAGGTGCCTTAGGGGGGTTGGCTCTTACTATTATTGTCCAATAGTACACTGACCAGAAGGGCAAGAATAAATGAACCAATTAAGTTTATTAGTCCAGTTCTCACTCACTGAAACAACTTTTACTTCCTCTGATACCTCAAGTGAGCTGTTGTGACCTAAATGAAAACTTTATCGCGGAGTCAACAGTGAATTCTAAGGTTTTCTGTTTTTCGTTTTTGAAAGGGAGTATATGAAATGAAGGGGCCTTGACTTCAAACTGGCTTTGACAGGATGCTGTAGTTAGTTCTGTTAAATTTTTTCCAAGCATGTTTCTATTTAAAATCATCCTTTTGCATTATTCTGGAAGAGAGGGCAACTCTTATCTCATCCCAAATTGGTGTTTCCAATTTCCTTATATAACAAGGCTTGAATGTTGTGGAGGAAGTAGGCAAAAACTACGGAACCAAAAAAGATCAAAAAGCAAGAGACCTATAACCTGTAAGGTTAAGAGGTTATGACCCTAGGGCTCCGAAGTAAGGTGGAAGTCTAGAAAGATGTTTTCAGGTAGTTTCAAGCAACTAACTTTACAGGGCTTTTTGCAAATGGATAGAGATAGGATCTAATACTTACGACAACATTACTGGCATGAATACACTTAGAAAGATCATAGAGATCTCATCAAAATTAACCTGCCACTGCTGTCTGAGGAAGGGCGTACAGTATTAGTAATTCATTAACCTTTGCGTCCACTGTTTAAAATCCACATCTGTCCATCCTGAATGTATTTCTTTTGACTTACTCACCATAGCTTTTATTCTAGTCCCAAACCTTTGGCAAAGCAGAGTCAGGCCACAAATTAAAATAATAAATATGATGAGGTAACCACATAGCATCACACACACACACCCATACAAGAGTGTCAGCCACATCCTAAATTTGGTTTTGACACATACTATTTGCCTTTACACTGACAGAGGAAAGTTGCCATCCATATAATGTCAGGATATCATTAATATAACACCACATACTGGTCTCCTCCCTCTGTTTTCCTACTAGTTGATAGGAAAGGAGCTGTAGCTGCAGCAGAATGGAGAAGAAAGAGTAAAGCTGGGGTCATATACATTCTGTCCACCAGAGCATATCTTATGTGATTGTACATGGTACACAAGTAGCTAAAAGAAGAGGAGGAAACTGAAGGGAAAAAATACCTTCCTGGGATATCCCAGCAAGACCATAATGTATTATGGACTGGGAAAGTTTTAAGAAACATAAAAATAAGATACAGATCTGCTTTAACTAAATTCAGGAAGCCTCTGCCAAATAACTTTTTTTTCACTGAGAACCACAAAACAGAGAAAATGTTTCAGTTATAGAGTTCTAGTAATCAAAGTATGGTAAAATACATTCGAAGTCTTTGGAGCTTGTTAACATATATTAAAGACATCAGCCATCAGGGAGGAATCAGTAATTTCTAAGTATCATTATCTTAAAAGCTTTAGAAACATGCACCTTTCAAACTTCCAATTATGTTAAACTAATCTGCATCAATCTAAGGAAACGTTTAGGTTCTCAGAGTAAGGAAATTAAACCACTAGTTCTTAAATTCTGAACACACCTCTAAGCTTCTGTCTTGCTTTTATACTTTGTGTTTGTAGATAAATGCTAAGAAAATGTTTGAGATGAAGTGAACAATGTATTCAAATTAAACATATTAACCAGAAGTAAGTGCACAGAAACTTTTAAAAAAGGGTCAGGTACCAGCCCAGCAGACAGCAGGAATAGCAATGACAGTTTGGGAGAAACACCTTCACCATACACTCACTCTCCTACAAAATATAACCCAACTGGTATGTAAATTAAGGTAATAAAAAGCACCTCTCCAAGAAAATTTAGCATAAAGCGGCTGTAGGTATTATAAAAGAAAACATTTAAATGAGAGAATGATTTCAAAATTAACATTTCCTGTACATTATTTAAATATCACATCAGCAAACATCGACTAGACACTCCTATCTGCAAGACTCAGGGGATATAAACAGGAGTAAAACCTAGTTTTCTTGCCCTCCAAATGCTTAAAATCTAGTACTACACACATAGCAAGGATAGACTCCTAAGACAGTCCTAACACACTTGCCTTATTAGCCATAGAAGTACCTGACTAAAACATAATCTAGAAGCCATCAGAATACTTAATAAAATGTTGATGCTTTAGCAACATTTGCTTTGACATGCTTGGGCCATAGAACAAAGTGGGAAACAAGTGTGGTTGCAGAGTAAACCTGGGTACATCTGGGATCAGCAGATGGCACTGATGATTTCAGGCTTCTGCAGGTCTTTTTTTTTTTTTTTTTTTTTTAATTTTATTTTTATTTTTTTTTGCTTCTGCAGGTCTTTATCTGGCTTGGCCTAGCGCTGTCCTTCAGTACAGGGTCTGTATGCATGCATACCTGACCCTGGGTCCTCAGCCTCCCCTAGCTGCACATTCTACCTTGGTGATCTCTACTAGTCCGGCAGTAAGATGAGAGGAAGTATCTTAGATGATTACTAAAAGTTCCTCCTAGCTGTGACATTCTATGAATAAAGCTAAAATGTTGGTTTTAGGCGGAAAGAAAGAAAGAAAGAAAATGCATTATTTAACTTCTGTGTCAGACGATCATTCTCTAAGACAACGTCTCCATTTTGGCAAAAGACCCTAATTTATGTCTCTTTATGGATTCCAATAGCATGAGCTCATCCTACACCTAAAAAATGTATTCATTATGTAAGCTTTCCCTTAAGCAAATAGAAGGCTGGCGAGGAGGAAAGTGCTGCTTGCCATTCAATTTGGCTTCAGCAGAACTTTCCATTATTAAGGAGGAGGCTGCCCATTTCTAGATAATGAGAACAAATTTTTCATCATCATGGTGGTGTCTTTTATTTTACTATGTCACTCTGGAAGAGTCTGAAAGTCATATACTCTCCACCTTTGCCTCTTGTAGCAACAACAGGTTAGAAAAATAATACTTTGTCTCCTGGTATGCAACCTTAAGATGAACTCGGGAAAATGGTATTCGTTATCCTGTTGGATATATTAGATGTGCAATAACGTTGTATTATAAAGTAAATCAAATTACAAAAATGAGTCCTATCCCTTGGATAAAGTTCTGGGAGGGAGCCAACACCACAATTATTATCTTCTCTAGCATTGAATGTTCTACATAAGTGTTTGGAAGATGTAAACAGGATATAAATCTGAGATCGGTTCTTCAATCTGTCTACAAATAACCATGACATTATATATAAACTCGACTTTAGAGCATATATGCTTTCTGTTTAAGCAGTTAAGAAGTGTATGAGACACTCTGATAAACAGAACAAAACGAATACCGATAAATGCAAGCCTTCCGTCTCGGAAAGTCTTCCCTTATTTGATTAAGTTAGGTGAAAAACAGAGCAGTCATGCTTGTAGCCTTTCTTCCTTTTCCCTTTCCTCTCCTCTTTTCATTTCTAATGCGAATCGGAAGTCTATGTGGAGCAGTCTGGCTAGCCCCAGTCTAACCTCCCCATCTGGAAGGGGACTAACCAGCCTTGGGGCTACTTCCAACCCTTCCCAGCTGTTGGGTTGGGGTTTTTTGTTTTTGTGGGCTTGAGAAAGCATATTTATATAAATGATTGCCATATCCTTTGCCAGCTGTTGACCCTGCTCTTGTCCCGGTTGGGGCATGGTTTTCATTTTTAGCGGCCACAGACTGGAACTGACCCTGATAGAGTTAGCACGCTATGCAAACAGCTTTACGCGCTATTGCTGTGACAGTTCAGACAATGGATGCACAGTGTAATCCGAGGGACCGGTGTTTCCCTTTGGGCAAATGTCACAGAATCCAGGGCTGGAAGTATCAGTTGAAAAAACAAATTCTGAGATGCACTGTGTTATGGAATATCTTCTCTTCAGTAATTCAGACTGCAGTGATCTCAGCTAGGGTCAGAGCAAGAATTTATCAGCAGCAACAAATGAGTTTTCCCTTGTACATATATGAACCCCAAAAGTTCTCTAGATGGATCTTCAGAAGCAACTGCCTGTATAGCTATGGGAGAGGTAAAAGAAGTTATATTTTGAAGACTATGCCTATATCTTTCTGAAGTTAAGGTCCACAAATTTAAAAAAATTAAATTCTTGTACTTTAATAAGACAAAAAGAAAAATCATTCTGGGCTTTTGATCATTTCTATAACCTACCAATAACCATTCCTAAAGATCCACTCAGATCACTTCTTACGCTCATTATCAACCAAAAGAAATATATGTTTAATCTCTGGGTAACTACAGGCACAGTGAACTAGAAAGCTGAGAAATATTCTCAGGGAGAGAAAACGATTGGAAGAGGGGGACCCACGGGGATGGGAGGGAAGAGTATTCCATTAAGGATAAATTATCCTGAAAAACAAATATTTCGTCCGCAGTTAAATGGGAGTAAGAGAATGAGCAGCATATTTTTACAACTTTCATAAATTGTATGAAGTCCTTCTGGCCTTAAGGACTGACGGCATGCGTGGAGAACGAAGACATTTAATTAAAAAGAATTTGATGGTGGATGCTTCAAGTGATATACTTACAGGAACTAAAGATTTCTAATATTTGATAATTTACCAGGTCATTTAGTCATCACAACAGACTATTATTTAGGGAGTCTAACTGCAAAGGGAAAGTAGCAAGAAGGCTTGTCAGAAAGAAGTCCTGTGTTGGGCTTTCTCCTCCTCTGCTGGGCTTTCTCCTCCTCTGCCGTCAAGCCTGCAGGGTGGCTGTCTATGGCAGATGGAGATGGCATACGTAACTATAATTAAAATGTGAACCCCATCTTAGAGGTCAGAATAGAATAGCTGACAAATAGGGAAGCTGGGAGACGGAAAGAGAAAATATTCCCTGACACAGGCGGTTTTTAGTCTTTGAAAAACAATCCAAAAGGAAATTTAGCCTATGAATTTAAGCGTCACATACTTAGTATATCTTTTTAAAATCCTCAGAAGCTTGAGGTCTGGAATTGCTTTAAAGGCAGCTCAGAATTTCAATCAGCTTTAGCACAATGAAAATTTCAAGTGCTGGAGGAATTAACTGATGGGATCTTTGAAGCTTCTATGAGCTCTGATTAACTAATGACAAAATCTGTGAAATTACAAGGCAATGTTTTCTTTCTCTGATGTAAATCTATTTGGAATAATGAAGAAAAGAAAACGAAGCCATTTGTTGCTTACAGCTCTTGACTGAAAACTTCACACCACGGGAACAAGCTAATGGCACAATCTCCAGATAATACTTTTTCTGTAAGGAAAATACAATTAGATTTTTAAAAAATTCAATATTGTATCTCCTGTCTTTTGTGTTAATTATTGATATATTTGGGCTTATTTCTACCATCTTATTTTGTATGCTCTGCTATTCTGTGCCTAAAATTGTACATTTATTTATTTATTTATTTATTTTCTATTGCAGTTTTCTATAATCATTTGTTCTCTATATGTTTGAAAGCTATAGACTATATTCTTGTTAATGGTTTACCCTTCATTTTCATCATACTGCACACAACTGTTAATTTCCCCCAAGTTACTCAATAAGACAGTATTTGTCCTAAATATGCTTTAATTGCCACTGAACTGCCCACACCTTCTTTGACATTATTGTCTGGGGTTTTACTTTCCTACCAATATATGATCATATGAAAGGTACTATTATTACTACTAGAACATTCAAAGTTAATTACCAACATAATTCTCTATAGTCTATGTAACTCCTTCCCTCTGCATTCACATTGTTGTGGTGAATACTTCTTTAAAGGGTGTTAATTTCAGCAAGACAGTGTGAAAGTACTGAATGATAATTTTAGCTGGGTATAGAATTGACTATCTTTGCTCAGCACTTTGGTGTATTATTCTACTTTTTCTAGCATCTAATGCTATCCAGTGGAAGTCTACAATCTATGTAATTTTCATACCTATGTAGGTAACATCTATTCTCTCTACTAGCTTTTTAAAAATCAATGGTCTTTAATTTTACTATAAAGTATATATATATGAATTTATTTACATATATTCTGCTCAACACTCAAGTTATACTTTCTTCTTTTTTTTTCTTAAACATTTTATTTATTTATATGAGAGAGAGAACGAGAAAGAGAAAGCACAAGGAGCAGGGAGGGGCAGAGGGAGAAACAGGCCCCCCCACTCAGCAGGAAGCCCAACACAGGGCTTGACCCCAGGACCCTGGGATTATGACCTGAGCTGAAGGCAGATGCTTAACAACTGAGCCACCCAGGCATCCTCAAGTTATACTTTCAATCTGAGGATGAAATCTCTCCAATTCAGTAAATTCTTAGTTATCAGGTGAACATCACTTCTTGGTCATTCCATCTTATTATTCTGGAGCTCTTATTAGATACATATTAAAGTCTCTAAACTCCTTGCTTCTTAAGTACTCTTTCACATTTTTTAATACTTTATTTATTTGTCAGAGATAGAGCACAAGCAAGAGGAGCAACAGGCAGAGGGAGAAGCAGGCTCCCTACTGAGCAAGGAGCTCGATGTGGGACTTGATCCCAGGAGTCTAGGATCATGATCTGAGTCGAAAGCAGACGCTTAACTGACTGAGCCACCCAGGCATCCCAACTCTTTCACATTTTCATACCACTGTGCTGCTTTCTGAGAACTACTATGCAAAGATACAGTCTGAAATAGTTACTGAGTTTTAAAATGTCAATGTCTTTTTATTTTATTGCTAATACTTTGAAGTGATTTTTTAAAAATCTTCACTTATTCTTATTTCTGCTGGTTTTGTTTTATAATTTCTTGTTTTATAAGGCTATTCCTTTATCTTTTTGAGAATCTGAAACATAAAGGGTTTTTTCAGATTATTATATTATTTCCTTTCACCTAAGCAAATTCATCTCCTATCTTCTAACTTTATTGTCTGTCTTTTTTGGTATTAATGCATTACTTTATTTTATGCATTTTGACATTTGATCTGTAGGCTCATCTTGGGTCTGAGTTACAGTGAATTCTTTTCACTTTCCCAATGAGTATACCACTCCCTATCTTCCAGTTTAATAGTTGCCTCTATGGAATCCGTAAAACTCCAGTCCAGAATTTGGTCTTATATTGAGCAACTAGGGATCAGATTCCTTGCTAATATTGGGGAAAACTGAAATCAGAAAATGAGTCAGTTCCTAAGGCTGTCATTGTCTTCTCACCTCCCTGGGCATTTGATTTCAAATAAGCCACAGCTCTTGGCAGTAGTCCCCAGCAGCTTTCATTAGACATCACTTGGTCCCAAATGGAGCACCCTACAGAAGCCTAACTCCCAGCCACTTGAACCATCATCTTTCAGACATTAACACCCATACTCTTCACCTCTTGGTCCTTAACATTTCTGTTCCAATTTTGGTGCATGGAGATGTCTTTTTTTTTTAAGATTTTATTTATTCTTTTGAAAGACAGAGATCACAAGTAGGCAGAGAAGCAAGCAGAGAGAGGGGAAGCAGGCTCCCTGCTTAGCAGAGAGCCCGACGCGGGGCTCGACATGATCTGAGCCAAAGGCAGAGGCTTTAACCTACTAAGCCACCCAGGCGCCCCGAGATGTCTTATTTTTGAGCTTTGTCATGTCTTACACATTTTTTTTCTGTTCCCCACCCCTCTTTTATTTTTCTAATAGTTTATCATCAAGGTACAGACTATAACATCATTTTACTGAAAGAGTGCCCCCAACCAACTTTGTAGTAGTCTCCAAGTCATTAACCTTTTGATTTTCCTCTAAGCCAAAAGGGCCTTATTATTGCTATATCATAGATACTTAGATATGCAAGCCATGCTGAAAACTTCTTATAATTTATAAGGATAATTAATTTCTCATAATCTTAATTATTCAAGTAATGAAAAACACTCAAATTTGGGGTGCTTGGGTGGCTCAGTCAATTAAGGGAATGACTTTTGATTTCAGCTCAGGTCATGATCTCAGAGCTGTGAGATCAAGCCCCAGGAGCTTAAGATTCTCTCTCCTTCATCCTCTGCCCCTCCCACCCGCTCCCAGAAAGAAAGAAAGGAAGAAAGAAAGGCAGAAAGAAAGAAAGGCACTCAAAATATATTCTCTTAAATGATCAAAACAAAAATTCAACATAAAAAAAAAACCACTTAAAGCAAAAGACACCACTTTTGCATAGTGGGTTGGAAAAAAGCTTGAGTTAAGAAGAGACAGTAAAGGGAAACAATTTTCTTACATTTATAGGGTAGTGCAAACCTGACAATTATTTGAAAAGTGATTTGGCTAACACATATCACAAGCCCTAACAGAATACATACTCAATGCATCAGCCATTCTACTGCTGGCAAATTTATCCTGAGAAAATAATAACATAAATGTACCGAAATGTACAAGGAATTCATTTGTTTATAAAAGCAAAAAACAAAGCTAACAATAGCAAAACAAACAAAAGCAAAGGAACAAATAAAGTATTTATTATCAAGAGACTGGTTAAATAAATTACAGAAGACTACATGGTTACTTTAAAAATACACTCATATACACAGAGGAGAGATGAAAGGTTATACCAAAATGTTAACTCTGGAAGTATGTTAACGGGTAATCCGTACTTTTTTCCTATGGCTATGATATTAAAATTTTTATTGCTACTGGATCATGTATGTGTATCTCTATAAAGAATAAAAATTAAGCAAAGGTGAGAGGAGCAATTACTCTTAAATGCACAGAAGGTAAGTGATGGGAGGTAATATGAGCTTGAGGCCAACCAACTGAATCCCTCGAATGTCTTTACATATAAATATATCCCCATCCACCTAGAATTATTTCTTCCTATTACATAAATCTGAGCTTCCTTCTTCTCAAGATCTCCAACCCAACCTCCTCCTGGTTGCTCAGGATCTTGCTCCATCAGGCATCTGAACTCTCTTTCGTTTCTAATTCACCCATCAATTCTGCATCCTTCCCTAGACTATAAATAAACTCTTTTTTAAGAGAAAAAATAAAACCATCTCTTGAAAATGACATCCCATGTCCTATTTTCTCACTCACTACTTATTCCAATTCACTCCACAATTAGTAGTAGTAGGCTCTCATTTTTGACTGCTATACTCGAACTATTCTTGCTAAATCTCTCTTGTGACTTGCTAATTGCTAAATTCAGTGTGTATTTCAATTGTTATTATCCAGGACCATTGCACTATCCTATATTTAATGACACTGCTGGTTTAAAGTCTCCCTTCATTCCCCCATGACTCCTGATGGTAACATACTTTTGGGTTTTAGTCTTGATTCTCTGACAGCCCCTTCTGAACAAATCATCCTTTGCAGGCCTCTAATATCTTACTGATTCTCCGGGGCTGCTCCTGACCCACTAGTCTTCTCATTCCACAGAGTTTTCTCTTTCATCTACACTGATAACTCCCCAATTTTTACTCAGGGTCAGGCTCAGTTCTTATAGGTACATCACTTTCAATATTCCTAAAATTAAAAATATTAAGTTCCCCATTAATCTGCTTCTCCCTTTATATCTTCTCTTTCATTCTCTTTCATTCAATTAGTGTAGACAGAAACCTGAGATTCATATTAAACTCCTCCGTCTTCCACATGCCTGATATCCAATCACCATGTCTGATAATTTTTACTCCTAAACACTTCTCAACTTTCTGCTCTTCTCCACTCTCCCTCACTTCTGTTTACCACTGCCCTAGGTCAGGTCAATACTATAGGTGGTCTCCCCGACCCCAGTCTTAACCTTTCTTCAAATCTGCCTTCTCTACAGCTACCAACTGGAGTGTTTTGTAACATATGTAAGTGCTAAATTACTACGTTGTACACTTGAAACAAATATATTCAATGTCAACCATACTTCAATTAAAGATTTTAAAATGATAATAAAATAAAATTTAAAAAGTTAGGTAAAGAGAAAAAATAAAATAAACGCAAGAATGATTATATCATTCTTCTGCTTGAAACACTTCTCCATTCCTTACAAGATAGAATCCAAATTTATTCACACACACACACACACACACACACACACACACACACTGTTCTCTATTTATCTCCTATAACTCTCTGCCTAGGAATTTATATTATGGCGACATCAACCTCCTTATGAGCCCTTTGAATACACTGTGGCTTTTCTTGTCTCTATACCTTTACTTATGCTACATTCTCTACCTGCATTTCTCCTCATCCTGGGTATCTTACCTCTAGAAAGCTTTCCTTAAATATTCTCTACCTTCCTCAACACCAAGATGTAACAGAACTTAAAAACGAAGGGCATCCCCTGTAAAGTCTGTTCTTTGCTGTATCCTATTATTAGAAATCCAGTGGATTTTAATCTCTTACCATAGGTTGGATATATTTGAAATTTTTTGTGTATCTGTTACTTCCTCTCCTGCTCTTTACCCATTAAGCTCAACACTGCACTCTGAGAAGTCTGCATTAGGGAAATTTCCCTGCTTGTTGTACCTTCCACTCAAAGAGTATTCATTATATGCTAGTCACAGGCTAAGACCTATGACTAAAATTATAGATAGAAGAAAGCAAATCACCAGTAGTAGTATAGGGTTTTTTTTTTTATAAAGTGTGTGTGTTTTTTTTAAGATTTTATTTATTTATTTATTTGACAGAGAGAGAGAAAGAGAGAGCACAAGCAGGCAGAGAGGCAGGCAGAGAGAGAGGGGGAAGCAGGCTCCCCGCTGAGCAGAGAGCCTGATGTGGGGCTTGATCCCAGGACCCCAAGATCATGACCTGAGCCGAAGGCAGAAGCTTTACCCACTGAGCCACCCAGGTGCCCCAGTAATATAGTTTTTTAAAGGCAAATAAAATCTTCTAGTAATCAAATAAGCCAAGATATAAGAGAAACAACTTTGGTATAAGAGACCTAACAGTGACTGCAACCAGAGCAGGCTTGCGATTTATACCAGAATATAAACCAGGAATGGTGCGGAAATTCTCAGGAGGAAACTCCACAGGGAACACTTACTACATGACAATTGACAAAACTACATTATAACAGGTGATTCTTTTTGCTGAAGAGTAGAGAGAACAGGAAGGTTTCAGATATCAGGGCACCAAATAAATCCCTAAAATTTGGAAACAATAACAACAACAAAACTTGCCAGTTTAAAAGTTGGACATTGTTTAATAGCAAGAAGAGCAAGGAGAAAGGCTGTCTCAGAAGAGAATGCATCCCTGAAATCCTAAAATTCTGCTGTGTGTTGGTTAGTTTGGTATGTAAATACATGGAGGAAAAACCTTAAAAGTTGAAAACTATAAAAAATAGTGGCATTTGGGGGCACCTGGGTGGCTCAGTGGGTTAAGCCTCTGCCTTCAGCTCAGGTCATGATCTCAGGGTCCTGGGATCAAGTCCCACATCGGGCTCTCTGCTCAGCGGAGAACCTGCTTCCTCCTCTATCTCTCTCTCTGCCTGCCTCTCTGCCTACTTGTGATCTCTGAAATAAATAAATAAAATCTTTAAAAAAAAAATAGTGGCATTTGTATGTTGGGAAATGGATGTTAAAGGATACAAAATTTTTTAAATCTTAGAAAAAAGTTCACATTGCTTCATGGACTAGGAAAAGGGGCTAGAAAAAGATCTGGATAGAAAAAAAACACCTCTATGAAAACTTAAATAAAATTTGATCAGAAAGGAGAGATTCTTTAATAATTGGGAGAAATTAATTTGGCACGTTACACAAATAGGAGGAAATCTACTAAAAAAAAAAGAGAAAAAAAAAACTTAGTTGCTAATCTTAGGTTAATAGCAAATGACCCCATCCACTCTTAACCTCAAAGACTGACCTCTTGACCCACAGCCAGTGGCCCTGTTCAGAAACATGTTGCCACCAGAGTAAATAAAAAGAGAACATAACGTGCTGAAATTGTTACTGCTAATGATAAGTGACACACACTTTATCCTGCCAATGAGCAAAACCATCAATAAATAACTCTGAACATGTTTGCCAATATTCTTCTGGATTTTAGTTTCCTCTCATGTGTTTGTAAGTTTTTATTTATTTATTTATTATGGAAGGAGGGAAAATTAGTATTCTTAGCCCTGGGCATTTCAGAAGGAAGTTTTTTTAAGTACAGATGATAAACGTAAGGGAAAATCCCCATGGCTAGATGTGTGGCTGATCAGTCCACTCAATAATTCATATTCACGCTCTCTTTCACTGGCATGGTCCATACTAGAAGATAAACAGTAAGAGAGGAGTTTCACAGACATACCAGAATTCTAGCCTAGAACACACGCCACAGACATAAAAGTCCAGAGATAGGAAACTCTAAAAGCCTGACATTCGAGTATTTCTTAAAATCTCCTACTAGAGAGACTATCTTGATGTCACCAATAATGCTTAAGCTTAGATTTGGTTGATGTTGCCAAGGTGATTCTATAAAAATCAACATGTAGAAACCGATAGCATGATATTTTTGGAAATTTTGACCACCACCCCAATTTATAAATAAAGTTTGCTTCAGTTTTTTTCCTCTCCCTTAAATATATATTGCATAAAACATTTCTGGAAGGATAAAGAAACTGATAGTATTGTTGTCCTCCAAAGAGGAATTGGGTAGCTGGAGGACAGAGGTAGAAGAAAGGTTTTTCATTATGTACTTTTTTGTATGTTTTGAATTTTGACCCATTAAAATTAAAAACATGAAAAATAAAAAAATTCAAATGAATAAATAGCACAAATTATAAGCCTATCTATAACCAAACTCAGAGAGCCGGAAAAAACATATTTAAGTATGAAAAGATATGAATTCCAAACAGGAAGTAGGCTCCAAGTTAGGCAGTATAGATTTACATGGGTAGAGTAGTAGAAAGGAGAGGTAAAATATAGGGACAGGTAACTAATTTTAATAAAATTAACCTTAATACACAGGTTTAAAATTATAGAATGTATATGAATCAGCACATAAGAAGTAGTAAAAATAAATAATAATTTAAGGGAAGAGAAAGGGTAGGGACACTACATTTTTCAAAGTAAAGGCCTCTTAGATGGAAAATAAAAATTACATTTCACCATCCATCCTACCCCAACACCTCTCCGCCAGGAATACTATGTAGTAAATGTACAGATGGAATCAAACTGTGTATATAACATTGCGAATTGACTGTTTTCCTCTATTTTCTATTTTCTTCTTACACAGTATTTTCAACTTGAAAATAAAATGAAAAAATGAAGGCTTTTGAGCACAGTTATAATTGTAACCAAACACAAGCATATAAAGTAATATAATCCACAGTTCTCAGTGATAAAATTATGTTTAACTATAAAAAGCAACCAGTTTCTCTCCATTTCTCAAATTTTTATTTTTGTAAAATGTTCTCCGCTTTAAAATTGTTCAAGAGTAAAAGATGCTTTGACATGCTTTTAATTGATTCGTTTTACACTCAAAGGGAGGATAACAGTGATTTGTGAAAGGATTTTTTTTTTCTGCTTGCACACATCTCTCATTTGTCCATCTTAATTCAATTAAAGGAAATAAGGACAGTTTGACCGATGAATGAACCATATTTTAACCGAGGACACTTCTATTTAAACTGGAGTGTATCAACCACTGTAATTGTCAGTTAGTTACTTCCGATCTCTAACTTTTGTTTTCAGAGGTCATAGCATGGTCATGGAAGAGAAGAACATACTAGAATATGGGTAAGTATTTAAACCATTACCCTATTAGTTATTCCAAGAAAGAAAATTTTTAATTATTACTGGCTTATATGAAGATAACTCCGCCCAATGAGTAGCTTTTGTTGTGCCAAAGGACTATAAATTCAAATACAATAAAAATTTTATTTGTTTTCATTGAAAAAAGTAGGCAGGGTTTTATTATGCTGGGCCTTATAGTTGCTGGTAAGTTTTGTTGTTGTTGCTGTTGTTTTAATAGCTTGAGAGGGGCATTAATTTACCTTCGATTAAACTATCCATTTTAAGTGTTGAGTTTGATGAGGGTTTTTTTTTTAAGGGTATATAATATGTAATCCATCACCACAGTCAAGATATGGAATATTTCCAACACTCCAAAAAGTCTGCACATGCGCCTCTGGAGTCAAACCCTGTATGGTGATAGGTGGTAACTACACTTATTGTGGGGATCATTTCATCATATATTAAAATACTGACCCACTATGACATACATCTGAAACTAATAGATATTGTATGTCAATAACACTTTAATTTTTAAAAAAGCATTGAAAAACTGCCCATATACTTAACCATTTCCCTAATACTTAGTGGATATTTTTAAAATTATTCTGTAACCTTCCAATTTGCAAAACCTGCTTGATTACAAATTTAGCGTTTTTGTGCTGTACTGTCTTTTGAAATATGCAAGCCAATCAATGCTAGTCAAAATGGCTATAAGGCTTTCCTGCCCCTGGGTAACATGACTATAAAGTTCTTTTCAGTTTTGGGGTTTTTTTTAAGTTCTTTTCAATTTTAGCTCTTACTTTAGATTTAGATGATACCATTTAGAATTAAATTTGATATAACTTTACCTGTGATTCCCCAGGGGTAAATGAATTTTTAACAATACTGTCCACCGCAATTTTTTATCAGTTGTCATCTCCTAAATCCACAAGTTTAGCTGCTTTTTCATCTTTTCCATAGCTTTATCAAGCACTAAGATGTTACTCTAGCATTTCCTAGAGCAGTCTCATGTACTCATCAATGAATTCCTCGTCTTTTCTCAATATGTATTGTATTGTTAATTCATTAACATTGTACTCATGGCTAATAGAACTATAACTCATACCTGAACTAAGTTTAGGTAACATACCTCTTTTTTCCAGAAGGCACCTTGCAGCTTTCTTGCACTCAGGAACACTAGATAATACTTCAGCACTATGCTTGGGTGTTGTTTTAAACAGAAACATCACCAGCAAAAGCACAAAAATGCCAAAAATGTGCCACTAAATAGATCCAAAAAGGACACTTACCCCATAGCATTAGAGTTCAACAAGAAGGCAGAGCAAGTGTTGCATTGTTTGAAGTCAGCTGGGAAAGTACATGTCAGGCAACTTAAACGTTTGGCAGCTTTACCCCATCAGCCCATGAAAGCACAGCAAATGAATATTGATTTGGAGTTATAAATAAATTCTAGTAAGTAGGTGAACTCACAAATACAGAATCTGTGAATAAGAGGAACCAAATACTTATGTTCTGCAAAGATTTTCTTCCACTCTGTAGCTTGCCTTTTTATTTTTAAAAAAGATTTATTTATTTACTATTTTAGTGAGAGAAAGCACATCGGGGAGGGGGTAGAGGGAGAGAGAGAATCCCCAAGCCTGGAGCCTGACAAGGCACTTGATCCCATGACCTTGAGATCATGACCTGAGCCAAAATGAAGCTTAACCAAGTGAACTACCCAGGTGTCCGGCCTTATCATTTTCTTAACAACAGTTTTCCAAAGTCAAGTATTTATAATTTTGACTTAGTATCAATTAGTTTTTCTAGTTCAAGGTTTTGAATCCTATCTAAAAATCTCTGCTTAATTATGAATAAAAAGATATGCTATTTTTTTCTTCTTCTTTTTTTTTTTTTTAAAGATTTTATTTATTTATTTGACAGAGATCACAAGTAGACAGAGAGGCAGGCAGAGAGAGAGAGGAAAGCAGGCTCCCTGCTGAGCAGAGAGCCCGATGTGGGACTCGATCCCAGGACCCTGAGATCATGACCTGAGCCGAAGGCAGCGGCTTAACCCACTGAGCCACCCAGGCGCCCCTATTTTTTTCTTCTTAAAGGTTTATAGTTTTAGCTCTTTAGATTTATGATCCCACTTAGAATTAATTTTTATATATACCCTTACCTGTGACTTCCCAGGGTAAATTACTTTTTAATTATTATTAATCTCAGCAAACCTCATGTTGAAAAATAACAAATATATGTTTATGGTACTTTTATAAGTCTTCTATACAATATTTAGCTTGAAGCATCATATAAATTAAAATAATACATTTTAAAGATTTAAATTAAAATATTCATTTTGAACTACAAAGATAAGGAGAAAGCTTTTTTTTTTTTTTAAGGTTTTATTTATTTGAGAGACAAAGCACACAAGTGAGAGAGAGAGAGCACACTCGAGGGAGGACGAGTGGTGGGGGGAAGGCAGAGGAAGAGGGCGGAGAAGCAGACTCCCGGCTGACCAGGGAACTGGGCACAGGGCTTGATAGCAGGATCCCGAGAGCTGAGGCAGAGGCTTAACTACTAAGCCACCCAGGTACCCCGAGGAGAAAGCTCTTACTAATATGAAACAACACACTGAAAACACATTTGTCTAGGGGCATCTGACTGGTTCAGTGGGTAAAGCATGTGACTCTTGATTTCAGAGTCATGGGTTCAAGCCCCATGTTGGGTGTAGAGATTACTAAAAAAATAAAATCAAATAAACTTGGGGGGAAAAAAAGAAAACACATTTGTCCAAAAACCACAGTTAAGACCAGGTTTAAGCCTTTGTTCCAATGATGCTCTTGCCAATGAATTTTTCTATCAAGAACACCTTGGCCACTGATACATGAAATCTGTTAACTATGCAAATAAGTGAAGTTTTCTAAAAGCAAGAAACTATCAATTTCTAAATGAAGGAAATTTCTTAATGGAAAACTATAATAGCAAAAAATTTTAAATGATATTTAATACTTCAAGAGTAGGAGGACCTCAAAAGAAGGTTCTTCTATTAAGGAAACATATTCCTCAACAAGTTACAATTAGAATGAACACATGAGAAAGGTAAGTTCATTAAAACAAAAACAAAACCCAATCTCCTTTCCCTCTAAAACGACACTGAAAGTACCAGTATATGTTGGTGTTCAGCACACAGCCCACAGAGTCAAGCCAAGATGAAGGCCAAGAAAGCTGAAATGAATGGGGTCTACAGCCACAAAAAAAGTATTTCAAAAAGTTAAGGGACCATGATGAACACAGAGTACAGAATTATTGAATCACTATATTATATACCTGAAACTAATATAATAGTATATGTTAGCCATACCAGAATTAAACTTAAAAACATAATAACATTTAAAAATTTTTTTAAAAAGTTAAGGGAAAAAGGTACTTCTATATTAACCAACATGCATAGTCTACTCCCGACAATGGGTCCCCTCTCTCTGAGCAAACAACATGACTTGAAGAAGCAGTCTCTCAGACCAGCAGTAAGAAGGTGATCTTTGCTGACTTCCTACTGTAACTCCCAGTGTTGTCATCATAAGGCTACTCAAAAAGAAATACCAATTTGCAGATTTTTTTCCAAAGAGAAAAAAAAATTACTTTAGATCATAAGGAAATGATTGGAATACTTAACTTTTTGTGTTGTGTCAGTATAGAAAAGATTGTTTCTGGGTATTTTGATCCATAAATGGTTGAGCAAAGGTTCAGAGAGAAAGTACCCAGCAACACTGAATAGCTTCTCAGTTCTGAGTTGCGGTCAGCATCGTCTCCTGGCAACTCCGTACTTTGTTCTGAGCTGCTTAGCATCCTTCCTTTGACCACTACCAGTGAGCCTACAGTATTCTAGGCCTTACCATAGAAGCATGGATTCAGGCCCAGATCTAATCATCTCTTGTCCCTCACCAGTCATGTCAATTAATTAATTAAAATTTTATAACAAATTGCCATTTTCTGCCAGGGATTGTTCCAACTGCTGGGAATTTGATGACAGAAGAGAAGGCACCATTAGCTTATATTCTATCCTTGGGCTCTATGTGGTTATCTTACTTCCTCCTCAGTTCAAGCACTGCCTGGCTAGGATAATTTTATTCTGTACCTCAAGTACAAAATAAACTATAGGCAAAGCCATCTGTGAGGTTGGACTGCTGCTTTTTGGTGCACTACACAGCATGGGACCAACGCTCCTGATAAAGATAGCAAGCATCAGCCAAGACTTGCCATAAAGGCCCATCACTTGCTCTGAGTCCTGAGTTGTCACCTCATACTTGTAGGACACACCTGTTCTTTGCTGATACCTGGGAGCATGTGACAATTTCAAAAGTTTCTCTTGTATCCTCTGACAAAACAGGGTACAAATTTAAACCACATTATTTCTACCCAGTGGGCCCCAGGCTAACAGTATATTGGTTCAGTATTTATTTATTACAGCTTGTTGGCTGAATAGCTTGATCTCTTATCTGTGGCCATAATCATTTTCGGTCTTCATTTGTCTTTCAAGGTTTTTTAAATGAAATAATGTGTCTTCTCAGACTACTCATTAGGAAAAAAAGAGAGAATATTGTAAAGCTCTTGGGATTAATATAAAAATGTACAAAGGCTTCTCTGAGCTTTTAATCGTTCCTTCACTACAAGTCTCCTACATTAATGACTTAATGATGTTTGTCAAACCAGGGAGCACTAGATCTGGTCTCAGACACTAGAATATCTGCAATACTGAGAATTAATTCCATAGCAACTCCATGCAAGTTAAGCGTCTCTTTATTTAAAAAAAAAAAATCCCAGATTTTTTTTCATAAATACAACTTGTTTTTATGAAATATCACAGCAAATACAAAGGGATCGCCATGATATATTACTGCATATCCTGCTGAAAGTATCTGAAGTGAGCTCTTCCAGATAATGAATGCCCCCAGGCCTGGACCAAGTTGGCCTTCAACAAAAGGATAGTGGCATTTCACCTGCAAATTTCTAGTAAGCACAGACGACCATCCCGCCTACCCTCCGGAGCTCATAAGGTTATTCTTGTGTTAATGACCTCACACAACATACAGATTCAGTCTTTCTGCTTCTCTTTCTCTGTAGAATGATTTCCCTAAAGCCAAAGTTGGGCAAAATGCCACTAATACCACCATAAAGCCCCCACAGTGCTTGAAGGGGGAAGCAAGAGACAGAGGGTTAGGAGGTAATCAAGCTTACAGATTAAAGCTTACTAAAGCTACAAGATGAGCACAGCTCCTGGTGTTTATTGACTCTTCTAGTATTGAGCACCCCTCCCCCACCCTCATGGCACAAAACACAAAGGTCTTTTCATCAATGGACCTCAAAGGCTGGTATGTTTTAGCGTTAAACTTCCAAGAACAGCACCCCTACTGGGGTTTTCTTTGGTATCCACCACAATCAGGCAACCATTCCTGCCTTTCCATACAACATTAAAATTATTCATGGCTGCGGATAATGAAATTATGCTATCCACGCACTGACATCTAGGAGGAGGGGGCACTGAGTATGCATAATAATCTGGACACACACACACACACACACACACGTCTTTTTCTGTGACAACAGGAGACAGGAATAGGAAAAAGTTAAAATAACAAAAATTTTAAAAATTAAATACTATTTTAAGAGGGGAAAAAAGACTATATTTGCTTATAATTCAATAGTTTATAGCAGAAACTTTTCTACTAATCTACTCTGGTAGAGGTGCTCTGAGGATTGATTCCGCCCTCCCAAACGTGCTGTTAGGCTGATTGGCTCAATTTACCTGTAACCCATCTCAGTCACTTTGCACATTAATCCCCAAGTCTTTTCCTACCTCTTGAATTCCTCAACCCAAGTCCAGGAGAAGCAGTCACTTAACTTTTAGAATTTAACAACCACAAGACTTCTGTAATGAGCTAATGCTCATTACTTTGCAAACCTCCAACATCTTCATGTAGGATATGTAAACTTCATTCATTATTTCCGCTTTTTAATGTCTTGGGGCTATACCTAGGTTGCTAAATTAGGGAATACTAATTCCTGAGGGATATTTGATTTTAGGCCATGAAAAATTTCCCACTGCTATTTGATAAATTATATTGTTTCACCATCACAACTAACTTAAAAGTTATGTAAATTATCCAGATGAACAAAAACAATTTGCTATTATAACATTGTTAAACGAATTAGATAGCAATGACTACAGCTTCCCAATCGCAGTTTGAGACAGATAAATTTATACTTTATTGATAGCAGGAGCAGAAAGCCCTAATCACTAAACGCCGGCACAGTCTGGTTTCTGTAGGGTAATGACCCATCTCTCTATTCATAACAACAATCTCATTCATCATAATTCACATAAAAAAAAAAAAGAACCCTAGTCAAGCTAATGGAGGAAACGTGTGAAAAGTGATTGGCTGGGTAAAACTCTGTATGCAGCTGGAGGGTCCTAATTGATTGTATTGTGCTGCAACTAAGCCTTCTGCCTAGTACAACAGATCTTTATCTAACTGCATTTCAATTGATTTTCACTGATAGTCTTCTTTCTTATGTCTAAGGCTTAAAGTACTAAACTAATAAAAGGATAAAAGACTTTGTAATACAGATTTCAAAATACAATGTCCAAGCAGGACTTCCAAGGAATAAGATGGCAGACTGGGTGTGTACAGCTCACCAAACAAACCAATGCCAGAACCTGGGAATTGGGGAGGTAATTTTTTTTTTTAATGTTTAGGATTTGAGTCTCTATTTTAGAGTCCAAAAGCAAAACACTAACCCAAACATTCAAAGATACAGTACCTAATGTTCATCTTGTCATAGGATGCAGAAATGTAAGATAAAAGATTACCCATTTATTAGCTATTACATGTGTTCTCAATATACTCATTTTATTGGTTTAGTACAGAATCAAAATGCCTTGGATTTAGTTTACTCATTAAAAATAGTGATGGGGGGCACCTGGGTGGCTCAGTGGGTTAAAGCCTCTGCCTTCAGCTCAGGTCATGATCTCGGGGTCCTGGGATCGAGCCCCGCATCGGGCTCTCTGTTCAGCAGGGAGCCTGCTTCCCCCTCTCTCTCTGCCTGCCTCTCTGCCTACTAGTGATCTCTCTCTCTGTCAAAAAAAAAAAAAAAAAAAAAAAAATCTTAAAAATAGTGATGGGTTAGGGCACCTGGATGGGTTAGGGCACCTGGGTGGCTCAGCTGGTAAGCATCTGCCTTCAGCTCAGGTCATGATCCCAGGGTCCTGGGATCGAGCCCTGCATCAAGCCCTGAGTTCTACATTAGGCTCCCTGCTCGAGCAGGAGTCTGCTTCTCCCTCTGTCCCTCCCCACTGCTCATGCTCTCTCTTACTCTCACACTCCTCTCTCTCTCTCTCTCTCTCACAAAAAAATAAATAAAATCTTTTAAAAAATAAAATTAAAATAATGATGGGTTTGGAAAGAAGGAAAGTACGATGGCTAGATAATGTTTAACTTCCAGGTGAAAAACCTGGATTAACTAAAGCACTAGATTAATTGAAACACTAAATCAAAAATCTAAAAATGGCCAAACAAACAACCCACCCCCTAAACAGCATTGTTGAACAGAATTTAGAATGAGGATACACTGCCATCCTTGAAATTGTAACAGTTTGACCTACAATAAACTGTGCATATTTAAAGTACACAATTTGATGTTTTGACGTATGTATAACCTATGAAACCATCACCACAATCAAGATACTGAACATACTCATCTTTGCCAAAGATTTCCTTATGCCCCTTTGTGATCATCTCTCCCCTCACCCCATCTACATAACCAGGAAACCATTCATTGGTTTTATAGTACCATAAATTTGTTAGCATTTTCATTTTATATAAATGAAACCATACAGTATGCATTTGTGTGGTCTGGTTCCTTTTATTTATTTGAGATCCAACCATGCTGCTACATTTATCAAAAAAAAAAAAAAAAAAAAAAAATCCCTTCCTTTTCATTGCTGCATAGTATTCCATAGTATTCCATTTTATGGATGAACAACAATTTATTTACCCACTGACTTGATGGACATTTGCATATCCTCTGCAGTTCTTAGCTACCACAAATATAGCCACTGTTAAATTTTGATGTATGAGTCTTTTTTTTTTTTAAAGATTTTATTTATTTATTTGAGAGAGAGATGGTGAGAAAGAACATGAGCGAGGAGAAGGTCAGAGGGAGAAGCAGACTCCCCATGGAGCTGGGAGCCCGATGTGGGACTCGATCCTGGGACCCCGGGATCATGACCTGAGCCGAAGGCAGTCGTCCAACCAACTGAGCCACCCAGGCGTCCCAATGTATGAGTCTTTGGGTGGACACATACTTTCATTTCTCTTGGTTAAATACTTACGAGTGGAATGTCTAGGACATATGGTAGGTATATGTTTAATCTTTCAAGGACCTGTCAAATTGTTTTCCAAAGTGTTTCTATGATTCTACCTTTCCAATAATAGTGTATGTGAGCTCTAGTTGCTCTATGTTCTTTCCTAAACTTGGTATGATCAGTAGTTTTCAATATGAGACAATCTACTAAGTATGTAGTGGTACCTCATGGTTTTAATTCACAGTTCTCTAATGACTACTGATATTGATCATCTTTGCATGTGCTTATTTGCCATCCTCATTTCTTCTTCAGTAAAATCTGTTCGGATCACGTGCCCAATTTTTCTTTGGTGGTTTTCTTGTTATTGAGTTTTGAGTTTTTATATATTTACATTTTCTTTTATCATATATGTGATCTGAAAATATTTTCTCCTAATGTATGGCTTTCATTAATATCTTCTCCTCATATGTGGCATTCCATTTAACAGTATCATTATAAGAACTGAGGTTCTTAATTTTGATGTTTAATTTATCAATTTTTTCTGTTATGCACCATTAGTTTCAGTGTAAAAACTAAGAAATTAGATTTATATTGATTTTCTCTATTGTTTTTCTGTTTTCATTTATTTGACTTACACTTTGATCCTTATTCTAGTTTATCAAGATGGGAACTGAGATGATTGAGTTGAGATCTTTCTTATTTCCTAACATAGCCATTTAGTGCTATACATTTCCCTCTAAGTACTGCTTTAGCA
Organism: Lutra lutra; assembly: GCF_902655055.1. Lineage (NCBI taxonomy): Eukaryota > Metazoa > Chordata > Mammalia > Carnivora > Mustelidae > Lutra > Lutra lutra. The sequence continues at coordinate 35,352,360 of NC_062293.1, forward strand.
CATCCCACAAATTTTGATATGCTGTGTCTTAATTTTCACCCAGTTCAAAATAATTTCTAATTTTTAAATTTCTTCTTAGACTCATTAGTTTAGAAGTGTTAGTTTCCAAATATTTGAATGTTCTTCCAAATATTGTATGGTTATTGATTTCTAACTTACTGCATTGTGGTCAGAGAACATATTTTGTATGATTTAAATTCTTTAAATTTATTGAGGCTTGCTTTTTGGTTCAGAATATGGGTTATCATAGTAAATATTCTGTATGCCTTGAAAAGAAGGTGGTTCAGCTGGTGGTGGTGAAAGAGACATATACCTGCGTAGAGAGAGATATCAATTAGACTACGTTGGCCATTAGTGTTACTCAAGTCTTCCATGTCCTTCCATGTCTGTCTATCCCTCTCTCAATTACTGAGAGAGGGATACTGAAATCCCCAACTATAATTCTGTGTTTGCCTAATTTTGCTTACAGTTCATTTTTGTTTCATAGGTTTTAAAGCTCTTGTAATGAGGCACATAAATATTTAGAATTGATAGATCCTCTTCATGAATTAACACCATTGTACTATGAATATTCCCTTATTCTGTACTAATATTCTTTCTTTTGGAGTCTACTTTGTCTATTAATAGAAACTTTGCTGTTTTCTTTTGATTAGTGTTAACATAGTATATTGTTACTTCCACACCTTTACTTTTATCCTATTTATGTCTTTATATTTAAGTGGGTTTCTTATAGGTAGCATATAGTGGAATCTTCCTTTTTTATCCAAGTTCATAATTTATGTCTTTTAATTGGGTATTAGGCCACTTATACTTAATGAGATTTTGTTTTAAATCAACTATATTGCTATATGTTTTCTATTTGCACATATGGCTTTTGTTTTTTTTTTTTTTTCTTCCTCTCTCTTCTTTTGGATTGAATATTTTTATGATTCCTTTTATCTCATTTGTTGCCTTATCAGCTATATAAATCCTTGGTACTTCAGTGGTTACTTTAGGGTTTATATCATATATTTGTACTTATCAAAGTTTGCCCTTAAGGAATATTATAACACGTCATATATAGTATAAAAAGCTTACAATGTTTTTCTCCTTATCACTGGCTCTAAGTAATTTGATTATGATGTGCTTTTAAGCTTTGTTAGGCAGGCCTGGAACAGTCTAGGAAAATACTATAGGAAAAATTCTGCCCCACTGTGGAGACAAAAACCCTTCTGAGTATTCTCCCCATTTGCCTATAAATGATAAGACTTCCCACTGTGGCTGGTGGGAACAGAAACTTCTTTGCAGTCCTGTGTGAGTTCCAGTGAATTATTCCCTTTTTAGGAGGTTCCTTCCTGGGCCTTGGGTAGCTTCTTCATGTGTCAAGCAGGACTCAGCTAAAGGCTAGAGATCTCTGCAGATTTTTTTGAGTTTTCTCTCTGTGTAGCTCTCTCTCGTAGCTCTCTTGTTCTCTGCCCTGTGCATAACATACACCTTGGCCTCTCCAAACTCCCAGCTCATTTCTTCTACTCAGAGAGACTGCTGTGCTCCACCTAGATCTACCCCTCCCTAGAATATGTATTGGCAATGAGCCAGTATAATTGTGAGACTCACTTCATTTGTTTTCCATCTCTTGGGGATCACTGTCTTTAATTACCTGATATCCAGTATCTTGAAAGCCACTGTATCATGTAATTGTCCAGTCTGTTTCAGATGCAAAGGTAAGTCTGGTACCTCCACTCATTGAAGGCCTTATAAAATTCGATGCAGGGAGTATCCAATTAATACTCAGAAAATGAATGTTAATTATTTCACCTTTATTAAAATTAACTTACAGAAATTGAAAGGAACATAATCTATTTTAAACGACATTAGTAAAAAATTTTCCAATATCCACAAATATCCTTAACTTCAAAAAATGCCAATTCATAATCTTATCACCAATACCACTCTCTGCTTCTCAAATGGTCTTTAACATCTGTATAACAAATGAAAAAATATACTGGTTTTCCTAATTTTGTGTATACTTATGGAGGTTGATGTTGAGAATTTCTATAAAGTACACTAAGAAATCCTTATACAAAAGAATCCTGTCTCATAGTACAGTTAGCTTAGCCACAGGCAGAACCCCATACCAAGTTATTATACAAAGGACTGGACACACAAAATGTTATCTTCATTCTGGATTTCATAAAAACTGTTCCGTTTAAAGGGATTTATCATTTTGCTTCATGTGAAATATTTAAAAAGTCAGTAAAAAGTTTTTGGTTTTGTTTTTGTTTTTTTTTTTTTTGCACTTTATAGTCAAAACAACCTATGGTATTGTCTAAACACAGGAATGAAATTGTTATTAGAATTATTGAGAAAATACGTGTCTTGATTGTAAGGTCTTAAAAATTACCATGAAATACATTCCAACTTTTAATAATGTATTAGCTGAGAGCACAATGAGAATCCTTGCATTCTGGTCCTTAGAACAGATCACCTTTTTAGATAATTAGGTTTAGAACAGGACCCTGTGTGATGTGTCCGTGGATGAGGACACATTTACTAACACACGCATCTTGAGGGGTGAGATTTTCTATTTGCAGGCACTAGAAAACTAGGCAAAATGACTAGAAGTTAGCTTACACTACTGTAGATCTTTCAACATCCTATATCACTCTATGGCATTACTGAAGTGAACATAAGTCATTTCAAAACTGTACTATATTGTAATTAGAATATAAGGTATGAGAAGTCATATTTACAATGACTATAAGCCCTCAGAGGAAGTTAATGAACTGAGGCTGACCTTGATCATTGACTCAGATCCTGCAGCACAGGGCAGTACCTGCTCCCTCTCCCACATTTGCCAACCTTTGCTACAACAGTAATCAATTTGCTGTCTTGATCTCTCAAGCATATCATACATTTTTTGATCCATCATTAAGCCTCAAACTTGTGGCCTAATTAAATTACTGAAGAAAGACACTTTGGAATTCTAGACTTTGGTAGGAGAAAAATTAGAGATAAATATTTGAACAAGGTGAGAAAATTATGACCTAATCTTCATGCAGTCATTGATTCAAAATTGCTGTTCAAAACAAATTAATTTTTACTTGAATACTTTAAAACAAAACAAAATGATGTCAAACCATTTTATAGCATGGTAATTACATCCTAAATATAATATGTAGAAGAGAGAAACAGAAAAGGCTCCAGGGACAAGACAGCTCCACGTAACAGGTGTAAATAGATATGGAGTTGGTGTCTAAGAATCATCAAAAAGATCTTCTGGACTGTAGAAGTTACATGGGAAAACTGTGGAGGGATAGAAAAAAAAAAAAAAAAAAGCCTAGAGTTAGAGAAATGAAAGACAGAAAAAGGAAGATAGATCAGAGAAAAGAAAAGTCAAGCTTGACACAGCCAATGAAATAATGAGCTAATGCTAAATTTTGTCAATGGGTATAAATTTCACTTGTTTCCTATGAATGATAAAAGCCAATGGAGAAATCAAATTATTTCTAGGATCAGGAGACAAGCAGTGCCATCTTATACCAAAGAGGAGAGAGAGTAAACCTTTAGTTACAGCAAATATAAAAAAGTAGGTTTTACAAAGAGACTCTTAAATACAGGGGATACTGGTAGTTGCCAGAAGGTAAGTGGCGGGGGGGGGGGGGGTGAAACAGGTGAAGGGGATTAAGAGGTACAAACATCCAGTTATCAACTCACAGAAAGTATAGCATAGGGAATACAGTCAACAATATTGGAATAACGTTGTATGGTAACAGATGATAACTACACTTATCATGGGGAGCACTGAGTAATGTACAGAATTGTCAAACCACTATGTTGCACACCTGAAACTAATACAACATTGCATGTCAACTATACATCAATTTTTTAATAAAGTAGATTTTAGCAAGGCAAAAACCCCATTAGGAGTGGCTAAGACGGTGAAAAACAGGTAGGGGGAACAGATGATATTAGAAAGAATAAAGAAAAACAGGAATTAATTGTGTAAGCACTAAAAAACAAGAAGTAAATCACAGCATTTCTCTTCGCACAGAATGTCCTTCCAAAAATTACCACCAATTCAGACATAACCCCTACAAGAAGCCATAGTCCCATTAACAGGATTTCCCCCCTTACCTCTGGGAGCCCACAGCACTCCATATATGTAAGGCTCTTGTGTGGTATATGTGTAAGTTTATCTTGTAACCCAGTTAGCTGTAAATATTTCTACCCCATTTGATTGCAAACTACTTATGTCAGGCCTTTTCTTTAGTATAGTACCTAGGACTTCATGCCCTTGGCCCACGGCCCACCAGGATGCTCAATGGATAGCTGCTTTAAAGCTACCTGTCAGAAGCTTAAAAATACCTGTGCTAAGATTTCATTTCTCTCTCAAAAATCGAAATGATTACAGATCAGGGAGAGTGGAATTCTAGATATGGCAATATCTTGTTATATAAATTTAAGCCTGTATACCCATCTTGCTGAATTTTACCTTCTCTTAACGTGGTAGGACTTGATAAGCATCCTCTCAGTGCTACAGTTCTAAGATGATGATTCTCCCTTCCCTGAATGCAAAGCATTTATTATCTGTGTCATTAATTTCGCAATGGATCATATAATGCCTTGTTGTATTTCTTCATCTTTTAAGTAATTCAAATTCATTTATGCCTCATCCTTCCCAACTGAAGTGCCTTGAATGGAGAAAAGGAACAAAATTTTCTCATCTCCCACACGCTAAGAACACAATAAAGATTCAATAAATATCTACCTACTTCACAAAACAAGAAAATGCTCCTTGGGCTGCAAATCCCCATCCTGAGGCCCCACTGCAAATTGCCTTTTAACTAGAAGTACATAGTTGGAAGGGAAGACTGATGAAGCCATCAGTTATATAACCGAGTTTACTGGACAAAAATATGACACAGAAGAATTCAAGGCTTCTGCTTGTTGATAACCTGCCAAAAGGAGCTCCCAGGAAGGGTGTTTTGTTTTGCAAGAATGAAAACCAACTGAGCAGGGGCATCTCCTAAATCAGCAATCAAAGGGGAAAACTTACCAGAGACTTCGTGTCCTTTGTTCACTGAGAGGCCCAAGGAGCAATTACCTGCTTTCGCCATGGTCATTACCATCACAAAGAATCAGGCAGTGTCCCAGGGTGGAAAGACAGTATTTGCCTTTACAAAATTTCCATTCGATTCCCAGCTCTAACACTTGGTTATCAGGCTGAAATTCCTTCACCTCACTAAACCTCTGTTTAAAATCATCCATACGATATGAAGTACTAATTCCTGCCTGGGATTAATTCAGGCAGCGTAAATGAAGAGTTCTCTATAAATTAGAATAATGTTTCCAAAAAATCACGTGTTGCACTCAGAGTGCATGACACCACTGAAGTAGGTGGGGCTCACCTGGGTAATGGTGGCCAGTACAGGTAACTGACTTTCTCCAGGGCATCTGTGTTCTTACATGTGACTGTACTGATTTCTTTGGATCCCAGGATCCCCTTTGAGGAAAAGTCTCTAATTTAAGTACTCTGGGTCCTAACAGGGCTTCTTTTGAAACCTATCAAGTAACTGAAGAAACTATAGGGAGAGAAAAGACTATCTAAGGAGTAAGAATCTAGTGGGTAGAAACTGTCATGGCATGTGTTCTCCCAGGTGGGCCTGCTGAGCACCCTGATTCCTGGACAGATATTGTATGGAGAACCAGCTAAGGACTGTCACCTTTCAATCTGAGTGCCTATAGTAGGGTCTCTTTGGTTCAGAATTCTCAAAACAGATCATAGAAGTAAGTAGTCCAGGGCGCCTGGGTGGCTCAGTGGGTTAAGCCGCTGCCTTCGGCTCAGGTCATGATCCCAGGGTCCTGGGATCGAGTCCCGCATCGGGCTCTCTGCTCAGCAGGGAGCCTGCTTCCCTTCCTCTCTCTCTGCCTGCCTCTCTGCCTACTTGTGATCTCTGTCTGTCAAATAAATAAATAAAATCTTAAAAAAAAAAAAATTAAAAAAAAAAAAAAAAAAAAAAAAAGAAGTAAGTAGTCCAAACAAGAGAAAACATGCTGGGGTTAACAGAACATTCTTACTAATGAAGACGTAAATTACTTTTTTATCTATGTGGATAAAAGTTACAAGGAACTGGAAAATTATGACAAAAACTATACTGAACATAATATATTTTTTTGATGATTTAGAAGACAGTTCACTGTCATGTCACTGTTTCAGAATCACTATACAGGTGATTTCATGGTACTTTCATTGCCTTCTGTTAAGGGTTTTATAAATTTCCCATTATCGAGGTCTCCAAAAATAAAACAAGCTGAGTCCTTATCATTGATTACAGTGCTTAACAATATGGTCAGTTTAATTAAAACTTCAGCTTTGTTGTTTTGTTTCTTTGACTCCTGGACAGATGGTATATTACCATTTCTTAAACTATATTCCAGAAGAGACTCTGGAATAAAACCTTTAAACTAAATAATGAATCTAGGTAGCTCTGCATTGGAATAAGGTACTGTGGCTACTCTTTCAAAACTAAAATATCTTGGTGAAATAGTGAGAAAAAAGAAATTACTCTTTCTCCTGGTACTTAAGAAGAGTGACCCCCTAACTTTTAGTGTAGAAGAAATGTGTTATTCAGTAATATCTACCATGTGTGCTGTAGTGCTTTGCTCATATGATGGGAGCAACATCTACTCATTCTACAGCAAATTCATTCTAGGTATTCACTATCACATCACACAAATAGGGGTTCATTTACTAAATGAATGTGAATAGAACATTGTCCTGTTCTTTCACAACGAAAGACTAAACTTACAGAACTATATACGAAACTTGAACAAGATACATATGTAATTTTCTTAAGGAAAAAATTCTAACACTATGATGGTCCTCTTGAATGTCTCCTGTAGGAAGAAAAGGCAGGAACATTAAGGATGTAAACAATACCCTGTTCTTTCTTATATTCCACCAGGAGTGGTTCCTCTGGTTCCAGCCTTGGCCAGAGATACAGCTCCTCCCCAAGGAGGGAACTATGGAATCAGTTTCAGAAAGAAAATATATCCTTGAGCTGGTTTACTTATTATTTTTGTTTTCAACAACAAAAAGCTGAAAACTGCAAAAAGCTATCAGAGAAGTCTGCTAAAATAAATGCAGAGTCCAAAAAAATCAGTGAACCATACCAATAAGGTTTATTCCTGGGATCATCTTGGTCTTAGCTGCTGTACAACAGACTGTAGCACAGAAAAAGATAGGCATTCTGTCAGGACCTCTCCAAACAAAATATGGGACAGAGAGAGAGAGAGGAGGAAGCAGGCTCCCTGCTGAGCAGAAAGCCCCATGAGGGGCTCAATCCCAGGACCCTGAGATCATGACCTGAGCCGAAGGCAGAGGCCTAACCCACTGAGCCACCCAGGCGCCCCAACAGATGTGTAGTTTTTACTTTTAAAAAATGTACAGGGCACCTGGGTGGCTCAGTGGGTTAAGCCTCTGCCTTCAGCTCAGGTCATGATCTCAGGGTTCTGGGACCGAGCCCCACATCGGGCTATCTGCTCAGCAGGGAGCCTGCTTTCCTCTCTCTTCCTCTGCCTGCCTCTCTGCCTACTTGTGATCCCTCTCTGTCAAATAAATAAAATCTTTTTCAAAAAAATAAAATAAAAATAAAAAATGTACAGCACCAGCATATATATATATATGTATATATATATACATATATATACATACATACAAACATAAATACATACATACATACATATCATTTGGGGTAGTAAAACCACCCGCATATAGACTAAACTATATATTCTAGCAACCACATCTACATTCAGCAGGTAACTATAAATCAGCTCTACATTTATCTATTATACACAGATTTAGGGTTTCTTAGAAGAAATCCAATTTAGTCATGGCATCAAATATGTGTTTTTCCCCCCTCCGAGAGAGTAATATAATTGAATTCTGTCCCTCATAGCAGATCAGTGCTGTTCATCTTTGTCTAGTAATGGTGTTTATAAAGCCCAGGGAAGGCAATACTGATACTTTTCCAGTACAAGCTACTAGTTAAATATCAGCTGAAAAGAATGAGTTCAACCAAGCAGACAGCAACTCAGGCACCATGAAACTGGATTTTCAGAGGCTGGTGTGTGTGTTGGGGGGAAAGGGTAGAGGACTACCCTCAACCAGCAACCACCCTTGCCCTCAGCTGACATCACCTTTCCAGATGGCTTGCTCAACCCTTGCTTAGGTGGTTCAAAATAAAGGCACTGTCTTTTCACCCAGAAATGTGTACACTGAGGTATAAAATGTTAAAAAAAAAAAAAAGGACACTGATAAAAATCACATGATCAATCAAATATTGCCTAGACCTACCAGCATATTCTGTCTTCTGTCTCTGCCTTTTAACGAATAAATTGAAAAACAGTGTGCTCTGTGATAATGAAATCAGGACAACTGCTTTAAATTAAATATAACAAGTAGACCTTGTAACATGACTGAAATCCATCCCAGCCTTTTTCTAAATTCCAAAGGCACCAAATTCCTCCTTAACAATATTTGATAAGAGATGTTTAACACTTTTCATATATTTCCTGTAATTACACATTTATAACCAAATGTGGATTTACTTGGCAGCCACACCAAAATGTTTCATATTGCCCTCCGATTGCAACCCTTGTTGCTGAAATACAGTATACTAAAAATGAAATAACTTTTCCATTTTAATGTGGTTATAAGCTTCCTGCTAGGCAGCAACCTAATTGAGACTTTTGATGTTAGCTTTTTTAAGACATGCTATCCTTCATCATCTGTAGAGTATTTTAACTATAGATCTCTTGCAGTCTTCCTCAAGTTGACAGAGGGAAGGGGGATGGGGTGGAAGGAGGATGGCCACTTTATCAAAGTCAGTGGAAATACAAGGTATTAATTATGTTAAATGAAGAAATATGGGCATTTGGTTACTTTTGTGGGTCAGAAATATTTTAATCTGTCGCTGCCAGCCGGCTGCCTCACCCTGAACACCCCTGCACTTATATCAGTTGCAGGAACACATCAAAGTTCCAAAATGTGAGGAAAGCAGCCACCAAGTAGGGCCTTCCCCCCCACCCCTGCTAACCCCTCCCTCTTCACCCCCTTCCCCCCCCTCCGCCCCCACCAAGGTCACAGTTTTAACTAGCAAGACCACAGCGTTATCCACTACAATTGGTAATAAGGCCACGACCTTTTTTTACATTTTGGAAATATAGATGTTAGAAAAATTGGTAAACCCTTGGCCCAAGGCAATTAAAAAAAAAGAGCCCTCATGAATAAGAAATAAAACTTTTGTGATATTTAGAAAAGAAAACAAATGGTGTACTCAATTGCTCTCCGTCAAAGCAGAGTTGGCTTACACAGATGCAGCTGACTTCTAAGCTTTGCTAAGACGGCCAAGCACACGGTCCAGCAGCAGAGTTACAGGGAGGGAAACATAAATGTCGGCTTCCAGGCCCAAACGCATTAAGGCAACACTTGGAAACTCTGCATATGAACAGTCAAGAAAGCCAATAGCTATTCTGTAAATGCAACATATTCTCTATAAGACCTGGATAGGGACTTCAAGGTCACCCAGCAACAGTTTAAAAATTCACTCAGACTATTTTGTAAAATTTTTCTGATCAAGGAATCAGATAGGTTAAGAAGTCAGGTTACTATAATATGGTGCAATAATTGTAAAAATAAACAACACAGAAAAACCAGCCCAACCACCCTGCTTTTGACCAAAAAAGCAACTTTTTAGTGAACTATACTTTCCTGCACTAACTTTATATTTTTTAATCTAGTTGCCTATAATGATTTCAGACAGATGCATTTATAGATGATTCTAATTTCAAATAAATCTTTGATTTAAATAAAAATCAAAGATAACTACCAATTTTCTCTTCTACTTCACTTTCAGAAAATTTGCAAAGCAATTAATTTAACCATGGTTCAAATTTAAAGAAATGGATCCTCTCCATATAATAGGCAAACAGAATTTACCTGTTCTAGGGCTGGGTTTTGAGAGTTCTCATGTTCGAATTTTTTTAAAAACAGGAACTCATCAGAGTAAGGCTCAAAAATCCTGTGATTGTCTTTAAGCTTACATTACTTGATGGTAAGTAAAGAGGGAGACATCTTTAGGTAAACCGCCCCCCACCAAAAAAACCCCAAAATACAATAACTAAGCCCACAGCACTCAAGTGAAAAGACAAAGGCCCTCCCTCTCCCTGCCTCTGAAAAGAAACTATGAAGCCAAGGGCCTTTTCACTATTGTTGAGTCACAGCGGACTTACTGAAATGTGTGCACTTCACTACAGCTCTCCCGCATCCTCAAGGATGTTAAAAATACACAAGATATCTATCTAAAGATACTCATTACAGAGCTGCATGAATTTTTTCTAATTCTAATTCAATAAAAATCCACATACCATGAGTCAGGCTTACCGACTGGTGTTCAATCAGGAATAAAAGGATTTAGAAAGACATTCACCTGCAATCACCTCACAATCTCCTTTCTCATTTCACATACTACTTCTTGGAATAAAAACGCTGTGATAGGACATTTTACTTGTGTTGATAATTAATTGTTGCTAGAGGTAACAGCTCCCGCCACAAGGAATTTAAAAGTAAACAAAACGAAACCTCTTTAAGCTGACCCTGGGTATACCTCTCTGATATTAAACCATAGCAACATTCAATTTTGAAAATAAGCAGAAGTAAACATATTGATTTTCTGTTCCTATGTGTAATTCTTACTGAGTAGTCAAAGGCAAAAAAAATTTGTAGCTGAGACAGTGAAGACTATAACTCTATTCTCAGGCTCTAAAAGAGAAGATTTATGAATACACATGGATTCATAAGTTTGTGCTTTAAATGAGAAAAATTATGGTTACATATATTCTGATTTGTTGATGTTAAATTGTGTCAAGAAAATACACAAGCCGATATATAAATAATTTCTCCCTATATACATACGTAAGAAAATAAATACATTTCTGACAATACAACATGTGAACTTCCTATCAAATTTCTGAGCTTTTAGCAATTTGGTTTAGCAATTTGGTTATTTGCTAACTTTTGTATTTGTTTGTATCTTTCAACTACAGAAGCCCCTTATATTAAACAAATGTAGTCAGACTAGCCTGGCTTTTCCACTGATGTCTAAATAGAATTCCTTTACTAGAGCTTCCCTACTGCCTCACGTACTACCCCTTTCTCCCTTCAAGCAAGTAACAGTTATCAGTCAACTGGCTATTTGTGTAACTTGAATTTCATTGTTAGGAGAGGAGTGTGGAAATTATTCAAAAGTCTAGATAAAGAGAGCCTGATATCTAAGGCAATATTAACACAATCTGTCTAATGTCAGTTAAAGATTCACTACTAAACATTACCAATTGTAACAGCTACATGAATTCAGTAAAATACTTTTGAAAAAGGTACCAGCCTTGTATGTCTAACTTGATTTTTAAAATGACTCAGATTTAGCTTAACTACACGAAAGCGGCCGACGTTGGACTAAAACAAATACCAACCACAAAAAGCCATGCACATATTCTAGCACTCTTTCTTTAAAAATGCCTGAAACACTTGAAAAACTTGGCATAAGGTACAGTCCTAACATTACTAGAGATTTGATGGGTCATGTAAAGAGTAAGAAATCATCTCCCAGATTTGAAGGACGGGAAAATAAACCTTTCCATGGATATAGAAAAAATATCCAAGTATAAACAAAATATCCATGATTAAATAAAACTTTACGTGATTAAAATTGGCTAGCATTGTACAATATTAATGCTAATGGTTCCTCATAGTTTTGATTGCATGTTTAACAGCTCCCATGGAAAAAAAAAAAAAAAAAAAAAAGACTTGCAGGAAGGAGAAGCAAAGGGAAAACTAAAGTCATACATGGTTAAGGATGGAGAGAGAAGAAATATCCCATCAGCCAGAATTAGACAATAGCAGTTTCCAATGTTGGGTCAGGAAATAAGGTAGTTAGAGAAAAGTTGCAATCTAAGGAGAAAACACTTTTAGGAAATGGCAAAATTAAAACAGAAGTAGATATGTAAAATAGATGAATGAAGACAAGGTCTTCCTGCACCAAGGGAGTTGTTTAGGAGAAACAGTGTCCGTTTGTGGCCAGCGATAATACTTTCCATTCAATAGAGTTTGCAGCTTGCTGATTCATATGATTGCAGGCTGGCGCCCTGCTGGCGAGCCTCTCCACTGAAATTAAATCCACTCTCTTCAGTTATAAATTATAATGCTCTATAAACAACACTCCCATTGGGAATGGGGAGATGGAGAGAAAGAGAGGAAGAGAAGGAGAGGGAAAAGTGGAAAAACCAGGGAGGGAAAGAGGGAGGGAAGAAGAAAAAAAGAGCTGGAGAGGGAGAGCATTTCTGCATCGTCCACTCACTGTTTAATGTTCTGCTCTTCTGCAAAAACGAGGAGAGCAAGTCTTCCACAGATAGCACTCCTGCTGCAATTCCTACACTGTTTGATGTAGAGCCCAGAAAGGAAAGGGGGATAGTAATGGGAGGCTACGAGGAAAAGCACTTAGAAATCAATGAGTATGCAAGAAGGAGAAAAATAGATTTTAGACATGGATTTTGCAAATATATTATTGGATGTATCTCTGGGATCCCAAGGGAGACCCAAAATAAAATTCCCGATTCTACTTAGATAAATTAGATCTACATGTTGTGCATCTTTTGATATCCAAATCAATCAGTGATAGTCCCTCAAAATGCATGGGGGGAGAGGGGAGCAAAGGAAACAGATGAAAGCAAAGATGAAAATACTCATGCCTTCACGGCCACAGACAAGGATTCTGTAGCAAAAAGAAAGTTCAATGATTTGATCACCCGCAGCACCCAGATATTAACCATGCTTCTTGGGTTTTTTGTTTGTTTATGAATACCTATTTCAGAATTCAATGCTAAATTCACAGGAAAGTGAACCTCAGTTGTCTCATGTTGAAGAGGTTTTTTTTTTTTTTTTTAAGGTGGTTTCAAAAGCAGAAAAAAAGGCAAATATTCGGTGTTGTCAATTAGCTAAATAACTTGGGGAAGAGCGCATCACAGGGCTGTTCCAGATGCAGCCCCTTCGGGACATCAACTCCTAACCCACAGCCCAGGTTTCTCTGGTGTGTGTGTGAATCTTTTTAGGAGGGATTTATGCTGCGAAGCAGGGAAGAAACGATTATTGTCATATGCCAATCAGCATTCTGAGGAATCACGTTCACGGGTTACTCATCAACTATAAAAGGACATGGTTCCGTAAGAAGAAAACATTTTAAAAATTTCTTACTGAATGATGAGCCTGGACATAAAAATGGAAGGGGAGGCAGGAGCTGGAGGGGTGAGAGGAGGAGCCTGTTCAAACCTAGGTCTGAACGTGATTTAGGGAAAACAGCAAACCTTCAAAACCCCAAGGTGCGCTTCAGGTGAGGAAACTCCCGGGGAACCAAATCCCCCCACAAACACAGACTTCTGTTTCTCTATCTCACTGACGCAGACTAAACACTGCTCTCATTTTCCTTCCAAAGCAACACGATAAAAGCAAGCTGCAGCTTTCTACTGAAATCACGGAGTGAAGAAGGAAAGGAAAGGTGACAGACCCCGGTTTTAGACATAAAGTAATTTTACCAGGCTAAATTCCAAATCCTGAAAAAAAGGCTTCAAAATGGAAACACTGACCCAAACCTTAACTAGAGAATTAGGTTTAGGAACAACTCAGAGTTTACACTCTCTTTCTTTTTTTAATGTGTCCGGCTGACTGTCTCTCTCCGTCTCCCTGCTTTTGGTTGTGGTGCATACCAAGTAAATTATTTGCTGATAGGTGAATCTCAGCAAATGCGTTTCTTCCTTTGAATGCCTGGTGAGCTTGTTGGGAAAAGTCATTTAAGTCACTTAAAACAATCCCATGAAAAGTAAAACTCAATTCTGAAATAAGAGCATAACTTAGAGCTAAAAAATAAATTAAATAAAGGAAACATTAAAAGATAAATGGAGCAGGATGCTCTGTGGCTGAGGTAATCTGAGTGGAAAGGGAAGAAGGAGGGTTACGTTAATAAATGATTAAAAGGCCTTAACAAGGGCCTATCAGGTTGACCAGGAAAGCATTCTTCTCCTTGGCTCCTCCTGGAGACCACCTTTTTTACATTTGTTCTCAATGCTGATCAATATGGTTTTCATTTGCTGATTTCCATAATGCCATATGCGATCTGCCAGCCTGACATAATGAAGCTGGAAAGAGCTGAAGTCATTTGAACATTCTCGCTTATATGACTGTCGCCGGTTCACCAAATGCCTGATATTTGAAAGCCAATATTTTCCTTTTGCTTATTGACAAGTACCAGAGGAGTTTGGCCCTAGACACGTGTAAAAACTCCGCATTGGATGGCAAATTTAAATAAGATTCAAGTTAGGTACTACACTTTCTCTGTATTATATATATTTTTTGCCACCACACTTAACCTATAATTTAAGTTTGAGTAAACAGAAAAAGACAAGATTGGAGTGTGAATTATCCATTTTTGAGCACAAATGTTCCCTTCTGCTGATAAAGCAAGAAATCACAAAGAATAAAGCACAAATATTTTCTGATGCCACCAAATGCTCAGGGTACATTTATTTTTTCCTGTAAAGAATCAATCTGGTTGGCCCACTACTATGTGTCTCCAATAACTTTCACCAGAATTCATATCAAACTATGTTGACTAATTTTTTACTCTGTCAAAGTTACTTGAATCCATGCTCTAGGATGCTGAAACAATTTTATCATGTGTTCGTTTCTTACACTTTTTTTTTTTCACTGCGTAGTAAAAGGAGCTTGTTGAGGTCATCTCACACTAGTGAACCACACACAAACCTTCCATGAAGCCTGAAATGTCTCATTAAAAATTCCATTTTATTGGTCACATTTCCATACTCAAAAGACCATTTCAAGTAAAAATGCAGACAGGAACACATTTCTGAAGTGACTTTTGTCTTTTGCAAGCAAAAAAAAAAAAAAAAGTCGCATTCAAAGGAATATTTCAAATTTACCTTTAAAAAAATGAGATTATAAGGAGTGCCTGGGTGGCTCAGTGGATTAAAGCCTCTGCCTTCAGCTCAGGTCATGATCCCAGGGTCCTGGGATTGAGCCCTGAATCCGGCTCTCTGCTCAGTGGGGAGCCTGCTTCCCCCTCTCTCTCTGCCTGCCTCTCTGCCTAGTGATTTCTGACAAATAAGTAAATAAAATTTTTTTTAAAAATGAGATTATATTTAGTGCCAGTACCTTTATTCACAATAAATTGTATTCCTTTTTACTACACTGAACACATTAAGTAATAAATATTCCAGTGATTAACCAAAGTCATGTTTTAGTTCTCAAGAATGTGAAAAGTCTGTAGTGGGCAGTTCTGTCCCGGAACTACGAAAAGAGAATCTCAGAATTTCGCCAAAAAATTTCCCTGAGTTTTCCCAAAAAGGTGAATGTGTCATGACTGAGTCAGACCCAAAGTTTTAAAAATAGTTATATTTCCAAATATTGTATTTGTCCTGACTCTTAGTTCACAATCTCTGCTTGCTGTATTACATTAGTCCGTCCCTCCTTCTTTCCTTCCTTCCTTCCCTCTTTCCTTCCCTTTTTACACATGCTCATCCAACGAAGGGCATGGCTGGCTCAAAACAAAAGTGAAGGAAGGCAATGTGACAAATATCTAAAAGAAAGGTTCTTTTTTTTTTTTTTAAAGATTTTATTTATTTATCTGACAGAGAGAGATCACAAGTAGGCAGAGAGAGAGAGGAGGAAGCAGGCTCCCTGCTGAGCAGAGAGCCCAATGCGGGGCTCGATCCCAGGACCCTGAGATCATGACCTGAGCCGAAGGCAGCGGCTTAACCCACTGAGCCACCCAGGTGCCCTAAAAGAAAGGTTCTTAAAGAGAACCAAGTGGTCCTAAGGAATGAACAAACACCAAGCTTCCTTACTCAGTCCTTGCTTCCCATCTCTAAAAGAATGAATTATTGTCCATCCATTTTCCTTTCTCATAATTCCATTATCAATGAGAAAAGGACATTAAAACAATAACCCCTTAAACTGGCTCGTTTCAGAACATGGATTGTTCAAATTTGTTGATGGTGGTGGTTGTTTTTTAAGTCCTTTGGAAAAGAGCAGCAGACTCTACTCCCAAATGGGAAGACAGAAGTTCGAACATGTTTACTAAAGAATCTTATAAATGCTGTTAAGTTTTGATATAAAAGTTGATAAGATGCAAACAGTGAAGCTTAGCAAAAAACAAGAAAACAAAAAAATCAATACAAGGATTCTATAGGCATACAGTGGTGGAGAGAATGCATTTCAGGGACCTGCTCTGTGGCTCTGAAATTTTTGGACTAAGGTAAAAGGATAAAAAACATGCAGTCTGTCTAAAAGTACCAAGTTATTTTCTCTTATGAATTCCAAATTAAGTAGATGGTAGGAGTCACATTACTTTGGGCGTTTGGAGAAGTCAGATCTTTTACGCACACAGGCATTGCTTTCCCTCTGATATTCATAGTAAAACAGTAACATAGCAAGTGGACAGAGAGAAAAGATAATGTTGCCAGGAGTGATATTCTCAAAGTCTAGTGACCAGTGGCAGACTGCCCTACGAGAGCTTTAGCTACTAACATTTTGCTTTACTTGAACCATGATTTCCACACAGAGACAGGTCAGAGTAACACTCTCCTATATCATAACATTATGGTAACAATAGGTTAGTCAGAACACTTGAATAGACTCTCATAAAAGATGTAATCACAATCAGAATAGACTTCTAAAGTGAGGTAATGAGTGGGAGCGAGGCAAAGGCCACTCATATTTGCAGAAGTAACAGGAAGAGAAAGAGGGCTCCATGTACAATTGACAGGTGAGAAACCCATCCAGGTTCTTCTGAGCTCTAACGGACTCGGGAGGATGAGAAAAACTGAGTTAGAACAGGATGACAGAAGAACATTTCTTAAATAAAAAGGAAAGGAAATCTCTCCTGCAATGTCCATACAGCACAAATAACAACAGTTTACTAACAAGTCGTTCCCTTGTAGAGAAAAAAAAAGTCTCTGGGAGGCTGTCTGTAGAGCCCTTGCCTCAGGTGGGACAGGGCAATCTTACGTTTCACTGCTTTGTAGAAGGAAGTGTACTCACCGAATGAGAGGGCACCTTTCTTTCCAAAAGGAAAATGACCAGGAATTTGCAGTATAGTTGTGCACAATAGTTGTGGTCTTTTATGATTTAAACATATCCTAAAGATCTCATCCTCTTCATAACAAAATGAAACATGCAGCTTAGAACTGGATGTCTTGGGGCGCCTGGGTTGGTTCAGTCAGTTAAGCATGTGACTCTTGGTTTTGGCTCAGGTCATGATCTCGGGGTTCTGGGATCGAGCCCTGTGCCCACCTCCACACTCAGCAGGGAGTCTGCTTGGGATTCTTTCCCTCTGCCCCTCCCCCCTGCTCACACGCACTCTCTCTCTCTAAAATAAATAAAAATAAATCTTTAAAAAACAAACAAACCTGGATGTCTGGCCCTTCCTTTTATCTCCTCCTAGTTCAAAGGGCTTGCATCTCTTACTAGCCAACATCCTCTGAGATCTGTTGTTAGGCTCAACACATTCAAACCTCAGCACCATCTTCTTGGTTGAGTTAGCCTTTTCTCGGAAAAATCGACCTGGTCTACCCACCATCGCCACTCTGCTTCCTGTCGTGACACCGCTTTCTGTGGGCAGACAGAGGATCCTTGCCCTTCCTGTGCTGTGTTGTGTCCCTCTGTGGGGGTGGGTGCCTGCCACACTTCTTAGGGAAAATCAGGCAGGCTCAGGACTGTGTACTATGTCCGCAGGGGCGCACAGTGCCCCAGCTGCCAGCTGTTGTCCCCATCACCACATCTGCGGCACTGGTAGGGGTGTCTGGAAAGTAGCAGTCATTCAAAGCTTGGGGGCTGGACGATGGGGAGCTTTCGAAGCAATGAGAGGAGCTGCAAAAGTCCTTAATTTTTTTTTTTTTAAGTAGCAGCAGTGAAATTAAAGAAGCAGAAGAAATGAGAGGAAGTAAGTTGTAAGCAGTGGTCATTGTGGTCACCACATCCTTCAGTGACAAGCTGGAAGTGGAGGTGAAATCCAGTGGTCTGGATGTGGCTACACAGAATTCTGTGGCTCGAGGGCCTTATCATCAGTAGAGATTTACTCCCCTTCACCTGGGCTCCCAGGGAACTCTGAACTACAAAAGAGGGCTTGAGCAAGGGTGGGAAACCAAGATCTTGAGTCACAGAAGGATTTATAGTCAAGTGTAGCCAGTGAGAAATGAAATGATGAAGTAAGTACCTTATTAGTAATGCTCAGGTCAGGACCAGGTCAGGGTGGGTTAAGACAGAAGAGCCCTGTCGCAAGCTCCAGAAGGCGCCTCGATGGCTTAAGACATTTTAAGGAAGGCCTCAGTTTCCTTAACTCTAAAATACCAGAGACCCAATCTAACTATTAGGAGTCTTACGAAAGCAAATCCAAGGGTAATCAAATAGTGTAAATTACAAGGAGATGAGAAACAAATCTGTTGAAGGCAGATAAAAGAAAAGACTGCCGATTTCTGGAACGACTATAAACACTCTGCCGGTAGCCGCAAGTCTATTTCTAGAGCAGGTAGGGCTCTATCACACATCGGGTCTGACTGTTGCCACTTTCCAGTCCATGTGGGTGGTGGTTATTATTTTTAATGTATTCCTACTTCAATAAGTCATAAATAAGCTTACCTATTCAAATGACCACAATAAATGATGAGAAATAGCACACTGACCCATAAGCAGCAAAGACCCAGAAGGCAACACTTAAAACATAAACTGCCAACAGCAACCTGATCAGGTTTCATAAATCAGAGAAGCAATGGCCCTAAAGAGTGGGAATGAGAGCTCCAGTAATTGCAGCCTTCTGTCTGGGAGCATACTGTAAAAACAGCCACAGTAAGCACTCCTACTGACCAATCAATAGACTCCTATTAACCTCCTGGCCAATTACAGGATGATTGGCTAAGCAAACAAAGAATTATTGGCTGTTTAGTTGGGACTTTATTCAGGTCTCTCTCTTCCCCTGTTTCTCATTCTTTTCCTCCTCTGTTCCCCACCCCCTTTCCTGTTAGGAAAAAACATCTGCAAACACCTGATATTCATCTACGTCCCTGCAGTTGTACAGTCTTGTTAAATTGTTACCACCTTTTCCACAAGCAGTTTTGGCAATTAACCTCATGGCCAGGGACTTCAAAGAAAACAACTGTTGAGTTTAACCTCTCTGAGCTACCATAGATTCTTTTATGATTTTTCCTGAAACACTTTCATCCAGAGAGGAAAAAATGCAGACTGATAAAATTAATGTTTATTTTAATATTTGGTTAATTTATTAAGAAGATAAACGCCTCAGACGTTGGCCATAACATGGCACACTTGCTTCTCAAAGTCTCCACCGAGTGAGGTTTTATTTTAATTTACATTCCCAACACATGTGTGCTTCTCTGCTCTTCCACAAATCCTACATTTGCTGGAATCTAAGGATTTGATACATTTGACCCTCGCTTGCCCCTGTTCACAAATCTCTCATATGTTTCTCAAAACTGTTTAAAAGTTCAGAATGAAAAATGCATGTAAAATTAATGCTAAGAACCAAAGTTGCCATTAAAAATCTATTTTCATTTTATATTTTTACCCTCATAGATACACTTTTTACATTAAAAGCAAGGCTAATCCCCAACTCTCATGAGAATAAACTACTAGCAATAAAGATCAAAATATATGACTGAACAAGCAATACAATTCTTCTTGAGTAATCTTGTGGCCTAAGTGTTTCAATGCAATTTATGCTATGTAACCAGCTTTTTACAGCTGTATATAATAATAACAATGGGC
Source organism: Lutra lutra (assembly GCF_902655055.1). Lineage (NCBI taxonomy): Eukaryota > Metazoa > Chordata > Mammalia > Carnivora > Mustelidae > Lutra > Lutra lutra. The sequence goes on from NC_062293.1 coordinate 35,372,245, forward strand.
CTGATCCTACCAGCTGAAAGCAGGTTTGTGGAGGTATGTTAACTCCTTCAGGCCACAAAGTTCATTTAGAATTTTAACAAAAGTGTTCAAATATTTAGTAGATCCTGAGAACTAATGATTTCTTCCCTCTCTCTGGCAAGGTCAGGCCTTGTAAAATTGCCACTAATACTTTTGCCACTCTTTGTGAAACATGACGAACTCTACATACGATTTAGCGTTATTTGTGTAGCTTTTCTAGAAGTACCATGAGGTTGAAATAATAAATCCACAGCAAAGGAAACCGCCTTTTTTTTTTTTTTAATTTTATTTATTTATTTATTTGACAGATAAAGATCACAAGCAGGCAGAAAGGCAGGCAGAGAGAGGAGGAAGCAGGCTCCCAGCTGAACAGAGAGCGCGACCCGGGGCTCGTCCTGGGATCATGACCCGAGCAGAAGGCAGAGACCTCAACCCACTGAGCCACCCAGGTGCCCCAGGAAACAGCTTTTGTTTGATAATTACAGTCGCCAACACCTTCATGTTATTGTTAATCCCATCCCCTGCCAAAGGCAATGAGTAACTGTTCTCTGGAAGATGAGACTCTGGTAGAGTACGACCTGATGTGATAATTGATAATGGCTTGGCTTTAACTATCACCAAAACTGCCAAAAAACTGCCAAAAAACTATCATCAGCACCACCCCCGGTGAATCTACAGAAAACAGCAAAGAGCAGAGTAGCGCTGTAGCTTTTGGAGACAGACCCAGGGTAGAATTCCACTTTTGCTACGTATTAGCTGTGCTGAAGGGGAGCGAGTATAAATAATTATGCCTATTTTGCTGGGATGTTGTGAAAATAAAATGAGGTTGAGTATATAATGTAAAAGTCAGAAACTTTTACTTGGCCTATACTGTTTTTTAAAATCAGGAAATATCCATAAAACATGTGAATTTCCTGTCTCTCTTGACTAAGTGGAAGGTTTGGCAATGCCAAGCCCACATTTCTGCAGCAGTGACATGGACTGCAGTAGCGGGAACAACCTGAAACACAAGTCACTTGCCATAGCCCCACCGCTTAAACTCAGCCATCGGAGATTCTGATGTTTTACAGTCTCTGTTTGAAACAGAGTTTGGAACAGTGTCAGAGTTTGGAACAGTGTCAGATGCAAAATGTCTGGTAATAATAAATACCCAATAAAAGGGAGGTATTAGAAGAAGAACTACCACACCAAATTGATGGAGATTTCTCAGATACCAAGTAAACATTTTATGCAGTAAACAATATACTCAGCTCTGGAAATAAAAAACAAAAGACTCCCATGTGTTTACATATATGCATAAGTGTTGTTTTCCAAACCTTCCAAATAATCTCTCTACTGGTCTAAAATTCCTATAGCATTTACTTTTTCTAATGCTTCTGGAATTTCGCAGAGTACTACCTTGTATTGGTATTTGCATCCCCAACCAACTTGGAAGCTCCTTAAGTGTGTATTCCCAAAGCGTTGTTGAGAACATAAAAATACCTCTAACTCAGACAATTAGAGAAATGGCAGTCTCAAACAAGGGAATAGGTGAATTATACTTAAGAAGAATACTTGTTGAGTGGCAGAAGTCTGTTAGGGCTACTTTGAAGGAAGAAACACCTGCAATTAGGAACACTGTATACAACTAGCTGCATATATCGAAGTGTTTGAAATGCTTTCATTTTCCTCAGTAAGTGAATGGTCTCCTCTGAAATACGATTTAAAATACCACTTGCATAACAAACTTTACTCACAGTTAGTTCAAAGATCAGCAACAATTGAGCATAGTCACACATCCTGAATCAGTGGGATCCAAATTAGGGACTTGATTTTGTTCTCATCCATAATCCCATCCTTTTGCTGTGACTGTGAGGGTCACAAGGAAAGAAACAAAGTCTGTTTGGAAGAGCAAAGCCTAGAATTCAAATCCGCCTTTCTAGCTCAGGATTCTGTCGTGTTTTGTTTTTTGTTTTTGTTTTTGTTTTTTTAATGGGGGAGGGGCCGAGGGAGAGGGGTAGAGAGAATCCTAAGCAGGCTCCATGCCAGGCACAGAGTCCTATGTGGGGCTCAATCTCACAACCCTGAGATCATGACCTCAGCTGAAACCAAGAGTTGGACACCCAACCCACTGAGACATCCAGACGCCCCCAGGATTCTGTCATTTTTTTACCTTAATTATAGTCTTACTTTCAAAGCCATGAAAACAACCTACCAATTTGATTAGGTCATTTTACACATCTGGGGGAGGGAGTGGGTAGAAATACTCCTAAGAGATCGGTCATTTTAAAGAATCTGTGTTTGAAACCAATTTTGAGACTGACCCATATTGGTACACAAGCACGTAAGTGTCCTTGCGCTATGGAACAGTAACGTGCCAGCTGCCTGCCTGGGGTAGACTGGACGCAGAGGGATGAGTCCTCTGCAAAGGACTTGAAGGCACTGCAAGGAAAGGGACAAAAATATGTCTCCAACAAGAAGAAGATAAAAGGCAAGCTCAAATTCCTGGGGTATCTTCGAAGCAGCCAGGGATGGTTTGGTGTTTTTTTTGCAAACAAGTGGCCTGGGCTGAAATTTGTGAGAGAAGGGAAAAATGAAATATGTCATGTACATGAAGTTCAAATCAAACCTCAAACTTCCTCTGTCCACTCTTGTTAAGAAGACTTTCATATTAAACAGAACTCTCCACACAAGAGGAAAGCGATTTCTGGTCATTCTCATCGCAATATTTGGCTTTTTTCTTTTTTTCTTTTTTTTTTTATCCTTTGTCAACTTAAGTAAAAGGGGGAGGGATATTTGTGCTGAACATTTAAGCACAATTTTAAAAAGAAACATTAAATGACACAAGGGTCTGGTGCTAGGCTGTACAGTTCAATGAACTCCCGCACAGATCAGCAAGATGGTTGGAAATGCCTCTCTCCGTCTGTTTTTCATCTCCAAAGTCTGTGTACTCAGTAGAGTGTGAAGAGAGCCTCTCTTCTCTTCAGAACATTCTCCCAATGGTCCAGCCCCATCCCCCACTCCCTCTCCATAGCCCCTGCAGCAGAGAACAGGAACTAGAGCAAATGCTTTTGTGAATTAAGAGATCTTGTGAGCGTAAATTTGGTCAGGCTGCTCCTTTCTGCAGGCCAGCCCCTGCTGCTGCCCCAGGATGTGAACTGTCAGTTTGCATAGCTGGTGATGAGTTGCAGAACCATCAGCAAAGGTGAAGACGGCAGAAACAAGAAAGATTCAAGACTGGTGGAAATCATTTCACAAGGAAAATTTCAGCCATCAGTGGGAGGAAGCTTTGAAAAATGCTGCCATTTCCGAGTCAGAATGAAGGAAAAATTAAATTACTGCCGGTGAGGCGAGCCAAAGTTGCATCTCCCTCCAGGGAGAGTTTTGATAATGGTAAACATTTGACAGCTGGCCTGGAGTTGTTATCTTGTTCTAACAGTTGTTATGGTCTAAATGAATATTTCTGATAAGGAAATAGAAAGAAAAATTTAAACACTTTTATACTTTTATGTTTTAAACCTTGTGGTGGCGAGCCAAACAGGTTTCGAGCAATTTGTCACTCAGGGCCTACTCAAAATCCTGTAATGGTCCTGGTCTGGAAATCTTACCTAATTTCAGTTAATCTACATGAAGTAATTCTTTGATGTAAATCAACTTACTAAGAAATTATCTTTAACCTCTAGTTTCCTCAGCGACTCCAAAACAATTCCAACCGTTGATGTGGAGAAGAAAATAAAGGGTTAATTATGGCAGACGTAAATGCTCAAGAACTTAAAGCTCCCGAGAATTGAGCAGAGAAATGCTGTGCTGTTCAAGAGCTTGGGGTTTTTTTTTTTTTTTTAGCTATGGAGGGTCAATGTTAGAAAAATCTAATCTTTCCCAAATCCTGTTATTTTCGTGATAAATATTGGGCCAAACATTTTAGATAGGTAACAGATAAAGCAGCCGACATTTTAAACTTAAAAAAACGATTGTTTATTGGATGCCTCCTGAGGGTTTCGCATTGCTAAGATGTAGAGTGCATGGAGAGATATTTCATTATAAAACACTCGCTCAGTTCCTAAATATAGCACAAGAAAACAAGTCTGAGTTATTGTCTGAAATGTTCCAAGTCTTCAATAGGCATTGGATCTATTATGGTATCTAGAATAAGGAGGCTCAGAAGAGGTGGGAAGGAGTCCAGTTGCCTTATATGGAGTTACTGATGGATGTGTCTTGAGAGAAAGAACTGAAGTCCTGAGAATACTAGAACCCCCTCAATCTGCTTTAAAAAAAAAAAAGAATAACTACCCTTCTACTTTACTGCCTCTGACATTCTACTAGATGGGAGTTTACCGATGGCCAAAACAAGGGCAAATGAGTAAAGAGAAGAAAGGAATCAGGAAACAGCCCCGCTCTGGAATGATTAAAAACTCAGAACTTATTTTTAGAAAAATTTTAGAAAATTTGAGCTTTGCTTATCTAAAATATAATTGACACGATATTATGGGCATTTAGTATTTACCAGTCAGAAACAAACTCAACCGGCCTTTATCCTCAAGCGGTAGGAAGGCACGCAGGCCGTGGGAATCAGTGCCCCTAATTGGCCAGCATTCTATCTTTCTGTGACTTGCATACTTTAGAATACATTTACAATAATCATACCTGACCAAAGGAAAACTTAACCCAAACTCTTTCCCGTCTTTTCTTTAAAAAGCAAAATCAGAAAATCTACCTTTATTCCTATAGTTGTGGGAAGTAAGAGTTCATTACTTTTTCCCCAGGGACGCTGCCCTTCTTTAATACGAAAGTATATAAATCGATATTAAAGTATGGTATTTTGAGAATGTTTCAAAGTAAGGTCAAACTGGTGTTAAAAACCCTACTAGTGAAGGCTAAAATAACAGTCTGGCGGAACAGTCTTAAGTGCAGCTGACTCCAATTACTAAGTACATCCTAGCGATTTTTTTACTAACAAGAACAATGCAAGCAAGCCTTTGAGTTCAAAAATAATGTCAAAGAGAAGGTACTCATAAGAGAAATTAGATAAATTATCCCAAGACTGCAGCCATGTAGGCAGCTGACAGTTCACTTCACCTTCAGCACTGGCAATGCTGAGTTCTTTCTTTAACGAATAATCAGAAAAAGAATTGAAGGACGTTCTAAGAGGGAACAAATGCTAGGGGAAAGAAAGTGCTTCTTTTGACTAAAACATTCAAGAGAGTTTTGGATAAGAAAACATATACATAATCTAACCACTACAAACTCATGAAAACAGTGCTTTCAAATAAAAATTTAAAAACATTTTATTATGGAGAATTTTGAACATACACCAAAATAGAAAAAAAAAAATAATAAAACCCAAGCATCCATGGCACAAGCCAACAACTATCTAACCGTGGCCAATCCTGCCCCATCCACATCTACTTCCCTCCTCCTGTATTATTTTGAAGTAAATCACAGACGTCATCAAATCAAACACAGTATATGAAAAAGCAGAGATCCTCCAAGTACGAGATTCCACAGACCGCCTCTTTCTGCCTTCATCTCCTCCCATAAATCAATTTTTTTCCGAAGATGACTACCTCCCCCCACAACAAACGCACACAGGATATTGTTACTGGTACTAACTCTTACTACTCAGGGCACTGTATGAATCGAATAGAGAGAACTCAGACACACAGGACTTTTGTTTTACATGAGGTCTGATGACTTCCATATACCCTTCCATTCTTAAAATTCTATGACTCCTCTGTGGTAACATCACTTTGGACCAGTGTTCCTCTATTACCAAAACTGGGGTCATATCATCTGGCACCAAGGAAGACACAGTGATTAAGGAAGTATAATGGTTAAGACAATGGCTTTGGTCATTCAGATCTGGTTCTAAATCTGGCTCTGCCAATGACTAACTTTGTGTCCTTGGGCAAGTTACTTAACTTCTCTGAGTCTCTGTTTTCTAACGGCTAAAACTGGAATAATTACTGCCTGACAGAATTGTCAAGAAGAGTAAATGAAATAATACATACAGAGTGCTTATTAGCCAAGAACCTTAATAATAAATGTTAGCTCATTTTTAAAAATCTAGCAATAGACTCTTACATGTGAGACAACAAATAATGAAAAGAGGTATGTATATCGTGAAACAGGAGCAAGGAAAGGAGAAATGAGAGTAAAAATACCCCATTTTTATTAACTGTACTCTCAGCTACCTTCTTTTAAGAACTTGAGTATATCAGTATAATTGTTTAATGGGATTAAAGATTGTAATTATTTAATGGGATTAGATTAAGCTCATAATTGAAAAAATAGGTGATTCAACCTGTCCATAAATATTGATCCTTAAAAAATCAAATGTCCCACACACCAATGTAAAGGGCTTTGGTTAAGAATGTAATACTGGGGGGGGGGGGCACCTGGGTGGCTCAGTGGGTTAAAGCCTCTGCCTTCAGCTCAGGTCATGATCCCAGGGTCCTGGGATCAAGCCCCACATTGGGCTCTCTGCTCAGCGGGGAGCCTGCTTCCCTTCCTCTCTCTCTGCCTGCCTCTCTGCCTACTTGTGATCTCTGTCTGTCAAATAAATAAATAAAACATTAAAAAAAAAAAAAGAATGTAATACTGGGGGCACCTGGGTGGCTCAGTCAGTTGGGCGACTGCCTTTGGCATAGGTCAAGATACTGGAGTCCCAGGATCGAGTCCCAAATTGGGCTCCCTGCTTGGCGGGGAGTCTGCTTCTTCCTCTGACCTCCCCTCTCTCGTGCTCTCTCTCTCTCAAATAAATAAATAAAATCTTTTTAAAAAAAATGTAATGCTGATAAACTGATGCAGACTCAGGATAGATGGCGATGATCAGGATAGACGGCGATGAACACTCACTACCTTACCTATATGAACCAGCCACGTCCATTTGTGCAGGTGATGGGTAGTAAAGTAAAGAGAAGTGATCGTGCTGATAATGAAAAGTAGCAGCGACAGCCATGGGGCTCTCACTTGGCTTCACGCCTACACCACACTTCAGTATTATACTTTTGAAAAAAATCACTCAAATGAACGAAGGGCACAGGGAGGCATGCTTTTTGCTTACTTAACATTTGTCAGGACACTTGCAGATTAGGACAAAATGTAACTTAAATCGCTCACTATTAAACCACTGCATTACCATCTGTAATGTGCCCAATGTCATACAGTCATTTCATACGGAAAAGAACTGATACAAAAGTTGTATGTAAGATCTAGTAATTAAAAATCACAAACTAGAGTTTCACTGACTTTGTAATGAAAGTGTTCCTCTCTCTCTCTCTTTTGCATTCCAACATTTTCTAAAGGTACGCTAAGATGGCCACATGCCAGAGCACTATTTCTCCAGGACATGGTGGGGGTAAGGGGAGAGACTGGCAACTTTTATGTGGTTTTACAAATTAAGCCTCAGTTGGTGTGATTACCCGATAAATGTTTGATTGTGATAACCACTTAATGGTTTTCTTTAGTCCTTCCCACATCTATTCAATCCTGCCCCTTGGATAAGCTTGCTAACCTCATCACTCAACCCACCTTAACATTTTGTTCCTGATCCCCTCTTCCAATTCTTTCACCAGCATACTCCTTCCATGGTCTGGTCCTCACCTCCCTAGATGGCTGGTTCTCCCACAACGTCCCTTCACGTAGCCTTTCCTATAAATCAAAGCAGCTTCTGGTTTGTCCTCACATTAGTCCAGTACATGCATGCCTTGGTGCCTTTGTGTCCTGCCAACAGGAGCCCTTTTCTCAATCTTTACCTATCAAAATTCTACTGATTCCTCAAATTCTAGCTCAAATGGGATCTTTCCTACTCTCTCTGACTTCAGTTAGAACTATTCTTTCCCTCCTATGCACTCAAAGAGGACTTGATCTGCCTTCTACTATAGTCACTAGAATTTTATCCTTGTCACCCAAATGCCAAATTCCTGGAAGTCAGGAAGCATGCTTCTTTCATTTTTTGTACTCCCTATAGCATGGGGGGTGGCAACTTTTAATCACACTGAACTGTGCTGCATATTTGAGATCTAGGAAACCATCAATAATAGCATTTACATCTTCTCTGATAAGTGGTCCACACAAGGAATTCTTTTAGGAAATTCCTTAATTGGCTCACCAACTCCTGGACATTATGGTTTTTGCTATAGACAAAGCCCCCACTGAGCCCATCTGTTATATGCACAGAATCCAAACAGAGCAGCCAATTCTCTCTTGACAGAGTAAAAAACTGGAGAAGGAAGACACATGTGTAAGAGGAAACACCAAAACCACAAATATGGAAACAGTATTTGTGAAAGTCTTTTGGCCAGATCACAGACATCTTTAACCTTATCACACTTCCTTAAAAGGAGCAAGTCAGGAAAAGGGAAAGGGAAAAAATATCTTTAAGCTTATTTTTAAGTCTTCCAAATTTTTAGATTAGATCATCTGTAATTCTAAGGAGAATAATTAATAATCTTTAAGAATGTACCTATTGCTTCTCTGCCTTCTGGCTAAAATCAAGTGAAAAAAATGTATCTATACTTCAAAACTTCAATCCCTAGCAATTCATACAAGCTAAGTGCTAGATAAAATAAATATAAATAAAAAATTAACAATAACTCTTGAAAATGCAAAAATAATAAAACTCATCTCTGTCTCCATTATAATTAAGTTGCTTTTCTCCTAGATCCAATAGACAGGCAGGCAAAGGCATAAAACGGGTTTAAGTACAATTTGCCAAAAATTACCGATTAATTAAAGATTGAAGGCCTTTGAAATAATTAAAGATTATTAGAGAAATAATTGAAGATTGAAGGCCTTTGAAATAACCGTTTTTCTCCCTTTTAAGAATATATTGCTCATGAAAATATATCAGTATAACATCATATTTATTCTCATCACCATAAATAAAATATTATGGACATGAAAAGAATATTTTAAAACACTGCATCTTCTGAAATACTCATCAATATACTCAAAGAAGAAAAATTTTGTTAAGTTCCCTACATGTAGCTGTCACTTGGACCAAGAGTCAAAAAACAAATATTCTAGTAAAAAATTCTAGAATTTCAACAAAGCAAAAGTCTTTTACTGCAACAATAATTCTAAAGCACCTAAAACAATCAAACACATCATGTTATTCATTTTATTCCTCAGTGTCTCATCATCCCTCTTTAATGGAGAATTTATCACTATAGTAATCAAGTCAACAGAAAAATACTAAATTGCTTACTAGAAGATGTTAAATGTTGAATTAGCACTGCAATGTGACTTTACTCCCTATAGAGTAATTTTGTCCTCTACAAGTCACATATCTGATATACAATAACAACCTTTGAAATTACAATGTGAAAATACATATCCTACACTCTTCCATATGTATTCAGCACTGATAATTTATTCAGTCTGAAACTGGTATCTCTGACCCTGAAGATATTTGCTGGGGTTAAGCTTAGGTTTGTGGTTTTATCAAAGCTAAGACTTCCAAAGCTATCCTGTCCAACATGATAGCCACTAGACACATACGGCTATTCAAATTTCAATTAATTAACATTAAATTAAAAATTCAGTTCTTTAGTTCTCTCAGTCACATTTCCAGTGCTCAACATCATATTGGAGAGCACAGAGATCTAAGTGGCACATATCTATCACTGTAGAAAGTTCTATTGCACAGTACCCTTCTAAAGATTGCCAGTCTGACAGGTTATAATTTGTTTTAGTGCCATTGCTCCAAGGTAAAGTGAAAGATGGAACCCATAACGCCACCTATTAATTTTCTTTTCTTTCTTTTTTTTTTTTTCTGGATGAAAACTGGATCTTTATGATGTTTTAGAATCAGTTCCCCACCACCTCAGGATCTAAAGACATGGAAGGAAAAATCAGTGTCCTCTTGGTGTCCTCAAAGAAAAAAAACTAAAAAAAAAAAAAATAAATAAATAAAAAATCATAGAGCATGTGTGCTGTTCTACAGATAAGAAATTCACTATTTTGAACAAAAATAATGTTACCATTATTTAGAAACTGTTCATATCTACTATCCACATGCACTGTCTTTGGTAGATACATACATTTTCACCTGACCCAAGAAGTTAGGCTTCTCGTGGCTAACCTCTGGCTTATGGAAGCAACATGGTCAAGTGATATGAACACAGGTCTTTACTTTCTTTTTAAAGATTTTATTTATTTATTTGTCAGAGAGACAGAAAGAGCACAAGCAGGGGAAACAACAGGTAGAGGGAAAACAGGCTCCCCACTGAGCAAGGAGCCCGATGCAGGAATCAATCCCAGGATCCTGGCTGGAATCATGATCTGAGCTGAAGGCGGACACTTAACTGACTGAACCAAGGTGTCCCTGAACACAGGTTTAAAACCAGACAGGAGCTGAGTCCTCTATTCCTTTATACATACTCCCTAGTTTTGTGACTTTTGAGTAAGTTACAAAATCTTTTTGTGTCTGCATCTCTCCAAAAAGTAACAAGCAAAACTCAGGTCAACTTCCCAGGCTTGAAGTCAGTACTAAATAAGATAATGTAGATTTGGCATCAACTAGCACTATATATGACATTAACAGTTGCCCTGGCAACTATTCTAGAAGACAAATAAAAACCACCATAATAACACCATTAGTGATAAGTAATGGTAAACCAAATCTTTTTTTTATTAAAAAACAGCTTTATTGAGAGATAATTAACACACCATACAAATTATCCATTTGAAGTGTATGATACTTAATTCAACATTTATTCAGTACCCACTATGGGCTGATGACTGCAAAGTTCTAGGGCAGTGGTTCTTAAATGGGGACAATGATGACCACGGGAAGACATCTGGCAATGTTTGGAGACATTTTTGATTATCACAACAGGGCAGGGGTGGGGGAGGCCACTAGTATTTAGTGGATAGAGGCCAGCGATACTGCTATACATCCTACAATTTCACGGAATGACCCCACAACAAAGAACTATTGAGTCCAAAAGGCCAATAGTGATTAGTCTGAGAAACTCTAATTAGGGCTACAAAGGTGGACGGGAGACAATATCTCTCTTATAAGAGCTTGCTGTCTGGTGAAGAAACACAGGTAGAAAAGAGCACAGAATGCTAGGTAGGGTTGCAGACAAGGGGCGCTTAAACCAAAAGAATGGCAGACCAATAGGAATGTGCTAGGGGAACTCGGGATGGAAAGGAATGATGTCATGCAGAGGGAACAGCATGGAGAAATAATTAGATATATAGAAAGCAGTTCAGAGTTTAAGAGGTTCAGGTAATTCAGATTGGTTAGTACAACACAGTTAGACCTTATCCTGCTTGTCAGAGAGAAAAAGTATAGAAGATGAAGCAGGAGAGGTATGCAGAAGCCAGATCATAAAGGTTTTGCACACCATGCTTGGAAAGAGTTTGGATTTGATCTTATAATCAGTGGTTGGCAAACATTTCTGTAATGAGCCAGACAGGAAGTATCTTTTGGCCATATGGTCTCTGTTACAACTCCTCAACTCTACTATCACTGTGAAAAAGCAGCCCTAGACAATACACAAATGAGTGAATATGGCTGTGTTCCATTAGAACATTATTTATAGCCACTAAAATTTGGCTTTCATAAAATTTTCAGGTTTAATAAAACATTCTTCTTCTTTTTATTTTTTCTACCATTTAGAAATGTGAAAACAATTCTTAACCCATGGGCTGTACAGAAACAGGTGTTAGTGGTTGTTTGCCAAGCCCTGCCATAGCGAATACACAGGACTCCACGGTGACAAGTTAGCTGATTAGATAAAAAACGAGGCAGGGCATTTCTCTTTAGATCTCTGGAAGTACTGACCGTCCTCTAGCCATTTTCTGCTCAGGAACAAATGGACATGGGCCCCAGTTTTGTCAATAGCTTGTTTATAATACTTACAATGAGATGGTATGCTAACTAAAGGAATAAATAGCTAATTTCAGGCTACTGTGGTGAAATGACATTTACCTAATGCAGATAAAAATTTCTTCATAATTAGTGGGCACTTGACACTGATGTAAACTGATTACTGCATAAAAGTCATCCTTAAACTAGCTCCCCACCACTAACAGAGTATGTCCTTGATAAGACAATTAGGGTTAAGTGACAAAAAGCACCAACTATTAAGAAAAAGCTCTGTATTTATAATCATTCGTTACAACGAAGATCATACCAGATACCTGACAGTGCAACTATGAGAAATATGAAATAGGGTGCATGATATGTAGCTTAGGTGTTCTCACTATCTCAGATGGTCCTGATGTTATCCCTAGTCAGATTCTGGAGACTTCGACCTACCACAAACTTCATACCTTTAAATTTGGACCTATTTCCAAGAGAGAAGTCTAATAACATGAATTCAAATTGTGAAGAAAATGTATCACTTTTAATAAATTTTTAAAATATTTTTTAAAAGAATTACCATATAATCCAGTAATTGCACGACTGGTTATTTACCCCCCAAAACCAAAAGTACTAATTTGAAAAGATATATGTACTCATATATTCCCTGCAACATTGTTTACAATAGCCAAGATACAGAAAACACCCAAGTATCCATCAATAGATGAATGGATAAAGAAAATGTAGTGAATACATATACTGCAGAATATTACTCGGCCATAAAAAAAGAATGAAATCTTGCCATTTGTAAAACATGGATGGATCTACAGGGTATAAGGCTAAGTGAAATAAGTCAGAGAAAGATAAAAACCATATGATTTCACTCATGTGTGGAATTTAAGAAACAAGACAAACAAAAGAAAAAAAGGACAAACTAAGAAACAGACTCTGTATAGAGAACTGGTGGCTGCCAGAGGGAAGGTGGGGGAGGGAATGGGTGAAATAGATGAAGGGGATTCAGAGTACTCTTATTGTGATGAGCATTGAGTAATGTATAGAATTGCTGAATCACTATACTGTAGACCTGAAACTAACAGAACACTATGTTAACCATATTGGAATTTATAGATGAATTAATTAATCAAACATATTTTATTAAAAAAAACTGTGGAAGAGAAAAGTACAGACTACTAATCTGGAGAAACATTTCCTTTAAAAAAACCTGTTTCTCCATGAGTCCAACTTTTTGTTACTTTTAGGAGCCACAGTGGTGTACTATGATAATTAAAGCCATTTGAAATCTGAGCAATTGTCTTTTATACCTTTGATATGGCTGACTCTTTATGAATATTTATGATCTTTCTTAGGGACACTAAACCTATGTCAAGAGGATTGTTTTGAGGATTAATTGAGTTGTTTGTAAATTTAATTACATGGGGCCTGGTATATAGTATACGCTGAATCAATGCTAGGTGTCATTAACTTGAAATGGTATTATAATCTCTACTTGCATTCCTCTAAATGCTTTACTGGGACAGAGTTCTCCTAACTTTATAATACTTTCCTAGAATTGTAGAACTGAAAGAATCTAGAAATTGTATACTTCAACTCTCATGTTATCTAAATGCGTTGACTGACCAAAGTCACACAGGGAGGTAGGGGATCCTGGTATAAAAGGTGAGGGCTCTGGAGTCAGGCTGGTTTTGAGTCCTGGCTCAACCAGCCCATCAGCTGAGTTAATGCTGGCAAAACCTCAATTTCCTTATTTATAAAATGGGAACTGAATAAGATAATGCTCACAAAGTACTGAGCACAGTGCCTCTCACCTATTTTTAAAAATCAATAAATAGGGCACCTGGGTGGCTCAATGGGTTAAGCCTCTGCCTTCTGCTCAGGTCATGGTCTCGGGGTCCTGGGATCAAGCCCCACTTCGGGCTCTCTGCTCAGCAGGAAGCCTGCTTCCACCTTTCTCTCTACTTGCCTCTCTGCTTACTTGTGATCTCTCTCTCTCTCTCTCTGTCAAATAAATAAATAAAATCTTTACCAAAAAATCAATAAATAAATGTTCGCTCTTATTATTGCTCTTCCTACTGTATAATTGTATTTCCTTGACTCATCTTTGGAAGAAAGGTGTATCAGCTGCTGTGATACTGAACTTGACTCCCATCTAACCCTACTGGCTGACCATACTGAACTAAAGCAGACTATTTAAAATACTATTTTCCAAATCAGGCAAACTCTACCTCCTCTCCCTTTTTTGTGTGTGATTCCTTCCGTAGTGCATCTCTCAATTTCAAGTTACTTTCTAGTCTTCTAATGCTTCAAGTCTCTCCCAACTCTGCTCCATGGATCCTGGGAATACATATGTGAAAATCATATGCTAAATATGTCTGTGAAATACTTCGTTAAAGATCATACAACAAGGAACAAAAGATGGTGTTCTGGAGATTCCGGGCAGTTGTGGGCCAATGAATGTCACAGAAAGCATCCTTCCAATTCGCTTGCTTCAAAAGGCTAAGGAAATAACCTATTTCCTTTTCCCTCTTTTCTATCTGATTTCTCTGATGTGTTCCCAGATACTCAAAGAAAGATTCAGATATCCATGAAATTTTAATATGCCTGTTTGAAGCCAGGAAAAATAAAGAACAGTATGCCAGTATTTAAGACCAGGAAGAGTCCATCAGTACTTGGGGGGAATTTGGTGCAGGTTTGGAAATTACTACAAGAACCTTTCTTGCCCAGTTAAAAGGGAAGTAATGTCAAATGGCTCTAATTTGCATGGAATTCTACTACCCTGGAGCATGCTCCTGAAGTAATCCCACGATCTTGGCCATTAGTCCAGCAGCCTGAATCTTCATCTGTTGCCAGATGAGCTGCAGCAGTCTTTGGCCCTTCCTACAGCCCTTGTACTTGACATCATTTAGCCTAGACTAAGACCTTGACCTCGCATTTATAGCTGGGGGAAGAGTTCACAGGAACCGAACCTCAACAGGAACAACCTAAGTGTGAAAGGCTTTACCCACGTCTTCTCTCAGCAAGTGCTCTTTAATCTTCAATGTTGATCTTTAATCTCTTATGTTCATCAGAATGGAATAACTTCTAATACTCCCTTGTATCTGAGAAACGTTAAGCTCATAATTATTTGCCGTTGTTGTTCATTTCCTTGTTTTTGTTTTGCCTTAGGACACAAGTAAAAATGCCAGAAAGGCCACAAGGGTAACTTTAAAGGCTCTTCTTACACCAATGACTGTGTTAATCAGCTTTGTTCATCTGATAGAATTAGATTTAAATTTTCCTTTAGCCTTGGATATTTGACAAGGTTCTCTAAGTACACTGAGATTCTCTCCTCCAAAAGGAATCCATTTGATCCAATAAGAAACCACTACTTGCCTCTGGAAGCCAAACCTTTCGGTAGGTCAAGTCAATCAGGGGTGGGGTGGCATCTTCTGAACTCTGCTCGGGTTCTTTAATATTTCCCTTTTCATGCATGGAGATCTGCTAAGGGGCTTCTTAATGACAGGGGCAGGAGGCAGACTCTGTCTTCTATTTCTTGCCCTTCCCTCTCTCCGCCTTGAACACTGCATCCTCCTCAGCACTGAAGAACGCATGGAGCCCACTAACCGGGTACATGCATAGTGGTTTGCTCCCACTTGCCAGAGTACCTCACAGCTCCCAAGGTACTTCACCTTTCTCTCTGTGTGCTCCGAATAGGACATTCTGACCATTCAATGTGGTTCAGAGGCTCACTGTGTAAGCCTGTGCAAACAATCTAGATCCTTAGTGTTAATTCCAATGTTAGGGATTCCTCTGAAAGAAAACAGGATTTCGGTTAGGTCTGACCAGGGCAGTGGATTACAGCTTATAGGGCCACACACAGATGGTAGGACCACTGATTTGGTCATGCCCAAAGACCCAGGTCAAGTCATGACACTTATTTGCAAAGTTCCCACTTAGACTCAAGCAATTCTGGAACAGTATCTTAGGTTATGGACATAACACTGGATTTTAAACTTCTGACTCTAGTTTTGATTAAAATTACTAAGTGAATGAGAATTTGTGTTTTCCACTGGCCTTCTGTCTTCTAAAAACAAGAGGAAGGGAAAATGATTATAGACACCTACCTGACATCAAATTTAGTAAAAATCATTGGGAAAAAAACAGAAGCGTGATTTAATGATCTGAGAAATTAGGCAAAAGTGTCAAGTCTGAAGAATTTAAAAATGGTTATAGGTCAAAGCATTAAAAACTTCTTCAGGGATGGAGTGGCTATAAGGGGAACCTGGTGAGGAATCTGCCAGGGGTTAATTGCAACCCTGCATGAAAAGCAGTTAACAAGTGAGAATTAGAACACCCAAGAGGAAAAGAAAAATGTTTCCAGTGCCATGAGAAATAAACAACAAAGGAGAAATATTTCCTTTGGCTACCACCACCTCCTTTACAAAAGCTCAGAGGAGCTATGGGGAATGCCAAGGACTGGTTTTCTCTCAACTCCCTCTGAAACATTTGTCTTCATTACCACTCTTTTTAATCAGGGCTCCTTCATGAGTGTTTCTGCTCAGCCCCTAAGGGGCAGCTCTGGTCTGCGATAAATCAGAATCCACACCGCAAGTCACTAATCAGCACTCCCAGGGAAAGAAAAACAGAGACGTGCAGACCACGATGCTTTGAAAACCTAGGGGCTCACAGGCCTCAAGGAAGAAAGGCCTTTGTGGAGAAATACTAAGTTAGTGAAGGTAGAACAGCACTCTTATGTTTAGGCTTTATTTTAAAATCTCAAAAATAAATTGTTCAGACTTAATGGGAAGAGTTTGGAACGTAATTTTGTTTTCATGATGGAAAAGAGATTATGAGTTTGCTTAATAAATTGTGATTGGTACCCTCGGCTTGACAATTTTAATATCTAATTCAAAGCTGAATAAAGCCAAGGCAGAGGGACATGAGATAAATTTCAAAAATTAAAACTAAGTCAGAAACTCCTTCCCACTTCTGGTTTTAGGGATGTCATTAAGAAATGAAACAAAAAAATCCCAGGTGGGAACTCTCTAATATCTATGCTATGACTATTCCTTTGCTTCAATGGAATTAGGTTCATAAAATTATAAACACATTGTAGTTTTTCACTGAAAAGGATCTTAGAAATATACTCTAAGAGAAAAATTAAACGGACTTGTAAAAAGTCAGCATAGCTGGCTGGTAGCAGAGTTTCCTCTAGAACCTAGGATTCTAATTATACAGCTACAGATCTCATGCATGAGGCAAATACTGAAATACCACCACTCACAGAGGGAGCACGAAGTGAGGAGAAGAGTAGAATGTAAATCAGGAAATGTGGGCTCTAATCCTGGGTCCACCTCTTACTGGTTTACCTTGGCAAAAATAACCTAATAGTCTGAGTCTCAATTTCTTCATCTATAAGATGGGGTTTACATCTTTCCTAAATTTATTATAGGGTTGCTGCAATTCCCCCTAAACTCAAGGTATTATTAAATTATTATAAACAATTTTTCTGAGAGCATTAATGCGCTGAAGAGTTAAAAGAATTCATGTAAAACAGAGAAAACATACTTTTCATAGGAAGATAGATCCAGATGATGGCAAATACTTCTAGGACGCTTGGATACAAGTAGAAATATGCAACCACCCCTTAAATACATTGAATCCATGTTTTCCAAAATCAATGCTAACTGCTCTACTGACAAAGCTAAAATCTACTTTTTCTCTAGCTGCCTATGACAGAGTGTGCATGGCATGGACGCCAAAAAGAAATCATGGGTGACACTTTGCCAAATACATGATGCCATCTAGGAGTCAAGAGCTACTACTGTTCTCACCCTGCTTGCATTTTGTTGCTTCTTGTCTATGAAAGCTGATGGCATAATAATATCATCCCACTATGGCCTGACAGATACGGACCCTGCCCTTACACAGAGGAGCCCCTCTGAGGCAGAGTCACATCTATCCCAAAATGCTAGTTTCCCAACACTCCAATAGTACTAAAATATAACTAAGAAACCAGCATCCATCAAAGCGATGAACACTTTCTGAACCTAAGCGCATAAAACATACTCCTGCTTTTCCTATTTCAACCAGAGCCCTTGTCTGTCACCGACTTTATGAGGAAAAACTCTCATGAGACCTCACGAGACATGTTTTTTGATACTGACTTCAAAAGCTAGGATCTGAACTGCTCAAAGACTGACTGAACCAAAAAGGTCAATTTGGCTAGAGGGCAGGTGCTTCCAGAAGGGATATACAAAAAACACGGCCAGAATTTTGAATCTTTACTCACAATATTTAGACTTCACGTTGTAAAATGGGATGAAATCAAAGGTTCTTGAAAACAGAGTGACATAAAAGCAGTATTTGAGAAGATTCTATTAGCATTACGCAGGATTAACTGTAGGAAATGGCAGGGTCAGAGACCCATGTTTGTGGGACCAAGATGGTCCATCTGTGTGTTCCAGACAAGAAGTAATCAAGGATCAGTTTTGTGCTATTCTGATGAATGGGCTTCCTCAGGTTGTACTGCTTATTCTTCTGGATATTAGAGCACTAATGACAGTAAATAAACTGTACAGATTAGCTTTCTCACAATTAATTGGAAACAACTTTTATTTGTTGGTTTTTAAGGAGCCCTGGAAATGAGCATTAGAGAAATACTTTCACAATTATTATTAAGTATTAGTAAGCGTTTGAAAGAGTTTTAGATTTTTTAAAAAGTGCTTGCAGTAAATTTAGAATTAGTGATATAAACTTAGTAAAGCTGAATGTGGGTTTTCAGTTGTCTACCAAGTATGTGATTAGAACAACTGGACAGATGCTATCAGGGCACCATCCATGTGCTCTCTCTGGGACCTGCCAGCTGTCTGAGCCACAGAAGCAGAGTGTGGGTAGATGCTGTGGAACACAACATTGCTTTGTGAACAAACCAAGATTCACTCTCAGTCTAGAGAAAAGGGTTGGCAGCATTTGTTAAGTACAAATATGGATTTTATTTTTCTTTTAAATGTCGCAATGAAGTAAGATATAATTTAATGATCTGTTGGGAGAAAGAGACAGCTCTGTCTTATGCACAAAAATGGCTTCTGTGGACCCTGCAGAGTGGCTCAACAAAAGAAAGAAACCAAAGTGCAGGCTCTAACATATGGCCAGAGAAGAACGTGGAGACGTTCATGGGAGAATGAGAGGTGTCACACAAAGGCTCGAACACTGAGGCTCCACACGTCCCTGAACTGGACATTCAAGGTGCAGCCAACGTCACACACACGAGAGCAGCAAAGCTCCTCCTCTCTGTTTCCAGAGTACTTTAAGGAGGCTCAAAGCCCTGAAAGTTGAAAATCAAGTCTGGCTGCTATAAAGCAGCCCTTCTCAGACATATTCTCATTCCTGACAAATACCCACCCACCGGCAGGCCTGGGAGACACATGGCGACCAGAGCGAGTTGTCAAAACTTATCATTATAAAACGTCTATCTTCCAAAAGTACAACCTTTGCTCAATACAATGTTTTCCTTGGAAGACAGCTCTTCTGAGAGCTATAAAAAGGGGGTCAGAATTGATGAGGTTAGCTCCTGAAGTCTGTGCTAACAATCCTGCTAAAAACGTGAAGGTGAATAATGATGGTGGAATGTTTTGCCAAAAACAAAAGCAACGGCAACAACAAAATCATCAATTATGTTCCCCTACTTCAAAGAATTTCGTTTTTAGCTTTCCTCTTAAGAAAACCGCCTGAGTTGCTAGTCCTCCTCCTTTCATTTCCTTTCTTATCCCCTACCCTCAGGTGGCTAGCCTGGTGCTACACAGCCAAGGCTACACAGAAAGTTCACAGCCCTTCGCCTGATCTCATGATCCTCTATCAAAACAGCCCTTTCAAAACAGTTTCCTGTCTGGCGCTGCCCATTGCGTGAGTGTTTCCTTGGCTGGATCAGCTGCCAAATTAAGTCCCTTTGGTAGAGGACCACAGAGAACTCACTAGAGTCCTGTCCTCCTTCCACCTTAAGGCTTGACATCCGGAAGTGACTTAGGAAGTCCTCTAATGGTTACCAAACTTGGGGGAACTGATTTAACTTTTCTGAGCTAAACATATGTCTAGGGGAGGCTGCATCACTAATCATCACTTGACCTTGTGACAGACCAAAAGTTGCTGAATTTCTTTTCCTTAAAAAAAAGAAAAACACAACTTTTCCCAGCTAGCTGATGTAAATGCAAAGTCATGTTGTGGGGTGACTACAAACACGCTGATTTCCAGATGTTTGACAAGACCATGCAGGAGCACCAAGAAGGCTGGTTCACAGTTTGTCACAAACTCGGCTGGGTTACTTGCATTCTGGGGATTTTGCACAGCTGTCAAACTACTTACGATAGAGAAGCGCTGAAGGTCGGTCAATTATGTATCAAATTTTAACCCATCGATTATGGGCTAAAAAGAACTTTGCCTTTGAAAACAGAGAAAATGTTCCAAATCTATTATCATTACTGTGTTCAGAAATAGCTGTAGTGGGCTTTTGGCTTGAATGTATATTTATCGTTGCCCCAACATTCACTTAAATATGCTTTACACCAATCAAGTGAGATATGAATCTTGAACAAAGCCCCGCACATTCCACTAAATAACCCCTCTGTATATCAGCCACAGATAAAATCTGACTTAAGTCAAAACATAATATTGCTCAGGCTGTCCTTGATGTACAGGCTTCTTTTTAATGTACTCATCCTTGATTCTCACTATTCCTGGTGGAAGTCTTCCAAAAAAATCCAGATTTAGTTGTCAGATTTACAGTATCAAGGAATCTCTAAAATGAATGGGTTCTTTAAAAGAAAAGCCAAACTTTGGGTAATTACATTCAAATTCCTTAATCACATTTTCTGAGCTCAATGGGAATTGTGGTGTTTCTTTCCAGAGCCACACGAATGTAATAGAGATTCTTCCTTCAAAAGGGTATCTAACCGGAGGACTCCCCCTTGGCAAAATGTTAGTTTCAAGTGCATGTTTCTTATGTTTTCTTTTTCATGCAGTTAGAAGCAGTGTGTGGGGGGGTGAGGTGGGGGGATGTATATCTATCAATCTCACCCTCTTCACTTTTTACACACACACACACACACACACACACACACAGGGAAAAAGAGGATTTAGAGTATCTCAGGGTGCATTTGCAAGCATTTAGTTTACCAACAGTGGTAGACATTATTACAGTTCGGTAGTATCTGCTTCTTCCCCACCTCTGGGTGCATAAGAGGACTGTACTTCCCCATCCCTTTAACATTCTAGTCCAGTAGTCTCCAACAGAACTTCCTGTGATAATGGAAATGTTCTATATTTCTATTGTCCAATATGATAGATTTATAATATGGCTAGTGCAACTGAGTAGCTCAATTATACATTTTATTTAATTTTCCCTCATTTAAATTTAGATAACCCAATGGAGCTGGTGGCTATCACACTGGACAGCACAGTTCTAACCCAGGAATTATGAGACGTTACCATCATGAGACCTCCCGTGTCCCCTCCCCACCAACCCTTCCCACCCCACCATCATTGCCTGCAACAATTCATTGCTGAAGCCTCAGTTAACCTAGGTTCCTGAGGGGAAAGCATGAAGTTGAGTACCATGCAACCTGTGACAGACAATCACTAAGCCAGAAAAGCCACAAAAACAAACAAGAAAGAAAATACAGCACAATCTGATCTTTGTAAAGAATGCATGGGCCAAAGATGACTCATGAAAATAATGTCAAGAAGCTCCTACTTAGGGCGCCTGGGTGGCTCAGTGGGTTAAGCCACTGCCTTCGGCTCAGGTCATGATCTCAGGGTCCTGGGATCGAGTCCCGCATCGGGCTCTCTGCTCAGCAGGGAGCCTGCTTCCCTCTCTCTCTCTGCCTGCCTCTCTGTCTACCTGTGATCTCTGTGTGTCAAATAAATAAATAAAATCTTTAAAAAAAAAAAAAAAAAAGAAGCTCCTACTTCACACGCACAGGTGATGGTGGAATAAGATGGGGGAGATGTAGCTGTTCTAGTAGACTATAGCTACTGCCTCATAATATAAAGGTGCATCCTAGTGTAAAACTTAAGCCATTCTGATAAGGGGTAGATAATGTTGGGCACTATACTACCAGCTGGAAAAATAACTCAAGAAGAAATCTTAACACCTTTTAGGTTGCTGTTGCCATATAAGCCATTCTTGTACCCGAAGGAGTAAAGATATGTTTGTTAGCAATATTTTTTTCCCACAAAGGGAAAAGTTCCCCAGTTGCGAAAGAGTTAAAAGAGACCAAAATTAGACACAGTTCATGTTAAAGGTTAGAAGAATAATCAGTCATTTGAAAAACACTACATAAACATTTTTCCGGATGCAATTTTCAGTCCAAGGATACATTTCCCAGTAGAAATCAGCAGCTAAAAAGGAAATCATTTCGTCTCCATAAGTGCCAAATTGTATCCTGATTTTTCCTGGTCTGGCTCAACTTTCAAAACTAGTGGTTCAACTTCTGCAATCTTTCACCCAATGACTATGTAAACACATCTTTATAAGACAGACATAATCCTTGGGTGGGCCAATTTATGTTGGATTATGAAAATACTTAAAATACAAAATCGTATAATGACTGTTGTCCTTTGGTTTTTCACTAAAAGGAAAGAAAAAGCCAGTTAACATAGGCAGTGGTTCAGCTGAAGATAATAAGGGCATATATACATTGCTTTCTTTTTCCAGTATCTTTGAAAATATTCCTGACAATCCAGTAAAGGATGGCCTCATATTTTGGCAGGGGGATATGTACATTAAGAATTTATAAATATGCCTCTGATATCCTCATATCACATGATATCCTACACCACACAATCAGAATGAATTCAACTACTCACACGAGGCCAGGAAAAATTCTCACCCTTGGAAGTACTTCGGATCTTCTATACTCGGTCAGAGGTTATAGAAACATTGGTTTTAAGGATAAAGTAATCTAAAGTAAAAACTCAAAGATTCATTCAGAATTTATTACTGCCTCTGATTCATATATATCTTACATTATTCAGAACTCTCCATAACACAATTGAAGCAAAATCTCAACCACATAGCTGGGAGAAATCTCAAATTTTAAATCTTCATAGAGAAGTAAACTCTGCTTTTTCACCTCTCCTTTGCAATCCTAGAGCTTTTACAGTCAACTACAAAATGCATCATGAAAAGCTTATCTCCATCATTTAGCATGTGGAAGAGAAGAATTTTAACTTTTCCTCCAATGGATAAAGTTATGTAAAAGAAGACATTTGGGGAGTCTTTGGAGAGTGCCAAATAAATTATAGTGGTAAGATCTGGAAAAGTTTGGTTGAATGTTAAGAGATTTTCACATCTGTGTCTATACACTCCTGTCTTGGGAATAACGTATCTCCAAAATCATTTACAGAAAAATGTTGTAAAGCACTCCTTCCTTCAGTAAGCAAAACTTGAGTTGCAATCAGAAACATTTCATCATATGCTGTTGACAATTACATCAAATATCCATAATTTTATTCATATAAACAATTTTTGCCAATATGTTACTGCAAAGCAAAGAATCTAGGATAGCTTAACCTTAAAAGCTCCTTACAATTTATAGTATAACTCTGAATAATTTTCTAATGGTTAGATTAATCCTTCATCTTTGTTCCCCAGGAAACATAAAGATGTCGCTGAAGCAGTATGAAAAGACTATAGAAACAAACACAGCACAGCACACATTTTCTTTCCTATGTGAGGAAAGGCTGAGGAATGATATACTTTTTTAATTCATAAAATTTTAACTGAGTGCAAGGACATATTAGGATTGCATTTTCCTCTTCAAACGACTGCTGCTGCCCAAACCAGTATGAAGTGTTTAATTAAATATTTTCCTGTGGGTCTAATTTGAAGGACATAAAATTTTTAACTTGTTTGCCAAAATTAGAAAATCTTGAGTTTTTTTGAATATACATCTAAAGACACTCAAAACTAAAAATCACAGGTTGATTATTTAAATCTTGCCTTAAAATTAAAATATTTTGCATTCCTTTCTGACTTAAAACACTCTCCAATGAAAGCCACCATTATTTCTAAGTGAAGAAAGAAAAGGGAATTTGTCTTACTTCTCCCCACTCCTCACTTTGCCATTGTCACCTGTATCTATTTCCAGGAAGCCAATATTCATTAGTGTTAATCTGCCTACTAAATGAATAAACAAAGGATTTCTCTGTCACTAAGAGGCCAGGTGAGCCGATAGCATCTTCCAACACAGAAAATCATCTGTACCATACAGCTCAGGAAATTACCTGCTGCAACCCCACACCTGGGATCATTTGGCAGGCAGATCGCTAATGTTGAGTAATATATGGAAAATGGTCTATAACCATTTTTTCAAAGGACTGAAAATCTCATGTATTTTATTTTATTTTATTTTTTTAAGTGAAAATCTCACATATTTTAAAACAGAAGAAAATGTTTATGTAATTAACTGTCTGACTCACCAAAGAAAACAAGTTGGGGGGAAAGCCCAACTAGAGACTTTCTGCATGTTTTTCCCCCTATAAAACAACAATGGATATAAGAACTAATGTCAAAGTCCCAACGGGCAACGAAATCAGAACAGGTACAACAGTATCAGTATTTCTGTGGATCACAAGATCTTAAAAATAATTGAACAGTTCCACAATAAAATGCAGTAAACAAACTAAATAAGGTATACTGTTCTGATCCCTGCCTTTATAGACTGAGAAATTCAGACCAAACAAAGCTCAGTGATTCAAGACTCTGGGTAAAGAACACAAGACCAATTTTTGGTTAATAAATTAAATTGGTAATATTCCCTTTGCATGTTTTCCTTTATGGAGCAAAATCCCAGCTCTTGTTTCTCTGTGGTAATCATCTTTTTCCAGCGAAATCATCCAACAGTTAACCACTGGTGGTAAATAAACAAGCACAAAATAAAGGAGGTCAAAGACATCTGACCTCTATATATGCAGAGGGAGAGAGGGGGAGAGAGAGATCCAAGATACATTTGATAGCCTGAAAACTATGTGGTATAAGCAGATAAAAGAACCAACTGGAGGAGGATTGATGTGATTAGGCGTGTGACACTGTGGTGAGAAAACTCATTTGCAAAACATGAAAATAAATAGTGATTAGCGATTATGGCCTTCTCAGAGTTCAGTCCTACAGGAGGGCTGATTTGTGACATGGAATGAAGAAAGACTAAATCTATCAGCTAGCATGCCAATGAGAACCAGCCAATGTGCTCTCCTCAGCACACAGACCATGAAGTAGCTGAGGCTAGTGCTATCTTTATTCAACTTTTAATAATCTACTTGTACAGAAAAGGAGCCAAACTGTGGGGCAGATATTAGGTCATTCAATAGAGGGACTAGAGAGTGGAGAATGAAAAGACTGAGAGAAAGAGTTAGTCAACATTAAATGAGTGCCTACTGTTTGTCAAACCCCATATGGCACAGGACTGGGTTTGCTCAAGGATGATTAAAAAAAAAACAGACCCAGTCTCTGTACAGTGTGTTGTTGTTTTTTGAATTTCTTAGCTTCACAAGGGCTCCCTGGCTGTTTTTAACTGAATGTGTCACACACATATCAGATACTACAAAACTGTGGGAGGAGGTGACCATGAGGGGAGCAGTGTTCTCAATGGAGAAGTAGTGAAAAAGAGGAACCCTAGTCCCACGCGCACTGCACCTAAGGAAATGCAAGACAGAAACAAATAAAAAGGCTTACTGAAAATGTGGGCTCTTTCACAGTTTTTAATCTGTGGGCCAGGTTTTCTGAGATAAGCCAGTGAAACATAAATCAAAGCAAATGCAGACTGTATGTGACTCCAATAGCCATCAGGTTATATTGTTGTATTGACAACAGATGCTAAAGATATGAATGTCATATCTACATATCGCTGACTTTATTTTTGCTGAGAGGATTTTTTGGTGTATGTGGGAAAATTCAGCACGTCAGTCTAAGGAAATGTATATGATTTCCCTTTCAAGATCCTACAAAAACATATGGAAGCAAGATAATGTTTGTCCTGACCTGCCAAAATCCTGGGGAGATCATCTCAAATCCACATCACATTCCTGAGTACTAATGCTCACACTGGGGCTTTTGCATTAGCAGATGTGTGAAAAAGCATGTACTCAGAGAACTCCCTCACGGCTTCACATCTAAAGAGGCTCCTCGACAACAGCTATTCCAGCCAAAAGCCGAAATGGTATTTCCAAGTGAAGTAGACCTTCATTTAAGCCAGTGTCTGGACAGAAAAATTCAACTGAAGAGTTTGTGATTTGGCTCTGAACCAAGAAGAGCCCGAGTGAATGCTGGACAGACTTTCAGGAGGCCTCCCATGTTCTACTCCCAGACCTCAAAGCATATCAAAGACTCTAATAAATTTTTCCTCACTCATGTAACAATTTCTAGCAATCGCACTTTCCCATTTCAAACCTATCACTGGAAGAGTCGTGTGTATGATTCTAGTTGTGATTGAAATGGGGGTCGGGGGGCTGATGTGCAACACTGTCCCTAGTTCATTATTTAGGCTGAGGCAAGAAAATATGCTGAAAACATTAAGGAAACCAAACTACTCTGCATACTTTCTTTACAATTTTCTTCTATAAAAATAATAGGTTTTGAGCCTCATAAAAGTAACACAAGTTACTATAAAAAACTTTGGAAAGACTTAAAAGAAGAAAATTTAAATTGCCCATAATCCCATCACTCAGAGGTTAAAAACTATTTACATTTTGGTCTGTTTCCTTCCAGTTTCTCAAATACCTATATCTATAACATTGTCTACATACATACTGGGGTTTTTGTTTTTTTTTTTAGCGTAACACTTCACACAGTTTAGTATTCTTTTATGTTCATAATGACAAAATGAAAAGCAGGGGTCGCAATCTTAATTAAACAAAAAGCACTAGCAAGAAAAAAAAAAGGGGCACTTAGAAATGTTAAAAAGGATATGCAGGTATGTTATATTTATTCTATAATGAATCCCTAACAGTTATGCATATCTACATATTATATAACATTAAGATTGTACAGAAGGGCTACAGAATGTAAGGAGAAATAAAGAGAAGATTAGTAGCATGAGGTTATAATTCACTTTTCTAAGTCCACGATAAGAGAGATGTTTGTGTACATGTGTGTGTAAACTTAATAATATATACACATGGCATCAGAGGATACACAATTAAGGAGGTAAATCTAACTAACATAAATGTAACTTTATGTCCAGAAGATAGAGATTATAGCTTTTTCAGATGCCCATGACATAAATTCATAAAAATATAAGTATTTTTTGCCAAAAAATAAAATCCAATCTAACCAATCTTCTAGGTGTAATTAACAATTTACAGGAAATTTCAGAAACCAAAGAACACCATGGGGATGCAATCAGCAAAATTCCATCCATGGGAAAGGAAACACTATAGGATAAATGGTCCTGTTTCTTCAAAAAATATATGGAGGTGACAAAAGGAGATGGAAGAGAAACCTATAAATAGGGGTCTTATGAGATATATCAACCAACTGCAATGTACATAGGTCTTACTTGGAACGTTATTTTTAAAAATGAGATAATCATTTGATAAGGAATTTGACATGGGTTGGAAATTTGATATTAAAGCATCAGTTAATTTTTTCACACCTGATAATACTATGCTTTAAAAAAGGACTCCTTATATTGTGGAACTACGTACTGAAGTATGTATAGGTGAAATAACATGATGTCTGAGATTGGCTTCAAAATAATCTGGGGAGGTTGTGGGATAAGATATGAAAGTAGTCTGGCCAAGAATTGAAGCTACCTGACGGTCAGCGGTTCGTTATGCTAATCTTTCTATGTCTGCATATGTTTGAAATTTTTTATATTAAGCGGTTAAAGAAAAGAGAGAGCATGTGTGTGTGTCCCTATACACAAACACACAGAAACTGATAATAGAAAGGACACATAATTCTTTTGAGGAGTTATGCTTTAAAGAAAAGGAAAGAAATGGGTCTATAGCTGAGATCACTCTTAAAACAGACCTCACAGTTCATTCATTTTTATTTAAACTTTATTCTGGCTAGAGAGATATTATAAAATGTTGGCAACTGTTTAATGAGAATGTTTATATATTTGTTGGATTATATTTTTAAATTTTTTCTGGAGGTTAGAAATCTTTCACAATAAAATATTGTGTAGGAAAGTTACCTACTCAGTGCCAAGTTGAAAAATTACCTCAGCAATTCTTGCCTGTTTATACTTTCAAATGCACTAACAAATAATTTTACTGAGACACCAATAAAATCCACTGGTATTCTGGCTGAGATTGCATGAAAGTTTTTTGTTGGTTTTTTTTTTTTTTTAAGATTTTATTTATTTATTTGACAGAGAGAAATCACAAGTAAGCAGAGAGGCAGGCAGAGAGAGAGGAGGAAGCAGGCTCCGATGTGGGGCTCGAACCCAGGACCTGGGATCATGACCTGAGCCGAAGGCAGCGGCTCAACCCACTGAGCCACCCAGGCGCCCCTGTTGGTTTTTTTTTTTTAAGATTTTATTTATTTATTTTTCAGAGAGAGAATGAGCAAGCACAAGCAGGGGGGATGTCAGGCAGAGGGAGAAACAGGCTCCCCGCTGAGCAAGGAGCCAAGTGTGGAACTCGATCCCAGGACCCTGGGATCATGACTTGAGCAGAAGGCAGATGCTTAACTGACTGAGCCACCCAGGGATTCCTGAAAGTACTGAATTAATTTTGGAATACCTGCAGTTTTTACATTAGTCAGTTTCCTTATATAGAAGCATATTTCTCTGAAGAATTACAGTTTTCCTCATTATAGGCTTTCCATATTTCTTTTTAGGGTTTTCCCACATATTTTATATTTTCTGGTACTATCATGAGAGAAATTTTTTAAAGAATTAGCTCACAGCTCATTTAATTAGTATTTATTGGTTCGTAGAAATTGTATGGATATTTTGCATATTAACCAAGTATCTGATCAATATAATCAGTTCTTTAAAAGTTGGTTCTCTTGAATTTTCCAAATCAAAAGTTGTATTATCTATAAATCGTGACTTTGTAATTAAATCTTCTTTATGGTTTAATATTATGGAATTTTCAGAGTAACTGTATAAAAATGGGCATGACATGACTGCCTTATTCCCAATCTTAGAAGAAATGCTAAAAATATCCCACATTAAAAACGATGCTGGTGGGCACCTGGGTGGCTCAGTGGGTTAGGCCGCTGCCTTCGGCTCAGGTCATGATCTCAGGGTCCTGGGATCGAGTCCCGCATTGGGCTCTCTGCTCAGCAGGGAGCCTGCTTCCCTATCTCTCTCTGCCTGCTTCTCTGTCTACTTGTGATCTCTCTCTGTCAAATAAATAAATAAAATCTTAAAAAAAAAAACAAACCCAAAAAACGATGCTGGTGTTTGGTTTAAGACAGCCATTCTTTATTATCTAAAAGATGAATCTGTCTATTCCTAGTTATCACAGGATAAACCTCATGGACAAACCCTGAATTTTATAAAATACCTTTTTCCACATCTAGTGAGATTATGATATTTTCTTACTAGACCAATTAATATTACATAACAATAGATTTTTTTAACATGGAATAAATCATATCTGATCATGGTAAGTGATGCTCTTGTTGTAATGTTTAATTTGGTTTGTTGGTATTTTATTTGAGATAATTTATGACTCAAGATTCCAAGGTAAGACTGATGCATAGTTCTCTTTTTTTGTATGTTACGTTTGTTAGGTTTTAGTCATTCATTTTTAAAATCCTCCCTTAGAGGGGATTATAAAAATCCTGCCCTCAATAGGTGCTAAAAAGTTCCTGAATGCTAATGCTATTTGTTATTAAATAGGAAAAGGCAAGAGGCCCCAGCCTGCAAGCACAAAGGTGAGATAATGGCTTCCACATCACTTAACTGTCAGCCTTACTTAGTGTGAAGTGTTGTGTCTAGAGACTCCCGACCAAGCAACCATTTAAAAGTATACAGAATATTACAGTAATTGACAAACGTAAGAACTGTCAACTTTTTGGAAGGTAATCTAAAAACCATAACACACTTTTTTTCAGTGTCAATATGGAATAAGAAATAATAAAGCCGGGTGAGAAAACAAGCAAATAATATGTATTTCAAATAGTAGCACCAGAATCCTAAGAAGTTAGTCTCTACTTCAGGAGATGTTATTGAACGTGTCTAGAGCTCACTGGAATCCTAGTTTGCATCGGATTCTAGCAGTTTGTGACAGAATCTACAGTGACCTGGGGAAAGAAAATACTTTGATCTTTGGGATGGGTTCTTCATTTTATAAGGTGTACTATGTCCCTGAGTTATGACATTGCAATTGCTAGATACCCAGAACACAAAGGAACAAAACAGAGGCAGTAACTCAAATCACCTACCATATGAGAGAATACCATCTCATTTCCAGAGAAGTGGAAGCTTGAGATCTCTGCAGGTTTACTAGTAAGGTGTCTAGCAGAAAAGAGATTGGTCCTCAAACTCTATTTGTAAAAGAATAAAGCCAGATAAAAGAAATAGAAAGCAAAGCTTCACCCAGACTTAGCAAGTCTCAAGATTTCAAATACAAACCCAATCTCATACTTGGTCAAGGCACATTCTGTGGCCATCATAGTTTCAATGTTTTTCTTTCCCAGTTTCTTCCAATATATTTCAAAAAAAAAAAAAAAAAAGGTACCGTCAAACTTTAGCTTACTTTATTGTAGATGAAACTTCCAGCTTGGATTTTAGCTTGTGTAATACTGAACATGACACTCTTAAATACTGGTAAATCAGAAGGAATCAAGGAAGAAATGAAAAATTCAAATGTATCTACCATTATAGTATGGCCTTCGAAGTCTAAAATATTTACTATATGGCTCTTTAGAAATAAAATTTGTTGACTCCTGATACTGACCAAATCAGGAACAGAAGGTTCACTTATAAGATATATTATCTTTTTCATATACATATAGACAGACATATACAGTGTATTTTTGCTGAAAGATTTGAGTAAATTGCAAATGCTGATTCTACTTAAGGGAAGACAGTAGGTGCTCATTTCTTCTGCTAGGTACAAACAAAAATTCTGGACATTACATATAAAACAAACATCAGATGATTCTGAAAGGTGGAGGAAAAAAGGTAGTCAAGCTGGGCTTTTCAGGACACAAGTACTGATACAACGAACATGAAATCTTTGGGTTTTCTTTGTGCCTCAAATATCCTACCTAGCCTTAGAGGTGCAAAAGCCAGAACCTGAAAATGCCAATGGATAAGGACCAAAAAAGTCTGAGCCAGGACACCCAGGTGGCTCAGATGATTAAGCGTCTGAGTTTGGCTCAGGTCATGATTCCAGGATCCTGGGATCTAGTCTCACGTTGGTACGGCTCCCCGCTCAGCAAGGAGTCTGCTTTTCCCTCTCCCTCTGCCTCTCTCTCTGCTTGTGCTCTCTTTCTCTCTCTCCTAAATAAATAAATAAAATCTTTAAAAACAAATGTTTGAACCAAAACCTGATCTCCCTAGCCAAAGGAATATGAAAGGAACAGCCCCACTGGACAGAAACTTACAGAAAATAATGTATTACTCTACAAACAACACAAAGAAAAACTGGTTCTACCACCACCCACACCAGCAAAGGCCAAGTGGGGAACCTAGACATTAAGCTTAGTGAGGGTATAACAAGATGCCCAACACCTCCACTGGGATGGTGTCAGAATAAGCTAGGTAGGAGTAAGGACTTTCATTCCTGCCAGCTGTTAATAAGCACCACCACCTAACACACATGGAGTGTCAGAACAGGGAGTTTGGACTTCCATCCTCATCTGGCAGTAAGGAAGTACTCCTGTTCCTCCTCACTTGGACACTGTCAGAGGAGGCCTGGGAGGAAGTTAGGATTTAACTGATCAGCCAGCAGTAATGACCTCACAGTGCTGTCAGTGGAGACCAGATGGGAAACTGTAACTCCCATCTCTGTCCATAGTATCCTGACCTTGAATGGCAAGGCTGGCCAAGCAGGACTTCTACCTCTTTCTACCAGAGTGATGTCTGAGAAAGCCAGTCAAAATGAAAGGTTTAAATATGATCCAAATCTTAGGAAATTTCAACTGAAAATCACTCAACATACCAAGAACCAAGAAGATCTCAAACTGAATGGGAAAAAGACAATTAACAGATGCCAACACTGAGATGACAAGGATGTTAAAATTAGCTGACAAAGTTTTTTTAAATGCCATGATAAAAATGTTTCAAAGA
This sequence comes from Lutra lutra, assembly GCF_902655055.1. Lineage (NCBI taxonomy): Eukaryota > Metazoa > Chordata > Mammalia > Carnivora > Mustelidae > Lutra > Lutra lutra. The sequence goes on from NC_062293.1 coordinate 35,404,303, forward strand.
TTGGATTATTTGTTCTTTGGGTGTATATATACACAATGGAATACTATGCAGCCATCAAAAGAAATGAAATCTTGCCATTTGCAATGATGTGGATGGAACTAGAGGGTATCATGCTTAGCGAAATAAGTCAATCGGAGAAAGACAACTATCATATGATCTCCCTGATATGAGGGAGAGGATATGCAACATGGGGGGTTAAGGGGGTAGGAGAAGAATAAATGAAACAAGATGGGATTGGGAGGGAGACAAACCATAAGTGACTCTTAATCTCACAAAACAAACTGAGGGTTGATGGGGGGAGGGGGGTTAGGAGGGTGGGGTTATGGACATTGGGGAGGGTATGTGCTATGGTGAGTGCTGTGAAGTGTGTAAACCTGGTGATTCACAGACCTGTACCCCTGGGGATAAAAATATACTATATGTTTATAAAAAAATAAAATTAAAAAAAAATTTTTTTAAATGTTTCAAAGAACAAGAAAAAAAAATGAAAAAGTAGAAAGCTTCAGCAAAGTAAATAAAATTCTTAGCAAAGATATAGAAGATGTAAAGAAAAATCAAATGTAAATTTTAGAACTTAAAAACACAATTAAGCATGGCGCACAGTTGGTTAAGCAACTGCCTTCACTTCAGGTCATGATCCCGGAGTCCCGGGACAGAGTCCCACATCGGGCTCCCAGCCCCACGGGGAGTCTGCTTCTTCCTCTGACCTCCCCCACCTCATGCTTTCTCTCGATCTCTCTCTCAGATGGATAAATAAAATCTTAAAAAAAAAAACCAAACACAATAAGCAAAGTTAAAGTTCAGTGGATAGGTTCAATAACAGAATGGAGAAACAGTGGAAAGAATCAATAAATATAAAGAACAAGAGGAATTACCCAATTTGAACAATACAAAGAAAACAGACTGAAAAATTAACAACTTATGTATAGCTAACTTATGTATAGTTAAAGTAGTACACTTAAAGCAATCAATAAATACCTATATGCATATGTATATGTATAAAGCTACACAGAAGTAAAATAAAAAATAGATAAATCAAAATGGAATTTTATAAAATGTTCAAGCAACCACAGGAAACCAGGGAAAAGAAAACTAAGAAACAAAACATAGAAAACAATAAATAAAATTGTATACTTCAGCCCTAACATTCAACCTAAATGGTCTACAAAACCAAGTAAAAGAAGATTGGTAGATAATTTAAAACATGACTCAACAACATGCTGTCTGTAAGAAACTAATTTCAAACATAATGATAGAGACAGATTAGAAGTCAAAAGTTGGAGGGGCGCCTGGGTGGCTCAGTGGGTTAAAGCCTGCCTTCAGCTCAGGTCATGATCCCAGGGTCCTGGAATCGAGCCCCGCATCCGGCTCTCTGCTCAGCGCGGAGCCTGCTTCCCTTCCTCTCTCTCTGCCTGTCTCTCTGCCTACTTGTGATCTCTGTCTGTCAAATAAATAAATAAATAAAAATATAAAAAAAAAAAAAGAAGTCAAAAGTTGGAGATATATAAATATACAAACATGTATAGATATATATCTGTATCTATGTATATTTAGGAGATCTTAGAATCAATGAGAATAGGAAAACTCAAAAGGTAAGAGTCAGTGGTTAATTAACAATTTTTCAATGTTTAACTTCAATAATAAATAAATATAAATTAAAATTACCCTTTTTCCAAAAATAAAACTTATTTTCTTATTTTTTGATAATATACATATAAGAAAATTTGATGTTTTAACCATTTTTTACATTTAAAAAATTAAAATACAACTGACATGTAACATTATATTAATTTCAGGTATACATGATTGTATACATCTATACTGCAAAATGATCCTCACTGTAAGTCTGTTTAATATCCATCAACACACACAGTTACAACTTTTTTCCTTATGATGAGAAACTTTAATATCTACTCCCTTAGCAACTTACAAATACACTCTACAATATTATGAACCACTGTCACCATGCTGTATATTACATCCCCAGGACTTACTTTATAACTGGAGGTTTGCACCTTTGACCACTGTCACCACTGGGACCACATCCCTCCCTCCCCCATCTACCTCTGGCAACCACCAATCTGTTCTCTGTATCTTTGAGATCAGTTTGTCTTGTTTAGATTCCACATATATGTAAGTAAGATCATACAGTATTTGCCTTTCTCCACCTGGCTTACTTCATTTAGCATAACGCCCTCAAATTCTATCCACGTTGTCACACTAGTAGGATTTCTTTTTATTTTTTAATGGCTGAAAAATATTCCACTGTATATATACTACACTTTTCTTTATGCATTCATCTATCTATGGATACTTAGGTTATTTACATGTCTTATGTAATAATGCTGTAACAAACACAGGGATGCAGATATCTTTTTGGTTAGTGTTTTTGTTTCCTTCAAATAAAAACTGCTGAATCATATGGTAATTCTATTCCTAATTTTTTGAGGAACCTCCATGCTGTTTTTCACAGCGGCTACACCAATTTACTGTCCAAAATTCCAATTTATGGTGCACTAGTGTTCCCTTTTATCCACATCCTTACCGACACTTGTTATTTCTTATCTTTTTGACAACAGCCATTCTAATAGGTATGAGGGGCTCTCTCATTGTGGCTTTGATTTGCATTTCCCCACTGATTAGTGATGCTGAGCACCTTTTCATGTACTTGTTGGCCCTTTGTATGACTTCTGTGGGAAAATGTCTAGTCCAATCCTCTGTCCATTTTTTAATTGATTTTTTTTTCTATGGAGTTGTATGAATTCTTTATGTTCTTTATATATATTTTGGATATTAACCCCTTATCAGATACATGATTTGCAAATATTTTATCCAATTCCATAGGTTAATTTTTCATTCTGTTGATGGTATCTTCTGCTGTACAAAGGCTTTCTAGTTTGTGTAGTTCCAATTGTTTATTTTTGCTTTCATTACCTTTGCTTTGGTGTCAAATCCAAAATATTTCTCCAAGACCCATGTCAAGGAGTTTACTGCCTATGTTTTCTTCTGGAAGTTTTATGGTTTTAAACAGTTTTATATTCAAGTCTTAAATCTATTTTCAGTTGAAATTTGTGTATGCTGTAAGATACCAGACCAGTTTTCCCAACACCGTTTATTAAAGAGACTATCCTTTCCCCATTGTGTATTCTGGCTCCTTTGTCATTAATTAATTGATCATATATCTACACATTTATTTCTGGGCTCTCCATTCTGTTCTCTTTATCTATGTGTATTTTTTAATAGTAATACTATATTGTTTTGATTACTAACTAGTTTTAGAATATAGCTTGAAGTCAGGAAACATGATACCTCCACCTTGTTTTTCTTTCTCAAGTTTGCTTTGGCTACTCACAGTCTTTTGTGGTTCCATACAAATTTTAAGATTGTTTGTTCTATTTCTGTGAAAAATACTATTGGAATTTTGATAGGTATTGTACTGAATCTGAAGATTGTGTGGGTAGTATGAACATTTTAACAGTATTAAATCTTCCGATCCATAAGCATGTAATATCACTCCATTTCTTTGTGTCTCCAATTTCTGTCATCAATGTCCTATAGTTTTTGTTTACAGGTCTTTTACCTTGCTAGTTAAATTCATTCTTAGGTATTTCATTCATTCTGAAGCAACTGTAAATGAGATTGTTTTATTTCTCTGTTAGTTATTAATGTATAGAAACCCAAATGATTTTTATATACTGATTTTGTATTCTGCAAAACTTTCTGAACTCATTTATTAGTTCTAACAGCATTTTGGTGGAGTCTTTGGAGTTTCTACATACAATATCTGTCATATGCAGATTATGACAGTTTTATTTCTTCCTTTTCAATTTGGATACCTTATTTCTTTTTCTTACCTAATTGCTTTGTCTAAGTCTTCCATACTATGTTATCAAAGTGGAGAGGGTGGGCATTCTTGTCTTTTTCCTGATCTTGGAGGAAAATCTTTCAGCTTTTCACCACTAGGCATAATGTTAGCTGTGGGTTTGTCACATATGGCCTTTAATATGCTGAGGTATACTTCCTCTATGCCCAGTTTGTTGAGAGCTCTTATCAAAAATGGAAGGTAAGGGGCGCCTGGGTGGCTCAGTGGGTTAAAGCCTCTGCCTTTGGCTCAGGTCATGATCCCAGGGTCCTGGGATTGAGCCCCGCATCAGGCTTTCTGCTCAGCGGGGATCCTGCTTCCCTTCCTTTCTCTCTGCCTGCTTCTCTGCCTACTTGTGATCTTTCTATCAAATAAATAAATAAAATCTTTAAAAAAAAATAGAAGGTGAATGTTGTCAAGTACTTTTTCTGAATCTACTCAGGTGATTTGATTTTTAAACCACATTGACTGATTTTTGGATGTTAAACCATCCAAGCATCCCTAGAATATATCCCATTTGACCATGGTATATGATCCTTTTAATGTATTGCTGAATTTAGTTTGCTAATAGCTTAGTAAAGATTTCTGTATCTATGTTCATCAGGAATAATGGCCTGTAATTTTCCTTTCTCATAGTGTCCATATCTGGTTTGCTGATCTTGTACAATGAGTTTGGCAGTGTCCCTTCCTCTTCTATTTTTGGAAGCATTTGGGAAGGATTGATATTAATTCTTCTTTAAATGCTTGGAAACATATAAGCCAAAGATTTATATATAAGAATTTTACTTATTCTTAATTAGTATGGTTAAAAAAATCAGAAATCAAGAAGTGTAATGATGAAAGACTAGACAAATGACTCAAAGAATATAACTATTAAATTATCTGTTTTGAAAAATATTTAATTATTTGAAGGAAATCTGATAATAAATGAGGCAAGTTACAAAATACTGTTTAATATATTGCCAATTTTAAAACCTTTTAAATAAAAAAGGCACTAAGAAGTTCTTTGCCAAAATGTTAAGAATAATTGCACCTGGGGCGCCTGGGTGGCTCAGTGGGTTAAGCCGCTGCCTTCGGCTCAGGTCATGATCTCAGGGTCCTGGGATCGAGTCCCACATCGGGCTCTCTGCTCAGCAAGAAGCCTGCTTCCCTCTCTCTCTCTCTCTCTGCCTGCCTCTCCGTCTACTTGTGATCTCTCTCTGTCAATAAATAAATAAAAAATCTTTAAAAAAAAAAAAAAAAGAATAATTGCACCTGAATTTTAAAATTTTATTCTTTATAATTTTCTGTACTTTTCAAATTTTTTAGAAAGAACATATACATACAAGTAGGAGAAACCTTTTAAAAAATATTTTCTTTATCCATTTAAGAGAGAAAGAGAGTAAGCACGAGCTGGGGTGGGGGGAATGGGCAGAGGGAGAAACAGGCTCCCTGCTCAGTGGGGAGTCTGATGTGGGGCTCCATCCCAGGACCCCAGGACCCCAGGACCCACAGATCATGACCAGAGCTGAAGGCAGATGCTTACCATCTGAGCTACCCAGGCTCATCAGGAGAGACTTAAATAAAGCACCATTAAGGGACAAAAGAACTCAACCACACTTCCTTGCTCCCTTGCTTTCCCAAAGTGTACCAGCCCTAAAGTTCTTCCACCCTCCTCATTTTTTTTCTTTTCTCTTGAACACTGGAAGCAAGTAGTGTCAGAATTCTGTAGTTTTTCCTCTAGTGTCAGCAGAGTCATGGCTTTTCACAGGTCTGGTTTTCTAGCCACACTCTACTACACTTTTACTGAAAAACCTCACAAATGAAACTGGGTTCCTCCTAAGTTTTCCTGTGATCATTTGGTTTAAAGAAATTACAAGACTGAGTAAGGCAAACTCCAGGTTTGGGGGTAAACCAGCTGGCTGGAAAACTGGGCTGGTGCAAAGCAGTTTTTCAAAGTGCTATGCCCTACGGCAGGGTAGTTTTCAATAAACGTCAAGTTGAGAATATTTAAGTAGCACCCAATTTACTTTTTACTCCCATAAAAAAGGGAGGGATGAAAGAGTGGAAGTACAGAAATGGCTCCATTAAAATCCAGTTGAGCCAACAGCAGACAGGCAACCCATGGAGGTCACTGGAAGTATTATATAGTTTGTGATGATTAAAAAAACTCACAACTCTTCTTCTTCTTGGATATGTCTAGGTTTGTGTTCTAACCTGAAGCCTTACTGAAAGACACTACTTGCTTTGGCCAGGAAATCCTTAAATTTCTTCAGTGGTTTCTTGTGGACCCTTCAGAAGCTTAGACCTACTGGGCTCACATTCAGAATGCTCTGCTCCAAGGCTGGATAAAGTAACTCTGATTAGCAAAATGTAAGATACAAGCTTTTTAAGTATTATTTTCAGGGAGAGGGGAAATAGTTTTCATTTCATTAAAGCCTTCAAATACCTTGGAAAAATGAAGATGCTTACATGAAGTCCTTTCATGAAGCAGAAACAGATAGGGGCAATGCAGAGAAACTCTCAGAAGGTGACATGTCATGCCTGATCTGGAGCTTAAGGCGCTGACCTGGATGCTGAACAAATGAGACTGCTATTTGATCCAGTAAATGATGAGGTATGAGATTAAGTATACATTTGAAAAGCACAAGATCTCAATTCCCAAAGGTGGCTTGAAATAGTAATTAGTTGATATTCCAAAGCATTTGTCCTACATTCTGTAAATGCAACAAATAGTCAAAAACGGCCTGTGGTATTCTGTCCTGACTTCCATTTCGGCCAAAAACATTTCTTTAAAATAATAGCAGAAAAGTGTGTCTTGGTTACTCCTTGGTCAATGATTTGCCTCCCAGAAGTCTGGAATTATGCTTAAGCTCTCAGCATTTCTGCCAATGTGAGAGTGTGGGTAGGGAAAGAGAGTGGGAGAGAGGACATCAAGCCCACCCAACTCCGGAAATTTTAAAGAAAAGACAAAACTTTCCAAGAGAAATAATCATTTTGGTAAGTGAAACCATTTGTAACTTTAGAGGAGCTTTTTTCTTTCCCTCCAACATATCATAAGAAAAATCCACACTGTGCACTAATAAGCTATAAGCTTCGGTTTAAAAAGAAGGGTCAACAAGAGCTAAAACCACTAATGTCATACTTCAAGAAGGAAAAGTGGAGGGCGAGTGACGCGCCAACACTTTCATGATCCCAATAAAAAGTCTCACCCAGGCTAAAACTATCTGCCAAATTTATGCCAAGAGCAAGCTTTAGAGCCAAGCTAAATCTTCTCTGCATTTAAGGAGTGCTATAAAAATAATGACATATTCAGCATCCTGGGAGAGTCTTTCACTTACAGAAATAAAGCAGAATTATCTAAATAGGAAGACAGAAGCTAGGAGAAAGGAACAGAAACAGAAGACAAACTGACACAGAGACAGAGGGGAGAAAAGAGTGAAAGGGGGCAGTGAGAGTCAAAAGCAAATGTAAATAGCCAATCTAACACCCACAAGAGAGTGATCTGCTCCCCTGGCAAACAGAACAGCTCCATTTTTAAAGACTGAACAAAATATATTTACACATAAAACAAGCATCACTAAAGTCAATCCATTGGGCAGAACTATTTTGAGGTTCCGGCACCACCCCCAAGATTTATTTATTTATTTTAGAAAAAGAGTGCACTGGTGAGACGTGGGCAGAGGGAGAGAATCCTCAGACTCCCTCCAAAGTATGGAGCTGGACTCGGGGCTCGATCCCATGACCAATGAAATCATGATCTGAGCCAAAACCAAGAGTTGGATGTTTAACTGTCTGAGCCACCCAGGCATCCCTGAGGTTTTTCTTTTCAAGGAGCAAAGAGACATACGGAGTTAATTCCTGTTCTATAGTCCCCACCAAAAGCCCCATGAAATGGCTAATTTCAGTTCAGTAGAGAAGTCAATGTATTCCTTTTTAAGCCAGGGTGATGAATCCTTTTCCCTTAAAGGACTATAAGAGCTGTCTCAGAATACTTCAGATATAACCAAATAATACAGGATCCCAGATTTTAGAATCAGAAAAGCCTCTGAATGTCTAATCTAACAAACTTACTGTAGGAATCAAATGAGGATCAGGAAAGAAATTGTCATATTGTCACAATCTACAACTGGAAGAACTAGAGGGGGTGGGGGTAGAATAATAATTTCTGAGACTTAAACTGTTGCCTGAAATATCAGAATCTAACCTATTGTTATTGGAACATATTCTCAAAGAAAATCACATATTAGTTTAAAATACAAGCTCTGGAATGAAAACGCCTGGCTTCCACCATGGGATCTACCACTTCTCCAAGTCTGTGTCCTCAATCATAAAATGAGGACAATAGCATAACCAGTCCTGATAGGTATATAAACATAACATATAAAACAGCAAAACAAAAACTTTGGGATATAGTAAGAGCTATTGCCATAATCATCATCATCATCATCATCATCATCATTATTATTAAAATAAAGTAACAAGGAGAGAACATTTAATGAGTCCTTGTTGCATACCTGAACTATGGCCAGAAGCTTTACAAATGTCATCTATTAATTTTCACAATATAGGAGACAGGTGTTCTTAAATCCTTCTGAGGACAAAGAGACTCAAGGTCAAATACCTAGTTGGATATAAAGACAGAGCCTACATTTGACCACAGAGTTCATGAGCTTCCACTATACACCTGCCTATTCTACAAATGTATCTATCAAAAATATATTTGGGATGCCTGGGTGCCTCAGTCAGTTAAGTGTCCATCTTGGCTCAGGTCATGATCTCAGGGTCCTGGGATGGAGTCCTGCATCAGGCTTCCTGCTTAGTGGAAGACTGCTTCTCCCTCTACCTCTGCTGCTCCCCCTGCTTGAGCACACGCTCTCTCTCTCTGACAAATAAATACATAAAATCTTTAATATATATACATATACATATATATGTATATATATATATTCCTTAATAAAGAGCTGTATAAAACATGCTCATGACAAAGAAATTCAGATGGCACTGCCAAAGTGGAGGTAGTACAGTGTATGTAATTTTTCTGAATCATAGCTCCTTACTTTGAAAAAAAAAAAAGAATACAGTTGACTGTTGAACAACATGGGTCAGTTAAATGTGGATTTCTTTTTATAAATAGAATATAGTACTATAAATGTATATTCTCTTCCTTATGATTTTCTTAGTAACATTTTCTTTTCTTTAGCTTACTATTATCAGAATACAGTATATTAAAAAATAACATGCAAAATATGGGTTAACCGACTATTTATGTTCTCAGGAAGGCTTCTGGCCAATAGGATGCTATTAGTAATTAACTTTTAGGAGACTCAAAATTATATGTCAATTTTCAACTGCACAGGGGGATTCAGAGCCCCTAACCCCCATATTGTTCAAGGGTCAACTGTATAACAATACCTTAAACTCATGAGAATTTTTTTTTAAGATTTTATTTGTTTATTTGACAGAGAGAGAGAGAGAGATCACAAGCAGGCAGAGAGGCAAGCAGAGAGAGAGGGGGAAGCAGGCTCCCCGCTGAGCAGAGAGCCCAATGCGGGCCTCGATCCCAGGACCCTGAGATCATGACCTGAGCCGAAGGCAGAGGCTTTAACCCACTGAGCCACTCAGGCGCCCAAATTCATGAGAATTTTATGAAGAATAACGAAGCTAATGTATGTGAAGTACTTAGCACAGTATATTGAGCAATCAAATATTATAAAAACCAGCATTATTCATTTTACATAAAATTTAATATGCAGCACAGAACTGTATTGGCTGCATGTAACTCAAGATTTAAATAAAGATGTTAAATATCCTATTTATTGTCTTTTAACATTACAACTTTCCCAAAATACACAATCCAGTTAGGTTTTCTTCAGAAGTAAGGATACACATAATTCAAAATTATGACAATTTTCATGGTCACAACCTCAAAATATTTTTGTCTCAGTCAAGGGCATCTAATAATTTGTGTATAGCTATTTTTGTGAATGTTAATCATTCTGTATTCATTAATGTTCCTTAATAATTTTTTTATTCTTAAGACTATATTGCTAAAAAAAAATAATAATAAACCAAAAACAAACTGTAATGTTTATTCTTGAAACCACAGTGAACAAACTACAGTGAAAATTCTACCATCAATAACAGGAAGTGACAGGTTCTCAATCTAGAGCCTCTCAGTTTACTAGTATTTTGTTCATATCAACCAAACAGAAGGCAGTGTTTAGTTACCATTTTGCAGATGAAAAAACAGAGGCATAAAGTGGGCTGGTTAAGACCCTATAGTTCCCATGCATTAATGGACAAGAAAAGCAAGCAAATACACTTATATCTCAAGTATACTTTCACATTTGAGCTGAGTTCTTCTTTCCACATTTACTGGAAGACCAAATACTATTTTTCAGAATTTGAAGTGGGAGTTATTTCTGAATAAATTATACAAAACAAACCAAAATAATTTAAACATGTGAAAACACAAGTCCAATGAATGGGATCTGAACATCCTTATAAGCTTCAAAGGGATGAAGAACTCTTAGCTCTTAGATCTTTATAGTAATAAATATTATAGTGTACAAAAGTCCTTGGGAATCCCCACTCATATGTTATGCCATGATAGAAGATCAAGGTGTCAGGTCCACTTAGGATTAGGGCATTTTTGGCTTCTTTATGCTTTAATTCATATTTTGAAAAAGCAGTTAAAAATGATTCTAAGAGAAATATAATCACTTTGCCTCCCTCTCTTCTACCCCCAAATATAGAATAAATTACGAATTTTAAACACTAATATTCTGTTAGTTTGCATTTGCCCATGTAGATGGAAAAGAAATGTGACCTTGGGCAATCACTATTCTTTAGTGAAAGCCTTTTTCAGCTTGAGAAAACATTACCTGATTGATAGTGGCTTTCCTAGCTGAAAAGAAATGTCTACTGCTTAAAGCCGAAGAGTTTCTCTGCAAGCAGCCGGGATACCTAGGTGAGTCATGGGTGAAACAGTCTTCAGTCACAAAACTTTATCAAAGAGGTCTGACCAATGGCCCCTTAATATAGACATGCCATTCAGGAGTGGAGTGCTGTATTTGCTGACTTCTATGATGTACACAGTATATGATATAAAGAATAAATAAGGACAGTTCCTAGGTCAGATATAATGCTGCTACTTGCTGATCATAAGAATGAAATCAAGGTAGGCAATTGTGGCCAAGATACTGTTTAATATTCCAGAAAAAATTAAGGTTTCAGAGATTTATATCCTTGCTGCACCGCCTATGAGCTATATGACAATAGACAAGTTCTTTAACATCCTTTAAGCTCAGTTTCTTCATTTGTATAAACAAACAAAGAACTTGCAATGGTAACCTTTCAAATGCTGAAAACTATGTTAGGTGTTAAAGAGTTTCATTTATGTTTTATGGATAATGCATGCACATGTTCTAAAAGACTACAGTGGGAAAGAAAAAAGTCTCCTTCTTATTTCTGTTTCCTAGGCGCTCAGTTCCTCTCCTAGAAGGCAACTACTGTGTCTAGTCAAATGCAAAAATTTGGTTTCAATATTCCATGCTGAAATGTTGAATTCATTAACATTTATTGAGTGCCTATTATGTGTCAGACCCATTCAGGGTGCTGTGGGGAGTACAAAAGATGAGCTCACGGTCTAGAATGGGAAATGGTACCCAACTAACTTTAATATGAGGCGATAAACACAACAGTAAAAGTTTAAGAACAGCAGAGAAAGTAATTAATTTAATCAACAGGGTGAATAGGAATAAAGAGTAAAATTAAGAACAGGTTTCAAGGAAAATGAAAAGTTTCAGGCACCATACCAAAATTTTATTAAGGTCTCTCTAGCTTAGGCCCCCTGCTTCAGGAACTGGGATCCTACCACAGCTCTAAAAATTCTCTGTAAAGGTATTCACTTATGGCTAAAAAGGAAAAGTCAGCCCAATAGGAGAATGTCAAAGGGACTAGTATGTATGCTGTAAGGGATCTCTTTAGGAAGAGAGAAAAAGAGGGATGAAACAAAAGTCTATTCCCAATCATGCAAACACTCATTTGAAAGGTATATAAACTCATCTAAAAAAGGGATTAGTAACTGGGGAATTCAAGTTGCAAGTGTAACTTTGGTATTCCCTCTGATCTCAACACAGAGCATTTATAGAATAACTGATCTTTCCAATATGCTTAGTACACCAAAGCAAAACCAGTTTAAGACTCAAGACACCGTGTCTCGCAGGGCTGCCTGGAGCATCAGTACAAGTCATTGAACTGTAATGACATTACCAAAACGGTGGCAATTCTTCAACAAAATATTCTAGTTTAATGGAATTTAGGTCAGATCCTTATACGCTAATATTCTGGGTTCATGTATGAAATGGCTGAGCTTAAAAGGCAGTCCCAAATAACCATACAATGATATGTCAGAAAGTTAGCCTAGTATTGCCAGAACAAAAACAAGTCCATTCCCTTAAGTGGATGTTTGCCAGGCTTGACCATAGATTCTAGAAAGTGGGAATTTGCTACAGTGAATGCTTTATAAAGATAACCTTAAAACACAAATTCACATGCCAGCCTAGAAACATAAAACGTAAGTGATTTGAGGGCCATAATTCCTTTATTTTTATTAAGATAATGTAAAAGCTCTCAAAGATGAGAAACATACTACTTAAACATAATGCTGCTTTTAAAAAAATGACATAAAAGATGACTTGAAATACTTTGCCAAATATTCCAACTGATACCCATAGTTTACCAAAGGCTCAAACAAAGAAACAGTGACCATAAACATAAGGGCTAAGTCTAATAAAGGACTCTAAGCCAAGATCACATTTGCTAAGTTTAAGTGACGTAATGGAGATATAAAGATGTGGCATTATTAAATTTTAATCTGTTTATGGTATATTTAAAGCCTTACGCTTTTTAAAAAAATTCGTTTAGTTGACATGCAGTTCAATATTGGTTTCAAGAGTAGAGTTCAGTGGTTCATCATTTACATATAACACCCAGGGCTCATTGTAACAAGTGCCCTCCTTAATCCCTATCACCCATCTATCCTATCACCCACCCACCACCCTGCATCAACCCTGTTTTGTTCTTTATAGTTAAGAGTCTCTCATTGTTTCCCCCCTCTGTCTCTTTTTCCTGTTCATCTGTTCTGTCAACAATGCAACAAATATTGATTATCCTCTCTGTGGCAAGCACCGCTACCAAGCATGAGAAACATAAAGCCAGCCCTTATTCTTTTTTTTTTAAAGATTTTATTTATTTATTTGACACAGAGAGATCACAAGCAGGCGGAGAGGCAGGCAGAGAGAGAGAGAGGAGGAAGCAGGCTCCCTGCTGAGCAGAGAGCCCGACGCGGGGCTCAATCTCAGGACCCTGAGACCGTGACCCGAGCCGAAGGCAGCGGCCCAACCCACCGAGCCACCCAGGCGCCCCAAGCCAGCCCTTATTCTTAAAGAGCCCTCTATTATAAGACATTACCTTCCCCCTCTTTTTCAAGGCATCCTATCCACAGGGTAATCCAATAATAATGCCAACCAGAGTTATCTTAAGCCAAGCAGTGACAGAGCTATCAGGATCCACATCTCCTGTTAAGTAATTCGTGCCTCTTTTTCACTGTTTTTGCAGGCAAATTAATCTCGATCTCAATATACCTAAAAGCATCAGCATAGACAGTGACTTAAGAACTGCTACTAGTCTATCTCCAACTCACTCCTGTCCAGGGATAATTACGGATGTTGTAATATCTGCTTACCCAGCTTCTGTTTTCACCATATGTTTAGCTTCCAGAAAATATCAAACTCAAATATGTTATTATTTAAAGCTGCACTTCAAATCCAGGTCCTTAGATCAATGAAAAAAAAATTCTCTTTTGGTATTCAAAAATTCAGTCACTAAACATTAAAGTCACAACTTTTTGCAGGATATTAGGATCACATCAGAGGTAAGATTTAAACTTCAGCACCCCAAATCCTGGCGATACAATGTTCTAATCCTATAAGAATACCCTATTCTGTGATTACTATGATAGCCTCTTAAATACTGTGAAGTATAGGAAGAAGGACAAAGCTCCTATTTTTCTTCTCTCCATTCACAACTTAGCCCCAAAGTTCTGAATATAAGCATTTTCTGTAACAACAAGCTACCTTTATAACATCCAGATAATTATAGGTTCAGGTCAAGAACTCTAGACCATATTGATTACATCTCTGTGCAATCAGGACCCTCCAGCACTGTTTGTATTCACGATAACAGGGACAGCTTTTAAGTATCTGTGACACTAAGAATTTTCAGTCCTATCAATGCCAGAAATGGAAAGCCAATGACCAGTCAGGCCTGTCAGTTGTTGCCTGAAGCAATAAGGACAAGCTGGGAATTCATCATACTGGAACTTCATCTGCCAGCTGCATTCACACATTTTCACCACCTGAATAGTTGATTCTCTTCAACTCCCACATGGCTCATTTCAGCATACAGTGTTTTGAAATGAATATTTGATCAGGCAGGGTAAAAAGAGGTTTGGACTTATCTGAGGTGTCATCCTAATGCACTTTAAGTAATTCTAAGTATCAGGAGCTAGGTGTCTGTAGGTCCCATGCTTTGCATATTTCTGAAATGGACCTGTGATCCTAATTAAATATGATTAAATGAGACAAGCCATGTAAAAACACCTAGCAGTGTTGGGCACAAAGCTGTTTATCAATAAACATTGGTTCTCTGTTTTTTGTTTTGTTTTGTTTTTTACTTCTATCTAAATGGTGAATATCCTGAAGATTCCTCCTAGATCACTGGGAGATGGGGACCTCAGGATGCCAAAGAAATTTAAGAATTACCCTAATTCTGTCAAAATTCTAAACCCTCACCCAAATATAAACCTAAGAAATACAGAAACATTTAAAATTGCCTCAGGGACATCAAAAGAAAGCTGGGGTAGCAATCCTCGTATCAGATCAATTAGATTTTAAGCCAAGGACTATATTAAGAGATGAGGAAGGACACTATATCATACTTAAAGGGTCCAACAAGAAGATCTAACAATTTTAAATATCTTGCCCCTAACATGGGAGCAGCCAACTATATAAACCACTTAATAACAAAATCAAAGGGGCACCTGGGTGGCTCAGTGGATTAAGCCGCTGCCTTCGGCTCAGGTCATGATCTCAGGGTCCTGGGATCGAGCCCCACGTTGGGCTCTCTGCTCAGCAGGGAGTCTGCTTCCTCCTCTCTCTCTGCCTGCCTCTCTGCCTGCTTGTGATCTCTCTCTCTGTCATAAATAAGTAAAATCTTAAAAAAAAAATAACAAAATCAAAGAAACACATCAACAGTAATACAATAATAGTAGGAGACTTTAACACTCCCCTCACTGAAATGGACAGATCATCCAAGCAAAAGATCAACAAGTAAATAAAGGACTTAAATGACACATTGGACCAGATGGACATCACAGATATATTCAGAACATTTCATCCCAAAGCAACAGAATACACATTCTTCTCTAGTGCACATGGAACATTCTCCAGAATAGATCACATCCTGGGTCACAAATCAGGTCTCAACCGGTATCAAAAGATTGGAATCATTCCCTGCATATTTTCAGACCACAACGCTCTGAAGCTAGAACTCAATCACAAGAAGAAATTTGGAAAGAACCCAAATACATGGAGACTAAAGAGCATCCTACTAAAGAATGAATGGGTCAACCAGGAAATTAAAGAAGAATTGAAAAAATTCATGGAAACAAATGATAATGAAAACACAACAGTTCAAAATCTTTGGGACACAGCAAAGGCAGTCCTGAGAGGAAAATATATAGCAATACAAGCCTTTCTCAAGAAACAAGAAAGGTCTCAAATATACAACTTAACCCTACACCTAAAAGAGCTGGAGAAAAAACAACAAAGAAAGCCTAAAGCCAGCAAGAGAAGAGAAATAATAAAGATCAAAGCAGAAATCAATGAAATAGAAACCAAAAAAAAAAAAAGAACAAATCAACACAACTAGGAGCTGGTTCTTTGAAAGAATTAATAAGAATGATAAACCCCTGGCCAGACTTATCAAAAAGAAAAGAGAAAGGACCCAAATAAATAAAATCATGAATGAAAGAGGAGAGATCACAACCAACACCAAAGAAATACAAACAATTATAAGAACATATTATGAGCAACTATACGCCAGCAAATTTGATAATCTCGAAGAAATGGATGCATTCTTAGAGACATATAAACTACCAAAACTGAACCAGGAAGAAATAGAAAACCTGAACAGACCCATAACCAGTAAGGAAAAAATCTCCAAACAAACAAGAGCCTAGGGCCAGATGGCTTCCCAGGGGAATTTTACCAAACATTTAAAGAATTAATTCCTATTTTCCTGAAACTGTTCCAAAAAATAGAAATGGAGGGAAAACTTCCAAACTCATTTTATGAGGCCAGCATTACCTTGATCCCAAAACCAGACAAGGATCCCATCAAAAGAAAGAAGTATAGACCAATATCCTTGATGAACACAGATGTGAAAATTCTCACAAAAATACTAGCCAATAGGATCCAACAGTACATTAAAATTGCCTCAAGATTTCAGGATTTCAATAGTTTGACTCTGATATATCTAGGTATGATTTTCTTTGTTTTTATTCTATGGGGTACACTGAGCTTTTTGAAACTTTGAGAGTTGATATCTTTAATTTTGGAAAATTTTCAGCCTTTCATTTATTTCTTTGCCATTTCCCTCCTTGTCATCCATGTGTAACAATCACACATACATTAGACAATTTAACACTACCCCATATTCCTCATACTGAGTTCTTTTTATTTCATTATTTTCTTTTTTCTCTACTTCAGTTTCATAATTTTTGACTTGTTTCTGAGTCTCTGATCCTTTCTTCTCCTGCATCCAGTCAGCTATTGAGCCCATTCGACAAATGATTTTGACTGTATCATAGACAATTTTTTCTTTTTCTTTTTTTATATATTTTATTTATTTATTTGACAGACAGAGACCACAAGTAGGCAGAGAGGCAGGCAGAGAGAGAGGAGGAAGCAGGCTCCCTGCTGAGCAGAGAGCCCAATGCAGGGCTCCATCCCAGGACCCTGGGATCATGACCTGAGCCAAAGGCAGAGGCTTTAACCCACTGAGTCACCCAGGTGCCCCTCTTTTTTTTTTTTTTTTTTTTTTTAAGTAGGTTCCACACCCAACATGGGGCTTGAACTCATGGCCCTGAGATCAAGAGTTGCAGGCTCTAAGGACTGTGCTGGCCAGGAGCCCGGGGTATGTATGTATGTATATATATATATTATTATATATATATATTATATATATATATATTATATATATTATATATATATATATTTTTTTTAATCTTTACTTGAGAGAGTGCAGGAGGGAGAGGCAGAGCGAGAGGGAGAGGCAATCTCAAATAAACTCTGAGCTGAAAGCAGAGCCTTACACGGCACTTGATTTCATGACCCGAAGATCATGACCTGAGCCGAAACCAAGAGCTGGATGCTTAAACTGCACCACCCAAGTGTCCTCCACATTGTAAGTAAATTGTAATTTGTTTGTTTCATTTTGTTGCTTTTTTTTTTTTTAAGATTTTATTTATTTATTTGACAGACAGAGATCACAAGTAGTCAGAGAGGCAGGCAGAGAGACAGGGGGAGGCAGGCTCCCTGGTGAGCAGAGAGCCCGATGTGGGGCTTGATCTCAGGACCCTGGGATCATGACCTGAGCCGAAGGCAGAGGCTTTAACCCACTAAGCCACACAGGTGCCCCTGTTTGAGGTTTTTTTTTTTTTTTAACTATGAGTGAATACCTTCAGCTACAAGCGTAGTTTGGTGCCCTTGCTTTTATTATGCTAAGACACCATCAGTTTTATCTACCATTGCTTATGCACCATCTGGACTTAATGTCAATGCAGTATAAAAAAGGAGAGGCAAATAATGACTTCACATTACTATAAAAGTAGTTTTCATGCACAGACCCCTTCAAAGTGTCCTGGGGACTTCCAGAGATCAGTGGACCACACCACGAATTACTGGTATGTATACATATATACACATGTGTTTGGAAATGCAAAGAACCTAGAATAGCCAAGATATACATGAAAAACAAAAGTGAAGGCATTAGACTGCTAGATCTCAAAACTGACTAAAAAGCTACAGTAACTAAAACAGTATGGTAGTGGTGTAAAGAGAGAAAAACACACACACATATATCAATGGAACAGAATAGAGAATCCAGGAAAAATACATTTTTTAAAAAGGCATCAATGAAATTCTTTGGAAAAAAAGTTTATCTTTTTGATAAACAGTGCCAGAGGAAACTGCATGGAAGAAACTAAACCCTGATCCTTTCCTCGTAGCATAATAAAAAATAATTTGAAAGGGACCATATACCTAAATGCAGAGGCCAGAACTACACAATGACTAGAGAAAAGCATCACTTCAAGACTGGTGAAATGGCAAAAAATTTTGCACAAAACACAAAACACAAAAGGAAAAGCAATAATACTGGACTTCTGGCTGTCAAAAAATACCAATAAGAAAGTGAAAAGGCAATAAACTGAAAGGAAATATTTGTCAAATATCTGACGAAAGGCCTACATCCAAAATATTTAAAGAATTTGAATTCAATAAGATAACAGGCCAAATAAAAGTTGGTGAGAGGCTTCACAAATACATTACAAATAAAGATAATCAACTGGCCAGTAAGTACATTCAAGGGGCCCAATATCAGTATTCATCAGAGAAAAGCAAATTAAAACTACAGTTTACATTTACAAGAATGGCTAACACATTGCTAAGAATGAAAAATGGTATAGTTGTCTCAGGATACCTTCTTGGAGGTTCCTAATAAAGCTAAACAAGAGCCTGCTTTGTGATCCAGCAATTCCAGTCCCAGGTATATGCTCAAAATGTATGATTTCACATGCAAAAAAAAAAAAAAAATGCATACATGATAAAAAAAGACTTGTACAGGAAAGTTTATAGCAGCTTTATTCATAAAAAGCTAAAAGCTGAAAACAACAGGGCAATGGATATATAAACTGTTGTTATGTTTATATTATATTGCAATGTAAAAAAATGAATTAGTGTCACATGTAAGATGTGGATGAATCTCAAAAACATTAAGTTAAATAAAAGAAGCCGGATGCAAAAGAGTATCTATAAGATAATTTCATTTACATGAAGTTCAATATAGACAAAACTAATTTATGATGATAAAAGTCATAGTGATTATCTCTAGGTCAAAGGTAGTATATTGACTGGAAGGGGCATGAAGGAACTTTCTGGGATGATGGAAATATTCTAATTTGTTCTGAGTAGTGATACATACAGGTATAAAAATACATCAAGTTGTATGATTAAGATATACACATTTCTGCTATATGTAAATTATACCCTCCCTAACTTAAAAAAATTCTTCAAAGGTGATCCAAAGTACACACTGATAGATTTTTCAACCTGGAAGGAGCTTTGGAAATAATCTACTTCAATTCCTTCGTTTCTTATGGGAAGAAAGCCTTGGGTTTCAAAGCAATTTACCAAAAAGGCAATTACAGGCAGAGTTAAGACTAGAACCAAAGATTTGTTAAGTTACTACTCTATTCTTTCCACTACACCAACTTTTCAAAACAAGACTTTCGCCGGGAACAATTATTTTCACTTTGATTATTTGCTTTAGCTTTTCTCTGACAGTTTTCAACAATATCCAGGGGACTATCATGAGCTCTGGTTCCGACTAGTTGCCCGGGTGAGGTCCCAAGCTGCTTTTTAATTGCTCACTGGGCCTACATATTCAATGGGGAGAGACTCTTTTGTTTCTTTCTAAGTTTATAGATGGCACCTATAAGCATAAGCCTCGGACACAATTTAAAATAGTGTGGCACTAACAGTTTGACACTAATGTCACTAAGACAAATGGAATTCCCGGTTCAGACTTAAACAAATTCTAATACTGCCCCCAATATTGTCCCTCTGCCACTACGGTCTCAAGCAACAGACTGCATAAACAGTCTGGCCTTGTATTAAAGATGTAGTAATAAAGGTACAAAAAAGAGAAGTTGGGTCTTTTGGCCAAAAACCGCCTTGTAAATATATGGTACCCCAGTCTATCAACAGTGGGGAGAATTCCATCAATTCCTTCTCAAAATGCTTAGGAAAGACTTAAAGCCATGTCAAGGACTTGGTGCTTGCAATAGAGAAAGCAAAGGCGAGGTTTTAGTTGACACAAAGATTTATTCAAAGAAGCAATGTGTCATCAGAAAAAAAAGCTTTCCCAACAGCTTCTTCTACTTCTCTTTATAGTTTCTTCATCTTCAAGTGGGGCAATCTTTTTTTTTCTTAATTGTGCTGAGCTAAAATTTTCCACATTGTTAACTTGAATTTCATCTTCTAACATCCTACACATATTAGAAAGAAGAATGAGAGGAATATTTAAATCAGAAGGAGAGGGATGTGGCCGATCACCTTCCTCATGGACAAAAAATTTTTGATTCTATACAGACAAGTAGGTGTTCATTAGATTAGAGTTGAAATAATGCATAAACTTTCTCTTTTCTAATAAAAAAAAAAGCCAATCTTAACATCTGAGTTTGAATATTTGTTAACTGTTTCAAGAATAAATAGTGTCAAAGTAAAATTACTGACCTCCTTTTTCCCCTCTGAGGGACTGTTCACAGGTCACAACTAAGCCTTCTTTTAATTTCGCCCTCATCCATAATCCTCTTACTGATCCCACATAGGCTTTGAATACTCAAGGTACAAGTATGCCTGGGCTTTTCGTCACCTTATAATCACAAAGAGTATCTGGAAGTCTACTAAATGAAAACCACATCATGTATGCAAAGAAATATGTCAAAATTTCTAAAGAACTTTATTATCTTTCATATCTGAGAATTATTTTAAGAAATAACGAACACATCTCTGCCCAAAAAAGTAAAATGATTTTTTTGCACTGGGAACCCTAAATTCTTTCTACAGATGCAAAGAAGACCAGATAGGTAGGAAATAACACCTGTTGAAAGTTTCAGCGAAATGTTTAAGGCCATGATTTCAATGTCATGGTTTTGTCATTCAACTCTAGTTTTTGAAATCATGGCGCTAAGTAGCCTCACCACTGGATGACTAAACAGTGTTTCTTACAAATCTCTTTGCTTCTTACCACCAGCATCTCTTGTGTCTTCGATGGCTTTAAGACACAGTAACTAAGTCTTTCTGCCTCAGATTGGAATGACAACTGTAGATACAGTGAAATATAATCCTTTGGAATATTCTTCCCTCAGCACTTCACAAAAATCTCTGTAAAATAAAAGCATGCCTCTATATGAACATCCCTCCAGCAGAGATTTGACTTAAATAAGCTCCTTGTTGCCTACCCAATCATACTTCTCAAATAAGTATTATTTTGTTTTTTTTAAATGTCCGATGCACCAAATGCTAAGTACATAAAGCAGGCATAAATGATCATTATAAAACCAGTCAAAGCAGGCATAAATGAATCATTATAAAATCAACTGAATCAAACCAATTTGCATTTTTAAGTGTCTCATTTTCTTCAGTAAACAAATATTTTGATAGTGGGAAAAACTGGGTGCTGAAAAAGTATCTTCTGGATTAATGAATTTCTTAGAAATTATTTAGATTTCTTTAATTGTACGACAAAAATAATATTTCTCTTGAGTCCAGAACTCTGTCCCTACTTATAGAAAAGTTTATTGTAACACTAATTCCTGATTTATCAAAGCCTGCTCTAAAGTATAAGAACTCATTTTACTTAACTGTCTCAATTTTCCTTCTCCTACTATCATCTTCCATAGGAATGTACATAAATGATGCCCCCACCACTTCCAATAACGTTTTTTCTAAACAATGTTTATTTCTGTAGAGTTGGACAAAGGTGTCTGCTCTTCACATGAGCCAGGCATAAGTCTGTCTTTCAATCTCAGATGCTTTGAGTTCTTTATTGGTAAACATCAATTGCTATAGTAAAGCCACAAACGAAGAGAAACAAACTTAGGATGAACTAAATCTTTCTAGGCTTTCTGTCTGGATGACTCCAAAGCCACTTGAGATTGTTATTAAGTTACCCAATAGGTACAGCCCACAAGTCTGGAACAAGAGGATCAGTCACCAAGGTGGGAAACAAGGTCTGAATGAGGCATGGACAGCTATCTTTCTACTTTCTTTTCAGAGGTCCTAACCTTTATCATGTTGTAAAGAACAAACAATGAGAAGAAATTCTCAGATGCCTAACCAAAAGAAATGTACAGAGAAAAAAAGTCCTTTGTCTAGAAATGTTATCTATGATTCAGAGACACCGATGTTAATGAAAAATGGAATGGTTCCTTCAAACCTCCTTTATTCTGGGTAACCTGGATATAGGGTAAAATTCTATAAAGTATCCTTCCAGAATGGTCTTCTCCCTAAGTCCAGAAGGGAACATCTCATAATTACCTAAACTCAAAATTTTAGGTAGGATAGTACCCTTTTGAATCACCAAAGGTCAAACGTTACAGGAATGACATCTCCTTAGGAAGCACTTACAAATATTTATACACATATTTATACAGAGACAGTAAGAAGCTGGTTCACTGGCATCTAAAGGCATAGAATTTATGCCATGCCTAAATCACTGAAGTTAAGAAAAGCATAACATAATTTAGGAAATGTTCTTCTTTGTGAAGGAGTGAAGAAAAGACATACTAGATGATCAAGAAATTATGAAAACAAAATTTCTTAGCTTTCAGTTTCAATAGAATAACACTGCCAGATAAATATATAGATATCTAAAACATAACAGGCTGGCCCAAGGTATAAAAATAAAATATTTTCATTCTGAAGTCTGTTACAACTGTCAAAAGATTTAATCATATCACATTAAATTTCTAAATTCTATGCCTCTGAAAAGCAATTAAATGAAAACTAATTAAGCCACCACTAGTTTAGACAGAGAATGAGCTGTCACTGGAAATAGAAGGACAGTTATAAAATGTGCCATAGGAACAATTAAAAAGGCAATACATTTAGTTGTATAAATTGCATGAAGGTAAAACAAAGCAGTGAAGCCCAGTAAGAGGAGGTGCTACAGCAGTCATATCTCCAAGCAAAAGCAATCAAAACTCCAGAAAAGCATCTTCAGCATATGTAGCTAACTCCAATGCACAGGTCATAATCAGAGAAGCACTTCCTGGTTCATGAGCACTTGTACAAATTTATTAGATTCTTTTAATAGAAGAAACTGAAGCAGAATTTTCCCATTAACTTCTTTTTATAAGGAACCCAAACCATTTAGTCTCTCATCTTCCTAAATTACCAAAAGAAAAGTAAGTCTATTAGAACAGTGGTCCTATTAGATAAAGTAGATTAAGCTTCCCCAACAAAACATTATTCACTCACTTAAAAAAATGTGTTGAACAAAAGGGATCCAAACCATTTGAGAAGTAGAGAATTATTATTTCATAACAGTCCAATTCCTCATCTATGGGGTTTCTTTAGCTCAAAGTTAGAGAAAGCAGCACACACATTTCACTGCTCTGTCTTAGAAAGGAACTCTGGCTTTCTGGAATGAAAATAGGCTTAGAAAAATAACAACAGAGCTTAGTCACCAAGAAGTCCTTTCTCTACTCAAAAGATTAGTACTTTCGGGCAGAGGCTCATAGCTGTAGAACAATATCCTAGAATCTCCTACAATGTGTCTCTGCTGCAAATATAAGTAAATCAAGGGCAAAGATCTAGTTCCTTTTTCAAACATCAGTTGACAAATTCTTCTCAAGGCAGATTTAAATCAAATGATGGTTGCCAAGAGCTCACTGAAATTCCTATCTGTGGCAGGAGATGGAACCTTATTACAAAGAGCTAAAACTGAGATAGTGCTACATGATAAATATATAGTATTACCTCAGAGCAGAGTGCTGAATACGGCAACTTCTCATAACACCAGTAACTGCTCTAGTGACATGTATTTCACTTGCCTGGGAGTCACTTCACTCAAACATTCACACTATGGTAGTCTGAGAATGTTGAAACCCCCCCCCAACAAAGGCTACTACTGTAATCCTGAATCAAAAACTTCAGGTTACAATACAGCGCTGCCAGGATTCACGATGGTTAAATGATAATTCCAGATGAGCAGGATCTGTTAGCATTCTCAGACTGAAACTATCAAAAAGATGTATTGTTTAAGGTGCCCATCTCAATATTTCATTCAATGCAGGGGAGCAAGGATAGAGACTTCACACATTTCTGTGCTTGTTTCCAGGGGACGAACCATGGTTGCCGAGAGAAATGCAGAGGGGCAAGTATGAGCTCTCTGAAGTAAGAGTCTACATTAAAAATGAAGGCACAACCCTGGATATGGACAGCTAAATCAGACACAAGGTACAATCCACTGACCAAAAGAATCAGAAAGCTAAGAAAACATACAAAACCATTCAGCTTTCAAAACTTCCAAATACATCCAGACACAGAATCAGAAACAGAAGCTTTAGTCTTTTAAAAGTGACCTTCACAAATCAGTTCTGTGTTTGTTTCCATTTTCCTTCACAGTTTAAGCCTCAATCAAATCAGCAGTCTCTGGGGATTTTGAAATTGCTATAGATTAAAATCCTCTCTGACTCAACTGTTTGGCTAATGCCGAGTATTTAATAATTCTACTCATAAGAGACGTTTTCTTGATGAAACCCTGCTGTATGCTTTCTTCAGATGCTCTGCAGCTGCACCAAAACAGAAAGCACCACTGTCCTTATTTTATCAATACATTTAGAGATGAAAAAATGTATTGTCATAAACAGGTCTGTTATTTGGCAGATGCAGCAGAAAACAGTTTGACAATACTAATGCAGCAACCATCACCTACAGAGGCAAAGATCTACTCCCAGGTATTAATGATACATATCCACGGCTTGGCTCCAAGGAGAGGAGGTTAATAACTGTGATAGATCGACTAAAAGTTAAGTTAATGAATTTCTAGACTTTATGCTTTCAATAATAAAACCATTTAAGCTACAGCATTTGGACTCTCTACTTCCACAGATCAGGCCCTTTGATACTCAACAGGTTGAGTAAATTGAATCCATATATTGTATTTACGTTCTCTGTCAAGGTTGCTTCTCCACATTTGAGAGATCAAAGGCAAAACAGTCATCAACCCTGTAGCCTTCAATACTGTGTTCATTACATTTAATCAAGTGCCAACCCCACCGCATCATTCACCAACCTTAACAATACTTAAATGCATGGCATTGTTTAGCAACAAATGTAGGCACAGTATTGTTTTAACAAACACACACGTGTATACATGCACAACATGCACGCACGTCCCAAAACAAACAAACAAAAAGAGGAAGGCAAAAAATCTCATTCTCTCCATTGTGCAGGAAAAGAAATTTAAAATGCACACAACTATCAGGCACACATTTTGGAGGTGGTTCTCTACCTGAGGCAGCATCAATCACGGTGGAAATTCCCCTTCGATCAGAGACTGGACGGGATGACCCTGGCATGCTGACTGGGTCAGAGCGGACCGGCTGGATCCTGTAAGGCAATTTAATTTAATTCACATATGTTACCGGCATCAAAACTGTCGCGTGCTGCAACAGACCTTAAATCAGGAATGCTGGAATAGGCCAATCCCTTAAAGAAGCATTCATTCTAAAATGAGACAAAAAGGGGAACCGCAGTCCCCAACTCTTGCACAAATCTAACACACTGCAAATATTTCCTATACTCTGGACCTCTTCTCCTCTTTGTAAGTTACTCAATAGATTTTAAGGGGTTGAAAAATTGACATTAACTGAAAGGGATAAATTTAGTAGGATGGGAATGGAAACAAAATACTTTATACCAAAACCCATGATATTTCCAAGGGACAAATCTGAAGAGTTTTGATACTTTTCAAATTCATGAATAGCACCATACCTAGTAACACCCACCATAAAAGGCAGCATATATTAGATTCGAAATTTTGAGGAACTCCCTTACAATCCTGAATGAAAGTTACTTTATATATGACAAGAAGCATAGGAAAACAAAGCTGTGTTGGAATGTGATAGCCACAGGTTTAGCTAAAATCACTATTATCTGAGTTACCACCATAAAATTATCAATTAGCATGTAAGAATCAATTTGAGTATCAGCAAAACTGCAATATACTACATATAATTTCAAGTTGCTTAGGAATGATAAATCTATAAATGCCAAGAGTCGCTTTCCAGCTGTATTAGATAAATACTATTAAGATTAAAAAATTGGTATGATTAGAAGATCTGAGACCCACATGCAACTTAGAAGAATAAAAACCTGTTATAGCAATATAAGCATTCATTTTCAGTAATTCATTCATCCAATGAGTATTTGCTGAATATTAAACATGTGTCAGTATTATTCTAGGGATAGGCAGAAACAAAACATGAACTAGAAGGTCTATGTGTGGATATGTGGTCTAGCACATGACTGATGCAAAAGAAAAGTGTGAAAATGAGTGAAATAGGCAATAAGAGCTCAGAATGAGAAAAGGGAGTAATGAATACATGGTCCACAGCAGACTTAAAGATCTCGTGGAGGTGGAACATGAATTGAATGTGGACACAGTCATAGGCTATGTATATATGCAGAGGAGCAAGAAGCACTCCTTCAGCATAGAATGAGAACAAACAGACCCTTGGATTGGTAACTAAGCATGACAAACGCAGGGCAGCTTGAGGAGCATGATTTGGCTGAAGTACAGAGTTTCCAGGGATCCCGGTGGAAGATAAGAGGTTGATAAATGCCATGGGACAGATTATAGAAGTCTGAAATGCCAAGAACAGACTGCAGAAAAAGAATACTTACTAAAAGCACAGTTTAAATGTTTGTCTATCTGTTTTGTGAGAAAAGTACTGAGAACAAAGACTGGTTGCTGCCATTGCAGACAGCAGGTACCACCTAACCTTTGTTCTACCCCAGCTGATTGCTACACCAGTCATGGTAACCCTATCAGCTCCTGGCAGAAATTAATCAGCTCCATGATGGGCAGGCCTAAGCAAATTTGGGCCAGTGAGAAAAGAGGAGCCATTTATTTGAAATGTCTGGAAAAAATGTTTTCTGGTTCTTAACAGAAATAAGAAAATACATAGTTAGATATGGTCAGTTCATCCAAAGTAAAGCCCCTTCCTGGTCTAAACAACTTAAGTGGGCTAATAAATTTCCTATCATTAATTCAATTTATATCAGGGCTTCTGAATAATCGAGTTGTGGGTGGGGTAAAACAAGGCTGGCATGAACTGATGTGTTGAAGCAGATACATGGGGGCTTATTCTATTATTTTCTTTAGTTTTAACTATGTTTATTTATGTTCAAAATTTTTCCATAATACAAATGACAAAAATAAAAACAAACTGGTAGAGGTGATAGAAATGTTCTGGAATTGGATAGTGGGGATACCGTCCAACATAGTGAATATACTAAAAACTGCTAAATTATACCGTGAATTTTATGTTATGTGAATTATGTATCACTTAAAATAAAATAACATAAATGAGGTCTGAGGATCAAATGTATAACACGATGACTGTAGTTGATAACACTATATTATATAACCGAAATTTGATGAAAGTAAAACTTTAGATGTCCTCACTAAAATAATCACAATACATATATACTAAATATGTGAGCTGATGGATGTGTTAAGTAACTAGATGAAAAAAATAAAACAATAAAGTAAAAGGAGCTAATCTTGAGTAGAAAACTAGACTTTGTATCTTAGCTTCTTTTACATGATCTATTTCTCAGATCTAAAAATAAATATTTCATTGACCTTTTTTTAGTTTAACTTCCGGCTCCAAGTAAGGAGCTGCCATGAGTTTAAGCTAACCCTGGTTCCCTTCTGGACATGACAGTCAATTCTATACCTGCCTCCTCCCCACTTAGGGTGGGATATAGGGAGGTAGACTGTCACAGCATCACATCATTTTTAGTGCTGTCTTGTGGAGTACAGGAAAGGTACCAGGTGTAAAGAGTTGGCTGAATAAAAAACATCTAATAAATCTTTTACAATTTGAAGGAGAATATAAGAATAACAGCCATAGTGCCATTGTACATAGCCTAAAGAAATGCAGAAGAAATAGAGATGAAGCACTCAGAGCAACAGGAAACAGGAATGGAGAGAATATAAATACTTGGATTTCTAATTGGATGCTAGGCCGGAAATGGTACTAAAGAGGCCACTTATAATTCAAATTATGTAAGTTGAATCTGAATTTCCCATCAAAACTGTGTTCTAATGGAAGTTAAGGTTTTAACGAAGGGCCCATATGCTCAGATTTTTAGATATAAATTATAAGAGCAATCAAAAGAAATGTATAAGCCTGTGACTCAGTATAAAGGTATCTAAAGTTTAGATTTATCCAATCAACAGGACCATAATTGGGGCGCCTGGGTGGCTCAGTCAGTTAAGCATCTGACTCTTGGTCTCAGCTCAGGTCTTGATCTTGGGGTCCTGAGTTCAGGCCCTATGATGGCTGTGGAGTCTATTTAAAAAACAAAAACAAAAAAAACCGGGGACAATATCCTAATCAAATACATACAGCTTAAAATCATTTAAATGACAAATACTGGGAGTGCTTTAGTGTAAGAAAAAGGAAAGCCCCTGAGAAAAATTGTAGAAAGAATTTAGGACAGAGGCTGTCTAAAGATGCACGTTAGAGAGCTCTTAGGTGAAGGGCTATGTTTGAAGTAAAGAGTCATGAAGCAAGCTGGAGGTTACAAAGCAAAGGAACAGAGCTGCATATATAAGAAGCTAGAGATATCCTCCAAAGAAAAGGGACAAGGGCTTATTATAGTACCAGGTGACAGTCATCAGAGAAAAAAAAGGATCTTGTGAATAGTTCAATAAAAAGAATAAACACAGTTTTATGGGTTGTCTATTTAAAATGCCTTATTTATTAACATTTGAGTACTCAAATGACTTATAAACATGAATGACTACACACTGAATCATTAAATTGAGGACTGACAACTTCCTGAAAATGGACAATCTACAGCAGATCACATTTGACAGTTAGTACCAGTGAAAATGGGTTTAGCACTCAGTATTGACACTATTGCCTGACATCTTGAGGGAAAAGTTCCACTTCTGAAAAGCTGAAAGACATGCTAGGTTTAAAAAAAAAAAAAAAAAAAAAAAAAAAGCAAAAATGTATGGAAGAAAGAAATAAAGTACAAACAAAAAATTAAGACACTGAAAAAGATATTATAGGAGACATGTTTCCATTATACCAATTACTTTTATTTTTAAAGCAAACTCTACACCCAATGTGGGGCTTCAACTCAGGACCCTGAGATCAGGAGTCTCATGCTCTACTGACTGAGCCAGTCAGGCACTCAATGAATTACTCTTAAGGAAGAAACATTAGGCCTCATCTACAACAGCTTTTGCATTGTTAGACGAACAGATACTGACAGAAAGATATATAAAAATGTATTTCCAATATATAACTGGGACACATTTTTCATAATTTTTAAAGGAAAAGGTCTATTTTATATTCAAGTAAGATACATTACAGAACTTTTTGTAAGAGAAGACAAGGTAAGGGAGATTACATTGCATTAGACTGAGCCCTTTATTGTTGAATCAGAATGTGTCAGGTCTGGATAGAACAAATTAAACTGGTAGGCAAACCTGAGACTACAAAAGTCAAAAAGTTCTCAGTTGCTTTAGAAAAAAATCTTTAATAATAAAAAGCATACTTCATAAACTTTATACTGTGATTCTTACAAGTGAGGGCCAGAGCACGTATATGATGAATAAGTGTGTGTGTGTGTGTGTGTGTGTGTGTGTGTGTGTGTGTATTAAACTATAAGTCAATTTATATCAATTCTTTCTCATCCAAAAACTTTTTAAAGCCTAAAAGAAGGAATAAGTAGGATTTAGATGAAGTTAGTTGAAAGATGAAGATCAGGAAGGGAGGGTACCCTCAGACTTTAAGCAGTTAGAAATATGAGGAAGGCAGCATAAAATGAGATTTTTTTTTAAATGCACTGAATATTAGATTTAGGGAAATACAATCTGAAACACAAATATTTATTGAATGTAAGGAAATCCCACATAAGATCCCCAGCAATAATAATGAATCATAAGCTACAGTGGATGTATTTTGCACCACAAAACTGTGCCGAAAAGGAAAATGTCAATATTACCTAGGATGCTCATTAAAAATGAATATATTAATCCAGTCAAATTACTCCTTAGTTCTTCTTACCTGAGACTGTTGAGATCAAGATCATCTGTGTCAAAATCCAAAAGGGGCTGTGGAGTATCACTTGGACCGTGAGACTGCAACACAGATGAACTGGATGATATGACTGTGGTTTGGCCTGAGGGATGGATGGTTTTGAACTGGAACTGTGGACCCATCCACAGACGTCTGTGGGGTCCAGTGTGCGTTACAATTTCTACCTGGAACAGATTACAAATCATGACTTAAATGTCTTATGACCTCCTTTTAAGAGCCTATCTCGATCTTCCCATCCTGCCTCCAAACACCCTCCACACCCATCTTAACCCAGTGGGAGAGGTACAAGGCATTCACATTCCAAAGGCAATGGTAATCACAGCCTATATACTCATTCTCTACATCCCTCTACTGGTTTTTACCAAAATAAATAAAAAATTCATTCTGTGTGTGTGTGTGTGTGTGTGTGTGTGTGTATTTATATAGGTGTGAGCATGCACATGTACACACACACGCACACACACACACACATGTTCCACACGTAATACAACACAAAAGTCAAAGAGTAAAAGGACCAGTTGCCTGCCTCTCATATAACTAGCACCAATTCCCTAGGGACTACCTTCTTCATTCATTCATTCTAGACAGTACTTACCACTTACTACACCTATCAATCCACAGATTAAAAGTAATTCCTTCACTGAGGATCAAGCTCATGACAAACTAGAAGCTGTTCTTGAACTATCCAAGGAAAGGAAAAGGTCTGAAATAATTTTTAACACCCAAAGCCAGTTTCTTTCCATAATTAAATATTGGAATATTTACTATGCTACCCTCAAATCCCCCCAAATCAACTTTTAAATGAAGAGAGTAGTATATACTTTCTCTCAGACTAGATTTGTCTTCAAAATGCCATTATTTAATTAGAATGTTTCCTCCACTACCACGAACACTGACACAGGTATTTTAAGTGCTATGAAACAGTAATACTGTTTGTGAATTTCATGCTCTATGGAGGGGACAGGGAATGGTGCCAATATTAAAGACTTTAGAGACAAAGCAGAGTGTAGAGGATACAGAGTAAAACCTGAAGATAAACATATCATATGATTTTATAAGTGAGCAACTATAAGAAGAGACTAAATATGCAAATGTTTGATGAAAGACTACCTCTTCAAGTCTTTAATTGCTATATCTGTGTCTGTATATACACTTTATGGAACTGACTTCCCATGCGCCATAGTTTTACCCTGAGTTCTTTCATATTTAATCACATTTCTCTGATAGCGGTGATTAATTCCTAACAAAACATAACTGAAAAGGTTCACAGAATGCAGCTCTGTGTTTGGTAAATCCTAAAGGGCAGAAGCATCACGGTCTTGGAACAATATTCTCATTCCCACTAATCACAGGGCGAAAAATACTCAGATTTAGGACAGCAATTTCTGATTCAAGTAGTTGTATTCTGCAATGTAAATTAGGCCACAGATAAAGCATTCTGTGTATTTTAAGCTCAAAACCATCCGTGTCACAGAGCCGAGAGGTAAACAGATGCCTATGCAATTTCACCGAGGCGATGGCCAGATGTTCCTATTCACTCTCCTGTTGTGTGCAGTACAAACATATTGTATATACTTTCACACTGACAGCACACATTACCCCTTTTTCTAATTGAAAAGTTGAAGTGAAGGACAGTGCTTTCTTTGCCAGCATTTTTGTTGTTGTTGTTTTTTACTTTACTGTGGTATCCTCAAGACAGGAGGCACCTCCATATACCAGGAACAGAAGCACTGGCCCTCCTTCAAGAGGCTTCCTACGAGTACTTCAGGTGTAATGAAGTTTATGTCACCTAGAAACAATGTGGATGCTCTGGCTTCCAGATTCCTTTTAGTTTTTCAGGCTACCCTCCCTGAGAAAGCAGTGAAACTGCAAGGCCTCCATGAGGCACCTGTCTGATGACAAGCTGCTTGGATTGGTAATCTGAGACAGGTCATTAACTTCACCAAATGATGTCAGACTTGAGGCAGACATAACAGCATTTGTAATGAAGTCATTCGTAATCTCATCATTTTGAAATCTGCCCAAGTATCTTTTGTTTCAAAGCCCTTGAGATGAAGACGGCTTCACCTGGTAAGGGGAGGAAGGGTCAGCTGGAGTGGTCACAGGACGGACTTAGAGACCAGTGCAGGCAGCAGTCCAGGAGCCGAGGGAAGAAACCCAGCCGGGCACAATCAGGACGTGTGCAGATTAGAAGGCTGACCTTTTCTAATCAGAGTATGGGTCTAATCTTCAGGAAATGTTGGCTCCACAAAACATAGCCAACACATTGTTGAATGGCTTCACGGTTTCAACAAGACCAATTCTCATTTTAATCTAAATAGTCCATCTAAAACCCAAGGTTCTAAGGGATATCAATGGATTGTCTGAAAGCTATGCATATATTATACCCTCTGTATGAAAGCTAATGTACACACACACACACACACACACACGTATATAATACATATAAAATATATGTGTATGTATCCTTGTAGCAGTAGTTATAAGAAATTCTTAATATGGAAAGACATCTGATTAATTCTTGATGATCCCACAAAGAGTTCCCAAGTCTGCCCATTCTCCTCTAAGGAAAATAATTTTTAAGTTTGCAGAATTCAAGCATAAACACAGACAATGGATCTCTGTCTTCTTTCACTTTAACAGGCCAAACATTTTAGAGTTTTACCTGAGAAAGCCATTCTTCATCTTCCTGTCCACTATGGTCAGAAGCTAAACTGTCATAGGACCCATGCCGAGTAATGGGCCCCGGACTTCCAGGGGGGACCACTGTAGGAGAAAGAAAACATATTTAAGCAACTTTAACTCACGCAGTGGAAAAATTCATGTGGCCGCAACCATCCTGGTTACTGTGTTAATTTTTAAGATAAAATAGGACATTTAATGCACAAAGCCAATTCAAATAATTGATGAATAAGAAAGACTGAATTTCTTAGGAATAAGAAAGATTTCCAATGAAGAGTACACTTTAAAAAGTATCTACAGGAATTTCATCATGACAGGTATCAGTGTAAACGAAGTAACAACCAACTGCACCTTAGCAGCATGAGTACATTAAGGAGCAGTGACAATTCCATCACATGTGCTCAGGATTCAGCACATTTCAGTTATCTCTAATTAACAAAGAAATGAATTTGATGCAGTTCCTATAATTTGGGAAGGAATTTTTTTTTTAATTTTATTTTTTATAAACATATATTTTTATCCCCAGGGGTACAGGTCTGCGAATCGCCAGGTTTACACACTTCACAGCACTCACCATAGCACATACCCTCCCCAATATCTATAACCCCACCCCCCCTCTCCCAACCCCCCTCCCCCCATCAACCCTCAGTTTGTTTTGTGAGATTAAGAGTCACTTATGGTTTGTCTCCCTCCCAATCCCATCTTGTTATATTTATTCTTCTCCTACCCCCTTAACCCCCCATATTGCATCTCCTCTCCCTCATATCAGGGAGATCATATGATAGTTGTCTTTCTCCGATTGACTTATTTCACTAAGCATGATACCCTCTAGTTCCATCCATGTCGTCGCAAATGGCAAGATTTCATTTCTTTTGATGGCTGCATAGTATTCCATTGTGTATATATACCACATCTTCTTTATCCATTCGTCTGTTGATGGACATCTAGGTTCTTTCCATAGTTTGGCTATTGTAGACATTGCTGCTATAAACATTCGGGTGCATGTGCCCCTTCGGATCACTACGTTTGGATCTTTAGGGTAAATACCCAGCAGTGCAATTGCTGGGTCATAGGGTAGTTCTATTTTCAACATTTTGAGGAACCTCCATGCTGTTTTCCAGAGTGGTTGCACCAGCTTGCATTCCCACCAACAGTGTAGGAGGGTTCCCCTTTCTCCGCATCCTCGCCAGCATCTGTCATTTCCTGACTTGTTAATTTTAGCCATTCTGACTGGTGTGAGGTGATATCTCATTGTGGTTTTAATTTGGGAAGGAATTTTTAAAACAAACATCAATATTCTTTAAGAGCCTATTTAGTAGTTTCATATAAATTAAAAGGCATAAATATGCATTTTTAACTTAAAAAAACTTCCTGAAACATTTCATTCATCCAAAGAAATATTTCATTTTCTTGGATACTTCAGTAGTTTCCCCAATTCTTAGGTGGTAGAATACAGTTACAAAATACAAAAAAAAAAAAAACAAAAAAAAAAACAAAAAAAAAAAAAACAAACACACAAAAAAACACCAAAAAAAAACCAAAGAGACTATTTTTTCATACAAAGAAGAACCTTTGCTTAGTCAAAGTAATAAAATTATTCAACATTTATTGAATTCCTACTATAAAACAAATATTACCCCAATAAAAACTTAGCCTTTCTTTTTAAAGTCCCATGGTTTTATTCGCTTATTTTTATTATAAATAGACTTTATTTTTTGGATTTTTTAAAAGATTTCATTTATTTGAGAGGGAACGAAAGAGAGAATGCTGAGGGAGAGAGTACAAAGAAGCAGACTCCCCACTAAGCAGAGAGCCTGACATGGAGCTTGATCCCAGGATTCTGAGATTATGATCTGAGCCAAAGGTAGATGCTTAACAGACAGCCACCCAGGTGCCCCAATTTTTTGGAATACTTTTCAGTTAACAGCAAAACTGAGCAGAGGACACACTGATTTCTCATATACTCTCTGCCTCCATCTATGATTTTAATACTAAAAGAAATAAAGCAGTGAAGTACTGGGGGAAGTAGGAAAAAAAGGGGGAAAAAGAGGAAGAAAAGTATGTGAGTACTAAAAAAAAGAAGAAACAGAAAAGAATGAGAAACCAACAATTATCTCATAATTTCCATCACCCAGAGGCTTGTGTGTATGCATCTACATGTGCTAATTCGTTAGGCTACATTCCTAAAAATGAAAGAAAAGGATATGAACATATTTAACTCTTTTTTTTTTAAAGACTTTACTTATTTATTGGACAGACAGAAATCACAAGTAGGCAGAAAGGCAGGCAGAGAGAGGGGGGGAGAAGCAGGCTCCCCACTGAGCAGAGAGCCTGATAAGGGGCTCGACCCAGGACCCTGAGGTCATGACCTGAGCTGAAGGCAGAGGCTTAACCCACTGAGCCACCCAGGTGCCCCCTATTTAACTCTCTTAATGCTGATTAGGAGTTATACCTTCACAAGCAGTGACTGACAATACTAATCTCACTGCACTCTTGTCAAAGTATTCTAAAGAACTAAATCTTAGTGAGATAGAGAAGAACCTAGGGCAAGATTTTAAAGGATGTGTGCTCAAAAAAACCTAACTTACTTGCTGGTGGAGGAGAAGTGGTACCTAAGCTATCAATTACCATCCAGAAAGGGATAAATAGTATTAAAGTGTAAGATTTGCAGTGGTGAAAACAATTAGCTACTATTTTTTTCAAAATCATAGTTCAACTTCTAAGTGGCATGCTGCCATTTGGCATAAAACACCAGTGATCACCACAGAATAACATCTAATTTCTTACAATTCTCAATGATTATCATAAAGAAAAGAGCATCATAATAATTATCTAATTAATATCTGAGCATCCTCTTGGGAATAATTTGGTGTATATTATAAAACTGTTAAATTTATGCTTGCAAAAGGCTGAGTTGTTCCTAAACCATTTATCTTTTCAATAAATAAATTTAATACTAAATTCTTTTTTAAAAAGATTTACTTAGGGGTGCCTGGGTGGCTCAGTGAGTTAAGCCTCTGCCTTCGGCTCAGGCCATTATCTCAGGGTCCTTGGATCGAGCCCTGCATCGGGCTCTCTGCTCAGCGGGGAACCTGCTTCCTCCCATCTCTCTCTGCCTGCCTCTCTGCCTACTTGTGATCTCTCTGCCAAATAAATAAATAAAATCTTAAAAAAAAAAAAAAGATTTACTTATTTGGGAGGGGTGGGGGGGAGAGAAGGAATTTCAAGCAGATTCCCACTGAGTGTGGAGCCCAGGGAGGGCTTACTGTCACAACTCTGAGATCATGACCTGAGCTGAAATCAAGAATCAGAAGCTTAAACCGACTGAGTCACCCAGGCACCCCTGTATTAAGTTTTTAATACAGAAAAAGTGGATCCTTCAAACCCTCTATAAATAAGAGTCAAGAAGGTGACTAAGGACAAATATCTAAAGGTCAGGACATACTTTGGAAAGGAGTTGAGGGCAGAGAAGATTTTAAAGAGGTGAGGGTATGGGCCATGAAGATATGTGAGGGGAAAGTGTCACAAAGAGAATATAAAGTACAAAGATTTTGAAGTGGGAGCATAAGGAAAATGTTTTGATAATTATAAGGAGGTGACACGGTTGGGTGTGGTAAGGCAGGCTGAAAATAGAAGATGAGTCAGTAAAACAAAGGGGGTGGGGAGGGAGGACCAGCAGATGGCTTAGGGCTCCCCCTACCCCAATAAAGCTAGGGTATTGTGAAAGAAAGGTATTAGAATGTTGTAAAGAGAAGTGAGAAACTGCATCCTTGTATAACTAACTAGTATTTAATGAGAATGTTTTCAGGAGTTCACATTGCATTCTATATATGCTGAGCCCAGGCTAGTACCTGTCACAGAATAAGCATTCTCTCAGTATTCAGTGAATGGAATTTTGGATTTTGGACTATGCAAGGACACCAGAATGGTTGGACATTTATTTATCCCTTATCAAAATGGGATAAACTTAATAAGAGTACAGTGTCGGGGAAGGAGTAAAGAGTAGGATTGTAGTTGAAACAAGATTAGTCATGAGTTGATCATTGTTGAAGCTGGATGATAGGTACATGGAGAGTCATTTATACTATTGTTTTCTAATTTTGTGTATGTCTGGCATTTCCCATAGTAAAAGGTTCAAAAGAGAAGAAGAAAAAGAATCCCTCCTCCCAACTATCTCCCTACTTTCCAAAGAAAGTGAAAAAATATGAAATACATATCTATGAAACATTAAATCTGAATCCTGAATTCCTAAATAGAGATTTTAAGAGTTCCATACCTTATGCTCACTAAAAAATAATTTTCCAATAGCTTTGAAGCATCCAGAAGATTCATAATAAAAAATAAAAGTCTGATGGGGTAACATTTTTAACATCAAATAAATATCCTTCCCTCTCTCTCATTTTTGTGTTTAAAAATTTTCCCCAATCCAGGTGGGAAGAACATTCCACATTCACTACTTTAAGGAAGCAATGACATGCCAAGTCAGGATGAAAAAATAATTAAAAACTCTGACCGTGGCATAAGAAAAAAACTTGAAAGTATGATAATTAAGAGCAAGGCTTCTATACTTTCTAACCAGCCAATTATTAGGAAAGATTGAGATTAGAGCAAGAGTACCATCAGCAGAAAGGGGTAAAACAAGGGTCCTTAAGGAAGGGTAAAAAAATAACAGAATCCCATGAGTTTTAGAGATAAAACATCTGTAAAAAATACTATCTTCATTCTCGGGTAGAGTTCAAAGAAATAGCAAGAAATCCCACCTGGTTCAAGAGAAGAAGAAGTGTGTACACAGAGTGTCTACACAGTCAAGTCTGTGATAATCTCTCCAAGTTCCCTGTGGATCAGCTGAGAATAGTCCTTCATATGTGTACAAGAGGAACAGGGATGAGATTCAGAGAACTGACAGGCTTTGGAAAGGCTTTGAAGTAGAAACAAGGATGGATACTACAGAGACCTATCAGAACCTGTAACCAGTGATCAGGTAGGGAACTGGGACATCCCGCAGTGGTAACAATAAGGATAAAACATCTCCAACTCTCCCATCTCTTATCTCTGCACTCTGTAAGTTCTATAGAATTTAGAAGCAATTTTGGAGGGGCGTGTAACTGATTGAGATTAATTTTTCCACATTTGTTAGAAAGAAGGCATGGGGGCGCCTGGGTGGCTCAGTGGGTTAAAGCCTGTGCCTTTGGCTCAGGTCATGATCCCAGAGTCCTGGGATTGAGCCCCGCATAGGGCTCTCTGCTCAGCAGGGAGCCTGCTTCCTCCTCTTTCTCTCTGCTTGTCTCCCTGCCTACTTGTGGTCTCTGTCAAATAAATAAATAAAATCTTTAAAAAAAAAAAAAGAAGGCATGAAGGAGAATTATGTAAGAGAGTTTGTTTATAGAAAAAAAATCAAGTTCCACGTCTCACAAGTCTGAGTTTAATGGACCAACATAGACAACTTCTATATAAAGAAAAATGTTTAGTATCTTTTATATTTACCAACTATTCTTAGATCATTAATAAACTTGGGACAGGAAAAGAATGTGGAATTTTGTAGTAAAAATCTCTGCCATGTTCCTTCCCTACCTTAGGAACAGTAATTTAAAACAAACCTAACTAGAAAGGTTACACTGCCAATTTCCTATAGAGAATACAACTTCAAAAGTACTGCCTCTACACACAGGCATGTGGTAAGTATAGATCAACAAGCAAGGGCAGGATGAGCAGATCATTATGAGGTAACTGTGAGCCAGACTTTGTTTATATTATGTTCTCAGGAAAGCAGATCATGCTTCTAGTGAGTAAATAAATGCTAAAAAAAAAATCACGAAGTGTATTTTGCTGTCTTACAGTGATAGATGAGTGTGTCTATGTGTACATATGTGTTTCTATGTATATATTTATATATTTTAATATGTGTTTATGTGCAAAGCAAACAAAAACAAATCTGTTTCACTGCCGACCTTTGCAAATTAGTCCTGTTAATCTAAACTCTAAAACGTTCAAATCAGTAGAACAACATAAGTAAAATTATGAACAGGCAGATGAAATGCACCTTTGATAACGATCCTATGTCTGAATCCCACAACAAAATTCTTAATATTATAAAGTGGAAAATGTCAACCCATAATATAACTTCTCAAATATGTAAATAGTTTGTACAAGTTCTCTGGTTTTGACTTTTTAGATGTCTTCTGCACTGTAATGTAAGGATCAATCAGTATAGAATTTTTACAAATTACCCATATAAAATATAGTATTTCTGAGTTAGAGAAAGTTAAAAGTATTAATTTAGATGCTGTTAAACTACAGCTACAAAGTATTAAGCTACTCAAATAATAACTCCTAAATTAAAGAGTTATAAACATTGTATTTTCTTAAAGATTTTATTTATGTGGGGCATTTGGGTGGCTCAGTCAGTTAAGCATCTGCCTTTAGCTTGGATCATGATCCCAAGGTCCTGGGATCAACCCCTGCACTGTGTTCCCCACTCAGTGGGGTGCCTGCTTCTCCCTCTGCCTGCCACTCCCCCTGCTTATGCTCTCTCTCTCTCTCAAATAAATAAAATAAAATAAAATAAATCCTTCTTTCAATTATTTTTTAAAATTTATTTGAGAGAGAGAGAGAGAAAGAGAGAGCACAAGCAGGGGGGAGGTACAGAGGGAGAAGCCAACTCCCCGCCAAGCAGAACTCTAATGTGGGGCTTGATCCCAGGACTCTGAGGGTCAGACATTTAATGCACTGAGCCGCCCAGGTGCACAAAGAGTTATAAACATTATATTAACAGACCTCTAAAGACACTCAGGTGTTCTTCTTAAGTAAATAATGGTCTGTATTCATTATAGTAACCAGAATGAATACAGACCATTATTTTATTGTAGGTTAGGATATGTAAGATTAAATCAAGTTTCCAAAAATGAGTTATTACCAGTCCTAGAGAAATTTAAACCTCTTGACATTTCAGGATGTTTCCCCCAAAACAATAACAGTATATCCTAAATTATAAGGAACCAAATTCTTTCTAAAATACCCAGAAAGTAATAACTAGATCTCAGTAACCTAGGTTCATCTGCAAAGTATCTAGTCTTCCAGTTAGAGGATAAGTTTTTACAATTAATATATTGAGGATATTAGGGCAGGTAATTATTTTTCTTAGTGTATTAGTCATGGTTTAGATATTCAGAAAAAAGCCAGATCTCCTAACTGGGGCATTTACAACACAGTGCACAGAGTCTAGGTATTCTGTTAAGATGAAAGAATAAATGGAATAATTATTTGCTCCCAGCACCATTTGCTTTTAAAGCAATGAAAGGAAAAAGATTTGACAATGCATATCCAAATAAACAGATAAACCACCAACAGGTTATAAGCATCCTTTACACATGAACTAACACACAAAGCATAATACTAACAATGAGCAGTGCTTATTTGTGAAGCCAATGAAGGAAAAATCCATTTGGTTCTGCTCTCTTCTTGTTCTACTCTTCCCTACATTTCTTGAACTCCCAGTAATAAATTCTCTTATACGGAGCTCTGGAAGCTTCAGGAGACATAGCTAATCAACTACAGGTTCTGTTGCCAGTGAACTCCACACTCCCAACTTCCGGGGATATAAAATAGCTATTCTCCTTGAAATGAACCTCACTATTGGAATCAGGGAAATCCACTTTTCAAATAATGGGCAAAACCCTAGTCCAACTGCTATCTAGTTTTTTATGTGAGATATACCTCTCTGCTTTATCTCCTGTTGAAAAACCTACAATATGTTCATAAGCTGAACATATAAATCTAGAAAGAGACTTAGGGAGTCTTTTAATATGAAGAAATGAAGGTGGATCCAAAGGTTTTTATTTGGAGAACTGAGTACGAGCTGGTCAAACTGGCAGCTCTGTGGGCAATGGAACAAAGAATTCTTCGAGAGATTCAAGACCAAAAGCAGCTTGTTTCCTACTTCCTACTGTAACCCCACCAATCCTCCACAAACAATAAAACCTTCGCCATACTGAAGTCTTTAGTGGAGACCGGAGAGGTGAATAATGTTGTGCCGGCATTATTCAGTCCTTTCAGTTACTTAGGGGACCAACATTCCTTTTTCCAGCAAAAGAAAAATTTGTGAGTTAAATGACATCATGTTGCCTTGAATGAAACAGTTCAGGCTCAAAGTTCACCCAAAGGCCAACAATGATAAACTCTCATCCAAGGACAAATTTCAGTACATTTTTGGTACTTATTAAAAACAGCATTTATATCACAGCCATACAATAAGTGAGGGCTCTTTACCAAACTGTTTCTGATCAGAAAGCACTCAGGACCTGAGGAAGAAATGCTGCTTGGGAATGCAGTTTCCCAGCACAGAAACCAAAATGTGCCTTTTAAAAAGTAAGGCTCAAAAGACAAATAATCCCAAAGCAAAGTGGTCTATGGCATTTCCCAATGAACAAGCAATTCACAAAAGAGACAATGCAACAGCCAACAAGAACGTGTAAATGGCAGTAATCAGAAACTTGCAAATTAAAACAAGTCAGGCTTTCCTACTATCAAACTGGCAAAAATTAAACCTTGGCCTTTTAAACAATAATTTTTTTAACAAGGGAGAAGGCTCTCAGGTCAAAAATAACACACCTAAATACATTGAGAAATGGTAAACATTCTTATTAAGGAAGCAACTCTCTTTCTACTGAAGTCTAGATGGAAGTTTTTCTCTGATTTATAAATGTTTCCATATGTCATACACAGAGCAGTTAAGCAGCAGCACTAGATATTACTGGCCATTCTGTTTATTAGGAGCCAACTTTTGTACCAGAGCAACAACAGCTGAAATGTTACAATACATAAGAGGGAACAAGCGTTACCTACGTTATATACTAAACAGATCAATGATTTTCCTTGCACCCTGACCCTGTGGAACCATAGATGTTCTCTAATTAATTATTAAAGTTTTCTAACAGTCAGTCATTGTACATCTCTGGTTTCACTTTCCTTTTATTCCACATTCCCAGAAGAACAGTCACAGGCAATATATAATTAGAAAACTGACATATCCTCATTGCCTATGAGATAATAGATTTCGCTGAGTAACTGACAACCCTGGGTGCATCTCTTCCCCGCCCTGCTCTGTCTCCTTTTCCCTCCCCCTTTGGTATCATATCATATTCCCACAGAAGACATAAACTAAGGAGCTTTCATTTGTTATTCCAGTTGCTATAATGGTCATTTGACATATAGCATCTGGACAAGTTATACCTGGAGATAATCTGGAAGGGTTCACAATTTAGTTTTGCTCAACATCACCGTAAATTCTGTAGAATGAAGAGAAAGAATAAAACATGCTGGCTTCATGCTACCAGCGAGATCAGCTATTCCACTAAAAAACTTCACGCTATCCCAATATACTTCCAAGAACTAAAAAGACTACAACAATCCCTTCAAAACATTCGCAGTTAAGGTCACGGTAGAGTTTATTTACCTGGAATGATGCAAGCAGTGCCTATTTAATGTGTATGATGGCAACTCGATTCTTAGTACAACCACATTATATATACATTAAAACAACAGCATGACAGCTTAAAAAGTCCACCCTTACTATTTTAAAAGATCATATTATAACTATGTAATACCTTGCTTGTGTTTATAGCTAACAACTTTGTCTTACTACGGGTTATAGAATGGTTTTGTTGTTATTTAGACTTAACATGATTGGGTAGGTTCTACTTCACACTGTTCCAATATACTTCTGAGAACTAAAAAGACTGCAACAATCCCTTCAAAACATTTGCAATTAAGGTCAAGGTAGAGCCAATTTACCTGGAATGATGCACACAGTGCCTATTTAATACCTTGATACCTTTAAAATTACATTTACCATGTATCTATTTAAATTTTGTATTCATAAAAAGTTGTGGAATAAGCACAATCTAATTGATATGGTTAGTGTAGTCAATCCAAGAAGTCAAGAAAGGAAAACAAAGAAATCAGATGGATGTCAATGAATCATAGAAAACAATGTAAGAAATAAAAGTTGAGCTTACTGCATAATGAGTCATGCATTTTCCCCCTTATTTTCTTAGATTCAGTGATGTTTTCTTTAAAGGGGGAGTGCATGGAATTGCTTATATACACTCATTCTCCTACTATTCCACACATAGTCATTTATCATTATCTTTATTTACACACACACATAGCAAATATAGGACCAGCGTTTAGCAACTGCTCAAGTATGTGAACATACATACATGGTAGTATGTGTTTCTGTTGATGAAAATGACTACTTCGCAGGAAGCCAGGTCTCCTAGTGCTAATCCTATGTAGAATTATGAGCTGTAATCCTTCAATAGTGGCAAATGTATTCTTACAGACAACCCTCTATGTTAGATGCATCTCTTTCAAGAATAATCAATTCTCCATTCTAAATTCAAGGAACACTATAAAATATAACACCCTTTACAAAGAGACTAAGATGAGTAGAAGATATGCAGGAACTTTTTTGAATTGATGTCTTGAAGGTAAAAAAAAAAAAATCACTGTTTTCGGTCATTAAACTGTGCTCAGTTACCAATGTACCAATTTGTACAAGGGGCACTAGGCCAGTTATTATAAACTTACTGTTCTTGGTCCCATCTATAATGGCAGCCTCCACAATGAAGTACATACAACAAACAAAAATAAAGGGGAGGCAGTTGTTTATAAATGTAAAACTGACAAATACCATTTTTTTGTAAAGAATTAATGCAGCTTCTTCCCCACTTCACTTATTTAGTATCTAGTTACATATTAGATAAGTCCAGATCATTATACAGCAGAAAGAATTAAGTAACAGATTTTCTCTTGCCTAAGCAAAAGAGGTAAAGTTCTCTTGGCATGGAGAGTTAAAAGCTTTTAGACATGGAAGACATCAACATATGCAACCTATACTTAAGAATATAATAAAAATCTTCCAAACAATCATTAAGGAACCAACAATGTGCTCCACACAACAGAGAAACTACAAGTTCAAATTTTTACCTCTAAATAAATCAGAAAATTCACAGAACCAAGAAGATAGGGGAAGAATGAGACAGAGAATACTAGCCCACAACTACCATAGGGTTTTCTCTCTTTCCAAATGCAAGAAAACAGTTTCAAAGGCTTGCTCTCCCCTCTACTTCTCCATAGTGTAAAACTACCAGAAAGAGTTACCTCTAGAAATCATTGCCATGGAGTAAACTACAGAGTATGTAATGGCATAGTAGTTACTTTTTTTTTTTTTTTTTTTTAGTTCTTATCATTAGATACATACTAAACTATTTGTAGGTGAAAAGATACAACAGTGGGTCTCATACTTTATCTGCCATTCATTTAAAGAAAAAAAAAAAAAAGATTTTGGAGGCACCAAGCTGGCTCAGTCAGTAGAGCATGTGACTCTTGATCTTGGGGTTGTAAGTTTAGCCCCCAGTTAGTGTAAAGATTACTTCAAAATACAATCTTTAGGGGCACCTGGTGGCTCAGTTGGTTAAGTGTCTGCCTTCAGCTCAGGTCATGATCCCAGGGTCCTGTGATCGAGCTCTGTGTCAGGCTCCCTGCTCTATGGGAAGTCTGAAGTCTGTTTTTCCTTCTTCTTTTTCCC
Organism: Lutra lutra; assembly: GCF_902655055.1. Classification (NCBI taxonomy): domain Eukaryota; kingdom Metazoa; phylum Chordata; class Mammalia; order Carnivora; family Mustelidae; genus Lutra; species Lutra lutra. The sequence continues at coordinate 35,448,676 of NC_062293.1, forward strand.
CTCCCCACCCCCCACCTGTACTCTCTCTCTCTATCTCTCATTCTCTCTCTCTCTCTCAAATAAATAAATATTTTTAAAAATAAAATCTTAAAAGATTTTAAAGGAACAGAAAAGACAAGAGAGGGACAATGTTGTTAACTGCTGAAATTGGGTAATAGGCAGATTTGTTATACTGGCCAATGTCTTTCTGTGTATGCTTGAACATTTCCATAATTAAATTTTTTAAAGACTGCTGTGTGAAGGTTTGAAAAAAAAACTGGGCAGACTCTTGATCTGCAGACTGACTAAGAGTCATCTTGATTCTTTCCTTGGCTAGGGTATGAGATGTGTGAAGTATTCAGAACTATGTTGTTTTCACACAACACTGTATGTGTGAGAATCATTCATGTTAACTCCTTTAGCTCTGGTTTACTAGATAACATTTAATTTCTATTCTCTATGACAAACCAAAGTAATCTGTCCCTCCTTCCTCTGTTCTTTCCCTTCCTTCTTTCTTTTCCTGTCTTCCTCTTCTCTCCTTCCTTCCTCCTTCTTCATCTTTCTCTCTCATTGCTTTCCAATTTGAAAATCACCTAATTAATATTATATGAATACATGCTTATTATAAACCTCAAAGAACATGAAGTAAAAAAATGAAAGGTTTACTGGAATCATGAAGAGTGATTCCAATGATAATCTTTCAGAAAATCAAATGTTCTTCTGGTATTTTAGAAGTCTTAAGGTTGAGAGTCTTACATTTTTAAGTAAAAGTTTCAGAGTCTTAAGGCAACTATCACAAAGGACTTCCAGGGTAAAGCATTTTTGAATGCAGTGAAAACCAAGAAAAATTTCACTCCCTATAAAATTACTAAGGGAACGAAAATACTCAAAACAAGTAATTCTAAAAGAAATTTCAATTTACATCAGTAAGTTAGAACTGCTAAGAAAAATGTCTTTCTATAGCTTTGAAAATGCACACATATTAGGATAGTGCCATATTTACCCAGATGACCACTAAGAACAGAAGAGGTATAATCTAGCACAATGTTTTATCTTCACTGTTGTTTGTTAACAACAAAGCATCTTTAGCCATGCCATCTGGTAGTATCTCAGTCATAAAGCACTTGGAATTAAGGGAGGCAAAGAAAGACATCCAGAGAGAACAAAGATACCATTTCTATTAACACCAACTACAACCAACAGCTATCTCGTGAGTTTTTATTCTATCCAAGATAATGTGTGAAGACTTTTAGATGAATAATCTTACTTAATCTAACAACGATCCTGTAAAACATGTATTGTCAATTTCCCATTTCAAGGACAGGTAAACTAAAAAGGCCAGGCAGGTTAAGTTATGTGAACAAAATCACTCAGCTAGCAGTTAGTAGAAACAGAATCTAGAACTGCAAACTCCAAAGACCATGTTCTTAATCTGAAGCATAAACTGCCTCAATTCATCATGACTTTACCTAATGAGTTCATTATTTTAAATTAAAATTTTCATATAAACATGTGAAAGATGCTTATCGCCAATATCATTGATTCAGAGTCTCCACGATTTGTGTTTCAGGTCTCCTTTATTTAATATGATCATTTTTATCATCTTAATAAACATCTATGTATCTTGATCTGAGATACCATACGAAGCCATCAAACAATGGAGAAAAATAACCTCGACCAGATGTTCACAACACAAGAAGTTACAGACATTCACAGAAACTTCACAGATAGTGACAGAAACAAAGAAAGTACTTTGGGCCACAGCTCTACATTCTCTGTAATATCCCTGAAGAACCAGAAGACTTCATTTTAAAAATACTGAATTTGCTTTATATTAAAAAGAATATTGACATAACCATGGAAGGACCACTGGCACCTGGAATATAGCCTTGGAAGGCAGCAAAGTGCCCAAAAGAGGAAAAATAAATAAATAAATAAACCACTAGCTTCAAAATACTCCTTATAAATCTCAGCTCTGACCCAGACTTGACATCATATAAGAGTGATTCTGATGTTCTTCATGTGGTCATAAAATACAAAGAAAGCATAGTAGAAAAGGCAAGAAACTGATGGTATAAAAGCAATGAAGGCAATTCAGTGTTTCTCGTCTCCCTACCAAGTTCCACAAAATCACATGGCAAAAAGCCTCCTGTCATATGACAACAATAAGGAGAACAGATTCTAACTGTAGAGAGACAATCTATGGCATTCACCCACAACCTTTATGCCTCGGTCACTGAGTGGTTACCTTTATTAAGACAGATCATGAGAAAAATTTTTTCTAAAAAGGAGAAATTCAGTGATGATAAAAAGCCTACACAGCATCAAAGCAAAAGTAAATAATTTGACTTAAATAAAATGAGAATGCAGATATAAGATGGACAAATAGAGATAAAATGAAGAATTGAGCAGAAAGGCTCAACTATAGAGTTTGCCTATTTTTTTCCACTTTTCTGGAATAATAACTAAAAACTATTTTATAGTTAGTAGAGCCTGAAACCTATAATGCAGCAGAAATCATTATTTTGTATCGGTTAAAGGACAGTAGGTAAGAGCAGTCCTTCTGTTAATGGCAAAGAAGTGTAGATACCCACATAAGTAACACTACCATAAAATAGAGATTTTTGTTTTAACAAAATCCATATTTATGTGATTATATTTCCTATGGTTGAGAGCAGCTATAATTAATGGGTTTCCCTCCTTCTCTTAATGCAGCCATTTGTCAATTCAAATACAGAATGTCCAATCAATTTTGACGTATTTAGTAAGCAATTTGTCAAATGGTGCTATAATCCAGTTAATATATTAATTCTTGTCATGGAGAGAGTTCTGACAACTACAGTTGACCCTTGAGCAAAACAGGGTTTGGGGTGCCAAAGCCCCCCAGTCAAAAATCCATGCATAACTTCTGATTACCCTAAAACTTACTACTAATTGCCTACTGTGACCAGAAAGCTTACCAATAAATAGTCAACACATATTTTGTATGTTATATGTATTATATACTGTATTCTCACAATAAAATTAGCTAGAAAAAATATTTAGAAAATCATAAGGAAGAAAAAATATGTCTATAGTATTATACTATAAAAAATTTATATATAAGTAGACCCACGCAGTTTAAACCCATGCTGTTCAAGGGTCAACCATATGTGGTTTTCCATAACTGGTTTGGAGAGAAAAATCTGTACTGGGACTCAAAGGTCATTCCCTGGAGCTAACACCTCTATGTCCCAATATCTGAGAGCATGCTATATAGCACATCAATTAACAGGAAAACTATTTTGCTGAAATAAAGACAGCTGGGTTCCCCTGGACAGTGTGGTTGCTGATTCCTTGTAATGAGCTGGGTTTCTCTGAATCCCTGTGTATCTCATATTTTTTTTTAAGATTTTATTTATTTATTTGACAGACATAGATCACAAATAGGCAGAGAGGCAGGCGGTGGGGGGAGCAGGGTTCCTGCTGAGGAGAGAGCCCGATGTGGGGCTCGATCCCAGGACCCTGAGATCATGACCTGAGCCGAAGTCAGAGACTTAACCCACTGAGCCACCTAGGCATCCCTCTCATATGTTTTAACAAAGTCAGCAAACCAATACATGTGACACTAAATGTAAACTAAGTATGGTTCTACAGAGGAACAAGGCTTTATTAATGAAATGTATGAATTTTAAACTTAAAAATATTTCTATAAACATTTTCCACTATTCTAAAAACTTCTTCATATGGATTGCTAAGGAAGTAGTCTCAATCCTTTATTTTTTCCTATCCCAACATTCTTCAGGCAAATACACCTATCTACCAGTACTTAACACAGACACTGTACTAAGGCCACACAGTTAGTTACTGGTAGTCAAGCTTCTCGGAAGGCTGACCTTCACTTTCCACAGTGGGAAGCTCTGGACATGACTTTATAAATATATTTCATCCACTCACCACTATGCTATCTCCATCTTTTTCCAGGTCTTTCTATACTCCAGGAAGTAGAGACAGAACAACCAGATGTGCCAGGCTTTTTGTCAGGGGGTCCAAGTTCACATCACAGAAGAAATCTGGACTATAATGACCAAGAAAGGGTCAAATCCTTCCTAAACCCTTCCTTCCTCCTTACCTATCCATCCTTCCTTCCCTCTTTTTCTTCCTAAAGAGAGAGCAAGTGAGTGTGGGGTGGTGAGAGGCAGATACAGGAGAGAGAGAATCTCAAGCAGCCTCCACACCCAGCGCAGAGCCCAACGTGGAGCTCAGTCTTACAACCTTGAAATCATGACCAGAGCTAAAATCAAGAGTTGGACGCTTAACCGACAGAGCCACGCAGGCACCCCAGCCAAACTTTTCATGGGGAGATTTCACACTACCAGTTTGGCAGAGCAGAGGACTAGAAGACAGGTTTTTAACATGTCACGGATAGCCCCACAGCACCTGGGCATAACTGGCAAACACTTTACAAAGATGATGGCCCTCTCCATGCACTACATCCAAACCTCTATTTCTCTAACAGAAAATATAAAAACAGAGATAAAAGCAAACATTTCTAGAAAACAAAACTAAAAAACATGGCAAAAAAATTTTTTAATTACAAGAAAGAAAAGGAACACCACATTCATCTTTCAGACATCAGACTCCCCGTAGCCATTTATGAACCATGCAAAAGCAGAGAAAAAAAAAAAAAAAGCCCAAGTGATTTGGCACAAGGCTGTGTATTTTAAAACCTTCAATGTGTACGAGGCCTCCAGACTACCAGACGTCCCATTGTTTCATGTGTCTGCTAAGAAAGGTGCCCTATGTGTCAGAAAAGCACACTGAATATTTTTCAATGACCCAGGGGGCAAAGGTCACTTATTATAAATGGATAATGAGACCTAATGCAGTGCTCTGAGTATGGACAAAGAAAGGGTCTATCCATAGCCCCTGGTGGATTGGTCATTCAGGCTTTTATTTCCTCTCCACACTTAATGGAGTCAAACAATTGACAGAAATTCTATAGAGAAGGCTGAAACTGAGAGAAACAACTGTATTCTAACTCTGATAGACAGGCACAAATAGCGACCCTGAAATGGCGCCAGAACTCCTGTTACCACTAACATAGCAGACAGCTGTAGCATTCCCCCTAAATTCCCATTTAGTCATTTGTTAGCAATTAACCTTACTGATGGAAGTGATGGCACATCAAACCACAAGCTCCTGCCAATATCAACCCATTACATTATCGCAGGTAAGCAGACACAGATCATTCTGTTCTAGCTCCTTGTTTTTGAAGAAAAGGGCAAACAGATATCCCCATTCCCTCCATCCTATATTCCTGCTAGCCAAGTGACAAAACGCACATTCAGAGATATCAGTATCTGAATATATGAACCTTAAACTCAGGTGGGACAGAATAAATGACATCAGAAGCAGAGATGTGCATAGACTAGTGGCTTTATAACCCATAGATGATTTTTCTTTAATCTATCAGAATCCATGTCCTATCCTAGTCAACCTGCCAAGTAAGAAATAATGATGGTATCCATAGAAAAGAATGTATACTCTCACCTGTACCTGAAAAAAAGCAAGTCATAAAACAACTTAAAGAACATGAAGATACTAGCATCACTTACAATTTTGTAAAATAAAGACATTTAAAAATACAAAACAGTCCTTTATAAAAACTTTCCTTTTGTTTCTTTTTCAATTTTAAGGACAATTAAGAAAGGAAGGTGGATTGACATGTAAACTGTTTTTTGCTACAAATAGTAAATGCTAAAGCAAATTACAGAAATGTCAAGATTTACTTCAGAACGGAGCAAACAGGTCATTAGAATGTAACAGAAAGGATTTCTGATGTTGAAACATCTCAACGATAAATCAGCAAGGACAGAAAAACCAATGAACTATTCCACAGATGTGAAGACCCATGTATAGATTTGGGTATCAATAAGAAGTATGGCTCCCATAGACAAAAAAAAAGGAAGAAGGGAAAAGGGTAATCTAATCCAAACTTTTCAATCCATCATTTGTAAAGTCTGCCGATTGCTGGTGGTACTTTCATTTAACCATTCAACATCTTTTCATTGAAGAAAGGTATTTAAATTTATAATGTTCCCCAAGTTATACAACACATATACACCTAAATTCACAGTTAACACGTCTTAAACTTTTAGCCTCCTAAAGAAAAATACCATTCATTTCACTAAAACAATCTTGCTATGGATGGATGTGTCAGTTGATAAAATTAAGTATAACTAAGAGAAATCATCAAATATAATTCAGTCTGAAGTGGTTTCTGAACTACCTCAGATATTCAGACCTGGAGAGAGGAGTATGACACACCCAATGACCAACAATGGACTATAAATACTCTTTAAATAAGTCCTACATTACAAGTTTCCTCTACAAGAGAAAAACATTTCTTTCTTCCCCTTCCACCCTACCCACACTTGGGCAAATATTTATTATGGACAATGCAAGGAAATATTGTTGAGTACCTCCATCATACTCAGTACATACCACAATAGCGATGCAATCCAGGATGTTAAGTTAAATCTAATGTGACATTCGAAAGAGAGCAGCTCAGAGAAGTGCTGCATATTTAATTGCTTTTCCGGGGCACTGACAATGACCATGGTAGATAAGACCAACAATTTTTTTCCTCTTTGTACCAATACGTTCAAAATATTATCACCGTTGTACTGTAAAACCAATAAAACAACAGAATAGTAAAATATCCTCAAATATTTCATTCTAAACTCAAAAGTGTGACTTTATATTATAAGGAAAATATTTGCCATTTATATTCTCGTGGTTATTGCTGGTAAGAGAGCAGTACAAAACTTTGTTAGCAATCAAGATCTCTAGAATCCAACCTTAAGTGCACTGTTGATATGTTATTTTCATACTTGATAGGTAAGATAAATCTCAATACCAGCTTTAGTTACTGTCTACTTCATTATATGTAAAGACTAAAATAGGGGCTGGCTGGGTGGCTCAGTGGGTTAAAGCCCCTGCCTTCAGCTCAGGTCATGATCCGGGGGTCCTGGGATAGAGCCCTGCATTGTGCTCTCTGCTCAGCAGGAAGCCTGTCCCCGAGCGGCCCAACCCCCTCCGCCTGCCTCTCTGCCTACTTGTGATCTCTGTCTGTCAAATAAATAAATAAAATCTTAAAAAAAAAAAAAAAAGGGGGGGGGGGCGCCTGGGTGGCTCAGTGGGTTAAGCCGCTGCCAGGTCATGATCCCAGGTCCTGGGTTCAAGCCCCACATCGGGCTTTCTGCTCAGCAGGGAGCCTGCTTCCTCCTCTCTCTCTGCCTGCCTCTCTGCCTACTTGTGATTTCTCTGTCAAATAAATAAATAAAATCTTTAAAAAAAAAAAAAGACTAAAATAAAAGTGCTAGTGAAGTCTAAGAGATTAGTAAAGCAATAACATCTTTTAAAAGCAGATATACCAGTAGAGAGCCCAGCTATTCAAAAGACACTCAGAATGACTTAGTTCTCTTCAGGATAATAAAAACCAAGATTTTTGTCAAACCAATACTAATACTTTAAAGTAAGGCTCTGGTTGGAGCTTTTAGAGTGATTAATACTGCGTCCTGACATGTCATGCTATCTAGGGTATCATAATGGAACTTCATCACTTCTATGTTTTTTTCTGGGATAAGATTATTTCATAGAAAGTGTACTTGAATTACCAATTACATACCAAAAAAGCCCCAGAAGGGAACTGAAATCTGTAAACACACATGGAAGTTTGGAGATTATTTCTAAAAGCTTACTGAACACAACTGCCAGGATATATAACATGCACTGAAACAGAAGCCACACTGTGATCACCAATTCTCTGTCCTACTCTAGGCAACATAGTTCCCTTAGTGTTGCAATGAATGGCATAACCTATTGCCCAAGCCAGTCACCCCTTTCCTCCTACTTTTCTTCAGTCACCTCACAGAGTCCCAAATCCTACAGATGCAACCTCCTTAGCCATTTCTCTCCACCCTCACTAATAAGTAACTTCTTCCTTCTTTGAATTTCTATACCAGTTAATTCAAGCCATTAACATAGCGCATATCACAATGTGCTACAGAAACTCGCATGTATGTTTCTTACTTGTCTTTATGTTAGAGACAAAAGTAGTAAGCGCCAAAAGTAAAAGTGCGTAGCTGATATAATGCAAGGTAAAGGTAATACATAGGATTTAAGCATCTGAGGTTTAAAAAATAATTATGATCCTACATTTCCACTACCAGCTATATAAGAGAGACTAGATTTACATTATCTTCTAAAATAACTAAATTAGGCCTAAGGAAAAGGCTACTTTGAACCCTCCACTGCAAGGCTTAAGAATAAGCATGGAAAGAATCAAATTTATTCCAAGTAATATGAATGCTTCTTAGGAATAAAGAACAATCCACCACTTAACAACATGAAACTGAAAATGCCCAGCATCCTATCAAAAATCATTAGGGATATAAAGAAGCAGAAAAACACAACCCAGACCTAGGAAAAAAATCGATCAATAGAAAAACCTCCAAGAAACATCATAGTGGTAAAAGTAATTAGAACATATGGATTCTAAAACAGCTATTATAAGATAAATGTTCCATGTGTTCAAACACGTACATGATAAGGAAAGAAATGAAAGACATAAAAAAAGATGCAACTGGGACTTCTAGAGATGAAAAATATGATATCCGAAATGAAAAAAATGCTGAATAAATTTAACAGCAGATTAGGCAAAGTAGAAAACTTGATGCATTTAAACATACAGAAATACAAATTATACAAACTCAGAAAGAATTTTAAAAATCGAACAAAAAATTTTAAAAATTGAACAGTAAGCTGGGAAAATATCAGGTGGTCAATATACATATAACTGGAGTCACAAAAGGAGAAAAGGGGAGTGACAGAAAAAACAATTTGAACATACAACGGCATAAAAATGTTCAAATTTCAGGAAAAAATAAATCCACAAGTCCAAGATTCCCACAAATCACAGCAGGAAAAAAACCACCAAGACACTATAGTTTTACTGATTTTTTTGTTTTTCTATATTACTTCTATTTTATCTATTGTTTATATGTTTTTATTTCTACTCTGATCTCTATCATGTCCTTCCTTTTGCTTTAATTTGCTCTACCTTTTTGAGTTTCTGAATGTTGAAGCTGAGGTCATTGTTTTCATAACATTAGGTATTATTTAGTCCTATAAAATTACTCTTGAATACTGAGGTAGTGCCATGCCACATATTTTTCTATTTTTTAAAGTTTTTATTCTGAAATGATTACAGATTCATGAGAAGTTACAAAATAGTACAGCACAGTCTTGTATAGCCTTCACCTAGTTTCAAAACGAGGAAATTACCATTGGTACAATCCAAGACTTTATTCACTCACCAGTTTTATATACATAGTTTTACATACACTCATTTGTGTGAGGGTGTGTATGTGTGTTGTTTGTGTGTTTGTATAGAGTTCTATCCAATTTTGTAGCATGTTTATTTGTGGAACCTCAACTTAATCAAGATATGGAGCTATGTCCTCACCACAAAGATCTACCTAACCCTTTATAATCACATCCAACACCTTCCCTTCCATTCTGTCTCTAAGCCCTGGTCAACGCTAATTTGTCGTTCATCTCTCTAACTTTGTCGTTTTGAGAATGTTATATAAATGGAATCCTTTCTGCTCTTGGTGTTTTTAAAATGTGTAGTAAGCAAACCTTTGAGATTGGCCTTTTCATTTGGCATAATGTCCTTGAGATTCATCCAATTTGTTGCATGTATTTATACTGCAATCCACCTTTTTTTCCCTGAATAGTATTCTCATATGGCTCTGTTCTGTTGTCATTTTCATTCAGTTCAAAATAATTTCTAATTTCCCTTTTGATTTCCTCTGTGAACCATGTATTATTTAGAAGTATGTTGTTTAGTTTCCAAATATTTGTGGATTTTCCAGAGATCTGTTATTCATTTCTTATTTCATTCCATTGTGGTCAGAGAATATATACGTTGTATGACTTGATAGCTCTTCAATTTATTGAGACATGTTTGATAGCCCAGAAGATGGCCTATCCTTGTCACTGTTTGCTATGCCCTTGAAAAGAAGGTGTATTCTACCGTTGTTGGGTAGAGTATCCTAAATAGTCTGATATTAATGTAGTAACTCAGGGTTTAAAGTATGTTTCTCCTAAGCATCAATATAGTTGGGTTTTGTTTTTTTTTTTATCCAATTTGACAATCTTTGATTTTTTTCTTGGATGTTCAGACCATTTATAACTAATATGAGTGCTGATATGCTCAGGGTTACATCATCTTGCTTATTTGTTTTCCTTTTATTTCCTTTCTTTGTGTCAGTTGCTTTTGGTTTCATTACATACATCATATACATTTTGTTATACACATCACAGTTTACCTTCAAGTCATGTTTCCACTCATACATTCTAAAAACCTTACAAAAGGGCACCTGGGTGGCTCAGAAACATCTCAGGTCATGATCTCGGAGTCCTGGGACTGAGTTCCACATCAGACTCCCTGCTCAGCAGGGATTTGCTTCTCCCTCAGTGGGGAGTCTCCTGCTCCCTGCTGAGCAGGGGGTCTGTTTCTCTCTCTCTGTCTCAAATAAATTAAAAAACAAAAACAAAACCTTACAATAGTTCCATTTCCCATACTCTTGGCCTTAATGCTACTATTGACATACATTATGCACACATACACACACACAATATATATACATATATACACACATTCGTGTATATATATGTGTATTTTAAAGACCTCAATAAATGGATACTGTTTTTGTATTAACAACTAATTAATTAATTTTGAGAGAGAGAGCACACTGGGAAGGGGCGGAGGGAGAGGGAGAGTATCTTAAACAGGCTTCATGGGAGGACAGCAGCTGATGTGGGGCTTGATCCCATGACCCTGAGATCATGACTGAGCTGAAACCAAAAGTCAGATGCTCAACCGACTGAGCCAGCCAGGAGCCCAAAGAGTAAATTTTATTTTTTTATTTTAAAAATTTTATTTATTTGACACAGAGAAAGAGATCACAAGTAGGCAGAGTGCAAGGCAGAAGGAGAGGGAGAAGCGGAACCACTGACCAGAGAGCCCAATGGGGCTCAATCCCAAGACACTGAGATCATGACCTGAGCCAAACACAGACACTTAACCGACTGAGCCACACAGGCACCCCAGTAAATTTTATTTTAAAGAGACATAAACCATTACCAAACCCCCTCACATATTGTATATTTTAACCATTTTCAGTGTTCTTCATTCCTTTCCATCTAGTATCATTTTTCTTCTGCTTGAAGGACTTCCTTTAACATGCCATATAGAGCATGACTATTGCTGATCATTTTTTAATCTTTCATATATCTGAAAAAAATGTTCTTTCATTTTGAAGAATGGGGGAGGGGCACAGAAATCTAGATTAACAGGTGCTTCCTTTCAGTACTTAAATCTGTCATTCCTATCATTTTTGCCCTGGGATATAACGTCTTTTTTTTCCCTCTTGCTACTTTTAAGATTTTTCCCTTTTTAAATGATTTTGAGCAATTTGATTATAATATACCTTGGTAGAGTTTTCTTTAAGTTTCCTGTGTTTGAGATTTATTGACCTTTGTGGATCTGTGAGTTTATAGTTTGTATCAGATTTGGACATTTTTGGGCCATTTCTCTTGTCATACCACCCCTCCTTCAGGGACTCTGATTTCAAGCATCAGATTATCCCACAGCTCTGTGAAGCTATTTAAAATACTGTTTTTTTCGGTGTTTCACTTTGGATAATTTCTCTTGGGTCTATCTTCGAGTTCACTAATATTTTCTTCTGCAATTCCTAATTTATCCTCATCTTATCCAAAGTGCAGCTTTCAGATTTAGGCTTCCTTATCCAGAACTTTGATTTGAATCTTTAAAATTTCCCATGTCTCCGTTTAACTTCTCAAACACACAGAATACAATTACAAGAATTGCAGTGTCACGTAGTGACACGAATCGTAGTGTCACGATTCCTGACCATGTATGAGCTCCAGGCTCTGTGCCCTCTAGGACTCTCTGATGGTTGTTTCCTTGGCTTCTGGCATTTTCCTACAACCACCAATACTGTGTTGTGGACTCTCTGCAGATCTTCAGAGCTCACATTCTGTACAGATCCCTTCTCTCTGATGGTGTATCCCGCAAATTCTAGGTTAGGAGTTAACAGACAGTAAACAGGGCTTTGTGGGTCATGATGACTCAAATCTGTGGTTATAATTTTAAAGTGGCCATAAACAACAGAGAAATGAAATGGCGAGGCTGTTGGAGTAAAACTTTATTTACAATAATAGTTCATAATAGTTTGCTGATAAGTGCTCTTCCTTGGTCTTACTGGACTCTCTGCTCCATCTTCCCTGTATTCCACTTGCACACACACACCCCCAACCCCTGCTACTGCAGCATGGTCCACAGACTCCTGCAAGGCAATAACTACAGGCAGTTGTAAGCCTTTTGCCTCGTTTGCTTCCCATCTCCCAGAAATCACTGTCCTTCCTTCCCTGGTGTCCAGTGACTTGAAAATGGTTGTTTTACATATTCTATTATTTGTTGTTGTTTCAGAGGAATAGTCAGTCTCAAAGGGAGCCTCAAGAAATACCCAATAAAAAAATATTACTTTCACATATAAAAAAATTTTAAATCCAACCAAAATGTACATGTCTGAAACATATATGTTTTAACCATCTTCTGTGTTTTTCATTCCTTTCCATATGGTGTCAAAGGTTCTCCTCAACTTTCCTATAATGCTTTCAAGGGTAGAGGAAAACAATTATATCCCCAGTAAAACAGAGAGGTTCTATGGATCCTGATCACCTTTTTATTGTATATCAAAGCTATGTTTCTGTTGAATGATCTCTTGTTACCACTTAACAAAGAAAACTCAATGAGTTTAGGGAGGAACTTCTCACATACCCAGGGATTACCTCAGAAATTCAAAGTCTGACCTCCCCCCCAACAAAGCCAGTTAATGTCAGCAACTTAAAAATACTACTGCTGCCAAATTACCTGGAAGAAAAGGAGGAAACATTCTTTTTCCCCAAAATAAAACTTTCCCAAGTCAATTCACTAAGGCCTATCTTTAATTTACAATTTGGGAAGCTCTGAAGCAGACAAAAGAAAAAGTTACTGTCTATTTTGGGATCATATTCAAGGCTAGATGACATTTGTTAGTCTCCTAATGTTTATCTTTGTTTTTGGCAAAGTAATACACTGAAAAAAGTGCCTATTTTAGAAAAGGTAATTACAGTATGTAATTTTTTTCAAAGGAGAAAAAATAGCATTAACACAAAAATTATGAATCTCTTCTGCTATAATCTTTTTATATACTATTTATGAGATTTCTTATGACCAAAGCAAAATAATTTTTTAATATTAGATTCTTGAATTTACCTTTACTGAACTACACAGCAAGATCAGATTACTGTCTGTATATTCACTTTACACATTTTATCAATCTACTCAATAAAATCATTGGAATTTGCTGATATTTTATTCCTGTCTTACTTACTCAAAATGGAAATATCTATGATTCAACCTAATAATGAAGAAGACATCTCCACCTCCATAATGTAAAGAACATTTTAGTATAAGTCAATTTCTGATAGACCAAAATGCCTTAATTTTGTATCATTCCGATTCAATTAATATAGGTGGGAAATATCATGACAGTTAAGAACACAAAATTTGGGGTGCTTGGGTGGCTGAGTTCTTTAAGCATCTTACTCTTGATTTCGGCTCAGGTTGTGATCTTGGGGTCATGAGATGGTAGCCCTGCATGGGTCTGCTGCTAGGAGTGGAGCCTGCTTAAGAATTTCTCTCTCCCTCTGCCCCTTCCCCGCCCACCAGACACCCCACCATGCTCTCTCTCTAAAAAATTAAAGTTTTTCTAAAAACACAAAATTTTGGTTTTTACTTCCTTCACTTTAAATTAGGTGATAAGTCTTTAGTGTTTCAGGCAGATTTCTCTTCCCTTCCCCCACCATTTACCCTTTTGCCACATATGCAGAACTCTGTTTATCAACTACCAGTGTATTTATTATGATTACAGGGCTGGAAGGGGAGTGGGGATTCCTTGCTAAACATCCTGCTCTCCTACTCTCTTCTCCCTGAGACAAAGTCTCTTTCCCATTTCCATTTACATCATGCTTTGTCTACTATTATTATCACTTCCGGAGTTTGTACAAGTCTGCTTCATTTGATCCACAGATCCAAAATACAACACCAAAGAAAATGCATGCAACATCTGAGAAAATGCTTGCAACATCAAATTGGCATTAGAGTTTTACTCCGAATGGTTATATCTGAAAATACTTCCAGTAATATATTTATCAATTCTTCAAGTTGAGAAATAAGAGGTGATTTTCAATATGGTTAAGTAAAACAAAAAACCCCTTGGCATCCGGTATGATATACTTGTGTTTTAAGAGGTCAAAACATCTTTTCAAATGGTTTCAGTAAGAGGAACTAGAGACAAAGCAAAAGGGTACTAAGAATGTCTTCTTAATGAGGCTCTAACTTATATAAAGGACTCAACAGATGGGCAGGTAAAGACATTTTCTCTAAACTGGCTCCAGCATTGCTTTTACCAATTATATTTCAGGCTTTTACTCCTCTGACGCAGATGTCCATCTTTTGCATATTTAATTGCTTCAGTCCTGTAATATATGGCATGTCCAGGACTCCCAATCAAATTATCTTTCTTTATCTAAGGAAACGGGGACTTTAAAATCAGACTAATCTGGGGCAATTGGGTGGCTCAGTCATTGGGTGTCTGCCTTTGGCTGGGGTCATGATCCCAGGGTCCTGGGATCAAGCCCCAAGTCAGGCTCCCTGCTCAGTGGGAAGACTCTGCCACTCTCCCTGCTTGTGTTCTCTCTCTCTCTCCTCCTCTCTCTCTCTCTCTCTGTCAAATAAATAAATAAAATCTTTAAAATAAAAATAAAATAAAATCAGGCTAATTCTGTCTCTGCCATTAATATAAAGAATATAAAATTATTACAGAATTACCTATCTCTTAGGTGTTTTTTTTAAAGACCTACTAAATTATATCAGTGGTATTTCACAAAGTAAGATAAAACAAATTAATTACATCGATCACTTACACAGCAGATATTACAACATGATCAGAATCACATTGTTGGAATAGGTATTATTAAGTCCCTGAAGTCTATTATTTGAAAATCAGTACTTTTGAGATAAGAAACAAAGATACAGATGATGCTTAAACTGTTTTACAGGTTTTTTTCCCTTTTTTAAAAATTTAAATTCAAGTTAGTTACTGTATAGGGTGGATGTTTACAGTTTTTACAGAACTTTAGCATCCCTTCGTTGACCGTAACAACACCTTTATAAGAGTAAATATTATTATTAATATTTTATATATATCAAATAATTGAGAGGTGATTTGGAACTGGAACTCTGGCCTTTTTATCCTTGTCCCAGGCTAGTCCATCTGGAATGGTCTAACATAAAATGCATTTATATGACATATTTTCATTAGAAACCATAGAATTATCAGTGACTCCTTTCTTTCAAATTATCTCTAATTCTTTTCTATTCCAACTCTGCAACATCTCATAGGTTTGTCCTGACTTTTGCGTAATACAGACTGAATTGAAGCCTCTCATCCAGGATCACTGAGCCTCCTCCACAACCCTCCCCTCCTCTGAACCTCACATTACAGCATTGCCAGAGTGCCTTTCTAAAATGCAGTTCTAACAGTGTCACTCCAGTGCCTGAAAACATTTGGTGGCTTGCTACTGCCTACAGTGGTGGTTCTAAACTGTGCACCTAGAGATCGCTGTAATTCTGAGAACTGGACAAAGGTGTTTAGAGCTGCTAAAATAAGCAACGTCAGTCAGCATAATTTGCCAGAACACAAAAATTAAGGGACAGAGCTGCATTTGGTTTTTGCCCTAGTTTTTGTTCTGTGTATCTTTTTGCCTATATACTGTTCGCCTAATGGACACGATAAATAACAAAATATCAAAATAACAAAACAAAGCAAACGAAGATTAATTCTGAGTCAACTCTACCTCATTCAAAATGAAAAAATAGCAGGGGTTATTTTCACCCCTGTTGAGAGGTAGGGGGGAATATGTTCTTATGATTTAAATTTGATATTGTATAAATGTCATTTTTTCCTAATTCAATGATTCAAATGATAAGAACTAAATATATGCTTCCATGACCTAGTAACAACTATAGATGTCTGTAAACTCTGCTTCTTGAACCCAAAACCACTTACATATACCTCTCTCTGAGGACTTCGGCAACTGAAATTCTGCACTCATAGTTCACTGATATACCCATCTCATTTTATTTTACTTTTTTATTAAACATCTGCTCCCGAATTAGTGAATTCACTGAGAACAGAAGCAACATGCTATTCATGTTTAACTCACAAGTGCCTGACACAGAGAAGTCACTCAGAAAATCCATGCTGGAAGAATCAGTGAATTCAATTTTAAAAGAGAGCAAGACTGCCAACTACGAGTTACAATTATGGACTTCTGGAAATTTCAAGTAAAGTCGGTAAATTTTCTGTTTCCAGTTTAATATATAATGTTAACATTATAAACATAAAATAAAACAGTTTTAGAACTATTTCACTTCGTGCTGCTAAAATAGCCAGGCAAGATAGTAAGTTCAATACAATAAAACTCCATTAAAAGCATGTCAATGTTGATTTTTAGGAAGTTTTTTAAAAACATACAGGACTCACAGCCATCAGGTTAAATTAAGGATCCAGTCAATCCTACAAAATTAAATTAAAATTGTAAAGAATTTTTAATTCTATGACCATAAACTGGATAATAAATATTAAATTGTCTTTCCATGCCTCCCCTACAAAATAAGCTGTTTCTACCTCGATGTACATGTTCTCAAGTGAAGAAAGAATGTGGATCAATTTCTATAAATGTCAGGGCTTAGATATAAAAGTAAACAAACAAATAAATACCCAATGGAGTTGCAATCATTACTTGACTGTTCCCAGTAAAATCTATAGAAAGAAAACCTGGCTGATACTTTTCACAGTGAAACATGCTTATTTTTTTTTTTATGTCATAAACAGATACCAAGTTTTATGAAGTTTATTATATCCTAGTATCCTCCTTTAAAAAAAAAAAACTTTTGAGACTACCAGATATATTCCCATGAACTTATATAACTGCAGATGTACATCTCATGGCCATGGAACATGAACAGCCAGAGGCATACTTAATGTGTACTAAGGCTTACGGTTTACATTTATATTAAATATCTTACTTGCCTCAATCTGATTTTTACGGCCTATGGTCTGTGGACCTGTGGTAATATGCATGAATGCATTAAAAGTCAGCATTTTAAGATGAAATCTCAAAACACTGTACGGTAGGTAAAAAACAATGGGAACTACTTACGGCCAGCAAGCAGGAACTGATAATACTGGACTGCATCTGCAGCGAGGAGCAGAGGGTGGTTTGCATTAAATGGTGGTTGCAATTCATTCCATTGAGGGGTTCTAAGGAAACAGCAGAAGAATATTAATATTTAAGGTTAATAGATGGGATGTAAATCACATCACTGTCACCACTTATAGACATTGATATAAACTCACACTATCTTTGTAATCATTAAAGTGAACTTGTTGGGAGTGCTGAAACCTAAAATACAAGGCCATCTTCTTAAAAAGAATAAAAAAGGTGGTGGTGACTCATACAATTACATAGAGCTGATATTGGTTTAATAGCAGAAGACCTTCCAATAGGATAGACAAGACATTCAAAGCACTGGACAGAGAGGAAGCATGTTATTCAATGTTCAAGATAAAGTAGCTCTAATTTTACCTAATTTCAGATAACTGCTGGAGCTCACTATTCTCAAAATATGTGTATATTTTTAAAATAAAATAAAACAGGTAAAAGTGCTTTTAAAAAACCCACACAGTTAAATTAATGGCTGACTTATTACAGACCTAATTAGAATCTGAGTTCCAAAATAAGCCATTTATTTCAACAATGAGGGTGCAGTAATTTTAATTAGATCTGCCTGTTCCTAAATAGCTTGATAAATAAGATATTGATCAGATCAATCTAGTCCAGTAAAGTAGTAGTAAAGAATGCTGGAGCCTTCAAAAATCAATATAAGAATATTTTAAAACGTCAAAAGGAGAAGGATCATTTTCATATCCATTTTTGTCTGTTTCCTTCCATACTTGTCAGGACAAATTTTTCTGTCTCTTCCATATCCTTATACACTGTGTTGAACAGGTTTTATTCTAGATTTTATTTCTCCCTCTTGACACTTGCTTATAAAGATTCTAATGATCATGTACTTCTGAGAAGGGCTCCGATTCTTAATAAATATTTCTACAGTGTTTAGCCACTATATCTTGGTGAAACCTTCCAATCTGTTTATATTCATTTCCAGTCCCCTTAACGGTTATTCCAATAAACTTTCTATTTTCAGTGAACATGAGACTGGAAATAGAGGAAGCACTAAAGCTCTATACGTGGAATAGAAAAAAAAAACAAACAAACCCAAGTTCTGGAAAATGTAATACAAAGATGCAAGGACAAGGTAACTCAAAGGGGCAAACAAAGACAACTGAAAACATGATCACACAAAAATCTGTACATGAATGTTCTCAGCAACATAATTCATGACAGCTAAAAAGTGGAGTGTCATTTACTGATGGGTAAATGAGAAGAATAAACAAATGGACACAAAACGTGGCATATCCATGCAGTGGGCTATTATTTGGTCATAAAAAGGAATCAAGTTCTGATGCATGTTATAACGTGGATGGACCTTGAAAACATTATGCTAACTGAAGAAAATCAGATGAAAAAGGTCACATGTTGTATGATTCCATTTATATGTAATGTCCATAGTAGGCAGATCCAAAGAGACAGAAAGCAAATTGGCTGAAGGGTTTGGTGAAAATGGAGAGACTGCTAATGGGTATAGGGTTTCTTTCGAGGGTGATGAAAATTGACTGTGGTGATGGGTGTACAACCTACTGAAAATTCACTTTAGAAGGGTGAACTGTATTATATGTAAATTATAAATCAAAAAAGGAATCACTGATACATGCAACAATAGGGATGGATCAAAATAATTTTGCCAGGTGGAAAGAAGCAAGACAAAAAAAAAAAGAGCACACACACTATGATTCCATTTATATAAAATTCTAGAAACTATAAACTAATCTCTGATGATAGAAAGCAGTGGTTGCCTGGGGCTCAGTGGGTGAGGTAGGGATGAAGAGGGGCAAGAGGGAGAGACTGCAAAGAGGCACAAGAAAACATCTGGGGGTGATGGACATACTTATAATGTTGATCACAGTGATGGTTTCACAGATGTATACATATATCAAATTTGATCAGATTGTACATTTTCAATATTTTATACCTCAATAAAGCTGCTAAAGGCAATGGAAAGAGGACCTACCTAACCAGGGTCCAGCTGGCTCGAGGTGAGGTCATCACTTCCAGTGGGGTGTCATCACTAATCTTGGGGGCAGTGCTGAGCGGCCGTGGCTCCATCATGTGCTCCACTAAGGTCCCATAGCAGCTAATGATGTAGAGAGACTCAACTATAACTTGTTTGGACTGATCTACAAACAGAAAAATAAATCCTCATTGTGCAATAATGGCATAAAAGGAGCACAGTGCAATTTTTACAAGTTATTGACCTTTCCATCCATTTTTGACGCTGTTGAGAGAAAATATGGCAGGAAATGTTTTATGTGGTGCCTGCTCCCTGCCTAAAGGTTGCTTCTTAGAAGTGAATGCTAATGAGTATGAGAATCAAAATATTTTTAAATCTTAAGCAATTTATTTCAAAAATGATGAAAAGATTCCCAAAATTCTAATACAATGAAACATTTCACAGCCTTTTGCATTTTTCTGCCATGTAATTTGTCCCCCATTATAAAAAATGAATGATAGCAGGTGGGATAGGGACGGACTGACTGGAAAGGAACAACATATGGACAAAAAAGTAGTTATGCAGGATGTACCAATTCAACTGCATGAGAGGCTCTCTGCATGCCTAAATCAGCCTAACTTCTCCTCTGCTTTCTCTCAGAACACTTTATTTTTTTTAAAGACTGATTTGTTTATTGGACAGGGGAGGACCAGAAGGAGAGGTAAGGAGAGAGTCTCCAGCAGACTCCCCTCCTCCCCGCACTGAGCAAGGATTCTTAACACAGGGCTCAATCTCATGACCCTGAGATTACGACCTGAGCCAAAATCAGGAGTCAGACACTTAACCAACTGAGCCACCCAGGCATCACAAACTTTATTTCTAAAATCTGGATTAAAACAAATAAATGAAAAACACGCACATCCTCCCTCCGCCAAATCTTCTTTCTTCTTTCCTCTCCATGGGATCACTGGCCTCTATGGTAAAGGAAGACCACTCATACTTTAAGGTCAGGTGCTGAATATGGTTCTAATCAAATGACTTTATAAGGAGTACACATGTCCTCACTACAAAAACAGGTTTAGTCCTCTATCTTGGGTTTTACAGTAAACCTAGGAGCATATAAAATGACTCATGAATGCTGGGTGGGTCACCTTATCTCCATGGCAGAGGAATCAATTACAGCTGATTTGAGAAAATGGCTAACGACCAGTCAGTGGGACATAAAGGAGTAGTAAGTTAAAAGGGTAATTAGAACAGAAGAGAGAAGCATTTGAAATTGAGCTTCACAGAGGGTTTC
Organism: Lutra lutra; assembly: GCF_902655055.1. Lineage (NCBI taxonomy): Eukaryota > Metazoa > Chordata > Mammalia > Carnivora > Mustelidae > Lutra > Lutra lutra. Next base: position 35,469,369 of record NC_062293.1, read on the forward strand.
AACTAGTAACAAAAAGTCATTTTGATAGCATCATTAAAACTAAGGAGGTAACAAAAAAATAGAGATGGGATAAGAAAATGGAAGGCTTGCATACTTTACTGTATCCTCTCCCACTTAGCCAAGGAACCTGCTGTGCCTGAGATCGTATTTCCAAGGAAAGGGTCACAGAAAGGCGATAACAAGGGAGAGGGCTGATGTCTGACTGCCAGTACTGAGCGTAAAGCAGGCCCATTTTGCCAAGAACAATACAGCCTGTGGAGCTGGGCAAAGAAGAGCCTTGCTAACAACTCAGTTTGTGACCTACTTTAATAGTGCTGAAATAATAAGGGCACAATCTTAACATTCAAAATTAAATACCTGGTCCACGAATGCAGGCACTCCTCTACACACAAACAATAAGGAGTAACATACTAAAGCAGTAATTATACAAAAATTTTAGGTATTGGTCTTGGCAAATGAAGCAGGGATTAAAAAAACACAACTCTAAGGGCGCCTGGGTGGCTCAGTGGGTTAAGCCGCTGCCTTCGGCTCAGGTCATGGTCTCAGAGTCCTGGGATCGAGCCCTGCATCGGGCTCTCTGCTCGGCAGGGAGCCTGCTTCCTCCTCTCTCTCTGCCTGCCTCTCTGCCTGCTTGTGATCTCTCTCTGTCAAATAAATTTAAAAAAAAATTAAAAAAAAACAACAACAAAAAACACAACTCTATAAACTCAAAGGAGCAATGGTTACCATAAAAGATGATTCTTAGAGGTGCGTGGGTGGCTCAGTAGGTTGACTGTCTGACCCTTGATTTCAGCTTAGGTTGTGACCTCAGGGTCATGGGATTGATCCCCATGTCAGGCTCCATGCTCAGTGTGGAGTCTGCTTGAGATTCTCTCTTTTCCTCTCCCTCTGCCTCTCCCCTCGCTTTCACACGTGCGCTCTCTCAAATAAATAAATAAATCTTTTTTAAAAAATGACTCATTTATGAGCAGGAGCCTGTTTTTATCTTCTAACTTATAACATGGCTGTTGGTGGTGTTTTTTTGTTTGTTTCTTAACGTCAGGACAGAGCTTTAGAAAACCCGGATTCAAACTCTGATGCCATCACTTCCTAACTAGTGCTTTCAGCTAAGATATTCAAACTTGTTGGACTCGAGCTCCTTGTCTCTAAAACAGGGATAGTTAACCTTAGAGGCAATGGCATGGAATTTGCTTGTCACAAATGTAAGTATAAAATAATGGAAAAATGCAGATTGGAATGGAATTAACAATGTTGAGGACACTGGTAGACTGTCATCAACAAAGCAAAATACATTCGGATGGGCAATTAATTTCACATTTATAGTGAGAGAATAGCCTTTGTCCTTAATGAGGCTTGACTAGTTGAGGAGAAACATGCTAACTGAATGGAAAAATGGATTCAGAGAATACTGGGTTCAAGATTATTCAAGAAGAACTACTATGAATTTCCTTCAAGAAACAAAAATTATAAGTGGCAAGTTTAAGCTTCATTAAGCTCCATACCTTTCTCTCTTTTCAGACCTGCATTATTTGCAAACCACGATCTGGATGTCCCGAACATTGCGGCCACACAAAATTCTCCGCCCATCGATTTGCTGGGTGAAATTTGTGGAGGCGGTTTAACTTTGCTTAAAAAATAAAATGATAGTAAAAAACAATTAACCATGATGGAATCACAGACCTCAAGACAGTAACATTATTTTCTTTAAAATTCCACCCCTGAGAATTCAAACCCTCCAATGTGGACATGCATTTTGCCTTAAGTAATATACTGGTGCTGTGAAACTATATTCTGCAGTAGAAGTACAATTAGTGCAGAATTCTGGAATATTATCACAATAGTAACATATAAAAACAATAAAAATTAACCCCTTTTTGAAGTATGTGTTGGTGAAATCCAAGTCTCTTCTTTTCAGATGGATAACATTTCCTTGAAGATTTTAAAATGGAACAATAGAACCAGTATAAGTATTTCACAATAATAAAATCATTTATCATTTCATTTTGATATATAAGATGTGAGACTGACAGGACAATTGAATGGAGATGGCATGTATGAAAACAATGAGATGATACAGAATGAAACCCCGCATATGGTTCAGCCACAATGCTACATACAGTTAGACAATGTAGGGGGAGAAGCTTGAATGTTCTAATGCAATCATATCCACTAATTAAACTATTTGTTTAGTTTTTCTTCAAGGCTTTGTGAAAACAATGTGTGTTTCTGCTCTGTTCTTCACACATTTGAGGACGCCTTAAGTCACTGATGTAACTGCCATAAAAAAGTACTTGCTTTCCTCTTTGTTTTCTCCAAATTAGCTTTTATACCATCACTTCTAATATCAACCTTTCATCTTCTGTGAAATTCTAGTATTTCTCTTCTGATTTGGCAAAGGCCTCCTCAAAGTTCACTGGCAATTCTGCTGACCACTTCAGATAAATGGTGGTCAGACTTTCTCTAATTCACACACCAGAAAATAGCCTCACTGCATACTGGTCAAGATCACAGCCCAGTTTGGACACCAGAGCTCTGATGTTCCTACACTGCTACTCAGTCTCCAGTGTCAAATAACATCATTTCTACCTTCTTGTGTTCACTGTCCTTTATCTCTTTATCTTTTAGTAAAGTATGATTAGGTGGAGAAAGATTGGGTTTGGGAGCCAGGAAGAAACCTGAATGCTGCCACTTCTTAGCTGTGTGACTTTGGTTGAGTTATTTAACTTCTCAGGGCTCAGATGGCTAATATGTAAAATAAAAATAGTAACGCCTATTTTATGGGGTTATTTTAAGCATTATTTGTTATTTATTTCTGTTATATTTCTTATTATTTGTTCTTTGTTCTCTAAGTGGGCTCCCTGGATAGAAGTACCATCCGAGTACTTCTTAGATATACAAATATTCATCAAGCCAAACTCCAAACTCTGGGGGTAGGGCCTAATCATCTGTGCTTTTAGTTTCAGTAATTTTTTTTTTTTTAACAAGACCTCCAAGAAATTCTGATGCATGCTCAGGTTTAAGAACCACTGTATTAGGGCAAGTGCGTAAGGGAATCACGGCAGTGCCTTCCTGTATGATGGTACTCAACAGGGTTAACTGTCTTCTACACAGCACACCACCTTCACCTAATTGTCCAAAACATCAAACTGTGCTTTGGTAATCTCAGTTTCCAGGTCCCTATGACACCTGAAATAGTTTTCCACGTATTTTATTTCCCCAGCCTTCTGCTCTGACATCTTCCTCCTACAGAAAGCAAAAAGTTTGGGTCAGAGTCCACTCTGATTGGTCTTTTTGGCTCTCCCTTTGTGCCAAATCCATGGTAATGCCCTTGCCATATATGAAAAGGCCTCTTCTTTCCATCATTAACATTTCTTAATCACTTCATATCATTACCCATAAAAACCACACCCCAGCCTAACCTACCAAGACCAGTCACAGTCAGACTTCCAGTGACAGGGAATTAAGAGACATGGTTTTTTAAAAAAAGTTTTTTGATGAAATGAATCTGGTTCTAGAAAGTTTCACATCTTCCTGGTTTCATCTACCACAACTACAATAACCTACCAGTAGAAAAGAAGACTCCCACACCTTGACCCCACCTACCCCAGAACAAACACGCACCTTTCCTAGGTATTAGGGTAACCGCCATCAAATTACACTTTCCAGTTATGATGCTCATTGCTGTAATACCTTAGAGTGTAAATTCTCCTTCAAAGCCTTTATTTCCATCACTGAACTGCTATCACTAAGCCAATAAGTTCCTATAACTAGCATCTTTTAGTTCCTTTGGCCATTTTTAACCCTTAGGAGTTTGGGGAGGTTGGAGAGAGAAGGAAAAAAAAGGCCATTCCAGAATTTACTGAAAGGTGTTTCCAATTACATAACTATGTGTTTTTACTAGAATCACCATCAGGGAACAATAATACTACAATGTACAAATAAGCTTCACAGGGACAAATTCAAAGCTCTTTGGAAATTACTGAATGCTATTTTTGTTTTTGTTTTTTTAAGACATGTGGTAAGCAATGAGAGAGAAAACAAGTGGGTATGACACTTCTTAAGAGAGACTATGGCACATATAAAGTATGCCTCCTAAACAGAACTGAAAAATGGTTGCTATTAGGCAAGATAGTTACCTTGATAACACAGTAATAAAGAGTAGAAATATGATAAGATAACAATTTATTCTTTGGCCATGCAAAAATCTATTCTGTATGTGTTTATTAGCTTCCAGTCTAATCAATTGATGTCAAAAGCTAAAACCTCTTATACTTCCATAACACAACACACAACTCAGCTTCTGAACACACAACTAAAAAGCATCAACATGGTATTATTTTACACAAACTCATTATCTCCTTCAGGGAATAAGTATCTTATGATAAAGGTATACTTAAAATTATGTAAAGAATGATCATTTTCATTTTTATACACTATTTCTTCTTTTTCCTCTGATGGGGCCTTAATAAATCACATTAGCAAAAGTCTGTGTTTAGTAAGTGATTAAAACAGTTTTCATCCCTGGAGTACCAGGGTGGCTCAGTCGGTTAAGCATCCTACTCTTGATTTTGGCTCACATCATGATCTCAGGGTTATGAGATCAAGCCCCACATCAGCTCTGCACTGGGTGTGGAGCCTGCCTGGGATTCAATCTCTCTCTCTCTCTGCCCCTTCCAAAAGAGTTTTCATCCCTGAGAATAACTTGGTATTCTCCTCCGTGGTGCAGTGCTGTCTAGTGGGGAGGAAGCATATCTGGTGAACATATTCATAGCAAGTCATTTCTACCATCAAACTACATTTGGGATGACTGTGGTATTTAACAAAACAGAATATATAAAGATATGTGTCTAGAAGACTTTCAGAAAAACTAAAAGGAGAAATAATATAAAGAAAAGATTATCACTAATTAAGTATTTCTACCCAAGGGAAGAAAAATTTCACTTTGACTCATTTGCCCTTTATCCTAAGTTTTAAAAGGACTAACAAGGAATTTGGAATGGAGGCAGAACTGAACTTTTCCAAAATAACCCAGAATATTTCTAATGCAAAAAAACCTTTTGTTGGCAGAAAAATAAAACACTGAAAAATGATACATATGTGAAAGGAACAAAAGATAAAAGTACTAGCCTTGTAAATCATGTTCACTTTTATTCTGGTGACCCAATCATTTTAGAAAAGCATTCCAATACCACCTTTTTTTCTATCTTCCTCTCAACATCTCCCTTTATCCTCCAAAAGGGGCTTAATAAATCCCATTACAAAACATTTGCAAGTTTTAAAAGAAGACCTGTGAGTGTTTGGAGGCCTTCCCACATTTATTTATTAATTTATTAAATAGACTGATATAAAAAAATAAAATTTCAATGAATATGGCACCCAGAAATTTAATTGTGTTGATCATGGTTTTAAAGAAAAACAAAACAAACTAATGGAGCTCATGGACTCCTCTGAGAACTCCTGCTCCTTACTCCCCTGAGTCCATCATAAATAGCCTCATGTTCAAAAATGAAAAGTAAAATTTGTCTTAATTTGTGAGCAGTGTATAAAAGAAAAATGGAATGAATTCAACTTTCATTATTATTTTTAACTTCCATTTATTATTTTTGCCCTACCGGGCAAAATAATGATCACAAAAATATCATATTTACTAAACTCAATACAAGAGAACAACATAATAAAAAGTAAAACAAAGAAAAACAAAACAGGGGCGCCTGGGTGGCTCAGTGGGTTAAAGCCGCTGCCTTCGGCTCAGGTCATGATCCCAGGGTCCTGGGATCGAGCCCCACATCGGGCTCTCTGCTCAGCAGGGAGCCTGCTTCCCTTCCTTTCTCTCTGCCTGCCTCTCTGCCTACTTGTGATCTGTCTGTCAAATAAATAAATAAAATCTTAAAAAAAAAAAAAGAAAAACAAAACAAATAAGGTACTAAATTAAAACTCAGGAGTTTCGCTCTTTTTCACTTCTATTGGGAGACTTAACCACCTAACTATAGCATGAGAATCATTTTCACTGCTATCGTAAGTTCTGGGGCTATTAACATTATGACGTCTTTTAAAATACTTACAAAGACTATTGAAGTTACCCCATTGGCTTTTACTGTATTATGTAATCCAGTCAGATTAACATATCAAATTTCTCTAGCCTCTTTTTCTCTCTACATCCTACTACAAAGAGAAAAAAGCAAAACTCTAATAATATCTACTTTAAAATTACAGAAAAATTATGTCCGTCTGGGTAAATCTACTACATCCCATAGAATAGGACGTAAGAGGGGTATCTGCACATGGCATGAAAAGCAGCAATGAGGTCCACTGCCTTGTTAAAGGACACAAACATGGAAAGAGTTAAATTGTGATAGAAGCACTGTTTCTTTCCTTTTCCACTTTAAATGTTAATACAATATTGCTGTAAGAATTACAAGTGGTATGTTATAATATCTTTGCATGTAAGAAAAAAAATCTTATCTTTATATTCCTCACTGTGATTGAGCTTTTAAAAGGAATTTAGAAGTTTTTTTCACTCTCAACTTTATTTTTCTAAGAGAAGAACTAAGAGGGAAACTGAAAGTATTTTATTTTAAATAAAGATATTAATAATATACCTAAAATTATTCTATCACAAATTATTCTTAAAGATCTAACAGATTTATGTAAACTTAAGAAGATTCTCCTCTTTATATAAAACTTTTCTTTCAAAAATGAATTTATAATATTTTAAATATCCTCAAAAGAACAAGATTAGTTTAAATGAACTATTTACATATATATAAACTGAATGGTCTCAGCACTAATTAAAACTTTAAATATAATTTGATATGTAAGTTTTAATTCTTCTTTAAATTAACCTGATATAACACAAGCCCAGGTTATGAGTATGGGATATATTCAAATGGGCTACTTTCATCTACACTATTATGTATATATTTTTTCTTTTGATAAGCAACTAAAAAATAACAGCAGTTTAAACATAATACTACATGTACACTGGGAGCTCAATAAATACTTATTACTTAATTGTAATATTGAGAGCAAAATTCATTTTAAAAAATTCACAATGGCTATTTCTCTTAAAATTTCTATATTAAAAATATGTTATATGTGTGATTCTTTTATAATATTTTACAACATTATATTATAATACAAATTATATTATATATAATTATTATATAAATTATATTATTATTATATAAAATATTATACAATATTTTACAGTCATTCGGACTCAAATATCCTGGAGGATGCATAATCCCCAGAGTTCACAAAATGGCTAAAATGTCGAAAACGGTCTGTACAACTTTCCAACAAGCTTATTTTGTTATCAAAAGGGCAGACATTATTTTAAACTGACTCACTGCAACTGCATGAATTTAAACAAACCAGTTTACCAAAGAATAGAGAATTAGTAGAAATTGTGATCTACCAAAAGCAAAATCTTAGCTAAATACAAAGGTTGCTACTTGAAAGTATTTAAAAAAATTGCACGAAATGTCCATTCCATTTTAAGAGGAACTATACAAATTTCATATTCTTCTAAAATACAAATATCACACTGCAACTGAAAATACCATAAACATATTTATTTGGCATAATGTTTTATTTCATAATGGTAAATAAAAACATTCTCAGGTTGAATGCTAAATATCAAGGAAAAATAGCAAAGACTATTAAAACAAAGAAACTCTTATAAACAAGCTAGGAGAAGTTGTCAAATTTATATTCATTTTGCTGCCTTAATTTGAGGTTTCATTAAGATCTTAATGGGAAAAACATGCACCACTAGTAAAGGAACGTATTTTAAAGGAGGATCTTTTAGGCTAGTATAAGTGACTAAAAACGAGTTTCTTGTGAGCTAACGATGGCATCAAACAGACCACAGAGCAGTCTTCTAAGGGACAGGCAATGATTTAAAAGTCTACTATATTTCATATATCCCTTTCTTTAATCTGGCTCTTTTAATCTTGTTTCAACCTCAAATCATTTCTGGTTGACAAGTGCTTTTGCTTAAATTTGAGGAGCACATAAGCTGTTGAAGGAATGGAGTTTTCTGATTTCACATACAACATTAGTTACTCCGTCTTTACTTCTATGCTAAAACTTCAATCTCTATTAACATACTAAACCTTTTTCTTTGTACTTAGAGAATGAGAAATTTATCCTAAGATGGAATCTAAGTTTGGTCTACAAAGAAATTTTGTCCTATGTTGAATCTGGCATTTAAAAACTGCTCATCCAAGCTTCTAAATAAGATCCATGTATCTTGTTTGTTTGGGGAAGAAATCTGGTTAACAAAAAGAATAAAGATTGACTTGTATGGATTTTTTACTCATTTATACGCTGAATTTCTTTAGAATAGTTTCAAGATCTGTGTCCTAATTTTGAGGCTGCATTTCAAGGACGTTTTTATGATTTGTCGCCTGTTCTTTTATGATAATGAAATTTTCAGATGTTCCTGTGGCAGATGACCACTGAAATTAGTTTGCATCAAATTATAGTGTACCTTCAAGAACTATTTCAGATTCTTTTTGTCCAGGAGAAAAACAGCTGAGGGGCTTTTTCCTGGGATAATAGGACAGTATGAACAATTCCCAGTAGCAGTTATGAGAACTACACACACACATGTGCAGAACTCTTTTAAGTATCCTGTCTACATTTATAAAACTGATATACTTTACATTGCCCCAAATTTCCTTTTGGCTCATTTAACTCTTAAAAGTGAAAAAACAAAAACAAAAACATATGATCAAATTTTAAAAAGCTTCTTCTCAAAAATGGTATTTTTCCCAAAAACAAGAAATAGCAGCAGAAGCATCTAACATTTACTGAGCTCTTACTATGTGCCAGGCACTGTTCTAAGCACTTTATATTGTCAGTTCATTTCATCCTCATGATGAACACATGCCATAGATGCTACTGGTAACTCCTTAATAGATAAGGAAACCAAGAAACAGAAAGGGTTTAGAAAATTACACAAGATCATATAGGGAGGGAGTGTGTGAAATGGGGTTTAAGACCTTGATGGTCTGATTCTGGAGCCCTGACTCTTAGCCATATGTTAAACATACGAGCTCCTAAATATTCTACTTTGCATCTTTACGTAATGACCATAATATCTAAGACTGATAAAATTGTAGTTTATGCAATGTAATATAAGAACTTATTAAATAAATAAGTTACAGTGAGTAGGTGCCAATAACTCAAAATAATAAATCATTTAGGAGCTTTTATGTGAATCACAAATTTCCTTATTATGTGGATCCTTAAATACCTAAACTTCTAAATAAAGAACAGAAAAGAACGTCAAAACAGAACTAACTCTATTCCTCTGGTACCAAATAAAATGCAATAATATTTATAGGGTATTTTTAGTAGACCTTAAATATATTTATATTTCAAAATAAATCATATCTTTGAATGTTCAGCACAATGTGTAGGGAGCTTCTCTATCATACTTGAAGCTTTAAACTTGGGTGTTAGCCTTGTCTTCTCACATATGCTAGCATTATGAGAGGATCCTTCTAATTTCTTATTTTTAATATTAATCTGTGATTTTTTTAATAGACACTTCAAGAAATGAAGTGAAACCAAAAAGCCTGCTCTTGTAAAGCTTAAATATCAACATTCATGTGCCATTCTACAAATTATTCAGTAATTTGGTGCATCTATCTGTGATCAGGCCATGCAACTGAAAACAAAAGTACAAAACAGAGTTACTTTCTGAGAGTACAGCAAATTAGGCATGCGGGACTGAACTGGGACTCACCATGGAGCTTTTATGGAAAAACACCCCGCTCCAAACAGATAAGGCCTTCATGGAAAAGGGGGGAAAATGCACAAAAAATTAGAGGAAAACTCATTTCACATTAACAAATACATGTATATCATACGGTTATAGAGTATGGATAAAATAACTGAAAAAATTAGTAATCATTTGCTATTCTGCTGCAGATACTAATGAGTCTGATATAACCAATAAACAGATTGACGTGAAATAACAAGTCCCTTAATTTTCATAGGATTAGCGATTTCAAAATGGTCTCTTTCTCCCCCTTTTCTGGAGTACCCCTGTAGGGTTTCTAAAGTAAAATAAAATAAACTTCATTTTAGAGGCACTTAAAACAAAGTACAGGTTAAATGGAATAATCAGATGGAGAAAGGGGTGGGATCAGTAGCAACAGATGTGTGGTTGTAGAACACAAAATGTTTAAAATCAGCTAGACAGAATGCAATAAAAAATTTGATAAGTATTATTCGCTCTTCATTGGTTGCAGCCTCAGGGCCACAGACAGAAAGCATGTCTTTTCCAAGCTACTCATTTAAAGTACATTGAACTGGGTATTGCTGGCCAAAGGAACAAACACCAAATAAAAGTAGTATGATTTATTTCCATGTAGGGTTGCATTCCAGAAAATCAGCATTTCTCTTAATAGTGATAGAGGCTGGCTTCTTCCACCTGGCCTGCTTTGGGCTAGGTTGGAATACCAGAAATGACAGCCACAATTGCTTGTTTTAAATATAACTGGGGATGCAAAGTCAGACTTCATGGTTACATGTATTTCTTACTAATATTCTGTTCACAGCCATTTCAGGCATGCTATGCATATTTGCACACAAAGAAGATGGGCCGATTTAATTATATACAAAATCAAATGTTGCTATAGCATCTGACATGGGGAAGGGAGACACGGATTGAGAAGGAAAGCACATTGGCAAAACCTGGATATTTTCTTCTTCAACTTTGGGGCAAAAAAACACCTCAAAAATAAAAATTCCTGCTAATTGATTAGCATTCATCTGCCAGTGGATTGAGTTTCACAAACGGAAACTTAGGGTAAAAGGTTTTCACAACACTGAGCACAATTCTGAGGACTGATGCACAAAAGAAACAAAGGAGGGAACAGAGAGGGAAGAGATACTAATTAGAGAAGAGCGAGCTGGAAGAATTGAGAGATTGAAGAAAAAAGCAAAGAAACCTCAAAAATGGTGTCAATGCAAAGCAAGGAAATCTCTCTTATAGTTAATATGACCACAACCAAAGATAGGATGTTGTTATTCACGCTAAACAGAGGATGTTCAAATTTTCTTAATCATGACCTGTAGAAATACATTTTAAGGTGCAAGCTGGTGTATACATGAATACACATAAATTGAAACAATAATTTAATGAAGGTGGGTTTTTTTCTGTCATCAACCTTACTCTTTTCTATTTCAATGTATTATAAACATTAATGCTGGGATTTTGTTACAATGAAGATCATACGTATTCTGGCGGGGTAGGTCTGAGTGGGGCCTGAGATTCCATATTTCTAACAAGCTCCTAGCTCATGTCAAAGCTGCTTGTTTGCAGAAACAACAGCAAAACTGCATTTTATTTTATTCTATTTCATTAATGACAAAAAAGTCACAATCACCTTATCTGACTTCATGATTCACAAATTATATCGGAAACAAAGTGTTACTGGAGCTCACAATGCACTCTGATGAACCCTAATTTAAATAACTGAGACCACGCGAAGACTCCAATCTCAATAACATGGTAATGCCGTGCAGAAAGGATCAGAAAATGGAAGCTCCCATACGTTTCAATATGCCCACAAATGCTTCCAAAATGAAGAGGTTACTGTCACCATATAGTACCCAACTTCCTTTAAGTTTCTTCATTAGGCAGGGCACACGATACAGTCCAATAGTTCAAATGATTCTGACACAGAAGCTGACCATCTGGAACATCTAGACATGAGTGGCTCTTCAGTGTATGTTATGTCAACACTGAGCAGTCTGCCATCTCATTCTGAATACCAGACTACAGCTAATTTGTTGTAAAACATTTGAAAGTTTTATCTTCATCCTTTATGCCTTAAAAGGCTTCTCTACCGACCCCCAAAAACCAACTAAATAAAAATGAAACAAAACCTTCAAGTTTCTACATTTCAAAAGGCCAGCTGATGTTCCCTACCTATAGCACCAGTAAATACCCTTTTTCCTAGGTTAAGGTTTCCTTATGTATCAAAAGGAAACATGTATTTGCCAAACAAATTAAACACAAGCTTTAAAAAAAATCTCCTAGATTTTCCTTTCTAGGCAATGGCAGTGTATGTTATCAATGAAAGATTTCAACAGCCGTCTCCTTCCCCACAATCCTAAAACGCACAGTTAACTCTCCAGACACTGTAGTAAACAGGCCTGTACTAAGTAGCAGCCTCGTCAGATTTAAAGACAATAATATAGGTCTCACTGTTCACAACATAACCCAATTGTGGGAGTTAAAAGTAACCCTTCTTCAATCAAATAAGGATCAACTGGCTAACACAGTTCAGGGAGAAAACAGAGAGCTGGAAGAAACTGAATGAGGACCCTCTCGAGTATACGCTTGGCATGTTCCCAATTTTCACTTACCCACTTCTTAGCCACCCCTGCAAACTGGACTTCTGCCACATACATGTAAAAGAAGAGCCACAAACTCCAAAGAATCAGAGTGGCTGACATAATTATGGACTTCGTATGGGTAGTGTCAGCTGTTCCTTTGAAATGTGCCTGTTTCATCTTTCCTCAGTAGCGAAAGAATGAAAATATAAAGTCACAAAGGACAGGCCCATGATCCAGCTGTCTTCACCTATGACTTCCCCTCCCCCTTTAAAATCCCACAGTTGTAGTTTTACATGAGGATAGTTAGGAGGAGGATGACAGTATATGAGTGGGAGTGTAGGCTGAATTAAAATGGTCTGTATTAACATATGCAACTCCAATTATGATGTTCAGATATCAAGAATTTCTGTGTTTTTCTAAATACTATTAAGTTTCAGCCAGTTTAACAAGCCTGCCATACAAAACCTATTCGCTCTGCCACAATTATATCCTTTTTGAGCTGAATTCTGATTGAAAAACAACAGGACTGGCCAAGAGATTAAAAATCCAGAAATATTTTTTATAGACTTATTTATAGTACAACGTGAAACCACTTGACCATTAGTTCTCAACAGGTTTCTTCTGGAGATTCTCAGAAGACAAGAAGGAATTATGCTTCATATCATAACAGTAATGCCATGTAAGTTTTTAAATGCTGATTCATTTTGTTGAATGCCACATAATACCACAAAAGCTTTGTTTTTAAGAGCTGAAAGGAAGGCAAACATGAAGATTTTTTTTTTAATGCAAGGGAAAAGTAAAACCAGATTTGATTTTGAATGTGCTAAAGTCTTCTGTAACTCGAACCTAGTGGTAAAAGGTATAAATGATAAGGTTCAATCATCTTTAGAGTTAAAAAAAACCTAGCTGGAGTCAAAGAGAAAAATTCTATGAACTTACTCTGAAAGTCCTATTGTTTTTTTTTTAAAGATTTTATTTATTTTATTTTACAGAGATCACAAGTAGGCAGAGAGGCAGGCAGAGAGAGAGAGGAGGAAGCAGGCTCCCTGCTGAACAGAGAGTCCGACGCGGGGCTCGATCCCAGGACCCTGGGATCATGACCTGAGCCGAAGGCAGAGGCTTTAACCCACTGAGCCACCCAGGTGGCCCTGAAAGTCCTATATTTTAACTGATCATTTCTAATGAGAATTCAGACATTATCATTTAACAGACATCAGAATGAGCCTATACTTACTATGAACAACTATATATCAACAAACTGGACAATCTAGCTGAAAAGGAAAAAATTCTTAGAAACACAACTTACCAAGACTGAATAACAAACAAATAGAAAATCTAAATAGACCAATTATTAGTAAGAAGATTGAATCAGTAATCAAAAATCTCCCACTGAAGAAAAACAAAGGACCAGATAGCTTCACTGTCTTCACTGTAAAAATTTAACCAAACTTTTGAAGAATTGACACCAATCCTTAAACTCTTCCAAAAATTCTTGGGGGACCTGGGTGGCTCAGTCATTAAACATCTGCCTTCGGCTCAGTTTATGATCCCAGGATCCTGGAATCCAGCCCTGCATTGGGTTCCCTACTCGGCAAGAAACCTGCTTCTTCCTCTCCCTCTCCCCCTGCTTGTGTTCCCTCTCTCCTTGTGTCTCTCTCTGTCAAATAAATGAAAAAAAATCTTAAAAAACAAACAAACAAACTCTTCCCAAAAAATCTGAGGATAGAACACTCCCAAACTCATTTTGTGAGGCTAGCATAGTCCTGATAGCAAAACCAGAAAATGACACCACTAGAAAAGAAAACTACAGGCCAATATCCCTAATGAGTATAAGATGGAAAAATTCTCAGGAAAGCACTAGCAAACCAAAGTCAGTAGCACATTAGAAAGGATCACTCACAATGATTAAGTGAGATTCATCCTGGGGATGCAAGGATGGCTCAACATAACACAAAGCAATCAGTTTGATACATTACATTAGTAAAATGAAAAAAAATCATCTGATAATCTGGCACAGGAGAAGGATTTGATAAAATTCAACATCTATTCATGATTAAAAACTCCTAAGAAATTAGGCATATAAGGAATGTATCTCAACACACTAAAGACAAGCACATCATACTCAATGGTGAAAGGCTGAAAGTTTTTCCTCTAAGATCAGGAATAGGACAATGGCACCCACTCTTACCACTCTTTTTCAATATAGTACAGGAAGTCCTAGCTAGAGCAATCAGGGAAGAAAAAGAAATAAAAAGTATCAGAGTTGGAAAGAAAAGAAGTAAACCATCTCTGTTTGTAAACGACATAACTTTATTTATAGAAAATCCTAAAGACTCAACCAAATAACTGTTAGATCTAAACAATGAATTCAGTAAAGTTGCAGGTTATAAAATTAGCATACAAAAATCAGTAGTGTTTCTACACATTAAGAACAAATTTTCTGAAAAAGAAACAAGTGAATCAATCCCATTTACAATAGCATCAAAAACAACAAAGCACTTAGGAATAAATATAACTAACAAGATGGAAGATCTCTACTCTGAAAACTACAAGACACTGATCAATGAACTCAAAGAAGTATACAAATAAATGGAAAGGGATCCTGTGGTCATGGATTACAAGAATTAATGTTAAAATGTCAATACTGGGGCACCTGGGTGGCTCAGTGGGTTAAAGTCTCTGCCTTCGGCTCAGGTCATAATCTCGGGTCCTGGGATCGAGCCCTGCATTGGGCTCTCTGCTGAGCGGGGAGCTTGTTTCCCCCTCTCTCTGCCTGCCTCTCTGCCTACTTGTGATCTCTCTTTGTCAAATAAATAAATAAAAATTTTAAAAAAAGACTTGCTTTAAAAGAATAAAATAAAATGTCAATACTACCCAAAAGCTATCTATAGATTTGATGCATTCCCTATCAAGATTCCAATGGCATTTTTTACAGAAGTAGAAAAAAAAATTCCCTAAAATGTATATGGAATCACAAAAGACCCCAAATAGCCAAAGAAATCCTAAGAAAGAAGAACACAAGCAAAAGGCATTATATTTCCTGATTTCAAGTTATACTATAAAGCTATAGTCTTCAAAACAGTATGGAATTGGCATATAAACAAATAGACCAATGGAAAAAAATCATAAGTGTACATGGTCCTCTAATATTTGACAAGGGAACCAAGAATACTCAATGGAAAAAAGTCTCTTCAATAAATGTTACTAGGATAACTGGATATTCATATGTAACAAATGAAACTGGCCTATATCTTACACCACTCACCAAATTAACTCAACATGGATCAAAGACTTAAATGTAAGGCCTGAAGCCATGAAACTCCTAGAAGGAAACACAGGAACAAAAGCTCCTTGACATGGGTCTTAGTAATAATTTTTAAAATATGACACCTAAAATACAAGCAACAAAACTAAAAAGCTTCTGCACAGCAAAAGAAACCATCAACAAAGTGAAAAAACAACCTACAGAATGGGAAAAAATATTCACAAACCATCTATCTGTTAAGGGGTTAATATCCAAGATATATAAAGAACCACATGCACTCAAAGGCAAAAAAACAAATAACCCAATTTAAAAACGGGCAAATGACTTGAATAAACATTTTCCCAAATAAGATATACAAAAGGCCAACAGGTTCATGAAAAGGTGCTCAACATCAGTAGTGATTAGGGAGATGCAAATTAAAAGCACAATGAGATACTGCCTCATACCTGTTGTTAGCATGGCCATCAGCAAAAAGACAAGAGATAACAATGCAGCCATGGATATGGAGAAAAGGGAACCCTTGTGCATTGCTGGTGGGACTATAAACTGGTGCTGCTGCTATGGAAAATAGTAAGGAGGATTCTCAAAAAATTAAAAATAGAGCTATCCTATGATCCAGCAATTCCACTTCTGGGAATCTACCCAAAGGAAATAAAAACGTGAACACAAAAAGATATGCACACTGATGTTCATAGCCTTATTTTCCATAGCCAGGACATGTAAACAACCTGAGTGTCCACTGATGGACGATGGATAAAAATGTGATACACACACACACACACACACACACACACACACACACACACGGTGGAATATTATCCAGCCATGAAAAATGAAGAAATCCAATCACTTGAAACAATATGGAAAGACCTTGAAGGCAATATGCTAAGTGAAAAACATTAAAGAAAGACAAATACTATGATCTTGTTTATATGTGTAACAAACAAACTCATAGAAAAAGAGATCACACTTGTTACCAGATGCGCAGGGTGGAAGAAGGGGGAACTGGAGGAAGGTACCAAAGGTATGCATTTCCAGTTATCGGATAAATAAGGACTAGAAATGTGATGTACAACATGATGACTACAGCTAACCCTGCTATATGAAATATAGGAAGCTATAAAGATAGTAAACCCTAAGAGTTCTCATAGCAAGGAAAAAGTGTTTTCCTTTTTTTCTTTTCATCTTTCTTTTCTTTTTATTGTATCAATAGAAGATGGATATTAGCTGAACTATTGTGGTAATCACTCCACAACATATGCAAACCAAACCATCACGCTATACACTTTAAACTTACATAAAATATATGTCAATTATTTCTCAATAAAACTGAAAAATGAATAAGCCCATATAAATATTAAATATACTAACCACCAAAAAAATAGAGGAAATGCTATACAACACAATGTGTAAAATTATAAAGTGAAACCATATTCTCTTCCAATATATTCTAGGAATTTTAATGACTCTGCTACATTTTGTGGAACCCCATAAGCAGCTACTGAAATGGACACACAATTCCCACATGCATATAAGCAAATTAGTTCTTGTGTCACTTTTTTCAAGTGTTACTTTTAAATTTTCATTCGTTTAATTTTAATCACTCCCTACTAAAGAGTAGCACTGCTGGCTTTCAAATTAGTGATTTGTAGGGAAAACTGGAGCTGAAACAGACAGCTACACTACCTAATTTGAGAAATACTCAACATGCAAATTTAAATTACAAACTCAAGATTTTCATTAGAAAACATTAGATAATGTTCAAATTCTGCCAGATGTTGCAGAATAGAGACTAGAGTAGCACAGACTTTCAAATTTCTGTAGAAAGTTACACCTGCTGATTTTTAATAGTAGGCTTCGTTCAAAAACTACAAAATCCAAGGATTTATGGCAAAGTGGAACAAACATATGCAAAGTAAACATATGCAAAGCATAGGTGGACTTTAAGTACTCTAATGATGGAGTACAAAATTGTAAACCCAAACTATGGTAAGTATATATTGTACATGCAGATCTATCCATATCCATCCTAATGAAAATACAGTGTCCATTATTTTATACCTGGGACCAAAGATTTATAGCTTACTTATCTAAAACTAACACCTACATGAGACAGGGCTGGAAAGTAGAGAATTATGATCCACTACTCTACCTGGTGAGTCTTTCTCCAAATCCTTCCTGTTTAATTCTCGGAGATTCCCCTATAAGGTTTGGGGCTCAGGCCAAACTGTGTAGATAAGTCAAGGAAGACCTAACTGAATTTAAAAAAGACGCAATAGACCTTTCTTCAAGGTCTACTATATCCCGATGTCATTTACTTACTTAGCAAGCTCCATTCCAAATTTGGTCTACAAATTTCAAGTAGAGATAATCAAATAAATGCTATGAAATGTTTCCATTTCTAAATAAGAACAATTACCTATGTTTTCCTATTGAAAGTCTTATTCAGCACTAGCCAAGGACAGTGAATAAGGCTTAGAAATTAGGTAATTAGGCCTGGTGGGAACTTATATAGTGTATAGCTAAAAGATCATAATCCATACATATAAACTTGCATTCTTCACATGAAGAAGCTTACGTAGGACACACTGGTAATAGGTACCAGAACCAAATGAGAAGTCAGGGCATCAGATTCCTATGTTAATAACCTTCCCCTATATGACCTAACTTATTTCTACAGAGTTGTGCCCAAAGTTCCTAACACCCACTTCAAATTGCTCCCAAAGAAATGGATAAGTATAAAGATGGGGAGAGGGAAAAGGAACAGAAGCTGCTCCATTTAAGAAAAAGGAAACTTAGGAAAGACAAAAGATCATCTCATTACTTCACTAAGAATGGTCAGTGAAGAGCAAGGAAGTGACTTCATTACCAATGTCTGCATTTTTCATTCCCATGAAATCACTCTGATCTTTTCAAAATTTACTGCTCTCTGTGTCTTAACAATGAGGTATATATATTAGCAACTTTAGATTTAATGTACATAAAATTAAGCATACTGATGAAAAATTATCTACTTAGTAAAATTTTACATAGGAAGCATTCAAAAAAATTTTTATCACTTACTTGATTCATTAACTCAGCCAAACATCTATCAAATGCTGCTTAATAAATCCCTACTATAAATACTTAACACTCCAAAATAATGCAATTCCTTAACACCCAGTTTCACTTTACTAGATGAGACCTACTCTTATTTACATATCATAAAAACATGATGGAGATCTTTCCAATCCTCCAGTCTTAGACTGGAAGAAACTGAATTCTGTTTAAATGATTGTTGAACCAAATGATTTCTAGCACTTCATTTGGCTTCATCAGTGTATACTGTAGTCAGGTTAAGCAACAGCTGTTACCAAAATAGGCCTTATTTCCTCCAAGTGTTGCTTCAAGGTACAGAACATGAAGGTGAAAATACATCTGTCTTTTGCCATTTGTAGTCCTACTGGCCTTGTGCATGTCTTGGAGTAAGACAGATGGTCCCTGACACTGCACAGGCTTCCAGGGATATATATTTCCAAAAATAAGAAGGCAGATGTGAAATATGGTAAGCACACGTTTTATCCCCTCAAGGTTTGAACTGAGGCTTCCATCTCAATTTGAATATTTAAATATAGGATCCTAGGCAATCCTTAGAAATCTCTGTGCTAGAAATACAACTTTTTATGCTTATTTTGCCTTTATGCCAAATATCTAGGACATGGAATAAATAAATGCTGATCTAACCGAGGTAGGTATATAATTTTATTAGATAGATTATCAGGTATGTTGGAAGTAGTCACAGAGTTTACACGTCTATAAATGAGTCAGCTCTGTGTTGTATTTCTACATAATCCATGTAAAATACTCCTTGTTAATTTTTTTTTTTAAATGCTAGGAAAAGAATGGCATAGAAGCAAAGTTAGAGTTAAACTGGAATTTCCAGAATGAAAAGAGACCTGGAATATGAAAAGCCTATTCGCTCATCAGTCTAGTGACCTTAATATGGCAATCAAAATCCTCAGTAAATACAATGAAATTTAATGGAAATAATGCAAATTTTCTGACTGCAGATTGAGAATTGGTCATAGTAAAAAAATTTTAATAAAAATGAAATAAATATAGCCTTTAAAATCTAATGAGATGAAATCTAATGACATGAAATGTATGGGATTTGGTTCAAATCAGCATATATCAAAAACAAAAATTAAGGGAATGTATTATATTCTCATGAAACAAATATTACTTTTTGTAAGGCAAAATACATGTATTTCCATGAAAATGATCCAATTTAAGAAAATAAAACCACAAACTGTATTCTCAAAATTCTATAACCAAACATTGGGGTGACTTAGAGTAAAAGAATTACAAGGAAAGTCCCCTATAGCAATTTCTGGATACAATCAACGAACCCTTCAGAAAGTGGCTGACAGGTATGAAGTCTTATACTCTAGCAATAGCCAACTATAAATTACAAATACTATTATTGAAGTATTTATAGTCACTATGATCTGTGTTAATAGGAAGCGAGAGAATAGAACAGAATAGAATAGGAAGAATAGGGAGGAATGGGGAAAAAAGAATTATAGGTGAAGGGGGTAAAAGAGTAGGTGGGGTAATTTGTGGTGCACTAAAGGCTCTGGCACAAATAGAGAACTCATTAAAGACAACAACTACAATTAAAAAACCTTAACAGTGAGTTTTAAAATCTCTTCTTTTGATACCTATACTATGGTTTTAGAAGAGGATATCCTTGTCTTTAGAATTTATATAATGAAATTTATAGGAATAAGGGTTACTAAGTCTACAAATTACTTTGAAACAATTTAAGAAAAATATGGGGGGGGTTGTGTGTCTGTACACAAGTGGGCAGAATGAACAAATATGAATGATAAGGCAAAAAGGAGAGAGTGTTAACATTTGGGAAATCTGAGTATACAGGAATTCCTTTTACTTGTCTTGTAACTTTTTCTGTAAACCTCAATCTATGTGAAGATTTTAAAAATTACAAACCAAGTATTCATTATGGGACAAATATTATTCTCTTTAAACACTTCAGCATAGGACATGCTAAAAAGAATTTAAAAACTCAGCAAAAACAGAAAGATCTGAAAATTGAGATAAATGGCCAAGAGAACAATGCGGTATTTTGAACTAATATTAATTTCAAAGTATGTAACTCAAATTCATATAATTGATTTCATTAATAAGAAACTACTAAATTGTCTATCAGGGGGCATAATACACATACTCTAGAAATCAAGGAATTGTGACTTTTTAAAAAGACAAGGAAACACAGAATTTATCTAAGTTCATAAAGTATGCAGCAGAAGGAGACACCAGATGATTACTAGTTTCTGCCCATCTAAGGCCAGAGAGAGCAACAAGAGACAGTGTGAAAGAAAGACTAAA
The DNA here is from genome assembly GCF_902655055.1 of Lutra lutra. Taxonomy (NCBI): domain Eukaryota; kingdom Metazoa; phylum Chordata; class Mammalia; order Carnivora; family Mustelidae; genus Lutra; species Lutra lutra. The sequence continues at coordinate 35,490,382 of NC_062293.1, forward strand.
TGAGAGACTATGTTTTCATGGTAGAAAATTTCAAATATATACAAAAGTAGACTTAGTTTCCACTCCTCCCCACAAATATATTGAATTAAATTCTAACATCATAGAATTTCATGTATCATATTTCAATCACTATCTTAGATAGACAGATATCTACATATATATGGAAAAGCTTATCTGAAATATATGTATATATATATATATATATATATACAGAAAAGCTTATTTGAATAATCATATATATATGGAAAAGTTAATTTGAAAAAGAAAGCTAATTCTTTGCATTATAAAAACAGCATAGCTCTTACATTTTAAAAACAACAAACACCAGAAACAAAGCTAGAATTAAATTCAAGAAGAACAATTTTGAGTATTCTTTGACTTAGATTCAGGAAACACACATAAAATCTCATAAGTACTTTGCAGAAATTGTACAATGCTCAGTTGAATCAAGAAGGTACAATTACATACTGATTTCTATGAGTAAAAAAAAAAATATTATGATTCAAGATTTATCCAATTTTTACTTGATTCTGCATCCCAAAGAGTAACATCATAAAAGGAAAAAATGAGCTAATTGTAAATATAAGTTCATAAGGTCTTTCTTACTCATGGCTACACTTACTTATTTTAAAATAAAGAAACGAAGAGGAAAGGGAAGTCAAAATTCCACTTAAATTACTTAACACAAAGAGTTAAAAAGCTGAAACCAATTTAAAAAGAAAGGAATATAGGCCAAATGATCTATATCATAACATGTCCGATTTGGGGCCTTAGGTTTGTTCTATTTTTCCTTCCACCCAACCCTTATAATGCAACAAACTCAATTTTATTTCTGCATTCAGCAGTAAGATCATATTTGTATACAAATACCACTCCACTACATAAAGGGTCCATTTCTGTGCCATGGTGAAATCTGGAGCTCCAAAGCCTTATCCCTGAGAATGAGTATTTCTCCTCACAAAAGTGACTTCTACAAACACTTTACCACCCAGCACAAAAATATTAAGACCTTTTCATATAACAGCCAAGTAATTTACTCTATTCCTTTTGTTGGAAAGACCCTGAAGACTGTTTGAAGCCAGGATTGGGTTTTCTCTGGACTACATGAATACAAAATTTAAAACAGTTGTTTCATTTCAAAGTAGGTTAAACCTCAGGATTGCTTATTGATGATATAGGTAATTTGCCTAGAGACATATATATTTTCTTGTACAAAATGGAATTTCAGAGTCATCACACAATTGATCATCTAATGATATCTTAGATATCACACTTTACTTTCAGGAACCCAAAGAAGTGATAATTTTATATTCATAGCCAATAGTAATTAAAATTTTTAAACACCTAAAATAAGCACAGACACATCAAGTGAGTCATTAGATATCTTTGAGGATGTTAATGACCAATCATGAGTAAAGCCCAAATTTTAGGACTCTGGCTTTTGAAAACTACCCATAACATCATATCAAACTGACACTAATGACAGATTATTATATGTAAATTATACCATAATACAGGTGATTTCTTACGTATTAGAAACACAGTTGTCATCTGAGGTTCTTTCCTTAGTGTTTGGACCAGTTAAAATTTGGGAGTCATTATAAATCCAGATCATAATGGATTTTGTCCACAAAAGCAAGAAACTGACACTATTTCCAGACAAAACCAAGAGGCAGGAAGTAAGTGTAAGCCTGAGGAGATGGGTCTGGTTTTTATTAGCCAATACTAGTTTTCACACTTTGTCACTGCTTTGTTTTTGCTACAGATGTATATGTACATGGTTGTATTCAGGTATGTTTGTGCATGCTCTGTACTTAATCTGCTGCCATTAGTTTCATGTGGGCTGGAAATAAAGAGCGTAATTAAACCACCCACAGGAAATGTACATTTTATTTTTATGTATCCAATCCTCTGAAACAGCTATTTTTAAAAGTATCAAGCCTAAGGTCTTACCCTGTTCGTTTGGTGATGGTCCCTAATGTCATTGGCTGCTTGATTTGTGCAAGAGGCATCAGTACCATCAAGCTGGGGAGAGGAGAGAGCCGGGGATTGCCAGGATTGTTGTTGGCAAAATTATTGTAGGAGTCTTGGCTGTTTAGTTTCCCTATAAAAAGAAAAAAAGAAAAGCATCACCAAGGGACATCTCCTTCTCTGATGGGTTTGCACTCACCCCACTAATCATTTAAGAAAGTTATCAAAGGCAGAACTGATTCCAAAAGAATCATGGTTATTATGGATAGGAAAAAATAAATAAATAAATAAAGGATACTGGTAACACCAAGTATGGCTTATTATAAACAGAGACTTTAGTCTTTGTGGGGAGAGGAAAGGAAGATACAGAATTGGATAGATGTTAAATGGTTATATAAATAATCAGTATAAAATTTAATTATAATTTTTTGGTGTTATGAAGAAATATAGGATCGTAAAAGAAAACACAACAGGAAGATGTAAAAGTAATCTAAAGAAGGTATGGAGCATTTCTCTGAACAGGTTTGAGAGTAAATGGGTATAATACTCCAGCCACAGCAGCCTGTGAAGCCTGGGAGGGTGAAAGAAACGTGAGTCATAGATGAGTATCCAAAGACAGTACGGATGAGACTAACAAAAGTCATAGGCAAAAACATCACCTTCTTCTCAATATCTACCACACCATACCATAAAATTTAAAAACATCAAATCAAAACCTCCCTTTTTTTTATGCTGGGCATTAATATAAAAAATAAAAAGAGTCATTATGGCTCACTAATAACCAGGAAAAACAAACTCATCTGTGAAATAAAATCTGATCCACAAAGTGAATAATTGCTCTCAGCTCACCAGGAAGCTAAACTTCTCCTATGTACTTATCTTTTCTCCCTCTCCATGGTTTTGTATTTTCCAGACTGTCCTATAAATGAAATCACAGAGTATGGAGTTTATTGGGTCCAGTTTCTTTCACTTGCCAATAAGCATCTGAGATTCATCTACTTTATATTTTCCTGAAAGTATCAAGAGATCTTTCCTTTTTATTCCTGCATATGATCCTATTATATGGAACTAGTTCATTTGTTTATCTTGTCACTGGTAAAAGGACATATGTTTCCAGCTTTTGGCTATTGCAAACAAAAGTACTGTAAACATTTATGTACAGGTTCTGTATGAATACAAATTTCCTTTTTGGATAAATCATCTAGAAATGGAATTGCTGGTCGTATAGTAAATGAATGTTTGCATAGGTATAATAATTGAGACTGCATTCTCACCAGTGAAGTATGGTAATTCCAGATCTTCCATATCCTCACCAATATTTGGTATTGTTGCTCTTTTTATTTTAGCTATTCTGGCTTTTATTTGGATTTCTCTAATGCACAATAATGTTTAGCACTTTTTTTGATCATGCATTTATTTGTCATCCATATTTCTTTTTTGATAAAGTGCTCAAATCTTTTGCCCTTTTTAAGAACTGTGTTAATATTTTTTGTTGAGCTATAATTCATATATTGCGAAAGTCACTCTTCTAAAGTATATAATTCTGTGTTTAGTATATAGAGTAGCACAACCATGACCACTATCAAATTTCAGAACATTTTTATCACCCAAAAAGAAAGCCCATACCCATTAGCAATTCCTCCTCCTTTGGTCCACCCCTCAGCCTTTGACAACCATAATCTCCTTTCTGTTTCTATGGATTTGCCTATTCTGGATACTTCAGAAATGGAATCATACAATGTGGCCTTTTGTGACTGCTTCTTTAATTTAGTATCTTTTCAGGGTTCATCCATATTGTGCCATATATCAGTTCATTCTTTTTTTATAACCAAATAGCATTTCATTGCATGGATATACCACATTTTATTTATCCATTTATCAGTTGATGAACGAGTTGTTTCCACTTTTAGGCTATTATGACTAATGTGTCATAATGTGCACAGGTTTTTTATGGAGACATGTGTTTTCGGTTTTCTTGGGTATGTATACCTAAGAATGGAATTGTTAGGTCTATATTTAACATTGTGAGGAACTGCCAATCTGTCGCTGCACCAATGTATGAGGTCTCCAGCTTCTCCACATCTTCAACAGTACTTGCTATTATCTCTTTTATTTTAGCCATCCTAGTAGATATGAAGTGGCATCTCATTGCAGTTTTGATTTGCACTTCCTTAACTACTAAGGATGTTAAGTATCTTTCTCATGTGCATTTTGGTAATTTGTAGATCTTCCTTGGAGAAATGTCAATCCAAAACATTTGCCCATTTAAAAATCAGATCGTCTTTACATTGTTCAATCATAAGCGTTAATCATATTCTCTGGATACAAGTTCCTTGTCAAATATATGTTTTACAAATATTTTTCTCCCATTCCACGTGTTATCTTCTCACTTTCTTCATGGTCTGCTTTGAAGCATGAAAGTTTTTAATTTTCATAGAGTCTACTGTATCTATTGATTCTTTAGTTGCTTTTGCTTTTGTTCTCAGATCTAAGAACTCATTGCCAAATGCAGGGAAACAAAGATTTATGCCTATGTTTTGTTCCAAGAGTTTTTTATTCTTATCTCTGACATTTAGGTTTCTGATCCATTTTGAATTAATTGTTATAAATGGTGTGAGGCAGGGGCGCCTGGGTGGCTCAGTCGTTACATGTCTGCCTTCGGCTCAGGTCATGATACCAGGATTCCGGGACTGAAGCCCACATCGGGTTCCTTGCTCAGCAGGAAGCCTGCTTCTCCCTCTCCTACTTACCCTGCTTGTGTTCCCTCTCTCGCTGTGTGTCTCCCTGTCAAATAAATAAATAAAATCTTTAAAAATAATAATAATAAATGGTGTGAGGTAGGGGTTCACTGTCATTTTTCTTGAATGTTGGATATCCACTTGTTCCAGCACCATCTGTTGAAAAGACTATCCCTTCCCACCTCAATGGACTGTCCTGTCACCCTTGTCGAAAATCAAATGGCTACAAATATAAGGAATTATTTATAGATTTTACTCTCACATTTTAAAAGTTCTTTATATATTCTGGACATAAGCCTTTTGGAAGATAAACAATTTTCAAATATTTTCTATCACCCTGTAACTTGTCTTCTCATTCTTTTACAGATCTTCAACAAGCAAAAGATTTTTTTCCCCATAAAGTCCACTTCATGAATTTGTTTCATATATGCGGTGTTGAACTGATAAACTATCTGCCTAACCCCAGGTCAAAAAATTCAATCTAAACATTTTTAAGTTTCATGTTTTAATTTATGTATATATTTATATACATATTTACATTTATGTGATTTATATTATATGATACAGTTAATTTCCTGTAAGTTATGAGATATGATTTTTTTATGTATCAATGAAATGAAATGAAACAAATGAAAGCTAATAAAACAAGAATCTCCAAAGCTTAAGTAAATGAAGTTTATCACAACTTTACAAGTAGGGGCTTAGGATTTTTTTTCTATTTATTTTTTTAATCAGTGCCCTCAAAATATAACTGATAATGTCTATTATTCTAATATTATGATACCTGAAAGCCTGAGGCAAGGCAGGATCCATAATCTCTGTAATTCTTTCTATTTAACTGATATGTTGGCCAAATGACAAATTTTGAACTAAATTTTGTTGAGCAGAAATGTTAAACCAATTTTTCTTAACACAAATAGAAACCACATACAGTCACTGAAAAAAAAAGAGAGAGAGAGAGAAAGAGATGAGCATATCAAAACAGAATATACTATATTCTGGAATAGAAGCATCCACTTGGGCATTTGGTATTTCTGTATTATTTGGTGTCACCACCTTGTGGCCTACAGCTACAAAATCCATGTAAGTTACAAATCTCACAGAGAGTAGGGTATGAAATATAAAGGCAAAAATTGTTATGACATTGTCAAAGTCCTCTTCAGATAAAAGCCACACGGAATTAGAAATTTTAGGTGATTTTGCTTGTTCTTCTGAATTTCCATGTTTTGAATCTTGGGAATTCGATTTCTAAATAACTTATAACTTCTAAAATAGACATTACACAAAGATCTGCCCAAATACAGACAGACTACTACAGATAGTACTTCAGTTTTAAAAAACTCTGAGAACCCCTGTTCAGTCACCTTTTCCAAGGAAGAATAATGATTGTGAAGCATCTTTGTAACAGTAAATAATGGTTTTTCAGAGGGACTAAAGATTGGAAAAGAATAGGGAAAAATCATATTGAATTTCTTTTCTGTTTAGAGATAGCCAGTGGTTTGATGCCCTTCTTCAAGGGGTCATTATATCCAACAAAACTTGCTGCTTCCACCTATAACTTGTCATTCTCTGCAAAAATGCCAGCTAGGATTTTGATTGGGATTGCAATGAGTCTGCAGATCAGCTAAGGAACTACTGCCATCTTAACAGTATTGTCTTCCAAGCCAAGAACTTGAGATGCCTTTTCATTGATGTAGGTATTCTTTCATTTCTTTGCACATTAGTTTGTAGATTTCTGGGTACAAGTTTCATACATCTTTGGTTAAATTTATTCCTTTTTTTTTTACGTGACTTGTAAAAAATTTTTTCCTTTTTTTTTTTGTTTTATAGCAATTTTATTCATAATTTCCAAAACCTTGAGGTAAGTTGCATGTCTTTCAGTAAGTGAAAAAGAAATTTCCTTAATTGTACTTTTCAGATTGTTCATTGCCAATGTAGAGAAATACAATTAATTTTTGTACATTGATCTTGTATATCCTATAACTTTGCTGAACTTGCTTATTTCAGTTTTTTTGTGGATTCCAAATGGTTTTCTATGTACATGATCATGTCATCCCCCAAGAAGAAAGTTTTGCTTCTTCCTTTCCAATCCAGATGACTTCCATTTCTTTTACTGCCTAAAAGCCATGGTTACAACTGCCAGCACAATATGGAATAGAAGCGGCAAGAGTGATTCACTTTGAGTTAATTTTTGTATATGGACTGAGGTATGAGTTGAGGTTCATTGCTCTGAAGTTGGACATCCACTTGTTTCATCACCATTAAAAAGATGGTCCTTGCTCTACTGAATTGCCTTTTCATCTTTGTCAAAAATCAACTGACCATATCTGCATGGATCTAATTCTAGATTTTGTTCCATTGATCCATGTGTCTATTCCTTCACCAATACCACATTTTCTTTATAACTGTAAATCTAGAGTGATTCTTAATAATTCATGCACTTACACAGAAACTTTATAGAAAAATTTCCACACTCTCCATGTTATGATAATGACTCCCGTGTTTATAATTCAACAACTCTTCCATACAGAAAACATCTGATTGACCCAATGTTATTTTCAAATCATTATTCTTGACTTCTTATAAAAGTCACCTGCCCTGGTTCTGTGGTTAACAATAAATATGGTATTTTATAAATAACAGCAACAGTAAACACAGACTTTATTTTTTAGGAATTTGAATTAAGGAGACAAATTTATATACACATTAAAAGAAAAACAATACCTGCCAAAAGATCCTGATGAATATCTTATTTCTAAATGACATCCTAAAAGACATTAACCTTTTTTCTCTTTTTTAATTTTTTATTTATATTCCTGTTAGTTAACATATAGTGTAATATTAGTTCCAGGTGTACAATATAATAATTCAGTATTTTCACACATAACCTGGTGCTCATCACAAGTGCCCTCCTTAATACCCACCATCTATTTAACCATCCCTTCACACCCTCTCTCTGGTAACCATCAGTTTATCCTCTACAGTTAAAAGTCTGTTTCTTAATTTGCCTCTTTCTCTCTTTTCCTTTTACTCATTTGTTTTGTTTCTTAAATTCCACATATGAATGAAATCATATGATATTTGCCTTTCTCTGACTGACTTATTTTGTTTAGCAAAATATTCTCTTGCACCATGCATGTGGCTGTAAAGACAAGAGTGCATTCTTTTTTATGGCTAATTAATATTCCATTGTATATATATCACATATTTTATTATTATTTTATTATGTTCAGTTAGCCAGTATATAGTACCATCATTAGTTTCTGATGGTAGTATTCAATGATTCATCTTCTTTATGCATTTATCAACTGATGGACACTTAGGGTGTCTCCATAATTTGGCTATTATAGATAATGCTGCTATAAACATTAAGAAGGCATGTATCTCTTTGAATTAGTATTTTTGTATTCTTTGGGTAAATACCTAGTGGTACTACTACTGGATTGTAGGGTGGTTCTATTTTTAGCTTTTTGAGACCACCAAGAGTACAAGAGGATTCCCCTTTTTTCCACATCCTCAACAATACGTGTTGTCTCCTGTGGTATTGATTTTAGCCATTTTAACAAGCGTGATGTGATATCTCATTGTAGTTCTGACATGTATTTCCCTGATGATAAGTGATACTGACCATCTTTTCATGTGTCTGTTGTCCTACTTATTGTTTGGAAAAATATCTATTCATGTCTTCTGACCCTTTTTAAATTGGATTATTTGGTTTTTGGGTGCTGAATTTCATAAGTCCTTTATAAATTTTGGATACTAACCCTTTATCATATTATGTCATTTGCAAAAATATCTTCTCCCATTTCAGATGTTGCCTTTTAGTTTTGCTGTTTCCTCAGCTGTGCAGAAGCTTTTTATTTTGATGTAGTTCTAATAGTTCATTTCTGCTTTTGTTTCCCTCACCTCAGGAGACATATCTAGAAAGAAGCTGCTACAGCTGATGTCAAAGAAGTTACTCCCTGTGTCTCTGAAAGACATTCACATTTAAAACATCATGGATTCAGTCCAGAGGGAAAACTACTGCACTGTAGCTAATGGTAGTTTCAGAGGTAGTAGAAAGTTAAGAAACGCTTTTAAAAAAATTATTACAAGATGAAGGTATCTTCAGAGTTAGCATAATGGCTTAACCAAATGTGACTTGTTTGGGGGAACACAAATCTATAGGATAATCAAGTTAAACACTTGGTATCTCCTCAGCAAAATAAAATAAGAAATGCCCACAAGTACTTATGTCTCTCTCTCCCCAATTTCCAAATCAGAATTCACATTAAAGTTAACTGAAGTAACCCACACCTACTGGAGGGATAATAAAAGGGAACATTCATAATATACATAAGATGCTTTAAGCCATTTAATAAATTACCCAATAATATCTACCCTCACACAGCACAGGACTTTATAGGTAATATGAAAAGTGGAATCCCATAGAGGAATAACAGGAAAACATTTTTATAGTTAAATCATTCAAAGTGATTTATTATGACACTCTTTAAACCTCTGTAGATGTAAATAGATGCAAGATTCACTATTAGACAATAATAGTAATACTAATTTGATTCTGAAATCAGATTGCAGCACTAAAATGTCACAAGCTAGTGAAATTCAAGGACTGTTTATAAAACATACATTTCACAACTAGTAGCCAAATACTTGTTGAATAACGCAGCCCAAGATTACCTGCTGGGAAGACTGCATTTCTTGTTAGCACGAAGCTTACAGTCTAATGTGCATGAAACAGGAATAATTTAAATGCTAACTGCCTAGTACTAAAAGATAAGTACAAATGGGATCAACTATTTGGAGAAGAGATCATGAAGCAGATGGGACATAACCTAGGCTTTGAAAGATGCACAAAATATGGATATGAGCAGAAGAGAAGAAATATTCTGAGCATGAAGAGCAGAGAGTGTAAGGGGATGCCACATTTGTGAAACAATAGTAAGGAATCTCTAACTAGAGGAGACGATTATAATGGAAAGCAGTAAGAAGATAAAATGATTTCAGTTTTAAAAGAACTTTTTAATTGAGCCAGAGGAGCAGGAACTTAGGTAAATTCTTTAGCAAGGGAACAGTACAGATTCTGAGATCACTGAACTTTATGGATAGGATGAATGGTCTAGAAAAATGAAGCCATTCACTGAGAAGCTCCAAATCTTGTAATTTAGTTAGCCATCATTCAAAACCCTTCACTGGCCCACCAGGATGAAGGGCAACTTCCAAAGAACATACAAGGTGCTTCAGACCTTTCCCTCTCAGACCCTTATTGTACTATCAAGCAACACCCAAGTTTGCAGGCATTTACTCTTGGTGTCTGTGTTTATGAAGGAGCCTCTGACACCCAGCCCATCTGCAAGAGTAGAGTTAGTTGGGTACATTTATGTACACAGAGGGGTATCATCTGTCTCATATTTTATAGGACATGGCAAGCAATTTATAAAAATAGCTTTAATGAAAGAATAAATGGCTTAACAAAACTCTCAAGTGTGACAAGGTTCAGGAAGGTGAATTCAGAGAGAGCTACTAACTCTGGTAATCTTCAGTAGGTTCATTTCAGCCAAGAGGTGGGAAAGTCAGATGAAAAGGGATAAGTAAAGGAAACGCTGATAGGAGATGATCAAGGGAATGGATACAGAACACAGATTTAAGAACTTTGGGGGCCGAAATGAAGACATTCTTTTGATGTCTGTATACATCAAAATGAGATACTGTACCAAACAAAAGTTTCATCAACATTCATTTTTTCAATTGACATTTTTTGAGCCTTATCAGTATGAGGCCCTGTTCTAGTCCTGGATGAGTAAGTCCAAGGGCCTCCTAAAGAGTTCATAACATAATGAGACAGAAAGTACATAAGCAAAAAAATTATGATGGGAAAAAACATGCTAACAAAGATAGTTGCAAAATGTCTCAGGAACAAAAAGAAAAGAGACCTTTTCATAATTGTTTTAAAGTGACAACTTAGAAGATAGGTATACAAAGTTTAAGCACAGAGGAAGAAACCTGCATCTTTACACTGTTAGTTTTTAAGTAGAAAATAAGGATAAGATGAAAGATGTATGAACAATTACATCAGCAGTTAGTAAAATAAGGAAACCGGATTGGACAAGAAAAGTCATTAGCTGACACATAATGATCTGCATGTAAAAAATACACAATAAAGGACGCCCAATTTAAAAATGAAAGTTCATATGCAATAAATTACACTCAAAAATTATAATGACCCTAGGGGCACCTGAGTGGCCCAATCAGTTAAGCATCTGCCTTTGGCGCAGGTAATGATCTCAAGGTACTGGGATCGAGTCCCGCCTGCTCAGCAGGGAGCCTGCTCCCCACTTCCCTGCTCCCCTTGCTTATATGTGAGCTCCTTCTCTCTAATAAATAAATAAAATCCTTAATAAAAAAATTATAGTGATCCTCTCCTCCTCTTTTCAAGTGTTCAAAGTCTTTGGTTAAAAATAATTTTTCACAACAAGATGGGATCAGGAGGGAGACAAACCATAAGAGACTCTTAATGTCACAAAACAAACTGTGGGTTGCTGGGGCAAATGGGGGGATAGGGACAGGGTGCCTGGGTTATGGACACTGGGGTGGGTATGTGCTATGGTGAGTGCTATGAAATATGTAAGCCTCATGTTTAAGACCTGTAGCCTTGGGGCAAATAAGACATTATGTTAATAAAAATTTTAAAAAATTTTTTCCACTATCCCTTGTGTTATTGATTTTCTTTGAAAAAGCAGCTAGAACTAACAAACCTCGAGATTTATCCTACAGGAAAACTGGAGACTCTTCCAGACTAGGGGCAGTGTCTTACTGATTTTTGACAGCTCAAAAGTTTACCAAATGAATGGAAGAAATGCATTTTTTTCCCCATGTCCAGGAAGCACAGGAAAATAGAGTCCTATGCTCTATAGAAAAAAACAATTTTGGAGGGGACACAAAATACTTCAGAAGATAGCCAGATGCTGGAATCCATGGCTTTAGCTATTCTGCTTAGTCTCATGTTGACTAAGCAGAAGCCTAGATTTGATAACTTTTTGAACAGATCTTCAGACACTTTCTTACGGTTTTATCAAGCCTAAATTTCCAAGCCAGGATTTTTCATTAGATCCAAAGTCTCTTAATATAATGAAGTTCAGCAGGAAGAGACTTGTAGTATCCCAAGTCTTGGATGAGGATTAAGTCTGTCCCTCTATTTTATCCTTCAGTTTCCCTTTGGACACAGAGAGATAGTAGGACTTTTTCTTTGCTCCAGGTCTCATGCATATATAGGATAGTAACAGCAAAATTAAAAATGTCCAAGATCAATGAAGAGTCACTACATAAATGCTAAAGGTCATCTACACTAACCATTCTTTACTACACTTTTCTCTTAATTGTACAAGTACAATGAAAATAGCAGAGGTTAATTGGAGTTTTAGTAGTGAGCTTCATAAAACCTTAAAATACATATAATATGTCCACACACCATTACACTTTTGAATTCCAGCTGGGACAAGACCTGTAAGTGACAAATGCCATGAGAATGGATATTCTCACAGTATTTCTGGCACATCCAAACAGAGGAAGTCCCAAAAATCCCATGAGAAAATAAGCCTTTCTAAGACTCTCATCCTAGTTTTTTGGGCTTACTCTATACAGATAAACTTCTATAAGCCTTAGGCTTTTGGGTCTTTATCCAAATCCACAAGAGCTTTGATCCTTTAGAGGTTTACCAGTCCCCAAGATAGACAGAGTTCTCTTGGGAGAAAAAAATCCCAAGTTCCAACAAAATGGTTTCTCAATAAATTAAAGCAGGAATCCTACGTGGGAATAGAAAATCATTTAAAAATCAGAATTGATAAAACATCCCTTGATGCTTAAAGCTATGATATTTTGTTCTTATTTTCAGCTGTTCATTTGTTTAATTATTATTGTTTTTATTGTTAGAATACAAAGCACTAGACCAGAACAGTTCACACTGGGGTTTAACCACTGACTTTCTGTGTTTACTTGAACACATTTGCATTTTTGAAAAAGGAGTCATGAAAGCAATCTCATGTGCTCTTTTTTTTCTTCTTCTACCTTTTGCTAGAAGAATAGTTGCAGGTACCTTATACTGAGGAACTCTCCATCCCCATACTAACACATGGATAAGTACCACTGTCTGTGCATCAAGTTGACTTTGTATAACCTGTTTATTAGAAGTTTTGCTAACTTCAAAATGCCATCTTATCATTTAGGCATTGTCTCCAAGCATGTTTTCCCAGACATTCTACACTATAAAAACACAGAGGAAAAATGGATTAAGTTGAGGATAAAAGTAAAGAGACAAAATAACAATGGGCTTTGTTGCTGCACTAAAGGAACAGCTTGTCAGGTCAGCTTTGCAGAGAGGAATATTCCCAAACCAGTCATCATTAATGGACTCACTTCCACAGGAAAAAAAAAAAAAAAAGACAGAGTCTGAAAACTCCGGACAAAAGAAATCCCTGCAGACAAAGTAAAAACAAATTAAAAGACCCATTATAAAACACAGATGCTACAAGGAAAATAAACTTTGCAAGATTTACTGGGCTTTGACAAACGTGAACATTTGTGGAAAAGACATCAGCAACAACTCCCAGGTAATGCGGCTGCAAAGCTAGACTCCTTTCTGTTTTATCTTTACCCTCTCCGCAGAAGCTGCCAGGTTGGTATTCTTAGCTTCTGAATGCAGTGATGTGAGAACATGTGAATGTGGCAAAGGGCCAGCTTCAAGAAGTTTCTGAAGGCAGCAAGATCCTGAAAGTGTTGGCCATTTAGATTACGCTAAATATTAAAGTTAATATCAGTGTATCTGTGAGTGTATACATTTCTTCTTAAAAACAATCAAGGAAGACATAAGTGTAATATATGACTCCTCCCCCACTTTAAAAATTTTCCCTGTCCTACCACACTGTGAATCAAGGCAAATAAAAGCAGTTAAAATCACATTAGGCAATCAAGGGATCAGAGCTATAGATCAGAAAGTACCTTAAAACAGTATCATATCAGTGACAGAGAAAAAAAAAATTTTTTTTTTTGAGAAAACTTTTTAGTATAGATTTCTAGAAGCACAAACTACAGTCTGCTGCCAGTGGCAGTCAAAGGAGTCTTCTAGGAACAGAAGGTGTAAGAGACTAAGCGCTATAAAGGAATGAAGCGAACCAAGTAGCACGTTTGGAGGATAAAGAGCATTGTCTTGTGTTATCATTAGGGATGCAGGGATAAATACAAAATGACAGAGATACAGCTGTGAAAAAGCAAAAGAACATGAGGCTGTGTAGACAGTACCCTACAGGAGAGCACTGTGATTAGGAGGCCTGCATTTTCTTCTTACTTGTTAATCCTTTCATGGACACAGACCTTAGTCACTCCAGGCACTCCATTTTTCTGAAAGTTTACCATAAGAAACTTCCCTGTAGGTTAGACTCCTACACTAGTATCAAATTCTCTTCTCATCACCTTTCCACACTCATCTACAAGATCCACGCTTGTTCTGGGACAGAAGCCTGCTTGTCAGTGTCCCTGACAGGGGACTAATATTTTCAACTATTATATATTTTTTTAAGATTTTATTTATTTGACAGAGAAAGACACAGTGAGAGAGGGAACACAAGCAGGGGAGTGGTAGAGGGAGAAGCAGGCTTCCCGCTGAGTAGGGAGCCCAATGTGGGGCTCGATCCCAGGACCCTGGGATCATGACCTGAGCCAAAGGCAGACGCTTAACAACTGAGCCACCCAGGTGCCCCACAACTATTACATTTTGTAATTGGATTCATGAAGCCCACTGAAAGCCGATGTCCATGTAACAACCTGGAACCCCAAGAAGGCAATTCTACAGGAAGACCTCCATTCCTAAATATCCCATTATTACTGTTCTTATTCCAACAAATTTCCTGTTCTCAGACCTCAAATAGATGTTCTATCCCCTACATATCTTTCCAAGATAAAAACCAGGTAATGAGTTCGTAGGGGGCACGTGTGTGTGTGTGTGTGTGTGTGCGCATACGTACACTTTTTTGCTTTCCACAGACGACCAAAACTTTTGGTCTGCTTTTAATATCCTGCTGTGGAACTGACAGGGATAAAAATCCAAAATATACCTGTGAGTTAACTAAGTTAACTCTGTAGTTGAAAAGCTCCCGACTTTTTGACTCTGTCAAAAAGAGCACAATGGTAGCTTGTTTTGAAACAATTACTAGAAATCTGGGCTCTGAAAAGTTAAAAACACTGCTGAGCTCTCGCTTGCCATCTAATTTAACGTTAAAGCTTTCTCAGCCAAACACTCGATAATTATTTAATCAGAAGCAAATAAAATCCTTTCAGAGTATATATAAAGTATCCTGTGCAAATGAGAATTTCCTGAATGTGGGTTGTTTTGGTTGGGAGGGGAGTGTCTATTTTTCTATTTTGTTCTTTCTCTCCCCCCCACCTACCCCCCCCCACCCCCGCCCCTTTCCTAGATGAGAATGACAAGCTTCCCAGCTGCAGTTCCAGGACTTTCACCCTCCTTTTTGACCTTTTCTCAGGCGTATTCCAGTATAATCTGTAATCTACTCAAGTAGGAAAAGGAAACAGCAGCGCCCTGGTGAGAACACTGCCTTCTGACCCACATACCAAACTGGGCGGAAGCAATGCTTGCTCCCAGAAGCCAACAAGAGTAGAACACACAATTAAAAGAAAATGAATAATATACACATAGTTTTTAAAAGACTGTTAACAACAACCAGTTTATGGTGACAAAGTTCAAGACAGAAAAGAGTTCAAGGACAATTCTCACTGGGCGTTAACTTGTGTCTCCCTGTAACTTTTCTGGGGGGAGCGACAGATGAAATAAAAACACTGCAAAGCTTGATGCATTTCAAGCAAAAACACTTGTCGCTCTTCAACTAAACAGTTCGTGGTGACACAGATATAGGTATTTTAGGGAAGGGTGGGAAGGTAAGAAGGTAAGAGAAATTTCTCACAAACTGACTCAGAAACAAGAATGCAATCTTTTTTGGGGGGGGTGAGGATTGAGGTTTTTAATGACATCGTCATCACTTCTTCCCACCACATACAAGGTAGTGTGTAAGAAGATTTGTACTAGTGCTTATGACATGTCAGGAGAATTAAAACTTCATGTTCTGGAGAACTGAAATGCTACTAATTACTCAATAACTAATTATAAACTTATTTCTTGTATATTTACACAAATATATGTTTATAAATAATTAAAAATCTGCAAGGTGGTTTTCCTTTTGTAGTCTCAATACATTTTCACCTAATTATTATCGTAATGTACTCACGACTACTGTATATAAATCAGATTGTTTTTCTTACCTTAAATCTAAAAGAAACTCAATTAAATGTAAAAAGTTGAAACACAAAAATTAAAAATCATAAGGAACTAATCGTTGCTAAACTGCATATACAGCAAGGACAATCTAGGCTACTCTGAAAAGATACCACAGCATGCTTAGATCAAGGAGTCCTGGAATGTAAAAATAAGCCTGGAGAAGGAGATGAGATCAGGCATTAAAAACTTCGTTTACAAGATGCAAGAATACAAGCAAGGGATAATTAAGAAATATATCTGAAAAGTTTTAGAGATAAAATAAGGTATATGGGACAGGCAATGAGATATATTGTAGGAAATACTTTTGCCTACACTTCCTCCTTGCAATTTAGTCTCAATCACACAGCAAACCCAGATTTATAAAATGAGTGAAAAAATTCTCCCCTGCAAGTGGGAAATTTATTAGTTTATTGTTCTTAGAGCACCCCAAGATTTGAGATGAAAATTTATAAAAGCTGGTACTCTTAATATTTAAAAAGTTTAAGCAAGTTTTAATTCATTTTAAACATTAAGATTGTTTGCTACACTTATACAACAATGAAAAACCAAACAAAACAGTAAATAGACTATATTTAACACTGGAGATGACAAAGCAAACTCTTTTATAAATAAGAAGAATAGAAGAAAAGGATCCTGGGTCATTCACTTTACGATTCAAATTAGTCGTAAATCTGATATAGTTAAGCGCCTCAAAATTTCTCACTCTTCTGAATTGAGCTCAAACAGCGTTTTGAGATTAAGTGCTCAGAAGTGAAGACTTTTAACTCTGGTGAAAAATCTCCACAATCTAGTATCACTTAGACCAAATCTGGGGTTCCATGAACTCCCCAAAGTGTAAATAAATCCTCACTGAAATTCTTTTGAAAATACACTACACCCATATCCCCCATGCTTATCTCACAATGAATTCTGTATCATGTCAGCAGAGCAAACAGAAGGATGAACTTCACTAGCCAAAGGGGGAAAAAAATACATAAACTTATCTGCGTCATTCAACAAATATAACTTTATTACTGAAACTGTTGAACATACAGGATGTGGAAGAATTGGGGTTGGCTCTTAAATAAAAACAAACACTGTTAACAAGACTCAATATTAAATAAGTTGCAAGATTTAAGGTGCATTTGTTTCAGACTTGGAGGATTCAAAATGACTTAATTCAACATTTGCAAAAACTTGTCTTTTTCAAATAAACACTGTATACTTCAGGAAAAATTAAATACAAAATCAAAGTATTTTTTGTTGATACCATAGTAGTAATATGTAAGCAACATTCCTAATAATCAGAAAGATATAAACTGGAATATCAATAGCAAAGATGCCCTTCTCCCTACAATGTTCTTCCCTCTTCCCCACCCCCACCACACAGAAGCTTTCCTTCTTTTTACCCATGACTGTTAAGGATATTTTCTGGCTCTATTTCAGCATCATGACTCAGGTCATGAGAAGTGTCAAAGATGCATTTCCTTCAGATGGGAAAGAGCAACAGATTTTAACAACCATACAAAGTTGGGAGTATAATACAAAAGGGCCAAGTCAGCACTTTTGACAGCAGGGAAGATAAAACCTTTTATATTCACATATATTTTATTTCCAGCTTAAAAACATTTAAATATCTTTCTATCAAAATATGCTTACATGTCCTGCTCAAGAAGAAAACAGGAAACCCATACCCAATTTAGCTGCCTAAATTATCAACAATTTCTGAAAGAACTGTTCACTCTCCCAAAAAAACCAAAGTACACTATATAAGCATTAATAAACTGTTCAAGTCCTTGTCTTCAAAACTTATTTTTCCAAAAGCAAAACCAGGAATTTACCTGTGTACATAAAAACTCCCTTGATAGAAAGTCCTTGAGAGTGAGAACCACAAAGAGGAGGGATACTATGACCATATCTGGGCACCATACCCTTCCCTGGAATTCTCCTGCTTTAGCAGAAACACTTTTTCTTAATCAGCTGGATCATTGCCAAAAACCATATTCATTTATCAGTACTGTCATTTTATATTTTCTCTCATCCATGATTTTATCAAATGTGGAAACACTTCAATCCATTCCAAAATTAGACAAGTGAAATACTATTGAACATACTAAGCATTCCCTACTAAGGATGAAAATGGAATAGCCTGTCTCTTCTGAAGCTACCAACAACAATGCCCACATTAATTCCTGTCTATCCATTCTGAAATAGTTTCACTCCTGTGCCTCATTCTAGCTTCAATATTCTCACCTGCAAAAACATATCACCCAATGTTAATAACTCTTTCAATGAACCTTAAATCCCTTTCCTTTTCTCATCCTCCTCCAAATTCTAAGCATCATTTTATGCTAAGAACAGTTATACTAAGAACCGTAAAAGTTTCTATTTCTCAGTATGTGTAACCCTGGCACAGCTCTGAACTCACTCTCCCTACCCTTTTGTAGCTTATAAACTATGAGCTGGCAGTCAGATTTTTTACTTCCTGCTCAGATTTTAAGTTCAAGAGAGCACTCAGGCTGCTACTCCCAACTCTGATAATTTCTAAATCTGTTTATTTGATTTGGTCAGTCATTCAGATACTGGTCATTATGTATCCTAAGAAGTAATTTCTACTGTCTTCTCCCTCTCCATTTTTTTTCTAAAACTAAATTTTGAAAAAATCATTTCAGTGGACTCTGACCCAGAATTTCTTATTAATTGTCTTCCTCACTGGAAAAGTAAGGCAATGGTAACATCAAATTCTCTTGTTGTTATTCTCCTCACTAGACTGAAGTAATAGAACTTTTCAACTCTCTGAAAACTGACTTCCAACCCGATTGTCAGAAAGTCTCTACCACCCCACGCCCACCCTAAACAGAGGATTCCTTTCTGGGAAAACAGACCAGTCTAAGAGAAAAGATCTACAAATAGTATTGACTAGGGGTTCCCTAATACAACTGCCAGTCTCACCTGAGGGATCAGTGGGAACTAGAAGCTGGTATGACCTACTCATGCTCAAACAAATTCCAATCAGCTCTTTGGTATGGATGTGATTAGCTGAATAAAAATGAAATAAATTAATAAATAACATTTCAATAATAAAATAAAAATGAGAATGATCACCAAGGATTCCTAGATATCCAGGTCAATATGTCGGTTTAATCAGTCAGAGACTGGGCTGAGGCATCACTACTTTTTAAATCTACCTGGGGTAAATTATAATGTACAATCAGGGTTGAGGACCACTGACCTAATAAGAAAGATAATGATCACTACAAAAAAACTGAAAAAGGAACTTATAATGAAATAGGGATAATGCAAGAACCAAAAATGTCTCCAAAATTGTATCTATATAACAAAGAAATAAAGGATATTCCATCTATAAAAAAGACAAGGCTGTGATAAGAAAAAAAAATCATTCAGACAAAAAGATATTTTAGAATATGTTGCAGAAATAAAAATACAACAAGATTAGAAGACAAAGTTGGGATATTCTCATAAAGTAAAACAAAAAGACAAACAGAAAAACAGAAAAGGAAGTAAAAAGTTCAATGTAGGAGATCCATCATCCACTAACATGATTTCCAGAAAGAGGCAAAAAAGAAAACAGCAAGGAAGAAACTATGAAGAATGGAAAGAAGAAGCCTCTGGGGAATGACACCTAAGAGTGGGGAAGGAGGGGTAGGCAAGAGTGTGCCATTTTTCTTCGTAAAATTATGGTCTTATTTGACTTTTATAATAAATTTATTACTTTGATAAAGAAATTACATTAAATAGGTACAGAAAAACAATAACACTCCAACCAGTGTTAACAGAAAAGACCAGCAGAGATTAACTATAAGCTCTAATATTGCCTCAATGGTAGAGTTTAATCATTCTGGTCCCATAAAGTATGGAGATAACAAGTCCTTGAACAGTAATATATAGAGAATCGAAGAAAGGAATTTTTAGAACATACAGACACCACTTATTCAAATTATTAAAAAGTTTGCTTCCTCTCAACTATCTGAATTCATTCACAGAAGCTAGGTATCCAGAAGGGGCACTAAAAATGGATTTTAATTAACAGTAATATATTTCACAAGTCTGATTCTCTACAAAGACTTTGAGAAATAAATCACAGAAAACATAATAAAAAGGAAGCCGGGTTATTATAAAATGTTATAAGACCTCAACATCCATAGTACACCAGGTTCATGCCAGGGTTGCCATGATTACAATCATAGGAAAGTTTAGAAAAGATCGCCCTCTAGAGGCATGTCTCAAACCATTTTAAAGCAAAACTACAAAAATCTGGAGTTTGATTTGCCAACATAAAAAAGAGAGAGAATGTATTTCACCAGCAGTAAAAAAAAACAAAAGAACAAATTCCAGGTTAGTTTTGATTGCTAATTACTGTATGTGGCATTTAAGAGAAAATTTTCACAGGGAAACAATATGGCATATTCCAAATGAAGTAGACCAAAGGATAAAATATTCCAACAGAGTTCAATCAGTTTTTATGGCACTACATTTTTAACATTTATTTTAAAGGCAACATAAGAGTTTTTTAAAGATACTACAAGGTGACTTTATTTTCCTCAAAAACTATGCTATCTGAACCTCCCTCTCAATTTTGCTATGTACCTAAACTGCTCTATAAAATAGTCTATTAAAAAACTTTGCTATCTTTATTTGAAAGATGGTTTCTTCAGTTAGTGTTTCTGAAATGAAAGCATTTTATTTTCAGTAAGGTACTAATTATAACGTCTCTCGTTTCCATCCATTTTCCTTAAAAAACTCATCTGTTCTCTCTGAGAAACAATAGGAAGTGACATGAAACTATTTAAAATGCGTACAATTTTGGTGTACAGTAAAGGTAAAGACTAGCATAATATTGTAATTTTGCAACATCATAAAAAAGGATGATAAAAAAACATAAGAAAACAAATTCACTAGAAACACTATTAGATCTAACAAGTACAATTCAGAAACAAAAGTTCAATGTGAACTAAAGCAATAAAGTACACATAACCAGTAAAAACCCAGGTAGTAAACTAAGATAGCCGAAAAGAAGATTTTATCCAGTTAACGTGTTTATACTATATATGTATATATATATACTCTGTGTGAGATGAGGCATAAAATTTAAAGCAGAACTACAGTGCACATGATTGATTTTTCTTGGCAAAAATTAAAACATACAAATGGAAACTTCAATCCACAAGTAAACAGTGATGTGGAAAGAAAAGTCATGAAACATCACATTATTATTGATTGTCTTAAGTAGGTGAAACTATATAAGGCTGAAATGTGGTTGTTTTGTATTTACAACTATAATGTGGTCTGTATCAAGAAAACTACTAATCAACAAAAGCAAGTAATTACAAAACTATCAAATAAAGGCTATACAAAATTTCTGAGTGGTAAAAAGAATGCATCCTACAGATTCTAAAAAGAAAAGTGATGCTACCAGTTACTTAAAAGTACTTCACTAAAACCTGGAGGCTTCAAGTCCAAGAACTCAGAGGCCCCTCTAGAGGTCTCAATCTCCAACTCCAATCTCAATCAGCCAACTCCATTTGGAAGAAGCAGAATCTGGAATTCAGAGGCCAAAAGCTGTGACTCAAAGAGGACTCCTCCCCTGAGGAACAGTGAACTGATGGGAAAGGAGACACTTCCAGGAACTCTGGAGAACAGCAGAAGTGAATCAAAAACCCTTCTGTTAACTCGATGGAAACAGCAGGATTAAAAAAAAAAATGTGGGGGGAGAAAAAAAAAAAGCGAGCCCTATCACATAATGAATGCCATATTCCTGAACCTACATTGGAAAACTAATTTGTAAAGTAAAGAAATGCAAAGACTAAAAGAATAGGTGAATAAATCAATCAAATTATATTTCCTGATATAGCATATTAAAATGAGCAAAAAAAGATGCAAGAGAAGGAATGCTACTGCTCATATTTTCAGGTTTGAGTTGTTATCTTCCTTCATTTCAGAAACAGTATCAGAAGTTAACTTATCAATTCTGAGTCCAATAATGCTATAAAAAGTCTCTACATAATAAAGTCACCATTATGCTTCATTCACTCATTATTCAGTAAATTATTCATTTATTCTGTTTTCTGGGTAAGAGGCACTACACAAAAATACGAAAAATGAGTCAGTCCTGTAAATCCCATCAATAAAAAGAGTATCAAAGACAATAATCATAGCAGCTAATCTTTTACTAAGGATTTGCTATGTACCAAACACTACTTAAAGTTGCTGTGATCCAGACAGTAACTCTGTAAAAGTAGGTAATATTATTACCCTCATTTTATAGTTAGAAAATTAAGACACGGGTATATTAAGTAACTTGTCTAAGATTACAGAGATAGGAAATCATGGGGGATAGAGTCTATCACAGGTAGTCTGACTTCAGGTCCTCCAACTGCCTGCTCAAGCCAGTTACAACTTAGTAATGGAGATCATCAAAAAAAGAAGAAAAAGGGTAGGAAGTCGTAAGCAACAAGTACACAGAAGGAGTAAATACATAAAGTTACACACTTAACATGAAAAGGCAAAAAGTGCTTCATAAGCTGAGCTGAGCTTAAAAGATGCATTCATCATTTACCTGAAGAAATAGGCAGAAAGCAGTTCAGGGGTAGGAACAAGGTGTTAGAATTGGAAAGCAAAGGCAAGTCATTAGATTTGCATGGGGCATAAATAATAGTGGAAGAAATGGTTTCTTCATTCATCAAAAATTTTCTGACTGTAGAAGAAATGCTGTTCTCCTAGAGGACAATTTTCTGACCCCCCCCCCCCTTTTTTAAAGCTCCCAGTACCTACCATCATCCTCACTTCCTGATTCCATTAAGAAACAAACGCAGTCTTCTCTTTCCCCTCCAACTTTTCCCCATTTTCTTGCTCCCTTTTATTTCAGTGTTTCTTGAAAGACTTATCAAGTACTGGTTTCCTAATTTCTCTCTTCCTGTCCTACCAAAATCCACTGCTATCGGCCCCCTAACTCTACCAAACTGCTCTTATCAGTCACATGTCCTCTACGTTACTAAATTTGATGGTATTCTTTTTCTCACTCTTTATCTTAATTGACCTATCAGCAGAATTTAACATATGGTTCCCTCCCTTTTCTCAGAAAAAAAATGTTTCTCATTTGGCCTCCAGGATTTCTCATGTACGGTTTTCCTTCTATGTCACTAGCTACTTACTGGTGGAGGGCGTAGGGCTCAGTCCTGAGACATCTTCATCTTTTTCTCATACTCACTCAACTCACTAAATGATCTCATCCAGCTTTTGGGTTTATTTATGCCTTCTAAACATTTATCCTCAGCCTAGTCCTTTCCACCAAACTCCAGGCTTGTAGGACCAAGTATCCACTTAATATCACTAGGACATCAAAGACACATCTTAAACTAAACATGTCCAGAACTTCTGCTCCTATCCCTATCCCCAAACCTGCTTTAACACTGTGTTCCTCATTTCACCTGAAGGCAACTTCATCCTTCCAGCTGCTCAGGCCAGAAGACTTACTAGTTATCCTGACTCTTCTCCTTTCATACCTGACATAACATATACCAGAAATCCTGTTGACCCTACCATCAAAATGTATCAAGAATAAAATTACTACTCGCAATCTCCATTATAAACGATTCAGTCTAAGCCTTGTCTTCTCTCACCTGGATTTTTGCAATACTCTCCTAACCAGTCTCACTAGGCTTCTACCCTTGTCAAGCTAAGACTGAATTCTCAATACAGATCTCCATTCCGATTCTGCTAGAATACAGTGTTACCACATCACTCTTATTCTCAAAGCTCTCCATGGCTTTTCCATCTCACTCTGAGTAAAAGTCAGAGACTGACATTATCTGACCACATTTCCTCTGTGACCTCATCTTCTTGTATACACCTTGCACAATGTCCTCTTTCCCGTTCCTTGAACACTCCAGGCACATTCCCAGTGCAGGGATTTTACACTGGCTATTCCTTCTACCTCGTACTTGTTTCCAATATCTGCATGACTTCTTCCCATACTTCCACCAGGTCATTGTTCAAATGTCATCATCTCAGTAAAGCCCATAGGAAGCTTTCTAATTTTGAACTGCAATCCTCTCCAGGCATTCTCTATTCCCCCTTCCATTCTTTAATTTTATCTATAGCACGTAAAACTACCTCCCAACTCATCATCCACCCATCCATCCTGTTCATTGTTCATATCAGTCCACCAGAAAGTCAGCTTCATGGAAACAGGGATGTTTTCCTCTTTTGTTCACTGCTATACTCCTAGGGCTCAGGAAGAGCACCTGGACATAGCAAATATTAATTAGCAGTTGTTGAATAAATGAATGTTATTTCACAGATGTTAAAATAAAAAGCAGTGTTAGCATGAATAAAAAGCTCTTCAGTCTGGCAAGTAATGATTTAAATCTAAATTGTTTTTATTAGAACATCTAAAGATGTTTGAAAACTTTGGCTCAAAGCCTTAGAGTCTACATTTTACCAATAGGCAAAGTGTCAAGATACAAAATGCAAACCAGGAAAAGACCCTATCTTCATGGAGGTCAACCTAACAGGAGTCACAGGCATGTCAATGAACAAGTAACATATTATAATATGTTCAAAGTATGTTCAGAGTGCCAATATCAAAGCTGATACAGATGACACAACATCAGGAGATCTTTAAGAGAGGCTTAAGAGGTGAAGTAATATTTTTAACTAGATCAAAATGAAATGGGGTTTCAGTAGGCAATCAAGGGGGGAGTAATAATTACTTCAAGCAAAGAAAAGTATATAAATAGGAAAGAGGCCAAGAAATAAATACATGTGGCATATTCAGGGAAGGGTACAAAAAACAAGGTATGGTGGGACAAGAAGTTAGAAATAAGGTTGGGTCTTCTCTACTGTTCTAGAAGAATGATGAGACACAGAAAGAAAGATTTTAAGCAGAAAAGTGTAAGATCATATTTATGGTTAACAAGGGAAATGCGTGTGATAGTCATAAAGGGATGAAGTCTATTGAAACAGATGAAGTAAGAAATGATGATCAGATAGTCTTAATCATTTTTGTGTCAAGGACTACTTGGACAGTCTGGGAAGGCCTGTGGACTCTTTTTCAGAATAATACTTATAAATGCATGGAATAAAATAAACAGAATTACAAAAAAACAATTACATATATATAGAAGCACTGTTATCAATATATGCTAAAAATTAAGTTCTGCTATAGTATTATATGTAATAAATATTCAAATCAGTAATATTATTATATAACATAACTGCAAAGCAATGTTAAACATAATATTTCAAAATATGTGCAGTAATTGAAAACATTTCAAGATACATTTTTTTAATATAATGTGATATGAAAGTGTGTTTTTATTGGTGACAATGTCACAAGTACAACTAATACTACTATCATGTGTTCTCTATATTCAAAATAAAAAGAAATGCTTAATTTTTGTTAGAGGATAGTAAACACAACAAAAGAATTTCTCTCTATGCACGTTTATGGATCTTAAGTTAAGAATCTTCTTAACTTAAGAGACTAAAGTCTAGGCAACAAGATAGGAAATGAAGGAGATATTTAGAGAGAATATATTTCAAATAAATAAACATCCTCTGTTAAGTAAAAAAAATTTTAAAAGGCAAACAGATAAAATAACTCTAACCTAAACTGGATTGACTCCAGAAAGTAAAAAGGAAATATCCCTATATCAACTGTTATTTAACAGTTTCCTTTACTTTGCTAAAAAGAGCACAGACAAACAACGGTAATACCGCCAAAGCATGATTCATTTTCAAGATGAATCCCTCCCTGTTCAAGGTTTACATTGTTTTTTGACCAGCATCAGACTGTTTATCCACACAACTGTAAATACGTCATTTTTAGAACTAACCAACAACAATGCCCATTTTGTTTTGACAGTAAGACACAAAAAGAACATGGAGAAAAATGACCATCACTTGAATGTCTATGCTTTAAAAATAAGAAATACTATACAGAATAATGGGGTGACATTCCAACATAATAAAATTTTAACACATCACCAGGAGGAAAATGCCTCCTGAAATTCTTTCTTTCAAAGGGAATGTTAAGTGCAGCACTACTGCCAAACAGTATAATCTCTTCTCTGAGATGCCTTCTGTTAGCTTCATGCAAAAAAAGGAAGAGAGCTGTGAAAGCAATCAAGCTGAGGGAAAAATCATATATTTTCACTCAGGAATTGAGTATTGTTCTTCTACTATGTGTTCTTTCACAAAAGACAAATCTTTAATTGATTGGCATCTCGCACCCTTCTACAAAAATACACTGAAAGTTATTTAACGGTCATTTAATTTCGGCCTTTTCCCTTGGACTAGAAGATACACGAGAGCAGAGATTACCTCAAATTTTTGTGTACAAATAACCAAAGCCTAGCACAAAACCTGGTATGTTGTAAGCTTAACAGGGAAGGAAGAACAGGAAGAAAAAAGAAGCTCAAAAGAAGACTTTCTGAATACATATAAATGTAAGGACGAAAAATCCTTCCTAATTTTTTACTATTATATCTGTTCTCTGGTCAATCTAGTTGCCCCACATGCATTCTGAATCTTTCTCCATCAAGTGTTTGGTGAAATTTTTTTTTTAAGATTTTATTTATTTATTTGACAGAGAGAGATCACAAGTAGGCAGAGAGGCAGGCAGAGAGAGAGGAGGAAGCAGGCTCCCTGCCAAGCAGAGAGCCCGATGTGGGACTCGATCCCAGGACCCAGAGATCATGACCTGAGCCGAAGGCAGAGGCTTAACCCTCTGAGCCACCCAGGCACCCTGTTTGGTGAAATTTAATTGAAGAAATAAACTCAACACAAAGAGAAAGGTCCTCAAAGAACCTATATTATGAGCTAATTATATGACAAAATAGTTATACCTAAAAGTTTAACTATTTCTGAAGTAAAATTTCTTACAAATGGCTGAAATTACAAATATTCCACAGCTTACTAAGCTTTTTTTTTTTTTTTTAATTCCAAATGCTTTTTTAAATGACTGTTTTCACTTAGGAATGATTCTAAAAGATTTTCAACTTTGAAGATCATGGGTCAACTAGTTAAATTAAATAAACATAAGTAACAACTGTTTTTATAAAAATAATGGGGCCAAAGCATAAAGCATCATCTAAGAAGAAAATAGAAGTCTTGAATTTTTTTTGAGTTACAGAATTTCTCCCCAGAATCCATTTACCTACATATGCTTTCAGCTTATCTTAAAACTTCCTACAAAAAATACATATCTAGGATTGATTAGGTATTACAAAAAAATGTATGTTTAAACAGAAGCTAGAACAAATAAGGATGGATATATAGCCAAAAGAACTACAGAAGTACTCAAAGAAATGCTCACACATGCATGTTCATAACAGCACTATTCAAAACAGTAAAAAAGGTGGAAACAACCCAAATATCCTTCACTGGAAGAAATGATAAAATATATGTATATACATAATGTAGAATATTACTGGGGCATAAAAAGGAATGAAGTACTGATAAATAATACAATGTGGCTGTACCTGAAAAAATACTACGTCATATGAGCCAGAAATGAAAGATCACATATTGTATGACAGCAGTTATATGAAATATTCAGAATAGGTAAATCCACAGAAATGGAAAGCAGATTGGTGGTTGCTAGGAGCCTGGTAGAGAGGAACAGAGGAACTGGTGCAGTCAGTTAAGCCTCCAACTCTTGGTCTTGGCTCAAGGTCGTAATCTCAAGGTCATAAAGTCAAGCCCCGAGCTGAGTTCTGCACTCAATGCGGAGTCTGCTTAAGTTTCTCTCTCCATTCCTCTGCACCATGTGCATGCGCTCTCTCTCCCTCTCTCTCAAGTAAGTAAATAAATCTTTAAAAAAAAAAAACACATGGAGTTCTTCTTGGGTGAGGAAAACATTTTGCAACTAGTTAGAAGTGCTGGTTCATCACTGTGAATGCACTAAATGCCATGAAATTGTTTAAAAACATTTAAATAGATAACTTTTGGGAGAGGTCCCCTCTGCCTTTTGGACACAAATACTTGTTTCCTTCCCCAGATTATGGAAGCTCTCAGCTATGATCTGCTCAAATATATCTTCTAGACCTCCCTCTATCTTTACCTCCTCAAGTATCCCAATAATTCTCATATTGGAACATTTCATTGAGTCACTAACCACCTTATACCAGTTAGAATGACAAGACAGAAACAACAAATGTTGGCGAGGTTGTGGAGAAAGGGGAACCCTATTACACTATTGGTGGGAATGCGAGTTGGTACAGCCACTTTGGAAAACAATGTGGAGGTTCCTCAAAAAGTTAAAAATAGAGCTACCCTATGACCCAGAAATTGTTCTCTGGGTATTTACTCCTAAAATACAGATGTAGTGAAAAGAAGGGGCACAGGCACCCCAATGTTCATAGCAGCAATATCCATAAGAGCCAAACTGTGGAGGAGCTGAGATGCCCTTCAACAGACAAATGGATAAAGGAGATGTGGTCCATATACACAACAGAATATTACACAGCCAATAGAAAGGATGGACACCCAACATTTGCATCAGCATGGATGGAACTGGAGGAGATTATGCTAAATGAAATAAGTCAAACAGAGAAAGACAATTATCATATGGTTTCACTTATTTGTGGAACGTAAGGAATAGTATGGAGGACATTAGGAGAAGAAAGGGAAAAATGAAGGGGGTGTGAATCAGAGGGGGCAAAGAACCATGAGAGACTATGGACTCCAGGAAACAAACTGAGGGTTTTAGCGGGGAGGGAAGTTGGGGGATGGGTGAGCCTGATGATAGGTATTAAAAAGGGCACATATGGCATGGAGCACTGGGTGTTACACACAAACAATGAATCATGGAACACTACATCAAAAACTAACGATGTACATAATAAAAAATTTTTTAATAAAAATAAAATAAGTTAACAACTTAAAATAGTTACTTTTACATTATGTAAAATTAAGATCAACTGAATAAATGAAAATTGATTTCTGTACTAACCAAATCTCTCTAGCTAAAATTCCCTATTCTTAAAAACCTAAATTGGTCATCTGTCAAGGAGAACCTGCAATGCTTTAGAAAAAATGTCATTTAATGTAAACAAATAACTTTCTGTCATTCCAGTGGAAATAAAATGGTACAACCATTCCAGTATTACCTACCAAGGTCAAGATCCACATACACACCCAGAATTTTCATTAAAAAATGAATACACATTTGCATGAAGGAACAAGTACAAAAATTTTCATTGTATCACTATATATAATAAACCAAACCACAAACCTGCCAAATACATAGTAAAAAGGATAGATAAATAAATAAATAGAAGCATATTTGTACAATAGAAGATGTAAGAGCAATGAAAATACATAAAGTAAACCTAAACAGAGTAACATGAATTAATCTCACAAACATAATCCCATGGTGATATATTTTTAAAATAAAATGCAAATGCTGGTCTAAAACACATGATTGGCAGCTATTCCTCCAACAATGAATATTTCTTAATGAGCTAAAGTACCGACTCTGGTTAGAGACAGTTTTCTGAAAAAATCTATAGGTATGTGATTCAATCTATAAATTTATAAAAATAATTTCAACTTCATATTCCATACATGTGACACCAAGTATGCCTTAGATATTAAAAAAGTTAGCATGGCAGAGATCATCATTCCTATATTGGCTTCAATTTATTAAATTACTTAATAAATTTAAGAATGTCCCCAAATGAGCCTAAGATCTTCTCTTTGCATGAACAGATGAGGGGGGAAATGTTTTAATTATTTTATCCCACATCTCAAAACATAAAGATAACAGGAGAAGAATAGTAGGGTTCAGTGGGGAGAGAAAAAATTGGTTTACCGTGCAGAGGTGATCCAGAAGGGCTACTTGATAGACCTGGAACAGGGCTACAGCGACCTCCTTGCTTAGACGTCAGTTCTTGTTCAATTTCTTCCAGCCCAGCACTTTTCTGGAAACGGCTCATACGATTCACAACTCGTGGTGACATATGTGTTCGAACACAAGGCTGGCCACCATAAGGGTTGATGGGGAAAACGTGGGAAGTTCCCCGGAGAGTACTGACCACAACCCAGCGACAGTCATGGCTGAAGCAGATGTCTTGTACCTAGAAATGGATAGGGGAAAAACACAAACAGGATTGAAACTATTTTGATTAATATGTTAAAGGCATTTAAATTTTTTTTAAAGGAGGGGGGAAAAATGATTTGGATTTATCTAGTATCACACATATCACCAGATCTAAATAGAAACATCTGCCTTGTTACCAAATTTACCTCATATTAAGTTATAATTTAAAATTTTTATTCTACAGGTGAGTTACCTGGTGAATATTGATCAAAACTCCCTATCAGGAATTCTGTTTCTTGCAGCACAGAGTGCCAAGTCAAAAATCAGAACCTAGGCAGTTTCACCCTATATATCTACAAATATATATATATGAGTCAGGCTTATTTCTCTAAATTTATTTGCCTTTTAATAAGCATAAAATAGTAAAAATAAAAATAAATATTATACAGTGTAGGTGCAGTTATTAATCCAATCCTTCACTGAAGGATTGGATTAATATTCATTAATATTCATTAGGCTCCATGCTAACAAATGGAATGATAATTAATATTCATTAGGTTCCATGCTAAGCGCTAGAAATAAAAAAAGGTTAATAAGAAAAAAATCTTTGGGAAAAGCTAGAGGAAGGAGCCAGACATAGTCTCATGATCTGAAGGAACAACTCTGCACACATCTGCTTGTTCTTTTCTGTGCATAAGATTTTTATTTAAAAAAAAAAGAAGAAGAAGAAGAAAGAAAGAAAGAAAGAATCTTTGGGCTCACAGCCTAACAGGAGAAAAAAATAAGTAAGAAATTTGTGAGAATGTAATATAAACAAAGTGAAGTATCTGTCTTATGTATCAGGCACAGTGGTAAGAAAAAGGAAGAAATATATGAAGTTTCTGTGAAAGATAAAAAGGAGATAGTGAAGGTGGAGGTATAGGAAGGGCGTGGATTCTGGAAATACGTTTTGACATAGGAAATACAGAGAAGGAGAGAAGGCAGTCCAATTTAGATATATTGAGACATTCTACATTAGATATAAATACATAGATAGAAGATGGAAATGATGAGCAAGTAGTTCAGCATATCAAAAAAAATAATAATTTAAAAATCAGACTTGGCAAAAGCCAGAGCAAGAGGTATTTGGATTTTATTTAGGAAATAGTGGAGTCAAGGGACACTTGGGTATCTCAGTTGTTAAGCGTCTGCCTTCGACTCTGGTCATGATCGCAGGGTCCTGGTATCCAGCCCCACATCAGGCTCCCTACTTGGCAGGAAGCCTGCTATCTCCCTCTCCCGCCTGCTTCTCCCTCTCCCACTCCCCCTGCTTGTGTTCCCTCTCACTGTCTCTCTGTCAAATAAATAAATAAAATCTTTTAAAAAGGGGGGTGGCGCCTGGGTGGCTCAGTGGGTTAAAGCCTCTGCTTTCGGCTCGGGTCGTGATCCCAGGGTCCTGGGATTGAGCCTTGCATCAGGGTCTCTGCTTAGCAGGGAGACTGCTTCCCCCCACCCCCCCACCCTTGCCTGCCTCTCTGCCTACTTATGATCTCTGTCTGTCAAATAAATAAACACAATCTTGAAAGAAAGAAAGAAAGAAAGAGAGAGAGAGAGAAAGAAAGGAGTCAAGATTTCAAATTTGGAAGGATGATTCTGAGAGAGAAATGTAGGGGAGTAGATTTGCAGTAGGGATAAGGGTAAGCTGAAGGAAAATTATGTAAAAGTTCCTTCAATAGTCAAGGATACAGGACTCTTAAGAAAAGTGGAATGCAGAAGAGAAAATGTATCAAAACACCCTAATCTCTCTCTCTCTCTCACACACACACACACACACACACACACATACACACACCCCTCATATATCTCTAGTGGTTGACAAACTTTGGCAGACCATCCAGTCTCTATTTTCTGCTATAACTACTCAACTCTGTCCTTCTAGTGTGGAAGTAGCCACAGAAAATATGTAAATGAATGAGTGCAACTATGTTCAAAAGAAAACTTTATTTACAAGTGGCTGGACACAGACTTGATTTAGGGAAAGTTAGTTACTAATTTGTATGACTCTTATCAAGCGCTGAATATAGAAGTTCCATTACTTTCAGATTAGCAAACTCAATGTACTACTTTCATATTGGTATCACTCTAATGATGACAAGTTGAACAAAAATGTGCCCATTTACTTTTATCCTTAAAAAAGAAAGTCAAGTAGGGGCAGCTGGGTGGTGCAGTCAGTTGAGCGTCCCTCTCTTGGGGTCATGGGGTCGTGGGATCAAGCCCCACGTGGGGCTCCATGAGGACTTGGGATTTTCACTGCCTCTCCCTCCCAACCCTGTGCACATGCGTGCGCTCTCTCTCTCTCTCTCTCTCTCTCTCATCAATAAATGTTTTTTAAAAAAGAAAATGTATATATGTATATACACATATATATTAATATGTAGCATATTAGCTATCCTTATAATATGAGCTAAGTAAAACTCCTCTGGCAGTCAGAGAAGCCCATACTTTCCAATATATTAGATCTTCAAATAAGCCTAAATTCAGATGAAAATCCTGACTCCTACTCCAGAAACAGTCCACCAACAAAAGCTATAAGTACACATCATAGTACAAGTCTCTAAAAGAGCCCAGAACTTTTGAAATAAAAAAGAAATCGTAGTCTTATAGATAAAGACAAGATATTTCATTGCTAGACTATTGCTAGACAAAACTATCACTACATGGACAAACCCCAAATTCAACCTATGCCTGCCCATTTCAATCACTGTGATATAGGCCCTAATGACACATTAAAGTTATAATTAAAGAATCTACTGAAACCTGACAAATTTAACCCCCAGGGATTCTAGAATTATGAATAAAAAGCCAGTTCACAAGTGGTTTACCTCTGTAATTTGCCTACAATAACTTCCAGCCAAAATGACTTATGAGAAAGTGTAAGGAGCAGGCCAAAAAAAAAAAAAAAAGTATAAATAGCAGAAGCAAAAGAAAAGAAAAACAGTTCCATACAAGTTTAATATCATACTATCAAATGCATTAACATGAGCCAGAATCAAATATATAAAGAAAAAAAAAAAACACCTGTAGACTTATTGAGTAATTTATGTCCCATCCACAGTGCAACTAAATCATGTTATCTAAAACCTTGTCCAAAACCCTTATAATCAAGACTGCTTCCTGGTCTGTCAGTGAAAAGAAGTTTCCTTCTTTCATTTTAAAAATACTTGTGATACGAAGTGGCGCTAACAATTCGTATCAAGGCAGGAAGACAGAATTCCACCTCAGTGCTTACTTAGAAAACTGCTCTTAGAGAACTGATTCTGCTCTATGACCCTGAGGACACATCAGGATACTTAAACGAACAGAGAAGATATTCGCTGTCAAGAGACAGAGAGAGTTTAATCCTTTAAATAACATAGAGGATAACAAGTCGCCTACTCACAAAATGTGAAATGATGTAACTGTTGGTGTTATCAAACAAGTTGGGGGGTTTTTCACTACACTATTAAAGACAAGAAAGACTATAAATAAATAAAGACAGGAAAGACTATATATAATGTCAAATTAGTAATAGAATGATGACATCATCTGCATGATTTTTGGACCTCAGTTTTGGAATGATACTTCTAGTAAAGATTTTTCTCATCACAAAGCAGGGCAGCTACATGGGAGGTGTATCTCTGATTTAGTGATACAGTACCATATATCATGGCAAATAACATTTACCAAGTACAGATCAGGCAATTCTTAGAAGTTTAAACTAAACCAGTACAGGTACTAAAACGTACCTGTACTGGTACCAAAACATACTATCCAAATACCTACCCTCAAATTTAGGAAGCAAGCATATTTAGACGTGATTTTTAAGAACTATTTACTATTCTGAAACTCAAGAACTGACTCAATCAAGCAGATGTGGACAGCAAAAGACAGATTGTATGGCTCCAACTTAGCATTTCACACTGGTATGAAGCTGGAGCAGAGAATGAATGTGAACATAGGACAAGCACGGGTTTCTTCCAGAAAAGGGGTCAGCAAACTTTTTCAGTAAGAGGCCAGAGAGTAAAATTTTAGGCTTTGCAGGCAAGAAAGCAAAACTGAGGATACTATGTAGGTACTTAGAATAACAAGAAAGAAAACAAATTTTGACAAAATTTTCACTGAATAGCATTTTTTGTAATGTAAGTCTACTAATAAGAAGAATGGAATCTATTTTTTTTTAAGATTTTATTTATTTGTCAGAGAGAGAGGGAGAGAGAGAGAACACAGGCAGACAGAATGGCAGGCAGAGGCAGAGGGAGAAGCAGGCTCCTGCTGAGCAAGGAGCCCGATGCGGGACTCGATCCCAGGACGCTGGGACCATAACCTGAGCCGAAGGCAGCTGCCCAACCAACTGAGCCACCCAGGCATCCCTGGAATCTATTTTTTATAGGAGATAACAGTTTGTTTATTCAGGGCTCAAAGCTAGTATTATTATCATCAAATAGATCCCAAGGCTTTACATATTTATAAAAACCATTCTTGGCTCATGAGATGTACAAAAACAGACAGAGGGCCACATATGGCCAATGGACCACAGTTTGCTGACCCATTTTATACCACCACCACAGTAGTAAATGTAAATTTGTCAAATCATCATAAAACTTCAAAGCAGAAAGGACCTCGGAAATCTAAAGTCAAAGTCAAAAACACAGTAAGACCCTCAGGTCAATATTATTCTTATGGTTTGCAAGATACTCCACAGTAAAGAGAGGGAAAACTATAAAGAAAGCCTTCCCCATAAGAAGAATCCATGTAAGATATTAGTTAGGAATATGAAACCAATGAGATTATAGTTCTTTTCTAAATCCAACAGCAAGCAGACATTCTGTATTGTCTTCAAGATGAATATAGCAGTATTCAATTCAACATTAATACATAACTATTGGAGTAAGTCATCTGAGTTCGAAAAACAAAATCACACATACACACATAAGCCCTACAACCTGGAGATAACTATTTCAAATTATCCTGGACATCTCAATGCACAGACAGGTATGTATAGATATTTATGTGTATATTTATGTGTGTATGTGTGTGTATATATCACATAAGCACAAATATAGATACATAAAGACATATGTATGCACATACACATAAAGACATATGTATGCACATACCAATTTTTCACTGGATAAGAGTAACCCATTTGAAATATAAAATAATACTTCAATATTATACAAGATAGTGAAAAGATATGGAAACAGCACTATAAGTATAAAGTATTTACATGTGATTACAGGCTTTCCCTACAGGTAGCACGTAATGGCAAATATTTCAGTTATTAGCTACACAGCCATGGAAGACTTAGTTAACAACTGACTTACCGTTCTTCATTTGCAAAATGGGAACAATAATGCAAGTCTCCTGGGGTTTTAGATTTAATGAATTAACATGTAAAGCACTTAGAACACTGCCTATCACTCACTAAGCACTAAACAAAGATGTTTACTGTAATTATCATAATTACCATAAAAATACATCCCTACTCTGTTCAAACATCTATATTTTTACTGCTAACAACATATACTAAACCACTATCATCACTCCAACAGGTTACTACATTACACTCCTAACTAGACTCTTATTTAGGACCATCTACAAGCAACAAAAGACAAAGTAGATAAACTGTACTTATTCAAAATTCAAAACTTTCCTGCCTCAAAGAATACTACAAAAAAATAAAAAGACAACCATAGGGGCACTTGGGTGTCTCAGTGGGTTAAGCCTCTGCCTTCGGCTCAGGTCATGATCTCAGGGTCCTGGAATAGAGCCCTGCATCAAGCTCAATGCTCAGCAGGGAGCCTGCTTCCCCCCCTCTCTCTCCCTCCCTCTCTGCCCACTTGTGATCTCTCTCTCTCTCTTTCTCTCTGTTAAATAAATAAATAAATAAAATCTTTTAAGAAAGAAAAAAAGACAACCATAGAATATGAGAAAATATTTCTAAATAATAGGTCGGATAAGGGTCCAGCATGTAAAATACTTAAATAAGTCTTTCAACTCAACAACATGAAGACACATAATTCAATTAAAAATAAGCCAAAAAAAAAAAAAGAATCTTTTTTCCAAAGAAGATACAGAAATGTCCAAAAGTACAGGAAAAGATGCTCAACATCCTTAGTCATTAGGGAAATGTATATAAAAAACACAATGAGATACCATTTCATACTGAAAAGAGTGGTTATTAAAAAAAAAAAGTGTTGATGAGGATGTGGAGAAAGAAACATGAACCCTCATACATTGCTGGGAAAAAAGCAAATGGTGTAGCCACCTGAATTCCTCTAAAAGCGAAACATAGACTTTCATCCTTAGATACCCAAGAGAAATGAAAACATGTTCAAACAGAAACCTACACACTAATGTTCATAGAAGTATTCCTTAGAATTCAGAAGTGGAAACAACCCAAATGTCTATCAACTAATAAATGAAAAAAATGTGCTCTATACATACAAGGGAATATTATTCAGCTACAAAAAGTAATAAAGTTCTGATACATGCTACAACATGAACTTTGAAAACACTATGTAAAATGAAAGAAGACAGAAAAGGCTACCTGTTATCTGATTCCATTTATATGAAATGGACAAAATAAGCAGATCCATAGAGACAGAAAATAGGTTAACAATTGCGAAGGGCCAGGGAGAAGGGAACGGGGAGTAGCCACTCATGGGTACCAGGTTTCTTTCTGGGGTGATGAAAATGTTCTGGAATAAAATAAAATAGTGATTGATATACAAGTCTGTCTACCAAAACCCACAAAACTGTATACTTTAAAAGGGTGAACTTTATGTATGTGAAGTATGTCTCAGTAAAGCTGTTATTTAAGAAAATGAAAAAACTAGTTAGTTCTCTGAAAGGTAAGTTCTATAGCCTCTTTTTATAGTTTGTGGTTTCATTTACCTGTCCTTTGGTTCTTTGAGATGAGATGTCTCTATGATTCTAGGCTCAAAAGAAGATAAGCAACTGCTAAGAACCCTAAGCTAGCATTTTATCGTGCCCATCTCGGCTCACTTCACATCTGAGGCTGGGGTAAATGAGTGAATACAGTATAATATGGGGAAACACTATAACCAGATGTTCTTATTATTAAGTTTCCCTCCATTCAGCAAAGAAGTGTGGCATAAAATGATAAGGAAAAAATCAAGCAGAGTACCTAAAGTAGTATGGGACTACTCATTAGACACTCACTATAATCAATTTAGAGCTTTTAAGTATACAAGTGTCAGGATTCTTAACTAATGGGATATGAATTTTTAAAATACAGACTGCTAAATTAAATGTTTTGCAAAATTTTATTATATTATATAATTTATTGTTCATTAAATGATTCCTGTATTATTTGGCATATTGATAACATCTCACACTTGTTTTTTATTGTAATGATGTAAAATTTAGCTATCAGAAACCATTAGGCCTCTAGAAAGCAAATATATTTGTTCCTTAAAATATAATGTAGCTATATATATATTTCTAATTTATATAAATATTTTTTGGCAAACTGGATTATCCTTTTTTAAGTATTTTGTTGATTTAATAATCCAAAACAACAATATTTGGAGCAACCAAATCTAATTTAGCACACATACACTCACACAGAACAATTATGCCCATTTTATCAAAACCTAAAAAAAAACCCACTCCAAATGTATATTTACTTCACAAAATAGGCTGAATTCAAATTACATATGATACAAGATTATTTGAGCCCTAGAATTAAGTGGTACCCCATTTAAGCATCTAAGATATAGAATTTAGCATTTTACAGGGCTTCAATTTATGCCACAAATTCATCACCAAAACCCAATTAACTAATAATGGAAATAAAAATATAGGGTTATTATTTTTTTCTTTTGTGAGGGAAGGTGGGGCAGAGGGAGAGGTAGAGGGAGAACCCCAAGCAGGCGCCATGCCCAGCACAGAGTCCAATGCAGGGCTCGATCTTACAACCCCGAGATCATGACCTGAGCCGAAAAAAAGAGTCAGACACTTAACCAACTGAGCCACCCAGGCACTCCATAGTATAGGATTATTTTAACATCCTAAAATCTAAAACAAAGTTCCTCAAACTTTAGTGTGAAAAGAAGAACCTAAGTTACTTGTAAGAAGTGCAAATAAGTTGGTCCTCCCTTCAGGATTATGATTCTATAGGTATTGGGAGGTGAGAGAGCCATGACCAAGAAATCTGCAGTTTCGGAACACTCAGAAAATGACTCTGCTACTGACCTAAGGTCTCTAATACAGAGCCATAGAATAAAGTGACCAAAAATGGCAGTCCCCTAATTCTGTACCAAATGTTAGAAAGCATAAAAAGAGGTTTTGGTCTTTGTTGTTTTTTTTTTTTTTTTTAATAAAGTAATAGCAATGATTGCCTAGGACAAGAGTGAGGCAGAAGATTGAAGAAAGTTGTAGGATGTTTTCTGGAATGATGAAAATGTTGTGTAACTCGACTGCAGTGAGGGTTATATAAATGTGACTAGCAGATGGCAAATCGAACACCCATCTCCAATGCTCCCTCCCTGACCTGACACCAGGTGCTTCATATGTGCTAGCCCAGCCTCTCCAACAGGAAGTGTTGACACAGCTATGATCAGTCAGACAGAAGCAGGATGCTATTTTGCAGGATTCTGGGAAAGTATTTGCTTCCTGATTTAAGAAATTAACATCACGGGCGCCTGGGTGGCTCAGTGGTTAAAGCCTCTGCCTTCGGCTCAGGTCATGGTCCCCGGGTCCTGGGATGGAGCCTCAGGGCGGGCTCTCTGC
Source organism: Lutra lutra (assembly GCF_902655055.1). Lineage (NCBI taxonomy): Eukaryota > Metazoa > Chordata > Mammalia > Carnivora > Mustelidae > Lutra > Lutra lutra. The sequence goes on from NC_062293.1 coordinate 35,529,251, forward strand.
TCAGCAGGGAGCCTGCCTCCTCCTCTCTCTCTCTCTCTGCCTGCCTCTCTGCCTGCTTGTGATCTGTCTGTCAAATAAATAAAAATCTTTAAAAAAAGAAATTAACATCACTGAGGCTGCCCATACTCTGCATCTTAGTGCCTTGAATTCAGAAACAATGCCCACAAGAATGGCAATTACATAAAGCCATCACAAGGGAAAGAACAAAAAAGTCACAAAGACATTGTCGAACAACTGTACCAAACCAGCAACAGCATTCTTATAACATGACAAAAATAAACCCCGATTTTTTAAAAACCATCATTAAATGTGATTTTCTTTCTGTAGCCAAACATACACCTATGATTCAAATACCAATTTGCTTTCCAACTCTCTTTAAAAAAAAAAAAAAAGGAAGGAAAATCCAAAAGCAGACAGTACTTGGATAGAAAGTCTGTAATCCAAGAGTATTATAGTTTCAGAAGCCCATAAGAATGGCAACCAAAGCCATAAAGACAAGTCCCATATATCAAAAACTAACTGGTCAAGGTCCAAGCCCTCAGATGATGTTATATTTAATGTTATATTTAATGAAAACTTACATGAAAATACATAAAAGAAGTTATTTGCTTGAAAATTAATATACAAGTTCTAGAGATATCCCCAACACTACATTTCAATAATTTTATCCTTCAAAATTGATTAATTCATTAAAATGTTATAATTCTGACTATCATGACAAGGTTAATGGCAATAAAAGTTTGCTTGGGAATAAGTGGCTTAGAAAGGAAATGTGTTAAAGATGGATAATCCACACATACCTTCTAGCCTATCTGCCCCCTTGGTCCCCCTATGAATTCTTCATAATCATTCATTTAGTCAGTAAATATTTATGGAAAGGTTTTTTAGATGTTTTACACTTTTCTAAGTACCAAAAACTGAAAAATGAGCTAATGCTAATAAGCAGTAGGCAATTATCATCTGAACCAGCAACTACACTCTTGGGCACCTATGCCAGAAAAATAAAAATTATGTTCACGTAATATATTCATAATAGCCCCAAACTAAAAACTGTCCAGGTGAATGTATAAACCTGTGTGAGTTAGGTCTACTCATAAAAGGGCAGTGTGGGGGAATGGTTGAGTATCCTCATAGACACACAAACCTACACAGGTGATTAAATTGTACAGAACTAAACACACACACACACACACACACACACTCATTTCCACACAAACACACAAATGCACAAACAAGTAAACCCAGTGAAACCTGAAAAAGATCACAGATTGTACCAGTGTCAATATCCTGGTTGTGATATACTCTAGTTTTGCAAAATGTTACCCATTGAAATAAACTGCGTCAAGCGTACACGAGATCTCTTAGTATTTCTTACAAATCTATATAAATCTACAATTACTTCTATAAAAATCTGAACTAAAAAAAAGTTAATACGATGCCTCGCACACACCACAGAGCCAGCAGTGCTAACATGGCCTCGCTCCTGCTGCAACCTGAACTTGAGGGGTAACAAGGATGAGGGGTATCCAAGATGCCAGAGGCTGCAGGGGTGAAACTTGGCAGTGTTGGGAGTGTGGGCACACTCGCAGGATGCTGGGAAGTAGCACTAATGCCCATGGGGAAATAAGTGGCACTCACACTGGGGAACAATCACTTGGTCAAGTGAGAGGAAGGCCAACATTCCTGGCTGCCCCCAGAGTATCTGCAGGCCAGCCTCCCCTGCTAACAAGATGGAGAATAATGTGACCACCTGGCAACTGTCACAGGAACAACGGACATGTGCACATTGAATACATTAGTCTGTGTTCTCCTGTAGGGAAAGTAGTTCCTATCCTTGTTGGGGAGGTGGAGGGAAGGTGCCCCAGAGAATACCCTGTAAGGAAGTGTAAGCAAATTCTGCAGTAAGGAAGAGAAGCTAAAGTGACCTGGTAGGACTACTGCTATGCTGTTGATGAACATGTAACTGGTATTAATGGCTTAACTTACATGCTTGTAAGTGTCAGAGGGTATACCCTCTGCCATGAAGAATGAAATAGTAATGGGGAAAGCGCACAACAGACCACCTACTGGGATTCCAGTTCCTTCCATGTTATACAATAGAAACAACAGAATCCCAGTAGGAAAAGTTAGGTAGTGACTTAACGGCTGGTGAAATACTCAGGTGTTACCCCAGTACAACATCGCCACCTGCCTGATCCAGCAACCAAATACATTGCCTTTTTCAGATGGTGGCTACCAACCTGCTATTCAGTTATTGAAAATGAACAACTGACCCATGAGGCCTTGTGATTTTCGAGACCAACACTGGGTTGGGTCAACTCAAATTTGATGGTGAACATGGTGGTGAAGACCCAACAGAGCTTGCTAGTCAAATGGAAATGGTATATTTCAGAGTATGTTCCAGCCCGGCCCTAGAAGAAGCATCTTGTTTTCACAGCTACTTTATCAGCTTCTCCACCTGCCTTAAGCAATGGCACTAGTTCAATAGACCCTTGGTTCACACAACTTCCTCTAAATGCCTGTGCCTGATTCCCTGATGGCTTGCCTAAGATGAAGGCTGACGGTGTCCACTAGCCTGTGGCAGGTGCGCAACTCCAGCAAAAACTCTGCTGGGACCAATGAAGCAAAAAGGCCAATCAGCACAGTAGGATAACGGAAAGCTGTCACTTCTGTTTTAGTTGACGGGTCACTATAGCTCTGGGCCCATCATATCTACCTGTTGATGTATTCTCTATGATGTTTTTGTACTATGATGGCAAAAGTAAGCACAGAGAATATATACAACACAGAGTTTAAATATTTACTACTGGTCCTTCACAGAAAAAGTTTGCTGAACCTGCTTTACTTATTTATTTTTTCAGTGTTCCAAGATTCTTTGTTTATGCACCGCAGCCAATGCTCCACGTAATACGTGCCCTCCTGACTACCCACCACCAGGCTCACCATCTCCCCACCCCGCTCCCCTCCAAAACCCTCAGTTTGTCTCTCAGAGTCCACAATCTCTCATGCTTTGTCTACCCCTCCAATTTACCCCAATTCACTGAGCCTGCTTTAAACAATACTGCTGACACTTCGGCGACTGCCAATGTCCTGGCCAAACCTCGTGTGGTTTGCCGTGAGGAAAACTGGCAGATTGCAGATATCCCTTCTTTTAGGGCTAAGAGCTGCACAAATAAATCATGGCTAGTAACTGAACAATCTGGTTCACTCCCACCCAAGGTAAGATTCCATCCGCTGATGGAAAGGACTAGAATCAAGCTGCTCATCAAGCCTGTACTGCTCTGCTCTGCACAGTGATTCCCAACTAAATCCATCAATAATAAATGTTTGGGGTTTACATCACTTCTATTATCCACTGTTTTATAATCACTCAAAGTATATGTGATGTCAGAGTTAAAACACACAAATAAACTGAAGGTGTGTTATAATATAGTGTAGTAAATTATATACTATATGTAATATGCTATTATATATAACATATATAGTATACAGCATATACATAAATACACTGTAGGTTAGTTGCTTACCTATTAATATGGCTGATATAGTTCTCAGATATTTGACCATTTTCACCCTATTTGTTTTATCAAATATTGAGAAAGAACTGTTAAACTCAGGTTTAGGTAGTACATATTTAAATCTTCCTGATAATTTGACTCTTGAACATAATGAAAGATCTCTAGATCTTTCTGTCTTATTTTAGTTAATATTAATATGGCCAAGTTTTTGACATTATTGTATTTATCATTTGCATGCCATATCTTTTTTTTTTAAGATTTTATTTATTCATTTGACAGAGATCACAAGTAGGCAGAGAGGCAGGCAAAGAGAGAGGAGGAAGCAGGGTCCCCGCTGAGCAGAGAGCCTGATGCGGGGCTTGATCCCAGGACCCTGGGATCATGACCTGAGCCGAAGGCATAGGCTTTAACCCACTGAGCCACCCAGGTGCCCCGCATGACATATCTTTTAACATGCTTGTACTATCATTATATTAATGTCTCAATATGAAAAGTGAATCTCTAATAGACAATTCCTTTAGACTAAAATACATTAATATTTAATATAATTATTATACTATGGTTGAATTTTGATGTACCATTTAATATCTGGTTTTTGTTTATCCAGTTTCTTGTGCCTCTGTTCTTCCTTGTCTGCCTACTTTTGAATTAACTGAAATCCATGTTAACTGAATTATTTTCTATTAGGTATAGCATGTTGAACCCTGAAACAGTATAGTTCCAGATATGTGCTTCCACGTCAGCACTATAGGTCCATCATGCTATATTTATCGTATGCATTACATGAACACCTGATATAAACCCCAGAAAATGACATAAAAATTTCATATACATAAATACTATCATTTTAACATTCCTATATATTTTTAAATAAATTAAAATGTGGGGCAACTGGGTGATGGGCATTAAGGAGGGCATGTGATGTGATGGGCACTGGGTGTTATATGCAACTGATGAATTACTGAACTCTACATCTGAAACTAATGATGTACTGGGTGGTGGCTAACTGAATTCAAATTTTAAAAAAGAAGAAAATTTTAAATGGGAAAAATCATCCTTTCTCATTAGAAACTGACCATTTCTCAGATATTTCATTACTTCTACAAGATCCAAGCTTGCTCTGCTATCATTTACCTTTACCATAATTTTTATTGTGAATGCACTGGCCTTATTTCTCACTGCTTCATTCTTGAATGATACTATTGCTGGTGGAGAATTTTTGATCGCTTGTATTTTTTTCCTTTCAGTCCTCTAATCATTATATTCCACTGCCTTTGGACTTCCATGGTTTCTCATGAGAAGTCACTAATTTGTTGATGTTATTTCCCTGTATACAATGTGTTATTTTCCTCTGGCTATGTTCAAGATTTGTTCTTTACTATGGTTTTCAGAAAGTTGACTATGATGTGTTTGGGTTTTTTTAAGATTTTATTTATTTATTTGACAGGGAGAAAGAGATCACAAGTACGCAGAGAGGCGGACAGAGAGAGGGGGTGAGGCAGGCTCCCCGCTGAGCAGAGAGCCAGACCCAGGGCTCAATCCCAGGACCCGGAGACCATGACCCAAGCCAAAGGCAGAGGCCCAACCCATTGAGCCACCCAGGCACCCCTATGATGTTCTTAAGCTGGGATTTTGTCATAGTCTATGACATCGGGCTCTCTGCTCAGCAGGGAGCCTGCTTCCTTTCCTCTCTTTATTTCTTTCTATATTTTTTTCTGCCTCATTTTCTTTATATCCTCCCTTTCCACACAGATAAAGGTGAATTTTGTCATAGGATGGATCATATATAGAGTCTCAATCATACCTGATTTGGATAATTTAGATGATGACACCGGAGATTTTGGGCTAATGATATTATCAAGAAATTTTAGACTTTGAGTAGATGCTGCCATGCACCGAGACTTTTAGGGATGTTAGTATGCAGTAAATATATTTTGCACATGGGGTGATCCTGAATTTGGGATCAGAAGGCAGACAGTAGCGAGGTAAACAGTGGCTCAAAAAAAAGGCATATTCCAATCCTAACCCCTGGAACCTGCATATAGTACATTACAGACCCAAAGAGTGACCATAACTTTATACACTAAAATGTGATTGATGTATAGATGTTGAGAGTTTATCTTGGATTATAGGTACAGGTACTAAATGTATTCACATATATCCTATAAGATACACAGAAGAGGAGAAGACATAGAGACAAAAGAAGAAATGTGATCACAGAAGCAAAGATTGGAGTGATATAGATGGCTGCAAGGCAAGGAATGCTAACAGTCACTGGAAGCTGGAAAAGGAAAAGAACATATTCTGCTTAGAGGTTCTAGAGGGAGTGTGGCATTGCCAACACTTTGATTTTGGACTTGTGGCCTCCAGGATTGTGGGAGAATTAATTTCTGTTATTGTAACCGCCCCCCCCCCCCCGCCAGTTTCATGGTAATTTGTTATGACAACCATAGGAAAGAAATATAATAAATATGGATATCCAGAACAATGTGAATTCTATGTTGTGGACTGCCCAGGACTGGGGATGCTGGGTGGTATGGTAAGTGTATGTTAAGATTTCAAGAAACTTCTAAACTAATTTCTGGAGTGGCTATATACTATTTCACATTCCCAACAGCAATGTATGAGAAATCCAGCTCCTCCAACTCACTGACTTCTGAGAGTTCCTTAAAAGGTGTGGTAGATACAAGACAGTTTGTGCCTTTTCATTCTACTACCAGTGTTTTTCAAAGAGCAGATATGTTTTGTTTTAATGAACTATAATTTATCAGTCTTACTTACATGGATTTTGCTATTCAAGTCATCTATGAGAAATCTGCATCTAACCCAAGTCACAAAAGTTTTCTCCTACATTTTCTTCTAAAAGCTTTATATTAGTGAGTTTCACATTTAAATCTATGATCCAATTTGAGTTCATTTTTATATATGGAATGACGTATGGATTGATGCTTTTTTTTTTTGCACGTAAGTACCCAAGTGGTCCATCACCATTTTTAACCCACTGAGCCACACAGGCGCCCCTCCATCACCATTTTTGAAAAGACTAGCCTTTCTCATTTTGCACCTTTGCCAAAAATCAATTGTCCATATGTACAGGAATGTTCCTGGGTTCCCTATTGATCACTGTAGCTTAAGTAAATCTTGATAGCAGGTGATAATATCCCTTCAAATTTATTTTTCTCTTTCAGTGTTATTTTGCCATTATAAGCTCTACGTATTTACATATGAATTTTAGAAGTAGCTTGTCAATTTCTACCGCCCCCTCCCACAAATCCTGTGACTCTGTTTTTTATCCTGCTGGGCTTTTGATGGGGATTGCATTGAATATACAGATCAATCAAATCAACAAATATAATCAACAATATTAAGCATTCTAACTCCAAAACATGGTTTAACTCTCCACTTATTTACATCCTTACTCTGAGCAATGTTTTATAGTTTTAAGGGTACATGTCTTACATATTATAAGTACACATTACACACTATTTTCTACCTTTAACATTTTTTAAAAATTATCAATTACCTATTGTTTGTTCCTAATATGTAGAGGTGCAACTGACTTCCATATTGATCTAATACTCTGAAACCTAATTAAAATCACTTATTCTAACCATTTTTATAGAATCCAAAAGATTTTCTACATAACCATATCATCTTTAAATAAATATAGTTTTACTTTCTTCCTTTCTGATATGATGACGATTCTTTCTGTGGTCTCAGATTTCCTTTGCAGATCTCAGGAGGGTCTGTCTTTGCAGCTTTTATCTCTCCAGCACTCTGTCCTAAGAACTCTATGATCTTCACCTCTCAGTATTCTTAGCAATAACTCATCAATGGAGGGAGTCTATCCAGCTCCACTTGGACTCCCCCTTCCTGCACCATGGGCTGGAAAATTTGTCAAGGCAGTAAGCTGGGGCAATCATAGGCTTTTTCTCATTTGCTTCCCATCTCTCAAGGATCACCTCCTTCACGGCCTTATGTCCTATGTCCAGGAAAACACTATTTGTTCTTTCATTGTTTCAGGTAGGAAGGTAAATCCAGTTTCTCTTACTCCAGGTTATTTATGCTGATTTGGGTGTTATCTAGTTGTATCCCTAAGACAAGAACAGCTTAGGATCCTCTTACTCCACCCTCTTCCCACCAACCTCTCTCTCTTAGTCTACAGTGACCCAAAGTGAAGATCCTCATATTAACTCTTTGTCATTTACTGTGCCAGGTTTTTACAAGTACAGTAAGACACATTTTACATCTATTATTTCTGACACTTCCTGAAATAAATGCTATGAAACAGTCTTTGGTCCCATTTTACAGATGAGTAAATGGAAACTTAAGGAAAGTAGAAAATTTATCCTTGGTAATAGAATTACTAAACAGCATCCAAGCATACATGGAAGTTGGGGATAGGAAATGGGGAGTGACTGCTAATCAGCAAAAAAATTGTTATAAAAATGTTCTAATAGTAGATCCTGGTGGTGGTTGTGTAGCTCCGTGAAGATACTAAAAAAAAAAAAAAAAAAAAAAAAAAAAAAAAAAAAAAAAAAAAAAAAAACCACTGAAATGCACATTTTTTAAAAATTTTATTTTATATTCTAAGAATTATATCTCAATAAAGCTAACATTTTGGGGGGGAAGGGAACTGATAAAAGTCAAGAGCATAGGGTTATACATAGGACCATGAGGTTTAGCAAATAAAAATACAGAAAGTCCAGTAAAATTTGAATTTCTTTTTTTTTTAAAGATTTTATTTATTTGACAGAGAGAGAGAGAGAGATCACAAGTAGGCAGAGAGGCAGGCGGGGGGGGGGGGCAGGCTCCCCATTGAGCAGAGAGTCTGATGTGGGGCTCAATCCCAGGATCCTGAGATCATGACCTGAGCCCAAGGCAGAGGCTTAACCCTCTGAGTCACCCAGTGCCCCTAAAATTTGAATTTCAATATAAATCTAAGTAGGCAATATCTGGACATACTCATACTAAAATTACCTATTTTTATTTGAGCTGACTGTTAAATACTATCAATTAAGAATATTAAATAGCTAGAATCTTTTGCCATTAAGAATTAAACCTATAAGCTTACCATTTTATAGGACTCTACTGATAAAAGTAACACTTACCTGATGTGCAAAGTTGACCATTTACTAAAATTTTCATGTTAAGTACTAAAATGACTTGTACCTGCTTGAGTAAGACATTATAGAAGTATATTAACAAATATTGTAAAGGTTTCACCATATATTCCTGCTGAAGAAGAAGTATTTTTCTTACTGCATATGTGCCTTATGAGGAAAATTACTGTCAGATGCAGAGGATATCCAAAGTCATAGATCACAAAACAACTTAATTCAACATAATTAGACCCACATACTTGAGTTTTTTCCTTGCCTGATTAAAGTACCCTCAGAGTTTTTGGAAGAATCTAGAATGACATGATTTTGAAGTACTCAAAGACAGTTAGCCAAATCATATGCCATATAGATTTCATAATCAGTGCTAAATTTTATATATTATTTCAAAGTAATTTTCAGTAGAAGCTTATGGAAATTAATTTTATAGTCATTACTTGAGTTTCCTTAGATCTTAATATTTGGTGTTTAAAAATTCCCAATCTTCTAAATTACAGAGTGTGACATCTCTATTTCCAGGTTGGATGTACAGGTAATTAAATGATAAATAATGCTAATGCAAATGATTTACAAAAAAAGGTGTAAACAAAAAAAAAAGTATAAATATTTAAAATAGTAAAATTCGGGGCACCTGGGTGGCTCAGTGGGTTAAAGCCTCTGCCTTCGGCTCAGGTCATGATCCCAGGGTCCTGGGATCGAGCCCCGCATTGGGCTCTCTGCTCTGCAGAGAGCCTGCTTCCTCCTCTCTCTCTGCCTGCCTCTCTGACTACTTGTGATCTCTGTCTGTCAAATAAATAAATAAAATCTTAAAAAAAAAAAAGTTAAAAAAAATAAAATAAAATAGTAAAATTCTAGGTTATAGCTGAAGTAGGGCATACAAATTACTGGTGAGGACAGAACAGGTATTACAAAAACAGAGTTAAGAAATCAAATGTGTGGGCACCGGAATGGCAGTTGGTTAAACATCTGACTCTTGGTTTTAGCTCAAGTCATGACATAAAGGTCATGAGATCCAGCCCCATGTCAGGCTCTGCACTCAGCATGGAGTCTGCGTGAGTTTCCCCCTCTCTCTCCCTCTGTTCCTCCCCAACCCTTCCCATCTCTCAAATAAACAAATCTTTAAAAAATAAAATAAAATGTGCCAGCAGCATAGTTAAATATTGAATCTTCACCTAAATGGTCATCTACTTAGAAACTTCCATACAAAAGAAACAAAGATGAACAGTAACTAAAATAAGAATAAGCAAGTTTAGATGTGCCAGAAGGTAAGGACATTGTAAGAGAAAAATGGAGATATGTCAAAGGACACACATGTCAGGTTGATAGATGCCACTGGACAAATCTGGGATATCCTGAGCATTAACATAAATAGTCATTGAATGAATATAAGCCACTGAAATAAAATAGGAATCTATTAACCAAATGATATATATAAATAAAAGAAGTGTTACAACTTTGGGGAGGGGAAGGGATATTTACATAATTTAAAATGACTTCTACCCAGGGCACAGAACAGAAGCAGTAGACAAAAATGTCCCACTCCTAAACTACCCTTAAGAGAGATATATTTTCATACTTTAAAAGCTGCTGCCTGACAGTCCAGCTTTCAATTAGCCACTATCTAGATGCTGACTGAGATCCACACATTAACAAAATGAAGGATAAAAAGCCAATGACCATCTCAAAAGATATGGAAAAAGCATTTTAAGATATTCAATTCATAATAAAAATATCCATTCATGATAAAAACTCTCAATAAAGTGAGTATAAAGGAAATGTACCTCAACATAATAAAGGCCATCTATGAGAAGCCCACATCTAACATCACACTCAACAGTGACCAGCTGAAAGCTTTTCCTCTAAGATCAAGAACAAGGATGCACATTCTCACCACTTTTTTCAACATGCTACTGGAAGTCCAAGTCAGAGATATTAGGCAAGAAAAATAAAGAAAGAAATCAGTCAATGTGATATAACAAACACTTCAACAAAAGAAAGGATAAAAACCATATAATCATTTCAATAGACACAGAAAAAGCATCTGACAAAGTAAAATATCCATTCATAATAAAAACCAGTTGCAAATAGGTTTAGAGGGAACATACCTCAATATAATAAAGGCCATACATGAGAAACCCCACAGCAACATCATACCAAATGGGGAAAAACTGAGAGCTTTCCCCCTAAAATCAGGAACAAGATCACCAAGTCCATTCTACCACTTTTACTGGAAGTCCTAGCCATAGCAATCAGACAACAAAAAGGAACAAAAGGCATCTACATGGGTAAGGAAAAAAATAAAACTTTCAAAATTTGAAAATGACATGATACTATAAACAGAAAACCTGAAAGACACCACCAAAAAAGTACCAGAATTGATAAATGAATTCACCAAGGTCACAGGATACAAAAATTATTGTACAGAAATCCATTACATTTCCATATACTAATAACGAAGCAAGAGAAACAGAAATGAATAAAGCAATCCCATTTACAAATGCACCAAAAATAAGATACCTAGGAATAGACTTAGCCAAGGAAGTGAAAGAACAGTACTCCAAAAACTATAAAATACTGATTAAAGAAACTGAACATGATACAAAGACTGCAAAGACATTCTATGCTAATGGACTGGAAGAACAAATATTGTTAAAATGTCCATACTAGCCAAAGCAATCTACACATTTAATGCAATCCCTATCAAAATACCAACAGGATTTTTCACAGAATTAGAACAAATAATCCCAAAATTTGTATGGAGCTACAAAAGATCCCAAATAGCTAACATAATCTTAAAAAAGAAAAACAAAGCTGATGGTATCACAATTCCAGATTTTAAGTTATACTACAAAGCTACAGTAATCAAAACAGTATGATACTGGCACACAAACAGGCACATAGGTCGATGAAACAGAATAGAAAACCCAGATGTGAACCCACAACTAATCTTTGACAAAGCAGGAAAGAACCCAGTGGGAAAAAGACCATTTCTTCAGCAAGTGGTACTGGGAAAACTAGACAGCAACATGCAAAAGAATGAAACTGGACCACTTTCTTTTACCATATATATATAAAAACAAAACTCAAAATGGATTAAAGACCTAAATGTGAAGCCTGAAACCATAAAAATCCTAAAAGACAGCATAAGCAGTAATTTCTCTGACATCAGCTGTAACAATATTTTTCTAGATATGCCTCCTGAGGCAGAGGAATAATACGAAAAATAAACTACTGGAACTATATAAAAGTAAAAAGCTTCTGCACAGCAAAGGAAATAATCAACAAAACTAAAAAGCAACCTAATGAATAGGAGAAAATATCTGCAAATGACATATCCAATAAAAGGTTAGTATTCAGATTATATAAAGAATTTATACAACTCAACATCCAAAAAAAAAAAAAAACAAAAAAACAAAAAACCCCACAAATAATGCAATTAAAAACAGGGCAGAAGACAAGAAAGACCTATCTCCAAAGAAGACAGACAGATGGCCAACAGACACATGAAAAGATGCTCAACATCACTCAGAATCAAGGAAACACAAATTAAAACTATAATGCACTACCACCTCCCACCTGTCAGAATGGCTAAAATCAAAAATGCAAGAAACAATAGGTATTGGTGAGGATGTGGAGAAAAAGGAACCTTTTACACTGTTGGTAGGAATGCAAACTGGTGCAGCAACTCTGGAAAACAGTATGGAGGTTTCTCAGAAATTTAAAAACAGAATTGCCCTACAATCCAACAATTGCACTAGTGGGTGTTTACCCAAAGAATACAAAAACACTAATTCAAAAGGCTACATGCACCCTTATGTTTATTGCAGCATTATTGACAACCGCCAAACTATGGAAGCAGCCCAAATGTCCATTAACTGATGATTAGATAAAGAAGATGTCTCTTTCTCTCTCTCTCTCTCTCTCACAAACACACCACACACCACACACACACACAGTGGAATATTATTCAGTCATAAAAAAGAATGAAATCATGTCATTTGCAATGCCGTGGATGAAGCTAGAGAATATAATGCTAAGTGAAATAAGTCAGCCCAAGAAAGACAAATACCGTATGATTTCACTCATTTGTGGAATTTAAGAAAAAAAGCAAATGATCATAGGAGAAAAAATAGAGAGAGGCAAACCAAGAAACAGACTCTTAACTACAGAGAACAAATTGATGGTTACCAGGGTGGGGGGATGGCAGGATGGGTCAAACAGTTGATGAGGATTAAGGAGTGCACTTGTAATGATAAGCACTGGATTATTAAAGTAAAAACTTAAAAATAATTAAAAGAGAAAAATCATAAGAAAGAGAAACTACATTTATAGTACTTATCAAAATAAATCCACATATGAGTGGACCCATGAAGTTCAAACCCATGTGGTTCAAGCGTTAGCTATATTTGTTGTAAGATTCAGGTCACTAGAAAACCCAGAAATGAACCCACAACTATATGGCCAATTAATCTTCGACAAAGCAGGAAAGAATATTCAGTGGAAAAAAGACAGTCTCTTCAACAAATGGTGTTGGGAAAACTGGACAGCAACATGCAAAAGAATGAAACTGGAACACTTTCTTATCCCAAACACAAAAATAAATTCAAAATAGATGAAAGACCTAAATGTGAGACAGGAAACCATCAAAATTCTAAAGAAGAACATAGGCAGTAACCACTCTGACATCAGCTATGGCAACTTCTTACTAAGTTGTTATATAGTAACTTCTATATAACAACCATATAGTTGGATGTTGCCACATAGTAACTTCTTACTATGTTTTACTAAGTAAGACATATCTTGCTAGATATGTCTCCTCAGGCAAGGGAAACAAAAGCAAATACAAACTATTGGGATTTCATCATGATAAAAAGCTTTTCATCAGGATAAGATAAAAAGCTTTTGGGTAATGGGTATTAAGGGGGGAGTTTGTGTTGAGTACTGGGTTTACATGTAAGTGATGAATCACTAAATTCTACTCCTGAAATCAGTATTACCCTATATGTCAACTAACAGGAATTTAAACAAAAATTTGAAAAAAAAATAGTAATTTGGTAAAGTTAAAAAAAAGATAAAACCTTCTGGACTGGAAGAGATTATGCTGAGTGAAATAAGTCAAGCAGAGAGTCAATTATCATATGGTTTCACTTATTTGTGGAGCATAACAAATACCATGGAGGACAAGGGGAGTTAGAGAGGAGAAGGGAGTGGAGGGAAATTGGAAGGGGAGGTGAACCACGAGAGACTGGACTCTGAAAAACAATCTGAGGGTTTTGAAGGGGCTGGGGGGTGGGAGGTTGGGGGAACCAGGTGGTGGGTATTGGAGAGGGCAAGGACTGCATGGAGCACTGGGTGTGATGCAAAAACAATGAATACTGTTACACTGAAAATAAATTTAAAACTGCACAATGAAAGAAACAACAAAACTAAAAGGCAACCTTTGGAAGGGGAGAAGATATTTGCAAATGACATATCTGATAAAGGATTAGTACCCAAAATCTATAAAGAACTTATAAAACTCAACACCCAAAAAACAAATAGTCCAGTGAAAAATGGGCAGAAGGCATGAACAGACATTTTCCCAAAAAAGACACCACATGAAAAGATGCTCAAAATCACTCAACATTAGGGAAATACAAATCAAAACTACAATGAGATACCACCTCATACCTGTCAGAATGACTAAAATTAACAACACAGGAAACAACAGGTGTTGGTAAGAATGCAAACTGGTGCAGCCACTCTAGAAAACAGTATAGAGGTTCCTCAAAAAGTTAAAAATAGAACTACCCTACAATCCAGCAATTACACTATTGGGTATTTATCCAAAGGAAACTGATTCCAAGGGACACATGAACACAAATGTTTACAGCAGCATTATCAACAGTGGCCAAATTGTGGAAAGAGCCCAATGTCCATCAGCTGATAAATGGATAAAGAAGATATGGTATATATACACAATGGAATACTACTCAGCCATAAAAAAGAATGAAATCTTGTAATTTGCAATGAGGTGGATGGAGCTAGAGAGTATAAGGCTAAGCAAAATAAGTCAGTCAGAGAAAGACAAATACCATATGATTTCACTCATATATGAAATTTAAGAAACAAAACAAATGAACACAGTGGTCAAGAAAAGAAAGGCAAACCAAGAAACAGACTCTTAACTATAGAGAATAAACTGATGGTTATCAGAAGACAGGTGGGGGGGATAGGTTAAATGGATGATGGGGATTAAGAAGGGCACTTGTGATGAGCACCAGGTGTTACATGTAAGTGCTGAATCACTAAATTCTACACCTGAAACTAATATTACACTGTATGCTAATTAACTGCAATTTAAATAAAAACTTTTAAAAAATCAGTCACATTTTGAATGAAGAACTTCCCACATTTTAGATTTGGCTTGCTGTATTCTCATGGTATTGTTTAACTTATCTAGCTCTGTCTTTTATGTAAAGTACTAATTACATCTAGGGGCTGAATTGGATTCAGGTTTAATTTAGAAGACTGGGCAGAAATAGTTCATAGATAATATTGTATACATCCTATTACATCAAATCAGGAAGTACATGATATCTGACTGTTCCACTTTGGTAATCAGCTAAAACTAAATACAGATGATAACTGCCTAAATCCATTGTTTCATTAGGGGTAGCAACAATGGTGATTCTTAAAATTCTGACTTTTTTTAATTGAGGTATAACTGACATACAACATTCTATTAGTTTCAGGTGTACAACATAATGATTCAATATGTGTATATATTACGAAATGATCACCACACTAAATCTAAATTCTAATATTTTTAATACTGGAATTCTTCCATAAAGAAAAACTTTCCCTCACCAACTATTCAGTTATCTTATTAAATTGAAATAAGGAAGACAAGATACATGCTTTAGTTATCAATTTTCAAAATAATGAGTTAGTAAACAAGCAACCTACACTTATGTCCAATACTTCCTTTTTAAGTATCATTACAAACTCATAGATTTCTATATATTTAAGATGTTCATTCTATGATAGAAAATTTTAGTGGAAACTTAGGATAAACAGCATTTTCGACTACTGGGAAAGGATAGACTCGCTAGTAAGTGGTGATGGGTCAATGAGCTCTTAGGATAAAGGATATACAGTAGCACATGGTAAATGCATAACCACAAGCTCTGGGAAACCAAAGATTGAACAGTTGGAATTTTAGCCTATTAAGTATCTCAGTATGTACCAAGTGACATTAAGAGTACATGTAAAAGCACTTAGCATGGTACCTAATACAAATAGTAAGTTATATCTGTGGGTGTGGGTGTGGATGTGTGTGTGGATGTTGTGGGGATGTGTGTATACATGCATGCCCATACATGCATGCACAGTGATGTGTTGCTAAACATTAAAAACTGGCTCCATAAGAAAAAAAAAATAGTTCTAACTTGCAGTGTTTGTCGATTTCCATTAAACACTCCTAACACAGATGTAACATCACTACAGCCAGAGCTGGGAACAAATGTACACAACTCATTCTCACTATACCACCGAATATTATCCATAGAGTCATACGATATAAAATGCAATTATTTTTGCATATATAATATGTGCTTACATGCATATGTGTGTGCGTGTGCATGTATGCAAGTATATAAAACCAAAACACACAAAAAAGACCTGGAAAGATATCTAATGGATGACAGGGTTTTCGCCAGTAGGGGGAGGGGGGGGTGGGAGAGATGGAGATGGTATAGGGTAGGAGGACAAAGATAAATAGATTTTTTGTTTTATCAAGTTCACTGACTTGTTCACCTACTGCTTATGTATTTATTGGATCAAAATAGGGTATTTTATGTTCTCAATAACATTAACATTAAGCCCCAAATAAACAGCTTAATCAGGTGTCATACTACACACACACATACACACACACAAACACCTTCTAAAAAATATACAACTTACTTTGGCTTCAGTTTCTCCTCTGTGAAGAGTATACAGATGATGGACAGCACTTTGTGATGAAGACCAAGGATGAGTCAGAATTTGGAAGACATGAAAGTCATGGCCAAGGGTGTCTGTTGTGACTAGAAGCATTCCTGAAAGACACACAATAAGAGAGTAAAAGTAAAAACAATTAGGCATGTGGATGAAATATTTTCACAAAGTATTCATTATGCTTTTTTTATTTTATTTTATTTTGAAGAGTCTACCTATTTATTTGACACAGAGAGAGAGATCATAAGTAGGCAGAGAGGCAGGCAGAGAAAGAGGAAAGCAGGCTCCCTGGTTAGCAGAGAGCCCGATGCGGGGCTCGATCCCAGGACCCTGAGATCATGACCTGAGCCAAAGGCAGAGGCTTAACCCACTGAGCCACCCAGGCACCCCTCGTTATGCTTTAAAGTACTACTGATGGAAAAAAAAAAAATGACCAAAGATGTAAAAAAAACTTCTCCCAATTAAAAAAATTAAAATACAACATCTTTCTTCTGTATGAACCTTCATGCAACATCAGTATATATCAATATAATTTAGTGAGGACACTAATTGTAGAAGTTTTCTGTTCCCGTATGCCTAGTAGAGAAAGGATTACTAAGAGTTCTCAAACATTTAAAACAGCCAATGTGATAACAAAAAATGTGAAAATGACTTCTCTCCATGAAACTAAAACCTGCTCCCACTTTTTACCATTTTTTAAAACCTGAATTTTGAGTTTCAGTTTATCTACAATACCCTACCTTAATTCACCAGTTTAAAATGTGTCTCTACCCTGGCATAACATTTATCCAAACTGCTTATAGTGTCTCACAGAGCAAGTTTTTAATTTTGACAAAGTATCTCGGTGAAGAACTCTTTCCCTAATCCATGGTCACAACTATTTTGTTTTCTGGTAAAATTTTCAGAGTTTTATATTTTACATACAGGTCTATCATTCATTTTGAGTTAATTTTTGTAAAAAGCATGAGGCATCACACAAAGGAACTTTTTTTGGAAATGATATTCAGTTGTTCCAGCAAGATTTCTTCCAGAAACTATTCTTTATCCACTGAATTCTTTATCCTTTATTTTTTAAATCTATTGTCAATTTGTCAAATATCAACTGGCTGTATCTGATAGATCTCTTTCTGGAATTATTATTCTAGTCCATCAATTTCATCTATAGTCATCTATACTCTCATTAATACCACACTTTCTTCACTACTGTAACTTTATAGTAAATCTTGAAATCAGGTTAGAACCTTTTCAACATTATTTTGGCTATTCCAATTCCTTTCCAAACACAGAATCATATTTTGATATTTTAAAAAATTCCTAGGATTTTTTGGGAGGATTATATTAAGTCTATAAATCGATTTGAGTATGATGAACATCTTAACAATATTGAGTCTTCTGACCTAGGAACACTTCATATTTCTTAACATATATCTTCTTTGACTTTTTTTTTCCTTGTTCAGCACACAAATTATAAATATATTTTCTTGGATCCATTATAAATGGTATTATTTTATCTCAATTATCAATTTTTCCCTGCTGACACATAGACATAAAATTGAAATTTTTTATATTCTAGCTCTAGAATACCAGCTCTAGCAAAGGTTCCTCTGTAGATTACATGGAATTTTCTTTACAGAATATCATGTAGTATGTGACTAGACATAATTTCTTCCTTTCCAAACTACATGCCTTTTTCTCTTTTTCTTCACTTACTACATTTGCTGAGGAAAACAGGACTGGTGAGAAGCAATATTCATAACTTCCAAATTCTAAGACAAGTATTCAATCTTTAAGTATGATTTTAGCTGTAGGATTTTTATAAATGCCCACTATCAACTTAAGGATGTTCCTTTCTAGTCCTAGTTTGTTGAGAGCTTTTATAATGAATGAAATGTTGAATTTTGTCCAGGGTTTTATACCTGTGAGATGATTATGTGGTCTTCTTCTTTACTCGATTAATATGGTGAATTTTACTAATGACTGAATATCAAATGCTGACCAAGCTGTGCATTTCTAGAATAAACTCCACCTGGTCAAAATCCCTTATTATATGCTGCCAGATTCAATTAGCTAATGTTTTAAGATTTTCATGATGTATTCCTGAGGGATATTCATTTATAGGTTTCTAATAATGTATTTATCTGTTTTTAGAATCAGGGTAAAGCTGGTCCTATTGTGAAAGGTTCCTTATATTCTTATTTTCTAGAAGAGATTAGGGAAAAGTGCTATTATTTCTTACCTAGATGTTTAGTAGAATTTGCCAGTGGGCCCTTCTGTAGTTGAACACTCAACAATCTTTTTAATTTAATTTCTTTGTAATTTAAATTTTATTACTTTAAAATGGAAAATTTGAATGTTTAATTTAAATGTTCTTCTTGGGTGAATCACTTCCTGTAATCAAGGAAATGGCCAGATCTTTGGTGATGTCCACTTTTTCATTGAGATTATCAACCATTTGTTTTCTCTCTCTCTCTTGTTTTCTCTCTCTCTTTTTTTTTTTTTTTCTCATTCTAGCTAGATGCTTTCAAGGATATTTATTTAGGTGTCGCAGAGATTTTTTTTTTTCTTTCTTTTTTTTAAAAAAGATTTTACTTATTTGAGAGAGAGAGCACAAGTTGGGGGGTGGTTGGGAAAGGGGAAGCAGACTCCCCGCCAAGCAGGGCGCCTGATGTGGGGCTAAATCCCAGGACCCTGAGATCATGACCTGACCCAAAGGCAGACACTTAACCAACTGAGCCACCCAGATGCCCCAACTGTCATTGATTTTCTTTCAATTTCATTGATTTCTCCTATATTCCTCCTTCTGCTATTAGTATATTCTGTTACTATTTCCTTCATTCTCCTTAGTTTAATTTGCTTTCTTTTCTCCACTTTTTTTTTTTTTAAACGTACATGAACTCACCACCCTGAGATCAAGAGTCAGATACTTAACCGACTGAGCCATTAAGGTACCCCCTTTTTCAACTTTAAGGGAAGCTTAGATTGTTGTTTCAGGAACTTTCTTCTTTTTCAGAATACCATATATTAGTATAAATTTCCCTATAAACCTGCTTTAAAATGGAATGAATTCCAAAAATTTGATACTGCCTTTTTTTTTTTTTTGCGTTCAGTTCTAAATGTTTTCTAAATATTTCCTCTTTACTCGGGGGATATTTAATATGTTGCTAAGTTTTTCCAAGTATTTGAGTATTTTTTAGGTATCTTTCACATATTGATTTTAGTTTAATTCCATTATGACAAGGAATTTGTTAAACCTTATTTTATATGAGACTAGACTAGACTAGAGTCCCACATACACTTGAACACCTGCAGTATTATAAAGGTCAGTTAATTCAAGTTCATTGATAGTGTTGTTAGGATCTTTAATATCCTTTACATTAAAGGATATTAAATATATTTAATATTATTAAAATTATATAAATATATTTTTATTTTATGTAATAATTAAATATTATATATCATATATTATATATTATTTATATGTAATAATTAAATATTATATAAATATCTAATTATATATTTATATAATTTATGTAATTATATAAATATATATAATATTAAAGGATATTAATATCCTTTAATATCCTTACTGACTGATTACCTACATTCTTGTTCGACCACCACTGAGCAGAACTGAACATCTCCAAGTATAGTTGTGGATATGTCTATTTTTTTCATTTATATAAGCTCCCTAAATTTTAGACCTTTTTAAAGTCCATACACATTTAGGATTATTAAGACTTCTTGGTGAACAGCCTCTTTTATTGTGATGTCCCATTTTAACCCTGATATTTTCCTTGTTCTGAAGTCTACTTTTTCTGATACTGATACCATCACTCTAGCTTTGTTCTGATTGGTTTACACATGGTATATGCTTTTCCATTCTTTCACTTTTAAAATCAATATAAATATATTTAAAATGACTTTGTTTTAGACAATAATTGAGGTCTAATTTGGGTTTTTGGTTTTTTTAATCCAATTCTGGACTTTTTAAGTTGGTGTTTGTAGTTCATTCACATTTAGCCTAACTTACTTGTAGGGTTAAGTTTATAGCTACAATTTTATTATTTTTTTATTACTTTTCTGACGGTTTCCTTGCTTTTGTTGTTTCTCTGTTCTTGCTTCCTTCCCTTTTTCTAGATAATTTCAATAATTTTAATATCCACTTTTAATTTTTCTATTACCTTTTTAAATATCTCTCTTACATTTCTGTTGGTTATTCCAGGAACTATAATACACACATCCAAATTTGTGCATGTTTGTTTATATTTTGTCCAGAATTTATATTTGTTTTCTGTGGGAAGAATGGTTTATTGGCTCACTCTGCTATGCCAAAAGCAGAATCACATTTTTTAACTCTTAAAGCTTTTCTCAGTTGAAAAAAATGCTATGAAAGCACATTAAGTGCTAGTGGGAAGATTAAGGTAGGCGTTTAAATGAAAAGATGAAGTATATGTGAGTTTGCTATCCACCTGGCTAATATAAGGTACAACTCTAGTCACTATGTTAAATTAAAAAATACCATACTAGATGCCAGTGTCCTGACTACTTCCAAGAGAATACATTTTAGATGATGAAAAGTGTCATTTACTGAGCTCTACTTCAAATGTGTAACAGTTTATATAACATTGCCTCCCACTCTGCACCCAACTATGGTCATGAGGTCACCAACATATTTTATATTCTTTCCATATTATTGTTGTTATCCAAACAATAAATTTCTAAGGTTGAGCATGAATGCTTAGTTATCCTTTTGTGGACAATACTTCTTCACTCCTCCTAGTTTTTGCTGAGTTATACTAAGTCTGAATTATCACAGTTCTGCTCATGTGTTCTGATTTCACTTTTCCACAACAAAATGATTTTCTGCACATGACAAACAATTCAATGGAAACATTCTGACAGGAAAATGATGGTACTTATAATACAAATATATTACTCACCTACTGAAGATAAACTCCATTTCTTTTAGAATCGTATCAATATTTTACTCATAATAAGAACTCCAAGTCAAGTTAGCCAAATAAAGATAATCAGCCAAATCAAGACAATTACTGTTTCAAATGTGAATGACAATCACAAAAGAACACTTTTCAATAAGCTCCCAGCTTTTCAAACTGACATTAACATCTGTCTAGTTTCTAGTATCTAAAACGAATTCCGATTTTTAGAGAAATAGGCCACTGAAAATTTATCTTTATTATCTTCTGTGTATCCTATCTCAAGTAGTGCCTGGGTGGCTCAGTCAGTTAAGTGGCTGCCTTTGGCTCAGGTCTTGATCTCAGGGTTCTGAGACTGAGCCTTGCGTAGGGCTCCCTGCTCAGTGAAAAGTCTGCTTTTCCCTCTCCTTCTGCCCCTCCCTCTGCTCATGCTCACTAGCTTGCTCTTGCTCTCTCTCAAATAAATAAAATATTTTTTAAAAAGATTTTCTTTTCCCACTTCCCCATGGAAGTGTGGCTTCTATAATCTATCAATGAGCTTTTTTTGATAAAATTTTAAAATAGTTTAAAAAAAAACTGGAAGAGCATAGAGGAAAGGAAGAAATAGAGGAAAGGAAGAAATAAATAACTAGTAATAGTACTATACAATCATGTGCTTCCTTTTAATTTATAATTTCCTCTTTTGCACACATTCTGCTGGGAGAAATGACAAGCTTTTTTTTTTTTCTAGAAAACAACTTAAAAAGCTGATATACATAAAAGGAAAAACTTGTACAGAGTAGCCTGTGGCTTGAGAACTATTTATGCAGCATCAGAAGACTAAACCAGACTCTAGCCTGGCCATAAACTAAACCCACGCCCCAAATGAGGTGCCAAGCCACAAAAAGCATTTGCGTCATCTGGGAATACAAGGAAAAGAAGGACTTCTAATTATAGGGCCTGGAAGCGGAAGCTCAGAGTGATTAGCTGTTTAGACGCTGTTGTGTGTTTATCTGGAAGCTTCCTCTCCCTCACTCTCAGCCTCTAGTTTGGTAGATGAGCGTTAGCATTAGAGGGTGGGGACTGAAGCTGCTGATGGTACATGGCGTTCTCCAAAATCTGAGGTAGCTGGAGACTGAACATTAAGGCTTCTGCGGCCTCATAAGAACATAAATCTTTTCAACCGGGCGTCAGCTGGTTAGCCCAAAAGGCAAAATTAAAGAGTAGCAAACCTCCACTAGGTATATGCTATAAAATCTTGGAAACATGAGTAGGTATGTCTTTTTTACCATATCCTATTTATAACACCTCCCTAATTGTATGGTTCTTTATCACGAGCACACATATGAACTGGAAAACAAATTACCGGCTATTCACACTCTCTTCCAAAAAGAGATATAAACACTGATCTACTGGGGCAAACAGAAATCATTACAGGAATTCAAATGTATCACTCTAAAATAATTTTACATTTTGGTATTAATTCTTGTGAATTTAATACTTCCCCATCAATACCTGTACAGATTAAAACTTATAAATTATTTAATTATCTTTCAAAGTTACTAGTCAAATTTGTAAACATAAAAGCAGAAAAACAAAACTTAGTACTGATTAAAAAATCATTTAGGTCTTCAAATTACATAAAACCACAATAATAACCTATGAAAGTCTGATTCACAGAACCTTTAAACTGAATGTGAATACTTGAAAACAATGGTCTCAAAATTTCCCTGTGGGCAGCATTGATGTTAGCACATTTCTTAAGCTGCTTGAAAATGCTGATAATCAAACTCATCACTGTATTCTTCTACATTTGTGGCCCAGGATATATTAAATCTTTCTTAAATTTAAGCTGAAAAATCACTGTTAAAAGCACTGCATTACACACTGTTAGACACACAA
Source organism: Lutra lutra (assembly GCF_902655055.1). Taxonomy (NCBI): domain Eukaryota; kingdom Metazoa; phylum Chordata; class Mammalia; order Carnivora; family Mustelidae; genus Lutra; species Lutra lutra. The sequence continues at coordinate 35,552,687 of NC_062293.1, forward strand.
AATATATGATTCATTTTATCCCTTCCTTAAGTTGCATATATCCACAACCAAGATAAATTAGACCAAAATCTCTGTTATGGTTCTTACTCATTTGTTCCATGTGGAAAAATCTAAAATCAATAATTGGTTTTCTAGTTCACTTATTTTATAACTTACTATCTCCATCTTCTTGCATTTTTAGGAATTTCAAGTTAAGTGTCCTAACATCATCACTGGAACAATTAATTCATTTTCTTCCTTTCACTTTGCATCATGTAACATTTAGGATTCTGAAGATATCTTTGACCATATTCAATGGGTTTTTATATTAAATATGCAAATATTCATTATTTTCAATGGTCTTTTCAACCAGGAGACATATAGGAAAGTGGTGCACGTCTATGTATTTTTATTTTTCCAAGTGGTTGAATACATTTTTTGGTCAGATGCCAAAATAGTTTTTAAGCTTTATTAACCTTCATTAATATACAATTTATTTACAATAAATGTACTCATTTTATACAGTTTGATGAGTCTGACAAGCATATACACCTACACTGCTGGCATCATCAAGACAGAGCACATGCGAAAAAAATTCCCTTGTGTCCACTTGCCAGTCCATCCCCTCCCCAGTGCATGGCCCCAGGCAACCACTGATTGGCTTTCTGTCATTATGAATTAATACTGCCTACATTAGAATTCCATGTAAATGGATTCACACAATATCTTGTTAAACCTACTACTGTGGCTAACAGTACTACATTCATTTATTTATATTACTGGGCAGTATTCCATTATACAGATAAATGATCACTTATTTGTCCATTCAGCAATTGTTTCTAGGTTTTGGCTACTGTAAAACTAACTCCTAGTAAGAGTCAAAAACAAGTCTGTGCGAACGTGTGTTTTTATTATGTGAATATGTAGGAGTAGAACTGTTGGCTCATATGTAGCTTTAACCTGATCCAAAAAAAAAAAAAAAAAAAAAAACCACCATGAAAATGTTTATCCAAAGTAGCTGTATCATTTTAACTTTCTCATGAGCTCCATAATTCATTAGCATTTGGTACTGTCAGTCTTTAAAATTCTTAATCATTTCAGTGAGTATTTGGTGATTTCTTATGGTTTTAGTATGCCATATTCCTTGATGACCAGTAATGCTGATCAGCTTTTCATGTATTAAATGGCTATTTGCATATTTTCTTTTGTGACATGAATGTTCAAATCTTTAGCCTATTTTTAATTGTTTTGTCTTTTCATCACATATGTCTATCTGTATGTACGATATATGACTATACACATATATGATACTCTCTCCCAGTTTATGGCACCCCAATTTATTTTCTTAATCATATCTTTCCCAAGGTCCTTAATTTAATGAAGGCCAATTTTATGGTTCGTTTTTGGGTATCCTATCTAAAACATCCTTCTCTATCTCTTCTGGGTCACAATGATATAATCCTTTTGTTTTCTCTTTGAAGGTTTATAGTTTAAGCTTTTAAATTAAATCTATGATCAATTTAGAGTTCATTTTAGTATATGGTGGTAAGTAAAAGTTTGGTTTTTTTCCCAAGTGGATATCCCAGTTGTTCCAGCACCACTGTTGAGACAACTATACTATCCACACTGAATTACTTACTATTTTGGTCAAATATCAAGAAACCATGTGCATGGGATCAATTTTTGAATTCTACTCCATCCATCCATAACTATATTTGTCCCAAACTATCCTTTCTTGATTACTATACATTTAGAGTAGGCCACTCACCTTTTCCAGATTGATTTGACTACTGTAGATTCTTTGAATTTCTATATAATTTTGGAAAAAGCTTGTGTTGATTACGTTTGGTTTAACCATTCACTTTTAATAAAGTGAACCATTAGTGGACAATATTAACACTAATAGGATATCAAGGCATAAAGTGAGTAAATATTTTTATAAAAATATAATTTTCTTTCACAACTGAATGAGTTTTCTTACCCAGTCATATTATAGTATCACAACATGGAGGGTCCCTACAATGGCAAATGTAAAATTTTTAGATAAGGTAGAACTGGGAAGATAAGGAACTATTGTTTGGGAAGATTAATTTGATGCCTAACCTTATTCAGGAAAACAACATATCATACAATTTCAGAGTTTTATAACTCTAACAGCCTTAGAGACAGCATGCCTTACTTCAATTAATAGATACAATTACTGAAACCCACAGTGAGAAAACCAAATTTGAGGGTCTAAAAAGTGTTAGCTTGTGTTGTCTATTATTAATACCAATACCTTATTGTCCTCGGAGAAAAATTATAGACACAGATAGACACATACAACTATCACAGACAATCACTGCTAAAGGTTTGTAATAAAATACATTTCAAATTGAGGTTAATAGGAATTTGGTAGAGGAGTAAAGTGCAATATCATGAAAAGCAGAAGACAGGAGAAACAAAGAGGATATGATGCAGAGCAGTCTGCTTGGAACAGATATTTTATGTATTAGGACTATAATATACAATTTGAAAGGTAAATTTGGAAATTAGGTATTTCCAAGGAATGCCATTCAATGTACTTCAGAGATGTGTAAAACAGAACTTTTTAACTTTTGGGTAGAGCTTATATGGGGGGAGTGGCGGTGTGTGTGTGTGTTTATGTGTGTGTATGCGCACATGCGTGCACGTACCAAGCTCTATACTTAACATTCATGCAATCTACATTTTGTAAGCTACAGTTCAATAAAAATGAAGACAAACCAAAACATAAGGGTAAGAGAACAAGATAAAATTGGTCGTTTTATAGAGAGTGAATGGAGAGAGAGAGAAAAGACAGATGTTCAACAGAGCAGTTAGTTAAAATCCTACCCCTATGGGGCAGGGGAGGTGGGGGGACACAATAAAACCTAAACAAAAAAAAAGCAACCAGAGAGGGATGCATAAGAAATACAGATTCACGGTGAGGGTCAAGAAAGAGGTCAATGAGTCTCAGATGTGCAGCCTGGCCAAATGGGTGGTCAAAGCACCATGAATCATGTATTCCAGAGCATATATATGACACTCTAACAGATTTCAGTCAAGGGTCTAGCAGGAGAGATCAGAAACTATGTAACAAATAGTTATTAGATGAAAAATAAAAGTGATGATCATTTAACATTTTTATTTTGGGCATATTTGCAAATATGTCAAATATTAGCAAATTACCAACAGTCTCTGGAAATTAGATTTCATTACCTATCTGCACTATATCAAAACGTGACTCCTTAATTACGTTTCAGAAAGAATATTCATAAGAACAACCACTGTCATACAACAAAGATTACTGGGCAGGTAGGCACTCTTTGCACAACCTCACTCTACACATCTGTATCCATAATGGATAAGTATAATGGTTTTTTAGCCTGTCAGAAAGATATGGTTTGTGGGGCGCCTGGGTGGCTCAGTTGGCTAAGCATCTGATTCTTGATTTCAGCTCATGTCATGATCTCAGGGTTGTGAGATCGAGTCCTGTGTCAGGTTCTGCTTGAGGTTCTTCTTCTCTCCCTCTCCTTTTGCTCCTCCCCCACTCTCTCTTTCTCTCTCTCAAGTAAATATCTTTAAAAAAAAAAAATGACTCAAATAACGAGATCAAAACCAACTATAACCATCAAAAACTTCCCACAAAACAATCAAAGGAATAAAGGGAAAGCCAAAAGATAAGTTCATTTTATTTTATTTTATTTTAAAGGTGTTATTTACTTATTTGACAGAGATCATAAGTAGGCAGAGAGGCAGACAGAGAGAGAGGGGGAAGCAGGCTCCCTGCTGAGCAGAGAACCCGATGCAGGGCTTGATCCCAGGACCCTGGGATCATGACCTGAGCCGAAGGCAGAGGCTTTGCCCACTGAGCCACCCAGGTGCCCCTAGTTCATTTTATTTTTTTTAAAGATTTTATTTATTTATTTGACACAGAGAGAGAGATCACAATTAGGCAGAGAGGGAGGCAGAGAGAGAGAGGGAAGCAGGCTCCCCGCTGAGCAAAGAGCCCAGATGTGGGGCTCGATCCCAGGACACTGAGATCATGACCTGAGCTAAAGGCAGAGGCTTAACCCACTGAGCCACCCAGGCACCCCCCCCCAGTTCATTATAAATTAAATAATTTTATTCTCATCTATACTGTTGGTACTCTAAAGTGGCTTTTTTTGTAAAACCCATTATGTTAATTCTGAATAGTGATATGGACTACTGTTTTTAACATGCACACTTTCATTATCCATTCCTACACCCAGTCCCCATTCCCATCCCTTCCCACCCTAAGTTCCCATCCTATTGGATGTAATGTATGTCCTTTGGAATATATGTATCCTTGAGAAATATTTGCACTGTTTTCAGAGCAATGTTCAAAATAATTAACATATGGCAAGAGAACAGACAAATCTGAATGAGAACACTGAAACAAGCCTGAACCCAGGGGAGCACCAGAGCATTCTAGAGGAGAGGAAACGGGAAGGGACCACAAATATTCAAGCACTTCACTGCTTAACAACCAGTGAAGCTTTCCTGATAAGCAAAAGTTTAATTCACCCTTGGCTACTTTGCATGTATGTACTTGGCTATAAATATTCTTCTTTACCTTTTTCAAAATTTAATACTCGGTTTCTACTGTTATAGTTTCACCTGTTACAGGCAGTACAGTGTTACAGATATGTGTGTGTGTGTGTATATATGTTTGTTTCACATTTTACATAGCATACATATATGTATTCTCATCTTTCATTAATCCTTTTAGGGCTAACTGAGCACCTTTGCTTAATTAACTAGAAATACTATGGCAGTCATGGCGGAAAAGGAGAAGGGCTCCCCCTTACTAATGGACACCCAGGACCCGGGGCTACATTAGGATATTAATGGGCTTTGGGCATTTTGGCCTTTATGGGCCCTGTCTTCAATGAAAAAATATTTAAAGTTGTATTTTATGACTACAGTTGCTGGTTTAAACATATACTAAAGTATCCCATTAGCGTAAAAGTTTGTTTGTTTGTTTATTTATTTATTTATTTATTTATTTATTTTTGCTTTTAAAAGGAATTAGACATTTTGGTGGGGCCACAATAATAGCACAGGTCCTGGGTATGATGCCTACTGTACTTTATGGTAAGTTAAACCTGCAAAGTTCCCACTGACTCTCATACAAGTCCTGCACCACAATGAATATAGAGCAAAGAGAACACATTCTTCAGGGAGTAATCCAATACATGAGTAAAACATGTCATTTTATGAGATGACGACAGAGGAGAGTAACTACAAATCTAGAATGGAAACATCTCTTTCTTGCGGGGGCAGGGAGAGCAATAAACTCTTCAAGCTGCCTCTGCATTGTTAGTGATACAGTATAAGTGACTGGCAATAATAAACCAGAAGCTGTCAGATGAGAGGAAAAATCTGAAGCCACATAATTCTGTAAATCTAAGGCATTATAGATGTTAATAAAAATCAAGACAAGGTATTTTTCTGACCACTCACTATGATTAATGGGGACAACTCCGTGCAAAAGAAAAGAAATAGCCAACCTAAACTTTTTAAATGATTAACCGAAGACCACCATCACCTTTCAATATATAGCATTTAATTAACCAGAAAAATTTCAAGTCTGTTAAAGATGCAGCCAAGTATCCAAAGAGGTACATGTTTAATCTACTTTACTATAGACCCAACATTCATTTTCCTCTTATTAATGGATGGAAAAGCAATTTCCTTGCCAAGGAAGGGCAATTATTTAAAATGTAGATGTGCTGCACTTCACAGCTCTCAGCTACTCAGCTGGCAGAAATAAAGCCTCTGGAAAACAGATCAATTATTTACCAAATTAAAGACAACAGGTCTGTTTTAGAAATGTCAGGCTCACTGCATACAGTTGAGTATTTCTTTATTCTGTTTCTAATTTCCAATTTAATTAATAAAAAATACTTGTCTTCTTTTATGTCAAAGACAATATACTTAATAATACGCCAATCTAGTATACTTAGTTACACAAATATGATACATTTTCCACGGGATATTTTTAATATTTATGCTATATATTTCAGTCTTAAGTATATGTGATATGTTTCTTCATTTAATACAATTTGCCACCAGGGATCACTTCCATAATTTAGGGGGAAAGACGATTCTTGCTCAAACCACAAATGAGAAATAACTTGGTTTTATTCAACCAATGAGTAATTATGCTGAATTAATGCCTTATCTCTGCCCTGCCAGAGTTTTTCCATGATGATAATGAGAGAAAAGAATAATTAATTAATGTAAGTATTCAGCGTATACTTACTACCAACTATGCGAAAATTACCAGGCTAATAATAAACAATGCCTGGGGACAAAGTAAGAGCTTACCTCTAGCAGAAAAAACATGTTGAAAGGATACTCTCAATGGGTATAAGTAAATTTAAACTAGGATGAGGTAGGTTAATAATAATAAAAACAATGCCAGCTAAATTTTGTGAGGCGTCACCATATTTTGGTATTGTTTTACACACAATTATCATCCCTCATTTCACTGATGAGAAAACTGAAGTTCTGGGGGTGATCCAAATAGACTAAGTAACTTGCCCAATTAAGTGGCAAGGTGGAAGGGGGCATGACATTTTATTTAGAGTCAGGCAGGTCTTCACAAAATGATATTTAAAGTGGGACTCAAGAGATATAAAGGAGTTACCCTGGTAAGAGAGGATCTCAGAAGAGGAAAAATGATGTAACATGTTTAAGGAGCTGAAAAATTGTGTGGCTAAATGTTGGAGGGAAAGGGTAGGAGAACAGGTTGAAGCAGTAAAGTTGTGTATAATACTTTTAGACAGCACAATACAAGATGAAGGTATCATTAACATTTAACATTTCTTACAAAATATCTGAGTATCTTAAAATGGAAGTAAACATATGGGAAAAAGTATGACACAACAATCATAAACAGAAGAACCTAGAATTGGGCTGTGACCAAGTAAGACTTTTTTAAAAAACTAAGAGTAACTGAATGATTTTTACATGTACTGTTGTGAACTCAGTATTTGTGCAGCCCCAAATTTCTATACTGAAACTCTTAAAAACTCAGGCTATATGTGGAGATGAGCTCTTTAAGGAAGTAATTAAGTTTAAATCAGGTGATAGGGTGAGACCATGATCTGATATGATTAGTTTCCTTATAAGAAGAGCCATCACAGACCCTTGTACACCACTGGTGAGAATGTAAATTGGTGCAACCACTGTGAAAAACAATATGGAAGTTCCTCAAAAAATTAATAATAGAACACCCATATGCTATATGCACCCCTATGTATAGTACAGCATTATTTTTAACAGCCAAGATATGGAAGCAACCTAAGTGTCCATCAATACATGAATGGATAAAGATGTCATATATATTTATATATATAGTAAAGAATATTACTTGGCTATAAAAAAGGATACGATTTTTGCCATTTGCAACAGAGATGGAGCTAGAGGGTTATTATGCTAAGTGAAGTCAGAAAGAGAAATACCATATATCTCAATAAAATGTGGAATCCAAAAAAATGAAACAAATGAACAAATAAACAAAAAAACAAACTCTTAAATACTGAGAACAATGATGGTTGCCAGAGGGGAGGTGAGGGGGATGAGCAGAAGAGATAAAGGTTAAGAGGTACAAACTTCCAGTTATAAAATAAATAAGTCAGGGAGATTAAAAGTACAGCATAAGGAATATAGCCAGTAATACTGTAATAATGTTGTATGGTGACAGATGGTGATTACACTTCTCACGGTGAGCACTAAGTAAGGTAGAGAATTGTCAAATCAAGATATTACACACCTGTAACTAATAGAACAATTATATTTCAATTTTAAAAAAAGAACAAAAATAAAAATTTAAAAAGAGAGACCACGGAACTAACTTCCTCTCTCTCTCTCTCTGTTCCCCTGCACCACAGAAAGGCCATGTGAAGACACAATGAGAAGGTGACTATTTGTTAGCCAGGAAGAAACACCTCACTAGAAATCAAATCAGCTGGAAGCTGGTTCTTGGACTTCTAGCCTGCAGAACTGGGGGAAAAAAATGCTGTTGTTTAAGCCCCCCAGTCTATGGTATTTTGTTATGACAGCCTGAGCTAATACAGGTACACAGGTTACTGTCTACATCTAGTGTCTTCAACATTTTACCTGCTCCAATGACCAGCAGAGAGGATTTAGGGTTGAATTTGTAAAATCAAAAGAGACCGCTGTTCTTATCCTATAACCAAAACAAAACCAATTAAAACAACCTGAAGTTTTTTAAAAAATCAACTTCAAAGTTCAATACAAAAAACATAAATAAAAGTAGTTTCTCTTACATCAAGCAGAACAGCAGGAGGAAGAAAAATCCACAATATGTGAGGGCAAGAAGAACTCAGCAACCTTTTTAAAAATTTTCAATGGCTCCATTTGAACTGATACCATAAATTAGAATGATGCCCCCCAAAGCACAACTCTACTCAACTAACCGAAAGGATCAGATTAATAATGCTTTAATGGGGTACCCAGGTGGCTCAGTTGGTTAAGCACCTGCCTTTGGCTCAGGTCATGATCTTGGGGTCCTGGGATCAAGCCCCACATCAGGCTCCACACTCAGTGGTGGGGTATGCCCCTCTCTCTCTCTCTCTCTCTCTCAAATAAATATTTTTTAAAAGATTAATAATGTTAAAAGAGAGCTGACATAAGAATATAAATAAATAGACAACTGTCAAACTAACCTATCCTATCTAGTTGAAACATTCCTGAAAATTATGGGCAAGATGCAGATATTCCCATGCAGAAAAAAAAAACTAAAAAAGTCATCTTCATCAGAGAATCCAGAAACAGCCCACAGAAATATGTTGCTTTAATAAGAAAAGTGCAAAAGAAATTCAATGGAGAAAGAATGGGACCTTGAAAAAAAATGATGAAGTATCACCTGAATATCCACAAGCCAAAAAACAAACAAACAAATGTACCATGACCTAATCCAATGTATTATACAAAAACTAACACAAAATGGAGAACCTGAGTGGCATAGTGGGTTAAGTGTTCAACTTCTGATTTCAGCTCAGGTCATGCTCTCAGTGTCCTGAGATCAAGCCCCGCATCAGGCTCCACACTGGGCAAGAAACCTGTTTAAGATTCTTTCTCCCTATCCCTCTGCACCCCCACCAAAAACTACCACAAAATGGATAAATTTATATAAAATGTAAAACCAGAATACTATTAGAAAATCACATAAAGAGAAAAGTCTTCAGGCCCCAGATTGGTGCACCTTTTTTAGACATGAACACAAAAACTGAAATGATTTTTTTAAATTGGATTGGACAAAAAGTAAGTAATTTTGCTCTGCAAAAAAACCCTGTTAGACAGATAAAAATACAAACTCCTCACTGGGAAGAAATACTTCCAAATCATCTTTCTTACCCGTATCTAGTATTTACAAAATAAAAAGTGGTGAGAATAGCAAATACCAGAAAGGATGTAGAGAAAGCATGTCTAGGGGATTAAAGGAAAGTATGAGAACTATGTCTCGCCAAGTAGAGGATATCAATAAAGATATAATAGTATAAAAAGGAAACATACAGAAATTCTGGAGTTCAAAGGACAATAACTTCAATAGAGGGGCTCATACAGCAGATCTGAACCAGGCAGAAGAAATCAACTGAGATCATCTAGTTTGAGACAAAGAGAATGAAGAAAAAAAAAAATGGAGAGAGCCCCTGAGACATATAAGATACCACCAAGAAGACTGATCGATAAGTAGAAAAGAAGGAAAAAGAGTCAGAAAAAAATGTTTAAAGAAATAATAACTGAGAAGTCTCAACTAATGATGAAAAACATTAAGGCAATGAAACTATTTGGCAGGATATTACAAAAGTATATACATGTCAATTTTAATTTGTCAAGACAGAGAATGTGTGAACACCAAGAGGGCACCTAAGGTAAATGACAGACTTTGGTTGATAATGATGTGTCAATATAGGTTCATCACCTATAACAATACTACCACTGTGGTGAAGAATGTCAATAGTATGGTCAGTTTGGGGTGAGGGCAGGATTATATGAAAGTTCTCTTGTACTTTCTAATTTTGCTGGGAACCTGAAACTGCTGGAAAAACTAAAGTTCATTAATTTTTTTTTTAAAGATTTTATTTATTTATCTGACAGAGAGATCACAAGTAGACGGAGAGGCAGGCAGAGAGAGAGAGAGGGAAGCAGGCTCCCTGCTGAGCAGAGAGCCCGATGCGGGACTGGATCCCAGGACCCTGAGATCATGACCTGAGCCGAAGGCAGCGGCTCGATCCACTGAGCCACCCAGGCGCCCAAAGTTCATTAATTTAAAAAAAAAATAGAAATAGAAATAGAAAACATTCCTCTTTGTGTATCTAAATCATTGAAAGCAACAAATTTACACCACCCATAGTGAAATCTGCCTAGATCTGAGCACAGGCAGCTTCTCTGGCACTTCCAACCAAATCATAAATGTTGCCATTAAAATATTTGTTCTAATTCAGGACTCAGAGTCACAGCTAATAAACAAGAATGGGAAGGAGAAACTGAAAAACAAACTGCTTGCGGCTGCTGAACTAGAAGTTTCACAATGCTATTTAATGGCAGCCCATAATTTCTTTGCTGAATAGGCCCATACAAGACCGAATGGCATACCACCCAGTCAAACAACTGATATTTTCTCCTTACTACACTTTGGAGTATTATTTCGTCATGTACATTTTACACTGCTTTTAAAATTTCTCAGGTGGACAACAGGTCTGGTTTCTTTTTGCATTCTGATGTATGTCCAGGACATTTTAGTAATTCTGTCATCCAAAAATATGCCTTTCTAAAAAAAAAAAAGAAAAAGACTGGAATTTATTTATATTCTTAAGTATAACAGGGATAGGTTCAGGTAAATGGTTAGAGAAAGATAAGGTTTAAAAACAAAAATACAAAATCAACATTTTTGTTGTGTTTTGTTTTGTTTTTAATGAACTTCCCTAAACTTGTAAAAAGTATTCTAACAAGCACTGTTATTATTATTAGCCACACTATGTACCTCATGAGAAAGTCTTTAACCAAATAAAAGATTAGAAGAGCAAAACCGTTAAAACTTACTGATACAAGCAAATTTAGAAGCACATATGGATACATGTAAAGAAAAACTGGAAGCTGTTACTAGACGATCTACAAATTATATTTTGAAAAAGCCAATTTAAGCAAAAATATCATAAGTACTGTGTAAGGGCCACTTAAATTACATACTTTTCTACAAACCACCAACTGATAGAGAAGTTCAAAAGCTAATAAAACTAAATCAACCAGAGAACAGAAAACTGTCTCATTTTATAGCATAAGTAAATCTATTGGAGGGCTTAAAGATCAATAGAAAATACATCATTTGATCTCCCAAAAATATTTTTTAAAACTGTAAGTAACTAAAGGAGAAAGTAACAACCACTAAGGTAGCCGTGCATTTACAAACAGCAATGCAGGCTCTTGCTTCAAACATTTCATATGTATGTAAGTATATATGTCTCAATCTGAGAGGGTTAAGATAAAACAAGAAATATAATACAGAAACTAGACTAGCAAAATAAAATATCACATAATCCAGGAGCCGGATAATAGCAGCCACAGCTGAATCTGACATCCTTATATAGAAACAATTCAGACATTGACCACTTTAAAAAAAAAAAAAATCTGAGGCTTTCAAATAATTGAGAACTGAATCTTTTATAGACACACTTGCTTATACTCAAGCCATAACAGTCATATTCTGAGTAGCAAAAATACTCAGAGCTGAACAGTAAATAACTAAGATGAATTGCAAGCAGTTGAATGAAATCTCTACCATCTTCTATGAAAGATTTTGCAAACCAATTTTGTGAGTGGTTGCTGAGTTATGAACCCTCCATTTAATTCAAATATTTAAACAGGTACAAAGCATTTATAAAATGTTGCAGAAATGAGGACACATTGAAAAATACATCTGCCACATAATAAACAGAGGAGTCCACTGTATAGACTCTGCTTCACAATCTATGTCAAATGTGCCATATTTTTCTTGCCTCATTCATTCAACTAATATTTATTTCTATACCAGACACAGAATCATTATTTCCTAGCTAACCATCTTTTAGGTTAGAATTTAGAACTGACTTCCTTTGAAGAACTTTCCCCAGTAGTCGAAAAAAGTTAATATTCATCTCCTGCCATTCTGTCCTTACTCCACAAAGGATGTTCCTTCCTTGTTTTTAAGTCTCTATCACACCAGCAGATTCCATTAGTAGGGAATGTCACTTGTTAATTCAATCAAGCTGAGTCAGTCAATGTGAATGGCATCTCCAGTGAAAGAGTTAGCTTCCAAAGTGTTTTGCCAGGTGAAATTACACCAAGCATAAACCTTTGGATAACAGGCTCTTAAACATTCTAGTGCCTTTTTAGCAATATGGTGAAGCCTAAGAACATCTTTCTCAGAATAATATATTTTTAAGACAAAGTAAAACACTAGTGATTTTAAAAACCGGCATACAAAGTATGTGTTTTTTGATACATATTAAAATATAGAGTCTACCACAATTTTGAACCATAAGCCGTACTGAGAGAATTATATAAATAAGATAGAAATGATGTAAAAACATGTTACTTTTATTGCTCATACTCATAGGTACAGCTAATATTTCATTGGTTTATTTTACATATTCATAAGTGAAGGAAATTTTCATCAGTGATTAGAAAAAATAAAGATTTTTTTTCCTAAGTTCACATACTCTCTCTGAATTTTATCCATGGACCTTCCAGATCCTAGATAGAAGTTAAAAAGCCTCGTTTGAGATTCAAAAATAAATAAATAAATAAATAGAGATCCTAAAACTCATGAAATAGTTCTCATAAAACGATCCCCCTCCAAGAAATTAAAAAATTCAATGTAAGACTGACTTAAGAATCCAAGAGCAGAAGAATGTCAATTTATATGTTTTAAAGAGGCTATATATATACACCAAAGGAATGATCTATAAAAGAAATAATTGATAAGCTGGACTTCATTAAAATTAAATAAGTCTGATCTTCAAAAACACTTTCAAGAGAATAAGAAGACAAACCAAAGACTACAAGAAAATATTTACAAAACACATATTTAATACAAGACTGTTATCCAAAATATATGAAGAAATCTTAAAAGTAAACAATTAAAAAATGAACAACCGAATTAAAAATGGACAAAAAATCTGAACAGATACCTCATCAAAGAAGATACAAAAATGGCAAATAAACTATGGTATGTCCACACAATGGAATGCTATTTATCACTAAAAAGAAATGAGCAATCAAGGCATGAAAAGACATGGAGGAGATTTAAACACATATTAGTAAATGAAGGAAGCCAATCTGAAATGACTATATACAGTAAGATTTCAACTATGTGACATTCTGGAAAAACTGAAAATATGGCAACAGTAAAAGGATCACTGGTTGTGAAGCGTTAAGGGAGGGAGTGATGAACAAGTACAAAGGGGATTTTTTGGGCAGTGAAACTAATCTGTACCGTACTATTATATGTTTGCCAAAATTGATAGAATGCACAACACCAAGAGGGAACCCTAATGTAAAGTGGAGCCCAGAGGTTAGGTAGGAAAACAAATATTTAAAGAAATGATTACTCCAAGATAAGTCATATTATAGAATTATACAACTAGCACATTAGGAACACAAAAAAAGTAGTTATAAATATAAAAATTCTTAATCTTACCATAAAAACACTAATTTGGGAGTTCAAATAGAAATCAAATAAAAATGTACATCAAAATTATGAAATCATAGAAAACTATAGTTAGACAATGACAGAGATAACTAAAACTTTCTTTAGGTTATATAGGATGTTCTTATTTTAATGGAAAGCCACAGGCAGGAAAAAACACAGCTTCCAATGTCTGAAGCACTCTGACCATGATAATATGAAATATACATTAATACAAAGGAGATCTGACATAACAGATGGACTATCAAAATGAGTCATACTGGTTATTCCAAGTAGAGTGCTGTAAGTGACATAACTTCCAGATTGTTTCTTCAAATTTAACTTAATTCCCATAACATTCAGAGCATTTCCATAAATCTTTGTCTTCATTAATTAAATCAATCCTACTGATCAACAATCACTGGAAAATCTTTCTCTCTATCAAAAATGACTTATTAAGATATTAGAAGGGAGATTATTCAAAATACTCTATATTATCCTCTTACCATCATTCTTTATTTGAAAAGATGAAAAGGGAAAAAAGATGGGTCTTTCCATCAATTTTAACTAATAGGATCATTTCTACAGAATAAGATAAAAATGACAATCTCCTTAGATCCATCAACTGAAGGGATAAGATCAGAAAAGATTGTAAGCTTATGAAGATTATTTCAGCTCTGAAAGCAAAAGAGCAATTTTACCTTTTACTTAAAAACAAAACATTTTAAAAATATCTCCACCAGAGTGGAAGTATACCACTCTAAGTATTAAATCAATTCCTAACCATGAAAATTGGTAAAGAGAAAGAATTAAGTGTGTATCTTAGCCTTCTCATACAAGAGAACTATGGTTCATTCCTGGTTGATGAGAAAAAACTGTTTTTTCTAATAGAAGAACAGCAGTTAATCATGCAGAAAACATGACAGAATTAGAAAAACCACCATTCTACAGCCTTCCACTTAACAACACTATTAAGTAAAAAGTTGTTTCAGAAATGAAGCCAAAATACCACTCTATAGATTACTTGCTAATCTCCATAAGAAAAACTTACTCCAATATGTAGATATCTTGATGAGCTACTAACATATCTATGTGATCAAACACAGTACCACATTACACATTTTGTAGGACATTTTTGAGACAATTGGGAAATTTTCAATTATGGTTTGGATATCAGATACTATAATGTGTTAACTTTTTGAACTATAATATCTGGTTACATGGGAAAAGGCCCTTATTCTTAGGAAATATATGATTAATTTGTAGTCTGGTAAAATGTCATCATCAAATATGTAACTTAAATTCAAATGATTTGACAAAATACAACATGCCTATATATATATATATTACACATACCACGGGTGTACAAGTATATACATATATTATATAATACATATGAAATGTGAACACCTACTTAATCAAGGTGGTGATACAAGCATCATTACTATACCATCTTTTAAATCTATTTTTATGTTTGAAACCTTATGTAACAAAAAGTTTGGTGAAAGAAAATGATTAATAGGGCATTCCATATGCTATAACATCTCTCCTTAACAAATATCTTAAGAACAAGCAGAAAAATAGACACTACCACCAAAAAGTAGGGGAAAATACACGTAGTTTATAATATGCTACAAAATAAAAAAGAAATGAAGTTACAAAGAAAGTGTCACTTACATGCATTAATATGTAGTCTGGAATATTGAAATTCTCGGCTTAAATATAATACAGAAATTAACACAACTCAACAGCACTGTTTATAATCTTCTTGAGAACAAAACTAATGATTAGGGGATTTCTAAATTTTTATTTTAAATTACTTCATTCAAGAACCACCTACTGAACACTAGTTACTTTTCTGATATACACTGACCCATATAATAAAAGTCAGAGTCCATAGTTCATATTTTCCATTTCTAAAAACAAACAAACAAAACAGGTTGAAAAACCCATGATATAAATGCCAAAAAAAAAAAAAAAAAAACCCAAACACATACCACTTGTATTAAACGCCATACAGCACACTGGTTTTTCATGAGCAGGAAAGTGGGCCACGATACCATCACTGTCAGAATCCTCACTCACAAGCACCTTTACAGAAAGAAAGAAAGCAAATGGAAGTTAAGCTTTACTCACCAATCACTGAGCCTGAGGTATACACAGCTACACTATAATACCCCTGACCAAATAACATGCTTCCACTATACTGGAAGATTATTCTTGTCACTATAAGGTGAGAATGCCACTTTAGGAATGAGGAAAAGATATAATATGCCCCAGCAGATCAATCATATAAACTCTAGAAAGTTGACCGGCTTTACTGTAAATGACAGAGACAATAATTTATTGAAGTAGAGGTTTAGAAAAAAATAAAAAGCATAAAATCAGCCATGTAGAGCTTCCTCCAAAGAACACACAGTTCTTATTGTGTTATGGCCTGCTGGAAAATGCTTGCTCATGACTAGATTATCATCGGGTCATGATATTCAGACATAAGTAATTTAATCAATAAATATTTTTTTAAAGAGTTTATTTATTTATTTGTGAGGGAGAGCAAGAGAGCATGGGCACAAGCAAGGGGAGCAGCAGGCAGAGGGAGAAAGAGGACCCTGATGAGCAAGGATGCAGGATTTGATCCCAGGGTCCTGGGATCATGACCTAAACTGAAGGCAGATGCTTAACTGACTAAGCCACCCAACGTGTCGTAAATAATTTAATCTAAAGTACACCAGGAACTAATCCTACACTAGCAATGTTAATTTTTCTGTTAGTATGAAAACTTTTACAAATGTGTAATTCACATACCATAAAGTTGCCTGTTTTATGTTTATAATTCAATGATTTTATACAATACTGTAACCATTACAACAATCCATTACATAGAAGTATCTGATTTGTCATCCTTTCCTATCTTAATGCTTTAATTTTCTTGCCTTATTGCTCTGACTCGAACCTGCAATTCAGTGAAGCCACAGGTTTGTCAATTTTTTTGTGCATGGATCATTACTGACATCTTAACAATATTTGAGTGTTCAGTTCAATATATTAAGTATAGTCACACTGTTGTGTAACAGATTTCTAGAACTTTTTCATCTTGCAACACTGAAACTCTATACCCACTAAACACTGATTCTTCTTCCTCCCTTCCCAGCCCTTGTTAACTACCTTTCTATTTTCTGTTTCTATGATTTTGAGTATTTTAGAGAGTCAAAATAATGGAAAGAATAGAGCATTTGCACTTTTATGACTGGCTTATTTCCCTTAGCAAAATGTCCTCAGGGTTTGTCCATGTTGTAACATGTCACAAGATTTCCTATTTTTAAGGCTGTATAATATTATATAGTATGTATACATCACATTTTCCTTTACCCACTCACCTAGTGATAGATATATGGATTGCTTCCACATCCTGGTTACCATGAATATGCTGCAATGAATGTGGGTGTGTAAATATCTCTTTAAGATCCTACTTTGAATTCTTTTGCATGTAAACCCAGAGGTCAGATTGCTGAATCATAGAATAATTCTATTTTTATCTTTTTGAGAATCAATTTTGTTGATCTTTTCAAAGAACCAATTTTGGACTTTCCCCAATATTGCACTATTTGCTATTTTGTTGACTTCTATTCATAACTTTAGTATTTATTTCATTTGTTTTGCTTGGTTATAATTTGCTCTTCTTTTTCATATTAGAAAAAGGGAAAAGCAAAGACTATTAGTTTCAGACCATTTTTCTTTCCTACTATAAGCATTTAAAGCTAAACATTTCCTCTGTACAAAGGAAGAGCTGCACTTTATAAATTCTGATATGTTCAGTTTTTATTTTCATTCCATTCAAAATATTTTCTAATTTCCTTGAGATTCCTTCTCTGACTCATGAGTTATTTATAGGTAGGTGGGTTGTTTTATTTCCAAATATTGGGAGATTTCCATAATTTCATTCTGTTATTGATTTCCATAGTTCACAGGGAACATACTTTGCATGATTTTAATCCTTTTAAAGCTATTTAGATTTGTTTTATGGCCAATTGTAAGGTCTATCTTGGAAAGCATTCCAGATGTTCTTGAAAAGAATGCAAATTCTACAGGTTTGGGGAGGGAATGTCACATTGTGCTGGTTGATAGTGTTAATCGAGTCTTATAAATCTTCACACATTTTGTCTAGTTTTTCCTATCAATTATGACAGCAAAGTATTTAAATCTCAAGCTATAAAGTTAGCTGTAATTTCTCCTTTCAATCTGTTGGATTTTGCTCAATGTTTGCTGGGCTATGCTATAGGTGTCCACACATTAATATTTGTTTTATCTACTTATTACATTGACCCTATTGTTACTATGAAAGATCTTTCTCTCTGGCAATATTTCTTGACTTTCTATTTTGTCTGATATTAATATAGCCACTCCAGTCCTATCATGGTTATTGTTTGCATGGTACATTTCTTCAATCCTTTTACTTCAGCCAATTATGTCTTCGAATCTGAAGGATTCTGGCCTGATAATCGCTGTCTTTTAACTTGAGTCCATTTATAGTTAATATAACTATGTACATAATTGGATTTAGGTCTGCCATTTTGCTAATTATTTTGTCTCAGGTGTTTGTTGTACCTCTGATCCTCTTGTGTTAATTATTTTTAAAGTCACCATTTGAATTCCTCTGTTAATTTTTTGGAGTAATTTTTAGTGATTGCTGTATAGGTTACAAGGTACTACATAGATTATAAGACTGTCCATTAATTATAAACTTAATTGGAATAAAGCATAGCTCCTTGCGCCAGTATAGTTGTATTCCCTCCCCATTCTTTTGTGCTACTGTTGTTATATGTATTATCAACTGAGAAACATGTTATAATTATTACCTAAAACAACTGTCCACATTTTAAAGAAATTAAAGGAAAAGAAAGATAAATATTTATATATTTTCTTTCCTCAAATGTTTTTCTGCCCCTTTCTCACCTCTCTTTCTGAGACCCCAATTACACATATGTTGGTACATTTGATGTTGTCCTAGAGGTCTCTGAGGCTCTACTTACATTTCACTAACATTTTTCCTCTCTGTTCTTCAAATTGGCCCCAATCTCAAGCTAACAGGGCTACACATTATCCCTTATTCATCACCTACCAAGTTTACTAATGAAAATAATCCAAATCAAGTAAATCACCTGGTTAGAAGGGAAATAGCTTGTTCATCTGGCCCACTTCACTCTGATAAAATTGTCACACTCACCAAGCTCCAGGCAGATGTGAGTAAGAGCAGCCTCAGGCAAAAAGGCCATTATCTCCTATCACTGTTATCCAAATTCTAAAGTCTTTACATGTTTATCATTACATTCTTTTTTGGTCTATATCCAGAGTCCCCAGATAGCAATTTTTGAAAATTCTTTCAAGTAATATATTTATTTTCTAGGGAGAAGATTTGCTTACCTCTTCACCATAACTGATAGTCATTCCCCAGTCACAGTAAATTTATACATTCAAACCACCATTTAATACATTTTAATAATGTATAAATTTAATGCTTAGTAATTTTATACAACTGCATAACCATTACCACATTCTAGATTTAGAATTCTTCCATCACCCCAAAAATGTCTTCATATTAACTCTACAGTAGATCTCTAACTCTAAGCCCCAGGCAATCCCTATGTACATCTTATTTCTTTTGTCTTTTCTAAAATTTTTGAAAATTTTTCATATAGACAGAGTCATGCAGGAAGCTCAGTCAGTTAAGCATCTGCCTTCGACTCAGGTCATTATCCCAGGGTCCTGGGATCGAGTCCTGTATCAAGCTCCCTGCTCAGCAGGGAGCCTACTTCTCCCTCTGCCTGCTGCTCCCCCTGCTTATACTCTCTCCCTCTGAAATAAATAAATAAGATCTTTAAAAAAAAAAAAAGAATCATGCAATTTGCCTTCTATTTTCTTTCACTTTCATTCTTTTCTTTCACTATAATTTTTATAGTTCAACCATGTTGTTTCAGGTATTCATTTCTTTATATTGCTAAGTTGTATTCCACTGTATGGAGGTATCACAACCTGTGGGTTCACCCACCAATTCTTGGCAATTTGGATTATTTCTAGTTGGTTACTATGAAGCATAGTCTGCTATGAATATCTATGTATACATATTTTTCTGAACATGCTTTTATTTCTCTTGGAGAGATATCTAGAGTGAACTTGCTCAGTGATATGATAAACATATGCTGAACTTTTAACAAACTGTTTTCCAAAATAGCTACATCATTTTATATTTCCACCAGTAAAGTATGAGGTTTCCAATTTCTCCACGTCCTTTCCAACACTTTGTATTATACATCTTTTTAATTATGGTCAATCTACTAGAGGCAGAAATCAGAATGATGGTCACCAGGGACTGTGGGGACAGGGGGTTGGGGAGTTACAGTACAATGAATCCAGATGATGAAAAAGTTCTAGAAATGGAGAAGAGTGATGGTTGTATAACACTATGAATATACTTATGCCACTGAAGTGTAAACTTAAAAGTGGCTAAATGTCAAATTTTATGTTATGCATATTTCACCACAATTGGCAGGAAAACATGTCTTGTAAGTTATTTTTCTAATCTTTCTTTTTGGTTTTTCCACTGACTTTCTTTTTTTATTATTAACATATAATGTATTATTTATTTCAGGGATACAGGGTCTGAGAAAAATAAGAAAAGGAAAAGAAGTCTTATAGGAGTAGTCTTCGGCAAAGTGTGTTACACCAAGTTTGTTAAATATACGAAGGGTTTGCTCTGGGTATATGGTATATTCCCATAACTGTAGAACCATCACCACAACCACATTTAGAACATTTTCATCACCAAAAGAAACCTCATAATATTAACAGTTGCCCCACATTTCTCCCATTTCTTCCAAACTACCGGCCCCGGGCAACTATAATCTACTTTATTGATTTGCTTCTTCTGGACATTTCATTCTATAAATGGAATCGTACAACATATACTCTTTTGTGACTGGCTTCTTTCACAAAGCACATTATTTTCAAGACTCATCCACATTGGAACATGAAAAGTACTTCATTTCATTTTATTGCTGAAGAATATCACATGGTATGTCTATATCACGCTATTTATCCATCTACCAATCAGTTGATATATATATATACCAAGGTTGCACCTACTTTTTAGGCATTACAAATAATGCTGCTATGAACATACATGGACATGTATTTCGTTTCTTTTGGGTATATCTGGAAGACAAACTGCTAAGTCATATGGTAACTCTTTTCCAAAGCACCTAGACAAATTTGCATTCGCAGCAACAGTGTATGAGGGCTCTCATTTCTGCTTATCTTACCCTTGCCACAAACAGAGCTCTCCCTGCTTCTCCCAGCCAATAGCAGGGACCCACTGGAACCCATGGATTCCAGGCCCCAATAGGCTTCAGAATAATGTGGAACCCAGGCCAACCTGTGGCCCCTTTTACCTCTGGCCTTCAGGTTTATTTCCCAGTTTGGTGGGGGCAAGGAGGAGGGAAGTAGGAATGGTTGTGTGGGTGCAGAACAGCTGTAAGTGTACCCATTGTTTACCCTCCTGATCACATGGCTAACTAGGAGCTATGGCCGGCAGTCGCTGCCCAGCATCACAGGAGAGTACTACTATACCATATATCACTGAACTAGGGAAGTTCAAAATTCCCCAAATTCAAAGTACAGTATCTACTGAATTTATAAAGGACTTTCATGTCATCAAAAAGTTGAAAAATCATTAAGTCAAGATATTTTAAGTCAGGGAAATTTTGTAGGTTTTTTTTTTTTTCTGTGTAATATTTGTATTTGTCCATTTCACTATTTTAACTCAATTTTACAAGATTCCCTTTCATGTATTATAACCCTACATCTTCCTCTCCAACACAATTAGTAGTGAGTCCTCTATTTAATGGTACCAATACAGAAGCTGTCTAGTAAAAATGCACATTAATCTTGGGGCACAGCAAAGCCTCATACCACTATGTATAATTCTTTGTATTGAACCTTATGAGCTTCACAAATATAACAACCAGATACTTTTGGAAGGATTCTTTCCATTGCATTATCACCTTACCTAAAACATCAAATTAATAATAGAAAAGATATCCCAAAACAATTGTCCTAAGACATGCACCTTTTACTCACCAGTTAACTAAGCAGGCTGAACTTAAGTATATGTAATAACAACTTGACTGTATTAAAATTAATCAAAGCACTTTAACTGATACAAGGTGGATAAACCTTTATCATGTGAACAAAAAGACAGACAAAACACTTCAGGAGCCACTAAATTATTATGACTAACACTTGTACCCAGGGAAAGAAACAGCTCAAGTTTATGTCATCATTCTGGAGGATTTTTCTCTGATTAGAGACTTTGCCACACTGCTAACTTCAATTATATAAATGTGTAAAGGCATATTATACCACTTAGCTTATCTAGCCACAAAATGCTTTTAAATAAAACAAGTAACATAGATTTTAAAATGGACATGAAGTCCATCAAATCCACTCCTCCTTAACGCAGTTACCACACAATGATCCCATCAACATAAAATCAAACTAATCAATTTAGCATTAGAAAGATGGTGAATCAAATTTTATATACTGCCACGGTAAACATGAAAATATCTTTATTAAAGGCTCACTGAATTTAAAAAGCAAAAGTGAACATAATGTTAGTTTCAGCTCCTGAGATATATATGGAAAAGGAAAAACATTACAGCTACGGTCAAACATCAGTTGGAAAGGGCTGAAAGTGATAAATCTATGACAATAACCCCTGAAGTCTTTTTCATACAATCCAGCATAACCTAAAAACAGCCCTGTACTCCAGCTGAACTATGTATCAGAGACAAAAATGTCTTCTTGACAAAAAACAGATTCCCATTAATAAAAGAAAGGAGGATAGTATTATACTCAGGAAATCTGTTGCTTTAAAAAATATTTGTAATTCTCTCAAAATGCACATAGCAACTTGCCATTTATTGAACATCAATTTATTTCCTGCTTTATAATAGAATTTTTAAATAAATTAAAATTTCAGAATGTTATAAGTGGGAATGAAAAGAGATTATGATCTCAACAAATAAGAGAAAAGATAACATTTTTAAGATTGGGCAACACTTAACTTCTTTTCACTTTTAAAAGCTAACAATTCTGTAATTCTTATTTCCTAATGAAGTACTTTACTTGTTTCAAGTGTCAACAACTCCCTTATCAAGGAAAAATGAATTTTGCAATTCCACAACCTCCAGTTCATTTCCATATTCCAAATCTGAGAATTCCATTTTAAACTAATAAAAAGTTAATAAAAAAGGGGGGGGCATGGGGGAACCACATTTGATAACATAAGGCCTAATACTAATCTTTTTAATATCATTACTTCAAGATTTTCTTTTTACATGTTCCTACACTTAAATATAATAAAACAAATTGAATTATTCCTCTATTTCATGAAAAATAATCAGATAACATTTTCTACTTCTAAATGACCACAAATCTGTCTGTCAACAAATGCTAGACACTTAACAGACTTACCTGGACTCACCAAACTAGACAATGTTGACTGTTACTACGTATTAAATGTGGGTGGCCTTGGATGTAAATTAATTAAGAACTAAAGGACAAAAGAAAACATTTTTTACTTTAACACCCATAAAACACTAAGGGTTTAAATATTTAATTCCAATTGAGAAAGAAAATTAACATCAGTCTATGTCTATCAACTTGAGCTAATTATCACTACTTAAAAAAATTTCATTACACTCAACTGAAAAGTTTGCTAGCACTTCATTAAAAAGAGTTTTAAACAAGATTTGGTGAACCACAAAGTTAACATGTGAGAGGTGGATTATCATTCAGATTTCAAATAAAATACAACAGCTAAATTGAATAACCCAGAATTTCAAAGATTTTTTTTGTCTTTTAATTGCAGTACAGTCCACGTGCTTTTGAAATGCCATCTGATCTTACTATAAGAACTAGTACATGAGTAGTGGTCAAAGGTAATCTTTTATCAGATACAGAACCATGTATTACTGGAAGGAGATTTTCTAAAAAGAACATGCAAAATTTAGGGTTAATACTTTAAAGATTCACGTAGCCTCCAGACATTATGTTCTGAAAACAGAAATATATATTATAGAAAAATTAAAATAATTTCTATTTGACAAATGTTGCTCTACTCCTATTCTATTCTAACAATCAACTTTAGATTGGATTTTTTGTAGCAATAATCACAAACTACTAGAATTTTAAAATCCTCTTCCTTTCAGAAATGTATTTTAAAATTCAAGACTATTAATAGAAAAGAAAATAACTTATGAGTACGTGGGGGGAGAAAACAAAATCCAATGGGTTTCTCATCAGCAATACATTGTCACATATTTTTCCATGTTTATAATCACTCCTTCTAAATGTTCCTGCATTATCGGAAGATATAGGATTTGGTAAGATGCATTACCATGTATGTATTCTAATATACATTTTGAGATATTTGTCCATTTTTCATATTTATAAATAAGTGTAATAAAATTTGATATTATTTACATTACTGTCACTTGTAACAATCATAATTAGTCAATAATTTTTTAAATTCCCTCCAAAATGTGGAAGGTCATATTGATTGCTTCTATGAGCAAGCCTCTACCTTAAAAATTAATTATTAAAGGATGCCTTGGCGGTTCAGTTGATTAGGCATCTGCCTTAAGCTCAGGTCATAATCTCAAAATCCTGGGATTGAGCCCCATATCAGGCTCCCTGCTCACAGGGGCATCTGCTTTTCCCTCTCACTCGGCCTCTCCCCCCAACTCATGTACTCTCTCTGTCTCTCAAATAAATAAAATCTTTTTAAAATCAATTATTAATCTTCTGATTTAGATCATAACAAACATCATTTTTTAAAAAATGTATTATAAATGCAAGAGTATAAAGAGGTATATAACTATTTATTTGTGAAACAAATGTCCTAATGAAGAGATAACAAGAACTCCTAGAACCTCAATTTTACCTTCAGGTACAAAATATTAATAACATTTGAAATAAGAGGTTTTAACATATTACTCATCTTTTCTTGAAAAAAAAATTCTAACCTGAAATAACCTCAATTTCTAGAATTCCAAATTAAGAATCTCCAAGGCCAAGTGCATCTGGCTGTTCCTGATCACAAATGACATTCTTAGTCACCCCAACCTTTGCAGAAAAAGGACATTGCCTACATCAGAAGTTCTTACCTGGCCCTCTCCAACTGTTTCAGTGTCAATTACTGTGATGATGCCTGGAACCAAAGGACTCCGCCTTGAATTACTATGGAGGGCAACATCGTCTTCTGTCACACCTGAAGGCAGTGTGCCTGTCAGCTGAGTCACTACTTTCCCGACCATTGTCAAACCAGTTTTCAATGTCTATAAAATGAAATGTAAAATATATAACTTCACATCAGTATTTGGATTCTAAACAGAAATATGCATTTTGTTAATTCTTCTATCTTTTAACTTCCTTATTCTCTTACAAGCCTATATGTAGCAGTGAATTGTCAAAGAAATTCAGTCTGACTTTTCATATGATCTTAAATTTTAGTTAGAAAATCAGTATTAATTTAAGTGAATGTTATCAGTAGAATCCCCAAAGTCAGAATAGCGAAAATAGAGCCATAGGTAAATACCCAAAAAGCTTTATTTCGCATGAAGGAACAATTATATATTATAAAAAAAAATTCTTCTCTCCCTTCTTCTTAATACATATAACAATGGCAAGATTTCATTCTTTTGGATGGCTGAGTAATATCCCATTGTGTTTATACACCACATCTTTATCCATTCATCAGTCAATGGACATTTGGACTCTTTCCATAATTTGGCTATTGTTGACAGTGCTGCTACAAACACTGGGGTGCATATGTCCCGTCAAATCAGCATTTTTGTATCCTTTGGGTGAAAGCCTAGTAGAGTAATTGCTGAATCACAGGGTAGTTCTATTTTTAACTTTTTGAAGAACCTCCATACTGTTTTTGTAAGTGGTTGTACCAGTTCATATTCCTACCAATAGTCTATGAGGGTTTCCCCTTTCTCTGCATCTTCACTAACATGTTGTTATATTTTGAAATACAAATCTAATTTTAAGTTTATTTTTTAGCATGAAAAAGACTGACCAATTGTAAAATTCCATTTGACCAATGGTAGAATAAAAAAGACTATGCTTTCAAAGTAAATCTATAATATGCTATTATATAATATTGTGCATCAAGATCAGGCATGTAGATACCTATTCCTATGCCACAGCCACACATCACAGGTGGGCCAGACAAGAGCCCCACATACTCCCATGCCAGAGCCATAGCCCTACCACAGTAGGTGGGCAGACACATGCAGCTCACACAGGAGACACTCCTTGAGTCCCTAGGAGAGATAAGTGCTTCTGAGCCTCACAAGCTATCTCCCACAAAAGCCACCCCTTCAAGACTATTAGAGGTAGTTGATTTGCCTAATAATAGAAACAAACACAGAAAGCCAAAATGAGAAGAAAGAGGAATATGTTCCAAAGAAAAAGACAAAACCTCAGAAAAAGACCTTAATAAAATGAGATAAGCAACAGAGTTCAAAATAATGGTCAAAAAGATACTCATCAAATTCAGAAGAATGAATGAACACAGTGCAAACTTCAACAAAAATAAGAGAAAATATTAAAAAGTATCAAACAGAAGCTACAGAGCTAAAAATATGAAAACTGAACTGAAAAATACACTATAGGAGTTCAACAGCAGACTAAATGAAGCAGACCAGTGAGATAGAAGGCAAAACAATGAAACTCACTCAAAGGAGCAAAAAGAAAAAAGAATTTAAAAAACAAAAACCTTAGGAGGACTTCAAGCAGAACAGCATTCACAATACAGGGTCCCCAGAGGAGAAGAGAGAAAGGGCCAGAAAAATTATTTTTAAAAAATAATAGCTAAAAATATCCCTAATCTGGGGAAGGAAACAGGCATAATGGTGGAAACCCCAGAGTGTTCCAAATAAGACAAACCCAAAGAGACCCACACCAAGACACAT
This sequence comes from Lutra lutra, assembly GCF_902655055.1. Taxonomy (NCBI): domain Eukaryota; kingdom Metazoa; phylum Chordata; class Mammalia; order Carnivora; family Mustelidae; genus Lutra; species Lutra lutra. The sequence continues at coordinate 35,579,426 of NC_062293.1, forward strand.
TATAATTAAAATGGTAAAAGTTAAAGAGAGAATTTTAAAAGCATCAAGAGAAATACATACAAGGAAACCATCTAAGGCTATCAAGATTTTTCAACAGAAACTTTGCAGTCCAAAGGGAGTGGCATGCCATATTCAAAGTGCTAAAAGGAAAAAACTTCCAACCTAGAATTCTCTACCCAGCAAAGTTATCACTCAGAATTAAAGGGGAAATAAGGGGGCACCTAGGTGGTGAAACTAGACAACTTTCTTATACATAAAAATTAACTCAAAATGAATTAAATAACTGAATGTAAGACCTGAAACCACAAAATTCCCAGAAGAAAACATAGTCAATAAGCTCATTAACATCAATCTTAGAGATGTGCTTGTGGATCTGTCTCCAAAGGCAAGGGAAACAAAAGAAAAAAAAAATTGGACTCTATCAAACTGAAAAGCTTCTGCACAGCACAGGAAACCATCATCAAAATGAAAACACTTAATGGAAGAAGACATTTGCAGATTACATATCTGAATACAAGGTTAATATCCAAAATATATAAAAAATTCACACAATTCAGCAACAATAACAAAAAATAAAAATAAAAAATGAGTAGAGGATCTGAATAGACGTTTTTCTGAAAAAGATATACAGATGGCCAAAAGACGTGAAAAGATGTTCAATATCACTAGTCAGCAGGGAAATGCAAATTAAAACCACAATGAATTATCATTTCACACCTGTTACAATGGCTATTATATATAAAAAAAAAAAAAGACAAGAAATCACAGGTGCTGGAGAGAATGTGGAGAAAAGGGAAGCCTTGTTAGCTGTCAGTAGGAATGCAAACTGGTGCAGCCACTACAGAAAACAGTATGGAGATTCCTCAAAAAGTTAAGAATAAATCTACCATATGATCCAGCAATTCTACTTCTGGGTATTTATTCAAAGAATATAAAAACAAATTCAAAAATTACATACACTCCTATGTTCAATGGAGCATTATATACAATAGCCAAGACATGGAAACAATGTAAGTGTTCACTGACAGATGAATTAGGATAAAGAGAATGTGATATATATATGTATATATATAATATATATATTTAGTTATAATATATAGTTATATATTATATATTCTATTTTTAATTTTTAATTAATTCATATATTTATATCAAAATATATTTATATTTATGTATGTAAATATATATATATAAAGAGGATGTGAGATATATATATCAGAATATTACTTAGCTACATAGAAGAATAAAATACTGCCATTTGTGACAAAATGGATGGACCTTGAGGGTATTGAGCTAAGTGAGATAAACCAGATGGAGAAAGACAAATACCATTTGATTTCATTTATATGTGGAATCTAAAAAAACAAACAAAAGAATATAAAAACAAACTTACAGAGAATAGATTGATGGTTACCAGAGGGGAAGGTGATCGGGAGGTGGGCAAAAATGGGTGAAGGCAGTCAATTTGATGGTGATGAACGGTGACTAGACTTTTGGTGGTAATCATTTTGTAATACATACAGATGTCAAATTATAAGGTACACGTAAAACTAATATGTTATATACCAATTTTACCTCAATTAAAAGAAAAAAAATTTGGCATGTGGAAATATAGTCTCCATCCAAGATACCAATTACTAGATGAATAAAACATCACAAAAGATTAGCTAAGAAGACTGTTTTTTCTCTGGTAACAGAAAACAATTCACTGTAATGCTTCTAATATACTATTTCAATTAGACAACTTAAGATGTTTTATAATTACATTTTAGTTCCATTTCATTCGAGGCAAATAGATAAAACAAACTCGTGAGTTATTTCTTTTATGTGAATCTTATTATCTGATTACTGCTATTTGCATTAACAAACAATAATGCGGAAGTAATGCGTTTCTGTGGGATTTTTTTTTGTCCCATAAAGAGAAAAAAACTAAAAGAAAGAGAAAAGCACATGATTCATATATATAAAAAAAAAAGATTTAACCAGCAGAGTGAAAATAAGTAGATTACATGGACATATCAGAAATTATGTAGGATATACACATTCAGAAATAATTTTTTCCAGGGGCACCTGGGTGGCTGAGTGGGTTAAAGCCTCTGCCTTCTGCTCAGGTCATGATCCCAGGGTCCTGGCATCGAGCCCCGCATAGGACTCTCTGCTCGGCAGGGAGCCTGCTTCCCTTCCTCTCTCTCTGAGTGCCTCTCTGCCTACTTGTAATCTCTATCTATCAAATAAATGAATAAAAATCTTTAAAAAAAAAAAGAATTTTTTCCAATTCTCAAATTGTGAGAAAAAAATTTTTTTAAATACTGCAAATTAATCTTAATGAAATGACTCCCTCTTTTTAGAATAATTATGGAGAATTCTGGCATATGCTATAGCTAAATTTTAAAATGAAAATTATTATATACATGGTATTTCAAATACTGTTTCATAAAAGATAGGGAAAGAAGGTACTTTATAAAGACCTAAATGTGATTTAAGCAACAATTAGATTGGAATTAAAATAAGGAAATGTATTTTCCAAGGAAATTTTCCATTAAAACACCATACAGCTAAGACTAATAATATATGTATTATTTTACTGTAGCTATGTCCTGTGGAATCTTTACTGTGCACTTGTCAAGGCTCTTAACATAGATGATCTCTACAGATTTACTCGAACACTTCTTTTCTATAGAAAAGAAAATTGAGGCTACAGAAGTTAAATGAAATGGCAGCTCAAACAGTTAACCAATGACAAAGCCAGAATTCAATACTAGAACTATCTCTAAAACCTGATTTCAACAGCCATCCAGTACTGCCTTGTATTCAAATCCTGTTACTACTTGTGACCTCACACTTCATGAATTCAGAACACAGACATATACCAGGGCAGGGGGTAGTGTGTGGAATGAAGACTATAATAGTGTGTCCTAATAAATACTTAAATAAAATGACCATCAAAGCCATTTGCGGAACTCAAGCAAAAAAATGTAACTTACTGCCGACTGAAACCATGAAAAAGCCACAAATCAATTCTAACTCTTTTGTTTAGCGCTAAAACCTCAGACTGCAGTGATTATAAAACACATTAGCATTCCTCAATTATCAGCCAAACATTTGTTTCAATAATTCACAAGCAATGACTTACACAAAGTCTGTTAGAGCGTTGTCAAGAAAGCCTCTGAAGGACCAACAAAATCAGGCGCCACTGTGTACTGATGTCAAAGCTGGCCAGGAAGCCTGATTAACCTCTGAGATGCCTCAGCTGCTATACTTACTCCATCAGGGCTAATGGAGATGCTCCCACTATCCCTTTATCAAAGATAAAGAGCTATCCCTTTATCAAAGGAATTCACTTTTCAGGTTTAAAGTCTGGTTGTATATCCTCTCCATTTGTCCTTGAGCCTATTATTTCATGCTTTTATACTAATAAACAGGAATAAAACTAAAAGAACTGGAGCACATGGAAAGTGGGAAGAAGTGTACTAAGGAGACCACGGATAAAAGGAAAAGTCAATGTAAGAGAATTAGGAAGAAACTCCAGAAAGGGGAAAACAGAGTAGTGTATTTCACAGTCAAAGGCTCATTATCACATGAAGATTTATTGATAATTCTCACACACACACCAAGAAAACTTACAACTACCATTTTATTAGTGGACAAAAATTTAAACCCAAAATTTAACAGTTATCAAATCTGAACTTTGTATAGTAAGTGACAAGATAGCACTTTTAAAGCTCATTAACTTTCAAAACACGGTATGATGCAGGGGGTGAAAGGGGTACTGGATGTTTCCTGCACCAGTAAAGACCTTTGCTTCTAGAAGAAATTTGTTACCATGTTAGACTCAAACACACTGATAAGAACTAGTGTCCAGAAGAAATCCATAATGTTATTCAATAGTGTTCACATACCATATTTAGGTACCTAAATCATCTCAGAGTAATTAGTCTTTAGATTTTAGCCAAAAGAACCTGTACATACCTGATGACTTCCTCAATATACCAAAAATGATGAAAACTCAATAAAAATTAGAAATAAAAAAATCTAATTTGGCCAAATAGAGAATATTAAATTAGGCTGAGTGTCTTCACAGTCTGAGGGAGCTAAAAAATTTATTATATTCCTGACAGATCTTAACAAGAGTTATTCACCGATCTAAATTTTATCATGTAGGAGAGCTGAAAGTAAGACTTTACCAGATATGTCAGATAATCCACTCTGACCAAAAATTCAAATGAGCATGGTACTTATTCTGTTCTGTGTAGACAGATTTGCCGCAGGGTCACTAGTCATCTTTAACCTTTCTCATGCTGTATCAGTTGTCTTCCCTGTCCATTAGTGCTAATGGTGCTGCTCTCACAAAAGCTGTTAGTTGTCATTAAGAAGTTATCAGATAACCAGGGAAAAAAGGAGGCATTTTTATTAAATCAATTTATCACACTGGGGGTAAAACACATTAAAAGGAAAGATCAAAGAGGACAGATGCATGGTAATTAGGAAATACAGACCAAAATTTTATAAATGTATCAAAATAACCAATTTGAATTATTTCAGTATTAGACTTTTCCCCTTAACACTGCCACAGGGAATTCATCACCATTATATTCTAAGGAAAGCCACATAAATTATTTGGAAAAGCAAGGAGAAAAAAATCTAAAAGTATAAAGATTAATTTTAAGTGCTATTTAAAAATCCAGAAAATTTAAAAAGATCATTTCCTCTAAGGAGATTCAAGTACATATATAATTAATATATTTGTACTTACAACTATATGGTGAGACAAAAAGTAAGAAAAAATTTAATAATTAATCCTTCCACATGACAAAGTTACTACCTTGTATGATGCCCTGTAAACAGCTCTCATCAGTGAGAGAAAAATACTAATGATTACTCGTTCAGAAAAAGTTATTTAACAAGCAATGTGAATATTTCAAGATTATTATTTTCTTAAGGAGCACATACTACATGGCTTTTTAAATATCTTCCATGTTCTATCTCAAAATAAATATATTACCTAGAAATTATAAAAATGGTAAGAAATTATAAGAAATTTTATTTTCTATTTCCAGTAATGGCAGGCTAGGTAAATCAGGTCAGTCCTACCAATGAAAACAAGTAGGGTAACTGGGGAGAATTTTTTTTTTTCAACTCTGCTTAAAGGTACTAAATATTTAACAAGATAGTAAAGAGTTACTAGATCCAAATCCGAGAGAACAAGAAAATCCAGACATCTAAGCAGGACAGTTAGGCCTAGATGTATCTAATGATTCTAGGAGAGGCTTCTAAGAGACTGAGTGGCACTTTTGATGGACTTCTGGTACTAGGTGGTCATGTGCAAGGGGGTCTACCTGGTGACTTACCTCCATGTTTTTTGCTTAAGACACAAAGGAGTATACAACAGAGATGAGAGTAAACCTGTAGTAATCGGGATCTCATAGCTATTTCAGCTAAGCTTTACTTAAATAATTTAAGTAACTCAACCCCTGAAATCTTGGCATTACAGGATCCAAGACTGATAGTGCCACAGAACTGTGGTGTCTCAAACTCAAAATTGTTTTTAAAGATTTTTTTAAATAAATTCTGGCAAACAAAGAATCATGATATCATTGGTGAGAACCAGCAAAAATAATAAACAATAAAAATACCCCCCAAAAAAGCCAGACACTGGAGATATCAGAAATAGACTTTAAAATAACTATGTTTACTACATTTAAACAGTTTGGTACTTTGAGAAAAAACTGAACTCTAGAGAACCAGAAACTATCACTATTTACTAAAAGATTTTATCAATGCATATATGTTTGATTTTATCAAACTTTTTGTGTCTACGTATATAAGATAATCATGTAATTGTTCTCCGTTATTCTGTTCATGTAGCAAATTTCATTCACTGATTTTGAGTAATTAGCCAGCCTGTATTGGAATTACCCCACTCGATTGTGACATTATCATTACAATATACTGTTTAATTTTTTTCGGCTAGTATTTTGTTTAGGATTTTTCATATTCATGAGTAAGACTACAGTTTTCCTCTTTCATAATGTTCTCGTGAAGTTTCAGTATCAAGGTGATCCTGCATCATAAATCAAGATAAGGCACTATATGACTTTTTTATTCTATGGAAGTCTTTGTAATATTGCCATTGTTCACTCTTAAATGTTCGCATTTCTTGAAGAAGGTTTCTAGGTCTAAAGATCTGTAGGTGAGATTGTTCTTTTCTTAGTAAACTTATACAGTTTACTGTATATTCCCTTATACAGAAAAGTATGGGAATTATAAGTATACATCATGATGAATTTTCACAAGTGAATATGCTAATATAATACAAATAAATATAATACATCATGTAATAGTAACAAAGACAAAAAAACATATTTATACTACTTAATTAGAGAAGTCATTTTGATATACTTACCATGGGAAACTGGAACTGTTTTATACCTCAGAAGGCTAATTTACCCACAAAGTTTCTTATATCTAATAACTTACTAAGAGAAATTATCATTTGGGAGGTAAATGAGATGATTCTCAACTTACCAACCTTTCCTATAAAAAAAAAAAATCCACAAAGGAAGGATCATTCCATTTCTGGCAAAATTTTGGGAAAATAACTAGATACTACACACTGATACTAAATACCAAATTAATTTAATATTTTAAAAGAAATCTCAAAATATTCATGCTAACACAGGAGTCCACAAGTACATAAACATTATATAAGAAAAACGTTTTTAAAAATATTTCATGGCATGGGGCGCCTCGGTGATTCAGTAAATTAAGCGTCTGCCTTCAACTCAGGCCTTGATCCCAAGGTCCTGGGATCAAGCTCCACATCAGGCTCCCTGTTCATTGGGGAGCCTGTCTCTCCCTCTCCCTCTGCCCCTCCCCCTGCTCCTGCTTTTTCTCCCTCTCAAATAAATAAAGTCTTCAAAAAAATATTTCATATAAGTTACACACAAGATTAAAAAAAAAAGGCAGTATATAGGGACACCCGGGTGGTACAGTCAGTTAAGCAATCAGACTCTTGTTTTCAGGTCAGGTCATGATCTTACGGTCATGGGATCAAGCCCCACCTCGGGCTCTGCACTCAGCATGGAGTCTGCTTGAGACTCTCTCCCACTCCTTCTGTCCTTCTTTCCTCAAATAAATAAATCTTAAAAAAAAAAAAAAGCAATGTGTAATATATGATTGGATTTAACAACCCAGTAAGTCCAAAAAGATTATCAAGAAATAGGTGACTTTAGGGGTGCCTGGGTGGCTCAATGGGTTAAGCCTCTGCCTTTGGCTCAGGTCATGATCTTGGGGTCCTGGGATCAAGCCCTAGATGGGGCTCTCTGCTCAGCAAGGAGCCTGCTTCCCCCTCTCTCTCTCTGCCTACTTGTGATCTCTGTCTGTCAAATAAATAAATAAAATCTTTAAAAAAAAAAAAAAGAAAAGAAAAATAGGTGACTTTACAGATGGCTAACAAACACATGGAAAGATGCTCAACATCACTCAACATCTATGAAATACAAATCAAAATTGCAATGAGATACCACTTCACACCAGTCAGAATGACTAAAATTAACAGAAAACAACAGGTGTTGACGAGGATGCAGAGAAAAGGGAACCCTCTTAACACTGTTGGTGAGAAGGCGAACTGGTGCAGCCACTCTGGAAAACAGTACGGAGGTTCCTCAAAAAGTTAAAAATGGAACTACCCTATGACCCAGCAACTGCACTACGAGGTACTTATCCAAATAGCACAAAAATACTAGTTTGAAGGGACACATGCACCCCAATGTTTCTAGTAGCATTACCAACAACCCAAACTATGGAAAGAGCCCAAATGTCCATCAACTAATGAATGAATAAAGATGTGGAACATATGCACAACAGAATATTATTCAGCCATAAAAAAGAATAAATCTCGCTATTTGCAGAGAGGTGGATGGAACTAGAGAGTATTATGCTAAGTGAAATAAGTCAGAGAAAGACAAATATCATACGATTCCACTCATCTTTGGAATTTAAGAAACAAAACAAATGAACATGGGGAAGAAAAAAAAAAGAAGCAAACCAAGAAACAGACTCTTAACTATAAAGAACAAACTGAGGGTTACTGAAGGGGAGGTGGGGAGGTGGAATAAATACATGATGGGTATTAAGGGCACTTGTGATGAGCACTGGGTATTGTATATGGGTGATGAGTCCCTGAATTCTACAGCTGAAACTCATGTTGCACTGTATGTGAACTAATTGGAATTTAAATAAAAATAAGGAAAGGAGAGAACGAAGGGAAAGGAAGGAAGGAAGGAAGAGAGGAAGGGAGGGGGGAAGATAAAGAGGGGGGAAGGAAAGAAGGAAGGAAGGACTTTTTTATGTCCATGGTTTTATTCTTCCTTCATTTTGTAAATTTATAAAGAGGAGCATGAATTAGCATTAAAATCAGACAAAAGCGAGTAAACAAAAATTAAATATTAACTACTTTATTCAAGAGTTAATGCTGGAATTTTATAAAATGCTAGAGCTAACAGTGAATTTCAATCCCCACCAATTTCATTAGGGACAAACTGCCTATTGGAAATCAATGGGATTAAAGTGTTGTCATCATAATTTCTGAGAGTTTAAATATGAAGACATGAACTTATCCCTTACAGTTCTCAATATGTGGTAGAGAAAAACTGGGGAGTTCACACTTGTTTTTCTCAAAGTCTATTAAGTCTAGCCTCATTCCAGCATGTCCACATTCAGCTGACAGTTAAACAGCAAAATGGTTACTACATGAAGCAAGTCACTTTCCTTTTATGTAGGCACACAAACTTGTGACAGCAAAGCAGAGCTGAAAAGTTGTCCTTTATGACATAAACTGAAAATTATTCAGGTAATAATACAATGAGCTATCCCAGTGAAAGTATACGGCACAGATAAATCCAAAAAGAATCTAATACTTGAGAATTAGATATCATTGGTATATTTTGTGGATCTATTATAAACTAAATGAATAACACTGATTACTGTCTCAGATTTCTCTCCTTTGAAATAACCATCATAATTCTTGCTTACACAAAGGAGAAAAGTAAGCAATTTTTATGAAGATTCTAAAATCTAAAATACACAGTGATGTAAGCATAAAGACATTCAGCATTTCCTTTCTGAGCAAAAAATATGTAATGCTTTTCTCATCAAACCTAGGAACACATTCTAAAGTCCATCATGTAAGCACTTGTGATCAATCTTGAAGTATTTTTGTATTTGTTTTATATAAAACAGTGTGACCTTTCATTCCCTCCCTGTGGTTTGCTTTAAACTGTTGTCCTTTTCTGAATAGTTGTGTTTTTTATTACATGCTGTCATTTAGATTCACTATGTCATCCCTATTATTAGAATTGTTTTGTTGTATAGTTCACAATTCAAAAGGATAGTGATTATAAGAATACCTTATAATCAGCATAAAGTTTACGAGTCATCATCGAAATTAACCCTCACACACACAGAAAGAACTCATTTGCAAACACACAGGGGGCAGCCCTGTGACATGAAAGAGTCTTTGAATGTGCCAGGGGTTTGACTTGAATTTTCTTAAGGAATAATATTCCTTCTATGTCAAGAAGATTCATAAATGTTCAAAGATACGAAAGGATTCAGTATAGGTAGAATGATACAAATCAGAGAAAAAGAACCCAGAAGTCAGTACTGAAAACATGCAAAGCTTCTTTCACAAGTGTTATTAATTAGGTAAAAAAGACTTTAATCGAGCTAAAAGACCTAAAATTTAAAATTTAAAAATTTAAATTAGAATTTAAAATTTAAAAATTTAAATTAGAATTAAAAATTTTAAGTTGGATGAACACAGGGACGCCTGGGTGGCTTAGTCAGTTAAGCAGCTGCCTTCAGCTTAGGTCACAATCCCAGAGTCCTGGATTCGAGTCCTGCATTGGGCTCCTTGTTTAATGGGGAGCCTGCTTCTCCCTCTGCCTGCTCTGCCTGCTGTTCCCCCTGCTTGTGCTCTCTCCCTCTGATAAATAAATAAATAAAATTAAAAAAAAAAGAAGCTAAAACTGGATGAACACAAACCCTATAATCATTGCAAGAGAAAATAATATTTTATCTATGAACACTAAGAGATTAAATACCTAATCATTTAGTCATCAATCCTCATGAGTGGCAAAATAATTCTAACTTACTTAAGTTTATTCCGTATTTGTGAATGAAAAGGGAAGGAGTCATTTCAATACAACTCAGCAGAGAAACCTGATAGTTACTCCACAGAATCACAGCTCCCAGGGACTACTTGATACTCACTTTAGCAGCACTAATGACTGTGGCAGTGTAAGACTGAATGTTGTCTCCACAGGCTCCACCACGGGACTGATGACATCGAATCAGCTGGAAAAAGAGAGACAGAAAGAAGCCAGAGAGTCATTTCTCTTAAACTGTTTAACTCCGTAGGCTATTAGGATAGGGCTTATTTACCGTGCAGCAAAATGGTGGTGGGTGGGAATGTTTGTACAAGTGTTTCAAACAGCTAAAAGCTCCTGCTGAGACACTTTTCCCCCGTTTTATAATCTACTGGTGCCACTCAGGCAGTTTCATGCTCAAATACAATTTTTAATTACAAGATGAATAGTCTTTAAGAATTCATAAACTCTGAAATGGTAGTATTTAGGATCTGGCCATCTTTCCACAAATAAATTTCATAACATAATCAAAGGACTTAGACTTGACTTCCTAACATTAAATATTTAACATGCTAGCAAATTGGAAGCTCTGTCCTCTTAATTCCTACAGAAAGACTGTAAAAGATAACCAAAAAGAGAGAGAGAGAGCAAATGAGAGAGATGAAAGAATATGTCATATTTCCATTTTAAATTGAGTCAGTGGAAAAGTGGTACAAATTATGCATAAGACAACCACGACACACAGAGTAGCTGTCCACTTCAGAGGGCTTACTAGTATTACCATTAGAATGAAAAAGACATGCCTTTACCCATGACTGATGTAAATGAATCAACCTGTCAATTTTCAAAGCGAATCACTAATTTAACATGCACAACTGTCTTCTGTGCTAAGCAACACACCAGGATTAAATTCTCCACTGCTCCTATACTTCCTAAATTTAAGTTTTCTTAAAACAAAGCAGAAAAGCACTCATTAGCCAGATTTTTACATTGAAAAATTTTTTAAAATAAAATGACAGTAGTAGAATACTAGAACAGCTCCACATTGGGTTATGGATTATTTTAAAGGCCTACAGAATTCAGATAGAATCTTCCTCTTTCAAAACATAAAAACAAACAAAAAAAACCATAAAAACAAAAAATGCTTATATAATTTAAAACACGATCACTTGGTAAATATTAATACATAAGCTTTTCTGTTCTTTTATTCTAAAATCAAAATTTTGAGGGTGCCTGAGTGGCTCAGTCAGTTAGGCACCTGCCGTTGGCCTGAGTCATGATCCTGGAGTCCCAGGATGGAGTCCCAGGATTGAGTCCCGCAACAGACTCGCTGCTCAGTGGGGAGTCTGCTTTTCCCTCTGACCCTTCCCCCTCTGGTGCTCTCTCACTCTCTCTCCCAAATGAAAAAATAAAAAATCTTAAAAAAAAAAAAAAGAAGAAGAAGAAGAAGAAGAAAAGGAGGAAGAAAAAAATCAGAATTTTCTTCATCAATGACACTGTATTAAAAAACAATTCCTCGGGGCGCCTGGGTGGCTCAGTGGGTTAAAGCCTCTGCCTTTGTCTCAGGTCATGATCCCAGGGTCCTGGAATCGAGCCCCACATCGGGCTCTCTGCTCAGCAGGGAGCCTGCTTCCCTTCCTCTCTCTCTTCCTGCCTCTCTGCCTACTCGTGATCTCTGTCTGTCAAATAAATAAATAAAAATCTTTAAAAAAAATAAAATAAAAAATAAAATAAAATAAATAAAATTAAAAAACAATTCCTCAAAGCAATAATAATATGTTAGAATGGAATATCTTTAAAAGTCTGATAGGAGATGTATAGCTGGCACATGAAATGGCTGCTGAAGCAGATTCCAAGGTCAGCAGTGAGGAATTTTCCAAATGACAGGTGATGGCAAATGTGGTTTCAAATAGGGGAAAACAGAGTTCAAAAGTGATTGTTTTAGGGACACCTGGGTGATTCAGTCGGTTAAGTGTCTGCCTTCGGTTCAGGTCATGATCCCTGCGTCCTGGGATGGAGTCCCACATTGGGTTCCCTGCTCAGCAGGGAGCCTGCTTCTCCCTGTCCCTCTGCCTGACACTCCCCCTGCTTGTGCTCTCTCCTCTCGCTCTCTCTCAAATAAATAAATTGTCTTAAGAAAAAGAAAGAAAGAAAGAGAGGAAGAGATCGTTTTAACTAATAAAAAGTAACCCTTTGACTCACTCACTCATTCATTTGTTCATTCATAAGTACATGTTCAAAGAATTATGAAAGTTATCCCTCTGCTGCTTCCTGCTGCATGTGTAAGAAAAAACATCTTAAGAAATACTACCATTTTTTTTCTGTTTCAGGAATAATCAGGAATAAATCTACAAAAGCAAGCAATATCATCACTTTTTCAATTCAACTAAAACTGAGTCAGCATTTCTATACAAACATAACTAAGTCAGAACTTTTTGTTTAAAACGTTAGGCTCATTAGAAATTACATTTGTCATCTCAATTCATCAAAATTAAAGACAAATCAGAAATTTCTGTAGTGCAACCTCTATAAAATGGATTAATTTCCAGGAAATATAAGTTAAAAAGGCAACATACAAAAGAGCACATGTGTTATGTTATCTTTTTGGAAAGAAAGGGAAATATAAATATATATAACATAGTGAAATATATAAGCATGTAAACAAAAAATAAATATAAAAAATATTTTAAAAATATTTAAGGGGCACCTGGGTGGCTCAGTCAGATAAGCATTAGACTCTTCGTTTCAGCTCAGGTCATGATGTCAGTGTCCTGAGATTGAGCCCCGCATCAGGCTCTGTTCTCAACGTGGAGTCTGCTTGTCCCTCTCCCGCTGCTCCTCCCCCTTTTTCTCTCTCCCTCTCTCTCACTCTCTCATAAATAAATAAAATCTTTAAAAAATTATATATCAAATGAAAACGGTAAAAACAATGAAGGAAGGCAGAAAGTGAGAAATAAAGGACAAACTAATCAAAATAATATGTTAACACAGTATTAGCACATCTTCAGTTTTGGGCAGTAACAGGAATGGACATAACTGCAAGAAATCCTGAACTCTTTTTATTTGCATTGATATTTATAATGTTGTGAGCAAGCAATTCTGCCATTACTTTTTCAATTATAGGAGTAAACAAAGAAATAAATATGCTGATATCAGTCTCCCATGCAAAAAAAGGACAAATCAATGTGAGATGGAGGATGAAAGGAAAGAATCCTATGGAAATACCCATGTGTACCCTTCATTTCCAAAATATGTGTGTAGGTGCATAAGTATGTATGTATATGTATATTTGCTGATTTACGTACATATAGAAGTATGTATGTAATATGCAGTGTTTCCAAACTTTGTCCACTGAAAGTGTCTAAAAGCAAAAACAGCCCCATAACAATGAGCACATCCACTGGACAAAGCTTAGTATCTAAAGCCATGGCCCATTAAAAGGAACAGGGGAATCAGAAGTAGAGGATTCCAGGACTGACAACAGGGCAGATACTAGATGAACCTTAACTTATGATAGCAAGTAAAGTAATTTTTAAAAAATTTTAAGTAAAAAATTGATGAAGGCATGTCACCATGTCACAAGAACCAGCCTGAAGGGCTCTCCTTGGTCAATTGTGGGACAATTTGAAAGCCACAATAATTAAGGACAAAAAAATTACACTATAAGAAATACAGAACAATATTCATGTTGTATTCTAGCCAGAAATATATAACCTGAATATAATCAAGAGAAAACATTAAAAAATCAAACTAAAAATCATTCCATTAAAAAAAGGGGGTGTAAGGAGTAGTGGTAGGGGGCTATATTCTTCAAAATCATCAATGCTGTAAAAGACAAAGCAAGACTGTCAACTCTTACATATTAAAAGAATCTCAGGGGCGCCTGGGTGGCTCAGTGGGTTAGGACCTCTGCCTTCGGCCCAGGTCATGATCCCAGGGTCCTGGGATCGAGCCCCACATCGGGCTGTCTGCTCCGCAGGGAGCCTGCTTCCTCTTCTCTCTCTCTCTCTGCCTGCCTCTCTGCCTACTTGTGATCTCTGTCTGTCAAATAAATAAATAAAATCTTTAGGGAAAAAAAAAAAAGAATCTCAGGGGACATCCCAACAAAATATAATATCTGATCCTAGCCTGGACCCTGAACTACAAAAAAAAAAGCTCTACAAATGATATGATGGGGTTAATTGATAAAACTGGAATATGGGTGGTAAAATAGCTAAAAGCATTTTCTCAAGATTAAATTGACTGATAAGTATTTAGGGGTAATGTGATATATGCAACTCACTCTGAAATAATAAAAGGTACATGAGTGTGCTTTGTGGTATCTGTACTATATTTATTCTTACAGCTTTTCTGTAAGCTTTCCTAGTTAAAAGTAAGTTTAAAGAGAAGCCCTGAAAACAAACCCCTTGAAAACAGAACTACCCTACAACCCAGCATTTGCACTACTGGGGATTTACCCCAAAGACACAATTGTAGTAATCTGAAGGGGCACCTGCATCCCAGTATTTATAGCAGCAATGTCCACAATAGCCAAACTATGGAAAGAGCCCAGATGTCCATTGACAGATGAATGGATAAAGAAGATGTAGTATATATATATATACAATGGAATATTACTCAACTAGCAAAAAATTAAAAAATGAACTCTTGCCATTTGCAACAACATGGGTGGAAAGAGAGGGTATTATGCTAAGCGAAATAAGTCAATCAGAGAAGGACAATTATTGTATGATCTCACTTATATATGGAATTTGAGAAACAAAGCAGAGGATCATGGGGGAGGAGAGAAAAAAAATGAAACAAGATGAAACCAGAGAGGGAGACAAACCATAAGAGACTCTTAATCTCAAGAAACAAACTGAGGGTTGCTGGAGGTGAGGAGCATGGAGGGATGAGGTAATGGGGTGTTGGACATTAAGGAGGGCATGTGATGTAAGGAGCACTGGGTATTATATAAGACTGATGACTCACTGACCTCTACCTCTAAAACTAATAATATATGCTAATTTACTGAATTTAAATTTAAAAACTAACTAAAAAAAAAAAAAGAAAAACCCAATCAGTATATATGGCCTCTTTCTTTATGACTTAATTTTATTGTTTTATTTATTTAAAGTTTTAATTTAAATTCCAGTTAGTTAATATATAGTCTAACATTAGTTTCAGATGTACAATTTAGTGATTCAACACTTACATACAACACCTGGTGCTCATCACAAGTGCCCTTCTTAATTCTCATCACCTATTTACCCCATCCCTTCACCCACACCTCACCTCTGGTAACCATCAATTTGTTCTCTATAGTTAAGAGTCCTTTTCTTGGTTTGCCTCTCTTTTTTCTCCACTATGCTCATTTGTTTTGTTTCTTAAATTCCACACATGAGTGAAATCATATGGTATTTGTCTTTCTCTGACTGACTTATTTTGCTTAGCATAATACTCTCTACTCCATCCACATCACCGCAAATGGCAAGATTTAGTCTTTGTTATGGCTAATATTCCATTGTGTATGTATGTATGTATATACATATGTGCGTGTGTATACATATATATCTATATAGATATATTTTTTTTTTAAGACTTTTATCTATTCATTTGGCAGACAGAGATCACAAGTGGGCAGAGAGGCAGGCAGAGAGAGAAGAGGAAGCAGGCTCCCTATCGAGCAGAGAGCCCGATGCAGGGCCTGATCCCAGGACCACGACCTGAGCCAAAGGCAGAGACCTTAACCCACTGAGCCACCCAGGCGCCTCATATCACATCTTCTTTATCCATTCCTTGGTTATTGGAATTGGACTATTTCCATAATTTGGTTATTATGTAATGTTGCTATAAATATTGGGGTACATGTATCCTTCTAAATTAGTATTTTTGTATTCTTTGGGTAAATACACAGTAGTACAACTGCTAGATTGTAAGGTAATTCTATTTTTAATTTTTAACTCCATACTGTTTTCCAGAGTGGCTATACCAGTTTCATTCCCACCAGTACTGCTAGAAGTTCCCCTTTCTCTACATCCTCACCAACACCTATTGTTTCTTGTGTTGCTGATTTTAGCCATTCTGACAGGTGTGAGGTGATATCACACTGTAGTTTTGATTTGTATCTCCCTAATCATCAGTGATGTTGAGCATCTTTTCATGTGTCTCTTGGCCATCTGTATGTCTTTGGAAAAATGTTCGTTCATGTCTTCTACCCATTTTCACTAGATTATTCATTTTTGGGGTGTTGAGTTTATTGAATTCTTTATATATTTTGGATACTGACCCTTTATCAGATATGTCATATGCAAATATCCTCCCCCATTCCATAGGTTGCCTTTTGTTTTACTGATTGTTTCCTTCACTGTGCTGAAGTTTTTTTATCTTGAGGAAATCCCAATAATTTATTTTTGCTTTTGTTTCCCTTGCCTCGGGTGACATATCTAATAAGAGGTTGCTATGGCTGATGTCAAAGAAGTTACTGCCTGTGTTCTCCTTTAGGATCGTCTTGGTTTCCTGACTCATATTTAAGTCTTTTTAAAAATTTATTGTTAACATATATTATTTGTTTCAGGGGTACATGTCTGTGATTCATCAGTCTTACACAATACATAGCGCTCACCACAATATATACCCTCCCCAATGTCTATCACCCAGCCACCCCACCGCACCCAGCCACTCCAACTCCCCTACCTGTCCTCTGCTCCAGCTACCCTCAGGTTGTTTTCTGAGATTAAGGATCTCTTATGGTTTGTTTCCCTCTCTGGTTTCGTCTTGTTTCATTTTTTCCTCTCTTCCCCTATGATCCTCTGCTTTGTTTCTCAAATTCCACACATAAGTGAGATCATATGATAATTGTCTTTCTCTGATTGACTTACTTCGCTTAGCATAATACCCTCTCTTTCCATCCATGTTGTTGCAAATGGCAAGATTTCTTTTTTTTGCTGGTTGAGTAATATTCCATGTTATATGTGTGTGTGTGTGTGTGTATACATATATATGTATGTATGTATAGGAAACGTACATACGTATATGCATATATGTACATATAGATATATCTATGTATGTGGGTAATATATACATATATATATACACACACACACACACTACATCTTCTTTATCCATTCATCTGTTGATGGACATCTGGGCTCTTTCCATAGTTTGGCTATTGTGGACATTGCTGCTATAAACACTGGGATGCAGGGCCCCTTCGGATTACTACATTTGTATCTTTGAGGTAAATCTCCAGTAGTACAAATACTGAGTTATAGGATAGCTCTATTTTCAACTTTTTGAGGAACCTCCATACTGTTTTCCAGAGTGGCTACACCAGCTTGCATTCCCATATATAGCCTCTTGCTTAAAATTTTAGTCAAAGAGCATTTTCATTGAAAGAGATTGTTACTCCAAAATTTAATTAAATTTTGCAATTCCACACTCAGCCCAAAAACCAAAACAATCAGAAACTGTTACCAAAGCAATTAGAAACTGTTAATAAATACTAGCATTTTTGTAAATACTATGGAAAGACATTTATCTAAAAATATTTTCTTCAAAGGATGGTAAAGTTATCTGATTAACAAACTCCTTGTAAATGCCACTACACCTTCTGGTCTCTGTATAGAATGCTAGTTATTAATGACACTTATCTCTACAAAGGCAAGACAAGCAAGACAACTGGCACACACCCAAGTATGCATCTATGAAGGGAGTTCCTTCTGCTAGAAAACAATATGTAACTATTTGCATAACACCTACAATTCTAAATGGGTAGTTTCCCACGTGTGAGAATACATTTACAAGAGCCAAAAGACAATTTTTGCATATTCTTCTTGGATATCTCCAGCACTCAAGGAAACGTATTACAGATATAAATATTAGAAGATATCATTATGTCACCACTGAATTGTATGCCTCTTGTCTTTTTTGAAAATATTTTGAAAAGAGCTATTTTTATGAGATATACTAGAAATGGCATTATGACACTCAGTAAGACGCAAAATATCTGTAGCAAACAGAATTTTGGGAAAAGTATCAAGAAATTTATCTACAAAAATAACTTTCTTCAGGAGTTTCTTGATTTTGTGAATTCCAGAGATTTACATGCTCAGTGGTTTCTCCAAATAATTATTGTACTTGCCATATTCAGACTTGTGTCAAAAATTCTTCAATAAATATTATTTCCTATTATTCTTAATATATAATAATTGTACAAGCAGGCTAAAATGAAATAAAAAAATTAATCTTCTCTGAAGTCTGTAATATTTTTTAGATTTCATTCTATATTCACATGCAGAGCACAACATGGCATAAAAAAGATTTAACTTTTTCTTTCTGAAAATTCAAATTTGTCTTTGTCTTTGAATTGGACATAAAAAAACTCTTCCATGTAATAATATAATATCTTCATTTACTATTATGACTGTATTAGATAAATGAAATTGATAAATAACTAGAAAATTCAACAAAATGTGATCACCTGTGATTTAATTAATAAGACAAATGGCTGAACCCCCTAAATCTACAGCTACAGATTTAGCTGTAGACACATAAAGTCAATTAAATTATTCTATGGCTCTGTTCCCAATCTACCAATAAAAACAAAAGTCATCCCTGCCTCCTGATTTCTAGCTCCACAGAAACTACTAAGGTAATATCAATGTTGTGCCTAAGATTAATGGAATAAAGCTCTATCTATAAAACTAAGGTTAGAAAATTAAGGTTGAGCCCAAATACTGATCCTAAGCAATAAGGGAAATAGGATAACTACTGGGTGCCTGATTAAAATCAAAATCAAACCAAAGAAAACAAACTAGTAAGTTAAACATTCATTGTTGGTTGGTGATCACCTTTGGAAAACTCTTCAACACTTGCTCCCTTACAAATAATCAAAACACGAGCCATGCCTTACCTTGTTTTCTGCATAAGCAAGCCAGCGGCTCCCAAGAGCAATAGGATTCATGTTGGGCCCTGGACAAGGATAGCAGCCTGAAAAATTTTAAATGGCAATATTGAGATATTTCTTAATAAATTTTTTTGGTACCTCATATTTTGATGGCATAAAAACAAAACAGCCAAATGGTTTTATTTTTTCAAGTCTCACATAAAATCCCCATAAAACCAGTCATTATTTTAATAGCTAAGTGAAGTTCATTTTTTTCCCTTCTACAGTTTCCTTTTGGTTTGATGCTATTCCAATAAGAAACAAATCTGGGAAGAACTGGTTATAACTTTTAGCAAAAATTGGGTATTTTATACAGTTATTCCTAGAACAAGAAAGAGAAGCTAAAAGGAAACAAAGTGTATAAGTCAAGCAACATTATTTAGAGAGGAAAGAGAAAGGATACAATTGGTTCAGAAATTTAAAGGCAAAAGATAATGAAGACATACACCTAAAAGGGAATATGATACAATAGTCGGAAGAGAAAAACAGAACAAGTACTAAAGTAAGGACCAATGAAGCAAAGTAATTCACAAAGAGTGCCTCCATAGAAAGATGATGGAAAACTACACGCTCCTATGTATTTACATTAGGCACTCAATTTCTTTCTTCCTGCTTTCAGTCCAGCCAATTAACAAACTAATAGGAAAGACTGTCCTGTGGTTCTCTCCTTTAAAGAATAATAAATCACGCAGTCGTGACAGTGAACACCGTCACTACATGGAAACTCCAATACCATCTTTCTGAACTCTACTAAACAAGGCTCAACATGATTCAGTCAAGTAAGTGATGTCTGTCTACCTAGAGGCTCTCCTCTCTGCTCCTGGCCAGGCCAATAAGGTCTTTGAGTCTAATGCCCTCATCCGTCAACAACACAAAATAATACTCGACTGTCTCACAAACTTTAGAGGGACTACTCAAAGGCAACTGCAGAATCAGACAACATAAAAAGCCTAACTTAAAGAACTTCTGGCTTCTCATTCCACAAGTATCTGTTTAACATTTTTACAAATGTTTTCCTCTAAAAGGTACACTGGAGGATCAAACTGAAGTATTCTACTTTACAGTTTAGGTCCCAAGTTAGAATCTAAATTTATACAATCACAAGACAGACAAGATTCCATAACAATAATCTTTACTTCCACTAGCAAAATAGCCAAATTACACGAATCATATGAGTATAAGCGCAAAAAAATAGCATAACCTGAAATGTAAACTGCACACCTGACAATTCCCTACCCAGCAGAAAGTCCCAGTGTATGTTACTGAGCTTAAGAGGAACAGAGTTATCAATGTATGATCATGTTTCATGCAAAAGCATACTTAATAATGAGAAAAAGAACAATAATGAACTACTTTAAGATTTACTTTCAATAATAAAAATAATTTACATGTTCTGTTAAGATATTATTATTTTTAAATTTATTTTGTCTTTCGCCCACTTGATTAGAGGGGTATGTAAGAATTTGTGTTCACTGCTGAATTTCCACTGTGTAGAATAATACCTGAATGCAGCATAATAAATATGTTTGAACAAATTAAGAAAGGCACCTAAATTAATCAAAGCTTGTTTATATGACACTGGCAGAAAGTCATCTACATAAAAAAAACTTTTCAAATACTCAAATAGTGTGCTCACCTAAAAGCCAGATCTTTCATTTTAAACTATTTTTTAAAAAATAGGCATCTTTCTTAAACATGTATTACATGTTGGGGCACCTGGGGGGTGGCTTAGTCAATTAAGCACCTGAGCCTTTGGCTCAGGTCATGATCTCAGGTCCTGGGATCAAGCCCCGCATCAGGCTCTCTGCTCAGTGGGGAGTCTACTGCTTTTCCACCTTCTCCCTCTGCCCACCCCCCCTGCTCCTTCTCTCTCTCTCAAATGAATAAATAAAATCTTTAAAACACACACACACACACATACACACACACAAACATGTATTACTTGCTTTCTGATTCAGGAAGCCTGTGTGCAGCAGTGACTGTCATCCTAAAATGCTAGTGTCATGGTGTTCATGGGCACTAAAGAAGCACACACCATTACTGGGCCCCTCACACAGTAGTTTTTTCTTTTTCTTTTTTTGGCTTTTTTACATTTTAATTTTATTTTTTAAGATAATACCATAGTAGAGAAATGCAACTATTCTTTTTTTCTTACAGTATTTAATTTAAATTCAATTAGCCAACATACAGTCCATCATTAATTTTGATACAAGGTTAAATGATTCATCAGTTGCGCCTAACACCCATCACACACAGTTTTCATTAGAGCTCCTTCAATCACTACCTATTTTGAGTTTTCCTTTTTTTTTTTTTTAAGATTTTTTATTTATTTATTTGACAGAGAGAGATCACAAGTAGACAGAGAGGCAGGCAGAGAGAGAGAGAGAGAGAGGGAAGCAGGCTCTCTGCTGAGCAGAGAGCCCGATGCGGGACTCGATCCCAAGACCCTGAGATCATGACCTGAGCCGAAGGCAGCGACTTAACCCACTAGAGCCACCCAGGAGCCCCTTGAGTTTTCCTTTTTAAAGATAACTTCTAAAAAAGTTAATGGCCCTAAAAAAAGTACATATGTCACGTGAAATACAAGGTATGAGCTTTCTAATTTTTTACTCATCTTTTAAAAAAACTTTTATTTCAGGGTTTTAAAGGGTTCTGTTGGGGATGTTTGGGGAAAACTGACCTGTAGGTAACTATGATATTACTATATCCACTGAATGCACATTATGGACACATATTATAGATACATACAAAGGACAAAGGCACACTAAATAGTACAAAGATAATACACTTTGACATATGTTCTACAGTATTTCACAGATTTCATTATTACACTCCCACTGAGCAACCTAATTCATATACACATTCCATAGATATTTTCAGAGCTGAAGAAATTAATATAAATATGGGCTACAGAAAACTTCCCCCTTTTAAATATTTTTTAAAAATTTCCCCCTTTTAAATATGTCATGAAAAAAGAACCAAATGGGGGCACCTGGGTGACTCAGTGGGTTAAGCCTCCGCCTTCAGCTCAGGTCACGATCTCAGGTTCCTGAGATGGAGCCCCACATGGGGGGGGGGGTCCTCCACTCAGCAGGGAGCCTGCTTCCCCCTCCCCCTCTGCCTGCCTCTCTGCCTGCTTGTGATCTCTCTCTCTGTCAAATAAATAAATATTTTTTTAAAGAACCAAATGAAAAACAGAAATAAATACTTGTAAACTGCAGCATTACATTAGAGGTAGCTAATCTCCTAAACTTTAAAGTCCATATAATCAAACTCTCAATCAATTCTGATATTCATCTCATCTCAATAGATCCTAGTGAGTATATCTCTCCTTTCCAAATACTAGAAGATACTAAGGAAAAATGTAGTTCACAATTCTTCATCTCACTTTCTGAGTCATTGTTTTTAGAAATTCAGTGGACCTCAAGAATTATAGTGTATTGGAATGGAAGCAAATTGTTTTTCTGCTCTCCAAAACACATTTCACAGCTGGAATCAGCAGACCATCAGCCACTCAGCACTATCCCAACTTTACAAGCATGACTCCTTTAAAAATTAACCATTCCCTCCAGCTAAACTTTGAAAACAAGGGGGGTAAAAACCCAAATCTCTATAATACTATAACTAATACTAACATGTTTACAATGTTTGTGAAGAAAGCAAGAGAACTGGATTTTTTTTTAAACTGAGATTTCCAAATTTAAATAAAGGTAAAATCCAAGAAAAGCACACTAAATGAAGGATTTCTCAGAAATACTTCAAAAGGCACAGGAGAGTGATGCAACTTTAGATGGAATCCTCCCTTAATGTTGGTCCCTAGTCAGGAAGTGACCTGAACCTATTTTGAAAAACAAAGGATTCAAATACTCTCTGCAACACTATGCCTAATTTTGCCTAGTGAAGACAACTCAAAAGATTACAGACTTTAAAAAAAAAAAAAACAGATTTCTGCATTTATGGTCATCTGACTCTCAACAAGGATAGCGAGACAAGTCAATGGGGAAGAACAGTCTTCTCAACAAATGATGGGTCAACTGCATATTCATATCCCAAAGAATATAACCCTGACTTCACACTGCACACATAAATTAACTCGAAATGAAACCAAAGACTTAAATGAAAAAGTTAAAAGTACTACTCTCTTCTTCCGCACTGCCTGCAGAGGTGGCAGCCATCCTCTGCTTCACATCATGGCCGCCCTGAGACCTGTGGGGAAGCCCAAGATTGTTGAAAAGAGGACCAAGCAGTTCATTGACACCAGTCAGACCAATATGTCAAAATTAAGTTCAACTGGTGGAAATCCAGAGGCATTAACAATAGGGTGCACAGAAGATTCAACGACCAGATCTTGATGCCCAACAATGGTAATGGGAGCAACAGGAAAACAAAGCACATACTGCCCAGTGGCTTCTGAAGTTCCTACTCCACAATGTCACGTGAAACAAATCTTACTGTGCAGAGACTGCTCACAACGACTCCTCCAAGAACCGCAAACCCACCATGGAAAGAGAAGCCCAGCTGGCCATCAGAGTCACCAATCCCAATGCCAGGCTATGCAGCCAAAAAAAATGAATAGACAGCTTATGTGCACACTGTATTTGCATTAAAAAACTATAAAACTATCAAAAATGTTAAAGTATTAACTTCTTGGAACAAAACATAGTGGTAAATCTTTATACTCTGAGATTAAGGAATGCTTTCTTAGGGGGTGCCTGGGTGGCTCAGTGGGTTAAGCCTCTGCCTTCAGCTCAGGTCATGATCTCAGGGTCCTGGGATCAAGCCCCACATTGGGATCTCTGCTCAGCGGGGAGCCTGCTTTCTTTCCCCTTCTCTCTCTGCCTGCTGCTCTGCCTACTTGATCTCTCTCTGCCAAATAAATAAATAAAATCTTAAAAAAAAAAAAAAGGAATGCTTTCTTAGATATGACACCAAAAGTACAAGTGATAAGAGAAAAATCGTATCAGGGCTCCTGGGTGGCTCAGTGGGTTAAGTGGCAGCCTTTTGCTCAGGTCATGATCCCAAGGTCTGGGACTGAGCCCTTCATGAGGCTTTCTGCTCAGAGGGGAATCTGCTTCTCCTTCTCCCTCTACCCCTCCCCACTTCTCTTTCTCCCTCAAATAAATAAAATCTTTAAAAAAAATAGATAAATTGGACTTCATCAAAACTGAAACATTTGTGCTTCAAAGGACATCACTAAGAAAGAGGAAAAACAGAATGGAGTTTTATAAAACATTTATGTCTAATAACTGACTTGTATCCAAAATACAAACAGAACTATTACAACTCAAAAAAGAAAACACAAATAACTCATAAATTCAAACAAAAAAGATATATGTTAGTGAATGAATACATGAAAAGATGCTCAATATCATTAGCCATCAAGGAAATGCAGATAGAAGGTATAATCAGATACCATTTCATGAGACATCAATAGGATGGGTATAGTCAAAGGAAGGTAGTAACAATCAATAGTGGAAATGCGGAGAAATTGGAACTTTCATGCACTGCAGGTGGGAATGTAAAATGTAGTCCCTCTGCCTGGCAGCTCTTCATATAGTTAAGGATAGAATTACCATATAACTCAGCAATTCAACTCCTAGGTGCATACTCCAGAGAAATGAAACCATATGTCCACACAAATACTTATACCCAAGAGAATTAAAAATATAGTTGACCCTTGAACACAAAAGTTTGAACTACACAGATCCACTTTTACAGGTTTTTTTTATAAAACAGTATTGTAGATATATTTTCTCTTATGATTTCTTTCTCCACATTTCTGGTAGTTGTATTTACTTATCATATGTTTCTTTGTCCTTCAGTCTTATTAACATTTCTAGTTTTTTTTTTAAGATTTTATTTATTATATTTGTCAGAGAGTGAGAAGGAGAGAGCACAAGCAGGGGAAACAGCAGACAGAGGTAAAAGCAGGCTCCCCACTGAGCAAGGAGCCTGATCAGGACTCGATCCCAGGATCATGACCTAAGCCAAAGGCAGACACCCAGCTGACTGAGCCACCCAGGCATCCCCCAAATATTTTTTTTTAAAGAAGAACTGACAGATTCTACAACATAGATGAATTATGATTATCTATGTACAGTAAAAGATACCAGTCACAAAAGACCACATATTCTATTCAGCCCAGGAAAAAAACTATGAACACTCCTCAGAAAGACATAGAAGCATATAAAATATCAAACATCACTTCAGGGATTTATTTGACTATCTTACAACTGATTAATGATCCTCTTAAAATTCCATGAGCATTCTGATTTATTTTTGCTTCATTTTTCATTTACATAAATATATCATGAATTTTTTTTAAAGAATTATTCATTTATTTGAGAGAGAGAAAGAGAGAGAACATGCGTGCATGGGGGAAGGGCAAAGGGAGAAGGAGAGAGAGAATCTCAAGCAGACTGCCCACTGAGCACAGAATCCAATGTGGGGCTTGATCTCATGACCCTGAGATCATGAACTAAGCCGAAATCAAGAGTTGGACACTTAACTAACTGAGCCACGCAGGCACCCCAAGCATATCATGAATTTAAGAGTACAGCCAGTGTGAGGTTCAATGGGTAGGGAATTATGTGGAGAGGACAGGAAAATTACAAGTGATTTCATTGCACACACAGTCATTAAGTGTCCACTATGTTCCAGTGCCTGCCCACGCTGTGAAAACAACATGGCAATATACAGATGGGAACCCAAAAGAATAGGAATAGATTTGACTTCAACTTGGACTGGGCTTAGACCTCACATTCACCTGCCAATCTCTCCTAATAAATGTTATAAATTGCTTTTAAACATTTTAAAATAAAAATAAAAATAATTTTTCATTTTTGAGATCCTTTAATTTATCCTTGTTATTAATCATTAACATAAATGAAGAATACACATAATAACAGTAAGAAATAGCATTGGATGGTAAGGAATAAATTTTCCTCCTCAAAGTTAAAAACAGAGGCCACTGGAAAAAGTTACTTACTGCACAATCCTTTGGTCTCTCCAGAGACTTCATATCTAACTTTCAATTTAAGCACACTGGAAATGACTGCTAATGACATCTATCAGTCCTTGTCTTTTGTTTTCTTCACCATACATGGGTTTTGAATTTCCACATTAGACAGCTGCTCAAGGCCACCGTTTCTATACAGGCAAATACAAAGGTGTCTCCTTTCTCATCATATTGGCTGCGTTCCCTTTCCAGTTCTCTATCAGCTCTCTTTACCTGATCCTTCCACCCTTTGGCACAAATTCCCATGATGGTTTCTCTGATGGACACAGCTGTCTCTACTTACTTTACAGCCCCATCATTGTATTCATACATAACTGAGGCACTCACAATTGTATTATACAAGAGCTTTTCAAGCTACTTTAGAAATCAAATGCCTGCACCATCAAAACAATATCCTCATTAAGTGGAGAATTTGTCATTCTATGTGTGCTCTCGCCCTAATTCTTCAAGAATTAGAAACTAATCACTGGAAAAAAACTACATGGCACAGGCAAAGAGGCTACAACAAATGCTACTCTCAGTATGCCTACTGCCTCTGCACCAACTTTTAAGCGCCCCAGGCAAACTGGCTTATACACATGGGCTAGCCCAAATTCATAGAAACATGACTCGTTCCACCCGCTAAAAGTTTCAGTCTGTGTAAAGAAAGGGTGGGTCGGGGGAGATACTGCAATTAAAGAAAAAGAAGCTTCTTTCAAGTTAGGAAATGGCTCATTTGTTCCTTGATCTTAAATATCAGGTTATGCGAAATTTTGTTCAATGTGTTGATATAAATCACTTTAGGTGAAGCTGTAACTCAGAGACAAGAAGCTAAACTCCTTCATATAAGTATTTGCCAAATATCATCAATCTTACCAAGCCTACATCACTCACATAAATCCAATCTCTAGGGTTTTCCAGTCAAGTAAAATAATATGTAACTAACAATGAGATACTTCTTAACAGAAGTACTATGGATTGGGGTATTCACAGATGAAAGGGACAGGTTGGGAAGAGCTGTTGTGGAATGCTACACCCACCCAGGCGCCCCATGAGAGCCTAATATTTTACTAATACTTATTTCAACTATTCAGTGGGTCCAGCAATGCAAAGGGAAGCATTTAGGACCACATGACAAAGATGTTCCAAAGGCGGTGCGTGGGTGGCCCAGTCAGTTAAGTAAGCCGTCTACCCAGGTCCTGGGATCAAGCCCACGTTGAGCCCCACATTAGGCTCCCTGCTCAGCTGGGAGTCTGCTTCTCCCTCTGCCCTTCCCCCTACTCATGTGCTCACTTGCTTTCTCTCTATCTCTCTCAAATAAATAAGATGTCCCAAAGGATATCAACTTAAAAAGAAAGTAGAAAGGCATTAAGAAAAAGTAATAATGATTCACTCTCCCATTCATTTTTATCAAACTTCACTAACAATTTGTACTTGCTAAAGACTCATAAAACAGGGCGCCTGGGTGGCTCAGTGGGTTAAGCCTCTGCCTTTGGCTCAGGTCATGGTCTCAGGGTCCTGGGATCGAGCCCCGCATCGGGCTCTCTGCTCGGCAGGGAGCCTGCTTCCTCCCTCTCTCTCTGCCTGCCTCTCTGCCTACTTGTGATCTTTGTCTGTCAAATGAATAAATAAAATCTTTAAAAAAAAAAAAAAAAAAAGACTCATAAAACAGAAGCTCCTATTCCCAAAAGGAGAAACACTCCAGATACTGGAGAGATACTCAAGAGATGATGACTACAAACATGTAACTTTCAAATTTCAGATTTTCTGGATTTACTCCAACACAATATATAGGAGAAACTTCACTCATATATCCAAACATATATTCACTTCTTTAAATATCCATGAAACACCATTAATTTCCAGCTCAGTCCAATATATCGTTTTTCCTGGAAATCAGTACTGATCCTATATTAATAATTCTCTTCCTCATCTGATGACTTTTAAAAGAGTTGCAGTACATTCTAAACCATTTTGGCTAACTAAACATCTTGGAAAAGGACCACTGATGCTTTGAAACCAGAAAATCTTTGTAATAAATGTTTTTCATCTTTAGCAAACAGAGTTTTATTCTTAAAAGAAGCAAAAATAAACATCAGTAATATTTTTTAAGTTAGTTAGAACATATGCATATATTATACTTTCCATGTGGCCCTTACTTCCTTCATCTAAATCAAGCTAGATAACTTTGCTCTCAAGGAGATTACTGCCTAGTGGCAGTGACAGAACAAGTAAACACAAAATGCGTACAGTAACATGGAAAGTTAGGCGTCTTAACAGAGACAACGATTACATGTTATAAAAGCATTCCCAAAGGGTGTTGAGTAATTAAAGAGGTCTGTAATCAAATAAATCTAAGAAATATGCAAATGCAGTAAATAAATTTAAGCAGGTTAAAATGCTAGTCACCATTGCCATTCTCCAACAGAAGGCAGCGTTTCCTGAGTATATGTGACCAGGGCACCCTGATTCCCACAGCATGTTGAAGGTCTACTGTTCTGCCAACAGAATTTGAGAACTGCTATCTTTGGGGACTTAAAAGAAGGCAAGTTACTTTAAGCCAAAGGTGTCAGGAAATAGTTCACATAAGAACTAATACAGACACTCAGCCAAGAAAGATATGCAGGATTAAGACATTCTGGGAAAGGAGGGTGCTGATATAAAGGCCAATTCAGACAGGAAAATAAAGCAACAGTGCACCTGCAAAGAAATGAGAATGAATGGGGTTCAAAGTAAATGTAGCATAAGCAGCATGAAAAAGGAATTGTAGAAATATTTAACAAGGATATTGGATACTGATAAAGAAGATTCTTGTGTGTGAAAAACCTTGGGAGATCGGATGATAAAAAATATACAAGATGCATGTCCCTATTGGCCCAGGACATTTCCAGTACACATGTTGACCAGACTTGTTCAGACTTAAATTAGTATGGCAGTTGTTCAAATCGGAAGACCTCAGTTTAGATGATAAATTATATATGATCATTTGGAAATGACCTTTGGATTGTTCATGAATTAATAATTGTTGAAACCAGGTAAGTACATGGTGGTTCATTATGCTACTACTTTCTTTAAATAACATTATATACTTCCCAAAATAAAAATTTTAAAAAATTCTTGAACAACATTCACAGGAGATGAAATACTATTTCTATGGCATTAATAGTTTAATAAAACACAATATTTTCACCATATTACTAAATGTTTATCAAAAAAGAAAAATCATTAAAAATCAAAAATACATTTAACTATTTTAAGGTAACTAAAAATTCATCTTTCTGTAAGAAATGCATAATTTCCTGTGAAGTGTGTAAACCTGGCAATTCACAGACCTGTACCCCTGGGGCTAAAAATACATTATATGTTTATAAAAAATTTTTTAAAAATTATTTTAAGAATAAATAAATAAATAATAAAGCAAAAAAAAACCACATAATTTCAAGTAAGAGTGAAAACTAAGAATACATTTTCTAGTTGCTTTTCTTTTGCTTAAAAACATTTTCATTCTTATTTCCACTATAAATGATTTAATTGAGAAATTACGGTAAAATCCCAAGAGTATATGAAATTTCCTTAATTTTGACAATGTGGCACTTTCTATACCGATTCTGCCAATTGATTCAAGAGTTTTATGTATTTGAGTTTTTTTAGGTCAGACAGAAAATCTGTAAGTAGGCCCAAGTTAGAACATTCTACAAACAAATCCTTCTATAGCAAAATCTCAAATTTCAAAATACTCCTCCACAAAATTGGCAAATATTGTCAATGTACAAAAAACAAAGATTTTAGAAGACAAATTGCATTTATAGCCTACAGTATCATAGGTTTTTATAAATTCTTACATGTAGGTCCTTATTCAAAGGGATACATTCACCCCAATGTTTATAGCAGCATTATCAACAATAGCCACATTATGAAAAGAGCCCAAATGTCCATTGACTGGTGAATAGATAAAGAGGATATGTGTGTGTGTGTGTGTGTGCACACACACACACACGAATATTACTCAGCCATCATTCATCAAAAAGAATGAAATCTTGTCATTTGCATAGCATGGATGGAGCTAGAGAGTATTATGCTAAGTGAAATAAATCAGCCAGAGAAAGACAAACACCATATGAAGAGAAAGACAAACACTCATATATGGGATTTAAAAAGACAAAACAGGGCGCCTGGGTGGCTCAGTGGGTTAAGCCGCTGGCTTCGGCTCAGGTCATGATCTCAGGGTCCTGGGATCGAGTCCCACATCGGGCTCTCTGCTCAGCAAGAAGCCTGCTTCCCTCTCTCTCTCTGCCTGCCTCTCCATCTACTTGTGATCTCTCTCTGTCAAATAAATAAATAAAAAATCTTAAAAAAAAAAATAAATAAATAAAAAATAAAAATAAAAAGACAAAACAGATGAATATTGGGGGGGGGGGGGAGGCAAACCAGAAAAAAGACTCTTAACTCCAGAAAACAAATGGATGGTTACTCAAAGGGAGGTGATCGGGGGATGGGTTAAATGCGTAATGAGTATTAAGAAGGGCACTTGTGGGCGCCTGGGTGGTTCAGTGGGTTAAGTGACTGCCTTCAGCTCAGGTCATGATCCCCAAGTCCCAGGATCAAGTCCTACATCGGGCTCCCAGCTCCATGGGGAGTCTGCTTCTCCCTCTGATCGTCTTCTCCCCTCTCATGCTCTCTCTCTCTCTCTCTCTCAAATAAATAAATAAAATCTTAAAAAAAAAAAAAAAGAAGGGCACTTGTGATGAGCACTGGGTGTTGTATATAAGTGATGAATCATTAGATACTACATCTGAAACTAACACTACACTACGTTAACTAACTGGATTTAAATAAAAACTTTAAGGAAAAAAATGAAACAAATACATTTCCTATTGCCTGTTAAATAACAGACACTCATGTTAGTAGAAACATATTTCACCTATTTGTAAGAGGTATACAATTAAGGATATAAGGCAGATCTACATCATTTTATAGAAAATTTTATTAGACCATCTAAGCTTAAAAGTTACTATTATCACATATAATTTTGCCCATTTTCTCAATTAAACAGAGTACTCTGAAAGGCCTATTCTCATTCTAGTGTATCAAAAATATTAAAAAGCCAGTGTCCTTCAAATCTAATTATAAATTCAATACATAAATCTAGTGATTTTATGCTAAGTGAAACAAGTCAGTCAGAGAAGAACAAGTATCATATGATTTCACTCATATGTGAACTTTAAGAAACAAAACAAATGATCAAAGAAGAGAGTCCAAAAAAAGACTTAAATACAGAGAACCAACTGGGAGGGGGAGGAAGGTGGGCAAAATAGGTGAAGGAGATTAAGAATACACTTACAGTGATGAGTATTGTGATATATAGAAATGTTGTATTATTACAATGTGTATCTGAGACAAATATAACACTGTATTAATTATATGTGAATTTTCATTCTTACTTAAATCTAAAGATTTTAAATTGTTCCTTTATAATAAAGCTTATTTTTTCTTTTAAAATTTTATCTTGGGTATTTAATTACTGAAAATCTGTATTTTTTACTTATTTACTAAAAAAAAAAACATCATAAATATGCTCTATAAAGATTTCTATTATTAGCTTATTTATATTTATTAACTTCTCTTTAGTTACTATAATAACTGATTTTATACCCAACACTTATTACAAAGAAAACAAACAAATCTATTGACAAATACAATATTACTTTCAGCCTAATGTTTAAATAAGGTTTAAATTTCAAAACATACACTGCCACTTAAATAAACTATCTTAACAAATAATGATTTGGGAGGTTTTCCTCCAATTTTACACCCAGCTGAGGGAGCAAAAGCTATCATTCCATTTTAAAAATAAAAAAGAAACTAGATCTAGGTTCCTGACCTTATTTTAGAAGGGAAAAGCAGCTACTAAGGAATACAGACTCTAAGTGTAAAATTAATATGGAGTCACAACAGAGACATCTGACTTTGCAGAAGCCAAGACACACATATCATTGATTAATGATGAAGGACAGAAGACCACTGATAAAATGTAAGATAAATGCTCAGGAAAACCTGGTATCTGAATCTGGCTGAAATATTCATACTCTGTCCTGTTTCACTGCTCTGTAGCTCACAAATATGGAGGTAATAGATAGATTCATACATAGTTATTTATGTACATTCTATTTCTCTAATTATGTTAATTATAATGAGTAACAAAATACAGTGTAATATATTAATGCATAAGAACTGTATAAAAAGAATATACTAAAATAGGCCATGTAATATCCAAAGTTGCCCATATTATACATAAAATACATTTGTGAATGAAGATGTTATTAACAAATATATGCTCCTCAAAAACTTTTTAATTTTTTTACATATAGATGTGAAAACATAAAATCAATGATAGCTGGATTAATGTACTCACTCACTCGTTCAAGAAATATTTAATGAGAGCCTACGCTGGGCTAGTTCAATGTCCCAGGGGCTAAATATATGAATGGTATACATTAGAGTTTGTGAGAAAACAAAAATTATCTCAATGAACATAATCTCCATTACTATCTTTGTAGATCTGTGAGAGACTATTGCAAGCTAAGAAATACAAACTCTCATAATTCTTCTTCCTAATCTACCAAATTATAAATTATGCATTATAATGAATTATTGTATTATGTGTTATATATCTTATATAATATATGCAATTACCTATAAATGATAATGTATCAGTTATCTCAGGAACATGACCTC
Source organism: Lutra lutra (assembly GCF_902655055.1). NCBI lineage: Eukaryota > Metazoa > Chordata > Mammalia > Carnivora > Mustelidae > Lutra > Lutra lutra. The sequence goes on from NC_062293.1 coordinate 35,612,232, forward strand.
TAATCAGAAAAGATATGTCTACTACCCTGGGCTTAATATATAGTAGGTATCAGGTAAACAACTAATGAATAAGTATGTAAATAGTTGTGGTATTTCAAAAGCAACAGCAATATGAGTTGGATTCCCTAGTTATAAAAAAACTAAAATCTGTTCCAACAAAACTATCTCTACATCACGTGCATAATCAGACTCTGGAAAAAACAGCTTACAGCTTTGATGGAGAGTTCAAGAAGTTAAAATACAAGAATGAAAACTACTGTTTTACTAGTGTGTAGTAAAAAAAAAAAAAAAAAATTCTAGCATATGTGCTCCCGAAGCGAGCACAAAAAAGAAAATTCTAACTCAAGACTTTATTTGAACTCTGTTCCTGCTGGAATCTCCTTCACCTCTTGGCCTGCCCCAGAGACCTGGGACTTCCCAGCCCCTCCCTACAACTGCATGAACCAATTCCTTTCAAGAAAAACATCAATCAGCCAGTCAGTGAGTGTGTATGTGGCTCCAGATTCCTGCACTTTCAAACAGTACTGGAAGTTGTGGGAGATGAAGAAAAAAGGAGGGAGAAAAAGAAAGAGACTGGCTCATTTCTCCAAGTTTCAGATCCCTCATATATGATAATCCAGTTATCTCTTCAAGAATGTTATGTTAAGGAAATAATTTAACAACAGCTTCAAAAGTATGGCATGGCTACATGAACTTAAATTAATCACAATTACTCAAGGAGAATATGTAAGGAGAAACTGAGGCAACATAATACAAGGCTTGCTCACTAAGAGGAAAAAAATGTGTTGTGGGTTGTAAATACATACCATAAAATGAGAGTAGTAAGAGATCCACAGAAACACAGGAATATCAAAACAACTAAAACTAACCACAAAATACTAATGTAACGTTTACAATAAGTTTGCTGAGTCCATCAAATAGCATAAACTCAAAAGCATATTATAAGAAATAAACCAAGTTGATACATACTTGTGACAAAAAATTTTTTTGTGAAAGTACAGCTATCAAAGGCAGCAATTTTCTCCTGTAAGACTACAACGAGGATCCTAAAATTAGAGGGGGAGGAAAAAAACAACAAAAAATGAGAACGTGAAATTCGGTAAATTAAATCATAAATAAGTTAAATCATTAGATTTAAAGAAGTATCCACCAATGCAATTTAGTCAAGAAACATCAGCCTCTTAAAATGTAAAAACAGAACCACAAAATCCTTACTGTAATCAAGAAAGACATGATTAGAAGAAGAAAAGTCACAGAAAAAACTACAGCTCAAAACATTATTTTCCTCTAAATAAAACTTTATTTTCATTCATTATAAATCAAATAAATCTATCTTCATTAGGAATGTATGAAATCAATAAACTGCTGGCTATTTACTAAAAGTGTTTTTCCAGTGCGGGCTCAAAGTCATGGAATTAAACATAAAATGGAATTATGTAACCTGTCACTTAAAATGATTGTTGAATTTCCCAACGTAAGAGCGAAAGAAAGAAAGAAACCAAGCTCAGACAACTGTTATTCAGTATAAATGAGTCATTTCTGATTGACTCAATATATTAAAATTTAATCAGAATCTCTATGAACTATATTTCTCCCAGAACCCAAGATTTGTAAAAAAAAAAAAAAAAAAAAAAAATTAGAAAAATAAGAGTTAGAAAATATTTTATAACCAAAATTCCTAAAATACATCCCAGATGAGGTTACTTTATAAATTATGTTTTTGAGTACTTTTCTTTGCATAACATTAATATAAAGATCCAACCTGCAAAGTTATTTTAATAATCAAATAAAAGATTATAATTGTTAAATATTTAACATGCTCAGGGTATTTTTCCAAATTTGGGGGAAGTAAATCTGAGTAACAGATGTTAATGATGAGTGGGGGAAAAAAGAAAATGTTGTCTTTAAACATGCATGCTTTATTAATCTTATTCATTTTATAATGGAGAACAAAATCCTTAACACAGCTGACAACACATAATAAATGATTCTGTCATGGCACTTAACATAAGAAACCAACCATCATCAGACCCAGGTTAAAAGGCTTAGAGAATCCATAAGAAAATGGTGACAAACTCAAAAGAAAGAAAATGCAGAGAGACAAACAGAGATAAAAAGGTTTTCTTATAATCAAGCAGCCCCTCCCCATAATATAGTAACATACAAAATCATTTCCATAAGGACGGATTAATTTATTATGAATGTTCCTATATTTAAAAGATCTAAAAGACTGTGTCATATCGCTGATTTGCAAAACCAAATGCAGAATTAACCAGGGAGAATCAGATTTGACATTTTATAGAGCAAAATCTAAGCAGTATCCCGACATCCACATGATAACTTTTCCTCTAACCTTTACCACATTTGAACTCATGTAACTTCTAAATGGAAAATTAATTTTTTAAAATTACAGAATGTGTCCAAATCAACAGGTGTTTTTGTTGGAACATATATCTTCAACGGTTTTTCATTTAAAAAAAAAGGCGAATATGAACCTTTGCTACATCAAAAAAATTTCCAAAGAATTTTGTAATCACTTTTCATTAATGACATCTCATATTCATAAATCACTTTTATCTGCTTTTACTCCTACTCAGAAGTTTCACCATCATTAATCACCTATGATGAGCACACAGATGACTATGAAAAGATTAACTGCATCAATTTTTATGGTAATTCATATATGTTGAAATATTAAATGTGCTCATTATTTCACAGTTAAAATTAAAAGTAATAAACACAAAAATATCTGTTTTAAGAAAAGTTGACCTAACTGCATCATCCAGAAACAAAGTATTTGGAATAAGTACAGATTTACTGTAACAGTTCAAAAAAATAATGCAAGAAATACTTTTTTAAAAATTCGACTGCACTGCGTTTTTCTGTTTTCTAGTATATTTGTAATACAGGTAAATTGTGACCTAAAAATCTTATTTGTACTTAATCTCCCTTTCCAAAGTGTGTTTAAGTTTCTGTTTGACTAAATATGTACATAATCTATTTTGTGAGAACACAAAGACACTTGAAGAAGAACTTTCATTATATTTTCCCCAGGTTAAATATATTACCCACTGGATCCACCCACTCAATAGTGCTGATTTTGAATAATTTGATGTGTCATTGGATAATTACATTATCCCAGCAATAATATTTCTGTTTCCTATAATTTTGAGTTTGAAGTATAAATATGCATAATAATTAGATCTCCACTATAAATGGCACCCTATCACTGAACAGCTTTTCTTTGTCCTATTTCATTTTTCTGCTTGAATTCAAATACTTTTATCATTGTATCAAACCCACATGTTCTTTTAGTTTATATTTGTCAGGTATGTCTTTACCTTCTTTTTACAGCCAACCTTTCTGAGTCATTCTTCGAATCCCTTTAAAATCTAACCTGAGAGTCTTTTATTATAAAATTTATTTTATATTGACACAGCATAAATTATTGTGTTTTCCACATTCCATGTATTTGCTTTTTTATGAGATGTAAGATTTACAGTTTCCATCCGTGACCTCGATCAAGATATTTACTATTGCAGGTCTGCAGTTTTCTCAAATGTAAAAGGAAGTACTGAGTAAGAGATTCTTAAAGCCCCTATCTTCCCTAATGTTCAGTGGCTATAAACTAATTCTTCACTGTCATTAGGACAGGTTCAACCCATATCTGAGTATTTTCCTAGAGATGAAAGAAGGAAAACCTGCCTAGTCCATGTTTTAGCTCTACTGAGAAATATAAAGAAATAACAATATTTAAAAGCCATTTTATTGTTCAGAATATGCTTTGTTTTGATGAATGTTAACAGGAAAGTTATACGGCATATCATAAACCACAGATCCACATACATTCTATCCATTAACGTTATGTTATGCATGTAAAAAAAGTTCCTCAAAGCAATACTTAATCTTTGTACATTTGCTCAGATACTTTTTATTCTTTTCCATTTCAGTTTTTAAATGCTAGTTATGACTCACTAAACTTAATTCATTAATGGGTCAAGACTGGAAGTTTGATAACATTAACTCAGAAATCTTAACAGCTACTCCATTTGGCAGAATTCAGAAGGTATTTTGTGACTTCAAAATCATAGATGGCAAATGATACTAGTAGAGCTCTACCTGCCCGGAAGGTACCTTACTTTGAAAAACACATAAAGAAATGCTTACCGTTTGTTGCAATGGAGATCATAGATAGGTGTTTTAAACTGAATAGACTTGACCATCTCCCCAGTACGAAGTGAATATAGATCGACACAACAGTAAGGTGGACTTGTGCTTAAAAAAAAAAAAAAAAAAAGCCATTATTTTTTTTAAATGTGGCAGGGCCAGTAAACTCTACATTTTCAATGATTCATTGTGTACTAACACAGTGGCCAACTGAACATAACAACAACAACAAAAAAAATCAATTAAGAAATAATTTTTAAAAAAGAACATTAATGGATAAATCTGAAATAAAATACATGGATGATCAATTAAAAAACTCTACATTTTCTTATTAACATGATTGTTAAACCCCTAATTAACATAATATAAGGAAATTGATTTGAACTACTAAAAAAATCATAATATATCCCAATTAACTCATTTCAGAAATATAAAATTTGGGAAAAAGAAAATGAAACTCACCAAATTATTACTATAGAAAAGAAAAAATCATAAGATTATCTTAATAAATGTAGATATGTATTTGATAAACTTAAAAACTTATTCATGATAAGAAATATTTCATTAATCTGATAAACTATAGCAACCTTAAAACTAATAAAAACTATCAACCATATATAATGGTAAAACACTGAAAATCTTCACCCTAAAACCAGAAACTAGAAAAGAATATTCATTATCAAACCACATCTACTCAACATAGTACGTAAAGTCCTGTGCATAAGGGAAGAAAATAAATTACTATTCAGAAGAAATAAAGCTGTCATTATTTGTCAAGAACTTGACTGTATAAGTATAAAACCCAGTAATACAAATCTGTACGTCAAAATATACATAAAGATAACCCCACAATAGGGGTGGTTGGGTGGCTCAGTACATTAAGTGTTTGCCTTCGGCTCAGGTCATGATCCCAAGTTCCTGGGATTGATCCCAGAATCCAGCTCACTACTCAGCAGGGAGTCTGCTTCTAAACTCTGCCCCACACCCCCACTGCACTTCTCTCTCTTTCTCTCTGAAATAAAATCTTTAAAAAAAAAAAAAAAGACAACCTCACAATAAAGATGAACCATTAATATATGCGACATTAATGTGGATTGTTAACTGATATATCAATTTACCCAAGTCACTAATACAACAGCGCTGTATCTTTATAAATTAAGCACAAACCATTATAAGATGAAATTTAAAAATATATATGTTGAATATATGAATATACTGAATACCTTGGAATAAATCTTAAAGATTTTGACATATTTACACAAAAAGAAACAAAACAAAACAAAGCAAAATAAACTGAAGTACACATAACACAGGCTGACAGATTTTCTAAACTGATACAGTTCTACCCTAATAAAAAATTGACCAGAATGAGACCTCATTCTAAAATGTATATAGGGGCACCTGGGTGGCTCACTGGGTTAAAGCCTCTGCCTTTGGCTCAGGTCATGATCCCAGGGTCCTAGGATCAAGCCCTGCATCGGGCTCTCTGCTCAGTGGGGAGCTTGCTTCCACCTCTCTCTCTCTGCCTGCCTCTCTGCCTACTTGTGATCTCTGTCTGTCAAATAAATAAATAAAATCTTAAAAAATAAAATGTATATAAATATGCAATCCAGGGGTGCTTAGGTGGTTCAGTGGATTAGGCCTCTGCCTTTGGCTCAGGTCATGATCTCAGGGTCCTGGGATCGAGCCACGCATCGGGTCTGTGCTTGGCAGGGAGCCTGCTTCCCCCTCTGCCTCTGCCTGCCTCTCTGCCTACTTGTGATCTCTCTCTCTCTGTGTCAAATAAATAAATAAATAAAAATATTTTTAAAAATAAATAAATAAAATATGCATTCCACATGATCAGACTTAACTGGAAAGGTATAGTAATTAAGACACTGAGTTCCTGACACTAGAACAGATGAAGAGATTGAGGTTTCCATCTTAACAAAGTAGGAAAAGAACAGCAAGTTAAATCCAATAAAAGTTCAATGAGGGAACTAGTAGTACAATATGAAATGAAATGAAACTGGAGTAAGTAAAAGAAAAAGAATCAATGAACTAAAACCTCGTTTTCTGTAACCAATCTAAACCAATCTATAAAGAAACAAATAATTTAAATATCCCAATATCTATAAAAGAAACTGAACTCATAATTTAAAACTTCTCACAGTGAAATCCTCAAAAATGGCTTCATTTGTAAATTCTATCAATCATTTAAATAAAAATGTTTAGATATCCTACTAAATAAAAACTTGAAAAAAAAAAGGAAAAACAGAACTATCATAACTATCATATGACCCAGCAATTTCACCACTGGGTATTTGATGGAAAAAAAAAAAAAAAAGACTCACTCAAAAAGATACACTATGCACTGCCATGTTCATAGCAGCACTATTTGCAACAGCCAAGACATGGAAGCAACCTGTGTCCATCAATGGATAAATGGATGGAGAAAATGTGTTAGATGCAGATATAGATATGCAATGGAGTATTGTTCAGGCATTTTATTTAAAAAAAAAAAAAAAAAAGGAAATCTTGCCATTTGTAACATGGATAGACCTTCAGGTCATTACGCTGAATGAAACAAGTCAGACAAAGACAAATACCGTATGAACTCACTAATATGTGGGATTCTAAAAAACAAAAAACCTGAACTCATCAATATAGAGAACAAACTAGGAGTTGCCAGAGGTAAGGGTATGCAAAATGGGAGAAGATAGTCAAAAGGAACAAACATCCAATTATAAGATTAACAAGTCCTGCAGATGTAATATACAGCATGGTAACTAGAGTTAACAATTCTTTATTATATATTTAAAAGTTGTTAAGAGAGTACATCTTAAAAGTTCTCACCAAAAGAAAAAAAATGGTTACTGTGTGGTGACAAATGTTAACTAGACTTACTGTGGTGACCATTTTGCAATATATACAAATATCAAATCATTATATCATATACCTGAAGCTAATACAATGTCACAGGGCAATTATATCTCAATTTAAGGGAAAAACAGGTATTATAATACTGGTCTGAGCAAAGAAATACAGGTCAAGGGAACAAAATAGAGAGCCATAAATAAACTCACACATATGGCCAAATGATTTCCACCAAAGATACCGTATAATTAAGCGATGATAAGAACAGTTTTTGAACAAATGTCGCCTTTAAAAATTAGATATTTGCATGGAAGGAATTAAATTTTCCCCTAACTTACATACAAAAATTAACTCAAAAATGGATCACAGTCTAAGAACATAAGGACCAAACATAAGAACCAAATAGCTTCTAGAACAAAATTTAGATAAAATCTATTTCTTAAACAAGAAAAAGCATGAGTTACAGACATAACTGATAACCCAAAATTACAAAATTATCGACTTTTATATTTAAAAATGAACAAGCAAGTCCCATATTGCGAGAAAATATTTTCAAAAGATGTATCTGACAAAGGGTTTGTCCAGAACATAAAAAGAACTCTTATCATTCAATAATAATGATACATACAACACATTTTAAAGGGCATAATATTTTAAAAGACACTTTACCAAGGAAAATAAAGAGACATCAACTAAGTGCTTGAAAAGGTGCTGAACAATGAAATGCAAATTTAAACCACTAAACCACTAAAGGATACCACTACACTCACTAGAATGGCTAAAATTTAAAAGGCTGGTAATACAAGAATACAAAGTAATTAAAATGTCATATATTGCTGTTGGGAATGCAAAATGGCACAGTCACTCTGAAAAATAGTTTAGCAGCTTTTATACATTAAACATACCCTTACCATATGTCACGTCTGGGTAATTTGTTATTCATAATAACAAAACAATAATGTAGATCAATAGGTGAATGGATAAACATATTGTGATATACTGAAGCAATGGAATATTATTCAGCAATTTTAAAGAACGAGTTATCCATACAACAACATAAATGAATCTCAAAACCATTATGAAGTAGAAAAAAGCCAGAAACAGAGTCTACGCACTGCATGAGTCCCTTTCCATGAAAAGGCAGAAAGGTAAAACTATGATCATAGGAAGTAATCAGTGGTTGCCAAGGGGCAGGGAAAGAGGGAAATGCCATGAAAAATGTACGGGATGCTAGAAACATTGCTGTGTCTTGATTATGGAGAGTCCTTACACAACTGTAGACAACTGGCCAAACTGGAGGAGGGGAAGAACTGAATAAAACCTGAACTTCTATCTCTAACACTGACACAAGGCAAAAATTTTTTTCCTAATGTTCCCAACTAATTAATCCAGTCCTCTGCTGAGAAGCAATGAGTTAATAATGAATGAAATCTAACATTTTGCCAGACCAACCGGGAAGAAAAAAACAGCTTGTCACCTTCAATTAGCAGCTCATTATAGCACAGTACACTAGAAACTTGAATTCTGATCATTTCACTGGCATCCATACAATGTCACAACTGAGATTCTTTCTGCAGAAAACCTTCAACAGAAGTGGACAAAACAAATGCTATGAAGGCTCAGTTTAGAGTTGACCAAACAAGGCTTGGAAGAATTGAAAAAACCTATTTATATATGGAAAAAAACTCTTATTCAGTGACTAACAGAAAAAATTCTTTTAAAACAAGAGTTTTCAGAAAGTCACACATTCATAAAGGAGTCATGTTATCTGCCCATAGCACAGTTATGTACATGCCTGACATATCCTTTTATTCTCTCTTTTTCTCTCTTTTTAAAAGCCTTGACTATTTCCCTGGAACACAGCAAGACAATCTTAATTTTCCTCATGGATAGGCTGATGAGAAAGCTTTCCATAACATCACCAGTATGCACGCCCCATAACAGAAAGAATGCATGTTAAACTAAAACTAAAACATACAGACATGAAATAAGCTTTTACTTTGCACTCTAATACACACCAGGAAGTGCCACAAGAAAGTTGTATAGAGAATGAGTCTTCGTTAGACCTCTAGAACTCAAATGGGTTAACATTTTTACAGGTTTGTGTTTGACATTTTAAACATAAAGCTATCACTTAACTTTACAATAAGCCTAATTAATTATTTAAGGGGAAAAAGTTCCATATAGAATTGTTGAGAGCCAAATTTAAAATGTAACTGAATATATTAGAAGCAAACAGCAGAGATTGGAAAGAAATCAGGAATGATACAATTTTTATTACTAAATGGTTGGCTCAGGAAGTCTAACTTGTGGCCCCAGCATCTCTGTCTTTCCAATACATAGATATCAACATGCATAGCCTAAAGTTATGTTGTACTTTTCATGACAAATACAAATACAAATACAAATAGAACTGAACACGAATCATCCTTAACTGACCTTCTATTTACTAGCTTGTTCTCCAACTAGCTTGTTTTATGGTGAGTAACCAAGAATGTAAGCTGAAATTTTTGTATCAGAATAATCTGTTACCTATTGTACCCATGACCTATACCCATAAGGGATATTATTAAGCTTTTCTTACAGAGGGAAAACTCCTCCCACAGCCAATGGTACGGTATTTACACAGTTCATTCATTTCAGTGAGGAGTGCTGATGAGAACTATTTAAAGGGCAAGTTTTTTAAAAACTTTCCATTATTGAAAATACAATGGTTAAATTAAGAATTAAGGAACTGGGCACTTGGGTGGCTCAGTTGGTTAAGCAACTGCCTTCAGCTCAGGTCATGATCCCAGAGTCCCAGGATCGAGTCCATCATTGGGCTCCCAGCTCCATAAGGAGTCTGCTTCTCCCTCTGACCTTCTCCCCTCTCACACTCACTCTCACTCTCTCTCTCTCTCTCAAATAATTAAATAGAATCTTTTTTTTAAAAAAGGAACTATAAAACAAAATAGATTTCTTAAAAGAAAAATATTTAAATATTATAAATATAAAAGATAAACAATAAAATACTAAACATTTCCATCTAAATACCTTGCCTACTTTAGTATACCTTCTCTGTAATACTTCTCATATTAAAAAACATTAATATAAATATATTTATTAATTTTTTTATTTTTAGAGTTTTTGCTTCACAGCAAAATTGAGAAGATACAGAGATTTTCCACACACTCCTCCTACCATTCATGCATAGAATACCCTTTATCAACATCCCCGATCAGAATGGAATGTTTGCTATAACTGATGAACCTATAATGACATACAATCACCCAAGTCCACAGCTTACATAAGTGTTCACTCTTGGTATTATACATTCTATAGATTTGGACAAATTTATAATGACATATATCCAACATTATAGTATCATAAAGAATAAACTCATTACCCTAAAATTCCTGTACGCTTTGCCTATTCACCCCTCCTTCAATTACCCTAGCAAACACTGATCTTTTTTCTATCTCCACAGTTTTGCCTTTACCAGAGTAGAATTGAAATCACAGAGGGTGTGTCTTTTCAGACTAACTTCTTTCACTTAGCAATATGCATTTAACTTTCCTCCACTTCTTTTTATGGCTTAATAGCTCATTTTAGTCCTGATCAACATTCCATTACTCAGATGTACCACAGTTTCTTTACCCATTCATTTACTGAAGGATATCTTGATAGTTCCATGTTCTTGTAATTATAAATAAAACTAATATAAACACTTGTGTGCACTTTTTTGTGCAAATATAAATTTTCTACACCTCTGGGTAAATACTAAGCAAGGTAATTTCATTAATCATATGGTAAGAGTTTAGCTTTGTATGAAATTGCCAAACTGTCTATCAAAGTGGTTTTACTATTTTGCATTCCTACCAGAAATGAATGAGAGTTCCTATTGCTCTACAGCCTTACCAGCATTTGATTTTATCAGTTTTCTGGATTTTGGCCATTCTAACAGGTGTGTAGTAGTATCTCATAACTGTTTCAATTTGAATGTCCCTGATGATTTATAAGATATGGAGCATATTTTCATATGCTCATTTGACATCTATACATTGGAGGTGAGGTGAGGTCTTTTGCCCAATTTTTAATCAGGTTTTTCATTTACTTATTGTTGGATTTTGAGAGATCTCTATATATTTAGATACCTGCCCTTTGTTAGATGTGTATTTTCCAAGTGTTTTCTCCCAATCTGTGTTTCATATTCTCATTCTATTGACAGTGTTTTCGAAGAAGTATTCAATTTTAATGATATCCAACTTTTGTTCAGAAAATTGCATCTGTGAAGTATAGGATAAACCTCCAAAACATTTCTAGAATGAAAGGAAATGAATAAAAGGGATGAAATGGAAAATAGCAGATAAAAAGAACTGAACATAGTGATTCAATTTACGGAAATACATATTATTGAAGAAATTCTGCCTTAAGACTATTGCATCTATCCCCACCTGATAGTATCCAGCCTGCCACCCTATGCTATTTCTTACCTTTGGGCCTCCACAATCATGTAAGCCAATTCCTTTAAATGAAAATCATGTTGAATCACTGCATTTTACACCTGAAACTAATATAACATTGTATGTTAACTATACCAGAATTTAAATAAAATAACTTCTTAAAGAAAGAAAACTCCAGAAACCAATACTGTACTGTATGTTAACTAAAAAAATTTTAAATTAAAAATAACAAAATTAAATTAAATTAAAATTAAAATTAAATGAAAGAGAAAGAAAAACCATGTGTGTGGGTGTGGGTGTGTACAGTGAACTGCGTAATCAAGAATATAATATACATGCCCAGAACTGGATGTTTGCTCAAAAAAGAACTGCAAGGACACAACTTGCATCTCTGGCTGGGCCTTTAAGTCTGCAACAAGCTGGAGATGAAGGCTAAGGCAGTGTTGCAGATGCCATCACTATGGATTCAAGGACCATCCCAGCTCAGTACCAATTTGCAAATGTTAGAGTATTTCTTTTTTCTTATTGGTGTCTGTCATGTAAGAACATCTCCATCAGGTCACTGCCTGACCGCCAAGATAACAGAGGTTTCAGTAATCATGTAAGATAATAAACACAGGCTTTACAAAGAGTTTAGAAAAGCCACTAAACAATGGGTGGATACAGGCAAAAACAGCATACTCTAGGGAAGAGGACAATCTGATGTTCAGAGCAGCAGATTACAATATTCAAATGCCCACTGTTTAACAAAAAATTTCAAGGCACCCAAAAAACCATGAAAGGATGGCCTATTCATAGAAATAAATGGAGGGAAACATTGAGGAAGCCCAGATATTGCACTTAGTATACAAAGAATTTATATCAATCGACTTAAATATCATACTCAAAAAGCTAAAAGAAAACAGGAGGATAAACTAACAAATTGAGAAAATCAGTAAAAATCTAGGAATTATGAAACAGGAACCACATAGAAATAATGGAACTGAAAAGTACAAAAATTAAAATGGAAAACACACTAAAAGTTTCAGAACTGTATCTGAGTATCAGAATAGGCAGAAGATAGAATGTGCAAATTTGAAAATAAGACAACTGAAATAACACATCAGAGGAAAATTAAAAAAGAATGAAGTAAAATTAACACAGCTTACAAGCAACATTATAAGTCAACTAAACATAACCAACTTATAGAAGACTCCACCCAACAACAGAATACACATTCTTATGAAGTACACATGGAACGTTCTACAGGATACACGATATGTTAGTCACATAACAAGTCTCAATAAATTCAAAAACAATGAAAACAAGCTTTCTAACCAAAATGGAATGAAACTGCTAATCAAAACCAGAAGGAAAACCGGAAATTCACAAATATGTTGAATTAAACAATAACCTCTTAAATAACCACTAGGCCACAAATATGTGGAATTAAATAATAAACTCCTGAACAATCGGCACCACATTAATGGAATGCAGTGGGGGTGGGGGGAGATTCTTGATTATCTGAACTGATAGAGAAAAAGCATTTCCCGAAATTCAACATCCTTTCATGATAAAAAAAAATGTAAGAAATTAGGAATTAAAGAAAATTTCCAAATATGATAAAGGGCATTTATAAAACACTCACAGCTAATGTTATACTCAATGGTAAAAGACTGAATGCTTTCCCCCTAAGGTCAGGAAGAAGAAAAGGATGTCCACTTTTAATACTGCTATTCAACATTGTGTTGAAAAATCTAGCAAAAGCAATTAGGCAAGAAAAAAATATTGAAAATCTTATAAGTTGGATAAAAGGATTTACTAACTCACTCTATTCACAGACAACATGATCCAATATATAAAAAAATCTCAAAGAATCCACAAAATAATACTAGAAATGATAAATTCCAGAATGTTGCAAGGTCCAAGATCAACACATATAAAACAGCAATTATCAATCCAAAAGAGATTAAGAAAGCAGTTTCATTAACAAGAGCAATGCAATATCTATCAAAATTCCAAATTCTGCCCCTTTTTGCAGAAATGAAAAGCAAACCTAAAAGCAAATTGAATTGCAAGAGGCCCCAAATAGCCACCAGTACTGAAAAAGAACAAACCTGGCAAACTCACATTTCCCAATTGCAAAACTAAAAATAAAGAGATTTTAATCAAAACACTGTAATACTGACAAAACATCAGATATATAAACCAATGCAACAGAATTCTGATTCTAGTATCAGTTAGTTTTCAAAAAAGGTGCCAAATCTATTCAATGGAGGAAAAAGACAGTATCTTCAAGAAGTGGTTCTGGGGGGGCACCTGGGTGGCTCAGTGGGTTAAGCCTCTGCCTTTGGCTCAGGTCGTGATCCCAGGGTCCTGGGATCGAGCTCCGCATCGGGCCCTCTGCTCAGCAGGGAGCCTGCTTTTCCTCTCTCTCTGCCTCTCTGCCTACTTGCGATCTTTGTCTGTCAAATAAATAAATGAAAATCTTTAAAAAAAAAAAAAAAGAAGTGGTTCTGGGTAAACTGAAAGTCTACCTGCAAAAGAATTAGGTTGGACCCCTATCTTATATCATAACTAAAAATTAACTCAAAATGGATTAAAGACCTAAATATAAGATCTAAAACTATAAAACTCTTAGAAGGAAATATAGAGATAAATCTGCAGGACCTTGGATTTGGCAATATTCTTAAATATGATACCAAAAGCACAAGCAACAAAAGAAAAAAATACATAAATTGGTTTACTCAATACTAAAAAATCTGTGCATCAAAAGACATTATTAGGGGCACCTGGGTGGCTCAGCTGGTTAAAGCATCTGCCTTCAGCTCAGTCATGAACTCAGGATCTTAGGATAAAGCTCTGCCTCTGGCTTCCTGATCAGCAGGTGGAAGGGAGGCGGGAGGGGGAAGCGGGGTGGTGTCTGCATCTGCTTCTCCCTCTCCCGCTGCCCTTCCCCCACTCACTCTCTCTTTCTTTCTCTCTCAAATAAATATTTTTTTAAAAAAGGACATTATCAAGAAAGTGAAAAAACTGAGAGAAGATATTTGTAAATGATTTATCAGATAAAGGGGTAGTATCTAAAATCTATAAAGAAGTTATTAAACTCAACACCCAAAAAAGCAAAGAATCCAGTCAAGAAATGGGCAGAAGGGGCGCCTGGGTGGCTCAGAGGGTTAAAGCCTCTGCCTTCAGCTCAGGTCATGATCCCGGGGTCCTGGGATCAAGCCCCGCATGAGGCTCTCTGCTCAGCAGGGAGCCTGCTTTCTCTCGCTCTCTCTCTGCCTGCCTCTCTGCCTGCTTGTGATCTCTGTCAAAAAAAAAAAAAAAAAAAAACTTAAAAAAAAAATTAAAAAAAAAAAAAGAAATGGGCAGAAGACATGAAGAGACATTTCTCCAAAGATTCACAAATGGCTAAAAGACACATGAAAAAAATGCTCAACATCACTTGGTATCAGGGAAATGCCAATCAAAACCACAATGAGATAGCACCTCACACTGGTAAGAATGCCGAAAATTAACAAGTCAGGAAACAAATGTTGGTGAGGATGCAGAGAAAAGGCAGCCCTCTTACATTGTTGGTGGCAAGGCAAACTGGTACAGCCACTCTGGAAAACAGTAAGGAGGTTCCTCAAAAAGTTAAAAATAGAACTACCCTACGACCCAACAACTGCACTACTAGGTATTTATCCAAAGGACACAAAAACAGTGATTTGAAGGGGCACATGCACCCCAATGTTTATAGTAGCAATATCCACACAAATGCCAAAAGATGGAAAGAGCCCAAATATCCACTGATGAATGAATGGATAAAGAAGATTTGATAGATATATATAGATATAGCTATATACATACAATGGAATATTACTCAGCCATCAAAAAGAATGAAATCTTGCCATTTGCAATGACAAGATGGAACTAGAGTGTGTTATGCTAAGTGAAATAAGTCAATCAGAGAAAGACAAATACTATTTGATTTCACTCATCTGTGGAATTTAAGAAACAAAACAGAGAACACAGGGGCAGGAAAGGAAAAAAAAAGATAAACAGAGAGAGAGAGGTAAACCAAAAGGACTCTTTACTCTAGGGAACAAACTGAGGGCTGCTGGGGCTGAGGTGAGTAGGGGATTGGGATAATTGGGTGATGGGCATTAAGGAGGGCACATAATGTAATGAACATGGGGTGCTATATGCACTGATGAATCAGTTAAAAAGAATGTGAAAAGACAACCTAAAAAATATGAGATAATAATTGCAAATCAGAGATCAGATAAGAGTCAAGTACCCAGAATATACTGAACTCTTACTATTCAATAAAAAAAGACAAACAACCCATATTTACAAAAGGACAAAGGATACAATTAGACATTTCTCCAAAGAAGACAGATATATGGCCGGCAAACATATGAAAAGATGCTTAACATCATTAGTTATTACGGAAATGCAAATCAAAACCACAATGAGATACCACTTCCCACCCACTAGGTTGGCTGTAATAAAACAACTGAAAAAAAAAATAAACAACTGAAAAAGAGCAAGCATTGGCAAGGATGTAGGGTGGAACCCTGGTCCAATGCTGGTGGGAATATCAAACGGTGCAGCCCCTGTGGAAAAATAGTCTGATGGCTCTTCAAAAAGCTAGACACAGAACTACATCTGACCCAGTAATTCCATTCCTAGGTGTATATCCATGAGACATGAAAGCATATGTCCACAGAAAAACATATACATGAACATTCATATTAGCATTATTCATAACAACCACAAAGTAGAAACAACCTAGACATCCCTTAACTGATGAAAGCATAAACAAATGTGGTCTACACATACAATATTATTTGGCCTTAAAATGGAATGAAGTTCCAATTGTATGACATTCTGGAAAAGGCAAATTTATGGAGACAGTAAAAAGATCAGTGCTTGCCAGAAGTTAGGAAGGGATGAATAGGCAGAACATAAAGGATTTTTAGAGCAGTGAAAATACTCTGCTTGATACAATAATGATAGATAACACACCATTACCTGGTCTAGGAAACACAGTGATAATATTGAACAAGACAGTGGGTGGGGGCATCTGTGTGTTATCTATTCAACCATATTGACAGAAAAAGCTGATAAATAAGTAGAAAAGGAAAATTTAACCTAGAGAATAGAATAGAGGACAGAACCTTGGGAAACAATGACAGTTCAAAAATATTACAATATTTTTATGCTTATTAACATTATTTTCAGATCTCCAATATACTGTGATCTTGTTCAAGCCACTAACAACAACATATCATTCATTTCTCATGACCCCGTCATGTGCCTAGAACATAGTATACCATCAATTAATATTTTTGGAGGAGTAATCAGAGTGGATGAAGGAAAAACAAGATGTTCAGAAATAGAGTGTAATGAGCAGTGCCCACAGCTAGGGACTATACAGGCATGGGGATTTGTGATCTATTTCATTGTATCACACTCAAAGGTTACGAACCTAAAAATCTATCTACTTTGCCATAGTAATCTTCCTAAACAATACCTCTAATCATTTATTCCTTTTTCAGAAACTATCAAAGACACCCCACTGTCATAAAGCTCAACCTTTCATCTAAGCAAGTAACACCCTCCATGATACTGACTCAATTTTTTTTTAAAATATTTAGTTGACACTCTCTTCTTTCAACTTATACTCTAGCTCATATACCATTAGTGCCTTTTTTACTCATGGTCTCTATCTACCTGGCTCTCTTTCATTCCCATCTCTACACACCTATATCTCCAAAATTCTTCAGACTGACTACAATGCTTGCTTCTTTCTTTGAAGTACCATAATACTTTACCCATCAGGTCAATCAAAGGATCTGCCAGCCATAACCAACTTAATAAGAAATGACCTACTAACCATTCCATAAGTAGTCAGCAGTCTTGAAAGGCCATGCTCTTTACTACAAAGGCCCTCCCCTTATATGACCAGAGAAGGTATCTAACATAAAGTCAAGCAACTTATGGATAGGTGTAAAGTATTAAACTGTATCCATATAGAGATATACCACAGCACCTTGAAAAGGAAAACAAAAAAAGAAAAAACTGAACTATATTCAGAGAATAGAGGATTATAGGTGATGGCAGTATATCCTAACGCCTCATATATCACACATTTAAAATGGTTAAAGATCAACAAATTTTAAGAGCAAGTAAACAATGAACAAAAAAAGTGTCAAAATTGGGTTTCATTCTCAGAATGATGGAAGAGAATCATTGCCTTTTATTTGTAATAATGAATTCACTTGATAAATTTAGTTATCTCTGTTCTAGCCAATCTGAACAAAACAGGCCAAAGTTTTTTCCTTCATTGAGCATATTCTAGTAGATGAAGACAAATATAAACACATAAATAAGTGAAATAAACCAAATGATAAGTACAGATGAACAGTATGAATAAAGAAAAACACAGGAGGTTAGAAGAGGAAGTACAGGGGAGGAAGGTCTTATGAGGATTAGAGAGGAAGAATTAGGAAATGATCTGGGAGTGCCGGTTTCTTCTGACGACTAATGTGAACCTATACAAATGGCACAAGCTGTCATGATGGTCACAAGGTATATAACAGCAGTGTGACTAAGAGTGTAGAGAGAAGAGCAAAAGAGTACATCTCGTCTGGAGTATGGAGATGGGTTCTCCTCTTAACTTCACTGAACAATGATCAAGATACCACAGAAAAAGGAATTATATGTTTTAAGCCAATTTTTTAAAAATGAATACTACATGGGGCACCTGTGTGGCTCAGTGGGTTGGAGCCTCTGCCTTCGGCTCGGGTCATGGTCCCAGGGTGCTGAAATTGAGCCCCGCTTCGGGCTCTCTGCTCAGCGGGGAACCTGCTTCCCCCAACCCCACCTACTTATGATCTCTGTCTGTCAAATAAATAAATAAAATCTTAAAAAAATGAATACCACATAAAACAAAGTAATAAAAAAAACACATAAAAATGAACAAAACTATGAGAATACAAAAATCTAATTAAGGGAGTATTATTAGGAAATTTTGTCTTCTGAAAGAAAGCCAGGCTGTAGATATAAAGGAATTTATTTTCAATACAATGGCAGAATGCGAGGATATAAAAGAAAAGAGCTTAGGAAATGGACACCAGAGTAGGAATAAGAAAGAGGGAGAGGATACTACATCTCAATAAAAAAAAAAAAAAACAGAAAAGTGGAGGAAGGAACTATGTCCCACCATGAGAAGTCACAGAGAAGCCCTATTCCACAGAGTATATGGAATATTGGGAAGTAGAGGGAAAGGGGCTTAGAACTAGCTACAGTCAGATTCCTAAATAGAAAGTTGAAAAATTGCATTAGCACACTTTCTATTTTCTATCACCATACAGGCAAGGGCAATCTTGGCCCCAGAAGTTAGCACCAGAGTAAAAGGGGCCAATACCACTACATATGATATGTTAAGAAGTAGCATGGACAGTATGGCTGTCCACCACCAATAAACTGAAATTCCACTGCAATCAAAAAGGGAGGTGGGTGGGAGGGATGGATTAAATAGGTGATGAGGATAAAGGAGTGCACTTCTGATGAGCACTGGCTGGGTGTTATATCTAAATGTCTGCTGCCTTAAGACATTAAGTCTGTCATAATTTCTTACACAGCAACAGATAACCAATACAGGCATTCTCCCTCTTTTGCACACAATGACTTTTAGATATAGTACAATCACAGTCAAAAAGCAGTAGGATTTTTTTTCTAACTGGAATTTAAATAAAAACTTTAAAAAAAAAAACCCACCAGTAGGAATTTTAATGGAAATATAAAGTTTAAATCCTCCGGGACGCCTGGGTGGCTCAGTTGGTTAAGCAGCTGCCTTCGGCTCAGGTCATGATCCCGGCGTCCTGGGATCGAGTCCCACATCGGGCTCTTTGCTTGGCAGGGAGCCTGCTTCTCCCTCTGCCTCTGCCTGCCACTCTGTCTGCCTGTGCTCACTCTCGCTTCTCTCTCTATGACAAATAAATAAATAAAATCTTAAAAAAAAAAAAAAGTTTAAATCCTTCTGCCATTCATTGTACTTCAAAATAACATCAGGTTGTCTTTTCACTTACTGTATTTAAAAATTAAATTTCAGCAATGTATCTAGAGTTATGATTTCCTGACTACTAGTTTATTAGTTTCTTAAAGTAGAATATGAATAATTATGCTAAACCAATATATATTTCAATAATTTTTTAAATTTTCCAATATAAACTATTCTGAAACAAATCTGAGTGGACTTCCATTTCTCAGGTTCTTCTGTTACACTATCATTGTTGGTATCCTAATTCATTTTTTATTAAGACAACAGAGATAGTTTCCAAAATAATAAAACTGGAAAACTACTGAGCATTAAGCACTTTGTTTTAAAAGATTTATTTATTTATTTGAGAGAGAGAGTGAGAGATGACAAGTAAGCAGAGAGGCTGGCAGAGAGAGAGGGGGAAGCAGGGTCCCCGCTGAGCAGAAAGCCCGATGCGGGGCTCGATCCCAGGACCCTGAGACCAAGACCTAAGCCAAAGATGCCCCACATTAAGCACTTTTAATCGAAAAGCTATTTTAATTTTCTGAGGTTATATCAAATTGTTCTTAATAAATTGAGGTTGTACAGTTAGAAGATTTGGTCAAGTGTATATAACCATATCCTTTTGTTGAATGATCATCAGAACTCTCAACCCATTGCACCTCAGAATTTTTATATACAAATAATATTATACATGTTATAAACATGGGGAAACATTCTGACAGTTTGTTTCAGATTCAAAAATTACTACATAAGGAAAAAAAGCCAACAGTGAAGCTGGCCAAATGAACCATTAAAGGAGCACGAATTGGTCAAAGAACAGAAATTAAATAAGATTTTTAGGTCTGTACAGTTAAGTCCTCCTGTTGAAGTACATCTTTCCATGGAAGAATCAGTAATACCTTCCCATGTCAAAATGAGGTTATTACCATCTAGAAAATGAGGAATGACCTAGGTATCTTGGGCTTTTTTTGTGAAGATTTAGTAGGATATTGAGTACTTTAGCATTTTTGTAATAACGTGGGAACAAATTATGACATCACGACCTTACACTTTATCTCTGAAACTTAAAGACTGCCTAAACAAATAATACAGTATTAAGCTCCTAAGCTCAAATTTATAAATCTCTATCAAAAATATTTTTAGCTTTAAATTTATTTAAATTCAATTTAGTTAACATATAGTGTATTATTAGTTTCAGGTGTAGAATTTAGTGATTCATCAGTTGCATATAACACCCAGTGCTCATTATATCAAGCGCCTTCCTTAATGCCCATCAATTACCCCATCCCTCCACCCACCTCCCCTCCAACAACCTTCAGTTTGTTTCCAATAGTTAGCCTCTTAAATTTTGAGTCTCCGAATCTACTTTCAATTTTTATAACAATATGTTTTTTGTTTATTTTCATGTATTTTATTAGAATCATAGCCATTTCCTACCACGGACAATGTTTTCAAAATAGATTTTTGTAATGTAATACCATGAGCATCATGTTTAAGCAATGTGAAATATGGCTTTTATGATTTGAAAATTCTAAACATTAATACCATTTTCCTTTTACAAAGACTTTTATTATTGCTATTCATGATATTTAACAGATTGAATCAAAATTAGGAAAAGCGGAGCAAAGCATGTGAGAAAGTGACATTTTCCAAGAATGTGCGTGTATAAAGTGAAACACAAAATAGCAAAGACATTTTAAATCTACCACAAATTGCAAGAAGCATGGAAACACTTATTTTTAAATGGGAAAAAGCTGCACAACCTTCAACATGTGTTACTGAATCTAATCCTTTAAATATAAGAGGAAAATTTTTGATAGTATTACATTATTTGTATTCTTATTCAGTTCCTAAAGAACAAAAGCCAGTTGGGTCACATTTTTTATAAGTAATTAAAAAGAAAACCAAAGAAATGGAAACTTAACATATTAAAAGCTACATTTGTGATTAGCCTAGTTAATAATACAATTTTTCTTCTGTAAAGTGCTAAATAAACACTGGCTAATTAAAACTTCCAATACTCCCGTAAGTTAAGAGAGTTATATTAACAATGCTTTTACATGGGGAGGTAATCATGCAGAAAAGAGTAATATCTCCACATAAAAACACAAGGTAATGTTAGAATTAGGGTTAGAATCTGATGTTCTTCAATCTTCATCTCACATGCCATTAGGAGGCAGCCAAAGGCATAATATACTATATTTTTAAAAATAAGTTTCTATCGGGGTGCCGGGTGGCTCAGTCAGTTAGACGTGTGCATTCAGCCAGGTCACGATCCCAGGGTCCTGGGATGGAGCCCCTCTGCAGGCTCCCTGCTCAGCAGGTAGTCTGCATCTCCTTCTCTCTCTACCCCTCCCGCTGCTCATTCTCTCTCTATCTGACAAATAAATAAAACCTTTAAAAAAAATAAAATAGGGCGCCTGGGTGGCTGGGTCAGTTAAGCGTCTGCCTTCGGCTCAGGTCATGATCCCAGGGTCCTGGGATCAAGCCCCGTGTCAGGCTCCCTGTTCAGCGGGAAGCCTGCTTCTCCCTCTCCCCCTCCTCCTGCTTGTATTCCCTCTCTCACTGGTCTCTCTCTGTCAAATAAATAAATAAATAAAAGCCTTAAAAAATTTTTTTTAAATTAAAAAAATAAATTAAGGGACGCCTGGGTGGCTCAGTTGGTTAAGCAGCTGCCTTCGGCTCAGGTCATGATCCCAGCGTACTGGGATCGAGTCCCACATCGGGCTCTTTGCTTGGCAGCGAGCCTGCTTCTCCCTCTGCCTCTGCCTGCCACTCTGTCTGCCTGTGCTCACTCTCGCTTCTCTCTCTATGACAAATAAATAAATAAAATCTTAAAAAAAAAAATAAATTAAAACCATAAACATAGCACTTAAAATTTTATTTAGAAAAAATTTTCAAAAATTATACTGTGGAGTAGAGGTCAACAGACTATGTCCCAAATCCAACCCCTCCTGCTAGTTTCACTGGAACACAGCTACACCCATTTATTTATTTATTTATCTTCTAAGGCTGAGTTCAGTAGTTGCCACAGTGACTATATACTCCACTAAGTTGAAAATATTTTGTATATGGCAAAAAACAAAAACTTTACTGACACCTGATCTACAGTTTTTTATTCTAATGTAACTGAGCTGCTTTACAGTCTTTCTCAAGGGTCTTATATTATTTGCTTCAGTCACTGTAGGGGAATATGAGGTGAGCCTGAGTTCCTAAAATATAGGAATTGTACAATGACATACTGTGGGACTCACCATTCTGATAGTTGACATTTCCTTCATTGTATTATTTTGCTTCTCTTATTTGGGAACCATGCTATATTCTAATTTTCCTTCCATTTTCCTCTAGTTCCCATTTTATTCAGTTTTCTATCTATTCTCCCTTCTGTACCTTCCAATTTCTCCATCAATCCTGTGACAAATTTGTGGGGGTTTTTTCTTTCTATTTCTTTACCTTCTATTATCTCACCCTGTCCTCCCTGGATTCTTGTATTTCTGGTTTGTGCTCTTTCTTCAGGGAGAAAGTTAATTAAATTATAAAAAATAATTGTAAAATGTTTGCTTACAGTTATCAACTGCTTCACAGCAACATAATCTACTGATTGTTCTTCACTTACCGTAACTTTTTTTTTTTTAAGATTTTATTTATTTGACAGAGATCACAAGTAGGCAGAGAGGCAGGCAAAGAGGGAGAGAGGAGGAAGCAGGCTCCCTGCCAAGCAGAGAGCCCGACTCGGGGCTCGACCCCAGGACCCTGAGATCATGACCTGAGCTGAAGGTAGAGGCTTTAACCCACTGAGCCACCCAGACGCCCCAACTTACCGTAACTTTTAACTAAGTTCTCTATCCATCCATTTCACATAAGTTTTCTTTTTTTTTTTAATATTTTATTTATTTGACACAGAGACAGAGATCACAAGCAGGCAGAGAGGCAGGCAGAGAGAGAAGGGGAAGCAGGCTCCCCGCTGAGCAGAAGCCCGACGTGGGGCTTCATCCCAGGACCCTGAAAACACGATCTGAGCTGAAGGCAGAGGCTTAACCCACTGACCCACCCAGGCGCCCCATTTCATGTTAAGTTTTCAAAGATAAAGTTGTTCGTAGTATTGTTTATTATCCTGGAGTAATAAATGTTAGGTGATCAGACACCTTACAGCGATGTAATAAGCAGGGATTCCTTTACAGTACAGACATAGGTAAGTAAGTTTAGAGGCAGAGGAGAAAGAGTCTAAGACAATTCCAAATAGACTGGATTAAAGTTCTAGAAAAATAAACGGGTGATGGGGATTAAAAGTACAATTGTGATGAGCACTGGGTGCTGTATGGAAATGTTGAATCACTACGCTGTACACCTGAGATCACTATATTGTACACCTGAAGCTAATATTACACTGTATGTTAACTGGAATTTAAAGAGAACAGGTTTGGTAATCTGCTAAATATGAAAGGGGCTTAAGTTATGAGTTTTTATAACAGCTAGCTTGCCATCTTTTGTTATATCTATTTATTAAATACATACACTTACTAATACGAATTTCACCATTCAAATCTAAATAGTTCAACTTTTCTGGCATCTACTAAAATAGAAAAGGTAAGATTTCCATTACATAAAATGAAAACAGGGTTAAAGTGTAATCACTTGAGAAAAGAACAAAATCCTGTAAGTTTCCAGGAAGTTATTTAGTCTCATTTCCTAAAAACACAAAATACAAGTTTATAAGCCTGTCAAATACCTCTCTTAAGTTTCAAATCTAGGGACCTTCCCCCAAACATAACTCAACAATATTAATACAAATCAGGACATTTTAAAACAGGTTTTAATTAGACTAATTAGGTACAAGCAAAACATTTTTTTCAAACAAAACATATTTTATGACTTTACTACATAACCTGACCTAATATGAAGTAGTATATAACTCTGTAGAGATTATAAACTAAAACCTTAGTGACAGGAAGCATTTTATTTCAAAGCTATCATATACCATTATATAATGCTAAAAATGATGTATGATAATGCATAATATACATGTAAGATATTTATAAATAACATTAACGATTCATATTATTATCTGCAACATTTCCAAGGACAGCAACAGAATTTTAAGATTTTATTTATTTATTTATCTGACAAAGAGAGAGAGAACACAAATAGAGCAGAAGGCCGAGGGAGAAGCAAGCTCCCTGCTAAGCAGGGAGCCTGATGTGAGGCTCGATCCTAGGACCCTGGAATCATGACCTGACCCAAAGGCAGACATTTAACCAACTGAGCCACCCAGGCACCCCAGTTATAGAATTTTGAACATACAATTAGTTTATTCTAACAAATGAGGAAAATAACTGCCCGCTAATTCTCCCAGAATATTTTCCATGTTTTTAAATCACTTAGAGATATTAAAACATTCTTAATGAAGGAATGCAAAGGGACTAAACAAAGTTAATGTCATCTGTATATTTCACAGACATATCAGCCCTTTCATGCAAAAGAACTGTAAGTTTTGCAGAAACTACATCTTGCTTATTGTTATATGTTGAACACAGTACTATTTCTAAAAGAAAAAGAATCAATTAAGAATTAAGAAAACTGGGACACCAGGGTAGCTCAGTCAGTTAAGCAGCTGCCTTCAGCTCAGGTCACAATCCCAGGGGTCCTGGGATCGAGCCTTACATTGGGCTCTCTGCTCAACAGGGCACCTGATTCTGCCTCTCCCTCTGCCTGCTGTTCCCTCTGCTTGTGCTTTCTGTCAAATAAATAAATAAAATCTATCAAAAAGAAGAAAAGAAACTAGCTTACTTTGAAAAAGGAATTAAGAAAACTAATTAATATTAACTTATTATCAATTAATTATTCTATATAATACTATAATGATGATACATATCATCATACATTTGTCCAAAACCACAGGATGTACAACACCTGAACTAAAACCTAATGTAAACTATGAACTTCAGGTAATTATATGTCAATGTAGGTTCATCAAGTGTAACAAATGTACCACTCTGGTGGAGGGTGTTGATAATTAGGGAAGTTATGCATGTGTAGGAAGTGTGTATAGGAGAAATCTCTGTACCTACCCTCAGTTAAAATTTGCTCTAAGTCTAAAGTCTAAAACTGCTCTAAAAAATAAAATCGATTTAAGAAAAAGTAAAAACTAAAGAAATTCAAGAGAGAGATACTTGGTAAAATTCCATTTCTAAAATAAAGACATGAAAATGTTTGACATTCTACCTTTTGTGAATTTATTTTTCTGATAATAACTCCCATATCAATGGCAGCTCTGTAATTCTGATTACTGTGCATTTGACAAATACTAGCTATTGTTATAAAGACATTACATGTATTATTTAATTTTAACCATTATAGTGATCCTGTGATGTAGGTAAAATTTTATAGAGGAAAGCTTTTAAGCATTTATTTTATTCTTCAAAAAGTTTTTAATATTCAGCAATAAAAATACCATGGAAATGTTTCTATCAACAACAAAGATTTCAAATACTAAATTGCTGACATTTTAAGGTGCTAATATTCATTTACTGGTTGATTAGAAAAGTGACTTATAGACACGGAAGAGAACACAGATAACAAAGATTGAAAGCTGCAACCTTGCTTTTATCAGTATACTTCCAAAACCCAAAAGGAAACAAATATATCTGTCTCCGGTATTCACACCGTAAATATTATAATAGCCACACTTATAGTCTAAGTATTATACAGTGATCTTGAAATTAATAGTTCTGGATATTAAAATCTCACTTTGTAATTACTTATGTAAAAAAATGAGTTTTTATTGATAAGAAAAATTAATAAATTGCTCACAATTTTATAAATTTGGAAGACATATTAGTCTATTAGAAACTTTAATTGTGGGGCGCCTGGGTGGCTCAGTGGGTTAAGCCGCTGCCTTCGGCTCAGGTCATGATCCCAGGTCCTGGGTTCGAGCCCCACATTGGGCTTTCTGCTCAGCAGGGAGCCTGCTTCCTCCTCTCTCTCTGCCTGCCTCTCTGCCTACTTGTGATTTCTCTCCGTCAAATAAATAAATAAAATCTTTAAAAAAAAAAAAAAGAAACTTTAATTGTAACTTCCTATTTTTTTCCTTCCCATGGACATTTTCCTCTAAAATAAGGGAAACCAGTGACAAAGGGATACAGAACAGAGGCAAAAAAAGAAGTTAAAAATTAAAATTTTATTTAATGATTAAGAAATACAATGTAAGTAAGTTCCCTAAAAAACATAGTTAATTCTGAGTCATAATATTATAATGAAACTTTGAATGGTAACTAAACACCATATCAAGGAAAATGTATGTGTTGTTTATGGTAGAAGCAATAATGCTCCAACAAAACAAGCAAAATCCTGCTTGAATTTACCTCCCTAATAAGCAAGCTAAAGTATAACTGCTTATCTGTTATGATAAACAAAGCATATACAGAATCATGTTGCATATCAACCATTAATGTATAACCATAGCTTAACTGAGAAATATGAAACACCTGAAATGAGAACACTAAAGTGTGGCTCAATTCACAAAAAGATGTTAATTACACTAACTTCTGCGAAGCCAGCACAGAGGCCAAATACACTATACTGTGTAAAAGCATAGCTGCTTTTTTTTTTTAAGGTTTTTATGTATTTATTTGAGAGAGAGAGACACAGCAAGAGAGGGAACACAAGCAGGGGGAGGGGGTGGGGGAGAGGGAGAAGCAGGCTTCCTGCCAAACAAGGAGCCCAATAAGGGACTTGATCCCAGGACCCTAGGAGCAAGGGAGACGCTTAATGACTGAGCCACCCAGGCACCCAGCATATCTACTTTTATTATGCTAGGGTTACCCTAAGACTTTATCAATGTGCATGAAATCAATACAAACACGTCAAGGAAGCCAATAAATCATCACATCATTTGAGACACCTTGAGAAATGTAGGAAAACTAAAATTCATAGATTATATGAAATCTATCTCAAAATCAAAGAATAAGTAAATGTCCTGAGATGTTTTAGAAAAAGATATGTGTAAAATCTATTACTTCTATGTTTTGCCCTCTCAATACTTAAAATGATAACAAAAATCTGAGCATTTCTTTTACTTTTTAGGGGAAAATTAAACATATTCTTCTAAATTAAATCTTACGAAGTTCAAGAAAATCATTACTTGCACACCACAGAGTGCATTTGAAAGTTGAAAGGAATATTTACACTTTTTGCTAAATGTTTTTATATTCCATAATATGTAACAAAGCCACATTGTTGTCATTTCTTTTTCCTGAGAGAGGCAAAAAGCAGATGAGACTTTAAATACTTCTCATAATAATATGCAAAGTTACCTTATAATGAAGTATAAATTAAATTTGAACAGAACTAAACGCCTAAAAATATACATGTGGTTAAGACATAAGTGGTCTCCAGTTTTAATAGTATTATTACAGCAAAAGATTACTTTTATAATATCGTTAGAAGAAAAATGTTTTTCTTACGTGGCTGTCCTTATAAAGATAGGTGGAATGGGAGGGAAGGGAAATCAAAGGGAAACAAACAACAAAACTTGTGAAATACATCTACTGAGGATAATCATAATTTTCAAGACAATATATTAAAGTGAAAATGTATAACTGCCTTCCACTAATTAGAAAGTTTTTACAAACATATGTACTAAACAAAATAAAATAAATTATTTGCAACATAATTTTGAAACTGGTAATTTAAAAAAACTAACCCTCGTTCACAATTCACAAATAAAACTATCTGAATGGTCACAGATGCAGAGCAAAACTATACAATATACAAAATACTAAGGTTGTATTGGAGCAACTGTAACCACAGCTTAACCACAGCAAGATGTGAATTTGTGACACAGCCTTATAAGAAATTTTAGATTTCATTATGAGGAATAAAAATTACCTTTATTGCCCAGGATCAAGAAAACTAATAACACACCACCTTTAAAAATTAAAGCTATTTCTATACAATACCTAACTAAAAGACTGCCAAAATACATTTCTACTCATGTGAAACCATGAATTTATTTGCATTACAAAATAACAGTGTAATTAGTGTTTTTCAAGAATTATCTACAAGGTATTTTAGATTAGTAAAGGGCTGGAGCTGGAGCTACAAATTAACACAGATGTTCATAATTGAAATCTGGATTGTCTCAGAGCACATAAAATGCAAGGTCAATGTATTTATCATACATATAGCAGAGAAACATTGATTTTAAAAGCAAAGGATGAAAAGCAGGTAGTTTTCACAGAACTTAACTCTTTCACTTCAAAAATATATACAAGGAGCCAGAAATTATATGACAGATAAATGGAATGATGTCGTTTTAGAAAAAACAAAAAGAAAAATTTCAAACGTTCTGGACCCAGTCAGATGGAGAGTTAAAAAGAGAAACTGGAAATTCCCATTTCAACTTCCAGGATTAAGCAATTTAATAGTTATCAGTTCAATGCTAAGAAAGTGGTTAGACTTCACTTTGAGAAAATACTTTAAAGACCCAAATTCTCTTTTAAAATGTGCAGAATGTTTTTTCTCACTTATCAAAAATAACTTCTAAAAAAAATAACTTCTTTACATTTGAACCTAGATTTTAAAATAAAGGAGAAACTTTAAAAAAGAAAAAGAAAAAAAAAACCCTACCTCAGGCAAGCCTCAGTTCACTGGATCTATGTCACATTGATTTATAACAGTTATTTCTTAGAGGGGAAAAAAGCACACACAGATGCAAACAATTACTCTATTTTTGTAGGCAACAAGTGAGGTGGGTGGTAACTGAGAAATTTTTTTAAAATCCTGTCACAATATTCTCCTTTTTCTTAAGAAACCCTCCTCACACAACAAACGTTTGCCACATCAGAGAATTTCCAGGGCCCGAAGCACCACTTTGATTCCAGACCGCTGCAGGCATTAGCAGGAGGTAATTAGGGTAAAAAGTTCAGCCACAGTTCCATGTCTAGAGTCCTGCCAGAAATAAATTTCCTCTCTATTCACTGGTTTCTACTGTACCCTCCCTAAGAATCATATTGAAAACATATTTATCTTTGTAGAGTTTGTTCCTCTTCTAATTAACATCACGGCGTTTAGTGTTTAATAATTTAAAGAGGCCCCAAAAGCCGCAGTTCTGTCTGTAAGAGTGGAGGGGTGCATTACCATTTTTCCTATATTGCTGCTTCATTTGACAAGTGACTCACAGAAGTATGCACTGCAGCTGTTCTCAGCTATCTGGTCATCAGAAACTTAACTTTTATTTCCGTGTTTGAGAAAAGGTGCATGGACAAAACTGACAAACAGATGCATTCAGAATGTGTTCTTGAACTTTTTCAACGAAATGAGAAGATTCTAAGGAAACAAGGTTTAAAAGGAAAGAGGAAATGTTACTTTACAACATACAAAGTCATTATATCTAATTTTTCCACAGAGAGAAACAGTATCTGTTACATTTGAATAAGTGATAGAACTTGTTTACCACATGTTTAAACCACTTATAGCACTTACAGGTTTAGAAAATACTAATAGTAACTCCAAAGGGGCACTCAGAGTATTGGCTCCTGAGTGTCTCCCTCTGCACTCCCCTCCACAAGCACATTCACCCACACCCAAGCACGAGGCGCTAATTAATATACCAGCTATCTCACAGTAACTGCCAGGGCCTTCTTTAGACACCAGGTTTGAAAAACAAGATGTTAATAAAATTACTTGAATGCCAAGAAAAACCACTTGTTAAAACAATTGTGCCTAACGAGGGATAAAATCAGTTAACATTAAGATATAACACACTCAGAAGTCTTCAAAAAAAAAAAAAGAAAAGAAAAATCCTGCCTCTGAGATATTATATTGATTGTGACAACTATCTTATTGAGGCCAGAAAGTTTATTTTTAAACAATAATAATCTGTTTCCAAACATAAAACAATAATTCAAGTTGTTTGTAATTTTTTTTCAAGTTTTTCAGCAAAGTAGTAGTCCAAAAGGAGTTTTTCCCTCTTTCTAAATCCCCTTCAAAATATCCTAAGTTATGACTAACAGCTTTACATTCAGAAATAAACAAGAAAACTGTGGCCCTCTGTATGATCCTACACAGAAAACAAAGCCCAGGATTTTAAAGCATTTAAAAAAATTTTTTTTCCTCTACCATTTCACTTAGCAAGCCTCCCAGAGTAACTAGCTACTCAGGACTTCCTATTTCTCCTTTTTCCTTCTCACGATCTGAATAGCTGGAAGGATTTCTGCAATCTTTCAAGTAAGTTTTTCAACCAGACTTGTACAACGGTATCCTGCTTTGTGCCCTTACATTTGGATCTACTTCTCAAACATAAAGAAACACTATTTAGAGGTGTTCAATAATTGGGATACTGGAAGAGAAATTAAGAAACAAAGGAAATCTTTTAAAGGACTACAAATGGAGAAAAAGTATATCCAAGATTTCCAATCCCCATTTTTAAGATAATCTTATAAGATCCACAGTATATCAACATAGGAAATGATGCACATTCTACTATACTGTCCTCATTAGATAATAATTCCATATACTGACATTAAATAAAGGTTTGTGGGATAATAAAATCCTAGCTTTTCAGTGCATTACACAACAGGCTATCATATATACATGATATGCCACCAAATGCAGCAATTTTCTGTATAATATTGAAACCAAAAAAATACAAAGGATACAAGTCTTTTGCAGTTTAGTCCCTGTTTAGGGAATATCTGCCTACCTTAAAGTCATGAAGATAATTCCTTTATCTTCAAATACTATTGTGTTTTCTCTGATATTAAGGTCCATAATACCTCGTAAATTGATTTTTGCATGGTATAAGGTACAGAATATGATTCTTCATTTTCCATATGAATATCCAAATGAACCATACATGAATACTCTCTGTACTGCACTGCCAACTTTTTCATAAAAATACGTGAATCTGTTTGTGGACTCTCTATGTATTCAACCAAACTTAATCTTCTCCTTATGCCAATGTAACTTATTTACTGCTGCTTCATAAGCTGATAGCAAGTAGTATAACCCCACCCATTTTGTTCTTCAAAACTGTCTTGGCTAATCTTGGACCTCTGTATTGATGCCCATGTACATTTTGGAATCAGTTTCATTACCTTAGGGTAAACGTGATTCAATCATAAAAGCACTGACAGGGAGTACATGTTAAAAGAGCTCCAAAAAGAGAATAAGAAAGAGACATATACTGCAAAAGAAAAATGAGCAAGACTTGGACAGGCACTTCAGAGGACACTGAAATAGCTTACAAATACATCTTAAAGTATTCAAATTCATTAGCTATGAGTAAAATGCAAACAAAACCACATGTGATACCAATGTATACCCATCAGAATGCCTAAAATGAAGACTACAAATGTCAAGTTTTCACAAGAAGTACTGCAGCTGGAACCCTTATGGGCTACCAGTAGGAAAGTAAAACACTTCAGAAAACTGCATGGTACTATCTAACAAAACATAACTTGTGGGGCGCCTGGGTGGCTCAGAGGGTTAAAGCCTCTGCCTTCGGCTCAGGTCATGATCCCAGGGTCCTGGGATCGAGCCCCACATCGGGCTCTTTCCTTGGTGGGGAGCCTGCTTCCTCCTCTCTCTCTCTGCCTGCCTCTCTGCCTACTTGTGATCTCTCTCTGTCCAATAAACAAATAAAATCTTAAAAAAAAACAACAACATAACTTGTGATCTAGCAATCCAACTCCCAGGTATATATGCCAAACAGAAATGTACACCAAAAAAATGTACAAATGTGGACACAAATGTTCACATAGCTCTATTCACTATAGCCCAAACATCAAATTTATCTAAATGTCCATCAAGAACACATGACACTGCCCTGTCCAACATTATCTAACCACATGATCTAGTATTTTTAACACATCTCTTGTCACTATACTACTTTACTAATTTTTTCTCTCTGTGCTAGAATGCCACCTCAATTGATGTGTAGATTTTTGTTTCCTAAGATGCGAACTTCTCAACCTTGGCCCGATTTATTGACATAGGCTGGATAATTCTTTATTATCAGGGGCTGATCTACCTAATATGATGTTTAACAGCATCTTTGACTCTACCCACTAGATATGACCAGCTCCTCCCCACCTCAAGGTGTAATAACCAAAAATGTCCCCAGGCACTGCCATGTGTCTCTGGGGATCAATATCACCCCCCCTCTTCCTCCCTTCACTTCAAAACCATTGCCTTGGATTAGTATTGAATGCCCAGATACTGTAAGAGTAGCCAAAAAATGATATTAAAAGAATATAGGGGTGCCTGGCAGGCTCAGTTGGTTAAGCGTCCGACTCTTGGTTTCAACTCCAGTTATAATCTCATGGGTTTTAAGACTAAGCCCCTCTTGTCCAATTCCACACTCAATGGGGAGTCTGCTATAGGATTCTCTCCCTCTCCCTCTGCCCTCCCCCACCATGCTTTCTAGCACTAAAATAAATAATCTTTTTAAAAAAGAATATCATGTTCCTTGTTAGAATAAAAGAGAAAAAAACATTAAAATAAAGCTTTCTTTGAAATAGCAATACAGGTAATCTATAGCAAACATTTTTAAATCATATACATACAAGGTATGATTCACCCAGAAGCAAGTAAGGGTTCCTTACATCTCCCTGAAGTTTGTAGTAATTTACTGTCAATTATATCAATATAGCCCTTGATTGAAACAGATTTAAGTCTTAGCTAAACCAATACCTTTCTTAAATCCCAATACTTGGATTCAAGAAAATCATCAAGTAACACAACTAGTGACATTTAACAGGATTTTATTCTGGCTAAATATCGTAGAGCTACATCAACAAAGTATTTTTTCTCAAAATTATGGAATAATATTTGATTTGGAAACTGTCATGGTTCTTCATAATGAATTACTTAATTTTCATCATCAATTTTGTCTTTAGGACAAGCACAACAGAACAGTGATCTCTTTCTAGTGCTTATGCACTGTGCACATGCCCTGTTTCACCAGAAGTAGAGTAAGTGTGCCTGTATGAAATTCCACAAAGTCAGAATCTATGCAGATGTTCTTTCCCTTTTGGTTTTCCTTTAATTTGCAAATCTTGTAATCTAAGCCTGAAGCTGACCGAACCAACATTTAAACCAGTAGAGTAATATCAGCCAAAAACTCAATCTGTTTTCTATTTATATGTCAAGACTGCATCCTTTTGGTGGCTGAAAAAATTTTGTTTTGAAATGATTACACAGAGAAACTGCAAGCCCTTTAGTAGTTTTATGAACTTGTCCTAGATGGAAAGCTTTTCTTTTGAAAGGGCTTTAGTTTCAAATGTAGAGCAGAAGAAAAAACAACTTTGAATTAAAAACTCCTACCTTTATGTTTTTAACTATATACTAAAGTCATCCTAAACTACATGGTAGCAAAGTTTCTCCACAAAAAAGACCCCAATGATACTCAGAGACTTACTACATAAAAATGTGTTGCTTCTACTCCCTTCCTATTGGGAAGGGCGATAGATGCATTTTATATGAAGGGCCATGAGAAAATTATCATGGGTGATGGATCTGCTCATTACTTTGGAGTGCTGCTTTCATGGGTGTATACATATGTCAAAGTTTAGCATACAGTAATACACTTCAAATATGTGATTTGTTGTACTTCAGTTTCACCTCAGTAAAGACATAAATATATAAATATAGCATGAGGGGCGCCTGGGTGGCTCAGTGGGTTAAGCCGCTGCCTTTGGCTCAGGTCATGATCTCAGGGTCCTGGGATTGAGCCCCGCATCGGACTCTCTGCTCAGCAGGGACCCTGCTTCCTCCTCTCTCTCTGCCTGCCTCTCTGCCTGCTTGTGATCTCTGTCTGTCAAATAAATAAATAAATAAAATCTTTTTTAAAAATAAATAAATAAATAAATATAGCATGAGCTTCTTTGGGGAATATAAACAAAAAACCATTTTCCAATGGAAGGAAAGGTCTCCTGGTCATCAGAAATATAGGGTACAGGGTTGAAATGAAGCCTGACAAACCTGTAGCATGAGTACTAGACAGACTGGGCAGAGCCACATTTCTCCAATAGTCATACAGGCAAAGCTTCCCCAAAGCATTACCTATGTCTATGCATGCATACATACACCCACTTGTTCTTCATATGTATGTACACAGGAGAAGAAATTCCTGGTAGAGTATTCCTTGGCTGCCCTTCATATCTTTCTAACCCAAAAAATATGAGGTGCACCTAATATGGATCTGATACTATACTAAATACTTGAGAACATAACCTTATTTAAGTACAGTAGTTGTATATCAGCACCACTTAACAAATAAGAAATTGAGCCTGAGAACTGCTGCATAATTTACTAGTTTATGCAGCTAATAATTCAAATCTAGGTCTGTGTGCGTCCAAAACCTTTGTTGTCTCCAATATCCTACACTTCTTTCCATGAATTCTTGGCGGATCAGTGAATATTATAGAGCACCAACCTCAGCATAAATGTTTACAGAAAGAAAATTATAGAACTGAAAATGAAAACCAGATCCATTAAACACAAGTATCACAACAGGTAGAGTTCTTGTCAGATTAACACTAAAAATGCTGCCACTGAAGGCTCAGTGTCATCCAGAATATCAGAAAGTCAAGGATGGCTTTGAAGGCTTCTTTTCTTCAACTATATATTACAGACCACTACCCTCTGGCAATCTTTCCTGACACTACATTTCCAGGAATTGGAGAAATATTCCTGGCTAACAGCTCAGAAGAAATAAATCTATCAATCTGTACATGTAACAAGAAACTGTGATGATTTTCCACAAAGAGGTCAGCAGAAAGAATCCAAATATCTATCTGTAGCCCAAAATAAGGTTACAGCAACACTATTCAATAAAAACATAAAGTGAGCTACACATATAATGTTAAATATTCTAGTAGCTACATTAAACAAAAGTAGAACAGGTGAAATTAATTTTAATATACTTTAACATAATATATCCACAATATTAGCATTTCAATTAGCACCAACCATATTTGAATTGCTCAGAGCCAAATCTGCTTGAACAGCTCAAGAAGAGAATTTCTAGTCAGTAAATACTTAAGTATACATATCCTAAAGAAAAGTGGTAACACATGAAACACATCCAAAAAGGAGGTAACATTCTCTCAACTCCTTGTAATGATGGGATTTCAATATTCACTTTCTAAATAAAGGCTCAAAACGTGGTTTGGGTTTGTTCCCCCAAGACTTCTATTAAAATCAGGCAGAACCACATGACAAGAATTAAATGTAGCTCTTGGAAAATATACCTATCTACAACACTGCTACATGAAACATACACTGACGTAAAATGGCAGGAGAGATGGTCCCCTTTTAATAAAATCTGTGGCTAATTTTTGCTTTCAAGAAGTTTAGAAACAGATAATATAGGAAAGAAACCTTTCATAAATGCTTTCTCCTTTGCCTTACCATCATTCTCTGACATAAAATCTTATAAAGCTAAATATGAGATCCTTAGATTTGGTGACAGCACATTGTGGTCTATTTTAAGCTTCGAGCTTTCTATTTATGATCAATAATTTAAAATATGTATAATAATGGAATACGTATTAAATGAGATACTGTAAGAATAGCCAAAATGATATTTTGGTATATGAGGTGTGCATGAGGTAGCACTAATAATCATTGTTAAATGAAGACACAGGATAAAATATTAACAAATGGCAAAAACAAGCAAGGTGCAGATAAAAACGATACAACCCAAATATTTGTACAAATGTGTTTGTGTGTACATACATGGCCATATAACTCTGTCTCCAAACACCTTTAAAAAATAATATATATCAACAAGGAGGGCAAATGAAATTGCTCCTGAATTGCACTATAGCATAACTAAGAAAACGAAAAACCAACAAATCTAAATAACATTTACACTGTGGGATCAGAAATACTCAAAAATTAGCAGAGTCTTCTCCTGAACTGGCCCAGAACTGAGCAGGGATTACTTGGAAAACAAGTAGAGTGTGATAGTACTACTAGTGGCAGAATGTAGATAAAATCACCTAGGATTTACTCCCAGAGGCAAGGAGTCTCACGTAAGCAGGGAATTACTAAAAACAGGTCTCAGATCTGTTGGATCAAAGTGTTGACAGCTAAAGAATCAAAAGAAAGGGGCTGAGGGGCGCCTGGGTGGCTCAGTGGGTTAAGCCGCTGCCTTCGGCTCAGGTCATGATCTCAGAGTCCTGGGATCGAGCCCCGCATCGGGCTCTCTGCTCAGCAGGGAGCCTGCTTCCTCCTCTCTCTGCCTGCCTCTCTGCCTGCTTGTGATCTCTCTGTCAAGTAAATGAATGAAATCTTTAAAAAAAAAAAAAAAAAAAAAGAAAGAAAGAAAGGGGCTGAGAACAAGTGTAGGACCAGAGATGCCAGTCAGAGGGAAGGCATCAGAGAGGAATCCTAACACACATGGTATGTGTGCTCAGGAACTTAATGGGAAAGGAAAGATGGAAAAAAGCAGCTGAAGGTAAAAGGCTTATCAGAAAACCAGAGGAAGGACTGAAGCCATTGTCCCAAGGTGCCATTTATTAAAGAGTACCTATACTACACCAAATATAAGAAATACAAATCTACAAAGCACTTGAACCCCTCCAAACCACAGCCCCTAACCTCTATAAAATTGTTAAACCTGTGCCAAAAATATACTGAACGAAAAGGAATAACATTCACACTAAACTACTAGAAGAAAAAATGGAATTTTATCTTAATGAACATAACGCCCCTAAATCCCACAAAATAGAAAACTATAACAAGTACAAGATAACTACCCAAACACACATGTTTCACTTAGTGACTTTAATTTGTTCCTGAAAACTCTATGACTAAATGAAAGGGCATTAAATGGAAAATCATTTCCCTTACTTTTAATGAGAAAAATTGTAATGTGTTCTATTCCAGTCCATATTTTCACAGAAAAAGATATTAAATACTAAAAGTGAGTTTACATGATAAACATTACTCTGAAAATATAGATTGTACTTTAATTATAAAATAATGAAAGGTTATCATACTAGTCAAAGTAGAAAGACTTGTATATAAGTGGTTGTTGATAAAGAAGGGTGTCAGGGAGTCATTTCTTTGAAGGTGACTCTCCTTTCTGGTGATCTACTTCCATGTGGACCTTCAATATTAAAATCAGGCATGTTTGATGAGAATTATCTTTTCCTTCATACTATGATACTAAAAATTTTTAAAAGCCTGACATAGTCATAAAAGAGAAATATGTGTGGGGGAAAAAAAAATACAAGCTGGAAACCTGACTTCCCACAGTTTGTCTCCCATTTAATATATCACATACATTTTAAGTTTCTAAAGTATCATGACTACTTCTCATGACATGATGTAATTTCTTAGAATATATAGCCATTCATTAGCTAACTCTAAAGAAAATACCCCACTACATCAAAAACTAATGATGTATTTTATGGTGACTAACATAACGTAATTTAAAAAAATAAAATAAAATTCTATTTCCGTTTTCAATCCTCTTTATAAGAAAGACCATCTTTTGCTAAATAATTTAGGTGGGGTTTTGTTGTTGTTGTGTTGTTGTTGTTGTTGTTGTTGTTGTTTTCCTTTGCTTCTCTTCTATCTACACCATTCTCTTCACTATTTTTCCAACCTTTGGGGGGATTCATGAATCCCTTGCTCCAAAATCCACATTAAAATAAAATTACAGCAGAGAAAAACTGATTAGGACAAAATAAAAGTTAAAATCAAGAGTGTTTCCAGACCTGCATGGCGGGGCGGGAGCCAAGTCCCCCGGAGCCTCCTACTGAGAACACACGGCTGGACAGAGAGGATACCTGAGATGGCATGGAGCCCAGCAGAGACCAAGACCGGATCTGTGGGGCAATGACAACTGGGGGGGATCTGGAGTCAGAGAACTGGCAAGTGAAGGCTGCGCTGTCCTGGATGAAAAGTGAGGAGAACTGGCGGGAAATCGAGGCCAAACGTGCTGAAAAGGCGGCGGTGACCGGCGCCTTGAAGCTGGGAACCCGGAAGCTGGACTGAACTGCCCACGCGGCCACTTCCGGTGCGGAGAGCTGGCCCCGCCAAATGTACTTCGGCTTTTTTCGTGCGAACCCTGAGAGCCTGGCTGGCCCAGGCAGATGTATCTCACATGTACATAACGAGAGCCACAGTAAATTCTGTTTCACAAAATAGCAATAATAATAATAAAGACTATTCCTAAACATATAAAAGCAGTGACTGTAAACAGACAGGAGTCATCCTTCTCACTAGGTATGTACATAAATGGTTAATATGGTTCATGTATCTATTGCTGTATGACGACTAGAAATCGTAATGCTTTAGACCAATAACCACTTTATTACTCAGGATTCTGGGGATTGGATAGGTGGTGGTTCTGCCATTCTCTCCCGCTCTCATTTTCCACCTTCTCAGTTGGCCCAGTGTTGGGCTCAGTTGGGAAAGTGAGAATGGTTAAGTGTCTCTTCCCATGTGGACTTTCACCCTCATATAATGTTGGTGATTGTGACTTAATATAGGGGACCCGGCAGGCAAATATCTATCAAGCATATGACTGTGGTATATTTCCTGATAAATGAGTTAAAGTCCCAGAAAGTAGCTTAGATTCAAGTGAAAAGAATGAAATCTTGCCATTTGCAACAAGGTGGATGGAACTAGGTTGTATTATGCTAAGTAAAGTCAGTCAGTCAGAGAAAGGCAAATACTATATGATTTCACTTATATGTGGAATTTAAGAAACAATTATAATAATTGTAATTATAATACAATTGAAATAATTATAATAATTCCTCCTTTCTGGAGGAAAACCATAAGAGACTCTTAAATATAGGGAACAAATGAGGGTTGCTGGAGGGGAGGTAGGTGGGGGGTGAGGTAATTGAGTGATGGACACTGAGGAGGACATTTGATGTAATAAGCACTGGGTGATATAATAAGCAACTGGTGAATCACTAAATTCTCCCCCCAAACTAATACTACACTACATGTGAACTAACTTAAGTTTAAATAAAATCTTGAATGGAAAAAAAAAAAAAAAAAAAAAGAAAGATTCAAGAGGGAAGGCCCTATACAAGAACATTGAGAGATGTGACTGGAAGTTCCACTCACTGAAAAACATTACTGTAATAATTGGCAGTGTGTATGTTTCAAAGTTATTTGATACAATATTCTGACTAGAAATTATTGTTTTGATTAAGCTGAAGTGGTAGCTTCACCTGAAACCATATGTAGAAATATTACTCTTAATTCTTAATTCTTAATTCTTAATTCACAACATGTGTGTTGTGCAAAAGCTCCATTATACCAAGAAGAAAAAGAAAGGTATAAAGTTGTGGCTTGAGCGCCTCGGTGGCTCAGTTGGTTGAGCGACTGCCTTCGGCTCAGGTCATGATCCCGGACTTCCAGGATCGAGTCCCGCATCGGGCTCCCAGCTCCTTGGGGAGTCTGCTTCTCCCTCTGACCTTCTCCTCTCTCATGCTCTCTCTCTCATTCTCTCTCAAATAAATAAATAAAATCTTAAAAAATAAAAAAAAATAAAGTGGCTTTTCAAGAACCATTACATATAGTAAATCAATACTGCTTATTGCTTACAATAATGTTTATCTAGCAATTATAGATTTGCAATACAAATTTGTATTTGTATAATAAGCAATTACAGATTTGAAACAACACTATGAATCAGAAAGTCATAAACTCAGAATGCTCAAATAATTGTAAGATATGAAAGAAGAGTTAACTGAAGAGTGAAAAATTTTTTAAAGAATAATTTTTTATTATGTTCAGTTAGTCACTGTATAGTACATAATTAGTTTTGATGCAGCGTTCAGTGACTGATTAGTTAAGTATAATACCCAGTGCTCATCACAGCACGTGCCCTCCTTAATACCCATCACCCTGTTATCCCCCTCTCCCCTCTGAACCCCCCAGATTGTTTCTCCAGGTCCATAGTCTCTCATGGTTCATCTCCCTCTCTGACTTCTCCCTTTGGATTTCCCTCCCTTCCCCTATGGTCCTCGATGCTAGTGCTTATGTTCCACAAATGAAACTTTTAAGTGAAACTTAAAAGTGGTTTCACTCATAAGTGAAGTTATGGTCTCACTCATAAGTAAAACCATATGATAATTGTATTTCTCTGCTTGGCTTACTTCACTTAACATAATCCCCTCCAGTCCATCCATGTCGATGCAAATGGTGGGTACTCATTGTTTCTGATGGCTGAATATTATTCCATTGTGTATATGAACCACATCTTTATCCATTCATCAGTTGAAGGGCATCTCCACTCCCTTCACAGTTTGGCTATTGTGGATATTGCTGCTATGAACATTGGGGTACACATGCCCCTTCTTTTCACTAAGTATGTATCTTTGGGGTAAATAACTAGTAGTACAATTACTGGGTCATAGCGTAGATCTATTCTTAGTATCAAGGAACCTCAATACTGTTTTCCATAGTGGCTGTACAAGGTTGCATTCCCACCAACAGTGTAAGAAGGTTACCCTTTTTTCACATCCTCACCGACATTTGTTGTTTCCTGATTTGTTAATTTTTGCCACTCTAACTGATGTAAGGTGATATTTCATAGTGCTTTTGATTTGCATTTCCCTGATGGCTAGTGAAGCTGAGCATTTTCTCATGTGTCTGTCAGCCATTTGCATGTCTTTTTTGGAGAAGTGTCTGTCCATGTCTTCTGCCCATTTTTTGACTGGGTTATTAGTTTTTTGAGTGTTGAGTTAAAGAAGTTCTTTATAGATCTTGGATATCAGCCTTTTCTCTGTAATGTCATTTGAAATATCTTCTCCCATTCCGTGTGCTGCCTCTTAGTTTTGTGACTATTTCCTTTGCTGTGCAGAAGCTTATTATCTTGATGAAATCCCAAAAGTTCATTTTTGCTTTTGTATCCCTTGCCTTTGGAGACGTATCTTGAAAGAAGTTACTACAGCCAATGTCAAAGAGATTACTGCCTATGTTTTCCTCTAGGATTTTGATGGATTCCTGTCTCACATTGAGATCTTTCATCCATTTTGAGTTTAGAAGATTGAGAATTTTTTTTTTTCAAAAACTGGTAATGTACAATGAACGCCTGGGTGGCTCAGTAGGTTAAGCGTCCGACTCTCAATTTCAGCTTAGGTCACGATCTCAGAGTCCTGAGATCGAGCCCTGCATCAAGCTTCATGCTCAGTGGGGAGTATGCTTGCTATTCTCTCTCTCCCTCTCTCTCTCTGCCTCCTTCCCCACTCTCTCTCTCTCTAAAATAAATAAACACTTTTTAAAAATTGGTAATGTGCAAAGTGAAATCATAATGAAAGACCATTACGTATTTCTTACAATGGCTAAAATTAAAAAGACTGATAAAAAGCCAACTGTTGGTGAGGAAGTAGAACTAGAAATCTCATACACTGCTGGTAGGACTGTAAAAATAAGATAACCATTTTGAAAAACATATGCCTAACATGTGATTCAGCCACTCTACTCACAGGTATTGGTCCCAAAGGGAAAAAAAGCATATGTTTATACAAATACTTGAAAATTATGTTCATAGCAGCACTATTTGTAAAAGCCAAAGTCTACAAAACAACTGAAATATCCATCAACAGGTGAATGGGTAATCAATATTCATGATATGATACTAGTCAACAATAAAAATAAATTATTGATAAATGCAACAACATGGGTGAATCTCAAAATAAATATGCTACATAACAGAAGCCTGACCAAAGATGCTATATGATTCCATTTACATAAACATCATAGAAAATGCAAACTAACCTATTGTGATCACTAGTCATCTAAAGAAAAGGAGCTGAGAGGGAAGAGTTATAAAGGAACACAAGGAATATTTTGGGGGTGATGGTTTCCATAGGTGTATACATATGTCAAACACAAAACTGTACACTTTATATATAGCTTATTTTATGCCAATTATGCTTCAATAAAGTCATTAAAAGCATGTTCATACAGGTTTTTTGGTATTATTTATGATTCTAAATGGGGATTTTGTCAGTATATCAGGAAGCTGTGTTAATAAATGAAATTGACAGCATTTTAATTTTTTGTGCTACAACCCAACAGCAATTGAATACAAAGTACTCTAGCTCAACTGAACAGAGAAAACCAGGAGAAACCAGGTTCTTTATGGCTCAGTCTGACCATGTGTTAAGGCATGCTTAGGCATACAATGTACTTAGAACTTGTTTCTATACAGTCTTTGTCCATTTTGCTCTTTTCTCCCTAATTTAACTGTCTCGACACTTCTGTACACACCCGTTACAAAAAAGTATCTTCACTTCCTTTTTTGGTAAAATTCCTTATTACTAGTGGGTTTTTTTAATCAGTATTAACATTTCTATTTAAAATTTCTAACTTTTAATTAGTATTATTGCTC
Organism: Lutra lutra; assembly: GCF_902655055.1. NCBI lineage: Eukaryota > Metazoa > Chordata > Mammalia > Carnivora > Mustelidae > Lutra > Lutra lutra. The sequence continues at coordinate 35,655,088 of NC_062293.1, forward strand.
GATAACAACACAGCAGAAATTTCCTCCATATTTGTTTTCCCCATAAACTCTGTTTTAGTGTGGAATTTTACTGAATAGAAGTGTGCTGCTCCTCCCAATACACTCCATATTGTCTGCACCCTGCTCCCTGCCACGGGAGACTGACCCATACAGTATGGATTGCTTCAGCGGGCTCTCAGAACCTTCAGAACTCAGCCTCTGGCTTCTGGCTAGGTTCAGCCTGAAGGAGCCATTTAGAGAAATGAAAGTATATAGTTGCCATACCCCTCAGTGCTCCGCTGTCAAGTTATTACACGTAAACCAAATCCTTACACCAGAGTTTCTGTATGTGAACCTTTTGATAGGACTCCCTTCACAGTTTCTGCTAATGGCTCTCTTTCCTTGCCTAGAAATGGTAAAAAGTCTCAGCTCCCACATATTTGACTTGAACTTTCCTCAAATTACTCAGTTTGAGTATTCATCTGTTTCCAGGTTTTCAGGGATACATGTAGCATATAATAGCAAGTAAGGAAGTTCTTTAAAAAACTAAGCCAACATTCCTTTGGTTTGGTCACTTATATGCAAACATTTTGGTGGGCCTTTTGAGATTTGTACCAATTTCAGGATCACAAGGAAATATACAGTAATGTCTGTAAATATGACCTTGCAACACACCCCTTAGGAGTGTCCATAGTTCAGATACTATTTTTTAAAATAAACGTATTTTTCAAGCTTTCCGTGGTTAAAATATTACATAATAATGTGTGTCTCAGTTTACAGATTTGTCCAGCATGTGTTTTAAAACTTTGTAAGCGTAAGTCAAGTGTGTAATATTCTGGCTCTCTGCCTTCCCCCTATAGGAAAATTAAAAATTTGCTTTAAGCAAGAAAGTGAATACAGTAAATGCTGCATGATTAACATTCATGCTAGTGACTTTTGTTGACTAAAGGCAGTGCAACATTTCAAGATATATAAAGTGTATCTCTAAGCCACATGAGAGAAAGTACTTAAGTAGTAATAGTAAAGTCATCTTGTTTCCTTAAGATTTCATTACATCCACAATCAGATGAACAGGGCATACTCTAGATATAAAGTCCAGAGCCCCGTGAGCAATCCATGATACTGGATACCCTACTATGCTGATCCATTGCATTAAAAACCTTTATGCCAATGTGGCAGCTCTGATAAATGGTATGCCAAAAATGTAAAAGACCATTCTTTGAAAACAAGAAAGAGAGCCACAGAGCCAAGCAGAGAGCCAGAAGAAAATGCAGAACACCCATAGGAGTGAAAAATACCAGAGATGGGCAAGTGAAAGACTTGGTCCTTGAAAGAAGGTCAAGGAACTGTTTGGAAAGCTCATATATTAAAGCACCCAAAACTGGAAGAACATCTTAAATCTCTCATGTCTGCAGAAATAACACCAGCCCAAAATGTGATTTCATCAGACCACATGAACACAACAGGATGAAAATTAGTCAAAACTCAAAATACATGCTATCATATGTAACATCATCTGTGACATTTCACCAAAAAAGAAACATTGCATACCTATAACTCCAAGCAATCATCTTCCTAGTTTTAATTAACAGAACTTTTATTTACTTTATACACAACTTGAAATAAAGTCTATTCAGTAACACTTCAGGACACTGAAACACTGCTTAACCTCTACCTAAATAACTACTGCTTTCAGGCAGTGGCTATCAAATACCAGTCCCATGGAATTCTGCCAATCCAAGTTCTGCAACAAAACTGCAAAAAATAAATACTGTGAACTAACTGTATTATATTTAATGAATAGTCCTTAATTTTTAAATTAAGACTTTATTCTTATTTAGCTATTAAACTTACTTTCTTTTTCAAGGTAAATTTAAGATGAAAACAGATATTTATTTGAATATTATTAGGGAACCTGCCCTGTCTTGAAATTACTTCGTTTTTGACAAAGGTTGGCACTGAACTTCATTAAATAAGAGCGTTCCTTGGCCTTGGCAACTGCAATACAATATGGTTCAAGATTCTGCCCAATACGGGTGTCATGGCTGTGTGCTTATTCATTCTGGGCAGCCATTATGCACATCCACAGGTTCACTGAGGGGGGCAAGGAAGAAAGGGCTGTCCATTATTCATATTACTGGAGTCTAAAAGAAAGACACAGGAGCTCTCTGGAGTTCATCTTACTATGTGTCAAAGGACTTAGAGAACATCAGTTAAGAAAGCATTTCGCTGATTAATGAAAAATAAGTCCTTTATGCCCATCTACCCCTTCTAGAAGGTTATACAATACTGCAGTGCATAATAGAAAAAAAACAAAAACAATTTTTAAGTGTTTCTTAAATTAACTAATTCTATTTCCCAATGCCGGTGTCCTTTGTATATTACTGCTATCATGCAAAGGAGATTCCCTTTGTGTTTACTAAACATTGTATTCACATGAAGAAGAAACAATCAGGGAGGTCCCTTCACACTCTGAAAAATTGCAGCTAAGTAGCTGCAAAACAGTATGCATCACACTGCTTAAAACAATAAAAGTAAAATCAACAACAAAAGTATATTCCATTTCTACAGAAATACTGAGACAAAATATACACAAAACAAAAAGTCTCCTAAGAAGTTACTGTTTAAATAAGTGTGTAAATATAACTTACTTGCTACATTTTAAAATAATTCTTTATCAACTCTAAAAATAACTGCCCAGAAAACAGGAAAGTAAGTTTAATACATGAACAAGAAGTTAGAGTACCCTAAATGCAAAGGCATGTTCCATCTACAGACTTGGAAAATGGGCAAAGACCTGGGTCCACAACTAACTGTGACTGAACCTCACTTAATTTTAGTTTCCTCATGTATAAAATGAGGATAATACAATCTCTTTCAGAGGCTTGTTTTATGATTAAATGATGTTACATAGTGGAAAATATTTAATAGACCTGATACATAGTAGGCATTCAACATTTGCTTTCCATTCCCCAGTGCTATATTAGCACAGTCAATAAGCATATGCCTCATAAAAATTTTGGGTTATAACTTCTTTAAAATCCCAGAATCTGGGAAACAGATTCTAAAAGAATTGACCTATAACTAGATTTCTCTGTTGTTATATTCAGCTTTGGAGTTATTAAAAAGTGTCTAGTCTATTCAATATCACCATCTGCTAACCTACTGCCCACTTAGAATAACTCTTAAAACATACACATACTCTGGTGCCTGGGTGGCTCAGTCATTAAGTGTCTGCCCTCAGCTCAGGTCATGATCCCAGGGTCCTAGAATGGAACCCCGCATCAGGCTCCCTGCTCTGCGTGAAGCCTGCTTCTCCCTCTCCCACTCCCCTGCTTGTGTTCCCTCTCTCACTATATCTCTCTCTGTCAAATAAATAAATAAAATCTTTAATATATAAATACACACACACACACACACACACAGCACTGGCTCAGATTAGAGAAAATTGTATTCACCAACAATCATAACACTTCCAAGAAACACAATCCTGGGGCGCCTGGGTGGCTCAGCGGGTTAAAGCCTCTGCCTTCGGCTCGGGTCATGATCCCAGGGTTCTGGGATCAAGCCCCACATGGGGCACTCTACTCCGCAGAGAGCTTGCTTCCTCCTCTCTCTCTCTCTCTCTCTCTCTCTGCCTGCCTCTCTGCCTACTTGTGATCTCTGTCTGTCAAATAAATAAATAAAATCTTAAAAAAAAAAAAAAAAGAAACACAATCCTACATGAAATGTCCTTCTTGAGACTATAAACATTCTGACAAAGATATTACACACAACAGTTGTTTATTGTAATCAGATCAGCAAATAAATAAGTGAAAACAAAACGGGTATTTCCTGCCATTGTCTTCCACTGGAAAGAAAGGTATAAAACAAGAGAGAAAAAAGACAGCATACAGGCAAGAGAGAGCTTATATCCAGTAACAACAGGATATATCATGCTCAAAGTTCCGGTCCATGAAATGACTTATGAACTTAATTCAAAAGTATCTTTACATTTATTCATCAATAATCACTCTTAAAACAACACAGCAAATGATACAAACATATAAAAGTCTCTTACTAGAATGATTCCTCTACTATGAAATAATTTCAGGAGCAGAAACGAGAGGAGGAAAATAAATATCTACAACAGACTTTTTGTAATAGGCAAATGCTATTGTAATTAGGACTAAATTCACTGTCCCTATGGTGATTAATTTTATATGTCAATAGGACTAGGCCACAATAACCAGATTTGGTCAAATATTATTCTAGATGTTTCTGAGAAAGTAGTTTTTACATAAGATTAATATTTAAATCGGTAAAGTTTGAGTTAAGCAGATTATGTTCTATAATCTGAGTGTGCCTCATCCAATCAGTTGAAAGCCTTAACAGGAAAAACTACTGATCTCCTTGGAGGAAGAGACAATTCCATCTTTGGACTGGGACTGCAACTCTTCCCTCAGTGTCTAGATTTGGACTTGCCAGTCTTCACAGTCATGTGAGCCAATTTCTTAAAATCTCAATCTCAACCTCCCTCTCCCTCTCTCTCTCTCTCTCCATACAACTACACACATATATACCCCACATCATACTGGTTTTGTTTCTTTGGAAACCCTAACTAATATGACCCCCATACCATTAAATGCATCCCTCAACAAATGATCCCATCACCAAATGCATATAATCACGTTACCCTTCCTTTTTGCCTTATTTTTTTATAAAGTGATACCTCAATAAATGAATCTTGTAAAAACAAAAGCAATCTCCTTCATCATACTAACGTTAGCAGGGTTGATAAGGAGTAGAAAACCTTTCAAAAAAAGCAAACCCAACTCAGCAGGTAGATGAATGCCTTCCACGAACACATCTTTTCATGGAGTTTCCACAGGTCTACATGCCCCTGAACTACAGAGGGCTAAACATCAGGAAAACAGAAGTCAACCAAGCGGCTTTACCATAGCGGCTAACCCTCTTTGTAGCCTCCCACTCTTGTTCAGCTCCTCTGTAAACACATCAGTTCCCTAATTCTCGTGCTCTCATGTACTGAGTCCCTCTAGTGAATCACTTCACTTCTCACTCTTCAACTCCAGATTTCCGTTACGTTTTCTTAATTTCTAACTCCTTATTGAGGTGCTCTATTTGTTGAGTCACTGTTACCACACTTTCTTTAATTTTAGAAACACGACTCATTTACTTCTTAGAACATATTTTAAATCCTTATCTGTAAAATTTAACATCCAGAGACTAGCAGAACAGTTCCTACTCCCTCCCTTTTTTTCCTCAACGTGACACACTTTCTTGTTTCTTGGAATGTGTCCTAACTTTATGTTGAAAACTCAACATTAAAATTATATAAATATAATACAGTATAACAACTCTGTAAATCTGTCTCCCTCTACAATGTGTAGTTACTAATATCTCTGCTCAGTTTTACTTTTCTTTAATTCTTATTATTTTAAAGCCTGGTTTCCTTGGGTTGCCCCAAGTCTATGTAGCTCAGTGGTTAGTCAATGATTCAACAGAGAATTTACTCAAATACTCAATAAAGGCTGTCATCCTTTCCAAAAGGATCTGTGTGTGGGTACTGCAGCACATTCAACATTCAGAACAGTTTCAAGGCTCCCAAGATTTTAGTTTGGTCTCCATAAAAGTTACTATGATAAAAAACACATAAACTTAAAAAAAAAAAACTTAATGATGCTAATCTTTTATTTCAAGACTGAATTCTGATCTATTGCTTGTCTTCTTTTGTCTCCGGCTATCACCCTGCATATGAGAAAACAATAAACAGAAATCACAAGACCGGAGCCACAGGAAACCCTAAATATGCTTTTAATTCTTTTCTCTTCTTTCTTGTAAGAGCATTGTCTTACAGTAACAAGGATTTTAAGATACCAAAATTCACCCTCTGAAATAACAATACAAATTTTTAATTGTGGTTCAAAGAATTTTTTAATTTCCTTACCCAGAAGATCCAGTGCTCTTACAAACACCAAGGAGGGGCCTTTTTTCAGCAAAGTTGTCACACTTTTGAGTACCTGAAAAGGAATATAAAACAAAAGGTAAAATAAAACTTTGAGAAGGATTCTTTTACACTTTCCATTATTTTCATGCTCTCAAAATACAGGCAGCTAAAAAGATAGCAAAACATTCATGACAAATTGACATAATACACTTGATTGAACAAAAATAAAACAGCTATAAATAAACCTATAACTATTTTTAAAATTGAAACAGCATTTAAAATATCTTTTTTAAAAAGTTGGCACCAACTTCAATCTTATACACACGCTACATGAGATCAAAAACCACCCTGAACTCCACCAATTAATTACCTAAGACTAGTATAATTTTCATGTCAAAAGTAATTAAAGGGCGGTAAGGACAGAAAAATTATAAAATTATAGGCCATTATCAATATACATAAATGCAAAAATCCTTTTAAAAATAGTAAACTGGATAGCAATATATTAGAAAAAAAATAAAATCTCATAACAAAGTTGGATTACCCAAGTAATAATTTCACATTACAAAACCTATTAATGTAATTCATTATATTAGCATTTCAACAAATGCCAAAAAAGCATTTGATTCTACACCTAGTCATGATAAGAACAAAAGAAAACAACAAAAATAAGTTTTCTTTTCCCAATGATTATTTACAAAATATTGTATAACAAAATCATAGATAATGCTTTAGATCATTCCCATGAAAATGAATAATAACACAAGGATACCCAATTAACTGTTCCTATTTAACCCTATAGTGAAAGCCCTAGACAGGATAATGACAATAATTGAACTCAACAATATTACTGGATATAAAACCAATGTAAAATAGCAGCAACAAGCAGAAGAATAGTCAGGAAATACAAAAAGGCTCAGAACCACATAAAAAGGTGCTCAACCTCACACATGAGAGAAATTCCATGTAAAACTATATTGAAAAATTATATTGAAATTTGCTAATTTTGAAGAAGTGAAAATGGTACTATGGTTATAATTTTAAGATCCTTTATCTTTTGGAAATAAATAATAAAATATTAACCAAGAGGCTGGTACAGTATCTGGAAGGGGATAGTTCATAATATTTTGGATGAAAGAGAATAGATGCTAATGAATTAAAAGTAGCCATAAAATGATGGGTAATAGGTTCTTAAAGATTGTTATACTATTTTTACTACTTCTAAGTAAGTTAGAAACTTTCCATTAAAAAACTTTTAATTCTACTAATATACATTGACCTTCACATAAGACCTTCTCAAAAAAATCCAAAAGTCCTGTAAAATTCTCTGGCCATATCAATCAAAATTCTAAATGCAAATAGCCTTTAACAGAGAAATATCACTGCTAAGACTTCACCCTACATATATAATTAGCCATGAGGAAAATAATTTGAATACAAAGTTATTCACTATAGCATTGTTTGTAACAGCAGAAGACTACTAAGTTCCAAATATATAATGAAGTATTTCCCATAGCTGTAAAAAAAACAAATGTATACTGTATGGAAATATTAAATGAAAGCTAAAATATAAAGTGGAAACATATATATATACACACACACACAAAAAAAAAATAGAAAAATACAGAATACTATCCCATCTTTTGTATAACATGGAGAAAGAAAGACTTATTTGCATATATACAAACCTACACACACTCTCTAAGGATACATAAAAAATCCTAACTAATGGTGATCTATGGGAGGGAAAATGGAAAATGCAAAAGACAGGGAAAAAATAGGGAAAAAAGTTTTCACTGTCCATATACTTTGTATGTTCTAGTTTTCAAGCCATACAAATATATTAATTCCTCCCGAAATTTTGCTTTGTTTTTAAATAAGGAGACAAATTCCAGAAGAGACAAGTAAAAGGTTTCATCTTCTGAGACAAGCTGGTAGACTGAAGACCTGCATTTCATTTTATCCCTTCTGAAAATTCCAGTTAGAGTACACTAAATCAAACAGGGTTGAAAACTATATAATGATGTCCACAAATTTTGGAAACAGATAATTGATGACTAACTTAGCAGCCCTAAGTAAAAGTTCAAGCTCGTCATTGGGGGGGTATCTGAGACTTAAACAATTTGATACCTGATTATGTTGGGTACACCTGAGATTTATCCTTATACAATTAGGAGATTGTAAAAGAGCTTGTGAGCTTTCTCTGGAGAATTTAACAAGTCAGTCCATGAAGAAAGACCAAAAGACACTGTCAATCAGAAAGCTCCAACAAAGAGTACAACCAAAGCACCAAACAGTAAATTAAAAATTGACAAACTCAACACAGAACTTTTGACCAGATTTTTAGTTTGCCACTCACAAATATGTGCAGACAATGAAAACAATCATCTGCAAGTGTCTAACTCTAGACAGGAAGAAAGATATCAAAAATTACATATGTATCTATATATATATAATCACTTCACTAATAATTTATAAGATACAAGAGAAGATATTGTAGTCATGGAATAATATAAGAATGCAATGAAAAATGGACTCTTGGAGAATAAAAGGAGCTCCTAGAAATTAAAAAAAAACGAAGATAGATTATTTAATAAACTCAACACAAGGGACAAAGGTAAAATTGAGAAAAATTTCTCAGCAAAAATGTAAAAACTAGAGGAAAACAGCATTAATATACACACACATACACATAAAATGTTAAAGGAACAGTCCAAAGTCAAATTCTGGTCAAAAGTCCAACTTATAGATAGGAGAAGAGAAAAGGAAAAAAAAAAAAAAAAGAAAGAAAGAGAGAGAGAGAGAACAGAGATGAAGAAATCATCTATGAAATATTCTAAAACTTTTTCCCCAGAACAAAAGAATGACTTTATAAGCTCTCTGAAGCTCTGGAACAATAGATTCAACAAACAACATCAATGTGCATCATTTCATGATAGTGATAACAAGAAGTTTCTACAAGCCTCCACGGAGAAAAAAACAGGCTATTTACAGAATCAAGAACTCCAATGGCTGCTTTAGGTATTAATAATACCACAAAACCCTACAGCTAACGCCATATAGACTAAATGCCTTCCCCCTGAGGTGAAGAACAAGGCAAGACTATCCACTCTCATCACTGCTATTTAACATACAATTGGAAGTTCTAGCCAAAGCAATAAAACAAGAAAGAAAGAAAAAAGGCATGCAGATAAGAAAGGTAGAAATAAAATCCTTGGGTGCTGATAACATGACTAATACACAGAATCAACAACCACAAAAACAAACAAACAAACAACAACAACAACAACAAAAACCTAACGCTAATAAGTGAGTTAATCCAGCAAGGTCACAGGAGACAAGATCAACAAACAAAAATCAAACGTGTTTCCTTTTTTTTTTTTTAAGATTTTATTTATTTATTTGAGAAAGAGAGAGAGAGAATAGGAGGAGGGGGTGGGGAGAGGCAGAGGGAGAGGGAGAAGCAGACTCCCCACTGAGCAGGGGAGCCAAAGACAAGAGGCCTGATCCCAGAACCCTGAGATCATAATTTGAGCTGAAGGCAGATGCCTAACTGACTGAGCCACCCAGATTCCCCCCAAATCAAATGTATTTCTATATACTAGTAATGGATTAACTAGTAATGAGACTAACTGTACAATAACAATTTGTACACCTGAAATTAACATTACACTGTTATTACACCAACTGGAATCAAACTTTTTTTAAAAAGTAAAGTAACATTTATAATTGCTCAAATGAAATTAAATGAATAAATCTAACAAAACACATGTAGGATTTATATACTGAAAACTGCAAAATGCTGATAAAAGAAATAAAAGATAATCCAAATACATGGAAATATATAATTGATATGATACACAGATTAAGGAAACAGAAGAGTACAAACAGACCCACACAAATATGGCCAACTAATTTTTATAAAGGTATAATAGCAATTAAACAGAGAAGAATAGTCTTTTCAACAAGTAGTCCTGGAGCAACTGGACATGCAAAGGAAAAAAATAAAACTGGACCTCAAACTGGACCTTTATCCAAAATTAACTCAAAACAGATCACAGATTTATATGTAAAACTATGTAACTTTCAGAAGAAAATCTGCAGGACTTAGGGTTTGGTGAAGAGGTCTCAGACATACACAACATCAAAAAGTATGATGCATAGGACCAAAAAAAAAAAAAAATCAATAAACTGGAATTAAAATTCTTAAAAACAAGCAAAAAAATTAATAAGAAAACAAAAAACAAGCTACACATTGGGGAAAAAAATACTTAGAAAACCCATGTCTGACAAAAAAACTCATACCCACAAAATACAAACTCAAACTCAACACTGAAAAAAAAATACAATCCATTAGAAACTAGGCAAAAGAAATAAAAAGATATTACACTGGAAAGAAGATACGGATGGCAAATAAAACAAGGAAAAGATTCTCAACATTATCAGCCATCAAGAAAATTGAAATTAAGACCAAAATGACATATAATTACAAAGCGATTAGAATAACTAAAACAGAAAATCATGGTAATAACAAGGATTGGTGAAGACACAAAGAAACTAAATCTTTCGTGCATTCTTGGAAATGAAAAATAGTACAACCCCTCTTAAAAAAAGTTTGATGTTTTCTTTAAAAACAGCAAAAGAGGCACCTGGGTGGCTCAGATGGTTAAGTGTCTGCCTTTGGCTCAAGTCATGATCCCAGGTCTTGGGATGGAGCCCTGCATTGGGCTTCCTGCTCAGCAGGGAGTTGGCTTCTTCTTCTCCCTTTGCCCCTCCTCCCCACTCATTCTTTCTCTCTCACTCAAATAAATAAATAATCTTTTTTTAAAAAAAAGAGTAACAATAACTTATACTTCCCATACATCCCAGCAATCACAGTACTGGGCATTTATCCCAAAGAACTAAAAAATTATGTCCACACAAACCAGTACACAAAGTTTTACAGGACTTTTATTCAAAACAGCCCGAAAGGGAAATCATCCTAGATGTCATACAACAGATGAATATCTCTATACCATGTAATACTAATCAATACACAAGTAGAACTGTTCATATGTTAAACAACTTGGATATACCTCAAGAACATCATGCTAAATGGAAAAGCCAATCTCAAAACTTTACATACTGTGTAATTCCAGTTATGTAATTCTAGTTATTGTCCACCAATGTCATTTCTTGGTTTATATATTATTCTGTACTTATATATGAGGTAACCATGAAGAAAAACTAGGTAAAGGGTATGCAATACCCCTCTCTGGTATTTTTGCAACTTCCTAAAATATCTAGTATTTCAGAAAACTTGCTAGGGTTGGTTTATAAATGTTTTTCTATAAATATTAAAAATTTGGGTTTTACTCTTACTGGGTATTTACCCTAAAGATACAAACGTAGTGATCCGAAGGGGCACATGCACCCAAATGTTTATAGCAGCAATGTCTACAATAGCCAAACTATGGAAAGAACCTAGATGTCCATCAAAAGATGAATGGATAAAGAAGATGTGGTATATATACACAATGGAATACTATGCAGCCATCAAAAGAAATGAAATCTTGCCATTTGCGACGACGTGGATGGAACTAGAGGGTATCGTGCTTAGCGAAATAAGTCAATCGGAGAAAGACAACTATCATATGATCTCCCTGATAGGAGGAAGTGGAGATGCAACATGGGGGGTTAAGGGGGTAGGAGAAGAATAAATGAAACAAGATGGGATTGGGAGGGAGACAAACCATAAGTGACTCTTAATCTCACAAAACAAACTGAGGGTTGCTGGGGGGAGGGGGGTTGGGAGAAGGGGGTGGGGTTATGGACATTGGGGAGGGTATGTGCTATGGTGAGTGCTGTGAAGTATGTAAACCTGGCGATTCACAGACCTGTACCCCTGGGGATAAAAATATATGTTTATAAAAAATTAAAAATTAAAAAAAAAGGTATGTATATCAGGGCGCCTGGGTGGTTAAGTTGGTTAAGCGTCTATCTTCAGCTCAGGTCATGATCCCAAGGTCCAGGGATCCAGCCCTGCATCAGGCTCTCCGCTCAACAGGGAGTCTGCTTCCCTGCCCCCTGCCTGCTTCTCTGCCTACTTGTGATCTCTCTCTCTCTGCCAAATAAATAAATAAAATCTTTTTTTAAAAAAGGTATGTATATAAAAGAATGAGAAAACAAGCCACAGTCAGGAGACATCTTTGCAAAAGACACATCTGATAAAGGACAGTTTTTAAAAACATACAAAGAACTTGTGCAAAAATAATGAATACTGTTATGCTGAAAAAAATAAAATTTAAAAAAAAATCAAAAAAAAAAAAAAAAAAAAAAACATACAAAGAACTCAACACTGAACAATAAGAAAGTGAAGAACCCAAATCAAAAAGTGGAAAAAAGATCTGAACAGACACCTAACCAAAGATGATATACAGATGGCAAACAGGTATATGAAAAAATGCTCCACATCATATGTCATCAAGGAAATTAAAATTAAAACAACGAAATATCACTACACACCTATTAGAATGGCCAAGATCCATAACAATGACCATAACAAATGTTGGCAAAGATTTGGAGAACAGGAACTCTTATTCCTTGCTAGTAGGAATGCAAAATAGTATAGCCACATTGGAAAACAGTTTGGCAGTTTCTTACAAAACTAAAGATACTCATACCACCCAATCCAGTAATCACACTCCTTGGTATTTACCCAAAGTTATTGAAAGCTTTGTCCACACAAAAACTTGCACACATGTTTGTAGGATTTTTTTAAAGATTTTATTTATTTACTTGACAGAGAGATAGAGAGAGAACACAAGTAAGCAGAGCAGCAGGCAGAATGAGAGAGAAGCAGGCTCTCCGCTGAGCAGAGAGCCCGATGCGGGGCTCAATCCCAGGACCCTAGAATCATGACCTGAGCTGAAGGCAGCTGCTTAACCAACTGAGCCACCCAGGCACCCCTGTTCGTAGCATTTTTATTTTAGTTGCCAAAACTCAGAAGCAATTAGGACATCCTTCAGTAGGTGAGTGGATAAACTGTGATATATCCAGACAATGGAATATTATTCAGGACTAAAATGAAATGAACTATCAATCCATGAAAAAAACATGGGGGAAAATTAAATTTGCCACTGAGTAAAAGAAGTCAACCTGAAAAAGCTACCTACTATGTGACCATCATACGACATTCTGGAAAAGGCAAAACTACGGAGACAATATGAGACTGACGCACCACCTACTGCGCTAATGAGGCACCTAAAACTATGGAGACAATAAAAAGATCAGTTGTTATCAGAGGTTTACAGGAAGGAGAGATTAATTCATAGAGCACAAATGATGTTTAAGGCAGTGACACTATTCTGTATGATATTACAATGATGGGTATATGGCATACTCATTTGTCAAAACCCATAGAATATATAACACCAGTAGGGAATTATAATATAATCTACAGACTTTGGGTGGTAATCATGTATCAATTTAGGTGTCAACATGGAAAGACGTGGATAGTGGGAGAATAGGAGGGTAGGCAGGGGGTACACAGGAACCCTCTGTGCTTTCCATCCAATTCTGTTATACAAATAAAACTGCTCTTAAAATATTAATTTTTTTTAAAGATTTTATTTATTTATTTGACAGATCACAAGCAGGCAGAGAGGCAGGCAGAGAGAGAGGAGGAAGCAGGCTCCCTGCTGAGCAGAGAGCCCGATGCGGGGCTTGATCCCAGGACTCTGAGATCATGACCTGAGCCGAAGGCAGCGGCCCAACCCACTGAGCCACCCAGGCGCCCCTAAAATATTAATTTTTAAAAAAAGACATACCAAGCTCTTAAATACTCATGTTCATTGCAGCATTATTCATAATAACCAAAAGGTGAAAGCAACCCAAAGGTCCATCAATGGATTGAATGGATAATGAAAATGTGCTATATACACACAATGAAATATTATCCAGCTTTTAAAAAGAAGAAAATCCTGTTATATGCTACATATGGATAAATCTTGAGGACATTATGCTAAGTGAAATATGCCGGTCACAAAAAGACAACTCCATTACTCTACTTACACGAAGCATCTAAAGTAGTTAAACTCATAGAAACAGAAAGTCGAATGTGGTTACCGTGGGCTGGGCCTGGGCCAGGGAGAGATGGAGAGCTGTTACACAATGGATACAGAGATTCAATTTCACAAGTTGAAAAAGTTCTAGAGATCTATGTACATACTAAACACTACTGAACCAAATGGTGATCTAAAGATGGTAAACTTCACATGATTTTTACTACAACTAAAAATTTTGAAAAAGGTAGAAGTAAGTTGTGCACATATATGGGTACACCAGGGCAAGCATGCACATTGATGTGCATACATACACATACAGATATTCAGTTACATTACACACTAACCTCATAAACATCAATTTCAAAAATTGGGATATACCTTTTAGGGGATTAGGATAAAGATATTTAGAAGAGGTAGCCAGGGTACTTCAGCATGCTATTAACAATGTCTCATTTTTTCACTGGCTGATAAAAAGTAGCTGTAATGTTTAGAATCCATGTTAACAGAACACTCCAAAAATAATGGGGACTGACCCAGAAGAGACAGGCTAATGGTTATACATTTCGATTGTGACATGATATACCTAATATGACATTTTTAAATTGTTAATATAATTATACAAAATAGGTTAAGACTAACTGTATCATTCCTTGACAGACTATACTAACATGTGAATATGATAAAGATAAAAGATAAAAACACAATTAGTATTTATGAATAAAGTTCTCACTATTTAATTTTCTAGGAGCTTAAATAATCAATGTGTTAAGTCTTTGCAAATTACTAATTTACTATAGATTTGTACTGTTACTCCTGCTCAACAAATAAATCAAATTTCACAATTAACAATATAACTTCAATCAAGTACAAGTTAACAATTAACTCACCCAAAGCCCACAGTATTTATGTTCCAAATTAATTATAGGTGAACTTCATCTATGGAAGCCCAATTCTTCACTCCTAACATATTTCACCTTCACCTTCAACAAATAACCATTCTACTTCTACTTCCTGGTGTCTAGAACGTCTTTACAATTTGTACCTGTATTATACATAACAATTTGATATTTTGATGAATGAAACATCATGTCTTTAAAATGCAAATAATACTGGTGAGAATGGTTTGATGGTTTTGTGTTTCTCAAACCTGAATGGAAGAACTCCCATTGGTTTCAGCTACCTAACAGGTTATATCAGTACTCCTGACTTTGCACTAGAAGGTCAGCCATCCAACAATTACTGAAGACTTGGATTCTTCACAGATATTCGAAGAGAGCCAAGCAAAAATTTAAACACAAAATAAAACCTTAACTTGCAAATGGCTGAACCTCCAACATAACTACTACCAACACCAGGCAGGCAGAAAAGACCAGAGTCAACAATAAGCAAACAAATAATAATGGAACCTCCAAATTCATTTGAGTCATGCTCTTCAGTTAAAAAAAAAAAAAAATAATTCTAATTTCAGAGTCAGAAAACTAGGTAACAAAACCTTACCTCTGCTTTAAATAATGTATTGTAGATGGTTTGAATATTTTTAAAGTGTTAGTATAAAAATTCTACAATCTCATGAACACTGTAGCTATTAACCTGATTTTTCATGCAGTAGAAATAGGAGCATGTACTCTCCATGATGCCTAATGGAGTCACCACCCTCCCATAATG
Organism: Lutra lutra; assembly: GCF_902655055.1. Classification (NCBI taxonomy): domain Eukaryota; kingdom Metazoa; phylum Chordata; class Mammalia; order Carnivora; family Mustelidae; genus Lutra; species Lutra lutra. The sequence continues at coordinate 35,670,724 of NC_062293.1, forward strand.
TAATCCTCCAAATTGTAGAGGATTAACTTTTTATATATAAAATTGTGTTTATTTGCATGTACAATAGAGAGAATGACGTTACACACACCTGTTCTACAGCATTTAACAGAATGTAGCATTATGATTGAAATGAAAAGCGGCTAGCCAAATCCATCAAATATAAAAACTATTGCAATCCTGTTGCAAAGTCCTTTTGTTAAACTCCTTTTATTCTAAATCCTTTTAATTCTGTCCTATAACACTAAAACATTTATAAAAAGCTTAAAATCCTAATAAATCGCACAATTAAAGTAATGAAAATGGGCTTGCCCCCCAAGTTACAACTCCTCTTTTCCTCAACAAAATTTAAGACAGTTTACATGTCAGAAAATGTTAAATAATATCCCCCACCATACAGACCAATATTAAACTCATTTGAACCAGAGTTTAAGCTCATAAATCAGTCTTAAAGATTTTAAGACATCAAATAGAAACCACTTCTGTGAAGATCCAAAAGCAGATCCAGAGGCAAATACAAATCCAACTCATAGTGAAATATTCCAACTCTACTCTTTTGATGTGGAGAATGATCTCTTAAATATAAAGATTTAAAGTATGCTAATACTAACAAAATTTAACTGAGAAAGTATTTTGTAGAAAATCTCACTAAACAATTTAATTCATCTTATCAGTTAATTAAACCATTTACAAGCCTTCCACCCCATTTTTTATTTTGCTGAAATAATTTTCTTTTAGAAAAGATTTAATTTGGGGTGCCTAGGTGCCTCAGCTCATTAAGCGTCCTCCTTCAGCTCAGGTCATGATCCCAGGGTCCTGGGACTGAGACCCTGAGCAGGGAGTGTGCTTCTCCCTCTCCCTATGCTGCTCCCCTTGCTTGTGCTATCCCTCTCTCTGTCAAATGAATAAATAAAATCTTTTTAAAAAAAGAAAAGAAAAAGAAAGGATTTAATTCAACCAGTTTGTCATGTCCAGTTTTCCTTATAAATTCTCTCAATGTGAGCCTCAAGTTGTAGTAACATTTTAAAGATCTAAAATTTAGCTAGAAACTATGATTCCATTGTCATAGGCAAATTTTATTGTATAATAATTTTAGATTCTGTCGGGATCTTTTCCCACTAAAAAAGCTCTATTTTCTTACAAAATTTTCTTTAAAAATTCTCTCCTTATGTTACAAAATAATCCCCATTATAAACTGGGTAATCCTCATATTTATCTCTTACCTAAGCAGGGAATTTTTTAAGGCAGAGAAGACAGAGATGAAATAAAAGATGAGAAAGGAGACAGACTCAGGAAACTAGATGGAGGTTGCAGGTCCATCAACCAACCACAGGGAGAAACAGGACAGAAATCATAATGCCTTGAACAGTTTTATCTAAATATGACCACCAAAGAGATCTTTGCCATTTGCCTCAAATATCCAAAATGTGTATATACATTTTAGCCTCCACAGTTTCAAAAAGCTTAATATATTAAAGACATTTGTTTCATTACTGCTAGCCTTATTACGTTCCCCCATTAGTTAAAATGTGAAGTCTCCCTTAACATTGATTGGCATCATATTTCACCTTGATGATGTGGCCCTTGTGGCTCCTTCACAGTTTAGATGCATCAGACCTTAACAAGCACACAGCACAAACAATCCATTTGACAGGGGATTAAACTGGTATTAACGAGGCTAAATAACTTGTGCAAGTTGGTGTGGTACTGAATGCCACATGTGAACCTGAAAGAGAGTCTGAATTCTTTCCTTTGCTACCCTTGGCCTTGGCTACTGAAAAAAGCTACTGTCAGAAAATTAGGATCAACTTCTCTCCTGAAAAAAAAAATAAAATTATTGACAAAGGCCAATGTATTTAATCCGTTAGTGCTTTAATTCTCTCACCTGTAAAATGAGGATAAATACCAACACCTCATAGAGGACTGTTGTGAGGATTTAAAAAGATAATAAATGCAATGGACTAAGCAAGGTACTGCAACAGGTAACAACTGAGTAAACCTGATGCAATGATTACAGCAGCTGGCAACTCTGGGATGGCCAATCCATTCATCTGCTTTTCTGGTAAACAAACAAACAAACAAAATAAACCAACCTGTTCACATCCTTGACTTCCCTTTTACTTTTCTACCATGGGGCCAATATCTCTTTGACCTAACTCTTTTTCACCCATGTAGGAAAATGCCAAGCACACTTCCACCTCAGGAATGCTGCACTTTCTGCTCTCTACTTGGAAATACCCATCTATGCCCTAGTCATGTATCTAGTTTACTTGCATGCTTCTTTTTTTTTTTTTTTTTTAATTTATTTGACAGAGAGAAATCACAAGTAAGCAGAGAGGCAGGGAGAGAGAGGAGGAAGCAGGCTCCCCGCTGAGCAGAAAGCCCAATGTGGGGCTCGAACCCAGGACCTGGGATCATGACCCGAGCCGAAGGCAGCGGCTTAACCCACTGAGCCACCCAGGCGCCCCTGCATGCTTCTTTTTAAGTCACGCTAAAAACATTTTCCAATCAGAAAGATCTTTGCCAAGAAAAAAAAAGAAAGAAAGAAAGATCATCGCCAATCAGGTTCTAGTTCTTTACCCTGATTTATTTATTTTTTCCAGACACTTAACAGAGCCTCATATTATACATGCTCCACTGTTTATCTGTCTCCACACACTCAAATAGGGACTCAAACTCTAGGACACAAAAAGACGTGTATAAGAATGTTCACAACAGGGGTGCCTGGGTGGCTCAGTGGGTTAAGCCTCTGACTTCAGCTCAGGTCATGATCTCAGGGTCCTGGGATTGAGCCCCACATTGGGCTCTCTGCTTGGCGGGGAGCCTGCTTCCCCCTCTCTCTCTGCCTGCCTCTCTGCCTACTTGTGATCACTCTCTCTCTCTGTTAAATAAATAAAATATTTTTTAAAAAAAGTTCACAACAGCTTTATTCATAACAGCTCAAAACTATATTCATCTAAATTCCATCAACAGAACAATGGATAGTTTAGTATATTCATACAATGGAATATTACAATAATAAAAAGGAAAGATATACTGATATACACAACATCATCAAGAACAGGGAAAGCTACTCCCTCCAAAGTGAAAGAAATCAGAATAGATGGCCTCTGGAGGAGATGAGCGTGACTCGGAAGGGTGTGTGAGAACTGTCTGAGGTGATGGATATGATCTCCATCTTTATGGAAATATGTGTTACAGGAGTGTGTATGCATCTGCCAAAACAAACTATAACAAAAATCTCTGCATTTCTCTATTGTAAATTATACCTGCATTAAAAAAATTGAAGCAAATGATTGGGGTGCCTGGGTGGCTCAATGGGTTAAGCCTCTGCTTTCAGCTCGGGTCATGGTCTCGGGGTCCTGGGATCGAGCCCCACATCAGGCTCTCTGCTCAGTGGGGAGCCTGCTTTCCCCTCTCTCTCTGGCTGCCTCTCTGCCTACTTGTGATCTCTGTCTGTCAAATAAATAAAAAAAAATTTTTAAATCTTAAAAAAAAATTGAAGCAAATGAGAAATTCCTTCAGTGGCAAAGGAAATAAACTGTGTACATAACATTGATAGTGGCTAGAGTGGTAAGACTAGAAGTGGGCTTTTTCCTCCTTTTTATCTAAAATGTGACCAAAATAAATATTAATAAATAGGAGTTTATCATTCTACTCGTTCTACCTTTCCGGGGGCTTGATGTTTTTCAAAATAAGATATTGGAATATATATGCATTAGAATAAAAAATAATCCACTTCATTCAAAATGTTAATTACTTACACTTTAGCAGGGATTGCCAATACTACAAATAAGGATTTAAGAAATTTTGCCTCAACCTCTTTAGAGAAAGGTTACCTAAAAAGCAAAATAGCCTCAGAATAAGTACAAGGGATCACTAACCTTTTATTTGAATTGCTGAACCACAAATAAGCGAACATAATCATGTACAGTTCCATATCAAAGTCAAATAATGTTTATAATTTTAAGATTATTTAAGTTACATTCAATAGAATGGGAAGATAATTTTAACAAATCCTTCCCAAAATACAGAATAAATGGAATTTTTTTTTAATTAAATGAGAAAGTTATAGATGCCCAATATCTAACTTGTAGAAGTTCCAAAAAGAGAGACTAGGGAAAACAGAAGGAAATTATAAGTAATATAAGAATTTTCCAAAACCGGGGCGCCTGGGTGGCTCAGTGGATTGGGCCGCTGCCTTCGGCTCAGGTCATGATCTCAGGGTCCTGGGATCGAGTCCCGCATCGGACTCTCTGCTCAGCAGGGTGCCTGCTTCCCTCTCTCTCTCTCTCTGCCTGCCTCTCCATCTGCTTGTGATCTCTCTCTGTCAAATAAATAAATAAAATCTTTAAAAAAAAAAAAAGAATTTTCCAAAACCAAAGAACATAAAGCCCTATACCCTACCCTCTATTCACACAGCAGATATCATGATTCTACAAAAATACAAGCCTGAATGATTTAATTCTCAAAATCCTCTAGTGGCTTCCTATCTCACTCAGAGATGGAAAGTAAAAGCCAAAAATACTTATAAACACATCCTTTGATACCTCATTTACTTAGCTCCCATCTATCTCTTAATACCCCTCGCCCATTCTGCCTCAGCCTCACTAGCAGCCTCCTTGAGGTTATCCAGATACGCCAACTATCTTCCCTCCCTTGGATCTTCACACTCTGCCTATGAAGTAGAGGATGACTAATTTTTGTCAAGCCCTGGTTATCTGTCATTTAAAACTAGGTATGTGGGTGATTCATTAAAAAAAAATTAAACTTTAATAAAAATATATATAAAAATATAATGCCTCTCGGGTCGCCTGGGTGGCTCAGTCAGTTGGGCCACTGCCTTCGGCTTGGGTCATGATCCCCGGGGTCCTGGAATCAAGTCCCGCATCGGGCTCCTTGTCCGGCGGGGAGCCTGCTTCTCTCTCTGCCTCTGCCTGTGACTCTGCCTGCTCTCTCTCTGACAATAAATAAATAAGAAATCTTTTAAAAAAACTTTAAAAATATATATATAATGCCTCTGTTGTTAAATGAATCCCCATTGAGGATTGCCCTGTCCTCCAAAGAACTGATGTGGGTTTGTTTGTTTGTTTTTTTCATTATGAAATGTCCCTCCTCACCCCTGAGAATACTTGCTCTAAAGTCTTTACCCAATATTAATATAGAATTTAAACTTTCTTATGATTAATTTCTATTCTGGATTATTTTAAATATATTGGTATCTTTATATTTAACATTTATTTGTTATAGACAGCATATAATTAGGTCTTGTCTTCTTTTGGATTAACTAAGTCCTGTTTAACATTCTATTTTATCCCTTCTATTGTCTGATGAACTCCACTTGTTTGGTTTTGTTGTTGTTTGTTCCTCTTTTTTCCTCCTTTGGTTGCTCTAGAGTTTGCAGTAGATGTGTAAGTTATTTCACTCATCATCAGGGAAATACACCTCTATATTCAAATAATATAGAATTTCACATATAATGCAAGACTCTCCTAAGAGACTATTTGTTTTTTGTTTTTTTATTTGACAGAGAGAGATCACAATTAGGCAGAGAGGCAGACAGAGAGAGAGGGGGAAGCAGGCTCCCTGCTGAGCAGAGAGCCTGATGCGGGTCTTGATCCCAGGACCCTGAGATCATGACCTGAGCCGCAGGCAGAGGCTTTAACCCACTGAGCCACCCAGGCACCCCCAGTCTATTTGTTTTTTAAACACCTGTTGTCCTCATATCCTGCTTATCAGTTCTTATATAAGGCAAAAACAAAAACAAAAAGTAGCTGGTGTGGGTTTCTTTTCCTTTTGTGAAGGTTTTGCCTGTTTCCTAGCTAGGTTATTCACCTGGTATTGAATTCCTGACAAAAATTTCTATATGGAGGGGCGCCTGGGTGGCTCAGTGGGTTAAGCCTCTGCCTTCGGCTCAGGTCATGATCCCAGTGTCCTGGGATCGAGCCCCGCATCGGGCTCTCTGCTCCGCGGGGAGCCTGCCTCCACCTCTCTCTCTCTGCCTGCCTCTCTGCCTACTTGTGATCTCTGTCTGTCAAATAAATAAATAAAATCTTTAAAAAAAAAATTTCTATATGGAACATGGTAAATAAAGGCAGTGACAGAAGGAGGACAGGAAGAATTAAAAATACAATATTCAGGGGCGCCTGGATGGCTCAGTGGGTTGAGGCCTCTGCCTTCGGCTCGTCTCATGGTCCTGAGGTCCTGGGATCAGGCCCTGCATTGGGCTCTCTGCTCGGCGGGGAGTCTGCTTCTCCCTCTCTCTCTGCCTGCCTCTCTGCCTACTTGTGATCTCTATCAAATAAATAAATAAATAAAATCTTTTAAAAAAATACAATATTCAGAGAGAAAAGCAGACAATTTTCCAGAATTATATAAAGGCAACAATCCTGTGATCCAGTAAGCTTGATGAATCTGTAGTAAAATAGAAAGAAATTCACACCTAGAAAAAAGCCTTGAAACATCTACATCAATTGTTAATATATTCCCTAATGAAGAAAGAAACAGAATTAAGGAATACATATGCAAAAAGTATACATGTGTAACTAGATATAATTCATTTTTATAACAACATTTTTTCATTTTTTTTAAGATTTTATTTCTTTATTTGACAGACAGAGATCACAAGTAGGCAGAGAGGCAGGCAGAGAGAGAAGGGAAGCAGGCTCCTGGCCGAGCAGAGAGCCCAATGCAGGGCTCGATCCCAGGACTCTGGGATCATGACCCAAGCTAAAGGCAGAGGCTTTAACCCACTGAGCCACCCAAGCACCCCCATTTTTTCATTTTTTTAAAGACTTTTATTTATTTATTTGACAGAGAGAGATCACAAGTAGGCAGAGAGGCAGGCAGAGAGGGGGGGGCGGGAGCAGACTCCCTGCTGAGCAGAGCGCCCAATGCGGGGCTGGATCCCAGGACCCTAGGATCATGACCTGAGCCAAAGGCAGAGGCTTTAACCCACGGAGCCACCCAGATGCCCCCCATTTTTTTCATTTTTAAAGACCAAGATAAAAGAAAGGTGAGAATAAGACACAGACAACATGAGAAAATATGTTCCAAGTAAATATAAGATAGAATAAATAGAAGAAGAAAAACAAGAAGGAAATTTCTTTGAGAGAGATGACTTAAAATTCCAAAATTAAAAAAGAAAAATTTAAACATGGTGGTAAAATTATCTTAAAGGGCCAATATTTAAACTATTTCCATGTATGCCTAACAAAATATTTACAGATATCATATAATTAGCTTAGGGGTGTATCTCAAAAAATGCCACATTGAGCCAAAATTCTATGAAAGATACAAAGGACCCTAACCTAGATACAAAACCAAAATGCCTAAGTTGGTTGCATTTCTATATACCAATGATGAAGCAGCTGAAAGAGAAATTAAGCAATCATCCCATTTATAATTGCACCAAAAACCATAAGATACCTAGGAATAAACCTAACCAAAAATGTGAAAGACCTGTACTCCAAAAACTATAAAGCACTGATGAAAGAAATCTAAGCAAACACAAAGAAATAGAAAGATATGGGGCGCCTGGGTGGCTCAGTCAGTTAAGCATCTGCCTTCAGCTCAGCTCAGCTCATGATCCTGGGGTCCTGGGATCCAGCCCTGCATCCAGCTTCCTGCTCAGTGGGGAGTTTGCTTCTCCCTGTGCCTCTGCCTGCCACTCTCCCTACCTGTGTTTGCTCTCTCTCTCTCTTTCTGTCTCTCAAAATAAATAAATAAGTAAATAAATAAATAAATAAATAAATAATCTTTTAAAAAGAGAGAGAGAGAAAGAAAAAAAGACATTCCATGCTCATGGATTGGAAGAACAAATATTGTTAAAATGCTTGTACTACCCAAAGTGATCTAAAGATTTAAGGCAATCCTTATCAAAATACCAATAGCACTTTTCACAGAACTAGAACAAACAATCCTAAAAATCCAAACAGCCAAGCAATCTTGAAATCAAGAACAACAACAACAAAAAAAAGGGGGGGGGGGGACAAGAAGATATAGGCATCATAATTCCAGACTTCAAATTATATTACCAAGAATACTTATTTTTTTTTAAGTTTTTATTTATTTATTTGACAGACAGTGATCACAAGTAGGCAGAGAGGCAGGCAGAGACAGAGGGGGAAGCAGGCTCCCCGCTGAGCAGAGAGCCCAAGGCAGGGCTTGATCCCAGGACCCTGGGATCATGACCTGAGCTGAAGGCAGAGGCTTAACCTACTGAGCCACCCAGGCGCCCCACCAAGAATACTTTTTAAAGTATTGATCCATCTCTGCAAGATTTAGAAAAATTCTATTAGTAGTGACAGAACAATGTGGTTAGAATCAAGCCACTGTTAAGACAAATTAAAAACACTAATACTGTGTTCACCAAAAAGTATACTGTAAAAAAAATATATTTAGGTGTTCATTCAATATCTGCCTAGAAAAAAAAGTACTTTGGATATAAAGAAATTTTAAATAAGTGATAACATGTACATAGCCCAGAATTTACCTGCCCACCCAACCATATGCTACTCATAGCACACACCCAACACACATGCGTGAACCACTCAATTCTAGCCAAAAGAATGCCTGGTCAAATGCTAGGGTTGGTCTTTTTACACGATAGGTAAATTATATACTCATAAATAGACATAAAACCTCTTATAACACTCAAGGATCAACTATATCAACTAGGAAACTTTGAGATTTATCCAGTTCTTTTAAGGATTTGCAGACTGCAGGGAAATAAATCTTGCTGAACAACACAGAGTTCTTGCTGAGTAAGACCAATTTCCCCAAGCATAACAATATCTGAGAAACAAGAACCAAAATACAGAGTATCAAAGTTAATAATGTGTAGAGGGATCTCTATTGCTTTGTGCCAAAATATTCCTGAGGAAATAATCCTTTCATTTGAAAACAAATTATTAACTAGAGTTTATTTAAACTGAGATGATGAAAAGATAAGCCATGGATAGAAAAATGTATTTGTAAATCACACATCCAATAACAGATGTGCATCCAGAATATGTAAAGAACTCCCTAAATAAAACAGGAATTGGCAAAAGACATGAACAGACATATTGCCAAAGAGATATAGAGATTTCAAGGAAGAATATGAGAGATGTTCAACATCTATTCAATTAGGAATTGAAGAGTGGTATTACATAAAAACAAATAAAACAAACAACAAAAAAAAACCCTTAATCTTCGAAAACCTAAAGGTAATAACTAAGAAAGACTGCAACATGGAGAAAAGAAAAGAACATTCTAAAAGAGGTTAGTTAAGGATATAGGGGATTTTGCAAATGACAGTGACTTCTAGAACACCCAGTCAAAAAGTTTCAGAAGTTGGGGAGAGTAGTGGAAGGAGAAGGGTTATTAATAGAGAGATCTGCAAAGTCTGACAAGTGAATGCTATACGCTGAGAGTATAAGAAAGAGAGAAGACCTTTAGGCTTTTCATGTTGATTGAGTTACACAAAGATAAAGGACATAAGGAATTTAGTTCCCATGGTTTCAAGATAGTGATGGCAACACTTTTTAGTATGAGAGGGGAAGGAGGAAAGGGTAATGGGGAGACACTAAGAATTCTGGACTCACTCACTTCTTTTCTCCTGTCAATAGTGGAGTAGGGGTCACAGGACTCCCTTTGGATATCTGGTCAGTTTAGCCACTTTATCAATGAAAAAAATTTTTTAATTATACTTTGATTCTGGAGCAACTGGCTGGCTCCGTCGGAAGATCCTGCAACTCCTGATCTCGGGATTGTGAGTTCAAGCCCCATGTTGGGTATAGAGATCACTTGGAAAAAAAAAAAAAAAAACTTTAAAAAACAATTATACTTTACTTTGTTTATCCTTATGAGAGTTCTGTGAGGTAGGTTAAAAAAAGGATAGTGCTTACATTTAAAACTTTGGTATATAGGTTAGAAGATCAATTTGAGATGATACTTCAGTGGCTCTTGCAATAATATGAATAAAAATACAAAGAACAGGTGTTAGCTCAATACATGCAGTCATTGTTCTGGTTAGAGAAATATATACATACACACACACACACACACACATACACATATATACACATGTATATACACACATGAAAATACATATATACTTTTTTTTACAAAGACAAAGACTTTTTTACAAAAAGACTTTTTAAAGTCTTTTTAAAACAAAGAACTGATTTAATACTACTAAATTTTAGGAGCGCCTGGGTGGCTCAGTGGGTTAAGCCTCTGCCTTCGGCTCAGGTCATGATCCCAGGGTCCTGGGATGGAGCCCAGCATCTGGCTCTCTGCCTAGCAGGGAGTCTACTCCCCCCACCCCTCCGCCCCGCCTCTCTCTGCCTGCCTCTCTGCCTACTTGTGATCTTTGTCTCTCAAATAAATAAATAATTTTTTTTTAAAATACTACTAAATTTTAAATATTAACAAATTAAGGAATATATCCTTACACAAAAAAATAATAAATCTCTCAATGAAAAATACACACAGAGAGAAATAGCCCTCCCTTTTATTTCTTAACTTGTAATTCCCATTTCTGATTTCCATTTCTGCCCTAGTAAAGACTGCTATAATCAGTTTCTCTTCCTTACATCTTTCTCCACTGTACCCAAGGGACTGAGAATTAGGCCATTAATAATCCCTGGCTTATTTCTCATCATAAATGCTTAAACCTCTCCATTATGTTTTAATAACATACAATAAACACCTATGAACCCACCATCCAAGATGAGAGGTAAAACATTATTCCATTTATTTTTATAGATTCATATATCCTAAACCCTGTCACTTACCCACTACCAGGTAGCCATTCTCCTAAATTTTGTGTTCCTCACTCTTGCAGACATATACACCCAAAGTTGTATTTTTGCTTTTCACATTTTAAAACTAGAGTTTTGATTAGTTCATTGACAGGTTGTTGCTATTAAATATAAAGTTATATAAATTCACTTGACCTCAAATTAGATTCTTTCCATGTTACACAAGTAAAAATAATGGAAGTTCTAAAATCTTCCCAAAGTAAACTCACATATACATAAAAACTATGAGGCAGAATTACAGCAACAGGAGGGAAATTTTCAGTGAAACCTGGGTTAAATAGTAGGTGCCAAGAAGATATTTCAAGTGATAACAAATGAGGTTCAATTCTCTTGTTTTTAGACTAAAAGCATCACAAGCAAAGGAAAAAAAAAAAAAATGCCATTCTCTGAAAGCCAAGAATCACTGTAGTCCCTTGGTGACAGTAAAAGAGGAAGGAAAGTTTAAGCTTCCTTTACCTATTCATGAGATCAAAAGAAATAAAAGAAATAAAGGAATCCCTTGGCATTTTTATCATTTTCTTTTGGTACTACATCTAGCACCAGAGAGAAGAAAGTACAATTAAGACTACAATACCTCTAAAAATTCCTGTATAATACCTGCAAGTTTTAAAGGATCTGAAATTCAAGGTCTCTAAAGATACACTAAATTTAATCCTACAAATAAAATCCAAATCCAATTTATTTCTTTGCTTAGTTCACAAAAATTCATATGGAGCTTTGAGCACATACTAGGTGCTGTTCAAAACAATCTTAAGAAAAATTATCCAAAACTTAGAATTTCTCCCTCTCCCTCTGCCCCTCCCTCTCTCTCCCTCTCAAAAAAGCTTAAAAATAAAAATAAGTCAGTAAATAAAATTTTTAAAATTTTTTAAAAAGAGGCACCTGGGTGGCTTAGTTAGTTAAGCATCAGACTCTTGATTTTGGCTCAGGTTATGATCTCAGGGTCCTGAGGTCAAGCCGCAAGTCAGGCTCCACACTAGGCATGAAGCCTGCTCAGATTCTCTCTCCCTGTGCCCCTCCCCCTTCCCTCTCTAAAAAAATTAGGAAGGAAGGAAGGAAGGAAAGGAGGGAGGGAGGGAGGGAGGGAGGGAGGGAGGGAGGAATTAAAGAAGCAAAATGCTGAATTTCCACATCTAGCCATAATGAAGTAACAGGGAGTAAATTTATCCTCCTCCTACAGATAAAATGTATGAAAAAGACATTTTCCAGACATTGAACAATAGGAAGCATGGGCCAGTAATCCTTGAGACAAGAGAGTCCTATGAATGCCCCAACATATTTCTCCTTTATTTAGAAACTCCCAATAGCTGCTTTTGCACTATGATGGCAGAGATGAATAGTCATGATAGATACTATATGGCCCACAAGTCTAAAATATTTCCTATCTAGCCCTTTAGGATAAGATTTACACACCCCTGCCTTATAATAAATGCTGCTCCAAACATACCAAACAAAAAGTCAAGTAATTTAAGTCCCAGAACAAAACAAAATCTTGCCATTTGCAGGACTTGGATGGGAACTAGAGGGTATTATGCTAAGCGAAGTAAGTTAATCAGAGAAAGACAATTATCATATGATCTCTCTGATAGGAGGAATTTGAGAGGCAGGGCGGGACTCGTGGGGGGGTGGGGAGGGAGGGAAAAATGAAACAAGATGGGACCAGGGAGGGAGACAAACCATAAGAGATTCTTAATCTCATGAAACAAACTGAGGGTTGCTAGGGTGTGGGGTGGATAGGGTGGCTGGGTTATAGACATTGGGGAGGGTATATGCTATGGTAAGTGCTGTGAAATTTTGTATAAGCCTGATGATTCACACACCTGTACCCCTGAGGCAAATAATACATTATATGTTAATAAAAATAAATAGAAAGTGAAAAGTCCCAGAACAAAGGCCCAAAATATTTATAGGAATACAAAATACCAGCCCTGAGCAACATAAAATTCATAATGTGTGGCATCCAAACAAATATTTCAAGACATGTAAATAAGCAAAAAATAATATGACCCATAGCAAGGAGATAAACAGAATAAACTGATATTTAAACTGCTATGAGAAACATACTCTATTCAAGAAAGTATCCGAAAGTGTTAGCATGCTAAAAACACATGGGGGATCTCTCTATACAGATAAACACACACTTCTAAAAATGAAAAATGCAGCATCTGAGGTGAAAAATACACTGGATAAGCTAACAATATATTAGATACTTGAGGGCAAAAGATGAGGAAAATGAAGAAACAGCAGTAGAAACTACTAGAAACAAAAAAGGAGAGAAAAGACTGAAAAAAATGAACAGAGCCTCGGTGAGCTGTGAAACAGCATGAAGTGGGCTAAAACAGAGAAGACAAAGAAAACATATTTGAACATGCTCTGGGAAAGATGCTGTCTAGAGAGTAAGACAAATCACTGGCTGGCAAAAAAAAATATCTGAAAAAACTTATGAGAGATATATGTATCTCACATATGATTTATATATATGATAAAGGGCTATTATCTAAAATATACAAAGAACACTTAGAACTTAACAATAAGGAAATAAACTTGGGCTAAAGACCTGACAGATACCTTACCAAAGAAGAATACAGACGACCAATAAGCATATGAAAAGATGTTGCTCCACATCATGTTATTAGGGAAAAACAAAGTAAAATGAGATACCATTACACAGCTAGCAGAATGGCTAAAACCCAAAACACTGACAACATAAAACACTAACAAGAATGTACAACAATCCACATATATTCAGGAAACATATGGGAACTCTCCATACTTTCCATTCAATCTTTCTGTAAATCTAAAATTGCTCTTAAAAAATAAAATATAGGGATAGGCAGACATAGAGAGATAGATAAAGTCTAAGGGCACCTGGCTGGCTCAGTCAGTAGAGCCTGCAATCCTTGAACTTGGGGTCATGAGTTCGAGCCCCATGTCAGGTGTGGAGCCTACTTAAGAAAAATTAAAATAAAATTTTAATTTAATTTAATTTAAAAATAAAATATATGGGGCACATGGGTGGCTTAGTCAGTTGAGCACCCAACTCTTGGTTTTGGCTCAGGTCGTGATGTTGTAGGTTGTGGGACTGGGCCCTGGGTCAGAGACCATGCTCAGCAGGAAATCCGCTTAAAGATGCTCTCCCTCTGTCCCTCTCCTTACTCCCTACTCACACACACACACATACACACTTACTCTCTCTCTAAAATAAGTAAATCCTAAATATATATGTATATATATTCTATTTTTAACATTTAAATAAATAACCATAATTTTTCATAAATCCTCTGTTTTTGAGAAACCACCATACCACTTTTCACAGTGGCTTCACTATTAAGTGGCTATGCTTAAATACATGGGTTTCAATTTTTCCATATCTTCATCAACACTTGTTATGTTTTGTTTTATTTTTTTTTAATAAGAGTCATCCCAATGGATATGAAGTGGTATCTAATCATGCGTTGTTTTTTTTTTAAGATTTTATTTATTTACTTGAAGGAGAGAGAGACACAGACAGAGAATGAGCAGAAGGTTGGAAGGAGAGGAAAAGGGAGAAGCAGACTCCCTGCTGAGCCAGGAGCCTGACATAAGGCTCAATCCCAGGACCCTGAGATCATGACCTGAGCCAAAGGCAGAGACTTGATTAACTAAGCCACCCAGCCATCCTTCATCATGGTTTTGATGTGCATTTCCCTAATGATGATGTCAAGCATATTTTCATGTGCTTATGAACCATTTTTACATCTTCTTTGGAGAAGTATCTATTCAAGTGACCATTTTTGTTTTTATTTAAAAATGTAGCCATTTTTAAATAAAGTTTTTTATTGTTTTAAGATTGTTATATAATATGTGAAATGGTATATTACTTGAAAGTAGGCTGTGATGAGTTAAAGATACATACTACAAATCCTAAAAATCCAATAAAACAAAACAAAGGTTCATAATAGACATAATAAAGGAGGAGGTAACGTGGAGTTATAAAAATAGCCCAAAAGAAGACAGAGAAGTAGAAAAAGGTAATAGTGAGCACATAGGAAAAAAAGAAAACAGTGAAATAACAGACAAATCAATTCCCATTAACACACACATTAAATGTAAATGGTTTAAAGACATAATTAAAAGATAATGAAATATTAGATAAAAAAGCAAGACCCAATTATATGCTGCCAACATAAGTGCATTTTACATATAAAGAAAACCTAACATTAAAAAGTAAAAAAAATCACAAAAAAATTTATCATGCCAACACAAGTCTAAAGAAAGCAACAATGTCTAAAATAATAACAGAAAAAGGTTTCTGGGCAAGGAACATTACCAGGGATTTCAGTAACAACTGATCGATTGACAAAGAGGACTTTATCGTCCTAAATATTTTTGCTCTCAATAACAGAATGGCAAAATACACAATAAAATCAGAAGAGTAACAATTATTATGGAAGATTTCAACAACCCTTTCTCCATAACTGACAGAATATGCAGAAAGACAACTCATAAGAATAGAGATGAATGAAACAAGATAGGCCATATTTTGGGCCATAACACAACTCTGGAAACACTTAACAGATTTGGAATCATATAAACTATGTCTTCTCATGACAATGGGATTAAATTAGAAATTAGTAACAGAAAGACATCAGGAAATCTCTCAAATTTAAAAACAAAACAACATCCTTTTAAATAATCCATATGACAGGGACAAAAATCACAAGGTAACTTAGAAAATGTGTTGAACTGGAAGAAAGAGGAAGCACAACAATCACAAACTATTTTTTTAAAACTGAGCAAATGGGAAATTAAAAATGAATTTTAAAATTAAAATGTAAAAACTTTTGACTATTAAAAATGTTTGTTCTTGAAAAGCCTGAATGTACCCTCTATAGGAAGATGTTGCTATTGGGGGAGGATATGCATGGGTGGGGTATAAGAGAAATATCTACCTTCTGCTCCATTTTACTGTGAACCTAAATATACTCTAAAAAGTAGCCTATTTCTAAAAATCCATTAAGCCAACTCACATAAAGGGACAAAATTTTTGTATATATTTTACATATACCTAAAAAAGCACTTGTCATCTAAACTATATACAATATTCTTACAACTAAATAATAAAACAATGCTCTTATGGCAATGAATTTCAACAGTTATACAAAAACAATGAAATGGCAAATATGCACAAGAAAGATCAGTATCATTAATCATTAGGGTAACTGGAACATTGTTGGTGGGAATGCAAAACAGTATAGCCACCTTGGAAAACAGCTGGGCAGTTTCTTGCAAAGGTAAACCTACACTTATTATATGACCTAGAAATCTCACTCCCAAATCCTCACCTAAGAGAAATTAAAACATATAATCTCCAAGCAACTATTCACAGAAGCTTTATGCATGAGGGAAAACTGAAAACAACACAAATGTCCATTCACTGGTGAAAGGAAAAACAAACTACAGTATATCTGGATAATGGAATACTACTCAGATTTAAAAAAAAAAAAAAAAGGAATGAACAAGTGAAACACACAACACAGATGCTTCTCAAAAGCATTATGTGAAATGAAAGAAGCCAAGCACTATAAATGTTACATATTCCATTTCTTCAAACTCTAGAAAGGCAGAAACAACAGTGATATGAATTATATCAGTCATTGCTGGTGTTCCAGGTGTGGGGTGGTAAGGCACACAGGGGGACTTTTGTTGTAAACAATTTCATTAAAATATAATTCACATAAATAATTTTCACCAATTTAATGTATACAATTCAAAGGTTTCTAGCATATTTACAGAGTTGTGCAACCATCACAATTAACTATAGAACATTTTCATCACCTCAAAAAAGAAATCCTGTGTACATTAGCAGTCATTCCCAAAACTTTCATAGTCTCTCGACCGTTGGCAACCACTAATGTGCTTTCTGTCTCTACGGATTTGCCTATTCTGGATATTTTGTATGAATGGAATCAACAACTTATGACCTTTTGCAGCTGTTTTCTTTTATTTAGCGAGATGTTTCCATGGTTCCTGTTGTAGCATTTATCACAACTTCATTTATTCATGGCCAAGTAATATTCCATTGTATGGTTATACCACATTTTCTTTATTAGTTAATAGACATTTGGGTTGTTTCCACTTTTTGGCTACTATGAATAGCACTGCTATAAATATCCACATACAAGTTTCTGTGTAGACATATGTTTTCATTTTTATTGGTTACATGCCTAGGATCAGAATGGCTGGGTCAATGGTAACTCCATATTTAATATTTTAAGGAATTGCCAAGCTGTTTTCTAGTGACTATACTATCTTAACATTCTCATAAATAACATATGAGAGCTCCAATTAGTCCACATCCTCACCAACTTTTGTTATTCTCTCTTCGTACACAGCCATTGTACCCATTGTACCCATTGTACCACATACAGTGGGTATGAGTCAGAAAAAGGGACTTTTACAGGGATAGAAATACTCTGTATTTTGATTGTAGTGATAGTTACATAATTGCACCCATCTGACAAAACTCAAATTATATACCTAAAATTCATGAGTTTTGTTATATGTAAATTATTTCTCAAAAAAGATGAATATTCTGGGGTGCCTGGGTGGCTCAGTTGGTTAAGTGTCTGACTCTTGGTTTCGGCTCAGGTCATGATCTCAGAGTCGTGAGACCCAGTCCCCTGTCAGGCTCTGCACTCAGCACATAGTCTGCTCAAGATTCTCTCTCTCTTTTCCCCTTTCCCTCTGCCCCTTCTCTGGCTCACTCTCTCTAAATAAATAAATAGGGGCATGTGGGTGACTCAGTCGATTAAGCATCTGCCTTCAGCTCAGGTCACGATCCCCAGGGTCCTGGGATGGAGCCCCGTTGTCAGGCTCTCCCGGCTCAGTGAGAAGTCTGCTTCTACCTACCTCTCCCTCTGCCCCTCCTGGCTCATGCTCTCTGTCGCGTGCACTCTCTCTCTAATAAATAAATGAAAGCTCTTAAAAATGAATAAATAAATATTTAAAAGAAACAAATTTTTAAAGGCTTACATTCTATAATAACTTTACTTAGAAAATTATGAGTTTTCACACCTAGGAATGTGTTATGATAAATGAACACAGATTTCTAAGACCACAGCTTGTCCAATTCACTAAGACACCCACTTCTTCTTTACAATTCTACAGTAGAAAGCATTTAAGCTGTACTGATAATCATCAGCATCTCCATTACAAGTCTGTTTATTTGGGTCAGAATCATTAAGCTCACATGTAATTTAGTTGCTTCGTGTTACACCTTTGCTTTTATCTGATTCGAGATATCCGTCACTAACCCTTTTGATGTACTTTTAGTAGTTTATACCAAGTCCTGTAAAAGGGAACCAACATTTCTTTTCAGCGGTTGATTTAATTTAAGGTGAATGTAACTTGAATAGACTACAGCTGTTTTTGCGACATACTCTGTCCTGACAGCTTAAAATTTTAAATGTAGTTATGTTGGATAATGGCTTTTCTATACATTGGTGCCCATGTTGACTATTTTAATCGCTCTTCACCCTTAGACTAAACAACCAAGGACTGCAAATATAATGAAGACACTAAGACAACTGAAGATACTTTAGACTTTCAAAATGTAAGAAAATACAGAGAAACAGAGCTACTTTTTACATATTTCAATGGATATGCAACAGTTTGATTTCTTCAGTCAGAGACATAGCCTAGAAACACCTGGATTTGGTAAATGTGTTTCTCTGTAATCATGAAGACAGTGAGGCTTAATGATTAAGAGGCCAATCTTTAAGTTTAAATTTCAGTTCTACCACCTACCACAACTGAATATCTTTATACCAGCCAATTACCCTCTTTCAGCTTTAAGTCTCCTTACCTATCAAACCAGGTAATGGTACTCACCTTTGCAGACTAGCAGTAAAGAGATGATAATGTATATAATCAACCTAGAATTTCATCTGAAAAATATCAAGCATTATTATTCACTTAATTTATAAATTTAGTTCCTTTCTTTTCTGTTCAGTACACTTCCCTCTCACTACAGCCCTCATAGAAAAGCCCTTAATTACAAGGTTCAAATGGGTATAAACTTGGGTATAAACTGAGAATACTCTCAGATCAGGGTCTCAAATTCAACAGCATGACATCACAAAACTAAAAAACTAAAAAAGTAACACTTATAAAACTGGTATTCTTTCCTGGAAACACTGTTTCTCCAACCAAAAACATTAAAGAAATTGAAGAGGAACAGAACATATGTTTCCATAATTTACCTAAATCACAGGCTTAGCAAAATTTTATAAAAACCTAAACAATTCCAAGTAGTAAAAGCCCCAATGATAAAGACGAGGTGTTATTTAAAAAAAAAAAAAAAAAAAACAGAAGGCAAACTGAGAGTAATTAGAGCAGAAAACATTAGGGAGGCCCTAAATCTCATAGTTTGGCAATTTAAAATGTCAATAAGCCTGTTTCCTCTTTGCAAAATACTGGTGATGACTGTAAGCAAATGTCAGTTGGCCTACTTTTGGAAGGTTGCTGGTGTCTTGGTTGAACAGACTGTGTGTGTGTGTGTGTTTACAGGATTTACTTGTTTAACAATAGAACTTTATAGGGAAAAAAAATTTAGCAAACCCTTCTGGACAAATTAATCAAAATCTCTGAATTCACACAGCAGAAAAATCAAACAGCTCTTCTTTGAATGTGATAAAAAACACATGTACATCATTTGAAAAGGATGAAACTGGTATTATGAAAAATAATGAAAACTGGACACCTAGAAGTGTGTGAAAGTTTACAAAAATAAGCAAATGGAAAAAAGTTTAACAACTCTAGGATTATTCTGCTCATGTTTGTTTCTAGAAAAATAACTTCAGCCATTCATAGTATAAAAAAACAGCAACAACTAATATTTCTGACTGCATGGGTGGGCTGTTTATAATACTACAAGTTTCAGAAAACTTTGCATTTTGGGGCACCTGGGTGGCTCAGTGGTTGAGCCTCTGCCTTCAGCTCAGGTCATGGTCTCAGGGTCCTGGGATCGAGTCCCACATCGGGCTCTCTGCTCTGCAGGGAGCCTGCTTTCTCCTCTCTCTCTCTCTGCTTGCCTCTCTGCCCACTTGTGATCTCTCTCTGTCAAATAAATGAAATCTTTAAAAAAAAAAAAAAAAGAAAGAAAGAAAACTTTGCATTTTCACTCCAGTAGGAAAAAATAGGTTGTATCTTAGGGGTTTTCTTAAACCTTTAAATATTTTGAGACATGGAATTGTAAATTCCTTATTTAGCAGGATGATAAATAACAGTACCTTTCCAACAATAAGTAATAATGAAATAATCTAGAAGAAATAAGCCATGTTGGCTACTTGGTATTGTGGATGAGTAGCAGAAATTAGGCTCAGAGACATTTAGGAAACTTTATATCCAGAGTCCTATTCTCAGAAAAAGATCCTAGCTTATAAGAATTAGTTCTAAGACATTCTCATATGAAGAAAATTCAGGTACTCTGTACACTGGACTCCTAAGGATAATGAATAAGATCGAAAAGGCATTTCTAAGAAATCTGATTCAAGTCTGAGACCAAAATAATCATCTTTCTCCATAAAATAAGGAAATAGCACATACAAGGCTAATGTAACTCCTGAGTTACAAGCTCTATTAGAGATTAAAAAATAGCGTTATTTATTTGGTCACTGAAAAATGACAAAAATACTTTATACAAAAGCAGAGTTCTGGTTTCTCTTTTGTCAAATACAAAATAAATTCATTTTGGGTCACTACTCATATTCCATATAATCAAGCAAGGCATTGCATAGGATGAGATGATTAGTAAATACTGTTCCTGTGATTCCAAAGAAACACATTACAGTATGGGAAAGACCATAATAAAGGAGAAACTTCCAAAAAGAATCATGAAACTCAGAGGTTGGGAAGGAAAAATCAAGAAAATATAAAAAGAAAACAAATAACAAAAAAATTAAATTCAAGGACAGTCATGATTTAAAATTAGACATGGTTATAAAACATGCAAAAATATGCAAAGATTTTCTTTGAAACTAAAGACATATAACATAAAATCTGATAGATTTCACCAAATAACTTGACAATCACAAACTATAAATGAAGTATTTAGGATACATACCCATAATAATATATCATTAATAATAAAAAGTTCAATCAATAAGAGCAAAGGGTACAAACAAGCATGGTATTAATTAGAATAAACAGCAAAAACATGAAGAATTTCCATTCTCCCTAGCATTCAAAGATCGAAAAATTACAAATGAAGATGTTTTTCCTCCATCAGATATGCAAAGACTAAAAAGATTCATAATAGCCAGTAGAGGACAGACTTGGAGAAAAAAGGAATTTTCTTGTACAGATGTCAGTACACTCTCTCTGAGAAGCAACTTTACATGTATCAAAATTTTACATGTATATATTCTTTGACCCAGTAATTCCCTAAGAGTTGTCCTAAGAAAATAATTCCTTCTATTTTTTAAAATATACACATGTACAAGTACATAAAAACATAACTTGTTACAGGGGAAAGTTTAATATAAATGTTTATATAAAGGAATGACACACATACCCAAAGCCAATACATGCAACACATGTAAAGAACTTGAATCAGGCCCTGGACATAATACTACAAGTTAATTTCATGCATGTTAAGGGGAAAAGGCAGGAAATGTATACTCTAAGCTGTGAATACATGCTCAGTGTCCAGAGAAAGCAAGAAAGGGAAAGAAAGAGATAACCTAGGTTTATCTCTGGTAACACAGAATCAAGTGAATTTTCACTTTCTACTTTTAGTATTCCTTAAATTTTTATAATAAATATTTTAACTGGTTAGAATTATAGGATCTTTATTTTATATGATCTTTAAGAAATTAAAAACATATTAAAGTGAAAGTGTTTTCTGATCCTACTCCTTGGAAATAACCATTACGAGCACAAAGTTTATAATCATATAAAATTTTTAACTTGTACTTTAACACATACATATTAATATGTTTTATTTCACATGTGAGGTACTGAGATACTAAAAACCACAATGGCTACTGAGAGTAATGAATACAAAGAATTCGCTTTACTTGAAATAAGTTCTAGAAAGATTTGAAGGATAATAAATAAGTTTTTATCTGATATAAGAATACCAATTGATTGGTCATTGTTTTCTGAAGCACTGTCCTAAAAAATTCTAAAAAAGGTACAGGTTCATTAAGAAAGTAACCAATTATTGATAGTGAACATTAAGAAGTAGGAAAGCTAAACTATGCTGATACAAGCAAATGCCCATTTATACTATATTTAATGATGATCTTCTGTGGAATAAGATGCCATCAAATCCTTCATATCTTCACTTTTAATTAAAGAACAAAACTTTCCACAGAAATACCTACAGAGGAGCACCTGAGTGGCTCAGTCGGTTAAGCATCTGCCTTCAGTTCAGGTCACGATACCAGGGTCCTGGGATTGAGCCCCATGTCAGACTCACTGCTCAGCGGGGAGTCTGCTTTTCCCTCTCCCTCTGCCAACTCCCCTTGCTTGTGCTCTCTCTCTCTCTCTCAAATAAATAAATAAAATCTAGAAAGGAAGGAAGGAAGGAAGGGAAAGAAAAGAAAAAAGAAATACCTACAGAAAGGGAACTTGCTTTTCTCCTGGTCATAATTTTCAAGAGATTACACCATTCAGCAACTTTCAACAAATATTTATTAACACCTTATATCAACTTGGTGAGGCACTAAAGATATGAAGACAGACTATAAACCTAGCAAGAGGTATGGGGCCCTCAGCTGGCTGTTGGTGGAACATGCGACTCTTTGTCTCAGGGTTGCTAGCTTGAGTCCCACATTAGGTGTAGTGATTAATTAAAAATAATAAAATCTTGGGGCACCTGGGTGGCTCAGTGGGTTAAAACCTCTGCCTTCAGCTCGGGTCATGATCCCAGGGTCCTGGGATCGAGCCCCACATCAGGCTCTCTGCTCTGCAGGGAGCCTGCTTCCTCCTCTCTCTCTCTCTGCCTGCCTCTCTGCCTACTTGTGATCTCTGTCTGTCAAATAAATAAATAAAATCTTAAATAAATAAATAAATAAAATAAAATCTTTTTTAAAAAATCTAGCGAGAGGGCGCCTGGGTGGCTCAGTGGGTTAGGCCGCTGCCTTCGGCTCAGGTCATGATCTCAGGGTCCTGGGATCAAGTCCCGCATCGGGCTCTCTGCTCAGCAGGGTGCCTGCTTCCCTCTCTCTCTCTCTCTCTGCCTGCCTCTCTGTCTGCTTGTGATCTCTCTCTGTCAAATAAATAAATAAAATCTTAAAAAAAAAAAAAATCTAGCGAGAGGTAAATGAGGAACTAAAATTAAAACAAAAACAAACAAACGAAACACAGTAAGTTCTGGGGGGCCTGGGTGGTAGAGTGGATTGAGCATCCAACTCTTGGTTTCAGCTCAGTTGGGTTGTGATCTCAGGGTCACGAGATCAAGCTCTGCATTGAGCCCCACATCAGCTCCATGGTCTATGTAGAGTTTGCTTGGGATTCTCTCTCCCTCTCCTTCTTCCCCTTCTCCCTGCATGTATGCATTCTATCTCTCTCTCCCTCTAAAATAAAATAAATCTTTAAAAAGAAAAAAAAAAAGTAAGTCCTATGAAAGCACATACTATTAATATTGACTATGGAGCAAAAAGGTTAGATGGACATGAGAGTTCTAGAAAAGTAAATAGCAATGAAATGACCTTTAAGAGGATGGATCATTTAAGGAAATGAAAGAAGTACAGTTAAATTATCGGAGAGTACTATTAGGGCAAGGAAGGGGAAGATGGGGAACGCTGGTTAAGGATGACTGAAAATGATGCTGGGAAAACACAGTGAGGGTATCAGTTCACAAAAGATCTAATGAACCTGGTATGCAAAAGCTATACTAAATTTACTTACTAATTTTAACAATTTATAGATTCTTTTGTATTTTCCATATACACAATCAAATTACCAGTGAATAAAGACAATTTTACATCTTTCATTCTAATATTTACACCTTTTATTTCTTTTTCTTGCCTTATTGTAATGACTAGGACATGCATTCAAAGATAAATAGAAGTTATGGTAGAAGTCATCCCAAACTCAACAGTAAAGTATTTAATATGTCACTACTGAGTATGATGTTAGCAGTAGATTTTTTATAATCTTTATTATACTGAGGATATCTCTTTCTATCCTAATTTGCTGAAAGTTTTTTTTAACATTTTATTTCTTTAGAGAGGACAAGTGAACGGGGGTAAGGGTAGAGGGAGAGAGAGAATCTCAAGCAGACTCTGTGATGAGCAAGGAGCCCAATGCGGGGCTCAATCTCACAACCCCAAGATCATGACCTGAGCTGAAATCAAGAGTCAGATACTTAACCGACTGAGCCACCCAGGCACCCTGCTGAAAGGTTTTTTTAGTCATATATGGCTACTGAATTTTATCAAAGGTGTTCTCCACCTACAGTAAGATGGTCAGATAGATTTTCTTCCTTCTATTAATGTGAATTATACTGATTGAATTTCAAACATTAACCAGCCTTGTATTTCTGAAATATCCTTTATTGGTGGTGATAATTCTTTTTATGTGTCACTGGATTCTATTGGTAATATTTATATGTAAATTACACCAAGAAAGAAAAGAGAGAGCAGAGAGAGAGGAAAAGCAGGTGCAGGCTGAGAGAGAGCGAGGTGTTAGGTATGAGAAGGTAAGATAAAGAAAAACATGATAGTAGAAAGAATTATTCAACAAAAGAATTAGTAATCCACATTGAGACAATCTCCCAAAAAGAACATGAAAGAAATTATTTTTCCAAATTAATCATTAATCATTCTAGGGAGTCTAAGAACCAAATAATAAAAGTACCAGAAAGAGAGAACAAAGAAAGCTTAGAAGAAATCATCAAAAATTAATTTAAGAAATTTTCTCAAAACTATACTATTTACATTCCCACCTTGAAGGCCCAGGACAATGTATGAACTAAGAAACAACAATGTAAAGTTTCAGAACACTAGGAACAAAGACCAACATTCTCTAACTCCCAGACAGGAAAAACAAGCCAGAGATAAAGAAAAAGGTATCAAAATGGCTTCAGACTCTTCAATCATAGCACTAGATCAATGCCTTCAAAATTCTCAAGTAACATCATTTACAAACAAGGATTTGTTACCCAGCCAAATTACCAAACAAGAATTAAGAAAGAATAAAGACATCTTCAGACAAAATTTACCTAACATCCTTTTTCAGGAAGCTACTAAAAGACTTACTCCACCAAAATGATCACACAAAGGAAAATGGACAAGAGAGGGATGAGGTGTTCTATTTTCCATTACAAATTTTATGTGATCAGTCACATGTCGGACTTCAGTAAAAACAAATCCAAAAAATTAATCAAATACAACAAAAGTGACACATAGGTAACCTGTGGATAAGAGAACCCTTAGCTATGTGAAACTGTATTTCAAATCTAATATTATATTTTTAGAAATATAGTAGAGAGATAAATCTTTTTTTTAATTAGATGAAATAAATTATATATACTCAAATCCTACTAGCAATATTAACTTTTATAGCTTTATACTCTCTCATGAAGTATTTCTGCCCAAAATAAAAGCTGAGAAAAGTTGAACATTAATAACTGGCATAAACAAAAGAGTTTCATAAATGAACTGAAGAGAGAAAAATCTGCGTCTGTGAATTACATACAAAAGAAACAAAGACATAGCAAAGTCTTAATAATAACATTGTTCTTGAGTCCAACCATCCAAAGAGAAAGCTGGCTATTCTATAAACCTTCTGGGAAAAGATGTTCCACAGTCTTCCTCGTCAAAGGATTTCACCAAAACTCAAATGCAACAAAAACAGAGCAAGAGATAGAGAGAGAGAGCAAAGGAGAGACCGCTGAACTCTGGGTATACCATATTGTCCAATAACAAGGACAAAAATCTCTACATGACTGCAGGATGTTACTGCCTTGTTACCTTCACCCTTCCATTTCAATTAAGCAGACTCAGCCACTAAAATAATCCCTGACATTGCTTATGCATATTAATGCATAATGCACATGGTAGTAAGTTTTAAAACACAGCATTCTTACCAGTTTAGAGAATTAACTGCTCAATGAAGTATTATAAGGAAGATTACTCAACTTCTGGAAAAACTTTCAAGTTTAATAGAATTAAAATATTTTAACATCCTCTTTTTTAAAAGATTTTAAAGTATGCAAATAAGATTTAATTGACTGTGTTTTTATTGCTCGTGCAAAAATATGACTGAGTGAACAGAGGCAAGTTCATGAGAAAACACAACAGAAATCTCAGATCATTAAAGTGCCAGGAGTTATTCAGGCACCCAACTACCAGGTGCCATTTAAACATGTATTTGATTAAAAAAAAAAATAAAAACAAAACATACATAATATCTAAATACAACATTTAAGCATTAAGAAGTATTACTTTTTAAAGCAGAGACGGAAGGTCAGAAGCCCGAAACTGTACTTCTGACACAGCTGGAAATGCAGACAGCAGACTCATCTACAAGCGAGATAATGGTGAAAACCAACCTCTCCAAGGCAGTAAGAATAACTAAGAAGAGCAAAGACATGAGAACAACAGAGACTTGGGGAATACCCACAGAAGAAAGCTAAGCCAGAAACGTAACAAAAGCAGCACAGTCAGCAAGGAAGGGATCTGGGAAGAGTAATGCCATGCAAACCAAGAGAGAAGAGGGCTTCAAGACAGAGCCAGCAAAGTCAGAGGCTAAATCGAGATCAAAGTGGTTGAAGATAAATCAAAACCACAGTAGAATGTGAATGGCCATATTGAATTGGTTAAGATTACCTATTTCCATCTCAACTGACGAACAGGAGTTTATCTTGTGAGGAGGAAGGGAAGGGTATGGGCACTTGGAGGAAAATAGACTTTAGTTATCATTCTTGCTGTCTGTAGTCCAAGACCAATAAAAGAGAAACTCCTGAATGATTTGTTCTTTCTTAAGGGCTCCACTCACCAAACTGCGGAGCAGGCAAGATTCTAGCCGCTCGAATGGGGCCATGTCGAACAGAAAAGAGCTCCTGTGCTTCCCCACTGATCTGCATGAGAAGACAAAAAATTTCAGTAAATGAAAATGCAGGTCAGAACATGATTATGAGAAAACAAGATCTCCTAAATTTTATTACAATTTTTTGTCTGAAATGCAATATGTGCACACATGCACACAAATACACACATTTATGGTTGTTCACACACATTAGGTATATTCATGTTTAAATTACCACAAATATTTTGAGAAAATGAAGAGATTTTCATTTCCTCACACTTGACATAAATAGGAAAATGAATGATCTGTTCTTGAAGTCTGTAATTCTTATCTTTAATAAACTACTATAAGTCTATTCAGTTCCTGTACGATTGCCTCTCATTTTACAGCAAAGCAGTTACTATTTTTTAAATCCATGTAAGAAAAAGGTAAATATTCTTAGTATTCTGAAAAGCAGAACTTAAATGTGGTAATAACTTTTGTAAATATGTTGTAAATGAGAAAAAGCAAAACAAATTGCAAAGAACACTGTAGTAAATGTCCTGCAACTACTTACTTGTTAAGCACCTTGAATAAGTCATTTAACTTATATATACCTATATTTTTAAAAATATATTTTGGATGAAAATTGTATGTATTTAAGGTGTACAACATGATGATTTAATATACATACATGATAAAATGATCACTGCAGCCATCTCCTCAGTTACCTTGTTTGTATGATGAGAGCACCGGTTTTCCAGTATTCAGTACAGTGTTACTAACTACAGTTATCGTGCATGAACATTAGATCCCTAGACTTACTCACGCTACGTAACTAACTCTTACCCTGTGACCAACATTCTCCCCATTCCCCCACCTTTCCTAAGCCCGTATTCGTTTGCATGTACAAACTGAAAAGGTAAAGGGGCTAAAGGAACTCAAAGATACTTGTAATTTTAATATTCTATGAATTACAAAAGTAATATGTAAGCACCTTTAAATGCCATCATTTTTATTATACACCTAGATCAAACACTGCATAAATGTCATATTGTTTTGAGCTGTACCGAAGTTATTCCTCAGATACAGAAAGTACAGTAGTCTATTAGCCCAAAGGAAAAAGAGATATGACAATGTATGTGTTGAGTGTGAAAACAATCGCTTTTCAAAACTAGCAGCTCAAGGAAACACTCTGTGGCTAATTGAAGTATTGAGCAGATTAAATTAGAATTAGTTAGGAAAGGCTTTCCAGACTGCTTTAAGTGGTAATGTAGTTCCCAATACATTTCCATATTTTTTTTCTTTTTAAGATTCAATTTATTTGCCAGAGACAGAGAGTACACAAGCAAGGGGAACAGCAGGCAAAGGTAAAACCAGGCGCCCCACTGAGCAGAGAGCTCAGAGAGTAGAGTTGGATCCTACGACCCTGGGATCATGACAGGAGCCAAAAGCAGACACCTAACCAGCTGAACCACCCAGGTGCCCCACATTTCCATAATTCTTAAGTGTTTGATGGCCTATGTGATATCAGACAGGGAAAATGGCAAAAGAGATAAAACCAGTTCTAAATACCCAAGAACTGACGACAAATGTAATTATGATAAACAGTCAACAGAGGAAACAAGCTGATGGTAGATTTTTAACAGACCTGCCAAACAAGCAGTTTAGAATATCCACAATGCATACAAGATAAATGGCTTCTAGAGCTTTCAATATTAAACTGTGTATCTGCAACGCTGTCTTTAAGATTAACTGCTTTTTCAGCTCTTCAGCTTGTCTCCTATCTGAATTTAAGAGCTGCAAACTATAAATATTTTGTTTCTTATAAATGTTGAATTATCAGGATACCTAAAGATACATCATATTCATTCTGCTTACAAAAATTATTTCAACTCATTCATGGGCCACAGTGGCAAATCCCTCTGGAACACATGGGATGCAGAAGATTTGAGGAATGCTAGGCTCTTCACACTAACTGTGCAACAACAGCACCACCTATCACCAATTAAACATACCAAAGCCACAAACTCAGGATAGCCGAAGATAAGAATGGAGCGCTCTACAAATTCCTTTGTGGATATTAATTTTCTACATGAAAAACAGGGGCATCAAATACTGTAGCTCTTAAGTCTACAGTTTACTATTAGAGAAAAGAATTTAAAATCTAGAAGTCTTAAAAGGTCACTTTGTTCAAACTCCCACCCAGGGCAGTAACCATACATTCTCTGAAATCTAAAAATCATGATCTCTTTGAACTTGCACTGAAATTATAATTCAGAGCAATGAAAAACACTTCTCACTATAACAAATACAAATCATGGTATTCTGACACAGAATCTGCTGTGTACTTTATTGCCATATGCCACATGTCTAGCATGTAGCTTCTGGTTTTATGAAATAAACCTTAAAGTTAAAAAAAAAAAGTCTAATCATATTTAACTGAGCTATGTACTAAATTACACTAAATAATGAAGAATAAGGCAAGCTGTCTCGGCATTCTTACAATACGATAAACGTTTAACACTGGATTTAATACACAAGAGCTTACTCTGACATCAAAAAACATTGTGAAATTAGAGCACACCATGCTCCTCAGCATAACAGCTTTCAAAACAGACCTCTAAATGCTCTATTCTATTCCTAGCTTCTACTCTAAATCCCTCTTTAAATGTACAACAGGTAAGAAAGAACATTAGGAATGATTACAAAATACATCCTGCGTTTATTACCCATCCTTTATTACCTCTAAGTTAAATTCTAAAATCTTTAATTGTAACATAAGGATGAAGAAACATCCTATCACTATTATAGATATTTGTGAATATGTTAAAATCAAGATTGTTAGAAGCCTAATTCTAAAGTATACTAAGGGAGTCGCAAATGTCAAACTTGGAGAGAACTCTCCCAATTGTGTGTGTAACTGCTACACTGGAATGCTATTTCAGAACAGAATTGCGAACAAAATATATACAGATAAAGACGTGACGTGTGCACATTTTAGAAAGAACACAAGATGGATAAGTCCTTACAGGCTCAGCTTTAGCTGCCGCTTTCGATTGCCTCTAATAATTTCATACAGTATGTTCACTGGTAATTCTGCTCTCAAATAAATGAGTGTCAAAACTAATTAACTTTTTTAATGGTTTTCACAGTGATTTTTACATCTCTTAAAAAGAGCTAATTGAAAATGGCAAAAAATCTCAGAGATGAGGGTTTTATATATCCTGACAAGAATTACCAGGAGCTGTAAATTCATTTTTAATCCAACAATAATAAATACAAGGGCAGAACTACAAGAAGGAGTGTACCAAGCAATGTTCCAACTTCCTGGCAACGGTGGTAACTTGGGGAGAGGAGCAAACAGGGAGGAAACCTCTCCAAGAGTTCCTCATGGGTCTCTGCCTTTGTTCTTACTGGCATTTTAATTTCTGATGACAGACTTTTGTTGTTTGGAGCATAAACCGGACGTACCAGTTTGGAGGCACAATAAGGAGAACAAAGAATGATTTGTTCACACTGTAGGAAAAAAATCTTTTCCAACCATAGAAAATAGCTTTCGCATGGTGAAAATATGCAAATTACATACCAAACCAAAAAAGTTGGGGGGAGTACAAGTTTAGAATCTCACAGCTCAATCAATGGCAAAAGGAAATTATAACAGCCGAGACAATAATACACACAGAGAAAGGGCTATAAAAGTTGTGGGAGAGCTTTATAACTACTGTTAGAGAATTCTAAAAGCAAACGAAGGTCATCTAGCCCTCAGAACTAAACTTGTTTCTGAAATTGTGATGACTTTTCAAAGGTATCTGACTACAGAACAGAAAAGTCAATCAAATACCAACAACAGTAATAATAATGCTCGGGGCGCCTGGGTGACTCCGTGGGTTAAAGCCTCTGCCTTCAGCTCCGGTCATGATCCCAGGGTCCTGGGATCGAGCCCCGTATTGGGCTCTCTGCTTGGCAGGGAGCCTGCTTCCCTTCCTCTCTGTCTGCCTCTCTGCCTACTTGTGATCTCTGTCTGTCAAGTAAATAATAAATAAAATATTTAAAAATAATAATAATAATAATAATAATGCTCTGTAATGACTAAGAATCAATACAAGAATACATATTTATACCCCCAACTCCCCTTTTAGATACTGGCCAAATTGGAGAACTGTGTCTGCAAGTTGATTCTTTTTAGCAAACTTTTGTTGAAAAATAACCGACACAGAAATAACACATAAATCATACATCTATGTACAGCTTAGTGAATTTTCTATGTCAATACCTCTGTTACCAGCACAATCATCAAGAAACAGAACATGATACTCAGAAGGTTCCTCCACATACCTTCCCAGTCACAAACCCAACTCTAGAATAATCATAACCACTAATGCATTACACACAAGTTTTACTCATTTAATTTTATGCAGAATAACACAGTATGTACTCTTCTGCGAATGGCTTCTTGTGCACGTTACATGTGTATGAAATTCATCCATATTGTTGCATATGATTGTACTTTTTTCTTTTTTTTTTTTTAAGATTTTTATTTATTTACTTGATAGAGAGATAGCACAACAAGGCAGAGCAGCAGACAGAGGGAGAGGGAGAAGCAGGCTCTCCTCGGAGCAGGGAGCCCGATGTGAGACTCAATCCCAGACCCCAGGATCATGACCTGGGTCAAAGGCAGCTGCTCAACCAACCGAGCCACCGAGGCATCCTTCTTTTTTTAATTGTACGTTTTTTTTTTATCCCTGTTGCTATACAGATTTCCACTGCATGAAAAATACTACAATTTATCCATTTTATCCTTGGTGGACTTCTGGGTTGTTTCTAGTTTTGGGCTCATAAGATGACAGAAGAAATTGCAAAAAACTTTCAAGTAAGAAAAAAAATTACTGTATGTCCTTTCAATGGATTACCAGGAGTGTCTAATGGGCTTTTTGGGGTTATTTGGTTCTATAGACATCTGCACCTTTCTTCTGAAAGGGTTATTTTGCAATACTGTAAGTTACAGAAAACCAATAGTAACGTTACTGACTCTTGTCCACAGAAATGCAAATGAATTTTGTCTGGAAGAGATACAATTGAATTGTCTCTATAAAAAAGATGATTCCAGGCAGTACATTTTAGTTTCAATAGTATATTAACCAAGTTTGCATCTCATAACAAGTTCATTTCAGTATTCCCCTAATTGCCTGAATCAGTTCTTAAGATTCTCCTTTGATCCAGCTGTAACAACTTGCAAAATAATACCTCATTTATTAATGAGTTAAATAAAATCTATGACGTATCCATTTTACAGTTGTATGAGAGCCATGATTTTACCATTTTTAAAATAATGCTATAAAGAACACTGCTATGAATATTCTTGCACATTTTTGTTTAGCGAACACACATATGTATTTCTTCTGGGTATATGTCTACTAGGAGAATTGCTCCCATATGCATATGTGCATATTTTGTAGATTTCAACAAAATAGTTTTCTACAGTGACTGTACAAATTTACACTTCCACCAGCAATGTTAAAGAGTTCTACCTGCTCCATATCCTTACCAACGTTTTGTATCAGCCATTCTGGTGGGTGTTCAATGGGACCGTCATTGTGGTTTTAATCTGCATTTTCTTCAAGACTGAAGAGGTTGATCAAATGTCTTTTCATTTGCTTACTGGAATTCAGTAGTTATACTATTCCATGAATGACTGTTAAAGTATCCTGCCCACTACAGTTGCCTGATTCTAAGGGATTATGGATTTAAATCTATTTTGCACAGTGAATGAAATGCAGATCAGTCTCTTCTGAAAAGCAATGCTGCCTCAAACTAACTATATAAACAGTCTTTATTATAGTGACCCTCCGTCAAGGCAAATGACATAAGCATTTTGTCCTGAAGGACCCTCAATTTCTAGATGTATTTATGACAAACAGTTCAGAATATGAATGAGATTCAAGAACTCATTTCAAGAAAAAGACAGAACTTTTCGTACCAATCTAATTCATATCTTAATTCCAAATCCAGTAATGAGTAAACTTTCCCCCAGACTAAGATATGATAGTTTAGTTATACCAACATGATATCCATCTCTTGAAGTGGAAAATATTGATTTGTAAAAATTCATACAAATATTCAAAGCAAATTCAGTCCCTGTTTAAGATAGAAAACATAAAAATTACTATGTATTTCCTTATAACTCAAGCAGTTCAAACAAAAGATAATGATTAGTTTTTTTCTTGATAAATACTTTCACAAGTTTTCACCTTTAAAATAAAAAAATTTAAAAGAGCTATTAATTTGTGCTGAGTGAAATAAGTCAAGCAGAGAGAGTCAATTATCATATGGTTTCACTTATTTGTGGAGCCTAACAAATAGCATGGAGGACAAGGGGAGATGGAGAGGAGAAGGGAGTTGAGGGAAATTGGAAGGGGAGGTGAACCTTGAGAGACTATGGACTCTGAAAAACGATCTGAGAATTTTGAAGGGGTGGGGGGTGGGAGATTGGGGGCACCAGGTGGTGGGTATTGTGGAGGGCACGGATTGCATGGAGCACTGGGTGTGGTGCAAAAA
Organism: Lutra lutra; assembly: GCF_902655055.1. NCBI lineage: Eukaryota > Metazoa > Chordata > Mammalia > Carnivora > Mustelidae > Lutra > Lutra lutra. The sequence goes on from NC_062293.1 coordinate 35,704,086, forward strand.
TAATGAATACTGTTATGCTGAAAAAAATTTAAAAAAAAATAAAAAATAAAGAGGGTACTTTTCACCAACAACAAAAAAAAAAAAAAAAAAAAAAAAGAGCTATTAATTTGGGACACCTGGGTGGCTCAGTTGGTTGGACGACTGCCTTCGGCTCAGGTCATGATCCCGGAGTCCCGGGATCGAGTCCCGCATCGGGCTCCCAGCTCCATGGGGAGTCTGCTTCTCCCTCTGACCTTCTCCTCACTCATGCTCTCTCTCACTGTCTCTCTCTCAAATAAATAAATAAAATCTTTAAAAAAAAAAAAAAAGAGCTATTAATTTGCCTATTTTTTTTTTTTTTTCAAAATGGCTATGGCATACATAGCAGATGATTTCCAGGCTAGAAATACAAACTGAGAACCAAGACACCAGACAAGAAAGACAACAGAAGAAAAAGTATTCCCTGTGTTTATCTCAAACACATCCTGACTTTCAATCGAAAATATCTTTCATATCAGAGTGCTCCAAACTAGTAATGGCTTTCGTTCCCCTTGGGAAGTCTGAGCAAGCCAACAAGGGGGACCCTGGAAGTTTTATTCTTTTCCCAAAATCATGGCCTACGGCAACAATGCCAAGTACATAATAATATGCCAGGATCATCAGTGACAAATACCACACATCAAGATCAAATATTCTGGCAGTTTATTTTAGTAGAAAATAATTTACTAACTATACAAATTTGCTAAATTTGAGTTGGCTTTAAAATAAGGGGTGGGGTGCCTGGGTGGCTCAGTGGGCTAAAGCCTCTGCCTTCGGCTCAGGTCATGATCTTAGGGTCCTGGGATCGAGCCCCGAATTGAGCTCTCTGCTCAGCAGGGAGCCTGCTTCTTCCTCTCTCTCTGCCTGCTTCTCTGCCTACTTGTGATCTCTCTCTGTGTCAAATAAATAAATAAAATCTTTTAAAAAAAATAAAATAAGGGGCAACAGGGGCACCTGGGTGGCTCAATGGGTTAAAGCCTCTGCCTTCAGCTTAGGTCATGATCTCAGGATCTTGGGATGAGCCTGCATTGGGCTCTCTGCTCAGCGGGGAGCCTGCTTCTCCCCCTCTCTCTGCCTGCCTCTCTGCCTACTTGTGATCTCTGTCAAATAAATAAATAAAATCTTGAAAAAATTTAAAAAAAAAAGAAACAAGGGGCAACAGTGATGACTAAATTGTGTGTTTAAAAGATGTAACCTTAAACATAGTTAAATCAAGATGTTGCTGAATGAATGGATGAATAAAATGACTGGGCCTGTATCGGCCTCATTATTCAACGTTAATGGTATTCAGCATAAATTAGACTTGCCCCCACTATTCTCAAAGCATGTTATTAACACTTCATGTCTGGAAATTTATCATAATACCAAAACATAAAACATTTGCTACAACTCATTCTTGAGCCCCCCGGTATATTACTTCCTATGTTTTACAGCTCTCAATAAAAGGACTCTTACCAAGGTGGGAAGGAGCATATTATCTGTACTGCAGTTTTTATCACACTACTCTTCACACTTACACTCAAGATCAAGGCAGTCTCCAGCCTTTCTGGCAAATATCCCACACTCATTCCAACCTTTAGGAGTTTATATGATGTTTTTACCTGCGACAGGTTTCCTAACCAACTATGATGTAAGAACAGACCATTTAAATATTCAAATGTAGAGCTAGCAATCTTTCTAACTGTTCCACATGCACTAACCAGACAGATACAACTGAAATGAAGTTCCTGAAAAAAGAGCATTGTTTCACTAGTTTTAAACTTAAAAGGTAACACCAATTAAAAAATTTTTAATTAAGGAGAAAATGTAAGCTATAGACTTATATTATTAATAATTTATCAATATTGGTTCATTAATTTTAACAAATGTACCTTACTAAGGCGCAAATGGGAGTGGTGAGGGGATACAGGAATTCTCTGTACTTTCTACTTAATTTTTATGTAAATGTATAAAAAAATAAAGTCTATTAATTTTTAATTATATAGATATTGATATAGACATGGGAAAATGTGGAAATTCCATAAATAAATTAAACTTCCCTAATAACCCCCCAAAAAATAAGGATAAGAGGTAAAAATACAGAGTGAGAATGAAGAGGTGATGAGGTCTTATACTAAGGAATTCAGTTTTTAAAGCAACAAAAGGAACTCACTTAGCTGATTTAAATCTACAAGTATATAGTTATCACTTTGCTAATTGTTACATAAGTGCTAATCAAACAGACCACACAACTGAACTGATGAAGAAATTCTGTAAAAAGAAGGCTGCTTCATGACTGCTATTTTACCTTAAAAAGTCACGGCAATATATTTTTTTAGAGAGGAAAGATAAAAAATATAAAGGGAGATATGGAAAGAAGTAAGAAGTGTCATCTAATACTGAGGTATTCAACTAATAAGTAAGCTACTAATAAGTAGCTACATGAGTGACAATTATAACTTTAAAGCAATTTCTATTAAGAGCTGATAGTCTCTCTCTAGCATCACCCTGTGAGCCAGTTTGATGATATATTTTCATTTTAGATCTGAGGACACAAAGAACAATATTCCCCAAAACAACCAGACCAGAGGCATTAGTCTCTCCTATGAATATACTGTATTCAAAACCTTTTTTTTTTTCAAGATTTTATCTATTTATTTGACAGAGATCACAAGTAGGCAGAGAGGCAGGCAGAGAGTGAGAGGGAAGCAGTCTCTCTGCTGAGCAGAGAGCCCAATGCGGGCTTGATCCCAGAACCCCGAGATCATGACCTAAGCTGAAGGCAGAGGCTTTAACCCACTGAGCCACCCAGGCGCCCCTCAAAGCAATTTTTAAACTCGGGCCTTTTTCTCACTAACAAGTCATTGTCAGGGAGTTATTTTATGTGTCACACTTGTTCTAGCAATTTCAAAAACTTAAGATAGCACAGTTTGAAAAAAGTACTTCTAGTAGTAAAAAAAAAAAAAAAAAAGTCATTCTTTTGAAAGCTCCTAACATTAGGAGGAAGACAGGGACAACATTTTTGTTTTATTTTTGCCTAACTAACCATAAGTGATTCAGTTAACGTCAGAGTGTCAGTATCTCTGTAACCTACTCTGTATGCCATCAAGAAAAAAAAAAGGCAAACCACAAAAACCACCTAAAACACATATTTTTGAGGACTAACAACTTATAGAGCAGATATTTGCTAACCACATAAAGCAGACAGCAACTGAGTCTATATTTTGGTCTTGACACTAAATTCAAAATACAAAACTGGAGGCAAGAAGGAAGTGAGTTTCAAGAACAATATGAAAACCTCAGAACAAAAATAATGAATGGAACTTGTAATCATATTTTCATACTTCCAAATTTTCGCACACACAGAGAGGAGTATTTTAAGGCGACTTTCACCTTTCCCCTTCAGCCTGATTTTTGAAAGGAAGATCAAAGAAAGGCCGTTTAAACTCACACGTTCCTTTGGTTATGCAACACAGATTCAGACATTACACTTCAAAACCCCAGCCACTGCTTCGGCACCACCAGTCCAACTACCATCCCCCAAGCTTTGAAGCAGCCCTAATGGTATCTTCCATTTGCAAGTAACACTTCTGTAGTCAAAAGATCTTACTCAGGGTAGATGTTAATGTAAAACCACTCAGACTACACAGACACACACGCCTGGAGGCAGACTGGAAGGTGTTCAGAAGTCAATGTAACACCATTACACAGAGTGTCAGCCTAGCAGCTGTCATAAACACTTCATCATCACTCACACACACAAACTGGATTCCCGTTAACTTGTTATTTTATTTTGTGTGGAATACATGTCCAATTGGAAAGAGAGAGAAAACAGTGCTACAGATAAGCCAATTCTGGCTTACAGCCTTTTTCCACTTCTAAAAGACTGAGTTTGTCATATTTCATTGGTATTGTAAACCTATCCTGATATAATCTGTTGATTGAAGATAGTTTTGCAATGGATATCTAACCAAAGAGAAACATTATATTAAATAGAAGCCTAAGGTTTTTCTTCTATAAAATAGATATCATACGAACTTGTAAGATTGAGAAAATGATAAAAAATGACTGACACCACCAATGGCAGCAGGAAGTAGAGCAACCAGAACTCTCAGATAATGCAGGTAGAAGTGTATAATAATACAACCTCTCTGAAAAACTGTAAGCAATTTTTTTAAAGAGTTTATCTATTTATAAGACACAGAGAGAGACAGTGAGAGAGGGAACACAAGCAGGAGAGTGGGAGAGGGAGAAGCAGACTTCCCGCTGAGTAGGGAGCCTGATGTGGGGCTCGATCCCAGGACCCTGGGATTATGACGCCCCTGTAAGCAATTTCTAATCAAGTTAAATATGTGCCTAACCTGTGACCCAGCAATTCTACTCTTAGGTACATACTCAAAAACAGAGCACACATGGGGTGCCTGTGTGGCTCAGTCGGTTAAGCTTCTGACTCCTGATTTTGGCTCAGGTCATAATCTCACAGTCATAAGACTGAGCCCCATGATGGGCTCCATGCTGGGCATGGAGCCTGCTTAAGATTCTCTCTCTCCCTCTCCTTTTGCCCCCCTCAAAAAGGAAAAATGGAGCACATATATCTACAATTATGTTCAGAGAAGCTGTATTCATTACAGAAACACAAATGCCCACCAAAAGGAAAATAGCTAAACATGGGGCGCCAGGGTGGCTCAGTCGGTTCAGTGTCTGCCTTCAGCTCAGGTCATGATCCCAGGGTCCTGGGATGGAGCCCTATGTGAGTAGGGAGCCTGTTTCTCCCTATGCCTGCCTCTCCCTTTGCTTGTGCATGCTTTCTCCCTCTCTCTGACAAATAAAATAAAATCTTTTTTAAAAAAGGGAATAGCAAAACAAATTGGTATAGTTAATCAGCAGACTATAACACAGTAATAAATTAAAAAATATAAACTATTGCAACATGCAAGAACATGGATGGATCTAAAACATACACTGAGTGAAAAAAGACAGATACAAAGGAATACATACTGTGTGCCTCTATTAATATGAAATTCGATTAACTCTATTAATATGAAGTTCAGCAAATGATTATGAAAATTAGGCAAAACTAATCTATGGTCAAAATATTTTTTATCCTGTCCGGAGGGAAGGTAATACTGACTGGGGAGCTTTCTGAGTAAGAAAAATGTTCTACATTTTGTTCTCAATAGCACTTTCATTTATTTATGTATGAGTATACACAATATATATAATTACATAAACATACACACAGTCGTCAAACCACAGACTTGAGATCTGTACATTTTATAGTATATCTTAATTTTTTAAAGGTATCTATCATAAATTATAGTCCATCCAGACAATGGAATATTATTCAGCACTAAAAAGAAATGAGCCATCAAGCCATAAAAAGACTTGGGCTTAAATGCATATTACTAAGTGAAAGAAGCCAATCTGAGTGAAAGAAGCCACATGGTATATGATTACAACCATATGACATTCTGGAAAGGCAAAACTATACAGTAGCCCCCCACCCCTTCTATGAGCAATATATTCCAAGACCTCCAGTGGATGCTTAAAACTGTGAATAGTAAGAAATCCTACCTATACTATGTTTTCTCCAATACACATGAGCCATGATGAAGTTTAATTTATAAATTAGACACAGTAAGAGATTAACAATAATAATAAAATATAACAACTATCACAATATACTGTAACAGAAGTTATGGGAATATCTCTCTCTTTCTCAAAACATCCCATTGTACTGTACTTACTCTACTTGAGATGACATGAGATGATAAAATGCCTACATGAAAAAAAAAATGCCTACGTGATGAGGTGAGGTAAGGTAAATGATGGAGGCATCGTCATCGAGTGTTAGATTACTGACCTTTTTTTCCAAGATTTTATTTATTTATTAGAGAGAGTGCACAAGCAGGGGGAGCAGCAGAGGGAGAGGGAGAAACAGGCTCCCCACTGAGCAGGGAGTCCAGTGGAGACCTGGATCCCAGGATCCTGGGATCATGACCTATGCCAAAGGCAGACGCGTAACTGACTGAGCCACCCAGGTGCCCTACTACTGACTTCCTGACAATATGTCAGAAGGATGATCATCTGGTTTTGGACGACAGCTGACTGTGGGTAACTGAAATCATGGAAAGTTAAACCACAGATAAGGGGATTACTGATGTGGAATGTTGATAGTGGAGAGGTTGTGCATTTGTAGGGGTTAAACGTGAGCTTTAATTTTTTATCTATAAAATGAGAGTAACACTGAATAGTAAGTTGAGGAGCTCCTGGCTGGCTCAGTCAGTGGAGCATGCAACTCTTGATCTCAGCATTTTGAGTTCAAGCCCATGATGGGTGTAGAGATTACTTAAAAGTAAAAGAAAATCTTTTTAAAAAATAGTAAAATTGACAAGATAATAAAGAATAATAGGCAATATGCCTAAAATAATGTGTATGGTATATTCTGATCATTCCAATTACAGATGCTAATATTTATATTAACATTATGAAACACCACTAGGCAGCACAAGTGTCAAAACTCTCCCAGGCATCTCATCACTACTCTGTGCTCTATAGCACTTTATCCACGCCTCCCTTGTGACTCTGATCTCATAGGCCAGGGTTTCTCAAACTCAGCCTTACTGATATTTTGGAAGGGACAATTCTGTGTTGTAGACGTTGTCCTGGACATTGTAGGATGCTCAGCAGCATCTCTCGCTTCTACCCACTAGATGCCAGTAGCAACTTCCAATCATGACAATAAAACATGTCCACAAACATGGCCAAATGCCTCCTTGGGGGCAAAAGCAATCCCATTTGGGAAGCACTGACACAGACTACAATTAAGTAGTGACATCTCACACAAGTAGAATATGATCTCTTCAAGGCTTAGGTCTTAGTTATATTTGTATCCACTAATACTTGGCATAGGCCCTAAAGTTTCCGTGTGGATGAATAGAAAAATTATGGTGCTATTAATTAACAAAAATAGAGATTTTAGGAAGAGGGGATAGATTAGGAATGGAATGGGACATGAGCAAACAGCAAATGATTATGAAATTTAATTTGGGTCTTTCTGAATTGACTCTCTTAGATGAAAATATTCAGCAAAAGACTGAAATCTTGAAACACATCTACTAAACATATACACGCATACATATATGTGTATATATACATATACATATATAAATGAATACACAGATATAACAACTAACTGCCAGACAATTTACTTGGCACCAGATATATAAAAGACATTAAGACATGACCAGAGCCCCAGGAGCCTGGGTGGCTCAGTCAGTTAAGCGACTAACTCTTGGTTTTAGCTCAAGTCATGATCTCAGGGTCATGAGATGAGCCCCACATTGGGTTCTGTGCTCAGTGCAGAATCTGCTTGAAATCCTCTCTCTCCCTCTCCCTTTTCCCCTCCCCGCTCTGATGCACACATGCCCACACGTGTTCTCTCTCTCTAAAAATAAATAAATCCTAAAAAAAAAAAAAAAAAGAGGGGCGCCTGGGTGGCTCAGTGGGTTAAGCCGCTGCCTTCGGCTCAGGTCATGATCCCAGGTCCTGGGTTCAAGCCCCACATCGGGCTTTCTGCTCAGCAGGGAGCCTGCTTCCTCCTCTCTCTCTGCCTGCCTCTCTGCCTACTTGTGATTTCTCTCTGTCAAATAAATAAATAAAATCTTTAAAAAAAAAAAAAAAGATATGACCACAGTTATAGAGAGGCTTACAAAAGAATTCTCCCAACTATGGGATGCCTGGGTGGCTCAGTCAATTAAGCATCTGCTTTCAGCTCAGGCCATGATCCCAGAGTCCTGGGATCAAGTCCAACATCAGGGTTCTTGCTTCTCCCTCTGCCTAATGCTCCCCCTGCTTGTGCATACTCCCTCTGACAAATAAATAAATAATTTTTTTAAAATAAAATAGCAATTAAAAAGAAAAAAAATTCTCCCAACTGCTAATGCAAAATCAAGACTCCCAAAAAATACTAGAACTCATAGGCTAAATACACACACACACACACACACACACACAGAGTAAATCCCTTGTGTTCTTAACTACACACAACTTTTCCCCCTTAAATTATATACATCTAAGCCAGTGGTTTAAACCAGAATTTTCTCTAGAGTTGTGGTTCACAACCTGAAGAGGTTCTAAGCCAGGGGAGGACATCCTTAATTGTCACAGTTAAGGGAGTTGCTTCGGGCATCTAGCAGACAGAGGCAACAGATGTAGCTACATATCCTGCAATGTACAAGGCCAGCCCCCCATAACAAAGAATCCTCTGGTCTAAAATGTCAATAATGGCAAGATTGAGTCACAAACATATAAAATTTATATTTGCATATTTTCACGTCTTATATTTTTAGATAATTTCCTATTTAAAATAGTGTTAACCCTCTAAAACAATCATTTTTTTAAGTTTTGTTATCACTTCTTATTAGTTCCCATCAAGCTGACCAATACTTTTTAAATTAGAAAAGTATACATAAAGAAAAAGAACAGAAAGCAAAGGCACAGAATATGAGAACTATGTGATCAATGCACACTCTTTCTCTAGCTGTAAATAATCCCCAGACCAGACTTAAAGAATATTAATATACGGCCAATTAAAAATACTGGGACTCCGTTTCAAGATTACTCATCGTGTCTACAGATGAAAATCTCATAGGGTTCATATCCTATCAGTACACTTAAATAGAGGTCAAAATAGGCAAAATGATCATAATTTATGGTGTTAAAAATCTATGTAGTAGGTCAATTATACCTAGATAAAAATTGGAAAAAACGAACTACAAATTTTTTTTAAAAATCAATGTAATTGTCTATTTCCTGGTTTTGATACTGTACTATAGTTTATATAAGATGTCATCTTTGGGGGAAGCTGGGTGAAGGGTACACAGGATTCTAAATAAGATTGTGCAACTTCCCATGAGTCTATAATTATTTCAAAACAAAAGGATCTTAAAAATCAATTCAAAAATAGGTAAAAATAGACAACAGAGAGGGTAAAAATTACCTATATATATATATGGTATTACTGCACTTAAGAGGGGAAAGAATGGTCTTTTCAGGAAATGGTGCTGAATCAATTAGGTTGGTTTTTTGTTTTTTTGTTTGTTTTTTTTTTTTACTTTTAAGTAAAAGGAGCCTTGACCCCTGACTCACACTATACACAAAAAATTTCAAATGAAGCATAAACCCAAAGATAAAAACAACCTCTGACAAAAAATATAGAAGGGGTGCCCAGATGGCTCAGTCAGTTAAACATTGGACTCTTGGTTTCAGCACAGGTGGTGATCTCAGGGTCACGGGATTGAGCCCCATGTCGGGCTCTGCGCTCAGTACAGAGTCTGCTTGAGAGTCTCTCTCTCCCTCTCAAATAAATAAATAAATCTTTTAAAAGGTAAAAAGAAAATATAGGAGAATATCTTCATGGTCTTAGAATAAACAAGAATACAAAAAGCATTAACAGAGTAAACCACTTAAAATCTGATCCAGATTTCTGTCATCAAAGAACAACATTAGGGCACCTGGGTGGCTCAGCCGGTTAAGTGTCTGCCTTCAGTTCAGGTCATGATCTACGGGTCCTGGGATCGAGCCCCACAATGAGCTCTCTGCTTGGAGGGAGCCTGCTTCTCCCTCTCCCTCTACCTGCTGCTCTGCCTGCTGTGATCTCTCTCTCTGTCAAGTAAATAAATAAAATCTCTTAAAAAAAAAAAAAAAAGAACAACATTAAGAAAGTGAAAATCTAAGAATACCTACAAAGGAGACTACTAAGACAAATGATGAAATCAGAAGATGGATTGTACATAACAGTATTTTATCAAATATAAATGTCCTGGTTTTGACAGTGCTATGTTTGTATAAGATAATGTGCTTATTCTTAGGAAATATATAATGAGTTATTTATGGAAAAGGGGTATATGGTTTCTCCTACTGATAAATGGTTCAGAAAAAATCTTCACAAATAAAAAAACTGAGAAAATAATACAGCAAATGGGGCAAAATGTCTATAACTGGTAAATCTGGGTAAATCAAGGAGTACCTTGTAAAATTTCCTAGAAGTTTAAAATTACTGCAAAATGAAAAGCGTCTTTAAAACTCCACAATGAGATACTGGTACATACCTACCAGGACGGTTAAAATTTTAAAAGCTGAAAATACCAAGGGCCAATGAGAAATAGAGAGCAGATGAAACTTTCATACTTGTTAGTGGGCATACATATTGGTAAAAGTACCTTTTTAAAGATTTTATTTATTTATTTATTTGACAGAGAGAGACAGTGAGAGAGGGAACACAACCAGGGGGACTGGGAGAGGGAGAAACAGGCTTCCCGTCGAGCAGGGAGCCCAATATGGGGCTGAAGGCAGCCACTTAACGACTGAGCCATCCAGGTACCCCAGGAAAAGTACTTTGGAAAACTGGCTCTCTGTACTAAAGTTAAACATACATCTACACTATGAGATAGCAAATCTACTCTAGGTCTACATATCCAAGAGAAATGGGTGCAGTATATGTCCACCAAGAAACATATATATCAACTTTCAGAGCCACTTCATTCATGAAACTCAAAAACCGGAAACAAAAATGACCATTAGATATATAAGGGACTTTTTAGAATGTGTTGTATTTGTCATAAGATACTACACAGAAAAAAATAAGAACAAATTATTGCTACACACAAGAACATGAAAGAATCCCATAACCCAGGGCACCTGGGTGGCTCAGTGGGTTGAGCCTCTGCCCTCAGCTCAGGTCGTGATCTCAGGGTCCTGGGATCGAGCCCTGCATCGGGCTCGCTGCTCAGCAAGGAACCTGCTTTCCTCCCCCCCACCACCTGCCTCTCTGCCTACTTGTGATCTCTCTGTCAAATAAATAAATAAAATCTTAAAAAAAAAAAAAAGAATCCCATAGCCATACTGCTAATAGAAAGAAGCCATACATAAAAGAATACAGACTGTATTATCTATGACCATATTTTTTTTAAGAAGTTCAAGAACAGAAAAACTAATTTCTGTCACAGAAGTCAGAATACTGGTTACTTGGAGTTACAAGGAGGACAGTATTAAAAGGGAAGAGGGACTCTTCAGAGTTGCTGGGAACATTCTCTATCTTATTCTGAGTGATGTATAAGTTGTATACATATATAAAAATTCAATCTGTACAATCTGTACAATCTGTACACGATCTGGGCACTTTATGGTATTAACTATATTCAATAAAATGTATAACAAGAGAAAAAAACTGCCTTCCACAAACTCATAACTCTGCTTATGTCCTTTGTGTCCAAAGACTATCTTCTGCTTTAGTGTAGAAAAACATCAAAAATATTTCAAACAAGAAAGATTCCAATTTATGATAATAAATTTCAAACTCAGAGTGGGTATGAAATCAACAAAAGCCCATAAAGCCACTATTAAAACATAAGGAAAGATTAAACTTCAGAGGCAAGATTTCTCTAAAGTGACATGGTAGGAAACACATTTGAAGCAAAAGCATTTTTCTCCATTAATACAGGTGGATTCTATAAGTTATTTCAACATTATTCTTCATTTTTGCTTTTATTCACTGCATGACTCCCAAAGTCTTCCACTGCAGATGACTAAAGAACTGTCCTTTATTTCTCTTCCCAGTAACAAGAGACTGGACCCAACAAAATAAGGCCTCATTCTCAAGAAACACAATTTTTTGATTCAGGTCCATATTCAAACTTTCTCTGTTTGCCAGTTATCCCAAATCATGGACTTTATATTGCTCCCAAATGAAACTCATAAAAATTGTTTCCTGGCTAGCAATTTTGACATGGCAAGGTCTATTGGCACCCAACGTCTAATAAATAATAGACTAATTGGTATTTACCTCAACTATGCCCTCAAACATGGCTTTAGAGCCATGTTTCTCAAAAGCTTAAGTGTAAAGCTACAGACACTAAAAGCTTTAGGGCAAATACTTCCTTTCGAGGGAACGGCCGCACTTTTCTTAACCCAATGTGTGAGCGACACCTAGTGTCATTACTTTTGAAGTACAGTCAAAGCTCCAAGATAAAGCACTCGGATACCTGACTTACTGAAGCTAAAATATACATGAGTTAACATTTTGGTGCTGGAGGGGAAGTAGGAGGGGGGATAGACTAAATGGGTGATAGGGATTAAGGAGGGCACTTGTTTTTTGTTTTTTGTTTTTAAGATTTTACTTACTTATTATTTAAGAGAGAGAGCATGAGAGAAGGGAAGGGTGGGAGGAAGAAGCAAACTCCCTGCAGAGCAGGGAGCCCGATGCGGGACTCGATCCTCAGACTCCAAGATCATGACCTGAGCCTAAGGTAGTTTGCCAAAGGGCACTTGTGATGAGCACTGAGTGCTATATGTAAATGAGGAATCACTGAATTCTACTCTTGAAACTAGTATTACACTGTACATTAACTAGAATTTAAATAAAAACTTGAAACAAAAAAACTCTTTGAAACTAAATACATATACTGCTTCATGCAACATAACTGTCATCTTTAACTTGTTGTAATGAATACATTTTAAGATTTTCTAAGATATTAAGAGTTTCAAAAGAGGATGCAAAAACTAAGTAGCCATTTAAACATATAGCAAAAAAGTAGGGAAAATTCTCAGGACTTTTATAAAGGTATATCTTGGGTTTCTTATCTGCTGAATATTTTAAATGAGAATTCTTTATTACTTATACTATGCAATGCAATTTTTGCCTTATATGATTTTTAACATAATGCAAGTTTAAGTCTAATAATAAAATTACATTTCTTCTAAAACTATCCCATCTTACATACCAGGTAACACCAGCCCCAAGTCAAAACCCTGGGAACATCTTTAACTCTTCTCTCCTCTTTAATGACTTACCAGATACCACCACAACAAATTTAGATCAGGCTCACAACATCCCACATTAGGACAATGCTGAAATTGACTCCTAACTGGCCTGATAACCTTTTCTTTTCTCCTTAGTCTCTATCTCTCCAACCGTCACTGCAAGATAAATCTTTATTAAATATGGACTTTGGAATGTATTTCTTGTTACTCGAAGATTTTTAATGAGTTCATAGTGGCTGAAAGATCAATAAATCCAAGTCTTCATCCCGCAATTCAAATTTCTTCCCTGAAACTTCTATATCTCATTCTATGTCCAGAGAGCATATAACCACTAAAATGAATATTAATAATCATAGAAATGATTGTCTGTGTTAAATGAAATAACACATGACTACAAAACATCTAAAATATACCCACTCTCATAAACAACTCCTCCTCCACCTGGATGCCATGTTGACAGTGTTTGTCTAACCATGTTATGAATGCCCGATTATTTATTTTTTAATTTCCATTCTGGCACAGACTCTTCCATAAGCAACAGACACATATTTGGATCATGTTCAACTGACAAATAACTATCAATGTCTAAAAGCTTGCTCTCATTTCCTGTACTTACTTTGTTGCATACAGCAACAAACATTTCACTATGACCAGTTCGTGGACCAGCACCACCAGTCCACAGTCCAGAAACTTAAAACCAAACTCACTATCCTTCCACTCCCATTTGTGCTTCATACCATCACTACTTTTTAAGACACATCACTGTCTAATCATTCAAAGTCCTCAAATGGCTTCTCCAACTCACTACTTTTAGTGAGCAAAAGTGTACAGATAGGAGTGCCTGGGTGGCTCAGTGGGTTAAGCCTCTGCCTTCGGCTCAGGTCATGATCTCAGGGTCCTAGGATCAAGCCCCGCATCGGGCTCTCTGCTCAGCGGGGAGCCTGCTTCTCCCTCTCTCTCTGCCTGCCTCTCTGCCTACTTGTGATCTGTCAAATAAATAAATAAAATCTTTATTTAAAAAAAAAAGTATACAGATAATTCCTAAAAGATATTCAAATGGCCAAAAATACATTAAAAGTATTCTAACATTATTAGCCATCACAAGGTACCTCCCATCAGAATGGCTAAAATTAAAAAGATAGACAACACCAAATGTTGATGAGGTTATGGAACAACGTGTACACTGCTAGGGGAAATGTAAGATGGTACAACTACTTTGGAAAAAGGTTTGGATGTCTGTTATAAAACCGACCACATTCCTACCCTATGAAGCTGCAATTCCACTTGTAGGTCCTTACCTAAGAGAAATGAACACACCACTTTACAAAAAGACTTACAGAAGATCTTCACAGCAGCATTAGTCAGAAAAGGCAAAAGCAGTAAAGAGTCCAGCTATCCATCATTAAGAGAAGGGATAAACTATGGTATGTTCATACACCAGAGTATTATTCAGCAATTAAAAGGAATAATATGGGTGAATCTCACAAACACACTGAGTGAAGAAAGCCTTACACACACAAAAATGCATACAGTATAATAATAGCACAGGAAGTTCTAAAACAGGCAACACGAATCACTATTGGGGGGAAGAGGGACACCTGGGTGGCTCAGTGGGTTAAAGCCTCTGCCTTCGGCTCAGGTCATGATCCCAGGGTCCTGGGATCGAACCCTGCATCCAGCTCTCTGCTCAGCAGGGAGTCTGCTTCCCTTCCTCTCTCTCTCTGCCTGCCTCTCTCCCTACTTGTGATCTCTGTCAAATAAATAAATAAAATCTTAAAAAAAAAAAAAAACGGTGGGAGGAAGACATAAGAACAGTGGTTGCCTCTGCACAGGAGAGAAAAAAATTTAATTGGGAATAGGCAATGAGGGAAATTTCTTCAGTGATAAACACGTTCTACATCTTGACAAAGATTTGGGTTACTCAGTGTATATACTTGTCAAAGCTTAGGAAATGGACATAATACAGATGTGGTGGGGAAAAGGGCCACATGTACCCCAATGTTCATAGCAGCAATGTCCACAATAGCCAAATTGTGGAAGGAGCCGAGATGCCCTTCAACAGATGAATGGATAAAAAAGATGTGGTCCATTTATACAATGGAATATTACTCAGCCATCAGAAAGGACGAATACCCAACTTTTGCATCAACATGGATGGGACTGGAGGAGATTATGCTGAGTGAAGTAAGTCAAGTAGAGAAAGTCAATTATCATATGGTTTCACTTACCTGTGGAGCATAAGGAATAGAGTGAAGGACATTAGAAGGAAAGAAAAAGTGAACTGGGGCAAACCGGAGGGGGAGATGAACCATGAGAGACTGTGGACTCTGAGAATCAATCTGAGGCTTTTAGAGGGGAAGAGCCTGGGGGTATTGGTGAGTCTGGTGATGGGTATTAAGGAGGAGATGTATTGCATGGAGCACTGGGTCCTGTACGTAAACAATGAATCTTGGAACACTGCATCCAAAACTAATGATGTATTTTATGGTGACTAACATAACACAATAAAAAAAATTTTTTTAAAGGAAGTAGACATATTAAGATTTCAGTATCTAACTGTGTATATACTTTAACAAAAATTAATCAAATACTGAATTCTAGTTAATGCATGCAAAAGTGGCTGGGGGAAAGTCTACTGATGTTTTCAATTTACTTCAAAATGTGTTGAATGAGGGGCGTTTGGGTGGCTCAGTTGGTTAAGCAACTGCCTTCAGCTCAGGTCATGATCCTGGAGTCCCAGGATCAAGTCCTGCATCGGGCTCCCTGCTCAGTGGGGAGTCTCTTCTCCCGCTACCTGCTCCCTTCTCATGCTCTCTCTCTCTAATAAATAAATTAAACCTTTTAAAAAATACATGTTAAATAAATGTTAAAATGTGTTGAATGAGATGGATGTGAAATAAAGGAAGTACCATAAAATTTAACGCTTCGATCTAGATGGTGAATATACTTGTTTTCACTGTAAAATTGTTTCAACTTTGCTCTGTATTTACAATTTTTGAAATCCATGGTTGACCAAGCTCTAGCCCACCACCACCTCTCAGACATCCTCCCCCAGCATTCATCACCTTGCCTGCACACCTCCAGCTGAATGGCCTCCTTGCTGTTCTTGAATATAGAGGAAACATAATCCTCGCACGGAGTACTGGCTTTGAATGCTCCTCCATCAAATACCCAGAAGGATCACTCCTCCACACTTCTACTCAAAAGATCTTTGAAAGAGGCCTTCCCAGACCACCCTGTATGATACAACAAACCACCGCAACATCCACCACCCCACCCTAACACTCATCACCAGCTAGCATGCTACATGCTTGCTTATTATCATCCTCCCCACCTACCTAGAATGGAAAGTCCACAAGAAAAATGATTTTGTTCTGCTCATTGTTGTTTTCCCAGCACCTTGAACAGGATCTGGGTTGTAAAAGGCAATCAATAAATCTTCACTGAGTGAATGAATTAATAAATAAATAGGGTAAACGTAAGTAGCATGGCTTTACAAGAATGCAATCTGGCAAATCTATCAAGAGCCTTGGTGTATCTACTTTTATCGATCTCTCCAAACTACATGATCATAAAAATATGTATCTCAATATTCTTAAAGAAGAAAAAAAAACTTAAGAAATCTAAATCAATGTCCAACCATAGAGGAAAGAACGTTTCCACCTCAGAGCCACTGATTTTACTGTATGCTGTTCTAAGCTTACCCTCACTAAATCTTAATTTCTAGGCCACTTCCTTATTATTATGATCTCTTATTCTTTTCTTCATATTACAATGTAAGTTGCATATTTTATTTTATTTTTATTTAAATCCATCTTTCCTACTAGCTCCATTCGACCAAATACCATGTTTATTTTGCCCAAAATACATATTTTATCCCAGATCTGTGCTGAATAAATGAATGCCCTTTTTCTTCCTTTTTTTTTTTTTTTTTAAGCAGGCTCCATTACCAGCATGGAGCCCAGCATAGGGCTTGAACTCACAACCCTGAGATCAAGACCTGAGATGAGATCAAGAGTTTGAGGCTTAACCAACTGGCCACCCAAAAGCCCCAATAATGAACACTTTTAAGTCCTCATAATTCATGGCACCAAGTTGGTCTATGTATAACATTGGGAGAAAAAAATAAAATCAAGAATGTAAGTAGGACATATTAAGATGACTACAATAAAAACTGAGATAACAGCTCAAAGAATTCAAGGAATCGTGAAGGAAGAGCATAGAACAGCTTATTTTTTCATATGAATCACACACAAAAAAACTATTCGATTTTTAATCCACATACAATCTTGATTTTTTTTAAAGTTAAGGATTTTAAGCAAGAGAACCTATATTTATATGACCAAAAAGAGGCAATAAGATTGTTAGGAATGAGTGGGAAAGGGGCCTGTTTATCCAGAACCTCAACAAATAATCACGCTTTCTTATGTGACATCAGATGTGTTGAGAGAAGGGACCTGACAGCTTGGGAAAGCGGGGAAGGCTGGTGTTTCCCTCCAGCCACCCCATATACAGAGTGGTGGGAATTGGGCAGTACAGCAACTACTTCTGGGCAGTTCTGATCCTAAGCGAACTCCACTTAACCTTATGTCGAGATACCATTTAGGCCTTGTTCAAATTCGTGCAATTCATAAACAAACAATTTTTTTAAAGGTGTAACCAGGATCTGTTTACTTTCTTAATCTGAGACTCACAGGTTATATAAAATCAAGAGAAGGAAACCGTTTCACAAACTTGAAGCAAAAAAAATCGCGCTATGGCTTGGACAGGGATTGACTTCCCACCCACTCTCACGTACTCAAAAGCAAGTATGATTTATGGTCTGCAAAGATTCCCTAAGAGCCAGGATTATTTCTGGGTTGACCAACATAAGCTCCCCACTGTCTAGCACATGGTAACACTTAAATGATTACTGAATAACTGACGAGTGATAAACAAGTTTTGGAAGGGTTTAGTTAGTAATGGGTTACAGTCACAGTACTCTATAAAAGATGAAGAGTTGAAGGCACATCATAAGCTTGCATAATGAAAACTAAAACTGAACTGCCAAAGTACTTGCATGGCATATCTTTTGCTATCACATTTGGGGAATAATGAAGTACAGCTCTAAGATCAGAGGCTTTGAACCTGAAGTCAGATAGAACTGGGTTTGAATTCCAATTTCAACTCTTACAAGCGGTATGACGTTACCACCTGTGAAACAGGGTAACTTCTACCTCACAGTCTACGACAGATGAGATTCTGTGTCTGTAAAATGCTTTGAACATAGTAAGAGCACAATCAATGTAACAGAAGGAGCTCATTTTCCTAACCTCCTAATTCTTGAAACAGTCCTCAAAGGACTATACTACTATAATAATAAACAACCAGCTACTGAATATTGCATGAAGAAAAGATTATTCAAGTCTCTCAAAATGCAATCTGGGCATAAGAATTACGTTAAAGAGGTAATTTAAATTACTCAGAAGACCTTTAAGTCACTCAGAGATAGACACAAGTTAACTTTAAAACTATTAAAAGTGATACCTCTAATTATAACCGGAACAAGTGGGTAGCCTGAGTACTACCAAAGGAATGTACTCAGTCCAGTCAACACCCCTAATCACACAGGCTCAACCTTCTTGTTAAAGCTCTAGCTTCCCCTCCACCTTCAAGTCTGTCAACAGTGTAATGGATCACAATATTGTATCTATTAATAAGAAAAAGTTATGTTTACAAAATCTCTTCCCCTGATCACAACCTAGAAGTTTTTCTCTTGGTAGGAAAAAAAAGAAAAAAAAAATCACTGCCTAATTTTAAGTCCTCTGTCTATTCCTTCAGTGTGATACTTAAATTACAAACAGCATTGCAGGGCCATGAAAAATGTCAACTACACATCCCAAAAGGCAAAAGAAAGAGGACACTCATTTCACAACACACCAGCATACTATCTCTGCAAAATAA
Organism: Lutra lutra; assembly: GCF_902655055.1. NCBI lineage: Eukaryota > Metazoa > Chordata > Mammalia > Carnivora > Mustelidae > Lutra > Lutra lutra. Next base: position 35,722,848 of record NC_062293.1, read on the forward strand.
AGCCAATCTTTAAAAATAAGAAATATAAAACCCCTAATCCTAAATAACTAATAGTATCATCATAATTACATGATTAGATGGAAGACCAAAGTTCATCAGCAGTGACTTATCAAAGACTAAATAACTTTTTACTTAAATTATTAAAGAATTATGAAGTCCAATGTGATCATTACTTGATAATCTTTATGCCACTGAGGCCAAATTCTGTACTCAAGAACATCCTGAATTCCTTTAAATTTAACATAATATACTAAGTTTTCCTATATACCTTTTAAGAAAGAATGATATTACCCAACAGAAGAGGTGGGAAAAACTCTAGCTGAAACACACACATACACAAGGGGGTTTGAAAAATTTGGTGAGTGAATTTATTAAAGGTACAAATAGCCCTGAGCCTCCAACTGCAAAAGAACCACAGAACAGAAGTCCACCGCCCAACCCCCGCACCCCCATCCACTGGAGAGATCTGATATTTCGGCCAGGCCAGAATGTAAGTACAACCCAAAGTATGCAATCTGTACTACGGTTCACTCAGCTGTGATCCTACCAAGCCTCCGTCTCTTTTAGGACATTTTATTTTTGGTCATCCCAAAGAGGAACATGTAGGATTTAAGAGGCAAACTGGGACCAACATTAGGCAATTTTAAACACTTATCATAATTGAAATTTATCTTTCATAGATACACAGACATAAAATAACCTTTGTTCAAATTCCTGTACTCCATCATTATATCTGATTGCAGGAAAAAAGAGACACTCAAGCTTTTTCAATATAGGGAACAAATTATATAAATCAAGGAAAATCCAAATAATGGAATTATATGCAGCTTTTAAAATTCAGTGAAGAAGCTCTCTGAATACTGACATTATGAGTACAATATAGCAAGGTACAGACTAAATTGTATAATGTGCTCCCATCTGTTAGGGAGGACAAGGAGGCAGAAACAAATTTATTTATGTTTTTATTTACATAAAACATAGCTATAAGGATACACAGGAAACAAGAAACCCGGGGTGCCTCAAGAGGAAATGGGAGACAAGGATGAGAGGGAGTTTTTGTTTGTTTGTTTAAGATTTTATTTATTTATTTGACAGAGAGATCACAAGTAGGCAGAGAGGCAGGCAGAGAGATGGGGGAAGCAGGCTCCCTGCTGAGCAGAGGGCCCAATGCAGGGCCTGATCCCAGGACCCTGGGATCATGACCTGAGCCGAAGGCAGAGGCTTTAACCCATTGAGCCACCCAGGAGCCCCAAGAGGGAGTTTTTTAACTTTTCATAACCTCGAGAATTTTGTACCACATGACTGTTTTAACTGATTCAAAACACTGATTTTTAATGACTGCTAATTTTAAAAAACGAAAGAAAAAGGCTTCTCTAAGGTTGTTCACTCTTTTGGAAAAAGGGAGGGAAATCATAATAATACCTACTCAACAGAGTTACTAGGATGAAAAAATGAGATCTTGCATGTAAGGTGATTCCCACAATTCCTGGCCAGACATCACAAATCATTTACAGCCCCTCTGTCCCCTCACTTGCCCCTTGTTCTTTGTGCCCTGTTACACACACAGCAGCCTCTCAGCAACTGCTAATGAAATAAATGGATGAGGCCTTACGGAAAGTATGGCCAGGGTTCACATCAGTGAGCATGCTGCCCAGTATTGTATTTTAGGGATTCAACCTTCTCCAGACTTACCGGAATGCTCCAGACCTGCATTCCATCACTGTAGCCGATCATAATCAGCAGAGGTGGCTCGTTCCCAGTGCTGTGTATTTCATGAAATTCCAGATTTCTTGATGTATCTGCATGAGAATTAAGCCACAAAGAAGCAAATCAAAAAGAAAACAGCTACACTTCTTTAATATTATTAGTCTAACAATTGTTTATATTGTTTTTCAGTAAAAATTAAGTATTTGGAAGACCTCATTTGTAAGAAAGTGAACAGGAAGCTGAAATTACAAAACCAGTAGTTGGGGTTTTTTTTTAACAGTACCTATAATTATCTGCACAAGTAAGATTTTTTTTTTTTTAATTCTCACTAGAGGGGCACAAGGGTGGCTCGGTTGGTTGGACGTCTGCCTTTGGCTCAGGTTATGATCTCTAGGTCCTGGAATCTAGCCCCATGTTGGGCTCCCAGCTCAGTGGGGAGTCGGCTTCTCTCTCTCCCTCTCCCTCTCCCCCTGCTTGTGCTCTCTCTGTCTCTCTCTGTTTCTCTCTCTCAAATGAATAAATAAAATCTTTTTAAAAGAAAAAAAAAGTGACTCCTTTAAAAAAAAATTCTCACTAGAGAACTTGGGAATATTGATACCAGGAACAAAACCAGAATCTATAAATGATACATGAAAAAAAATTTACAAAAATTAATTAAATATAAATATGAAGTATAACCTACTAGATTTTCTAATATTTATATACTTAACAGTGGAAGACAAGTTATGTTCCTTCATATTTAAGAATTTAATTCTGATATACCTGAACACTGGGCATATGGTCCACTACAAGAGAATTATAGATACTTGTCTAATCACTTCCAATTCACATCAGTGAATATTAAGCTTCTCTTATATAGTCAGTATTATGAAAGATATCCTTCCGGAACAAAATTATTGCACCTCACAAAACACGAATTCAAGCATTCTAGTCTCAAATCATGACCTTATCCTCTAGCAAGTTTTCTCAACCACTTCCATTATGATCCATTCTCTGACTTCATTAGGCCTTCTGGTCCACCAACAACCCTGCCTTCTCCCTATTTTTCGGACCACCTTATGTTGACTCTCCTTCCATCTTATGGTCTTTGATCAATCATCTCAGTAACTTCTGCCAATAATCTACAGTCTGATCTCTCTTTATGGGATCTCTGCATGGCACCCATCTCACAAAATATCAATCCCAGAAGAACCCCAGTACCTGTTATCTTCATACACTCTACGGCAATCAAGTATGCTACAGGAATATCACACAATTAGATAGAATTTGGTACCACTAAAATAAATTTATTTCTACAAACCTCAATGGACCCTCAAAACAGCACAGCACATTTATTCTTTTTTCTAGAACTTCACCTAGAATTTCTTCAATGACTTTCTTAAGCTTTCTCCAAGCCCTGACTCCAGCCAGTCTCTCCTTACTCAGCAGATAGTCTGTCACAGACGGCACAGAGAAACCAGAAATCTGTTGTTGAAGACCCGAGTGCATTGGTACCACTCTGTTCTCATTCCATCCCATTATAAATAGTTGTCTTTCCTTCTCTCTAGAGTAAATTTCTGCATCTGCGCTTTGGATCTCATCCTCCCCAACCTTCTCAGGAGCCTTTTTCTAATCATTTCTTTCCTGTATCTTCAATACTTTCCATGCTACTAGATATGAGCACTTGAGCACTTGAATATGCTGAAGTGTCTCCTACCTTTTAAAAAAATTCAAGTAAATCAGTGCCAGGGAAATTTAGATGTAAATAACAAAGGTAAAATTACATGAGTGGATAATGTAGAAGGACACTTTCGTCATCATGGTACAGAGAAAGACTTCTTAATAGGACACCAAAAAACTCTTTGCATAAAAGATTGGCAAATTCTACCACATTATCTCTTACATTAAAATGGAGAAATCCTGCTAGTCATCAGCCACCCTTACCAGAAAAGTGAAAAGGCAAGCCACAGCAGGGGAGAAGAGACTTAGAACAACTATAACCCCACAAGGACTCATCTTGTACATGTAACAGTTAAAAATCAGTATGAAAAAGATAAGTCACTAGAAAAACAGGCTAGAGACATGAAAAAACACTTCAAAAAGAAGACATTCAAATAAATCCACCATCAATAAGCATGAAAAGTGGCTCAATCTCATTTGTAATTAAGGAAGTGCTGAGTAAAACCACAATGACAAAACCAAGTGTTGGCGGGATGTGGAATAAAGTACTGCTTATTTACTGCTAAGGAATGTAAATCAGTACAACCAGTTGGGAAAACAGTTTGACAACATATGCCCACATTGAAGATACAATGCCCTTTGACCAAGTAGCTCCAATCTAGGTATTTACTCATTAGAAAAAAGAGCGTATATACGCCAAGAGACAAGCACAAGAATATTCACAGCAGCATTATTTGTGGGGGTTTTTTAAGATTTTATTTTTTTAAGTATTCCCTACACCCAACGTGGGGCTCAAACTCACAACCCCAAGATCAAGAGTCACCAGCCAGGCTCGGTTAGCAGCGTTACTGGATAGGAGCCAAAAGTTGGAATCAATCCAAATGTCCATCAAAAGGAAAGTGGACAAGCACAGCAGTATACTGAAACAATGGAACACTATTCACCACAGAAAAAGAATGAACCACTGTCATACATAACAGGCATGGACCTCACAGATAAAATGAGCAAGAGAAGCCAGACACAAGAAAACTCGATAGCAAATAATTCTATTGATATGAAATGCAAAACCATGAAGCAATTAGGTAACAATATTCTATCTCTTACCCTAGGTGATGGTTACACAGGTGCTGGATTTGTAAAACTTCATTCACTGATCTACCCTTTTGTATTATTTACCATGATATATTTGCACAATAAATAAGGCTTTAAAAAAATCATAAATTGAAACAATAAAACCCTCTCCCTTTACTTGACTTCATTACTGTCCTCTCCTTCTAGAAGATGAACTCCTTGATGAAGTTGTAATTATCATCTATACTTCATCTCTCATTCACCCCAAATCCATTTCAAAATGGTTTCTGCCCCCAACACTCCTCCCAAGTAACTTCTGCTGTGGTCACCAGTAATCTCCAAGTTGTTGAATGCAATGTATGTTTCTCAAGCCCATTTTGTTAGACTATTTAGCAGCTATAACCAACGCTCACCATATTCTCCTTAAAATATTTTCCTTTGGTTTTCCAGGTATAACCTTCTCCTGGTTTTCCTCCTATCACTCTAATCATTCTATGACCACTCCTTCCCCTGGCTCATTCCTTTCCACCTACTCTTTAAATACTGGAGTTGTTCAAAGCTAACTAACTCCTAAACACTGTTCATGAAGTATAACCTCCAAAGTGGTCTCATTCCATCCACTGCTTTTCTTAATATCTGCTAGTGATTTCCTCAACATGGGTTTTTGGATGTCTCAGTAGAAGATCAAATTCCACTCAAAAACCATGATTTCCGGGGCGCCTGGGTGGCTCAGTGGGTTGGGCCTCTGCCTTTGGCTCAGGTCATGATCTCAGGGTCCTGGGATCGAGTCCCGCATCAGGCTCTCTGCTCTGCAGGGAGCCTGCTTCCTCCTCTCTCTCTCTCTGCCTGCCTCTCTGCCTACTTGTGATCTCTGTCAAATAAATAAATAAAATCTTAAAAAAAAATCATGATTTCCTCCACAAACCTGATCTTCCTCCAGGGTTCTCTATTTTGGTAAATAGCATGACTATCCAGCCAGTTGGCAAAGTCGAGAATCGCCTTCTTCCTTTCCTCTAACAATAAATCTATCAGCAATCTATCACCTGTGTCTTCCTAAACAGCTCTCTGCTTACACCACCACTACTCTGTCCATTAAAACGTAAACTCCAAAAGCATAAAATGGCTTCCTACATCCATTGTTACCCACAAACTCCATACAAAAGAGTACTTTTTTACAAAATATAAATAATGACATATCTCCTCACCTCCATACTCTATATTATGACTTCCTGTTGCCCAAATATAAAGATCAAAATGCTCAACATAGCTTCTAATCAGTAATTTTTAATACTGATTTTCATTTGACAGGAATTCACTGGTACAAAGTTAACAGCACATGATTCTATCTCCAGGAAAATTCAGAATTATAAACTTATTTTCCAAAGGTATAATTCTTTTTATACCTAACATTTACACGGTCTTTTATAGTTTTCAATGTGCTGTGATATATAGATCAGCTAATCTGACAACAATCCTGTTTTGTGTGCAGAGCAGGAACCAATTTCATTTTATCATTGACGAGAACAAGTTAGGTATAATGTACTCAAAGCTGAAAAGAAATCTCAGGATTCTTGACACTCAATCCAGTCATCTTTCTACTACAGCTACCATCTTGATCACTGGTTGTTACTTTTAGAAGGGCTCAAATGCCACATACAAAACCCTGAGGTCATTATATGAACAAAATCTCCTTTCTCTTATTTTAGATTCTGCCCAGTAACTTGTACTATTTTTCATTCTCTAGATGGTGGTACAGCAGACTTTATCACTCTGGAATGGAACTTCTAATTTTGTAAAAATTGAGGTTATTCTTCAAAACTGTTACAGCTTTAAGCAATCCTTATTCTTTGACTTTTCTTTATATCCTCTATTATACCATCACTGGTTATTCTAACCATAACTGTTCTTTATCTTTTCTACTGGTTTATTTATCCTTATTTGCTCCCAAAATATGGACTTTACAATCTTTCCTATAGAGACATATAGCATTCTTCTGTGGCTTTAGTCAACTACAACATTCTCCTTTCATTCACCCATCCTCCAAAACCTTGACCACTCAGTATACTCGCCCTCCTTAGAAAAATGTTTGCAACTGGGGAACAGAGGCCCACTGGGTGTTCTGCTCATCTAAAAAATCAAGGTATAAAGTGAAATTAGATATTTCTCCCAAACCAGCTGCTTCTGTATTCCATGTGTGTATTAATAGCAGCAGTGTACTGCCAATACTCAGTCTAAAAACTGGGAAGTCATTTTTAGTAGATGCTAATAGGTGAATGAGGATTAAGGCAGGAAAGAACGTTCAACCAGAAGGCCCCCTGTACAAAGATCCTGAGGCATGAAAAGTTCTGTGCCATTCATAACCTGAAAGCCAAGCAGGACTGAAGCATAGCTTTTGAAGGAAAATAGTTAGATGGGAAAAGGAGTAAGAAACTGAACCATTTGTGAGACATATAAGTGAAATGTCTAGCGGGTAGCTGACATGTGGAGCACCCCAAGCTGCTTGCAGCAGCTATTGCCTTTGTGTGCCCCACACACTTCTTACTCTATGCCACCCCCTTTCCTGGTAACTGATATTACTCCCCACTGAGCACAGGAACAGGCACATGACCAGCTGAGCCAATTCTAGTATTACATCCTTGGCCACTGGAACTATTCCAGTAACTGGAAGGTAATCTTTCTGGACACCCAATGAGTACGTTTTCCTCTTTGATCATATAGTACAATCATAAATGTATAATCAGGGAGCTTTAACCAATCATGGCTCCAACCTCATTAGATAAGTCAAAGAAGAGAAGCAAGCATTCAGAAAGAAGTAGTGACAAGAAGTGAATGACTAGAAGTTTCAGGCCACTATCCTCTCCAGCTATATGATGTGAGCAGGTTAAAAAAAAAAAAAAAAACAATTCCTTGGGGCACCTGGATAGCTCAGTGGGTTAAAGCCTCTGCCTTCGGCTCAGATCATGTCTCAGAGTCCTGGGATCAAGCCCCACATCAGGCTCTCTGCTCAGTGGGGAGCCTGCTCCCTCTGTCTCTCTCTGCCTGTCTCTCTGCCTACTTGTGATCTCTATCAGATAAATAATTAAAATCTTAAAAAAAAAAACAATTCCCATATGGAAACAGTATGGAATTTCCTCAAAAATAAATTAAAGACAGAATTAACACATGAGGGGCGCCTGGGTGGCTCAGTGGGCTAAAGCCTCTGCCTTCAGCTCAGGTTATAATCCCAGGATCCTGGGATTGAGCCCCGCGACAGGCTCTCTGCTCAGCAGGGAGCCTGCTTCATCCTCTTTCTCTGCCTGCTTCTCTGCCTACTTGTGATCTCTCTCAAATAAATAAATAAAATCCTAAAAAAAAAAAAAAAAAAGAATTAACACATGAGACAACAATTCCACTTACGGATATATTCTCGGAAAGAATCAAAAACAGAAACTCAAAGAGATATTTATACAATAATATTAATAGCAGCATTATACACAAAGCCAAAAGGTGGAAGCAACCCAAATGACAATCAATGAACAAATAAATAAAATGTGATATACACATACAATGGAATATTATATAGCCTTGAAAGGAAAATTCCAACACATGCTACACATGGATGAACCCTGACATGCTAAGTGAAATAAGTCAGTCACATAAAGACAATTGCTACACGATACCACTTATGAAGTACCTTGAGTAATCAAATTCATAGAGCCAGAAAGTAGAATGGTGGGTACCAAGGGCCAGTGGGAAGGAGAGAATGTGGAACTACTGTATAATGGCTACAGAGTTTCACGAGTTTCAGTTTTACAAGATGAAAAGTTCCAGACATTATTTGCATAGCAATGTGAAAAGTATGTACTTAACACTACCTAACTATACACTTAAAAATGGCTAAAAAGGTGAATTTTATGTTATATGTATTTTACCACAATAAAAATTATTTTTATTTTTTTAAACCAACCACTTGCAACTAAAAAAAAAAAGCCTGTTGAATATAAAAATAGATACCTAAGTATAGTGAGTGCTACACTATAGCATAGTATATATAATATACAATATAACATATGTAACATAGTACTATACTAGTACTTTTATATTAGAATTGATTGAGTCAGGATGGGCCGGCAGAGGGGGGGTGGTAGGAATTTTCCCTCACAGTCTAGAAGGTTGGCAGTTCTTGTTTTAAGGTAGCAAACCAGCTAGTTAATGTGATGTGTTCTGGGACTCAAATTATACGCTCACCTTTAAGGAATCTGACAGAAACATCAGGGTATTAAACTGCTTTGGCTACTCCTTACACCTTTTTCAGTATGGAGCCTCAAGAGAAACAAGTTTAGGTATAAGTCAGACTGCCTGGAAGCAGAAAGAGAACAGTGACAGTGACGTGAAGGAACTTCATCCCACTCACGAATGAGTTTCAGAAACAGGATTCTCCACCTAACACCAAGCCAAAGTCAGTACAAAGATTAAGAATGGAGATACCTAAGAGAGCCCAGGATTGGAGAAGCCCAATAAGACAGTTCCCTTAGAATTATCTCCTGTTAGTCATTGTGTAGTCAACCCCCAACCACGATAAGCCATAATCAAATGGGTTGCAGCCTGGAGGCAAGGGGCCAACTGGTATCACTCTATCATTCCAAGCAAAAAAAGCAGAGCTCCCAGGTCTGTTGTAAAGAATAGAAAGCAATCACCAGAGCAGAGTTTTCAATTCAAACACTGCAACTTTTAAATTAATAGCTAATAGAATTTCATTAAAAATATAAAATAACTTAAATCTACAGACAGCTAATAAACTTCTAAGATTGTTCTGCCAGAAAAAGTCCAGGTCTGGCAAAGAGAAGCCTAAATACCTAATACCATCTCCAGGTACCCACAGCTGCTCTCTGAAGAATTCTGCAAGCTGCTAAATTAGCCTGGCTGAGACCAGAAGAATCCCCTCCGCTAGCTCCCCTAGGGTATCATGAAAGACAAAAGGCGGTGAAGAAGGAATTGCACCCCAGGTGTACCAGGCACCAGGGAAGGGCAGACTGGCTGATCAAGAAAGTCCAACGCAAAGGAAAACTTAGCCCTTGTTGGCCTTCTTCAATGAGATGCTGGAATTGGAGCCAATCAACCCTACTTTTCTTCTTTTCCACAGTCAAATTTTCTTTCAATTGTAAACACCTCAGGTTTGCTGCAAAAAGAACCTTAAAAAAAAAATGCTTGAAGAAAGAACACAAATAGGGATGTCTGGGTGGTGCAGTTGGTTAAGCGTTTGACTATTGGTTTCAGCTCAGATCATGATCTCAGGGTCATGAGATCAAGCCCTGCGTCAGTCTCTGAACTAAGCACAGAATCTGCTTGAGGTTCTCTCTCTCCCTCCCCTTTCCTCGCCCTGCTCATGCTCAATCAATATCTCTCTCTCACTCAGATAAAAGAAAGAAAGAAGGAAAAGAAAGGAGAAAAGAAAAGGAAGAGGAAAGAAAAGAAGGGAGGGAAGGAGGGAGGGAAGTAGGGAGGAGGAGGAGAAGGGAAGGAAAGGAAAGGAAAGGACACATATAGACAAATTCAAGAAATGCTGTAAGAGACTACTATTGTCTAAAAACCTAACAAGTGTACACACATACTCCTAGGGTCAGAGATAATAAAAAGTACATCCATTAAAAACCTGGGCCAAAATTTCGTACCATATCAATATGATACAGAAAGGAGAGACCGAAGGACATGTGAGTGTGCTAAAGTATTTGAGGAAAATTTATACATTTAAAAGCTTAATAAATCAACTGGGATATGGGATACTACATTTAAAACCACTATAGGGCGCCTGGGTGGCTCAGTCATTAAGCATCTCCTTTCGGCTCAGGTCACGATCCCAGGGTCCTGGGGTTGAGGCCCACATCGGGCTCCCTGCTCGGCAGGAAGCCTGCTTCTCCCTCTCCCACTCCCCGTGCTTGTGTTCCTTCTCTAACAGCCTCTCTCCCTGTCAATTACATAAATAAAATCTTTGAGGAAATAAAATAAAACAACTATTATAAGTTCAATAGCACACACAGACTAAAATAATTTTCAAGCAGGATCAATCTACATTTCCAGATGCATTTTACTTCACTAAAGCAAAGGCTTTATAGAATATTATGCCAAGAAGTCTTACTGTTAAAAACAACAACAACAAACAGAAAATCATGCTTAAGATTATTTTGATGAAATTTTCTAAATGTTAGTTTTGTAATATTAAAATAATTTTCTTTTTTGCTGCTGATATGAACTTATGCCCTTAAAAATTATTTTTAACATTTTGCATATGTTGTAAAACAAGCTTTTGTTACTATCTGCACTAGTATTTCCAAGACCATGACCTCATTTACTTTGTTATTAAATCAAGAAAGTTCTTTAAGAGGACACCTGGCTGGCTCAGTCAGTGGACCATACAACTCTTATTCTCAACTCTTGTGGATTTAAGCCCCAAATTGGTTGTAGAGATTACTTTACAATAAAATCTTTTTTTTTTTTTTTAATTTTATTTGTTTGACAGAGAGAGAGATCACAAGTAGGCAGAGAGGCAGGCAGAGGGGGGGGCGGGGAAGCAGGCTCCCCGCCGAGCAGAGAGCCCAATGCGGGGCTCGATCCCAGGACCTTGAGATCATGACCTGAGCCAAAGGCAGAGGCTTTAACCCACTGAGCCACCCAGGCGCCCCACTTTACAATAAAATCTTAAAAAAAAAAAAAAAAAAGTTCTCTAATACTCTCTGACTGCACAAAGCAAAAAATATACTTCAAGAAAAAAGAGTCTAAATTCAAGAGGAAAAGATGATAGAAAACAAAATATAAATAGTTACCTAGTTATTAATAAAGAGGGAAAAGAAGAGGAGGAGGACCCTACACTTGCCTCGTCCCTTGAACACAGCTAGATAAATATCAAATCATTCTGAACACCCAGGAAATCAATCCGAGGGCTGAGAGAACAAACTGTACAACTAGAGGGAGAAAAAAGGCCACATCGTGGAAGATGAGAGGTGCAGAGATGTCATTTGGGGGAGAAAAGAATCCTAGTGCTGCAGAGAGGAGGGAGAGAGGCAAGGGAGAGAGAGAAACAGAGAGAGAGAAAGAGAACAGAGCTCAGGACATTGCACAAGAAAACACTTCCCCACTGAGGCGAAACAGGAGGGGCTGATTATTTCGAGTTTTTACAAGCAGTGGAGCTCAAAGTCTTAAGTTTTAGAAGATTGCACCATCTCCAGGTGGAGCCTGGAGGGCACAAAGGTGCATGTGTGGAGAAGGAAGGCAGAAGCCCGGGAGCAGACAGCATGGTATGAGGATTCCCGGGGTCACACTGGGAGAAACAGTTCCCCTTCCTGGAGTGTATCTGGGAGAGGCGGCACCTCCTTGTGGGGACAAAAGAGCCACTGAGTGCCACTGAGCTGCCAGTTTATTAGCATAGGAGGAGAAGAAACAGCTGCTGAGGGCAGCTCACCTGGACGCCAGCTCTCAGTTACATTTTGCCATAAACTCCAAGCCTCGGCACATTCGTGCTACTGTCCTTCTGGAACAAACCAGCACTACCCACAGTGTGGCAAGACCTTCACCCAGAGGAACAGCATGGGTCTGTGTAGCACCAGATCCCTAAAATTTGGAGTTTTGAAACCCAGCCAATGGGCCTGAGCTAAAACACAGGAGCACTGCGGCACCAAGTGAGCAGATGGCTGGGACACAGACAGGATGAAGACAGGGATCCAACAGAAGCTGGGGACACAAGAGGGGAGACTGTTCACACATCTGTGAGGACTTCCTGAATAGTGGCATGTGCGAACTCCACTCTCCAAGGACAAGAGAGTCAGCTGATGCCGTTTTTATCCCTGTCCCTCAGCAGGGATGGACTTCAGTGAGTAGCATGGTGCCCACAGCAGAGGCCTGAGTCACTTACACCACGCCCCGACCCCTGCGCTCTGCAGGTGCTTCTTTACTAAGACAAGTGTACCTGAGAATCAGAGCACCAGCAGGCCCCCTCCCCGAGAAGACCAGCACAAACCCCCAAAATGCACCAAGTCTACTGACGATAGAGTACTACAAAGCTTCAGCTCTAGAGGAAATAGGATCTAGCCTCTTTTAACAAGCAGACTGAAACGCACTTAGTTAAAACTCACCATACAGTGGACAAGATCCAAACATTCCCAACTGCAGGCAAGGATAAATTCTACATTGGACTGACACAAGGGAAAGAGCAGCCAAATACAACAGCAGAGTAACCAGAAACACTTCCTGAAGCGCCAGGCCCTGGAGAGTATCAGACCTCTTAATATGAGTAGGAAACATAACAGGCTTTCCTAACACAAAGAAGAGAGAGCCCTAGACAAAATGCCAAGACAAAGAAATTCATTCCGAAAGAAAAAATAAGAGATCACGGCCAGGGATTTATTCAAAACAGATACAAGTAGTATTTCTTTTTTTTTTTTTTTTTTTTAAAGATTTTATTTATTTGACAGAGAGATCACAAGCAGGCAGAGAGGCAGGCAGAGAGAGAGGAGGAAGCAGGCTCCCCGCTGAGCAGAGAGCCCGATGCGGGGCTCGATCCCAGGACTCTGAGATCATGACCCGAGCCGAAGGCAGCAGCTTAACCCACTGAGCCACCCAGGCGCCCCACAAGTAGTATTTCTGAACCAGAATTTAAAACAGCAATCATAAGGATACTAGCTGGACTTGAGAAAAGCACAGAAGACACGAGGGAGTCCTTCACCACAGAGATAAAAGACCTAAAAACTAGACAGGCCAAAATAAAAAATGCTATAACCAAGATACAAAACTGATTGGATGTAATGGCCACAAGGATGGAAGAAGCAAAGGAACTAATAAGTTATACAGATGATATAATTATGAAAAACAATTAAGCTGAAAAGAAGAGAGAAAGAAAAATAGTGGATCACAAATTCAGACTTGGGGAACTCAGCAACTCCCAAAGCACAGTAACATTCATATCATAGGAGTCCCAGAAGAAGAGAGGAAAAAGGGGGTAGAAGGTTTATTTGTGAAAATTATCACCAAAACCCTCCCTAATCTGGAGAAGGAAACAGACATCCAAATCCAGGAGGCACAGAGAACTCCCATCCAAATCAACAAAAGCAGGCCAACACCAAGACATCTCATAGTAAAATCTGCAAAACAGAGAGACAAGGAAAGAATCCTGAAAGCAGCAAGGGAAAAGAAATCCCTAACCTACAAGAGAAAACAAGGTTAGCAGATCTCTCCACAGAAGCTTGGCAGGCCAGAAGAGAGTGGCATGATATACTCAACGTGCTGAATGGGAAAAATATGCAGCCAAGAATACTTAATCTGGCAAGGCTGTCATTCAGAACAGAAGGAGAGATAAAGAGTTTTCCAGATAAACAAAAACTAAAGGAGTTCATGACTACTAAGCCAGCCCTACAAGAAATATCAAAGGAGGCTCTTTAGTGGGAAAGGAAGTCCAAAAGCAACAAAGACTAGAAAGGAGCAAAGAACATCTCCAGAAACACTGACTTTGCACGGAATACAATGGCACCAAAATTCATATCTATCAATAATCACCGAAAAAAAAAAATCACTGAATGTAACTGGACTAAATGCTCCAATCAAAAGACACAGGCTATCAGAATGGATAAAAAAATAAGACCCATCTATATGCTGCCTCCAAGGGGTTCCTTTTAGATCTAAAGACACCTGCAGACTGAAACCAAGGCTGGTTGGTTAGTGAAACATGCAACTCCTAATCTGGGGGCTGTGATTTCAAGCCCCATGTTGGGTGAGAAGCTTACTTAAAAAAAAAACAAAGTGAGGGGATGGAGAACCGTTTATCACGCTAATGGACATCAAAAGAAAGCCAGATTAGCAATATTTATATCAAACAAACTTTAAACCAGACTATAAGGAGAGATGAAGAAGGGCACTATACCATAATAAAGGGGTCTATCCAATAAGAAGAACTAACAATTGTAAATATTTGTGCCCTCCAACTTGGGAGCACCCACATATATAAATCAATTAATAACAAACATAAAGAAACTCCTTGATAATAATACAATAATACTAGGGGAATTTAACACCCAAATTACAACAATGGACAAATCATCTAAGCAGAAAATCAACAAGGCAACAATGGCTTTGAATGACACACTGGACCAGATGGACTTCACAAATATATTCAGAACATTTCATCCTAAAACAACAGAATACACATTCTCTTCAAATGCATTTGAAACATTCTCCAGAATAGAACACATAATGGGTCACAAATCAGGCCTCAACAAGTACAAAAAAACTGAGATCATACCATGCATATTTTCAGACCAGAATACTATGAAACTTGAAGTCAACCACAAGTAAAAATGCGGAAAGACCATAAATACATGGAGATTAAAGAACATCCTACTAAAGAATGAGCAGGTTAACCAGGAAATCAAAGAAGAAATTAAAAAAATATGTGGGAGCAAATGAAAATGAAAACATGACAGTCTAAAACCTTTAGGATGCAGCAAAAGCAGTCATAAAAGGGAAGTACATAGCAATACAGGCCTGACCCAAGAAACAAGAAAAGTCTCAAATACACAACTTAACCTTACACCTAAAGGAGCTAGAAAAGGAACAGCAAATAAAGCCTAAAGCCATTAAAAGAAGGGAAATAATACAGATTAGAACAGGAAAAAATGATATAGAAACAAACCAACAAATAAAAAAAAACAGTACAACAGGAAACTAGGAGCTAGTCCTATGAAACTTGGAGCTGATTCTTTCAAAGAATTAATAAAACTGATAAACCCCTACCCAGACTTAACAAAAAGAAAAAAGAAAGGACCCAAATAAATAAAATAATGAATGAAAGAGGAGCGATCACAGCCAACACCATAGAAATACAAACAATTATAAGAGGATATTATGAAAAAATTATATGCCAAAAACTGGGCAATGTGGAAGAAATTGATAAATCCCTAGAAACATATAAACTACCAAAACTGAAATAGGAAGAAATAGAAAATTTGAATACAGCCATAACCAGCAAAGAAATTGAAATAATAACCAAAAACTTCCCAATAAAAGTCCAGGGCCAGATGGCTTCCCAGGGGAATTCTACCAAACATTTAAAGTGTTACTACCTGTTCTTTTCAAACTACTCCAAAAAATAGAAATGGAAGGAAAACTTCCAAACTCTTTCTACAAGGCTAGCATTAACCTTGATCCCAAAACCAGACAAAGACCTCACTAAAAAGGAGAATTACCAATATCCCTGATGGACATGGATGCCAAAATTCTCACCAAAGTAATAGCCAATAGGATCCAACAGTACATCAAAAGAATTATTTACCACAATCAAGTGGGATTTATTCCTGGGCTGCAAGGGCAGTTCAATATTGCAAATCAACCAATGTGATACACCACATTCATAAAAGAAAGGATAAGAAACATATGATCCTCTCAATAGATGCAGAAAAAGCATCTGACAAAATGAAGCATCCATTCTTAATAAAATCCATTTGCAACAAAGTAGGGATAGATAGAACGTACCTCAACATCACAAAGGTTATATACAAGAGACCCAGAGTTAATATCATCCTCAATGGAGAAACACTGAGAGCTTTTCCTCTCTAGTCAGGAATAAGACAGGGATGCTCACTCCCACCGCTGTTATTTATCATAATACTGGAACTCCTAGCCTCAGCAATCAGACAACAAAAAGAATTAAAAGACATCCAAAGCAGCAAGGAAAAAGTCAAACTTTCACTATTCACAGATGACATGATACCCTACATAGAAAACCCAAAAGACTCCACCAAAAAATTGCTGGAACTAATACACAAATTCAGCAAAGTCACAGGCTACAAAATCAATATACAGAAATCTGTTGCATTTTTTTTTTAAGATTTTATTCATTTATTTGAGAGAGAGAGAGAGAATGAGCAGTGTGGAGGGGCAGAGGGATAGAAAAAGGAAGAAGCAGACTCCCTGCTGAGCAGGAAGCCCAACTCGGAACTTGATCCCAGGACCCTGGGATCATGACCTGAGCCGAAAGCAGAGGCTTAGCCAACTGAGTCACCCAGGTGCCCCTGTTGCATTTCTATACACCAATAATGAAGCAGCAGAAAGAGAAATTATGGAATCAATCCTATTTACAATTGCACCTAGGAATAAACCTAACCAAAGAGGTAAAAGATCTGTACTCTGAAAACTATAAAACAATTATGAAAGAAACTAAAGATGACACAAGGAAATGGAAAGACATTCATCCTCACAGATTAGAAGGACAAATATTGTTAAAAGTCTATACTACCCAAAGCAATCTACACATTTAAGACAATCTCTATCATAATACCAACAGTATTTTTCAGAGAGCTAGAACAATCCTAAAATTGGTATGGAACCAGAAAAGACCCCAAATAGCCAAAGCAATCTTGAAAAATGCTCAACATCACTTGGTATCAGGGAAATACAAATAAAAACTACAATGAGATACCACCTCACACCTGTCAGAATGGCTAAAATTAACACAGGAAACAAAGGATGTTGAGGATGTGGAGAAAGGGGAACCCTCCTGCACTATTGGTAGGAATGAAAGCTGGTGCAGCAACTCAGGAAAACAGTGTGAAGTTTCCTCAGAAAGTTAAAAATAGAACTACTCTACAACCCAGCAACTGCACTAGGTATTTACCCAAAAAATACAAAAATACTGATTTGAAAGGGCATTTGCACCACGATGTTTACAGCAGCAGTATCAATAATAGCCAAATTATGGAAAGAGCTCAAATGTCCATCAACTGATGAATGGATAAAGATGATGTGGTGTGTACACACACACACACACACACACACACACAGGAATATTACTCAAGCATCAAAAATAAAATTTTGCCATTTGCAACAATGTGGATGGAGCTAGAGTGTATTACACCAAGTGAAATAAATCAGTCAGAGAAAGACAAATATGATTGCACTCATATGTGGAATTTAAGAAACAAAACCTGAACAAAGGGGAAAGGGGGAAAAAAAGAGAGGGAGGCAAATCACAAGAGAATCTTAACTACGAGAACAAACTGAGGGTTGATGCTGGGAGGTGGGCAGGAATGGGCTAACTTGGTGACGAATATTAAGGAGGGCACTTGTGATGAGCACTAAGGTATTATATGTAAATGATGAATCACTAAATTTTCCTCCTGAAACCAATATTATTACACTATATGTCAACTAACTTGAATTTAAATAAAAACCTGAGGGGCGCCTGGGTGGCTCAGTGGGTTAAGCCTCTGCCTTCAGCTCAGGTCATGATCCCGGGGTCCTGGGATCGAGTCCCACATCGGGCTCTCTGCTCAGTGGGGAGACTGCTTCTCTCTCTCTCTGTCTGCCTCTCTGCCTACTTGTGATCTCCCTCTGTCAAATAAATAAATAAAATCTTTAAAAAAAAAAAATAGTAATAAATAAATAAATAAACAAATAAATACTTGAAAGAAGGGGCACCTAGGTGGCTCAGTGGGTTAAAGCCTCTGCCTTCGGCTCAGGTCATGATCTCATGGGATCGAGCCCCGCATCGGGCTCTCTGCTCAGCAGGGAGCCTGCTTCCCCCTCTCTCTCTGCCTGCCTCTCTGCCTACTTGTGATCTCTCTCTCTGTGTCAAATAAATAAATAAAATCCTTTTTTTAAAAAAGTTGATAAAAAAAGAGGGAAAAGGGAAAAAGGAGGAAAAATACACGAGTAAACAAGGCAGTTTAACGATCATAAAAAGAAAAAAATTAAAACTATAAGCTTTCAAAGAGAAACACATTAGGAAACGTTTATATATCATAAATGATCACCCATACAAATGAATATTTGTATTTATTTATTTAATACTTATTAAATAAATAAATGTGTATTTATTTCCCACAAAGAGGGCCCAACAAGTTGCCATTATTTGAGTGAACCACTAATAAAGAATCCAAAATTCAAAAGAAGTCAGTTTGCAGAAGTGCAACTTAACCTCTCTCTCCTAGACAGTAACTTTAAAATTTATATATATATACAGCATTACATTTTTAAACTGTTAGAGGAGATGAAGACTCAAGAGTATGATATCAGCCAAAATCCAGCTAGCAAATGAAAACAACTCGGTGTGTTCATAATTGGGATTTAATGAAGACAAATGGTTACACAGATGATGGAACACCTGAGAGACCAAAAAAGGAACCATGAGGCTACCTATTTCATTAGCAGCAGCAGGAAGCCATGACCACACTTAGGCTAGGGAGACACAGGAGTGCAGGGTGCTGGGTCACCTGGCAGAAGCTAGAACACCAGTAGAGCTACCTAGAAGAAGCCAGAACCACAAAGGAAATGCAGCCACTAACAGAGAGAGGAGAGGTATGAGTACTCTTCCCTTTCTTCCATCCTCTCATTCAATTTCTCACCAGTCCCTCCCAAACTCAGCATTAGAAAATAGACTAGGTACTATGGGAAACTGACAAGGAGCAGCCACCTTGCAAAAACGGAGCATGAAGAGGCCATGAAATGGAATGTAGGAATGTATTTGGGGAAAAAAAATCCAGACATAAATTCTATTCAGGAAAAATTAATTCTAAAGACTAAGACAATCAACAGTAATGATAATTATGTAGGTATATCCTATAACATCTGATCAAATTTGATCTAATATCTTCTTTTCTAAGAAATCTTTGTCCTGAAGTTTAAAGTTAGCCACTATATGTAACTGTTACTTCCAGACTTACACAATATCAGTTCTAATGAACTTTCTATAGCATGACTATGTTACTTTTTAAATTAAAAATGAATTTATTTTGAAAACTAAAAAGTTACTGTAAGAGAAAGTAATCTGACTAAAGTAAGAGTTCTCATTTTGGAATGAGGTCAACCTCAAACAAACATTTAATTTATATGTCCCCAAAAAAGTAAAACCATACCATTTAAATCTGCATTTTCAAATCTGACCCAGACTATTTTCTCCTTTTCTTCTGTTAGAGGTGTTCCACTGTAAGCCTGCAGAGTAAACAGAAATGTCTGAATAAAAAATTTTTACAGCTCTAATATTACTGATGTTCAAGACAAAAGGCAACTTAAATAAAGCCAACGTTATCCCTCTCCAATCCCACCAATCCAACATCTTGGGGACCAACACATTTTGTAACATTTTTACTACTAAAGAAAGCTATCCAGGAGTCTGACAATCTTGGTTAAAGGAATTTAACTTACTAAGGAATTGCAGAAACCTAAAATACAATAATCATAGCCTACTAGGAAGTATCACTATAATGCAAAGGAACTCAAAAAGTAAATCATCCCCTACATTAGCCAACAAATAAGAAGGCTTGAGAAATAAAACTACCACATGTATCTATTTAGCCCCAGGTGTTTATGATCAGGTAATTACACACTACCTAGAATTTTCAAAAGTATTTCTTCCAGCTCGCCTTCAGTTCCAGGTGGAAGACAAAGGCCAGAGTTGGGGGTGAAAAAAAAAAAAGTACAATATTACTTTTTCAGTCTTTTGTCTGGCTTCTACACTCAACCTATTACCCGGTTTCTGCAGGCCTGCAGGGTTCACAAAGATAAGCATAAGCTGCCACAAAATCATAGGAAAAGTGTCGATGGTATCCATCAGTATTTAAAGGGAGTCATTTCTTCATAAAGCAAATGTTTCTATTTAAAAGTTTCAAAGATTGTATATATTTATAAGCATTTAGAATGGCAAAATAGGGGCACCTGGGTGGCTCAGTGGGTTAAGCCTCTGCCTTCTGCTCAGGTCATGATCCCAGGGTCCTGGGATCAAGCCCTGCATCGGGCTCTCTGCTCAGTGGGGAGCCTGCTTCCTCCTCTCTCTGCCTGTCTCTCTGCCTACTTGTGATCTCTGTCTCTCAAATAAATAAATAAAATCTTTAAAAAAATAGAATGTCAATATAGACCTGCAATATTTTCAATTATAAAGTTGTACTCAGTTCACAAAACAATGGTTTATCATAAGCTATACCAAAAGCATATAAAAACTACCATCCCACATATAATTTGTATTATACATAACCTGCTTTAAATTTCCATGCCAATTTACAGCCCCTGTACTGTATCATACAAGCTATTAACTTGTATAACTGAAACTCATCTACAATGAAAATACTACTAAAAGACAATTACTTTAATAGATTTACTATACAACAGAAATCATCTTACAAATCCTTACAATTTTATTGTCTTTTTTAAAAAAAGGTGAGATGTGTATAGGGCAGTCAATTCCTTTGGAGAAGAGGAAAGCCTACGCTAGAACCAACTAATTCATCAACTTTATCTTCGGCCACCTCATCCTCATTTCCTTCCTCTTCTTTGGGCTTGGTCTTTTCAACCTTGAAAATATTTTTAAAAATAAACTTTAGGAGGGCGCCTGGGCAGCTCAGTCCATGAAGGGTCTGCCTTTGGCTCAGGTCATGATCTCAGGGTCCTGGCTCCCTGCTAGATGGGGAGTCTGCTTCTTCCTCTTCCTCTATCCTTCCCCTCTGCTTGTGCCCACTCTCTCTCTCTCCCATTGGCTCTCTCTCAAATAAATAAAATCTTTTTAAAAAATAAACTTTAGGGACACACGGGTGGCTCAGTCAGTTAAGCTTCTGCCTTAGGTTCAGGTCATAATCTCAATCCAGGGTCCTGGGACTGAGCCCTGCATCAGGCTCCCTGCTCAGCGAGAAATATGCTTCTCCCTCTCCTTCTGCCTCTTCCCTTCACCCATGCCCCCAACCCCCACCCCTGCTTGTGTTACCACTCTCACTCGAGCGTGCTCTCTCTCTCAAATAAATAAAATCTTAAAAAAATAAATAAAAAATAAGCTTTATATTTTGGAATAATTTTAGATTATTAACTACAGTACAGAGTTCTCAGATACCCCTCAGCCAGTTTCCCCTAATGTTAACTATCTAACCAAACCCGACCTTGCCATGGTACATTTGTCAAAACCATGTCACTGATATTGATGTATTACTATTAATTAAGCCTCAGACTTTATTTGGATTTCATCAGCTTTTCCACTAATGTCCTTTCTCTGTTCCAGCATCCAATCTTGAATAGCACAGTGCATTTAAGCAACTTTTTTCCTCCACATCATGCTCTCCTTTAATCTGGTAAAGCAGTAACATTTTTCAAAAATTTTCTTCAGTAGAGCAGATCATAAGGCTGCTTATCACCTGCAGCATTAGTCAACATTCTCCCAATTCCTTTGCAACATTTGCAGGATGCTCTCCTTTGATTTCTGAGCGATATGCTGAACAAAACAAAGTTGAATGAGGTCTTTCACTACACTGGGATTCTTGAACTTCTTTTTTTTTCCCCTTCAGGGGAAAACAAGACTTTCAAAACAAGCCTTGCATGCTTTTGCCATGTCTTCAAGGTTTCTTCTTTCCTTAGTGTTCTCTACTAAGCCTTCTTGAGAAGATTCTGTGAAGCTGACTGAGGCAGCTGAGCACTGCTTCGTGTGTGCCTTCTTGAACGTTCCCATGGAGAAGGCACATGTGGGTATTTTATTCTCAGTGAGGCACATGCTCACCCAGTGCCCATCCAGCTTTCATTTGGTATCTTAACAGAGGTCAGTGTACTACTACCCTGAAGGTTTCCCCCACATTCCAGCCCCAATTATTAGCCTTCCTTCTTCAACCAACATCCAGCTACTTTAGCCCTCTTAGAATCAAAACTTCCACCCCATTATTGACAGGATTGATTTATTTATTTGTCCTTTTATTCCTATAAAGGATATATATAAGGTTTAGAATATAACAGGTTTCTAACACATACCCACTTTCATAAGCATAAAGTTATTGCTGAACTTTATTTTTTTACAGTGAACTTTAAAAGACAATCATTGTAGATATGCTATATTTACATGTTGTGTTTATATATTTCATTTTTTTCAATGTACGAAAAATAACACCCATTGTGTCAAGAAGCATAATTTCTAGTTATAGCAAATCATTCTATAGGGATCACATACCATAATTTGCTTGACTTCTATTGACATCTGGGCTGGCTACAATTTTTTATACTGAAAATGCAGACTTTTGACACACATACACTGAAAAGTTCTGAGCTTTACCTTTCTGAATTATTATTTAATAGATTTTCAGAAGTAAAATTATTAGATCAAAGAGCACAGCTGAAAGCATCTACAGCCATCAATAACACCTGTTAAATACAATGGGAATTCACTATATCTATAATAACTGAAGAAGCGGACACCAGTCTAACAACACATTTTCTCCCTTTTCTGGGTTATTTGGGAACTCAGAAGACAATTTCTAGCCTCCAGGAATTTGAAGATTTCCAGAATAGGCGTTGGAACACAACATCAGCAAAAAATAGAATTTTCCAAATACCTGACTACAAAGTACCACTGGGAGATTCTGGATTAAAGGTTGAAAAAAAAAAAAAAAAAAAGAGGCCATAGGTCACCAAATCTGGCCCACCACCTGTGTATATAAATAAAGTTTTATTTTATTTTTTTTTAAAGATTTTATTTATTTATTTAACAGAGAGAGATCACAAGTAGACGGAGAGGCAGGCAGAGAGAGAGAGAGAGGGAAGCAGGCTTCCTGCTGAGCAGAGAGTCCGATGTGGGACTCGATCCCAGGACCCTGAGATCATGACCTGAGCCGAAGGCAGCGGCTTAACCCACTGAGCCACCCAGGCGCCCAGCTTTATTTTATTTTTAAAGATTTTATTTTATTTGACAGAAAGAGAGACAGCAAGAGAGGGAACACAAGCAGGGAGAGTGGGAGAGGGAGAAGCAGGCTCCCCACTAAGCAGGGAGCCCGATGCGGGGCTCAATCCCAGGACCCCGAGATCATGACCTGAGCTGAAGACAGACACTTAACCCACTGAGCCACCTAGGCGTCCCAAATAAAGTTTTATTTTAATAGAGCCATGCCTTTTCCTTTACATAAAAAGCAGTGTCAAGTAGTTGCAACATGTATTATATGAACTGCAAAGCTTATCTGGCCCTTCGCAGAAAGTTTGCTAACTGCTGCACAAGACCGTGAAGCCTTACAGAAAGGAACCAGTTATCCCTTCAACTTAACACACTGCCCAACCCATAGCGGATGCTCAAGTAAATGTATGCTGCCTGAATTTTTGCTTTATTTCCAGGGTAAACAGAATACAATGACCTGCATAACATACATTTCTTGAATGAATATTCTAATTCTTAGATCTAGGACTACAACTTCACTTCCATAGTTGCTACTCTGATCCAAATCTTCATAAGCAATTACAGAGATTATCTCCTTCCTAATGTCCAATGCTCAAAAAACTAAATTAATCTTTTTTTTTTTCTAAATTAATCCTCTACCTTCCAGCATTTTTACCCTATCAATTTTAACAGTCCCCTACTTCCCATCTATTAGTCAATCTGGTATTCTTGTTTCTCCAGCAAACTCTCTAGCTATTCCCTCAAAGCCTCTAACCACAGCCTCTCTCCTCCCGCCAATAAAAACTGCTTGCCATGCAGGGTTTCCACTAACACAAAAGGTGCCTTGGTAAAAATGTGATAAAAAGGCACTCTAGGAGTAGGCAAATTACAAACAATTTTTAAATGCCCTTTCCTTGGAACCAGCCTCATGCCAGGGCTCAGGGCTTAAGAGAAAGAGCAGATTGGAGACACCAGTTTGGATTTCAGCCCCAGGTTACTCTCTAGAACTGCCATTCCGAGCATAGTCCAAGATGCTCTTGGACAGCAACTCTGTTGTCTCCCATACCCAGCTAACCAGTTTCTTCCAACATCCAATACCTAACCTTTCCATTCATTTCAACTGCTATTTCCAATGTCCTTTAGAATTTGACTCTTTCGGGGCACCTGATGGCTCAGTGGGTTAAGTCTCTGCCTTCAGCTTAGGTTATGGTCTCAGGATCCTGGGATCGAGCCCCACATCGGGCTCTCTGCTCAGTGGGGAGTCTGCTTCCTCCTCTCTGTCTGCCTGCCTTTCTGCCCACTTGTGATCTCTGTCTGTCAAATAAATAAATAAATTCTTTTAAAAAAAAGAGAGAGAGAGAATTTGACTCTTTCACTCTTTCTTTGCTATGCATTCTCTTAGCAAGTACATATTAGGTCTATGCTATCATGTATAACACTTACTGAAATGCTGCTGTAAGCTCTGCTTGTTTCAACAATTTGACTTCCTTTAGTAACCAAGTTCCTCAAAACAGGAAAGCATTTATTATCCTTTACATGCCAAAGGACCTTGTCATTGTGACCCATTTCCATGAACATCATAAAGTAGTATCAACATTCCCTGATACTTTTCCTTATTTTATAAATACAACTTACATAATATAACTGAAATCTGGATTTTAGACTTTTCTAGATTGCTGTCATAAGACTGGGACACTGGATCTATGAATTCCTTTTTTCAACCGCGTGGTTACAAATAGCCTGGCAGTCAGGAAACACTGACATCACCATAAGTAGAAAATACCTTTCCTTTCAGTAGTCCCCCAGAGCTTCCCATGGCCACTGTTTCACAAGAATCCCCAGAGGCTCTCACTACACACACACACACAAGTTACTGGATGCCACCTCAATTCCACTGAGTCAAACTCCCTGGGACGGGGCCTGGAAATTATTATTTTTAACACATGTGCCAAGTGATACTCACGTTAAATCTGGGCAACAGTGCACTAGGTATGACCCCAGGAGGGTTGCTCTCATTCTTTATTCTTACGTTTATGGAGAGACAACTTCTGTTGTAAGTTAGAGTAACAAGGCATACCCCACTTGGCATAAAGATACTGCTCACCATGAAAGACATGTAGATTTGTGCTCAGTATAGTATTTAGCCAATATGATATCTAGTTAATGAAATGCAAAGTATAGACTTTGCTTTGATCATTTCAGACAGGCAACATTTAACTAGGGCAAGAGGAAGATTCTGGAAATAGAATCCAACTAGAGAATCCCAAGTCCCAGCTCTCAACTAACATCTCACCTTGATTCCTCTTAGGAGAGAAAGTCTTGAGGAATAATAATTGTGCCACAAACAATGCAAAACTAAGGCACTTGTAATACTAACATGTATAGTTCTACCCTACCAATGCTCAGGATGTTAAAACGTTAAAAATCTTTCTGAAGTTCATGATACCAGTGTCAAGCTTAGGAAAGAGAACATTTCAGAATCTCCCTGGCCAATGGTAAAACCTACTATATGTCTTACTTACTTACCTGTGGCACAACATCCTGTAGAAAAGTCACAACACTTTCCATGTAGGACTGCTCCCTGAAAAAAGGTGAAATGGATAAAATTGACCCTGACATCTTAAAACAAAACACGGAAAAGCTCTTTCTCTAAGCCTTAAGAAAGTTACTCACAATATTCAAAAAGAGAAAAGACTCTCATCAACCAATAATTCTGTTAACTTGCTTTCCAGTTTCTTTGTATAATGTTATTAAATGAAATGCAAATGAGATATTAATCTTTTTAAACATTATCTCTTCTTAAAAGTCATGCTCTCTTAATTTGACATACAGATTCTAACTTGTATTTGAAGGAGTGATGACACAAGGCTAAGACAGGATCTTCCTTTTGAGTCAAAGCAAAAGAATTCCCCAGTCAGAGCAAGAAGAACTGTGGCTGATGACTCAGTACTTAGTGACCTTCTCTTTAAATTGGTTATGCGCCTAGTCCCTTACCTGTATATAGCAAAATCAATATGCATTTTGCTGCAGGTGCAGGGCAGGTATTAGGAGATACTAAGAAGTCCAAAAAAAAAGAATTTTTGCCATAGACAAGACATGGGAAAATATTAAAACACATAAAAGTGAAGAAAAATGATACTGTTAAGGTCACTGAGAGATTTTAAATGGAAGTATAAGGATGTCAGCAAGTGGAAAAAAATTCTTCAAAATACCAAATCAATTCATTTCATTTCATGTGAAAAATTACATTTGAAGAAACTCCTATGAGTTATTCTAAATCCGATAAAAAAGCAGTATGCCTCAAATAGCTACAAAAACTGATTAGGTCGAATAAAAACAAAAAACACACACACAATAATTTGATTAGGCCTGCCTCTCCCCGCTCAATTTTTTGCCACTCTCCTCACTCTGCTTCTGTCATCTGCAATTCCATTCCTAGAATACACCAAGCTCTTTCAGTCAAGACCTTTACACCAGCTTTCTTTCTGCCTAGATTCCTTTCCATGCTTTTCCATCCCTTTCATTTCTCCAGCTTAAGCGTTACCTCCTCAGAAAGGACTTTCCTGACAGCCTGAAGTCAGACTCCCCCTATCATTCTGTATCATAGCACACCAGGCACTGATCAGAGTCTGTAATCACGTTCCTTATATACTGTTTCCCCTACTAGAATGTAAACTGTCCTACAGAAAGGACTCCAACTCTCATGTTTACCTTCTACCTCCAGAATCTACAAGCCAGTACTTCGGGCATGGAGTAGATGCTCGAGCATTATTTGTTAAAAGAATACAAATATATAAAAGATTTTTTAAAAACACTAAAATTATGTATTGAATAATAAGAAGCAATATAAGTTGGATACCATATGGTGAGGCAACATAGAATACTGCCTAAATGCATAGACTCTGGGGACAAACTGCCTGGGTTTGATCCAGGTTCCCCTTCTTGGCTTTTCCTGAAGATAATTTACTTAATTTCTCCCTGCTTTGGTTTCTTCTCCTGTAAAATAAAGACTGAAAGAGTACCTAACTCATAGCTAGTAAAATATTTAACTTGTTGCCATGGTCCACAGTTAGCAAAGAAGTATGGCCCAGGGAAATGCAGGAGGAAAAAAAAAAAACACAAGTATTATAGTAAAATACTGTATTATACATATACCTTTCATAGTCTGAGAGAGGGCAAGCTTTATGTAACATGCCAAACTGCCCAAGGGAATAATATAAAATGCTACAATTCCCTTATGAACATTTTAAAAGGTAGAAAACAAGTTTCACCTCCTTACATAGATACTAAAGGATCTTCACTATCCACCCTAACCCACTTTATATAGGTCAACCTCCCTATATTTCATTTATGAAAAGAGCTTGCCCTACTAGATCTGCTCACCTTATTCCCTTTGTCTAAAATGTTCCTTTGATTCTAATTGCCCAAACTCTACTCAGCCTTTAAAGCACATTATGTTAGCTTCTTAATAAAACCCTTTAGGATCTAAAATACTAAAACATCCCCACTAAATACTCCCACTAAAATATTTCCTCCCAATTCTCACAGTTTGCTGATACCTTTTTTATTGATTATAGTGATTTCAAGTATACATCTCTTAAAACCACATTAGATCATATGCTCCTAGAAAGTATAAGCAGGCTTTGGCAAAAAATGCTTAAAATATAGAATGTTCTTTATGACACTGACTTTGAAACCTTCTGACTAAGACCTAGATAAGAGATACATTTTACATCAGCATCTGGTCAACATATGTTCATATGAATAGTATGTGTCACAAAAGAATACTCCCAACTATATTTTCTATAATATGCCATTTCGTTTTTTTTTAAAAAAAAACGAATTGATCTAATTAATGAGCCATGAATTTTTGAAACTGGAGTTTAAAAACACATTACTCCTTAGGATTTAGCATAGTGCTTTTGATGTACCCTATAAATGTGAATAACATTAACTTGATCCTCCAATTACTCCTTTTATTTGGTCTTGGCAATATTTATCATGCTGTAAAGGTAAAATTAAATAGATGTTCAAAAAGGAAACCTGAATATTAGTTACTATTCTGAGCAAAGTTTCTTTAGCTTTTAGGCTTATCTGAAATTTGCTTACGTGACAGCCTGGGGGCGGACCACAACTCCACCAGTACAACGACTGGGTCTTCGGGGAGAATCTGTAGCCATAGCTTCATTCGCTAAACCTGTTTCCAGCACAAAGAGACAGAAAAAAAAAATGGATTATTATTGTTGTGGGTAGGAGTGAGGGTTTATGGTTGCCCACTTGAGATCCCTTATGGAAAATGCCTAAAATGTAGGAAACCTTCCCAGCAAACCCCATTACACGAGAAAGGGGGGATAGTAGGAGAGGAAGTAGATAAAGAAGTTCTCTAATTATCATGAATTTTTTTTATTTGGACTAAGCCTTAGAACCACAGAAGAAGTTAAGACTCTTTCTTTCTGGACCTTCTGATCCTCTGTTAACATAATCTAGAAAGGTAAGGGATGGAGAGTCTAGCACAAGATCTCTTAATAAAAACAAATGTGCTATCTCTGTGAGCCAAAATTAGAGAACGTACTAAAATCCTGAAATAGTGAAAACACACATGGCACAATACTTTGAGACCAAATGGAACAGTGAAATAATTGGTACCTTCTAACTAAGACTGTTGGAAAACTAAGAGCAAGACTGCATACTCTATGTATAGTGATAGATGTTAACTAGACTTATTGTGGTAATCATTTCACAATATGTACAAATATCAAAACATTATGTTTTACACCTAGAACTAATATAATGTTATATGCCAATTATAGCTACAAAAAAAAAAAAAAAAAAAGGACTGCATGGTCATAATCTAACGAGTTTTTAAACCATATTTGTCAACCCCCTGCTACTGTAACCTAAACACCAGAGCCTAAATAAGTAATAAAAACTTATATGACATTAGAAGCCCCTTATCCTTTCCTGTCACATCACTGAATCCTGACCCTTGGATGTCCAATAAGCATCTGAATCACTCGGGAGGTTTTAAGAGTATGGAGTGTACTTGGTTAAGGTTAAAAGAGGACTGACAGCAATATTAACCATCTCTTTCAGGGCTCAGGAAAATCCACAGCCTGGAACTAATCCTGAAAGCCTCTAAAACCATCACTTCTAAGGAGGGAGGATTCTGTCACCGTATTTGAAAATTCCCAAACTGAGGTGTCTCATCTGCTACTACAAAAACACCCTTTGCCCCACCTGGCCCAGGTAGCTTCACCACCAGCTCCTCAGCCCTCACATTTCCATTCCACCCTTTATTTTCCGAAGCACAGCCTCAAGAAATGTCCTTTATGGGCCTGTGTCCTGAGGACGACCCTCGCCAGTCCCTCAGGCCCCACTCTCCTGACACACACTAACACAGCTCTACCCACTTAACCTCCAACGCGGAGCCACCGCTGCCCCCGGCCGCCCTCTGGCCCCTTGCCCTTCCTCCCCTCCCCCTCCATTCTCGCTAGCTCTCCCTGATCGAATCCCTGCCAGCCAAGCCCTCTCCGCTCACGCTGCTTGCCCCTCGTCCTCTCCAAGCCTCCCGAAAGCCACAGCCCCACCAACCCTCTCACCGGCCGCCCCGCCGGTAAACGCTGTTCTCCAGCTCAAGGCTCACTGTTTGGAGTCTCCCCTTGTGATTGACGGCTACCACTTCCTACCACGCCTCAGCGGAACTACTTTTCTAGCCAATCCCAGAAGGAAACTGTCTACCGCCGGGCACCGCCCTTGGAGGTCAGCTTCGCCAACCAGCAAGTAGAAAAGAGGCGGACCCGCCTCCTGAACTTATCCAATCCGCTGGGGCTCCAGGGTCAACAAAACAGTATGTAAGTTCGGGTGATGCCGAGGGGTCAGGTTCGGTTGCGAACGCAGGCAGGTAGGGAGAGTTACAAACACGTCTGTTTTTCTTTGCAGACAGCACACCTACGTGGTTTTGTCAAAAAGAATCATACCGCAGGCTCCTGTGCACTTCAGCTGAGCGTCTCGGGCTGGGAGCCTGAGGTCGGGGGACCAGTCTGTTTACATCGAATTCTCGCGACAGCTAGTTCGAAGCTCAAAGCACGTGGACATGGCAGCTGCCAATCACTTTCTTCTGGCCACTCACCCATTCCGAACCCGCCTCCTGCCCCGCCCTTTTCGATGTGTTTATCTTCCGGGAGCCTAGGCCGGCTTGCGAGGTGGGCAGCTCTAGAGCCAAGGAGGTATTGATCTAAATGAGGGGTGCGGACGGTGATCCTGTGAATTTGAACGAGGTTTGTGGAGCCCGCCTGACTCCTTCTTTATTTGTTTCCATCTCCCCTATGGAAGGGATAGCGATTTCACTAGAGATATTGCGTCAGCTACATTCTTTTGTAATAATGATAACATTTATTGATTTATTGAACAAACGCTCAGCAAGTCTCAAGCACTTCATAAGTTTTATCAAAAGTAATACGGCAGTCCCATGAGGATATGACTTTTTAATAGGCATGAGGTTTGTAAAAAAATTGGCTGAAACGGCTTTAAAAATTCTAAGGAGGTTTTAAGCACAATGGAGAATGTAGTAAACTACCTCAAAGAATATATGCAGTTAATCGGGTACTAGAGAGAAAGAATAGAGAGAGATACAGATGTAGCTGTAGATATAGCCAAGAAACCATCCATTTGCTCTTGACGCTCTACCAGTGCCAATATAGGGCACACCCAAAGTGCTATTTCTCCGGCTAATGTTTGAATATATTGGCTAATAAAAGATTCTGAACATTTATCTTCCACTACACACACAAATTCCGAGCACCTTCGGCCTTTTAAGATTTGCTTCCTACATTAAACCCACTAATGGAAGAATCTTTCCAACACTCTAAATTCCTTTTGCTCTTACTGCTCTCTACCACTATTACTTCTTTGTTGTATTTGAAATCTCCTGGAGTTTCCCTTGTGCATATCTCAATTTCCCCAACTAGAAAGTTAAATTCTTCCTAGGCATTAGAAGACTGAAGTTTTCACATTGTTGAATCTCTTTTAACACTTAACCACCCTGAATACAACAGGTATTTCAAAATTCAGACTTATTTGAATTAAATAATTACTGTTTTCATGTTTTCCAGACCCAGAGCAGGAATAAAGAGGAAATCCAGAGAGTAATAATCACAAGTGGGATAACCAGCATTTATATAAGGTTATTCAGTTTACATAGCTATTTCATATGCATTGTTAAACTTCATAGCTCTCTGACTATTCCTCTACAAAGCTATGGAAAAAGACAAAGAAACGAACAATCATAAAGAGTATCCTTGTACACAAGTTCATGCATTCATTCATTCAACAAATATTTGAATACCTGTTAAGTGTCAGAGGTGTCTAAGCTCCAGAGGTACAGCAATAAATCAATGTGCTTACCTCGGCCAGAGAATTTACATTCTGATGGGAAGAGAGAAATAAACAGAGAAATTCAAGTAGTGTAAAATGCTATAGAAAAAAACATAATAAGCCAGAAAAATAGATAACTTAATTCATCCGGGGAAGGCCTCTCAGGAGATGACATTTGAACAAAGACTTTACTGAAGTATGTGAGAAAACTACTCTGAGAGAAAAGCAGTTCAGATAAAAGGAACAAGTACCAAGGCCCTAAGAAGGGAATGAATTTTGATGAGGAATGAGAAAAACAGTATGGTTTAAGCAAAGTGAAATAAGTAGAAATCAATAACCAACTAGTTAGGAGAGTTAAGTAGTGGCCAGATGGAGAATGGTCTTGTACAGAATTATAAGGAGTGTCAATTTTTATTCGAGTGTGGGAATCTTTTGGACGACTTTCAACCAGAAAGTATCATAACCATATTTACATTTCTAAAAGATCAACCTAGCAACTGTACATAGAATAAACTGTTGTCAGGGAGGGGACAAGAGTGAAAGCAGTGGAGCAAGTAGAGAAGCTATTTCAGTAGACAAGGTCATAGATGCAGTCCAGAACTAGGGGTCAAAGTGAAGCGGTAGAAGTGAAAAGAAACCAACTTCAAAATATTTTGGAAGAGAGAATTGAAAGATCTTGATATTGCGTTGGTTGTAGGATAGAAGGAAAAAAGAATCAAGGATGATGTTGTGTTTTGGGCTTGAACAACTAAGCGATGACATTTATGGGTAGGATAAACATTGGTGACGTTATACATTTTTTGGGGGGGTGAATTTCTGTGCTTTCGTTGCTTCCTTTATAAATTGTAAAAAGACTATTATGAGCCTCCTATAATTTTTTTAAAGATTCCATTTATTCACTTGACAGACAGAGATCACAAGCAGGCAGAGAGAGAAATAGGGAAGCAGGCTCCCCGCGGAGCAGAGAGCCAGATGCGGGGCCCGATCCAGGACCCTGAGATCATGACCCGAGCCGAAGTCATATGCCCTAACCCACCAAGCCACCCAGGCACCCTGAGCCTCCTAGAATTTTTATGAGGAGTAAATAAATTTCAAATTCTTAAAACCAGTTAGAAATTTCTCCAAATTAACTAGTTCTAGTTATAAATTAGCCAACCATGTCTAATTAATTACTCCATTTTTTTCTCCACAAAAATGGGTGAGATTCTCTCATGAGACTTCACACAGAGAGCGAACAAAATTTGTGGGGTTCATTTTTTTGAGTGGAAATAACTTGACGGTACTTAGCACACATTACCCACTTATGAGTCATTTCAAAGCATTAGGATGTGGGAAAACTTTTCAACATCTGTTCTTATGGCTGAGCAATACCGGCGAGGAAACTGATTTTCAGTGTAAAAGAGTGACTTCGAGCCAGAATTCTTATTCCAGCTGCTACAATTATAATAATAACATTATAATAAATCACTAAGGACTAAAATTGCCTCTCCTCTGGCCCTGCGAATCAAAACCAAAAATCTCCATAAAGTCAAGGAATTATTCATATGAAAACCAGTTTCAAGATCGGTTTGTACTTTATTGTGAATTTTCATTTCAATAGGATTAAGATTCCTTTTTAGCTTCAAGCAAGCCATTGCCTCACTTATCCTGGCCACCAAAAACACATGAACAATAATCACATGATTCAAACAGTGGTGGAAAAATCTGATTTCACAGAACCATGATAAACATTAATATTTTAGTTTCTAGTCAATTGAAATGAAAAAAAAAAAAAAAACCAAAGAGGTAAAAAAAAATAACCATCATCAAGCATAGGTTCATCAATTGTATCCCTCTAATTGGGGATTTTTATAACAAGGGAGACTATAAATGTGTTATAGCAGTAGAAAGTGATAGGAAACTAGTTAGGAAAGGGCATATATGGAATATCTGTACCTTCTGCTCAATTTTGCCATGGACCTATAACTGCTCTAAAAAAAATCAATTTTTAAAAACCACATTTCTCTAAAATCCTCCAATTGTGAGGTACAACTATACTAATCACTCACTATACAGACTTTCTTTGGTGCATTTTTAGGTTGCAACTTTTGAACACTACCTTTTGTAGTAATCTCCTAAAAAGTAGAATCCAAACTTTGTAGAATAGCAAAACCAACAAAGATCGTATCACCTCATCTCTAATTACAGTAGTACCTGCCATTTGTCTGTCCTGCATGTTATGACATACCTGGCTTCGAAAACATTATTTTCCCACATTTCTTCAAAGTTCTAAGTGTTTGTTTATTGTGTTGGAGCCCTTCAACCTCCACCCAGTTCATACTCAGGCCCAGCAAACTATGGTGATTGCTTTCCTTTCATTATCTTGAAACTAACTAGTATCTATAAAGTAGCCATGTAATTTATCATCCTAACCAGAGGCCCCCTCCCTGCCCCAGGGCAAAAAAGTAAAGTAGGACTATCTCAGGCAAATCCTGAAGTATGGCTTCCCTTTACCTCTGACATATTAGTACTACTTTGTAACTTTTCTAGTAGATTAATGTATAAATCTATTGTCTATTTAGCTAACATGTAAGCTCTTTAGCAGAAGGGATTGTTTGCTTCATTTCTATTCTCCATAAAACTCTCTTCATTAACAGGAAAAACTACATTTCGGAACCCCAACAATTTACCCTGCAATCTGGAGTTTGTACTTATAATTAAATGTACCAAAAAGTAAAACTCTTGAAAAAGACCAAAAATTAGTTTCATCAGCTGTTTTAATGATGCCCAGGGCATAGTTTACCTCCCTCAAACATGACTAACCCTAGATAAAAACTACTTTAAAATCTGAGAAACCTCGGGCGCCTGGATGGCTCAGTGGGTTAAGCCGCTGCCTTCGGCTCAGGTCATGATCCCAGGTCCTGGGTTCGAGCCCCACATCGGGCTTTCTGCTCAGCAGGGAGCCTGCTTCCTCCTCTCTCTCTGCCTGCCTCTCTGCTTACTTGTGATTTCTCTCTGTCAAATAAATAAATAAAATCTTTAAAAAAAAAAATCTGAGAAACCTGAATTAACTGTTAGTCTGTATTAACAGTTTTGAGAAGCTAAAAATTTAATAAAAATAATATTGGGTAGCATTTATTTACCTCTATATGCCTGTAGTATTACTTATCTACATTTTATAGATGAGAACCAAATGTAGGCACAGTAGTGGAAGTGCATGGTTCCTAAAGCCCAAGCTTTCTGCCCAGAGAATTGAAAAGGGGAGCCCCAGAGAAGGAGAAAGTACCATGGAGACTATAGAGAGGGATGAACTCAGGAGAGTGACCTCACAGAGTATATCTAGCAAGGATCAGGTCCTAATTTGCATATCAAAGACTTAGAGAATTTTGAAAGAACCAGGAAAATCTAACTCCCAGAAAAAATAATCAAAAGATGCTCACAAACATCACATGATTTAAGCAGTGGTGAAATAATCTGATCTCACGTAGTACTGTGATAAACATTACTATTTTAGTTTTCAATCAAGGGAAAGGAATACCTAAATGACAAAGATTATCTGACACACTTTAAAGCAGTACTGTAAAAATGTTCCTGCAAACAATTGTGAACTCTCTTGACATGCATGAAAACACAGAACATTTTAACAAAGATATAAAGAAGAACCAAATGGGAAAAAAAAATAAAGAACCAAATGGAAATTTTAGAACTCAGAAATATAACATCAAATGTTCTAACAAAAGGAAAAACAAAGAGTTACAAAGAAAGAAAAAAAGGGGGCGCCTGGGTGGCTCAGTTGGTTAAGTGTCTGTCTTCGGCTCAGGTCATGATCCCAGGGTCCTGGGATGAAGCCTCTCTGCTCAGCAGTGAGTCTGCTTCTCCCCCCGCCCTCCCTCTGTGCTCTTTCTCTGTCTCAAATAAATAAATAAATAAAATCTTTTTTAAAAGGTGGGGGGGGGAGAAGAAAAAGAATGTGATGCTGAAAAAAAATTTGAGGGAAAAATGGCTGAAAACCTCCTAAGTTTGGTGAAAGATAAAAACCTACAGATTCAAAATGCTCAGCAGGCCTCAAGCAGAAAACCTCAAAGGAATCCACATATAGGGACTTCATAATCATACTGTTGAAGACAAAAGACAAAGAAAAAAATCTTGAAAGCAGCCAGAGAACAACTATGTATTATTGACAAAGACACAATTTGAATGACTACAGATTTTTCATCGGAAACCAGACAACAATACTAGAAGGAAGCCTAGAATATCAGGAATGAAAAAAGAGCAATAGCAATGGTAAATATCTGGATGAATATCACAGACTGTTCTCTTCAGTTCTTTAAAATCTGTGCTTTTTGATATAAAAATTATAACATTGCCTCATGGGGTTTTCAATATATACAAACATAAAGAGGAGAGGATAATACAGTGGTAAGTTTTCTACATTGCACTTTATTTGTTTTAAGATTTTATTTATTTATTTAAGAGAGAACACAAGCAGGGGGAGCAACAGAATGAGAGGGAAAAACAGACTCCCAATTGAGCAAGGAGCTTGATGTGGGGCTTGATCCCAGGAACCCAAGATCATGACCTGAGCCAAAGGTAGACACTTAACCATCAGAGCCACCCAGGCACCCCTCTACATTGCACTTTAAGTGGTAAAATAGATTCAAGTAGACTATCAAAGTTTGTATATTGTCATCCCTAATAGAACCATTCATACAGTCAAAATATTTTGCCTTAAAGATTAATATTTGGGGTGCCTGGTTGGCTCAGTCAGTTAAGACTCTGCCTTCATCCCAGGTCATGACCCCCGGGTGCTGGTATCAAGTCCCCCATGGGAGTCCTTACTCAATGGGGGTCTGCTTCTCCCTCTCCCCCACCCCGCTCATACTCACACATACTCTAATAAATTTTTCAAAAAAAATTTTTTTTAAAAAGACTAAAATTTAAGTTTTCAACTTTTCTCATGACAGAGTATATTTAGGAGAAAGAACACACTAAAACACTTCTCTCCATTACAGAACTTTCTCCCAGATATTTGGAAGATGAAAATATCATCATTCATTAATGTTACCAAAACAAATCTAATGCACAGCTTATGAAGGCAGTGCTAAAAAAAAAAAAAAAAAAAAAACCTGTATTTTATATGATTAATGCTTCTAACTTCTAGATTCTGATAGACTGCCTCCAAGATGGCCCTCAATGATGCCCAGCTCCTAATACTCATGCCCCCTGTAGCTGCCTCCTATATTGTCTCAGTATGGTTTATACAACTAACAAAACACAGAACTGTTATCTATTTTTTAGGTTAGGTTACAAAAGACAGTGAGCCTTCTGCCTTGTTCTTTCTCCTATCATTAGGAGAAATTTAATTAATTTAACTAATAGTAGTTAAATATAACTAATACTTAACTATTAGTTAAATATAACTAATATTTAACTAATAGGGGAAAGTTAATGTAAGGGCCTGGTTGGCCAGAGGGAGCCATTTTGTTGCAGTGAATTTAGATTGACCCTATGCAGTGAACTTAGATTGACCCCGCCCCTCCCAGAGGAGCTTACTTGCAAAGCCTAGATACAAGGGCGAGTCAGGCCAGGTGAAGACATCCAGTCAGAGGGGCACACATATATTTACTGAGGTGAGATCCCATTGGCCACCTGTGTGTGGGCGGGGCTCAACCGCCCCTATAAAGTTTAGTCTGCGAGGCTGAGGCTGGGGGAGGAGTAGAAGAGTCCTTGGAGGAGTAGAAGAGTCGTCAGAGCCGGGAGAGCTGTCAGAGCCGTCAGAGCCGTCAGAGCTCTTATAAGAGCCGTCAGAGTTCTTGTAAGAGCCGTCAGAGCCGTCAGAGCTCTTTTAAGAGCCGTCAGAGCTGTGAGAGCCGCGAGAGCCGCCAGCGGCCCCGCCGCCCCAAGCCGTGGCCTTGCCGGAGCAGCCCTTGTCCGGGGAGCGGCCCTGTCTGGGGAGCAGCCCCGTCCAGAGCGGCCGCGTTGGGAGCGGCCTTGCCGGGGTCGTCGTCACCTTTTCGTAAGAGACAGCCCTGACCGGTCAGTTTGATTCTTGATGCTTGGCATGAAATAAAGCTTTGCTTGACCTTCGCTTTGTATCAGTCTCATTCCTTTGATCACGGACCCCAACATTAACTAATATATTGTGAGAAGCCCTACAGGGCACACGTGACAAGTAACTGAGGCCACCTACCAACACATATCCTCCAGGCCCTAGTGAAGCCTTTAGATGACTGTGGCCCTGCTTGGGCCCTACATGATTCTGTAACCGAGCTTAGTGGTTCCCAGATTCCGAACACTCAGAAACTTGAAGATGTTCGTTGTTTAAGGCTACTAAGTTCCGAGGTATTACACAGCAGTATATAACTAATACATATTTTAATCTTTGAGGCACATGGTAGAGAACTGTTTTACAAAATACTGAGAAGAACCAGTGTGTGGATGTGATATTGTGATATAATAAGAAACACATATTTTGACCTTTGTCCCAGGCTCCTGGCTAGAGCATCTAAAACCTTTGTGATTTCTTAGGTGATAAAGGCGCTAGGAACAACTTTTATCTTTGGTCACTGACTCTTATTCTTACAAAGGTCCTAAATCCCCTGGAATTTCTCCAGTACAAACATCTTTTGTTTTAATGAGATAACTCTTTCTCAGTGGGCTCACTAACATACACCCTTTTTCTCCTGGGAGGGAGGAGTTTCAGATTAATAACTGATCACACCTAAATGATAAAGCCTCTATAAAAATCCCTGAAGTATGGGATTCAGAGCTTCCAGGTTGGTGAACACACATGCAGTGAGGGTGGTTCACCCCAAGCCAATGGGATCGGAGGCTCCTCTGCTTGGGGCTGTTCTGGACCTTACCTGGTGTATCTTTTTTTTTTTTAGAAATATCTTTTGTAACTTTTGTATATAATAAACCAGTAAATGTTTCCCTGAATTCTTGTGAGCTGTTCTAGCAAAAAATTACCAGACTTGAGGGGGCTATGCAAACCGATTTACAGCCAGTTGATCAGAAATGTATGACAACCTAGGACTTGGAATTGGTTTCTGAAGTGAGGGCAGTCTTGTGACACTGAGGCCTTAACTTGTGGGAATCTGGTGATAACTCTAAGTGTCAGAACTGAATTGAATTGTAGGACACCCTGCTAATGTCTACAGAAAATTGGAGAATCGCTTGGTGTAGGAAATCTTACACATCTGATGTATGTGAGTAAAGAAGAAATGTTTTCCTTTCAGCGGACATGGTTAAATAATGCAGTTAAATAACTTATATCCATAGATCGGAATACTAAAGATTGAGGAGGCTCTGCGAAATACTGAGAGAAAAATCTTCATAAGAAGTAAACACCTCTTGCATGTCTGTGCATAGATTATCACAAGATGAGGGAAATGCTGGCTGCCTCCGGAACTGAGGTGGGAATTTCCCATAATGTATTTCATCATCATTTCATAATCATGAATTTTCCATAATGTATTATACTACTGATCTACATCACATAGGCAAACAAAATTAGAAAATAAAAGACAAACATGGGGCGCCTGGGTGGCTCAGTGGGTTAAGCCTCTGCCTTCGGCTCAGGTCATGGTCTTAGGGTCCTGGGATCGAGCCCCGCATCGGGCTCTCTGCTCAGCAGAGAGCCTGCTTCCCTTCCTCTCTCTCTCTGCCTGCCTCTCTGCCTACTTGTGATCTCTGTCTGTCAAATAACTAAATAAAATCTTTAAAAAAAAAAGAAAAGACAAACATTAAAACATTACTTTTGATTGCATAATATCTTCAGCTCCTTAAAAAATAGGCCTAAACACAATCCTAGGAACAGATACAAGAAAAGGGCTAATATTAGCATTTGCAGTTATGTCTTCAACCAAAAATGTTTCTAGTATTAATAGCTACTACTATCTGGAATTGGGGCTCCATTGAACTAAAAATGTGATCTAGCTAAGAGTAACATTTTCACATTAAAAAACTGATTTGAAAAAAAAAGATAACATTGGCATGCTTGGGTGGCTCAGCTGGTTAAACGTCTGCATTGGGCTCGGGTCATGATCCCAGAGTCCTGGGATCGAGTACTGCATGAGGCTCCTTCCTCAGCAGGGAGCCTGCTTCTCCTTCTGCCCGCTGCTCAGCTTGCTTGTACTGATAAATCTTTTTTTAAAAGTATCAGAAAAATAAAGATTACATAATCCATTATTCTAATCAAGTGGAAATTTTAATTTCATGTAGACACAGGATTTACAATCACTGGCAGAAAAAGTAAAAATGGCTAAATGAATTTTAATATACATTCAGATTTGTTGAATTTCTAGTTGGTGCACCTAAGATGGTATCAGAGGTCTAAAAGATGGGAAAGAAACAAAAAATTAAAAAACAATAAAGGATGGAAAAACCCTTCACAATAAATCGACTTCTAAAGTGTCTACTAGGGGGCGCCTGGGTGGCTCAGTAGTTAAGCATCTGCCTTCATTCGGCTCAGGGCATGATCCGCAGAAAGCCTGCGTCTCCCTCTCCCACACCCGCTGCTTGTGTTCCCTCCCTGGCTGTGTCTCTGCCAAATAAATAAATAAAATCTTAAAAAAAAAAAAGTATCTATTAGTGGCTGTATCGCTGTCTTGGAAAGATCTGAAAAACAAACTCTTCAGTGTGCCTGGGTGGCTCAGTGGGTAAAAAGCATCTGCCTTCTACTCAAGTCATGATCTCGGCGTCCTGGGATTGAGCCCAACACCGGGCTCCCTGCTCAGTGGGGAGTCTGCTTCTCCTTATCCCCCCATTCATACGCTAATAAATAAAACCCTAAAAAAAAAAAAAAATCCCTCTTAGGTAACTATAAATCCTTCTTAAGGAACTAGCCACAATTGTTTTACCTGGAGCCCTGGTTCTCAATCTTGTTACTGAAAACTGGTATGCTTCGAGTTGCGCAGTTCCCAGCATACTGTGGATATTGAATGCATGAATTAACTCTTCAATCTCTTAGTAAGAGGTCTTCTAAATTAATAAATTTAAATTTTTTCTTATTGTAGAACAATTCATCACACCAAAATGACACTAAGTGTCTTGGTTTTTTCCTGTATTATTAAGTGCAACATAGTATCTCATCAAATGTTTATAAGCCATAACTAGCTTCACCACATTCTTAACCATATTCTATTGTTGGATATTTAGCCTGTTTCAATGTATTCTAAATTAAAATTAAAAAGTGAAGAGTGCAAAACTAAACATTACATATATTTTTAAGTTGTTACTCTAAAGCATGATCAAGGCAAAACACAAAGTTTGTATCATTAAAACAAACCAACAAAAATCCAGCAACATCAGGAACAGTTCACTGATTTATTAGATGAACAAACATATATCCATATAATCAATGAAAACTGTATGATATATAAAATAATTTAAGAAATGTTGGGAATTAGCAGCACCATCCGTTATTGAAATAGCAAGAAAAACTTCACATATTTTATGCAAACACGAGAAAAGAGTAACTACTTTAAGACCTAATAATGCCACTGAGTGTCTGGGATGATTGAGAGGGACACCTTTTTAGGCAAACCCACCTCCTTTTACTCCAAAGATTTGGGGAGTATATCTGATGATTAAGGTTTCAGAAAATGCTACTGAATTAAGAGATACTGCATAGAATTTTAATTAGAACAGGGAGACTAACACCAAGCTACTTTGAGCATGGCTCAACACTTTTGCTATGAAAAATTTAGTTCTGAATTATGAAATTAGAAATAAAAAATAATTTTTAAAAGACACTAGCTGTCTCTAAGAAACATTAAGTGGAACACAGGTCACTATGAAAATACATCACTTTTCCAGTTTGCTTAATAATTTACTTTAAAAAGTTGTGTAGTTTTCATCACAAGTGACTTATACAAATTTCTTAATAAGCATTTTTAAAAGTTTAAATGTATTTCTAAAATCTAATAGATTCTTTTGATTTTTTTTAACCTTTAGCCCTGTTGTTACATTTACTGTGTATCAGAGTAAGAGACTGAGTTTGTGTGAAGTATACAAATTTACACACATTTTACAGCAACTTATACCCTAACATCTACAAAATTCACATTTATAATACAAGCAAGTACAAGGCCAAGATAAAACTGTTGAATTCCAAAAAGTCAAACTGTATACTATTTTTATTTTGTCCCCTTAAAAAAAGTTCAAGTTCCGCACCAACTTCAAAAAGCCCTCTTAAATCCTTAGTTTGGAAAAAAAACATTTTTCAGATACATTTCAGCAGACACAAACAGTTTTTCTGTGCTGATGAAGTAAAGGATTTCCAATTTTCTTCTGGCCCCGAAGTCTGCGTCGCATGGTAAGTTTAACAGAGTTCTTTCGCTGTGAGCTGGTGGGAAGGCTTGCAGGCTGAGCACCACTACTTCGACTTAAACCATTTCTTCTGTGCTTCTTCATGAGAGGGCCAGAATTGGATTCTTCTAATGTCCTTTTAAAGTTTGCTGGAGGGGTTCTTTCAACTTCTTGGGCTTTCATTTGACCTGGAGTTGACATCTTTACATTTTTTTGGTCCATGATGGTATTTGTTGAATTGGTAGGCACAAGGCCAACTGACAGGCTATTATTCAAAGAATCATGTATCCTTAAAGTCAGGGCTTTAGTGCAATTTTCTTCAAGGGGCTCTGGATCTTTTGAGGGTATGACTGTCGGCTGGACATTCCCTCGAGCTACCTCCGCTGGGACTTCTACATAATTCTCTGAGAAGGCATTACTACGAATAAGGGCAGGTACATGGTCCTTAGAGTTCAGCCGTGGCCATGGGTCCTCCTCCAGCGACTAAAAAACAAGAAAGGTAAGCCAAATAAATAATTTATCATAGAATTCAGCTTAATCATTAGGAGACAAGCTGAAGTTTCATTAGAATAAGTGAAAAATTTGGTTGGTTGGTTGATTTCCTACTTATTTTTTTCTATATTCTCATTTCTGAATATTTAGTAGTAGAGAAAATGTAAACTGCAATATTAAAGCAATCATGCCATACTGTAAACTCATATTGTTGCTTTGTACCTATCTCCCAAACACTAGAGACTGTTCTAGAACTTGAGAAAAGCGGGATGTCTGAGAACCTAGAGAACATGGCTGGGGCAATTCTCAAAGAAATAAATGAAAATTATATGGAAACTTTCAGGTATTCTTTTTTTAAAAGCTTGATGGGTCATTTAGATATGCACCACTCGTTTATATACGGTGTCCTAGATCTACATATACTCAGAATATTTTTCCTATCAAACCCAAATCTCTCATAGTACTAATACTTTATAAAATCGTTAATAGTTCCTCAAGAACAGAGTTTAAGCATAAATACTGTCTTCCTCAAGTACATAACATTTCCCTCAAATCTTTTTCTCCTTTAATCAAATCATGTATTAAAATATTAATATATTCTGAAGTAAACCCTTTTGTAGAAGGATAAATGAAAGCATATTATCTGGTCTTCCACTGATATAAAAATCCCTTAGAAATAAACGCCTTTCAAAAAGACGCTATAGAAAAGTATACTTATAAAAGAATGTTTCCTTTAATGGTTCTAGAATTGAGAAGAAAAGGGAAATTTAAGCCACCCAAAAGCATTTCAATCTCACCATAAACATGAACATGCTTCAGTGGAAAAAAATGTATTGACTTTAGGTCAACTAGAAGCTGGAGATGAGAAACCCCAGTTCCTAATTTGGGACTGCCTCAGAAAGATTGCTGCTGCTGCTGCTGCTGCTGCTGCTGCTGCTGCTGCTGCTGCTGCTGCTGCTGTTTTTCTGTGGGTTTTTTTCTTTTTTTACTAGGAAAATACTCTTTCTGCAGTCATTGATTCATTTATTTCTTTTACATTGCATAGTTTACTGAAACCACAATTCTTCTTATCTGTTTTATTTTATATTTTAAAGATTTTATTTGACAGAGAAGTGAGAGAGAGCCAAAGAGCACAACTGGGAGGGAATGGCAGAGGGAAAAAGAGAAGAAAGCTCCCTGCTGAGAAGGGAACCCACCCCCCCAAATGCAGGGCTCCATCTCAGGACCCTGGGATCATGACCTGAGCCAAGGGCAGACGCTTAACCAACTGAGCCACCCAGCCCCTTTTCTTATCTGTTTTAACACTGACTAGGTGTTAGGTAGCAACCTTGTTTCAAAGTATCAGTATTGAGAAAGGTTAACAGGATAGTCTTCATTCCAGAATATTTACATATGGCTTTCAAAAATATCAGCAAGAGATGTATGTGAGTTCATCCTTTTGCAATAGGTTGATTCCAATACCTACCCTGGTCACAAGCATGTTCTGGATAATCACAGAAAACTATACCTACTCATAAGAAATTGTTGAGCCAGAGTTTGTCCTGCTTTAATAAAGAAAAAAGGATTTACAGTAAGATCAGGCAGACAGAGAAGGCCCCCTACTACCAGTCACATCACTAAA
This sequence comes from Lutra lutra, assembly GCF_902655055.1. Classification (NCBI taxonomy): domain Eukaryota; kingdom Metazoa; phylum Chordata; class Mammalia; order Carnivora; family Mustelidae; genus Lutra; species Lutra lutra. The sequence goes on from NC_062293.1 coordinate 35,766,686, forward strand.
TTAGGCAAAAGAAAGTAATAACCAAGCCACTGGTAGGAATAGAACATGCTGCTCTAGTTTGTAAAACAAGGTTAGATATTAGATGGAATTCTTTTATAAAAGAAAACCAATGGAACAATTTCAGAGTTAATACGATTTATTTTAATTTCTGTTGTGTTCTTTTTATTTTATTTATTTTATTTGAGAGAGAGAGAAAAAGAAATGGGGAGGCTCAGAAGGGAAGAAAGAGAGAGGGGAGCAGAAACCCCACTGAGCAGGAAGACCAATACAGGGCTCGATGCAGGGCTCGATTCCAGGACCCAGAGATCATGATCTGAGTCTAAACCACCCAGGTGCCCCTGTTCTGTCTTTTTATTTTTATTTTTTTTTTTTAAGATTTTATTTATTTATTCGACAGAGAGAAATCACAAGTAGGCAGAGAGGCAGGCAGAGAGAGAGGAGGAAGCAGGCTCCCTGCTGAGCAGAAAGCCCGATGCGGGGCTCGAACCCAGGACCTGGGATCATGACCTGAGCTGAAGGCAGCGGCTTAACCCACTGAGCCACCCAGGTGCCCCCTTGTTCTGTCTTTTTAAATTCACAAGATTATTATTCTGACACTACATGTGTGCTGGCTTTTCTTCCCCCACTTCCTTCTTGAACTTTCCCTTTTCCTGCTCTTTTTATTGGCATTCTGCGGGAATACACTGCATCTGTTAGCACAGGCAATTGCTCAGACTTCTCAGACTCATCCCAGATGAATTACCTGTATTGCTAAATCTTTTTACATGTACATAAAATGTAATATTGAGAAATTACCTCCTAAAAACACAAACTTTAAAAGCTTTACTACTTCAGAGATCAACTTCCTTGCTCCACCAATCTTATAATCCAACATTAAATCTAACTGAAAATTGGGGTGCCTGGGTGGGTGGCTCAGTGGGTTGGGCCGCTGCCTTCGGCTCAGGTCATGATCTCAGGGTCCTGGGATCGAGTCCCACATCGGGCTCTCTGCTCAGCGGGAGGCCTGCTTCCCTCTCTCTCTCTCTCTGCCTGCCTCTCCGTCTACTTGTGATCTCTCTCTGTCAAATAAATAAATAAAATCTTTAAAAAAAAAAAATCTAACTGAAAATTGTGCCTAGAACACAACTGAAACTAAATGTTAATTTTCTGAAAGAACTCCCTTCCTCATTCCTCCTTCCAATAACTCTTGGCTTATTAAAAAAAAGAGCTATATTGGGGTGTCTGGGTGGCTCAGTCAGTTAAATGTCTGCCTTTGGCTCAGGTCATGATCCAGCCCCTCATCGGGCTCCCTGCTCAGCAGGGAACCTGCTTTTCCCTCTTCCTGCTGCTCCCCCTGCTTGTGCAATCTCTCTCACTCTCTGTCATTTAAATAAATAAAATCTAAAATAACCAAAAGCAAACAAAAAGCTAAATTTAGTTTCGCCCTAAAGAAAGGACAGAGAAAAATGTGTGCCAGAGTAATATATCACTTAAACAGAGGTATTTCTACCATATTCATCCCAAAACAAAGATCTGACTACTTGTATACCTTGGGATCCATACAGAAGCTGACATGTCTATAAATAGATAAACCTAGTCTCAAATGCCTACTCTAAATGTGGGAAAGTATTAAAAACTAAGCTGACCAAAATGTCATTCTATTTATCTAGATGTTACTAAATATGGGATTATTTTACCAAGAAAATAAATCAAGAGATTACATGTGTAGTCGTGGTTGTCAATTAAGATAAAACACAATGTCTTGGGCTGAGATTTGTCTTTATTTACTTGTTAGGTCAGAGCTAACATCACTAATTATTCTGAATGGCTCCAAATATTTTCCTATATTTTGGTGGGGCTAACTGGTTAACTACCAATGCCTAAATATAAGTTAGTGTATACATAAATCTTCGTATCTTTATTATTATTAGATCATTATGTCTCCAGATTTTCAGAAATAATTTAAAAAACATTTTAATGTTTAATGTTTAATGTTTAAATGTTTAATGTTTAAATGTTTAATGTTTAAAAAACATTTTATATAGGGGCCCCTGGGTGGCTCAGTGGTTTGGGTGATTGACTCTTGGTTTCAGCTCAGGTTGTGAGATTGAGCCTGGCGTTGGGCTCCGCATTGGGCGTGGAGCCTGCTGAAGATTCTCTCGCTCCCTATTCCCCTCTGCCCCTCACTCACACATGCTCTCTCTCAAAAATACAAAAATAAAAGCACATTCTCAGAAGTCCCACGTATAACAAAGCAGTTATCAGTACTACTAATTTTTAGTAGGAAAATACTGGGATGAAATCATAAAAAGGGAAATACAGTATCATTTAAATTTACTTCACAGCATATCTTAAACTCATTCAAAATTATCTAAGAAGAGGAATAATGTTTCTTGTCCATGTTATTAGACAGCCAGTTCTAAGATCTGATATCCTAAGGTCCACTTCAATCTGTAGTCTGTATGATCTTATCCAAATTGCTTAATCTCTCAGTCTTATCTATAAGATGGAATAATATCTGCACTAGTTACCCATTCCATTTATGAGGTTCAAATGAAATATATACGAAAGTACTTCACAAACTTAAATGTTTATAAATGTTCATAGTATTAGAAAGGGATTGTTAAAATATTGTTATGTACATCTCCTTTCTATTAAGCACTGTGCACACACCTGGCATGCAGAACAGTACTGATGGGAAGATGAATCAATGATAGTAAGTTACATGACAAAGATCCATCACTTTCTTGAACCTAATTCAAATCCAAAATCCTATGATACAAAGAATCTGAAAAACTTTTCAGGCAATTCTAACCAAAGAAATTCTATTTAAAAAACCTCGAATACTATAGAGAACTGTATACCTTGACTGGCGGTGTAGAACATGGAGAAGGAGTCATCACGCAGGTTTCTTGACTATTATACGAAGGACTATCAGTCAGGTTCAGATAGAGCTCATCTTCACTGGTGAAATTTCCCTGGCTGTCCACTCCTGGAGAAATGCAGATCACTATAGCACTAGTATTATCTGCTCGAAGCATACGCTGCCTCCAGCGGCCTAGTGCTCGATTCACAAGCATTTTGGCACAAGATTGTCCATGTTCACCCTGTATTTAAAAGAACAAAGAGAAAAAAAAAGAACAAAGAGAGAGAAGGTTAACAACTCAGATTTAGTTCCCACTACACCTGTATCAAATTAAAAACAAAGTACTCAATATGGCTCACATAAATAAAATTTCCTAAATTTCAAACATTATCCATAGACCCCATAACTATGTTAAGAGTATTGCTCTATTTTTTTTTTAAATAATAAGACAAGGCCTTATCCTGTGGTTAAATTCCACCTGTGTTTTTATCTTTTTAGTAGCAAGAAACTCAGTCTTCACTGTAATAGGAAAAGTTATACAGAAGTTATCTAAAATGGAAAGTAAACATCAAGCTATTACAGATAAACAATTTGCAAACGAGATAATCAGGCATGGCAAAAACAAAAAACAAAAAACAACAAAAAAAAAACCCTCATTGCAAAGGGCCAATCTTCTCCTAAAATAAGAGCTTCTACAAATCAATGACAATAATATTTTGTCAAAGAATATGAACAAAATTCAGAGACAAGAAAATATAAACTGTTAAATATATACAATTGACCCTTGAACAATGGGGGGGGGGGGAGTTGGAGGTGCCAACTCCCCCATACAAATGAAAGTCCATGCATAACTTTTTATTCCCCTCAAACTTAACTACTAATAGCCTACTGTTGACCACAAGTCTTACCAATAAAATTAAGTTGATTAGCACATATTTTGTATATTATCTGTATTATATACTGTATTCTTACAATAAAGCCAGGGAAAAAAATTATAAAGAGAAAATACCTGTATGGTGCTGTATATACCTAAGAGAAATGAAAACATATCCATACAAAAACTTGTATGTGAATGTTCACAAAAGTCATTCATAAGAGCCCCAAAGTGGAAACAACCCAAATATCCATCAACTGGTAAATGGATGGATAATTAAATGTTATATATCCGTTAATGGAAAATTATTCAGCCCTAACAAGGAATAAAGTACTTTTATTTACAAGCAACATGGATGAACCTTGAAAATATTATGCTTAAGTGAAAGAAGTCAAATACGGAGGTCACATATTATATGATCTCTTTACATGAAATATCCAAAACAGGCCAATATAAAGAGAGACAGAAAGATCAGTGGTTGCCAGTGGGTGGGGCTAACAGGAGACAGTGAATGACTACTGACAATTATGGGTTTTGGAGGCAGTGATAAAAATGTTCTGGAATGAGATAGTGGTAACGGTTGCACAACTTAGAGAATATAGTAAGAACCACTGAATTAGTTATACATTTTTTTTTAAGAGGATTTTTTTTTAAGGTTTTATTTATTTATTTGATAGAGGATACAGCAAGAGAGGGAACACAAGCAGGGGGAGTGGGAGAGGGAGAAACAGGCTTCCCACTGAGCAGGGAGCCCAATGCGGGGCTCATCAGGGACCCGAGCCAAAGGCAGACACTTAACAACTGAGCCACCCAGGCGCCCCTGAGTTATACATTTTAAAAAGGTAAAATTTTGGGCACCTGGGTGGCTCAGTTGGTTAAGCAACTGCCTTTGACTCAGGTCATGATCCCACGGATCCTGCTTCTCTCTGTCTCCCTCTGCCTGCCACTACCCCCTGCTTGTGTGGTCTCTCTCTGTGTCGAATAAATAAAATCTTAAAATAAAATAAAATAAAAAATAAAAAAGGTAAAATTTTGTGGTATATGAATTATATCTCAATTTTTTAAAAAGGATTAACGAGGTTTCATAGGCCATTAAGGGCTATTCATAACAAAGTCTGTGGTTATGTGTTTATCTAATTTATATCCTGTCTCATTCCCCTTATGAGCTGCAAAGTTTGTTTTACATAATTCTAGAGCCAGGCAAATGGAATACCTACTCAAAGTGAACATCCTAGACCTATGACAAAGTAGCAGAACAATGTATAGACAACAATATCAAATTATTGAGTTATTTCTCACCATCAAGTATTTCTTCTCCTCTTGGTCCTGGCACATTGAGATGGCATCTTGAGGTGGAATCATATTCCAAAGTCCATCACTCCCCAAAATAATATACTTGTGCTTCTGGGGGTCAAGAGTGTGGACACTTGTGTCTGGTTCAGGTGACACCACAAACTCACCACTGAAGAAATCATAGCTCCACAAATCACCTGGGGGGCGGGGCAGAAATAAGAAGCAAGAAGTGTTATTTCCAGGCTAGTAATATTTTGTCACAGATTAAAGGAGAGAATCTACACATTCATCAAAATAGATGCAGAAAAGCAACTGATAACATTCAAAATCCATACCTGATTTAAGGAAAAAAAACAAACTGGGGCGCCTGGGTGACTCAATGGGTTGAGCCTCTGCCTTCAGCTCAGGTCATGATCTCAGGGTCTTGGGATCTAGCCCCACATCGGGCTCTTTGGTCGGTAGGGAGCCTGCTTCCCCCTCTCTCTCTGCCTGCCTCTCTGCCTACTTGTAATCTCTCTCTGTCAAATAAATAAATAAAATCTTAAAAATAAAATAAAATAAGAACTACTTGGGGTACCTGGTGGCACAGTCAGTTGAGTGTCTGACTCTTGCTTTAGGTTCAGGTCATGATCTCAGGTCGTGGGATCAAGCCCTGCAACAGGCTTCCCACTCCATGGGGAGTCTGCTAAAGATTCTTTATCCCTTCTCCATCTTCCTCTACCCACCTCCTAGCTTGTGCTCTTTCTCTCTCTCTCTCAAATAAAGAAATCTTAAAAAAAAGGGGGAAGGTGGGGTGCTTGGGTGGCTCAGTGGGTTAAGCCTCTGCCTTTAGCTCAGGTTATGATCTAAGGGTCCTGGGATCGAGCCCCACATCGGGCTCTCTGCTTGGCGGGCAACATGCTTCCCCCTTTTCTCTGCATGCCTCTCTGCCTATTTGTGATCTCTCTGTCAAATAAATAAATAAAATCTTTTTTAAAAAGGTGGGGGGAGGGAGGGAGGAAGTGAGGAAGAGAACTCTTACTTTTCTTCGATATGTAAGACAAAGTTAAGTGGAGCAATCTAACTTTTTTTTTACTCCCCCAAACTGGGAAAAGAATAGACAAAAAGAAGAAAACATTAATCTCTGTCTCTTTTGTTTGTTGTGAACTACTCTGGGTAAAGACCTAAATTACAAGCAAAAGGTTTGGGGCACCTGGGTGGCTCAGTTAGTTAAGCATCTGTCTGCCTCAGGTCATGATCCCAGGGTCCTGGGATTGAGCCCCAAGTCAGGCTCCCTGCTCAGTGGGGAGCATGCTTCTCCCTTTCCCCTCTGCTCTCTCTCTCAAATAAAGACAGAAAGAAAATATTTTAAACCAAATAAAAGCAAAAGGTTTTCAGACAAGAGAGTGGTTTTAGCACTCTTTCAGCAGGTTTGACTTACTGCTAACCAAGAGGAAATCTCTTTGTCCTTTCTCTGCCTTACTTAAACTTCCCTTCATTAGGTCCTATCAAAAGTATTGTCCAATTAAAACACATTCACAGTCTAAGGGACAAGTAATTCAAATCAATTGCTCTACTTTAAAATAGCAAAATTCATTGTCAAATGAGCCCCTTGAAAGGTAAAGTGGCAATTCATCTCTCAGAGTAGCAAAAAAAAAAAAAACCCACACATGGGGCACCTGGCTGGCTCAGTTACTGGAGTGTGCCACTCTTGATCTTGGTGTTGCAGGTTCAAGCCCCCACATTGGGCATACAGATTACGTAAAAATAGTATCTTAAAAAAAAATAAAAACAAAACATGCAACACTAAAAGCTAATTATAATCCAAGTAAGCTCACAAAGATGCATTTACTTCTTTTTCTCTTTTTTTTTTTTTGAAGTTTTATTTATAATCTTTTCAGCGTCTTTCTTTATAAGCTTATGGATTCTCATGACTCTGAGATCATGACCTGAGCTGAAACCAAGAGTTGGACACAACTGACTGAGCCACCCAGGTGCCCCTTTTATTATTGTTTTAGTGCTCAAGTTGCTTTAAATTTGCCAGTGAAATTTCCTGGAATGTGAATTCTTAACAAACTCACTAGGTGAGTTGTATTCATGGTCAGATTTAAGAACATATGACATAGGCACAGTTCCCTTATTTAATCAGTTTAGAGAATCCTGGCTTTACCCGAGATAAAATGAGCAACGATCAGAACTGGTCCTTGAATTAAGTGTTTCTATCATTGGTCTATTGTTTGTACACCAAAATAGGATCAAAGAATATCATTCCTGCAGTAAAGGGAGAGCCTTTGGACATTGCGGCAAATGTTAGTTGTCTCCTTGATGACCATTTCCCTTTTGTCCTTAGTAGGAGCACTGGAAGGACACCAGAGAAGAAAAAGGCCTTTCTTCTGGTTTCAGTATATTCTCTGCTGGTTTTTGTGGCACATGGCAGCCCACAGTGCACAGGATACCCAGTACTCTTTACCTCTAGTGAGTTTTAACATTTTCCCCCCACTCCGTGGGTGGCTTCCCACAAAGCACTTCCAAAGAACCTCAATTCATCTACTCTTTAAACTGCAATCAATGGGCACCTGGGTGACTCAGTTATTAAACGTCGGCCTTCGGCTCAGGTCATGATCCCAGGGTCCTGGGATTGAGCCCTGCGGCAGGCTCCTTGCTCAGTGGGGAGCCTGCTTCTCCCTTTCCCTCTACCCCTCCCCTTGCTTGGGTTCCCTCTGTCAAATAAATAAATAATATCTTTAAACTGCGACCAAAATCATCCCTTGAAAACATAAATTTAAGGGGTGCCTGGGTGGCTCAGTCGGTTAAGCACCTGCCTTCGGCTCAGGTCATGATCTCAGAGTCCTTGGATCAACCCCCAGATCGGGCTCCCTGCTTGCAAGGAAACTCTTCTCCCTCTCTTCCTTGCTCATGCTCTCTCTTGCTATCTCTCTCTCAAATACATAAATACAATCTTTAAATAAAAAATAAAACATATCTAAGATGGATGGTGATGGTTGCAAAACACTGTGTAAATGAACTTAATACCACCACTGACTTGTAAACTTAAAATGGTTAAGATAGTAAAATTATGTATCTTTGCCATAATTAAAAACATACATACACCCAAATTTAGTTGTTTCCACTCCCACTCTGCAATAGCTTAGTCTTATTCCTAAGATACAACTCTTAACTACAATCTAAAAAAAAGTCATTTTATCTATGCCTCTTATTCTCATATCTCTGTTCCAGCTACACTGGCCTTCGTCAGAGTTCCTTATTATACTTACCTTCCTTTCTCTTATCAGAGCTGCTTGCAGATGCAGCTCCTATGCTTAGAACACAAGTTCTTCCTCTCTTAACAACTAGTAATTCTTCAAACTTCAGCTCAGTATCAAATATCTCTTGCCTCTCCAGCTAGGTATAATACCCTTATTTTAAGTTCTCATTAGCACATATCAAAGTATTTAGAGATGTAATTTTTCAGCTCGTTTAGGATCCGATGAATGCTTCTCCCCTTCTCTATAAGCTTCCAAGAGGACAAAGACCACATGCTTAGCACATATTGCACTCACTAAGTATCTGTTCAAGGAATAAATGATTTGCAAGATTCACATACAATTCTATCAGGCAGCCACTAGAAGGCACCTTTGCTACATCTGTATGCAAGTAATTCTAATCCTCATGAGTATCTAAAAATGGTACCAATTTCTGTTAAGCAAACTTTTCTTTCCCAAAAAGCTAGATTAAAAATGGTCATAAACCATAAGAATGGTGCTAAATACTATACCTTACTATGATCCAGTAAGTATTACCATGCAACAAGTTAAACTTTTTTTTTTTTTTTTTTAAGATTTTATTTATTTGTGGACACCTAGGTGACTCAGTCAGTTAAGAGTCTGCCTTTGGCTCAGGTCATGATCCCAGGCTCCTGGTCTTTTATAAGCTTTGGCCTAGGACCAGGAATAGCATGCACTTATAACATTTCTTTAGATTATAACATCTTGGCCAGAATACTACATAGGGAATATTGTGTCAGTCTCAGCACTATTCCTCATTAGTGATGATAATTTTGATTATTTAGTCAAGGTACTGCCTGATTTCTCTGTTCTCTAATTACTAGTTTTTTTCTTTTTTTAAAGCAAAGCTTATTAATTTTTAGTATCTCTACACCCAATATGGGTTATAACTCACCACCTGGAGATTAAGAGTTGCATATTCTTCCAACTGAGCCAGCCAGGCACCCCTAATTACTACTTTTTCTCTTTTGCAACTAAAAGCAGTCTATGGGGAGATATTTTATTTTATTTTATTTTATTTTTTTTAAAGATTTTATTTATTTGACAGAGAGAGATCACAAGTAGACAGAGAGGCAGGCAGAGAGAGAGAGAGGGAAGCAGGCTCCCTGCCGAGCAGAGAGCCCGATGCGGGCCTCGATCCCAGGACCCTGAGATCATGACCTGAGCCGAAGGCAGTGGCTTAACCCACTGAGCCACCCGGGCGCCCTATGGGGAGATATTTTAAAACAATGCTGATATACCACCGCTTAAGTACTTTTGAGTATCTGTGTAAAATAAACATTGAGGACTATATTTCTTTCTCTCTACATAGTTAACAAATATTGAATCAAGCTAAGGAAAAGACACAGATGGGGTGCCTGGGAGGCTCAGTCAGTTAAGTGCCTGATTCTTGGTTTCGGCTCAGGTCATGATCTCAGGGTTATCAGACTGAGCCCCAATGGGGCTCCACGTCACCACAGAGTCTGCTTGGGATTATCTCCCTGTCTCCCACCCTTTGCCCCTCTCCCTGCTTGTGCTTGTGCTCTAGTAAATAAATAAAATCTTTTAAAAAAAATCACATCAATATCTCTCTCCAAATACAGTAATCGATACCTTTTGGACTGACTATATATTCTATAAGAAGCTCAATGCTGCTATTAATTCCATCTCTGTCTCCCCACCCTCACACTACCCCAATAAAAACCAAAGTGTATGTAATAGAGAAATCTGACTGGTAGCAGTTCATAAGAAAAATATCTAACGACTGGAGCTATTTCAATAAACCAACAAATGTGATATGATTACTAAAAGCTAATGACAGATTCCAGGACTCTACTAGCAGAAGTACAATGCTCAGGTACCAGGAACAAAATATTTCCATCATACTTCAAACTGTTGAGACCACATCTTGCAGAATATCCTCAATTCTGGAACATTTAATGAAGAAATAAAGCAATATGACAAGAATAATGAAAGGTCTGAAGTCAGCCTAGAGGAAAGACTAGAAAAACATGCTAGCTAATTTTGAATACGTAAATGATGGTCATTATGCAAAAGGAAAAATAAATACACTGCCCTGTTTTTGTTTCAGCACACAAAACTAGAGCCAATATCTGAAAGATTCATGGTGGCAGATTTTAACTGACAATTATGCAAGAGTTTGTACTTTGAAATATTAAGATTTACTGAAGATATTCAAGTAGGAGTTGGATTACTTCTTGTCTGAATTACTATAGAGATACAGAAGTCAGAAAGAAAAGTAGAAAGTAGGAAGTCTGAAACAGAAAAACCAGTTGGTTTTCCTGCTCTTTCTGCCAATCCTTCATCTGTTCCTACTTTTCCACTACACAATCTCTTATGAGTTTCAAGGCTTAAAATGCTTGGCACACACACTTCATATATGCAAAATAACTTGGCATCTATTTTTCTAAATTGAAGGTTCAATTTTTTTTTTAAAGATTTATTTATTTGACAGAGAGAGATCACAAGTAGGCAGGCAGGCAGATTTTCGGGGAGGGGGAAACAGGCTCCCTGCTGAGCAGAGAACCCGATGTGCGATGTGCGGCTCTATCCCAGGACCCTGGGATCACGACCTGAGCTGAAGGCAGAGGCTTTAACCCACTGAGCCATCCAGGCACCCCTCAATTTACTGTTTGAATCTGAAGTAAGACCTTGCCCTCAGTATAATTAGTTGGATTCCCCATAAAAAAACCCCTCTGTTCTTGAGGTGCCTGGGAGGCTCAGTCGGGTTAAGTGTCTGACTCTTGGTTTTAGCTCAGATCCGTGATATCAAGGTCCTAGGATCAAGCCCCCTGTTGGGCTCCACCACTGAGCACAGATTTAGCTTGAGATTAATTCTCCTTCCCTCTCCCTCTGCCCCTCTGGCTCCTGTCCTCTAAAATAAATAATCTTTAAAAAAAAAACAAACAAACAAACAAAAAACGCTGTTCTTTAGTAATATTAATTACTTGCCAATTATCACATTCCTCCCTCTTTATCCTTGCTAACAACTGAAAGATCTATTACATCACATGGTTATACTATTAATGAATAACCTGGGAAACAGCCTTTGAGTTCTCCAAAAATCTACAAAATGTGTAGAGTGCCTAGACTACTGCTACAGGCCCCCAATAGTACCTTTGCCTTCAATTTTATCACCCTATAATTTTAACCACTACAGCACCAAAATGACCCTTTAAAAAAAAAAAAAAGAAGAAAGAAAGAAAAGAAAAGAAAAGAACTGGGGACAACTGGGTGGCTCAGTTAAGCATTTTGCCTTTAGCTCAGGTCATGATCCCAGGGTTCTAGGATCCAGTCCCACATCAGGCTCCTTGCTCCGTGGGAAGCCTGCTTTTCCCTCTGCCTGCTGTTCCCCCTGCTTACACTCTCCCTGACAAATTAATTGTTTAAAAACATGGATAATGGTCACTGCCCTATTTCAATAAACAGCAACAATAACATTTACAGAACATTTATTATGTGCCAGGCACTATTTTAACCACTTTACATATATTAAGTCATCCAATACTCACAACCGAATAAGGCAGGTACCATTATTAGCCCCATTTACAGCTGAAAAAACTGTCACATATATTAAGTAATTTACATATAGTAAGTGATTTGCCCTGTTTGTGCAGTAAATAACAACACTGGCATTGGACCCTAGGAATTTTGGCTCCAAAGTCTATCTCTTCACCACTGGTATACTTCCTCCACTCAATTACTTCCTGAAAGTATTTAAAATAAAATTCCCAGGCGCCTAGGTGGCTCAGTGGGTTAAAGCCTCTGCCTTCGGCTCAGGTCATGATCTCAGGGTCCTGGGATCGAGTCCCAAGTCAGGCTCTCTGCTCAGCAGGGAGCCTGCTTCCCCCTCTCTCTCTGCCTGCCTCTCTGCCTACTTGTGATCTTTCTCTGTATATCAAATAAATAAATAAGATCTTTAGGAAAAAAAACTGAATAAAATAAAATTCCTTATGATGGTCTAGCTATAAACCCTTATAAGGTTTATTTCTTGCCTACCACCCATAATGTCTGCACCAAACTCCTATTTTTTAGTATATGTGCTGCCGAAGTGAGCACTCTGCACCAAACTCCTTATCTTAACCTGCATGCCCTCCCTTTTTGCGTCCCAAACCAGGTAGATTAGAAAATAAGTATTTTTATTTTGTATGAACAATTCATTTAGCTAGCTAATGAGAAAGAGACCTTTGAAGGCTCTTAAGAGAAATATAAAAGGTGAAGTAGGGAAGCACATTTAAAGATAATTTTAAGGATAACACCAAGCCTAGACATATATTTACTTCCCTAAGTACTGGTGTGAATCACCAAAATGTTGAACATGACTCATGGTTAAAGAGCAACTGGCACTGAAATCCATTTTAACCTTCCCCTCCATTAAGTTTTAAAGCATTTACTATAACAACAGTGTATTTCTACCCCCATTATCAGTCAAATGAGGATTTAGTTCTTAGTCTCCTCTTTTATGTTACCACCATACAGTGTAGAAAATCTAGTGTGATTTACCAAATATAAGTCCTACTTACCAAGTGCTCTTGCTACTGCCAGAAAAGGAATCTGGTCAATAACTGTGCTCCTTCTAACAGGTCCATTGTGAGTGAGCCGAGGTCGTTTCCAAACTACACGATTCACGCCAGACTTGTTCATCACACTGAAAAAGAGTTCAAAAAAAATATTCTAAATGAATAAAATATAACAACTAAGGTAGCTTAATGTGGTAAATAACTAATATAATCAGATTATATGATCATGAAATAATGACTTATCTGTTTCAGACACAAAGATGCTTAAACCAAAATTCCTGTTCAGAGAGGAAACACAGAATAGCTAAGATTAACATGAGGAGAACTGAGATTGCTGAGGTAGTTTAGAAAGAACAGAGTAGAAGTAATGAGAAGAAAAATGAGTAGACAGCATGTCAGAGAAAAAAGCAAGATAATGTGATAATTAAGAAAACTGAAGGGAGGAAGAAGAGGTTATAAATAAATAGTGATTAAAAACCTGAAAAGGAGATGTAGTATAATTTTTGATGGATTTGAGGGTGCTGAAAACAGTACGACTTCAGTTTTAGTATTTTTAATTTGATGATATAACTCAACAGAAATATCATGTATTTAGATATTTCTGTAATTACAAGTATGAGAGTAGACTTTGGAAATGGATCAGCTGTAGAGATATAGATGTGGGAATCACAGAATAATAAAACTCTTAGAGGGGGTCCTGGATGGCTCACTGGGTTAAAGCCTCTGCCTTCGGCTCAGGTCGTGATCCCAGGGTCCTGAGATCAAGCCCTGTATCAGGCCTTCTGCTCAGCAGGGAGCTTGCTTCCTCCTCTCTCTCTCTCTACCTACTTGAGATCTCTGTCAAATAAATAAATAAAATCTTAAAAAAAAAAAAAAAGAAAACTCTTAGAAAGAAATCTGGCATAGCAGCAACAGAAATCTATAATTAATACACAGAATAATACATGCTAGGTTGCCTAAAACATGGAAATATGGTCAAATCTTTAAGCAAAAAAAGTAATAATGAAACCACAACAGAGGGGCACTTGGGTGGCCCAATCTGTTAAGCGTCTGCCTTTGGTTCAGGTCATGATCCTTGGGTCCTGGGATCGAGTCCTGGAATGGGCTCCCTGTTGAATGGAGGGTCTGCTTCTCTCTCTTCCTCTGGCCCTACCCCCTGCTCGTGTGCACGTGTACTCGCTCGCTCTCAGTCTCTCTCATAAATTAGAAAAAAAAACCACATACACTAGAGATGGTCTCTCAGCAGGTGCCTGGCATGACTGAAACAGTAAACTGACCCCTAAATAATCATGATCTGCCTGAACTTTAAAAAAAAAAAAAAAAAAAAAAATCAATGAAAGAAAGATGTTCCTCTGGAAGGCTAGAAAAGTTGGCGGAAAGAGCAGCAAAGAGAATTTTCAAGAAACACTATTAGCCTAAATTGATACTAAGTCCACCTGACAAGATACATGCATAAGAAAAAAAAAAAAAGATACATGCATAAGATGAGGTTGATCCCCAAGACTTTCAAAGATAGAGGACACTAAAATAACCTAATTAAGTCTTCTCACTTAGCACCCCTATACATCCAGAAACGCTTTGATTACAATCTGAAATTTCATTCATCTACGGCAGGCCAGCTGACAATAATATGTGGTTTCCTTGTTGGTTATTTTTCTCGTGATTAATGAGTACTAAGACATCCTGATATATACATGAGTCTTTATTAGTTTATTATGTTGACCTTGAGTAGCATGACTCTATCCTTCTAAACCTGATGAACACTGAAATGACACTGGCTTCAAGATGTTGAAAGCTGAAGACAGGACAAATAATGGTGACCACTCTCAAAGGAATGTCACTATAAAATACCATACACCTCAGCAGCTGCCAGCCAGTTAAGCCCCAACTACAGCTTTTCTATCTCTATTCCAACTTCAAAAGAATGAAAATACTAGAGAGAAAAGAGATAACAAAAGGAATAAAAATCCTAAGAGAAGCAAAATAAAGGCATAAGCCTTATAAATGAGAAATAACCACTCTGTGAGCCAAGAAAAACATCAATATGGCAGAAGAGCCTCAACCTTCTTTCTGAAATAGAAAACAAAATTATCTCACAAGGGGAAGCCAGGAGATTTAAGCAGCTCTGTCTCATGAAACTCTGCAAAGATCGAAATGTTCACTCTGTCCTGTGTGGCTACTGAGCCCTCTAACTGTGGCTAGTGCTAATGAGGAACTGAATTTTTTATTTTCATTGTAATTAAATTATACTGAAATTTAAATAGCCATATGTGGCTAGCAGCAACCATGTTAGATAGCAGAGAGGAGGAATAAAGCAAGTAGAGAATGGTCACTAAACGTTGTCAATCATTAATAACACAGAAGAGAAAGTCAAGAGTTGTTTGTTTACTATCTCTTTTGAGAACCCATTTAGTTTAATTCAGAGTCCTCAAAGCAACATTGTTCTACATCATAGCAAGTTAGAAAACCAAAGGTGGTCATTTTGTTATTTTATGTTTTCTTTAATACTTACCCTCAAAAAACAAACAGGAGAGTAAAGATTAAATCTACCATTCACAAGAAGAGACACAATAATTTTGCCTTCATACCACCTTAAGTCCTATTGTTCTTTCCTAAACCTGCTCCCTAAAATGTAAGGCTTAATACTTAATTATGGTAGCTACCCAAATTGTTTCCATTATAAATCTTAAGTAGGAGCCTTCTTGATATTTAATAGTCAAAGATATTATTGTCTCTATGCTTCTGAGGAACAAAAAACTAATGGTACTGGTTAAAACAAGTTTTAAATCCAGTATCAAAAAAACAAAGCAATCTCATAAAAGATGCTGCTTTTATTGCACTCCCTACTGCTGTTCTGTATGATTAAAAGGCATACACAAAGGCACAGCCTGATATGCAGAGAGCTGACTGAGCAGCAACAGAAGGCTGGAAAAACAGAGCACTGGCCAGTTGCCTAGGGTGAGACAGAGGGAAAGGAGGAAATAACTTATAATAAAACAGCTCAATTTGTGCAAAAAGACACCTGCTCCCAAATGGCAAAGAGCATGTGTCCAACCATGCAGATGGTATTTTAAGTGACAACACAAAAAACATAAACTCTAAAAAAAGTTATTAAAAATCAAAGAATATACAATTTAACAATTCATATAGAAAAATAAAGAATAGTCCAGCAAATATTTTTTAAAAGATCAATGAAAAGGGATCAGTACTACCAATATTAAAAATTATAATGAGCCACAATTTCTTTTTAAAAAGTATGCTACTCATACAAGAACATACAGTATAAAAATAGCCCAGAAAAAGACCCAAACTTATAAAGGAATCCAGTTTATAATTGCAAAGCTCACTTTGCATGACTATGAGCAGTGGTCTCAGATACAGACTGACCTTCACACTATAGGATCAAATAGATAACTTTGTAGGATATAGAACAGGAAACAGTATGCCAGCACAGCAGCTTCAGTTATGCTGTCTTCAGCAATCATCCTTAAGAGAAATCTAAGAGCCATTTTCTAGCACCCATAAACAAGCTTCATATGACCCACATAAACTTCATATGCCCCATGAATCAGTGTCCTATAATAGCCTTTGACTTACCGGTCCCTGCATAAGTCAAACTGCATGTGCACAGGGCAGCTAATAAGGTCTATATAGTCCACTCAAAATCTTCTCTATCCAAATACAGTTCCAATTCAAGGATCATTCTACCATAAAGCAATGTTACCTTATAACGGAACTGACATTCCATCTTAACCAGAGAAATGGTGCTAGAAGAGGGTTAAACTCAAGGTCATTTTCCCATTAAAGAGGGGTTTTATGCCTGGTTACCCTTCTAATCAGTAAGAAAAAGATACATAATTGTTCTAGTAGCTACTACTGGCCATTGAGAAAAAAATATTAACTTGTAGCCCTACTACACAACTCAGATTTTAAAATTCCAGAGAGTCTAAAGGTTAAAATGTATACGATAACAACCAAACAAGTACTAGAAAAGTGGTTCTCAAAATATGGTTCAGAGGCTCCTGGGAGTCCCCCAGACCTTTTCAAGGAGTCTACTAGGTCAAAATTATTTTCATAAGACCATGTGTATACAGTAGGGTTTCTGAGAGGCTATAAGATTTGATATGATATTATATAATAAAATGTGTCAATATTTGGATCTGTCTTAACTCAGCAGTATTTCACAAATGACCAATGCCTATGTTACAAAACCACACCTAGGGGCTATATACTACATGTTTCCAACTATATGATCTTCTGGAAAAAGCAAAAACTACGGAGATATACAGAGACAGGTGGTTCCCATGAGTAAGGGAGGAGGAAGGGATAAACAGGCAGAGCACACAGAATTTTTAGGACAGTGAAACTATAATGGTAGATACATGTCATTATATATCTGTCAAAACCCTAAAACATCCCTAATGTAAACTACAGGCTTTAGGTGATAATGGTACGTCAATGTAGGGTCATCAATTGTAATAAATACATCACTCGGCTAGAGGATGTTGATAGTGGGAGCTGTGCATTTAAGAAGAGGCAGGGAATATATAGGAACTCTCTGTACTTTCCATTTACTTTTGCAGTGAACTAAAACTGCTCCAAAAAATAAAGTCTATTAATAAAAAAAAAAGTCATTTAACCAAATGGCTCTTAATTGATACACCTATGGATCTGGAATGTAAGCATATAAAAAGGTCATTGATGTAATTTCAGTTACCAGAGCAACTGTGGCTCAGTTGGTTAAGCAACTGCCTTCAGCTCAGGTCAAGATCCTGGAGTCCCGGATCAAGTCCTGCATCCAGCTCCCTGCTCAGCAGGGACTCTGCGTCTCCCTCTGACCTTCTCCCCTCTCATTCTCTCTCTCTCTCCCTCTCTCATTCTCTCTCTTACATAAATAAGTAAAATCTTTAAAAAAAATAATTTCAGGGGTGCCTGGGTGGCTCAGTGGGTTAAGCCACTGCCTTCGGCTCAGGTCATGATCCCAGGTCCTGGGTTCAAGCCCCACATCGGGCTTTCTGCTCGGCAGGGAGCCTGCTTCCCCCCTCCCCCTCTGCCTGCCTCTCTGCCTACTTATGATCTCTATCTGACAAATAAATACATAAATAAATAATCTTTAAAAAAATAATAATTTCAGATACCACACTATTATTAACTTTTACGAAACTACCTCTTTTTGAGTTTTAGAATAATATCAAAGAAGACTATCTCCATAAACGGAAAAACTATTAAAATAATCCCCCTTTTGCAATTATATACCTATGAAAGACCAGTTTTACTTCTGATACTGCAACCAAAAAACATATAAGATTGAAGGCAGAAGCAGTTATGAGAATCTAGATGTCACCTATTAAGCCAGACATTAAGCAGACTTTGTGTAAAACAATTCCAAGCCTCTCCCTAAATATCTGTTTTGGGAAACAGCTATTTTTTCATTAAAAAAATATTCTTTATGTTAACACAATGGGTTTACTTTTCTTTTTTTTTTTTTGAAGATTTTTATTTATTCATGAGAGACCGAGAGAGAGAGAGAGAGAGAGAGAGGGAGAGAGAGAGAAGCAGTTGGAACTCGATCCTAGAACCCTAAGATCATGACCTGAGTCAAAGACAGATACTTAACTGACTGAGCCACCCAGGTGCCCAACGCAGTGGGTTTTATATTGTTATTTTTCAGAGTGTATGGGTGGCCTAGTCAGTTGAGCATCTGACTCTTGATTTCAGCTCGGGTCATAATCTTAAGGTCCTGGGATCCAGCCCACCACCAGGCTTTCCACTCAGCAGGGAGTCTGCTTGTCTCCCTCTCCCTCTGCGTCTCCCCTACTCACACATGCACACTCACGCTTTCTCTCTCAGATAAATAAATCTTTAAAAAGATAGTTATTTTTCAATGAACAAATATTTGGAAAGGTCTCTATATTTAGTTTCTAAAAATCATTATATATAATTCATATAAACAAAAAGCTCCTTGAGGTCCTCAATTTTTTTTTTTTTAGGTCCTCAATTTTTTTTTTTAAAGATTTTATTTATTTATTTGACAGAGAGAAATCACAAGTAGGCAGAGAGGCAGGCAGAGAGAGAGGAGGAAGCAAGCTCCCTGCTGAGCAGAAAGCCCGATGTGGGGCTTGAACCCAGGACCTGGGATCATGACCTGAGCCGAAGGCAGTGGCTTAACCCACTGAGCCACCCAGGCGCCCCTAGGTCCTCAATTTTTAAGAATAAAAAGCGTTCCTCCTGTAAGTAGGAAATATTCGTAACTACTGTAATAGATTCACAAATATTCGTAATATATTCAAAACTACTGTATTAGTAAAAATATTTGTAACTACTGTACTAGAATATAGAAGACTTTTTAATAACCTCAGAATGAGAGAACTGTATGTACAGCACAAAAAAACAAAAGTCATAACAAAAGAGACTGAACAACATTAAAACGAACTTCCATGTGAAAAGAAATTTCAGGGCCATAAGTGAAAGTCAGATTGTGAAAACAACAACTGAAGCACATCACATACATTAGACTAATTTCTCTAATTGTATAAGCAGCTCTTACACATTAATACAAAAAAGGCTAACAATTTTCCCCCTAAAATGAACAGAGTATAAACAGAAATACAAAGAAAAGGATATATACATAGCTGCTAAACAAAAGATATTTAACTTTTCTTGTTAAAACAAATTAAAATTAAAGTATCACCAAGTGTCCCCTCCTTTTTAACCTAAACATCAATATGATCAAAAAGTTCTAGAAGTATATTGTCAAGGGCATCCACATACAATGTTGACGTTAATATAAACTGGTACAACCTCCACGGAGACTAACGGTTATCAATATTCAAAACATACTCCTCTTTGGCCCAGCAATTCCTTCTAGGAAATGATCCCACAAATACATATGTACAAAAAGATACACGTACAGGATTTTTCATTTTACAGTAGTGTTTGTAATAACAAAAAAAATAGAAATACTCTTTAACAGGAGAACAGTTAAATAAATGATGGTACATCCATATACGGTACAGCTTCATATCTGATTATGTATGAATCTCTATCAAAGGATACACAGTAATACTGGTTTCTTGAGGGGGAGGGGAACTGGGTGGCCTGTGGGACAGTAGCAGTAGAGAGACCTTCTAAAGTATATCATTTTATGTTACCTAAATTTTAACCAAATGAATGCTACCATTAAAAAAAAAATGTGTATGTACATATCATCATACAGAAGATTTTATTTTATTTTATTTTTTTAAGATTTTATTTATTTATTTGACAGAGATCCCAAGCAGGCAGAGAGGCAGGCAGAGAGAGGCAGGGAGGCAGGCTTCCTGCAAGCAGGGCTGATGCGGGGCTCGATCCCAGGACCCTGGAATCATAACCTGAGCTGAAGGAAGAGGCTTTAACCCACTTAGCCACCCAGGTGCCCCCATAGAGAAGATTTTAAAATTTGGTGTATTTCTGTACTACTCCTATTTTTCTGGATAGTTGAAATCACACTACAAATATAATTTTATATCCTGTTTATTTTGTGACCAATAAGCATTAACCCATATTATTAAAAATTCCCCATAGATGTGGGAGTTCATTATACTACTCTTTCTCCCCTCACCTATGTTTGAAAATTTTCATAACACCATGATTTTTAAAAATCTATAAGCATTAGGGGTACCTGGATGGCTCAGTGGGTTAAGCCTCTGCCTTCGGCTCAGGTCATGACCTCAGGGTCCTGGGATGGAGTCCCACATCGGGCTCTCTACTCAGCAGAGAGCCTACTTCCCCGCCCCCCCTGCCTGCCTCTCTGCCTACTTGTGATCTCTGTCAAATAAATAAATAAAATCTTTTAAAAAAAAAAAAAGTCTGGGGCAAAGTCAGATTCAAATTGTTCTACTCTGCAATCCTACTAAAGGCTGCTCTGTCCAGATCCTGAAAGTCATGCTTCAGTATTTATGTAAAAGGTGATCAATAAATCTTTGTATGTATTACTTGACTCCCATTAAAATATGATTTCCCTCTGGAGCCATTATCAGAAATAAAACAGCTCAAAATAATGACATAAATATGAATACAGATCAGTACTTTATCAGGAAAACTAAAAACTTGTAATACTGAAAAAGTAACTTCACTAAAAGGGATTAGTAATAGGTCAATCTAGTTAGTAAAGCAGAAAAGAACAAAATAGAACCAAGAGAGGAAAGACAAAACAGCACAATGATTACCTCCCACCAAGTCCTTCGATTCGTTCTCTTTCCTTGGGAAGTTCTGGCTTATGGTCCTGTGTCACCTCCACAGCTCTGACAAAATCATCCTTCGGGTCATCCTGAATTCCAAGAACCACCCCTGAGTCACCCACATGAGCTACATACATCTTCATGCCCCGTATGATGACCACACTGGCAGTTGTCCCTGACGTGCTGGGAAGACCTGTCATAGTCTTTGGCCATTCTGCTGTAATAAAAAAATAAAATATTTTACTCTTCCAGACATAAACATTAATATGGTATCATAATAAAAATAGCAATGTGTGCTGAATTAGCATGTTAAAACTTGAGTTAGCATAGGATAAATTTTAAGAACATTTTGAAAGCTATTAAAAAAGAACTTGTATTCATTTCTTCATCAATATATTAATGAATTAATTTTATAAATAATATAATTTTATTAACAACCATCAAACCAATCCTAGGAGAAAAATATTACAGGACAGATTTACTAGTTCCACATCTCTTAGTCCCAACTACATTTAGTGGCAGGTATGTGTTCAGAGTTGTTTGTTGTTTTTTTTTCTGTAGCTTAGCATCTATTTATTAATCTCTCTTTTAAAAGATTTTTAGGAAAAGCTACTTGATTTGTTTTTGAAATAGCTATTTTAGACATTCAAAATCTATGGTTCCATGCTAAGAGCTTTACATGTATTATCTCAAATAATACTTGCATTAAACCTATAAGACTGGTAAAATTAGTCCCATTATTTTCCTTTTACAGATGAGGAATCAATAGTTTGAATAGTTAAAGTTGTTTAAGATAACTCAAATATTAAGTGGCAGAGATCTGATATATTTAATTCCAAAATCTTATATTGACTAATCACATTCATCATTTAATAATTCTAAAATATTCTGTAATATTAAACTACAATTTACAGCTTAAGATAGCCAACTGAATCCAAACAACTGACACAGGCTCCTCACCAAAATCCCACTGAAAGAACAGAATATAAATATAATAAAAAGTCCACAGCAGTCATGAAACACAGAGGAAAGTCATACACAAATCTGAGGAAACCCTGGAATCTTAAAGAAATGGAATTATACTAAGGGAAAAATCAGAATACAAAACTTGTAGTCCAATATATGTGAAAAGCACAATTGTAAAGGCAATACATCAGTTTTCCCTCTTAACAGTCCCTGAAAAGCTCTAATTCAGAGATAGTGGCAAAGGCTGAGATAGGAATGGACAGTAGAAGCTTGGCAGATTTATTTAAAACTGCAGGAGCTAGGTCAATGCCTAAACTCTCTGCACAGTAAAAAGTAAAATATTTTAGTTCCTAAGTGACCAGTTCCTATAATAACCTCTCTCTTTTAAGATTTTATTTATTTATTTGTCAAAGAGAGAGAGAGAGATAGAGCACGAGTTCGAACACCAGCAGGCAGAGTGGCAAGCAGAGGCAGAGAGAGAAGCAGCCTCCCTGCCGAGCAAGGAGAATGATGCTGGACTCGATCCCAGGACCCTGGGATCATGACCTGAGCCGAAGGCAGCGGCTTAACCAACTGAGCCACCCAGATGTCCCTAGAATAACCTCTCTTAAGGGAAGTGATGCATCTGTTGATAGAGACAAGAGGGTCTCAACCAAGATGAGGCAGAAGAAAAAGGGCCTAAAAAACTGGATGGGGTACCACACAACTTTCAAAGCCACAAGGCAACTCTAGCATAGTCAGACTAATTGGAGTTCTTTTCTTTTCCTTTAAAAAAAAAAAAAAAAAAAAGATTTTATTTATTCATTTGACAGACAGAGATGACAAGTAGGCAGAGTGGCAGGCAAAGAGAGAGGGGGGAAGCTGACTCCCTGCGGAGCAGAGAGCCCGATTTGGGGCTCGATCCAGGACCCTGAGATCATGACCTGAGCCAAAGGCAGAGACCTAACCCACTGCGCCACCCAGGCGCCCCTAGACTTCTTTTCTTTACAACATTACATAGCTGAAAAGACATTTCTTTAATCCTACAGTGCATCTCATCTCATCCTGCAGATGGAATCCACCCTACAGAATGCCCTGTCACCACAGCAGAGGGCTGCCTGCAGTAATGAAATAATGACCCTCACAATTGCTGAGGGAAAAAGAATGGCTACGAATATTAATGAAGCCAGAAATTCATAAATTTACGCATGTTAAACGACCTGCAACAGTACCAGACACATAGTAAGTGCTCAATAAATGTTAGTTTTTATTGTTATGATCATTATTTAAAAGCAAATAGCCTAAGAGGCGTCAAGATTATACAAAGAGAAAATGGCCCCCAAGAAAACATCTGCGGAAGAATCAAAAGCATTTATAGATTACTGGCTCTGATAAGGTTCAGTAAGGCTACTGAATATAGACATTGTTATATTTAAAAACAAACAAACAATGCTATTTCCATAAGCCCACCACAAAAAATGACAAAATGTAACTTTTAAAAAAGATACCATTCACAATAGCAGCAAAAGGTATACTGTATTTGGGAATAGTGCTAACAAATCTCTAACCTTTATGGAAAAAGACCTTTATAGAAAAGTTGTAAACTAGTGGACCAAAAGAACAGAATAGTGAGCACAGAAACAGACCCATGCATTTTTAAACACTTGATATATGATTAGTAGAGAAAAGACTGACTTTCGGGGGTGCCTGGGTGGCTCAGGCAGTTATGGGATTGAGATTCAGAGTCAGGCTCACTACTCAGCAGGGAGTCAGCTTCTCCCTCTCCTTCTGCCCCTTCCCTCCCGTTCAAATAAATAAAATCTCAAAAAGAAAAAAAAAAGGGGGGCGCCTGGGTGGCTCAGTGGGTTAAAGCCTCTGCCTTCAGCTCAGGTCATGATCCCAGGGTCCTGGAATCAAGTCCCGCATCGGGCTCTCTGCTCAGCGGGGAGCCTGCTTCCTCCTCTCTCTCTGCCTGCTTCTCTGCCTACTTGTGATCTTTAGTAGATAATAGATAAATAAATAGATAAATAAAATCTTTAAAAAAAAAAAAAGATTGACTTTTGGTACATGGAATTGCAACAAGATTACACAAAACAAAACAAAATAATAAACCAAACATTCTGGGTCTCTGATGCCAAGCAAAAAAACAAAACAAAAAAATTCCAGATACATTAAATGACAATATGAAAAGCAAAGCTAAAATAGCTTAGAAAATACAGGAAGGTATACTCATGACCTCAGAATAGGAAGAGACTTCCTAAAGACAAAGGATGGACTAGCCATACAAAGAAAATGATTAAGAAGCTATACTACCATTAAAATTAAGAATTTCTGTTCATCAGGGGCACCTGGGTGGCTCAGTGGGTTAAGCTTCTGCCTTCAGCTTGGGTCATGGTCTCACGGTCCTGGGATCAAGCTCCCAAGCTCCACATCTGGCTCTATGCTCAGCAGGGAGCCTGCTTCCCCATCTTTCTTTCTGCCTGCCTCTCTACCCGCTTGTGATTGCTGTCAAATAAATAAATAAAATCTTAAGAAAAAAAAAAAGAATTTCTGTTCATCAGAAGATACTATTACTAGAGTGAAAAGACAGTCACATGTAGTTTATAACACACCACAAAGATGTGTGTGTTATCCAGAATATAAAATGCTCCTACAAAATATCCAGAATATAAAAATGCTCCTACAAAACAAATCAACAAGACAAACTATGCAACAGAAAAATGGACAAAATGCTTGAACAGGCCTTTTGCAAAACAGAAAATCCAAAGAGAAAAAAAAAAAAAACATGCAAAGGTGCCCGGCTTCTTTAATCAGCAGGGAAATACAAATTAAAAACCACAATGAGATACCACTATATAATTATCAGACTGCATAAATTAAAGTCTGACAATAGAAACTGTGATTAAGAATGTGGAACATGTTCTATCAACTACTCTTGGGAGTATAAACTGACATAACCACTGCAGAAAACATCTAGGCATTATCAAAAATGAAGATATGTGTACACTTCGATTACTCACTATCCCTAGACATAGATCATGAATTAATGTACATGTACACACATAATATAAGAATGTTCAGAGCTGCATGGCTCATATGGGCTCAGGTCATGATCTCAGGGCCCTGAGATCCAGTCCCACATCCGGGTTGCTTAAGATTCTCTCTCTTAATGTTCTGTCTCCCTCTCCCTCTGCCCAACCCCACAGGCTATCAATCAATAAAACCTTTTAAAAGAAAAGAAAACAAGTAAACCCCTACAGAACTATCACCACAAAAGTCAGGATGACGGTTACTCCGAGAGAAGATTAAAAATATGAGATGAGGGCGCTTGGGTGGCTCAGTGGGTTAAGCCGCTGCCTTCGGCTCAGGTCATGATCTCAGGGTCCTGGGATGGAGGCCCGCATCGGGCTCTCTGCTCAGCAGGGAGCCTGCTTCCCTCTCTCTCTCTCTCTGCCTGCCTCTCCATCTGCTTGTGATCTCTGTCAAATAAATAAATAAAATCTTAAAAAAAAATGAGATGAGAAAAGACATATGGGAGCTTCTATAGTACAGGCAATGCTCTCTTTCTTAACCAGATGGTGTTCATTTTACAACTCTTCATTGAAGTGTACATTTACGTTCTATGGCCTTTCCTATATGTATGCTATATTTCACAATTTGTTTAAAGTTAGAAAAAAAGGAAGCAGGAAGAAAAGGCATCAATTATACAGGCATAGATCACAGCACACAGCTCCCTAGCCCATCTAATTTCCCAGTATGGTTACAGATATTATTATTCCTAGAAAGCTTAGCCTAGAGTATGCTGAATGTTTCTTCAGCCCTTTCAGTTATCTTGTGGGTTAATTACAGATCTTACTAAAACCTTTTCTTTTCAAGCAAGCTAAAACAGAATTTTTTTTTTCTGCAGCTAAGAACCCAAAAAGATAAAAATCTATTATCACAATAAATTAAGGAGGTGAACTCCCAGAAAGAAAGGGTTTTAAGCACATTCAAAAAATAAAATTTACCTAAAATTAACCAACTGTATGCAAAAGCACCTACAAGATGGAAAAGAAGAAAAAGAGCTTAAAAAAGGGAGGGGAGATATTCAAAGATACAATATTAATATTTAAATCACATTTTTTGGTCAAAAGCCCTAACATGTACAAAGAGATTTTCTGCAATGATCTTAAAATACTGAAAAAAACCATGCTTTCTTCATTTGAAAAGTCACCTTTCATTATATGCTACATTTTGCCTCAGATCTATTTCTAGACTCATCCTACTATTCTATTTATGGTTCTTTTCAATAATTGGGAGTTTAAGTATCCCCCAATTATTCTTCTTTCTCAATACTCAAGAATTTTTCCAAATAAACTTTAGAAGCAACTTGGAAATTAAAAAACAAACCAGCCAACCAACCAACCCTGGGGTGCCTGGGCAGCACAGTCGTTTAAGTGCCTGACTCTTGGTTTCAGGTCGGGTTGTGATCTCAGGGTCGTGAGTGAGATCAAGTCCTACATCTGACTCTGTGCTCACTGTGCAATCTGCTTGAGATTCTCTCTCCCTCTGCCTCTCCCACTCGTGTTCTCTCTCTCAAATAAATCTTTAAAAAAACAAACCTTGTTGAACATCTGATTAAAACTACAATAAATTTGGGGCGCCTGGGTGGCTCAGTGGGTTAAGCCGCTGCCTTCAGCTCAGGTCATGATCTCAGGGTCCTGGGATCGAGTCCCGCATCGGGCTCTCTGCTCAGCAGGGAGCCTGCTTCCCTCTCTCTCTCTCTCTCTCTGCCTGCCTTTCTGTCTACTTGTGATCTCTCTCTGTCAAATAAATAAATAAAATCTTTAAAAAAAAAAAACTACAATAAATTTATATATTAAGGAATAGACATCTTTATAATTTTTGTTTTCCACTTTACATTTTAATTTTTTAATTTTTAAAAAATGACTTATAAATAAATCTCTTAAAACCAGGAGCATACTGGGTGCCTAAGTGCTCAGTCAGTTAAACCTCTGCGTTCCACTCAGGTCATGATCTTGGGATCCTGGGATCCAGGGAATCCTGTCAGATTCCCTGCTCAGTGGTGAGTCTGCTTCCCCTCTCCTATTCCCCCTGCTTGTGCTCACTCTGTCAAATAATCTTAAAAACAACAACAACAAAAAACCGAGGAGCATATTAAACAGTACATGAATTCTAACTTACAGAAAGTATTTTTAGTAAGAAAATATGTATGAGCCATTAAAACAAAGAAAAATAAATTTTGTAACAAAAGTACAAAACTTCTAGGGGCAACTGGACAGCTCAGTCGGTTAAGCGTCTCCCCTTGGCTTGTGTCATAATCCTGATGTTGGGGTCCTGGGATCAAGTCCTGCATCAGGCTCGCTCCTCAGTGGGGGTGGGGGTGTGTTTTTCCCTCTCCCTCTGCCCACTTGTGCACGCTCTGTCAAATAAAATCTTTCAAAAAAAAAAAAAAGATGAAACTTCTAAATAAAATAAAACTACTATAAGTAAGTACAGAATGTGTATGTTTTTTGTGATAAATTTAAAACTTGAGGTACTTATGTACTTACCATGTACCAAATAATACGTACCAAGTTATGTAACTCTCAGGAGGGAAGTACTATCATCATCTCTATTTTAGAGATGAGGATGCTCCAGATCAAAGAAGCTTCACCCAAGGTCATATAGATAGTAACTGGAAAATCTGGGATTCAAACCCAGGCAGTGTAACATACTCCTAAATCACTATGCTAAGAGCTGTTACAGAATTCTAACACCAAAGTGGTATGGAGATGTAAAAGCTTTCAGGAAAGCAATTTGAAAACAAGTACCCACAACCATCAAAAGATCTACATCCTTTAAACAAATGATTCAGCTTTGAGTATTTTTTCCCCCTGAGGGAATAATCCAAATGAAGCATAAAGCTATGTGGCTTTCACTTGAGCCCTTATTAATAGTACTAAATATAGTGTGCACCTGTCCAGCCCCCCATCCCTCCTCCTAGTACGAGCATCCCAATTCTATTCTGGAGTACACAGCCTCCACTGCATGCAGTCTTTCTCTAATGCAACTGAAAAACTTGCTTGTTCTAGCCTAGAGGGCAAATGACCTAAACTAGGTGAGACTCTTTCAGATATCTGCATCTTAGAAAGGCATAATCCCAGAAAATTGTGGAGCTGATCCATCCCACAGACTAAAACCTTTTAATGAGTGTCCACTAGTTCCTATCACCTAGAGCCCCAGAGGTACCCTGGTTCTGTCCACTCTGAGACCTGGTTTAGTCTTCCAATTAATTCTGTGACCTACTGAATGTCCTTCCAATAATTACCCTGTTCTTTTCCTTCCTTAATGCAGACCAAGTTAGTGTTACTTTCAAAGAATTGTAATATATAACTTGTATCACCAATAGCTTGTAGGGCACTATCCCTCAGAAAAATGTCAATTAGTTATGGAACAGTCCAGATGGTAACAAACAGCCCATGTTATACAGTGGTAAGATAAGGCTAACCTTATCAATAAAGAAATAGTGGGCAAATAAACAGACAGTCTGTAGTCAGCATACTAGCTTAGAACTGTGGTTATAAAACTTTTCTGGGTCATCTAATGCAAACCTAGACTCAGATCTGGCCTAAAAGGCCATACGACTCTGAAAAACAACAAATTTGTTATGACTGACTGATATGATTTGGGATGATGGATTATGGATTCAATTGTGTCCCTCTAAAAAAGATATTTGAAATCCTAATATCCAGTACCTCAGAATGTGACCTTATTTGGAAACAGGGACTTTGGAGAGGTAATCAAATTAAAATAAAGTCATTTGGGTGGGCCCTGACCCAATATGACTAGTGCTCTTATAAAAAGGGAAAACTTTAACACAAAGACAAACACACGGAAGGAAGATGATGTAAAGACACATAGGGAGAAGATGCAAAGTACTAGAGTAATGACACATCTACAAGTCAGGGAATGCCAGGGATTGCCAGTATACATCAGAAGCTAGAAGAGGCAAGATAAGAGTCTCCCTTAAAGCTTTCAGAGTTGAGTACAGAGAGAGCATGGCCCTGCCAACAACTAGATTTTGAACTTTAGGCCTCCAAAACTGAAACAATAAATTTCTTTTGTTTAAAGACAACCAATTTTTGGAACTTTGTTACAGCAGCTCCAGAAAACAAACACAGTGAAAGAGAGGAAATAATTACTCTATTACATGCATATGAATCCCAGATATCCATTCCCAAGAAAGATTCAGATGACCTTCTTCAACTTAAATGCTTATGGAAGTAATCATGTAAACACCAAAATCTTTTAAACATTTTTTATTGACTCCTCTCTAGGCAAGGAATACTAATAAAAGAGGCTGAAACTAAAATTGGTTCTCTGATCTGTGTGGGGATGGGAGAACCCTGAGGTGACAGATCAGACAGGAGCAGTTAACAACCCAAAGCAAAGTTGGTAGGGTTACCTTACCTATCTGACAACAAGGCAGAAGAAAAAATGGATCTCCAGAATGGTCACTCACAAGGCCTTATTTGATTTAAAGGACCAAAACAAAACAAGAAACAAAACAAAAACCAAAAAAAATCTTCCATATTTAGTTAAAGGAGTACTGTTAATCTTCTTCAAAATGGTATGTGGCCATGTTCACGTGTAGCTTATGTAGAGGAAAGAGAAATACATCACTGAGTAACCACTGAAGGATGGCTCTAAGATAAATCTGGAGCTGCAGAACAAAACCACAATCCACTGGTCAGGAGCTAAGACTCATGGAGGTCAAGTACTAAGTAAGACTATGAATCCAGTCCACCTCAAACTCTGTGGAACCCCAAACCTATCCCACAGGTAGTTTAGTCCCCAAATAATGCAGCAATGAACAGTTTCCCCTCATAGCTCTTAATTGATAGGTAAGTCTGTTATAGTAGAAAAGGCCAAGTGTAAGATTTTGGAGCATCCCACTAATGATACTCTCCTCCAAAATAGTAAACTAAAAGCATTACTTCATCTCTCAGAGAATCACAAAGATTAGCTGTCACCATTAAAACAAGAAAGCAGGGGGTAGAAAGTCTGATTGCTCTTGGAAAATGACAATGGATTATATTCAAATGGTGACCCTAAATGCAGCTGCTCTTTCTGATTTATCCTCTTTAGTGAAACAAATAAACATAACCCTGGCTATCTGGTATGCATGTAGCAGTAGGGCCCTGATGAAACTGCTACCTGAATTCCTGGAGATATTCAGATGTCTCATCTTTCTGAGACCTGTTACTTAAGGTTTGCCTTTTCTTTTTGCATGAATAATTCAAAAAATTTCTTTTTTCTTTTTCTTTAAAGATTTTATTTATTTATTTGACAGAGAGGGATCACAAGTAGGCAGAGGGAAAGAAAGAGATAGGGAAGCAGGCTCCCTGCTGCTCAGAGAGCCAGATGCAGGGCTCGATCCCAGGACCCTGAGATCATGACCTGAGCTGAAGGCAGAGGCTTAACCCACTGAGCCACCCAGGTGCCCCCAAAGAATTTCTTTTTCTTGAACTGATAGAGACTAAATGGCCAACAAGATAGACTACACTCCCAAATACAACTGCATTATCTAATTCCTACAAACAAGGGCATTCTACATGTCCACAATCAACCAACAAAATCAGAAATCTACATCTATTCTAGAGATCTTAATCAAATTTTTATCAATTATCCTAATAATATGCTTTATAATGAAAGGATAATACTCAGAACCACTTTATTATATTTACTCATCATGTCTCTTTTAGTCTTTCAATCTGGAACAATTCCTCTGTTTCCCTGATGCTTTTTAAGAGTACTAGACCAATCATTTCAAGACTGTCTCTCCATTTGGATTTGTTTCATGTTTCCTCGTGTTTGTATTCAGATTATGCATTCTGGCAGGAATATCACAGAAGTGTTAAATACGATCTTTTTATTGCAAGTGGTATACAATTTCAATTTATCCATTAAAAATGATGCTACCTTTGGTCACTTGATTAAGATGGTATCTACCAGGTTTCTCCACTATAACCTTTTCCCCCTTGTAATTAATAAGTATTTGTGGGAAAATAATCTGAGATAATATAAAACTCCTTGTAGTGGGTTGAATTGTCCTCCCTCCCCCATGAAAGTCAGGCCCACCCAGAAGCTGTGAATGTGACCTTACTTGGGAAAAGGGTCTTCACAGACGTAATTAGGTTAAAGATCTTAAGAAGAGATCATCCTGGATTAGAGTGGGCCCTAAATCCTAAAACAGGTGTCCTTAAAAGAAAGGGAAGAAGACATAAAGGAGCTGATATAAAGATGGTGGAGACTAGGTAATATATCTACAAGCCAAGAAGTGCCAAAATTGAGGGCAGCCACCAGAAGCTAGGAGAGAACATGTAACAGATTCTCCCTCAGAGCCTCCAAAACAGAGGCTAACACCTTGATGTCCCTTGATGTCAGACTTCTGGCCTCCCGAACCATGAGAGAATAAATTTCTATTGCTCTAAGCTACCCAATAAGAAACTAACATATAATTCTGTTCCTCTAATTTTCACCCACTACTTTTAGCATTCACTGATGTTTCTTGACTGAAATCATTATTACTAAATATGATTTTCTGGGGCGCCTGGGTGGCTCAGTCATTAAGCGTCTGCCTTCGGCTCAGGTCATGATCCCAGGGTCCTTGGAATCGAGCCCTACATCGGGCTCTCTACTCAGCAGGAAGCCTGCTTCTCCCTCTCCCACTCCCCCTGCTTGTGTTCCCTCTCTTGCTGTGTCTCTCTCTGTCAAATAATAAATAAAATCTTTTTAAAAAAATATGATTTTCTAAAAGTCTATCATTCCTTCTACATTTATTAGTGGCCTTCTACTGTAAAGAAAAACTTTATATCAGCTTTATCTGTAATAGCCAAAACTGCAGACAACCCAGATGCCCATCAACAGGTGAATGTATAAACAAATTGTGGTGTACCTATACAATGGAATACTACTCAGTAGTAAAAAGGAATGAATTATTGATATATGAACAAGTGGTAACAGGTTATCTAATACTGATCAAAAGTAAAAAATGATTTAACAAAAATAGAAAAAAATTAGTACTTGAAAAATATGGCAAACTCTTCCAAACATGTGATGTGTGAGAGGGTGAAGGTCCTTGAAAATAAAAACTGAGAAATACCAAATGGGTTTAAATTCTTGGATTTAAGAGAACCCTTCTTCAAATTTAGCTCTATCTCACTCTCCCTTGTCTTTCCCTCTATCCCTCCCATTTTCTTTTTGTTTCAGTCTCTCTAAATTTGAGGTAACAAAAACTACCTGCCAAATCTATAACCAACAATTTAGGTTAAGACGAGCTCCTTCATAATTCCTTTGGTCATACTCTTTTTTTTTTTTTTTTTAAGATTTTCTTTATTTATTTGACAGAGAGAGAGGGAACACAAGCAGGGGAGTGGTAGAGGAAGAAGCAGGCTTCTTGCTGAGTAGAGAGCCCAATGTAGGGCTCGATTCCAAGGACCCTGGGATCATGACCTGAGCCGAAGGCAGACGCTTAATGACTGAGCCACCCAGGCAACCCTCCCTTGGTCATACTCTTTAGAGTTAGAGTAAATGCTCTGAACCTCAGTCACAGTAAGGTAGCGAAACTTCCACTTTATTTTAGCTATAATGGAATTAAAATTTTAAACATTATTATTTTTAAAGATTTTATTTATTTATTTGACAGAGATTACAAGTAGGCAGAGAGGCAGGCAGAGAGAGGAGGAAGCAGGCTCCCTGCTGAGCAGAGAACCCGATGCGGGGCTTGATCCCAGGACCCTGGGATCGTGACCTTAGCCAAAGGCAGAGGCTTTAACCCACTGAACCACCCAGGCGTCCCTAAAATTTAAAACAATATTAAAAAAAGAAAAAGAAATTTAAAAAATCTTTTTAGACCTATTCATCACCTACATTTTATTATTTTGGAATCATTTCACACCAGCAAAAGTAATGCATGCATGCCACACACACACACACACCCTCTCTCTAGCAATTTCTGAAATATTTATACTGTCTAATAATACTGAAAATAAAAAAGGGGAAGGACGGGGAAGGAAGTAACAGTCCTTCAAAAAAAATTCCATATTTCATCTTCCTCTACAAGTACGGTGGTAAATTTCCCACAATCACATCAGAGATCACATTTATTTCAACAATGTACTATTATCTTTCCAGGGGCTCTCTTGATAACCTAAGTAAACCATAGTTCCAGACACATAGGAACTAAAACTGCAATTTGTTTGACTACTTTCTTTGAACTATCAAAAGAGGCAAAACGAACATTATTTCAAATGAACAAACCTAAAAAAAGCACAAACTTTAAAACATTATTTCTTAGAAGGCAAACATAAGAACAGTAAATCCATACATGTGAATATACATAAATTAGGCACATACTGTAACTTGAGATCAAGAAATAATAAAAATAAGAAAATAAATGAAAAAAAAAAGGACTTTAATTCCACTTCTAGGGTTTCTACCCAAAAGAACTGAAAACAGAACCACTTACATACCTTTATTCACAATAGCATTATTCATACCAGCCAAAAGGAAACAACCCAAATGTCCATCAACAGATGGATGGATAAACAAAATGTCGTATACACATAGGATAGAATATTATTCACCATTAAAAAGGAAAAAATTCTGATACATACTATAATTTGGATGAACCTTAACGACAGTATGCTAAGTAAAATAAGACAAAAGGACAAATACTATATGATTCCACTTACATGAGGTACCTAGAATAGGCGAATTCATAGCGACACAAAGTAAAACAGAGGTTACGAGGGGGTGGAGAAGAGGGTAATGGGGATCTACCATTTAATGATTAGAGTTTCTGTGTGATGATGAACAAATTCTGAAAATGGACAGTGGTGATGGGTGCACAATACCGTGTGTACTTAATACCACTGAATTGTACACATAAAATTGGCTAAAATGGTAAATCTTATGTGTATTTTACAACTTTTATTTTTATTTTTTATTTTTTATTTTTAAAGATTTTATTTATTTATT
The DNA here is from genome assembly GCF_902655055.1 of Lutra lutra. Taxonomy (NCBI): domain Eukaryota; kingdom Metazoa; phylum Chordata; class Mammalia; order Carnivora; family Mustelidae; genus Lutra; species Lutra lutra. Next base: position 35,800,669 of record NC_062293.1, read on the forward strand.
TGACAGAGAGAGATCACAAGTAGATGGAGAGGCAGGGAGAGAGAGAGAGAGGGAAGCAGGCTTCCTGCTGAGCAGAGAGCCCGATGTGGGACTCGATCCCAGGACCCCGAGATCATGACCTGAGCCGAAGGCAGTGGCTTAACCCACTGAGCCACCCAGGCGCCCGTATTTTACAACTTTTAAAAGGGGAAAACTTTTTAAATTAAAAAAATAAAAGTAACAAAGCCAATTTAATCATTTCACCCACAGAAATTCAACTAAACTAACAGCTACTTTGAGCAAGGAATCAGCTCTTACAGATTAATGATAAAGTATATAAGACACCCCCCTACCAAAGACTTTAAGATTTATCTGAGAGGCAGATAAAACATATTGGTTATCTCACAGTGGTCTGTGTGATCTTTACAGGAATTTCACAAAGCCAAAATTATTTTCATAATAATTCTAAGAGTTTATTTGCCCTTTTCACTGTGTTGACATTTGCACTGATGGTTCAAAAACAGTGGTAAAACTGCTGGTTTTATTAGGAATCGAGGCAGTGACACCAAAATGAGCTAGCAGTCACTGTATTCTCCATAGCCACCTACTTGCAGTTTTAAAAAAAAGGAAAACCAGTTTAAGAATGTCCTTGATATCACAATAAAATTTAAAACAATAAAACACAATAAAAATTTTATTAAAGCTCCACCCATGAATACTTCTGACTCTGTGAATTATGGAATGAAATAACCCCATTTTTCATGGGTCATCATTTTTACTTGGAAGACTGATAAACTCTGTTAGTAAGACTTGGGCATCTGACATACATTTTTTTCAAACTAAACAAAGTGAGCCTCTCCCTTTCAAGAAAAACAACTGACAGGGGTGCCTGGGTGGCTCAGTTGTTAAGTGTCTGCCTTCGGCTCAGGTTATGATCCCAGGGTCCTGGGATTGAGCCCTGTGTTGGGCTCCCTGCTGGGGGGAGAGCCTGCTTCTCCCTCTCCCTCTGCCTCTGCCTGCTACTCCCCCTGCTTGTGCTCTCTGTCAAATAAATAAAATCTTAAAAACAAAAAACAAACAAACAAAAATCTCTAAAAAAAAAAAAAAGAAAGAAAGAAAGAAAGGAAGGAAGGAAGGAAGGAAGGAAGGAAGGAAGGAAGAGAAAATAAAAGAAGGGCACCTGGGTGGCTCAGTTTTTAAGTGTCTGCCTTGGGCTCAGGTCATGATCCCAGGGTCCTGGGATTAAGACCCACATCAGGCTCCCTGCTCAGCGGGGAGCCTGCTTCTCCCTCTCCCACTGTTCCTGCTTGTATTCTTTATCTTGCTGTGTCTGTCAAATAAATAAATAAAATCTTAAAAAAAAAAAGAAAGAAAGAAAGAAAAAACAACTGAGACTATTTGTTACCAGTGATAAATTTCTAATTGCTTCTTAAAAAACTTACATTTGGAAAATGTGTATCCACTACAGAGAACTTGATAGCTTCCAAATCTTAAAACTTTCCTGATGAGGGGCGCCTGGGTGGCTCAGCGGGTTAAGCCGCTGCCTTCGGCTCAGGTCATGATCTCAGGGTCCTGGGATCGAGTCCCGCATCGGGCTCTCTGCTCAGCAGGGAGCCTGCTTCCCTCTCTCTCTCTGCCTGCCTCTCTGTCTACTTGTGATCTCTGTCTGTCAAATAAATAAATAAAATCTTAAAAAAAAAAAAAACTTTTCTGATGAGATCAGAAATATTTACAAACGTGATATTTTCATATTACATAAAAAAATACATCAGTATTTAGATCTGCATAATTCAGTGAAATACTATTTTCCAAGCAATTAATGTACCATGTCATAAATAACACACAGGTAAAAGATTTATTCAAAGTACAAGACAAGGGCACGTGGGTGGTTCAGTCGGTAAAGCACCTGCGGTCAGCTCAGGTCATGATTCCAGGGTGCTGGGATCCAGCCCCTCATGGGGTTCAAGCGGGGAGTCTGCTTCTCTCTTTGCCCCCTGCCCCAGCTTGTGATCTCTCTCTCTCACTCTCAGATAAATAAATAAATAAATCTTTTTAAAAAGTGCAAGACAGACCAACGGGATTTCAATGTAAAACTACAAAAAGTCCTTTGACTAGGTTTCAGATTCCATTTTTATTAACCTTAAGAAACAATCACTTTGGTGTAGAATATCCAGAATATCTGAAAACACTACTAAACTATTCCTCCCTTTTCCTACTATACACGTGAGGCTGCCTTGTTTATGTGCTTCAACCAGACAATACAGCACAACAGAATGCAGAAGCAGTTATGAGAATATTTATTTCAGTATTAATTTTTAAAAAGTGACTCTTCATTTAAATTATATATTAATAATGAATATTTACTAAAGAGATAATGAATTATGAATAGTATATTCACTTAAATATATTAATATATATTTAGTTTATTTTTAATAGATTAATAAATATAAATTTTCTGTTTTAATTTCTCACAGAGTAAATATGACAGATGTACCCCACATAAACAAAAGATCTTTGGGATCCTCAATCATTTAAGAATAAAAAGCGTTCTAAGAACAAAAAGTTTGGGAAGCACTGCTATAACCTAATGAGCACTACAAAAGTAGAAATAAGGAATGCTTAATTCCAAAAGAAACAAGTCTTCACAGAAGAAAACAAACTGACTTAGAGATTTGAGTTTATTTTTCAGTTTTCTTTTTTGGGGGAGAATTAAGAAAATGGAGTATTTCAGTGTGCCATGGGGAAAAGGTGAGTAGACTACTGTGCTGGAAATGTGAGTAACAGATAAAATTGAATAGGGAGTCTAAAGTTGGAGTGGAAAGGGCTTGGCCTGCAGATTACAACCTGCAGTTTGTTTATTTTATAGAAATTGAGGAGCCACCCATGAATTTGGGACTGAAGTACAATTTTTCTTAAAAACCTGCATCTCCTGTGTCAAGACTTTCATATACTCAGCATTTTCTTTTTTGTAATTCAAGTTTCAAGGATGGAGTACAAGGCTTGGTTGTGGAACAAAGCAAACTTGAGTATTTGGTATACAAAGCTCTAAACCACGCCTCATAGGAGTCAAAGTTTGACTCAAAAAGCACGTGTATGTCAAAAAAACATACACATTCGCATTTGACGGCATGGTCCATGCCTTATTAAAAAAAAAAAAAAGCCCAAGTAACAGGGTTTATGCTTTATTCTTTTAGCTCAAATATATGGCAAATTCATGCTGCTCCAAGTGTACTGCAAAATAAACATAGTACGCTTCATAGTTCTTTGTGTCTAATCTTCCTCTATCTAGTTATCTCGGTGTCCACTCCTGGTTGGCCTGCAAGCCATGAAATGACATATTTCTGGAATACACTGCAGTTCTGCTCTGCCTACACAAAAACAAAACAAATAATAGGGGCCTCTGGGATTGGATGGGAAACGCCTCTGACAGGAGGACTGGTTGTTCTATGAGTCAATCAAACAATTTTTGGCAGAAAGCCAGACAAACAGAAAACAGACTTCAAAAGAAGCTAGTCTACAACTCTATGACAATACCTTTGTAAAAAATGTTCTCTGTTTGACCAATCTTTACACTCTTCTCTCTCTATCCCTCTGCTATAAATAAAGCAACATTATGCTACCATTGAACAAGAGGATTTTTTTAAATGACATAAGTTACGATCTTTTCTCTAAAAAAGACTCACGCCATTCATACAGCGCAATGCAAAACCAGCTCTAAGTCTGTATGATAACACATGTCGGGTACAGAAACACTGGATACTTTAGAAAACTAATTTAAAGTTTAGATGAAACTACAATTCCCCCGAATTTTTAGAAAGTAAGCTATTTCCTTTTAGCTGATCAGTAATTTCCTATCTCTTATAACTTTGACGGGCAGTTACAACTTTTAACTGGTAACTGGTGAGAACTATCTGACAGCAATTCGCGAAGGCAACTTAAAAAAAAAAAAAAGTATACCTTTAAAAAGCCCTAGTAGAATTTAACACACACACCCCTAAACGTGGGGCCAGTTTAAGACCTAACAACGCATTCTTCGCTTCTGTTTTTCATAAGCAGTACAACCATAAAGATCCTAAACCCATTTTATGATCAACACAACCGAATTCCTCCCAAGACTTTATTTAAGTCGCTGGATGATTACATTTGGCCTTCTTAATTAGTCTACAGTATACTTCAACTGCCAGCCACCTAGGGTCAATTTGGTGAACTGACACCACCGGTAGGAGGCAACCCGACAGGGACAAGTCCTTCAAGAGCAAAAATTATGACAGATTCTAAGGCAGCAGTCTCATTTCTGCCGTCTCCGGCTTCCTTTGCGTGGGGCTCAGGTACCAAGTGTTCTGAATTCATCTTTTGGCCAAAAACTGGCGCCAGGTTTCAAACACTATTCGCAGCCTGCCACCAAAAAAGTGATGCCGGGAGAGGACCGCTTTCCTGGTTTCTGGGAGGGTGGAAATAAGGCGCCGGGCGGCGGCGGAATAGAGCGATCCGATCTCTCCCGGGGCCACTTTGGCCGGCCCTCCACCCCACCCGGAAAGCGCGACCCGACCGAGGAGAGACTTCACTCCCACCAATGTGCACTTTGTAGCGCTCTCGGAGCCAGGGGCCACGCGGTGCTGGCGCTCTGAGAAGAGCCCTCAACTACCCGAAAAAGAGGCGGGCGGCAAACAAGCAGCGAACTTACCCAGTTTCTTCCACATGGCGAGGTGACAAGCGAGGAAGCCTTTGCGGATGGCAGCGCAAACCTTCGCCGGCTCGGACGACGTAAATCCCTTCTGCTTCTTGATGAAACCCCACAAATGCTCCCGGGCAAACTGTGCCGCTTCCCTCCCGCCGTGCCCGTCGCACACGGCGAAAAATGCCACTGAGGAACGGCGGCGGCAGCAGCAACCGGGAGCTGGAGAGGCCGCGGCGTCCGGGGGAGGGTCGCGAGCCTCTCGGGTTGCCACCACTGGGCCTTTCCCCAAGACTTCGCTGCCAGCAAGAGCTGGCGGTGACGGCTGCGGAGGCGACGGCTGAGAGAGTGACCGCCGCGACCAGGGTTTTTCTTCAGCCGTCGGCTCGGGCTCCACCACGATTTGAGTAACGTCCTCCATGTACTTCCTCCCGCCCTGGTCGGAGAAGACGCTCACTCCCAGCGAGTACAGCCCCGCCATGGCCGGCTGGCTGGGATCCCGCCGGTCCCACGCAGCCCGCCGAATCCGGCGGCGGGAGACACACTCCGCGCCCGCCGGCCAACTATTGTTTATCTTCGACGACGCCGAGAGGGGGGAGGGGGCGGTCCCGGAGGGGGGGCGCGCGATGTCGGGACTTGTCCGCGAGAGCTGGGCCGGAGCTCTAGGACGAGAGGAGCCGAGCAGCTGCGCCTGCGCAATGCGCTTCCCCGCCTGTCCGCGTCCACCACACAAATCAGACGTTCTCCCGGGTTGTCGTCACTTGGCTCTCTGGACCGGGCCAATCAGGAGTCGAGTTGGACCAAGCCCGCCCTCCACCCCCAACCCTTGCTCCTCCCAGCAACGGCCGTGCACCGTGCTCCTGCGCGGGCCCTGGGCCCGCCCGTGGCGGGCTTGGCTTTCTCTTTTGCTTGGGGTGGTTTCGCTCTCCGGGTTTTCGTCGTACGCTGAGTACTTACCGAGCAGCCTGGGCTGTCACCTTTTGGGCTCAGTCGCCGGGATCGTAATGCAGTCTACAGCCCTTGGCGTTTCACAGCTCGCCTTGCGGGGATAGCCCCGTAGGCTCGGGCTTCCCAGGAGTGTAGAGAAGCTGGGCGGTGGGGGGTAAACCTTCCATTCCTTGAAGTGAAATGGCGGGAAACCTCACTTTGGAAGGTCGTTTGTGGGCACGCTGCAAAAAAGTGTGGCACTCTTACTGGATTTGGGTGGGATGTATCCGACCGGGAGTTGAAGCAGGCTGTCCAGTTTGTGTTGTTAAGGAAGCTTGGGAAAATTTCCACCATCCGCTGAACAGTCCTGTCTCACCTAACTAGGTATGTCAGAGACTTAGAAGGGTTATATTTTAGCTAATTTTAAACAGATCTTTTCAGCTTTGTTAGGCCTACTACTTTTTCCAACGACCCCTGGGTTAAGTATTTTATTCCTTTGGTGTATCACTTGAAGTTACCACTTGAAAATAGCTTGCGGAAACTGCCAAGCGCGCCTGTGCTGTAACAATTTGGTTACGTTCCCACCTCTTCACCCAGTACGCCGTATTGTAAGCTCTGAAACCTTTGGAGCGATTTCCACAAATGAAGCCTCAAGAGTAGGGAGGTTAGTATGTTCTAGGCAGCAAATTTTATTGCAGAGAATCAATTTAAAGTTCACTTTAAAAAAGAAAAAGTTTTTTTTCCCGATTTTAGCCACTTCATCAATACTCCGGTGTGCCCTTTCCTGTACAGTTTTTTGAGCGTCTCAAATGGAGTGATACTAATACAGAAATGGGAGTGAGGAAAATGTTCATCCAACAATTGGCACAAAAAAAAAAAGTCACGAGAAGTACAAATAGGAAAACTCTTTGAACCAATAAAAATTAAGACTAACCAAATCAGCTCAAAATGTAGAGAATACGAATTACATAAAATTATAGTTACGTAGAAAATAAATGTAGTCAAGAGATAAGCCTCTGTATCAAAATACACTAGACCACATAGTTTCAAGGTGAAAATACTTGGATAAAGTCCCAGCTTGTTTTGAAAGAAGATCACAATCCAGTTATCAAAACCTAACAATTATTAAGAGTAGGAGGATGGGGCGCCTGGATGGCTCAGTGGGTTAAAGCCTCTGCCTTCAGCTCAGGTCATGATCCCCGGGGTCCTGCGATGAGCGGCGCATCAGGCTCTCTGCTCAGCGGGGACCCTGCTTCCCTGCCCCCCTCTCTGCCTGCCTCTCTGCCTACTTGTGATCTCTGTCTGTCAAAGAAATAAATAAAATCTTAAAAAAAAAAAAAAAAAAAAAGAGTAGGAGGAAATCTGGACACCGGGGTGGCTCAGTCACCTTCGGCTCAGGTCATGATGCGGGGTCCTGGAATCGAGTCCCCCATCTGGCTCCTTGCTGGGTGGGGAGCCTGCTTCTCTCTGCCTCTGCCTGCCACTCTGCCTGCTTGTACTCTCCCACTCTCTCTCTTTCTCTGATAAAAATAAATAAATAAATAAATAAAATCTTTTTTTAAAAAAGAGTAGGAGGAAATCTATAGACTATATAACTGTAAATGCAAAAATCCTAAATGAAAAATTAGCAATTCTAATCCAGTGGCCTCCAAACCATGAGACCTGCAAGAGAGAACAGTTTGTGTAGCTCCATATTACTCATCTTTAACAGTTTGCCCACCTTCCCTCCCTCCCTAGAGATTACAAAAAAGATAATTCCACCACGCTTTATAATCCTTTTCACTCAATCACAACCAGTAGCCTCCAGGTCATATACGATTAGCCTGATTAGCATCTCCATGCTACCCTCCACTTTCATTAATCTGATTCAGTGTCTACTTTTCACTAACCATTCTAACCATTTCACTCCACACTTAAGATTTCAACATCTGTTAACAGCCATTTCCCCTTTATTCTCCACCTCTTCTCTAAATGTTCCCATCAACTTCCTGTTCCAACTGAAAACTGGTTTATCACCTGGCAAAACTACCTCTCTTGCAACTTTCCAAGTGAAGGAGATTATTTTACTTCACTCTTATCTTCAAACCTGCTCTTCATGTTGCCTCCAAATCATTTTTCTTTCTTCTTCAAAAACCCAGGCTCTTTTAAAGGTACTGCCAGCCGATTCTACACCAAGATGTCATCACCTACTGAACCCTAGGAACTCCTTCGTTTGTTCCTGGTTCACTGTCTTCCTTTCTTCCACTATTTTTGTCACATCTCAGTCACTTTTTCAAAATATTATCCACATTTTCCATCCAATACTGTGGCCTCTCAGTTCCTCATTTTCCTCTTCATGAAGTGGCCTTGCTACTATTAAACCCTCCATTTGTATTCTAGATCCTTTCTTTTCTCTCTTCCAGAACTTTACTTCACCATTTATCTTTTCTTGCTCCTACCTCATCAATTTTTCCTTTTTTACAGGGTCATTTCCATCTGCACACAGACATGTTCTGATTTCTGTTTTAATTAACAACAACAACAAAAACTACCCGACCCCTTACACTATCCCATTTCTCTGTTTCTCTTCACGGGAAGATTTTTTCTAAGAGTTGTCTCTATCTAAATTCTACTTCTAATTCCTACCTTATAATTTCTCCTAAACCTATTCCAAACAAGCAACCATCCCCATCATTCTTTTGGCACTGTTTTTGTAACATAACCAGACTTTATTTCCAAAGCTAATGATGACTTTTCTGTTCTGACTCTGCTCCAAATGAAAAAGCAAATAGAACCAGTTTCCTTCTTGAAACTTCGTAACAAGGAAAATCATCACTTCTTTTTAAAAACTTCTTCTCTTAGGGAGTTGAGGGAAATTGGAAGGGGAGGTGAACCATGAGAGACTATGGACTCTGAAAAACGATCTGAGAATTTTGAAGGGGTGGGGGGTGGGAGGTTGGGGGCACCAGGTGGTGGGTATTGTAGAGGGCACGGATTGCATGGAGCACTGGGTGTGGTGCAAAAATAATGAATACTGTTATGCTGAAAAAAATAAAAAATTAAAATGCTAAAAAAAAAAACAAAACAAAAAACAACTTCTTCTCTTGGCTTAAAAGAAACCACACGATCCTGGTTTTCTTCCTACCCCATTGACAAAACACCCCTTCTCATTTTCAGTTGCTGATTTCTCCCTAGCCAGACCTTAAATTGTTGGGAGAGACCAGGGCTTGGTCCTTAGCTCTTTGCTTTTCCTATATGCTCGCCCTTGGTAATGCCATCCAGGACCATGGATCACCTTCCACGGTCTTACACACATCAGTAAGCATCACCATCCACTATGCCATTCAACCCCCAAAAAAGACTAGGAGTTGAGGGGTGCCAGGGTGGTTATGCCTCTGCCTTCCACTCAGGTCATAATCTTAGGGTCCTGGGATCCAGGCAGGAGTCAGATTCTCTGCTCAGCGGGGAGCCTACTCCCCCACCCCCGCCTGCCTCTCTGCCTACTTGTGATATCTCTCTGTCAAATAAATAAATGAAATCTTAAAAAAAAAAAAAAAAAAAAAAAAAAACCTAGGGGTTCGGGTGCCTGGTAAGTCGGTTAAGCATCTGACTTTGGCTCAGATCATGATCTCAGCATCCTGGATCGAGGCCTGTGGCAGGCTCTGTGCTCAGCAGGGAGTCTGCTTCTTCTTCTCCCTCTGCTCCTCCCCTTGCTTTCTCCCTCTTTCTCAAATAAATAAATAAAATATTAAAAAAAAAATAAAACCTAGGAATTTTTTTGTTCTTCTCTTTCCTCCGTTCTCCTCCCCATTCCATCCTCCCACCAGTTTCCAATCCTAATCTATCAGCAAATCCTTTTGACTAAATCTCCAGGATGAATACTGAACCTGCCTACCACTTCTCACTGCCCCCACCACTGTCAGCCCAGTCCAAGCCACTATTACCCTCTACTTGAACCACTACATTAGTCTCCCCACAAGTCTCTTTTTTTTCCACTCTGTTCCCCTGCAGTGCTTTTTCCACTGGCTACTGTCATGAGCTTTCAAAATCATAAATCAGATCAAGTCATTTTGCTACTCACTACACTCTATGACTTCCCATCACATTTAAAACAATATGGATGGGGGTGGGGAGATAGATAAAATAAGGGAAGGGAATTAAGAGGTACAATATTCCAGTTCTAAAATATATAAGACAGGGGCGCCTGGGTGGCTCAGTGGGTTTAGCCCCTGCCTTCGGCTCAGGTCGTGATCTCAGGATCCTGGGATCGAACCCCACATCGGGCTCCCTGCTTGGTGGGGAGTCTGCTTCCCCCTCTCTCTCTGCCTGCTGCTCTGCCTACTTGTGATCTCTCTCTCTCTCTGTCCAATAAATAAATAAAATTTCTTTTAAAAAAATAAATAAATGAAATAAAAAATAAAATGTATAAGACATAGGGATGCAATGTACAGCATACGGAATATAGTCTATAATATTGTAACAACTTTGTATGGTCATAGATGTAGCTATCTTTTTGTGGTGACCATTTCATGATGTATATAAATATCACCTGAAACTAATACAATATTGTATGTTAATTATTCTTTAATAAAAATAATAAAATAATATACAAACTCCTTATGAAAACCTACATGAGGGATGCCTGGGTGGCTCAGTTGATTAAGTGTCTGCCTTTGGCTCAGGTCATGATCCCAGGCTCCTGGGATCCAACTATGTTTCAGGCCCCCTGCTCAATGGGGTGCCTGCTTCTTCTCCCTCTACCTGCCGCTCCCCCTGCTTGTGCTCTCTCCCTCTGACAAATAAATAAAATCTTTAAAACAAAAACAACAACAAAAAAACCCTACATGATCTATTTGGTCCCTAAATGTTTGTCTAACATTATTTCTTAACAGTTTCCCCCCTCCCCACTACACTCCAGCCTCAATGGCCTGTTTCCTGTTCCTTGAAACAACTAAGCTATTTAATGGCCTTAGGACTTTTTGCATTAGCTGTTCCCTCTCCTTAGAATGCTCACTTCACCTCTAGCAGCTTAATGAAGATGGATTCTTGCTATTCAGACCTTGGTCTAAATATTGAGAGACTTTCCTAGTCAGCCTGTCTAAAATAGCCACCCAATATCTCTATCACATAATATCTCCACCTGATTGGATGTAGGAAACAAATGTGGGGTAAAAGCCAGTGGTGCAGTCAATGAAAGAATTTACCCCAGGCAGAACAAAGAAGAAAGAAGTTTATTGAATACACTGCAAGGGAATAGTGAGCAGAACAGCAAAGGAGCGATGACTGTCTGCCCCGAGGCAATGGGTGGGGACTGTATTTAAAGTGGGAAGGCAAGGAGGTATGGGGACATATGGAATTTTCCCTTTTTTGGTAACTGTGCCTGGATGTAAATAGCCCATTGGTCAGCTAGGGCTTATGGACATTTTGAGCTGGGTGGACTGATGGGTCTGCCTGTGTTCAGCCAGGTGGTTGCTGCGGCCCTTTTGCCGTAATCAAGTTTCCATGGCACAAGCCTGTTGTCTAAACGTAGCCTCTACAATAATCCTACTTTAAATCTCTACAGAGGACTTCTTACTATCTGATCCTTTTTAATTTATTGATTATTGACCATCTTTCTCAAATAGAACGTAAGCTCTGTGAGAACAGGGAACTTGTCTTGTTCATCGCTACACCCCCTGAATCTACCACAAAAAGTTATTTTGTGAATTCACTGATTCATTCGTTCATTCATTCAGCAAGAAATGTGTAAAAATATGTAAAATTTTCTTCATATGAAGAAAACCATGAAATTTTCTAAAGGAAAAAATAAATCTCTGAATAAGTGGGAAAACATGCATAATTCCTGGGTGAGAAACTTAGTTTGTTCCAAATGAATCTACAAATTCACTATCATTTTAATCAAAATTTCAACTGGATTTTCTTTTAAGTAAGCTCTACACCCAATGTGGGGCTTGAACTCAGGATCCTGAGATAAAGAGTCACATGCTCTACCAGCTGAGACAATGAGCACCCCCTCACCACAACTTGATTTAACTGGACAAGTTGGTTCTAAAATTTATCCAGAAGAGAAAATGGATAAGAAGAGTTAGGATGGAGGCACCTGGCTCAGTTGGTTAAGCGTCTGCCTTCGGCTCAGGTCCTGATCCCAGGGTCCTGGGATCAGGCCCCATATCAGGTTCCCTGCTCAGCCGGGAGCCTAATTCTCCCTCTCCTGTCTGCAGCTCCCCCTGCTTGTGCCCTCTCTCTCTCTCTCTCTGTCACATAAATAAATAAAATCTTTTAAAAAAAGAAAAAACTAAAAGAACTAACTTACCACACCTTAAAAAATACATATTATTGAGAAAGAGGAATATTAAGATAGCTAGGTGCCCTGCAGTTACCAGAATATTTCATAAGTTGGCACTGGCAGATAAATGTCCAAAAGGACCTACAAAATGGAACCAAGAGTACAAAAAGGGATCAATATATACGTGCACATGAGTATATGATGGGTGTGACATTTCAAATGATTGAGGAAAGGACTGACTGATAATTCACTGATGTTAGGACACGTGGCTGTCTCTTTGGTGGAACACTCAATATCTTAAAGGGGAAAAATGGTGAAGTCCTTAACTTGGACAAGCCTTAAAATAAAATGGCAAGTGGATTAAAGAGCTAAATTAAGAAAAAAAATGTAAAAGTGCGAGAAGCAACAATGAGATACTTATCAGATTGGCAAAAACCTTTTAAATTTGATAATATGTAGGGCTGGGAAAGAAGTGGAGACAAGCACTCTCATTAACCATTAATGGAAGGGACACCTGGGTGGCTCAGTTGGTTAAGTGTCTGCCTTTGGCTCAGGTCAAGATCCCAGGGTTCTGGGATTGAGCCCCTCATCAAGTTCCTTGTTCCGCAGGGAGTCTGCTACTCCCCCTGCTTGTACTCTCGAGCGCTCTCTCTGCTGATAAATAAATAAAATCTTTTTTAAAAATGTTAGGAATTTACCATATTTGCAAAAGGTACATATGTAAGGACTTTACAGAAGCAGTGCTTATATTAACAAGGGAATTTTTTTTAAAGTACTGGAACAAAACATGGGATAGAATATACTAAAAAACCTCTTGAGATTTCCTTTCTTGTATTTCCAGGGATATTATGTTTAAAATGTCCTTTTAACTTTTGAGATCAGTTAAATACGACTAAAATTTCATATTTTCTTCTAGTATTTTTAATGGTTAAAATGTGTATTGCCGTTCAAATTTCTCCAGAATTATTTTGGCACAAAGTGAATTTGAATTTCTTTCAAATAACTGTGTTTCCCAATGTCTTTTGTGAAATAATCCATTTTGTATCTTTTGGTTAGTGATACTTCCGTTATTAGATAGTAGGTAGGTTTTTATCCACTCTCGGATCTATTTCAGGGTTAACTGTTCCTATGCACTGATTTGTAGATTCGAGAGTCATATCTTACTTTTATTGGGTTCAGAGTCTTCAAATGTAGACTGTAATAATTAATTTGAAAAGCAAAATAAGAATCTAATTAATTTGCTATTGTTTCTTCCCATAGCTGGAAAAATCAGTAACATCTACTAAGTATTAGTCTGTTGTTCATTTATTAGAGCCACAGTGTTTAAAACTGTGAGATAATTTATGTCTCAAGAGGTTAAATTCTGTGACTCTGCCTTTACTCTGCCTCTGTTGTTTTGCAACTCTGTATTTGACAAAATAATCAGTCTAATCTGGCTATCACTGTCACATTCACTGTGTGCAAATGTAAATTGGTAGGGGACACAAAATTAGAATCATTGCTGCCAGAATCCCAAAGGTATCAAACCTGTATCTGTTCTTAATTAGCCATGGAAATTCAATCTGTTATGTTTTCTGCAGATAACTGATTTCAGAGTCATTAATGTGAAAAAAATATTCATACTATTTCTCTTCAGATAGTTTTATTTATACAATTAGCTTAGCTTTTTCTTCTGAAGAGAACTACTCTTGAATTTGTTTTTCTTTGATGAAAGTTCCATTTTTTTAAAATTTTTGAATAAGCCACACAAAAGTTACTTAAGTCATTTGGAAAAATCTTTTTTTTTCTTCTTGAAGTAATTACTCAGTTAGTTTTATTCAGTAGCACTGTTTATTGTGTTTGTGTTGGAGAAAATTCTAAGCTCCCAATAGCGTGCCCTTCAGAATTAGAGACAAAAATCAGAGACCACCTTTAAGATAGAAACCAGTAAAATTTAAACATTACATTTTTTTAAAAAAAATTTTTGAGGGACACCTGGGTGGCTCAGTTGGTTAAGCAGCTGCCTTCGGCTCAGGTCATGATCCCAGCGTCCTGGGATCGAGTCCCACATCGGGCTCCTTCTCATCAGGGAGCCTGCTTCTCCCTCTGCCTCTGCCTGCCATTCTGTCTGCCTGTGCTTGCTCTCTCTCCCTCTCTCTCTCTGACAAATAAATAAATAAAATTTTAAAAAAATTTTTTTTGAGTGGGGGAGAGGCAGAGGGAGAGAGAGAGAGAATCTTAAGCAGGCTCCAGACTCAGCATGGAGCTCAACACAAGGCTCAATCTCACAACCCTGAGATCATGACTGAGCCGAAATCAAGAATCAGATGCTTAACGAACTGAGCCATCCAGATGCCCCTATTTGTTTTTAGATGCTAATAAAAATCACTTGGTTTCTGAAGTAGGGTAGGACCAGATTATTTAGAACACTCACTGCATTCCCTATGCTGAGCTATAAGGCATAACATTAACTTTTTTTTTTTTCGTATTTTCTTCCTCCATCCGGTCTGTGGGACTTGAGTGAACTTAGAAGGGACTTCAGAACTGTTAAAGATGAATTTTTAAATCACCTATGTAAAGAGGGAAAAACTTACACATTTAAGTGAATATTGGTAAGAACACTTAATAACTTAGTTTGTTTTTTAAAAGATTTATTTGTTTATTTGAGAGAGAGAGAAAGAGAGAGCAGGAAGAGGGGCAGAGGGAGAGAGTCTTTCAACCAGACTCCCTACAGGATGTGGAGCCTAACACAGGGCTTGATTCTAAGACCCATGAGATCATGACCTGAGCCGAAACCGAGTCGGTCACTTAACCCAGGTGCCCCTAGTTTGCTGTAGATTTAAACCTTTTATAATTTTTTTCCCTAGGATATTCTCTCATCAGAAAAATCTTGAGGTTTCCCCTCCTCAGAATGTGCTTTAACAGAAAAATCTATTTCGCTTTCTAGCTGTCTAACTTGGTACAGACAATGTTGTACTTACCTCCTAAGTTGTTTGTGAAAAAACAGTGCATGGAAAACATCTGAGATCATGCCCACATGCAATAAGCATTCAATAAATGTTATCTCTTACCATTTGTTTTTTTTAAGATTTGTTTTTTTAAAGACTTATTTATATATATATATATATTTTTTTTTTTTTTTAAAGATTTTTATTTATTTATTTATTTGACAGAGAAAGATAGGCTAGCACAAGCAGCCCTAGGGAGCAGCAGGCAAAGGGAGAGGGAGAAGCATTCTCCCCACTGAGCAGGGAGCCCGATGTGGGACTCGATCCCAGGGCCCTGGGATCATGACCAAGCCGAAGGCAGCTGCTTAACCAACTGAGCCACCCAGGCGTCCCTATATATATTTTTTAGAGAAAAAAAAAGAGAGTGCAGGCACGCACACATGAGCAGTGGAAGAGCAGAGGGAGAGGAGAGAATCTCCAGCAGACTCCCCACTGAGCAGGTAGCCTGATGTGGGGCTCAATTCCACAACCCTGAGATCATGACCTGAACTAAAATCAAGAGTCTGACCCCTAACCAACTGAGCCACACAGGCATCCCTCTTACCATTTGTTATTAATGATTTATTTCTATTAAGCTTCTTGATTAATTTTTCTCCATACAGTAGTTTTATTTTTCACCTTATTCTCCTGAAATCTGGCCTTCATCCTCTTTACCTTCCTGAATGACTTCTTACCTTCTACTTACCAATTTCAATTCCAATTCTCTTACTCATGGACCTCTCTGTTTAATTTATACCTTTTGCCACACACATACATGCATACTTCAAATATTCATTTTAATTTGCATGAACATATATTCATTTGACAACTTTCAAAGTAGGACCAAGACCTTTACTTTGCATATGAATCCACTGTTTGGAATTCAGCATCCCTTCTTTTTTCATAAACCACAGCAATAGTATATCACCTAAAGCTTTCAGTTTTGACTTCTTTAAAGTGGAACAAGAACTTAAAAACATATGCAAAGTGCTTGCAATGCAGAATCCTTCTGGGTTTTATAATTTACACAAAACACCATCAATCTTTTACAGTTGTCATACATATACCTAATTCACAGCAGTTTCTTTTATTGATTTGCCTTTATTAAATCTTCCTAAAGCACTGAATTTAATTTTCATGGAGATAAATTATTTTTCCTCCCATTCATATTTCATCATGTTGCACAATATTTAATTAAACAAGAACAACTGGAATAAACAGGTT
The DNA here is from genome assembly GCF_902655055.1 of Lutra lutra. Classification (NCBI taxonomy): domain Eukaryota; kingdom Metazoa; phylum Chordata; class Mammalia; order Carnivora; family Mustelidae; genus Lutra; species Lutra lutra. The sequence continues at coordinate 35,816,705 of NC_062293.1, forward strand.
TGTGAACCAGCATTGACTCACCATGTGGGAGCAGTGGAGCATAGATGTAACAGAGGATTAAAGTCGAGCCCCAAAAGGGTGTCAAAATATCTGTGATATTTTATTTTATTTAAATAGGTAAAAAAAAGTGTGAGGAAAATATTAACAATCTTCAATCCTTGGTAGTGAGGACAAAGGTGTTCATTTTAGTGTTCTCTATATTTTCTATATTTAAAAAGAGTTATCGGGGAGCCTGAGTGGCTCAGTGGGTTAAAGCCTCTGCCTTCAGCTCAGGTCATGATCCCAGGGTCCTGTAATCCAGCCCCATATCAGGCTCTCTGCTCAGCGGGGAGCCTGCTTCCTCCTCTCTCTCTCTATCTGCCTGTCTCTCTGCCTACTTGTGATCTCTGTCTGTCAAATAAATAAATAAAATCTTAAAAAAAAAAAGTTCTCAGGATGCCTGGGTGCCTCAGATGATTAAGTGTATGCCCTTGGTTCAGGTCATGATCTCTGGGTTCTGGGATGGAGCCCCGCGTTGGGCCCCCTGCTCGGTAGGGAGTCTGCTTCTCCCCCTACCACTCCCCCTGCTTGTGCTCCCTCTGTGTCTCTCTCAAGTAAATAAATAAAATCTTAAAAAAAGAAAAAAGTTCTCAAAGAGAAAAAGCAAATGATTCTATAGGGTGTATGAGGAGGAAAACTAAAGGAGAAACTAAAGATCTAGACTTTAAGATTTAGACTTTAGACTTAGACTGGTATGTCCAAGAGAAGGTTATCCTGTGCCAGGTCCTCTCTCTGAACTAAGCCTGGAGGAAGTCAATTGAATTCCTCCACATGGTTTGAGGATCAGATGCTCCGGAGTGTTTACCTCATTTTCTCGGGAAGGCAGTCAGCCTTACCTCTCCACTCTGTCCACCATGGTAGGGCATCAGAGGAGTAGAAATGGCTGCCTTGGGATTTGGGAAGGCATATCCAAGGCCCCTTTCACCACTCAAGTTAAGTACAGCCTCACATATGGGAGACTCTTAAAGTAATCAGCCCATCTGAATTATTTGAAAGAATACCCAATTTCCTAAAGTCAACAACACAAGAAACAATAGATGTTGGTGAGGGTATGAGGAAAAGGGAATCCTTTTGCACTGTTGGTGGGAATGTAAACTGGTGCAGCCACTCTGGAAACAGTATGCAGTTTCCTCAAAAAGTTAAAAATAGAACTACCCTACAATCAGCAACCGCATTACTAGGGATTTACCCAAAGAATGCAAAAATACTAATTTACTAATTCAAAGAGATACATGCACCCCAATGTTTACAGCATTATCTACAATGGCCAAATTATGAAAATAGCCCAATAGCCAAGTATCCATCTACTGATAAATGGATAAGGAAGATCTGGTGTGTGTGTGTGTGTGTGTGTGTGTATGTATATGTATATATAATGGACTATTACTCAGGCATAAAAAAGAATGAAATCTTATCATTTGCAGCCATGTGTTTAGACCTAGAGACTATTATGCTAAGTGAAATAAGTCAGTCAGAGAAAGACAAGTACCATATGATTTCACTCATGTGGAATTTAAGAAACAAATCAAATGAGCAAAGGGAAAAAAAGAGAAAGGGGCGCAAACCAAGAAATAAACTCTTAACTATAGAGAATAAACTGATGGTTACCAGAGGGGAGGTGGATGAGGGGATGGGTAAAAAAGGTGATGGGGATTAAGGAGTGCACTTGTGGTGAACACCAGGTGATATATGGAATTGTTAAATTATATACCTGAAAGTAATACAACATTGTATATTAACTAACTGGAATTTAAATAAAAACTTGTAAAAAAAAAAAAAGAAAGAAAATTCAATTTATTAAGACTAGTTTTTCATTAACTTGGGGAAGTGGGGCTATTAAATATAAACATCATTATAGAAAATAAGTTAATGGGGCACCTGGGTGGCTCAGTGGGTTAAAGCCTCTGCCTTCGGCTCAGGTCATGATCCCAGGGTCCTGGGATCGAGCCCCCCATCGGGCTTTCTGCTCAGCGGGGAGCCTGCTTCCTCCTCTCTCTCTCTGCCTGCCTCTCTGCCTACCTGTGATCTCTGTCTGTCAAATAAATAAATAAAATCTTTAAAAAAAAAAGTTTACATTCCTCCCAGACCTGAGTTTGTTTACTCACTCTATCTAGATGTGTTTGATTTTCTTCAAGACATTTTGTAAAATAGTAGGTAAGGCTGTGTGATGCACTCTATAGATTCTTGTTTTCTTTTTCTCTTCCTTTTTTTTTTTTTTTTTGCCATTTTAAGCATTCTCTGCTTGATTTTTACATTTCCTTTAATAAATAAGTGTCTTTCTTCTGATGCAATTGGGAATGAATCTTTAAAACCTTTTTTAGGAATCACTATCTGAACAGAAGGCCAAGAAATTTTGAACAATTTTGTGAACTCATAGTGGGGATAGTACACACATACAAAGGAAAAGGGAGAGGGAGAAAGAGAGCAGCTAAGCACTATCTCCTATTCAGATATCCTTTCCTTGTACCTTGTCTTGCTGGAAAGTCTTAAAGGTAGTTGTCATAGGTGGTCTATAGTTTATCCAAGTTCTAAGTAGGAATTCTAGGGATTTAAAAGATCCTGAGGATGTAGAGTTGTAAACAGGACTGAAAACCATAATTATGATGAAACAAGATATTCTGCCTAGAGGAGTGTAGTAATTTGCTAAACATAAATTCTGTAGTGGCAATATTAGTGAATCTGTCATACTGTCAGCAAGAAATATAGAAATGTGGGTATTCCTTGAAAATCCATTTGAAATTATTGGCATGGCCATCCATCTCTGTGATTGGTGAGAAGTGACTTAGAGATTCTTCAAGAATTTCTAAGATTCGGGGGCCTGGGTGGCTCAGTGGGTTAAAGCCTCTGCCTTCGGTTCAGGTCACTGATCCCAGGGTCCTGGGATGGAGCCCTGCATTGGGTTCTCTGCTCATTGAGGAGCCTGCTTCCCCTTCCCCCACCCCTGCCCTCGGCCTCTGCTTGCCTCTCTGCATGCTTGTGATCTCTGTCTGTCAAATAAATAAATAAAATCTTTTTTTTAAAGATTTTATTTATTTATTTGACAGAGAGAGAAAGAGAGGTCACAAGTAGGCAGAGAGGCAGGCAGAGAGAGAGGAGGAAGCAGGCTCCCTGCTGAGCAGAGAGCCCAATGCAGGGCTCCATCCCAGGACCCTGAGATCATGACCTGAACCGAAGGCAGAGGCTTAACCCACTGAGCCACCCAGGCGCCCTAAAATCTTTAAAAAAAAAAAAGAATCTCTACGGTTCTTTCAGGCCTAGGATTGTGAGAAACATACTAGAGACACGTGATGCAAGTACAAAACAAAATCTATTGTGGAAGAAGTTTATACAGAGGGTCAGCAGAGTGCCCGCAGTCCCCTACAGTCTCATTATGCCATGGAGAGGTAAGCTTGGGTCAGGCATTGCTGAACATTCTAGAAATGGTGCTCCAGGAAAATACACACACACACACACACACACACACACACACACACACACACACACACACACACTGCCCCAAGTTGCTCTATGTAGTCACAGGGAAATGGGAGGAGTAGAGAACAGTAATCAACCAGAGTTTTTTAGTTGGAGGAATAGCCATGAATACAATAGGGACATTCTGTGGGACAGTTGTCCAAAGGAGTTCAAATGCCAATGCTGGTATCTGCTAGTAGTACTGCGGCCCTTCCTACTGAGCCACCTCATTTCAGCTCAGCCAGGTCTTTGCTAGGCTACTCCAGGGTAGAGGGGATTACCTTTGCAGTCCAGTAGATAAAAGGTTTGTCTCTTCTTACTCCGAAGTCTGGGATTTAAGTTAAAGGCAATGATTAGAAGGGAATGAGCCATTCATGCAGGCAGGTACCACTGAAAATTGATTGGCAATGAGTAGTATAGTGCGGATTGAGTCAGGAAATAAAAAATGTGCCATTATGAGAACATGTCAGATCTATAAAAAGTGTAATCTCCTAAAGAAAATCCAGGGTATCCTAGAAACGTTTGGTTACCAATCTATTCTATCTTTGGGAACCAGGGCTTCCCAGGTCAGTCCTTGAGCTAAGCACAGGTATCCTAACTGTGGTCCCAGGCATGTGTGTCATGTGGAACTGTCCCAGAACATTCTGCTTGTATCCTATTGGCCAGATTTGATTCACATGTTTCCATGAACTTACAGAAGGCTGGGAAATGAATTCTTCTTTCTGAATGGGCCATGAGCCCAAATTAAAAATTCTACGGCAATCTTGCATAATTAAAAATAACCTGTTTAAAAAAGGAGGGGGGCACGAGGGTGGAGCAGTCAGTTAAGCATCTGACTCCTGGTTTCAGCTTGGGTCATGATCTCAGGATGGTGAGATCCAGCCCCAATTAGGGCTTCACACTCACTGTGGAGTGGAGTCGGCTTGAGGATTCTCTCCCTCTGGCCCTCCTACTCATTCCCTCTCTCTCTCTCAAACAAATTTTATTTTTTTTTTAAGATTTTATTTATTTGACAGAGAGAGACACAGTGAGACAGGGAACACAAGCAGGGGGAATGGGAGAGAGAGAACCAGTCTCCCCACTGAGCAGGGAGCCGGATGCGGGGCTCAATCCCAGGACCCTGGGATCATGACCTGAGCGGAAGGCTGACACTTAACAACCGAGCCACCCTCCACCCAATAAATCTTTTTTTAAAAAGAGAATTTATTGTATAAATGTAGGGGTATCTTGCAGAACCAAAGGGCAGAGAGCCTACAAGGCCTAATTAGGACTTTGAATGGGGACTTGTCAGAAACTGAACCAAGACACTTGTTCTCTATCTTTCTAGGGGCATATAGGGTCTCAACTATGCCTTTCTCAGCAGACCAGTCCTTTAACTGCTCATCAGCACATTCACTCAGCAAATACTGACTGAGCATTACTCTGGACTAGGACTGTTCCAGACACTGGGGATAGACAAAGGAATCAAACAGACAAAAACTATGTATTTCCAAAATGTTCACCCATGCTCCTCTAGTCTGTGTGTCTTTCTAATCTCAAAGACCTGTAATTTTTGGACTCCCTGTTTCTATTTCTCAATCACAATTCTCCCACAGGACTAAGTGGGAGATCTTAGAACTCCAAAGAAAATTGGCTTCAAGTTAAAATAGTTCAGCCTCAGGGTGCCTGGGCGGCTCAGTGGGTTAAACCTCTGCCTTCGGCTCAGGTCATGATCTCAGGGTCCTGGGATTGAGCCCCACATCGGGCTCTCTGCTCGGCAAATAAATAAATCTCTCTGTCAAATAAATAAATAAAATCTTAAAAAAAAAAAAGAATAGTTCAGCCTCCTGACCTAGTATCAGCAGAGGATACCAATGAGCCTCAGGTACAGTGAAAGGGGGTTCTGAGCCTAGCCAGACCTCTTTTCTGACTTCTCTGTTCCAGCTACCCCTTCTACTGTTCAGAGAGAGTTGTTTCTGAGGTTTCAGTTGAGCCCTAGAAGCTGGGAGTCATCATGACAGTGGTGAGATGGCTGGCCTCCATGCAAAACATGGAAAACGAGAGAAAAATTAGTGTCCACTGGGAAACTAAAGTAGAAAACCAAACAGTGCAAACAAAATGTCAAACTAAAGGAACGAGCTGAGAGAGGAAAAACAGGTCCGAGGAAATGAGACAACAGGAGGCAGTAAGATGAGTAAGTAAGTTTGGGAGGCATATTATTGAAGATTAAATCCAGAGGAAGAGCAGACATTAGGACTGGTTGATCCAGTGATTCGGTGATGTCATGAGACTCATCTCAATCTTCACCCAGAGTTATAGGCTGGCTGCCTGTAGCGATCAATTTACACGCTTCCCCCATATAGTGGGAGGAAAAGAATGGCTTTCCAGAGCTCTTTCTCAAGTACGGAATTTTCCTAGAAACCTTCAGGAAGCCTCTCTTAGTGCTTATTAGAACTAGGGCACACGGGATTACCTTTAGACCAGTGGTTCTCAACCATGGGCAGCTTTTCTCCTGAGAAGATATTTAGCAATCTCTGGAGACATTTTTGTTTGTCACACCTGGGGAGGGGGGCTGCTACTAGCATCTAGTGGGATAGAGGTCAGGGACGCTACCAAACATTCTGCGATGCATGGGACAGCCGCCGCAAGAAATTATCTAGCCCCGAATGTCAAGAGTGTTGAGACTGGGAAAGCCTGCTTTAGACCAAGTAGGCCCACTCTTCTGAAGCACCCAGACTGGGTGTGTGTGGGGGGTGGAGGGTACGTACCAGAGAAAGACTGATAACAAGAGGCCAGAGAAGTCAGAGAAGATGGAAAAAAATGTCCTGTTCAAAAGCCAAAGGAAAATTTTAAGGAAGCTATGGCAGTAATATCAAATGCTGTAGAGAGGTCAAGTTAAGTTTATGACTGAAAACCATCCAATAGATTTGTCCATAAAGGGGTTACTTGTTACCTTTGGCCAAGAAGTTCCAGGAGGATGATAAAGACCAAATTTAGGCTGATAAGGAGTGAGTGAGAGGTGGTGACCAAGAGATCTTAACTATGGTTTAGGCAAATCATTCAAGAAGTCTGTCTGTGAATGGAAGGAGAGGGAGAAATAGCAGAAGAGTCAAGGAATAATAATAGTAGTAGTAGTATTATATTAATTTATTATTATTATTATTATTATTATTGATTTGTTTTTTAAATCATGAAGAGACAAGATCATTTTTAAAATGCTGACAGGAGGGGCGCCTGGGAGGCTCAGTGGGTTGGACCTCTGCCTTCTGCTCAGGTCATGATCTCAGGGTTCTGGGATCGAGCCCCGCATCAGGCTCTCTCCTCTCTCTCTGCCTGGTGCTCTGCCTACTTGTGATCTCTCCCTCTGTCAAATAAATAAATAAGATCTTTAAAAAAAAAATGCTGACAGGAAAGATCCAAGAGAGTGGAAGGTAAAAGAGAGGGAAAAAGGAGACTGCCATCTACAGCAGTGTTTCTCAAACTTTAATATGTATGTGAGTCACCCGGGGATCTTGGAATCACCTGTGGGAGTCTATTAGTGGCATATTCCGATTCAGTAAGTCTGATGTAGGGCCTACGATTCTGTAGTTCTAACAAGCTCCCAGGGGATAACCAGGCTGTTGCTCCATGAGGATGCTGGGCCCCATTCCTAGCGTTTCTGATTCAGTACATCTGGGATTGGGCACAAGAATTTGCATTTCTTTCTCTTCTTTTTTATAAAGATTGTATTCACTTATTTGACACAGATAGAGAGAGAGAGAGGGAGAGAGCACAAGCAGAAGTAGCAGAGGGGGAGGAAGAAGCAGGCTCTCCACTGAGCAGGGAGCCCCATGTGGGGCTCGATCCCAGGACCCTGGGGTCATGACCTGAGCCAAAGGCAAATGCTTCATCAACTGAGCCACTCAGGCACCCCAAGAATTTGATTTTGTAACAAGCTCCAAGGTGCTTCTAATGCTGCTAGTGCAAGGATCCTGCTCAGAATCATTGATTTCATGTATATGTGGAGAATATCACCTTTGAAGAAAGATCGCTTCACCCCTGAGAAAATAAGAAAAAGGCAAAAATTGACAAGGTACCAGAGATAAGCTGGTAGGTTCAGGGAGAGGTAGGATGCTAAAGAATTTACTGCTTATTGTCCTGTATCTTCTCTGTGAAATAGGAGTAAAATGGCCAGCTGAGAGCAAAGAGCGAGTGTGAAGGGATAAGGAACTATAAATACTAGGTAAAGCTTATTACCCTCCAATTAGCTCTTGTCATAACACCATACAAAAAGTCTATTTGCTTTGTTACTTATTAAAGGAACGTTTTGCAATTAATTCACCCAGACAAGTTGACCAGGAAGTTATGTAGTGCTGGGGAAGAATTAGCAAGATTTTCCTTTGGCCAGTAACTAGAAACTCCTGCTTTGGAAATTTCCAAGCTCAACTCTGGTTGACAATGTGTTTTGATGTAGAAATGTAGAAATTCAATTGGTTTTAAAAGGCAGAATGACATGGAATTTTTGAAGGGGCAGACTCTACAATGAAAGGCTCTGTTTTCTTTTCTCTTTTTTAAATTTTTATTGTTTTTTTAAGTAGGCACCATGCCCAGTACAGATCCTAATATGGACTTGAACTCAGGACCCTGAGATCAAGATCTGAGCAGAGATCAAGAGTCAGATACTCAACTGACTGAACCATGCAGGTGCCCTGAGGCTCTGGTTTCTTTTTCTTTTTCTCCCCCTCCTGCTCTTTCTTTCTTTCTTAGAGTGCACACACATGTGAGAGGAGCAGAGATAGAGGGACAAGCAGCCCCTGCACTCAGTGTGGGGCCCAACACTGGGCTCGATCTCAGGACCCTGAGGTCATAACCTCAGCAGAAACCAAGAGATGGACACTACACCAACTGAGCCACCCAGGCACCCTCAGGCTCTGGTTTCTAATCCAGCCTTCACCACATACCAGTGTGAAACCTTAAGCAAGCATGTTAACTTCTCTTGGCTTCCGTTTCTCACCTGTAAAATGGGGATAAGCATGGGAACGGTACCTATCTCACAGAGTTTTGGGGAAAATGAAACAAGATAATGTAGTAAGTACTTGGCACAGTGTCTGTCACAGGAAATGCTTCCAGTCGTTTCCTCATTTGAATCTATTTTGCAAGGGGATTGAATTAAATGGAATCTAGAGCCACACCCATCTTCATCCACAACTCCAGGTGACCATTCATATGCAGTCGTGAAAAATGTGCATGCCACTGTTATTTTAACAGCTAACATTTATTGGGACTCTTTTGGTGCACTTGGCATTGTTTTAAGCCCTTCACACATATGAAATCAGGTGACCCTTGCCATGGCTCTGTGAGATGGTTCTATTATTATCCCCATTATATAGGTGAAGAAACTGACACCTGAAGAAAATACTTTACTCAAAGTCACACAGAAAATAAGTGGTAGAGTTTGATCCCACACAGTCTAACTCCAGGCCTATATCCCCCAACTACCTCACAGTGTAGACTTGCCAGAGCTTCGCAGTGTACATTCAGTTCAGATGAAATATCAAATAGTCATATGATACTTAAGAAGTCTAGTTTATGTGAAATGAAAATTATAATAATGATCACTATTTGCGCTCTAGCCTTAATACAACAGCTCTCCACCATTTAACAGATAAGAATCTGAAGATCAAAATTTGCTGGGAGGGGCGCCTGGGTGGTTCCATCAGTGAAGCAATCGACTCTTGGTTTCAGCTCAGGTCATGATCTCAGAGTTGGGAGATCGAGTTCTGCATCTCATGGGGCTTTGTGCTCAATGGGGAGTCTGCTGGAGATTTCCCCCACCCACCCACCCAAAGCTCCTTGGCTGCTCGCCCATACATGTGAGCTCTCTCTCTGAAATAAATAAAATCTTTTTAAAAAATTTTCTGGCAGTCAGGAAAGTTTCCCCATTTCCCATTCTGTAGAATGAAAATAATTATTTTCAAAAAAGTAGTATATATTGATCTCTCACAACTTCAGAGTCTGTCAATCTCTCCAACAGGACTTTACCTTCCATTTATAAGGGGTTATTTACATCTGGTTCTGGGTAATTTGTGATAATCCTATTCAGCACCTTCTGTACTGCAGCCTAGTAAAGAGACGAGGTTTTGGTCATTTTTATTTTCCTCAAGTCTTTCATTTAATCCAGATTTCTGACACAACACTTATTTCTTTGAACTTACATCTACAGAAGGAAAGTGACTGAATCATAGAAAAGCTGAGAAAGGAGATGGGATATAAAGATCATGTTGTTCCTCCTTTTGATCCACCCGTCCTCGGTTGTTTGAGCTAATAACCTTTTCTTACTTACGCTAGTTTGAACTGGATTTCAGTCATGACCGAAAGTATCTTAACTAGTATATCTATCTCTTGGGTATGCTGTTTCTCTTTTTCTTCTATGTTTCTTGAGAGTCACAGACCCAGTGTTTTTCCTCATTATTCATGTTTGAGTGAGGTTAAGTCTAGATCAGCAAACTGTAGCCCATGGGCCATATCTGGCCAGCCTTCTAATTTTGTTTTTACAGTCCACAAGCTAAGAATGTTTTTTATATTTTTTAATGATTACGTGTTTTTTAAAAGATTTTATTTATTTATTTGACAGAGAGAGATCACAAGTAGGCAGAGAGGCAGTGGGGGGGGTGGGCAGGCTCCCCGCCCATCAGACAGCCTGATACGGGGCTAGATCTCAGGACCCTGGAATCATGACCTGAGTGGAAGGCAGAGGCCTAATCCACTGAGCCACCCAGGCACCTCTAATGATTACATTTTAAATGGTTTTATAAGTATCTGTATAATAGCCTTGGTTGTGTCTCTTGGCCCACAAAGCCTAAAATCTTGACCTATCTGGCCCTTAAAGAAAAAAATTTGCTGAACCCTGATTTAGATAGATGTGATAATTGACTAAAAATATTGTGCATTTATTTTTCTTGGGTCCCTCACTATTTACATGGCTGCTGTGGGAATCCTTCATTATGTAGGTTTAAATCATCAGTTCAGCATTTCGGCATCCTGCACAGGACTGAGAGGAAGTCAGGGTCATGGGTCATCTTATCCAGAAGTTTGTCTTGGTGAAACTTTTCTCATTGTTTGTTCAAACTGCTGCCCCATGTAACAGTTTTTGGTATCAGTTTTCTGTTTGGCCTGCCTTCTCCTTTTGGTTCAGGTGTATGGCTTCCTTCTTGGCTGTTTTGAGAGTAACTGCTTCACGAGGTCATTTGCTCCCTCAAAATAAGGAAACTTCTCCCAGTGTTGTAATGAGACAAACAGTCAGGGAAAGACCTCTCCACAGGTTTTTCTGTTTTCACGGCCTCCTTTTCTAAAGTCTACACCTGCCTTCAGGTGCTATTGATCTGTAGTATCAAAAGAGTTTCTAAGAAATAACGGCCCCCATCCCCCTTTTTCTAGGAGAATTTCTTTCTTTGATTAGTAGGTACTCATGTGGATCTGCCAGGATTTCCTCTGCTTGGTTTTCATGATACTGCACTATTCTTTTTGGAAACGATATAAAAGGGGGGCACCTAGGTGGCTCAGTCAGTTAACATCTGCTTTCGGCACAGGTCATGATCCCAGGGTCCTGGGATCATGTCCCACATCAGGCTCCCTGCTCCTCTTTCTGACTATCTCTCTCTCTCTCTCCAATAAATAAATAAAATCTTTTTTAAAAAATGGTATCTGTGGGTTTTTGCCTCTCATTGAATCCTCGGGGACCATTAGCTAGCAGAAATTCTTCTGTGATTATGGTATAAATCTATGTCTCCCTTCCATCATTTCATCATTGATGTTATTTTCCTTTGATTATTTCAATCAGTTCCATAGAGATAGGGGAGTAGATGTACATGTCTCCGTCACTGGAGGATAACAAAAACTCATTAAAGACAGAAAGCTTTTGTCAGACTAGCACCTAAGAGCCCAAAAAGGCACAGTTCATGTCCCAGCAGTAAAGTCATGAATGACATGGAGATGATATGAACTGATTCTTAGAGAAGGGACTGAGAGGTCGGCTCCACTAATTGGATTGGCTCCATGAGTGCCAGGTGAAAGGTCCAGAGATAAGTAGGGAAGATTTTTACCTCATTCCGACTAGCCCATGATGTTTTTCCCTTCCCCCAAGGTAGCAATGATGGATCAAGAACACTTCCTGGATGACAGGATGGATAAAAAACAGAACCAGTGGGTTAAAGCCTCTGCCTTCAGCTCAGGTCATGATCCCCAAGTCCTGGGATCGAGCCCCGCATTGGGCTCTCTGCTCAGCAGGGAGTCTGCTTCCTCCTCTTTCTCTGCCTACTTGTGATATCTGTCTGTCAAATAAATAAAATCTTTAATAAATAAATAACAGAACCAGAAGAATCTCCTGGGATTTGTTTCAGCCAGGGCAGGATTTTTTGTTTTTGTCTTTTTTTAAGATTTTATTTATTTATTTGAAAGAGAGAGAGCATAAGCACGGAGAGCAGCAGAGGGAAAGAGAGAAGCAGGTTCCCCGCTAAGCTAGAAGCATGACATGGGACATGATGCCAGGACCTTGGGATCATGACCACAACCGAAAGCAGATGCTTTAACTGACTGAGCCACCCAGGCTCCCCTAGCCAGGGCAGTTGTACAGAGAACTTGAGAGTACTCAAGCTACTGCCTTCTATCCAGGGTCTATCAGTAAGCAATCGGTGAGTGGGATGCTCTCAATGAAATACGTTCCAGCAACCTCTCAAAGTTTCATTTAAGAGAACCATACACATTAAAGATAACTGGGGTAGTTCACATCAGAATAAGTTTAAATCACACTGTGACGAAGACTCAGTCTGACGTTGAGTCTGGTGGAAGAGGCACAAACTTTAAATAAAAGCTCGGCTGCAGAGATGTAGATTACATGCGAAGAACCATGTTTAGGAATGAGCTTGCCTAGAGATCAACTTCCAGAATGGCAGAAGGAGGACCTCAGTGAACTTGCTTCTCCACAAAAACAATAAAAATACTGGCAAAACAACTAAGATGAACCATTTTAGAACTCTGGAAATTAACCAGAGCCCTAGAACAAACTGGAAGTCATATATCCAAGAGAAATTACTGAGCTTTGGTTATAAAGTGGGACCTAAGGGTGCCTGGGTGACTCAGTCAATTAAGTGTCTGCCTTCTGCTTAGGTCATGATCCCAGGACCCTGGGATGGAGCCCTGCATCAGTTTCCCTGCCCAGCAGGAAGTCTGTTTCTCCTTATCCGTTTCTGCCTGTCACTCCCCCTGCTTGTGCCCTTGGTCTCTCTCTCTCTCTCTATCAGATAAGTAAATAATCTTAAGAAAGAAAGAAAGAAAGGGGCGCCTGGGTGGCTCAGTGGGTTTGGCCGCTGCCTTTGGCTCAGGTCATGATCTCGGGGTTCTGGGATCGAGTCCCGCATCGGGCTCTCTGCTCAGCAGGGAGCCTGCTTCCCTTCCTCTCTCTCTGCCTGCCTCTCTGCCTACTTGTGATCTCTGTCTGTCAAATAAATAAATAAAAATCTTAAAAAATAAAAAAAAATTGATTTAAAAAAATTGATTTAAAGGAAAGAAAGAAAGGAAGAAAGGAAGGAAGGTGGGGTGCCTGGGTGGCTCAGTGGGTTAAGCCACTGCCCTCCGCTCGGGTCATGATCTCAGGGTCCTGGGATCGAGCCCCGCATCGGGCTCTCTGCTCAGCAGGGAGTCTGCTTCTCCCTCTCTGTCTGTCTGCCTCTCTGCCTACTTGTGATCTTTCTCTCTCTCTGTCAAATAAATAAATAAAATCTTTAAAAAATAAAAAGAAAGGAAGGAAGAAAGAAAGAAAAAGAAAGGGAGAAAGAAAGAAAGAAAGAAAGGAGGATCTGTGGTATTTTAACTTGTGGATGGGATGTTATTCCCATCCACGCTCCCTCTCCAGCTCTGAGGAGTCTTGAAGCCAATGGAGAGGACTGACCTCTTGTGGAGCTCACTCAGTTAAAAGCATCGTCCCCAGAGCACAGTGAATATTTTGTCTGAATTTGCAGCTTCCTGGAAAATCTCTATCTTTAGGTCGTTCTGGCTATTTGATTTGACTCAGAATTCAGCTCAATAGAAAGAAAAAAGTCCTATTCACAGGGCCTTTTCAAAACAATAGCCATCTACTGGCAACCTTGTGGCTGCATAAGGTTATGCTTTTAGGAACTACGAAAAGCTACATCATATTCCAGGGGACTTTAAAAGGCTGTTTAGGGGCACCTGGGTGGCTCAGTCAGAGTCAGTTAAGTATCTGCCTTTGGCTCAGGTCGTGATCTCAGGTTCCTGGGATAGAGGCCCATGAAGAGCTTCCTGCTCAGTGGGGAGTCTGCTTGTCCTTCTCTCTGCCCCTCCCCCTGCTCATGAGCTCTCTCTCTCAAATAAATAAACAAAATCTTAAAAAAAAAAAAAAAAGGCTGTGTAGGGCTCAGTCAGTAGAGCATGTGACTCTTGATCTCAGGGTTGTGAGTTCAAGCCCCATCTTGGGTGTAGAAATTACTTAAAAATAGAATCTTTAAAAATAAATAAATAAGCATAAAAGGCTATGTAAATGCACAAGGCTGTGCACATGCTCAGGAGAGACACGGGAATGGAAAAGGTCCTAGTCACTAATTTAAGGCTTTGCAAGCAGAAAGTGAAAGCTGAGGCTGTCTTGTATACTGCCTGAGGTTTGAAGACATGCAAAAAAGAATAACCCCTGTTCCTTACGGATTTTAATTTTTCTCATAAGTTTAAGGAATGAATTACAGGATCAAGGACCTCATTCCCAAGGAGTGCAAGAAGAGGGGAATTACTCCTCTGGACATATTACAGGGGGAAATGGAGAAAGGGATATGATAATGTGATCCTGTAAGTGTACAAAAGTGACCTGGCACTGAGGCTGGACCACAACTCCTGAACTTGAGAATCAAATATACAGGGTGAAAGTGAAGAGCTCAATGACCTTTCCCTTCCTCTAACCTATCATGGAAGTCCGCCTGATGACCAGCTGGGGGTATCAAGAAAAGCGGGGAGATAAGGGACTAAGGAAGGTCAGAATGACCTAGGGATCCTTGAACATAGGGTTTGAACCATGCACTCCCTTCTCCCCTTAGATTTTTCATACTTGTCATTTATTGTCTCTGGAATGGAGATAATAGACATTACTGCATGCTCCTGCATGTGTCTGGGGCTCACAGAATCCCTGGAGCTATCAGAATAAGAACTGGGGAAGAACAGAAAGGGGGAATAATATGTCAATGTAGTCTCAATACAGTCTTGAGCTAGTCTTCTTTCTAGAGTGAGGGTGTATGCACATTTTCAGATTGTCCAGCATCCCCACTCTCCCTCTTCCCCATTCCATCAAAACCCTTCCTCTTCTGCCTTGTCCATGTCTGAATTCTTTTCTCTCTTCCCTCACCTCTCTGGTGTGGTATTATCCCATATGCAAAACCATCAGTTTGTTCCCACATGTCCCCAGCCATAGTTCCCTAGAGGTACCAGGTGCCAAGATATCCAGGTTGCTGTAGAGAGAACTCAAATACCCATGATGACTGTTGGGTTCACCTGAAAGCAGAGCCTTCAACAAAGAAATGAGTGAATGTAGTTTATTTGGAAGATAATCATAGGAGGGATGGAGGAGAATAAAATAGAGAAGGAAAAGATCACATAAAGGTCATTACCTAGGTTATTTCTGGGTGACAGGGGCTCCAGTTAATTAGGGCCTCCTGAGAAACTACAGGATGGATCCCAGGATGGTCCATCTGAAGGACAGGAGGGTGGATCATCATCCCTTCTCAATCCCCTTTGGATGAGTTTGTCCCGGACTGCACTTGTCTATGGGTCCCAGCAGACTCCCGTGGCATTGGAGAATGTCCTGCGGCAGAATATGCAAGACACAGGGTGCCTGGGTGGCTCAGTCAGTTAAGCGGCTGCTTTTGGCTCAGGTCCTGATCCCAGGATCCTGGGCTCAAGTCCCGCATTGGGCTCCCTGCTCGTTGGAGAGTCTGTGTCTCCCTCTGCCCTTCCCCACGCTCGTGCACTTGCTCTCTCTCTCTCTCTCACATATGCATGTTCTCACTCAAATAATATATTTTTTTAAAAGACACATTTATTCAGTGTCATGGTCAGACTGTTACATTTAGCAATCGACAGCATGGGTGCAAAAAAAAAAAAATCTACATTAAAACCCTTTGTTGGAACGCTTTACACTTTCCACAGAACAGAAACTAAAATAACCTGTTATACAATTAGTCACAAATACAGTCCTCGAGTTTTTTGCCCATACACATGAGTATTGTCTAAAACATGTCTTCTTTGTAGCAGCTAAGCCCTGCCACCACTGTGCTTGAGTGAGTTCACAAATCTGTTGTAACCTGTAGCTTCCCTGTCACTTCTCTGGCTCTTCTCTCCTGCTAAGCTTTGTTTCCTGGCAGTAATTAAAACCTTCTGCCACTGCCATAGCTGCTGCTGCTGGAACCACCATAGCCACCTTGGTTTTGTGGTTTGGCGAAGTATTGGCCTCCACCACCACAAGGGCCAGAGTTTCTGACTCCAAAATTTCCTCCTTTCACAGGTCCAGAATTTGAGGATTGATTGTTGTAATTGCCAAAATCATTATAGCTTCTGCTACCTCCAAAGTTGCTTCCATTATTACCAAATCCATTATAGCCATCCCCACTGCCAACATATCCACCACCACCTCAACTGCCACCAAAGCTACCTCTACCACTGAAGTTTCCTCCATGACCAAAGTTGTCATTCCCACCAAAACCACCTCCACGACTACCATCAATGTTTCCAGAACCACCTCGACCTCTTTGGCTGGACAAAGCACTAGCCATCTCTTGCTGAGATGGCGCTTTCCTTACTTCACAGTTGTGGCCATTTACAGTACGGTATATTTGAATGACAGTCTTGCCTACAGAGTCATGGTCATCAAATGTTACAAAAGCAAAACCCCTCTTTTTGCCACTGCCTCAGTCAGTCATGATCTCAATCACTTCGATTTTCCCATACGGTTCAAAATAATCTCTTAGATAATGTTCTTCAGTGTCTTCTTTAATGCCACCAACAAAAATCTTTTTCACAGTTAAGTAGGCACCAGGTCTTTGAGAATCTTCTCATGAGACGCCCTCTTTGGTTCCACAACTCTTCCATCTACCTTGTGTGGCCTTGCATTCATGGCTGCATCCTCTTCCTCCATGGTGGCATCTGTGACAAACCCAAAGCCCCTGGAGTGGTTGGTGTTTGGATCACTCATTACCACACAGTCCCTAAGTGTACCCCACTGCTCAAAATGGCTCCTCAGACTCTCGTCGGTTGTTTCAAAGCTCAGACCTCCCATGAAGAGCTTCTGCAGCTGTTCAGGCCCTTTGGGAGATTCTGACTTAGACCTGAGGCGGTGGGAGGGGATACTTTAATGATGCTTACTCAGCGGTGTCCACAGGCAGAAAGTCAAATAAATAAATTTTTTTTAAAAGATTTTATTTATTTATTTGAAACAGAGAGAGAGATCACAAGTATGCAGAGAGGCAGGCATAGAGAGAGAGAGGAGAAAGCAGGCTCCCCGCTGAGCAGAGAGCCCGACGCGGGCCTCGATCCCAGGACCCTGAGATCATGACCTGAGCCGAAGGCAGAGGCTTAACCCACTGAGCCACCCAGGCGCCCAAATAAATAAATTTTTAAAAAAAATTTTAAAGACTATGCAAGGGGCGCCTGGGTGGCTCAGTGGGTTAAGTCTTTGCCTTTGGCTCAGGTCATGATCTCAGGATCATGGGATGGAGCCCCACGTCAGGCTGTCTGCTCAGCGGGGAGCCTGCTTTTCCCCCTCTCTCTGCCTGCCTGTGACCTCTCTCTGTCAAATAAATAAGTAAAATCTTTAAAAAATAAATAAGTAAGTAAGTAAGTAAGTAAATAAATAAATAAATAAAAAGACTATGCAAGATGCACAGTATATAGTCACGGGCACGGCCTGTGTTAAGCATGTCTGAGCTCATCCCAGGTGTTGACTGAAAGCAGAGATGGGTCAAGGAGATATAATGCAGAAACCAGGAGGTCTGCCATAGACCCTTGCCCTGAGTTTTAAAACTTTCTCATCAGAAACTATTGTTGGGGGTGCCTGGGTGGCTCAGTGGGTTAAAGCCTCTGCCTTCGGCTCGGGTCATTTTCCCAGGGTCCTGGGATTGAGCCCCACGTCGGGCTCTCTGCTCCTTGGGGAGCCTGCTTCCTCCTCTCTCTCTCTCTGCCTGCCTCTCTGCCTACTTGAGATCTCTGTCAAATAAATAAAATAAAAAAATCTTTAAAAAATTAAAAAAAACTATTGTTGATGACATAACTTGTAATGGGTGTTTATTTCTGTTACTTCTTCTAACTGACATATATTCAAATATGAAATTACTGGTTGGGAGAGAGGGAGAAATTTACTATTCCGCTCAACTAGGATAGATCAACAAAATCGAAGAAACACAGAAGGGTTTCCATATGACTCAGCAGAAGTGCAGCCACTGATAATTTGACATTTCAAGTACTTGCATAAGTTTCAGAGAGCTTTTCTGTTTAAATCCAGATTGGATTTTAGTTTTACTCTGACATTTCTCAAGAGAAGATTACAAGTATCTTGTCTATAACTGTTCAATGTCTGAGGTCAAAGAATGCTTCTTACCTTTATTTAAAAGACTTCCAGAACTTTTATTTTATTTTTTTTAAGATTTTATTTATTTATTTGACAGACAGAGATCACAAATAGGCAGAGAGAGAGGAGAAAGCAAGCTCCCCACGGAGCAGAGAGCCCAATGTGGGGCTTGATCCCAGGACCCTGGGATCATGACCTGAGCTAAAGGCAGAGGCTTTAACCCACTGAGCCACCCAGGCTCTCCAAGATTTCCAGAACTTTTAGTTGCTACTCTTATGGGTGGGAAGGAACAGTCATAATTTATATTTTTTTGCAAACAGTAAGGCATCTATTGAATTCTTACATGATATATAGGATTTTTGGTTTAGTGGTTTTCCTGTTGAGTGTGAGTATTCTATACTGTTGGAGAGTGGACATACTAATTACTAACTTCCTTTAATTGCCTAGCACCTGAACCTTTACTGCATATACTTTCCCAAAATATCTTGCTATAGCAAAAGCTGCCTACTTGACAGCATGATAACACAAATTAGAAAAACAAATATTTTCCTCTTAATGATTGTATTGTGATTAATTTAGAGGGAAGCAGAAAAGACAAGAGAAAAGGTAGTGGTCATCAAAGGCATATTGGCTGGATTATATGGTGAGTAGACCCAGGTGGAGTGCTTGTTTATATCCTGTGCCCACTCTTACTATCCCCAGTGACTGTAGTAACGGGTTTTTATAATGGCAACTATACCAGTTCTGTCCACCAGGGGGCATTTTCAAAATAGAAGGGATAAAATTATGTAGCAAGATTTGCTCTTGCCTAACTGGGGAATGTTCCAAAGTTCTAAATTGGACATCCAGTTTCAGAGAGAGTGTGCCTCTTCTGAAGAAGCCAGGTCCTTTGAGGATACTTGTTAGCAGTAAAAGAGAGATATTACATATCATCAGGATGGAAGAGAGATTTCTGTTGCTGATCCACAGTAAGCGATAGAGACGCAGATGTCACCTGGGTTCCAGATCTTAGTACAGGATGAGCTTAAAGATCCTGATGTTTCACAGGATCAATAGGCAGGTTCTGTTTGGTTAGAAGTACCAGAACTCCCTGTTTTTCTATTGGGGGGACATTCAACATTAGGTCTAATGCTTTGATCCAAAACAGGGAATTTTCTTTTCTTTTTAAGATTTTATTTACTTATTTGAGATCAAAGAGAGAGATGGAGAGAGAGAGCACTAGTCGAATGGGGTGGGGGAGGGGCAGAGGATAAGGGAGAAGCAGGCTCCAGGCTAAGCAGGGAGCCAGATGTGGGGCTCTATCCCAGTACGCTGGGATCATGACCTGGGCTGAAGGCAAACACTTAACTGACTGAGCCATTCCAGTGCTCCCAAAACAGGGAATTTTCTTATTGCCTCACAGAAATCCTAATGCACCCAGGGGACAGGAAAGTACCGGGAATGAATGTTTTACTTATCTCTAGCAAATCAACAAGAAAACAGACACCTCGATCAAATTTATACAGACCAGTTGGGTGGTTTCTTTGTGGGGATCCTCAAGGACTGAAGTACTTACTGCTTTTATCTGCTTGGTGTCTCTGCTATCACTTTCTTCTGGTTGCAGACTCACCTTCTAGCAGAAGGAATATGACCAAACCAGGCTAATGCTAACACTCATCTGCAGGGGTTTGGCCACCAGCGATCACGAACATGGGCAGATTCTATCTCCCAGGAACTGCAATCTTGAATGGAGAAACACAGAAAGTGTTTAGAATAGGGATGCCCTGTGGCAGCATACCAACGAGAAGCTCTCTGAGCTGCCTGGGCTGCTTCAGGGTCCATTCTTTCCAATCTAGGCAGAACATTTAAGAAAGAAAAAGAAATATAAGGTATTTTATATTAGAAAGGAAGAAGTAAAACTATTTCTATTTATAGATGGTATGGTCTTAGATGTAGAACACCCAAAAGAATCCACAAAAAATGGGCGCCAGGGTGGCTCAGCTTGTTAAGCATCGACTTTTACTTGGTTCAGGATTCTAGGATCCTGGGATTGAGTCCTACGTCAGGCTCCCTGCTCAGCCGGGAGTTTTGGCTTCTTCCTCTGCCCCTCCCCCCCTGCTCGTGGTCTCCCTTGCTCTCTTTAAAGTAAATAAATAAAATCTTTTTTTTTTTTAGAGATTTTTTATTTATTTATTTGACAGACATCACAAATAGGCAGAGAGGCAGGCAGAGAGAGAGTGAGAAGCAGGCTCCCCACTGAGCAGAGAGCCCGAAGCAGGGCTTGATCCCAGGACCCTGGGATCATGACCTGAGCTGAAGGCAGGGGCTTTTACCCACTGAGCCACCCAGGCGCCCCAATAAATAAAATCTTTAAAAAAAAAAAAGAATCCACAAAAAAATTGTCAGAGCTAATAAATGGTATTAGTAATATTGCAAGATAACAAAATAAACACACAAAAATCAGCTCTATTTCTATACACCAGCTATAAACAATATAAAAAGGAAATTAAGAAAACAATTCCAAATAGCTCATGGGAATGTCATGTACAGCATAGTGACTATAGTTAATAATACTGTATTGTATATTAGCAAGTTGCTAAGAGAGTAAATCCTGGAAGTCCTCATACAAGAAAAAATATTTTGGTAATTAAGCCTGATGACATATGGTAACTAGACTTACTGTGGGGATCATTTCACAATATATACAATTATTAGCTCCTTCCTCATTAGTATAGTGGTCAGTATCCCTGCCTGTCACAATGTATACAATTATCAAATTGTTATGTTGCACACCTGAAACAAATGTTATATGTCAATTAAATCATAATTTAAAAAAGGATTGCTTGTATAAAGCTGTAAAAAAAAAAAAAAAAAGAAAAAGAAAAAAGAAAGGATGAATACCCAAGTTTTGTAGCAACATGGACAGGACTGGAAGAGATTATGCTGAGTGAAATAAGTCAAGCAGAGAAAGTCAATTATCATATGGTTTCACTTATTTGTGGAGCATAACAAATAGCATGGAGGACAAGGGGAGATGGAGAGGAGAAGGGAGTTGAGGGAAATTGGAAGGGGAGGTGAACCATGAGAGACTATGGACTCTGAAAAACGATCTGAGAATTTTGAAGGGGTGGGGGGTGGGAGGTTGGGGGCACCAGGTGGTGGGTATTGTGGAGGGCACGGATTGCATGGAGCACTGGGTGTGGTGCAAAAATAATGAATACTGTTATGCTGAAAAAAATAAAAAAATTAAAAAAAAAAGTTTAAAAAAAGGATTGCTTGTATATGCACTCCTAATAAATAGTAAGCTCCTTGAAAACAAACAAACAATTCTGTTTATGATAGCCTCAAAAAGAATAAAACACTTGGGAATAAACTCAATCAGGGAGGTGTAAGACTTATATACTGAAAACCATCAAATCTTGCAAGATGAAATTAGAGACCTAAGTAAATTGAAAGACATTCCATGTAATGGATCTGGAAAGTTCATATTGATAAGATGTCAATACTACTCAGTGATCTACAGATTCAATGTAATCCCTAGCAAAATCCCAATTATTTTTTACAGAAATGGAAAAAGACAAGATTATTTTATCCATTATAAGTTTTCTGATATGATCATATTTAAGAAATACTTTCTAGGGGCAC
Source organism: Lutra lutra (assembly GCF_902655055.1). Classification (NCBI taxonomy): domain Eukaryota; kingdom Metazoa; phylum Chordata; class Mammalia; order Carnivora; family Mustelidae; genus Lutra; species Lutra lutra. The sequence continues at coordinate 35,838,396 of NC_062293.1, forward strand.
CCGGGTGGCTCAGTGGGTTGAGCCTCTGCCTTAGGCTCGGGTCATTATCTCAGCATCCAGGGATTGAGGCCCGCATCGGGCTCTCCGCTCAGCGAGGAGCCTCCTTCCCCCTCTCTCTGTGCCTGCCTCTCTGCCTACTTGTGATCTCTCTCTCTGTCAAATAAAGAAATAAAATCTTTTTTTTAATACATTTCTTTTTTTTAAAGATTTTATTTCTTTATTTGACAGAGAGAGAGATCACAAGTAGCCAGAGAGGCAGGCAGAGAGAAAGGGGGAAGCAGGCTCCCCGCAGAGCAGAGACCCCGATTCGGGTCTCGATCTTAAGACCCTGAGATCATGACCTGAGCCGAAGCAGAGGCTTAACCCACTGAGCCACCCAGATGCCCCAAAAAACAAAATCTTAAAAAAAAAGAGAGAGAGAGAGAGAGATACTTTCTAAATCACATAAGGAATCAGTAAAAAATAAATGTTACTAAGAGTTTAAATTATGAAAACAGTATGAAGTTTCCTCAAAAAACTAAACATAGAATTACCCAATTAGTAATAGGGTCTGCTTTTAGGTTTATGACCACAAGAACTGAACACAGGGACTCAAACAGATATTTTGGGTTTTTTGTTGAAAACATTATGCCAAGTGAAATAAGCCAAACGAGGAAAAATATTGTATGAGTCCACTTCTATGAGGTACCTAGTGTAGCCAAGTTCATAGGAACAAGAAAGAGAATAGAGGTTACCAAGGGCTGGGAGGATGGGAAAAAGTGGAGTTATTGCTTAATGAGTAAGGAGTTTCCATTTGGGGTGATGAAAAAGTTTTTGGAAATAAACAATAGTGACATTGCACAATATTGTGATTGTAATTAGTGCCACTGAATTGTACACAAAATGGTCAAAATGGCAAAAAACAAAACAAAACTAAACCTACTATTTTTTCCAAGACCTGTGAGCTGCTTCAACATTAAATTTATTTTCTTTCCTTTAGCATGTAGCAGTCACTTTCTGTTTATATCCAAAGGATTTTAACTGATAACACCACCACCACTTTCCCATTCGCTGTTCATTAGGAATTCTGAGTAGTTGTTAGATAAGCCCTTATGCTTTCAGGTTTCAGACATCCACGGGGTCCGCTCAACAACAACGAATGGAAGAATCCATGGGAACCATGTGTGGCTTCTTGAAAAAAAGGTGGGAGAAAAATGAGTGACATTTTTGGCCTTTAGGTTTATGAAATTTCATTTAAAGAGAAACTAGATTTGGAACTGTCAGCTTTATGGGTTAGATTGAAAGAGATGGAGGAAGGGCCTCCGGCAGAAAGAAGAATGACTATAGGAAAATTTAAACAAAGAAACAGACAGCAGTTTTTTGTTTTGTTTTGCTTTTTAAGTGGGCTCCACTCTGGGTCTGGAGCCTAATGTGGGGCTTGAAGTCATGACTCTGAGATCCAGACCTGGGCTGAGACGAAGAATTGGACACTAACTGACTAAGCCACCAGGCACCCCCAAACAGTAGTTTTGTATACAGAATTGGCAGAGGGTAGACTTGGGGTTATCAAGATGTGAGGGAGGAGTGGACCTTATCAGAAGAAAGGCTGTGTTCTTACAAGGGAAGAGACATACAAAGAAACCTTTACTCAGCTCTAATGGTCTTGGAAAATAGGCAATCCATCATTGTTACTACTTCAGGGAGATTTTGGGACCCCAAAGATTTAACAAAGGAAGAGTCAAGTAGTACGCTCAGAAGTAGCTGAATTTCCTCCCAGAAAAAGCCAAAGTTCAGGAAATTGTTGAACGTTACTCTCTGAGAGACGCCTGGCTGGCACTGTTGGTAGAGCTTCGCAACTCTAGATCTCAGTGTTGTAAGTTTGAGGCCCACATTGGGGGTAGAGATTACTTAAAAACAAATCTTTAGGGGCGCCTGGGTGGCTCAGTGGGTTAAGCCGCTGCCTTCGGCTCAGGTCATGATCTCGGGGTCCTGGGATCGAGTCCCGCATCGGGCTCTCTGCTCAGCGGAGAGCCTGCTTCCTCCTCTCTCTCTCTCTGCCTGCCTCTCTGCCTACTTGTGATCTCTCTCTGTGAAATAAATAAATAAAATCTTAAAAAAAACAAAAACAAAAACAAATCTTTAAGGGCTCCTGGGTGGCTCAGACGGTTGAGTCACTCTTGGTTTCAGCTCAGGTCCTGATCTCATAGCTGTGAAACTGAACATCGGGTCAGGCTCCTCACTGGGCAGGCAATCTGCTGGAGATTCTCTCTCTCTCCTTCTCCCTCTGTGCCCTCCTCCCCCAACTCGTGCACTCTCTTACATATTCTCTCTCTAATAAATAAATCTTTAAAGTAACAAAATCTTGAAAGAAAGAAAGAAAGAAAGAAAGAAAGAAAGAAAGAAAGAAAGAAAGGAAGGAAAGAAGAAAGAAAGAAAGAAATTTACCCTCTGAGAGTTGCGACTAAAGAACCGGGCTGGCAGCCGGGGGAGCTAAGTGGGGCACTAGCGTGTACAAGTAAGGAGGCCCCTGCCCGTGCAGGCTGCGTGTAACACAGAGCCACTCTCAACAATTCAGCTGTACTGTTTGGATCTTGAGTCCCCAGCCTGCCAGAGGCAGAAAACAATCTTGCCCATGGAAGCCAAACAGTCAAATTCAGTCATGTCTTAATTCATGTTTAAAATATAGTATGTTTAGGGCGCCTGGGTGGCTCATGGGTTAAAGCCTCTGCCTTCGGCTCAGGTCATGATCTCAAGGTCTTGGGATCGAGCCCCGCATCAGGCTCTCTGCTCGTAGGAAACTGCTTCCCCCTCTCTCTCTTCCTGCCTGCCTCTCTGCCCACTTCTGGTCTCTATCTGTCAAATAAATAAATAAAATCTTTAAAATAAAATAAAATATAGTATGTTTAGGTTTGTTTCTACATGGTCCTTCTTTTTTTCTTTTAAGATTTTATTTATTTATTGGACAGACAGGGATCACAGGCAGGCAGAGAGGCGGGCAGAGAGAGAGAAGGGGAAGCAGGCTCCCCGCTGAGCAGAGAGCCTGATGCAGGGCTCCATGCCTAGCTCAATCCCAGGACCCTGAGATAATGACCTGAGCTGAAAGCAGAGGCTTAACCCACTGAGCCACCCAGGTGCCCCCTATGTGGTCCTTCTTTTATCCTGCCCCGGGAGGGGATGGGAAGGTGGTTACGGAAATGAAAAGTCACTTCCTGGGGCGCCTGGGTGGTTCAGTGGGTTAAGCTGCTGCCTTCGGCTCAGGTCATGATCCCAGGTCCTGGGTTCAAGCCCCACATCGGCTTTCTGCTCAGCAGGGAGCCTGCTTCCTCCTCTCTCTCTTGCCTGCCTCTCTGCCTACTTGTGATTTCTCTCTGTCAAATAAATAAATAAAATCTTTAAAAAAAGAAAAAAAAGAAAAGTCACTTCCTCAGTCTCAACCTATTTGGTCTTCTCTGCTGACTATTTTTATCAACTTTCTTGATATTTTTTGCTTTACAATGCAGCAACGGCCTTCGAACTTACAAATCCAAATTTACTGTCTTTTGTTCCTGATATGACAGGGTGGTCAGTGAGGTTCCCATCTCTTTCCTTGTTTTCCCAAAGCAACTGGGGTGGGGGAGAGTGAGAGGTAACTGTAGGTTGTAGGAAAATCTTTTCTGGAAAAAGCAAAAATTAAATAAAATAATAATAATGGTAATTATTATTATTATTATTTTTATGTGTGTGATCCGAAGGGTAAGAAAACACACATTAACATTTGAAATCTTATAACCCATCTTACACACAAAGACATATGCTAAAACGAGCATGCTTAGGGAGCATATGAGGATGGGCTTAGAACGGAAATGCAGGCAAGGGAAACCACAGGTGTTGAGGTGAGCGAAATGGGAGCCAGACAGCACCATAAATGAGGACACCACAAAAGGTCGTGTGTCAGACTGGGTTGGATCCTGAGCTAACAACAGAAGGCTAGTTCCCTGAGAACTCCGTCAAGGAAGTGCAGGGTTAAGAGGAAGTTTTCAGACTTTAAGCTCATTGACTTCGTATCTCACTCTAGAAGCTCACCACAACATGTAATAGAAGAGTCTTTTTTTTTTTTTTAAGATATTTATTTATTTATTTGACAGACAGAGATCACAAGTAGGCAGCAGAGAGGCAGGCAGAGAGAGAGGGGAAAGCAAGCTCCCCACTGAGCAGAGAGCCTGATCCGAGCCGAAGGCAGAGGCCTTAACCCACGAAGCCACCCAGGCGCCCCAATAGAAGAGTCTTATTATGGAAAGAACTCTAAGTGCCTGTATTCCTTTCGTAAGGCTACCGAAGCCAATTGCTACACACTGGGTGTCTTTAAACAGCAGCTCCCCTTGTGAAGAAATTGACCTTTGCTCCATCTTTTCATCTCTCGATCAAGGCTCAGATTCCTGGGTAGCTGCATCTGTTTGGTTCCCTGTTCTGGCTGCTAGGAAGAAGGAGGAAGTGAAAATATACCTCTTTGGTTTTTGTTGTGGGAGGTGAACTGCTACTGCTCACCATGAAAGAGGTTGGAAGACAAACAGGGAAAAAAAAAACTCGCATTAGTCTGGGTCTTAGGAGTAACTATTATAAGTTTCTTTTTCCTTTTTCTTTTTGCAGAGACAAAAGTATTCACATGCTGTGGTTTGGGAAGGGAAATTTTATATGTGAGGTAAATTTTTCTTCTCAGTCCATGGGGAGCTTAGTGTCACAACTTATGGTGGATCTCCTCACACTTGAATTATAATTTCATAGGCGGTGTGTTCTGAATATCTACAGGGGACTGATAAGACTTACGGCAAGTCTAAAATGAGGAAGCCCTTCCTTGTTGTCTCTACCTTTTGGCTCCAGCAACGCAAACTCTGCAGATTGGTACCAAGCCTGTGGATTTAGATTGCTACTAGATCATCAAAAACACTATTGCTTAGGAAATGGAGTTTTGTGGACAAGGGGATTATGCTGGAACATTTTCACGTGTCCTTCTAAAACTCAGGAAAAGTACACAATTGGATTGGAATGTTCTGGGAGGAGCTAGAAGAACAACAGTGGGTCTAATGAAAGATGGATAGAAAGTGGTGGTTGTCAAGAAAGAATCCCGGGGTGTCTGGGTAGCTCAGTGGGTTAAAGCCTCTGCCTTTGGCTCAGGTCATGATCTCAGGGTCCTGGGATTGAGCCCCACATCAGGCTCTCTGCTCAGTGGGGAGCCTGCTTCTCTCTCTCTGCCGGCCTCTCTGCTTCCTTGTGATCTCTGTCTCTGTCAAATAAATAAACAAAATCTTTTTTAAAAATGCAAGGAAAATGGACCATTAGGTTACATTCCCAATGTTATGATTTTTAAGAAATAGCTGGCATCGTATTATTTGGGTGGTATCATCAATAAACTAGACTTGAAAATATAACTGAGCAGGAAATAATGTGTGACTTCTTGAATAGTACATAATGGGGCTGTTGGATAAAAAGTGGATGTTCTGCCTTGACCAATTTCAAAGGCTTCAGAGGCCAGTATCCAAGAGGCATTCATAAAGGCCTTGAGGAGCTAGACTGCTTGTCTCATTTGCTCCAGACCAGTGTCTGGGAGGCCAGCCCAGGATGTGTGGGCAGGACTTGTCTGATACTACCTTGATCCCCTCCCCGAGAACATCCACAGGGTACACTGTGTTCCAGGAAAAACTGATACAAAATGGTCAGCACATGAAAAATTCTGAAAAGCTTGCCTACTGGACTTCAAGTCTGACAAGATACTAGAAGCCATTAAAAACACAAAACAGAACACACAGAAATTTAAACTTCTTCCAAGGCCAAAAATCACCATAAATGAATGTCAAACCAGGAGAAATACTTTGCATTACTTGATAAAGGGTTCATGATCTTAATATATAAAAGGTAAACCACTCCCTAGAGGGAGAAAAGGAGAAAAACATAAGTAGGAATCTGATAAAAAATAATAACATGAACAGTTTTTCAATGTTACCAATAATTTAAAAATACAAATAAAAAAAAAAGAATGCAGAAGTGAGAGTCAGCATTGTAAAAGACCACTACTACCCAGTGACTTTCCAGATTATGGAAATCAAGCAATTGTGCCTGTTAGTGAAAATGCAAAGTGGTACAGCTTTTTTGCAAGGTTATATGATAATGCTCATCAACCTTTACAACACGTATTCCTTTTATTTTTTTAATATGTATTTCTTTTAAAGCAGTTCCTTTACTAGAAATGTATCTTACAGGCATATTCATACACATGGAAAGAGATATATGTACAAGGTTGTTCACTGCGGCATTACAATAGGAATAAAAAACCTAAAAAAAAAACAAACCCTAAATTCAAGGTAAATATTCAACAAAGGGGAAATAGTTAAATACATTAGTAAATCTCCACCTAATGGAAGACTTTAATGAATCCGTTAAAAATAATGAGATCAATATCTTTTCACTGCATCAATGTTCAGCTCAATATATTATTGCAAAACACCCACAAACAGGCCAAATGATGGCCTTCATATACCTTCATATACCTTCCTAGTCACAGGCATCCTCTCCAGAGGTAATCACTTCCTGATTACTATCACTACAGATTCATTTTGCCTGTTTTGAAATTATAAGTATAATCCTACAGAATATTTTTGTGTGTGTGTCTGGCTACTTTCATCATCACTGTAAGATGTAGTCACGCTCACTCTTGCTATAATTTGTTAATTTCTATTTTTACATGGCATTTTATTGAATATACCAAAATTTATTTGTGCAGTCTATAGTGGGTTGTCTCTAGTTTTTATTTATCATGAATAATCTGTGGTTGTTTCTCTTATATATATTTTTAGTTCACATATATCTACATTTCTGTTAGGTATGGACTAGGAGTAAAACTGTATACATTTAAGTCCTTTATATATTTTTTTAAGATTTTATTTATTTATTTGAGAGAGAGACAGATAGTAACAGAAATAGCAAGAAAGAGCACAAGCGGGGAGGAAAGGGAGAAGCAGGCTCCCTGCTGAGCAGGGAGCCAGATATGGTGCTCCATGTGGGGCTTGATTCCAGGACCCTGGGATCGTGACCTGAGTGGTAGGCAGATGTTAAGCCAACTGAGCCATCCAGGAGCCCCTAAGTCCTTTAAAAAAAAATAACAGAATTCTTTCTTTCTTTCTTTTTTTCAAGATTTATTTCTTTATTTTAAAGTGTTGTTATTTGGGGGGTTTTTTTGTGTTTTTTTTTTGTTGTTTTTGTTTTTGTTTTGTTTTTTTGACAGAGAGAGAGATCACAAGTAGGCAGAGAGGCAGGCAGAAAGAGAGAGGAGAAAGCAGACTCCCTGCCAAGCAGAGAGCCTGATGCGGGACTCGATCCCAGGACCCTGAGATCATGACCTGAGCCGAAGGCAGAGGCTTAACCCACTGAGCCACCCAGGCGCCCAAAGTGTTGTTGTTGTTTTTTTTTAAGATTTTATTTATTTATTGGACAGACAGAGATCACAAGTAGGCAGAGAGGCAGGCAGAGAGAGAGCAAGAAGCAGGTTCCCCGCTGAGCAGAGAGCCCAATGCAGGGCTGGATCCCAGGACCCTAGGTTCATGACCTGAGCTAAAGGCAGAGGCTTTAACTCACTGAACCACCCAGGTGCCCCTTATTTCTTTATTTTAGAGAGAGAGAGAACATGAGCAAGGCTGGGCAAAGGGAGAGGAAGAGAATCTTAAGCAGAGACCTTGCTGAGTGAGGAGTCAGATATGGGGCTCCATTCCATGACCCTGAACTCATGACCTGAGCCAAAACCAAGAGTCAGATGCTTACCTGACTGAGCCACCCAGGCACTCCCCCACCCAGCATTATTTCTTTTTTAAAAAACTAATTTATAATATTATCTTCTTTTCTATATTCCATTGATTTTATAATTTTAAAAAGCCAAATCTTAAATATAAGGACAGAGATCTGGTTCAAAGAAATGGAAAAGATAATCAGGCTAATTAATAAGAGTTAGTAATAACAGTTCAGTGAGTAGACATCAGATTTAACTTCGAGATGCTGATAGTTCAGGCAGGATACATTCTGAATAATTCAGAGTAAATAGGTGTTCTCAATATTGATAAGGTATGTCGAAAACATGATTCATCATGCGTTGCCTAATGAGACAATGGCCAGTTTTTTGGCATAGTTGAAAACTGGATTTCAAAAAAATAGGAAAGTGGGGTAGAAGGTAGGGTAGGAATAATGAAAGAAGTGGAAATGTAGGTTTGGATTAGATTGTGAAGGGTTTTAAAAGCCAAATTAGGAAAATGTAGACTTTAAGATTTGGGCATTGATGAATTACCAGAGGTCTTTTTTTTTTTTTTTTAAGATTTTACTTATTTATTTGACAGACAGAGATCACAAGTAGGCAGAGAGGCAGGCAGAGAGAGAGGGGGAAGCAGGCTCCCCACTGAGCAGAGAGCCTGATATGGGGCTCGATCCCAGGACCCTGAGATCATGACCTGAGCTGAAGGCAGAGGCTAACCCACCAAGTCACCCAGGTGCCCCACCAGAGGTCTTTAATCAGGGAAGTGAAACAATATAATTATACTTAAGAAATATATCCTGCTATCAGTAACTATGTAACAGTAAGCCAAAAGCCCACCTTTCTAACTACTTGCCTTGAGTAATATAGCTTACTATAACCATTGGCATCAGGAATCAAGTCTCTACTTCTCCATCCATCCAGTGGAACAACAGAACAATGGAGAAGCAGAAATGAGCCCCTCCAGTACCCAGTCAATTATTTTTCAAATCAAGTCTGAGAAACAGACCTGAGTTCTCTTCCTCAACAAAAAGAATCCTTTGGGGCGCCTGGGTAGCTCAGTCTTTAGGCGTCTGCCTTCGGCTCAGGTCACAGTCCCAGGGTCCTGGGATCAAGCCCCACATCAGGCTCCCTGCTCGGTGGGAAGCCTGCTTTTCCCTCTCCCACTCCCCCTGCTTGTATTCCCTCTCTCACTGGGTCTCTCACTGTCAAATAAATAAAATCTTAAAAAAAAAAAAAAAAAAGAATCCTTTGGGACTGCCTCTCCACATGCCCTTCTTCATCTTGATTCAATAGAATAGGGGCGCCTGGGTGGCTTAGTCTGTTAAGCATCTGCCTTTGGCTCAGGTCATGATCCCAGGGTCCTGAGATCGAGCCCCATATGGAGCCCCACATCCGGCTCCCTGCTCTGTGGTGAGCCTGCTTCTCCCTCTCCCTCTGCTGCCCCTACTGCTTGTGCTCTCGCTCTCTCTCTCTCTCTCTGTCAAATAAATAAATAAATAAAAGGGAAAAAAAGAATAGAATAGCTCTTTCATCTGGGAGCTACTCGACAGGGAGGACTGATTCCACTTTAGAGGTATTTCGGATGGGACTTCACCATTGGGGGTCGGGGGAGGATTTGAGATTTAGCTGTTGGAAACCACACTCATCAGGCCCAATTAATTGGGGAGAATACAATTTGGGGCTTTAACATATAAAAGGAAGAGAATTTTGGTTTTTGATTGATTTCTCTGCAAGAATGCCTGAGCGTGTGGGTCACAAGATCTGAATTCAGGCCAGCAGTAAGAATCTGTATTTTGGCATCGAACCAAAGCTAAATTATAGCTTAGCATTGGAGTAGTAGGACCTTGACCATATTAATGGAATTGTATTTCAATCACCATTTGACCAATTTGGGGGGCTGCATATTCTTCATTAATCAGAATTTGAGTAGAGATGGGGAAAGGAACATCCATAATCTCCAAAGATACAGTTCCTAAAGGTGTACAGTGGTTTTTTTTTAAGAAAAGCTGCCAATATTTATCAGATGTTTAAATGTACACACTTTCACTCAGCAATTTCATTTCTTTTTTTTTAGATTTTATTATTATTTATTTATTTGACAGAGATCACAAGTAGGCAGAGAGGCAGGCAGAGAGAGAGAGGGAAGCAGGCTCCCCACCGAACAGAGAGCCCGATGCAGGGCTGGATCCCAGGACCCCGAGATCACGACCTGAGCCAAAGGCAGAGGCTTAACACACTAAGCCACCCAGGTGCCCCAGCAATTTCATTTCTAAGAATTTACTTTAAAGATAATGTACAGGTATGTAAAGATATAAGGGATGTTTCTTGTTTATTAATAATATTAAAAATTTGAAATAATTTAAATGTCCAAGGACAGAACAGGTGAAATATGGTACCTCCATTTTATACTATTCCTATTCTTCTGAAAGCATTAAAAAGAAACAGATTCTAGGTAGTTTGGGAATGGGGGGAAATGAGAATATACTAGAAAAAATCTTGTATTTCATGAAAAGGAAGGAAAAGTTGAAGAATTAATACTCAGGAATGTATAGAATCAGGGCGGTTTCAGAGAATCAGGGAGTTGTCCTTTTTACGTCACATAAATTTTGTAACGTGTGTGTCTGCATTACAAGAAGAACACATTATGGTTGTAATTTTTAAAGCTTTAAGAAAGAATTGTCATTTTTTCATTTTTGTCTTTGCAAAACCTAGCATGAGTCACACATTCTTAGGGCAACAGTTTACATTCGTTTGGTCTAGTTTTCCTATATGCATAAACCTTGAGTTAACTCTTTCAAAATTCTCCTGGTCATGGGATATGAGTCACCTACTGCTGCATAGAATATTATCCCCACATTTGGTGGCTTCAAATAACAAACATTTCTAGTGTACAGTTTCAGTGGGTCGAAAATTCAGAAGGGGCTTAGTGGGGTGGTTCTGACTTAAGGTGTGTCATCAGACTGCAATTCAGATGTCATTCGGGGCTGCAGTTATTTCAGACTTACTGGGCATGGGGAATCCACCGCCAGGACGGTTCCTTCATAAGGCTTTTAGCAGGAAGCCTCAGCTTCTTTTTGAGTCCTGGCTGGGGGCCCCCAGATCCTCACTACATGGACCTTCTGTGGAGGGCTGCCTGAGTATCTTCACAACGTAGCAGTGGCCCCTCACCCCACTCCCAGAGAGTGATCCAAGACAGTGCTAGGCTAAAGCCGTTCTATCCAAGCCTCAGAATGGACATCCCATGGCCACTGGATAGCTCAGTTGGTTAAGCGTCTGACTCTTGGTTTTGGCTGCTTCATGGAGGGCTCTACACCCAGTGAGAAGTCTGCTTGAAGATCATCTCCTTCTGTCCCTCTCCCCATCACTCTCTCTTGCTCTCAAATTTAAAAAAAAAAAAAAAATCTTTAAGAAAAAAAGAAAAAAGAATGGGCATACCATTTTCTCTGCAGTATATCACTGGTCATATAGACTACCCCTGATACAGTGTGAGAGGGAATTACGTAGGCCTTGTCAAGGGAAGATACACTGTTTCTCTTCTACTTCTGGTCACCACATGTGTGGGGTTGGGGGAAGTTCCACACACTGACAAATACTCCAACATCAGCTGGGTATCCTACAATTCAACTCAGTTCTGACACCATCTACTTAGAGTTAGCAACAGATCCCATAAATTAGGGGCTCAGTCCTACAAGACCATCATCAAGACTTCAGATGTCAATTCCAAGACCCAGCTTATCACTTATACTTCTGATGACTGAAGCTATAAATTGGGGTTCCCATAACCCCATCCTTAGGTTTGATAATTTGCTAGACTAGCTCACAGAACTCAAGGAAATACTTAGGCTCACTATTTTATTATGTAATAAAGGATATGACTAAGGATACAGATGATAGCCAGACAAAGAGATACATAGGGCAGGTCTGAAAGGCTCCCAAGTGCAGGAACTTCTGTCCCTGTGGGGTTTAAGTGTGCCACATCCTAGTACGGGGACAGAACCTTTGGCAGAAAGAGCGGCACTTTGCCGTATGAAGCTGGTGGCTGTACGCTTTAGTGCTCAAGGGGGAGGGGACGTGCAGGTGATAAGGGAGCAGAAGGCTAGCTGAAGACAAACTGCAGGCTGACACTCGGCAACCTCCCCCCACCCTCCACTCCTGGGTGGGACTTGTGTGCTTTCTTCAGGAATCTCCCAACTATCTTAATGTTACTACCTTGCTAGAGGGGAAAACAACCTTAACTGGACAGTTGGGAGGCCTTCAGTATCTTGTAGGTCGGTCATCCGTAGCATATGAAAGTTCTTTTGAAACCTCCCTTTTCCTTATGTCCCCCAACTCCCAAGTATATAATCAGCCACCCCTCACAACCCCGGTGCCACAGCTCTTTCTGCCCGCAGGTCCTGTCCCCGTGCTTTAATAAAACCACCCTTTTGCACCAAAGACATCTCAAGAATTTTTCCTTGGTCGGCGGCTCTGGACCTCCCCACACCGAATCTTACTTCTATTCTAAAACCACATCACATGGAGTATTAGATCATAAATATTTCTTCACATTTCTACTCATAAAACTACTTTCACAAGATTTCTCTGGTGTTTATCATTCAGTTCAGTATTAACTATCAGTGAGATTTACAGGCAGTCATGAGACCCCTTAAGAATGTAGCAACCAGCACGTATTTGATCCTTATCGAAACTATGAGGGCTATAGGTCAGCCTTCTGAGCCAAAGGTGAATGTTTTCTTCTCTCTCTCTTTTTTAAAGATTTTATTTATTTATTTGAGAGAGAGAGAATGCACAAAGGAAGAGGGAGAGGTAGAAGCAAACTCCCTGCCCTAAGCCTCCTGACCTGGGGCTCGATCCCAGGACGCTGGGATCATGACCTGAGCCGAAGGCAGATGCTCAACGGACAGAGCCACCCAGGTACCCCTAGGTGAATGTTTTCTGCTTCTGTCCCTCATTGATACTGCTCGTCCAGGGAGCACACTTTGAGAAGCACTGATTAAGACCCACTCTGTCCAATATGATTGAACTCTAACCGCATATGCCTATTAAGCACTTCAAATGTGTGTAGCCCAAACCAATTTGCATGATAAGTACACGCGGAATTGAAAGTCTTAGCAAAAGAATGTAAACTATCTCCTTAGTAATTTTCTTCATTAATTCTATGTTGAAATGATAATATCTCAGATAAGTTGGGTTAAAAAATTACAAATAATTCCATATGTTTCTTACTACCTGTTAGTTACTGGACAATTTCAGTTAACGTATATGGCTGGTATTATTACATTTCTAGAGGACAGTGTGGATTCAGATAATTCTTGTTCTCTTCAATGCTTACTATTTCCGGTCCTTGAACACCAGGATTTTGCTGAGAGACTAGATCTGATAAACTGAATTGTTTATATTGTTAATTGTTAAGTTGTTAATACGTGGCTTAGTAAATTTGTTCCAGTTAAAACTTATTTCAACCTGCTGTCCATATACAAAAGAGTAACTAATAGGAGGAATTTTCGGACATCTTGACAGCCCTGTGGGGGAGACACCTTTTGTTGGGCAGAACTTCTCAACCCTTTTTGACTTCCACTGGGCTCCAGCAACTTACGTGGCTTCAGCACAGGAGGGACAGGACCGGCAGGCAAAAGAATTCATTCCCTTTTCTCAGGCTTAACAGAAGTTTTTTCTCATAATGGCATTTTAAAAAAGAAAGACCCTATTAATGCTGAACTACAGGATACCTGTTTTAAAGGTCTTTAAGTCACTACTTCATGAATGTCACATTGGTTTTTTTTTAATGTGGGCCGAAGGAATTTTTAAAATATTTTTTATCTCCATTAATTAATTAATTTTTTATTTTTTAATCTCTGTACTCAATGTGGGGCTCAAATTCACAACCCTGAGGTCAAGCGTCACATGTTCTTCCAGCTGAGCCACCCAGGTGCCCCTCAAAGGAATTTATTGAATGCAGACCCTAGTAAATATTTTCACCACATTCTAACTTAATCACTAGCTAGTTACGTTATCAAGTAGAAAAATTATCTTTTAATTTCCATTTAGGAACAATAATGAACCAGCTGATTCAGTCATCATTAGTCATTATAATTTTGACATAGCATCCTAAAGAGTACATAAAATATTTTATAATTAGTTTTTCCAAAATTATGCATTGACATAGTTGAAAGAGTCAAGTAACTCTACAAGTTTTATTATTTAAAACAGCAGTCCTTTCCATTTTCTGTTCTCAGATTATTTTAGATTGAAAATAATTTTTCCTTCAAAGTTATTCACCGAGTGTATACATTAATCAACAGTTTCCCAACAACAGTGTCTCTTTTGAAAAACTTAATAATGGGGCACCTGGGTGGCTCAGTCATTAAGTGTCTGTCTTCAGCTCAGGTCATGGGATCGAGCCCCACATCAGGCTCTCTGCTCAGTGGGGAGCCTGCTTCTCCCTCTCCCACTACCCCTGCTTGTATTCCCTCTCTCACTGTCTCTCTTTGTGTCAAATAAATAAACAAAATCTTTAAAAAATATAAAAAGAAAGAAAAGAAAAGCTTAATATCTTTGTTACTTGTTTACCCTTCTTACAAAATATTTTTCCAAAAGACAACCAGTTTTCGACTTCTTAGATAATTATTTTGGAATTCATCTCCCTGTCTCTAAAATAACATGCATTGCTACTCCTTGTTTTTTCAAATTCAGGTATTATCTATTGTTTTCCTTTCATGGAAGATGAGGATTTGATTCTTTTGCTTTTTGCTACCATGTCACATATGTGCCCTTCCCATTTCCTTATCCTTCTCCTACACTGAAATAGAATTTCAATAGCAGGGACGCCTGGGTGGCTCAGTTGGTTAAGCAGCTGCCTTTGGCTCAGGTCATGATCCCAGCGTCCTGGGATCGAGTCCCACATCGGGCTCCTTGCTTGGCGGGGAGCCTGCTTCTCCCTCTGCCTCTGCCTGCCATTCTGTCTGCCTGTGCTCGCTCGCTCTCCTCTCTCTCTGACAAATAAATAAAATCTTAAAAAAAAAAAAAGACAAATTTCTAAAAAAAAAAAAAAAAAAGAATTTCAATAGCATACCATACAGCATAATACTTTATTAAATGAGTAAATGCTGTTCTTGTACACTCATCATGATGAACACTGACTAATGTGTAGAATTACTGAATCACAGTATTATGCATCTGAAACTAATATTAACACTTATGTTAACTATACTGGAATTAAAATTTTAAAATTTAAAAACTGAATAAATAAATGTTATTCTTACAGAAGTGTATTATACTATGGTTACTTCTCCTTTCTTTTACATTTTGTCTATGGTGGGATTATCTTGGTTTTTCACTTATTAACTAACCCCACACTTTCTCTAGTTGTATATACATCTGTTCTGGATACATTCAAAAACATTGTTATTCCAGCAATCATATTTAATCAATTTAATCTTCTTTTAGACCTCTCTTTCAGAGCTCTCAGTTTGGCTGCAGTCTACATTGGTTTCTCTCTAGACCTGGACCACTGTTTCACTGGTCTCTGCATTTACTGTCATCCTAGGGATTTACTTCAGCTATTTCTCTGTTTTGATTGGACCCTCAATTTTCTATCCTATTTTTCCTCCTTCTTGGTTTACTCCTTAATTTTGGTGGAGGGTATTTCCTAGTTGTTTTTGAGAAAGGGTATATGGAGAACAATTTTTCTTTTTTTAAATGTTCTATGTCTGAAAATATTTTTACTTTACTTTCATACTTAATTGATAATTTGGCTGAGGAGGGATTTTAGGTTGGAAATAATTTTCTCTTAAAGAAGATTCCTGAGACTGAACAGTAATAAATATTTTCTTTTCTTTTTTTTAAGTGTGCTTGCAGACAGAGGAAGGGCAGAGGGAGGGGGAGAGAGGGAATCTCAGAGAGACTCCACGGCCAGCACAGAGCCAGATCCTGAGATCACGATCTGAGCCAAAATCCAGAGTAGGACGCTCAACCAACGGAGCCACCCAGATACCCCTATAAGTACTTTCATTATAGTGTTCCTACTGATAGGTTTGATGTCATTTTGATTGTGTTTTAAAGTTCTGCTGAAGGATTTATCCTTTATCCTTGCTGTTTTGAAATTTCACTATGAGAAACCTTCATGATAGGTCCATTTTCATCCATGTTTGCTAGGCACTTGGTAGGCCTTTTCTGTCTGGAAATTCTTGTCCTGGTTCAGGAAAAAAAAAAATCCTAAATTATTTCTGGATTATTTTATTCTCCCATCTATTTTTCTCAAGTCTCCCCTTTAAAAACAAAAAACAAACCAAAAAACCCTCTTTCTATTTGAAATGTTATTCCTCTCAGTCTGATCCTACATTGCTTTATTTTTCTAGCCTCTTTTTTAGTTTATCTTCAGCTTTCTGGGAGATCACCACAACTTTGAATTCCAAAACTACTATTGAAATTTGGGGGGACGGGTGGGGGAGAGAGCGTGCAAGAATGGTAGCCAGGTGGAGGGGTGGGGGTGGGGGAAGGCAGATGGAGAGAGAAACTCAAGCAGAGGCCACACTGAACGCAGAGCCCAGCATGAGGCTGCATCTCAGCGGGGGCCAAAACCAAGAGTGGGACGCTTAACCGACTCCACAGCCCCCGAGCTCCTAGTTACTATGATTTATGTTAGATGCCTTCATCTAATGCCTGATGGTGTGTGGCTAAGTGCTCATATTTCATAGTGAGCGTCTTCTAGGCTCTGCATGTGGGTGGAGCTTGTTCACTGGGGCCTTCAATCAAGGAGTCACTGATGGCAACTTTCTTTCTTTCTTTCTTTTTTTAAGATTTTATTTATTTATTTGACAGAAAAAGAGATCACAAGTAGGCAGAGAGAGAGGGGGAAGCAGGATCCTTGCTGAGCAGAGAGCCGGATGTGGGCTTCGATCCCAGGACTCTGAGATCACGACCTGAGCCAAAGGCAGAGGTTTAACCCACTGAGCCACCCAGGCGCCCATGATGGCAACTTTCTTTAGCTGGTTTGGGCTGAGCTGGGGATAGAGAAGCCTCTTCTCTTGAATTACAGGTGGTATGGACCTGGATGTCAACATTCTGGGACCTGAGGCAGGAAGAAGGACAGGGAGTAGGGGAAGCATCTTAACATTTATTATAAAAAAAAATTTTACTTAGAGTCCTTGTTTTTATTTTTTATTTTTTTTAAAGATTTTAAGGTGTTTTTTAAATTTTTTTTAATTTTTTTTAATTTTTTAAAAGATTTTATTTATTTATTTGACAGAGAGAGATCACAAGTAGAAGGAGAGGCAGGCAGAGAGAGAGAGAGGGAAGCAGGATCTCCGCCGAGCAGAGAACCCAACCGGGACTCGATCCCAGGACCCTGAGATCATGACCTGAGCCGAAGGCAGCGGCTCAACCCACTGAGCCACCCAGGCGCCCCAGGTTTTGTTTTTTTTTTTTAAAGATTTGATTTATTTATTTGATAGAGAAACACAGCGAGAGAGAGAGAACACAAGCAGGGGGAGTCGGAGAGGGAGAAGAGCAGGGAGCTGGATGCGGGGCTCAATCTCAGGACCCTGGGATCATGACCTGAGCTGAAGGCAGATGCTTAATGACTGAGCCACCCAGGCAGCCCCGGGTCCTTGTTTTTAATGTGAAACCCCTACCTTCAACTGAACCTAATATTACCCAGTCCAGACCCTGCATTTTACCCTCTCTAAAGAATAAGCTTCCAGGGCACCTGGGTGGCTCAGTAGGTTAAAGCCTCTGTCTTTAGCTGGGGTTGTGGTCCCAGGTTCCTGGGATTGAGTCCTATATGGGGGTGGGGGTAGGGAGGAGTAGGGGGTGATGTCTTTGCTCAGCAGGGAGCCTACTTCCCTTCCTCTCTCTGCCTGCCTCTCTGCCTACTTGTGATCTCTGTCTGAAAAATAAATAAAATCTTAAAAAAAAAAAAAAAAGCTTCCATTCTTCTGCCAGGATGGAAGAAGCAAAAGTTGTTTGTCAGCATTTGTGTGGGTGGACCCCTGAGAGCCTAATGTTTCCTTTTTTTAAAAAAATATTTTATTTATTTATTTATTTAAAAAATAATTTATTTATTTGACGGACAGAGATCATATGTAGGCCAAGAGGCAGGCAGAGAGAGGTGGGGAGGCAGGCTTTCTGCTGAGCAGAGAGCCTGACTCTGGGCTCTATCCCAGGACCTTGGGATCATGACCTGAGCTGAAGGCAGAGGCTGTAACCCACTGAGCCACCCAGGTGCCCCAAGGTTTTATTTATTTATTTGACAGAGTGAAATAGAGAGACCGCGGGCCTACACAAGCAGGGGGAGGGGCAGGCAGAGCAGGCAGAGGGAGAAGCAGACTCCCTGATGAGCGAGGAACCCAAAAGAGTATTCAATCCCAGCACCCTGGGATCATGACCTGAGCTGAAGGCAGACACTTAACTGACTGAGCCACCCGGACATCCTGAGCCTAACATTTCCTACTCAGGTTTTCAATTTTTCTGGATTTAGCCTCTCATTTCCCCCCAGTTCAAGTATCTGGCACCACCAACTTCTGAGCCTTCTATGAGTTCTATAATATAAATCAGATTGACTCTATGTTTTTTCCATTGCTGGCTTAAGGTCTACCAAGTCGGTTAATACCTATCCATCTATATTCCAGTTGCCAAAATATTATTGCTGTTGTCTTTATTTTTTTTTTCTTTATTTGTGCTGGTTTGTACCCCTTTTTATTTTATTTTTTAAATACCGGCATTGTTTCTATAGTGGAGTTTTGGCAAGAAGGAACTCTTTAGCAAAAACAAACAAACAAAAAACAGAACACAGTTGTCCAGGGACGCCTGGCTGGCTCAGTTGGAAGAGCATATGACTCTTGATCTCAAGGTTGTGGGTTTGAACTCCACACTGGGTGCAGAGAGTACTTAAAATAAATAAATAAAAATTTTTAAAAACCACAGTTGTCCAAAGTACCTTTCAAACTAGAAGTCAGGAATATTTAAAATATTGTTCAGTAAAAAAATTAATTTAAAAATGCATGTTGATCGGGCTCTCTGCTCAGCAGGGAGCCTGCTTCCTCCTCTCTCTCTGACTGCCTCTCTGCCTCCTTGTGATCTCTCTCTGTCAAATAAATAAGTAAAATCTTTAAAAAAAAAATAAAAAAATAAAAATGCATGTTGAATTGGCCAAGGTGGTGAACAAATCACACACATTCTATTTCCTATCTCTCCCAATTTCCCGATGAAATGATTCAGGAGTTGTAAAAAGAAAATTTTTGTTTTGCTTCTAAAAACTAAAGAGGAACCCCTTTCCCGCTGTAGTCTTAAAGTAATTTCCATGGAGCTGAATCAGATAAAAGGTCTGGAGCACAGAAGCAACTATATAGACGATTTTTTAAAGATTGGAACTATCTCATTTGGAGATGAAAAAGAAGGCTTGTGCATTGAGAATTCCCCAAAGATTACCTCTATTTGGGAAACAAATATATAAGCTGGTGTTGTCTTTATTTTAGGCTACTATAAAATAAACCCCATCTGGATATATCCTATTCATCCAATTCAACGTATTTATTGAGAACCTGCTATGTGATGAGTACTGTTCTAGTCACTGGAAATAGGACAATGAACAAAACAGACAAAAATTCCTACCCTTATGGAACTTCATTCCAGCAGGAGAAGAGACAATGAACAACTCACAAAATAATTACTAATGTATCTAACATGTTAGAAGACTGTAAATGTTATGGGAAAAAATAAAGCAGAGAAAGGAGAGGATCAGGAGTAACTGGGTTGGAGGGCTAGTTACAACATTATTTAGGGTGATCAGTGAAATCAGGGCCTCATTTGAAAGGTATCATTTGAGCAAAGACTTGAAGAAGGTGAGAAAGCTAATAGTAAAGTTATCTGTGGGAAGAGCATTCCAGGCTGAAAAAATGGAGGAGCAAAATGACCACTGTGGTTGGAACAGAATGAAGAAAACAGTAGGAGATCAGGTCAGAGAGATGAGATAGAGTGGTGGTGGTGGGGGTGGGAGGGGCACCTCAAATCCTATGGCATCTTGTTGTCTATTGTAAAGACTTTTGTTTTTACTCTGAATGGAATGGGGAGGCATTGCAGGGTTTTGAGCAGAGAAATGACTGGAGTGAATGCAGTAAGATTGTTTTAGGAAACTGTCCCAGCGTCCAGAGGAGAGATGACGGTGGCATAGACCAGGCTGGTAGAAATAGATACGGTGAGAAGTCATCAGATTCTACATATATTTTGAAGGTAGAACCAACTGGATTTCCTGGTGGGTAGGATGTGGAATGTGAGAAAGAAGGGAATCAAAGACGATTCCAAGTGAATCTTGGTGGCTTGTCTATATTCCAAATATAATAAGAAACTTGTAACTTTCCATGCATTCTCATATGCAGCAGTAGATACAAAATGACAATGGAGCAGTGTTAGCCATTTTAAGGGGGGAAAATCATCATTCTGGACGGCTATACCTAGCTCTCCCTGAAGTGGCAAATTACTTTGGCAGTCAGAGATATTAGCTGGCTGAGATCCAACTAATTTAGGTAACCACAACAGAGAAAGAGAAAATTAGTTTTAAAAAAATGCCCAGCACAATAGTCAAATGACATCAATGAAATACCTTAAGCCTCCGCCTCCTTTGCTTTCTTGTCTGGGAGGGATTTCTCTTGCAGATCTGTTCCCAGCCCATGAATCACACTGAGGGTAAAGCCTGCCAGAGAATACTGCAGCCTTGGAGTGGGAGGCCTAGCTCAGGGGAAACCGAACAGCTCAGGGACTGGCACAAGTTCTGAGGCAGTGGAAACCATCTATCAACACAGAATTTTTTTTTCCTTAAGAAAAAAGAATCACAACAAAACCTCAAAAAAAAAAAAAAAGGCGTGATATATAAGAAACCGTGATAAGCAAAGAAATTGGCAAGCTTCCAGCTAAGTATAAATAGCTGTTGACAGAGTGATTTTGAAGTTTAATGCAATTTCTCGGAAAAGATTCTTAAAATAGAAGAGATAAAATAAGAAAAATGAACGGCAATCTTGAACTGAATCACAATAAACTGGAAGTGGGGTATAAGACAGGGGAGAATTAAAATCTTGCTAAAAGTATCCTCTATTATATGCGATAGGCAAAAGACAGTCTCTTCAACAAATGGTGTTGGGAAAATTGGACAGCAACATGCAAAAGAATGAAACCGGACCACTGTCTTACACCACACATAAAAATAAACTCATATAGATTAAAGACCTAAATGTGAGACCTGAAACTATAAAAATCCTAGAAGAAAATACAGGCAGTAACTTCTCTGACATCAGCTATAGCAACTTTTTTCTAATACGTCTCCTGAGGCAAGGGAAATGAAAGCAAAAACAAACTACTGGGACTTTATCAAAATAAAAAACGTGCACAGTAAAAAAAAAATAAAATAAAATAAACAAAACTAAAAGACAACCTACTGAATGGGAGAAGATATTTGCAAATGGCATATCTGATAAAGGGTTAGTATCGAAAATATACAAAGAACTTATACAATTCAATATCAAAAAACCCCAAATACTCCAATTAAAAAATGGGCAGAAGACATGAACAGACATTTCTCCAAAGACATCCAGATGGCAACAAACACATGAAAAGATGCCCAACATAACTGATCATCAGGGAAATGCAAATCAAAACCATGATGAGATATCATCTCACACCTGTCAGAATGGCTAAAATCAAAAACACAAAAACAACAAATGTTGGTGAAGATATGGAGGAAAAGGAACCATCATGCACAGTTGGTAGGAATGCAAAGTGGTGCAGCCACTGTGGAAAACAGTATAGAGGTTCCTCAAAAAATTAAAATTAGAAATACCATATGGGGACACCTGGGTGGCTCAGCGGGTTAAGCTTCTGCCTTCGGCTCAGGTCATGATCCCAGGATCCTGGGATTGAGCCCCATGTTGGGCTCTCTGCTTACCAGGGAGTCTGCTTCCCCCTCCCCCTCTGCCTGCCTCTGTCTACTTGTGATCTCTCTCTCTCTTTCTCTGTCAAATAAATAAATAAAATCTTTAAAAAATAAAAATAGAAATAGAAATACCATATGACCCAGTAATTCTTCTACTGGGTATTTACCCAAAGAATACAAAAACACTAATTTGAAAAGGTATTTGCACCCCTACATTTATTGCAGCATTATTTACGATAGCCAAATTATGAAGGCAGCCCAAGTGTCCATTGATGTATGGATAAAGAGGAGGCAGTATCTATAATGGAATATTACTTGGCCATAAAAAAAGAATAAAATCTTACCTCAGAAATGTTACCTCAGAGAGGTAACATAGAAGTGGGCTGTCTTACTTTTTTTTCTTGAAACATGGCTATATCATTCAGCTTAGGCCACCATAACAATACCATAGACTAGTTGGCTCAAATAACAGAAATTTATTTTCTCATAGTTGCAGAGGCTAGAAGTCTGATACAGGGTCCTGGCATAATCTGGTTCTTGTGATAGCTCTCTTCCTGGTGTACAGACGGCTGCCTTCTTGACGTGTCCTCATATAGAGCAGAGAGAAAACAAACCCTCTGGTATCTTTTCTTATAAAGGCACTAATCCTATCATGAGAGTGCCCCCCACCCCCCGCCCATGACTTCCTCTAAACCTAATTATTGCCCAAAGGCCCCATCTCCAAATACCATTACTTTGGGGGTTAGAATTTCAACATATGTATGGGGGGCAGGGAACACAATTCAATCCATGGCAATGGCCATCTTAGGTCTTTAATAAAAATGATCACACCATGGGAACAGAGGCATGTTCTACCATGAGAAAACAATAGTGCAAACAAAGATTATAAATATAAATTGAAATTTACTTTCCACTTTGAAACACACACACACACACACACACACACACACACACACACACACACACACACACACTTATGGTGGGGACTATAGTGAACTAGAGAGCACACACCTCCTCTAGGGGGCCAGCCACTATTTAGTTCTAGATGATTGTTGCCATATGAGAGTAGGAGCCTCTTATTATATATATCTTCTGGTTTTTCCAGTGTGGCTAGATAGATATCTGAATTTCTGTGTGAAATAACCATAATTTTCAATATTAGCTCAAAAAATTTTAAATACTCCATGAGGTCAAAACAGAAACAAAAACAAAACAAAAAACACAACTGTATCTGGGGGCTGAATATAAGTTATCTTTTTTCTTTTTTAAAGATTTCATTTACGGGACGCCTGGGTGGCTCAGTTGGTTAGGCAGCTGCCTTCGGCTCAGGTCATGATCCCAGCGTCCTGGGATCGAGTCCCACATCGGGCTCCTTGCTTGGCAGCGAGCCTGCTTCTCCCTCTGCCTCTGCCTGCCACTCTGTCTGCCTGTGCTCACTCTCGCTTCTCTCTCTATGACAAATAAATAAATAAAATCTTAAAAAAAAAAAAAAGATTTCATTTACTGGGGCGCCTGGGTGGCTTAGTGGGTTAAAGCCTCTGCTTTCAGCTCAGGTCATGATCCCAGGGTCCTGGGATCGAGCCCCACATTGGGCTCTCTGCTCGGCGGGGAGCCTGCTTCCCCCTCTCTCTGCCTGCCTCTCTGCCTGCTCGTGATCTCTGTCTGTCAAATGAATAAATAAAAAAATCTTAAAAAACAAAAAAAGTTTTAAAAAAAGATTTTATTTACTTATTTGACAGGGAGAGAGATCACAAGTAGGCAGAGAGGCAGGCAGAGAGAGAGGAGGAGCAATCTCCCCGATGAGCAGAGAGCCTGATTCGGGGCTCGATCCCAGGGCCCTGAGATCACGACCTGAGCCAAAGGCAGAGGCTTTAACCCACTGAGCCACCCAGGCACCCTGAATATAAGTTATTGATTTGCAACCATTGATATAGGACTTCAGAATTACCGAAGCAAGAAAGTAAAATACATAGACTGAATGAGCCCAAACAGCAAGAATAAGAATAACTGTATGATTAAGCACATAAAAGTAAATATAGTACATTTTCTCATTCATAGGCCATCATGGTGAGAAAAGAAAAAAACTGAGCCAAAGGTATACCTAAAATAATACAATTTAAAAATTTGAAAATAAAGAGAAATGTTTTATATCAAAATATATGCTAACAAAAGAAAGCTTTTGTGACTAAAATGATGGGCTCATAGAACTGGAAGACTAAAGTTAAGGTGGGGTTTATGGCTGTTTCTAAATAGCTCAATAATTTTATCAAAGACCCACTTTATTTGGTGTAAGTAATTTGCTCCCTGCAATATTATAGTCATCCTAAAATTGGCTTTCTTTATGATAACAAGATGGTTGCCAGTTACAATCTGAATTAGGTTCTCATGCTTATGGGTAAGTGGAAGATTTCCGGATTTAAAAAAACATAGGAAAGAAAAGAAAAGGAAGCGTGTCTCTTTGGTTGATTTGGGACAATTTAGTAACATGCCTATTCCTAAACTAACAGAGTTTACCTGGGAATGGCATGTTCTCATTAGGTTAAGTCTGGATTCCTAAACCAATCTTGTATTAGTTATCTATTGCCACATAACAAATTACCCTAAAACTTCATGGATTGAAACCACAACGAACATTTGTTAATTCTCAAGGTTTCTGTGGGTCAGGATCACCTTACCTGAGCACTTGCTGGCTTGGGATTTTTCATGAAGATTCAGTCAAGGTGTCAGGTGGAGATGTAGTCTTCTGTAAGCTCAACTGAGACTAGAGGGATCCCCTTTCAAGGTGGCTCACTCACTCCTTCTCACAAGGCTGTAAGACTATCTTCACAACATGGTGACTGGCTTACCCCAGAATGAATAATTCAAGGAGAATGCCAAGCGGAAACTACGTCCTTGGAAGTCACATAGCATCATTTCCACCGTATTCTTTTTGTTAGATTTGAGTCACAGCAGAGAAAAAGAATTCCTCTTTCCCGATAGTTTTAACCAAAGTTCCAAAGTTGTTTTCCATGAGCCTTACCTGGGTCATCATCACTGACCAAATCCAAGTCTCGTGCTAGTCCTTGGAGCTGAGGGGTGGTTGGGTCAGTTCTATCTGAAACACATGAAATTAAAGTGAGGGAGAGAGAATTCTCCAAAGGAAAATCAGGGTACTATTACCAGAAAAAGAAGAAATAGATACTGGACACGCAAAAATAAAAGGTGTCCACTATAGTGCCCATGTATTAATTGAAATTGTTACAGGAGATGTGCATTACTTCCTTAAAAATGTTTAAAATGCAAAAGGTTTAAAGATATTAACAGCGGTTATCTCTGCATGGTGAGATTACAGCAAAAATTTTCCTATTTTTCTATGTATTCTAAACTTCCTTTCATACATGTGTATTACTTTTTATAGTTAGAAAATAACAATAACTATTATTTTATAAAAGGTAAAATTCACCACTCTAAGAATGGAAATAGGGTGCAGTACTTAGAAAACAACAGATTTTTTTTTTAAGATTTTATTTATTTATTTGACAGACAGAGATCACAAGTAGGCAGAGAGGCAGGCAGAGAGAGAGGAGGAAGCAGGCTTTCTGGGGAACAGAGAGCCCGGTGCGGGTCTCTATCCCAGGACTCTGGGATCATGACCTGAGCCGAAGGCAGAGGCTTTAACCCACTGAGCCACCCGGGTGCCCCCAAAACAACAGATTCTTTTAAAATGTATTTAGGCAAAGTCAGGGACAGGAAAAAGAAAAGGAAACAAGAATATACAATGGGTGACTCAGTTGGTTGGGCGACTGCCTTCGGCTCAGGTCATGATCCTGGAGTCCCGGGATCGAATCCCACATTGGGCTCCCTGCCTGGCAGGGAGTCAGCTTCTCCTGCTGACCTCTCTCCTCTCATGCTCTCTCTCTCTCTCTAATAAATAAATAAATAAGAAAAATATTGTAAAAAAAAAAAAAAGAATATACAATGGTAGAAAATGTAAAAGCATGATGGCTGGTCACAATCATATATACCAGTTATTAATATCCAAATGACCAGTTATTAATATCCAAATGTGTGTGTGTGTGTGTATTTTTTTCTTTTTAAGGTAAAGTCCAACTATATGCTGCATTGGCCATAAAACTGACATGGGATTGTTGGGGCATGTGGATGGCTCAGTTGGTTAAGCATCTGACTTCAGCTTGGGTCATAGTCTCAGGGTCCTGGGATTGAGCTCAAGCTCAGTGGGGAGTCTGCTTCTCCCTCTGCTCCTCCCCACCACCCCCAACCCGCTACTCCCTCATCCTGCTTGTATGGGAACATGCACTCTCTCTCTCTCTCAAAATAATTTTTTTTAAATGACATGGAATTGTTGAGAATTAAAGTAGAAATCACATCTTTACAATATTGTCTTTCTGGGAACAAACCGCGTCCCCTCCTTACCTTAAAAAAAAACTTTAAAATGTAAAAGTAATCTTTTTTACATCCCTTGATTGTTTTGTGGCTTTTCTGACATAAACTTTCTTTTTTTTTTTTTAAGATTTTTTTATTCATTTATTTGACAGAGAGAGATCACAAGCAGGCAGAGAGGCAGGCAGAGAGAGAGGAGGAAGCAGGCTCCCTGCTGAGCAGAGAGCCCGATGCGGGGCTCGATCCCAGGACCCCGAGATCATGACCCGAGCCGAAGGCAGCGGCCCAACCCACTGAGCCACCCAGGCGCCCCAGACATAATCTTTCTTATTGACTCTATTCTTCAGTTGTTTATGTTTTTATTGTTCTTACAATCTTTCCTTCCATTATACATATATATATACATATATATATATACTTTTTTTTTTTTTAAGCAGGGTCTACGGGCAGAGGGAGAAGGAGAATCCTAAGCAGGCCCCATACCCTGCTTGGAGCCTGACCCAGGGCTCAATCTCACAATGCTGAGATCATTTGACTTGAGCCAAAATCAAGAGTCAGATGCTTAACTGACTGAGCCACCCAGGCACCCCTCGGTTATATTGTCTGACTTGCTATGATTGTTATGTAGGAAAATCATTACCACTACTGGCAGGAATGTAAATTATTATTACTTTAAAGATTTTATTTATTTATTTGACAGAAAGAGAGACATTGTGACAGAGGGAACACAAGCAGAAGGAGTGGGAGAGGGAGAAGCAGGCTTTCCACTGAGCAGGGAGCCCGATCTTGGGCTCAATCCGAGGACTCTGAGATCATGACCTGAGCTGAAGGCAGATACTTAACGAATGAACCACCCAGGTGCCCAGGAATGTAAATTAGTAGAGTATAAAGTACTTAGAAGGAGTTTGGTCTTCAAAAATGATTATATCTTTCCAAACAGCTGGATCTACGGGAAGAAAGGAAAGAGCATGAGGAATTGTAAATAGTCAGGAAAATGGAAAAGACTCTTTTCTTCTTGTAATTTACTTAAAAGACAATGTTTAAAACAAAAAGAATATAAAAATGGGTTTATAAGAAATGTAAAAAGAAAATATATGAGAACAATCATACAAAATACAGGAGGGCAGGTAAATTTATTTGCAAATTTTGTTTTCAAGTTATTTCATTGTGAAGCAGGAAGTATCACTTAAGTAGCGGTAAAGGTTAAGTAGAAAGTGGGAAGTGGGAAAAGATACAGTATTGCCTTTAAATAGACTCTAATAAGTTGAGAATATATGTTATTAGCCTTATAAAAAATCACTGAAAAAATAAGAGAGATGTACAGCTAAGAAGTTAATAGGAAATAAAATGAAATATTTAAAAAATAACAGATTACTATTCCATTTATATGAAATTCCCAAACAGATAAAACTAATCAATAATCCTAGAATTCACATCAGTGGTTGCCTCCAGTGGGGCAGCTGGGGAGACTGACTGCAGAGGGGCACAGGTAACTTCTGGGGAGATGGAAATGTGCACCTTGATTGGTATGTGGTTACATACATTTGGACATTTATCAAAAGTCATCAATTTGTTCCCTTAAAATGTGCAGCTTTGGAGCACCTGGGTGGTTCAGTGGGTTAAGCCTCTGCCTTCGGCTCAGGTAGTGATCCCAGGGTCCTAGGATCGAGCCCCACATCGGGCTCTCTGCTCTGCAGAGAGACTGCTTCTCCCTTTCTCTCTGCCTACCTCTCTGCCTACTTGTGATCTCTGTCTGTCGAATAAATAAATAAAAATCTTTTTTAAAAAATGCGCAGCTTTTAACAAATATATATATATATAATGTATATAATAATATATAATAAAATATATATATAAAACCTTTTAAAAAGTTGATTTAAAAAAGTATTTTATCTTTGACCCAGGAAATATGTTCTGTAAATTCAGCTATGGTACATATCCGTAGTTTTTGCTTGCCAGACATCCCTTACCTCATCTTTTGGTAATATCACCTGATTTATCTTTTTTAGGTAACCACCCCAACCACTCTTAGCCTTGGCGGGGAGTCAGTTATATCACCTTCTACTCCCTTGGTGAAAGTTAGACACGTAAAGCAAGCTAGCCAATCAGACTCTCTGTCTTAAGTCTTAACTTAAATCTTGAACTTAAATCTTGAGTCATGTGATCTAAGAACTAAAAAGGGTTGGAGCTGTTTTATCTGCCTAATGATCAGCATCTTGAAGATGATCAGTGTCCTGTTTAATCTTTGCCATAGTCCATGCCCATCACTGCTGAGCTGAAGGCAGATACTTCTCCTTTTGGAGAAGAAGTACTTTTCTCCTTTTGGATCTCAGAGGTTCCCTTTTTTTTTTTTTTTTTTTTTACTTTTTCAGAGAAAGAGAGAGAGTGCGCGCGTGCGCACGCACACACGTGAGCCTGGCTCTGGGCAAGGGGGAAGGGCAGAGGGAGAAGGGGAGAGAGAATGTTAAGCAGCGCAGAGCCCTACTTGGGGCTTGATCTCACATAACCCTGATGACTGGAGCGGAAATCAAGAGTCAGCCACTTAACCAACTGAGCCACCCAGGCACCCCTGGATCTCAGAGGTTCTTAAAAGACAAAGTTCTTTCTCCTTCCTCATGGGCACTCTTTGCTACTTTGGAATTGTCAGCCCCTGTGACAGGTTGCCAGTGACCATGTAAGGCTCTTGGGCACAGAAATCATTCTGAACAATTCTCGGGCTGCTCAAAGCCCTTCATAGATGCTGGTTACTCCTGGGTAATTAAAGTGAGTCATTCTACTACTCCCGTATCATGCTGGGGGTCCCTGTGACATTGTCTTAGGCTCACCTGCCTGGGCCTATCCGCCAACCATTCCCACTATGCATTCTTACTGCCTTTCTGGACTCTGCTTACGAAAGTATAATTCTCTGCACTCAGATCACCATAAATCTTTTTTATACCTCCTCTGGGATCCATATGGAGGTGTGGAGGTGAGTGGCATCTGTGGTCAGGGGGCAGGGTGTAGGACACTTGGTCCATTATCAGATTCCTATACTTTTTTACTTCAGGTTTTCCCTCTTCTTTCTCTTTTCCTGGGAAACTGGAAGGGAGGACGAAACTCTATTCATCAAATCTATGTTGTCTATGCATGTAAGTTCTCTCTGTTTCCCTGCAGGGCCTAGACTTTTAAAATGCAAAAGTAAAAGAAAAGGCTCCTTGTTTCCCTTTTCTGTGTCCTCTCACCAAAAACAAAAGGCATAGAACCATTCTAGCTGCTGTCTCAGTGCGGGGGAAGGGCTGCTCTTCATATTTTAAAACTGATAAGCACATAAACAAGTTTTATGAATATCCTTATACATATGTCTATTTGAACGTGTGAGGAACCATCTATGAATTAAGTTGAAATTTGCATATTTTTAAGGCTCTTGATGTGTATTATCTAAACATTTTCTCCAGCATAACTTTAGCCTCTTCAACTGCGTATTTAATATACTTTCTCTTCTTATCTTTTTGAGATTTTATTTATTTATTTGAAAGTGAGAAAGAGCATGCATGAGTCGGGGGTGGGCAAAGGGAAAGGAAGAAACAGACTCCCACCGAGCAGGGAGCCAGATGCAGGGCTCAATCCCAGGACGTCAAGGTTGTGACCTGAGCCAAAGGCAGGCGCTTAACCGACTGAGCCACCCAGGCGCACCTGTACTTTCTCCTCTTATTGGGCTAGCTCATCATTCTAATGTGAATTTCGGTGGAACACAAAAATATTTTAATACCCTTCACAGCTATTTGGGTGGTTATTATCCCAAAAAATGAAAAAAAAAAAGGAAAATAACAAGTGTTAGTGAATACATGCAGAAACTGAAACCTTTGTGAATTGCTGGTGGGAATATAAAATGGTACAGCTGCTGTGGAAAACAGGGGTGCCTGGGTGGCTCAGTCAGTTAAGCATCTGCCTTTGGCTCAGGCCCAGAGTCCTGGGATAGAGCTCCACATCAGGCTCCCCGTTCAGCGGGGAGTCTGCTTCTCTCTCTCCCTCTGCCCCATCCCCCTGCTTGTCATCTCTCTGTCTCTCCCAAATAAATAAATAAATCTTAAAAAAAAAAAAAAGGAGCAAAGTAAAGTGAATGTTTTTGAAAATTTGAGTGTGAAGGAAGTAGATATTTTGCAATGCAACCAACTGTGTGTTTTTTTTCCCCCAAAGAGAGGTAGGAAGGCCTATTCACTTATTAATCTAATTACTAAATGCTCACCTTGTGTCTGCTCTAGGCTTGGTATCTGTAATACATATTTGTTATCCAGTCTTCAAGATGTTTATGGGCCATTGGGGAGTTAAGGCATCCACATGTGATATAAGTGACATATGACATCATTATAAGAGATGTTACAGGGTAAATTACAACGAGATCTCTTAGTTTTTTTCCTCTGGAATACACATTCTTTCTCTCTTTTGATATAGTCTCTTGTCTTAAACTATCATAGACAATTATCAAGGTTTTTTTTTTCCACACTTGAAACCTTTCCCAAGTCGGTCTGTTTATCTTATAGATATATCATACATAAAAAATCCAAAACTGAGGGATGCCTGGGTACCTTAGTTGGTTAAGTATCCAACTAGATTTTTTTTTTTAATCTTATTTATTTATTAGACAGAGGGAGACCCAGCGAGAGAGGGAACACAAGCGGGGGCAGTGGGAGAGGGAGAAGCAGGCTTCCTGCTGAGCAGGGAGCCCCCTGTGGAACTCCATCCCAAGACCCTGGGATCATGACCTGAGCTGAAGGTAGACGCTTTAACAACTGAGACACCCAGGTGCCCTTATCTGACTTGATTTTAGCCCAGGTGGTAAACTCAGGATTCTCTCTCTCCCTCTCTCTCTACCCCTCCCTGCCCCATGCTCCCTTAAACAAACAAACAAAAATCCAAAACTGAACCCAAACTCTTCAGTATGCTGTTAACCTCAGTAAATGGGTTCGCTACAGATTTTGTCATCTAAGTTAAATATCTGTGTCACTTGTGTATTTTGTTATTTTTAAAATTTATTTTAATACAAGTTTTTTAAAAAAGATTTTGTTTGAGAGAGAGAGCATGAGCAGAGGGAGGGGCAGAAAGAGAGAGACAAGCAGGGAGCCCAGCACTGGGGACCCTGGGATCATGACCTGAGCCAAAGGCAGACGCTTAACCGACAGAGCCACCTAGGTGCCCCTCATTTGTATATTTTTTTTTAAAGATTTTATTTATTTATTTGACAGAGAGGTCACAAGCAGGCAGAGAGGCAGGCAGAGAGAGAGGAGGAAGCAGGCTCCCTGCTGAGCAGAGAGCCCGATGCGGGGCTCGATCCCAGGACTCTGAGATCATGACCTGAGCCAAAGGCAGCGGCTTAACCCACTGAGCCACCCAGGCGCCCCTCATTTGTGTATTTTAACAAAAATGTTTGGTGGGGCGTTGGATCCCACTCAGGCAGGATAATACTATTTCTCTGGGATTGACTCAAGGGTTATTATCATATCACTTTGCATAGAGCTTACCTTGTTCCTATTTCTATCTCATTGAAAACGTCAAAATTTTCACTGTCAAAATTAAAGAACTACAAGTTTGTTTCATATATTTTCCTGTATTTTTTACATTCTGATAATTAGAAAATTTCCCAGAAATTAGAGGTGTAGTGTCATGGCAAAATAAACCTATTTATAATTGTTCAAGTAAATCTGTTCAAGTGTTCTTTTCCTATGAATTTCATTGCAACTAAAAATACTTTGAGGACTGACCTACATTGGAATCGTTATAGCATTACTACATCCCAAACCAACTCATTATCTCCTCCTTAGCACTCCCACAATGTCCTGTGCAAACTATAACAATGTTTCTCACACTGTATTATTATTATTATGTGTCTGTCTTTCCAAGAATAACCCTTAGCCTTTATTATATACAATGGAATCAGCACAAGTTTTCTACTGACATGTGTAATAGTACAGAGGAATGAGAATTGGATCGAATCTCTCAACTGCATTACTTCTCCAAGCAACAAGAACTTGGTGACAAACCCTTGTGACAAGTTACAGGACCTAGTCATTTTGCCTCTGTGACATGTGGTACCATATGTGTGTCTCAACAGTCTTATTTATGAGGCTCATGTGATTTTTGGTCTGTGGCTAATGGGTGTTGAATATGTGGATTTTTTACTTGGAAGGCTCTGGAAAAGATTCTTCAGTTGTAGGACAAAAATCATTGTCTCTACACTAATACTCTACAGTTAGGCAACGTCACTCTTATAGCAGAGCCATCATCAGAAAGCTAGAAAGATTGTC
Source organism: Lutra lutra (assembly GCF_902655055.1). NCBI lineage: Eukaryota > Metazoa > Chordata > Mammalia > Carnivora > Mustelidae > Lutra > Lutra lutra. The sequence continues at coordinate 35,870,728 of NC_062293.1, forward strand.
CAATACAGGTTATGAATTTTATCATTTTCATGAATGCATTTAAATGCTTAGCAATATGAAGCCCTGAAAGGGAATAGGTTCAATATGCAGTCTCAGGGGTTGGGTTCCCCTGGGAACTTAAGTGGTCTACCGTGGTATAATAAGCCACCCAACCTTAGTGATACATTAACAACCATTTTATTTTGCTCTTGTGGGTCAGGAATTTGGACAGAGAATAGGGATGTTTGTCTCAGCTCTGTGACGTTTGAGCCTTCATCTGGGAACACTGGAGTGGCTGAGGGTGACTCAAATGACTTGGATTTGGAATCATCCGGAAGTTTCTTCACTGAAATAACTGGCACTTGAGCTGGTATGACTCAAAGACAGTACTTAGCTGGAACTCTTGACTGGAGTGCTTACGTATAGGCTTTGCATGTGGCTTGAACTTTCTGAAAACATGGTTGCCTCACGGTGGTTCCTCTTTTTAACATGGTGGCTCAGGAATCCAAGGATGAGAATTCCAGAGAACAAAATGGGCTCTGGATGGCCTTTTCTGACCTAACATCACTTCTGCTGGACTCTACTTCTGGAAGCGGACATAATCTAACCAGATTCAAAGGAAAGGTACGTATGGGGCACCTGGGTGGCTCAGTCAGTTAAGTGTCTGACTTTTTATTTCAGCTCAGGTCGTGATCTCAGGGTCCTGAGACAGAGCCCAATGTTAGGCTCTGTGCTTAGCTGGGAGTCTGCCTGAGGATTCTATCCCTCTCCTATATGGGAGAGCCATATGATGATGGCTCTGCTATAAAAGAGTGAAATTGCCCCTCCCCCAACTCCTGCACTTACGAGTGCACTCTCTCTCAAATAAATACATCTTTCAAAAACAAAACAAAACAGGGGTGCCTGGGTGGCTCAGTTGGTTAAGCGTCTGCCTTTGGCTCAGGTCATGATCCTGGAGTTCTGGCATTGAGCCCCAGGTCAGGCTCCCTGCTTGGCAGGGAGTCTGCTTCTCCCTCTGCCCCTCACCCTGCTCATGCTCTTTCTCTCTCACTCTCTCTTTCAAACAAACAAATAAAATCTTTAAAAACAAAAACAAAAAACAAACCAAAAAACAAAAGGAAAGTACTTAGACTCCACATCTTGATTAAGGGAGTAATTACAACTTAAAAATGATCACAATGTATATCGCCTCTGAGGAATATTTTTGGACCAGGTTCAGGCCTCATACAGCTCTGTATGCTAGAAGGTCTCCTACCAGATCTGAGGCTACCAAGGCTTAAAGGGGATTTACTTTGCAATACAAAGAACCTCTGTCCATCGAAATGTATAGGTGGTCAAGACAGTTAGCTGGCCTTCCCTGTATTCTCCCTTCCCATAGCTAAGAGTGCATGATTCTGGACCTTCTTCTGACTCTTCCATCACATATGATTGCTGCCTTCTTTCTGACACACAAATCTGATCTTTTTACTTCCCTGTTTATAATCCTTCAAGGATTTCCTATCATCTCCAAGATAAAGTCCAAGGCCGTTAGCATCACCTATAAGCCCCTTTATGATCTGACCCAGTCCACTGAAAACTCAGATGCTATGCTGTTGTACAAAATATGGAAAGACGGTGTTTATATAATTAGTGAGTTCAAATCCCAGTTGCATTGGGACTCATCGATGTCCTAGAGCTCAAGGGAGAACCTTTCTTCCCTCAGTTGATGGTAGTGTACAACAAAAATGGTCTGGTTTCCACTGGTTTCTTTGGTAAGCCAGTCCTTGATGGGTTCTTGTTCTGAAGTTAATTCTCCCCTTAGATGCTTAGTCCTTTGTACTGATGCCAGCTATTGGTCCTGACTCTTCCAACATTTCATTCTCAGGGGCCCGGTCCTTCCAGGTAATCTATCTGCCCTTAGTCAGGGCCTCCCACACCATCACACACATTTTAGTAACTTTCAATCTCAAAACAAGAAAGGATCAAAAGGCCTTTTTGTCCACAGAGATCCCTCTATATACATTTTTGGATGTCTAACTCTGCCCAACAGCATCTAAGGTCCATAGAGCAATCAATAAGTGTGTCTGACACAGCTTAACCCATATAGGAACTGAGCCCAGGTCCTGATTCAGCCAAAATGTCCTAGAACATCTGCATTCAATATCAGGTTATTCATGGATCCCTTGAGGTAGGGTTGCTGGATAAAACACAATGCCCAGTTAAATGTGAATTTCAGATAAACAATGAATAATTTTTTAGTATAAGTATGTCCCATGCAATATTTGCATGGATAATGTAAGGATAATTACACACATATTTGTGGAAAGGTCCAAACAGCTTCAAAAGATCTAAGAATTACTGATACAGAATTTGCTGAAGGAACTGATGTGCTTGAGTAACTTGAAATGGGTATGTAAAACTACTGCATGCAACATACTTATATGAAAAACTATTCATTGTTTATCTGAAATTAAAATGTAACTGGGCATTTGTGGGGTCTTCTTGTTTGTTTTTTTTGTTTTTGTTTTTTTACTTGTAAGTCTGCAACCCTTAAGGCCAACCATATCTGTCTTAGGTTCATGGATTATAGGACTGGTATAGACTGAGAAAAGAACTAAGTGTACGTCTTTTATATATATATATATATTTTATTTACTTATTTGACAGAGAGAGCACAAGCAGTGGGGAGAGGGAGAGGGAGAAGCTCCTCTCAGTAGGGAGCCCAATGTGGGACTCGATCCCAGTACTCTGGGATCATGACCTGAGCTGAAGGCAGGCGCTTAACTGACTGAGCCACCCAGGCACCCCTAAGTGTATTTCTTTTTTACCAAATTATGTATCCATTTAACATAGGAATACCAGGGTGAACTGGAAGAACCAATTCCAATTCCTTTAGCTCTAAATATCAGGACGTATTATCATTATTGTCTTTGGGTTTTACATTGTTACAGAGTGCCTATGAGACAGTGATGAGACAGTGTCATGAATTATGGCCAGTAACTTCCTTGTTGAATTCCCAGAGCAGAAAGATACTGCACAAAGTTCTTGAGATGGCCCACTTGGAAAGTTAAGTTACATAAATAGCAGCTGTTCAGGCTGACTGAGGAAAGGAGCTCAAACAAGTACTCTTAATTATTCAATAATCCCGAGATTGGGACTAGAACTATCAGAGAAAATGTAAATCTTCATTTCTGTCTTCCCATTAAGTCCTGACACAGCCAGCAATTAACACCTTTCTTCTCACCACTATCTGTAATTCCATAATCGGGCTAACCTTCCTACCAAATTCTTCTACAGAAGTTGTTCTTTTTCTCATTTTTGGGGTTTGTTTGTAAATTTTCTTTGGAGAAAAGAAATACGATTTTTTTTAAAGATTTTATTTATTTCTTTGACAGAGACAGATCACAAGTAGGCAGAGAGGCGGGCAGAGAGAGAGGAGGAAGCAGGCTCCCTGCCGAGCAGAGAGCCCGATGTGGGGCTTGATCCCAGGACCCTGAGATGATGACCTGAGCCGAAGGCAGAGGCTTTAAACCACTGAGCCACTTAGGCGCCCCAAGAAATAAGGTTTTTTAAAAAAGTTCAAACAAGGCAAATGGTTATACAATGACCCATAATGACCCTTAGTCCCCGGACCGAAGGTTCCTAACTTGACTTAGGGACCGCAGTCTAAGGAAGGGAGGGGGTCTAGACCCGTCAGTTCCCTGAATGAATGATTTTCAATGTTCTGATAATGTGCATTTTTGTGATGAAAGGATCCAAACTTTTCCATGAGCCTCAGAAAGTTCCATGCCTAAGAACTCTCGAGGCACGATTTGCTGAAAGGACTGACACGCCTGCGGAGTTCGGCACGGGAGAGAGTTACTCGTCCCAGTGTAAAAAGCCCACTCCCATCCACCAAGTCCGGCCCCCTCAGAAATTACATTCTCTGTGGAAACAATCAAGGCTCTTTTCTCTCCAAGTTTTCCGCCTGCCGCATTCCTTCCCTCTGGCGCGTCGGCGTGCACTTACGTCATGACGCCGCACACGCAACCCCGCCCCTGCAGAGCTCCGCGCTGGGACGGAACCCGGGTTTCTCTCAAACCCGGAATGTGAGGCCTGGGCTTGGCGCTCTCTGGCTCCGTGCCCCGCTGTTTATCCGGGCCTGCGTGTGCCGCTGCTGCCCTATAGCTAGCCCCGGAGGAGCCAGGGCGGCCGTGCGCTTCTGCCCTGTGCCCGCGTGGCTGCCGCCGCCCGTCCGAATCCTCCGGGGCCGCAGAGGAGTTCGCTACGGAGGGAGGCGGGGGCCTTCGGGAGGAGGAGGCGGAGGAGGCGGAGGAGGAGGGAAGGAAGATGGCGGCCGTGGAACTAGAGTGGATTCCAGAGACTCTGTATAACACCGCCATCTCCGCTGTCGTGGACAACTACATCCGCTCCCGCCGAGACATCCGCTCCTTGCCCGAGAACATCCAGTTCGATGTTTACTACAAGGTACGGGCGGTGGGCCTGCTCTCCGCTCCCCTGCGGCAACCCCGGGGGCCGCACCCCCTTCCACGTCTGCGAACCCTCGCAGTTAACCCCTCACCCCTCGTAGCAAGATCGCCTCCCGAGACATCTGGTGCGGTCTCTAGGTTGCCAGTAGGAATACCCTGTCTCCATGTCCTCTGTCTGAAGCTCTTGGGCCTTGATTGGTATCTCTTCCTAATGAGACTCCCCGTTTTTTGGTGTTCCCTCCTACACTGTGCCCGCTCCCCCCCCCCCCCCAGTTTGGGTAGGCCTTTTGCGTGGACTTCCTCTATTGCGCCCCTGTCCCACTCAGTCCTTCACTTCCAGCCTGTGCCTTCAGGATATTTTCTGCCCTTTACCCAGATGAAGTGTCAGCATTAGCTGAACTTTTTGCTCTGCTCTTATCCCCCCTTCCTACTTTCTCCTCTTGCCGCCCCTCATCCCCAAAATCTTTTCTCCTTCGTGTTCTTCGTTTCTCCTTTCTCATCCTAATCGAGAGGGAGTTGAGGATTTACTGGAGATAGTTGTGTGCTTTATTCGCATATCCTTTAAAACTTTGGTTTTTGTTTATACTTGAGGTCGAATTGGGGATTTTGTTAATATGTGAGTGGTGATAAACTGTTTGAAAGGAAAGGGGGAAATCTTTCCTGAAAGAAAAAAAAATGCTTTAGAATTTAAATTATGTTCATGTATTTGAAAGTTGCAATCTTGCAGCATTCCTGAATAGCTCCCCCTCAGAAATCTGAACAAAAAGTCTCCCAAGTCACTCTCCAAGGAGTTTCAAGGGTAAGTGTCTTAGACGTGGACAGTTTTTGCAATGTTTGGAGAGGGAGGAGAACTTTATGAACTCGGAGCCTCCCTTTCCTCCCCCCCCCCCCCAACATTTGAATGTGAACAGTGGACTTATTATTCAGTCCTCATTGCCTTGAATCAGCGTGGATAACTCTCCAGTAGTCTCCAGTAGCCACCCGTGCAAAATGTGACCAGAAGTGGAGTATGACTTATTTTTTAGATCTTAAATACTTCTTGATTAGTAACTTGGCTAGAACACAACGTAAACTGATATTTAACAGATGTGTATGTTCTTATATATGCATGGTGTTTTGTGGCAGTTGTTTTATTGGGAAGATTGCCCACTTTCTCCACCCCAGAATAATTTTTCAGAAAGCAGCTGACTTGCTACATTTTACTAAATCCAGCTGCATTACACCAGTTCTAACAATTCAGATGGCTTTTTTTCCCCCATAAATATTTGGAGAAGATTTATTTTGGTTATTTATTTTATTATTTGGCCCTGGGGTAGAGAAAACCTCCCTTCATCCTAAATCCCTTTGATAAATTGATTTACTTTTATATGTATGTAAGGAAATTTTGTATATTTAAGATTCATTCCTCCCAAGGTAGAATGAATTTGAAATTTGTCTTTCCCTGCCTGGGGAACTACTGCTTTGTGTGTATGCTTACTCTGTCCATTATATTAAATCTTATGTAATCTTTTACACTCCTAAGAGGACATAATTGGAAATTCAAGCAAAATACGGTTACTGCTTGAATTCCCTCAGAGTATACTTGACCATCTTCTAATAACTTTTGCTCCTGATTGAAGCTTTTTATTTGAAGATTATTATTAGTATGAACAGATGGTGCTTTTGCCACATCTTCTGATTCACGTAAATTCAGAGTTTTAATATTGCTTCTTTTTGGTACACTTCTAAATTGTCCTATGTCTGATGAAAGTGTGGCAGTGTGCTAAAGTGCAGGAAGGTATTTAACGTGCTTGGAACTGTGTTAAGTGCTTTTACACATATTGTCTTGTTTAATTCTCAAAAGTAAACCATGGAGTAAGGTATAACCCTTTGTTAAAGGTGATAAAGTTAGGTAATTTAGTCAAGGTCTAATACTTAGTATTTAGTTTCTGTGTTCTTGCTTTCTTGCTTGAAAAGATTTTGCATTTTGAGGTAATTGATGAAAGACATTTATAGAACAAATTCCTGGACTTGAATCTTTGATGGAAATAGAAGAAGGAGCTTCTCTTATTTTAAAACGTGGTATCAATACATAAATATAAATACTTTTTAAACATTTGAATGCATATGAATATAAGATCCTCATCCTCTGCCCAATTTGTGAACATTTTAAGGCTATTTACAAGTTTGCAATTTTATCCGATTTAGAACCAAGGAGAAAGGCATTATCAGATCCTTCAGCAGTCCCAACTTCCAGCAATAGGCATAGTCACATACAAAATTAGAATATTTGTGGAACCAAAAAATGCCCCAATCCTCTTGATTGTTGTAGTTCAATGTAACTGTGTTAATTTTTTTGTGAGTGCTTCAGGCAAAGGCATAGTCTTTGTACTATTAGGAGATGGGGTTATGGAATGAATAGATGAGGTAGGCATGCTGACTGCCTCCTAAGGAAGGGAAAGGAGAGAGGTGTTGATATATAGAAAGGGTAAAATGTAAAGGGATTTTTTTTTTTTTAAGAATGGAAGACATTAGAATATATTTATTGGCTGAATGGCAGAAACCAAAATGGAATGAGAGTCCAGTTGTACAAGTAAGGTGGGAAATGAATGAAGCAGAATCCCTGGACAGGAGAATTAATTAACGAGTCTTACCTCTTCCTTCACCATGCATAAATTAAGGTATTGGTCTTAAATTGAAGTATGTATCTAAGGAAGAAGCAAGAATACTTGCCTCTCTGAGAACGGATGGAAGGTCTTGGGGACATAAAGTATCAGCATAGTGACGTTTGCAAAGAATGGTTGTCATGAATGGGAAGATCATCAGCTTAGAGGAAGGGATAAGAGTGGTAGTTTCTGTTTTGGAGGCCAAACTGAAGTTGAAAATGGCTGCTGATGTATATGGGAAGGGAAGTTCACCAAAAAAATGTGTTTTAAAAAATAGCAAGTGGGGAGCATCTGGGTGGCTCAGTTGGTTAAGTGGCCAGCCCTTGATTTCCAGTCAGGTCATGGTTTCAGGGTGGTGAGATCCAGCTGGCATCCGGCTCTGTGGTTGCCAGGGAGTGGGCTTGGGACTCTCTTTCTCTCTCCCTCTGCCCTACCCCACCCTCATGTGCTGTCTCTCCTTCTCTCTCTCTCAAATAAATCTTTTTTTTTTTTTTAATGACAGGTGGGAAAAAATGAAATTTTGAAAAATGACAGGTGGTATAGATGGCTCAGTAAAAATCCATATTTTACAAAATAATGTTATTGAATCTGAATAGCTTTTAACCAGGGGTGCTCATTTAGGTATAGAAATGGGGAAAAAAAATGGAAAGATAAATAGAAGGAATTGTAAAATTATATACCAAGTGAAAGCAAACAGTGAAGGGCTGATTTTTTTTTTTTTTTTTTAAGATTTTACTTATTTACTTGTCAGAGAGAGAGCAAAAGCAGGGGGAGGCATAGAGGGAAAAGCACACACACACACACACACACACCACCACCACCACCACCACCACCACCACCCCTGCCGCTGAGCAAGGAACCTGACACAGGACTCAATCATGGGACCCCAGGACCATGACCCAAGCTGAAGGCAGATGCCCAACCAGCTGAGCCACCCAGGTGTCCCTGAAGGGCTGGGTTTTTAAAGAATGAAGTTTATGATCTTTTAAACAGCTGAACGGTCTATTTTGTATCCTATTCCAATTACAAAATTTTCCATAGAGTTAAGTTTTGGTTAGGTAAAATGTTTCCATAATATGTTCTACTTAGTATTTTCAGTCTTAACAACTTTGGTTTTTATTATAATTGTAAGTCTTATGCTGAAAACCATTAATAACTTTAGAGTTAATTTTTTCTTTTTCTATGTATATTTCTGTTGTATACCTATATAATGCTTCAACTAATTTTCTGATAAACTTTTGTTAACAAATTGAAAAAAAATTCTTGCAACATATTTGACAGCCAGAGAGTTAATAATCTTTTCATATAAAGAGCTCTTGGGCTTAATAAATTGAGAACTTAAACTATGGGGTAGGGGCATAAAAGACCATAAATAGCCCTCCATACCATGTATCTTTGGATGGTAAGGTAATATGTTATAAATAATACCAGCTCATCTCAGTTTAAGCTGTGAATATATCTGATATATGAATCAGACACTCAGAACTTTATTGGTATAGGAAAGTGATTAAATATTGAAGTTTGTCTGGGGGAATTGATTATATGAGAATAAATGAGTCGAAGAAATTTTGAAGATGCACAATACTTAGGTGAGATGTGCGTTATAAGATAGTAAATTATATTAGAAAGCCACATATTTTTTTTTTTTAGCTGTAAAAATTTTTTTTTTAATTTTTTATAAACATATATTTTTATCCCCAGGGGTACAGGTCTGCGAATCGCCAGGTTTACACACTTCACAGCACTCACCATAGCACATACCCTCCCCAGTGTCCATAACCCCACCCCCCCCTCTCCCAACCCCCTCCCCCCAGCAACCCTCAGTTTGTTTTGTGAGATTAAGAGTCACTTATAGAAAGCCACATATTTTAAAACAGTGTAGCATTGGGGTGCCTGGATGGCTGTTGTTAAGCTTCTGCCTTCGGCTTAGGTCATGATCCCAGGGTACTGGGATTGAGCCCTGTGTCAGGCTCCTTGCTCCACCGGAAGTCTGCTTCTCCCTGTCCCACTCCCCCTGCTTGTGTTCCCTCTCTCCCTATCTCTCTCTGTGTCAAATAAATAAATAAAATCTTAAAAAAATAAAAAAGTGTAGCGTTGGCACAAGAACAGCAGAGAGATTATAGAACATAGGAAGCAGTCTAGATAGAAATCAGAGCATATTTAAGAATAGTTAAATGAGGGGCACCTGGGTGGCTCAGTCGGTTAAGCCACTGCCTTTAGCTTAGGTCATTATCCCAAGATACTGGGATCAAGTCCTGCATGGGGCTCCTTGCTCGCGGGGGAGCCTGCTTCTCTCTCCGCCTCTGCCTGCCACTCTGCCTGCTTGTGTGTGCATGTATGCGCGCTCTCTCCCTCTGGCAAATAAATTAAATCTTTTTAAAAAAATTTGTTAAATGAGAAAGTTATGGGACAATGCTATATTTTAAATGGGGAAATAGATAAAAATATTTTGGGAATCTCTCTGTTTAGAGAAAAGTTAGACCCCTATGTCACACCATATAGTAAAATGACTTTCAGGTCAATTAAAGATTTAAATATTGCTGGGACATCTGGATGGCTGTCTGTTTAGTGTTCAGCTCTTTGTTTTGGCACAGGTCATGATGTTTGTGGGATCAAGCCTTGTACTGGGCTCTGTGCTTGGTATGGAGTCTGATTAAGATTCCCTCTCTCCCTTTCCCTTTGCCCCTCTCCACCCTTGCTCTCTAGCTCTCTCTCTCAAATAAATGGATAAAATCTTTAAAAAAAAAAGATTTAAATATGGCAAATGAAATCATAAAAGTTTCAGAATGGGGTGTATGGGTGGCTTAGTCAGTTAAGCATCTGACTCTTGATTTCGGCTCAGGTCATGATCTCAGGGTCACGAGATCAAGCCCTGTGTAGAGTTCCAAGCTCAGCTCACAGAGTCTGCTTGTCCCTTTCCCTCTGCTCCTCCCTATCACCTCTCAAATAAACAAATAAAAAAATAACAACTTTTTTTTTTTTTTAAGATTTTTTATTTATTTATTTGACAGAGATCACAAGTAGACGGAGAGGCAGGCAGAGAGAGAGAGAGAGAAGGAAGCAGGCCTCTTGCTGAGCAGAGAGCCCGATGCGGGACTCGATCCCAGGACCCCGAGATCATGACCTGAGCCAAAGGCAGCGGCTTAACCCACTGAGCCACCCAGGCGCCCAAAAATAACAACTTTTTTAAAAGTACCAATAAATTATTGGGTCAGTGTCTTATAGTGGAAAATGACTGAAATTTCTTTTTTAAAGAAATTATTAAGGGTGCCTGCGTGGCTTAAGTCTGTTAAGAGGTTGCCTTTCAGTTAGGTCATGATCCTGGAGTCCTGGGATTGAGTCCTGCATCTGACTCCCTGCTCAGTGGGGAGTCTGCTTCTCCCTCTGCCCCTTCCCCTGCTTGCGTGTGCTCTTTCTCTCTCTCAAATAAATAAAATCTTTAAAAAATTATTAAGGTACTTTACAAATTTTTAAAATGTCAAACATTATAAAAATAAGTCATGTAACAGGCAGAGTCCTCTGTTACAGTGGCCAACATTGTAATGCCATGTTGGCATGGGGAAGGCTTTTCTAAGCATGAAACCAGAACCTAGAAAGAAAAAGAGAAATTGATACTTGTAAGTACATTAAAAAAATGGAAAAATTGTAAGCATTTTTTAAAGACTATGGAAATGACAATATTTGACAGATAAGGGGTGTATTTTCTAATACAGAGAGATCAAATACTAATCAATATGTAAAAAATAACCAACTCATTTCCAGAAGACTTGGACAGCTCATAGAGGGGAAGATATGAATAGCCAGTAAGCATCAAAAGATGCCCAGCTGAAATGCAGAATCAAGCCAAGGCAGTCATGAGGAAAAAAAAGAAAGAAAATCTGGAGAACTCACACTACCAAGTATCAAGCCATAACAATTAAGATTAATACGGTATTGGCACATGGATAGACAAATAGACCAGTGAAACAAAACATTCCAGAAACAGACTGATGCATAAATTGTCACTTGGCTTACTATAAGAGTGACACTGGTACAGTAGGGAAAGGAAATTAATGGTATTGGTCAAATTAATGGTATTGGTCAATTAGGTATCCATTTGGGGGAAAAGTATATGACCTTACCTTACACCATACACAGTAATCATTTTTGAATGGTTTGCTGACCTAAATGTGCAAAGATTTTTTTAGGAAAACAGTTTTTACTATGTCAGCAAAGAATTATTTAATAGTATAGAAAATGACCTAAATATAAAGATAATTTGATAAATTGGACTTTATTAAGATAAATAACATCTGTTCTTGAAAAGATACCATTAAGAAAATGAAAAGCCAAGCACAGAGTAGGGAAAGTGGGAAAAGATACTTGTAGGACATATGTCTAATCAAGGACTCATCCTGCATCTGAAGAACTAATACTAAGGAAATGAAAAATAACCCATTTTTTTAAATGGGGAAAGAACTTGAATAGGCATCTAAAAAGAGTATATTCAAAGGACCAATCAAGCTTTTAAAAAGGGACTCAACCTCATTTTGTTATCAGGGAAATTGTCTTACTGTACAATTCCTCAGAATGACTAAATGAAAAAAAAAATGTTAGGAAGTACATGGAGAAATCAGAACTCATATACCTTGTTAGTGGGAATGTAAATTGATGTACTGTTTAGGAAAACTAGCATTGTCTACTAAAACTGAGCATATACATACCCTGTAACACAAAAATTCCATTTCAAGAAATATACGTTTAATGTTCACGGGCGCCTGGGTGGCTCAGTGGGTTAAAGCCTCTGCCTTCTGCTCAGGTCATGATCCCAGGGTCCTGGGACTGAGCCCCCACATCCGGCTCTGTGGTCAGCTGAGAACCTGCTTCCTCCTCTCTCTCTGCCTGCCTCTCTGCTTACTTGTGATCTCTGTCTGTCAAATAAATAAAATCTTAAAAAAAAAAAAATTCAAAATGGGGACACCTGGGTGGCTCAGTGGGTTAAAGCCTCTGCTTTTGGCTCAGGTCATGATCTCGGGGTCCTGGGATCAAGCCCGGTATCAGTCTCTCTGCTCAGCAGGGAGCCTGCTTCCCTCTCTCTCTGACTGCCTCTCTGCCTACTTGTGATCTCTCTCTCTGTCAAATAGATAAATGAAATCTTAAAAAAAAAAAAAAAGAATGTTCAAAATGGGGGTGCCTGGGTGGCTCATTCAGGTGAGCCTCTGACTCTTGATTTTGGCTCAGATCATGAACTAAAGGTCCTGAGATCAGCCCTGTCTTGGGCTCAGTGCAAAGTCTGCTTGTCCCTCTCCTCCCCACTTTCTCTCTTTCTCTCCAATAAATACATAGATACCTACATAAAATCTTTGAAAGTTCTAAACAAATGGAGAAAAGATTCTTAAATATAGAAAGCAAACTGGGAGCTCCTAGGTGGCTCTGTCGGTTAAGCATCCTGACTCTTGATTTTGACTCAGGTCATGATCTCAGGGTTGTGAAATCAAGCACCATGTCAGTCGCTGTGCTGATCAGGGAATCTGAAGTTTCTTTCCTTCTGCTCCAGCCCCCAAGCACGAGTTCTCTCTCTCTCTCTCAAATAAATAAATTAATTAAAAAAAAAAAACTGATGATTACCAGAAGGGAGATGAGTGTGGTAGGTGGTTAAAATAGGTGAAGGGAGGGGCGCCTGGGTGGCTCAGTGGGTTAAAGCCTCTGCCTTCGGCTCAGGTCATGATCCCAGGGTCCTGGGATCGAGCCCCACATCAGGCTCTCTGCTCAGCAGGGAGTCTGCTTCCTCCTCTCTCTCTGCCTGCCTCTCTGCCTACCTGTGATCTCTGTCTGTCAAATAAATAAATAAAATCTTTAAAAAAAAAATAGGTGAAGGGAATCAGGAATACATTGTGATGAACACTAAGTAATGTATAGAAATGTTGAGTCACTATATTATACACTTGATACTAATATATATGTAAACTAAACTGGGATGAAAATTTTAAAAATACACACACACAAAGAATGTTTATAACAACACTATTCATAAAAACCAAAAAGTATAAACTGTCTAAATGTCCATCAATAGAATTAATAAATAAATTGTGGAATAGTTACGTAGTTGAATATGATGCAGTGAAAATGAATGGGATTGTCTGGCTGGCTCAGTTGGTAGAGCATGTGATTCTTGATCTCAGGGTTGTGAGTTCAAGCACCAGATTGGGTGTAGAGCCCCCCGGCAAAAAAAGAAAAGAAGAAAGAAAGAAAAGAAAATGCATGAACTGCAGCTGTTTGACACCATATGAATGAATCTCACAAGTGATACTGAGTATAAGAAGCCAGTGACAGGAATATACACCAGAGGCTCCCCAACTTTCTCCCTTCCCGGCAGCTGGTTCATGGCATTCCTAGGCCAAAAGAAATACCTAACAGTTCTATTTATTAAGTAGTAGAAACAACCTAATAATACTTGTGCTCTAACAAGAGCCATTTAAAAAATAATGCACATAGGGGCACCTGGGTGGCTCAGTGGTTTAAGCCTCTGCCTTCAGCTCAGGTCATGGTCTCAAGGTCCTGGGATCGAGCCCCGCATCGGGCTCTCCGCTCAGCGGGGAGCCTGCTTCCCCCTCTCTCTCTGCCTCTCTGCCTACTTGTGACCTCTCTCTCTCTCTCTCTGTCAAATAAATAAATAATCTTTTTAAAAAATGCACATAAGGGGGCGCCTGGGTGGCTCAGTGGGTTAAAGCCTCTGCCTCCGGCTCAGGGCATGATCCCAGGATCCTGGGATCGAGCCCCACATCGGGCTCTCTGCTCAGCAGGGAGCCTGCTTCCTCCTCTCTCTCTGCCTCTCTCTCTGCCTGCCTCTCTGCCTACTTGCGATCTCTGTCAAATAAAATAAATAAAATCTTTAAAAAAAATGCACATAAGTTGAAAGAAAAAGTATTATTTTTACTTTATTGTTAAACATAATTACTTTTTTTTTTAAGATTTTATTTATTAGAGATTGAGAGCATGAGCAGTAGGGAGGGGGCAAAGGGAGAAGGAGAAGCAGACTGTTTGCTGAGCAGGGAGCTGGCTTTCCAGCTGGATCCCAGGACTCCTGGATCATGACCTGCCTAACGGAAGGTAGATGCTTAACTAACTGAGCCACCCAGGTGCGCCATAACACAATTACTTATCACTGGGATGTGTATGTTCAGCACTGTACAACTTCTGAAATCTTGGTATCTTGTTGGACACCCACCACCTCATTTTCTATTCCACGATGAGTTTTTTTTTTTTTTTAAAGATTTTATTTATTTATCTGAGAGAGAGAGTATGGGGGTGAGGAGCAGGGCAGAGCGACAATCAGATTCTCCTCTGTATGTGGAGCCCAACAATGGGCTTGATCCCAGAACCCTGAGATAATGACCTGAGCTGAAGTCAGACACTTAACCAACTGAGCCACCCAGGTGCCCAGTTCTATGTTGAGTTTTAAATGTTACTTATTACTGTAAGTAACACTGAAAATGCAGCTTATTAACCAAGATTAGATGTCACTGAAAAGAATACAGCAATCTAATAGTTGGTATGGTGTAACACAGATATCGGGTATCATTTCTCTCAAATTTAAAATTCCTTGCAGTTCCTGAGGCACCATTGGTGCAGTTTGGAAGCTGTGGGTATATTGTGTATGATTCCATTTATATAATGTACAAAAACACAGGATGCCTGGGTGGCTCCGTCATTTAAGCATCTGACTCTTGATTCCAGCTCAGGTCATGATCTCAAGAGTCGTGGTGGGATCAAGCCCACTTTGGGCTCCATGCTCTTCACGGAGTCTGCTTGAGATTGATTCTCTCCATCTCCCTCTACCCTCCCAATCCCGTGCATGCTCTTTTTCTCAAATCTTTTTTTAAAAATGTGCAAAAACTAGCAAAACTAATCAAAAGTGTTGGAAGTCAGGAGAGGTTACCCTTGGAGGATAGTGATTACATAGGGGCACAAAGGGAGGTGTCTGAATTTCTGATAATACTTTTTCCTGATCTGGATGTGGGTTATGTGTGTGTTCACTTTGGGAAAATTTACTGTTAAATATGTGAGTTGTATGTTCTCTGTATATTTTAATTAAAAGGTTTTAAAAATATAACATTCATCCTCACTTATTGTCAAGGTTTATAGATTTAAATCACTCATACCTTTTAACCATGATACCATTTAGAAGTGTTTCCCCCCCCCCACAGAAATGTTTGTTGAGTGTGGAGAAAGTTCACTCAGTGAGGATGTTTGATGTAGTGAACATCCATGTTCATTAGGATGTTCACTACATCAAACATCCAAACAATATTGTTTATGATGGCAAAAATTGGGTACAAACTATATGCTAATCAAACAAGAATGGACTATTGCATTGCAGTTACAAAGAATGAGGATGCTGTATACACTAGGGTAGAGATGCCAGAGCACATCAAGTTAGAATAAAAAGCTTGCTCAAAGTAGTATAACATAATCCTCTTTGTTTTTGTTTTGTTTTTAGTAGAAAAATATATATGTATATTGTTGTTGTTGTTTTTTAAGTAGTTTATATGCCTAGTGCAGAGCTTAAAATCATGACCCTGAGTTCAGGACTTAAGATCAAGAGTGAAATGCTCCACTGACTGAGCCACCCAGGTGCCCCTATATGTGTATGTTTCTGTGTGCATTGAAAAAAAAGAATCTGGAGGATCACAGAATTTTAATGGTATTTATTCAAGGGGTGGGACTGCAGTTGCTTTATACTTTATACATATATCCTTTGTGTTTTATTTTAATACTTGGATTTTTATAAACATATTATTTTGATATATAAAAGAAGTAAAATAGAATTTTTAAGGTATCTGGACACAAAATTGTGCTAAGAGGAGAATAGCCTAAAAACTGATACTCTCGGGGCACCTGGATGTCTCAGTGGGTTAAGCTTCTGCCTTCAGTCCAGCTCGTGATCTCAGGGTCCTGGAATCGAGCCCTGCATTGGGCTCTCTGCCTACTTGTGATCCCTCTCTCTGTGTCAAATAAATAAATAAAATCTTAAAAAGAAAAAAACAAAAACACAATTTAAAAAAGAAAGAAAAAGAATTAAAAAACATACAATGGAAAGGGGAAACTAGCTTTTTAAAAAAGATTTAATTTTAGAGAGAGCATGAGCACACAAGAAGGGGGAGAGGGAGAGAATCTCAAGCAGACTCTCCACTGAGCATGGCTCAGTGGTGGGTTCCATGTGGGGCTTGACCTCACAACCCTGAAATCACGATCAGAGCAGAAATCAAGAGTAGGCCGCTCAACCCACTGAGCCAACCAGGTGACCTAGAAAGTAATTTTTTTTTTTTTTTTAGATTTTATTTATTTGAGATAGAGAGAGAAGCATACTCCCTGCTGAGCACTGATGCAGGGCTTGATCAGAGGACCCAGAGATCATGACCTGAGCCAACGGCAGACACTTAACCAACTGAGGAGCCCAGGTGTCCCAGAAAGTAGCTTTTTAAATTGTAGAATGGCTTCTTTAGAAGAGCTTGTATAATTCGATGCTAATCTGTCTGAAAACCTTCCTGAAAGTGTGTTTTTAGGAAAATACAAACGACCAAACGAGAGGTTAATAGACTAAAAACCATGAAAGAAATTGAGAGATTATACTTCTTCCTTTGTCCATCTGCCTCCCATCCCAGCAAACAAACAAGAGCTCCCACCGACTTCAGGCACTTTCTTGAGTATATTCAAAGAAGAGTTGATGCTGATACTTAATTTGTTCCAAACCAACCTAATTCTTTCCAATTAAAAAAGTAGAAAGAGGTCAACATAACATTGATACCTAAACCTAAAATAGGAACAAATAGTATCTAGAAAGCCTCACTTGTGAATCGTGAGGCAGAAATTCTAGATAAAATAATAAATGCAGATCATATCTTAATATTTACCATATTAATAGAACAGAACAACTATAAGCCTAACTTCCCTCCTTAAGATTTTTAAAATTTATTTGACAGAGAGAGGGAGATAGAGGGAGCGCACAAGCAGGGGAAGCTGCAGGCAGAGGGAGAAGGAGAATCAGGCTCCCTACTGAGCAAGGAGCCCGATGTAGGGCTTGATCCCAGGACCCTGGGATCCTGATCTGAGCTGAAGGCAGATAGATGCTTAACTGACTGAGCCACCCAGGGGCCCCTTAAGATTTTATTTATTTATTTATTTATTTATTTATTTATTTATTTATTTATTTATTTATTTATTTATTTTAAATGTTATTTATTTATTTGACAGAGATCACAAGTAGGCATAGAGGCAGGCAGGGGTGGGGGGTGGGGAAGCAGGCTCCCCGCTGAGCAGAGAGCCCAAAGAGGGGCTCGATCCCAGGACCCTGAGATCCTGACCCGAGCTGAAGGCAGAGGCCTAACCCACCAAGCCACCCAGGTGCCCCTTAAGATTTTTTTTTTTTAAAGATATTATTTATTTATTTGACAGAGATCACAAGCAGGCAGAGAGGCAGGCAGAGAGAGAGGAGGAAGCAGGCTCCCTGCTGAGCAGAGAGCCCGATGCGGGGCTCGATCCCAGGACTCTGAGACCATGACCTGAGCCGAAGGCAGCGGCTTAACCCACTGAGCCACCCAGGCGCCCCTAAGATTTTATTTTTAAGTAATCTCTGTACCCACTTTGGGGCTCGAACTTAACAACCAAAAGTTGAATGCTTTACCAAGTGAGCCAGCCAGGTGCCCCCAGACTGATTTTTTTCTTTCCTCAATTGAAATATAGTTGAGTGTCATTAGATTTTTTTTTTTTTTTTTAAAGATTTTATTTATTTATTTGACAGAGAGAGATCACAAGCAGGCAGAGAGGCAGGCAGAGAGAGAGGAGGAAGCAGGCTCCCTGCTGAGCAGAGAGCCCGATGCGGGGCTCGATCCCAGGACCCTGAGATCATGACCTGAGCCGAAGGCAGCGGCTTAACCCACTGAGCCACCCAGGCGCCCCTAGATTTTTTTTTTTAAGTGAAGACTTTCAGACTTATTTCTGGAGCTGTATACTGAGTAGTCAGTATTCCTCAAGTGCTGATTAGTGCAATTAAGAAATTTAAAGAAAAGAATAAATAGACAACAAAATCAACTGAAAAACTAGAGCAGTAAGATAATTCAGGGACAGCTGGGTGGCTCAGTTGGTTAAGTGTCCAGCTCTTGATTTTGGCTCAGGTCAAGATCTCAGGGTTGTTAGATAGGCCGACATTGGGCTCCCAGCTCAGTGCAAAGTCGGCTTGGGATTCTCTCCCTCCACCCCTTCCCCTGCTTGCACTTGGCTCTGTGTGTGTGTGTGTGTGTGTGTGTGTGTGTGTGTCTGTCTGTCTGTCTTTCTCTCTCTCTCAAGTAAATAAATCTTGGGGTGCCTGGGTGCCTCAGTCGCTTAAGTATCTGTCTTCAGCTCAGGTCATGATCCCAGTATCCTAGCATTAGCCCCATGTGGGGCTCCCTGCTCAGCTGGGAGCCTGCTTCTCTCTCTTCTTCTGCCTTCCCCCTCTTGTGCTGTCTCTCTCAAATAAATAAATAAAATATTTTAAAATAAATCTTGAAAGAGAAAAGATAATTCAGTGAGGGGGATCATTACACATTTATGATTTAAAATTCTAATTTTTAAAGAAGATTTTATTTGAGAGAGAGAGCATGAAGGAGAAGCAGACTGCCCACTGAGCAGGGGAAGCCTGATTGGGGGCTCAATCCCAGGACCCTGGGATCATGACCTGAGCTGAAGGCAGACACTTAACCAACTGAGCTACCCAGGTGCCCATTAAAATTCTATAATTTTTCTATATGCAGTATGGGAAAGAGTTTACTAAAAATAACAAAAGGAAAAATGCTGTGGAGTAAATCTAAAAGGGAGTGTACAGAAATCCATAAGTTTTCAGTAAATGTAGAAGAGATGTACTGTGTTTCTAGTTTGAAAGATTCAGGATTTTAAAGATAAGATTTCTCTCTAAGGGTGTATATTCAGTGTAGACTTAAAATCCCCAGAATGTATTTTGGAACCAACTTTAAGAACTTAAAAATGTGAAATGGAAGTAAAAGTTTTAACTTACATAATGGAGTATTGAAGATTATGAAACACTCAAAACTCCTACAAATCAGTAAGAAAAAGAAGACTAAAAAGAAATGTGCCATTATGTTGACAGTGATTTTTTCCTAGATGGTAAAATTGTTGAGTTTTCTTTTTTATAAATTCTTTTCCATATTTTCTAATTTTTCTAAAAATAAGTAATTCTGCAATCAGAGGAAACAAACTGTTTAAAGTTGGTTATCTAGAATACAGAATGGGTTTTTTCATAAAGACAAAACATATTTCTTAGAACTATACTACTGTTTTTCTACTGCCTCATGGGTCTAGCTAATTTTCATCACAGATTGGTAATGAAACTTTTAAGAAGAGAAGCTAAGTAACTTCTAACCAAATACAGAGATCATGGTCACATACTGAGTTATAGATGGCTGGTGGTTATCGATGTTACTGTTGTTAGATATTACTATTAACTAAATTAGACAATGGAAGACAAATGGTTTTCTATTTCTATCATGGTAGCTTCTACCACCATTAACATAATCATGCAAATTATGTGACTGACCCTTCAAATGTGGGATAGAGTTACAGATTCTGGATACTAGACTTAAGTTCACCCTCACAATGATAGGGAAAAAACTCTTAATATCTTGTTTAATGGATGTAGATCTAATAACATCTTCGTATGTGGACAGCATTATTAAGCTTTAGTAAAGGTTTGTCCTCTTAAAATTTGAATGTTAACTGCTTTTACTTTTTAATAATAATAACTTGTTCACTTAACCTTTTGGCTTAGCAATAAGCAAAGCATTTGCCCTGCAAGATACGAACATGTTGGTCAGTTGTATTTAAAAAAAAAAAAAAAAAAAAAAAAAAAGTATGCCATGGAACCATTGAGTGTAGAGCAACTAAGAAATTAAAATGTTAATAAGCAAGACATTTAAGTGTTAGCTTACCTTCAGAAGAAGGCATTTACCTTTTAATTACATGTATGTTATGTTGAAATACTTCTATGGTACTTGCTTTAATCCAAGAATTTATAATCCAAGATTACAATATAATCAGTTACAGAACTTTACGTATAATATACAACATAAGACCAAAGGAGGAACTAGAGTATATTATGCTAAGCAAAATAAATCAGAGAAAGATAAATATCAAATGATTTCACTTAAATGTGGGACTTAAAAAACAAAACAGAGCAACATAGAGGAAGGAAAGGAAAACTAAAACAAGATAAAAAGAGAGGGAGGCAAACCAAGAGACCCTTAACTACAGTAACAAACTAAGGACTGCTGGAGGGGAGGTTGGTGGGGAGAATGGGGTAATTGTGTGATGGGCATGAAGGCAGGCAGTTGATATAACGAGCCCTGGGTGTTATATGCAACTGATGAATCACTACATTCTGCCCCTGAAATGAATTCTACACTATATGTTAACTAACTTAAATTTAAATAAAATCTCTTTTAAAAAGGACCAAAGGAAATGAATATTAAGTTATATTCCAATGTGAGTTTTTTCGGAGCTACATTTCAGATGAATTTTGAAATTAGAGAACAAGAATAATTGTATCTTATAAGTGAAGATAGTACATGTGTATTTTTTTTTAAGATTTTATTTATTTATTTGACAGAGAAAGATCACAAGTAGGCAGAGAGGCAGGCAGAGAGAGAGAGGAGGAAGCAGGCTCCCCACTGAGCAGAGAGCCCAATGTGGGGCTCCATCCCAGGAGCCAAAGGCAGAGGCTTTAACCCACTGAGCCACCCAGGCACCCCCAGTACATGTGTATTTAATGATACAAAATATTGCTGATTTTACTTATTTTAGAGGTAAAGGATATATTTGGAGATAAAGGATACATACTTTTTTAAAACTTTTTATTGAAAAAAATTAAACACAGCGGCGCCTGGGTGGCTCAGTCGATTAAGTGTCTGCCTTCAGCTCAGTTCATGATCTCAGGGTCCTGGAATCAGGTCCCACATCGGGCTCTGCTCAGCAGAGTGTCTGCTTCTTTCTCTCTCACTCTCCCTCTGTGCTTTACCTCTCCCTCCCTCTCTCTCTCTCTCAAATAAATAAATAAAATCTTTAAAAAAAAAAAAAAACCTCAGTGAAAAAATGAAACATAAAGGTGGATAGAATGGGGTGCCTGGGTAACTCATTCAGTTAAGCATCTGCCTTCAGCACAGGTCATGGTCCAGGGATGGAGTCCCATGTCAGGCTCCCTGCTTGGCTTGGAGTCTGTCTCTCAGTCTCCCTCCTCCCCTCCCCTTGTTCCTGCTCTCTCTCACTTGCTCTTTCTCAAATAAATAAATAAAATCTTTTTTTTTTTTTTTTAAAGGTAGATATGGGAGCATCTGGGTGGCTCAGTGGGTTAAAGCCGCTGCCTTTGGCTCAGGTCATGATCCCAGGGTCCTGGGATCAAGCCCCACATCGGGCTCTCTGTTTCTCAGGGAGCCAGCTTCCTCCTCTCTCTCTCTGCCCACTTGTGATCTCAGTCTGTCAAATAAATAAAATCTTTAAAAAAAAAAAAAAAAGGTAGATATAATAATGGATCTCTATGTGTCCCTCACCCAGCTTTAACAGTTAACCATTTTTGGCCAGTCCTGTTGGTAAATCTATTCTACCACATCCCCCTTTCCTATACTATTAGGAAGCAAATCAAGCTTCCTGTAATTTCATTTGTAAATGTTTTAGTAGCTACCATACTATTATAACACCTAAAAAAATTAATAGTTCAACTCACTGTTAGTAAATATCTAGTCATTGTTGCAGTTTTCACTTTCAAATGTTAAGTATGTATGCATTTTTACAGTTTGCTTTTTTGGATCAGGATCCAGATAAGTTCTCTACCTTGGCTGTTGGTTGATCTCTCAAGTCTCTCTTATCTGTAGACTCCCTTTCCATCTGTTTTCTTATCTTTGCAATTTATTTGTTGAAGAAACATGATCCTTTGTCCTGTAGACACTACAGAGTTTCCTGTGTTCTAGAGTTCAGTGATCATGATATAAAACATTTTCATCATCCCTTCTGGGTGTTTTAACCTTTGTCTCTGTGGGGACTTCATGGGTTTTACCGGTTTCAGACCAGTTTTTAATACCAGGTTCTGGGTTTGGGGTCTGTAAATCCTTTAGGTAGCATGAATTTGGGCTGATTATTCATTAAGTGTCTTAGGTTAGAGGTCTCAGTTTTTCCATAACAGACTTTTAAGGCTGTGAATGTTTTTGACTTTTTTATTCTTGGCTTAGGTAGGTGGTTCAGCTCCAGGTCTCTTTGCTTAAATAGGATCTGCTTCCTGGACTCCTTCCTATCTGGTGTTTGCACCCTACATAGCCATTCCGAGGTATAACCTGTTCTGTTTTTCTTCCTTCCTGGCTGTTTTTGAGTTTGTGTCTTCTTAGTTTTTGACAGCTGTGAAGTTTTCGTTCTTGGTTTCAAACTTAGCTATTTATCCAAAAGTTATTTTCTGATACTTTATTCAGCATTTCCCTTTGTTTGAAAAGAAGCTGGAAATTTTTCGTAAGGTATCTCTGCTATCTGCCCTGTTGCCACAAGCTTTACTCCTGTTCCTCTTCAAAACTCAGCTGAAATTTTTCTTAGAGTAGATACAGATATTTTATTGGTGCTACTAAAATATTTTGCTTACCTCTGTTGTATAATCTGTGAACATTATGTTTCTGCTCTAACAGATTTTATGGGTTTTTTTTTTTTTTTTAGATCAGAGGATAATTATTGACTTTTTATTCCTGTAGTGATAGTCACCACTGTATCTCTGATACCTAGCACAGTGTCTTACACAAATGTTCCTAATATTTATTATCTTGATGAAAACAAATAATAAATAGAATATTCCTGGCTATAGTTTTCTTGCCTTTGATGTGAAAAATCACAAAGACAACAGGTTCAGTAAGCTAAAAGTTTCATGAATCTGCCAGGGTGCTTCATAAAACATCAAGTGTTAAAATAGGAAACCACCTATTTTTGTATATAAATTTAAGCAGCTGTTATTTAGACTTTGTTCTTGATTTTTCCATTTAGGTCCTGGCAGTTTATGTTCTTCATCACTAGCGTATTAAGTTTGCATTCACGTTTGTTCTCAGAGTTTATTCCGTGAGCACTGTCCTATTCGGAGCACCATAGAGACAGAACATGAGAGTTATGCCTGACATGGTGCTTACAGTGTGGTTGGGAGGCAGAAGTAACTATGTATGAAGCTGGGGCTTTTCCCTAGGTGTCAACTTCTTTTTTTTTTTTTTTTTTTTTTTTTTTAAGATTTTATTTATTTATTTGACGGAGAGCAAGGGAGAGAGAGAGCAAGCACAAGCAGGGAGAATGGCAGGCAAGGAAGAAGCAGGCTTCCCACAGATCAGGGAGCCAGATGTGGGGTCCAATCCCAGGACCCTGGGATTATGACCTGAGCTGAAGGCAGCTGCTTAATCAACTGAGCCACCCAGGCACCCCAGTGTCCGCTTCTTTAGATGAATTTGGGCACTTTGTTTCTTCTAAGGTTGGGTTTCATCCAAAAGAGATCACTACCAGTTTGGATTATGGATTCAGAAAGCACTGAATGTGTATCTAATACTAGGCTCTTGTGCTAGGTCTTGGGGATATAGTGGTAACAGTGGTCACCTCATAAAGTGTAGAGCGTGGGGCGCCTGGGTGGCTCAGTGGGTTGGGCCGCTGCCTTCGGCTCAGGTCATAATCCCAGGTCCTGGGATCGAGCCCCGCATCGGGCTTTCTGCTCAGCAGGGAGCCTGCTTCCTCCTCTCTCTCTGCCTGCCTCTCTGCTTACTTGTGATTTCTCTCTGTCAAATAAATAAATAAAATCTTTAAAAAAAATTAAAAAATTTAAAAAAAAATAAAGTGTAGAGCATAATGGACTGACATGTTTAACAAGTTGAGTGAATGTATGATGCATGTCTTGATGCTACTATGGGGGGAAATAAAATATGTCATGACACAGTATTAACAGGGAACAACAGAATTTAGATTGGGGAGTCAAGGGAAGGTCTCTGTGAGGAAGTGACATACTAGTTGAGGCCATTAGGAAGAGTTACAATTAACCAGGCAAAGAATCGTGGTACTAGTACTTCATGTGGCCTCAGTTGTGTGTGTGCAAAAGTCATGAGGTAAGATAGAGCTAAAAGAAAACTAATGTGGCAGAATGTGAGGGACAGGGAGAAAGAATGGTGGTAGAAGATGAGGTTTGAAAAATAGGCAGGAGTCAGAGGACTTTCAGAGACTCTTAAGACCACATTAAAGATTTTGAATTACATTCACATTGACACCACCATTGAAAAATTTTAAACAAGAATGGTATGAAATAATTTACATTTTAAAAAGATCGTTCTTGGGGTGCCTGCGTGGCTCAGTGGGTTAAGCCTCTGCCTTCGGCTCAGGTCATGATCTCAGGATCCTGGGATCGAGCCCAGCATCGGGGCTCTTTGCTCCGCAGAGAGCCTGCTTCCTCCCTATCTCTCTGCCTGTTTCTCTGCCTACTTGTGATCTGTCAAATAAATAAATAAAATCTTTAAAAATAAATAAATAAAAAGATCATTCTTGCTACTGTTTGGACAGTTGACTAGAAGTGGACAAGAGTGCAAATGGAGAAGCCAGTTCTTATCAAACCTTTGCAGTAATCCAGGTGAAAGATTTGAAATAGAAACCCTGTCTCGTGGGTGTACAGTTTATTGGCTATAGTCCAGATTTCTAAAAAACGTACGTATATATAATGGTAGATATATAATAAAAACAAAAGTGGAGGTATAGTATTCAGACTTTGCTGAAACTTGTTCATTTTATGTGTCATGGTAATTTTCCTTGATAACTCCTTTTTATTTCTGAAGATTTTTGCTCCTTAATGACTCTTAAAGAGGGGTTAACAGTTCAAATATGAGTGAGGTACACAAGTTTCATAGATTGTGTCTGTGTCTGACTTTTCATAGTTACTTTTAGACAATAGTTTGAACTCATTTTCTTTTTTTTTTTCCTAAACCTTTCCAAGTTTTTGTTGTTGGGAATTAACCTAGATTATTTTGTATGCTAATTTGATGTCTAAACTAAGTTGTTCCTTCTTAGCCTGTGGTGATCTTGAATTGGCTGGGAAAGCACCTGGGCTAATTAAAAATCCCTTGGGTTAAGGAAGGCTTTCATCCCCATCTTTACCTCCCAAAGAGTTTTCTGGGTTTGGGGCTGTTTTGCATTGCCCTTGCAATAATTTTTTCCTTTGGTATGTTACAAGATTTTTACTCTCATCTTTGGAAGCCTTTGCTTCTAAAACATCACCAGGAGTTTCATCCCTTTGTGTCTTAAAGATATTAACTCTTATATATGTGTATTATTAATTTTACTCAGTTTTGTTATATTTTAAATTGTTTATAATATTCTATATTTACGGGCATTTTAAGGTTTTGTATAATCACTTATCTCTTACTTTATGATTTTTGCCTGTGTTATGTTTTGAAAGGCAATGTTACCAGGTGACTTTTATCACTACTGTGATATAAGTTGAAAAAAAATTTTTTTTTGCTATATTTAATCAGGAGGTATCTTACTTTGCTTCCCCATTTTTATGTACTCTTTATTAGCTACTTCAGTGATTTAAAAATTTTTTCTTTCATCATATTGATTTTTGCATTTTGGTACATTGATTGGTCTGTCTTCATACCTGTATAGTATTATTGTAGGTGGGTTTTTGTTGTTGTTTTTTTGTTTTTTTATTTTTTAAGTGGGGGAGAGGGGCAGAGACAGAGAATTTTTTTTTTTTCAAGATTTTATTTATTTATTTGACAGACAGATCACGAGTAGGCAGAGAGGCAGGCAGAGAGAGGGCGGGGGGGGGGAAGCAAGCAGACTCCCTGCTGAGCAGAGAGCCCAATGCAGGGCTCAATCCCAAGACCCTGGGATCATGACCTGAGCGGAAGGCAGAGGCTTTAACCCACTGAGCCACCCAGCTGCCCCGACAGAGAGAGAATTTTAAGCAGACTCCATGCCCAGCATGAGCTGGCTGTGGGGCTTGATCTCACAACCCTGAGATCATGACCTGAGCTGAAATCAAGGGTTGTATTGACTGAGCCATCCAGGCACCCCTAGTTCTAGTTGTATTTTATTGTCTGTTTTTGTATCTATTGGGAGGTAATTTACCTACTTCTAAAAATAAGCTATTTTTCCTTAC
Organism: Lutra lutra; assembly: GCF_902655055.1. NCBI lineage: Eukaryota > Metazoa > Chordata > Mammalia > Carnivora > Mustelidae > Lutra > Lutra lutra. The sequence continues at coordinate 35,896,977 of NC_062293.1, forward strand.
TTTCCTTAAAGAATCAATAGCTAAAAGTAGTTGATAAGAGTCCTTTAATAGCCTCATTATTCATTGCATGCAGAATATGAAACACTGTTGGGGTGCCTGGGTGGCTTCGTTGGTTAAGCGTCTGTCTTGGGTTCAGGTCATGATCCCATGATGTCTTGCATGGGACTTCTTGTTCAGTGGGGAGCCTGTTTTTCCCTCTGCCTGCTACTCTCCCCTGCTTGTGTGCACTCACACTTGCTGTTGCGCTCGGTCTCTGGCAAATAAATAAAATCTTTAAAAAAAAAATGGAACACTATAAGAATGAACTGAAATAAGTCACATTTTAAAAATCTAACAGAATCATTACCAAGAACTCTGCTCTATAAGCCATATGAATCTATGAAGGAATTACTCTTTAAATACTCTATTCTGGGGTGCCTGGGTGGCTCAGTGGGTTAAAGCCTGTGCCTTCGGCTCAGGTCGTGATCCCAGGGTTCTGGGATTGAGCCCTGCATGGGGCTCTCTGCTCAGCAGGGAGCCTGCTTCCTCCTCTCTCTCTCTCTGCCTGCCTTTCTGCCTACTTGTGATCTCTCTCTGTCAAATTAATAAATAAAATCTTTAAAAAAAAATCTATTCTATAAATTGTTAAACATTATCCTCTTATGTGTACTCTTAGTTCCTGATAGATTATCTTCAAGAGGCAGTCTAGTGTAAGTTATTAAGAACATGGATGTAAAGACAGACTGCCTGGGGCCAGATTTGTGTTTTACCACTTCTTAATTGTGTGGTTTTGATCAGGTTATTTAACTTTACATGCCTCAATTTCTTTAACTGTGAAAGGATAGAAGGAGTACTTACGAAAAGCACTTAGAAGAGTGCCTGGCACATACTAGATCTTTGTAAGCATTAAATGCTATTTTTAATCTGAATCAGTGTCCAGAAATCCTGTTCATAGAATGTGTAAATTTGTTTTTTTTTTTTTTTGTATAAACCTGATAAGGATAATTTGAAACAAATCATTAAACTCTTCCCAGAATTTAAATATGAATTCATTTTTAGCTAGAAAATTTGAATAGTTGAGTAAAGGGCATGTTAATAAGGGCATGTTTATGATATATTTATAATTTTAACTAAGGAAGTAACTTCTCTAAATTTTAGTTTCAAGTGGCACCTGGGTGGCTCGGTGGGTTAAGCCTCTGCCTTCGGCTCAGGTCATGATCCCAGGGTCCTGGGATCGAGCCCCGCATTGGGCTCTCTGCTCAGTGGGGAGCCTGTTTCCCTCTCTTTCTGCCTGCCTCTCAGTCTACTTGTGATCTCTGTCTGTCAAATAAATAATCTTAAATTTTAGTTATGAACCCCATTTAGTAGGTTATACATTTTTAGTCATTAAAGGGATATTTTGAGTTGTAGAACATACAAGGTTGTCTCTTTTTGACCTAGTAAGTATAGGCAAAAAAGTTATACAACTTGTTTTCATTTCTCCTGTCTTAAAAGAAATGCTAAGCCTTAAGTTTGCTAATGATGAGTTATTTTGGTAAGCAAAAATTGTTTTGTTCTATACTGTTTTTGGAGTGTGTATATATTTATTTTGTTAAGTACATTTGTTTTTCTGCCCCAGATCAGAAAATTTTCACATTGTTAAGCCCTCGAATAGGGCTTATGTTATAAATACTCAGATTTATTTTCCCTGAGTTATTCTCTGTTGATTAATAGTCAAAGTATGACAGTGGTTAGTAACACTGAATTTTACTGTGTACATTCCTAGAAGCTCTTACTATAGCAGAAACATAATCACCTCCAAGATTAACAAATCTTTCCTTAAAAAGTTTTACTGTTTTTTGTTTTTGTTTTTTCAATTTTTCTTAATTAACATATAATGTATTATTTGCCCCAGGGGTACAGGTCTGTGACTCATCAGGCTTACACACTTCATAGCACTCACCCTAGCACATACCCTCCCCAATGTCCATAACCCAAGCACCCTGTCTTTCCCCCCTGCAACCTTCAGTTTGTTCTGTGAGATTATAGTTTTCTCTTATGGTTTGTTTCCCTCCTGATCCCATCTTTCATTTTTTTCCTTCCCTACCCCTCAAACCCCCCACTTTGCCTCTCAAATTCCTCATATCAGGGAGATCATATGATAATTGTCTTTCTCTAACTTATTTCACTCAGCATAATACCCTCTAGTTCCATCCACGTCATCACAAATGGCAAGATTTCATTTCTTTTGGTGGCTGCATAGTATTCCATTGTGTGTGTGTGTGTGTATATATATATATATATATATATATATATATATATATATATACCACATCTTCTTTATCTGTTCATCTGTTGATGGACATCTAGGTTCTTTCCATAGTTTGGCTATTGTGGACATTGCTACTATAAACATTCGGGTGTGCCTGCCCCTTCGGATCACTACGTTTGTATCTTTAGGGTAAATACCCAGTAGTGTAATTGCTGGGTCATAGGGTAGCTCTATTTTCAACTTTTTGAGGAACTTCCATGCTGTTTTTCAGAGTGGCTGCACCAGCTTGCATTCCCACCAACAGTGTAGGAGGGTTCCCCTTTCTCCGCATCCTCGCCAGCATCTGTCATTTCCTGACTTGTTAATTTTAGCCATTCTGACTGGTGTGAGGTGGTGTCTCATTGTGGTTTTGATTTGTATTTCCCTGATGCCGAGTGATGTGGAGCACTTTTTCATGTGTCTGTTGGCTATCTGGATGTCTTCTTTGCAGAAAGTCTGTTCATGTCCTCTGCCCATTTCTTGATTGGATTATTTGTTCTTTGGGTGTTGAGTTTGATAAGTTCTTCATATATTTTGGACACTAGCCCTTTATCTGATACATCCTTCGCAAATATCTTCTCCCATTCTTTCAGTTGTCTTTTGGTTTTGTTGGCTGTTTCCTTTGCTGTGCAAAAGCTTTTGATCTTGATCAAGTTCTAATAGTTCATTTTTGCCCTTGCTTCCCTTGCCTTTGGCAATGTTTTGATGAAGAAGTTGCTGTGGCTGAGGTGGAAGAGGTTGCTGCCTATGTTCTCCTCAAAGATTTTGATGGATTCCTGTCTCACATTGAGATCTTTCATCCATTTGGAGTCTATTTTTGTGTGTGGTGTAAGGAAATGGTCCAGTTTCATTTTTCTGCATGTGGCTGTTCAATTTTCCCAGCACCATTTGTTGAAGAGGCTGTCTTTTTTCCATTGGACATTCTTTCCTGCTTTGTTGAAGATTAGTTGACCATAGAGTTGAGGGTCTATTTCTGTGCTCTCTTTTCTGTTCCACTGATCTGTGTGTCTGTTTTTGTGCTAGTATCATACTGTCTTGATGATGACAGCTTTGTAATAAAGCTTGAAGTCTGGAATTGTGATGCCACCAACTTTGGCTTTCTTTTTCAACATTCCTTTGGCTATTCGAGGTCTTTTCTGGTTCCATATAAATTTTAGGATTATTTGTTCCATTTCTTCAAAAAAAATTGATGGTACCTTGATGGGGATTGCATTAAACATATAGATTGCTTTAGGTAGCATAGATATTTTCACAATATCTGTTCTTCCAATCCATGAGCATGGAACATTTTTCCATTTCTTTGTGTGTCTTTCTCAGTTTCTTTCATGAATACTTTATAGTTTTCTGAGTACAGATTCTTTGCCTCTTTGGTTAGGTTTATTCCTAGGTATCTTTTGGTATTGGGTGAAATTGTAAATGGGATCGACTCCTTAATTTCTCTTTCTTCTGTCTTGTTGTTGGTGTATAGAAATGCAACTGATTTCTGTGCATTGATATTATATCCTGACACTTTACTGAATTCCTGTAAAAATTCTAGCAAATCTGGAGTGGAGTCTTTTGGCTTTTCCATAGAAAGTATCATATCATCTGCAAAGAGTGACAGTTTAACTTCTTTGCCGATTTGGACGCCTTTAATTTCTTTTTGTTGTCTGATTGCTGAGGCTAGGACTTCTAGTACTATGTTAAATAGCAGTGGTGATAATGGACATCCTTGCCGTGTTCCTGACCTTAGCAGAAAAGCTCTGTTTTTCTCCATTGAGAATGGTATTTGCTGTGGGTTTTTCATGGATGGCTTTGATGATATTGAGGTAGGTACCCTCTACCCCTACACTGTGAAGAGTTTTGATCAAGAAAGGATGCTCTATTTTGTCAAATGCTTTTTCAGCATCTATTGAGAGTATCATATGGTTCTTGTTCTTTCTTTTATTAATGTATTGTATCACACTGATTGATTTGTGGGTGTTGAACCAACCTTGTAGCCCTGGAACAAATCCCACTTGGTCGTGGTGAATAGCCTTTTAATGTACTGTTGGATCCTATTGACTAGTATTTTGGTGAGAATTTTTGCATCTGCGTTCATCAAGGATATTGGTCTGTAATTTTTTGATGGGGTCTTTGTCTGGTTTGGGGATCAAGGTAATGCTGGCCTCATAAAATGGGTTTGGCAGTTTTCCTTCCATTTCTATTTTTTTAGAACAGTTTCAGGAGAATAGATATTAATTTTTCTTTAAATGTTTGGTAGAATTCCCCTGGGAAGCCCTTTGGCCCTGGGCTCTTGTTTGTTGGGAGATTTTTGATGACTGCTTCAATATCCTTACTGGTTATGGGTCTGTTCAGGTTTTCTATTTCTTCCTTGTTCAGTTTTGGTAGTTGTTTTTTGTTTTGTTTTGTTTTGTTTTAAGATTATTTATTTATTTGACACAGAGGGAGATCACAAGTAGGCAGAGAGGCAGGTGGCCGGGGGGGAGAGGGGCAGCAGGCTCCCTGCTGAGCAGAGAGCCCGATGGGGGACTCGATCCCTGGAGCCTGAGATCATGATCTGAGCCAAAGGCAGAGGCTTTAGCCCACTGAGCCACCCAGCGCTCCCAGTTTTGGTAGTTTATACATCTCTAGGAATGCATCCATTTTAAAGTTTTACTGTTAATACGACTATCTGATCATTTTATGTGAAAATAACATTTCTCCCTTCCCTTCCTGAGCATGTTGTGGTCCCTTATCTGTTTTCCCCTTCAGGAGTTAGGGATTTTTCAGAGTTGTCCTTATTGATTTGCATTAAAGTATCTACCTAATTTGACTTGGCATCCATTGAGACTAGTGATTTAGGCCCAAGAACTAGCTGACTGAACTTGTAGTATATTTTCCTAGCACAAAGTTAATGGCCCATTTGACAAATGAATTCTAGATCTTGTCCTCTTTCTGAAACCCATGTTCTGTCAACTGAGCTAAGAGTTAAGTGCCTATAAAGTGAATTAATAAAACAAAATTCAAGCCTTCTAAGGCACAGTATTTATAAAATACATATAAATTCAAAAGCTGGTGAAGCTGGAGTGGGGCAGAGGTATTTATTTGTCTCTTTTTTTTTTTTTAATTTTTTTATTTTTTCAGCATAACAGTATTCATTATTTTTGCACCACACCCAGTGCTCCATGCAATCCGTGCCCTCTATAATACCCACCACCTGGTGCCCCCAACCTCCCACCCCCCCACCCCTTCAGAATTCTCAGATTGTTTTTCAGAGTCCATAGTCTCTCATGGTTCACCTCCCCTTCCAATTTCCCTCAACTCCCTTCTCCTCTCCATCTCCCCTTGTCCTCCATGCTATTTGTTATGCTCCACAAATAAGTGAAACCATATGATAATTGACTCTCTCTGCTATTTGTCTCTTTTTAACTGTGTGCATGTATTATTAATGATAAACATTTAACACATTTGTTAAAATTTTCTTTTTCTTTTTCCTTTTTTTTTTTTTAAAGATTTTTATTTTAAATAATCCCTACACCCAATGTGGGGCTTGAACTCACAACCCCAAGATTGAGCTGCATGTTCTACTGAACCAACCAAGCATCCCTAAAATGTCATTTTTTTAAAAGATGTTCTAGGGGTGCCTAGGTGGCTCAGTCAGTTTAGTGCTTAACTCTTGCTTTCAGATCGGGTCATGATCTCCAGGTCATGAGATCATGTTCCTCATTCAGTGTGGAGTTGGCTTGAGATCCTCTTCCTCTCCCTCTGCCCCCTCTCCCACAGGCTCACTTGCACTCTCTCTCTCTCAAATGAATAAATGTTTAAAACAAAAGTTCTAAAAATGCAAAATGAATAAATGATTGTGATATCATTAGAAATCTTGCCATCTTGGATTACTTTTTGTTTTTAGTTCTTTTTTCATCCTGGAATACTTTATTTATTATTATTATTTTTTTAAGACTTTATTTATTTGAGAGAGCGAGAAAGAGTTTGGGAGAGAGCACAGAGGGAGGGGGCAACAGGAAAGGAAGGAACAGATTCCCCACTGAGCAGGGAGCCTAACCTGGGGTTTGGTCCCAGGACGCATGAGAGCAGGACCTGAGCTGAAGGCAGACACTTAACCGACTGAGCCACCCAGGTGCCCCCCTAGATTACTTTAGATGTCTTTTGGTGTGCTTGTAAAGTGTCATGCCCAGAACTGAACTGAGATTCTTGGGTAGTCTGAGGAGCCCTTTAGTGGGGCATATTGAGCATTCTGGCTTTTGGACATTATCTGTGCTATGATTTTGATAATTTTACATTAACTATCTAGTTTTGTTTAAAGAAAAGTTAATTTTAAAAGTTTCTTGTATATAATTTTTTATGTTTATTTAAAGGTTTTATTTGAGAGAAAGGGTGAAGCAGACTCCCCACTGAATGGGGAACCTGACATGGGTCTAGATCCCAGGACCCCAAGATCATGACCTGAGCCAAAGGCAGATGCTTAACTGACTGAGCCACCTAGGCACCCCATAACTTTTTTAAGTTTATATAATAAATAATTATATAGCACTTTGTAGTATTTAACATGTACCAGATACTATTTTATAAATACTAACTTTTAATGTTATATACAACTATTAAAATGTTTTTTATGAATTGTAGAAATTTGTTAATTCAAGGGCTCCTGAGTGGCTCCGTCAGTTAAGCATTTGACTCTTGGTTTTGACTCAGGTCATGGTCTCAGGGTTGTGAGATTGAGCCTCTGGGCACGGAGCTTGCCCCAGATTGTCTCTCTCCCTCTGCCCCTTCTCCCCTCTTAAAAAATGTTAATTTACTGCTGTATATCTCTCAGACAGCAGACGTATGTTTCCTGATACTGCTGTGTGATCATACCGACTTGGGGTGGTATTCATTAAATAATCAATTATTAAGTCAATTAAATTATATCTGTAAGTATAACTAAAGTATAAATTTAAATTAACATTTTTAAATTACCTTTTTCATTTTCATTTCAGCTTTACCAACAGGGACGCTTATGTCAACTGGGCAGTGAATTTTGTGAATTGGAAGTTTTTGCTAAAGTATTGAGAGCTTTGGATAAAAGGTAAAATCACTTTTTAAAAAAATTATAGTAAACTATAAATGCCTGAATTTTACCATTGTAACTTCTTAGGTGTACTTCACTGGCATTAAGTGCAATTCCCATTGTGAAACCATCAGTACCACCTTGCTTTTGTGTTCAAGAAAATGAGATTGAATTCATCTTTCCCATGGTAGCTGTTACCATGTAGTAAGAGCCATATACATGTATAGTGACACAGCCTTTGATTATACTTGCTATTCTCTTTAGTATTCTTCCCAGAATTTGCTTTAAAAGCCATTTCTTTTTCCTAACTCTAGGAAAATAAGAATGTAGTTTTTACAAAATACTGCTGTCTCTAATATAAACATTATCAAGTTCCATTTGTTCAACAAATTAACTAAGTATATACTTGTTGAATGCCTAGTCTTTGTTAGGTACTGTTGAAGATCTGGGATTATAGCAGTGAATAAAATCTGTGTCTCTTTTTGGTGGATTTTATATTTTAGAGAAGAATGATAAAATAATAAACAGGTGGAGCACCTGTGTGGCTCAGTGGGTTAAAGCCTCTGTCTTTGGCTCAGGTCATGATCCCAGGGTCCTGGGATCGAGCCCCGCATCGGGCTCTCTGCTCAGCAAGGAGCCTGCTTTTCTCTCTCTTTCTGCCTGCCTCTCTGCCTACTTGTGATCTCCCTCTCTGTGTCAAATAAATAAATAAAATCTTTAAAAAAAAATAATAGTAATAATAAACAGGTAAATAATAAGCATAATTTCAGTATTCAGGGGTAACTTTGAAATGTGGCCTTTGTATTATAGAGAAACTGCTGGTTGAATAATTAAAATAAATCTGTTTTTAAAAAAAACCATAAATGAGAACTTCATTTTGATAAAGAAGGCTACAGAAAAACTTTTTTCAGAAACATTCTTTAAGGGGTGCCTGGGTGGCTCAGTGGGTTAAGCCTCTGTCTTTGGCTCAGGTCATGATCCCAGGGTCCTGGGATCAAGTCCCGCATCGGGCTCTCTGCTCAGTGGGAAGCCTGCTTCCCCAGCTCTTTCTGCCTGCCTCTCAGCCTACTTGTGATCTCTGTCTGTGAAATAAATAAATAAATAATAACCTTTTTAAAAAAAAAGTTCTTTAAGAACAGGTTAGCTTTCTGAGATTTGAATTTCTCTATACAATTCTAAACATGGTCATTATAAAGATTTAGTGGAATACCTCTCTTTCATCTCTCAGGTTATCTTTCACCAAGTCCAAATCCCTTGGTAAGTGTTTAATATATTTGTAAAACTAAAAGCATGTAGTTTGACTTTTTTCCCCTTTATTCAAAGCAGCGATTCTGTTATTTACAGTTGTTATTTACAATTTTTTATTGAGATATAATTCACATACCACCACATTCACCATTTTAAATTGTACAGTTCAGTGGCTTTTAGTGTATTCACAAGGTTTTGCAACCATCACCACTTTCTAATTCTAGAACATTTTCATCACCGCAAAAAGAAATCCTGTACCCATTAACAGTCACTTCTTATTTCCTCTTACCCTGGCCTACCATTAATCAACTTTCTGTCTCTGAATTTACCTATTCTAGACACATCATATAAAGAGAATCATAAAATATATGGTCTTTCGTAACTGGCTTCTTATGTTTTGAAGGTTTATTCATGTTGTTGCTTGTATCAGTACTTCTTTCCTTTTATGGCTGAATAGTTTTCTATTGTATGAACATACTGTGTTTTGTTTAGTCATCTGTTGATAAACATTTTGCTTATTTGGCTATTCTGATAATGCTGCTATGAACATTTATGGACAAGATTTTGTGTGGACATATGTTTTCAGTTCTCTTGTATATATAACTAGGGTATATAAATATGATCACCCTATGTTTAACTTTTTTAGTAACCTCAAAACTATTTTCCATAGGTGCTATAGCATTTTAACATTCCTACCATCAATGTATGAGAGTTCCAGTGTTTACATATTTTTGCCATCACTTTTTGAGAATAGTAATCACCTACAGGGTGTCAAGTGGTATCTCATTGTGATTTTGGTTTGCATGTCCCCGATGATTAATAGTGTTGATCATCTTTTCATGTGCTTATTGGTAATTTGTTTATTTTCTTTGGAGAACTCTCTGTTTCAGATCCATTGCCCATTTTTAAATTGGGTTATTGTTGAATTATAAGATTATTTGGTTTTTAAAAGTTAGTTTTACTTTTTACTGCTCTTAGTTTACACATAAAGGATCACTCAGTGATCCTCCGAATAAAGATACTAGGCTAAATTGTGGATTATTGTAGCCTCATAATTCATAAGGCAGAAAAGGTTTTTTATCTTGTTCCATCTTTTAAAATAATGGTACTGTTATTTTTTAAAAAGAAAGCTAGCAGTTTCTAAAACTATAAGATATGTTACCTTTATAAAATAACCTTTTCTTACCTTGCAGACATTTACTTCATCATTGTTTCCAGGCTTTGATGGATCATGGTGTGAAGTTGCTTCGGTCTTGGCCTACTCATCAGTAGGCGGTGCTCTTACACATAGCAGAATCAGATGCTGCGGTAAAAGAAAAAGCCATCCAAGTTGGCTTTGTTTTAGGTAAGTAATAGTAAAATAGAGGAGTATTTTGTCCTATAATATGACTCATATTGAACTTACTAACAATAAAGGATTCAACGAGGACATTCCAAAAGTCTACATAAGGAGGTTGTGAGAAAAACATCAGAAAAACTAAATGTGATTTATTGAATGTAACTTTAAGCCAAACACTACAGGAGGCATTTATTTAAAAACAAAAAAAGATTTTATTTATTTTTTTGAGAGAGTGAGCAAGAGAGCACAAGTGGGAGAGAGAAGCAGGCTCCCTGTAGGGAGCCTGATGTGGGGCTTGATTCCAGGACCCTGGGATTAAGACCTGAGCCAAAGGCAGACGCTTAACAGACTCAGCCACACAGGTGCCCCCTAAATGTTATGTTTCTAAATCCTCACATTTCAGTATCGTGATTATATTAATAGCACTTTACAAATGCGGAAGGATTCAGAAAATTTAAGTAACTTGCTCTAGTCACATAGCTGGTAGTGTACTAAAAGTTTAGAATCCCCTGTCTGTAGATCCATACCATATATTTTGCTACATGTCATGCTGCCAGCAGCCTATTTCACCAGCTTACCATATGCTGTGACATGGGACTTAATCCTTTTGGAGTTTTCAGGCTGTAAAATAAAGATAATTTTTTATTTCCTCATGAGGATGTTAAGAAAATACTGAAAACATACATGGGAAAGGGATCTATAAAGTTTTTATATGTTACATAGAGAAAAATATTTAAGGTTTATATAATATTTAATATGCTGCTTACAAATCTACATAGATAAGTATGTTTCAGGCAACTACTTATTAAAGTTGTTGTTGCCCTTCTTGCTTTCTTTTTAAAGATTTTTTTGATGGGGTGCCTGGGTGGGTCAGTTGGTTGGGCGTCTGCCCGAGGCTCATTTCATGATCCCAGGACCCTGAGATTGAGCCCCTCATTGGGCTCCCTGCCTACTTCTCCAATTCTGCTACTCCTCCATTCTCCCTCTGCCACTCCCCCTACTTGTGGGCACATGCTTGCATGCTTTCTTTCTCTCTCTCTCTCTCTCTCTCTCAAATAAATACAGTCCTTAAAAAAAATTTTTTTAGGGGCGCCTGGGTAGCTCAGTCGGTTGGGCCACTACCTTTGGCTCAGGTCATGATCCTAGAGTCCTAGGATCAAGTCCCACATCGGGCTCCCGGCTCTGCGGGGAGTCTGCTTCTCCCTCTGACCTTCTCCCCTCTCAGCGCTCGCTTGCTCTCTCTCTCTCTCAAATAAATAAAAAATTAAAAAAAATTTTTTTTTTAAATGATTGTAGATTCATAGTATCAAAACCAGGAATTGACACTGGTTTAATACTGTTAACTAGACTATAGACCTTATTTAATTTTCAAGTTTTTGCATGTACTTTCATGTATGTGTGTCTGTGTGTTTCTTTTTCTTTTTCTTTTTTTTTTTTTTATATTTTATTTTTTTATTTGTCAGAGGATGAAAGAGTGAGCGAGCACAAGCAGGGGGAGAAGGAGAAGGAGGCTCCTTGCTCTGCAGGGAGTCCCGGCAGGGCTCAGTCCCAGGACCCTGGGATCATGACCTGAGCTGAAGGCAGATGCTTAACCGAATGAGCCACCCAGGCGTCCCTAGTGTTTGAGGTTATTTCCACATAATGGTATTCCATGAGGTTAATTCCATGTAAAGATTTGTACAACTGTCATTACCATCAGGACACAGAACTAATCCATCAGTACAAACTCTCATGTTTAACTTCTCACTTGCATGTGTGTTTTAGCTGTCTTACATATACATGCACATATACTTTCTTTGCCAACACATTTTCATGATCATTTCCTTTAGTCTTAGAATAATTCTTTGTATTGGTTATAGACAGTTTGCTGGAGGAACTTCAGAACTTTTTTTTCTAAAAAAAAAAAACATGGGGCGCCTGGGTGGCTCAGTGGGTTGAGCCTCTGCCTTCCGCTCAGGTCATGATTTCAGGGTCCTGGGATTGAGCCCCGCATTGGGCTCTCTGCTCAGCAGGGAGCCTGCTTCCCCCTCTCTCTCTGCCTCTCTGCCTGCTTGTGATCTCTCTCTCTGTGTCAAATAAATAAATAATGTCCTTAAAAAAAAAAAAAAAAAAACAGCATTTATCCTTTGGTAGTCCCATGGAATATAAATTGCAACTAAGAATTATGACCAGAGAATGTCTATAACAAGAGTGTGTGATCTCAGTGAATGTTAAGGTTGACATCCCTTTAGTCCTAGAGGGTCGTGTAAAAATCTGTGGGAGAACAACTTCAGAATCAACAAAAGTGAAAGGCAGGAAGTTTGTGTTCATTGAGGTCCTCTGTCATCTCCACAAACATTTATACCAGTATCTGGCCATTATACTGAGCCAGGTTGAAGAAAGATCTTGGAGATAGAATGAAATTCTAACAAACTCATAGTTACATTATTGGTCTGGATCCTAAAATTACCAAAACAGTGAAAAAAACTTCATACCAAAAGTATGCAGTGATGGAGATGTTTTTTTAAATGATAGCTTTATTGAGATGTTCTTTGAAATTGGGTATGGAGAGACTAAAAAGTTATGTTTGCCCTGCAAATTGAAAATGTTGGGATCATTAGAATATATGGCTAATTAACCAGAAAACGTCAATTCGTAGGCTATGGAGTTATTTTTAGAGGGTTAAAACTCTTGACTCCTTATTCAAGGCCTCAACTTTGTTCTGATTCCCCTAGTTTATAAGGTTTTGTTCTGTTTTGTTTTGTTTTGGGCCAGACACAGAACTTGAATACTATGGTTGTTTTCATTTTAGATGATATTCATTTTAAGCATGTCACTTTAGCTTTTAAGTGATTTATTATTAAATTATTTAAAGTTACTAGTTCTCTTGTCCTTTAGGTGGCTTTCTTTCAGATGCAGGCTGGTACAGTGATGCTGAGAAAGTTTTTCTATCCTGTCTTCAGTTGTGTACTCTACATGATGAGATGCTTCATTGGTTTCGTGCAGTAGAATGTTGTGTGAGGTAAGTTGGAACAGATCCTACTCTAATGGTCTTCAGTGGCTTTTATAGTTTTAGCTCTTCAAGCATGCTCCAGTAGTTATCTCTGAGGTGATAATTTATATGTTTCATTAGTCTGGCCTCCTGTCTCTCATCTCCAGAATATAGTTAACTTGCTATAATCACCTTAGCTTAATATTTTTTACTTTGTCATAGAGCTTGTGTGTTCTGTTCACTCACCAAATATTTATTGAATGCCTCAGTGTACTCAGAACTGTGCTATGCACTGGTTGCTGGTAAAATAAATATGTGTTTTTCTTGAGTATTATTTTTTACTTTTTTTTTTTTCCTAACGATTTTATTTATTTATTTAACAGAGATCACAGTATGCAGAGAGGCAGGCAGAGAGGGCTGGGGGGAGCAGGCTCCCCGCTGAGTAGAGAGCCCAATGTGGGGCTCGATCCCAGGACCCTGGGATCATGACCTGAGCTGAAGGCAGAGGCTTTAACCCACTGAGCCACCCAGGAGCCTCTTATTTTTTACTCTTGATGCATTTCTAGAATTATGTATAAGAAGATTAGTATTTTACTTATAAATAACCGTTTTCTTTAAAAATATATTTTTTAACAGATGCACTTAAAGGAAAGGCAAGGTAGTTTCGAGGTAATGCTTTCTTCTTACTGTCTTTATTTTTTCTATGTACGTAACAGAAAATTAGGAAGAGAATAAATATTATCTATAATCCTGTTGTCCAGAAATAACCACAATTATTGTATTAGTGTATTTTTAAATTTTAAGTGTGGAAAGGAACTTTCTGAACTGGTGGGAGAAAGACTTGAACTAGATTTAAAAAGAACCCTGAGCCCCACACAATTGGAGTTCCTAAAATCAAAGAATACATAGAAATTGGAAGCTATAAGATAAAAATATCTCCATTATCGAGAGAAAATGCTATACCTCACCAACTTTTAGGGTAAAATAAATTTTTCAAATATATAGGGTACAGTATACTTAATGTACTTGAGCTGAGTAAAATACTTACGGAATTTCTCTAAACAAATAAAAGCTCAATAGAGTAGGAATGGCTATCATGTTCAAACCTTATCAGTGCTAGGGTTGGATATTATAATTTATATAATGGAAAAATTTTGATAGACATTTTTTTTTAAGATTTTATTTATTTATTTGACAGAGATCACAAGTAGGCAGAGAGGCAGGCAGAGAAAGAGAGAGGAAGGGAAGCAGGCTCCCTGCCGAGCAGAGAGCCCGATGTGGGGCTCGATCCCAGGATCCCGAGACCATGACCTGAGCGGAAGGCAGAGGCCCAACCCACTGAGCCACCCAGGCGCCCCTGTGATAGACATTTTAAATTAGGGTAGTGGTAGTGGGGGTAAGAATGATAGGAAAACTGTCCAAACGAGATAAAAACAGAGGAAATAATTAAGTATGATAAATGAAAAAAAGCTTACTAATGAAAAATGAACAATAATATGATAAGCTTAAAACCAAATTTGACTATCATCACAGTATATGTAAATGGGCTCAGTTCCTCTGTGTAAATGTGGTATCTACAAAGAGGTTTAAAAAGTGAAATCCAGGGCGCCTGGGTGGCTCAGTGGGTTAAGCCGCTGCCTTCGGCTCGGGTCATGATCTCAGGGTCCTGGGATCGAGTCCCACATCGGGCTCTCTGCTCAGCAGGAAGCCTGCTTCCCTCTCTCTCTCTCTCTCTCTCTCTGCCTTCCTCTCCGTCTACTTGTGATCTCTCTCTGTCAAATAAATAAATAAATCTTTAAAAAAAAAAAAAAGTGAAATCCAGCTATATATTGTTAAAATAGTATAAACAGGGGTTAGCGGGGAACCTGCTTCCTCCTCTCTCTCTGCCTGCCTCTGCCTACTTGTGATCTCTCTCAGTCAAATAAATAAGATTAAAAATATATATATATTAACAGTATTAACAATAAAGCAAAATTCAGGATAAAAACCATTAGTTGATACAAATAGGATATTGCTAATAAAATAAGTCCACTAAAAAGGTTAAAAATGCCATGTGTAGCAAATAAGATAGCAGCTACCTATATAAGCAGCATACCCTAAAAATACCCAGAATTTGAATATTATTTATTTATTTATTTGACACACAGAGATCACAAGCAGGCAGAGAGCAAAGCAGAGAGGGAGGGAGGGAAGCAGGCTCCCTGCTGAGCAGAGAGCCTGATGCGGGGCTCCATCCCAGGACCCTGAGATCATGACCTGAGCCAAAGGCAGAGGCTTTAATCCACTGAGCCACCCAGGCACCCCAAAAATACCCAGAATTTGATAAAAAGATAATTAATACAATATTGAGTGCCCCGGGATAAGTTAATTCATAATTTTATAGGTTATCAAGGAACTAAATTTTATCCTTATGTCTGCTTCTCTGTCCTCATTGCTGGTTTTGACGTTGACCAGCTCCCAAGTATTTGTTAAGAATGCTGCCACGGTTTGAAACACCACATACTCATTTCATATTGCCTGGCAGAAGAAAGACTTCCTTTCCAAGCTCTGCATTTTATCTTTAATGATAGGGAAACTTTCTCAGGAACCACCCAGCCACCTATCTTGGAATCTCATTGGCCAGAGCTAGGTCATTTGGTGACCTCTGAATCAATCACTGACAAGCAGAGTAGGACCACTACATTGTGATTGGCTTAAACTACTTACGATTTATTCTTGAGTCCTATGAGAAAGAGATCAATGCCTGAACAAAATCAGGCTCCTGCCAACAAAGCATGAGGTGGAAAAATGGCTTTTAGTTATGGAGCTAGCAGTGTCTGCAACATCTCACAGTGCTTTGCTCCCACACGTAAAATTAAAACCACACTAGACTGACCCCCCCCCCAAAAGATGCAAATGGCTAAAATCAGAAATACAAATCAAGGTTTCACTACCAGCCTTCCAGAAATGGAAACATAAGAGAATCCTATGAACAGTTGTGTGCCAACAGAATAGATATTGTAGCTGAAATGAACAAATCCCTAGAAATGAACAAAATTACCTAAATTGGCCCAAGAAAATCTCAACAAAGCTATAGCAAGTAGAGATTGAATCAGTAATCAAAAACCTTCCGGGGGCGCCTGGGTGGCTCAGTGGGTTAAAGCCTCTGCCTTCGGCTCAGGTCATGATCCCAGGGTCCTGGGATGGAGCCCCGCATCAGGCTCTCTGCTCAGCGGGGAGCCTGCTTCCTCCTCTCTCTCTCTGCCTGCCTTTCTGCCTACTTGTGATCTCTGTCTGTCAAATAAATAAATAAAATCTTTAAAAAAACAAAAAAACAAAACCTTCAAACGTGGGTCACCTGGGTGGCTCAGTTGATTAAGCATCCAACTCTTGATTTTAGCTCAAGGTCTCGATTTCCACTTCGAGCCCCACATTGGGCTCCACAGTGTGCATGGAACCTAAATAAAACCAAAAAACCTTCCAAAAAGAAAACTCCAGGACCAGACTTTCTCATCAAATGAGTACCAAACATTTAAAGAAATGACACCAGACCTTCTCAGCGTTTTCCAAAAAATTAAGGAGGAAGGAACACTTCCTAACTCATGCTATGAGGCCAGCATTACCCTGATACCAAAGTCAGAAAAAAGACATCACAAGAGAAGAAAATTACAGGATAATATCCTCTGTGAATACAGATGTAAAAATTCTCAACAGATTGCTAGGGCAAGGGGGTAGGGAGAGGATGATGGGGTTATGGACATTGGGGAAGGTATGTGCTATGGTGAGTGCAGTGAAGTGTGTAAACCTGGTGATTCACAGACCTGTACCCCTGGGGCTAATAATACATTATATGTTAATTAAAAAAATTTTTTTAAGTTAAAAAAAAAAACTCTCAACAGAGTAATAGCACATCAAACTAATGGCATGTAAAAGGATTGTATACTATAGTAATTGGAATTTATTCCAGGAATGCAACAATGATTGACATAAGAAAGTCAATGGGGGTGCTGGGTGGCTCAGTTGGTTAAGCAACTGCCTTCGGCTCAGGTCATGATCCCAGGGTCCTGGGATGGAGTCACGCATCAGACTCCCTGCTCCACAGGAAGCCTCTTCTGCCTTTCCCACTTCCCCTGCTTGTGTTTCCTCTCTCACTGTGTCTCTCGCTGTATCTCTCTGTCAGATCATTAATTAAAATCGTTTAAAAAAAAAAAGGAGGGAGGGATGCCTGGGTGGCTCAGTCGGTTAAGCATCTGCCTTTGGCTCAGGTCTTTGAGTCCCTCATTGGGCTGCTTGCTCAGTGGGGAGCCTGCTTCTGCCTCTGCCTGCCTCTCTCCCTGCTTATGCGCACACGCTCACTAGCTCTCTTGCAAAAATAAAATCTTTAAAAAGTAATAAAAATTTTATTTTATTTTTTTTAAGATTTTATTTATTTATTTGACAGATCATAAGCAGGCAGAGAGGCAGGCAGAGAAAGGAGGAAGCAGGCTCCCTGCCGAGCAGAGAGCCCGATGCGGGGCTCGATCCCAGGACCCTGGGATCATGACCTGAGCAGAAGGCAGAGGCTTTAACCCACTGAGCCACCCAGGCACCCCAAAAAGTAATAAAAATTTTAAAAAGAAGGAAAGAAACAGAATCTTCTCAATAGACACAAAAGACATTTGACAAAATCTGACACCTTTTCATAATCGAACATTCAAAAAACCGGGAGCAGAAGAGTTCCTCAACATGATAGTATTTTTGAAGAACCCACAGCTGACATCATACTCACTGGTGAAACCCTGAAAAGCTTTGTCCCTAAGATCAAGAACAAGATCAAGGATGCTTGCTTTCACTACTATTATTAAACATTGCCCTAAAAGTTCTAACTAAAGGAATTAAACAAGAAAAAGAAAAAATGGCATCCATATTGGAAAGAAAGAAGTGAAACCATTTCTGTTCACAGATTAGTTGTATTTCATCAAAATGAAAAGCTATGTACATCAAAGCATATTATCAAGAAAGTGGAATTGGAGAATTGGAGAAAATATTTGCAGATCATATATCAGATAAGGGTGTAGTATCCAGAATATATCAAGAGCTACTGCTCAACAACAACAACCTGATTAAAAAATGGGTAAAGGCCCCAAGGACACATTTGTCCAAAAAAGAAGATAAAATAGCCAAAAGATGCTCAGCATAGTTTTTCATTAGGGAAATGAAAATCAAACATGAGATACCACTTTACACATACCCAGGATGGCTGTAATTAAAAATAAAAGTTAAGTGTTATCAAGAATGTGAAGAAATTGGGATCCTTAATGGGAGTGTAAATGGTGCAGGTGGGGTAAAGGGTATATGGGAATCGATTGCTTGTTACAGAGTTTCTTTTTGGAGTGATGAAAAGTCTTGGAAATAGATGGTGGTGGTCACACAATATGGTGACTGTAATGGCACTGAAGTATATGCTTAAAATAGTTAGTATGGCAGATTTTTTGTTGCATATTTTACCACAATAGAAAAGAATTTTAGTCTATCATTTATTTCCAAAATTGTTAAATAGTTCTTGGAGACATACTCTTGTAAGGAGGAGAGAGATGATTTTTTTTCACATTTACTTTTAATGTATTTATTTTTGTTGTGTCTTACGAGGTTCGGCCTAGTCATCTTGCTTAGTCTCACAGTGAATATATTCATAAATTAATGACTTCTAAACTTATAGGGGTGTTGGGCTGCCTCAGTCAGTAGACATGCAACTCTTGATCTCAGGGTTTTAAGTTTGAGCCCCACGTTGGGTGTAGAGATTACTTAAAAATAAAATCTTGGGGCGCCTGGGTGGCTCAGTGGGTTGAGCCGCTGCCTTCGGCTCGGGTCATGGTCCCAGGTCCTGGGTTCGAGCCCCGCATCGGGCTTTCTGCTCAGCGGGGAGTCTGCTTCCTCCTCTCTTTCTCTGCCTGCCTCTCTGCCTACTTGTGATTTCTTTCTGTCAAATAAATAAATAAAATCTTAAAAATAAATAAATAAATAAAATCTTAAAAAAAAACTTGTATATTTGCCATTCAAACAGTGAATTATTTAACCAATTAAATGTAATTGTTTTTGACAATAGCTCTTGATCAGGTAGATGTAATTGTATTTTTTCATAAAACTAATACTGCAGGAAGGAGGGTATATGAGAAATCTCTGTACCTTCTGCTCAGTTTTACTATAAACCTAAAATTGCCCTTTTTAAAAAAATTTGTTTTATTTATTTATCTATTTATTTATTTATTTGAGAGAGAAACTCAAGCAGGGTTATGGCAGTAGAGGGACAAGCAGACTGTCTGTTGAATGGTGAGTCCCACGCAGGGCTTGATCCCAAGACCCTGACTGAGATCATGACGTGAGCCAAAGTTAAGACACTTAACTGACTGAGCCTCCCAGGCATCCCTAAAACTGCTCTTAAAAATAAAATCGTTTTTAAAAATAATAAAATACTATGCTTACTTTGGAGAACCACATTTGGAGAACCTTGAGAACCTGCGTTTTTGTTAGGCTGAGTATTAGGCAAAATTAGATCTTCAGTTAACCAAAAGTTTCTTGGATCCTTTATCCTGCTTTGTGTCAGCCCAGATGGATGTACAGACCCTGAAGAGACTCCATATGTTTAATTTGCCCTTTTGTTTCAAGAGACATCCAGCAGGGACTGGAGAAGATAACAAGCTGTGCTTTTCTGTCTTAACATATTTAATTTGCTACCCCATCATATGCCAATTATTAAATAATTTCTAGAAATTATTTTTAGGAGGAATATCTACAGCGCAATGCAATAGTAGAAATGAGAAGTTAATACTTTTCTTTTCATTCTGTGAATTTACAACCTATGCTTGAGTTTAACCTTTTCCTATTGAACTGTTTGGGTAACTGTCAACTCTATCTCCAGTACCTATCCTTTTTTCTCAAGGTCTTTTTTTCTTCTGGATTGTTGTAATACCTCTGTCCTAATTGCCTTACTTCCACTCTTGGCTTTATTGTAATCCATTTTCTTTTTCTTTTTCTTTTTTTTTTCCTCCCTTTTTTTTAAAAAAAGATATTTATTTAAGAGAGGGGAAGCATGAGCATGAGCAGTAAGTAGTAAGAGCAGGGGGAGGGGTAGAGGGAGAAGCAGTCTCCCTGCAGATCAGGGAACCTGATTCGGGAATTCATCCCAGGACCCTGGGATCATGACCTGAGCTGAAGGCATCGGCTTAACCAGCTGAGCCACCTAGGTGCCCTGTAATCCATTTTCCACAGCATAGCCAGAGCAATCCTTCGAGAGTTGCACTATCCAGTATGATAACCATCAACCTGGTGTATGACTATTTAAATTAATTCAAGTTAAAAATTAAAAATCAGTCCCTAGTCACAGTAGGCACATTTGAGATACTCAGTAGCCACTTGTGGCTCGTCGCTACTAGATTGAGCAGAGCAGATCCACAGCGTTTCAGGAAATTCTGTTAGCATTGTACTAGAGGATAAATCAAATCATATCTCACCATTACAACCAAAATTTCTTACCCTGACTGGCAAGGCCCTATAAAATCTTTTTAATCTCTGCTTTTTCACCTCTTTGTTATAATCCTTTATTCATAATATCTTAGACAGGTTGGACTTCTGTCTGTTCTTTGATTATGCCAGAATTTTTTTCCCTTTCTCAGGGCTTTGCACTGGTTATTCCTTATTTTGAATGAATTTTTTTAAAAGATTTATTTATTTATTTTAGAGAGTGGGGGGCAGGGCAGACGGAGGATAGAGAAAACCCCAAACAGATACCCCTCTGAGCTTGGAGGCAGACATGGGGCTTGATCTCTGGACCTTGAGGTCATGACCTGAGCTGAAATCAAGGGTCTGATGCTCAACTGACTGAGCCACCTAGGCACCCCAGTTATTCCTTCTGTTTGAAACATGCTTCCTTCCAGACCTTTACATGATTGCTTCATCATTTAGGTGTCAACTCAAATATTAACTTGTTAAGAGAATTCTTCCCTGTCTACCCTGAGAAGTACCTTTAAGAAGTTCCTGCAGGAGCTCACACACTCTCTCTCAAATCTTTTTTTTTTTTTTTTTTTTTTTGTAAGAAGTTCCTGATCATTGGGGCACCTGGGTGGCTTAGTTCATTGGGTACCCTCCTCCCGCTCAGGACTGAGCATTTTTTTTTTTTTTTTAAAGATTTTATTTATTTGACAGACAGAGATCACAGTAGGCAGAGAGGCAGGCAGAGAGAGATAGAGGAGGAAGCAGGCTCCCCGCTGAGCACAGAGCCCGATGTGGGGCTCGATCCCAGGACTCTGGGATCATGACCGGAGTCGAAGGCAGAGGCTTTAACCCACTGAGCCACCCAGGCGCCCCTAGAACTGAGCATTTTCAGAAAATTGTATTGGCAGTGATACATGCACATAATGTTGTTAGCCAGCTTTATAATATATACACAAATACATGTCTGGTCTTCACTGTTCTGTTTTCCATAGTCTGTACAGATGTATAGTTTATTGGTATCACAGTCTGACCTACTCTTCTTACATATCATTAGATAGTCTAACATGGTTTTACAGTTATTCTGTGTGAAGAACTCTGTATTTTTCCACCATAGAAGATAAAGGTTTTAAAAGAAATAGGTGACAATACCACTGTTTTCAGTGAACTTACCTTATTGGAA
Organism: Lutra lutra; assembly: GCF_902655055.1. NCBI lineage: Eukaryota > Metazoa > Chordata > Mammalia > Carnivora > Mustelidae > Lutra > Lutra lutra. Next base: position 35,918,462 of record NC_062293.1, read on the forward strand.
AGATAACAAAAATGAGCACTTAAGAAGCAACATCAGATAAGGTTACTGATCAGGTGTTCCGCAAATATACTAGAAAAAAAAGAACAGAAAGTAATGGTAGGTAATAGTATTTCATATTGATTTTATTTTTTCATTGTTTTCTTAAATTTTTATAATGAGACTGTATTACTTTTGGATTTGGAACAGAAAGAGTTAAGTATTAGATATAGCACATACTGAGTGCACAAAGTACACGAAATATTTAAAGAAGAAAAAGAAGCAGAGTTGGGTGAGAATTAATCATGGGTAGTTTTCTGGAAAGAGCGTATACTCTTATGTGTTTTAGTCGATCTTGGTTTGGCCCAGACTGTTACTTTCTGGTGCTGCCTCACTTTTTGCATCTAGTTTCCTTAACTCATTTGGGTACTAAGTGGTGACCTGTAAGAAGACCACGCTGGAAATATCAAAAATAGAGGAATGTTATTTCTGCCTTTGCAGGTTGCTTCATGTGCGAAATGGAAACTGCAAATATCACTTGGGTGAAGAAACATTTAAGTTAGCTCAGACATATATGGATAAACTCTCAAAACATGGCCAGCAAGCAAACAAAGCTGCACTGTATGGAGAACTGTGTGCACTACTCTTTGCAAAGAGTCACTATGATGAGGTGAGTGTTTTGAAGTGCATTTCTTTGTGACCAGCAAGTAGCTATAAACAGATGGTAAAATCAAAACAAACAGATAAAACAACAACAACAACAAAAACAGAGGAACCTGAGCAGGGGGTGATGGACACAATAGGTAAAGGGTATTTAAGAGATAATGTCCAGTTACAAAATAAATAAGTCATAGGGATGAAAAGTACAACATAGGAAATATAGTCAATAATATTGTAATAATGTTATATGGTGACAGATGGTAACTATACTTACTGTGGTGAGCATAGATAGCATAATGTATAAAATTGTCCAGTCATTGTGTTGTACACCTGAAACTACTATAACATTGTGTGTCAACTATACCTCAACTTTAGGAAAAGGAAAAATCATATAATCTTGTATTAGTCTTAATAGATTTTATTCTCACATATCAGGTTTACTTAAAGCACTACACATTTGTAATGGAATATTTGAAATGAGGCAGAAAGAGTATACTATGAGATGTATTTTAAACATACACATGTATGGTTTATGGCCTATTTTTGTTTTTAATTTGACCAAATAAATCTCTATCTAAATTATTTTGATGGGCATGCTCTGTCAAATCAACCCTTAATAGATCCCTTTTTTTTGGATGTGTAGCTCTGGGTGAACTCTCAGAAGTTGAAGGCATTCATTCTAATGGGAAGCTAGATTTTATTTATACTTTTTTGCATTGTTTTGCTCCTTCCTCTGCCTTACAATAAAGATAGTTTCACTCCTGTCTTTATGCTATTAATTTCATGCTTCAGTGCTAATGAATACATAGTTGAGAAGTAACTTATGTCTTTTTAACTCCTTTACTTGGTTGTTTTCTGTATGGAAGAGTAATTATTTATGTTGCCACATAGCAGTCATTTAGCTTTCATATTTTACAATTATGCCTGTCTTGATTTTTGCTCCATTAATATTCCATATTTAAAGGAAAATTATAATTAGAGGTAAAGCTAGAAAATTCTAGAATGATTATAAAGTGAGGTTGTGCAGCCCTGATGCTAGGATTATCCTTACTATCCATATAAGAAGGCATCAAATCTGCGTGTAAAAATCTAAAACCCTTATCAACAAGCCTACAATTTCTTAGAGGGGTGTTAGGTATGTTCTTCTGGTTATTTTTGATGATGAATTCCTATATCTGCTGAATTAGTTCTGTTTTGCTGCTCCCTCTGTGCAGTAATTGTTCTATAGCTTATCCAAATATAAAACTCAGCCTTTTTCTTTTATTTTCACACACCAAGAACAAAAAACCCCATTCACAGAAGGCCTTTGTGTGGATAGCTGACTTTACTGGAAATGAGAGTACGATATACAACAGTTTGAGTATTAGAAATGTCTACTTTAAAAGTTATTCAGGTGCCTCACCATCTTTTTTTAAAATAATTTTTAAAATTATTTTTATTAACATATAATGTATTTGCCCTAGGGGTATAGGTCTGTGAATCATCAGGCTTACACATTTCACAGCAGTCACCGTAGCACATACCCTCCCCAATGTCCATAACCCAGCCACCCTATCCCTACCCCCCCCACTGCCACCAACCATCAGTTTTGTGAGATTAAGATTCTCTTAATGGTTTGTCTCCCTCCTGTTCCTGTCTTGTTTCCCACCATTTTTATATATCTATGCATAGGAACTCACTTTTTTTTTTTTTTTTTTTTTTTTTTTTTTAAAAAGCTCTGTGGCCAGTGTGGGGCTTGAACTCATGACCCCAAGATCAGTAGTCACATTTTCTACTGACTGAGCCAGCCACGCACCCCAAATAGTTTACTTTAAATATAGGTAAGTTTCGGGCCACCTGGGTCGCTCAGTCAGTTAAGTGTGTGCCTTCGGACTCAGGTCATGATCTCAGGGTCCTAGGACTGAGCCCCACATCAGGCTTCCTGCTCAGTGGGGAGCCTGCTTCTCCCTCTGCCTGATGCTCCCCCTGCTTGTGCTCGCTCTCTGTCTCTGACAAATAAATAAAATCTTTAAAAATATATATAGACAAGTTTGTCATTGATCGCTACAGAAAAGTACAAAAATATTGAGGATACAGTTTGATGAGTTATCACTGTATTTTGATACTAACATGGCTAGGCTATGCTGACAAACTAGCAGTGACGTGGAGAGATAAATTTATTTCTTGTTCATGCTGCATCCTGTCTTGGGATGCCTATGGTTCTGCTTAACGTTCTGTTCACATTTGATCATCAAAACCCCATGTGATGGAGCATCCTCTGTCTAAAACATTAGCAGCCTTAGAGCAGAGGCAAAAGCATCTTGAGGAAGTACTACTTGCTCTTGAAGCTTTTTCCCAATAGAAATTGCTCATTTCACTTTCATATTTTAATTAAGTTTTTAATTGGCCAAAGAAAATCATGTGGCCACTATCATCTTTAATGTGGAAGGGAAGTATATCCTTCCCCAAGGAAGTAAATATTTTAAAGAAGTATTACAGTCTACAGTTTTGAAGATTTTAACTTACTACTCTGAAACAAAATCTGCTTATTTAACATGTTTTTAAGATTTTTTTTATTTGAGAGATCGAGAATTAGAGGGAGAGAGCACAAGAGGGGGGAGGGTCAGAGGGAGAAGCAGGCTCCCCACTGAGCAGGGAGCCTGATGCTGGATGATGCAGGACTCCAGGATCATGACCTGAGCCAAAGGCAGTTGCTCAACCAACTGAGCCACCCAGATGCCCCGGTGCTTATTTAACATCTTAAAAACAGCCAGGTTTTTGGGCCTAAATCACATACATTTCATTTTTACATCAAAATTACTTTGGAATCTTTTAGGTGGAATGAAGAGAAGGAAGCTTGCAGAGGGTAACAAATTTTTTTTTTTTTTTTAGTATTTTCCAATTTTTCCTCTCCCTCCCCCATTCCTTATAATTCTTTTTTTTTTTTTTTTTTTTTTTTTTTTTTTTTTTTTTTAAGATTTTATTTATTTGACAGAGAGAGAGGAAACACAAGCACCGGGAGTGAGAGAAGGAGGAGCAGGCTTCCCACAGAGCAGGGAGCCCGCTGTGGGGCGCAGTCAATCCCAGGACCCTGGGTTCATGACCTGAGCTGAATGTAGACACTTAACGACTAAGCCACTGAGGCACCCCCTTTTATGTTATTTTATTAAGATTTATTTATTTGACAGAGAGAGCAAGAGAGCACAAGTAGGGAGAACGGAAGAGGGAGAAGGAGAAGCAGGCTGTGCAGAGAGCCTGATGCGGGACTCAGTCCCAGGACCCTGGGATCGTGACCTAGCCGAAGGCAGACACTTAACCAACTGAGCCTCCCAGGGACCCCTATAATGTTTTGTTTCTTTGAAACAGTTCTTACTATCCAAAGTAATTTGTTTTGCCCTTTTTTTTTTTACCCCACTAACCACTAGGAGAGGAAGGACATACTTTATCGCTGCCCAGTGGATACCTAGGTGCTAGCACATTGCCTGGTACTTAACCTCTGTTTTCCATAATAGTATGCATCTGGTAGGACTGGTGTGTCAGTTAAATGTGTTAATGCACATAAAGTACTTAGAACAATAACTCTCACAAACTAAGCACTCAACTAAACAGGCAGTTAAGATACAAAATAATAAGATGACAGTAGGGGAAGAAAGTACAGTAAGCTTAATCTAGGGCTGAAACCTGGAAAGTAAGTTATGTGGGTTTAGTTCAGGAAAGACAAGTGTATGTAAGGCAGAGGGACCAGTATATGCAAAGGCTTGTGGGCAAGAGAGAACATGCCCCTGACTTCCTGTATGTCACTTATTCACGGAAAAGTGTAACAAACTTGAAACTTTCAAGAAAACTTACTCTCAGAAAATTGTAAGTGGAAATACTTTGTATGTATTCTTATTCAAGTACTTGAAAGTTGGGTAGAAAGATACACAATCATTTCATTATTGTCAATTTGATTGATCAGTTTTTGCTCTTGTGTAAATTTTTTTTAGGCTTATAAATGGTGCATTGAGGCAATGAAAGAAATCACAGTGGGCTTACCAGTCAAAGTTGTGGTGGATGTTTTAAGACAAGCTTCTAAGGTGAATATAATGTTAAAATTTATTAATGAATTAAAGGATTTAGCCAGCTTTAAATTTGTTTTAATTTACCTGTTATTTAACAAGTTAGATATTGCATACTCCATGGACTAACAAGGTCTGTTTTCTGAGTTTCTGTGCTTAGTTTTAGAAACCAGATGTAGAAATCTGCATATAGAATTGAGCTAATTTTCCTATACCTAGAAAACCCATGAAAAAAATCATTTTGATAATTCAGCTCACTGAACTATAGATTGAGGCAGTATTTTGGTGCTACTCTAGCTTGAGTTTGCTTTTGTTTTTCTTAACCTTTCCAGGGACCTGAATTCCTCATGCCACAATTGTATGGACTTAGTCATTTTTCTCCTAAAGGGTGGCCTAGTATTAATCCTGGGAGTGATAGTGTGCAGCCTTACAGTGTCACAGCTCCCTGTACTTGAGCTGCTGAGTGGTACTTACTTGATTTTCTCCTTAGTTTCTTCTTATTCTATAGATAAATGCATTCACTCTTTGAAGCCATTTATTTATTTATTTTAAAGATTTTATTTATTTATTTGACAGAGAGAGATCACAAGTAGGCAGAGAGGCAGGCAGAGAGAGAGGGAAGCAGGCTTCCCACTGAGCAGGGAGCCCGACGCGGGGCTTGATCCCAGGACCTGGGATCATGACCTGAGCTGAAGGCAGAGGCTTTAACCCACTGAGCCACCCAAGCGCCCCGAAGCCATTTATTTTTAAATTGCTGGTTTGGTGTACTAAGGTTTTAAAGCGTTGATGTGCTTTTCAGTTGTATTCTTTCTACCTAGAGTTTTTCTTATTTTGAATATTTCATTTTGGTTGGTTTTAATTATGGAAATTTCACTTAGAAGAAAGATTCTAAAATTATAGATTTAGAAGAGTCTAAGATTTCTGTGAGACTTACTAGGTAAATTTATTAGAGAAGTATATAGCATAAGTATTCAGATTATTATCAGAGCCAGAAGAGAGATATTAATACATTTTAATTAATTTAAAACATTAGAAATGCAGTTAATGTAAAGACAACAGTTTAATTATGTGCAAGACTTATATTTCTATATGCAGATAATATTTAGGGTTTGAAAACTGGCCATTTTCATGAATCGGAATATTTTAAGACTAGGAAAACTTGAAATTCTGTGCATTTTAAAACTGAAAGATGAAAATTACAAGATATTTAAGCCACTCTAGAACTAGGATATAAATTAAGTAGCTTAGAAAATTCTGTGTTGAGCCCTTCCCCCACTTATATTTACTGTATAATCTGGAAGGATGGGAGTACACCATCTTTGTAAGGTAACTTTGTTACAACAGGTTTGTATTGGGCATGAATGTCAACATTTTAAACTGTATAATTTCCCAGGATATGTACAGGTCTGTTTATAATAGAATTTTCAAGTACCTGGAAGGGAAGAAATTACAAATAGAGCCCTTCTATATATGTTGGAGGATGCTTGCTGGTTTTTTTTTTTGGGGGGGGGGGGACCATCGTAGTCTGACTGTCTAATCTACTTACTTTAGCACACTAATTAACTGTTTGAGAGTTATTTAATCATTTTTCACTTTATCCTTAGGCTTGTGTTGTAAAACGTGAATTTAAGAAAGCAGAACAGTTAATTAAACATGCAGTGTATTTGGCACGGTAGGTGATTGTTACTAAAAATACCATTTCACATTGTCTCTCTCTTCTTTATATCCTAATAGTTTTATATCTTTTTATAGGGATCATTTTGGATCCAAACACCCAAAATATTCTGATACACTGCTAGATTATGGGTTCTACTTACTCAATGTAGATAATATCTGTCAGTCTGTTGCAATTTATCAGGTATGTTAACAGTTAATGCTTTTTTTCTTTCAACCTGAATTGACTTGCTGACATGTTTTTGTTTGCGGCGTATAACCCACTCTCTAAAAATAACTCTTTCTGAATCCCTCCTCATATATGGGACATCATTCTTTTACTAAATAATATGTAGAAGCATTAGAAGTAAATGTTTTAGGAATTACGGAGAACCATCGAGGAAAACAATTTTTGGCTTGTGGGCTCATATACAAGAGTACTTTTCCATTTTTCATTTGCCCAAATGAAGATTTGTCTTCATTGTTGATTTAGCATGAGTCCTTATAGCTGTCTTCATAATAGCAAGGAGGGTTGATAACAATTACTTTAGGTCTTGTGTTAGTCATTCTTAGGTAAATGTGTTACACCATCACTCCGGACAAAGTATCCTTGATTTTATGTTTCACTTATGAAGAAGGACATAGAAAAACACTGCTGTAATTCTCAGACATATGAATAATTTTTATTGTGAAATCATTGTCTTTTAAGTTAGATTCAGTCTTCAGAAAATCAGGCCTTTTCGTGACTTTTATGTTCTCTTACGATTTAAATACAGCAGGATTTTTGCTTCCAAACCGATGGTATTGATATGTAGAACATATATTTAAATTACTAGGATGCTTAATATTACTGGGTAGTGTTTTCTAAGGATTTATAGTAATAATTATTTTCATTATACTTTCAGGCAGCCCTTGACATTCGGCAGTCAGTGTTTGGTGGCAAAAATATCCATGTAGCAACAGCCCATGAAGACTTGGCTTATTCTTCTTATGTTCATCAGTATAGCTCTGGGAAATTTGACAATGCACTGTAAGTTCCATGTTCCTTTTCAGTGAGTGATTAAATGCTATTGCTGTTGATTTTTTTCCTAATGCAATAATATTTAATATATTTATGGGTTAAATATGTCTTCTGAAGCTTTAACAAGATGCCTGAAATGTTCTTGAACTCATTTAAAATCATACCAATTTATAAGCCTGGTTTAATGGTTATACATGGTTTAATATTGAGAGTTATATATCTTCATAAGGAATAGGGCTTATCTTCTGAATACTTCAGTAATTTTTCATTGAGTAATGCAGTAGCCTCTGGCTAAATGACAGACATAACCTAAAAACATTTTGCTCAAAATATGCAGAAATACTGAATAAAATATAACCGTTGTCTTTGTAAGTGCATAACTGAGCTTGCAGGAGATAAAATCCCCAAGGGCTACTCATGGACTAAAATCCAATAGGGTAGCATGAACTATGGTATAACCACCTTGGGATGATGGGAAAGTTTAGAAGTTTCTATAAACCTTGGTTGGACAATAATCCTGAGTTTATGAGTTAAGGCATTTAGTCCGCAGGAAACTGAGTTAGAACTGAAACCTTCAACCTGAAGCCAAGATCAAGCCTGCACCATCAGGGAAAGGGGAGACTAGGAGGGAAAAACATGTTCCCACTGACAAGAAAGGACAAAGAAACTAATTCATCTCAGGTTGGGCTCTCAGTTAAACAAAAACAGAATCTCACAGTGGAATTTATAACTGCATCGTATATTCAGGAACCCCCAAACTGAGGAAAACATTAAAAAGTAGTTGGGACTGCTAGTTCTCCTGAGATGCCTTTTAGGAGAAAGTGTAAAACTCTTGGAACTTCTCAGTCCAAACCAAACAGAGTTTCCATAGATCTAGCTCCACCTAAGATTAACTCACCATTAAAAAATTTTGAAATAAAATACAGAAATATTTCCTCTATGAGTGAGAATCAGCAGATATAACAGGATTAGAACCCAGAGAATACTGGCTAACAGAACTTCTTGGTTGATGCTATAAAGTATCCTTAAATGATTAAATATATAAAATGGGTTAGCAAACTATGGCCTGCAGGGAAATAAAATTTTATTGGAACATGGCAATACTCATTTGCTCACGTATTGTCTGTGGCTGCTTTCCTGCTATATTAGGAGAGTTGAGTAGTGGAGACAGAGTGTGTGGCACACACAACCTAAAGTATTTGCTGTCTTGCCCTTTACAGAAAGAAATTGACCCTGATATAAGAGAAGGAATCAGTAATATTTTGGAGGGGAAAATAAAGGGGGGGAAAGGGCAGATTTAAAAATGAAACAACTGATACCTGCTACAACCTGGATGAATCTTGAAAATATTCTGCTAATTGAAAGAAGCTAGTCAAAAAGGACCATATATTGTATGATTCCATTTATATGAGATGTCCAGAATAGGCAAATCTATGAGACAGAAAATAAGTTTGTGGTTGCCATGGGCTCATAGGGTTGGAGGAAAATGGAGAGAGACTACTAATGGGCCAGTATTTCTTTTTAGGGTCATGAAAATACTCTGAAATTGCTCGTGGTCGTGGGTGTACAGCTCTGAATATACTAAAAACCATTGAATTGTACATTTTATTTTTTATTTTTTAAGATAAATTCTTCTGTGTGAAGAAGAATAAAGTAAATTAAAGAGCTATGGTAAATTTTTTTAGTTTTGTTTTTTTTTTTTTTTTAAGATTTTATTTATTTGAGAGGGAGAGCATAAGTAGGGGGAGTGTAAGAGGGAGAAGCAGACTCCCCACTGAGCAGGAAGCCTGATGCAGGACTCGATCCAGGGACTCCAGGATCATGATTTGAGCCAAAGGCAGTCGCTTAACCAACTGAGCCACCCACGAACCCCTTTTAGGTACTTTTGTACAAACTGGTCTGAGAAGGATATTCTTTGAAGAGTGAGCCATGTGGGTAGATAGTCAGGGGGATAGTATTCCATAGGGGACAGTAAACCAGGTGCGAGAGTCCTAGGTGAGAGTATGCTTTGTATGTTCAGAAAGCTGCAAAAGCCTGTGTGGCTGGAGGAGAAGGAGAGGGCGGTTTCTGAGAATGGTAGATGAGGTCGGACAGGTAGCCCAGGGAAAGAATATGGTGAGCCTTGTAGGCTGTGATAACAACTTCACAGTTCATTCTGTGGGAGATGGAAATCTAGTGGATATATTTTTTTTAAGATTTTATTTATTTATTTGACAGACAGAAATCACAAGTAGGCAGAGAGGCAGGCAGAGAGAGACAGGGGAAGCAGGCTTCCTGCTGAGCAGAGAGCCCAGTGTAGGGCTGGATCTCAGGAACCTGGGATCATGACCTGAGCCAAAGACAGAGGCTTTAACCCACTGAGCCACCCAGGTGCCCCAATCCAGTGGATATTTTAAAAGTTCAGTCCACAACAGATTAGAAATTTAAGAAACAAAAACCAGTACCTTTACCACAGATAGTTTTAGAAATTCCATCAGTATTAGAAGTTGTGATTTTTTTTAAAAAATGCTATAATTATTTGTACCTAAAAAGAAATACCAGAATATATATTTGTCTGTATTACAGATTTCATGCTGAAAGAGCTATTGGTATCATTACCCACATCCTACCTGAAGATCATCTTCTTTTGGCTTCTTCAAAGAGGGTGAAAGGTACCCTTTGCAATTAGTCTCCAGTATACGCGTGTATATATATATATATTTTTTTTTTCTTTTTTTAAATTTCTTTTGCTGTCAGTTGTAATAGATGTCTGGTGTCATATATTTTAAAGATACATAGTTTAAAATCAGGCTATTTGTTTATTTCTTTGGATGGTAGCGTAGGATTAGACTATATCTGCATATTACTAAGATAACCAAGTCACTGATTTAAAGTATCTGCCTGTAGCTCTACCTAGGAATTTCCAGTGGTTCATAATAAAAGGTTCGCTTCTCTCATACAGCATTGTTAATAAGCCAGAATATCTTTTGTTGCTTTTTTCCTTCCTTCCTCCCTCCCTCCCCCCCCCACTCCCTTTTCCTCTCTGTCATGCCTTCATTCGTTCATTTCTTTTGAGGGGAGGATAAAAGGAAGAATAACATGATTATTTGCACAGTAGCATGGGTTTTTCACATACCTTCAGCCGTACAGTGTAGGATTTTGAAGCTCAGCTTTGGATCAGGTTACCCGTAATGTTGCAAGGCTCTTACCAAATACCACTTTCTTCTTTACTTATTTTAACCTTTCTTCTAATCACTACCAAAGCCCTTTCATTTAAAAAGCATTTTTTTTGCCAACATGATTGGGTCACCCGTGTGGTAATTCTGTGCATGCTGGAGAAATTTTACCTTAATTCTGGAACTAGTTCTTTTTCCTCCCTTTAGTTTTGCATTTTTAACTTACAAATAATACATAATTGTTATAAAAATTAAAAGTTAGAAAAGAGAAAATAATAAATTAAGTCACCTGCAATCCCACCAATCCAGATTCGGCATTTTGGTGAATATTTTTTAGACATTTTTCCCTCCAAATAATGAAATGAATGAATTTCTTTAGTTTTATATTCTGCTTTTTTCACTTAATACCTTATGAATATTTTTTCATTGTAGTACCTGTGGATATATATCCTTTTGTTCTTTAAAAATGCTAAAACGGACTAAACCTCTTTTACTTTTGCACATATGGACAATTTACCTAGAAATAAAATTATCTCATAAAACAATATGTTTTTTTTTTAAGACTTTAAATGGAATTTGAAAGTCTTGTATGTGACTTTGAAATTGCACTGTCTTCTTGCCTGATTTGGTTAGTCAAGTGAGTAGGAGGAAACCAGTTCTTTCACTTGTGTTTGGTTAGAGGTTATATTTTAGGAGTGTGGTTTCAAAATGTTCAGCAGTGCTTGGGGACTCCTTGACACAGTTTCATAACTTTGAAATTTTGCCTTTGCCTTGTCTTACATTGCTTTAAATAAGAAACTCACATCAGCAAAATATAATAGTCTAGTAAAGCAGAAATTCTGCAAAATACTTGATGTATACCATTGTTTTTAAGTTCATTATATTGTGCAAACTAGAATGGCCCCCAAAAGTTCATTTTTTCATTAACATGGAACTCATCTTTACCATTTCTAAACCATAAACACAAACATTTATAGAATTTAATTTTAAATTATATGCTCTGATTAGCTTTGATAGATGGTTTGGAAGTGTGCTAATTTTATTGCTTTCTTAATCAGCTCTTATTTTAGAGGAGATTGCAATTGACTGTCATAATAAAGAAACTGAACAGAGGCTGCTTCAAGAGGCTCATGATTTGCACCTGTCTTCACTCCAACTAGCTAAGAAAGCTTTTGGAGAATTTAATGTACAGACTGCAAAACACTATGGAAACCTTGGAAGACTTTACCAGTCAATGAGAAAATTTAAGGTAGAAGCATGTTTTACTATCTTTTTCTCTCAGTAAATAATTTTAGGTAATAAATTATAATCTTAAATAATATATCTTCGGTAGTCTTCACTAATAAATGTACACTTACTATACATCTACCTTGTTCCACAAAAGAATTGAGAAAATAACATAAAACAGCAGAGTCAAAATATAAATAAAATTCAAAATCTAAACCATGGAAAAATAAGGCATATCAAACCATGAAGGTTAATATGGTTATTATAGTTAAACTTAAAACATAGCTATTAGCAGGGCACCTGTCTGGCTCAGTCAAAAGAGAATGTGACTCTTGATCTCAGGGTTGTGAGTTCAAGCCCCACGTTGGGTGTAGAGATTACTTAAATAAAAACTTCAGGAAAAAAAAACAAAAACAGGGACCCCTGGGTGGCTCAGTCAATTGGGCATCCAGCTCTTGGTTTCAGCTCCGGTCATGATCTTATGGGTTGTGAGAAATGAGCCTCGGTTGGGCTCCCCAACCAACGGGGAGTCTGCTTGAAGATTATCTCCCTCTGTCCCTCCACCAGCTTCTGTGCACACACACACAGTCTCTCTGTCTTCACTCGCTGTCTCTGAAAATAAATAAAATCTTTAAACAACAACAACATAGTGTTAGCTTTGTTAAGTGTAGCCCTTACCAGGGGCTCCTGGTTGGCACAGTAGGTTAAGTGTCTGCCTTTGGCTCAGATCATAATCCTGGGGGTCCTAGGATCGTCCTGGGATCATTCTGGCATCATCCGGCTCCTTGCTCAATGGGGAGTCTGCTCATGTCTCCCCCAGCTCATGTTCTCTCTTTCTCCCTCTCTCTCAAATAAAGAAATAAAATCTTTAAAAGGAAAAAAAAGTATGGCCCTTAGCATAATGTCTGGCATGTGGTAGGTACGCAAGAAATGTCAAATACTGCAAGTATTATTAATTGTGATAAAAATTTACTGAATTCTCTCTAAAAATTTTGGATTATAAGTTTTTAATATTGTTCATTTTAGGGTCACAATAAGGACAGGATGAGAGTCACTGCCTAAGATACTATTTTTTACCTGAAAATCCATTACATATCCCTCACTCAACCTGAGTTTTGTTTGTTGGAATAAAAATTGTCAGAATTCCAAAATAAAGTGTGTATCTATGTAACTGAATGTACTATAGTATGGAGTTTCTTAACAAGGTTCAGTTAAATTTTGGAGCATGTTAAGAAAGAAATAATTTTCATTTTGGAAAGTTTTTATGTTAATTTCTTCTAACAATTTTTCATTACCAGGACAGATTTTCTCATCATTTTTGGCATAGAACACTTACTGTCCTCAGCTTATGTGCATAGCTGCCCAAACCAGTAATGCTTCCCATAAGCAACTTTTGGATTAACATAGTATATCCTCTGATCTCCTTAGCACTTAGAAGAGTCTTACTTGGGAAGAATTGTTACTATGAGAGTATAGTCTAATGGCTAAAACAGCTCAATTATTTTTCAGGAAGCTGAAGAAATGCACATCAAAGCAATTCAGATAAAAGAGCAACTTCTTGGTCAAGAAGATTATGAAGTAGCCCTTTCAGTGGGACATCTGGCTTCTCTATACAATTATGACATGAATCAGTATGAAAATGCTGAGAAACTTTATTTGCGATCTATAGCAATTGGTATGTTTTTTTAAAATTTCTTAGTTGGTTAGAAATAACATGTAACATATCTTGTATGTTGTGTAAGGGAAGTGTAATTATGAAGATTTAAATGAGCTTAGAGCTGCTTAAGGATATCCAGAAGCCACCCAAAAACCATCTCAAACATTTTGCTAAAGGGGATTTACTGATCTTGAAGCCAGTGATAAGAAGTAATGACAGTTGAGGCGGAGTGTCAGGTATAGGCAAAAGCAGTTATTCTAAACTAATTATGTAATTAGTACTCCCTTCATCACCCTTCTTCTGGCTGTAACATAGATCAGGTTTACCAGTTTTTGAATGTAATATCAGTGGAATCATACGATGTATATTTTTACATTTTGGTGAACATGAGTTGTGAAATACATCTGTGTTGTTCTGTAACACTATTGCTTATTAATTTCCAGAGTTATATAATATTTTATTGGATTAGTATATCATTATTTATCCATTCTACTGTTAATGGGTATTCAGAACATTTGGATTGTTTCCATTTTGGGCCTGTTACAAAGAAGATACTGTAATTATCATCTAATGTGCCTGTTAAAATTTTTCCCTGTTTTGGGAACACCTGGCTGGCTCAGTTGGAAGACTCTTGATCTCAGGGAAATGGCTTTGAGCCCTGTGTTAAAGTTTTAGAGTTTACTTAAGAAAAAAAATTCTTCCCTATTTTTATATTGGATTGTCTGTCATTCCTTATTGATTTACAGAAGGTCTTTATATACTATGGATGCAGCAAGCCCTTTCTTGGTTATATATTTTGCGAATAGATAACTCTGCTGCTTGTTTCTAAATGGTACCCTTCATAGAACAGAAGCTCTCAATTCTAATATTAATCTTGTCTCTGGGTACCCGATGTCATTAGTTCCTCAGCCTAGGGAATAAGATGAAACCACCTTATTTAAAGAATTGAACTTATGTTGTCTTTTAAGAACCTCTTATTGTTTCATTACTTGAGCTTTCTTTCTTTCTTTCTTTTGTGCGTGTGTGTATACGTGTTTTACTTTCAGGGAAGAAACTGTTTGGTGAAGGCTACAGTGGACTAGAATATGATTACCGAGGTCTCATTAAACTTTACAACTCCATTGGAAATTATGAGAAAGTGTTTGAGTATCACAATGTTCTTTCTAACTGGAACCGGTTGCGAGATCGTCAGTATTCAGTGACCGATGCTCTTGAAGATGTCAACACCAGCCCCCAGTCCACTGAGGAAGTGGTGCAGTCCTTCTTGATTTCTCAGAGTGTTGAGGGACCGAGCTGCTGAGGGAGGACCTCAGTTAACTAATTTACCTTTTCCCAGATTCCAGGGAATTCATACTGTGAAATCAAAACCATGTTGTTTTTTGGGGCTGGAATTTGCATTGAAACACTGGTCCAGTCCATTGACCCTATTTGGGTGATCCCTATCTTGCAGAGTGTCTGTAGGAATAAGCATATATTCAGTTATATTCAGCATGTACCGCATGTATAAGTAGTCTGGCCCATATTTTCAACCTAGTAGAACAAACAACAGGAAATTTTTTTTTTTTCCATTTTAAAAAATAATTCATTTTGCAGAAAGCCTGAAAAGAACCCCTAAATAAAACTATTTAAGAGTTTAAAAGAGTTGCATTCTTATTACGTAAGGATGATTTTAACAACTTTTTAACATATTCTTCCTTGTGGAGGTATTCAGTACTGTATTATAAAGATATTTTATGGGGAAAATCTTTATATGCAGTATAGAAAAGTTAACACAGTGCTAGTAGAAGAGGGACATCCTGACTTAGGTTTGGCTACCTTACCCAGAGAAGTGGATGCAACCACTCCAGAGCTCTGTTACAAGGGAAGGACTGTCAGATTCATCTGAACTGGACCAGTGTTGATCTGTAAGTAATAGAAAAGCTGACAGACCAGCAGTTTTATTAACCCTTTGGTTGTTTCAGGGTTTTTTGGTACAACAATGCAAGATGCTCTGATAGCGTTTGCTTATAGGACCAGGAGGACCTAAAAAGGACCAGCCTATTGTAGAAAGGGGTTATTTGGACCAGAGGCTTTAGGTTATTATTTTAGCCCCTGCATATACTTTTATCAGTAGAATGTTTCATTTAGAGGTATAATGAAAAGTGATAATGCAAAAATTATATTCATGTAATTAGACACCAAACCAGGGAAATTTGGCAATTACAGTGGCATATCTTTAGTCTGTGTGCACAGATGGCAATACCATAAGCAAGTCTATAAATATCTGCTGCAACCATCCCCCTCATTTTAAATGTTATCCTAATAATCAATGCAATTAACAAGTATATTGGCTAAGAGTCATGAAATAGCTCATGGGTGGGAATTTTAGGTTACTATATGGCTTGTGGGGATTAATGGAAAAACGAATGCCCAAAAGAAGCAATTCTTAGAAATCCTTCATTTTTATGGTAAATAATAGTACAACTATGTCATTTTCTTTGAAATTCAAGAGTCAAATGCAGAGATCCCCTAATTATATATGTGTCACTAACTTGTCTTCCTGTTCATTGGGTTTTGATTTTTTTTTTAATCTTATGCCAGTCAGGTTATTTAATGTTGAGGTAATTAATACTCAAATTTGGAAAGTTGTGACATATAGCAATTAAGAAACAAAGTCTTTTGCTGTTACCTCAGTTCTTACTATAGTGGCCTATGTGGTGCCTCTATAGTTAAGAATCAGGGTTTCCCCCCCTATTTTCAGGGGTTCATGACTTGGCTGTCAGAGATGTTGCTCTTGGCTAATGCTTGGAGTAGTCTGTGGGTGAGTGGATGTGTGTTGAATTTTGGTTTTCTTTTAACATGCACATTAGGGTTGGAGGGGGGAAGAAATGTAAACTGCCACATTGAGTACAGAAAAATTAATTGGAGATTTCGGGTAAATTTGATTTTAAACACTTTTTGGGCTTCCCAAACCTAATCTTGTTTAAAACTGTTAATTGCAGTCTTGTTAGTTACTTAAAAACACGAGCCAGTGTTTTTAAGTCCCCAGGAGGGGATTGACTGGGGAGGTACATAAAGAGATGAAGCAAGCCCAGACACTAAGACTGTAACTATGATTTCAAAACCTGGGTTTATTCCTCAAATTGAATTATTTCTTTTTCATTTTAAAGAGTACATTGGCACACCTGCACCTCCCCTCGCAGTTAATTGCAGTCTAATGCCAAGAGGCACCTCTTTATTAATTACCAAATAGTCTGTGTGACCAAGGACTAACATTTATCAAGTTACTCAGCTCTATCCTCATGGACCTATATATTTAATACCTCCAAAGATATTTCCAGGATAGGCTTTGTATACTTTTGTTGGTTATTTAGAGTCCTGTGGTATGTTTGTGGTATAGGAATGTCATGGTAAATTGTTTTTCAATAAATATTTTGAAACTTAACGTTTCCATATGAAGTTTTTTTTTTTTTAATCAATGTGTATCTTTTGGTTTTGTGCACATGTAGCATTTCCTAGGATAAAATAAAGCAAATAACTTAAGGCCTCATCCTCTGTTAATTCAGTTTGAGCTCTACTTAGCTCACAGTGATAAAGCAACATGATACTTAGAAGCCTAAGATCACAGGGTGATAATGTTATGTGGCAGCCAGTTTTTCTAAAAAAAACATCGCTAGTTTCCCTTTATTACCACTGCTTTCATGTAGTTTTCTATAAATCTGTACACTTTGATTTAATGCAAAAACTGTAGGCTGAAAAAAAGAGATTGACAGCTTGTTAGTGATACAACAAATAGTATGCTATTAATTCAGGTTGTAATGAAGAATAATACCCTAATGATTCTAAGTGTGGGATTTATCCTTTTCCTGGGGATGTTTAAGGTAGGTTAGAGAGGTGAATGTTACCTTGCTTTATGGGGTTAAAAAGAATACAAAGAAAAGAATGAAACGTACCTCACGATAAGCAATAGGCTGCACAGATTTTTCACATATGGTGGGGTTGTGTGTAAGGAAGCCTAGACCAACTTTAAGATTTTTCTGGAAGTACAGCAAAGTCATGTTAAATAGGGGCCTTTGATCTCATCCTTCCTGACTTTGATTTCTTCTCTTTTACCCAGTCTTTTTCCTAAAGTTGGTGCTACTCAGATTGGGTGCATCAGGGGGCTCTGTGATCCTCCTGTGCCACACAGATGGTCAGTCCCTCCTGCATCCAGTGTAATAGAACTGATGGGGCTCTTCAGACCACAGTTTTTATGGGTCCCCAAAGCTGACTTTCCCAAAGCTTTAGGACCCTTCTTGTCATCGAAGCGCTGTCTCTTGGTTAAAAACAAACTCACTCTTGCTCTGTAGTAATCTATGTGCAGGTATGCACTCATTTGTGAAAATAAAAGATTTGACAAAGGCCTTTTTGTTCCTAGCCTGCTTGGGAAGAGTTCATAATGTTGTGAAAATTAAGTACAGAGGCTGCTACCTTATAAATAAACAAGAGTGCCATTTGGTGGCTCCTTACATGCAAACAGAGTGCTGAGCAGTCAACATCTAAAACACGACTGAAGCTTTTGGCCATACTTTACAAATTGAGAACGATGGTTTGCTTAAGTAGCAGGTATTCTTAACTGCCACTTGGTCTTTATCTTTTCCCTAGAATTCATAGCCTTGCTGCTGGCAAAACCGTTCCCTTTCTGGATGACAAAGTTACTACTGGAAAAATACTTATTTATATAAGTACGAACTTTTTTAAGAGTTTTATTTTTGCTTTAAAAATTAATGTATATATTTCACCTCTTGGCTTTGGAGGACCTCAGTTCTTGCTAGGAAAGAAAAAAATTTTTTAATCGGACATTTGGATTTTTCTCCAGCTTGAACACTAGTAGTTGTATTGTCCACAAATCTCAGGAATGTGTTAGGCAGAAAACTGGTTTTACCCTGTCGGTGATCTGAAGGAGTGTGCTTATTAAGTAATACTATTCTTTAATTGCAATCCTAGGTATCTATAGCATGAGTGGCCTTAGTGAGTTTGTTGAAGTGCACATTTTTTTTCAAAAGTAAAATTTAAGATTAAAAATATATGCTATATATAGATATCTAGAAAACCTGGTTTGTGGTGCACAAATTAAGTGTTGGATCACTAAATAATCGTTGCAGGTACCATTTGTGTAACATTACTCATTTCTGTATATTCCTTTTATGGAAAGATATGTTGCCATGGTAACTAAAAACTTTTCAATTTAGTTCTACTTTTATGATGTGAATGAATGCTACATTTTATTAAATATTACCAACTCAGTACTATTTTTATACTTTATTAAGCAACAGGGGATTTTAGTTTAATAGGCTCAAGAGCTCTTAATGAAACAAATTACTAACAATTCTTTACATGAAAATCCCCACTAATAGTGCCACAGTAATTTCTATAGAAATATCTAGGGTCATTGATAGATTTTTTAAGACAATTCTTCATTGTGTCAGAATGATCTTTCATATCATCCTTAACAAAAACTTGTAGTGCCCACCATTATTTGTAACCATTGGAACCATACTAAGTATGTTTGTAACCAGCATTGTGATATATTCTGTACTTGTATTGCTAAAAATGAATTATTGACCTAATAAATATAGTGTTCCTGCATTCGTAGTGTATCTGTTTCCATTTCAGTTTGATCACTTTTGGTCGGGACTTGGGATTATTGCTGCAACCTGTTTTTATTAGAGAACAGTGCAAAAGAAACTGTTGAAACTAGAACAAAAGTGTTCTTGTTTGAGAAAAATAAGATGCGTGGCAGAGGAGACACATGGTACCAGCATCTGGAGATGGTGCTTATGAAACTACTTTGGAAAAGATAGCAGTACGTTAATTAATGCGGGGGGTTTTAATCTTTACAAAAGTAACTACCCCGTTCTTTTCCCTGGTCTTCCATCTCTGAAGGGCAGGAGGCCGGTGCAGAGACCTGAGGAAGTTGTGCCGGCGATAGTGGAGAAACCTTGCGTCTGTTTCACTTCCAGCTCAGCCTCTGAGCAGTAGGAATTTGAGGTACGTCATTATAAGTAAGCCTCTTTGTGTTTCATTTCCTCGTATGAATGGTGGGGTCATATTAGGTCTTTAAGAAAATCTGCCATGGAGCAGCATTGAATCATAAGCACACAGAACAGCTAGTGCCGGAAATGAAGCCACACTTTAAATTACTATAAAGAAAATTAACATTTCGACAATATCCCACCTTCACTTTGAATAGTCAGCACTGGTTTGGTCTCGCCTGCCACCTGCAGTGATAACTGACTTTTTCTATATTTTTCTTTTTACATTCCCATGACTTTGAACATGCTGTTCTCTCTTTAATATGGAATGCCATTTCCTGCTTAAACTTTTATTTATCTGTCAAGCTCGGAGGACAAGGAAGCCTTCCCTGAAAGTTTGAGTAGCCTCTTCTTGGTACTTCAGCGGCATTTTATTTAAAACTTAGTCATTACCCTATAATCATATAACTTAAAGAATTAACACTTTCCAGCTTATAAGTGTTGCTGATTTGTGCATTTAACAAATTTTACATAGAATTTACTCTGTAGCAGATACTATTCTAAATGTTAGCCAACCACACCCACTTATTTTATACACATTCGTTTCTACAGTTCGAAAATTCAAAGCAAACTCAAACTCATCAGGATGGTTCTTACCAAAAAATAAAGTGTTGGCAAGGATGTAGAAAAGTTGGAAACCTCATGCATTATTGGTAGGATTGTAAAAAGGTGCACCTGCTAGGAACAACAGTAAGGGGGTTCCTCAAAAAATTAAAAATGGAATTACCATGTGATCTAGCAATTCTTCTTAGGGGTGGATGTTCAAAAGAATTGAAAGGATCTTTGATTTGTACACCATGTTCATAGCATTATTCATGATAACCAAAATGTGGAAGCAACCCAAATGTCCATCAGTGGATGAATGGATAAACAAAATGTGATACATCCATACAATGCAATATTATCTATCCTAAGTAACATTCAAAATAATAATTAAATTGTTACTCCTTAAAAAGGAATTTTTAAAAAATTTTTTTCTAGGATCTTATTTATTCATCAGAGAGGGAGAGGCAGAGGGAGAAGCAGGACCCCCATAGAGCTGGGAGCCGGATATGGGACTCTCAGGACCCCAGGATCACAACCCCAGCCAAAGGCAGACACTTAGCCAACTGAGCCACCCAGGTGCCCCAAAAGGAAGGAATTTCTAACATATGCTACAACATTGCAACTTGAGGGCATTGTGCTAAGGTGATGCAAGCCAGACAAAAGAGGGAGGGGAGAGTATACTGTATCTACTGTAAGTATGATTCTACTTACATGACTTATGTGGTCAAACTCAGAAAAAGAATGGTAGTTGTCAAAGCTGGGAGGAGCTGAAAATGAGTGGTCACTTAATGGATTTAGAGTTTCAGGTTTGCAAAACGAAACAGTTCCTAGAGATTCGTTACACAACAATGGATACAATACTACTGAACTGTACATTAAGATGATACATTTTGTGAGTTACCACAATTAAAGATCATTGGATGGGGCGCCTGGGTGGCTCAGTGGGTTAAAACCTCTGTCTTAGGCTCAGAGTCCTGGGATCAAGCCCCGCATGGGGCTCTCTGCTCAGCAGGGAGCCTGCTTCCTCCTCTCTCTCTGCCTGCTTCTCTGCCTACTTGTGATCTCCGTCTGTCAAATAAATAAATAAAATCCTTTAAAAAAAAAAATCATTGGACATTGGGGAGGGTATGTGATATGGTGAGTGCTGTGAAATATGTAAGCCTGATGATTCACAGACCTATACCCTTGGGGCAAATAATTTTTGAAATGTTAAAAATCACAAGACAAACTTTCCAATTGCATAAGCAGTTATATAAGACATGATAAAGTATGATAAAGTTGGAAAAAATCTGAATTCTCACTTCCATTCAGTGCCTTGATAAAACTTTAAGTGCAATTCATTTACTGGATTAGAACGTTGATAGAACATGCCAAACTTGAGTTGTATGTAAATTCCTGTTCAGCATACAAGCAAGAGCTGCTAAAGAGTATTTTTCTTTCCTGTTATTGGCGTCTTCACAGCACACATTCTGTATTTGGTATGTTGGTGTCAGAGTAACTAAATTACACAAGACCAAACAAACAAAAGAGTCATTTAAAAACCAACCTTGGGGCGCCTGGGTGGCTCAATGGGTTAAGCCTCTGCCTTCGGCTCGGGTCATGATCTCAGGGTCCTGGGATCGAGCCCCACATCAGGCTCTCTGCTCAGCGGGGAGCCTGCTTCCCTCTCTCTCTCTCTGCCTGCCTCTCTGCCTACTTGTGATCTCTGTCAAACAAATAAAATCTTTTTTAAAATAAGTAAAAATAAAAGCCACCCTTAGGGGTGCCTGGCTGACTCATATAGTAGAGCATGCGACCCCTGATCTCAGAGTCATGAATTGGAGCTCCACGTTGGGTAAGAGATTACTTTAAAAACCAACAGGGGCATAGATGGTTCAGTTCGTTAAGCATCTGCCTTTGGCTCAGGTCATGATCTCAGGATCTCTGCTCAGCAGGGCATTTGCTCCTCCCTCTGCCTCCCACCCCCGCTTCTGTGCAAGCTCGCCCTCTCTCAAATAAAATATTTTATAAATAAATAAAGTCAAGTTTTATCTGAAGGTGAGAATTCTAGAGAGGCAGGGTGCTTACAATGAGAACAAGGACTTAAGAGTCTGGAGGAGCTGCCTTTTTACTAGCTGGGAGGATGTAGGCAAATTTCTGACCTTGGCTCCTCACCTTTCAAGTGGAAAGGACACTTAATTGTCTCTTGGATTATTATGAAGATTAACCAAAAATGAATGCAGTGCCTGAGTCAGTACTACGCCCATTATAGACATTGTGGAAATGTTAGTCCTTTCTCCCTCACTAGAGGATTGTGGAGGCAAAGGAAGAGGAGCCTGGAAACTTCCCTTTTACTAAATAATGTGATGATGCAGCATGCCTAGCCAGGGGATTCCATCTGCCAGGATGACACCTTGTAAGACTCAGCTGGTACCTAGCACCAGAGAAGTTACTTAGGATTTTGAGAGTAAGTAAGTAAGGGTTAAGCTAAGCTCTTTGGCTTCAGGTCAGGTTTGTGGAGGAAGAGTGTTAAGGTAGATTGTGTCCTTTTGAAGGTTGGTTTCAGTGACAGAGAAGTCACTATAGGTAAGAAAGGGAGGAGTCTCAGAGAAGTTGGAAGAGGGAGTCTATCAAAGCCAACCAACATTTCCAGGAAGGTCACAATTCACTAGCACAACCCAGGACAGAATGGTAGTACAGAAAGATTCACTCAGGCCTAAGATTGCCCTGGGTCCTCAAGGATCTCTCTGCCCCTACGGACATCCCATATCTCTTTCTTAACGTCTCCCTGATGGCTTATCATGTCCTAGAGACATCTCTAGTGTACTTTAGGATACAGACTCTGGAACTGCACCAGAATCCTACATCTGCCGTTTACTAGCAAAAAATGCAAGCAGTACAGCAGTGTCCTTGCCTCTGGTCATCTCAAAGCCATAGATAGCACCAGGCTCTCTGGCTGCAAACTCCCAGGGCCAACTTGAGAATTTAGGAAACTACTCCTACACCAGGAGAAGCTTATACCACAAGGCGGGAGGGGTAGGGAGGAGTGGGGGAGAGTGTTAAATGAGTTCAACACAAACTTTAAGGAAAATCCCAAGAGGAGACTATGAGATCCTGTTTCTAGCCATACTTACACAGAGCAATAGTGAAAGGAGGGGAGGGAGCCCCATGAGGTGGAATGGGATTGATAAACTGACATTGAAAACCAAACAATTTTTTTTTCTTTTCTTACAGGTGATATATATTAACTATTGGAAAATGCTAAAAAGTCTTTTTAAAAAAACAAAACACTTACATCCTTAAGAAATCAAAACTTACATGAAAATGAAAATACAACAGTCCAAAATCTTTGGGATGCAACCAAAGTGGTTCTAAAAGGGAAGCTTATAACAATACAGGCCTACCTCAAGAAAGAAGAAAAATCTCAAAACAACCTAACAATATACCTAAAGGAGCTAGAAGAAGAACAACAAACAAAACTCAAGCCCTGCAAAAGGAAGGAAATAATAAAGATTAGAGCAGAAATAATGATACAGAAACTCAAACAAACAAAACACAACAGTGTTTTCTAGTTCAGTGAAACTAGAAGCTAATTCTTTGGAAAGATCAACAAAATGGATAAACCTCTAGCCAGACTCATTAAAAAAAAAGAGGACCCAAATAAAATTACTAATGGAAGAGAAGAGGTAACCACCACCACTACAGAAATAAATTGTAACAGGATATTACGAAAACCTATATGCTAACAGATTGGACAATTAGAAGAAATGAATAAATTTCTAAAAACATATAACCTACCAAAACTAAAGCAGAAAGAAATAGAAAACTTGAGCAGGCCAATCACCAGCAATGAAACTGAATCAGTAATCAAAGAACAAAAGTCCAGGACCAGATGGCCTTACAGGTGAATTCTACCAAACATTTAAAGGAGAGGTAATACACCTTTTTCTCAAACTATTCCAGACAATATAAGAGGAAGGAAAACTTCCAAATTCATTCTATGAGGCCAGTATCACCCTGATACCAACTAGATAGAGACATCACAAAAAAAGAACTACAGGCCAATATCTCTCATGTATGTAGGTGCAAAAAGCCAAATCCAACAATATATTTAAAAAATCAATTGCTCGTATTGCATGGAACACTGGATGTGGTACATAAACAATGAATTCTGGTACACTGAAAAGAAATTTAAAAAATAAATAAAAATCTAAAATCAATTGCTACAATCAAGTGGGATTTATTCCCAGGGTAGCTGGCAAGGGTAGCTTAATATTTGCAAAACAACATGATACATCACATCAATAAGAGAAAGGATAAAAACCATATGATTATTTCAGTAGATGCAGAAAAAGCATTTGATAAAGTACAGCTTCCATTCCTGACTAAAACAACAACAACAACAACAAAAACCCGGGGCGCCTGGGTGGCTCAGTGGGTTAAAGCCTCTGCTTTCCGCTCAGGACATGATCCTAGGGTCCTGGGATTGAGCCCCACATCAGGCTCTCTGCTCAGCAGGGAGCCTGCTTCCTCCTCTCTCTGCCTGCATCTCTGTCAAATAAATAAAATCTTTAAAAAAAAAAAAAAAACCCTCTGCAAAGTGAGTAGGTCTAGAGGGAGCATATCTCAATAAAGGCCACTTGGGAAAAAACCCATAGCCAACATTAAGCCCAATGGTGAAAAACTGAAAGCTTTTCCCTTGAGGTAAAGAACAAGACAAGCCATCCACCCTCACGACTTTTATTTAACATCGTACTAGAAGTCCTAGTCATAGCAGTCAGACAACAAGAAGAAAGAAAAGGCATCCAAATTAGTAAAGAAGTAAAACTCTATTTGCAGATGACATGATCCTATATATAGAAAACCCTAAAGGGGCGCCTGGGTGGCTCAGTGGGTTAAGCCGCTGTCTTCGGCTCAGGTCATGATCTCAGGATCCTGGGATTGAGCCCCACATCGGGCTCTCTGCTCAGCAGGGAGCCTGCTTCCTCCTCTCTCTCTGTCTGCCTCTCTGCCTGCTTGTGATCTCTCTCTGTCAGATAAATACATAAAATCTTAAAAAAAAAAACCCCTAAAGACCCTACCCAAAAAACAAAACAAAACAAAACCCTACTAGAACTGATAAATGAATACAGTGAAATTGTAGGATAGAAAATCAATGTACAAAAATCTATTGCATTTCTATACACTAATAATGAAGCAACAGAAAGAGAAACTAAGAAAACAATCCCATTTACAGTTGCACCAAAACGAATGAAATATCTAGAAATAAATTTCACCAAAGAGGTGAAAGACCTGTATTGTGAAAACTGTAGAACACTAATGAAAGGAATTGAAGATGACGCAAAGACATGGAAAAACATAAAATTAATTCGTTAATTAAAAATGGAAAGAACATTCCATACTCTTAGGTTGGAAGAACAAATACTATTAAAATGTCTGTACTACCCAAAGGAATCTACAGACTTAATGCAATCTCTATGAAAATACAATATTTTTCACAGAGCTAAAACAAAGAATCCTAAAATTTGTATGGAACCACAAAAGACCTCGACTGCTTTTACTAAAGCAATCTTGAAAAACAAAACTGGAGGCATCATAATTCCAGATTCCACGTTATATGACAAAGTGGTAGTGAAAAGTATGGTACTGGCATAAAAAAAAAAAGACACAGATCAGTGGAATAGAATAGAAAACCCAGAAATAAACCCACAATTATATGGCCAGTTAATCTTCGACAAAGGAGAAATGAATATCCAATGGGAAAAAGACATATCTTCAACAAAGGGTGTTGGGAAAACTGGACAGCCACATGCAAAAGAGTGAAACTGGATCACTTCCTTTCACCAGACACAAAAATAAATTCAAATTGGACTAGGGGCACCTGACTGGCTCAGTCTGTACAGTGTGGAACTCTTGATCTTGGGCTTGTGAGTTCAAGTTGGGTGTAGAGATTGAATGAATGAGTATTTTTTAAAAATCAAGAGTCACATACTCTACCAACTGAGCCAACCAGGAGCCCCTTACCATGTACTATTTTGTTATGGTAGTATATTTTTCTCCTTTTTCATTAAAATTCTACATGGAGGGGCACCTGGGTGGCTCAGTGGGTTAAAGCCTCTGCCTTTGGCTCAGGTTGTGATCTCAGGGTCCTGGGATTGAGCCCCACATCGGGTTCTCTGCTCAGCGGGGAGCCTGCTTCCCACCCCTCTGTCTCTGCCTGCCTCTCTGCCTGCTTGTGATCTGTCAAATAAATAAATAGATAATCTTAAAAAAAAATTCTACATGGACACAGATCAAAGGACCAGAACAGAATGTTCAGAAATAGGCACAAATAAGTCAGGAATTTAATGTATCATAAGAGTGACATTTCAAATCAGTGGAAGAAAGATAGTTGTTTTTTTTTTTCTATATGGTATATACTATAAATACACTCCCACACGTGCAAGGACAACTGTTCAGCCATCTGAAAAAAAATATGTTGGATTCTTATTATACAACTTATACCAAAATACATTTCAGATAGACCAAAGATTTAAGTGTAAAAATTGAAACCCTAGTGCTAGAAGGAAAGACACAATTTTAAATATTCTCTGAGTGGGGGAAACCTTTCCAAGTCATAAACCATTAAAGGAAAGACTGATAACTACATAAAAATAGAAAATGTCTGTATGCACAAAGGAAAAATCATAAAGTCAAAACACAGAAGCACTGCAGCCAAGAGATCTGGAAAGTCAGTATTTTCAATTCAGCTGTACCAGCTCTAAGTTGCTTTAAGGAAGACTTCAGGGAAAATATCCATGTTCCCTAAGGGAGGGGGCCTTCCTTGAGGGCTGCCTAGCCTGGCTCTTGGTGAAGAGCCCTATACCCTACACTCCCTACAGTGGGAGTCCCTACAGTGGGACCACCCCCTAAGGCACCACAGGCCAAGGTATGATTGGGGGTTTCCACGTGGACACTCCACCTCCAAATAGCCTTCCCCAACTACCTCCTCCTGGTGTCCCCAAGTCCAGCTTAGAGAGTCATGCTTTGGGTAGGAGATATCTTAGCTAAGACAATGCAAACTATCCTAGAACTAATACATTGAGTCTTGTGGGTTATTTATGGGGCATGAGCATTTTGGCCAAGGGTGGGTGGAGCATGTGTCACGGTTATACGGGAAGTATGCCAGCCAGGAGGCATTGAGTTTGAGTTCTAGTCCTGGTTCTGGCATTGACTTCCTGCCCAACCTCAGAGAAGTCAGCTTTTCTTCTTGGGCCTCTATTTTTCCCTCTGAACCAGAGTGGTTGGACTAAATACTCTAGGTTGGTCCATTTGTTCATTCATTCATTCTACAAATGTTTATTAGGTACCTACTACAGGCTGGGTAACTGTTGTAATTGCTTGGGACACAGTGATGAACAAAACAGATGGAAAGCTCCGCCCCTGTGGAACTTACATGTTAGTTGGATGGCATCAATAAACAGGAAATACAATCATTAAATTATATAATACTTGAAAGACATAAGTGCCTTAGGAAAACAAAAACAATAAGGGATAATCAGGGTGTGTGTGGGTGTTGGATTTAAAATGAGGGTACATGCTGGCTACACCAAGAAGGTGACATTTTTTTTTTTAAAGATTGATTTATTAGAGAGAGACTCTAAGTGAAGAGGAGGGGCAGAGGGGGAGAGAAGCAGACTCCCCAATGATCAGGAAGCCAGATGTGAGGGTCGATCCCAGGACCTAGAGATCATGACCTGAGCCAAAGGCAGACACATTAACCAACTGAGCCACCGAGGCACCCCAGAAGGTGACATTTGAACAGAGATTTGAAGGCAATAGCCAACTGGGTATCTTGGGAAAGAACATTCCAGACAGGAAACAGCCAGTGAAAAGGTCCTGAGGCAGGAGTGTAATTGTCACGTATAAGAAGAGCAAGACTGAAGTCAGACAGGTAACAGAATGGACTATGGGGGATAGATCATAGTAGGTCTTGTAGGTCCTTGCAAAATCTTTGGCTTTTAGTCTACATGAGATGAAGAACTCTTGGAGGGTTTTATTTCTTTGTTTTAGTATTTTATTATTTATTTATTTGAGGGTGAGGGGATGGAAGAGGGAAAGAATCTCAGGCAGACTCTCCACTGAGGGCGGAGCCCTATACTGGCTCAATCCCTCACCCCTGAGATCATGCCCTGAGCCAAAACTAAGAGTCCGACACTTACCTGACTGAGCCACCAGGGCACCCCTTAATATTTTTTAGAGCAGTTTTAGGTTCACAGCAAATTTGAGCAGAAGACTCGAGATTTCCCATACACCACCATCCCCACACATGCACAGCCTCCCTTATTATCCACACCCTCTACCAAAGTGTGCAAGGACACGCCATCACCCAGAGTCCACTGTTTATACTAGGGCTCGCTCTTGATGTTGTGCATTTTATGGATTTGGACACATGTATAATGACATGTATCCACCATTGTAGTATCACACTGAGTATTTTCACTGCCCCCAAAATCCTTTGTGATTGGGGCACCTGGATGGCTCAGTCGACCAAGCATCTGCCTTCAGTTCAGGTCATGATCCCAGGCTTGGGGGATTGAGCCCCATGGACTGCATGCTCAGCAGGGAGCCTGTTTCTCCCTCTTCCTGCTGCTCTGCCTGCTTGTCCCCTCTCTGTCAAATAAATGAAATCTTTAAAACAAAACAAAACAAAACAAAACACTTTTGTTCTATTGGAGGGTTTTGAGCGAAGCAATGTCCTGTGATCTTGTTCTTTGGAATCCTGAGATCCTACTAAATTTGAGGAAAGAGTTAAGACCAAGACTTGCCTATTTTGCCTTCAGGCCGCCTGCTGGTCCCCAGGTGGTATAAAGTTCCCCTCCTTCCCCGGTCTGAGCCTCCGCACACGTCCGGCCTCGTTCGGAAGAGTAAGGCTGTAGAATTCCGTCCTTCCTCTAGGTGGCGGTGCTGCCTCACACACAGGGACATGTTCCCTGTTTTGTGTTCCCAGAACCGGCCCTTCCCTGGGACCTTGTCAGTGAAACCGCTCAGGAGTGGAAAGAATTGGAGAGGCCCTCCTCATCAGGGACACCCTCCAGCCTGCTCACCCTTCTCTGGCAAATCCTTGCTTTGTCAGAACCGTCAGGGGCCCTGGAATGAGGCCGACCCCCAAGCCTGTACTCGCACCTCGCCACTTCTGGGAGGCAATGAGTGTGAAGACCAAGGAGAGAGCAGGGACCTTCTTTCCCTCTTTTTGCTTCTGAGTACTTGTTCTTCAAGTCTAGATTGATATTCATTTTGACACGTAGACACTGTGATGATACTTACTCCCGAATATGAATTGAGGGGAGGAGAAAGGGTCACGCACATATGGACACCATACGCTGTTGCCTCAGGCAGCGTTTCGACTCTCCTGTGCTTGTGGAAAATGATTGCACTGCTTCCCCTCCTTGGAGCTGACCACCATCTACATAGTCTTTCCAACCAGAAGCAAGGTACCATTTTCACTTCCTCCTCCTCCTCTATCTCTCACCTCTGTCACCAAAAACTGTCCGTTTTACCCTACATAATGTCACAGATTCACACCTCCCTGCTCTACACACATTTTCACTGTCTTTGTATATCCCCAGGGTAGTAAAAATGAAAAGCAAAACGAGTCAAAGGGGTGATATAATTGGAGGAAGAAGTCCAGTGCGTGAGGCAATAGGGAGAGGTGGGGACTGTGGTGAACCAGCAAGAGCATCTGGGAAACCTGAGCCACTGCAGCTCAGCCCCAGCCCCGTGCCCTTCGTGGGGAGGCACACCCACACGTGGCAAGTTGTGAAAAGCCAGAAATCTGTTGTGGTTTGTTGTTTTTAATGTGCAATGTACTGAGTTAATACTGGCAACTGGTTTTTGTTGTTTCGTTTTTCTGTTTTAAACAATAAGTAGAACACTACAAGAGGGCAAACAACACGCCAGGGGTCTGAATTTCGCAGGCAGTGGCCCATTTTTGACCACGAGTTGGAACCATCATTCTAGCTGCAACTACTGATGTGGTTTCTCCTTGGCTCTCTGGCCTCTCCCTCCTGTGCACTTTGCAGGGGGGAGGTTGGGCGGCAGAGTCTCTCCCCAGGCGCCACGTCACACCATTCCACTGCCAGTCGCCTCCCCACTCCACGCCCCCCCCCCACCAGTTTACCCAGGAGACCAAGGGCGGAAGATCGGGGCAGGCTGCCTGACTTCTCCCTCTCTCACTCCAGGCCCGCTCCCTTCCCTACTGAGCCCTTCACGCATCACTCCTTTGTTACCAGCCTCAACCCACTGTAACCACGCTCCTTGTATGTCTCCCACACTAGATGGTGATGGACAGCCACGATGCAAGCGATCACCTCTTATTCATCTGTGCTCACGTGGGGCACCTGCCACCCAGAAGTTATCTGGCAAATATTCTTTTAATAAATTAAAAAATGAATGAATGATGACTGTTAATCAAGTACGGTGGAACTGTCTTAAGGATGTTTACTTCCCCACCCCATTTAGACATAACTAAGATCTGAACATCCTTTTGACAGACAGTTTTTGTCTTTCCCCTCCTTCGCCCCCAGCCCCCAGGGTGCAGAGGTGTTGAAGACAAGAAAAAGTGCTCTGGGAGCCAGGACAAGCTGGCCCTGCACCCCAGCCTGGCTGGCTGTTCTCACGCGCAGGTCTCTGGAGTCTCGGGGGCTTCCTTAATCCTCTTCCTTCTGAGTTTCGTTTTTTGAGGATGTTTCCTTAGAGAACCTGAAAAGGGAAGGTGACACAGTCCTGATAATATCACAGAGAATCTCAGCCTGTAACATGGAGGGAAAGAACGACAAAATCTTATCTTCACTTGCAACCTCTGCCCCTTCCTCTTTTCTCACAGAAATCCTGTGGCAGGGGAAGTTGGTGTCACCCCGATTTGCAGATGAGGGATCTCACCCAAGCGCAGAGCCCACCCTGCCCAAAGCCCTAGGCAAGTGAGGGGCAGAGTCAGGACTAGACTATGTTGCTTGACTCTCAGTCCTCCCCACATCTGTCTCGGCTTTCAGGCCCCAGTTCCCACGACTTGGCTGCCGGACTATTTGTGAAACCCACTGCCAGCTTTTTACTTAAAAACTGACTTTTGAACATGGTGCCAAAGAAACACCATGAAGGTTACCTTTAATATCACAGATGGACTGAGTGATTGATCAAAGCCCGTTCTTGGAGGGCCCTCCAGACAGCATGGGCTTTGTCATGTAACACAACGTGAGGAACACAACCTTGTCTGCATCCCAGGAAAACAAATGGTGAACGGGACTTCATCAGGACTTTCGATCTAAAGTCCTGTTTATGCACAGAGGAACAAGCTTTAAAAAAATGCCAAAAGGAAGTAACAAGAGTCAAAAGTGGAACATTCTGCAGAATAATGGCCTGATCTCTTCAACAAGTCAGGTAGTGAAAAGGGGGATTTTGTTGGGTTCAAAGAGATGGAAGAGATGTGACCAGGTGCAAATGCAAGAGTGGGAAATCGTTGCAAAAAATGTCTTGGGCTACTGGGAAAATGTGAATACGAAATACTTAATCCAACCATTAGATGAAAACATTGACATGGAATGCTGATCTAACTAACTGAAAAAAGCAAGTTCCAGTCAAAATCCTATATGCAGTGAGGTCTCATTTGGCTAAAATACATGAATTTATGTGTATAAAAAACATCTGGAAAGTGCTAGCAGTAGTGAGGACTATATATGTCTACATTTTCTTATTTTTGCCTATTGGTATTACTTATTTTCCATGCTCTGCTTATGTTTGTAAGAACAAAATGTTATTTTAAGAATTACATGAAAGTCAATGTTTTTAACCCACCATCCGAGGCTTTTTCCTATTACGCCCCTGTCCTGCACTTCTCCAACCTGCTCTTTCATTCACCTTCAGGCCCAGACTATCTGCTCATCGCCCCTCACCTCTGCACACACCTTTCCTCCCTCTCTTTCCCTCCCTTATCCCTCTTCCTCTCCTCCTCTTGCCTTTCTTTAAAGCCTGTCCCAGAGTTACCTCCTCCAACCAGCCTTGTCCTACCCTTTGCCCTATGGCCTCGGATGGCTCATCTGTAAATTGTAAATTTGTAAATGGCTCATTCTGAAAGGGGGATAATACCCATCTCCTGAGGTTGTTGCAGGGGTTAGGGTTAGGTGAAATGAAGAGATACCAAGCACTGGTTTGGGAAAAGGTTAGCCCCAAAGCCCAGAGCTCACTTTCCTTATGTGATTCATGAACTGCTGTGGCCTACATCATCTTCATGATGGGCTGGCCTTCATTTCACAATGAAAAATAGACAATTCATTGTGTATTTTGCTTCCTCAGTTTAAACTCTAGGCACCAGGACCAAGGGCCTTGGTCCTGGTGCCTATACAGGGTTCTAGGTCATGGTCATGGAGCCCAGACAGGGTTCTGAGCCTCGGTAATTTTTTTTTTTTTTTTAAGATTTTATTTAGAGCCTCAGTAATTTCTTGACTCACGCCCACTGCCCCTGCCTCGTTTTCCCTCCTGCTCTCCCACTCAGGGCAGCTGTGACTCGTGGATGAGGCCCCTTGAGTGGCGCGGGCCTACATCACTCCCAGCCAGCCTGACCCTCAGAGCAGCACCTGGGGTCAATTTAGGACCACACCATGAGCTCCTACACCACCCTGTTTGCCTTCACTTTCTTCCCCAGTAGCAAAGAAAGAACAGCTAACTGTGGTCCCAGAAGCCGGATACAGAAGCGGGAAGGGTAAGTGGCTTTGTTCCTCTGTGCACAAGGAGGACCTTCATAGGTTCCAACCTTGGCTGGGACGCCTCACTGAAGAGCCCCTGTCCAGAGGGCCAAGCAGGGCAGTCGTGGCAGAGACCAAGGCTGCTGGCAAGGCCATTCTCAGGCCATCTGACTCGACTTTCTCCCCGCTGTGGGAATGAACCTGTCCCTTAGACCATACCCCACCCGACACCGAGAGCAGGCTTCCTGCCTCTGCTTGGACCCTTCCTGGGAGTCCCCAACCCTGACTGCTAGCAAATTGCCTGCTTCTAGTCCTATGGGCCAGTGGCTTCGTTCAGACTGTTCCCTGAAACATGCAGGATCCAAAACAGTATGTATCATGAGACCCCCAGAGGGAAGTCCTGCAGAACGCTGAGGGAAACACACCACACTCTTGACCAGTCAGGGCCTTGGGGGATGGGTGATTTTCCTCTCTCCCGTTTTACACTTATCTCTACACTTCAAACTTCCGAGGATAAGCATCCCGGGTTGCAGCCCCGCCTCGGAGGCCCCTCCCCCAGGCAGGCCTCCACCCCTGCGGGCATTACCTGGCCCGCCCTGGGCCCCGGATGTGGGCTCCCCCAGCAGGGAGGCCTCTGGGTCGGGGGCCTGCATCTTGGACAGCCTCTCCTTCATGCCGCTGATGTTGCTGTGCAGGCCCCAGGCACTGCAGAGTTTGGGCAGACTGTCTTCCTGGTCGGCCAGCAAGGAGCTCTCCGGCGCGTCCAAGGGGCAGAACGCCACCTGCAATGGGCGCGTAACGTTGAGGAGGGTGTGGAGGAGAGCGGGCCCCACCTTCCAGAGCCCCAGCCCTGCCCGTGAGAGGAAACTACTGCGGTCTGGCCGCCACTCACCCCCTGCCTTGCCAGCTGGAGGAATGAGTCACAGATGGGGGAGAGGCAGGACCCTGAGGACACTGAGGCCAGGCTGCCAACAGTTCCTTCCTGGGTGGTTCTTTAATATAAGTCCTCCTCCTCTTTTTAGAGTGATATATAGTGTCTTTATTTGCTTCAAGTTTTTATTTAAATTCTAGTTAATATAGCATAAAAATAATGGTTTCGGGGTGTCTGGGTGGCTCAGTGGGTTAAAGCCTCTGCCTTCCACTCAGGTGGTAATCTCAGGGTCCTGGGATCGAGCCCCGCATCTGTCTCTCTGCTCAACAGGGAGCCTGCTTTCCCCTCTCGCTCTGCCTGCCTCTCTGCCTACTTATGATCTCTATCAAGTCAATAAATAAAATCTTAAAAAAATAATAATGGTTTCCCTGGTAGGATTTAGTGATTCGTCACTTCCGTATAGCACCCAGTGCTCATCACAAGTGTCCTCCTTAATCCCGATCACCCATCTGGCCTGTGCCCCACCTTTCTCCCCTCCAGCACCCCTCAGCTGCTATAGTTCTCTATATCTCTGTATTTAAGAGTTCTCCATAGTTAAGAGTCTCTTACGGTTTGCTTCCCTCTTTTTTCCCCTTTCCCTGTGTTTATCTGTTTTGTTCCTTAAATTGCACTTGAGTGAAATCAGACGGTGTTTGTCTGTGATTGACTTCGCTTAGCATAATGCACTCTAGCTCCATCCATGTCATGGCAAATGGCAAGATTTCCTTCTTTTTGATGGCTGATCTTATCACATATATATATCACATCTTTATCCATTCATCAGTCAATGGACATTTGGGCTTTTTGCATAATTTGGCTATTGTTGATAATGCTGCTGTAAACATCGGGGTGCACGTGCCCCTTCAAATCATTTTGTTTCCTTTGGGTAAATACCTAGTTGTGCAATTGCTGGGTCACAAGGTAGTGTGTTTAACTTTTAGAGGACCCTCCATACTGTTTTCCACAGTGGCTATACCAGTTTCCCTTCCCAACTGTGCACAATGGTTCCTTTTTCTCTGCATCCTCACCAGCACCTGTTGTTTCTTGTGTTGTTAATTTTAGCCATTCTGACGGGTCTGAGGTGCACCTCGTTGTCGTTTTCCTATTTCCCTGAGGTGAGTGATGTGGAGCATCTTTTCATGTGTCCCTTAGCATAGAGTTAGTGTCTTATGTATTTGTTTTTAATGAAACTATGGTATTTGTTTTAAAGTCCTTGGCAAAATTAAGATTGAGAGCCTAAAAATATCTTTTGAAATTTTCCTGGCCAGTGAAACCCAGAAATCACTAAAATGTCAACACCTCATATTCAGAGTCCCTGAAAGGATCCACCCATTCATGTTCAGAGGAAGAAACAGAGTCCTGAAGGGAGAGGGGATTTGGTTAAAGCCGGGTAGTTGGGTTGGGGAGCCGCAGTTAGAGCAGGGCTTTCCTGTGAGCCAGAGTACGTTTGAACCCAGCTTTTCCCCTCATTTGCTGTGTGGTCTGGATCATGTTACTTTACAGCTCTGTACTTGGCCTCTTCATTTACACACTGTAGATACTACTTGTAATTACCAGGTAGGGTTGCTTTTGAAGATGACAAAAGGGAAAATAAGGCGCCTGGCACGTAGAAACTGTTACCTATGATTCTTATTTTGAACTCGTGATTCTCAAACGGTGCTCTGTGAACCCCTGGGGACACAAAATATTTTAACCTCGCTGACCCCCTGAAAAGTGGGGCCTACTCAAAGTGCAGGAGAGAAACCAATGGATTCTAATGAACCCAGTGTGAAAAGGTCATTGATGCAAATCTGAGGAAGCCACATACTGTACGATTCCAACTGTATGACATGCTGGAAAAGGCAAAACCATTGAGACAGTTAAAAAAAAAATCAATGGTTGCTAGGAGTTTGGAGGAAAGGATGGAGGGATGACTACTGGAGCAGTTTTTAAGCCAGTGAAACTATTCTGTATGATACTGTAACGGTGGGCACAGGTCAGTATGCAATTGTCAAAACCTATCGGGGGCACCTGGGTCACTCAGTTAAGAGTTGGCCTTCAGCTCAGATCATGATCCCAGGGTCCTGGGATGGAGCCCTGCGTTAGGCTCCCTGCTTGGAGGAGAGCTTCTCCCTCTGCTCCCTGCTTATGCTCTCTATCTCTGTATCTCTCTCTCTCTCACAAATAGAGAGATAAATAAATTAAATAAATAAATAAAATAATCAATAAAAATAAACAATTAATAATAAATAAAATTAAATAAGTAAATAAATAAAATCTTTAGAAAAAAAAGAACCTATAGATGCACAACACAAAGAGTGGGCCCTAATGTAAACTATGGACATTATTTAGTTAATAGTGTGTCCCAAATAATGTGTCAATACTGGCCCAACGATGGTAATAAACATACCCCTCTAATGCAAGACGCTAATTGCGAGGGAAGCAGGAGGGGTTAGCATACAGGAAATCTCTGTACTTTCTACCCAAATTTTCTGTAAACCTAAAAGGATATATATTTATATTTTAAAACATTCATTGATAGGTTTCAGATTCCATATTGCTACTAAGTACTGCCACTGGTTGGATTTTGGTGTGGAATCAAAGAAGAATATCCACAACTATCTAAAAATGTTAGTAAAATACTCTCTTCTCTAACTATATGTTGGTACAGGCTGGGCTTTCCTCTTCTGCTTCTCTTTCTCCTTCTTCTTTTTTAAGATTTATTTGTCAGAGAGACAGAGCGCGCACAATAAAGGGAGCAGCAGGCAGAGAGCGAAGCAGGCACCCCACTGAGCAATGAGCCAGATGCGGGGCTAGATCCCGTGACCCTGGGATTATAACCTGAGCTGAAGGCAGATGCTCAACTGACTGAGCCACCCAGGCATCCCAGGCTGGGTTTTCTTCATGTACTGCAACCAAATCACATATCACAAGAGACTGCAGAAGCATCTGTTTTCTGTTAAGTCAGACACTAAAGAGATTTGCAAAAACGTCAGACAATGCTACTCTTCTCACTACATTTTTGTTTTGTTTTGTTTTGGAAAATATAGATATTTCTTGTAAAAACTATGTTAAAATGTAACAGGCTCCTTGTTTTTCTTTTTAAATGGAGTAGTGGGTACATATTTTGAACGTTTTCCTTTAGTTTTAATTTCTAATAGGGCAAATATCAATAGCTATAACCTATATAAACAAATGCTTTTTGGGCTTCTCACTAGGTTTTTAAGAGGGTAAACATGACTTGAGTCAAAAATGTTTGAGAGTCACTGTTTCTGAGCAAAGCCAAGCCAGCTTCTGTCGATAGTGCTTTGAACCTTCCCCAAGCTGGCTGAGCCTCTCTGTCTGGCCTCTACCATCCCCACCCAAAGCTCCTCAGGAATGTCCCTGTACCTGTCCACATCAGAGTGTGGGTGTGGAGAGGGAAGAGCTACTAAGAACTTGAAGCCAAGCCTCTGCCCTCTTCAGCGCCTTTGCCCCCTGTGGGGGTCTTCCTGAGGCAGTGAGTGTGGAAACCAGTCAAGGGATGCTGGCGGTATGAGAGGGCCCCCTCAGCCCCAGGCCTCCCCCCACAATCCAAGAACACACCAGCCAACCCTCAGCTGGGCCCGGGAGGAGCTTTCCTGAGCGCCTCACCAGGAACTTGGCTGTCTGGTTGCTCTTGGTGTACTTGTAGAGCCTGCGAAGTTGTTTCGCCTCCAATTCTGAGAATAGAGAAACAAATCGCCAGAGCATCCTGCGGGGGAGAAACCAAGGCTGAGGGAGGTAGAGCACAGGCCCTCTCCCTTCAGTGTCTGTCTTGTGTCCAGGACCCACCCAGGGAGAAACGGACCATGTGCTGCCTCCTTGGGTTTGGTTGGGGATGTGGAGAGCTAGAGATTTGCTAAACCTTGAACTCCCCATCCTGGTGCTGGACACCCACACCACACAGCAGTTGTTCAATCACAGGGTCAAGAGAGTTCTTTGTCCACTGTGTGGGCAAGCTGTGTGAATCAGCTCTGCCCTGAATAACTAGAGGACCCTGTTCTCTCCACCCCTTCTTCACCAAGCTCGCTCCAGAATCCTCACTCTTTCACATAAAGATGAAGTACTCTGGGATCTTGACTGAGGTGTGTCCTTGAATTGGCGGGGCCCAGGAATGGGTATAGTGGGAAGGACAAGGAGGCTGCCCTACTTCCTCCAGTGCTTGATCTCCCAGGTTCGGCAGTAGTGCTGCAGAAAGGTGTTGATGTGGTCCCCTAGGACCAGCAGGCTCTGCTTCATGTACTTTAGCTTCTTCTTCTGGGGAAGGTCCCTGGGCAGGTGCAACTTTCGCAGAAACTTCTTCAGTGGCCTTAGATATTCTTTACACTGTGGAGGCAACAGGTGATGTGAGGGACCATAGAAGAAAAGAAGAGGCAGATGGGCAGCCCCAAGTAACCAGCAACCATTATGGGCCAGGAAGTGTTAAGTGGGTTAAGTAAGGAGGCTCTTTCAAGGCCTTACCCCACTTCCTTGCCAAGACCGTGACAACTGGGACAGTAAGTATGGGTCTGAGTAAGTATGGGTCTGAGGCCTGCCAATTTCTGACCCAGGTCTCCCAGCCTGTAGGAGGAACAGAGTCCCTTACTCACTATTTTGAAGGTGTCCTGGCCCAGGCCCTTGGCATGGCGTATAAGTGAGTCCCCAGTGGAGGTGGTGCCAGAGCTCTTCTCTAAGCAGGGTACATCTGTCACCTGGGAGGAGGCAGGGGGCAGTGGTCAGCTGGGGGGTTTAGGTGCGTGCTTCTCAGGGGGCCAGTGCGAGACACCCAGTGGTCCAAATTCCAGCCAAAGCCCTTCTCCGTTTTCCCTAGGACCTCTTTCTTGGCCCAGCCTGGAGGCAAGGAAGCCCTCAACAAAGAAACCCATCTGTGAAGATCCCTGCTTAGAAAACCTAGAATGCCCTACCCATTTCTTTTATAATCTTTAGAGCACAGTATTGTAGCTACTTTTGCAAAGCTCTTGATAAACATGAGCTCATTTTATTCTCACACAAATTCTGTGAGGTGAGATATCATTATTCCTGGTTATAGACGAGAACACTTTGAGGCACCAAGAGATTGAAGGGACACCTTGGGGGAATGAGCCGGGAGCCATTCACTCATTCATTCTGCAAACATTTACTGAACACCTAAGTCCTAGGCCTGTCTCTAAACTTTAGCATCAAGCCACAGTAATGGGTACTTGGAAAAGTATGTGATGGTGATGGTAATGAGGAGGAGCTTTCTTTTCTTTTTTTTTTTTAAAGATTTTATTTATTTATTTATTTGACAGAGATCACAAGTAGGCAGAGAGGCAGGCAGAGAGAGAGAGGAGGAAGCAGGCTCCCTGCCGAGCAGAGAGCCCCACGCGGGGCTCTATCCCAGGACCCTGAGATCACGACCCGAGCCGAAGGCAGAGGCTTCAACCCACTGAGCCACCCAGGCGCCCCGAGGAGGAGCTTTCTGACAAGAAATGTGTGGCCAAAAAACAAAAAAAAACCAAAATCCTGAAAATTAATTAAGACAAAGTGGCCGTGAAATAATACTTGAAGTCAGAGCACAGGATTAGACTGACACAGTAGAGTTTGCACCTGACTTTGCAAAATCCCCTCAGAAAAGTGAGGATTAATTCCTGCCTGTGTTCAGGGAGAATAAGGAAGACCCAGGCCCAGACCACTCTGAAGGCAGAGACCAGGGAAAGAGAGGAAGGCAAACAGAGGGAGTATGGAACTTGGGCTTCTCTGGGCCCCAGAGCGAGGGGACTCAGGCAGACTCTGTAAACACACCACTCACACCACACAACCAAGCACGCAGACCATAACGCAGGTGTACACACACACATGCACACACACATACAAGCACTTCTATCTCCACAACCAACAGTCATCTTGCCCTGAATATATGTCTTTGATAAATATCTTAATTCATTGAATGAATTAACCTCTTGTTCCTTCGGTCTCCTGCTAGCTCATACATCACCATTTTTTCTTCTTCTTTTCTTCCCTGAATTTCATGTTCTCTGCTTTCCAAGACCAGCCTCTCAAGGACCCTCCTTTCTTCCTTCCCTCACCTCCCTAGCCCCATTTCACCTTCTTTGGTGGCTTGTCCCCTTCAGCCCCTTGCCCATCTGAGGCCTCCATCTCAACAGGTGCACTGGTGGCCTCCAGAGTGACGCTCCTTCTGTCCCCTCAAGCTTCTGACCTACTGCTTCTGTGACCTGAGCGTCTCAGGGAGTGGGCAGGTTGGCTCCAGAACTCAGAGCAAAACCATGGCAACCGCCAACATAGCTCCCCTCCCCCTCCCATGCCCTCGTTCTTGGGGGTGGCCACCAGCCACCTCCTTCAACTGGGAATGGAATTCAGGAAGTGAGCAAGATGTGCTGGGTAGACACAGGACTTTGTCAGAGCTCCCGACAGGCCAGGAGGGGCTGTAACCCCTTCTCTCGGGAGAGCTGTCAGATGCTGGTGATTGTGACCCCTGGTAAGACCTTTGAAGTGATTTTCCTGCGTGTGTTTCATTCATGACTCCTCAGTTACACCGTGGGTTCCCCGAGATGAAGGCCATGGTTTATAACGTTTTTTTCTGGTTTGGGGATGAAGGTCTAGAGGGTGCTCGGAGAGAATGGAATACAGTAAGCCTCTACGGAGACCGATCTTCTCTTCTATTCCTCTGTAGCCTCCGGGAAGTTAATAAGCCAGTTGTGTTGGGCGTTGGTTGAACGGTGGTAGCATTTTTAGGGAGGTTGCAAAAAAAATACAGTTGAGCCTCACAACAGTCTTTTCTGATGTGGGTACCAGCAGTGATCCCATTTCACAGAGAGGAGCCGAGACGCAGAGAAGTCGGATGACTTGCCTCAGGTCCAAGGCCACTCAGTGGGGCGGGGGGTGCGGGGTCGATCCGGACTGCTCTAGCCTTCCCACCCCCTCTCCCCGCACCCGACGCCGCCCTCGGGGGATCCAGGGCCGCGGGAGGCATTGCAAGCCGCCTGAGCTCGGGCGTCGGGCTGGCCCGCTGAGCCCGGAGGCGCTGGGAGGCGCGCAGTCCCAGACGCTACCTCGCCCCTAACGCGGCCCCCGCGTCCGATCACCGCGTCTATAAGCGCACGGCGGGGTTCGGCGCTGATGAGACCGTTGCAGCCTCCGCTTACACAGCCTGTATGTTCTTCCCGGGGGCGCTGAGCTCCATGTCCCGTCTCGTTCCCCCTCCAAGTCCATACTTCCCACTCCTCCCCTGCCTTCGCCGGCACCGGGTTGCACCGCGGTGGCCCACGGAGCGGGGCTGGGATCCCCACCCCGCCCTGCGAAGTCCTCCCAGGCCGGCCTGTCTCTCTCTCTCTCTCTCTCTCTCTCTCTCTCTCTCTCTCTCTCTCTCTCTCTCTCTCTCTCTCTCTCTCATGCCATCTGGCGGCGGTACCCGCACACGACAAGGACACTGTGGCTCGGGACAGGCCTTGGGGAATGTGGCTCTCCTCCAAACTGGAAAGCCTGTTGTGCTGAGCATTATTAATCCAGGACTCTTTAGCGGCTATTAAGAAGGAAATTGTATTGGCAAGAGTAAGGGAAAGGGGGCTCTCTTATACACTTCAGCTGGGAACAACTCAGAATGTTAAATGTACATTCCCTTTGGCCCACAAATTCTACTGCTAGGAGTTGGTCCTAGGGAAAGATGATGTCTGCAATGAGGACTGTTACAGTGGTGACAATTTGGAAACAATGAAGTGTCGTCAGTAGGAAAGGGCAAATAAGCTGTGGAACACCAATACTTAAAAATAGTACTCTCATTAAATAGTAAATAAAATTAATTTAAAAAATACTACTGAAATCCTACTAATTATTAAAATATTACTCTATATCTACATAATACTAATTAAAAAATTTTAAAGTTACTACTTTATATTTAATGATGTGGAAAGAACTAAAAATGCGTGTCTGATATGATTCTGTTTTTGGAAGTATGTATTTATATATGCATAGGAAAAAAGTCTGGAAGGATACACTTCAAAATATAAAGGGTATTTTTCACCTTTTTTGCATATTGTCTGCATTTCTAAAAATAATATGCTTTACATGTACAGTCAGGGAAAAAAAAGGAGAGCTGAGTCTGTTT
This sequence comes from Lutra lutra, assembly GCF_902655055.1. Classification (NCBI taxonomy): domain Eukaryota; kingdom Metazoa; phylum Chordata; class Mammalia; order Carnivora; family Mustelidae; genus Lutra; species Lutra lutra. The sequence continues at coordinate 35,960,135 of NC_062293.1, forward strand.
TTAAAAGTTACTCATAAGGGGGGCGCCTGGGTGGCTCAGTGGGTTGGGCCGCTGCCTTCGGCTCAGGTCATGATCCCAGGTCCTGGGTTCGAGCCCCACATCGGGCTTTCTGCTCAGCGGGAAGCCTGCTTCCTCCTCTCTCTCTCTGCCTGCCTCTCTGCCTACTTGTGATTTCTCTCTGTCAAATAAATAAATAAAATCTTTAAAAAAATAAAATAAAAAAAAATAAAAGTTACTCATAAGGAATAAATAACATCATTAAAAATGTCATATAATGCTAAGTTAAAACACACGACACAAAAGAGTATTACATTATAACTCAGATAAGTCGACGTGATGACGTGAATATGGACCAAGACCGGAAGAAAACAGTAAAAAAAAGAAACAAGGAATTGATTATAGATATTATATAATCTATTCCTCCCCCACCCCAAATAATATTTACAATTCAGAAGGGGCAAGTAAGTCAGAACCTCAAAATTAACCCGTCCTTGCCTTCTCCCTCATCCCACTCCACTTCTCCTTTTCCCTCCCAGAGCCTCCACCAAGTCCTAGACTCTGGGTGCCTGTCCTGTTCCCATAATGGTTTTATTATCAGTGTAGGGGGTAGCCTGAAGAGGCAATTGAGCCTACCAGCAGCTAGGCATAATGACTCAATACTCAACATTAAAACAAAAATCCATTGTCTTTGGGAGACATTCTCCAAAATCCAATTGGTTAGCATAAAATGACACTCTAGAGCAAGTCATCTCACTGAACAGAGTCATTCCTCCAATCTTTAATTTAAAAAACTCTATGTGCCAGGTACTTCAGGCAGGTGGGCTGGAAAAATGAGGATGTTAATCTGTTCACCCTCTACTCTATGCAGGATGGCATATTCCTTGATGGCAATGGGCTGGTTTCACAATCATTATGTCTCACCCCTACGCTCTAGGGACAAAAATCTTGTTGTATGCCCTAAATTCAGGGGATAAGGAAAATGACTCTTGGCATCTACTGCCCATACTTCCTCTCATAAACTTGAAGATCTTTCCATATCTCTCTCTCTGGGTTAGACAGTGACTCAGAGACATTGTATTCCCCTAAAGGACTCTCTCTTTTTCTTTAATAAGAAACCCAAGGGTATCTTAACATTGCCAAAGAAACCCCTTGACCTTGTTCTGAACTATCAAATTAGAATTGTATCAAGTCTCCAAGAAAATGGGGGGGCATTCAAATTCACACCGTAGTTGGAGTGCTAGATTCACACCATAGCTGGAGTGCTGGATCTGGAGGAAATGTGACAGTTTCCAGCTGAAGGTCAAGGCATCCCTTAGCACAACCCAAGGTCATGAGTGACTCTATCACTACCTAAGGCAGAGTCTCTTGCCATGGGGTCCACCGATAGGCCTGGGGGAGTCAACAAACCCTTTGAAACTCTTAACTAGCACATTAAGGCTTTATTGCCTCCATCAGGTAATCAGAGAGATTTGTAGCCAAAGAAGTTAAGAACCAAAGATCTAAGAGATTTAATCTAAGTGTGTAGACCTTCTCATTATGGGTGGTTTGTAAGATGGGTCTTTAAATCTGAGTGCATGGAAGCACACAAATGGAGGTCATCTGAGAAATGCCAGAAACACATTGATCTGGAGAGAAAAAGGATAAAGGAAGAAGGCAAGGGGGTTTTAGGTCTAACTAACCATATTCCAGACCTGGCCGAAGAAACCAATGACTAAGGAGAAGGCCAGTGGGACCCCTGACCATGTCCAGTAAAGGTGATGTAGTGTACCCCCAGCCAGCGGCCTGAGCCCGTGCCTCACCAGTGGGAAGGAAGTTCCCCCTGCACTAATCTGGGGGCAAGAGCCTGTCAGGACAGAGCCTAGAGGTGTGACCCCTTTCCCTCTCACCCTGGCAGGACACAGGCCCATCTCTGCCTGCCAATCAGCAGCATCTGTTCATCTCCTCTCCTCTCAGAATAGTTCTCAAAAATATTTGGCACTTTTTTCTTCACTCCTATCTGCTATTTACTGTAGTTTTCCATTTATGGAGCCCTGGTTTAATTTCACTTTGGGTTTTTTTCTTCTTTTTTGTAGCAATGTTTTAATTTGGGCTTTATGTGCTCTAAAAATATCTTGTCAGGATATCAAAATAACACCACAGAATGGCAAACTTGTAACTTCAGAGCATGTTTCTAAACAATTTAATGATATGCAAACTTCTGAGATGGTGTTAAATTGCTGGGCCTAATGATTTCCACTCGCCTCTCTCTGGAAAGTGTTCTTTCCTAAGATGGGAGGCAGGGAGATGCGCAGGAGAGAATTGTATGGCCAACAAATATTGGAGCTGGGAAGGATTTTGGAGAGAAAAAAAAATGCCACCCCTAAATTTGCTACAAGTCCTACAAGTTCTCCCCAGAGGACTTATTCTTATCACCTCTCCTTTAGGGCACCAGAGTCGTACCCCCTGCCTTTGGCCTAGGTTTGGTGATACTGGGGGGGGGGGGGGGAGCTAATATCAGGTGTTCCAGGCTGAGAAAAATTCTGATGAGAAAAATCACCTCACCTCAGACTTTCAGATTCAGAATTTCCCAGGAGGGCCTGGGAATCAATACTTTGATATGTCCCAGCCACTCATCAGACAATTTGGAAGATGCTGTGTGGTGATATGAATCCCAAATTGGCCCTTGTTTAGATAGAATTGGGTAAATTATGGACTCTCCAGTGTTGTGTGAGAGCCAGCTCTAACAGACTCATGAGAGACAATTATTAAATTTTTAGGAATCTTGCCAGCTGTTTGTTAAACACAGACATTACTGCATGATATTGAAAGCAGGGACTCAAATACATACTTGTACATTAGTATTCATAGCAACATTATTCACAACAGCCAAAAGGTAGAACCAGCCCAAATGTCCATCAACAGATGAGTGGATAAACAAAATGTGGTATATCCATACAGTAGAATTTTATTCAGCCATAAAAAGGAATGAAATTTTTATATGTGCTGCAATGTGGATAATCCTTGCAAACATTGTGCTAAATGAAATAAGCCAGATACCAAAAAACAGAATATTATATGATTCTACTTATATTAAATACCTGGAACAGGAAAATTCAGAGATAGAAGTAGAATAGAAGTTACCGGTATCTGGGAGGAAGGAAGAATAATTACAGAGTTTCTGTTTGGGGTGATAAAAAAAAGTTCTGGAAATAGATAATGATGGTAGCTCTACAACATTGTGAGTGTACTTAATGCCACTAACTTGCACACTCAAAAAAGGTTAAAATGGTAAACTTAATGTTATGTATCTTTTGCCACAATTAAAAATTAATTCTGTAAAAATAAAGTTAAATATCAACTTAAAATTGAAGAAATCACATTGAAGACAAAATAATATTCAACAGTCAGCCCTTCCTGGTTATTTTTCCACATTTCATGGTTACCTTTGCCCTGGCGGTGATTTCTGTCTGTTGCACAGGTGATGTAGAAACACTGTGTAACCATGCGCTGCCAAGCATTTCTTCCCAGCTGCACATGGAGTTGTGATACATTGGTGGCTGGACGTCAGTGCAGAGGCAGTATTTATACAACAGAAATCAAAACCACTACAAATCAGTGTCTTCTTCTCCCCACCAAACTGTTCATTAAGCATTTGCCAGCACACCACTCTTTACAAACCATAATTTCCTCAATGGCAAAAAGGAAATAACAGAACTTATCACACAGAGTTTCTCTGAGGATGGAAGATAGTTCATTGTGTGAGTGGATGGAGGTTGACTTAAACTGATAACTGATTGTGGCAATGATTTCACCATATACATATAATCATATATATAATATACATATATATATATATATATATATATATATATATATATATATAATCATTATGTTGCACACCTTAAATAAATACAATGTTATATGTCAATTAAGAATTAAAAATTTTTGGGACGCCTGGGTGGCTCAGTTGGTTAAGCAGCTGCCTTCGGCTCAGGTCATGATCCCAGAGTCCTGGGATCGAGTCCCACATTGGGCTCCTTGCTCATCAGGGAGCCTGCTTCTCCCTCTGCCTCTGCCTGCCATTCTGTCTGCCTGTGCTCGCTCTCTCTCCCTCTCTCTCTCTGACAAATAAATAAATAAAATCCTTAAAAAAAAAAAATTAAAAATTTTTTAAAGATTTTTCAGGGGAGGGGAACTTGGGTGGCCCAGTGGGTTAAGCCTCTGCCTTCAGCTCAGGTCATGATCTCCGGGTTCTGGGATCAAACCTCACATCGGGCTCTCTTCTCAACAGGGAGCCTGCTTCCTCTTCTCTCTCTCTCTGCCTGCTTCTCTGCCTACTTGTGATCTCTCTCTGTCAAACAAATAAATAAAATATTTTTAAAAAAAAAGAATTTTCAGGGGAAAGGGCCCACCAGTGTGCCTGCCACATAGAAGTGTTTGGTTAACTTTCACCTTTCTCTGGAGACCATGAGCTCCTTGAAGGCAGAATCCCGCTCAAATTAGCTTTCGGTCCTCCAGATTTCTATTGTAGGAGCTCGATCAATGTTTGTTGAATTGAATACATGAACAAATGAATGTCTGTCCCCAAGACAAATGGAGAAAAATGTTGTTGTCCTAACAGCAAGCACCGGAATCACTTTTAGGAAAGAAACAACTTCATAGCTGGAGGCACAAGGTGAGATCTGAGGCCAAGGCAGGAGCCTTGTCACCAAAAAGAGAGAGCTAAGCTGCTTTGAAAGAGAAAATGAGAAGAATTTGGCCTTTGGTTTTGTTTTTGATGTAGAAAAGGCTGTCAGAAGAGAGAGGAAGAAAGAGGGGACATTGCAGAGATAGAAACCCGCAAAAGAGATGATGTGAGCCTGGGTCACCCTGGGATGACTTGGAGGCTGGGAAGGCTGGGTGCGACACTCCAGCACTTCCAGTAAGGCATGCCTGGGGAAGGGTGGTGACCCATGGGATGAATATAGGTTGTATTCGTTTGCTATAAGGTGTGAGATGCAACATTTCATTAGAACCCTCTGTGTCAGGATGCCTGGGTGGCTCAGTTGGTCAAGCAAGAGTCTGCCTTTGACTCAGGTCATGATCCCAGGGTCCAGGGATTGAGTCCCACATCTGACTCCTTGCTCAGAGAAGCAGGGGCACCTGCTTCTCCCTCTGCCTGCTGTTCCCTGCTCCCCCTGCTTGTGTTCTCTCTCTCTCTCAAATAGAATCTTTAAAAAAAAAAAAAAAAAAGCCCTCCATGTCTACCCTATTCGACATCTTTAGATGTATGTCTGTTTTAGAATAAGATGAAGTAAAAAAAAGCTGGGCTATCCTGTTTTGGGTGCAGGCTGCCAGTGAAAGATAAGGAGCAGCAACAAAATATGGTAGAGAGCAAAAAATGTGGCAGAGGCAAAAAATGTGATCAGAAGAGACCACCACGATGACATAAATTCCTGGGAATTTGTGGAGAAATTGGAGAAGCACTTTAGACTTTCATGGTTTAGAGGTTGCAGAGCTGAATCGATTTTCTCTAGATTTTAGAGAGCTAGGAGATCCTAGCTGCCAATGGACTACATTCAATTATGTTGGAATTTGTATAACTGTGTAATGTTCCATTGGTCAATCAGTGGACAGTAAGATAATACATTTTGGCTTATTCCTATAGCTCAAAGACTATATTCCTATAGTTTGTATAGATTTTGAGAAGATTCTTTGTCTTTTTTGGACTCTTGTTAGAATTAGGAATGTTCTGGGTAAATCCGTAAAACCTAAGGCCATTATAATGTCTAAATGCCCTACTCTCTTACAAAATGTTTTTTTTTTTTTTTTTACAAAATGTTTTTTGATGTCCAACAAAATCTAAGCCATCTGAAGAATGGAGTAGGAAAAGGGAATGGTGGTAGCTTTACAGTGGAGAAGCCTGCTGGACACTACATTAACCTAGTAATGAAGGTTAACATTACCAGTGATGTCGTGTGAGTATCATGTACTCCCAGATATGATGTGTTATGAGGAGAGAACTTTACCTCCACAGCATTGTTGTTGTTTAAGACTTTTATTTTAAGTCATCTCTGCACCCAACATCGTGCTTGAACTCACAACCCTGGGATCAAGAGTCACATGCCCTACCTACTGAGCCAGCCATGAGCCCCTATCTCTGCGATATTTCCCAAAAAAAACCCATTAACCCAAACTAACCAAAAGAAAAAAATCAGACAAACCCAGATTGGGAGACATTCTACAGGATATCTGGCTAGAACTCCTCAAGATTGATAAGGTCATTTGAAAAATGAGGAAAGACTAAGAAACTGTCACAAACTAGAGAAAACTGGAGGATACATGACGACTAAAGGTAATGGGATAGTCTGTGTTTGATCCTGGAACAAAAATGAACTTAAATGGAAAAACTGGTGAAATCCAAAGGAAGCTTGGAATTTAGATAATAATATACCAATGTCAATTTTTTAGTTTTGACAGAAGTAACATGGTAATATGTTAGCAATGGTGGACATTGAGTAAGGAGCATTAAGGAACTTTCTATACAGTCTCTTATGTAATTCTGAAAGTATTTCCAAGTAAAAAGTTTACTTAAAAAGAAACGGAATTACATGGCCTTTGATCTCACCCAGGAAACCCACATATTCTTATGTTTTGAGCTTTTCTGTTTTGGGGAATATAATTATATGGTTTATTTGTGTCACCCGATAGAGTACGTTTCAAGAAATCTTCATTCATTCCCATGGGCAAAGATACAATAAAACCTTTTTTCTAGGTTCTACTAGCCCACAAAAAAAGAGATACATTCACATCCCAGGAACCTGGTCCCAAGAAAAACATTTCCTGTTAAGAATCAAACCTGGCTTCCTTTCCAGGACTGCACTCTGGGATAATTACCTGCAGATGCTTTATTTGGGCAACAGTAACATATTGAGATTAAGTGCACCTCTGTGCACAACTCTATCCTGAGTACTTGCATAAGGCGAACAGATACAACTAAGGTGACTGCCCTAAGATTATTGCCAACCTGGGAAGCCTTTTCTGGGCAGCCAACAAGCCTATGACGGCCATGAATAAATGCGTTAAATGACCGGCTTGCGCATTCTAAACTGGGACTCCTACTAGTGATTATTCTCTGTTTGTTTGGGGATTGTGACACTGGCTAAAAAGACCAGCTTTCTATTTAAGTGTCCTTTTCAAACTGGAAACATGAGAAGATTGTTTCTGGGCAGCCACTATTTTTAGAGTGTGTGCTCTGGGAGCACAATGATGGTGCTTCAGGGAGCTAATCCCGGTCTCTTTTGTTACAAGGAAACTGATGGGCATCCTTCTACAATTTCTCTAAATAAGCCAAGCCACACTTCCAGAAGCCTTTGGTGTGGTACGTAACACAAAGACCATTGAAAAGCTGTGTTTCAGCACGGCCAAAACTCCCTCTCGAAAAGGGATCTTTCCCAGACCAGCTCTTTAAGGAAATGAGATGTGGAGGAATACAGGCTAAACTGGGAAGTGCCTTCTCATAGACATCTGGGGAAAGGGAGCACTAAAGGGTCTTCTCTCAACCCTCAGAAATAAGTACAAACATCAAGTTAGGACTTTTCCCTGGAATTAAAAATATCAAAAGATTAATGCTCAGGATCTATGCTGTGTGCATCACCTTAAAAACACTTTTAATTTGGAAGTAATTCCAAGCTTATAGAAAAGCTGTAAGAAAAAAAAAACACAAAATACTTGTATACCCTTTATTTAGATTTATTTGTTAACATTTTAATCAATTTGCTTTATTATAGATTCTCCCTCTTTCCCATTCTCTCTCTCCATACATACACGCACATGAGTACATACAATATATATATTCTGGGAATGTGTGTGTTATGTGCATTAAAAACTTTGTTTTTTCCTGGACGCTTTAAAAGTAAGTTCCATACATCATTGTCCATTTCCCCTAAATAACCCCAGGGTGTATTTACTAAGGACAGGAATTCAAGTCAAGAGCTACTCTATTTGAGGGCACCTGGCTGGTTCAGCTAGTGGAGTGTGCAACTCTTGATTTCAGGGTTCTGAGTTTGAGCCCCACATCACTGGATATAGAGATTACTTAAAAATAAAATATTTTAAAAAGAGAGAGAGAGAGAGAGAGAGAGAGAAACTATATTTGAGGAAACACACCCAAGGAGCCTCATTCACACCTGGACCTGATCTCAATGATGAGATCCTACAATCCAGGCTCGAGCCTGAGATCATAATGTGGATTTTGGAGAAAGGGGTGAATATATATTGCAGACAGAAGAAATGTCAGTTGTGATCAGAGGGCAGGCTGTGGTGCAGCAGTGTTGCTGGAGCCCATTTCCCCTCCCCTTAAGCCCAGGCAGAACTCTGTGACCACTTCAATGAATGCAGCAGAAGTGCCATTGTGTTACATGTAAGGCTAGGTCATAAAAGGTGATATAACTTAAGCTGATTACTCCTACCCTCCACTCCACACGCACAGGCACACACTGCTCACCTTTGGGTGAGCCTTGTGGGGGAAGACGTAGCACATTGTCTCAGTGGCAAAAGCTGGAAAGCTAAGGAATGGAATCCTCTGAAGCCTTACTCACTCACACGCCAGATGGCTGGTGCCTGCTGTGGGCTGGCTAGATGGAGGAGAGGTTAGCTATCTCCACTGAATCTTGCCCAAATCACAGATTCATAAGCAAAATAAAAATTGTCATTGTTTTATGCCACTAAGTTTTGGGGGTAATGTCTTGAGCAGCAGTAATAACCAGAATCACAATCACATGCAATGGCAGGGGCAAGCTCACAGGTAGAGACAAATATATACGTACTGGCATGTAATTGCATTTAGTGCTCTAGGACTTCAGAAGAATGAAAATGTTTGAGGTCAAGGAGGGATGGAGTATCGAGGGTAGAGAAACTCCTTATATTAATGTTTGCATAATGCAAGATGGGGTGTAGTTAATAAATGCACATAGGGATCTGTAACTAGAACTTAAGTCTGCCCTTCTCTGTTTTTGTTCCATAGTTCCATTTTTCTAGTACATAGAAACTAGAAAATTTGGGTTCATTTAGCACTGTTCCTGGGAAAGTTTGCTATTGAATCTAGTACGTGGTCTGAGCTACTAATGAAGAGAGTTTTTCTGAGTGGGGGGAAATCGAGCCCTTTCCTATGGAATTTCTGGGGACAGTCTTAGTATCTACTGAGTACTCCCTCACACTTCAGTATGAATTAATTAGGATGTTGGTATTATTTACTAATGTACACAAAAATATGTGGGCCTAAACAATCTCTGTTGAGTGACATCCAGGTTGAAGTTCATGCACAGATAGAAAGCTACCTTCAAGCATTAATCATCATACTTTAGCCTAATTCAATTCATTCTTGTAGAACAAATTTTAAGGGTGCCTATTGTCCCCAGAACCTTCTGTCAAGTATTTGTCCATTGATAGATCAAATAAATCACAGCAAAATAGAAATCTGATGAAAATCAACTAAGCTCTTAAAATCTACCTGAAAGCATTCCTCAAATGCTTACAATTCTTACCAACTGTTAGAAGTGAGAATTATTACCTTGCTAGTTAATAATGCATTTTGATTTTTCAGTTGTGTTAGTAGCTAGCATTTTTGTTCACATAAAGGGCATTTCTGATGAGACAGAGCTTCTTATCTTTTGAATTCTTCTTTATACCTCTGTGCCTTTATTTATACTTTTCTTCTTTCCTGGAATGCTCCCCCTCCCTTGCAGCATGGGGGAAGGGGCAAAGAGAGAGGGAGAAGGAATCCTCAAGCAGACTCCCTGCTGAGTGCTGAGGCTCCACCCCAGGACTCCAAGGCTACTGGGGCTCAATCCCAGGACCCTGAGATCATGACCCCAGCCAAAATCAAGAGTTGGCCATTCAACTGACTGAGCCAAACACATGTGCCCCTCTCTCTCCCCTCTTCTTTGCTTTCCTACCTCACTGGCTTCCCCTTCTCAGTCTTCTTGCTAGTTTCCCATCTCTGATTTTTTAATGTTGGAAGCCGCAGTTACCTTGAGAGTGAATCATGTCCTGGGAGATCTCATCCAGTTTCATGACTTCAAGTATCATGACTCTCTAATGACCTCTCAATTTCTATCTCCAGCCAGAACCATTTCTCATGTCAGACAAAACTTTAACTCTCTATTCAACATCTCTGCTTGGATATCGAACAGACATTTCAAAAGTAACAGGTCCAAAGCTGAGCTCCTGAACTTGTTCCACAAACCTGCCCCTCTATTGTCTTCTATTCTACATCTCAGTGAATATTAATTTTAGCTTCCTAGTTCCTTTGGCCACCAAGTTTGAAGTAGATATTCTCTGACATGTCCCAATTCAGTCTATCAATAAATCTTGTTGGCTCTTCCTTCAAAATATTATCTTGGACCCAACTGGTCCCCCTTAGCCCTCCCTGCCTGGATATCTGCAGTAGCCTTCCAACTGGTCTCCCCATCTTTACCCTTTCTTTCTTTCTTCTTTCCTTCCTATCTTTTTCTTTCTTTTTTAAGTAAACTCCACGCCCAACGTGGGGCTCAGACTCACGACTCGGAGATGAACAAGAGTCATATGCTCTCCCAACTGAGCCAGCCAGGCTCCCCTCTGTCTTTGTATCCTTTCATCTCTTCTCTCACTCTGGTTCATTTTCACCACATCAAAGAGATCCATTTAAAGTGTATACAGATCTCTTCTCTTTGCAAAATCCCACAATGGCATCCCATTTTCTAAATAGTAAGAACCAAACTCTTCAGGGACAATCTACCTCTAACCACTTCCCTCAGTATTCAGTCAGACTTGCTCCTTGTTGATCCTTATACTGGCCAGGATGCTCTTGCCTCAGTGCCTAGGATATCCGCAAGGTTCACTCCTTCATCTCCTTCAGATTTTGGCTTAAATATCCTCCTCTCTGACTATTCTATTTTAAAATACAACCTTCATCTCAGCACTTCCTGTCTCCTTTCTCTGCAGTTTTTCTCCACAGAACTTGTTACCAATGGACTTAATATTATTTTACTTATTTTTTTTAAGATTTTATTTATTTATTTGACAGACAGAGATCACAAGTAGGAAGAGAGGCAGGCAGGCAGAGAGAGAGGAGAAAGCAAGCTCCCTGCTGAGCAGAGAGCCCGATGAGGGGCTTGATCCCAGGACCCTGTGATCATGACCGGAGCTGAAGGCAGAGGCTTTAACCCACCGAGCCACCCAGGCGTCCCTGTTTTACTTATTTTGTCTTTCTTTTTCCACTAAACTGTTGATTTCATAAGACCAGGAATTTTTCTTTGGTCAATTCGATATCTTCAGGACCTAGGATGATACCTGTTACATACTAGGCACTTTGGATTTGTTGAAGGAATGAATGAATGGCTGATTTCTTACTGGGTCCTTCAAGACTCCCATCCCCCAAGTCTTCCCTCCCTCCCCCACTCCTTTATTTTGGACTCTCCGTATTCTCACTTCCCATAACATACTATATTTGTCTTGATCATAGTACTTCTTAGAGCCTTTAGAAAGAATTCATCTTTGTATTCCCTAGGGTTGTGCACCATCTTTTGCACACAGAAAAATGCTTAATAAATTTTAAAATAAACTATTTGCATTCATACCAAATTTGGGGGCAGTGGGAAGAAGTTAGACCCTGAGTGAGAAACTTCTGAACTTCCTCTGTTTTTATATGAATTTCCTTCCTTTTTCAAAGAAACCCAGATTGGATTCCACCCCCACCCCCAGAATGCCAGTAAATGAATATAATCGCCAAAAAACTTTTGGCCAACTGCTATTTTATAGCTTTCAAATCCTTTTGGAAGAAAATTTTGGGATTTTTAAAAATACTACTTGTTGGGTCAGGACCACCAAGCAAAAAGTTTTACCTAAATCTAGATCCTAACTCACATACTGCATATCTAGCTTCACCTACTAACTCTTTTTTTTTTTTTTTTTAAGATTTTACTTATTATTTGACAGAGAGAGAGAACACAAGCAGAGGGAGTGGGAGAGGAAGAAGCAGGCTTCCCGCCGAGCAGGGAGCCCGATGTGGGACCCGATCCCAGGACTCTGGGATCACGACCCGAGCTGAAGGCAGACACCTAACAAGTGAGCCACCCAGGCGCCCCCACCTACTAACTCTTTTTTTTTTTTTTTAAGATTTTATTTATTTGTTCGAGAGAGAGAAAGAGAGAGAGAGCGTGAGCACAGGCAGACAGAGTGGTAGGCAGAGGCAGAGGGAGAAGCAGGCTCCCCGCCAAGCAAGGAGCCCGATGTGGGACTCGATCCCAGGACGCTGGGATCATGACCTGAGCCGAAGGCAGCTGCTTAACCAACTGAGCCACCCAGGCATCCCCTACTAACTCTTTTGAAGACTAATGATTTACCCCATCCTCATCCACTGTGAACGTCAGACTTTTTGAATTATACCATAATTACTAGTTATTAAATACCTACATGTAGGCAGGTACGTCTCTGTATCAGAATTTTTTATTAACACACTTGATTTTTTAGAGTTTTATGTTTACAGCAAAATTGACCAGAGTACAGAGATTTCCCATATAACCCCTGTCCCCATGCGCGTATAACCTTCGCCATCAAAATAATAGCTATTAATCAAAAGGAAGCCGAGAGTGAAGAAAGGGAGGACAATTAGACAAATAGCACATTGGTAGTTCAGTAAAAGGTGGAAGACAGAATAGAAGCATTGTATTAATAGCCAGGTGAGAAAAACTCAGCCTGACCTAAAAAAAAAAAAAAAAAAAAAAAAAAAAAAAAAAAGATTTAAGGTGGCAAGAGAATGTACGTAATGTACATACAAAAGATAATAAGATCGTAGAACTTAAGAATTGGAAAAAGCCTGATTGAGTATAAAGCCTTCATCTAGTAGACAAAGAAATCAAAGTCTAAAGTATCCAGCTAGAGTTGCCATTTCTCAAATATCTAACAAAGCCTATTAATATGATCAGCTGAACTTCAGATGACTTCACAAAGTGATTTAGAACCTAGAAACTGAAGTAAGGCATGTCTTAGATTGTTCAGAACTAGATTCTGATTATTCTATGTTCTAATGCTGATTAGAATTCAATTAATGTACTTATTCTTAAACTTATACTTTCTATTTTGTTGGAAAAGACTGGCCTGAGTAAAATGCAGTTGTCCTATTAGAAGGAATAAGATCAGAGGAGGACTAAGAAGCTGCTTGATTTTTCAGGAGCTAACAACAACAACAACAACGACAAGAGCCACAGCAACAGCTGCTGGTGAAACCGGCCACAATACCCCTTCCCTAACCTTTGTGAACTGTTAATTTGAAAGAGATACAGGGGCGCCTTGGTGGCTCAATGGGTTAAAGCCTCTGCCTTTGGCTCAGGTCATGATCTCAGGGTCCTAGGACTGAGCCATATTGGGCTCTCTGCTCAGCGGGGTGCCTGCTTCTCCCCCCGCCCACTGCCTGCCTCTATGTCTACTTGTGATCTCTCTCTGTCAAATAAATAAATAAAATCTTTAAAAAAAGAAAGAAAGAGGGGCGCCTGGGTGGCTCAGTGGGTTAAAGCCTCTGCCTTCAGCTCAGGTCATGATCTCAGAGTCCTGGGATCGAGCCCCACATCGGGTTCTCTGCTCAGCAGGGAGCCTGCTTCCCTCTCTCTCTCTGCCTGTTTGTGATCTCTGTCTGTCAAATAAATAAATGAATAAATAAAAAAAAAGAAAAGAAAGAAAGAGATACACATACAACCTCATTGCTGCTGTGGTGGGGGAGGGCAGTGTGGAGTTACTATAAAAGAGTAAACATTACTCAGGTTCAGTGGGTAGTGTAAATTGTTTGCCAAACATGGATTGTGGTTAAGACACCTTCTAAAGTAGGTCTAAGTTAAAGGCCCTCACTTTGAATGTTTTACTTCTCTCCCACTCTTCATTTTAGTTTATGTATCTTGTGAGTCAGAAGCTCTTAGGGAATGGGCCCTGTTGAAATTTTGCCAGAGTTACGCACCTTTTAAAGAATGATAAACAGAAAGGAGAAACACCTTTAGATGTAAATGAGAGAATGACTGACATCTCTTTAGTCATTCTTAAAATGTTTTGTCCAGGGACGCCTGGGTGGCTCAGTTGGTTAAGCAGCTCCCTTCGGCTCAGGTCATGATCCCAGCGTCCTGGGATCGAGTCCCACATCGGGCTCCTTGCTTGGCGGGGAGCCTGCTTCTCCCTCTGCCTCTGCCTGCCATTCTGTCTGCCTGTGCTCGCTCGCTCTCCTCTCTCTCTGACAAATAAATAAAAAAAAATCTTAAAAAAATATTTTGTCCAGGTTTATTTATTTATTTAAAAGATTTTATTTACTTGAGAGAGAGAAAGTGAGAGAGCACGAGTGGAGGGGGATCAGCAGAGGGAGAGGGAGAAGCAGACACCCCGCTGAGCCGGGAGACCAATCCAGGGGTTTAATCCCAGGACCCTGGCATCATGACCTGAGCTGAAGGCTGACACTTAACAACTGAGCCACCCATGTGCCCTTTGTCCAGGTTTTATTTTTTTTTTTAAAGATTTTATTCATTTATTTGACAGAGAGAGAGATCACAAGTAGGCAGAGAGGCAGGCAGAGAGAGAAGGGGAAGCAGGCTCCCTGCTGAGCAGAGAGCCCGATGTGGGGCTCGATCCCAGGCTCCTGAGATCATGACCTGAGCTGAAGGCAGAGGCTTAACCCACTGAGCCACCCAGGCGCCCCTCTTTGTCCAGGTTTTAAATGAAAATGAATTTCATGTCTAGAAAAGCAGGGATTCAGTTCTGTGTTGTTAGGATTTGTGATAGGTAATGACAAAAATCAGTTTAAATTGATATTAATGTTAGCAAGGTAAGAGGAAATTGGCTTTCTCGGACACTCTTCATTAGAATGTAAATTGATCCAAATCTTTCTAGCAATTTGGCAACATCTGCTATTAAAACTAAAGGTGCAAAAAAAAACCAAAAAAACTAAAGGTGCATAGTCTTAGACTCTGGAATTCAGCTTCTGGAAATTCCATCTACAGAGATTCTCACATTTGTAAAGGGGATATATGTACTGGGATGTCAATTGCAACAATGTTTGTAATATTGAAACCCTTGAAAATAATGTTTATCAACAGATGATTGGTTAATTATACATTAACTACATAAAATTGGCATATTATGTATGTTAAAAAATAAGGTAGATCTATAAGCTGACACAAAAAGCAGTTTGAACTATACTATTGAGTGAAAGAGAAATTGCCAATCAGTATGTAGACTATGAAGAAGGTATGTAGTGGGTATAGTTACAGAAAACTGGAAGCATACATACCCCTGGGGAATGAGATAGGGTGAAGTATACTTTATATACTTGTATACTTTATATACACTTTTTTAATTGGTGGAAAAACTTTTTTTTGACATAGAATATATATTATTTTCATTAAAAGTAACTTGTTTAAAGTTATATTTTCATTTACTCTAAAATACATTTTTTAAAAGATTTTATTTAGTTTATTACTTGAGAGAGAGACTAAGAGAGAGAGAGAGGATGAGAAGGTGAAGGGTCAGAGGGAGAAGCAGACTGCCTGCTGAACAGGGAGCTTGATGTGGGACTCAATCCAGGGACTCCAGGATCATGACCTAAGCCAAAGGCAGTCGCTTAACCAACTGAGCTATCCAGGCACCCCAAAATACATATATTTTTAAAATATAACGGTGACTACATCCTCTTATTTTGTCATTATAAAGAGACAGGTACAAAATACTAGAAAAAAACCCCAATTCTGTAGTCGTACTTCATACACTGTTGGCTTCATTTTGTGGCAATCAAGTTAAACATAAATGAGTTGCTGTTGCATACCTTCTTTGCTGTATTGATGTCCCTGTCTATGACCTAAGCTTCTTTGGCAAGTATTAAAATGACTCTGCCCTATTCCTATGTTATTTCTCTGGGAGTACAAACTGAGGAACACTGTCATTTAGGTTGCTCAACTGGAAGTAGAAATTACATGCTGGTCTCCCATGCTTTAAATCTTCATATGGACAGCTCTTTCACGGGCATGTAATTATAGTTAAAACAATGGTTCTCCAAGTGCAACCTAATGCTTGAAGTCAGGTGGCTGGCCAACTCTTCACTGGATTAAGTGAAATATAATGAAAGTGAACAAAGTAAATGATGGATAGGATTCCTTTCAGCATGACAAGTGGGCTTTAGATTTTCTACATCATCAAACTTTAGTACTGTGTCAATTTTAAGTTATAGAGGGATATTTAACATTTGACTGCCGGATACTGTGTAATACAAACCAAAAGGCAGGCCTTAATCCCAGCTTAACATTTAAAATTCCCATCAGACATAACTATCTGCTTCACTGCCTTCAATAATATGCTTAATTTAACTCAGACAAAGGAGAAATACTATTTCTTAGTTTGCTATTTCAACTCACAATTTCGAGAAGTGTTTAATCCATGGTAAACTCTATGATGGGATGAACATTTTTATGGCCCGGAATGCAGGTCTGAAACCAAGGAGGAAATTTTAAAGGTTCCTGTGTGTTATTACTGCTCTAAATCTTTCATTATAAAGTTTATATTCTACTCTTTCCTATTTTATTTATTTATTTTTTAATTTTATCATTATTTTTTTAAAGATTTTTATTTATTTATTTATTTGACAGAGAGAGATCACAAGTAGACAGAGAGGCAGGCAGAGAGGGAGAGAGAGAGAAAGAGAGAGAGAGGGAAGCAGGCTCCCCGCTGAGCAGAGAGCCCGATGCGGGACTCGATCCCAGGACCCTGAGATCACGACCCGAGCTGAAGGCAGCGGCCCAACCCACTGAGCCACCCAGGCTCCCTCTTTCCTATTTTATAATAATTTACTATTTCATGTGATTAAGTCCAATCCTAGCCCCACCTTTCAAGTGGGGCAAGTACTACAAAGAGCTACAATTTGCTTCTAATTTCACCGTAAATCAAATGGGTAGATAATCACTCAGGGCTATCTTTGGTAGACCAAGGTTGTCTTTAGGTATTGATTATTTGAGACAGTAATGATGCTTAGGTATGTTGCAGTTGAACTCTTGAGGGTCTTTTCTCCTGCAGGTGAGTCCTTAAGATTCATTTCCCAGTAATTATGATAATCTAACTGCAGGCTGAAGATGACAGAGTTGTTTTGTCTGGAGTCTTCTGTCTATACCAAACTAATGATCTGGAAATGAAAGGCTTTGAAGTGGGTTCCCAACCCCCTCATTCATGGCCTTTTAGTAATGAAACTAATCTGAGGTCTTAAAATTAACTGCCTCACGGTGAACTGGAAAGGGCGGCACAGTGACTAATGCCACGCTGCTGATCTGGTCTGCCAGGAAAGGCGAGTAGAGAAACAAGAGTATTGCCTTCTTTCTCTACCAGGGTGTATCATAATCTGTTGGCTTTAGGAACTAAAATCCTTTTGCTGGCTCTGAATTACCTGACTGGCACCTCCTGTCTAATCTAATCCAAATGGTTCTTTTTCAAAGTTATTTCCTTATCTAAAAGCTTTACACTGTGACTTTGAGAGTGAAGACTAACAGAAACAAATTGAATAGGGCTTAAAAAGCGAGGAACTGAATAATATACAACTGTGTATAGAATACAAGTGCGTATTGTGTACTGTGTGTATGTATATATATATACACATAGTGTATATATACACAACTATATATATTTATAGACACGCGTGTGCGCGGACACACACACACACACACACACACACACAGTTGACTTTTCAACGAGAGGGTCAGGGGCACCAACCCTCCTTGCATAGGCAAAAATCCTTGTATCACTCCCCCAAAACTTTACTACTGTTGATTAACCAGAGCCTTGCCAATAATGTAAACAGTTAACATATATATTGCATGCTATATGTATTATATACTTTTTTTTTTTTTTTTTTTTTTAGTGGCTAATCCAAGCCATTTGGGTCTTTAAGAGTTTATTTATTTGAGAGAGAGAGAGAGAGCATGAGAGGGGAGAAGGTCAGAGGGAGAAGCAGACTTCCCATGGAGCTGGGAGCCCAATGTGGGACTTGATCCCGGGGCTCCGGGATCATGACCTGAGTGAAGGCGGTTGCTTAACCAACTGAGCCACCCAGGGGCCCCTGTACTATATTTTTAAAAAGATTATTTATTTATTTGACACAGAGAGAGAGAGACAGTGAGAGAGGAAACACAAGCAAGGGGAGTGGGAGAGAGAAGCAGGCTTCCGGCTGAGCAGAGAGCCGGATGCAGAGTTTGGTCCTGAGCCCAAGGTAGACACTTAATGACTGAGTCACCCAGGCACCCCTATATACTGTATTCTTATAAAATAAGCTAGAGGTGGGGCGCCTGGGTGGCTCAGTGGGTTAAAGCCTCTGCCTTCGGCTCAGGTCATGATCCCAGGGTCCTGGGATCGAGCCCTGCATCGGGCTCTCTGCTCAGCGGGGAGCCTGCTTTCTCCTCTCTCTCTCTCTGCCTGCCTCTCTGCCTACTTGTGATCTCTGTCAAATAAATAAAATCTTAAAAAAATAAAATAAGCTAGAGGAAAGAAACATAAGGAAAATACATTTACAGTACTATATGATATTTATGGGGGAAAATCCACATACAAGAGGACTCCTGGAGTTCAAATTTGGGTTCATCTGAGTTCAAGGGCCAATTATACCACATCTATTGATCTGTCCATTGATGGACACTTGGGTTATTTCTACATTTTGGCTATTGAGAATATTTTTTTTAAAAGATTTTATTTATTGATTTGACAGACAGAGATCCCAAGTAGGCAGAGAGGCAGGCAGAGAGAGAGGGAAGCAGGCTCCCTGCTGAGCAGAGAGCCTGACTCAGGGTTGGATCCCAGGACCCTGAGATCATGACCTGAGCTGAAGGCAGAGGATTTAACCCACTGGGCCACCCAGGCGGCCCGGGAATAATATTCCATAAATATGGGTGTATAAATGTGTCCCTCATTCATTTCTTTTGGTTATATACTTACAAGAATCCTGGATCATATAGTAAATCTGGGAAATTCTGACACAACCTACAACAGAGACATACCTTGAGGACATTATGGTAAGTCAAAATAAGCCAGACAGGAAATGAGAAATACTGTTATGATTCCGCCCATGAGGTATTTAAAAATGGTTAATTCTGTATTTCACCACAATAAAAAACAGGTTTTTGAAAAGCAAGGGGCTCTGTTGTAGTAAGTCTTGTAAGCCTCACATCTCTGGTGGGGAGCAACTCCTGGAGAGAAACTAGCTAAACCTTTTGCAAGCAGCTTCCAGAGATTCTATACAAGAGCCAGGCTGAGTGGGAGGTGGGCTTGCAGACGTGAAAGGAAATCTAGAGTCAACTGGGGAATAGGGGGCAAACAGGATAACGTGAAAAGGAAGATATTCTAAACTTTTCACAGGGTTCATTTCTCCTTAGGGATCTCCCCACCAGGATTGAGAATGCTTTCGTCACAGGAAATCCTTGAGAGTCTCTTTGCTTTCACAATTCCCTCCTAGCCAAGAATTCCCATACCGTTAGGAGTTTCTCCCCTGCCCTCCCTTTTCTCTCACTGCACTCCTCACACCCCGGTTTCCTAAGATTCCACCCAAGATGGGGCCCGTCCAAGCACAGACCAACCGCCAGTTGCTCCAGCCCCGCCCCTCAGACGCCAGAACGGGTGAGCGGGAGACACTGCCACGAGCGCCCCGGAAGTCGCCTGCACAGGTGGGCGGAGGCTCCCGGGCCTTGAGCCTTGGGATTGGCGGGAAGCTGCGGGATGATGCGTTACGGGCGGGATCCAGCCCCTCCCCTACGCTCCTGCGCGCGGAGAGCGTGGGGCGGGGCGGTGTCTGTGGCCCCTGGCGGCCATTACCCGGAACAATCCCCGGCCTCGGGTCAGGTGACCCTCGGCGGGGCCGGTGGGAGGGGGGAGGGGGGAGGGAAGAGGGCGTGAGGAGGAAAGGGAAGGGAGGAGAGAGGAGAAGGGCGGAGTAGGAGGGAGGGGAAGGGGGCGGGGTGGGAGCGGGTCACGTGATTCGGCATGGAGGCGGTGGCGGCGGCCGGGAGGAGCTGCCGGGGCAGAAGCCGCACTTGTTAGTGTGGGGGGAGGAGGGGGCTGGGGGACGCCAACACCGTCACCCAGGGACGCCGAGTCGTGGGCGGGAGGGGGGTGGGGGCGAGATCAGGCTCCGACCCCCGGCCGAGGGGATGAGGGGAGCATGGGCGCCAAGGAGTCACGGATCGGATTCCTCAGCTACGAGGAGGCGCTGAGGAGAGGTGAGGGGGGAGGGGTCTGGGCGAGCTGCGGGGAAGGCCAACGATGGGCTGTCCCGGGGGTGGGTGACCGGGGAATGGGAGGAGAGGTTGAGGGCGTGGGGCGCCAGAGGCGGAAGGGAAAGGAGGCCTGCAATGGGGAATATTATTGGGGAGAAGGGTCGGGTGGGAGCAGTGTTTGGGAATTGGGACCGTATGGAAGGGGGAGCAGCTTTCCCAGAGAGAGAGGGGTATCTGGTGCTGGTAGGGAAATGCCCGTGCTGTTTGGTGGCGTTGTTACCCTGGATGTGTCCAGGGAAGTCCTCTCCCCCCTTTCTTGGGTGGCACCAGCCCTTCCAGCCCCTCTCATCCTTTACTGCCATTTTCTCATATCACTCCTTCATAAAACCCGACAACATCCTAAGCTCGTACCCAACAGCCTTGGTTGGAAGGGAGAGGGGAGGCAGCTGCAAAGCCTTCTCTTTTTGCTGCTGGAAGCCCCTTCCAATTGTGGAGTCTCCGCCTTTTTCGAGGGGGGCCTTTGCCAGTCTCTAGGGGGCTATCATCACCCACTCCTGCCACCCCCTCACCCTTTGAGCAACTGACTTGGATGAGAAGGACCTGAAATTAAGTTGTATTTGAGGTGAGATGAGACTGGGCAGCTGGTGTTGCCACAAGACCTTGTCTTAGGTTTCATCTCCTTAGACGTTGGCCAGAGCCTTACATTGCACTTGATCCCCAGTTCTCACCCCCTCCTCCCCGCAAAATAGCATTCGGAAATCCAGCATTCTGATATTGTGTTATAGCTCCCTTTAGAGACCGGCCTTGCTGCCAGTCCTAGCCTGCTGCTTATTGGCTCTGATGCAGTGTGTTGTTAACAGCCCCAACCCCCTACCACTTACTCTGATACCGCTGTCCGTGATCACTAAAGCATACGCTAACTGGAAGTGTCTATTGCACAGTTTATGGCTGGAATGGGACTTAATTTTTCATGACTGGGAATTGAGTGTGTGTGTATGTATGTATGCTTGTATCTTTTCGGCATTTAATGGCTATTCTTGGTAAGAGGTGAAACATTTAAGCAGGTTGGATGCTTGGCATTATTGTTAACAGGTTTCTAAATCAAGAAACCAGCCATGCTTCAGGTGATGGTGTCAGTAGCTAAGGATACAAAATACAAATTGGATTAAAAGACAGGCATTCAAAGTGAGGATTTAGTAGTTAACTCTGTCCATATGTGGGAAAAAAGATAAACGCAGAGGGACATCACCAGAAAATAGAGAATTTAGATGTATTCATTGTGACCTGGCCAGAATAACAAAGATATGCTTTTTCTTTCTTTTTTCTACTGAACAGTGTAATGATTGTTCTTATGGACAATCTCCCTTGAACTTTTTTCTCAATATGAGAAATATTCCAAATTCTTGATGTGTTTCCAGCTCTAGTAAGCTAGTCATTTCCGGAATGCTGTAGAGCCTGACAGGTCTGGCCTCAGTTAGGCAATGGCTTACATGGCATGAAAGAGGACATCAGTCAAATTGGTTTATAGCTTCATGGTTCAGAAGTGTTCAGTTTCTTAACTTTGAGGGTGATGTAGCTGACATTAAAGGGATTTTAAAATTTAACTTTTATTAAACTCTACCTTGCTTACTCTCATATCAAACTTAAGATTTTATTTTTTTTATTATTATTATTTTTTTAAGATTTTATTTATTTATTTGACAGAGAGAGATCACAAGCAGGCAGAGAGGCAGGCAGAGAGACAGGAGGAAGCAGGCTCCCTGCTGAGCAGAGAGCCCGATGCGGGACTCGATCCCAGGACTCCGAGATCATGACCTGAGCCGAAGGCAGCGGCTTAACCCACTGAGCCACCCAGGCGCCCAAACTTAAGATTTTAGTACCTTTGTAAATATAAGTGAAGTTAATAGTTGGTGCATTTTAAACTGGTTTGATTGAAGGTCATTGTTCAATTTATTATGAAGTGTTTGCCTGTTGAATTTTAAAATGAATATTTGAAAAGGTAGCAAAGGTATTTGTTAAAACCTTTTAAAACTATCCTTTGTATAAATTTATGTTTTATTAGTTTTGCTTCAGAGGAAAAGAAAAGCAAAAGAGAGAAGCATGTTGATAAATAGTATTTCTAAATGTAAACCAGGAGCTTTTTAAAAAAGTGATAATTCTTTTGAACATACTGTTTACTGTAGAGAATGTTAGACTTTATTTTAAAATATATTTATTTATTTATTTGAGAGAGCATGCACATGAGTGGGGTTAGCGGGGTTAGGGTCAGAGAGGGAGAGGGAGAAGCAGACTCCCCATTGAGCAGGACTCAGATCATGACCCAAGCTGAAGACAGACGCTTAACCGACTAAGCCACCCAGGTGCCCCAAGTGTTAGGTTTTATTGTAGAACTTCTTTCCTATTTTTTTTCTTTTTAAGATTTTATTTATTAGACCGCGAGAGCATGAGATGGGGAAGGGGCAGAGGGAGAGGAGAGGGAGAAGTAGACTTCCCCGGGAGCAGGGAGTCCGACTTGGGGCTCCATCACTTGGACCCTGGGATCATGGCCTGAGCCAAAAAGGCAGAGGCTTAGCCAACTGAGCCACCCAAGTGCTCCTACTACAGAATTTCTTTTACTAAGATTATAGTAAGAATTTATAAAGCTTTTGATAGAGCTAAAAAATGGTTTGGGAACTTTGAGGGGCACGTGAAGAATCTAAATAGGTGTGGAAACTTCTGTCCCTAAAATCTTCCTTGTAAGGTGATTGGGGGTGGAGGTAGGGGGAGGATTGGACAATATACTATAGGTTTCATGAATCATAATACACATAAAAAGCAAGCTTGATAAGCTACTGAAATACCTACCCGCTTGGCTTTAGTTAAAATTATTGAGCATTAAATAATGCCTAACCGTAGTTAGGTAGTATTAAAAAAAATAGCCAGCTGTATATTGCTGCAAACAAACAGGAATTGCAGGCAGTTTATCTTCTAAAAGGGGCCTTGGGAATGGAGTGTTATGTTAATGACAGATAACGCTCACTGGACCTAAGTGAAGGCCCTGACTTCTCATTTACATTACAGAAGCTCTAGAAATTAGGAAGATTGGTTTTGCCTGCTGTTTTAGCTAGACTGTATGTCAGTTATATAAACATTCATAGTTTTCTGAAAGCATACCTTAAAATTTTTTTAAAAATTTTACTTAAAAATTTTTTTAAGGTAGATGTATTAGTGGTAGCTTTTATTTTTGGCCTCTTTCTATCTAGTCTTGAATAGAACACAAATAGGCTGTTCCTTGAAGGCTTGACCCTTGTTTAGATTGCTTGTATGTTCTGAAGTGTATCTACTATATTTCATGGGTACTGAGAATTTAGTAGCTATGTTCTTCTCTTCACTTCCTCTTGCATCTGAGTTTGTGGCTAGTGTATTCCTAAAAATATATTCTAAATGTTTGGAACATAGCATTAGAAAAAACATTGAATGAAAGATGAATTGCAGTTTAGAGTATTTCGGAACTCAAAGAAACCTTAAAAAAATCTCCAGTTCTTTATTCTTTCTTCCTGTTCCTCTCTCCTTTTCATCATTCTGGAAACAGAATTATAAGGCTTCCCCCTCTCCGCCCCAAGAATTGGCTGAATTAAAATTGTCCTTAGCTTTTAAACTGTGTTAATAAAGTGGGTGAATTTTTTCTAATCCCTTTAAGAGGAATTTGGCACTTATATTAGACTAAGTGGTTGGGTGATGAAATATATAGCATGTCAGAAAGTATGCTGTGGTTTCACGTTTTTTGAGAGCTCCATTGCTCATTCATTCAGCAAATTTTTACTGAGCGCCGCCTTTGACTTAGGCACTGAAGAAACAAAGACAACTAAGACCCTCTCTAGGAGCATATAGTCTGGTCAGTGGGAATAAAATAGTAAAACGTCTTTTTAAAGTTCTATTTTGTGTATATTTGATATGGACAGTATTTTCAAAAAGTAGTATATATATTATTTATGAATGATTAACATATAGTATGCTAAATGCTACAGTGCTTTAGAAGAAAGTGCTATAGGGATGTAGAGTGTGTGCTGGTGTATTGGCTTGAGAGTACCTAACACTATGCATTTCGTAGTATGTGCTCAATAGTTGTATGTTAAAGAATTTAATTTCTTCATCACTTAAAGGTTGTTGTCTTTGTTAGTGGAATAATTTTGTAATAGTTTAAGATTCCAGTACTTTGCATTTTGCTTATTATTCACCAGCCGTCATATGCTCTAAAACATTAACTCCCCAACCAAGATTTTATTCACCAAGTTTCATAGTATTAATATTAAAATTTCCCTGATATTATACTGCCTATGATATGATGTTAGTTGGCTTAGCATAATATATCATTGTATAACTGAAAATTTAATTTCACACTTGTTACCTTCTGGGATGCACTGTTCTCTCTTATTAAAGCACTTATTTGCCTTTGTCTGAATTTATTAAATTTACCAGTGAGCTCTCTTGCATTAGGGTGGAATTACAGGTTTAGGTTAAGCCATTTGCAAGTATACCTAATGAGCTGTTATTATATGTAAAGGAGAAAAATGGGACAACTTTAAGTTAGTCTACTTATATGTAGTCACCTAAGTAATTACACAGGCGCTGTTCTTCAGAATCCTCAGTTCAACACTCCATGTAAAGTGTCCATGACAAAGAGGAGATAAATACACCAATGAACCCTGGATTTGGGGAGGATGAGCAGAATGAGGTGACATCACTTCATGGTTAATGGCCTTCCCATTTACCAAACTGAACAGCTGTTGTTTGTGTTTTCTTGTTCATTGTTTGTCTTTGTGCGTGGTTAGGGAGACCTCACAGTGACAGCATTCAGGGTTGCTTCCAGAAAGACGTATTAAGTACGGAGAGTTGGGAATGTGGTTACCAACCAATTGTTAGGTGTTTTCTCAGGAGAAGGAAAAGATTTTTGGCACTTGATTATATGGTGGATCCCAGGAAAAGTCAGAGAAGTGATTATTGTTCTTTCTGTGACTGTAGGAAATCCGTTTTTGGATTTGAAGTACTAGAGGTTAATGCTGAGAGCTGGATTAGAAGCTTTGATGTTAAGTAGCTGCAGAGGTGGAGGGATTTTATTTATGAATTCAAAGTTTGTGGTTTGATTTGGGACAACACGGAGACTAGAGGGAATTATGCTAAATGAATGAGACAAAGGTAAATACCATATGATTTCATTTACATGGAACCTAAAAAACAAAACAAATGAGTAAACCAACAGCAACAAAGAGCAACGCGCTCATAAATATAGAGAACAAATTAGTGGTTGCCAGAGAGGAGAAGGGTGGGGGAATGGGTGAAATAGGTGAAGGAGATTAAGAGGTACAAACTCCAGTTATAAAATAATTAAGTCATGGGGATGGAAAGTACAGCACAGAGAATATAGTCAATAATATTGTAATAGCTTTGTATGGTGGCAGATGCTAACTATCCCAATCATGGTGAGTATTTTGTCACGTATATAGTTGTCAAAACACATAAAACTTAATATATTGCATGTCACCTATACTCCAATTAAATGGTTGATGGTCTGGTAATGGTACTGAGAAGACTTCAGTAGAACTGGGTAATGTTCATACCATATCCAGAAAGCATGGCTTCTCTAATCAGGGGTTGTTTATGCTTCAGCTTTTACCCTTTGGGCTTCATGATAAATGTGTTTAAATTGAGCCAATCTAAGGGTACCTGGCTAGCTCAGTCCTAAGAGCAGTGCCTCTTGATCTTGGGGTTGTGAGTTTGAAGCCCACGTTGGGTGTAGATTATTTAAATAAATAAATAAGCAGAATCTGCTTTTAAAGATTTTATTTATTTATTTGACAGAGAGAGAAAAAAAGAGTACAAGTAAGGGGAGAAGCTGGCCAAAGGAGAAGCAGGCTCCCCACAGAGCAAGGAGCCCGATGCAGGACTTGATCCCAGGACTCTGGGATCATGACCTGTGCCAAAGGCAGATGCTTAGCCAACTGAGCCTCCCAGGTGTCCCTCGATATCTGCTTTTATTTTATTTACTTTTAAGATTTTATTTATTTATTTGACAGAGACAGCGAGAGCAAGGGGAGAGGGAGAGCGAGAAGCAGGCTTCTTGCTGAGCAGGGAGCCGTGTGGACCTTGATCCCAGGATCCTGGGATCATGTCCCAAGCTGACGGCAGATGCCCAACGACTGAGCCACCCAAGTGTCCTCAAAATCTACTTTTTTTTTTTTTAAGATTTTATTTATTTGTTTGACAGAGTGAGAGAGCACAAGCAGGCAGAGCAGCAGAGGGAGAGGGAGAAGCAGGCTCCCCACTGATCAGGGAGTCATGCACAGCTTGATCCTAGGATCTTGGGATCATGACCTGAGCTGAAGAAAATTGCTTAACCAACTGAGCCACTCAGGCACCCCAAAATCTACTTTTAAAAAAATAAATAAATTGAGCCGTGCCACCTCTTTCTGTATGCTGATAAAATTCTTGTTGCTATTATCTAATAATAAAGATCTCTTGGAAGTCAAAGGTGCATAGTTAATTACTGACAAAAGCCTGATAAAAGGCTTTTAGAAGACCTGTCTATTTAAAGATGAAGGCCTTCTTTTAATACCCTTCTTTATTATGGATTTAGTGTTAACATGAGGCTCTTTTTTTTTTTTTTTTTGAAGATTTTATTTGTTTATTTGACACAGAGATCACAAGTAGGTGAGAGGCAGGCAGAGAGCCCCAATCCTGGGCTTGATCCGAGGACCCTGAGATCATGACCTGCACCGAAGGCAGAGGTTTACCCCAATGAGCCACCCAGGCGCCCCAACATAAGGCTCTTTTGATCTCAGGGAAATCTCAAGTGTATCACTATCTTGTAAACAAGATTCAGAAAAATTGATACATCAAGACTTTGCTATATGGTTCTTGGAGTCCTTGATATTGGACTGCATTAAAAGAAAACTGTGCTAAAGCGAAGTTTTACAGGGCCACATGGGTGGCTCAGCCAGTTACACGTCTGCCTTGGGCTCAGCTCCTTATCCTAGGGTCCTGGGATGGAGCCCTCTGTGGGCTCTCTGCTCAGCAGGGGACCTGCTTCTCCCTCTTCCTCTGCCTGTTGCTCCCCCTGCTTGAACTCTCTCTCTCTGTCAAATAAATAAATAAAATCTTTAAAAAAAAAAAAATGAAGTTTTACAGAGTAATTCTCCAGCTTCTCTTTCATTTCCATAGAGAAGTTAGATTGTTTTGGCATTGTAGCCCTTGAGGGAAAAGGCTTTTATTTAAGGTTTTTCTAATGACTCATGAAAGACTCTAAAGAGATCTGTTAGGAAAAGGACCCTTCTGTCAAAGTCCTCCCCTGGTCTTTTTTCCACCATAGTAAATGGTACCATTATTGTAACAGTTGCTAAAACCAAGAGTCTCTGGACATCCTCAATTCTTCCTCTTTCACCATCTGACCTATCTTCTTATCCTCAGTTTGAGTCTGTCATCTAGTTCTGTTAGTTTGGTATCCAGTCCAGTCTTTTTACTTCTCTTCATCTTCCCTGCAACTACTCTAGTCCCAGCTGCCATCATCTCTTGCTAAGCTACTTTGCTGTGCTTTTCTGGTTTCACACAGCAGCCAGTATAGTCCTGAAATTAAAATCAGATCCTGTTACTCCTCCTCTCAGCCTGGAAAGGCTGCCTTCAGATTTTCACAGGTCTGGCTCATTCGTCATACCTAAATTATGAGCTCTGATGGCCACAGTGAGGCCTTCTCTTACTATCTTATACGAAGTGGGCTGTCAGTAGTGGGCTGTCAGTATTGCACTGTTCTGTATGGTTCATTCAAAGCCTTTGTCATAATATGTAATTAACATGTTTATTGTCAGACATGATGGTGAATCTCCACTGCCAGAATTAGGTGCAGTGCTGGGTATATTTTAAGTGCTAAGTAAATATTGAATGGCTGCGTGAAGGTATAAATATATAAATGTTAGAAGATTTGGAGAACTTGCATAATGTTTGTAAGGTTGGAGGTGAAGGATCGAGTACTGATAGGGATTGAGTAAACTAAGCGATGTATTGATCCCAAGATTTCTTTTCCTTTAATCAACTTAAAAAAATGTACTAAACATTCTGAATGATAGTTAAAAATGTAAGAGCCTTAAGTATAGTATGTAATTTTGTCTGTTCAGATATTGAAGTTTAGAAAGCTAATTAAATTCCTGAGTAGACATTAAGAGACTAGTATGGCATTAAGTATTATGTTCATGAACACTTGAGAATGTCTTTTGGTACAATATAATATTTAATAATTTTGCCCATGAAATGATTTATTTTTACATAGTGACTTTCATGTGCTTTTCATCTGTGATGACAAGTAGTGTCTTCTGACAAATGCAAGGTTAGAGTTACAAACTTTTTTGCTTAAAATGTTGTACAGTGTTACTTTGGAAGCTGAGAATAAAATTCACATCAACACAGAGTGCTCTCATTGGTTCTAAGTAGTCCAGGTGATTTAAAAATGAATTTTAGGGGTGCCTGGATGATTCAGTTGGTAGAACATGTGACTTTTGAACTTGAGGTCCCGAGCTCGAGCCCCACATTGGGCATAGAGCCCACTAAAGAATAAATAAATAAAATTTTACTTTTTTGGGGGGGCCCAAGGTTCTTTTTGTCTTATATTCCATGGCTAGTGTTCCTCCCTCCCACCTTCTTTTCTTAGTCTTTTAGTTTTAAAAGACTTTTATGACAGTGATATACGTGCATACTTCAGAATCAAATGGTTCTACAGGGTTTGTTATGAAAACAGTAGTACTGTTTTCCTCTCTCCCTTGCCAGTTTTCCTCTGCTTAACTGTCCAGTACTTTAATATTTTAAATTTATTAATTTGGTCTTTACATTATATCTCCAAATAATATATTTATGGTGATACTTTTTTTTTTCCCATTTAAGGACTATTTAATTACATCCCACTATTAAAGATTAGGATTTAGCTCTTAATTTCACTGCTGCCTGTCCTCCAGATACACACACGTGCTCTTTCTATAGTCCCATTTCTTCATCTTGGTGTGTGTATGCGTGCGTGTGTGTGCTTTTAAGATTTTATTTACTTATTTGTCAGAGAGAGAGAGAAAACACAAACACAAACAGGGGAAGCAGCAGGCAGAGGGAGAAGCAGGATCCCTGCTGAATAAGGAGCCCAATGCAGGACTCCTTCCTAGGACTCTGGGATCATGACCTGAGGCAAAGGCAGATACTGAACTGGCTGAGCTACCCAGGTGCCCTGGTATATGTATTTTAAAATTTTGGTTAAATCATTTTTCAGTGTTTACATAATTAGGTCTTTATAAATGCTTTTCACAGCTAAGCAGTTACTAGGATTACTTTTCCTTTCCTGTATACTTGATTTCCTCCTAAATATTTCCTGCAATAATTGCCTCCTATTTTATTTGCTTAGGTTTCTATTTACTGTAATTCAATCCCAAAAGTTCCAGTCCAGTTGTTAAATCTATCCATGTGTGTTTTTTTTTGTTTTTTTTTTTTAAGAGAGATTTTATTTGAGGGAAAGATAGAGGTAGTGTGAGAGAGCATGAGTAGGGAGGAGAGGGGAAAAGCAAGCTCCCTGCTGGGCAGGAAGCCCAGCATGGGGTTCAGTCCCAGGATCCTGGGATCATGACCTGAGCTGAAGGCAGCTGCTTAACCGACTGAGCCACTCATGCACCCAAAATCTGTCCATATGTTAATATACATCAGATGTTCATTCAGTTCATTATATTGGAAAATTATCTTGGAGCCTTTTGGCCTGCTCCAGTCTGTACCTATTGTCCTCATTTCACCATTATCCTGAAGATTTCCTTCACTGTTCTGTGTTGGATCTCCTGTTTTCTCTATTCCTTGTTTCATTTCTTGACTTACGGTGTTATTTTGATGGAACTCATCCTCTGGTAGCTTCCTGAAGAAGGGTGCATGGGAGGTAAAGCTTTAAGACCTTTATTCTTGAGGTGGTACTTTCTTACTTTAATTCTTATATCTCTGTTCTTCTGCTCAGTTTCCAAGAGGCTCTCCATGTTTTTTACCAAGTTATTTGAAAGTTCCTTTTTAGTAATTCTTATACTTGATCTCTGGTCATGTGGGTCTTAATTTAAGCCTTAGGGCAGATTCCTTGCATGGTCGGTTAGAAACTGAGGTAGAAACTAAATTTATTCCTCGCATGGTCGGTCAGAAACCTTGCTTTAGAATGCAGTTTTCTTGATCATGTACCACTAGGCTATAAAATTCCATGAGGGTGGGGGCATGTCTGTTTTGTTCACGGCTGCATTTCTAGCAACTGCATGTTGTTTGCCTTATGTTAGCTACTCAATACAATACTGAATACAGATTAAACTTTTAGAGAAAACTTTGTTCACGATAAATGTTCGTATGCTCATGGGTATATGCCTTGAAGCTTAAAACTCATATTTTTCTATGTATGTACATATATTTAAATGCATCTTTTGCCTTTAAAAATTGTTAGTTGTCGGGGCGCCTGGGTGGCTCAGTGGGTTAAAGCCTCTGCCTTTGGCTCAGATCATGATTCCAGGATCCTGGGATCGAGCCCCGCATCGGGCTCTCTGCTCGGCAGGGAGCCTGCTTCCTCCTCTCTCTCTCTCTCTCTCTCTCTCTCTTTCTGCTTCTCTGCCTATTTGTGATCTCTGTCTGTCAAAATAAATCAATAAAATCTTTAAAAAAAAATAAAAATTGTTGGTTGTATTAAAATGTTATTGTGTTATCTTTGGCTCTGTTTTAAAGTTGGTTTTGGAATCCATTTGTGAGCAGCTGTGGTAGGAAGCTGTGGTGGGATTAGAACAGTTGTTCGATTGGGGCGCCTGGGTGGCTCAGTGGGTTAAAGCCTCTGCCTTCGGCTCAGGTCGTGATCCCAGGGTCCTGGGATCGAGCCCCGCATCGGGCTCTCTGCTCAGCAGGGAGCCTGCTTCCCTTCCCCTCTCTCTCTGCCTGCCTCTCTGCCTACTTGTGATCTCTGTCTGCCAAATAAATAAATAAAATCTTTAAAAAAAAAAAAAAAGAACAGTTGTTCGATTAATAAATTTGGTTTAGAGATTCTTTAGTTTATGCAAGCATCCATAAATGAAATCTTTCACTGTGTGGAGTTTTATAGATCAGAAGTTATTCTTTGTGAGAGATGCTGAGGTAAGAATACCTCTTTATAGCTAATTATGGAAGGACAAGAAATTGCTGCTTCTTTATAGGTTTAGAGGTATAGTAAGGAATAATCAGTGGTGGAAGCATTTTTTTATTGTCACATCACTGGTACCACATAAATATAAATTGAAGTTGACAGAAGATTGCCAAGCAAATATATTTAACTGACTGAACCACCCAGGTGCCCGCCAAGCAAATATATTTAAATAATGAAAGAAATAGGATATCAACTGAGTGAACACTTGGCAATAAATAACATGTTCTAGAATAATGTTTCACTTTGAGTGGAGCATATTTTTTAATATTTCAATAGAGTCCCAAACGAAATGTAACTTCTTTTTCTACACATCTGCTTATATATTGTATAAGCAATATGATTTGCTTATATGTAATTTACCCACAGGCCTAAGCCAGAAACTTGGTTATCATTTGAGGCTCTTTTTTTTTTTTTTCTGTTCACATTTAATCTATCACAGTGTCCCTTTGATGCTACCTTATTATCTTTTGTTTCTTCTCCATCTTTAAAGTCATTGCCTTAGAAAAGGCCTTCATCTGTTCTTTGGACTATTACTAGTCTCCTGCCTTCTCAATCCATTCTTTGTATATCCACCAGAATAACCTTTCTGAAATGTCTTCATTTTATTCAAATGCTCATCAGTGGAAAGTACCCAACACCCTGTGGTTTGAAATCAGTCTTTAGTGTTGGGAAGCCCTGGTAGTTTCTCTGATTTGGCTTCTGCCTGAACACTCTGTGCCTTTGAAATGCTGCTTGCCAGATCCTTGAAATGTCTTCCTTTATTACTTATATTCACTAAAATGCACAAATGTTGCTATATAGCTTGATGAAATTTTAGCTGTATACCCAAGCAACCACCATGCAAAACCAAGATAGAGAACATTTCCATCACTCCAGTAGGCTTTCTCTTACCCTCTCCAGGTTGATACTGCCCCTATGAGGTCACCACTGTTTGGACTTCTGTCCTTATAGATTAGTTTCACCTAGTAATATAAATAATAAATCCTGTATAAATAAAATCGTAGAATATTTACTTTGTGTGTGCATGGTGAAATCATTTTTTTTTAAAAATGAGATGTGAACTCATTTTTTTTTTTTTAAGATTTTATTTATTTATTTGACAGAGATCACAAGTAGAGAGGCAGGCAGAGAGAGAGGAAGGGAAGCAGGCTCCCTGCTGAGCAGAGAGCCCGATGCGGGACTCGATCCCAGGACCCTGAGATCATGACCTGAGCCGAAGGCAGCGGCTTAACCCACTGAGCCACCCAGGTGCCCTGAACTCATTTTTAAGACCAAATTTTAAGCCTTTTCTTTATCAAGTAAGGTCCTGAAAAGATTACTAGTGTCTTGAAATTAGGGCAAGTGTGTTATTTTTTTAATTCTTAAATTTTATTATTATTTTTTAATTTTTTATTTTTTAAAAATTTATTTATTTGACAGACAGAGATCACAAGTGGGCAGAAAGAGAGAGGGGAGGAAGCAGGCTCCCTGCCAAGCAGAGAGCCCAAGGCAGGGCTCGGTCATCACCCAAGCCGAAGGCAGAGGCTTTAACCCACTGAGCCACCCAGGTGACCCTATTATTATTTTTTTAAAGACTTTATTTATTTATTTGACAGATCACAAGTAGGCAGAGAGGCAGGCAGAGAAAGAGACGGGAAAGCAGGCCCCCCGCTGAGCAGAGAGCCCGATGCAGGGCTCCATCCCAGGATCCCGGGATCATGACCCGAGCCAAAGACAGAGGGTTCAACCCACTGAGCCACCCAGGTGCCCCTTATCTTTTTTTTATTTTTTAAAAAGATTTTATTTATTTGACAGAGAGAGACACAGTGAGAGAGGGAACACAAGCAGGGGGAGTAGGAGAGGGAGAAGCAGGCTCCCTGCTGAGGGAGCCTGATGCAGGGCTTGATCCCCGGATCCTGGGATCATGACCTGAGCTGAAGGCAGATGTTTAATGACTGAGCCACCCAGGTGCCCCAAGTGTATTATTTTTGTTTTCAGGAGCTGGTGTAGTGGCTGGCATGAAATACATGCTTATTGATGAATTGACATGTGTCCTGGTCCCTGAACTGTCTGCCTCACTGGATCCTCATCCATCAAAACTAAGCCCAGCCATCAGGTCCTCTAAGTAGTCTTCCCTGATAGCACTCCTACTTTGCCTCTCCCTTTCTGCTGTCACACACTTTTATCATAGTGGTTATCCTGCTGCATTATAGCTGCTAGTTTAGTTGACTGTCTACTTTATGTGAGTTCTGAAATCCTTGAGAATAACTCTGGGGCCTAGAAGGTAATTAGGAGGGCTTATTAAAATGTTGATTGAATGAATGGGACAACTTAGTGCCCTTTGAATAGATAGAAAGCTGACAAAATAGAATTAATAGTAATAATCTGGTAAATTGTGTTTTTACAGGATAAATTATCATTGTTTCATGACAGTTATATAATATTTCAAATGTTCCAGGAATATAAACTTTTAAAATTTGGGTAAAAAGAATACCTGCTGGCCCTAAACTAAAATTACCTGAATCCATGAAGCACTGAGTTGAAAATATGAAGGAAAAAGGAAACACAGTCTTTTTTTTTTTTTTTTTAAAGATTTTATTTATTTGACAGAGATCACAAGTAGGCAGAGAAGCAGGCAGAGAGAGAGGAGGAAGCAGGCTCCTTGCCAAGCAGAGAGCCCGATGCAGGGCTCGATCCCAGGACCTGGAGATCATGACCTGAGCCGAAGGCAGAGGCTTAACCCACTGAGCCAGCTAGGCACCCCAGGAAACACAGTCTTATAGGCAATGACTTGTAGATTTGTAATTTGTTATAATTAGGAGCTTTGATTAAATTTAGTGCCAACATTTTGCAAGTGAGTCTTGATTTGATTGGTTTTGAGACACTCAAATTTTTCATATATAGCAGATACTTATTGGTGTGAATTGGAAGACATGATAAAATCATGGCAGAATTCCATGCAATTTTGGAACTTTTTTCAAATAATATACTTAATTTAATATGTACTTATTTTATTTTTTTTTTCAGAGAAAGAGTGCACATAGGTGCGTGAGGGGGGTGTGAGTGGGGAAGGAGGAGAGGGAGAGAGAGAGAGAGAGAATCCCAAGCAAGCCCATGCCCAGCACAGAGCCTGATGTGGGGCTCGATCTCACAACCCTGAGATCATGGCCTGAGCCAAAATCAAGAGTCCGGTGCTTAACTGACTAAGCCACCCAGGTGCCCCTCTACTTAAAATTTTTTTTTTTTTTTAAAGATTTTTTTTAATTTATTGAGAGAGAGGCAGTGAGAGAGAGCATGAGCTAGGAGAAGGTCAGAGGGAGAAGCAGACTCCCCGTGGAGCTGGGAGCCCGACGCGGGACTCGATCCAGGGACTCTGGGATCATGACCTGAGCTGAAGGCAGTCGTCCAACCAACTGAGCCACCCAGGCGCCCCAAAATTTTTTAATCTCTTAAATTTGGGCCAGATGGTTTGCTTCATTTCATATTTCTGTGATTTCTCTTATGTGAAGTGACTTTTTCTCTATCTTCATCTATTCTAATAATTTTATATTGTACAAGGTGTTGAGCGGGCAATATGAAGCTAGATTATAAAGGGTTCATTTTCATTTGATTTCACTCATCTTTCTGGACTTCTAGATTTTGCCTAGATAACTTCCCTGGAGCATTCTTGGACTATAGAGCACTTATCTCCTTTGAATTCCTATGACTCTTAATTTGTATCCTTGGTTATTTGAATATTTTTGCATATATATGGTATTGTTTTATGTGTTAATTTTTTAAATGTGTATTAATTTAATCTCCCCACTTGATTTAAAGTTGGTTTTGTTTTTTTAAGATTTTTATGTATTTATTTGACAGAGATCATAAGTAGGCAGAGAGGCAGGCAGAGAGAGAGCGAGCCAGGGAAGCAGGCTCCCCGCTGAGCAGAGAGCCCGATGCAGGGCTCTGTCCCAGGACTCTGAGATCCCCATGACCTGAGCCAAAGGCAGAGGATCAATCCTCTGAGCCACCCAGGCGCCCCTGATTTTAAGTTTCTTGAGGAGGAATCGCTTTTTTTTTTAAATCACTTTGCATTTTTTTTTTAAAATGCTGGTTTTTAAAAAAATGCTGGTTCTTTTTTTTTTTTAATGCTACTTTGCATTGTTTTAAGTTCAAATAGGTATTCAGCATATGCTTGATGATGGAGAGAACCAGATGGTTATAGTCATTGGTGACTTTATATAATTGTGATGTGTTGCTTTGTAAAATCAAGTTATCTTATTTAGTTTTCTTTTAAAATACATCCTTTAGGGGTGCCTGGGTGGCTTAGTGGGTTAAAGCCTCTGCCTTCGGCTCAGGTCATGTTCCGAGGGTTCTGGGATCAGCCCCACATTGGGCTCTCTGCTCAGTGGGGAGCCTGCTTCCTCCTCTCTCTCTGCCTGCCTATATGCCTAATTGTGATCTCTCTGTCAAATAAATAAAATCCTTAAAAAAAAAAATACATCCTTTAACTTGCATTTTCATGTTTTCTTCTGAACATTTAACATGTGGCTCATATCTCAAACTCCCAATTTGCAAGTTTATATGAATGTGACTGAAAGTTATAATAATAGGTCCAAGAGAACTGCACAGCATGGCAGTTCTGTATGTGCTAGAAGAATTTATTAGAAGTTAGACAGTTGTCAGTTGCAATGGAATTTAGGAGACTTTTGCTCATCTTATTTATCTGTGTCATTTTGAGGATTAGAGAATGCACCCAAGATGACGACTATTTATCAGTATCTCTTGTGATTCTAAAATTAACATGTTTTTTCTCATATATATGAGAGAGAAAACAAAAATTGCACTAAATTATGATTTCTGATGTGATAGGAATATCGCCTTATGATCAGTATTGTATTATCAACCATATGTGTTAGAATTGTTGTCAGGGATTTATGAAATATTTCATGTGAATTTTTGATTTTACAAGCTCAGGTACATATATAGTTTTGTTTTATTTTCTGGCCTTAGCAATTTATTATTGTGGTTAATTATACATAAGATGAAATTTATTCTTTGAACCATTTTATTTTAATTTAGTTTCCTTAAGATTTTACCTTTTTTTTTTTTTTAAGATTTTATTTATTTATTTGATAGACAGAGATCACAAGTGGGCAAAGAGGCAGGCAGAGACAGAGAGAGGGGGAAGTAGGCTCCCTGCTGAGCAGAGAGCCTGATGCGGGGCTCAATCGCAGGATCCTGGGATCATGACCTGAGCTGAAGACAGAGGCTTTTACCCACTGAGCCACCCAGGCGCCCCAAGATTTTACTTTTAAGTAATCTCTGTACCCAGTGTGGGGCTTGAACTCACAACCCTGAGATCATGAGTCGCATGTTATACTGACTGAGCCAGACAGACACCCCGAACCGTTTTAAATTGTATAATACAGTGTCATTAAGTACATTCATAACATTGTGCAATCATCACCAATATTCATTTCCAGAACTTGTTCATCATCCCAATTGTTGTGTAGCCCATAAATAACTCCCTGTTTTCCCTTCCCCCCAGTCCCTGGTAACCTCCATTCTACTTTTTGTCTCTGAATTTGCCTATTTTAGGTACCTCATATCAGTAGAATTATGTAGTATTTATTCTTTCATGTCTTTTTCCATTTAGCATAATGTTTTCAGGGTTCATCCATGTTATAGCATGTAGCAGAATTTCATTCCTTCTATGCTGAATAATGTGCACATACCACATTTTGTTTACTCATTCATCTGTTAATGGACATTTGGATTGTTTTCACCTTTTTGCTGTTGTGAGTAATGCTGCCATGGATATTGAAGTACAAATATATGAGTGCTTTCAGTTCTTTTGAATATATACCTAGGAGTAGAGTTGCTGGGTCATATGGAAACTTGATGTTTCACAGTTTGAGGAACTACCAAGCTGTTTTCCAAAGTGGCTGTACTCTTTTATGCTACTACCAGTCACATATGAGGGTTATGATTTTTCCACATCCTTGACTGTACTTGTTGTTATCTTTCTTATTTAAGCCACCCTAGTGGTTGTGAAATAGTATCTCATTATAGTTTTGATTTGTGTTTCCTTAATGGCTAGTAATGTTGAGCATTTTTTCCTGTGCTCGATTATATAAAAGTTATGTTTCAACTATACTGTAGTCTTTTAAAAGTGTGAAAGAGCATTAGGTCTAAATAAGCAGTATATGTACCTTAATTTAAAAAATACTCATTTTTTAAAAAAGATTTATTTCTTTATTTTGGAGAGAGCGAGTGGGGGAGGGCAGGGGAGAGAATCTTAAAGCAGACTCCCTGCTGAGAGTGGAGCCTGGCATGGGGCTCAATCCCATGACCCATGAAATGATGACCTGAGCTGAAACCAGGAGTCAGACTGACTGAGCCATCCAGGTGCTCCCCAAACACTTTATTTTTAAAAAATGCTAACTATCATCCGAACTTTCAGTGAGTCTGAATCTTTTTGCTGGTGGAGGGTCTCGCCTTGGTGTTGATTGTTGGTGATTGTTCAGGTTGGTGGTTGCTAAAGGTTTGGGTGGGTGTGGCAATTTCTTAAAATAAGACTACAGTGAAGTTTGCCTCATTGATTGAGTCTTCCTTTCACAAAACAATTTCTCTGTGTCATGTGATGCTGTTTGATAGCATTTTATTCGCCGTAGAACTTTCAAAATTAGAAGTCAGTCTTCTTAAACCCTGCTGCTGCTTTATCAACTAAGTTTATATTCTAATTCCTGTGTTGTCATTTCAACAATCTTTTTTTTTTCTTGTAAGATTTTATTTACTTATTTGACAGACAGAGATCACAAGTAGGCAGAGAGGTAGGCAGAGAGAGAGGGGGAAGCAGGCTCCTCGCTGAGCAGAGAGCCCCATGCGTGACTCTATCCCAGGACCCTGGGACTATGACCTGAGCCGAAGGCAGAAGCTTTAACCCACTGAGCCACCCAGGTGCCTCTCAACAATCTTTTTTTTTAATAGTTTATTATTATTTTTTAATAATCTCTACAGCCAGTGTGGGACTTGAATTCATGACCCCAAAGTCAAGAGTTGCATGCTTTTCTGACTGAGCTAGCCAAGCACCCGTCAGTGGCCTTCACAGCATCTTTACAAGGAGTAGATTCCATCTCAAGAGACCACTTTCTTTGCTCATTAGTGAAAATTAACTTCTCACCGGTTAAACTTTTATCATGAGATTGCAGCAATTCAGTTACATCTTCAGGTTTTTTTCTGATTCTAGTTCTCTTGCTGTTTCCACCACATCTATAGTTTCTCCACTAAACTGTTGAACCCCTCAGAGTCATCCATGAGGGTTGGAATCAACTTTTTCCAAACTCCTGTTAATGTTGATATTTTGACCCATTCCCATGAATCTTTTTTTTTTTTTTAAAGATTTTATTTATTGATTTGACAGAGAGAGATCACAAGTAGACAGAGAGGCAGGCAGAGAGAGAGAGAGGGAAGCAGGCTCCCTGCCGAGCAGAGAGCCCGATGCGGGACTTGATCCCAGGACCCTGAGATCATGACCTGAGCCAAAGGCAGCGGCTTAACCCACTGAGCCACCCAGGCGCCCCCATTCCCATGAATCTTGAATGTTCTTAAGAGCATCTAGAATGATGAATCCTTTCCAGAAGGCTTTTAATTTACTCTGCCCAGATCCATCAGAGAAATCACTTTCTATGGGAGCTATAGTCTTAACAAAATGTATTTTTTTTCTTTATTTCATTTTTTAGAGCGAGAGCATGAGCGGGGGAGGGGCAGAGGGAGAGAGAGAGAATCTTAAGCAGGCCTCATGCCTTGCATGCAGAGCCTGACATAGGACTTGATCTCATGAGTCCGAGAACGTGACCTGAGTCAAAGTTAAGAGTCAGGTGCTAAACCAACTGAGCCACCTAGGCACCCCTGTTTTAAATTTTTTTTTTTAATTTTTTTTTAAAGATTTTATTTATTTATTTGTCAGAGAGAGAGAGAGGGAGAGAGAGCAAGCACAGGCAGACAGAATGTCAGGCAGAGGCAGAGGGAGAAGCAGGCTCCCCGCCGAGCAAGGAGCCAGATGCGGGACTCGATCCCAGGACGCTGGGATCATGACCTGAGCCGAAGGCAGCTGCTTAACCAACTGAGCCACTCAGGCGTCCCAGCTGTTTTTTATTTTTTAAAGTAAACTCTGGGGGCGCCTGGGTGGCTCAGGGGGTTAAAGCCTCTGCCTTTGGCTCAGGTCATGGTCCCGGGGTCCTGGGATCAAGCCCTGTGTCAGGCTCTCTGCTCGGTGGTGAGCCTGCTTCCCCCCTCCCCCCCGCCCCCTGCCTGCCTCTCTGCCTACTTGTGATCTCTGTCTGTCAAATAAATAAATAAATAATCTTTAAAAATAAATAAATAAATAAATAAATAAAGTAAACTATGCCTCCAGCATGGGGTTTAAACTCAGGACCCCTGAGTTTAAACCCCATGCTGGAGGCATAGTTTACTTTATTTATGCCCCATGAAATGTATTTCTTAAAGAAAAAGATTTGAAAGTTGAAATTACTTCTTGATGTGTGGGCTGCAGAATGAATGTTGTGTTAGCAGTCATGGAAACAACATTGATCTCCATCTACATCAGTGTTCTTAGGTGACCAAGTGCATTATCGGTGAGCATCCATATTTTGAAAGACATCTTTTTATCTGAGCAAAAGATCTCAACAGTGGGCCTAAAGTATTCAGTAAACCATCTTGTAAACAGATGTGTTGTCATCCAGGCTTTGTTCCATTTGTACAGAACAGGCAATAGATTTAGCATTAGTTCATAAGGACCTTAGGACTTTTGGAATGGTAGAATAGCCTTGACTTCAACTTAAAGTCCCCACCTGTGGGGGCGCCTGGGTGGCTCAGCGGGTTAAAGCCTCTGCCTTCAGCTCAGGTCATGATCTCAGGGTCCTGGGATTGAGCCCCGCATCGGGCTCTCTGCTCAGCAGGGAGCCTGCTTCCCTTCCTCTCTCTGCCTGCCTCTCTGCCTGCCTGTGATCTCTGTCTGTCAAATAAATAAATAAAAATCTTAAAAAAAAAATAAAAAGTCCCCACCTGTGTTAACCCCTAACAAGAGAGGCAGCCTGTCTTTTGAAGCTTTGAAGCGAGGCATTGACTTCTCTTTAGCTGTGAAAGTCCTAGATGACCTCTTTATCCAGTATAATGTTTCATCTGCATTGAAAATCTTGTTTTGTGTAGTCACCTTCATTATCTTAGGTAGATCTTCTGGATGACTTGCTGCAGCTTCTACGTCAGCACTTGCTGCTTTACCTTGCACTTTTTTTTTTTTTTAAGATTTTATTTATTTTTTTGTCAGAGAGAGAGAGAGAGAGAACACAAGTAGGCAGAGTGGCAGGCAGAGGCAGAGAGAAAGCAGGCTCCCTGCTGAGTAAGGAGCCCAATGTAGGACTAGATCCCATGACCCTGGGACCATGACCTGAGCCAAAGGCAGCTGCTTAACCGACTGAGCCACCCAGGACTCCCATTTACCCTGCACTTTTATGTTACGTAGATGGCCTCTTTCCTTAAACCTCACAAACCAACCTCTGAAGCTTTTCGTCTATAGCTTCCTTACCTCTTTCAGCCTTCATAGAATTGAATAGATTAGAGCTTTACTCTGGATTAGATGTTGGTTTAAGGGAATGTTGTGGCTGGTTTGATCTAAAACTTTCTACCAGCAATAAGACTGTTTCACCTTCTTGTCATTTGTATGTGCATTAGAATGGTGCTTTTAACTTCCTTCAAGAACTTTTCATTTGCATTCACCATTTGGCTAACTGGTGCAAGAGGCCTGGCTTTTAGCCTGTTTTTAGCTTTTGACATGCCTTTGAAAATTAATCAGTAAATTTAATCATTTCTATTTTTTTAAAGATTTTATTTATTTATTTATATGACAGACAGAGATCATAAGTAGGCAGAGGGGCAGGCAGAAAGAGGGGGAAGCAGGCTCCCCGCTGAGCAGAGAGCCCAGTGCGGGGCTCGATCCCAGGACCCCGAGATCAGGACCCAAGCCGAAGGCAGAGGCTTAATCCACTGAGCCACCCAGGTGCCCCATTTCTAGTTTTTTACTTAAAGTGAGAGATGTAGGGCTCTTTCTTTCACCTGAACGCTTGAGGCTTTTGTAGGGTTATTAATTGGCCTAATTTCAATATCATTTCTCAGAACAGGGAGACCCGAGGAGAGGGAGAAAGACCAGGGAGCTGCCGGCTGGTGGAGCAGTCAGAACACACACAACATTTATGAATTAAGTTTGCTGTCTTATATGGGCATGGTTCATGGTGCCCCAAAATACTTACAATAGTAACATCAAGGATCACTGACCATTGAGCACCGTAACAAATATAATAATAATGAAAGAGTTTGAAAATTTTTGAAAATTACCAAGTGTGACACAGAAACATGAAATGAGCAAATGCTGGTGAAAAAATGGTACAAGTAGAGTTGTGAAAAACCTTCAATTTGTAAAAACAACAACAACAACAACAACAACAACACACAGTATCTGCAAAGTGCAGAAAAGTGAGGTGCAATAAAATGAGCTTATCTTTGTATTCTGGATATTAATACTTTATCAGTTAGGTGATTTGCAGTTATTTTCTCCCTTTCTGTGGAGTGTTTTTCATGTTCTTGATACTGTCTTTTGGTGCTCAAAAGTTTTTAATTTTCATGATATCAGGTAGTTTTGAACTTAATGTTTTAGACTGTGCAGAGATAAAACCCCCAAAACTCTGAAAGATTGACCTCACAGTTGTAGAAAACCACAGTAGAAAGAACCCTACTTTCTATACCCAAAAGACCCCTGCCTCCCCAAATAAAGATAATGGTTTAGAAATAATTTTCCAAGTAATCCACACAGCTCATGGATAAATAAAAAGCAAACAGTCTGTAAAAACTGTCTGTAATGCGAGCAGAGGAGAGCCAGTTTAATAATCGAATCTTAGCTGCGGTGGAAAGTCAGCCTGTTCTTTGAGGAACATCAAAAAGATCGGCTTCTATTACTGAGGACACATACACAAATAGTAGCAAGTAGCCTCTTAAGAGAAGTGCCTGGTCTTCATGAATTCTAAAAATTGAACCTTTGTTAACCCAACTACTGTGGAGGCCTAAGGCTTATGTGTTACATATGCTACTGGAGTAGAGACTATATGATTGCTCCTTAGTGATGCAGTGACATTTATATGTTTTAAAATCTTTTGTTTTAGTAAGCACTCTTTTAAAGAAAGGTCTGCCTGTAGTTTTCAACTTACTGTCTGGGGGCAGGTTCTGAAAAATTAACATATCTTAATGGACATATATAGATTAATAGGTGAGTTTAAGGGGGTGATAAATACTGGCTGTAAGAGGTTTCTTTTTAGCTGTGTAGTCCCTTAGATGTAGTCCTTTGCATATCAAAATTTTATTACAGCAATGTTCTATGCATTTTTAATGGAGATTGTCAGTCATTTATCTAATAATTCTTCCAGAAGTTTTTATCTTTTGGCACTGGCTTTTTGTAACTTCATGTATTGGAAAAACTTTTATTCTAGACTAGAGGCTGTGATATGCTGTTAGTCTGAAAATTTTTTCCATATTTGAATGTTGTTTAACTGAGTGGCTTTAATTGGTTAGTAATACTTTAATGTTGTGTTAAACATTAATGCCATTGTAGATATATGGTTACTTAGTGCAGTTAGAGTACTGCAAGGAAGAAATTATATTTTCTTCAT
This sequence comes from Lutra lutra, assembly GCF_902655055.1. Lineage (NCBI taxonomy): Eukaryota > Metazoa > Chordata > Mammalia > Carnivora > Mustelidae > Lutra > Lutra lutra. Next base: position 36,003,211 of record NC_062293.1, read on the forward strand.
CTTTTAGAAGTTGTTACTTTTCATAAAATAAAAAGTAATTGGCAAAAAATTGAGTGAATTGAGTAAAAATGCAATGCATATTCTCTTGTTTTCCAGTTACACACATACTGAAAGATATGAATTATCCTCTCCTACCATATAAGTTTAGAGATAAAAGATTTGTCAGAAAATTAAAAATGATGGGTCAAATTCATACTTTTTTTTTCACTTTGCTGTTGAACTTTTTGTCATTCTGTCATTTTGTGCTTTGCATTTACATCTTGGGGCGCCTGGGTGGCTCAGTTGGTTAAGCCTCTTCTCAGGTCATGATCCTGGGGTCCTCCTATCAAGCCCCGCATCCCCGCATCGGGCTCCTTACTCAGCGGGAGGCATGCTTCTCCCTCTCGCATTCTCCCTCCTTGTGTTCCCTCTCTCATTGTCTCTCTCTCTCTGTCAAATAAATGAATAAAATCTTAAAAAATAAAAAAGGGAAAAGGAGAAACAGCATTAGCCAAAGAGATAATTTAGTGTTTGTTATTCATACACTTCATGGATTTGTACATATGTTTATGGTCCTAGAATGCAAATTCTGGCATTGTGTTACATAATTTACAGTACATTATAGATGTTCCTTTAAATGTCCAATGATAGTATTTATGCAGTATGGTATAATTTAAAATATCAGAACTAGTGTTTTATTTCTTTGTGGAAAAACCTATCGAGTAGTTTCAAGCTTGCCTTGTATACCTTAAAATATGGAGTGGGATCTTTTCTATGCTTTGGTGAATTTGTCATTCTAAGTTGGGATTAGCTTCCAACATTTTCTCTTTTGTGTTTTCAGTGTTGTGAAAGTATCTGTGAGCTCTCTAAAAGTTTTTTGGTTTTTTGTTTTTTCTGTCAGTGTTTCTTCCTCTGGGATATCTTTCACTGAGTTCCTCTAAATGCCTGTCTAGTGTGTGGTGAAAGGTAGCAATGTCAGCATTTCCATGGTCAGCTATTTCTTCTAAATCTCTAATTGGAATTTAACATTATCACTTTTCATTTCTGTGCTACGTTTTTACCTTTGTTGGCTAGTTTCCTTTTTTGATTATCAATTTTCATAAAATATAACTTGGGTTTATCACATGACAATTACACCTTCTTATTCTGCATATGAACTGAGTAACGACTGTGTAGGGACCAATTATAGACAGACTTTGAAAGAAGTGGCATGATCGGTTACTCATCAGGATTTGCATCTTTTATTAAAATAGGGATTCATGGACTGAGGGGCAACTGGGTGGCTCAGTGGATTAAAGCCTTTCCCTTCGGCTCAGGTCATGATCGCGGAGTCCTGGAATTGAGCCCTGCATTGGGCTCTCTGCTCAGTAGGGAGCCTGCTTCCTCCTCTCTCTCTCTCTACCTGCCTCTCTGCCTACTTGAGATCTGTCAAATAAATGAATAAATAAAATCTTAAAAAAAAAAAAAAGGGATTCATGGACTGAAGAACCAGCCATGCAGTTTGTATCTTTTGAAATTATATACAGTTAGTATTGATGTGGTGACTGAAATTTGAACTGTGTTTTTGGGGAGCTTGTGTTATTTAATTAAACCGTAGAAGCTGAAATTTGTGAATATGGTGACCATGCAAAGCAAGGACTGCCTTTATATTAAAAAGAACTAGCCTTACTTTCTCTTAATTGTTTGTAAAGTACACATTTTAGTGAGGATTTGATTTGAAGAAAGTAGGAATGTGTTTGTAGAGAAAAGGATGTGAAACTGACCTATATAACCTCAGTTTCTTTATTACACTTCAAAAATTTTGTGAGCTTATTGCCTTTAGTGTAGACAGTGTATGACGTCCTTGTTTCCATAGGTAGATTTGTAAGGTTAGAGGTTTTTCATTTGTTACTTACCTTGGAGCTGATTAACAAAGGTATTCTCTTTTTACCAAATTTTGTACTTATTTTAAATAGTTTTTTTTTAAGTTTTAAAGTTTTTTAAGTTTATTTATTTTTTAGTAATCTCCACACCCACTCACAACCCTGAGATCAAGAGTCAGCCAGCCACCCCTCAAAACTATTTGTGTTAGATTGTTTATAGTTTTTAAAAAATTATGAATAGTCTTAAGTTCCACCAGTGGATTAGTAAAATAAATTGCTGTATCTATACAGTGAATATCATATACCTAGTAAAAAAGGAAAGCTGTTCACAATATGGTACAATGAAGAAAACATGAAATAATGTATGATGTCATTTTTGTAAAATATATATGTTTAAAGAAAAACAAATTTGAAGAATAAACAGTTGACCCTTCACACAGATTTCAACTGTGCAGGTCTTATCCTGGGATTTTTAAAAAAATAAATAACAGTGTAGTACTGTATGTATTTTCCCTATGATGTTCTTAATGATGTTTCCTTTTCTCTAGCTTACTTTAAGAATATGGTATATGGGGCTCCTGGGTGGCTCAGCGGGTTAAGCATCTGCCTTTAGCTCAGGTCATGATTCTGGGGTCTTGGGATCAAGTCCCACATTGGGCTCCCTGCTCAGCAGGGAATTTGCTTCTCCCTCTCCCTCTGCTCTTCCCCTTGCTCATGTTCTCCCCCCACCCACCCCAAATAAGTAAAATCTTAAAAAAATATATGGTATATAATATGTATAACATACAAAATGGATGTGTTGTTGGCTTTATGTTATTGGTAAAGTTTCTGGTCAACAGTACATTATTAGTAGTTAAGTTTTGGAGGAGTCAAAAAAGTATACATGGATTTTCCACTGGAGGTGGGGTTGGTGGCCCCAAACCCCATGTTGTTCAGGGGTCAGATATATTGCAAAACATTAACAGATTATCTCTGTGTTGTGAAGTTGAAGGTAATTTTCATTATATGTCTTTATTATTTTAAAATAATTAAATTATGCTTAAAACTATTTTCTTACTACCAAAAAAAAGCATCACTTTTTAGTCCTCTTTATGAAAGACTATTTCTTTTACATTTCAATGTAACAAGTTCCATTTTTTTTTTAAACAAATTCCATTTCTTTTGATAGTCCAGTGGGATTAAAGTCTCGTTGTAAAATTTTTGTGACTTTTTTAAAGTTAATTTTTCAAATTAATATGTAAATGCTTTTTGTGTATTTTGTAACCAGTAGTTTCACGAAAATAGATTAGTGTTTTGTGAAGCCTTTAGTAGCTCTTTTTTTTTTTTAGGATTTTATTTTATTTTTATTTTTATTTTTTTTAAGATTTTATTTATTTACTTGACAGAGAAAGAGAGGGAAATCACAAGCTCCCTGCTGAGCGGAGAGCCTGATGCCGGGCTCAATCCCAGGACCCTGGGAACACGACCTGAGCTGAAGGCAGAGGCTTAACCCTGAGCCACCCAGGCATCCCGGATTTTATTTTTTAAGTAATCTCTTCACCCAACATTGAGCTCAGATTTACAGTCAGGATTTGTATGCACCACTGACTAAGCCAGCCAGGCACCCTTTAATAGCTCTTTTAATTTATTCACTTCATTATTTAACAGCATTTTAAAATATTGTGGGCAGCAGAAGAAATGAGGCTATTTATTAGCATCTGCTTTAAAATGTTTATGTTGACAGTATGATCAGGTGAAGAATTCTAGGACTTATTGGTCAATATAATTGAAAAAAATTTTCTTAAATATAAAACACTCTCTTCCACATCGAAGTTTACCAAACTGTGTGATAGCTGTTTCTTTAATTAGCTTATGAAGAATTTAAGACATTTTGAGTTTATCTGGAAGGTACTCTAGATAAGTTTCTGCAAAAGATTTGAATAATGTTTTGCCGATCTGAGTTATATAGAAAAGTTAAGGTTAGATTATTTTAAGTGTTAAAGTAGAAAAAAAGGAAATGTAATAATGAATTACATTTCCTTTTTAGAAGTGCCTTTTTGTTAAATTATTATTAGTTCCTTTGCCTTTCTTACCTCTTTTTATTTTTATTTATTTATTTATTTTTAAAAGATTTTATTTATTTATTTGACAGAGATCACAAGTAGGCAGAGAGGCAGGCAGAGAGAGAGGAAAGGAAGCAGGCTCCCCGCTGGGCAGAGAGCCCGATGTGGGGCTCGACCCCAGAACCCTGAGACCATGACCTGAGCCGAAGGCAGAGGCTTTAACCCACTGAGCCACCCAGGCGCCCCTCTTACCTCTTTTTAAAAAATGTATTGCTGGGGCACCTGGGTGGCTCAGTGGGTTAAAGCCTCTGCCTTCGGTTCAGGTCATGATCCCGGGGTCCTGGGATTGAGCCCCGCATCGGGCTCTCTGCTCAGCGGGGAGCCTGCTTTCCTTCCTCTCTCTGCCTGCCTCTCTGCCTACTTGTGATCTGTCAAATAAATAAATAAAATCTTAAAAAAAAAAAAAGTATTGCCTGTCCTTTCTTATGGTTATTGAAGTAAATACATAATTGAATGATTATTTATTAAATGCTCTGTGCTGAGTGCTAGGGCTACCAAGACAAGAAATGATACTACACTCAAGATGCTTATTGTTCATATAAGACAGAATAGGGTCATGACGGAAAGAGTACTCTGAAAATGAAAGGCAATAGGTGATTTTTTTTTTTTTAAAGATGTTATTTTTCAGAAAGGGAGTGCGCACGCATACATGCTCATAGGACAGGAGCTTGTGTGCGAATCACGGCCTGAGCCAAAACCAAGAGTCGGATGCTTAACTGACTGAGCCACCCAGGCGCCTGGAAAGAGGTGATGGTTTCACTCAGATTGTAAAAGAGGATTAGTCAGGTGGCATTGCAAGAAGTAGGGTGGTATCCATAGGGGAGGGAGCATTGTAAGCAAAGGCGATAGGAATGGCAGCTAACAGCCAATAGCACTTTTGTAAAATTTGTTTAAAAATTATAAAGTAGTAATCGCTTCTCGGCCTTTTGGCTAAGATCAAGTGTAAAAATTATAAAGTAGTATAACATTACTGAAGATTCATTGGAATAGGGAGAAAACTTCACTGATGGTCCTATCACCTAACACAGCTAATTATTTGCTTTTCTTCCTTTTTCTCATAAATGCTTTATACTTTCATATTGTTTTAATCATAACCTACCTGGGATTTTGTATCTTGTTTTCCTGAGATGTCTGTTTTTATCAGTGTTATACATTCATATAGTTTAAAGTGTTAAATAGTTTGCGTAAGATTTGTTGAATTAAAAAAAATTGTTGAATAAGATGCAATTGCCTAATCTTGGCATTCTCTCTTTCCCAGAAGATACTACTATATATACTTTTAGTTGATCTTTGGTATTTGGTACTGATTTTTCAGTTTTAGGCATTATCTGTTGACTTCCCACTTCTAAGCATGAGAATTTAGCTTTCTTCCCCCTCTTTCTCCCTTAGCCACTTCCTCTTCCCCTCTCCTTATTACTTCATCCTGCCATTTTAGTTGTATGATAATTTTCATGAGATAAATATTTAATGTTTACCTTATGACCATGTAAATGTATGGCTCACAGTTCAAGTTATATAGTAAGCTGTGATTATTTTTCTAGTGCAGTTTATTATTTTCCCTAGAGCTAATAATTGTGGTTTATATATGTTTGTTTAGTATTCTAAGTGTTTATCACGAATCCAGTCCTGCATACAGTCTTGTCACTTGCCGACATGTTGTTATCACATGTTGTTAGTTTTTTCTGATGTTTGCATGTAGCCTGTGGACTGGTTTCAAACTGGATTGGTTATGCTTTGAACCTGGTCTGTAGTGATGATCTTGGGAACTCCCTCCACCTTTATCCTGAGGATTCTTCTATACTAGATCTTTGGCTAACCTCTGTCCCATGTCTTCTGCTTTCTGGATTTTTTCTTTTTGGTGGATACTTGGCTTCAGGAACTTTTTGAGAAAGAATTTATGTAAATTATTTGAGATTTGTAAGTCTAAAAATACCTTGAATCTGTCTTCATACATGGTTAAATGTCTGGGTTAGAATTCTGAGCTAGAAATAATTTTTCTTAAAATTTTGAAAAAGTATTGCTTCATTTTTTTTTAGCCTTGGTTTCCCATCTTGTTGAGATATCCGGTACCATTCTAATTCTTGGACCATTGTATTTGTTACTGTTTCTGGTCGCTTATAGGTTCTTTATTCACAGTGTTTTGAAATTTCACAGTGATGTCATTTAGTATGGCTCTGTTTTCACCTATTGGCTAGTAAAATTGGGCTCTAACCTGAAAGTTGATGTCCTGAATTCAGTTGTGAGGATTTTAATTGTTTTATAGATGATTTCCTCTCAGATTTTTTTCTTTCTTTCCTTTTTTAAATTCTTTTTAAAAGATTTTATTTATTTATTTATTTGACAGAGAGAGAGAGAGAGAGCGCACAAGTAGGCAGAGTGGCATGCAGAAGGAGAAGGAGAAGCAGGCTCTTTGTGGAGCCGGGAGCCTGATGTGGGCTCGATTCCAGGATCCTGGGATCATGACCCGAGCCGAAGGCAGATGCTTAACCCACTGAGCCACCCAGGCACCCCACATTTTTTTGGGGGGGTGGGGAACGCTTGTATTTGGATGTTGGAGCTCCTGGATTGATTCTCTGATTTTCTTGCCTTTTGCTATCTTTGTCTTTTTACTCCTTTTTGGGGGATTTCTTTAACCTTGCCTTCCAGTCTTAACTGATCTCCGTTTGCTCTCATTTTTTCAGAGCACTTAATTTTTTTCTTAATTGAAAATTTTCATGTGATAAATTTACATGTAGTAAAATCTTACATGTGCAGTGCATAAATCTCAAGTGTATACTTCAGTGAATTTAAAAATACCTATACCCAACTTCACCAGAATCTTTCCCCCTGGGGTAAGGCTGTAGGCCGATGCTCACAAGGAAGTGTGCTAATAAAGCCCATGCGTATGCAAAAAGAACACCCTAAAACAAAAAATTCCACCCATGTAACATATGCTGCTATCATAATATATATCTCAGGTATTTAGTTTAATCAATTTGGCGAGTGGTTTTCATTTATGACCAAAATCAAGATTAATATTTGCATCACCTTTGAAAAATCCTTCATGCTTTTTTCCAGTCAGTCATCTGCCCCTTTAGCCTCTCTGCCACCAGAGGCAACTACTGATCCAATTTTTGTCACCATATATTAGTTTTGATTGTTTTTATACTTAGCACAAGTGGAATCCTATAAGTATGTATCCTTTTGTGTTTGGCTTTTTTTGGTCAACATAATATCTAAGAGATGTGATATTCACCCATGTTGCTGCTGAGTGGTATTCTACTATATGAATATAAAATGATTATTTATTCTTCAGTTGGACATTTCCTGGCTATTACGAATAAAACTGCCTTAAACATTTTTGTACAAGACTTTCTGAACATAATATTTCCATGCATCTTATATCCCTAGGAGTGGAGTGGAATGGTAGGTCATAGAGTAGTGTATGTTTAGCTTTCTTGGAAACCACCAAATAATTTTTTGAAGTGGTTATATAATTTCTTTTCATTTCTGCTGGTTCAGTTGCTCTGTCTCCTTACCAGTGGTTGGTATTGTGTGTTCTTTTTTTTTTTTTTTTTTTTAAAGATTTTATTTATTTATCTGACAGAGATCACAAGCAGGCAGAGAGGCAGGCAGAGAGAGAGGAGGAAGCAGGCTCCCTGCTGAGCAGAAAGCCCGGTGCGGGGCTCGAACCCAGGACCTGGGAATCATGACCTGAGCCGAAGGCAGTGGCTTAACCCACTGAGCCACCCAGGCGCCCTGTTTTTAATTCTAGACATTTAGATTGGTGGGAAGTAGTATCTTACTGTTGTTTTCATTTGTATTTCTTTGATGACTGTTTATGTTGAACACCTTGTACATGTTGACCATTCTTTCGTCCTTCTGAGCCCTTTTTGTTCTGTGAATTTTGTTCAGTAGCATCTTGTTCCTTTTTTCACTTTTGTTGTAATCTCACCTCTTCAAGGATATTATTAACACATTTTTAAAAGTTTTCTGTTCCTCCTCCTATAGACTTTCTTCAAAAAAATTTTTTTTCTTGTTTTTTGCTTCTCTCATAATACAGGCTTTCTGCAGATGCATAATAATCTTGTTTCTCTGCTCATAAAGCTGAATACAAATCCTCTGTTAGTGTTGCTTGTTTTGAGCATTTTCAATGTGGAACACCCTTCCCCTACTCCTAGTGAGTATCTTTAGGTCTTCACTCAGAAAAGTTTCCTCAGCTCTTCTTTCTGGAGAGTAAATAAAGGTCTGGTTGCCAGACTCTGGAAGCTCAAAGGAGGAAGAGGGGAGATGTCTTTTTTTTTTTTTTTTAAAGATTTTATTTATTATTTGACAGACAGAGATCACAAGTAGGCAGAGAGGCAGGCAGAGAGAGAGGGAAGCAGGCCCCCCGCCGATCAGAGAGCCCGATGCGGGGCTCGATCCCAGGACCCTGAGATCATGACCTGAGCCGAAGGCAGCGGCTTAACCCACTGAGCCACCCAGGCGCCCTGGGAGATGTCTTTACATTCCCATTCATTACCTAATACCTCCGTTTAAGGTTTAGTTAACCTCATTTATGTCTGGTGTCCAGAGATTTTCTGAGGTTTCATATCTTCGGACAGTAAATCTCTAGTCTTTTGCCATGGCTGGGGAGGCTTGGTTGCTAGGCTGTGTGAAATGGGTTGGGGATCTCTGGAATGTCACTGCTTAAATAGAATTGAGCCAGTAGCATCTCTGCCTTCTTTACCCTCACCCTTCTACATCTGGAAGCACCCTCCTCCCACTCATCCTGCATCTTTATGGGATTCCTCCATATAAAAAGCTCACCTTTCCTATTGGCTCCCTGGGATTCAGTTTTCTTATATCTACTAAGTATTTTAATATGTGTCCATGTTCTTTTCAGCTTCCAAAATTTTCTTAGTTTTTTTTTTCCTATCTCAATTTTATTTTTCTAAAGATTTTATTTATTTATTTGACAGACAGAGATCACAAGTAGGCAGAGGCAGGCAGAGAGAGGAGGAAGCAGGCTCCCTGCTGAGCAGAGAGCCCGATGTGGGGCTCGGTCCCAGGACCCTGGGATCATGACCTGAGCCGAAGGCAGAGGCTTTAACCCACTGAGCCACCCAGGCGCCCCTCCTATCTCAATTTTTTTGTCTTTGGGTTTAATGCCTTTAAAAAAAAGAAAAGAACCCCTTTAATTGAAAAGTGGGCTTTTAAAATGGAATGAAATTAAATGTGTTTCAATTAAGTGTTCTTTTATCAGAATTCTGTATATTTTTTGTCACATAGCATATGATTTTTTTTCCAAATTATTTCCATAAATATAATTTTTCTTGGTTGCTTGATATTCCATTGCCTAGATTTTCCATAATTTACTGTTGCCTTATTACTTGATACTTCAATTTGTTTCAATTTTTCACTTGTTACATAATGCTGAAATGAACATCATTTAAATTTCCCCATTTTTAGGGTTATTTCCTTAGATTTCCAGAAATAACCTTTTTTGACTCAGATCATTATCTGAAAGTGATATGTGAGTGTTGATTTTACTAAACATTTATCAGAATTTGGTACTATAACTTGTAAAAAACCCCACCTTATTTGCTAATTAGTCTAAAATGGCAGCTTGTTTTAACTTTTTTTATTTTTTATTTTTTATTTTTTAAAGATTTTATTTATTTATTCGACAGAGATCACATGTAGGCAGAGAGGCAGGCAGAGAGAGAGAGAGAGAGGAGGAAGCAGGCTCTCCACTGAGCAGAGAGCCCGATGCGGGGCTCGATCCCAGGACCCTGAGATCATGACCTGAGCCGAAGGCAGAGGCTTTAACCCACTGAGCCACCCAGGTGCCCCTTAACTTTTATTTTTTAAAAGATTTTATTTATTCATTTGACAGAGAGAGACACAGCTAGAGAGGGAACACAAGTAGGGGAAGTGGGAGAGGGAGAAGCAGGCTTTCAGCAGAGCAGGGAGCCCGATGCAGGGCTTGATACCGGACGGGATCCCAGGACCCTGGGATCATGACCTGAACGGAAAGCAGACGCTTGCTGCTAAGCGACTGAGCCACCCAGGCATCCCTAACATTTAAAATCTTTTTTTTTTTTTTTTAAATCAATTTGTAGAACTGTTTATAAGTGCCTTGAATGTTAACCATCAGATGAATTTGCTGCAAATATTTTCTGCAGTGGTTTTGCCATTTTATTGCCTTTTTATTTTTTTTTTGCTATTTTTCCTTTTTATTTATTTTTATTTGTTTTAAAATGAAGTATAGTTGACATACAACATTATATTAGTTTCAGGTGTGTAACATAGTGATTCAGCATTTATATACATGTTGAGGGGTGCCTGGGTAGATCAGTCGTTAAGATCTGCCTTCCTCGGGGCGCCTGGGTGGCTCAGTGGGTTAAGCCGCTGCCTTCGGCTCAGGTCATGATCTCAGGGTCCTGGGATCGAGTCCCGCATCGGGATCTCTGCTCAGCAGGGAGCCTGCTTCCCTCTCTCTCTCTGCCTGCCTTTGTGTCTACTTGTGATCTCTCTCTGTCAAATAAATAAATAAAATCTTTAAAAAAAAAAAAAAAAAAAGATCTGCCTTCCTCTTAGGTCATGATCCCAGGGTCTTGGGATTGAGCTACATTGGGCTCCCTGCTCAGCGGGAAACCTGCTTCTCCTTCTCCCACTCCCACTGCTTGTGCTCCCTCTCTCACCATCTTTCTCTGTCCAATAAATAAATAAATCTTTTTTTTTTTAACATTTTTATTTATTTATCTGACAGACCGAGATCACAAGCAGGCAGAGAGAGGAGGGGAGGCAGGTTTCCTGCTGAGCAGAGAGTCTGATGTGGGGCTCTATCCCAGGACCCTGGGATCATAACCAGAGCCGAAGGGAGAGGCTTTAACCCACTGAGCCACCCAGGCACCCCTAAATAAACAAATCTTTACAGAAACCACAGAAAACATGCATTATGAAATGCTCACCATTGTAAGTGTAGTCACCATACAAAATTACTACAGTATTATTGACTGTATTCCCAATGCTGTACATTACATCTCAGTGACATACTTACTTTGTAACTGAAGTTTGTACCTCTTTTTTTTTTTAATTAAAGATTTTATTTATTTATTTGACACAGAGAGAGAGAGCACAAGCAGGGGGAGTGGCAGGCAAAGGAAGAAGCAGGCTCCCAGCTCAACAAGGAGCCTGATGTGGGGCTCAATCCCAGGATCCTAGGATCATGACCTGAACTCAAGGCAGACGCTTAACTGATTGAGCCACCCAGGCGCCTGAAATTTTTACCTCTTCATCCCGTTTACTTATTTAGTCTGTTTCCTTACCCATCTTTCCTCTGCTAGCCCCCAGTGTATTTTCTGTATTTATGAGCCTATTTCGGTTTCATTTTGTTTTTAAAATTCCACATATAAGTGAAATTTCATACAGTATATGTCTTTCTCCGATTTACTTCACGTAGCATATTACTATTTGGCTTCATCCATGTTGTTACAAGTGGCAAGAGTTCATTCTTTTTTATGGCTGAGTAATATTCATGAGCTCAAAATTTGTATAGTCAGATCTGCCAACTGTAAATGTTATATCATTCTGAAGTTTCACATTTTTGCTCTAACATATGCCTGAAAAATAATTGATTCTAATTTATGACTTCATATTTTTAGTGTTCAACTTTGTTTTATTTATCTGAGATTGATTTTGGGGTATGGGAAAAGGTTCTAAATTTGAGGGTTTTTTTGTGTTCTGTCTAGTTGCTAAGCAGCTAACCCAGTATGAGCCAGGAAATCATTTTCATTATAAAACAGTCCTTTAAAAAATAATTTGAATATGTATAGTAACATCTGTTTTGCCTCATAAATTCTGATTATTCCTTCTTGTAGTCTTGCATCAGAAACGTGTGCATTTTCTCAGAAACTTTCATTGCATCATACGAAGCTGGACTTCCTTATTTTAAATTATTTTGTTCTTTGCTTGTTTGGGAAGTGTTGGTACACTTTTGTTTTTATGTAATAAAACTTCAGAATGTTGTCATCTTGAGGTTGCTTATAAAACCATGTATGGTTATCAGGAAATTGCTCACAACTGTGAAGTGCTTATTGGGTGGAATAAGGAAAATAAACTCTTAGGCTTATTTTGTGTTTATTATTTGGTGGCCAGATTCAGTTCTTAGTTTTAATTGTTTGTTTTGTTTTTGTTTTTAAACTAGGATCTCAGTTTATTTTTTTTTTAAGATTTTTATTTTATTTATTTTTAATTTACTTGACAGGGATAGAGAGAGCACAAGTAGGTAGAGTGGCAGGCAGAGGGAGAGAGAGGAACAGGCACTCTGCCAAGCAGGGATCCCAATGCGGGGCTCGATCCCAGGACTGTAGGGTCATGACCTAACCTAAGGTGGACGCTCAACCAACTTAGCCACCCAGGCGCCTCTAGGATCTCAGTTTAAAATATATTTTCTCTTCAGCTTTTATTTGTTCTTTTTCTTATAATGGACCTACAACAAGTAGCCTTATGTCTGAACCAGGGCCTTTGGGTGAAAAGATTTTCCTCTAGTCGAGAATCTCCTTTAGATTTTTGTATCAGGATTTCTTACTAACTGTAAGAAATAGAACCCCCCCCACTCGATTTCTGTAAGTAAAGAACAAAACCATACAAAAAACAAAACCAGTAAACTACCCATTGGAATGAAAAACAATCTGATGTTTATATAACTCTGTCAAGCTTAAACAAATTTACACTAAGGGGTGCCTAGGTGACTGAGTTGGTTAAGTGTCTGACTCTTAATTTACGCTCAGGTCACAGTCTCAGTATTTTAAGATCAAGACCCATGTTGGGCTCCCCACTCAGCTGGGAGTCTGCTTGAAATTGATTCTCTCTCTCTCTCCCTCACCCTCTTCCCTTTTCCGTGCTGGTGTGCGCGCTTTCTCTCTCTCTGATAAATACATCTTTAAAAATTTTACATTAAAATAAGTAGGTGGTACACTAGCTACTATTGCAGTGTAGCATTATCTCTAACTACAACCAAGAACAGGTTTGAACTGCATGGGTCCACTTACACGCAGATATTTTTCAGTATTATGGTATAGAATACTGTAGTATAGTACTGTAGATACATTTTCTCTTATGATTTTCTTAATATTTTCTTTTCTCTAGTATACTTTATTTTAAGAATACAGTATATAATACATATAACATACTAAATAAGTGTTAATCAGCTGTTTATGTTATTGTTAAAGCTTCTGGTGAACAGTAGGCTATTGGTAGTTAAGTTTTTGGGAAGTCAAGTTTATGCACATTTTCGATGGTGCAGGCAAAGTCGTGGGGCTTGGTGCTTTTATTTATTTATTTTTAAAAGATTATTTATTTGACAGACAGAGATTACAAGTAGGCAGAGAAGCAGGCAGAGGAAGAGGAGGAAGCAGGTTCCCTGCTGAGCAGAAGTCCGATGGTGGCTCCATCCCAGGACCCTGGGGTCATGACCTGAGCAGAGGGCAGAGGTTTTAAACCACTGAGCCACCCAGGTGCCCCCCCTTGGTGCTTTTAACCTATGTTGTTCAAGGATCAACTATACTGTATTTCTGTTATAGAAAGAAGGGTAGAACTATGTTTTATGAAACAGTAAACTTGGTTAGGTGGCATTTTTACTTAATGTCAACCCTTGCATTGTCTTTTTAAAGTTTTGTTTGTTTATTGTCTGTTGGCTTTTCTGGTTTTTTGAAGTAGGTATATGGGTTTCTTTTTAAAAATGGGCTTAAGATTCTTACCCACTTTTATAATATCAATGTGTTTCTGTCTCTGGGAGAAAGAAGTACCACAGTTTTCACAGTAGACTTAAATTAGAATATTTTCAGAATTCTAGAAATCAAGAATCAATAGCAGTCTGTCACCAAATATAAATTATATTTATTTTTCTTAAAAGTGTAGTAAAATATTCACTTTATTTTTAAGTGTTGGAATACTAGAATTCTTACTATTAAAAGTACAAATGAATTTCTTTTTTTAAAAGATTTTGTTTATTTATTTGTCAGAGAGCGCGCGTGCACACAAGCAGGCAGAGAGGCAGGCTCCCTGCCGAGCAAGGAGCCAGATGTGGGACTTGATTCCAGGACGTTTTGATCATGACCTGAGCTGAAGGCAGTGGCTTAACCGACTGAGCCACCCAGGCATACCACAAATTAATTTCTTATGTCATTTTGTAACCTACTCTTTTCAGGAGTTTGGGTTCAAGGCCAAGCTCTTTTGGTAACTTCATTCTAGTTTTCCTCATATATTTACTCTGTGGAATTATTTTTAGTATTTTCATAAAATTACATATAAAATTTTATTTTAAAAAATGCCTTCCCTGTATAGATTCTTTTAGTAATTATTTCCTGACGACTTCATAACCATTACCATGAAATCATGGTGTAGAGTAATGAAAAAAGTAATAACATTTTTGTACATAACTAGGACAAGAATTCCTTGGGGGAAATACTGAGTGAATGATTACAGGGAAGGTGATTCTTTAGTTACAGATTAATTGCCTTGAAAGTTAAATTCAGCTTTAAAATGCAGTCATTTTTAAAGAAATAAACTCATTTAAGAAGCTAGATTAACTGAATGATTAGAGCTTGGTTGATAAGGAAAATTGGAAAAACAATGAACATTTTCTTTTCTTTTTTTTTTTTTAAAGATTTTATTTATTTATTTGACAGAGAAATCACAAGTAGGCAGAGAGGCAGGCAGAGAGAGGGGAGGAAGCAAGCTCCCTGCCGAGCAGAAAGCCCGATGCGGGGCTTGAACCCAGGACCTGGGATCATGACCTGAGCCGAAGGCAGTGGCTTAACCCACTGAGCCACCCAGGCGCCCCTGAACATTTTCTTTATTTAAACAAATTAATGTTTGCTTGTTGAAATAACTTTCTTTTCAGTTTTCTTCACACCATAAACTGGAAATGCTGTTGTCTCTTCCTTTACCTGAATGTTTAGTAGAATAGTAATGACTTTTCCTTTATGCTTATGGGCGAACTGTTAGTGTGTTGCCATGTCAGACACCTGTCTCAAAGTTGTGAATGAGAGTTTAGGATAGAATATGTGTCACTGCTGTTAGAAAATCTGAGATCAGGGAACTAGTAAGGAATGATATCTAAAATATTCATGAAAATTAAGTACCAATGGTACATGAGTCCTTTCTAGAAAAATTTGAAGCTGTTCTGTTTATCATCATTTTAATTTAAAAATTTCAGATTAAAACATTGTCATTACCAGATTGGTATGCATTTTCTAATCCTCAAGTATTGGTAAACACTCTTGAAATATCAGGACTCAGTTTTTCAGTTGTAAATGTGTGACTTTCTTTTAAGAATTCAGAATTGTCGGGCACCTGGGTGGCTCAGTGGGTTAAGCCTCTGCCTTCGGCTCAGGTCATGATCTCAGGGTTCTGGGATCGAGTCCCGCATTGGGCTCTCTGCTCAGCAGGGAGCCTGTTTCCCTTCCTCTCTCTCTGCCTGCCTCTCTGCCTACTTGTGATCTCTGTCAAATAAATAAATAAAATCTTTTAAAAAAAAAAAATTCAGAATTGTCCACATCTGACTCTTAACATTTGTGATTTTTTTTCAGAATTGCTTTTGATAATGTATGGGAATGTATGGGATAATGTATGAAATTTTGTTAGATGTTATATGATGTTACCATTGATAGTACTGAAAATGACATTTTTGTCACTTGTTAGTTGTGGTTTCCAAGATATGTTTGTTTTCAACAGTATTTCTTCCCAGGTAACAGCAGCATTGAGAATAGAATACGGTTTGTGTTCATTTTCTACCAGTTTGCCAAGAAGGATGTTAAAAAATTCCAGCTATGTCCACTGTGTGTGGAAAGGATGAGTGATTCCAGATTACATTAATATGTTTTCTTCTGACCAATTTTTTTTTTTTAACGATTTACTTATTTATTTGAGAGAGAGTGAGTGAGTGTGCAGGCATGCAGGTACTTAGGAGCAGAGCGAAGGGCAGAGGGGGAGGGGGAAGGAGGAAGCAGATTCCCCTCGAAGCCTGTCTTCAGGACCCTGGGATCATGACCTGAGCCAAAATGAAGAGTTGGATGCATACCTGACTGAGCATCCCAGGTGTGCCCCCTGACCAGTTGTCTTTTTGTTTCCAAATTTCATTAATTTGTTTTCTTCCAAGGTAGTTTTTTTTGTAATGCCTTTCAGCAAAGATCTTAGTTATAAGTAAGGATGAATGAATAAATAAGGATGAATTGTAGGAAAATTTTATGATTTCTTAGTTAAAAGGCATAAAGAAATAGCTTCCAACCTAAATATTACGAGTTTAGCTAGTACTAATGGAAGAATGGAAAAGGTCTGACTTTTAATTCTCTAGTCACTTGGTGTTGTAAATCTGTGTTGTTTGGTGGCTTTCGCATTTGTGAAACTCATTGGAGGACTGAACTTTTTTTGTGAACATGTTAGTGAATAATAAAGTTTTTGGAAAGGGGAAGTGCTTAGGATATGTTATAAAAGACTACTCTTTCCTTAGAAATGATTTTGTTTATTTATTTGAGAAGACAGCAAGAGCAGGGGGTGGGATAGGGGCAGAGGGAGAAGGAAAAGCAAAATGTCACGTGGGGCTTGATCCCAGGACCCCAAGATCATGACCTGAGCCGAAGGGAGATTCTTTTTTTTTTTTTTTAATATTTTATTTATTTATTGGACAGAGAGAGATCACAAGTAGACAGAGAGGCAGGCAGAGTGAGAGGGAAGCAGGCTCCCTGCTGAGCAGAGAGCCCGATGTGGGACTCGATCCTAGGACCCCGAGATCATGACCTGAGCCGAAGGCAGCGGCCCAACCCACTGAGCCACCCAGGTGCCCCCCGAAGGGAGATTCTTAACTGACTGAGCCACCCAGGCGGCCCTATAAAAGACTACTCTTAAAGTGAAATAGAATGGAGGTTATAAATGATTTTAAATTCATGGATATTTAATGTGATTTGCTTAGAACATTTTGGTGGATGATGGTGAAAGGAAACATCACTGGTTCTTTTAGGGAACCTGAAAACATACGTGTACTTTTGCGGGGGCTTAGTTCTATGTGGGCTGATCTTCCCTTCTTCCTTCCTATGTTCCTGCCTACTTTCCCTCCTCACCTTCCATACCTTCCTTTCTCCCTCCTCTCCCCAAAACCAAAGTATCAATATAGATATATATGTTATCCTTATTAAACTATGAAAAGAATCTTTGGAGGCACCTGGGTGGCTCAGTCGGTTAAGTGTCTGCCTTTGGCTGAGGTCATGATCTTGGGGTCCTGGGACTGAGCCCTGCATTGGGCTTAGGGCTTAAGATCCATGCCCTCCCTCAAAGAGTATGCTTATCATGATAAGCACTGAGTAATGTATAGAATTGTTTAATCTCTCTATTGTACACCTGAAACTGTTAACTATTTTAGAATTAAAATTTTAAAAAGGAGTAAAAAGGTTAGATACAACAGCTATTATTAATCTTAGTATCTTTAAGGTTAAAGCACTGATGATAACCTGTCATTACATTTTGGTTAAATTCACAAAGGAATTTGGACTACTAGATGTCTTGACTAACTCCCCCCAACCCCTGGAAGAAAGGAAGGTACTTGGAAACATATATTTTAATGTAGTTGAACTGATGAGTGCCATGTTGTTGATAGCTCAGAAGTTTATGAACCAGGAGAATGATAAATTGTGTGTTTGATTTGAGAAACTGCTGGAAGCAAGTGAATGCACTGGAAAACTTGTCATCAACATATGTTAAATAGTCATTTTGTTATGTTATGGAAAATAAAAAAAGCTAATGAATACTTAAAGGCATTCTTTCCATGACATTTTTAAGACTCTCCTGCAGTGTTTAAGTATACAACAGATTTTCTGTGACAATAAACTAAGTGGTGTCTTTTGTGATTTATATCCTTTTCTTATGGCCAGTTTTCAAAGACACATTCTTGAATTATTTGAAGTTGTTAACTCTAGTGGCATATTTGGTATGCTTCAGAATATAGCTGTCATTCTTAGTAGAAGAAGACTTGTACAACTTGGATGTTTCCTCATTTGTATTCTAAGTTTATAAGTTACTCCTGTTTGATTCATTGACAAAATAGCTTTGTCTAGCACAGACTCTGTTCTATATTATTTTCTTCTTCACATTTTCATGCTCGTTAATAAAAAGCAATAGGAGGGAGGAAGCAGAATTTTCTTTTAGACTCCTTCAATTTTTTTATGCAGTACAGCAAAGCTCAAAGCTTAGAGATGCTGGGGAACAGAAGTAGTAGCAGATGGTCCAAACTGACGCTCTGCGAAGATAGGGTGGTTCGTTTTGATTACAGACACTGGCAGTCTGTGAAGTGAAGATATGGAGCCACAATATATTCTAAAACCTGCACTAACCATGTGTGTTGTGGTAAAGCCAAGAACAACTTTGTATGGACGTAGTAGAAGAGATGACTGGATCCACTTTTAGTTTCCACTCACCCACACAGAGCAATACTGTCAACATTATATCCTTGAGCACTAAGGCCAAGCAGTATATGAATTGCCACACTGTTTTCTGCTTTGAATTACAGCTGATGTGCTCAGGGATATAAACTAGGTTATAATACAGAGAGCTAGATTTATATCTTCTCAGTGACAAGAGAAAGGGAGATTTATTTTCTCCGTTGTTTAAACAGCTTCTCAAAAATGGGCTATATGGGATTCTTTTAGAAATTTTTGTTTGTTTGAATTTCTGAGACCGTGTAAATGATAGTGGATAAAAGGCCAGGGAAAGTATAATTGTGGGAATGTAAATTGGTAGAGTCATTTGGAAGGGAGTTTGGCAGTATTAAGCCAAAAAAATGTGAATGACCTGCTTACTAGAGAAGCATATGGGTATGTGTATATATTTCTCCAAGGAGGCATGCCCGTTGAATTTTCATGGCAAGTGTTGTGTGAAGGAAAACAGGAGAAACTCCTTAAGTGTCCAACAACATGTGAATAGCTAGATAGTCTGTAGTATTATGTAGTGGAATACCATACAGCACATAAAGGAATGAGATCTCTTTATAACAGAGTAAATTGCACTGTGATATGTATAGTAGGATACAACCGTAAGTTTCACTGGGTATTTATGAAAGCGTGGAAAAAGATCTGAAAGGAGACAGAGCAAACATTGATTATCTCTTGGGAAGGGTGGGGGAGAGGTAGGGATTAGGACTAGTAGAAAGAAGTGACTAGGATTTTGAAGTGATGGTGTCTTTAGCCTTATCTGTATGTATTGTTTGAATTTAAAAGAAGAATTCATTTACTTATTATTTGCATGATAGAAAACATTTAAACAGTTATCCCCCAGGGGTACCTGGGAGACTCAGTTGGTTAAACATCCAGCTCTTGGTTTTGGATTATTTATTTTTTTGGTTTTGGTTTAAATGGTGATCTCAGGGTCATGGGATTGAGCCCCACATTGGGTGCCACAGTGGACACGGAGTCTGCTTGAGATTTTTGTTCTGCCTTTCCCCTCCCCGTGCTTGGGTATGCGCTCTCTCTCAAATAAATCTTCCAAAAAAAAAAAAAAAAATCCCCCAGTACTACCTAATACAGTAACTACTTTATTTGCACATTGTCTTCATTTGTATATATATATGTCTACTTTCAGTAATCTGTTGTTAATTTATTATATTACAAACATGTTTTCATGTTTCTGTGAAGTCTTTATTACCATCTGTAATAATACTTTTAAATTATTTCATTACCTGAAATTCCCAGGAATTAACCATGTGATCAAAGGATATGAACATTTCTGGCTCTTCTTAAGTATTGTCATATTATTTTACAAAAGGATTTTACCAGTGTATAATGCTACCAGCAATGGTGAAGTATAAGTTTACCACACCTTACCATTCAAATTTCTTTTTAAAAGCATAACAGAGGGCACCTGGGTGGCTCAGTGGGTTGAGCCTCTGCCTTCTGCTCAGATCATGATCCCAGGGTCCTGGGATTGAGCCCCACATCGGACTCTCTGCTCGGCAGGGAGCCTGCTTCCCCCTTTCTCTCTGCCTGCCTCTCTGCCTACTTGTGATCTCTCTCTCTCAAATAAATAAAATCTTGACAAACAAACAAAAAAAGCATAACAGAAATTAAAGAGTATGGATATTGGAGTTGACTTTGTGGATACAAATCCTGCCTCTGCCACTCGTCAACTTTGTGACCTCAGGAAAGTGACTTGACTTTGGTGCTTCAACTTCCTCATCTGTAAAAATGGAATAGTAACAGGATCTACTCTGTAGGATTTTGACAATGATTAAGTGAAATATTTGTAAAACAGCTGGAATGGTGTCAGGCATAGACAAAAAATTGGTAAAATTTTTAAAAAAATCATAACTTGGAGGATCTTTGGAACAAGACTGTTTTGTGTAGGTTGTATGTTACCTGCCTTGTTAGATACTCTGATTATTTTTCTAAAATTTGTCACTTTTTGTCATTTGAAGCAAAAGCATACTACATAAGTGTATAAATACATAATTTTTGAGTACAGTGTATCTGTTTTTAATGATAAAAATGGATTTATCAAATGTAAGAGTTTTTGAGAACACCATTGTTTGATTTTCTGCCTTTGGGCAGGTAAATACCTAAATTATACCTATTCCAGCACTTTTAGAATTAACATATTCTAAACTTTGTGTTTCTCATCTGAGTTCCATTGAGTAGGCTACTAAATGTGATTCCAAATTGGATTTAAGCTAAGGAAAGCTGTGAGGAGATAATACTTGTATTATGGTCACATTTGCATTATGTTCACCTTGGGTGATGACAAATATCAAGTGTAGGATAATGAAAAAACATTTTTTTTGAGCCTTTACTGTGAGTCAGTATTGTTCTAGCTGCTGAGGTTCGGTAATAAGTGCAAGTCAGTGAATGAGAGAATAGATAGGACATTTATTTGATCATTTACAAAAATCTAAACCTTATCCAAAAAGTTTTGGATAAAACTTTTATCCAGAAGTTTTATCCAAAACCTAAGCTTTATCCAAAAACTCATTATACATCAATAGTTTTTAAGGTTCTTTGATGAAGTGTTGGATACAGGTAAGGTCATTTCTTTGTTCTCAAAGAGCAAAGGGAGATATATAGCTAAATCAGAAAATACAGTATAAAGTTGTGTTAAAGTTAAGCACAAAAAGTTTCATACTGAGTAAGTGATTATAAGAAAGGTCATTCTGTAGAAGGGACATCTAACTGTAGGTAGTAGGTCATGGAAGCATTCAGAATAGGCTTCTAAAAAATAAAGGAGAGGGGCACTTGGGTGGCTCAGTGGGTTAAAGCCTCTGCCTTCAGCTCAGGTCATGATCCCAGAGTCCTGGGATCGAGCCGTGCGTCGGGCTCTCTGCTCCACGGGGAGCCTGCTTCCTCCTCTCTCTCTCTCTCTCTCTCTCTGCCTGCCTCTCTGCCTACTTGTGATCTCGGTCTGTCAAATAAATAAATAAAATCTTTAAAAAAAAATAAAGGAGAGACATTAAATCAAATCTTGAAGGATGTTGGGCCAGTTTGATTAATTGGGGATAAGGGGCAAAGAACATTGTGAGGATGGTGACAGTGAAGGTAATGTTGGTTAGGGAGTGGTAAGTAGTTTGGAATACCTGGAGCCTGGAGTGTATATATCTCTGCTTCTGATTCTAAGGTTTACATTTACAATTTTCATCAATTTATTGCTGTCAAAACATTTTAGATTCTTTTGGTCTAAGTCTAGGATTCTCAAGTCCTGTCAAGTGACATTCTTCCTGGCTTTATAACCATGGCAGAAGCTATGCTTTCTTAGTTTCTGAGATGCCCCATAAAGTAGTCTCAAAGCCTTAGGAAGCATCCTCCTCATCAGTATCCTGTTCTCACTAGTTTCTAATGCCCTTTGATATTCTTCATGTACAGAGTAACATTGCCTTCTTTAGCTTCTGCCTTACTTTATTTTTTATTATTTTTTAAAAGATTTTCATTTATTCACTTAGAGAGAGAATGAGAACAAGCATGTGTGGGATGGGGGAGGGGCAGAGACAGAAGGAGAAGCAGACTCCCTGCTTAGCAGGGCTCAATCCCAGGACCTGGAGATCATGGCCTGAGCCATAGTCAGACACTTAACTGACTGAGCCACCCAGGTGTCCCAAACCTTGCTTTACTCCTCCTTTGAATTTTGAATTATGCTCATTTTTCTAGTTCTCTTCCTTTGAATTTTGGTTCTCCTGACTTAAAGGTGTTTTGAATTATGCTCATTTTTCTAGTACTGTTTCTCACTTGTGAGGTTCTGATCTGTAACTGACTTATTCTGATTGCTTTCTGTACATTGTTACATAGTTCAAGTAGCCATTAATTGTTTTTTATATACTCTCATTATTATTACTGTTTTTTAAGATTCATCCATTTATTTTAGAGAGCACGAGCATGAGTGGGGATTGGGGCAGAGGGAGGGAATCCCAAGCAGACCCTCTGGTAAATGGGAAGGCCAACCCTGGCTTGATCTTGTGAGATTGTGACCTGAGCTGAAACCAGGAGTCAGATACCCAACCAACTGAGCTACCCAGGCACCCTTACTCTCTTTATTAGATATACAGATCTAGTCTGGAACTTGTTCTTTTCTGTAATGTATCTAGTACTTAACCTTTGCAGTCTACTCAGTACCAGTCATAATTTAATCATCACTAGTTTGCTTTTTGTGCTTTCTTGAGACATATTTTCAGAAATTTGTTTCTGTTATGGGATTTCTTATGTATTATTTCTACTTTTATGTTTAGTTTATATTTTACCATTCTTTTTCTTTTTAAAAAAATTTATTTATTTATTTATTTGATGGAGAGAGATCACAAGTAGGCAGAGAGGCAGGCAGAGAGAGAGAGAGAGAGAGAGAGAGAGAGGAGGGAGCAGGCTCCCTGCGGAGGACCCTGGGATCATGACCTGAGCCGAAGGCAGAGGCTTAACCCACTGAGCCACTCAGGTGCCCCTGCCATTCTTTTTCTAACAGATATTTTGGAAACTTTGGAGGGATGGTTATCTTTTACTTTACCTTCAGAATGCTGTTTTCTTTCTTTTTTTTTTTTTTTAAGACTTTATTTATTTATTTCACAGAGCGAGATCACAAACAAGTAGGCAGAGAGGCAGGCAGAGAGAGAGAGGAAGGGAAGCAGGCTCCCCGCTGAGCAGAGAGCCCGATGTGGGGCTCGATCCCAGGACCCTGAGAGCATGACCTGAGCCGAAGACAGCGGCTTAACCCACTGAGTCACCCAGGCACCCCAGAATGCTGTTTTCTATGTTTGAGTTTAAAGTCAAAACAGAATACTGTGAATGCTTAAAGGGATCTGTGAAAATGTCATTTTGGTAGACTCGTTCACTATCAAAGATTAGATTTGTACCAGTGATTTAATTAGGTTAGAGAAACCATTTAGATTAACTAAATTATTGGAACATGTGGGTTTTTTTTGTTGTTTAAGAGTAAGCCTAGTTTAAAGTACTCTGTAGATTGAGTTCCAAAAGTTTACTGAGAATTGTTAACCTTAAAAATAAAACTGCCAATTATTTTACCAGCAAAAGGAGGGCTTTATTCAGGAAGAGCAGAAAAATTGCAATCCAGAATAAGCAAGGTATGGCAAAACCATAGGCAAGTCCATGGAACAAAATATAAGCATGCCCTTTTATAGACCAAAGGGGGGGGGGAAGTTGGGAGGGCCGTTACAAACAAAAGTCTATGAAAGTAAAATGGGGGTTCTAAGTATACTGGCTGTTCATTGCCTGGGTTGTGACGGTCTCTTACTGGTTGGACGTTGCTGTGCATGAAGAAAATTTCTTTCTTCCTGCTGGGATAGTCCAGTAGTATCCACCTTCAAGGAAGGTTCCTCTCTTCCTGTTGGGTCTATAATTGGCAAGAATACTGGGCATGAGCACTCCCCCTCTTGGGCTCCCAACTCCATTCTAAACAGCATTTCCTTTTATTGATTTTCACTGAATATAATATTTATGTCTCCATGGAAACAGTCTTGTTAATGCTGATTAGGTTTGTAGGATTGTGGCTTACAGAAATTTTAAGTCATTGTTTAGCTGAAATACTATACATTTGCAATAAAAAAGTAGTAGAAACAATACTGTGGAATACTAGATAAAGCACAAAAACAGTAAGATTCACAGAGGGATAAGAGTTATTTTTAGGGAATTTTTGTTCATTTGTGAAAAGCTGGGGATTTTTGATACAAGCAGATTCTGCACTTTTTTTTTTTTTTTTAAAGATTTCATTTATTTATCTGACAGACAGAAATCACAAGTAGGCAGAGAGGCAGGCAGAGAGAGAGAGGGAGAAGCAGGCCTCCCGCTGAACAGAGAGCCCGATGCGGGGCTCGATCCCAGGACCCCGGGATCACGACCTGAGCCGAAGGCAGAGGCTTTAACCCACTGAGCCACCCAGGCGCCCCCCCCCTTTTTTTTTTTTTAGATTCTGCACTTTTCAAAATTGGCCGCCTTTTTGCACAGTGTTACTGTCTGTGAGCTTCATCCATGTTGTTAAATGTATCAGCTTTTTCTTCTTTATTGCAGAATAGTATATACTCTAATATTAATATCTCATAATTTTTTTGTTGTCTTATTCATAAATGGAATGAATCATCAATCAAGTTACTGTGAACACTTGTATAAATCTTTTGGGATCATATGTTACCATTTCCTTTAAGTAAATATCTAGGTGTGAAACTGCTTGGTCAAAGAACAGGTATATATTTAACTTAATAAGAAACTGCTAAACCTTTTTCCAAAGCAGATATACTATTTTATATTCCCACAAAATATAGCAATGAATAAGAATTCCATTTCCTCTATATCCTTGCCAACATTTGATGTTCTTCTAATGTTCATTGAATGTTTATTGATTTGGTTATCCTCTTTCATAAAAGCTCATTTAAGTCTTTTCTTGTGTCTTCCAGTTGGGTTCTCTTTCTTTCTTTCTTTCTTTTTTTTTAAAGATTTTTTTTATTTATTTGACAGAGATCACAAGTAGGCAGAGAGAGAGGGGGAAGCAGGCTCCCTGCTGAGCAGAGAGTCCGATGTGGGGCCCGATCCCAGGACCCGGGGATCATGACCTGAGCCGAAGGCAGAGGCTTAACCCACTGAGCCACCCAGGCGCCCCGGGTTCTCTTTCTAATCCATGCTTTCAAGGACGATGAAGAGCCTGATAGTTAGAGATCACTCACTGAGACTTGAAGATACAGATGTTCAGAAGCCATGTAGTTACTACTTTTGAATATGGTATGACTGCTTCTTGGTTTGACCAGAGGCCTTAGCATTGGAATTTTTTTTTTTAAAGATTTTATTTATTTATTTGAGAGAGAGACAGAGAGAGAACATGAGCTGATAGAGGGCCGGGGCGGGAAGGGGAGAAGCAGACTCCCCATTGAGTAGGAAGCCAGTTGCAGGGCTTGATCCCAGGACCCTGGGATTATCATCTGAGCCGAAGGCAGACGCTTAACCCTCTGAGCCACCCAGGCACCCCTTAGCATTGAATTTTAATGATCTCATTTGCTTTTTATATTTTGATGAACAGAATTCAGAATAGGTATAAAGCTCATTGAATTTAAACTATAATAAGAGTTTGTATTTTGGGATCACAAGTACAACCATAATAAAATCTGCCATTATTTACCACAGAAACAATTTGTATAAACATTGTTATAAGTCCTATGAGCCATTTCTTTTTCTGAGGGTAACACTGCTTAAGGATCACAATCAGTAGTTAGAGTGTTAGCATTGTCCTTGATTAGCCAAATTATTCTTTTGGCCTCACTTACAAAAATTGGGAACTTCTTCCCCACTTTCTGGAGGTATTGTGGAAAACTGTGGCTCTCATTAGTCCTTTAATCTTTCTAGAATAAATATATAATTACTAAAATTATTTTTTTACATTGTCTAATTATTTAGAGGTAATTTCCTTGTATACTTCTTGTTAATCCTTAAATATATACTAACCAATTTAGAATAAAAATGAAAGTCTACTTTGAAGGAATTGATCCATTTATATTGTTAGAGATTCTAGTTTATAGAACAAATATCAGGCCAGTTTCAGAATTTTCAATTTTGTGTCACTTGATTAAACGTTATAAATACGTGTGAGTTTAACGTTTCAACTTTGGTTTGTCCGCTTTCATAAGAAAAAAAACTTAACATCATTTAGCCTGAGAGTCATTCTGAAATTCTGGTGAAGTTGTATTCTTGACAAAGTCACTAGTGGCAAAAAAAAAAAAAATAAATTTTTTTTTGCTGTTTGTAGTCTATCTCTTGTCCAAGATGTTTCATCTAGGGTACTCTTTATTATCTACTTGAAGTGGCTTTGCAGTAGCTTTTGCTATAGGTAGCCTGCTAGAGAGTCTTTTGGTAGAAAAATTCACCAACCACACTTACAAATTAATATTGGTTGTGATTTCTTTGCTATGTTCCACTTTTTGCTTCTTCTGTGTTTGGAAATTCTTACCCTACTTTGGCAGTGAAAAGCATATTTTGTTGTGTTTGTTTACCTCTCTGGTTATCCTCTGATTCAGATTGTTAAATTTTTATCTATGCCTTTGGAACCAAACTGTAAAAACAGCAACTCCCGTATTTTAGCATAAACCTGAGTGCAAGACCGCGCCTTTGCTCTGTGAGAGAGAAGAAATAGATTACCTAGTGTCTGCTTTTGAGAGACTTAAAATCTGCTTGGAGAGAGAAGATTTAACCTTTACCTTTGGAAAAAAGTTATAGTATAAAGCAGCATATGATAGGAATATAGAACACCAGTACCATGGCCTGTTGTGAAATATTTTATAGCCATTTAATGAGTAATACGAAGTACTGAACTTTGGGGTGGGGGAAGCTTACCTTTAAAAAAGTGGATTAAAGTTCGTGTATTTTACATATCCATATGATTTCTTTACTGGAGATGAAAAGATTGTAGTTATAGGGTTCAGGGAATGCCCACGAAATGAAAACATCCATCCTGTCACCACAGAAAAAGTTTGATAACTACTGTTACAGAAACCACCCCTGCCAAAAATTGTAGGAGAGATGAGCATTGTATGGTTTTTTGTTTTGTTTTGGTGCCATCACTAAAGTACATATTTTATTTTTTTAATTTTAATTTTAATTTTTTAAAAAGATTTTATTTATTTACTTGACAAAGAGATCTCAAGTAGGCAGAGAGGCAGACAGAGAGAGGGGGGAAGCAGGCTCCCCGCTGAGCAGAGAGCCCAGTGCGGGACTCGATCCCAGGACCCTGAGATTGTAACCTGAGCCGAAGGCAGAGGCTTTAACCCACTGAGCCACCCAGGCGCCCCCATATTTTATTTTCTTTTCAAGGACAGCAAGTTTTAATCTCTTCATATGACCCTGCAAAAGCCATTTAAATAGCATCTCTAAATCAGAACGGTGGAATTGACCTATTTATTACTGGTACTGTACAGATTGTATTAGTGCGTTTGGTGTGCCATAATATACCATATAGACTGGGTGGCTTAAAAAATAAAAGTCCAAGATCAAGGTTCTGGCAGGGTTTGGTTTCTAGTGAAGGCTTTCTTCTTGGCTTGCAGATAGCTGCCTTAATCTTTGAGCCTCCAGGGCCTTTCCTCTGTGTGCCTGAACTCTCAAACTCCCTGGAGTCTGTTCTTATAAGGATGCTACTCTTATCTGATCAGGACCCCACCTTTATTTATTTAAAAATTTAAAAAATTTTTTATTTAGGTAATTTCTGCACCCCTCAAGGGGCTTGAAATTATTACCCTGAGATCAAGAGTCACACACTCTCCTGACTGAGCTAGCCAGGTGTCCCTTTAGAAAAGTTAAAAAAAAAATTTTTTTATTTAAGGACCCCAGCATTAAGACCTCATTAAACTTTAATTTCTTCCCAGATCCATATGCATCCTCACTAGGGGTTTAGGGTTTCAACATGAGTTTGGTGCGGGGGTGGGGGGGGCATATAAATTAAGTCAATAAGATTCTACCCCTGGTCCTCCAGATTAAAATTCTTGCATCTAAAATGTATTCATTCCATTCCAACAGTCTTAACTCCTTCCAGCATCAACTGTAAGGTCTGAAGCCCATAGTCTCATCTAAATATCCTCTGAATCCAGTCATAGGTGAGCCTGGAGATAGGATTATTCTGAAGCAAAGTTTCTCTCCAGCTATGAACCTGTGAATCTAGACAAAGTTATGTGCTTCTAAAAATTCAATAGTGTGCCAGAAAAGGGTAGACATTCTCATTCCAAAAGGGAGAATTTGGAAAGAGGTGAAGGTTCCACGCAAGTCCAAAACTTAGCAAGGCAAATTCCATTAGTTGTTATGTTTTGAGAACAATCCTCTTTGGTTCAGTGTGCTGCCTGCCAGGCCCACTGGGGAGTCAGTGCCACTTTCATGGTTCTGTGGAGCAACCCTGCTCCCAGGTACTGGGCATTTACCTTGCTCTTAAGGTACTGGGTGGTGGCATCTTGGTTCCCTACTCCCAAACCAGAGAGACTTCACCTTTTGAAACTGAGGAAGAGCCAGACTTGTCCTCTGGACCTTGTGGTGGGAGTGGCAGCCCTCCCATCTCTGAATCCTCTTTGGGGTCATTCTCCTCTTTTCTTGAAGGATAAGTCATGTTTGAAGCTGGATACCTCTATTGTCTCATTCTGTAGAATCCCGGAAGTCTTACAGCTGTCTCATTGCATACCATTTTTTTTTTTCCTGTTCCCTTTAGTGTCTCAGCTGGCTGGATTTCTGCTGCTATTATCCCGTCTTTATGCCTGGCTTCTGCTGAGGTGGTTGATTTATTTGTGGCTCACACCCATACTAATCTCCTTATCACATAGTTCAGCCACACCCTTAGTGTTCCTCCAGAATAAGCTTTATCATTTTGGCAGGATAGATAGGCTGAGAATTTTCCTAATCTTCAAGTTCTAGGTCTTTTCTGCTTAACATTTCCTTCATTTTCTTTCTTTCCTCTCACATTATACTAAAAGCTGTAAGGACAAAACAGGTCTTCAACACTTTGCTTAGAAATCTTTTTGGTTAAGTATCCAATTTTGTCACTCAAAGCTTTATCTTCTACAAAACACTAGAATCTGAACACAGTTTAGCCAAGTTCTTTGCCTTTTTAAAAAAATTTTAATTTATTTTGAGAGAGAGAGGGGGAGAGAGTGAGTGAGCATAAGTGGGGGGAGGGGCCGAGACAGAGAGAGAGAGAAAGAGAGAGAGAATGAATCTCAAGCTGACTCCCTGCTGAGTGTGGAGCCTGATGTGGGGTTTGATCTCATGACATGGAAATCATGACCTGAGCAGAAATCAAGAATCAGATGCTCAACCACCTGAGCCACCCAGGTTGCCCCTCTTTTGCTGGTTTTTTTTGTTGTTGTTGCTTAAAACAAGGAAACAAGAATCACCTCTCCTTCAATTTCCAATAACATGTTCCTCATTTCTGTCTAATATCTTACCAGAATGGTCTTTTAATGTTCATATTCCTAACCAACATTCTGTTCATGATTTAAATATTCTTTAGGATGATAGGGACCTTCTCTGTGGCTTTCTTCTCTCTGACCTCTAACCTTTCTTCACCTTCTTTCTCACCTTTGAGGGCCATATTTCTATCACTAGTCCTTTCACAGCAATCTAGGCCTTTTATATATAAAGCTTATTTATTTTTTTTTTAGTAATCTCTGTACCCAATGAGGGGGTCCAGCTCACAGTCCCAAGATCACGAGTTGCATGTTCTTCCTACTGAGCCAGCTCTGTGCCTTTTTTAGCATGCAACTCAAAACCCCTCCAGCCTCTACCCATTACCCAGTTCCAAAGCCACTTGATATTCTTAGGTGTTTCTTATAGCAGTACCCAATTTCTCAATACCAAATTCTGTATTACCTTAGGCAGCCATAACAAAATATCATAGACTGGATGGCTTAAACAACAGAAATCTATTTTCTCACAGTTCTGGAGGCTGGAAAGTCCAAAATTGAGTTTCTGGCAGGGTTTGGTTTCTGGTGAAGACTCTTCCTGGTTTACAGATGGCTTCCTTCTCTGAGTCTTCACAAGGCCGTTATACTGTCTGCAAGCAGGGAGGTGGGGGTGGGGGAAGGAAACATCAGCTCTCCAGGTGTTACTTCTTGTATGGATACTAATCCTATCAGCCCCACCCTTGTAACTTCAATTAACAGTAATTCTTTTTTTTTTTTTTAAGATTTTATTTATTTATTTGACAGAGAGAGATCACAAGCAGGCAGAGAGGCAGAGAGGCAGGCAGAGAGACAGGAGGAAGCAGGCTCCCTGCTGAGCAGAGAGCCCGATGCGGGACTCGATCCCAGGACTCCGAGATCATGACCTGAGCCGAAGGCAGCGGCTTAACCCACTGAGCCACCCAGGTGCCCCCAATTAACAGTAATTCTTAACTCCAAATGCTGCCACACTGAAGGTTAGGGCTTCAATGTATGAATTTTGGGAGTGACACATACACTTAGTCCCCAACGGAAATGTAAATACCATGTAAAATATTCAAATTCTCGTAGACTTTATCTTCCATCAGTGACACTGAATACACTTTAGGACCAAGCAGACATTTAGATCCTTTTTCTTTCTTGTCCTTTTACAGCTAATTAATTATCCTTTGAACCCATTGAACCCTGTTACAGTCAATTTTTTTTTTTTAAGATTTTATTTATTTATTTGACAGAGAGAGATCACAAGTAGATGGAGAGGAAGGCAGAGAGAGAGAGAGAGAGGGAAGCAGGCTTCCTGGTGAGCAGAGAGCCCGATGTGGGACTCGATCCCAGGACCCCGAGATCATGACCTGAGCCGAAGGCAGCGGCTTAACCCACTGAGCCACCCAGGCGCCCCTGTTACAGTCAATTTTAATGTCTCTTGAATCTGCCTTTAGCTCTCATCTCTTGTCTGAATGAGTGCGGTAGCTTCTCAGCTGGTCTTCTGTCATCGTGCTGCTAGTGTGGCCTTTTTCTAATCTTTTTAACATCTTAACATGAGTGTGAACATAAATCTGTTTGTTACTTATTTGTTTAAAACTCAGAAATAGCTTAAGAGTGTCCTTCCATATGCTTGGACCTGATACCTCTATCAGTTAGGATTAAGTTTGGTTGAATATTAAACAGAAATTTTCTTTCTTTCTTTTTTTTTTTTTAAGGTTTTTTTTTTTTTTTTTTTTTTTTAAATTTCAGAGAGAGATAATGAGCAGGTGGGGGAGGTGGATGATGTGGGGCTCCATCCCAGGACCCCAAGACCATGACCAAAGCTGAAGGCAGATGCTTAACTGACTGAGCCCCCCCAGGCGCCTTAAACAGAAGATTTTTCTTTTCTTTTCTTTCTTTTTTTAGGTTTCTTTATTTATTTGTCAGAGAGAGAGTGCATGAGCTCATGCAGGGGGAGTGGCAGGCAGAGGGAGAAGTTGAGTCCCAGGACCCTGGGATCATACCTGAGCCCAAGGCAGACGCTTAACAGCCTGAGCCACCTAGGCATACCCTGAACAGAAAATTTCTTAAATAAGATATAGGAATCACATACAGTTCTGGAGATAGGATATCCAAGGTTGTATGGTAATTTTATGGTCATCTGAGCTTTTTCTGACTTTTTGATTTTACTGTCTATTGTGTATGGTTTATAACTTCAGGTTCATTTGTTGTGTAAGAGAGCTGCTGCAGAGGTGGGCATTGCTTTCTGAGTTCCAGGTGGGAGGAAGAGACAAAAGCAAAAGGACATTCATTACTAACTATCTGGAGTTTTTTAAAGGAGTCTTACGCTTTAGCAAATTTTGTTATATTTTTATTTTTTTATATGTGTTATATGTATGTGTTATGTATATGTGTGTGTGTGTGTGTGTTATATCTTTATTCTTTTATATGTGTTTTCCTTGCATGGAATACCCTTTGGCCTTTTTTTTTGTTTGTTTTTCTAAGAGAACCCCTTCATTTCAAGAATCAACACTTCTTGGAAGTCTTTCTTAGTCACCATCTCAGAATTAATCATTCCCTATTTTGGGACTCCATTTTACTACTTCCAACATAACATTTCCTATCTGGTATAATGGTTATTTGGTTGTGTGCCAATCTTACCTTCTGAAATTTGAAGTATTGGAATGTGTGAACTATGTCTTATTCATCTTTACAGTGACTGATACATAGTAGCATTTAATAAATGACTGTTGAAAAAAATCAGTTAAAAACAATTTAAAAAAAAGAAAGAATGTTATGCTCGTAGGCCACGTGTAGTTAAAAACTGCCTGCAGGAACTGCAGATGATATTTAGGATATGCAAACTACAACATAATTAGGGAAATTTCTGAATTCCCTAGTTGAATGATATGAAGATATTTATTGCTTAAGACAAAGTTAGAATTAGTCTTGGTAACTCTGCTTTGTAAATGAATTTTCGTAAATGGATTTTTTTTTTTCAGATTATGCTTCGCCCTACCTTTTAAAAAAAAAATCTGTGACAAAATGGTTATAACTTTAACTAAAAGCTCTGTTTCATTTTTGATTTTCACTTCCAGGGATAGTATATCCATTGCCTTGCTAAGTCGTACTTCATTATAGAAGTCATGTTGAGTAAGGGAAAAGAGAAATTTTTCCTTTAAACTGAGGAAGAAACGCTCTAGATAGTCAGACCCTAGAGCCTCAGATCAGGGAGTCACTGGAAGGTAGCCTACTTTTTCTTATCCTTTTGCCATGGACTGCTTTTCCTTCCCTTTCCTCCTTCCCTTCCTTCCTTCCTTCTCTTTTGTAGATCTTAGATGCTGAAGTTCTTTTTTTTTTTTTAAGATTTTATTTATTTATTTGACAGAGATCACAAGTAGGCAGAGAGGCAGGTAGAGAGAGAGGAGGAAGCAGGTTCCCTGCTGAGGAGAGAGCCTGATGCGGGACTCGATCCCAAGACCCTGGGATCATGACGTGAGCTGAAGGCAGAGGCTTAACCCACTGAGCCACCCAGGCGCCCAGATGCTGAAGTTCTTACTGGAAAGATAATTCTCAGTCTCCTTTCCCTCCCTTTTTTCCCCTCTAAGTTGCTTCCAGTTTCTGAAATAGTGCCCTTAGATGTAGTGCAGATGGGCTTCTGATCTCTCCCAGTTGGGTAGCAGATCACATGCTTTTCCTCTGTCGTCTTCCTTTCAATTTTGTACCTTTTCTAAGATGTTAGTTTGGAAGTTTAAATCTTCCGTTTAGCTCTATTTTTGGTTAGCGGTAATGTACTATAATAGTTGAGTATTCTTGAAGGAGAGTGGTATGGTTGACTTCTTTTTTGCCAAGTACTATTTTCTTTAGTACCTATGTATATAACTTGTCTTGCAAAGATCTGTAAATATTTAAAAGGGGAATATATGATGTTGTGTTCTTCAAGTGGCTGTGGGAAAAAAGAAAACCTGGTACAAATATTTAGTGTTCATTATATGGCAGATTATAATTTTGAAAGATGGCTGTGACAAATATCCTATCCCACTTGCTGTTACAATAGGACTTTGACACTTCTCCCATGAAAAGTGGGGTCTGTGGTTGCTCCCCTTGAATCTGGGCAGGGTTGTGATATCAGCAGAAGCACAAACGGGGGGAACTGTATGTTTCCCCTGGGGCTGAGCAGGGAGCCCCATGTGGGGCTCAATCCCAGGACCCTGGGTTCATGACCTGAGCCAAAGACAGAGGCTTAACTGACTGACCCACTCAGGTCCCCCTTGAATTCCTATTTTTAAAAAAGTTATGCCTTCTTTTTCTTTCACTCACCAGAATAGGACTCAAGTATTTATTGACAGATTTTAAGCTTTTAAAACCAAGGAAATAAACAAAACAAAAAAAACGCTACCAAGGACAATACCTTATCTTTATATCATCCCCCATAGAACCTGACACACTGTTGTCAGTATGTTAGGTGAAGTACACATCTGTTTAGTTTTTATGTTGTTTCATATAGGCTACTCAGAATATGCTTGAATTACTATTATGTAATCAGACACTGCTAGATAAAACTGAAATGTTTTTTCTGCTCTTGTTTGTATTTTATAAACAAATTTAAAAATTCCCTCTAGAGAAGTCTTGGATTTAGTGAACTCTCTACTAGTCTTGTCTTCTATGTATGATTTATATCAAAGAAGCCCCATTCTTCAGTCTGTTACAAAGTAGTCTTATTTTTAAAATGAGTACATGTTGAATTCTTTATGACTTTAGTTCAAGGAGCTTTTGTGATTAGGAGCTTTTGTAGATAAAGTATAGCAAGTGACTGTACCTATGCCTTAAGTAAATATTATGTTTAGCGCAGCCTGTAGCCAGTGAATACAGCCAGATTTACCTGATTGAACCTTTGATCTATTAATGCCAAGTGACTCCTGATTTCTTTTATGTAAGGTTGATAGCAGAATTTATTTTACAAAGGATGATTTTGTTTATAATTTTATAGAATGAATAGGGTACACCCTCTTTACTGCTAGAAATCCTGTCCTCCCAGACTGTCATTTATTGAGCATTCATTATTTTCCTGTCTTTGTCAAGTCCACATACATACCGTTTTACAGAAGAGTAAGTGCAGTGATACTAAATAACGTGCCTGTGTTCTCACCCCCAGTAAGTGACTTTGTTCAGTTTAAACACATGTATATTTTGTTAACCATTTGGCCAGAGTTTGTTAAAACTGGCAGCTGGCTGGACAGACATACTGAGACAGCATGCTGTTTAAATTTTTTAAAAAATTAGTTGTCAGTGCTTTTAAAGTAGAGAGCTCTCTCTCTCTCCTTCTCTCTCTGTCTCTTTCTTTCACTCACTCACACCCCCCCCCCTTATTCTTGGTTTCCTCATTGCTACATTGTAGCAAATGCCTGGAACTTAGTAGCACCTACACCCTGTAGGAGGATGTGTGGTCTCTAGGGTTCCATATACCCCACCTGGCCCACCTCCTCACTTAAATTGCCCTCCTCCTCCCTGTAGGTATTTCAGTTTTTGAGCTTTGCTCTATCACTCTTTCTTTCTCCAGTAATTCCCATTATGCTTGAACTTTTATTCCTTAGCAAAGTAGCCACAGAATACTTTTATTCATACAGCTTTTCTTTCTGGTGTCAGATCTAGAATAGTCAGGTGTGGGGGCGATGTCTAATGTTTCTGGCCTTTTCAGTTGCAATTATGCATGTATTTCCATTTATTTAGATAATTTGTACTGATAATGTTGGTAAAGGATCAGATGAAATGTGATTCAGAAATAGTGGAGGTATTGAAGAAGCACAGGTTTCTTGTTAGCACCCAATGCCCTGATTATGTGATCCTTTAGCAGGACATGGACTGCTACCTGGAGTGAATTCAGCATCCTTCCCTTAGCTCACCAAAGTACACTGTTGCTTTTGCCCTGCTCAGGAAACCAAGTGATGAGAAAGGATGGGAAAATCTGGGATGGTAGGGTATCCAGGAAGCACAGATTTATGGCTAGCCCTGTTGTCTATGCCTGAGAGCTTTTCATTTTCTCATCCAGATGAGGAGGTTGATGGCCTGAAAGCACGTGGGGGAATTCTTGAAGTTAGTTATCTGTTCTCCTCATCACATCTGACTCAAGTCCAGTCAACTTAGTCCCAGTCAGTTGGTATAACCTATAAATCTTATCATAGAATACTACAGTTTTCTCTTAAAAACATGATTATAACTGGTGGTTAGGTTGTTTTTGTTGGTTATATTGCTATATTAGGTTTATTATAGGTCAGATAGGTTTTTAGAATGTCATGCTATACATGATCAAATGTAAGAGGAATTCACAATAAGAAGACCTTTATAGAAAGTATATAGAAGTAGGGGTGCCCGAGTGGCTCAATCGGTTAAGCATCTGCCTTTGGCTCAGGTTGTGATCATAGTCCCACATAGGTTGTGATCATAGACCCACATCAGGTTGCCTGCTTGGAGGGGGGAGCCTGCTTCTCCCACTCTCTCAGTGTGCAGATCCTGCTGCTCGCTCGTGTGCTTGCTTGCTCTTTCTGTCAAATAAATAAAATCTTAAAAAAAAAAGGTTAAAAAAAGTATACAGATGTAATCACTAGATGTAGCTAGTTGTCCGTTTTGCTGTAAGTTGTGTTTAGAGCCCAACTTATTAGTGTAGTTTTAGAACAAGCACTCTTCTTCTCTTTTTAGGTGTTCTTCCTCTGTGCCCAGCTGTGTCTTTTATATTTATTATATTGTCATTATTTATTCATGAATCTGTCTCTTAGCCATGAATTCCTTGAAGGTAGAGTTGATTATTTTTAGGTTTGTGTTCCCCATTGCATAGCACAGTGTTTGGGCATATGGTAAGTAAGGGCTCAATAGCTTGTAATATTTTAATTTTTATGTTTTGCATTTTAAGATGGTCTTTCTGGAAGGATTCTGTTTCACTAGTGAATACCATAGTCTTTGTTTTATCTCTGGTCCAGTATTGGCCCTTTCTGTGTAATTGCTTTTGCTTCTTCAGTGCTACAGTCAGAAAGTGATTATCAAGTACTTATTTTTCTTACTGGATCTTGTTATTTAATTGTGAATTGCTAATTCTCAGCAACTAAATATTTTAAAAACTGAGACGTCTTGAAGTCACCAGGGCTTTTTTGTGATGAGATTTGTGTTAAATTTCCCTCAAAATCATTTTTTTAAAAGATTTATTTATTTATTTGACAGATAGAAATCACAAGTAGGCAGAGAGGCAGGCAGAGAGAGAGAGGAGGGAAACAGGCTCCCTGCTGACCAGAGAGCCCGATGCTGGGCTTGATCCCAGGACCCTGGGATCATGACCCGAGCTGAAGGCAGAGGCTTTAACCTACTGAGCCACCCAGGTGCCCCTGAAAATCATTTTTGATACGAGAAAAAATATTTTGCCCTTCTATTTTTACCTTTGGTGTTTCCTTGTTGTTGTCTTCTGTTCACATTTCCTGTTTGAGGAGGGATTATGGTTCTGTCCCTATAGCTTTCAATAAGATTCTGCATGGTTTCTTAACTCTCATGACAGAATGTTACAGGTGTACGGTTGACCCTTGACCCTTGGGGGCTATGGGCACTGACCCCCTGGACAGTCAGAAATTCACATAAAAATTGTGATTACCGAAAAAGATTTTTTAAAGTAATCTCTGCCAAATGTGAGGCTTGAACTCATAACCCCGAGATCAAGAATCACATACTGTATCCACTGAACCAGCCAGGTGCTCTTGATTCCATAAAATCTTAACAATTAACAGCCTGCTGTTGACTGGAAGCTTTACTGATTACATAAACAGTAAATTAACACATATCTTGCATGTTATATGTATTATATATTGTATTCTTAAGGTAAGCTAGAGAAAACATTAAGAATCACAAGGAAGAGGAAATAACATTTACAACACTGTACTGTTTTTTTCTTTTTAAAGTTTTTTTTAGTTATTTATTTGACAGGCAGAGATCACAAGTAGGCAGAGAGGCAGGCAGAGACAGAGGAAGGGAAGCAGGCTCCCCGCTGAGCAGAGAGCCCAATGCGGGGCTCAATCCCAGGACCCTGAGATCATGACCTGAGCCGAAGGCAGCGGCTTAACCCACTGAGCCACCCAGGTGCCCCAACACTGTACTGTTTTTATTGATATTTTAAGTTTGTGTCATATGTTTACAAGATGAATCTACTGTGAGAACCTACATTAATATTATTGTGTATAATACAAAACATTATAGATGTTATATGTATTACTAACACTAGGCATCAAAAATGAAAAGATAATGTGAAAAAGAAATTCATATTTACAGGTTTAACAATTCATACATTGATAATGAAGAAGCAGCAATATGATTGCTTTATGGTAACTTGGTGTTATTGGTCCATTTGCTTCATAGTAGCTTAAACTAATGAAGTTATTCTAATGAATGAATCATTATACAGTATTCATGGTGTCCATTATTATAGTCCTTTTCATAACT
Organism: Lutra lutra; assembly: GCF_902655055.1. Taxonomy (NCBI): domain Eukaryota; kingdom Metazoa; phylum Chordata; class Mammalia; order Carnivora; family Mustelidae; genus Lutra; species Lutra lutra. The sequence goes on from NC_062293.1 coordinate 36,040,983, forward strand.
CATTGTCACATTAAAAAACATACCTGTGATCATAGTCTGATAATGCAGTGTCTCCAATTATGAGAGAGGCATACTGTATCAATAACATACTTCTTTTAAAGAAAAGTCATAAAAACAGTAAAAACTAACACATTACTGATTTTATATGAAATACCGTTCACTATGGTGAGTGCTGTGAAGTGTGTAAGCCTGACGATTCACAGACCTATACCCCTGGGGCAAGTAATACATTATATGTTAATAAAAAAATTAAAAGAAATATCATTCACATCATGCATACATAAAGATAGGCTATCCACTTCCATATGAGTTTTGTCCACGGTGTTCTACATGATGAATAGTTAGATGATGATGACAAAAACATCAACAGTTCTTGCCATACAGTTGCTAGATTTTCATACAAAGAAACACACATACACAAGATAACCTTTTTAACTTTGACCGACAGTTACTTACTATTCATTAAGTAAAAGTAGATTATCATAAAGGTCTTCCTCATTGTCTTCATATTGATTTGGCTGAGGAGGAGGAGGAGGAGGGGTTGTCTTGCTGTCTCGGGTGGTAGAGGCAGAGGATGTGGAGGAAGTGGTAGAGGAAGCAGAAGAGGCAGGCACACTTGGTAGAACTTTATGGAAATACATTGTAATTTCTGCCCGATTTTTTTTTTTTTGCTTTTTCGTTTTTTTAAAGCATCATATAGAAATGTCAGCATGATAACGGTACCAATCCTTCTTCCACTATTTGCTTTAGTTTTAGTGCCCGTATCATAGGAGGGTCCAGGTCATAAAAGAATTCAAAATAGTCTTGACTAATTGAAATCCTTCTGCTAAATTGTCTAATGTCAGTTTGTTTTCTGGCACTGCTTCTTTTATATCTTGTTTCTCATCATCTGGCACTGGTTTGGAAACATGTATCTCCATTGTATTGTCTCCGTCAAGTTCTGCCTTCTGGTGCTTCTGGTGTGGTGTCTATTTGTTCTTGAATTTTTCCAAGATCCCTATCTTGAAACTCTTTATCCCCCACTTTTTTTTTTTTTTCCTTCATATCTACAATCTCTTTCATGGTTTCCTTGATTAGCTCTTTTGTAAATCTTGTGAAGGCACCTGCAACATTTGGACACAGTTTTCTCCAGCCAGATTTTATTGTTTCAGGCTTTGATGGCTTTTGCTGCTTTTTCTATAACAGTGGTGGCATCTTCAGTGGTGTAATCTTTCCAGACCTTCATGAGGTTCTCTCTAATATGTTCTCTTCCATAGCATTGACAATCCTTTCCAAAGAATACCACATGTAATGAGCTTTATGACTTCTTATGACCTGACCCCCTTATATAGAGGTTGAACTAGAGACATTGTGTTTGGGGGCAGGTAGGTCACTTTTACACCTTTGGTGTTGTACTCATAGGGTTCTGGGCATCCAGGGGCATTGTTCAATATCAAAAGTATTTTTTCATTTGAAAAATGTGATTTACTAGTCACTCATTTGTCTAAGCAAATCTGAGTGCCTATGATATACCAGATAAAGTTCTAGTGTGAGATCACTGCTCCAAAAATTGAAATTTGTTACCGTTCTTCCATTCCTCAATCACAGCGTCCACCCCAAGAATTTGTACCCCTCTTCCTGTGGTAAAGGGATTTCACACTTAAAGACTTTTTTTTTTTTTTTAAAGGGTCTTGATTGGGGTGGAGACCACCTCTATCCATTAGAGGGGAAGACCCAATTTCCCTGATATTCTTGCAGGTGGACATGACTCCTTATGGCTCCACCACTCAGCTGACCACATGCCAGACTCTGACTCAGGACCTGGTGATACAGAGGCTGGAACTGTGCAGAAGCATTTGGCATAGGTGGTTTGAGTGGCAGTAGTGTTGTCAGGAGCAGCAATAATAGCAATCCTGGCCACAGGGTCCAGTGTTCAAAATTTAATAAGGATGAGAATCAAAAGAAGTTTAAAAAGTAGACCCTTACTGGCAAGATACTTCTGACTATAGGGACAGAGCATTGACAGAATGGGGGGGGTTTGGTTGTGGAGAGACTTTTTTGTACAGCCCAATGACTGATGGTTATCTTTTCCCTTCAGCATCAGGTGTTAGCAACTTTAGAGATAAGGGCAGCCCTGACCATGAACCCAAGTGCACCATGAACCCAAGTGCATCTTGAACCCAAGCATTGTACAAAACAGTAGAATTAGCTTTTCTCTTCCTATCTTAAATCCCGGTGCTTGCTTCTCTTCCTTACCAATAAATGTTCTTTGCGGCGTTCTACCCTCCCTGTGTGCCCCTGCCTCCCCAGGATAGGACACTTAAACATCTGCATTAAAAACTTGCTCGGCAGCTATCCTTCTCTTCAGTGATTTTTCTAAATGGCATCTGGGAGTTCATCTGCTGCCTCTTGGTCAGCAGAAACTGCTTTTCTTGTTGACATTTTTTAAAAAATATTTTATTTATTTCTTTGATAGAAAGAGACCACCTGTAGGCAGAGAGGCAGGCAGAGAGAGAGAGAGAAGCAGAGCCTGATGCAGAGTTCGATCCCAGGACCCTGAGATCATGACCTGAGCCCTAGGCAGAGGCTTAACCCACTGAGCCACCCAGGCGTCCCTTTGTTGACATGTTTTAAGGCAGACCTCTTTTTTCAAACCATCCTTTGCTGGGATTAAATTCTTCAGCTTGACTAGATCCTTCATCTTCCTTTTGCCATAAGTTGTCATCTGGTGACTTTGATTTTTCTTGAATCATGTTAGAGTCTACAGGTACGCCTTTCTTATTAACAACCCGCACCCACATAAAAGCTGCATTTTCAGTACAAGATAAAAAGGTATTTCACAAAAAGTATAAGGTTTTCACTCCTGCTGGCACAGATGTGGTGAGGCTTCACGAATCTACCCCCCACCCCAGCCTTTTTAAAATAATGATCCTTACAGTGGATTCATTTATCTTCAAATAGTGGGCAGCCGCAGCTGCAGACCTCACTCTGTGGTACATATCAGGCAATTCAGCTTTTTCTTAAAATGATATGACTTTTCTTTTTCTTGGGAGCACTTCAGCCTCACTAGCGGTACTTCCTATGGGCCCCCAGGTGATATTCAAGGCTTATATTCAAGGGTTTTGCACTAAACGTGATGAAAAATACAGAACCACGAGAGATCACTTTTTACTGTGATACACAATTTACTAGAGAGATTAACTATTCACGAAGAAATGATTAGCACCACACGGTATTTTAAGCAGATGTTCTGACACTTGAGCTCACTATAATAGCAACAGGAGGTGGCGACAAAATTATTAACAGTTGTACAGTATGTATTACAGTTAATTTTATGCAGTTATGATTTAATACCGCATTTTTACATTTGTGTGCATTTCTCTCAGAATGGCACCAAGTATGGTCTGTAAGTGTGTGTAAGTTTTGATAAGTTTTAACTTTTTCTAATTTTATATATCTTATGGTAGTAAATGGTAAAGTAGACAAGTATCTACATATATTTCATGCATTCATGACATACGTTTCAATTTTCTTTGATATTTCTAGGCTGTACAGTTCATCTGTTTTTTTCAAATTGCAAATCTCTAAAAAAATTTTCAATGTCTTTATTGAAAAAAAAAAGTCCACGTATAAGTGGACCCATGCAGTTCAAGCCTGTATTGTTGAAGGGTCAATTGTACTTTGAAAGGCTTCTCTTCTCTTTTTTAGGTTAAGAGAAACCTAAAGTAAAACATCCTTGAGATTTATTTTTTGAAGGTGAAATACCTCTTAAAGCTGTTCCCACTGTGGTTAGATGTATCACTTGTACCATCCTGCTCTCTTTCTTTTTTTTCTGGAACCCTTCTTCATTTCTAATCTAGTCCTATCCTCTAGGCCTACTGTGTAGTTGTCATCCTGGGGTGTCATATCATAATCAGCCATCCTTTACCTCTCTCATGCTGGAGTCAGTGTTTTCCAGGTCCCCTTTCTTTTGTTTATCCCCTTATTTTGATGAGGAACATTCTCTTACAGCTGCTGGGAAGGGGGTCCAAGAGATTATTGTTATTTTCTCATTACTATATTTTATAGTGCTTATTTGGATATAATTTTCCTTTTATCCTTCTCTAGGAATATTTGGAGGTTTTAGTATTGTTTTTTTCTTCTTTCTTCATTATTTCTGTTATCTCCGCTAACTACCCTTGTTTGTTTTGGTACCTTCCTTGTTGGTATCTTCCTCAATATTTGGTGTTCTTTGACTGCTTATTCATTTTTTTAAAGGTCCATTCTATTGAAATGTATTTTACATATAATAAAATGCATAGATTTTAAGTACTCAGTTTAATTAGTTTTGACAAATGTATTCTCTTGTGTAATTAGCACACCAGGCAAATGTATAAAACATTTCCATCACCTCAGAAGAGTTCCCTCCTACCTCTTTGCGGTCTGTTCCCTACATTTCTACCCACACACCCTTTACTCCACCACTGGTCAGTCACTGTCTTTGCCACCATAGTTAGTTTTGCCTCTTTAAGACTTTCATATAATGGGGTGCCTGGGTGGCTCAGTGGGTTAAAGCCTCTGCCTTAGGCTCGGGTCTTGATCTCTGGGTCCTGGGATCGGGCTCCGCATCGGGCTCTCTGCTCAGTGGGGAGCCTGCTTCCCTTCCTCTCTCTCTCTGCCTACTTGTGATCTCTGTCAACTAAATAAAATCTTTAAGGAAAAAAAAAAAAGACTTTCATATAATGTGGTCATATAGTATGTTCTTTTGTGCCTAGTTTGTTTTGCTCAGTATCACTTTTGAGACTCATTTATGTTGCGTGAATCAGTTTCTTAATTTTTATTGCAGAATACTAGTCCATTGTATGGATATACCGCATTTATTCACCTGTGTATGGACAAAGGAGTTGTTTCTAGTGTTTTGGCTATTATTAATACAACTCCTGTGTACATTTTTGTACAGTATTTTCATTTCTCTTGGGTAAATAACAAGGAATAGAATTGCTGGGTTATAGGATAAGTAAGTATATGCTTAAGTTTGTAAGAACTGCCAAACTGCCCATTTATTTTTAAAAGTGTACATTAAACAGATTGATTGGATGACTAATGTGTTTGAATTTGTCACTTGACTTGTGGGATTTTCCTGTTGGGTAATTAGTTGGGAACCCAGCCATTTCTAAGGAGGGAATAGAGTTTCCTCTCACTCCATGTCAGTAGCAGTAGGCATATGTTCTGCTATCATTTACTTTTCTTTGGGGAAGAATCCTATTTATTCTGACTACGTGATACCTATGTCTCAGTAGGGCAAGGAATACAGATGCTCACTTAATCTTTACCTTTTTTTCATTCCTTATTATTCTTACAGCTCTCAGGTAAACCTGCTGTTTCCATGTATGGAGCCTTTCTACCTCAGATGCTTTAGAGAATGTATCTCTGGTCTTTTAATATATACCTATATCTAAAAGGTTTGTGTGAAAGTTGTGGCTTGTGCCTGACTATGTCATGCTTCAAGGTTAGACCTGAGGGTCTGGTCTAACCACTTTTCTTTCCTTTTTTTTTAAAGATTTTATTTATTTATTTGTCAGAGAGAGGGAGAGCGAGAAAGCGAGCACAGGCAGGCAGAGGGAGAAGCAGTCTCCCTGTTGAGCAAGGAGCCTGATGTGCGACTGGATCCCAGGACGCTGGGATTATGACCTGAGCCGAAGGCAGCTGCTTAACCCAACTGAGCCACCCAGGCGTCCCTCTAACCACTTTTCATACAGACTTTCAACCAGTCAGTCTCTCTTTATACCCCCCTATTACCATCTCTACCCCTCCCACTCCTACCTTTGGTGGTAATTGGTACCATCAGTTCCTGAGTCTTTTTTTGGGGTGCTCTGAATAGGGTAAAATAGGTAAATTAGTTTGCTTCTTGTTCATATTTCTCAACTGCTAGTGCTTAGGTTTCAGGTCTTTGGTCTGCATAGATTGGTCACCACTCCTCCAAACACTTGATGGTCACAGAAAAATTTGACTCTTAGGTCCTCACTTTTCTCTTCCCTTTGTCCTTGTGAATGTATATCCTTTTATTCTTGCTGTAGTTTTAGTGAAGTCTAGAGAGACAAAAGAGATTTAAAAAAAAAAAGATTTTATTTATTTGAGAGAAAGAGCGCTAGTGTGAGCAGGGGGAGGGGCAGAGGGAGAGGGAGAGAATCCCAGGCAGACTCCTCACTGAGCATGGAGCCCCACATGGGGCTTGCTTTCATGACCCTGAGGTCACGACCTGAGCTGAAATCAAGAGTTAGACAGTAAATTGACTGAACCACACAGCTGCACCTGAGAAGAGATTTTTTAAAAAATGCGTTCAGGGATGCGTGGGTGCCTCAGTTGATTAAGCATCTGCCTTTGGCTCAGTTAAGCATTTGCCTTCAGCTCAGGTCATGATCCCAGGGTTCTGGGATCGAGCCATGTGTCAGGCACCCTGCTCAGCGGGGAGCCTGTGGCTTCCTCTGCCTCCTGCTCCCCTTGTTTATACTCTCCCTCTCTTGAATAAATAAATTTTTAAAAAATGTGTTTAGTTTTCCATTTTTTACCTGAAGTTGTTTTTTCTTTCTAAAACTAAAATAACTACATTAATGTTATGTTTTCCTACTTTAAAATTTTACTAAGCTTGATCCTAGTCTATTTTCCATCTGCCTAAATTTTTATTTTTTTGTTATTTAATTTTTAAAATAGGTACCATTTATTGAATGTCTGGGTGTAGTAGACCTCACCTATTACATGCTTTATATTCATTAGGCACTTTAGTTTAAATAAAAGTATGTGAAGCTGTTAGAAAGAGTATTGGAAGTATTATGGTATAATTTCATTTTATTTCATGTTATTCTCACAGCAGTTATAGGAGGCTATTCTCATCATACATATATGATAATGACAGCCACAATAAATAACATTTAGATTGCTTTCTATAACTCAGGCACTGTTCTGAGCAGTTTGCATTAGTGAAAAGAATTCTCCCAGCCACCCAGTAAGGTACATAGTCTTCAAACTGCCATCTTACAGAAGGTTCCAGGGATAAGGAATGACCCAGCTGGGATTGCAGTCCTCCTAAATTCTCATTTTTAAGGTTTTCAAAATTTCAGTAGTACAAAAGCGAACACTTTTATGTGTGTACTCCTTGTCTACGTATGAGCCAATTGTTAGTCGGTTTATTTTGAATAAATAAAAATGCTGTTTATTTTCAGTAAGTACAGATCTGTGGCAGTATTTTAGTGTCTAATATTCTATTTCTAGTATATACAGTAACTTTGTCTTGTGTTGATAGACATCACTTGCTTTTTATAAGTGCTTTAAAAAGCTTATTACATACATTTTCTCATGTTATAAGTGAATAAGTTCATTAGTCAATAGTCTGCTGTATTTTAAATGTACTACTAAATAGTTCTTCAAATGATCTGCAACCAACAGTGTATGAGATTATCATTTTATATCCCTGATCAGGTTATAAAACCTGATTGGTTTTTCTTATCTCTTCTACTAGACTGTGAGCATTCTAATTTATTAGTAAAGCTGTTAATGCAATCAGCCATCTTGAAGAAATATGTATTTCAGTAGCTGAAGTAATTTCTTTACCATTACCATAGTTCATGAGATTGAGCTTTGCTCTGTTCTTTACTTTTGCATTCTTTTTTTTTTTTTTTTTTTTAAGGGAGTGTGCACACATCGTGGGCGGGGCAGAGGGAAAGGGAGAGAATCTCAAGCAGCCTCCACCTGACACAGGATCTGATCTCATGACCCCGAGATCATGACCCAAGCTGAAATCAGGAGTCCAATGCCTAACTGACTGAGCCACCCAGGCCCCCCTCACTTTTGCATTCTTATGAGGAAAAAAAAATGAGTATATTGAGGATGTTAATAGTATGACCCCATTTTTTAATGAATTAAGCATGTAGTATTTACATTTTTCTCTAGTTACTTATTCAAGTATTAGTTCTTCTTATTATTTATTTATTTTTGACAGTAGGCAGAGAGACAGGCAGAGAGAGAGAGAGGAGGAGGAAGCAGGCTCCCCGCCGAGCAGAGAGCCTGATGCGGGGCTCGATCCCAGGACCCTGGGATCATGACCTGAGCCGAAGGCAGAGGCTTTAACCCACTGAGCCACCCAGGCGCCCCAGTTCTTATTTTCTTATCATTGCCCTACAAATGGTCAGACCCATGTTTCTTTCCCTACTACAAACATTTATTGAATGATAATATATGTCCCAGAGACTCTTCGGTCCTTATTTTGTTGGTCCTTTCTGCCTTGTGTGAAACTGTAGACCAGTTCCTTTTTCTTGTCCTTTGGAGACTATAGTTTCTTGTTTTTCCTGTTCTAACTCTTCCTTATCAATATTCTTAGAGTATTTTTCTTTTTCTGCAGATTTTGTAATCATTGGTTTCTTACAGTTTTGTCTCTGACTCATTATGCTTATTTATGATTTTAATTGTCATCTATATGCTAATGACTCTCTTCAAAACTCTCAGCTAAGCTTTACACTCATAATTGTAAAAACCCACCGCATTTTCCTAGGGTTTTTCATATACAGTATATCCTTACCAGAGTTTGTCATCTTTTCTTCCTCACATTCCCTTTCTACATTATAACACCATCCTTCAAGTTTCCCTGACTAGAACCATGAATATTATCCTAGATTGCTTCTCAGTCAGCCTCCAGGTTCTACTGACTTTTCTTCATAGACATTTTCCCAGATGTAGCTTCTCCTTTTCTTCTTGTATTAGTCTACTTTTTGCTTCTCTATACTACTAATAGAATGGACTGTCTGAATTGTATCTGACCGTGTCCTGTTTCCTATCTGCATGGAATTTGTATCTGATTTGTGTCTGACTATATCCCTTCCTATATTATGACAGAGCAAAATTTCTATGACTTGGTCAAATGACTTCCACCTTAGGTTTATAGTTTACTACTCCCTGCCTTGTTTATTTTGTTCTAGTATCATACAATTCCATACACTCCATTCATCCTTGTACTTCGTAACAAACTGTCATCTCTGCCTGGCATACCCTTGTCTGTTTTGCTTAGGTTAGCCTTTATATTTTTATGTAATCATCCTCTCTGTCCAGAGTCTTCTCTTTCCTCCAGCATGGGCTAAAGGTACCTACCTTTATGTACCTATCTGTACCTCCATTATGATCCCTGAACTGACTGCATAATATTAAAAAGTATTTTTCTTGTCCTTATAGACAGATACTGTTCTAATTGGTGAAAAAAAAAAAGTCTTTAAAATGTCTAAAATAACGACTTGGTAATTTTTTTGATAGTGGATGCCTAAAAACAATTAGGTTGTTAGAATAATCAATTCATAGATTACTTTCTTTGTAAACGATGACAAAATCTAAGCTAAACTTGGAGCGTGTCCTCCATATGGATGCATAAGTGCTTAAATAAATATAAATAATATATTTATTATATATATATATGTATAAATAATACAATTTTTATCCCAAAGGAAGTTGAAGTATAGTTGGCATACAATATTTTATTAGTTTCACGTATACAACATAGTGATTCAACATTTATATACATTATGAGTGCTTGTTATACAATGTTAATATAGTATTATTAACTGTATTCCCAGTGCTGCTCTTTATATCCCTGTGACTTAATTATTTTATAGCTGGAAGTTTGTACCTCTTTATCCCCTTCACCTGTTTTATCCATCCCCTCATCTGTCTCTCTGGCAACCACCAGTTCTTTGTATTTATGAGTTTGTTTCTGTTTTGTTTTTTTGGATTCCACATATAAGTGAAATCCTACAGTATTTGTCTTTCTCTGTCAGACTTATTTTGCTTAGAATAAATACCCCCGACGTCCATCCAAATTGTTGCAAATGGCAAGATTTTGTTCTTTTTCATGGCTGAGTAATATTCTGTATTGCATATATATGCATGTGTATATGTGTAGATATATGTATACACATACACACAAACACACACCTCTTATCTTTATCCATTTATCTGCTTTTAAAAGATTTTATTTCTTCATTTTGAGAGAGAGAGAGAGAGAGAGCAGGCACGTGAGTGTGAGTTGGGGGAGAGGCAGAGACAGAGGGAGAGAGAGAGACTCTCCAGCAGGTTCCATGCTGAGCACAGAGCCCGACACGAGGCTTGGTCTCAGGACCCCAAGATCATGACATGAGCTGAAATCAAGAGTCAGCCACTTAACTGAGCCATCCAAGCACCCCATACCCATTTATTTTTATTAATAAAATAAATTTAGGTTGCTTCCAAAATTTGGCTCTTGTACATAATGCTGCAGTGAACATAGGGGTGCATCTGTCTTTTGAAATTAGTGTTTTTGTTTTCTTTGGATACTGAGAAGTGTGTATGTGAGGGGAAATACTCAGAAGTAGACTGCTGAATCATACGGTATTTCTGTTTTTAATTTTTTGAGGAACTTCCGAAATGTTCCATTGTGGCTACACCAATTTACATTCCCACCAGCAATGCACAGGGGTTCCCTTTCTCCACATCCTTGCCAACTCTTACTTTAAAAAAAAATGAAGCTTTTGAGAGAATTCTTTTCTCTTCTGGTTTCTTACCCTCTTCAATTTCTGAATTGCAGTTACAGATGTAGAGCTGAAACGACTGAAAGATGCCTTTAAGCGGACCTGTGGACTCTCATACTATATGGGCCAGCACTGCTTCATCAGGGAAGTGCTTGGGGATGGAGTGCCTCCAAAAGTTGCTGAGGTAATCTTTGTATTCTCGGTTTTCCTTTGAGATGGTTGTCTACCAGCCTGAGTTCTTGAGGAGCTTTCTGGTCTTAACATGTGTAATCTTCCCTACAGTTATTTTTCTTCCTGAGTAGGTAAACAGGTCTTATTTTAGATGTCAGTATGACTATGTTTTTCAAGTCCAAATGGGAGTAATACGGATCTATAGTTCTGCTGTTTTTATTCTTCTGAGCTTCAGTAGCCACTGATTGTAACCATGGGACCATTTGTGTGACTGACTTCTTATTCATATAAACTTCATTATTCTGACATATATATTTTATGTTAGGAGTATGTTTTTAAAATTTTGTGTCAAAATCTTTCCATAGAGCAAATCCTCATTAAATTAATTCTATAAAATTAAATGTTGTAAATGAAACACTAGCTTATTGGAACCTGTAAAGGCATTTAATTTCTACTAAAAATTTTAGGTAGAGATAAGATGTCCTAAGTTGATATAAATATACCCTTTCTAAAAATAGTAAGTTAACTATTTTATAGCTACATACACAGATATGCATTTTGTCTTTCCAAATGTGCAATGAGAATAAAACGTTGAAAACGTTAATTTAAACACTGAAAATTATAGGAATTAAAGCTTAGTATATTACAAAGAACCATAATTCACCATTTTTTTTTTTTTTTTTTAAGATTCTCATTTATTTGACACACAGAGAGAGAGAGAGAGACAGTAAGAGAGGGAATATAAGCAGAGGGAGTGAGAGAGGTAGAAGCAGGCTTCCTCTGAGCAGGAAGCCTGATGCGGGGCTCTATCCCAGGACAGACACTTAACAAAGGCAAACACTTAACAGCTGAGCCTCCCAGGTACCCCCATAATTCACCATTCTTAATTAGTGACAGGTTTTTTTCTTTCTTTCTTTCTTTTTTTTAAAGATTTTATTTATTTATTTGACAGAGATCACAAGTAGGCAGAGAGACAGGCAGAGAGAGAGAAGCATGTTCCCTGCTGAGCAGAGAGCTTGATCCCAGGACCCCGAGATCATGACCTGAGCTGAAGACAGGCTTAACCCACTGAACCACCCAGGCGCCCCATAGTGACAGTTTCTATTTCTAACATGGGTTGTGTGCTTTCAAACCTGTGGTTTAATACAGAGTTTACATTTCTAAATTTTATCTTTTTTTTTGGGTGGGGATATATATGTTGCATTAATTCTCCTTAATGTATTTTTTTGTAAAATTATGTACCTCTGCCATTGTTTTGGATTTATGACAAAATTAACTTTTTTTCTTAATACTATATTGGGTTTTCTTTTTTTAGTGTGAGTTCTTTTGCCTGTTTCTTTCAATCTTTTTGTCTTAAATGCCTGTATATAAAATTCTGGAATTTATTTTATTTTAGGGTATAACTAACAGTGTATGAGATAATACAAATTGGCAGATGAGGAAGGGTCCTCTGAGTCCATAATAATTAAAATATTCCAAATTCAAATATATAATACCTTCAGCCTTTGTCTCCCTTCAGCTCCTTTCTTAAAGTCAAAACTGTCAGACTGAATATAATTCATGGTACTGGGGAAAAATTAAGTCAGAATATCTCACTTATCTTTCTGGATCATATATAAAGATTTACATGTATACATTGAGTTATAAGAGTTTTTTATATATTTTAGATACAAGTCTCTTATAAGATACATGATTTGCACATATACCCTCCTATTTTGTAGGTTGTCTTTTCACTCTCTAGATGGTACCCTTTGTAACACAAAACTTTTAAATTTTGGTGAAGTCCAGCTTACCTATTTTTCCTTTTATCATTGTGTTTTAGGTATTGTATCTAAGAAATCATGGCCCCTCCCTCCCAAAAAAAGAAAAATAAATAAATAAATCATTGCATAACCCAAGGTCATAAAGATTTATTTTTTCTGTTTTTCCTCTAAGAGTTTTAGCTCTTAAATTTAGGTCTCTTCCATTTTGTATTAATTTTATGTATGGGATAAGGAGTCCAACTTCATTCTTCTGCAAGTAGTTCTCCAGCTTTTGTACTATTTGTTAAAAAGACTGTTCTTTCCCCATTGAATTGTCTTGTCACTGTTGTTAAAATTGTTGAAAATCAGTTGACCATAAAGTTTTATTTCTGGCTCTCAGTTCTTTTCCATTGATATTTGTGTCTCTCCTTGAATCAGTATCACGTTTTCTTGATTACTCTAGTTTTGGAGAAGATTTGAAGTCAAAACATGTTTTTTTTTTTCTTTTTAAGATTTTATTTTTTTACTAGAGATCGAGCGGGCACGCCACGCTCTCAAGCATGAGTGAGGGGGGAGCAGAGGGACAAGCAGGTTCCCTGCTGAGCAGGGAGCCCAGCGCAGGGCTCCATCCCCTGAGACCCTGAGATCGTGACCTGAGCCAAACTCAGGTGCTTTACTGACTGAGCCACCCAGGTGCCCCCAAAACACGTTATTCTTCTAACTTCCAACTTTAATCTTCTTTTCCAAGTCGTGTCTATTCTAGGTCCTTTGTATTCACATACGAATTTTAGGATCATCTTGTCAATTTATGCAAAAAAAGGCACCTGGGATTTTGATAGGGGATGCATAGAATCTGTAAATTGGTTTGGGGAGTATTACCATTTTAACAATATTTTAAGTTTTCTGACTCACGAAATTAGGAATTTTTGCATTTAATTTTTAATTTTTTTAAATGCTTTATAAGTTTCGTTGTACAACTCGGATGTCTGTTGGCTGAACAAACTGTAGTAAATCCATACAACAGAATATTGTTTGTTAATAAAAGGAATGTAGTTTTTTGATATGTGCATGGACAAACATGCTAAGTCAAAGAAGTCAAACACAGAAGACCCATTTTTTTTTTTTTAAAGATTTTATTTATTTATTTTACAGAGAGAGATCACAAGTAGGCAGAGAGGCAGGCAGAGAGAGAGAGGGAAGCAGGCTCCCCGCTGAGCAGAGAGCCCGATGCGGGACTCGATCCCAGGAGCCTGAGATCATGACCTGAGCCGAAGACAGCGGCTTAACCCACTGACCCAGGCACCCCAGAAGACCCATTTTTTAACCCAGTTTTATGAAATGGTCAGAATAGCCAACTCTATAGAAACAGAAAATAGATTTGTTAAAATTCTGGTTGATTTTTTTCTTACTCACATGTGTAGCAGCTGCATTTTCTTCCTGTGTTTTACTATTGGAGAGGCAATTCATGCGTCTTGTGTTTTGGAGGAATCTGTCCTTCCTGGGATGTCAGGCTACTTCATTGCCTCTGACAGGCTCAAGAAATATTGTAATATGATAGTTTATTTGTCTTTTTCTGGTTTTTAAGTTAGAAATAACACTCTTGCAGATACTTTACATCGAAGGTAGAAGTGGAACTCCGTGCAACATCATCTTTATGTGAATCTCTCATAAATTTGATTTCACCCAAAATTGCTTCAGGAATCTTGCTCTGTCCTTTGGACTCTCTGTTAAGAGTCTTCACTGGCTAGAATAATTAAACTATTATTTTACAAGAATGATCTTAATGTTAAATTGTAAAGTCCACAATGATAATTTCAAGTTTCAGTTCCATTGTAGTTGACGCTTTTTTTGTGTAAAATCTAGCACTGTGCTAAAACGCATGAATTCTGTAAATGGTTTTAGTGATGATATTAACCTTTTTTGCGATAGTGTTAAAATGCATGAATTCTGTAAATGCTGTTAGTGATGATATTAGCCTTTTTTGCCATATTATTTACTGACATAGGCTTATTTTAAGTGAGGATGGGTACTAATAGCGTGTGGATATTGATTAGTAAGTATAATACATTGTGTATATTTTGAAGTATGATAAGGAGCTAATAAATACTTTTATCTTTAATTAATCTCTGGTCTTTTCTCAGGAAAGGAAGTCCTTATAGTTTCTCATACCGTAGTCTCAAAAGGATGAGTGAACCTCATTTAAGCTCAGTTTTGGAGCAGTTTCAACATTCAGCTTGTGTTTTATTTTAGCCGTCTCTCAAAGATAGGTCAGTAGATAGACTTTACCAGCTTTTGTGTGTGTTTGGGAATGGGAGAGAATTTATTAGTGTAATTCATAGTTGCAGAGACAAAGTTATTTTTTGAAGGAGAAATGCTACATTTTAAATAAAATGAAAATTATAGGTCTACACAGGTAGTTTTGAAGCTTGAATTTAGTTTTAATGCATAGGTAGACTCAGAATGGAGGTCTGCATTCTACAGCTTCAGGAAATAAATTAAATGATTGGATTTATAAATAAAGAGATGGCCTTGTGAGACCTTTCTTAAAATCCTGTGGAGAGCTTCAGCCTTAAATTTGGGTGAAGGGGGTCACCCACTCTTGGTGAGATTCTGAAATTAATGTTTTGAGGCACAACTGCATTACTTTAATGCCAGTATCTCTATACGAAAAGCCGCAGGAACCATTTCAGCTGCCAATTGTGGATAAAGAGAGAACTTCATTCCCTAGTTAATCAGTGTATTCCTTTAAAGTAAAAGTAATAACATATCTTTGAAAAGTAAGGGGGAGGTATTTTTGGAATCTTAGTGGAAAAGGATGATGAACTTAAAAAGTAACTTTAGTCCTTAATATGTTAATTAAGAAGCAGTGCAAATTTCTAAATTATTTTCTAGAAGAGAGTAGCTGTATATTTTTAGAGTAAAAGAAAGATTTATTTGGGATTGAACTGAGCTCTCATTTTTTTTTTTTTTAACTTTGAAGACTTACTGTGATAAATTCTAAGACATTTTGGATAAGGAATAAAAACTCATGACAGTTTACAATTTTTGGAATTTAAGCATTGATTTTATTTGTCTCATTGTTTCTAGAATAGATTAGTGTAACTTATATTTTGATGCAATTCTGATCTTGCTTGTAATAGTAACCATGTATTATTTGAGTAGAATATCAGATGAATAGAATTTGAGGGCACTGAGATAACAAAGTCAAATGAAGTATGGGGTAAGTAAATGAAAAATGTGTAATACTTGAAATTGGCCTTTTCTGAACCAAGGCCACTAACTCTTAATAATCCAGTGCTGCTTTTGGGTGCCACCCATCCCCCAACTTCTGTCCTCCCAAAGAAATTCTAATAACATAATATTTCCGTGTAGTATTAATTTGTAATCACTTCCTATTATTTTCACATTCACTTAAAAGTAGTTTTCACCATTTTCAAAATCTGCTAGGCAAGTGAATTTGTAGTAGCTACTCATTAACTGTTTTTTTTTTTTGTTTTTTTTTTTTTTTCAACGAAAAATTCTTAAATCTCTATCTCAGGATTGATTTCAATTCTGGATGACTGGTGAATATAGTAGTACCGTTCTATACCGTTCTACCTTTCTCTTTACAGCTGCCACTGACAGTTACAGCTCACATTGTTTTTCTCCCATTCCTTACAGGTACTAAAGCCTGCCTCTGCTATGTAGCACATTTTATGAAGTGATGGCTTGTTCTCTAATTATTCATTTAAATCTTGTCTCTGAACTAAGTTGTAGTTCTTGATGATCAGACTTCATGACTTTTAAAAAATATGCCCCAGAGTGCTGTGCGTATAGTGTAAACTTAATGAGCATTTATTAATGCTTTTTTAAAAGTAGTTTTATATATATATATATATATATATATTATATTATCCTGCAAAATCCTATTACAAGAATGACCAGGGGCACCTGGGTGCCTTAGTGGGTTAAGCCTCTGCCTTCGGCTTAGGTCATGATCTCGGGGTCCTGGGATCGAGCCCCACAATGGACTCTCTGCTTGGCAGGGAGCCTGCTTCCCCCCCTCTGTGTCTGCCTCCTCTCTGCCTACTTGTGATCTTTCCCTCTGTTAAATAAGTTTTAAAAATCTTTAAAAAAAAAAAAAAAAGAATGACCAGAAAACCAATATTTGTGAAGTCAATTAGCTTTGCTAATTTTTGCAATCTTTGAACATTTAACCTTTCCCAAATTAGAGGAAAATACACATGTTAAGTGAAAGCAATCTTAGAGCCTAAAGTGTTTACAGAGATAGTGATCAACATGTAAAAACAGTTGATTAGTAGGGTATTTTTCCACTAGTGGTGGTAAATTTACACTGAAGTGTTCATATTCATTTAGATGCCCCTTGGGACTAGGGACAGGTAGTTACTATATAGTCAAGGTTTAGGGGGACTGACCACAGAATTATGATTAGTATTTGCTTTGATGTTAGTTGATCTGTATTACTTAGTACATTCCTTTATGTTGGATTTACTAGAATGATGGCTAACAACTTTCTTGACAACTCTAGTCATTGATTGTTAGTGCTTGATGCTACAGATCATTGACTGTTGTGATATCCAAAATAATTGCTTATATCAGCCAGAGAAGAGTAGCTAACTGTAACATTTGTTACTGTAAATCCTGATCTTGACATTATAAACTGACAGGAGAACACAGGCAGGATACTGGTTTAAAATCTTTCTCTGTGGGGCGCCTGGGTGGCTCAGTGGGTTAAGCCGCTGCCTTCGGCTCAGGTCATGATCTCAGGGTCCTGGGATCGAGCCCCGCATCGGGCTCTCTGCTCAGCAGGGAGCCAGCTTCCTCCTCTCTCTCTGCCTGCCTCTCTGCCTGCTTGTGATCTCTCTCTGTCAAATAAATAAATAAAATCTTTAAAAAAAAAAATCTTTCTCTGTAAGCAGAATCTGTAAAATGTTCACTAAACTTGATTTTAACTGCATCGCTTTTTGTTCTCAGTGTAATATTTATGCTAGTTCATAAGTTTCATGGTTTTTCAGTATTTCTCTTTGAAAGACTAGACAGATAAGATACCAAGGATTCTATTAGGTGAAAATATTAACAGAATATTCTGCCCACTTGTAAAATTATGTATGGACTTTAACAAAATGCATTAGTCTTTATGGTTCTTTTTTTTTTTTAATTAAAAAAAAATTTTTTTATGTCTTTATGGTTCTTAACTGCCAAGTTTTATCCTAGAGTGATTTTTAAATAGCTTCATAAACTATTGAGAAATAGTTTATAGGAGTGCCTGGGCCTGGATGGCTTATTCAGTTGAGTGTCCAATTCTTGATTTTGGCTCAGGTCATGATTTCAGGACTTTGGGATTGAGGCTGCAGTGGGGAGTCTCTTGTGGATTCTCTTTCTCTCCCAGTACGCATCAGCTTGTGTGTGTGCATGTGCTTGCTCTCCATCTCTCTCTCACTCTCTCTCTCAAATAAATAAATAAATATTAAAAAAGAAAAAACGAAAAGCAGTTTATAGAACTGACATGTCATTAAGCATAATGGAATTAGTGAACTTCTTATATAAAGCATTATATCAAGTACATTGTGTGAATTACAAATGTTGTAAATTGTATTGCAGATGTCAGAGAAGTTACTTATATTAGAACTAAAAAATACTTTTACAGAAAATAACTTAAGCATAATCACTCAAATCCTTGATGTATTAACTGAGCTACCTATATGACTGGTGTAGTAATTGGTGAAAATAATCAGTATCCTGTTAAAGTCAGTCTTGATAAACACATCTGTCCAGTAGCATCTTCCTTAATTGGCATAATAAAGGTAAAATAAGGTTGATTTAATTTATAACTATGTTAAAAACTCTGCCAAAATTTAGCTGATAAGATTTAGCTAGGTTTGACTATAGAAATCATAACATGTTCAGGGTACCTGGGTGGCTCAGTTGTTAAGCGTCTGCCTTTGGCTTAGGTAATGATCCTGGGGTCCTGGGATCGAGCCCCACATCGGGCGCCCTGCTCAGTGGGAAGCCTGCTTCTCCCTCTCCCACTCCCCCTGCTTGTGTTCGCTCTCTCACTTGTGTCTCTCTCTGTCAAATAAATGAATAAACTCTTTAAAAAATTTATAAAATAGAAAAGAAATCTTAACATTCATATAAAAATAGTTCTAGGGGAGCCTGGTTGGCATAGTCGTTAAGTGTCTGCCTTCAGCTCAGGTCATGATCCCAATGTCCTGGGATTGAGCCCCACATGACCAGAGAGCCGGTTTCTCCCTCTCCTACTCCCCCTGCTTGTGTTCCCTCTCTTGTTGTTTGTCTGTCAAAAAAATAAATAAAATCTTTAAAAAACAATAATTCTAAGTGGTGGGAAAAACAACTAGTATTTGCTAAACTTGAGTGAATATAGAGGGAGACATCTGAATTCTTATCTTTTTCCCCTTTCTCCCCAGGCCCATAGATGGAATAAATATAGGTTTATTTTATTGAGGAGCTGCCTAATAAAATTGTCACAGAAATGGAACCATTTTGTTTGCCTTGTATATGGTTATTACTATCTTCTAAGACTTTTATTCTTTGACTACTGTGAGTAACTACATTCAGTATTTAGATTAAAATGTAGGACCCTGAGATCATGACCTGAGCCGAAGGCAGACACCTAACAACTGACTGAGTCACCCAGACGTCCCATCCATGGGAATGCTTTAAAGAAATTTTGTCCTGTATTTATAGCTGCTAAAGTTAGATAATTGAAGTTTTTAATTATTTTTTCCCCCCAGAGGTGATATACTACCGAAGTACATCTCTTCATTGGGTAGTCTTTCTATGACATTCTTTCCTTTAAAATAGAAGCATATTAAAAATATCTGTTCTGTTCATCATAAATATAGTAAAATGTATTCACAATGAAGATTTTCTTTTAACTACTTTGAAAAATTGTACTTGATGACTCAGCAGTAAAAAGGAAGATGTAAAAAAATAAAAAAGGAAGATCTATTGATACATGCAAAAACATGAACGAATCTCAGAATCACTGTGCTAAGTGAAAGAATCCAAGTAAAAATAGAATATATGCTTATGATTCCATTCATGTAAAATTCTAGAAGTTGCAAAGTTCTCTATCTTGAAAGGAAGCTTACTGGGTGTTGGTGGTGCACAAGGAAGAGGGAGAGAGATTACAGAGGGACAGGAGGACACTTTGGAGTTTACTAGCTTTTTTGATTGTGGCGATAGTTTCAGTGGTATGACATGCCATTACAAAACTGGTCATTTGTATATTTAAATATGTGCAGTTTGGGGCGCCTGGGTGGCTCAGTGGGTTAAAGCCTCTGCCTTCGGCTCAGGTCATGATCTCAGGGTCCTGGGATCGAGCCCCACATCGGGCTTTCTGCTCAGCAGGGAGCCTGCTTCCTCCTCTCTCTGTGCCTGCCTCTCTGCCTGCTTGTGATCTTTGTCTGTCAAATAAATAAAATCTTAAAAAAAGATAATAAATATGTGCAGCTTATTTAATAATGGGACTAATAAAAACATTTGCAGTTTATTGTACCTCAGTTATCCCTCAAAAACTTTGTTAAACATTTAATTGGATTTTCAGAAAGAATACTAATACTACTTGGAAAAGAGAGCCTGAAATATAAAAATTGACCATTGACAAGATGTATCATTTCCCTTTCAGTTAGGATATTTGGGTTTTAGTTCTAACTGATTAATTTTTTTTTTAAGATTTTATTTATTTATTTGACAGAGATCACAAGTAGGCAGAGAGGCAGGCAGAGAGAGAGAGGGGAGAGCAGGCTGCCCGCTGAGCAGAGAGCCGGATGCAGGGCCCGATCCCAGGACCTTGGGATCATGACCGGACCCGAAGGCAGAGGCTTTAACTCACTGAGCCACCCAGGTGCCCCCTAACTGATTAATTTACTTCAAGGTCTTTTCCTATTCACTTAAGCTCTGAGGCAAAAGAACTTCCAAACCTTTGATCAGAGTTGTTGTAGGAATTAGGTGTATGAACAGCTTGATTCTAATTAGAAAGTTAGAAAGGCAGTTAAATTTATGTTTTAGTGGTCTTTGAAATCGGCCTGGAATGGAGTAGGAAAAGATGTGGGCTAGGTTAGGCTGGGAAGGTTGAGGCAATGAAAGGGAAGACTTCTCAATGATAAATTTGGAACTCTGCCTTTTCACCCTTGATTTGAAGTTACATATTGAGTTAAACTTGTAGAAAATTGAAGTTAAAAGCAAGGAGATTCCAGATTGAGATTGTTAGAAATAGAAGATCCAGGATAATCAGTTTCCAAGAAAAGTAAGGATAATAAGGTAGGACAGGGAGCCAGTTGTAAGGACAAGGATCCAATCTTAGTATCATGCATTAAGGTGTGAAAACATCAAGAAGAAAAGCCTCCATAGGCAGAATTCAGAGACACTGACTCCAAGGAGAGCAGTTTTGACTTGAAACCTCATGGTTGAACCTGAAGCTTCTGGTTGAACAGAAGCTTTGAAGCTTCTTGAAAGCACCTGTGGATCTAAGGAGACTGCAGCTTCTTAATTGGGATGGGACTGGATCAGGGACAAACACTTGCTTTAAAGGAAGCTAGTAGGGCGCCTGGGTGGCTCAGTGGGTTAAGCCTCTGCCTTCAGCTCAGGTCATGGTCTCAGGGTCCTGGGATGGAGGCCCGCATCGGGCTCTCTGCTCAGCAGGGATCCTTCTTCCCCCCTCTCTCTCTGCCTGCCTCTCTCTCTACTTGTGATCTCTCTCTCTCTGTGTCAAATAAATGAGTAAAATCTTTAAAAATAAATAAATAAATAAATAAATAAATAAAGTAAGCTAGTTAGTGGATGGGAAGTTACAACCCAGAATTTCAAAGAAATTAGTTAATTATTTTAAACCACTCCCAAGCTAATTGAGAGAGTATACTAATAATTTACCTCACTAATGTCTAGTGACACTGTAGTTTATACTCTGAGTATGACATGTCGTTGTGTATTTGAATAGACTTAAATAGACAAGGTATCCAGAGATGAGAAAAGAGGTAGAGACTGAATCTCAGATTTTTGGTGTGGTAGAAGCAGGAAGTTACCTAAAACAGACAGAATTAGTAATCTGTTTTGTCCAGTTAATCCTAGGATTAGTTATCAGTTGGACAGTCCATCAGATATAAATAAGTAATATACAGAGGTATCCTGGGTTATTTTGTTTAGGCAAGGCTTCTTTGCTTTCGTGCTTGAGGAAGGGAGAGAAGTGATATGGAGTATTCTACTCTCTAAATTTAAGAAGAGTATTAGTAACATACTTGTGGACTCTGGTGTTACATAAACACTTTATGATACGGGTTTATGTTTAGCATCTAGTAGTCAACGGTTCTCTGGGATAGATACCTGATGCAGGCTTATGAAGCTCTAGGACAGTTCTTACGTGAAAAAAATAGGGGTTATAGGATAAATATAGTAAAAAATACTTCAGAACAGAGCAAATGGCATGTTTTAATTTTTTTCTGAAAATAGTATTTAATTTTTTCCCTTTAACAGATTTAACAGCTGATTCTTTAACAATAAAATAATTTGGGAGGATAATAATCTACATAAAGAAAATTTCTGTCTCTTAAAATGTCTTTTTTCCCATTTTTTATTTTTTAAAGATTTTATTTATTTGTTTGACAGATAGAAATCACAAGTAAGTAGAGAGGCAGGCAGAGAGAGAGGAAGAAGCAGGCTCCCCGCTGAGCAGAGAGCCTGATTCGGGGCTTGATCCCAGGACCCTGGGATCATAACCTGAGCCAAAGGCAGAGGCTTTAACCCACTGAGCCCCCCAGGCACCCCTAGAATGTCCTCTTAGTTTTATGACACTTGGTAGGTCTTTTTGGGGAAATAGGACTTAAATTATAGATTATTTTATCCTATGTGCATGAATTTTCCTTTGATGATTCTCTGGAGGAACCTCAAACAGATTAGGCGATGCACAGAGTTTCTCATACTGAGAGGTCTAAGAATTGCATGTGACCACAAGCATTAAGTCTCAGTAGAATGAGAAAGTAAACCATGGTGTCCAGTATGGACTCCCAGATGAAATTATAAGAGCAGATGATCTGAAATGCGAGTTTTGATTTATGATTGATCATTAATATCTTAGAAAAAATGGAGGTTCTATTACTAAGGAAGGAAGGAAAATGGATATTGTGTAGACTCCTAACGGTTTTTGCCACTAACTATATCACACAAGCTGTATTATGATCTGGAGTGAGTAGCAACAGGAATTTATTTAAATAGATTAGACAGTATTGTGGAGGCAGGTCATTCCTGTATAAATGTAAATTTTATTTAATAAAATTGCCTTTTGGGACACCTGAGTGGTTCAGTAGGTTAAGCATCTGCCTTCGGCTCAAGTCATGATCCCAGGGTCCTGGGATCAAGTCCCATATTCGGCTCCTTGCTTGGTAGGGAACCTGCTTCTCCCTCTGCCTGCTGATCCCCCTCCTTGTGCGCTCGCTCTCGCTCTCTGTCTGACGAATAAATAAAATATTTTATATTAAAAAAAACAAATAAAATTGCCTTTTGAAAAATGTATGCAGTGAATGTTCCAGTTATATTATTTAAATTGAATTATAGTGCTCTTGTTTTCAGTTGCTCTGTATTATTAATTGTTTTGAAGGAATAGGCAATGTATGCTGAAGGCACTATTTGAAACTTACAGAAGTATTTTTAATGAAAAGTAAAATGAACCTTCTCCATCTTATCCCTATGACCTAGAGTCCTTCCCTGGCAGCAACCAGTTATCCTGCTTTGCAAATAAAGTTTGGGGTTTTTTTATAGAGATTTTATTTATTTATTTGAGAGAGAGAAGAGAACATGAGCGGGGAGGAGAGAGAGAAGCAGGCTCCCGCTGAGCAGGGAACCCAGTGTGGGGCTTGATCCCAGGACCCTGGGATCATGACCTGAGCCAAGGGCAGACTTTGAATGACTGAGCCACCAGGCACCCCACAAATAAACTTTTTAAATTATCTTTTTTATCATAGTGATATATGCACGTGGTTACAGCAGAATCAGAAAGAGCTAGTGAAAAACAAGAATCCCCCAACTACTCAATCTCGAGTATTACGATTATTTAAATTTTTTTTGCAACATGTTATGCTACAATTTTTTAAAATTTTTAAATTTTTTTTGTTTTTTCCCTGGGGTTAACAGTTACCTTATTTTTTCATTTGCTTAGTTTTCATACCTGTGGCTAAATCATCCCAAACAGTCCAACAACTTTTTAGTGTAATTTTTCATGAGTCAAAGCTAATTTTTTAAAAAGATTTTATTTATTTGTTTGATAGAAGGACCACAAGAGCAGGAACACAAGCAGGGGGAGTGGGAGAGGGAAACCAGGCTTCCTGCTGAGCAGAAAGCCTGATACGGGGCTCCATCCCAGGACCCTGGGATCATGACCTGAGCCCAAGGGAGATGCTTAACCATCTGAGCCACCCAGGTGCCCCTTAAAGGCTAATTTTTTACACTGAGCTTCTAAATGTATGTGTATGTATTTTAGTTGTGATACATACATAAATATGTCATATATATCTATCTTTCTATCTATTTTTATATCAGGCTGTCTTTCTATCCTTTTATATTCATGAGCTTTTATACTTTCTGGCCTTCTGTGTCCTGTGAATAAAAAAACTGATTCAAGATTTAATTAGTAAGTTTTCTTTATTTGCTGTTGAAGTAATGTGGGACATTAAGATAAAATATAGGTGGTGAAATGGGGGTGAATTTTTATCACATCACTTGCATGTTGCTAAATTACCATTAATAACAACAGTGGGAAAATACTACATATAAAATTCCATCTGTGTGAAGCACTTGACCTCGGAGGAAAGAGAAAGGCTTAAGAATTAGGTTTTTTTTTCCTTGTCTAATGTGAAAGAAGCTGAGATACTCTTTAATTAGTTAGCATATCTAAACATGTGTTTTGTTTTTTATAGATTCTGGCTAGAATTTAGCTTTTTAAATAGTTTATAATTTTTTAAACCAGCTTATAGTTAGCATGCTCATAGAAATTGTAGTAGACAAGATAGTTTGCTTAAGTTACTTTATTTTTTATTTTTTAAAAATATTATTTATTTTTGTGAGAGAGAAGAAAAGCATGCCCAGGCCTGAGTGGGATGGGAGGCACAGAGGGAGAAGCAGGCCCCCAGCCAAGCATGGAGCCCCATGCGGTACTCTTTCAGAGCCCTGGGATCATTACCTGAGCTGAAGGTAGACACTTTTTTTTTTTTTATTTTTTTTTAATTTTTTATTTTTTATTTATTTATTTGACAGAGATTACAAGTAGGCAGAGAAGCAGGCAGAGAGAGATAGGAGGAAGCAGGCTCTCCGCCGAGCAGAGAGCCCAATGCGGGGCTCGATCCCAGGACACTGGGATCATGACCTGAGCCGAAGGCAGAGGCTTTAACCCACTGAGCCACCCAGGCGCCCCTGAAGGTAGACACTTAACCGACTGAGCCACCCAGGTGCCCTTAAGTTATTTTATTTATTTATTTATTTATTTTAAGATTTTATTTATTTGACAGAGATCACAAGTAGGCAGAGAGGCAGTCAGAGAGAGAGGAGGAAGCATGCTCCCTGCCGGGCAGAGAGCCTGATGTGGGGCTTGATCCCAGGACCCTGGGATCATGACCTGAGCCGAAGGCAGAGGCTTTAACCCACTGAGCCACCCAGGCACACCCCCCCCCCCCCCCCCCGACTTAAGTTATTTTATATATGGATGGCAACTTTAGAGCCAGCTCTGAAAAATAATTCTCTCATTCATTTCCAAATGACAGAAGCAGTAGGGGGTGTTTTGACATTTATATAAAAAGCAGTATTGATGTGGGTCGCTTGAGTGCCTCAGTCAGTTAAGGGCTTGGGAGTCCTGCATCAGGCTCGGGCTCGTTGCTCAGCGGGATGCCTTCTTCTCCCTCTGCCTGCCTCTCCCCCTTTTTGTGTGCTTGCACATGTGCGTGCTCTCTTTCTGATAAATAAATAAAAAACTTAAAAAAAAAACCAATATTGACATACAATACCGCCCATCAGGGTTCATTCTGAACTATTTTTCCTATCTTCATTCTTTTTTATTTTTATATTTAACTTGCAGAAATTTTAGATGAGTAAAAAGGCTTATGGGAGCAGTCTTCCAGGAAATGTGTTAAGCCAACTTTTCTCTGTATACCAGATCTTTGCTTTAAATGAAATACTGGTATTGTTTCTTAACAGCCTTTTCCCTAACAGTTTCCTAATTATTGAGATACAGTACATGTTATTCAACTCACCCCTTTTATTTATTTTCTTTCTTTAAAAGATTTTATTTATTTGTCAGAGAGCACAGGCAGGGGGAGCAGCAGGCATATTTTATTTCATTTTATTTTTAAGTAATCTCTATACCCAGCATGGGGCTCAAACTCACAACTCAGAGATCAAGAGTTACATGCTCCAACTGAACCAGGCAGGTGCACTTCAATTTACCCATTTAAACTATATGGTTAATGACTTTTAGTTTGTTCACAGAGTTTTGCAACCATTACCATAATTAGTTTCATCAGCCCCAAAAGAAACCCTGTACCTTTGTCACCCCTATTTTCTCCATCCCCTCCTCCATCAGCCCTAGGCTAATATACTAATTTACTTGCCATCTTTATAGATTTATCTCTTCTGGGCATTTTGTAAAAATGGAATCTACAATATATAGTCTTCCGTGACTGGTTTCTTTGACTTAGACGAATGCTGAAAATATGCTGTTGCACTGTGTATCAGTCCTTCATTCCTTCTTATTGGTGAATGATACACGCTTGTATGGCTGTATCACATTTTGTTTATTTGTTCATCAGTTGATGGATATTGGGGTTACTTCTACTTTTTTAAAAAAGATTTTATTTTAATTTTTTTGACAGCGAGAGAATGCATTCAAGTAGGGGGAGCAGCAGGCAGAGAGAGAGGGAGAAGCGGACTCCCTGCTGAGCAGGGAGCCTGATGCGGGTTTGATCCCAGCACCTGAGGATCATGACCTGAGCCCAAGGCAGACTCTTTTTTTTTTTAAGATTTTATTTATTTATTCATTCGACAGAGAGAGATCACAAGTAGGCAAAGAGGCAGGCAGAGAGAGAGAGGAGGAAGCAGGCTCCCCACCAAGGAGAGAGCCCGATGCAGGCTCCATCCCAGGATCATAACCTGAGCCGAAGGCAAAGGCTTTAACCCTCTGAGCCACCCAGGCGCCCCCGAAGGCAGACTCTTAACTGACTAATCCATCCAGGCACCCCATTTCTACTTTTTGGCTATTATAAATAGTGATGCTATGAACATTCTTGTGTATTTGTGTGGGCATATATTTTCATTTCTTTTGGATATGTATTTTGGATGGAATTTCTGGGTCATATATGGTAACTCTGTGTTTAACCTTTTGAGGGACTGCCAGACTGTTTTCCAAATTGGCTGTACCATTTTACATTACCACTAATGGTGTATGAGGGTTGCAGCTTCTCTACATTCTTGCCAACCTTGTTATTATCTGTGTTTTGGTTAGAGACATCCTAATGGATATGAAGTGGTATCTCATTGTGGTTTTGATTTGCATTTACCTAAATAGTGGTATTCTGAAATTTAAAAAAATTTTTTAAAAAGATTTTATTTATTTATTTGATGGAGAGACAGAGATCACAGGAGGCAGAGCAGCAGGCAGAGAGAGAGAGAGAGAGAGAGAAGGGGAAGCAGGCTTCCTGGTGAGCAGGGAGCCCAATGCGGGGCTCGATCCCAGGACCCTGAGATCATGACCTGAGCCAAAGGCAGAGGCTCAACCCACTGAGCCACTCAGGTGCTCCTGAAATAAAATTTTTTAATTTAATTTTTTAAAAAATTTTATTCATGAAAGAGAGAGAGAGAGCGCACGCGTGCGCCTGAGTGGGGGAGGGGCAGAGACAGAGGGATTCCTGGTTGAGCAGGGAGCCAGACTTGGGGCTCAGTCCCAGCACACCGGGATCATGACCTGAGCTGAAGGCAGATGTTTAACCAACTGAGCCACCCAGGCGCATCTTAAGTTTTTAATTTTTAAAAAAGAGTATTTGAAAATAATCTCCTAACTCTTCAGGGATCCCAATTAAATATATTAGTAGATCTGAAATGTGCAGTAGTGGTTTGTACATTCTGTGGTGTGTACGTGTATGGGAATTTGTGTATGGCTTGTCTCAAGCCTTTTGAGGGCTCTAAAGAATTTGAGGTTTTCTGTATTTTAGCAATAATATTTTTAAAAATTTAATGTAATAATTAATTAAACTTAATGTTGATGTAAAGGATAATCCATATTTCATATTAGGGTTGTATAAGTATAATTCCAAGTCTAAAATGCTTCTTTAAACCACAACATATATATTTTCTTGGTTTGTATGTTGTAATACTTATTAAAAATTCATATAAGAACATTGTTTTTAACACATAAATGTGATTTAGATCTGCAGAGGGACCTACCCTTCTCACTTTAAAGAAACAGCATCTTGAGTCTCAAGATCTATTAAATACATCTTGTGAAACAGTAGACCTGTTTTGTACTTGGTAATCACATTTCAATTTGTTTTTCCACTAGTAAGGACTTATGTGTCGATACTGTTTATTTCTGTTAACTTTATTCAGTAGTTACTGAGAACAAACTTGATGGGCACTTTTTAAAAAAATGATGACTCAGTTTGTGACAAAGTTGAAATCTAATCATTCTCACTTAATACCACTAGGGTTATGAAAAAAGCCATCTGCTTAAAATAATTAACACTGTGGTGTTAATGATTGATAGAGTTGGCCTTCACAAGGAGTTACCACTCTTTTTTTTTTTTTTAAAGATTTTATTTTATTTATTTGACAGACAGAGGTCACAAGTAGGCAGAGAGGCAGGCAGAGAGAGAGGAGGAAGCAGGCTCCCCGCTGAGCAGAGAGCCCAAAGGGGAGTTTATTCCCAGGACTCCCGGATCATGACCTGAGCTGAAGGCAGAGGTTTTAATCCAGTGAGCCACCCAGGCACCCTGGAGTTACCACTCTTAAAAGAGCTTGTTTCCCTGCATTTCCTGTTACTAGATACACTGATTTTTTTTGATGTTACTGGATTTTTCAGTTCTAAAATTTGCATATGGTTTTTCTTATGCCTTCTGTTTCTGTACTAAGACTTTCTGTCTTTCCATTCAGCAGTGAGTGTTTGACCTCATTTGTTTCGTCATTTTTATAATAGCTTCTCCAGTATCTTTGAGAGGTCTAAAACCTGTCTCATGTTGTTGATTATCTTTTCCTAACTGAATTGAGGCTTTTCCTGGTTTTTTATATGCTGAGTAATTCTGGATTATATTCCAGACATTTTTTTTTTTTTTTAAAGATTTTATTTATTTATTTGACAGAGAGAAATCACAAGTAAGCAGAGAGGCAGGCAGAGAGAGAGGAGGAAGCAGGCTCCCTGCTGAGCAGAAAGCCCGATGTGGGGCTCGAACCCAGGACCTGGGATCATGACCTGAGCTGAAGGCAGCGGCTTAACCCACTGAGCCACTCAGGCGCCCCTATTCCAGACATTTTTAATATTATGTTATGAGTTTCTGAGTCTCTCTAAATCCTATGCAGAGGTTGATATATTTGTTGTATTCAGTCATTGTATTAGATCATTGATACTGATCGTTTAGGCAGCAAGTTCCAATCCATCTTATTTTGGTCCTGGTTCCAGTGTCAGTTGAGTTTCCGAAGCCTGTGCACTGTTATTTGATCTGTTTCATGTGTGCACCACCCAGTGGCCAGTGTGGAACTTGGACAGTGCTCTATCTGGAATTTAAGTCTCAGACTTTGTTCTGATGTTTAAATTCCAGTCCATGCATGTGCTGTTAAGAGGTGAACCCAGGAGTCAAAAAGAACTTTGCTGCACTCCTCCTTCCTCTCAGTATCCATAGTACTTTCCCTTTCCCTGGAGCTGCCATTTTCAGTAGAAGGCTGGTACTTTAGTTAACCTCCTGTGGCCACACACTTTTACTACTCTGCTTGTGTCCAGAGCCAAGCTATAGGACAAGAGAGAGAGAGAGAAAAGGAGTTTGGCCCATCCTCTTGGGATTATAGGTGTTCTGATTAGAGAGTGTGATAGGCTGAATAATGTCGCCCCCCCACCCCTCCAGTCTCCAGGTCCCAATCCCTGGAACTTGCATATGGCATGTGTCTGTGGAATTATAGTAATAAATGCCTGTGTTCTAAATGCCAGGTTTATTACTTATGACTCTCTGAAGATATTTTTATTTAGGGATGTTTTGGGGCACCCGGGTGGCTCAGTGGGATAAAGCCTCTGCCTTTGGCTCAGGTCATGATCCCAGGGTCCTGGGATCGAGGCCCGCATTGGGCTCTCTGCTCAGTGGGGAGCCTGCTTCCTCCTCCCTCTCTGCCTGCCTCTCTGCCTACTTGTGACCTCTGTCTGTCAAATAAATAAATAAAATCTTTAAAAAAAAATTAGGGATGTCTTTCTTGATTACAGGAGGTAGGTTTATATAATTATGTGTTTTTGGTTGTTTAAGTCTCCAATTCCAGATTTTCAACAGAGATGACTAAAAATTTACTGTGTGGGTGACATTGTTCTAATGATGATACTGAAAATATTTATAACCTGTCCTCCTTTGTTATGTAATGAATATTCCAGTTGCCCCATTAATTAATAAAGTCCAGCTGTTGATATAGTATTGGGCACATTCTTATACAAGATGAGTTAGGTTTTGTTTTTCCCATTTCTCATAGAGTTATATAGTATTTATGTAATGGTTGAGTGGTACAGTGTTTAGGTCAATATAGGCTACCAAAGGGTGTAGGTCAGGGCATGAACTGGCATGAGCCTGCGAAGAGCTTGCTGTGAGCGTGCCGCTTTTAGTTTGGAAGAGCAGGTCAAGCTAATAACTATATTTTACTCTAGGCTGCTTATTCCTTGTTCAGGCAAGACAGTTTTTGACTGCGAAGTTAGTTCTCAGAAGGACTCTCATTCCTACTCCTTAAGTGCAAAGTTGCAGTAAGCAAGGTTCCTTCTGAGAACTAACTTCGCTTGCCTACTGTAAATTTACACTTAAGGAGTAGGAATGATAGACTACTAAATCAAATCGTTGTGTGTCTCAGAGGGTGTCTAAAAATCTCAGAAAATAAGTCTTCCTTCAAGACCAGACACTTATTAATGAGATAAGGAAGGTGTAGGAGGAGGAAGCAGAGTAAAGCACATGTAAAGAGGACGTGTACATCTATTTTCAATGAGCGTTCTACAGAATGTTAGTGCCAAGAAAGACCAGTTCAGTTGTTTATTTCTCTTCCACTGTGTCTCCCATATCCCATTTGATGTCTGGCATGTAAGATGCCCAATAAATATTGTGTGGAGTATAAATTTTAATTACTTACCTGGCTCTGTGAATAGTTGGTGTTTCCTCTCTTGAACTGGAAAAGTGTTACATTGTTTTTTTTTTTTTTTTAAAGATTTATTTATTTATTTATTTGACACAGAGAGGGAGATCACAAGTAGGCAGAGAGGCAGGCAGAGGGAGAGGGGGAAGCAGGCTCCCTGCTGAACAGAGAGCCTGATGCAGGGCTCGATTCCAGGACCCTGGGATCATGACCTGAGCCAAAGGCAGAGGCCCAGCCCACTGAGCCACCCAGGCGCCCCTGTTTATTGTTTTGAAATAAGTTCAGGTTCTATATGTGTAGATCTTTGTGGAATTATTTTCCTTGGTCATTGTGCCTGTAGGAGGAAAGCTAGCTATTAAATCTAGTAGTGGGGAGGAAATATTATTGAGAATACATTTAACATAAAATTTTTAAAATGATTTTTTTCCTGTGGTACATTTATTCAAATATTCTGAAAATTTGTTCTTCCCAAAAGTTTTAATTAAAGTTTGTATTAAGATAAATACAGATTCACATGCAGTTAATAAGAATACAGAGGGATCCTTTTTTATACTTTGCTAGTTTCCACTGAAGGTTACATTTTGCAAATGCATATCACAACTAGGATGTTGACACTGATGCTTTCTAGCCACTGATTTTAAACTGCTTTCCCCAGTTTGTGTGTGTGTGTGTGTGTGTACACTCAATTCTATGTAATTCTTTAACTGTGGGGGCTTGTATATCCACCGCCATGGTCAAAATACTAAACAGTTGGTGAAATCATCAAAGCTTGATATTTTCTTAACCTTTGAATTTTCTGGTGTTAGAGGCTTTTTGTTGTCACAGCGTAGAACCCACACACAGTATGGTTTGCTGCTGTCCATTTTATTAGTCTTTTCCTAGCAGAATTCCTTTCATTTCTAGTAATTTGGTTTGGTTTATGGTACTCTAGTTTCCTGAGAATGGAAGTCCCTTTTCAGTTCTATTTGAAGATCCTGTCATTCGCCTAGACAACCCTGAGAAAAAGATCAGAAGCTTAATTGTACTGATATTATTAAAGCTGTATATTGAAAAGTTTTGGGACTGAAAAAAAGCCCCTATTAGTTTTTCATTGTCTGTCTGTCTGTCTCTCTCTCTCTCTTTTTTTCTTTTTCTCATAGGGTCAGGATTATTTTTTCATTAATCCCTGGAAACCAGCCTATTTGTTTTGAAAGAGAGTAGGATATTTATTTAATACCTTTAAACTCCAAAGAGATACTATCTGAATTTTTTAATTATCTTGACTCTTTTTCTTATTAGGTCATTTGAGAGTATCATGCTATAATGGCCAAGGTTATTTATTTGTTTTATCCTCTTGTGGATAGTTTCAGCTGAACCCCAAACTGGCAATAACATACTCATATGTAGTGACAGTTTGCAGGTGTTACACAAGGTATAAATAAAAGCAACTTATTTATTTGAAATCAGATCTTTCCCTCAGAGAAACTATTTAACTGTGAAGAACTTTGGCAGTTGTTTATTAATATTATATGCTAGTTATTACCTGTTTTGTAAACATGTCCTTTAGTTCTTGCAACAACCATGTATAATTGATTTATCTTAGTGGGGATGTTAACTTTGAACACTTAAGATTGTGTTTGCCTAATGAATTCACAAATTTTTATCTGATATTTTGTTTAAGTTATATGATGTTTGTCATGATGCAGGTACTAATATTATTACCATTTAATGAGTGAGGCAAAGGTACAAGACTTAAGGAGGTTAATTTATTTGCCTAAGGATTAAAGCTAATATGTGAGGGGCGCCTGGGTGGCTCAGTGGGTTGAGACTCTGCCTTTGGCTTGGGTCGTGATCTCGGGGTCCTGGGATTGAGCCCTGCGTCGGGCTCTCTGCTCAGTGGAGAGTCTGCTTCCTCCTCTCTCTCTGCCTGCCTCTCTGTCTACTTGTGATCTCTGTCTGTCAAATAAATGAATAAATCTTTAAAAAAAATTAAAAAGCTAATACGTGGGGCACCTGGGTGGCTCAGTGGGTTGGGGCCTCTGCCTTCGGCTCAGGTCATGATCCCGGGGTCCTGGGATCGAGCCCCACATCGGGCTCTCTGCTCAGCAGGGAGCCTGCTTCCCTTCCTCTCTCTGCCTGCCTCTCTGCCTACTTGTGATCTGTCAAATAAATAAATAAAATCTAAAAAAAAAAAAAAAAAGCTAATACGTGAATGCAAGGTTCAAGTTCAAGTATCCAAATTCATATTAATTACTCTTTTTTATGTTGCAGTTGATGATGATCATAACTAACATTTATGGACTTATTTATCATGTGCTTGGCACTGTGCTAAACATGTTATGTAAATTATCTCAGTTCTCACCACGCCTTGTGAGGTTTAGGTGCTATTACTGTTAATCTTGTTTTCTAGACAGATAAGCAGAAGTTATGTAATTTGCCCAAGAACACACAGTCCCTGAGTAGAAGAGCTAGGATTTGATCAGTTTGACCTCATGTCTATTTGGTTCTTAACTACTGTGTTGCACTGAAAATTGCAGGCTTATACATTGATTTGTCATGTCAGCTCTTTGAAAACTATCTTGTCTGGTAACTACAACTTCATTTTTCACCCATGTTAGGTCTCTGTCAGTATGATATAGTGCGTGAGGGCAATTGGAAAATGCTTATTTTTTTCTTTTTTCTCTCTTGTATTTTTTAACAGATGATAAATTCTCATGGTTCAGATTTTTCAAAAGAACAAAAGGACAATGAAAAATTTCCTTTCCATCCAGTTCACTGGCCACCTAGTTTCTCTTCCTGAAAAGAAGGAAGGATCTTAACATTTTTTGACATATTCTATCAAAGTTAAGATGTATCTTAACAAATATAAATTGGGATATTTACTTTTTTTTTTAAATTGACATTATATCAGTTTCCTTAGGTTTCTAAAACACTTTGTTACCCTGTAGTTGTGAGTTTTTTTGCAGTTGCTAACTCTTGGGGATTTCTTTTCTTTGCTTTTTTGGTGAGGACATTTAATTTCTATTCTCATAAGAAGTTTGAGTTATAAAATACAGTATTATCAACTGGAGTCACCGTGTTTTACATTAGAACCCGAGATCTTACTCATCTTACAGCTGAAAATTTGTACACTTTTACCCACCTGTCCCTATTTCCCCCACTCCCCAGTCCTGAAAACCACCCCAGTCCTGAAAACCACTTCCCTTCTTTCTGTTTCTTAGAGTGTGAATTGCTCTTCTTTTTTCTCTTCTCCCCTCCCTTCTTTTCTTACTTAAATATTCCATGTGATACTGGGAAGTATTTGTCTTTCTCTATTTGGCTTATTTCATATGGTATAATGCCCTCAGGGCTTATCCATGTTGTCACAAAAGACAGGATTTTCTCTTCTCCGGAATAATATTTCATTGTGTATGTGTGTATCCATCCATGTTGTCCCAGATAGCAAGATGTCATTCTTTTTATGGCTGAGTAATATTCCATTGTATATAAATGCCACATCTTTATCCATTGATCTGTTGATCTATTGATGGATGTAGTGATTCCATATCTTGGCTCTTTGTAAACTACTGCAATGAACATAGGGTGCATATATATTTTCAAGTTAGTGTTTTCATTTTCTTTGGATAAATACTTAGAAATGGAATTGCTGGCAGATGTGAGGTGGTATCTCATCGTGGTTTTGATTTGCATTTCCCTGATGATTAGTGATGTTAAGCATCTTTTCATGTGCCTGTTGGCCATCTGTTTGTGTTTTCTATTATATAATGTCCATTCAACATTCCCACCTTTTTCCCCCCTCTTCCCACTTTTTAATTGGATTGTTTGTTTTTGATAGTGAGTTGTGTAAGTTCTTTATATATTTTGGATATTACCCTCTTAGGTTATATAATTTTCAAATATCTTCTCCCATTCAGTAGGTTGCCTTTTCATTTTGCTCATGGTTTCCTTCACTGCGGGAGTTCCCCCCGCCCCCAGTTTGATGGAGTTCCATTTATTTTTGCTTTTGTTAACCCTTTCCCAAGGAAACAGATCCAAAAAATACTACTAAGACTCATGTCAAGGACCTTACTAAGTTTTCTTCTGGGAGTTTTATGGTGTCTGGTCTTACATTAAGGTCTTCAATCCATTTTTAGTTTGTTTGTATATGTGTTATAAAAAAAGTGTTCTTGGTTTCATTCTTTTGCATAAACTTGTCCAGTTTTTCCAGCATTCATTTGTTGAAGAGACTGTGTTTTCCCTATTGTATATTCTTTTTCTCCTTTGTTGGAGATTAATTGACCAAATAAACTTGGATTTATTTCTAGACTCACTGTTTTGTTCCATTGACCTATGTGTCTGTTTTTGTGCCAGTACCATACTGTTTTGACAGTTGCAGCTTTGTAGTATAGCTTGAAATCTGCAGTTGTGATATCACCAGCTTTGTTGCTCTTTCTCTAGGTTGCTTTGGTTATTAGGGGGTCTTTTATGGTGTCATATAAGTTTTAGGATTATTCTAGTTTTGTGAAAAATGCCATTGGTGTTTTGATAGGGATTGCATTGGATCTTTATGTTGCTTTGGGTAGTATGGACATTTTAGCAATAATAATTCTTCCATTTCCTGAGCAAGGTATATCTATTCATTTCTTTGTGTTTCTTCAGTTTCTTTTATCAGTGTCTTATAGTTCTCAGAGTTCAGGTCTTTCATCATCTTGGTTAATTCATTCCTAGGTATTGTATTGTTTTTGCTGTGTTTGTCTGTAGATGATAGCTTTCCCCCCACCAAGATTTATTTATTTATTATAGAGAGAGAAATTGAGCAGGGTGAGGAACAGAGAGAAAAGGAGAGAGAGTGTCGTAAGCACACTCCCTGCTGACCACGGAGCCCAGTGCAGAGCTTGATGTCATGACCCTGAGATCAGGACCTGAGCTGAACCCAGGAGTTGGATGGTAAACCAACTGCACCACCCAGGTGCCCCCAGATTATAGCTTTTCTAATAGTTGTGAGGTGATAGCTCATTGTGGTTTTGATTTTCATTTTTCCAGTGATTAGTGATACTGAGCACCTTTTCATATACCTATTGGTTATTTGTATGTCTTTGGAAAAATGTCTGTTTGATCTCTCTGCTATTTTAAGAATCAGGTTTTTGTTTTTGTGCTCTTGTACTATATAATAGCATACAACATATGTGTGTTAACATGTATATGATTTGCAAATATGTTCTCCCATTCCATAGGTTGCCTTTGCATTCTTTTGTTGGTTTCTTTTGCTGTGCAGAAACTTTTTAGTTTGATGTAATCCCAACTTGTTTATTTTGTTGTGGTTGCCTAGAATGAATATATGTATCTTTGGCTACTGAGGGAACAAGTAAGAGGATAATGCCTTGGCACAAAGTTGCTATTACCATCCTTCAAAATAGTATTTAGAGGGCACTTGGGTGGCTCAGTCGGTTGGTCATCTGCCTTTGGCTTGGGTCATGATCCCAGCATCCTGGGATCAGGTCCTGCATCGGGCTCCCTGCTCAGTAGGGAGCCTGCTTCCCTCTCTCCCACTCCCTGCATCCTGCTCATGCCCTCTCTCGCTCTCTTTCTCAAATAAATAAATAAAATGTTAAAAAAAATACTATTTAGAGTCCCTATTTTTTAAAGACCTAGGGCAGCAGTGGGGTGACAGCACCTCACTAGCATTCCCTAGTGCTGTTGACTTCTCTGCAGGTTTATTATTGCCAGTAGCCAATGTATATAGCGCTGAAAGATGTGTTCTGTCATCAGGTGCCCCATTATTTCTTGAACTGGATTCCTAGAAATGAGAGGAAGGAATGAACAAAAAGGGTAGTCAAACATGTTACTATCTTGCTTGATTGATCCCATCCTTAGAGGAATGGTAGTCCAGGTTCTGTGAATGTGATTTTGTCTAGATTTATCATTTCTGGGATATAGGAACTTGATAATGTCTCCCGTCCCTACTCCAGTTGCTCACTCTGTTTCTTTAGCTTATTTTTGTCTGCCTAATAATCTCAGCAGTGGAGGTTGGGAAGGATCAGGTAAGGGAGGAGCGATGAGCAGAGACATATTCATGTTGTGTTTTTATTATCTGTTTTAACACATGGTACAGGCATATCTCTCTGGAAATAATATTTGTAAATGATGACTGCATTCCTATACTAGCTCCCAAGCTTATTTAGTTCATAATAACACAGATGGAATACATATATTCACAGTAGTATGCTTTTAAAGTCCTTATAATTATTGTTGTTAATTACTCAGTATTATAGCCACATTATAATTTAGGTAGAATTTTGGAGGTTAGCTAGGGAAATCTGATCATTAATTATGAGGGGAAATGCATTTTGTATTCTAAATAGTCATTTTCACAAACTGTAGATGTATAGTGTGTTTGTAAGTTGGGAACGATTTCCTTATTTCTTAGTAAATAGAATTACTTGTGAGTTATTTAAGGGTTACCTTTGGGGTAGATTTTGTTTGATTTTGCTAGTCAGTCTTAAGATTTTCTAAGTAATTCCATGACACTACAGACTTGGACTGGATGAGTGAGTTTGGTCAGGACTCCAGTAAGTCACTTTGTTTGCTGGATCCTCCTGAGCCGAGAGGGCAGAGAAGCATTTGGAATAAAATATATAGAATAAAATTTGCCATTTTAACCATTTTTAAGGATATTTCAATGGCATTAATTAAATTCACTTAATTGAATTCATCACTACTATCTTTTTTTTTTTTTTTTTTAAGATTTTATTTATTCATTTGACAGAGATCACAAGTAGGCGGAGAGGCAGGCAGAGAGAGAGGAGGAAGCAGGCTCCCCGCTGAGCAGAGAACCCGACTCGGGGCTCCATCCCAGGAACCTGGGATCATGACCTGAGCCGAAGGCAGAGGCCTTAACCCACTGAGCCACCCAGGTGCCCCATCACTACTATCTTTGTCTAAAATATTCTTATCACCCTAAAGAGAAACTCTGTACCCATTAAGCAGTAAAAAGGCCTTCCCCCCAACCCCTTGCCTTATGGTTCACTATCTGCCTCTGTGAATTTGTTTATTCTAGATATTTCATATAAACGGAATCATACAGTATTTATCTTTTTGTGCAGCTCATTTCACTTTACATAATGTTTTCAAGATCTCTCCATGTTTTAGTATGTGTTAGAACTTTGTTTCTTTTTATGGCTCAGTAATATCTCATTGTAACTAATAAAAGTGGTTAAGTTTTTTCTCACAATATCCTCTGTTCAACATTTCTCTTACATTGTTAAAGTTTTTTATCTTGCTAATTGTTGTATGTTTTAAGTTGATGTTGACAGATCAGCTTGAAGATGTAGGATGTCTTGAATTCAGAGAAATTTTTGTTTATGGTTCCATCCCGTTTAAATTTGGGGGCATTGAAATAGTTTGGTATATGCCCCTGACCTAGTCCCAGTCGCATTTTCTAGCTTTAGAGATGGTGGTGGAGCTAGAGGCAACTGGGAATTTTGACACAGTATCATGATCCCAGAGTCTGTGCTACTAGAACCCCCATTGGAAATCTTTCACCCCTTAGAAATTCAGCTATATGAATTGGGAAAATGGAACCTTTCCTTCTAGGCCTGTGAATAAGTCCTTTTCCCCTGCTGCTTCTTAACCATAGTTAATATGCATACTAGTTAATCTCATGCTGTTCTCTAGATGGAATTAGATTAGTGAACAGTAGGAGAATATTTAATTCTTTAATCAGTACCATGGAACATGAAATTGTATTAACTTAAACAAAAAGGTCATAGCTTTCTTAGCTAAAATTTTCAAGCTTAATCTTGTTTTTCTATCCTTATATATACTGAGTTTTAAAGAAACTCTAAATACATCTCGCCCAAGATGAATGTGATTCTATAGGGTTACCTATTTTATTAGACACTTTTGTCATTTATAAATTTAATACATATGCCTTCTATGTCAAATCCAAATCACTGATAAAAAGATGTTTAATAGGGGCACCTGGGTGGCTCAGTCAGTTAAGCATTAGCTTTTGGCTCAGGTCATGATCCCCGGGTCCTGGGATCCATCCCCACATAGGGCTCCCTGCTCAGTGGGGAGCCTATTTTTCCTTCTCCAGCTCCCCTGCTAAAGCATGTGCTTGCTCTCTGTCAAATGAATAAAGAAAATCTTTTTTTAAAAAGATGTTTTACAGTTAAAATAAAAATAAGGTCCAGTTAGAACTTCCTTGGAGTCTTTTTTCCAAGGAAGATACAGAATTTTTAAACAATATTTTTTGTGTTTATTCTCAGTCATATTTGCATGGCCCTGAGTATGATTATTAAGTCTGTAGTTTGCCATAATATCTAAAATATAGTATTATGAGATCTTGTCAAATACTTGTCTGAAGAAAGTAAGCATATATTTAATTCTTACTGGTTAATTTGATTACTGTACCATTTTTAAATTTCTGGAACACGATATTTGTCATAACATGGAATCTAACTTTTTTGGTAATTTCTAGGCTAACTTTGGTTTAGGCATATGAGGGAGTTGGTCTCTTTCTTATGTGATCTCGTAGAAAGGTGTATTATTTAAAAATTCACTTTTATAATGGTTTGAATTGAGCCCTTTTTCAAAGTAGTAGAAAAGTGTAAGACTTGGTATATTTAATGATTAAAAGATTGCTTTATTCATTTGACTTACATTTCCGTCCTGACTAAGATACTGAGCATCTTTTCATATGTGTATTGGTCATTTGTGTATCTTCATTGGAGAAATCTCTAAGTCATTTGCCCATTATTTGTTTTCTGGTTTATAAAGTCTCCTAGTTTTTGTTTTTGTTTTTGTTTTTGTTTGCTTTTTCATTTGCTCATAATTGGGTTGTTTGTCTTTTTGTTGTTGAATATAGAATCCTAGGCTGTGTACAGACATTTTTTTCTTCCTTTCAGCACTTTAAATGTGTTTTTATTGTCTTCTGGCTGGCATGTGTTTTTTCTGATTAGAAGTCAGTGATTATTTTTATTTTTATTTTGCTATGTAAGGTGCCCATTCCCCCCCCCCTCGGTGCTTTCAAAATTTTCATTGTTTTTTTCATGAATTTATGATATGCTTTAGTTTGTTTTTCTAGATTTATATTGTATGACTTTCTTTGAGAATCTTAGATCTGCGATGGAACTTGAGAGATATCTTTTCCACTATCTTTCAAATATGTTGTTTTCTGTCTCCCCTTCCTTTTCCTTGGCCTCCAAGAAAATGGTGCATGCAAAAATGGTGATTTTTCACATGACTGAACTCTGATTTTCTCCCTTTTATTTACTTTCCTTCTTACCACCACCTCCCATTTGTAGCCTTTTTTTTTCTCACTGTACTTCAGTTTGAATAGTTACTATTGTTCTGCCTTTAGGTTCACTGATCTTTTATTTACCAGTGTTGCATATGCTGTTAAGGTTCTACAGTAAACTTTTTCAGGTATTGTTATTTTCTTTATTCTAAAAATTACATTTTTTCTTTTAAAATACAGTTTCAGGGGCACCTGGGTGACTCAGTTGGTTAAGCCTCTGCTTTCGTCTCAGGTCATGATTTTGGGGTCCTGGGATTGAGCCTTGCTTCACGCTGTCCACTGAGCAGGGAGCCTGCTTCCCCCTCTCTCTCTGCCTACTGGTGGTCTCTCTCTCTGTCAAATAAATAAATGAAATCTTAAAAAAGTAAAATAAAATAAAATACAGTTTCAGGGGCATCTGGGTGGCTCAATCTGTTAAGTGTTTGCCTTTGGCTCAGGTTATGATCCCGGGGTCCTGGGATCAAGCCCTGAATCAGGCTTGACCAACTGTGCCATCGAGGCATCCATAAAATTTTTTAAAAGATTTATTTATTTTAACAACAACAACAAAAAGATTTATTTATTTTAGAGAGAAGGAGAGAGAAAGCGAGAGAGTGAGCATGCAAGATGGTGCAAACGGGGTGGGGCAAAGGGGGAGAGAAAAATCTTCAAGCCAAGCCGACTCCCTGCTGAATGCAGAGCCCTACACTGTCTCAGTCTCACCATCCATGAGATCATGACCTGAGTGGAAACCAAGAGCCAGATTGTTAACTGACTGAGTCACCCAGGTGCTCCTCTACTGGATGTTATAAACTTTATGTCTTGAGTACTTGAATTTTGTTGTCTTCATTTAAAGAGTGCTAGCTCTTTTTTATTCTAGCACACAGTGCAGTTAGTTGAAGATTAGTCTAATCCTTCTGAGGCTTGTTTTAAATTTTTGTTATGCTGGGTCTTGAGTAGCCTCTACTGTAAATCTTGTTTAGCTTGAATAGTGAGAATTGATTCTTCTGGAGTTTCTTGTAAATGCACTGGATATTAATGGAGATCTCTCTTCTGAATGGTCAACTCCACATGAGTTTTGAGTACTGTTCAGTTTCCCAACACCTGGTAGTTTTCCCTTAGTATTTGTTCTTTTTTTGTGGAATTTACATTATGTACCTGTATGTTATTTGGACTTTCAACGGGTCCTTTATTATTTTCTGAAGCTAAGTCTGATTCTGTCTTAAGATATTTCTATATATAAGTTTACAGAAAAGGAAAATTTGATTAGTATTATGAAATGCATTTGAATTAAGTATTTAGTTGGAACAGACTCTGCAAAGGCAGTAATGTAAACAAATACTTTTTGTCTTTAAAAGGAAAAATCTTTGGGGTGCCTGGGTGGCTCAGTGGGTTAAGCCTCTGCCTTCGGCTCAGGTGGTGATCCCAGGGTCTTGGGATTGAGCCCCGCATCGGGCTCTCTGCTCAGCAGGGAGCCTGCTTAATCCTCTCTCTCTCTCTCTCTCTCTCTCTCTCTCTCTGCCTGCTTCTCTGCCTACTTGCGATCTCTATCTGTCAAATAAATAAATAAAATCTTAAAAAAAATAAATAAAAGGAAAAATCTTTTCAACACATACGTAGAATCAGAGTTTGCATTTGAATAGCAATATTGGAAGTTTTATGGGTATTAACTATGTTTTATGTAAATAAATACTTCATGTTTTCATAGATTATGTACTGTAGGTCTTATTGTGTGCTTGAATTATTCTTTGAACCTCACCAACATACAGTGTGACTCATTTTGTGTATTCATGTTATGTATTTGTCATTAAACCGTGAAGACAATTTTAGGCTTACAGGTTGGTAGACTCAAGGTATCAGGGTCTTTGGGAAAGAATGTGGGGTGGTTTTTTTTGTTTTTTTTTCCCCCCACTTTTAGCTTTTATACCTTTTTTTTTTTAATACTGTGTGAGTCAGTATAGATGATGTTACACTTTTGTAACATGTTTCCCCTAAAATAGAAGCTTGAGATAACACAAGCTATTTTTCACTCATAAAAATTCTGTTGATGGAGTTAGGTGATTCTCTGTAACAGTTCCTTTGTGTATTGGTTCAGCTTTCCAGGCAGTATCAGTTCTTATGGCATTTTTATTGCATATCAGAAAGAGCTTCTATAAATCACCAAGGGAGAGGTGGTCATTCCAGGGAGGGGTCTCTTGCCTGCAATTAGGTATTTAGCCCAGAATTCATACATGTCATTCTGTCCCTAACCCTTTGGTTACAAATAGTCATACCTTTTCTATCCTGTGCACACCCACTCTCACCAGTCCTAAAAACAAAGCTGAGTAGTAATGAGCATTGCCTTTAACATTTCATAAATGTTAAAGTATTGTCATATTGTCAGTTGTCACATAACCAGTGCTTTGATTAACTTTATCCTCACTATAATCTCTTTGTATTAAAGTCAGCTAAGTGATCGGAAATGAAGAGCCTTCATCATTAAGTTAAAGCAGTGGGAAAAGGGATGCCAAAGATAAAGTGCTTATGCACTGAGTTTGTGATCATTTGGGATTTTGTAGTTTAATTTTTAATAGATTTCACCAAAATGGTATCATTCTTGCTGGTAATGGCTTTCATTTCACGTAATACTAAAGAATGTATATAACCATGTTATAGAACTACAAAGTGGTTAAGAGTTCAGTTTCAGGATCCTGTCTTGCCCAGGTTTTGAATCTTGACTCTGCCACCTCATTAATGTATGACTGGACCATCTCCTTGGGCTCTAGTTTTCCTCAACCACAAAGTGGGGACACCAGTAATACCTTCCTCATGGAATTGTCTTGAGGCTTAATACTTAAAAGCACTTACCACAACTGTTATATGGCACATAACAGGTCTTTAAATATTGGCTGTTGTTTTTATAATTATAAAAATAATAACTTAATGGAGTTAATGTTGGGTTAAACATTACAGTGCTGTGATTTAGTGAGTAGTTTCTTGCTGAGTGGCAGTGTAAGGATGGAGATACACGAAATACCCTTGTATGTGTGGAATGCAACAGTGTGTGTCCAATTCCTTTCTCCCATCTTC
Organism: Lutra lutra; assembly: GCF_902655055.1. Taxonomy (NCBI): domain Eukaryota; kingdom Metazoa; phylum Chordata; class Mammalia; order Carnivora; family Mustelidae; genus Lutra; species Lutra lutra. The sequence goes on from NC_062293.1 coordinate 36,084,065, forward strand.
TGTGCTATTGTCATGTGTTTTAATTTTACACATGCTATAAACACATTACATTTTTACTCCTGTTCCTTTAGACAGCTGGTTATCTTTTAGAGCAATTAGAAATAAGAAAAAACTATATTTATATGTACCTTCATTTATGCCATTTCCTTTTCTTTTGTTTTCATATAGGCACATGTATCTAGTTTGGTATTGTAGTTCCTTCGGCCTAAAGTACTTTTCTCCCGCTTCTATGTGGTGCAGCTTTGCTGGTAATGACTTGTTTTTATTTTCCTGAAAAAGTCTGTTTGACCTTTCTTTTTGAAAGGTATTTTTTCTGGGTATAGGATTCTCAGTTTTTTCTTCTTAGTGTGGTAAACATGCCACTACACTTCTTCTGGCTTATGTAGTTTTCAATGAGAAGTGCTTTTCTCAATGTAATATGTCTTTTTTTCTTATCGGTGCCTTAAAGATTTTCTTTTTATCTTTAGTTTTGAGTAGTTTGACTATGATTTCTCTAGTTGGTTTTGGGAAGTCACAGGTATAATTTATCCTGCCTGTTCTCAGAACAGCTTCTGTCTGTGGTTTTTGTGTCTTTATTAGTTTTGGAAAATTCTCAGCATTTATCTCTTCGGATACTTCTTCTGCTCCATTCTCTTTTACTTCTAGAATTTCAACTGCATGTGTGTTAAATCACTTGGTTGTCCCACAGCTCTTGGATTTTATTTTTTGTTTTTTTCCTTTCTGCCCGCACATATTTCCCCCTCTGTTTGATTTTGGACAGTCTCTTACTTGACTCTCTTGAGTTTACTATTGAGCCATTCCAAAGGTTTATTGAACTCTGTGTTCCCCTGTTTTTCCTTTGTCAGGGTTTTTTTTTTTTTTTTTTTTTTTTTTTTCTTTCCTTCCTTGTAGAACTTATAATTTGGTTGAAAGATGGGTGTTTTATACTGGACAGTAGAGACTGAGGGCAGTAGTATTTATGCCTGGCTATGTCTTTAGCATGGGTAGTTGAGTCAGTTTCACTGAGCTACATTTTGTATTGCTGGACACCCACAGTGCCTGGTAGGCTTCAAATTCTAGTCTAGAGTTACCTTTTTTAGGGTAAGATCTCATTTGCCAGAGGATTTTTCTTTTCTTTCCTTTCCTTTTCTTTTTCCTTTTCCATTCCTTTTCTTCACGATTTATTTATTTATTTGAGAGAGAGTATGCAGTAGAGGGAGAGAGAGAATCTCAAGCAGACTCCCTGCTGAGAGTTGAGCCTGACTCAGGGCTCGATCCCAGCACCCTGACATCATGACCAGAGCTGAAATCAAGAGTCAAGATACTTAACTGAGCCACCCCGGTGCTCCACCAGAGGATTTTTCTAATGTCTGCTCTATCTTCAACTTTGGATCTTACTTTCTTAGTTGTTATAGTACCTCAGAGAGGGTCTCTATCCCTAATATTCCCTCCCCAGCAGTAGACTGATATTATTTATTGTCAGTGTTTGCTAACACAATGGCGGGGATGATTGAGGGTGCTTGAGTGGGAGACAGTCTGTTTTCCATTTTTCTATTTCAGTTTTAGGCAGACAGTATATTCTCAGAGACTTTCTCAGTGGTTCCACCTCTCTCCCAGGGGTAGGGGATCTCTACAGGTCTAGGTCTATGATGTTTTCTACCCCTGCCTCAGGGATAGAGGGTGTTTTCTATTAGCTTCCTTCAGTTTATGCAGAGTCCAACTAAAAATAGTTATTCCATAGAGTATATCTGTTAAGATTTTTTTCAATGTTTTTTTGTGTTCTGATCTGAAGCCATCTCCCTAGGCATTTTCCTAGGCTTTTCTATCAGTGGCACCAGAGATGCAGAGTTTTTGGCATCAAGAATGTTACTAAAGGGGCGCCTGGGTGGCTCAGTGGGTTAAGCCGCTGCCTTCGGCTCAGGTCATGATCTCAGGGTCCTGGGATCGAGTCCCACATCGGGCTCTCTGCTCAGCAGGGAGCCTGCTTCCCTCTCTCTGTCTGCCTCTCCATCTACTTGTGATCTCTCTCTGTCAAATAAATAAACAAAATCTTAAAAAAAAAATGTTACTAAATATATTTGTAAATACCATTTAATAAATAATATATTTTCACTTTTCATATTGACTATGTAAGTTTTATTTCTTTAATTCTTTTTTTATTGAAGTATAGTTGATACATCATGTTAAATTAGTTTCAGGTGGGGGTGCCTGGGTGGCGTCAGTTGGTTAAACAACTGCTTTCTGCTCAGGTCATGATCTTGGGGTCCTGGGATCAAGTCCTGCATGGGGCTCCTTGATTGGCAGGGAGTCTGCTTCTCCCTCTCTCCTTCTGCCCCTCCCCCTGCTTGGGCTCTCTGTCTTCTTGTCAAATAAATAAAAATAAAATCTTTTTTTTTTTTTTTAATTTTATTTATTTGTCAGAGAGAGAGGAGAGCGAGCGAGCACAGGCAGACAGAATGGCAGGCAGAGGCAGAGTGAGAAGCAGGCTCCCCGCCAAACAAGGAGCCCGATGTGGGACTCTATCCCAGGACACTGGGATCATGACCTGAGCCGAAGGCAGCTGCTTAACCAACTGAGCCACCCAGGCATCCCAAAAATAAAATCTTTAAAAAATAATTAGTTTCAGGTGTACAGCATAGTGATTTAACTTCTCTATACATCATGCTGTGCTCACAAGTGTAGCTACCATCAGTCACTGTACAATACTGTTACAGTACTATTGATTGTATTCCTTATGTTGCACCTTTTATCCCTGTGAGTTCGTTCTATAATTGGAAGCCTATATCTCCCACTCCCCTTCACCCATTTTGCCTCTCCTCCCCCCACTGCCCCTCTGGCAGCCATCAGTTTGTTTTCTGTATCTGTGGGTCTGTTTCTGCTTTTTGTTTTATTCATTTGTTTTGTTCATTTGTTTTGTTTTTTAGGTTACACATATAAATGAAATCATCTCACCATAATACTTTCCAGCTCCATCCGTGTTGTCACAAATGTCAAGATTTCATCCATTTTGTGTGGCTGAGTAATATTCGTGTGTGTGTGTGTGTGTGTGTGTGTGTATACACATACAACATCTTCCTTATCCATTCATCTATCAGTGGACACCTGGGTTACATAAAAATAATGCTGCAGTAAGCATAGGGGTGGATATATCTTTTCAAATTAGTGTTGTCATTTTCTTTGAGTAAATAGCCAGTAATGGAATTGCTGGATCATATGGTATTTCTATTTTTGATATTTTGAGGAGCCTCCATACCCTTTTCTACAGGGGCTGCACAATTTATAATTTCACCAACAGTGTGCAAGGGCTCCCTTTTTCTCCAGTCCTCACCAACACTTGTTATTTCTTGTGTTTTCTATTCTAGCCATTCTGGCAGGTGTAAGTGACACCTCTGGTTTTGTTTTGCGCTTCCCTGATGATTAGTGATCTTGAGCATCTTTTCATGTGTCTTTTGGCTATCTGTATGTCTGCTTTGGAAAAAATGTCTATTCAGATCCTCTGCCCTTTTTTTTCTTAAGTACTCCATGCCCATTGTGGAGCCTAACCTGTGGGGCTTGAATTCACAACCCTGATAAGAATTGGGTGCTTAACCAACTGAGCCACTCAGGTGCCCCATGTCTATTTTTTAATTCTATTATTTGGGTTTTTTTTTTTGTTTGTTTGTTTGTTTGTTTGTATTGAGTTGTATGAAAGTTCTTTATATAGTTTGGATATTAACCCCTTAACAGATATATTATTTTTCAAATATTTTTTCACATTTAGTAGATTTCCCTTTTCATTTTGTCGATGGTTTCCATCTCTATGCAAAAGAATTTTTATTTTTGTTTCATATTATTTATATTTTATAAATATTATATTGTTAATATTTATATTAATAGGTTTTTTTTTTGCTTTTATTTTCCTTAAAGAAACATATCTTGAAAAAATGTTACAACAGCTGATGTCAAAAGAAATTACTACCTATATTTTCTTTGGTTTCACGTTTCACATATAAATCTTCAGTCCATTTTTATTTTATTTTATTTTATTTTTTAAAATTTATTTGACAGACAGAGATCACAGGTAGGCAGAGAGCAGAGAGAGAGGAGGAAGCAGGCTCCCCGCTGAGCAGAGAGCCCGGATGATGCGATGTGGGGCTTGATCCCAGGATCCCGGGATCATGACCTGAGCTGAAGGCAGAGGCTTTAACCCACTGAGCCACGCAGGCGCCCCATTTTTTATTTTATTTTTGTGTTTTGTGTAAGGAGGTGGTAGTTTCCCAGACCTGTTCAGGGTTCCCAGCACCATTTATTGAAGAGACTGTCATATTTTCATTGTATAGTCTTGCCTCTTTTGTCATATATTAGTTAACCATATAAGTATGTGTTTATTTCTGGGCTGTTTATTCTGTTCCATTGATCTTTATATTTTTTTTATGCCAATACTGTTCTGCTTTGATTACTTTAACTTTGTAATATATCTTGAAATCTGAGAGTCCTGGCTTTGTTGTTCTTTCTCAAAGTTGCTTTGAATATTGGGGGGTTGGGGGGTGTCTTTTGTGGTTCCATACAAATTTTAATATTGTTTGTTGTTGGTCTATGGAAGATGATGTTGGTATTTTAATAGGGATTCCATTGAATCTATAGATTCCTTTGGGTTTGAACTACTCTCTAATCATGCATTTTACTGACAAAAATTCTGCATGGCAAGTACTAAGTCAGTTTGGTTGTTTTAAACGATATGGCACTTCTGACCCCAAAACTGTGGGTTTTTTCCCCTGTTATCAGTCAGTTTTTCAACTCTCTGGACACCAATTAGATGTTCTACAATTCAGTTCAATTCTGATACTGAGTACCTGGAATTAGTGCTGACCTCACAGGTCTGATCTGCCCCCTACTTAAGATGCCAGTCACAGGTCCTGGACCTTTGTTACTTCTCACCAATCAGCTGTAAATCTAAGATTCCTCTGACCCCCTCTATGGGTTCGGTAATTTGTTAGAAATGGCTCACAGAACTCTGGAAGACACTTTAATTACTGTTACCAGTTTATTTTAAAGACGACAGCTCAGTAACAGCCAAATGGACAGCGATCATGGAGATGAGGGATGTGGATGGGCAGGGAGCAAGACAAGATGCAGAACTTCCATGCCATCTCTGGGTCCACCCTTCCAGCACTGTGATGTGCTCACCAACTGGGAAGCTCTCCAGCCCTTGTGGTGTAGGTTTTTTGGGGGTTTTGTTTTTTAAGATTTCATTTATTTACTTGACAGAGAGAGAGCCAGAGAGCACAAGCAGGGGGAATGGCAGAGAGAGTGGGAGAAGCAGGCTCCCCGCTGAGCATGGAGTCGAACCTGGGCTTAAGGCAGATGCTTAACTGACTGAGCCACCCAGGTGCCCTGGTTTAGGGATTTTATTGTAAGTTCAGTTATGTAGGCATGGTTGATTAAATAATTGGCTGTTGATTGGTTATTGGTGATTAACTCTGTTTCCCCGGATCTTCTGGAGTGAAGCTGAATATTTCAGCCCTCTTATCGCATCTTTTCCTTTGACTGGTAAACTGACATTTTGAGGCTGTGTAAATTAGGCCCACCTAGAGTCACTCATTAGCATGTGAATTAACAGGGCTTATTGGATGAATAACAAAAGATGCTCCTTTCACCTGCATCACTCAGGAAGGATTTTTAGAAGCTCTTGTGTCAGGAACCTGGTATAACACCAAATACATATTTCTTATTATATCACAATATCACCCTATGGACTCAATAAAGAATTGTCGAATGAATGAATTTGTGTGATTGTTGTTGCTGTCCCTTTTTTATGCATAGCTCTTTTTATTTTTAATTACTATAATACTCATTTCTAAGAGTATAAAAAGTGTCTTTTGTGGTCTCTATATATTTTACTTTTTAGCCACCTGAGTGGCTCAGTGGGCTAAGTGTCAGGGTCCTCGGATCAAGCCCTGCATCTGGCTCTCTGCTCACTGGGGAGTCTGCTTCTCCCTCTCCCTCCTTCTGTGCTTTGTCTCTCAAATAAATAAATAAAAGTCTTTATATTTTACTTTTAAGAAATTGAATATATTTGACATGTAACATTGTGTAAATTGGAGGTATACAACTTGTTAATTTGATATATTTATATATTGTAATAAAGGGGCACCTGGGTGGCTCAATGGAATAAAGCTCTGCCTTCAGCTCAGGTCATGATCTCAGGGTCCTGGGATGGAGCCCCGCTATGGGCTCTCTGCTCAGCAGGGAGCCTGCCTCCCCACCTCTCTCTGCCTGCCTCTCTGCCTACCTCTTGGCCTACTTGTGATCTCTGTCCATCAAATAAAAAATCTTTATATATTGTAATACGATTGCCATTCCATTTCTGAACTTTCACTTAGAGAATGTCCATCTTTTGAATAAAAATGTGAGTAAGTTTTACAGAGATTGAAGGAAATTATGTAATTATACAAAATTCTTACCACATCATTGGGGCTTTTGAAGATGGGGGGAGGAGCTTTATCTTCTTTAGCCTTCATAAGTACTCCAAAGAGAAAGAATATTCAGTGTGTGAGCCAGTGATATATGTACCTTAGAATAGATACAGTGTATTTTTAGCTAGTGCAGTAACAAGATGTATGAGAGGAAAAAGAGAAAGAAACATCATTGCACTGAAGTTTACCAAAGCCTTACTTGGAGATGGAGACAAGATTTGTTAAAGGTGATATCAGCTTCAAATTCCTCAGCAACTGAAACATCTAATGTTGGCTTTATCATTTTTTTCCCAGGTGATCTACTGTTCTTTTGGTGGAACATCCAAAGGACTGCACTTCAATAACTTAATAGTTGGACTTGTCCTTCTTACGAGAGGCAGAGATGAAGAGAAAGCAAAATGTAAGCACTTTTATTATCTCAGAGTGATAATACTACATTGGTGTGTAGAATAATTTACCTGAAAATTCTGATGACAGTCAAAGCATTTGAGTTGATATTTCTCCAAAGGAAATAATACAAGTGACCAATAGGCACTTGAAAAAATGCTCAACATAATCAGGTGTTAGGGAAAGCTACATTAAAATTAGAGTGAGATATCACTGCATATCTACCAGAATGGCTGAAACAAAAAAGACAGATTAGGATTGGTGAGGATGGAAAAGTTGCAACGCTCATACATTGTTGGGAGTGTAAAATAGTACTGTTACTTTCAGAAAACTGTTAGATAGTACTTCAAACTGTTATACATTGAGTATCATATGACCTGGTAATTCCACTCCTACGTATATATCCAAGAAAATTGAAAAAATGTTTTCATTCAAAAAATATACCTCAGTATTCACAGAAGCACTGTGCATAATTGTCACAAGATGGAAACAACCCTAGTGGCCATCAACTGAAGCATTCAACATAAAATGTATATGTCTATACGATAATACACTACTTGACAATAAGAAGGAATAAAGTACAAATAAATGCTGCAACATGGATTAACTTGAAAATACGATGTTAAAGTTACAAATGGCAGTCACAGTAGGCCACTCAGTGTGTAATTTACATGTATACGAAATGTCTGGATTAAGCAAATCCATAGACACAGTTGATGAGTGATTTCCAGAGGCTGGTGGACAATAGGAAAAATGGAAAAGAACTGCTAATGAAGGTGGGTTTCTTGTCAGGTTGAAAGTTTTTACTGAAAATTTCCCAGGGAAGGGGCACCTGGGTGGCTCAGTGGGTTAACCTTCTGCCTTCAGCTCAGGTCATGATCCCGGGGTCCTGGGAGTGAGTCCCAAATTGGGCTCCCTGCTCAGCAGGAAGCGTGTTTCTCCCTCTGTTTCCTGGGCTTGTGCTCTCTTTTCTCTCACTCACTCTCTCTCTCAAATAAATAAGTAAAATCTTTTAAAAAAGAAAAAAAAGTTTCCCAGGGGAAGTAAAGGCAAGTGTTTCTGTTTCATTGGATATACATATAACATTTTGCTCTAAGAATTCCCAGGTTTTTATCCTTGGCCACTGGATGTTGGGTCTTTCTCTCTTCCTTCTTCCTTTTCTAACCTGCCTTCTGACTGCTTCTCCTAAATCTCTAAATCCCTGAATTTAGACTGTTCTTTTTAATCATTTTGCTTTTTTATAGTTTTATTGAGGTGTAATTGACTTAAAATAAAATGCAACATATATAAAGTGTAGATTTTATATGTTTAGACACATATATACCCACATCATCACAGTTAAGATACTGATCGTATCCTTAAACCCAATTAGAATTTAACTGTGATCCTGGTTTTTCAAATTAGCATCCCTCTACCAACAAATACTAGTGGCTCCAGGCAGCCAGTAATTAAAAATATCATTTTTGGAGGGTCACAGACATAAACATATATTTAAATTTTTTCATTTCTTAAAAAAAGATTATTTGAGAGAGAGAAAAAGAGAGAGAGAGAGTGTAGAAGCAGAGGGGAGAGGGAGGAGGGGAAGCAGACTCCCCTTTGAGCAGGGAGTCCAATGCAGAGCTTGATCCTAGGACCCCAGAATCATGTCGTGAACTGAAGGCAGACGCTTAACTGACTGAGCCACCCACCCAGGCGCCCCTCTTTATTTTTATTATACTGTTGTATTAGTTTTCTAGGGCTGCCCTAACAAAGTACTGCAGACTTTCATAAGTGGCTTAAAACAGCAGAAACTTACTATCTTATAGTTCCTGGAAACTAGAAGTCCAAATTGAAGATACTGGCAGGGCCCTGCTCCCTCTGAAACCTATAAAGAAGAATGCTTCCTTCCTAACTTTTCATGGTGTCATGTTTGATGTTCCTTGGCTTGTAGCTGCATCACCCCAATTTCTGCCTGTCTTTTCACATGGCTTCCTTCTGACTGTGTTTTGTCTTCTCTTCTTACAATCAGTCATGTTGAATTAGAGCCCACCGTGATGACCTCATCTTAACTCGATTACATCTGCAAAGACCCTCTCCTAAATAAGGTTGCATTTATAGGTACTGGTCTTAACCATCTTTAGTGGAGAACACAGTTCAACCCATAACAGGTGGTCAAAGTATATCCACCAAGTTTTATTCTTAACATTATATCATATTTGTTCCAGATCTTATTTTTTAGGAAATAAAATATTACAGCCAAAGCGTGGTGCTGTCTCTCTGTATCTCTCCATGGTTCTATCCCCATTCTTCCCTTCACAGAGGTAACCACTCTGATGAATATAGTGCTCTTTCGTTCCTCATGGAGGTCTTTATATAGTTATGATGTTGTATAAACCCTTAAACATATCTTCACCTGTTTTTCAGATTTTAAACTTTTTTAAGTAAATGGTATATGATACAGATTATTTTGCAGTTTGCTTTTTCCCTGAATATTTTTTATATTTATCCATCTTGAAACACTTACTTCCTTTATTCTAACTGCTATATAATATGTCATAGTGTGTGTGTATCTCACTTTATCTATTTTCTTATTGATAGACATTTATCTTTTTTCCCCCTGAGTTTTGCTATTACTGATAATACTCCAGTGAACATTGTTGTATCTCATGCACATGTATGAAAGTTTCTCAAGGGTGGAAGTTGAGTTGCTTGAATTTCTAGCATATATTCCCTTTGCTAGACTTGGCCAAGTGAATCTCCAAAGTGGTTGCAATAATTCATATTCTTAGTAACAGTATATAATAATTCCTGTTTCTCCCAATTTATTGCTAACACTTAGTATTGTCACACCTAAACATTTTTGCAGATGTGCTATGTTTGAAAAGATACCACATTGCTGTTTTAATTTGTATTGCTGGTTTTCGTTTTCTTTCTTTCTTTTTTTTTAGGAATAAATTAAATTATATATTTATAAAGTGCTTGGCACTAGTAATCACTCAGCAATATTTACCTCTCTCTTCCTTTCCTACTTCTACCAAGGTATATTTAATCTATGGTAAGTTTAATTTATTCTTTCTTTTTCCTAGACATTTTTAGTCTTTTTGCAAGTGAATCTGGGAGCTATGTTATACGGGAAGAAATGGAAAGAATGCTCCATGTGGTGGATGGTAAAGTCCCAGATACACTCAGGAAGTGTTTCTCAGAGGTATATTTAAAGATTTACATTTCATCTCTGCTTATCACAAAGTATTAATTCTTAGATGTTTATGTGCAACATATTATTGACATTTTTGTTTTTAATGGTTGATGTTTCAACTGTTTATGTGCTGTGCTCAGAGGTCCATGACACTTACTACTGCTATATTTGTGAATCTGAAAATTCCCAATTCTGCTTTAAAAGCAAGTGTCTCTACTTATGGTATAATGAAACACACTCTTACATTCTGACACCAACACAACTGGTGATCTGCAGGAAGCTGAGCATTGCTCACATTGTAGTGTCATTGCTTTTCATTGTACAAATGGCCTTGAGCCATCTGTGACTCTGGGACGTGTCAAGGCTTATTTTGTCATTCATTTGACTTAACTGATTTGCATAGTGAAATATTTGGGTCTGAAAAACCTGTTATTTTTTTTCTGTTTTCATAAATATATTTTCATTGTAGAAAACCTAAACAATAAAAAAAGCATATCTTTAACAGAGAATATTCTCCACCCCACCTCCCCTGCCCTTTTCATTGGTCTGCTAATATGGGAAAAGTCCCTAGAGATGGTAGAGTAAAAACCCTTTTAGAATTTTCTGATCCTTTCCTGCAGCACACACAGTGCTGCGTGATTTTTTATGGCTGGCTGTTTGACTCATTTGCATTTGACAGATAGGACAGCCCCTTACTGTTCATAGTTTTATTCAGTTTAATTTAGTCACCTTCCTAACTGTGTAGGCACTGATTGTCAGTACTCCAGCCATATGCATATATGTGGTTCTAACATCTCTTTGGACCCTCTAGCTTTAGCTTTTCACTATTCTGTCTTTGAGTTTCTTCTGTGTTGATAGCACCTGGAGATTTCCCTTTCTTGCTTTGAGCTCGCTGGTATGGTTTTTGGTCACGTTTATGGTGTTACATTTTACTCAGCATTTCTGTGTGTTTGGTACAAAAGGTTTGGCTTCCTGCATTTTTGCTTCTGACATACTGACTGAAAGTTGCTGTGGTAGTATTTCAGTACTTCAAGACAAACTAAGCTGTGATTTTCTCTCCAGTAACAAACATTTTCTGGTCAAAAAAGTAATCTAATCTTTGCAGGCCTGATTAATTGGATTTTTCACAGAGATGTCAAATGTGTTAGTACTCTGTACATTTCGGGGGAGAATGTATATTTTTCTTATTTTATTTTTATTTTATTTTATTTTTTTTATTTATTTATCAGAGAGAGAGTGAGAGAGAGTGAGCACAGGCAGACAGAATGGCAGGCAGAGGCAGAGGGAGAAGCAGGCTCCCCGCAGAGCAAGGAGCCCAATGTGGGACTCGATCCCAGGACGCTGGGATCATGACCTGAGCCGAAGGCAGCTGCTTAACCAACTGAGCCACCCAGGCGTCCCTATTTTTCTTATTTTAATAGGTTTTATGCACACGTTCCCATTTTATTGATGGGAATTAAATGTGGTTAACGTCACCCAGTTCTCTAAAGTTTATGCACAATAGCAGATACATGTATTAGATGATAATTAGTGCTATAGGGGAAAATTTAAGTAAAATGAGGGGGATAAGTGGAAATAAGCAGGAGGTGGCTGAGTGGAGTTATTTTGTTTAGGGTAGTTGGGAAAGGCTTGTCAGATAAAGTGACATTTGAACCAAGAATTTAAAGGATGAGAGATATAACCTGCAGATATCTGGGAAAGCATTTTTCAAGAAGAGAATACAGCAAAGGCCCTGAGTGGGGAGCGTGCTTGACATGTCCAAGCAACAAGTAACCTGCCGTAGAGTAAGAGAATAGTAGGCAATGAAGTTACAGAGGTTGGGGAAGGAGGGGGTGGGATGAGGTAGGGAGATTATATGTGGCTCTGTAGGACAGTGTTAGTTCTTTGACTTTTACCCTGAGTGAGATAAAACACTGGAGGGTTTTGTGCAGAGGAATGAATACATGAGGGTTGTTTTGTTTTGTTTTTATTTGAGAGAGAGAGTGTGGAGGGGAGGGGCAGTGGGAGAGGGAGAAAGAGAATCTCAAGCTCCACTGAGTGCAGAGCCCACCCGCCTTAATCTGATGACCCCAAGATCATGACCTGAGCCAAAACCAAGAGTTGGACACCTAACTAACTGAGCCAAGATGCCCCAACATAAGGTTTTTAAAAACATCAGTTTGGCTCTTCTGTAGAGGGTAGGCAAAACAGAGACCACCTGAGATATCTGAATAATCCAGGTAAGAGGTGGTAGTCATGTAGATCATGGTATAGCTGTGAGGTGATGAGAAGTTTTCAGATTCTGCATTTATTTTAGAGAGTTGACAGGAATTTTTCTTGTATTGATTATGGGCTGTGGTAGAGAGAGAAGAGGAGATGACTAAGGTGTTTGGCTTGATTTATGAAGTGAATGGAATTTCCTTTAATTACCATGGTTAATATTATTAGAGGTAAAAGTTTGGGGTTTTGATATCAAGGGAGATTAAGGACATAATTAAATTTGAAAATCACTTTAGACATTAAATTGGAGAAGTCAGTTGTGCTTTTTGATATATAATTTAGCATTCATGGGATAGGATTTGTTGGCTTATAGTTGAGGATGAGATCATCTTGGAGTGAATTTAGATAGAAAACAGATTGGAAGACTGAGTCCTGTACTGCAATGTTCAGAGATTAATGAGATGACGGAGAAGCAAAACAGGAGCCTGAGGAATAACCTGTGAGGAGAACCAAGAGAATGGTGTTCTGGAAGCCAAGTGATGAAAGTGTTTTAAAAGAAAGGAGTACTTACACCAAATAAACTGAAAGGTCAAGTAAATTGACTTTTGATCATTGAGAAGTGATTATGAGATTTGGCAGTGTAGAGGAAGGTCACTGGTATAGGTCCTGTGGAGTTAAAAAAAAAAAAATCACTGGAGTTAGGATACTAAAAGAAGTTTGCTCCTAAGTGGATATTGTAAGGGGGGAAGTGGAATGTTTAAAATTGCATTTAATGGAAAGAGAACAGTTACTATAATAAAAAGATCATAAAACTGTTATTAAGGCTGCGGTTAAGTGTTGTAAGAAGGACAAGATCTTTGGAAGAGGAAAGATCAAAGAAATGAGAGGCCCCAGTTTTGGAATACTCAGGAAGAGGCTATTTATTTATTTATTTATTTATTTTTTAAAGATTTTATTTATTTATTTGAGAGAGAGACAGTGAGAGAGAGCATGAGCGAGGAGAAGGTCAGAGGGAGAAGCAGACTCCCCATGGATCTGGGAGCCCGATGTGGGACTCGATCCCTGGACTCTGGGATCATGACCTGAGCCGAAGGCAGTCGTCCAACCAACTGAGCCACCCAGGCGTCCCAGGAAGAGGCTATTTAAATCACTAGATGCTTGTGATTGGTTTTTAAAAAAGAAACAAAACAGCACGGTAAATGGGCTAATTTTTTATCTGATTCAACTATTTGATGTATTAACCTGCTGTAATTTCTGAGTAATGTGACTGATTATCATGTCCAAACCCTTGATTTTCAAGTTAACCATGTTTCAGTATAAGTATATATGATATAATACTTATATTAGAATAGATTTATTTGGACCTCCCATAACACAACACCTCCCATAACACAACAACAAAAAAACCCCAGAACTATAAAGAGAAGCACTGTGGACCTAGCACCTCGATTTAAGTGACATGGAATGGGTTTCAGCTTTTTCTGTCTTGTGCTTTTATTAGCGTTGATGAAGTTATAAAGGAATCCATGTAGGAGTTGTTGTTTTCTTTTCCTACTGCGTATTTTCTTAGGTTGTCAGTTTTTAAGGTGGAAATTCATATCTTATATTGTTTTTTAAAGATGTATCAGTTTCAGGGGCCTGTTATTTTTAATTGCCCTGTGTTATTGGAATTTTTTTTTCTAAACTATTGTGACAATTTATAAAAGGAAACTTTGTGTTTGCTGCCTTTTTTTAGAAGACATCCATGACTAAAAAACATAAAAAGTTGGGTTTAACAGATGGAATTTGGGTGTTACCAGTATTGCAGTGATCTGAATGGATAGATGGAGTTCCGAGATTCTTTATATTTTACTAAGTCAGCCACCAAGTGTGGTGTATAATTTAGGCTTAGAAACTTTGGACTACCTGGGTTTAGTCATATCCCTATCATTGTATAACTTAGATATTTCACTTTTTAATGCCTCAGTTTTCTCCTGTGTGAAATAGGGATGATAATAGTATCTCCTTTAGAGGGTTACTTTGAAGATTAAATTAATATAAACATGTTTAGGGCTGCCTCGCTGGTTCATTTGGGGTAGTTTGTGACTCTTGATCTCAGGATTGTGAGTTTGAGCCCCATGTTGGGTATAGACATTACTTAACAATAAAATATTTTTTTTTATTAAAGATTTTTTTTTTTTTTTAATTTATTTGACAGAGAGAGCGAGAGATCACAAGTAGGCAGAGAGGCAGGCAGAGAGAGAGAGGGGAGGAAGCAGGCTCCCTGCCGAGCAGAGAGCCCGATTCGGGGCTCGATCCCAGGACCCTGGGATCATGACCTGAGCTGAAGGCAGAGGCCTTAACCCACTGAGCCACCCAGGCGCCCCAACAATAAAATATTTTTTAAAATTTTAGAACAGTGCTTGGGGAATTGAAAACAGTATTGACTATATGGGAAGGTGGTAAAAGTGCCTTTTTTTTTTTTTTAAATGCCTATTTTTTTTTTTAAAGATTTAATTTATTTATTTGACAGAGAGAGATCACAAGTAGATGGAGAGGCAGGCAGAGAGAGAGAGAGGGAAGCAGGCTCCCCGCTGAGCAGAGAGCCCGATGTGGGCCTCGATCCCAGGACCCTGAGATCAGGACCTGAGCCGAAGGCAGAGGCTTAACCCACTGAGCCACCCAGGCGCCCTAAAAGCCTATTTTAATTGGCAACTTCTTTCTTTCTTAGTATGTGAGGGTGCATTTTATAACAATAACATCTTAGCTTCACCGAAACCATTGATGCTACATGTTTCATTGTATCTAAGATCCCATCGATTAGAAGATGTACCTGCATGTATTACAAAGAAAGAAAAAAAAACCTAGTTAATAACTGAAGGACACTATTGATTTTAAAACTCATCCCAATTTACACATTAACATGTGTAAAAATATGTGCAAGCTTCTGGATATATACTGCTAATCTTCTTTCTAGACTAAATGTGGGAAACAGAGAAAGAATATGGGTATGATCCCTGATCTCTGCACATGCTGGCAATGTCCTCTCATGTCCCTGCAGCAGCTCTGAATGCTACCTTCTTCCATTCAGAAAAACAAGACTTTTGATGTTGTTTTGATTTGGGTTATACTGTTAAATCTTCTGAAACTACTTTGTGAAGTATATTACTATACTTAATAGGATGCTTCCAAATAATGTAGAAATTATTTCTACCATATATCACTTTTAGGTTATGAGTTATTTGTATCCCTTAATATTTCTATCAGGATTAGACCCGATAGGCTCCTGAATGTCAGTTTTCATTGTATTTCCATGTGGGTTGCTTCTCTCTTTTTTTCATAGAAACATCTGTCCCTTATTCACCCTAACTCCTCTTGTCTCCCAGGCAAAGAAATTGACTTACATAGCTATATAATGTTTTTTCTCAGCCCAGATACGTTTTTTTTTTTTAAAGATTTTTATTTATTTATTTGACAGATCACAAGTAGGCAGAGAGAGAGGGGGGAGGAAGCAGACTCCCTGCTGAGCAGAGAGCCTGATGCGGGGCTCAATCCCAGGACCCTGAGACCATGACCTGAGCCAAAGGCAGGGGTTTTAACCCACTGAGCCACCCAGGCGCCCCCAGATACTTTTTTAATCCAGGATTTAGAAAGCAAAATATTTGACAAGAAAGCAAAGAAATAGAAATCTACTTGTTTCTTTTTGTATTCTGGTTGACTTATGAATACATGTTTTCAGTGATGCCTTCTGGAAGAGGGCCCCAGGACAGTTGTTTTTAATTTGCCCTGGAAATTCAAAAGAGCATTTGAATACCACACATACTTAATTAAAAATGCTAATTATGACAGATTCAGGTGGTGAAGAAGAGAGGGATAAGGCAAGTAAAAAATTGGCCTTCCCTTATAAAGCTGTAAAAAAAAAAAAAAAGAAAAGAAAAAAGAAAGGATGAATACCCAAGTTTTGTAGCAACATGGACGGGACTGGAAGAGATTATGCTGAGTGAAATAAGTCACGCAGAGAAAGTCAATTATCATATGGTTTCACTTATTTGTGGAGCATAACAAATAGCATGGAGGACAAGGGGAGATGGAGAGGAGAAGGGAGTTGAGGGAAATTGGAAGGGGAGGTGAACCATGAGAGACTATGGACTCTGAAAAACGATCTGAGAATTTTGAAGGGGTGGGGGGTGGGAGGTTGGGGGCACCAGGTGGTGGGTATTGTAGAGGGCACGGATTGCATGGAGCACTGGGTGTGGTGCAAAAATAATGAATACTGTTATGCTGAAAAAAATAAAAAAAAATTGGCCTTCTTAAATATAGGAAAAAATGCAGTTTATGGATTTCAGGATATACCTCAGTAAATAAAATATGACTTATTAGTAACAATGCACTGCTTTAATGAATTGATAAAATAGTTTACAATTAGCAAATAGATTTTATGGAAATAGAAGTTCTTAAGTACAGTTAATTTTGAAAGCAGTTTGATTTCCAGGTATACAATCTGTAGTGTTATTTAGATTCATCGTTCCTTTGTAGATAGTAGAAAGGTAAATGTCAACGAATTGCAAATTTCAGGTTGTGCAAGTTCTAAGCAAGATATGTTAAAATTTGACTAAATCTATGGGTTTGTTTTTTTTTCCTTTTAGGGTGAAAAGGTAAACTATGAAAAGTTTAGAAATTGGCTTCTTCTAAACAAAGATGCTTTTACCTTCTCTCGTTGGCTACTATCTGGAGGTGTTTATGTGACCCTCACTGATGATAGTGATACTCCCACTTTCTACCAAACTCTAGCTGGAGTCACACATTGTAAGTAATGGCATTTTGTTGTTTTCTATTCACTTTTTAATACAGTTGCCTGGTTATATGACAATATGCCTAGTAAGGAGAAATTTATTGTCAGTGGTTTTTTTCTTCCAAAGTGTAAAAAATAAATTACTGGTACACTTGATATATAGCTGAAAAGGAAAACTCATTTTCTCTACTCATCAAATACTTTTGTGCTTCACATGTGTGGGGGTTTCCCCCACACAAAGCAATTCACCAATGCTCTGTAGATACCAGTGGATGTTCTACAGTTCAGTTCAGTTCTTACATACTGTCTACCTGGGAGTGAGCACAGACCCCACAGATTTAGGGCTCAGTCCATCTGCTGCCCACATCAGAGGCCAGTCACAAATCCCGGTTGTTGCCAGTGCTTCTGATCAGCCAGCTCTAAATGAGATGATCTCCCTCCTTGGGTTGGGTAATTTGGTAGAAGAGCTCATAAAACTCAGGGAGACAGTTTATGTTTACTGACTTAATATATATATAAGAAGGGTTGTGTTAAAACAATACAGATGAACAGCCAGATGAAGAGATACATAGGGCAAGTTTGGAAGGGTCCCAAGCACAGGAGCTGGGATGCGCCAGTCCTTCTGGCATGGATGTTGATGTTCATCAATCCAGAAGCTCTCCAAAACCCATACTTTTGGGATTTTTATGGAGGCCTTATCACATATAGGTATGATCAATTATTAACTCTATTTCCAGTCTCTAGTAGGGCTGAAAGTTCCAAGTTTCTAATTATGGCTTGGCCTTTCTGGTCACCAGCCCCCCTCCAGAAGCCCACCAAGAGTCACCACAGCATTATAATGAAAGACTGCTATCACCCAGGAAGTTACAAGGGATTTAGGACTTCTTTGTCAGAAACCTTATCACTCAGGAAGTTAAGGAGTTTGGTCAAAGACCAAATATTAGCGGGAGCCGGGGGCAGAAACCAATTTCACACTATTTCATAATAGCACTCTACTTATTGTCCATAACCAAGTGGTATTAGTTTCCTAAAGTTATTCTAACAAATTAGCACAGTTCTGGAAACTGAAATCAAGGTGGTAACACGTTCCTCTGAAGGCCCAGGGAAGAATCCTTCCTTGACTCTCCCAGCTTCTGGTGACTCCAGGCTCTGCTTGTGGCCATTTAACTCTACTTTCTGCTTGCACCTTCCAGTGGCCTTCTCTGTATCTCTCTGTGTCCTCTCCTTTTCTTATAAGAACACTTATTATTGGATTTGGGCCCCAGCCTAAATTCAGGGTGCTGAATTCATTACATCTACAAAGACCCTATTTCCAAATAAGGTCATATTCTGAGGTTCCAGGTGGTCATGAATTTTTGAGGGATATCATTGAACCCACTACTATATAGGCCTTAAGTGTTAATTTCTACTGTTCTTTCCTGTAGGTACAGAAAAGTACCTGCACTGGGCTTTTGCTAATGCTATTGCTTAATACTGGAATCCCTTTTCCTTTCCTTCTCTCTGTAAATCCTAGTCATCTTTGAAGACTTAAATCACATGTCCCTTTGTTTCCATGAAACCTTTTCTTGCCCTCCTGTGGGAAATCATCTGTCATTCCTCTGAACTATCATAACACCTTTTTTGTACACTTCTTGGATGAGCTTACCACTTTCCACCTTTTATTATAATTATTTATAGCATTCTATTTATGTGCACATGTCATCTCTCTTTTTTAGAGAAAGACACAGTGAGAGTGGGGGTGAGGAAGGGGCAGAGGGAGAAGGAGAGACTGCTGAGCAGGTTCCATGCCCAGTGGGGAGCCTGTGTACATGTCATCTCTCTTAAATTATAGAGTCTATATTCTTTCCTCTCTCTCCCTCTATATGCCAAGCCTTAAAAATAAGTATTTGTTGACTGAATAGAGTACCTTGGGTGTCAAGTACTGTTTTTATCTGTTGCTTTATGGAACTTACGACTGGTTATTAATTATACAGCAGCTACTTTTCTGCCCATTTTCATTCCATTCTTACCAGAAGTTCTGGCACGAATAGGCAATGAACTTGATTTTACTACTTTTCTGTGCCCTTGTCTTTATTTTTGATAGGAAGCCTCTTTAAAAATATTGTTTTGCATAAAAAATTAGGGACTTTTTTTTTACACTCACAGTAAGCTCTAACTTAACGTTAATATTTAAATTGTCAGTATTATGTATATTTTGCTGAACTTTTGGTTTCATATTTGATTGTATGGTAAATTATTTTTCTGTCAGTATTGGCTTAGAGTGTGACTACTCCCCTTTAATGACTTGTGTTAAAGAAAAAATTATTCTGACACTTGTTAAAGTGGTAAGGAAGACTTAAATCCAAGACTTCTACAGTAGTCTATTGTAGTAGTAGAGAGAGCTTGGTCAAAACAGGGACAGATAAGGAGTTGTAGCCAGGGAGTGAGGTGAGATGGTCAGAGGAGATGTCAAGGGTAAGGGGAATTCTTCCTAAAGGCAAGCCAAGAACTTATACATCAAAGGTGGGGTTTGAGGAACTTGATCAGATATCAAGGGTAGGCAGACAACTTGGCAGGATTCTTTGCTAAGACTGGATCTGAAAAGACTGGATGGGGGCCAAGTTGGAAGCCTAGTAGAAAGGAGGGCTCAAAGAAGCAGGACTAAAGTGTGGTCAAGGAGAAAGTCTTTTTGTCAGTTTCTTGAGGTTAAATTAGGTCTGACATACTTTGCAAATGCAAATGCTGCTTATTCCTTATTTTGGAAAGCACTGTAGTATTACAGATTACAGATTTACTTAAATTCAGTCAGAATAGGGGCGCCTGGGTGGCTCAGTGGGTTGGGCCGCTGCCTTCGGCTCAGGTCATGATCTCAGAGTCCTGGGATCGAGCCCCGCATCGGGCTCTCTGCTCGGCAGGGAGCCTGCTTCCTTCTCTCTCTCTGCCTGCCTCTCTGCCTGCTTGTGATCTCTCTGTCAAATAAATAAATAAAATCTTAAAAAAAAAAAAAAATTCAGTCAGAATAATTTTCAAAATGTTAAAAATGTTATCCCATTATATGGTTCCATTTTTATTTGAAAGTAATCTTTTCTATTTAGCTTTTTATCATTTGGGAAGATTTCTTGAATTTTTAATAGTGTTTGAAAGTTATAATTCCTTTGCCTTGTTAAAAAATATTTATCTTGAATTATTTAAAGCAAATATTAATGTAGATCCATTGTTTTACCTGTAATAATGACCTTCTAATTTCTAAACTGAGTGGTTTCTTTTTAGGGTCATTGTATCTACTTGTACCTCACTCAGCATTTTAGCACTATTGACCATTCAGTCTTCATGAAATTCTCTTTTTTGGTTTTTGAAACATTGTAGTTTCCTCGTTTTTGTTGTTGTTTGGGTTCTGTTTTGTTTTTTTGTGGGTTTTTTTTTTTTTTTTTTTTTTTTTTTAGTTTTCTTTACTGCTCTCCTTTTTCTGTCTACCTTTTAAATGTAAGTTATTTCTCATGGATTCACCTTTGGCCCTATTTTCTTCTTAGATGATGTGCATGCTTTTGTTTCACTACAGCCATTTCCATTGCTTTGCCTATCCATCATATCTCTGCAGGTGATACTTTTTTTTTTTAAGAGGTTTATTTATTTGACAGACAGAGATCACAAGCAGGCAGAGAGGCAGGCAGAGAGAGAGGAGGGAGCAGGCTCCCCTCTGAGCAGAGAGCCTGATGCGGGCCTCGATACCAGGACCCTGGGATCATGACCTGAGCCAAAGGCAGAGGCTTTAACCCAGTGAACCACCCAGGTGCCCCTGCAGGTGATACTTTGATGAAGTTTTCTGGTCTTGCTTATCTCAAACTCTATATCATTTTAATCAGTGCCTCCTGAATATTAGTGGAAAGCAAGATTCAGCTGAGTAAACTTGAAGATCAAATTGGCTTTATTCAAATCATGAGCTCAGCAGTATCCCGTCTAGCAAATAGAAAGGAGCTCTGAGGAATTGTAAAAAAATGGAAGGCTTTTATAGGCAGAAGGAAGCTGGAGTAGGGATATGAGGATGGAGTTTCTAAAACAAAGAGTGGATTGTTAGATTGTTTCAGGCAAGGTCATCTTCTTTTGGGGGAATGGCAGGGGTCTGTCAGTCAGAATACTTTACTGGTGCTTATCAGGTGATTCCAGATTGACTGGTTAAAGGTCAAATTTCTGGGAGAGGCTGAAACTACAGTTAGATTAGATATTAAATCTTTGTTTGCTGCGTGAGGCTCAGCACAGGTGACTCCATTTGGGGCCTACTGTTTTGTTTTGTTTTGTTTTTCTTTTTCTTTTCCTTTCTTACTCTTACTCTTACCAGAGCTCAGATCCAGACAGACACTTAACCAGTTAAACCACCCGGGTGCCCCTATTGTTCCTTTTTAAAAATCTAACATCTTAGTATTATTATATTAATTAATATTAATATATTCTAACATCTTAATCTTGTATGTAAAATCAGATTCACATTTCCTTGCTTTCAACCCACCTAAAGGGTCAGAAAGCAAACAATGTGTTCTTCCTCCTGTCTCTTCTGTTGTGGTTAATAGTATTTGTAATTTCAGTCATCCAATTTGAGATTAATTTTGACTTTTCCTTGTCAGGCTTCACATTAGATCCTGTTAGTCTTAGCCATATTTCTTACAACTTTACTGTTGCCGTCATTGCAATATTTGTCCTTATTTATCTGACTATATGTTAATGCTAGGAAAGAATAAAGGACAAATTTGTTGTGTTTGTTGTTGTTTAGTTTACATTAAAAAATATAAACTCTTCCCTGCTCCAAAATCTTTGAGGAGTCTTCATGTTCTGTAGAACAAAGTTTAGACTCCTTAGTGTGGCTCTAAAGTCTCTTAGTTTCCTATTCTTAATTATCCGTATTCATTTTTCCTTACATATGTTCTGTGCTTCATCTCCAGAGCACTGCTCAGTCTTCCATAACTATACCCCCATGAACTTTTACAGCTACCCTATACATCACTCCTAATATTCCTTCAATTAAGATTGCATTTCATCTTTCAGTCCTTGACAATTGAAATACTTTGTCCTCAAAGCCCAATTCATATGCTTTCTTTTTGTCATGCTTTCTCCATTTTCTTCAGTTTGAATTAATTACTTTCCATTTGCATTCTTGCACATTTTACATTTCAATTAAAGCAATTAAGTTGCTTTTTGCCTTACCTTAGAGACATTTGAAAATGGCTTTGATCCCCCCAGAAGTTACAAGTCCCTGGAGGACAAGGTTCTTGTCCAGTTCATCTTTGAGTTCGTAGTACAATGGACTAAATCCATGTTATTGGACTGGACAGTATTGAAAAATTTTCAGTCACTAACAGTCTACTTTCTAAGTAGCGATTTAAATGTTTGATTTCCCCAGGAGTGAGTAGGTGGTATATGCTATTTTAGGATTATAGCACTAAACCCATGCCAAGGAGAAAGGCCAGCATCGTGTTTGAATAAGGTTCAGCCGTTTCAGGCGCCTGGGTGGCTCAGTCGATTAAGTGACTGCCTTTGTGGCTCACATCATGATCCCGAGTCCTGGTGATCCTAGGGTCCTGGGATCAAGCCCCATGTAAGGGCTCCCTGTTCAACAGGGAGCCTGCTTTTCCTTGCCCCCACACCCCGCCTCCTCTGTGTTCTTTCTCTTGCTCTCTCGCTCTCTCTCAAATAAGTGGATTTTTTTTTTAAAAGGTTCAACAGTCTCATAGTATGTGAACATTCATATAAAGATATGCCATGTTTGGGGGGGAAATGAATTATAATATTTATAAATATCATTAACTGCTGAAGGGTGTGAAGTTGGTTCTAAGATCTTCCTTCTGAAACTCTTGGATAAATGATATGAAATACAGAAAATTGATTAGCATTAAGGCACATGGAGGATCAGCTTACTATAAATAGGAGGGAATTATTATCTGAACTAATTATTTTATCTGCCCCTGTAGTGTACCCATTGATTTCCCTGGTGGCCATAGAAATAAGTAGTATATGGTAAAAGCCTGGAGAAATGGTATGCTTTAAATGTTTTCAGTTATTTATAACATTTTAAATTGCTGGCATCTTAGTTGAATTTTGTCATATCCTTGTGTCTTGTAAGAGGAATACATCAAAATAAAAAAAATTAATCAAATATAAAGCTACTATGGTATATTGGTAGTTACCAGTCTTTATTGAGCATTAGAATTATTTGGAGAGGGTATTAAAAGTGCAGGTTCCTGGTTCTGTGGTAATAATTGTTATTCAGTGGGCCTTAGGACTGTGTACTTGAACAGACATCTAAAGTAATTCTCATGTAGGTGGACCATGAACTACATTTTGAGAAATACTAATAGGATGTTTAGGAATTCTTCAGACTCTGAAGAAGTCAGACACTGGCCCTATCACTTATGTAAGTGTGGGAAATTTATTTAAACTCCCTGAACTTCTTTTTCCTCCTCTGGAAAACAGGGAAAATGGTACAGTTAAGTTCATGGAATGTAGGGGAGGAAAACTTCTTTCCTCTACCCATCTTGGGTTCATTGGCTGGGGCCCTTTAAATTAGACTGACAAAAGGTGGATAACAAGCAAAAAACACAAGTTTATTAACATAGCTTATGCATGGGAGTATTCATTGTGAAGAACTGAAACAGGTGGTTAGAACTTGAGTTTATATTGGATCTTGGCAAAGACCAGTAATTTTGTAGAGAAGGGACAAGACAAAGAAAAAAGGACATTGACTTTGAGCTTCTAGAGGTGGCAAATTATAGGAAGGCAAATTTTTGGAGAAACGAATAGTAGGAAGGTCTGCTTGGTAAGATCTGTTATGTAGATTCATTTATCTGATGCAATCTCCATGTTGGTAAGGATCTAGACTAGTCTCTGATGATTACTTTTGTCCTTCCTGATAGAGGGGCAGGGAGGACGCTTTTACAAATTAAGTAAATGGGGGGTGTAGTTTGCAGAGAGCTTTTCTCTTACCTGTTTCTTCTCAGTTACCTTCAACTCAATAGAATCCTTATTCCAAAGTGACATATTGGGGGTGGCATATTGTTCTACCCTTTAGGCAGACATGACATAATACTTGTTTTAAAGGACTCAGCTCGGTGCCTGTTCTGGAATTGGTGCTTTACGATGAATATGCATCCTCTTGTATCACTGAACACTTCACTTGCAAATGTCAGTGAGCTTCACCCCATTATCTCCAGGGGGTAATTGTTTTAGAAGCCAGTAATTTTATAATAGAGGGTTGTAGATTGGTATTAAAATGAACTCATCCACATCTGTGGGAAGAAAGTCTTTTTCTTCTAAGTTTTTTTTATTTAACAATTTATAGAAACAACCAGCATAAACCAGTGGAACAGACAACTCAGTGGGTATGGGCTTCACCAGATAGCTACTTTCTTCATGGGGCTTACTATGAAGTCATTTTTTTTTTTTTAATTTAAAGATTATTTATTTATTTGACAGAGATCACAAGTAGGCAGAGAGGCAGGCAGAGAGAGAGAGAGAGAAGCAGGCTCCCCGCGGAGCAGAGAGCCTGATGTGGGGCTCGATCCCAGGACTCTGGGATGGTGACCTGAGCTGAAGGCAGAGGCTTTAACCCACTGAGCCACCACCCAGGCACCCCTTACTGTGAAGTCATTATCACAAAGTCTGAATTACTGCTAAATTTTATTTATACATTCTGACATGGGTAGATTTACATTCTGATAGCTATGGTTCGTCATAGTATCTATAAATTCTCATTTTCTGGGTAAACAGCTCGCAATTGAATTCTTCGCCAGCTCTTCCACTTGAAGAATATTTGGCATATTAAACTTTTCAAATAATGTGTCCTGAATGTGGAAACTTGTGATAAAAAGTAGAGTGTTATTAACTGATTTATAAGTAGACAGAAAATATTTATTTTAAAGCATCCATGATTCCTTTTAAATATGTGTAATGAGCCAAGGTATCTAGGAAACAAAAAGGAATTACAATTTTTCACTTGTAAATAACATTTATATTAGAGTGTAGATGCCTTTAATTACTTTTGCACATACAATTATAAAGTAAAATTTGAAGTCATAGTAAATTGAACACACTTCCATATTTAATCAAATGTTCTCTTTTATGCAAATCACAAAGGAAACTGGTGAGCTATTTGTATTCAATACAGAGTTAGAATAATTAACTGATTTGATTTATACAAGATTTTAGATTTTGTCATGGCAGGTACATTTTTCAGAACTGCAAATTCCAAATTATTGTTACCTTACCTTTTTTTTTAATTTAAGAAAGTGAATTGGAACTTTAGCACAGAGTTAAATTTTTAATATTTGAGTAGATCTTAATAAAATTTTTTATTAGGGCTGTTACATTTTTCTATCATGATTTGCTATTTAAATACCTATGATTAGATCTGAAGAAGATCGAGATGGTAGAGTAGAAAGATTGTGGGCTTACCTCCTTTCACAGACACACCAAAACTACAACTACATATAGAACTACTCTTCTCAGAATGACCTGAAGACTAGCAGAACAGCTAATCCACAACTAAAGATATAAAGAAAAAGCCACTTGAGATAGGTAGGAGGGGGCACAGAGATGTGATGTAGTCAGGAATGACACCCCCAGTTTGGTAACCCTTAAGCAGAAGGGATATCACAAATGTGGAAGTCCTCCCTGGGGAGCAAGGGATTTCAAGCCCCACATTGGACATCCCCACCCTGGGAACCTGCACGGGGAAGATGAGCTCCCAAAAAGGCCTGACTCCCAAAAGACCTCACTTTGAAACTCAGCATAGCTTAACTCCAGAAGAGCTGCTGAACTGTAAGAAACCCGAAATTCTACCCTTAAAAGTAGTCTGTGCACAAATGCACTCACTCCAAGAGCACAGAGGCAGGAGTTTGAAAAGTTCCTGGGTCCTATATGAAGATTTATTTGCCTTTTTTAGTGCATGTGCTGAAGAGGCAGGGCTTTGTAGGAACTTTATCCTGAAACAGAAATGCAGGTAAGGTGCCATTTTTCTTACTCTCCTACCTAGCTGGCCTGGTGCTGGTAGGTGCCATTTCTGACATTCTCCATCTGCTTTGTTAGTACCACTCACCATGCCCCAACATTCCTGCACCCCTAAATTGTTTCCTCCCCAAGCAGGTGACTCTCCCAAACAGCTGCTCAGCTTGTCTCACACACCCCCCCTCAAATGGCTCCTACCTCACAGCACCCATTGGGTGTCCTCCACCAAGACGACCTGCCATTCTGCATGCAATGTGTGGATATGGCCTGGAATAGCAACCCCAAACTGATTTCCAGTCCAGAGAGTCAGCCCAACGCATTAGTGTGCTGGTAGCAGCTGCATCTCGTCATTTCAGCCAGTCGTGCTAGGGACACTCCTACTTACCAGTGTACTTGCAGCCATCACAGTCCAGTCACAATAGAAAGGCACACACAACCCACAGAGGGGATACCCCTGGAGGGGATACCAGGAGATACCTGGTTTTGATGACCAGGGGGATTGTGATTCTGGGCCCCACAGGATATGTTGTACATAAGGCCACTCCTCCAAAACTAGGAGATGTGGCTTATCTAATACAGGGAAACAAACACAGGTAGAATGAGGAGACACAGGACTATGTTCCAAATGAAAAAACAAGATGAAACCTCAGAAAAAGAACTAATGAAAAAGAAATAAACAATCTACCTGATAAAGACAAAAGTAATGGTCCTAAATATGCTCACTGAACTGAGGTGAAGAATGGATAAACACAGTGAAAAAACATCAACAAAGAGCTAGAAGATATAAAAAAGAACCACTCAGGGGCACCTGGGTGGCTCAGTGGGTTAAAGCCTCTGCCTTCGGCTCAGGTCATGGTCCCAATGTCCTGGGATCGAGCCCCACGTCGGGCTCTGTGCTCTGCAGGGAGCCTACTTTCACCTCTCTCTCTATCTGTCTACCTCTCTGCCTACTTGTGATCTCTGTCTGTCAAATAAATAAATAAAATATAAAAAAAAAAAGATTTGGGGCGCCTGGGTGGCTCAGTGGGTTAAGCCGCTGCCTTCGGCTCGGGTCATGATCTCAGGGTCCTGGGATCGAGTCCCACATCGGGGCTCTCTGCTCAGCAGGAAGCCTGCTTCCCTCTCTCTCTCTCTCTCTGCCTTCCTCTCCATCTACTTGTGATCTCTCTGTCAAATAAATAAATAAAATCTTAAAAAAAAAAAAAAAAAAGATTTAAAAAAAAAAAAAGAACCACTCAGAGGTGAGGAATATAATAACCAAAATGAAAAATACACTAAAGGGAATCAGTGGCAGAGAAAATGGATCAGAATCTGGAAGACAGAGTGGTGGATATCACCCAAGCTGAACGGCAAAAAGGAAAAGAATTATTAAAAATGAGGATGGTTTAAGGGACTTCTGGGACAACATCAGGCATATTAATATTTGCATTATGGGGGTCTGAAAAAGAGAAGGGAGAGAGAAATATCAGAAATATTTTTGAAGAAATAAAAGCGGAAAACTTAACTTAAATCTTGGGAAGGAAACAGGACATTCAGGTCCAGGAATCACAGAGAGTTCCAAATAAGATAAACCCAAAGAGATCCACAGGAAGAAACATAAAAATTAACATGTCAAAAATTAGGGGCACCTGGATGGCACAGGTAAGCATCTCACTCTTGGTTTTGGCTCAGGTCATGATTTCAAGGTCATGAGATTGATCCCTGTGGTAAGCTCTGTGCTCAGTGGGGGGGTCTGCTTTTCTCCCTCTGCCCCCTGCCCAAATGTCAAAAATTAAAAATCAGAGAGAAATTTAAAAGCAGTAGGAGCAAATACAAGAGAACCCCCATGAGACCATGAGCTGATTTTTCAGCAAAAACTTGGCAGGCCAGGGTGCCTGGGTGGCTCAGTTGTTGGGTGTCTGCCTTCTGCTCAGGTCATGATCCTGGGGTCCTGGGATTGAGCCCCGACTCAGGCTCCCTGCCCTGCAGGAGGCCTATTTCTCCCTCTCCCACTCCCCCTGCTTGTGTTCCCCTCTCTTGCTGTCTCTCTCTCTCTGTCAAATAAATAAAATCTTCTTTAAAAAAAAAAAAGAAAGAAAGAAAGAAAAACTTTGCCGGCCAAAAGGGAGAAGCATGATATATTCAGTGTGTTATAAGGAAAAAAATCTATAACCAAGAATACTCTACCCAGCAAGGTTATCACTCAGAATAAAAGGAGAGATTGTTTCCCAGATTTCCCAAACAAAAGTTAAGGGGGGGGGGTTATCACCATTAAACTGGCCTTATAAGAAACATTAAAGGGACTTCTTTAAGTGGAAAAGAAAAGGTCATGACTAGAAGTAAGAAAATTATGAAAGAAAAACATCTGGTAAAAGCAAAAATATAGTAAAAGTAGTACAACCACTTGTAATGCTAGTATGAAGGTGAAGAGACAAAGTAGTAAAGTCTCCTATTTGTACAATAGGAAATTTCTACAATTATTAGTTTAGAATAAAAAGTAAAATATGACATCAAAACATAAATGTGGGGACAGATGGTAAAAATGTCGTGTGTTTAGAAAGCATTTGAACTTACATGACCCTAAACTTAAAATAGACTACTGTATACATATTTGGGTGTTATAAATATGAATATATATTCATACATATATTCATATATATATGAATCTCATGGTAACCACATGGTAACCACAAACCAAAAACCTGTAATAGATACACAGAAAATAAAGAGAAGGGAATCCAAACATCATACTAAAGAAGGTCCTCCAGTTTTCAGAGTGTAAGTCTCCTCTCTGCTCTATTAAATTTATCCCTAGATATTTCATTCTTTTTAATAGTCGTATATAAATGGGACTGTTTTCTTAATTTCTCTTCCTGATAATTCATCATTAGTACAGATTGAGCACTTACTGGAGGAGGTACTATGTGTACTCTGTGTATATTATCTTGTTTAATCCTCGTGCTCTCTCTGAGGTTCGTTTTATCCATATTCTAAAGATGAGGAAACGAAGGCTATGTGAAGTTAAAGACCCTCTCTCAGGATGAGATGGCTAATCGGTGCCAAACTGGGATGAAGACCGTTTATTGACATGCACTCTTGTTATTCTTCAATTTTTTATGAGTAGCTTGTAATTATAGATAAAAGGAGTTGGTCATGTGGTTATTGTGGCTGTGGTGCTCTATCTCCTTCAGACTCACTTCAGGCAGTCTTTGCAGATTCACTTTTCCAATTTCCGTTCCCCCCCCCTTGAGATACTTACAATGATTATTTTTTATATCTCTTCAATAATTAATTTCATTTGATCCAAGCAAGATCCTTGAATGATTGTATATTTACCAATAGTGAAATGGGCAGTAGAAGAACTATGATTTTATGAACTATGTTTTAAAAATGAGTTATTTTCTTTAATGTTGATCATATTTTCACATAATTTAGCTATATTTTTGGCAGAAAATATGTGTTCTTGATTTCCTTTTCTCTCTTTCTTTCTTCCTTTCCTTTCTTTTTCCTTTCCTTTCTCCCCACCCTTCCCCTTTCCTTGCCCTTTCCTCCTCTTCCCTCCCCTTCCTTCCTTCCTTCCTTCTTCTTCTTCTTTTTTTTTTTTTTTTTTTTTAGTTATTTTAAGCAGGCTCCCAGCCCAGCTGTGGAGCCCAGCATGGGACTTGAACTCCCATTCCTGATATCAAGACCTGAGCTGAGATCAAGAGTCAGACACTTAGCTGACTGAGTCACCCAGGTGTTCCTGTGCCTATTCTTTCTTGTAAATATCTCTCTAAATAAACCAAGAATGAGTTTTGGGGGTTTCCTTAAAATGTATCATAAGAGAGAATAAGCCTATTAAGTCTAATTTCTTTTTAGTAGTAGAATCTGGATTTTGAGGTAATTAATGTAGTATTTTGGGCTAATTTTAGGGCAATGGAATTCATTTTGATCATTTTTCTTTTTGTATCAAACTTAAATTTATACTGTCTCTATTTTAGCATTATTATTATAGTCCCTTGCCACATTTTAGTTGGTATTGTTAGCACCTTCTTTCAATAAGAAAAAAAGTACTTCAGTGATTCCTTGACCGTAAACCCCTAGTAAATCTGCTTGCCCCTTCTTCATTATCCTCTTATCTGGTTGTACAGGACGTAAGGATTATAGCCCTTATAGCCGTTTTAAGTAGATCTCAGAAGGTCATTGCGTTTGTGAACAGGTTGCTTCCTCAACAGTGTTAAAGAACTATGTTACTGTTTGAAAATACTTGAATATTTTGCCTGTTTTTTTTTTGTTCTGTTTTGTTTTGTTTTAAATGACGATCCAGTTCTGGCCTTAAAGACCTATTTCTGCAGCTGCAGCCTCTGGTAAGGTGAGACTTCATTAGGATGGCCCAAAGTGTAGGCCAGGAATTGTTTAGAATGCTGGGAGTATGGTGTGCTGCTGTTGTGAACCAGAAAAAATTATACCTGTAGGTGGGTGATAAATTCAATCCTATTTAACTAGTAAAGTGTAAGTTTTGGGATTGACCTAGGAATTCCAAGTAGAGTAATTACTGCAGTCATTACCTCTAACTTCTTTAAGTGAAAATAAAGTTAGTTCCCTTCCTTCTTCCCAGGAATTCAGCTGCCAATTCATGTAAAATGTTTGGGTAATAGGAATACACATAATTTACTTTAGCTTGCTTTTGGCAAGTATTCGGTAATGAATTGCATGCAGTCTGTAACCGGAATGTGAACAGATCACATAAGCTTGAAAGGGAACTGTAAAGCATAGTTTTAATTGACCATGACAGTCTGATTCTGATCTTTTTTTTTTCTTTTAAATATCTTCTACATGTCTTTCCACGTTTCTCCTTAAGCAAAGAAATTGTGATTTTAAAGGAGATTAATAAAATTTTTAAAAGTGAAAAAAAAATTGAAAGGCAGTTAGTATAGTTTTCTAATTTAGTGTATTGTGTTGACACCAGTTAATCAGAAATTCTTATTGAACATATGCTCAGTACCAAGAATTATAGAAATAAGAACAGTTTCTGTCAAGGCTGCTGTCTTTCTTGTTTTGTTTCAGGGTCAGATTTTTTATGTGTAGATCTATTACTTGGAAGAAAGTTTAAAATTTGAGAAAGCTGTTTCTCTGCAGGAACAGAAGAGGGTTCTCTTTTCTTTTATATATTATAAATAGAGTGAACAGATATCTAACTTTGGAAAAGGAAACAGTAGTCCTGTCTTAATTTATCAGACTCCTATAATTACTCTCCTTATTGTTAAATTTTTATTTTTTTAAAGTTTTATTTGTTTATTGAGAGAGGAAGAAAGAGAGAGAGCGTGCACATGAGAGTGGAGGAGGGTCAGAGGGAGAAGCAGATTCCCCACTGAGAGGAGTTAAATTTTTAAATACTCCATTTTATTAAATTCAGTTATCTAGGTATTTGAAGTAGATACCTCTGTTTTAAAAAATCAAAAGCTACATGCTCATTAGAAGTTTTACATATTTAAAAAATTATTTCCTGTTTCATAATGATTGGATCCTTTCAAAGGTTGGTTCATCAGAAGGTTACAATGTAGCATATTCGGTATTTGGTTAAAAAGAAATGTGTACTCTTGTATGAAAATTTTATCTTTTTTGTATCTCAGTCTTGATGATTTTGATGTAAAATTTTAAAAAATTTAGCCCACTGATTATTTGAATCTATGAACAATGATTTTCTATAATTTGAGAAATCATATAGTAGTATAGATGATGCAGTGAAAGTATTGGAAATAATCTTCCCATACAACCTAGGTGACATTTAGTTTAAATACATGTACATTCAGGAGTGCCTGAACTGGGTAGTTAGTTCAGTCAGTTAAGCGTCAGACTCTTGATTTTGGCTAAGATCATGATCTCAGGGTCCTAGGCTTGAGCCCCCGAGCTCAGCAAGGAGTCTGCTTGGGATTCTCTCTCTTCCTCTGCCTTTTTTCCTCCCCCTGCTCATGTTCTAGCTCTGTCTTATGCATGCACATGCTCTTTTTCTCTCTCTCTCTCTAAAACAAATAAATCTTTAAATAAATAAATACATGTATGTTCAAATATATATAGTTATATGAGAACATACAATTACATGTTTTTTCTTTTTCCTTTTTTTGATTACCTATATTTTAAATAATTTTTCATGTAACAAAATGTATTACTAGTCTAGTGAAAGCAAGTAATATAAATTTAAAAATTTTGGCGCTTAGGTATCTAAAGTCAGTTAAGCGTGACTTCAGCCAAGATGATCTCTCAGTCCTAGGACCAAGCATCTGGTCCCTGCTCAGTGGGAAATCTACTTCTCCCTCTCTCGCTGCCCCTCCCTCTGCTTGTGCTTGCTTTTGCTCTCATATAAAATATAATTTTTTTAATTTAAAAATTAAATTGGGGCACCTGGGTGGCTCAGTGGGTTAAGCCTCTGCCTTTGGCTCAGGTCATGATCTCAGGGTCCTGGGTTCGAGTCCTGCATCGGGCTCTCTGCTTGGCAGGAAGCCTGCTTCCTGCTCTCTCTCTCTCTGCCTGCCTCTCTGCCCATTTGTGATCTCTCTCTGTCAAATAAATAAATAAAATCTTTAAAAATTAAATTAGTGTTATTAGTATTTTTAGTTTTAACTTTTGAAAACATGTTATAACTTTGTCACTCAGTTGTAACTCAGTTGTTTATAGTTACTTTTAATAATTAATCAGTAATTAGTTCTTTTTAAATGCCATAATACAGGATAACTTTATTGTCATTCTGAGAATCCCTTTCCCTAGACTTTGTGGATCATTAAGAAGACTATTCTAGGGATAGCCAAGTTAAGAAATTTCCAAGAGAGCATTCTTCTTTGTAAAATGGGGACAAGTTAGAATCCGTGTACTTGACCCCAGGTACATACTGTTAAGGCCTTTTTTGTTTTAACCTATGGCAGGTATGGTCATTTCCATGTACCTGTTCTGCTTCAGAGTAAATTAGAACACTGTCTTTCTCAAAATCTCAGTTCTTCTGTCTGCTGATGTGTAATATGTGCACAAATTTCTCTATTCCTAGTGCAGATTTATTTTTATTTTTATATTTTACTTTTTTTTTTTTAAGATTTTATTTATTTATTTGACAGAGATCACAAGTAGGCAGAGAGGCAGGCAGAGAGAGGAGGAAGCAGGCTCCATGCTGAGCAGAGAACCTGACTTGAGGCTCGATCCCAGGACCCTGGGACCATGACCCAAGCTGAAGGCAGAGGCTTTAACCCACTGAGCCACCCAGGCACCCCTATATTTTACTTTCAAAAGAATTTCACTCTTAGATCTTTTAAGTAAAAACCTCTTTTAGGTTTCAGGTATAGAGAACATCAGGGCAGAATATGGAGTATGAAGGGAAAATAGAGAGACATTAGCTTTAAGTCCTGGAAGCCCCTTGAAAATCAAGCAAAAGGAATATTTTTCTTAAAATTTTGTGAAAGTTGGTAGAATATATGTTTTCCTTCACCTTCTTATAATATTTACACAAATACAGTACAGGTATGCATATTGATTTGACTATCTCTTAATTATCTTGTTGATGAATGAAAAAGTTTTCCCCCTAAATTTGTGCTAAAACTACAAAAGAATAGAGGAAGAGTCCTTTGAAAGCAGTGGAAATTTAGAGAACATTGTTCTTGTCTTCCTAGGTAACTTGTAAGTTATTGGAGGCCAAGGTTCCGTACTGATACCAATCTTCATTTTTTATCATAGTTAACACTATTCTGAATATATGTATTCTGGATTCAACAAATAATTCTTGTTCATCAAAAAAGTATTCTGTGAGTGTTCAAAATGTACTAGGTATTATTCTGAGTGCTTAGAATATCGCAGTGAACAAAATAGACCATAAGACCTTACCTCAAGGAGGATATGTTCCAGTTGGAGGAGGCAACCAATAAACAAAACAAGTAATTTATGCCAGATATTGATAAATATTGGGACCAAAGTAAAGCAGGGAAAAGGGATGGAGGAGTATCTTCAGGTCGGGTGCAGTTCAGATGTTCTGGGAATGTGACATTTGAATAAAGAGCTGAAGGAGCTGTTGGAGTAGCCATGCAAGTATCCTCGGGAAGAATGTTGAAAAGTTTTGAAGCAGAGAAGTAGCATGATTGTGTTTAAATTTTTCTTCTGAACTGATTGATTTTATTTTTTAATTATTTTTTAAAAATTTTTATTTATTCATTTGAAAGGGAGAGACAGAGAGAGGATGAGTAGGGGAAGCAGAGGCAGAGGGAGAAACACACTCCCCACTGAGCGGGGAACCCAACATGGGGCTCGATCCCAGGACCCTGAGATCATGAGCCGAAGACAGACACTTAACCATCTGAGCCACTGAGGCTTCCCTGATTTTTTTTTATTATTAGTGAAATTAAATCCCTCCCCATTATTATGAATTGTCCATCTGTGTTTGTTAATTGATTGTCTAGTGTTTCTTAATTGCATGTATTGATGATTTTAAATCTTTTATTAAACATCTAACTGGTCATCTCACTTCTGTTCTTGCCACCCACCCACCAGGCTATTCTCACTTGGTAGCGAAGAGTAGTAATCCTCTAAGTCACATCATGTCACTGCTCTGTGTCAGGCCCTCCAGTGGTTCACAGTTTAAAACCAAAGTCCTCACAGTGACCTACATAACCTGACCCCCATTTTTCCTTAGACTGTATCTTCTGCTACTGTCTCCCTCACTAACTCCACTTCAGTCACTTTGATCTTCTTTTCCTTGAGCTTGCTAAACATGCTTTTGTCTAGAGGCCTCTCTCCTTGTTCTCTCTGTAGAATGTTTCTTTCTCCACCATTTGCCCCCTGGGCCTCCTTCAGATCTGTACTCCTGTCACCCTCACAGTGTGGTCTTACATAACCACCCTATTCAAGCCCATGTATGCCTCTGTCAAGGCCCTACTTGGGGCCATGGTATGCTTCATTTATTCAGACCTTTAATATTATTATATAAAATTTTCTTCATAAAAATCTCATATCTTAAAATTTACTTATAGATATTCCTTTCTTATAGGGAATTGCTATTCTTGTGTATTTTTCTCTTTAATGTTTTCTTACATGTTATTAATGTTATCTAGAAAAGCACTGATTTTTGTTTATGTATTTTTTTTTAAGATTTTATTTATTTATTTGACAGAGAGAAATCACAAGTAAGCAGAGAGGCAGGCAGAGAGAGAGGAGGAAACAGGCTCCCTGCTGAGCAGAAAGCCCGATGCGGGGCTCGAACCCAGGACCTGGGATCATGACCTGAGCCGAAGGCAGCGGCTTAACCCACTGAGCCACCCAGGCGCCCCTTTGTTTATGTATTTTGTATCTCTACAGATTAATTTTAATTTGTTAAAAAAAAAAAGGACCTGAGTTTTTAAATATGCATTCTGCTCATATGCAAAGAATAATCTTGCTTCTTCTTTTCTAATTTTATACTTCATGTTTATGTCTTACTGCATTGGTGAGAATTTTCAAATTCATGTTAAGTAATAATGGAAGGGTTCTGCATTAGGTTAGGAAGTGGAAAGATATGAAAGACCTTCACTCCCACTATAATAACATGAAATCACCACATAAACTAAATCATACTCTTCTTTAAAGCCATATCATGCAAAGAAATCTTAGAAGGGAAAGAAGGAAGGGTGGAAAGGAGGGAAGAAGGGAAGGAGGGATGAAGAAAGGAAGAAAGACTGAACTCCAGAGGGACAAAGCCCTTCCTAAGTGATCAAGGGATGTAGGGTGCTTTCATATCTCAGGCCAAGAGCCTGAGATTGGATGTGAGGCTGGCAGAGGAATGAGCCTGCCTAAGGACAAGCTTTACGGGAACAAGGGGAAACCAGCCAAACTTTGAGAGACCTGTTTCAGATTTGAGTCTGAAGGGACCCTAAATACAAAGATAATTGTTTCCACCCAGTTCTCTCCTGTGGAAGTCTCGCTGAGACTGGGGGCAAGTTGAAAAGTGAAAAGAGATCTCTTGATTTGTAGTTTCATGGCCTAACAATTTTGAAATCTCAGACCGTTGAAGGGTCGCAGTGTCAAGGCTGTGGTGGTCCCCAGGTACTTTCATTTTGTAAAGTCTCCTAGTTTTGAAGTTCATGCAATTTTAAGGTCTAACACAGAGATTGGCAAAATGGTTTTTTTTTTTAAAGACAGGTAGTAAATATTTCAGACTTGTGGACCATATGTCTGTTTATCACAATTACTCAGTTCTGCCTTTGTAACACATTAGCAGCCATAAACTATATGTAAATAAATGTCGTGGTTGTGTTTTAATAAAACATTATTTATATAAACATGCATGCAGCCTTTAGGCTGGAGTTTATGGACCCCCTAATTTCAACAACTAGCAGTTCCTGGGTTTTCCTGAATAGAAATCTGAACTCAGTTTTCAAAGCATTTGAACTAGGAGCTAACAGTCTAACCAAAGCTATAGTCAGGCTCCTATCCAAAATCTGGGATGTTCTGTGATATCAGCGCCATTGAAATTAGGGACTGGGCATTTCCTGTTTTCATCATTCAGTCTGAAAAACACCCTTTAATAGTCCTTTTGGTGCAGTTCTGCTATTAATGAATTCTCTTAGCTTTGGTTTGTCCAAAAAATTCTTCATTTTGCTTTTTTTGGGAAGGATATTTTTATAGGATATAGAATATGAGATTTAACAGTACTTTTTTTTTTTCCCCCAGCACTTTTTTCCTCCATTGTCTTCTAGCTGCCTTGTTTCTGAAGGGAAATCATTGCTTATCTTAGTTCCCTTGTTTGTAATGTGTTTTGCTCCCATCTGTTGCTGTTTTAAAATTTTCTATTAGCAATTTGATTGTGACTTGCCTTGGTTTTGTTTTCTTTGAATTTTTCTTGCACAAAGTTTATTGAACTTTGGGATTTGTGGAATTACAGTTTTCACTAAATTTGAGGATCTTTCAGCTGTTACTATTTCAGATATTTTCTGCTGTCCCTTCATGGTATCCCATGTGTGTTGTGCTGTTAGATTTTATCTTATAGTTCACTAAGATTCTAGTAACTTTTCACCTGTTTTCTCTCATTATGCTTCCATTTGGGTAGCATTTGGGTAGCTTGGTGTTCAGATTCACATATCTTTCCTCTGCAGGTTTTAATCTGCTATTAAATTTTCCAGTGAATTTCTTTATTTCAGATATTGTATTGGGACGCCTGGGTGGCTCAGTGGTTTAAGCCACTGCCTTCGGCTCAGGTCATGATCCCAGGTTCCTGGGATTGAGTCCCTCTTCGGTCTCCTTGCTTGGCAAGGAGCCTGTTTCTCTCTCTGCCTCTGTCTGCCTCTCTGCTTTCTTGTGCGCTAGCTCGCACGCGCGCTCTCTCTCTCTCTCTCTCTCTGATAAATAAATAAATAAATAAATAAATAAATAAATAAAATCTTAAAACAAATATTGTATTCTATATCTCTAGTAGTTTCGGTTGGTACTTTTTTATAGAATACATGTTTTAAGGGCTTGTTTGCTAATTCCATCGTCTGTTATTTCTTCAGCTTTTTGTATTGACTGATTTTTATCTTGGTTTTGAATCACTTTTTCCTGCTTGTTTCATATTTTTGTGGATGATAGACATTGTGAATGTTAAGGTTAAGTGGATTCTCCCTTTAAAAGGAGTTTGTTTTCTTCTCACAGGCATTTAAAGTAGTTTTGGATCAGCTTGACATTTTTTTTTTTTTTTTAAGATTTTATTTATTTATCTGACAGAGAGAGATCACAAGCAGGCAGAGAGGCAGACAGAGAGTGAGGAGGAAGCAGGCTCCCTGCTGAGCAGAGAGCCCGATGCGGGGCTCGATCCCAGGATCCTGAGATCATGACCTGAGCCGAAGGCAGCGGCTTAACCCACTGAGCCACCCAGGCGCCCCGACATTTTTTTTTTTTTAATAAATATCACACTAACAATTTATTTATTTGTTTCTATTTCCCAATACATCATTTCTAGTTTTTTTTTTTTAATTTTATTTTTTATAAACATATATTTTTATCCTTAGGGGTACAGGTCTGTGAATCGCCAGGTTTACACACTTCACAGCACTCACCATAGCACATACCCTCCCCAATGTCCATAACGCCCCCCAGCTCCCCTCCCCCCATCAACCCTCAGTTTGTTTTGTGAGATTAAGAGTCACTTACGGTTTGTCTCTCTCCCAATCCCATCTTGTTTCATTTACTCTTCTCCTACCCCCTTAACCCCCCATGTTGCATCTCCTCTCCCTCATATCAGGGAGATCATATGATAGTTGTCTTACTCTGATTGACTTATTTCGCTAAGCATGATACCCTCTAGTTCCATCCACGTCGTCGCAAATGGCAAGATTTCATTTCTTTTGATGGCCGCATAGTATTCCATTGTGTATATATACCACATCTTCTTCTTTTTTTTTTTTTTTTAAAGATTTTCTTTATTTATTTGAGAGAGAGAGAGAGCATGAGAGGAGACAGGTCAGGGGGAGAAGCAGACTCCCTGCCGAACAGGGAGCCCGATGCGGGACTCGATCCCGGGACTCCAGGATCATGACCTGAGCCAAAGGCAGTCACCCAACCAACTGAGCCACCCAGGCGCCCTATACCACATCTTCTTTATCCATTCGTCTGTTGATGGATATCTAGGTTCTTTCCATAGTTTGGCTATTGTAGACATTGCTGCTATAAACATTTGGATGCCCTTTCGGATGACTACGTTTGTATCTTTAGGGTAAATACCCAGCAGTGTAATTGCTGGGTCATAGGGTAGCTCTATTTTCAACATTTTGAGGAACCTCCATGCTGTTTTCCAGAGTGGTTGCACCAGCTTGCATTCCCACCAACAGTGTAGGAGGGTTCCCCACTCTCCGTATCCTCGCCAGCATCTGTCATTTCCTGACTTGTTAATTTTAGCCATTCTGACTGGTGTGAGGTGACATCTCATTGTGGTTTTGATTTGTATTTCCCTGATGCCGAGTGATATGGAGCACTTTTTCATGTGTCTGTTGGCCATCTGGATGTCTTCTTTGCAGAAATGTCTGTTCATGTCTTCTGCCCATTTCTTGATTGGATTATTTGTTCTTTGGGTGTTGAGTTTGCTAAGTTCTTTATAGATTTTGGACACTAGCCCTTTATCTGATATGTCATTTGCAAATATCTTCTCCCATTCTGTCAGTTGTCTTTTGGTTTTGTTAACTGTTTCCTTTGCTGTGCAAAAGCTTTTGATCTTGATAAAATCCCAATAGTTCATTTTTGCCCTTGTTTCCCTTGCCTTTGGCGATGTTCCTAGGAAGATGTTGCTGCGGCTGAGGTCAAAAGAGGTTGCTGCCTGTGTTCTCCTCAAGGATTTTGATGGATTCCTTTCTCACATTGAGGTCCTTCATCCATTTTGAGTCTATTTTCGTGTGTGGTGTAAGGAAATGATCCAATTTCATTTTTCTGCATGTGGCTGTCCAATTTTCCCAACACCATTTATTGAAGAGGCTGTCTTTTTTCCATTGGACATTCTTTCCTGCTTTGTCGAAGATTAGTTGACCATAGAGTTGAGGGTCTATTTCTGGGCTCTCTATTCTGTTCCATTGATCTATGTGTCTGTTTTTGTCCCAGTACCATGCTGTCTTGATGATGACAGCTTTGTAATAGAGCTTGAAGTCCGGAATTGTGATGCCACCAACTTTGGCTTTCTTTTTCAATATTCCTTTGGCTATTCGAGGTCTTTTCTGGTTCCATATAAATTTTAGGATTATTTGTTCCATTTCTTTGAAAAAAATGGATGGTACTTTGATAGGAATTGCATTAAATGTGTAGATTGCTTTAGGTAGCATAGACATTTTCACAATATTTATTCTTCCAATCCAGGAGCATGGAACATTTTTCCATTTCTTTGTGTCTTCCTCAGTTTCTTTCATGAGTACTTTATAGTTTTCTGTGTATAGATTCTTAGTCTCTTTGGTTAGGTTTATTCCTAGGTATCTTATAGTTTTGGGTGCAATTGTAAATGGGATTGGCTCCTTAATTTCTCTTTCTTCTGTCTTGTTGTTGGTGTAGAGAAATGCAACTGATTTCTGTGCATTGATTTTATATCCTGACACTTTACTAAATTCCTGTACAAGTTCTAGCAGTTTTGGAGTGGAGTCTTTTGGGTTTTCCACATATAGTATCATATCATCTGCGAAGAGTGATAGTTCGACTTCTTCTTTGCCGATTTGGATGCCTTTAATTTCTTTTTGTTGTCTGATTGCTGAGGCTAGGACTTCTAGTACTATGTTGAATAGCAGTGGTGATAACGGACATCCCTGCCGTGTTCCTGACCTTAGTGGAAAAGCTTTCAGTTTTTCTCCATTGAGAATGATATTTGCAGTGGGTTTTTCATAGATGGCTTTGATAATATTGAGGTATGTGCCCTCTATCCCTACACTTTGAAGAGTTTTGATCAGGAAGGGATGCTGTACTTTGTCAAATGCTTTTTCAGCATCTATGGAGAGTATCATATGGTTCTTGTTCTTTCTTTTATTAATGTGTTGTATCACATTGATTGATTTGCGGATGTTGAACCAACCTTGCAGCCCTGGAATAAATCCCACTTGATCGTGGTGAATAATCCTTTTAATGTACTGTTGAATCCTATTGGCTAGTATTTTGGTGAGAATTTTTGCATCTGTGTTCATCAAGGATATTGGTCTGTAGTTCTTTTTTTTTTTTTTAAGATTTTATTTTATTTATTTGACAGAGATCACAAGTAGACAGAGAGGCAGGCAGAGAGAGAGGAAGGGAAGCAGGCTCCCTGCTTCACAGAGAGCCCGATGCAGGGCTCGATCCCAGGACCCTTGGATCATGACCTGAGCCGAAGGCAGAGGCTTTAACCCGCTGAGCCACCCAGGCGCCCCATGTAGTTCTCTGTTTTGATGGGATCCTTGTCTGGTTTTGGGATCAAGGTGATGCTGGCCTCATAAAATGAGTTTGGAAGTTTTCCTTCCATTTCTATTTTTTGGAACAGTTTCAGGAGAATAGGAATTAGTTCTTCTTTAAATGTTTGGTAGAATTCCCCCGGGAAGCCATCTGGCCCTGGGCTTTTGTTTGTTTGGAGATTCTTGATGACTGTTTCAATCTCCTTACTGGTTATGGGTCTGTTCAGGCTTTCTATTTCTTCCTGGTTCAGTTGTGGTAGTTTATATGTCTCTAGGAATGCATCCATTTCTTGCAGATTGTCAAATTGG
The DNA here is from genome assembly GCF_902655055.1 of Lutra lutra. Lineage (NCBI taxonomy): Eukaryota > Metazoa > Chordata > Mammalia > Carnivora > Mustelidae > Lutra > Lutra lutra. Next base: position 36,125,141 of record NC_062293.1, read on the forward strand.
TTGGCGTAGAGTTGCTCATAGTATGTTCTTATAATTGTTTGTATTTCTTTGGTGTTCGTTGTGATCTCTCCTCTTTCATTCATGATTTTATTTATTTGGGTCCTTTCTCTTTTCTTTTTGATAAGTCTGGCCAGGGGTTTATCAATCTTATTAATTCTTTCAAAGAACCAGCTCCTAGTTTCGTTGATTTGTTCTATTGTTTTTTGGTTTCTATTTCATTGATTTCTACTCTGATCTTTATGATTTCTCTTCTCCTGCTGGGTTTAGGGTTTCTTTCTTGTTCTTTCTCCAGCTCCTTTAGGTGTAGGGTTAGGTTGTGTACCTGAGACCTTTCTTGTTTCTTGAGAAAGGCTTGTACCGCTATATATTTTCCTCTCAGGACTGCCTTTGTTGTGTTCCACAGATTTTGAACCATTGTGTTTTCATTATCATTTGTTTCCATGAATTTTTTCACTTCTTCTTTAATTTCCTGGTTGACCCATTCATTCTTTAGAAGGATGCTGTTTAGTCTCCATGTATTTGGGTTCTTTCCAAATTTCCTCTTGTGATTGAGTTCTAGCTTCAGAGCATTGTGGTCTGAAAATATGCAGGGAATGATCCCAGTCTTTTGATACCGGTTGAGACCTGATTTAGGACCGAGGATGTGATCTATTCTGGAGAATGTTCCATGTGCACTAGAGAAGAATGTGTATTCTGTTGCTTTGGGATGAAATGTTCTGAATATATCTGTGATGTCCATCTGGTCCAGTATGTCATTTAAGGCCTTTATTTCCTTGTTGATCTTTTGCTTGGATGATCTGTCCATTTCAGTGAGGGGAGTGTTAAAGTCCCCTACGATTATGGTATTATTGTTGATGTGTTTCTTTGATTTTGTTATTAATTGGTTTATATAGTTGGCTGCTCCCACTTTAGGGGCATAGATATTTAAAATTGTTAGATCTTCTTGTTGGACAGATCCTTTGAGTATGATATAGTGTCCTTCCTCATCTCTTATTATAGTCTTTGGCTTAAAATCTAATTGATCTGATATAAGGATTGCCACTCCTGCTTTCTTCTGATGTCCATTAGCATGGTAAATTCTTTTCCACCCCCTCACTTTAAATATGGAGGTGTCTTCGGGTTTAAAATGCGTTTCTTGTAGGCAACATATAGATGGGTTTTGTTTTTTTATCCATTCTGATACCCTGTGTCTTTTGATTGGGGCATTTAGCCCATTAACATTCAGGGTAACTATTGAGAGATAGGAGTTTAGTGCCATTGTATTGCCTGCAAGGTGACTGTTATTGTATATTGTTTCTGTTCCTTTCTGATCTGCTACTTTTAGGGTCTCTCTTTGCTTAGAAGACCCCTTTCAATATTTTCCTGTAGAGCTGGTTTGGTGTTTGCAAATTCTTTCAGTTTTTGTTTGTCCTGGAAGCTTTTAATCTCTCCTTCTATTTTCAATGATAGCCTAGCTGGATATAGTATTCTTGGCTGCATGTTTTTCTCGTTTAGTGCTCTGAATATATCATGCCAGCTCTTTCTGACCTGCCAGGTCTCTGTGGATAAGTTTGCTGCCAATCTAATATTTTTACCATTGTATGTTACAGACTTCTTTTCCCAGGCTGCTTTCAGGATTTTCTCTTTGTCACTAAGACTTGTAAATTTTACTATTAGGTGACAGGGTGTGGACCTATTCTTATTGATGTTGAGGGGGGGTTCTCTGAACCTCCTGGATTTTGATGCTTGTTCCCTTTGCCATATTGGGGAAATTCTCTCCAATAATTCTCTCCAATATACCTTCTGCTCCCCTCTCTCTTTCTTCTTCTTCTGGAATCCCAATTATTCTAATGTTGTTTCGTCTTATGGTGTCACTTATCTCTCGAATTCTCCCCTCGTGGTCCAGTAGCTGTTTGTCCCTCTTTTGCTCAGCTTCTTTATTCTCTGTCATTTGGTCTTCTATATCACTAATTCTTTCTTCTGCCTCATTTATCCTAGCAGTGAGAGCCTCCATTTTTTATTGCACCTCATTAATAGCTTTTTTGATTTCAACTTGGTTAGATTTTAGTTCTTTTATTTCTCCAGAAAGGGCTTTTATATCTCCCGAGAGGGTTTCTCCAATATCTTCCATGCCTTTTTCGAGCCCGGCTAGAACCTTGAGAATCGTCATTCTGAACTCTCGATCTGACATATTACCTATGTCTGTATTGATTAGGTCCCTAGCCTTTGGTACTGCCTCTTGTTCTTTTTTTTGTGGTGAAGTTTTCTGCCTTGTCATTTTGTCCAGATAAGAGTATATGAAGGAACAAGTAAAATACTAAAAGGGTGGCAACAACCCCAGGAAAATATGCTTTAGCCAAATCAGAAGAGATCCCAAATCATGAGGGGGGAGAAAGGGGATAAAAAGGTTCAGAAAGAAAAAAAAAAGAGAAAAAAAAAGAAACAATTTAAAAAAGAAAACCAATAAAGAAAAAATATAAAAAGGAAAAAAATATATATATTAGATAAACTAGTTAAAAAACATTAAAAAAGAAAAGGTTAAAAGTTTAAAAAATTTAGAAGAGAAAAAAAATTGAAAAAGAAAAAAATTTAGATTAACTGCAAGGCTAAAGAATCATGGGGAGAAAGCCATGAGTTCCGTGCTTTGCTTTCTCCTCCTCTGGAATTCCGTTGCTCTCCTTGGTATTGAAACTGCACTCCTCGGTAGGTGAACTTGGTCCTGGCTGGGTTTCTTGTTGATCTTCTGGGGAAGGGGCCTGTTGTAGTGATTCTCAAGTGTCTTTGCCCCAGGCGGAGTTGCACCGCCCTTACCAGGGGCCGGGCTGAGTAATCCACTCGGGTTTGCTTTTGGGAGCTTTTGTTCCCCTAGCACTTTCCATAGAGTTCCAGAGGACGGGAATGAAGATGGCAGCCTCCCAGTCTCTGGCCCAGAGGAGCCGAGAGCCTGGGGCCCCACTCCTCAGTGCGCCCTCAGAGAACAGCGCCCAATTACTCCCATCACCCTGCCTCCGGCCGCGCTCCGAGCCGACCGACCCTGCCACCGGTTCAAGGTAACCCCGAGCTTAGAGCTCACTCCTCGGCTCTGTCTCTGTAGCCGGCTTCCCCGTTCTAATACTTGTAAGCTCTGCGACACTCAGACACCCCTAATCCTTCTGTGACCCTGCGGGACCTGAGGCCATGCTGACCCCACGTGGGCTTCACCCCGGTTAAGCCTCTGGAGCGATGTCCCTCAGCAGAACAGACTTTTAAAAGTCCTGATTTTGTGCTCCGTTGCTCCACCGCTTGCTGGGAGCCGGCCCCTCCCCCCGCGGTCTCTCTCCCGTTGCTTTGGATTCACTTCTCTCCCAGTCCTACCTTTCAGAAAGTGGTTGATTTTCTGTTTCTAGAATTGCTGTTCTTCTCTTCCATCTCCCATTGGATTTGTAGGTGTTTGCAATCTTTAGATAAGCTATCTAGCTAATCTCCCACTACCTGAAGTAGTCTCAGCCTGCTACTTCTCCGCCATCTTGACTCCTCCCCTCTCAGCTTGACATTTTGAAGGATTTTTTAAGAGCTTTGTTGGGGCGGGTCTGGAGTAGCCTTTATTCTGGAGTTAGTTTTTCCCCTTCTAGTTAAGTGTGACCCTCTGAGTCTGTGAATACTCCCAGTGTTCAGGAAGGTGTCTCTACCTTGGCTGGTTAAAACTTAGGCATATCCAAGTCCAGCCTAAAATGAATTTCACTGTGTGCATACACAGCTTAATATTCTGCTATTCTCCCAAAACTTAACAAGAGTCCTGTGCAGATTGTTGGAGCTCTTTCTTTGTATTAACTCTTTCTTTTCCAGTACTCTGCCCTGCAAATTTCAGCTATCTTAACCTCCCAAAACTATAGTTTCTCTGTTTACCTTAGTGAAATTTTACTGCTTAGGTTCCTCATACCTTACCAATATCTGGAAAGTGACTGTAGGCAAAAAACCATGGCAATGGAAGGCCTCTCACCTGCTTGCTTTCTAAATTTTACTTTAGTTCCTTGGTAGGGGAAGGCATACATAAAATGTAACAATGGCTGGAGCTTACCTGTAATTTTTTATTGTATCTTCTGTTGAACGAGGAGAGAAAGATACTCACATTTTCATGATGCCCCATTACTTATCACATTGTAAATCCTATTCTACCTCATCTGTTGTTTATTGACTTTTATTATTTATAAAGTCCTTTTCATACTTTTTCATTAATAAATATTGACTGTGTAGATAGTTATCCATATCGACAGGATGAGTCAGACATGGGTCCTGCTATTAGGATGATTACGGTGTGGCCAGGAATGAAATAAGATAAAAACAGAGAGAGGCGCAAATCATAAGAGACTTTAAACTCTAGGGAACAAACTGAAGGTTGCCAGAGGGGAGGTAGGTGGGGAGAATGGGGTCATTAGGTGATGGGCATGAAGGAAGGCGGTTGATGTAATGAGCACTGGGTGTTACATGCAACTGATGAGTCACTGAAGTCTCTCCCTCAGACACTAATACACTATATGTTAACTAACATGAATTTAAAAAAAAAAAAAAAGAATCCTTAAATCCAAGGTAAAGATTGAAAATTATGAAAAATGAGTATGGGTAAAAGTGGTATAGGAAGCCAAAAAGAAATATCTCCATTTTTTATTATTTTACATGTTGGATTTAAGCAACCTACTTAATGGGAAATTGTAAATATTTTTTTCTGATTTTGAGGCCACTTTTATATTAATTCAAATTTAATTTTCATGCTGTTTTATTTATTTTTTTAATTTTTTTAATTTAGAGTGCAAGCAGGGGTGAGGGAGGGGCCTATGGAGAGGAAGAGAGAATCTTAAGCAGGCTGCGCGCCTAGTGGGAAGCCCAACTCCGGGTTAGATCTCATGACCCTGAGATCATGACATGAACTGAAATGAAGAGCCAGACACTTAACCATGTGAGCCACCTAGGCACCCCAATTTTCATGCCATTTTAGATATAATGTATTTGTCTTTCACAGTTTTGTTTAGGCAATTATTATTTTTAACAATTGGGAAATTAAAATACATCCTTGGAAGTTACATGATCAGGATACACTAACTGCCTAGAATAGAGGTCAGAGGTTTTATAATCTTATTTGTTTTGACTCTCAGTGGAGGAATCAGACATCATTGATCTGGAGAAACGCTACTGGTTGCTAAAAGCTCAATCCCGGACTGGACGGTTTGATTTAGAGACGTTTGGCCCATTGGTTTCACCACCCATTCGTCCATCTCTAAGTGAAGGTGGGAATCATTCTCTTTTCTATAAATGTTCTTTGGTAAACATACCTGAAGCCATCCCTTCTTTCTAATCAATATATCTTAACTCTAAAAGACCATAATGTTATAAGTTTGCAAGTTTCTTACAAATAGCCTAGTGGAAAAAAACTAGAAGGGAAATTAAGATTGTAGTCTTGAGCTTCCTATTCTACCTGTGTAACCTTGCATAAATCAGGTAAGCTCCAGAATATTCTCAAATATAAAATGAATTTGACTGAGTTAGTCACTGTATTGCAGTGAAGTATCTCAGCCACTGGTGCAGGTGTTAGGGTGGTGGCCACCACCTGGATAGAGCTCCAGGTTTCCACACGTAACCCCACCCCTTCCTCACCTCAAGCGCCTCCCCTTTTTAAGAAGTTTCCACTGCTGTATCCACCCCACTCCATCCCCACCCCCGCACCAAAAAAAGATTAAGAAACTATTGTACTGGACCATCTCTGAGGTCCTTGCTAGCTCTAAACTTTTCATTACTATAACTTTTTTTTTTTTAATTAGGAATACAGAGAGTAATTGTGGGTGATATCATAAAAATCATATTTGGAATCTGAATATTTGGATTCTGTTTTTGATTCTGACCTTGTTTAATTTTTCTTACTTTTGGCCAATCACTTTGCCCCTCCTGAGCTTTAGTTTTCTACTCTTTAAGGAATTACATTCTTAGAAGGTACAGTCTGTGTTCACCAGGTTCCTAGCATACTTCAGAAGTACTTACTGAGGGAGCCACAGCAGATAGGGCCCTGAGCTTTTCCGCCTACTTCAGCAGTGCAATTGGGATTTTACCTTTTTAGAATTGGATATTAAGAAATCATTTTATTTCAAGACAGAATTTTTCCATTTGTATTTTACAAAAAGGCTAAAAACCACAGGATTATAAATTCCCTTTCTGATTTTACGTATTTGTTTATAAAATATAAACTATGACAAAGAAGACTACAGTACAGAATATCTTTTGTTTGTAATATGGTGTGTTATTTTTCTTTGCTTAATGGGAGCTTTATAGGAGTTTATATAACATGTTATATCTTCGTGTATACATTAGCTTTTCTCCTTCATTATTCCTTTTTCTTCTCAATCTTTCTAAGTAAGGATAATTGTAATTTCCGATTTTTTTGGTTTTAATTTTTTACATACTTTTGTCATTTTTAGCTGTTACAACTGATAGAAGATAGAGACAAACAGGCAAATATAACTGAATGCTAAACGACTGTAATGTATTTTCTGCGAGGATCTTAAGTTTTAGTCATACCTGGAGAAAAATACTTCCTGAGACAGTGGGAACTACTGATAAACTTTTTTTTTTTTTTTAAATTTGGCCAGTTTGTGGGGGTCATGCCTCCTTTCATAAAAATATTATTAACAGGAGGCTTGTTGGCTGGGATTTATGTTGTCCTTTCCTATTTCACAGGTTTGTTTAATGCTTTTGATGAAAATCGTGACAATCACATAGATTTTAAAGAGATATCTTGTGGATTATCAGCCTGTTGCAGGGGACCTCTTGCTGAAAGACAAAAATGTAAGTGTGTTAAACATTTAATTTAAGCAATTAAAAAATTGCAAACTGTATATACCGACAAAAAATTAGCATTCATCCGTGTAGCATCATCTGTGTATTAAGGCTTGAATTTTCATCATATTGTCAGATTGGCAAATACCAGTCTCATGTTGAGGTTTTACTGAGGTGAGTCTGAGGATTCAATCTTTTCTTCTTTTTTACTGTGGAATAGTTTGGGATCTTTGTGATTACTAATGGAATTGATTTTCCTGATGAATTTGCAGTTCATGGTAAGTGAACTACATCAGTCACAATATATTTGAGAATGTTAAGCATTTAGAAAATACTTTCTGGTAGTCCATAGAGAATTTTGTGTCTTGCATAATTTAAAGTACAACTCATTTTCTGTCACTTGTATACATTAATATTTTATTAGTAAGATGAAATCTGTGATCAGAACACAATTTTATTAAAGACTAAAATGGTCTTTTTAACCTAGCTAAAATGTTATTGTAGCATAATTTACAAGCATAAGTACATTATGTCATTAAATCTTAACCATATTTGAGAAAATGCAGCCGTTTACATTTAATTGGAACCTAATTCTGTTGTATTTAATAGGGTCACCATTTCTGTGTCTTTCTAAAATACAGCTTCACAAGTGTCACCTATTTTGGGTGTGCTATTTGATATTTTTATCTTCTTTAGTAATATTTACTATGCTACACTCAGTTGATTTAATAGCATAATTATTATGGAGGTATATTGAAATAGATAACTGTTTAATCTTAAAATTCATGATTCTTCCCTGATGATATACCATTACTACAATCTGGCTTTATACTAGATTATTTGTTCCCATTAAAGTTCTAATATTAAATAAGGGTGCTGAAATCTTTGCTTCTCATGTGAGGTTAATTATCACCTTATATTTGTTTTTAATTGCTTTTTTGCTGATGGACTAACAGAAGTTAGAAAACTGTCATGATTTGTTTGGAGTTAATTAGGAAATTGCTGATGTTTCTTTTCTTTTTTTAGAGATTTTATTTTATTTTTTTGTGAAAGAGAGTATGTACAGGAGTTGGGGAAGGGGTAGAGAGAGGGGGAGAAGCCAACTTCTTGCTGAGTAGAGAGAGAAGCAGACTACTTGCTGAGCAGGGCTCAATCCCAGGACCCTGAGGTCACAACCTGAGCCAAAGTCAGACACCCAAACTGACTGAACCACCCAGGCACCCCAGTGCTGATATTTCTAATTCTTAGCATGTTGTATATAAACTTCACTGAAGAGTTGAAATTGTTCTTTGGCAAAAAAATAGAGAGTGCTTTAATTACATTAGGGGGGCAGAGTGGAAGCAGGCCATCTTTATAACACCTTGTTACTGATTCTTTTTTTTTTTTCTTTTTTATTATTTTTTTAAATTTAAAATATTTATTTATTTGACAGAGAGAGGGAGAGATCACAAGTAGTCAGAGAGGCAGACAGAGAGAGAGGGGGGAAGCAGGCTCCCTGCTGAGCAGGGAGCCCCATGCGGGGCTCGATCCCAGGACCCTGAGATCATGACCTGAGCCAAAGGCAGAGGCTTCACCCACTGAGCCACCCAGGCGCCCCTCCTTTTTTAAGTTCGAGAGAGAGTGAGTGAGTGGGGGAGAGAGAGAATCTCAAGCAGACTCCCCACTGAGTGGGGAGCCCGACATGGTACTCAATATCACAACCCTAAAATCATGACCTGAACCAAAACCAAGAGTCAGACGCTTAACTGACTGAGCCACTCAGGTGCCAGGTGCCCCACCTTACTATTCTTAATATAAATGGAATATTTTCAACATTATAAAAATTAACTCTGCAATGATCAGTTTTAAATATTAGAAATTAATTTAAAGGCTTGGATTACCTCCTCAAAACGTGTGAGGTATTGTAATATTTCTTGATAGTAACTTAACCCTTTTTTATTAGTTTGCAAGGAATTTAGCTCTAGATTTGGGTGATGGATAAGACTCTGTAACCAGGTAGTGATTCAGAGAGGGATACATGAAGTATGCAGGAAGTCATATGAGTGCAGAAGACTTTAATGACATACCACAGCCTACTCCAGATGAGAACTTAATCCGGAATATACTTGCTTGAGAAACTAAGTGATTTTACTAGGGCAGCTTTAGTGAAAGGCACTGTACTTCAGAACAGGAAATTAACTTCCCTCCATAAGAGTTTCTTTTCTTTAGTTTGCTTCAAGGTGTTTGATGTTGACCGTGATGGAGTTCTCTCCAGGGTTGAACTGAGAGACATGGTGGTCGCACTTTTAGAGGTGTGGAAGGACAACCGCACGGATGATATCCCGGTAAGTTCTGATTTTAAGCATACTGTTGCATGTAAACTTCCAATAGGAAAATAGAGTGGAGAATTTAAAAAGAGAGAGAAAGAGAAAAGGATTTGTTATTACTTTTGAGTTGTTATGTTGCACTACTACTTAAAATATTCATAGCTGAAGGTACAAAATTGGGAAGAGAATGTACCTTAAAAAATTTAATAAACTGAACTTACTGTGTAAAGTAAGAATAAAACTGCAGAATTCTCTTGATTTTTTTCACAGCAGATCTGAGCACCTATTTATTAAGGTAAAAAAATGTACCTGACTGGTAATTACTAGAGAGGAGGGATGTGGGGGAATAGATTAAACAGGTGATGAGGAGTCAAGGAGAGCCCTTGTGGTGATGAGCAGTGGGTGATGTATGGAATTATTGATCCACTATATTGTATACCTGAAACCAATATAACATATATAACGCTGTAAAATATAAAATTAATATTTAAAAATTTTTTTAAATTAAAAATTATTTAAATACTTGACCAAAATATGCTGTACTTTAGCCATTGAATAATAAAAATGATAACTCTTTTCTAATTATTCCTTTGGATTTCTGTTTTTAAAGGAGTTACATACGGATCTATCTGACATTGTAGAAGGCATATTGAATGCACATGACACCACAAAGGTGAGTCTAGCCAGGACTAAAATGAATTATATTCTTTTCTAAAAATACCAGGTACTCTGAATTAGTGTATATAACTTATATACATATTTGAGTCTCTTCTGCATCATCTCCGCCAAGTGCTTATCTGGACCTACAGTTATAGTACCTTCAGGTTATCTCTAAAGATAGTCCATTCCATCTTCTTTCTTTCTTTCTTTCTTTTTTAAGATTTTATTTATTTATTAGAGAGAGAGAGAGAGTACCAGAGAAAGAGTACAAGGAGGGGTGGGGGAAGGACCAGTGGGACTCGATTCCAGGACCCCAAGATCATGACCTGAGCCACCCAGGTGCCCAGCCAGCCTGTTCCATCTTCAAACAACTCCATTAAGTGTTTAGATATACATTTATATTTTATAGGCTAGGTATTTTATAAAAATTAAATAGACATAACCCTTGTCATACATGGTTTATAATATTTAATTTTCACATTTTAAGAAGTTATGGTAGGGCTAACCTTACATTGAGCAAAAGAAGTTACACAAAAAAGAATACTTACTGTGTGATTCCATGTATATGAAACTGAAAAACAGAAGCAAAACTAACAAATGGTGATTGGTATTAGAATAGTGATTTGCGGAATGGGTGGATTAATTGGGAAGAACCACAGGATATCTGGGATGATGGAAATTATTTTTTTTAAGATTTTATTTGTTTATTTGAGAGAGAGGGCACAAGCAGGGGAATGGGCAAGGGGACAAGCAATCTTCCTGCTGAGCAGGTATCTCAACAATGTGGAGCCCTACCTGGGGCTCGTTCCCAGACCTTGTGATCATGACCTGAGCCAAAGTCAGATGTTTAACCAGCTAAGCCACCAGGTACCCTGATGGAAATGATTTTTTTTTTTTAAGATTTTATTTATTTATTTGACAGAGAGAGACCACAAGTAGACGGAGAGGCAGGCAGAGAGAGAGAGAGAGGGAAGCAGGCTCCCCGCTGAGCAGAGAGCCCGATGCGGGACTCAATCCCAGGACCCTGAGATCATGACCTGAGCCGAAGGCAGCGGCTTAACCACTGAGCCACCCAGGCGCCCTGGAAATGATTTTTTATCTCAGTCTGGGTGATGCATACATTCCTGAATTATTTTTTCCAATAGTATTGGTAAAGATCTCTTCTGAGTTATTTAATGGCACCCAAATTAATCGTGTAATACCAGGAATAAGCATATGCTTTACAAAAGAGTAAATTCTTTATTTTTTTTTAAGTTGGACAACATTTATTAGTAAGGATATTATTATAGGTTTATTCCTGTGGCTTATATTACTGTAATGTCTTTGTGACCCTGTGTGAAACTGAAAATAATGCACATATGTGAGGCACATTTGAGTTATTTTGAGCCTTTGCATTCAAACATTGACTTGTACAAAGTACCAGATTGGTTGGATATAGTCCATAGTGGTGTTACAGAGGTTTGGGAAAAATAAGTGACATCAGTTTTGTTTTTTTTTTTCTTTCTTCAGTCACAGTTACAGAAGGAATCATTATAGTCTTATTAACTGATGCTCAGCAGAAACAAATAATAGAAGTGAGTCTTAACAGGACTTGAGCTTTGTTTGGCAATACAGCCTTCGCCCTCATTTACTTCTCTCTGCCTAAAAACTAAGTTCTCCACTTCTATTTGATATGCATAGAAACCTGGAAAGTTTTCTGTTAGAAAATGCCTCATGTAGAGGTACAATTTCTAACACCCTTTTTCTGAGTGGTAAATATGTAGGTATTATTACTGTCTGTTTTTAGGTAAGATGTAATTTCTTCTTCTGGCTCTACTGTGAACATTAACAAGAAGATAATTTAGCTGCTCCACCTCCTTGTAGCGATGATAATGAAATGGTAATAGTATAGAATAAAACTTGGACCTTTCAGCCAAACCTATTAACCATAGTCACCTGAGACATACTATGTCAATAGTAAACTTTTTTTGTACCTTTAGATTTAGTATTAACATACTAAGAGAAGCTGTATTATGAAAACTAATAATTACAATCACAGTACATTAAAATCTTTTTGTATCGTATATGGTTGTATAGTGAAGAGAGAACGTATTAATATTATTAAATAATAAAAGTAAAAAACATTATTCATCTAGAATTGAACACATGCAGGGAAAAATATTTGGTTATAATTTTGTTGAACAAGAAAAAGAAATATTGCCTCTATATGCATATGTAAGTTTTGTACATGTTGACACCACAAATATGTTTCTTTACTCAACTTGTAATTTGCTCAATTATTATGGGGGAGAATTAATATGGTTATTTATTTTTGATACATCAAAAATTTGTTAGCAAGTTCTTAAATGTCTAATTAGTCTGATAATATTGTCAGATATTTCTAAGATGGTCTTAGGAGATTGTTGGAATTGGTGTGCCTGGGAGGCTTAGTCAGTTGAGCGTCTGCCTTCCTCTCTGGTCATGATCCTGGGGTCCTAGGATTGAGCCCTGCGTTGGACTCCCTGCTCACCAGAGAGTTCTGCTTTTCCCTCTATTGCTGCCCCTCCTTCTGGCTGGTACTCTCTCGGGCTTGAGCTTTCTCTCTCAAATAAATAAATAAAATCTTAAAAAAAAAAAAATTGTTAGAGTGAAAGTGCATAATCCAGAGAGTGCTTTTTGCTTTCAAAATTTGTAAATATTTCAGTTTCCCTATACAGAGCCTTTCCATAGACATCTTTCCATAGATAACCCTTGAAGCAGAAGATAATGAGAGTTATTTCCCAGGTCTTATTGGAGGAATGAAGACTGTTGACAATAAATTGTCCTAATTACCATTGACTGCTTCGACAGAGTTTTGTTGCTTTTAAACTTATCTTAGCTGGTTTAGTTTTCAGATGAACACACAGTGTCCACTTTAAATTTTTGCTTTGCTTTCAGAAAAATTACCGATATAAGTTTAATAAACCAGATTTTATTCAAATGCTATAAAAATGAGGGCATGCTTGGGCGCCTGGATGGCTTAGTCATTTGGGTGTCTGCTTTCCGCTCAGGCAATGATCCCAGAGCCCTGGAATTGTGCCCAGTGTTGAGTCCTGCTGTTGGGCTCCCTGCTCAGAGGGGAGTCTGCTTGTCCTCCCCCCTCTGGTTCTCCTCCCCACTCATGCACCCACTCTCTCCCCCTCTCTCAAATAAATGGAAAAAAAAAAAAAAAAAGGACATTCTTAACATGAGATTTTCTAAAATATTGTTTCTCTTTCAGGTGGGCCATCTTACTCTAGAGGACTATCAGATCTGGAGTGTGAAAAATGTTCTTGCCAATGAATTTTTGAATCTGCTTTTCCAGGTATGTTTAAGATAAATGACAGGTACAGAGAGTAGTAGTTCTACATCTCTTTCATCGTGTAGTAGTTATTATAACTCAGCTACAAAACCACATATTATAAAAAGAACTACATTATCCTTTATACAACTGAAAGATTGGTAAGGTAGAGTTTGAGAGCCCTGAGGCATCTCAAAATCATGACATGAGAGACGAGGAAGTAGAATAGAGCTGACTATGTTTATTTATCTTATGACTCATGGTAGGCCAGCATGTTAAATACATAGAAAATAATTTAGATTGCAAAAGCCATCATAATTCCCTATTTTTCTTCACTGTTGTCTTTTTTAAAGGCCCTTCCTAACAAGTCAGGCAGTGTGAACAGACAGATGGATCATAAGTAGGCAGCTGTAAAATTTTCAGTGTACACAGTCTCTCCAGTTAGGAGATTATCCTGGCTACAAAGCTGTTTCTAAAATTTTTAAAAAGTTCTTTAGAAGAAATAAGAAAGATTGAAGAAGGAAGAGAGAAAAAGTGCTAAGTGCCAAGAATGAACATTAAATTATAAGGCTTGCCAGATTTCAACTATTTTCTTGGTTAGAGTATTTCTCTTGCTCCAATTTAAAAAAAAAAGAAATTATGATTTCCCATTTTTTATAATTCTTCATAAATATTTAAGTTGATTTAGTAGTGGTATTTTAGATTCTTATTTTCCTTTCCTTGTAAAAACAGCCCTGTGAAGTTAAAAAAAGTTCGGTATTTTTGTATCTATCATGCTCTTCCATATTAAATAAAGAATAACTCATTTGTTTTGTTTGTTTTGTTTTGGAATAAATGGTAATTGGTCTCTTCCTGATAGCTAATGACTAATTACTATGGATATAAAACATACACAATCTAATAAGCCTGTAATATCCATTTATATCAATCAGTTACTCCACTATCAGTTACAGTTTTCAGGAGGATTTAAGTTGATGGCTTTATAAAGCATAAACATGTACAAAAATTATATAAATCATTCTAAACAGAAAAAGCTTGCTTGATAATATCAAAATTGATCAATTATTTTTATCTCATTTAAAATAACATCCTCATTACTGTATCTCATAATTATATAAACATTTAGATCACTTAGGCTTATATCTGTATCATCTTGTAGCTCTCACATAGCATAGCATTTTGATTTTTTCCTATTGCCTTTTCTATTTTCTCATTCCTTTTTTTCCTCCTTCTAATTAGGGACTTGCAGTGGCACTAATTTTCTATGACTAATTTATAAATAAGCATATGCTTGAGATTTGTTTTTGTATGTGTGTGTTTCTAATATTGTATTATAAGAGCTGAAAGATAGTTTCCCATGAATAACTGTCACTGACATTTTAACATTACATTTTACTATATTCACTTTATTTCACATACAATATGTTTTTAAAACTATATATTCACTTAGTATATGAGTAAGAGACTGTTAGCTAAGTTGTATTTTCTGTGTGTCTTAAAATTGGTAGAGTTACTTGGTAAGTCTAGCAATAAAAGCTTGAATTACACTCTTATTTGCCAAGATTCCTCTTAGCTGAGCGTTTTGGGTATTTATTTATTTATTTATTTATTAAAGATTTTATTTATTTATTTGTCAGAGAGAGAGAGGGAGAGAGAGCGAGCACAGGCAGACAGAGTGGCAGGCAGAGGCAGAGGGAGAAGCAGGCTCCCTGCTGAGCAAGGAGCCCGATGTGGGACTTGATCCCAGGACGCTGGGATCACGACCTGAGCCGAAGGCAGCTGCTTAACCAACTGAGCCACCCAGGCGTCCCTATTTATTTATTTATTTTTTGTTATTTATTTGACAGATCACAAGTAGGCAGACAGGCAGGCAGAGAGAGACAGGAGGAGGCAGGCTCCCTGCTGAGCAGAGAGCCCGATGCGGGACTCAATCCCACGACCCTGAGATCATGACCTGAGCCGAAGGCAGAGGCTTTAACCACTGAGCCACTCAGGCGCCCTGTTTTGGGTATTTAAGTGCAACATACATAAGTGTCAATAGAATTAGAAAACCATCCCTATAATAATATCTTTATTTTCAATCTTTCTTGTACACTCAGTGCCCAATATTTTGCAGAGGCAGGATGCTAAATATAACCAGGATCTTGTTTCTTTTGCATATGTCAAAAATGTCAAGTTTTTAAAAGCGTGGTAAGCAGAAAAAATGCACACCACCTCCAGCACCAATTATCCATGCCCTAATCCCTGGAACCCACGCACATAATCTTCCATGGCAAAAGGGACTTTGCAGATGTATCAGGTTAAGGACTCTGAGATAGGGAGATTAGCCTAGCAGATGGGCCTTTCCAATAATGAGTCCTTTTTGTTTTTTTTAAGATTTTTTATTTATTTCACACAGAGAGAGAGAGATCACAAGTAGGCAGAGAGGCAGGCAGAGAGAGAAGGGGAAGTGCCGAGCAGAGAGCCTGACGTGGGGCTCCATCTCAGGACCCTGGGATCATGACCTAAACAGAAGGCAGAGGCTTTAACCCACTGAGCCACCCAGGTGCTCTGCTAATCATCTGTCCTTAAAAGTAGAGAACCTTTTCCAGCTGTGGTCAGAGAGAGGGAGGGAGAGAAAGGAGGAGAGGGAGAGAGATGACCTTGGAAGAAGATTTAGAGATGCTAGCTTTGAGGTAGAGGAAGGGGCTGTGAACAACGTAATGTGGATGAACTCCGGAAGCTGAAAAAGGCAAGGAAATATATTCTTTTTTTTAACCTCCAGAAAGGAATGTAGTTCTGCTGACATCTTTTTTTTTTTTTTTTTTTTAAGATTTTATTTATTTATTCATGAGAAACAGAGGGTTGGAGGCAGAGGGAGAACAGGGAGCCTGATGTGGGGCTCCATCCCAGGATCCTGGGATCATGACCTGAACTGAACGCAGACACTTAACCGACTGAGGCATCCAGGTGCCCCAACACCTTGATTTTTAACCTAGTGAGACCCGTGTCTGACTTCTGACCTACAGTACTGTAAGATAATA
Organism: Lutra lutra; assembly: GCF_902655055.1. Lineage (NCBI taxonomy): Eukaryota > Metazoa > Chordata > Mammalia > Carnivora > Mustelidae > Lutra > Lutra lutra. The sequence goes on from NC_062293.1 coordinate 36,141,208, forward strand.
AATTTGTGTTGCTTTAAGATGCTGAATTTGTGATAATTTATTACAGACACAATAAAAAAACAACACAGAGCGAGATAATCCATATTTATGGATGGTGAGGCTCAACATTTTAAAGATGTCAGCTCCCTTTAAATTAGTTTGTAGGTTTGGTGCACTAGCAATAAAAATCCCAAAAAGTTTAATATTGTCAATGTTTTTATGGAACTTGACAAGCTGTTTCTAAGTACATACAGAAGTGGAAAGGGCCAAAAATAGCCAAGATAATGTAAAGAACAGTGTTAGAGGACTGAAGTTACCCGATATTAGGACTTCTTATAAAACAACGGTATTAAGACAGTGTGATATCTGTGTGAAGGTAGACAAAGACCAGTGAAACAACATTGAGAGTTTTTAAACAGACCTACATGTATATGATCACTTGATTTATAAACAAGAAGACATTGCATTGAACATGGGAAGGGGTAATCTTGGCAGTAAATGGTGTACTGGGTCAGTTGGTATCTCTATGGGGAAAAATGCATCATTATTCCTGCCTCATGCCATAGATGAAAATTAATTCTAAGTGAGAACATAAGTCTGATAAGTTTGAAAGGTAAAAATAAAGCATTTAGAAGATAATGTGCAAGAATAGTTTAATGGCTATGAGGTGGCAAAGAGTTTTTTAAAAGGACACAGAGAGCATTAACCACCAAGGAAAAGTTTTTAAGTAGGACTTCAGTAAAATTAAGTGTTTTTTTTGTTTTGTTTTGTTTTGTTTTGTTTTTTAATTGGGAGATACCATTAAGAAAATGAAAAGATAAGCTATGCAGTGGGAGAAGTTGTTTGTGATACCTGTATCCAGGAAGACATGTGACTAGGGCATACAGAGAATAAAAATGAGGAAAAGGTAAAACTTCAGTATAAAAAATGTGTAAAGAAAACTTGAAGAGATGCTTCACCAGAGAGAATATCCAGGGGCGCCTGGGTGGCTCAGTCGTTAAACGTTTACCTTCAGCTCAGGTCATGATCCCAGGGTCCTGGGATCGAGCCCCACCTCAAGCTCCCTGCTCAGTGGGGAACCTGCTTCTCTCTCTCCCACTCCCCCTGCTTGTGTTCCCTCTCTCGCTGTGTCTCTCTCTGTCAAATAAATAATTAAAAATCTTTTTTAAAAAAAGAAAATATCCAATAGTTAATGAATGTTATGAAAAGGGGCTCCTTAGTCATCATAGAAATACTATTAAAACCACATATGAATACTAGTAGACATGCCCCCAAGAATGGTTAGTTTTTAAGTGATAAGAAGTATTGGTGAGGATAACAAAAACCTGAAACTCCCGTATATTGTCAGTAGGAATACAAATTACTACAAATACTTTGGAAATTGGGGCTCCTGGGTGGCTCAGTCAGTTAACTGTATGCCTTCAGCTCAGGTCATGATCCTGGGGCCCTGGGATCGAGCCCCGTGTCGGGCTCCCTGCTTAGGGGGAGCCTGCTTCTCCGTCTGCCTCCCACTCCCCCTGCTTGTGTTCCCTCACACTCTCTCTGACAAATAAATAAAATCTTTTAAAAAACCAAACAAATACTTAGGAAGTTGCTTGGCAGTATTTACAAAGTTGAACATACGCTTCCCCCGTGACTCATAAAGTCTACTCTGTATGTAAACCCTAGAAATGTGTATATCTGAGCATCAAAAGACATACAAATAAGTCCTTATAACTTGTTATAGCCCAAAACAGAAAATGACCTAAATATTTATCAATAGTAAACACAAACAATAAGCAAAGTGTGACATGTGCATAGAGTGGTATATTATAACGCAATGAAAATAAGTATAATGGCGCCACACACAAAAACTTGGATGAATCTTATATCTAATCTTGAGTTGAAAATACTAGACCAAAAAATTCAAAGGCAGACAAAACCTATTCTATGGTGACAGAATTCAGGATCATGGATATATCAAAGGGGTTCAGTGGTGTGGGAAGGAACCCAAAGTGGCACTTTGGGTGAGATAGCAGTGTTCTGTTTCTTGACTAGGTAAAGATTTCATAGATGTTACTTTGTGAAAAGTCATTGAACTATACACTTAAGATTTGTTCACTTGTAAGCATGGATACTGTATTTCCATTTTCTATAAGTTCTCTTAGAACACCTGATCACCTTCGTGACTCAGTCGGTTAAGTGTCTGACTCTTGATTTGGCTCAGGTCATGGTCTCAGGGTAGTCAGATTAAGCTCTGCATCAGGCTCAGTGGGGAGTCTGCTTGAGAAACCTCTCCTGCTACCTCCCCCACCCCCGACTCCTGCTCTTTCTCTCAAATAAATCTTAGAAAAGAAAAATTGGTGGGGCGCCTGGGTGGCTCAGTGGGTTAAAGCCTCTGCCTTCAGCTCAGGTCATGATCTCAAGATCCTGGGATCGAGCCCCACATCAGGATCTCTGCTCAGCAGGGAACCTGCTTCTCCCTCTCTCTCTGTCTCTCTACCTACTTCTGATCTCTCTCTGTATCAAATAAATAAGTGAAATCTTTAAAAAAGAAAAAGAAAAATTGGTTTCAGAAGCTCAAGTATTTGTCAGTATGAGAATGGATGAAACAAACAGTGGTATGTTCGAAGAATGAAATACTACTCAGCAGTAAAAATGAACAGCTGCTACATAGATGAGTCTCAAAAACCCAATTTGTGGATTTTGTTGTTATGTAAATGTTACCTCAAAAGGTAAACAAAACTGTGAATAGATATTGAACTTTCTGGTTAATGTTAGCCAAGCTGATGTATTTATAAAAAGTTGTACTAATGTCTATAATTTACTTTGAAATGCATCCAAAATTAAGATGGATTGATGGGTGAATTAAGGGATAGATAGATGCAAGTATAATAAAATGTTGATGTCAAATCTAGTTAATGGATATGTTGTCTTCAGTATAAAATTCTTTAAAGTTTTCTGTATTTTTGAAATTTTTCATGAGAAAATGTTGGAAAAAATTATATCTTTTGTGATGATACTTAAAGAAGGCAAATAAATTGAGGATGAAATGAGCCTTAAAAAGCATATTTAGCATTAGTGGCAATAATTTCTCTCTTTGAACTGTTTAAACTAAAATGCCACCCATATCTTCTGTCTCCTGTATTCTCTTCATCCCCCTCACCTTTCTCCTCATGTGCCATGATGTGCTCTTCAGATTTCAGGAATGAAAATAATATTTTCTGCATGGTTCTTTTCGTTATTCTTTGTTTCTCTCCCTCTCTACCTCCCTCCCTCTCCTGTCTCATACAGAGATTTGGAAATTGGCCTCTACTGAAACAGTTTGTTTAAAAACAAAACAAAAAAAACAACAGCTAAAGTTTAAAGCTCAGAGTTGCCCAAGTGAATCATTGATAATTCATCATTTGAAAGCTATGGCTAATTCAGATTCCCATCTACAAAGTGGAACTCATGCAGAGAATGTGAGATTACACAGTCCAGTCATTGCCATCAGTCAGCGAAGTTTGATTTACCACTTTTTTCTCTAGGTATGTCACATAGTTCTGGGGCTAAGACCAGCTACTCCAGAAGAAGAAGGACAAATTATTAGGTAAGTTTGTAGTGTATTTTTCATTACATAGTTGAAATTTTTGACACCTGAAATATATTGTTAATACATAACAGCATGTCCCCCTTTAATACAGTCATTACAGTGACATCTTACTTCTCCTGATTAATTTCATACTGAAATATTCTTGTTAAAGTAATTTCCTAACCAAGGGATTGATTTAATTTAGAAATCACATTCTCTTTAACATTAAAATTGCATTGAGTACTGAATTTAATTTTTTGAAATAAGACATGAGAAAAAAGGTAGCAAATTTTCCTTACTACAGAGTAATTCTTGTTTATTGTGTAAAGATTATAAAGTAGAGCTAAACAAAAAGAAGCAAAAAATGCCCATCATCTCTGTATTTAAGGTAATTGCTGTTGGCATTTTTTTTGGCTTTATTGAGGTATCATTGACATCTGAAATTTTAAGTTATTTAAAGTGTGCAGTGCGATTTGATATATGTATGCATTGTGAAAGGATTTCCTTCATTGAATTAACACATCCATCACTAGTGCCTCACATACTTTTGTGTGTGTGTCAGAACATTTAAGTTGTACTCTCAGTTATACATTATAGTGTTATCAGTTCTGATCATGTTATACGTTACATCTGCAGACTTGATTCATCATATCGTAAAATTTTTTACACTTTTATCACCCTTTCTCTGTTCCACCAACTCCCAACAACTGCTTTTCTACTTTTTGTTTCTGAATTTGACTTTTTTTTTTTTTTTTTTTTTTTTAAGATTCTACATACAAGTGCTATCCTTGCAATACTTGTCTGTCTTTGGCTTATTTCACTTAGTATAATGCCTTCCATTCTCATCCATGTTGCTGCAAATGACAGGATTTCCTTCTTAAGACTAGATAATAGTCCATTGTATATACATACCACATTTTGTTTATCCATTCATTCATTGTTAGACACTTAGGTTATTTTCATACCTTGACTTTCGTGAATAATGCTGCAAAGAATATGGAAGTAAAGCTATCATCTTCAAGAAAATCATTTTGTTTCCTTTGGTTATATACCCAGAAGTGGGATTGCTGGGTTATATGGTAGTTCTTTTTTTAATCTCACGTGAAACATGCTTTTTATAGTAGCTGTTCGAGTTTATTCCAGTCCCATCAGCAGTGTACAAGGATTCTTTTCTCTATATATCTCTGCCAGTGTATATTATCTCTTGTCTTTTTGATAATAACCATCCTGACAGGTGTGAAGTGGTACCTCGTTGTGGTTTTGATTTGTATTTCTCTGGTGATTAGTGATGTTAAATATCTTTTCAGTAGGTGTTAGCCATTAGTATGTCTTTTTTTAGAAAAATGTTCAGGTTCTTGGTTATTTTTAACTGGTGATTGTTATTATTTTTTTGCTATTATTGTGATATGAACTTCCTATATATATTTTTTGGATATAATTCTTTATCAGAGCTGTGGTTTGCAAATATTTCCTCCCATTCCATAGATTGACTTTTCATTTGTTGATGGTTGCACTGTTGACACTTTTATATTCATATACCTATGTGTATATGCCATTGATGGAATTTATAATTTTTTTAATGAGAATCCTTCAAAATATTGTTTTATTTTTGGCTTCCATTTTCACTGCAGATCATATCAGATGATACTTTTACATATCAATAAAGCCTCTTATAATTTAAATGACTAGCTAGTAGGCCTTATTCATCCCCTATTTTTAATCTCTATTTTTCTTCAGTATAATTTAGTAATAAAGGCTGTATGCCTTTGGTTAGGTATGTATTTAGGCAAAATTACTTGAGGTGAAATATCTTGGTTAATAGGCCTGCATGTTTTTACGGCTGTAATTCAGTTTTTTTTCCTGTTCTTTTTTTTTTTTTTTTTTTTAACATATAGTGTATTATTTGCCCCAGGGGTACAGACCTGTGAATCATCAGGCTTATACATTTCATAGCACATACCCTCCCCAATTGTGATTCAATTTTTAATACATCAAGTATCCTTCATTGCTTGAGTGTTACCATTATACTATACATTTGTGTAGAAAGTTTCAGAAACAGAACTGAATCTCTACTAAACTTCGCTTTTATTTATTTATTTTTTTAAGATTTTATTTATTTATTTGACAGAGATGCAGGTAGGCAGAGAAGCAGGCTCCCTGCCGAGCAGAGAGCCCGATACGGGGCTCGATCCCAGGACCCTGGGATCACGACCCGAGCCGAAGGCAGAGGCTTTAACCCACTGAGCCACCCAGGTGTAAACTTCGCTTTTAAAAGTAATAAATTCAATACATAGTTTATCACTTATTCTTAAAAGTAGTGCGTATACAAATTTTTCAGTAGTTTTATCTAGTGTGAGACTGCTTGGTAAAAGAGTTTACTGAAATAGAGTTGTTTGGAATACCTGAAAACAGGATTATGTGAAGAATACCAGTTGATGTTCAGATGAATTGAAGTAGCAAAATATATTTTCCAACTTTTTATAAGGATTCTTTTTTAAAATGGTCCTTTCTTTTCTTTTTTTTTTTTTTTTTAAAGATTTTATTTATTTATTTGACAGAGAGAGATCACAAGTAGGCAGAGAGGCAGGCAGAGAGAGAGGAAGAAGCAGGCTCCCCACCGAGCAGAGAGCCCGATGCGGGGCTCGATCCCAGGACCCTGAGATCATGACCCGAGCCGAAGGCAGCGGCTTAACCCACTGAGCCACCCAGGTGCCCCTAAAATGGTCCTTTCTTTTAAAGAACGTTAAGCAAAATCCGTTTTTTAAAATGTTGTTTTCATAAAAACACTAGTCTCACTTTGTGTTTTTAATTTCCATGCTCAGAAGATTCATTCTTGTTTATGGTATTCATATGTTGACAATGTTGTTTTGATTTTTGTCTGATTTTTAGCTATCATAAAATAAAATTTTAAAATACATTTAAGCGTACAAGTGAGATACTGCAGAGAAATACTGAAAGGCTTTTATGTAGCTGCAGTAGCTTTTTTTTTTTCTTAACTATTGCAATCTAATTTAATCACATACTAATACCTTCTGAAGTCAGCATGACTTACCGTACATACTAAGAATGCTATCGAGATAAGCACCGGGTGATGTATGGAATTGTTGAATCACTATATTGTACTCCTGAAACTTGATATAACTCTGTATGTTAACTAACTGGAATTAAAATAAAAACTTAAAAAAGAAAGAAAAGAAATGTTGATTTAAAAAAAGAACGAGGGACGCCTGAGTGGCTCTGTCCATCAAGGATCTGCCTTTGGCTCAGGTCATGATCCCAGGGTCCTGGAATCAAGTCCCGCATTGGTCTCCTTGCTTGGCAGGTGGCCTGCTTCTTCCTCTGCCTGCCATTCCCCCTGCTTGTGTTCTTTCTCTCCCATGTGCTCTCTCTCTGACATAAATAAAAATCTTTACAAAAAAAAATTTTTTTAAAGGAATGCTATATAGCACAGTATATATATTTCTTGGCTTAATTATTTTGCAAATGCTCATAGCATCCCTATTTAAAAATAAAATGTTGGTATAATCTCATTTTTTGTTTTTTTTTTAATCTCATGTTTTTATAGAACTTTATACTACTTGCATTATTTCATCTGTTCCTTAGAATATAACTGCATTAAATTAGTGTCACCATCCCATTTTATAAAAGAGGAAACTGAGATTCACAAAGGTTGAGGAACTTACCAAAAATTGGATGAAGTGGCAGAATCAAGTCTAGAATCTTTTTCATTGAAAACACAAGTGGTCTGTGTTCTGTAATCTTTATTTTTCAAAAAATCTGAATCTTAAATTCTAGATTCCAAATTGGTTAATTTCATTTGTGACTTTTTGAATTTTGTTTTATTTTACCTCCATTTTCACTGTTAAAAATTCATCTGAATTTTTAGGATGATTTTTTAAAGATGAATCAGGTTGGTATACAAGTAGTGAGGTGAAAGAAATATTTGTAACTTAAAGAGTCAGTAATTTGTTGCAAAATTAGCGTCATGATTTCTGCAGTGGCTGAGTGAAGATCTCAGCATATCTCCTCCTGAAAAGCAACTAGACAAAATATAACACTGTATAAAATTGTCAGCCAACTATTTTAGGACTCTGGAAACTGAGCAAAGGTATTTAACAAGTTGGGAAGCATTTATTCAAGAAAAACTACTAAACCTTGGTAAGAAAAATGGGAATCCATAGTAATTTTACCTAGGGCTGGTCCCATTCCCTCCTACATGATAGTTTTACCAAGGCATGTGTGACAGGGCTGACTTGATTTGGATTAGAGCAGGGATGAATGCCCGCCTAAGAGAATTGTAGCAAACAAACAAAAAAATAGTGATCATGGTGGCAAATAGTCAAGGAACATCATTAGCTTGGGTTTGAGATACTGGTTAAGGAAAGCAAGAAACCGAGAGACCAGTCAGAATTTTAACAAAGAGATCCAGAGAACAAGACAACCAGAGTGTGTATTGATAAACAGTAAACTTCCCCATGTCCCAGATGATCTGTAGGGCTGCTCATATATCCAAGGCTGTGTGCAAGCTCAGCAGAAACCAAGGAGGGTCTTAGCTATCTATTCATTCCTGATGGAATGTAGGGCCTAGCTCATGCAGAAAATAAAAACTAAGAAAGGTTTGTAACCTGCTTGAACTTTGCATCATTTCCCAAACTGAACTGATACATCAAGGAAAAGGTGCAAATGTCACTGGCTCAAGATGTTTCAGCACAGCACCTCACCAGTTATTGGCCGACCAGTAAGTATTGCTCTCCCCAAGGAAACCAAACTTAAATGTAAGAAATAATAATGAAGAAAATGGGACAACCTCACACTGCAGGGGAAGCAGACTCTATAGAGTTAGTCCAGGATGTCACAAGGCAAAACACACAGGCAGAGTCAGAATCCAGAGTTGGTGAAATATATTATCAAATATGTCCAATTCTTAGGAATGGAAGATGATGAAACATGCAACAAAATAGGAAAAATGTGCCCCGTGGTGGTGGTGGTGGGGACACTAGTTAATAGGGGTAGCCCCAGATGGTTGACTTAAGACACAGAAAGGACACAAAAGACTTCGAAGCAGTATTATAAATGTTTTCACTGCTAAAGGAAGCTTTGTTTAAAGAATTAAAGGAAGTTACAATGACAATAACTAACCAAATATAAAATATCAATGGAGATAGAAATTTTTTAAGTGAACTAAATGGAAATTCTGGAGTTGAAAATTAGAGTAAACGAAAATTCACCACAGTGACTCAGCAACAGATTGGAGCCACGGAGAAATAACAGCAAAATAGAATAGAGTTAAATAGACTTTTCCAATATGAAGAACAGAAAAAATAAATAAAAATGAATGGAACCCGAGATATGTGGAAGTCCCAAAAGGAGGAGAAAAGGGTGCAGAAAAAGATATTTGATAACATGATGGCCAAACCTTCTAAAATTGCTTTAAGTTGTTAATCCACGAAGCTTAATGAACTGCAGAGAGGTTAAAAACAGAGATCTACATCTAAACATACCACAAACTGTTCAAAGCTGCAAAGAGAAGATCCTAAAAGTTGGAAGAGGAAAATGACTCCTTCTTGTAGAAGGCAACCCCAGTAAGATTAACGGCTGACCATTTTTTTATAGAAATGATGGAGGTCAGTAGGCAGTGGGATGACATTCAGAGTGCTGAAGGGGAAAAAACTGTCAACCTAAAATTCTTTATCCAGCAGACCTTTCAGAAATTAAGGTAATTTGAAAACATTCTCATATAAACACTCTTGGTAGTAAACACTTAAATACTGAAGGATTAAAATACTGAAGGAACTTCTTCATGCTAAAACAAAGTGACCCCAGACAATAATTTGAACTACACAAAGAAATACAAAGCACCAGTAAGCATAATTACATATTTAAAAATTAGACAGTATAAATACATTTTTCTGTTTTATCCTTTTAATGATTTAAAATAAAATCGTGGGGCGCCTGGGTGGCTCAGTGGGTTGGGCCTCTGCCTTTAGCTCAGGTCATAATCTCAGGGTGCTGGGATCGAGCCCCGCATCAAGCTCTCTGCTCAGCAGGGAGCCTGCTCCCCCCTCTCTCTCTGCCTGCCTCTCTGCCTACTTGTGATCTCTCTCTGTCAAGCAAATAAAATCTTTAAAAAAATAAAATACAAAATTGTAAGATAATAATTTAAAAGCTATGCTGTTCTTCCAGCAAAAAAAGATGTCATATGCATGACAATACAACTGAAAGAATAAGAAGTAGAGCTGTATTTGAGCAGCTTCTATAATTTACTGGCATAAATTAGTATTAACGTGAAGTAGCATGTGTTAAGGTTTATTTTATACCTCTAGAGCAACCAGTAAGAAAATAATCCCAAATACAGTTTCTTAAAAAAAAAAATTTTAAAAATGATACAGTAGAAAACAACTACTTAACACAAAAGGAAAGTAAAAGAGGAATAGAAAAACAAATACACTTGAGATGAATAGAAAACAAGTAACAAAAGGGTAGGCACAAATCTGTATCAATAATTACCTTAAATATAAATGGATTAAACAGTTATAAAAGCTTAAGATAGACTGATATTTTTAATCCAAATACTTGAGGGGCACCTGGGTGGCTCAGTGGGTTAAAGCCTCTGCCTTTGGCTCAGGTCATGATCCCAGGGTCCTGGAATCGAGCCCCACATCTGGCTCTCTGCTCAGCAGGGAGCCTGCTTCCCTCTCTCTCTGCCTGATTCTGCCTTCTTGTGATCTCTCTCTGTCAAATAAATAAATTTTTAAAAAAATCTTAAAAAAAAATACTTGAGATTCAAAGACACAAATAGATCGAAAGTAAAATGATGGAATAGATACAACAAGGCACATAGTAACAGTAAGAGAGCTGGAGTAGATATACCGACATTAGGAAAAAAATGGCTTTTAGGCAAAGAATTATTACAGGCAGACATTTTATAATGATAGAAGTTTTAATTCATCAGAAAGATATAAAAATTGTAAATACATGTGTCTACAGCAGCAGAACACCCCCCAGCAACAACAGAGTACATATTCAAGTACACATGGAATATTGTGTAGGACCAAGTATGTGTTAAGCCATGGATTATTATACTATGGCCCACTGACCAACTTTGGTCTGTTGTCGGATTTGATGCAGCCTGCAAGCTAGAAATGTTTTTTTCCCCTGTTGTTATACATTGAGGATCACAAAGCTTGGCTGAGAGAAGTTAAAAATCTAAAGATAGGTCAATTGAAGCTATTGAGACTGAGGAATAGAAAGAAGAAAGAACGGGGGCGCCTGGGTGGCTCAGTGGGTTAAGCCGCTGCCTTCAGCTCAGGTCATGATCTCAGGGTCCTAGGATCGAGTCCCACATTGGGCTCTCTGCTCAGCAGGGAGACTGCTTCCCTTCCTCTCTCTCTGCCTGCCTCTCTGCCTACTTGTGATCTCTCTCTGTCAAATAAATAAAATCTTAAAAAAAAAAAAAAAAAAAGAAGAAGAAAGAACGAAGGGAAATGAACAGCGCTTCCTGGACTTGTGAAATAGCAGCAGCCTTACCAGCATACACGTGATAGGAATCCCAGAAGAAGAGGAGGGAAAGGGACAGAATATTTGAAGAAATAATGGCGCCAGACTCCTCAAATTTGACAAAAGATGTGAACCTAAACATTTAGAAAGCTCACTGAACTCCAAGAAGGATAAAACTGTAAGTGATTCACACCAAGACACATTATAATCAGATGGTCAGAAGCCTGGGGACAGAAAATTTTAAAAAGCAGCAAGAGAAAAGCTACACACGCAATAGATCCTCAATAAGATTAACAGCAGGTTTCTCATCAGAAATCTCGGAATCCAGAAGTGAGCGGAATGGTACTTTTATTCTATATCCGGGAAAAAGATTTTTTCAAGAGTGATTTGGATTTTAAGTTAAATTCTTATATGTGACACTAAAAGCATAAGCAACCGAAGAAAAAAAGATAAATTTGTCTTCATTAAAGTTTTATCAAAACACGTTGTCAGGAAAGTGAAAAGATAACTTGCAAAATGGGAGATAGTATTTGCAAGTCATAGATCTGCCAGAGATCAAGTAACTAGAATATATCCAGAACTCCTACAGCTCACCAACAAAAAGAAAACTCGACTAAAAATTGGGTAAGGGACTTGAATACACACTTCTGTAGATATGACAGACAGTTGGTCATCAGGCACATAAAAAGATGCTCAAAATCAAATGCTCAATGCTCAAATCAAAGTCATTAAGGAAATGCAACTCAAAACCACAATGTTTCTACTTCGCATTTACTAAGATGTTTACAATTTTTAAAACGGAAAATAAAATTTGTGAGGATATGGAGAAATCGGGGCCCTGATACATCACTGGTAGAAATGTAAAATTGGGGGCGCCTGGGTGGTTCAGTGAGTTGGGCCTCTGCCTTCGGCTCGGGTCATGGTTTCAGGGTCCTGGGATCGAGCCTTGCATCAGGCTCTCTGCTCAGCGGGGAGCCTGCCTTCCCCTCCCCCCTGCATGCTCTCTGCCTCCTTGTGATCTCTGTCTATCATATAAATAAATAAAAAATCTTAAAAAAAAAAAAAAAAAGAAATGTAAAATGGTGTAACTGCTCTGCAAAAAATATGGTAGTTCCTCAACAGGATCACCATGTAACCTGGTAATTCCACTTCTAGGTATATACCTCAAACATTGAAAACAGGAACTCAAATGCTTGTACACAGATGTTCATAGCAGCACTATACACATTAGCCAGTAAGTAGAAATAGTCCACACAGCCATCAGTGGATGAATGGATAAACAAAATGTCGTATATCCATACTATGGAATATTATTCAGCCTTACAAAGGAATGGTACATGTACTCATGCATGCAGCAACAGGGATGAACCTCACAAGTGAAAGAGGCCAAATACAAAAGGTCACATATTGAAGGATTCCATTTATTTGAAATATCCAGAATAGGTAAATGAATAGATGTAGAAAGGTGATTATCAAAGGCTGGGGAAAGGTAGTAATAGGAAATAACTGCCTAATGTATAACTGCTTAATTGGGATGTATGAGAATGTTTTGGAGAAATGCACATAACATGGAAGTGACTATTTTCAAGCATACAATTCAGTGGCATTGGTTCATTCAAAATATACAACCACCACTTTATGTTATGAATTTCTCCTCTGTAAAAACTGTTTTTTTAAATCACAGTGTGATGCAACTTCATACCCACTTGAATATTTAAAATAGAAAAGATAGATGGTAAAACACGTTGCCAAGAATGTGAAAAAACTAGAACCATTATACATTACTGATAGAAATGTTAATTGGTGCAGCCACTTTGGACAATAGATTATCAATTTCAAATTATCAGATGTTAGATGGATAAACAAAATGTGGTGTATACATACCTGTGGGATGCATTATAAATAGTATTTGGGGGGCTCAGTCAGTGAAGCAGCCAGGCAACTCTTGATTTTGGCTCCAGTCATGATCTCACGGTCCTAGGATTGAGCCCTGTGTCAGGCTGTGTGCTCAGTGGGGAGTCTGCTTGAGATTCTCTCTCTACCTCTCCTTCTGCCCCTCCCCCCACTCGTGCTCGCTCACTCGCTCTCTATGAATAAATCTTTTTAAAAAATAGCGTTTGGAATGGAATAACAAAACACAAAGTAATGATATCTGCTAAAACGTAGATGAACCTCAAAAACATGGTAAGTCAAAGAGGCCAGATGTAAAAGACCATGTGTTCTATTACTCCATTTATATGAAATGTTCAGAAAAGGGAAATTTGTAAGAGAGAGAAAATAGACTAGTGGTTTCCTGGGCTGAGAGTGTAACATGAATTGACTAAAGTGGACAGAGGATAGCTTTTGGGGGTAATGGAAATGTTCTAGAATTGGATTGTTGGATTGTGGTGATAGTTGTACATGTCTATAAATTTACCACAATCATTGAGTTATACTCTTAATTCAGGTAAATTTTATGTTATGTAAATTATTCCTCAATAAAACTATTTTTAAAAACATCGTGTATGGAGCTTGATAGTGTTGTTATGACTCCTGAAATGGACTTACCAGTGTTTCACTAATTGAAACTATGGCAGTCTCTGTAGTATATCCGTGTCATGTTTTTACTTTGTAAAAATTTCTAATAATTTCTGGATGTATGTGTGGTCATCTGTTTCATATGCCATTTGATGTACTGAATTTCTTTTGTATATACAGAGGGTGGTTAGAACGAGAGAGCAGGTATGGTCTGCAACCAGGACACAACTGGTTTATCATCTCCATGCAGTGGTGGCAGCAGTGGAAAGAATATGTGAAATATGTGAGTATGATTCCTCTTTATATACATATTACATAGGATTTTCAGCTCCATCAGACTTTGTGTGACTATTGGCCAGTAATAAAATGCTTCGGTGTAGATAAGGATTTGAAGGGGAAGGAAACGAATACCTATGTGATACTTCCACAGACCAAGCTCTGTTCTTACACTTCCACACAAATTTCCTCCCTTGCAACAGCTCTGCAAGGAAGGTAACAATGGACATGGGGGTGCATGCATATGCACCTTGCGTATCTCAATTGATCTTCACAGTATCTCTGGGAGGAAGGTGGTATTAACATATTTTACCTGTGATGAACCTGAGGCTGAGATTAAAGGTAACCTAAATACAGGGTAGAGTTCTGGGATCAAACCTAAGGATTGACTTTTAAGCCAGTGGTGTCTCAACCACATCATTTACATTATCCTTCATTTGTTCACCTTTTTCATCAAAATGTTGAAGACCCTTGGGTAAGAAGTGCTGATTTTCTATTTAAAAAGTTAATTTCAGGACTAACATTAGAACTCAGTTTCTAATTGAGAATCTGCCATTGTTCCAAATAAAGAGTTCAAAGAGAAACTGTCATTAGTGAATATTCTCATCGTACTTAAAATGGAATGGATTTTTCTTTAGAATTAAAAGACTCAGAGTAATTCCAGGAATCCAATTTCTCCATACTTGGAGAGCCAGTTGGTATGTAGACTCATTGTTAGTTACCTGGTTTTTTGACTTCTATTTTTTTTTCTCTATGTCCTTTTCTATCCTTATTTTTTAATCACAATATTGGTAGATTGTTTATATTATCTACTTAATTATTACGCCTGATTCTTTTTCTGGTTTGCAGGGTTAACACTGTGTTTTCACATACAAAATACATTAATCAATGTTGTTGAAGGAGTAGAAAAGTAGGCAAATGACTTCAAACCCTGTAGGTAGATAATGATGGTTATTGTAAGTAGAGAATGAAAACATGGGGTAAAGCATCACAGTCTATGTTGAAATGTTTTTTGTCCTTTATGTTCTTAGATTGGCCTTGAAATGAATGGTTATTAATGTCTTACTGGCTGCGGACTCAAAGTGATACCTCATTTTGTGTTTTGAAGTATTACTTTTTGTTTCTGTAGGAACATGGTCTTGTTCGTAGCAGCACATCCCTTATAAACAGAAGTGCACTGATGAGAACACAAACCTGATTTGCTCTCACCTGTGTAACCCTTCTGTGCATTAAAAGAATTAGTGGAGGGTTGCAAGAGAAGGATGTAGAGGGGGAAATTACACTTAAGGGTCGTATACTATCCACTGCGGCATTCTGTATTACTGTCCAGTATGTGTCTGTCAAATGCAGACTTTTAAAGTTTACTCTAAAATGAAGTTGGTCAGGGGCATCTGAGTAGCTCAGTCAGTTAAGTATCTGACTCTCAAGCCCCTTGTCGGGCTCCCAGCTCAGCAGGGCATCTGCTTCTCCTTCTCCCTCTGCCCTGCTCATGTGCTCTTGCTCTCAAATAAATAAAATCTTTTTTTAAAAATAAATAAATGCACTAAATAAATAAATAAAATAAATGCAAATCACCTTTTTAAAAAGTGACATTCTGGCTGTCTGTAAAATGACATTAAAGAACAGTTACCTCCATGACAGGATGTTATGAAGATTAAAGGAGTTGATACATTAACGTTAAACATTTTAGATCAGTGTCTGGCACATAGTAAGTACTCAGTATTAGCTAATAGTCTGAGAAAACAGTACAGGATAATAGTAGTGAGCTATTATCCTTTTATAGGATAATAGTAGTGACCCATGTGTTAGGGTCCTCCTGTTCCTGCTACTTGTGGTATAACCTTGAACAAGTTACTTACCCTTTCTGTGCCTCAGTTTTCTCATACAAACAACAGGGTTAATAATGATGCCTATTTCAATAGGGTTGTTACAGAGAATTAAATGAATTAACATAGATGAAGCACTCAGCCCCATGCCTGGCAGGTAGGACCCAATGTAAAGTTAGAGGAAGTAATGGTAGTAATACTAGCAATGGTTTCAGCAGCAGTAGCAGTAGTAATTAGTGATTTATATTTGCCTATCCAGTATATATGGCAATTTTGGCAAATGCTTTGTTTAAGAAAAATAATCGATATTTCCAGTGTGTTGGATAATTTCCTCTGGGCTTAGTCTGCCAACCTAATAAGAAATCCGTTAGCTTTATTTAATGTCTCTTCATAAAATGGCGTATTTGTTGATGTGAATTACTAATTGTCTATGAGGGCAGACTGTATCTTTCAGACAGCAGCATGTCTAAATAGAAGGAGACTAAGGGAACAGGAAAAATAAGCAATCCTTTCTCAGAAGTGTCTTGCCTCAGATATGAATGATTGACTTGAGTTTGAATTTTGGATCTGCTCATAGGATCTGTTCTTTATGGAGCCAAAGTTTTTTTTCTACTGTGTGAAATCTCCTTTTTCACAAATGTAAACTGGGAGAAATGGTGAAATCTTTTCTGTCATCATTGTAGTATATATTCTTGCCTTCCCTCCTGTTTGAGAGCTGAGAGAGCAGCTCTTACTACTCATGTACAGATTTTACTATTCATTATGTATTATTGGTTGGTATGTGACTTTGGAGTTAGAAAGCACTTTAAGCACTTCTCTTTTCTAAACTTGCAAAGCTTCTGAGGGCCCTTTGGGTTTTGTAATTGCACAGAGTTGTGTTGGGCAATTATTTTAGTCCTGATCTAGATTTTCTAGAGTTTCAGGTCTCTTGACTCCTATCTTAGTACTTTTTCCATCACTCCATACTACCTTCCATTTTTTAAAAACCAGCATTGCAGACTAATGAAATATAAAATTGGCATAACTAGTAGTTAGGTTCATTAATAGTTGTAGTATACATATGTATAGAAAAAAGTAGCATCATCATTGATAGAGAAGAAAGTGAATCCTGACCCTTATTTTGGAATATCATTAAACATTGACACAACTCAAAAGAAATTGTGACATGCTCAAAGTAGAATTATCTTATATTAAAGTGCCACATACCCTTTTGGGAGTCAGTGACTCAGAGCTCAGAGGAGGATGAAGTTTTTCACCATTGGTGAAACTTTATCTACCTAGAGAAACACAGGGTAGTTGCTAAGAGTTCCAGAGCCGGAAGTCAGTAAAAACAAAACAAGACCCTTTGACATTTAAGGGGAAAAATTTTCCCAGAGCAACTGGAAATAACACTCAGAGCCAGTGACTATGTATATGACCATTATTGATTTGTTTAAGATGTAGAAGGAAAGTAGTCAGAAGATTAGTCAACTGAAAATGTTGACAATTTCACTGAAAGACAAGGGTGGAAGCAATGACCTGAAAAATAGGACAGAGAAGGGGGAGGAAGAAAGAACCTGAGTAATGGGGGCAGTTTCAGACAGTGCCCAACACTGAGAGCAGTAGATTCCTAGAATAGAAAAACAAGCCAGACAATGAGAAGATAGACCATTCTAGTTGGAACATTGGAAAATAAGTGAAGAAAAGCCTTTATTCTCTATCTAAAACAGGTATCATTCACTGCACCATGTTAAAAGCATATGGTATAGTGTGCAGTCGCTGGTGACAAAGATTGCAGTCTCTGATACGCTATTACAATTATTCTGTTGCTGAATTATTATAAAACTTAACAGATTTAATGCCTGGTAATATTTTTATCACCCCATTTTCTTACCAATGATATCTATAGATTTCATCCTAAGGATTAAGCTTTTCAGAATAAGAAATAAGAATAGTTTCATGTAGGGGTACCTGGGTGGCTCAGTGGGTTAAGCCTCTACCTTCGGCTCTGGTCATGATCTCAGGGTCCTGGGATTGGAGCCCTGCATTGGGCTCTCTGCTTAGCAGGGAGCCTGCTTCCCCCTCTCTCTCTGCCTGCCTCTCTGCCTATTTGTGACCTCTCTGTCAAATAAATAAATAAAATCTTTTAAAAAAAAAAAGTTTCATGTAAGTTTTCTTTAGAAATATAAGCTGTATATAAGATTTCCAAACCTTGGGGGCCTGAGTGACTCAGTCTTAGGTTAAGTGTCTACCCTCAGCTCAAGTCATAATCCAGCGTCCTCGGATCAAGCGAGTTGGACTCCCTGCTCAGCTGGAGTCTGCTTCTCCGTCTCCCTCTGCTCCTTTCCTTCTCCCCTGCTTGTGCAGCTCTCTCGTTCTCTCTCTCTCTCAAATAAATAAATAAATCTTTTTTAAAGATTTAAAATACAATTCCAAATGTTTCTCTTTGAAATTCTGCTAAATGTCAAACTCAGAGGAAAGCTTAAAGGAATTTTTTTTCTCAAATATAATTAAAGGAGACCCAGTCTTCTTCAAAGTATATTACTACATATTTTTATTTTTTTTAATTTTTTTTAAAAGATTTTATTTATTTATTTGACAGAGATCACAAGTAGGCAGAGAGGCAGGCAGAGAGAGAGGGGGAAACACACTCCCCACGGAGCAGAAAGCCTGATGGTGGGGCTCCAATCCCAGGACCCCAAGATCACGACCCAAGCCAAAGGCAGAGGCTCAACCCACCGAGCCACCCAGGCGCCCCAATTACTGCATATTTTTAAAAAGTGAGTTGTAGTGCATAAACAAACTTAAAATAAATGGAATAAAGAAATGAGTATAGGGACGCCTGGGTGGCTCAGTTGGTTAAGCAGCTGCCTTCGGCTCAGGTCATGATCCCAGCGTCCTGGGATCGAGTCCCACATCCGGCTCCTTGCTTGGCGGGGAGCCTGCTTCTCCCTCTGCCTCTGCCTGCCATTCTGTCTGCCTGTGCTCGCTCGCTCTCCTCTCTCTCTGACAAATAAATAATAAAATCTTAAAAAAAAAAAAAAAAAAAAGAAATGAGTATAAATTTTAAAAAAGAGTTGCCTGTCAAGTCCACATGATAGTTACGTGGACATCATTTAAGTTCAGAAACACTTGTAGCAAAAATAAAAGATTTTTCTGGAGGATAAATGAAGTAACCTGAGAGAAGACTTAAAATTTTTAAGTTGTTCTTTCAAAATGGCTATCTTCCTAGTTTTACTCCCATCTTTATAGGAAAGAAGCAAATGACCCAAAAGTTCACTAAAAATCTGAATCTTCCTAAAAAGCAAGTTCCAGAGGAAGTAGTACATTCAATAAGAAATCAGTTACTACTCTACTCTCAGCATTGGGAGCACATTATAAAAACAAAAGTATGAGCCTATAATCCTCACTGGGGCAGTGGTTATCAGTTTTGACTACATAGTAGGATCACATAAAGGCCTTTACAAAAAGAGAAAAAAAATGCCTCTGTTCCTCTCTAGACCAAATAAATCAGAAAGTATAATTGGGGAGGGGGGATAATTGAATTAATATAAATAAGTCATCTTATTTACTAAAAATTTTGAAACTTAAATCCATTTCTGTTGGTATGGACTCAACATCAGAAAAGCTGTGAGAAGATCAGTATTATCTTTGAGAAGATCAGTATTATCTTTAAGAAATTGCCATGAAATCCACACACAAAAGGCCAAACACAGGATTAATAATATAAACTACTCAAGCCTAGTTTACGTTTCTAATTCTTTGGCCATAGGTCATTTTTGTTTCGTTGTACATACAATTTGACTTCTTTGGTTGATAGTCTAATTTAAAATACTGATGGGGGGGCGCCTCGCTGGCTCATTCGGTAGAACACGCAACTCTTGCCAGATCACGAGTTCAGGCCCCATGTTGGGCATAGAGCTTACTTAAAAAGAAATAAAATCCTAATGGCCCCAAATCCATATTTAACGTAGGTTCCCAGTTTTTAGTCATTTGTGTACTATGGCCATCATATTTTGCCACATAATTATGTGCTTAATGTGTTTATTTAAATAACTTTATCATTTTTATGTAAATAAATGTATTTTTATTTTTATTTTTTTTTTAAAGGTTCCATTTATTTATTTGACAGAGAGAGATCACAAGTAGACAGAGAGGCAGGCAGGCAGAGAGAGAGAGAGGGAAGCAGGCTCCCTTCCGAGCAGAGAGCCCGATGTGGGACTCGATCCCAGGACCCCGGGATCATGACCTGAGCCGAAGGCAGCAGCTTAACCCACTGAGCCACCCAGGCGCCCAATAAATGTATTTTTAAAGTAAACTTTATATCAGCATCTTAAGTAGAAAATCAGTATCACACTCCAGAAATAGAAGGTCAAAATAAAAATAAATTCAGTGAAAATAAGATATAATATCAAATTCCAGCTAAACAGTGTTGCCCTTTAAAGATTAGTATTAAGGTCTGTTCTCTGTTAAAAAGAGAAATTATCAGGTGTTACATTAGCAGATCAAGTATTAGATTAGCACATTAGGAAAAAAAGATTAGCACATCAGTACCAAACGGGGACCGTTTCCTTGAAGTAATTAGAGGATTGAGAGAGAACTGAATAGGGAATAACTTTTTCACTGTGAACTAGTTATTAATACCCAAAATAATCTGGTACCTTTCCTACACTTTAGGAAACATATTAATTGACAGAAGATGCCAACATTAGGATCTGTAATAAAGAATCTACATGCTTCTGAATTGTTTACAGTTTTAACAATTGCTATTTTGAAAAATTTAATCCCAGGGGCGTTGGGTGGCTCAGTGGGTTAAATAAAGCCTCTGCCTTCAGCTCGGGTCATGGTCCCAGGGTCCTGGGATTGAGCCCCGCATTGGGCTCTCTGCTCGATGGGGAGCCTGCTTCCTCCTCTTTCTCTGCCTATCTCCTCTGCCTACTTGTAATCTCTGTCTGTCAAATAAATAAATAAAAATCTTAAAAAAAATTTTTTTTTTAATCCCAAAAGTGAATTGGTTTGTAGAAAGGAACCTAGGTTTTATTCTCATTCTTCTTGCCACTCTTTCTGTTAAAGGCATTGAAATTTTTTCAGAGCTGGCTTCTGAAGGATCTATAAATTGATAGTATTCACCTGGCTTATAGATGATATAGGAGAAAGCATTTAATAAAATGTTGATCCAGTGCCTCTCTGAGCTAAAATTAGGGATGTTCTAATTGCATTAAAAGAAACTAGAGGTCCCGCTGTGCTATTGCTATGGTATTACTTGGAGCTTGTCTTTTTTTTTTTTTTTTAAGATTTTATTTATTTATTTGACAGAGAGAAATCACAAGTAAGCAGAGAGGCAGGCAGAGAGAGAGGAGGAAGCAGGCTCCCCGCTGAGCAGAAAGCCCGATGTGGGGCTCGAACCCAGGACCTGGGATTATGACCTGAGCCGAAGGCAGCGGCTCAACCCACTGAGCCACCCAGGCACCCCTGGAGCTTGTCTTTTAAATTGGATATTTTTCTTGGGTTGGGTCATTTGTTTTATAAGCTGTGCCTTCAACAATCAGTTTTTTCTATAAAACGCATGTCCATGTTTGTTGAATGCCACTTGGGTTCTTCTACCCATGCTATTGTATATCTTCTCAGATGCCTTTTGGACCTTGTTTCACTGATAAATCCCTTTAGTCTCTTTACCCTCTCATTGACAAATATCCTGATCTTCATAGATATACATTCTAGAGTCTTATCTTTCTGTTTTTCTATCACTAAACTTAGTAGAAAATAATTCTGTGCTAGTCATCTCAGGTTCTGGTACTGTACAATCTCTTGATTTTTCTTTCATCATTCATATTCTCGATTCTTACATTACAGATTTTATAAATATTATTCTCCCCGTATTTTACATACACTATGTTCTTAGGCTTCAGGAAGGCTCTTGACCTTCAAATTTTTATATTCTGCCTCTTTTTCTGTCCTGAGCACAAGACTCAAGTGTCCCAGGTAACTCAAAAAGAATATCCTAAAATAAGCTCATTCTCCCAGATGATCCCATTAACTCATAAACTTTATCTTATAAAGATGTCAACTCCCATCTAGTCATCTACACCAGCACCTCAGGTTCTACCTTGGAATTATCTTTGCCTCTTTTTTATACACAATTAGTTGTCAAGTTTTTTCACCTCTTACATATTCTTAGTCCATGTTCTTCTCTCCATCTCCTTACTTCTGGATCTATCTTTATGGTTTATTACCTTACAATCTCTTGCCTTGAATTATTATAGGAGCCTTATTTTTTATTTATTTATTTAGATTTACATTTATTTGAGAGAGAGAGAGACTGTGCAGGAAGGGGAGAGGGGGAGAGAGAATCTCAAGTAGACTCCCCACTGAACAAGGAGCCCGTCACAGCGCCTGATCATGACCCGAGCTGACATCAAGAGCTGTGACTGAGCCACCCGGGTGCCCCAGTATAGGAGCCCTCTAACTTGTGTTTGAGGTTTCCATTTCTGCCTCTGGTCCTTTCTGTGGAGTACTTATTAAAGCAAAAAATGAATTATACTGTTCCATTTGAAAGCCTTTCACAGAAAAATCCTGTGGATATAATGTTAAGTGAAAGAAAAAATTCTGTGCTGTTTTTAAAATGTAATACCAGTTTTATAGCAACCAGAATGATGGTTCATATTTACTAAACACCAGGCACTTTACATGTGTTGCTCAAGTAATCTTTACAGTAACTCTGAGATAGATACTAACATTACCCTGATTTTTACCCATGAAGAATCCAAGGCTTAGAAATTTACTTATTGTGGGGATACCTGGGTGGGTCGGGAGTCGGTTAAGTATCTGACTCTTGATCTCAGCTGAGGTCTTGATCTGAGGGTCTTGTGTTCAAGCCCTCTGTTGGGTTCCATGCTGGGTGTGGAGCCTATTTTTTAAAAAGTTATCCTGAAAGGTTACATAGCTGGTAAGTCAGAGCACTGCCCTTAGTTCTAACTATATATTTCACACTATTTATTTTTTACATGTATGTGTATGTTTTCAGTCATGAAAAAATAAAGGAAACACACCAAAATATCAACTGTAGTTAATGCTAAATGATGGGATCATTTAGCATATTTATGATATTCTTCTGTAGTTCTTGCAGTGACAGTGTAATCTGTAATAATAAAAAGAATAAATATTTAGTTTTTTAAATATTTAAAGAAACCTTACATAATTTTCAGTTTTCGACAGAATAAAGGCCTAAATTAGTTTGTGTCAGGGGCACCTGGCCAGCCGGCTGCAATGCCTCCCACCTTTTTTTTTTTTTTTTTTTTTTTTTTTTTAAAGGCTGACCTCCTTGGGGTGCCTGGGTGGCTCAGTGGATTAAAACCTCCATCTTTGGCTCAGGTCATGATCCCAGGGTCTTGGGATCGAGCCCCGAATCAGGCTCTACTCAGCAGGGAGCCTGCTTCCCTTCCTCTCTCTCTGCCTACTTGTGATCTCTGTCCGTCAAATAAATAAATAAAATCTTAAAAAAAAAAAAAAAAGCGAACCCTCCCATGAGTAAGAAGGACCTTCTTTTCCCCACCCCACCCCGAATATTTTTTCTTTATTTGACAGAGAGAGACAGCGAGAAAGGGAACACAATCAGGGGGAGTGGAAGAGGGAGAAGCTGGCTTCCCACCAAGTAGGAAGCTGTATGCTGGGCTGGATCCCAGGACCCTGGAGTCAAGACCTGAGCTGAAGGCAGATGCTAAACAACTGAGCCTCCCAGGTGCCCCAGAGCATTCAACTCTTGATCTCAGGGTCACGCTTTTAAGGTCCACGTTGAGCATAGAGCTTACTTTAGAAGATAATAAATAAACAGGAGCACTGGATGACTCAGTCAGTTGAGCATCTTGTCTTCAGCTCAGGTCATGATCCCAGGGTCCTAGGATTGAGCCCGGCGTGGGGCTCCCGTGGGGCTCCCTGCTCAGCGGGGAGCCTGCTTCTCTCTCTCTTTCCCTTTGCCTTCCACTTTGCCTACTGTGCTCTCTGTCAAATAAATAAAATCTTAAAAAATATTTTAAAAAGATATTTAAATAAAATAAACACACATACGTACATACATCACTCTCTCCCTTTGTGTCACAGAGTCCTTTGTGGTATGTGTCTCCAGTCTGCTTTATCAATTTTATTTATACACACTCTTCCCCTTTGAAAAAACTGAAATTTAGTTACAGATTAAAATGTTCTTAATTGGCAGTAGCTAACTACAGGAGGATTAAAAGCGATAGATAATTCAGAGATTCATTTTCGAATCTTAGTGCTTAGTGCTTGGATTATTAAATTGTGCCTTTTAATTTCTGACCTCATGATTTTTTAGGATGCCAGCCCTGTTGTAATTGAGCCGTCATCTGTTCTGAATGGAGGGAAATACTCATTTGGAACAGCAGTACCTTGTATAGAGCAGAGTGAAGATAGAATCGGAGGAGGCAGCCTCAGCTATGTGAATACCACAGAAGAGAAGTTTTCAGACAACATTTCTTCTGCATCTGAAGCCTCAGAAACTGCTGGCAGTGGTAAGATGGCTTGCTTCCCATAAAGTTTATTCAAGGTCACTTCTTAAAAGAGTATACTTTGTCAGAAAATGTGCTTCGTAGGATATAACCAGACGTCTGTTCACAGAAATAAGTTTTGAATGAAATGGTCAGTTATAAAATTCTTGAATATATTAGTAGCTTTACAAAGAGAAACTCTTCTGTATTCTATTTCATGAATCTCTCAATTTGAAAATATGTTCGCTGTTGGGGTACCTGGCTGACTCTGTCAGTAGAGCACGCAGCTCTTGATCTTAGGGTTGTGGTTCAAGGCCCAGATTGGGCATGAGCCTACTTAAATACATATAAAGATATATAGTTTCGCTATTTTCATTGATTAAAGCTACTTCTCTCCATATCGCTATTTAATTATTTTGTCAATCATTTGGAGAGACAGTTTTTCCATCTCCAAGACTCTCTCTGCCTTCACTGGGTTACTATTGAGAAAAAGTCAAAATGCGTCCCATAATCCTTTGCAGTCCTTTAGTCCTACCTAAAACTCAGTGTTTCTACACATTTGGAGAAAATTCTTTGATGTTTTTGTGGCATAGCTGAGTTGAGCTGATCCCTCTGCTGAGAACAGTGGCTGTTCTCTCAAGCTTACTCTTACTTCATCTCTGAGATCCGGCAAATCGGACAGAGCTAGCCTCTTCTCTACAAAGTTCTTTGTAGAATCTACTCTTTCTTCCCCATCTGATTTTTTTTTTTTTTAAGATTTTTAAAAAAATTTATTTGTTTGACAGAGAGAGAGATCACAAGTAGGCAGAGCAGCAGGCTTCCTGCTGAGCAGAGAGCCTAATATGGGGCTTGATCCCAGGACCCTGAAATCAAGACCTGAGCCGAAGGCAGAGGCTTAACCCTCTGAGACACCCAGGCACCCCTTCCCCATATGATATTATAGCAATCATTTAGCACTCCTAGAAGTTCTGTCTCTGATGAGCTTTAACACCAAGATTATTTTTAACCCTCTCTAAGGTCCTGTGCTATCCATAGTCTGAGCAGTGCCCCAGACGAAAGGTTTAAAGTGGCTGATGGCTAGAATGTTTACCCGATTGATGGCTAGAATGGTTAGTCTATTGTTCAGAGTTGAAGTACATTTTTTTTAAAGATTTTATTTATTTATTTGACAGAGATCACAAATAGGCAGAGAGTGGGGGGAAGCAGGCTCCCTGCTGAGCAGAGAGCCCAATGCAGGGCTCAATCCCAGGACCCTGAGAACATGACCTGAGCCGAAGGCAGAGACTTAACCCACTGAGCCACCCAGGCGCCCCCAGAGTTGAAATACCTTAAAATACTATTGAGGTTCACAACTCTTAAGTCATTATTAATCATTTTTCTGTGTGCATTTTTCTATTGTAACCTGACATGCCTTCCTTTGAAATAAATTTACTAGGACAGTTCCTGGCACTCTTCTGTTAAGAGTTCTTGTTTTAGCTCCTTCGCTTTGGTTTAAAGACTTCTTATGACCAGTCTCTTAAGAACATTTGGAATGTGTTTACAGGTTGAAAAGAAGAATTAAGGGTGACTCTGTGAAAGCCCAGCTATTTGGCCATACATCTTCCTTTTCTATTAAAAGATGTATAATTATTGTGAGTTATTAGATATTTTAGGAGGCTGGCCACATGTTCATTTGGCCACAGTTTGGTCGTGGTTTTTTGTTTTTTGTTGTGGTGGTTTTTTAGATTTGTGTTTATTTATTTTAGAGAGAGAGCATGTGAATCAGGGTGAAGGGAGTGGGAGCCAGAGGGAGAGAGAGAATCCCAAGCAGACTCCATGCTGAGTACAGAGCCTGACACAGGCTGGATCTCATGACCATGAGATCATGACCTGAGCTGAAATCAAGAGTTGGGCACTTACCCGACTGTGCCAGTCAGGGGCTTCATTTGGTAATTTGGTAACAGTTTTTAAAGCTTTTCTTCCACCTAGTGTTATGCTAGGTGTTGTCCAGAAGGATTAGGTGTATATTTCTTATCTTCTACAGAGTTGCCAGAATCTTACACTGTACTGACATGCCAATAGAAAAATAGCATTAATCTAAATACATGGACATTGAGTTCATATCTTCAAGCTTATTTATGTATAATAACTACAAATAAAGAGATTGCATCCTCTTTTCCCTTATAGGCTTTCTGTATTCTGCCACACCAGGGGCAGATATGTGCTTTGCTCGACAACATAACACTTCTGACAATAACAACCAGTGTTTGCTAGGAGCCAATGGGAATATTTTGTTGCATCTCAATCCTCAGAAACCAGGGGCTATTGATAACCAGCCACTAGTAACTCAAGAACCTGTAAAGGTAGGTGATATGACATCTACTTAAAATAATTCCCTTTCAGGTGACAAGTAAGTTTCATTCTAGAGGTTGTAATATATAGCATGACATTCATACATTCACAGTTCGTTAAATTAACCTGTTGTAGGTGGGTGTCTCTGCATAGTATATTTCCATGAGGATATTTTATGATTTAGTAATTGCACAGAAGCAGTGTAGTAATCCTTAGAAATATTCTTACTTAGGACAGCTACTGGGAGAATGTAGTTTTATGTGTATGTGGGATTTTTTTTTCCAAAATAATATTTTCTGCTGTTTGAAAGAAATCTGTGAAAACCAGTCTTATTTCCAAATGCTCCAATGATTTTTCAAATGATTTGCCTTGAGTTCTCTTTCTTAAATAATTTGCTTTGGAAGTTAAAAATAAAAATCTCTTTTAGAAAATGATTTTCCAGTGACATATGTGTTTCTTCTCCTATTTCTAGATTTTGTTAAAACACAAGAGACTGTAATACTAAAAATATTAAAAACCAACATTTGTATTCCATTCTTTCTAAGGCTACATCACTAACACTAGAAGGAGGACGATTAAAACGAACCCCACAGCTGATCCACGGAAGAGATTATGAAATGGTTCCAGAACCTGTGTGGAGAGCACTTTATCACTGGTATGGAGCAAACCTGGCTCTACCTAGACCTGTAAGTATAACCAATGGAGCTTTATATAAGGAACAGTCCTATTTTGGGTCTTCCATTACTTTCCAATATGAATCCCACTATCCACAAATTAGTTCTTTCTTACGATAACAGAGTGCTCAGTACCTATAAATTAGTTGAACAAAATTTAGGTTCCTTTATATTTAATCACTTATTCATTCATTTATTCATACATTAAGCAAGCACTGTATTAGTACCAGCTCTACAGTGATGTGCCTGTGGAAATGGGTGTCTTACCTGGGGTGGAGGAAATAGTCACTAGACTTAAGGAATTGTTAGGCTAGGCTATTAAATAAGCCATCCATATAAACATAGACTTTAGAATAATATAGGGCTTAGGTTGGAGCAGAAGTCTGAGAACCAGTGCCAAAAAGTTCATTGAATATAGGGGAAGTGGTGCAGTGATAACTTCTGAGACTGTTATTTTCATTAACCACACAGGCATCCAGTTAGGGATTGGTTCATCCCATAGTTGTTGGTGGATTTTTGTGTCTCGTCTTTTTGAAAGAAGGACACAAAAATGATCATAACAGGAATGCAAGCAAGTGAATTCTGATTGCCACCATTACTAGGATGAGTCATTCAGAGCATAAATAAAATGCTCTAAAGTAATTTAAAAGACTTGAAGAATATAACAACAAAACATTAGCGATTTAACTATACCATTATACTGTTGGGCTTATACTGTAAGCAACAGGACGCATACCCTGAATACTCTTTGCATTATCAGTGCAGTAAAATGCTTCGTAATAAGGTTCCTTTTATAGATCAGGAAGCACTCTCCATCATATAATGTCTGAGATAGAATTTTCTTATACCAGAAAAGTTGGCATAAATGAGATACAATGACTTACATCACTTCCAAAGAGAGTAGAAGTCTGCTATAAAGCCTTAGTCTATAATTTTGATGTTGATTGTGACTTATTAATAATTATGTTTATTAAGAATTGTGTTCAAGTCAGAATCAGGAATTTGGGCTTTGAGTTTGTTGGCTCCAAAAGGTTCCTGCTGTATTTGGCATCAGAACTCCTAGAAGATACGTATAAATACAAATATATAGAGATACATAAACATATATACTTTATTTATTGAGAGGTGGGGTAATCCTTCAGTTAGTTGCTTAATTTCTGGGACTTTCCAGCTCTAGCTTAATATTCTATATCTGGGAATATATCTGGGAAAACACTGTGATAATTGTTTTTGACATATATATAGTTTGATGTTTTAGAGTCTGCCTAAATTTGGTTTACCAGTGTTCCAATCTCTAAATCTTAGTTTATTCCTCCTCTGTAAAATGGAGGTAACAGTATCTACTTCATTAGAGTTGTTTTGATAATTAAATAATACATATGATTAACACAGCATCTGATTTACAGTAAGTGGTCAGTAAATGTTGACCATTGCTAATATCATCATCATCATTAAGAGCATTTTCAGAGCCTCACACAAGCCTTTGTAACTGTTAGTGCCTGCCCAGAAGTGGACAGACTTCTTCCAGCAGTCTAGAATACCAGGGAGAGCCCTTTCTTGCTTATCATTTAAGTAGGATTTGAAAAAGCTGCCCAGTGGAGCTTTTCAAGTGCCATACGTAGAATAACAGAACATGTGGAATACTGTTAAGAAAAAGTCCTAAAGATTTGGTTTGTAGCATTGTTTTCATTTAGTTCTTTACTGCCCCCTGTTGATATTGGAAAATGGTCCACTGCAGAAGACATTGGTTACTAGGGCAGAGGGAAATAAAATAAAACCTGCTCACTTGAGACTGTTAAAGATTGTGTAGGATTTTGTGTTTTAAAGTAGGTTAATCCTGCTATCCTTTTGGAATACTAAATTGATAATGTTCTACTCTTAAAATTCTTAGAGCGATATTTTTATAATGAAATGTTTTCCTGTATCTTTGGGCTGGCAGGCATATTATTTGGAGGGGGTTACTAAAAAATCCTGTTTCAACATGAATCTCAATTTTGTGCATCCAGAGTAATTGGTTTAATCATAGACAAAAATACATGGAACAAACCAGTTATAGTAGAACATAGCAAATTTTTATATGAAAACATTTCTATTCTTAAAACTAATACAAGAGGGGCCTGGGTGGCTCAGTGGGTTAAAGCCTCTGCCTTAGGCTCAGGTCATGCTGGGATCAAGCCCTGCATCGGGCTCTCTGCTCAGCAGGGAGCCTGCTTCCTCCTCTCTCTCTGTCTGCCTCTCTGTCTATTTGTTATCTCTGTCTGTCAAATAAATAAATAAAATCTTTAAAAAAAAAACTAATAAAAGAAATAAAATTTTAGGCAAATTTATAATACTCTTTTTATATGTGTTAAAGAAACCAAGTATTTTCAAATAATGTCCACTGATAAGGTTTTATGAGGGAAGTACATTCATAAATTTCTGAGGATATTATAAATTGCTACACTTCAGGTGGCAAAATGACTTAGACAATTAATGATATGGCCTTCCATACTTTTTGACTTATAGCTCCAGTCCTAAGAATTTGTCGCTTAAAAGACCATCATTTAGGGGTGCCTGGGTGGCTTAGGCGATAAGCATCTGCCTTCGGCTCAGGTCATGATCCCAGTGTCCTGGGATCAAGCCCCACATCGGGCTCCTTGCTCCGCAGGAAGCCTGCTTCTCCCTCTTCCACTCCCCCTACTTGTATTCCCTGTCCTGCTGTGTCTCTCTGTCAAATAAATGAAATCTTTAAAAAAAAAAAAAAAAAAAAGACCATCATTTATATACATGAAGTATGTAAAAGTAAGAAGAATTATCGTGTGAAGGTAATAGAATTATAGATAATATTTAAGATTTCCCCCCTTAATTTCAGTGTTACGTGCTTTTAAATAAAAGAGGAGAAAATACTCACCAGGAGTTCAAATCTTGGAAGATGAGTTTAGGACCAGGAGCCTGAGAGTATTTAAACCCATGTAATTTAAATCTATGAATCTCTGTAATCTAACAAATACAAGTAGTGAACCTATTGAACATTTTAGTTTCAAAATCTCAGAAATTTGATAAAAAATGACAAATTTTGTTTATTCTTTTATAGTGACCACATTATATCTTTTATAACAATAGGTGATCAAGAATAGCAAGACAGAAATCCCAGAGCTGGAGTTATTTCCTCGCTATCTTCTCTTCCTAAGACAGCAGCCTGCTGCTCGGACACAGCAGTCTAACATCTGGGTGAATATGGGTATGATGAGCCTGAGAATGTTTCCTCAGCATTTACCAAGAGGTAACTTAAGAATGCAGCAAGAATACCATGCATTTCTTTAAAAAAACAAAAACAACCAACTTGCTCAAAGTCTGGTGCCACTGTCCTAACACATACACCCATCTGCTTTCATACAGAATCAGTAAATCATCCGTGGGGCTTAGATCTATGGTCATGCGCAAGACTAGATGGGGTAGTGGCAAAGTCTCAGCATCAAACTGAGAAGAATTGTTTCCTTTTCTGGTTTTTAAACATACAAAGAAAATAAGTAGAATAAATTTCACATACATTTTTTCTTTGAAAAAAAGCCATTATAAATTACTTGTTTGCCCTAAGTTAGAATCTGCCAATTGATGACTGGTCTTTTCAACTCCACTCAAATTTCTGAAAAGTAATTCTTTTCACAATATCATATTTTTGTTTATTTGTTGGTGTTTTGGTGGGACTCTTTTGGCAAAAGAGTATCTTTCATGGTTGGTCCAAGGAGCCTTTATAAGAGATAACATAAAGTGAAGAATATATTTTTGAAAATTAAAGTGGCACATTTGCTTTGAAAAACATCAAGCCTGGCTTATCAAAATGACATGTAAGTTCCGATTTTAATGTATTACAGGCAAATATTCCCCTTTGATTTCTCTGTGAGGTTATACTTTATTGATGGGCAGGACTTGCTCTGTGCTCTTGCTTTGCAAATATTTGACATTGTTCTTCAGCAGAAATAATGAGTTACACATTTACACAAAGCCTGAGGCTTTGTGTAACAATGCCAGAATGTTACTAATATAACTTAGGATGCAAGAACTACCTGTGAACCCAAACCAACCCTATATTTGGAAATCAAATAGTTTTATGTCTTCCTTAAAGATTATATTCACAGAATATATGCAGATTCTTACACATTCCGTTTGGTAAGAATTATAGCAAAGCATTAGCTTCTGCCTAACCAAACTTTGTCTTTGGGGAAAATGTCAAAATCAAGGAACAGTGGAAACAGAATCACTATGAAACATTTTCTTGATTTAATTTTCCATTGAATAAAAGTATTCGCCTTGCTTCCATGACACCCATAGCATATATCTTTCTCAATTCTCTTTGAAAGATAACATGAGAGGCAAGATGTGTTGTTGCACTTTTAGTAAGTATTCTTTGTAACTCTTGTGCTGATCCTAGATTTTTGCTGTTTCTGTAAATTCCACTAAATTTGTTGGTGTTACTCAAAAACACAAAATTATGTGTAATAAGTGGCTGCCTGCTTAATGAGCTATGCTATAAAAACTGTCTAGAATTCAAATAAATTTCTTACATGGCTTAAGATAATAGAAATTGACTTGGACACTACACTTGCAAATGCTTCTGAATCCTAGAACTGGGTAGCTCCAAATTTATTCTTAATTTGAAACTTTATTCCTTACTAATTAGTTCAGAAATCAATCATTAATCATTTTGAAGTTTATGAAAATATGCTTTCTTGCTGTAATCTTATAACTAATCCTCTGATGTATAATTGGAAAATTTCGCTCTTATTTTCTGTCAGGAATTATCCTTTGCTTGCTGATAGTAAAAAACTTGCTAGAGTGTGTTTAAAAATTGATCATGGTTGGGTTTTGTTCTGTCATAACATATTTTTCATCTTTCTCATTAATGTATTAGGGCCGTTTACTAGACTCTTTAATTACTTTTGAAGTGATGGATGTATAAACTGTGACACAGTTAACAATGACTTAAATGTAGCCTTGTTGACAGATAAGGCTACAGGGTCTTTGTTTCTTATAGGTTTTTTTCAGCCTATTTTAGGTGAGCAAATTTTTTTTGGAAGTTCTTAAAAAAGCAGATGATACCAATACTTTTCTCTGATTTGTTGAAGTTTGTAGTGGAAGACTCAAAGGCCTTTAATAAGAGGAAAGAAGCTAAGTCTCCATTGGATGGGTGGAAAATTACCTGGCCTGTATAATTGTACCCTCAATGGATTATATTGATACACTAAGTTCATTTTTGTTTTGGGTTGCTCAGTTAACTATAACCTACTATAGCTAGAGAGGACATTTTAAGCTACAGCTCTTGCCTGCGTTTTTGGCTGAATAGTTAACCAAGGTTAGTTGATTGTTTTAGCAACCTATTTTTGATTTCCATCATCTCTTGTCACGTCATCCCCCTTCTCTTTAGAAGTAGCAGGTGGTTAATTAAACTTGGTATATTCTTTCTTCACTTTTCTCTCTTTCCCCTTATTGTCATTCTTTTTGTTTCTTAAGCCCTCTTGGAATTCAAGATCATGTCTGCTGTTATCTTATTTTGCAGGCAGGCCATATGGTTTTCCTGCCTCCTACCTTTTCAGCAGGGCAATTTTTTTTTTTGGCATGGGAAGGTTCTTGGTTTCACTTTAAACTCTGTTTGGCCATTGTAGAGTCTATGCCTATTTGGAATTTTAAGTAAAAGTTTCTTGTGTAATTGTACTACTGTGCCAGGTAATTGGGGCACTTAATTACTGAGAGTAATGGGATTAGTAATTCAAAGACAGTTTATTTTAAGAAAGTGGGTCAGGTTGTTAAATAACAAAAATTCAACCAAGTAAATTTTAAAGATCTAATTGGCTTTATTAATTGATTTATGGATCTGGCAACATCCTTTCTAGCAAGTAGAGGGGTGCTCCCAAGAACTACAGAAAGAAAAGTGGGGGTTAAAGATAGAGGAGTGGAAAAGAAACTTTTCACAAAGACTCCATTGTTTTAGGCAAGGTCTTGCTCTAAAAGAGAATAATAGGGGTCTATCAAATTTCCTAGTACTGACCTGGAAATTCCCATGTTGACTGGTTAAAGGTTACATTTCTAGGGGTTTAAAACTGTAGTTAGGTTAGGTATTAAGTGTTGGTTTATAGACTCACACCTTTAACGTAAGTGATCCCATTTGGGGCCAATGTTTTTTTTTTTTTTTTTTTTTTTTAATGAATCCAGTTTTCTGTGGAATTCTTTTTAATGAATTCAGTTATCTGTGGAATTCAGATCCAGTCCCATATGATCTTCCCCATTCTTAAATTGAATATTGATTTTGCTATTGAGTGTGACCCTGCTGAGGGCAGCCAAGGTACCAGTGTCTATTGTTGATACTTGCCACTCCTCTTGGGATCCAAATACTGCATGTTACTTGGGCCTCTGGTTTTATTGCTCTTCCGTTCAAAGTTAAGGCTTTGAATTTACTTTAACACAGTTGGTCTCCTGTCTGCATCTTAAAGCTTCTTAATTTATAAAATTATTAAACCTGTAATTCTGATTTCTCATCATTATTTCCTAAAACAATCATTGCTGAATGGGGCGCCTTTTTTTTTTTTTTTTTTTTACATCTACCTTTTTCCTTATTATGATTACTGTGACCATAGGCAATGTACCTTCTCCGAATGCACCATTAAAGCGGGTCTTAGCCTATACAGGCTGTTTTAGTCGAATGCAGACCATCAAGGAAATTCATGAATATCTGTCTCAAAGGCTACGCATCAAAGAGGAAGATATGCGCCTGTGGCTCTACAACAGTGAGGTAAGTCATTCCTGGTTGTAAGGTGACTTGTACACGTACTGACAAGATCCAAACAGTACAGAAGTATATACTGAAAATTCTTCACTCTCATCCTCTTAACCCTGTCTTCCATCCTCCTCTGATGTAGTGTTATTAATTGCTTATGTAGTCTTCCTAACATCGCAGTGTTTTCAGATTATACTCTGAAATTGGATCATAAGTAGTTTTAACCAGTTCTGTATCCCATTGTTCCCTCTTTTATCTTCCTGTGATCACCATTGAGAGGCAGTATAGTATAATAGTTAAGAGCACAATTCCTATAGCCACACCACCAGGAATTAAATCCTGGCCCTGCCACTTGTTTAGTTGTATAACCCAGAGCAAGTCACTTAACTGTCTCAATTTTCTCATGAAAATTGAATGCATTCCAACATAATAGTATCTCCCTTAGAATTAATAATAATATCCCTTAGAATTAATAACAACATAATAGTATCTTCCTTAACATTCCAACATAATAGTAACTCCCTTAGAATTAAATAACTTAATTTTGTGAGCACAAACAAAAACATGTAATTCTGCTGTAGAATTTTGATTTTGTATTTTTGGTTCCCAGTATGTTTCATCTTGATCATAAGTATGTTTACTGAATTTCATGCTGGGTACTAAAGAAAATTTCTTTAGTGCAAGTGCTTCAGAAAATCTAAATCTCAGTGAATTTTGGTTTGGTGTGTGATGAGTCTTCTCATCTCCCCAAAATTCTGTTATGATTTTGTTTTAGAGACAGAGTATTTGTTTATGACTTAGACATTGTTTTTCTCTCATTTTGCCACCTAAATTGTAAATATTTCTGAACAACTATAATATGCCAGATATCTGTCACAGGAGTTAGGGAACTACACGGACGTGTTTAAATTTTTAATTATTGTTCATTTTTACTTCCTTTTCTGTTTTAGGTTTAGTAATCAAATTAACAAAAACATTTCTTCCTCCATGCACAGAATTACCTTACACTTCTGGATGATGAAG
Organism: Lutra lutra; assembly: GCF_902655055.1. NCBI lineage: Eukaryota > Metazoa > Chordata > Mammalia > Carnivora > Mustelidae > Lutra > Lutra lutra. Next base: position 36,176,115 of record NC_062293.1, read on the forward strand.
ATCATAGATTGGAATATTTGAAAATCCAAGATGAGCAGCATCTAGTAATTGAAGGTATAAGATGGAAGCATGCATCTATATTAGATTTTAGGGGAAGAATTTAAAGATTTACATACTAATAATCTACTTTATAATTTTTCTGACTATTACTTGATCATTATATTCTTTATAGTAAGAAAAACCATTAAGCTCTTATGTAACCCTACATACTATGTAAATTGCTTTAAAAGAAAAATAATATCTGCATTCGTTGGTTGGCAAGGAATAGAAACATTAGGTGGAAACAAGTGAATTCGGTTGTAAGTGTACAAAATTTCAAGCTACCTTTTGGGTTTGAGTAAGAAAACTAACTCTCTGGCATAGTTAGTGGCAGAGGTTTTCATTAGTCATCAACACTGGTCACTCACGAACAGAACTTACTTGTATACTCACACATAGATCTACACACTGGCATGGGCAGGTCAGTGAAAACTTAAAATATATCTTTTCCTTTCCAGATTTTTGGAAACATTGCAGGCTGCCTTTGTATTATAATAAATTACTCTGACAGTTGTCATAATTTAAGAAGGAATTGTGATAATTCTTATGCATTAAGTTTAAGAGCTTTAATTACTTCTATAGATGTTTGAGTATAATTTTAATTCAGGTAGGCAATTGAGGGAATAGCTTACCAGTGAATTTGAATCAAGTGACTATAAAGTCCCCAGTATAAAAAGTTAGAATGGTTTCAGAATCAATTATGAAAATTAACTCAATTTTTTTCAATTTCTGATTTAGAAATAAAAACCTTTCTTTAAAAAAAAAAAAAAGAAGCAATTGATTTGAATGGGTAAGAAATTAACACATTCCTCTCTCTGTCTTGCCAGTTCGCAACAAAGATATGAGTTGGCCTGAGGAAATGTCGTTTATAGCAAACAGTAGTAAAATAGATAGACACAAGGGTAAGTGTCTGGTTAATTATTTCTAAAGAAATTATCTTAAAATTACTAAACTATTGAAGTGTTAACAACTTTAGGCTTTCTAGTTCAAAAGTGATTAGGACCCCTTTTTCTTTTTCCTGGAGCATCACATTTTTTTCTAACCTTGGCAATTACATAATTTGTATATATTTTTAAAGACATAATACTGGGAGAGAATTGTTTGAATTGTAAAAATCTATCATAGCAATTAAAGAGAATCATAGCTAATTTTAGATCACAGATGAGTTTAGATTACCGTGATCGCCAGTGATACTCTGTGAAAAACCTCTACTTCAGCATTCCAAGACCAGATAAAGAAGTATTAGCTCCATTTAGCTGATTAAAAAAATTATAAAAATCATTGCATCAAATACAAGTAACTGTTTGGTCTGCCTGTGACATCTTTCTATAGTTAGGCTTCCTTCTCATATTGTTTGTTCTAGTTCCCACAGAAAAAGGAGCCACCGGTCTGAGTAACCTGGGAAACACTTGCTTCATGAACTCAAGCATCCAGTGTGTTAGTAACACACAGCCACTGACACAGTATTTTATCTCAGGGAGACATCTTTATGAACTCAACAGGTAATATTTCTTGGTTCATTGCCCTCTTTTATGACTTTGATATGAATCCACTGTCACTTAAATCTCCTCTTCTAAACCCTGGGGGAGAAAAGTCTTATTTGCCCTATTTAGTATGAAATAAGGGACAAGGGATACTTCTCTCATTTATAAAGAAATTTGTGCGAAAATAGATGCTAGACATTTCTGTCCCCATGTGATTGTGATTTATGAGAATGTTTGGCAACAAATTTTCCTCTCAAACTTCTAGGACAAATCCTATTGGTATGAAGGGCCATATGGCTAAATGCTATGGGGATTTAGTACAGGAACTTTGGAGTGGAACTCAGAAGAATGTTGCCCCATTAAAGCTTCGGGTAAGCAGATTAAAATAATACTGAAGTATTAAGTCCTAAGCAGTTGTTTAAGTAACTGACTTTTTCTATATGCTTTTTATGTTTAGCTTTTTAGTTTTAGTTTAACTAATGTGTTTTAGATCTTTCATGAGAATAAACTGGATGTCAGATGCTTTTACTTGTTCAGATGTATGCAAAATACTGCTGTAGATGTAGTGTTAGGAAATGATCAAAGTCATAGTCTACATTTGGGTTGTCATTCAGTTTACTAATTTATCAAATATCTTGTATACATAGGAAATCTTCCTTTGTTAGTCCTTTACTGTTAGTAGTATGCTAACTGCAAGGTATACCTCTGAGCCTAATAAATGATACTCAGTACACTTTTTAATGTTACTAAGATAATTAGTTCTATCTATAGAATTTTTTAAAAGACTTTATTTATTTATTTATTTATTTGACACAGAGGGAGAGAGAGCCAGAGGGCACAAGCAGGGGGAGAAGGAAAAGTAGGCTCCCTGGGCTCGATCCCAAGACCCTGGGATCATGACTTGAGCCAAAGGCAAACACTTAACCAACTGAGCCATCCAAGACCCCCCATCTATAGAATTTTAAAAAGCAGCAAGAGGAATGCCTGGGTGGCTCAGTGGATTAAGCATCCAGCTCTTGATCTCAGCTCAGGTCTTGACCTCAGGGTGATGGAGTTTAAGTCCCATATTGGGCTCCACACTGGGCATAGAGCCAAATTAAAAAATAAGTTAATTAAAAATAGGAGCCAGAAAGAATGTAATTACTGAAGTCCATGGATACAAATTTTATATGTAGTGAAGTTACGATGATTTCTTAGGATTATTTTTAATCTTTATTTAAAAACAATACAAAAACTTTTTAGACTAAAAATTAATAATCATTATAGCTAAAAATTTGACTTCTTTTTTTTTTTTTTAAGATTTTATTTATTTATTTGTCAGAGAGAGGGAGAGAGAGCAAGCACAGGCAGACAGAATGGCAGGCAGAGGCAGAGGGAGAAGCAGGCTCCCTGATGAGCAAGGAACCCGATGTGGGACTCGATCCCAGGACGCTGGGATTATGACCTGAGCCGAAGGCAGCTGCTTAACCAACTGAGCCACCCAGGCGTCCCTAAAAATTTGACTTCTTAACCTAATAGCTAAAAATGTGACTTTTTAACCACTTCCAAGCATTACTCTAATTACTTTATGTGTATTAACTCAGTTAATCTTCTAAATAGTCCTAAAATGTAAAGCAATACTATTATCCTCATTTTATGGCTTAGGAAACTAAGGCCCAGGGCAGTTAAATAGCTTGCCCAAGATTATAAGCTAGTAAGTCAGTCCCCACATTTAAACAGGCTATTCTGCCTCCAATAATAAAAGTTAGGATACAAGACTAGAAAAGTTAACCGTAAAAGAAAACACTTTTTCAATGAGAGCAAATGCTATTTTAGTATTTCTGTCCTACATGTCTTAAATAATATCTGTGTGCCTAAAGAACTGTTTGCTTATATGATACTGAACTGGAACACAGTATTGTCCAAAATACCTTTTTTTCCTTGTCATTTGAGATTAAGACTAGAAAGATTTCATGATTATTCAAAATATATTTGCTGAAATCAAGGCAGACTAAATATTATTTACCTTCTCATAATGCTGCTGAATGAATTATGGGACATGTTCATTCCAAATTTTATGTGGTAGCAAATAATGAGTTTGATTCCTGTTATATTTATAGTGGACCATAGCAAAATATGCTCCCAGGTTTAATGGGTTCCAGCAGCAAGATTCCCAAGAACTTCTGGCTTTTCTCTTGGATGGTCTTCATGAAGATCTCAACCGAGTCCATGAGAAGCCATATGTGGAATTGAAGGACAGCGATGGCCGACCAGACTGGGAAGTAGCTGCAGAGGTTTGTCGATTTTGAATTTTTAATGTAAGCAATAGATCAGATGTTCTGGCCACAAACGTGTGTCACACAACTTAAATGCTAATTAAACTATTAACATTTAATTTAATTGAACTATTCTGTGATTTTACTGTGAAAGTGAAGGAATTTATATTTCTCTGTTTAATTCTTATTCAGTAACACCAAAACAAAGCATCTTTAATGCAAGTTTTAGAATTTAGTCGCTTTTTACATTGTAAACTTTTGGGAAAAAATATAGGAATAATTATTCAGTAGAACTTGGGAGTCCCCTTAATTGCTAAAATAATGTGTACAGTCACCAATAGGCATGTTTTATCTACCTTTAATGGACAGAGAACTTTAATACTCACCATTGTCACCATGGTAAGAACAAAAAAAATAGGATTTCCCGTCTGTATTTAATATGTAGGTTGAACAAAAAGAATCAAAGTCCATTCAAGAACTGGTTTTCTGTACTATCTCAGTAGATGGTACATTTTAAATTACATATCTGTACTGTAAATTTACAGGCAGAAAGCTTCCATATTTTTTTTTAATTTAATTTTTTTTCAGTGTTCCAAAATTCATTGTTTATGCACCATACCCAGTGCTCCATGCAGTACGAATGAAGACTAAGGATTGTTTTTTTTTATTGGAGTATAGTTGATATACAATGTTACATTAGCTTCAGAGGATTATATTCTTGACATTTAAACCTAATAGATTTAGCCAGTTTATTTGAATTTGTGTAGAAATAATTATCTTTTGAATTTTAGAAAAAAAAAGTTCTCTAATTTTTTTTCCTTGCTAGGCCTGGGACAACCATCTGAGAAGGAATAGATCAATTGTTGTAGATTTGTTCCATGGGCAGCTGAGGTCCCAAGTCAGATGCAAGACATGTGGGCATATAAGTGTCCGATTTGACCCTTTCAATTTTTTGTCTTTGCCACTACCAATGGACAGTTATATGCACTTAGAAATAACAGGTAGGTCACAAAGTTCTGAAAAATTACTTAACTTCAATGTCTTTTACCTTATTCAGGTAACCTGAGTTTGTAAGTATAGTCATTTCTTTATAATGCATTCTCATAAAAATTGGCCAGCATATTATAATCTAGCAATCTAATTTTAAGAATAATTTGTGGTTTGAAAGACCTGGAATAGGGGTCCAAGCCTTGTACCCACCGATTCCTCTATTAGTTTCATACATGCCAGAAACTCTTTAAAATCTTGCAAGGCCATTCACATTTCTATAGCAGATGAACATCAAAAAATAATGATTGCACTCAGCATCATCCCTAAGTACCATCTATTATAATTTACATATAAAATAAAAATTCTAGACTGAGGGGCACCTGGGTGGCTTAGTCGGTTAAGCGTCTGCCTTCAGCTTAGGTCATGATCCCAGGGTCCTGGGATTGAGCCCCACTCTGGGCTCACTGCTAAGCAGAGGGTCTGCTTCTGTCTTTCCCTCTGTTCTTCCCCCTGCTCATGTTCTGTGTGTGTGTGTCTGTGTCTCTCTCAAATAAATAAATAAAATCTTGTAAAAAAAATTCTAGACTGAAATGTTTGTTATTTCCAAGTCTCACACATACACACACATAGGAAAGCTTTCAGTGAAACCTGTATTTTACTGATAAAAGATGTTTTTCCTTTACTAGTTATTAAGCTGGATGGTACTACCCCTGTACGATATGGACTACGACTGAATATGGATGAAAAGTACACAGGTTTAAAAAAACAGCTGAGCGATCTCTGTGGGCTTAAATCAGAACAAATCCTTCTGGCAGAAGTACATGGTTCCAACATAAAGGTAATATTAACTATTCTTTCTAAGAAAACCTTGATTCCATCCTTCAAAGATCATAGTTTTCTCAGGGCACCTGGATGGCTCAGTCACTTGGGTGGCTAACTCTTGATTTTAGCTTAGGTCATGATCTCGGGGTCTTGGGATCAAGCTCCCGTGGCCATCTCCTTGCTCGGCAGGGAGTCTGTTCCCTCTTCCTCTGCTTTTCTCCCTGCTCTAGCTCTCTCAGATAAGTAAAATCTTTTAAATTTAAAAAAAAAAAAATCACAGTTTGGTCAATTAATGACTGAAGGAGATAATAAAATGCAACAGAGACTGAACAAAAAAATTTCTCAAGTTTCCCATTCCAGAAATTTTAAAAAGGGTTATCTACCAGCATTAAAAAGTAATAATAGTAGTGGCATTTTTAAAAAATAGAAACATGTAAGTCCAGTGCTATCTATATGGAGTAATCTAGCTATGTCACTGCAGTATAGAATTACCCTAGTGACTACTGCTGCTACACTTTATGGTCCTCCTATATTACTATGCTCACTAGAATTCTTCCTAGGTTAAAATACATAGTTATAAATGTGTTCTTTTATTATTTCTTTATTAATATATACACCTGGCCTTTCAATACACTAAGTTAGAGAGCAAAGGCAAATGACATAAATCAGTCCTTTCTGCATACCAGCTGGAAAAAAATAAGCAATTTAATAAATATATATACATTATATATAATGTGGAATATATTATATATACATTATATATAATGTGGATATACATATATATTGCCTACATATATAATATATATATTGCCTAAAACTAATATACACCATATGTTAACAAACTAGAATTTAAATAAAAACTTGAGGGGCCCCTGGGTGGCTCAGTGGGTTAAAGCCTCTGCCTTCCGCTCAGGTCATGATCTCGGTCCTGGGATCGAGCCCCACATCAGGCTCTCCGCTAAGAAGGGAGCCTGCTTGCCCCTCTCTCTCTGCCTGCCTCTCTGCCTGCTTGTGATCTCTGTCTGTCAAATAAATAAAAAATTTTTAAAAATAATAAAATTAAATAAATAAAAACTTGAAACAGGGGCACCTGGGTGGCTCAGTGGGTTGGGCCTCTGCCTTCAGCTCAGGTCATGATCTCAGGGTCCTGCTATTGAGCCCCGAGTCAGGCTCAGTCAGCTCTGCTCAGTGGAGAGCCTGCTTCCCACTCTCTCTCTGCCTGCCTCTCTACCTACTTTTGATCTCTCAGTCAAATAAAATCTTTCAAGAAAAAAAAACTCGAAACAAAAAAATAAATAAATATAGGTGGGTGGGGGTGGAGTAACTGGGTATCAGGCGTTAAGAGGGCATGTGATATAATGCACAGTGGATGAATAACTGAACTCTGCATCTGAAACTAATGCTACACTGTATGCTAACTAATTGAATGTATTTGTTTTTTTATTGCAAGATTTTATTCATGATTTAAGAGAGAGGAAGCTAGAGAGGGCACAAGGGGGGTTGAGGGCAGAGGGAGAAGCAGGCAGAGGGAGGAGCAGACTCCCTGCTGAGCAGGGAGCCCAATGTAGGACATGATCCTGGGACTCCAGGATCACGACCTGAGTGAAAGGCAGACGCTTAACTGACTGAGCCACCCAGGCGCCCAACTAATTGAATTTAAATAAAATAAGCTTAAAACATTTTTCAGTAAAATAATAAGTATGTTGCCTACCCTGAATTGAGCTCCTACCATTGGTATTATAACATTTATCTTTGGGCTTTCTTAACAAACTCACCTAATTAATGTTTTTCTCATGTGTAAAGCAAAGGTAAGAGCTCTCTGAGTTTGGTGTTTAGATGCTTGAAATGAAGGACCAATCTTAAGGAGCCAGTTATGGAAAACATACTTTTTTCCTATGGAAAGGGATAATGGTTTTGTCAGTAAGGTTAGTTTTAGTTTTCAGCCAGTTTATCAAGCTTTCATCTTTTAGTTGTTTGAGAATTATTGTCTTTTTGTTTGTTTTATTGGTGAAAGCATCTAAAACATTAGCTTGTATGTATCAGAGAGAATGATTTTCCATTTTATCTGAAAAATTTCCCCTTCTCATCTTATCTTTTTTTTCTGTAGAATTTTCCTCAGGACAACCAAAAAGTACGGCTCTCAGTGAGTGGGTTTTTGTGTGCATTTGAAATCCCCATTCCTGGATCTCCAATTTCAGCTTCTAGTCCAATACAGACAGGTAAGATAGAACTAGAGCTCCCTCTTGTGATTTTAGCTTTAAATATTGGCCTAAGAGCTTATATTTGTTTGAGCTAAAGATATTTGGGCAAAAGAACTTTGGAGCCTGACGGAAACCTTGGTGATCATTTGGCTCAAATTCCGCATTTTTTAGATGAAAAGCCTAAAATTCAGGCAATACAAGTGACAGGTAGATGGTTAACTAAATCTTCCACTGGAATTCAGATTTCTTAATTCTTTTTATCTGACATTAACATGGCAATAGATGGTGTAAGAGATATATACAATCAGAAAATAAAACCATAAACATAGCTAAAAAAGAATCTGTTTTAGGGTTGGGATGGAAAATAAAAACAAAAAAAAGTTACTGTTTATTTAATATTGCATGTGATTTGATACAGTTGTCTTAGTCTTTTTGACCATATAGTATTGTTTGTCTGTCCTATAACCTTTTCCATCCAATAGAATATCCACTAGTCACATGGAGTGTTGAGCACTGTTGAGACTGAAACAAATGCATTTTTAATTAAATTTAAATTTAAAAAGTGTTTTTCATCATCATTTGTAACAAATATATTCCTTTGGCTGGTGAGGTGTTGCTAATGGGGGAGGCTTTGCATTTGTGGGAACAAAGGGTATATGGGAAATCTGTGTACCCTTCCTTTTTAGTATGCTATATATATAAAGTGGCTCTAAAAAATAAAGTATTTTATTAAAAAGATTACAAAAAAGGCAACATTTAGCTAGAGACCACTGTATTCAACTAAACATTTTTAAGAGAATGGAGAAATGAATTTGTAGAGGAAGAAGAAGATAAGAGAGAACTGTTTGCATGCAACAATATGGTGCTGATCGAGGTTCTTAAAAAAATTTTACTTAAACTTTTCAGAAAACTTTCCAGCAGTTACTCTTGGTTTGTTATTTAGTCTTAAATGTGAGTTATAGAAGTAGAATCTGAAATTAAAATCTTCCAATCTAGAATTATTATTTGAACTATGATTTCTCCCCGTCCTTTGCTAAAAGAGAATCTACTACAGTGGTCTGGGTCCCCACATTATTTGAGAAAAGAGCAAAGGTGAAGGCACCAGAAGCTTATTATGCTGTACTTATCTTTAAATTTGTAGATTTCTCCTCTTCCCCATCTACAAATGGAATGTTCACTCTAACCACCAATGGGGACTTGCCCCGACCAATATTCATACCGAATGGAATGCCAAACACTGTTGTGCCATGTGGAACTGAGAAGAACTTCACAAATGGAATGGTGAATGGTCATATGCCATCTCTTCCTGACAATTCCTTTACGGGCTACATCATTGCAGTCCACCGAAAAATGGTTAGTTTAATGTTAGGCAAGTTATTGCTGGTCTTGCCAGTGTCATTTGTGAAACATAGCCACTTTCTGTCTTTGGAGCATCTTCATTGTGTTCACTTTCAATGTATTATGATGATATTGTATGTGATTAGAGCCGGGATTTGTTATCACACATGCTGACCTATGTATGAAATGACATTCCTCACTCATATTAAACAGCAATAAGATAGCTGGTACATCAGAATACTACTTTCTTTTAACGGTTTCTGTCTCCTATGTTACATACGCATGTACACCTTCTCTGCCACATAAATGTGGATACCTTTGGAGATTGGTTGGTTGGTTGGTTGGTTGGAGAGAAACAAGGATGTTCTTGGGTAAAACATGTTGTTTCCTAGGACTGCTATAAAAAATTAGCACAAACTTGGTGATTAAAACAACAGAAATGTATTCTTTCATACATAGTTCTAAAGGCTGGAAGTCTAAAATCAAGACGTCTGAAATCAACAGGGCTGTGCTCCCTCCAAAGGCTTTAGGGGAGAATCCTTCCTTGTCTCTTCCAGCTTCTGTAGGCATTTCTTAGCTCAGAACTCCAATCTGTGCCTCCTCCTTTACGTGGTCTTCTCCTTCTCCCTTTGCTTTTCACTAATAAGATTTACTGATAAGAACACTTGTCATTAGATTGAGAGGCCATCCAGATATGAGGATTTCTCAACCTCAAGAGCCTCAAGTTAATTACATTTGCAAAAACTATTTTGCCAAATAGGGTCACATTCACAAGTTCAGGGGAGTTAGGATGTAGACATATCTTTTGGGGAGCCACCATTCAATCCACTACGGACATCGGTTGTCATAGTATGAAAAAAATTAAGTACCTAGAAATAAACTACAATAGACATATAAGGCATCTATATGGAAAACGATAAAATATTGACAAAAACTTTAAAAGACTCAAATATTTGAAGGACTAGACCATGTTCATGGATTAGAAGACCCAATATTTCAAAGATACCAGTTCTCCACAAACTGATCTACAGATTCAAAGCACAATCCCAATGAAAATTCTAACTCTGTGTATAGATGATTGTGTATGTATAACTCGATAAGCTGAATCTAAAATCGAAGTACAGGGATGCCTAGCTGGGGGTAGAGCATGCAACCCCTGATCTTGGGGTCTTGAGTTTAAGCCCCATGTTGGGTGTAGAGCTTACTTTAAAAAAAAAAAAAAGGTAGAAGTACAAAGCACCAAAATAACCAAAACATTCTTGAAGAAAAATAAAGCATGAGGAATTGAGCTACCAGATACTATAATTTTATAACACTACAGTACTTAAGACATTGTGATATTGGTGTGAGAAAAGACAAGTAGACCAGTGAACTAGAATAGAGAGCCCAGAATCAGGTTCACAAACGTAGGAACACTTGATTTATGACAAAGATGGCATTGAAGATCAATGAGAGAAAGACAGTTTTCTCAGTCTCTCTCACCACACCGTGTTCAATTCCAGGTGGGCTATAGAACTAAATGTGAAAGCAAAACAATAAAACAATGCCCAGAAGATATTAAAGGTGAATACATTCATGACCTTGATGTAGGGAAAGACTGCTTAAATAGGGTACAAAAAGCACTAACCATAAAGGAAAAGATTAACAAATTGATTATCATTAAAATTAAGAACTTTAGTTCCATCAAAAGACACCATTAAGAGAGTAAAAAGGCAAGCCTTGGAGTAGAAGATGTTTGTAATGCCTATAACTGCCAAAAGGCTCAATCCAGAAAATACAAAGGGCTTACATAAATTATTAAGAAAAAAGCAGTTCCATAAAAAATGGTTGATATTTAAATAGGCACTTCACAGAAAGGATATTCAGATAGCCAGTAACCATATCAAAAAGTGATCAGCCACACTATGAACCAGGGGAATGCAAATTAAAGTCACATTACCCTATCAGTGTACACCCACCAGAAGAGCTAAGATTAAACAGGTTGATAGCGTTGGTAAGGATATTTGAGCAACAGGGACTCTCATACCCTGCTATTAAAAGTATAAATTAATATAGCTCTTTTAGAAAATAGTTACCTAGTTAAAGATAAATCTTCTTTTTAAGCATCTAAAAACAGACATGTGTACCAGGAGATATATACAAGAATATTCATTCAGATAACAGCATTATCTGTAATATCCTCTCTCTCTCTGCCTACTTGTGATCTCTGTCTGTCAAAAAAAAAAAAATCTTTAAATAATCTCTACACCCAAAGTGGGGCTCAAACATTATAATCCTGAGATCAAGAGTCCCATGTGCCACCAAATGAGCCAGACAGGCACCCCTTGCCACTATTTATTTAAGCTTAGTTAAATAGATGATTCTAAGACCACATTTCATGTGTTGATGTTTTTACAAGACTCACTATGCCCTTTAATTTCTTCTTTCAAAGTACTTAAGTACTTGAATTTACCATTTCTTCATTTTCCCTGCCACTTTCTTTCAGACCTTATTGCTATCATGGTTGAATTACTTTGAAAGTAGTTTTTTTTTTCTATTCCCTTCTACAAGGTACAAAAAGAAAAGGAATAAGGCAAGGCAACATAAGCAATATTCAGAAAATAAAGGGAGAAATAGAAAAACAGTATTGACATGACAGCTAAAGGGCAAGTCAATTTAAAAGAAAAAAAAAAGTAGTTTACATGGGCTAGAGAAGTCAAAAAGTGAAAACTACAGTTTCACAGTGTAACCTAGTAAAAAAATGAGGAAGTTCTTTGCATAGTCATGTCAAATGAGTTATTTCAACTGAGAGGAAAAGTTATTAGGAGACAGCAAAAGGAGAATTTCTGGTGTAGGAAAGTGGGAGTGTTACCCTTAGGGAAACTGAGCAGAATCTCTGTAAGGTACTGGGAGAAGTTACCCTCAAGAGGATGAAAATTTTGTGTGGGTTTAGAAAAGAGTTACACTGATAAGAGTAGAGGAAAGAGATCATTGCTTAGCTGATCTCATTTAGTCTTATTTAGTTAAGTAAGTCATCTGCGGAGAGTGGAAGAATAGTAGAAGTTCAAGTAGAGAAGAACTAATCTACGTTTTTAGTTTTTTTTTAATTTTTTTATTTTTATTTTTTTTAGAAGATGTTATTTATTTATTTGTCAGAGAGAGAGGGAGAACACAAGCAGGCAGAGCAGCAGGCAGAGGCAGAGAGAGAAGCAGGCTCCCCGCTGAGCAAGGAGCCCGATGCGGGACTCGATCCCAGGACCCTGGGATCATGACCTGAGCCGAAGACAGCGGCTTAACCAACTGAGCCACCCAGACGTCCCCGTTTTTAGGTTTTTAAAAGTTCTGAATTCTAAAATAGTTCTGAATTTATCCACATTTCTCTGAGTCTTGTAAAAACATCAACACATGAAATGTGGTCTTAGAATCATCTATTTAACTAAGCTTAAATAAATAGTGGCAAGGGGTGCCTGTCTGGCTCATTTGGTGGCACATGGGACTCTTGATCTCAGGGTTGTAAGTTTGAGCCCCACTTTGGGTGTAGAGATTATTTAAAGATTTTATTTATTTATTTATTTATTTTTTATTTGACAGACAGAGATCACAAGTAGGCAGAGAGAGAGAGGAAGGGAAGCAGGCGCCCTGCTGAGCAGAGAGCCCGATGCGGGGCTCGATCCCAGGACCCTGGGATCATGACCTGAGCCAAAGGCAGCGGCTTTAACCCACTGAGCCACCCAGGCGCCCCTGTAGAGATTATTTAAAAAGAAAATCCTTTAGGGGCACCTAGGTGGCTCAGTCAGTTAAGTGGCTGCCTTTATCTCAGGTCATGATCCCAGAGTCCTGGGATCGAGTCCTGCATCCGGCTCCCTGCTCAGCCGGGAGTTTTGTTCTTCTTCTCCCTCTGCCTGCTGCTCTGTCTGCTTGTGCTATTTCCCTCTGTCAAATAAATAAATAAAAAGTAAAATAAAATCTTTTGAAAACTTTTACTTAAAAAAAAAAATAATGGCAAGATAAAATGCTTGAGAATCTGAAATGAAAGTCTTTTCCCCTAGAAACTAGATAACCTTTAGTGAGTTTCTAAGTTGTTGATTTAGCTTCTGTAAGTACTACACAGAGACCATACTTAAAAAATTAAATGTCCTGGGGCACCTGGGTGGCTCAGTGGGTTAAAGCCTCTACCTTCGGCTCAGGTCATGATCCCATGGTCCTGGGATCAAGCCCCGCATCGGGCTCTCTGCTCAGCAGGGAGCCTGCTTCCTTCTCTCTCTCTCTGCCTACTTGTGATCTCTGTCTGTCAAATAAATAAGAATTAAATGTCCTAAGTGCTAGGCAGCTTTTTTAAAAAAATTAACATATAATGTATTATTTGTTTCAGCAGCACAGGTCTGTGAATCATCAGTCTTACACAATTCACAGCACTCACCATAGCACATACCCTCCCCAATGTCCATCACCCAGCCCCTGCTAGGCAGTTTTTTTCAGTAATTCAGTAATTCTGAAAAAATTCTAATTTTTTTCAGTAACTCTAACCAACCTTTCTATTACATTAAACTTTTGTTTTATTAAGCAGCTATTTCCAAGCTACTTCTGTGTAGTATCTCTATATTAAGGAATATCATAAAAATCTCAACATACTAAAAGCAAATATTTTTAAAGTGTACCTTTTATTCTATCATGTAATTAAAAAAAAAAACTAAAGTCACTCAGCTACTTTTAGGAAGATGCATAAGTTTTTATAACATTAATTGGCTGGGTTTTGTACCTTTCCAAAAGTTTGAGAATTATGCTGTAACAATAGCTATCACCACCTTACTAGAAAATTGCATTTTGAGGGAGTTTTGGTTTACTGGCATACTTTCTAGAGAAAGGATTTTAATTGCTTTTAAAAGCCTTGAGCTCTGAAACTATCACTAGTTTTTATGTATGATTCAGTATGTGTGAGAAATATTTATCAGAGAAAACTAGTTTGAAAATACTAAATGCTGAAAATGTCTGTTTGATAGATAACAGCTCTGAAACTGGCAATACCTCAACCTTTCAGTGACTCCACTTTAAATCACCAGTCTCTTCATATTAATAAAAAATGGTTCTGTCAATAAGGGGAGGTGTGATAGTGACGCCGAAAATAACGATGTCTGTTACTGGCAGTCTTAGAAGAGTGAAAAGGAGGAATCAAAGACCTGTCTTCTCAGCCTTCTCTTTTGTTTGTACATACAGATGAGGACAGAACTCTATTTCCTTTCATCTCAGAAGAATCGCCCCAGCCTCTTTGGAATGCCACTGATTGTTCCATGTACCGTGCATACCCGGAAGAAGGATTTGTATGATGCGGTTTGGATTCAGGTGTCTCGATTAGCCAGCCCACTCCCGCCTCAGGAAGCCAGTAACCATGCTCAGGATTGGTGAGTTTAGGGGATCAGCCTAGACCTGTGGTTTCCAAACTCAAGAAGAAGAATTTCTGTGAATTCTGTGTGATCCATAGGATACTTTCCATGTTAGGTTAATCACTTGTCGAACAACCATCCAGAAAGTATATAATTCAACCATTTGGTTTGATCTTTGAATAGGAGACTATATAGCTTCCTTTCATCACCTAGACATTCTAGTGTCTAAAAATCCTTTCATTCTCTGGGACGCCTGGGTGGCTCAGTTGGTTGGACAACTGCCTTCGGCTCAGGTCATGATCCCGGAGTCCCGGGATCGAGTCCCGCATCGGGCTCCCAGCTCCATGGGGAGTCTGCTTCTCCCTCTGACCTTCTCCTCGCTCATGCTCTCTCTCACTGTCTCTCTCTCAAATAAATAAATAAAATCTTTAAAAAAAAAAAAAATCCTTTCATTCTCTAATCTCTTACCTAAAATCCTTCCTGCTAATGCTTTAAATCCTTCAGGTAATATCCTTGACTTCTGTTATTGCAAAACTAGAGACTATGAATTCACCAGGAAATTTGTATCCTCTAGTGTGCGTTTCTATATATGAACTCTAAAAAATTCCCATGCCATAACAAATGATTCAGTTAGATTATTTCCATACTATGTCAGTTTAACACAGAATAATATCATAAGTCTAGGTAAAGAAAATAAACATCTTCTGTTTTCTTTCCATTCCTCCTACCAGTGTTCTATTAGATTCGTAAATATATTTATTTGTAATAATTGTTGGGATCATGATGCATTACTTATATCTGAACTGAACTACTGTTTATTATCTTGTCATAGTGCAGGTGAGAGCTCAGCTTCTGTGTTAACTGAATAGAAGTTCTCTTTGCAGATAGGTTATGGCATGGGGTTTTTTGATGACTAGGGTAAGGCTTAAGCATAAATCTTAAAGGAAAACTGCAAATAATAAGGAATTTAGTTGAGGAATGTTGTGCTTAGTAAAAATGACAGTAGGCGGGGCGCCTGGGTGGCTCAGTGGGTTAAAACCTCTGCCTTCAGCTCAGGTCATGACCCCAGGGTCCTGGGATCAAGCCCCGCATCAGGCTCTCTGCTCGGCGGGGAGCCTGCCTCCCCCTCTCTCTCTCCCTGTCTCTCTGCCTACTTGTGATCTCTGTCAAATAAATAAATAAAATCTTAAAAAAAAAAAAAAAAGACAGTAGGGCAAGATTAAATTTGAAGCAAAAGTCTTACTGAATTGAAGGACTTCCAAATGAGGACTTTTCCCAGGGTTTGCTAATGAATTAGATATAGAGTATGAGGGAAAGAGAAATCCAAGCTTGGTTTTCAGCCTTAGGACTTGTTTGTGAATGGTGTTAACACTTAATGAATGGAAAAACTGAGAAAGGAGTATGTTTGGGCAAGAGATGACAGGAATCAAGTTAAATTCAAGATGTAGGTTATATTTTCAAGTAGGAAATAGAATTAGGTGTCCTTTGCTAGAGATAGAAACATAGGTGTCAACAGCAAATAGTTGATATTTAAAGCCTTGAGACCAGATGGTATCATTTAGGGAGTAAGAATTAGAGAAGACACCCACAATCTAATTCCTGATCCCTTCCAACATTTAGAGGTTGAAAAATGACAACAAAAGAGATTGAGAAGGAACAGCGAGTGATGTAAGAAGAAAATCAAGAGTAAGTCGTGTCCCAAAAGTTAAGTGAAGAAGTGTTTAAAGGAAGATCTGGTCAATTTTGAGTGCTGCAGAGAGATTGAGAAGGGGACTGGGAACTGACCACTGGACTTGATAAAATGGCAGTCTGTGGTGACCTTCGCAAAAGCTGTTTTAGTGGAGTAGTGTAGATGAAGGCATGGAGGTTAGACTAGGTAAGAAAAAAGTGCTTCTACGAGCAATAAAAAAGATAATAAGAGTTCACCTTTTAAAGATAACACACTGAAATATTAATGAAAATGATAAAATGCCTCTAATTCCCTTCAAAAATAATTAATGGGTCACAATAACCAAGAGCTAGAAACTGTTTATGTTCATAAACAGACAAATGGATAAACAAAATGTGGTGTACCATATAATGGAGGATTCGCCAACCATAAAAAGGAATGAAGTTCCCGTACACACTACAGCATAGATGTACCTTGGAAACATTATACTAAGTGAAATAAGCCAGACACAAAAGGACAAATACTGTGTGATTTAACTTTTATAAGATATCTCAAGTAGGAAATTCATAGACAGAAAGTAGATTAGAGGTTACCAAGGTTTGGGAGAAGAGCTGTAGGGGAATTATTATTGCTTGATGGGTACAGAGTTTCTCTTTGAGAAGATGAAAAATTCCTGAGATGGATAGTGGTGATGGTTGCACAACATTGTGAATGTACTTGATGCTACTGAATTGTATACTTAAAAATGGTTAAATGGTAAATTTTATGTATATTTTAGCTTTTTTTTTTTTTAATGGAATAAAAGAATCTTACGGAGGTAGGTAAGGGTATAGATGAAATAAAAGTGCCCAAGAGTTGATGATGATTATAGCCAGGTGACAGATACCTGGGGTTTCATTGTCTAGTTCTCCATTTTTGTGAGCGTTAATGTCAGTAAGTTTGCATGTTTACATTAGAGGGACAAATTCCTAGAATTGAGGATCTGTATAAAAGAATATTTTGAGGGACAGTGGACAAGGAGAAAAGTGAGGATTTGAGGACAGCGATGAGGAATTTCTCTTCGGTCCCTGGGGGCCTGGGTGACTTAGTCACTTAAGCATTTGCCTTGGGTCCAGGTCATGATCCTGGGGTCATGCCCCACATCAGGCACTCTGCTCAGCGGGGAGTCTGCTTCTCCCTCTACCTTTGCCCCTCATTCTTGCTCTCAGGCACGTGCTCTCTAATACATAAAATCTTTTTAAAAATAAATAAATAAGAAGTAAATAAAAAAGAAATTTCTCTTTGGCCAAAGAATTGTTAAAGTAGTGATACTTGAATAAGTGATTTAAAAGGATAGGAGATGGATGGTCGTTGCAAAGCAGGATATTTGGAACTGAGATTTTTGGAGGTCGTAAATTCCTTATCGTGGCTTCATTATCTTTGGCAACCACGTAGTAGCCAGTACCAATTGCCAGATATGCTGTCCTTCATTGCTTCTTATTGGGGAAAGGATGAATACATATTTTTTTAAGTTGGAGAATTCAAGGCTCTCTTGCAGCTAAAAGACATTACTCTGAGAATGTTATGTACCTTATAGCTTTGAGTAGTTAAAGCAGGGAAGAAGAGTGCCTCTCTTGAACCACATCAGGGTTCTCATTAAAGAAAGCTTCTAGTCAGCTCTTCTAAAAAACCATTATGAGGGGTGCCTGGGTGGCTCAGTTGGTGAGACGGCTGCCTTCGGCTTAGGTCAGGACCCAAAAGTCCCACATCGGGCTCCCCCTGCTCTGTGGGGAGCCTGCTTCTCCCTCTCCCTTTGCCTGCCACTCCCTCTGCTTGCGCTCTTTCTTTCTCTCTCCATGAAATAATTAAAATCTTTAAAAAAAAAAAAAAAATACGACCTTTCAGCCTTCTGTGCTGTGTCAATGTTCTTGTCATGGAAAGATGTAATTATTTTAGTTTAATGTGAATTAAATCTTATGATAGAATTAGAACTGAAGGATAATTGGTATTTGATTTCATAATTTGCTGCTCTTATAAAATTTGCGTGGACCACATGGACTGTCTTATTAGAGACATCTGGCAATCTAGTCTGTCTACCCTTCTGTATGCAGGGATACAGCGTGGGAGCCCTGAGTGTGGTTGGTACAGGGCTGCTGCTAATGGGTTAAGATAACCAGCATCGAACCATCACCATGAGCCTACTGCTATGACAGATGTCCCTGCCTTGGGTTACTTTAAGAGAAAATGAAAAGGATTTGAGACCTCAAATCAGAAATGTTTTTTATACTCTGGTTTATGTTCTGTTTCAGTGATGACAGTATGGGCTATCAATATCCCTTCACTCTACGAGTTGTGCAGAAAGATGGGAACTCCTGTGCTTGGTGCCCATGGTATAGGTAAAGTGATCTTCTGCAAAGGAAAAATCTTAGTAGAATTGCAACTTGAGATATTATACCTTTTTTATAAGGTTTCCAGTTTTTGGAAGTAATACTGAATAATGAGAAGCTTAAAATAAACTTGGGAATTTTTTACTGATCTTTTCCTTATAATGAGGTCTATAGCTTAGTTTTGCTCTTGAGCCTTAGCTGGTTCTGTAAAC
This sequence comes from Lutra lutra, assembly GCF_902655055.1. NCBI lineage: Eukaryota > Metazoa > Chordata > Mammalia > Carnivora > Mustelidae > Lutra > Lutra lutra. The sequence continues at coordinate 36,194,851 of NC_062293.1, forward strand.
TGTGCTCCTCATCAAATTCATAGTTTATGATCAACATTTATTATTTTATACTTTCTGCTCCTTAAATATAAATCAGTTTAGCAGTTCTGAACCCAGTAGAACATGGTCTCCTTACTAGACTTCCCTGGAAGTCTGTTTTTTATTTTTAGAAGAATTATGGAGATTGATTGGTCATTACTGTTGCAGTTTAGAAAATACCTGAGTACTGAAGTCAGCCTTCGGAGAACTGTAATAGACTTAGCAAACAACCTAAATAGCACTGAAGCCTTGGCTTTGTCATGGTCCCTCCCCTCCCATAAAACTTTATATGCATTTATTTAATGTGCCACTTTACGAACAAGGAAATAGGGATTGTTATATCAGATGAGTTATCCTACCTCAGAGCATTAAATAACTAAATTTAGAATTTTCTTACAGGTGTATTATCTCAAATGTCCAATTCCCATGTCATTTATTTGCCATAAAGTCCACTTATATGGATTAAAAATGTCTGTCCACTGCACTGAAAAAAACAGAGACTTGAGAAGTGATAAGCGTGCTTCCATGAAATAATAATATTAATGTATATTCATGCATTGATCAGTCTTAAGTTAGAGGCCCATGACTGACTGTGAACCCAAGAAAGAAAGGGAGAATATTCCTGATAAAGAAAATTTGGATTCTTTCATAATGACTCCATCCTTCAGTAGATCATTTTCCTCCCTTTAGATTTTGCAGAGGCTGTAAAATTGATTGTGGGGAAGATAGAGCTTTCATCGGAAATGCCTATATTGCTGTGGATTGGGACCCCACAGCTCTTCACCTCCGCTATCAAACATCACAGGAAAGGGTAAGTACTCAGGGCCACCATAAGATGGTGATTGTGATTTGTGAACATTTTCCCAGTTTAACTGTATTATGCCATTTCTGTTTTAGATTATCTAAATCATGAATCAGAAGAATATTCGTTGGTATTCTCTATAGCACTTAATATACTGGCATGGTTACATGGATGTTTCAGTTTTCCCACTTCTGGAGTCAATTGTATTGGGGCCTTATATTTCAAAAATACTAATAATAAGTAAATCTGGAAACTCTGGGTATAATTAAGATGTTGTATTGTTTGGCCATCACATACCAAGCAATAAATCTCTCTCTGCCTGTTTATTAATTATTATTGAAGCTGCCACATTTGATAACCACTGTTACTTAGCTCAGAGGCATCCCAGGGCTAGAGATTCTTAGTGGGCATAGTGATCAGAAGAATTTTAGAGAAAAGATTGAATGTTTCAAGACTGGGCACCCAAGAGTACATCTCAATGCCTATTCTTACACTTGGCATTCCTCTACTGCCAGAGCAGTTTTTAAATTTGGAAAATAATACTTGAGAAACAATACTAACTCCATTCCTAAAAATGTTTGCCAAGTAACATTTGAAGGGTAATTTGGCTGGGTAGCTTGTGGATAGAAATATAATGAATCTGATAGAGAAGTAAAAGGAACAGAATCAAAGGATTTTTTTTAGTCACGTGAAGAATTGTAGTGGCTTTTACAGTTATGTGGCTCTTGATGGAAATTTCCAGTGTACAATCTGAAAAACTCTAGAGGACATCCTGCTTTTAGAAAGAAGGGCCTGCATGACCTGTTCAGTCTCACCCCATTTCCACTTTCAGTGATGCTCTTAGGATACCATGGAAACTAACTTGCTGTTGAAATATCCTGCCTTGCTAGGGACTGGGGCCAGATGACTAATTTCTTTCTTTATAATTTCTCTTCCTACCCATGATTTCTGCGTGTGCTTGGGGAGTCACGTAGACAAAGGAGATCCCTTGGTTTAAATTGACATTTTTACCCATATATTTTATGTTATTTTATCCCAGTGATTCTAGGAATTGATTCTAGGGAAATACTCTGTAATTTGCTGATAGATCTTCATCATAATATTTTTTAGAATAGTAGAAAAATTTGAAACAACTTGTATTTGTCCCACATTACAGGAATGGCTAAATAGAACATAGTGTATTAGCTGGATAAAATATTATACAGTCATTGAAAACAGTGATTACCAGGAGTTTTGGAGGGGGTGGTATTTAAAAGATGTATTTATTTGAGAGAGAGCAGGTATATGAAGGAGAGGGAGAGAGAGTCTCAAGCAGACTCCACGCCAACCTCAGAACCCTGCATGGGGCTCAGTCTCATGACCCTGAGATCATGACCTGAGCTGAAACGAAGAATTGGGTGCTTAGCAGACTACCCAGGTGCCCCGTTACCAGGGATTTTTTTACTGTCGTATATGGGAAGATACTTAAAGATGTCATGGGTTTTTTTTTTTTTTTTTTAAAGCAAGGTATAAAATTGCGTATACTGAAAAAATCTACTTGATATAAAGGAATACTATTTAGGAAAAGGACAGAAGAAAATCTGCCAATATTTTGACAGTGTTTATCTTTGTATTAAGAATATAAAAGGGGACAGGGTACCTTGAGACTTGAGATTCTTTCCTTCCCTTTCCCTCTGCCCCTCCCCCCTCACACACTCTCTGTCTCTCTAAATAAATAAATAAATAAATCTTTAAAAAATATATCTGTATAAAAGGGGGGTGGGCACCTGGGTGGCTCAGTTAGCTAAGCGTCCCACTCTTGGTTTCGGCTCAGATTATGATCTCGGTTCAAGCCCTGCATTGAGCTTCACACTGAGCATGGAGCCTGCATTTAAAAAAAAATAAAAGAAGGGGCACCTGGGTGACTCAGTAGGTTAAACTTCCACCTTTGGCTCAGGTCATGATCTCGGTCCTAGGGTTGAGCCCCACATCAGGCTCTCTGCTCAGCAAGGAGCCTGCTCCCCCAAAACTGCCTGCCTCTCTGACTACTTGTGATCTCTGTCTGTCAAATAAATAAATAAAATCTTTAAAATAAATAAATAAATAAACAAATAAATTAAAGAATAAAAGGTTCCCTGCCTTTTTATATTTTCCATCTTCTCCAAAATTTCTTTGTAAATGTTTTATTTGGTAAATAGGAAAAAAGGCAATTGCTCTTAGTCTTTTTCTTTTTCACTTGTTTAGACTTCATATTCCTCAATAGGTAGTTGAACTGGATAGCTTCTTATGTCTCCCTCTTTCTAATAGTCTTATCATGTGAGGAAGCCATGACTTTATTCTTTATGTTTTGTGTTAAGAATGAGCTTTCAAGCAGAAGAAGAAAGAGGGTGCCAGTGAGTGATTTAAATTATTCGAATAGTGGTAGAGGATCTGGGAATGGATCCCAAGAGGTAAAAAGCGAATCTTTGTCATTTAGGGAAATTTTATTGATACTGGGTTTTTTTTTAATCAGCCTTCCTCCCTGTCTCCAGTAGCCTGTGTGTTCCATAAGAAATATAACCAATAAAGATCAACATTCATTACTAGCTTCCTGCAATTTGTGGTTGTCCATAAAGCATCCCTGAGAGAGATAATGTTTCACCAGCTAAGAGAAAAGAATATTACTGTTTTTCTGCTCTGATTCTAGCAACCATGATGCAACATATTTTCTTTTGAAGCATGTCAGTTTTTCTCTCGAATGACCAGCTCTAAAGATGATGAAAGTTAGTATCAGAAAAGAAGTCAGTAGCCAGATTTCTCATTCTGGAAGAAAAAAAACTTTTTTCTAAGTTCCTCTTTTTACAGATCTTTAGAAATGGCTGGTGGTGCAATGCTGAAACCATTAACTGCATGGTCAGCCCCAGCATTTGACAGCCTGTGACTAAGCTATTCTCTCGTGTAGGGAAAAAGTCACACATGACAACCTCTTGTAAACTGAATGTCCCGAGCCATGCCAGACTGTAAGCTAGGGAGCTCAGTATTCCCATCATAAATTCAGGAAGGAAAACAGAAGGGAAGTTGCCTCAGGCACAGAGAACAAATTTACCTCTGGATGGGGTGAGTAATAAGTTCGGTAAATGGACATGTGTGTGCCTTTTGCCAGAAAGAGACACACCTATTGTTGGACTTGGTGTCCAGACCTGGGATGAAAAGATCACTGTATGAAGTCTCCCAGTAGCATATGTAGTCCTGATGCTGTGTGTCACCTGCTGTGGTTCTGGGTTGCTGTTAAGTGGCAACCAAGAATGGAAGAGGACAAAATTCTTCCTTTTCTGTTGCATTCTAGGTACCTCCTCCTCTCCTTCTTCCTGATCCTACACTTCCTCCAACACACATACTTGCACACCTGTCCACCTCTGCTCGCTCTCTCACATGTACGTCTTTCTCGCTCCAGAACCTAGTGTGCTGGTTAATATGACCAGAGAGGTTTGGGCAGGTATTAAGGGCCTTCTCAACAAAGTTCAGCACTTTTTGAGACTACTCTTGCTTTTATTGTCATCTCTTTATTGCCATCTTAGATAAAAAGGCCCCAGGAGGCAGGAGACAGATGATACACTTGGTATTCTCATAACTGTGTTACATGGCACCAGTATGCAAATGAGTTCTATCCTGTGGGGTTTCGTGCTCTCATATGTTCCCTTCTATGGCGAGTTTTTCTGTACCCTTTCTGATCTAATCCAGATCTGGTATTTGTGTTCCAGTGATATTTCTCCTAGCCTCTTTAAAGCCTGCAGCCTGCTAATAATGTCTTTCTGGTTGAAAATGAATGGCTTAACTTAAGCACCCCTGACTTGAGGGTGAGCGCACATGTAAGCTGTTTTAGGATTTCAAAATTGTAAAATAGAGGTGCAGTAGCCACTAGTCGCATATGGCTATTGAACACTTAGAGGTGCCTGATTTAAGTTAAGGAGGATTGTAGATTCCAAAGACTTAGTAAAAAAGACTCTAAAATATGTCATCAATAATTCTTGTATTGATCACATGTTGAAATGATACTGTTTTGATAAAATACATCATTATAATCAAAAAATTATAAAACAAACAGGCAATTCTTTGTTTTTGTCATTTTGAAGAGTTCAGAGAATATTCAAGAAAAGCTGTTATGGTCATATAAATAGAAATTTGATCCAGGATGTTATTGATGTGATTTTGGAAGTAAATGTACAAACACTGCATTTGCTCAGACTCATTTGAGTCATGTTTTCTTTCTCCTCATGTAGAATAAAATGAGAATCAGTCACCTAACAGATGATGCCTAGCCATGGGACCATTTTAAACTCCCTCCTTCCCTCCCACCCCTCCTCCATCTGCAGGTTGTCGATGAGCATGAAAGTGTGGAACAGAGTCGGCGAGCACAAGCTGAGCCCATCAACCTGGACAGCTGTCTCCGTGCTTTCACCAGTGAGGAGGAGCTGGGGGAAAATGAGATGTACTACTGTTCCAAGTGTAAGACCCACTGCTTGGCAACCAAGAAGCTGGATCTCTGGAGGCTTCCCCCCATCCTGGTATGTTACAGCCCTACCTCTGAGAGAGCAGGAGCCTGGCATAAAGGAAGGAAGTCATGCACAAATAGGAATTTTATGACTTTAGAGAATAAAAAGACCTTCCCTGTGACAGTGTTCAAAACACTTTGGCTATGCAAGGTTTATGTGTTACACCCAGATTAATTGTTCTGCACATATTATTACTGCCAGTTCCTGCTATGAAGGAGCATACAGACTAGAAGGAGAGAGAAGTCAGACCATTAACTATAGTTCCATGTAGTATGTGAGAAACACCGCAGGTTGTGCCTCCTGGTGAATTCGAACTTCAGGAGAAGGTGAAAGCACTTCTGGGTGTAGAGAGAGAAGCTTAGGCCCTTCCCTAGAAGAGCAGCTGAGCCCAATCTCTGGTCCTACTGTGTTTGGTCACCTGGCCACAGCACAAGCACACAGGTGCACTGGGGCCTGTGTCTTCTTGTACGTGTTATTTACTACTTCTGCCTTTTGCCTCATAGAGAAGATGCTTCTGTTGCTTGTCAGGAGAGTTTGAAGTGCCAGATCTTCACATTCATTTAAGGAAGTGTTTTTCCTTAAGGGTGGAAGTATCCTATCAAATGTGACTATAAGGCACCGGTATATTTTAACCAGACCTTGTGTGTATTTTTTTCTTCTTGTCTTCTTCCTACTACTCTGTGAGTCTGTAAATGTGGGTTTTCTTTCCTTGGACCAGAACAACTTCAGAGGAAAAGATGCAACAGGAAATTAATAACATAAATTAGCTAATTCCAGTGTTGGGAACTCTGGGAAGAGAGGAAAAGGGTCAGGGGGCAGGCTTGGGAGAGGTAGGTGGGAAGGGAGAAAGTTAATTTTTAACTGAGGTGTAATTAACAAGAAATTAAATGCATAGATTTTAAATGTCTAGTTTGAGGAGTTTTGTGGGTTTTTTAAAGATTTTATTTATTTATCTGACAGAGAGAGACACATTGAGAGAGGGAAAACAAACAGGGGGAGTGGGAGAGGGAGAAGCTTCCTGCCGAGCAGAGAGCCCAATGTGGGGCTCAGTCCCAGGACCCTGGGATCATGACCTGAGCTGAAGCAGATGCTTAATGACTGAGCCACCCAGGCACCCCCAGTTTGAGGAGTTTTGATAATTACATATACCTGTATAATAATCACACAGAACATATGCGGTAAAGGCATTTATATAAAAACTATGTTTTTGATGTCTTTAAAGAATAATAAAGAATATATGTTACGTTGAGAGTTTGTTGGGCTTCTGTAGATCCATATGCCAGTATATGGAAGGGTTTCTCTTTATATACACAGTAAATTATTAGCATTTACTAACATTTAGGGTAGAGGTAGCCACTCAAAGATCTGTGCCCACACTAAGTTGTATAATAAACTGTGTAAGATTAGAGGAATTTGTTGCTCTTGAAAAAGAAAAGCGAAGTCACAAAGGAAAAGGGAGATTCTTATGCTTTTTAGGACAGTGAAACTCCCTGGTAATAACTAAAGGATATGGTAAGAAATGAGAGACCTCCTACTGGAGATTGGGTAAGTTTCATCCATTTTTCTTCAAAACATTCAGTATAGTCTTCTGTCTTCATGACAGAAGTATATTTGTGATGGGGTCTTCTCTGATGTTTGAAAAGGGGAAAGGTCAGTTTGGGTCACAGGCCTAGGAAGCAAGGGAAGACATGCAAATATGGGCCCCTACGATGTTGCAGAAATTTGGGAAGAATTTAGGATATGCACAGGGTGTGAAATTACAGAGATTATCATGTTACCTATGTATCTAAAGGCCAGTGGCCCCACTGATAACTCCATTACATAATACAATATATTCTTTTCGAAAAAAAAAACCACCTTATAGATTCTTGATTCACATGAATTAGACTTGAAGGCTTTTTTTTGTTTGCTTTTTCTTTGAAAGATTTTATTCATTTACCTGACAGAGATCACAAGTAGGCAGAGAGGCAGGCAGAGAGAGAGGGGAGGAAGCAGACTCACCACAGAGCAGAGAGCCCGATGTGGGGCTCAATCCCAGGACCCTGAGATCATGACCCAAGGCAGAGGCCGTAACCCACTGAGCCAGGGTGCCCCAGACTTGGGGTTTTAAATGTAATTTTGTATCTTCTGAACCCTTTAATGTAATTTTTTTCTGCCTTTGCTTTTCCAGATTATTCACCTTAAACGATTTCAGTTTGTAAATGGCCGATGGATAAAATCACAGAAAATTGTTAAATTTCCTCGTGAAAGTTTTGACCCTAGTGCTTTTTTGGTACCAAGAGACCCGGCTCTCTGTCAGCGTAAACCACTCACACCCCAGGGGGACGACCTCTCCGAGCCCAAGGTTCCAGGAGGAGATGTGAAGAAAGTGGACGCTCTGAATTCGGCTGGCGAAGAGGATGTCCTCCTGAGCAAGAGCCCATCTTCACTCAGCGCAAACATCGTCAGTAGCCCTAAGGGTGAGGAAGCCTGGGGGACTCACAGCACCCCGATCTCACCCTCAGAGGGGCTTTCCTGGGACCCCTGTAGGCTTCGTGTTTCCCTCTGCGTTCCACTCTGGAGCTTGATGAGGTAGAAGGAACCCACCTGGAGTCAGACCTATCTAGGTTTGAGTCACCTGTGTGACTTTTAGCAAGAGATACAGCCTCCCTAAATCTGTTTCCTCATTCATAAAAGTTCCCAGAGTCAGGATTTGCTACATCAGGAGCGAAGCACCATATATGCCTAATATCTCTGGTGATCATGAATGATAGTTGTCATCCTTGTTCCTACAGCAAAGATTCTCACGGTGTAGTCTGGGAACCCCTAGAGGGTCTCTGAGAGACCCTTTCAGAGGGCCTGGAGGAGCAGAATGATTGTCATAAAAACTACTAAGTCATTATTCACCTTTTCAGCTTTTGTTCCCCAAATGTGTAGTAGAGTCAGAGCCACCATGATATGTGATGATACATCAGTGAAATATGTGCTTATGTATTTTATTTTTTAATTCCTCAGTTTTAATTTCTAATATGATTAATACTGATAGATATAATCCACATAAACAAAAGTTCTACAGGTCTTCAGCAATTTTTGAGAGTATATAAGGAGGTGAGGGAGGCTGTGACCAAAAAGTTTGAGACCCACTAACTTACGAGATTGTTGTGAGAGGTAGAGATAGTAGAGAGAGTTCCCAGTACTGTGCCTAGCAATAGGAGGTGCTTAATAATTGGTGATCATGTTTTTTAATCTAATGTAACGAAGGAGGATATGTATTTGTAATATGTCTTAGTCTCCTTGTGTTTTGACCTGAATCTGACCTGTTTATCTTTCTACTGTGTGTCTTTATTTTATTTACTTTATTTTAAATCTAGTATAGTTAATAAACAGTGTTTTATTAGTCTCGTGTACATCTTTCTGCTGTTTTTATTTTATTTTTATCTCTCTGCTCTTTTTAAGTCCCTACATGGTACTTTACGTTTTCAGGACATTGCTGCCTATAGGAGCTTGGCCTGAGGAAGACAAGAATGTAACTTACTGGCTACAAAATAGGAATAAAAAGTAGCTGGTCAGAGCACCCCTGTATTTGCCTTTATGTGTGCACTTGTGAAGTTGGCTTCAAAATTAGCATTTGGTGGCTGGTTAAACTTGTGGCATTTGGATTTATGAATCTTTTCCTTCTCTTCTTTTCACAGGTTCACCTTCTTCAACAAGAAGAAGCGGAACTAGCTGTCCCTCCAGCAAAAATAGCAGCCCTAACAGTAGCCCTAGGACTTTAGGGAGGAGCAAAGGGAGGCTCCGGTTACCCCAGATCGGCAGCAAAAATAAACTGTCAAGTAGTAAGGAGAACTTGGATGCCAGCAAAGAGAATGGGGCTGGACAAGTTTGTGAGCTGGCTGATGCCTTGAGCCGAGGGCACATGCTGGGGGGCAGCCAGACTGAGCTGGTCACCCCTCAGGACCATGAAGTAGCTCTGGCCAATGGATTTCTTTATGAGCATGAGGCATGTGGCAATGGCTACAGCAATGGTCACCTTGAAAACCACAGTGAAGAAGACAGCACTGATGACCAAAGAGAAGATGTTCATGTGAAGCCTATTTATAATCTATATGCAATTTCGGTAAGTGATTTGTTACATGGTTTGCAGTATGATTGGCATTTCTCTGTGGTTCATTCATCTTCATTCATCAGTCATTTTTTTCAGGGCCTGCTTATTTGCTAGGCATTGAACTTGGTGATAGACAAAGTTAGCAGGGGATAATCATGTAATCATAACTGGAGTCATGGGTTCAAGACATTCACAGTTATGTACACTTAAGGAATTTTTGCCTTTCAAAAAATAGTTACAACTATAAAATGGTAGGATTTGGAGCTTTTAAATTTTGACTCTTCTGTTTTGTTTTTAGAAAATAGTAGGTGATTCGAAAACATTTTTCTTAATCACTTAAGTGATTGCTGTTTTCCTGATTGGGTTCTGGTACCACGCCCTGGCCAGACTGCTGTTAACCACTAACATGTGTCTACTTTCTTCTCTCTTGCAGTGCCATTCAGGAATTCTGGGCGGGGGCCATTATGTCACTTATGCCAAAAACCCAAACAGCAAGTGGTACTGTTACAATGACAGCAGCTGTAAGGTAAATATCCCCAGTCTTTGAATAAAAGAAGCAGAAATGTCAACAGATCTAGGGGACATTTGTTTAAATAATGGACTTTGTCCCAAACAGGAAATAAATCTAGTTAGAGTCAGTATATAGGTGCCTTCAGTATTAAAGGAGCAAAAGTGATGTGCAGAGTAGAGAATGAAAACATGAATGGTGAGGAAAAAGAAGGTATTGGTTAATGAGAAAAAGTTCTGTTCTTTTGAGCTGTTAGGATGTGATGGGTTTTTGTTATTCTTTTGTCAATGGTCATAATATTTTCCCCAAAGCAAACATTGAGAATAATAGGACTTATTTTAGGGCCAGTGTCAGGCAGCCACAATATCGAATTGATTGGAAGCAGTCTGGCTTAGTAATTAAAGAGGGTTGGTGCTCCCTTCCCTAGCTAGGATTAAGAGCCAGCATAGGGACGGCTTTTTTATTAAAGGCTTTTCTTGCCCCTTCAGGAACTTCACCCTGATGAAATTGACACCGACTCTGCCTACATCCTTTTCTATGAGCAGCAGGGGATAGACTATGCACAATTTCTGCCAAAGATCGATGGCAAAAAGATGGCAGACACGAGCAGCATGGATGAAGACTTTGAGTCCGATTACAAAAAGTACTGTGTGTTACAGTAGAGCTGCCCCTCTGGCTGCTAGACAGGCTGGTGGTGAGGGAGACGGTGCCCTGTAGCTGACATTTGGCAGAAGCGTCGCTGAAAGGCAAGCTAAATGTAGTTATTTTATCCTGTGACCCTGAAGCACAAAATAAAAATCCTAATTAAAATAGCAGTTAACATAACAGTAGTAATACTTTGGTTTGGAAGTGTCTCACACAAGCTCTCTGGTAGAGAACTTTTCAGGCAGAGCCCACCATTAGCCTGTAAACAAAAGGGTTTGGCACCAGCCATCTGGGACCAAATAAGAACTAAATTGTGCTTGTCCAGATATAAACAAACATGTAGTGGGTGTAGAGTTTACCAGTAACCATAACAAAATGCTAAGAATTTCCTTGGAGTCAAAGTCAAATAAAAAATTGTAGTGTTGTCTGGGGACGACATGATATGCTACCTCCTTTTTCCTGAAGTTTTATTCCATTATATTGACAAGATGGAGAAAGCAAGATTAGAAGGTGTGCAAAGGATTCTTCTGGCACGGACACATTTTTCTATTTATTTCTATCTATGCCTTTCTTTTCGTTTCTGTTGCTGTGTTCGTGTTTGAGACACAACCAGTCGTTCGTGGCAGAGGCATATAGAAGTGGTCAGTTCGAAAGGGAGACTCTCTTAAGAGCTGTGTGCCTTCTACCCAGGGCCATGGTCGGAGACCCTGTAGGGGAGAAAGAGCATCCTGGGAAACCCAGCTAAAGTAGCCCTGCATTTAGAGGCGTCTTACCTTGAGGACACTTCAGGTGTCCTCAGAAATGGACCCCCACCCGTGCTGAAGCGCGGTAGAGTAGTTGTGCCAATATTTGCACCATCTCTCATGCCCACATTGCACAAGAGCTTCTGAGAAGGAAAGTGACATCAAAGGTAGATGGTGTTTTACAACTAGGGGCTGTTTGTTCTTTGTTTCTTTGTTTTGCACTTTAAAAAAAGAATACATGCAAATGAACTTTTTAAAACATGTTCATATTTGATGGCTGTAAGGGCTATAAATTAACTTGAATAGGGGGTATTTTGCCCCATCATATTAAACTTAAAAAAACAAAACTCATCCCAGGCACTGATAGTGTTATTTTTAATTTAATTGGTGGGTTTAGGAAGCAAGCTTTTATTTTGTTTGTATTGTCCTTCTGTGTGTGTGTGTGTGTGTGTGTGTGTGTGTGTGTGTGTGTCTTTTTTTTCTTTCTTTTAATAATTTCACAGTAGTGGTCATCAAAAGTTATGTTTCTTTGCTCGCTTAATTTTTTTTTCTCTGATAATTCAAAACTGGAACAAAAGTATAAGTGTTATTTATTTCAAGCATCATTTTTCCCCTGTGTTGTTTTTAAATATATATGAAGTAAATATTTCCCCTTTTCCCCAGTCTTTTTTCATTCATCTGGACCTTGGAAGTGACTCTCATTAATTGTCAGATTTCATTAACTTCCCTTCCTCACAGATAGTAGGTACCAATGTAATTGAGCATTTGTGTTCTGATATCTGAGGCCGGTTATTATCCAGTTCTTCTCAGAGCATTTGGAAAGGTTGTTTTAAATGGATATGTAAGTTGAAACCCTACTCAGAAAAAGACTGTAATTAATTACAAGTAAGAAGGAATGGCCTAAATGGTAAATATGATGAAGTCAGACAAAATGCAGGCTTTATAGTTCATGATTTCAGTATATAAAAATCTGTCCATTTCTACCTGGACAAGTCCCATGAAAAAGTGGAAGATTTAAAATAATTTCCTTACAGATGTTTTATTTAAGCAGGTAGCACAATCTACTAATGTTGTTTGATCTGTGTTTGTTATATTGGTTGTAATTAATTTTTTAATTCATGACTAGCAGAAAATTTATTAACTATTAACTACATTCACCTTGTAAATTACTGTATAAAACTTGTTGACAATGCACTGACTTTAGAAAGATGTTAATGTACATAGAGTGTAAATAAAATAGTGTTGATGTACTGAAATATGAACTGTATAAAAAAGTATTGGTAATTGTATATGGAGTGTACCTGTTTATCTGTAACTATTATCCAAACAAATTAAATACTGTGGATGCATCTATGTGCTGTTTTTCTTCTATATAAGTAAACACCAGAAAAGTCAGATTTTTCAGCCTTTCTCTCTGTAACCCTGTTTAATTCTCCTACTTGAATAATACCTACCTGACAATAGAGTGGATTTCTTCATCTCTGAAAGAACCAAGAATGGAAACCGCTGAAGGTAGAACAAGATCCCTGCTGTGACCAGGTGCTCACATCCCTAATTAGGACATTGGAAGGCACTGGTGTGGGGGAGAGGGTGTGTATGAGAGCTAGTGGTGAATGGAGACCTGATGAAGGAGATCTTAACAGTCTTGAAGATTAAGAGATAATGTGAAGAGGTAGACTTCCCATTGAATAATGCCTCGAATGATCCTGGCTTTCTAGGGGGCGCTGTGAAACCAGGGATATCGCTGGGTTGTCTCTTTGGGAGGTCACCAAGGAAGCAGTTGGCCCTGGGTCCTTCACCCTTAGTCCCTCTTTATCTTTAAAAATAGAATGCCTACCTCTGGGCCTTATCTTAAGTAAATGAAGTGTACAAAAGCCTGTGGGTTCCTTAGTAAATGTTCAATGAATGTGGACTCTTACCCTGTGAAACTCAATCATGTTTTGCCAAGAGGTTTTTTTACTCTTGCTATTCTAAGGCTAAAAGCATTTAATAGCTCTTTGATCAAATTCTCAAAAACAGGAATACACATTAAAAATGTAATAGAGGGGCGCCTGGCTGGCTCAGCTTGTTAAGCGGCTGCCTTCGGCTCAGGTCGTGATCCCAGGGTGCTGGGATCGAGTCCCACATCTGGCTCCTGGCTCAGCGGAGAGAGCCTGCTTCCTCCTCTCTCTCTCTGCCTGCTGCTCTTCCCGCTTCTACTCTTCCTCTCTGTTAAATGAATAAATAAGACCCTAAAAAAATTCTTTAAAAAAAAATAAAAATTTAAAAATAAAAATGTAATAGAATGAAACATGTTGAATCAGCAGCAGTTGTAGCTTGTTTAAGGAAACAAAAAGAATCCAGAAAGTCATCGAAAATAGGGCTCCTGGGTGGCTCAGTTAAGAGTCTGCCTTCAGCTCAGGTCATGATCGTGGGGTCCTGGGATTGAGCCCCACGTCTTCAGGCTCTCTGCTCAGCAGGGAGTCATCTTTTCCCTTTCACTCTCCCTCTGTGCTCACCAACCCCCCCAAACAAATAAATGTCTCTTAAAAAATCAGTCAATCACAGTTCCTAAAGTGTAGTCAGTGTCTCTGGCTCTTTAAATGACAATCTTTTAAAAACGATTTTACTTATTTACTTGACAGAGAAGCAGAGGGAGAGGGAGAAGCAGACCTGAGCAGGGACCCCCGTTGCAGGACTTGATCCCAGAACCCTGGGATCATGACTTGAGCTGAAGGCAGATGCTTAACCCACTGAGCCACCCAGGTACCCTACAGGACAACCTTGAAAAGAACCAGCCTATGGAGATGGGTAAGCATTTTGTTTCTAGCTTCTGCGTGGCCCTTAATAAATTGGGAGGTTTTTGGCCCCCCAGCCTCTCTGGCTGAGGGTAGCATTTCTACATGCAGTCTCCCTATCACTTGGTGGCTTTGCTTCCTGTGGGCTCCTTTCGTAATTGTAGACACAGTTGAAGAAAATTGATGAATTGCCACATTTTCTCCCAACTATTTTAGGGGTTGCATAATAGGATTTTACTAGTCCAGAACCAGAATGTGTAGCTTAGGGAACAGAGGATCCTAGTTTCCACGATGATGTACCAGCAGGTTCCTTAGTATTGACATCACAAAGAAGTGCACACACCCACCCCTATGATCAGAGACTCATGCAAGACAGTGCAAATAAAAAGAGGATGTCTTTAGGTTTGCCAAACTTCCTGAGCAATGAAAAGCAAGACCGTAAGTAAGAGTGCAAGGATTGCAAACTCTAAGGCCTGTAAGGCCCCGGTTTCAGAACAGAGTATAAGAGAAACAGGTTCAGCCATGGATGAGAATGGGGAGTATTAGGGACTATGGTGGTGGGTTCTAGGGCACACATCCATTGGAAAGTTCCATTTGATTGTTGCCGTGCAGGAAGGCGGGCCCCCGTGTTACCATATCTTTTTTTTTTTTAACCCCTAAAGAGAAATCAGTAACCCAGATTTTAATACAAAATACCCAATTTAGAAATGTTAAATTTTTTTTTTTTAATTTTTAAACATTGTAGTGTTCACATAAAGCCTATCTGCAAACCAGATACAAGCCACCAGTCTATGCCTTCTGGCAAATGGAGAGGTTATGGGCTTAGAGCCCATTAAGTCAAAAGTCAGGTTGTAGCTCAGCTAGTTCAACCGCTATGCACTAAAAACTCCTTTAGATGCTCAGATTCTCATGCCCAGGGAACACCATTTTACTTCAAAAGGTTACTATAAGGAGTAGATAATGGATCTAAATAGGCACAGAATCTGACACTTATTATGTACTCAAATAACTATTATTTCCTCATTTAGGGAAACAGAACAGAGGTATAATACAAGCATAATGTTATGATCAAGTTCATTACCTGTCCAGAGGCATGTAGCTAACAAGATGGAAGCACATTCTAGGTACAGAGCTCTGTGCAGGGTTCTCTGGGGCAGCAGCTCCCAACCTGGCAATTCGTCAGGATCATCAAAATCAACCAGGAGCTTGGGGCGTCTGGGTGGTTCAGTGGGTTAAGCCTCTGTCTTCGGCTCAGGTCATGATCTCAGGGTCCTGGGATCAAGCCCCCGAGTCGGGCTCTCTGCTCAGCAGGGAGCCTGCTGCCCCTTGCCCCCCGCCTGCTTCTCTGCCTACTTGTGGTCTCTCTTTATCAAATAAATAAGTAAATCTTTTTTAAAAATTAAAAAAAAAATCAACTAGGAGCTTGTTAGAAGTGTTGATTCCAGGGTCCCCATCCATCACTGTCATGTTAAACCTGTGTTCTGTACGTCTGCGCTCAGATTTATGAGATCTTCTGTGCAGTCCAAGAATCTGCATTTTAATCAGTTCCTAAGGGGAGAATGCTTTGTAGCCGGTTCACACTGGTCTTCAGGTTGGTCATTTATGGAAACCACTGCTCCAGGAAAGGAGTCCTGATTCAGTCTAATTAGGGAATGATGATACACATATGCACACGGGCAAGGAGTAGTGGTAGTAATTAACCAAAGCTCTCTAGATATAATTGTCTTTGTGTTTTTTATTTTATTTTATTTATTTATTTGACAGGCAGAGATCATAAGTAGGCAGAGAGGCAGGAAGAGAGAGAGGAGGAAGCAGGCTCCCCGCTGAGCAGAGAGCCCGATGCGGGGCTCGATCCCAGGACCCTGGGATCATGACCTGAGCCGAAGGCAGAGGCTTTAACCCACTGAGCCACCCAGGCACCCCTAGATATAATTTTCTTTGATGAGGTGCTGGCTGAGGGCACTTAGATAGTAGGCTGTTGACAAAGTACTTAGGGAAAGCCAAATGGGAAAGGGAAGTGAGCTGTGCCATGAAGCAAGATCAGGACTTTATCAGAAGCATGCAGAAGAGTCTGACAGTCTAAACAGGCAAGGGAGCAGAGTTGTGTAGACCTATTTGGAATGAGCTGAAAGTGCATGAAGAATATGGTGGAAGATAACAAGCAGGCAGAAACCATGTTGTGAAGGTCTTCAAAAGTCAGGCCGTTGCCAAGTATTTTGGTATGGTTGCAACATATTTTATACGTTTTTTTTTCTAAGTTTTTAAATTTATTTATTATTAGAGCATAAGCAGGTAGAGCGGTAGGCAGAGGGAGAGGGAAAAGCAAGCTCCCCGCTGAACAGGGAGTTGGATGCGGGGCTCGACCTAGACCATGACCTGAGCTGAAGGCAGACGCTTAACGACGACTGAGCCACCCAGACGCCCCTTCTTGTGGTTTACATAAGTGCACAGTACATCTAGACCATTTTATTGTAAACAAGTTTTTGTTTGCTGTCATTTAACTTTCTCTTTTTCATACACACAATCCCCATTTGCTGAAATTTCTGTTGATAATAGACTTTCAACCTTAGCTTGAGCCCAAGAGGAATGCAGAAGGGTGCTGGGCTTAAAGTGCTCCAATAAAATCAAAGTAAGTGGAGGAAAAAGAAAAAAAGAATCGGGCAGGAGATGGTAGAAAAACTTAGAAGGGCTTTGGAAAGGAAGAAGGCAAGTGGGAGAGAGAAGCTGAGTGTGGTCCAGAGAATGGAGGAGAGGAGGCCCAGAAAGGAGAGTGAGCTGTTGGGGCCTCTAAAGCTTTGGGGAATCACGGAGGCAGGCTTCTTTAGTTCTCTACGGCAGGATCCTCTGCTATTGATGGCTGAACCCTAGTGCTCACTGGGATTGTAGGTTGAATAGAGGGGCAGGGACTTCCATATTGGTGATCAGCAGAGAGCCTCTGGGAATGCATCAGGAGATGCCTGTGGTTGTCAGAGGCTGCTGTAGCCTCAAGTTCGGGGCAGTCATCTTAGCTGCCACCACAGAAAGCAATGGACTAGAGATCTAGTGCGTAGTGTTTTTAATGCTCCATGAAGAATTGTATGACCTTGAGCAGGTCACTTGTCTCCTCTGCACCTCAGTCCCCTTTGTGAATAATGAAGGGGTTGCATTAAGTCAGTGGTCTCCAGCTTTTAGTTTGAAACATTGGGACTGGACCCTTCCAACTCCATTTGCTCGGAAGGACTGGTGGCTCGAGCAGAGGAGGTTGGAGTTGCTCAGGTTGAAGTGAGGGTGGGAGATGGGGTGCTGCTTGAACAACCTTTGAGGGATCAGATGTGCATTAAAGCACCATTTGACCTCTAAGCATATAGGAAGTTGTCCTGCCAGGCCTGAGGAAGTCCCAGAGGATTGTCCCAGAGGATTGTCCCAAGACACAGGAGAAATTCTCATTTGGTCTGCTGAAAATCACTGGCCTCAGGATGGACCTTTCTGAAGCTATTTTGTTATCCTCAGGACATCTGGGGAGAGAAGAAAAGAGAGCCAACAACTAGAGAGAGTGAGGGCCTGCCTCCTTCCCTACCGCAGGGTGCTGGCCTGCTACAGGAAGCCAGCCCCAGGGCCTGTGACCTTCCACTGTGTCAGCTGGAGAAAGTTGCTGCTGCCACTCCTTGTTTGCAGAGCTCCCTGTGCTTGGGGCTCTGAATAAACATCCTCACATTCTGGCAGGGGTGGGGAAGGGGAGTTTATTGCTCATCCATCAAGTGTGTTCTGAGCACCTGTTGTATGGCATGAAGGATAGGCCTGCATTTGGAAGCGGAAGACGCGTTCAGAGGGGCACTTAGACATTCAGTGGACATCCACCATTGACCAGATCCCATGCTGTGCACATCTTGTTCATTATTAAATGCCCACCACATGAGGGATGCAATATCACCCCTTATTATGGTTGAGGAAACTGAGACTCAATAAAATCAAGTCTCTCGTCCAAAGTGTCATACAGATGGAACGTTTCCGAGCTGAATTCAAACCCAGATTAATCTGGCTTCTTCTATACCACCTCACTGCTGCCTCAACTGGAGTCTGTGATCTACCACTTAGATGGTGAAGAACTCTGAGCCCCAGTGGCCGCCTTTTTTTTTTTTTTTTTAAATAACTGACTACGCAAATATACAGCTCAGAAACGGCTAGATGCATTGGGCAAGGTATGCAGGAAAGGCTGTGGAGCTTTCATGCCCTCTCCAGGCACACCACTCTCCTCACGTCTCCCCATGCTCACCAACCCAGCTCTCTGAACAACCCCCGTGAGCTTCTTTGACAAGAGATGAGGGTCACCATGACCCTGACGATATTATAGTGTTGTGGAAAGCATTGAAGGGAGTGATAGGGAGCCTGGGTGGCTCAGAAGAGCACCCAACTCTTGATCTTGGGTTCATGAGTTCGAGCCCCATGTTAAATGTAGAGATTACTTAGTAAATTTAAAAAAAAAAAAAAGGTGAACATGAAACCCTTTTACGGCTGATAACACTTATGCAAATATGAAATATTATTGTTACATAAGGGGAGGAAGTAGGTGTCCTAAAAACAGCCTCCTCCCTTTGTTCCTGGAAGATGAAAAACTCCTGGGAGCAAACAGCCATGAAGTGACTCTTGTCTGAGATGATATTCTAGGTTTGTTCTCTCCACTTCTGGTGGCCCAGGGACCTTAGGAGCTGGACAGAGGGAGGAAGGAGGATGTAGGAGGGGAGGTGGGACTGGGGAGGGAGAGAGAAAGGACTCTGGGTCAGGTCAAGGCCTGCAGATCCAAACTGGACTTTGAAGTGTTGGAAAATATCTTATCAGGGATTCGACAGGGATGTGATGGTTCCAGAGGCATGATAGGAAAGACAAGGATCGCATGAGCTGATCTTGGGAAGGCAGCCACCAGCCAGAGCAGCCCTGAGATTCTCCTGCTCCCCCCTGGCCCCCTGCCAGACCGGGCTACCTGACGATGCTTAACCCACTGAGGACAATGCCTCCTCCCCTAAGCTGGGGCCTTTTCCTTCCTGACCTTTTCCCGGGAAGGGAGGGAGAACAATTGAGCCAAACCGTTTCTACCCAGGTGTTTGGGCCTATAAACCAGGGCTCTAAACCAAATACCACATGTCTATGTAGCTGCTGTGTCACACAGCAGGCGGACTCCTCAGCTGCCTTCCATTCAGTCCTGGCTGTGCAGGTTGGAGGCAGAGGAGACGCAGAGTCCCAGAGACGCAGCCCATTGTCTTCCTCTCCACACACCTACCCGCCGCCTCCCCACCGGGGTTAATGAGCGCAACTTTGATTTTCTGTCCTCTTCAGTGATAATAGAAATGCTAGACCTCAACCCAAAACTGATACACGTATCCCCCACTTTTCAAAAGTTGGAGTTATGTCACTTCCCTTTTACAGAACACTTACACAAGTACCTGTTTTCGCTAACCAAAAGACATCCAAAGAGGATTTTCACTTTTATGAGAAGAGCTACTACCATACGGACATGGGTCTTTTGTGAAAGCTCAGTGGTGTAACATGAACTTTCAGAAGGTTTCGCTTTACACCGCTTCCATTTATGAAAGGTTTCAGAGGAATACTCTGCTTTAGTTTGGCTTTTGCTTTGGTTTTTGTTTTAGAGGTGGGGCTGGGCGGAGGGGGCGAGAACCCCAAGCAGATGCCCCACTGAGCACGGAGCCCGACAATGGGGCTTGATCTCCCAGCCTGGAGATCACGACCTGAGTGGAAACCAAGAGTCAGACGCTTAACTGACTGAGCCACCCAGACACCCCAGGAAGCCTCTACTTTTAGATAGCGAGGGAAACCCATACATGTCAAGAAAGAAAGAGCGAGGAAGAGAGAAATGGAGAGAGAACAAAGGAAGGAGAAGGGAGGAAGGAAGGGAGAGAGAGAAGCATGCCCAATGTGGACCCTGAGGAAATCACCACCGTCAATGCAAACTGATGTGAAAGGCGACATCGAGGTCAGGGGCTGCTGCGCTGCCCAAGCACTACCTTTCCAGGGGTGGCAGCATGGGCTCGGCTGGCAGAGGCTCGGATGAAACATTTCCTCTGTTTCCCTGTTTGCACTGATGTTCCTTGTGGAAACCCTCTTCCTCATCTGGATCACAGGTCCACTCCCCGAGCTTGAACTCTCAGCAGATGGCACACAGCAGCGTCTCCCACCCACACAGACTGTGCCCACCCCGCACAGCAGCCTCACGCTCTGTGAATGGACAGTCAGTCCCTGTGATGACCCGGGTGTCATGGCATCTTCCTCTTACCCTCGCACTCCGTGTACATATTGAAGGCAGCCTCCCGAAGATATCTCAAATACGTCTTAAGCTAATCCTCTCGGCTGTCACGTGATGTCCCCTGAGGAGGAACCTCCAATCCCTGATCCTCTGGTGCAATACCACCACTGCCTCCCCCAAATGTCCCCTCAGAGTGGACACCAGGGTTGGAGCTGTTTGCTGGGCCTTCATGCCAGTGTCCCCACATCAGAGCTGCCTGCCCCCCACGAGCAAGCATCAGCATTTAGCTGGGATTGCTCCTTCCAGCTTCGTGGGCCACTTCCATGACTTTTATGACCTGCTGAGTAAAAAGAATTCAACCAAGTAAGTTCAAGTTCTAACTAGCTTTCTTAATTGATTCATGAATCGGGCTGCATCGTGTCTAGCAAGTAGAGGAGAGCACCATTAGCTGTGGGAAAGAAAAGGTTTTCAAAGGCAGAGAGAGAACAGAAGAAAAGGAAATTATTAGCAAAGAATGCATTGTTTCAGGCAAGGTCACCCTTCTTCCAAGGGAAGGGAAAGGGTCTCTCAGTACATTTCCTAGTGCTGACCGGGAAATTCCTGGCTGACTGGTTCAAGGTTACAATCCCAGGGGCGCTGAAGCTGCAGTTAGGTTAGGTAGTTAAGTCTTGGTTTACTGACACTGGTCTTTTAACGTAAGTGGCTCCATTTGGGGCCTGGGGTTTTCTTTCTGGCAGACCCCAGTGTGAATCCCAAAGGCTGACTGATAAACCCCACACTGAACTCCCAAGTCTGTCCTCCCTTTCTACTCTACTTGGACCCAGCATGTCACACCAGTGCCTTTCCCTGGACAGCTGTCTCCCAGGACACCACGCAGGCAGTAGACCCCGGCAAGACTGTCCTACATACCCCAAGCGCTCCTGATACAGCCCTTAACCCTGTAGCAGCACGTGAACGCACAACCCTCACGGGAGCGAAGCCCCCGTTTGACCTGCAGCCTTGTGGAGACAGTGCCGGCTCCGGGCCCATGGAACGGAGGAGCCCAGGCACCTCGGGCCAGGGATTGGAAAACAGATTCCCTAAGGAGGATGCATTATGTCGGGGAACAGTGAAAGCCCAGGATCAAGTATCTCCTACGCCCAGGCCCTGCCTGTGGAAACAGCTGTTCAAACTGTAACAAACCCGGATTGATTGTGTCAGTCACAGAAGGAAAGTCAGCGTAAATAGAGCTTAGAAAACCTGGCTTATCTCTCAGGATTGCCCCGTGGGCAAGGTAAATATTTAGTTCCAGCCCTGGAATGGTGCCTGCTAATTCAGTGTTTTGCTATCTTTTTTTTTTTTCCAAATTCATTCATCTTGCAAACATCTACTCCCCCATCTGTGTGGCCAGCCAAGATGTGGCACTTCCATACTCGGATGGCCAAGAGGCAATCCTCCAGTCCTCCATCAGGTCAGGTCGGGGGTCTTGGTCAGGGAGATGGAGGGGAGCTGACATTGAGGAGGGCTTCACAGATGAGTCAGTTCTAAGCTGGGTGTTTTGGCTGGTATGTAAACCTCATGAGAAGAAGACAGGTAGGGAAGGGCCAGGGGTGAGTGTTCCAGATGGAGGGAACGGCGTGTCTCTGGCCGGCTAGGTGACTTCTAATTGCAAGCTTCCATGGAAGGACTTCCAACATACATCTCAGAAGCTTGTTTTAAGGATTGAGACATAAGGCATGTTGCACAGTTTTGCCTGAATAAATATTTCCTGCTGTTAGTGGAGTGTTATTTGTGTGGAGTCAGGACTAGCAATGCCTATCCCAGTATTCTTCCAAGCCGTACTGATTGAAAGCCTACTATGTGCTCTAGGCTATATGGGTACTGATGCACCCCAGTCCTGCAGGTTGGCCCCCCAGGAAGCTGACAGAGTTCAGTGCACAAGGTATTTATTAAGAAGTGCCTCTAAGGGGCACCTGGGTGGCTCAGTCAGTTAAGCATCTGCCTTTGAATCAGGTCATGATCCCGGGATCCTGGGACGGAGCCCCACTTCAGCAGTGAGTCTGCTTCTCCCTCTCCCTCTGCCCCTCCCCCTGTGATGCTCCCCACCCTCCCCACACCAGCAAATAAATACATAAAAGTCTTTTTTTTTTAAAGTGCCTCTTCGGCACCTGAATGGCTCAGTGGGTTAAGCCTCTGCCTTCGGCTTAGGTCATGATCTCAGGGTCCTGTGATCGACCCCCGCATCGGGCTGTCTGCTCGGCTGGGAGCCTGCTTCCCCCCTTCTCTCTGCCAGCTGCTCTGCCTACTTGTGAGCTCTCTCTCTCTGTCAAATGAATAAATTAAAAATCTTAAAAAAAAAAAAAAAGTGCCTCTAGGACCCACACCTGTGGAAGAGAGCAAAGCAGGGTTGGGCTGGGATGAGAGAGATGGCGCTGCCACACAGGCCCAGTCGTCACTTGACTGGCCCCACCTAGAGCTCGGAAGCTGGAACGATCCCTTGGTGTCACCCTGAGCTGGGCTAACTGTACCTCCAACCTGATCAGTTACTGGTTGGAGGCTGCTGCAGAAAGGAGCGTGACCTTGAGTGAGGGGCTTCCTTCTCTCCAGAGAGAACAACAACTGAAGGCATCTGCACCCCCACCAGCACTCATCACAGGGGGACCACGTGTCCCTAGGGCTCTGAGCTGTGCAGGACAGCATCCCCCACAAGTAGTCAACAGAACAGATGAAAATCCCTGCTGTCCCCAAGAGACGGTGCCAATGTGGGCTTTTGTCCTAAAGATTACTGTCAGGATTCAGTGAAATAGTGCATGCAGATAATGACAGCTCAAAGTAGTGAAACAGATCAGGTGATTACAAGGTGAACAGGTGAACGGAACGGGAGGAAGGGCGGCAGTTGGACAGAAAGATCTCAGCTGCCTGCTGGTGTCTGGGTCCTGCTCTTCCTGTACTCCAGGCTCTGACTCGAGCGAGCATTCCAGCTCCCACAGGGTTCTGCTCCTCTTGAGTCTCTCCTCACTTTGTTAATAAAACCCTGGCACCGCGTCCCTTCTGGCCTCACCTGGAGACTGCAGCCAAATCCTGCCTGAGGGCTCCCTTCTGTGTGAGGTGGCTGGTCTGCGGGGGGGGGGAACTGAGCTCAGGAATGGGGTCCTGGCACTCCAGTGCCAGGAGGCTGGCATCGAGCAGAGACCCAAGGAAAAGGGACGAGATTACTGATGTAGGAAAATGTTAGGGTTCAAAGCCGATGGCCAAGAAAGAGTCTTGAGACGTCTTTGGTCCAAAAAGATGGTTTTGTTAAAGCATGGGGACGGGATCCGTGGGCAGAAAGAGCTGCGTTGGGGTTGCAGAGGGTGGTGATTATATACTTGCAAGTTGGGAAGGGGTTCAGGACAGGGCAAACCTCCAAGGTATTTTGGAAACAAGGTTTCTAGTACCTTGAGGGGGCTAGCTTTTGTCGGGAAAGGTCATTTTTTATTGTTCAGTACAATTAGGAGACCCTTCTGATGTCCATCAGCGGGCCACAGGCTTGGAGGAGGATTCCTAACAGGTATCCTGGTTCGGGGTAGAGATAAAGGAAGCTTCCAGAGGAATTACGGCATGTTTAAAGCAGACCCAGGATCCCGGAGGGTCAGCCTAAGATGCCTTTTGCCCTTATCAAAGTGTCAGCACACCGCAGTAGAGTCCCTGGAGGAATATCCCTCTGCCTGTTTGAAGGACTTGTCAATGGGCTGTAAATAGTAAGGAAACCGAAGAATTTTTCTTCAGCTTTGTTTCCCACATCAATTTCCTTGGCACAGACCTCTCTTAAGTCTTTAGAAAACTGTGAGGAGGAAGTCCACTGGCAGAAGGGCCTGCTCCCAAGTGTACCCGGTTGCCCTCCCACCAGGGAACCTGATACCAGGCAGGGGGAATACCCTCAGCCAGCGTGCTATTAGTTCCTGGAAGGTGTGGCCAGCGGGAGGGAGAGGGGGATGGTCAAGGAGGGGATGGTGGTGGCTCAGTCTCTGACCCTTTGTCCACCCTTCCCTCTTGGCCTCCGTTTTCCGGACGTAGGTGGGATGGGAGTAGGGTCACCACACCTGGTAAATACAAATTCAAGACACCAAGGTCAAGTTCAGGGGCAGATAAACAATAGATAATGCTTTAGTATGAGTCAGCCCCATGCAATTTTTGAGATATACTTTAAAAATTCTTTCTCTGAAATTCAGGTTTTTAAAAAAATTTTTTAAGATTTTATTTATTTGACAGAGAGATCACAAACAGGCAGAGAGGCAGGCAGAGAGAGAGTGGAGGGAAGCAGGCTCCCCACCAAGCAGAGAGCCAGGACCCTGAGATCATGACCTGAGAGGAAGGCAGAGGCTTAACCCACTGAGCCACCCAGGAGCCCCTGAAATTCAGATTTATCAGGCAGTCCGAGGTAGGTGCAGATCATATGCTGGGGAGAGCCTGCAGCAAATCCAGACAGGACAGACGGCCAGGAACAGAGCCAGTAATAGAGAAAGGGACCCATCAGAGGGTACTCCCAGTAATTGCAGCTCCCGAGGAAGGCCGGGAGGAAAGCCAATGGATTCCACAGCAGGAGCTCTACGGAGGCTGAACCCAACTCTACCCTGGACCCTTACCCAATAAGGCAGGAACATGAGCCCTGCAGAGACGCAGGTGGGTGCAGGGCTGGGGGGCGTGTACCACTGAGGGGAGAAGCAGGCCCCTCAGGACTGCCACCCCACCTCACCTCTGCTCCCCATCACAGAGGCAAATCTGGGCATCACTCCTCAGAATTCGGACCCCTCCCCACTCTTTCCTATCCCCATCCCTGGAAGTGGCCAATTTCTCTCCATCTGTAGGTCCTACCCAAACTTCAGTGCTCCCTGTAATAAAAAGAATCCTCATGATAGCTACAAATTATGGAATACATCCTCTCAGCCAGCATCTTGTTTCATCGTGACAGTGTCCTTATGAAGTAAATACCATCATCAACCCCATTTTACGGATGAGGAAAACGGAGGCTCAGAAAGGTGAATTAAGTTATCAAAGGCTCCTCACTTGCTTTTCGTAGCGGTGGAAGAAGACTCAGATCTAGGTCTGTGGCCCTGGGGCCCACGCTCCATTGGTGTATTTTGTAGAGCTGACAGTATTGTGCCCTCTGTGTCTGCCCTTTGGCCAGGAGTCCTGGGGGAAGAGCACAGACTGGGTTTTTTTCTACCCAAATCCTCAGCCCCTGTCACAGAGGAAATAATAGTGTTTGTTGAAAGACTAAATCTAGTTGAAAGATCAAAATGTACCTTTAGCCCGCCCCTGTAGCCTGGCCCTCTGCCTATCCTCCCAGGCCTTGGAGCAGCCGACGCTTGGAATGTGACGAGCCTTCCACGTGTCCATTCTCAGCTGGGGCTAGGGCTCAGAGGAAGGAACTGGCTTGTGACTTCGCCTGTCCTGTAGCTCTCCTCCAAAGGAAGCCCCTCCCCAGGGCCGCCGGGGCCCAGGGACAAATCCTCAGTCCCTAGAGGAGATAATGCCTTTGTCCCTACTCAGATAAACAAACAGAGCTGCTAGCTGTGTCATTGGAGGTGCAGGAGCAGTGCCCCACCCACAGAGATGGGCCCGGCCTTCCTCTCAAGGTCACCTGCAGGAGCTTGAAGACAGCTAGGTCCAGTTAGATGGAAAAGTCAAGCTTAGCCCATTTTGTAGATGGATAAACAGGCCCAGAGCTGGGAGGCATTGCCCCCATGCCACCAGCTTCCTTGTCTTCCCACACAGACGCACAGTCTCAGGGTCATACCACACGGGGGCACTATCCGTAATGGGGCCTCTGTTTAGGCACCCCCCCCAGAGTTTGGTGTCCCACGTGCACCCTTCACCATGACTCTGGGCCCCTATAGACCCTTCTATTCTCCCCACCCTCCCATTCCACCCCTCCCAACACTGTACCCTCACCCATACGCGGTCAGATCAGAGCCACAGGAAACAAAGCCAGCAAGTGTGCAAACTGAGAGCCAAGATGGGGAAGTTTATTTTCCAAGAATCATCTAAACACATAGGGAGTATTTTTAGCCCCTGGCTCCCATCCAGATGCCAAATCTAAACAGGGGGCCAAAGGGAGGCCAGAGAGACGAGCCGTCGGGGATACAGAGCAGCCAGCGGGGACAGGGTGGGACAGGGTGCTGTGGACTCCACCCTACCCCTGGCCAGAAGATCTGTCCTCCTGCGAACTGCCCCAGGTCACAAGTGGGAGCCGAGGAGATACAGAGAAGTGACCCCGAATTCTGATAGGCCCCCTTGATGTAGGAAAGATGTTAGGGTTCAAAGCCGACGGCCAAGAATTCTTGAGATGTCTTTGGTGCAAAAAGATGGCTTTATTAAAGCACAGGGACAGGACCGGTGGGCAGCAAGAGCGGCACTGGGGTCAGGAGGAGTGGCCCATTCTATACTGGCAAGTTGGGAAGAGCTTCAGGACAAGACAAACCTCCAAGGTATTTTGGAAACAATGTTTCCAGGATCCAGAGGGGGGCTAGCTATTGTTACGAAAAGGTCATTTATTACTGTTCAGTAAACCCTCTGTCAAGAGACTCTTCAGATGCACATCAGTGGGCCATATGCTTGGAGGAGGAATCTTAACTTGTATCTTAGGGTGGCCAGCTAGAGATAAAGGGAGCTTCCAAAGGAATTTCTGTATGTTTAAAGTAGACCCAAGATCCTGGAGGGTCAGCCTAAGATTGCCTTTTGCCTTTATCAAAGGGTCAACATCAAGGCATTTGAGTCCCTAGAGGAATGTCATTCTGCCTGTTTCAAGGACTTGTCAATGGGCTGTAAGTAGTAAGGAAACTGAAGAATTTTTCTCCAACTTTGTTTCCCACATCACCTTAACCTCTCTCTGTGCCTCAGCATCTCGTCTGCCTCTGCGGTAGTACTGCCCTTACAGGACTGTAGTGAGGCCCATATTGGACCTGCAGCGGGAATTGGAGGAATGTGTGTCATGGTCTGTGCTGGGAGCCAGCAGCCTCAGAGAAGTCAGGTGGTGACCAAAACCAGCCGCTCCAAGGCCTCGCCAGTCACAGTGAAGTGTGAGTACACACTGTATGCCCAGGGCAGTGACCAAGGGGCATTAGAAGTAAATGAAAGTAGGGCTGTGCGGCGGGGACGCTGGGCCCTATTTCTGGATAAGGGGGCTCCTGGTCGCCCCCCGTCATCTCTGGCAGAGTTGTGTCAGGAGCCAGGCTGGGGTCTCTAGAGAGGGAGCACCTTCTCTAGAATGGGGTCTGCCCAGGGCGGTGCCTTCCGTGCCCAGCATGGAAGGACTGAACCGCCGTGGGAGAGGAGGCCCTCTAGAACACACACACCCCACAAGAGGGATTGCCCGTCAGGCTCACCCTCCAGGGTGTGGGGGCCAATTCCAGGAATGGCTCCTGCAGTGACTGGCCAGGAATGACCTTGCTATGAATCACGGGCCGACATCACTTACTGGGCTTTAGGTTCGAGGAAGGGTGGACACAAAGGGAAGAGGTTTCAGCCCTGGGACCTGAGCGTGCTCTGCCCATTCTGGCACCCACTGGCCAGGTTTATTACTGTGGGGTCAGGGTGACGAGGGAGGGTCATGTGCCTTACCCCTGGGCTCCTTTACACCCTTGGAGAGAGCGGGGCACTTCTGGGGCTTGCTGCCCTGTTGTTCAGGGGTGGGGGTGGGGCTTAGTGGTGGGGGGCACCGTGGGGTTTCTGAGAGCCCTGAACCTTGGGTGGGAGGGGCAGGGTTCAGGTGAAATCTCAGATCCCCTACAGGCTGCACCAGGAACCAAAGAGAACAGGTTTGGTGTCCTCACACCCCCTGCTGACACAGGCTGCCTGCTGTTGCCATGGTGACAGTAACACCACCGCCCCCATGGCTACGTGATCACCCGCGAATGGAGGGGTGCTTATTCTTGGTCACGAAGGAGAAAAGGGGAGGGCAGGCTCCTCCCTCTCCCCAGGCCAAGGGGGGCGGCAGGGGGACGTCCAGGGGGAGTTGGGGGGGGTCAGGTTCTCTGAGATCTAAAGGGCAGCAGAAGGCGTAGAGGTCACCTCTACCAGCCAGCTCCCCTCCAGAGACTACTGCCTTGGTGGCAGGGCGGGGTGGGGGGCGGGCTGAAGGGGCTTCTAGCACCGGGTAATGGAATCCCTTGAGTGCCTGACTAGCTTGCACATTCCTGTAGGAAAGAAAGTTCACCACCTCCAGGTGATAGAACCTGCTAGAGCCCCCCAGGGACCCCTCTTCACCAAGCAAGGCTCATTCTCCTCCCCTTCCCCAAGCTGATACTCCCCAGTCCAGCCCTCCCTGGATGATGAGATCCCAGAGCCTGGAGCCCCTTGGCCCCTGCTTGCCTGGTTTGGGACCTGTCCTTGGGGCCCTCATTTCCTTCTCTCAGTTTTCTAGACCATCCGCTTCATACCTGCCTCCCCCTGGTCTCACTCACAAAGTGTCCTGTCTATTCACCTGTGACCACGAGCTAGCTCCGGGAACACTGCAGATGCCTCCCCTCCCTCCTCACCCCTGTAGCCCCTGCTTCCCCCAAAGCAGCACATCAGGCCCTTCTGCTCTAGCCTCTCCAGGCTCCCAGCTCTCTCCCATTCAAAACCAGCATCCTTACAGTGCCCTCCTACAAGCCCTCCCTGCCCCCAACACACTTGACCTCTCCTTTTCCCCTTGACCTTTTCCCCTTCTCTGTCTTCCAGCTCTCTGGAGGGCTTTCTCCTTCCCTCTCTCCACTTGAGCTGGCCTGCCTGCTGTTCCTCTGACAGGTGCCCTTCCCTCCCCACAAGGACACCTGCTGGTTCCCAGATGGTCCCCCTCCCTGGCCTCCTTCAAGTCTTCCTGAGGCCCCTTCCTGCTGAGACCTTCCCTAACCCCCTTCCCTTCCCAATTTATCCTTCTCCATAGCTCTTACTGCCCTCTGATACGCTGTTTGTGTATATTTCATCTCCAGCAACTCCAGCCAGACTGGCGACCCCAGGAGGGCCGGCATTTTTTGTCTGTCCTCCCTGCCATATCTCCAGTGCCTAGAACATAGATGCTCAAGAAATATTTGGGCAAATAAATGAACGCCTTGGCACCTAGCTTCCCTAGGCTGCACCCACACATGACCTGCGCTCTGCAGCCCAGAGGAGTCCAGAGGAGACAGTGCTGGGCAGGGGGCGGAGCCCCCTTGGCCAGAGTCCCACTGTGCGGTCTCCACTGAGCCTTTTCTCCTTCCTGGGCTCCAGCTTCCCCCATTATACAGTGAGGAGGCTGGATTGGAACTTCCAGGGCTTTCTTGGTATGGGAACTCAGAGCCGTCTTTGCATCTCTCCAAGTGGGGTACAGACAGGAAGTTTATTTACAAAGGTGGGAGGGGGTGCCTGGCAGTCCCTGCTAGGAAGAACTTCCAAGACTCAGGCTCCTTCCCTGAAATGGTGGCAGGTTGAGGGGAACAGGGCAAGGATGGTCATGGGAACTAAAAATAGACGCGAGAAAGATTTCTCCAAAAATATATCCCTTTAATCATCATCAAAATCCATGCTAGGAAGCCTGAGGAATGGAGGCCCCAGGCCTCTACACACTGAGAGCAGAGGTAAAGTGTCCGGAAGGGACTGCTCATCGGAGGAAGTCAGTCATCAGGCAGGTGAGCATGGGGACCAGAATGGTGGCCAAGGGCAAGGGCAGCAGCTGTCCTGGGGCCTGAGACTTGAACATGGGGCGCTGCCCCTGGTACTGCAAGGGTCTGATGTTATCTGTCATACTCAGTGTCTGCTCCTTATCATAGTACAGCTTCTTGGAGAAGGCAAAGATCTGTGGAAGAGATGGGGCTCAGCACGAGGCCAGGAGCAAGCAGAGCTATGCTCCCCGATGTGTGACCCCAGACCAGTCACCTTGCCTGTCTGAGCCCTCTTTAGGGCTTTGGAATCCCTGGCTCTCAAGTTTCTTTTTGTTTTGTTTTCCCTAGCTCTCAGGTTTTTGTGCAGATGAAAAGAATAAGGATGTAGATTGCTTAGCTTCCCTTAGGTGGACACACAGCTCACATTTTTGAGGGCCCATAAGCATGGGTCACTGCTGTCTTATCGCTGTTCCTACAGAACAGTGGTTCTCAGACTTCAGTACATGAGCATCATGGCGGGGCAGGGCGCGGCCAGGGTTGGGGGGCGTTGTTGGGCCCCACACTGCCAGGCCCCATCCCCAGAGTTTCTGATTCAGGAGGATTGGGGCAAGGTCTGAGAATTCAAATGTCTAGCAAGTTCCTAGATGATCGTGATGCCCCTGGACCAGGGACCACCCTTTCAAAATTACTGTTCAGCAAGGAAAGTATCACTGAAGGAGGGATTGGGCTGTATCCCTGGAGCCTGGTGTGTTGTAAGGCCTTGAGTACCATTGTTGAATGAATGGACTGTTTTCCTACTGGGGCTGCACTGGTCCTCTCTCAGCTGCTCCTGGCCAGTTCCGGCCCTTCCCCCTTGCTCGCCCTCCCTCTCTCCCCAGGACACCAGCTCCCTGCCCTTGCTGGACGGTCCCACCTACTTGCAGGGGACAGCATGGAAGCCTTTTCTGACGGCTCCTGCCACAGCCTCCCCTTCAGCCCTCGAACCGGGGATGGGATAGGCAAGAGCTTTCTTGTTTGTCATACCCTGGGGAGTGTCTGTGGATTCAACCAATAGGACCTCAGCTCCCTGGGGTGCCCCATGCCCACTGCAGCCCCAGGGGCCTCTGTGAGGATACAGAGGGATGGTTTCTGGGGAACTGGGCAGTGGGAGGCTGTACCCTGGGCCGAGCCCTATGTACCTGATCCCTGTGGAGCTGAATGCGCTCCTGGAACACGGTCCAGACAACCGTCTCCTTGCAGCCTGGAGTGGTGAGGGAGCCCAGGTAGCGGTAGTAATGCCTCAGTTTCTCCTTCTTGGGGATGAGGTCGAACAGGCTGATGCTCTCTTTCATCGTGGTGTTCATCTCTGGGGCAGGAGTAGGTAGGGAGGATACCGTCGATTGGTTGGGGAAGCAGGGGATCCCTGAGAGCCCAGGCCACAGCATCACCCTGGCCCTTCCTCTGTAGGAAGAAGTCTCCTCCCTTCTCCTCCCCCCAGCCACTCACTGGGTCTGGGGACATAAGCCAGCACCTCCACCAGGGCCTGGAAGCCATCATTCTCCTCAGATCCGGCCTGGAACAGAAGGGAAGGGGGCTTGAGAGGGACCTGTGGGGAGCCAGTGCTGACCATAAGTCCATTCTCCTGGTCCGGGCTGGGGAGGGCAGACAGCTTCTGGGACTGAGGCCCTGAGAGCCTCTGGGCTCCCCCGCCCCCGGGGGTATACAAGTTTCTGAAAAACAGAGGGGAGGTCAGGGTCCCCCAACCCCTTCCTGCCTTTCTGGAATCCCAGACCTCTTGATCCCAAGAAGCAGCCCCTCAGCCCCTCAGCCCCTGGGGAATGAGAGTCCCACCTCCAGCAAGAAGGCCAGCACTGCAATCTCATCTTTGGGATCCTGGGCCTCTTTCTCGTTCCTCGACGTCCCCTTCTCTTTCTCGTGTACTATGTGCATCTGGTGGCAGGGAGAGGAATGGAGAGAGGACCTATGAGGGGTCTGGAGCACCCTTCTCACCCAAGGCAGGCCCACCCAGAGCCCAGCCACGAGCCACCCTGGAGAAGGGCCCTCACCTCCATGGCAAAGCGCCTGCCATCGAGGGTATGCTCTGAGCCCCCATCCAGCTTCTCAGACCAGTGCAGGTGCAGCTGCGTGGCCCGGTACCGGGCAGCCAGTCCTCCTCCAGCAATGGAGGCCTCGCCCTCCAGCAGCACCATCACTGGAGGGCACAAGAGGGGGCTAAGTCCCCAGCAACCCCCTCAAGCCCCCCACACACAGAGCCTTCTCTTCTGCCTCCTGCCCTTCACAGGCAATAGTCCTGGGCTGCAGGGACAGGATGGGATGGGACAGGTGGTACAGCCCAGACCTGTCACTGGCCCCATGTGGCCCCTGGGCCCGCCTCTCCCTCTGCACCCCCCCCAAACATGCACCTCAGCCCAGCTCCTCCCCCTGCATCAAGCCCCTCCCTGATGTCTGGGCCTTCTCAAGGGAGTGTCCAAACTCCTCAGCCCTGAGGTGACCTGCCCCTGGGTCCAGTTCAGCTGCTCCTAGCCTGACCCAGGCCCGCCCTAGTTGTGCTCTCTGCCTCCAGGCACACGGTGCCACACATGATTTTCTGAACACCCCAAGACACTTTACGGCTCTGCGCCTTTGCCGTGTTGTTCCCTCTTCCTAGGATGCTGCTTGTCTTCCACTGAAGCATCAAAGCCACTGGGAAGTGTCTCCCCCACTTCCAAAGCCCCGGGCTCTGCAGCCCCTCTGCAGCCAAGGTGGGCCTGGAGGAGCACCTCCAGCCCAGTCCTCTGGAAGTCAGGGGTCCCTGGACCAGTTGCCCCTGACTGCCCAGGTCCCCCCCACCCCACTGCCCGACACCCACCTGAATGCCCATTGTTCTGGACTTTCCACTTTTGCTTCTCGTCATAGCCAGAAAAGGAGAAGGGTCCCAAGTCTGGGTCTACCTGTGCCTTTGTAGTGACAATGTCGATGGGGGACTGGCGGTTCTTCTGGCAGTCTTCACCCCACTGGCTAGGCCCTGAGCAGGGAGGAGGGGCCGGTTGAAAGTCTGGGGCACACGCCCCTTCTCAGATTCAAGGAGGGGGAAGGGAGAGTGCTTGGAAGCTGACAGTGGAGCCCCCTGGAAGGGGGCCTAGGAAAAGACATGCCGACTGGCAGTATAATCTGAGGGTTTGGAGGCGGGGAAGGCTGCCCTGGACATGGGTGTGGTTGGGACTTGGGGAGGGGGCAGCACTGTTCAGTCCCTGAAACACAGCAGAGGCAGCTGCAGAGCTGACTGCAGGGAAATTGTGCAACAGTTGAAAAAAATGCCAAGGACAACCTCCCAGGTCCACCCGAAGAGGGGTCGTTGGAACAGAACCAACTCTCCATTTCGTTATAAGAGCAAAATAGGGGGTGCCCGGCTGGCTCAGTTGGTGGAGCATGTAACTATCTCAGGGTTGTGAGTTCAAGCCCCACGTTGGGCAGGGAGCCAACTTAAAAAAAAAAAAAGTGTCTCTATAACTGATGCAACTGCTGATTTGTTTGATAGAATACTTCCCCTTTTAGGGACAGCCACGGGAGATACCAGGGAAGCCTCGGGTCACTCTACCTTCCCGGTCCTCCGAGCGCCAGGATTGTGTATGTGCGTGTCCATGCATGCATGCCGATGTGTGTTTGTGTTTGAGTAACTGATAGCTGACTTGGGAGGATCATTACCCTGGTCCTTCCCGCCCTCCCTGGGTTTTTATTTTGACTTGGGCAGTCCCCCAATGCAGAAAACCCATCCCCGAGACTTGCTGTACTCACCCAAGCAAGTATAGTTGGAGGCCTTGGCTTGAATCTCGTAGCACCAGTGTGACTCTGGAGCAGAGAGAGGAAGGACATGACGCCTGTGTCTAGGAATAGACTGGAGCTGTGTGCACATAAGCAACACTGTGTGTGTGTGTGTGTGTGTGTGTGTGTGTGTGTGTGTGTCTGTACACAGTGGGTCAAAGACTAGGAATATCCCCAGGGTCAGAGACCCCCTTGGGTTGGGATGGAGCATTCCTGCAGTCTGGCACTGCAGGCCCAAAGGAAGGAGACTTGAGGAAATACAGGGATGGGGACGGAAGTGGTAGAAGCAGCCAGACCCCAAAAGTCCAGACCCATAGCTGATTGCCTGGTTATTGTGCCCAGGGCACTGGTCCTTGGGAAAAACAGCCACTCTTGAGGGGCCTTGGGAGGTCCTCTAAGGCCCTCACCTCTACCCCAGGGCCTGGCCTTGACACTCTCCTCCAGCTGCTGTCGGCCTCCTCCTCCTCCTCCTTCCTTGTATCTCCCACCCCAAACCTGGAAGGGAGGTTCTGGCAAGAGGACAGGAGGAGGATTAGTCCTAGTCTCCCCTCCTGGGACAACAGAGCCGAGTTTCAGCTTGGCTGCCTTCCCAGACTTGATCCAGGATGATGGAGGAGATTCGACGAGCCCTTCCCTGGAACACGCGCTCTCGTGTGATTAAGACCCATTCTGGATTAAACTCTCACAGCCCACCAGGGACAGTAGTCGGGCCCTTTCAAACCCTGTCGCACCACCCTGCAATACTGGTACGTGGGGTCAGATTCAGGTTCTAATCTCAGCTGTGGTTCAGGGCTGGAGAACCAGCACCTCTGAGAAGAGGTTGCACGGCAAACACTACACTAAGTGCAAGATTTACCTACCATGGGGCCCTGCCAGGGCGGTGTGCCTTGGAACCTTCTGTGCTTTCTGTTCAGTTTTTCTGTAAATCTAAATCTGCTCTACCATTATAGTCTATCAGTTAAGTGGGAGGGGGGGTGGCGGGGGGAGACTGCGGCAGTAGGGTGGACAAAACATTTGATCCAGAGCTGAAATTCTTGCTGGGCCACTTAGGGGCAAGTCACCTTAATCTCCCTGAGCCTCAGTTTTCTCATCGGTCAAATGGAGCTAATAGCATCCGCCTCTTCGGACTGTGGGAGTTAATGAGAGAGAGTAGAGTAGTCTAGGCAGCCTGCAGCACAGTTAAGTCCCCAGTGAGTCCTTCCTTTTCCTGGCCTCCCTCCCCCTGGCCTCAGATCAGTGTGCAGATGGCCAAAGCTCAGGCTGGGCCGAGAGGAGAGAAATGAAGTGAGCTGGAAAGAACTCAGGGATGAGAAAATTCCTAAGAAAAGCACAGCTTCCCACTCAGCCTGAGCTGAGGCCTCTGAGCACATCCGCCCTCTCCTCTCAGGGGGGCCTCCGTCCACCTCCTCTGGGGTCTCCGGAATGAGGCCAGGGTGGGGCAGGAGCCAGGAGGTGGTCAGGTTCTCGGGAGGGGACAATCAAGTTCTTGGGAGGGGAGGGGACAAGGGGTTCCAGGCCAGGAGAGTGAGCATCCCCAGAAAACGGGGCAACTTCTCGCTCCAGGCCCCTTGGAGTCAGCTAGGGCTTTGCACTTCCAGGCTCTGGGTCAAAGGCTTCACCCGCTGCCTGCTCTGCTGCTCCGGCCTCTTTCAGAGTCTGCCAGATCCTGCAGTGTCTTCCCCATCATGGTCCACTCCCTGCCCTGGACAGGGCTTTGCAGCCCGCCCCCCATGGGGGTAATTTCTGCCTCCATGGAACCCCCAGGTGGGTCAACTCTGCAAGGGGCTGTGGGCACTTCCCCACCTCCTGGGCCCCCCTCTGCAGGTAGCCAGAGCTCGGAAGTTGGAGCCCACTCACCTGATTCAGTCCTGGCTCTGGCTCTTGCTTCATCTCCGAAGGAGAGTTCAACTTTCCCCAGCCCTCCGTTCTACCTCAGGCAGAGCGAACTGCCACTGGGCCAGCCAGGACTTTGCTCAGTGTCTGAAGAGAGGATGGTTGGATGGAGCCCATTTGCAACCGTGAAAGCCTCCTTATCAGAATTCACCCATGTCTTCCCCTCTCAAAGGACCTGAAGGCAGACAGGGCCTCCAAGGTTGACCGGAGGCCCCAAAAGAAGCTATTCCAGGGGAAGCCTTGCTTAAGTCAGAGTCCTGAAGGGCAGACCCTCCTCTCAGCCTCCCCAGGGCCCATCTGGTTCAGGCTGAGCCATTCTCAGGAATGTGCTCTTCCCTGACTCTGGCTACAGCTCCTGGTTTTGTAATGATGACCTCTGGTTCACTGTCTTAATTGTGGAGATTTTTGACCTGTGTGGCTGAATGCTCTTGTAACTACCCTCTTCGGGAGGCAAGAACTAGGAAAACAACGTTGATGAGGCCAGAGGTCAGGTCTACGTCCCTGGGCTGAGGTGGCAGGGTCACAAACCAGCTCAGGCTCCTGTATTCATGAGAGGGCTGCCCTTCAAATAATGACAAGCCTGCTGTCTCAGGGGGCCTGGGAAGGAGAGGGGCTCCCCACAGACAGATCTTGGCTCCAAGCTCCAGGTTCTACCTAAGTGACCCGCCTAGGTGAACCAGGAATGCAGTTGCAAACCTCACAACTATCACCAATTACCCAGCCACTATCCCTCACCCTCCACTTGCCCCCCTGGACCTTTCTTGGTGATCCAAGAAGTTCTCTCTGATGGACCTTGCCCACTCTACATTCCCACTCTGTGGGGAAGGAGGAATCCTGGAAACCAGCTCAGCAAAACCCAAGTATGTCCTGGCAAAGTCTCAGCAACTCCTGGCCAGGGTTCTGGGGCCTCAAAGAGTCCTATGACTCCTCTCCTCCTCCCTCCATGACAGCAGATGTTCTGGGTTGTCTCATGTGTATCCTGGTCCCTCACCAGCCTCAAGCGTTCCAGAGGATGAAATGGGTGAAGGGAGACCAGTCCCGAGACAGTTTCCAGTCTGAAAGCCCCAGCACTTAAGGTAAGCGCAGGTTGTCGGAGGGGGCAGCTGAGATAGATTCCTGGCTGGTTGGCCCCAGGCAGCCATCAGGCATGGGGTGTCTGCCATGCGCCACTCAAGTACCACACCAAGCACTTACACCCACTAGCTCACCTGAGCCCTTAAAACCCCTTAAGTCAGAATTACTATCTCTATATTGTGAGAAAACTGAAATGAAGTGACTTACCCAGGGCCACACAGCTACAAAGCAACAGAATTAATTGTAAAGTGTTTCTCTTTTTCTGAGTCCAGCCGCTTTGGTAAGTTTCCAAATTCCGACTTTACATATGAATTTTGTCACATCCCATCTCTCCTCTTTATTCCTCTCCTGGGAAGAAGCCAGTAATTTCTGCAAGTTCCTCTCATCCCCTCCAAAACACACACACACACACACCAGCTAAATCTTTCCTGCAAAAGGCACATACTCTCTCCTTCTCTGCTGCAGAGGGAGGGCACCCTCACCCCTTACTCCACGACTCCCAGAAGGGAGCATCTAGCTTTGGAGAGGATGTTTGGCCAGCTGGACCCCAATAGGGGACCATCGGAGGGGTAGCTGAGCTGGGGACTGGCAGATCGGGGGGCTTCCTGCAGAGGAGATGGTCCCCTGTGGGGTCGCAGAAAAGATTCCTCCCCTGATCCCTGTGCCCAGCCCTGGGACTGGAGGCTCTTTCAGCTCCTTATCAAATATTAACACACAATTCCTGCCACCTCCCACCTAGGCGAATAATTAAGAGCTCGGCCACATCATTAATCTTTAAACGAAAATCACCCTGGCCGGAAAGACCGGCTCGGCCAGGGTCTCGGGTCTCCTAGTGTCCCCCCTGGCCACAAGCTCCCAATGTGTCGCTGGGGAGGGGAAAGGGAACGACCAGGAACCCAGGGTGCGAAGCGGAAAAGCCAGGGCCTCCGGTGCTCTGGGCAGGGGGGCAGCCCCTCAGCACTGAGCCCCGGCGGGACAGACAGCGACGCAGGGACAGGCTGAGGACCAAAGGCGCGTGCAGTGCCAGAAAGGGCGAGAACGGCGGCGTGCGTCGAGGCGGGTCGGGGAAGCATCCACAGCACTGACTCGAACGCTCTCCAGGCCGAGCGCCGCGGGGCCCCGCCACCCCCGCAGCGGCGCACACGCACGCACTCAGCCGCTCCGCCGCCGCACGTGGCGGTTCGGGAGCGCCCGGGGGTCCGCGTCCGCCGAGTCCGCCGAGTCCGCCGGGTCCGCCCCGTCAGCCCCTCCAACCCCGTCGCCGCAGCGGTGCCCACAGAGCCCGAGCCCGGCGCGCGCCCCGCGCCCTGCGCGCACTGCGGCTGGGGACGCCGAGGGGCCGCCCGCCGGGGGACCGGACGGGAGCCCGCGCGGTCACCTGCGCTGGCCGAGGGCCGGGCGGCGGCGAGGGCCAGGAGCGCAGGCAGCAGCCGCATCGCGCACAGGAGCCAAGACGCCGCCGAGCCGGAGGTCGCGTGTCGAGGAGGCCTCCGGGGGTGCCGCGATCATGCCGGTCCCGGGTTTTATAGCGGAGCTGCGACGGGAAGGAGCCCCGACAGCGGGATGCGGGTAGCGGCTCCTCCCCCTGGCGGAGCCTCCCCTCCCCTCCCCGCGTCCTGTCCCTGCCCCGAAATCCTCCCCTTCCACCCCCTGCCGGGCCACCTTGTGCCTCGTGCCCGCACCACCACCACCACCCCGCCCCCGCCGCCAGCGCCTCTCCTCTTGCTCCTGCCTCCGAGAGCCGTCCGCCCCCATCACACCTGGTCTCCTGTTTGAGAACGGGGTGGTGACCTCGCGAGGTACTTGATCCATACAAGGAGGGGTGCCCGGATTCCTGCCTTTGATCGGTTTGGCCTGGACTCCCAGCGCAGCCCTCTCGCCTGAGTAGCGGTCCGCTAGGACCTTGGGCTGGAGGTGGACGGGTGGAGACAGCCTCCCGAGGATGGTGCAAATTAGGGAGGTGTGCTGGTGTTTCTTGAATCCGGTGTCCCCAAAGAGAGGGCTGGCTTTTCTCCCTCAGGCTGTGGTCGCTGATTCTCTGGGTCTCTTTTCTGTTTCCTCTCAGGCTGTTCCAAACTTAATTTCTAAGCAGACCAAAGACTCTTCTTCCAACACGGAGTGAAGACGCCCCTAAACCGCGGTGTGAGCATTTCTGCGAAGGCCAGAGGAGGGAGGGGGAACGGCGAGGGGCCGGACTGAGAAATAGATCCCAAGGGGCTCAGGGAGAGAAGAGAAGCTTGTGGGGTCAGAGGGACCGGACTGGCTCCTGTTGAGGTGCCCAGACCCCTGAGATGAGATGGGAAGAGAAGAGATAGGGGTCTGAGTGGACCCCTAGTTCTCTCATCTGCCAGGATCTTCAGAGGGGTCCAGGGAAAGGAAAATTTCCTTGAAGGAAGCCCTAGCATTTGGAAGGACAGGGCTGAGGGGAGTCATAGAGAGGAAGCTGCCTCTGGTCTCAGGAGGGGTACTCAGTCTCCTGGCTGCCACCCCCCTGCTGCAGAGCCTCTAGACTCTTCCATGATGGCTCTAGGTACTGTGCATCCCACATTGGGTGGGGGCTTCCGTAGGGGTTTGGAAAGCTTAGACTCGGGTAGGGAAGAGGGACAAGGAACCAGGCAGTGGGCCTGGGCCCCCTTCATCAACAGGAAGCCCCTGTTTTCTGGTCTAGTCGCTTCCCCATCCGCTGCCAACCTCTCTGCTCCCACCAGCCTTTGAACCTAGGCTAGGACCTCTGAAGAGGGATTGCCTCCCCTAGAACTCTCCAGGCAAAGGGCCTTCCTCTTTGGTGAGAGTCCTGGCTGTAACTACCACCGCCTGCACCCCCCTCCATCCTGGCCCAGGATCACAGCCTCAAGGAACAGCTTTGATCCTACAGAGAGGGGAGGGGGTGCCCACCTCCTCAGGTTTAGGGCTCTATTGTCTCCACTGCTTTTAAATTTAATCAGCAGCTGAGACCAGGCAGTCAGGGGAGGGATTCCACACCCTACAGACTTTTCTGGGGAGTGGATTTATGTCCACAGGGCTATTCAGGACTGAGGAATGGAGTGGGGAGGAACCCTATTCCTGGGAATGAAATGCACTTCATGGGGTCTGCGTGACCCCAGGCCAGGCCACTGACTGGCAGGAGAGATTGAAAACCTTTGGTGGGGTTAAGGAGGACCCACCTCAAAGTCCATCCCCTTGGGGCCTCCCAGGGAGAAGAATGGGTAGGAGGAACTGTCCCCTAGGTAATCAGGCTCTATGCCTGTGAGTGTGCCCCACCCTGTGAGTGTGCCCGCTACTATGTGGGGGCGGGGGAGATGAGGCAAGCCAGGCTCTGGTGTGGTGTCCCCGCTGAGGCATGGGCTCATGTGGGAGGAGCTTAAGGATGGGCAAGTCTTCACGAATGTGCCTTCAGAGTCACCCCAGAGGCTGTACGTGGGCAATGTGGGAGGTCAGGGCACAGCCTTATCATCTCCACAAGGTTACACGGGGCAAGAGGCTCTCTACTTTTAGCTGTAACATTCCCAGCTTTATCTCCCAGTCTAGCCCTGCTGTCCTGGCTTGCCATTAACTAGTCACCTGTCCCTGTCCAGGCCCAGGGCCCTGCTCCCCTGGAGGCGACAAAGCCCTCATTCAAGCAGGGATCATTAGAGCAGGGATGGGTCCTGTCGCATCTCAGTGACTTACAGGACCCATAAAGCCGTCAGCCCAGGCCCACTGGCCCCAGCCCCAGCACAGCCTCCTTCCTCTTAACTCTGCCCAGGCTCCCCCACGTGTCCTGCATTCGAGTCTCTGCTTTTCCTCTAACTCAGGCATGGCCTTGGGCAGCTTTCCAACTTTCCTCTGATTGCAACTTCCTCATCTATAAAGTGGGGATCATCACCTGGCCCTGTGCCAATAAATAGTTACTGGGAACCAGCTGTGAGCCATCCCCTGCCCAGCCCAGACTTTCACAACGTGCCTCATGGTTCCCGGGTGCAGCCACTGCCCCTTGGCAGCCTCCGAGATGAATCACAGTTGTCATCCTCTGGGGATGTGCACCCACACAGCCTGGTCTGGAGAGGGATGGAGGCAGTGGCCAAGCTGAAGAGCTCTGAGGACACACCACCCTCGGCCACCCATGTATTCTGTGAGGACAGCTGAGACTTGGTTTCCCTCATCTGCAAAATGAAAATTATACCCCTCTCTTCCCCCTGGGTTGTTATGAGAATTCTGTGACTTGTGCCTGAGGTGGGCTGGCCCAGGCTGATACAGGAGCACATATGACCATGACCTCTAAACAGAGGTCCCTTTACCTGGATTAAATCTGACCCTGGACAGGTGTGGATGTGGCCTCAGGTAGGGGGGGACACTGAGCTAGACCCCGGAAAGGCTCTTCCTGGACTCCCAAGACCCAGGAAGCGGGTAAAGAAGGCTGCGGAGGGAGGCTGGGTCCCAACTGTGTGGACACAAGAACATGAGATTCGAATTCAGCCCTTGCTGGGACTCTGATTAGTGTGAGGTGGTTCCCGGGTTTCATAGGTCAGAGGAAGGACGAGCACGTATCCCTAAACAGAAAACCATCGCATCCATGTTCAGTTGGCAAAGTGGGCAGATAGAGTATAAGGCAGAAGTGTAGAACCAGCTTTGGGGCAACACTGCCCTCCATTCGCATCCCAGCCCCACCACTCACCCTTTACCTCCATCAGGCTCCAGTGTCTTGGAAAACGGGATACAGATCACACCTCCCTCGCATGGTGTGTTAGGCTCCACTTCTGTGATGCTGAGTAAAGAGCCTTGTAGAGGTCTAGGCACTCAGTAAGTGCGCAATAAACCTCAGCTGTAATTACTAGCCATTAAGCAAATGCCCCTGATTGTATAGGAGCCCAGAGGAGTGGCGCCTAACCCAGCCAGTGAGTGGGGAATCAGAGAAGGCTTCCTGGAGGAGATGAGATCCAAGCTGAATATTAGAAGACGAGAAGACAGAGCCCAAAATGGGAAGGGAAATCCATCCAGAGGGAACAGAATGAGAAGAGGCATAGAGCACCGTGGATAGACTCCCAAGGAGGAGGTTAAGTGTGCAGAGAGATAGGATCGGGGAGGTATTTGCCTTCAGATGGATAGCACCTGTTTGTCCGAGTTGGAAGTTTGGACGGGCATTTCCTTTGATGAGGAGGTAGATCTTAAGAGCCTGATTTTCTAGGTCAGGAAACCTCTTCAGAGAGGATCACACGGCCCTAGAAAGGGACAGGGATCCTTAATTACTCGAGTTACAGAAGAAGAAGCTGAAGCTCGGAGAGAGCAAGGAAAGAGCTAGGGCGGGGGTGTTTCACCCAAGGTACCCAGCAAATACAGCAGAGCTGAGATTTGAACTCTGGTCTCCTGCTCCTCTCCCCATACTCTTTCCTTGCCATCTCACCCTCCCTCCCCACAAACACCCACACCTCCCATCCTTTGGGACCCCCAGCCTACATCTCCCATTGTTTTCTGCACCCTCAGGGCCTCCTCAGATTAGCAGATAATTCGAGTCCAGGTTTGTGTCCCTGGACGTTAAGATGAAATCCACATGCAGAAGGCTTAATCAATATTCTCCTCTCCACCACTCCCCACCTTGATCTCTGCCATATTCTAGCAGAGACAAGAGAGCCTTCCTGCCCGCATCTGCGAAAGCTGCTGTTCCTCTTCCCTTGTCTTCACACCTACCCTGTTTCTCTGGTCTATGGGGAGAATCCAGGGGGAGAAGAGGGAGGGGGCAGAGAGAGCTGGAGGCTCTCATGGGGGCAGGGTAGGAACCTCCTCCGTGGATGGGTTGGTGGAAACTTCTTCCGCTGAACATTCTGAAATAGTAAGAGCAGGAAGACGCATGGGGGTATGGTCCAGCAGAGGGGATGACGTCTGTTCTGCTCCTGCCCTGCAGAGAGTTCAGGAAAACTCCCCCAGAGCTGTCCCCTCTCCTCTCCGTGTCTCAACCACAGGAATCCAGGCTCACACCAGCAGGAGGCTGGGATCAGAGCTGCTTTGGATTTTCCAAGTGTACTCACTTACATTCTGGTTTTGTGGCAGAACAACTCCGGAGAGGATGATGAGGGCGGAACCAGGTGGGGAGGAAAAGGCAGCCTTGGGGGAAAGGGGGACATTCCCTCCTTGATTCAGGATGCAGCCACCGGAGGAGAACAGGCTCTTTCAGGTGTGTGTGTTAGCTTCTTTGTCTCTGATTATCCAGATAATTCTTACCTTTGTAGACTATTTGGAAAGAAGCAGGCGGGTGTGTGTGTGTGTGTGTGTGTGTGTGTAAATCACCAAAAACCTCTCTCTCAGAGGCAACTATTTTATAATTTGACATATTTTTTAAAAAGATTTTATTTATTTATTTGTCAGAGAGGGAGAGAGGGAGACCACAAGCAGGGTGAGTGGCAGGCAGAGGGAGAGGCAGGTCCTGGCTAAGCAGGGAGTCTGATGTGGGACCCTGGGATCATGACCTGAGCCAAAGACAGATGCTTAACTGACTGAGCACCCAGGCGCCCCTCAATTTGACATTTACGAAAAAAATCTTTTAAAAAATGATTTTATTTATTTATTTGACATAGAGAGACACGGTGAGAGAGGGAACGCAAGCAGGGAGAGTGGGAGAGGGAGAAGCAGGCCTCCTGCTGAGCAGGGAGCCCGATGTGGGACTCCATCCCAGGACCCTGGGATCACGGCCCAAGCTGAAGGCAGACGCTTAATGACTGAGCCACCCAAGTGCCCCAATTTGACATATTTTTAAGAAAAAAAATTTTTTTAACAAAATAATCATCTCCCCACCTTAATCTGTTTAATTTTTGTGTCTTCTCTTTCAGTCTTTATCTATATGCAAAACACTGTTGACAGAACAAACAGCTCAGTGTCATGCTTCTCATCCTTCACATTTCAGTGCAAACACGAGTCCACTTTACCTCGTAGCCCTTCCAACTGTCATTTTGTGGTTCCAGAATGTACCCAGGCTGTCCTCGGCTGACTTGCCATTTTGCAGGGACATCTTTCCACCGGAGAGGTAGAGCCATAGACTGGGGAAGCAAACCAGGCATCCTGGTGCCTTCCCCAGCTCCTCACTAAACAGAACCACCGTCAGTTTGGGAGAGCAATGTGGAGGTGGGATAAGGGATAAAGCAAAAGATTGGTGAGGGACCCCAGCCAAGGGACCCTCAGAGGCCAGCTGGAGAATCTGAGCCTGGAGTCTAACTCTTTGACCTCCGGTGTGCCTGTAAGATAGGGAACATGTGCGAGGGGGTGGGGAGATGGGGGGATGTTCTGTGTAGATCTGGGGGGAAGAGAGGCAGTGAGGAAGAGTGTGCCCCTGGGTGCCTCTGCCCTGTGGTGTGTTTGCACAGCCACGGCGCCCTCTGCTGTCCGTGTGCTTCCAACCCATCAGGGCCTTTTACAGTTACAAGTTCTTCCTGGCCACTAACTAGATCCGTCAGCCCTGCCCTGGTGTTTCTTTTTCATTTGGGCAGGGGGCATCATTTAATGACTGTGAGGTAGCATGCAGAGAGTTGGAAAAACTACTCTTTAGAGCCACCCTGTACCCGATTCCCAGAACGTTAACCCCCTTCAAGGGACTTCCCACCTCGACCCCCTGGAGCAACCTCATTTCACACCTGAACTACTCTCAGATATCAGAAGGGAAACTGAGACAGGGCCTTGAGCATGTGTCAGCAAGAACCCCGCCCTAGCTCTTTCCTTCGGGTGTGGCCCCGGCTCCGCTGTGCCCCAGGGGCAGGAGGAAGGTGTGCAAGCCTCAGATGGAAGCTGGGATTTAACAAGGCTGTAAATTGCTCACCTCCTGCCTGTGGTAGGAGATACGTGTAGGCACATGCGGGAAGGTAAGAATAATCTGCCCGCCTCCTCCCTCACTCTGGCAGCCAAGGGAGGTGGGGGGCGAGTGGCTGCCGTAGTAAGTAATCTCAAAGTTAACTCTGAAATGTAGTTCAAGTTCAGTGAGCCCTCTGTGGGATGGGAATGGGCAAGGCTGGCTTCATGAGTGCGGGACTTGTGTAGACACAGGGCAGCTGCACTTGTTTGAATAGACCGCTGTGGCCCTCTTGACATTTTTTTTTTAAAGATTTTATTTATTTATTTGACAGAGAGTGAGAGAGCACAAGCAGGGAGAGCAGGCAGAGGGAGAG
Organism: Lutra lutra; assembly: GCF_902655055.1. Taxonomy (NCBI): domain Eukaryota; kingdom Metazoa; phylum Chordata; class Mammalia; order Carnivora; family Mustelidae; genus Lutra; species Lutra lutra. The sequence continues at coordinate 36,239,649 of NC_062293.1, forward strand.
GGAGAAGCAGGCTTGATCCCAGGACCCTGGGATCATGACCTGAGCCAAAGGCATATGCTTAACCGACTGAGCCACCCAGGCGTCTCCGCTCTAGACATTCTTGACAATTTTTGAATAGGGTGCTCTGTGTTTCCACCTTGTAGCCAATATCAGGGTGGGGGTGGGGTGGGGTGCAATGGCTGGACCTCCACCCTCCTAGGGCTGGTCGGGAAGCAGGCAGTGGTGCCTGAGAGAACCCATGGACCAGTAGCCCCTTCTCCAGCCCTCAGCTGGGTCACATTCTTCTGGACTCCACATGCTTCCAGTTCAAATAATGCAGGTTATTGGACAGTGTGAACATGTCCTAGAGTTCGGGTCAGACTGTGAGTGGAGGCTACAGTAGGGGAAGTGGCTCCTGGTAGAGAAGGGAGCGGTCAGGAGCTTCAGCACTGCGAAATGGACAGCACCCTTGAGGCGGAGGCTGAAGCCTTGTAGGGTTGGTGACAGCCCCACACCCTCTCTGGTTACCTTGGGAAGCAAGGCAGAGGAGTGGGCCCAGTAGCACCAAGCCCCTGGGCCAGGGCCACAAGCCCCAGAGGGTGGATGGGGCTTGGAGCCTGTGCTCAGGGGATCAGCCAGAGTTTGAGGTCAGGGATGGGGGGCACAAGGGAGGGAGGGAGCCTGAACAGAGCTAGCCTAAGGAGGGAGGCTGGTGTTCTGGGACCGTGGAGCCAGGAGCTGGAGGCAGAGACGTGGTCCCACCCCTGGTGGCTCTTCCAGACTCTGGTTGCAGTGCTTGTTGTGACAAACCATCCTGTCCCCGCAGGCCCAGGTGTGTGGCCTCCACCTCACACCTCAAGTAGAAAGGAAAGATAAGGGCACCTCTGAGGAGAAACGGAGGTGCAGACGGGCTGTTCTAGGGGAGGGAGGCAGAGAGGTCCAGCTGTGCTGACTTGGTGACGGGGGATGCTGTGGACTGTTTCTAGGAAACATGCAAATGACAGGGTTCAGATTCCATGTCTCATGGGAGGGGAGCAGAGCAGCGTCGCTGCCTGGGCCTCCTCTTGGCAGCCACCCTGTCCCCAGAGCCTCCATGGCTCATCGTGGGGCACCCCTGTCAGAAGGGGGAAATGAATGGACAGAGGCAGAGGGGAGACACTTGAGGGCAGCAGATTATGGTCAAGGGAGGGCAGGCACACCCATCTGCACCTCAGGACCAGGATGAGGCCTTGGACTTCCATTAAACACGACCCCATCTACAACACAAGGCCTCCGCTCCTTACTGCCATACACCCAACCTGTCCCTCTCATCTCGGCCCACAACCACGCTCTAGGCAGTCCACCAGCGCCCGTCTGGGGGCCCCCTCCTGGCTGTTTCAGTCTCCTGGAATTCCTGATTCCATCTACTCACAACACCCTTCCCGATCAAACTTGTACATCCCTTCAGGCCAGTGTCCCAACACCTCCAGCTGGGTGGGGTCTCCCTAGTCTCCCTAGCTTGGAGCCCTTGGCCCCAGCTCCCTACTCCCCAGGCAGATGTCCCTGGGTGTGGTCTTCTTGTCTCTTCCCAGATCAGTCTTTCCCAACCCTGAGGCCCTGAGCTCTGTCAGGTCAGGAACCAACCAGGTTGGCTTCTTCCACAGGTGAGCTATGCAGCCGGAGCTTGGCAAATACGGTCCGTGAACCAGCCTTGTCTTGCTTTACTCACTGTGGGTGTCTCACTGAAGAAAGGTGGGTCCCTATAGGCCTGTGGCTCAGGGTCGCCCCAGGAGGATTTCTGTGCACTGCCTGTCAGGACCCAACTGCTGGGACGAACCCAGGCTCATCCAGCTGCAAGATGTATTGGCAATGTTACGAAAATAACATGGTGGATCTCAGGACATTCTGAATTCATTTTACTAGGGCTCCAGGCCCAGAGAGGGGGCGGTCATTTGTCCCAAGTCACCCAACGAGGTAGGTAGACCCAGACAATCAGAGGGAGGCTCCTCACCTCCTCCCTTGTCCTTGGAATGTGCACACAGCTCCTTGCCTTTCCCACAGAGAAGCTGCCCAAAGACACAGCCTTGAGAGAGTAAGGTGTTGATGAGACCATCTTGATTGTGCATGTGACTGAACCCAGTGAAGGCCTTTCTGTAAACTCTTATGATTCTGTCAGTGGGTGCGGAGGTAAACTGACCATGCAGCCGGCCAAGACAAGCCTCATATGGAAGTTCCCTTGCTTATCAGACCAGAAGGTTTGCCTCTTTCAACCTCTCTCCCTACCCTCTGCATAGGGGGGTTTATTTCAGATTACACTGGGGAAGCTCCGGAAGTTTCAAATTAACAGCATCAGAGTTTTTTGCTTTGCTTTGCTTTTCATTTCTTTTTTCTTCTCCTTTCCTTTCCTTTTTTCTTTTCTCTTCTCTTCTCTCCTTTTTTCCTTTTCTCTTCTCTTCTCTCCTTTTTTCCTTTTCTCTCTTTGCTCTCTTTTCTATTTTTAAACAGTGTCAGAGTTTTTCTAAGACATCAATGGATCGGGGAGATCACTTTCCACCCCCTGCCCACCACCACCATGACCACAGAAAATTTGATCCTTTCGCTGCCCAGATCACAGCCAGAAAACACAAATTCTCAAACTTAGCTCTAGTCTCCCGGTTCTGGTGTTGGTCAAGTGCAACCATGCTTTACTCCCAAAGACTTGAGAAACAGCAGGGCTGCTCTACTGGTGATGCTGGCCACGAGATGGGGGCTGCTGAGCGCAGACTGGTTCTGCGCCCCCCCCACCCCATGTGTCAAAGGCTTACACTGGCAGAAAGGGCGCTGGAGAGGACCAAGCATGGGTAGCACAAGGTCAGCATGAGCTGTGGGGAAACACGAACACGGCTGGAAGGTCCTCAAAGGGTTACTCATGGAGTTACCATGTGACCTGGCAATTCCACTCCTAAGTCTTTACCCAAGAGGAGTAAAACACATGTTCAGGCGAAAACTTCTACATGACTGTTCATAAAAGAATTATTCACAGTAGCCACAAAGTGGAAATAATCCAATGTCTACCAACTGACGAATGGATAAGTAAAACATGGTATGTCCATTTAGTGGACTCTGATTCAGTCATAAAAAGATAATTCTAACATATGCTACAACATGGAGAAAACTTGAAAATCTTGAGCTAAAGAGAGGTCACCAAAGATCACATATTGCATACTTCCATTTATAAGAAATGTCCAGGGATACCTGGGTGGTTCAGTTGGTTGAGAGGCTGCCTTTGGCTTGGGTTATGATCCCGGCATCCTGGGATCGAGTCCCACATCGGGCTCCTTGCTTGGCAGGGAGCCTGCTTCTCCCTCTGCCTCTGCCTGCCATTCTGTCTGCCTGTGCTCACTCTCTCTCTCTCTCTCTGACAAATAAATAAAATCTTAAAAAAAAAAAAAAAGAAATGTCCAGAACTGGCAGATCCAGAGAGACAGAAAGTGGATCCGTGACTGCATGTGGCAGGCAGTGTTGGGGGGAAGTAGAAGTGACTGCTAACGGGTAAGTGGTTTTTTCTTTGTTTTGGGGGTTTTTTGGGGCATGGTCTATGTGGGTGGGCTCACCCACCCCAGTCGGACACAGAGCCTATGAGTGGTTTAAGAGAGAGGGCCTTCCTATTACTTGGAAAAGCTGGCTCTTTCTGGGGGAGGTTGGGTGGAAGCCCATATTTTTTACTGGCTAAGCCCTTGTGCAGTGCACAGACTACACCATGTCCATGGTCGTGCTCCTTATCACCCCAGGGCCATGGCCAAGCTAGTCTCTGTGCAGAGGTGAGGTCCTATGTGAATTCCCTCTTCCTGGTATATGGTCTGTGCCTGTCTAGCTGTTGGGTTTGGTGCAGAGGATGTAGGGAGTGTGGTTCTGTGTAGGCCCTGCAGGGCATGGGCCAAGAAAGCCTTCAGAAGGTAGAGAAAGCACCCCAGGAACAGCTGAGGACAAACCAGGGGCTTGTTGACTGGATCAGACACTTAGATAGACCCTCCCAGCCCTGTGATCGGGGTCCCCAGGCTAGGTTCCTCGTGTGTTCTGGGATGCCCCATTTGATGACCACACTTCCTGTGTGCCAGCAGCCATGTCAGCGCTATGACTGAGCCATCTCTGCTCTGTTAAAGCTCAGAGTCTAATGGGTCACAGTGGCTATGCCTGGGACTGATGCCAGGGCAGGCACAGGGCACTAACTAAACCTCGGTGTCTCGAGAGGTCCTTCTGTGGCAGCTGATGGTAAAGCTGGGGTTATAAGGAGAACAAATTAACTAAGAAACTGATGTGGAGGATGGGACCGAGGATAGAGTTGAGGGGGCAGTGGTTGAAAAGCATTAAAAAAAAAAAAAGAAAAAGAAAGGCATTCCAGAAGGTGAACAGTATGTGCCTGGAAAGGCTCAGGGAAAGGGACAGAGTGTGGGATATTGGAGGAAGCCACAAACGGGTTCTGGCTCAAGGCAGAGATTGGGGATGTACCTGGCAGGTAGGAACGGGCCAGATCACAGAAGTGCTTGTGATTAGGACATCCCGATGACCATGCCACCAGCAGTGGGCAGGGGGCCCCTCACCGTGTGTCACCCATGGCCCCCGAGATCACTTACACCTAATGATCTATTCACGTGTTCCTTGTGTTGTCTTTGCATGGGCCTTGATGCCCTGAGCTGCCCCTCTCCCTCATCATTGGGACTTTCTGCCTGCTATGGGCTCACAGAGGGGGCAGAGGAGGGCATGGACCACCTTGGGTATGTATGGGGAAGAGTTTACTGCTCTGTTCACCGACCAGCATCGCATTCCCTAACCTCGTCCTCAGGAACCCTGGTAGTGGGTTTCTTCTGGTTCATGTTGGTCAAGTGTAGATGTTTAGGCTGCAAATCATTCAATTTGGTGGGAGAGCTCCTACCTTGGCCTTTGGGGAAACCCTCTCTGGTGGTGCCTCAGTTTCCCTCATTCTGCCAGGCCTGCTGGAGGTGTTTGGATCCACATTCGTCCCAACAAGGGCTTGGCACAGCTGTGGTTCAGCTCCTGCAATGAGAAGCTGAAGCCATGCTCCCGGCTCACCGCCTGAGGGCCCAGCAGGTGTGGGATGCACCTCCTCCAGCCACCCTCCCCCACAGCCTCGGGGGCTGGCTGGCAGTTTCCTTCCTCATGGAGTGTCGTGTGTGTGCTTGGGTGCCTGGCAGGCTGGCCAAAGGGGGTGCATGTTGGTTCTCAGGGGAGAAAAGCCCTCCTTTTGTCCTCCCCAGGAGGACTCTGTTATTGACAACCTGGAGTGGGTGTTACTTACCATGATGAGCAGAGGTGTTTGGATTTGACAGAGGGGACAAAATCTGTTCCTTGATGAAGGAAGGAGATGGAGAGCAAGCTACAGGGAGGAGGGTGTCACAGGTAGCTGAACACCATAGGTGGGTCCTTGGGCTTTCTCTGGGGCTTCAGTGACTGTCCTACGCCCTCTCTTGCTCCTCTGTCTTCCCGTCTGCCTAGAATGGGCCTCTTGGAGTCACTATGTCATCCAGTGGGACACTTGTCCCCTTGTGCTGTGCCAGACAGACTGAGGAAACTCAGGTCCTGGTAGGCAAGGAGACTTACAAAAGGCCCTTGTACATGTCAGAGGTAGGACTTGAACCCAGGATTCTCCATCCCAGTCCACACTGCCCCATGTGGGACAAATCACTTTATAAACCCTCTTTTTTCTCATCTGTAGGACACAGACGATGCTGTCTGTCTCTCCAGAGATGGGGCGAGGACTAACATTCATGGTTTCATCAAGGGCATCGACTTCCATATTCTACCCTCAGGCCTCCCCCTACAGTCCCACCCACACTGGCCCCTTTCCAGGCAGGGCAGGCCCTGCTCCCTGGCCCTGTGACCGCAGCCTAAGCCCCAGGCCCCTGCCCTGTCCTCACACTCGGCATCGCCCGTTGGGTGGCAGGGCTGGGCTTCGTCCTCAGAGTGGGCAAAGCGGACGTTGCCGAGGTGCAGCAGTCCGGCCAGGACCTGAGCGGGCAGGAGAGGACACGGAGTGAGCTCTTTCTCCAGGGCTGGATCCTCGCCCGGGAAGGGCCCATCTCCTGCTGAACAGAGTCCCAGTAACAGGATAAGAGGAGACCCTCCTAACTGACACCCCCTGACAAGGGACCCTGCCAGCACAATGCAAGCAGCTTGTATCCATCACTGACTAGAAGGGCGCTGTGACAGTGCCCACCATACCAATGGGGCCGGAAATAGTTAAGTCACCAGCACAGACCACACAGTCATGGAAGGAGGGCATGAACTTAGGGCAGCCTGACTTCAGCTGCCTCTGGGATGCTCTCCTGGCCTTCCAGGTGTTCTTCTTGGTGGGGCTTTGGTGCTCAGGAAAGCATGGCCTGCCTGGTCAGCTCAAGCCAAACTTCCGCAAAAGAATCCCAGCAGAGGGGCAAGCCCAGGCAAGCCGGCTGGGTGCATTCTGGCGACTCGGGCTGCGTGGGGCTCCCCCCAAAACTTCCCTCTCAGGGTTGGGCAGCCAGGGGAAGGTAGTTCCTGTGCGGAAGTGCCACGGGAGCCTCGGTTGGCACTGGTTCCTTGTAGATCTGTGGGTGAGAGAGAGCCAGTGGCAGACCGAGGGGAGCCCAGGCCCATGAAGGTGTAAAATTGTGTAGCTAATGTGTGGGAAGAGTTCTGGAAGTATCTGTGGGGCAGTCAGTGTGGACACAGCAGAGAAGCATATAGACCTTTGGGGTTTCCAACCTCTTTCCTGGTGACAACAACCTGGATTAAGAGGACAACTCCCACCCTGGGGAGCTCACTGTCTGATGGGGGAAGTATGGCCCTTCACTGGTGGTGCAAGGAACACCCTGGTTTCTCCCAGGGCACCCAGCAGCAATCCAGGGCCAGAAATGTAGCAGGAGCAAAATATTTGCCCATGAACAAGCCCCCCATTTTTTTCCCCTCAGCCTCAGTTTCACCAGAACTGGGGGAAACCTGGCTGCGTGTGTTACTGCTCCAAGAGCTTCAGAAGGTCATGGCCAAGGTGAGACCACTGACATTGGCCAAGAGATACCTGCTCTGATCTTGGGTTTGCATGAATGAGGGACCATACTGTTCTGTCCTATTCATGTTGTACAGGTGGAGCAAAGGACCCAGACAGAAGAGATGACTTGCCCCAAGCCACACTGGGAGGTTGGGGGTGGTGGAGGGGAGGACCAGGGATGGTGTTCTTCTAGGACCTGAACTGTTCCAGAACAACTTCCTAACATGCCTAGGAATCTCGATCTCCCAACCACCCAGGAGGCAACCACAGAGCAAGGTCCTCCAACTCGGCAGGCGTCCCTCCTTCGGGTCCAGGACCTCTCACGCATCGAGTGCATGATGCTCGGCTTCTGGGTCTCGAAGACCAAGCAGGACAATCGATTGGTTTTCCCCTCCAGGCCTTGAGGAGTGCGCATTGGCTTTGGTTTGGAAACCCAGAAAAGACGGTGTGAGCGGAGAGCAGGTGGAGGCGGGTGCCCAAAATGTGGGGCATCGTGCCACGTCAGCACCCCCTGCAGGAGGTACTTGAAGCCCGAGTGCGGGGTCCTGTCGCGGGGGCAGGGGTCCCCTGACTCCCCAGTGCAGTTGGTTCTAAGTCTGGTCAAGCCCGCCCTTTACGTCGCCCCCTGGCCGTGCGTGCTCAGAGGCCCTGTGGTCTCCTGCTCAGTCTCATTAGTCTTACCTGCTCTTGTAGCCCCCCTGTTGAGATGCCCTGTTTTTCAGAAGAAATCACAGCAAGCAGCCCTCTGTGCCCAAAGCAGGGTTGGGGGGCGTCTAGGTTCCTGAACGCCTGTCTACACTCCAGAACTCTGGGGGTTTGCCTCCAAGCATATTCCTGTTCTTCCTTGGTTGCCCATAATATAAGTAGCATGGCGCCTTGCAACATTCACTACCAACCCCTACCCCCACCGCCGCGTCACCATTTCTTCAGCTGGGGAGGGAGATAAATTAGAGTAATAAGATTTGAAAAACAAATTGCAACACCAAAAAAGCCATGTTACGTAATGCAGTGCCATTTTACAGAACAAATTGTCAACAAAAATAGGACTAGTTAATTCTCTGGAAGCGAAATTAATTAAAAATTCACAGGAGATGCCAGAACACTTCGCTGGGAGGTTTTAAGAAATAATGGGACTTTGGAAAATTCCTCGCTGTATGGGTACAAATAATCCAAAGCTAAAGCTCCGGAAGTGCAGGTTTCTGCCAGAGTTGGGGGGTGCGGGCTGCCTGCCTAGCCTCTGCAGGGGCTGAGTGGGGCCGGGAGCTCTGGTGGGGCATTCTCTCCTGTGGTAGTCATATCATGGATAAATTCAATGGAGGATTGGCAAGCAAAAAATAAAAGAGAGGAGGAATTTCAAAAGTGCAGGCAGTTCATTCTCTTCCATTCCAGAATCAAGCCTGAGATTGGGGGAGAGGGCCAGGCCCCCAGCCGGTCCCAGCTCCTTACACCTCTTAAAGTGCAGGTATTTATTTCTCCAGGCTTAAGGGCAGTTGGAGGTGTTCGTTTGTTTTTAAAATACCTTTTGAGGGGCACCTGGGTGATTAACTTGGTTAGGCATTTGACTTGATCTCAGCTCAAGTCTTGATCTCAGGGTCATGAGTTCAAGCCCCACGTAGGGCTCCAACCTGGGTGCAAAGCCTACTTATAAAAAAAATAGAATATGACCTTTATGAAGAAGCATAACTCAACTTTCATAGAAAAGAATATTACTTCAGTGGCTGGCTCATCTGGTGGGTGTATGTTTCACAATTTAAGAAACCGTGGGACTCTCTTCCAGAGTGTTTGTACCATTTTACATTCCCACCAACAGCATATGAGGGTTCCATCTCCTTGTGTGAGGAGGTATACCTGGTACTTTTGTATCAAAATGAGAAATGCTGTTGGTATGACATAAGACTCCGTATGCTGACATTTGTAGATGAAACTAAAAATCACCTATAACCTCACCCCCTCCATGCTTTTGCTGTATTTTCCTGCAGGATTTTTTCTGAACACTCATAAACGGAATGAAGGGTGTACCATCACTGAGTTATTCCTCTACTATCAGATACTTGGATCGTTTCAGATTTTTTTAGTTTTTCAAATAATATTGCTATGAGCATAATGCTAAATAAAGTCTTTTGATTTGGTTATTTCATTACGAGTGGAATTAGTTCATTCGTAGAAGTAGAATTATTGGGGGCAAAGGCATGAAGGTTAAGGTTAAGCTTCTTGGTGCACACTGTCGCAGAACCAGTAAGGTCTATATGCACATTTACACATACACACACGTGTGTGTGTGTCCTGGTCAAATGGACATATGAAACTGTGGAAGTGAATTACTAATACATTGCTACAGTGTGCATTAAACTTGAAAACATGGTGCTAAGTGAAAGAGCTAGTCACAAAGGGCCACATATTGTGTGATTCCATTTATATGAGATGTCCAGATCAGGCAAATCTATGAGACAAAGATTAGTGGTTGCCTAGGGGATGAGAGGATTTGGAGGTGATGACTAAGGGGTGCAGGGTTTCTTTTTGGTTTCTTTTTGGGGTAATGGAAATGTTCTAAATTTGCCACAGTGGTGGTTGCACAACTCTGTGAATATGATTAAAGCCACTGAATTGTACGCTTTTTAAAAAATTTTCAATGTAAGCTTTATTTACTTATTTTTTAAATTTTCAATGTAAGCTTTATGCCCAGCATGGGGCTTAAACTCACAACCCCAAGATCAAGAGTTTCGTACTTTACCGACTGAGCCAGCCAGGTGCCCTGAATTGTACACTTTAAGTGGATGAATTATACAGTATCTGAGTTATATGTCAATAAAGCTGCTTTTAAAAGGGATGCCTGGGTGCCTCAGTCAGTTAAGCGTCTGCCTTCAGCTCAGGTCATGATCCCAAGGTCCTGGGATTGAGCCCTGCTTCAGGCTCCCTGCTCGCGTGGGAAGCCTGCTTCTCCCTCCGCCTCTGCCTGCTGCTTCCCCTGCTTGTGCTCTCTCTCTCTCTCTTTCTGACAAATAAATAAATAAAATCTTAAAAAAAAATCTTTAAAAAAAATAGAGTTGCTAAAAAATATACCAGTCACTCATTGTAGCCAATAGAGTGGTATGTTTGATATTTGCTGGATGTCAGCTTGGTGATCTTATTTTTGTCTGTGCTTAAAAATTATGAAGTGGCCTTATTTTGTCTCATTTTATCATGGTCTCAGACTAACCTTATCTGAGGTTGGTATTGTTGATTGCTTATGTCCAACAGGAGAAGAAAATACTTGGCTCTGTTTGACCAGTTCCTAGCAAAGCTGAGGTCTAACCGTGAATGTCAGATCAATTGTGAATGTCAGGGGCTGTGTTTTTTCTTCCTCAGTAGACACTGAGAACCTCAGTGGGAGCCTCAGGGGCCCAAAGGAATGCAAGTTAGCACACTTGGGAAGGCCACAGAAGCTCTGGTCCCAGCCTCCTGCTGGTGTGAGCTTGGGCTCATGTGTGTGGGGCTTTGGGAGGTGGGGCCCCTAGGCTGGAGGAGAACATATGTCATCTGTGTTGTAGGGACTATTTGTACTTCCTGTGTCTGCTGCTATTTCAAAGTACTTAAAGGCAAAATGTTCTTTCACTCACTCTGCTGAGGAGGCCCCGTCATACTCCTGTGACTACCTCTAGCCTTCTCCTTGCTTTGTTTACTCTTCTAGAATTCCCTCAGTAGCCCATGGAGGACTTGTAGGGTTGGAGTGAAGGGGAAGGGAGGGGAGCAACAGCTTTTTCAGGCCTAGCAAGAAGAGAACTTTTCCTGTTTTTGCTCTCCATTGCTGTTGATTAAGCCTTATTTTGTGTTGGGTTTAATCTCCACAGACACCTGGGGTACCCAGAGTCCCTGCAGACCCTTCCTGGTATCACCGCCTATCAGAGGATGCAGAGGAGAGGGTCCAGTAGAGGTTGGGGGTCCCAGTGAGAAGAAGGCAGGGGGATGGCATAGAAGGAGCACTAGGAGTTTCAAATTCCAGCTGTGGTTCACTAGGCCTGAGGGCCTAGCATGTGTGGGAGGCAATCAAATCTGGAAGACATTTGCACTTCCTCCAGGCCCTCACCCTTCCCTATGGCCTTCCCAGCAGCATCCTTTCTTCTTTGGATGCTGTTTGAGTCCTTGCCTTGGCTGTGGGGCCAGCCAAGGGGTGGCACATTGGCCCTCAGGCCACATGGGCCCTCCTCCTGTCCCCTAGGATTATGTTGTTGAGAGCCTAGAGTGGTGGTTTTTTAACTACCATGGTAACCAGAGCTGTTCGGATCCAACTGAGGGGACCTCTATTAGCATCAACTCCTTGATGGATAAAGTGGAGAGCAGGACGGGAAGGAGAGTGTCATGGTGAGTTGAACACCAGAAGTTGGTCTTTAGGCTTTCTCAGGGGCATTGGTGACTGTCCCATGCCTTCTCTTGCCTGTCTTCCCATCTGCCTAAAATTGATTTGCTAATATCCAGTTTGCCTCTTGGGGTCATTATGATGCCCATGGTGACATTAGTTATTATGCGTTGCCATGGAGGCCAATCTGCGGAGCCCATGTGTTGGTGAGTGGTGGGATTAGACCTTCTTATTTCCTGGTTGAGTGTCCACTCCCTCCCATGCAGGTGTGTGCTGAGCAGCACTGCCCATCTTTAGACACTCACCCAGGGTGTACTAGCAAGCACCCTGGATAAGGAGAGGGGTAGGTTTCATGAGTCAAGCAACATGATTCACTCTGCAGTGCAATAATCAATTTTAAGAATCCTCATTCTTGAATGGTTCAACAGTCCTGAGGCCACTGCCTGCCCTTCCTCCTGGTGTGAATTCATCCTTCCACTAGTACACAGTCCCCTGGGACCCTGCAAGTTATGTCCAGCCAGAATGCTCTCAATACCCTTGAGATCCTCAAACTGGAGTTGCTGGTGTTTGTAGGCACCGGACCTGGGTCCTTTCATGAATCTATGAAGAGAATATTTGCTAGGTGCTGACCGTATGCTCAGCAACTCTGGAGCGCTCTCTCAAAACCCTTTTGCCTCAACTAGTACCTCATCTCTCTTCCAACCAGAACTGAGACCAGCTGATGCTAAGGAAGCATGACTGGGCCCTGGACTGCCATGAGGGTCACCCATGGGATCCCGGAGCAAGCCAGGGCATGTGTGGGTTTGGTTATGAACACCAGTGCATCTTTCTGGGGTTCTATTGGCCCTCTTTTCTGGACTAATTTCTGCCCCAGGAGCTATATATATGCAGCTTCTTTATGCTACCCAACATTACTGCCATTGTCATTATGCTGTGCCATTTACTCCTCTGGGGACAAGATTCTAGACTCTAAGTTGCAGAGCCCTTCACCGGGAACATCTGGTCTCTCCCGCCTGCCTGGGCATTGGGTGGTGGGGGGAGGGGTTGTGGGCATCCATAAAAGTTGGGGGTCATCCAGAGTGGAGGGAGAAGCATCTTTACTGCAGGGAATGTATACAGGAGGAATTCCAGGGATTGTCTCACCTCATCGTCTTCAGGTAGCAGGCCTACCGGGTTTGGATGCAGGTGGGAAGAATAGAGTTCCTGGAACGTAAGGGGACACTTCCCTGGGCCCAGTCTCCCCACACAGCTCATAGGACAAGCGGGGAGAGTGCAGTGGAGATGCCCATAATGTGTGAATGCCTACTTACTCCGGAATGGAGCATGGGAATTGAGTACAGTCCACTTTCCTATGCTGAGTAGCCGCTGAAAACATTGGCCCTCCCTGGGCCCGCTCTGGGAAGTTCGGACCTCCAAGTCGATTCTCTTTAAGCCCGCTGAGGCGAACAAGCATCCTTGTGGATTATTAGGCCCGTGTGAACAAGGCCTGGAGTCCGCTGGGTTGGGAACAGTGGCTGTAGGCAGGGATGGATTGATTATTCTCTGTTCTCCGGCGGCAGGGCCCAGCACACTTCAGCACCGCGGGCTGGACAGCGCCTTTCAGGGCTTGCCGGTGGCGCGCAGCAGGGACGGCAGTCCCCTCTTAAGCAGACCTTTCTCGCGGAAGGAACTGGACAGGAACAGGACGGAGTTTCCAGGGTGGGCCCAGAGCTGGGGTTGGGGTAAGGGGCAGGGTGTCCTTGTCCCAGCGCAGCGAGGCAGGTGTCACGTAACCCAGCGCCACCAATCCGCATTAGCCAGTGCCTGGACTTATGGCATTATGCAAACGCGAGGAGAAGCGGCTTCCCGGGAATGCCGGATCCCTGCCTAGGAAGCCAACCTATCTAGCAAACGCTACGACCAGCGATGGGCCCAGGGAGGGCCTGAGAATCGCTCCAACCCACACAGCGAGGCAGGGGAGGGCCAGCACTAGGTAGGACCTGAAACATCGGGAAAACCTCATTTCAGCTCAAACCTGTGAGAAAAACCAGCAAACAAGCAGCCCTAAGTTTACCTGCTATGGGCCTGTGGGCCCTCAGTCTGTGTCACCTCTCCACTAATTGCCTTTATCATAGCATTATGCTGCCGAGCCACGACGTCCAAACATGCTCTCAAGGTCCTGGCAGCCTTGGGTACCTTTTTGGACACTGTCCTAGGGGTGGCTGTTCCCAGAAAGCCAGCCTTGAGGCAGCAAGACAGGTTCTCAAGTGACATAAGAGGAGAATGTGACTTGAGAGAGCGGTCGTTTCTCAGCTACCAGGAGAACCAGAACTATTTGGATGTGACTGGGAGGAAGCAGTGCAGATATGCGCTGTTCCTTCTCCGAGTAGCGGAGGGATCGGGTAGAGGCGGGTGGTACTCTGGACATCAGATGAGACCTGTAGGCAGTGCCGCTTTAGCCTGTTCATAGGATCAGAAAGGTCCAAGGGGAGACCCCATTGCAGGAGGGGGCATTCTTTAAAAGCTATGCTAGTTTTTTTTTTCCACATTTAGTTTTATTGTAACAAAGCAACTTGTACAATTTTAACGTTTAAAACTGAGCATCCTCTTTCCTTTCCAGTGAAACAAAAAGAAAATTTAAAAATAAATAGGAACAGGGGCGCCTGGGTGGCTCAGTGGGTTAAGCCGCTGCCTTCGGCTCAGGTCATGATCCCAGGTCCTGGGTTCAGGCCCCGAGTCGGGCTTTCTGCTCAGCAGGGAGCCTGCTTCCTCCTCTCTCTCTGCCTGCCTCTCTGCCTACTTGTGATTTCTCTCTGTCAAATAAATAAATAAATAAAATCTTAAAAAAAAAAATAGGAACAAAATTACAATAGAGAATGTCAATTCCAAATGAGATCCTACAGGTTCTGCTGATTCTCCTATCAAATAGCAGGGCTCAAGTATCGTTAGGAGAGAGTTTTATTTTAAAAGTGTCATCTTAAACTGCAAGGATGTCCTTTAAACATCACAATTAAACATGCCAGAGGAGAAGCCATGTTGTAAAAATGCCCACTTAACCCACCCAAACGTCTCAAACCCACCCTTTGCTGACCTTCTATAACCCAATTTTTTAAAGTTTTTTTCAAACAAGAGAAAGTAGATAGGTACATGTTGGTAAATGGTAACTGTCCATATTCACATAGAGACACAGTGTAATCTCTGAGCCCAATACACAGAGAAAGGAGGAAAAAAGCTAGAATTCTATGCACAACTACACAGGGGCCTAGCACCCTCCAGCTTCCAGCAGAGCTAAGGGAGCAGAAGCTTTTTCTTTTTTCCCACAGAGCACGGTGGTGTTGATTCCATAAAGTTTTTGTTTTTGTTGAGACAGGAAGGGACAAAAATGAATTTGGAACAAAAAGGGGTAGAGATTCTTTTCCCACTGTAATTCTGCTCAAGGTACCCCCCCAAATAAGCTGAGCACCATGGTATAAAGGGAGAGAAAAAGGAGACTTCAAAAATGAGGGCAAATAAGCATGAGAGGAGAAAAGAAAAAGAAGAAGAAGAAAAAAAAAGACAGCAACTTGCTCCCAGGGACTGAAGAAAATTTAAAAAGGAAAGTTAGAATCCATCAGTGTTCCATCAGTCATCCTCTCCATCCTCCGATCCTTCCACCCCCTCATCATCATCTTCATCTTCACCTTCATCCTCATCTCCTTCTTTTTTTCTTTTTAAAGATTTTATTTATTTATTTGACAGAGATCGTAAGTAGGCAGAGAGGCAGGCAGAGAGGGAGAGAGGAGGAAGCAGGCTCCACACTGAGCAGAGAGCCCGATGCGGGGCTCAATCCCAGGACCCTGAGACCATGACCTGAGCTGAAGGCAGAGGCTTTAAACCACTGAGCCACCCAGGCGCCCCCCTCATCTCCTTCTTCATCAATATCTTCTGATCCTTCTTCATCATCATCATCATCATCTTCTTCTTCTTCTCCTTCCCCTTCTTCAGTCATCCATATTGGGAGCCAAGTAGTACTTTAATGGATTTGGCCAAATACCACCTTTGAGGACCTCTCCTAACTCATCTGTGCCTGCATCAGAATGGTCAGTAAACCAGGTGAAGAAGCTCTCTGGTTCGTCATGCTGTCTCTTCCTGCTGGCTTTATTCTGTGTTTGACTTGAACGTTTCATCAAATCATTTCCAGATTTCCGTTTGATTTCAGTGGACTTTGAAGATGGATCACCACTGTCATTCAGATGGAATTCTTTGGAGAGAACTTTATTTATTTTTTTTTAAAGATTTTTATTTATTCATGGACAGAGAGAGATCACAAGCAGGCAGAGAGGCAGGCAGAGAGAGAGGAAGGGAAGCAGGCTCCCTGCTGAGAAGAGAGCCCGACGCGGGACTCGATCCCAGGACCCTGAGATCATGACCTGAGCCGAAGGCAGACGCCCAACCCTCTGAGCCACCCAGGCGTCCCAGAGAGAACTTTATTTTTGAAGTAAGGTTTTCATCAAAACAAAACTCTAGGGATGCCTGGGTGGCTCAGTGGGTTAAAGCCTCTGCTTCAGCTCAGGTCATGGTCCCGGGGTCCTGGGATCGAGCACCACGTCTGACTCTCTGCTCAGCAGGGAGCCTGCTTCGCCCCTCTCTCTCTGCCTGCCTCTCTGCCTACTTGTGATTCCTCTCTGTCAAATAAATAAATAAAATCTTTAAAAAAATAAATAAAAATCTATTCTGTAACCTGATTTAATATCTTCCAATTCTGTCACTTCAACTCTTATCAAATAATGCAGCATCTCTTCATCCTCCTCCCCAAGCAGTGCCGACACTAGTGGATGGTTGACAAATGTTGTTACCCCAAAATTGGGGATTTTGGCAATCCATTCTGACCTCTTCTGAAAAAATGGTTGGCGGAGTTTGTTATATTTCTGTTCTACTTTCAAAATCTCACTGGCTTGTTCATTAAGTCTGTCTGTTTCATCTTGTACTTCATCAATATGTTCAGTTGCTTCTTGCTGTTCTCTTTCTCTCTTACGCAAGTGCTGAGATGTTGACGTCTGTCCTGGCTTGGGGACAGGAGGCAGTCTCGGTTTCTTGGTTTCTGCGTTTGAGGCTGGAGCGAAGACTGGCGTTTGGGGGCCATGCTGTGAGGAAACTCCACGAAACCAGGAGAGGGGCACGTCTGGAAGCTCCAATTGCTCGCTATGCTAATTTTTAAAGCTTCTTGTTTTAAATACTTTGAAACTTTCTGGAGAAGGTGGTTCAAAGAACTTCAGTAAACCCATCGCTCCTCTTCAGCTCTTGTTAATGTTTTGCCAAGTTTCTACTATTCTCTGCTTTCATTTTCTCCTTCCCTCCCTGTCTCTTAAGTACACACACTCATATGTGTTATTATCACTGTTATTTTGAACTGCTTGCCAGTGAGTTGTATAGGTCTTATCTGCTTGTAGTCTGTGAAAGAGCCCGGTCACTGGGCACTGCTGGGAGCCACAGCCCAGTGGGGAATCAGCCTGATGGGGTAGGTGGGGATCTAAGTAGAGTGATCAATTTATTGGGGACCCTGGGGGAGCCTGGATCTCATGGTTTTCATCTCCTCAATGAGCCTATGGAGTAGGCTGTTTGTATCCCTCAAAAGGCAGGTAACCGCCCACCCCCCAACTCTGTCAGGGGAGGTGCCCAACCAGGGAGGAAGCCAGCTCTAGTCCCTACATCAGTAAACAGCTCCCATTCAGGGGCTGGAGCTGGGGAGGGGGCTGAATTATCCTGCTGCCACTTCCTGACCACCACTGACCATTTTCAGCAGTGTGATCTCTCTTCAGGAGGACCAGATTCTTGGCATGGGGCTTGGAAGTAGGAAGTGAGTCCTGTCTACACATAGTATGACACCCACACAGGCCCTATTGAGACAGTCTGTTTAGTTTTTCTTGAGTCTGGGGCAAAGTTTTGTCACTTTGACTCCCCACCCCCCCACCTCCCTCTTCTTTGTGGCTTACTTCCTCTTCAGTGTCTCTGGCCTCTGGCTTCTGGTTATAATGGATTTTTAAAAAAATATTTAATTTATTTATTTGAGAGAGAGAGAATGAGCAAAATGAGGGGGAGAGGCAGAGTGAGAAGTGAGCAGGAAGCCTGACGTGGGGCTTGATCCCAGGACCCCGGGATCATGACCTGAGCTGAAGGCAGACGTTTAACTGACTGAGCCACCCAGGCACCCCTGCTTATAATGGATTTTGTTGCTGTTTATCATCTGCAGTCTCCCCTTGGGCAGCCTCTGTCTCCAGAGAGGCACTGGGCAGCTGGTCAGAGCACTCAGGTAAATTCCAAGTTGGAGGTCTCGTGAATGCTGGAGGGCAGGCAGTGGGATCCACTGGGCCTTCACAAGGCTGGCAGGTTTCATCTACCTTTTACTCCTATGTAGTGGCAGTGAGAGGGCCAGGTGCACCTGGCCTCGTAAGCATTCACTAGGAGGCTTGGGACTCCAGGTTGGAAGGTCATCCCACTCGCCACTAAGCAGTCTTTGCCACCCTGCCCAGGGGAACCCACAGCAACGGGGGCTCCAGGCCAGTCCAGGTAAAGCCACAGTGGGATGGCAAGACGCCTCGGAATGGCCAGATCCTGAGCTCCTCAGAAAATGCCCTGAGGGAAGAACAGAAATGGTTAGAGGCAGGAATGACAGGAGAAGCCTGTGCAGTGCTGAGGGGGCAAGAGCCAGCCATCTCTTCAAGCTACGGGTGGTTCGAGGGTTATTTCTCAAGGTCATTTCTGAGTTCTTTGGTGCTGACTTTAGGATATAACCTTTATGGAAAATACATTCAAACCTTTCCTGGAATGCTAGGCTCAGATCAGAGACAGACACCTAACAGCTCTAATGACATTTAAATTTTTCTCTTTTTTCTGTTTGAAGCTGAAATTATTAGCAGCTAGTTCCTGGCTGACCTGGAAACATATCTGGAAGCTGCCGGTGGGTGCTGCTTTCGCCGACTCTGCATAGCGCAGTGAGTATCTGACTATCGGGCCTGGGGAGGCAGGGAGGAGACTCGGCCCCATACAGGCCTGAGGTGGAAGGATGGCTCTGTCACGGACACCTGGGTGACTTCAGGTGAGTCACTGCACCTCTTGGGCCTCATGTTCCTCCTGTATGTGGGATCCAACCCACCCTGCAGCCTTCCCTTTGGGAGTTGTCTTAGGCCGCGGTGCTCCCAGGACCTGTGCTAAGGCTGCACATCTTCCTGGCCTCTGTCCGCGTCCCTTACAGGCTGTGTCCACTGAGCATCAGTGAACTCAAAGCCCAAAGTGGGATTGGATTTATCACATCAAATCCTGCTTGGAAAGCACAGGTCCATTCGATGGAGATCCATTCTAGCCGGAGACTTTCCATGGGGTTATTTTAATTAGAATTTCTTCAAATGTTCAGATGAATTAAGGGATAATTGGCATTTTGGGTACAGAGGATTAGCATCCCATTACTTAGGTACTCTTTGACGTTTTTCTAATTGATGGGTAATTTCCTCCATGACATTTTATGATAGTATTTTTACAGATTCCCTATGAACTCCTTGGAAGAGAACAGTGCGATCACTCAGGGGAGGCCAAAATGAAAGGTGACTTAAAATTTTGGCTGGGGAGGAAATAGGGATTTGGCACAGAGTTACTTTTGAAAGGGAACTGAACCTTAGTTTTTAATAAAGAAAACATTTCCAAATGATAAAATCTTTTATGTGGTTTACCTTAATTATACCAAAAACCCAAATGTTTAAAAACAACCATTTGGCAGTAAGCAAATGTCATCTCAAGTTTTCTTTCCACAAGGAATTTGTTGCCTTGAGTAGCCCCATATGTCTGTGGGGATGGGTGAAGGCTTGAATGGTTAAAACATTTCAAGGAGCACAGGTCTCTGTAAACTTCAACAGGTTCTTGCCTTGGAACACGTTCCCTTTTCTCTAGGCCCTTTGAGAGATACACACCCTTTTCTCCTTAGTTCCTCTGACCCCTACTCATTTATTGGGCTGATATTTCTTAGAAAATTATCACACCAAAATTTCTCCCAAAAGGAGGAAATAATTTTAGAATTTGATGGTAGTGATCAAAATAGCCAAACCAGGAGAATTAAATGGCCCTTTGCCATCTCTTACTTGCTCCATCTCTGGGGACCCTGATCGTTTATTCCTATTGGGTCAGCTCCCTTCCTCTTTACAGGCAAAAACCTCAACTGATATTGGTAGAACCCGCAGCACATGCCCCATCAAGATTCAAATTAAGGTTCCACTAAAAATAACGATGCTTTGGGGCACCTGGCTGACTCAGACAGTAGAGCATGCGACTCTTGATCTCAGGGCTATGAGTTTAAGCCCCACACTGGGTGTAGAAATTACTTTAAAAACAAACTTCTGTTTAAAAAAATTAAAAGTAAAGACAAGACCTCCAGAAAGACTCTTCCACCTCTCTGGAAAGGCTCTTTTCAGAAACTGCTTACCAACTCTTATACCACCGAAGACCAGGGAACAGACTCATGGAGTCACGTGACACGCCTAAAACAAGCACCAAACTTGGCCTGGAGACCTGTTGGCCATCTGATGACCTGAAAGGAAAGATTTCCAGAGCTGAAGCTGATGACATGGCTTTGCCAAGATGTCCAGACTAGGTCTGTGTACCTTTTTCTCACTGTTGCTTCTTCTGTCTCTTTTGTGGCAAGAAAATGCCCTTGTCCATGTTTGGAACTGTTATGTTACTACTACTACTTCTTTTTCTCCTTCTTCTTCTTCTTTTTAAGATTCCATCCATCCATTTGACACAGAGCACAAGCAGGGGGAGCAGCAGGGAGAGGGAGAAGCAGGCTCCCTGCTGAACAGGGAACCCGATGCGGGACTTGATCCCGGGACCCTGGGATCATGACCTGAGCCGGAGGCAGACGCTTAACCACCTGAGCCACCCAGGCACCCCTGGAACTGGTATGTTACTTCTTCCATTATGTATAATTGTTTTAGGTTTTGTATTTTGTTACCTGTCACACTGTAAAAAACAACAACAATGTACCCAATACGCTGGTGCTGGCTCAGTCTTCAGGACAATCGCCGACATTCGCTGACAGTTGCGGCCTTGAGAAGATACAGAGTTTACATGGAAGCTACATAAGAGTTCTCCCTTCTGATCTTCCCTGTTGCTCAAATGTGGCCTTAAGTGGTTTCCAGCTGCTACGCACTTTCCCTCTGATGTAGAACATGATGACCAGGAAAGGTCCTTCCTGGTGCTGCGGGACAAACCACTAAGTATGGAGAACCTTACTCTTTTTTTTTTTAAAAGATTTTATTTATTTATCTGACAGAGAGAGATCACAAGTAGACGGAGAGGCAGGCAGAGAGAGAGAGAGGGAAGCAGGCTTCTCGCTGAGCAGAGAGCCCGATGCGGGACTCAATCCCAGGACCCTGAGATCATGACCTGAGCCGAAGGCAGCGGCTTAACCCACTGAGCCACCCAGGCACCCCAAGAACCTTACTCTTGATCAATGATGCTTTCAAAGAAAGATCTTGATCAAAAGCAAGAAATGTGGAAATCGATAAAAGGAAAGCTAGTCCAGAATAGAGTATGGAGGGGTGCCTGGGGGGCTCAGTTGGTTAAGCGTCTGCCTTCAGCTCAGGTCATGATCTCAGGGTCCTAGAATTGAGCCCCGCATCAGGCTCCCTGCTCAGCGGGGAGCCTGCTCCTCCCTCTCACTTGGCACCTTCTCCCTGCTTGTGCACTCCCTCTCTCTCTCTCTAATAAATAAATAAAATCTTAAAAAAAAATAGAATGGAGTGGGGAGGCTGGCAGGGCAGGCTCTCAGGCCCTATCACTTGCTATCAATTGCAGACCCAACAGGAAGAGATGGACCTTGCATATGGATGCTACCTTAGCTTAGTTTTGCAGTAACAGCTGAACTGACTTTTTGCTCAACAGGAGATGGAGTTTTAGAGTTGCACTGCTCTGAAAGAGATACAAATCTCAGGCACATATGGCTTCCATGTTAGTGACAAGGCTGCACTTCTCCACCATGCCAGCACCTAGGCGAGAAGCCTGTGCGTTGGGTAATGGATGGGGAAGAATATCAAAGATTAAAATCAGGGCCACTGTAAGAGAAACTATAAGAAAAGACTGAAGGAGGGGCACCTGGGTGGCTCAGTCTATTAAGCCTCTTCTTTCGGCTCAGGTCATGATCCCAGGGTCCTGGGATCGAGTCCCACATTGGGCTACTTGGTCAGCTGGGAGCCTGCTTCTCACTCTGCCGGCTGCTCCCCTGCTTGTGCTCTCTCTCTCTTTCTCTCTCTCAGACAAATAAATAAAATCTTTTTTAAAAAACAAAACAAGGGGCGCCTGGGTGGCTCAGTGGGTTAAGCCGCTGCCTTCGGCTCAGGTCATGATCTCAGAGTCCTGGGATTGAGCCCCGCATCGGGTTCTCTGCTTAGTGGGGAGCCTGCTTCCTCCTCTCTCTCTGCCTGCCTCTCTGCCTGCTTGTGATCTCTCTGTCAAATAAATAAAAATAAAAAAATCTTTAAAAAAAAAATAAAAAACAAAACAAGGGGTGCCTGGGTGACTCAGTGGGTTAAAGCCTCTGCTTTTGGCTCAGGTCATGATCTCGAGGTCCTGGGATCGAGCCCTCCAGCCGGCTCTCTGCTCAGTGGGGAGCCTGCTTTCCCCCCTCTCTGTGCCTGCCTCTCCGCCTACTTGTGATCTCAATCTGTCAAGTAAATAAATAAAATCTTTAAAAAAAATTTTAAAAAAGTTTAAAAAAAGTTTTTTACTTTAAAAAAAAAGTAAAAAACAAAAACAAAAACAAATCAAAGAGTCTGGAGGGGGCTAAAGATGGCAGAGCTAATGTAATCCCCAAATCGAGAAATAGGAAAGAAGGAGTAACATGTCCCAAGAAAGTCCAAAATCTAATAAGGCAGACATTAAACTTTAAGACTTAAGAATGATCCCCTTTGGCTGATGCCCTGCCTGAGGCTCTCTGTGGGGGGTAGGAGGACACCCTGAGGCACTGGCTGGGAGCATCTGGGCCCTGTGAACTAGGGAGGCCGTCCTACCCTTTGAAAACTGTTCTGTCTATGGGCCGAGTACTCTGGGCCCGTGGTGGGCAAGACAGTCTGCTGATCTCTGAATCGCGTTTGGGGCCATTGTCCCATTGTATTTTGAAGAAGAGTGCCTGGCTCCTGTTGAGATGACTGACCCACACTAACCTCCTGGTCCAGTGGTTATGTGGCCAACCCACTAGTGTGTCCTTTTTTGCAGTATGTGTAGCTGAGAATCTTTAAGATCAGCTCTTTTCTGCTTGGCAATTCTACCTTTAAGTCATTTATTTCTTCCTTCCTTCCCCCCTCTCTTTTTCTATTTACTTTTTTATTTATAAAGATTTTATTTTATTTATTTGAGAGAGAAAGAGGGAGAGCTCAAGCAGGGGGAGCAGCAGAGTGAGAGAGAAGCAGGCTCCCCACTCAGACACTTAACTGACTGTGCTGCCCAAGAGCCCCGAGTCATTTCTTTCTTTTCACCCTTCACCCTAGGCTGCTAGGAGGAGCCAAGCCATCCCTCCAACACTTTGTTTAGAAATCTCTTCAGCAAAACAGCCCGGTCCATCCCTTGCAAGATTCACCTTTCACAAAATAGGGGTTGCAAACACAATTCAGCCAAGTTCTTTGCCACTCTACAGCAGGGATTGCCTTTCCTTCCGTTTCCAATAACATGTTCCTCGTTTCTGGGCAACCTCACCTGAATGGCCCGCGTTGCCCATGTTTCTACCAGCGTTCTGTTTGTGACCACCTAGGGATTCCGTAAGAAGAGGGAGGCTTTCTCTACAGCGCTCTCCTTTTCATTCTGAGCCCTCACCAGAATCGCCCATTAAGGTGTATTCTTGGCAATGTAGACATCTCATTTTCTAGCGAGCATCTCGGAACTCTGGCCTCAGCCTGTTGTGCAGTTCCAGAGCTGCTCCCACATTTTTCGGTATTCCTTATGGCAGCACCCCACTTCTTAGTACCAATTCTTAGTCCACTTGGGCTACTATAACAAAAACACCAGAGAATGAGTGGCTTAAACAACAAATGTTTATTTCTCATAGGTCTGGAGAAGGCTGGGAAGTCCATGATTAAGGCACATGCAGATTGGGTGTCTGGTAGAACCTGCTTCCTGTTTCACGGGCCACCATCGTCCCACTGTGTCCTCACATGGTAGGAAGAGGGCAAGAGAGCTCTCTGTCTGGGGTCTCTTTCACAAAGGCACAATCCTCTTCACGAGGCCTGCACCCTCATGACCTTATCACCTCCCAGAGCCCTACCTCCCAATGCCATCACATTGAGGGATAGGATTTCAATGTATGAATTTGGGGGGCAGGGCACAAAAATCCAGACTCCAGCAGCCTCTTTCCTTGCCAGCACTGGGTATTGCCAGTCTTTTTCATTTTCGTCATTCCACCCGGTGTGTGGTGGTATCATTTCCATCTGATATTATTTTCCTTTGGCTTTTATAACTTTCTGGTGCAGATCTGCTAGTGAAGAATTCTCATGGTTTCTGTTTGGACTCTTTATTTGGTCTTTATTTTTGAGAAGGGGGAAGGCAGTTTGGGGTCTCAGTTTCTCCGCTCCTTACTGAGCGGAGTTCCTGTGCTTCTCCGTCACATGGATATGAGGTTGGTGCAAAGCCCAGATCCCACTCCCTGTCCACGTGGGACCCCGAGAGGCTTCCTGGAGAATCTGGCTGGGAAGTCCTGATTCCTTTGATCTCTGTCTTACGGAGTGTAAGGTGGGATCTGTGTGGATCTGCAAGTGGGAGAGGGTGTGAGAAAAGTGTGAGGTCTGGGTGGTAGGATATGTTTATGAAACAATGGTGAGTTATTTTGTCTGTGCCTTCTCAACAGCTCTGGGACCGGGAATAACACAATTATTCCTTTTAAAAAATATCTAATTAATTAATTTATTTGTCAGAGTGGGAGCGTAAGAAGGAAGAGTGGGAGAGGGAGAAGCATGCGCCCTGCTGAGCAGAGAGCATGATGGAGGACTCGATCCCAGGACCCTGGAATCATGACCTGAGCCAAAGGCAGAGGCTTAACTGACTGAGCCACCCAGGCCTACCTAGTGCAATTATTCTTTATCCCTTTTGCTGTCTGGAAGTTCTCCTTGAAGTCTAATTGTAGGTCAGACTGTTACTGTCTAAAATTTGGGAACGACTATCTCTTCACTGCTGTAAGATAACACTCAGAGTTGGAAACCGACCACTCCACTCCACCTGAACCTCAGGCCTCCTTAATTTGATTCCCACCAGCAGCCTCACTCACTTTAACGTCTGAACTACGTAGATACCAGAGGAGAAACAGCGGTGGAGGAGTAGATGAGAATGAGGCAGAAGGCCCTCAAATATCCCAATCTCAGACGGTCCTCCTGGTGCTGACCCTAGGTCCCCCATGCCCTGGGGAGGGGTAGAGGTGTTAGGGCCGCAACAAGAAGCTGAGATTTGAGGGACGCCTGAGTGGCTCAGTTGGTTAATCAGCTGCCTTCCCCTAGGGTCATGATCCCAGGGTCCTGGGATCGAATCCTTTATTGAGCTCCTCACTCAGCAGGGAGCCTGCTTCTCCCTCTTCCTCTGCTCCCCCTGCTTGTGCTCTCTGTCAAATAAATAAAATCTTAAAGAAGCAGCAGCAGCTGAGATATGGCAAGGCAGCAGAGAGCCCAACCTTATGCACTTCCTCCCTCTGATAACCAGAACATGTAGCTCAGGTTGGGTGATTAGATCGCTCAGCGCACCCCATCATGGCACTGAGGAAGGTGCAGGGAAGTGGCTCAGGCCCTGGTTAGTAAGCCCATGCTCCCAAAGCACGGTTAAACTTTCATCAGTTCATGTGGGTGGCCAGCTTGCAGCTGGATCTCCATCCTTGGAAATGTCAGGAAGCGTTGGGCGGTAAGCATCGGGGAGTTGCCGCTGGAAGGCCAGTTGCAATTGGAACCCTCTGCTGATAAGGGTCTTGCTTTTGTGGAGGAGACACTCCTGCCCATCCGGTGGCTGGCTTCAGCACCGCGCCCTCCACGCTTTTCCTGCCTCTTGGCGATGTTCGAGGTACAAAGAGGCCAATGCCTGGATTTACCCTCCCCTGTGCAGCGAGACAGCCTTGGCTCTGACGGGGAGGGGGTGTTTACTCCAATCCAGCTCGAGTTCCGCGGCACCAGGCCAGTCTGGACCTGGAGCGCCCTCTGGCGGTGCTGAGCGGCGGGCCTGGGCCTCCACATGCAACGCCAAGCTTTGGCTTTGGTCCCCCGGAATGTGCTGGACAGCGCCTGCGGGGTGGCAGAGCTCTGAAAATCATTCTACCCCACCCCTCTCCAGGTCGGGTTTGGGAGGTGTGAGGCAGCCTTAGGTGCTAGGATGGGTTTGGAGGGGTGTCCAGGGAGAATCAAGGTGCTGCTAAGGGTGGCTACATCAGTGTGGACGTGCGTTGCTGGGCCTGGAGTCTTATGTGTCATTTTTTTCTGAACTGGCCACTACCAAGAAGATCTATACTGGCCTTGCTTGGCCTTTTGATGTTCCCCAACCTCATCACCATCGCCGAGCCACCTTCTTTCCTGGGGAGGGAAGGAGGGGTACAGCTGTTTTGGGATGCTGTGGTGTCTCCCAGAGTAGAGGGAAGGCTGCCTTTACTGCGTGGAATGTGCATGGGAGGAATTCCAGAAACTTTCTTTTCACTGAAGTCACCATCTCTGGACCCCAAGGTAGAGGAATAAGCATGGTTTGGATGCGGGTGACGTGGGGTTGAGCCCTGAAAATTGTGGAGACTCTCCATGGCCTCAGCCTCCAAACACAACTCACAGGAAAAATCTGGAATGGGTGGTGGTGATGTCCACAGTCAGCAGATTTCTACCAGGTGTGAGACAGGGCACAGGATTCAGCCGTGGCCTGGGCAAATCACTGACCTTCTCTGGCCTTCCCAGGTAAGCGTGGACCTTCTGGGATGGTTCTGGGGTGGTCACAAGTGTTGAAGAATACAGGAGATGCCGCTGATTATTGGGTCAGTGTGGACATGTCTTAGATTTCAGGCAGGTCCTGGTTTACCCGGGGGCAGCTGCCTGTGGGGCAGGTCGGGGTCGATGCTACTCCAGCACAAAGGATTGAACAGCATCCCCAGGGCGGTTGGGCAAATCCAAAGCAGAGATGGATAGTGGCCTAGGCCCACCGAGGGTGGCCCATAGAGGCTGACAGCAGAACTCCTTTGGAGGGGCCTGAGCTTCGGGATCCTGGCCTTGAGGGACTTGGGGGCGACACCTGCACTCATAGGGTTGGGACCTGAGCTCCAGGAGTTATAGACTCTGGGTTATCAAATAAATCCTTTGTAGTGCTTCAAATTACGAACTTTTTAAAACATTCAATCTATTTATTTACATATATATTCTACATAAGTTACAAATCCTCACTTCTGCCACGCTGCTAGAACTCTATTTCTCCCTTGATCCTGTTTTCTTTCTTTCTTTCTTTCTTTTTTTTTTTTTTTTTTGAGATTTTATTTATTTATTTGACAGAGAGAGTCACAGCGAGAGAGGGAATACAAGCAGGGGGAGTGGGAGAGGGAGAACAGTCTTCCCGCGGAGCAGGGAGCCTGATGTGGGGCTCGATCCCAGGACCCTGGGATCATGACCTGAGCTAAAGGAAGACGCTTAATGACTGAGCCACCCAGGCGCCCGGATCCTGTTTTCCACCAGTAATTCGGAGTTACTTTGTTTTGAAGGTTATAGCTGTTGTAAATACCTGTTTGTTGGTTTTCCTGGCTAAGTGCTGGGCAAGGCCAGTGGAGGTCGCTGTGTCTCCAAGGAGGGAGGTAGATACCGGGATGGAATCTGAGCCAATCTGGAATCTGGTCCCTTCATGCCACCCAGCAAGCCCCAGCCTGCAATCATTGAGACTCTGGCTCTGCTCAGATTACATACATTTTTACACATGGTCTTTTCTCTGCTTCTCGGAAGCTCAGGACATCAGGCCTGCACATCCACACTAATAGGTGAGGGACCTCAGAGACTGTAGAAGTCACATAGCCAGGGAGGGGATTGAGCCAAGACTTGAACAATTGCTTTGGTCCTACCAGGTTATCTGCAAAAAAAAATGACAATCATGTGGAGCCTTTATAGTAGTGGAATCCTGAGGGCTAATGGGCTCAACACGAGGGAGGAGGGACTTGGGAGTGAGAATGACTTATGGCCCTAGGTGTGCGGTGGCAGCCCTGGTTGGGCTGGGCGGTGTTAAGGGCTTCAAGGAGGCAAGGGTGCTAATGAAACATGACTGTTCCTAAAGCCTGAGGTGCCACTCAAGGCCTGTCGCAGCTCATCTATCTGGACTCATTAGGCCAGAATCCCCTCCTTTGGGCCAGAGCTCACTCATCTGTTGTTCCATGACCAAACCAAGTGAGTGAGGAGCCCAGAATGCAAGATTTGAAGAGGCATTCGCTCTCTGGGCTGTGCAAGTGCAGGCTAGCACCGGCAGGACCCAAAGACGGTCTCTTCTCCCTCCTGCCACCACTCTAAGCTTTGAGCTCATAGAGGGCAGAGACTGTGCCTGCTACTGCCTTGGGGCCCCCAGCCCAACATCTGGGCTGTGCAGTGTTGTTGCTTGGAGCTCAATAAACATTGGTCAGCGGTCAAGCCTCAGCTTTCTTTCCTGAGAGAAAAAGGGCTTAAGCAGGGAAGAGCATGTGTGTGTCACTCAATCTAACCCATTCTGGACCAGGGTCTGGATTTCTCATTTGCTAGATATAAGCAAATGGAATGTCGAGGGGGAGGACCCAGTGCCCTTGCAAGAATTAGAAAGTCTAAGTCAGGGGCGCCTGGGTTGTTCAGTGGGTTAAACGTCTGCCTTCAGCTCAGGTCATGATCCCTCGGTCCTGGGATGGAGTCCCGCGTGGGACGTCTTGCTTAGTGGGGAGCCTTCTTCTCTCTCTCCCTCTCCCTGCCACCCCCCTAGGGACGACTGCGAGACCTGCTCCGGGAAGCCGAAGGATCGAGTGTATCTACTTTCTACTTATCAGGACTGGAGCAATGAGCAGGATCAGTCCATTGCTTTTGACTGCCGGTGAGTGCTGCGCGCCGATTGGTCCCAGTTAAGGAAGCGAGGAAAAAAGGGCGTGCACGTGGGGACTCCCGGTCAGAAACTGGCGCGTCGGGGGAGAAGAGGCCGTGGAGGGATTATGGCGTCGCTCAATTGCAGCGCTGCCGTCTGCGTGATTTGCTTGGAGAAACCCAAATACCGCTGCCCCGCCTGCCGTGTGCCTTAGTGAGTGCGGGAATCGTCAGGAAGGGGTCCGGGCGGGGCGGCGGGGGTCCGGGCGGGGACCCCGGGAGGGTCCGCGCGACTTCCCGGGCTAACGCGGCCTGTGGCCTCTGTTGTTACAGCTGCTCCGTGACCTGCTTCCGGAAGCACAAAGGTAAGGCCCCGGAGTCTCCCCGCGCCCCCGAGCCGCCCCTTTTCTCGCGCGGGCAGCCCCCACGTCCCGCCGCGTCTCTCCCGGCCTTGCCTCCCCCAATCCTGTCGGAGCCCCAGGGGGAAATCTCTGCCTGTGAATGCTTCCCGGGACTTGGACCAGTCAGAAACTCCTGCTATACCTTTCCTCCTAGAGACCGCCCCCTCCCCTTAAAAATAAGTGACTTCTTTGGCCGCCGAAGTCAGCCCTAGTAGTTTCTTCTTAGTATTCTCAAAAGCTGCGCTGGCTGTGGTTAACAACAATTTTTTCTTCTTTAAATGCCTGGCTAGAAACAACGAGGTAGATCTGTTTATCTTAAGGGGAGGTTAGTGCTGTTAAGTCTACATTTTAACTCCAATCTGGAGCCTTCTCTTAGTCCTCAGCAACCCTTTCCCATGACCTCATGCTGAGTTGACTCTGGTTATTGAAGTGCCTTATTGGTTTTTTGCCTGTAGCGTGATCCCCTCGCAGTCCTTGGCCTAGAGGTATGTTTCAAGCTGTACCGCTCCCCCTGCTGTTTCTTTTTTACCCTAGTATTTCTTGAGCATTTTCAGAGGAAACTTTTCCGTTCAAGATAGAAAGAAGTAGAACTGCTTTGCTGAAAATTGGGCTGGGGAGCCGGGCTGGTAAGCTTTGCTCTGGCAGTGCGGTCCTGAGTGGCCCCTCTAAGAACCCCTAGAGCAGTACGGGGCAATCTGGAGTTCTTCACTGTGTGGCCCTGCTGCGGCCAGGGTTTCTCTTAAAATGCACATCTGAGTAATTCACTCCCTTGTTGAAAACTCTAGTCTCTCTAGCAGAGGGAGATGGTGGTTCTTAGCCTGGGTATTGCTCTCCGTATGGAGACACATTGTGAGAATGTTTCTGTTGTGACAGTAGCTGAGGAGGGTTGGGGGCACTTCTGGTAATTGGTGTTGGTGCAAATAAACATCGTGTGGAGTGTGAGACCATCTCACACTGTTAAAGACCTTTCCACCCTGAACATCAGTGCCTTTGATGAGAGACACTGCTCTTGGGAAGAAAGGGCAGCCTCCCGTGTGGCCCTCTTCTGCTCTTGCTTCCTCCACTTGCATCCCAGCCACCTGCCAGTCCTGCCCTGTCAGTCAGCTGCTAGTTGCGTATCACTGTCCTTGCACACGACCCTATTCTTCCAGGGTTCTGGTCCAGCTGTAGACCTCTCTGTCAGGAATGCTCTTTCCACCTGGCAGCACCTCCCCTTTGTCTTCCAGTCCTCTCAGGTGTCATCGATCAGACTCTTATCCAGGTCTCTAGCTGCCATCCCTAAGGCTTAACCCCCTGAGGTGGGCCTGATGACTTTCATCTCTGTCATCCCAGCGGCATGTGGTACATGCAAATTTGGTACCTGAAACTGCTGAGAAAATCGTTCGCTAATTGAAGTCAGTGTGTCACTTAATCCTAGGGAGAGCCCAGCGAGGTTAGGCAGGGGAAAGGAGGATGGGGACAGCTTTCAGGTTCGTGAGGCCTGCTTCTTCCATCCTCTGCGGGGCCCAGGGTTGCTTGTTTTCTCAGCGCTGCCCTTTGAGAGGATCCCTCACTTTCTCTGCATCCATCTCCACCCTCCCCCCGCCATCCCTAACCACATACATGTTTCCCACCTAGAAGCTGGCTTGGTGGGGTAGTGTGGCCTTGTCACTGAAGTGGAGGTGATGTGCATCTGTTTATGTCTCTTTCAGAGCAGTGCAACCCCGAAACTCATCCTGCTGAGAAAAAAATAAGGTCCGCTGTTACGGCAAAAACTGTAAAGCCCGCAGAAAACAAAGGTGGGTTGCTTGACTTCAAAAAAACTAACCTTGAAAGGGTTTCAAGGTAATAACTGAAAGGAAAGAGATGTGGGTTGGGACAGGGAGTCAGGAAAGATGGCTTCATTAAGAACAGCTTCCATAGCCCAGAGCACTAGGAGTGGGGGCCCCTGTTGTGTAGTCTAGAGCAGCCTGAGGGCACTGGTAAGGACAAGAAATAAGGGTGTGAGAGGCAGCTGGCTGTGGTGTTCAGGGGAGGGGGACACCCTAATGACAGGAGCCTTCTCCAGTCATGGCTTCAGGTTCCCCTCCCTGGGCCTGGCTGGAGCGTCGGTTCACCTGAGCCGGGTTCAGGTGGGAGGCTCCCTTAGGCCAAGCTCCCCTTCCTGCTGTTGGGGGCGCCTCCCAGCTTATTGTGGGAGCGCGCAGTTATCCCAGCCATCTCTACAGACTCCTGGGTGTCAGGCATCATGCCAGCCTCTGAAGGCAGCCCCTCCTGGTGCCAGCAAAGAGGTATTGAACATTCACAGCATGGGATATCCTATTTCTGCCCTTTGAGAAACCTCCTTGTTGGGTTTAGGCAGTGTCAGAAATTTTTGTACTGAAAACACAAGGTATTCATGTCAGCAGGTTTTTACCGAGCACCGAATTTTTTGGCCCCTGACAGGGCTGGAGCCATAGGGAGGAGAGCTGGGGTGATAGGGATTGGAAAATCAGGCTCCTGGCCTAAAGACCAGACAAGCACATAGAACAAGCATGTGAACACACTAGGGTGCATTTGTTAAACTCCCCAATTCTTGGCTTCACCCTCCTTCCCCAAAAAGAGGAATGTTGGTAAAGTCATGAATTCCAGACAAGGTCATTTTTGTTTTGTCAGTACCTGCTTCCCCTCGCTACTGTCACCTATGTGCACTTCAAGTCTGGCATCCAGGCTTTGTTTCTAGTCATAATTAGTTGTGCTCTGTGTTCCTCAGATGACGACGACTCTGTAGCTGACTTTCTCAATAGTGATGAGGAAGAGGACAGAGTGTCTTTGCAGAATTTAAAGAATTTAGGTAAGTGTGTGTGCTTGCTTCATCAACCACTGATATATTTAATTCAATGTATAGAGTCTGATTTTTTTTAAGTTACTAAATACAGGTGACCCTTGGACTGCACAGGGGTAGGGCTGCCCTTCGTTCACCCTCCAGTTGAAAATTTGTGACTTCTGACGCCTCCAGAACTTACCTACTCATAGCCTACTGTAGACCGGAACCTTACCGATAACTTAAGTCGATTAACACACGTTCTGTATGTTACATGTATTACATGCTGTATTCTTAAAATAAGGTAAATGAGAGAAAAGACAATGTTAAGAAAATCACGAAGAAGGGAAAATACATTTACAACACTGCTGTATTGGTGGGGGAAGACTGTATAGGAGTGGACCCGTGCAGCTCA
This sequence comes from Lutra lutra, assembly GCF_902655055.1. Lineage (NCBI taxonomy): Eukaryota > Metazoa > Chordata > Mammalia > Carnivora > Mustelidae > Lutra > Lutra lutra. The sequence goes on from NC_062293.1 coordinate 36,271,571, forward strand.
AACCTGTGGTGTTCAGGGGTCCCTGTAACGGAGTGTGGTATGTAGAGCCCTCTGGCCACTTGACTCCATAAACACTCGGGGCTTTCACATCTCCCTGCCTGGAATCCTGCTGTTTTTGTGGGTTGGCAAAGTTCTCCCTCAAGGCTTGGTTCAGGTTACCCTTTCTCACCTTAACTTTCCTTGACCTTTTGTCTTTCTCAGAAGCAAACACTTTCACGTTCCCATGGGGCCTGGAAATCCACCACTCATACTTGATGGTAACTTCTCCCACACAAGTCTGTAGAGCAGGGCCTGCATTTACTCCGACCTCCCCCGTGCTCCGTAGGTGGTCTGGTCACTCCGGCAGACAGATTTTTAGGGGGACTCAGGTGTTCATAACGCCTGGCGTTTTTGTAGGCCCACATGGTCAGGCCTGGGGGCGGTTCTGTGAAGGGTGTGATGAACAGGCCAGTGTGGTTCCTGCATGGGGAAGGTTTTGTTTCCATTGCCTGAGGCCCACCCTGCCACGCACCCAGTCCCACGGCAGTGAGGCTGAGGGCAGGCGTGGACCGTTTTGTAAACCGTGAGGCAGCAGGCAGATGTCCGTGTCTGTTCATTGCTACCAAGGCTGCGGTGCGAGGGCCACACGCTGGCTTTCACAGCGCTCAGACTGGTGTAACTCTCCTCACCCAGGAGAACCTTCAGGCCCATGAAAAACAGAACGTGCCAACAAATTCATGTGGTTCTCTGTGTATGTGCTGGTATTTTTTTCCTAGTTGAAATGGCATAAAGTTAAACTATTTATAGAGATGCTGAGAACAAGAATCTGACGGCCTTTAACTAGGAGATCAGCTGCTCTGGTGACCTCACCTTGTTAACGTGGAGCATGGGTTCCATTCTTGGGTTTAAAGGTTTAGGGTATGCAGCACCCTTGACGTGTACTACACTGGACGCATTTAGCTTTTAGCCGTCTCCATCTGTCCCCACTTGAACCCACATCGGCTTTCTCGTTCGTTCTTCAGGCGAGTCTGCAGCACTGAGAAGCCTGCTGCTCAACCCGCACCTTCGACAGCTGATGGTCAGCCTCGATCAGGGTGACAACAAGGCGAAGCTCATGCGAGCCTGCATGCAGGAGCCCTTGTTCGTGGAGTTTGCCGACTGCTGTTTACGGATCGTGGAGCCATCCCGGGAGGAGGATTTGTGAGCTGGACTCCTGGGCTGCTTGCTGGCACGTGCGCGTGCTCTTGCCCTGCCTGCTACCCCCAGAAGAGCTAGCGTGGGGCCCTCGGCCACGGTGCTGACTTCCAGGCTGGCTGCACAAGGTCTTTGTCTCCGGCACTGTGGGCGTGGGTTTCAGACAAGAGGAGGATACTCAAGGTGACAAACCCTTGATGGAGGGAGAACTGGACATTCAGACAGTGGTGTTTAAATATTTTAATTTTGGTACAGTTTAGACATCACATGATTGGTCAAGTTTTATACCCATTTGAGTTAAAACTTGCTCACTGTTGCTAAATAAAATCAGGATATGGTAATTCTGTGGTAAATTGTATTGTTCACCCTTCTGTTACATTATTACATTAAATAAATCAACATATTAAAAATAGTGAGGTTTTGTTCCTTTTAAAGGAACTAAATGCAAATATCCTAGTTGAAATTTGGGGGCTAATTTCAAGCTGACCCACTTGTTCTGTTTGCAGGGAATCGGGGTGCCCCACTGTAGTGATGGACTGCCCTGCTGCGTTGGATCTATGAAGGTAGTAAAATGGGGGACATCCTCTGTGGCCCTGAGGTTTCTTAGCCCTGATTTGCTAACCAGCCCGACACCTGTCAGGGCCTGAGATGTAGAGGGGAGCCCCAGGCCCCTAGTGCAGGGGCTGCAACACATTGCTTGGTCACAAGTGCTTGGAGTTGCTGTGGGAGTAGTTTGGCAGCTTTGTGTGGATTAAATGTCTTTGGCAACGCAGCTGGCAGGAAAAGGCCTTGTAGACACAAAGGCACCAAAGGATTGCCCAGCCAGGTGAGGCTAGAAGGTAAGAAGACCTCACCCGTGGCCCAGGCTGTGTCTTTCCAGCAGAATCTGATTAAAGCCACTAACACTGTAGGGTGAGGGTTCAGGGCAGATGTCAGCGTACGGCAGTGGAGACTTCCTGCAGTGGAACTTGATCGAGCCCTAGGGAGAGAGAGAGACTGCTGGAACCCCAGATCCCAGGAGTGCGAGCCCTCTCGGTGCCCCACAGCGCCAGTGCTAGAAACACAGAGGTGTGGACAAGCACTGATAGCAGAGTCCCAGCAGGAGCAGGATTGAATGCAGGCTTTCTGCTCATTCTAAACGAGTGGCAAATTAAAATACTACATTTCACATCCATTCGGTGTGATGGATGAGCGAGCTCTCTCCTTTAAGAGTGTTGCCTGTCACAGTCCTAAGACTGCTTAAAACTGGCAAACAGTCCCACTGCTGTTTATCTGGCTGACCCAAGTGTTGTCACGGAAATCTCTAGGTTCCATCCTACTGTAATTCCTCAGGTATGGAAACTCGCTGTTTCCTTCCTTCTGACTTATGTCACTTAACCCTTGCTGGGACCTCATGTGGCAGGTTGAGCATTAGCCCATTATGTGTGTTGGCTGAGTCTTTCCCCTAGCTGCCCGTACTATAAAAACAGAGCTCTTGGACCACTGACTTACCTGCTTGTCATTTGCACAGCTGGAGCAGGAGAGAAACGAAGTAATAATTTGAGGAAAATAGGATGCTAACTTCAGTGCTATTTGAGACAATAAACTGTCATCACAAAAAGTGGGACTAATTAAATGGAGATTTCAGAGGAGAAGCCAGAACACTTAGAGGCAGTTTATAAAAGGGGAATGGGGGGGGGGGCGCCTGGGTGGCTCAGTGGGTTAAGCCTCTGCCTTCGGCTCAGGTCATGATCCCAGGGTCCTGGGATCAAGCCCCGCATTGGGCTCTCTGCTCAACAGGGAGCCTGCTTCCCTCTCTCTCTGTCTATTGTGATTTCTCTGTCAAATAAATAATAAAATCTCTAAAATAAATAAATAAAAAGTGGGAGGAGTCTGGAAAATTCTGAGTTGTAATGATGGAAACCACCCAAACCTGTAGCCAGCTGGGAAGCTCAGGCTTCTGGCTTCCTGGTCAGAACAGCTCTTGCCTCAGTCCTGCTCCTGCTGTGGGCTCGGGCTTTGGCTCCTGCCTTCTACAAGGAGGTGTGAGGGACCCAAAGCCGTTGTGGGCAGGATTGCTGTCCCATCACACAGCTTACCTGAGGCAGTGCTCGGATGGATGTGACACCAGCTTGTCCTTGTGCTGTCTGGACCGGGTAGCTACTGGGGTTCCCCGCAGGGAGCTGGAGGCAGGCCCAGACCACCAGCTTCCTCTGAAAGCCGCGGACCCCCACAGCTGCGTTGGCCAGGACTAGTCCCAGGGGCCAGAGGCGGATTATTGCTGCCAGGAGGCTGGTCTGTGTCTGTGGCAGCAGGGAGGAGCCCGTGGGAAGGGGAACTTGAGAAAAGTGTTTTTCTTCCACACCATCCAGTTCTTTTGAAGCAAGGAAGGCCATTCCAATCTTAAAAAAGGAGAATGCCACTTTATAGCTTTCAATCTGTTAGTTCTTAATGGAAACCCAAACTATAATAAGATAGCTCAACAAGGTGATCTGAAGGGCACAGGGCTGTTGAACAGCTGGATGCCTTCAAACAGATGGGTGCCTTGTGGCCAAACATCTTTGTGCCCAAGGCATCTGTGCTCAGGCCTTACATTTGCTACTTTAAAAGTAACAGCCTTGAGATCTAATTGAGAGACCGTAAAATTCACCCCTTGAAAGTGCAGAATTCCATGGTTTGGTTTTTATTATGTGCCGAGTTGCTGATGCTGCCCTTTCTGCACCCCAGGCGACAGGTGGTGTTCCGAGCAGTGCCGGGTGAGCGCTCCAGCCCAGGGCTGCTGGGTGCCAGCCAGCTACCACCCATCCTGCCCGCGGGAGTCCTATACTCACTCTCCACTTCCGCCACGCGCGCTTGATGACTGTGGCGGCTGTGTGTAGCCTCTGCACGTGTTTCCGAACTAACCAGGAACGGATGCCTGGCAGGTTTGCCCAGAGACAAGAGAGTAAATGAAACGTTAGAACTCTGTAAGCCTGGCCCTGCAGCCACGCCCGAGCTGCCCAGAACCTGTGCCTCCTTGGTGAACGGCCAGCCCACGGTGCCACCTACAGGAGGGAACAAAGGCCCTCTGTAGCTCTGGAAGGCTTTCAGGCTCAGAACGTCAGGCTGGGACAGCCCTCGTGTGGAAGGGCAGCGGGGAGCAAGCTCACCTCCGCCTCAGGCGCTGCCCGAGGCAGTGCCTGGGGAACAAGGGGGAAATCCTCAGCTCAAGCTGCTTACTGGCCTTAAGAATTCATAAACAGAGCCCCCACCATGCACCCACGATGGTAGACTGATCATGTCGCAATTTTCATTTCCTTCTCTTGCACTTTGAGCATTTTCTCATTCTTTTACATTCAGAAAAGGGGCTATTCCATTCACTATTAATAGTTTGGATTCTAGAAAACTAAAATGTTTAAAGACCGATCCAAATCCTGTTATCTGACCAATGCAGAGTTCTACAGTTTGCTTACACGATTTTTTTTAGGCCTGTAAATACAGAAACACACCTGAGGAAGGTGGCATCGTGCTTGACATGCAGTTTGGTATCCTGATTTGAACATCACATTGCAAGTGGTTTTCCATTAAATTTAAAATACTCTTCAAAAAGACTTCTTGGCTGTATCATAAGTTTGGTTCATGACATAACCATGACTTTACTACGGTCAGCTATGTGGGTGGTTTCTAGTATTTTCAAGGTAAGACTGCTGTGAATTTGCTTTCTATGTCTCTTCCTTTGATAAATCTTCTCAAACTCATTACAAGCCCTGGACCCAGCACATAATGATTTGTTGTGGAAGCAGAGGAAGGTGGCATAAGCCACCCTCCAGGTCTGGGAAAGGGGAATAAAGGCAATTTTTTAAGTCTCTGCTGCTTACAGAGTGGCCTTACTTGTGGTGTGACCTGGTTTTCACTGGACTGGGGAGACAATGGGTGAGGTATGTTGGAATTCGAATCCCAGTGTACCATAGGGTCGTGCCATCCATGTGCTGAGGCTCGGACACGGCCTTGGCATAAGGTTCTGCAGGAAACTCCGATCACGCAGGGTCTGCACACAGGCCCATGTGCCTCCTACCTGCCTGGATGAGCACGGCCGCCCGCCTCTGCCTCTCCTGTTTGCGATGCCAGTGTCGCCTCCAGCTGCCTTGGATGCGGCGGGCACACTGCTCCAGCACCTGGGCGCGTCTGTGTTCCAGAAGCTCCAGCTGGGAGAAGAGGTATCCACTGAGGGCCTCAGCCGCTCCTCCCACTGCCCCAAAGTGGTTCCAGACCCTGTGGTGCTGAGGAGAGCAAGCGGCTGGCTTCAGAGAACTCCCCTCCTCACCATCAACCAGCTTACCATGGAGTCCGTCATGAACACCTTGGTCCTGCCACAGTGAACTGGGGCTGATGTGGCCTTAGCAGGGTCACCAAGTGTGGCTGCTGCCTGAGTCAGAGCTGGAAGACTGTGGAGGATGTCCTGGAGGACAGCTTGCAGAGTGGCCGCCTCAGTGCACGGAGACCTTTCTGTGGGATGGGAGATGGAGGTCCCATCAGCTCTTGGTCATCTACACACTTCTGTGGACTTGAGAAACCGGTTCTGGTCTCCTCACTACTCCACAGGCTTCTCTGCTCCTGTTCTTGCCTCTAACCACTTCTCCACCCTTTTTGGGGGGAGGACCCTAGTGTTCTGAGGCATACTGAACTCCCTACTTGTGGCTGGGCCCTGGGCTGGCCCATAGCCTCCATCCCCACGGGTTCCCTGGGCAAGCTGGCAAAGGGCACATGGTGCCTGGACCCCAATCTGGAAACCCAGGCTACTCTGCCAGCATGTGTTCCAAGGCCCCAAACATGTTGAGGGCCGAGTAGGGCAGCTGGGCCATTCCCTCTGCCTGACCCCTCAACTTCCAGCCACGTGAGAAAAGGGCGAACAAATCCCGGTCCCAGAGAGGCCCAACAGGTGCCCCTGCCTGCCCTCCCGCAGCGTGCAGGGCTGGCTCCTATAGAGGATTTACCTGAGGGCTCTGACCACCTTTTGCTGCCCAGTGCCTCTCTGGAGACAGAGGCTGCCAAAGAAGACGCCGCAGACGAGAAACCGCAAAATCAACCAGGGGCGAAGGGGGCTTTGGGCACGAGACACAGAGCAGTAGAGCAGATCATGAAGAGAGGGGAAGGAAAGAAGTGGGGGAAAAGAGTGAAAGGCAAGTGACAAAACTGTGCCCGAGAGAGGAGGGAAAGCAGAACTGTCCCAGGTCTGCCAGGCTCCAGGGCAGGGCTGTGTGCGTAGGAGCCACTGCTGCTGGGCAGGGGCCTCCCACTCTGTCCTTGGCCTCTTCTTCCTCCACCTGTGCAGGGGGCTTACCCTACATGCTGACAACCCCCAAACTGGGGCCACATGTGACCTTCCCTTGACGTTAGAGCTTGCTGAGGGCTTTGCAGATGCCTCCACAGGATGACGCCAGGGACCTGGAGCTCAAGTCAGCCCTATGGGGCTCAGCAGCTCCCCCAAACCTCTCTTCCCCACTGGCCAGGCACAGTCTGACCAGTTTCTTCCCAACACTGCCCATTGTGCCCACACCTCTAGCTTGACTCTGGCCAGTATTAATAGCCTCACTCCCATGGCCTGCCATAGGGGCCCCACAGTGGTCTCCAGAAAGCATGAGGCTGATGTCACTCTCTTCCTCCTCTGACGTGCCTCCATCTACCCAGAGAATAAAGCTCAGCTTCTGTGACATGCCTATCACCTCAGTCTCAGCTCCACCTGTTCTCTGTCCTTATGGACAAGCAACTCTGGCCTGGAGTTCCTCACACACACAGTGTTGTCTACTGCATGCAGCCCTCCATCCAATTACCTGTCATGTGGAATGCTCTTCACCTGGCCAATGCCATCTGTCCTCAGACACCACTTCCTCCAGGAAGCTTTCCCTGATTCACAGTTCCCCAGCACTACCCACGGCGTTCTGTTCTCAGCTCTGCCTTTCCACTTTCCCCAGTGTTTGTCTTCTTTTAGTCTGTTTCCCCTACTGAGCCAAGAGCCATGAGAGCAGGGCTGTGTTTTCCTCTGCTCTGAATGCCCAGCCCCATCTGAGATGGCTCAGGATAGGCACTCGGTCAACTGTGGTTGAACACGTGACTAGCACACGGGCCCCACTCACCGGAGTGCCCTTCAGCAGGAGATGGGCTGTGGGGGCCAGAGGATGTGCGAGCACAGAGCCTTCTCAGTACTTCATATCGTTCCACGAAGTTCCGGTGAGGGATCCTGGAAGCCGAGGGGGGGCAGAAGAAATGAAGTGACTTCATCTGTGAGCCTGGCACAGAGCTTGGGGCCAATGGGAGTTCCTTGATTTAATCTACTCAACAGTGGAGCGAGGCCCTGCCCTCAGAGTGTCCGCGGTGAATGGATGCGGTGTGGTTCTGGAGGGAGGACTGTGGTCATTCATGGAAGCCAGTGGAGACCATTTTAAACTGGGTCTGCTTTTCCTGCCAAGGTGATCTGCCCAAGGGACTTGCAGGCTTCTCCCTAGCTGGATGTCTCCTGGCGCGTATGCAGTCATCCACATCTGTCGCTTCTGACCCCATAGCCTCCCTTGCTTCCTCCTGATTTCTTTGTTCCCCTCCACTGCAACACTTAAACTGCTGGTAACACCTTGTATCTGTCTCTACCTCCTCCTCCTGAGTCTGGCTTCTGTCCCCAGCACTGTTCCCATGTGCTTCTTGTTGCAGCCATCAGCAAACACCACGCCACCAAATCTAACAGTCAGTGCTCTGACTGGCCTTGGGGTGCCCAGCCGGCCCCCGTCTTCATGCAGTTCTCTCAGCCCCAGCAACCCCTGGGAGCCTGGCTTCCTCCTTCACCCACGACTCCTGCCAAGTTGCCATTGCTGATTTCTTGTCACCTACGCTCTCTATAAATGTGAATGTTCCTCAGGGAACGGCTTCAGAGCACTTCTCCCCACCATGAATTCCTCCTTGCTCATGATGAGGACAGATGCTCACGCACTCTAGTTCCCAAAGCTCTGGGCCCCAAGCCTATCTTACAGCCGCTACAAACCTGATAAGGTCACATTCCTGTCTCTCCTCCCATCCCACCTCCAGCCTGTGCTTTCCCCAGACATCCTATCTCAGGGAACTGCCTCCTGATGCATCCATTAGCCTCAGATGGAAGCCTGGAAGTTTCCTGTGTGACCTGGAAGCTGATTGTTCCCCTGCCCACACCCCATGGTCAACCAACCCACAATCCCGTTTCTATCAGAAACGATACTCCAATTTCCCCCATTTCACTCCATTTTTCATGGCTGCCCCCTCATCTGGGTCACCATCCTGCCTACACACCAGCAACAGCCTTCTCAGACATGTCCCTTCTCTCCTACCCCTATGTCCAGCCTCCACACAGCAGCTACAGAGCATCAATGTGAGCACAGCACTCTCTTCTCACAACATCCAGCAGCTTCCAGGCCCTGTGGACAAACTGCCAAGTCCTTGTGGGGTCCGTGTGGCCGCTCTCCTCCAGGTTTCTATGCGCCCGTCACGTTAGCATCTTAGTTCCTAAACTGGGAGCTTTGTGCTTACAGTTTCCTCCCCCAAACCTTTCCTTAACAGAGGCCTGAGCTGTTCAGAGGGGCCCCTCCCTCAACAGCCCAAAGATTCTTTTCTCCCATTAGTCTACTGAGCAGCATTTTTTTGTTTCTTTCCTAGCACTGATTAACTTTGTACTTCTTGTATGTCCCACAGGAACGTATGCCTAAAGAGGCAGAGGCTCACCTTCCTTATTCACGGACACTAGAAACAGTGCCTGCTACAAACAGTACACAGAAAGTGAACGGATAAATGAAATGAACGAGTGAAGCCTCTCCAGCTCCAGGTTGACCTCTGCAGCCCTGCTGCTTTCTCTTCACCTCCACTCCTGCTCTGGGCTGGGCAGCTCATCACGCCCAGTCCCAAGCTCCACCCCAGCACTGGCCCTGCCCCATGCCTGGCTCGGCCCACTCACCGGATCGGGAAGCCAGCAGCACTGATGTGGATGGTCTCCACGAGGCCACAGGCCTCCAGCTGGCTCAGGACCTGCAAGGGTGGAGACAGGATGGACACCTGTAGCATGGGGCCAGCAGGTCAGAAATACCACTCCTTCTGCCCTCTGAGGCCTTACCCTGGCCTTGGTCGGTATGAACCTGCAGGCTGTCCAGAGGAGTGGCTGCTAGGGGTCTACTCCTTGGGACCTTAAGAAGATCTCCCTGCTAGAAAGGGTCCAGGTGGCCCCAGGTACCCTTATCGGATGACTGGCTTTGGATGCAGCTGAGGCAAGTGCTGGTCCTGCTTTTGTCTCAGCTCTCCAAGCAGCGCAGAGGCTCTGCCTCACCATGCAGCCCAACCCAATCTGTTTTCTATTTATTTTATATTCTGCGGACAACAGAGTAAATCACAGCCGAGGGGGAGGAGAGATCATACTGTAAATGTTCTTCCATACTGTAAAGGTTCTTCGGGACCTGAGTGGAGAGATCCTGGCCTTCAACCCTAGACCACTTGGCTGTGGGACCCTCTCCAGCACTGTGCAGCACTCAGACCTCATCCACACCTCAGAGCCCGGTACCCTGAACAAAGAGCAGCTGCTGGCCGACTGCATTCGTGCAAATCAGCAATAACTTGACAGAAATGGAATGGCTGCACTGTGCTGACTCTAAGGCGACACAGGCTTTCAGTGAATCACAAGAGTCACCTGTCCCACAGGGCAGCTTCGGTATCAGCAGGGCACAGTCGGCGCACAGAGCGTCAGATGCAGGGGACATCTCGGCTAGCTTACTGTGCCGTGCACAGACCACGAAACCATACGTGACCGTGCTGCCAAAGCAGGGAACACAAGACGCCCTCATGTGAGACTCAGCCTGAGACACACACTCTGGTCACTCCATCTGGAGGGTAAGTTCTGCCTTTCAATCCCTCAGAGCCTTGGCCAGATAGAACTCGCTGCAAAGCAGCTCCAGCTCTGTGAATTACCTCCTCCTGGAGAAAGCTGTGCGCCTGGCCCTGGCTGTTGGGCTTGATGCAGCGAATGTAGTGGGGCGTCGTGCAATGCAGAACCTGCAGAAGCTGTTCCAGGGATGCCTGCAGGAGGGAGACTGTGGGTCAGGCAGACTGGGGCTGCTGGCGCACGTCAGCTGGGCCCTGGTTAGTGACAGCCTCCAACACGCGCGGCGGTCCTCACAGCCCGGAGACGGGGATGCTCCCGGGTCCTGGGACAATTATGGGAGGTGCTCACGGAGTCTAAGCACCCTCCTGGCCTTACCTCTCACTGCTCCGCACCCCCTGCCTCCAGGGATCTTCCTGACCTACGATCTTACACCTGGCTGGTCTCTGCTCCTCTCCCCCCACCCTCACCAGTGCAATCTTCCTAGAAGAGCACCATCTCAGAAGCCACTGCCACTCATTCAGGCAACAGTTGCTCTCATGAAGCCCATCCTGTGTGCCAGGGGACCTGTGCTGGGGTAATGACATGGTCAGTCTGGGGCTCAGAACCCAGAGTCTGACGGGACACAGAGACATGGGGTGGGCCCCCCTCAGTGGCGTGTTTGAGGCTAGGCAGGAAAGTCCCAACAAAATCTGGGCTCCACAAGGTGCTTCCTCTAGGAGGTGATGATCAAACTGAGGTTTGAAGGAGGAGAAGGAATCAACTAGGGGAAGGGGTATGGAGGGTGGGAGTCTGGGGGCAATGGCAGGGGCAAGGGAACAGGCGTCCCAGGAAGGGGGAGCAGAATGCGCAAGGGCTGAGAGGGGGCAGAAAGCAAAAGGTGCTAGAGGAGATGGCCAGTCTGCTAGCCAAGGACAGCTGGACCAGGACACTGGAGAACTGGGAAGGAATGGGGCACAGAAGTACAAGGAACTATTGCTTGTCTATGACTGCCCTATCAGCAGTGGGTGAGAGGCCCTCATTGTGCCACCCACAAGATCCTAGGCTTTCAATCATGTCAATTTTATGTCTCTTTATCAGTCTCCCATCTCGATCTTCCCTGTGAGGCTACCAACTCCATGTGGATGGGATCATGTTTCTGTGACTCGTCAGTGCTCCCCAGCACACAGTACCAACCCTGGGAGGTGCTTGGTAAATATATGAGATTGATGAATGAACCAGGCACATATTAGCACCCCCCCAGACCCACCTTGAACTTGGACACCACAGTCAACACAGGGGCTCTGCTCTGGCCAGAGGGCTCCTCCTGGGCCTTTTCTTCGGGGTCAGTAGGAAACAGCACCTTGAGTAGGGGGTCCTGGGATTGCTGTAGGAGCCTGGTCAGCTCAGGGGGGACAGGGTCCTATTAGAAAAGGATAAGGGCAGCAGGTAAGGGCAGGTGGCATGCACCCATTTGGTGCGCCAGTCCTGCTCACCAGGGCCCCAGAAGATGGCTTCACGGGAGCCCCACTGTGACAGGAGTCATTTCTGGGCAGCTCATCCCTCATGCCTGAGGGGCCTCAGGCAGGTAAGCCTAAGAAGTGACTTTGGATTCTGGGAGGATGTTCAGGAGAGAGAGTGCATGACCGGAAACTTCCATCTATGTGCAGCAGTAACTCAACACCTCATTTCATGCAGGCCTCCCCAAGCCATGGCCTGGCCTCACCTTGTTCTTCTCCACCAGGCCTGCAGTGTGGTACTGCACGGGCCCCGCGTAATGCAGCACGATGAAGCTGGGCTCCCGGCTGAGCTTGTTGTGGCCCAGGCGGGGGCTGCCCGCCAGTGCACTCTCGATGCGGGTCTGGAGCTGGGCTGCACTACTTGGCCGATTCAGGCGGCATTCCTACATGGGATGGGATGGGCGGTCAGCCACAAACATGAGATGGGCTCGCCACAACCCTCACAGTCCCCATGCCCTGTGGCCCCTGGGCAACTGCAGAGTTGTCACAGAGGCATCACAGAGACACTGAGAGGGAAGGAACATAGGGATTAGCAAATCCATTTGGCAGATGGGAAGACAGAGGCACAGGGGCACAGTATAGTCTCCAAGGCCCCAGAAAGGTCCCACTCTGGTGCTCAGCAAACTAGCTGACCCCACCTCGTTTATGAGGGAACAGATGCTGATGGGACTCCCCTCGATGAGATCCAAGCAGGTCTGGTTGTCCTGGTAGTTGACAAATGACCACTCCAGGCCCTCGACTGCATATTCCTCCTAGGGAATAAAGATGCCAGGAGAAGGCAAATGTGATCTGAGGCTGAGATGGCTCATCCATGGCTGGCCTCCATACCAGAGCATATTCCAGAATGGCATCAAAGAAGGAACGAAAGGCTCTGGGTAAGCCCCCGAAGAAGCTCTCCACCCCTCACCTGTTGGGCCCTCAGGTAGTGAGCCACAAAGTGCTGCTGCAGCTTCTCGTTGGCATAGTTGATGCACAACTGTTCCAGGCTGTTGTTGGGAAAGGACTCAAACCCGTACACATCCAGCAGGCCTGAGAGGATGGGGGAGAGCCCATGGGGTTGCTGCCCAGGCAGGAGGAGTACTGGGGGGACTGTGGGAGCCCGGGGCAAAGGCGCACGCTTGGCAGCCTGGAGATGGAGTTGAATGAGCATGACACCTGGCAGTGGGCACAGCAGACACCCCACCTTGGGGTGGGGCCCATCTCCACTTCATGGCCCCTCAGAATTCAGAGCAGGAAGAAAGGCTGAATGAGGATTGAGGGGCAGCCTAGAGAACATTTTCTGTGTCCAATCCAATTTGGAGGGCCTTAATCTCACCAGCCCAGCTGGTATCTAAAATGCCACTGTCCCTTGAGCAAACTTCCCATCTTTGAGCTTGACTTCCTCCCCTCCCTGACTTTTCCACCCCAGTTCCAACCATGCTGGCATGTCCCCCAAATCCCTCTAATCTAGCTATCTTGCCTCTCCCCCCCCTGCTTTCCTGAGGCTGGACCAGGGTCTCAGGGGAGGAGGGGCCCTCACAAAGACACCATCCAAGTCTGCCTGGAGAGCTACCGACGGGTCAGATGTGGACACCGAGAACACGAGCCATCTTGCCCAGACCTTGGTGGCTGAGGATAAGGGGGTGCAGAGAAGGGAACAGAGCTGCCCGGAGTCGCACAGTGGACACTATGGTTCTTTTTTTGAAGGAGTGCTCCCGGAAAGGTGAGCCCCCGCTACCTATGAAAGTGGTCCAGGAGGCAGGGTCTGCACAGATGCTGCTATTGATCACGGACACCAGCCAGTCAAACAGCCTGTTGGGATGGGGATGGAGGGAGAGAGGACTCTGGTGAGAGGTCAGGTGAGCCTGAGGGGCAGCAGCACTGCTCCTCCAGCCAGGGTGCCATGCTCCGAAGGGCCTGTATCCCAAACCTGGCAGGCCAAAGGGTCAAACATAGTTGTGCCTGTCCCTTGACAAGACAGAAATCTGTCTTGTCCTGCCAGCACGCTGAACAAAGGACGAGACCCTGGGGCTAGATGGGGAGTACATCTCCCATCAGTCACTTGGCCACTCAGCTGGTGTCTTGATTAGAAGGGAAGGAACTGATGGGCAGGCCTGCATTAGGCTTGCAAAGAACCAAGCTCATTAGACTCCCCTGCAACACTAGACCTGTAGTGCCTAGAGCTTGAGACCCTGCCACATCCCCCGACTCGATCCCGCAGTGGCCCAAGATGGCATCCTGTACTCTGGACCATTGCCCCCTACCCCCAAGAAGATAAGGCAGTCACTGTCCTGGGAACACGTTCAGCACTATGTACGGTACTATTAAGGGGCCTCTTTCTTATAGTTTTTCTTAAAGTGACTGCTCTGCAACTTACTGCAATCAGGCTCTGGTTTCTGTTTTTGCCACAGGGGATTCAACTACCCATCTGAGGTGCTAGACACAAATGACCTGATGATACAGTAAACCTGTATGAAATGTTCTATTTCACACAGGTTCACTCTGTCTGTGGTCATCATATTTATCTTATCTGCTCATTTTGCAGTGACTTGACACAAAGGCTTTAAAAGTCTTTGGCTTGAAATCAGCTTTGGGGCAGTGGGAATGAAGTCTCTTGCTGAACTGGGGTCAGCCTGAGCCTAGATGCCGCAGGCCATTTTCATCTCAGTGGATCTTATTCCCCCAGTAATGCCTCTTGGGAAGTTCACAAAAGCAGGGGGACCCTCTCTCCCCAGGGCCCGAGTTCCCATAAGCACATGCATGCACTCAGTCCCATAGTTTTGGAGAATTCTGGGCCCTTGATACCTTTACTTGGTACCCTGAAGGTTCTCAGAAGCCAGGGTGAGAAATCAACCTTAACCACATGGCCAGAGGGTGGAGATGCCCAAATAACCGACCAGTGAAAGGCCAGGACCCCACCTTCACCATGTTCTGGGCTCGCACTTGCGGCACACTATGCTGTGCGAGATAGTGGGCCACACTCTGCCTCCATCATCTATCATTATCCCCACGTAACAGAAAGACATGAAGTACGAGGACACATGGAGACAGAGGAGCCGATTCACCCAGAAGTCTAAGCCTGGAACTGTGACGGCCCCAGATGGCCCTCCAGGCCCGCTCTGCCAGCAGAGTCAGGCAGGCTTTCCTCACCCACAGCCAAGGGCAAGGCAGGCTCCTATGCTTTCATAATGAGCTGAATCTCACCCAGACTGTGGCAACTTCCCCAGGCAGAGGACTCTGGAATTAAGGTCAAAGGCCTTGCTCAGGGAAAACCCAGGAGCCACTCCCTGCTGTCCCAAGGATCTGGGAAGGGTCTGGGAAGCAGGGAGAAGAATGTGTCTGATTTATCTAGAAGCCTTCACCAGGGGCCTAGGCATACTGCCTGAGAGTACCTGGTCCAGCTCTAGATAGGCGGAGAACGTGGAATGAGGGCAGGGCCTGATTGCTCACCGTGCATAGACTAGTTTGGCCACACAGTCTCTGCGGGTGTCACATTCAGCTCGGGAGCAGGGTTTCTGGAACACCTGCTGCTGCCTGCCTGCCCTGATGGTTCTGATCCGCAGCGTCTCCAGCAGCGGGTCTTCTGGAAGCTGCAGCAGCAAGGCTGATGTCCTGAGAGAGCCTGAGAGGGACACATCACCCTCCATCCAAACAGCCCTTCTCACAAGACCACGTGGAAGTTGTCACAGTGGAACTGTGACCCACCCAACCAGACAGAATAAACCTAGGTTCAGGTGAGTGGGACTTGCCTAAGGCAGAGACATGACTTGAACCCAGGATTCTCGGTCTCAGTCCACAATGCCTCATGTGGGACAAATCACTTTATAAACCCTCTTTTTTCTCATCTATAAGATAGGGACGATGCTGTCTTCCCAGAGATGGGGCGAGGACTAACATCCACAGTTTCAAGAGCATCACCTTCCAAATTCCCCCCTCAGGCCTCCCCGCCTAGTCCCATCCATGCTGGCCCGTTTCCAGACAGGGCAGGCCCTGCTCCCTGGCGCTGTGACCGCAGCCTGAGCCACAGGCCCCCACCCTGTTCTCACACTTGGCATCGCCCGTCAGGTGGCAGGGCTGGGCTTCGTCCTCAGAGTGGGCAAAGCGGACGTTGCCGAGGTGCAGCAGTCCGGCCAGGACCTGAGCGGGCAGGAGAAGACACGGTGTGAGCTCTTTCTCCAGGGCTGGAGCCTCGCCCAGGAAGGGCCCATCTCCTGCTGAACATTACCAGGATAAGAGAACCTCCTAACTGATGCCCCCTGAGAAGGAATCCTGCTGGCACAATTCTGTAAGAGTTACAGGCATCACCTTGTTTAGTCCTGTCAACTACCAGTGAGCAACGTGCTGTGATGATGCCCATGACAGAGGTGACAGAGGGAGAAGTTCAATCATACAGGGGTGCTGGCTGGCTCAGAGGAGTGTGTGACTCTCAATCCTGGGATCGTGAGTTCAAGTCCCATGTTGGGTGTAGAGATTACTTAAAAAAATAAAATAAAATCTTCAAATAGAATAAAATCTTCAAATCACAAGCCTACAGGCCACAGACTTAGTAAAAGACGAAAGTAGGATGAGAACCCAGGCAGTCTGACTTCAGATGCCTCCCAGGGCAGCAGTAGAGCTCCTAAGTCACCCACTGCCTGCCCCTTCTCTAGGGGCAGGCTGTGACAACACCACTGTTACCTGGGTGCCAGGCTCACTGCTGTGTGGCCAGTGGGGGTTTGGTCCTGGCTCCCTCTGGCCTTTTCTCAGCACTGTGGGGCTTCTGACAGCTCAGCCTGTGGTGGAATCTGGGACTGTGTAGCGGGCTCTCTGTCCCAGTCCCCACTGTACAGCGGACTGTGCACTCGGACTGTGCACTCACTGATCCACACGGATGAGTCCCCAGGGGCTACAGAGAAGAGACTCAAGTCCAGCAACTTGAAAACTCTCAGACCCTTATTGGGGGAATAGGACCTCCCCTACCATCCCCGTCTGGTTCCAAGCAGGGTGTCTCTACATGCTACTAGAGTTGAGGCCACAGCCTACCTTCGGAGAAGACTACCATGCCCAGTGGGCAGAGGGTCAGGATACTGCAAGGCCAACACTGTTATCCAGAACCCAACTATTGTCCACTTGCTGTCCACTTTCCCTTTGGCCAAACTCTAGCCCTACAGTGCATATCCAGGCCACGACCCCCTCCTGCCTGAGCAGCCCCCATCCAGAGGCAGAGGTCATTTCCCAGTGCACCACCATCTCCCCACAGAGGCTTCCCTGTGGCTGCTGCCAACCCACCCTATATATCCCCCCTGGTGCTCCGGGAGGGTGAGAAGGGAGGCCACTGGTGGGCCCAGCTCACCTGGGTCAACACTCTGAGAGGAGGGAAAAGTGGGAAGTCGGAATATCTACATCTGATACAAACCGTCAGTGATGTCTGACCTAGGGCTAGGGAGGTCACTTTACTTCTCTAGTCTTTTCAAGCATAAAAATGGGAATAATCTCCATATGTGTAGGACTACTGAAAAAACCAAGTGGACTAAGAGGTATGAACATGATTTTAAGGTCTGAATACTTTAGACGAAGCTGTGATAGCGTTAGTTCTCTATTCTGTATTCTGATCACTGCAGTAGTAACTGACCTAGGCACCTCCCCCTCCCCCTGCTGAGCCCCCAACCACTGTGTTAGGTTTTAACCACTGCACCTGTGCACTCAATCATTGTCCCCTATGCCCTATCCATCCTGACACCCCATCTAGGCTCAGTAGCACAGAGGGTAACTGACTCCTTAGAGGTTGCACAGTGGGGCTTCAAGTCCTAGGTCTTCAGAGAAGGGACCCATGAAAGGGGCTGCCCATCCATCACCTCTGCCAAACTTAAGAGATGTGCCTTTTCTTCTAACCTGAAAGATGTTGTTCTGAGCAGGGGTGTCGATGCCCAAATGAAGCATGGCCTCTCTGGTCACCTCGAAACAATCCTCTGAAAAGGAATCCAAGTCACAGCCCAGGGTCAGGACCAGAGGTCAGCAGGGGTATCGAGGGGTGAAGGCAAGCCCTGTGCAGAGGGTGAGTGGGTACTGATGGGCCAGTCCAGGGTGCTGGACAAGGCTCCCCCTACCTTCCAAGGTCCTCTCTGGGTTGGGCAGCCAAAAGAAGGCTGCTCCCTCGGGGAGGTGCCACTGGAGCCTCTCGTCCATGCTGGCTCCTTTACAGATCTGTGGGGAGGGGTGGGCGGGCGGCCGATGTGAGGGTGTGAGGAAGCCAGGCCTGCATAAGCCTGGGGTTGCCATGAGAGGAGAAATGCTTTGATATCACAAGGCTGAGAGGTGAGAGAGCCAAGGCATAGAGACCAGGACAGGCCCCGGGACAAAAGTCGTAGCAACAGTTCTGAATGTCTCCAAACCGATGCAAAAACAGCCTGCTGAGGAGGCCTGTGGTCTGATGAAGGAAGCACGACTCCTATCTGGGGAGCCCCAGGTCCATATGAGCAGGAAACATCCTATCCAGGCTCTGGGGTATCCCAAGTCTGATGGGAGACACATCAGACACAGCTCTAGGGAAGCTCTCACTCTGCTGGAGACAGGTGCCATTCTAAGAGTCCTTGGTCTGATGAGGGGGACCCAGTCCCAGTGTCAAGGACCTTTTGGTCTGATAGAGAAAGCAAATGCATGTCCAGGTCAAAACCATTCTGGGAGCCAAGGTCCAGCGTGAGGCAGAAGAGTCACAGAAAGTCTGCAGGAATAAGTGGCGGCATCACTGAAAGCGGTGGGTCAGGCCTGGGGCCTGGGGGACAGAGAAGAGGGCTCGGAAGCTCAGACCCATCTCTACCCTACATCTGGGAAGCTGTAGGCCCAGCTGGACACAAACCTGGTAGAAAATGTGGAAGTTCCTCTCACTAGACGCCTGACAGGCCACTCGTGTTTTCTCCAGGAGGTATGTCTGGACTGCAGCTCCGGTCATCTGCTGGGCCCTGGGCACAAGCAGGTAGGCATTTACTAAGGACTTACTATCTGCCAGAATGCAACATAGCCACTCCCTCCAAAGCTCTTCCACCTAGTCAAAGTGGGTCTTGAGCACTAGGGACCACCTGGCAGGTCCTTGGGTCATCTAGAACATTCCCCGGTGACCAGCTCAGGTGGACAGGGCCAAGGCCTCTATATACCATTTTGTCCCAACTCAAGGCAGGAACAGAAACCCTTGCTTCAAGCTCAGGGGTGCAATCCAGAGAGGTGGTGGTTTAACTGGAAGCCCCTGAACCAGCGTAGAAGCCAGGAGGAACTCATAGGCCATGATAAGCACACTGCCTCAGTGTCTTTTAGAGGCTGGAGTAGCTAGAATTCTCCAGGTTCAAAGATCACCCTCAGGTTCATTTATTCCACAAACATTACATGCCAGGAGGGGCAGGGTTCTGCCCAGAGGAGCAGCCCAGGCTGGAAGCTGCCCTAGCCACTTTCAGACTCTCCATCCCCGTCCCCCCTCAGCCAGAGTGGCAGCAGCCATTACCTGTTTAGCTGGAGCTGGATGAACTTCCCAAAGCGACTGCTGTTGTTATTCCTCAGGGTGCACGCATTCCCTACAGATCACACCTAGGTTCATACCACTCCCCCAGTGTGACCGGGTTCTCGTGGGCCGGGATGAGGGCACGTCCCTATCCTCAAGTCACCTAACAGCCCCTTTATGGGTTTCCATGTCATAGGGGACAGGACTAGGGAATGGGCACTTGGGCTTCAGCAAATGTGTTTCAGGAGGGTTAGAGCTTCTTGGCAACGAACTGGAATGAGCAAGCCTAGGTGGTCAGGGACTATATTCTTTGAAGAGAAAGGGCCAAAACCAACAAGCTGTCACTACTGAGTTAGACAACATCTAGGTACAACAGACTTATCTCCGCTCTGCCTCGGGACAGCTGTGGGCCCAGCCAGACGCACCTAGGCTCAAGTCACAACATGGACACTCACTGATGAGCACTCTTAGACAAGTTCCCTTCTCTGAACCCTCAGGAAACCATACGTAAGAACAGGATTTGAACAAGGTGAGCCACAAGGTCCTCTCTGGCACACTGTTACATCTGCCTAGGCCAGAGGAGGGGGTGACTCTAACGGAAGGAGCCCAAGGGCACCTGGAGGTTGCGGGTCCAAGGCAGTGAGTGATACTCTCATCCTCCAACTCCCAGAGATGGACTCAAAGCACTACCCCTCTCCTTGGGAGATGGCAAATCCCAGGGGAAATAGAATCAAGGTACTATGCAGAGGACACCAAGCTCACCAAAAGCTTCCATGACAGGGTTGGAGTTCAAGATTCGCTGTTCAATCCGCTCTGCAATCTTGTGGCTTTCCTGGGATGTGGGTGAGGCAGCCACCACAGCGTAGAACTTCATCAGGCAGCGGGACGTCCATGTCTGTGGCAGAAAAAACCCTTTGGAGCCGTCTCCATGTCCCTCCCACTGTACCTCAGGATATGGGGCCCACCAGAGCCCTCTTCTCCATCAGGCACGGTGCTGACCAAATGGGGGAATGCTGAATTCAACTGTGTCCTTGGGCAAGGCAATTCCCCCATCTGTGAAATGGGGAGTTGCTCACTTCTGCTGCTCCTAGTTCCAGAGGACACCTTTAAGAAACGAAGGAAGCCAGGAGAAGGGACAACCGACCTTGACCTGGGCAGGCTACTCAGTGTCTCTGAGGGCTCACAGCTAAAACTGACCATTCTATGACAGGTACTGAGCTAATATGGATGCTTTCTGTGCATTTTTTTTTTCCTTTTAAAGATTTTATTTATTTCACAGAAGGAGATGGCGAGAGAGGGAACACAGCAGAGGGGACCCGGAGAGGGAGAAGCAGGCTCTGCTGAGTAGGGAGCCTGATGCAGGGCTCAATCTCACAACCTTTGAGATCACAACCTGAGCTGAAACTGAGAGTCAATGCCTAACCAAATGAGCCACCCAGGCCCCCGCAAAATGAGTTTTCTTTTAGAGATAAAAAATATCACATCCCCAATGCTCTTTACTCCTTTGTATCAATCCAAATATTCACATGGTTTCATATTCCTTTGGCCTAAAGAACTTTAATGTTTCTTGTAGTATAGGCCTATTGGCAATGAATTCCTTCAACTTTTGTCTGAACGTCTTTATTTCATTTCCATTTTTTAAAAATTTTAAAAATTTTTTTAAAGTAATCTTAAAGTAAAATTTTAAAGTAAAATATTTTAAAGTAAAGCTCAGCGTGGGGCTTGAACTCACAACTCTGAGATCAAGAGTTGTATGCTCCACTGACAAGCCAGCAGGGCATCCCTTGTTTTACATTTTTTTTTTTTTAAAGATTTTATTTATTTGTCAGAGAAAGAGGAGAGCGAGCGAGCACAGGCAGACAGACTGGCAGGCAGAGGCAGAGGGAGAAGCAGGCTCCCCGCCAAACAAGGAGCCCGATGTGGGACTCGATCCCAGGACGCTGGGATCACGACCTGAGCCGAAGGCAGCTGCTTAACCAACTGAGCCACCCAGGCGTCCCTTGTTTTACATTTTTTAAGATATTTTGGTATTTTTCCTCGTAACAGAATTCTAGGTTGATAAATATTTTATCTTAAAAAAACAAAACAAAACGAAACAAACCCCAACCCCAACTTTCTTATTTATTAAGTAATCTCTATATGCCCAATGTGGGGCTCAAACTCATAACCCTGAGATCAAGAGTTGCATGCTCTACTGAGCCAGCCAGGTGCCCCAACAGATATTTTCTTTCAGCACTTTTTTCTTTCCGCACTTTAAAGATGTTGCTACTACCTTTGGGCCTGCAGTTTTTTTGCTTGTTTTTGTTTTAAAGATTGACTGACTTATTTTTTGAGCAAGAGTAAGAGAGAGCATGAGCAGGATGGGCAGAGGGAAGGAAAGAGAATCTGAAGCAGATTCTGTGCTGAGTGTGGAGCCCGACGCAGGGCTTGATCCCACCACCCTGACATCATGACCTGTACTGGAATCAAGAGTCAGATGCTCAACTGACTGTGCCACCCAGGCATCCCTGGGCTTGCAGTTTTTGAAAGATGCCCATTGTCACTCTTATTTTTGTTCCTCTTTCCATAATATTTCTTTTTTTCTGGTTCCCATAAAAGTTTGCTCCTTATGTTTGGTTTCCAGCAATTTGTTTTCTTTGTATTCATCTGCTTTTGCTTTTTGAACTTCTTGGATCTGTGCTTGTCATCTTTTGTTCATTGTGTAAGATATAACCTCTGACCCATATGTTCTCTTTCTCCTGGTGCACCAAGAACAACTATGGTAGACCATGGGCTACCGTACCACAGCTCTCAGATGTGCTTCTCTCTGTTTCTCAATTTGAATTATTTCTATTGATTTACTCTCAAATTCACTGATGGATTCATCTGCAAGTCTGGTCTGTAGATAAGCATGAAACAATTATTCATTATACTTTCACTTTTTATCGTTTTCATTTAACTCTTTATAGTTTCCATATCTCTGCTAAAGAATCTTTTCTGGAGCCTGACAAGCTTATGAGAAAAGTTGTGGACATTCAGGGTCCCACAGGTTTCAAAAGCTACCTATAGTGAGGTTCCCTGGTTGACAATCCTATCTATAAACATGAAGATTCTAATCAGTTGCTTAATGAAGCATTTAATGCCTTATTCTTAAATATGAACAGAAACTTAGTGATCATCAACTATTTGATAAATCTCTTTTATACAAAGGACAAATATCACAACAAATGAAGGAAAAGGAACTAGAAGGAAACAAAGTCAATGCAAGGAGCAGAAAACAAAATCATGAAGTATCCTCAAAAATAAGATACTGAGGGGTACCTGGGTGGCTCAGAGGGTTAAGCCTCTGCCTTCGGCTCAGGTTATGATCTCAGGGTCCTGGGATTGAGCCCTGCATCGGGCTCTCTGCTCAGCACGGAGCCTGTTCCCCCCCACCCTCTGCCTGCCTCTCTGCCTACCTGTGATCTCTCTCTGTGTCAAATAAATTAAAAAAAAAAAAAAAATACTTGGGGCGCCTGAGTGGCTCAGTGGGTTAAGCCTCTGCCTTCAGCTCGGGTCATGGTCTCAGGGTCCTGGGATCGAGCCCCGCATCCAGTTCTCTGCTCGGCAGGGAGGCTGCTTCCCCCTTCTCTCTCTGCCTGCCTCTCTGCCTACTTGTGATCTGTCAAATAAATAAATAAAATCTTAAAAAAAAAAAATACTGATCTGTGAAATAAGACCAGGATGGTGGGGCAGTAGGGAATAATATTCAGAGAACAAGAGGAACTCTCAGAATTAACCTTTTTTTCACAAAAATCCAAAAAATTGGAAGGTAGAGAATATCTCCCAGAAGGTAAAACAAAAATATTAAGAGACAGAAGAATAAGTGAGAAAAATAAGAATATTAGATAATTAATCAAACTTCTTTCTAACAGGAGATCCAAAAAGAGAAAGCAGAAGGGAGGAAATTATTAAATTATTAGCTGTAATACAAATTTCCCCCAACAAAAGAACAGGTTAAAAAAATCCACACAAAATATCCAGCTCAGCAAATGAAACAAAACAAAACAACCATACCAAGACACAGCTCTGTTTTAATACCTATGAATAATAATTAAGACTGTAAAAGCTTTTGAAAAACAAAACAAAACAAAACACAAATCACCATTATGGATTGGGACTCTCGATCACAACACTCAAAAAACAGAGAAGGAAAAAAAACCTTATAAATTTGGAAAGAAAATGGTCTCCAACCTGGAATTATAAAATCCAGCCAACATATAAAATTTGAGGCAAAATAAACATTTTCAGAGGTGCAACAACTCAAAAATCTGCCCACACGTACCTTTTCCAAGAAGCTACTAAAGAACGTGCCCCATAAAAACAAGGCCGTTAAGAAGCTGAAGCCATGGGCTCCAGCAACAGTTTTTTGGGGGGCAGGGGGTTTGTCATAGGACAAAGGGCAATTGGGGGATCCCGGAGTGAGGCAGAGAAGCTCCCAAGTAATAACTGTGTGGCAACACCCACTGACAGCCACCAGTCCAGGTGGGAGCCAGAGATCTGGGACCTCTGGGAAGAACATCACCAAGAAAAAAAAAGGATCTGATATTCTGGCCAGTGGACAGGTGTTATGCAGCTTTGGTGATAGGTTTAGTAATAACTTAATAATAGGTATACAGAAACTAAACAAGTGAAAAACACAGGGCAATTATGAAGTAGAGGGAAAGTAAAATTATACAAGAAAGGATAGTTTATTATACTGCTTTGCTATAAGCAATATATACATGGCTGTAATACTGCATATTAACTAGAAATCGTAACATTTATGTATCTGGGGGCAGAGAAATAGGGCTAAATCCTCATCATACCTGAAAATGAACAATAAGGTAAAAAACTGAAAACTTAATAAAAGGATGTTGTTTAGAAATATGGATGCGGGGTGCCTGGGTGGCTCAGTGGGTTAAGCCTCTGCCTTCGGCTCAGGTCATGATCTCAGGGTCCTGGGATAGAGCCCCACATCAGGTTCTCTGCTCAGTGGGGAGCCCACTTCCCCCTCTCTCTCAGACTGCCTCTCTGCCTACTTGTGATCTCTCTCTGTGTCAAATAAATAAATAAAATCTTAAAAAAAAAGAAAGAAAGAAAGAAAGAAAGAAATACTGACGCAAATGCCCAAATAAACTGCTAGAAGATATGAACGTTGTTGCCTCTGGAAGAGAGTGATAGTCTTTGTAGTATGGGTAGGGCTACTGTTTTTTTTTTTTTTTTTTTTTTTTTAAATTTATTTATTTGACAGAGAGATCACAAGTACGCAGAGCAACAGGCAGAGAGAGGGGGAAAGCAGGCTCCCTGTTGAGCAGAGAGCCTGATTCGGGGCTCGATCCCAGGACCCTGAGATCATGACCTGGGCCGAAGGCAGAGGCTTAACCCATTGAGCCACCCAGGTGCCCCTACTGTTTTTCTTTGTAAGCCTTGCGGTATTGCTTGATTTTTGAACTATGTAATTATGCTACTACTTATTAAAAATGAGCTTAAAAAAAAAATACAGACCCAGCAAAAGACCATAGCGGCTGGTCAATAAAGTTACTGAGCTCCGGTGGCATGGGTTTCAGGCCAGGTCCGCCTCTGCTCCCCAGAGCAATTCTGGAGGACGATGGGCTTCCTCTACAAGCTGGGTATGAGCCACTGCACTGGCCACTTTGAAAGAGCTCTTGAAGATCTTCTCCACACCCAAGTCCAAACTGTTATCCCTGCAGCTTACTATTTTCACCTGTTTCCTTGTCTTTCCCAGTGAACTAAGAACCCCCTGGAAGCCGTATATTGCATTTTTCATCTCTGTTCCTTCCTCTGTCACTCTTTAGTGGCTAGCCACGGCCTAGAAGCTGGCAGGTGCTCAGTGCTCAGCAATTCTCTCACATTAAGTATAGGCAGAGGCAGTTTCTGATCTAAAAAATGCCTTGTGGGGCGCCTGGGTGGCTCAGCGGGTTAAGCCGCTGCCTCCGGCTCAGGTCATGATCTCAGGGTCCTGGGATCGAGCCCCGCATCGGGCTCTCTGCTCAGCGGAGAACCTGCTTCCTCCTCTCTCTCTGCCTGCCTCTCTGCCTGCTTGTGATCTCTCTGTCAAATAAATAAATAAAAAATCTTAAAAAAAAAAAAAAAAATCCCTTGTGATGGTAAAAGCGCTGTGGAAAGGGTGGGGTGGCTGGGTAAGCCTTGGCAAAAAGGTGGCGAGGCCTGGCTTGGTGGCCTCCTCTGACCAGCTGTGCAACTCCTGAACCAGCCCTGTGTAGCATTCTGTCTCACCTGTTGTGGTTTGGGCACCCAGGGAGCCACATGACTAAATCAAATGATTCTGTCCTTCCCCACAGCTGGCCCAATGCACTGTCCTTGCCATCATGGCCAACCCATGTAGTGGGTGGACTACTCCATTAAACCTTTTCCCACCAGTAACCCCAGGTACTTCTAGAGTGCTGCCACGTGCCAAGTGTGCCTCCAAGTGCCTATGTGCACTGGTCCATTTAACTCTCGTAGGAGTCCCATGATTTTCAAGTTGGTTCTATCCCTGTCATGTTACAAATCAAAGAACTGAGGTTTGCAGAACCTCTTAACCATATTCTGGAATCCCCAACAGCTGACTTTTGTTTCCAGTGGTGTCAGAGCTGAGACCTTTGAGGAGAAAAATGTAAGACTGAGAGAAAAAGTATCTCACCCAGGGTTACGTGGAAGAGCCTGGACTAAAACGCTGTGTCTTGACTTCCTGCCCAGTGCTTGCTTACCACTGCATGCTGAGTCCCTGCTTTAGCCAGCCTATCTGGGAATGACTAGGCAGCAAACGACTCCACAAGGAATGACCTCCTTCTTCTCTGCCCACCCCACCAGTCAAAAAGTTGACAGGGTAAGAAAGAGGCCCTCCTACCTTTCCAGCACCACTCTCTCCGCTGACAATGATAGATTGGTTGACTGGCTCAATCAGGCTCTTGACATTCCTGTAGGTCTGTTCACCCACAGTGAAGATGTGGGGCTTCAGTTTCTAAAACATCAAGGGGGGAGAGGTCACATAAGGGAACGCCTGTCTCCAAGGAGAGGTTGATCAAATGACGGCTGAGAGGGGAGGCTGCCAACAGCAGCGCCAGGTTTCCTCTAGAAAAATCTCTTGGATATAACAGTGTTAGACCCAACTGTGGGACCCTACGATGGCTGTATCCACTCACCTTCTCTTAGTATGGAAGCAGCGCTGGCCTTGACCAGTCTATAACCGTAACACTTTGTCCTCCCATTTTATCTTACCTTAAGTCTTATTCTGCTGCTTATTATTTTATGTTACTGTACTCTGCAGCATGCAAAGAACTTTCCTACAAGTTACTGCCTAAAAAACCTATCCATTAGTTGGATAGCTAATCCTACTTTATGGACGAGAAATCCGAGGTTTGGAGGTGTTAAATAACCTTCCCAAGGCCACTCAGCAAGTAATTGTAACCATGTGACTTGAATTTCAAGGCCACTATTCTTCTTTCCATCTACAAATACTAATTATCCTCAATGTGCTAGGCATTAAACTGGGCACTGGGGAAACAGGAAACCATGACATAGCTTTTGCCTTTGAAGAGGCTCTCAGTGAGATATGGGCTCTCAGGGAAGACTTAGACACTTAACCATGCATGAGCTTCTGGGGGGTCAGGCCATCTGCACAATGCCTAGCCAGCCCAGCATGGCCCACCCAGCAATCATCATCTACCCACAGATTCCTGGAGAGAAGGCACTGCTGTGGATAGTGACAGAGCCTTCCCTCTCTGCACCTGCCTCTGCCCCAGCCTCCTCTTCCCTGAACTGTTAAAAGCCTCCAACTGTTCTCCCTATATCTTTTTTTTTCTTTTTGAAGATTTTACTTATTTATTGGATGGACAGAGATCACAAGTAGGCAGAGAGGCAGGCAGAGAGAGAGGAGGAAGCAGGCTCTCCGATGAGCAGAGAGCCCAATGCGGGGCTCGATCCCAGGACCCTGGGATCATGACCTGAGCCGAAGGCAGAGGCTTTAACCCACTGAGCCACCCAGGCGCCCCTGTTCTCCCTATATCTTGTTTCACCTTTCTGAACTTGACTCCCCCAGCTTCCAGAGTAATTATCCCCATGGCGGGCTCCAGTCAGTCCCTCCACCCCTGGGGGAGCAGCACCGTGGATATATTCCACCTGCTGTGCTGCCTCAGACCCTTCCCAGCAGCCCTGGATTGTCTCATCTTCCCATCTCATCTGCTGTCTCTCTCCTTGACAGCACCCTTCCTGCCAGCAAGTTTGCTCTTCCCTCTCTCTGAGGATATTATGCACTTAAACACCAGCTGGCTTATTTGCTGCCTGCTCCAACTCCAACCCCACCAGAAGTTATTCCTCTCATTCTTCTTGGAGGAGAGGAACAAGTGCTGAATTTTCTAGGGCCCTCCTTATTATACATAATTTTATTCTCCCCCCCCAAAAAGGTTCATTAAATACACAAATATACCTTCATAAATCTGTCCCTATTAATGTCACAAACAAGAAAAAAAAATCCATTATCCTATCTTTTTATTTTAGGTTCCAAACTCAGTTAAACAAATATTTATTTATATCTCATTTTGCACCTGTCCTGTATCCAGAATTCTTCAATCCCTTGGTGGGCAGGGCCGTGGCACCAGCAGACTCTGAATGACCTCATGGCTGGTGAATAGATGGATAATGATGGGGAAGCTGCAAGGAGGCCTAGGGGATATGGCGGAGCCCTGAGGCCCAGGATGTGGCTAAGTCTTACCTGGGGCTGAGGAGCAGCGTGGTACTCTCTCATCAGTGCTGGTGAGTAGAGCTGAGGGACAGGCTTGAAGGGGTTCAGAGCGACCAGGGTGCAGCCAGCATTGGTGTAGAACGTGTCTGCTGCATACCGAGCCTGCAAACACCTCAAGACTGAGGCAGAGGCACCTTTAGCAAACTCTGGCTCAAATACAGACACAACTGCCCACACAAACACTGGCCTAACAGTGCTACTAGCAATTAGCCAAGTGCCTTTAGATCCCAGCAGCTCCCTGATGAATAGGTACAAGATCTAATTAAGATGAGCCCCAAATCTGGAGCAAAGTCTGCCCTGGGGAGTCTGTGCGCAGCTGCCAGGCAGAGGTCTGGAGCAGCCTATCTGGCTCGAGGTCCTGCCTGCCTTGGTTTGGCCAGGGAAAGCTGTGCGGACTACCCACATCATCTCCACGCTCTTGGAGACTGCACCTTTTTTAAGATTTTATTTTTTTTTTTAAAGATTTTATTTATTTATTTGACAGAGAGAGATCACAAGTAGACAGAGAGGCAGGCAGAGAGAGAGAGAGAGGGAAGCAGGCTCCCTGCCGAGCAGAGAGCCCGATGCGGGCCTCGATCCCAGGACCCTGAGATCATGACCTGAGCCGAAGGCAGCGGCTTAACCCACTGAGCCACCCAGGCGCCCTAAGATTTTATTTTTAAGTAATCTCTACACCCAACATGAGGCTCAAACCCACAGGCCCAAGATCAAGAGCGGCACGCTCCACCAACTGAGCCAGGCAAGCACCAAGGGCTGGCTTTGGAGACGGCATTGTCGAGGAGAGGGAGGCCCATACCTGTCTCCAGTGTCACAGGATTCACCTTGGTGAGGTCATCTAGCTGGTGCAGCGGGGCTTCCCCGCTCAGGAACTCCTGCAGGTCTTCTCTGAGAGACTCCCCACCTTGGGCACCAGAGCCTGAACTGTGACCATTAACCTGAGAAGCCATGAGAAGAGGGCCATGAAAGCTGGGACTGAGACCAGCTGGCAGTAATATAGGGGTGAGGGCCTGAAGAAAGAGAACAGGCTTCTACTACCATAATCTGGTTAGATTAAAATTTCAGTTCTGCCACATACTGACTATGAGCCTGGTTAAGTTACTTAACTTCTCTGAGCCACAGCTTCTTTATTTGTAAATAAAGGAAAATAAAACCAGTTTGCAGGGCTACTGGACAGAAAAATAAAGAGACACCTAAAGCACTTAGTGCCTGGCACAGTGTGTACTCAGTAAACGAAAAAATGCTATCCCCTCTCCTCTGAATGAGTGCCAGCTTTCAGGCTTGCCAGCCAGCAGCCTTACTGGGCCTGGTAGGGGTGAGGACCAAGGTGGGGACTGCTATACGGGATCACAAACCACCCCTCCCCCAGGAAAGAACCATGGTTTGGGCGTTTTTTGAAAGAGAACATTTACCATGTGATGAAAAACCAGCTGTGAGGTAGTCCCATGCCTTCATCACCTGGCTCTCTGGGCTTAAATTTAGCCTGGCTATTTAGTTAGCTTCCTCTGCCCTGGGTCCACCTGACAGGGAGCCTGACTTGGAAGTTGGATGAGGTTAAGAATAGGCACCAAGGGGAAAAGGCTGTTTCTCTTTCGCCCTTTCCGATCCTTGATGCCAACACTTTCCACATGTTTCTTCTTTCCATACTTCTCATTTTTCCTCTTATCTCTCTGGAGACTGCAGTGAAGATGGGGTGGGGAGTAGAAGACAGTAGTACCCGGATGAAATCTACTTTTGGAGAAGGGAATCCATAATATGACTGGGTAGGTTTCAATGAGATTAGTGAATCTGAAAAGTTCGAAGTTCCCAAGGTGGGAAGTGTCATTTGAGAGGCCCAGCAACAAGTTTCTTTCCAAAGATGTTGCCTGTTCTCTGAATGTAGGTCCACCATAATTCACAAGGCAGGCTCTTGGCCTCCAGGATAAATGCTGAGGTTAGACCATGGCTGGAACCATGTAAATCACTCTATTCTGGGGATGGGGCGGGGGATCACAAGCCAAGCCATATTTTAAGATCAGCTCTGATCCAACCAGTTAGGTAGCTGAGTATAACAGTCATATAAGAGCCTAGACCTTAAAGCTAGATTTTCTGGATCTGAATTCTGATTCTACCACTTACTAGTTGCATAATGTTATATAAATTACTTAAGCTCTCTGTGCTTCAGTTTTTCTCATCTATAAAATGGGAATGCTAAATAGCACCTACGTCAGACCCTAATAAGCACATCAAGTATTTAGAGAAGGTACCTGGTATATGCACCCAAAGTTAGCTATTATTCTTTTAAAAACAGCTCTTCTTTAATTAGGCAATGATATATCAAGGCCTGAAAAGCACACACCTCTTTAGCCCGCAATTCTTTTAGAAAATGATGTTATGTAAAGGCCATAGGAATATTCAGTATATATTGAGCTATCTATAATGGTAAAAAAATTGAAAACAACTCACATGTCCTAATGGTGGACAATTTATAGTATATCCTTACAAAGGAATAAAGCAGGTTACAAAAAAGTATGATAGCTTCAAACATTTTAAAAATATATACTTAGGGGAAAAAAGGATATTTTCTAAAATGTTATCTCTGGGTAGTATTCTTACAGGTAATTTTAATGTTCTTGTTGCTTATATTTTCCACATTGCTTATGGTGAATGTGACCTTGAATAAGTCACATAACCTCTCTGACCTTTATCTCCAAAATGGGGATATAGTAGCTCTCTATATGTAACACTGTAACTTACCTGAGGACTAAACAAAATTATTCATGTAAAATGCTTAGACTAGTACCTACTACTTAGGTGGGGCTCAACACAGAGCAGCTGCCAGTATGGTTATGATGAACATTACTGCTTTTTTAAAAAGAAAAAAAAAAAAAAAAAAAAAAAAAAAAAAGTTAAACACAAAAAAGCCCAGAGCAGACAATTGTCCTGCCAGCTTCTCCTCAGTCTCAAGCTCATTTCATAAGACAAAAGTCTGGAAGATGATCAAGCAGTAGTGTCTACCAGGGCTGGCTTGAGGCTGGCTAGCTTTCCACCTGGTCATCCTAATAAGTCTCAGGCACTTACCTGCCTAGGACTCCACCAGACTGTGAGCTCCTGGAGAGCAGGTATCACCTTAGACATCTGCCTCAGCCCAGTGCCTGGCCACATTTTGTAAATAAAAATGCAGCAACTGGGGCGCCTGGGTGGCTCAGTGGTTAAAGCCTCTGCCTTCGGCTCAGGTCATGATCCCGGGGTCCTGGGATCAAGCCCTGCATCGGGCTCTCTGCTCAGCAGGGAGCCTGCCTCCTCCTCTCTCTCTCTCTCTCTCTCTCTGCCGGCCTCTCTGCCTACTTGTGATCTATCTGTCAAATAAATAAATAAATAAATCTTTAAAAAAAAATGCAGCAAATATCTATCTACTGGCATTCTCTTTGGAGCGAGAGCTGCATGAGAAGGATGATACGGATAGGAGATGGGTGATTTGGACTCCTGAAGGCCTGGAGCCACAGCAGAATTTTTAGAGAGGCAGAGGCCTGGCGTAAGGGCCACAACAGCAACCCCTTACCATGTGCTTCATGATCCATTCATCAGACTCCTGTATTTCCATGCAGGTATCTTCACCCACATTTTGCACTGACACCTCTGCTTGGACTGCTTACTTTCCTTCTCCACCTAGCTAATTCCTACATATTCTTTAAGGTTCAGCTTCAAAGAATACCGCCTCTTGGAAGCCTCAGGCCTTCACTGTACCTCAACAGTTCAGGCTGGCAGGGACATCTCTTAGGACTCCCTCCTTGGTTCAGGCTTGTGAAGTCACCAAAGTACTCCAAGGAGTCCCCTCCCCATCCCCTCTTACCCGTCCCATCTTACTCATCCCAGAAAAAAGGGCTAAAGACCACAATAAGAGAGATTCAAATTAGGTATCAGGAAAAGCCTCTCAATGACAGGTGAAAGGCACCGGAGTGACTAGGTCAAGAGCGAGAAGAAGAAAGACCTTTAAGGGATCTTTCCCTTCCTTCCAGGTCAGGGTAAGTAGAAACGTCATTCAGCCACCTAACTGACAGATGGGAAGTGCCTTAGATGCTTCAGGGCCTAGGTTACCTAAGGGTGAGGTTTTACCTGTTGGAGCATCCTGCCTCAGTGTGGTCAGCCAGGGTTCTGGGTCATAGGCACGAGGAGTGCTAGCCACCTGGTCATGGAGGCACAGGTTGGAACATAGATCCAGCAAAAGGCTCAGTTCTGGAGGAATCTGAGATGAGTCACCTCAGAGCCTATGACATGAGAGAGAAGACAAGGGCCAAACACGAGTGAGGGTTTCTTCAGGGTGACTCACTCATGATCCTCCCACCAAGCAAGGGGAATCAAAACAAGAATCAAGGCGAGCCTGGGCAGAGAGGGAAAGTCTGTCCTATCCCCTGACAATTAGGGAACAGGGGAAACTTTTATGAGAGCCTCCAGGGGCTCCCCAGGCTCTTCAGGGCTAGTTTTACTACAGAGGTTTGGGGTGGGGCTGCATATGTTCTGAATCAATGCTGTGGAGGATGGAGACACTGGGAGACAGAGAAGTCTCATGCCCTACCCTCTCCAGTAAACAGAAAAATCCTATTTTTGTATAGCGAGTAATTGATAGACCAGGGAGGCTGAAGTCAATTCTTGATGCTCTAGGAAAGCAGTTGTGTGGGAGCAAAATCATAGCTCATTCACAGGAAAGCCACTGATCACCTTCCTGGCCCACCTTCATCCTTCATCTTGAAAATGGAGGTAGTAAAATTGACCTCACAAGGAGTAGTTGTGAAGGTCAATGATGTCATGGAGTATAAATCTGAAATTCAGTCAGAGGGGGAATATTGTTATTACTAGTAAGGACTACGGAGGATGGATAATCCATTTGGGGACACTAATCAGGTAGAACAGTCCAGTGTCAACTTTAAAAAATGCAAAGATTTCAGAGGAGGAAAATCTGAGAAGGGGGTATTGTGAGGCTATACCGAGGCCAATCTCTGAAAAATCTGTTAAGAGACCCTAAGACTTAGAATTTCCCAGGCATTACACCTCCCTGGCAAGGAGGGATGAGGATGAGGGATGTCTGTAATGGAATGACCCTGGCAGAGACTTGTTTGAGGCTCTGAATATATCTAGCATGTGAAAGACTTCAGGGATAGGGACTTCATACAAGCTGGAAAAAAGGGCAGAGAAGAGCATAAGGAATGTGTTGGGCATATTCACCTTGGACATTGACCATATGGGGACATGACCATATAACGGACAGCCATGGAGAGGGCAACCAGAGAGTCAAGGAGAACAAAGCTCCCTCAACTTGAAGCTCATTTTAAAAGAGAGGATTAGGGGGAGCATAATAGGTTGTGGAGTTAGAAATCAAAGCCCACAACTCCTGCAAGACAGATCACAAGAGCTCTCTAAGCCTTATTCCGTTTACTCTTTTGCAAAAAGGAATACTAATAGCTACACCTCAGAATACCGAGGTAAGGATCAATTGGGCTAGTACCTCAGAGAACGCTTTGCAAATGTTGGTTTTGATGATGCAGCCTCCGTACCCAGCCAGAGTCAAGTCAGATTAGAGCGGTTTTCTCCAGTTCTCCCAGCTTCGCGGTTACCAACCAAGAATTTCTGGAAAGGGTGTGACCACTGTGGGCAGAAAGGAGATGGTAACATGCAGATGAAACTCCGAGTCAGGGCAAGAGACAACCTGATCACTAGCTCCTCCTCCTCCCCAGCCAGTTCGTGCTCGGCTTGGAGGACAGTGGGAGGGCGAGTGAGAAGAGCTGGGTAAGGGTCCCGGGAACCCAGCTGGACCCGCCTCCGGGTTCCCAGCGGGAACCAGGACTCCCTCTTTGGACGAGGTGCCCGCTGGGACTAGGGCTGGGATGCCGCTCCGGAAGCACCTGGTACGGGGAGAGTGTGTCCTTCCCAGGAAGGTGGATGTGACCCCAGCCAAGGGCGCGGCTGCCCTGACGCTTATCCGGGCCAGCAGCCCCTTCCCCAGTCCCTAGGAGTGAGAAAATAAGGGCAGGAGACGGGACTCGGCCTCCCAGCTGAAACCTTTTCCCGACCCCGGACCGCCGCCTGCCACCAAGGTGGAGAGGTGGAATGGGGACCCTGAAAGTTTCTTTTTCTAGGCAAGGGCCAAGAGCTGGGCTGCCCCCTGCTGAGATACTAGACAGTCAAAAAGGAAATGAGAAAGGGTAGGCAAAGGCGCTTTGGAAAAAGGAGAGGAAAATGCCCCCCGTTCCTCAGCGCTCCGGGGGCAGACCGGCCTCCTCGCCCTTTCGGGCTCGCGAAGCGCTTCGGACTTGGGCTGGGGGTGACACTCACCAGTCCCACGGCCCGAGCCGCCGAGTGCGTGGCCCTCGCCAGGCGCGACTGGAAAGGCAGGCTGGGAGAGACGGCGGGAAGAGCCCGGGGAAGGGAGGGAAGAAGAGAGGGCGGGAGTGAGCTGGGGAGGAGAGGAAGCCGGGACAGCCAAAGCGCACCGGCCGGCCGTCGCTCGGGCCCAGTGGCCGGGAGCCAGCCGGCTCCTCCCCCCGGGGCGGGGCGCGCACTGGGCTCCGGGCGCACGTGGCCCGCTCTGGACGCCGGGGTCGGAATTAGGGGCTGCAGCTGGGGCAAAGTATTTCGAGAACGTGGGGTAAGATGAGGTTGAGACGCTGGCCTCCCGTATTCCCGTGGGAGAGGCGCGGGAGGCGGGGCCTCCAGGGTCTCACAGGGCCTGGGGTCCTTCGGTAGAGGACGCCGTGGTCGAACACTGAGCCGGGTCCCCTGACCCCACCATTCTGAGAGACTCGTCGTGAGGTTCGAGGGGCCGCGGTGAAGCGCGTGACACGCCTGCTCCGGGCTGCTCTGACGGACCTGGGCGCGGCAAGCCCACCACAGGCAAGAATTGGCATGCGGAGCCTGAGCGTTTGGGAAACTGGATCGGGTCCTGGCAGGGGTGCGCGCGTGCGCAGAATCCGCCGGCCCGGAAGCGCAGACTGCCCCATGTCGGCCGGAAGCGCGGCTCGGGAGGCGGAAGCGGGTTGCTCTGGCATGGCTCTGCGGCTGCGGTGGGAGTCGTGCAGCCCGGCCCAAGTAGACGGCCGGCCACCGGGGCGCCGGAACATCGAAGGCACGTGAGGTGTAAGGGACGGCGCGGCTGTGGCGCGTGTCCGTCAGGAAAAAGACTCCTTTATTTCTAAAAGCCAGAGGATTCTGATCGGTTTGTTACCCTGTGAAATTATCGCTGGCTCAGGCCGTCAGGCACGCATGCATCCATTTGTTCTACGTGGTTCTGGTTTAGTCAACAAACGTGTTCTTTCTGTGTGCCCCTTTAAAGACTTTGAAATATGAGAGAGGTGTTTTACAGCTCTTTGAAACCACGAATACTAGCGTGTGCTCTACACCCAGGCCTTTCCTGGACGTTCGCCCCCTTTCTGAGGATTAGCATCCACTCTACCCATCTCCACCCTAACCTGAAAGCATTACTGTGAATGAGGTAGGGAGCAGCCCGGGGCTCAGGATGTCACTGGAGGTCTAGTATTTTGTACTGGAGGCAGTGGGTTCAGAGAGGATTTTCACACAAACCAAGGTCTCCCAACTCCAGCGTGTACTTAAGTATCTTCTTTCTCCCTGTCCTCTTCTGATTTGACTTGAAGTCATTAGTTTTGTTTGCATTACAAAATTTTAATAGCATATTACATGTTTGTAATAGAAATTCGTTTCTGACTCTGATTCCATTTTCAGGATTTATATCCCAAAGTAACTTTCTTTGTGAGTCTGCCTTATATAGAGAATAGCTACAGCTCATTAACCAGTAATTTCATACTATTGGCATGACATTCCTAGCCTTTTTAAAAGATTTTATTTATTTATTTATTTTGAGGATTTTATTTCTTTATTTGACAGAGATCACAAGTAGGCAGAGAGGCAGGCAGAGAGGAGGAAGCAGGCTCCCCGCTGAGCAGAGAGCCCGATGACCAGGACCCTGGGATCATGACCTGAGCCGAAGGCAGAGGCTTTGACCCACTGAGCCACCCAGGTGCCCCAAGATTTTATTTACCTGAGAGAGAGCACAGAGGGAGAAGCAGACTCCCTGCTGAGCGAGAGCCCCAACTAAGCTACCCAGGGGCCCCTCCTTTTTTCTTTTTCTAAAGATGTATTTATTTACTTGAGAGAGTGAGAGCACTAGTTGGAGAGGGAGAGAGAATTTCAGACTCTGGGTTGAGCACAGAGCCAGTGGTGGGGCTTAATCTCAGCAGGACATGAATTGAAACCAAGAGTCGGATGCATAACCGAATGTGCCACCAAGGTACCCTGACATTCTTATCCTGTGTTAGGCTTCTTCCCACAATCCTTGGAAGGGGAATCACAAATTCTAGTTCCTGCCCTGATTTGAAATCATTAGGCCTAAAGTTCTGCTCTGAAATCTAGGAATAAAAGTAAAATCGGGCCCCTGGGTGGGGCAGGTGTTTAAGCACCAGACTCTTGGTTTCAGCTCAGGTCATGATCTCAGGATCTTAAAGTCGAGCCTCCTGTCAGTCTCTGAGCTTAGTGAGGAGTGTGCTTAAGTTTCTCTCTCCCTCTGCTCCTACCTGCACACACGTACGGGCTAATAAATCTTTAAAAAAAGTAAAATCAAGTCCTCTACATATATATGCCTATTCCAGAAGAACATTGCTTTTCCAATGCATCCCTTTGCTCTTATTTTCACAGGAAGAAGAAAAAATGTCTCAAAAGCACATGAAGGAAGCTTTTGTCAGTAACCACAATGGAACCAGCGTGCTGGAAGTCACCCAGGGCCTATGCTTACCTGCATTCTGTATCCTGTGCAGAGGGCTCCTGATCATTCTCTCACAGCACTTGTGTTCTTCACATACCTGGAGAACTAGATTCTTCACTGACTTTGTTTTCCTAATAGTTCCCCTGGTGGCCACTTTGACCATTTTGTCTTCATTTGTCCTCCTTGAGCACCTTGCTGTAATTATCCTTGGGGCAGGGCTATTCTATCAAATATACTGCAGGAGAACTTGCTGTGCCAGAATGCCTGTCCAGAAAATACTTGAAAAATTCTTGAAAATTGGTCTAGAATCAGAATACGTTCCAGCCATCTCTTGTTTCCGTGTAATTAACAGTGCATTTACTGCTATTGCCATTTTGGCTGTGGACTTCCCACTTTTCCCCAGAAGATTTGCCAAAACTGAGCTCTATGGGACAGGAGCAATGGATTTTGGAGTAGGAGGTTTTATTTTTGGGACTGCAATGGTTTGTCCAGAGGTTAGGAGAAAATACACTGACGGGTCCAGATTTTATTATCTTACAAAGTCATTGTACTCTGTTTGGCCACTAGTCTTCCTAGGAGTCGGACGATTAGTCATTATAAAATCCATAGGCTATCAGGAACATTTAACTGAGTATGGAGTTCACTGGAACTTTTTTTTTACCTTAATAGTTGTGAAACTGTTAACATCACTGCTTTTAATTATTTTTCCTCTAAATAAATCCTGGATTGTGGCCATCAGCATTATTGTGTTATACCAGCTAGCCCTTGACTTTACCCCACTGAAAAGGTTAATTTTGTATGGCACTGATGGCAGTGGCACAAGGATTGGTTTATTAAATGCCAACCGAGAAGGAATAATCTCTACCTTGGGGTATGTGGCAATTCATATGGCTGGTGTGCAAACAGGGTCATATATGCTTAAAAAAAGATCACATGTCAAAGACTGGGTAAAAGGAACATACCACATTCTGCTGACAGCTATTAGCCTCTTCATATCTCTTTACATAGTTCAGGTAAATGTAGAAGTAGTATCTCGGAGAATGGCCAATTTAGCTTTTTGTATTTGGATAATTGCTTCTAGCCTGATACTTCTTAGTAGTTTATTACTGTGTGACATAATTTTGAGTTTTGCCAAATTTCTAATTAAAGGGGCTATAGTACCATGTTCTTGGAAACCAATCCAGTTATCTGCCACAAATAATAAACATTCAGAATCTCTAGTCTCTGAAGCTGAAAGAAAGGAACCCAGTCTTTGTTTAATCACAGCTATGAACAGAAACCAGTTAATTTTTTTCTTGCTGTCAAATATAACTACTGGTTTGATCAACCTGTTAGTAGATACATTACACAGCAGTACCTTGTGGGCCTTAATTGTGCTCAATCTCTATATGTTCACTAACTGTTTAATTATATATGTGTTACACTTGCAAGATAAAACTATAAAATTTTGGTGACCAATGTGGGTACAAAGTATCTGTGTTACAAAAATATTACTTTAATGAGGGAGAATATTAAATGTGAAGAAAATGGGCTTTTGGCAACCCAGTGTTAAACATATTATAGAACTGAGTTTCAATCCTCCATAATAGTAGTGATGCTTACTGTTATAGTGTATCGTAACACCATATAATTTTAAAGAAACTGTAGTCATGACACTGAAAGATTAAAGGGTGGTGGGGAGGAGGAGATTCACTCTCCATCTTAGATCACAAACCATTCTGTATTTTTTTATTGTATGACTTCTATAATAAAATTTACATTAAAACATCTCAGTGTGATCACGAAATTGTCAACTTCTTAATTTTTTATTTTTTTTAAATATTTTATTTATTAGAGCACAAGCAGGGGGAACAGCAAGCAGAAGGAGAGGGAGAAGCAGGCCTCCTGCTGAGCAGGAAGCCTGAGGCAGGGCTTGATCCCAAACCCTGGGATAATGACCCAAACCAAAGGCGGACACTCAACCAACTGAACCACCCAGACACCCCTGTCAACACTTATTTACTGCTCAATTTAACCTTTTAAAAAAGCCCAAGTATAAAAAAGCAGGTGTTGATATATCATCAAATACATACTATAAAGTCAGAAAACAAATGCTCCAAAGAATGGACTGAATTGTACGATATAGTTTACATGCCTAGTAATTATAAGACAATAGTTCTACTTCGAGACTAATAATTTTTTAAGCCAACTCTGCTACGAATAAGCAGGTTTCCTGATACCTTGGAGCTTGTAATCCAGTGGGGAAACAGATACCGAACAAC
The DNA here is from genome assembly GCF_902655055.1 of Lutra lutra. NCBI lineage: Eukaryota > Metazoa > Chordata > Mammalia > Carnivora > Mustelidae > Lutra > Lutra lutra. Next base: position 36,310,300 of record NC_062293.1, read on the forward strand.
CATTATAAACTGTGTTGTCGTTAAGTACAGGTTATCAAGAGTGTCAAACCAAGAGCTGATCTAGTAGAGTCAAAGTTTTCCCCTCAGATGATGATGATTATTATTATTTTTTTTTTCTTTTAAGGTAGGCTCCACACCCAGCACAGGTCGGCGGGAGGGAAGCGCAACATGGGGCTCAAACTCAGACTTTCAGATCAAGACTTGAGCCGAGATCAAGAGTGAGCCTCAACCGACGGAGCCACCCAGATACACACACCCATGGATGGTTTTTTGTTTTTGTTTTGTTTTTAGCTAGAGCTGATGGATAGGATAAGGAGTTAAAATGTGGTAAGAGAAGGGGTAAACATTCTAGGTAGAATGAATCCTTCAGCAAAGGTCCAGAGTTGAGAGGGAAAATTGCACATCTTGGTACTCAAGGCTGGAGCTCAGAAAAAGGTAGAGGGTGGGTAATAAGCTAGAGGGCAGGCAGGAACCATATCAGACATACCTCATTTAATCTACCATGTTAAAGGGAAAGAGAACCTGTGAGAAAGTCAAGTACTAGGCTGCTTTAATACAATGATGGCTATATTAACATGTAATATCCTACTGGGAATTTGAGTCATTTAAAAGTTCTAAGCAGACCTTTGAACCAGCTGTTCAAAATCTAAGATTTAAAAACCACAAAATCCTTAGTTTCCAATTATAATGTTCCCTGTCTATTGTTTAAAGTGGGCAAAAAAGAGGGGTGCAGAGGTGGCTCAGTTGGTTAAGGGTCCTACTCTTGATTTCGGCTCAGATCTCGGTATCAGGGTTTTGAGTTTGGGCTGGCGTTGGGCTCCATGCTGGGCATGGTGCCTACTTAAGAAATAAATTTAAAAAATGGGCAAAAAACCCCTAAAATCTGCCTTTCTGTTGCGTTCCATTTTCAAGAAAAAATCTGATCTCTGCCGAAATAGTGAAGGGTCAGAATGCTCAAGTTAATTTTATACTTGGTAAGGAATCTGGATTATTTGTCTTGTGTAGATAGCGCCTCCTCTAACATTAAGGATTTGTGGTTTTAACCAGTTGCCTCTAAATTAACCAGTTTTAACCAGTTTTAACCATTTGCCTCTAAATTAAACATTTGTTTTATTCTCAAAATTGTTAAATAGAGTCATGTTATTACACTAATTAGCTTACTTCAATTTGTTACATTGATGATGGCTAATTTAGTATTTATGTGGCATTTTTGCCAACTATAATCAATGATATTTGGAGTCAATCTATTATTGAAAGGAATTTTCTCTCTAAAGAAATTAGTATGTTGAGCAGTTATACAGCTATAAAAACAAAAATCAGATTCTATTTTCAATTAAAAAGATTTTTGAAATTTAACCATTAAGATTGTAACCTATCAATTAAGCATGACTAGGAAAGGTGATTGGTTCTCTTGCTATGTCAGAGTGATTAATACCCCACAACCTATCTGTTTAAAGCATTCAAAGTAGGGCCGAGGAGACTAAACATACTGTTCTCTCATTTAAAAAAAGTAATTTAAATTATTTGATGACTGGATGAATATGTTGTCTAACTAGCCTGCTGCTTTTCGGTAACTGCTCCTTCATCTTTTCTAGATCTTAAATCTCTCTCAACAAGTTTATGTCTCACAATTACGGATTCTGAATCATAAAGGAACAAAGTGTACTCTGGTTTTTCTACCTCCAGTTATGAAAGTCATGTAAGAGAAAGCTAATGAAACAGCATTCATAAAAATAGAAGAGTTAGTTTAAAAATTCTGACTTGGTTCTAGTTTACAGAAAAGATCATTCGACATAGATTATTGAGCTCCAATGTACCAGGTACAGGTGCTAGGGAAACAACAGAAAATAAGACAAAGTCCCTGCCTTCAAAGGGGCTTATTTACATTTTAACTTACAGGCATTATTTTCCCTTAAAAGAAATTTTTTTCCCTTTGAAAAAAATTTTTAGAAGATTTTATTTATTTATTTGACAAAGAGAAAGAACAGCAGGCAGAGGGAGAAGCAGACTCCCCACTGAGCAGGGAGCCTGATAGGGGACTCGATCCCAGGAACCTGAGACCATGACCCAAGCTGAAGGCAGACACCCAACTGACTGAGCCACCCAGATGCTCCCTTTGAAAAATTTTAAGTGGGGAAAGTATGTATCTATTTTTAACAGACACAACAAAACTTCCCACTGTCAGCTCCTGGGAAAGAAATCCAAATTCACAGATTCTAGATTTGGACAACCATGGTAATTAAAATAACATTCTGCTATTGATTTTACTATCACACAAAACAACATGGTTATCATAGTGAAAACAACAAAAGGTATTATAATTGGTTAATTTCTTTTTCAATTATCAATTTTTTAAAACAAATTTTAAGCCATCTCTACACCCAAAGTGGGGCTCAGATTCACAATCCTGAGATCAAGAGTCACATGCTTCACTGACTGAGCCAGCCAGGTACCCCTCAACTATCAGTTTTTGAGGACAGATAAGGGAAGGGGATAAAGAAGGAAGAATATAATTTGGTCTATGACTTTATCCTACTCATGACCTCCAGGAAGTGACTCATTCCCACGACTTTAACTTTACAAAAACTGGAGCTATCTACCAATATGTATCAATAGCTTGTGTTTAGAAGAGGACAACATTTTATTTTTATTGAGCATTATTGTCCAATATGATGTATAAATTATACAAAATCATATTTTGCTCCCTAGGAGTTTGTGTACAATCTATGAATACAGGAAGTAACATAAGGCATAAATCGGTACTCATTTCTTTTAAACGTAGGTTGCTTGGAAAATAGTCCTATCTCTTTTATGCTTGAGTCTTGTGGCTGGCTCTCGCACACTGGGAATCTAATAAGAAAAAGAAAGGTATTTTGTTGACAATTTATTATCTCTCCATCACTCTAGGTGTTACTAGGTACCAGCAAAATATCCTTTGCTGTTGATTGTGTTCTCCTGGCCTTTCAAATCCTTCAACATTGCCTCTCACAATGCCTGTATCAAAATTTAAAAACAGGCAACAGCTGGCTTTTTTATGTAGTAATAACTTATTTTGTCGATTAGAGTTAAGCTCTCTAAAGGCAGATGCTTAGTCATGAAATAATTCCTGCAGCAGTCCTGGTTTTAGTAGAAGCTAGACCAATAGTGAAGATGAGTACCTGCTCGAAAACTAAGATAACATAGTTAAAACCTCTAAAAATTGTTTCCCAGTGAAATAATTTTCTAAGTATTTCTCCTCGAATATTTATCATATTTAGAGCACCCAGGCTATCACCTTGCCTCCTTAGGAACTTACGTAGCAAATTACCCACCTTTATAACCTTACAGTGAGTATTCACTGATTACCTATGTGTTGTCCAAAGACACGAAGCAGCATGCTCAGTGAATTTAAAAGACAAATCCAGGGGTACCTGGTAGGCTCAGTTGGTAGAGCATACAACTCTTCATCCCAGAGTTGTGAGTTTGAACCCCATGTGGGGGTGTAGAGATTACTTAATAAAAGACAAATCCAAATCAGGGAAAGTAACCTCAGATGGAAAGAGACTACTGTGGTACCATTATGTTTTTTATATGGGTTTTCATACCTTTTCTTTTTTTAAATATTTTATTTACTTATTTGACAGAGAGAGATCACAAGTAGACGGAGAGGCAGGCAGAGAGAGAGAGAGAGAGAGGGAAGCAGGCTTCTTGCTGAGCAGAGAGCCCGATGTGGGACTCGATCCCAGGACCCTGAGATCATGACCTGAGCCGAAGGCAGCGGCTTAACCCACTGAGCCACCCAGGCGCCCTTTTCATACCTTTTCTAACTTAAGATTCAAATCCCCGAGGGAGAAAACTCTGTTCTTTGCTAGTACCCAGTGCATACTCAATAACCAAAGTTATTTAAATTAGCACCTATATATTGAGCTTGTCATTTTCAATGTCCTTTACCAACCACAACCCAAAAGAAGTTTAAAAGATATAAAGTAGGTACATTAGTATTTTTAAAAGGCCCTTTAGGTCTTAAAAAGCCACAGTACTCTTTTTTTCTTAGAGGAGTATTTTTACATAAAACACAAGATTCTCTCAAAAGCCCAAAGTTTGGTTATGTAGTCTAACCTGTCAGACGCGGCATGCTCGTCCTACATGCCTTTTGGATCTAAGCTAACGATCCCGTGTTCTGCTCTCCAAACATAGCCAAAAGACACAAATAATAAGTACTTGTGGGATAATCACACCTTTGGGACTGAACAATGGCTCTTCCAGTTTATTATGTCACCTAACCTAACAGTGACAACACAATGTCAGAAGTCAACCTGGCTAAAGATGCACTGTGGGGTTTTTTGTTGTTGCGAGTCTAAGATTTCAGGTGATGACGAACACTCTTTTTACAGATCAGTATCACCGCTCTAGCCTATTCTACCAGGATATACAGATCTGTCATCAGGATTAGTTAGTTGTAAGAGCAGGAAATGGATTTATCCCTAAAATCATCAAGCCTTTCATAGGCAAAGTACTTCCCAACAACAGTTTTGGCTTTACAACAGGCCTCCCAAAGCCTTCAAGGTAGGAAAGGAGTACGCGGTGGCACGCAGAGTGCAGACGAACTGCCTCTACAGCGGCTCTGCGACTCAGGAGAGGGTCAGGGACAAGGGCCTCTGGCCCGTCCCAGTACTTTGCCCAAGGAAATCCGTGTCCCAAGTCCCTAAGTTAATATTAATCCGGCCCAAGAAGTTTCTCTGGGCAGTGCGTGGACTAGCCTCTCTTCACACAGTCTTCCATCCGCCTCTAGTGTAGCAACTACAACGCAAAAGCATCCGCACTCCGGTAGTTTCCTTCGGCGGGACCTTGACGCAATCGCAGGCAAGGAAGCAGTGATGCGGCAGGCTCCGGGTGAATCAGGGTGTTCAGGGAAAGCGGCGTCAAGTACGTGGAAACCAAGCCTGGAGTTTCTCGCTCATCCTCCAGACGCTCGTCTCCCCTTCCCTCACTCCCGCTTTCCGCTCCCACTGACCTGGAAAGCGCCTCAGCTCCTCCCCACTTACCGAAGTCCTCCCAGGGCCTCGACCCTCGGGTGGGCCCGGAGTCAGCTCGGCTCCGCACCCTTTCCGCCCTCAGGAGAGCGGTTCCCAGGCCCGCGCGGCAGAGGGACCGAGGTTCGGGCCTATTCACTCCTCCTGGTAGCCCTATTTCGGATTTATTTGGGTAGCTAGACTCAGAGCAGGGGGTCGATCACGCGTTCGAGACACCCAAGGGAACACCCCCACCCCTCCAGCAGGGTTTCGAAAGAGGCGACCTGGGAGCGGCTGTCTACAGTCTCGCGAGAGGAGGCGGGGCCCCGCCGGAGTTCTCGGCCCCTCCCTGCCCCACCCTCCCCACGTCCCCCGCCCTCCCTCCCCCACTCCCCGTGGCGCGAGCGGCTGACTGAACCTGGAGAGGAAACGGCATTCGGAGCCGCGCTCCCGCCCAGGCCGGCCCTGACGCGGGCCTCGTCAGCCGGTAACGGGGAGCAGAGGTGGGGGTCAGGGAGGCGACCACAAAAACGGTGAAGGTCAGAACCGAGGAGCCTCCTCCGAGAAGGGTGAGGAAAGGGTCTGAGCCTCCCTCCACAGACTCCGCAGAGCTGAGGCGGGGTCGACCCCTCCCAGGGGCGGGGTCGCGCTGGGCAACTGCAGCCCAGGGGACTGACTGGGCGGGGCGCGCCAAGAAAGGGGAATAAGGGGTCAGCTGGGGGTTGAGGGCTCCCCGGCGGCGGGAAACAGGAGGTGGGCTGTGAAGCTCAGGCCGTGGGTGGGGTCCTGGAGCTGGGACTCCGATGACTGGCTGGGGAAGCCCCGGGGCCAGCGGGTCCCTTCCGCCTCTCCTTTGGACCCTGACTGGAGGCCGGCGGGGGTGGGGGCTGGGGAGGGCGAGCGGCGCGAGGGGGCGGGTCCCTGCGCTGCTTGGCGCTGATTGGCTGAGCGCGTGTGGAATCGGGTGATGGGAAACGCAGCCCCGCTCTCCCGTGCCCTACTGCTCCTCTCCCTCCCCCCCGTGGCGAATGTGCTGCGCGGCGGCGGGTGCTTACGCTCGCGGGGTTTGGCTGTTGCAGGCAGGAGCTGGGAGGAGGCGGCAGCGGCAGCGGCAGGAGCAGCAGCGGCGGCGGCGGCAGCTGGGAGGAGGTGGTGACGGTGGCAACGGCAGCGTCGGGGACGATGGCGCGACTGGTGGCAGTGTGCAGGGACGGGGAGGAGGAGTTCCCCTTCGAGAGGAGGCAGATTCCCCTCTACATAGACGACACCCTCACGGTGAGCGGGCCGGGCCGGGCCGGGCTCGCCGCTCCCCTGGCAGCTGTTTCCCCTCCTCCCCCTCCCCCAGGCCGAGCGCTGCGCACTGGAGAAAGAGTGTGTTGCAACTCCTAGGCGAGGCCTTCTCTCCGGCAGGCCCCACAAACTCGCCTTTGCAGTGTGTCGCACGGTAACCTCTGCGGGCCCCTGGCCCAGCGCTCCGTAAGCATTTCGAGCCCCTCTCGCCAGATTTTCCTTCCCTTTTGAACCCTCTTCCTTTCCCCCGTGTCTCAACAAGGCGCTGCTTTTGCCAAAGCACGCGCCTCGGAGTGGGGTTGAAGGATCTTGGGCGTTTAGGGCCTATATCCTTTACAGAATCCACCTACCCTCGGGGAAGCTTAATTATCTGGAAATGTCGCAGCTGCACTGCTACCTGTATATTTTTTCTCTCAATACTGTAGCTCACTACAGAAGCTTAATTACTTAGGGCGGAGTGACATGCTCTCGCACAGTAAAGATTCCACTAAAATGATTTGGTTTCATTGTAAGTAGTGTCATATTGCCTAGTACATTAAAACTCCCTGAAATGACTGTATTGGTAGGCCGTGACTCTTCAAAATGGGCTTTCTTGGCAGTAGTTGTTTTTTAGTTTGCAGGTAACGTTTTCTTCTTCTTTTTTTTAATAAAGCAAAACTATTGAATGAAGAGCATTATAAAAAGCTGATTGCTCATCTCGAGTGTCAAAACCCACTTCTGGGTAGTTTTCTTTTTTAGAGTTGATGATAGTACAGCATTACTGACCCTCTGCCCTGTGTTGCTGTACTGTTTCCTTTGAAAGGAAATGGCAGAAATTTGAATTGAATCTGAACAGGAAATGAGTGCAGTTGCTTGCCACTATTTCTTAAGAAATGAAATGAACCTTTTCTGAATATCTTGAAATTTGCATTTTGATGATGTTGAAGCTTTGGGTTATACGTTGCTATTTTGATAGGTGTAACTCAGTCTCTTCATTATATTATCTTTGCCTTATTGCTTTTCAGAGGTAGTTCTCTTTTGTTCTTGAATATTTTTTTGCAAATATCTATTGAAGTTTTTTCAAATTTTATATAAAATGCAAGTCATTGTAGAGCTGCCACTCTATGCCTTTCTGTTTGCCAGTCTCAAGACTTGATTGAGCTGCAGTACTTTTAAAAGGAGTAGAAGAGCCATTTGGTGACTTAATTTGTCAGAACTTTTTATGTGAAAGCATCTTTTTTTTCATGGAAAGAAAGTGCATTTTTTTTTTCCCCATGGTAAAAATGATTTGGCCGGACATAAAGGTAAATAGAATTTGTGTTGATGCATTAGGAAGTGTTTGTATGCCTTGGTTATGATTTGTGTATTTTTTACATTAAAAGTATAATGGAGTTATAGTTTAAGTTAAAAAGAAAAACTAGCACTTTGATCAAATTAAATGATGCATTTCTCCATTTGAAAACTCCTAATATGAGTTCATTGTTACTTCTCTTCCTCTTACACACTTTTCTAGAGCACATAATTTGGTATCAACTTTGATTATTGTCCCAGAATGCCTTTGAAGTTTAAAAACCAATGGGTTTAGACATAAGATTACTTATGAGCGTATAATATCAAAGCATAGGGAACATCAAAATACATTTGCATATTTATAGCATTTTAAAAGACACTTAGTGACACTTTCTGACACTTCCTTATGGTCACATAACCACCTTTCCTGTGAGTGCAGCATTGACACATCTGGCCTATAGCACTTTAAAACGGTGGCTGTTTTTATACTCTGTTCTATGTACAACGATACTGATTTCTAAAATTTTCCATGGAAAAAAATGTAACCTTGCACTGTGATACATTATTGTACTTATTTCACCAGAAAATTGGGATTGGACTGAACTTGGTGGTTGAGTTTTCTTTTTATAGACTTGTGACCAAGGCCAGTAAAATCTAGGGTCATTTAATTTAAATATCTCAAAATAGCATTTTATTTAGGAAAAGGTGCAGTTTTTCTTTAGAAGGGTTTTTATCACTAGGAATGAATGGGACTATTTATTGCTTTGTCTTGGAACTTGTGCATAGTCATTGAATGCTTAGTGAAATTTCTTGTCAAGAGTGTCTTATATTTAGGGAAACAACTTTCTTTCAGAACTTTTTATTAATTACTACTCAGAAGAATGCAGAGCAAACACCTGTTGGGGAAGAGGGAGGGAAGATACCTGTAGCAGAAGTTTATGCTCTGCACTGGTCCACTAATGGTTTGATGGCAGTGTATCCCTGAAGTTAACATTTGGTCTGGTCTTTGTTCTTAGGGTTGGTAGGTAATGCGTTGAAAAAACGTGTGATCTTTATTTCATGTAGTCTTAAAATCTTGTTAGCACCTTCTTGTTAAGTCTGGTTACAGCTTTCACAGTTCAATTATAAATGTTGTATCGTTTTAGTAACAGAAAGTTGAACCCTCTACCCTTAATTCTACCGGTGATTTTAGGTTGGATTTGTAAAATGAAATTGAGAAGCTTGTATGGGAGGAAGTAGTCTCCTCTTTTATGTGGTATGTTAAATCCACGTTTAAGACTCATTTGGTAATTAAATGGGTTTGAATACTTGAGTACAGCTAGTATAGGTGTATTTGAGAAAATCCCAAAGAAGTAAGTTGGTGGAATATTTAGGAAACTGGTATGCTGTGTGGCCAAAATGCTTTCTGGTGTTACTGGAATTGTAAAATAGCAAATAGGCAGAATATGGATTTTATTTTAGAGATATTTTTGGAGAATTGCAATTTTTAAGTAGTATTTTTTAAAAATTGAGTTAAAATTTATACCCTTTTAAAAATAATCTTGAAAAATAATGATATAACAAAGAAAAAAATTATCCTTACTTCTACTTCCCAGTGAAACTTAAGGAGATAGCAGCATTTGCTGTAATTCTACTCATAGACACTTAGATGCAGAGTTGATATGTATTGTCTACTGTAACAGTTTATATCTGGCTTTTTTTCACTAAATGTAATACTGAGAACATTTGTTCTTGTCATTCTTAAGTAGCTTTATTGGCCATGTAATAATTTGTTGTGTGACATCCATAATTTAATCATTATTCCTTTGTGGATATAGGGGTGATTCTACTTTTGACTATGAATAATATTACAAGAATATAAATAATGCATAAGTCTATGCATTAAAAATTTTTTCCTCAGGCTTTGGAAGTACAGTTACTGGATCAAAGGAGAAGAGCCTTTTGTAAAGTTCTTGATACATAGTTGATACACATTGCTATAATATTGCTTGGAAGCAGTTTACTCTCCTGATAATTCAAATGATCTAACTGGACTAGAGACTCTGATAATGGGTTTTAATGGAGACATCAAAAGATAGTAAATGGTAGCATATTCACTTGGGGATTAGGTGTTTAGCATTTTTAAATTTAGTACTTAATGTTTTCTTTTAACTCTTAAATATTTAATTGATTTTACCAAAGGTGATAGATGTTACAAATAGCTGTGAGGATAAAGTAAAAAAGTAAAGCTACAGTGACCATGATTTTTAATAAATACAAATTTAATATTGTTGGTTAGAGATTGTGAGAATGTGCTAAAAACAGATTATTTATGGTCAGGAGAAACCAGGACAGATATTTAAGAGTGAAAGTGGGTAATGGATTCAATAAACTTTATAAAGCAGTAATTGCAGGACAATTACTGGTTCTATTTTTGGCCAGCTAGGGAAAGGCAACCTCATCATGAAGCAGAACACTAATGATTCCTCTGTGAAACCACACCTGAAATACTTTTCATGACTGTCTTCCTTTAGGTAACCTAGAATCTGAAGATTAAGTCAAGGAAGTGGTTTTAAAGAATGGGAAAAAATAGTTCTACTTTCCTCTTTGCCTTCTCTTTTTCCTTTTTTCTTATTGTCCTCTCTCAGTGTTAAAGAGCGTATAGTGACTGTCCAGAAAACACCAAGGTAAAAAGCCATTGTCCTCAGTGTTTGAAAGGCAAGAACAGAATAATTTAGTGTGAGTGCGGAGTTTGTAACCAGGGTGCTATAGAGTAAGTACAAGAGAAAATTTAGTATTATACAAGCCAGTGAAACCCAGGAAAGACACGGTAATAGACTTAATCTTGACATTTATCTCTGCTGGTTAGGGGAAAATCAAATGATCTGAATGAGGATTTAAAAAATTTTTTAACCCTGTCCTTTGTTGTACCTTTTAGAAATGATTCCTAGGGTCCCTGGGTGGCTCAGTGGGTTAAAACCTTTGCCTTCAGCTCGGGTCATGATCCCAGGGTCCTGGGATCGAGCCCCGCATCGGGCTCTCTGCTCGGCAGGGAGCCTGCTTCCTCCTCTCTCTCTCTCTCTCTCTCTGCCTGCCTCTCTGCCTACTTGTGATCTCCATCTGTCAAATAAAATAAATAAAATCTTTAAAAAAAAAAATGATTCCTAAAGCAGGTATTATCCATTAAATTGTATTTTTAAGCATCAGCCGTTAGATCTCAATATGTTAGATTTGTTCTTTGATCTCTGCTTTAATTATTAAAACAATAAAACATATTTGATAAGAATAAAATTTTATTTATACAGAGTCAGAATTTAAGATTTTACCTATAAACCAGACTGGAGAGACCTTGATTTGGTTAAATAAGAAGCATGCTTTGAATGTTCCTTAAATTGGTAGCTTTGATCTTAAAATAGTACAGGTAATTATCTTAAATTTTTTATGGTGGCAATTGATATGTAGTAAAATGGTGTACATTTGTATCAAACAAGTGAGAATGCAAATCAAGGTGTTAATTGCTTAAGTGGTAGATTTGGACTGACCTGCAGTGTTGTCTTGAGTTACATGGCTTTAAAAGTTTATCCTATACCTTTTTTCTGACTTGACCGTTCAGTTTCTTTGTATTTTAAACCATGTAGTGCTGACAAAAAACGTGGGTTAACTGTACAGTATTGCTAACTACTTTTATGTTTTATACGTTTTCATGGACCAGGATTTCTAATAATGGGATTATTAAGTTTTTAAAAAATTTGAGTAGATTCTGTTAAATATTAAGTACAGTGGACAGTATGGATCATTAGATTTTTTTGCACACTTACTTCTGTCATCCTCACTTGTTCATTTAGAAACACCTTGTTAAAGCAGACCAGTGACCAATTTTGCTTAGTACTAGTGGTTAACATAACGAAATTGCTTAGAACAACACCTAGTATATATGAAGTTACACTAAATGTCTTTATTATTACTACTGCCAGTCTTTGGAGATACTAATAAGACTGTAAGAGGGAGGACTAGAGAGAAGTCAGTAAACCTGAAAATTGGTAATTGATCCTTGAACCTATAAGATTTGGACATAATATTCTATGTGTATGGAAGAAGAAACTTCCAGAACAATAAAAGCTCTTGAGATGGAAGCATGTCTCTGAATTTGGTATAATGAACATAGAATTGGAAGCAAGGAACACTAACTTTTCTCCTTGGTAATAAACAATGTATGTGCATTGTAATAAATTTGGGAAAGGTAGGAACACATGAAGGAAAAAGTCTTATCTTTTCACTCTGTAGAGATAGGCCACATCTAACACATCATGTATTTTCTTTTTCTGTAAGAAAGTACCCACATACAAACATTTGAATCATTTTGTAATGCAGCTTTTGGTTCTGTGAAATACAGTGGTGTCCTGGATTGTTGAGTTCTTGGTATCCCTTTGTCTCTACTTCACATATCCTGTATTCCCCCCATATCAGATCAAGAGAAGATCTATCTATTGCTTATACTTTATTGTTCAGTCCTTCATGTATTGTTAGAACAAGCATGTTTTAGGGCTGTCATTTCTAATCTGGAAGAAAAAGAATGGTCACGTCTATTAAGAAAGCAGATTTTTGTGGTGCTGGTTGTTGAAGAAGGAATCTTTTTAAGATCATGTTCAACTGGTTGGGGCATTTTTAGTGTTTTGTTTTTGCCTCAAATATATCTCTTTATCATGACTTCACTCTTTGGGTATGTAGGAGTTTGTGGTCCTTGTCATCTGGAAATAGAAGTTGTCCTAGCACAGTATGTTTAATACCTTTAACAATGTTTTAGTTAAGATATAAATGTGTTACTTTATTTCATTGTTTTGAAAGGCGTACTTTTTTTGCCTGTACATTTTACCATCTCTGAAACTGGGATATTTCTTTTATATGGTGACATCTAACAGTTACAAAGTCTTTTTCCTAGTGGTATGTGACTTTGGTACTTTCTAAAATGAGTGGTGTCACAGATCAGTGACATGTGCTAATTAATGATTCTCCATTATCTTATATGCAGAAATATCCTTAAGCTTTATATCCCTCTTCCTCTGGTAGGGAATTTTGATAATTGAATAAATATCTCTGTATCCTTTTGTTCCTGATTAGAGCAAACATTTAATATATGCCAGGTATTGTTCTGAGTATTTCATATATGTTGTGAGATCTGTATGTGTATGGCCATTTGCATAATAATTAAGAGGAATAACTCAAAGTATGTATATTTAATGTAAAATACAGGCTGTTTTACTTATTATTGGCCACTGCAACAAACACTTTTAAATGTAATTTAATCTTTACAGTCTACTTTGTGAGAGATATTAAACATTATTACTTAATCTCATTTTACAAATGAGGAAGCTGAAAATCAAACAGGTTAAGTAACTTGACCAGATTTATGACATACTTGTAAGTGGAGGAGCTGGGATTTGAACTCTTGTTTGTCTGACTTCAGTGTCCTTGCTTCTAATGACTATACCATTCCTGGCTTTAGAAACTTGTGGGTGGTGGTGGTGGTGGTGGTGGTGATTGTCTTAGCTTCTTTTGGCAGGGGGCAGGACTGGGATGTACTAATCCTGCTTTAGGGATCTATTTCTGTCCTCGGAGTGTATAAAATAGTTTGTAGCACGTGTTCAAAGAAGATACAGTAATTGATTTTCATTCTTTTGCATATTAAGATGGTGATGGAATTCCCTGACAATGTTTTAAATCTCGATGGGCATCAGAATAATGGTGCACAACTAAAGCAGTTTATTCAGGTAATATTTTTTAAAGTTAATGTTTTAAATGGTGTGTGTGTGTGTGTGTGTGTGTGTGTGTGTTTTGAAGAGTCATTTCAAAATTTTAGCTTTAAGTATTAATATCATTTTATCTGGGGCTCTCTTAAGAGATCTTAATCTCTTAAGATTGCACTGAAATTGGGGCGCCTGGGTGGCTCAGTGGGTTAAGCCGCTGCCTTCGGCTCAGGTCATGATCTCAGGGTCCTGGGATCGAGTCCCGCATCGGGCTCTCTGCTCGGCAGGGAGCCTGCTTCCCTCTCTCTCTCTCTGCCTGCCTCTCTGTCTACTTGTGATCTCTCTCTGTCAAATCAATAAGTAAAAACTTTAAAAAAAAAAAAAAGATTGCACTGAAATTGCTTTCTTTTAGTATTGCTACATATTTTTGTACTTGTTACTATATTTATGTACTTGTTATATGAAAGAAATTTGGTGGTGTTGTGTTGTACATGTCCCTATGGCTTTACTTTCACCAAGCCATCTTTCCCTGTTTTTGAAAGATAGGGTATACAACTTTTCATTGAGAACTTGTTGGTTTTCTTCTGTAGTGGTTGTTTTGTTCAAGTTTAAAAAAAAAAAAAAAATCCTGGTACTGTGAACTTCATGATTTGTATTTAATTTTTAAACAGTATGATACCTTATAAAACCCATAATCAAGATAATGGAAGGTAAATTGTTGCTGTACTTCAAAATTCTATTTCTACTTTTGGAGAAAACTTTGAATGAAAGATTAATGGTAAATATGAGGAAATTCTTAGGAGTATCTTACCCATCTTTTCTGGTAAAGCTAGAAACACTATTTGTAGTATAACTCTAACTCCATCCAGATAGAAGTTATTTACTAGAGTTTTGCCCATTTCTCTACAGCTGAGGTTCTTAGTCATTTTTCTACCTTGTCATAACCAACAGATAACATTCATATGCACCACCCTGTTAGTTACTCACTGCAGGCTTCTACATAGGTATGATAGGCCTTGTTCTCTCCCGCTAATCTGTAACACACCTGTCCATACCTCCAGGTTGAGAATTGCTGCTTTTCATGAGCACCATCCTAACTTGATTCTAGTAGCTAAACATAGTGTTCTTGTTAAAAATTGAGAGGAAGACATGGCAAAGCTGCATTCCATCTTTTTTGTTTGAAAATTTTTTTTGAAAATTGTATTTGTTTGCAAGAGAGAGCAGAGATAGCGACAGAGATAGCAGGAGAGAGCACAAGCAGGGAGGAAAGGGAGAAGCAAGCTCCCCACTAAGCAGGGAGCCCTCTGTGGGACTCAATCCCAGGACTCTGTGATCATGACCTGAGCTGAAGGCAATTGCTTAACTAACTGAGCCACCCAGGTGCTCTAAAAATTTTTTTATTTCAAGTGAGTGTACTAAGGTTAATAGTCTCCGAACAAACTGAATTTCCAGAGGCAGGGCTTCTTTTTGTATGCTGAGGCACGTAACTGCTTAGCCCTGACATCCTCAGCAGAGTTTTTTAGACCTTAGATGCTAGAACAGAGGGCTTTGTGGAGCAAACTCAGTACAGCATGGGCAAGGCCGACTTGTTGTTCTGACTCAGTGTCAGATAGAAATGGCAAGCCCTGCCCATACTGTACTCACTACACAAGGACAGGAACCAGAGTAGTAATGAAGAGAAATTTTATGTCTTTCTTAAGGACTGTTCTTCATTTTTCTTTTCCTCTTTCTCAGCGACATAGCATGCTTAAGCAGCAAGATCTAAGTATTGCCATGGTGGTGACATCACGTGAAGTATTGAGTGCACTTTCTCAGCTTGTCCCATGTGTTGGTTGTCGTCGCAGTGTGGAACGCCTCTTTTCCCAGCTTGTAGAGTCTGGAAATCCTGCACTTGAACCCCTGACAGTAGGGCCCAAGGGAGTCCTATCTGTAACTCGAAGCTGCATGACTGATGCAAAGAAGCTTTATACCTTATTTTATGTACATGGGTAAGTATAATCAATAGGGGTTAGATGACTTTGTTAAAAAAATTTTTTTTAAATTTTATTTATTTATTTGACAGAGAGAAATCACAAGTAGGCAGAGAGGCAGGCAGAGAGAGAGGAGGAAGCAGGCTCCCCGCTGAACAGAAAGCCCGATGTGGGGCTCGAACCCAGGACCTGGGATCATGACCTGAGCCGAAGGCAGCGGCTTAACCCACTGAGCCACCCAGGCGCCCCTGTTAAAAATTTTTAAACTTTGAGACAGTGGTGGCTCTTTTACTAATTTTGATAGGGGCAAAGCTTGAGTCCAAAATCATTAATTTTTTTTTAAGATTTTATTTATTTATTTGACAGAGAAATCACAGGTAGGCAGAGCAGCAGGCAGAGAGAGGTAGAAGCAGGCTCCCTGCTGAGCAGAGAGCCCAGTGGGGGGCTTGATCCCAGGACCTTGCAATCATGACCCAAGCGAAGGCAGAGGCTTTAACCCACTGAGCTACCAAGGTGCCCCCAAAACCATTAATTTTATTGAATATCTTCTGTGTGCCAGTGACTATACATATTATTCTCATATGGAGAGAGGCAGGCAGTAGGCAAATATGTGATTTGTCAGGTAAGTTATAAGAGAGATGAGAATGTTTGGGTGAATTAATATGGAGGATGGTTGGGGAAGGCTTCTATGATAAAATGACACTGAATATAGACTTTAATAATGAAGTGAGTAAATAAACCATGTACATATCTGCAGGAAGGCACAGAAGGAGGAGCAAGTGTAAAGTTTCAAAGTTTGGAGTTTTCCTGACATGTTTGAAGAACAGTAAGGAAGCCATTATGGCTTGAGCCAGGTGATTGAAGGGAATAGTAATAAAAGGCCTACTTATGTAGTGCCATCCTGAGTTTTTGGTTATTGTTGGTTTTTTTGTTTTTTGTTTTTTGTTTTTTACTCTGAGATGGGAAGATTTGGGAATGTTTTGAGCAGAGGAGTGACATGGTCTGACTTGAAGTTTGGCTTACTTTGACCTCTGTGTTGAGAATAAATGGAAGGATGGTGGAAGGGGAAGAAACAAAAGCTATTTAATAATCAATGCAAGAGGGGCGCCTGGGTGGCTCAGTGGGTTGAGGCCTCTGCCTTCGGCTCGGGTCATGATCTCAGGGTCCTGGGATCGAGCCCCGCATCGGGCTCTCTGCTCAGCAGGGAGCCTGCTTCTTCCTCCCTCTCTGCCTACTTGTGATCTCTGTCTGTCAAATGAATAAATAAAAATCTTTAAAAAAATAATAATCATGCAAGAGATGGTGACCAATGTGGTGGTCACAGAGGTAATAAGAAATGGTTGGATCCCGGATATATTTTGAGGAATGAGCCAGTAGAATTTTTGGATAGATTGGCTATACAGGAGGACATCAAGGGATGATTCTCAGATTTGGGATCTAAAGAACAAGACCATTGGTTTCCATTTACTGAGGTGGATAAGAATGGGAGGAGCAATTTTGTAGAGCTCACTTTTGGACCTGTTAAGTTTGAGATACCAATTGGCATCCAGGTGGAGTTCAGAGAGGTCTGCTCTAGAGATAAAAATTGGTGTCATCAGCACATATGTAGTATTTGAACTATGTATAAACTACACACACACTCATACACGGACATAATTTAAATCTTTGAGATGTGAGATGGTCACCAAAGTCTGAATATAAATAGGAAGTGAGAAGGGGTCTGACAACCAAAGCCCTAGGCTTTTCTGTTTAGAGGTGGTGGTAGAGAGTTAGAATTTTTACTCTCCTGAGAAAAGGCTTGAGGGTTTTTGAATGGAAAACATAATGTGATTTTTGTTTTGAAAAGATCACTTCAGCTGCTGAGTGAAGCCTAAGGATGGGAAGCAAGGAGACCATTTGGGAGGTCAGCTATTGCACTTGACTAAGCTAGAGAAGCGAGTTGGACATGGATGGTAATGGTGGAGGTGATAAATGATATAATTCTGGATAATTCAAAAGTTAGAGTTGATAGGCTTTGCTGATTGGTTGGATGTAGGGTGTGACTGATAGCTGATAGCTGTGACTGATAGCATTTCTATATTTGCGTAAAATTTCTGTTGATGGTTCCTCATCAAGGATCATGTTTATTTAGATATTATTTGAACAGGGCAAGATCGCTGAGGGGTAGCAGTCAGTCATAAAATATTTGAGTGTCAAGCACACTGCTAGATACAGTGCAGATACAGGGATGAAGGAGACGGATGCAGTCTGGGGGAATGAGTACATTGAATAGAACAGGTCTCTTTCAACATACTGACAGACTGGGAATGGAAGGGAGAAGATAAGTGTACGGATTCTTCTTGGTTAGAAATTGTTTGATGAGAAATTTTCAAGGTAAGTGATGTGTCTGTAATACTTGAAGTACACTTTTACACTAAAAGGTAGTAAATAGAGATTTTGAAAATTCTGAAGAAAAATGAATATTAATCAAACTTTTAATGATTTATTTTTGATTAGGTCCAAACTTAATGACATGATAGATGCTATTCCAAAAAGTAAAAAGAACAAGAGATGTCAGTTGCACTCCTTAGATACGCACAAACCAAAACCTTTGGGGTAAGTAGAATTGACTGTCAAGATCCTTAGTAATTGTTAAGATTATAAATGTTGATTGTATTTAGTGAAACAAACAAAAAAAACACTGTTAGTTTTACTTTATCAATTAGTTACATTGTAACATAGGTTAAAATAAATCTGTCTCCTAATTCTGTAAGGCCTTTTTGCTTTGAGACTGTGTAGGGTCTCAGTATAGATTTGATTTTTATTTTGGAGGTTTTTTTTTTCTTATATTAAATATGTTTCAAAGGAAGGAAGTTGAGATCTTTATGAAAATTTATTTAGCCAATACTGAGTTTTTCAAGGTATGAATAATTCTTTGATCTGTATAATAGTCATAATGTATAAATTATTTTTCTTGTCTTTCTTATCTCTAGGTCTCCCTAATAATTTATCAAGGATTAAAAAAAAAGTCTTGTTTTAGTTGTAGCAATGTGTATTTATGTAACTAATTTGCAGTTTTGTTCTGGTTAGGTGGTACAATGTCCAAGGCTGCTTTTGCCCTCATCTCCCAGCACATTGTTACATTTGCCCCCTACAAAATTGCTTTAGGTTGGGGGTGGTAAGGAAAAACTATTGAATTTGAAAGGGGGGCTTCTAAGAAGTAACCTGTGTTTTGAGGAGAATGGGTTGATATAAAACAATACTGGATTGCCTTTAAAAAATTAGTTTTTGAATATCTCATGAGTAGTGCTGACATCATTGTTGTATAGACCTTTTCCTTCCTGATAAAAGACCTGGATGACCAATTGGTGGTATGTTGATACTCTATTAGCAAGTTTGTTTGTTTTCCTATACTCAGGAACAAGATCTTAAAACAATTTTATTATGAAAACTGCCTAACGTATAGGAAAGTTAGACTATTCAGCAACCTTCCTTCCTACCAGATATTGTCACCCTGATTCAGTAGTGTTATCAGGATTTGTCACATTTGTTTTATTTATCCATCTTTTTCTTTGCTGAAGTACTTTATTTTTTTTAATTACTATTATTATTTTTTTTGCTGAAGTATTTTAAAACAAGTCCCAGGCATCACATTTTTTTACTCCTGCATATTTCCACATCCATCTCTAAATACATGGACATTTTCTTTCATAATGACACTGCCATTATAACACTTAAAAGAATTAACTATAATAATCTGATACCCAATTTAGATTTCCACATTTTTCTCTAAAAGTGCCTTTTTAAAAAATGGATTTGTTAGAATCAGGATCCAGACTGAACCACAAAGTATATGGTACCTAATGTGCGAGTACTCTGAACCTGCAGTAAAGCTCCACACAACTCGAAGTGGTTATCAAAAGAAAATTATTATTTTACACAACTGATTTACAAATATCTTTAGAGAATTCCTATCTTGCAAACGTAAAATTCAGTCTGATTTTCTCATTAGACAGTAATCTTTACCTGAATGACCTATTGGCTAAAGCCACAAGAGTAGTAACCTATTACAAAAAGCCTGCCTTCCGATTTTCTTGTTATGAATTTTCTTCGTTGCGGAACCAAAAGCAACAGATACTTCAACATCTTACATAGCTGTTCGTTGGTACCTTCCTTCAAAGAGCAGTTCTTCTACCTTTGCTCCAGGTTCCATTTCTCAGTGACTGCTTTATCAATTACCCACTTGTGTTAAATTGGCATACAGCTCTGTTTTCCTATCTTTCAGTTTAAAAACAGAAATAAACCTCCACAGACTTCACATTCCCCTTCAGCAACAGCCCCACCGCATGGGAAGCCAAATGTTTTAGAAGGTTGTTTGCTGAATTATGAAATCAGTATGAGTTGATCTTGAGCACTGTCTCCTAAGGGAGCTTCAGGTATTTCTACACACCATGTGGATAGCAGGCCAGGGAGTACAGTGTGCTTAGCCACGACTGCCCCCTCCTCCATTTTGGATGGCTACTGCCATTGTATGATACTGTGACTCTCCATTTTACACATTTCAACTGTTTATCCCCCCCCCTTTTCTGTTTAGACTCTCTGCAGGGAAGTGTTAACAGTTGATTAGGTTTCAACCTAATCAATGGCAACAATCCAGCTCAGCCTTCTTTTTGAGAGTATTCTTGTATCCATGCAAGTAAACCCAAGTTATTGGCTGCTTGGGAGTAAGTTTGAGATCCAGAAGAAAAGTCTAGGCTACAGTTCTGGGCCTGTAACTGAAGACTGAAGATTATCTTAGAGAATAGTATATAAAGTCTACCTAGAGAGGGAGTAGAGTAAGAGAGAAGAATGCTAAGGAATTCAGCTTATTGGTAGAAAAGAATCTAGTAAAGAAACTTGAGAAAGAGTGGCCAGAGAGGTAGAAGGAAGCCAAGGGAAAAGAGTGTTCAGCTGTGTTGAATGCTCCTGAATCATCAAGGACCCAGAAGTGTCCATTGGATAAAGCAACACTGTGGTAATTGGTGATCTTGATGACCAAATCTGTGGTTGAGTGGAAACAATCCAGATAAGAATGGGTAGAAAAGTGATTGCAATCTAAGGTTATGGTGGATTAAGCTGTGAGTGGAAAGTACAGGAGTGGAAAGACTTCTTTTTCAGAAATCTTGATCTTGAAAGGATGGAGTGATACAAAGTCGAGAGAGGTTATGGATAAAGTCTTAATTTTAACTGTAGCATTTTTTTAGAAGTATTTCTTAGATTAATGCTCTTGTGTTCTGATGATATAATAATTATCCCCACACTGATTTCATGAACCTTTTCCTGAATTATGAGAACTTGAGTTTGAGAGTTAATCAGTTTTAGGAAATTATGGATCGCTCACGCATAATTAGAAAGAGGAAATACGGGCATAGAGAGTTGAAGGATAGAACATGGAAGATAGCAGTTGTTGAGGTCTTTGTTTCAAATTAGGGTGCTGAACCTTGCTTGAGGTCTTGTTTCAGGGAATAGGGAGCTGAATTGTACGGATGAACTTAAATGGTGGGCAGGGAGTTGAGAAGTACCTATTCAGCTATATAAAGAAGGTTAAGTAAAGATTCAGAGGTTTTTCCATCTCAGGCATCCAAGGTAACATTTCTGGGACTGTAGACAGACCTGCAGAGGAACAGGCAGGAGTCAGTTGTTCAGAATCATGAAATAGCAAGAAGACTGTCATTGAATGGAATATAGACACACATTTCTTTTGGAATGTACATCTGCCAATAAAGCAAAATGCAGGACCAACGCCACACTGAAACCTGTAGGGGAGGGAGAGTCTGGGAAGTTTTAGTAAGTTTTTAAAAAATTATTTATATAGTACTTATTACTGATATAGGCTGTGTAAAATGTAAAATGTTCCTCTTAGTGTGCTGTCTTTATTTTAGTAAATGTAAAATTTTATTGTAGTTAATGTAAAAATTTATTTACTATAATTAGATTAATCTGATTTTTTTTCCCTCAGCTACTTATAAATGTGAAGGTACAAAACATCGAGTTTTGTTGCCATGGGTTAGATATAAAATCACATTAAGTAGAACAAAACTTATTAAATTTTCAATTTGTGGAAGATTGACCAAGTTTATAAGTGAAAATATAATTTCTTTTAGCTGTGTTGACTTTAAAGCATTCCAAGTAGATTTGCTTATGAAATGCTTAGTATCTAATGAGTTGGTACCTTGATAAATATAAATGTTGTTAAATTGTGTCAGATAAACTTAATAGTTGAGCAGAAATTTTTATATAAAAGTATGAGCATATGTTTAATATTTTAATATGGCTAAAATGAATATGTAATTATATACAAATTTGTAAACTTATTATACTAATATGTATTAAAGAGTTCATGATTTTAATTTAGACTATAGAAATTATTCCTTCAGGTTATCTGAGTGTCACTAAGCTTTGTACTATACTGTACTACAGTGAAGGGAGCAGTAGCAGTGTCAGTTCAGAGAAGTTAAGTACAGATAAGAGAAGTAGTGAAGACCACAGGAAGGACAGCAAGTGTAGGATCATTTTCCATTATGGACCTTTCCAGGGAACAGCCAGGTAAAATCAAGAAATACTTTACTATGCCTTTTTTAATGTTTTAATGTTTATCTAGTCCTCCTTTCACTAATATGTGTTTCTTTCTGCAGAGGTTGTTGGATGGACGTATGGGAACTAATGTCCCAAGAATGCAGGGATGAAGTAGTTTTAATCGACTCTAGTTGTCTTTTAGAAACACTAGAAACTTACCTGCGAAAACACAGGTAAGTCTAAAGGTCATTGCAATATAGTTGGAAGGTGCTGTAGTGCTCTCTCAGTTATCTGGATTGAGCTCTTAACCTCCTTCATATAATAGCACTCCAGTCTTCCCATTAATACCTGGTGCTAGGAAGAGCTTAATATTAGGATAAGCATTTCTTTATGGGATGACTCTCAGTGTTAGCCTTCTTGTATTGAGCCAGCATCTCCTCTTTTTGTAATTTTTACCTGTTGGTTCCAGGCCAGTGAACTGTACTTAGTTGAGTAAAGTACTGAATCACTTTAGAAACTCTAGTATTCCTTGTTTTTATGATAGAAGCATTTAATGTTGTCATTTTCAAAATTAAAGTTTAAATTAGTGGCTTTCATTTAGTAATATTTTGAATGATTTCTTCTATAATCATTTGTCAAGACCTAAAAATAGAGTTGGAATTTGTGTGGTTCATGTACTGAAAAAGTAACTTCAGATTTTTCTTTTTAGAATACTATTTTACAAAGGAATTTTCTCTTTTCTTTTCTTTCCTTCTTTCCTTCTTCCTTCCTTCCTTCTACATTTTATTTCTTTGAGACAGAGAGTGCACAAGGAGGAGAGGGACAGCGGGAGAGGGAGAAGCAGGCTTTCTGCTGAGCAAGGAGCCCAATGTGGAGCTCCATCCCAGGACTCTGGGATCATGACCTGAGCTGAAGGCAGATGCTTAAATGACTGAGCCACCCAGGTGCCCTACAAAGGAATTTTCTAAGTGTCATTAGCATTTAGAAATTTGTAGGGAGGGAGAGTGCAGTAGGAAAGGAAACTGGTAAGGGACCGCCTAGAGATGGTATTCTAGGAGGGAGCTGTACTCTTTTAATGTAAATTCGTCACATGTTTGGTGTGTGGTTTTGTGTTCTTTGACCTGGGACATAAATACATACTTACTTTGGGGATACTTCTAGAAAACATACTAAAAACTAGGGTTTATCAAGATTGATGTTTATATGGCAATGAGCTAATGACTTAATCTGCATACTAAGTTTATTCAGTGTTTTTCTTTTTTCAGTTACAAACTTCCTTGTTTATTTGCCTTTTTGGTTGACTATACCCAAGAGAGTAGAGAATATGTCAAGTATTTGCAGTTTTGTCGGAGAGGGATTATACAGACAAAAAACATTTAAATATGTAGGTCCATTATAGATTGCTTCCTTTTTCAATATGAATTGATCCCTATATTCAACATTAATTGGTCCATCCAAAAGATAGCTTTTTGGGGTGATAAATGACTAGTTATAAGAGCTAATGTTTAGTAATTCCCTGTAATGGTTGTAGATATTTCCTTTATTGGGGTGGCAATATTTTAGGGCTCTGAGAAGGTGGAATCTATTTAATAACTATCTGAAGGGTGGGGAGAAGTATGATTAAGAAAGATTGCTTTGAATCTGGGTTCTACTAATTATAACTTGGTACAAGTTACTTAACATTTCTGTGCCTTCCTTTTTTTTTTTTTTTTTTTTAAGATTTTATTTATTTATTTGACAGACAGAGATCACAAGTAGGCAGAGAAGCAGGCAGAGAGAGAGGAGGAAGCAGGCTCCCCGCTGAGCAGAGAGCCCGATGTGGGGCTCGATCCCAGGACCCTGGAATCATGACCTGAGCCGAAGGCAGAGGCTTTAACCCACTGAGCCACCCAGGCGCCCCTGTGCCTTCCTTTCTTAAGACAAAAATAATGATAGTATGGATGAATTGTAGGATTAAATTTGTCATGGGGATAGACGATACCCAGTCAGGCTTACTTAGAACAGTATGTGGCTGGGAATGCAAGCTACTGCAGCACTCTGAAAAACGGTATGTAAGTTCATCAAAAAGTTGAAAATAGAGCTACTGTATGACCCAACAATTGACTACTGGGTACTTACCCCAAAGATACAGATGTGTGATCTGAAGGGGTACCTGCACCCCATGTTTATGGCAGGAGTTCCACAATAGCCAGATGTCCACATCTGGCTAGGTTCCACAATAGAACCTAGATGTCCATCAGCAGATGAATGGATGGAGAAGATGTGGGGGGGGGGGGGGCACACACAGTGGAATATTATGCAGCCATCAAAAATGGAAATCTTGCCATTTGCAACAACATGGGTGAACTAGAGGGTATTATTACGCTAAGCAGAGTAAGTCAGAGAAAGAAAAAGAATCTCTCTGATACATGGAATTTAGGAAACAAGTCAGAGGATCATAGGGGATAAAAGGAAAAAAATGAAACAAGATGAAACAAGAGAGGGAGACAAACCATAAGAGGCTCTTTTTTTTTTTTTTTCCCCTAAAGATTTTATTTATTTATTTGACAGAGAGAGACCAGGAGAGACAGAACACAAGCAGGGGCAGTGGGAGAGGGAGAAGCAGGCTTCCTGCTGAACAGGGAGCCCGATGCAGGGCTCCATCCCAGGGCCCTGGGATCATGACCTGAGTCGAAGGCAGAGGCTTAATGATTAAGCCACCTAGGTGCCCCAAGAGACTCTTAATCTTAGGAAACAAACTGAGAGTTGCTGGGGGGTGGGGGGGATGGGGTGGCAGGGTGTTGGACACTGGAGAGGGTATGTGTTGTGATGAGTGCTGGGTGTTGTATAAGACTGATGAATCACAGACCTGTACCCCTAAAACAAATAATACGTTATATGTTAATTTAAAATAATAATTTTAAAAATATATAAATAAAATGTGAATGTATTATATATAATATTTTAAAAACCCAATATCTGGCACATAGTAAGCACATTAGTGAATGTTTGCATGCTAGATTTGCAAATGCTTGTTATTCCTATGTATCTAGTTCTTGTTTTAGGTCCAGTTTGAGTTGAATCAGTTGAAAATGATTTCTGATGTCTTAATAATGAGCCACCTGGGTGGCTCAGTCAGTTAAACGTCTGCCTTTGGCTCAGATCATGGTCCCAGGGTCCTGGAATCAGCCCCCACATCGGGTTCCCTGCTCAGTGGGGAGTCTGCTTCTTCCTCTCCCTGTGCCTTCTGCTCTCCCTACTTGTGCGCTTGCTCGCTCTCTTTCTCTGTCAAAAAAAAAAAAAAAAATCCTAAAAAGTATCTGAATAGGGGCGCCTGGGTGGCTCAGTTGGTTAAGCAACTGCCTTCGGCTCAGGTCATGATCCCTGAGTCCTGGGATCGAGTCCCACATCAGGCTCTCAGCTCCATGAGGAGTCTGTTTCTCCCTCTGACCTCCCCTCTCATGCTGTCTCGCTCTCTCTCTCTCAAATAAATAAAATCTTTAAAAAAAAAAAAAAGTATCTGAATAATGTACCTTTTTGACAGTTCTATTTTATTTAGTGGACTTTTTTGAGTACTTTATAATAAAAATTTGATGGGGAACTGAGGTGGCTCAGTCTGTTGAGTGTCTGACTCTTGATCTCAGCTCAGGTCTTTATCTCAGGGGTGTGAATCCAGGCCCCATGCTGGGCTTGTGCTGGGTGTGGAGCCTACTTACAATAAAGATTTTATAACACTGGCCAGTTAAGTATTATGGTAGTAAATTATTAGAAATAAAGTGTTAAACTCTGAAACCTCTGCCTTAAATTTTTTTTTACTTTTATGTGCAAGTTTTCTTTTGAAAACAGGAAAAATCATTTTCATTCTTATAGCTTATATATAGTATTTTTAAATTGCTGTTTACTTATGTTATTTATGATTATTACAAATTTTAAAGATTATGTACAAAGATTAAACTACTATGAGGATTTAAAGTTAGCAAAATAAGAGGAAGATATTTTCAAATTTTATTATTGCTACTCTATGACATCTAACCATTTATTTACCTGAAAATGTAAACTTAATCTTTTTAACTCAAGAACACAGAAGAATTTGTTATTTCTGCATCCAAGTCTTTATTCTCCCCCTCAAAGGGAAGACTTTTTTTTATTGTGGTAAAAAAAAAAAGTAAGTTTACTTCTTAAACAGTTTTTAAGTGAACATTACAGTATTGTTAACTGTATGCACATTGTTGTACAGTAGATCTCAAGAATTCTTCATTTCACATGATTGGAACTATACCCATTGAACAACAATTTCCCCATCAACCCCTTCTCCCAAGCCCTGGCAACCAGGGTTCTGTTTTCTGTTTTTTATGAATTTGATTATTATAGAATCATTCGGTTTTGGTCTTTCTGCGATTGGCTTATTTCACTTAGCATAATGTCCTCAAGAGTTCATCCATGCTGTAGCATATGATGCAGAATTTTCTTCTTAAAGCTGCATAATAGTCCCATTTATGTATGTACCGCATTTGCCTATCAGTGGACATTTTGGTTGTTGCCCCTACATCTTAGCTATTTCTACAAATGCTGCAATGAACATGAGTGTGCAGATATCTTTTTGAGATCCTGTTTTCAGTTCTTTAGGATATATACTTAAAAATGGAATTGCTGGATCATACGGTAGTTCTGTTTTTAAATTTTTTTAGGAAATGCCATACTCTTTGCCATTATTGGCAGCATTATTTTACAGTTTCAGCAACACCAGTATCAAGGGTTCCAATTTCTCTACATCTTTGCCAGCACATGTTGTTTTCTATTTTTTTTTAATAGTGGCTATGCTAAATGTATATAAAGTAGTATCCTGTGGTTTTGATTTACATTTTCCTGAAGATTAGGAAATCATCACCTATTCAGTGCATGAAATTTTTCTTCCAGTGTTTTCTTCTAGGAGTTTTGTAGTTTCATGTCTTACTGTTTAGGTCTTTAGTCCATTTTGTGTTAATTTTTGCATATTTCTGTGTTTTTTGAAGCATTAGTGCATCAGTGATTTAACTTGTCAGCATTATTGCTTGTGTTTACTAATTGGGCTTAGGGACTCTATATTAACATGTATTCATTTCAAGAAACAAATGTGTGCATCAACTAATGTGTGGCCGTATAAGGGTAAATAAAGTAAGAAGTGTAAATTGCAAATATAGGAAGACAGAGGAAGGCTGAATTCTAGTTATGGGAATTGCAGAAGGCATCTTTAAAGATGGACATGATTTAGGCAGATGGAAAAGGATGCAGAAAGGGGTGGGGAGGAAGCAGAAGAAACTTGAAGTAGGGACATAATCTCTTATGTTCATGGTAGTCCATTGTCTATATGGTATGTGTACAGGAGCAGGGTAAATTGTCTAGGCAGTTTAAAACAGGACAGGGGTAATTGGAAAGAAGACCTGTAAGAGATGTAAGAAAAAATTGATACCAGTTGGCTCCACCTCTAAAAGGGGACCTAAGAAGAAGTTGTAGGTTAACTGAGGTTTTCTTCCTGGGTGACTGTATGAATGGTGATGTTCTTAATAGGTTTGTAAGGGAAAATTCATGTTGCCCTTGGTTTTGGAGAGAAAGTTAAAAACATGTTGCCTATTGTACATCTGTGATGTCTCCCATTTTACAGTATGGGTTTAGCCCTCAGGTAAGGGCAGAAGACTTGAACAAGAGCTATAGAGGTGAGAGGTATATTTATTGGCTGAAGCCATTGTAACAGAAGAGGCCAACTAGGGAGATGAATATAAAGAGATTGAAATTTCCTTATTCCGCCACAGCTGATCTTCTCAGAGATGCAGTTATTAATTTTATGATCTTTTTTTAATCAGACCAAGTTCTTTCTTGTTTCAGGAAAGCAAAGCTAAAGAAACAAGGTTCTGTTTTTCTGATTGAATAATATTTGGTTTCTAAAATAAAATGTCATCATCCTCTATGTTCACATTCTTTTTTTTCTCTTCTACACTTTTGTAACTGAAATTTAACTACATTTCTATGTATATGTTATCAATATTATGATTATGTATTGAGAAACATGCGTTTTTTAAAAAGAAATTTGACTTTTGGAAATTACTAGTAAACTAAAACTACATGTGCCACTTTCTTGCCCCTACCCTCTTTTTTATGTTTAACTAGTAAGATATTAAAATGTCGTAGCAACATTTGGATTCAGGTTTACTGAATGAAGGTAGCACAACTGTTTTTAGAGGCTGAAAGGAGTGGGATTCTTGAGTCACTGGTATGTGGCTTCTTGTTTTCATGTGTCTGTCTTGTTTAAGAATCATTTATTTGCAAATGGAGATCTAGCTATACTGTAATCCCTAAATTTGTATTTCTGTTACATGTGTATGTTTTAAATGTGTGTCTGGAGGATTTTTTTTTTTTTTTTTTTTAATGCTCCACATGGTAGGGGAGTGTCATTGTCTAGTACACTGTTAACGTGTTTCATGAAATAATTATGCAGCTAGTTCTTAATTTTGAAGTTTTTCTTTTCAACAGGTTTTGCACTGATTGCAAAAATAAAGTCCTCCGAGCATACAACATCCTTATTGGTGAACTTGATTGCAGCAAAGAGAAGGGCTACTGTGCTGCACTTTATGAAGGCTTGCGGTGCTGTCCACACGAACGGCACATACACGTTTGCTGTGAAACAGACTTCATTGCACATCTCTTGGGTCGTGCCGAGCCAGAGTTCGCAGGAGGGTATGAGTATGTAATTTGCTAGAATGGGCTATCTAGCGCTTTGCTTCATTTTATTACTGAAAGTTTATTTCCATCACCTTTTGCCTCAGTACATATGATATATGTATAAATTAAAGTGTGCCTGTGAAGATTCTGCTTTCTTTAAAGTATGCATTTGATGGAGTAAAAATAGGGAGAAAGTGTTGTGTGGTGTTCATTTCAGTCCTCTGCTCCTTGTTGCTTGAAGTAGATAGGCTTTTTTTTTTGGCTTTCATTATTATAGATTATCATTTTCATCAGAAAATGATTAGAAGGGATTTACCCCCTCCATCCATTCATTTCCATGTTTAAATTTTGTTCATAATGATGGTTTTTGCATAGGAAGAAAGGTCTTTGCGGCAGGGGGTTAAATACTTTATTGAGTGTAATTCATGAACTGTGTATATTATTACTGAATTGTATAAGAACCTAAAATTTTATCTCTGGCTTTGTCGTGAAAATAATATCAGAGAAAGTTGTCCTAGAATAAATTGAATCCATTTTCCTTTGTGTTTTGTGTATCAGCTCTCATTTGAGTGCCTACTTTCTGCTAGCCATGTAGAACATGAAGACTTACAACTGAAATTCCGTGAACACTTCTACTGAAGACTAGCCTGGAGGGCTTTTGTCCATGATTGAATCACGTTGGCATTTCTCCATCCCCCCTCAAAAAAAAAGAAAGCAAGTAGGCATTTGTTAAAATTGGAAGGTGAAAGGAGCTGTCATGCCTACCTGTGAGCTGGACACATATATAACTTCTCTGTGCCACAAAAAAAATCTCTCTTCAGGGCCAGTTCCTGAATTATCTTATTTTTAGCAATATTAGGACTGAGTTCTGCTTGCATGTGTATTTCTTATTGGTTATATACATGTGTGCTTCTATGTTTATATGTATATTGAATTTGAATGTATAACCGGCTTGTTATTACATATGCAAATTGTGTTTTAAAACCTGAACTTGAAGAAGTTTATTTGTCTCTCAGTGTTTCAGTAAAGGATATTAGGAATTATGTATGATTTATTCTCCTTTACAGGCGAAGAGAAAGGCATGCTAAGACAATAGATATAGCTCAAGAGGAAGTTCTGACCTGCTTGGGAATTCATCTTTATGAAAGACTGCATCGAATCTGGCAAAAACTACGAGCAGAGGAGCAAACATGGCAGATGCTTTTCTATCTTGGTGTTGATGCTTTACGTAAGAGTTTTGAGGTAAGAACAGTGGGCTGCTTCAGTGTCTAAGATTGCTTAGTCACATTATTAGACTGAATGTTAATATAAGCTGCCAGTCTGATTTTACCTCAGAGGCTTGTGATCCAGTGATAGTGTCATGTATGTGGAGGGGTTCAGGGAGGGGAATTGGAATTTAGAAGAGGGTTGTGGATTTTTCTTTGTTTTTCAGTCCTGTTATTCTGCTAGCTTTGGTTTTTAGACTTCTCAGAGTAGAAAACTGAAGATTATGATTATTTAATTTAGCAAGATGTTGCTATCAAATATATCTAATGAAAAGTTAAAAGCAACCCCAAAATAACCAACAAAATTAGAAACTTTTAACGAGTCTCAGCTTGCCTGCTGATGTCCAGTAGCCTCTTTATATTGCTGGTATTGGGTTTAGTGCTTATGATTTGGTAACTTTTTTGGGGGGGGGGTTCTACACTGTCAGCACATAAAATATTGACTAGTGAACATTTTGTTACATTCTAGGGCATGTTCTTAACCCTAACTGGGTCACAGATCCCTTTTGAGAATAGTATGAAAGCTATAAACCCTTTTTTCAGAAGCACATCCATGAGCTTTAAACATTGTTCTGGGGAGTCTGAGGAGATTTGTACTGGTTCTTGGTGAACACATTCCTGTTTCCTTTTCTCTGTATGTTTGTGACTTCAGAAACTAGATCATCTAATCAGGTTAAATAGTCTTCTCATTGTGTGAAGAAATGAATATTTACTCTGCTGTGTTAAAAATTTTGGAATTTGAAACTAGAATATTGCCAGTTTGGAATAGGAGTG
Source organism: Lutra lutra (assembly GCF_902655055.1). Lineage (NCBI taxonomy): Eukaryota > Metazoa > Chordata > Mammalia > Carnivora > Mustelidae > Lutra > Lutra lutra. The sequence goes on from NC_062293.1 coordinate 36,340,791, forward strand.
TGTATAAGTCTGCCTTTCCTGTAGGGATTCATAGTATATTCACTTGCTATGGATTTTAAGATGTCATCATTTAAAGTATTAAAATTGAAGATTCTTTGTGGGGATGCCCTGTAAAATGCAACATGAATTATCTGTCTGTGTGTGGTATCATTTAAAATTAGCAAGTGAGGGGCACCTGGGTGGTTCAGTCAGTTGAAGGTCTGACTCTTGATTTCAGCTAAGGTCTTCTCTCTCAGGGTCGTGAGTTAAAACCCTGAGTTCAAAAAATTGAATTAGCAAATGAGAAATTCCATGGAAAATAAAGGAAGTTCTGACCAATATTTATTCTCAACTTTGTTTTTTAATAGATGACTGTGGAAAAAGTACAGGGTATTAGCCGATTAGAACAACTTTGTGAAGAATTTTCAGAGGAGGAACGAGTAAGAGAACTCAAGCAAGAAAAGAAACGCCAAAAACGGAAGAATAGACGAAAAAATAAATGTGTATGTGATATTCCTACTCCCTTACAAGCAGCAGATGAAAAGGAAGTAAGCCAAGAGAAGGTAATATTCCATAATTTGACTCATTATTATGTAGTATTGCTTTTTGCTAGATTTTGGCATTTTTACCATGCGTTTCCAGAATGTGATGAGCTGCAACTTGTATATTGGCTTTTTTCCTACTATATTGGTAAAAGCCAAAATTTTTAATGTCATGTATTCTTTTTATAATATTCAGTAGTTATCTTTTTACCCAATCTTAGTGTGTTGTTATATCAAATGGGGAAATTAACTCCATGCATGACCTAGAGCAGTTCTTTTTGGTCTCAGGACACCTTTGAATTCTTGAAAATTACAGGGCCCAATGTGCTTTTTGTTTATATGGATTATACTTATCAAAATTCACTGTATTAGAAATTAAAATGGAGAAATTTTAAATTATTTTTTTAAATAAGCCCTTCTATTATGTTAACATGAATAATATATTTTTTAAATGTCCTACCCCCACGTCCCCCAAAAAAAGAAGTGAGAAGAGTGGCATTATTTTATATTTTTGCAGATCTTTTTAATATTTGGTTTAAAAGGAATTAGATGGATTCTCAGATCTGCTTCTGCATTTAGTCTGTTTCCATATGTTGCTTGGTTGAAGCACGTGAAGAAAGTCTGGTCTCAGAAAAGGGAGGAATATTTTAATATAAACTTTTTCAGATAGTTGTGGCTGTTCTTTGGCATTACAACTCAACAAGAGGTAGTGTCTTAAAGATTAGTTATGATATGGAACCTGGCACCTATCAGTGACCTTTTCATAACTCAGTTAAATTAAGGTCCATTAGTCAGTCTTGCACTTTGAATAGATCTTTTACTCATGCATGATTTTGTAACATCATGCATTGGTCATTTGAAAGATACGGATATACTGAGTTATGCAGATCTTGCCAGATACTGACATTTCTTTACATAATATCACATAATCATGTTAAAACCACTGCTGATCTCATCAGAAAGGTCTTTAAGTAGTGGGACACTTCAAGCTTATTGTGCTTGTTTATATAAGTTTTCAAAATTTTGATTGTGATTTGAAAGTTTGAATTTTTAATCACTGACCACAAATACGGTCCATTGTTTTCCTCGAGGTGAAGGGCTGACTTCATTTTTTGAGAAAATGTCTTTTTAAAGGGTCTAAGTCTGAATAACCACAGTTTGTCTCTCATTGTTTGAAGCAGAATTGATGTTCCGGGATTAAAAAAAAAAAAAAAAACAACACCTGGTTTAGTTTATAACTCAAACAGTTGCTCAAGTGCTCTTCCTTGAGATGACCATTGTACTTTGGTATGCAGCAAGAGTGCTTTAATTAAAGCATACTTCCTCTTTGTCACATAGACTATTAAAAAGGTATATACTCATGAATTGATACTTAATAAAAATATTTTTAATGTCTTCATCAAAGACATTGTTGAGTATCCACTTATTGATTTCCTAAGCGTGCTTGTCAAGTAAGGAATATAGTAACCGTTAGTACACTTTGATTGCTACTGCTTTGATTTGTGCTAAGTACCAGCAACTTTTCCCCACCATTGCTTTCGTGCCATCAGTGTGTCAATACAGTGGAAAACAGCAAGTCACATCTTACATTTGGATGAAAATAGTTTTGACCTAGGGAATCAGCAGACTGCACTTTGAGAACTACTTTCCTAGACTTTCCTGATAAACCATTAACTCTTAACTTGCTTTTAGTTGTTTCATAGTCTTGATCAGTGGTTTAGTGATTTTTTTCACGAGAATAATTTTTTCAATTGTTAACCTCCTAGCTCCTGTCTAATTGGTTGATGTTAAGGAAATTAAAATGTATCCATTATGAAGGTAATATTTTTTACTATCTCTTAATATTGATCCTTAAAGGAAACAGACTTCATAGAAAACAGCTGCAAAGCCTGTGGTAGCACTGAAGATGGTAATGGTTGTGTAGAAGTCATTGTTACCAATGAAAATACATCCTGTACCTGTCCTAGCAGCAGCAATCTCTTGGGGTCCCCTAAAATAAAGAAAGGTAACCAGATACAGTTTTGGTTTTTTCTTTTTAAGATTTTTATTTTTTTATTTTAGAGCACGAGTGGGTGGGGCAGAGAGGGAAGGAGAGAGAATATCCAGCAGACTACGTACCGAGAGTGGAGCCTTATGTGGGACTTGATTGCATGACTCTGAGATCGTGTCGTGAGCTAAAACTAAGAGTCTGATGCTTAACTGACTGTACCACGCCTCTTTTTTCTTTTTTATATAGATTCCACGCCCAGCGTGGAGCTCCAACATGGGGCTTGAACTCAAGACCCTGAGATCCAGACCTGAGCTGAGATCAAGAGTCAGGCACTCAACCAACTGAGCCACCCAGGGGCCTCTACAGCTTTTTGTTTTTTGTTTTTTAAGATTTTATTTGACAGAGAGGAGAAGCAGACTCCCCGCTGAGCAGAGATCGCAATGTGGGGCTCAGTCCTAGGACCCCAGGATCATGACCTGAGCCAAAGGCAGATGCTTACCCACCTGAGCCACCCGGTTTTTCCCCCACCCCAGTATTCTTTCTTTCTTTTTTCTCTTTTTCAGATGTAAATGGGACACCTGGCTGGCTCAGTCGGTAAAACATGCAACTCTTGGTCTTGGGCTCATGAGTTCAAGTCCTATGTTGGGGATAGAGATTACTTTAAAAAACAAACAAAACAAAACTTGAAAAATAAAATAGATATAAGAAGTTTTAGAGAAAAAAAAGTTTTAGAGATCCTGTAACTTAGACACTTAATATTTCCTTTTTCTTGGAGTGCCTGGCTGGCTCAGTTATTTTTTGATGAAAACAAAAAACTGTAAGCCCCTAATCATGTTTTTGTTACTTAATTCACTTTCTGTTTTCAGTAAGCCATCAATTTTGAAATTTTTCTGTAGTTTCCAGTTGGTTCACTCTTTGTGTAATGTATTTATTGGTATCTTAATTGTAACTCTCAACTGATTGATTCACAGGCTTATCACCACACTGTAATGGTAGTGATTGTGGATATTCATCTAGCATGGAAGGGAGTGAAACAGGTTCTCGGGAGGGTTCGGATGTTGCCTGCACTGAAGGCATTTGTAATCATGATGAACATGGTAGGTTCAGATGAAGCTTCCCAATTATTTCTACTACATGGCTGATTAAAGCACATGAATAAGAGATTATTGATTTCTGCAGGTGATGACTCTTGTGTTCATCACTGTGAAGACAAAGAGGATGATGGTGATAGTTGTGTTGAATGTTGGGCAAATTCTGAAGAGAACAACACCAAAGGAAAAAATAAAAAAAAGAAAAAGAAAAGCAAGATGTTGAAATGTGATGAACATGTAAGTGTTAAAATTCTTAAACCTTTGCTGTTGAGAGGAGATCAATCTATTTTCCTTGGAGTGGCAAGTCTGCAGCTTAGTTGCTAGTATTTATTATTATTTGAGAATGAGTACCTTTAGAATGTAATTCCCAGGGTGCCTGGGTGGCTCAGTGGGTTAAGCCTTTGCCTCCGGCTCAGGTTATGATCTCAGGGATCGCGATCCTGGGATCGAGCCCTACATCTGGCTCTCTACTTAGCAGGGAGCCTGCTTTCCCCTCTCTCTGTCTGCTGTTCTGCCTACTTGCAATCTCTCTCTGTCTAATAAATAAATAAAATACTAAAAAAAAAAAAAAAAGATTGCAGTTCCCATCAGTTGTTCATCTTGTGAGTTTTGTATGCATGTGTGTCTGATGTGGTCATTTGACCAGCAATCCATGTGAGTCATAAATCCAATTCATTCTTTTCATAATGCTTTTATGTATGTATGTATGTATGTATGTGAAAGAGAGATAGAGAGCAAGAGCACGAGTGAGGAGCAGAGGGAGAGGGAGAAGCAGGTTCCCCGCCAAGCAGGGAGCATGATGAGGGGCCTGATCCCAGACCTCCAGGACGAAGACCTGAGCTGAAGGCAGACAATTAACCAAAAGAACCATCCAGACACCCCATTTTTTGTAATGCTTTTAAATGAGTTAGCTCTGTAATCTTGAGCAGTTTGCTGGATGTTAGTTGTCCCATCTGTAAGGAGAGACTAGTCCCTATCAGATTAAGTTCCGAGAAGATGAAATGAGATAGATGGTATTAATGGGTTAGTATAGCATCTGGTATGTAGTAAGCGCCTACTGAACGCCAGCTGCTGCTGTTACTCACCATTCCTTCTAAAAAGTTAACACACTATTAGTTAATGCACCTTCCCCCCCCTTTATTCATTTATTTATTTATTTTTAAGATTTTATTTATTTGACAGATCACAAGTAGGCAGAGAGGCAGGCAGGGGGTGGGGGAAGCAGGCTCCCTGCTGAGCAGAGAGCCCAATGTGGGGCTTGATCCCAGGACCCTGGGATCATGACCTGAGCTGAAGGCAGAGGCTTATCCCACTGAGCCACTCAGGCGCCCCTTTCCCCCTTTATTTAAAGAGTAATTGCTGTAATTTCCTCTCTTTTTACCTGAGACATCCTTTGCTGTGGTTCCAGATCCAAAAGCTTGGAAGCTGTATTACAGATCCAGGTAACCGAGAGACCTCAGGAAATACCGTGCACACAGTGTTTCACCGAGACAAGACCAAAGATGCACATCCTGAAAGCTGTTGCAGTTCTGAAAAGGGTGGGCAGCCACTGCCTTGGTTTGAACATAGGAAAAACGTACCACAGTTTGCAGAATCCACAGAACCATCATTTGGTCCTGATTCCGGAAAAGGTGCCAAGAGCTTAGTTGAACTCCTTGTAAGTAAGGATATCTTAACTGTGAATAACTGCTCATGGGGTAGGAAAGGGGAGGGCACAATATTTGAGAATTTGAAGTTGGGACTGGGTGGGGGAGCTTTTAAGAAATTAAGGGCAGTCTTTCAGGGGGTTTTTTTGTGACTTCATTTCTGCTCTTCCCCTCATGAGTTATGCAACTGCTCTAGAGCACATTTTCTTGTCCTCTTTTGTCTCCAAGATAGGAGAGAATAGTTGGGAGAGGGGAATAGAGTTAGCATCATGTCCAGGAATCTGCCTCCTTGGAGAAGGTTATTTGTAAGCAAACTGCCTTTCTGAGTGGCAGTTTATTATGGACTGCCTTCCAGACCAGGAAAATATGTAGAATCTGAACTAGAGCCCACTCTTCTAGGTTACTTCCTTTCGGTTTATATAGGATAAAGGCATAACTAAACTTGGAAAATCTTTTATACAGACTCCACATCTTGATACTTCAGATGAATTATGCCTGATTATGAGCAACCCAGTACATAGTGTGGAGCTTGGAGGAGGGGAAGAAAAGAGAAGGGTGATATATCTTCTGTATAGTAGTTCGGCTCCTAATGGAACCAAATCCTGTAAAACAGTTTTTTTGTTTTTACATGGTGGTTAAATTTCATAAGTTTTAAAAAGGTTATATTTTACTTAATTTGTAGAGATAAAAGTTTCAACATAGAACCAGATGGTTAAAAACCAGATCAGTCTGGTTATTTAAAATTTGGTAACTAGTTGTAACCATCTCTAGTTAGTAATTTTTTTTTTTTAAGGATTTTATTTATTTATTTGACAGAGATCACAAGTAGGCAGAGGGAGGGGGGAAGTAGGCTCCCTGCTGAACAGAGAGCCCAATGCAGGGCTCAATCCCAGGACCCTGGGATCATGGCCTGAGCCGAAGGCAGAGGCTTTAACCCACTGGGCCACCCAGGTGCCCTTAGTCAGTCATTTTTAAAGGCAAAGACATGTCGGTAGTCTGTCAGGCTCATAGTACTTTTTTTCTTACTTAGTACTTTCTAAGACAGAATGACATGATGCTTGTTCTGTAAACAGTCCAATCAAAGACTTTATGTGACTAAATTGAAATTAAAAGGCTAGACTGCCTTAATTTTTAGCTGTCCTCCATCAGCATAGTATTTGGCATTCCTAAAATAAGTCATGATCTTAACTACTGCTTTAATTTGCAGGATGAGTCTGAATGTACTTCAGATGAGGAAATCTTTATCTCACAAGATGAAATACAGTCATTTATGGCTAATAACCAGTCTTTCTACAGCAATAGAGAACAATACCGACAGCATCTGAAGGAGAAATTTAATAAATACTGCCGCTTAAATGATCACAAGAGGCCCATTTGTAGTGGCTGGTTGACAACGGCTGGAGCAAATTAAATAAATAAAATAGCTCTGTCTTTCAATGAAACACTCAAGATGACTACTGCGCCTTCTCTTTCAAAAAACTCTTAATTTAGTGACTTATGGCAAAATTTTATCTTAAATCAATGTGATTCTTTCTTGTTTTGGGAGACGGTGGAGGTAACCTCATTAGTTTGTTCTTTCTTCAGGCTTGTGTCTTTAGTTGCGTGGCTGCGCAGGCCTGCCATATGATTTAAGCCATCTCTCTTCATTAAATGTTTCTCTTCCTGTGAGACTTACTAAAGCAACTTAGTGGCAAAAAGTAATGTTGTACTTATACTTCTGTACAGAAATGACAATGAGCTGAATATATGGTTTTACAAAGTAGACATCCACTTGCGAAATGTTTGGATGTAATGTTAAAGCGCAATGTGCAAAATTTAAAATAAAGAATATTTATTAATACGCATAGTAAAAATTGGTGTACATGTTTCTACTTAATGTGTGGCAGTATTTTAATATTTGCCACTTTTGAACTCGGTACTAGGCCACTGTTTATATCAGATGAAGTGCTAATGAGGATAGAGATACAGATTGTTGAGGACAAAATTCTTCCCTTGACCAGAGTTGACAGCCAAGAAAAGCAGTTTTCAGTCTTGTGTTTTGAAAGAATAAATTTGCTGTGATACCTTTAAATACTGGCTATAGCTAGCATCTTTCTCATGACATTGTTAATTGCTATTATTAAAAATTCCCTCATACCTAACATAAAACACCTTAAATTCAGAGATTCATATTGAACTAGAAGAATGGAAACAGAACTTGGCAGAATTTCCACCAAGGGTTGCCTGAGAAGGAATTACTGTAGCATGTAGACCTGGGACTAGAAGGCTGCACCCAGAGCTAACCACATCGCAATGTATAAGTGCATGCTCCTTATCTGGTTTCCAACAATAAAGTCACTATGGCTTTACAGTTTACTGCTTCCATAAACCGTCTGTGTGTATTGAAGGAGAGAAATTCCCCCAGGACTAGCATTTGGCTGCCATTTAAAAAAAAAAATGGTTTGAGTCAGTAGTTCAGTAAACACATTGCTTAGAGCTTTGTGTCTGCATGTTGATAATACTTGGTGGGCAGCAGGCAAAGAGTGGGACAGTCAGTACCTCTCTGTGCAGTGGGGTTGGAGTGAATTTTATGGGCTCTCTACCATTTAATCAGATTTCAGATGGGCAACAGCAAAAACTTAGATTTAATTTTTATAGATGGTGGCATTTCTTTGATACACCTCCTTGGTTGCCATTTCAAATCTAAGTGTTGTATAGGGGTGGGGCAGAAGTAAAATGAGACTCTCTGACTTGTTCACTTTCTTTTTTTTTTTTTTTAAAGATTTTATTTATTTGACACAGAGAGAGATCAGAAGTAGGCAGAGAGGCAGGCAGAGAGAGAGGAGGAAGCAGGCTCCCTGCTGAGCAGAGAGCCCGATTGGGGCTGGATCCCAGGACTCCGAGATCATGACCTGAGCCGAAGGCAGCGGCTTAACCCACTGAGCCACCCAGGCGCCCCAGACTTGTTCACTTTCATCCGGGAATGCAGAAAAAATGACTAAGGATCTCCCACAGCCCCAGGGTCCGAGCCCAAACCTCTCTTCGCCATCTTTGCAGTCTAGTTTTCTCTTGAGATTCCTGAAAGCAAGGGCTGGTTTTATTTTATTTTATTTTTTTTTATTTTTTAAAGATTTTATTTATTTATTTGACAGAGGGAGAGAGGGATCAGAAGTAGGCAGAGAGGCAAACAGAGAGAGAGGGGGAAGCAGGCTTCCTGCTGAGCAGAGAGCCTGATGCGGGGCTCGATCCCAGGATCCCTAGATCATGACCTGAGCTGAAGGCAGAGGCTTAACCCACTGAGCCACCCAGGCGCCCCGGGCTGGTTTTATTTTATCTTAATCTTTATCCTTGGGCCAAGCACAGGAGTACTTGGTGAATGAATAAACCAGCCGCATTTACTCCTTATACTATTGCTTGCAGCGGAGGGATTCCTTAGGCAGAGGTGTTTTTTTCTTTGGAAGGATGGCTATATTAAGAATGCAGAGGTAAGGAAGGCAGTTTCCAGAGCTTTGATGGAACATCCTGAGTAGTTAGAGAGCAAAGTGAACACCCTCTCAGCACAACCAATAGCCCAAGAAGAGACAAAGGGGAGAATGAACTGAAGGCAGATTAGGAGGAGCGCATTCCCTGGCCTGGGACTGGACAGTTTAAAGTCCATGCTTCACCCTTTTCTATCTCGTATAGTCCGTTTATAAAATGAAAACTAATAAGTAGTATCTCATAGGGCTGCTGTGTATATTTGTTAATATATCTAAAGTGTTTATAAATGCCCATTACACAGCGCTCAATAAATACTAGCTATTGCCTTAATCTCTGGTATACATAGTGATACATTTGTTTCACTGGGAGTGGGAGCGCCTAGGACAGATGGAGACAGTAGGCCAGTAAACGTGTACTTGGGAATATTTCCACTATTAACTTTGCGTTCTCATTCTGGTAACGCCGAGGGATCAGGTAGGGTTGAGAGTCTCTGAACGTACCTGGGAGGTGATAGCGTAGACACTCATCCTTTTCTGGGCTGAATTCTTCCCATCAGCCACCGGGGGCGCTGGAGTCACCTTAAGTGTGCGGCCTGGGGCCTGGAGCAAGCCTCGGCTAAAACCTCGGTTTCCCTGCCGCTATGGGAAGCAAGACTTCAAGGTCCCGGGACCTTCCCGCGCGGCCGGGCGCCGTGGGAGGCGTGGCTTCCCACTTAACTCCAGGCTGGGGGCGGGGTCGGCCAGGCCGCGGACATCACCGGCTGGATGTGGCGGGTCGCGGGAGAGCGGAGGGTGGAGCCCCAGCCCCGGGCCCCGCGGAATGGAGGCGGGTTCGGGCGAGGCTCAGAGCGAGGTAGATCGGCAGCCTGCCGCGGCGGTGATCGAAGAGCGGCCGAGCCCCTGCGACCCGTGGCGGACGTTCCGCGATCCAAATGTCCGGCTCGCGGGGCGAGGTGGGCGCACGGCTCGGGGCCACCGCCACGGCTGGCATGGAGCGGTGGCGGGACCGGCTGGCATTGGTGACGGGAGCTTCGGGGGGCATCGGCGCGGCTGTGGCCCGGGCTCTGGTCCAGCAGGGACTGAAGGTAGTGGGCTGTGCCCGCACCGTGGGCAACATCGAGGTAAGTCCCCGCGGGGGAGAGGGTCGTTCTGGGAGGCGTCGTTTCCGTCGCGGTAGGGGTCTGGGCGGGGGTCTTTCCTTGCCCACCACCCCAAGGCCATTTGCAACGGGATCAAAGTGGGAGGGAGGGCAGGCCTCTCCCTTCCCATTTATTTAGAAAGACCCGTCTTTTAAGGAGCCCCTTCCTACTCCTGACAGCCTCTACTCCAGTGTACCAAATCTCTGAATAACTGGCATCTTTCTCCCTATCTGCCTGCGCCGGTAGGCTGAGGAAAGGGGAAGCCAAGGAGAAGGAAAGAAAGCTCTCTGGCCGCAGGGGCTAAATTGGCTACTGGCTGTTTCCTCTAGTCCCCAGACCTGACCCACAAAGTAGAGCAAAGTGGCTTTTTTTTTTTTACCCAGGACTTATGGTGGGGTTGGGGTGGGAATGGAGCTTCTCGGAAGAGATTTGCCCTCTCCTCACCCCCGAATTTGAGGGTTAACCCTTACCCAGGGAGATATTTACAGATAGACCTTTCTCCAATTTCACGGTCTTAGGTGGGACTGAGTAGGTGAAATAGGGTAGGGAATATGTGAGCCCTGAGGGGACAAAGTAGTGTGGAACTGGAACTCCCGGTTTTTCTCTTAACCTGGGGTTGGGAGCCCCAAGATGTGAGTGACAAGAGCTCAGAGAAAAATGAAATCAAGTTGGCCACATTGTAACCGGAAGGAAGAAGATGAGAAATTTCCATAATAGGTCATCTTTGGATATGCTCCTGGCAGGACTCACTCTCCGGGTTTGGGCCAGTGCTTAGCTGAAGGTGTGGGAGTGAGCACTACCTTCACTATTGCTCAGAGTCCCTGCGCAAGGAGGCCTTGGGTGGGGACAGAGGGAGAAGGTGTACTGGGAGGAGGACTGTCTCCTCCCCTGCTGCTGACCAAAGGTACACTTTATAGCTAGCTGCCTAGATAGTCCCAAGGTCACCCAGCCATACCACTGCCCTACTCTACACCTCCCTTTCTCTTAGTATGAGGATCTCAGGGCCCAGCCCCTGCCTTGGAGCCTAGATGAGCAGACCACGACTTAGACTGCTGGATTCCTTAATTCTAAAGCCACTGCTGCCTTCTCTCCCTACTCCCCCACTCCAAACTAGCTAGGAAGGGGGGGGGTCCCTAATCTCCAAGGGGACCCCAGGCTGCTCACCAGCCCCAGGATGACTCCTTTAATGAGAGAGACATTCCTGTGCTTTGAGGGGACAGACATGGTTTCAGGTCATTTCTGAGGATAAATGAGGGCAGGTGGAACAATGAGAAGGCAGTGACAGGGAGCACTATGTCCCCAGGCCCTCCAATCTGGCTTTCCTGTCGGGATTTGAGTCCGGAGATGGGAGGGAGAAGTTGTATGCCAATGGAAGGGAGAATCCCAGGGTTCCTTAGTTTGCTTTTATCGATGGATACTGAAACAGTTTGAGTTCTGGCCTCCAACAGAGAGAAGCCCTGTCTCCTGAGGTGACTGTGAGTAAGTGAAAGGGAGCCTTCTAGTCCCAGAGGATCATACCTTTTGAACTCTAGCAAAGTTAAAGCAGAAAAGAATCTCTAGGTCACTTGATTCAGCCCTTTATTCCCATCTCGATTTGGGGAGGAAGGGGTTCGAGGCCAGAGCAGTTGGCCCAGCTGGCCTTCCTCTACAGCACCTCCTACCCCCAACTCTCTTCCTCCCACACAGGTACAGTCACCTTCACGAGGCTCAGACACCCAGAAACTGGCCTCCAAGGCCACATAGCTTGGTTTCTTCCTGCTTCTGAATGACCCCATCCCTCACAGCCACTTCCTAATGGCTCTGCTTCCTCTGGTCTGTCTCTGGGCTCCTCAGTGTGCTGAGGTCCCTGTTGATACACTTGGGCTGCCCAAGGTCACCTGCCACCTGACTTGCCTCATCATATCCCCCAAAATTTTAGGGTAGAGGATGGTACCATGTGGGACAGAGGAAAAGATCTGTCTCAACTTCCTCGCCTTTCCTAGAGGTAGGGCTAGGGGAGACTGGCAGTTGGACCCAGCTTGAAAGCCAACAGGCTGCACTCTGTGGACAGAGGGGGACAGCTCAGACCTAGGCCTTCTGGGAGCAACTAGAGGAGGGAATGGAGAGGAAAGAATCCCACAGTAACCGGCTCAGTGACTCTTGGCACTGGTGGAAGCAGCATGGGGTGGGGGGTGGGGTGTGGCTCACCTAGGAGCACAGAAGGAGTTCCCGTTGGAGGAGAGGCAAAAGAAAGAGAGGCCACACTGTGCCTAGGACCCCTTCTCCGAACTGAAGACTCAGTTTATCAGGAGATTGCTCCATTGACGATCTCAACTCCCCTGGGTGCCCCTCACTCTGGGGGAATTTGACCAAAGAGGGCAATTAGTCCCGATGTCTGTGTGGCTGGAAGGTGGCTGCCAGAGGATTGAGTTGTCTGAGTGGTGACAGCCAAGGAAGGTTGTCTTGGGCGGGAAGATGTCAGAGTGAGCAGCTCACCGCAGTTAGCCCCCTGTTGGGTTTCATAGGAGCTGGCTGCTGAATGTAAGAGTGCAGGCTATCCTGGGACTTTGATCCCCCACAGATGTGACCTATCCAGCGAGGAGGACATCCTCTCCATGTTCTCGGCCGTCCGCTCTCAGCACAGTGGTGTGGACATCTGCATCAACAATGCTGGCTTGGCCCGGCCTGACACCCTGCTCTCAGGCAGTACCAGCGGCTGGAAGGACATGTTCAATGTAAGAGCTGCGGGCCTGGAGGGAGGGGCTGGGGGTAGGGCGGGGAGCCGGGGCTCTGTGAACCAGAGGGCTGCTGGGGGGGGGGGTGGGGGGGGTGGGAGGGGTGGTTTCTAGTGCGAGGGAGCTTCAGGTTCCTACCTGGGGCACCTTGACTCCCCCTCCTTCCTCCTACTGGAAGAAAGGCTTAGGGAAGAGAACTGCTTATTGGATGTCCCGTGTGTCAGTACCATGCTGAGTGCTTGGGAACGTGGTCTTACAGGAAGCAAAGGAGCCGAAAGACAGGAGACGAGGTTCCTGCCCGGCCCTGCCAGTCACTGTATGACTTCGGGCCTCTATGAGCTGCAGTCCTGTCGTGTTTAATTGGGGTGAACACACCTATACCATCAATATCTAGGGCCGCAAACTCCAGTGTCCCCTGGGGCTGGGTAAATATGTAAATGAGTGAGGTGGGCCAGGTGGAGTCTGCAGTAAATGGGGGAGCACATGGCCAAGTACAAGGGTAGCTGCTGACGTCCAGCATCGCCGCAGTAGTGTGGTGTAGGGCCAGTGGGACCAGATCCTAGGGTTTTTATAGGACATCCTACCCCTCCCATTTTCCAAAACCTCAGCTCCCTAAGGGGGAGGATTTTTTTCTTAATAAAGATTTTTTATTTATTCATTTGAGAGAGACCGAGTGAGCAAGAGCATGAGTAGAGGGGGGGAGGACAGGGGGAGAGGGAGAAGCCGGCTCCCTGCTGAGCAGAGAGCCCAATGTGGGGCTCGATCCCAGGACCCCAAGATCATGACCCAAGCTGAAGGCAGATGCCTAACCGAGTGAGCCACCCAGGTGCCCTAGGGCAAGGATTTCTGTCTGGTTTATTCTCTGTTATGTAGCCTCAGCCCATAATAGATATTCAGTAGATACTCAATAGATATTTTTTGAGTGAATGAAACCTTCCAGCACATGTTGGGAGTGAATTAAAAATGTTTTAAAATTTCATATGGACCAAACATAGCTTTCAGGACATGGGTTTTTCAACCTGTAGACAATATTAAGGGGCAATATTAGGGTATAAAAGTATTCTGAGAAGTTGAAAGCAGTGTGTGCATGGGGACACATCTTTTCGCACAATTGGTTTAGCACCTAAAAGGTGGGCCTGGAAATGAACAATGAAAATTGGAACAATGAGCTGTGAAAATGAGGCCTTCTGGGAGATCTGAGTTGTGGTCCTCACCTGCAGGAAGTAGGTCTCTAAACCTGGACCTCAACTTCCACATCTGTAAAATGACTTACATCAAAACCTTAAGACCCTTTCAGCTTCAACATTATATAAGCCTGTTAGGATTGTCTTCCAAGACATTTCTACCCACACCCCACCAGACTTCAGAGAATCACTACCCCCGGTCCAGGGAACATGTTTCTCCCACTCTGTGTGTCCTCATGGTTGAGTTCTCTGCAGAAACATACATTACTCAGAAGCCCAGAAACAGGGCTGAAAGCCTCTTGTGAAGCAGGTTCACGCTGGGAGTGATCTGTCCCGATGCCTGGCTCAGACACCTGATAAACAGAAACTTACCTATTGTCTTGGCTGGTCTTGTTCCTTCTCGGGAGGAGAGACATGAGGACCTGCTGAAAGCTTGTCCTCATGGTGGGAGAGGGGACACTTGGCGGGAGCTTCAGGCCTTTGTTTCATGAAGGGTAGGGATTTGGGGTCACTTCTGGCAGAAGCCATGGAAGACAGAAAGCCCCCATGTGCTTGGGGGGTCCCCTGCAGTCCTGTGACCAAGGACCCCACCCCCTAAAAAAACCTCTGTGCCGAGTCTGTTCCGAGATGAAACAGAGGGTAAAGGAAGGTGCAAAAGGAAGGAAGGTCAGGTCTTCTCTTGCTGGAGTCGCAGGGGAGGGGACAGGAAGGGAGCAGAAGGTCCTCGGTAGGGCAGGGAGAGGCTAGGGTCTGTGCCTAAGGACAGAGATTTTTACAGCCATCTTAGGAAGGATTGTAGGCTTTTTAAAGAGAGCAGGGCCAGGGACATAGACCCAGAGAAGAGTAGGGCGTTTGGGGAGGAAAAAGAGCTGGTTCTCTAAGGCAGATATTCTACTGTTTGCAGAGGAGACAGCCAAGACAGGGAGGTTTCCGGGGTCATGCATGGGTTTGGGGGGCTTCCATTCCTGTTTACAGAAACTGGAGGGAGAGAGGGTCACCTCAGGAGAGGAGCTGCACTGCAGTCAGCTGGGTCTGGTGGCTTTAGGGGGAGGCAAGGTACTCTGGAGCCATTGGTGGTCTCTGATAGGCCCCGGACACTGTTCTGGAATGCCACTCCCCTGGGCGGGAGGTGCTCTGCGGCTCTATTACCTGCTCAGATGGGCCTGAGCTGGAGACGCCCCATTGCCCTCCCCGGCCTGCAGGTGAACGTGCTGGGCCTCAGCATCTGCACCCGGGAGGCCTACCAGTCCATGAAGGAGCGCAAGGTGGATGACGGGCATATCATTAACATCAACAGGTGAGGCAGGTGGCCAAGGGCTAATGCTCAGATCACCACTAAGCCACTGAGCCAGCTGATCTGCTGCAGCTCATCTGACCTCTTTGGGTGTCAGTTTCATTGGTGGTAAAGTAGGGACTGAATACCCCGTTAATAGCCAAATGGCACAGTTACGGGAAGGGACAGAATAGGGTATATCGAGTGCCGGCCCCTAGCTGGCCTTCCAGGAAGCACAGGGCTGGCAGGAGCGGCTGGCATCCCAGAAGCTACTATAGCGGGCCCCCAGGATAGCCTCCAGTGGGCGCCCCGGGCAGGCTTCCGTGTGGCATCCCAGTGGCGGGGCTGCCTGACGCAGCAGCAGGGGCCTTGGTTGCTGTCAGCAGCTTCACTCTCTTCTTTCCCTTTCCCTCCCTCCACCCAGCATGTATGGTCACCAAGTGTCACCCCACTCCGTGATCCATTTCTATAGTGCTACCAAGTACGCTGTCACCGCACTGACAGAGGGACTGAGGCAAGAGCTTCGGGAAGCCCAGACCCACATCCGAGCCACGGTGAGGGCACAGCCCAGCCCTGCTGGGGACAGGGTGGGAGCAGGCACTCCCCACCCCACACGCATGCTGTTTTGGTGCGCTGCTTGGACCGTGAGGGGCACAGCGCTGTGCTGCTGCTTGCATGACCCTGCCCAGTCCTTGCCTGTGAGTGCGGCAGGGGCTGACCGACGAAGGGATCACAGTGGAGGAGACTGAGGGAGGAGAGCAAGGGGCGTGGGAAAGCATGGCTGGCCACCCGGACTCTGAGCTCTTTCCTCGAAGGCCGCAGGACCCTGGGCGGCTCACTCAGCCCCTCCAAGCCTCAGCCTTCTCACTCGTAAAATGGAGACAATGACCCCTACCTGGCTATGAAGTTTTAAGGGATACTGTCGTAAAACCCTTAACCTGATATGGGCTCTGTGGGTGGCAGGTGTCACTGTGATCATCACAGCTTGGGGAGGACAAGGTGGCTGCTGGACATCGGGTAGCCACCATGGGGAAGGAGGGGGCCTGGCTGTCTCCATCCTGCCCTTCCCAAGGCCTGGCTTCTGACTGGATGGAGGTGGAGCTTGGCTCGGCCCCTGAGCAGGTCCTCTCTGTTGGTGCAGTGCATCTCTCCAGAAGTGGTGGAGACACAGTTCGCCTTCAAACTCCACGACAAGGACCCTGGGAAGGCAGCTGCCACCTACGAACGCATAAAGGTGGGCCCTCTGTCTGGGATGGATGAGCCACTCACTCCCTCCATAAAGGCAGAGGGAACCCTGGCCTTCAGAACACACCCTTCTAGCCAGCCTATCGTCCCTCCCAGAGGGCTGGGGTGGGGGTGAACATGCTGGAAAGGATGTCAGGGGCGGGAGGTCCATTCTGCTTTCACCTCACCCCTTTGCTCCGGTACTTTCCAGTGTCTCAAGCCTGAGGATGTGGCCGAGGCTGTCCTCTACGTCCTTAGCACCCCTCCACACGTCCAGGTGAGTCTGGTCTTGACTGCCTCCACCCTGGAAGAGCCCAGCCATCTCAGAGGAGGACAGCAAGGAGGCCTGAGGGGGTGGGGAGAACGTCCCACTGCCTTAAACCTTGTGCCTTCCAACAGATTGGAGACATCCAGATGAGGCCCACGGAGCAGGTGATCTAGTTTCCTGTGGGGCGCTCTGCCTTCCCTCCCTGCCCCTCACAGCTTGGCTCCTGCCTCTGGATTTTAGGTGTTGATTTCTGGACTCCTGGATTCCGTTGCCTCTCCCCACCCCACCAGGGCCTAGAAAATTCGAAGTTTTTATATCTTATCAAATTGTTCCCATCACAAATATGAACAGTGAGCTGGGGAGAGGAGGTTGTGTCCCTGATTATTTTACCTGTTAACTCATTCTCGGTCCCCTTCTTAGGCTCCTTGGCCTTTGTTTGCTCTCTTCCGTCTCTTCCTTTTGATCTGGGGAAGGGACTGTAGCCAAAAGCGGGGCTTCCCCCTGTCCCTCAGCAGGAAGGTGGCAGACAGAAGCCCTAACCTTCTATGGGAATGGCTATCCAAAGCTCCAGGCTTCCTCCTCTCCTGGCCCTACTGCCCCCATCGCCCCCTTCACGACCCCCATCCCAGTTCTCCAGCCCAGTCATGGCTTCTTGGCTCCCACCGGGATGATCACTCCACACTGATTGTGGCAGCTGAATACCGGGGCCTGCCTCCCAAGTGGATTTCACTGTGAGAATTAAAAAAGAAAAATTGCAACAACCTACCTTGGCTTCTGGAGTGTCTTTCAGTTCTTCCTCCTTGTCTGTGATCGGGGGCGGTTGTACCTCAGAATTTATTCCAGGTGAGTGGGAAGTTGGGTGGATTTGGGGCATCACTCCTGGAATGTGGATTACCTTAGGTAGCAGACGTGGGTTTGGGTTGAGTCTTGAAAATGGGTAGGAGTTTGCCAGCCAGGAAAGGGGACAACAGTGGAGACCAGGGTGGAAGTCTGACTGAGCAGGCAGTGTTGTGGGAACCACATGGAACAAACACAGTGCGGTGGTGAGACGGGGATGGAATGGAAGTTCCTCCGGGATTAGCCAAGGTCTGAGTGCCGAGCAAGGAGACTGCCCGTGACCCGTGGGCTGTGGGCCAAGGGCATCAGTTGGCTTATCAGCAGGCGTGGGACAGGCACAGAGCTGTCACTTAGAGAATCAGCCACCACGGGAAAGGAAGCTACTGCTGGGATCCCGCTGACGGATGCTGAGGGTTTGACAGAGCAGTGGAGAGGCTGGGATGCAGAAGTTTCTAAGGAAAATCACCAGGAGCCGGGCGGTGGGCTGGATGTTGGGAGGGAGTCACCCCCAGTGACCTCGTTGAACACCTGGCCTTTGCTGGTGCCCCGGTGAGTGTGGCCCTCCAGCCTCAGGGGCCTCTTGGGACGTGGAAGGGCGTGGAACCGTAAGGGTGGCTCCGCGGGCGGCGGTTACAGGGGGGCCACTGCTCATCCAGCCCTGTGGGAGGCGCTGTGGGCACGGCCTGGCGGCCAGGCTTGCGCAGTGCGTCTGCGGGCAGGGGGCGGGCCGCCTGAACCCGGAAGTGCGGTAGCCCACGTGGGAGGCGGGGAGGGGCCCGCTGTGGTTCCGCTCCCTGGTTCTGGATAGTCTTTTCGATTGAGTCCGGACCATTGGTCCCCTTCTCCGTACTGGGGAGCCGAGAGCGGGCACCGGCGGGAGTGAGCGCTCCTGATGACGCTGCAGGGGCAATGGCCATGGCACTACTCTGGGCCGTCGGGGTCTCGAGTTGGGGTTGCTCGGGTCGCCACCTCGCGCGTCATTTCTCCCGAGCGGCGGGGCGTGAGGAGCGGCCAGGCGGGGAGGAGCTGAGACGCCTGCTGTTGGATGACCTGGCGCCGACCCCGCGCTCTGAGCGGGGACTGGAACTTCTGTTTGGCCTGTCCCCTTGTCTGCTGGCCCTGCGGGCCGCCCGTCGCCGCGTGGCCAGGCTCCTGCTCCAGGCCGGCAGGTCCGGGTTGCAGGGAGAGCGGGCCGAGCTGCTCCGGGTGGCAGAGGCGCGGGACATCCCAGTTCTGCGACTCAGACGGCAGAAGCTGGACGCCGTGTGCCGCTCCCAGGTCCATCAGGGCGTCTGCATGGAGGTCAGCCCGCTGAAGCCTCGGCCTTGGACGGAGGTCGGGGAGGCGAGGCCAGGCGACGACCCCCAGCAGCTGTGGCTCGTCCTCGAGAGGCTCCAGGATCCCCGCAATCTTGGGTCCGTGCTGCGTTCTGCTCACTTCCTCGGAGTGGATAAAGTCATCACCACCGGGAGAAACAGGCACGGTCGTCCCTTACTCCCCATGTGCCCCAGTTTGGGGTGCAGCCGAGTTTCTAAGCTCCTTGATCCTTGATTCCTCAGCCAGGCCTCCCCATCGCCAGAATTGTCACCCTTAACCCTTGGGGGGCCAGGGGAGGGCAGGGCACCGGGGTTGAGATTTCCCAGCTTAAAGCGGGTCGTGGGGAAATTTACAGCTGCCCGCTCACTCCAGTAGTCAGCAAAGCCAGCGCCGGGGCTATGGAGGTGATGGACGTGTTCTCCACTGATGACCTAGCCGGTTTTCTACAGGTAATGGCGGGGAGGGGGGCGGTGAGTAAAAGAACAGAAATGAGCCAAGCTCAGTTTCTCCGAGGGCACTCATCCAGCCTCTGATGGAGGAAGGGGAGGATGTTGACATCATTCCCTACATCCTTCCAAATCCCTTTGGGAAGGGAGGGATCCTGGAATTTTCGAAACCATAAATAGAGCAGAATCTGAAGTTAGAGATTTCCTAGCTTCATTCCCTTTACCTCACTCCTTCCCCAGGCGTACCTCTTGCCCCTGAGGCTAGTGTACCTCAGAGCCTCACTGCCTTCTCAGTAGGTTGTCAGGAAATGGTTTTTTTTGATCAGCTGTGGGAAGCTGGTGGCCAGGAGTCCTGTAGTAGGGGCCCAGCTTGAAAGGCTGTTTGAACAAGGACAGACTAACCTATGCCTTTCCCCTCCCTCTGCCCCCACAAAAAAAAATCAAAAACCCAAACAAACCACCACCACCAACAACAACAACAATAAGAAACAACTTTGATATCCAGGAAGGGGTAAACCTAAAAAACCCCACTTCTGGTCCAGGTTCCGGTCTTCAGCTGTGCTTCTCTTGTTGGACACAAGGGGGCAGTCTTGCCTTGCCTTTGGCGGCTTCCTTGACCAGCCAACCCCCTCAAGGTTTCCAGGCCCAGTCTTTGGATCTGTTTCCTTATGTGTTCATTTCTTAGTTTCATCCAGTCTCAAGGCTTTAAATTCTACCTATACTTGGATGCCTCCCAGGTGTACATCCTAGCCTGGATCTTACTCATGAGCCCCAGATTCAACAGCTGCTTTTGTTATCAGAGGGCATTTCAAACTCCCCATTTCCTTCTCTAGGCTTGCCCAGACCAGGCAAGGGTGACTGCATCCCTTTGTTTAGGCCTGGAGCCGCGATGGCCTTGATTCTTCTTCCTGCTCTCCCACCCCATGGCCCACCTACCCACAGATTCTTTTGGTTTTACCTTGAAGTTATTTTTGTATTCCCACCAAGCCTCCCCATTGCTTCAGCTCCCACTCTTGCCTCTCTTGCCTGTATTAGTGCGGAAACGACCTCACCAGGCTTCTTCTCCTGTTGGCTATCAACATAGCTGGGAGAGTGAGTCTGTTGGAACATGTTAGACCATCTTACCTCTGCTCAAAACCTTTCAAAGCCTTTACAGCTCTCCCAGAGTAAGAGCTAAAGTCCTCCCAGTGGCCTTTGTGGTCCTGCCTTAGGTGCCCCTTGTTTCCCTCTCCAGTCCCAGCTGCTCCCTCCCTGCAGGCCACCACCTTGCCGTGTGCTGTTCCTCATAAGCACCAGCCTCTCAGCCTTTGCATTTACTCATCTCTGCCTAGATTCTCCCTCTTCTTCTTCTTCTCCTTCTTCTTCTTCTTTTTTAAGATTTTGTTTATTTATTTGACAGAGAGATCACAGGTAGGCAGAGCAGAGAGAGAGGTGGAAGCAGGCTCCCCGCTGAGCAGAGAGCCCGATGTGGGGCTTGATCCCAGGACCCTGAGATCATGACCTGAGCCGAAGGCAGAGACTTAACCCACTGAGCCACCCAGGCACCCCTGCTGTCCAGTGTCACCTCAGTGAGGCCCACCCTAATCACCTTTCTGCTGGGTGGCTGGGATTTTGGCCTGTTTCGTTCCCTGCCCTGTCCCCAGAGCCTAGAACAGAGCCTGTCCATTCTAAGGGCTTAGTAACTATTGACTGAATTGAGGGATCAGTGACTATACGGGCAAGTCCAGCCCCTCTCCTGGGGCTCTGATGAAAGTTTGGTGAACTAGAACTTGATTTTTTTCTTTTCAGGCCAAATCCCGGCAGGGCTGGCTTGTGGCTGGCACAGTGAGCTGCCCAGGGCCTGAGATTTCCCTGTCCTCTGATATCCCCATCACTAGCTGCTTGGAGTTCCTCTGGGAGCGGCCTACTCTCCTAGTGCTGGGTAGGTAGATGGCCCTGCTTTTCCGTGTTCAGATGTGCATGTCCCAAGCACCTGTGTGTCCAGCTGGGGCCTCCTTAACCCTGTGTCTTGTGCCCTGCAGGGAACGAGGGCTCTGGCCTGTCCCTGGCAGTTCAAGCCTCCTGCCAGCTTCTCCTTACCATCCTGCCCGGCCGCCAGCTGCCTCCTGGACTTGAGTCCTTGAATGTCTCTGTGGCTGCAGGTGAGTCTCCTGTGACCCGGCTTCCTGCCCTCTGATCCCCCACGCGCAGCTCCTTCACCCTAAACAAGTTTCTCTTTCTCTGTCTCAGTCACTTTCTGTGCCAGAGGGGGAAGTGTATCCTTTTGAGGATAAAACAAGGGACTGCCAGCCAGTGGTCCTTCCTTCTCTCCATCCTCTCCCTTCCCCTTGGCCTTTTTGTCTGTTGGTGCAGGAATTCTTCTTCACTCCATTTGCAGCCAGAGGAAAGGTTCCCCTGGGGAAGGGAAGAGAGAGCACCTTCTCCAAGACCCCCGAGAACCCTCCACCACATCAGAAGGGCCTGGACTGGCGCAGCACCCAGGACTGTCCTCAGGATCAGAACAAGAGAAGCAGAATGGGAGCTGACTTGGACTGAGTTGTGTGTGCTTGAGGGCACACATACTCTCACCCTCAAATGTGCTGGTCTCTTACCCGAGTGTGCACCCAGGTCCCTGTTTACTAACCACTGTCTTGGGGGGCAGGGAGCTCTGCAGAAGAGACCAGAGGAAGGTTGTTTCCTGATTTGATTTTGGCCTTGTGGTTGGAGGTGGAGGCTTGTTCATCTCCAGGATGTCCTGGGCCCTGCCTGGATGTCAAGACATCAGAAGGGAATTGGGCAGGCCAGTCCAGGTGTCCTGTTCCTCTTGAACCAGTGTGAGAATGTAGAGAGAGGCCCGGGTTTCTCTTGTGGATAAGACAGGTATAAATCCAGGCTCAAACCCTGCCCCAGTGGGGGCTTCCTCCTTTTGCGCCTGCCTTGCCAGGGGTCTTTGTGAGGATCAAATAAAATCACCTGGGCCGCTGTGTCCTATTCCTTCACTAGGTGGCAGCCTCGCTCTTCGATCCGCAGTCTCCGCGGCAGCCTATGTGGCTACCTGGGGAGAAGTTTGGCCATGGCCCCCAGAGAGGCAAGGAAAAGATTAGCAAACGCCTCTCTCCTCCCTGGCCCTCCAGAACCCCCTCCCCAGCGACCCATCGGTGCACCTCTGAGAAGGGAACCGATGAACCCCAGAACTGACCTTTGGTCCTCTGATATAGTGAGCACAGGGTCGCTGTCAATTATACAGGCGGGTTTGGTCTTCTCCCACAGGGTCCTGTAAGTGGAGCAGAAGCCCCCAGCACAAGCAGCTTAGAGCAGTCTTGGCTGCACATTGGAACCATCTGGCAAGCTTTCAGAAACAACTGATGCTGGAGACCCACCCCCAGAGAACCTGATGTAAATGGTTGGAGGGCAGCCTGGATATCAGAATTGTTAAAGGCCCCGAATGCGTCTGCTGTGTAGTCCTGGTTGAGCACCACTGGAACAGGGTTTCTGGACCTCGGCAGTCTTGACATTCGTTGTGATGGCTTGTCCCGTGCACTGTAGGATGTTCAGGCTTCTCCCCCACTGGATGCGGGTGGCATGCCCTGCCCCCTGTTGTGACAAGCAAATGTGTCTGCAGACATGGCCACACGCCCCCATGGAGGACACAGTTGCACAGTTGCCCCTAGTTGAGAACCACTGTTCTGGAGCCTGGATCTGGAGGACGACAACCCAAGTTCAAATTCTGATTGCTGTGTGACCTTGGGCAAGTTCCTTTCCCACCTGAGCCTCGTCCAGAAAGGGGGTTCACCCTACCTTCCCGAGTTGTGCCAGGACAGAGAGGGCAACGTGAGCTCACTCAGCGCCCCCTTCACAGTGATGCTCAGTAAATTGTAGCTCCCTTTTCTCTGTGGAATGAATTTATCTTGGAATTTTGGTGGGGATGTCAGTTTAGAAAGACATTAAAAGGGCTTAAGATTGCTCTAAAGTCAGAATTTTTTGTCCCAAGGAAGAGGAAGAAACCCTTCTGTAAAACTCCACAGATCTCTCTACCACATCGGGCCCCTCGAGCTGTCCGGCGTCAACTCCCACACAGTTTCTGACTTCTGGCACAGTGCAGCTTTGGGCATGTTAATGGCCTCCCCGGTCCCTGCTGCACTCTTGGCCACAGGCCTGATGTGGTTCTGAACCTTGGCTATGCCTTAGATGGGCTTGAGGGTGTGCATGGCAGTAGCGGTGGTGGGGGGGGCACCTTTACTGTTCCAGATGCCCAGAGGCATCAGGCTAATGCGATCAGAATCTCAGGGGAAGGAGACCAGTCCCGTGTTTCTTCAAGCTCCCCAGTTGATACCAGTGTGCTGCTGGGGTCAAGAATCATTGGTCTTCGAACTGCCTTCTCATGTCTAAGAAACTCCGTCTAAATCCTCTGCCCCCGTGCTTTTGAACGCATGTCTGAAGGTTTGGGCCAGTTGACCTTTCCTCTGTCCCTAAGGTTCTCAGGGAAGTGCTGGGTTCAGCCCCAGTTCCATGGTTTCTGGCCTGGACGACTTCCTAACATCTGTAGGATGGGGATAGTGCCCTCAGTGCCTGCTCCCGCTGGCCCCTCCGCAACCAGGATCTGTAGAAATGAAAGTTTCAGTAAAATGCATTCTAGAGGGCGCCTGGGTGGCTCAGTGGGTTAAGCCGCTGCCTTCGGCTCAGGTCATGATCTCAGGGTCCTGGGATTGAGTCCCACATCGGGCTCTCTGCTCAGAAAGAAGCCTGCTTCTCTCTCTCTCTCTCTCTGCCTGCCTCTCCATCTACTTGTGATCTCTCTCTGTCAAAAAAAAAAAAAAATGCATTCTAGACACCCAAGCTCTGCGCACCCCAGGACCAGCACTGATAACACAGACATGCATAGAACCTCTCAGTTTACGTGTGGAGTTGCCTGGACCACGGGATCCCCAGATAGTTCGGTCACACGTTACCGTGAGTGTTTCTGTGACGGTGTATTTGGATGAGATGAGCATTGAAGTTGAGGGCGCCTGCCTGGCTCAGTTGGAAGAACACATGACGCTTGATTTCAGGGTTATAAGTTGGAGCTTCACGTTGGGTGTGGAGATTTTTAATAAATAAACAGATTACTAATAAACTTTAAATTGGTAGACTGAGTGAGGCAGAGTGCCCTTTCCAGTGTGGGTGGGCCTTATTCAATCAACTGAAGGCCTGAACAGGGGCCAAAAAAAAAAGGCTGGCTGTTCCCTGACTAAGAATTCTTCCCTCCCTCTGGAACCGAAACGGGCTCTTCCTGGTCCGGAGCCTGTGGGCCTTCGGATGGGAACCACATCCTCGCTCTCCCGGGGCCCCAGCTTGCTGACTCACCTGGCAGAGCCAGGATTTGCCAGGCTTACAATCCCAGGAGCCAAGTCTTCAGAATAAACGAGCAAGCATGTGTACACGTGGATGGAGATATGGGTATAGATACACACCACTGCTCAGCTCTGAGTCTCAGGAGAATCCAGACTCCTGGGCTTGAGGAAAACGAATGGAGATGTCACGGTACAGGTACACGAACAGCACAGAATCGAGCTCTGCTCTCTATGGCCAAACCCAGCCTGGAACCTAGATGGTGAGGTTAGGGCTCCTCGGGGTTCCCAGCCTGCTCTCCTGCCCACAGACTCCTGTGTAGTGTCTGGATCAAACCAGCTTTGGGCAT
This sequence comes from Lutra lutra, assembly GCF_902655055.1. Lineage (NCBI taxonomy): Eukaryota > Metazoa > Chordata > Mammalia > Carnivora > Mustelidae > Lutra > Lutra lutra. The sequence goes on from NC_062293.1 coordinate 36,365,555, forward strand.
GCTGGGTTCATCAGCTTTCCGGTCCCAGGAGTCTGAACCATCTAGAGGGCCACTCCCAGGGCTACCAGCCACGCAAGGGGGGCTCTTAACTGCTTCATTCCCTGGGCAGCACCCTGGATGGCCTCTGGGAAGGCAGGTTCACTCGAACCAAAGGGTATTGAGGCCAGAATTACCCGCCGAGCACTCATCGATATGTAGTTCTGTAAACTAGGCATGAAGGCAGAGAGAAAGCACCTGAGACCCCAAGGCCAAGGATGGTGGGGATTTCCTTGGGGTGGCTTCCGGGGCATGCCACAGAGCAAGCTTGGGGAGATACACAGGCCGCGGGGAGGCTGTGGCTCCGGCTATGAAGCGGGGCCGGCTGGGGGCCCATCTCCTGGAGGCCATGGTCAGGATGAAGCCAGAGAGGAGCAGGGGTGGTAAAGAACATGACCCTGGCTGTTAGGTAGTGCTTGCTTTGAGTTCCAACTCTGACTTGCTAGTTGCAGGAGTGTGGACATACCCTTAACTTCTCCGCGTCATTGCACTGGGGTGCGGACTCCGGGAGCTCGCACACTCCCGGTCCTGGAGGAGCAGCAGCTTGCCCCACCAGAAGGCACTGGCTCTGCTGTGCTACCAACCTGGCCTCAGTTTCCCCAGAGAGTCCAGGGCCTGTTCCAGCGGCAACACACGATTTACCCCTGAGAGCAGCTGGAGGGAGTCGGAGAGGGGAGGGAGTTAAAATGACATTGGCAGGATCTTCCTTTTTCGGGGCTCCCCAGCCAAGAGGGGAGGGGGCTCAGAAGGTTGGTATTCCAGAAGAGCCGAATTGTGGCCAGTACCTCCAGCCCCCTGCAGGGCTGGAATTATTTTTATTTTTATTTTTTGGCAGGAGGCTAAATTGCCAGCTCCCTCCCCCAGGCTGAGGTCCTAAATGAGACCTTCCCCCATCACTCTGGCAGGGCCAGGCGCCAGGGATCCCCACAGTTTGTAAATGTAATCAACCTTGAGGTCTCTGGCTTCCACAGGTGCAATTAGCATGCCCATCTGCTAATCCCTGATTAATGATGTTTACAAACATGGGACTCCAGTCCCTCTGCTCTTGGAGCTGCTCAGCCCCTCCCTCCAGGACCAGAGGCAGGGGTCTTCCTAACAGCCCCCCCACACACAAACACTATCTTTAGGCCAATGTCCCTCTCCATCCCCTTCCCCAGGCAGTGGGCAGAGCTGGAGGTCCCTTCTTGGAGCACCCTGGTCCAACTCCCATTGCTCACAAAGGGGAAGAGGACCCAGAGAGAGTGGGCTGGGAGAGTATGAGGCTCAGTGGTGGGGCTAGGATCCGGCTCTTCCCTCTTTCTCCCTGGTTCTGGAATCTCTGGATACAGGGTGGGCTCCCTGCCTTTCTTTACCGCGCCAGCTCCGGCTCGGGTCCACATATACAGGCCTCCCTGCATGGAGGTGTGAGCTCCCCACACCAGGGCGTCCCCCCCACCCCCAGTCCCAAGGGTTGGACTCCTCTGTTTCTAGACAGGGGAACGTTTCTACTCCACCCACCTTCCTACTGAGGACCTCGTGGGTCCATGCCCAGAGGTGCAGTAGCAAAAGCAGTAAGAATGCAGATTTCTGAGTCAGACAGTCCTGGGTCCAAACATTGGCTCTGCCTCAGGCCAGTCGCTTAACCCAGCGGAGCCTCAGTTTCTCCACCTATAAAATGGAGACAAGGATGGTACCTACCACACAGCTCATTGAGATGATTCATTACTGGACTTAGGAAGTGGACTTTGCACAGTGCATGGGACACAGTAGGTGCTTAATAATGGGAGCTTTTCATTGTGGTGAAAATGATGATGATGGTAAGATGGTGATGGTGACGATGAGGAAGAAGGGAGGCCTCTGAGGCTACAAAGATGCCCAAGAGCTTCCTTTTCTCCCCGCACCCTCCTCTCTGGGGAGAAGGGCAGGTCCCAGCTCATTACTGGTGGGGGCTAGGGTGGAGGTGTCAGATTGGAATCACTCCTGGGTCTGTTCACAGCTTCTCGGTTTCATTAACACCTCCCTGGTGGTCTTCAGCTCATCCTACTGGGGGAGGTGCTCCAGAAAGTTCTAACTGCCCCCTATGCAGCCGGAGCTCAGTGTGGCCCGCTCTGAGGTCTGGACTCCTATGCACACAGAGAGGGTTTCATGTGGCAGAGAGGTGGCCACTGGCCAGGAGGCTGTCACTGTCCCCCTACCCCCCATCCCCCACCCCGCAGTCCTGGAGGCCTGGTCAGGGGACACAGTACCTGAGGCTCCCCCCTTTCTTTTCCCTCCCCCATCAACCTGTCCTCGGTAAGTTCTAGTCCCCCAGCCGCAGGGCATCCTGATCTGGACACTTTGTTCCTTTCAAATCTGTGCCTCGGGGTGAGCAGCACGGTCTTGGGTTCTAATCCCGGTCCGCCTTTTCCTAGCGGGATGACTTCTTCTCTAGCTTCTATCCAACAGGGTTACCATCCCTGTGGTGGGGTAGCGCGGGGCCCAGGAAGCTGTGAACGCTCAGTAATGGCAGCATTGTTGCTTTGCAAACACACCTGCTCTCTGAATTATCTTTCTAAACTGCAGAACCTTGTTTAGCTGCCTGCTGGTGGGGGTGGGGGAGCCGCCACGTTTAGAGAAGCAGGAAAGGGCGAAAGCTCTGCCCCAGTTAATTGTCCCAGTTTCTTCCCCAGACTGGGAAAAGGAGTGGGGCTGGTTGGTGAATTAGGACCAGGAGATTTAGATCTTGAGCCCTGGGAAGGCAGCTTCTAAACCAGGTTCCCCCTCCAGACACTCCAAGAAGGATTTTTATGGAAATGGCTGTCCTTCGCCCCCCCCCCCCCGCTGTGCCCCCTCTGCCACCATATTCCATTTCTGAGGACACCTTTCACCAGCAGTGGGCCAGCCCCTCCCTCCCTGCCCTGCCCCCCCCAACCCCCCCACCCCCCAACCCCCCCCCCCCCCCCCCCCCCCCCGCAGCTGGCTGAACTTGGCCCTCCCTGCTTTCTCCCGCCACCTCTGCCTCTCCCCTTCCCTTCAGACTCAGGGGCTTTTTTTTCCCCCCCGCTGAGGTTTGCGGGTGTCTGAAGAGAGATTCCATGAAAAGTGTCACCTTTTGTGATTGACCAATAGTCTCAAAAAAATGTCAGTGGGCTGAGCAGTTTCCTCTGGAAAGGAGAAACCAAGGCCCAAGTCTGCAAGCCAGGAGAGCGGCAAGACGGTGGGGCTTGGTTCCTTCTTGCAAGTAGCCCTTTGGCCCCCTGCAGACTTCTGAAAGCCCCTCCAACCTCTGGGAGCCCCCTACCCACTCCCGTCCTTTATGGAGCAGGGCAGGAATGAGCTTTCCTCATGTTATATTCCCTGGTGCCCGCCCAGGGCCTGGCACATACAGAAGGTTTAAAAATCACAAATGAACACGGGAATGGGTCCTGAGGTTGAAGATGAGCTTCCTCCCCCTCATCCTCTGTTGTCAGCTTTGGGCAAATCTCAGCACAACTCCTGCTGGCCCTCCCCTCCCACTTTCGGAGAAGGCAAGACGCAAATGGTTCCCCAGCTGCAGCTGCTCTTGATTATCTGAAACAAAGGAGCTAATGGAGAGCAAGGGGATGCTCTGCGGAACCCCTCGGCCCTCGGTCCTGCTGAGACCCATCTGTATCTGGGTCTTGCACAGATGCCCTTCCCGTAATGGGGGGACTAGCGGTGGGTCAGGCACTGCGAGGGTCTGGATCTTGTTTGCATCAGAGTCCTGAGGCCAACACGCATACTTCAAACAGTCTCCCCGTGGCGGGTATGGGACCCTGAAGCCGAGCGCATGCAGCAGGATGATGGTGGTGATGGGGATGGTGATGGTGCTAACGTTTATCACATACTTACCATGTGCTAACGATTTTACAAGCCTCGTCTCATTTAATCCTCATGAAGGCTTGGTGTAAGCACTGGATAGGAAACTGGGGCCCAGAGTGGTTAAGTAACTTGCCTAAACTCATGCGGAGGCAATCGGAAGGGTTTGGAGGGGATGGGGGATGGAGGGTCGGGAGCGGGGCTTGGCAGGAGAGGACCTCCAGCTCAAGCATCCACCAGGAGGCCTGCAGCTGGGGAGGCCAAGCCCAATCCGCACACAGCCACCCTCCCCACACCCCCACCACACCCAGCCTCCCCCCCCCCCCGCCAACCCGCAATACCCCCAGCCCCTCTCCCTGCTCCACCTCTCCTGAACCATCCCTACAAAGCCCCCCACTCAGCTGTGGGGTATATGCCCCAGCAGGGAGGCCAGAGTAGATGGCATGGAGTACCAAGGGATGCAGCAAAAGAGCCTGAACTCTCAGAGACCCCAGACAGGTTTTAATCCTGGCCCTGCACCCAAATAAAGGCTCGGGCCTCCGTCAACTTTCTTAACCTCTGAGCTTGGTGTCCTTCCTATAAAATGGCATCAGTAACTTTTCTCCCAGGGTTGTGCTGGGGTTTGAGAAAAGATGCTCGTGGCACGTAGTAGGCCTTCAAGGACTCTTCCTTGCCCATGTCTTCCTTCCTTCTCAGGGGCCTCACTTCTGTGTCTGCCTCCTTGCCCTTCCTAGCTTGGGATCTGGAGCCCCTCTCTCAGCTCTGCCTGTTTCTTGATGATCTCTGGACTGTATGCATGTCACTGGGGGGCTCCCTGTTGCTGCTCCCTTTCTGGGGCTGTGTCTCCATACCCTGTCTGTCCCTCGCCTTGCCTCTCCCCTGGCTCCTGATACCCTGGGGGCTGATCGATGGCAGCCGTTGGTTATCGATTGGGGTGGGCATCCAAGTGTGGCTGCTGGAGGCCGATATTGATGGACTAGATTGGTGCCTGGGCTGCTTGGAGTGGCAGTTGGGGAGCCTGGGGCTGCATGGGAAGTGGGGCCTCCCCTCCCCTGCCAGGACCTGGGAGTGGGAGTCCTTAAAGCTGCAGACCCCGCCAGCTAAGATGGGAGTAGAGGATGGAACAGAGGGCCTCTGAGGACAGAAGGCCAAGGCTCGGCTCATGCTGTCACTTAACAAGATTTATTGAGCACCTACTATGTGCCGGCTGGGGCTACAGCAGTAACAAGTCAAAAATCAGTAAGTAAAATTATAGAATGTGTTATGCAAGAAATAAAGCAGGGAAAAAGGGATGGGAGTGCAGTGGTTGGGGGAAGGTGACATTTTAAATGGGTTCCTGAGGGATAGGGCTCCTTGCAAAGGTGACCTTTAAGTAAAGACCTGAGGAGAGGGAGGGAGGGAGCCATTTGAGAGCATTCCAGGTGGAGAAAACACCAAGGAAGAGCAGAGACCCTCTGGCAGGGCCTGCTTGGTGGGCAGTAGGCTCCCAGAGAGGCGAGTGTGGTGGGAGTGAGGTGAGGAATGAGGAAAGCAGGAGGGAAGGGGTGGGAGAGGGGACGGGAGCAGGGGCTGTCCAGGGCTTGGGGCAGATGGTCAGGCGCAGGCTGACAGCTGCCCCAACTCCAGTCTGAGAGGCCCGAGCAGCTTTCACAAGGGAAGCTTCCAGAACATGGTTCTGCCACTTCTGCAACTCCATGCCTAGAGTTTCACACCAATGTCCTAGGCCCTTCACTGCTTTGTTAGTGAGATAACGCTCCCAGTAACCTGATTAGATTCTCTCACTCCCAGGTGTAGAGTTGAGGATGATGAGGCTCAGAGACATTTGGCAACTTGCCCCAGGACACACAGGAAATGGCAGGGCTGGGATTCAAGTCCAGTTCTTCCTCCAAAACCATTGCTTTTTCCATCTCTTTTCATTACCGTCTTAACCATTTTTTTTTTAAAGGATTTTATTTATTTGAGAGAGGCAGGAAGAGTGTGTGCGAACAGAGGCGGGTGGGGAGGAACAGAGGGGGAGGAGAGAGAGAGAAAGAGTCCCTGAGATCATGACCTGAGCCGAAACCAAGAGTCAGATCCGTTCAACCAACTGAGCCACCCACACACTCCTTAACCATTTTTAAGTATAGAATTGAGTAGTTTATTCACACTGTTGTGTAAACAGACCTGCAGATCTTTTCCATCTGAAACTGAACAGAAGCTCTACATCCATTAAATAGTAACTCCCTGTTCTCTCCCCCAGCCCCTGACAACCACCATCCTGTTTTCTACATATCTATGTACACGACAACTTCAGATACTTAGACAAGTGGAATCATTTGTCTTTTTATGACCGGCTTGTTTCATTTGGCCTAATGCCTTCGAGGGTCATCCAGGTGGCATGTGACAAGATCTCCCCCCTTTGTCAGGCTGAATAATAGTCCATGGCATGTATATACTGCATTTTATTTATCCACTTATTGGCGGATGGACGCCTGACTTGTTTCCATCTCTTGGCTTGGTGAATAGTTCAATGAATGAGGGTGGGCAAATCCCTCTTTGAGATCTTGTTTTCAAGTCTTTTGGATATATACCTAAGAGTAGTATTGCTGGGTCGTACGGTAATTCTATTTTTTTATTTTTTTAAAAGATTTTATTAATTTATTAGACAGGGATCACGTAGGCAGAGAGGCAGGCAGAGAGAGAGGAGGAAGCAGACTCCCTGCTGAGCAGATAGCCCGATGCAGGCCTTGATCCCAGGAGCCCAGGATCATGACCCGAGCCAAAGGCAGATGCTTAACCAATGGAGCTGCCCAGGCGCCCCTCTATTTTTAATTGTTTAATAAACCTCCATACTGTTTATATATTTTATCCTTCTACCAACAGTGCACATGGGCTCCAATTTCTCCATGACCTCCCCAACACTTGTACTTTCTTTCTTTCCTTTTTGAGAGCACAAGTGTTGAGGGAGCAGAGAGGGAGTGGGGGAGACAGAGGGAGACAGAGGGAGAGAGAGAATCTTAAGCAGGCTCCACACCTAGCAGGGAGCCTGATCTCAGGACTCTTGAGATCATGACCTGAGCTGAAACCAAGAGTCAGATACTTAACTGATTGAGCCCCCCAGATGCTTCAACACTTGTTACTTTCTGTTTTTTGTTTTGTTTTGTTTTGAGAGTAGTCATCCTAATGGGTATAAGGTCATATCTCATTGTGGGCTTAATTTCTTTAATTACTAGTGGTGCCGAGCATATTTTCCTATGCCTGTTGGCCAAGTGTGTATTAACCTTGATGAAAGTTGAAGAAATGGTTATTCAAGTACTTTTCCCAACTTTTTCTTTCTTTGTTTTAATTCCAGTATAGTTAATATACAATTTTATATTAGTTTCAGATGTACAATATAGTGAGTCAACAATTCCATAATCACCAGGTAGTCATCATGACAAGTGCCCTCCTTTATTCCCATCTCCTACTTCACCATCCCCCAGACCTCTCCCCTCAGGTCACCATCACCTTGCTGTCTATAGTTAAGAGTCTGTTTCTTGGGGCGCCTGGGTGTCTCAGTCAGTTAAATGTCTGCCTTCGGCTCAGATCATGATCCTGGGGTCCTGGGATCGAGTCCCACGTCGGGCTCCCAGCTCAGTGGGGAGTCGGCCTTTTCCTCCTGCTCTGCTGCTCCCCTGGGTGTGTGTGTGCTCTCTCTCTCTTTTAAATAAATAAAATCTTTAAAAAAAAAAGAGTTTATTTCTTGATTTGTGTCTTTCTTGCTCATTTTCCCCCCTTTGCTTATATGTTCTGTTTTTTTTTTAATTCCTCATATGAGTGAAATCATATGGTATTTGTCTGTCTCTGATTTCTGTCACTTAGCATTCTGCTGTCTAGCTCCATCCATGTCCTAGCAAATGCATTCGTCCAGTTTTTATTAAATTTCTTTTTTTTTTAAAGATTTTATTCATTCATTTGGCAGAGATCACAAGTAGGCAGAGAGGCAGGCAGAGAGAGAGAGGGAGAAACCGGCTCCCCACTGAGCAGAGAGCCCGATGCAGGGACTCCATCCCAGGACCCTGGAATCATGACCCGAGCCGAAGGCAGGGGCTTTAACCCACTGAGCCACCCAGGCACCCCAATGCGTTCGTCCAGTTTTTAATGGGGTCATTTGTTGTTGTTGTTTTCTATTGAGATGTAGGAATTCTTTATATATTTTGCATATTAACCCCTTATCAGATGATGATTTGCAAATGTTTTCAACCTCACATTACCCCCAGCCCAGCCCATCATGGAGAAAAATCAAATCTCATTAAAGGCCATTGATTTTCCTCCAAAATGCTGCGAGTACACTTTGAGGCTTCTCAATGTTACTGCTGGGCTTCCACCTTCAGCCCCTCAACCGCCACCATAGCTTTCTCAGGGAAATTGAGGAGTGCACGGCTGGACGGCCATAAGAGTCTGCTGGAGCCCCCCCGCCCACTCCAGGCCTTCGCGCCGCTGGACTCTGGACATGGAGCTGGATTCTGGGGAGTGAGTATTTCTCTATCTGGCTGTCCCCTGGTTGCAGGGCCTATGAAGGGGGGGATATGTGTTTCTGTGTATGTCTGTCCTTGTATGTTGGTGTGTGATTCTGTGTGTCTGTGTGTGTGTCCATGGGTGTCAGTGGTGTGTCTTTGTGCACCTGTATGTACTTATCTTTGTATATGTGTGTGTGTCTATAAGCCTGTGTGTGTGTGTGTGTTTGCATGAATGCAGTGGGGTTGGGGGTCTTTGCTTGCATTTGAGCTCTGGATACGATGCTGCCCATGAGACAGCCAGCCTGAAAGGGGAGGGGGCTTGAATTGGGATAAACCCAAGATCTGGTTCTCTTCCCAGGGGCCAAGGGCTGGGTAGGCCTCTGGAGGGGGCACAGGCTTCTTCACCCTCTTCCACTCAGCCCTACAGCCCCTTGTCATCTTGGAAATGGGGCATCATGTGGACTTGGTTGCAGTATTAGGTTTGGGGTTTGGGGGCTGGGGGAAAAGATTCACAACCTAATGTTGGAGGGAGGTCGTGAATTCTGCCCCCGCCCCTCCAGTCTGAACTAAAAGCCCCAGGGGGGTGTGTTTAGAATTGAATCGATGTATATTCACCTGGTGAGTCTGGAGAGAGTAGGTTAGGAGAGAAGATTGGCAGTGAGGGTGTCAGGGAGGGCATTCCTGACTGCCTGGGTCATGTTCCTAGCATAATGTCAAACATCAAGGTCAGCCTTAATGGGGAAAAAAGTCACAAACAGGGGCCTTTTGGCTTTTGTGGGGTGAAGTGACTTTCAGACTGGCCATAGGCTGGGCCACTTGCCTCCAGCACACCTGCCAGGGCAGGAGGTTAGCCATGATGCCAGACCGGCCTTCTAAACTCTGGGACACAGCTGAGCTACCCCAGGGAGCAGCCTCAATGAGGCCTCTGATAAATTTGGGGGTGGGCTGGTCCCTGGGTATGTGCCCTCAATGAAGTCTTGCCTACTGCCCCTACCCCAGTCCTGCAAGGCCTGTCATGTTCATGGATGTGAATGCATGTTCTCCCAGAGGCCTGTGCCGGGGAGCTGGGAGCAGCTCTCCGGGTTCTGGGGACAGGCCAGATTTATGGTGTTGGGAGAAATATTTAGGCCTGAGACAGTTTGGTTGTGTTAATTATGGAAATCTAAAGATAATCTATATTTAATGCTGAATTTTGTCAAATTTGCTAAAGAATTAGGGGAGCGTGTGCAAACAGTGACACTTCAATGAAGAACAAGGTGCAATTAAACTCTGAAATTTACAGTGGAATAATTGGAGAGCATGACAAATATAGTTATCAGCGGCAACTAATTAGGGGTCTGCTCGAGGTTTCTGGGCTTGATTAATCTCGCCTGGATGCTAATAAGTTATGCTGGGCAGCTGATACCATTTGTCGCCTCCTACTTTCCACCCTCTCCCCAGCGCACTTGGGGGGTGGGGATGTGGCCCATTCCTTCCAGGCCTCTGTACAGCCTGGCCTGAAGGGGAGAATGGGGCCCCCCACAGCTCCTATGCAGAGACCACTCCCCTCCAAGTAAGGATGGCAGGAACACCTTGACCCGCCCCGTTCAGGCATCCTGGGCTCTCACTTGAGGCTTGCTGAGATTGGGGGACAGAGGGTTGGGACTGAGTTTTGGGGTCTAGCTGAGCCTCAGTGGGTCAGGTTTGTTCCCTCCCTGTTGACATAGCCTGATTCTGCCTTTCACTCCACACCTCATGGGAAGGGGCACTAAGCCCCTGACTCTGACCCAAGAGAGATCCATACAACCCTTCCTTAGCCAAACGCCCCCCTCCTCTTTCCCTCCCAGGTCTTGGCTCATCTTCCTTGCTGCTGTTTGTGGTCAAGCCTTAGATCCACGGATTGAAGTTTAAGGTGCGCTGGCGCCATCACCCAGCTGGAGTGTGGCCGGTTGGTACCCTGGGAAGGGTCCGGCTGTGAAGCCAGAACCATCCCTTTCCTCTCTCTGTCTCTCACCTCATCTTGGATTCTGTCTTCTGACTCAGAAACCTCCCTCAAACCTGCTGCCCTTGTCCCCGCTCCGTAGGATCCCATCCTGGGAGTCTCTGTGTGACTAGTTGGGAAGAGGGAGTAACCCGTCAAGAACTCTCTTCTCCACTGCGCACCTTTTGCTTAGAAGTTCTCCAGAACGTCAAGTCCCTCCTCCTGGGGACCCCCAGGGCTGGGGGCATCTGCCGGCCGTGTGCACGGGCCCCATCCTGAGTGGTCCCCCTCTCAACCCCTGCCTTTGCTCCATGTCCCCCATGTCCACAGCATGGGGACTCCAGTTGGCAGCCTCAGGGGAGGTGAGTGAATCTAAAATGGGCAGTTAGAGGAACTGCTTCTTTGACAATGTCCTCAGAGACATTCCTCATCACTCGTGCCCTCAAAGCGAGAGTGTGAGTGTGTGTGTGTCATGGGACACTGGGACCTTGTTGTGGTTGGTGGAGAAGATGGCTGGGAGGGGTTGCAGGAGGAGGACAGGGGCTTCCAGAAGGCCTCTTCCTGGTATCTGAGCCAGAGTGATCCTACTCCTGGAAGAAGGCATCATTGCTTCCTGGAGCCTTAGTTTCTCTTCCTGCTTGTGGCGTGAGAAGCTTTGAGGTCAGACTCACCTGGGCTTGTGTCCTGGTCTCAGGGGCCTTGGGCTGTTGCCAACCATGTCAAGTCTTGATTTCCTCCTTGTAGAACAAGGATAATTACTTCAGAGCACTGATCCCTAGGGTTACCAGGACCTCTTGTGAAAGGCTAGGAGCTGAGCAGGCCCTCAGAGAATGGGACTCCCTCCTTGTCACCCCTCTCCTTCCTTCTCTGCCCCCCATCCCCCACACCTGCCCTTCTCCACCCCTTTCACTCCCTTCTGAATTCCCTGTGGTTTGCTCAGTTGTCCCCGTGACTGTGTCAGACTCCTCCACCAGAGGGCGATAGATACCGTGGGCACAAGCAAAACGGACCCAGCATGGGGCGGAGGCATCCTCCGGCCTCCCTCTGCTCTGCGGTCTCTTGGACTTGAGGGCTGGAGGATTGGAGGTCAAGGAGCCTTTTGTTCCCTTTGCGGCACAGATGACACCCTTCGAGATTTGGGTGAACATTAGAGAAGAAGCTTCTTATGTTGGTACACTGCAGCTCCCTTACCCATCACCACTGCCGTCCCGGGCCCTGAGGGCAAGGCTTAGTTGGCCCATTTTGCAGATGGGGAAATGTGTCTTGGTCATTGCTTACTTTTGCAGAGACTGGCAAGTCACAGGTGCAGAATGCATTGGATAAACCAAGGCTTGGAGCACATTTGGCAAGGGTGAAGTGGCCTGGGTGGAGTGGCGGGGGGAGTTGGGACACAAACCCAGGCTTCCCTGACTTCTCAGTTAGCAACTTCTCCTCTGCCCCAGTTTTTCCAATCAATCAAGACCCTGGTCTTGATTGTCACTGTCACAGCCCCTGGTTCTGAGGCAGCTGCAAATGGGAACTTAGGCTTCAGATTCCAGCTTCTAGATCTTTAGGGGCTGTGTGTCTGTGGGTAGATTGCGAGCTCTTTGGAGCTGCTGTTTTCTGGAAGATGGTCAGGTGATGCTCAGTCCCTTCTTTCATGGTGATTATGGGATGAAATGAGATGTTGGATGCAGGGGCCCCTTCTCCCTTAGGATGGGCTCCCTGTGAACCTCAGCTGGAGGTTCCCCCCAGGGACTCTATGTTTGTCACTTGGAGCTGGGAGGGGGAAGGCAGATACCCGAAGGTCCTGTTCAGCCTCTCTCTGGGGGGAGAAGAGAGATCCGGGGGCACCTTTCTCAGGAACCTCCATCCCTTGCAGCTGCTGGAAGTGATCGGGCTCCGTCACCATGGCAACATGGGCCAGCCGCCTGCAGAGCCTTCCCGTGCCAGCCGCCTTGACCTCACTTAGGATGATTACCTTTCGGCAAATAAAATAATTGTGTTAATAAAGAGGCTGTTCGTCCCCTCGTCCCCCACCCCGCTTGGCCTGTTCCCCATCCCCACCCCAGCCCCTGGCTTCCCCCACCCCATTACCCCTAGCCTGTGGGATGCCTTACTCTTAAATAAGTTGTTGACTGAGATCCTGACTGGGTTTTAATTTTTGCTGATTTTAAACCATCTCCCATCCTCCCCTTCTTGCCTTCTGCCTCCTTGCCCCGGACGTCTTTGTTTAAGTTGCGCAGCTGAGATAATACGACTCTTCCGTCTTCCTTCGATGTGGCTTTGAGCACCCACTGGGCCTCCCAAGCTCACACAATAATAAATTCCACTCACTGTGGGCCTGCTGTGTGTTACAACCTTTACAAGTTCTTTCACAAATGTCCTCTCCTTAATCCCGGTGACAGCTGTGCCAGTCAGAAGAGAAGACCGAGGCCCTGGGAGAGAAAACTTTTTCTTTTTTTAAATTTTATTTGTTTATTTTTAAATTGGAGTAGAGTTGACACACAATATTCTGTTAGTTTCAGGTGTGTAGCACAGTGGTTGGACATCTCTGTGGGTTACGCTGTGCCCACAACAAGTGCGTCTGCCATCTGCCACCACACTAGTGTCATATCATTGACTCCTCTCCCTGCACTATACCTTTCATCCCTGTGACTTATACATTCCATAACTGGAAGCCTGTAGAAAGCGTTCATTTTTGACAGCGCCAGAAACCTGGTCAGGCCTCGGAACTAGAGAACAGGCTCTCCTACCAGAGTGTGGCCATTTGGCCTGGAACATACTGTTCAGCCCCTGGCTGGCCACTGGGCTGGGCTTCCAGGGGGCCAGGGAGAGAGGGACTTAGCCACAGAACATGGAGCTGCACGATGCCTTGTGACCCACACTCAGAGAACAGGAGGGTGATGGAGAACCAGCTCGGGGTGCTGTGGAAGCAGATGTCACAACGGAGACCCGAAGGGGGATGAGGAGGACAAGACTGGCGATTGGGGGGCCTCTGGTAAGCGGCTGACACTTTGGCGAGTGCCTCATGTTTGTCATTGCATGTGAAGCTCATTACGAGCCCATTTTACAGATGAGAAAAGTAAGGCTCAGAAAGCTCAGGTGAACTTTTCTGGGTCACACAGCTGGTAAAGTGCGAGGACAGAAGCCCAGATTTGCTTGACCTCTCTGCCCATGCTCAGTGCTTGTTTTACTCTATCAGGCCACCTGTCAGGTGTGGGAAGGAGGGGGAAAGGGAGAGGCAGGGAGGGAGAGAAGACCACAAAACAGGCCGAGCTAGGCACGGAGCACAGTCACCGTACACGGACTGGGTCACTTGGATGGTTAATGATGCTTCAGCCACCGTTGGACAGTTTAGGTTCTTGTTACTATACTTGCAGAAGAGTGGTTAACAAAGTTATAGCTAAGAATAGTGTCGGCAGTCTGGATTTGAGGCCCTTCATAAGTGTGAGTCTCAGGCTAGAAACTGTTCCTCCTTTTCAGCCCCTTATTCCCCCCAGAGGCTGTGCCCCAAAGTGAGCGGACTGGCCGACGCAGGCAGGGGACAGGACGCTCGCCGAGCACACTAGGTGGCGCTCTGATATTGGTCAATCCTCCGAGTGCCCGGCTGTGCCGCGGCCGGTGGGCGGGGCAGAAGTCCCTCTCCCTGGACCTAACAGCGGGGGATACGGCTGGATGGCGAGTGGCTGGAGAGGTCAGAAGCCAGCCTGGGGGGTCGGGGGCACTGTTCCTCCCAGTCTTGACTGCTGGTCATTCCTGGGGCCTCAAGCAGGGGGCTGACACAGTAGCAGTGGAAGGGACAGAGGGACCAGAGGGGCTGTGGAAAGGGGGCGTGGGGGTACCGGTGAGGGAGGGGCAACCCGTGTGGGTTGTGACCCTGAGTGTGTGGGTGACCTGAGCCGCTGGGGGCATGGGGAAGGCTGTTCTCTCATTGACCGCTAAAGCCCAAGCTTCCAAACCCAGGGTCCCCCTAGAGATGGGACTTGCCCAGATCACCTGCCTTTGGACCCCGGGGCCAGTTTCAGAGGGAAGCTGCGGACACCAGGTGTGTGTAAGCCTCCAGCTACTACTGAAGGAAGCCTGGAGAGATATTGGCAAGACATGGGCCCAGGCCGCAAGACCTGGACTCCTGTCCCTATGGAGTTGTGTCCTTCCCATGTGACCGTGGGGGAAGCCTCAGGTCCCTGCTTCATTCTTGGTGACACAGGCGTTATTTTCCAAGTTGCTGGGACACTGGAATGAGGTCACACAGGCACTCACAGCACCCAGCATGGGGCATCTCTCTTGTCTCCTCAGTTTGTGGAAGTGGCATCTTGGTCTCCTCAGTGCCTGCAGGCTTGGTCAGTTCTCAGTGATGTTGACTGGTTAATATCTGAGGGTGAAGGCAGCTGGAGCTGCCAGTGTTCCAGAGGGGGCCTTCAAAATCTCACCCTGTGGGAGACCATCCTCCAGAGACTTTTGCCCTCAGATTTTAGCATTTCCCCACCCTTGCAGGCCACTCTCTGCTTGTCTGGGGCTCCGTGGTATCTACCCCCGCAATCTCTGGGGGGAAGGAAGGAGAGGGGCAGACTTGCCTCTGGGCCTCTTTTCCAGTAGTCTGCTCCCCACTTCCCTCCTAGCTGGTACAGGTGGGGAAAACTGAGGCAAGGGGGAGCCATGGAGACAAACTACAAATCCCTGAATGCTGGTAGGTGTGGGGAGCGAGGGGCTGAATGACGTCCTAACCTCCTTGGGGAACTCCCGTAGGGGTGGGAGGTGGAGGGGTCTTCACCCTAAACTCCCAGGAAAGAGGTGTCAAATGGTTGGCCTGAGACCAGCGAGGCGCTTGGAGAAAGGATAGGAAGAGTCTAGGAGCAGTAAGTCGAGGGCAAGGACAGTGGGGACAGACTTCAGGGGACAAACATTCTGCAGATGTTCATTGAGACACCTTATATGGGCCTGGGGCTCCTATAGGGGCTGGGGGCTCAGGGGACCCAGCCGGACACAGTCCCTGGGGGAGGGTCCATGGAATCAGGCTGCTCAAGGCTTGACTCCAGGCACCTAACACCCTGAAGTCCCTGTTTCAGTGTCTGTAAAATGGAGATCAAATGTCTTCCTTGTGGGACTGTCGTGGATGTTGGGCGCAGGGAAGGTGCTCTCTCGAGGGGCAGGGCATTTAATGGTGGGAACTGCTGAGCCCTTGGTTGGGACGAGGGCAGTCTCTAGCTCAGACTGGGACCGTGAGTAAGTTGTTCACCTTCCTTGAACCCTGGGTTCCTCCTCTAAGAAAAGGGTTCACACCATATGCCCTGTGTGTGTGTGTGTGTGTGTGTGTGTGTGTGTGTGTGTGTAAGACCCCAGAATTTGTGCGCCGTCTACCCTGCGGGCTACCTGAGTGGGGAGAGTTGACTGTGGATGTGCAGTGCCCTGCCGGTTCATGTCAGGACGTCTGTTCTAGATCCCTAGGGCTGGAACTGAGGCCCCGGTGGAGACATGGAGATGAGAGCCAGCCTGAGAATTTGCAGCATTTCCCCCAAACCCTAGGGAGTCCGGAAGTAAATCTCAGAGATGGAGATGGGATCAACCCTTCCCCCACCCCAGCTCTGGGCTGAAAGCTGGGCAGGACTGTCTGCTGAGGTCAGGAGGGGTCCTCTCTCCCTCTCTGGGTGTCCTTTTCTCTGTGGAACCTTCCCTGCCAGGCCGAATTCCTGCTGCCTAGCTACAGAACAACAAGGAAGAAATAATACAGTGGGCTTTATCCCAGAGGTTTTTGATGTCTGCCTCCTGGCTTTTCACATAGATGAGAGGGTTCCTGCCACCTCTTTGCCACATTTATTAGTGCCTGGGGCTATCCAACCCCTATCTATCCCACCTGCCACCCAGCTGGCTGAATAGTGGCCCTGGCCATGGTTCAGCTTGGACTGGGACTGAAGAAGGAAAGAATCCACAGAGGAGACTCCCATCTAGGAGACTTAGGATTGGGTGCAGGGTCCCCCCCCCCCCCGTTTTCCGGGGAAAGAGCTGTAGGAGGCAGTGTGGTCGAGTGGGGAGAGCCCGGGTGGTGGGGTCAGGGAGCCTGGGTTCCAATCTCCACCAGCTGGGGGTGTCTCAGGCGAGATGACTGGAAATAGGACTCACTCTAGATGACTGGAAATAGGACTCACACAACATGCATGAGATCACCAGAGTGAGGGGCCTTAGACTGTGAATTCAAGCATCCTCGAGAAAGGGCCACTTAACTGGAATTTGGGCAATTTAGTGGCTCCCCACTGACCCCCCCCCCCCCCCCCACCAGCTGCTTTTCTCAGCTCATTGACTGATGGATTAGGTGAAAGGCATCACAGGAACAAGCAAGGTGCCATCCAGTTGGGGGATAGGATGTGAGCAGAAAATCCCAGAGTATGCTTCCTTCCCAGGACAGCATAGAAGAAAAGGAGCTCTTCTAGCTGGGGGATTCCGAAAAGGTCTCATAAAAGAGGGAGTGTTTCTCAGATGACTCCAACTGCCTGACAGGTGGAAAGCCTGGGGCCACAGCCAGGAAACTGAGAACAGGCTGCTTTCCTAGAGCAAAGTTTAAGTGAGGTGAAGCTGAACGGGAGTTGTGGCAAATTCCCGGATTATTAAAACAAGAGTGCACTGTATCAGAGAAGTGCACAGGAGGCTGAATTATTTGGAAAATTACTAAAATGTTCTTTCAAATACCTGGATCCGCTCTGCTCCCTCAAGGTGTCCCACTTCCTTTTTCCTTCCCTTCTGGAATAACAGGCTTAAAAAAAAAAAAAATCTCTTCTTCTTCCTCCTCCCCCTTGGCTTCCCATCATGTCCTTAACCCCATTTCCACACCTCCAAGAAAGAAGGTGGTATAGGAGGAAGATTGGGGGGAGGGTGGAGATAGGTGGTCCCCAAACTGTCCTGCGATAATGAGGAGGGATGGCCTTGGGTTGGAGGTGTTGGAGCCACATTTCATGCTTGGGTCCCTGAAGGCAGGTACGTGGGGGGAATATCCTTTTCTCTGCCAGAAATTCTCCTGTCAAGTAATTTACATTAAACTGGGCTCACAGGGGTGCCTGGGTGGCTCAGTGGGTTAAAACCTCTGCCTTCAGCTCGGGTCATGATCCCAGGGTCATGATCCCAGGGTCCTGGGATGGAGCCCCGCATCATCGGCCTCTCTGCTCAGCAGGGAGCCTGCTTCCTCCTCTCTCTCTGCCTGCCTCTCTGCCTACTTGTGATCTCTGTCTGTCAAATAAATAAATAAAATCTTTAAAAATAAATAAATAAATAAACTGGGCTCACAGCACTCTTCCTTCTTTCTAGGATACCAAAGGAAGGGGGTGGAGTTTGGCTAGCAGAGGTGGTAGAAGGAGGGGGAGGGAGGAGGGAGAAGAGGAGGGTGAGGAGGCGGGCCAGTAGCCTGCGGGCAGAGCTGCCTGCTTTATTTTTCTTGTTCCTGGAGCAGGGTGGGAGAGCCTGTCCCTAACCCACAGCAGGCCGCAGGCAAGAACACAGGCTAAAGTAAAAGGCAACTTGGACCCTTTTCCCTCCCTGCTTCTGGTGCTGTCTCCCTCTGATTCCCGAGGCAAGTCCCCAGGGGACTCCTAGGGGGCCCCATGCTTCCCGTGAGTTGCACAGGGTGGGGGAAATTTTCGTTTCTTCTCATTTTAGACTGAGCTTGGGACTTCTCATGCACAGTTCCTGAGTGTGGCTTTCGTACCCTTTGTGGGATATGGGGTAGGTAGAGAGCCCACATTTCTCTCTTTCCTTTCATTCTTCCAGAGCCCAGCTGGTCTTAGATGGGCTACCAGTCCTCTAAGGGGAACCTTCCAAGGGCCAGAGCCTGTTCTCCCGAACCAGGTCCAAAAGGATCTGAAGAACTTTAATTTCTACATGTTCACATTCGGATCAGTCCTCTCTGAGGTATCACTGCCCTTCAGGGGCATTTTTGTTCCTGAGTACCTAAAAGGTCCTGAGCATAGGGACCTGATTTGAGCCTTTCCTCCACCCTTGGAGCCAGGCTGCTGATCTCCCTCTACAAATGGAATGCCTGAGGCTCCTCAACACTGTTAACCACCAAGGCTGGATTGGAACCCAGCTCCTCCCTTCTCTGACGCAGGGCTCTTTCCCCTGGGGGGTTGTGTGCTCTGCCTGCCGGTCCTCTGGGTTTCCTGATTTCCCCCTCTCATCCACTCACCCACTCCTGGGTTTCCTGCATTCCCCTCTCATCCAAGCCCATCGTCTTGTCATTTTTTTTTTAAATTTTATTTATTTGACACAGAGAGAGAGATCACAAGTAGGCAGAGCAGCAGGCAGAGGGGGATGGAGCAGGCTCCCCGCTGAGCAGAGAGCCTGATGCGGGGCTTGATTCCAGGACCCTGAGATCATGACCCGAGCTGAAGGCAGAGGCTTAAACCACTGAGCCACCCAGGTGCCTCTCGTCTTGTCATTTTAATGGCCACATAGTGTCCCATCATGTTGCTGATTGTCACTTTGGTCACTCTTGTGGGGTGAGAGGTGTCTGATTTCCTGCGTAATAAATGCAACTGCTGCACCTTTCCAAATTACACCGATCATTTCTGTCATACCCCCCCCCCCCCCCAAGTTCCATGTGTAGGTTCGGGATTGGCGCAGGC
Source organism: Lutra lutra (assembly GCF_902655055.1). Taxonomy (NCBI): domain Eukaryota; kingdom Metazoa; phylum Chordata; class Mammalia; order Carnivora; family Mustelidae; genus Lutra; species Lutra lutra. The sequence continues at coordinate 36,384,412 of NC_062293.1, forward strand.
TCTGCCTCTCCACCGGGACTGGGGTGGTGGTCAGTGCTCGGTGTCCTGACCCAGAGTGTGGCCAATGCAGAGCTGGCTGGCAGCCCCCTCTTACGGCAAAGTCACCTGCACCCAGAAGAGCTTACAACCACCCCTCGAGGAGCTGGCATGCCCTTGTGGTATAGCCTGGACCCACTTCCCTGATAATAGAGAAGCTCCTTGGCATTTCTCGGAGCCAGCACCACATTAAAAACGAAGGGCTGAAGTGACCCTGAGCATAAATCTGCCTCAAACACTGGCCAGGAAATTTAACATTAGCTGAATGGCCAATGTATCTATAGCAGGCTTAACTCGGAACTGCTAATGCATTTCCCAAAACAGGTAACAAGATTTAGAGACGGAACATGGTTAAATGGTATAACCATAAAGTGTAGTCTTTAGCCATAACAAACCTGTTTGGTGTAAAGCACACATTTTATGAACCACGTAGGGAATTTGGGCAAAGGGATCTGCTGTAGGAAGAGACCCTCATTTCAGTTCAGCGGAAGGGAGCGTTGTGGTTCAGGTGGTGGATGGGGATGGGAACACCTCTGGGGTGTGAGGCTCTTATGAACTGGCACAGGAGGGAAGCAGGGGACACTGGTCACTGTGGACGGATGAGGAGGGGGCAGATCTTCCCAATTCAGGGGGAGGTGAAGGCATAGAGCAGAAAGGGACGTGCCTGGGGTCAGGAATGGATTCCCGTGGAGTTCCAAGCATCTGAGCCAGGCTGCCTCCTGGTTTTGCAAAGCATGGATATTAATAAGGGTGATTAGTAATCATGACGTGTGAATAATAAGGGGATGGTTAATTGTCCTGGTTATGATGAACAGCAGTCACTGGGAGAGGGTGGGGGAGTTGGGACCCCCGACACACACATACAGTCACATGTGAACTGTTCTTGGCTGCTGCTTCTCTGTCCGCAAAGCCAGCAAGCTAAAGGAGTATTAGTATTTTTAAAAAATGGAACCTAATAAGACAGAATTTTAAAATTCATTTATAATTTCCCTTTATATAATATAAAAGGATGTATGTTCCCAGTAGAAAATTTGGAAAATACAGAAATACCAAGAAGGAAACCAAAACCAGTATAAATATCTTGATGTCTATTCTTCCAGTCTTCTGTGTGCACATATAGCCATAAACTATTTTTTAAAACAGAACCAAACACAATTGGATTATATTCTGCATGGTATTTGGTAACTTGATTTTTTTTTAAAGATTTTTAAAATTTATTTGATAGTCAGAGATCACAAGTAGGCAGAGAAGCAGGCAGGGGGGTGGAGAGGAAGCAGGCTCCCTGCTGAGCAGAGAGCCCGATGCGGGGCTCGATCCCAGGACCCTGAGATCATGACCCGAGCCGAAGGCAGAGGCCTTAACCCACTGAGCCACACAGGCGCCCCATCTTTTTTTTCATGTGGACTTCCCCATGGGATTAGTCTTTGAGAATATGATTTTTTTTTTTTTAATGAGAGGAACAATATTTTGGACAAGAAGGGTCCCATTTGAAAAGAAGTACATCCTTTCCTCTCTCTTCCAGTTGGAGAGGCTGGGGATCTTTAGGACTCGGGGGAAAGAAATCGTGTAGGGCAGGGTAGCTCAGTGGGCCCCTGTGGGGGGGCAAGATAGAGGGGAGTGCTGTGTCAGAACTTGAGCTAGGAGGAGGAAAGTCTCTTCTGAAAACATACAGGACTTCTGAACTCCAACATGGGGCCCTGCTAGGGAGCTTCCAGACGCCCAGCTGGTGCCCCTGTGAGGGAGGGTCAATCCTGCTATGGCCTCAGAGGTCCTGTTCTCAAGAAGAAGCTTCCAGGGGGAGCCACAGACTCTGCCCCATGATTGGGCCATTGGGGAAAGAACAGCTTCTGGTTTGATGGAGATGTGAGATTGAGAGTGATTTCACTCTTCCTGAAAATGGGAAAGCTCGTAATAACAAATGTTGGCCTGAGCTCCAGGGCTTTCCCACCAATACCACGAAGCTCAGCCCCTTCCCCAGAGCTCCGAGGCCATCTACCACTACCTCTGCATTGCTTATCAGCCCCAACCCCAGCCTTCGTGGACAGAAGGAGAGGGATACCACAGGACCACTGCTATGCATACTTGGAACTTTGTTAAAACTCTTATGCCATTTTCTTTCTTTTTTTTTAAGATTTTATTTATTTATTTGACAGAGAGAGAGGGAGAGATCTCGAATACGCAGAGAGGCAGGCAGAGAGAGAGGAGGAAATAGGCTCCTCACCAAGCAGAGAGCCTGATGCGGGGCTCGATCCCAGGACCCTGAGATCATGAGCTGGGGTGAAGGCAGACGCTTAACCCACTGAGCCACCCAGGTGCCCCTCTTTTCATTCAGTGTTCATCCACTCCATAAATGAGTGTTAGCCACTATCTATTTCATGAGCGCATTCCCAAAACCTACTGGCTCTACGGCCAGGTGCAAGGTGCTCCCCCTCTCCGTCCTCCATGTCCTCATATGTCAAATGGGGCTCTTATAATGGTATATATCTCATAGTATTGATGGGAGGAATAAGATGGAATAGTAACTGCAAATCGGGCTTAGAACAGTGCTTGGGACAGGTGCTCAGTAACTATTAGGTGTCCTCGCCACTGCTCCTTCTGTTCTGTGTCGGGTGCTGTGGATAAACAGATGACTAGGATGGGGGCACCTGGCTGGCTCAGTCCATACAGTCTGAGACCCTTCATCTCCAGCTTGTGAGTTCGAGCCCTACATTGGGTGCGAAGATTACCTAAAAATAAAATCTTGAAAAAAAAAAAAAAGGTTGGGGGCCACCAGGGTGGCTCAGTCAGTTAAGCACCTGCCTTTGGCTCAGCTCTAGTCATGATCCCAGGGTTTTGGGATCAAGCCCTGTGACTGGCTCCCTGCTCAGTGGGGAGTCTGCTTCTCTCTCTCTCTCTCTCTCCCCCTCCCCCTCTGCCCCTCCCCCACCTCTCTCTCTCCAATAAATAAAATAAAATAAAATTAAATTAAATAAAAACAAAACTAAACAAAAAAGAGATGACTAAGATGGCCGAGACACAGGTCCTGCTCTCAGGGGGTACAAAATGAGCAGTAGGAAAGCCCTCTGGTCTGGACAGTGGGCTCTGGGCACCCCAGAAGACAGTGCCTCCTTCCGGGGGAGTAGGGTTTTGACAGGCAGCCCCTGGACGCACCCCCATGCTCGCTCCCAGCTGTGGTTCCCCCAACACATGGCTCCCCAAGACCCCGCCTGTGGGCAGCTTTCTCCAGTGTTTAAAAAGCGAGGCCAGCCCCTCCCCCCAGGTGCCCTCTGCTGTGGCAGCAAGGAGGTTGTTTGGAGAGGTGACAAAAAATTAAAATTAAAGCTAAATTAAAAAGAAGATTCCCATTTCCTCTCCCCATCGCACTTTCCACCTTAATTTTATCGCATCTTCCTTCTCGTTTTATTGACTTTTAGAAGCATTGCCACAAGATTTAGTGTGGAGCAGGAGGGGAGGTAATAAATGTGGAACTCCTCTCACCTCCAATCTATGCCGCCAGGGGGTGGGGGCTGGGGGGAAAAAGGGGGGTAGCCTCTGGGTGTGAAGCCCCTAGGGGCAGGGACCCTCCAACACCACGGAGCTGGGGGAGAGACCCCCCCTAAGGTGGGGGCGATTGTTGCTTTGGGCTTTTGTCCCCTTCCTGGGCCCGTTTCCCGGTGACCCACAGAAAGAGAATCGGTCCTAACTGTTCTAATCCGTCTGGAAAACAGAAATCAGAATTTACAGTCTCCCTGGGCGGGCTTTACAAACAACTCCAGAAATCTCCCCTCCCTCAAACTCCACCCATATTTCCTGGGACGAAGATTCCCCACCCACCAAACAGATCTTTATTTAATTTAATTTTATTTCATGCTCTGTTGGTGCAAGGCAGTTTTTCCTCCTCTCTCCACCCTCCTTTCTTCCTCTATTTATTTTTTTGCTGCCCCCCTCCCCAATCTCTAATATCATTTTCACCCACCCACAGCGACGCTGGGTATTTTCTTCTGACCTTAATGGCCCCAGTTTCCCCTCAGTATTTAAGCGGAACAACACAGAGGTAAGTGGCAAATAAACAGCGGTTCCTATTTACGCAGGCAATTTCGGTTGATCGTGGAGAGGCTGCCTTGAAATGAACTCTGCCGCTGTCTGCTGCGGAGGAATGCGGCCAGGCTCGGAGAGCCACGGGCTCCCTACCTCCCATTACAGTCCTTCCCGGTTATATGCCCAGGTTCCACTAGAGGGGTGGGTGGGTGGGTGTGGAGAGCTGGTGCCCAAAGGGTTTCTTTATTATTATTTTTTTTAACACACCACTCCCCCTTCTTGGCCTTGGCCTTTCACCTCCATAGGCTGGAGGTTCTCCAGTGTGGTCTTGGCCAGCAGTATCAGAGTCACCAGAGAACTTGCTAGAAATCCAAATTCTCCAAACATCCCATCCCAAAAAACTATGGAGGCTGGACCCAGCAATCTTGTGTTTTTTTGTTGCTGTTTTTTTGTTTTTAAAACAAAACAAAACCAAAAAAATAAAAACAATTTTATTGAAGTGAAATTCACATACTATGAAATTTACCTGTTTTAAGCATACTGTTCAATACCTTTTGAATAAATGTATTGAGTTAGGCAGCAATCACCCCAATCCAGTTATAGAACATTTCCATAACCCCAATAAAATCTCTAGTGTCTGTTTACAGTTAATCCCTTCCCCACCCCAGCCCTAGGCAACCGTTAATCTACTTTGTGTCTCCATAGATTTGTCTATTCTGGGGGATCTTTTCAGTCTGGCTTCTTTTACTTAGCATAATGTTTTGTTAATTGTTAACAGCTTCATTGAGATATAATTCACATTACCATACAACTCACCCATTTAAAGTGTACAATTCAGTGGCTTTTAGTATATTCACAGAGTTGTGCACCTGTCACCACAAGCAATTTTAGAACATTTTCATTACCCCAAAAAGAAGCCCTGTACCCCTTAGCTGTCACCTCCAAATTCCCCTATCCTTTTGCCCTAGGCAATCGCAAATCCACTTTCTGTCTCTAATAAATTAGCCTATTCCATGTTGTAGGGCCTGTCAATAGTTTAGTCCTTTTGATTCCGAATAGCATTCCATTGCATGAATAGGCCACGTTTTGTTTACCCATTCACAACCTCATGGACTTTTGGGTTGTTTCCAGTTTTTGGCTCTCCTAATGATGCTGTGAAGAAAATTCGGTGCATCAAGTTCTGTATGCGTGACCATAAGAAATCTGTATTTTAATCTGATCTTGCTGAACTTGAGAACCACTGTGCTAGGCCCCATCCCCCATCTCTCTTCTAGATCTTTCCTTTGCTCTCCCATCTTCCTTCATGAAGTGCCCTTCTTCCAGGGGTTTCCTTTATTCATCCCCCGAACAAACATTCATGCAGCACTTACTACGTGTGCCTGGTTTAGGTTAGGGTGGGCCAGAGGCTAACAGGAGAAGAGTAGATTGGTGCTTTCCTCCTTCATTCCCAACTCCCAGCAGAGCAGGCCTGCGACTCCCTCCCACTGGAGCCCCTCCGGCAGCTCAGCTCTGTCCATCCACCCATTCACCTTTCATAGCTCCTCAGAGAAGCTGAGCAGACCTGCACGCTGGGTCTAACCTACTTGCGGAAGTGTGACTGTGTACATTTCCTTGACCTCTGCTGCCTCCACTTGCCCAGCGGGTAAAATGGGCTGACCTGCAGGGATGCCCGGATCATAACTGGATAGTGTGCGGATGGCGTCTACTGCTCTCCGCCCTCAACCCCACTTTTCCACTGAAGTCGTTTGGGGGTACTCAGGAGGTCAGAGGGTCGACTTGAAAACCCTCCGGCTTCTACATCCTGCCTTGTCACCTGCTCCTAGTCTTTGGTCCCGCCCTGGAACCCACTGCCTTCTCCTCACCTCACTCTTCGGCAGCCGTCTCCAATACCGCCCTGTTCCGGGCCCCTGCGCCTCAGCGCTGCCGGCTTCCCGCCACCCTTCCAGGGAGCTGGAACCACGCCTGGGCGCTCGAGGCCGTGGGCTCTCCTCAGAAATCTTCGAAAATACAGGGTCTTTTGGAACCACCGGGTCCAGCCAGGGCTTACCCGCGCGGAATGCGTCTCGGCCTGGGATGGGGCCTGTGTGCCTCCACTGCCGGGTGTCTCAGGAGCCCTTGCTCGATGCCCAGACCCCCTTCCCGAATGTGACAGTGTCCAGTTCTCTAGGCCGGTTGTGAAACCAGCCCGTGTCCCGCCCGCTGGGACGACGTCTCCATCAATGCGCTCCGCTGCCGGGGAGAGTGTGGGGGTGGTGGTGGTGGTGGGTGACCTTGGCTCTCGCCCCTTGCCCCTCGGTCTTTGTTGCTCCCCTACTCCGTGCCCTCCGGACCCTCTCAGGGATCGCTCCTTTTCCTCCCAGGCACCCCGCCTTCCTCCTGCGCTCCCGGGCAGCGAGCGGAGCGTGCGGGCCGCACCTCCCGCCCGGCGGTAAAGCTCCTCATTAGCGTGTTTGTTTTTATTGGACGCACAATCACCGTAATGGGCGCCGGGCGCGCTCTCTAATTACAGCTATGAATATTCATAGCGCGGGGGGGGCTCCCAGCAGGGACGGGGAGAAGCCCGGGGGAGACGCGCGCTGGGCCTAGGCGCCGGCGGAGGTGGGAGGCGTTGGTCTCTGGCGCCCCAGAGCGCAGCGCTGGCTTCGGAGGAGGGCAGAGCCTGGAGGGTGCGTGGGATCACAGCCCCTCCTCGCTTCAGGCGATCCCCGGAGCCCCCAAACCAAAGCACCAACATCCCTCACGCGCAGGGTCTTTTCTTAATTTTGGTTTCCTTTCATCTCGGCTGCGTGGCAAAGTAAGGATCTAGATTTGGGATCTAGGGATGACCCCACCGCAAACTGCGGACTCCTTAGCGCATCCTACTTCCCTGACCTCCACCTAGGTCAGAGGGTTCTCTCTGTCTCTGTCTCGGTCCTCTGTGTCTCATTTTGTTTGGGCTCGGTAAAGGGGAGCGTGTGCCTTGTGAATTAAGAGATTTAGTCACTTGTGGAATGACTTTATTTTATAGCGACTTCCTCCCCGACTGAGTGATGTTGCATGCATTGGTTGTATTTATAACTTAATAGCTTTTCTCAATTTTATTATACTTTTTATGATACTTGTGGCTTTATGGGACTTCATAATTTTTCTCAGATTCATTAAATTCAGCTGAGGGTGGAGCTAATGACAAGAAGCAGGTACGGGATTACAAGGCTAGCAGGTAGGGTGCCGCCCACCCTCTCCACCCCTCCCCTCTCCTCCCCTCCCTTCCCCTCCTTTCCCCTCCCCTCCCCAAACACTTGGCTTTTGCTGGCTGGTGGTGGTGATGGTGATGGGTCTGTGAGGTGATCTTGGCTTAGTTTCTCATCTGGGGGCTGGAATTTCGAAGAGAACCTGCCTGTAGAGCGCCCTGTCCAGAGTTAGCCCACCTCTGCTCATGGACTCCGATCTGACTTGGGTCCTCTCATTCTTTTCAGCGCTAATTCCTAGACCCAGAGACACTTCCAGCCCAGATGGCCAACTTTCCCATTTTACAAGTGAGGAAACTGAGGCCCAGAGAGAGGCTAGTGCAGAATTAGGAAAGGCAGACCCTGGTCTCCCTAAGTCCCAGCCCAGGCCTCTTCCACCTGGTCTCTGCTGACTCAGCAACAGCTTCACACTCTTCAGTTTAGCTCCCAATTTCCCTCCTCCTCCCAAACAATACCACCTGTTAAGACCCTCAGAGGGAGAGTATCATTCTAATAATTAACAATGGGGAGCACATGCCTTCTGTCCTTGAGTCCTCACAGCAGCCCCCACTACACTAGCTACTATGTTTATTTCCATTTTACAGATGAGGCAGAAGAGACACAGTGAGGTTAGAGTCCTTTGCAGTGACCACACCTGTGCAGTCAAAGCTCAGTAGATTATTTACAAATTTTTCCTGATGCCTTTTCTTTCTTTTTGTTGAGAGGAGGTGGGCAGGAAGAGCAAACAGTCTGCTGGGCCTTCAGGATGGGCTCTCTTCATTACTGAGCTGTGATCTTGTGGAGGGAGGAGGTGGCAGAGGAAGAGGTGGGTCAGCTAGGGGTGGAGGGTGCCCCCCCCCCGCCCATCTCTGTCACCCTGGGAACCTCTGGCATCTAGGAGGGTAGCCGCTACTCTTTGTGAGACAGAGTTCCAGTCCCCAGCCCTGCTCACAGACTCCCTGGGGGACTGCACGCCTCTTCTATGGTAAAAGCTCCAATACACTTACATATGAAGAAGTGCCGAACATGGTGGCCAAAGTGTCATCTGATTTACATTCCACAAGATAACACTTTTAACTCACAAAAGACGGTGCGTGTAATTGTGCAGCTCCCAAAAGTCATTTCAAGACTGAGCAAAAGATGAAGGTGAGATAGGCTGCATGACATCAGGCTTTCTGTCCCTTGGTTTGTTCCCCCTGGAGCTCCAGACTGGAGAGCGGTGCTTGGCACACAGTAGGAGCCCCAGAATCTTTGCTGCTTCACTGATGCAGGAAGGGTATCCCCACCCCCCCGGCTGCAAAGGGCCCCAGGGAGGCTCCAGCCTATTGCTGTAGGAGAAACACCTTCTCGAAACCACGCTGCAGAGTCCCTGTGGCTGTCAACCTATCCCATCTAGAGATCATGACAAATTGAGACCTTTGGTGGCTTTGGGGCCAGAGTGCTGGGGCCATGCCGCCCTGCCCCCTGCCCCACTCCTCCCCACCTCTTGCCCCATACCAGCTTTGGTGCTGCACACTGCTTTCCTTCCCTGCCCTTCTTCGGGCAGGATCTGCCTCCTTCAGGGAGTCTTCCTGGGCTGGACCTTGCCAACCCATAACCTCCTGACCCTGTTGCTCAAAGAACCCCTCTCGGTCAGAGTCTCCGGACTCTTGGACTGTGGACCTCCGTGGGGGAAGGAGCCCAGGAATCCTTGCAGAGGGACCATCTGATTCCCACACATGTCTACTGTTGCAGCCAACAGAGATTCAGTCTCGTTTATGTCTATGTTTTTATTTTTTTCCCCCAAGAATATGGTGATGAGTAATATTAAAATTCCTTTAAAAGTGTGCCTGGATTTACCATAGCTGTGAGCCATTAGGCACTTTCCCAGCTTACAGACGTTTCAAGGTAGAATGGCGAGTGTTCTTTTGAAGCTGGTGGGGTGTCCAGTAACTTTGGGGTGCTAAGGAAGATCTTTGGAGTCTGGAGCGGTGGACGGCCCTGCTTCAGAGGATACTATCTTGTTCTGTTCGCACCTGTCTGGGTCGCTACTCACGGGGCATGGCCCCGCTGAGATGTGCATGTGCTCAGAAAGCATGTTCGGTTTCTTGGATGAAACTAGCAGGATTGAGCCCTTAGAGGGCAGTGGGTGGAAAGGGTATGGAGTCAGGGGGCCTGGGTTCGAATCCTTGCTCTGTTAACTAGTGAGTCATCCCGAGCCAATCCATGACCTTTCCAAGCTTCGGTTTCTTTGCCTGTAAGATGAGTGGAATGAGGGGCACCTGGGTGGCTCAGTGGGTTAAGACTCTGCCTTCAGCTCGGGTCATGATCTCAGGGTCCTGGGATCGAGCCCCACATTGGGCTCTCTGCTCAGCGGGGAGCCTGCTTCTCCTTCTCTGCTTGGCTCTCTGCCTACTTGTGATTTCTTTAAAAAAAAAAAATGAGTGGAATGAAACCCAGCTCCAAGGGGTGGTGATAACCGGGTGTGTGGGGGGAAATCTTATAAATTATAAAGTGCCAAATCCAGTGTCATGTGGTAACCGTCACCCTTAACGATTTCTTCACATGCATGCCAGGGACACTCCGCAAGGCCGTTGGATAAAATAGGAAACATAGACCAACCAGCCAAATGGAAAATGAACTGGTCCTCCCTCCCCTGCTCCCACCTTGCTGCTCCCCCGCCCCTCCCCAGGCTGGAGCGAGAGTTGTGCCCCAAGCCCAGCCCTGCTTGGTGCCTCCATTACAGACCTCAGGTACATGGCCCTCAAGATGCATTTGTAATTTTTATTGTTATATCTTTTAATTTTATTTTGCTCTCCCTGCTGTCTTGAGCAGGGGAGATAGGGAGCTGGTATTTATGGCTGCTCCTGCGACCTACCTCTTAGAATGTATGTATCAGTTAATTTAATCTCTCCTGGTCTTATTTAAACTGTTTTCCTGATTCACTCTCTTCATTCTCCATCCGCAACCCCTCCTCCCCTCTCATCCCAGCCTCTTTTCTGTGGCTGTTTCTGGGCTCTGTCCCTTTCCTCCTCCTCCTCCTCCTCCTTCTCCTCCCCTCCCACCGTCTTTTTCCCCTGCTCCCTTCTCTTCTCCCTCCTGCCTTGCCTCTGGCCTGAGTCTTTCCAGCCCCGGGTTCTGGAGGGTGAGGAGGCCTCCTACATTGAGATTTGCTACAGTATTTTTCTGGTTTTTCTCTGTCTTGGTCTCTCTCTCTCTCTCTCTGCCCTGGTGCCTGATTGACATTTACAAATTACCCAGCTGAAAGTGTTCAATCCCTGACCCGCCTGTTTCTGTTCAGCAATGAGTGAGATTTGCAAGCATTTTGTCATATAATTACTGCAAATCCCTTGAAAATTTCCACAACAAGGGCCAGATGAATGGTAATTTGGGGGCCTCCAGCCCCCAGTTGCTGCTGCCAGACCACAACGGTCTGAGGCCAGAAATGCAAACTAGCCCCGCATGTGTGTGTGTGTGTGTGTACACATTTTGGAGGGGCTTCTGGGGGAGGGGGTGTCTCTGGTCATTTTGTTTATTTCCCCTAGAGATTTCTGGGAAAAAAACTTGAACGGCACAGACACACACGTTTCTCCACTTTCTTCCTTGTGGTGTGCCTGCTGTAAAATATGTGGATTGGGAGATTTATTTGCTTTACACGAGTGTATTTGTGCTGATTTTATTGTATTGACTGGGTGCATTTTTTCTGCGTTCTACTACAGTTTTATTGTGTGCCAGTCTCGGGCATACATCACCTGCATTGTTTTCTGCAAAAATTACACCCTGTTTCACTGTGTCTTGATAGGACTTACTACATTAGTACCTAAGTGGGGAGATTTGCTGTTGCCATAGCTGTCTCACCGCCTCCGCCCTCCCCCTACCCCGCATCTGGGCAGCACCAGGCACTTTGGGCTAGACACTTAGGCACTTGGCTTTCTTTGGCTGCGCTGTGGCCCCTGGACCTGGGCTGGGGGATGGACAATGGAGGAGGTGATTGTGTTGGCCATGGGGTCATGTGGTCATGTGGTCATGGGATTGAGGATGGAAGAGGTCATGCTGGGCACTTTGAGGACCCCATCCTCAAATAGGAGGACCCTGTTCATTTTTTTTTTTTTTTAACCAGGATTTTTTGTTAGATTCATCCCTGGAGTGTGTTCGTGGGCCTTTCGTGGTCTCTCCTGGGGATGAATGAGCATGATAAAGACCACGAGCTCCTTGCATAGGCATAGGGTTTGGCTGATATCTTATGGGATAGTTGTTCTCCCTATTTTACAGATGGGGAAATAGTAGCGTGGAGAGATGTGGTGCCTGGCCCTAGGCCACACACCTAGCAAGGGGTGGGTGGAGATTGGAGCTCATGACTGCTTGACTCCAGGGCCTGCTTCTTACCCCTTGTGGAAGTCCAGGAGGAAGGAGGCATGTACCTGGGACAGTGACTTAAGGCAAGGAGGGTTAAAGCTGGGAAGGGTCTTAAAGCCATCTTATCCACCTTCCTGCAAGATGGGGAAACTGGGGCATGGGGCCGTTTGTTGGTGTGTTAAGTGGAGGGGCTTATCTTCCTCCTCCTGGGACTGTTTATAGGGTCGGGGTCTGACTTCTGTGTTTCTGTCTGATCTGCCTGGCCACTCCATGGTGTGAGTGTGTGTGCGTGTGTGTGTGTGCGCGTGCGCGCGCGCGCACACACTTGCGCACATCAGGAGAGGGCAGTGAGAGCACTCCATATCCTGAATCGGTGGGTGAGATGGGTCACCCCTGCCATTCCCCAAGGTGCCTGTGGCCCTTCCATCTCCGTTCCCCTTCCCTGTGGTGCCTGAAGCCACCTCTTCTGTGACAGTGTTTTATGGGGGGTTAGTGGATAGATTAGGGTCTGCCCTGTTCCCAGATGTCTTCTCATTTGCACCCCCTTGCCCTGGTGGTCAGTGAGCACAAAGGAAATGTAAAGGATTGATTCCAACATCTCAGCCCCCTCCCCCAACTCCATACCACCTTTTTTTTTTTTAAGCCAAAGATTATATAATTAAATTAAAAGAAAGTGTGTCTTCTCACAAACTGTATTTCCTCACGGTAAAGTCCCATTTTTGAGGCGAGGTTGTAATATCATATCTAGAAATGTTTTCCTTTGGGTATTAGCTGTCTCTTCCAGTTAATTGTTTCTACCAGCATATTAGGAGCTGGGAAGAGCCACTCCCCCCACCCCACACCCCAGGCAGCACCTTCAGAAAGAAGCTGCTCACAGCACAGGCTGGGGCTCGGCTGAGGCTGGGAGAGCTGGCCGTCCAGGGGGCAGCCCTGGGAGATGCTCTGGTCACGGGGGCCCCTGTGGATGGGGAGGCCTCTGCTCCTCAGCCCACAGAGCTGCGCCCTGCCCTCTTATTTTATTTTATTTTATTTTATTTTATTTTATTTTATTTTATTTTATTTATTTGACAGAGATCACAAGTAGTCAGAGAGGCAGGTAGAGAGAGGAGGAATCAGGCTCCCTGCTGAGCAGAGAGCCGGATGCGGGGCTCGATCCCAGGACTCTGGGATCATGATCTGAGCTGAAGGCAGAGGCTTTAACCCACTGAGCCACCCAGGCACCCCTGTGCCCTGCCCTCTTGCACACACCTGTCTCCATGGGTGACCCAACCCCATGTCAGAGACATGCTCGTACTCACAGACATCACAAACAGGGAGGCAGATGAACTGCCCATTTTAGACACTGACTCAGTTATGCAAACAAAGGCACACAGGCCCTTTACATGGAGGGCATTGTTGCAAGTGTGTGTGTGTGTGTGTGTGTACATATAGAAGATACATGAGATATATCTATATATCTCTATCTCTATCTATATATATATCTTCCTAGCAAATTGAAATCAGGTCCTGGCTTTGGAGTCAAGAAACCAGATGCCAGCCTTCTGTGTGACCTCAGGCAACTCCTTTCCCTCTCTGGGCCCAGTTCTCTCTCAGTAAGGGATTCACTGGCCCCAAGTCCCTGTGACCCTCCTTCTCTCTACTAGGTTGTTTGCTTCTCTCTCAGGCAGGAGGTGTCTCTCCCTCTTCCTGACCTCCAGCCCCTGCTCTGTCTTGGGACACTCAATGTGGCCACACTTCCTCTGACCAGTCTGGGTCCCCAAGGCCTTTCCTCCCAATGCCAAGAAGCCTGTGGTGTCCAGAGGAGAGCCCAGTGCAGGCCATGAGGATGGGAAAGTAGGCTGTGGGTGAACTGACCATGACTCTTCTTCTCAACAGCTACCAAGGCCATGAGCAGACAAGCCTGAAATCTGAGTTTGGTCTAGAAGCTGTACGGGATCTCCTGGGTACCCCCACTCCACTCCTGACCCTCCTCTAAGAATCTCCATGCAGTGGAAGGGTGAGATAGTTCATCCCACCAACTTGGAGCAGAATCAGTAAAAGTCCCAAGGTTGGCAGAGGACAGAAACAGGAAGGAGGAGTGAGGCTGTGCAGGAGGCAGGACCCACAGGAATGTTGGGGGTTCTCAGCCAGCGGGTCACTTGCACCTCCCCTAGGATGAGGTTCTTGGTCAGTTTCCCTTGACCTTGCCAGAAATGCCAGTAGGACAGTTCAGGGGCAGGTATTTGTACTTGTGTACTAGACGGATTTACATAGCATCCCCTTCTTGACTTCCCCCTAAATCACACCCTCCGTGGTGTGGGGGAGGAAGGGGGAGCTCAGGGTGGTAACCAGGGGCAACCCCTCCCTCCCTCCCTCATCCCGTTAGTGCCACTGAAGAGCTCTCCAGGGCCAGCGAATCACCCACATAATTATCCCTGGAGGTAATGGGCTTGGAGAGGTGGGGGTGGGGGTGCGGCCTAGGGTGGGAGGGAGCTCAGGATGAGGGGTTTGTTGAGGCTGAGGGAACAGAGGGATCCGTGGGAGGTGGACAGGGACGGGATCTGGGAGCTGGGCCGGTGTGAATCCCAGCTGCTAAGCCCTCCATTCCCTGCTCCCCCAAGAATCAGATTTGAGGACCAAGTTTGTCTTCTGTTGCGTGGTTTGAAACGTGTGTGTGTGTGTGTGTGTGTGTGTGTGTGTATGTGTGTGTGTGAGAGAGAGAGACAGACACACAAAGAGAGAGGTAATAAAGGGTTAAATTGATTGAACGGGGGCTTTCCAGGGCAGTGGGGAGGGAGGATCTTTGAGGATGGAGCTAACTTCTGAACACAGGCCCCAGGTTACAAGGCGAGACTGGGGAGCCGGGTCCAATGGGTGGTCTATGTCAGCGTCTGGATGCTTCTCTGCCTCCCGCCAACTCAACCCAGCTCCAGCACAAATTTGCATTTAAATAGAGATTTTTTTTTTTTTTTTTTTTTTTAATGAGAAGGACCCAAGGGAGCCCCCAGACTATTAAGTTTTCTTCTGGGGGCTGTGCAGAGCCTTCTTCATTTGCCCCTCCGCCCCAGCCTCCCAGCCCTCCTCCCCCAATTGTCATATTATTCTGCGGCCATATATTCTGAGGGCCAGATGAGGCCCGAGCTCTGACAATCTGAGGGCACTTGTGGGGACAATGGGGCCGGTGCTCTTGGGAAGATAGAGGACGCGTAGTGCTCAACCCGATACCCCTTCTTCTTTGTCTGCTGGGGCCTGAGCACCCCACCCTTTAATTTCTCTTTGCTGGCCCTGGGGAGGGGAGGGGCCTGGCCTGGGGGTCCTGCTGCAGGCTCTGGGCTGTAGGCCGTGATGGCAGAATCGCGTCGTCCTTGTATTGGGCAAGGTGCGTTAATTAGGAGTCCAGAGACTTGGTTTGAGTCCTGGCTCTGCCATTCCCATGCTGTGTAGCTCTTTGTAAGTCACTCAACCTCTCTGAGTCTCAGCATCCTCATCTGTGGAATGGGGCTAACAATAGAAGCCTCCTGTGGGGTGAGTGTGAGGTTGAATGAGATAACGCGGTAACAGACTAAGCATCGTGCCCAGCACCGGGTACGCCTCCAATGATCAAACTGGGAGATTTGGGTAGAGGAAGATTTCGAGGAGCAAGTCGACGCTGTGGAGAAAGAGAGGGATGTAAGGTCGAAAGATCGGCGTAGTTTCTCCTGCTGCTCTCCTTATAAACTGTGAGGCTCTCCCTGCTCTGGTTGAGATGTTCTCATCTGTAAATTGGAGATTCTGAGTTAAAACTCACCTGAAAGGGTTCTCATGAAGGGTAGGTGATCCAGCCAGGGCTCCGGGGCCCCTGGCACCCAGTAGATTCTCAGTAAAGGTTAGCTCTCTCCCACCTTCCCTTCCACAGGGTGGGTGAGCCCGAAAGGTATTCCGGGCACTTTGGAAATGTTTGTGAGGACTGGGGCCAGGGCAGACCCTCAGCGGTCTGAACCTTGAGGGGAGAGGCCCTCGGGTGCCCATCTGGGGCTTGAAAGCCCTAGATGAGAAAGGAGGCCAGCTCTGCCCCGCCTTCCCTCCTCCCGGGGACAGACCCTGATGGTGGGGACATGGCTTTGTGTGTTTAGGGGGTTCATGGGAAAGGAAGTGTCAGTGTGAGTGTGGCTGACAGCTGAGGAGCTCGGGAGGGAAATCGAGGGAGAAAAGGTCAGTTTGGGCAGGCTCCCTCTACCCCCGGCTCCCATCCCTAGTTCCGGGGGAAGGAAATGAGACATGACAGGTCCCTGGCCACCTGGGATGGGCTGAGAGAGGTTGGCATGGGAGAGGAAGTATGGGTGTATCACCTGTTAAGCCCGATTCACCGCTCGCCCCCAACCCCAGAGGCTGACGGGCCCAGATGGGTCCTGGCGTCTCAACTAGCAGAGTGACAGTGACAAGTTCTTTGATTAGAAAAACCTCCGAGGATGAGTCCCCCCACCCCCAGACTCCTCCTCTCCCCCTTCCTCTCCTTTCGTTTTTCCTTTCCTTCCTTCCCTTCCTCTTCCTCTTTTTCATGTCTGTTTCTATTTCCTTACCTCTCTCTTTAAAAAAAATTTTTTTAAAGACTATATTTATTTATTTGACACAGAGAGAGGCAGTGAGAGAGGGAACACAAGCAAGGGGAGTGGGAGAGGGAGAAGCAGGCTTCCCACCGAGCAGGGAGCCTGTTGCGGGGCTCGATCCCACGACCCCGAGATCACGACCTGAGCTACCCAGGCACCCCAATCTCTTTTTTTTTAATTTTTAAGGAAATAATGTCTCACAGGCAGAGTTGAAGAGCCTTTTGGTCAGACCTGGCTAGCTCAGAACGTGGCTCTGTGAGAATCAGGAAAAGGTGACCCCTTTGGGAAGCTCCAGCCCCCAGCCTGGTGGGGACCATCTGTGGAAGTGGAGGGTGCTTTCTGTGAACGAGGCATCCTTCCGCCTGGTGGGCGCAGCCTCCTAGCAGGCTGTGGCTTGGCCAGTGCTGGGAAGGCTGGACTTCAGCCCTCACTTGTCCCCTTGGGCAGCAAGCGACCTGCATCCCTGCCCCCCCTTCGGGGGCCCTCCTCTATCTTGATAAAATTGTGGTACAATTCACATCCATGGTTTGGTATTTGCTCCCTTTTCTTCCTCCTTCTTCAGTTCCTTTCTCTTATCTCTTCCCCTTCTCCCATCCGAGCTCATCTCCTCCCAGAACAAGTCTTACACCTGTCTTTTGCATGTCTGTGCATCTTCGTGGGGCGAGTATAGTTTGTGTGTACCTTACGTCTCCTCTTGGGATGAGGGCCTTCGTGTCCGTCTCTGAGGGCTTGGCGTGTCGGAGGTGCTCAGGATCGTGTGACTGGTCTGTGTGTGTCCCTGGGTGTCTCTGTGTATCTCAGCTCTCTGGACCCCCAACCATTCCCTCACCGGAGCTTAGAAGGGAGAGGGAATTAGAAGGGGACCTCCAGAGGTTGAGGCCTTATGCCCTCCAGTCCCCTCTCAGTCCCTTCCTAGCCCATTGGGTTAGTTATAGTTTCTCCATGATACTCCGTCTTCCACAGAGCCCACGAGAAGGGCAAACTGAGGGCCTGCCTTTCCCTGCCTGCATGGGCCTCCAGGTAGGTCCCTGTCTCCTTCCCTCCCCAGGGCTCCTAAGGCCTCCAACACCAGAGATCCTAGGGCCGGGGCGGGCGGGGGAGGGGGCAGAGAGGAGGAGGTGAGGGAGACTGCAGAAGCCGGGCAGGGGCTGGCGGCCCCTGGGACCCCTTTCCACAAGGACAGAGGCGGCACCAGCTGCTCCACAGAAGAAATATTCCCCAAAGTCAGAGTGGTCGTCTCGTATTTTAAGTGGTCCTTATTTATCACCGTCCTCCTGGGCTCCCTTTCGTGGCAAATGATGATAAAAGACAGCAGTGGAGGGGGCGCGGGGGGCTGTTCCCGGCCGGCCCTGCAGCTGTTGGAGGTGGCAGCGCCCGGGGAGGGGCAGAAAACAGCAACACATGGGCACAGACACACACACACAGATTCAGCTACGACGATGACATGGCACACAGGCTGCTTGCACACACGCATACACCAGCGACATGAAGAACCGTGAGTGTCCACGGTTGGACACATGTCCAGGTGCAAACCTATACCAATACACAGGTCCGGCGATGGACACATGCCAGCACGTACTCAGGTGCCACACACGTGCACGCTGCCCGAGACGAGCATGTGCCCACGTGCCCGCCCTGGGGACTCACGCACCCTCGCACCCACTGTGTATAGATAATCGGGACGTTCAGTGGGTTTCTAGGCTTCTATGCCTTAAGTGGCCTCTGTGTGTGCAACTGCAGAGTAGGTCCCTTCCACACCCCGGCAGACGTGTGTACGCACACGCATTCACGCGCGTGGATGGGCAAATGCGCTCACGGTCCAGTTGAAAAAAAAAAAAAAATGAACATCAGACCTTGCCTCACACCGTGCACGGAAGGTAACTCAAAATGGAGCATAGGCCTAAGTGTAAGACAGAAAAACAGTAAAGCTTCTGGAAGGAAACACAGAAGAAGGCGTCCGCGGTGTTGGGACAGGCAGAGCTTTCTCGGGTAGAACATGGTGATGGCTGGCGTGGGATAGTTTTAAGCAGGGGCTTTGAAATCAGAAAACATCTCGTTGATCCCTGTTTTATTACGTAGCAGGCTGTGTCAACCCTGGCTAAGTTACTTGCTTGCTACTGGTTGGATGCCCTGGACACGGAAGGTATTAGTCCTACCTGCCCCTCCGGATGCCTGCAAAGCCCAGAGAACTAAAACGAGTGAAAATGAAAAGCTGCGACCTGCCAGACAAAGATAGGCTAAATAGAAAAAAAAAAAAAATCAGTTTTGTGTATTGTAATTATTCACACTCATCTACCTAGGCACAGCTCCTAACCAGCAGTCCATGACCCCTACACCTTCCAGCCTAGGTGTGTGTGTTGGGGGGGGGGGGCGGGCGTGGGGAAGTGGACCTTCTCCCTACCCAGGGAGGCCCCCTCCCTGTCCCACACCTTTCTCCATATTAGCCCCCCAGTTGCCAATCAACCTCCCTCCCTAGCCTTAGCCCATTAGCACGGTTCCCTGGGGGAATCTATTTTTTAAAGGTTATTAGCAGATTATTGGTTCTTTATCAACCTCCAGGCCCCAATCTCCAATCTCCCAATGAAGCCATTGTCGCCTAATAAGATGCACTTGATGATCTTGGCGTGGAGGTAGTAGAGGGCCCGGTGGGGGTGGGGCAGCCAGAAGGAGGGAAGGGTTAACAGCACCGCCCCAGCCCCCCACCCCCTTGGTCCTCAAATAGCTGAACTACTGTATGTTGTAGTTTTCAACTGCAAATCATCTTTAATAGCAGACATCACGGGATGGCTCATTACATTAAGCTATTTTTCATGCTATCTGCTGTAATATCCTCTAATCCAATGCGTTTCAAATCACCTCGGGCTAAAATAAGAGACATAGCGATGTAATAGCCTAGTGTATTAGTGGGTTAATTGCCCTGTTGTACTCTTTCTAGTAGCTATCTCTGGAATGACTTCTATATTAATTGTAAATTGCTTAATACATTTAACTCCTTGCCATCGCCCCGTCCCCTAACGAAGGAGGCCACTACCCAGTTGCTCTATGGGAGGGTGTGTGTGTGTGTGTTTTGTGGGTGCTCCTTTCCAACCCTGGCCCACCTCTGTCTTCACAGCCCTGGCTGACAGAGAGGGTTGGAACACACTTCCCAGGTTGATGAGGGGAAGGGAATGAGATGCAGTTACTGAACGCCTGCTATCAGCCAGGCCCTGGGCTAGGTCCTTTCACCAAATGCGGTCTCCTTGGAACCTCGTAAGACCCTGAGCAGTGGCAATCTTCTCTCCAGAGGTCATGTGACTCGTTCAAGGTCACAGAGCTAAGACCTGATGAAACTGGATCTGTGGCCAGACTTGAGGGCTCCTGGAACCACAGTGTTTGTGAGCGGGACAGGACCCTGGTAGGGCTTTGAATACTATGTCAGCTGTGGTCAGTAGGGTCCTGGGCAGGACCCTGTGGTCTGGAGGGGAGACACACTGACCTTGACCTGAGGGGTTACTTCATCTGATGGATGAGACAGAAGCCTCTGTTTGGTGAGCTCCTGTCTGATGGCAGAACAAGATCCCTTGACAAGGGAACGTTCCCAGACACAAAGGGGACACAGCCCATTTTCTGGAAAGCCCCCAATCTGATGGGAGGGATACAACCTCTGTCCTGGGGGCTCTTTGGTCTGATGAGGAAAGCAATTTCTGTCCCCAGGGGACCCCTCAGTCAGATGAGGGGCATGCCAGTACCAATCCCACTCATCGACACACAGCAAGCAAAGATAAGGTACAAAAGAATAAATCCGAGGCCGAGGGAATGGCCATCGCCAATAGTGTGCTCTGAGGATGAGGGCAGACCTGGGTGGGCCCTTTGGCGTGTCTGGTGCTTCAGACCCAGACTGGGCAGGGGCCCTCCTGGTGGAGGGGTGGGGGGGGCGGTGAGGGGGTGAGGATGTGTGTGTGTCTCAGCTCAGTGCCTTCCTCTCCCAGGACAGATGTTCTCCCCATTTCCCTCTGGGCTGACCCCCTCCTGTGACTGACTGGAGGGTGGGGGTGCCTCAGGCCATGGGGGTGTTTGTGTGGAGACCTCCTCCTCTCTGGTTAGGTGCCAGCAGCCCCCACCTGCTCCCCCTTCTCCAGAGAGGCCTCAGATGTCCTGGGTGGCCTGCATCTCCTCCCACCCCTCCTGCCCTTGTCCCCTCTGGAGGGAGGACCAGGGGAGATCCCCGAGGGGAGGCAGAGGAACGAGAGAGATCAGGGAGAGAGATCAGGGAGGGGAAGGGGTGAAGGAAGGGAGCGGGGCTAATGCAGCCATGTCAGAACAGAGCCACTGAGATGGGTTAAATGGTCGCCTACCGCAGAGTAGCACTTTTCCCGTACGTACGCACGCTCGCGGCGTGGTGAGTGACATTCCGGAGGGAGTTACTGGATCAAAACCTATGCACGTTCCGCGTGCTCGGGGCCCGCGGCGGGGCGGAGGGACCCACCCGGAAAGTTGCTGTCGCACAGCGGCCGCCTTGTTTCCGCCGGTCCGGGTGTCCTGCGGCCCCCCGCTCTGGGCTGCAACCTAAGCTGGACGCCCGTGCTGAGTTTGGAGCGGGCACTGTGGCCGCCCGGTCCCCAAGATAGGGCTTCGGGACAACAGAGAGAGCGAGAACGAAGAGGAGGAAGGGGAAGGGGCGCGGAGAGGAAGGGGGGGGGCACCGAGGGACCGCAGGCGTGCCCTCCTCGGGTCTTCCCGGTGGCGGCGGGGGGCCGGCGGCGGCTTTGTTGGCGGCCGCTCGCGAGCAACCTTGAGCGCGGGCACTGCGACAGTGATTTAGGTGCTGGCATTGGAGCGTGAAGGTAAATGGCCACATTTCACCGTCAGAAGGTGAGCCAGCGGCGCCCGCCCCTGCCCTTCCCCCAAGGCCTCGGCGGGGTGCGGGTGGGCGCTCCTGCCCACCCTCCCTGGACCCGGGCCCCAATTCCCAGGCTGCCGCAGGAGGGATCCCTGTCGCCCCAGCTGCTCCCCTACCCCCACACTCCTCCTGGGTCGGGAGACTGAGTGCACCCAGAGCACCGAGGAGAGGGCTTCCTTAGCCTGGCATCTTCAGCTCCGGCTCTTTGAGGGCCCTTTGCCTCTGTTGGGCGAAGGGTGGGTGGGTGCTGTCTGATGTGCAGGGAGCTCACATACTCTCCCTTAACTCCTCCAGAGGCTCCGGAGGCAGGGCCTGCCTTATGTCCACAGTGCAGATGTGGAAACTGAGGCTCAGAAGGTTAAGGGAGCTGCTGAAGGCTGTGCAGCTGGGAAGGGCTAAGGAGGCTGGGGGCTCAGGTCCAGGGGACTTTTGAGTCCCCGTGGAGCCCTCTCTCCCCCAGTACATTGCCTTCAAGAGCTCTGGGATCTAGATGAGGGTGCAGGAAACGAGGCCTCCAGCCAACCTTCTGCTGTTTGGAGGTGTGGTTATAAAAATTAACACGTGGTCTTGCTATTTAAAAAATCCAGAAATGTGGGTGTGATTAGGTAACCCTTCAGCCTGTCCTCTGTACCCTTTTTTCTCTTTTGGACCCAGATTTCTTTGCCCCTCCTGCCTCATGCTGCCACTTGAGCCCACCAGTTCTGAGTCAAGCACATGTGAGAGCAGTGCTGAGATGAGTAATTTATTCACTTTGCTATCTTGCTGAAAAAGAGAGGGAAGCAGAAAGAGGACCCAGCGGGGAGTATGTGGGCAGTGCTTGAGCTGGGGCATAACATGGCAGGAGAGTTCCCAGCCCCTCACTTTCCAGACTTGGGACAGGGATGTAGAGTGAAAGGGAGAATGGAGGGGAGCTGGGGGAAGAGTAAGTCCAGGGCTCAAGGTCTTGGCCAGGGAAGCCTTCACAGAGGCCTCAAACCAGTGGAAGGGAAACAGCTCCCTGGGTTCCCCCCGCTCCCGGGGCAGCTTTGGTTGTTATTACCCATAATAGCTGCTTTGTGTGGGCACCTGCTATGTTAGGTATGCCTTTAATCATGCCAGCAACGCTGTGAAGTTCCTATTGTTATCCCCATTCTATAGGTGAGAAGACTAGTCCCTTGTTCTAAGACTCCATTGCTGAGAGGTGGTAGAGCTGGGATTGGACCCTGGTTCCATTAACCTTAAAGACTCTTCTCTCTGTAGCCCACTGCCTCTCTCCTCCATGTCTGTGTCACAGGGGTTGGGAGGGGGAGCCCACCCAGAGCCTGATGGGAAAGGAAGCTGGCATGTACCTTCTGGTCAGGGCAGAGAGTAATTGGGTGAGGTCTGAGTTCTCAGGTGCTCTCTGGGCTCCTGCTCAGGAGGGTTACCCTTAACCCTGGGCAGACCAGAGGCAGAGGTGGACAGAAGAATAGGGTCTTCCGGCTGTGACCTGAGGGGCTGTAGGTTCTGGGGTCTCAGGAGAAGATGTCCTGGAAGGGGCCTGGGTGGAGAGAGAGGTTACCGTTCATGGTCTAAAACACTGTCAGAGGGGCCAAAGAAACCAAGCAGACATCCTATGGGGGTGGAAGGTTGGTGTAGACATCCGAGGGAACCCATCCTCCCTGGGATGGGGCCTGGATAGGAGCCAGACTAGCCACAGGACCCAGCCGCACTGCAGGCTGAAGTCAGGCCCAATCTCAGAAAGTTCTAGTTCCTCAGACCCCAATGACTATGACAACTTCTACTAGCTACCATTTATTAAATACCTACTATGTGCCCCAGGCTAAGCCTTCCCTTAATCCTGACCACCCTTGTATGCAGTAGGAGCTATTATTCACCCCATCTGACAGATGAGTAAACTCTCCCGGGTCTGCTTTCAATGCCCATGGGGGTGAGCAGGAGGGCACGGCATGTAGAGAGGGGCTTCCAAACCCTTTTAATCTCAGCACAGGGCCTGGCTCCTGGAAGCCCTCCACAGTTACAGCTGTTACTGTTCTTGGCTTCAAGTGGGCCCTCTCGCCTTTCAGCTCCTTATTTCTGGGCTCGGCTCTGAGCGCCTGGAGTCCAACTTCCTATCTGGGGCTTCAGGGTATACCTCTCCCTCTCAACTTTTTCTCAGTCTGCCTCTGTGTCCCCATCTGGCCCAGGATCTGGGGAGACGCATGTGGGAGAATGTGGGAGCGTGTAAACATGCCAGAGAGGGAGTGTGTGGTTTGAGACGTGTCGCTTGTCCTGAGAAGGAGGCCAGGCAGAGGGCAGGGATGCGTATTCCCTGGAAAGTCCTTCCCAGGGCAGGGTCTGATCCTAGGTCCAGGATTTTCCCAGCTCCCACCAGGATTACCCCAACCCCACCACATGGAACAGTCACATGGATGGAAGTGGGCTGTGTCAGGCTAATTTCTGTTCTTTTCATTGGTCTTCACATGGGTGATGAGACCAGGGTTCTCCTTCTGGGTTCTCAGCTCCCTGCTGGGCCCACTCTGGTCCTTAGAACCCTTGATTTGCCCCATGCCACACTTGTCGGAGATCCAGACTACCGCTGGTCCAACCTGGTCTTTTGAGAGATAAGGAGAGGGAGGCGCAGAGAAGGAGAGTGATTTGCAGAAGGTCACACAGCGAGTCAGCAGCAGGTGTCCAGATGATGCTAGGGAAGACAGCCAGATGAGAATCTCATAGGGACTCCACTTTGGAGGGGTCCTGAATATTGAGGGTGCCCCGCCCTCCTATTTCCTGGGGTGTTGTCAGCTTGAGCCCTGGCCACCGCCTCCCTCTCCCCACATACCGGGCGGAATTGTCTTAATGCAGCAAATTGTTCATATGTGTGTAAGCAAATATCTCTTGAAATTATCTCTTATCACCAAACAGGCTGTGATGCTTACCGGCTGGAGGGCTGGGGTTGTCTTTCAATCCACTGGTGCCGGAGAGGGGGTAGGGAAGGGGGGCTGGCTGACACCAAAAATAAACCAGCGGAGCGGGGATGGTTGTCGCGAGGGGCAGAGCGAAGTTGTCAGGCAGCGAGAGCGTGTGAGGCGGCAGGACGATAATGTGGCATGACACTTCTGAAATGAGCGGCCCGTTGCCATGGTGAGCAGCCAGGAGGGACCGGCTCTCCCGAGGCTGAAATAAAACACGCTTTAAATGATGTTTGATTAGAATTTAGATCATGTAACCGAATACCTCAGTCCTTCTCTTCCTTGTGCTTTTCTGCTTTTCTGCTCAGTTCTATCTTTCTTCCCTCCATCCCCTCCCCTCCCCCACCCCGGGGCAGAGACACACACACGCACACGCACATGGGCACACACACACATGCAGTGTGCACACACACGTGTACACACACGCACCCACACGTCCTCCTCCTCCCCCTCTTCTCCTCAGTTGTTCTACACCTTGGCAGACCTTGTTTCAGAAAATCCAGCTCAGAGCAGATGCCAAGGACCCCTGGGGTGGGGGGGGTCAGAGCGCTGGTCTCAGGGTCACGCATCTGAGTCTCTGCTTTTCTGCTCTAATGACAATAGTCCTGCAACAATTCGAATGGTCTAAGCCTCTTGGCTGTGCAGCCCTTTATCCTCCACAAAGCTCTTTCAAATGCAAGCGCACATGTTATTCTCATCACAGCGCTTTGCCGCTTTGCCTCGCTGCAATCATGCCCATTTTCTAGATGAGGAAGCTGAGGCTCAGAGAGGCCCAGTGTCTTGTCCAAGGTCACACCTGGCGGGGGTGGAGCCCAGCGCTTCTGTAGGCTGTCCTTTGGACTCTTAGGAGAAACCCCTACAGGAGGAAGGGAGCACAGCCCGCGCTGTCCTCTGGGCCCTCAAACCTTTGCTGGTCCGATGAGTCTGCTTTTGGTTCTGATCTGTGTGAACCCTCCGAAGGACGGGCAGAGAGACCCCAACCTGCTTCCGGAGGAATTTGGGACACGTTTTGTGATTTTCTGGCCATGTGTCCCGCTTTTTTTGTTTGGCAACAGATTGGTATATATTCCTAGTGTTTCTTCCAAAGTATGCTGCCCATGAGGGGCAGAAAACCAGTACTGGGGCTGCTCATCACCTAGAGGGGGACGTGGAGGGCAGGCTGGCACAGAGACACATGGCAGAATCCCCGTCGTCTCGCACCCCACACCTCCTCTGAGGCCCTAGGCAGGTTATCAGTTTCCTATTTCTGTCTCAAAGAGATGAGGCTTGACCCAGTGTTCATTTTCCCTGGCTGACCAATGTGTCCTGATCGTCTCACCCATCCATTCAGTCCCATAGCCATTGTGGACTGGGTCAGCACCAGCTGTGGGCCAGGACTCCTGCCCCAAGGACAGGCCTGGTCTCCACCCTCATGAATGTGGGACTTTGTGGGCCAGGGGCAAGGTGCCTAGAGACAGACACCCAAACCTGCACACACACACACACACACACACACACACACACATACACACACACGCATACTCACCCCCCCCACCCAAATAACAGAGTCTCCTTCGGTGCAGAGTGTGAAGAATTCCAATCGAAGAGGGAGCAAAGTGCTCTGGGAATGTCAAAGATGGGTGACTCCTTGTGTCTGCCGGGGATCCAGAAGGGCTTCTCAGAGGAGGTGATGTTTGAAGGAAGAGTAGGAGTTCTCCAAGGGGTCAGACAGCCCAGGAGAAGAGACCTCAATGTGCAGAGATCCACCCTTCCCCAGCAGAGTGGAAACTCCCTGGAGAGACTGTGAGTGTCCCACAAGACTCCAAGCTTTTGGAAGGTAGAGACTGAGCCCCTGCACACTTCTCCCCAGACTGGGGGTTCCCTGAGGGTGCGGCGGTATTTTCTATTTCTTTTGTCTGTTGCTCTAAAAAAAAAAGTATTTATATCTTCGTATCTTGTTTGCTCTGCAAAGCTGGGACCCTGCCTTAAATGTGTAAGTGTCTGGCCTCCCTAGGGAGTGCCTTCCTAAGGAGTGCCTTCCTAGGGCAGCAGATGACCCCTTACATACAAATGATTATATACAAATGACGCGACATTTACCGAGTACTTATTGTGTGCCTGGCATTGAGCTAAATGTTATTAACTCCTTCCATCCTTACAACAGCCCTATGAGGTGAGTACCAGCATTGTCCCTATTTTACATTTTCAGATGGAAAAACTGAGGGCCTGGGAGGTGAATTAACTTGTCCAAGGTCACACAGCTAGTAGGGGGGTCGAGTCTAGATCCCAACGTAAGCAGTCAGACTCCAAAGCCCACACCCTAGCCTGAATTCTTACAAATAGATTTTATTTACCTGTTAAACCCATGAGCTCAGCTTCCCCTTGTGAGGTGGGGGAGTGGTACTTCACCAGCAACAGCAACTGCCCAGAGTTTCCAGGGCCGGAAAGAGCAGGTCGGATGGGGGGCTGGGGGGGGGTTGGCCACTGAAACCAACGCAGTAGGTGGTAGTGACAAGGGCGGGGAGAGATTCGGGCTGCAGAGACATCCATCGCCTAGCCCCTTCCCTTGGCCTCCTCCGTCCCCCATCTGGTCTTTGCCAATGCTTGACTCCAGCCTTTTCCTTCCAGCCCCACAGCCCCTGCCCTTGGTTAGCCTTGACCACCCTGCACCTGCCTCCACTGGCCACCAGTTAGCTTCCTATAGTTTAGATTTGATTACTTTATTCCTGCGTGCCACAACCTTCCACGTGTCCCTGTGACCCAGGGGCTCCTGCGGGATCACCCAGCCTGCTCTGGGGCCCCCTCAACATGACCTGGTCCCAGACTACCTTTCTGGCCTTGTCTCTCTCAACTCGTCCCGTTCCAGACCGGTCAATTCTTTTTTTTTTTTTTTTAACAGTATTCTTTTTTTTTTTTTTTTGAAAGATTTTATTTATTTGAGAGAGAGAAAGAGAATGAGATAGAGAGAACATGAGGAGGGGGAGGGTCAAAGGGAGAAGCAGACTCCCCGACTCCAGGATCATGACTTTAGCCAGAGGCAGTCGTTTAACCAACTGAGCCACCCAGGCGCCCCATTAATTTTTTTTTTAAGATTTTATTTATATATTTGACGGACAGAGATCACAAGTAGGTAGAGAGGTGGGCAGAGAGAGAGAGGAAGCAGGGTCCCCGCTGAGCAGAGAGCCTGATGTGGGGCTCGATCTGAGGACCCTGAGATCATGACCTGAGCCGAAGGCAGAGGCTTAACCCAGGCGCCCCCCAGACCGGTCAATTCTTGCTGTCCTTTCTTCTCCACACCTGGGCAGACTCAGAGTGCCCTCCAGGAGAGCTCTCATTCATCCCCTAGCCAAAGGCCTTTTTTTTTTTTTTTTGGTGTGCTGAGTTTTCCCCACTCTGGAACATCCTCCCTGACCAGAAGGTTATGTCTTAGTCAATTCGAAGTGCCTTACTCGATACCATGAACTGGGTGGCTTGAACAATAGGAATTTGTTTCTCACTATTCTGGGAGCCCAAGGTCAAGGCACCAGCCTTGACACATGGTGAGTGTGTCCACTTCCTGGCTTGAAGAGGGCTGCCTTCTTGCTGTGTCCTCCCGTGGTGGAGATAGCACTCTGGTATTGCTTTGTCTTCTTCAGATGGCCTTAATCCCTTCATGGGGCCATACCCTGGTGACCCCATTAAGCCTAATTACCTCCCCAAAGCCCCACCTCCAAATACTATCACACTGGGGATTAGGGCTTCAGCACACGGATTTTGGGTGGGCACGGATGTTCTGCCCACACAGCATGTCTGTCATATGTCACAGGGACACATTCAGATCCCCATGCTGACCAGTTGTTTCTGGATATTTCTTGAACTTGGCCATGAGCTCCTTGAGGAGCAAACTGTGCGCAACCATCATTGTGTTCCTGTGTACCAGACAGGAACACCCACCCACGACAGGACCAAAACAAAGTTTACCCCCGAGGATCCCCAGCCTTTACCCTTTCTCTGCTGCCAGGGGAGTTTCTGTGTGTCGTTCTCTTTAGGCCCCAGTTGCTCTGTCAGGGGTAGTGGGTTGGAAGGGAAATTGAAAGAAGCCCAGAAATCTCAGCTTAACTTCCTTCAGAAGAGGCAGAGCATCCCTCCTGGTGAGAGGACCGAAGAGGATACAAGGGGGAGAGCAAGGAGGGGCAGCCACCTGCAGGGGGCTGGGCTGGGTGAACCTTAGGGGAGACTGAGGCACCACGGCTGAGCTGCAGGGGGCAGGGGACAGTGGGCGATGGGGGAACAGGGCTCCGGGAAAGACTACTTCGTTTGAGGATTTGATTTTGGATTTTGAGATGCTCGGACCGCATTTTCATGTGTTTTGGCGATGGATCGCTGTTTTCCTCTGAAGACCACACCACGCGGAGACCTGCTTCAGGGGGCCCGTGGTTAGCTGGGTGATGCTGTGTTTTGGACACTACACGCCCTGGGGCCAGGAGCTACCTTTCTCTGGATTGTTCCCAGTTCTCAGAGCAGTACAGCAAGGTCAGTGAGAGGAGTGATGAGAAAACTGAAACACTGAGGGGAGAGAGAGAGAGAGAGAGGAAGAGAGAGAAGGGGGTGGTTCTGGCCCTGACTTAGACTTTTAATCCTTGACCTCTAGCCCCACAGTTCTATTGTAGGATGGGGCCACCGTGGCCCTAAAGCTCTGTTTTGTGGGAGATGTAGTAGGTTCATCAGGCTAGAAAATGATTATATCAGCTCCACTCTGTCTGCGGGGTCAGAGGGGGCCCAGGCCCACGTCTCTGCAGCTGTGAGAGTCCAGATGACATGGGACTCACGAGCAGGGGAAAGCCCTCCTATAAGCTTGAAATGGGAAAACATGGAGGTTGTTCTGAGAGATGTGCTGAGGGAGATACTGGGCAACTGGGTTACAGATCGTGAGGCCCTGTGGCCGTGAACGACCTTGATTGCATGAGGCACTGTGTCAGCAAGCCTCTCCTGTTAGTGTGTGGGACCCCTTTGGGGAGGGGTAACCTTATAACTAAGAATAACTTTATTTGGGGGTGAGAAGGAAGACTTGGTTCAGCCTACTATGGGAGGGATGGCCAGGGCTTGGAGGTCAGCAAATCTAGTATCTAGGACCCCCAAATTTGGCTGTAGGAGAGCCCTGAAATTTTGCTGTCTGCCTCGGTTTCTCCACTGATAAGCTGTGGAAGCAAGAGCCCATGTTGCTCACCTCAGAGGATGCCGTGGAACTGTTGATGATTTGGGGGGTGCCCAGCTGGCTCAGTCAGTTTAGCATCTGACTTTGGCTCAGGTCATGATCTCAGGGTCCTGGGATAGAGCCTGACATCAGGCTCCCTGCTCAGTGGGGAGTCTCCTTCTCCCTCTGCCCCTTCTCTTGCTCATGCTCTCTCTCTCTCTCAAGTAAATAAATAAAATCTTTAAAAAAAAAAGATTTGGGGTACATGGGTGGCTCAGTTCTTAAGTGTCTGTCTTTGGCTCAGGTCATGATCCCAGGGTCCTGGAATCAAACCCCGTGTCAGGCTCCCTGCTCAGTGGGAAGCCTGCTTCTCCCTCTCCCACTCCCCCTGCTTGTGTTCCCTCTCTCTCTGTGTCTCTCTCTGTCAAATAAATAAATAAAATCTTTAAAAAATAAATAAAAAATTAAAAAAAGGGGCGCCTGGGTGGCTCAGTGGATTGGCCGCTGCCTTCGGCTCGGGTCGTGGTCTCGGGGTCCTGGGATCGAGCCCCGCATCGGGCTCTCTGCTCTGCAGGGAGCCTGCTTCCCCCCTCTCTCTGCCTGACTCTCTGCCTACTTGTGATCTCTCTCTCTGTCAAATAAATAAATAAAATCTTTAAAAAAAATTTAAAAAAAAGATTTTATTTATTCACTTGAGAGAGAGATTGAGCACAGAGGGAGAAGCAGACTCCCCCATGAGGGAAGAGCCCGATGCAGGGCTCGATCCCAGGACCCTGGGATCATGACCCGAGCCGAAGACAGACGTTCAGCCAACTGAGCCACCCATGCACCCCAATAAATAAAAACTACAAAAAAAAAAAAAAACAAAACTGATGGTGATTTAAGAAGTCAAGTTTACTGTTCTCATGTAAGCTTGGTACAGATGGGGTCACAGTAACTCTTCAGAGGACCGGCCCATCACAGCCTCACCCTCAGCATTTATGGCCCCATTAGGGTGGGTGTCATTAATGAGATCTCTACAGGGACAGGAAGGGGACCAGACATAGTTGGAATCCGGGGAAAGACAGAGCTGGAAGAGGGGATCCTGGCTGACACGGGCCATCATCCCTGCTCTTCAAGACCCTGTGGGAGAAACAATTCTTTGTTACCCTCTCTGCTTCTGTCAACTGACTTGGAACCCAGTAATGGAAAGTAATAGTTAAAAAGAATTGCATCCGGGGCGCCTAGATGGCTCAGTGGGTTGAGCCTCTGCCTTTGGCTCAGGTCATGGTCTCAGGGTCCTGGGATCGAGCCCCGCATCGGGCTCTCCACTCAGTGGGGAGCTGGCTTCCCCCCAACCCCCGCCTGCCTCTCTGCCTACTTGTGATCTCTGTTTGTCAAATAAATAAATAAAATCTTAAAAAAAAAAAAAAGAATAGCATCCATTTATTGAGGGCTCAACATATGTCAATCACTATTCCAACCACTTTACCTGGATTGGCCCATTTCTGCTTCAGGACAATCCCACGCAAAGGGTATATTTTTATCACCACTATAGGGATGCAGAAACTAGAGCAGTTGAATAACTTTCCCGCAGTCAGAGCTTGTAAGTGGAGTCATGACTCTATCTTGGGTGGTCCAGGGGGCGTGCTGAGCTACGCTGTCAGGAAGTAATCCTCAATCCTTTACATGTCTGAGCATGGCTGTTCAGCTAGAGGGATCTCATTTCCCCCCATATGCTAACTCTAGTCAGAGGCCCTCTCCACTCCCCCAAATGGAAGTCCCAGACTGGAGTTCCCTTGGGCTGCTGCTCACTGCTTATGTATTCTTGGGCAAGTGAGCGCATCTGTAAAATGGGTGAACAAGCATTTGTTGAGTATCTCTTATATGCTACATTTAATTTAAACCTCATCACAACCTTTTGAGATTGGCGGTATTTCCTCTGGTTTATAGCTGGGGAAGCTGAGGCACAGAGGGATTAAGCAAAATTATCCAAAGCCATGCTGAAACAGGCTGCAACTGAACTTAGTCCGTCTGAGTCTGGAGTTTAGCTTTTTTTTTTTTTTTTTTGCTACTCTTCATTCCTCAAAGTGTGATTACAAAGCCTCAATTCCTGGGGCGCCTGGGTGGCTCAGTAGGTTAAGCGACTGCCTTCGGCTCAGGTCGTGATCCTGGAGTCCTGGGATCGAGTCCCATATCAGGATCCCTGCTCAGAAGGGAGTCTGCTTCTCCCTCTGACCCTTCCCCTTCTCATGCTCTCTCTCTGTCACTCTCATTCTCTCTCTCTCTCAAATAAATAAGTAAAATCTTTAAAAAAAGAACAAAAATACAAAAAAAAAAAAAAGCCTCAATTCCTGGGGCATCCATAAATGTTATGTAAAAAAACCAAACCAAGCCAAAAAAACCCAGAAACTGATCAACTGTGTTTAGAGAAGGCTTTTGTCTTCCCCCCTGCCTCCCACCCTTTCTCTGTTTCTTCCCTTCTTTCTCTTTGTTTTTTTTTTAAGTAGGCTCCGCGTGACATAGAGCTTGAACTCTCACAACCCCGAGATCAAGAGTCACATGCTCTACTGACTGAGCCCATAGGGAAGGCAATTTTCAACAAGTTAAATAAGTTTGCAGCAGGATGTCTCAGTGCCTTTATTATATTGATATGTATTGGGTCCTTCCTGGAGAAGAGCAGAGTTAGTATCAACTTTTTTTTTTTTTTTAAAGATTTTATTTATTTATTTGACAGAAATCACAAGTAGGCAGAGAGGCAGGCAGAGAGAGGGAGAAGCAGGCTCCCCGCTGAGCGGAGAGCCTGATGTGGGGCTCGATCCCAGGACCCCGGGATCATGACCTGAGCTGAAGGCAGAGGCTTTAACCCACTGAGCCACCCAGGCGCCCCTAGTATCAACTTCTTTGCCATGAAAAATTTTGTTGAGGAGAATCTTGCGGGAGAAAGTTTCCCTGGACCTCATTTTGGGAAATGCTGTGCATCACCCTACTAACAATAGTGATGACAATAGCAATAACAGTAACCCCATTTAAGAGATCATCACTATCATGTTAGCTATTTCTCAACTGCAATGATGTTTTTCTGTCCATAATATTTAGGACCTTTTTCAGAAAATGGCCCTACTCATTGAGCCCCTCCTGCCCCCAGATCTAAGCACCCTCCTTCCTTTCTTGAGTTCAGGCAGTTCAAGCCTGTAGGGGCTCATTATTCTTTGTCCCAGCAGCTCTTCTCATCTCTAAGCCTTTGCCTGGGCTGTGCCCCTCCATTGTCCTCCTCTTCCTCTCCCCTCCTTCTTGTTCACAAGGAAAATGAAAAAGGCTTGAAGAGGGAAGTGATGTGGTGGTGGGGAGGGGCGTGTAGTGAGATGGGGACCCTGCTGTCCCCTGCATCCACAGCTCACCTCCACAGGACACCCTTCTGAGAGGCTGATGCTCATAGGTTCATCCCATGGCCAAGCCCATGGCTGCACAGGGCCTCTCTCTGTCCTGTGATACCTAGTGTCTCTTGTATGCTGTGCAAAGCCAAGGAAGGGCTTTCTTTTGGCCTACTGTATTGATTTTTTCCAAAACAGGTTTGCTGGGGTATAATTTATATACTGTAAAATTTGTCCATTATCATGTTCATTTTAAATTGTTTATTATAATTTTTTACATAAAGAGCACAAATCAGTACACAGAGCGATGATTTTTTACACAGTCTGAACACCAGTGTGATCTCCGCCCATCTCCGCAGCAGAACATTTCCAGCACCCAGAACCTTCCCCACCATCCCCCACTGTCCCTCTCCTAACTTCTAACCCCACAGAGGTTTGGTTTTTCTCAAAACTCACCAACCTTTTCTTTTCCCTTTCTTTTCTTCTTCCTTCCTTTTCCCCCTCCCTCCTTCCCTCCCTCTCTCTGCCTCTCCTCTTCCTCTATCCCTCCACTCCCTGGGTCTACTTCCAACTCGTCCATTTGAGCTCTCACCCAAAATACACAGAGAGAACGGGAAAGCCTGCCACATGGTGCCCAAGTGAAGCCGTGTAAAGTGGCGTCAGGATGGGAAAGGCCTGGACCCCAGACTGGCCACTGCCAGCTGTGAGGCCCGGTGCTTGTGACTGAACCTCTCTGGGCCTCAGTCTCTTTCTCTGGGAGATGGAAAGGTTAAATAAGGTAATTTTACCTTATGCCTAGGAAGTGTTAATGGGACGCCTGCTTCGAGGGAAGTGTCAGTAAGGTTTTGCCACATAACTACATTTCTTTTCTTCTTCTTTTTAAAAAAGATTTATTTATTTATTTATTTAGAGCTCATGCGCGGGTGGGTGCATGCCCTTGTGTAAGCAGGGGGAGGGGCAGAGGGAGAGAATCTCAAGCAGGCTCCCCACTGAGCATAGAGCCATTCGCTGGGCTCGATCCCACGACCCTGGGATCACGACCTGAGCCGAAACCAAAAGTCGGACGCTCACCCGAGGGCACCCACAGGTGCCCCCCCTACATTTCTTACTGAGATGAGACTTTTTGGCCCTGACATCTACTGCCATTGATGGAGCACCCAGTGTGTATTAGGACTTTGCCTCTCATCTGCGTGGCAACCCTGTAAGAAGAGGTTTCCTCCATTTTCCTCCACAGATGAAGAAACGAGGCCCAGAGAGGTCAGTCCTGAAGACGTAACCTGGTCAGTGCTGAAGCTGGAGCTCAAAGCCAAGGAGTCTGGCTGGCGTGCCCTTGACCCTGACACCCGGGCCAGCCCACATTCACGTCTCCTGGGCTGCGGCCTTCCACAGCCTCCTCAGGGCTCTCTGGAACTGCCAGCCAGGTACCATCCTTTGCTGTGGGATCTTTAGTCAATCACGGCGTTGCCCCCCTCAACATGCCGGCAGTCCTCCTGGGGTGAGAGGTGGAGTTCTGGGGGAGGGGATGCCCAGGCAGTGCATCGAGGGGACTGCCTGGTGGTGGAGAGTTCCGACTGTCCTGGGTGTAGGTGGTGCCTGGGCCTCCTAGAAGCAGGACCTCCAGCCCAGGGGAGACTCTGAGTTCTGGGCAGGGGTTGGCCCTGTGGAGTGGCTATACCCCAGTCCTGGGGCACTGGAGGAGAGCAGCCCAAACCCTGCACCCCCTCCTTCTGGGGCCCTGTCTTGTCAGGTGGGCTTCACGGGGTTGGGGACATGGAGGGGCCAAGAAGGCCAAGTCGGCGGTGGGGGACTCCTTCAGGTGGGAAGGGACCAAGGTGGTGTGATTTATCCTCTAGCCCTGCTGAATGCTCAGTAAACAGCAGGTCACGGGCAGGATTCCTGCTATGTCCCCTCCAACAGAGGGAGGGCTGGCCAGGCAGGGGCTGGTCCTGAAGCCCTGAGGCCTCCTTCCCACCCAACTCCTAGAACTCCTAGAACTGGCCCCAGGGTGGAGGGCAATGGGGGCCTCCCAGCCTGGTACGTCAGCCAGCCCCTTCCTTCTGTCTGGGCTTGGTGGGAGTGCTGACATTGTCTGGCCTCTTGCCGGCCCCAACTGTCCCTGTCCTGACCTGTGGGTTCCCTGGGGCCAGCCTGGACATCTGTATCCATCTTGCCCCAAACTCTGGAGATTCTGACACATTTCCTTTCATTGCTTCTAGCCATGTTATTTAAAGTAATTAACCTTAATTTATAAATTTTTATATCAAACTGCCTTTTAACTTTTAGAACTGGCAGGAGCAGCCTTATCCCTGGGCTCCTAATAGTTCTCCATTTAATCAAAATTCATCCATCAGGTTCCAGTGTTAAATCATCTTTTAATTGGGAGTTACATTCTGGTTAATAGTTTTATAATTCGCCTCCTCTAATAGTTTTTACCACAGGGATCTCTACTCCATTTTTCCTCACTCTGTTATTGCGGCTGGCGGTTCTGCGGGGACGGCTTAGTCGGGCCCCGCCTCTCTGGCCTCTGCTGGCCACCTCTTTTGTTCTTGGTGGTCTCGTTAAATTAATCCAGAGAAGAGTTCTTGGGCCTCCTCCTTCCAGGAGCAGGACTGCTCTCCTCACGAGGGGCAGCCCTCTTGCTGCCTGCTGTAACCTTTGGAGCTGTGGCCCCTGCGACCTCTTTCCCAGAGAAAGCCAGAGACCCAGACCTGGAGTGCAAGAGACAGACAGAAAGGCCTAGAGAAGCCCAGAGAGACTCTGTGGAGAGGAAGGAGGGTTCTGGAGGCTGGTGGGTCAGGGCCACGGTGGGCAGGCCAGACCGTTGATGGGGAAAGAGAAGCAGAGGAGTTTGACAGTGGCTGGGGTGGCTGGGGCTGTGGAGTTCTGGAAGGCTGGTGGGGAAGTCCACGGCCTCTCCCCATTCCCTCTGGGCTGCTCCTTCAAAATTGTCACAGAGAAGCCACCAGGCCTCCTGCCTGCTGGCGGGTCAGGGCCTGGAGACAGGATGGGGGTGGAGGGAGACCCCCTGAAAGCGAGGGAATGAGGGCAGACAGACCGAGGAGCGGTGTGGAGAAGGTGGAGAGAGGTCCTCTGGTGAAGGAGCCCTGGATTGCGAGCAGACACACCTGGTAGGCACACGTACATGTGCACGCACCTGTGCTCCCACAACCCACAGGCTTGTCCAGGCCTGAAACAGACCTCGGAGAGGCTAGTGCTGGGTGCTGGGGGCTGGGGCCCAGGCACGGGGCCTATGGGTGGGGGTGGCTGGGGGGAGGGAGGGGCCTGGGAGAGCTGGAAGCTGGGGACCCGGGGCTTGGGCTGAGGCCACAGCTGGGGGCTTCCCTGGGGAAGGGGGACCAGTAGGCTGGCTGGACCCTACCGAGTCATGGCCTGCCGGTTCTCCCTCCTCAAGCCCCTTCAGTTGTCGACTTCCCATCTCGGTGGGTCTTAGCCCTGATGGCATGCCAGAGTCACCCGGGGCGGGGGGGAGGGTTTAAAAATTCCAGTGTCCTGGCCTGCCCTCCCCCACACTGTGGGTGTTTGAAAATATTATCCACAAATCCTTTGAGACTTCTCCCTTCTAGAGATGGAATCCAGTTCCCTTTCCCTAGAGTGTGGCCTCCTTCTAACAAACAAAAGAAACGCAGAAGTGACAGTGTGCTTTAGCAGGTGGGGACCTAAAAGGCACTGTGGCTTTCTCTTCACACGCGCTCCTCAATCACTGGCTCAGGGAGAAGCCAGCTGCCATGTGCCCAGGGTCGCTTCAGCCGCCCTGTGGAGACGTCATTGTGACAAGAAACCGAAGCCATCCGCTGACAGCCAGGGGAGTGAGCAGATGACCCGGCTGTGGGCAAAACTTCAGATGCCCGCAGCCCCCTGCCGCCATCTAGACTGCAGCCCGGGGAGAGATCTGGAGTCAGGACCACCCAGCCAGCTGCTCCCTGGAAAACCACCTCAGAGAAGGAATGGTGTTTCAAGGGGCTACACTGTGTGTCGGGGGGGATTTATTATGCAGCAGTAGGCAACTAATACACACTCATTCCAGAAGCTCCCCCAGGGCTGGGGCGGGACACAGGTGTGTTTCAAACCTCCCCAGGTATCCCAGTGTGCGCACCACAGCCCTGAGGCCCGGGTGTGCTTGTGTGAGTGTGTGCTTGTGCACATGGGTGTGTGCCCATGCTGTGTGCATGTGGTGGGGGGAGGCTCTGTATCACGCACGTTTGCCAGGACGTGTAAGTACTCGGTGGGCGTGTGCCCCAGATCCCCGGGTCAGAGCCTAGCTCAGGAGGGTCTGGGGCAAGGAAAAGAGCCTTAGAGACCTTGCGGGCAGACCTCTGTGGGACATTCAGAACGTCCTCTCTGTGAACTTTTGCTGAGTCTCCGTTTCCCCATTTGTGGAATAGGAACATACAGATCACCGTTCCGCCCAGCCCTTAGAGGAGGCACTAATGGTGCCGGCTCCTGGCCTTGTTTTGGTGATGTTTTTGTAGCACTGTTAGGACTGTTATTAAACGAAACGAGACTGAGACAAAGTGAAAGTTATTTAAAGCTTTATTTTATGCCAAGTATTAGAAATCCGACTGATCGGCCAGGGGAACGAGACTGAAACAAAGTTAAAGTTATGCAAAGCTCTATTCTATGCTAAGCATTAGAAGTTAGACTGACCGGCCGTCTCCGAAGAGGGCGACCCCTCCCCATCTTACAGACTATCTTTTATAGAGCAAAAGTCTGGCCACACATAGGTGGCCAATGAGATTGTAGTCATGTTAGGTCACACGCGGGTGACCAATTGAATTACAATTTACCCTATAGTAGCTGTTTGATCTAACCTATTACTCTGGTCAGAATTGGTGCTCAAGGTTGGTGCCCAAACGGCGGGGTTTACATTCTTTGGTGGTTAGGGAAAAAGTATGTGTGTTTCTTACTGATTGGATGTCTCCACCTGGCCCGATTCGTCCTTGTATTCTGGGCTCTGTTATCAAGAACTGGCCGACCTGGCCTTGTATTCTGGGCTCTCTTATTAGGAACTAGCTGACCATATTTTACTGGTTTCCCAGACTTGCTTCTAAGTAAGTTTCTCTGGGGGAAGGAGGGCAGGGTCAATTTTACTGCACAAACAACAAAATGGCTTTTAACCAAGATGGAGTCGCTCTGGCTAAAAAGGTCCTTACAGCACCAGGGCTCGGGCTGATGGCTCTGGGTGTGATGATCTCTGCCCTACAGCTGTGCAGGTGAGACGTCAGTCCAATGTGAAGTCCCCCTGCAGGACTGGAGCTGAAGGAGGGTCTGCCCTGGGAGACATTCTGAGGAGGAGGCCAGTGTTGGTCCTGGCTGGTTAGGCTTTGGGATTTGAGACCAACGGCCTGGCCCTCCCCAGTGCCAGCTGGCTCATGCTGGCAGGATGGAGACTCTGTTCACATCCTGGAGACTGAGGACATTGCTTCTGGCACTGGAAGCAGACCGGTTCACTTCCTTTTAGCTGGGGTGGGCTGGTGGTTGCAGCTGCGTCAAGTTCTCGCCTGGCTCCCGTTTTCTCATCTCTGCTGGGGAGGAGCAAATTTTTTAAATGCTCTTCTGCCTTGTGCGTGTGACTCACTGCACCTCTTTGCTGGGGTAGCCCGTGAGGTTGGGAGAGGAAGACTGCCTTGGGGCAGGGGAGCTCCGCAGCACTCTCAACAATCTGCAGACAAAACGGATTCCCCATCCTGGCGCTTACTTGCTGTGTGACCTCAGGCAAGCTGCTGCCCCTCTCTGGGCCTTGGTCATCAGATATAGGTAATAATGCCTGCCTCATGGGGCTGTGAGGATAGAGTAAGATGCCCCGTGAAGTTTGCCTTGCATGGTGGCTGGCATCCAATAGAGAACAAATTTACTTTTTGTGAGCCCCGGCCAAACTTTTGGAAAACATGCTTTCTTTTCTATGGAAAATGGCTTCCCCTTTCCATGGGGCAGGGGAAGGAGGAGGAAGAAAACAGCCCTTGAGGTGAGCCCACCATATGCCCCAGGAGGGCTATGCTCAGATTTTTAGCCCATTGTGGTATTTAAGCCTCATCACAATGAGGATGATTGATCCCATTTTACAGATGAGGAAACTGAAACTCAGGAAGATTAAGGTACTTCCTTGCTCTGTGTCACACTGCTGAGGGATACAGAACCAGCGCTGGAGCCCAGGCCCAGTGACTGCAAAGCCTGGGCTTTTTCATGGGTGCTTGAGGGCTGGGAGAAGTCCATGCTGTGGGCCCTACTTGCTCCCAATAGGGCCCTTGACGTCCTTTCTTTTTCCTTCCAGAAGCTGTCACCAGGGGAGAAGTGGGTGTGAAAGTGATGGTGGTAGAGTTAATGAGAGGCGTCCAGGAGCACCCTGGACCTTGAAGGATTTAGGTTAGACTTTCAGGAAGAACACAGGTCCTGAATGCTCAAGGGGGCTGCAGGGAGCCTGTGGGGACTTCTTCACTGGGGCCCTCGGGGACTGTGAGGAGCTAGGCTCCCTTCCCACGCCATTGGCCTGAGCTTGGGAGGAGGGCAAGGGTTGTCCTTTGGGGAGGCAGTGGTGTTGTCAGATGGACCTCTGCGGGGACCCACCAGCCTATATTTACATGGACAGGCCACCTCTCCTTTGGCTGGTGCAACTATTTGGTCAAGTTCACAGGCACCATATCCTGGAACTTCTACTCCAACCCTTAATGCTTGTGAGCAGCGTGACTTTGGACAAACTGCCTGACTCCCTGTGCCTCCGGTTCCTTATCTGTAAAACAGGGAGAAGAAAACCTCATAGGTGGTGCGAGGCTTAAATGAGAAAAACCCTTCCTAGCGTTTAGCTAGGTGCTTGACATGAGAAAATTCAGCCAGCACGTGGTAATCACCGTGAGGAATTACCTGAGAAGGCAAGAGAAAGCAGCGCACGCCTTTAGTCTGGAGTCCCACCTGGCAGGGCTGAGAGGCCTGTCTTAGTTCTGCGTCTCCACTTCTGTGAGATCTTGAAAAAAAAAAAATCCATAGAATTTTCCTCCGTTTCCTCAACTGCCAGATGGGACCCAAGTCCTGCCCTCCTATGGGGACAGAGAGACATCAGTGGCCAGAAATGTGTTACAGGGGCTCTGGGTTGGAGCGAGAGCCCACCCCTCACCCTATTCACACGGCATCCCTTATGGGGCTCCCCATAATAATCCTTGTCCTCACCCCCCTAATAGTTTGAAGAACCATCAGTTGAACTCCCCTCTGATGCCGGGCTCTGTGCCCATGTTACCAGCAGCACTTGTCAGGGGTTAGCTCTGTGTCCTTCATGCTGCAAGGCCGTCCGAAACCTGCAGAAACCTGGGGGCGAGGACAATGATGGCTCCTGCTGTACAGAAGACTGCGGCTGTGCGCTCTTCGGTGACTCCCCCAAGGTTGCAGAGGAAGGCCGGCACCCACCTCTTCCTGCCTCCAAAGCTCCATTTCTCACTCCCTCCAGCCTATCACCTCCCGCCAGATCTCCACAGGGCCCTCCTGGAAGCTCAGGGTTATTGTCATTTCTACAAATGAGCAACCACGATGCCCAGAGAGTCAGTATCTTGTCCAGGTCCCTTTCACTGGCAGGTGGCCAGATCTGGGTGCCTCTGACCTTGGAGCCCTGCTCCCTCCTACCCCAGGGATACCTCACCCCTGTGGGACACAGAGACCCTTGGTCCTAGTATCTAGTTTCTTGTTTTCTTTGCTACCCTCTGTGTCCCCGAGCAAGCCTCTGATCTCCAAGGTTTCCACTACTTGGGGAGCTTCGTAACTTACCAAGTTGCTGATGGAACAGTCCTGGCCTGGGCCCGGGTCCTGGGAAGACCTCTAAGAATTGTTGAAGGAGTCACAGTCCCCATGGTGCCTTATCCAATCTTGGCCCTTACCTTTGACACGTAAACTCTCACTGAGCCCATTTCACAGATGAAACAGCTGAGGCTCAGAGAGCCTGAGCCAGACCCTGTCGTCCGGGAGCCTGAGCTGATGACCAGGGGGCCTGGTTGGCTCCCATCTCAGGCAGAACGAGAGGTGAGTTCAGGGACAAAGAGGACAAAGAGGGGAGAGGGCCTGGAACAAGTGAAGCTCAAAGCGGAGCTGGCCCCCAGGGGGTTGCAGCACCCCCTGCGTGTTTGTAGGGGTCTGAGGAGGGGACGGAGAGATCTGCTGGTCCTTCCAGTGCTCTCAGCTGTTGGAGACAAGCTGGTGTTCCCTGCTCAGCACCAGTGGTATCGGCCGCTGACCAGCCTCCCTGCCCACTTTGCTACCTTCCTAGCAGGACTGTCCCTGAGCCCAGAGGTGAGGGAGCCACCACGGGGACAAGGGGGACCTAACAGGAGAAGGGGAACGGGGGAGAGAGGCTGTTCTCTTGAAGTCTGTGGGCTTTTAGCACTGCCCGTGGGGGTGGGGAGGTGTTCGGTGCCCGCCAGCCCTTACAGAGTGGAGGGTTTCTTTTCCCAGTGGGTGAAGCAGGTGAGGGACGGCGTAAAGAGTGGAAACTTGGAGAAACCCAGGGATAGAAGGAAAGAGACCAGGGAGGCCCAGCGGCAGCCTGACCGGAGGCTGCAGAAGAGGCGAAACTAGCGTCTTGGGAGCGCAGGGGAGGATCCAGGGTCTCCATTTTTGTGGGGAAGAATTTGGACTGTGCTGTAGGGAGAAGGCCCAACTTTCTCTCAAATCTCTTTTGGGGATGGAGGGGGCCAGGCTGGGGATCTTCTCCTTCTCCTAGCCCAGATCCAATCGCTTTCAATCCCTTAGTCTAGCCACTCCCACCTTCTGGCACGCCTTGGAGAAGCCTCCGGTTCCAAGAACAGGATTCCCAGGACAACGGGCTGCCAGGGTTCGGCCTGACATACGAGGCCCTGGTGGGTTTGCATAGATTTGGTTGGGCTCATTTGAACTGTGACTGAGTAGTGACATGGCCTGGAGTCCACTGATGCCAGGTCCTGGATGGGCTGTGGTCCTAGTTATCCTTCTTGGGGGTGGGGGGCGTATCTGAGCCCCCTTTTCACTCCAACACCACATAGGGGACTTTCTGGGCGGGGGCAGTGAGCAAAGCGAAGAGGCAATGGGAGAGTGGAGGACGGGCAGGATGAATTTATCAGAGGCCCTCTGGGGGTGCGCATTTTACGTACCTGCCTTTTTGGTTCATCACCATCTGCGGGGCAGAAATTATTGCTCCCATTTTTTACCAGAGGCGAGCCAGACTCGGAAAGGTTAATTAAATGGCCCAGGGTCACTCAACCAGTGAGTGATAGAAAGCAGGATTCGAATCCAAGTCTGGCTCCAAACCTGGGCTCTTCCCAGGCTGTCTTGTGCATGGGATTCGGAGTGGACATGTGGGGGTGGGGGGGGCTGGGGTGCAGCTATCCTCAAACTGGGACTCCAGCCAGGCATGGGGGGATTGCCAGCACGCAACAGGGTGGGGAGGGGGGCGGTGAGGTGCTTTGTGGTCTCAGACCTGGAGAGCCTCTGCTAGAATCCTGGCTTTGCCCCCGACCTTACCTGTGTTGGGTGGGGTGACACCCTTCTTCTTTCTGAGCAGCTCGTAAGTAGAGGGAGTGTCTGTGAGGTGTCTCCTAGATGTTTGGTAAGTGAGTGAATGAAAAGGCAACTTAAGGTATGAGGAGGAAGCCCATTTATTCTAACTTGGTTCGATGGCTGGAATGCCACCTTGAGTGGGGACAGAGCCCCTGCAGGGATCCCATCCCTGAATCTCTGTCCCTCTCAACCCAGCTAAATTGGGGCCCCCCAGCCCTCTCTGCATGTCAGGGGGAGGCCAAGAGACCTAGCTGATGGGCGGTAGGTGGGGGTACACACCGGCGGCCCCAGTGCTGGTGGCTGCTTGTCACCCTATGGCATCCCCTTCCCTTCGAAGTCACCCTGAGATCTCTCTTTCTGCGCTAGGTTAGTTGCTGTTAATTAAACCAATTGTTGGACTTAATGCCCATCCCATTAACATGTCTCCTAGACCCATTAATCACCCACCAGTGGAGGAAGGGGATGGGAGGTGTGTGGGGGGATCAGAGGGAGGGTCCTGAAAACAGAGCCAAGCAGCCTTAGGAAGAGAAGGGGCCTGAGACTCAAGCCCTTTTCCCTCTTGGGAGTCTTGGAAGCTTCGTTCCAACCTCTGAATTCCCAGAAGCCTGCTGCTTCTGCATCTTGTGAGGTCTAGCTGAGGCCTCTTGGTTGCGATGACCTTTGGGATTTTACCATTCGGCTTCCCTGGACCCTTTGGGGCAAGGGTATTGAGAGTGGCCGTGACTGCATGGGTTCAAGGTGGGGACAAAGCTCATTCTGGAGGTTGGGAAGGAAGGCTGGACGGGAGTGAGAGTTCCCACTGGAGAGCCAGGGTTCTCCCCTTTCCACCCATATGCATCTGTCCCAGCCCTGTTCCCTCTGCAAACCCTTGGGGCCAGGTGGGGCTCCCCCAACACCTCGCCTCTCTGCTAGGCCGTCCTGGGGGTGGCTGGACTTAGAGGCAGGTGCTGGGCCCATGCAGGGATGCTCAGACATCTGGTGGGCCTCCCCCTGGTGCCTCCTTCCTTGCTCGTTCCCTCCCGGTGGACCCTGCCCCCTCTGGGCAGTGTCAGGGGCCAGCTGGGGCAGGGAGGGATCTCGGGTGGGGCCAGCAGAAGGTGCATAAATCATTATCGGCGAAGACCTCAGCCCTGAGCCGCTGGGTGGAGGCGGCTGCTCACGGTTCAGGCCAGGGCATAAATCATAATTCCCCTACAATAGATCCTTTTGCAGCCGCCATCAGGAAAACTGTGTTGGTTTTATCGATTTTTTGACACGGGGGCCTAGGCAGCGGGCGGCTCCTGAATCATTATGAAATGAAACTGATTAGGAATTCATGGAATACTAAATAAACTTTACGAGCCC
The DNA here is from genome assembly GCF_902655055.1 of Lutra lutra. Classification (NCBI taxonomy): domain Eukaryota; kingdom Metazoa; phylum Chordata; class Mammalia; order Carnivora; family Mustelidae; genus Lutra; species Lutra lutra. The sequence continues at coordinate 36,427,757 of NC_062293.1, forward strand.
GTTGTAAGTTTTTTGATGCATGGGGAGCGGAAAATGAAAACTAATGATATAAAAATTACACAGCGTGCTGAGTATTATTATACTGCTATTGATTTGTTTCAAACTGTACATCAAAATCGAAGAGGGCTGGGGCAGCTCCCGCAGTGAAGCTGGGGATGTTTGGGCTAACCGGGGGCTAGAAGACTTTTTTTTCCCCTGTTATTATTTATTTATTTTTTTCTTTCTCCTTCCTCTACTCACCCTGCTCTGAAATCTGACTCCTTCCTCCCCACCCCCATTCTTCCAGGGGAGACTGATGGGGGTAGGTGGTATCACATAGCCACCCCCCAGCCTCCGTCTCAGCTTGGAACCCATACCCTGGTTCAACTTAAATTCCTGGCCCCCGACTGGTCTTTTTCTCTGGAGCTGCGTTTTCAAACTATGAGTTTTTTCTTTTTTCCTTCTGTCTTCCCTTTGTGTCTCTGGGGGAGGACAGTAGGCTTCAGGGAGAAGAGCTGAAGATCTTGTTGGCATCTTGCTGCATGACCTTGGGCATGTCATTGCACCTCTCTGGATACGAAAAAGATTGGACTCCTTAGATTGGGTTTCTCAAAGTATGATGCATTGACCATCCACATGTCATCCTCAGGACTTGTCAAAATTACGAATCGCTGGGCGCCTCCTTAGATGCATTGGCTCTGAACCTTGGGAGGAGGATCTGGGAATCTGCCTTTCACTAAGTACCCCATCGATCTGAAGTGACGTGTCTGACCCACTTATCCCTTTGGTTTGTCAGAAGTGGCCTTAAAACTGTGAAAGGTGCCCTCTGTATTAGACAGGTTTTGCTAGTTTATGATGCAGTAAGATACAATCCCCAAATCTCAATGGCTTATAGGAACAAAGTTAATTTTTTGCTTACGGTATATCTGTGGGTCATTTGTGGCTCAGGTTTATGTATCTTCGTTCTGGGGTTTAGACTGAAAAAGCAGTCCCAATCAAAGACAGGTTATGCCAGTGGCAGAGAGACCCGTGATGTTCTTGAAGTCTTTGCTTGGATGTGGCATATGTCACTACTGTTTCTATTCCATTTGCGGAAAGGAGTCATATCCTCAAGTCCAGTGTCAATGTAGCAGAAAGCATACTTCTTTCACGGGAGGCTGGGCACCAGGGAAGTGCCCCAGAGGGACAGGTTGGGAGGGGAGGCTGTGGAGATGTTATACCACACCCTCCTGGCTTGGTCTGGGGTCCCGGGTCTTATTTGGATGGACCCGTGGGGTTTTGCCCAGTGCAATTAGGACTGAAACCGCTGCTTTACAAGTGTGCTCATTCTACACAATCACGTGTCTCCGGGACACTGTCCGTGGACTTCTTCCTCTGCCCACTGCAATCCTGGCCTTCCTCTCGGGGGTCCTCCGTGGACATGGCTTCAGTCTTTTGTCTCTCTCTTTGTTTCCTTCATTTCTGCCCCCCTGCTGGAGAGGTCTGTACACACTGGCCCTGGCTCCTCAATGGAACTGCTCTAACAATTAAAATCCTCTTATAAAAAATATCCTTTAACCTCTAAGTTCAGGATGTAAATTTAGATTTTACATATTGGATTTTCTTAAAGTGGAACACACAGTAGCTTTCTTTTTCACCCACGTCTGACTTTTTCACAAGAGATACTCATGGAAGTTATCTCTTTTACTAGTACTGTTCTTAGTATGGCTAAACTTCATATCAGCCCAAGTCTCAGCAAGGTTGAACTCTTGCCCTGGACACACGGTGGGTCATGGCCAGGATCACATTATTGCCCAGCTCTGGGCATGTCCTGAGTGACATTCTCATGAAACCCATCTATACTTGCTGTGCAGAGATCACTTGGGGTGGGGTGGGGGACCCCACTGCATTGACTTGGGTCCAGGAACTGTCAGGGATGTGAGTGGTACAAGTTTGGCCGTTGAAGACCTCATTATCTCTCTGAGGACACAGAAGCACCCCCCCCCACACACACACTCACACTCAATATGTATACACTCTGCATACAGACCTTTTAAGAATTAGACAAAATGGATCACACCATCATCCAGAAAGGACATGGGAGTAAGAATCTCAAGGTTTGAGTTCAAATCTCAGTTCTGCCCCTGTCTCAGAGGCTTTGGAAAAATGACTTTTTTTTTTTTTTTGAATCCATTATTCAGTTTCCTCCACTGTCAAAGGTGGATTTGCTTAATTCATCTGAGATTCCTTTCAGAAGATTAGAGTGGGCAGAGGTTAGCACACTGGCACAAATTCCACAAGATATTGATACCTGTATCAGTCCCAGCTCATTTCAGTTTGGGGAAAGAGGCTGATAGAAACTCAAACTGGCTTAAGGAATATGGTTACTAGTGCAGTGTGATCCAGAAGTTCAGACCACATTATCAAAGATCTGTCTTCTCTCAGATTTTCCTGTCTTTCTTTAGGTCGGTTTCTTTCTCAGTCATGCTTTCTACTCATGGTGACAAAATGGCTGCCAGTAGCACTGGGCCCACATCCTAATGGTTCAACAAAGAGAGTATCTGCTTCTCAATAGTAACGGTATAATTCTCAAGACTCAGTTTCATTGGTCCAGCTTAGGTCACATGCCCACTTATGCACCAGTCACAACAGCTGGGGTCAGAGGAGGATTTCGGGCCCATGGCTATCCCTGGGGCCAGGGAGTGGGTTCTGCCCCCGTAAAACCATATGGTCTCATTGTGGGAGATGAATGCAGGCTTCCAAAGAAATTTAAAGTACAGTTTCAAAATAGAGATTCTGGGCAGATAAATGCCATAGATGTCCCCCAAAGTCCCTGAGGTCGGGGGCAGTAGCGGTGGGCAGGGTGAGGGCAGAATAGGTGAGGCTCTTCTGGGCTAAGTCACGTCTGGAACTTTGGAGACAGCTAGGATAAAGCCCGAGGCTGGGGTTGAGGAGGGCTTCACATGTCAGGGGCAGCTTGGAGACAGCAGAAGAGCATGGGGGCTGTCTGGGGCAAAGGGCGAGAGTGCCCCATTTTTACCATCAGCATCCTCGTTTCTTTGAAAGCATGGTTGGTGCATTGTGAACAATGCAGGGCTCTAAGGATCCACACCTGGGTTCACCTCCCACTTGATTTCTTCCCAGCTGCGACCCTGAGCCAATCCATCCCTGACTTTTGGAGCCCAGTTTCTGAGGATCCAGCAAGAAAATGTGAAGTGCTAGCCCTACCCTGGCTCCTAGAAGCTGCTCAGGTAAGACTCGTTTGTCCTCCAGCCTTAGACCTTGCGTGCAGAATTCCTCCGGGGGTTCTCAGTTGGTTTGTCTGCTGTGTTCTCCTCTCTGGTCTTTGACGGAGGGCAGGACCCCCTCACATTTGTGCTTGTTGCCAGCCTTGGCGCTGGGCCTGGCTCATGATCTCAGCAAGGAATGGCCATGGGGCAGAGTAATGAGGAGCGTCTCATTGGGCAATCTTCCACGTGTGGAGCCGGAACGCAGCTGGGCCCCATCAGTCTCCGCTCTACCCCTCTACTCGTGCTGCCCGGTGTACCACGTGTACATCCCGTTCCCGGAGTACAGGCGAGCAGAGTGGATTATCCTGCGGTGTTCATGGGAAGACGGGGGAGCAGGTGACATCACATACCACACCCCAAACTAATCATATCATTCACAGGGCTTCTCCCTTCTCTTCTAGATACCACTCTTCCCTTCTTCTCCAGTTCTGTTTCTTAAAACAACAACAACAACAAAAACCATCAAATTCAAAACCTCTTTTCCTATGCAGCAGAAAAAGAACAGGTCACCTGGCCTCATTCAACCTGCTTCACCCCCTTGTTTGCACTGTGGGTGCAGACCACAGGCTTCTGTGTCCCTGTGTGCCCAACAGCCTCTCAAGCTGTCCCTCATGTTGATTCCCTGAGGCTCAGAGGGGACGTGATTTGCCCCATGTCACCTAGACCTTATGCAGGATTTCTCCCGCTGTGCCCCAGGCTCCATTTTTTTGAAGGGGTCTAGGTTTGGCTCCCTCCCATGCCTATTTGTTCTCATGTGTGGGGGTACTGTGTGGGAGGGCAGGATTGCTCCTGGATGGCTCCTGTCCCGCTCTTTGGGGTGATACACGGAATTTAAATGTGGCTCTGAGAGGCTGTTCATTCATTCCCGACTGTATCGACTACAGAATTGAGTGCTACAAGTAAGAAGGAGTTTAGCTATTATTCTCCTACTGATTTGATTTAATGTTTGGTTTATTCTTGTCCCTGCCCCCCACTCCTCTCCTCGTCAGTTTGACATTTGCATACAGTTTCCCTGCAGTTTTGTCGAACACATGGTTTTTCTGGTAACTCCCTGCTTTGGCTTGAATGATTTTATTCGGGGGAGTTTGGAGCCCACTGAGGCATATTCTTGCTTCACTACCCTGAACTCTCTCCTTCCACCTGCTGTGGGGAGGGGCACATGAAAAACCGGAGTTCTCTAGTTCTTGCCAGGATTCCCGCTGCCTAGCAGGCTTTGAGAGTTTGAGTGTTGGCGAGGGAGGGGGACAGGGGGGCATTAAGCGTGCTTATAAATAATCTGCACCCCGCCCCCCCCCGCCCTGGCACTGGGTGCCCTCTGCCTCTCCTACCAGGTACCTCTGCCAGTGCCTCGAAACCCTCAGGGTGCTAGAGCTACCCAGCGGTGAGGTCCCTTTTGCCAGCAGGGGTACCGCAGCAGCGCTGCTCTACCTCGGGATTTAGGGAATACCTGGTTGTCTTAGTTTGCTCTCTCCCGGAAGCAGACCTCAAGACAAGGATTCAGGTATCAGGGAGTTGGGGGATATGTGGGACAGAGAAGGGTACCCCCGTAGGGAGCTGACTTCAATCCCACCCCAGTTTTCCCAGGTTGTCCAACACACCTGACTGCAGGGGATGAGGGAGGGGTCCCCAGGTGACCCACTAGAAGGCTGTTGAGCTGAGAAAGGGCCAGGCAGGACAGCTTTATCTTCAGCAGAAATCTGCAGATTCCTGGGTTCTAACTCCTCTGTCCAGCCGGCCTGAGCTGGAACCAGTGGGGTGGGGGTGCAGGGAGGCAAGGGGAACAAGGGGAGGCCGACACATAGGCAAGTGTGTCAGCAATAGGATAATTAACAGTGACCAAGCAGAGGTCGAATGATCGCCTACTCAGGGATGCCATCTGCAGAAGGCAAGGAGCTAGCATGCATTAGACACCTACTGTGTACCAACCCTGGATATATGGGGCTAGAATACAAGCTTCTTAAAGCCTGGGGCCCATGTCTTATTTTCCTTTATATTCTCAATGCTCAGCATTGTGCTTGGCTTCTGGTCAGAAAATCTGGAATAACAGTAAAAATAGCTACCATTCACCTACGAGGTACTAAGTGCCTTACATTCATTGTACTGAATCCTTATGACAATCACTCATGGTAGGTACTATTATTCCCATGTTACAGGTGAGGAAACTGAGGCACGATGGGGTTAAATGACTTGCCCAGGGCCAGACATCTAAGTGGCAGAGTCAGGATTTGAACTCAGGTCTGTCTGCCTTTTAAGTGCCCGATTTTTTCCCTCCTTTGTGACATGTTCCTGCACGGGAAGGGAAATCAGACCATAGACGTCCTTGGAAGGTCCTCCAACCTCTGAGGTCCTGTCTTGTTAGCTGCCATCCCCTCGGCCCCCCACCAACCACAAAGAAAAGGAAAAGTCCTTTCCTCCCCCTCAGGTGGCTTGTGGCGGATTACTTAGCGCTTGACACGGCGTGTCTCTGTGTCAGTGTTCCCGGGCGGAATTAAATCAGGACAGGAAAATATTAATTTGGAGTTGGGGATGGAGGCCGCTCCTTTCCAATTACTCTCCACCCCGTCAGGCTTATCCTGGCGCAAACAAGGAAGGAGGCTGGATTAATTGCTTTGGACTCTGCCCCACTCCAGTCCCAATTACTGGGCTGCCTTGGCTCCCAGCGTTATGAAGCACACTGCTGTGCGGGAAATTGTGTGAAATTTTAAAGGATTTTCAGGCGCAATAATGGAGCACAGGATTCGGGCCCAGCATTCGCTGGGCGGCTGGGCCCTCTGTGCCTCAGCTGAGGTTAAGCTGTTTGGGGTTTCTTTGTGTATTCATGGATCATCTGGTTAACCCCAAAGCCCAGGACCACCAGAAGCGTTCGGACCCTGACCCTGCGGAGGCAGGGTGGGCTCCTGGAGGACAAGGAAGCCCACTGCCTTGATAATAACACCACTTTCTGAGCCTCCGCACGTGGAGGTGCTTATCCACAACATCTGTAAGCCTCTTCCCTTAAAGTTTTTTCTCCTCTTATAAAGTATGCAAAGGGGATGAGAAGAGGTTAAAAGATTTGCACAAGATTACCTTATGAGTTAGTGGCGAGGTCAGCATCGGAACCCATGTCGGTCTCCAAAGTTACCCTGTTATCTGACACCTCTGTGCCTCCTGCCTCATCTTCTCTCTTCTTCTTCTTTTTTTTAAAGATTTTATTGATTTGACAGAGAGAGAGATGACAAGTAAGCAGAGAGGCAGGCAGAGGGAGAGGGGGAAACTGGCTCCCTTCTGAGCAGAGAGTCCAATGCGGGGCTTGATCCCAGGACTCCGAGACCATGACCTGAGCCAAAGGCAGAGGCTCAACCCACTGAGTCACATAGATGCCCCTCTGCCTTCTTCTTTAGGATGCATTATACACGTGTCTCTCCCACCACCCCACCCCGGCACTGGAGCTTGCAGGGGCCAGGGAACTTTCTTAGCCCATCTCTGCATCTTCAGCCTTTGTCAGGGCCTCTGGCACACAACAAGAGGTTTGTTGAACTGCCCTGAACTTGGCTGTGCACCAGAACTCCAGGATTTGTTAATGGAATGAAGAGGGTGGGCTGGGTGCAACCTGGAGACATCCCCAGATCAGTGAGAACTAGCCCCATTGGAGCCCATCTGGAACCCTCAGGAGGGATGGCATCTCCAGCCCTGCCATGTAACAGGCCAGGGTTCTTCCTGTGTAGTTTCTGTTCATCCTCACCATGACCTTAAGAGTAGGTGGCGTCACCTGCGTCTGAGAGCTGTAGAAATGAGGCTCGGAGATGGGAGGGGACCTGTTTGGGGTCATCCAGCTAGTAAAGGAGGGCCTGAGGTGCTGAAGGCCAGAGCCCCATGACTCTGGTTTGTCTTAAGACAAACCCCAGGAAAGGCCTGGGGCGTGGGTTTCCACACCCTTTCAAGCCATGGCACCTGTGGCTTAAACAGTAAACAAAATTCTTCCCACAGGTTCCATATGTCAAGCTAGTAAAAGGGGAAATGCTCTGGTGAAAGAGGGACCCTGGGACCCTGTATGGCCGCGGAGTAGTTGGATGACTGAGGACAGAGTTAGCAGAGGAAGGAATGGTGAGATAGAGCCTTGGGACCCGAGCGCTATGCAGCTCGCAAATAGGACACTGGTGGGGTTCCACGTGGAAACAGAATCCCACTTGAGTTGGGGGGCCCGAAGAGAAGGACCCTGCAAGACGCTAAGGGTTGCGGGGCAGTGAGGGCGAGGCACGCCGTGATCATCATTAGCTGTCCAGTTCTCACCTGCCCCTTTTAGCAAAAGGAGAAATAATTATGCGCAGGGAGTGCCCCCTTGATGGCCATCATTTAGTTTAAGAAACTGGCCTCTCCACTCACCCCTTTAGCCAGCAGCACCACCAATGGCGGCCTCATTGATTGATGGCCTCCTGGATACGGGAGAACTGCGGTTCTCAAACTGGAGCTTGCCTCGGAATCTCTTGGAGGGTTCATTAATGCATGGTTTGCTCAGACCCACCCCAGGGGTGTGTGCCATCATTTGTGTTTCTAACAGGGTCCCAGGTAACGCTGTTGTCACAGGCCTGGGGAACACACTTTGGGAATCGCTATGGTGTTGTCTCCACCATCACAGCACCTGAGAACCCTGAGCTTCCCCCAGCCCAGGGACCCTCTGAGCAAATGCGGGAGGGATATAGCCAGCTCTGACATTTTGCACTCCCCAAGCCTACCCTTCCCTCCAACGATGTGTAAGACAAATGCATTTCTTCTGCATCTCCATGGCCCCTACCCAGGCACTTCCATTCCAGAGAGCAATGGCAGAATGACAAGGGCTCGATTCTCTGACCAATGCCCCTAGATGGAGACCCTCCTAAATGGATTCTGAGGACACACTCTTGCTTCATCCCTAGCCCCAAGCCCAGAGGGGCCCAAGGGAAGCTGGGTCCTATCCTGCAAGCCCTTTGCTCCCACCACCAGGTGAGAGAGGTCAGGCAGTGAGCATCTCTGGGGGGCCTGGCAGTGGCAGGAGGGACTGTGATTGCGGGCTTGATTGTGGCCCCAGGACATATCCCCCACCCCCCGCCCCACTGATCTGGCTCTGCAGGCTTTGCCAGGACTTCCATCCAGAGAGCCCGTTTGCACCTGTGTCAAGGCAACCCAATTAGCTAGTTTGGTGTTTTATAATTAGGTCCTTTAAAAGATTTCATCGGTGGTGATAATAAGCCATTTAGAAATTAAGCTTTGAGGGTAGTTGAAGGGAAACTTTGTAACCACGTGCCCACTTGCTTTTTTTTCTCCCTCTGTGCCTCTTCCTTCTACCTTTCTTTAGTTCTTCTTTCTGCCTCTTCTTCCCGCCCTCTTTCCCCGTCTGCATCCGCAGAGCTCCTCTGACTCCTCCACTGGGCTAAATGCTGAGACCTTTTGATGGCCCCTCCAGTGAGGCAGTGGCACACACTGATTCCATCAATCCTCCCTGTGGCCCTTGGAACCGGATACAGTCATTATCCCCATTTGCTAGGCGAGGGGACTAAAATGCAGAGAGGTGGGACCGTCCCTCTGAAGCTCCACGCCCTGAAGTGGCGGAGCCAGAAGCCAAGTGTGGACAGCCTGGCCTTTCATCCCTCACCAAGGCACACTTTCCTTGGCCTGCATCGCCCCGTCCATCCACAGCCCCCGTCCTCCTTGCTCTAGTGCTCCCACACGCTGACGGAGCTGAAATTTTACAAACCACATTCCTATTTTCCCAGAGTTGGTGTCAGTAGTTCAGAGCTAACTTCGGGTGGGTTTGTAATGGACAATGGCTTCTAATGGGTTCCTGCCAAGGGAGTGTGGTGGAAGGAGCAGGTTGACTGCTCCTCTTCCCCTCTCCCTCCTTGCTCCTCTCTACCTCCCTTTCTTCCTTCCATCCTCCTTTCCTTCCTTCTCTGTGCTGGACCTAAGGAGCTAAAGATGAATTCAGCCAGTTTCTAGCCAAGTAGACTCCATGTCTGCATCAGAGACTCCACCTCTGTCCCATCACCCTGTGTGTTTCCTTCAAAGCACTTATCATCACAGGAAATTCTCTCCAAGATTTGCTCACTTCTTCACTTACTTGTTTATTACCTCTCTCCCCATCAGAATGCAAGCCATAAGGGCGGGGTGGCAAAGACAGGTCTATCGGTATCTGAATCCCTGGGGCCTGCCTTGGTTCCTAGCACAGAGCAGGACTCAGTAGTTTTGAACCCAATCTACTGTTTCCTTATCCATAAAATGGGGATTACAGTGTCTCCTCTACAGGGCAATGAATTGTCTCATACACAGCAGGTGACCTGCAAATGTCACGGCTCTCCCTCCACCCGCCTACCCTCCTTGGTAAGCCTTGCAGTGCCTAGAGAAGTTCCGGTACTTTAAGAACTTTGGAGACTCTTTTTTTTTTTTTTTTTAATAGCACAAAGAATTTTTCTGTAAAGCAAATGAGCCCTCCTAGATTTATCTACTTTGGAAATTGGGTGTTTTTGTTTGTATTGGGCTTTCTTAAAGTGGGCCAACTGAGTGTGTATAACTATAGAAACATACATGTATGTATTAGTACCTTGTTACTATAATTCATGATTATGCAGATTCTGAGAGAGCAGGCTCAAATTATGGCTCCTGGAAGCATCACCATGCCTGCAGAGATATAAAAGTCAGACCCAGGGCTGCGGCTCTGGAGCGTGGCTCGTGGAGAATTTGCACTGACACAGACCCGGGGTCCTCCACTTAGTAGTTACGTGACTGGTGGACAAGTTTCCGAATCTCTCCAGGACTAACTTTTCTCTTCTGTGAGCTGTGGAGGGGGAAATATTTATGTCTATCTTATGGCATAACAACCCTATTAAATGAGGCCATGAGATCAATCATTTATTGAGCGAAAGCTTATTGAACAACTTCTATATATACCAAGCACTGTTCTGAGCTTTGGTCATTCAGCCGTGAGAAAGAATCCATGGCCCCATGGGGCTTACAGTCTAGTGGGAATAATGCATGTGAAACTCTCAAAACGGGGCTCAGGGAGTGCTGGCCAGGAAGGTGGCTGTGTATGGAGTGGTTCTGTGGTGACATGGTTTGCAGATCTAGGTACACGTCTCCTCTTTGTCTGTACATGTGGCTGGATTCATCTCCCTGTAATTGACCTGTGGTGGGAGATGGACTTGCTCTTCTCTTTCATGAGGCTGGGATTCTTTGTATGTGTATATATTGGGAATGAGTGGGAATGGGGGAATGTGTGCCATTCAGTGAACAGTTCTCAGTCTTGTTTTAGCTTGCTCCCCCCACACCAATTCATGCATAGCTTACTGCCCCTCTCATATGCACACTTCACCTTCCATGCTCTGGCTCGCCCTGTTCCCTACTCCCAGACCACTTTCTTCCTGACTCTACAGACTCTACCCATCCTTCAAGGTCCTCCTTCATGAAGTTGTCCCTGCATTGTCAACTGGAAGGTGTCCCTTCCTTGACTCGCCATCTTCCTCCTTTCCATGGCTTGTGTCCCTTTCCTCCCCAATGTCCCTTGACTTGTTTCTGTTCCTTGGTGGGGTGTGAACTCCTTCAGGGTGAGACCCTGTTCTGTTCATCTCTGTGTCCTCTGTACCACATCGCTTTACTTGAAGTAGATTCCCAACAAACATTTCTTAGGCAATTAAACAAATGTATGGCTCAGTAGATTTATTTAGCATCAGCAGACTTTACTCTTTCTGGGGGTGGGAGATCTGAGGCAGGGGCCTTTTGGGGAGAAATAACAGCCTTTTGTTTTGTTTTGTTTTGTTTTTGCCTGTGTGCAGAAGCTCCCATGTGTACGCTGCAACCTGCCCCTCTGTGCACTCTTCACATGCGTCCACAGAGTCTGGGCAGTTGTCTTGGGTGTGTATGTGGGGGGAGCGTGTGGTGGCAGCCCAGTGCCCAGTGATGGATGAGGGGGGTGGAGGTGACTTTCCCAGGGGAAGATTAGCGCCTGGCAGCTATGATTTGTCTCATGCCCTCCTGTCCTTTTGCTGGGCCCCACTGCAGAGTCATTCATTACAGAGGCCGCTGTCACAGGGCTGGGGGCAGGGGCTGAGCAATGTGTGGATGTTGGGGGGGTTGGACCCCTCTCCCAGAGAGACTCATGCCAGAGACCAGAGCCCTCTCTGTGGCCATGCAACAGTGCTCTGAAGTTGTGAAGAAAAGGAACAAGTTGCAGTTCCCCTTCTCAGTTGTACCTACCTCTGCACTCAGGCAACACGGTGTGATGGGGGTGAGGGGTGCTCATTCATTCATTCATTCATTCACTTGGCAAACAATTTCACTAAGTGCCCACCAGACCTTCAAGGAACTCACCATTTCTGAAGGAAGGCGGGAATGTAAACAGATAGTGTAAGGAGGGTAGCAGTCTACTGAGACAGGTGTCCTCCAGCCTGTGGGACCTGAGGCCAAGGGAGAAGCCACAGGGGATGGTGGAAAGGACACTGAATTTGGAGGCTGAATACTTAGGCCTGAGTCTTGGCTCTATTACTTTACTAGTGTTATGGGCTTGGAAAAATCACTTCAAACCTGCTATAAAATAATGTTAATGCTTAAGCTTTTGTGCCTACATCTCTAAAATGGGGCCAATGATAAGTCCTCCATCCATAAGGCTGTTTTAAAAGTGAAAATGCTATCAAAGTATTTTTTAAATTGGAAGGTGCTATATAGATATGTGAGATCATTTCTTCTTACCATTCTGCTACCAGGATGGGGGTGGGTGTGGGGAGGGGCAGGAGGGAGGTGCAGGGAAGCCAGAGGAGACTATAAGAAAAAATAATACAATACCCCCTTGTATTTATACAACCCTCTACAGTTTACAACACAGTTTTACACTCTTATATTTCTTGAGCCTTACAAAAACCTTGAAAGTCAGGTCAAGGCAGGCATTATTAACTCATTTTGCAGGGCAGGAAGAAGCTCAAAGAGGATAAACGGCTTGCCTAAGGTCACTCAGTTGGTAGGTGGAATCTGGTTATTTCTGATACTCAGGACTTTGTGCTCTTTCCATTTCTACACACCAAGGTTTCTCCTGTTTGGTAGCAACCTCCATTCATCTCTGCTCCATTCCGGGTGGCATTACCCCCACCCTGTAAGACCCTCCTTCCATGAATGGATGTAGCATCTTCCCCATTTCCTACACTTCCATTGTGCTAACTCATGACCACTTTTGGACACAGCTGTGCCAGGGAATGGGGGAGGAACAAAGAGGGATCTGTAGGTTTGAGAGTGTTAGAGGGGGAGGAGAGGGCAAGCTGAGATTTTCCAAAAGCCCTCATCCAAATCTAACATGCCAACTGCTACATTTGTATGGTAAGGGGAGGAGAGTGCTGAGAGAAGGAGGAAGGAAAGAAGAGGCAAGAAAGAAAGGGAGAGGGAAATGGAAGTTGGGTTGGAGAGCATGAAGGGGGACTAAGGGGAGGGAGAAAATACAAGAGAATGGGGAATAAGACAGAAAGGAATCTGGGAGACATGAGGAAGGAAGGGGAGAAATGGGGAAGGACTGAGGCCTGAGAGGCTGAGAGGGCGTTGGGGGAGGGCCAGCACAGCTCTGGCAAGGGGTGGGAGATTGAAGGCTGAATCGCAGCAGGCTGTGGAGGAGAGGAATAAGTCATAAACGCTGTGGGAGCAAAGGTCAAATATAGACTGATGGCTCCATTGTTTCCCAGCCTGTGAGGAGGACCCTGTTGGGGGTTGCTAGGATGCTTAACCCTTCCCTGCCCAGGTTTTGATGGTGAGGCTGGCTTGGGGATGCTGAGTGAGAAAAGCACCTGTGTATCAGGGGCGAAGATTGGGGGGCTGGAATTAGGTTTGGACAAAGACCCCACAGGTTTGGGACTCAGTCTTGGGAGAAGGGACTCAAGGGTCCTCTCCACCTCAATTCATAGGAAGAAAATAAAAACATACCAGTTCTCTTTTTCTACTAGTAATAGTTCTCTTTTGGCATCCCCGTAGGGGCAGGTTTTCTAGGGGAGAAGGAAATTAGTGGAAAATAGCTCTTGAATAACACCTATCAACAATAACAATGACAATAACAAATAGTATTAACATTACAAAATAAATATTTGCTGTACTATATCATAAAAACAAAATTACTATCAAATAGTATTTATCATGAGCCCATTAATATGTTGTTATATGTGCAGTGTTTATGGTTTCCACTAACTTTAACAAACATAACATGATTTAAATGTGTGTGATTGGTCTTATCAGTACTGTTTGCCACTGAAGATACGGATGCTTGGACTTACCCAAATTATGCCAGTTAGCAGCTTTTCAAATCCTAATTCTCTGTCTTTCCACCACTCCACAACTTTCCTTGGGCAGTATCACATCCACTATAGAGGGGGAGAAAGAGGGATTTTGAGGAAATATTTGGTTATGAAATGTCTCTTGCCAGTTGGGAAAACCAAATGTAATTTAATCGGTTAGAGATGGGGGAGAGGTAAAGTCCGTCTGCGGGATGGGACGTCAGCACCACGGACAGTTCCAACACTCTGCTGCCCTGACCCCTCTTGCCAGTCACTTTTCCATAACCCCGACCTTCTTCCGGGGAGGGGTCTATCGCCAGACCCCTTTGGCCCTCCCTCAGAGAAGAGCTGGTGGGGGTGGCTGGATGTGGACTCCTCAAGCGCTGTAACCACCCCCTGCACCCCCCACTTCTGCATCAATGATGTATAGACTGACAAAGGACTTAATGCTGTGAATACATAAAGCGGCCGAGGCTTGGGCGATGGAGGGTGACAGCTGCCCTTTAATGCTTGGCTTTTTAAAGATCATGGTAGAGTTCAGAAAGTATAGTCATGAGGTTTAATGATTTAATGGGGACGACTGGGGAGCAAAAATAGTTACTGCACCCTGGGGAAAAGTGACTCCTCATACATATTACTTTAGCCTAATGGCCTATAACGCCCTCCCCCCCGTGCTCGTGGGGGGAGTCACGCTACATAGCCGCTGTAATACCGAATGGCCTGATTAAATGCATATTAAACAATACTAAATTGGGAAAAAAAAGGCAGAGGCGGTGCTAAATGTATTTATTCCGTTCTGTGAGGGAAAGATGTGACTCCTCTGGTGTTGGATGAAAGAGGTCCTCCTACCTAAACTAATTCTTAAAAGATGGTGCCCCAGTGGGATCCTGGGGTAGGAAAAATCTCGGTACTCTGGGAGGAGCTTATGGAGGGAGACACCTCCAAAAATGGGGGGAGATATTAGGCACCAAGGGTCTGGAATGCCAGGAGTAAGAGGGGTGAGCCACCATCTCAAGAGACCTCATGTGGGGGGTGCCTGGGTGGCTCAGTGGGTTAAAGCCTCTGCTTTCGGCTCAGGTCATGATCTCAGGGTCCTGGGATCAAGGCCCGCATTGGGCTCTCTGCTCAGCAGGGAACCTGCTTCCTCCTCTCTGCCTACTTGTGATCTCTCTCTCTCTCTCTCTGTCAAAAAAAAAAAAAAAAGTTAAAAAAAAAAAAGAGACCTCATGTGGGAGACTTGTCCATGAGATGTGGTTCGATTCAAACCAGTCATTTTTGAGAGGCTGCTTTGTTTGTAGTCCTGGAAATACTCTGGGATTCTTGAGTCCACCGGGGTGGAATCTTTATCTGTAAACCATTTCCCCACAACGTTGCAACCAAGATCACCAGTTTCTAAGATCTCTGATTAGGCTACAGTGAGAATGCAGTTTTAGTTCTCCAGTGCACCTGGGTTCTGTAGACCATGAACGTGCATTAGAATCACTTGGGGAGATTTTTAAAATGCCAGTGTCTTGGGGTTGTATCTCAAGAGATTCTGACTCAGTTGGCCCTAATGCAGCACAACTGTTGGTGTTTTATAAAACCTATCCAGGTGATTCCTGGCCAACCCATTGGCATGAAGAACATGGACTTTGAAACCAAGCTACTTTTTTTTTTTAAAGATTTTTAAAATTTATTTGACAGACAGAGATCTCAAGTGGGCAGACAGGCAGGCAGAGGGAGAGAGGAGGAAGCAGGCTCCCCGCTGAGCAGAGAGCCCAATGCAGGGCTCGATCCCAGGACCCTGGGATCATGACCCGAGCTGAAGGCAGAGGCTTTAACCCACTGAGCCACCCAGGCGCCCCATTTTTTTTTTAAAGATTTTTAAAATTTATTTGACAGACAGTGATCTCAAGTAGGCAGACAGGCAGGCAGAGGGAGAGAGGAGGAGAAACCAAGCTACTTTTATTTAAATCCTGAACCTGCTATTTATGACTAGTGTAACTTTGGGCAAGCTAATCCCTACGTGCTTCAGTTTTCTTACCTACAAAATGGGAATGTAACAGTACTGACTTCCTAAGGTTGATGTAAGGATTAAGTAAGTTAATGCATGTTGAAGTACTTAGAACAGTGTCTGGTATATAGTAATTGCTATGTAAGTGATATCTATGTTGATTTAACGTTTTAGATGTGCCTCCCTTGAGGCTCCTACCATAGACTGCAATTCATTAAGTTATTTGTGTATTTATATATGTTACTCAAGTGCCTTAAGGATGGATTCTAGGATCTGTACCTCAGGGATTTTTTTTTCCTCTTAGGTCCTGAATGGCTCAGGTCCTGTTTGGGACCCAGGTAAGTTCAGATATTGCCTTCCCCAAAAAGAAAAAAGAAAAACTTTGAAGTTTGGATGAGGATAGAGTAAGAAGGACAGGAATATAGTTATGTAGAAACCCAGTTGCCAGCCAGATTCCAGGATGAAAGCTCTGCTTGTCTTGGAATATTTGAAACACTTGAGAGAGAGTACCTAAGTAGATGAGTACTCTCATTTGATGGCTGCTACATTCAGAAAATCTCACTGGTGGGTGAGTATTAAATAGAGCTCTGCTTCTAGCTTCTTGTGGTCATGTGGGGTTGGAAGGTACATGAGTGTACATTCATCTTTTACTTGCCTATAGGGTAATTTTGTTGAGGTGCAATATTATCTCCAACCAGGCTACTGGTTTGCCTAGCCACTGACTAGGATGCAGTGGTATGGACCCAGAAACTATCCAAGGCATGAGCTTTAGTCCCCAGTGCTCTTCACCTGCTCCTGGCAAGCACCCGCTCTTGTGTGTTGGGAAGAATGAAGCAGGAGTATGAACTGCAAGGAAGATACCATCTTCTCCAACTATCTTCTGTAGCTTTAGATGTGTGATATACAGGAATCTCTTAAAGTGGCTTTTCCAATCTCATCACTAATAATGACCCTTTCCAAGCCTTTTGTCCAGAACAACAGAGCACTGTCCCTCATTCATATTGCCCTTAGATACCTCCCATCTTGGTTCATCCTGTTCCTTTCATCTGAATTATTTCATGTCCAAATTCTGCCTACCCCACAAAGCCTCTAGCAAGGCTTGAATGCTGTCACCCCTAGCAAGTGTCCTCTAATGGAATGGGCTTTCTCTGTCTTAACCACTTTACAGCTTTTATAGTTCCCTCTTTCATTGCCCTTATTACAAACTGCATTGTACTATATTTACCTGGGCTCCTCCTGGCTCAACCCCTGTACTCTATGGTTCTGGAGGGCATGGGGCCTTGTCTAACCAGTCTGTGTGTGCCCCACTCTCTAAAATCTAATGCAGGATTTATCTCAGAATTGGCATGTATTGTTGAACAGATGTATGGAGAATTGAGTGAATGAGTGAGTGTTCTTACCTATCAAACCTCACATTAAGTAAGAATGCACAAGTAAACTTTCCTAGACCTGGTCAGAAAGGCTTGGAAGGGGTGGAAAACATCCTGTTAGGGGAGTGAGTTTTAGAAAGCCCTCTGTTCCAACTCTAGACTCTCCCTTTGGGGGAGGGAAGGGGAAGGGAGAACTGATTGATTCCTCCCTCCTATTCCACAGACACTCCTCCACATAATCACACATTGTCACACACACAGACCTCACTACCTGCCTTCCTACCTTTTTTCCTCCCTCAACTTCATTTTAAATAAATGCCCATTAAAAAAAAAATCCTCCTCTTCCTGTCACTACACGAGCCAGACCCTCCCACCCCCAGGTCCCTGACGCTCTTAGATTTTCCTGCTGCCACGTTCCACCCTGAGCCATGTCTTCTAGTATTTTGCTTTCAAATTGTGTCTCCTGCCATTTGTGCCACATTTAAAATGCTAACAGTACAGAATGTCATTTACAGAACCGGGGCGTTTGCTCCGGAAAATTAATTTGACTTATTCCTTCTGCCTGTTCCTATCTCCAGGCCAATATTATGCTACTCATTCTACAAGAGTAATACTTAATGAATAGGACTATTAATAATGTCAAGGTCCGCGGGGGCCTGGCGGCTAACGGATAGGCGTAGACGGAAGGAACCCATCACCTGACTCCTGGTTTAATGTCCCATGAAAATATCAGGCACTGCAGTGTAATTATGGAGCAGGGAGAGGCGAGTGGATGACGACCCAGAGTTTCTTAAATATTTTTCAAATTAGTTGATGCTTTTCCTTTTGGGGAGGAGGGTTCTTATCCCCCCTCGCCACCATTTAAATTTCTGGTATAGAAAAGGGGGTGGGCCTGTTTTTATTAAACATACATATACACACAAAGAAAAAAACAATGTAAAATACAGAGATGCTAATAGCTGTTCTCACCTCAGCACGTTGAGACACTATTGGGTATGAGAGAGAGAAGGAGGGCTTAGTTTTTGTTTAGGGGAAACAAAAAGAAAAGTAAAATCAGAAAATCTGATTTACAAGGGGTACCCCAGTGACCCTCCTTTCCTTCATTCAGCTTCCCATTTCCCAGTACATGCAGAATCACAGAGACAGAATGTGAGTCCCCTGGTTATCTGCAGGCCTAGACCCTCCCTCCCACCACACCATCCGCTCCCCCACCCTGCATTGCCCCAAATCCTGAATACTCAAGGAAAAGGAAGAATGCCCCTTGCTGTACCACTTCTTCTTTGCTTGAAGCCTGATTTCTTTCAAGTCCTGAGATTATGGCCCTGAGTTTGTCCACAGGGCTGCTTTTATAGGAATGGATCAGCAGGAGTGTGGGGGAGGGGAGTGGAGGAGGCCAGGACTGAGAGTGAGAGACTTGGGTGTCAGTCTCATCTTATGTGTAGAGAGGGGATAAGAATATCTGTCATGTAGGATGGTGGTGACGCCATGAGATTATGGCTACAAAGGACCCAGGGCTCTGGCTGGCACATGAAGGGGGCTGATAATGTTAGTTTCTTTTGTCCATTTCACAGATGGTGCAGTCAAGCTCAGCCAGGCAGGAACTGAGCACCTCTCCATGGTGCAGGGGTGAATAAAGGATACACGCCTCTTGCCATGAGAAAGATTGATGAGTGGAAACTTCCAGTGCAGTGGGAGAACTTCTGCCTTTGAGGGGTCCCCATACTCCTATGAAGAAGTCATAGTCCCTACCTTGGTGGTCCCTAGTCTTATGGGAGACTCAGCCTCTGATCTGAGAGAGTTCAGGTTTGTTGACAGAGAAAGAAGCCCCTGTTCTTGAAGGGCTTTCAAGGAATCATAGTGGAGGAAAGTATCATAGTGCCTATTTTGGCAGGGGGCAGTCTTATGAGAGAGTTCCAGCCTCTGATACTAGGGGAACAGAGAAACCCAGATTCTGATTAAGGTGGAGGGCTTCTAACATAGTTAGGGAAGCTGAGCTCCGACCCTTGAGGGAAACCCTAGTCTAATAGAGGAGAAATAGCCTCTGGGTGGGGGCTCCCAGTTTGCTGGTGGAGACAATTCTTACTCCAGCGGACCTCTAAATCTGGTGAGAGATGTCTAATCCTGGCTTAGTAAAATCCCAATCTAATGGTGGAGACAAAGCATGTTTTGGAGAGATTTTAGTCTGATGAGAGTAACAGCCCAAAGAAGGCACCTCTGATGGGAGTAGCAGAGACCATCCTCAGGGAGCTCCCAGACTACTGGGAGACACAGAGCTCTTGGCCTCAGGGAGTGCCAGTATGATCAAGAAGAGGTTTATTCCTGCAGTGACAGATCTCCCAGTCTTATTGAAGAGACATAAAACCCACTCTGGTGCAGCTTTACCCTGACAGGGATAGTAAGGCGAGTAAATGCAGGCAAACTGCAGAAACTCCAAAGAAAGGGAGACACACACCTTTCAGCTCAGTTGGGGAGAAATCAACCCAAGCCCATCGACATGGCAGATAGGCTGGGATGCTGGGCCTGGCTGGCAGATCCCCTTCCTATGGCCTGTATCTCTCTCAATTCAGCACCACGGCCAGCGGCCATGCTGCGCTCGTGCTCCACAATTACTTTCGTGCTGGCCAGGCTTCGTGGCCATCACCCGCCCCATCTGTGTGTCTCTCCATCCACAGAGACCCTGGGCTTGAGGGGCAGGCAGGTAGGGTGAGTGAGAGGCAATGGGGCGCCTCCCTCGCGCGTCTCTCGGTGAGTATCTGTCTCCCCCATGCGTCCGCAGCTCCTTACAGAGGTGTCAGGAGTGTGTATCAGCGTCTCCCTCCTGCGCAGCTGGGCCAGCTTCTGATCCTGTGAAGAGGAGGGGGACATTTTCCCTACCTCCTCTGCCACTCCAGGGTTAGGAAAAGGGTCAAGGCTTCCTTTTGGGGTAAAGAGGAGCAGGACAGGTTTCTCTGAAGGTCTAGGTGTGTGAGGAAGTGATGTCACTTTGAAGGGGTCATCTTAGTATTCATGTGTTTTGGGGACACTGTACCGCCGACTAGGAGAGGAATAGTCTCCTTTTAAGTTCTGCTTGCCCTGCTCACAGGGTGGATGTCAAGCCTGGGTCTGCCTCTTGTCTCAAATGCTCCCCTCCCCCAATCAGGAATTGTGTGTCGCGGGGAGAGTCTTAGGAGAATCTTGTGCAGGACACTTGGCTTCTGTGAGGGACCCTGAGGGGCTCATTGTGTGCCAATTTAAAATCAGTTACTCTGTGCCCAGCCCTTCCCCTTCATTTTCTCTCCACTACATGGCCCTTACCATCTTCTGCAAAAGACCTGTTCATGGCCCCTGCTCTTTTCTGCATCTGAACTTTGGACCAGGTGGTCCAGCCAGACCCCTATTATTTTACTCCTCATCCCCCAGCCTCTCAGAAGAAAGGTAAAGTTTGAAGGACCTGGATACATAGAGACACCCCTTCTCCACTCCTGCCTCCATCCTCATAAAAGTCAAATATAGAATCAGCAAAAAGGGGGGAAAAACCCAAAAAGTAATAAAGTAATCCAATTAATAATTATTCTGATGGACTCATCAGAATTTGCAGCTCGGCCAAGGAAAGGGTAGAAGAAGGGGGTCAGGGAGGATAAACGTGGGGGGCGTCTTCTTATTCCTCACCCTCAGGTGAGAGTAAAAGAGCCTCCTGCCAAGTTCTCGTTTTCTCGCTTGCTCCTTTTTTTTTTTTTTTTTTTTTTTTTTTTTTTTTTATGGGGCATCCTGAGTGTAAAAAATATGACTTGCCTTTATGGTGCTCCAACAGGAATGAAGCTATAAAATTATGAACAGTTTTTATGACGGCCATTCGGGGGATGCTTTTATATTGATGGTATACAGCCTGAATCTGTCTTTTTTGCATCCCACCCCCCTTCCCTGGGTGGGGAGGGGAAGTCTGTGTAACTATTTTTCATGCATTTAATATATTAATTATCCGGTAAATGCTCCCCAGGCTGTGCTCGGGACATTGGAGAGTGACAGGTTCTCAGTGAGCCTCCAAAGGCAGCGCATCAGCCTGCAGTGTATTATGTCGGTGAGGTCAGGGTGGGGTTAATGTAACTTTTTATTTGCTGATTTTTCATAGGCGGGAGCAAAGCTGGGATGGAGGGAGGGAGGGAGAGGGAGTGGAGGGGAGGGAGGAGAAGGTG
Organism: Lutra lutra; assembly: GCF_902655055.1. Classification (NCBI taxonomy): domain Eukaryota; kingdom Metazoa; phylum Chordata; class Mammalia; order Carnivora; family Mustelidae; genus Lutra; species Lutra lutra. The sequence continues at coordinate 36,448,790 of NC_062293.1, forward strand.
CCAGGAGAGCAGAGATAATGGTGAGGCAGATCTCTCCACCCCCAATTCACCTCTGTCAATGCCAGGAGGTTTGATTCGGGAGGAAAGGAGCGGTGGCCTCTCCTGGCTGGTTCTGTCTCCCAACGACACACATCCCCGGTGACACTTCTGAGTGCTCCCTCTCTGCATCTTGCACACTAGGATGTGGGCTCAGTTTCACTGCTTGACCCCTCCCCACTCTCTGAAACCAAGACCCGGGATCTGGGGCCTAGAAAAAAACAAAAGGTTACATGGAGAGTGCCTGGTTGACTTGCGTTTGCAGCTCTCAGTTGGGTATGTGTACCCAGACACTCGCACATGCCGTGTGGACGCGCGCACATGGGCAGGCTGCCTTTGTCCTGTGGCTCCTCCTGCGCTCTCACATCCAACTGTTATGTAGAACTCTTGCCCATTCACAAAGCACAGCTTCTGTCCATTTAATAAGGGGAAGAAATGGGTCCCACAGGCCATGGTTTCTCATCTCTGTCATGACCCCAACTGCCTTGTGTCTGGTGTTGGGACCCTATCCCCCCTGTAAGAAAGGAAAACCACCAGACAGTCAGCTGGCTCATCACTGCCAGGGCGAGGGGCGGTCCATGAGGCCAAGTGCCAAGGTTCTCCTTGAGCCTATGTGTGTTCTGGATCTTGAGAGGGTGAAGGTTGCTGCTTAGACCAAAAGGGGACCGCTCTGTCCCTGGCTTCTTGCCCCTGCCCCTCCATCTGCCAGCCCCAAGAGGGCAGCACAGCTGGGTCTTCTTGGCTTTTAGTAGTCTGTGACCCTGAGTGCCTGACGCCTGGAGCCTCTATTCTTACATTTGCATATTTTTTCTATAAAAATGTTGTTTTGTTTAGATATAGATTTGTTTCTATATTATTATTATTTTATTGGTGTAGATAATTTGTGGGCCAAGGCAGCACAAGGGCTATACCTGCTGAACCAGGAGCCCAGGTGTTGGGGTTCAGGGCCTCAGCTCTGTTTGGATATATTGTCTGATGCCCTCTTTTCCCTTCACCAAAGAAGGCAGCAAATACCTCTGAGGCCTCGCAGAGGCTTATCCATCCTTGCCCATGGGTGGCCCTGAGGCCAGTGTGTTTGTGTGTGTGTGTGTGTGTGTGTGTGTATGAAGGAGCCCTATCCCTTTCGAAAGGGAGAAGTGAAGAGTTTGAGACCTAGAAACATAGGGCTAAGTTCAGGTCCTTGCTCTGCCACTTCCTGCTGTGTGATCTGGGGAGAGTTTCTTCATTGCTCTCAGACCTCTGTTTTCCCTATGGTTATTGGGGGTAGTTATATTGGGAATGAAGCCTTATGGGAATGTTATAAACAAAGAAGTTAATACATGTAAGGTGCTTAGCTCTGTGCTTGGTACAGACCCTATTGCTGTCTTTGTGATTATGATTTAGATTCTCCTCATTCCTCCTTACCCCTGTTTTCCACAACCCAACCTCTGTGAGGCTCCTAGCCCTCCACAGGTTTGCAAATTCTGCATTCCAAGTGGCTATTTCCTCTTAGGCACTTGGTCTGAATTGTGGCATATTGCGAAGAGGTGTGTGGCGATGTCTGGTTATGGTCCAAACATCCAAGCAGGCTTAGCACGCGTGTGCCTTTTTCATCTTATTAGCTAGCCTAGGGAGCAGCATGGAGAGAGCCACCATCACGGGCTCCTACTGAGCACTGAAGGTGTCACGTGCATCACCTGGTTTATTTTTCCCAAGGGCCAGCTGAGGTGTCTAATATCATTAAACCATCTCACCGAGGAGCCTGTGGATCAGGGACATTTGGTCAATGACAAGCCAGCCTCAGGTCACCCAGGTGGTGAGAACCAGGGTCAGGATTCAAGGCCCCCCTACTCTGAAGCTTGTGTTCTTCCCATTCCCTCAGGCTGCCTCTCGCTCTGTTTTAAAATGATACGTCAAACGAAAGCAGCGATAACAATTTGCCAAATCTATCTGGCAGGCACTGGGGAGGGGTTCCCAGGAATGAGATGTTGCTGCCCCGGTGGAGTCTGGAGGACTTGGAGGAGATAAGACATTTAGTAATCCAGGTCGCTGAGGTGTCCCGGCTAGTACAGTGCTACTCAGAGCACTGTTAGAAACAACCCAGAATAGTTTGTGCTTACAATGCATCAGGCACTTTCCTCAGAACATTATCCCACATAAGCTCATTTTATCCTCATAACCTCACAGGATAGTATTGTTATTACCTACTGGTCTGTAGATGAAAGAAACTGAGGGGCAGAGAAGTAAAAGTACAGAGAACTGGACCAACTAGCACATGGAAGGTTCTGGAACTGACCCTAGAGGTGAAGCTCTTAAGCTTGTAACCTGTTGTGTGTGTCAAAGACCTGCCTTTTCATGGCTCCCTCACCAGATCCTTGTTCCCATTTAAGTGTATATACATTTTTGGCCCTTAATTTTTTTTAAAAATCTGGGTGCATGTATTTAATGAAGGTGTTTTAAGTGCTGTGTTTCTGATCATAATGGTTCTAAAAATGGTAGTTAACATTTGAGGGCTTCCTATGTGTCAGGTTCTGTGTTAAAGGCTTTAGCTACATAACCTCATTTAGTTTTCTCAACAACCTCAGGAGGTGGGTACTATGATTATACCCATTTTACAAATAGGGAAACTGAGGTTTTGGGAGGTTAAGTTATTTGCCCAAAGTTACACAGTAGGTGGTGGACCCAGTATTTAAGCCCAGTCTGTCTGTCTCCAGGACCTGAGCTATTAATCCAAAGCTCTTAATAATGAGAAAGAAGCTTGTGGAGTCAAAGGGATAAGTCCGCCCCCTGTTGCCTCCCTCCATCCCCATCACACACTCCCCCACTCCCTCTCTCCTCCTCAAAGAGCTATGAGGTAGGATTTTCCCAGCACCATCTATATTCGTACAGATTTTTTTCCCTGTGAATGTGATCATGTTGTTGTACAGTGCAATAGCTTCCTTCCACCCCCATTTGATGTCATGTATATAGATCTATTTTTTTCTTTTAACTTCTGCCTAATGTTACACAAAATGGATTCACCCAAATTCTCCCATTGATGAACATGTGGGTTGTTTCCAATTTTTAAATATTGAATGCAATTGGCAGTGCTTTTCTGAGCATCCTAATACAGGCCTTTTGTGTCCATGTGCTTGATACCTTGATGTGGAACTGCTGAATGGAACAGAATGTGTCTTTAAAATGTTTATAGCTGTTGCCAAACTGTCCTCCAGAAAGGCTGTATGCTTCCCATCCCAAGCATGAGAGGACTCTCATTACCTGATCTCCTTGGCATGAATGGCTATCATACATCTTTTTTTTTTTCATTTTTGCTTAGTTGATATATGAGAAAAAAAAATCTCTTTGTTGTTTTAATTTCCTTCACTACTGCAGAGACTGGGGAACTTTTTATTTATTTGCTATTTTTTCTATCTTCTTTGCATCTTTACTTTTTATATCTCATCTATGGCTATGCTTTACCCATTTTTTTTTTTTTATTGGATTGAGGACTTAAAGTTGTGGGTTTTTAAAAAAAATATTTTGTTTTAGATTATTTTTATTTATTTGACAGAGACACAGAGAGAGAGGGAACACAAGTAGGGGGAGTGGGAGAGGGAGAAGCAGGCTTCCCGCTGAGCAAGGAGCCCGACGTGGGACTTGATCCCAGGACTGGGAAATGATGACCTAAGCCAAAGGCAGACACCTATGGACTGAGCTACCCAGATGCCCCTAAACAAAAGATTTTATTTATCCATTTTTTTAGAGACAGAGCATGCACAAGTGGGGGAGGAACAGAGGGAGAGGGACAAGTAGACGCCACACTGAGCACAGAGTCCCACATGCAGCTCTGTTTCATGACCCTGAGATCATGACCTGAGCCGAAATCAAGTGTCCCACACTCAACCGACTGAGCCATTCAGGGGCCCCTTAAGTTATTTTATAACATTATTTTTCTGAGTATAAATGTAACACATTCTAAATGAAGGACATTGGAAACAGACTATCATAAAAGAAAACTAGATATCACACATCATCTTAACACCCTGAGATCCATTTTTGATGCATTTTTGCCCCCCTTTTCCCCTAAGCAAATATATGTGCTTCCTACCTCCACTCTTTGCATAGCATGGTATATACAGTCTTATACTTTTTTTCCTACTGACGTTATAAAGGATACATTTTTCTGTGTTACTAAATATTTTATTTTTAAAAAGATTTTATTTATTTATTTGACAGACAGAGATCACAAGTAGGCAGAGAGGCAGGCAGAGAGAGAGAGGAGGAAGCAGGCTCCCTGCGGAGCAGAGAGTCTGATGTGATGCGGGGCTCGATCCCAGCATCCTGGGATCATGATCTGTGCGGAAGGCAGAGGCTTTAACCCACTGAGCCACCCAGGTGCCCCTATGTTACTAAATATTTTAAACACAATTTTTATGTTTGCGGGTACTGATCACATTGACATGTCAAAACTTACTGAGCCGTTATTCTAATTGCTATGTAAGTTGCTTCCAGTTCTTCACTATTATAAATAATGCTACAGTGAACATCTTTATACATAAATCTCTGTCCACAGCTCTGATTATTTCCTTAGGATAGATTACTTGAAGTGGAATTACTGGGTCAAAGGGTATAAATTTTTAAAGATTTTTGATCCATATTGCCAAATTGCTTTCTAGAAGGGTTGTATCGATTTACATCCCCCTAACCATGTAGGAGACATTCATTTAAGTGCACACTTTATAATTAAAAAACAAACTTTTCAATTGGGAAGTAATTGTATCTCATTATTGTCTTAATCATCATTGTCTCTTGCGGTGACGTTAAACCTATTTTCTACACCTCTCAGCCATTTGTATTCAGCCATGTCCATGTGCTTTGCCCACTTTCTACTGGACTATCTATCTTCATTATTTCTTTCTTTATTTAAACATTTTATTTATTTGAGAGAGGGAGAGGGAGAATGAGCAGGGGGAGTGGCAGAGGGAGAGGGAGAAGCAGTCTCCCTGCCTGAGTAGGGAGCCCTATAGGGGGCTGGATCCCAGGACCCAAGGATCGTGACCTGAACCAAAGGCAGATGCTTAACTGACTGAGCCACCCAAGAGCCCCTCCCCATTTTTTAGACAAAGTCTGCTGTTTTGGTAAATGAAATTATTGGAGCCCAGCCACGCCAATTTATGTCCTCTCATCGATGGCTGCTGTTATACTACAATGGCAGTGTCTGAGAGTTGCAACGAGACCATGTGGCCCACAAAGACTAAAATATTTACTATCTGGTTTTACAGAAATATTTCACAGAAAATGTTTGCCGACAACCCCTGATCTAAGCAGTGTTGTATGCCACATTTAGGAATAACCGCATTTTAAAAAAGAAAACAGGGGCGCCTGGGTGGCTCAGTGGGTTAAGCCGCTGCCTTCGGCTCAGGTCATGATCTCAGGGTCCTGGGATCGAGGCCCGCATCGGGCTCTCTGCTCGGCAGGGAGCCTGCTTCCTCCTCTCTCTCTACCTGCCTCTCTGCCTGCTTGTGATCTCTCTCTGTCAAATAAATAAATAAAATCTTTAAAAAAAAAAAATAAAAATAAAAAAGAAAACAGCTGAAACTGACGTTGAGTATATTTTACTTAACTCATTCTAACCAAGATATTATCATTTCTACATGTAATCAACATCAAAATGATTAATGAGATGTTTTACATTTTTTTCTACTGTCTTTGGAATCTGTTACGTATTTTGCACTTAGAACGCATCGCAGTGCGGACTAGCCAGATTTCGAGTGTTCAGCACCTACCGATGGCTAGTAGCTCACCACATGGGACAGCAGAGCCTGAGAGCCCAGTGTCTTTCCATTTGTGAAGCAGACAATGCTAATATCACACACGTCGCAGGACTTGAATGAAAGCCTGTATGTGCGCGCAGTTTGCTAGGCACTACACACATGCGATGGGTGCTGATTGTAATCATGTGCTGGGGCAGGGTGGGGAGTCTAGGATGATTTATCTTACTTGCCGCAGGATGGGTAGGGATTTGATAGGCAGTGAAGGTAGTTGTTGCTGAGGACCGTTTAGATGATCGACCCCATCCCAAACACACACACCCTCCCAATTTTGTTTCTTCCCTTCACCGGCTCAGTGTTTCCTGAATAGTACCTGGGCCCCGAGAGGGCAACACTTATGCTCACCCAATCCAGGAGAGATTATTCCATTCATTTCTTATTAATTCCTTCAATTCCCCATCATTTCCTGTAGGCTCTGCCCAGAGCCTCCGGAGCTATCTGTCTCCAAGTCACCCTACTTGGTATCCAAGCAGAGTTAAAATTTGGCTTTTGAAGACTTACTACTTCGTTCATTCATCAGACATTTATTGAATACCTATTGTCTACCAGCTTCTGAGGTGGGAGCTCTTATTTCACGAAGCATTTTCTCAAGAGGTACATTTGCGAACAAGGTTATTGAAATGAACATGGAAAAACAATGAGGTAAATGCATTTAGGTATAGAGCCGCTGTAACCTGAAATCACGCTCTGAGCTTCTTGGCAACCAGTGCAAAAAGGGAAATACATCGGATTGCATCATTTCCAATCTGGGAGGTTGGAATTCTGGAGAAAACAATCAGCTGAGCCAGTTTTGTCAGGGTGAAAAAAGCATGCCACTGTTTTTCAAGAGAAACGGACTGTTCCCTGGTATTACATTTAAACAGGCAGGCATCACCCGAGGCCCTGGTCAGGGACTTGGAGCAGCATAATGAACAAAGCCTTCCCTCGCTGATTTACAGCAGGTGCGGTCCTGATCTTCATGTGGCTGTTTTCTTGTATCTGCTCTCAATAAAAGCCGGGGGCACAGCATGAAAGCTCAGACTCAATGAAGGTGACCCTGCAAGAGGGTAACCTAATGTGGTCCAGGTCTGTGGTTTTCGAGGGATTTAGCTGGAAGAAGGAAAGGGTTAGCATCGGGCTCTCTGCTCAGCAGGGAGCCTGCTTCCTCCTTTCTCTCTCTGCCTGCCTCTCTGCCTATGTGTGATCTCTGCCTGTCAAATAAATAAATAAAATCTTTAAATAAATAAGTAAATAAATAAATTTATAAAAAAGAAAAGAAAAGAAAAGAAAGCCCACTGGAGCGTAGGCCCTGCCTGTCTGTCAAATCCAGTCCATCTTACTTTCTTGGGACGGGTCCTCGTCATTTCCTGCCTCCTCCCTGGTCTGCCTCCAGACTCTTCCACCTGGCAGCCTGTCTTCTTTTTAATACACAGACCTCATCATCACCCCCATACTCCACAGGCTGAAAATCCATCAGTGACCCAAGCGGTGGCATTTGGGGTGAATTTGTTTGCTCTCAGCTTGGACTTTGTAGTCACTTTTTGAATTCTTTATAACGAGTGTGGATAATGCTCACAAAAACAATAGAAAAAGAAGTCTGGATCAAGATGCCCAGATGTGCCAAGATTCTAATGGTTAATTCTGGGTGGGTGGGTGGGGACTATGATTGTTTTCTTTGTTCTCTATACTTAAATGTGTTTTTAAAGTAAAGAAAAAACTCATGAATGCTTTCACGTTGCCTGGCGCCCACATCTCCTTTGAGCTCTCAGAGCTTCCTTTGCATAGAAGCTACATTTATTAGGCACCTACTGTGTGCTAAGCACTGTGCTAGGCACTTTAGAAAAATACAGAATTACTGCATTACCAGGTGTTGGGTCCAGTCCACGGATGAAGAAGTTATAGTTAGAATTACAGAACTTTTGTGGGGTCACCGGTGGGAGCGACAAAGTGTGATTAGAACCCCAGGCAGCATGAAGCCAGAGTCTGAGTTTTCCTTTAGGTCACTTTTTTTTCTTAGTGTAGTAAGTGTTCTTACCCTCGTGTAGTACTTGGCATATTCTAGGTATTTTTTTAAATTAAATTAAATTAAATTTTTTTAAAGATTTTATTTATTTATTTGACAGACAGAGATCACAAGTAGGCAGAGAGGCAGGCAGAGAGAGACGGAGGAAGCAGGCTCCCTGCTGAGCAGAGAGCCTGATGTGGGGCTCGATCCCAGGACCCTGGGATCATGACCTGAGCAGAAGGCAGAGGCTTTAACCCACTGAGCCACCATATTCTAGGTATTTAATAAAGGTCTATTATGAGCTAAATGTACTTCCTAAATACCATTTCTATGGTAAGATATTTTTGAAATGTTTATTGATTTTTTTTTTCTCCCCTCATAACCGCCCTTCCCTCCATCCCTCTGGACCATTGCCTCCATGGAGGGCTGGGGCAGGGCAGAGAGTGGAAGTCATGAGGCTTTGGCCTTTGGTCTTCAAACCCTCAAGCCCTCAAGGGAATGGACAGCATTTCCTGGTTAAGAGTTCAGGCTTTGCTTTGCCTCAGAAGATGAAGCCCAAGCCCTGGCAGAACCCTGAGAGCTAAAAGCGCTTGGCTGAGAGGTGGGTCTGGGAAGTTGGCATCTAAAAGGCTTCATGGAGAATCACATGATTCTCAGATAAGAGGACTGGGATCATGCATATGCCTTCCATCATGGCCTGGAAGAGCACAGAACTGAAGGTGCTTCTTGGACAAGAAAGAGTGTCCTCTTTGTGGGTGTCTGGGTGGACAGATACCATGGTGGGGTGAGGGGCAACCCCCTCGGCCTCAGCACTACGGAAAGCCCCAGTGACTCAGAAGTAAGTCTAGGATGAGGGCAAGAGCAGGAGAAAACCTAGAAATGCCCGAGACTGAATTTTTTTCCACTGCCTGTGGAATGAGGACTCAGAATGGAAATTAATTTGCATTAAAGAAAAATAGAGTTTTATCTTACACTTTATTTATTTTTTAAAATAAACTCCATGCCACACATGGGGCTTGAACTCATGACCCCAAGATTAAGAGTTGTATGCTCTACCGACCGAGCCAGCCAGGCACCCCATTTAAAAAAAATTTTTTTAAAGATTTGTTTATTTTAGAGAGAATGAGAGAGTACATGTGCATGAGAGCAGGGGGAGGGGCAGAAGGAGAGGGAGAGAGAGAATCCTCAAGCAGGCTCCCTGCTGAGCACAGAGCCTGAGGTGGGGCTCCATCCCAGGACCCTGAAATCATGACCTGAGCTGAAATCAAAAGTCAGCCACTTAACCAACTGAGCCACACAGGTGCCCCCAGCCACCCCATTTTTATCTTACGCTTTAGGCTGAGTCTTGGGACTGAGATGCTTACTGACTGCTCTCAGCTGGGTATCTGCTTGGGGTTGGAGAAACACATTCCAAGTGTGTACTATTCTCTGAACCTGCAGAGGGAAGCCTGAAGTGTCAAATCACCTGCTGAGGGTGGGGAGGTTCTCAGGCTTCGAAACCCAGAAGAGTGGAAGACATCCTAGGACAAAAGATAAGGAGATTGGTAAATTTTCTCCCCACCAGGAAGGTCTCCCTTCCCTCATGTGCAGGTGGACCAGAGGGCCCCCTTGTGGGAAAACTCAGGGTTTTCCCTCAGATAGATCTTTCTTGAACCCATCATGCTTACAAACAAGAACTTGATTTAGACCTGCAATTCCACACCATCGACCATGATAAGAATGATCTTGGCCTGAAAAACTTTCAGAGCAGATATGACTGGTTGCCCATATCTGCATCATTAGTACCCTGGTGGACTGTCTCCTTCTGAGCAGCACTGCTCTCTGGGGAACCCTCGAGATGAGTGAGCCATGAAATGGCCACCCGGAGATAAAAAAGTTGGGGGGTATGCTACGGAATGAAGTTACTTACCAGTGACCCCTTTGCATTTGAGCCTACACCTAACAAGAACAACGGGCTTGCCATGGTTGATGCCTCCAGAGCTTGGGCTGGGGGTGGGGGTGCGCGGAGGAGTGGGCCAAAAGGGTGGCTGCTGTGTAGCGAGATGTCATTTCCCTGGAAGGTCTGTTTCAAGTTTGAACTCTGCTCCTGCTAGCTTGGGTGAGGCAACCCTCTTCCCCTTTCCGAGCTTTGGTGGCCCTCATCCTTGGCTTCTCCTAAGGATCTCTCAACCTCTTTGATTACGGCTGCTTCATCCAGTCTCAGCGGCAACCCCATGTCACACGTGGAAATCCCGTTATCCCATGAAAATGGTGTGATTCAATACAATTAGGGTAAGGACGGACTTGGGGGTGGCCACTAGTGGTTATGCTGCAGGGGGCTAGCAAGTGGCCTCTTTACTACCAAGAAGCCCTGGGTGTCTCCCAGCCTGGCTGCTTCCCAGGCTGGTGCTAGGTCTTCTGCTTGAACCTACAACTTCTACAAAGCTAGGTATCCCAGATTTTAGGCAAACACTTCTATTATGCTCTTCCCCTGGGGTGGAAGGTTGGTTCCCCTGGGGTGGAAGGGAGGTTGGCCTTAGTTGTAGGGCTATTCAAAACAAATTGGCTTTGAGCCTGGGAATCTCTTGTTTTAGTTGGAATTTTCACAAGAAAGCCACTGGGGTGACAGCCTTTCTTGTATGTTGTCTCTTTTGATCCTCAGGACGTTCTGATAAGGTAAGGTAGGTAAGCATTATTTTACCTTTTAAATGTCTCTCTGTCTTGTCCACATCTCTCCAGTGCCTCTGCTACCTTCCTAGTCCTGGCCACTGTCCAATCTGTTTATTAAGGTTTTTTTTGAGGTATAACATATTTAGTAAAGTGTAAAAACCCTAAATGTGCAGTTGGATGAATGTTTCCACAAGTGTGACCACCATCCAGATGGAGATAGAGAATATTCCCTGGTTTGGGGCACCAAAGATTAAGCAACTGATGGGAGTTCAGCCCAGGTCCTGATCTCAGGGTGGTGAGTTCTAGCCCTGCGTTGGGCTCCACGCTGGGTGTGGAGTCTCCTTTAAAAAAAAAAAAAGAATATTCCCAGCTTTACAGCAGGTTCCCTTCTCCTCCCTCATAGTCATTATCCCCCCAAGGATGACAGGGATTCTGACCATTCTTCATATAGAAGTACTTTGCCTGCTTTTGAGCGTCATATAAATAGACGCGGACAGTCTGTCTTCCGTTGTGAGATTTGTCCGTATGGTTGTGTCAGTGGATGGTTATTTTTCATGGCTGTATATTGTTCCAGCAGGTGCCTTGACCACAGTTTGCTTGCCCTTTCTGCAGTTGTTGGGTATCTGGGCTGTTCTCCACTCTTTGGTATTAGAAATAAAACCCAAGTCTTTGGGTGGGCCTTATTCTGGGCCATAGGGTGTACTTACATTTAACTGTAATACCTATTACCAAATATTTTTTTTCCCAAAGTGGTTGTACTAATTTGCATTCTTACCAGCAGTGTGTCAGAGTTCCAGTCACTTGACATCCTCCCTGACCCTTGGAACGGTCACTCTCAGCTGTTCTGATTGCTGTGTAGTAGTCTCTCATGGTGGGTGTACTTCGTGTTTCTCCGATGATTAAAGATGTTGGGCCTCCATTCATTTGTTCATTCCAAGCCACAGTTAACGCTCTCACAGAGCACTGGGAAGGACTCCTAACAGACCTTCCTGTTTTTGCTTGGGGCCTCTCTAATCTCACCTGCCCAGTACATCTGCAGTGAGTGGTGTTCCTAACATGTAAACTGGATCATGTTTCTCTCTTGCTTAAAGCCCATCTGTGACATTCTCTTGCCTTTTGGATCAAGGCAGGCCAAGCCTCAACCTGTCTCCACCTGCCCAGAACCCCTGCCCATCTCTCCCGCTTCATCTAGACCATTCTTCCCCTTACCCTCCAGCTGCCCTGGCCTCCTTTGGGCATGTGCATTGTTCCCAGTTTTTGGCTATTACAAATAAGCTCATGTCTTTCCCCTTCTCTGCATTCAACACATTCTATAATTATATACTGGTGTGACTATGTGATTGATGGCTGTCTCTGCTACAAGACTGGAAGCTTCATAGGAGGAAGCCTGGCACTTGTCTTGCTCATTATTGTATCTCTGGTGCTTAATGCAGTCCCTGATATATAGTAAGTCCTCAATTTATAATTGTTGAGTGAATAAATATGGTCTTAGCTTACAGACATAGCGGCTGAGGCTCTGAGAGGAAAGGTGGCCTCGGGTTGCACACCTGAGACTAGGAGCCAGGTTTCCTGAAGATTCCCTGCTCTATCCACTGCCATGCCTCACTGCCTCTGATGAAACAAAGCACTTTCTGGTCACTTCTGCACAATTCTAGTGGAAGGAGTACTATGTTATGATTGTTGTTGTTGCTGTTGTTATCAGCTCCCCAGGGTAGCTCCCAGGAGGTGGTGATGGGGTCTGTTTCATTCACCGCTGGATCCTCAGCACCCAGTACAGTGCCTGGAGTATCAGAGATGGTTAATATCAGTTAGAATGATGGTTGACTATTGCTGGCTCTGAAGCATGGTTAGTAAGGACCAGCACAGAGAAAGATGTCAGCACGTGCTAAAAGCAGACACTATGGGACTGTCTTCGTGTTTTCATTCCATTGGGATTTTTTAGGACTGATTATTGCTCAAATTAGGAAACTCAGTGGCAGGTACCTGGAAATCGGTCACTGGCTAAAACGGCATTCACGTGAACCTCAATCATCTACCGCTTCCTCCGGCTGCACCCAGGCAAGACCGCTTTCATTTGGCCACTTGGGAAAAGAGTTGGCTTGTACCAGGAAGCCAGAGACAGGAGGACGCTCCAAAGGCCACAAGGTACCTACCAAAGAGAATTAGGACTTTGCTCATTGTTGGCAAGCAAATTGATGCTGCTCATGGCAAATGGAACTTATTTGCTCACCATCAAGTCTTATCTGCTCATCCAAGCGGGTCTTGCTGCCGTGCTGCTTGGCGGCAGATGGTTTCTGGGGACGGCAGCTCCATGCAAGTAATAAAGTGGCGTTTCGTTTCCAATTGTCTCTCATTGAGACCTCTTGCTAATTCGGATCGATCGCCCTGTAGTCCCACACAGGGACTGACTGAGTGAGGTTTGTCCGGGCCAGGATTTCTATCACTGTCTCAGGATCGGAGTGATTCACACAGCAAGGGTGGTCTTCAGCTGCCCAGGGACCCTGTCCTTTCCAGCCAGGGGCCAAGACCTGCGCATGGGGGATGTGAGGAGACAGTGGAACCAGGCTTCTGGACTCTAGACGCATCCCCAGGAACAGGTCTAGAACAGTTCCCGTCTCCCTGCTTCTGCCACGACCATGGTCCTTTGAATTCCCAGTTCCCCGGGGGCTTTGGTCTTTGTCTGCCATAGCAATGGCTTCTCCACCCTCTAAGAACCGCCCAACTGGGAGTCATAACGTGCTTCCAGCCGTGCAGTCCCCCTGCTCCTGCTGTGGTCTGGCCCAAGCTCCAGGTGCTGGTCATCCAGGCAGACAGCAGGGAGAAACAAGAGCTCCTTAGTCCTGAGCTGTCTTGTTTTCAGGAGCAGAGAGAGGAGGCAGGGGCTCTGTGGTGCTGAGGGTGAAGCTGGCGTCTGAAGGGGAACTGCATATCCCCTCACGCCAGCAGCTGAGCCCATCAGCCAGAATCTCTGCTCAGCTCCGGACCCTCCGGAAAGTCCTGTGTTTAAAGGCCCAGGGTCCTGCCTGCCCCTGGGAGCGAGGTCAGCCTTGTGCCCCCTCCATCCCCCTTCCTTTTGATTTCTGTGCATTTTCAGTTCTCCTCCCGGTCCTGTCTTTTCTCTCACTTCCCCCACTTCCACAGCCCCATCCCCTCAGACCCATCTACCCCCCCCAACCCCATCCGACTGCCAATGGAAAAGGCCTGGAAATAATGTGAAATAATATAGTTTATCACCCAGAGGCTGCTGACAGGCAGCGCGGCCACCTCTGAAAACAGGCAGGGAGGCTGGGAGGGCGAGGAAATTATAGGCTGCACAAAGGAGAAAAAGTTAAAGTGAGAGCTCCATAAAAGAAAGTGGAACTATTATGCCGCAAAATGCCAACTCATTACAAAGCGGCCGAATAAGAGAGAAATACGGCGCTGCCTGTAATAGCAGTTTACAAGGGAACATTGTACAGCAACAGAAGAGACGCTGCTATAATTTGCTCTAACAACTCCAATTATCCCTTTTATTGATTTGGCAACACATTTAATAGGAGTAGCCACACCTCTTCTGTTACAAATCATTAAAGGTGTTGAACGGTGTAATTTTAAAATTGTCCTCCTACGGTTGTCAGTATGACAGCATAATTCCCCCTGATTTCGGCTATGTAAACACCGAGGCACGGTCATTTCCCCCTTACAAGGCCAGAGATGTTGTCAGCCTGGGGTTTTTGTGCAGAAACATCCATTTAATACATATCTTTTTCCCCCAGTCCGCTCTCCTAATTGCAGAGAGGTTTGGTTTAGTTTTTGTGTCCCCCACGCCCCCCCCCTCTTTCTCTCTGACGCTTTCCAAGTAGGAGGGTGTCTGTGTTTGTGTGTGTGTGTGTGTGATGGGGATAGTGGAGGGAAGGAAATAAACAGGCTGTTTGGCCTTCCCTTTCTTCCTAGGCAGCCTTAATCGCTACTTAAGTCTGCGCCCCGCCCCCCGCCCCCGGCTCTTAACATCCGCGGGGCAGGCCTTGAGCGCCGAGCACATCAGGAGGCCGCGCGCGCGCCCCCAGGAGCTGACGCGTGCGCACGCGCTCTGGTCAGGTCCAGCGCGCCCTCCGCCGCGGAGCTGAGCCGCCCCCAGGGGTGGAGGGAGACCTGGCGGAGGCCAGCTGCGCTGGTCCGCGCGGGTGTCCGGGTGTCGGGGCCAGGGTCTGGGTCAGGGTCGGGGTCGGGGTGGGCTAGAGGCCCACGGGCTGCACGGGGAATCACAGCGTCTGAAGGGCTGCGGGCTAGGGATGCCCCAGCAGGGCGGTGGCTGGTAGAGAGGGCGTCGCAGAGGGCGGGGTGGGGGTGGGTGGGTAGGTAGCCGAGAGGCCCTGGGCGTTGTCGGGGAGGGAGGAGAGCGGGGTGGGGTGGTGTGTGTGTGTGTCCGTTGCCCGCCTCCTTCTCGTGCTCGGTGCCCTAATAGAGCCCTCAGTGGGTTTCTTACCCTGGGTGGGTCTCCTTCGCCCACCTACCAGCTCCTTGCGGGAGTTTTGTGGGTTTTTGTCACCAATGCATCCCAGTAAGGAGGTCGTCAACAGACGTTTGTTGAATGGACAGGGCAACTGGGTGCCCAGGAGGAGTCCGAGCAAATGTGGGGAGGGAGGGCACAGGCGGCGGGGGGAGTGTGAGCAAGGGGCAGGATTGTTTGTTGGGTGTCTGACCCCCTCTGCCATAAGGTGGGTTGTGTGGGGTGGCTGGAGCAGGCTCATGTCCTCCTTCTCACTCCTAAGACCGCACCCAAACCAGTTCCAGTCCCGTGTGTGTGGGCTTTGTCCATGTCTGCCAGGGACCACCGGCTCCTACTAGAAACTATGGGCCAGGTGCTGGGAGTGTGGGGAGGGATGGGTTGCTACTTCTGGTGAGTGCCAGTGGGCCAGGCTTCTAAGCCAGCGTGGGAATGAGGTAGAAAGCCTGCACACACCTACCCTGTGGCCTTGAACTCTGCTCTGTATCACTGGACTTGGACCTAAGCTGCAGGAGGAGGGATTTAAGTTAGACCCAAAGAGTGTTGGCTCTAAGGACTCCGTGGTTCGAGATCAGGTGACTGGGGACTTCCCGAAGGTCAGGAGAGCTCCTCTGCCCTGGGTCAACTGAGGGGCTTTCCTTTTGGGGAAGGGGGTTGCTGACTCAAGTACGGTGATCACGGAGACTCTGCAGGAGCTGGACCCTCAGCCTTGGCTCCCAGGACGGTTGGGGGATGGGAGGCAGCCCCAGCAGCTGCCATCTCCCTGTCCTCTGCCCACACATCTGCAGACCTTGTTTGCCTTCAGGAGGGCCTGGCTCCACCCCCCCCCCCCAACCTGAGCCTGCTGCACCCATGAAGGAGAAAGCTTAGCTCTCTTTAAGCCCCACTCCCACCTCCTCACAGGAGAAAGCTTTGGGTCTGTGGTCTGCAATCCTGCAAGGCAAGGGCGGTGGCGTGTACACTCAGGGGTGTGTGTGCTCATGCGTGCCCATCTGTGGCCGCCTCCTTCTTGAGCTCTCTCAAAGCACTTCTGTGTGTCTCCGCTTCTGCCTTCCTCCTCAGCACCTCTGGGTTTCTCTCTGTGTCTTTTTCTCTCTGGCTGTCTTTTTGTGCTTTTCTGGGCTTCTGTTCATCTTGGTGTTTTTTGCTCACTGTATTGTCATCGCCATTTTCATGCTGGCTCTCTCCCAGCAGACCATGAGCTCTGTGGGGGGCAAAGACGGTGTTTTATCTCCCTGTGCTTACGCGTAGTAGGCACCTCATACATTTCTGTGGAATAAGTGAGTGGGTATTGGACTCTGCCCAAGAATCCTTTTGTGTATGCTTGCCCCCTTCTGCATCTCTGTGCATCGCTGCAAAGCTAGTTTTGTGGCTCTGTTTCTCAGGCCTATGTGTATTCCTTGGGGGTATTTCCCCTCTCCTGGTCCTTGTCTTCAGGTCTACTGGTGTGCCTAAATGTCTCTCTGCCCCATGCCTGCTGCTCACTGACACGGAGCCCGAAGGGTGCTGTGTGCAAAGCAGGTGTCCTCCCTGGGAGTTCCCATTGGTGAACTGGACTTCCAAGTCTGCCCCTCTCTCCACCTGAGTGAGCTTCTCTCAGACTCTTTATCACAAGAAGCTGTGACCACCTGAAACTGCTCACCTCCCTCTCAGCCGTGGATGGGGCGAGCTGGGCTCCTCTCTATCTCCTCTCACCATGACCCCAATCACAGCACCTGCCCTTCTCTAATTGGCCCATGTCAGCGGAAGGGGGAAGGGAAGGCTGATGTCCAAGGAGGAAATCCCATTAGGGGAGCCAGAGCCAAGTTATTAGTGGTTAAGATGTAATTGGAGTTAGTGAATAATCTCATTCGATTCATCCCATATTTATGGCGCACCCAGCTGTATGACCTTGGGCAAGGTGCTTCACCTCTCTGATGAAATAAGACCTCAGTGTTTGCCAAGGACCTCTGGATTTCTGGCAGTCTGTCTCTGAAGCTGGAAGGAATCTGTCTCCCCTGAACTCTGTTAACTTGCTGCTGTCCCTCTCTTGGAACAGACTCCAGTCTTGTCTCTGAATGATTTGTGCGGTTACCCGAGTTCCCCTCCAAAACTCTGCACTTCTCTGCACTTCTTATCCCGCACAGTTAAGTGCCTTGCACCCAGTGGGTGGTTTATCAGTGTTCTGAGTGGGTGACCGAATGATTGCATAAGAAGCACTGTGATTAATGACAAAGAAATAGAATTCCAAGACCCTGTACTTAAGCAACTCACAGCTGGGTGATGGGGTAGGGGGGAGGACACACCCCACCTGTGCTAGCTTTGTGAACTGAACTGAATTCCGCAGCTTCTTTGTGCCTCTATTTCTTCATTAATAATAGACAAGTAATAATGGCTACCACACAAAGGTTTTATGAGGGTTAGATGAGCTCGTGTGTATAGTTAACTCCCTGATGCAGTGGTTGGCACTTAGTACATGCACATTCTTGCTCTTTTCCTAAGTGGAGAAGGGACACTAACCCCACAGATATCAGTAGGAGAGAAATCAGTGCTGGGTGGGTTTTTGGATGGAGACTGGGCAGCGGCGGGGGTGGGCAGATCCCACCACCCCACCCCACCCCCACCATCCCCCCCCCCCCCCCCCCCCCCCCGCCAACAAATTGATTTAGAATCTCCAGGCTTGGGTTCAGAATTCAGTATTTTTTAAAGTTGCCCAAGGGATGCCTGGGTGACTCAGTTGGTTAAGCCACTGCTTTCTGCTCAGGTCATGATCCCAGGGTCCTGGGATCGAGTAGCACATCGGGCTCCTTGCTTGGTGGAGAGCCTGCTTCTCTCTCTGCCTCTGCCTGCCGCTCTGCCTGCTTGTGCACATGCTCGCTCTCTGACAAATAAATAAAGTCTTTAAAAAAAAAAGTTGCCCAAAATGATTCTGACATGGACAGTTTGGGATACCCTGGCCTAGGACATGACCAAGGTTATGTATATTTAATGTACATTAGAAAAATAACTGATATCTGCTTTTAAGATATAAACACTAAACTTTATCATCTGAACATTGTTTACAAAAACGTACGTGCACACCCTGAGTTCACTTCCATGTCTCCTCAGCTACACTGGGGGTCATTTTCAGGGTAACACTGCGGTCAGCGTAAGGAAGGATGAGTATTGAAGTGAGGCTCAGTATTGGAACTAGAGGGAGAATTTAGTCTGGGTCACAGACATGAAGAAGGTGATGGGGAAAGCGAGCAGGCTGGGGGTTCTCAGCAGAGCTGTAGACCTTGGAGCAAGTTACTAGCCCCTACCTCCTAGAGCCCCCAAAGAGTTTCTCCAGAGCACCTCCTTGCCAGCCTTGGCAGGGGACACAGGAGCTGGAAAAAGTAGCTTTATCCCCCACAACTTGGCTGGGCTAAGGTAAAGAAAAGGTAGGATGAGTAACTTAAAAAAAAAAAAAAAGAGTGAAGCTTCTTTGTGGAGATTTGAGATGTTTTTGTTTTGAGCATTGCTGGTTTACTGTGTCTGTTACACTTGTCATTACAAAGCTTTGCTTCTTCCATTCAGAGTGATCAGTACATAATGGGTCCCTACCGTGTGCTAACTCGACCCTGTAAGGTACAGATCATTATTGTTTCCATTAAACAGATAGGGACCGAGACTCAGAGACATTGACCTACTTGAGTTTACAGAGCTAACAAGAGGTAGAGCTGAGAGGTGACCCCAGATCTTCTGACCCCAAGGCCTGTGCTTTTGCTTCATGCCTTCCTGGAAAGGACCCAAGCCAAGGGATCGGGGAATTCTCTCAAGGTGGGCTAAGCTCCAGCAGGGATACAACTGGCTGAGTCTAGATCACTGCCTTGGTTCCCTTCACTGACCAATAGCTCTGGCTGGTGGAAGCTGGGGAGAAAGGACCCACTCTTGAGCCAACCCCATTCCTCTTCTGGGACCTCATACCCCCATCCTTCTCCTGAGTGGCCCCTCTTCAAGTGTGTGCCTGGTGTCCACACAAGATCTCCTCTCTCCTACTCTCTTCCCCCTGCCTGTTCCATTTGACTTAAATCATTCATTCATTCATTCACCTCTCCACCCACAAAAGCGCTCAGTAAACATTCACCAGCTTGACTAGGCTCTGTGCTGGCAGGGGCATCTAGGACTAGGGAAGATCTGGCCCCGGCCCTGGCCCTTTAGGCCCTCTTAAGCAAAAAAGGGCAGTGAATTCAATGCCAACACACTGGGGTTGGCATCCTGCAGGAGACACAAGGGCGGAGGAAGAGGAAGCAGCTTCTAGCGAGGCCTTATGAAAATTGGTCTTTTCATGTTGCACTGGACCAGCGTCCAGCTGGAATGGCTAGCAGTGGCCACAGTGTGGCACTTGGGGGACACGGGCTGTCTGGATTTCCTTGAGGATGCCATCTGGTCAGTGGCCCGGACCGCTGGCCGCCCTGCGTTGCAGGGACCCCCCCCCCCCACTCTATCCCTAGTGCCTTTCAGAAGGATTCCTTTTGGGCCCCTTGAAATGATCTGTCCTTTGAGAAGGGCTTCTTCTCCTTGTAGGCTGTGTTCTTCCCTAGAATTCTGTTCTTCCGGTGTATATGCAGATGTGTGTGTGTGTGAGAGAGAGAGAGTGAGGGAGGGAGAGCAGGAGGGAGAAGAGAGGGTGCATTTTCTATATCCCATCTCTGCTTCTCTCCATCGCTGGTCTTAGGCAGTCCATGGAGAGAGCTGGAGCCCCCTTTCTAGGCAGAGAGCCCATCCCTGCCCTGTGCAGGAGCACAATGGCCCAGTCGCAACAGTAGATCCTTCCTCCATCAGGAAGCTTGCAGTCCCATGGCAAGGGAAGACATACTCATTTTGCTTGACTTGAGAGCTCCCCTCAGAGCCTAGAAGGAGCCAGGGGGAGGTGAGGCAAGGAGTGGTGGAGGGATAAAGAAAGGCCTTGACTGTGGGAAGACCTATGGAAGAAGCATGGGATAAAAGGTCAATGGCTGTCACCTCCTTGGAAGACAAGGACCAGGGACCTTTGGCAAGAGAAAGACTCCACCTCCCTCCCCCCCAATGGCTGCATCTCCAGTGCTGGAGGTTAGCTAAACCAAACCAGGTCTAGGCTGTGTCCCCCGTCGGCCTGCATGGGTGTGGGGGGAGTTCTGAGGTCTCAAGGCCAAGGGGTGAAGCCAGCAGCAGAAAAGTTTGTGGTGTCAGCCCTTTCCTATCAGCCTCTCCCCCGTCCTGCACACCCCCCCCACCAGCCCCCACCCCAATCCTCCTCCTGTCCTGCTCCTCCTCCCTTTTCCATTTGGAAGAAGGAGGCTTGCTGTCTTTGTATTTTAACTGTAGCAAAAAGATTAAATTGTTTACGAGCCGGGAGCCTCGGCTGGCTGGATGAGCCGGAAGAGACAAAGATAGACATTCTAATTCTCCCCTGTTCTCCGGGCCTCCGTCCCCCTGGCTGCTGCTAATTCTTTTATCTGCCCCCAACACTCCAGGCATTATGTGCATTCATAAAAAAGGGGGGGGGAGTGGAGAGAGCCCTCGCCGAAGCCAGCAAAATTACTGTTCTCTGCGCGGATTCTCCGATAGCAATCTCTTGAATGCTGATTACTTTTCCCCCCCTTCTCCCGTGCCCCCTCCCCCCTTCCCCAGCACCCAACATAAGTTGGTCTTTAACCCTTTATCTTTAGCAAGCAGAAAGACACAGAAAACATCTCACTCAGTGGGTGGAAAAAAAAAAAAGAGCAAGAAAGGGGTGGGGAGGGAGAGGAAAAAAAAAAAAAAACCCAGCACAGAGAAGAATTACTGTTATCTCCCCACCAGAAGAGGAACAGCAGAGATAAGGGAGGCCTGAAGAATTAGAAGAAACGTAGCATTGGGGGCTCTAAATTCACGCCGAAGCTGGTTGTATTTGTCTGTCACGGGGGTTCATAATTTTCCGAGGTTGTTTTGATAGACTTATTGTGCGGACTGCATAGAAAACTCATCAGCATTTGTTGCCTCTGAGCATTATTGTCAGAGGTAACTGCGTGTCTATAGACTGGGGGAGATAATGGCTGAAGTAGAAAGCAGATAAAGCCTGGGCCCTTCTCATTAAGGACTATCTCTGCCTCCACAGACCGGCTGGGATTGAGTGACTGGGGCGGTAGCTCAGGGCATACATTATGCCAGCCAAAGCGAAAGGCGGCGGCAGGACCACGGGCAGCCCAGTGTGCGCAGCCCAGAGGGGCTCTGTCCCCAGGGCCCCAGCCCCCCATCCCGGGGCACTCGGAGGGCACCCTCAGCGCGAGGGGGTGGCCCAGGGCTCCCCGAGCTGTAGGGGTTTGTGGTATCACTGTGTGTGTGTATATGTGTTGGTGGGGGGGGAGGTGGGGGAGGGTGGAGGCAGTGTTATGGTTCAGATGAGGTCCAGAGAAGGGAACCTGTGCGCTTGAGCCCTCCCAGGGAGAGAGGGCAGAGCAGTTCTGATTCTGGCAGCTTCTACCTTGGTCCATGCCTCACACAGGGAGTCTGTGAGAGGCAAGCTTCCCATAACCCAGACCACACTGTCCATGCAGGGGGGTGGGGGGTGCTTACACTCTTTTAGCACCTAGGACCTGTGGGCCTCTCCCTCTCCTCTCCTCCCTGCCTCTAGCACATTCTTTTGGAGTGCCCATGAGGAGTCAGGGGCTGTGGAATGATGCTGGCGTGTTTTGTGTGTAAACCCATCGGCCATCTTCTTCCCTCATCTACCATGGAACTGCCCTCCTTCTACCTCCCTCTTTCCCAAAAAAGCCAGTGAAGGGGAGCAGACACATCTAGGCAGAGAGGCTCCCATATGTCCTTAAGCCAAGTCTTAAAGCCAGGCTGGGATCAAGCCAAATACTGAGAGTGGAGGCTGGGGTCAGTGGAAGAGGGCTCTGTGTAGCGGGGGGAGCTCTCTCTCTGGCCCTTCTCCCATCTGTGAAATTGTGGATAATAATGTCACCCACCTCATGAGGTGGTTGTAAGGACTGATGAGAATACTTATTTAAGAAAGTTTGTTAGCACAATGCCTGGATATACTCAGTGCTCGGTAAACCTGTTATTTCCTTCACAGTTGCTGTCCCTCTGTGTCTCTCAGGCCTGGGGCTTCCTCTGGCATCTGGCCAAGACTTAGGGAGCTCAGTGGGGAGGTGTCTTGGCTGTAAGCGAATGCTTTATCCTTGTCTCCTGCTCCCCAAAAGGTGAGGCCCTGGTGTTTCCTGAATCCATTCTTCCCAGTTGGCTGATGAGAAACAGGCCCAGAGAAGGAAGGGACTGGCCCAGGACACACAGCAGGTCCCAGGGAGAGCTGAACAAAGGACAGCAGCTCACAGCTCCTGGGGAGTGGCTTCTGTTTCTGCCTGGGAGGCTGGCCAGGGAGGAGAGAAACCTGGTGCTTGTAGCCATGGAGGGTAGAGAGGACACAAGGCTCTGGTCCTGGCCCCAGGGGCCCTGAACCCATAGCTGAGGCCATTTGGGTCTGCAGCTTATGTGCAATGATGTGGGCCTGGCCCAGGAATGTGAACACTCTTAGCAGTTGATTGATCTCCTGAGTTTGGTTGGCTCAGGCCAACTGAGAAGGGTCAACAGCACAGGGATTTGGTGATGGGGGACAGGGGGAGGATGCTGTCCTTCAGATTAGGAGGAGGGGTCCCAGGTGGGGTATACTCACAGGGGAATATGGTCACTTGAGGGGCGCTGGTCACAGAGTCTGCAGTGTGGACAATGGGGAACCACCAGACATGGCTTCTCCTGGTATAATGGAGCCCTAGCACCATCCCACTCACCCCTCCTGGGCACTTGGCCAGAGTCAGGAATGGGGCAGAGGGTAGGTTATGGGACTCAGCATCCATCGAGCACTCCATACATGCCCCGTGTCCTACCTGTCCTCTGTCATCCTTACTAGCTTTGAGCCTCCTTAATGCCCTAAGAGGAGGGCGTCATCACCCCCAGTTTATAGTGAGAAATCCAAGATCCAGAGAGGCATAGAGCAGGCTTAAATCTGGTTCTTAAATCAGAAACAGAACTTGAACCCAGGACTCCCTGACTCCAGAGTCAGGATTTATCACTCTCTACCCGCCCCATATCTTCTTTCTAGGGCCAGCAGGTTCACACACCCTTCTGTCCTCCCTTCCCTCCTTCTTCCTGCTGTTAGGCAACACTAGCCAAGCTCCCATCACTCCTGAGGCATGCTGTTGGGTAGATAATACACTTCCTGGCACTCTAGGACTAGCGGGGAAGATTGCCAGTGTCAGTTAGGAGAGGGAGCCAACATTGACAGGGTAGGGAAAGGGGTGTCCAGGGGACAACTGAATTAAGACTTCAAGATCAGAAGGCAGACAAGGTGGTAAGAGCACTTTGAGCAGAGGAAACAGCCTATACAAAGACCCGGAGGCAATAAGGAGCATTGAATGGAAGTTGAGCTGGGAGCTGGGAGCTGGGCGTGGGCAGTGGGCAGGTTGGGCTGGGCCTTAAATGTCAGGGGAAGGGGATGGGGCCTTATCCAGTATGTCGCTGGGAGTCCCCATAGGTTCCAAATAGCTTGAAACTCTCACCACCTGGAAAGTCCGGCTCGGCCATTGACCCCTTCCCTTGTCAACCATGCCCTCCTCAACTGTCACTGGTTCAATGAAAGACTGATTGTGACAGCAGAATTTGGCAGGAGGGACAGAATGCCGAGCAGAAAGAACATAGACTCTGGAATGCCTGGATCTCACAGACAGATTCAGACCTCCACCTCAAGCTTCGCAGCCCTGGGAGCCAGGAGTGTAATCTCCCTGGACTCAGTTTTCTAATCTATAAAGTGTGGACAATGTCTACGTCACAGAAGTACTGTGAGAATTACCTGAGGGTAGAGTAATGGGCCTGGCATGTGGCAGCCTTGGAACACCAGCCATTTCTCCCTCCCTAGCCCCCAACCACACATGCTGCTAGCATTCTGGCCGGGGCCTGGTACTGTGGTGCCTCTGTCCTTGCCCTTCTCAGGGGCACTCACACTGCAGGGCTCCCCCTCCTTGAGTCCCCAGGAAGCTCTATGGTGTTGATCACTCATTGTTTCCCTGTGTCCAAGCACTCCTACTGCCCTTTCTTGCTTTTGCTGGCGATGACATCCTGGCATCCATCCCAGCTTGCCCTCCTTGGCAGGACACCTGGCATTTTAAAAATAATTTTATTTTATTTAAATTCAATTAATTAACATATAGTATATCATTAGTTTCAGAGGTAGAGGTCAGTGATTCATCAGTTAGATGTAACACCCAGTGCTGATTGTATCACGTGCTCTCCTCCGTGCCCATCACCTGCTTACCCCATCCCCCAGGACACCTGTCAGCCCAACTCTGCTGTGGCCAACATCCCTGGACATAGCTTCACCTGCCTGGACCTATGGACTGTTCCCTCGACCCTCCTGCCTCTCCAGACCAGACCGTCCCTTGTCCACATTTCAGTTTTGCTCCTTGTGACAGAGCTAGCTTCTGGGCAGTCCTGGCACCTGGAACACCTTAGAGGAATCCTGCAGCTTAGATAGGGTGGAGGGGTAGATTTAGGCCATCCTGGTGGCCAGTGGGCTCTGAATGAGGCGAATGGGGCAGTTCAACCCAGAGGAGAGAATTCTAGCAAAGAATCAGGAGACTTGATGGAGCCCCCACTAACTGGCTGTGTGTCTGTGTTAAATCACCGGCTCTCTCTGGGCCTCAGATTATTAACCTGTAATTGGAGATGATCCATCTCTAAAGCCTGGTCTGGCTCTAAGGGTCTGGGATTCTATGGGGGAAAGGCTAGAGCCCACAGCAAAGGTTGCAAGCCCCTTCCTCTGGGGCAGTGCAGGGGGCAGCGGGGAAGCCACCCGTGCCCCCAGCTCAGCCCGCCCCTGCTGGCTCCGGAGACCGCTCCCTCCGCGGGATTTGCAATGCGCTGAATTCATTTGCATGACAAAATTGGCTCGGGTATCCAAGTGTTGCGGGAAGACAAGTGTAACATTACGCAGAACAAGCAGCCGGGAGGAAGGTTACCGCTGCCTACAAAGAGGGAACAAGGCGCCCGCCCACCCGCTGCTTCTGCCAACCTTTCATCCGCTGGCAGAGTGAGGGGCTGCCCCTGGGCGGTGTCTGGGGCGGGGGTGGGGGAGGGGAGGAGATGGCACCTGCCCAAGGATCCAGGGTGGGGGTACTCCTGCTTCCAGTGTCCTCCCACCATTACGGTGAGGAGGTTTCTTTGCTATTTGTAAATACCTACACCCTTTCACTGGTTGCTGGGTTAGTTCCCCACTCTCAGGACTTGATAACCTAAACATTTTCTTAGCCATTATCTGTGCCATCATCCACTCATCCACTCCCTCGTGCATTCATTCCCTCACTCATCCACACATCCATCATCTACCCATCTGTCTACCCACCCACTCATCCACCCAGCCATCCATGCATACACCCTTACCACTCATCCATCCATCCTTCCACATGCCCACCTACCCCTACCCACTCACCCTACACTTACCCATGTACCAATCTGTCTGCCCACTCCTATGTATTTATCCACTCCTCGTTTTGTTTACCTGCCCACTCATCCTTCCATCAATCCATTCATCCATCCATCCACTCATCAATTCACTCATCCACCCACCTACTATCTATCCATCCATCCACCCATCCATCCATCATCCACACATCCATCCATCCACCCATCCATCCTATCATCGATCCATTCATCCATCCATCTATCCACTCATCAGTTTACTCATCCACCCATCCATCTACCAACCTATCCATCCATCTGTCCGTCCATCCATCTGTCCGTCCATCCATCCTTCCGTCTGTCCATCTATCCACCCTTCCACTTATTCATTCATCCTTCCTCATGCCCAGCCATCCCCACCCATTCAGCCACCATCATATACTCATCCCTCTACCCACCCATCTGTCTGCCCATCCATGCATCCATCCACTAATCCATTCATTAACTCACCTATCCTTCCTTCTGTGTCTCTAACAAAAACAGATATTGGACACTTTTTATGTGCCAGGTAAAGCTCTAGACATTGCTCTCTGCCTCAGATAACTCCCCGATAAAATAGGGATAGTAATAGCATCTACCTCACAGGGTTGATCCTGGCCCAGAGTAAGTGCTATGTAAGTGTTTTCTACTATTAATCTCATTAGGCACTGGAGATCTAAAGGTAAACAAAACATAGTTGCTGCCCCAGAAAAAAATCAGTCTCTCGTGGGGATAGGAGATACCAGAAAATTGGTGTTACAGTCCTGTGTGGGATGTGCTGTATCATAGGGACAAAGAAGGGACTGTGGCGGGTCAGAGTTGTGACATCTTGTCTCATCTGTGACTCTGCTTGTGAGGTAGATTGGGACAGGAAGTATTGTCATCAGTCTCCCTGTGTGACAAGCAAAGAAACGGAGGCTTACGAAGGCCAAAGGATTGCCCACGACCCCACTCCTGCAGAGCCACCAGGACTGAATGCTGTGTCTTCTGATTTGGGGATATCCCAGTGACCTGGGCCATGCCCTCCCTGTCCCCTTCAAGCAGCCAGATGAATCTGCTCCAAAGCTGACCCCTAGTGCGTGAGCAGCACCTCGGGGTCCAGATCCCAGAGGAATAGAATGGCTGAGCACTGAGGTACCACCCAGAGCCCCCCACCCATTCTGAGCCCCTAACATATGGTAAAGAGGGACAGTGGCCAGATGAGATGGGCCAGCTCAGGAGACCGAAATGGGGGAGGGAAAGGTGGAATTGAGGCCTGAGCCGTGAGTTGCTGGCTATGCTATGGGAGGCGATCCCAATGGTACAAGAAGATCAACCCATGAAAGCCAAGGGCAGCCTGGTTTGATCATTTGTCATTGTAACACTCAGACCCTAACAAGCAGAACTGCCCCTGGCCAGGTGGTCATTTCCTTCTCCCAAAAAGTCTGAAAATACTGGAGAAAGCAGAGTATGGTAGAAGGAGGGTGGCTTTTGGAGTGTTTCAGACCTGGGTTCGAATCCAACATCACCTAACGCTATCTGTATGGTCTCAGACAAGTCACTGAGCTTCTCTGAGGCTGGCATGAAAAATGAGAGTACTACATCTCCATCCCGATATTCTGGGACAATTAAGTCATAATCGCCAATACTTGTAATGTGCTTACTGTGTCTTTCTTGCAACAAACTCATACAATGGTCTTCTAATTTTTTGAAATCCAGTTTTTGTTTTGGAGTAATTATATATTTACAGGAACATTGCAAAGATAGTACAGAGAGTTCCTGCCGACCTTCCCCCATTCCAGAAACACTGGGTTGGTCCTGGGCTCCAAGCTCTCTCACAAAATGGTGCCGGTAGAGGCTGGTTCCCAGCCTCAGCATCCACATCCTCCTCTGGTCAGGGTCACAGCCAGGAGCCAGTGGGGAGGCAACTTTTGGAGAGTGCTTTGTACCAAGCAGAGACTGAGGGAGCAGTCCTGGGTGGGGATGGTTCTGTCTGGCCTAGATGCCTTGTCAGCATTTACCAGCAGGCACACAGTAGGTGCTCAATAAGAATTTTGTTAATAAACCACAAATGAGTGACTGAAGTACAGGGCATTCGGCTTTGTGTAGAAGCTTGAATTTAGGCACTTCTAGGAGCTTTTCCAAATCGCGAACTGGAGAATTCTAAAATGATGGGTCTCCTCTCTGGCCAGGATCCCTTTTCCCTTGAGAAATGCCAATTACCTGTCTGTGTCTTGCATACAGTAGGTGCTCAGTGGAGGATACCCATGCTGATATCTCTATGCACATTTTCCCTCAGTCTCAATTTCATCTCCACTTATGTCAATTTTGTTTTACCTTATTGTGGGTTTCTTGCAAGCTGCCTCAGATCCTTGCGGGGAGTGAGAGTGTGTGTGTGTGTGTGTGTGTGTGTGTGTGCTGGCTGTAGTACATAAAGGACCCCATGAGTCAATCATGGATGGTAATGATGGTCGCATGTATTGTAGGCAAAGTTGGTGGGAGGTCCCCCACCTCAAGATTCTAGGGGCCCCTCCCATTGAAGGTCCTTTTTGGTCTGTGTGGTTACTTAGGCACCACCATGTGCCAGCCCCATCCTAGAGACACTCTGCTCTCGGCAGCTCAGCGCCTGGTCAGCAGAGGCCACAGCCAGTGACATCAGGTGTGGTAAGAGTCTCTTGGGACCTGACCTGGGGAGATCCAGAGGAGGACATCCCCCCACAATCAAGCATTTGGGGCTCAGTTTTGAACATCCTACCCACTTCTCTCCTTTGAAGTCCGTCTTGTCCTTTAAGGCGAACCCTGGTCTCCTTCTGACTATCCCTCATCTCCTTGTTGTCCCTGGGCAGCCCCAGGCTCTCTCCCCACCACCCCATCCCCCCAGTGTCCTGTCAGCCTAAGTCAGGCCCCCTCAGGCCTCTCCGTGGGTGAGT
Organism: Lutra lutra; assembly: GCF_902655055.1. NCBI lineage: Eukaryota > Metazoa > Chordata > Mammalia > Carnivora > Mustelidae > Lutra > Lutra lutra. Next base: position 36,477,095 of record NC_062293.1, read on the forward strand.
CCAGTGCCTCCCCCAACAAGACTGCGAGAGTTCGTGAACAGGAACAGGGCTCCATTTTGGGCTTCTTGCCAGCACCCAGCATAATCCCCAGCATGTGGGAAGCACACAGATGATGCCCTGCTCTCTCCAGCACATAGCGCTTGGGTGCACAGCTGGACTCAGCCTCCGCTGGCCAGCAGCTGGCATTGGTCTCAGGTTACTGGTTATAGGGTGCAAACTCCAAGTGGCTGGGCCCAGGAGGATAGGCTAGAGCTGGGAGGGTCAGATCTGGGGATGCTACTGGTCTCACCTCTTCTCTGGTGACCCAGAGAGGCCCAACAGTGGGCTGAATTGTGTTACCCGAAAAGGATGTGTCCAAAACCTAACCCCCAGCACCGGAGACCATGGCCTTCTTGGGAAATAGAATCTTCGTAATGTAACGAATTTAAGGATCTTGAGATGCGGTCACCTATAGGGTTGGCCCCTGAGCCAGTGACTCGTGTCCTTACAAGAAAAAGAAAGAGATGTGAGACACAGAGAAAGAAGGAGGCAGAGGTTGGAGAGAAGCTTCTGGAAACCAAGAGTTGCTGACTGCCACCAGAAAGTAAGGAGAGAGGCATGGTGTAGACGCTCCTTTAGAGCTTCCAGGAGGAACCAACCCTGCTGACACCTGCATTTCAGACTCCTAGGTCTCCAACTGTGAGAGAAGACATGCATGCCCACTGTTTGAGCCAACAAGCCAGTGGGGATTTGCTGTGACAGCGCAAGGATGCTAATATGGCCCCTTCCCCAATCTCGCTCCGCCCGCCTCCAGCACCATTTTCTGGCACCCTCTTAGGACAAAGAGAGGTCATCACCTACCCTTGACCTTCAACGCAGGGGCTGCAGGGAAATCTCACAAGCAGCACTGCCCACCCAGATGCTGGCGACTCCCTGCGTGCGTGTCTCTGGGCCTCAGTTTCTCCATCTGATGGGGAATTGGACAAGCTGATTTCTAAGACACTTTCTAGCTTTTAGAGCCCATGAATATGAAAGTCAGTCTTTTTTTTTTTTTTTTAAATGTTCAGCCTTTTCTGTTTCCAGGAGTTGGAGGGGGGCGGTAGTGTGGGGTGGGCACCAGACCCTTTCTTAATGGTGGTTCTGTGCTCTGCCTCCTCTCTGTAACCCAGACTGTGACCAGGGAGCCTCTGAAACCCTACAGTCCATTCCAAGCCCACGGGAAACCCCATCCTGGTGCCATTTCTGCGGTTGCTTCATTAGGTGAGCGGGAGGCAGGGACACTGCGGAGAGCTGCCTCAGTGTCTGTGGGCTGGAGGGATGGGCAGTGACTTGGCAATGACTTTAACTCGAAGCCTTTGTCTCTGCTGAGCCCCCATGCTTTCTCATCTCCCCTCCCTGCACCACACCTTACCTACTCTTTACAGGCTCCTGTCATTGCTGCCTGTTTCCCCTTTCCCTGCCTGTGGGCCGGTGAGGGACTGCGTCATGGCCTAGTGGATAAAGCAGAGCCCAGCTGCTGGGGTTTGATTCCCCATCTTCTAGCTCTGTGGCTTGAATGAGTTTTGGAAAGCTTCCTCCATTTTCCCATCTGTGAAATGGGGATGAGAGGTTTGTCCCGCTCACAGACTCTGTGAAGACTAGCTGAGCTCATGCATCAGAAGAGCTGGGGGCACAGTAAGTTCTCTCAGGAGGCAGCGTTGGCCTTCATCAGCCTCATGATTCTCCTGTCGTTGTTATTATTACTCCTACTATTACAACATCGACAGCAAACCGAGCAATGCACTAAACGCTTTATTATCTCATTCAATCCACACAGCAGCCAGAGGACGGGAAGACCGAGGATCCGAGGGGTCACGTGACCACTTAGGTCAGGGTCCGTCCATGGCCGAGACCAGAGCCACATTCCAAGCCGCCTGACTCCCCAACCTAACCTGAACCCTGCACAGCTTTGCAAAGGCAGAGCCATCCAGGTGCAGTGGGAGGAAGAAGGAAGCAGGAAGTGAGCACCTGCTGCAATCCTGCGATCAGATTTAACCTTTAGAGCTGGCCAAACTGGCCGGTCTGATTATTCCCGATGTAGGAACGGGGATTTCAGAGAGGATCGTCAGCGTCCTTACTGCACCTGGTAGGGCAGGCCTGCTACACTGGAGAGATTACACCAGCAGAGCCAGAACCTTCCCAGACTGGAGCTAGTTTCCCTGTTAAGTGTATGTGGGGGGTATGATCTGGCTGCTCACACCTGCCCTGTTGTGTGAATCTGTGGGTGTGTGAGTATGTGGATGAGTGTAGGAGCAAATGTTTGCCTCCTTCTTCCTACTGACCCCAGAGCAGCTCTGCTCAGCTCTGAGCAGTCTGAGGGGAGCAGATAGGCTGTGTGTGTGTGTGTGTGTGTGTGTGTGTGTGTGTGTGTGTGTGTGTGTGTGTGTGTTTGGCCAGGGATGGGGGTCTTTGTCTCCTGGGCTCTGTACCCTGGGAGACTGGTGGTGGTGGGGGCGTGGGGCCACCTGGGAAGGCAAGAGCGCTGGGAGTGGAGAGGAAGGCAGGGTAGCCCATTAATGCTGCCCTCCTGGTGGGGGGAGCAGATAAGTGGCCCCAGGGGGCTGTGCTGAGGACCCTCTAACTAGCTTGTTGCCATGGGGACACTGGCTATGAATACAGGCCTGGAAGTCCAGCTAGAGCCTTCGAACTCCTCCCCTCTCCTCTTGAGCAGGTGGAGACCCCCCGCTGGTGTGTGTTTGTCTGGGAAGGGCCTGGAGAGCCATCCCATCTACCCCCTCTGTTATTTAAAGCAAAGGCCTCCATTCCTTCTCCCATCTCCTCTCCATAAGAGCTCTCCCGGGTTAAGGAAGAAAAAGACTTTCTCTGACTTCCTGGGGAGCAGGGGGCCTCAAGATTTGGGGTTAGCTTCCTGTTTCCTCAGGTCTGGCAGGTAGGAAGAGAAACACCTGTGGTCACGCAGCTGCACGTGCCTTCCAGACAACACTGCCAACTCCACCTGGAGCCCAGACCCCTGCTCGCCCCAGAGATACTGAGGGGCATGGGACTTGGCCCAGTTTCTCTGACAACCACCAACTCTCCCATCATGGGGTGTGGAATAAGAAACACTGGGTGGGGGGCGGAGATTGTTAATGTTTTTAATTTTGAAAAATTTTGAACAGTAAAAACCAGAGAGAAGTTTCACGAATCCTAAGTGCCCATCATTCAGTTACAACAGTTATCAGCTTTGCCTGTTTGCCCATTTTGTTTCAGCTGTCCCTTCTCCCCCCCCCCCCCCCCCCCCCCCCCCGGGGTAGTTGAAAGCAAAGGCTGGAGAGCTGGCTGTTTCATGTGGAAATACTTCAGAATGTACTTCTCACTGATAACTGACCATGCCACGATCACATCTAACAAAATGAACAGTAACCACAGTGATGACTATCTGAATCTTGATCTAACCACAGGTCCATCATTAAATATGTGGACCCATGCTCCTCGGGAGAATGGAGACCATGCGGCAGGGGCGGTTCTGGGCTATAGCTGTGGAGTCCCAAGAGAGTGATGGGTGAATGCCTATGGCTTTGGCAGGCGGGTTATTTTGCTTTATGGCGCCTCAGTTTCTCCTATGTCAGAGGAACTTGCCTCTCCCAAGGCTGTTGGGAGGATCAAATGAGATTATATGTATATGGTGGGGCAGACAGTGGGAACTCGGTAAATGATGGCAGTGATCGTGGTGCTTCTAGAGGAAACTGAAGTTCATGGTGACTTGCCCAAGGTCACACAGCTCAGAGTAGGGAGTCTGGCATGGAGGCATAGATCTAAGTATGCTAGGATGTCCATTCAACACAGGCTCCTCTCCCCCCACTCTGACCCCACCCCTGCTCATTACCAGCCCACACTACATATGGAAATAACACAGTGGGTGACTTCGACAGGTCCCTTTTTTTTCTTGAACCAGTGGCTTAGTCATGGTGGTATAAGCCAAGCTAGTCATGGGATGCCAGCTGACCTAGCTCTAAGACACCTAGAACAAGACCCTTCCCCTCCCTGGGCTTCAGTTTCCCCATCTGTACCAGGAGGGCACTGACCTCTGCATGGTCTCCAAGAGGTCTTTCAGTTCTACTTCACCCCCACCAGCATTAGTAACCCTGGGAATGTGGGGGATAATTGAGATTGATGGAAGCATTCACAGCAGTTTAAGACCCAGGCTGCAGGACTGTGGGGGGTGGTGAGGGAGAACCTTCTATATTGGGGAGCAGAAATGGGATGGCTCAGCTTGAAGTTGAAATTGAAATTCTCCCCACTTTCTGGGTTGTGGGCCCCTGAAACTGAGTCTGTGGCTTGCCCATTTTAAGTACCATATAGGTGAGATATACTGGTATAATGGATAGAACTAGATAAAAGATCAGCAAGGAAACAGAAGACTTGGAAAATACTTGAAACCAACCAGGCCTAACAGACACTATTTTCAAATAGTGATCTGCTAGAATATTCCACCCAACAACTACAGAATACATATTCCCAAGTGCCCATGGAATGTTTTCCAGGAAAGAGCATATCTTAGGTCACACATCAAGTCTCAATAAGTTTAAGATGATTGAAATCATACAAAGCACATTTTTGGACAACACTGGCATAGAATCAGAAATCAAGAACTGAAGGAAATTTGGAAAATTCATGAATGTGTGGAAAGGAAACAACACAGTCCTAAATAACCAACGGATCAAAGAAGAAATCACAAGGGAGAAGAGAAAATACTTTGAGATGAACAGAAACAAAAATATAGCATTCCAAAGTTTATGAGATGCTAGGAAAGCAGTCCTAAGAGGGAAATTTATAGCTGAAAACACCTACATTAAAAGAGAAAATCTCCAATCAACGGTCCAACTTTCCACTCTACTAGAAGAAGAGCAAACCAAATCCAAAGCAAGCAGAAGGATGAAAATCATAAAGATTGGAGTGGAGATAAATGAAATAAGGAATAAGAAAAAATAGTGAAAATCAACCAAACCAAATGTTGGTTCTCTGAAAAGATCGACAAGATTGACACACCTTTAGCAAGACTGGCCAAGAAGGAAAGTGAGAAGACCCAAATTATTAAAATCAGGAATGGATGTAGAGACATTACTACTGACCATACGGAACTCAAAAAGATGACCAAATGTTATGGACAAAGAGCTTCAAAAGAAGCTGTACGCCCTTTTTAGAGATATAGAGAAAACGATCAAGAATGGTCATCGGTAGTTGCCTTCAGGGGGGCAGGAGGGAGAGGAATGGCATTTACTTTTCATTATAAGCCCTCTTGGGCTGTTTCTGTTAAATGATTTTATTGTAAAATATAACATATGTACAGAAAAATGAATAAAAAGAGAAGTGCTCAGCTCAGAAATTTATCACCAATGCAGCACCCATGGAACCACCACCCAGGCAAGAATTAAAACATTGCCTTCTGCCCAGATGCCTTCCTCCTATCCTCATCCACCCTACATCCCTTAAAGATCGCCACCATCTTGACTTTTATGGAAAGTTCTTCCTTGCTTTCCCTGGTAGTTTTGACATCTCTAAACAGTATAGTTTGGGTCAGTTCATGCTTTGGGATTTATGTAAATCAAACTACACAGCAGGACCTCTTTGGGATCTGGCTTCTTGCATTTAACATGGTGTGTCTGAGATTTCCCCCAGTCATCGCATGCAGTAGTGTGTTCCTTTTCTTTGCCGTGTTGTATTCCATTTCAGGAGTATACCACAATTAATGTGTCCATTCAACTACTAATGGAATGGGATTTAAAACAAAAAAAACCCACGTACATGAAGATAAATCGATAAATATATTTTCAATAAAATACAAATTAAAAATGGAACTCCACAAACGTGAGTTTAATTGTCATTTATGAGATTCTCGGTTTCTTTTTCTGCTCTAATCAGTCATGAAGCCAGTGTGGGAACCAGAGAAAAGAGGCCACTTAGGGAGGAGCCCAGGGGGACAAGATCCGAGAGATATCACGTGCCCGTGGGGTCCTCTCAGGAGTCCTCCTCCCCGATTTTCAGTTTCAAATGGGGGTAAGTCACACAGATGAAGCCAAGACGACTCCGTCCCTTCCACCTGAGACCTGCAGCTTCCCAGCGGAGCGGGGGCGCGCCTGCAGAAGCTGGGCAAGGGGCGACACACGCGTGGGCGCGCACGCACGTTCCAGAGGGGGCAGCGCCGGCAGGCACCTGACCAGCGGGCGAGGTCTGTGCGCGGAGTCGTTGGTGGTGGAAGAGGAGGAGGAGGAGGAGGGGGAAAAATCCCCTCATTTCTGAAGAAATGTCCCAGATTAGATTTGTAAATCAAAAACCAATATATAACATGCAAGAATTGATCTGTTTTATATTCCTCAGTTACATTTTTGTGAAGCACATTTAGAAGATTTAGAACGTATTTGCGCCTGCTGGTTGGGCCATTATATGCTTGAGTTCATACATCTATTTGTGAGGCTATAAAACAGGCATCGACTACCATGTAAATTGTGTTCTCCACAATAAATTATATGCATACTTGCAAAAATACATAACTGCCGTGGCTGGGCCAACGCGGCCAGAATACTAATGAGGGCAAAAGTTGCTTTGTCCCTCTCCTCCGGCCTAATTTAGCCTCTACATCAAAAATTATGTAGGAAAAATCACTTTATCCTCTCACTGAGAAATAAAATAGCACTCACGGGCACCCTCATCTCTTCCCACCACCCCCCTTTCCTTTTAACCGAACACCACCATTTTCATACTAATTTTAGCGGCTGCAGGTTTACCGGGAAGCCAGGTTTACTGGCTGAACCCAAGCTGGGGAGTTGCGGGGCTTTCTGTGCGCACGAGAGGGCTGTTGGAGCTGGCACACGCGCGCGCACACATGCACGTGCATACACGGGCACGTTCCCTCCTCCCGATGTGAATTCACTCGCACCGGGGCACGGTCACAACGTGCAGACAGACTCACATGCAGACATGGAGACTGGCCCCAGACATGCCTGCTGCCGACACTCGTGAGCGTTCATCCACGTGGCACACGGGCGTTTCCTCTCCCTGGTGCAGACGTGTGCGCCTAGAGACGCGCCAGGAAAAACTCAGTCCAGTTTGGCTGAATTCAGCTTAATCCGGTTGAGTCCAGCAAATGTTGATTGAGCACTACATGCCGCGGACTGCGCTTGGCATGGGGAGTATTGAAATTAAACATTGAAATTAAATATTGAAATGAAAAAAAGACAAACTCTCAGGTTACAGTTCAGGGGTCGTAGGCAGCCTTTTCCGCAAATGCAGCAAGTCAGCATGCTGGGGGATGTGGGAAGACTCATGGGCATGCTCTGACACACTGTTCACATGTACATATAGACACATCTCTGCACTCACACAGACATATGCCTGTGTGGGGGCTCACACAGCCGCCACCCACACAGGCTCACACCTGCCCGCACACTACACACACACGGATGGGCAGGTGCGAGCCATCACGATAGCCACCTTCTCATTCTTTTTTTTTTTTTTTTAAGGATTTTATCATTTATTTGAGAGAGAGAGAGAGAGCAGGAGCAGGGGGAGGAATAGAGGGAAAGGGATAAGCGACTCCAAGAGCAGAGGGCTTGACATGGGGCTCGATCCTCACCACTCTAAGATCATGACCTGAGCGGAAATCAAGCACTGGATGCTTAACCGACTGAGCCACCTAGGCCCCCACCACCTTCTCACTCAGCGCTGGGTGCCAATGCCTACCTGGCTTCTGTCTTCTCCTTGAGCCTGAGTTAACCTTGTCTGTCTGGCTTGCCCAGTTCTTTGGGTTTGGTTGCAGTCTGTACTGGAAACAGCCCCTTCCGACACGCAGCTGGCATTGCTCCCACTTCCCCCAGGGACCTCTCCGAAGATTCTAGCCTGGAGGAATCCCGGAGGGCTTGCAGAAGGAAAAGAAGACACAAAGCAGATCTTGCTTCCACGATCTCACGCCAGTCCCTGACTCGTCCTGGGCCTCAGTTTACCCATTTTTAAAAAAATGTAGCAATTAGATAGTTTCTGAGGCCATCAACCTGCCAAGATCCTCGGTTTGTTGGTGATGGTTGGGCCTCTGGTCAGGTCAGAGAGTCTGAGACAACTACAGACACAGCCCCACCCTGGAGAAGGCTCAGCCCAGCTCCGAGCTCCTTGCACAGGAGGGGTACCAGCCCTGGGGGCAAAACCAGAGGTGGCCGCCTCACAAAAGCACATCCTTGAGAAAAAGAGGGCAGTACGTGGTGGAGAAGTCTTGGTGGGGCCGGGACCTGATGTAACCCAGCTCAGATATTTGTAAGTGCCAGACACGGTTCTAGTGGTCTTTTGTTCTGCCCTCAAATACCTGGTGGCTGCGGGGGGTAGAGGAAGGAACTTCCAGGTGACCCAACTGGTAGAACCATCACAGTGGGAATGTGGGAAGATGTTCCAAAGGGACAGACACACTTCGGTTCAAATAATGATCAATGTGATTGTGTGTGTGTGTATGCGTGTCTGTGAGTGTGCTCATGTGTGTGAGAGTGTGAATTCTCCTACTGCATTCGTAGTTTTCCTGTAGTCCTTTATCTTATCTGCCCCCCTATATCTCATCCTTTTTCTTTTTCATACTGTACTATTTCCTCTTTATCTTGGCCTGCTCTTTGAGTAGAAAATACTTTCTTTTTAAAAAGCAAATAGTATTTTTATTGTGGAAAAAGTACTACGTGCCCATGATGAAAAATTCAAATTGGTCAAAGGTGTGTAGTGAAAAGGAGGTCTCTCTCCCTGCCCAGCTCCCTAGGTTCATTGAAAGCTATCAGCTTTCCTCTCCAAAAACAATCACTGTTACCAATTTTCATGTTTTCTTCCGGAAATATAATGTATAGTCAAGCATGTATCATTTCTATCTATCTATCATCTATCTATCATTCTCTCTCTCATCCCCTTTATTTTAACACAAATGAGGGCATACTCTATGATATAATGTTTCCCTCCCCAACCCGTCCCTCAACCTAACCGTATAGCTTGGAAATGATGTGTAAGACAAAGTTTCCCATCAGGCAGCATCTGGCAACGGAATGCATCGTGAGTCCCCAGACAGCAAAGATGCAGGAGCCCAGGCCAGCTGACCACACGGAGAAAGGAATTGAGAGAGCTGAGTCCTTGACAGGGGGAGCCAGGTCAGACTCCTGCCCTTTAGGGCTCTATCCCTCAACGAGTTTTTTGAATACAAAGAGATCAGCCCTTGATCTCACTCCACCCTTTCTCCCCACCCCTCGCAACACCCCCTCACTCACCCTGACCCTGCAAGGTGGCTATGGTCACCAGAGCCTAAAGCTGCCCGACCATGGCTTCCAGCCCTCCTGTAACTGACAAGAACCCCCCAGAGATAGCCTCTTTCTGTGCCAGCCACATGCCACTAAACTCCAAATTAAGAGGCCCAGCTGAGATTTTTCTCTTATTCCACCCATACCCCTGGGGCCAATCCTCTCTCATTTCAGGAGGGGAATGGAACTACAAGTTTGGATTTGAGAAGGGGGGCACAGGGGGCTCACCACCAAAGCTGGTGCCTCTATGCTCCAGAGAGATGTGCGTGTCCTACCATGCAGCTTAAGACTTCTCCAAAACACCGTCCCCCCAAATCCAATAAAATTGCAAATTTCACTGTATTTCACAATATCCTAAATAAACATGAACAGCATGCATTTCTCTTCCTTGCATCAAATATTAATCTGCCCGTGGCCAGCGCCCGTTCCCCCGCGTGTGTGCGCACGCTGGGTAAACACCGGGGAGATTGTGATGCCAGACTTTCCCTTCTCTTCCCCAAGTCGAGAGCATGACAAATTTTTCTCCTAATTACACCTGCCACTGTTTGCCTTCTAATACTGTAAATCCTCCATCACATAGTTTTTCAGATTCAGGATTAGGTTCTCTTCCTGTCGTACAAATGATTGGAGGGGGCAGGGATGGGAGAGTAGGTGGGGGGTGGTGTGGGCTGTGTAGCATTGCTTTTGGGGATTCCTCCATGGGGGTCCCTGAGTTGGGCACCGGCAGTGTTCCAGGCTTCTGACCCCCTGCAGGGCACAAAGGAGATTTCGAGGGAGAGGGCAGTGGAGAGATGGAGGATAGACACCTGCTCAGGTGAGGAGAACCTGTTCGCCCTCGCTTTATTAGCTCCCTAGTTGCCCCCAAAGACTGGGCATAATAAAAATCCCACGAAGAAGGGAGAGGATGAATGAAAAGTGCCCAGCGCAGTGGCCAGCACATAGTAGGTAATCAATAAACCATAGTTCCCTCCCCCTTTGCTCTATCTCTTGGCTGAAGCCATCATCACCTCTCTCCTGGACCATGAAACCTGCCTTCCCACAGGTTTCCCATCTGGCCTCAGCCCTTCCCAACCAATGAAGCTGTTGTCCCACAGCTGCTGGAGTGTTCTTTGCAAAACATAAGCTCTTGCCTTGCAGGCCCTGCCTTAAACCCCCATGACTTCTGACCCTGTTTGGATCACATCCAAGCCTGGCAGGGAAGGCGCTCTGCTGCTGGGCCCACCCCTACCTCTGCTCTGTGGCCTCATTCCCAGCCCTCCCCACGCCACCGTACTTCTGTGCTAGATTGAGGCTTCTCTGCTCACCATTCCCTGCAAGTGTGGAGCCAGTTTCCACTACCATTCCTTTGTTTAGGCCGCTCCCTAAGCCTGTTGAAATTTCAGATTTCTTTCCAGCTGTTCATCCCTGATGACAGCCCCTCCTTGAGTCTTCAGTATAAATCATGGCCTCCTTTATAGTCCCATAGGCCTACCATGTTTTGGCCCAGACCTTCACCTTGTCTGTCAGTGGTGTAGGAGGGTCTGTGGGTTCCTTCGAGGTAGGCACCAGGTTTTAAGCATCCCCTGTCCCCTCAGTGTCTCTCTTATTCCAGAGCCTTGATGGTGCAGGGGGTGTCACTTGATGTGTGGTTGCAGGGAAGGAGTTTCCCATTGCCCTAAATGTCTTGACCAAGTCAACAGCCTGCTCCATGTACGGGTGAGAATGGGGTCCCCAGGGCCAGCCCCTCCCTGCCTCTAGGAGCAGCCAGCTAGCCTGCTGGCTGGTGGAGATAGCATGGGGATCCCACCAACACAAGAGTTTCAACCCCTCAAGACCAAGGTGGCGGCGGAGGAAGGAGACTGAAGATACTCCCCTCTCCCTACTCCAGTGACCAGACACCCTCCCTAATTTCCCTCCCTGAGCTTGAGCTGGTCTGGTGGCATGCCTTCCCGCTCTCCTGTGTGTTTGGAGCATCCAAGCTGTACAAGCAACACCCAAATAACTCTTTTTTTTTTTTAAGATTTTATTTATTTATTTGACAGATAGAGATCACAAGTAGGCAGAGAGGCAGGCAGAGAGAGGGGAGGAAGCAGGCTCCCTGCAGAGCAGAGAGCCCAATGCAGGGCTCGATCCCAGGACCCTAGGACCATGACCTGAGCCAAAGGCAGAGGCTTTCACCCACTGAGCCACCCAGGCGCCCCCCAAATCACTCTTGTGGGCTTTAGCATAAGCGATATCATTGGCCACTTTTGTTTGGTGGGATGGTGCAGAGAACAGCTTTGCCCTTCTTATTCTCCTTGGTTCCTAAAGGCCCTTCTGCCACCAGGGATGTCCCAGCCTATCAGTCAAGGAGGGGACCCCACCTTTTGGGGCTGGAGGCCTAGAGCTGGGCTAAGGAGGGCAGTCTTGGCCATGCTCAGATCTACCCCGGTCAGGTCTTCATCCTTCCAAAGCTTCCCTGGAGTTGTTCTCAGAGTCAGCTTGCTCAGCTTGAATAATAACTGTCCCCTGGCCCTGTCCCCTCCCCACACATTTCACCTTCAAAGGGCTGGGAGAAATTTCCCTAATTAATTAACTCCTCTGCAGCCTGCCCTCCATGTCATTGGGTGATTAATTGTCACTGTGCCTTTAAATCCAGAGGCGGAGGGAAGGTGGGTAGAGTTGGCAGGGGTGGATGCCAGAAGCGGCTCTGCTGGGGTGAGGATGGCCTGAGGGCTTTTCCTGGGGTTGGAGGACCCCTACCTCCACCCCCCTCCATTCCTGTCCTTGCCCAGGGCCTGACTGAGAGGCCCCAGAGTCAGACCACAAATGCATCCATCAATAAGCAATCGATGAGTCTCAAATACGAGACTGTGGGAACTGGGGCATCCCGGGAGAGGCAGGGTGGCAGTACCTATCCTAAAGGCTACAAAACAGGGTAGCAGTTTGAGACGTGGGCTTTGGGGTTGGGAAGAGCTGAGTTATAATCCTGACTCTGCCTCTTCCAGCCACGTGATCATGGGAAGAGCTAAAGCCTGAGCCTCAGTGATCTCACCTACAAAATGGGGGCTGGTAATAGGACTAACCTCCCAGGATAGCTGGGAGGGTGAAACAAGACCAACGCATGCGAAGCTCTTAGTGTGATACAGGGTATACAGCAAGTGCTCAGTAAGGGAGGTAGCAGTCGTCATCATGAAGGGGCTATAAGGCCACACGGGCCATCCCCAATGCCCAGTGAGGACCTTCCCTCCCATGAGTCTTTTCTTAGAAGCACCCCTGGGGCCTCCCTGTGCCCCACCCACTCCACCCTGTGTGGAGTCACTTGGCCTAATCCCAGCAACAGCCCTCACTTGCTCCATGACTCTGGCAAGGTTCTTAATTCCCTAGGTCTTCACTTCCTGATCTAGAAGATGGGGATAAAGCAACCCTATCCTCCTGTGTGCAAGGCACTGGGACACAAACAGGGATAAGGTCTCACCCTTCCTCCAAGAAGTTCCACATGAGGAAAGACAGACGGGAAAAGACATCATTGCAAATACAGTGCGAGCTGTGACAGAGGAGCATGGCCATTCAGCAGGTGGCAGGCAATGGCATCGAGGGCCCAGCGTGCAAAAGGAGATGACTGGGTGTATAAAAGCCGTCCCGCAAAACCTGTTCTCTTCTCCAGCCTTCCCTTTCCTCTCGTGGCCTTATTTTTTAGACTCTGCTGCTTTTCACCCTATGTCCCAATTTCTGTCCTTTCTGCTGAGCCTGCAGGGTCTGGGCAGAAGGTGGATCCACTCGGGAAACCCCTCCCTCGCTCAGCTTCGCCCCACCACCCGCCCCCCATCACCAACGTTAGCTAACATTTATTGAGTGTTTCCTGTTGCCAGGCTCTGGGCAGGTGTTTGCAACAGCCCCATTCGTCAGTGTCAGTCGTGGAGGCTGAACCAGAACCTAAAAGGGACAGATTGGAGGATAAACCCGTGTGGGTTTAGACTGGAGCAGCGGAAACCACAAATTGGAAAAGTGGGCATGGCCAAGGAAGGTGGTCCTATCAGAAGAGGCAAGTGACCACCCCACAGTCTCCAGGCCGGTGGCCTTCAGGTGTATTCACTTCATTCCCTCATTTAACAGAGCTGTATTGGCCTTGGTCTCTGTTGCGGGATGGAGTCTGGCTAGTCCCGGCCCACCGCTTCTAAAGGCTCCTCCCCAGTGGACTGCAGAAGTGCGCAGGAACTGTGGTGGGACCCTTGGAGTGGCCCATGTTCCTCCTCCCTGAAGAGGACAGGTGCCCAGGGCTCAAAGCAGACCCAGACGGATCTCCGAGAGCTTCTAATGCAGCCCGTGTATTAGAATGAGAAATTAAGTGTGTACTGAGGGAGTAGAGAGGGGGCAGGAACTGGTGGGACAACGGTATTCCGGAAGTGAGGACGCCAGACTTACCCAGCACAGGGCGAATCCAGCAGGTTTTGGGAGTAGACATAAGTTTCTTTCTCCCTTTTTCTAAGCTGTGTGACCCTGGGCAAGTTACTTCACTTTTCTGAGCATCAGTTTCCAAAGTGGGCAGTTGCACAGCTCACAGAAAGGCTAAGAAAAATGTCAGGGTTGGTTTGTTTGTTTTTTTCCTTTTTCTCCCTCTACTTACCTCTTCCCTGGGAACTTCATCCTCATTCCTGGTTTCTGGTAGATTCATTTATTCGTTTGCCAGAGGGCTGACTATGTACAAGGAACTGTTCTAAGCACTAGGGGTGAGAAGTGAACAAACAGAGGAAAATAACTGCCCTCACGGAGCTTAACATTCTGGCGGAGGGAGAAAGACAGGAAGCAGCATCAGGTGGCGATCAGTGCTGTGGCGAAAAAGAGGAAAGGGGGCACAGTGGGTGCGTTCAATTTAAAACAGGGTAGTCAAGGAGGGCTTCACGGAGGAGGTAACATCAAAGCAAAGACCTGATTATGTGAGCCATACAGAATTCTGGGGGAAGAGACTTCCGGGCAGAGGGAACGGCTGTGCAAAAGCCTCGATGCCATTTTTGGAGCATTCAAGGTGAGGCAGGGAGGCCAGTGAAGCCAGTGAAATGGGAGAGGGAGGGCATGATGGGAGGTGAGGTCTGAGAGGAGAGGGCAGGGGAGCCCATAAGGTAGTCTTGGTGGGTCACTGCAAGGACTTTGACTTTGAGGGGGGTTGGGAGCCACAGCAGGGGTGGAGCACGACAGGCATTATTTAAAACGGTAGCTCTCTTCTCTGACTTAATGTCTTTACTTGGTACTTTGTCACCAGTTTTTATATATTTTACTTATTTTGTGGCGTGTCTGTCTCCTTCCATTAGAGTCTAAGCTCCGTGAGGGCTGGGACTTTTTTTTTTTTTTAAGATTTTATTTATTTATTTGGCAGAGAGAGAAATTACAAGCAGGCAGAGAGGCAGGCAGAGAGAGAGGAGGAAGCAGGCTCCCTGCTGAGCAGAGAGCTAGATGCAGGGCTTGATCCCAGGACCCTGAAACCATGACCGGAACCGAAGACAGAGGCTTAACTCACTGAGCCACCCAGGTGCCCTTGGAATTCTTTTTAAATTATTTTTTACTATAGTAAAATATACATAATATTTGTCATTTTAACCATTGGTGAGGTTATATGATTCAGTAGCGTGAGCTACATCTGCGGTGTTCTGTAACCATTACCATGGTCTGTATCCTATACTGTTTCTTTTCTGAAATCCCAGTATGATTAATGAAATCCCAGTGTTATATTAGGACCAGGTGGACACTCCGGCGCCTCGGCAATTCTCTGCATTACTCAGTGCCCGTCACAGTAAGTGTACTCTTCATCCCCTTCTGTGTTCTGTACTTTTTCTCCGACATAAACTCCATACCCGTTAAACAGTAACGCTCCCTCTTCTCCTCTCCCAGCTCCTGGTATCCCCTATTCTATGTTCTGTCTCTGAATTTGCCTCACCTGGGTACCTCCTGTAAGCAGAGCCATGCAATATTTTTCCTTCTGTGGCTGGCTGATTTCACCGAACGTAATGCTTTTAAGGTCCATGTATGTCGTTGCGTGTGTCTGAGTCTTATTCCTTCTAATGGCCGAATAATATTCCGTCGTGTGTATACGCCACACATTGGTGATAGCGTATGCTCGGGACTGGCGTGGTGCCTGACTCCTAGTCCATGCTCAGTAAATGTTTGTTGAATGAGTGAGAGATTAAATGGAGGAGTGGTGAGTCTTTATGGTTTTGCTTTTGTTTTAGAATCATTGTGTTTGCGATCTTAGAGGAACATTCAAAT
Source organism: Lutra lutra (assembly GCF_902655055.1). Classification (NCBI taxonomy): domain Eukaryota; kingdom Metazoa; phylum Chordata; class Mammalia; order Carnivora; family Mustelidae; genus Lutra; species Lutra lutra. Next base: position 36,492,586 of record NC_062293.1, read on the forward strand.
AGAGATGACAGTGAGTGCCCCTGGGTGTTGAGGATGAAGGGGGCCAAGCAGTAAATGGGCCACTGGGGAGATGAGTCGGGGTGCAAAGGGGTTCCTCCTAGCTCTGGGCAAAGCAGCTCTACCTTCGCTTCCTCTTCCCGGATTAAACTAGGTGAGGGGAGGGAGAGATGGTCTTTGGTGGAGTTGCCGTTTAGAGCTCCCTGATGCCAAGCTGATCTGGGTTTTCTTCTTCCTATGGGGAGCTGTGGGGTGCTCTCTGCCTATGGAGGGGGGACCAGTTCCGGCCCGCTGGTGATGGTGTCCCTGCCGGGCAGCTATCCTCGTTCTGCGTGTGCTGAGGGTCTGAATGCACCCGTGAGAGGGTCCAGATGTCCAGCCTCATCCCTGCTAATTAGCGCAATTAATTAACAAATGGCTTTGTCTGATGGGAGTCCTGGACTCCTTTGGCGTGCTGGATGAGGGGGCAGCCCTGTAAACAGGTGGTGGGAGCCTATGAGGGGTGGCAAAGGAGATAGGACTCCAGGCTGACCCTGCCCTGGGCAGAGAGCACCCCCTCCCTGAGTGATGGCAGTGTTGTCTCTCTCTCTCTCTCTCTCTCTCTCTCTCCGTCTCCCTCCCTCCCTCCCTGCTGGGCCCAGGAAAGCTACAGTTGGGAAAAGGTGGGATCCAGGATGCTGAGATGGGAGGGGGTTCAGCCAAGCTCCACTGGGGGAGGCCCAAGTCCCACGGACGGAGCTGTAGCTGGAACAGGAAGTGTGGTATTACCTGTTCGGTTTGTGGGCGAGAACTATGGCTGCCAGGGAGATGCAGCCTCTGCCAGGAAGTCTCCCTCATCTCATATGGGAGAAGGACCCTTTCCTGGGAGATGTGACCAGTCTGATGGTGGAGTCACAGCTGCTGCCCTGGGCGAAGCTCCTAGCCTGATGGGGGAGACACAGCCCCTGGTCTAGTGGGGGAGTGAAATAGAGCCCTTCGAGTGGAGCAGGGGTAAGCGCCCAAGGAGGGTGTTCAGAGATGGGAGGGCAGGCCAGGTCTTGGGGGATGTAGCTGCCCTAGAAGGAGTAGAGGGGGCTGAGGACACTCGAGCACATTCTCAGCCAGGATGCCCTTGGCACCTCTTGGGGACAGTGACCTGCAATACTGAGGTGGGACATGGGCAGGCTGGCAAATGACAGAGCACTCCCGTGGAGGAGGGCATGGCCACGGCTGGGTCAGGTCCTGGCACACAGCAGCCTTGGGGCTTCAGGCTAGAGATGGTGGGGACCCACAGGAATGGGAGCCAGAGGGGTGTCGGGCTGGCTCGAATGGTGGAACCGGAAGGAACAGAGGCTGTTTCTGGGGAATGTCATTATGACCAGCTGGCCCTGCGCAGGAGAAAGAGGACGACCAGGGAGAATAAGCCTGGAGGGAGGCATGTGGGATAAGGTGATGCATCTGTTCAGCTGACCATTTGTTCTGACTTCTAGAGCCACTGAGTCTGAGGTCTGGGAGGAGCATTCAAATAGGAATGATGAGTTATTCGGAGGGTTGGCCAAGGAGGGGGTGGTCAGACAGAAGTCAGGAGTCAAGGCAGCCTCAGCACCTGTGCCCGGGCAGGTTCAGTGTTAATAAGTAAGCCCCCGTCCTCAAAGTGTGGGCCATGGGCCGGTGGCAGCAGCTCCCACAGCTGGTCGGAACCGCAGGCTCCCTGACCCCACCCGGGACTATCACTCAGGATTAGCATCTAAACAGGGCTGTCCAGTGATCCGTGTGCACACTGGCATTCCAGCAGCCCTGTTCCAGGTGCTGTGACTATTCCCCTCATTCTAGGTTGAGGAAACAGGCTCCCTGGTGGGAGAAGGTGGTGAGGCATTGGCTGGCATGGGGAGGTCAGGTGCTGAACGGACCTGGACTTAAGGCACTCATGAGGCCTCAGGTTTCCAGCAGGAGCAAGGAATGTGTAGTTGTGCGCTGGTGAGTGTTTTAACAGTCGGCTCCCGGGAAGAAAAGTCCTGACTTTTCGCCAATTTCCATGTTGTAACTACTCCCGGGCCTCATGGGGTTTCAGGTATCAAGGTGAGGTCACTGAACGTGGACTTGGGAAGAAATGAGTGTGATCGGCCCCTGTGGGGGAGGAGCTGACCCCAGCATGTGCACGTTTCTTTTCTTGGCCTGAGAAGACCATCAGAGGAAGTAGGACCAACCCCTCTGCCCCCAACCATAACCTCTGTCCACTTCCTCCTCACCTTTAAGTGTAGAGAGGTGGCCAGAAAGACTGACGGACAGATGATGCTATGCTTCTGCATGTTGTTGGCCATAGATGCTGTATGTACATGTGTCCCCTTCTTTGGTCTTTGGGACAGCATCCATGATGTGGCCTCTGACCCGATCCTAACTGAATGTCACCCACGCCTGTGTGCCTTCCAGCTAGTTCTCTCCCTGGGAATGTGGAGCCAGGGCAGCGATCAGTAGCCAGATCTGCCTGGTTTCCTCCTGATTTCTGCTGGGACCCAGGTTTCCGCGTGGGAACAGCCTGAGCAAGCAACCCCATACCCACAGGAGCCTGTCTGTCCCATGCCTCCTGGACCCCCTGGTCTGGGCTGCCGCCCCCTCTCCTGAAAAGCTGCGCAGAATGGGGAGCCCAGGCAGAGCATCCCAAGCTCTGGGTTCCAGTTTTATCATTGCTGCTGCTCCACAGTGACCCTAGGAACAGTTCCTATACCATTTCCACACTTAGGTAGGATGCTTTTTTGTTCACAGGGCTCTTGGACAAACATTGTCTCATCTCCTGACAGTCCTGTGGACAGGTGCTGCGTAGCTGAGGGCGCAGGAGTTCCAGGGCACTGAGGGAATTACCCGAGGTCGACCAGCTGGCAAGAACAGAGCAGTTCACTATAGGGCTTTGGGACCCCCCCTTCCTGTAAGCTCCCCTTCTCTCCCAGGCTGCCCTCCGCCCAAATGGAAGTGAGTTGGGGACTCCATTCTCTCTGAAGTCTCTTCCAGCTCCAGTAGCCCAGACATTGGAAAGGTCAGTGGGGAGAAATGCCAGGGACTCTTTAATTATTTATTTTTTGTAGACAAACCTGGAAACTCTGCAGAGTGACCCAGGTGAAGGTGAATGTGTGGGTGGGGAGAGGTGAGTGCATGTGTGTACTGAGGGTACGTGGGTGTGGACGGGTCTGGGTGTGTGAGCTGCATGGGCATGCCACTGGGTGTTGGATGCTGTGAGCCCAGGGACGTGTGGCACGGGAGTGAGTGTGCAGGTGTGTCACAGAGACGTGAATGAGTGTGTATATGTGACTGAGTGTGGCATAGCAGGTGGATGTCTGTCTGTCTGTCTGTCCATCTCTCCCAGAACTCCTAACTCTTCCTTCCCACATTCTAGTGCCTGTGGCCAGCCACTCCACAAAGGATTTGTTGGGGTTTTAGAGCTGAACCAGACCCTGGCTGCCCCCTCACTGCAGGCCAAGACCCCCCTCCCGGCCCTTTCCAGTAGGCTGGTGCCTACAACGGGTGCTGGATTAGTGGATGAGTGAGACAATGGGCACATATGGCCCCGAGTGCCGGGTGCAGCCCAGGGCCCCTTACTCAGTGCCACTAGGATTAGACCTAATGAATTGGAAGGAGTTAACAATGCTTCGGGGCCCAGCAGAGGCCCAGGAGGCCTGCTCAGGCCCTGCGCTGTGGCCGCCTTTCACCACTGAGGTGTAATCCGCTTTGAAATCAAAGGTGGTACAAAGTATGAATTTAAATTTGACATTTACAGCTCCGGTGAGGTGACGTACTCTGGAAAGGTCTCTTCTTCTTTAAGGGGTCTGGGGTGAGGAGAGAGGAGGAAGGGAGTGGAGGAGAGTGAAGCCATCTGCTCTCAGAGGAAGCCCAGCCTGGCTCAGTCCTGGCCAAGTTTACCCCATGCCTTGGGCCCGGGGAAGGTGGGGGGGAACTGGGGGCAGCTGGCAAAGAAGTAGGGGAGAGTACAATTCATTCTCCTGCCCTCATTCAGAGGGTCCGCCCAGTGCAGGGCTCCCTTGGTCTTAGAGCAGTCCCAAGAAGACAGCTAAAACAATTCTTGTCACTGAGGTACTCGACCTGATTTGTTGTTCTGTTGGATTTTTTTAAAGTTTTTTAAAAATTGTGGTAAAATACACAACATAAAATTTGCTGTTGTAACCATTTTTGAAGTGCCCACATCATTGGCATGAAGGTCACAAAATTGTATGACCATTACCACTCTCTCTACTGGTACCTCGCCTCAAGCAGAAAGGCTGCACCCATTAAGCAGTAACTTCCCCTTTCCCACTCCTCACAGCCCCTGGGAACCTCGGCTCTACCCCCTGTCTCTATGCATTTGCCTGTCCTAGATATTTCAGATAAGTGGAGTTGGACAATAGTTACCCTTTCAGTGTCTGGTCTCTTTCACTTACCACCATGTCTTCAGGATTCATCTGTGTTGTTGCCCGAGTCCTAACTTTGTTTCTTTCCATGACTGAATAATATTCCCTTGTATGTCCACACCACACCACGCCGTGTTTATCTAGTCATCTCTTGGTGGACTCTCGATTGTTTCCATCTTCCTGGCTAGCGTGAACGATGCTGCAGTGAACACCGGGATATAACTCTCTGTTTGAGTCCATTTGTAACCCTTTGGGGTACATACCTAGGGGTGGCATTGCTGGGTCATTTATAATTTTATGTTTAACTTTTTGAAGGAGCTCCGAACTGTTTTCCATAGAGGCGGTACCATTTTGGTTCCCACCAGCAAAGCACAGGAGCTCCAGTCATCCTTGCCAACGTTTATTTTGGGGTTTCATTTTTTTTTTTTAATTATAGCCATCTTACCTAGGGTGAAATGGTATCTCCTTTTCCCTGATGATTAACGATGTGGAAAATCTTTTCTTGTGCTTGTTTGCCTCTTGTATGTCTTCTTTGGAATCTGGTCCCATTTTACAGATAAGGAAGCTGAGGCTCTAAATTCCTGGTGTGGTGTGGTGTGGCATTCCAGGCCCCGGGCCCTTCCCTCATATCCCTCCCCTGCATCCACAAGGGACCCCCAAGGTCCCCAGACACCTCTGGAACTCTGCTGAGCTCTGGGCCAGACAGAAGGAGAAAGGGGAGACGTCTGCCGTGTGCCGGCACTGGGCTGGACCTTTCCCTCTGGAGAGGTCCCCTTTCCTCCATGCCCCACCATGATGAATTCCTACTCATTCTTCCAATCCAGGTCAGACAGCATCTCCTCTGGGCAGAACCATCCTCCTCCTCTGCGTTCCCAGAGAACCCCGTCCGTGTCCCAACAGTGAGCTCCTCATGGCAGAAGGTAAGTGTGGGGTTAGATCCATTTTCATGGCTCTGCCCCAAGAATGAGATCCATGCCCCCTCCTGTGGGGCCCTCCTCATGGAGCCCTGGGTCAGGTAAGAGTTCCATGTGCTTCTCTCCTATTACACCACATCTCAATTAGCATTTGTTTGGGATAGGAAGAGGGAACAGGAGAACACCCATACTTCATGACATTTATTGAGCATGTGTGCCAACATGCCAAACTCTAAGCCAGACCACACTAAACCCTTATATAATTTGTCTCGACTTCACAACAACCCCATGAGGTAGGTACTTTTATTTTGTCCTTCTTACAGAAAGATTCACGTCCTCGCAGGAGGGCTCAAGGGGGTATGTTTCCTATTGTCCTTTCGTCTTTGATGGCCAGCCTCTGCCCCTGCCGCCAGCCTTCCCTACTCTGGCCCAGACCTTCTGGCTCCTCCTCCCATTTCATCCCATGCCCTGGATTTGGATGGAGGTGATCATCGAGCTTGGTGAGGAGAAAAAACTGTCTGTGCCTTTATCCACATGTAGGCCTTAGGGCTTCCCAAGTTTGCCCGTAGGGATTAGCTCTTTTCGACAAGTAAGGTGGGTGTTATTCTCTGGTTGTTACAGATGAGGAAATTGAGGCATGGAGAAATGAAGTAACTGGTCCGGTATTGCCGAGATAGTGGGGATGGAGCCTGGCCTCCATTTTCAGATCTTTTGTTCTCAAATCCAGAGCTTTCTTTCTCTAACCAAGTTGCTTCTTTAGATCCAAGAACTGGTTTCATCAACCTGTAACTGACATTTTAAAACACAGCCCCAGCCTTAGGTTAGCTTTCCTCCAGCCCTCAATTTTCCCATCCCTAAAATGGGCATGATAGAACCTACCTCTCACAGCTGTTGGGAGAGGTTATAATGAAAGAATGGCATCTCGCATGATGCCTGGCCCGTAGTAGGTGCTCCATGATGACTTTCCCTTCACTCTTCGGGCACATAGCACCCTTTTCTTGGAGGGGGGTATGCTGTGGTGGGAAATAAGAATTTCTGGGTTGGGGGGTAGTCGACTGTGTTTGAAGTGACAGTGACAGATGGGTGCGGTGGCTCTCCCAGGCGCCCGGCCAGCCCTGCGGTGCGTGTCCGCCAGTCCCCGGACATTTCCTCCCTCCTCCTGGCCACGATGAGGTGTCATTTGCTGCCTGTCCCTTCTCGTCATCGATTTCCAAGTCGTTAATTAACGGGGCTTGTCAGCTGGGAAGATGAATTCTGTCCTCGGCTCTCGGGGCCTTTTGTTTTGGGATTGTAAATGTTATAGATCTCCCATGATGGAAGGCCATGGGGTCAGGGGGCGCCGGGCTGCCCAGTGGGGGTGGCAGGCCGGGAGAGGAGCCTGTGGGCCTGGCAGGACTCTGCTGGCCTCGGACAGGCCCTGCAGTGGCCCCTCACAGTGGCCTCTCTGGTTTGGCTCCCTGGGGTTGGGGTGGGAGGAATAGGGGTGTTTTTCCGTTGTCCAAAATTCGATTCCAGGAGAAGCTATCCTGTGCCAAATGGTGTAAATTTGGCTGTGCTCGGGATGGGGATTGGCTGGAGGGGGATACAGAACCTACTCAGTCTGATGGGGGAGACAGCGTTACCCTCCGGGCATAGCTAGTCTGATGGGGGAGACATATTGTTGTCTTTGGGGGAATAACCAGTCTGATGAGGGCGCTCTGGCCTCAGAAGACCCTCAGTCTGATGGGAGGGAGATACAATTCCTATCCTAGTCTCCCATAGCTCTACCTTGGGAATCCCGAGTCTGATGGAAGAAACACAGACCCTGCCCTGGGGGAGTTTAAGGCTTGAAAAAATATATATTTGCAGACAAAGAGCTACTCAGAGCTTGGCTCATCTGGGTTTGGATCGTGTTTTCCGTATCCTGAGGCAAACCACTCCACGCAGGCAGGCCCCCTGCCTTCCTTGTGACGTCTCAGGGCAAGCGAACAGTTTCACCAACTGCTGAACTGAATTCCAAGTGGGCAAAAATGATGCCAGGAATATAGGCTTATATCAAAGTAAAAGTTGTACATTTGGTTTTTGATGATAAGAGCCCTGGGATTTGTGTTTTAGGAAGAACTTATCGACTACTGACCCACAGCCACGGAGCTGCACACACATTGAGGAGAACTGGCTTCTCTTACAAGGAGAGGCCGAGGACAGGGGGTGTCATGGGGAGCTGCTCTACCCTGGGGCTCACCAGGACTGACGGACTCTGGACCGGAACTCAGACTTGGCCCTTGGAAGACCCAGTTTGAGCCCCAAGAGTGCTTCTTTCTGTGTGGCCTTGGGGAATCTTCTCCTGTCTCTGGGCCTCTGCTTCCTGTAAGAGGAAGCATGCAAAGGTGTTATGCCCTCTGATGCGGAGGGTGGTCAGTGGTACTCGGGCTTCTGGCCCTGGTCTTACTTTGGCCAAGCAGTCAACCCTTTTGAACTTATTTCCTTATCTATTGATTGGAGAATGGCTCACGATTCTTAGGATGGCTGAGATGGCTAAAGCAGCTGTTAAGACCGTGCTTGGCTCAGTAAGGTAGCTGAAGTCCTTACCTGCCCAGGAGACTCGAGGGATGGGATCAAGCACTGCTTTCAGCCCCCTGAGCCTGTGTGTAGACTGCAGTGGTTGCCCCTCCTCCTTCTGATCCCTGGGACCCTGACAGAGGGGATACCCCCAATATCCACCTGCAGCTGGGCATGGGCAGAGGAGTTTCACCAACCTAGACATTTTGGAAGCTCCTGGCTCCCAGGTTCCTGCTAGAGCTGGAGGAAATGCAGCCTGGTTGGGGCAGCCCTGCCTGGGAGGGGTGGGGGTGAGCACAAGAAGCCCCAGATGATGATTTCAGCCTCTGGATGACTTTGAGAGGGACCCAGAAGGGGAAGTCCTACTGGTGCGGGCTTCCAAGAGCCTGTGCCCTTATGCTGAGGGGAGAGGGACCCCTTTGCCTTGGTGACAGCCCTGGGTGTGAAGGGGACACATAAACAGCAGCTGCCCACCCCCTCTATCTTACACACAGGTCCAGGACAGCAACCCCACCCTCAGCTTCCCCCCAGAACTGGGGAAAAGGAAGGGGCAGCGTAACATGACTTGGGGGCAGGGCTGTTGCTTGGGGAGCCAGATCAATGAATGCTCTCCCAGGGCACGAGGTAGATCTGGGATGAGAGGCTATGAGCCTTCCACATTTCAGAGTGATCCTCCAATAATCCCTTTGAACAGATGGAAAACTAGAAGTCAGGAGCAGTGGCTGTGGAATGAGCCTCTGTGGGATGTGATGCTCCCTGTCTTTCCAGGGAGCCTGGTGGGGTGGGCAAGGTGACTGGGACCCCAGCTGGGCAGCCAGAGAGCCATGCCCGGGGAGGGTGTTGGTGGAGGACTAGGGTCCCTGCCCCAGCCGCCCCGGGTGAGGGCAGCCCTCTGCCTGGGCTGCAGGTGTTTGCTTCCATCCTGCAAGGCAGCTCCTGAGGCTCGAGCTTCTCTCCCTCTGTAAATCAAGAGCTAAGGGGCTGGAATCTGGGAGGAGGAGCCGGGTGGGGCGCCGCTGGGGAAATTTACAGCTGTGATTTTCTTCTCCATGTTGGGAGCTGAGGGGGCTGCCAAGTTGCTGCTCTCGCTCCTTATAAATATCCCCAGTGTCCCCTAGCCTGTGCTCCATTTGCCACACATGGGCAGGGGTGAGGCTCGTGCCGGGAGGATGGAAGGGGTGAGGCTGGTGGGAGGATGGAAGGTAGACTTCAACGGGAACTTCCCAGACCTTGGGAGGGTCGGAGTACACAGAAACGGGTGACTGCTGGAAGCTGTGGTGTGCGGAGGCTGGGGGATGGATGGGATGGCCCAAGAGGTAGCACTCATCCATCTGACAAATATTTAACGGGTGCTAGTATGTGCCTGGCTCTGTCTGCCAGGTGCAGCGGAGCATGACAGACCTGAGCTAGAGCCCAGGGGTGAAATGACCTGTCGTTGAATAACCCCACAAGCATATCCTCCTGGGGGTGGCAGGCCTGCCTGCCGATTCCTTACGGACGGAGGGGATCCGAGGGGATCCCTGCCCTCTCGTTTCTGGGCCAGGCCTGAGGCCCTGGGAGCCTCCTTCTCTGTCCATGCTGACCTCCAATCAAGGTCTTAATTACAGCTGCCCTCCCTGCTCTGGCCTCTAGTGGTGACATCTTCATATGGCCCCGGGACTATCGAGTTGGCTTATCATTCCTCCCAGTCTCTTCCAAACAAGGCTCAGGGATTCCAACCTTCCATTGGCCCTAGCCAGGCTGGGCTGTGGGGCTAGCCCTGCCCCTCTCCCTCCCACCCCTACTTTTTAAAATGCCCAGAGTTGCAGGACTCAGGAAAAAGACACTTCTTGAGCAGGGGAGGTGAGAGCTGAAGGGAAAGGGAAATAAGGAAGTATGCTAGACCTGTGGAGGAGGTCACTCAGCCTCAGTTCCTTATTTGTAAAATGGGGTTAAACACACCCAACATAGTCATGAGAATTAAGTAGGAAGGTTGAATTTGTAAACTGAAGGGGGTACATAGTCAGGCGGCATAAGAGACAAGATTAATAAAAACAGACTTGAGCGTGTACCTATGCTAAGCCAGACATTGCTTTGCTCAATTCTCACTGGAACCCAGGGGGCAGATGTCCTTTTTTTAAGCACTTTGTAGGCAAGGAAGCCTCGGTTCAGAGAAGTCCAGCAACTTGCCAGTCTAGTGAGGACTGCAGAGGGAGGGCGGGGCCTCACACATTGGCTTCCAATGCCTCAAACCTCTGTCAGACAGTGGGTGGGCAGGTGGGGTGCCCTGATCTCACCTGAGCCATGTCTGCCAAGGAGGGTAAGAACTAGAAATGTCTTTTCCCGGAGGATTCTACCTACTTCTACTAGCTAATGCATGTGCCAGGTACAGAATTCACAAGCGCAAGTGGGCGAGAATAGGGAGGAAATCTTTTGCCTACCCGTGCACCCAACCCCACAGTTGCCCTCCTTGGAGACGGTCATTACTGCTAGTTTTATTGCATTCCCTTCCAGAAAAAGCTTATGTGTGTATTTTAGGCACATATGTGTTTATGTGAAGATTTGTATATATTTACATAAGTTAAATTTTTTGCAAAAAGAGACATACACTAGGGGCACCTTATTTCTAGGAAGCGCTTCCTAACGGTCAGAGCTAAGTGCCCTCGTACCAGGGGTGTTTGGGCAGATGCTGGGTGACTGCCTGGAATGTTGCAGATGGCAGCCCAGCATCGGAGGGGACTGGTCTGTGCTTTTGTCCTGAATCTTCCGTGTCCCTACATTCTACAGCAGTGGACATGAGATGTGGGGAGGTGAAGGGACATGATCTGTCTGTGGAAAAACTGAAGAAGACCAGGTGGTTGAAAATGATGCTGGGGCCAAGCCCAGGGGGTGATGCCCAGTGGTGCTTGGGTCTAAAATCGAGGCAGGCTGGGAAGGTCCAGCACACCTTGGAGATGATGAGGGAGGGGGGGCAGCATATGTGTCCCCCCCTCGCACCCCCCAAACCCGCAGCCCTCATGTTTGTTTGTAAAGGCTCAGGCAGGAATCTGCCCTTGTGATCCTGAGGCTTCGGGTTGCAGGGCTCAGAGCCCCCCTGGGGATAGAGTGGGGGCAACTGGCGTCTGACCCCCTAAAACCAGTGTCTCCATTGATCGCCCGGGAAGATAGGGGGCAGGTCACCCGCTGACCTTAGGCCTTGGGAGTCTCGGTGGGGAGGGGGTGATAGTGCTACAGCTAGGGAATCCTGTCCCCAGAACAGAAAGACCTCAAAAGCACGTCTTGTCCATTCTTTCCCAAACTTTGGTTGTTTGCATTTCCCCTTTCATAATGTTGGCCATTTCTGAGTTACCTCTGTATTTGTAACCTTAAAATGCATACATCTAAAGTGCACACCTTGATTGGTTTTCACATATGACTTTGCCCTGTCCCCACATGGAACATTTCCAGCACCCAGGAGGCTCCTCCTTACCCCCATCCCAGTCAGTACCTTCCAGAAGTAACCGTAGAACAGTTTTGTCTGTTTTGAACTTCATGTGAGTGGACTTGTCCCCTAGGTCCTTTTCTTTGTCTTGCTCGCTTCACTCAGCGTCTTACTTGTGCACCCCATTTGGGTGAACCGATAGTTGGCCTTTTTCACATGTCGTGTATGTTCAGTTGTATTAATATACCACAATGTATTCATCTAGTCTCGTGGTGATAGACATTTGAGTTTTTTCTGATTTGGGGCTATTAAATAGAGTGCTGCTGTGAACAGTCCTGTATGGGTCTTTTGGTGGACACGTGAACATGTTTCTATTGGGCATAGCCCTGGGGAGAAGATGCTAGATCATGGGGTTTCGCCCTCTATTACTGAGTATGTACAGTATTCTTAATGGACCAGCTGGTTTGTTTTATTTATTTATTTATTTATTTTAGATTTTTTAATGTATTTGCGAGAGTCTGTGAATGAGTGGGGGAGCAGCAGAGGGAGAGGGAGAAGCAGACTCCCTGCTGAGCGGTGAGCCTGACACAGGGCTTAATCTCAGGACCCCGGGATCATAACCTAAGCTGAAATAAGGAGTCAGTCACTTAACAGACTGAGCCACCCAGGTGCCCCTAGACCCACTTTTATGTAAAATTTCACCTGCAAAAAACTTACAATTTACAAGTGAGTATGTGTCTCACTCAGATGAACTTTTCACAAAGTGAACACACCTGTGTGACCAGTACCCAGAATGAGAAACAAAACATCATCAGAACCCTGGAAGCCCCCCTGGACTCCTTTATAATCGGTCTCAAACCCCCTCCATGGGGAACAGCTCTCCTGACTCCTAATACCATAGATCAGTTCGGTAAACTTTTTAAAAATGGAGTCACACGGGATCAACTCTTTGGTATTGGCTTCCTGCACTCAACGTGATGTTTGTGAGAATCGTTCAGGTTGTAGGTAACATTACTTTGCTGTTTCTCATTGCTGGATGCTATCCCATTGTGTGGCTACGTCACAATGACTTTATCCGCTCTTCCCTGGGTGGACACTCAGCTATTACCAGCAGCAGTGCTCCGAAGTATCTTGGATAGGTCTTGAGTATACACATGACCCTGTGTCTAGAAGTGGAATTTCTAGTGGACAAATTTCTTAGGCTTAAAAACATGACATTTATTTAGTTTCACATTCATAGACTTTGTGTTTTAAGAGAAATTTTAAGTTTACAGAAGAGTTGAGCAGAAAGTGCAAAGGGCTCCCACATGTAGCCTTTCCCTCTGCCCATGGTTTTCCCTGGTAGTAACACCTTGCGCTGCTGTGGCCCATCTATGGTAATTGGTCAGCCAGTACTGATGTGCTATTATTAACTGACGCCCACGGTTCATATTAGGATTCTCTATTTGTGCTGTATAGTTCTGTGGGTTTTGCCAAATGCGTAATCTCATCTCTTCACCTTTTATAATATGACATGGAATTGTTTTGCTGCCCTAAAAATTCTCTGTCCTTCTCCTATTTATCCCTCCCTCCCCCAAACCCCTGACAACCATTGATCTTTTTGCCATCTCTATAGTTGCATCTTTTCCAAACTGTTGTATCATTTGTATCATGCAGTGTTTAGACTGGCTTCTTTCACGTAGCAACGTGCATACATTGGCTGTCTTTTCATGGCTCAAGAGCTCATTTCTTTTTAGCACTGAATAATATTCCATTGTCTGGATGAGCCACAGTTTGTTTATCCAGTCATCCTTTGAAAGGCATCTGGTTGCTTCCAAGTTTTGTCAATTACGAGTAAAGCTGCTGTATACATTCACGTGGGGGTTCTTGTGTGAACATGTTTCCAACTCACTTGGGTTAATTCCAAGGAGTATGATTGCTGGATTATATGGTAAGGATATGTTTAGCTTTGTAAGAACCTGCCCAACTTGTCTTCCAAAGTGGCTGTACCGTTGTGCATTCCCACCAGCTGTGTATGAGAGTTCCTGTTGCTCCACACTGGATGTTATTAATATTTTGGATTTTAGCCATTCTACTAGGTCATTAATGGCATCTCCTTGTTTTTAACTTGCAGCCCCCTGATGACATATGTGGACCATCTTTTCATATGCTTATGTGCCATCTGTATGTCTTCTCTGATGAGGTGGCCGTTCAAATCTTTTGCCACTTTTTGCGTTGTTTTCTTGTTGTTGAGTTTTAGACTTCTTTGTATATTTTGGATATGATTCCTTTGTCACATATGTGTTTTACAAATATTTTCTCCCATTCTGTGCTTGTATTTGCATTCTCTTAAAATATATTCATTTTAAAATAAAACTTTATATCCCAGCAGTAATGGGGAAACCAGAATCATTTGCCATGAAAGAAGGGAACCATAAAAATAAATAAAATAGAAAGCCCATGTTATTCCATTCTAGCGAGTCCTGCTACCTACTCCAGAGCTCTGATCCTGGGACCTAATATTCCTGTTAAAAAAGGGAGCTAACAGTGGTAGAGAGGTGCACGCTGTTCTAGCACCAAACTGAGACTCTCTCTTGGTCGAAATCAGACAGTTTGAAAACTAATCAAAGGAATAACTTTTTTCCTCTGGGTAAGAAATGTTACTTAATGCTGATCAGTGTATTTCCTAAAATAATCTTTGGGAATCCCTGATACAGTCTACCCCTTTACCCCTGCATCTTTGCATCCAGTGCTAAAATCCTTTGATCTTTCACCCGTGTGTGCACACCTCCAGTGAATGGGAAACCCCTCCCTTCCCAGGCAGCCTTTCTCTCTAGAGCCAGCTCTAGTAGGAAGCCCTTTATTGCACCAAGCCAAAATCTCCCTATAACTTCCCCCACTGGTCTGACCTCTCCGTCTTAGGGATCCCAGGATCAAAGCTAATCCATTTGCCCTAGAGAGCCGTTAACCTATCAGAGCCTCAGTTCTTCATCTAAAAACTCAGGGCTGTGGGGAGGGGGATAATACTTTCCAGGGAGTTTTTAATGATCAAATGAGATACAGCATATAAAGTGCTCAGCCCTATGCCAGGTCACCAGGGAGGTGGGAAGAAAGAAGCCCTTCTGTTGATTCTACTGTGAATTGATTCACAGGAGAAGGTGGGGAGGGGTTGATATGGTTTGGTCTAGGAATGTCTTAGCACAATTGAGAGGGGCCAGGATCTGAAAGTCTGGGGAGGCCCTGCCAATGGGAGACTGGGTCTTTGTCCTAATAGAATTGTAGGGGTAATTGGACCCAATCTCTTCATTCCCTACAGTTGAAGAATCTGGAGATTAGAGAGGCTGAGATGTTTGTCCAAAGTCACATGATGAGAGGCAGAGCAGAATCCTTTGTGTAGGAAGGAGCACTGAACTTGGAGTCCTGAGTCCTAGCTATGGGCTGTTAAGCTTTGTGGATATTTTACTATGTGATGTGGGATAAGTGTTTTTCTTTCTATGGTCTCAGTTTCCCCACTTATAGAATAAGGCATTGACCTAAATAATTTTTGAGATTCCTTCTGGCTCTAAAATTCTGTGATCAAGGAATTGGTTTTTGAACTTGAAGGAAGGGTGGAAACAATTTATCTGAGAGACAAGGGCATCCAGATGGGGAAAACAGTACAAGCAAAGATTAGGGAATTAACTGGATGGGACATTTGAGGAGATGAGACCCCAAGGCCTTTTAAGTATACAGGAAAGCACTTAGCATGGTGTCTGACTCCATAAATCCCTTCTCCTTTCTCTGAGCAAAACTTCCCATTTTTACAGCTCTACCTACCTATTTCTACAGCTCTACTTCCTTAAGTAGGTGATAATATTTTTAAACCAAAGGCCATTCTCCTCTTCTTCCAAAGCCATAATGTTGTAGGTTGGCACATGGTTACCCAGGTAGGGACCAAATTCCCTAGCCCCTCTTGTGGCTTGGTGTGGTGACATAACAAAGTCCCCACAGATGGAATGGGAATTCAAGGGATATGTTGCTATTTCTGGACCTGGCCCTTAAAACACTTCATGTGCGCCTCCCACTTTTTCTCCTTCCTGAAAATAGTATGTGGACATGCCTGTGACCCAGCATGATTGTGCAGACAGGGAGATCACCAAGGCCTTGTGAAGAAAACCTTACGGAGGGAGCAGTTTCTCCTCTAGCTCTGTGCATCCCTCCTATTTATTCCATTATATAAGAATGTGGTTACCCTTTCTGTCTTTTTTTTCCCCAAAGGTTTTATTTGACAGAGAGAGAGAGAGAGAGAATGCACACAAGCAGGGGGAGAGGGAGAAGTAGGCTCTCTGATGAGCAAGGAGACTGATGTGGGACTCGATCCCAGAACCCTGGGATCATGACCTGAGCTGAAGGCAGACGCTTAACTGACTGAGGCACCCAGGCCCACCAACCTTTCTGTCTTTTATGGCAGCTCAGCCTTTTATCAGAACTAACTCAATGTTTCTTGGTGATCAAGGACAGAGGGGAGACCAGGTGACTTCTGAGTGCTGTGTTTGAGAGTTTCTAAGGGCTAGCTTGCTGCTCTTGTGAACAGCTCTGTCGTTTGGCCTTGGAGGATGGCTATAAGCCCATTAAAATGAATGGAAAGTCTCTATTTAAAAAAAAAAAAAAAAAGGAAAGAAGGAAGGGAGGGAGTCGGGAAAATACAAGGCAAGTCAAACAGGAAACCAAAGAACTCTAGGGTCACAGAGACCTTAGAGACAGTCTTGTTCACCTGCAGCTCTCCCAGCTGCCTCTTCCTGACCCTTTTACAGAGGTGGACATCAAGTCTCCAGAAGATACAGTTCCAGCATCACTGAAACATTTGAGAGCAGATGAGGACGTGTGTGGTGCTGTCCCTGGTGCTGAAACCTCTCCTACTCAAAGTCCTGACTCTTTCTCCCACTCTGGAACACTGATTCCTGTTCATTTTCTTCTAGGAATTCTGAATCAAGGAAGGGAAAAGGCTGTATGTTGGGAGAGCGGTTCATGGGCCAGGAAGGAGTTCCATGAAAGGGAGGAGCGTAGGGACAGAGGCTACAGAGAGGCATAGCTGTGACAGACTCTCAGGTCGAAGAAGAAAGAGTTTTATTTTGACATTGTTTTCAAACAACTACAGTTACCTGGAAAGAAACCAGCCGCCACCAACTGTAGCCTAAATATAAAATGACTAAAGAAGAATAAGCACTATGTCTCAGGTGACGCAAAGCTGTGCATGTGTCAGCATGAGCAAGTTAATTCATGCGGGTATGCGGAACACAAAGGGGAGGGGAGATGAGGTTGAATGTAGTTATCCTTTGTTTTTCTTTTCTTGCCTGATGAAAAATTAGCTATTTTTACACTGTCACAGAGAAATCAAAACTGTGATTATGTTTCACAATTTTGACAGCTAGTTTCATGTACTTTAAGTAGTTCTATTGTGTTTTAGACAATTTGAACAATTTGCTCTTCTCTGGAAAGTTAAGGGAGGACTGCACGTGCCTCCACTTCCTACTAAAACTGTGTGGAGAGCAAGCCATCCAGTTGGCATTTGTTGAGCAATGCGCTAAGTGTGTCGTGCATATGAACTCATTTATTCCTCGTAATGACTCAGAAAAGTAGGTACCATAACAGCAGGTGAGGACACAGAGGGACAGAGTGGTAGGTACCTGGTCTGAGGTCACTAGCTGGTACACGGCGGGCTGGAATTTGAACCAGGTGGTCTGGCTCCATACCCTGTATTTTCAGCCCTTGGCTAGTCCAACCGCTGGTATCTTACTTGGCAGTGGCAGAACCATACAAGACTTACTGATTTCCAGAGTTGAACTTTCCTCCCCACCATCTCCATGTAGGTCCGTCATAGAACCAGGGCTTATTTGCCAAAGGGAGATGCAATGGTAAGGAGTTTTGCGGATCTGCTCTGTGATCGAGGCACAGGGCTCTTCTTAGTGGGAGACCTGGAGAGGAGAAAGTAGGGTTCTGCTGAGACTTGGGCTGCAGCATCAACCCCCGCCCCCTGCCCATGCCCCGGGGGAACTCTGGCCAGGGAGGAAGATCCAATTTCCAGACATGGTTGAAACCGGAGCTGGGTTGCCCCCTCCTGCTGGCCTCCTGTGTCCCTCCCCTATGTGTGCTGATGTGGAATAGGCTGAGAGCACAAGGGGAAGTATTGTTTCTGCCCCCACTTTGTGTGACCTAGCTCCCAGTGGAGCGTGGAGGAGTTTGTGTAACTAAACTGGGGGTTAAGAGCAGGTCAGCACAGGGCGGCAGCCCAGGCTACTCTCCCAGCAAAGGGAGCCTTAGGCTAAGCCAGGCAGCCCCGTGGGAACAGCAGTGCATACCTGCTGCCCATGCCCTGAAACGGGAGGGCAGCTCAAGCTGCTGGGCGTGAAGGCGCAGACCCCAAACCCCCAGCTTCCCTCCTCCCAGCCTGAGCCTTGGGCACAGAGGCAGATCACAGAAGCCAGAACTGACAGGGAGCCTGGAGACAGGCGGCCCCAGGCCCACATTTGACAGGTAGGCAGACTGAGGCTCAGAGAGGAAAGAAGAACAAACACGATTCCTACACCCTATGGAGTGCCATTTATTCCCTCCTTCATTCATTCAACAAACAACTGTGGAATGTTAAGTGTGGACACTATCCTAGGAGGTTTATTAGAGTTCTCATTCAGATGACATCCAGGGGAGGAAACAGAGGCTCAGAGAGGACATGAGATCTTTCCAAGGTCACACGGCTGGTTGGGGACAGGTCTGCTGAGCACCAGCTCGAGATTCTCACCCATGTCCCGGACATACGAATGTGCATAGGTGGTGCAGAGGAAGTCGGGGGAGGAGGGGCCTTAAGAACCTCTCTGATTCATTTTCCTTTTTTCCTGGCTAATATGACAGAGTCAATTCCACTCAACAATTTATTTGGTGTCTACTCTGGGCAAAGTGCTTAATTGATTCTCTTCTTCTGGGAAGATTTCCAGGAACCAACCAGCCTCCTGCATTGGGAAGTTAGTCCTGATAAAATCTTCCCTTCTTTAATTTAAGCCATGTTCCCATTTGTCATACACAGGATGTGAACACAGCTTGTGTTTCAGGCAGAGTTCTTTCCCAACACAGGATGAGCGAAGGCTGGAATATGATCACGAGTGGGGAACTGCAGAGGCATGGGCACCCCCCAGCCCCTAATGGAGTCAGAACTCGACGAGGTGGGTGGGATGGATGAAAATGTACACAGAATTCCACATTTAAGCAGAACTTGAAAAGTTTACAGAGAATGTTCATGTATATATACCTGAATATGTGTGTGTGTATGTGTGTGTGTGTGTATGTGTGTGTGTATTCATTCTCTCTTTTGGTCCACAAAGCAATCCTGAAAGACGGGCATTTTATCTCCATTTCATAGACGAAAAGGTGGGGCCCAGAGGGTCTAAGTGGTTGGTTGAGAGCCACAGACCTCATGAACTGCAGGGATGGACCTGCACCCAGGCCTCTTGACTCGTAGTCCAGGGCTGTTTCTGTGATTCCATGTGACTTAGGTACCTGTGTATGGTCCTAATGGGTTGTGTAGTGTAAGGATGGTGGCTGGTGTGCGTCTAGGGCATTCTTGCAGAGAATGAAATGCTCAGTTGGGCTGGCAGCCCAGTTTCTCCCTCCCCCAGAGGGGGAGTAGAGGTGGAGGAGGGGCCTCCGTCCGGCCAGATGTGTTGGAAGGGAGAGCGAGTTCATGGCTTAGGTTAATGATCCCTGAAGCCCACATCACTGGGTGGTGGGAACAGGTGGCCAAAGCCGGGCTGACCATTTAGGGAATGGGTTGGCTGAGTTCGAAGGCACCGGTTGTCCATTTCCCCTAACCCCAGGAGGTCATATATGGGGTACCTCATCCCACCATCCCATCTTAGCTTAGCCCCTCATTGGTGTGTGTCTGGACCATTACAACTGCCTTCCCAACTGGTCCCCTGTCTCCAGCCCCATCCAGTCTCAGGCTTCCTCCTTGCTACTGTCAGAGTACTGTTTTTACAGCACAGATCTGTTCATGTTACTTCTTGCCAGAGAATCCTTCAATTCCTTCTCCCCAGCAGGTGCAGAGCCCCAAGCAGGCTCTCATCATTTAGCCCTAACCCTTCTAAATTTGATCACAAAACTCCCCTTTTTGCACCATGTGCTTTCACAGAGGCTTCCTACCCCCACGCCTTTGTCTTCGCTGTTCCCTTTACCTGGAATGCCCTCCTGGTCAGTTTCTGGCACTGATCTTGCTCTCTTTTCAACTCACAACTTAGTTTTTCTTTTGTGACACTTATGACCTTCTTACTTCTGTTTCTGTGCATATTGTCTCCTGCCCTGGACCGTGAACTCCTCAAGAGATACCTCACTTAGTCCCTCTGGCCCTGGCATGTCACTTAATCATGGTAGGGGCTTAGTAGACTACAACAGGCATGGGCTGGGGGGTGGAGGGTGCTCACAGTGCAGGATTCAGAGCCAACTTTGCCTGAATTCAAATCCTGACTATGCTAATCATTACCTGTATGACTTTGGGCCAGTTGTTTAACCTCTGTGCCTCAGTTTCTTCGTCTGTCAAATGGGGATAATAATATCTTCCTCGTGGGATTCTTTGAGGATTAAATGGGGTAATAGGTGGAAAATATTCAGAGCAATGTCTGGCACATAGTAGTAAATAAATTTAGAAATTATAATTTAGTTACATCCATGAGCTAGATGATATTTTACTGTCAAATGAGAGTTTAAAATGGTGAGTGAGAACCAACATTTATTAAGCACCCGCTGTGTGCCAGGCAGAGTGCTGGGCATTTCCACATGCTTTTCCCCATTCAGTCCTTACAGGGATTCTGGGATGAAGGTAGTATTTCCATTTTTTGTTTGAAGAACCTGCGGTTCAGAGAATAAGTGATGGGCATTTCCACATGCTTTTCCCCATTCAGTCCTTAGAGGGATTCTGGGATGAAGGTAGTATTTCCATTTTTTGTTTGAAGAACCTGCGGTTCAGAGACTAAGTGATGGGCGAGTCGGCACCCAGATAGGAAACAGTAGAGCCAAAGTTGAACCCAGAACTCCATGCTCTGACTTTCTTTTTAATTTTTTAAAAGATTTTATTTATTTGAGAGAGAGAGACAGAGACAGAGGTAGTGAGAGAGAGCAGGAGCTGGGAGGAGAGGGAGAAGCAGGCTGCTTGCTGAGCACAGAGTCGGACCTGATGTGAGGCTCAATCCCAGGACCCTAGGGTCATGACCTGAGACAAAGGCAGACGCTTAACTGACTAAGCCACCCAGGTGCCCCTGACTTTTCTTTCTGTCTAACCCTATTGACTTGGGATTCCAGAGGAAGACCCCTGTGACATGATCCCTGGAAAGAGGCATAACCCCCTGTTCACCCACCAAATAGGCATCCTTCCCAGCCCCTTTCCAAGGCCCAGCCCTCCAGAGAGTAGTGAGTTGGTGCTGAGGTCAAGGTGGGGTACTAGGGTATGGGGAACTTTCCTGAGTCCCTGTGGACCCTCCCTCCCTCTCTTCTGGTCTCCTCCAGTAGCTAAGCCGGGACTGCCTTCTGGGCTCAGCCTGGTGGGCTTCATCCAATTGCAGATGCCACACATCAGGCCTGGGCTCCCAGGAGGCTGCAGGGTATGGGCAAGGTGCCTCTTCCAGGAGCCTTCACAGAGGTGCCGTTGGACCACTTAGCCAGGTCCCAGATGGCGGACAGGAGCTCTTTGGAACCTGACCTACCTGGGCTGGAATTCTGCCTCTGGCACCCCACAGCTGGTGCTGGGCAGTCTACCTAGGGATAGAGGGACTCAGTTTCCCCACATTCAAAATGGGGAGAATAATTCATACTCCCCAGGTTGCTGTGAGCATTAGTTCAGATGGTAGGCTGAAAGCACTAGTACCTGGCAAAGGCTAGGCACTTAGGAAACACTGGTTTCCTCCCTCTAGAACTCCGCCAGGACCCTCCTCTGAAGACCTTGTCTGATATGTTTCAGAAGGAGGTCTGTCTGTAAGGGCCCTTCCCCCATTGCATCCAGGGAGCCTGTACTGGGCACCTTCTGTCTGAGAACCTGGTCGCTTTAACGGTTCCCTCCAGGTAGGAGGTGGGGAGAGGATTCAGCCTGGCCCTGCCTAGACCACTTTTCTGTCCCCATGGGGTGCCAGTTAACTTCCCCCACAGATATCCTGGCTGGCTGGGGGAGGGGTTGCCCTGGGCCCAAATCTAGCTTGTCTGTTGGCCAAATTCCTGGCATTCTCACTGTGGATCCTAGGAACCGACTTTATCCTTGCTTCTGTGAAACCTCGGCATCTGCACCCTTCCCCCCAGTTGTGTACCGTTTGGACCCCCGTCAGCCAGTTGTTTTCCCAGCTCCATGCTCTAGGGACCCTGTAGAGATAACATACTTATTCACAGATGGAGAACTTGAAGCTTAGAGAAGTTAAATGATTGGCTGCCCTACTGGGAAGTGCCAGGACTAGGGCCCAGGTCCCTGGTCTTTCCCCACATCCCATTGCCTCTATGGATGCTGGCCCTGAGAGGAAACACTGCAACCTCACCACCTACTTAATGTGGCCTTTGAAGGGCTTTGCTTCTCTTTGCCTAGAACAGACTCTCTTTGATCCATCCCAGAGAGGGGGAAAGAAGAGGTGATGAGTTCCCTGGAGGGAGGTCAAGAGACTCTGAAAACCACAGTGAAAGGAAACGGCCAGGAACGCTGAATAATTAGAAGTGCTGGCTTTACCCTTGATTGGCCACAATGGCCAAAACCCCCTGGTGAACATGGCAGATCCTGGAAGAAAGCTGGCTGCCTGTTGTAGAAGTGGAGGAAGACAGGTTAGGGGATGTTTTTCTGGCTTTAACTTGTGTCAGCTTGCTGGACTCCTTTAGTTGCCTGTGTTAATCCTTCATCACACACCATACATGTATGTTAGGACTCT
Source organism: Lutra lutra (assembly GCF_902655055.1). NCBI lineage: Eukaryota > Metazoa > Chordata > Mammalia > Carnivora > Mustelidae > Lutra > Lutra lutra. The sequence goes on from NC_062293.1 coordinate 36,514,709, forward strand.
TGGTTGCAATGACAGGAAACCCTCCTAAAGCTGGCTTCAGAAAATGAGGGGAATTATTGGCTCTCCTAATGGAATAGTGTTCAGGCATAGGTGTGACTTCAGGTGCAGTTTGATCCAGGGCCCAAATGATTTCACCAGAATCTATCTTTCAGTCCAGTTGTCCATGGTTATCTCCATTCTTCAGCTCCATAAAGTGGCAGAAATAGCTGTTCTGCCCTAGGACAGACACCAGCCCACTACAGTGGAAAGGAGGGCACTTCCCTCTCCCAGAAGCCCCAACATTTGGTTGGTTCTGATTGGTTTATATTCTCACCCTTGAATCAGTCACTGTGGCTGGAGGTAAAGCTGGGGAGACAAAGAGTAAATTAATCCAAAGCCCATTCCTGAAGCTGTGGGTGGTACAGTCTCATCAGACCACCCAGGGGAAAGGGAAGGAGTGGTATCCCAAAGGGAATTTGGGCTTTGGTTGGAGAAGGGCAGTGAGCTGGGCAGCAATATCCCTCATACCATCTCCCGCAGCAGAGACTAACTGCCCTCCTCAGTCACTCATTGGTTATAGGCTGCACTAGGCATTACCTTGCCTATCTTTCCTAGGCAAAGTAATGTCTTTTTTTTTTTAAGATTTTATTTATTTATTTGACAGACAGAAATCACAAGTAGGCAGAGAGGCAGGCAGAGAGAGAGAGGAGGAAGCAGGCTCCCCGCTGAGCAGAGAGCCCGATGTGGGGCTCGATTGCAGGACCCTGAGATCATGACCTGAGCCGAAAGGCAGAGGCATAACCCACTGAGCCACCCAGGCACCCCTAGGCAAGGTAATATCTTAGTGGAGGCAGCTCTCGTTCGCCAGGGGTGCCAGAGCTGGGGGCAGCTAAATCTCCTAGCAGCAAAGAGGACTTGGGCAGACCATCCAGTCAGGCTCCTTGCCTTACTCTTTAGACTGGACAGTTAATCCTGTTTTCTTGGCAATGACCTAATTCCCTCAGTGACCCCCTAGCCTAAATCCCCTCCATACTCCTCTGGTTGCTTATAAATGCTTCTCCAAGCTTGGCAGATGTTAGGGGCTTCCTACCTTTGACACTGCCCCTAAGGTGGCCCATGCTCCTTCCTGGTCCCCGGAATGGGAACCAACCAGAGAGAACTGCCCTGTACTGGGGTCACCCCCGCAGCAGGAGCAATGTTCATAAGGGGCTGCCATGGACAAGGGCACAGTCCCTGGCCTCCTCATTTCCTCTGCTTCTCTCCTTTCTCATCTGACCTTCATCTGCTTCTTCAGCATTGGGCTTCCTGGAATATCTCCTACCCACTTCTAGTAGTTGCAGTTGAGCCTGCATCCAAGGTGGTCAATTCTCTCAGCCCTTCTAGTTCCCCAGCCCTGGATTCTTCCTTAGGCAGCTGATCCCCTCTGACAAGAGAAGTTAAAATCAACTCTCTTGCCAGGTGTCAGCTGTTTCTGAAGGCCTTATACTCTGCCTTGTTTGGGGACTTTGCTTATCAGGGTTTTAAAGATGGCCACCCTACATAAATTTAAAGGACGGACGACAAATGTTTGCAGATATATGACAAAGGGTTAACACTGGAATATACAAGGTTTTATAAATCAATAACAAAATATATGAATACTGCAATTAAAAAATTGGTCAAAGGGCTTGAACAGGCAATATTACAGAAGACAAAGTAGAAATAGTCAATATGCATATGAGAAGGTGCTTGACCTCACTGGAAATCAAAGAAACTCAAATTAAAGCAGGGATGAGGGATCATTTTTTCACTTTTCCAATTGGCAAATATCCTAATAAAGGTATAGAGAAATGGCTACCCTCTTGCCCTGTTGATGAGACAATGGGAGGAGATCCTGTTGTCTGGAAGGCAACCAATTTCTGGAAGGCAATTTAGATGCCCTTGGCAAGCCTTAGAAATGTTCATAACCTTAGAACTTACAATTAGACTTTTTGGAATTTATCCTAGGGAAACACTGGAGGATATGCCCAAGGATGTATGTACAGTGATGTTTACCTCATGCTATTCGTAATAGTAAAAAAAGGGGGGGGAGGGAATGACTTAATGACCCATCAGTAGAGAACTAATTCCAATCAATGATAATTCATTCATATAATGGAATCTTATGCAGCCGTTAAAAATGATGGTGGACATCTGCATCCATTGACATCTCAAAAGAGCCCCATTATCCATTACGTTAAAAAAAAGTTACAAAATATCATGTAGAATATGCTTTGTGCTGAATTTTATACCCACACATGTCCATAGGCCCAGGAAGTGTCTGGAAGAGTGTTCACCCGTTACTGGGTGGTAAGAATAGTGGGTTCTGTGGTTTGTGCCTTTGGGTAATGTGTGCCACATGACCCTCTGGGTTTGCTACTCACCCCTCTTCTCTTTCCAGTGGAGCTGACTCACCCTAAGGTCAAAAGACTAGCTATGCTCCCAGTGTAGGCTCAAGGGGATTGACCATGGAGACCCAAGCCAACGTGGATTATTCTGGAGCTCCTGAAAAACACTATTACATAACAAAGCTTATGGGTGTAAAACAATCATTTTGTAACAGATTCGTTGTTAGGAATTTGGAGAGTGCACAAGCAGCATGGTTTATCTGTGCTCCCACAAAACATGGGACCTCAGCCAGGAAGTCGTAGGTGGCTTGCATGACTGGCATCCTCTGGGGAGTTCTTCACATACAGGTCTGACACCTGCAATGACTGGAAGGCTGGGCTTCGAGCTGTTGGCCGGAATACCTGCTCATGGGCTGCAGGTGGCTGCTTCTTCAATAGGAGAGACTCTAGAGAGTATTTCAAGAGACAAAGGCAAAAGTTACAACACTGCTTCCAAATTAGCCTCAGGAACCATACTGGCATCATTTCCATCACATTCTGTTGGTTACAAGTGAGTCATTAAAGCCAGCTCAGAACCATAGAGGAGGGACATTAGACTCCACGCCTTGATGGGAAAGTGTAAGGTTATGTTGCAGAAGAGCATGTGTGATGGGAGATCCTGTGGCCTCCTATGGAAAAGACAACCTGCCATCGACAGTCTTTCTTCTCTACTAGATTCAAAGCTCAGAGACATGAGATTTGGAATAGCTGCAGCCACCATAAAGAGGAAACCTGTGCATAAAGGCAACTTGGAGGAGAGCCAAGGGATGTGGAAGAGCAAAAAATGGGCAGGGGTGGGGGGGCAGAGACAGAGAGAGAGCGGGAAGGTCCAGAGGGCGTCATTTGAAGCCAGCCCCACCCCCGGCTCCTTAGTCCTGGGAGCCAATAATCCCCTTATGCTTAAGCCAGTTTGAGCTGGGTTTTCTATCTCTTGTAGAAGAGACAGTCCTAATCAATATAAGGGGATTTTACTAGACTCTTCCTCTCTTTTTTATGCTTTTCCACATTGCTTGAATTTTCTATGGTGAGTCTGTCACATTTTCAGTGTTTTAAACATTTTAAACTAAACAGCCATCTGTGAGTCATCAAGGGCAATGACCGTGACTTTAGTAACCCCACATTTTGATCAATAGGAAGACAAAAGTCCTTTGCCTACCATTATCTTTTGTTTGTCAGAATGTGGTATCCACACTCCCATCCCAGCATCCCTCACTAATTCCTAAGCTTTCTTTTTTTTTTTTTAATTCCTAAGTTTTCTTTAAGCTTCAGCGCCTTCTAGTTATTCCATTCAATACACAGATCATTCTGACCCAGGGCCATAGGTGTTAGAATGGACGTTATCATGTGCTGTGGGAGATACAGAGAAAGAGAGGACAAGTCTCACTAAAATGGAGATGAAGGGCGCAATCCCAGCAGAGGGACCAGCTTGAGCAAAGGCCTGATAGTGAGACCACAGGGGGTGTGTGGTTAGCATAATACAAAGCAAGTGATTGCAAAATAGGGAGAAGACAGGTTGGAGCCTAAGCTGGGGAGTGAGGGCCTTGGATGCCAGGGTAAGGAGTTTGGGCTTCAACCTGAAGATGACAGGGAGGCACTGGAAGGATGCAAACAGAAGTGTCATCATGAGATTTTGAGATTGGAAGGTATCTCTGACGATGGTGTAGATAATGGATGGGATAGTCACGAGACCACATAAGCAAACTGCAGTAATCCAAGCCATCAGTATCGAGGGCCTGAGTTGCCTTGCATTTATGGAGCTACTCTGTCCGAGCCCTACCCAACAGCAGGCTTGCCTTGCTGTTTATGTCCAGGACCTGTTCATGCGGGGGAGAGGTCGCTCCAGTGCCACGCCAGAGACCTGGGTCAGAGACCTTGTGCTGCCAGGTCTACCAAAGACCTTGTGCTTGGTTTCCCCACTATACCCAGATCCTGGCTCTAGTTAGGGTACGTGGGAGGCAAGGGGTGTCCATATCTTCCCTCATTCAATCCACCTGGCTGTGGAATACCCAGATTGGAAGCAAATCTTCAAATAATAACTTAAAAATAAGTAAATCAAGACTAGCCATCACGGACTACAAGACCTTATAGTCCCTAATCCAGGATGGATTAGCCCATGTAATACTCTCAGCAACGCTGTGAGGCAGAGTCCACGGCCGTGTCCACGTGACCAATGAGAAACCCGAGTCTCTGCGTCATGACTGCATAGACGCTAACACTGGAGGCCCCCCGCCCGAAGTTGGCCTTCCGAAGGGCACTGCCTGAGGGTTGCACCCCAGCTGCGAGGAAGGCCTCAGTCTTCACTCAGGCTTCAATGCAGCCGCCTGCCTTCTACAGCTGCTCATGTGTCCAAGCTCAGCAAGGAGGTTCCCTAGTCTAGGAGGTCTCCAAGTTCCACTTCACCCGCATCCGCACCCCTGGAGGGGGTGGGGCCTGGGCAGCTTTCCTGCTTCCTCCTCTCCCTGCCCAGCATTCATCTCACCGCCCTGTTGTGGTCGCCCCACTGTACTAGAGGCCAGCTCCTCTGGGGTCAGGCAGGTGGCTCTCCCTCACCCGGGGGTCAGGGTGGGAGTACAGAGCACACTTGCAATAAAAGGTCAGACGTTGTGCGGAGTGGTGGGAGCCTCCCTGCTTCCCCGCCCGGGCAGCTGCAGGACCTCCTGGCTCTCCGAGGAATGGGCTTCCTCTCCCCGGACTCCCCAGAAACCTGCCCCGAAATCCCTGCGGAGGTCGGAGGAGGGTCTGCCCCAAGCTGCATGTCTCCTGTCATCCGCCACCACCCCCCCTCACCCTCTGCCTTCACTTTTCCCAGTAAAGATCCCATTTCAAAAGCAGATCATCTCTAAAAGAGGAGAGGGCGGGTATTGGCGCTGACTCCAGACCCGGGTGCCCACCCTGGAAAGAACGAGGAGAGGAAGACGGGGAGGGCTGACACAGTCCCTGGGCTGGAGGCCGACGACAAAGCCAGCCAGTCGGCTGCCCTCGCTGGAGTCAGGACACTTGGAGATGGGGGAGTCGAACCGCCTCAGCAGACGGAAGGGAGCAGTTGTGGCGGGTGGTGGCCCGTGGTCCTTTCGCGCAATAGCTGATCTAATCACTGGTCTCGAACGTACCCTGGGAAGCTTTTTGCAGCATTTTAGCACAGAAAAGTGCTGCCTTTCTCTCTTTTGTGGCTCGAGCTGCTATTTAAGAAAGAAAAAAAAATCGATATGCCTTCTCTGCCTTTCAGTCTTTCCCCCCCAAAAGGTGTTTCTTTGGGGAAGGGGTGCGGGGGGGGGTGGTGAGGAGCGTTTTTGTCATTCATAAGCTGTGGTGACAAATCCTTGACATCATTCGCGGTTCCTATCGATCAGCTCCATCCGCGGCACCAGAGGACAAATAGAAATCATTTGTCTGTCTTGGCTCCCAAACAGCCCGAGACAAAGGGCTCGGCCGGCAATCAGCAGCTGGAGGTATTAGCAGTGGGTCAAGTTCGGAGGTCAGAGGTCAAACAGGTTGTCATCAGTTTCTCACAGCTATCAGAGCAAGGGCAGGGGAGGGGGCAAGTAAAACCCACCACCAACACAGCTGGTTCTTATTAGCCAAATCCTGCCTGCCTGTAAAGAGAGATGGGCCAGCCGGGTCCACACCCACCCCAGGGACACCCTGGGGTGCCGGGTTTCATGGGATGGTGGGAGGGCTGGGGGTGGCAAGGGGCCAGGAAGAAAAAAAGCAAGATCTGAGCTCTGCCTGCCACTATTCATCCTTCCCTTTCCCAGGGGAAGCCCTGAGTTATTCTGTCCTGGGCCCTGGAAGAGAATGAGAGAGAGAGAGAGACAGACCTTGGGTTTCATTGGGAGTCTGAGCAAGCAAGTTAATCCTATAAAATTAGAAGTGGCTTAGATGGTCTGGGAAACACGGGATGCAGCCAGGGGACAGTTGAGTCATTTTAAGTCCCTGATTACACACCACCTGTTTTGGTTTCTGCTCCCACCCTTGGAAGGAAGAGCCCCAACTCTTAGGGTAATGAATCTAGAAAAAGATACATATGGTGAGAGGAGGGTGACAGATCCAGCCCCAGGGAAGTGACACCCATAGGAGGTGGCCCAGGAATGCAGAAGCATGACTGGAAGGGTGACAGCTAACCACCCATTTCATTGAACACTTAGCACCAAGGGTCTGGGCCCACTGCAAGGGTGATCTTACTTAAGCACCAAGAGAGCCCTGTGAGGGCTTATTGGTCCCATTGTACAGAGGGGGAGACTGAGGCTCAGTGAGATGAGATCACCAGTATTGTTGATGCCATAAGGGATCCCAGCATGTATCTGAGAAGTGGACCTCCGTGGAACAAAGGAAGGGGGCCCTTGGAGTGGGGGGGAACATTCTTCAGGGAATAAAAGTGCTCCTAATGGGAACACGGTGGAAGCTGTGGGTTCCTGATCCTACCTGCTGCTCCCTTGGCATGTCCCAAACACCCAGGGCCTGTGTTGTCTTCTGAAGACGAAAGCACCCAGAACTGGAACTTGCAGCTGCAGAGGACCCCCACTAGGAGAGAAAGGTGACTCAGGAGCGGGGGAGCTGGTCCAGACTAAAGGGCAGGGCTTGCCCCTACTCACTGGTGCTAAATCCAGCTCTTGGGGGCCAGCCATCCCTTCCAGTCACAGAGAGAGCATGGCAGCTTCTCTCCAGTAGCACAGAGTCACAGAGAGACGGGAGAGGGCAGGGTTTGTGCACCCTGAAGATGGGTGACTTGCCGCTCAGAGGTCTCTGCTGGAATAGGGATGCTGCTGGAATCCAGGGGCCTCCAAGAGACCTGGGGACGTGCTCTGATGGAGCCAAGGAGGGAATTCTCTGATGCACCTGTTACTTGTTCCAGCTCTCTGGGGATCTTTTTTTTTTTTTTTTTTAAAGATTTTATTTATTTATTTGACAGAGAGAAATCACAAGTAGGCAGAGAGGCAAGCAGAGAGAGAGGAGGAAGCAGGCTCCACGCTGAGTGGAAAGCCCGATGTGGGGCTTGAACCCAGGACCTGGGATCATGACCTGAGCCGAAGGCAGCGGCTTAACCCACTGAGCCACCCAGGCGCCCCTCTCTGGGGATCTTTAATGAGAAAGAAAGGTAAAGGGGTAATAGGGCTGGGTAGGTAGGAAAGTTTGAAGGAAACCTCAGTGATCCATGGGGGAAATGTCCTTCTGAAACAGGAGCGCTTAAAAAGAACTAAGGGCTCTGGGCGCCTGGGTGGCTCAGTCGGCTGAGCATCTGAGTCTTGATTTCAGCTCAGGTCATGATCTCAGGATCGTAGGCTCGAGCCCTGTGTCAGTCTCCCCACTCAGCATGGGCTCTGCTTGTTCTACTGCTCCTTGCCCTTCCCACCACACACACACACTCTCTCTCTCTCAAATAAATAAAATCTTTTTTTAAAAAAAAAGACTAAGGGTTCTGGCTATAAAATATACACATGCATGCAAAACCGGTGAACTCTGAATAGGGCCAATGGATCGTAACAATGACAGTTTCCCAGTTGGGATATGGTGCTGTTCCTACTGGTAAGATATTACCATTGGGGGAAACTGGATGAAATGTACATAAGACCTATCAGTGTTATTTCCTACAGTTGCATGTCAGTCTACAATTATCCCAAAAGAAAAAAAAAGTATAAAAAGAGGAAAAAATAGTACGGAACATTCTGTTCCCTTAACAGATTTCTATTCTCTGCTGTTCGACAGCAACAGGGAAAACCGTGGGCAGAAAAGAAGCCTCCATCCATCCAGAAGCTCTCTCTGTGTAGAAGACAGACAAGAATGATCTACCTTATATTTAATCACCCATTATTATCCAATTTTTGAGGGGGAAACTGAGGCTCAGGGCAGTGTGTTCCTTGCCCTGCGGCCACAGTGGCTAAAATGGCATCCCACTTCCAATTGGCTGGCTAGGCTAACTCTGAAGTGTGCCTTTTGGGGTGCCTGGGTAGCTCATTCAGTTAGGCGTCTGCCTTTGGCTCAGATCATGATCCCAGGGTCCTGGGACTGAGTCCCATGATGGGCTCTGTGCTCAGCGGGGAGCCTGCTTCTCCTCTCAGTCCACCTTTCTCTCTGCTTGTGCTCACTTGCACATGTTCTCTCTCTCTCAAATAAATAAAATCTAAAAAAAAAAATGTCTGCTTTTTCCCTCCATACCACTGGGTCGGTGGTGTTCTATTTCCAGAGCCCCATAAAGTGTGCTCTCCAAAGGTAGACTTAGCCCAGAAAGCAAACTGTGCCAGTACCACCAAGTATCCATTAAGCCCCTGGCCACCAAGATTATGCAGTCAAAAAACAAAAACAGGGACCCTGTCCTCAAGAATCTGACTTGGCAGAGACCAACACACGTAGGGATGAGCTGGGCTTAGGTAAGAGGGACACAAGGGGCAGAGAAGGGGAGCCCTGCGGGGAGCAGGTGGAGATGGAGGGCCTCTTGGAAAGGGGCAGCTAGGTCTCTTTATCCCCGGTTTCTTCTTTATTGTGGTAAAATACACATAACACAAAATTTATCTTACTTATGTTTCAGGGTACAGCTCAGTGGTATTAAGGACATTCATGTCAATGCGTGACCATCTCTGGAAATCTTTGCATCTTGCAAAACGCAACCCCTGTGCCTATTGAACAAAAGCTCCTCCTCTGCCCTCCTCCTGGCCCCCCACAACCTCCCTCTACTTTCTGTCTCTAGGACCTTGACGACGGGCATCATACAGTGCTTGTGTTTGCGTGACTGGCTTACTGCATTCAGTAAGGGCCTCCAGGTTCCTCCACACTATAGCGCATGTCCCTATTTCCTTCCTTTTTAAGGCTGGAGGATCTTCACTTGTATGGGCGTACCACATTTTGCTCCTCTCTTCATCTATTGATGGACACTGGGGTTGCTTCCACGTTTTTAGTGATTGTGAATAACACTGCAATGAGTGAGCACGGGTGTGCAAGTATCTCTTGGAGACCCTACTTTCAACTTTTGGATGATATATCCAGAAGTGAAATTGCTGGATCCTAGGGTGATTCTATTTTTAATTTTTTGAGGAAATGGGGCACCTATGTCTTAAAGATCATAAGGTTTTGGTTTTGGGGGTTTTTTTGGCTTTAAAAAAAAAATAAGTAATAGGGACACCTGGGTGGCTCAGTGGGTTAAAGCCTCTGCCTTCAGCTCAGGTCAGGATTCCTTAAACGATAAAGAATATATATGAAGGCGCACCTGGGTGGCTCAGTTGGTTAGGTGTGTGCCTTCGGCTCAGCTCATGATCCCAGGGCCCTGGGATTGAGCCCCATATCGGGCTCCCTGCTCAGTAGGGAGCCTGCTTCTCCCTCTCCCTCTGCCTACTGTTCCCCCTGCTTGTACTCTCTGTCAAGTAAATAAACAAAATATTTTTTAAAAAGAATATATATGCAGATTACTATAACCAACCCGTATGTTGCCGTTATCCATCATTAGCATGCCAATAATCCGCATATTGCCTCTTAGCTCCAAATCTACTATTGTTTGCCCTGCCTTGTGGTTCTGGAGCTGGACCCTGTACATAGAGAAGACTCTTATGGACTGGCATGGTGTTCTGCTCTGTGAGGAGAGAGCTTGAAGGGCACTGCACAGCATGGTGGGAGATGGGGCAGGGGGCTTCTCTTCCTGGTTCCTGTGTGCAAGTCTCACACCCAACTGCCAACAGCAAATGGGAGACCCCGTGATGCACCCTCCCATGAGTTACGCGGCACCTCTGTGATAGCCATAGCCTGCCATAGCCTGCCCTCTGTTGTCCAGCTCTGGTTGAAATACGACAGTGAACTTCTCAGGGGTCCACAGCCACACCTCCTCTCAGGCCTGTTGGGGGTCCCTTTTCCAAGTATGTTTCCAAGTGCTCTCTCTCTGTCTTTTTTTTTTAAGGTTTTATTTATTTATTTGACAGAGAGAGAGAGAAAGATCACAAGTAGACAGAGCAGCAGACAGAGAGAAGGGCATGGGGCTAGATCCCAAGACCCTGAGATCATGACCTGAGCAGAAGGCAGAGGCTCAACCCCACCCAGGCGCCCCATCCAAGTGCTCTCTCAACCCTAGACATAGTAGCTGCTCCCCAAGTTTGTTCCTTTAGAGATCTCATTTACTCCTCTTAGAACTTAACTGCCTTTCACTGGTTAATTTTTTTATATTAAAATTTCCCCATATAGTTCCTGCCTCCTGATTGGACCCTGACTGATACATTTAATATTTTTGTCGTATTTGCTTGCTTTTATTTTAAGTAAATGACACACTGCAGGTATAAAGTCCCTTCTTATGGCCATTTCCAATTCTATCCATACCCTTTCTCCAAGAGGGAACCATTATTCTGAGTCTGGGTGTCTCCTCCCATTAAGAAGAATGTTTATATGCATTCATATGTACTCATATATACATATAAGGGGTATACTTTCCATACCATTCTGAATCTTTTCTTTTTTTTAAGATTTTATTTATTTATTTGACAGAGAGAGAGAACACAAGTATGCAGAGAGGCAGGCAGAGAGAGAGGGGGTACTGAGCAGAGAGCCCAATGCAGGGCTCGATCCCAGGACCCTGAGATCATGACCCAAGCTGAAGGCAGAGGCTTAACCCACTGAGCCACCCAGGTGCCCCCTGAATCTTGTTTCTATTCACCCAATAGTACATTGTCTAAAACTATTTATGTGCATATATATAGATCAAATTCATTCTTCTTAAACTTTGTAATATCCCATCGGAAAACATATGTCATTATTTCATTCCCCCATAGATATTTTTCCCTTAAAGATACTGTGTCCAGTACTTGGTCCCTTGTAAACAGTAATGTGGTATACATCTGTGTATACATAGCCCAGAATTTCTCCAGGGAACATACCTGGAAATTGCATTTTCTGAATAGGTCATAGACTAGATACAGTTTTCAGTGTTATTAGATGCTACTTGTTTGCTCTCCCCTTGACAATATTTACATTTCTGCTAGCCATGTAAACAGCATTGTTTTCCTCACATGTTTCCCAACATTTTGTATTACTAGGCTTCTTAATTTTTCTCAGTGTGATAGGTGAAAAATGGTATCTCACTTTTCTTTTCATGGCTTTAAAGGCCATTTAAAGATCCTCTTCTGTGAACTGTTGGTACTGTTTCTTGCTGTTCTGTTAGGTTCTTTGTCTCTCTCTCACCGATTATGGGTGTTCTTTATACATTCTGATGGATACATTGTATATTACAAATATTTCCTAGTAAATTGCCTGCTTTCTTGCTTATGGTATATTTTGCCCTAGGTAAAATGTAATTTTAATACATTTAAGTAAATCTGTGTTTTATTTTATAGATTATTCTTATTGGGTCTTTCTGGTTTGGGAAATCTTTCCCTATCCTGACATATGACAATATTATTCTCTAATTTTTTTCCATTTGGGTCACTCAAACATCTACATTTTCATGTTGTGAATGATGTATCACTGCTCTATTATTAAATAGTCTTTCTTTTCCCTAGTGATTAGTGGTGATATCTCTAACACAGACCGTGTTCCCATATATAGATATGAATATGTTCCTGGGCTCTCATTTCTGTTTTATTGGTTGATTTATCTATGCCTATGTTAATTAGGATTTAAAAAAAAAACAAACGAGCTGCTGTAACAGGAGTTCCAACAAAATTTCAAGAACAAAGTTTCTATTTTATGTACATAATAGAAGATGTGAGCTCTGCTCCACAGAGCCATTCAGGAGCTCATGCTTGTCCATCTTGGGGCTTAGTCATTCCCTGTTGAAATCTGGGTCACGGCCACATTTGGGTTCCAGTCTGGAGGAAGGGCAGAGAAAACACAGAGAAACCAATCCTGCAGCTTTAAGAATCATAGTCCAGAAGGGGGGATGTATCACTTCTGCTCATGTTCCATTGATGACAACATATTCTTATAGCCTCCCCTAACTGCAAAGAGGACCAGAAGATGTTCAGCACCCAGCTGGGCTGCCATGTGACTAACTACCGCTCTACTACCATGCAAAAACAGGAAATTGAATTTTGCTGGGCAGCTAACCCCTTCATCACAAACTTTGGCCAGTGTCACACTATTTTAGTTACTATCATCACTTGTTAGCTAGATCCCTTTGTGTTGACAAATGGCTACCATGGCTCCAAGCATCTTGTCCTTATTCACTGCTCACTGGTTATCTATTACTGCATTATGAATGACCCCAAAACTTGGTGGCTCAAATAATAAACTTACAAGTGAAGATGGCAGAGCAGAAAGATGATGTCACTGAGCCTTTGAATTAACTAATCCTGCCTCAGAACATCTTGTTGTAGCAATAATAAGTGCCCTTCATAGTTTAGGATAATCTGAGCTGGGTTTTCTCTTACTTAATAGCTGAAAGCAACCTACCTCAAGATGGACTAAATTATGCTTCTATAGTAACCAGCAAAGTCCCACAGTTGAAACTAATAAAGGCTTATTTCTCTCTCTTACTGCTGGTCCAGCCTAGGTTGGCTCTAGGGTCTCTGGCCTTTGCCATGCTTGCTCTAGGCCACCAGCTAGTGGAGCAGCTGACATCTGTAGTGTTGACAGTTGCAATAAATAGTAGAGAAATATCCCTGGATGATGTTATGCCAGTAATGAAATCTTCCCTCCTAGAAGTGACACAAACTACTTTAGCTCATAATTCATTGGCCCCATGTAACCAAAAGAGACCAGGAAGCACAGTCTATCCTGTACCAAAGCACTAGAAGTATCTGGTGAGCAGCCCTAATGACTATGACACATGCATCGAGATTTATAAATTTCCCTCTAAATACTGCTTTACCTGCTCCTTAATGAATTTTACTTAGGACTTTCATCATCATTCTTTTTTTTTTTTTAAGATTTTATTTATTTGAGAGAGAGACAGTGAGAGAGAGCATGAGCTAGGAGAAGGTCAGAGGGAGAAGCAGACTCCCCATGGAGCTGGGAGCCTGATGTGGGACTCCATCCCGGGACCCCGGGATCATGACCTGAGCCGAAGGCAGTCGTCCAACCAACTGAGCCACCCAGACATCCCTTTCATCATCATTCTTAAGTAAACTCCATTTTAGGGTAGTTTCAGATTTATGGAAAAATGGTGACAATGGTACCTAGTTCCACACCCCAGTTCCCCTATATCATTATCCTGCATTAGAATTGTATATTTGTCACAGTCCATGGACCAATATTGATACATGATTATTAACTGAAGCCCATGCTTTATTCAGATTTCCTTACTTTTGACCTAATGTCCTTTTTCTGTTCTGGGATCCCATCCAGGACACCACATTACATTAATCGTCATGTCTCCTTAGGTTCCATTTGGCTGTGTTTTTCAGGCGCTCCTTGTTTTTCATGACCCTGGCAATTTTAAGGAGGATTGGTCAGGTATTTTGTAAAATGTTACTCAACTGGGATTCGTCTGATGTTTTTCTCATGATTAGACTGGGGTATGGGTTTTTGAGAGGGTGACCACTGAGGTAAAAGGCCATTCTCATCAGAGCACACCAAGGGCACACACTATCAACATGACTTATCACTGCCGATGTTGACCTTGACCACCTGGCTAAGGTAAGTTACCTTTTCCTTGTCTCTTTCCCTAATCTTTGGAGGGAAGTCACCACACTTAAGAAATTAAGCTCCTTCCAAACTATTTGGAATTTTTCTGCACAGGAAATCTGCCTATTTTCCCTGTTAATGTATTTATTCAGTAGTTTATTTGTATCGGAAAGGACTCATGGATTTTTGTTTACTTTGGGTTATGACCCAATACTGTTATTTGTTTTGTTGTTCAAATTGTTCCACCTTTGGCCACTAGGAGCTCTCAGTTGGCTCCTGTGTCTCCCAGACATTCCTCCATCCATATGAGTTGTTTCCTATTTCGTTACTTTCTTACTCTCTGGCACTGCAAAATGCTCCTGGATCGTCTTGTATATTTCCTGCCTGTGTTTTGTTCTAGAATCAACCATTTCTCCAAGGAACCCTGGTTCCTTTTCTTGAAGAATGGTATTAGAAACCAAGATCTAGGTGCCAGGCATGATCATTGCTCCTGGGATCCTTCTTTCTAGGTCCTCTCAGCTAGCCAAGCAAGGAAATATAAGTGTGTATACTAACCCACGTGTGCACACTCATGCATATAAAATTCTATATGTAACCATCTGTATTTATAGTAAACTAAGTATAAGTTCATTCAGACAGCTCCAACTTTAAACCATTACCAGGTGGATCATTTTAACCTTAACCCCTTGCTTATCTGTAACCACCTACTACAGCAGTCAGAAGTCCATTTACCTAAATGTTCAGTTCCCGCATACATGTATAGTGGTTCAGAATCATTAACCCTTTCACCATCATTTAATTCTAAATATTTAATTAATATTCATTGATTTACTCTTAAATCATGAATTATTTAGAAGTTGGGCTTTTCATTTCAAGACAGAGAAGGTCTTGTTAGCTCTCTTTCTATGGTGGTTTTCTAATTTTCTTGCACTGTGGTCGGAAAGCATGTCCTAGATAATGTTGATTCTCTGGAATGTTTCGAGGCTTCCTCTGTAATCTAAAATATGTTCAATTTTGGTAACAGTTCCATATGTGATTAGAAAAAATGTATAAATTTTGTACATCTACTCTATGCCATTAAAAACATCATTATGAAAATGCAGAAAGTATACAAATGTTTGAGATAATGTGAAATGAAAAAAAAAACCACTAAACACATGCTATGTTTGCAACAATGTAAACTATTGAGGCATAAAAACAAAGACTGGAAAAGAATAAGCAAAAATGGAAAGTATCCACTATTATGGGGAGAGTCTAGATAAAATTTTTTCTCTTCTCAAAGTTGGTTTAATGTCATTTTATTTCTATAATTTATAAAACTCTAAAAAATATTTATCCCAGAAAATATTGGTTTGATAAGTCAAGAAAAGGTGAAAAGTATTTAATTCAACAGACGGTGTTTGAGCCTCTGCTATGTTCGGCACTGTGTTGGATCCCAGGGATCCAGGAATGAGAGGTCAAGATCACATTCACACACATACACATACACACACACACACACACACACACACACACACATACACACAATCTCACTGCTCTCTACCTATCTCTGTACTACTTACCCTGTGAGGCTGATGTTACTGTTTTTATACCCATTTTTACAGAGTTGGAAACTGAGATTCAGAGAGGGGGAAGCAACTTGTCCAAGGTCACACTAGTAACAGAGCCAGGACTCAGGTATGAACTGTCCAGCTCCAGGTGGAGGCTCTTTCATGTAAACCCCTTGTAGAAAATAGCTCCTTTGCAATGCACTTAGTGCCATAAGGATGAGAAAAAAATATTATCAAACATCCTCTGGAGAGGGAACTACTGTGAAAGCAGAAATTGAGGACCAGAAGCCTAAAGTAGGTGGGCGGCTAGGCTGATACAAAGCCTAGTTGGATGTTTTGTGCAGTTAGATTCTTGTCCATTGTTGACCACAGGAAAGATCCATCCAACTGCCCCACGGGTGCCAAACCGTGGGGCTGGGAGCTCAGAGCCACTGCCGCCCATGCTAGTGGTTCAAGGTGGGTGACAGTTCCATATCCAATTCAAAAATATAGTGTGTAGGGGCGCCTGGGTGCAGTCAGTTAGGCATCAGACTCTTGGTTTTGGCTCAGGCTGTGATCTCAGGATTGTGAGATGGAGCACCAAGTTCCGAGTCTGCTTGCGACTCTGTCTTCCTCTCCTCCGACACTCCCCATCTCACATTAAGTAAATGAATCTTAAAAAAAAAAACAAAAAAAAAAGTGTATACATTTTGGACCATCAGTGTATGTCAATACAATATATCAATTTAAAAGGATTATTTAAAGATCAGTAAGACTGGAAAGGTGAAAAAGGTGCCCGGGAGAAGAGCATTCCAAGCTGAGAGAGGGGAATGTGTGAAGACCTTAGGAGAAAAAGGAGCTGGGTCTCTGAAGACATTGAGAGCCCAAAGCTGGCCGGGTGGTGGGAGCCAAAGAGAGGTGGAAGCAGGCGGGCTGTAGTAGGGGGATGGTGGGCAGGGCCAAGTCATAAGTAAATAAAATAGGGATGAACATAAATGAAGAATAACTGAGTTGCATTACAAAAGCCAATAATTACCTCCAGGCTGCTACCCCCCACCCCCTTCCCAAAAAGTCTGGGGCAGCATAGACTTCATCCTGAGATGCTTTGGGGTGGGAAGGGCCACTCGGGAGGCCAACACACCACGTTCCCTGATTCCCAGTGACCATACTGGATTCCTTGGCTGTGGTCTGGCCACCCCCCTCCCCCCGCCCCCCCCCCCCCGACCCTGACCTCACCCAGGGACCAATAGTGTCAAGGCTCATGGCCAGGAGGCCAGCCTCCTAACAGGTGTGAACACCTGCCAGCACCCGGCCTCTGGTCTTGCTTCTGCGGGTCTTGAGCGACTTGGGGCGCTGGGAAGTGATGGTCCAGTGAGGTGGTGAGGACCGCTCCCCGCTGAGGTGTGTCTATGCCTGGGTGGGGGTCCCGCTGCGCTGTTGGAGGTCCCTGGGTCAGCTGTGATTCTGGGGGTCTCCGTGTGTGCACTGGTGAAAATGGGGAGGACCCCTGGAGCCACCTGGGTGGGGGGGGGGGAATGGGCGGTGCTAAGTACGAGAATAACTCATTTTAAGCACCTGGCAGTGAGCCGGGCACATAATAAGCCCCGCATAACCGTGCGTGTCCTTTCTACCCCACTACTGTTGCTGGGTAAATGGTAACCAGGACAGGACAGGGTCGGTAACCGCTGGTTAGGGACCTCCGCGGGGTGCGGCCCTGCCCCCCCCCCCCCCCCCCCGCGAGTCCCCATCCCTCCTGCCTGGCCAAGGGCAGCGCCAAGGGCAGCGGCGCAGGGAATAGCTCTGCCGGCCGGAGAGCGCCACCCCCACCCTGTGGGGCGCGGGTCCTCCCCGAGCATCCAACTTCATTTCCACTTCAATTCTATCAGCGGCCGGGGAGAGGGCAGGAGATAGGAGACCTGCCCTGCACGAATTAGCCCTGAGATTGCCTGATAGGCTCGCCCAGCTCCGGTGCCCGCGCGCTTGCCTCCCTTGCTGTCCTTTGTGTCCGCCTGGCCTCTGCGGGCCTTGCCGCCCTCCGCGCTGCTCCGCCGGCCTGGGTTTGTTTGCATTTGGTCTCATCTTCCAGACCTAGGCGGCTCGACAGGAACTCCCACCCGCGCAGGACCAGACAAGGTCACCCTGGGGCTGCTAGGTGCTGGGGACGCGCTGCTGCTGTCCCCGCTGTTGTCCCCACAACCCCTCTTCCCCTCCCAGGGAATCTGGCCCTGCGTGGGGCCTCCTACAAGCCATCCCATTTAATCTTCCCAAGAACCAGGAGCAGCCGCGAGGAGCAGAGAAAAGGAAACTGAGGCTCAGAGAGGCAAGGAGACTCCCTCAAGGTCACGCTGCACCTGAGTGGTCTGGCCAGGGTTTAGACTCAGATCCGTTCATCCCAGGAGCCTTGGTGAGGGGTGGATCAAGCATATTTACAAAGTGGCTATTTCTCCCCTTTTTTTCTACTACAAAATTCCCGGGAAATTGCAAGAGAGGAGGCCATGTGAGATTTGGGCGGGGGGGGCAGTGGAGGTTCTCAGTTTCCAAAGGGGGTAGGGTAATGACTTCTTCTTACTCCTCCTGCCCTCACACCCTCCCCCAAGATCCCTCCCCACTTTCCCCTAGGGCCCCCACCCTCACTCCGGGTTTGACCTGGAAAAACACTTTCCTGTGTTCCATTCAGCTAGACTAATGGCAGAGGCCCAGGTCCTGGTTCTGGGACCCAGGAGATCCCTCCCCAGCCCCTTCCCAGGGCCCAGGGGGAGGTGAGGCGAGCCCTGCCCTGCTCCCCACCTCCATTTCCGGGGTGCTGCTGGGGAAAATTTATGCCCCTCTCAGGTTTGGGAACCGATCCCACACTAAAAAGAAAGAAGAAAGAGAGAAAGAAATGATTTTAATTTTTTTTAGGTCCAGAAATGAAGCAGAAGTGAGTAAATTTTAATGAAACGGTGCAAAAATGACATCATTTACTCAGAAATCATTAATTTGTCAGCATTAATATTTCAGCTACAACATTGCCTGTCATTTTGTGCCTGCAATGACTGATAAATCTATAAAAGCGTGCTGCTAATTTACTGAATATTTATGTGCAGTGTCATTTGCAGAGTAAGAATGGAATTTATTTCGTGCCGAGTTCTGCGGGAGAACATTCCCCACAAACCTTCACCCTGGGTGGGTGGGGGAGGGCAGGGGGAGACTCCAAACTTCCTGGAAAACTGGTGATAGGATGGGGACCAAGGGGGGCCCCAGGGCTCAGTGCCCCCCAGCTCCAACGCACTTGGGAGGGACTGCCTCACCTTTGCTCTGATGGTGCAAACACTGTTGTAATGCCCTGCCCTCCCCCGATCTTGGCAAGTCCAAATTTGACCTCTCCTTCTGGTCCTCTTCTGGGATGTTTCTGGATTCCGCTGCCCCCACACTGCAGTGGGGTGGGGCTGGCCCTTGGTAGAGGGTATGGCAGGGTGGGTGGGCTCCAGGTCCTGGATGAGTCATCAGTAGAAGGGATCAGAGAAGAGGTTAAGTTCTGGATGTGGGAGTTGAACAACCTGCATTCCAATTCTGGCTCTGTGAATGGTCTCAGAAATCTGGGTCTCAGTGTCCTCATCTGGAAAATGGGGATGCTACCTGTATGCATGTAAAGCTACTAGCTGAGGATCTGGGAAGCACTAGCAGCTGCCATTGTTGACGGAATCACTGCCACAGTCCCTGCTCCGGAAGAGCCCCTTTCCCCATATGGGAAATAGGAGGCCCTGGGACCCCAGGCCCACAGCCCTGAGAGAAACACAGTCCTCACCGGACTCCTAACTTCCCCCCATGGGTCTGCCTCCCCAGCCTCACAGGAGAGCCCATCCCCTCTTCCCATGCCCTCTTCGCTTCTGCATGCTTGAACGACTAGAATTCTGGAGTATCTGTCCAGAAGCAGCTTCCTGAAGCACCCAGATGGTGTTTCCCTGCCCGTGGGAGCTCTTTGGTGGTGGGAGGGGGGGAAGAGCTGTCCTTTGAAATGCCTCCATTTTACAGGGAGCAAAATGGAGGCTGTAGAGAGGACCACCAGAGCCTGACGACCCCTTGTCCCCATGTTCCCATCCCCCATCCCTACAAGAACACAAATCAGGAGACTTCAAGTTTTGCACAATTTTGCTCAATTTCCTGCCTGAATGGCACAGGGCCTGACCCTCTGCAGGTGCTCAGGAAATGTTCGTGGAATCAATAAAGAACAGCTAAATCTCCCATCTTTTGAGAGCTCTTTGTCTCCTCCCTCCCTCCTGCTCCCCCACACTCCCATCAGGGACCAACTCCTGCGTCCTTCTCTGTAAAGTCTCTCAGACTGTTCCTTTTACTTCTTTGCCAGTGCTCCAGTGGAGTCCCTTATTAATGCTTGCCTGGACCACTGCAGTAGGCTGCTCACAGATCTCCATGCCTCCCTTTCCCCCTCTGATGCTGTCAGCTCAGAGCTGCTAGAGTTTTCGATGGAGCAGTCCTGAGAGTGCCACTCCCCACCTCAGTGAGCTCCTGGGGCTCCCTGCTGCCGGGGTGGGGGAAATGGCATCAGCTCCCCACCCCCACCCCCGCCCCCGCGTCTGAGTCCATCCTGCCCTGCTCCTCCTCTTAGCTCTCTCGAAAACCCAGCTCTGTTTTGAACGTAGGCATCCCACACTTTCCAGTCTCCAGTCCTTTATGGCCCCCTCTGCCCATGTCCCTGTATTCCTCATGACCAAATCCAATCTATCTGGCAAGGCTCATCCCAACCACTCGAGAAAGCTTCCTGATCCCCCTTCAGAAGCAGAACTCCTCATTCCAAGCAGGGCCACTGCACAGGGGGCCCCACTTTCCCTCCCAAACTGGTCCTGTCAGCTGGAGGAGGAAGGGCTGCCCATTGCCTGAATCCAGGGGAGGGCACTGGACCCCACAGTCAGGGGACCTGGGCTCTCATCTCACAGGGAACCTGTGAGCGGACTTTCCTGTGCCTACTTCACAGATAAGGAAGATGAGGCAAGAGGCTAAGATACCTGCTCAGTCCTCACACCTCTGCTCTTAGCTCCAAATCCAGTGTTCTTCCTGCTTTCTTAGAATTACCCCCAAGGTCTCTGTGGCCCAGAAGGCCCCTATGACCCTCTCCAGGCTCACTCCCTGCTGAGTCGGTGCCACAGTGACCTTCCGACTGCTTCTTGGACACTCTAAGCTCATTCCTACCTCTGGGCCTTTGAACTTGCCATTCTCTTGGCCAGGAAAGTTCATCCTCATCCAGGTCTCAGTACTAATATCACCCTCTCACCGAGGGCTTCCTTGCCCACCCAAACTCAGATAGGCTTTTTGTTTTATTCTGACACCACAGGAAATAGGCTTCCACATCTGCGTGCTCCGTGGTGGTGGGAACCTTAGCAGCCTGCAGGACTAGCGCCCAGCTCGGAGTGGCTGGTGGTGAGATAGAGCTACGCTTTGTTGCCCTGCCCAGATGCAATGAACTCTCATCTTCTAAGACAAGGGGTGAGGGCTCTGGCGCCGGTGAAGAGGTGAGGGTGGTTGGGGGCAGGGGTGTGGTAGGGAGGGGACACCAGGAATAGAAGGTGTAGCTTGCTATCAGAAGCTGGATCCAAGAGCGGCTGAAGCAAGGAGGTGCCCCCCCATCGTTGTCCTCACCATTTTGTCCCCCCAGCCCTCCCTGCCCGTGCCTCACACTCATTTCCTTCCTGGAGTCAGTCTCATTTGCTTTCCCTAAAAGCTGCTGGAGGAGCCAATATGTACGTGATGAATATTTCATCTCCTGAGCGTGGGTTTGCGGGAGAGCTGTGATCACCTAGGGAGGGAGCGCTGCCCAGCCGTGCCTGGGAAGGAGAGGCCCCAGGAGGGGTGGGGAGGGGGGCGCTAGCAATGGGAAGGGTGTCTCAAAGATGCAGATTCCTAGGCCCACCCCCCTGCTCCTGGAGACAGCCTTGGCATTGGGAGGCTCAGAGCGGGTGGGGCAGCCGTGAATCTGGGGTGCAGACACCTCCTGCCTTCTGGAGCTCTCAGGCGTTTCTTGGCGTTCTTTCTTGGCGTTCACCTCTGGCCAAGGCAGACTTTGCCAGAAGCTTCAGAGGCTCAAGTTGCTCAGCCCGTAGGTTCCACTGGCATGGCAGTGGGCGAAGGTGTGGTCTGTCCTGGTTATGCTATACAGTAGCTTCTCAGAATGAGTAGCTTCTCATTCTGCAAATGACCTCATCCCAGGGACTGAGGCTGGGCAAGGAAGGAGCACACAGATAAAACGGTGAGCAGTAGGGAAGAACAAGGAACATGAGCAGCCACGCCCTCCTGCGCCCCTCTTCCCTTGACCCCTCCATGGTGCTCTTCCCTCCGTCCAGGGACAGGACGGTATCCCTGTCCCCACAGGGAGGGTCAGCCAAGCTGCTCCTGTGCTGGAGTCTGATGGTCCCAGCTGCCAGTCCTCTGCCCTTTCACCAGTGGAGTGATCTCTGAACCGCTCTGAGCCTCAGTTTCCCCATCTGAAAAATGGTGTCGGTCACATGACCTGACAGGGTGATTCTGAGGGGTGAGCAGAGTGCCTGGTACTCTGGTACACCCACACACGCACACCCACACCCACCCACTCACACACAGTACCACCATTACCCTTCCTCTAGCATCTACCTCCAGCCAGAAAACAAAGGACTATTCATTCCCTCCTCCTTCACCGGGGAACTCTCTCTTCTCCCTGCCGCCATGCCACTCCACAACCCTGAACCTCTACTCCCTAAGGAATTGGAGTTGGGGGGAGTTGGTGATGGGGAGAAAGGCACCTTGCCTCCTGGGCCTCAGCCAGCCCTAGGTCCAGATGACCCCGGCTGTGGACCCTGAGCCCCCAGCCACAACCCTCTGCAGCCAGCTCTGGTCCCTCCCCCACCGGCCAGGAGCAACCCCATCACTCTCATCCCCACCCACCACATTACCCTCTGAATACTCTCATTATACCATTACTAATTAGGGCTGCTCAGCAAATTGGCGGCTGCATTAGAGGGAGACAGTGTGCGGGAGCATATGGCATAATATCGTATTAATGAACACTCTAAATTCAAACCCGGGTCAGCTGCTCGCTTCTCGCCGGTGTCACCCACGCTAAAGGCGGGGGGTGTGTGTGTGTGTGGAAAAAGCAGTCAACCTTTCCCTCGCTTTCCTTGCCTCTCTCCAAACACACATTCCCCAGTGTGGGCTGGGCTGGAGGTTTTTATCATATCTGGCCAGTGGGGAGACAAGAGATTGTGGGCCTACAGGGGGCTACAGAAAGGACCTCCCTGTCTGCAGTCATGTATAACCACATGCTTAGCTTGGTCTTGAAAAATAATAATTAATAATAATAATAAACCAGGGCACGTGGGCCAAGCTTCACACCTAGATTATCTCTGTCTCCCAATCCTTTGCAGGGGGAGCACAAGGAGCGGGGCCAAACTGAGGGCCACTAGAGGTCATGGAGCTTTCTCCAGGTTGGAGAGTGGCTGAGCTGGGGAACCCAGGGGAAAGGGACTAGCCTGAGGAAACTCGGGAAAATCCTGGAACAAGACCCAGCCCTACCCACGCCACCCAGCCCAGTAGCACCCACAACCCACAGAGCCCTGAGGTCACTGGTTTTCCCTGGGGGTGAGGGGATCTGGGAGGTCATCCATGAATTCAGAGACAGGACTCAAGACATAGGCTTCCTTATTAGTATTTTTAAAGTAAGCTCAGGGCCCAACATGGGGCTAGATCTCATGACCTGAGATCAAGAGTCATGTGCTCTACCGACTGAGCCAGCCAAGCGCCCCCTCCCCACCTGCGCCAGGCTTCCTGGGGCAATGCTGGGAATCCATTCCCCACATCCAGCTGAGAATGTGGCTTCTGTCCTTGCTCCTCTCTCTCCTGACTCTGTGCCATATTGGTTAGAGGAATGCAGAATGACAAATCCAAGGGCTGGTCTGTGAGTCTTAGAGGGGCCTTCCTGCCTCCCAAATCCTGGGAGAAGGAGGGGAGTGGGGACACATTTGTGAGTGGGAGCCCTGTTGGGGTAGTCGGAGGCCGCCTCCAAGGCTCCTGAGTGGAACGGAAAGCCCCAGACTAAAGCTGCCTTCTCCTCCTTTTCCCTAGCCAGGGGTGGGAGGGGCAGTGCACCCCAGTTCAGGGTCCAAGACACCCTGGTAGGCAGTTCTTAACCAGGCATGAGCTGGAAGGACCTCCCTCTGCCATCTATCTCTCGGCCCAATGGGGTGACCTTAGCGATCCTCTAACAGAAACCAGTTTCCTGAGCTCCTGATTCCTCACTTCTCAGAGTGAAGGGCTGCTCCATTCCTGGTGCCTGCTGAGTCCAGAGACCAGGGAGGCTGGTCCTCTCAGGCACAGGTCGCCTATCTTGGCAGCTGGTCCTTCTTGCCCTGTTCAAAGCATCCCTTGATTTTGCCTCCCCTAGGAAGCTTTCTGTAAGATCACAGAGTCGCTGACATCCAAGAATATCTTAGATATTCATTTTATGTGATGTCCCCAACTGAGGACCAAGTCTCTCTCTCTCTCAGAGAGAGAAGGGGGAAGAGAGCCTGGTCAGATTCCATACAAAACAAAACACCTCCTCCTCCCTCTGCCCTCCCCACCCCTGCTCTAGGAGCCCCATTTCCTAGGATGAGGCATCATTTGAGTGTCAAGTATGTGTATGGGTTCTCCAGGCGGGGAGGCAAGATGGATTTCAACTCCAGATGAGTCATGGTGCAGACCTTTCAGCACCTTCTCTGGTTTCAGTCTTTGTGAATTCTCTTCCTGACACCCTCACTGTCTTTCTCACGTCAGGGGATGTGAGGATCTACAGATGTCCCCTGTCCATGAAAGGGCCACATCGTTGGGACACCCTTGTCAGAGCACTGGACCCCCCAAGGGGAGGCTCTCCTCTCCCAAGTCTGAGAGAGACCCAGAGTTCCTATCCACGTTTGGGTATATGTGATGTGCGTGTTGGGGAAAGATTAGGGCTGATGGCATCCCGACTTCTTTCGAGGACCCCAGTGGGGAATTGGGGAGAATTCACTTGAGCTCTACCATCCATGCTGCTGCAGAACTCCAGGGAAAAGTGAACTTTCTGCTTACTTTTCCATCTGTTGAATGGGTATATTAACAGTAGCTTAACCAGGATTGGGGATGCTTCTGTGAAAGCGTGAGGCTGTGGTGCAGCTGAGTACCACCCCCTACCTCCCCATCTGGCTCCACTGGGGGAAAAAAAAAAAGCAATCTGGACAAGTAGCCGCCCCTCCACTGTGCTGCTGGGCAGGACAGAGTCGGGGACACCCTTCCGGCGCTACCCCAGACTAGTAGGTTGCACGGCTCCCAGGGCCAACAGGGGATGTGAGAGCCTCTCACCCCAGACCTGCAGCCCCCAGGAGAGGCAGCCTACCCCCAGGGCCGGGGGGGCACTAGTACCCCACTCAAGCAGGGCAAAAGGAGTGGGACCCAGGGAAGGCAGGCCTGCAGCCTTGGCTCCGTGGGCGCTCTGGCCCAGGACTGTCTGCTGGTCTACCCTCTGCACCCCCACTGCCCGCAGCCCTGGCCATCCCTGGCCCACATCACCCTGAGCTCTCAAGTCCCTGGGCATCGCCCAGCCATTCCTGCTGTGGTCATGGGATCATTTTCCTTTGTCTCTAGAACCTGCAGATGAACTCACTCCTCCCCATAGCTCTCCCAGCAGGGGAGCCCAGGAGGAGTAAATAATTGTCACCCCTCCCAGCCTTGACCAGCCAGGCAGAACACGGGATGGAGGAGGGTGCGTCAAGCCCCGGATGCCAATTACTTTATCTGTCCCCCTCCCCAACCCATAACCACCACCACCACCCACTGCAGCCAGAATCCCCCACCCCTAGGAGAGAAGTAAAGCCCGGGAAGGGTGTTGGCTGGTCTCTGGATTTTAGAAGCAGCTTGTGTAGACTTGCCTAGGCCTGGAGCTGCCCCCCACTCCCTCTCTCCAGAGCCAATACTGTAGCTCTGTGTTGAGGCTCCAGCTGGGCTGTGCGTGTGTGCGTGTGTGCGTGTGCGTGTGTGCACCAAGATTCCAAGGACGTTTGGCCTCTTCCCCAGGGAGAACAGCTGAGCTAGAAAGGAGCTAAGAAGTCATCTTCTTAGAAGCCTGAACTTGGGACCAGGGCTCAGGGGAGTATGGTGACTTGCCCAGGTGACTAAGACAGCAGGACAGAGCCCCAGGTCCGGGTAAAGTGGACTTTGCATAGGTGAGCCCTATCGCTGGAGCTCTGCGCAGAACCCCATACTTCCCCTTTGTATACAGCCTTGTCCCACTGGCCCTAGATCAATGGCCAGAAAAGAAGGACCTGCTATACCGTTTGGGGTGACTAGTGCAAAAGGAAAATTCAGAGCCCCTTGTTCCAAATTGTGAAGCCTTCCAAGACGGCGACAGAAGAGCATCAAGCCATTAACGCTTCTAAGTGCAGGGCCCGGCACGCATATCACTGCCCATGAACCAGGCCCACTTGCCCTGGACTAGGACCTTGTCAGTCTGCTCCCTCGGCAGCTATGAAGGCCTTGGGGAAAGCCCAACACACATTCTAGAAACCTCTCTGCCTAGAGTCAGGCTTCTATAGCCACAGTGACCCTACCACAGCCCCAGCTAGGTGCAGTCCACCTAGCAACTCCAGCCCTGGGATGGGAAACTGGGTCAGCAAAATCCTGGGTCTGTGCTGACCCCCCCAGAATCCGGGGAAGCTGGCCTGGGGACCAGATGGGATCTGGCTTTGACAGGGGACAATGGGCACAGGCTCTGGCATCCAAGGGAGAAGCTGCCCAGATCCCAGGCCCTGTGGATCTCAGGGGGTAGGCAGGGCCTGGGGCTTCCTGGGGGCTGGGGTGCTTCCTGGTTCCCAAGAGTCTTGTGGAGAGTGTGGGCTCTGCTGCTGGGATTTCCCGCTGCGGGTACACAGCATTGCGTGTGCAAACAGTGCCCATGCTGGGTGTCACCCACGTTCACAGCTTGCATTTGCACCTGCACACGCACTCAGAGCCCGCCTGAGTGCGGGGGCTCAGGCTTACCGCCCACCCCCCAGCCAGAGCTGCCCCTGTGGGTGCCCTGGCCTCTGTTGTGGAGGGCATGTTCCTATCCCCGGGCATTCCACATTGGAATTCAGGCCCTTGCCAGCCTGTTCCCTGCTTGCTAACTATAAACTATCTGATTTATATTCATTAACCAGTACTAGACAGCGGCGGGCGTAGCAAACTTCAGTGGGGGACATGCCTCCATCGACAGGTGGACTGCACTTCAGTTAATTAAGGGGCTGTAATTGTCGTCCAGGACAAGGGTCCCCAGGGCACAGGCTTTGTAAATAACTACCCTTACTGCCCCTACCTCTCGCCCTGCCCCTCCCTCCCTCCTTTCCTCCTTCCCAGACCTCAGGAGCCAGGTAAAGGGAGCCAGGGCTGGAGATTAGGGGTGAAGCCCGGGATGGCGGTGAGGGGAATGCCTCTCCCCCATCCCTGCCCCACAAAAGCCGAGAAAGTCTAGGGCCTCAGCTGGGCTGTAAGGAGTCCTGGGCAGAGCATGGTGATCCTGGGGGCTGGGTCATAGCAAGCTGGATTTTACCACCTGGACTGGCTCAGACCAGGAAGGCAGAACCCACCTGGCACCCATGGCCAAACACCCCTCCAGGCCAGTCGTTTATGCTGTCCGTCCTTCATCTGCCTACCTACCCACCCTGGGAGCTCAACCCTGGAACCTGAGCATGGTGCATGCCTTCTGGAATCTGTTGGGTGTTTGGGGGCTTTGGGGGGACAGCAGAGAGCCAGACAAAAAGGAGGGGTCATATCACTAGTGCAAACAAATTGAGGACCTCTTCCAAAATCTAGGGAGGAAGACTTGTCCCCTGTAGGGCTCAGAGCAGCGGGAGAACATCCAGTCTGACAGGGGAGGGAAGTGCAGTCCGACAGTCCCCACTCTGATGAGAGAGGGTCCCTCCTCTCTAGAAGTTCCTGGTCTGATGTAGAGTGGGGAGCACGGGGTGGTCTGGGAAGTCTGATGAGGGAGGTGTTCATAGCAGCCAATGTAAATAGCTCTTCTACCGGGGAGTGGGAAAGAGCAGGGTAGACCTGGAAGGAGAGGGTCTTTAGCAGGGCTTTGGTTTAAGGGACGATCAGACCACAGGCATAGATGAGCTTTGCCAGAAGAGGTGGATTTCTCAGCACCAAGAAGGCCTCTTTATCCAGACATCTCCAAGAGCCCACTATGTACCAGGGTTAAGATGCAAATAAAGGCAGCAGGTTTCTTGCCCTCCAAGAGAGCAAAGGGATGGGAGAGAGTGTGTGCCCACATGTGTACACAGGTCATGTGTGTGCATATGTGTGTGCCGTTTGTGCATATTTTCTAGATATCTGTATTTTAATTTTTGTGTGTATGTGAGAGAGGAGAGAGAGAGAGAGAGAGAGAGAGAGAGCAGGGATGGAAGGGCAGAGGGAGAGGAGAGAGAGAACACCAAGCAGGCTCCACGCTCAGCTTAGCGCAGAGCCCAACTTGAGGCTCGATCTCACAACCGTGAGATCATGACCTGAGCCAAAACCAAGAGTCGGATACTCAACCGACAGAGCCACTCAGGAGCCCCTCAGAGTATCTACCGGATGCTTGTCCAACGCAGTATTAGGCACAGGAGAAAACAGCAGACAGGACCACGTTTCTGTCTTCATGGGACTTACATTGAGCCGTGTCTCTGTGTGCGGGCATGGGGGCATGCGGTTCGTGCTCAGAGTACTGAGGTGCATGTGCTTGCGGCCCTGAAAGGGAGCTGGCTTTCGCACACTCAGGACTTGAACCAGGATTCCTATGACCTTGCCATCCTACTGCCTGGGGACTGTTCCCAACCAGCTCTCACAATTATTATCCTGTGACATTTGGCACCTGTGATGACTTCTACTTGCACCCCTCACCCCCCCACCTTTAACCCCCTACCCTGTGCTGGGACAACCCACCCACATGCATTTTGTTTCAGCCTCAAAAGGTATCAGCTGCTCTTAAATCACTGAGTAATCACCCTTGGGCAACTTAGAATTGATTTTTGTGAACCTCACTTGCAGTTTGGGGTTCTCTATACGCCTCTTCCATCCCTTCCCTGGCCTGAACCTCAGGATTGACCCGCAGCCTTTTTAAAGTGACTTTTGACAAGAGGCTCCGGCAACTCTGCATTTCGCTTGGATCTCTCTAGATAGTCAGGCACAGAAGAGAAAATATGTTTCCATGTCCCTCCCGCTGCAACCCTGCTCCCCCCACTTCCACCTATCAGCCCTTATCTGAAAGAAAAATTAGGGAGTTATTAGGAGTTTCATTAGAGGTGAGCAGGTTGGTAATGAAATTACATTCCGGCTCTTTCTCGGGCCCTGTAAGTATTAAGTGGGTTGATCAATGGTGTTCACACAATTAATTCTGCCTGATTGCTGAGAGTGAATGTATCGACAGTTGGGTTTCACACCTCGAACTTCGTCTCTTAGCCCAAACGTGCCTTCGGGAAGCTTGGAGGGGCAAGGGGAGGGGACCCCTGTCCGTGAAGGCCTTTGTTGACTGCCACTTCAAGCTCAAAGAGATGATTTTTTTCCTTTAAGCTTAAAGGAAATTTAGGTATCATACCAAAAGTAAATTCGTGAATTCTAGACCCGGTGAGATGGCACACATACCCCGCCCTCTTCTCCTGCCTCCTGCTGACCCAAGGGACCAGCATTCCTGGGGAACCCATGTCCACTCTCAGCGCTCACCCAGGGCAGACTTTCTTCCTGGGACAAGGAGCTCTGGCTTTTTCCCTCTGCCTCCCCTGTGTGTTACTCCAGGCTGTCAAGAGAGCCTTCCCTGTATCCTGCTCAAATCTCAGCTGCTTTATTTTAATCCGCAGACTCTTGTTGGGTCTTCAGGGGATATGGAGGGCTGCTGGGTATGCCCCTTTGCGAAACAACTCTACTCGTGACAAAGGTGGTGTTCTTGAAGCTGGAGAATCTCCTAGTGCTGGGACCCTGTCCTCCAGGGAACTGTGTCCTTCCTGCCGCCCCCACCGCACTTCCCCATGGCTTCTAGACACACTGCAGGGCAGGGACCTGGTGCGGGGTGGAGACCCGGTGGGGGGGCGGTGCCTAACATCGGGGCTCCCAGTTTGTGGTGGCTCTTCACGTAATTCCAGCTTAAGTCCTACCTCTTCGTAATGTGTCCCGAGGCAGAGCCCAAGTTTGGAAAAATCGTTGGTGACAATGAGACGCTGGGAAAGGGGTGGAAGGAGAGTTTATAACAGAGGTGGCGGCTACATTCTTTGAACCTCACTGAGGGGCGTATGCTGTTTTACAAGCACGTTTTCATAAAATTGTCCCAACTGCCCCAGGAAGCACTGCGCTTTTATCCCCCCCTTTAGCAGATGACAAAACTGAGGCTCCCACAAGTTTGGGTCTCACCCAAGGTCCCACCATGAGGAAGTGGTGGAACTTGCAGAGAGAATGGGAAAAAAAATTCCATCTTCCTCACTCAGCTGGGCTCACCCTATTGCCTCAGAGACCACCTCTACCTCCAGAAAACCCTCCTCCAGCAGAAACAGAAACAGAAAGATCGCCCACAGCCCCTGAGCACCCCCATCTCTCACCCCTGCCCACACTGTTTTTCTCAGTGCCACAAGGCCTCCGGTTCTTGCTGGCTTGTCTGCCTGTGTATCATGAGGGTTTCCGTTGGGGCACTTGTCCGGTTCTGACAGCAGTGGGCAAACGATGGCCTGTGTCCCCGAGCACTGCAAAGGAACGGTTAACAAAGGAACGCCAAGGAAGAAGAAGATTCGGGGCTCCCTGACTAGCAGGAGGTACTGAGTGAAGAGGGCGGCTGGTGAAAGCTTTATGTGAGGAGCTCCTGGGCCAGGGAGTGGCCTTTCATCCAGGGGGCTGAAAAAGGAAAGGAAATGGTTATTAGACCCTCCTTCTTTAGGACACCAATTTGCAGACATTTGTGTGATGGGATATTATGAGGCCACCAATAACACGTAGGAACATGGGGACATCAGGCTGGGACATCCCAGGACATCGGGGGCAGGGGAAGTCAGGATGCAAATAGTATGCATCCAATTGAGAAGTAGTCTGTGCGTGAGACTGTCAGGCCTTTGTGCTGGGGCAGATCCACACCCCTTCTTGCTTCCTCCTCCTCAACCTGTGAGGGTGATAATATTTTTTTTCCTTACACATTTGGAAACTGAGGCTCAGTGTGGTGAGATGGCTCAGCCAAGAGTGCAGAGAGAATACCTGGGGAAGCTGGGACCGCATTCCAGATATCGGCTCCAGCCCCTGGGGCTCTGAAGTGCTGCCTCTAATGATCATACGTCACTGGCCAATCTCCTCCACGTCACAAGGTGCTTTGATGTTGAGGATTTTTATAAAAAGATCCACAACTACTCTCTGAAGCACCTATTAATGAGCCCATTTTAGAGATGAAGAAACTGAGGCACCGAGAAGTCAGAAGGCTCGCCCAGAGTCACAGCCCGAATCCACTCTGGCAAAAGAAGGCCTCCAGCTCATGTCTGTGAAGCAGAGACCTGAAAAGGGGGAGGAAGAGCATTTGCCTCCCTTTGCCTGTCTCTGCTCAAATGAAAAGGGGGAAAAATCATTTTAAGCAGGTGCCTTGCAGCCTTGCATTTGAGAAAAATGCATGGCATTAAGTTCCTAAAAAAGCTAGGAAAGCTGAACCAAACCATAACCGGGGCTTGAAATGAGATTTCATGTTTTCTCCGTTCTGGGCACTGAGCCATCTGTGGCGCCACGCGCCAGGCTGGTGAGGACCACTTGTTCCTTAGGGGCACCAGGGGCTGGTGGCCGTCCGCCCAGCCTGGTCCAGCCTGGTTCTACCCTGGTGAGTGCCAGCTGCTTGCGGGCACGGCCAAGGGCTGGGCTCAGGGAACAGCCTCGGGGGGTGTTCTAGCTCTTTGCCGCTCCAAGTGTGGTCCACAAACCAGCAGCCTCGCCTGAGAGTCTGTCAGGAAGGCAGTGTCTGACCCTACCTACCCAATCAGAATTTGTATTTTAACCAGATCCCGTGGCGATGTGTCTGCCCACCGCCACTTGGGAAACCCTGCTCTAGCTGAAATCGGAAGGGAGGAAGGACAGCCCAGGTCTCAAGGGCCCCCCATCTTCCACTGCCCTGGGCTCCCACAGACTCTAGGATTGCTGACGCCTGACAGTGGGGGCCCTTGGGATGGTGGGGGTGGGGAAGAAGGGAGGGAGGAGGCCCTCCCCTACCTCAACTGCTGGAGGTACCTGAGAGGGTGGGGGTGGGGGAGTTTGTCTCAGTCAGCAGATCTTTCTGGAAGGAGAATCAAGGTGCCCCTAGCTCCCTCCCCTCCCACGTGGGGACGGAGTGTAAGAACACAGTGTGCAGGGACTCCGTGGCAGGTGGCCAAGGCCACTGGGTTCACCTTCCCCAAAGACACCACTGTTTCCATGGGCTGGTCCTGTATTCCCAGAGCTGTCACCAGAGGATCAGACCAAGGAGCTGCTTCTCTCCAGAAGAGGGGGAAATCTCGGTCCTCGGCTCCCCACTGCTACTGGCCTGAAGCAGTTTCCCTTCCTCTCTGCCTGCCTTTGGACGTTTGCCTCCCAGGCTCCTGCTGAGGCACCTGTCCCTGCTGAAGCACTCTCCAGGCCACCTGGCCCACAGGGCTGGGCCCTCTGCTGGTTCCCCAGGCACCGGCTCCTTAAAGAGACAGCTGCTCTGCATCTCTTAGCATAGTAACTGCCCCACTGGTCTCTGAGCCTGGGGAAGAGGCTGAGTTCTAGCCTCAGCCCCTGAGGACTGGCTGTTGTTGTGCCCAGGGGTTCCCAGCACTGACACACCCTTAAATCACATAGGGAGCTGCCCAGCCTGAGCCAGTTAAATCAGAATTTCTTGGGCTAGATGAGGGATGGGGGAGGAGGCATCACTATTTTTAAAATACTGACTGGTGTCCCAGTCAGGGTCAAAAGAATCTCTGAGCCAGTGCCAATGAGGAAGCGGGGCCCGGATAGTAATGGCAGCGCAGCTGCCTCCTAAGAGAAGGGCTCACTCCGGGTCCGCAGCGGGAGCCACAGCCAAACATATTGGGCCACACAGAGTGGGCTCCGATCACTAACAGGCCTGCTAACCTTGCAGCTGTGTGACCTTGGGCAAGCCACCGACCTCTCTGTGTGTTTCCTCACCTGTAAGAGGGGGATCCTCGTGCCTACATTACAGATTGTGCAGAGGACGCCTGGCCCACGTAGGTGTTCAAACCACTGTTGCCTGCTAAATGAATGAATGGACGCTTAGGTCGTTCCCTGGGTCAGGCATGGGGCGGTCTGCTTAGTCTTCAAGATTTGCAAACCAATCCCAAGAGAATCCTGGTTGTCCAAGGTTCTAGAACTTTTGAAAGTTCTCCTGAGTAAAAAAAAAAAAAAAATTCTCCTGAGAGGGGTGGAGGCAGGGGACCAGGCCGTAGGTGGCTTTCCCTAGAGGGACAGGGTTGAAGCCCACGTGAGGCCCCAGGATTTCAGGCCAGGGTATGGGCAAGTTGACAGAATAGGCTTCTCAGCCCTCTGCCAGCCACCTCCTGCCCCAGCTCTGGCCCACTGGAGCGGCTCCGGCTCCCTTGTGGGAGGGGCTAGGATGCTCACCTTCCCTTCACCCCTCCCCCCTCCCCCAGTCCAGCCAGCCGGGGCACCTGTGGGGTCATCCAGATGCTGGCTACTGGCTCCTGGGGTGAGGGAGCTGAGCAGGGACCCCCGTCCTGTGCAGACCAGGGTGAGATCTAGCCAGGGAAGAAAGAGGAGGGGAGGGACCTCTCAGGTCTGGTGACAGGGAAGGGGCCTCCTATGGGGGCTGGAGGAGGGAAGGGGGAGGAAGGGAGGTCCCTCTCAGCCTCCCCCACCTGCAGGCCCCAGCAGTCACCTTTCTTGTGGCACTCCCAGCCAATTTCCTGGTTCTCAACCCTGTCCCCACGCTCTGCTTCACTGCACCACCCCCCTCCCATTGAAGCGGCAGTTCCTGGCCTCCTTTCCTCCTCTTTCCCCATTCCTGCCGCCTGTCACCATAACCCCCAGGGTGGCCAGGCCCTGGGTGAGCCAGGGCAGGGCCCACTCTAATCAGTTAATCCATCACTGCTTTGATGAGACAGAGTCCTGTGGCTGGAGAGGGCAAATGGACTGTATTGGGGCGTGAAGGGGGCAGGGAGTATCTCCTGGGATCTGAGCTGCCATCCTGGGGCAGGAGGGGGCACTGGCTTGTTTGCCTTCCTTGAGCAGGTACAAAAGAAGCCACAGGGACACAGCCCTGCCTTTGAAGCAAGCCTTTGAAACCTGGACTCTTGGGTCTGAGCCAAGCAGGCCCAGACGCCTCCGGTGCCCTTGCCCCCACTGCCCTGCCCAGCCCCCCCAGAGATGCTGCTGGGGCTTCCAACCTTGGGAGATCAAAGGGGCCTGACTTTCTCCCCACTGTGTGGTTCGAATTCTGAGTTGGGGGTGCCTGTCAGGGTGGAATGCATGGGGTGCCCCACAGGAGTTGAAGCTCAGATTTCGGAAAACTCCAAAATCCAGATGCTTCTTGACACCTAGCGGGGTGTCGACACCTGCGATGAGCATCCTCTCTTCCTTACAGTTACTGTGTCCCAGGGCCCATTTCATAGACACTTCGAGAAGTTACGTAAACCTATTCATGGAGCCCAAATCCAGGACCGTCTCCCCGCTAGAAACTCCTACCCCCCCCATCCCAGAGGTGAAGATCACATTCAGTGTCCCGTCACCAGCCCTGTTGTATACTTTGGCCCCCAAAGTCAACAGCTCACAGAGGGCTGCCTCCTGCCTGGTTCCAAGTGCGCTCACTGCAGCGGGCCCCTTACCTTCTTCTGCCACCTACACGGGCAGGATAGACAGGCAGCCAGGGCTCTGCCAGCAAGCCCAGTCTCCCTTCTCCTCCAGGCACATCAGCCCTCACTTTGTATTTGCTGTATGGCAGCAGGGACTGGAGAGCTGGTGGTGGGGTTGAGCAGGGGTACCCAGTCTCACCACTGAAAGTCCCCTTAGAATAATGGTGGGCTGGGAGGGGCAGGTCCCTAGGCAGGGACTCAGTTCTCTCTCTGATGGAGAGAAGCGGGAGGGAAGGACCTTCCACCTCATTCCATTCCAGCTCTCTCTCTCTCTCTGTCACACAGCGCGCGCGCGCACACACACTCTACTCCAGCTCCAATGATTGCCTCTCTCCTTGCCACTCACCTGGCCCTCTGCTTCCTCCTTCCTCCCATCACCCTCCCTCCCCGTGTCCCTCATCTCACTACAGACTACCTGATCAAAGGCAAGAATCTGGGAGCCATTAATGATCTCCGCTTCCTCCTCCTTCCTCTGTTTCCCCTCCTCACCCCTACCTCTGCTCTTCCTGCCAGGACACAAATAACTATTTCCTGAGGTGGAACGAGACTGGGGCAGAGAGGGAAGGGCCTTCCCCATCAGCTCTCTCATTTTACAGTCCAGCGGGCTGAGGCTTGGAGAAAGGGGGACTTTGTTAAGGTCACACAGAGAATTAGTGGCCGAGTTGGGACCAGGGCAATGTTTAGACCTTTGGAAGGCTAAATAATGGAGAGATTTTGTTTCTCCCCTGGCACAGGTGTTTCAAAATAGAAGCAACATGAAACTGTAAAACATAGAACTAGTGAAAATTAGTACCGCCCAGTAAAACTTCCTGCAGTGATGGAAATGTTCTATGTCTGTGCTGTCCAATATGGCAGCCAGAGGCCACATGTGACTGTTCGGCTTTCGAATTGTGGCTGGTGTTACTGAAGAGATGAACTTTGAATTGAATTGAATTGAATTGAAATGGACTTACATTCACATCGAAATAGTGGTGTTTCGCTACTAGCTGTTGAATTGGACAGCTCAGAGTTTCCATGGCTTTCTAGATTTTTCCTTGGAAAACTCATCAAAGTTGAACTTTCCTATTTGGGTTTTGTTTTGGTAGCACCCCAAACCACTCACTCTGTCTGTTGAGTAATCTTGTCCTACCTAGAAAAAAAACTGGGGCCTGTAAAAGGCGACCAATAGTACAAAGAAAATTCTGTGGGCTGTCAGAAGAGGGACAGATTGCATCCAGTGTGGGGGTAGGAGGACCCCTTGAGGGAGAGCTTCATGAAGCGGGCATTGAGGTAGACCTTGGAGACTGTGGGAGCAGTGTAAGCAAAGCCACAGAAGTAGGAAACACAGGGTGTGGGTCAATGTATCAGGATCAGTATTCAGTGTCCACGTCCATATTCAATCAATGTCTAGTGCACAGGCTGTATATAAGCTTAGCAGGACACAAAGATTTCCCGGTTTGAGCTACAGTTTCTTTCACCTTGTTATGTGCTGTCATTATCCAGTTTTCCCAGGGGGCTATGGTGGCCTTGTGTGCTAAAGGAAGGGGCCCATCTGAAGTGATTGGAAGGGAAGGGAAGGGAGAAGCAAGTGGGGAAGCCATATAGCTCTGGGCTCAGCCCTGGGTCTCCCCACCTGCACCCTAACTCTGGCAAAGACATCATACAGATGCTGAGGCCATTTCGAATCCCAGCTGAAAGACTCAGCATCCCGAACTCCCCACCTGAGTTCTTTCCCCGGGGTCCTCAGTAACAGGCTTCTATTCCAGAAGAATGAGAGCGAGAAGATTAAACATGCAAGGACAGGGAACAGAAAATACAAATAACCACAAGTTAGTATGACAAAGAAAAAGAATTTGACAGAGAGATGGGCAAAAGATAGGAACACGTAATTCACAGACAACCCAGATAAATAATTGATGAATAGGAAAAATAATCAACTCTTGACATGTGGTACACTTTGCTTACACGAAGTTATACATCAGATACATCTCAAAGCCTGGAGAAAAAAGTATAATCAACACCATTAGTGATCAGGACCATGTAATTCAACAATACAGCAACATCATTTCACATCCATTAGATTGGCAAAAGTTAAAAATCTGGCAGTACTCATGTACTGATGTGGTGTGCAGAACAATCCAGATGCCTTCGGGAGGGGCCTATGTAAGGGTTGGGAGGTTATAAATTGATACTACCTTTGGGCAGCCATTTGGTGATATCTCATAAAATCGATGATTCCATGCTCTGTTGTGGTAGACCATCAGCAGTCCCCAGGGAATCCTACCTCCCAATCCCCACCCACCCCCACATTGCACTCTCAGCCTGGCCATGAGACTTGCTTTGGCCAATGGGTTATTAGCAGGAGCAAGGCAAGTAGCAGCTTAATAAGCACAATATGGCGTGTCCTTGGCAATCCTGAGACCTCCTTGCTGTGGGGAAGCCCAGGGTAGCCACAGGGAGAAGCTAAGTGGGAGAAAACTAAGGAATGTACCTGACAGCGCCACATATATGGCCCCCATTGAACTGTCCCAGACATCCAAGCTGCCCAGGCTGAGACCCAGAGCTTGTAGAAACAGGTAAGCTGTCGCCACGGTGCCATGCGTGAATTCCTAACCCATGGAATTGTGAGCAAATAGAAAGGATGTTGTCTTAAGCCACTAAGTTTTGGGGTGGTTTATGATGCAGCAACAGAAAACAGACTGTCACCAGCAATTCTGTTCCTGGTCATGTGCTCCTGAGAAACCCTTGCATACATGTGCACAGAGATAGGTACAAGGGTGCTGATTGCAGCCGCTATCAGTAAGCGAAGGATAAATTGAGGCATAGACTTGTCCTTCAGTGAGTGTGGCAGGGAGCTACGTGTAACAACAAGGATAAAATCAGAACACGCTGAACAAAGCTCCCATGGTGCGTAAGTTTACACACAGGGTGCAAATTGTATGAAGTTTAGAAGCACGCAAACCCATACGATACAGTGGTGTCCTTAGAAGTTTCATGGAGGGATACCTGGGTGGCTTAGTCGGTTAAGCGTCTGCCTTTCGCTCAGGTCATGATTCCAGGGTCCTGGGATCGAGCCCCATGTCAGGCTCCCTGCTCAGCGAGAAGTCTGCTTCTCCCTCTCCCACTCCCCCTGCTTGTGTTCCCTCTCTTGCTGTGTCTCTCTCTGTCAAATAAATAAATACATAGATAAAAATCTTTTTTAAAAAGTTGCATGGAAAGAATAAGCCCTAAATTCAGTCAGGTAGATTCCTCTGGGAAGGGTAGGAGGAGAATGAGCCTTGGGAGAACAGACCAGGGGGTTCCCATTGAATCTATAGTGTTTCATTTCTTTAAAAAGTACAAATCTGGGAGCCTCTGGGTGGCTCGGACCCATATGATGCAGTGCTTATGTATTTATAATGTTTCCTTAGAAGTTGCATGGAGGGGCGACTGGGTGGCTCAGTAGGTTAAGCATCTGCCTTCAGCTCAGGTTGTGATCCCAGTGTCCTGGGATTGAGCCCCCTGTGGTATCATGCTCAGCAGGGAGTCTGCTTCTCTCCCTCCCTCTGCCTCTCCCCTAGCTTGTGCTCTCTCATTCTGTCAAAGAATAAATAAAATCTTTTAAAAATAAATAAACAAAACATATAAATCTGAAATGCTTAGATTCAACAAGGCTGAGCAGAGGACTCATGGGCGTTCATTGTATTACTTGTTGTTTTCAGTGTCAGAAATATTTAATAATAAAAAAGATAATTTAGGGGCGCCTGGGTGGCTCAGTGGGTTAAAGCCTCTGCCTTCGACTCAGGTCATGATCCCAGGGTCCTGGGATCGAGACCCACATCGGGCTCTCTGCTCAGCAGGGAGCCTGCTTCCCTCTCTCTCTGCCTGCCTCTCTGCCTGCTTGTGATATGTCTCTCTGTCAAGTAAATAAATAAATAAATAAATAAATAAATAAATAAATAAAATCTTTAAAAAAAAAAAGATAATTTACAAAATATGAATGAGGGTGGGAGGCCCTGAATGGTGAAGGATAATTTAGGAGGACATAGAGAGGGAAAGAAGGTTCTGATGCCTCCTTGGCCTGGTCCCACCACCCCCTCCCCTGGCCAGCTGTCTGTCTGTCTGTCCCTGGGTTTCCCAGGTCTTCTCCAGACCCTTACCACAGAGAACCTCCTTTCTACTAAAACAACCAAAAAAGACTTCAGATAGTGGAGCTTCTCTGCCTGTAGGGTTGGGCGCAGGGGAGCCAACTATTAAGAGTGCCCCTGACCAGGACTTAGGAGGCCTGAGCATGGGTCCCAGCTCTTTCATGACTGCCTGTGTGACCTTGCATGAGGTTTCTCTCTGCCTATTCCCTCCTCTACAGCATGAGATTTGTGCACGAGATCAGCCAACCAGACAGAGCTATCTGAATCAACACTTGCTCCCTCACACCCAGCCAAGGAGATGGGGGTTTCTCGGCATTAGGGATGGGAGAGCAGGCATCTGAGGAAACCCCCGGGGGGTGTGGTTTCCACAGCTGGTTCTCAAAACCCTCCAGTCCCAGCATTGTAGGGGGCCTCGATGTGGCAGGCTCCATCCAAATTCTCTTAAGATTGTCAGCAAAATGTAGAGGGAACATCTGAACTGTTCACTGTACGTGCTTCCTCTTGGGCTAGTCTGTCCGTCCATCTATCCATTCAAGAAACATTTATTGGTGAAAAGAAAAAAATTAATTAAAAGAAATACCTTTTGAGTACTTACTATGTTCCAGCCACATGCAAGGTCCTGGAAAACTCAGCAGTGAACAAAATACATGTAATAAAAATGAACCCAGGGGCACCTGGGTGGCTCAGTGCTTAAGCCTCTGCCTTCGGCTCAGGTCATGATCTCAGGGTCCTGGGATCGAGTCCCACACGGGGCTCTCTGCTCTGCAGGGAGCCTGCTTCCTCCTCTCTCTCTCTCTCTGCCTGCCTCTCTGCCCGCTTGTGATCTCTCTCTGTCAAGTAAATAAAAAAAAAAAATCTTAAAAAAGAAAAAAATGAACCCATAAGTCTCAAGCCCACTTCTTAGCCCTTTACATTTATTTCCCTTTTTTTTTAAAAGATTTTATTTATTTGACACAGGGAGAGATCACAAGTAGGCAGAGAGGCAGGCAGAGAGAGTGGGGGAAGGCGGCTCCCTGCTGAGCAGAGAGCCCGATGTGGGGCTCGATCCCAGGACCCTGAGATCATGACCTGAGCCGAAGGCAGAGGCTCAACCCACTGAGCCACCCAGGTGCCCCTACATTTATTTCCCTTTTTATCCTTATAACAGTTCTATGAAGGAGGCACTATTATTGTACCATATTACAGGTGGGAAAAACCGAGGCACAGAGTGATTAAGTGTCTTACCCAAGACTGACAGAGACAAGACGGGAAGTCCGAGGTCCCGTGCAGTTAAGCATTTGGCAGCATCACCCTCATGAGCTCTTCTGGCCTCCCACTCAAGTCTCTCTTCCCAGGCTTTCTTCCCACACCTCTCTATACAGAAGAGCACCATTCTGTCATTCCCTACTCTCCATCTCCTACCAGGCCTCAGGTGCTTTCTTAGGGCAGAGAGGAGAGCTGTGAGCAGCACAGGGACCAAGCAGGTCTGTCGTGTGTTGGGAGGCAAGGAGCTTTGTCTGTTGGGTTTGAGGTGAGAGAGGGCTGCTCAGCTCCTGCACAGAGATGGGAAGGCAAGTCTCTGATTTGCTATGGGCAGACCCCAGAGGATGGGAGGAGCTGTGGCTTCATGGAGGGGGGTGGGGACAGTGCAACATCGTACCCAGAAGTCATCAGTCATAGTGTAACTACCATTTACTGCATGTCCAGCTGTGATTCATGGGAGTGTTTGACATGAATGAGTCATATTTTAACTTCACAATCTCCCATAAGTTAATAATTACTACTCCCATTTTATAAGTGAGGCAGCTGAAGGGTGCCTGGGTGGCTCAGTCGGTTAAGCATCGGCCTTTGGTTCAGGTCCTGATCCCAGAGTCCTGGGATTGAGCTCCAAGTCGGGCTCCCTGCTCAGCAGAGAGCCTGCTTCTCCCTCTTCCTCTCCCTTTCCCTCTGTCTCTCCCTCTACTCATGCTTTCTCTCAAACAAATAATATTTTTTTAAAAAAATAAAGCTTTTCAAACATGAGGCCACATTCTAAAACTATGCATCTCACAAGGAAATAAGCCACCATGAGTGAGAGTCTGCCAAAACCATGAGAACCAGATTCGGGTCTCTGTAAATCTCATCTCATGGAATTATCAAACAGAGAACCAAAATTACATGTACATTTAACATGTTTAAAGAGATATATGAAAGGGAATTAAATATAACTAAAGAAGGTGACACTGGATTGGCCAGGGAAGAGTGTTTGAGGAAAAGGCTTTTGGATAAGACTTGAATATGGGGAAGGAGCCGGCCATGCAGAAATGACTGAGAAGAGTGTCCCAGGCAGAGGAAACAGCAGGTGCAAAGGCCCCAGGGCAGGACTGAACTTGGCCTTTTGAGCTACAAAGGACCAGGGTACTGCTGGGGTGTGCTTGAGGGAGCGTAACACAGGATCGTGGTGCTGGGCAGGCTCTGCAGGCCCTGGAAAGGAGTCTGGCTTCTTATTCAGGGGCAGGTGGAAGCCTTCAGACTTTAAGCAGGAGCTCTCCAGGCTCTGATTTGCACTTTTAAAAGATCACTTTGGTCACCGTGTAGGGAAAGGATGGTGACAGGGTCCATGTTAAAGCCTAAGATTCCAACTCTAATCATCAGCCAAGGAGGGGTCCTTGAGGAGTATATGTGGAGTATGTGTGTGAGATGAGGGTGTGGGCTTTGATGGGGAGTGTTGAGGGGTAAACTCAGCCCAAGAAGCAGAAAGAGGTTGCTGAACCTGGATAGCCCACTCTGACCAAGCCCCATTGCCCAAATTAATGACTTAATCCATTGATTCATTGATTTCAGTAAAAATGCTGTCAAGTGGGCCAGGTACTATGTCACCCCTGTGGATGGGGAGCTGAGGGGCCCAGCCTCTGACCTGAAGGAGTTTGTAGTAAGTAGATAATGATCGCCCATGGGGGAAGGTTTAGGCCAGCAGGAGCCTCTCTGGGAGGAAGGGTGAGAGCCTGTTCTCAAGGAGGGACAGTGTCAGAAGTAATTTCTTAGAGGAGGTGACATGAGCAGTTCCTTCGCTCTCTCTCCCAGGACCTCTGTGTCTCCAGCTGAGACTTCGTGCACCTCTGTCTCTGAAAGGCAGAGTGGAGGGTGGTTGTACATCTCTCCCCGGGAGCCCCCAGTTAGAGGGAGAACTCCCCTGTGGGCCCTGAGGAAGGAAGAGAGGAGACAAAGACTAATGACACTGACCCTGAGCCTTAGATCTGGGCCTCCATCATGTCCATTCCCTTGTTGATGTCAGCAGGGCAGGATCATTACTCCCATTTCACAGATGAGGAAACTGAGGCTCAGGGAAGCTAAGTGCCTGACGGCCTCACAGGTAAAGTGTAGCTGAGACCACCCTGGTACTAGATGCTCTGTTCCA
Organism: Lutra lutra; assembly: GCF_902655055.1. Classification (NCBI taxonomy): domain Eukaryota; kingdom Metazoa; phylum Chordata; class Mammalia; order Carnivora; family Mustelidae; genus Lutra; species Lutra lutra. The sequence goes on from NC_062293.1 coordinate 36,556,484, forward strand.
GTGCTTCCAAGAGGACTGTCTCTGTGTGGCCTTCCTCCGGGCCCACTGCCTGAGCCCATCTCCCCTCTGCTCACCTACATGGCTAGGCAGTGAGGAGTGACAGCCAAGCTCTGGCCAGGAGCAGGGAGATCCAGGGCAGCCTCTCCAACTCCCCATGCCGGGCATCCCAACTTCTCTACAAGTTCCTTGGGAAGAGTCCCCCCGAATGGGGTGCAGAGAGCGAACTTTTAAAATTCTCCACAACCAGCCAAGCGGAACCCATTTTCCCTCACAATGCAATTAACGGCACCAACATTTACAAAATATGATTACAAGCGCTTTGGTTAAGTAGAGGAAAGTATATTAGATAGCAGCGAGGGGTTGATCTTAATGTGCATTTTTTCGAGAGACTTGCATTTTCTTTGTGCAAATAAAGAGGCCCTAAATTCTCCATAGGCACTAAAATCAATGCAGTGGAACCATGATAACAAACACAGGCTCCACTTTTTGCTACATCCCCCAATTAATTAAGCCTTTCACGGGCATGTAATTAGGAACATTAGCAAGTCATAAAATTGCCGTGAGTCTTTAAATTATGTGCTGGCCCTCAGCAATTTGTTTTTAATTCCTTCTGAAGACAATGGCACTGTGGGGCCCGATAGATCTTCCTAGCGGCCTACTGTGCTCTCCTTTATGGTGGGAGGGCCTGCCTGCCCGGGCGGGCGCCCCTCCAGACAGACAGGGTGCCTGGAGTTTGGCTCCCAGGGCCCAGCTCTTTCCTTTCTCCTCTTCTTTGGTGTTACTTCTCCCTTAGTTCTCCTTTTTCCCTTCCTGCTGGTTCTTCCTTCTCTTTGCTGCTTTCTTCTCTTCCCCTTTAGGTCCCCTTCTTTTGCCTTCTCTCCTTCCTCGTCTTTAACCTTCCACTGCTTTCCTCTCTCTCTTCCCTCTCCATCTTCCCCTTTCCCTGATTTCCCCTTCCCCTCCCACCTTGCCGCTCCCCTGGGCACTGCACCAGGCTCTTCCCGGCCTTTCCCATGATCCCTTAGGAGCAGCTGCAGCTGGTCCCCCAGGGCCGCTGCCCTTCCCCTGCTCTCCCACAGGACCCAGCTCTTGGCCCCTCCATTCCCATCCAGCTGTGAAGGACCTCAGAGGTCACCTCGCCTGACCTGCCACCTCCATGATTTGTGGCATCAGCTACACGCCTTGGGAGCCAAACCCCGGAGCCGTCCAGAGGTGTTTGAGGGAATAAGGGGCAGGGGTTATGACCCCACTCCCTCCATTCCTTTAAGAAAAGGTGGGGTGGGAGGCAAAGCAAAGGGCTGGGGGGTTTGCCCCACTACAAAGTGCCCCTGAGAGGGTCTGCGTTTTGGCATTTCACTCATCTGCCAGGGTCTCCCCTGTGACCCAAGGCAGATGGAGAACACTGCTCCCCATCCTTGCACCACCCAGACACGCCCTGCCCCCACACTGTGGCCCTTCCAAGGCTGCAGTTGCTGGCTTCGGTACTTAGTGGGAATTAGATCTTTAATTTCAGGCTTTCTAACATACCTCTTCCCTTGTATCTTTCACCCAAGTCTTCCTTTATGAGAACTTATTAACTTATGAGTCCAGATCTACTGGAAGATCTTGGAGTTGGAGTGGCACTCCACAGGTCTATTGGCACAATCCAGCCCTCTTCCAAGGTTGCCTGCAGTTCTGAGTTGAGAAGGACTGACTGCTGGCTGGGGCTCCCTTCCCCTTACTCCATACTAACAGCATCTCCTCCCCACCCCCCAAGATCACGAGGCCTTTGAGAAATCGCAGAATCCCCAAGGTGTTGAACCAGGAGGAACATTACAAAAGAGCCACTGGGCACCACACCAAGGCAGAAGCCAGGAGCAGAAAGACATGCTTGCCCAGCAGCCAGCCACAATGACCATCTCTGGTTCATGGCCACTGTGGGCTTTGGGGCTCTTGCCCTTCTCCATCTCTTTCTCAGCTTCCCTCTCATGGAGAGCTAGCTCTTGCTCTCTGTAGCTCCAAAACACAAATAGACATTACCAGCACTCAACAGTATTTGGGGCTTGCGTGCCTTGTGGGCACTCAGGAAATTCCTGCCCCACTGAGGTGGGCAAGGCCATGTGACTTATCTGGGCCAAAGAAATGTGAGCAGAAGCGGTGAAGGTCACTTCCGGGTTGAAGTGTCTAAGGGCTGATGTACAGTCCTGCACGCCTCCCTCCCTGATCCCCACAGAAACACTTGCTGGTATGGGGGTGCTGTGGGAGAAATGGCCTGGAATGTTCACCCCCATGGGGTGGCAGCTGCTCTGGGGGGTTCCCCAGACCCAGTGAGGAATTTGCATGAGCAACAGATAGACCTCAGTTGTGTTAAGCTGCTGGGATTGGGGTGGGATCTGGGGATGTTTGTTACTACACCATAGCCTAGCCTGTCCTGACTAATCCACTGAGAAGAGCCTTTGGCTGGTCCAGCCAGTCTTTCTGCCCAGGCCAGGCCGTGAATTGAGCCAGGGTGGGATTAGTTGCTTTTGGGTCTACCGTATCCCCTGCCCAAATCAGGGACAAGTGTTCTTCAATTGTAAGTTTTCCATACTTAATAGAACAAGTGTTTAATTTATTGTGGCCTGCAAGGCCGTCCATGGGCCGGCCTCTGCCTGCCTCTCTGATCACATTTCCTGCAGCTCCCAATCCTTTTCCCATCCCCGACCCAGAGACGCTGGGCTTCTCGCTCCCTCAACACATCAAGCTCGGCACAAGCCATCGCTTACATGCTGTTCCCTTTGCTGAAAAGGCTCTTCCACTCACATCCTCCTGAGGAGATTCTGCTGACTTTGAAAGTCCCGGGTCAAATATTACCTGTTCTTTTAAGTCTTCTCTGGTCGGTCCTGATCTAGGCCCCCCACTAGCACTCTGCAGGACGTCTATCACAGACTTATCCCGTGAACTTGTACTCCCTTGCTTCTCTGTCTGTGCAGTCAGCCTCCCTAGACTGCAAGGTTCTCATGACCCCGCCAGTGCCTCATTCATCATTTGGTCTCCCCTCCTCATGCCAACATGTGGCCAACAACACATTGCCTGACAACTACAATGAGACCAGCATTTAAAAAAAAAAAATTATTTATGAGAGAGAGAGAGCACAAGCAGGGGGAAGGGCAGAGGCAGAGGGAGAAGCAGGCTCTCCACCAAGGAGGGAGCCCCTAGTTTCAGGACGCGATCCCAGGACCCCAGGACCATGACCTGAGCCAAAGGCAGATGCTTAACCTTCGGAGCCACCCAGGCACCCCTGAAGCCAGCATTTTTGATTGCTTACCACTGCCCTGCCCTGGGCTACACACCACACCTTGGCTGAGCTCTCGGAACAAGCCTTTGGTTATCTTCGTTTTATATTCTGAGTCTCCCCTCACGGTCCCGTGCCTCCTCAGTAATACTCGGCTGAATGAACAAATGTTGCTCGAAGTTAGTGAATGAATAAATGAATTCTGATGGACACACCAAGAAGAGGCCAGGACTTCACGGGACACACCTGCGCCAGCTCACCTCCTCCCCGGTCATCTGTCCTGCTTCATAAACTGCCCAGGGGCTGTAAGCCTGTCTGCAGGTAGTCCGTGGACTGTCGGGGCCCTGGAGTGCCCCCAGGCAGAAGCACCCGGGTTCCTCCACCCCAGCCAACAAACACAGGCATTCCTGGTCTCTGGAGACTTCCAGACTTCCCCTGGGGGCTCCACACCAAGGCAGACAGGGTGTCCCCCAGCACCCAGCTTGGGGCTCTGCTGGACCCATTTTGAGGCAGCTGCATTCCCTCAGGGTGGGGAGCTGTGACTGGGAGCCTGGTGAGCAGAGTCTAGCCTTGAGTGTTTTCTCGTTGTCGTCTGCAGATCCAACGCAAACCCTGCCGAGAATAGGCGGTGAGGACATATATTATACCCGGGGCTTTTTATCTCGCACATGTGAGCCTGCCCATCACGAGCCGCAGGTTTTATTCTTGCTGGTGGGACAAAAACCACCTCCCACTGCAGCATATATCAAGGGGAAGAATGTTGAACTTTCTTTGCATTAATATAAATAGCTGTTTAGGCCTCATTCCCCAGCCCAGGACCCTCGGTGCACCTGTCCTTCATCTACTCTATTTGGCATCTGGTTCAAGTTTGGTTTATTTAGGGCTCAGGTTGGCGGGCTTTTACATATTAAAGGTGCATTTTAAAAGAGCATTTTCTATTCTAATTTGGGGGAGCCAAGCTCTTTAGGGCTTTCGGGAGCGGTGTCCACCTGATTTACATTTTGCCCACTGGAGCTGAGCCACAGACGCACATTAGAATGTAAATAATAGTGATGGATACATGTATCTTTAAAGATCCATTTTCTCGCCATTTTTTCTCACTTTGCGGGGAGGGGGCAGGCCCGGGAGGGATGGAAGTACCCAGGCTGCGGGGGCAGAGGAAAGCAGGGGGAAGGAAGGAAGGATGTAATGGGTTTCTCGGGAAGGGTGGCTCTGAGGGAGGAGAGGCGGCCCTTCAGAGGGCCGGGTGCCGGGGTTTCTGCATGATGTGTTCAGCGAGCTCAGCAAGGCCAACCCCTTCTCCATCTGGGGAGAGGCTGCTGTGTCACGGTCAAGCCAGGTATCAAATAGTGGCTCCAGTGTGACTTTGGAAAATTCACTTTACTTCTCTGAGCCTTAGCACACTTGGCGGGCCGGAGGGGTCGTCACAAGCACCCTCATCGAGGGTTGCCAGGAGGAATACAGGAGATGACACTGGTAAAACACATGGCCCAGGGCCCCGCACTTAATACACGTGAGCTGTTGTTGGTTGTCACAGTCCTCGACAGTCTTGCATTCTGTCCCCGCCCCCGGGCCCTGCACAAGGCAGACTCTTAATTAGCCTGCGTCCACTCATCGTCAAGAAATTTACTGGTTTCCGTTCTGGGCTGTGCACATAGCACAGGACCCTGGGGAAAGACGATGACTAGGCTACGGTTCCTCGTCTCTACCCGCCCAACACTCCTGCCAAAGTCTCCTGTCTTACCTACTTCTTCGGGTCCCCATCTGAACCGTGCTTGCTCAAGCTTTCAATGCATTCAGACCAGGACCTCCTCTCCCCTCTTCTTCACCCGAATACATCTCCTTTGGAAGCCTTTCCAACTCTCCATGCTAGGTAAGGTGCCTTTCTTAGGGGTCCAAGGTGCCCCTCCCTTCCCTCTGCCACATTGCTTACCATCGCCCGTGATAACTCTCTTCTGGGTCTGTATCCCCTACCAGAGTGTAAGCCCCAAGGGGAGAGGAATTGTGTCTCTTTGGGCCGCCATCATATACCCAGCCCGGCGCCCTGTAGGGGCCCAAAGATGTTCACTAAATAAAATGTTGAGGTCGATGCTATCAAGCAAGTCTTGGTCTCAGCAGGCATGGGCCCACGTACACGTTGTCACAGCGCAAAATGCTCTTAGAAGAGCCAGTTGGGTGAGTCAGGAAGCCCTCCCAGAGGAGGGGGCAGTTGTGTGGGGCCTTGAAGAATATATGGGGGTTGTTCACAAGAGAGAGGGAGAGAATTTGAAGGGAGTGGAGATTTTGATGGAAGAGAGACACAGCATGGTAAGAAAAAGAGGTGGAATTCTTTTCTGACTCTTGGATCAGGGTGTTCTTAGACACGGGATGGGATGGATCCCTCTGGGGGTGTTTCCCCAATGTGGCACTAGGCAGAGCTCATTGTAGGGGACCAGGGGAGGGGGAGGCCAGTGGGCAGAGGAGGTGTCATAGCTGGGAAGGGGAGGCAGAAGAGAAAGAGAATGCCCACTCCTGAGCCCCAAAAGGAGACCTGGCTTAGATCCCCAGGGCCAGGGAACACACCCAGTTCCCAGATTCTCAGAGGGGCCAGGATAGCAAGGATGGAGGAGGAGATGAGAGGTGGGGCCCTCTTGGCCCCAGTTTCCCCAGCCAAGAAGCTTTGGTTGTTGTGGTTGCTTCAGAAACCTAGGGGAGGAAGCGTGGGGCCTTAACTCATGAGCCATCATGGGGCAATAGGGACCGTGTCAGAAGCAATGACAGCAAAGAGGGGAAAAAGAGGAGAAGGGAGGAGACAGAGAGTTGGTTGCTGGAGATGCATCCCATCCAGAGAATAGAAAAGTATAGGGAGGGAGTGGGTGGTGGAACGTCGGGGACAAGGGGGGTGCTGCGGGTCAGGGGGCTGGAAGGAGGTTTGATTCTGGCAAGGGCTGGAAGAGGAGAAAGAGCAGGGAGGGAGAGGGGAGGGAGGGAGGGAGGGAGGGAGGGAGGGAGGACGGGAGGCGGAGGAGATAAAGATGTTCTTTCATCTTCTTCTTGGAGAGAAGGGGCCAGGCTGTGATAGGGAGAATGACGGAAAGTCTCATTGGAGCTGTTGGTTTGAAAGAATTTGTCTTTGGAACAAGCTTTTTATCAGTCAGCTTTAAAGATCAGGATTCCTTGCAAGCAGCTCCATCTTCCTCTCACTGAGTTTCTCTCTGTCTTACTCTCCTTTCCTTGTTCCCTCCGTCTCCCTTCGCAGCTCACTCCCCTTTTCCGGGGTGCTGTCTGTCTCTGTCGGTGCTTTTTTCGGTTCCTGGGAATGTCTCACCATCTTTCTCTGCCCTGCTCATGAGCTTGCTAACAATAGGCAGCACCCCTCAGAATCTCAGGAAGCCCAGGGGGCAGAGAGAGCAGTGGTCAAGGCTATGCTGGCAGAGCCTCTATCCATGCTGTGTGTCTTCTTGGACCAAATCACGGAAACTCTTTGAACCTCTGTCTCCTCCTCTGTCAATGCCATTTTGAAGATTGAAGAGGTAGGAAGGGCAGGTAGAGTCCTCAAGGTGGTGAGAACCCTGAGGCTGTTTGGGAAAGGGGAGGCCCTTAGCAAAGGAGGGCCTAGGAAGGGGGGTGGCCTGCTGTGCTGGCTGACATCCAAACCCTGCCCAGCACTGCCTGTGATGGGGGGGGTGGGAAGGCATCAGGGGCCCAGTAAGTCTTTTAGCCGCTCCTCCCCAAATGTAATTTTATTTTTTTTAAAGATTTTGTTTATTTATTTGACACAGAGAGGGAGATCACAAGTAGGCAGAGAAGCAGGCAGCCCGATGCGGGGCTGGATCCCAGGACCCTGGGATCATGACCTGAGCCAAAGGCAGAGGCTTAACCCACTAAGGCACCCAGGCGCCCCACCAAATGTAATTTTAAAACCAACCACTCAGTGATCGATAGATGTAAGGAAGGCCAGCAGATACCTGAGTCCCCCATGATAGTTATATGCTTTCTTGGGAATATTAAATTCTTTCCCAAACTGTGTTTAATATGGCCCCACTTTGCTGGGGTGCTCAGTATGTGCTTGGCCCGGACTTGGCCCGCCTAATGCATCACCCACGATCCATCAGAACATATCAAACCTGGAGACTGTCGGTGGGCCAAGGGCATAGCTACAGAACCCCTTTCCAAGCTATACCTGAGGCAGCGGGGTTGGAGCAAAGGGGAATAGGCCCCTCCTGAGGAAGATGCACTCTGGGCTAGCCTGCCAGGCCCTGAGCCCCAGAGAGGAAAAGGGGCGGAGACAGCCTACAGGCTACAGGTCCCCGAGTAACCCGCTCCCCTGCGCTCCCGACCAAGCCAGAGAAAGAACTTGGTCCTCACACATCCCAGCCCCCAGTCACATCACACCAGCAGGTCTAGAAGTGGGTGGATGGCATGAGCTGGCTTAGAAAGGAGGCTATATATATATATATATATATATATATATATATATATATATATATAATTTTTTTTCCATGATCCTTGTTTTTTTCCATGACCCTTGTTAAAGGTGGGAAGGCAGACTTGAATCAGAACCATCACAATGAATATAAGGACCCCTGCTATGGGATTTCATAGGAATTTGGGGCTCAGCTCCAAATACAGCGTTAGCAAGTGGGACTTTATAACCAAGGGGGATAGTGGATGGAAAATGACCAAGGAGAAGCCTCAGTGGTGTAGGGGGTGGGGTTCTGGCTAAAGCAACCTCATAGGATTCTTGCTTGAAGACAGGCCAGGGGGGATCAGACATCATCTGGGGTGGGGGACACTCGATCAGATATCAGGGGAGGCTCTTGCCAAACTGACTTGGCAGGGTTCTTGCTAAAACCAGATTTTACAAGGAAGGGCACAGATGCGCATCAGAGAAGTTTCAGGAGCCTGACTGCAGTTTGGTCAAGCAAAGAATCTTTGCCAAAAGGAGGGAGGACTAGGAAACAGCTGGGAGCATCAGCAGGGATGGAGTGCTCTCCCCGCATTAGTGAGGGAGACTTGTGCCCATTTGAGGTGCTTGCCCTGGGTCACACGGCAGGTGAGTGGCATCCAGGCAGAACCTCGGCAGGAACAGAGACTGGCTTGTAGGACAAGAAGGAAGCCGACCCAGAGAAGGTGGAGGACTGGGCAGCCTGCCTTTTCTAGTTGCCTCTCCTGGAGTATTAACATTCTCTACTCCCTACCACCTTTATCCAAGATAACCTGGCTCTTATTGGTGCCTGGGCTTAGGGCCTGGAAGATTCTCAGCTTCTGCCAGGGGGTGTTAATACTAGAACCTTAACAATTTGCTTTTCTTAGAAGGGCTTGGGCCTGGGGTCAGTGGCTCCTTGGTGCCACTAGAGGCTTCCTCTTCCCCCTTAAAATTTTGACACAGGGCCCAAGGGCCCCCTGCCCAGGAAGAGGAGGGATCCCGTAGTGGCTGGGGTGTCAAGCCTGAGCTGTCCAGGCTCTAGGACCCCCTCCCCTGGGCTGGCAGCTCCAAGCCAGCTCTGAAGTGCCAGTCTGTACCCCACCCCGCAATGTTTGGGGGTGACCCTCTGAGGCACCCATGTCCCCTCCCCTTGCCCAACCCTCCTTTCCCCTGCTGCCTGGGCTGGGAGGGAACTGCGCTGGGAGGGCAGGGAACAGGCCACGCTGCTGCGTGTACGGAGAGGCCTCAATTTCACAGGGCTTGCTCCTGAGTGAGTTTCGCATAAAAGGATTAAGGCGAGAGGAAGTGCAGAGGAAATGGGATGTTGGACACCTTGTTAAAGTGGCTGTCAAGGCTCCCAGAGCGTGGGTGCTAACTCTATTCCCTGCCTCCGCTGAGAGCAGGCCAGGCCATTACCTGAGTGATCAAAGATAGGACGGTGTGAGTCAGCGCCCAATGACCCAGGCTGGGGTGGATGGGCCAGAGCGGGGAGCCCCCCCCCACTCCCACCCCTCTCTCTCAGGCTTCATTTGGGAGGGCATTCCAAGGGGTCAGGGAGAAGGAGAAATGGAGGCTCAACAGTCTTCCCACCTGGGGTGGGGGCTGGGGGCCTTCTGACTTAATGATGTGCGGATTATCATTTCCTCCCTTATCTTAGCACCGAGGGACATTTTTTTTCCTGAGCCCAGGGAATTGGCTCAGTTTGTGAATGAGTCTGATCAGATCAGCACTTTTCCTAAAGAGATAAGGGGGTTATCAGTATGGGGGAAGTACTTTGGGAGAGGGGGTAGAAGGGCCCCCTAAGGACTTGAGGTTGGAGCGGGGAAGGGACATACTGTGGGGAGGGTCCCAGTGACCTTCGGGCCCAGGCAGCTCACACACCCGAGCAGGGAATCCCTGCCTGGACTACCCCCCTGCCCACTTAACCCAGGTGATTCCTCTTCCTTCTCTAGAGGACTGATGGCTGGGTTGCACATTCAGGTCCCCTGGGAGACTTCAAACACTTACCCGTACCCAGCACCCACTGGGGCGGGATGGAACCGGATTCTTGGGGTGGGGCGGCTCAGATATTGTCTTGGTTTCCAAAGCCCTTGTGGTGATTCCCAAGTGTGGCCTGGGTTAAGCTCTCTTAGCCCCAGAAGCTCTCCCTCAGGTCCCCTGCTGGGGAAGATACCTACCCTCTCTGTTGCCTCTGCTTCCTGGGGCGTATGTCTGTGAGTCACCCCTACCCCATGGTGGTTTTCTGTTTACCTGTCTATCTAGACCTCCCACCGCAGACTGTGAACATCCTGAGTGTAGGGGCAAGGGGCACGCGCCATTGTCGTCTGGAGCTTAATCCTGCGCGAGGTGGGTGGTCAGGCTGTAGAAAGCAGGACGCAGTCTCTTTCTATCTCTACTCCCTTTGAAGGGGCTGATGAGCTAGTGCGCAACTCTTGTAACTGCGCTTTGAGCACATTACCCTCCAAGATGTGTGGATGTGGACAGAGGTCACAGACAGTCCCTCCTCTTGCCTCTTGCTGGGGGGGGCATCAGAACAACGCCTCCTCTGTTCCCCTACCACTACCCATTGACTTTTAAATGGGTGAAATGAGAGTTCAGATCAGGAGTTTGCAAACTTTCTGTAAAGGGCCGGAGCATTTAAGTATTTCAAGCTGGGCAGGCCACACAGTCTTGGGCGTCATAGCGCAAAAACCTCAGGGACACATAGCTAAGTGAGCGGGCAGGGCTATGCCCCGGTGACCTGTACTTACAGACTTACAGGGTTCCCACTTCCTATGATGTTCACAGATCACAGACTTTCTTCTGGTGACTTCTGCAGGATTCAAAAAGTCATTCCTTGCTAGAGACCATAGAAAAACCGGATGGGCAGGTAGATTTGGTGCTTAGAGGCTGGCATTTGCAGATTCCTGACTCAGAGGAGATTGGCGCTGGTGGTTTCCCAATTGCTAGCTTGATGTTGAACACGGCTCCGCACCCACGCGGTCCTGAGCTCCCCGGGGCCCCCAGGGCCATGCTAGCTGCCCCCCTCCCCCCCCCCGAGATAAGATAAAGGTGTGTGTGTGAGCGGATGCAGCCGGGAAGCCCCGATCCCTGCGGGGAAGGGGGCGGGAGCGTGAAGGCTGTGAATCCCAGGGACACGCTGATAAGTAATGTGGCTTCACTTCAGGTCATTTCCTGAAAGTCAGATCCACTTTGCACGTAAGGACAAGAGTGGGGGCTTCAGAATTCACTCTGGGGGCCTCCAAATTAAAAGCCAAATAGGATGTAGCTTTTGCTGGGGCTGCGTCTTCATCTGTCAAGAGCGGTTATCTTCACGGTCCTCCCCGGGGGCCTGCTACTGTCAGTCACCCGGCCAGGGGCCCGCATTGTTACCTCCTCCGAATGGCACACCCAGCAGGGGCCTGTGTCCTCTGCTGGGCCCAGGATCCCAGTGCTATTCACGCAGGGAGGGAGGTGAGATCCGGAGCCCCAGTGGGTCTTTCAAGGAAGCTCCTGCTTCTGGCCCAAACTCCCTGCCATGGCCTTGCCCTTGGGGACTTTGCCAGACCCCCTGGAGGTTCTCTGTGGAGAAAAGGTTGGGGATTCTCCATAAAGGCCCAGCTCTCTGGGGCAGGGAGGGCCACAGTGCAATGCCCAGAAGCTGCCTGCTCCAGCCTCTGGAAGAGGGATGGAAGGGAGGCAGAAAGCTAGATAGTGGCACAGAGAGGACCCTAAGAGCAGGGGTCTCCGAATTACCCTCTTGGTTCTAGTCCCACCTCAGACCTCAACTTGCTGTGTTACATTCAGCCAATCGTTTCACCTCTCTGAGTTTTGGCATCTTCAACTTGGACAGTCTTAGCAGCCATGCCCCTCTCAGGATTTTGTACATTTTAAGGCTAACAGCTCTCAGAGGGACGAGGCTTGGAAGCTTCCTAGGGCTGTTGCTTCGTCCCCCTCAAGACCCAGAACTCTCAGACAAATTGGCATCATAGAAAAAAGACACTTTGTAATTGGAACACAAGGCTATATAAGATTCCTCTCCTCACTTGTGTGAGCTCTGGCAAATTCCCCTCTCTGAGCCTCGAGATTCTCCTCCGTAAAATGGAGATAACATCTTCCTTGGGGGGTGCCTGGGTGGCTCAGTGGGTTAAGCCTCTGCCTTCGGCTCAGGTCATGATCTCAGGTTCCTGGGATCGAGTCCCGCATCGGGCTCTCTGCTCAGCAGGGAGCCTGCTTCCCTCTCTCTCTCTCTCTGCCTGCCTCTCTGCCTACTTGTGAACTCTGTCTGTCAAATAAATAAATTAAATCTTTAAAAAAAAAAATCTTCCTTGGGCTGTGGTGACAAGTCTTGAGGAATGTGAAAGTACTTTGCAAACATCATGGGCCACACATAATCACCCAGGTTTCTATATCCCTGCCTCCCTCCAGCCCGCCACAGGGCTCTCACCCAGTCCTAAGGCCATCATCCCCCAGCCCACCCCAGCCCCAGGCCCTTTGTCAATGTCAGAGTCTACCCAAGACTTACTAGTCTTGATTCACTGGACAATGAGGGCTCTTTTCCCACTGATTCACACCATCCTGGGGGCTCCTCACCAAGCGAGGCCAGGATGCAGCTTCCAGCCCTGTTCTCACTGCCCAACTACCCCGGCCCATCACCTCCACCCGCATGCTGTCATCCAAGACCTTGAACCTGGCTTCCCTGCCTTGCTGTCTGACAGCCCCATGCCCCCAAGGCTATTGAAGTTGAATGAGGAGAGAGAATAGGCCTCCACCCCACCTTCTCCCGAGCCTCTTGCTCATGGGTATCGTGCCTTCCTGGTTAAAAAAAAAAAAATTTTTTTCAATATTGTTTAAAAACTCTCAAGAGCAAAACATGCTCCTTAGGAAACTTTAAACACAAGAATGTACAGAAAAAGAAAGGAAGAAATGCCCATGGCCTCCCCTTCCCCTCCGCCCCCATCTCTGTGATGTGCCCAGACTTGGCCATGAGGGAGCCCACCTGGCTCAGCTCCACTCCCAGCTCACAAGCAGCAAGGCGCAGGGTGCTGTGCCCTGCACACAGTAGGTGCTCAGTACTTGCATGCCAACAGTTGAGGGTATATTTCCTTGGCCTTAGGTATAATCTTGTTGAGAACAGGAGGGATGTAGTTGCCTTGTTCTTGGAGGGCCAACAGGATTGAGATACCATTAGGGGTTCAGAAATCAAGATGGGGAGTGGAATGACTCCATGACAGCCAAATAACAGTCCTTTAAATGATGAGATGAAGACAGGGACTCGCAGGCCCTGGTTCTTTTCTGGGGGTAGAAAGTGGTACATTGTCTGTTCTGAATGCAGTTTTCATTCATCCATGCACTTGGCAAATACTCACTAAATTCCCACCGTGGCCAGCCTCCAGGAGTGGGAAGTGGAATTGGAAGGGCAGTGAAAGGAAAGAAACTATTAAAAAGTCAGGACTGCTGACTAGAGGCTGAGTGGCTGGCTCTTTCCGAGGGTGGGCGAACAGTATAGGCAGGACCCTCAAGCTGCCGCATCTTGCATTCCCCCCAACAGTGCTCCGCACCCCCACCCCCCACCTCCCCTCTCCCACCCCCGCACTCTCCAGGGTCCTGGTGGACAGAGAGTGTGGGCAAGGCCCATACTCAACCTCCCTAACCCTCCTTAACCCGTTTACCGTTCCCTTTGCTAATCTTCTCCATGTGGAAGCTGGCCTGGCCGCTGGAAGTCTGTGGGTTGGCTCCCGAACCCCAGTGATGCTGGTGGGGGAGACCAGGGAGGTCACTGGTTTGATCTGAGTTAGCCCCTCTGGCCCTGGAAGGTAGGTGAGAAGAAGAGGGAATGTAGTTTAGGTTAAAAAAAAAAAACCTTTGTGGCTGAGAGTTCATGACTAGAACAGCCTGATGGCTAGGCCCCAAACCAGCAGGTAGAGTGACAGGCAGGTCCCAGGACCTGGCAACCCTTCTGTGCCCTGAAGAAGGCTTATGGTGATGGGGGAAGCTGCTGTTCCCTCCCCAGGCTGGCCTCCTGAGGCTACTAAGTCTGGGGTCTCAGAGAGAGAACCTAGGCCTGGGAACTTCCAGAATGGGAGGGGGTGAATTCTCACTACATGCCCCCCCCCCAGGCCTTAATGTCTACTGCCCCCAACCTCTGCCAGGCAGCCCCATGCCAGTTCAATGCCAGCACGAGGCACTGAGAATGAAAGGACGATTAAGTAGGTCCTACCCCTGTGGACCTCAGCAGGACACAGAGACTGTTCAAGGCAGTATGAGCAGTGCCGTGGAGATCGTGTCTGCAGATAGGCTGTAGGCTCAGAGACAGGAACAGCTCCCTCTCTCTGGAATTAGAGAGAAGAAGGGGGTATCAAGCAGGGTCTTGATGGTTGAGTAGGAGCTTGCCAGGCAGAGAAGTCGTGGGAGGGCATCTTGGCAGAGACAAGCATGAGCAAAGCATGCAGGGGTGAAGGGAGCTGGGTTTGAGAAGCCATGAGGCCAGTGTACAGGAGTGGAGCCAGAATGCCCATGTTTGAATCCAGCTTCACTTTTGGGCTATGTGCTTCTGGGCAGTTTGCTTAACCTCTCTGGGCCACCGTGTTCTCATCCGTTAACAGGTGCTGATCGTAGTTGTAGTAATCATTAATGAGGCTTGCCAGGTACTTTTGGTTATCTCCCCTTTCAGGCACAGGTAGGACTGCGTGTCCTGTGGCTCCTGTGGTTAGATAGAGCCACGTGACTAGTCCAAGCCAATGAGCTATGAGCGCAAGTGTCAACGCTGAGCCTCAATGTTAGTGGGAGAACCTGAGGAGCGCTCGCTCTCTTTTCTTCTGGCACAGTGTGGTGCCCACAAAGATTGTGATGTGGTTATCCCCAGGTCTCCCCAGTGAACCGAGTCCTTGACAACGCACACTGGATACATAGCTTTAGCAAGACATGAGCCTTGGTTGTTAAAGTTGCTGAGGCTGGGGAGCTGTTTGTTACCACAGCACAACCTAGCCCGTGTTGACTGGGGTTTGTGACAGACACATGAGTTAATACAGGGAAAGCACTCTACACAGAGCTCTGGGACTTTACACGCAATACAGGGTAGCTGCTAATATCATTGGCATTGCTGGAGAGGTGGAGCGGAGTGGCCTCAGAAGATGCTGCAAAGGGAAACAGAAGGCTGCTCATGAGAGTCTTAACTATCCAGTCCAGAAGCTTGGGATTATTCCTGGAAGGAGTGGAGGAGCATTAGAGATTTTTTTTTTTTTTCTTACATAGACCCCACGCTAGGCGGGACTTGAACTCACAATGCTGAGATCAAGACCTAAGCTGAGATCAAGAGTCAGACACTTAACTGACTGAGCCACCCAGGTGTCCTAGAGATTTTTTAAAGTAGAAGAATGACATGCTTTTAGACCTTTCACGCCAGGACCTGGCAAACAGTAGGCATTTAATAAATATTTCTTGAATGAATGAATGAAGCAAGCAAGCAAGCAAGCTTGGAGGAAGAGGAACCAGGGAGGAGGCCGTTTCAGCAACCCAGGTATGCCCTGGTGAGGACCAAACCCAGGCAGGTGCCGGCAGCTGGGTGGGACCCACAGCCAGGCACTGGGCTTCCGTGCCCACCCCCACTTGCCCACCCCCCGCCCAGCCGGGGCCGGCAGCTTTGTGGGCACTGCGGCTGGTGTGTGGAGCGCACAGTGGCGCCTCATAACTCACTGTGGTTATGATGAAGCGGAGCGCTTGTTTGGGAAGACAGCCACTCTGACACCCAGCAGCCCCCAGGGCCATTGCTGATGTTCCTCCTCCACCATTCATGCTCAACATGCCAGCTCCTTCCCCCACACCCTACTCCACACACCCCCCATGGCACCAATCTCCCCCGCCACCCCATGCACACACCCCTCCGCCTGCCTCTCCATGCTGCAGCCACAAGAAATTTATAGCAGCCCCAGACTGCTATGGGCAAATACTAATAAAATGCTGTTTTGCTGCAATTTGTTTAATTGGCCACAGAAGAGACGTCTGGAACATGTGCAGGCTCTGCCCGCACCCGCCTGCCCGCCCGGCTTGTAGATGCGCTCTCATCCCTGGGTCTTGTCCCCCTGGCTGTGACCACTGAGCGTGGGACAGTAGGAAGCAGGGAGACAGGAGGAGACGCAGGAGGCTGCTGGGCTGGGGAGGGCAGGGATGAGCCTACTTCTGCTTATTTTTACAACCCTTTCCTGGGCTCTCCACCCACAAACCTCGGGATCCTTGTGATCAGCCGGACTTCCCCGGGTTCAAATCCCACCGCTTCCTCTTAGCTGTGTGACCTTCGGCAAGCTGCAGAACTTCTCTGTGCCCCCTCATCTGTAAAATGGGGGTGAGAATAACAGCACTGTGAGGATAAAGTGAGCTTATCCATATGAAACACTCAGAGCAATGCCTGGTCTGTAGGAAGCACAAAAGCAATGTGAAACATTTAGACTGCTTGGGTTCTAATCCCAGCTCTGCCATTTGCCAGCCATGTGACCTTGTGCAAGTTACTGAACCACTAGGGAGCTCAGTTTCCTCATCTGTGAAATGGGGACAATAATTACACCTGCCTCCACAGTCATGTAAAGAGTAAATGAGTTAAATGACTTAAAGGGGTTAGAACAGAGCCTGGCATGTGGTAAAGCTACAGAAGTGTGGGGTGTTGTTGTTCAACGGACTTGGCAGTAGAGTGAGCTGGTCCTCTGAGCTAGGGTGTTTAGGAAGCCTTTGGATCCCATGTTCCTTCACTGACGTGAGTACTGACACAAAGGTGAGTCTCAGCGGTGGGAATTCCCAATGGTAAAAAGTTCCAGCTCTTTCCCGGTGTTTTGAGGCCAGATGGTGGGCAGGGTAGTGGAAGACCCTCGCAGAGAGTCTCAGGGGTTGGGGGGGTGCACTGACCCTGCTGCAGCTCCCCAGACAGAGCCCCCTGGGGCTGGGCTGCCACTTGTGGGGTCCTCCCAGCCTCCCAGCTGCTCCCCCTCTGGCCCCTGGCACCCACCCCCCAGGGGTGGGCACCTTGCCACCCACCAGATGGCACCAGCAGAGGCTGGGACATAGGGGTGGGGTGGGGAGGGTTAGGCCAGGCTACGGGAGCTAGGCACCCAGGTCTTAGGACAGATGGGCTCATGTCTTTTCCTAGCAGGGGATTCCTGGGGACAGGTTGGGGGCAGACCCTGCGCATGACAGAGCTGGGCTTCATGACTTCCCCATGTGGGGGCCAGAAGAGTCATGAGTCCGGAGTCCCCAGGTGGGTCCCTTCCCTTCTCCGAGTCCGTTCCTCATCTGGAAAAGAAGGGCTTGTGTTAGAGGATTTATCTGATAACCCCAGTCCAGCTGTTAGCCTGACTCCTGGAGCACAGTGATGACTCAGTGGGTGGGTTCTTGTGGTTATTATTTCACAACAGACAAAAGGTTGAAACTGTGGCCTCAGGGGTCAGATAGCCTGAGCTCACATCCTGACTCTACCACTTTTCGGCTGTGTGACCTTGGGCAAGTGACTTAACCTCTCTGTGCCTTGTTTTCCATCTGTGAATGAACTAATGATGCAAGGTACCCCAGAGGGTGTTGTGAGGAGTAAACAAAACAATATTGGATCCTTACTTTGTGCCCTGTCAAGTAGGTACTATTTTTTTTTTCATTGTTCAGTTGAGGTGAACCCTCTTGCCCAAGGTCTCATGGCCATGGAAGTGGTACTCTGGCGGCATTCTCAGCCACTGTGGTCCAGTGTTCTCCATCTAACCCTGTCTCCCCCTTACCCGGAGCTCATGGGGGCTGACTCTCTGCTGCCCAAAAGATGCGTGCATAGACGGTTATGTACACACGCACACCCACACACATGTGTGTTCCGTGTGTCTCTGGTAGCCTTGGCCCAGCTGTCTCAGGAACCTTTGGCCAGAAACCAACCCCCACCCCCACCCCCGACCTTGAGGTCATAAATGCTGGGGTGTGCCCCTGGTCCACAGAAGGATTACAGTTACAGGAGGCCTGAAGTCGGACCCCCCTGGGGTCAGAGTCTGGTGGACAAGTTGCTTAAACTGCTTCCCTCGCCTGCAGGATATGGAGATGGGGTTTGAGGAGATAGCAGCCCTGAGGCATCTTCCTCCGGAGGGCCCGGGGGGTTGAAGGAGAGCCCCAGGGCCAGGCAGCCGAGTTTGAATGCGGGCTCCCCTTCCGGGAATCCAGCGGTATGCTCTTGGACACGTAACCTGCTCTCTGTACCTCACTTTCCTTATCTGTAAGATGGGGCTGATGACCACAGTGTCTGCCTCGCCAGGGTGCTATGAAGGTTAAAACTGAGTTCATCCCTGCCAAGTGCAGAACAGGGCGCAGCACCCAGGCCTTCCCTGTCTCTGGGCCGCCCCATTTCTCCCTCCCAGGGGTGGGTTCTATGATTCTGCTGGACTCTCAGTGGCCAGGGCGGAGGCTTGCCTCTTCCCAGTGCCCGGGAGCCACGCACTGGATGCTTGCTGCTTTGTGGAGCAGACAAGCAGCCTGAGCTGGGCCTGGCCTACCCATGTAGGGTTCCGTGGAGGACATTGCCCTTGCCTGGGTCAGAGGCAGCCCTGTCCTCGCCCTGCCTCAGGGAGGGGGCCTCACACTGCAGCCTGGTCAGGTGCTCTGTGCTTCCCGACCCTCCAGACTCTTCCCACGGCCTCCTCCCTGCAGCCTCCAGGCCTCCTCCGACTGCTCCCTCCCCAGTTCAGGCCTAATCTCCTCAAGCACGCCCCCAGTGTCTCCCCCAGTTCCTGGCCCCCACCAGCCTTTCCCACGCCTCCCTGGGGCTGCTCAGTGGAGTGCAGACACCCTTTCTGGCCAAGGCCTTCCCCCGCGAGGTGAGAGCCTTCCTGAGGCAGCCTCCATCTCACTGTCTGGAAGAGAATAGGAGACCCCAGAAGGGGGAAGGGGGTCACCTCTCAGGGTCCCGAGTGAAGACAGCTGGGGGAGCTGGGGCTCAGGAATTCAAGAAAGAAGGGAGGCAGAGATGTCCTCCGTCTGGGCCCAGAACCGAGCTAACGTGTCCTGTCCACAGCTGGGAACATCACCCTTTTCAAATCTTGGGCATGAAATGGAGTGGGGAGGGGGGAGGGCAGAGTCTGATGCAGCCAGCTGTGGCGAGCAACAGCTGGGTACACACCCCAGGATGCATGGTCCCACGCCCTCTGCCAGGGCCCAGCAACTGCCAGGGGGGTCAGTGCAGGGGCTCATGAGCTGGGGGCAGGGGATGCTGGAAAGTAGAGGCCTGATGAGCACTCAGCTAGCCCCACAGCCCCAGGCCTCCTCCTCTGGGAGGCCACCTGGACTTAGGCAAGGATGCCCTGTCTGGTGACTTTAGGATTTCTATAGAGGCAGCCTCATCTGCCACTCTCCATCTCCCGGGGTGGCCTGCCTGTGTGGCAGCGGGAGGTGGGGAGTGGGTGTGCCCAGGATAGGACAGGCCCCAGGAATGGGTGGGGAAGATAATCATTAAGAACAAGCCCCATCGAAATAACAAAAAACCAGAAACAAGCAAAGAATAAACATAGAAATTGTGATGTGGCCCTACAGTAGAGTACCACGCATGCTTTAAAACGGAGAGATCAATGTGAGTGACGCTTGGTAGATAATGTCCAGGTTTTTTTTGTTTGTTTGTTTTTGTTTTTTTTTTTAAAGATTTTATTTATTCATTTGACAGAAAGAGAGAGAGATTACAAGTAGGCAGAGGCAGGCAGAGAGAGGAGGAAGCAGGCTCACCGCTGAGCAGAGAGCCCGATGCGGGCCTCGATTCCAGGACCCTGAGATCATGACCTGAGCCGAAGGCAGAGGCTTAACCCACTGAGCCACCCAGGCGCCCAATGTCCAGTTTTTAAGGAAGTCACAAAAGAATTCACAAAGTATGAATGCCATTATAATTAGCTCAAAAATATGTGAAATCAAATGATATGTTGTTTAGGACTTATCCATATGTGACAAAACGATAAAGAAAATAAGAACAAAATTAAGGAACTTGGTTACTTCCAGTGAGAAGGGTAAAGGTGGTATGTGTAGGAGCTTACACAAACTTTGGAAGTTCTGGAAATAGAGTATTCTTAAAGCAGATGTGAGTACAGGGTTACTGTATTATTATTATTATTATTATTCACACAGTATATGTATATTCTTCGCATTTTTGTACTGATATATTTCTTTTATAATACAAAAATTAAAGGTTTAAAATGTGTATCAAGAATACTACAAACATTAAAAGACAAAAGTCCAAGTTAAAAAAAAAAAAAGAACAACCAGGATGGGCTCTGTGACCTCTGTTCCCTGTCCCCGTCGGCTCTCTGCCCAAGTCCCTCTGAGGAGTTAAAGGAATCCGGGAAGAGAGAGGATGTTGTCAAGCACTGGTTTCCTCACATTCACTGAGAACTAGCCTCAGAAAACCAGAACACGCAGGCACCTGGGGGCACCGTCGGTTAGGCGTCCCAATTCTTGGTTTCAGCTCAGGTCATGATCTCAGGTTCGTAAGACCGAGCCCCACTGAGCATTGAGCCTGTTTGAGATTCTCCCTTTCCCTTTGCTTCTCCCACTCCTGCACCAAGTAAATAAATGAATCTAAAAACAAAACAAAACGGGGCGCCTGGGTGGGTCAGTGGGTTAAAGCCTCTGCCTTCAGCTCAAGTCATGATCCCAGGGTCCTGGGATGGAGCCCCACATCGGGCTCTCTTCTCAGCAGAGAGCCTACTTCCCCCTCTCTCTCTGCCTGCCTCTCTGCCTACTTGGGATCCCTGTCTGTCAAGTAAATAAATAAAATCTTAAAAAAAAAAAAAAAAGTGGAACACAGGTCTTGCCTTCATGAGCTACGTATAATGGAAGAAACACACAGAGGCAAGTTTCCAGGCAGTTCCAAGCCCATGTTGTAAGGACTATGACAGTTGTGTGCAGAAGCTCAGACAGAGAAGCAGGGCACCAAACTTGGTAGGGGCAGAGGTCAGGGGAGGCTCCCTGGAGAAAGCAGCACCAAACTGAGACCTAGAGGATGAGGAGGACCTGGCCACTAAAGGAGCCAGGGCAAGGAGGAATGTTCCCGACAGAGGTCGGCACTGGCAAAGGCCCAGGGCACTTCAAGGAGGGGCATCCCAAGGAGTCCAGAGTTCAGGGTGTCCAGGAGTGGCTAGAGTTAAGGTTGGAGTGGTGGACGGAGCTAGGTCACCGGGGAATTAAGACATTGGAACTTCATTTTGAAGACCTTGGAGGGCCTGGAAGATTTAAGCAGAGGAGGGACAAGTTCAAGATCACTCTGATTGCAACGGGAGAGCTGGAGAGGTGGTCCCGTGGGTGACAATGGCAGCAACACAAGGCGTCCCTGTTACAGGGACAACACAATCTGTCCCTGTCAGAACTTGATTTTGACCAAGGCTGTTTTCAAGGGTAGTGAAGAGTTAAGGGCCACAGGGGCCGTGCCCATGCTAAACAGGTCAGAGGAGAGGGAGCACCCTCCTTCTTGGAGCCTCGAGAATGTTAGCCCTCAGAGCCAGGGGACTGGGTTTGAAGTCCAGCTGTGCCCTAACATGGATGCTGTCACCCAAAGATCTGTATCTCTGCACCTCTGTTTCCTTGTCCATAAAATGGGAACAAGAATAAGGCTCCAGCTCTCCATCCCCCAGGCCAGTGTGGGATCAACAGATGGAATAGACCCAAACCATCGCTGAGAAGAAGTGTCATTCCTTTGCCAGGGGTTGAGGTCCACTGGGCCCTGGTCAGAGGATTTGTTCTAAGGGCTCGTGCTTTTGGGATCAGGCAGACCAGAGTTCAAGTTCTCATTCTGCCATTTCCTGGCCAGGCACCTTTAGGCAAGGGCATAACCCATCCAGGACTCAGTGTCTGGTAAGCAGGATAGATGCTCCTGCCCACAGGGTGAATGAGATCACTGTCTGTGCCTGACAGGGGCTCCGGCACTGACACCCGTGGCTGTGGGAGTGGCCCTGAATCATTTGGTCAAGTTCGTCCCCGCCCCAGATGAGCAAAGGCCCTGGCCATTCTTAACAACCATCCATCTTCCCAGCCTCTCAAGAGATCTTCATTGCCCCCCCACCCCCATCCCTTCCATCCTGCAGCTGCCCTGTGGGGGAGGGGGCCCCAAGTCCCCAGCCACTCAGGCCCAGATAACACACACACACACACACACACACACACACACACACACACACACACATTGGTGGGGACACTGGCCCGCGGAAGCTTCCCAGATAAACGCCGCCTGCCCCAGATAACCGAGGCCTATCAGCCTGTCATCTTGTTCTCTAAAACCACGTTGCTGGTGATAAAAGGATTGTGTGGGGCTGTATCTGCCCAGCCCAGGTGGGAGCTTCTCGCAAGTTTTTCTCTCCCCTCCTCCGCCCCTCCATTAACGACAAATGTTTGGCCCCTTCTGGGACAAATCAGTCCTCCAGCGGCCAGTCTCAGCCAGTCTCCCCACTCAGCTTCCCCGCCCTCTCGCTCTAGCATCCCTCTGCAAGAGGGCCATTTGTCCCCTTTGTTGGACTTCCACAGGAAGAGAGGAGGGGGGCCGACATGGGATGAGGCAGTGGCAGACAGGCAAGTTCTGTTTGGGGGTCTGTGTGGTTCTTAAGGCATGGCGTGGGTGCCCTTGTCAGACCCTGATACCAGCCAGCATTTACCGAATGCTCATCAGGTACTAGTCTGGCTTACTGGACCCAAGGGGAAAGGCCTATAGTCTCCTTTGTTTGCATTTCACAAGTAGGGTAACTGAGGCTCAGAAGGTCACAGACACAACCAGTACATAAAGCTGGAATCGAAGACCAGGTCTGAAGGCTCCAAACCCTGTGCTCTTGCCCTCTCTAGATTCTTCCTGAAGTCCGTGCCTGCAGCTGGCCATTTCTGAAGCTTGGGGAGGAAGCAGGTGGCTGCTCTCCTAGGCACAAGCAGAAAAGTCTGAGCCATAGCTGGAATCTGGCTTTGGGCCGAGGTTACCTGGGCGTGAAGGAGTCCTTCTGCCCCCACCCCCGCAACCCTAGGGTCTTCCCATCTTGGGGCTGAAACGGCCCTGGAGGTCATCCAGTGCAAGGGTCTCAGAGAACAGGTGGGAGATGGAAACAAAGTGGAGAGGTGGGACGTGACCAGGATCGTCCAGCTCAGTCTGATGACTTTAGGGTCACGCAGTCCTAACTCATGGGAGGCCCAGAATTCTTCCCCTGAATGACTTAAAAAGGGTTACATAGGTCATTCAAGTAGAGCTGTAAATGGAATCAACCTGTAGTGAGGGCCTTTCCATTCCCCCGTGTTAGACAGTCACCGCCAAGTCCAGAAACTCATATACAACATAGCCACAGGCCCTCAGGAACCTGGAGACGCTGAAAGATGAGCCCGGGGCCGCCCAGATGGGTGCAGGATTTGCACACACTTCCTGGGACACATGCTCACACTGACACTCCCGACACTCTGTGGGACCCACTGTCCACCTCCCCCACCCCAGACCCCAGGGCTTCTCACTCTTTGCCCCCCATCCCTGCCCACACCCCACCTCCAGAATCACACCAAGCCAGGGAGCTCCACGCTGGGCTTCACAAGGCCCTGAATTTTTCATTCTTAAATGCTGGGATGCTCTTGTCTTCCTGCTTCGCCCAAACCCCTTGGTGGAGATGGATGGGGGCACGGAACACAGTTATCAGAAAGATTAAGCCGGGACTTGTCATTTTTTTATATCATGGAGCAGTCAGCCCTACGAGTGATGTCCTCCACTCCACCAGGATGAGTCCAGAACCTTTAGTGCCAGTAGTAAAAAAGACTATAAAAAACACCATCGGAGAAAGGGTAATGATGAAATTTAACTGCTCCCGATCACACACCTGGGGTCTGCTCACCGCCGAACTGGGGGGTTCGGCCACATCATCCTTTACTGCTGTGTCCTTGTCTCGGAGTTTAAGGTCCTTGCGCTGAACCAGAACATCGTGTCCACTGGCGAGACCCCGGGGCCCACCTGTCCTTCCCTGCCCTGCCTGGCCAGGAGCGCAGAGAGAGGGAGGCAGTGGGGCGCACCCCGTCCTGGGAGGCCCCAGGGTCTGTCGGCCTGGCCAGTGAGTCCCTTGGAGCTGGACCCGTGGGGCTCTGCGGGAGTGCTCCAGGAGGCTAGATGATGGCTGGCTCCGGTTTTCTTTCCTCCCTTTCTTCTTCCACCCCTCACCTCTCCTCCACCTCACTTAGTTGTGCCCAGAACCGTGTCACGTACAGAATGGCTCGCAGGTTCTGTCATCGCCCTTAGGACCTGGCACTCTGCTGAAGTCATTTCCATCCATCCAGCTACCCCTCCATCTGCCCCCACAGCCCTGTAGCACACTGCCCTTTTATCACTCCTGGTGCTCTCTTCTAGTACTGATATCCTTCAAAATAAGTGGCTCTCTCCAGCCTCTGGGCTTTCACACATGCTGTTCCCTCTGCCTGGAACACCCCTGGGCTAACTCCTACTCGTCAGTGCCGCTCATCTGTAACTTCCTCCAGGAAGCCCTCCCTGCCATTCTCCAGGTCTGCATTGGGCCTTCTTGCTGAGAGCTCCCTTGGCTCCCTGCATTTCCTCTTCAAGATATGTATCCTCACGGTGTAGGGTCATTGTTTAATTGTAAGTTCTGTGAGGGCCCCTGTGGAGGACACTATTCTGGGTCTGGGGATTTAGTGGTGAACAAAGCGGACAAAATCCCTGGCCTTCATGAAGGTCATGTTCCAGTCAAGGGAGTACAGCAGGACTGTCTATCACGTTCAACCTTCGTGGGCATTCACTAAAGGCGGGCTTGAGTTTAAGCCTCCAAAGGTAGGTAGTGTTCTCCCGATTACAACCAAGAGCCCTCGGGTCCCCCAGTGAGGGAACGCAGGGCCACGGCTTAAACCCAGGTCTCATGGGCACCTGGGCTGTGACATCTCCACCACTGCCTCCTCCTCGCTCACCTCGCTCAGGCCTCACCAGCCTCCTGGCTCATTCTTAGCACGCCAGGCGTGCCCTCGCCTCTGAGCCTTTGTACATGCTGTTCCCTCTGCCTGGAATCCTCTTCCTGCTGATAACCTTAGGCTCGCATCTTCACCTCCTCTAAGCCTCTGCTCAGATGTCATTTTCGCATGAGAGTCTTCCCGGATAAAACTGCGCGCGCGTATGCACGCGCGTGCACACACACACACACACACACACACACACACTCCTATGCTGCATACTCTGTATATCACTTCGGTGTCTATACTTACTAGAGTGTTAGTTCCCCGAGGCCAGGGGTTTTGCCAGTTCTGTTCATCGTCCCAGCTCCAGTACCTCTCCTAGGTACTCAGTAACTATCAGCTGGATGGATGGATGGATGGATGGATGGATGGATAGATGGATGGATGCGGATGGATGGATGGATGAACTGATGGGTACAAGACACATGGAGCTGAAATAAGGCTGAGTCTCTGCCCTGAAAAGCGGCAGAGTCCAGCCACGGGAGAGGGACTTCGTCATCTGAGTGGGGGGCATATTCTAAACAGAGGCGTGTACGGAGGAAGCGGCACCCCCAACACCTGTCCCCTCCTCACCTCAGGACACAGCTCTCTCGTGAAACACCCTTTCCCTGAACATCCTAGGCCGCCATTCTGTGGGCAGGGGGTGCCAAAATCGGCCCCAGGGGGGCAGGCTCGGAGGGGACTGTGTGAGCTGGACCCTGGCACAGTCTCCCACCTGTTCTGGAGCATCTCTGGGGGATCTGGGGAGAGGCAGGGCAGTGAAAGCACAGGATAGGGCGCCATCCCTTCCCTGCCCCCTCCCCTCCCCAGCTCTCTGGTGGCAGCAGCTCCTGCAAACAGAGCCTGCAGAGGGCCATTCCCCAGAAGCCAGAAGTGTCATGGCCAGCCCAAGACCTCACCCCTGACCCACCCCCCAAGACCCCTTGAGCAAGTCGCCTTCCCTCTCTGAGCCCCAGTGCTTCCTGTCCTATAAAAGGAGACGATTTGAATACACAAATCACTCCAAGTCTTTTCAAGTATGAGCATCCTCCCAAAATGTTTTTACTGAAGCATGTACATATGAAAAAGGACACACATATTCAAGGGTTTTTCTCAAAGTAAACACATTTATATGACCAGCACCCCGATCAAGAAATAAAACATTATTGGGTGCCTGTGTGGCTCAGTGGGTTAAAGCCTCTGCTTTTGGCTCGGGTCGTGATCCCAGGGTCCTGGGATCGAGCCCCACATCGGTCTTTCTGCTCAGCGGGGAGCCTGCTTCCTCCTCTCTCTCTGCCTGCCTCTCTGCCTGCTTGTGATCTCTATCTGTCAAATAAATAAAATCTTAAAAAAAAAAAGGTTAAAAAAGAAAAAAGAAATAAAACATTATCAGCTCCCCAGATAGACCCCTGGGGCTCTTCTCAGTTCTTATATCCCGCAAAGGTTAAGATTCTCCTGATTTTTAACGCTATAGGTTAAGTTTTACCTGGGTTTGTTTGTTTTTTTTTTTTTTTAACCACAAGGATCTCATTTCATCCTTTACAAAATGCTCTTTTTTTTTTTAGATTTATTTATTTATTTGACAGACAGAGATCACAAGTAGTCAGAGAGGCAGGCAGAGAGAGAGAGGAGGAAGCAGGCTCCCTGCTGAGCAGAGAGCCCGATGCGGGGCTCAATCCCAGGACCCTGGGATCATGACCTGAGCCGGAGGCAGAGGCTTTAATCCACTGAGCCACCCAGGCGCCCCTATAAAATGCTCTTTTGATTTCAAAAGTATCTGTGGTAGCTGGTCTCCAAGATTACCCCCAGTGGTGCTTGTTTGCTGGTATTCACACTCTTGTGTGGTCCCCTCTCACACTGAATCAGGGTGTTCTTTGTGACCAATATAGCAGAGGTGACAGTGTATGGCTTCTGAGGCTAGGTCATAAAGGGCATTGTGGCTTTGGCCTTGCTCAGTCGGATCACTACTCAGAGGAAGCTAGCTGCCATGTTGTGAGCCATCTTGTGGAGAGTTCCACGTGAAAAGGGACTGAGGCCTCCCACCCACCGCCAACACCAAGGCACCAGCCATTGGAGTGCGCCATTTTGGAAACAGAGCTTCCAACTCCAGTTAAGCCTTCAGATGGCTGCAGGCCAGGCCAACATATGATGGTAGCCTCAGGAGAGACCTAAGCCAGAATTGCTGGCCAAGCCACTCCTGAATTCCTGACCCATAGAATCTGCGAAAGATACTAAAAGTTTATTATTTTAAGCTACTCATTTGGGGGGGCGGGTAATTGGTTCACAGCAATAGACAAGGAATACAGTCTTTGTGAAGCAAATATCCAATGAACCAAATCTCCCAGGCTTTCAGTAACCCTTTACAGGAATCCCTTTAAAAATCATTTCAATGGCATCTATTACCACTTGAGAAAAGGACTTTTGTTGCAGTACGTGACAAAGACTTGGTTTAGGCTAAGGACTGCCATGATTTCAAGATCCCTCTCTGGTCTGAGGACCATGGGACTGGGCCAGGTTTGGGTTTAGGAACCCATCTCCCAGGAACCCAAGCTTAGGGGTCAAGCAGGCCTGCTGTGTTCATTCGAATCCTGGCGACTCTTCCAAAATCCTGTGTGACCTCACATGAGAAGCTGTACTTCTCTGAATCCCAGTGTCCCCTATCAGAAAACTCAGAAATGAGGTGACTTGCTCATAGGTTGTTGCAGAAGTGGAAATCAGGTATGCCTTGTCACTGCCACACTGGACACACTCAAGAGGCAATGCCCATGGTCACACCACAGCCTGGCCGGTCCTCCTGGGGGTGTTGTGGACGGAGGAGGCTGAGGTTTGGCCCTGTGTGCTGCCACACACCCTCCTGGCGTACCGGAGCCCTGACAGTGCCAGAAGGCCCAGGTGAGCCTAAGGCTCGTGACAGAACGTGGCGGGACACGGGGCTGCTTCCTCTCCCTCGTTAGTGTCGCCCAGGGGCCTGCGCCCTCCTTAGCAGAGGCCTGGGTAACGAAGGCCACAGCCTATTAATTGCGGTGACAGTGATAAAGGAAGGAGGGAGGCCGCTATTTGTCTTGCCCAGAACCTCTCGCATCATTCCAAGATGAATGAAAACTCATTTTCTGCTTTGATTCGGTCTAATTTCTCCAGGCCCCCTGGGCCTCCTCAGGGAGGGGAAGGGACTCTCAGCCCCCGCTGAGAAGGATTTGAGGAGAGGAGGAGGAGGGGTCAGGGGTCACGAGGGAGGAGGACAGGCTTCGCTGAGGGAACCAAGAGCTTGTGGGGGCCAGTGGTTGGAGCATGGATTCATTAAGCTTGGGCTAGCTGGTGGGATTCACAAACTAATCCTGTGGAGGAGGGAATCTGCTTTACCCATTGCACCAGTGAGGCAGGTGGTAGCAGAGAGAATGTGGCTTGCAGGAGGTCATACAGCTGGGAGGGACACAGGGGGCTTCAGCAGGGAGGGTCGGTCCAGAACCGCCAACTCCGGTCACTCATCGCCTTGCCTCCCACCTGGATGAATGACATCATCAGCATGGAAGCCCCTTGGAGGGGAAAGGGGCCTCCAGGTGAGGGAACTTCCACCCTCCCCACCCATCCCCCGACCCCGCTACCAGGGCTCAAGGAGAGGAAAGAGAGGGAAAAGGAATGAGGGTGGACCTTTTTTTGCACCAAGGAGCAAAGACTGGCTAAGAGCCTTGTTGGAATAGCCATTTTCTCTTTTGGAAAACGGAGCGAACCAGGCTGCCTGCCGGGACTCCAGAAGCTGGAAGGGTTGCAATTGGGAGGGAGTTTTAGGCGGTGTGATACCTGAGTAAGAATGCAGGCTCTGTGTTCAAGAGGTTTGGTATGAATCTGGTTCTGCTGCTGACTGCTGTGTGACATTGGGAAAGTTGCTTTGCCTCTCTGGGCTTCGTTTTCCTTATCTACAAAATGTAGTATCCATAATCTATAATAGTGGTACGCCCCTCCTATGATAATCAGTTAGCTTATGTAAAGTAGTGTGTTGATCGCCTCTTTCTGTAGACAGGAGTGTAGAGACTCAGCGAGGCTTGCAGCAGGTGGCAGAGCTGGGAGGCACAACCACGCCTTGCTCACGCCAGAGCCCAGCTCTTACCCTGCAAAATATGTAGGAGAAATGAAGCCAGTGAGTCAGAAACTGTAACGAAGGTATAAAAGGAGCTTCTACAGAAGGTCGTTCATTCACTGATATTTACCAAGCACCTACTAGGTGCTAAGCACTCAGAGATAAGAATGATGATGACAGTAACACAAGTGATAACAGCAACGTTGATGACAGTAATGATGTGAAAGTCATTGCTGACGTTTCCTGAGCTCCTACTATGTACTTGGCACGGAGCTGGGTATTTTGTATGCGGAGCTCTAGTCCTTATAGTAGTAGAGATCACACTGATTTCATGCACCTGAGTGAGAATTTGAACCCTGGCCTGACTTGGAAAAAACTGTAACGACAATGGTGATAGCTATCCTGGTGTGTGATGCGTGTTTTCTAGGTACGGAATGGTTTGCTAAGCACTCCAAATGACATCAGCTTGAGGAGAAGTGACAAGCTGTAGCCTCATTAAGCTGATTCATTCACCTGCTTCCAAGCTTACTGGGAGCAGAAGGCCTGGCTTTAGCCTCTTCCTGGATCACCACAGGCTGCCTGCAGGGTTAGACGGGCCTGGGTTCAAATCCTGATCCCACCTCTACTGTGGGACCCGGGCATGTTGCCATGTCCTTGTCTGTAGAAGGGGAAAATTGTACCCAAACCACAGGATTGTTGTAAACATCTGGAACATACCTTGTTGGGTGGGACTTTTTTTTTCTCCCACCAAATTGTGGACAAGGACATAGCAGATGCACTTGGGGTTTCAGGTCAAGGGATTCTGAGACAGACCAGCAGGAAAGGGGGAGTCTAGGGAAGAGAAGAGAAAGAAACCAGGAAGGATAGGAAAATGAGCTCAGATGGGGGCGTGGGGAACAACCAACAAACCAACCCAGAACCAAAAGATTGAGACACTAAGGGACACAACAGATACAAAAATGGAGACAAAACCCAGAAAGAATGAGAAAGAGGGAGATTTATCAGAAGCTGGAAAGATGCCGCCACGGAGAAAGTGAGTCAGAAGGAAAGGGTCCCTCAAGCCGCCGGGCAAGGACAGAGACAAAGCTCAGGCTCCCCAACCCTGGCCCCCAGCTGAGCA
The DNA here is from genome assembly GCF_902655055.1 of Lutra lutra. Classification (NCBI taxonomy): domain Eukaryota; kingdom Metazoa; phylum Chordata; class Mammalia; order Carnivora; family Mustelidae; genus Lutra; species Lutra lutra. The sequence continues at coordinate 36,586,254 of NC_062293.1, forward strand.
AGGCTTTCAGCCCAGCTCTGCTGCTGAGAACGAAAAGCCTCTTCTCCCACATTCGAATGAATTTGATATTCAATCAATGAAGATTAACTTGCCCAAGGTAAGGGGGTTTTTACATCCGTAAGGAAGTCAAATACGATTATGCAGATGAGAAAATTATCCTGAGATGAAGAGCGGCTCATATATGGTAATTCTGTGCAAGGGAGACTCCCACACTGATTAGCATATCTTCAGGACCAGAATGAGATGCAGGAGGCGAGGACCCAGCAATGGGCCCCTGGCGGGTGGGCTGTCCAGGAGTCCCACAGGGAGGAGTTGCGCCAAGGTGTCTGCTCCCTGAAGACCTTTTCTAGAAAAGAGATTTTGGGGGCGCCTGGGTGGCTCAGTGGTTTAAGCCTCTGCCTTCAGCTCAGGTCATGATCTCAGGTCCTAGGATCGAGCCCCTCATCAGGCTCTCCGCTCAGCGGGGAGCCTGCTTCCCCTCTCTCTGCCTGCCACTCTGCCTACTTGTGATCTCTCTCTCTCTCTCTCTGTCAAATAAATAAATAAATAAAACCTTAAAAAAAAAAAGAAAGAAAAGAGATTTTGGTCAGTGGAGCTTTGGTCAGTGAAGACCTTAATGAGAGCCTTGATCCTGCTGTGTCCCTTGCAACTCCCTGGATCTTGGATGCCTCTTCTCTCACGTGACAGTGCCCCAGAACAGGGCCTCTCAAACTTCGAGCTGAATACAGATGGCCCGGAGAGCCTCCCAAGATGCTGATTCTGATTCACTGGGTCCGCTTTCCTGACAAGTTCCCAGGTGATGCTGGTTGTGCTGGTCCCCTGGCCACACTTTAGAGGGCCCCAGGGCGGTGGTTCTAGTGTTGATGCTAATGTATAGACAGGGTTGAGAACCTCTGGTCCGAATGATGCCTGAGGTCTTGAGAAGTCCATGGAGCCGGTCCAAGTCTCCAGTCACCCAGACGCCACAGACCTGGGCCAGAGGCCAGGATAGGGTCCGTGGAAGAGGGACAGAGGAACAGAAGCTGGCATGAGTATCCCAAAGTGAGAATGGGCCGACGACCCTGTTCTGGGGCTGCTGGGGGGCCTGGATGGCAATTGCTGAAAACAGCTCTTCCTACATCGAGGTGCTGTATACAGATTCTCCCCAGCCCTTAGGTGGAGAGATAGTATCATTTCCATCTGCCACACAGGAAATTAGGATCAGAGAGGCAAAGTGATTTTCCCAAAGTTGAGTTAAGATTGAAACCCGGCTTGGGCTGAGCCCCCAGAGCCCAGGCTCTCCACCTAGCCATTGCCCCCTAGCTCCTGAGTGAGCTCATCCAAGAAAGTTAATGGCTGGACCCTAGACCCTAATGCCTGATCAAGGCAGGGAGTCCCCCCTTGCCTGCTGCGCCTGAATGAGTCTGACCTCACATGGTAGAGGGGAGTGAGTGAGGGCTTGGGAGCCCGGCTGCCCTGGGTTCAGATCCTAGTTCATGAACTCTAGTTCATGTGACCTTGGGCACATCCTGTTCCTTCTCTGATTGTGAGAAAGTCTCCTCTTGGGCCAAATAGGGAGGAGAAGACCAGCTCCCAGGGTTGCCAAAAGAAGGAGGGGAGGACAGGTAGCACGCATCTGGCCTAGAGTTCAGACGGAGTAAGTTTTTCCCTTGCGAGGGGACAGAGGCAGGCTGAGCCAAGGCTCCAAGATTCTAGAACTTGTGACTCTTTACTTCCACCTTCAGGAGCCCAGAACCTTGGCCAAGGGACCACAGGCTCCTCCTCCACCTTGTAGGTGTGACCGATCCGGTGCTTCCCAAGTAATGCATCTGGGCCTGACCCAGGCCTGTCTGGACTGAGTCCAGGCTTGTAACCACAGTATAGACGGCAGGGACCTCTGCCCCAGGACCCCACTAGGGCGGATCTCCTCTTCCTTCCCCAAGGAGACTGGCAGGACTGGTACCCCTCCCATAGCACGTGTCCCATTGCCTGTTGGTGAGCACAGGTGAGGCCTTGACTTTCCCTCTGGAAAGGGAGGCAGTGGGGCCTGAGCCATGTCCAGGGAAACTTCTAGCATCAGGTAGCCTTCCTTTCTTCCCCAGAAATTTGCCTCAGGGGCGCCTGGGTGGCTCAGTGGGTTAAAGCCTCTGCCTTCAGCTCAGGTCATGATCCCAGGGTCCTGGGATCGAGCCCCACATCGGGCTGTCTGCTCTGCAGGGAGCCTGCTTCCTCTTCTCTCTCTCTCTGCCTACTTGTGATCTCTGTCTGTCAAATAAATAAATAAAACCTTAAAAAAAAAATTTTGCCTCAGATTTCACCCTACATGGGGGGGTGCATTTTCAAGTGGGGCTGAAATCCAGCCCCTGATCTACTTACCAACCAGAAGTGGGGGTTGCCCCTATCCTTACCCCATGTTTCTTCTTTTTTTTAAGATTTTATTTATTTATTTGACAGAGAGAGATATCAAAAGTAGGTGGAGAGGCAGGCAGAGAGATAGAGGAGGAAGCAGGCTCCTCACTGGACAGAGAGCCCGATGTGGGACTCGATCCCAGGACCCCAGGATCCAAAATCATGACCTGAGCCAAAGGCAGAGGCTTTAACCCTCTGAGCCACCCAGGCGCCCCTACCCTATGTTTCTATCTCCATCTTGCTCCCTAGGATCTCCCCCGGCCAGCCAAGCTGAGCAAAGATGGGTGTGGGGAGAGGCAGAGAGAAGGGAAACTGAAGGGGTCAAAGCCAGAGCTGCTGGCCGTGTTCATGCTCACGTGTCTCTGTAAATGTGCTTCTCCACTGACATGTCTGTCAGTCTGTATGCTCTCATTCTGTCTCCCATCCACGCACGTCGGGTACTTGTCTGGGTCCCTGTGTGTGGGTGTCTGGGGATCACCGTGACCTGTGTGTGTTGGAGACATCTGTGTGTCTCTCGCTCTGTGGGTGCCTACCTGTCTCTGATGCATGTCTGGATGCGTGTGTGGGAGTTGGGGTGTGCCCTGTGTACACATGTGTCTGAACAGGAGTGCATGGTATATGGGTATGTGTGTGTGTTTGGGTGCGTTGTAGCAGTGTATATACTATGCGAGACTGGGTACTTGTACCTACGTGCACTTTTGTGTGTGTGTATGTGTGTGTGTGTCAATATATGTGGTGTGGAAGTATCTTTGTGTGTTTCAGTGTGTGGGGAGTGTGTACATCTGTGTCTGAGTGTCTGCTTATCGGCATCTGGAATTCAGGGCCGTGTATCTCTGTGTTGGCGTGGGCTGTGTCTGTGTGTGTGAGCACAAGTGTCCATGCGTGTGTCTCTGAGCATCCGTGCGCACGTCTGTCTGTCTGCGCGTCCGTGAGGGTCTGCACTTCTCCAGCATGGCTGGGCCCAGGCCCTGTAAATCCATCAACTCTGTGTGATTTTGTCAATTCTGACAGCTAACTTCAACATGACGACAAATCTGGCCCCAGAGGATATTAAGCAAAGACACATGAGCCTATAATTTTCTGCTTCCACGTGTGAGATGCTATAATAATCAAAAGAAAATGAGTTTCTAACTACCCCCGTTCTTTGTGCTGTTGCCTTCACGCCGGCTGAGCTAATTGAATCACCCGGCACACTGTATCAATGGTAACTTGGGTATTGGGGGGTAATCAGGCGTGCGGGGGGGACCAGCTTGGAGAGGTGCAGGGCTTTTGTGAAGGTCCCATCTGCCTCATGCACCAAAGCCGTCCGCCGCCCGCCCGCATTTGGCTGGACAAGTGAGCGAACGCAGGGCAGCCCCTCGCACAGGGGAAGACCCGGGATGGGGAGACCAAGGGGAGGGGACACCTGTGTCCAGATGCTGGGGTCCAGGCCCCTGGGTCCCAGGAGGAGAACTGTGCCAAAATAATAAAAGATCCAGACTCTAGAAGTGGGCCTACCTGGGTCCAGTCCCGGCGGATGGCCCTTATGTCATTTGACCTCTAGGGCTTGGTTTCCTCATGTGGCAAATGGGACAACCCCGTCTATCTCACAAGGGCATTCCAAGAAGTGCAAACCCATGGATTAAGCGCTTGCAGTGGCCTCAGAGAGAGGAGGCCCTTGGAAGTTGCGGTTTCCAGATGTTTCCAGGGCTTTCCCGTGCCTTGGCTGGCTGTCTCATCACAGCGTGAGCTAGGGCTCCTTACCCATTCTGTACCTGAAGAAACAGGCTCAGGGGTGAAGCCACTTGGCCACCCGTGACACAGCTCTCTCTAAATACAGTTGTGTGTGGTGATTTGAAGCAGGATGTGTGTGTGTGTGTGTGTGTGTGTGTGTATGTGTGTGTGTGTTTCCAAAGAGGGAAGAGGAACAGTTTCTGGTAGCTTCTGGAGGTCCTCCCCACAACAGTCCTGTGACTCAATAAAAATAAGAATTGCTCACCCTCATGTAGCACTTACCAAGGGCATTTACGGTGTATGAACCCGTGTAACCCTCACACCGAGTTTATGAGGTACAAATGCAATTACCTGTTTCACAGATGCAACAACAGTGCAGAGAGGCTGAGGGACTTACCCAAGGTCGTGTGACTGGCAGGTGGTGAAAGTGGGCTTCAAGCCTAGGAAGTCTGTCTCCACAGTCTTCATTTTTTTGCCCACCACCAGTTCTTCAAAGAGCCAGCTATACCCCTGCACCCTCTTTTGCCCCTCAAAGTCTTCTATACTGAATTCCTCATTTGTCTCCAAGAAACATCTTCTCTGCCCACCCAAGGGACCATTCATCTTGAAGTGAGTCTCTAGAGAGGAACGGAAATTCCCCCAACCCCGATGTCCCCCCGGTCAAGGTGGGAGATCACTCCATGTTGCTCTCTGTTTGCGCTTTGCTTCCAATTAGACAACAACTTTCCATCAAGTAGCAGCCATGTTCACTGGGAAGGTAACTGGGGGCTACAAAGAGGAAATTATGATAACTCTGTATATGTGTACAGTACTTTACTAGTCTTTGCAAAGCTTAGAGCAGTAGAAAGAGCACAGGCTTTGGAGCCAGACTGGTCTGAGTCCCGATTTTGGCACTGTCACTGACTAGTGGGGGGTCCTTGGGCTTGTTACTGAACACCTGTAACTCAATTTTTTCAGCTAAAGAACTGAAGAATTTTCCCCCTAAGATTGGGAACGAGGCAAGGATTTCTGCTCTTACCACTCCTCTTCCACACTGTACTGGAGTTCCTGGCCAGTGCGATAAGACAAGAAGAAAAATTAAAAGACATATAGATTGGAAAGGAGAAAGAAAAACCATCTTTATTCACAGACATGATCAGCTTCACAGAAAATCCAAAGAATCAATCCTCCCCCACAAAAAAAGTCCTCCCCCACCTAGAACTAATAGGTTTAGTACAGCCGATGGATACAAAAATAAATTGTATTTCTACATACTAACAATAAAAAATTGAAATTAAAATGGGGACGTCAGGGGTGCCTGGGTGGCTCACTCGGTTAAGCATCTGCATTCGTCTCAGGTCATGACTCTAGGGTCCTGGGATCCAGCCCTGCCGCATCAGGCTCTCAGCTCAGTGGGGAGCCTGCTTCCCCCTCCCCCTCTCCCCCCATGATCTCTCTCTCTCTCTCTTGCTCATTCTCTCTCTCAAATAAATAAAATCTTTTTTAAAAATGGGAACATCAATCCGACATCACAAGATCGCTGAAAGGAATAAAATGAGGCAATGGTTATCCAGGAGTATCTAGCTCACCTGTTTCCTCATCACTTTCTTGAGAGGGCGAAAAAGAAAGAGGCTGGTAGAGAATCACACCCAATACCCATATCCCCTCTTGTCTGTGCCATGACCACCGGGAGTATTTCCAAGATATCCTTAGTAGTTGTGCTGGTTACAAACCTTAGGGCTTTATTTATGTACAAATTTGGGGAGCAGGGGCTGGGGAGATGGTTCGCCAGAATCTGGAGGCTCCCTAGGAGACATGTTGTCATGAACATGTTATCATTGTCCATCACATGGGCTGCCCAGAGAAAGGACTAAGAGCCACAGCCAGTGTGCTCCCTCTCTCCCTCCTTCCCTCCCTCTCTCCCTTCCTCTCTCCTTCCCTCACTCCCTCCTTCCCTCCACCTGTCCTTCTCAATTTTCTATCATTCCACACTTGTGCTAAGCCTGCCCCAGAACGTACAATGCAATCTAAATAAATCAGCCCAGGGGCATGGGGGGCTTAGTTGTTAAGCGTCTGCCTTCAGCTCAGGTCATGATCCCCGTGTCCTGGGATCGAGCTCCTTGTTGGGTTCCCTGCTCAGTGGGGAGCCTGCTTCTCCCTCTCCCACTCCCCCTGCTTGTCTTCTCTCTCTCTCTCTCTTGCTCTCTCTCTCTCTCTCTGTCAAATAAATAAAATCTTTCAATCAATCAGTCAGCCCAGGTCACATTCAAAAGAAATCCTAAGAGCTCCAGAAAGCACTGATTTGCAACAAAGCCTTTACTGAACTCTCTTGGACAAGCAGCAAAATGAGGAAGGAAATTACATGGCTCAACAGACAGCACAACCCTCTCAAAATTAGGGCACCTGGCTGCCTCAGTCAGAAGACCATGCAGCTCTTGATCTCGGGGTTGTGAGTTCAAGCCCCACAATGGGTGTAGACATTACTTAAATATTAAAAAAAAAAAAAAACCTCTCTTAAAATCATCTTAATCCTATCTTTCCCCCAAAGTCTAATAGGTCACCATACACTCACACCCCTCTTCCCTTTCTCCTTTGTCTCTCCAGAAACTCTAGCTCTACTTCCCCTTGCCCTCCACTTGCCAACTGGATCAATTCTATTCTTTTTTTTTTAGATTTTATTTATTTATTTGAGAGAGAGAGAGTGAGTGAGAGAGCATGAGTCAGGGGAGGAATAGAGGGAGAGGGAGAAGCAAACTTCCCATGAGCAGGGAGCCCAATATGGGGCTCAATGTGGGGCTTGATGCAGGGCTCGATCCCTGGACCCCAGAATCACGACCTGAGCCAAAGACAAATGCTTAACCGATGGTCACTCAGGCGTCCCTGGATCAATTCTATTCTGATCCAGCTTTTGCAGCTGAAGACTTCTTGCTCTTTTTCGGTGGGAAGCTTATCCACCTCCGTATTAGCGCAGGGATGACCGGGCATTCATTCGGTGGGAGGACGGAGAGAAAGGGGAAAGGAATAGGCAGTTACGCATCCCCTGACACTTTCTCACCCGCCCACCCCCAGTAGTCTTGTGAGGCGGGTGTACATGAATATTCCCACTTTACGGATTTGGAGGTGGAGGTCCATGAAGAAATTGATCTTGTCGAGGTCACCCAGAGAGTAATCAGCATAGATAGGATTGGACTCTGGTCTGCATGGCTTCAAACGGCGAGCAGGTGGATGGAGAGGAGAAGACGAAATACACCCTGTGTGGGGAGGGTGGGAAAGGAGGCTCTGGCCACTGAGGCATGGTAAACACGTGCAGATTGGCAGGTACCACCGATTGTGGGAAAGGCAGGAAAGACTGTGTTTGCCGATTTCTGCACCATAGACACCCAAGAATACCCAAGCATCTGGGAATGTTAATCACCCGTGGGATGGAAACTGGGGGCTGTAGGCCTGGGGGACGGGTACAAGCGTGGGAGGGAGCCACTTCCTCCCATGTCCTTTCTATGCTTTATGAAACTTGAATTGTGTGAATGTGTCAGCTACTCAAAACATAAACTGTTCTTAAAGGAGAATACACAAATAAGTAAGAGAATAAAGCATTACACAGCAACATTAAGTTTCAAAAATGAAACAGCGCCCAGACATTGACCGTGCACCTCATGAGTCCGCAGTGGGTTGCCTCTGGCTTTGGCCCTGGTGGAGAAGGGATGTGTGTGGAGGGTCAGGGAAGAAAGCCCCCTGCGAGGCTGGGGCAGCAGTGAGGCCCTCTCAGCGCCTGATGAGTGAGGGCCTGGCAGAGGAGGGGGGCCATGCAGAGAGACGTCGGAGATGGGACGGGACATTTGGGCAGTTGGGGCCGATTTGTCGCCATTTTCACGGGCAGGCTTGGGAATTAAGTGGCATGAAATTGAGCACAGACCAGGGTCCCCCCCAGAGACAGGGCAGCCCTCGCCCTGGAGGGGAGAATGCCGAGGGGGTGGGAGTGGGAGGGGTGGCCCATGCCACGCTCCGCTGCTTCTGGGTGCAGATGGAGGGAGAATGGAAGGGGGCTGAGCCAGCTCCTCCTCCCCAGCTCCTCCCCGCCCTCCTCTCTCCTCATACAAGCAGAGGGTCTGCCAGACCCCAGTGTCAGGCTGAAGCCTGGGCTGGCTCCCTTGTGCCCACGAACCCCAGAGAGTTGGGGATGGAGGTGGCGACCAGGCCAGAGCCCCGTTCAGGGGGCCTCTCGGACCATTCTGCTTATCTCAGCATCTCTGCTGCCATTTTTGCCCAGTGCCCGGAAATGGGGACTAAGAAGAGGCAGAGAATCTACCCCTGCTGCTTCTTTCCTTATTTCCGTGTGGGACAAAAACATCAATCCAGAAGCTAATGGGGGCCAGGGGTCCAGCTGGAGTTCCAATAGTATGGGCTGGAGGGAGCCACTTACCCTTTTCTGAGCTTCCATCTCCTTGTCTGTAAAATAATAATAACACCCAGCATATAGATGAAGCTGACCATGTGCTTGGTCCTGTTCTAAGTGTCTTGTATACCGTGTGCCAGTTCGTTTGATCTCAGAAATATCTTATGGGTAGTACTGTGGTGAGTTACACTCTCGTACAGGTGAGAAAACAGATCCTCCAACCGGTGAGGAATGCAGGATTTGCTGTTTACCCTGCTGCTCCCTCAAGGAGGCAAGGGGAAGATTAAATGAGATTGTGAACATTGACGGTGCGGCACCTGGTCCACAGGTGACCCATGTTGGCCCCCGTCATCCCTGCTGCATTTGTCCTTTAGCGGGAAACAAGGGGCTTAGATGCAGAACGTCAGGGCTGGAAGGAATGGTTCAGATCACCTCATTCACACTCGCATGGGTTGGACATGTGGAAATCAGAGGCCCAGGGAAGGGAAGTGACTTGCACAAGGTCACACATCAAGAGGAGGCGGGGCTAGGATTGTCGGGGTGAGTGACCCAAGCCCTTGCTCTTCAGGGTCTTGAGGACAGCACCTGGGGCTTTAGGGGCTGGGCAGCTGACTTGCCTTTCCCGTGAGGAGAGACATCAGCCTGGAAATCTCAATCCTCGTGGGCCCTGGGGCTCTAAGTCCTCCCTCCTCAGGTGGAGTGAAACCAAGCCGCAGCCCTGGTGGGAGTGAGGGGAGTAGACAGTCTCGGTCTGCCAACCTGGACACCTCCTCCTGGGCAGAGCTTTGCCCTACAATTAGGAAGGCTGCGCTTGCCTCCGTGCCAGGCCCAAAAAGCCCATGAAAGCCATGAGGAGCCCTGCAGGTGGCCAGGGGGAGGACAGGCCCCATGGTGCTTAATAGGACCTAATCTCTGCCAGTGTTGTTGGAAATGAAAATGAAAAACAGACGTGATTTTGTGGTTTAAAAATTAGCATGTGTGCCTACATCGTAAGCCCCTGGCCTGCATTACCATACAGATTTATCCCAGGCCCAGCACGCGGCCAAAATATGTAATTACACACAGGCTCGAGGTGGAAAAGTTGCTCTCCTCTTCGCTATCTGTAGAATATGGATTTTTTTTTAATGAGAGAGAGCTCTGGAATTTTGTGAGGGCCCTACTTCATGAGGGACACTGCCTGTGGTGGATTTGGGGAAAGGGAGCGTCTCAGCCGCATTTGCTGTATGCGGGGGTGCTCATGGGTGTGTGAACTTAAGAGCCATCTCCCTGGGCTGGGGGGGAAGAGAGAGGGGAAGGAAAGACTTGCTATGAAGTACTGCAGGCTCTATGCGCCGGGTCGCATTGGCTGCTCCCGTCTATATTCTTGCCTTTAATCTGCACAGGAAACCAGAAAAGTAGGTGTTCTTATCCCCACTTGAAAGATGAGGAAACTGGGGCGCCTGGGTGGCTCAGTGGGTTAACCCTCTGCCTTCGGCTCAGGTCATGATCTCAGGGTCCTGGGATCGAGCCCCGCGTCGGGCTCTCTGCTCAGCAGGGAGCCTGCTTCCCTCTCTTTCTCTCTCTCTGCCTGCCTCTCTGCCCACTTGTGATCTCTCTCTCTCTCTGTCAAATAAATAAATAAAATCTTAAAAAAAAAAAGATGAGGAAACTGAGGTATTTGGTGAAGTCCTGGATTCCAACAAATGACTCCAGAGTCTCTCCTCTTTCCAGCAATGCTTCCAACTTCATTAGGCTCTCTTCACCTGACTGATGGCCATAGAGCTAGACTGAAGTCATTGGAAGCAGAAGAGTGGGGTGAGAGATGCAAAAAGGTGGGTCAGTCTTTGACCATGAATCCTAAAGGGGAATTGGGGTCTTCACATGGAGGCTGATGGCAGGAAGAGAAAGAAAAACAGAGACCCTAACCATTAGCGCAAAAACTGACTCGCAGTAGATGTAGCAAATGAATGACTGATGGAATGAATGGACCAAAGCCCTAAAATAAAAATCAGTGTCTTTATTCAGGTTTGGGTCGTAGAAAATATCCAGATACTGAGAGTGGAGAATCAATCAATGTCCCAATGTGGGATCAATGCCTCAGTGCAGAGTTGGATGGGAAAGGAGTGCACATTCCAAAGTAGGGATCAATATCCCAGTGAAGATTTGGTTGATCAGTGTAATCTGGTAATCAGGGTCCACTTCGGGAATCAGTGTCCCAATAGAGTTGGTTGAGAGGAATCGATGTTCCACCATAGGAATGGGTAAGGGAATCGACATCCCAGTGTCTAGATCAATGTCCCAATTCAGAGTTGGTTAAATGGAATCAATGTCCCAGTTTGAGGATCAATGGCAGGCAGTGATATATGACAATGGGTGTGACAGTCAATGTCCCAATTGAGATCAATGACAGCCCAAGTCCTGCTGTAGGAATGGATGGGGGTTCGTGTCCCAGTGGGCACACCAGCTTGCCAGTATGGAAAACAGTACCTGTCCAAGCCCCCTACACTTTTCTACGCGGCTTTTCCTTCTCTTATTTGATTGGCACTTACAGTTCCCAGAACTCCCTGGCCCCTTCACCATCCTGTCTAAGTCCTCCACTGCAGAAAAATTGAGGATGGGGTCGGTGTTCTGTCTGCAACCTGGCCCAGTCTGGTTATCCACAGCAGTTCTCCTTGGAGGACTCCTATTCCCCAACCTGTCTCCAGAGCCAGCTTGCAAGTACGTCCAGAGCTTTCCAGCCCAGAAGAGGATTATTTCCCACAGGGAGACCAGGCCTTGGGCTCCCCAGGGCTGAGCCCAAACTCATAGCAGTGAGATGTAGTCACAATCAGTCGGTTCCGGCTTCATCGGTCGGACATGTGTGGAAAAACCTGTATCCATGTTATTTAACATTATATCTGTCATTTGAATGATTGCTTCCCCCATTTAACAGATGAGAAAAGTAAGGCCACAGAGAAGTGGCAGAGACAGAACTAGAAGCCTGATTTCCTGCCTGCCAGCCCAGCCCTTTTCCAGCTACATCCCCTGCCAACACCACCACCCCCTGCCATAGGTGGGCTCTGGGAGTTTATCACACAATTTGGGCAAAGGGTTTGAAAACATCCCCAGCCCAACCCTTCACTTTCCTACATCTTCCCCATTACCCTTCAATTCCCAGAAGCTGGGCGTGGGGTGGGGGGCTGCAGGATGAAGGCCCCTGTTGCTTTCCAGAGTTGGAGATGGAGCCAGAGGGTGAGATGGGTAAGCCCCCCAGCCTCAGCCACCGCAGGGGCTTAAGGGGAGGGTGTGATTTTTCTCTCACTCAGACAAAAGCCTGGCCGTGGCATCTGTCGGCTGACTCTTGTGTCTCGCAGCTGCTCAACAGTCAGACCCAAGGCAGGTGCCAGTTTGGGGAGGGAGGGGACACGGACACAGGCACTCACACCCCCCTTCCTCCTCTCCCACACTCCCCTGCACGTGCAGTCCCTCTTGTTGCCCATCCCACCCTAGGAAACTCACCAGGCACCTCTAAGACCCAGGGCTTACTGGGTCTTAGACAAACTCCCATCCTTCATGGCCCCCACTGCCCTTCCCCCATGTATGTGTCCTGCCAAGCCTGCTGCCAGCGCCTTTGGGCGCCTTTGCCCAGCCAAGGAAGAGCTCAGAGGAGGGGGTGTCTGGCAGAAGACGGGACACTTGTGCCTGGTGGGATGTCTCTCACTTAAGCTACTCTTCTTGGGGCCAGAGGGCTCCCCAGAGACCTCCAAGGAGGCTGGAGTCTCCAGGTCTTCAGAGCAGGGAGGGTGGAGGCCTGATACAGGGGCTCACTGAGATGGGCAGACACTGATGGTAGCAGGGAGAGAGGGGAGGGTGTGGTGTATTGACAGACAAAGCAAAAAGAGCAGAGAGTTATATGTGTCCACGTGTGCAGCAGTTACCCCTGTGAGAGGTCACCCAGACAAACATGTAGATGTGTTCAACACTTCTTTGCACCCATACATATGTGCGCATGTGCATACACACACACAGCCGTGTGACAAGTTGGAAAAGTGTTTCAAATGCCCAAACGCTCAGAACTCTGTGCTCTCCCTGTTTTCCAAAACATTTATTTGTGTACTTATTTATGTAAATTGTGTTACCACCCACGCCCCCTCTGGAAAGAAAAAATGTGAAGGTAGCTGAGACCCCTCCATTGAGGCAGCTAATTGTAAAATCTATTTTATTGTCCACATATATATTTTTTTTAATTCTGCAGGCAGAGGAGAGTGTGGTAAGGGCAGTGGGGGACAGGGGTGGTGAGGGGTTGCCCTATTAAGAAGATGATACAGGAGGAGAAGAATATTTCCGTGAAAGCCACTCAGAGGGGTAAAAAATGTATAAATTTTATATGGAGATGCTTCTGAACCCCTCCCTGGTGCAGTCCTCTTGACCTCTTCCTCCCCACTCCCAATCTCCCGGCTGCCTCCCTCTTCTCCTCCCTCCCTGCCCAGGCTTCGCCTTCCTCCCCCTCTCCCCCCTCCTCCAATGCGGCCCCCACCCCTCCCTAGGGCCCCCTCCTCAGATGCAATCCCCCTGCTGTAATTTCTGGGGGAATTGCTTCATCTCGGGTGCAGATATATTTGTGTCAAGGTGCAGCTGCACAGATAGCCTTCCTCTATGCATAGTAAGAGGGTTTCAGAGAGAGAGGTTGTGCCCAGAGCAAGGCCTTATCAGAGCAAGCTGCCTGCCATTTATCTGATTCCCCATCAAATAGGAAAACGGGCCTCAGGCTGCTGCTTCCACTTTCCTTGGGAAAGCCATGGGGGGAATAATAATTTACTCCAATCTTTTTGTTTCCAGCACTCACCTTCAGCCTGACACAGCCCGGGGTCTCTCTAGCACCCCCTGCACCCAGCAAGGCTAGCCTGGGAGTCCGGGGTTGGGCCCTGGGCCCCAAGGGCCCACCTCGGGACGCCCCCCCAGAAATGCCCTTGCTGGTTGAGTGGACCTTCATAATGGATTGGCACGAGCTGGAGAAGATAGCCTTTGGCATCAGGGAGTGTAGAAGCAGGAGCAGAGAGGCGGGGACCCAGTGGGGAGTGGGGGAGGCTTGGCCTGGCTGCGGGGGGGGGGGCTGGCTCCCTTCCCAGCCCCCACACATATGCAGATGCCCCACGAACACTCCGTGTATGTGTGTGTGTGTGTGTGTGTACACGTGCATGTGTCAGACTTGACCCTCTGAGCGTCCCCGTAGGAGGACCTACCGATGCCTTCATCTGTGCGTGTCTGTCCATCTGGCTCTCTGTGTCTGGGGCGGAGAGGCCGGGAAGACCGCGGGCAGTTTCTGTTCTGTGTCACAGACTCTGACCTCCCACCTCGGTTCACAATTCCAATAGCCAAGAACAAGCCCAAGATAGGATGATGGGCGTTTGCGCGCAAGCGGGTGGGCAATGGGCGAGGGACGGGTTCGAGTGGCACCCGGCGGCAGGCCTCTTGCCTCTCCCTCCCCGGCGGAGCTTCTCCGGGGGCAGCAGGCCTCCCATCTGGTGCAGGAGCTGCGGAGAGGTGGGCTGTGGGGTGGGGGCCTCTCCCCACAGGCTGACCATAAATCACAGTTATGTGGCCAGGGAGCAGGGGGTGGGCAGAGGCCAGGGGGCAGCCACAGCAGCACACACGGGACAGGGAAGAGAGGCCAGGGTCAGGTGCAGCTGTAAATTGTCACCTAAATGCTTGCAAGCAAAGGCTAATCAGGGCGCTGTGACGGAACGCACCTGGCCCTACCCAGCCCCAGTGGCCATCATGCTTCTGTCTGGGCAAGCACACACACATACTCGCAGATACAAAAACATACCTGGACATGTCCCGCATGCAGAGCTGGGTGCGCAAAGGGGTCACACCTATACCTGGAATCACAAACACGCATGCGCACACCAAACTTACTGCTGCCGCGTGCGTATGCATACGTGCATGCGCACACATGCTCACACAGCCAGGCGGCTCTGCTCATACTCGTTCAGGCCCAGGGATGCAAAGATCTAGCTAAGATGCCTCAGCGTATGCATACACACACAGCGCTGGGCAGCCGGACAGTACAGAGAGCAAGTACAGCTTGGAGGGCAAGCCCCCTGCAGGAAAGACACACGAGAGAAGAGAGGGAGACCTGCCTAGTGGGGCCATGCCACCCCCAGCTCTGCACCCGGTGCCTGGATTCACTCTCCTCCCAGCCTTCGGAAGTTCAGCCCTTATCTGTCAAGAGCGCACACCCTTGTTGGGGCTCTCCCAGCACCCCTCCTCTACCAGTATTTATTAAGCACCAACTGTGTCCGGCAGAGCGTACCATGCTAGGCTCTGGCAATGGGATCCCTGCCGTCCAACCTAAAACCCAGCAGAGAAGCAAGGTAAATGGGCAGACGATGACAGCACACGGGGATACTTGGCTACAAGAGAGGCTAGCACTGGGCAGTGGGGGTGCAGAAAGGGGGCATCCAATCCAGTGCACAGGGGGAGAAGGAAGGCTTTCTGGAGGAGGCCGCATCCCAGCTGAGGCCTGATGACAAGGAGGAGCTGGCCAGGTAGAGAAGCAGAGGGGAGGAAAGGATGTGCCCGACCCCCGCCAGAGAAGAGCAGTGGCAGTGGGTAAATGCTGGAGGGGCAGAATGGACTCTTGACCATGGGGTGGTGGGGCACCCCATAAAGCACTTTCTCCAGAGTCTTCCTGACAACAGTGAGACCTACTGCACTCTGTCACCTGAACTCAGGAGAGAACTAGAAGCTGGACCCAGCCGTCCCAGCGGGTGCCACAGTCAACGTGTATATGGGATGCGGGCGCGGGGGCTCACAAGGAGGACTGAGGACGAGGACACTGAGCCCTCCCTCCCACTCTCCTTGCTCAGGCCTTCTGGTTCTACTCAGATTCATTCTCCACTGTGGAGGCTCAGAACTTTTCAGTGTTGTTCTGTGGGTTCCATGGAGCCCTTCCTAGGACCCGGGGGGTGATACAGACAGAGGTTGAAAAGCGGGACCCTGGAACCTCCCATTCTCAATCTAACCAATTATCTGCTTACCCTATTAGATAGACTTCCAGACAGGACCTCATTTGAACAAAGGACTCCAAGTGTGAAGACAGTTAATCCCTAAGACAAAGTCCAAAGTTAGCTTGGGATTCAGAACCCTCCTCAACCTCTCCCTGCCCAGCCCCACTCCCCAGATGCAGCCTCCTGCTCCCCCAGCCCACCAGCCCACCACACCACTATACTCTTTCCTCAACTGACTCCTCCCTGAATACCAGCTCTGTTCTCTCTCCTGTCCAGCCACCCTCCAACTCACCATTTTTATTTTCAAACCTTCCTTGAGTGCGGGCAACATAGCCATAGACACATGGCCTCGTTTCATCTCCCTTATAAAATTCTGCAAGGTGGAGCCTCATTTTACAAGTAAGGAAACAGAGCTTCAGTGATCTGCTTAAGGTCACTGTCACCTTGAGAAAGATAAGGGAAAGGTCATTCTAGGTCCAACCTTAGCCTCCAGGCACAGGATCCCTGCCCCTCTCTTCCCTCCCACCCTACAATGACAACGGAACAGGGGGGCCTTCTGTCCTCAGTCTTACACCAAGACCACAGCAGAAAAAAAATGGCTTTCTGGGGGATAAAGTGGCCAGAAGGAGAGGAAGAGGAAGAAGAGGACCCAGGCATCCTTAGAAGCAGAGAGAAGGATAGGCAGTCCTGGCCGAGGACTGTTGTGGGCAGAGGGTGCTTGAGGGTCCCACGCTTATAACTGGAGGCTATGTCTGGTTACATCTTCAGGTGTGTCTTGTCTTCTTCCTTGATGGGGTGGCCTCCTGAGGTCAGGCATCAGTGCTTTAGGGCCGCAGAATAGGAGAGAAAAGAGCCGAAGCTCTGGGCTTTGGCCATGCTTCTGAACTTCTTAGACCCTCAGCTTTCCCATCTCCTAAATGGGGATGATAGTGTCTGCCCAAGATTGTTGCAAGAATTAAATGTGACTCTGCCAGGAGCCTGCCCATGGTAGATCTTCCTCAAAGGCCAACAGCTTCTCCTACCCCAAAAATCACAGGGTGGGCTGCATGCTGACTGATGGATGGACATGGCTGGAGGGGGAGCACCACATCTCAGCGTTGCTGGGACTGTAAAGAGCCTCTGGTCTGGGCCTGGCTTGCAGGTGACATGGTGGGGTGAGGGGACAGTAACTCATTTTCCCTCTTCCTTCCCCACTGGCCAGCCTCTCTTGCTCTAGGAAAGTACCAGGTCCCTTAGAGCTGAAGCAGATTAATAGATCAAGGACACTGGGGCAGACCTCTCCTGGAGGAGTTCATCTGGTTAATGCCTATCCCCCCATGTCAGGCTGTTCCTCTGCCCATCCCACAGCTGTACAGTGGCCTCTAGGGCCTGGGACTTGGGCCCCCGCTTATCAGCTTCTTTGCTAAAGAAGCCAGTTCGGCCAGCAGCCAGTGGGCACCCAGGTGGGGGCTGTAGCCTCAATCTTCTGCCTTACCCTGCCTCAGAGCCCTGAAGGGTTGAGGGCACCGAGTGGGCACAGGTGTGTAGGGGAGGCAAAAGAAAGCAAGGAGGGGTGGGGGAGTGGAGGGGCTCACAGCTCAGCCTCAAGCCCAACTGGCTTCACCCCCCCCCCTCCAGCCCAGTGAGTTTTCTTAGTGTTGAGAAAATGGTCAGCAGCTTGTCACAGTCCACTGGCTCCAAACAGCTCTCTGGAAACATTGTTGAATTTAAATCCAAACACACAGATAGCTGCATACATGCCTGTCACTTCTCCTGCCCCTTCCTCAAACACAAACATAGTTATCTCATGGCTACATACACACACTGTGGGATTCAATTCCATCCAAAAGCATTTACTGAGTACCTGTATGTGCCAGGCACTGCAATGACAAACAGCTTCAAGCTCTAAAGGAACATTAAGAGGAGGGACAAATGTGGAAAAAGGTCACTCACTATAGGGCAGGGGAACAGGTGCACTTAAGGAGTACAAGCCAGGTACAGAGGAAACAGCAATTAACTCCAGGGTCAATGGAGGGCACTTTCTCAGCAGGGTTTTTAAGGATGAATAGGAGTTTGCCAAGTGGCCAGAAGGGCACAGAGATTGTCATGATTGCCTGCCTCCTGCCATCTCTGGCCACGCATTGCACTTCTCATCATTTTGCTGATTACGCACTTTCCGTTAGGAGTTTCTGTTACCCCAGCACTCTCTGTGCTGTTCCAATGGCCTGAAATGTTCTTCCCCTCCTCCCCATGACTGTTCTTTATTCAACCCTTAAGACTTGCCTTAAAGAACTATCCCTTCCTCTGTGAGAGCTACAGCCCCCTTCTAGATGCTGCCATACTGTCCTATGTCTCCCCTTTCCTAGTTCTCAACACACGGTGTTCACTTGTTTGTTTCATGAGGGCAAGGACTTGTGGTCCCTCTAGCATCAGAGATGGTGCCTGACATATTTCAGGAGTTCATTGGATGGGTGGGTGGATTGATAATATAGCTGGCTGGCTGGCTGGCTGGCTGGATGGATGGATGGATGGACGGACAGATGGATGGATGGACGGGCGGATAGATGGATAGATGGGTGGATGGATGGATGGATGGACTGACCGAGAAATGAATGGATGGATAGATGGATGAATGGATAGGCAGATGGACGGATAGGTGGATGGATGGATGGATGGATGGATGGTTGGATGATTTGTTCCAGGAGCTACAAGTAAATGAGAATGTAGGACTGCAGAGGTGTATGGAGTACAAGGGGTGAAGTGGACGGGGGAGGAATCGTGGGAGATAGAAAGGGAGAGGCTGTCAGGAGTGTGCACGTGGAAGACCTTGTGGCCCATGCCTAGTGCACATGAGCATACAGAGTGAGTTCTAGAGCATTTTCAGTACAAGACCCCTTTGAGATAATATAGTCCTAGCCTTCATTTGACAAATGAGGAAGCTGAGGTCCAGAGAAGTGGGGCTTGCTCCAAACCACCCAGAGGATAAATCTGTGGTTCGGCTGCGGTTACACATGATCCCTGGTCCAGGGTGCACCCAGTCTCCTATACCCCTGGAGGGGTCAGGAGATGATGAGACCATGTCACTGGGGCCACTGCTAAAGGACATGTACTGAGTGCATACACATACAGCACCTGGGCCCATCCGAGCGAGCAACTGAAACCCACGTCCCTCTCACTCAATCCCAAAGGGCAGGTGGAAGTCTCACTGAGCCTTTACCCTCCGCTTCTCTCTAGGTGCTGACCACATGCTCCCTCCTCCTGACAGGCTTCCTCCATGTTGTGGGGGGCAGCGTGAAGTGTGGCCCCCTTGCCCAACTGGTAAGGGAGGGAGGGGGGGATCCTGGCCTGTGTGTCTTGGTGGAAAATCCCAGCTCAGCATTGTGATGGCTCAGGTCTGAACCCTGGGGTCAGAAGGCGGGCGCAGTAGGGCTGAGTAAGTCTGGACCTCATGTCCCTGCCGGGGAGCAGAAGAGGCCATGGCACAAGGACTGACAGCTCATCAGGTGACATGGAAAGGAGGGGGCCGTACTCCAAAGGCGAGGGGTGCTGTTACCAGCAAACAGGGAAGGGATGCTGAGCAGTCGAAAGTGACAGATGGCCACAGCAGTACTACCACAGGACCAGACAGCTGGGGCCTATTAGAAAGAGTACTTAGAAATAATAACAGCGACAAGAGTAATAATAATTTCGAGTATGCCACGCAAGTACTCAGCATATATTGTCCCATTTATGGCCAGAATCGGAAGACTCGGGTTTGAGACCCAACTTGGCGATTTACCAGCCCAGAGTAACCCCCTGAACCCTCTGACTCTGTTTCCCATCTCTAAATGGGGAGGAACATAGCCCCTCTTCCAGGAGCTGTTGGGGGCTTCTCTGTCAACTCGGAAAGACAGAGAGGTAGAAGTTCTCAGTTCTGTTTGCACACTGATTCCAAGTGGAGACAAGGAACAGGGAGATGCTTGGAGCGAACCAGAAGGTGTTCAAGGCCAAGGAAGCAGCAGGCGGCTTCCAGTCTGACTTGGCAGCAGGAAAAGGCCCGCCTGGGGCACAGGAAGCCCTGTTCTGGGACCACCCCCATCCCTGGCATGGCCGCTCTTCCCGCCCCCCTCTGGAAAAGAAGGTGAAAAGAGGAGTTAATGGATTACAGGGCCAGGCAGGAAGAAGAGAGGATTTTTCATCTTAAAATGTTCTGAAATAATTCATATTTGCTTTGCAGGACGGCGTTGTGTGCTTGTCAGCGCTGTAATAACTTCTGGGCCTTTATTTATTGTTTTGCCTTAATGATTTCGTGTTGCTCTGGTGTGGAGAATTTGCAGTGTCTTGTAACACATAATGGCAGAGAAGGCCCGGCCGGGCAGGCCCTGGTGGGAGGGGGTCATGCTCCCCACCGCCCCCAGCCCAGCTCCTCCCCCTCCCCCTGGAGATGGCAGAGCCTCCTGCAGGAGACAGCCATCGTCAAGATCTATGGAAGGTGCTTTGTCGTGGAGGGCCAATTTTCAAACCCCCTGTGGAGCTGATCCTGTAATCCCATTTTACAGAAGTGAAAACTGAGCTCTACAGAGATTGCAAGGGTTGCCGCCTGACTTTGCGCAAGCAAGCTAGGATTTATACATGGGTTTGGGAGGCTTCTGGCCGGCTCAGTCCATGGAGCGGGCGATTCCTGATCTGGGCGTTGTCAGTTTGAGCCCCATGCTGAGTGCAGAGATTACTTAAAAATAAAATCTTTTTTTTTTTTTTTAATAATAATAAAACAGGGTTGCCTGGGTGGCTCAGTGGATTAAAGCCTCTGCCTTTGGCTCGGGTCATGGTCCCAGGGTCCTGGGACCGAGCCCCACATCAGGCTCTCTGCTCCATGGAGAACCTGCTTCCTCCTCTCTGCCCACCTCTCTGCCTACTTGTGATCTCTGTCTGTCAAATAAATAAATAAAATCTTAAATAATAATAATAATAATAAAAAAACACAGGTCTGTTGTTTTCCAACCTTGTGGACGGATCCCGGTGGGTCTTCAACGGTGGGATGTGTAGGAGTCGCCTGGGGAGGATTTCTAAAATACAGGTTCCTAGGACCCAACTCTGGAGACTGGGTTTGAGTAGATCTCGCATGGTGCCAGAGGCTCTGTATTTACCCAGCTGCCCAGGTGAAGCCTGGCCACGTTGGAGGACTCCACTGGTGGCTGAGGACACACTAGTCACACAGTTGGCCCCTTTCCCTCAGGAGTTGTAGTCCCACCCTGGTCAGGCTCTCTCACAAACATTCCCATCAGCCGCTCCAGTTTGCCTGTCATTCTCCATCCCGTATCACTGAGAGCTCGGACTCCCCACCAGACCCCTAGCCCCTTCAGTGAAGCCAGGAAAGGAAGGGGAGGGGAGGGAGGATAGGCTTTCTTGGTTGCCATGGTGATTCTCCTCCTCCCAGTCTGTGGGGGAAGGCAGTTTCATTGTGAGCCTCCAGCCAAGGCCTGGAGGGAAGCAAGCTGTCCTGGGCAGGGAGGAGGCAGAGGGGTGGGAAGAAGGCTCCAGTCGCTGGGGAGAGGACAAGAGGGGAAGGAGGGGTAGGGAGCAGGGTTGGGGACCCTGGGCCCAGGGCAGCCAGAGCAGAGAGCCAGCCCCTCCAGATGCTGGGGCCTCCAGACTTCAGCTGGGGGGGGGGGGTGTGCAGGAGCCGAGGCTGACAGGGCCTGACGCTTCCTGAGCCCAGAGCTGGCAGGAGCCCCCAGGCAGGTGGTGACAGAGATGCAGGGATGGACAAGACAGCCAGAGGCTGGCACAGACCAGAGTCCGAGCCGCAGGGCTGGGGAAGACCCGGGCTCTGAAAGCAAAGAAGGGATACGGAAAAACCAAACGAAGTGGCAGAGCCCTTCGCAGACGCCGGGCTGCAGCCCGCTCCTACCCCTAGGCGGGCCAGGGCTGGCACAGCCTGGGATCCCAGCCTGCTGGGCAGGGCTGGGCTGGGCTGGGCTGGCAAGCAGGATGGCACAGGCTGTGGCTGAGGCAGATGGAGCGAGGAGGGGGCCTGACCCCAAGCCCACCAGGGAATAGCTGGGATTGTCTGTTCTTTGGAGCCCTCCCTCTACCCCCCACCCCCAAACCTCCCAAGCCTCTGGGAGCGTGGCTAGGGAAACGGGAAAGAAAGAAGCCACATTTCAGAGCCAGCGTCTCTACCTCCTCCTGCTCCCTTTGGCTTTCTTTCCCTGCCCATGGCACGCACTGCCTGCTCCCAGCCTGGCTCTGGCAAAGACCAGGATGCTGTGGGGTGCGGAGGGAGCACAATGGGGAGGAGAGGGAGGAGGAGGGACAGAAGCCTGGAGCAGAGGAAAGAGGCCCGGGGCGGGGGGTGGGGGGCGCCTGGCCCCTCACCACCACGTGGTCGTGCCAGGCTCCATGGAGCACTTTACCTGTATTCACTTACTCAGGCCTCACAACGATCCCAATGAGTGGTGCTGGTCTTCTCAGCACCGTCTTACAGATGAGCAACTGAGGCAGAGATATGGGGAGTGACCACCCTGAGTTAGTGAGTTGGGAATCGGCAGCGGGAGGGTTCAACCCACGAGGGGTTCAAGTTCATGCTTAGTCCCCTCACTCTGTCGCCTTTTACCCCTTCCTCACATTTTTAGTCTTTACATGTCTTTTTCCTTTTTGCCCTATCTTTTCTGGTTGTCTCTCTACCCAGCCGTTCTTCCCTGTGACAGCACGTTCTCGTTGGCCTTAGGCAGAGACGTCCGTGTGTGAGTACATCGACAGTCACGGGGACGCTTACATGTGTGACCACTGGGGAATGCGCTGGCATGTGAGTGGATGTGCCCGCCTCTCCATGGTAAGCACACACCTCCATGGATCTGTGTACACACGCACAGTCTGTTTGCATGTGTATCCATCATATGCCCCCCACCCTGGGTAGGTCTCGAGTGTTCTCACCAACAGAGCATTAAGTGTGGCAAAATAATCCCAAACAATAGTTGGGCCAAAAAAAATCTGTTTGGCTCTGCAGTAAAGAGCTGCTTGGCATATGGGGTTTTTGGCAATACATTTACCTTTCTAGGTTTAGCTAGGGCTGATGTGACTTCCCGAATGTCTGCGGCTCGGCAGGCCCGGGTTCTGGGTAATCAGCCCCGGAGAACTTGCCAGATGCCAGGTCCACAGCAAGGCACCTACCAGACCCTCTCGCCCATCCTCAGAGCGACATTTGAGGCAGGTCTGGCTGTTCCCCTGTCATAGGTGAGGGCCCGACGCTCAGGGACTTGCCATTTGCGTGGTCACACAGCAAAAGGGAGGACTCGAACCCCAGGTCAGCCTGAGGGTCTGTAAAGCTTGAGTGCCTGCAGGTGGGTTGGTGAGCCAGACATGTGACTTCCCAGGAGTGCCTCATCCGTCTGGAATGCGGCTGCCTCACCGTCTGGTCACGTCTGGGCCCCTCTTCTGCGGCCAGGCTGGTGGGCGTGGATGGGCTGCCGTGGGCTCGTGCTGAGCCACTCTCCAGAAGGCCCCACACAGGCTGTGCACAAGTAGAGCTGCGGAAGTCTTTCCCCCCCGCTGATGATGAGGGTAAAAATGATGGCTTAGATGATACAAACACTGGACAGACTTACCCACCACCTAGACTTAGGCCTATGCATTCCTTTAGCATTTCTTGAATACCTAGTATGTGTCTGACACTTCCCCAGGGCTCTGAGGACAATACAAACAGGAATCAAGCATGAACCCTGCCTTCCTTCCAATAGCTTAGGAGAAGAGTTTTCAAGTATGGAAATGGCTTTACTATCAGGTTCAAAGAACCTATGTGCTGTAAGAGAACGGCAGATTAAAAAGTGAGAGACCACTTCCAGCTCGAGACATCAAGGACGCCCTCCTGGAGGAAGAGGTGTGTGATGAGGCTTAAAGAGTGCCAATGACTTGTGGCTGTGGAGGAGAGCGGTTCTTGATTTCCCAGGAAGCACAGTCCCGGGCGCATTGGGGATAGCGGCACGTAGGAAAGCAAGTAGTTCCATTTTCCTGTGGGGAAGACCAGGAGCAGGGAGGGGTGGGAGGTAAATCGAGGTCAGAAAATAGGAGATCCTGAGACCAGGCCAGGGAGTTTGGACTTTAGAGACAATAGGGAGCCATCAAAGATTATTGAGTGGGGGCGGGGGATGCGGGGGAAGGCCTCAGGAACTAGGTTCATCTGGGAAAACAAAACCGCTATTGTGAGCAAAGTAAATTGGAATCGTCCATGTATGTTGGCATACGCATACGTGGGCATCCCAGGACATGTAATGATACGTGTGTACGCAAGTGGACAGGCCCAAAAGACTTCTATTTTTTTTTTTAAGATTTTATTTATTTGAGAGAGATAGAGATAACAACAGAGATAGCAAGAGAAGCAGGATCCCCACTGAGCGGGGAGCCTGATGTGGGGCTCGATCCCAGGACCCTGGGATGGTGACCTGAGCTGAAGGCAGGC
Organism: Lutra lutra; assembly: GCF_902655055.1. NCBI lineage: Eukaryota > Metazoa > Chordata > Mammalia > Carnivora > Mustelidae > Lutra > Lutra lutra. The sequence continues at coordinate 36,610,114 of NC_062293.1, forward strand.
ACTTAACCCACTGAGCCACCCAGGTGCCCCCAGCTCCTTTTAAATTGTGAATTGTATTTGTTTATTTGAATAGGTAGTACCTTCGTCTGACCTACAATTAAAGGAATCTAAGAGAATACACCGAAAAGTAAAGCTACTCCTAACACCATCCTCCACGATCCCAGTTCCTCTACCGAGAAGCAAGCATGGTGGCTGCCTTGGGAGCTTCCTTCCAGAGATGTTCTTAGAGAGACAAGCAAATATCTAGATGTGCTCTTAATTATGCACACTTTTCTACACCCTGCTTTTCTCCCTTAATAAGATTAATATCTTGGAGGTTCTTACGGATCGGTACATGGAGAGCTGCCCTGATCTTCTTAACACCGATACACTATTCCATGGTAGTTAGACATCTACATTATTTCTGGGTTTTGGCTCTTACCAAAAATTTTGCAACAAATAATCTTGGATATGTGTCCTTTTCCATATTCATTCATTCATTCATTCATTCAGTAGACATTTTTTGAATATCTACTATGTCCTGGGCAGCAATCCAGGTGCCAGAGAGAGAGAAGTGAACAAAATAGGAAAAAGTTTCTGCCCTTGTTGAGCACATCTTCTGAACTGCGTGCGTAAGTCAGTCTACAGGATACATTCCTAGAGGTGGAATCCCAAATCAAAATGTCTCTGCATGTTTAAATTTTAGCAGATAAAGCCACATTTCCCCCCAGAGAGATTTCTCCAGTTTGCCCCCGCAATATAGGAGAGTGTCTGTTTCCTCTCCCTTGACTGACAGAACATTATCACACTTTTTGATCTTTGCCAGTGTAATGTGACAGGTGAAAAATTTTGCATTACTCTTATGATGAATGAAGTTAAACATCTTTTCATATATTTAAGAACAATTTTCAGGTCCTTCTCTGTCAATTTCCTGCTATCCTTTGCTCCTATTTCTTTCAGGTTGTAGATCTTTCTCATATTGATTTGTGGATTCTCTTTATCTATTAAGGAAATTAGCCCATGATATGAGTTACAAATAATTTTTCCCTAGCTTGTCATTTGTGTTTGGACTTTGTTTATGGTAGGGTTTTTTGAACAGACTTTTTTTTCCCTTGTTTTAGACAGAGAGTGCAAGCAGGGGGAGGGGCAGAAGGAAAAGGAAAGAGAATCCCAAGCAGGCCCCACGCTCAGCACAGACCCCGACTCAGGACTCGATCTCATGACCCCAAGATCATAACCTGAGCTGGAATCAAGAGTCGGATACACCAGACTGAGCCACCCAGGTGCCCCTTGGCAGACTTTTTAAAAATGTAAAACAGAATTTAAGAAGAATTTTGCTCATTCCCAGCTTTGTCTCCCATGGTGAAATGTTTCCTAGGGTTGAGATATGGGCCCCAATAACTTGGTCTTGGATTCCAACCCGGATTCTAAGTTCTAGGCAAAGGAAGGTGATAGTCTTATCCTGTTCCAATGCCCCATCTCAAGAGGTCTTTGGACAAAGGGGAACAAGCGCAGAGGAGGGCAAGAAAGAGAGTGAAGAGGGTTGAAATTAAGTCACATGAGGGATGGTGACGGGACTGTGTCTTTGTGCCTGAAGCAGATTATCTATGAATATCGTCTTGGGCAATGGGCCTGGCCGCATGATACAGAACCTGGGTGGCTCAGTCAGTTAAGCATCCAACTCTTGATTTCAGCTCAGGTCATGATCTCAGTGTTGTGAGATCGAGCCCCGCATCAGGCTTACTGGAGGCAGGTGAAGATTCTCTCTCTCTCTCTGCTCCTCCCAGCAACTTGAGCATGTACACATGCATGCTCTCCACTTTGCCTCTAAAAAAAAAAGAAAGAAAGAAAGAAAATTTCCAGGCTGATGATAAGGGAGAGTTGGGAGAGAGGGAAAGGTGTTCCAAGCAAAGGGAACTGTATGTGTCAAGTTTTTGAGTCTTGAAAGATCTTCCTGTCTTCAGACATCCAAAGCAGATGTAAAAGGCTTGAGTGTAAAATGCCAGGGTGGTGGGCAGCCAGGCAGGAGGTGAAACTGACAGCCAGTCTTTTAGGCAGGACCTACCAGGTTTCCAGATGAATGGGGTGTTGGTGTGCACTAGGATTTAGCAGGCTTAGCAACCTTCTTTCAAAGCCGCGCCCCAGATTGAGAGCTGGAAGAGAAAAGTGTGAGCTATAAATCCCCAGCTCCTCCTGCTGTGCCCGGTGCTGCAGAGCCGGAGTCTCCACGGCTCTCCAGTCCCACTGCTGCGACCCTGGCTAATCCAGCCTCCTGGCCCATCTGACACACACTTCCACTTAACATTTTGTTAGCGACTCTATAAACGAGCTCTCTCTGACCTTCAATCCCTGGCTAATTGCTGGTTTCATGTACAAGACTAGCTTAATTTTACGTGATAATTACCTGAGAGTGGCAATACATATGGCATTGCATGTTGGAAATGTCAGACCTGGGAAACTACCAAGTGGCCGTAGTCGGGGGCAAAAGGAGGAGGCAGCTGGGTGGCGGGGACCTCGGAGAGGCAGCCAGGGAACAAGGCCACGAAGAGAGAGAGGGAAGATGCCGGGTGCAGTCTGAGCTCTGGAGAACCGGGACCCCAGCCTGCAGTAGGGCTCAGAACCCACTGCTGGCCCCGGACACCTAGGGGCACAGATCAAAGGAGCAGCTCATGCAATGCTCAGTCACACAGACACACACAAACACACCCACATGCACGCGCGCGCGCACCCACACACACGCACACACGCACACACACACGCACGCACGCACATCATGGACAAGCACCGACCCGATTGGAGGCACCGCACATCCACGCTCAGTCGCCCACTCAACAAAGGCTCACGGAAGACCTACCATGTGCCAGGCAGTATGTGGACACTTGGGCTGGTTTCGAATCCCCACTCCACTTGGAGGATGTTGGAAACAGGAGAAGGGCGTGTTTGGGTTGTCACTATTATTTGGAGATATGCTCCTGGTATTAAATAAGCAAGCCAGGAATGCTAAAAAGGCTTGCAGTTCCCGGTAGAGTCTCATCTGATAAAGAATTGGCCCACCCAAACCCAGTTAAGAAGCCCCACAGCTAAGCCGGGGCCATAGCCCTGAGGAAGCAGAGGGACTCCGCCCTCTTGGGAGTTTACAATCTGGGGAGCACAACCTTGGCAAAGGGGTTGCTGTGCATGGGATAATAGGAGTCAGGAAAGATGACTCAGAGCATTTAGCAGGTGAACTCACAAAGTCCAGAGCTCAGAAAAGACCTCCTTCAAAAGGGGCCATGTATGCCCCCAGTGTCTCCAGCTCGTGCCTAGAGCAGTCCTTGGCATACCAGTGGTGTCTATACCACAGGCCCTATGCCTGGGTGCACACACAGGCTCTACAGAGGGATGACCTGGGTTCCCTTTTTTCTCATCATCCTGGGGTATGGGGCAAGGAAGGTGGGCTCCAGGGTCCTGGGGTGGTGGGACAGGGGAGTGCAGGCCGAGAAGGAGAAAGGGTATCCCTGGCCAGCCGGAGGGACCCTTCCACAGGAGGAACATGTGCCACCCACTCATGTGCACACCCACTCACACACACACACACAGGCCACAAGACAAAGCGAGAAGCACACTCTCCAGATTAAGGCAAATTTTAAAAACCCCTTTTGCCTCCTCACCCATAGAATTGTGGACTCCTGAGCTGTGTTTGAGTAAATTACTTGCTTAATGAGATTTCAATTAACAAAAACAAATTAAAATCACTTTGGTAATTAAGCTGCTGTGAACCTTGCCAGCAGCTCTCCCTCAGACCTCAGCTTTCCATGGGGAGGGAGCTGGGAATGGGGGGGGGGTCCACTCCACAATGCTGCTGAGACTGAAACAGGGCCAGGAGCTCCCTGCCTTGGGGACATCACCCCAGGAGCCACAGCTTCCTGGAGCCATTCTATGGAGACCAAAAATGTGGGTGGGAGATAGAGGCAGCACAGAGCAGCCAAACTTCAGTTCAAATTGTAGCCCTGCCACTTGGCTGTGTGAGCATGTAATTGACCTCTCTGAGCCTCAGTTCCCTCATCTGTGAAATGGGTATAGTAATGGTGCCTGCATCATTAGGTTATAGGAGAATTTAGTGAATGAATGCATGTACCCCAAAGGCTTTTAATCCACTTTTTCCTTTGTGGGGGGAAAGCCTCTCACAGGGCAAACTTTCCAACCTTGCATTTGCATTGTCCTGAACCCCAAAACACTCCCTCCCCCGCCTCCACACCTCCCTGCCCTGTCCAGTCCTGTTTTTCTCTGTTTAGGTAAGGAAGGATCTACCACCAAGGTCCCCTGGGAGGTGAGGATTCTACCAGGTTCTGTCCCATTCAGGCCCTTATCTCTTTACATCAGAGCCAATAGCTAGGATCTGGGAGTTAGACATTTCTTCTCAGGTGGCCTGGAGAATACTCCTTTCCTGGGGTTACCAAATCACCCACACTTCCTACATGAGCAGCCTAGAGAGTTAGTACAAGTACCCATAGCCACATGGCACAGACGAGAAAACTGGCTTCAGGAGGTACCCAGTAACAGTTCTCAGTGCTGGCAGAAGTATACATATTTAGTCTCATGAATTTTTAATGATAAACTTTTAGTTTTAATTTTTGAGTCACTGTTTGCTACCTCCATTCAGAAGGACTGAAACAGACATTTAAATTAAAACAGTATTATTCAGGGGCGCCTGAGTGGCTCAGTGGGTTAAAGCCTCTGCCTTCGGCTCAGGTCATGATCCCAGGGTCCTGGGATCAAGCCCCGAAGCATCGGGCTCTCTGCTCCGCAGGGAGCCTGCCTCCACCTCTCTCTCTGTCTGCCTCTCTGCCTACTTGTGATCTCTGTCTGTCAAATAAATAAATAAAATCTTTAAAAAAAAAAAACAGTATTATTCAACGGGGCACCTCGGTGGCTCAGTGGGTTGAACCTCTGCCTTCGGCTCTAGTCATGATCTCAGGGTCCTGAGATCGAGCCCCACATCGGGCTCTCTACTCAGCAGGGTGCCTGCTTCCCCTCTGTCTCTCTGCCTGCCTACTTGTGATTTCGCTCTCCCTCTGTCAAATAAAATCTTTAAAAAAAAAAAGTATTATTCGAAATTCACAAAAAGAAATCCACAATAGATGTAAATAATTAAAGTTTTAAGTGATTTCTTTGGTTTTTAAAGTTTGGAACACATACTTTTGAAGTTGCTAGAGCAAAAATAGCATTAAGATTTTGGGATAGATATTCATGTTACATGAGTGTATTTGATATATGTAACATATTTTATTTATACACACACACACACACACACCACAAATGTTGTTTCCTCTGTGGTGGCTGAAATTAAAGATGGCCTTGTTGTATGTGTTCATTCATTTGTTCAACAAATCTTTTTCATCCCATGTATGATTTAACTCAACAGCCACTTGTTTAATGCCCGTGAAGTGCCACAATGAACAAGCCAGCCTTGAACCCTGGTTTCAGGGAACCTGTGGCCTGTTGATGAAGATGGACATGGGACACGATGCAGTAAGGTGAAGATTGCAGAAAAAGAAAGGTAGGGCCTTAGAAGCTTATTCTAGAAAAGGCAATCTTGGATGGGGGGGCGAGGGGGGAAGTCTGCCATAAACACTTAATTTTTGGTAATTGGACCAAAAAGAATTTATATACATACTTGAATGAATCCAAGAGTCTCATAGCTAGCTAGTAACAGAACTGAAAGTAGACTGAAAAGCCTTATGGTTCCCAGGCAAATGATTTTTTTTTTTTTTAATCTGACACCAATCCTCTGGATAATTTGAACAGCGTCCCGGTCTTGAGTGAGAGACATCCTAAGGTGGGCAAAAGAAATCGGAAATCTCTGACTGAGATGGTCCCACCATCCATGCATCCGTCAGACCATGGAGGTATCCCCATTCATACATCAATGTCAGATAGAGGAGGTCAACCTTGACATAACTTTGTTAGATGGAGGAGGTCAACATAGACATAACTTTGTCAGATGGAGGAAGTGTGTGTGTGTGTGTGTGTGTGTGTGTGTGTGTGTGCGCGCGCACCAAACAGGACTCAGGCTGATGGGCGTCTCAGTCTCCAGTATCTTTGAAGGAGGAGGCTTAACACTGCTTGGTCTCAGCAGCAGCACCCTCCCCACTAGGTGGCTAGGCCCACCTCTAGGGTGCCGTTTCAACCCATGCTGGGAGCCAGGCCCAGGGGAGAACCTCCCAACAATCAGACTCTCTCACTAACCTCACAGCCCAGACCCCTGCATATCCCTCTGCCCCTGGGGACGGGAGAGGACAGGGTGCCATTCTCCAAACACCCAGCTTGGGTGCAGGCTTTCCCCCACCTGGAGATGTCTCCAGAAGAACAGTCCTCTCCCTTCCCAGACTTTACATGGTGTATTTTGCGCTGACTTCAGGCAACCAAGGGAGGAGGACACAGAGTTGTACTTTCCAAGTAGCTGGAAACCCTTAATCAATGTTAATTGGTTCTAATTAGCATATGTTAATTAATGATATTTACTACAAATTAAAGGTATGAGTGTTCCCAGAGGGTTTCCTGTTCATCCAATTAGTGCCAATTAGTTGCAATTAACACGTGTAAATGAGATTCCATTGAACCCAAAACAAACAGCACAGAATCTCTCAGATTCCCTTTTGTACCTTTTCAGTCAGCCAGGGAGCTGGGGGTGGAGGGTGAGAAGTGAGGGTGGGAGTGGGCAGAGAGACCCTTAGGCTGACCTGGAGTGAGATAGTGACTCTCTCTGCGTACCAAGGAGGAGAGAAGGAAGAGCCAGGCAAGCTGCTGGACCAGCTTGGCTGCTGAGGCACTGACCATGCTCCCGAGCGCCAGGGGCCATGCCTTGGGCCTCCCTGCACCTGCCAGGACCTAACCCAGTGCATGGCCTGTAGTAGGTGCTCAGTAAAAATTGGCTGAATGAAAGCTTGGTGCCTTTGCATCATCGAGGTCCGATCTCTGAAGTCATAAAACTAAGGATGAATTGATTACGAAAACGTGTGAAGTTCTCTTCTCCACAAGTTCTTCCCAGGGGCTCTCCCAAGGAGCAAGATAGTATTTCCCTCTGTGACATCATCTAAACGTCTACAGAGATATTACTCTACCACCAGTGTTGCCATTTCTGCATTTTAGTTCCTTTTCCCTTAACCACTGAGGCCCCAACCTCTGGCATGATGGTAACTGGATAGAAAAACAGCCAGAAAGGGCTCCCCGGAACAAGGAAATGCTACTCCAAATTCTCACTGCGCAGAGCGTTCTGTGAAAACTGTGATGTAAGATAAAGCCCCCAGTAAGTTTATTGCTAACTCGCTTTTGCTACACCAAACCTTCTCTCCAAGTTGACATTCATCATTTAATAATATTTATTCATCACTGTGTACCGGGCACTATTCCAGGGACTGAGGATACGGCAGTGAACAAGTCGTCTGCATATTCCTGCCCCTCGGGGAGCCCATATTCCCCTGTGAATTATCACGGATCCAGGGCCAGGCACACTTGGGTTCCTATCCTGGTTCTGCCTCTCAGCAGCTGGGGAGAGGGAAGGGCTGGGTAGGGAATCTATCTGTGCCTCAGTTTATTTCCCTGTAACATGGGTAGAAGAGACCTGTCAGCTATCTTGCAGTCATGTTGTTAGGAAATTAAGCTTCCTCCCTTGTCCTATCTTGGTAAGTGTGAGGCAGAATTTGGAGTTAAGCCACAAGGAAGGTAGGAAAAAGGGAAGCAAAACTCCCTCAGAGCCTACAAATCACAGTTTGATTACATTATCTCTATATCTGGATCTCTACACCCAGGCCGGCCACAAAAGTCCCTCCCATCTGTGTGTAGCACAGCCATAGCTTGTGGCCAGCCCACTCGTCACCCCAGGGCAGGGAAGCAACGGGTTCAGGGAGGGGAAGTGCTTCTAGGGTCATATGCAGCTGCCTAGGCGGGAGCCCAGACCCTTGGCTCCTTTGGCACAATGTCCTTTATCCATGGCCTTTCTGAGTGATGAGAAACACGAATGAGGTCCAGAAAGGGTCACTCCAGCTGGCCAGGAGCAGGGACTGGTCCACCCCTGCCGGTACATGCCTGGCCCAAGGTCAACATCTACACATCCAGGCTCCCGCATGCCAGCTCGGCCAATCCCTCCACCCCACACACACGCACCCAGCCAGAGACCACAGCACCTATAGCTTGTGTCTCCTCCCTCACCATCTCGACTCTGCACCCCCATGGACTCTCAGGCAGAGTGTTTGATCATTTTGCACTGCTTCAGGGTCCCCTTTATAAAGCCAGATAGTCTGCCTAGATAGTTCCTAAAACCCTTTCAGAGCTGCAGTTCTAGGATTCTGGATATCCTCCGAAGAATACAGGTCCCACGGCTATAGTATATGCCCCGACATTCACAGCTGATGGGCAACAGAATCAAGCCATCATTTCCCTCTTCCTTTGGGGATCCCTCTCACCTGTAATGGTCTCATGGGTCCCCCCCAACGCCACCTCCAGGCCTGTGCCATCACTCTCCATCATCCTCCACCTCCACCCCAACCTTCTCCTGCATAGTGATGAACCACCAGACATGGTCCCCAAGTCACCAGGCCTTGGAGAAAGTTCTCCTTCACTCTGATCAAATCTGAAGTCAGTTTGGAGGCCAGTGGGAGGAATGGAGCTGATTGAGTTTAATAAAAAGAGCTCAGCTGGGTAATCTTCCGGGAGGAGTGTGTGGAAATGGAAATCTGCGCTGGGGCTTCCTGGGGCTCCGTATGTCTTTCCTATCACTGCACCCCACCCTGGGGGCCAGCGGGATATATTGTGGGAGTGGGGGTGGGGGGTTCTGGGAGCAAGTGGAAAAGACTTTCCTGACTGCCCTTCCTTCCTGCAAAAAATAAAAGCCCCACTCTTGTGTGCCCACCCTGCACCAGGCACAGCGCTAGGTCATTTACTCAACTTATCTATAATGAGAGAGGAGGGAATTTGCTCTGAGATCATCTCCAGGGGCCCTGGGCATTTTGGGCGGGGTCTGGCTAGCTTTGGGACCAATAATCAGACAAACTTGGCCACGAAAGGCAGAGCAGATAGGTTGGGGTGAAAAACAAGGAAAGCGTGGCCGGCTGCGTCCAGGCCCCTCCTCTCTCTCCACCAGAGGGACACAGGCTTCGGGAGCCCACAGGGGACACAGACCCCGGGGAGGAGGCTGACAATGGAAGTTTGACTGCAGGAAGCCAGAGGTACAGTGAGGTGAGGTGAATTCTCCGCTCTCAAGGACAAGGAGGTTGCCTACAAACAGGAGTAGTGGGGGCCCCAGAAACTCTGGGATGAAGCAAAGGGACACTTGCCCAGCGTCTCCTCTTTATCCCACTAATACCTCTTGAGAAGTGATATCTCTCTAAAGCCAAAGTTTCTGCGATGAGGCTTAACATGGCCACTTTGGCGGGGGTGGGGAGAACCTCTGCTCCAGGAATGTAACAACAGAAAATAATTAAGGTCTAATAAGGTCAACGTTCCACCTTAACACCTTTTCAGTTCCAGTTAAAACCTCTACTAATTTGCCAAGAAAAGCCAGCCTCACTGGGGTCTTATTATTTGAATCACGTCCTGTCTCTTAATTTAAATGAGAGCCTCACATAAGGATTTTTTTTATTTTAAATTACAATGCCGACTTTCTTCCAGTTGATTACGGTATATGACTCTCTGTTGGAAGGCCATTATTTTTTGCTATGATTTACAAAGCATTTAAAGTGAAATCAATGTAATAAATATTGAAGTATTGTAATAGATAATTCCATATATTTAACTAGAGACACAGCACAGCCCTGGTCTGGGCAGCGGGGAGAGGAGCAGGGGAGAAAACGGGGTGGGAGAGTGACCTGGTATTAATGCGAAGGGTGACGTCTCCGCTTTTCTCCTGGATTCAGTTGGCAGGATTCACTGAGTGCTCCCTGAGGTCCTGTACACTGGATGAAGGACTGTGGCGAGTTGTGGGGTGCCCCGGCCATGTCCTCCGGGCACCACAGACTCTGGAGAAATTCCCCTGCAATGGAGGGGACCGGAAGTGGAGAACATCAGAACCTGTGTAAGAAGCTTGGGGATGGGAAGGGGGTTCAACAGAGAGAAGAGGCCTCTGGGGAAGGGAGTGGTGGGAGAAGTCAGGAAAGGCTTCCCAGCTTCTCCCCTTCTTCCCATCCCCTACTCAGCTTCTTCCCTCTCCTTCCCCATCCCCGTGTCCTCGTGTCCTTGTCCTTCTTTGGGTGGAGCTCTCTCTAGACCTCTGACTGTAGCTCCATTTTGAGGAAACAATGCAGCATTCACAGCCCTGAAAGCTCAGGATGGGGGGAGAGGAGTGAAAGGGGAGAGGGTGCACCAGTGTGACCTCGTGGGACAGACCCTCCAGCAAGGAGATGGCCATGTGCCGAGCTCTGTGCACAGACTGAATCAGCTTTGCAGCTGCTTGCTCCCTGTCCTCAGGGAGCTGGGCTGGAGCATAGCACCCACAGTACAAGCCAAGGCAACTTCCCCAACTGGGGCCTACTTTACCCAGGGACAGGAGCTTTGGTGTCTCTTAAAGGCAGACTTTAAGAAGTCCTCCTACCTGCCTCCCCAATTGCAAAAAGTACCCACAAGCAGGTTCCTTTCCAGCTGCCCCATGCCCCATGGGGAGCCCCCTGCTTCTTCCCATCTTTGGAGGGTCACACATCTGCTCCCAGGAAGGCTCTTGCTCCCAAGTTCCTGGATTGATTCAGAAATTCACACAGCACCAGTGAGGGAAGCACACAGGGGGCACTGTGTGGGTTTGTCCCCATCACACGCCTCAAGTGCAGGTAATACACTCTGTCCACAGAGCCATTCAAGTGCCATGGAGGTCTTAATAAAGATTTTGCGGTCTATACAATGCAGGCTTGCGATGGAGCGTGGCTAGTGCTCACGCACACACACACACACTTGCACGTGTAGCGGGTCTCAGAGGAGGAAGATGTATTGTCCCTTGCCTTCCCACCCCAAGCCTGAACCCAAGCCCCAAGTCCCTAGCTCTGAACATTTTCCACCATAAATCCCAGGAGGGGACATGCAAAGGGAAAGGGAGCAGAGAAAAGAGATTTACAGCAAACTTGCTTCCTGACACCTCTTTGGTCCATCCCATAAAATAATAATATCACCAGATAAATCACACAGAGTCTCAGGGGACCTTACCTTTGTCCTTGTGGGGTCTTTGGAGGAAGTCAGTGGGTCATGGTCAGAGGATCGTACCCAGCTGGGTTCTCCTTGGCAATATCAGCCCTGTACAGCATGGGGCGGTGGGGGTGGGGGTGTGTGACTCAGGTCGAATCCCTGGAGCATCGAGGGGAGGGGCTAGAGAATAGGGTGAGGGTAGAGAGCATTGGCTGTCATCATCCAAGAGAGAACGTGGCATGAGCAAATCCCATCTCAAAACCCTAGCTGTGTGACTTTGAGCAAATTACTTAACATCTCTGGGCCTTGATTTATGTCTCTGTAAATGCAGGCCATAGAATATCCCCCAGACAGGATATGTGTGAGGAGTTATCGAGAATAACATACGTCAAAGTTGCTGGCATACACTCAGAATGTAGTTAACTATTGGAATCACAAGTGTTTTCCCTCTGCTAAGATAAAAAACACAGTGGCGGTGTTCCCAGCAGAGGGGATCGAATGTTGGCCCTCTCCAGAGAGACACCAGGCTGCCCCCAACCTTTGGCTGTTGTTTCCATGTTTGCCTGCGATATTAGAAAGGCAGGGCTCCCCGTTAACTCACAACATGACTATGAGCAAGTTTCTTCCTGTCTCTAGGCCTCAGTTCCCCACTTGTAAAGAGAAGGGATAGAAAACACTTGGTCTTGGGGTGCCTGAGTGGCTCAGTGGGTTAAGCTGCTGCCTTCGGCTCAGGTCATGATCTCAGGGTCCTGGGATCGAGTCCCGCATCAGGTTCTCTGCTCATCGGGGAACCTGCTTCTCCCCCCTCTCTCTCTCTCTCAGCCTGCCTCTCTGCCTACTTGTGATCTCTCTCTCTCTGTCAAATAAATAAATAAAATCTTTAAAGAAAAAAAAAAAAAAGAAAACACTTGGTCTTTAAGGCCCAGTCCAACCTCACATCACCAGCCAACAATTAGGACCGATTCCCAGTGGGAACTGGAGCCAAAGAGGAGCAGGCAGGACAGAGGCTAGCCGTGAGGCCAGATGAGGTGGGCATGGGCATGTGGGCCGGAAAGAAGCAGTCACCACTGTGTGGAAGGAACTAAAGGATTTCAGCAGGCTGGTCATCGCAGCCCTGACCATCACGAGCAGGAGACCCCCTGATTACAGCCCAGAGCACCGGTCTGTGTCCATGGCCTCCTAGTGCTTACCCTTCAGCCTGAGGGAGGGCTGAGTTCCCAGAGGTAGAGCTAAGTGGGCAGGAGGCCCCCTCCAGCCTCATCCCACACACCTGGGGAGACCTGGGCTTTCCTGTATCAGGGTAGCCCACCCCCACCCTCCTCCAAACCCCAGCCCCCAGCCCTGTCTGGCTCCCCCAACCTCTTAAGCATCTCTTAAGGATTGGGAGTTCTTCCCAATCCTCTGGCCCCAGCCCTCCCTCCTCCTTTCCTTCCTCTCCCTTCTCCTATCCCAAGTCCCCTCTTTTCCTCTCCAGTGCTGCTGCTTGGCTTTATTTTTCCTTCCTCTTCTTCCCGCCCCCCTCATTTCTTCCGTTCTCATCCTCCTCCTGGTTCTCCTACCTGCTCCTTCCTTCCTTCATTTTCTTTCCTTTAACTCTCGTTCTTGGAACCAAAGGTGCCACTATCATGAAGGAATGACTCCCTGGGGGGCTGGGGAGCTGGAACAGAGCGTGCTCTGGCCTGACCAACCCACCACCACCACCCAGGGTCTCTCCAGCGGCAGGAGGATCTGGAGTTCACCCGCAGGGCAGCTGTCAGCAGCTCCAGAGACGGATGAGTGAACGTGTAGGGGGTGGGGAGGCAAAGGTGCTGGGGAGGGAGCCATCTTCAAATAAAAATGTGAAAGGAACATGCTGGATGAAATGATGGGCTGTTTTACAGTAAGCCCTGCCCAAGGCACCTCTGCCCTAAGACCCAGCCATCCTGCCCCTTTCCCTGGCCCTGAAGTTTCCCTCAGCACACAGGCCCATCAGTGTCCCCAATCCTTTGGGTAGGCCAGAGAGCTGGAGACACTCTCCCCCCCACACACACATACACACAAGTCCCCAGACCCCTGCCCCCCTCCACTGAGGGACAGGGATGATAGGGACCCCTGGCAGACTGTTCTCAGAGTGATGTCTGGGTTGATGAGCGCCCCAAGGCTGGCAGGCCTATTAGGAGGCCTTTGTGGGGGAGGGGGAGTTGAGGGGAGGAGAAGGGATTTTTCCATTCTCCAAACAACTGGATTACACAGTCAGGAGATCAGGGAATAACTTGCTGCTTAAGCTGCCTCTTCACAGCCCAGCCTCTGCCCTGGCTCTCACCCTCCCATTCTCAGCAGTGATCTTAACCAGCCTAGCCTTGTCTGCTTTTGAGTTGTCTTTTTCATGGTCTGAGTCAGCCTTGAGGGCAAAACCAAGTTTCATCTCCTCCTACTCCCCAGAGCTATGACACCACAGAGGAGCTCAAAAGGGACCAGCTTGCCACTACCTCCACCACCAACCCTCACCTTCCATGAAGATCTCAGGTCTAGAGATGGATCCAGAGTGTGGCTCAGAGAGGTGAAGTGACTTGCTTTGAGTCACACAGCAAACAAAGGGCAAGGTTTCCAGACTATGGCAGGATTTATGGAAGCATGTTCTCTACAAAGTGAGCCAGGTCTATGCCAGGGACTGGAAGAAGCCCTGAACTCTGATGTTCTTACTAGAAAGATGTTTGCTCCTGAGCTTTCCTGAGCCCCTACCATGAGCTTTAGAGGGAAGGGAGCCCAGCTCCCATTTGGTTACTTAGGACCAGACCAAAGCAGGTGGTGGAGGGGAGAGGAGGTAGGGAGGAGATTAGGTTTAAAGAATGCGAAGTATTAAGATTTGGCCCCAGCCTTACCACTAACTCGCTGTGTGGCCTTGGGCAAACCACCTCCCGTCTCTGAGCTTCAGTTTATCTTCTCTGCAAAATGGCAGTAACTTCTCTTTCAAAATTGTTTTGCAGGTACTAGAAGAGATCAGGCTTAGCACCTGGTATCTACTACTAGCTGCTCCAAGTAATGATAGGAGCAAGACTGTATTTCCTTTACCCTGAGCTGTGCCCACTCCCCAGAACAAGGAGCTCCACTGCACATTCGAGCAACTGGTTCTTCCCACTGGGAGGGCAAATCCATCATGTTCAGCAAACTAGTGTCCCACCCCGTGTAAGGTTATTGGGGGGTCATGCCCCCACAGCCTGTGTCCACTTTCTAGAAAGAGGCCCAAAGCTCCCCACCCTAGCTCCATGTGGCACCTAGACGCCTCTTGCTGACAGAGGGTCATCTCTGACCTTCCTAATGGCCGACGTTCCTGCCAGCCAGAAAATTCTATGATCCTTTGACCTCTAAAAGCCCTGTCCTGCTAATGGTTTTATGATCTTCCCTAGGCATCCTCTCTGTGCCCTCCCTAACCCCCAATCCCCTTTCAGTAGGTCCTAGTCAAAATAAACAACATTTATGACCAGAGAAGGATTCAAGGTCTGCATTGCAAACAAATGCGGAGCCCTTTGAAGGTGCCTGGGGAATCCATCACATCCTGGGGTGTGATGCTCCCCAGGCCCAAGGGGAGGTAGGCCCTGGGAAGGGGCGCAAGCGTGGGAAGCTGGGCTCTGGCTCTGCATAGAGAATCTAAAGATCCTGTGCGGTGAGTGGGGCTCCCTCCCTAGCAACAGGCCTTCCATCAGTGCAGGGGAGGTGAGGGGGAAGGAGGAAGGGTAGCTGCTGGGATCAACCACCTTTCGCACCGTATGTGCAGGCCTCCCTGGGGGCCAAGACCTGACTTGGCATGTCAGCAGGGGGGAAGGGGACAAAACGAAAGAAGGGGGGAAAATCAAGAGGCAAATGGAAAAATAGCACGCGTGGACTGGAGACGTTAAGCTGAAACCACAGAGGTCTCAGGCCCCATCGCAGTGCCCACCTGGCACCCTGGAGCAATTTCCCTAAAGAAGACTAGTCGGGGGCGCCTGGGGGCCTCAGTCGGTTAAGCATCTGCCTTTGGCTCAGGTCATGATCCCAGGGTCCCGGGATGGAGCCCCATGCAGGCTCCTTGTTTGGGGAGTCTGCTTCTCCCTCTCCCTTTCTCCTGCTCTCTCTCTCTCAAATAAATAAAAGCTTTAAACAAACAAATAAATAAAAAAAAACTCGTCCAAACACCTTCAGGAGAAAATCAACCCAGCCGAGCCTGTCTTGTCAGCCAGCTGGTGGAGCTGAGGAGAGAGAAAGAGTGGGAGAGCGAACCGGCCACGGCTGATTTTCTCTGGGGGCAGGCACCCCAAACATCAACTCTGGGGAGTGATAGCATGGAGGCAGAAATGGAGGCTCTCTGTCTAGAATGAACCCTCCTGCTCCACCCCCACCCCCAGGTGGAGGGCTAACCCCTGCCCCTACTCTCATCATCACCCCCCAACCGGAAAAAGGGGCCCCCAGGCTGGCAGTCCATTCTGCCCAGCTCTGCCTTCCACCTGCCACGTGGATAAGGCACCCCAGCGAGGCTCAGCCTCCTTCGGCAGGTGTGGGGCCGCAAGCCGATGTGTTTTCAAGGGGGCCTGGCTCTGTCTGGGGAACTGCTGTTGGAGAATATTAAGGTAGGATTCCCAAAGGCCCAAGTCTGACAGCAGCTTTCTAGGACACGCAGCTCAAGGCTTTCTTCAGCCACTTCGCCAGCCTCTAGAACTGGGGCATGGGCCGAGGGGCGGCTGTTCCCAGACTTAGAGCTGGGGGAGGGAGAAAACATTCCCCCACCCCAACCCTCTGGGGGCCTGTGCCTTAAAATCTACCCTACTAACAATATTCTGCCACCCGCCAAGTTGGGTGGGAAACTAGACATAAAATATGGGCAGGTAACAAGGTTTCTATCACAGTGATCAGGCGCCCGCTTACAGCATTTGCATATATGGCATATAATTAATGTTTGATGAGTGAGCGTGTGAGAGATGGGGGATTGGAACAAAGATAGAAGGAAACAAAGAGACAAATGGAAAGGCGGGCGTGAGTTTTTCCAGGATAGATAGTTTGTTCAAAAATTTTCCTTCTTGGGGCACCTGGGTAGCTCAGTAGGTTAAAGACTCTGCCTTCGGCTCACGTCACAATCCTAGGGTCCTGGGATCAAGCCCCATATCGGGCTCTCTGCTGGGCAGGGAGTCTGCTTCCTCCACTCTCTGTCTCTGCCTGCCTCTCTGCCTACTTGTGATCTGTCTGTAAAATAAATAAATAAAATCTTTTAAAAAATTTTTTTTTCCTTCTTCTGGGGTGCCTGGGTGGCTCAGTGGGGCTTTAGCCTCTACCTTTAGCTCAGGTCATGATCTCAGGGTCCTGGGATCGAGTCCCGCATCGCATCGGGCTCTCTGCTCAGCGGGGAGCCCGCTTCCTCTTCTCTCTCTGCCTGCCTCTCTGCCTACTTGTGATCTCTGTCTGTCAAATAAATAAACAAAATCTTTTTTTTTTAATTTCCTTCTTCCTAAATGGAAAGAAGAGTGATTTTAATGGCTTTGTAGGATCTTAAGCCAGTGAATCAGAACTTTCAGCAGAGTGCCCTGGTGCCCTGCATGGTGCTTTATATATTAAAAGGTCCTCCAGAGCACAGAGTTTTAGGACTAGAAGGGCCTTGGAGAGTATCTAGGCCAGTGGGTCTCAACATTGGTTGAATATAGCATCACCAGGGATGCTTTTAAAAAAAATAAGATGCTGGGCACCCCCCCCCCCCACCAAGAGAGTCTGATCTAATTGGTCTGGGATGGATCCCAGGTGTCTGTATTTTTTAAAAAGCTCCCCAGATGATTCTACCGTGTACCCACCATGACTGAGAACCACAGGTCAGGGCCAATACTTCACTTTACAAAGGAAGAAAGTAAAGCCCAGAGAGCAGGTTACCTAAGCTCACAGACAACTGGCAACAGAAACAGGACCACAGAAGCCACTCAGGTATCCTGACATTTAAATGAGCAAATATAAGATTGATCTTCTTTTAGAGGCATTCCTAGCTGCAGAGACCAGCTATGCAACCCCTTGTCTCATCCCCTGGGGTTTCATGTTATTTTCATCAGAGGCCGGGCAGGCTGGCAATGTTGACCCCGCTCCTTCTGGCCTTCCATTCTGGAGGCCTCAGGGCTCATACAGGGCAAACACCCAATTCAAATACTGTCCCCCAGGTCTGGAGCCTCCGAGAATAACAGGGCAGCTGGGACACTGTGGCCATATGGAGCTTGTCGATGGACACCACAGGTGTAGGAGGACGTGTGTACAAAAGTGCTCACGTACACAGATGCACACTCAGGTAGGACGCTCCGTACAGGGGTGCTCGCGTGTGAGAACACTTGTATCTGTGCATGTAAATATCATAGCTGTGTAATGTAAATATCCACCCATGGGATGGTCTGCATGTTCACAGCAGCATCTGTTTACAGAGGGGTGGGAGACCCAATGTGTGACTCTAAAATGTGTGTGTGTGTGTGTGTGTGTGTGTTGTGTACACGTGCATAAACCTGGACCTACACTTATAACATCAATGTTTACACCTACCAGAGGAGGCCCACCTGTGACAGTGTGTATGTGGCCGGCCAGCCCTGGAAATATGTATGACTGGCAGCCTGTGGGTGCAGGGGGCAGGTTTACATGGCAAGAGAAGAGGTTTCTACTTCTTCCATCACATTCCTTCCAAGTAATCGCTGAAAAATACATGCGTCCAAAAACTCTATCTTCCATGCTTAAATATATCTCGGTGTATATAAATGAAACACGATATTGTGCCAGCTGAGATGCTACCCATTAATATTGTTTATCATTGATAGGATTAAATAACCCATGCAAGGCCCAGTAGCATTTCTTACAATTTTATTTAACACTGTTTTGGCCAAGCGGCACTTGGCAAATTCCGACCTATACGCTCCAGATGACTGCAACCAGTGCATAATTTGCAGACCTTCATATACGACACACAAGAAGTATAAGAGGGGAGGGTCCCCCAACATTCTCACCATCCCCATCTTTCTTTGAGCTCGACTTATTCCCTCTCTTTCCCCAAACCTGATTAAGACCCCGCCCTTCGCACTTCCCTAGGAGGTCCCTGCCTGTGCCTTAAAGATAGATAACATGGAGGGTGAGGATTTGGGGTAGGGGAAGAGATAACGCCCTAAGCCCAGGTCTCTGGAATGTCTCTGCCCCTCCCCGGTCTGTCAGAGGCAGCCCCAGCCCCAGAATGTGTTAAAATCGGGAGACCAAAGGAAGCATTTTTATAGGTTCTGCAGACCCTCGGGGTTGACTGACAAAGTTATTCATTCAGAATGAGGGGGGAAAAGGGCATTGAACTTATCAAATTAGTAGTAAATCCTTCATTAAAAGAGTCACAGAAATGCTTCTTTTTTAAGGGGAAGCCGTTATCATCCCTTGAGCCCAAATGAGAACCAACTCCCATGTAGTTAGGGGCCTGCCAAGCTCTCCTTTCAAAATGTGTGCCGCCCCCTGGCCTAGGCTGTTGGCTAAATTATGAATGTCCTGAGGGAAAAGAAAACTCAAGACCTGGGAAGTCCAAACTTGGAACATGAGCAAGAAAATGGCAGAACCCCAAATGAAGCTCATGGAGGCCGAAAATGCACCTTCCCAGCCACTAGGCAGTGAAAAGAGGTTGCATTTACTTCCCCAAGCTGATGAATAAATGGAATTTGTAGGTGTCTCCACAGCTTGCTAAAGCCTTCTCAATTTCCCAGGAACCAGGGCCAAGATCCCACGTGGAACGTCCAAACCCGGTTCTGTAGGATCTCTGTTTACCATCCCCGGGCTTCCTTTTGGCGTGGCACCAAGACTGAGCCAAGGAACTCCCTACACCTGCGTCCTGTGTTCTAAGTTTCTCCAACTTCTCCCCTACTGAGATCCCCAAGGCCTGTAAGGTAAAGACAGCCCAAAGGAGTTGGAACAGCAATTCACCGAGCCCTGTTCCCCAAATCCTCTGCCACCCACAATGAAGCAACCATCAGAGCTGTGTTTCCATAAGCCCCCGGCCCCTTTCCAACAGCAGGGATATCAGCCAACCTGCTTGGGGGACAGCTGCTTGCCGGCACCAAAAACTTATTAGACCATCTTCACATCACTGAAGTCAGGAAGTTGGCTCTCCAGAGCCTGGTACCGTGGGCTGCTTCCTGAGTTAAATACAGAAAAAGAAGTTTCCTAATGTTTAGATTTAGAAGTAGGAATGGTGAAAAGTACCCATTAATGTTTGTGCCTCTCCCCAACAAAGACACACACACACACATACACACACACTGTCCATGCAGACAAATCATAAATCATCTCCATGGCTGAACATTTTAGCGTTCAACAATATTCTCAGAGGCCCGAGGTTTTCAGGCAAATCCCAGGTCTGTGCACAAGGACACTGCATAAATCCCTCCCCTTATGAAAGGCCAGTCTGAGCAGATGGGACCAGTCTTAAGTAAACGGCAGAGCCCTCCCTCCGTCCACCTCAGGAGGAGCTGCAGGGGGCTGGCCCTTCCAACCCAGGAGAGCAGAGAGTGGCGGAAGCTGCTGGTTCTGGGGCTCATGTTCATATCCCCAACTTATCTCTCAGAGGGAATAGTCCATTTGACCATACAATCCTCCCTCCCCTCCCGCAAGGGGAAATCAGACCTTGAAGTCAGACTAGAGGAGGTCTTCGCAGACCAAGTGGTGGACAGAGTTAAGAAAGCAAACCTGACTGCTGGAGAGATTGGCAAGGGCTCGGAGGAGGGAGAGGCAAAAGGGCCCCCCTCGTGCCTGGTGGCTCTACGCGCTGAGTGTGGAGAAAATAACCTCACAGCTCCTCCACTTTCTGATAATCTGCTTCATTAATATTTATTAAACAAAAGATTAAAAAAAAAAAAGGCCCAAGGCCAGATAATTAAACACCCAGTGGCGGTAGAGGATTCCTCTGCTGTGTTCTCTTGCTGGCCCCCCCACGTGCGGCCCAGGCCAAACGTGTGCACTGTGCCGTCTTCCTCTTCAGCCCTGCCCATCTTCCCAGGTGTGTCAAGAAGACAGGAGGCCGGTGGTTGGAGAGACAGACAGACCCAGGCGCCCCAGGTGCTCACCAGGAAATGCACGGACTATGAAATTACACCAGGGCTGGGCAACTTACCACCACACCGGAACCCTTGGGATACTGAAATAATTAACTTGCTAATCAGCTACACCTTGCTCTTTCCTTTCGTGGTGGAAAAAAAACAATCGCAGATTGCCTTCACATCAGGTTCTTATGTCAGTCACTTGGAGACAAATGATGCTTGAGGAAAAAATACACTCTCAGCCTCCACGTAGACTGCAGTGGGTCACACCGAGTCAGGCCTCCTCTTCTTCCCCACCCCTCCCACCAGGCACCCCGGGAGGCACCCAGACACAGAATGTTTCTGGAGATGCAGGGTTTTTTTTTTTTTTCTGTCCACGCCACAGAGCTTTTCCATCTCCGCTAAGCTCTCTCGCGTTCAGCCCTCTTTAGCCTGCTTGCTGGTGCTAAACAGCCAAGATCCATGTGGAGAAAGGAGGATTGATTAGAATCGTAATAATAATCCCTGGCATTCGTCCGGCTTTAGCATTTACAAAATGTTTTCACACATTATCTCATTCGGTTGGAGCTGGAAGGGACCTTAGCAATCGCTTAGCCCAAGGTGGATGAGGAAACTGAGGCCCTGGAAGGTTAAATGACTTCCCCAGTGGCCCCAGCTAAGGACAGTGTGTGGTTGGTTCCCCCCCGTGTTCATTGTCTAGAGGTCCAGTGCCGCCTCTCCTCCTCTGGAAAGAGGAAAAGAGCATAATCACCTCTTTGGTCCACAGTGGTTACAGACCAAGAAATCACAACATTAGAAGATGAGGACCTGAGAATGAATAGAACTCTTGGAAGAAACGGTTTGAGGGGCTGGGAGTAGGGAGACTAGTCCAAGTACTGAATGGCACACATCAATTAACACACTTCCCTTTCTCTCTTTGTCCCCTCATCTCCCCCTTCTCTCTGGGTTCAAAAATATGAACACTGTGCAGTTTGGGATCTAAGGCTTAATTCAGCCATAGGTCCCAGGGGGAAGCGGGGAGTGGGGCATGTTTCTCGGACTCCAATCTGGCACCTCCACTCCCAGGATTCTCAGCATGACGGGCTCTCGTGTGCATATGTGTGTCCACCCAAGACATTGGATTTAGCAGTGAAAAACAGGCATCTTGATCCTTTCACAGATCAGATGATTTGCAAATTAATAGCTCTTTCCCCCCCAAGGCTCTAAGGAGGTGGGGGGAAAAAAAAGATTTCTGGTGAAGAGAGGGAAGAAAAGGGTAGAAAAATATAAAACGGGGAAAGGAAGCACAATGACAGTGGGTTCTGTAGGAAAACACTTCCTCGCCAAGGTGTGCGTATGTTTGGATGTAGGTCTCTGCTTTTTCCACGGGGCCACCTTGCCCCCCGGTGCCCCAGCTTGTCGGAAGGGAAGCGGCTCCTTTGTGTGTTCATTTATTTCTAAGCCCAACTCTTTTCCCTCTAAAACTCCTTCTTCTCCCTGTTGAGCTGACCATGCTTCTGGATTTATGAAGAGAGATGTTTTAGCAGAAATCCCCCAGAGTGTCCCATCAGCCCTAAATCCCAGGCCCGCTCACCCCCCCAAGACCCCATGACACACAGCATGCCAACACGGCCTCCTCTTGCCTATGCATTAGCCATCCATTGTGGTAACCTGACATCTCTCACACATAAAACCGTAAGAGAGAAATAAAATATCTGTCTCTTGGCGAAAATAAAGCTTTGCCTCCCTCCTGATGTATAGGATATAAAATAAAGCCGCGGCTTCAATAGTGGCTTTTCCTTATGCCGGAGTTGCCTTTGCACACACGGAGACAATGAAGACCGATGGTTTGGGACGAGGCCCAGCCTCCTGGGGCCGCCTTCACCCTTTTTTATTAGCGCGTCTCCCCCCACCCCCCCGCCCCATCTCTCCCCACCTTTTTCTTTCTTCTTCACTTTCTTTCCTTTCTAGTTTGGATTTGCCTTTTATGTGTCCTTCTCTTTCTTTACTCTGGAACTTTATTCCTCTTGTTCACTTTCTCTCTACGGCCTGACAGAGACAGGGAGAGAAGAGCCAAGTTTCTCACCTTCTCAGACATGCCCACCATGTCTCCCCGTCTTCCCCCTTCCCAGACCCCTAGTTCTCTCAGGACTGCCAGCTCCTATGACGGATTTTGCTGTTACTGCTTGGGGATTTGCTTTGGTCAAATGTACAAATGTTCCCAAGGGACAATTAAGAATGTGTTTAGTGGGGGAGGGAAGTGGGTTTTCTTTTTTTTTCCTGGGGAGCTGCCCTTCCCTGCTCCTTCTTCTCCCTAGGCTAAGTGGTTTATGGATCTCAGCAATTATTTATTTAGCCTCTGAGGAGGGCAACAGAGCAGAGCTGCCACCTCAAAGGGGTGACAGTTGACATTCAACTCCCAAACCCAAGCCTTGAAGCTGCATCAGCAAAACCAACTGTGGGCCTTGGGCCCTTTCTGGCCAGCTCAGCTACCAGGGAGTTGATCCAAGACCAACACCCTGTTCCCTGCCTCTTTCTCCAGTCCTGAGAACTGAGGGTGCTGTGGGAGAAAGTAAGAGGGTCCACTCCCCATGACAGCACACAGAACTGTCCCCCTCAGGGTCACTGAGACAGGGTCATCTGTCTGCCCTCCCACACACTTGACATTGCATGCTCTCTACTTTCTTTTTTCCTCCTCTGTCCCTGGAGGCCTCAATCTTGCCAGGTGCACTGCTCTTTTCTGTGCTTCTGTATCTCTCCACCTGTGCATGAGTGGGTTTGTTTCTAGAAGCTTCTTCCCATCCTTGCCGTGGCCTTCCCTTCCGAAGCTTTCTCTCCTACCTACCCAAGGCTGCTTCCCAGCCCATTCAAAACTTCGCCTGCTCTATTAGGGGCTGCAGGACACATCCCAGGCCCCGGGAAGACTAAGTCATGACTGAGAGGAAGGGGTGCAGGGGCTGGGCTCCTGGGGAAACAGCAGAGAAGGGGGAACTTTGCTGTTCCCCGAAGGTGGGACACATCCAACAGAGGGGCAGTGGGTGGCTTCTAGTCTCTGAGGTTGATGAAAGACTTCCATGTGTACGTGGACAGTTCCTGGTCATCTGTAAGATGAGGAGAGCTTAATGAATGCAAACATGGAGAGGCTGGTGAGGCAGCCATAACTATTGAATCCCCCCCCCAAAAGGGGAGGGGGGCTTAGAGCTGCCAGGTCCAGAAAAAATCGAAATCTCAGTCCCAAACATGGTTAGTTTTGGGGGTCTCTCCCCCGCATCTTTGCTATCTCTCCAGATATCTGCAGTGACCACTACCATTAGGTAAGGGGAGAGAGTCAATTAGTGAGAGGATTAATTACTCTGAGGCATGAGCCCCGTTTGTCTTCCTTACCGGGTGTGAGTGTGTGTTCAGGCAGAGGAACACGGGCACGCACCCAAATACACATTGTTGTCACGCCGTCTTAGACGTTTTATTTATTTGTTGGATTCCTGCCCAGAGCCGCTCACACGCTTTTCCACGGGCGCTGAGTCGCCCACCAAACACGCCGTCTCCTTTTCTCCCGCCTACAAACGCGACTGTCACACACGCGCGCACCTTCCAGTCCCGCCAGATGTCCCCCCAGCACCTGTAGGGTGCCCCGCTGTGCGTGTCTCCCTGCCGGCTCTTACACTGCTGGGTGTCTTTCTGGGTCTCTTCTGTTTCTCCTCCTCTACTCCTCCACGCATTTCCCCCAATGAGTCTTCCCTCCTTTCAGCCCTGCTTACTTTTCCACATTCCTTTTTTCCCCACTGGTTTTCTGTCCTTATTCCCTTTCCCTGTCCCTCTCCCCTCACTTCCCTCTCTCTCTGTCTCTCCTGCCTCTTCCACTCACCCTCTCCTTTCTGCGTCTACCCGCACCGCTCTCTGCTCAGCGGCGCAGCGGCGCTGCCTTGCATCTGAGACCGCAGCGCTTGACCTTCCCCCCTTTCCAAGCTCAGGGTCCACCCCCGCCCCCAGTCCCCGTGGGAAGCCAGCCTTGTTTACCCAGACGCTGCGCACACCGTGAAGCCCCAGCCGGATGCTGCCCTTTCCCGGCCTCGAAGTCTCCCACCCCCTCCCATCCCCAACTTGGAAACTACTGCTGGAGCAAAGTACACAGCAGTGCAAGGTGACAAGCCCCCACCCCAAATTTCTCACCTTCCACAGTGCACTGGCCCAGGGATCTCAGGTCACCCCCCCTAACTTGGGTTTCTTTCCCGGGGGGAAAAAAGGGGGGAGACTGATCCCCCCACCCAGTGTGATTCAGGGGAGACAGTGATATTAACCGTAAAGTGGTGCACACAAGTAGGTCATTTCCAGGAGTGAGTGATGGAGTGAGATTACGGCAACCTGAATCAGGAGCAAAAGCAAGAGGGAAAGGAGAGAGGAAGATGCAGGATCAGATCCAAGGGCCCAGGACCAAAGTTTACTGCGTCGCATCTGCTGCGTCTGTCTACGGAGTCTGTGGGGAGTTTGTGTGGCCTATCGGACCCCTCCAGAAGATCCGCTCGCTCCCTCCTCCGTCTCCCTGCACCCAAGAGGCTGGCTGCCCCCGGTGCCTGAAGCCCCGCGTTGTTAACCTCCTAGAGTCCGCTCTGCCGAAAGCGCCTTCTTCCACGGCCTCACCGTGCTTTTCTCGGGGTGGCGGGCTGCGTAGGAGCCCGCTGGGCGAGGAGAGGAGCCGCCAAGGGCGGTTGCCGCTCTCGCATCTACAGCAGCTGAAGGTTCTGGGCCAGCTCTGGTCCTTGGGCCACGCGAGCCACTGGGCAACGTGAGGGAGAAAGCGATCTGGGGCCGGGAACCACGGAGGTCACGGGAGGAAATCGGATGCAGGAGAGGGCGCCATCAATCCCCCCAACAGCAGGGCATCTGGGGAGGGCTAGCAGAACCCCTCCGCCCCAGTTCACCAGCAGGGTGCTGCTTCTCAGGACCCCCAGGGCGATTCTTAGAAAGGAAATTTCGTATTGTATAAGCCATTTCCTGGCCCCTCTGGGGCCTTTTCCAAGAGCGCCTGGGGATGAGGCGGAGAGGATTCCGTGGCCACTGAGCGCAGACTCTACTGCGAAATTGACCCTCACAACATCCCGCCTAGAGCTTACTCGCCCTAGGGGAAGTGTGTGTGGTTGTGGGTCTGTGCTGCTTGGAGCTCCTTCCATAGGAAAGCTCGGTGTACTTCAGGACTGGCAGTAAAGTGTGGCCGTGAGGATGAGAAGGGAAGGTTGGTGCTCTTCGCCCAGCAGCCATTGGTTTAAAGGCAGAGCTGAGAGCTGAAGGCGCTGAAGAGGAGGCTAATTTGGAAAGCTGCGTCAGTTTTCTCTCCATGACTGTGCAACCAAATACATTTTAAAATAGAAGCTCAATGGAAACGAGAAAAAAAAAAACATTAATAGAGTGTGCTGTTGCGGTGGAGGCGTTAAATCTGGACTTTAAACCTACAATCGAGCCAAGAGGCGCGCCTAGAGCTGCGCTCCAGGACTCCCTGGTAGACGTTGCGCTCCAGGACTCCCTGGTAGACGCTGGGGTTGGTCCCCGCAGACGGGTTTACTGAACCATCTGGACACAGGGACAAGCAGAGCCTGATGCCCCAGAGCCTGCGTCCCGTTCTCGTCCTCAATTCCCCTACCGCGTGGGTCTGCCCGCAGGGAGGGGACCTCTTTTCACCATGTCGAGGTCCCAAAATCACAGCACCCCCAAACGGGTGGAGCAGCCCCCTCCTGTCCACCGGAAAGAAGGCAGCGGGCCTTGGGTTCAGGAAGGGCCGGCAGCCGGGTCCAGCTGTCGCCCGGTAGGTCCCCGACAACTGCCCTCCACCCCCGCGGCCCCTCTGCTTTGCATGAGAAGGAGCCCAGCTGGGACGGGGGCGGGGGTTGAGCCACTCGGGACTCCGACGGCTTTAGATTCCAGAAAGGGGCGGTTGGGTCGAGGGCGCTAGCGGCGAGAACCAGGACAGCTGGGGGCGGAGGGGGGAGCATGGGGACCACTTGACTGGACCAGCCCCTCCGCGCCGGTCTCACCCAGCGCAGGGGGCTCGGGAGGCACCTCGGGTTCCGGGAGGTGGAGTTGGGGTCCCCCGAGCCAAGCAGCTCCTAGCGCCTCCGCGGGAGCTGGAGTACTGGCTAGGGATCGGCTCGTTCCTCAGAGCTTCCGGTCAGCAGGAGGAGCACAAAAACCCAGTCCGATCTCGCGAAGCCGGCTGCTGGGCTGGAGAACCATCCTCCCCATCTTACTCCTGACCTGAGCTGAGCCCTCAGAGAGGCCCACGGAGGGGGCTGATTCGAGAGAGAGAGAGAGAGAGAGAGAGAGATAACTAGCCTCAACACTCCGCCCGCCCCGCAGCGGGGACCCCCAGCCCAGGTGTTTTTGGAGAGGGTGCGGAGAAGATGTTAGAGGCCCCGCACCCAGAGGTCAGGATGGGCGGAGCGCCAAAGAAGCGCACGCGGGACCTCGGCTTTGGCTTCCAAAGAAAAGGTGATGCGGGAGGCAAGGTGGAAGCTGCTGGCGGCCTCGGGGTTGCAGGGTGGTTCGGGCAGAAGCCTGAAGGCAGGAAGGGGGCGTTGGCAGAGCTCTAAAACTCCACTTCCGCCGAGCGTAAACCAAATTTTCTGTATCCGCTTCCCGGTTCGTCCGAAGAGGGTATTCGGTTTGCAGAGAGCTGGATCCCCCGCCGGCTCAGGTTCATCGCAATTACGTTTCAGCGCGCGTTTTCCCCAACTTAGTCGCGGGCCCTTGTGTGGGATGTCTGAGTCCCGCACCATGAGTGGGATAGGAAGGCCAATTCCAAAATACCAGCTAGACCTGGCTAGCCACGCAACCTTATTTCTTCAACACTAAGGTTGAATTCGCCTTCTTAGAACACACTCCCTCCCCCGCAACAACAACAACAACAACAACAACAACAACAACAACAAAAATGAGGAGCAAAACAAGACTGCCGCCCTGTCACCTTCAGACCTCAAGAGAAATCCCGGTTTAGCACAGAAATGGTGCTATCAAAACGGAATTTGGTATTTGAATGGCTTTAATCCAGGAAACCAGAGTAACTCTTGGAGACGAGGGTTCTCAGGACCCGGACCTGAACTCCGCGCTTTGGAATAATCTGCCTACAGGCAGAGGTCCCGACGTTATTTTCGGGATTAGGGAGGTAAGAGCTCCCTGAGGAGAGAACTACAAGGGGGTATGGTCTGCGGTTTGTCTCCGGAAGGTGTTGATAGCCCGGAACCTGGAACAGGGGAGGAGGAGAAGCCGAGCCCACTCAGCCCGTGCGCTGCACACTCGAATCCATTGCAGACTTTCTGTGGGGCCCCAGACGTCCCTGCTCCCCACGGCCACTACCACCACCCGCCAGCCGCCACTGATGCCCTGCGGTTTCCCGCCTAGTCGTTTGTTTTTGTATGTAAAAGGTGTCTCCGGATCACAGTTTTCTCACAACTTCTCGCCTGGGTTGCAACTCCTCACCCGTGGCGCTTCCCCACCCACTCCTTTCCCCCTCCCGGGTGCCGCGCCTCCGGTCTCCCCCGCCCCCACCAGGAAAGCGCCGGAATCAACTTTCCAAGACCGCGCTGCGGGAACAGACACCCAGGTCTCCCGGAGACCGAGACCCTATGGACTTTGGATGGACTGGGGGAGGAGGAACGGAGGAACCAGAGGAGGAAGATCCTGTGGCCCTCCCTCCCCCACTCCCGCTAAAACGCGCGCTGTGCTCGGGACAAACTTCTAGGCCAGGAAAGCACGAAGAAGGGAAAGCAAAAACAAAAACAAAAACCAATACCCGCTGAATTGCAAAGTCAAACAGTTCACCAGGGCTCCCGGACCCAGCTGCACCCCAACCTTCAACAAGGCTCCACCTTGGATTAATCCCACCTTCCAACAGTACTCTGCCCTCCGCCTGCGCCTTACTGCCGCGCGCGCTCTCAGTCCTTCCCATCGAAACCGAGGCCTTACCGGAGCAGGAGGGGCTCGGGCACCTCGCTGCCCGCCGCCCGCACCGCGCCGGGCGGCGGATGCGGCCGCCACTGATCCTCTAAACGCGGTCTCCCGGCACTCTCCCCGGCCGGGGGATGCAGAATGGTTTACAGAGGGACCGCGAGCCGCTGATTGGTCGCAGGCTGCGGTGACGTCGGCGGGCGCTGCATTAAGGCGAGGGGGCTTCCAGAGCTCAGCCAACAGCCAGGAGCAGTGACCGAGCCGCTGGAGCTGGGGAGAGACGCGCCAGGGCAGCGGACTGGGCCAGGAGACCAGGGACAGAGGGACGCTTGTCCGGGGACAGCCAGCAACGAACTGCGGCCTGGGCGGCGACAGCAGCGGCCCTTGCTGAGCTGTTCCAGCCGCACAGAACTGTAGCTGCTGCACCAGGACGTTTTTTCAAAGCTCTCCAAGCTACTCCCCCTCCCCACGACTCCTCCCGCTGCAAAAGAAAAAAAAAAAAAGGAAGGAAAGAGGCTAGAAAGGAAACCCAGATTTGCCACCACAGCGACAAAAGGGGGAAAAGGAAAAGAAAGTCCAGCGACTGTGGGGTTGGACGCAGGCCCCCGGAGCGTGGGCCGAGCGATGCGGGGCTGCGCGCCCAGGCGGCCGAGAGTTGTGACTGGAGCCACGATGCACCGCCAGGCGCGGTGAGGAGCCAGACCGTTTCACCTCCCCGAAGGAGTCCGGGAACAGGGAGGGCCGTCCTGAAAACACGGAGGCCGCCAGGCAGGCCACGGGCGAGGTGACGGGGCTGGGGCGGTGGGGAGCGAGCAAGCGCACCTGGCTGTGTCCGCCTGGAGTTGTCCCTCTGCGTTCACGATTGACACAAACACTTCTCCAAACGGGGGACATTTAAGCAGCAACAACAATCAACAACAAGATCTTCCTCCTGCCTTCCCCTCCCTCCCTCCCTCCTCCCTTGGCCTACCCCCTCCCCCTTCCCCAGGCCCACGGCGGGCGCCCTACGCGTTGGGACCCGCTGCGCGATGCCGGCAGTGTAGGATCCAGAGCTTCTCCACTGGTTTTGTTCTTTTCTTTTAAAAAAAAGAAAGAAAGAAAGAAAGAAAGAAGAGGGGAAATCCCGGTCGGTGGCAGGCAGCCTGGCACACACACACCCGCCGTCACACCCCGACAAAAGCAGATGCACTTTGACTTCTGACAGCTCTACCTCAAGCCCAAGAGAACTCCACGGCGCTTTCCCTGCAACCCGAGCTCGCCGCGTCCTCCTCTTCCTTCTCCGACTCCCTTTTATTTATTTCGGTTCCTGTCGCCAATCTCGGTGACCTTCACTCCTCCGTGGGCTCTGGGCAGAAGAGTTGCGTTCTTGCCTGCCGGAGACTCTTGGCCCCAGGAGCTGCGGCGGCGCTGCTCTGTCCCAGGGCCCTGGGACTCCCAGGCTGCACAGTCCACCGAGGTTCCCTCTGCTCCCCATCAGCCTCATTTTCACCCCCTTTTGATTTCCTGGTGCGGGTTTTGGCTTGCACCCCCAGTGTGTCTCCTCTTTTTGGAGGGGCTGGGGAGCTCTTGCTGAGGTCTTCGGGAGTCATCCCCTAGGCTCTACCTGCTCTTCTCTCTCCCGGCCTTACCCGACCAAACCAAAGACCATGGTGCACTGTGCCGGCTGCAAAAGGCCCATCCTGGACCGTTTCCTCTTGAACGTGCTGGACAGGGCCTGGCACGTCAAGTGCGTCCAGTGCTGTGAATGTAAATGCAACCTGACCGAGAAGTGCTTCTCCCGGGAAGGCAAGCTCTACTGCAAGAACGACTTTTTCCGGTGAGTACTTCCGTGGCGCGCCTCTGCTGCTCCCACCCCGTGGGCCCTTCCCGGCCAGCTTGGGATCAGAGGTCAGCGTGGCCGAAGCAACCGTGGTAGGAGCAGCCTTTGAGAGGGCAGCCAAGTCCCATGGGCACCCGCCTCTTCGCCAGCTGGCGCGCAGGGCGCAGGGGACGCGGCCCAGCTTGCGTCTTGGAAATTGTGGGTCCCGGCTTAGCTGCACGTGCCTAGGGAGAAAGGGTGTGAGTCCGCTTGATCCCAGAAGCCCAGAAGCCCCTCCAAGCTTAGAAGGAAGCAGCACAGCCCCAGGACGTTGTAACCCCAGCTCTGTCTTTACCGGGCTAGATCCATGCCACTGCCTTTTCCTCTCCAAAAGGTCTTGGCGGGAACGGCGGAGGCTTTTGCGTTGGAGTGTTTTGAGTCCCTCGCTTTGCCGGCGAAAGGGGAAAAACTCTGCCCTAACGCCTATGGTGCACATTCCAGGGTGTTCTTGAAACCTCTACTGGCCTCCAAGCGCCGGCCTGGGCACAGTGAACCACGCCTGTGAAATGCCCCAGGACTCCAGCCTCCGGGAAGACCTTTTCCCTCCGCTTCCCCGCTGCTGGGTTGGCGGGAGTATCTGCCTCCGCCCGACGCGAACCTCGGCTTTGTGGCGCAGGCTCCGCTAGGAGCTCTCCCAGGCACTGCCCGCCATCCCCTTGCCCCACCTCCTTGCCGAAAACGGGAAAAACCCAGGCCTGGCTCATCTGAGCCGGGAGACTTCTCCAGACGCCCTTCCTTCGTTTAGCATTTTAATGTATTCTCTTGAACGCGCTATCTTGCCACGAAATCCACACAAACACGAAAGTCAACCGAGAAGAAACGGGAGCAAATACGAATTTTAATTCCTCTGTACTGGTTTGAAACCTCCCAGTTTACTCGGTTGACTTGCTCTCTGCTCTCCTCTGAGTTTTTGGTGACCGATCAAACTGGGAGTGGGAGTGAGGGTGCGAAACCATCCGGGTCGCTGTGCTCAGAGGCCCAGAACGCGCTGCCCCAGGAAGCGTGTCTCTGATTGCGGGGAACCATGGAGAAAAGCGCTGTGAGGCTAGTATCGCCGGGAGGAAGCGCGGGCTGAGCGCCTGAACCTCGGCCGGCCGCGCCTGTTGTCCCCAATACTGGCTGGAGCCGAACCCGAGAACAGCGAACGGTGCCAGCTGCTAGCGGGCCCCAGAGGCCTGGCTCCCGTAAAGCGCAGCCCGGCATCTAGAGCCCCGCGGTGGCCAACCTGCCCGGCTTCGGGCTTGAACGTGGCGGCGGTCCAGCTGCAGCCGGAGGCGCGCTCCGCGGCTGTTTCTTTACCCGCGGCGGGACTGGACTTTGCCAACCCTCAGCCTATGCGCGGGTCCTTTTGCGGTGAAAGGTGACGCTAGGAGAGAAAAGCGGCGCTCGGGACGCGTCTACATGGAGCTCTGATTAGATTTTGACTCTTCTCCGAATCAAACAGGAAAATAAGTGCCTCCCTCCCCCTTCCAGTAGCCGCCTTACCGTCTTCCCAAGGCGCTCTTTTCCTCTGGGACAACCCTGGGCATGAGGCTGGGGGTGGGGGCAGCTCAGGCCCTTCGCTCTCTCATTCTAACCATGTGTATCTCCGGCTGACTTTTCACTGGTGCCCCGCACCCTGTCCTGCCTTCTTGACGGTTCCAAGCGCTGTCTCTCTTCGTTTTCCCCCTTCCACCTCTTCTTCCTCCACTTTCTTTTTCTCTCCTTCTCTGTTGTCTTTTTCCTGGCCTCTGTTCTCCCCTTGCCCCTCACCAACTGGTCCTCTCCCATCCCGCAGATGTTTCGGTACCAAATGCGCTGGCTGCGCGCAGGGCATCTCCCCTAGCGACCTGGTGCGGAGAGCACGGAGCAAAGTGTTTCACCTAAACTGCTTCACCTGCATGATGTGTAACAAGCAACTCTCCACTGGCGAGGAGCTCTACATCATCGACGAGAACAAATTTGTCTGCAAAGAGGATTACCTAAGCAACAGTAGTGTCACCAAAGAGAACAGCCTCCACTCGGGTGAGGCCCCAATTCCCAGCTCGTTAGGGGCGGGCGGGTCCTGGGGGAAGAAGGCCCCGTGAAGCCGCTGCTCACCTGTCCCTTCCCTCTCCTCAGCCACCACGGGCAGTGACCCCAGTTTGTCTCCAGACTCCCAAGACCCATCACAGGATGATGCCAAGGACTCGGAGAGTGCCAATGTATCAGACAAGGAAGGGGGCAGCAATGAGAATGACGACCAGAACCTGGGCGCCAAACGACGGGGGCCGCGCACAACCATCAAGGCGAAGCAACTGGAAACTCTGAAGGCGGCCTTTGCTGCTACTCCCAAGCCCACGCGCCACATCCGGGAGCAGCTGGCTCAGGAGACTGGCCTCAATATGCGTGTCATCCAGGTCAGGGCGTGGGCATGCCACTCAGTCCCACCCCGCATCCAGACCGACATGGCTCCTCTAGGCAGGCACCCAGGCCTAGCTGGGGAAACCCAGCCTCAAGGAGGGGAGTGAGTTCTGGGAGGCTGGAGGGGGGAGGACTGGAGAGGCCCAGACACATCCCTACCCTGGTGTCCTGTGCTGTGCTGCCCCATTGCGGAGGGCATCTGGAAATCCCTAGGCTCCCTCCATTATCCAGTTTGTAGCTGGTGATGGTCTTGGCAGAGGGGGAGGGATGGGGAGCTCAGCCCGAAGCTGGAGGAGGGGACATCATTGGACGCCACTAGGGAGTTGGGACCCTTTCTTCTGCAACACTCACCTTGTTTGGAAGGAGCCCAGAGGTCTTTGAGCATGCCAGAATTAATGAGTTCCACTGACTTCTCCACAACATAGATCTCCCTCTGTGTCCCCCACCTACTTTGAGGGTCTCTTACTTCAGTTAGACAAGCCCCAGAGCAGAGAGACGGACATCTTCTCCAGAGAGAGATGGGGCATCCTGGTTTGAAAGGGAAGAGGCCTGGGCTGGAGTCAGCTCAGGCTCTGGCAGTCTAGAATGGAATACGGAGGCGAGGTAGACATCTGGGCATCTGTGCCACTGTGTTGTGAGGACTTCGGGCTGCATGTGATTTGGGCCCCAGTATCCGGCCCACAGTGAGGTGTGTGGTTCACCTGCGGAGGCTCTGCAAGGATGTGCTGGGTGTGCCTGGAGGCTGAGTGTGCCAGGGAACACATTTGCAGGCTGCCTTCCAGGGGAGGCCTTGTAGCCCCTGGGAGGCTGTGCCAACCTGCAGTGAATGGAGGGTTGCATGTCTGTGTCCTTGTCAGTGAGAGGCTGTGGACAAGTATATTTTGCACTGGGAGATTTGCATGGCTGTGAAAAGGAGATTGTGGGTTTTGGTGTCACTGTCATTGGTAGACTGAGTGTCAACAGGAGACTGTTTAGTTCTCTGTCACGATCATGCGGGGGAGGGAACTGCCAGGGACCGTGAATGGGAAGCTGTGTGTGTCCAACACTATTTGGGGAGGTTATCTATGTGTGTAGAGCCCCTAGGAGCTGAAACTGTGACAGTGTGACTGTTGGAAACAACTCCAACTGCCTCACGTCGGGCAGGGAGGCTTGCCCATGTCCCCAGTCGGGAATCCCGTATATCATTGGCTCTGGGGCCATCTTGCGCGGCCCACTCAGAGACATAACCCCCCCCACACACACACACACACACAAACACAACACAACACACACAACACGCACACACTTGGGAGACATGAGTCTTGCTAGCGGTTGGAGGGGTTCAGGACGATCAGCCGCGCACCCGAAGTTGGGGGGAGGGGAGAGTCTCCGGGGGCCTCACCTCGCCGCGTGTGTGCTTCAGGTCTGGTTCCAGAACAGACGTTCCAAGGAACGGAGGATGAAGCAGTTAAGCGCGCTGGGCGCCCGGCGCCACGCCTTCTTCCGCAGCCCGCGCCGGATGCGGCCGCTGGTGGACCGCCTGGAGCCAGGCGAGCTCATCCCCAACGGGCCCTTCTCCTTCTACGGAGGTGAGTGTGCTGCCGAGTGGCAGGGCGCGGCCAGCCGGGGTTGGCTTCGTTGGAAGCGGGTGGCAGCGCGGGAGGCGCTCCCGGTTTTCTTTAGAGAAGTGCCGAGCGGGGGAGAGATGGAGAAGGCTGGGGAGTAAATCAAGGGTGGGTAGTCTGCACCGAGTGCTGAATTCCTGACCGTGAAGGACGCGGGTGGGCTGGTAGGGAGCAGCTCCAATGTTTGCACCAGGCCTCCTCCCTGGTGCCAGCCCCGCAGGGGAGCCCCCCAACAGCGAGTTCCCCCTATTGCCTTTATCGTCCTTCCTCCTCCGCCCTGACATCCTCTTCCCCGCCGCTCCGCAGATTACCAGAGCGAGTACTACGGGCCCGGGGGCAACTACGACTTCTTCCCGCAAGGCCCCCCGTCCTCGCAGGCTCAGACACCAGTGGACCTGCCCTTCGTGCCATCGTCCGGGCCCTCCGGGACACCCCTGGGCGGCCTGGAGCACCCGCTGCCCGGACACCACCCGTCGAGCGAGGCGCAACGGTTCACTGACATCCTGGCGCATCCCCCAGGGGACTCGCCCAGTCCAGAGCCCAGCCTGCCGGGGCCTCTACACTCAATGTCGGCTGAGGTCTTCGGGCCCAGCCCGCCCTTCTCATCGCTGTCGGTCAACGGCGGGGCGAGCTATGGGAACCACCTGTCTCACCCCCCCGAAATGAACGAGGCGGCCGTGTGGTAGCGGGATCTCGCACAGTCCGCGGAGTTCGTGGTTGTACAGAAATGAACCTTTATTTAAGAAAAATAGAAAAAAGAAGAAAAAAAAAACATAAAAAGCAAGTCACCCCCCCCCACACACACACACACACACTTCCCTCAGCCTCGGGGACCATTTTCCGTCTGGGGAGTCCGGATGGGAAAGGGGGACAAGAAACAGGATCCAAATCAGCCTGGAGGCAGAACTGGGATCCATGCGCTGGATGGCGAGGTGCAGAACTGGGGCTCCCGAAGGGATATGCAGACCTCTCCCCATCTTCCACCTGGACCCGGATGTGGGGACAGACGCCCCAAGTGTGCACGCCCGGCTGGAGGGCGGCACGGGAACACCCAAGGCGGCCGCGGGGACGCACAGCCAGTAGTGACGCCGGGAGCCGCAGGGAGGGAGACGGAGAGGCGCAGCCGGTTGAGGGAGGTGGAGCAGCCCGGGGCACTCCCGGGCCAGCCGGGAGGGTTCTGGCTCCGGGAAATGTCTCACTAGTGTTGTCTCAGTGTTCAGGAACAGCGACAACAAACTCTTAAAGCTTCAGAAACGCCGACCTGCTGTGCATCAGGTGGGACTATATATATATATTTTTTGTCTATCTGGGTTTTTGGTTTTTTGTTTTTGCCAAAATAACAAAATTCTAAATGTAAAGCCCTCAGTATCAACTCTTCTACCTTCACAAAGCTCTACACACACACAGATATACACAGACACCCTGGATAGGATGGTCTCCAGCCAGACCTCTCAGTAAAATGACTTGAACATCAACTGTACAAGAAAGTATTCTACCTTCACACATACAAAAAAAAAAAAAAAAAAAGTAAAAAAAAAAGACTATTGAACTAAAAACAGTCAACTGTTTACGTATAATGTTAAATTCAGGAGTTCAGTGTTTTATTAATATATCCTGTTTTGAAACCTCTTGTTCAAAAACAAAATGTTTTGAGCAATCAACCAAAATTGTTCATTTTCTTTTCCTGTAGATGTTCTGACAGATTTGCAGGGCTCGCAGCTCACTGTGCTAGTATGTCAAAAGGTGTTGTTTACACAAGGCAAAGAGAAAACATGATATTCAGACACTTGCCAAATAGAATAATTATAGCACAAATACTGTAAAGGTGCCTAGCACCACAACCTGAGAAAGTGTTAAAAAAAAAAAGTGTTACAAGGTTTAAAAAAACATCTTTGCTAATTTTTAGTCCTGTTGAACATTCATGGAATTGTTAATATGACTTATATAGACCCACACAGGTTTTATTTTTGTGTCTTTAAAATAAAAGTCCAAAATATTTAAATTTTATGGTCAAATATGCAGTCAACAGCTGCTACTTTTTTCTTTATATATTAAATTTCTCATATGTCTTTTATTGTTCTGATAAACCTAAGCTTGTGTGACCTCCAGTGCATATTAGACCATTCACTGTATGAAAGAAAACATGTTGAATAAATTTGTGAGTTTTTAATAAAAATAGAAAATCTGATGTTTAGATAATTGGTGTGTTATTTGATGTTTTAACTAGTAGAGGGGAGGCTGGTGGGGAGCTGAATGGCCCCTCAGAAGCCAGGAGGAAGAGAGGCAGGCCTGGGATATCTTTTTACCTTGGCTGTGGCTGAATCCCCTTGCTAATGCCAGCCTTGCTTTTCTCCGTGGCTTCCCCTACTGTTATTAACTACGGATTTGCATTCTGTGGCTTTAACTGATATAGTTGAAGAGATATTTGCTGATAAGTTAATATAGAATTTGAAATAGAAATCAAATCCAGGGCTAAAAATGAGTGTTCACAGTATGATTAGGCATGAGATTCCATGCACTCTCTCTATCCCCCATTCCGCACATGTGAAGGTGGGACTTGTGAAAGTCAGTTACCTGTAAATATATATAGTTAGAGGTGGTCCTTTTCAGTTTCAATTCACTTCCCATAGATAATCCTGCTCTTTAATTTGACGGTTTAAAAGATAATGTAAAATAGATGTACAGTACAGCTAGAAATTAAATACTTTAATCCCTTTCAGAGAACTGACGGTGACGGTGATGGAGTTGTTTTACAGTGTTTGTTACATTTGAAGTTTCCTAAAGGGAAAACTATTTTGCCTGGCACAAAATACATGCTACCTTTCTCTGAAAGATGAGCAAAAAATAACCAATATAGAAATCAAATTTCATCTGGGAGCTGCCAATAGGTTCTGAAAAGTACTTCAATCCCTCCCAAGCCTTCATTAAACATGGAAGGAATTTAAATATTTATCTACTATGGAATACGTGTGTGTTTAATATAAGATGCTATTAGAGTACCAGAATTTCTAGATTTCAGTCTGGATTATTTATTTCGTTTTAAAAATTGAAGGTTTTACATTAAATGGTATGTGATTTCCATTGTCGTTTTCATATTTTGTTAAGACACAACCAAGTGTATCTTTCCTGCAGGGAAGGCTCTAAAATGAGCAATATTTCACCTCATCCATATGATGGTTTGTCTAATGGGGAGGACTATCAGGAAGGAACCTGACAGTGTTCTTTCAGAAATCCAAATTTATGAAATACGGAGAGAATTTTGAAATTCCTAGCTTCTGCATGCAGCACAATTCTTGACCTGCTTTTATGCAATCCCTGGATCAGCTGTTTTTGCCCTTGTAGCATGTATATACATTAAATCACAGCCAACTTATTCATTATAGCCACCCCCTTTAAAGACATTCATTTAACTGAACGTATGCGCACGGGAAGGTGCATTTTCCTATCAGGGCTGCTGAATTATTTAGCAGCTTTATTGTGGAATCCAGTACTTGTTAAGAAGCGTTTTGAGTTGGGCGCTCAGTGTGGACTCCTTTCCTCTCTCTGACTCCGTGACAGCATAACAGTCTTTCCCTCTTGGGTCTGTAGAGTGAACCCAAAGAAATACCTGAACAGGTGGCAAAGCTTAGCAGTCAGATTGGGAGCCGCCTGAGAGGAGGAGGTCTAGAAATATCAGGGACTATTCTCCTTCCTAACAGAGCAGCGCTGCCCACCTCCAGCCCTAAGGTGCAGAGGAGTGCGGCACCACGGGCAGGCGGGCCGGCTGTCTGGGAGCTCCCAGGAGAAGCTCAAGGGCCACAGGGAGCACAAACTGTCCCCTCCCTCCAAGAAGGGCAGTCTCCTCTCCAGCTGGGCTTGGCAGTTAGTTTTCTCCCTGCGGCCATCTTAAAGCTGCCACCTCCTGCCTCTGCCATCTGCCCTCGGGGTTCCAGCCTGCCCTGGGCTAGGGAGTTGAAGCTCACCCACCCGATTTCCCCAGGCTGGAGGAGACTGGGGGCTGCTTTAGGTCTAGACAAGGTCAGAGAGAACCAGCACGGAGAGCCAAGACAGGCATTGGCAGTGACCTGGGACATGGGGATTGAGGCATCTGAGAAGAGAGGCAGGCAAGAACCTGGGTTCCCTAAACTCCTGAAACACCAGGTCATAGGACAAGTTGACTGGGACAGTGGTGGGGGTGAGGGGTAATCTAATGTCACCCCTGCCCATCAGCTATTCCTACACCCTCTGACCAGTTCTGGAGAGGACTGTTTTTTTTGGAGAATGCTCCCATTTATTCCCATCCCTCTGGTCATCAAATCTGCTTAAGTTTCTTGTAGGAAGTACAGTCTTTGAAATATCTTCTCTTGTAGTCCACCCTCCATCTCCAGACCCTTTCCCAACAGGAAACCCCTCCTTCAACACACTAGAATGCAAGCAGGGAGGGCCTCATAGAGCATTTAGGAGGGTGCTTCCCTGCCCTGTGCCTCAACTTCCCTCAGCTGCATATTAAGTCTTAGAATTCTTTTCTCTTGCCTCCCCCCCCCCCCAACCCTCAGTATGGGGTAAGAAAGCAGGAGGAGCATTTTGGGGGCCCTGGAATGTGTGTGACTGGAGTAGAGGAGCCTTGATTCCTTCCTCCAAAGGCTTCCCAAGTCAGTGGGGACCAGGATAGAGAAAGGAGAGTAGGTAAGCAGAACTTGGGCATTTTCTGCCCAGAATCATCCACCGGTGTCCTGTTTACGTGTTGGTTTAGAAGTGGTCTCTGAACTATCTTGCCTCCCTTTCCATTTTCTTCCTTTTCTTTACCCTGAAGGCAAGGATTCTAAGTACCATTGTTCAAAATAGGAAGGGAAGAGGATTGGGAGAGGTAGTTTCCTAAATGCGGATAGAAACATTTTTGTCCTTTGAAGCCCAAGGCGATGGCTCCTGTTGCAGCCTGAGGGGCCTGCTTTGCTCTGGGGGCTCCAG
Organism: Lutra lutra; assembly: GCF_902655055.1. Taxonomy (NCBI): domain Eukaryota; kingdom Metazoa; phylum Chordata; class Mammalia; order Carnivora; family Mustelidae; genus Lutra; species Lutra lutra. The sequence goes on from NC_062293.1 coordinate 36,648,972, forward strand.
ACTGCAGGCACCAGACTGCAATTACAGGGGATGTGTTAACAAAAACAAACAAACAAAGCTGTTTTCTAGCCTGAATTCTCTTGCTGCTGGCAAAAAAGCAGTTTTCTTTTGCCTTAGTCCCCTGTTTAGGGTGCTTCCGTCCTAGCACCCCTCTCTCCCTTTCATGTTTGAGGGGGTCTCCCCTATGATGGGTTCTCCTTCCACTCTGCAACCACCTAGGAAGGGGACATGAAACAAGCCTCACTAAAGTGATGGCCTTTCATTGCTCTTGACCCTGAGGGCATATTAAAACTGTGAAAGTCAGGGACCCTCACTTCTCTTAAGTTCTGCAGGAAACCCTGGTAAGCTGAGGGTTCCTAGGCTGTTCAGATGTGGGATCCAACTGGCCTGGAACCCTTAACACTATTTTCCGGACTCTTTTGATGCTACTACAGGTGACCTCAAACAGATATTGGAAGGATAGACCACTTTGAACTCACCCTTATCATCCCCTTATTGCTGTTTGTGTTTACAAGTTTGTCTGCCCCCCCTGGGCTGATCACTTTCAGGAGAGAATTTAACTTACTCATCTTTGTATCTCATCTAGCAGTGCCTGCCACACAGCGGGCAGTTAGGGAATGCTTCATGAAGGAAAGAGAATATAAAGGGATTGCATCTTTCCGTGTGGCTGGGTGTAATTAAACTGACCCTATTAAGTCTTTATATTCTGAGTCTCCCTGTGCCCCTCTAACGGTAGACGTTGAGGTTTTCTGCATTTGTGCACCAGTTTCAAGTGTCTGAGTATGCCTTCACCTTTGAAGAGACATCAGTAATGAGTGTATGAAGTAATCACCACCACCTCCTTTTCCTGAAGACAAGGCTACTTGGAGAAACCACAGAATTGATCTTTATTTATGAACAGTTGGAGCGACTTCTAATTTTTCCTATTAATAACGACACCAACAGTCTGACGCTCAGTTACACATGCACATCCCTGATGTAGGATTCTTAAACCTGATCACCACGGGGTCACAGGTATGTGCCCGGCCCCCGACTCCTTCAACTCCTTAAATGCCAAACCTGTTTTGGTCCCAGTCTCTGTGTGCCCCAAAGCGCACCTGAGGCTGGAGAAGCTTACCGTTTACTCCCTTCTCTTTTTCAAATTAGCCACCATAGGCCACGGCCACCCCACACTTTATTTCTAATCGAATCTCAGACAAATCTTGAAGCATATTTTATGCAAGGGGACAAGGGCCGCGCGCACTGCAACGTCTGTTCAGCGCCAAAGGAGGCCACGTGCCCTCGCGCGCTCCCGGACCTCCCCACACACCCCCTCCACGCACGCGCACGCGCGCCGGGACCGCGATAGTCCCTACGGCCTTCCGCGCGCTTCCGCCTTCTTCCTAGCAACGCCCATAGTGACACGCAGGCCCCGCCCCCTCCGGCGCGCGCCTCCCGGAAGTGACCGGCCCCGAGCGAGAGCGGGGTTCTGCGCGGTCCCTGGCTGTTCTGGGCGCTAGTCTCCCGGCAACAGGGCCCCGCGGGGAGAAAGCGTTCAGGCCGGGGCCGCACACTGACGAGCGCGGCGCGGAGCGAGACCTGGTGACGATGGCGGGGCCGCTGGCGCTGCAGCTGGAACAGTTGTTGAACCCGCGCCCGCGCGAGGCGGATCCTGAGGCGGACCCAGAGGAGGGTGAGGCCTGACTGGGAAAAGGCCACGTGCGTAGCTGTGGGTCCGGCCCAGGGCAGACCCGGGCGGCGCGAGCGGGGCCGGCAGCTAGGCCTCGCCGCTTGGCCTACTCGGCTCGCTTTGGCGCAGAGGAAAACAGCCTCCCGGGAGGGTTGCCCCGGGCCCGGGAGGAGGACTTCCACTTCTTTCTGAACCGCTCGCTAGACTTGGTGCTGGGGAGGACGGAGCATCCCGGCGACTCAGGCTTCAAGGGCTGTTGGAGGCTTTAGGGTCTGGTAGATGGCTGTAAGTTATCTTTCAGCGTGCCCTCACTGGTATTGAGTTAGACAGGAGAAGGGCGTCTCAGCTGTTTTTTAAGTCGGTCTTCCCCTAAGAACTTAACTTGGAGATTGAAGGAAGAAGTGGGATTCCGTGGTGCTGTTTAAGCCTCCTTAGGCCTCAAGACACTTGCTCAGGGGCTGACAAATGAGACTGCTGCTCTGTAAGCTGGTGTTCAAGGTCTAGTTGGGAGTAATCCTGCTTTAGACCTGAATCAGAGAAGTGTGAGGAAGAAAGAATAAGGAAGGATAAATGTGAGTGCTGGACCGTGTCTTAGGAATATCAGTTGAAGAAGCTGAGCCGGGGGCTGGGCACATACCCGTGACCCCGTGGTGATCAGGATTTTATATATATAGATAGATAGATAAATAGATATCTATACCCCAGGATAAGCAAACTCCCTTAGGGATGGGATGGAGTGAGGGGAGATGGTTGACTTATCATATTTGAGCGACTGTCACAAATGGAAGAGGAATTAGGTTCGTTTTTATGACCCAAGGCATAGAAATATTTCCTACTAGTTAGTGCAGAGGTCAGCTTTCTGTTCAGGAACAGCAGTAAGGTAGTGGTCTTATCTTGAGAGGTAATGAGTTTCCTGCTCCTGGAAGTTGGTTGGGATTTTGTAGAGTTATGAGTTAAAAGGGTTGGATAGGGTTACCATTAAAGTTCCTTCTAACCTGGAGATTCTGATTGCTTTCCCCCTCCTCTACAGCCACTGCTGCCAGAGTGATTGACAGGTTTGATGAAGGGGAAGATGGGGAAAGTGATTTCCTGGCGGTGGGTAGCATTAGAAAACTGGCATCAGCCTCCCTCTTGGACACAGACGAAAGGTATTCTGGCAGGGCTACTTCTAGAAAAGCTTGGAAGAAGGACCATTGGGAGGAGACTCTGCCAGATTCATCTGGTGAGTAGACATTTGCATAGTACTTCCTATTTCTTCCCTACTTTTTTAAGGTTAAAGTTGTGGTTTTTTATGGGTTTGGCTTTTTTTTTTTTTTTTTTTCCTTTCAATGATCTCTGCAAGACTAGTCTGTGTGCCCCCACTTACTGTCCTAGGAGACACCATGATTTTCGCAGCACAAAGGACCTTAAGAGGTACCTAATTTCAGGTCATAAGCAATCCAAAGTTCAGAGCTATTAAGTTTCTGTAATCCTTATGTTTAGCCTAATGGTTCACCCTAAAATGGAGAGAAAGGCAATGCATATTGGATATTGGAGAGGGCTATGTGTTGAAAAAGAATTGCATCTGATGGACATGCTACTCATGGATTTTGACCCCTTTCCTTTGGTTTTTCAAGTCTTGCATTGGGTCGCTGTATAATAATAATTTGTGAAGCTCATTTTTTGCCATTGTAAAAATAGCATAATCCTTCCCTCTTCCCTGCAAGAGCCTTAGGAGGATGTGAGGACACGAGCTTATAGTTTTAAAACATTGTAAGTTTCTCAATGGGAATAAGGGAGGGGCTGGATATGGTGATTACTGAGTGCATGCCATCTTTTTTTTTTCCTTTAGAGAGGTGCCATGTTGATAATCTATAGATAAGTATAAAAGAAACCTTCATGGAGGTCTTGATACCCCTGATTTGGCCCTTGGTATAGTTCTGGGGGCTCCTGATAAGCTTATTTCACATTCTTTGTCTAGAGAGTGATAAAGGGCCCAATCGTGAGACAAATGTTATATTTATTGGCCTTTCACCATACGTCAGGCATTGTGGTAAGCTCTTTAAGTGCTTAGAGACTGGAACACAGTAAGTCTTCAAAGGATGTTGTTCCTGTCATCATTACGTGTATCATTTCATTTGGTACTCCAGTAGTTTATGAAGTTGATAGCATTTATCCCCATTTTACAGGTAAGGAAATTAAGGGACAGATTGGTTATGTAACTTGCTCAAGATCGTACAGCTATTAAGCAGAAGAAACAGGATTCAAATAAGGCAGTCTGACTCCAAGATCTATACTCTTAACTACTATTCTATGAATATGCCTTAATCTGAGAAATGGCACACATTTAAAGAACTTAAATGATTAATTTCTGCTTACTATTTTTGTACTTCTTTTTTTTTTTTATATTTTGACAGCCCTCTGTATGTCTTGAGTTTATATATAGTTCTTTAAAGCAGTACTGAGGACCTATCACATAAGCTGTTACTTATTTTTATTTATTTTTAAATGTTTTTAAAATTTTTTCAAAGATTTTATTTATTTATTTGATAGAGAGAGACAGTGAAAGAGGGAAGACAAGCAGGGGGTAGCTGAAGAGGGAGAAGCAAACTCCCCAGTGAACAGGGAGCCTGATGCGGGGTTTGATCCCAGGACGCTAGGATCATGACCTAAGCTAAAGGCGGACACTTAACAACTGAGTCACCTAGGTGCCCTTTTGCTTATGTTTAATCAATAAAATTATAATGTCTCCTTCACATGAAGCCAGTTCCTCACCCTTTCAGGAGAGTTAGATGGATCCTTTTCCATACACTGTGTACCAGTGACACTCTAATGATAATAATGATATGAATGTTGGCATGCATATCTACCACTTCCACCAGGCTGTGAACCCCTCCCCACAGGTATTACATTCTACATTCTACATCTATTACATTCTGTCATTTCTTAGCTTTTTATCTATACCTGGCTCATAGTAGGTGCTTAATTTTAATTTTAAATTTAATTTTAAATCCCTTGCCCCACACTTAAAATTTCTCCCTTCTCTGGGTTATCAAAACTTCGTCAAGTCTTATCTGTGTTATAGTTTCGAAGGGACTGTTTTTTCCCACTAGAGCCTTTCATTAGGGTGAGACCCCTGTTTTGTTCATCTTTGTTCTCCCTTTAGCATTTTAGAGGTAGTAGATGTATAATAAATATTTGAGTTGAATTGAGTACAATAATAAACTTTATTTTTGATGGATGCTGTAGTCCTTTATTTGAAGTGAAAGATGGGGCCTAGTGTTTGTCTCAAAGTGACATCCATCTTTTTTGCTTCTTCTTTTGTTTAGACCAGGAGATACCTGATGAGGACGAGTCTGGAGATGGAGATTCAGAGGGGCTGGGTCTGGAGGGATCCGATGAGGATGCCATGAGTGCTGCTGAGGAAGAAGAGTGTGATGATGACAGGGACGGTAGTCTGGCCTGGAAGAAGAGCCAAAACCGCACTGGGAAAACACCGGGTTTTAGTGTCCAGAGCATCATTGACTTTGAAAAGTTCACCCAGGGAATGGATGACCTTGGTAGCAGTGAGGAGGAGGAAGATGAAGAGGAGGAGGAGAGTGGTATGGAAGAAGGGGATGGGGAGGAAGACTCTGCGGGTGAGAGTGAGGAAGACAGAGTTGAAGACAGGAATAGTGAAGACGACGGTGTCGTGATGACGTTCTCTGGCGTCAGAGTTTCTGAGGAAGTGGAGAAAGGAAGAGCTGTGAAGAACCAGATAGGTTTGTACATGGTTTTGCTGTCGGCCTATTTTTCAGAGTGTCTGCATTTGATTTCTGTTTGTTTGTTTTGGCTGTTCCCTCAATCCTGTGTCCTTCCAATTAATTTGTGAAATGCCTCACCTACCTAGAGGCCTAAAGCCCCATTCTTTTGTGCTTAGCCAGTCACTTCTGCACTGAGCTGCTTAGCTGGTTCTGTCCTACTACTTTGGCAGCTGTGGAATATTGAAGAGAAAACAGTTTTCTTTTCTCATTGGACTTCAGCATTCCCTGTCTTGTATAGCAAATATTGGCTTCCAAGATAGTGAATTTATTTCTCCTAATGGCGAGTATTTTCATGGTAAGAAGCTGTGATAAAGCTGTGCTTTGTAGAGACTGGTGTGATTTCCTATCCCCCCAAGTCCCTAACCTAAGAAGATTTTGTAACAGGAATGAAATTCTTTTTTCCATTCTCAGCACTGTGGGACCAGCTCTTGGAAGGAAGGATCAAGCTACAAAAAGCTCTGTTGACCACCAATCAGCTTCCTCAACCAGATGTTTTCCCTATTTTTAAGGACAAAGGTGGCCCAGAATTTGCCAGCGCACTAAAAAATAGTAAGAATACTTATGCCATTTGGGGATACTTAGAACCGCTGGGATACATTGATATACATTGTATTTGTAGCACCATAGAGTTGAAGAAGAGAAGATTTGATTTTAGTAATAATGTGGTACAGCATAGTTTTTACCTTTAAAAAAAAAAACAACCCAGCAATATAACTCTTATCAAATGAGGACAACTTTGATTGAAATTGGTTGGGTACTTGAGTCATGTCTCTTCCACTTTTCTTTCTTTTCTTTTTTTAAAAAATTTTATATATGTACTTATTTTTGAGAGAGAGAATGGGGCGGGGGGAGGAGCAAAGGGAGAGGGACAAGCAGACTTCCTGCTGTGCATGGAGTCCAATGCCAACCTGACTCCAGGAGGCTGAGATCATGACCTGAGCAGAAGTCAAGAGTCAGACGCTCAACTGACTGAGCCATCCAGGTGCTCCTGTTCCACTTTTCTCTTATCTGCCTTCACTTTCCTCCTCCCCTTTCCTTTGGCTTTCTGAGTTACTTCTTTAATGCTCAGAGAATTCTTATTTGCAAACCTGCTGGTATAGAACAAAAGAGAAAGAATAGAGAATGGTTGGGGCGCCTGGGTGGCTCAGTGGGTTAAAGCCTCTGCCTTCGGCTCAGGTCATGATCCCAGCATGCTGGGGATCGAGCCCCACATCGGGCTCTCTGCTCCGCAGGGAGCCTGCTTCCTCCTCTCTCTCTCTGCCTGCCTCTTTGCCTACTTGTGATCTCTGTCTGTCAAATAAATAAATAAAATCTTAAAAAAAAAAAAAAAAGAATAGAGAATGGTTGATCCCTGTTCATTTTGGTAGTATCATGCTTACAAGATGCTTTTGGGGGTTTCTAGAAAACATGCTAAGATGTTCTTATTTATATCTCTTTGGGTTGCAGAGAGGGAGGGAAGGTGATGACTGCAGAGGGAGGAAAAAGTTTTGGGAGAGAATTGCTGAGCTATAAAGCCCAAGAATTGTAGAAGAGGGATTTAGAAATTGCTTGGTTTGCAGTCCCCTTATTTTACAGATGAGAAAACCAGGGCCCAGAGAGAATGAGTTACCCAGAGTTCTAGAGCTCACTCATGCACAGCAGACCAAGCTCCAGCTTTCCTGCCTTACTGTTGAGAAGTCTTTCTTCCGTACCACCTAGCCCTCTGTGGGCTGTGCGCTGTGTGTCCAAGGGCACCAAAGGATGGGGGCAGAGAGAGATTTGGGCTTAGTGCACTGTGGTTAGAATTGCTATTCCTTATTTGGTGAGACCTAAGTGTTTTCACTTGTTCTTTAAAAACTTTTTTTTTTTTTTCAAAGATTTTATGTATTTGAGAGAGAGAGAGAGAGAGCGTGCACAAGTGGCGGGTCGGGGGGAGGGGGAGCCTAGGGGGCGGGCAGGGGAACAGCAGAGGTAGAGGCAGAAGCAAACTCCTTGCTGAGCAGAGAGCCTGATGCAGGGCTCAAGCTCAGGACTCTGGGATCATGACCTGAGCGGAAGGCAGATGCATAACCAAATGAGCCACCCACGCGCCCCAAAACTTGTTTTTATTGTATTGTGGAGTTAGAATTAGAAGGAACCTGAGGAGGACATCTGCCTCCAGGTAGAATCACCTCAAACTCCAAAGTGAATATGTAGGATTCCTTGGGTAGGGGATTCTGCAAACCTTTCTTGTGGGAAAATACTTGCTTTTTTTTCTTTTTTTTTAAACATGGACTCTCTGCCACACATGGGGCTTGGACTCACAGTCCAGAGATCAGGAGTCGCGTGCCCTACCGACTCAGCCAGCCAGGTGCCCCAGAATACCTGCTTTAATTAGGAATTGCTTCCTAGGGTCCAGCCTGTAGATTTTATGTCCTGCTGTACTTGAAGTCAGGAGCCCTGCAGATACTGTGAGGGTAGATCTTTTATATCCCCTCCATTAGCATTTCTTCCTTCTTCCCTTAAATAAATGATGTTTGGCAGTTTTCAAAATTTTTGAGATTTTTGGAGCACTTAACTGCTATTTCCTTCCTTCTTTCCTCCCTCCCTTCCTTCCTTTTTTTCTTTTTTACTTTCTTTTTAAAGTAAATTCTTTGCCCAACTAGGGGCTCAAACTCACAACACCAAGATCAAGAGTTGATGCTCTACCGACTGACTGAGCCAGGCATCCCATTTGTCTGCTATTTTTAATGCCCTGGTACCCTAATTCTTGGTATGCTTCGGAGTGAGACCTAGACTGCTCTAGGTTAAATGTCTGAATTATTTCATGAGGAGACCTTTCCCATCTTGTTATTACTCTTCTTCTCTTCTTGCTTGATACTTTCCTTTCCTTTTTTTTGATTCATCTTAAAATACTGCCTTTTTTTTTTTTTTTTTTTTTTTTGATTCATCTTAAAATACTACTTTTTAAAGGGTTAGTCCATGTCAGGTTGACACATTCTTGGGTACAAGTTTCTTTTTTTTTTTTTTTTTTTTAAGATTTTATTTATTTATTTGACAGACAGAGATTATAAGTAGGCAGAGAGGCAGACAGAGAGAGAGGAGGAAGCAGGCTCCCTGCTGAGCAGAGAGCCCAATGTGGGGCTCGATCCCAGGACTCTGAGATCATGACCTGAGCCGAAGGCAGAGGCTTTAACCCACTGAGCCACCCAGGCGCCCCTTGGGTACAAGTTTCTTTAGCTACTTTAGTATTATTTACTTTTTTTGCAACTGCTGATCTTCTTATTCTGTGTTTTATTTTTTGTACTTAACCAATTCTCTCTTTGTCTCACTGGTAAACTCCAGTTACTGTGACAGAAATCTGTTATTGTCTGACAGGGTGGGTTGCAGTGGAGGAGGGAGAAGAAAAGCATGTTTGTTCAGTGTCAGATATTCTAAGATGGGAGAGTGGAGAGGATTCTAATAAGTAGCATTTCTGCGCACCTAAAGGGTGGTTAATTTTTTTTCTTTAAATATTTCTCTTTAAAGATTTATTTATGTATTTGAGAGAGAAAGCATGGGGTGGAGGGCAGAGGGAGAGGGAGAGAGGGTGGGTTCCAAGCAGACTCTGCGCTGAACGCAAAGCCGAGTCTCGCAACCCTGAGATCATGACCTGAGTGGAAACCAAGAGTTGAACACTCAACCGACTGCGCCATCCAGGCATCCCTGATGTTTTATTTAAGTCATCTCTGTACCCAGCCAGGGGCTCAGAACTCATAATCCCAAGATCAGGAGTTGTATGCTCTACCAACTGAACCAGCCAGCAGTCCAGAGTGGTTATTTTTTGGTTTCAATCTTCTTATGACAGTAATCTTCTTATGACAACATAATATGTTGTATACCTCCATGTGTTGGTAAACAGTTTAAGAAAAACTGGGCTGCATTACTCAGGATATACCATTTATACTGTGTTACCTGGCTGGTGTGGAACCCAGCCTGAATTTGTACTGACCCCAGAACATGCGCTGGAACTTACTGTCTTTGATTAAATCTCTTGTCAGTTTGCTGGGTCTTTGTTTTGTTTTAAAGATTTTATTTATTTATTAGAGAGAGAGAGAGAGAACATGAGAGGGGAGACGGTCAGAGGGAGAAGCAGACTCCCTATGGAGCTGGGAGCTCGATGCAGGACTCGATCCTAGGACTTCGGGATCATGACCTGAGCTGAAGGCAGTCACTTGACCAACTGAGCCACCGAGGTGCCCCCCACCCTCCCTTTTTTTTTTTTAAGATTTTATTTATTTATTTGACAGGGAGAGAATATAAGCAGGGGGAGTGGCAGGCAGAGGGAGGGGGAGAGGGAGAAGCAGGCTCCCTGCTGGATAGAGAGCCCAATAGGGCTGATCCCAGGACCCTGGGATCATGACCTGAGCTGAAGGCAGACGCCCAACCAAATGAGCCACTCAGGCGCCCCAGTCTGCTGGGTCTTAAAGGAGTTAAAGTTAGACCACCTGGCTTTAGATTCTATCTCAGTAGTGGATTTACTTATGTGACCTTGGGCAGGTTACTTAACTTCAGAGCAAGAAGGCGATAGTATGGTTGTGAGTAAAGCATTAGTGTAAAGCATTAGCACAGTGTCTGGCACATGGCACCCCACAGATGTTAGGCATGGGTATTTTTCTGTTGATAGAGGCATTTGGTAATGATCAGCCATGTGAGTGGTGGCCATCAGTGTAATGACCATCACCCCCACTGTCTTCAGTGTTTTTTGACTTTTTGTTAGTATTCAGATTTCCTGTATAACTTGAATTAAGCATTCGTTCTAGAAAGTGTAGTATTACATTCTTCTTTAATGCTTATAATTTAGCTTTTGTCTTATAACTATGAAAAGATGACCAGAGATTTCCTTGCCACCAAAGCCAGCTTCTACCTCCTTGAAGCATTCAGTCTTTCCTTGAAATATTTGCCTTTGGTTTTGTTGACACTAGAAATGCTGTTTGGGTTCTTGTGCCTCTCTGATTTCTTCTGGTTTGGGACTCCTTTTATCCTCTCAACGTCCGTTTCCTTTCTTGTGGGATCCTGTTCTGGGTTTGTGTTTTCTTGATCTATTCTCTCCTTGTCACTGCTGTTTACTCTGATAGTCTTAAAATAGCCTCTAAAGAGGCAGAATTTAACCAGAGTACACTGATGAGCAGCATGCCATTCTAATGTCAGCACCCTAAACTCTCTTTTTGAGAAACTACGTAGGCATCTCCTTGCTTCCCCAGCGCATGTGCACTGAGTCCTCAGTCGCCTTGGTGTTACATGTTGGTAATTATAACTCTTGAAGTGTTAAGTAGTTTCAAAGACATTTTTTGATATTTTAGTAGTTGCTTAAGTGGTAAGTCATAAAGTAACCTTAGCAAAATTAGGGGATTTTTCTGTGCCAAAGGCATTTGGCTTACCTTTTCCTCTCTGTTTTTCTTTTTTTTTTTAAAGTTCTATGGGCCTAGGAGGCCGATCTTTTATGTTGGTGGCAGTAGTGTATAAGGAAGAAGGGAAGTTACTTCAGAAAACCAGAGCATGAGTTATATAAAAATTGTCATGTTGGACTATATCAAACATATATAAAAGCGTGGAGAATTGTGCAGTGAACCCACGTACCTTTACCAGTGAAGCAGTCATCAGCTCCCGGCCAGTCTTATTTCATCTGTTTTTATACTAGCTCTCTCTCTACTTCTGGATTAGTTTGAAGCACGTAGTAGAGATTCTGTCATTTTATCAGTAAATCAGCATGTATCTCTAAAAGGGTTTTTTAGGGCCACCTGGGTGGTTCAGTTGTTAAGCGTCTGCCTTCGGCTCAGGTCATGATCCCAGGGTACTTGGATCGAGCGGGAAGCCTGCTTCTCCCTCTCCTACTCCCTCTGCTTGTGTTCCCTCTCTTGCTGTGTTTCTCTCTGTCAAATAATAAATAAAATATTTTAAAAAGGGGGGATTTAAAATCACAATACTGGGGCGCCTGGGTGACTTATTCAGTTAAGTGTCTGGCTCTTGATTTCGGGTCAGGTCACGATGGCAGGGTCTCAGGCTCCCTGCTCAGGGGGTAGTATACTTAGGATCAGCTCTCTCTCCCACTGCTCCTCCCCCCACTCATGCATGTACGTTCTCTCTCTCTTTTGCTCACTCTCTCTCAAATAAATAAGTCTTTAAAAAAGAAAAAGAAAAAAAATCACATGGCTATTATTTCACATAAAAACATTAACAGTGATTTCTTAAGCATAACTGATTTTAATGGATGGGAGAATTGAGAGAGCATTTCTGTAACAGGTGCTCTCTACTGTCTTTTTCAGAGTTTGCTCTATAGCTTTAAATGAAGTGATTAAAGGAAAGCCAAACTTCAGCCATAATAAGTTGACCTTTTAGTGAAATGCATGTTATTAATGTATTTAATGAGATGCATTACAAACTGCAGTGAGCACCATGTTTCATTACAGATCTAAAATGCAGTATCATTAAAGACCTTTAATAGAAACAATGGTTGACATTTTGCTATTTCCCATAAGCAAAAGAATCCAAGCACACAATATAATGTAATATAAATATAGAGGAAGTGTTGAGAGTATTTCCTTGCCTAGGAGTATAAAAAGAAATTCCACTATTAATAAATTACATTGTATTTGCTCTCCCCCATCTTGCCACTTCTAGTTCATATTCACCCTCTCCTCCCTCTGTGGCTCTTTTCCCAGTCCTTCAAGAATTCTGACTTGAATAGACTACAGTTTTTAATGCTAATTTGATCTTAGCACCAGTAGACATCTTAAAAATAACTTTTTCTTTTCTTTTCTCTTTTGGTTATTTATTTTGAGGGAGTGCAAGCAGGGGGAGGGGCAAAGGGAGAGAGAATCTCAAGCTGACTCTGTGCTGAGTGTGGAGCCCAACACGGGGCTTGATCTCATGACCCTGAGATCCATGACCTGAGCTGAAATCAAGAGTTGGACCCTTGACTGAGTCACCCAGGTGCTCCTTAAGAATAACTTTTGGGGCACCTGGGTGGCTCAGTGGGTTGAAGCCTCTGCCTTCGGGTCAGGTCATGATCCCAGGGTCCTGGGATCGAGCCCCGAATTGGGCTCTCTGCTCAGCGGGGATCCTGCTTCCCTTCCTCTCTCTCTGCCTGCCTCTGCCTGCTTGTGATCTCTGTCTGTCAAATAAATAAATAAAATCTTTAAAAAATAATAATAACTTTTTAAATTTTGAGTTAATCATGGGCAGTCATGGAGTTTTTATAGATAATGTTTCATTTTGTTTACAACAATTTATTTATTATTTATTTACTTATTTATTAAAGATTTTATTTATTTATTTGTCAGAGAGCACAAGCAGGGGGGAGCAGCAGGCAGAGGGAGAGGAAGGCTGAGGGAGAAGCACGCTCCCCACTGAGCAAGGAGCCCGATGCAGGACTCAATCCCAGGACCCTAGGATGATGACCTGAGCTGAGGACAGACGCTTAACCTACTGAGCCACCCAGGTGTCCCAAAACTAACTTAATTAATTAATTAATTAATTATTTAAAAAAGATTTTTATTTATTTATTTGACAGAGAGATCACAAGTAGGCAGAGAGAGCAGTGAAGCAGGCTCTCTGCCGACCAGAGAGCCGGATGTGGGGCTCGATCCCAGGACCCTGAGATCATGACCTGAGCTGAAGGCAGAGGCTTAACCCACTGAGCCACCCAGGCACCCCTCTTTATTTTTAGAGTAGGCAGTAGATTCACTGGGCTCAAAATGCAAAAAATACCAAATTCTCATATGGAAAAAATTTTGTTTCCTCCCCTTGTGCTACTCAGGAATTGCCACCAGTTCCCAATCCCATAGACAACTAGTACTATCAGTGAAATTCTCTCCTTTTTAAATTATTTAGCTGCCTTAGGTGACAAATACATGAACATCTATTTATGTGTTCTCTCATTTAATACCTTATGGGTTCAAGGCAGAGTTTTCACAAATGCTATGTCGAACCCTGAAACATTCTTAATTACTTGGGATAAGTTTAAGTATAGCTTGGGACAGAGGTATTTGCAAGCTTCGCCTCGTGTAGAATTGTGTGGGATTAAAGACCCTCGTTACTGTAGACTTCATCTAGCAAAAGTGATACAAGATCGATCTTTTTATTTTAGCCAATGTCTCATTTTTAAAAATAACTTTACTACTTTAATTATAAAATTATGTCATGCTTACTTCAGAAATTCAGGAAATTCATAAAAGCATAAAGAAGAAAATAAGGATTACCTGCAGTGTTACTGCCCAGAGGTAACTACAGTTGTCATTTTGATGAATAACCTTTCAGAACTTTCTCTGTGGTTACACACACATACACATGCTCCTTTGGGGGGATGGGGAGGAATATTATAAATATGTACTATTTTTAAGCTTATTTTTCCTACTTAATATATCATTTCATGTCTGTTTATTTAGATATACGTCAGCATTTTCAGTAGCTACAGAATATTCCATTTTATAGATTTACTGCAGTTTATTTAACCAATCTGTATTGATGGATGCTTAGGTTTATTCTGGCTTTTCACTTTCATAAAGCATGCCTTGTTAAACATCCTTGCACAGACATATTTGTGCAATTTGTCTAAAAGTAGCCCTTTGATAGAAATATAATGTAAACCACATATGTAATTTAAAATTTTTTATTAGCTACATTAAGAAAAAGCCTAAGAAAACACATAAAATTAACTTTTAGTATATTTTATATTTTATTTAACCCCATATATAAAAATATTTTAACTTTTAGTCAGTGTACATATATTAGTGAGGTATATTATGTATCTTTTTTTCATATTGAATCTTTGAAGTCCAGAGTATAGCCTATGTTTACAGCTCATCTCAGTTTGGACTAGCCACATTTTGACTGCTCAATAACCACATATGGCTAGTGGATACTCTATTCAACAGCATAGATCTATATTTCCTGGAAATGCAATTGCTGGGACAAAGGGATTGTGCCCCCGCTTTTTCTTTAAACTTTTGGAATACATTGCCAAATTGGTTCTTAAAAGAATTGTAGCAATTGAAATTCTCATCTGTGACTGTTGTTTTCTTACTCTTCTGCTACCTCAGAGCATTATTGATCTCTTATTTTTCCTAAACTTTAGGTGGGAAACTAAGGTAGTCATTTTATGATAACTTTGAAATTTACATAATACCTGTTGATTTAGCATTGAAATATATGCTGTGTTTTTGTATATTTATTAGAGAATGAGTTTTGTGTAGGAAGACTTTTGGTCCCTGTTGAGCTGCTTATTACTTAATTTGCCCAACCTGGTTAATTGGCACTTATATCTCTGGATCACAGAGCAAGTGCTTTTCCAAAGTAACTGAGTGGTGGGACCAGGAGGAGAGTGTCAGCTTGTTATGCAATGACCACCTGCCTTGAAGAGACAAGTCCTCGGTCACAGAGCTGTAGAAGCATGAAAACAACTGCAACCAGTCTAGTCAGAAAATTTGGGTTATTGGGGGGTGCCTGGTGGCTCAGTGGATTAAAGCCTCTGCCTGTGGCTCAGGTCATGATCCCAAGGTCCTGGGATTGAGCCCTGCATCAGGCTCTCTGCTCAGCAGGGGGCCTGCTTACCCCCGCCTCTCTCTCTCTGCCTCTCTGCCTACTTGTGATCTCTATCTGATTAAAAAAAGAAAGAAAGAAAGAAAGAAAGAAAGAAAGAAAATAAATTTGGGTTATTTGGTTTGGGTTTCTTAGGAACTAGACTTGTCTTTGGTTACAGAAGCAAGAAGCCACCCTGACTTGGAGGAGCTGGTCTTGTAGTGGTTCCCTAGTAGGATTACCCGACTGCTGTATTCATGGGAAAGCCGTGTGGGTCATCCTGTGTTGTCATATGTTAATAAAAGATCTACTGGAACCAGGAACTAGGAACTAGGAGCTTGAACTACTCTGAGAACATTCTTCTTCATTGAGTGGCCCAGGAACCATGACTCTGAACACAGAGGAAACAAATCTAACTCTCCAGTTCTTCCTTCATTATGTGGACATTTAATTAACCCACTTTTAGCTATAGACAGAGGGGATCTGGTGTTTAAACTTACAGCATGGTGCCTACATGTAGTCATTTGCAGCAGTGTTTAACGGTGAAACTATGTTTAACAGTGAAACTAGCTGTGTGCTCTGGAGTTTGAGGGGAGGAACTTGCTGGGTCCAACTCGGGGAGAGACAGTATAGTACTGAACTGATGATAGGCAGTTTTAGGGATTTTCAAGTTTTGTCAGAACTTGATTTTTGCATTATGCTCAAGCTGGAGAACCTAACTACTGCATAAGATAGTACTCTCCTTTATTACTGTTATTCATGTCTTTAAAACCTGTGCGTAAATCACTTTATTAATATCATACAGGAATATAATAGTACCAAGGCTTTCCGGAAGACAGCAGTAGCCCTTTGCCTTACAGTTAGTCTCATTCTATTTCTGTTTTACTTCTATAGTTGTAGGTAGTTTATTTATATCTGTTTCTTGATTCATTTAGTCTCTGGTCTGAAAGATGAGAGTGCTACTGACAGGCTAAGTAAGCTGAGAATTGACCATTGAATTTATTAGCTTCATGGTGGTCAGCTGTGACCTTGGTGAGCAATTTTGGTGGAGTGGGATACAGGCTTGACAGGAGTGGGTTTGCATGAGGGTGGGAAAAAGGGATTTGAGAGAGTGAGTGTAGACCGCTCTTCGTAGGGATGTGGCTTTGAAGGGGAGCAGTGAGATGTGGCATTAGATGGAGAAGGATGTGGAGACAGAAGTGTTTTGGTCATTTTGATTATTTTGAGACATGAGAAGTAAGCTGTGTATATGTTGATAAGAAAGATTCATTTGCTGGAGCAATGTCCTTGGGTAGGTAAATGGACATGGGACCAGTGCATGAGAAGGGTGGCCTTTGATAGCAGTGTGCACAATTTAACTGTTGTTGACAGTTGGGAAGGTTGTCTACAAATAGACACCAACAGGTAGGAGTCTGTGAAAACACTTTTTTTTTTTTTAAAGATTATATTTATTTATTTGACACAGAGAGAGAGAACAGCAGGGGGAGCAGCACACAGAGGGAGAAGGAAAAGCAGGCTCTCTGAGCAGGGGGCTTGGTCCCAGGACCCTGGGATCATGACCTGAGTTGAAGGCAGACACTTAACAACTGAGCCACCCAGGTGCCCCTGAAAATACTCTTTTGATAGTTCTATTTTCTTCAAAATAGAAACCAAGGTCATAAATTATGAATGAGGAATATGGGATGAGATAGCAGAAATTTGGAGGAAAACATACAAGGTAATCATCCCATTTCTTTCTGCTGCAGTTTTAGTCTGCCCTGCCCCTACCGTCCAGGATCCCAGTGCTTTACCCCTGCCTTGACCTCTGGAGTTGAAAACCTATAAATTGCATGCATGGTGTTATTACCATGTAAATAAGGTATAATAGCCAGTTAGGGAAGAACTGGAGAGTTACACTTCTTTCCTATGTGTTCAGAGTCACGGTTCCTGGGCCACTCAGTGGAGAATGTTCTTACTGTAGTTCAAGTTCCTAGTTCCTGGTTCCAGTAGATCTTTTATTAATAACCCTGCATCGGGGGTGACTGGTTGGTTCAGTCAGTTGAGCATCTGACTCTTGGTTTTGCCTTGGGTGAAGATCTCAGGGTCTTGAGATGAGCCCTGCCTTGGGCTCTAGGCTCAGCGGGGAGTCTGCCTGAGATTCTCTGCTTTTCCCTCTCCCCCTCTCCCTGCTTATGTTTGCATGCACTCTCTCTCTCTGTCTTTCTCAAATAAATAAATAAATCATAAAAAAAAAAAAAAGACCCCTGCATTAGCTGCTTAAAACCATGCTGTATTTTTGTTTGCTTCACATTCAGACTACTAATCTATTATGTCGTTTTCCCCTTAGGTCTCTAATCCCTACCCCTACCACTCCCACTCCATAGCTCAGTTTTAGCTGAATCTTTTTTCCCCCAAACTTTAAATCATGCCATCTTTTCTAATGTGTTTTCCTAGTTTGAATTGGTTGTTTCCTGGGACTAGTGCACAGTTGTACCCCTGGAAATTTCTTTTCTTTTCTTTTCTTTTTTTTAAGATTTTATTTATTTGACAGAGAGAGAGAGAGAGAGAGAGATCACAAGTAGGCAGAGAGGCAGGCAGAGAGAGAGAGAGAGAGATCACAAGTAGGCAGAGAGCCAGGCAGAGAGAGAGAGGGGAGGAAGCCGGCTCCCTGCGGATCAGAGAGCCCTACTCGGGGCTCGATTCCAGGACCCTGGGATCATGACCCGAGCTGAAGGCAGAGGCTTTAATCCACTGAGCCACCCAGGCGCCCCTCTTTTCTTTTTTTCCATTGCTCTTCTTGGAGCTATTTTTGGGCTCTTTTGTCTTCCTTTATCTGAGTTTACTTTGTCAGTTTGTTGCCCAAAAATGTGTAGGGAGTAAATTATTTGAGTTCTTTTTTTTTCTTTAAATATTTTATTTGCTTGTCAGAGAGAGAGAAAGAGTTTGCGAGCACAAGCAGAGGGAGAAGCAGACTCCCAGCTGAGCAAGGAGCTGGATGCGTGCTCGATCCCAGGATGCTGGGATCATGACCTGAGCTGAAGGCAGATGCTTAATCAACTGAGCCACCCAGGCACCCTTATTTGAGTTCTTGTAGATTTAAAAATACTATGCCTTCATTTTTCGTTGATATAGTCTTAATTGGTTGGGTATAAATTTCTAGATTTCTGGTGACTTTCCCTCAGAATTCAAATGTACCGCTCTGTTCTAGTTTGCTATTTCTGCTGTAACAAATTGCTGTAAGCTCGGTGGCTTCCGGCAGCGCACGATTATTTATTTATTCGTTATTTTACAGTTCTGGAGTTGGTAAGCCCTAAAACCAGGGCATCAGCAGGGCGGTGGCTCCTTTTGGAGGCTCCAGGGGAGAATGTTTTCTTGGTATTCCCAACTTCTATGAACTGCCCACATTCCTTGGTTCATGGCTCTGCTCCATCTTCAAAATCAGTGTCATCCCTCCAGCCTCTCTCTTTCTGACCCTGACCCTACTACCTTCCCCTTACAAAGACCTCGTGGCTACATTGGGCCCACCTGGCTAATTGAGGATACTCATCTTATCCTAGACCCTTAACATACGTCTGCAAAGCCCTTTCGCCATGTCAGGTAGCAAATGCACAGGTTCTGGGGTTAGGACGTGAACCTCTTTGGGGGGCCATTCAACCTACCACATGCTCTATTTTCTGTTATCTCAGTGTTTTTAGTGAGGAGGCAGTTGCTCCTCTGAGTTGCATTCCTTCGTGGGTGGCTTGTGTTGCTCTCTGGAAATGTTTAGGATCTGTACTTTTGGTTTTCTCAAATTGCCTGAAGAGATGTCTAGGTATGGGTCCTTCTACATTGATTGTGCTGAGTGCTTCCTGGGCCTGCCCTGTTTGCCTTAAGACTGGGTTCCTTCAGTTTGGGGAGATCTCTTCTTTTTTTTTTTAAGATTTTATTTATTTGACAGATAGAAATCACAAGTAGGCAGAGAGGCAGACAGAGAGAGGGGAGAGGGAGAAGCAGGCTTCCCGCTGAGCAGAGAACCCAATGCGGGGTTCGATCCTAGGACCCCAGGACCATGACCTGAGCCGAAGGCAGAGGCTTTAACCCTCTGAGCCACCCAGGCACCCCGGGGAGATCTCTTCTAATATTTCTTTGATTAATTTCCTTCCCTCTGTTTACTCTGCTCTCATTTAGATACTAAACCTAGGTTAGGGTTAAGTTGTGTCTCTTATGTGTTTCTTGTCTAGCATTTTCCATTTTGTGATTTTCCATGTCTTTCTGATTTCCATTTCTTTTCTTTTTCTTTTTTTTGGGGGGGATTATCATTTTATCTATGAGAGGCCCTTTGTTTTCTGAATGTTCCTTTTCTGTATAATTAATGTACTTAAGTATATTACATATACTTACAGATTTTTGGTTTTGTTTCATATTTATTCTAGTTCCTAAAATTGTTCTGTCTCCACTAGCTTTTCTGTTTACCTTGGAATTTTTACTTTTTTTAAAAAATACTTTATGTATTTTTTTATTCTTATTTTTTAAGTAATCTCTGCACCCAGCATGGGACTCAAACTCATGACCCCAAGCAAGAGTCAACCAACTCTACCAACTGAGCCAGCCCCCTTCCTCTTTTAAATTTTTACCTAAGTTTTATATGTATGTAAAGAGTCATTTTATAAAGCATTATAGGAAAACCAGTATCTACTACCTATGTACCACTACTCCCTTGCCAGAACCTACTGTCCCAAAGCAACAATTTTATATATATCTTTTTTTTTAAAGATTTTATTTATTTATTTGACAGAGATCACAAGTAGGCAGAGAGGCAGGCAGAGAGAGGAGGAAGCAGGCTCCCCCCTGAGCAGAGAGCCCGATGCAGGGCTCAATCCCAGGACCCTGGGATCATGACCTGAGCCAAAGGCAGAGGCTTTAACCCACTGAGCCACCCAGGTGCCCCAATTTTATATATATTTTTAAGATTTATTGATTTGTTGGAGAGAGGGAAAGCATGTGTGTGCAGAGGGGAGGGAGCAGAGGGAAAGGGAGAGGGAGTCTCGAGCAGACTCTGCACTGAGTGTGGAGCCTGACCTGGGGCTCGATCTCAGGACCTTGAGACCATGATCTGAGCTGAAACCAGGAGTCAGACGTTCAACTGACTGTGCCACCTAGGTGTCCTAAAGCGGTAATTATATTTTGAATTGTTTTGTTGTATTTTTTTGGAATCCACGGATTTCTCCGCATATCTCTAAAGAACAAGTTTTGTTTCTACTTCATTTTTCAGTTTTGGGCATTATCTATTGGTGCTTCATTATGAAAATGAGGATTTAGCTCTTGTTCCTCCTACACTCATACACAGTTTCTATCCCTTCATGGTTGTATATTGTAATTTGGTTAGATCAATAGTCCATATTTACATTATTATGTCTATGTAAACACCATTTCCAGCTGAACCGTGTACTATATATACTATGATTATTTGTCCTTTCCCACACATCATTTTGTTTTCTAGAGTTAATAATTGTTACATTTCTGTTTGTATTGTTTTCTGTGCAGTTATTTAAGCCCAAACTTTTCTCTAGTTGTCTAAATCGCCCCGCAAGATTTTCAGTTGCATCAGATATTCTGCCGGTTTATTTTCCTGAATAAGTCTGTTTCAGAGCCTTTTGACCTGCTCTAATCTGGACTCTTCACCTTTTCTGGTGCCCAGCTGTGATGCTGGCATCTCCCTTCATCATCCTGGGGATTACCTTAGCTTCTCACTTCTGTGCATCTCCTATTCCAGGATCTTTCTTGACTTACTCCCTTATTTTGGAGCAGTATATCCGTTAGTAGTTTGCTGAGAAATGGTGCAGGAGATGTAAACTGTTTTGACCTTGGTTGTCTGAAAATGTCTTTATTCTGTCATCATGATTGATTGTACAGAATTCTATATAATGTAGAATTGTGTATAGAATTCTATAAAATATTCCTTTGCCTTCCACTCTCTGAAGTTGCTCTTTTTTTTTTTTTTAAAGTTCTTATTTATTCACTTGACAGAGAACAAGCAAGGGGGAAGGGAGAGGCAGACTCCCCGCTGAGCAGGGAACCTGACACAGGGCTCCATCCCAGAACCCCGGGATCATGACTGTAACCAAAGGCAGATACCCAACCAACTGAACCACCCAGGTGCCCCCAGAATTGCTCTTGATAAGTCAGAAGCCATTCTGATTCCTGATCTTACTGTTTTTTCCTCCCCTTTTGGAAGCTGGGGACTTCTCTTTGCAGAATTCTGAAATTTCATGATGCTGCACCTTGGTGCAGATCTGTTTTAGCCACTGCGTGGTGTACTCGCAAGACCTTTTTTACCTGGACACCCATCTTTCTTTCAGTCCTGGAAATTTCCTTGAAATTAGTTTGTTCATGATTTCCTCTCTGTTTTTTCTTTCTCTTTTTGGAAGACATGTCATTTGATGTTAACCTGGCCCTCTGATTCCCTTCTTTCTTCCTCTTCAATTTTCCATTCTCTCTCTCTTTTCTTTTATGAGTCTACCTTTTTTTTTTTTTTAAGATTTTATTTTTAAGTAATCTCTATCCCCAACTTGGGGCTCAAGTCACACATTCCACTGACTGAGCCAGACAGCTGCCCTGGTTCTACTTTCTAAGACATTTTCTCAGCTTTATTTTCAAACCCTTCCATCGGGCATTTTTATTTCTTCTATCATTTCAATGTTATTTCTCTGAGGATATACATTATACGTATTTTCTTAAGTGTTCTTCTTACATAGTTTGTTCCCTCCATGCTTTTTTTTTTTTTTAAAGATTTTATTTATTTATTTAACAGAGATATCACAAGTGGGCAGAGAAGCAGGCAGAGAGACAGGAGGAAGCAGGCGCCCTGCTGAGGAGAGAACCGGATGTGGGGCTCGATCCCAGGACCCTGAGATCATGACCTGGGTGGAAGGCAGAGGCTTAACCCACTGAGCCACCCAGGGGCCCCCATGCTTTTTTTTTTTAATTTTTTTTTTTTTCAAGATTTTATTTATTTGAGAGAGAGAGAGAGAACATTAGCAGGGGGAGGGGCAGCGGGGGAGAAGCAGACTCCCCGCTGAGCAGGAAGCCAGCTGTGGGGCTGGATCACAGGACCCTGGGATCATGACCTACGCAGAAGGCAGACCCTTTCCAACCGAGCCACCCAGGCACCGCGTTCCCTCTTTGTTTTCTTTTCTCTTGTTTTAACCCCTGTATAACATGAAAGATGTTTTTCTTAGATGTTTGGTAATCATTTCCATCTCTTTTGACTTTTAAGAGTAGGGTACTAGGGTGCCTGGCTGCTAGTTGGAAGAGCATGCACCTCTTAATCTCAGGATCAAAAGTTTGAGTCCCACATTGGGTGTAGAGATTACTTAAATAAATAAAACTTAAAAAAAAATTGGGTACCAAAAAGTTGATAAGTTTTGTATGTTTAGATAGGGCTCTTTTCTGTGTTTTCCATTGTGAAGTGATCTGTGTGGGCCATATTTGGGGAACCCCAGTGTCAATATCTTTGGCTGTTTGCTCTTTATGGGATCATAGTAGCTAGAGGAATGCCAGCATTCTAGTAGGCGGGCAGGCTGGGGATCTGAGCATTCAGTCTCTGGACTTCAATTTATTTCCTCTGTTTTTAATATTATGGCCTTTGCCCTCCACTCTCTAGTGTCCCCTTATCTAGAGATGCTCTGTGTAACTCTCTTCAGCGAATAAAGCTCTCAGCTTCTGCCTGTGGGAAAGGATCTGATATACTCACTGCTTTAGCCCTGTCTTGCTCTCCTCTTCTAGAGGTGCCCAGCACTGCCAGTTCCTGAGTCTCCTGGGGTTTTGTTCATGAACCATAGGGGGACTGCTTCTCATTCTTCTTCACTGCTAACACCAGAGTCAACCTGCTCAGGTTTGTTATGTCAGTTATTAATTTGTCTGCTTTTTAAAACCTGGTTTATTGAGGTATAATTGACATACAGGAAACTGTATATGGGTCCATCTCATGCTCCCCATTAAAGCCACATCCCTAGAAAGAGTTGTCTGTATTTGTTATCTCATATCCCTTTTCCCTGGTTTCTCATGAATCCATTCCAGTCAAGCCCGTATCTACCATTCAACTCAGACTGCTCGCTAAGGTCACAGATGCCCCACCCCCACCCCTGGCTCGTTGCTAAATGAAATGGTCAGTTCTTAATCCTCAGCTTACTTAACCTGTCAGCATTTGTACAATATGACATGTATACACCCGTGAAACCATTATCACAGTGAAGACAATGAACATATTCCTCATCCCCAGAAGTTTCTTTAGCTTCTTTATAATCTTTCCTTCCCATCTCTCCCTGTCCCTAAGCAACCATTAATCTGTCTTCTGTCACTTTAGATTAGTTTGTGTTTTCTAGAATTTTATATAAATGGAATCCTACAGTTTGTACTTTTTAAAAATCTGTCTTTCACTCAGTGTAATTATTTTGAGATTCACCCATGTTTTTGCATATGTCAGAAGTTCATTGCCTATTACTGCTGAGTGCTGTTTCATTAGATGGATATACACAGTTTGTTTTGGTTCCAATAATCAGCTATCACAAAGTTGCTGTGAATATTTGCCTGCATGTTTCTATATGCATGTACTTTCATTTCTCCTAAGAATGGAATGGCTGAGTCACATGGTTAGCGTATGTTTAACTTTTTTTTTTTTTAATTCTTTCTGTTTTTTAAATAATCTCTACACTCAGTGTGGGGCTCAAACTCACAACCTTGAGATCAGGAATTGCATGCTGTATTGACTGAGCCAACCAGACACCCCAGTATATGTTTAACTTTTAAAGAAACTGCTCAGCTGTTTTCCAGAGTGTTTATACCATTTTACAATCCTACCAGCGGGGTTGTGTAAGAGTTCCAGTTGCTCCACATGAGTATTTGGTGTGGTCATTCTTTCTTTCTTTTTTTTTTTCTTTTTTTTCCAGATTTTATGTATATATTTGACAGAGAGAGAGATCACAAGTAGGCAGAGAGGCAGGCAGAGAGAGGGGGGGAAGCAGGTTTCCCACTGAGTAGAGAGCCCGATGTGGGGCTCGATCCCAGGACTCTGGGGTCCGGACCTGAGCCAAAGTCAGACGCTTAACCGACTGAGCCACCCAGGCGCCACTGGTGTTGTCGTTCTTTTTAATTTTAGGGATCCTTTTTTTTTTTTTTTTTTTTTTTTGAGGTTTATCTGAGAGAGAGAGAATGAGCATGTGTGAGAGAATACAAGCCAGGGGAGGGACAGATGAGGAGGGAGAATAAGAGAGAGAATCTCAAGCAGACTCCGTGCTGAGCATGGAGCCAGACTCAGACCTCCATCCCATGACCCTAAGACCAATGACCTGAGCCAAAACCAAGAGTCAAGACACTCAACCAACTGAGCCACCCAGACACCCCTAGGCATGCTAATAACTAGATCATTGACTTTTTAGCTTAAGAAACTGAGTTGCTATCATCTGTCTCATACTTTGTCCTCTTTGTGGGTTTATTCCTTTAAAAGTTACTTAAATCAGTGAAATAGAGTAGAGTCAGAAATAGACTGACATAGGGGCACTTGGGTGGCTCAGTGGGTTAAAGCCTCTGCATTCTGCTCAGGTCATGATCCCAGAGTCCTGGGATCGAGCCCCGCATCAGGCTCCCTGCTCAGCAGGGAGTCTGCTTCCCTTCCTCTCTCTCTGCCTCTCTCTCTGCCTGTCTCTCTGCCTACTTGTGATCTCTGTCTGTCAAATAAATAAATAAAATTTAAAAAAAAAGAAATAGACTGACACAAATATAGACAACTGACTTTTTATAAAGGTACAAAGTCAGTTCAGTGAAGGAAGGATAGCCTTTTCAACTAATGGTGCTACAACAATAGCACATTTATTTGTTAAAGAATGAACTCCAACCTGTAGCTCACACTCTGTACAGAAATTAACGCAAAATAGATCAGTGACTTAAAAGTGAAGCAGAACTATAAGGTGTTTTGAATAAAACGTGGGAGAAAAAGCTTCATGACCTAGGGTTAGCCAAAGAGTTTTTAGATATGACCTCAAAAGCATAATCCATAAAAGAACAAATTGAGGGTTGGGCTAACTCAGAATTCAAATCTTTTGCTCTGTGAAAGATGTGTTCACGGAATGAAAAGACAGGTTACAGACCTAGAGAAAATATTTGCAAATCGGACACATCTAACAAAGGACTTATGTCTAGAATATGTGAAGAACTCTCAAAACTGAAAATAAAAAAGGGGACAAAAGATTTGAACAGAAACTTACACAAGAAAAGTAAATGCTGGCAAAGAAGTGCATGAGGAGATGTTTAACGTAATCATTAGTGTTGAGGGAAATGAAGATTAAAACCACAATGAAATGCCACTGTATACCTATTAGAATGACTAAAAACAAACACCTAACAACACCAGGTGACACCTAGGATGCAGGCCAGTCAGACTTGCAGACAGTACTGGTGGGAATGCAAAGGAGTACCGCCACTTTGGGTGAGAATTGAGTAGTTTTTTATGAAGTTAAACATATATTTGCCGATGTCCAGCAGAACAACTTAGATGTTTACCATAGAGAAAGGAAAGCGTATCTGCACACAGAGACTTGTATATGCGTGTTTATAGCAGCTGTATTTACTATCATCAAAAAATGGAAACAGCCCAAATGCCCTCCAGTAGGCACATAAACAAATTGTGGTACCTTATTCAGCAATAAAAAGGAGCAGACTTGATAAATGCAAAAACGTGGATGAATCTCAGTGGTCTTATGCTAAGTGAAAGATGCCAGTCTCAAAAGATTATATACTTTGCAGTTTATGTTGCCATTTTGGAAAAGACACAACAACAGGAATGAGAACACATCAGGGGCTGGCAGAGCTTAGGGGTGGATGAGAGGTTTGACTGCAGAGGGGCAGCAGCCCTGTTCTCTTTGTTCTGGAAGTTTCTGTTTTCCTTTGAGTGTTTCCCACCTGGTTTTCCACAGTGGTTCACCACTGAACCCTACAGCTTGGCTTGATTGTGGACATTTTGCTTGGATTGAAGGGGTCATGGGGGGGTAGTTGTGTGCTTATCCCCAGATAAGTCTAGGAATATTTCTTATGGGAATGGATACATGATACAGTACTTCTAGGGATAGAGGAATGGGCTACATCAACGTATAGTGTCATTTTTTGCTTGAAAAATATATCTTTGGTACTAAAACCTTACCCAGAAGAGAATAATAGATTGCACAGAGCTTCTAGATTTTGATGTGGGTTAGGACTGAAAAATGAGATGTCTTTAAACTCTTTTTCCTTCTCTCTTTGATAAGTGATATAATGTGGTTTGGACACTCAGAGATTCCTGAGATTCCAGGTTCTGGTTGATGATTTACTGCAAAATTGCTTATAAATTGAAGTAGAAAATGTTTTGCAGACCTGGCAGCTTTCTGGCTTCACACCCATTTGTCACCCAGCATTTCCCTTTGTGTATAGAACAAGAATTAATTAGGCTGCACTGCAGGAAAAGTTTATGGCTATAATTTATATAGGATGAATTTCTTTTTAAAGAGACAGCATTGTTTTGTTATACCTATATACATATAAGTGTGTATATATATAAAGTGATTTTTTTCTCTTAAAGCAGCATCTGTGAGCTTCCTGAGTAAGCCTTCATTTTTCTGCTTAGTGCAAGACATTGGTGGACTAGATGCTTTTATAGTGATTGCTTTCTGATCAAACTGTTGGTTTTCTGTTTCTTGTTTTTAAATTCATTGTGTGCTAGTGAGCGGCACCCAGTTGTAGGTTTGCATTTTAGACATCGGTCAGACTTGTCTGGTCAGAGCTTTGTATTCTTTTGGTCTCTTCGAAGACTTAGGATTCTGTCTTTTTTTTTTTTTTTATAGGGTCTTGCTCATTCAATTAATGTTTTCATAATCAATGCAAGTCAGAACTTGCAATTTGTTCCTGATTTGCACATTAAAGAGCTCCATTAATTAAGGATCCTGGTGTTTGGCATGTTCCCGCAGGATCTGTGCATTATTTACACGGTGAAAGTGCAAGATGCACGCTTCGCAGTTGTAGTGGCAATTGCAGTTAATCCTGCTTTTTCTCTTTCTTTCTTCTTTTTTTCTTTTTTGCTCGTGAATAACAATTAATTCACAACTCATTGAAACTCCTAAGGGATACATTGGACCAAAATAGGAACAAGTGATCCAAATGAGGGGGCCACAGTGGAAGAGTAGAAAGTAAATCCTTTGTTTAAAAGGGGAAAATCCCCCTGGAAGACACAGAGAATTTATGTGTTTGGTTTTTGTGGGTTATTGCACTTGGCTGCATATGAGAGGCGTAATGGCGTTGAGTTGTAATTCTGTTTACTCTGATTTTGCAGATTTCTTTCCTCTCCATAATAATAGTTGTACTGATAAATGAAATTGCCTTTCAGAACCCAAATGACCCCAGAGGTTTAGACAAACATACCCCTATGCTTATGTCAAGTAAGCTGTTTCACAATATTCCTATTTTTAGTTGCTTTTTCATGGAATCACTTCCCGGAGTGTTTGGGTTCTGTTACCATTTCTTTTGGAAGCTGAGTCTAAGGCTGCGGTGTGTAAGAGGGTGTAAAATGTTTGGAAACGTGAAATCAGATCCCTGGTTCAGCCGGTTCCTCCTTTCTGGTCTTAGCCATGGCTAATGCTTATCTATTCCTGATGCATTTTCCTAATAGTAGCTAGTCTCTCTTTAAAAATATTATGAGAAGCTGCAAAGGATTTTCAAGAGTGGAGACTTTTTTTTCTCTGATATTTACGAAACTTCCTAGGGATTTTGTGGGACTTAATTTGCCCTTATGTTCTTCTGCTGCTATAGATATAAGTATATAAAATCCATATATATCTTTATATAAGTATGTGTATATATAATATTCATTGTAAAAAAATATAAATACAGTATCGACATATGTAAAGGAAAAAGTAAACGTTTTCCCACTTTCCCAAATCCCTGTTCTTTCTTCTCAGAGAAAACAATGTGAGGTGTTTTCTTCCAGACACTTTAATATGTATATATTTTCTTCCACTAAATATATTTTTTCCACTAAGTTTTGGTGGAAGTTTGATGAGGGGAGGGGATGGGAAGACCAGTCTGAGAAAAAAAATAGGCTATACGTTTGCTTAAGAATTATCTTAGAGGGGCGCCTGGGTGGCTCAGTGGGTTAAAGCCTCTGCTTTCGGCTCAGGTCATGATCCCAGGGTCCTGGGATCGAGCCCCGCATCGGGCTCTCTGCTCAGTGGGGAGCCTGCTTCCTCCTCTCTCTCTGCCTGCTTCTCTGCCTACTTGTGATCTCTGTCTGTCAAATAAATAAATAAAATCTTTAAAAAAAAAAAAAAGAATTATCTTAGAAAAAATCTGAATGTTGTGATACCTTTAAGACATAATTCTCTGTTGATTATTATAATTGTTGTATTTATATTCTGACCCCAAATAAGTTTCTCCATATGATTTGCTTTGAAAGTTTATTGTACTTGGATTGCACTTAACTTTAGTTTGAATTCTTTGGTAATTTTTAATTTTCATATGATATTGTTTATTTTGCTTGGTGTTTAGTTTCAGATCTGTCACATGCTGTTTTTCTTGAGGCATTTGGATAAATTAGCCTTTGGATAATACCCAAAATGCTACTATTTTGAGAAGAGTTCTTACTAGCTATTCATACAAGGAAAATTTTTACTATTATTTTGTAAGGAATCTCTATGCCCAGTGTGGGGTTTAAACTTATGACCAAAATCAAGAGTTGCACACTCTACTGACTGAGCCAGCCAGGTTCCGCCCCCCCAAATACAAGGAAAATTTTTATGTATAGACAAGCTATGTAGACAGTCTTAAAGATTCTTATATTCTCAAGATGGTACATGAATGTTATATAGTGAGGGTTGGGGGAAGGGCAGAGACAGACGTTCTAACTTAAGTTCTAATTAGAAAGCATTTCTGGTGTCCTCAGTAAGACTTATATGGTAAAAGAATATGACTGAAAAGAAATCAAATGTGACAATTTGAGAATCAGGACAATCAATTTACTTCTATTTCAGTATTTTCATTGTGTACGTACAATGTCAGATGCTCTTATTCTTACAACTAATAAAAATAGCTCTAGTTTGGTCCTTGTGCACTCCTGTCCAGGCACTGTCTGTTAAGTTGTTCACAAATGTCTATTTTAGTCCCCACAGCAGCCTGTGAAATAGGTGCTAATACTGGCACAGTACGTATGGAGACGTGAAGCCTTGGAGAGGGTTAAGGAACTTGCGTACGGTCACACGTTGGTCACACGTTCGTTAGAGGCAAAGTCAGTGTGGCTACTGGGGTCTGCCCCACTGCATAACCTCTGCTCTTGGCCACACCACGCAACCACTGTGCATGTACTTTAACTCTTTTGTCTGTTGGGTTTTTGTTTTTGTTTTTGTTTTTTTAACATTTATTTATTTATTTGAGAGAGTGCTCCTTTGAGCTGGGAGGAGGGGCAGAGGGCAAGAGAAAACCCAAGCAGATCTCTGATTAGAGCAGAGCCCACCAACCCCAGGCTCAATCTCTGAGATCTTGGACTCTGAGATCATGACCTGAGCTGAAATCAAGAGTCAGGCACTCTACTGAGTCACCCAGGTGTCCTGCTTTTTTTCTTTTTAAAGAACGTATGACCGGGGGGGGGGGGGGGGGGGGGGGGCCTGGGTGGCTCAGTGGGTTAAAGCCTCTGCCTTCGGCTTGGGTCATGATCCCAGGGTCCTGGGATCGAGCCCCACGTCGGGCTCTCTGCTCAGCAAGAAGCCTGCTTCCTCCTCTCTCCGACTGCCTCTCTGCCTACTTGTGATCTCTGTCTGTCAAATAAATAAATAAAATTTAAAAAAAAAAAAAAAAAAAGAACGTATGACAGTGATGGAATAATTGCCAGAGCTTGAAGAAGTGAAGGCAGGAGCAATATGGAGATGAAGTTCATGTAAAACAGGTTTAGAGTGAGTAGTAAGTGTATCCTTCAGTTTTCCTAAGATCTTTCCCCCACACTGCCTTTCAGTAGGAGAGCTAGAAGGGCCCTGGAGCTCAGCTGATCTACTCTCTTCTCCTGTAGACAGATAAACCTTTTTTTTTTTTTTTTTGAAGATTTTTTATTTAACAGAGGGAGACACAGCAAGAGAGGGAACACAAGCAGGGGAGTGGGAGAGAGAAGCAGGCTCTCCACTGAGCAGGGAACCCGATGTGGGGCTTGATCCCAGTAGCCTGGGATCAGGACCTGAGCCGAAGGCAGATGCTTAACTACTGAGCCACCCAGGTGCCCCAGCTTTTTCTTAAATGATAGAGAAACCTGTCAATAGGCTTTTTTCTTACTATAATGATGATAATATTCCTTAAATAAAATCTGGTAAATGGCCAAAACAAATATAAAGAAGTAATCTTCCCTAATCCCAGCAGCTCGAATTAAGTACTTCAATACTTTGTTGTATGGCATATATCTTTTCCGATTTTTTCCCCACAGTGAGCATGTAGTTAGAACTAAAGTGGAACCGTATTCTATATTCTGTTTTATAGTCTGTTTTTTTTCCTACTTAACAAAGATTATGGATATTTTTCCATGTTATTAAATATTCTACAAATTCTTTTTTTTTTTTTTTTTTAAGATTTCATTTATTCACTTGATAGAGACACAGGGAGAGAGGAAACACAAGTAGGGGGAGTGGTAGTGGGAGAGAGAGAAGCAGGCCTTCTGCCAAGCAGGGAGCCCGATGTGGGGCTTAATCCCAGGACCCCAGAATCATGACCTGAGCTGAAGGCAGACGCTTAACTGAGCCACCCAGGCTCCACTCTACAGGATTATTATTATATATATATTTTTTAAAGATTTATTTATTTATTTATTTGACAGAGATCACAAGGAGGCTGAGAGGCAGGCAGAGAGAGGGGAGGGGGGAAGCAGGCTCCCTGCGGAGCAGAGAGCCCAATGCAGGGCTCGATCCAGGACCCTGGGATCATGACCCAAGCCCAAAGCCCGAAAGCAGAGGCTTTAACCCACTGAGCCACCCAGGCGCCCCTACAGGATTATTTTTAATGGCAGCGTAGACTTTACATCATAGGGATAGTTTAACCAGTTCTTTATTGTTCAAGATTTGGATTGTTTCCATGTTTTCATTTTCATAAATAATGTAATAAACGTCATTGTTACTAAATCTTTACTTACATCCACGATTACTTTGTTGTGTAAAAGAAAATTCTAGATGTAGAATTAGTATGTGTTCTAAGGTCATGTGAAATTTTAAGGCTTTTGATCGGTATCGCCAGATTGCCCTCCAGAAAGGTTGTATCACTTTACATTCTGACCTTCTTTATATGAATATCAATTTTATATGAATATCAGTTTGTCTTATCCTTTCAACACTGGACTTTATAATTTTGTTTCATCTTTGTCACTTTGATAAATGGAAAATTTATTTTAGTTTTATTTGTTTATTTTAGTTTTACATTTTTTATATTTTTACATTTTACATTTTTTGGAAATTTACACTTCCCAGTGTTTAATGGGGGTAAACACTTTTTTCTTACATTTATTGCCCCTTGGCATTTCTTTTATGAATCACACAGGGGAAATTTTAAACTAGTTCTAGGGATAGACGATCTCCTTATCAATCAAACTTAAGGCCACCTCTAATTTCTCCTGCCTTTGTTTTAATCTGTTTCTCCTTGTTTGATTTTCTGTTGACAGGTAGAATTCTACCTCAGAAGACCTCTTTGTGTTATTGTATATGTTTAATCTTAATTATTCTTTTTGTTAATAGTCATGAAAATGTAGTTTGTAGTAAAAATACATTTTTTCAAATAGTATTATTCCCCCTCCTCCCCAATGGTACTGAAATGTAACATGGATTGTGAGTCTTCTTTTTCCCTACTGTAAATGGCACTCTTCGGAGATAACCATTTTTAGCAATTTGGTGTATATCCGTCCAGATACTTTGTCAGTTTAAACTTTTTTTAAACCATAAATGATATCACACTTTATCTCTTCCTGTGTTAATGAATATAAATCTACCTTTTCTTTCTTTTTTTTTTTTTTTAAGATTTTATTTATTTATTTGACAGACAGAGATCACAAGTAGGCAGAGAGGCAGGCAGAGAGAGTCCCCGCTGAGCAGAGAGCCCAATGCGGGGCTCGATCCCAGGACCCTGGGATCATGACCTGAGCTGAAGACAGAGGCTTTAACCCACTGAGCCACCCAGGCACCCCTACCTTTTCTTTAAAAAAACAAATCAACAACAAAAAAAAAAAACCTTGACTTTGTTTTCTTTTTCTTGAAGTATTTTAAAGTAAATTACAATCATCATGCCAGTTTGCCTCTAAATACTTCTGTAAGTGGCTCTTAAAAAATGAGAATTATTTCTTACATAACACTGTTGTCTCACCTAGCCAAATTAATACTTCCTAATGATCCTAATAATATGTCTACTCCATATTCTGATTACTTCAGTTGTCCCCAAAACTATTTTGTAGTTTAGTTTATTCAGAACAAGTTCCATTTATAATTATCCTTTTCAATAGCTGCATAGAAAGTTATCTGGCTAAACTAATTTAACTAGTCCCCGGTAAACAGGCACTTAAGATGTTTGCAGTTTTTACCAGTTATAAACAATATAAGCTAAAAGTAATGTTTTTTGTACCTGCCTCTTTGCTTTCTTATCTGATTATTTCGTTAAGATTAATTTCTAGAAATGGAATAGTAGGGTCAGGTGGTATGCATGTGCAAACCTTTGATACATTTTCCAGATTGCTTTCTGGATATGTTGTGCTATTTAAACTCTTATCAGTGTGTATGGAGAGTGCCCCTTTCCTCACATTCTTGCCAGAATCAAGTAATATCAGAAAAATATCACATTGTTTTAGGCTTCTTTTTCTTTTTCTTTTTTTCCTTAAGTGAGGTCAAACTTCTGATGTATTTGGCTATTTGAACTTTGGAGACTGCTGATCCATTTCTTACCATTCTTTTTTTCACATTAAGCAAATATACCTTCATTTTGCCATACCAGGGCTGCCTTCTGTCCATATGTATTTGGGCTTCTTTTATTTTCCCCACTTCGTTTTTGCTGGTGTGGGAACCAAATTTGGACTTAGCACTCTAACAGAGCCTGACTAGTACTGTATTTTGTTTTAGTTTTTGTTTTTACCATGTAGTGGTGTTAGAGGGGGAGGGAAGTTTTGCCTTTTTTTTTTTTTAAGATTTTATTTATTCATTTGAGAGAGAGAGAGTGAGCCAGCATGAGCAGGAGGGAGGGACCGAGGGAGAGGGAGAAGCAGACACCCCGTTGAGCTGGGAGTCTGATGTAGGCCTCGATCCCAGGACCCTAGGATCATGACCTGAGCTGAAGGCAGACACTTAACTGACTGAGCCACCCAGGCGCCTGTGTTTTGTCATTTCTTATAATTGAAAATGTCATTGTACTTTGCTTTCCAGATTGTTTTGATACCTGACTGTTTGAGAATACATTAATGAACAATACGTAGTTCTTTCTAAAGCTTGTAGTAGTGTTCAATTTTCTTCATTAGTATGAGGACAGTATAATAGTACCCACTTCTGAGGAATTGAGAGGATTTAAATGACTTATGTAATACAGATAAAGTGCCTAGGCTAGGGCCTGCCACTTCGTGGGTTCTTCATGATGTTAGCTGTTAATAGTGATAGTACGGTCTTTTCTTAGGCTGTAGCTCTATGGCTACAGTGTGTGTTTCTCCTTCGTAAAAGAGTTATGTAAATGATTACCAATACTATACTTGCAGTTACTTCTTCAAAGATTTGAAATGCACATAAAAGAGCATGCCAAGAAAATTATTAGGGTGCCATTATTATTCAGTTATTCATTCAGCAGCCTGCCATTTGCCAACACCAGGCATACCAAGGTGAATTGTTCACAACCGCTGTCTCAAGGAGCTCATAGTAAGATGTGGAGATAGGTAAACTACTTCCAATGCATAAATATTTAAGTATTTTAACATGAAAGCAACCTCCCAAAGTGTTTTCATTTTGGGTAAGCATTTCATAATGCTTAGTCTTTTTTTTTTTTTTTTTTAAGATTTTATTTATTTATTTGACGGAGAGATAGAGAGCACAAGCAGGGGGAGGGGCAGACAGAGGGAGGAGAAGCAGGCTCCCCAAGGAGCAGGGAACCCTATGCGGGACTTGATCCCGGGACCCTGGGATGATGACCCGAGCCGAAGGCAGTCCCCCAACCGACTGAACCACTCAGGCACCCCAATAATGCTTAGTCTTACTAATACTAAAAGAAACACAAAAACGATCTTATTTTCTGAGCTTCAGTTTATCCATCTAAGTGGTAATGATGATTGTGTCTTCATGTGAGTGCATTGTAATGTTTATAAGTTCTTAAATCTGGTAACATGGTTTTGAGACTCTTAGGAGTAGCGTATACATGTTAACTGTTACAGGAAAAAGTTAAGTTTGATTACTTTGCTTTTGTTAACAAAAATTAGCCTGCTGAGGATACATACTTGTTGAAGTTCATGAATATGTAGTTCACATTTTGTCTGGTTGTCAGCATTTACCTTTGGAAATGATAGTGTAATTAGATGTTCTGCCATGTGGCTGAGGCATCATTTCTCTGGAACAAACATATATCTGTAGAATACCTTTTAGGGTGCAGGTGATGGGATGGCAGAGTAACAGGATGAGGTCTGTGCTCTCAAGTAGCTTACAACTAGAGAAATCAGACGTGGTACAGTATGACAAGTGCTGTAGCAGTGATGTGAATGATGCTGAGAAAGGAGTGATCGATTCTGCCTGGGAATCCCCATTTTTCAGATCCATACTATAGAAAGAATTTGGACATTTAGGTTAGGAGTAGTTTCATTGCCTAAGAGGCTGTTTGTCTAAAGGCTTTTTAATAAGGAAGGATCAGGCTGTTTTATATGAAACAGAAAGGGTTACTTGGATTGTGGTTCTAATTTTATTTTGAGTAGGTTTTCTTCAAAGGTTACTTTAAATTTTAGTAATATTTTATTATTACTTTTTAAAGCTGGGGTTTTTTTTGTTTGTTTGTTTTTTAAAGATTTTATTTATTTGTTTGGCAGAGAGAGAGAGAGAGACAGCGAGAGCAGGAACACAAGCAGGGGGAGTGGGAGAAGGAGAAGCAGGCTTCCCGATGAGCAGGGAGTCCAATGTGGGGCTTCATCCCAGGACCCTAGGATCATGACCCGAGCTGAAGGCAGACACCTAACGACTGAGCCACCCGGGTGCCCCTTAGTAATATTTTAGATTATAAAAGTAATATATGCTTATAAAATATCTAACTGGTCAAAAGTATATCAAATAAAAATGAAAGTATCTCTTCTTTCCCTGGGTAATTCTTATTAGTTTAAACAATTACTTGTAAATAACCTTGGGTTTTAAGCACCTCATATTCTGAGCATTTATTCTGTCTGTTCAAAGAGGAAAAATACATTTCCCTTTTTAGGGAAGTACCTCGGAGCAATGGAGGTTGTCTGGGGCCTGTGAAGTGGAAGGGAACTGTAGTGGATTTCGGGAAGTACATTGATCAGTTAGATTGCTGTGTCCTATAGGGCTTTTTAAGGATTTATTGACACACTTCATCAAGGTATTTGAGGGAGTATTCAGGGAAACCTAAGACGTTCTGCAGTTCTTTTCCCTTTCTTATAAATTCATGCCTGGTCAGAAATTACAGCTTGAGTGGGATGTCCCTCCACAGAACTCAAATGCACACTATCTATCATGTTACTTAGTGTGGCAGTAATGTAAAATGGTAAGGATTTTTTTTTTCTTTTTGCTTCTTTCTGTGAGAGGGCTCACCCAACATATTTTATCATATGTTTCTTCATCTCTCCCTTATTTCAACTTCCACTTACTCCCCCAATTCCCCACATCATTCTCTTAAGAGAAAAAAATAAGTTTTGTCCACCGAGTCCTCTTTCTTACTTGATTTAATATGTCTTGGGTTGAATGTTTCTCACAAAAACACTTTGCATTCAGAATTAGCCTATCAAACCGTTTCCTCCACGGACTCCCCCGTAGACTGCATGCCTTTCACTGTGGTGCCCCCTGAGGTATGGAAACCCAAGGCTGCTTTTGGCTTAGCCATCATGACTTTAGAATATCAGTCCCCATGCTCTGCTTTGAAAAGTTATCCTGGTGGTTATATTGTACCATTAAAAAAATTCTGCTTTTAGTCCGCGGAACCAACCAACCAACACACGGAGCCAGAACTCTTTATCCTGTTCTAGTAAAACCACAGTCCTCATAATAACACATTCACTTATCCAAATCTGGGAGTCCACAGGAGCACACACCCGTATATGTGTATGCGTACACAGATGTATACAGATGCTTGCTGGACACACATTGGGGATGATAGCAACTCATCCATATGGTTGGCATTCAGGAATTTGTAACCTGCAGTGCTCTTTCTTACTGGTAACACCATTCTGCTTGGGGAATATAGAACAAGCCCAAACAGTAATACTGACAGAATTCGGAATTATGATACAGTGGAGCCTTCACGTAATTCTTTGTTGAAGAAGTTAGGGCCTAAATGTTAAGGCTTATTGTTATTCTGAGTTGATAATCTCTGCCTTGCTTTAATAATTTTTCCTCATGCCTGGGTAGCCCGCGAGTTGCACAATAATCACTCACACAGCTTTGTAATCAATGCCCAAAGTAATAGGATTCCTCTGGCCACCGGCAATTAATAAATTTGTGTCTTTTTTAAAACACTAGCAAGTCGGGCCTGAAATACGACTGACTGGCTCTCCTCATTTGCATATTTATTGCAGTGGAAAAATTCTTACCAGATGATTGATGCTGAGCCTGCCTCTTGAATTCCAAGCAGCACATTATTATGAAATGAAAAATGCCGGCCATACAGTTGATTAAAGTTGAAGACAGTGGAATCGGTGTTTTTTAAGATTGTGGGAGAATTAAAGGCATATTTTAATAGATGTTGACAAGAAGTGAACTAACAAAAGCAAAGCAAAGGATTTGCTTGAAAAGATTTAATCAAACGTCTTTCTTGGGGGATTAATTGCCGGGGATGACTAGTGCAAGTGGCAAGCTTGTGTGGACTTGAATGAAAAGTATTATTCTCGGGCCGATATATTGTGTGTCATTTTGACCTAGAGTTTAGCTCTGGTTCTAGAGTTACTTTTGAAGGAGAAAAAACTGCTCTTGTAATCTATACATTCTACTTCATTGTATTTATCTGGCATGATAGGAATGTGGGAATTTATGTATACTTGTACATAAACTATTGTATGTTTTCATGTTTATTTTAAAAATAACTGTATAGATGTTTAAAAACTGGTAAGGTAAGCTTTATTTTAGTTATAAATTCACTGTCTGCGTTCCCCCTCCAATCCCCTTGCCAGAAGTTATACTTATTGGTTTATAATCTAATTAATGAACTGTGCCTATGTCCAAACTTATTCTCTGCCTACAATTTTGTTTATGTTGAACAACCAAGATGAATCAGGGAGAAAAATAAAGCTGTTAGGTGAAAATTGTTTTTAGATTGGTGACATTTTATATATAGAATGCTTGCATATGGGTAGCATGTAAATGAATACTTAATACAGGAATCTATGAATACTAGTTCAGTCCTAGCACTGTCGATCAGTACAAGCAGAGCCTGGGATTTTCACCATGTGAAAGATGATGATTTTTTTGATTGTGATGTACTTTCTATATCCCACAGCATTTAAAAATTAATGAAGTTCCTTAATACATAAAAAACATGTTTATTATTTTTCACCTAAATTCTGTGAGATAAGCAAAGGATTATCTACATTTTACAGAGGAGAAAATTGCAACTCAAAGATTAAATTGGTCTGCTCAGTAAAATGACTAGTTAGTAATAGTGTCAGTTAGAATACAGGGCTCCTGACCTCTAGTAAAGCACTCTTCCCATTGATTCTCTACTTGGAAAATTATTCCTAAAGCCAGTGCCCAGATGCTGAGGTTGTATCTTGATAATATGGTGAGGCATATGTCCTTCTTAATCTCCTCTTCAGGGAAAGGCCTCTGGAAATGGACCATGTAGGACAAAATAAACATATATATCCTTGACAGTCTCCATTTGTTTTGTGGCCACGTGCCAAGAGGGAGAGAGAAGAAAGTGTATGCCTCTCTGCTGTTTTTTCAACTTGTAACTGACAGTAATTAGGAGAAAAATGAACGGTGAATTAGAAACTGTTGGTTCCATTCTCTTCATTTTTCATAGGGTTAAACAACTAGAATTCAGTCCTATTGAATGATAAAAAGAAGTTGGATTTGGTTTGGTTTTGTATTTTGGCTGGGAAGAATCCGCTGTTGGATCTGAGTCTCCAGGAGAGTCTTTCCTCACTCTTGTCAGATGTGGCTTTGAGGAGGCCTGCTGTATCCAGGAAAGCACTGTATGGTCTCTGCAGATTTTACATAAAATCTTTTTTTTTTTTTTTTTAAGATTTTATTTATTTATTTGACAGAGAGAAATCACAAGTAAGCAGAGAGGCAGGCAGAGAGAGAGGAGGAAGCAGGCTCCCTGCTGAGCAGAAAGCCCGATGTGGGGCTCGAACCCAGGACCTGGGATCATGACCTGAGCCGAAGGCAGAGGCTTAACCCACTGAGCCACCCAGGCGCCCCCGATTTTACATAAAATCTTAGTGGAAGGAAATGTGGCCCTTTTCTCAAAGAAATGAGAATTGCGTTCTTTCTTCTGTATCTCTTTATAGGAAGCTGTCTGTGTGTTGGTCATTGGTGACTTTACTTTGATAAACATTTTTTTTCTTTTTCTTTCCTTTTTTTTTCTTTTTTCTTTTTTTCTTTTTGTGGTTAGAAGCACAGAATTGCAGATTTCATCTCTGGTAGGTCTCTTGACACTTTGATGCATGGTGGTGCTATCCCTGAATGGAGCTTAAATACTTCAGGGCTACTTTCTGACTGGGTGAAGGGGTGTATAAAATGAGAACATATGAGAGAGTATTAACAGAAAGGCACACTTTGATTTACTGATATTGGCTCTCTGCTTTCTTGTTGGATTGATATGCTGTCTAATATATCTGCAATGGATTTTTTTAAACTGACTTGAACAAAATAAAAAGGCTTGTATAGCTACTTGAAAGTGGCCTTTAAAAGTAGTAGTCTTTTCGTTGTATGTTTTCACAGTTCTTGGTTCTGCCACATGTGAGAGTCACATTATGACTTGCTTGTTGGGGATAAGCAGCTGTGAACATTATAGACTGCTTTGCAAACTGCCCCCCGCCCCCACACATGGTTCCTGATTTCCTGGTTTACATCATGGATACATGGAATCTACCAGAAGTAAGGGACAGGTATCTGCTTTTCTTCTTTTAAATTTTTTATTGCAGCAAAAAAAAACATGAAACCTAAAATTGACCTAACATAAAATTTATCCTAACTGTTTTTCCATTTTCAAATTTATTTTGAATTTTCATCCTGTGTAGTTAACATACAGTGTTACATTAGTTTCAGATGTATAATAGGGATTCAAAAATTTACCCTAACTATTTCTAAGTGTATAGTTCAGTAGTGTTAAGTATATTCACACTGTTGTGTTACCAATCTCCAGAACTATTCTGTCTTGTAAGAGTAGAACTCTATACCTGTTAAACAAGCCTCCATTCCCCTCTCTGCCAATCCCTGGTAACCCCCATCCTTCTTTCTGTCTCTGAATTTGACTACTCGAGGTCCCTCCTATAAGTGGAATGATACAGTACCTGTCTTTTTATGGCTAGCTTATTACACTGAGCATAATGTCTCCAAGGTTCATCCATGTGTTATAGCCTGTGTCAGAATTTCTTTTTAAAGGGTGAATAACATTCCTTTTTTTTTTTTTTTTTTTCTGTTTTTTTTGACTAGGCTCAAGATTGAAGCATTATAGATGATTTTTTTCTGTACAGAGATGAACTGGGATGGTAGGATTATTCATTATGGCCTGCTTTGGGAACACAAACTGTGTTGTTTTTTTTTTCAATTGTGTTAAAATATACATGACATAAAATTGACCAGCTTAGCCACTTATAGAAATATAGTTCAATATTGTTAAGTACATTTGCATGGCTGTCCCATTATCCCCACTGTCCATCTCCAGAATGTTTTCATCATCTCATTCTGAAGCTCTGTATCCATTGAACAGGAACAGGTGTCCATTCCCCTCTCCTATCCACCCCTGCCTGCCATCGTTCTGCTTTCTGCTTCTGTGAATGTGCCTGTTCTAGGTCCCTCATGTAAGTGGAATCACACGGTACTTGTGCTTTTGTGACTCGCTTACTTAGTGTAAGATTTTCAAGGTTAGGTCTTGGGAATTTTGAAAACTACTTTGCAAATGCAAAATTGGTTTGTGGTTTCACTTTGGAAAACATGGGCTCTCTCTCTTAAGATACAGCCTTTTCTAGAAAAGGCACTAAAAACTGTGGTTAACGCTAACTGAAGTTTGTGTGGGCTGAAGTCCCTATGGAATATAAAATAAAAATGAATGTAGGGTTTGCTAAATGAAAGTAGGGGCGTTTGTGAGAAGGTTACAGTTATTTAAGGGAAAGGGGGAAGGTGTGAGAGAAGCATGGCCAGAGATGAATGGACAGCCATTACTGATAATAAGAATGGAAAATCACCCGATTTAGCAATGGATTAAATATATAGAGTAAGGGCACCGAAATGTCAGTGATCGCCTATGAAAACACATTAAACGGAGAAAATCAGACAAGGGAGAAATATTAGGTAGGAAGAACAAAGTTCTGTTTCTGACATGGTGTATTTGGAGGAGTGATGGAGCATCCATGTGAAGATTTTCTTGCAGTTGCTGGAAATGTGGAAGCTCGATAATAGGAGAGGCGTCTGAGTGCTACCAACGCATAAATAGTGATTATCAGTGTCTAGTTACCCCCTTTAGCAGGATTAGGCTGATAAGGTAAGAGTTCAGTTCTCAGAGGGCCAGTTTTTATCCTGAAAGTTCTTAGCCGTAGTAGACTATACTTAATCCTGACCAGCTTGATTACAATGCATCCTGTTGACTCTGTAGAGAACCAGGTAAGAACATATTCTCAATGCGCAGAGTTTTAATACACAATTCAGTACCACAAACAGTAAGTCGTTAACTTGGGGGTTTTCATACGTGAACAACAACTTTTTTCATAGGAGAATGTGTAGAGAAATTGTATGTATGAGGTGGCAGCTCAAACCAGAGGCAAATGAGATCTCCTGAGGAAGGGCGACGACGGCAGCAGTGACGACACAGTAGGGATCCCAGGACAGAGCTGTGCTCTTCAGGAGAGAAGGGATTGCTTAAGGAGTTGATTGATAGAGGGATAATCCAGGAGGTCGGTGGGTTACCTGTAGAAGCTAACACCATAAGGAAAAACGATTGGTTATGATGACAGGCAGGGTAGAACTTGGTGAATCTTGCTAAATTTAAGAACTCACAATTTATTGCAGACCCTTTCCTACACACTTTACATATGTTACCTCACTTGTTCCTCACAACAAGCCTGTGAAGTGGTCACTGGCATTATTTCCTTTCAGGAATTCTGTGTTTCAGAGAGTTCTTAGGCCCCGGGTGCCCTTTGCCTATCCCCCACCCCGGCCAGAACTGCCCAGGAGTCATGAGTTACAGTCATTGCCTGCTTTGAAGAATTGTAGATAATTTATTGTTCCTTCTCTGTGCTTCATTTCCCAGGTCACAAGGCCCTTAAAGCATTGTTGAGGTCATTGGCAGATCTTCAGGAAGAGTTACTTTTCCAGTACCCAGACACTAGATATTTAGTAGACGGGACAAAGCCCAAAGCAGAAAGGTAAGGAAGGAATGGAGCTGTGGGGTTGCTTATTTTAATCTGAGTAGTTTCCCATCATTTTTGAAAAAGAAAGCCAAACCTTCTGCAGGCAGGTATCATACTTATTGTTAGTAATAACAGAAAGACCTTCTTATATTTACCTGGTGGCCAGGATGGCACACAAATTAAGAATTAGGTTTTCCTTTTTTATATTTACTTGTGCCTGCTTTTCTTTGTGGGCTTCTGCAAAAGGCTTGCCTTTTCTTTAGACCTATTGAAATTAGGAGATGAGGGGTGCCTGGGTGGTACAGTTGGTTGAGTGTCCAACTCCTGGCTTTGGCTCATGTTGTGATCTCAGGGTGGTGAGATCAAGTTCTGTGTCAGGCTTTGCACTAAGTGTGGAGTTGGCTTGAGACTCTCTATCTTCCCCTCCCTCTGCCCTTCCCCATCTCAAATAAATAAATAAGTCTTTAAAAGAGAAAAGAAATTAGGAGATGAAAGCTCATTTTTAATTTTAATTCTTTTAAAAAAATAATGATTTTATTTATTTATTTGACACAGAGAGACACAGTGAGAGAAGGAACACAAGCAGGGGGAGTGGGAGAGGGAGATGCGGGCCTCCCGTCAAGCTGGGAGCCTGACGCAAGGCTCGATCCCAGGATCCTGGGA
Organism: Lutra lutra; assembly: GCF_902655055.1. NCBI lineage: Eukaryota > Metazoa > Chordata > Mammalia > Carnivora > Mustelidae > Lutra > Lutra lutra. Next base: position 36,691,342 of record NC_062293.1, read on the forward strand.
TCATGACCTGAGCAGAAGGCGGGTGCCCAACACCTGAGCCACCCAGGCACCATTTAATTCTTTTTTTTAAAGATTTTGTTTGAGAGCAAGCGAGCAAATGTGTGGATGAGTAGGGGGTGTGCAAAAGGAGAGGGAGAAGCAGGCTCCCCACTGAGCAGGCAACCAAATGTGGAACTCCACCCAGGACCCTGAGATCATGACCTGAGCTGAAAGCAGGCACTTAACTGACTAAGCCACCCAGGCGTCTCTTAATTTTAATTTTTTTTTTAGGATTGTGTTTATTTGTTGGTAGGGGGAGGAGAGAGAGAGAGAGCACAGGCAGAGGGAGAAGTAGGCACCCTGCTGAGCAAGGGGGTCAATGCGGGGCTGGATCCTCAGACCCTGGGGTCATGACCTGAGCCAAAGGCAGCAGCTTAACTGACTGAGCCACCCAGGCATCCTTTAATTTTAATTCTTAATTAATGTTTATGCAGCAGTTTGTGCCAATACCATGGAATTGCTGGTCACAGCCATCTCCTTTTCAGTGAGGGAAGAAGCAGTTATTTTGAAGGATGGAAAATTTTCAGAAAGGCACGGAATATGTATAAACGTGTTTACTTTTTCTGAAGTTGTCACATTTGACGAAGGATTTCCACAGCACCCCCCACCCACCCACCTGTTGTTTGAGCCTGCTGTATATGGTACCTGCTTGCTTTTTTCCCTTTGGGCTTATCCTTTGCTCCCTTCATTTTTAGTTGGAGGGACAACAGTAAGCTCACATTTATTGAGCACCTATAATGTGTTGGGGTCAGTAGTCCAGTGAGTCTAAGTGGCTTGCCTGATAGAGGCTGTATTACTTGATCCGGGCAGTTGCCTTTATTTCAGCGTAGTTCCGGTTCTCTTGCCCACTGCTTTGAGTTTCCTTCACATTCAGCTCTTTTCCTTTGATTCAACTAATATTATTCTGCTTTCCTGAACAATTGGTTACAGGGAGACACATTTCCTTTATTGATTTGGGGATTAAGGTCATAAAAATATGATTATGTGTTTAATTTTTAAAGACCATCTTGTAACAGTATAGGCCTGGTTCATATGCATTTCTAATAATGTTTTTACAACCTCATTTATTTTTACGGTTTGCTTACCTTTTAAAAAAATATTTCTAAGCCAGTAATTTTTATATTTATTTGAAAAGTTACATGAGTTTTTGATTGAGCTCACGAACATTCTTTTCAAACAAAAAGCCACCCTCCCTCCCATCTGTGGTGTTTTTTAAAAATGTAGACAGAATAGGGAAGGCCTGGGGCGTTTGGGTTGTCTCAGTTGTTAGGCGTCTGCCTTCGGCTCAGGTCATGATCCCAGGGTGCTGAGATCAAGCCCCACATCAGGCTCCTTGCTCAGCAGGGAGCCTGCTTCTCACTGTCTCACTCCTCCAGCTTGTGTTTCTTCTCTTGCTATGTCTCTCTCTGTCAAATAAATTTCAAAAATCTTTAAAAAAAAAAAAAGAAAAGAATAGGGAAGGCCTAAATACTCTCAACTTCATGTGAGCCTAGCTTTTTACTTGGGTGGTGTTTGTGTACATTGAACTTAATGTTCTTATTGATTTTACAGTGAGGAGGAGATTTCCAGTGAAGATGAAGATCTATTAGAAGAGAAGAAGAAGCAGAGAAGGGCCCCACCAAAGAGGAAGCTGGAAATGGAGGACTATCCCAGCTTTATGGCAAAGCGTTTTGCTGACTTCACAGTCTACAGGAACTGCACACTTCAGAAGTGGCATGATAAAACCAAGCTGGCTTCTGGAAAACTGGGGAAGGCAAGTATGTGGTGTTTGTGTGTGTGTGTGTGTGTGTGTGTGTGTACATGTGTGTAACAGAGTTTGTGTCAACCTGAAGCAGTTAAAGACATTGGAACTACAGCTCATTGATACAGATAATGTCATGATGTAATAGTAATCAGTCATTTCTACAGAAAAATTTACTGAACTCCTGCCATTCAGTCCTGGGATTTTAATTTTATTAGAAGGAATATTTTGGTGACACCTGGGTGATTCCATTGGTTAAGCCTCCAACTCTTTTTTTTTTTTTTTTAAGATTTTATTTATTTATTTGACAGAGAGATCACAAGCAGGCAGAGAGGCAGGCAGAGAGAGAGGAGGAAGCAGGCTCCCCGCTGAGCAGAGAGCCCGACGCGGGGCTCGATCCCAGGACTCCGAGATCATGACCTGAGCCGAAGGCAGCGGCTTAACCCACTGAGCCACCCAGGCGCCCCTAGCCTCCAACTCTTGATTTTAGCTCAAGTCATGATATCAGGGTAGTGAGATCTAGCCCCGTGTCAGACTCTGTACTCAGCATTGAGTCTGTTTGGGATTCTCTCTCTCCCTCTGCCCCCTCCCCCTGCTTGAGTGCTCTCTCTCTCAAATAAATAAATAAATAAAGTCTTTTTTTTTTTTTTTTTTTAGATTATTTTGTTCTAGAAAATGACCTTGTAAGTGTTGAGATGTTTGGGAATACAAAATACTGAAAGAAGTGGATTTTTCAACAGTTACGGAAGCTGTGAAAGTTAATCTCTGGGTATAGGAACGCCTTAGACTAAATTTTTTTTTTTCCCTGAGAACAATTACAGCCATTCCCAAAGTCAGTCTGTAACACAAAGTCCCTCTGAAAGGAGGATTGTCTATTTCTTTGCTGACACAGAAAGATAGAGAAACCAATGTAGCTGCCTTCAGCACAGACTTTCTGCATTATCTGACACTGGTTAATGTTGTTGCAGGGTTTTGGTGCCTTTGAACGCTCAATCTTGACTCAGATCGATCATATTCTGATGGACAAAGAAAGATTACTTCGAAGGACACAGACCAAGCGCTCCATCTACCGAGTTCTTGGCAAACCTGAACCGGCAACGCAGCTTCTCCCGGAGAGTTTGCCAGGACAACCAGTAAGAGCTCTGGGATGCTGGGTGATTACAGGGAGCAGTTTCTGTGAGGCTAATTAGCTGAAAAATCTGATCACCTGTATTACCCTTGGTATAAGAAGTTCATGAAAGGGAAAAAAGCACTAACTTTACTAGATTGTAAATTGACTAGAAACTGAGAGTTTGTGGAAGGAGAAAGTTCTTTTAAAATGGAGCTATTATTAATTTGTGTGTAGTCTTCTCTTATTTTTGAGTTTGACATGAGCCTGGTAATGGAACCATTCGTAATCGAATTTTTAAAAATTCAATTTTAGAGCTGCTTCTCTAGCAGTATCAGTATGGAAGGAAGTGTGCATTTTATGTCAGACGTTTAGATACTATAGAAAAGGATCCATATCTGGAGCACATTCTTTTGTTTAAAGAAACTTATTTATAGAAGTATATACTTAATAATTTTTTTCAAAGTTCAGAAGAATTTAAAATGAAAAGTAAAATTCTGCTTCTCCGATTACACCAGTGTTCATTTGTAACTGTAACAAGACATTTTCTATTCATATAACTATATATAGATATAACACATATGCATATATAGAAACATGGTTCTGTTTTTTTCCTAACTGGGATGATTTATGTGTTTATATAAAGTATTAATACACTATATAAAATCTTACTATTTTTTTAATTTAATTTTTCCTGGGCACTTTTCTAAATCATTACAGAGGGATTTTTTATCTCATTTTTCCCAGCACTAGGCTATGGGGTATTCCATTGTAGGCGTGTACTATAATTTATTGGAACAGTGGCTGTTTATGTTGTCTCCAGCTTAGAAACAGTGCTATAGGAAACATTCATGAGCATTTATAATACGTGTATTTGTGTGAACATATGGATAGATTTCTCAAAGTGGAAATGTCAAATCAAAGAGAATACACATATTAAATCCTGATAGATGTTACTGAGTGCCTCCAGAAAGGTTGCATTAATTTCCATTTCCACCAGTTCTGTTTTCTGGTCCTGAGTGTTGCCAGGTTTAGAAGCTGAAAAATGGAGTCTTCTCATTTTAATTTTCATGTATTTAATTAGAATGAGGTTAAACATATTTTTATGTGATTATTGACAATTTTTTGTTATTTTCATGTCGAGTGCATAATTAATGTCCTTGTCCATTTTTTTTATTGGAATATTTTTGTTCTTTAGTTGTAAGAGCTCTTTATATCTTAAGGAAAGCTGCTTTCCTGTTATACACTGTTATACACATTATTTGTGGTGGCTAAATTACTTTGATTACCCTTTGGATTCACTCCTTCTAGGAGGTCCTTCCTCAAGCCCCTGCCAATGCCCACCTGAAGGACTTGGATGGTGAAATCTTTGATGACGATGACTTTTACCACCAGGTATGATTTTTACACTGTTTTCTTTTATTACAGATCAGGTTTTAGCATTTCAAAACAGCTCATAGAATTCTCTGACCAAAAGGTGGCTTACTTTGGAAGGAGGATAGAGTCAGAGAGTTAGAACTGCTATCTTTAAGATTGACTTACTGTGTAATTCTGAGTCTGTTTTGGCTTCTCTTTTTTAAGAGTTTATTTTTTTAAAGTAATCTCTACACCCTGTGTGGGACTGGAATTCACAACCTAGAGTCTTATGCTCTACCAACTGAGCCAGCCAGCTGCCCCTGTTGTGCTCCTATGTTGTATTTTTCCTTTTGAAATGAAAACAACTGCAAGTACTTTGTTAGTCACTGCAGAGTGTGAAGTATCTGTAAAAAATCTGCAACTTCCTTGAGTCCGGAGGTTTATTTTTTCTCACCCATTTTTGCTAATATTTATAGAGGATTTTTTGTTAGTTGTTTGGTTTCTTGTCCTGTTGCTATTAGATTGGGATATGGAGCTAAAGGGTTGGGCTCCCAGAGTCCTTGAACTGCATTTCTGGTTCTATTGCTTATTAAGTGTTTTGCCTTTGGTGTGTGTGTGTGTGTGTGTGTGTGTGTGTGTATGTGCGCGCGCGTGCATGCATGCGTGCGTGTCTGTTCACATCAGTTAAGTATGTATTGAGATTGTCTGCTACTATTGATTATAACCATAATGTAATGTTTTGAAGACAGACAGAATTGGTAGAGGTTGAAATATGGCCCAGTTTTGATATCTCTTTCCGAATGTCCCCCAGGTCTTTCCCTGACATTATTCTCTGCTGGCATGCTGCTCTTTTTTTTGTTTGTTTGTTTTAAGATTTTATTTATTTACTTGACAAAGATCACAAGTAGACAGAGAGAGAGGGAAGTAGGCTTGCCGCTGAGCAGCGAGACCGATGTGGGGCTCGATCCCAGGACCCTGAGATCATGACCTGAGCCCAAGGCAGAGGCTTAACCCACTGAGCCACCCAGGTGCCCGCATGCTGCTCTTTTTAATGATGCTAGTGACTGTAAAGGTAGACTAAACATTTGTGCTGTTCTAAAGAACTAAAATAATTTCCTGTAATCCTGGGTCTCCTGATAAGCCATACTTAATGAAGTGTGCTTTGGGATATACCCTTTCTAGCTTTGGAGAATCAAGGATGCTATTCAGCAGTGACACACCAGCTTTTGTTGAGCCATTATTTATCAAGATATTCTTTTTTTCTCAGCTGAATTTTTAGTGTGTTGACTTTCGCCAAAGAATTTGCAACTGCTTGTTGAAGGTTTAGCCATGGTGACTGTATTATGTATTTGGTATATGAAGGAAAGAATATGGGAAAATTACACTGTGAGGCCAATAGAACAGGTGATTGTGTACAGGGGATAGCTTTGAGTCTTTGCCCTAAGAAGAGAAATAATCTTTCTATTCACTCTGGAATGTTCAATGAAATTATTGCCGTAAGTGAGCCTTAAAAGTAATGATGAGAGGGTATAGGAAGGAGGATTGGTGTGTCCTCAGGTGTTCCTAGTCAGAGGTCCTGATTCTTTTTTCCATTTCTTCTCTGTTATATCCATTTGTCAGAAGAGTAGGGAACTCTATTTTGTTCTAGGGTGTCTAAGGAAGTACCTGATATGGGATATTAATGCTGTGTAATTGTGTGAGATCATGGGAGACAATCAGAAATGCTCCAGTCTTCATTAATTGAAGTGTACATTGTTCGATGGAAAGTGCATCATAAATTAAATAGGCTTTATAAAATTAAACTGAAATTACTGAGGAGAAGTTGCTTCCACTGGCAATCCTTAGTCTGAAAGATTTTTTATTTTTTTATCTTTTTTTTTTTGCCTGGAGGTCTGTTTAAAAAGAAATAGCATTACTTGATTGGCCCTTCATCCCAATTAATAATTTTACCTTCGATAAATTTTGATTTCAGAGTTATGACTAGTCACATCTTAGCTTTTCCCCTTGCTGGTTAATTGGGGTGCTGGGGTTAATCTAAATTAAAACTTAAACTAATAGAGGTCAGCAAGGCAGCTGAAACACCTGAGTGAAACAAATGGGGCTGCCAGGCGCAACTTTATCTTGGCTGTTTCCCAAGAGGGAAGTGGCAGCAAATTGGAGTTGTTTCAGCCTTCTGTAAAGGTGAATGATGGGTGACACTTGTTAATGTACAGCCGCTCCGGAAGCATTCCAGATTGCTTTGCTGCTGTACCAACTGCCACCATCCATGCACAGTCAGTAGGAACTGGACCAGTTGCCAACATCTGGCAGCACAGCAAGGAATGGGTGCAAGTCTTGAAACCCCGCAGATTCTAAATATGGTGCTTAGAACTGTGCAGGCTTTAATCACTTACCACTCTTTGGCAGCGGGCTACAACAGCTTATCCTAGCCTCGTACATCACATCCCGACATCTGCTGAGCCTTGAGGCAGCTGCACATTCATTTTCTTTTCTTGCCTTTTCTCTTTGCCTCCTATTCCTCCTCTTCTCCCCACTCCCTCCCTCCCCGCACCCCCCCCACCTCCTACCCAGCCGCCTCCCTTCAGTTTTCCTCTCCCTCCCCAATATACTTCTTGGGAGAGATGATCTGTAAAGATTACTGCTTCATTGTGTGCAAGTAATTGTGGTGATGCCAGGCCCTTGACAGACACAGCGCAGCACCTGTTCTGCTGACCTGGTTAATTTCTTCTGTTGAGTGGGATTTGCCCGAGATTGGAGCTGAAGCCAATTCAATGATAAGGCTAAAGAAAATGGCTGTATGTTTTCTGTCACCTCCCAATTAAATTGGCTTCATAAAGTGCTTTCCTTTATTTGTCAGGGTAGTAAGCCTGAGCTAAGTGTTGCATTCAGAAGTGGTACAATGTATTACAATGGGCCTGTGAGTTTTCATTTGTGTTTTTTTTAATGTGGTCATATGGAAGAGCTGGGTGGTGAATATAATACACTTCGCCATTTTTTTTTTTTAAACCGTACTTGAAGCCAGACTCTTTGGGTCCATGTTTTGTAAGGAAGAGATTATAGCCACATTGAATTTTAATGTTTCATTGTAAGGGTTTAAAGGCTTACTTGGTTAATTCAGGCTGTGTAAATGCCCTAACTACTGAGAATGATATTCAGGGTCACAATACCCAACATACACACACATTCTCCCTCCCCCCCGCTTTGTTTCATAATGGGCCTTAAATCACTATAACTTTGAAAGTATGTCTGTATTATTTAATAAAGGTACATATGTATAGGTATGTACATGTGTGTATATATATACGTAGACAGAGAGAGGTATCAGATATCATAAGTAATCATAATTTTTTGAGCTGAAAAGAACTTTACAAGAAACTGCATCCCTGAGAATTTAAGTAACTTCCTGGAAGCCATATACTAGATGGCAACACGAGTACTTGATCTCAAGACTTTTTAGACCAAGTCCTGTTCTTTCTATACCTTTATTTCTTCAATATTTCATTCTTGAGCCATCAAAAGACTTCACTATGGTATTACATCTTTCAGTTTGTAAATAAGCTTCATTTTCTTAGAACCGGGAGAAATATTATTTGTGTTAGTCATTTTTTTTTTCTTGGAAGGCAGATGATTTATTGAACTCCTGTTACTTAACAATTCTAATGAAAAAAATTAACTTTATAGTTGTGCTACTGGTTTGTTTGGAAACTGGAATTGCTGAAAGCCTGAAGTATACCCAGTGGGAAGATTTTATGAGAGAAACTGTTCACCTGCTGTAGGCATTTCTGAGTTTCCATCTCAAGTGGAATTAGTTTGCATTTGGCCTATTTCTTGTCAAAGCTCATCCCTAAAGACAATTTCACAAAACAGGAAGGTTGTAAATGACCACAAAGGATGAGCCATTGAGAAACGTTTTCAGTATCTGTTTTTCATTTTCATTATCCTGTTTACTGAGTTCTATGAGCTGGGTTATCTGTATGACTGTGTAAGGATTTTCTTTTGTTTTGACTTGATTTTTTAAACCATCAGTTGATCTTTGACTTGAAAAGCCTGCATTCTTAAAGATTTGAGGAAGGACTAACATTTACTGAACACTAGTCATGTGCCACTCCTTGGCTTAGTAGCTCAGTGCTTGACATACATCTTTATTTAATCCCTACAAGATCTCCAGGTTGAGATACGACTGCACTTAGCAATGAGCAATAGAAAGTGACTGCTTTATTCTTTTCATATCCCAGACCTCGGACTAGTTTCTTGTCAGTTCATGAGGTATTTTGTTCTGAAAGGACTAATTGAGCTTAGATATTGACAAATCGATACCTGGATTTCTAAGGGTTCATTAGGATTTTGTATGTTGCATCTAGCTCTGTTTAGTTTTGGTCTGGTTTGTCCTGTCACTTTGAATTTAACCAGGAGTGTCTAGAGAAAGGGATAATAGGTTTTGCTCTTTAGATGACCACTTTGATGGGTAAAATTTCTCCTTTCACATGCCATCAGGACATGGCTATAACTGACCTTGCCACATGCTGGACTTAGACATTTGATAATGCCATAAACAAGTAATTACTAATTCGGTGAACTATTAAAAGTCGATAATGTTAAGAAATAAGGAAGAAGCAAGCTTTCTGACAAGGTGGTTTACTAATTAAATTGGTGAGTGATTAATAGGGACAGTTGATGTGGTGGCTTTAATTGCATACATTTAGATCTCAGTGTGAATAAGATGTTTAAAGCCATTCCTGTGGTTAATGCCAATATAGTATCCTTACTGTTGGCATATATCTTTCCAGTGGTTCAGTTGTTGGTTAATAATATATTTTAAAGTTTGATTTGAACCTATTCCTTTTAATTAGTTGTCAAAAAACAGATACCTTCTGGTTCAGAGCAGTATTTCATTTTTATTTTGTTACTGTTACTTGAAATGTGGGTTGTGTTTCTTAAAAATTTGATAAAACTTACTACATGTAGCCCTGTATGATGATTTTAGAGAGGATATAGATATGAAGTACATAAACTTGAAGATTGAAATTATGGCAGAAATACAGCAGAGAATCAGTTAGGTTTCTTGAGGCATAGTATAGGTTTAAAAAACAACAACAACAACAAAACAATCTGGGGCATCTGGGGATCTTAGTTGGTTGAGTGTCCAGCTCTTGATTTTGCCTCAAAACATGATCTCCGTGTCGTGAGACCAAGTGTTAGGTTTCGCGTTTGGGCAGGGAGTCTGCTTGGGATTCTCCCTCTCCTCTGCCCCTCCCCCTGTGTATTCTCTCTCCCTCTCCCTCTTTCGAATAAATAAATAAACCTTAAAAAACAAACAACAACAAAAACAAATCAAATACCAATGACCAATTAAACTCCAGTTTTAAGGAATTTTTTTTAAGATTTTATTTGTTTATTTGACAGAGATCACAAGTAGGCAGAGAGAGAGAGAGGGAAGCAGGCTCCCTGATGAGCAGAGAGCCTGATGCAGGACTCGATCCCAGGACCCTGAGATCATGACCTGAGCCAAAGGCAGAGGCTTAACCCACTGAGCCACCCAGACGCCCTAAACTCCAGTTTTAATAATTACAAGATTATTTTGTGTACCACATGTAAGAATTTTATTTGAGATGTATTCTAGCTTCTGTGCTGTCACTGTTGATGTGTCAGTGTTTAAACCCAAATTCAGCATCAGTATTGGCATTTGACTGTTAGCATGGGCTTGCCCTTGTGCAGACTGCATGGGGTAGGAGACCCAAAGCTGTATTTTAAATACAAGGCCCAGAAATTTCATCCAACAGTCATGTCAAGGGAAAGTACACGTGGTTGGCCCTCATTTCTTTCAGTTTCCTCGCTTTAAAAAACATCAGAGCATGACTTCAGTACTACTACCTCGTTTAACAAAGGTAAAACCTCAGAACAAAGCCTGAAGCAGTGCATTTTATGGAGCCAACTAGGAAAGAGATAAGAATTGGCTTAGAAATGTTGAAGAAACTTTTTCAAACACAGGTGATACCCTGGGAATATGCTAGGCAAATATGTGGCCAAAATTGCCTTTTCTATACTAATAAGCACAATGTCAGCCGGCTGAGTATAAATCAAACACAGGACTCCAGCAGTATTTTAGTGGCCCAGAGTGAAGATTTTGGTACTTCTCAGGAATGGGGAATGCTACCTGTTCCCTAAAGTAAATATGATGTCTTCTTATTAAATCATACTCCTTTAAATTCAATGATAGGGAAAATGATTTGGCGTAGAAAGGAGAGGTTAGATAGCATCTTTGAAGAACATCAAGGCCAGAATGACTTTTTGCGAACTGGAGCCTAAAGCAAGTACATGACTAGTATAGGATCACCCCACTTAGTGAGTTGGGACATGGAAATCCAAGAATTCTTGCTCCTGGTTTGATTTTCTTTCCAGCATATTAAGCTGCCCTTTGATCTGACATGTTTGAAAATCCATTTGAAAATTTCCTTTTCAGAATAAATTTGTTTAGGATATTGGGTGTCCAGTGAGTATATCTGTTTGCACTCTGACACTTTTATGCAGTTATGAACTTCATTCAGTTAACACTTATTATACCAGATGCTAGGTTTATAAAGACAGAATCCCTGCCCAAGGAATTTGTGCCATCCCGAAAGGAGTGAGATTCTCTCTTAGTTTGTATGGTCACACAGCTTCTCCTTAAGAGTGTGACTTCATTAAAACTCGTGTGGAAAAAGTAAATGGTGAAAGAGAGTAATTGGGTCCTTGATACAAAAACATACATGTAGTTGTCTGGTGTCTGCCTCAAGCACTGATTAACATACCAGTTTCTCTCCCAGCATATACCTGATCTGATTCCTAAAGTCATTTTCTATAACTTCTGAAAGACCTTAAGAGGGGTGCCTGAGTGGCTCAGTCAGTTGAGCATCTGTCCAACTCTTGGTTTTGGCTCAGATCATGATCTCAGCGTCCTGGGATGGAGCCCCTCCTGGGGCTCTGCACTCAGAGGGAGTCTGCTTATCTCTTCCTCCCTCCATCCCTCTCCCAGCTTGTATGTGAGGGCACATATTGCTCTCTGTCTCTCTCAAATAAAGAAAGAAATCTTTAAAAAATAAAATTAAATAAAAGATTCTAAGAGATGTTGTTTGATATAAACTCTGGATAATATAAAATCCCTATTTTCTAAGAATGTAGTAATTGTTACAAGCTTGATTGAGATGCCAGTCACCACTGAAACTTATTTCAGGTTAGCATAGCCTTCATGTTGGTGATAGGTATTGGAGGGTTCATTTAGCTATGGCCTGCTTTTGTGTATTTCTGAAATTTTCTATAATAGTTAAGGAGAAAAAAAGCCTTCAGATTTCTTTCTTCCTTGCATCATTCATTCAATAAATATTTGCCTACCTGCTGTGTCTTTGAGTAACTCCTATTTTAGGCTATGCTGTGCTGTCTAATGCAGTAGCTGCTAGCCACGTGTAGCTATTTAAATTTAAGTTAATTAAAATAGATTACAGTTAAAAATTCAGTTCCTCAGTCATACTGGCCACATCTCAAGTGCTACGTGGCCACATGTGCTATGGCTACACTATTGGACAGTGCAAGTATAGAACTTTTCCTCATCGTAATTCTTTTGGAACTCTGTTAGGGGCTGCAACAAAGCCAAGTTCTGTTGTTGTGAGCCTCCATTTTAGCTTAGAGCTGGGATGAAAGGGGAAATGTATAGTGACTGTATAATAAGAAATTCTAAAACTGGGTATGGGTGAAGGGAATACTAGGGTAGGGATGGGATGGTTGCTATTTTTGTAGGAAATTCAGGGCATAAGGCTGTACTTGAGCAGAGACCTGAGGAAATAAATAGCAGCCGTGCAGGTGCCTGGAGGAAGAGACTTGGGGACAAAGGGAATGACAAGTACAGAGCCTCTGAGGCACAGTGGAGAGTGGGACGCTGTAGGAAATCCAAGGAGGCCAGTGTCTTTGGGGTGGAATAGCAAGAAAGAGTGATATGAGAAGAGAGAAGAGAGGTAATGCAGGGCCAGGTACTGTAGATCTTTGTAAGCTACTGAGGCACTGTGGTTTTTATTGTGACTGAAATGAGAAACCACTGAAGGAGTTTGAATAGAGGAGTTGCATGATTGGACTAATATTTCGGAAGAATCTCTCTGCTGGCTCATGTTAAGAATAAACTGTAGGGGGTAAGGTGGCAAAGACGAAACGAGTTAAGAATCTAGTGATAATCAGTCAAGAGATGGTGGTAGCTGGGACTAGGGTGGTTTGCAGGGAGTGCTAAGTGGTTGGATTCTGAATTTTTGTTCAGGGTGAACTGACAGGATTTGCTATTGGATTTCATATGGGGTGTGGAAAGAGAGGAGTCCAGGATGACTTGAAGGTTTTTGGCCTGAGCAATTGGAAGGACGAAATTGCCATTTACTGAGATGGGGAAAGCAATGAGAGAAGCTAATTTGGAAGAGAAATCTGGAATGTAGTTTTGGTTTTATTAAGCTTTTTTTCCCTCCATGGACCTGTTTTGGCTTTAATTATTTTGATCATCATTATATTAATTTTAGATTACCTCAAAAATATTCAATTGGAGTTCTTGAAGAGGTTAGTTCTGTCTGTAATTTTGGGGTTCATGGGAAGGTCTGGGCTTGACTAAATTTGAGAGCCACCAGCATATAGATTGTATTTAATACCGTGAGACTGAATGAGATTACGTAGAGAATGAAGCAAGAGAAAATAGAATTGATTCAAACCCTGAGACCTGGGACATTCAGACATTTAGAGTTTGGACAGATGAAGGGCAACCAGCAAAGGTGACTGAGAAGAAGCAACTAGTAAGCTAAGAGAGTGAGGGAAGAGTGATTTCCCAGGTTCCATGTAAAAGTGTTTCAAGAAAGAGGAAATATAGTATCATCCTGATACCAAAACCAGACAAAAGCAGCACAAGGAAAGAAAATTATAGAACAGTGTCTCTTAGGAATATAGATGCAAGAGTCCACAGAGCACTACTGACTCAATCCAGCACACATAAAAAAGATTATGTACCATAACCAAGTTGGATTTAGCCCAGGAACATAAGGTTGGTTTAACATCAAAAATCAATTAATGTTAATACACCATATCAATAGAATAAGGACAAAAACCACATGATCACCTTAATAGATGCAGGGGGAAAAAATATTTAACCCTTTCGTGATAAAAACACACAGCTAACAAAAACAAAAAAAACACTACCACACAGGAAATTGTGAATAGAAGGGACCTGTTTTACTTGCTAAAGAACATCTATGAAAACTCATTTTTAATTACTCAGTGGTGAAAGACTGAATCCTTTTCTCTAAGGTTAGGAACATGACAAATAGTCTGCTCTTGCCACTAACACTCAACATTGTACTAGAGGTCCTAGACAGACAGTTAGGCAAGAAAAAGAAATAAAGGCATCCAAGCTATCTCTTATGTGCAGATGGCAGGATCCTATATATATCCTATACATAGAAAATCCCAAAGAAGCCACCAAAAAACTATTAGCCAATAAACGAATTCAGCAAAATTGCAAAATATAAGATATCTCCCAAAAATCAATTGTGTTTCTGTACACCAGCTCTGAGCAATCTGAAAAGGAAAACTATTCTATTTATAATAGTATCCAAAAGAATAAAATACTTGGGAATAAATTTAACCAAGGAGGTGAAATATTTGTACATGAAAAACTATAAACATTGTTGAAAAAAATTTTAGAAGACCTGAATAAATGGAAAGTCATCCCATGTTCATGGAGTAGAGGAGTTAATATTCTGAGGGTCACGGTACTCCCCAAACTAATCTTCACATTCAGTACAATCCCTATCAAAATCCCAAAGGCCTCTTTGTAGAAATTGATAAACTGATAATTCATATGGAAATGCAAGGGACCCAGAAGAGCCAAAACCATCTTGAAAAAGAACAATTGGAAGACTCCTACTTCCTAATTTCAAAACTTACTACAAATCTACAGTAATGAAAGTGTTATAGTACTGGCATAAAGTTAACTATATAGATCAGTGGAATACAGAAATAAACCTTTACATTATGGTCAGTTGGCATTCAGCAAGGGTGCCAAAACAATGCAACAGGGAGCGAACCATCTTTTGTCTTTTCAACAAATAGTGCTGGGACAAATGGATATCCGCATGGAGAAGAATGAAGTTGATGCCCTCCCTCATACCTACACAAAAAATAATTCAAAATGGATCACATACCTAAATGTAAAAGCAAAAACTATAAAACTTTTAGAAGAACACATAGGAGTGAATCTTCCATGAGTTTGGTTAGGAAATGGGTTAGGACTTCAAAAATGCAAGTGACAAAAGAAAAAAATAGATAAATTGGACTTCATTGAAATAAAAAACCTTGGTCCTACAAAAGGTACCTTCAGGAAAGTGAAAAGTCCTACAAATATTTGTGGGAGAAAATATTTGCAAATCATATGTCTGGTAAGAGACTGGTATCTAGAATATATAAAACACTCTTACAGAAGGTAGAGTATATGGTACTCTTGCAGGTAGATACAGCGGAAGCATGTGGAAATTCTCATCTGGGTGCTTTTTTTTGTTTTCTTGTACTTTATGAATTAGGAAGCCATGAGTGAGAAGATGTGGCAGGGGCTGGAGGTTTGAGAAAGGAGGAGGTATGGCAGAGTCCCCTGACAGAGGGGAAGAATGAGTGGAGGGGAAACCTGCCGGGGAATTGTCAGGTAGCACCGAAGATCCATATGAGGTCATGCTGATGACTTGCGATGGGGGAGATCAGTTCCCACAGTCTTGTCTTTTTCTCCAGCCAGTTCAGCCGCATGGATGCAGGTACTGAGATTTAACATGGTTGGGGATTTTGCCAAGGGAGTGCAGGTACATAATCCCTTTACTGTGTTTCTGAAGTTTAAAAAGTTAGGAAAACTCATGGTTTCGTGTTTTGCTTTGTTTTGGTTAAGTTTGTCAAACTTTTGTGGTGGCAGCAATCTGATGTAAAAGGTCACAAAGCTATTATAAACCTGTAAGGCTTTATTTATCTCACCTAGTGGGGATGGTTCATATATTTTGCTGCAGAAATATTCACGTGTTTGACGTTAGGGTGCCGTTCCAGACTCTGCTGGGGCATTTGTATTTTATACACTGTCTTATCCTCCTAAAATGCTCAAAATTCTGAATTCCAAGACCCATCAATCCCCAAGGGATCTGACTCTGTTTGACAAAGGGATATTACATCTTTCGAGGGAGTTGAGAGTGTATACCAGGAGTGATTATCCTGATGGACTGTGGAGTCACTTCCACCTGAGGAAGGAGGGAATAAGCACATGAGGAGAAGAGGTAGGATGCTGCAAAGGTTTCAGGATCAATGGGTTATTGATCTGGCGGGGCCGAAGAATTATTGGAGTCTAAATGCTAGAAGGAGAATGTTGGAAAGACAGGGAAAGGTTTGTTTCAGCTGGGCTTTTCATCCCTACAGGACATCATTACAGAGCACAAGTTAGTACTACCCTTCTGGTTTCTTCCTTGTGAATCCTTTTAGTAAAATTTTCTCTAGTTCTGAATGACTTCCTCCTTATTCTTCCAAGACAAAAGACACATTGTTTGATGCCATGTAAAAAAAACATTGCCTAGGAATTCCCAGAAATAGTCAGTGACTGAGCTGGGGTCCCAAAGGATATATAACCCTTGCCACCTTTATTAAAGATAGAAGGAAAAAAAAGACACATACCAGGACATCCATCTGGCGAACGAGGGGCAGAATACTGGAAATGGGGACTGTTGGAAATTCTGAACAATAGAACTCTCTCTGTACATTGTTACTTTAGTATGGATTAGGAAGAATAGCTAAATGCTGTCACTTGATTCTTATAAAATTGTTTTTATTTGGTAAGAAAAAGAAAGGAAAAGCAAATTGTCAAAAAAAAAAAAAGAAGTTCTTTAGTATTTGAATGCTTAATTCTTAACCGTGTCTGCACACATCAGGGCCTAATACTGATGGTGATTTACTTACACTCCCAGTTAATAATTAGACATCGGGAGACATTATATATCATGCCTAATGGAATATATGGGATCTGATGAGAAAGTTTTCTGTTTTGACTAATAAATTTTAACCCAAATGGCCAAACCTAGTGAAATATTACAGCCTTTGAAATATTTTAGAACTTGTGCTGAGAAAACAATGTTACTTTATTCAGTGAATGAATTTATCATCCCTTCAAAGTCATAGGCCTTACTTGGCTCTCACTCTGGAGTGGAGGCATGGTGTAGCACTGAATCAGAAAGTGGAAAAACTAATCAAATCCTTAAACACCAAAGGCAGCGAGGCAGAGTCAGGCTGACTTTTAGTGGTAGCCTCCAGGTATACATTTTCTTATTTTAGTAATCAAATGTGGGTTATTTGTAACATCAGTGTTAAGATGCTTCTTGAATTTTATTCACATATCCTGATTTCTCTCCATTCTTTTCTCTATTTCTCTTCCTGTAATTATTGTACTTGACATTGCAGAAGCTAGATGCTGTTCATCTCTGATCACAAGGTCTAGAAGAATGCTAGCTACATAACTCTGTCATTTTAGAAATGGTTTTGAATAAGCGCTGTGTGCAAGGCAGAGTGCAGAGTTCTGTGGGAGGTGAGCATTTGAGTCAGACTACCCTGCCTTCAGGAAGCTTACAGCTAGGTAGAAGGGATGACAGAAATATAAACAAACCAGCATGGCTGGTGAAGAGATATGAAAGAATTCAGAAGAGAGAGAAATCAATAACAGTTTGGAGGAGTTCCAGAAGGCTGCAGGGAGGAGGAGATGGCATTTGATCTGGCCTTCAAAGACGAATAGAGGGGCGCCTGGGTGGCTCAGTGGGTTAAAGCCTCTGCCTTTGGCTCAGGTCGTGATCTCAGGGTCCTGGGATCAAGCCCTGCATCTGGCTCTCTGCTCGGCAGGGAGCTAGCTTCCCCCTCTCTCTGCCTGACTCTCTGCCTACTTGTGATCTCTCTCTCTCTCTCAAATAAATAAATAAAATCTTAAAAAAAAAAAAAAAGATGGATAGAGTGCAAGTTAATAGAGGGAGACTGGTGGAGGGTCGGGTGGGGCTGCTAGGTGGAGGGGATACTTTGAGGAGAGGATAGTGGCCAGAGTTGCAGGTCATGGAAAGGGAATAGCAGTTAGTTGTTCAAATGGAATAAATGATAAAGGAGAGGGTCTCTTTTGCTCTGATTTATCGTGGCCTAGTTTAGAAAAGTCCTACAACCAATAGCATTCTTCTCAAGTGTTGACTTCCATTTCTGTGAATTTGCCTTTTCTTCATTCTGCTTTTCCTTCATTTTGTATCTAATCTGTCAAAAAATAGTAGAAAGGAAAACTGAATTATTGTACTTGTTCGTTGTTAGCATCTGTGGTGGTGGTGGTGATTTAGCTATGGAAGGTGTTGAATTTTTTGCCCCAAATGGGGTTTGGGTATTATTATTGTTATCTGATATTGACAATATCTCTATTTATTGACCATTAAATTTTGCTTAAGTGCATTATTTTTGCCATCTTCTAAAATACCAAATCAGCTTTTATGAGATAAAATTTTTACTTCCTTATGGTTGAGGAAACTCAATCTCTGGAGAGGTCAGATAACTTCTCTGAGATTATACAGCTAGTAAGGGGCATAGCTGGGATTTAGAACCCAGATCGGTCAGACTCCAAAGCCATGTTATACCGACTCAAGGGCAGATATTTACAGTTACACTGAATGGTGCAGCACACACAGTCACATAATGAAAGCTCATGTTTAGAATCATTAGATCTTAGAAGAAGGGAAATGAAATCCCTGGATTTGGAATTTGAAAAACATATTTCGTAAATAAAAGATGTTTAAATAAAAGACACTATATTGAAGTTAATTCAGATTTTTATAATAAAGATGTCAAGACACCTTTTTTGCAATAAAAGGACCATGTCAAAGAGACTGCAGAAAGAGGGTATAGATGGATTAGAGGAAGCACAAAAGATCTGTTCCCTCTCTTCTTTTCTGGAGAAGAACCAACTTTTTCCTTTGAGTAATGAGATCCAAGAGGGAGGATAGATCTACATCATTTTAACGTTAAAAGAATGAGATCTTTTAGGGGCACTTGGGTGGCTCAGTGAGTTAAAGCCTCTGCCTTTGGCTCAGGTCATGATGTCAGGGTCCTGGGATCGAGCCCCGAATCGGGCTCTCTGCTCAGCAGGGAAGCTGCTTCCTTCTCTCTCTCTGCCTGCCTCTCTGCCTACTTGTGATTTCTGTCTGTCAAATAAATAAATAAAATCTTAAAATAAAAAAAAGAATGAGATCTTTTAATTCATTTGGATTAATTTTTTGTTTTTTCTTTTAAAGATTTATTTATTTATTTGCATGCATTGGATGGAGTGGGGGGAGAGAGGAAGAGAGAGAGAATCTCAAGCAGACTCCCCACTGAATGCAGAGCCTGACAAAGGACTCAATCCCATAACCCACTGGAGCCAAAATCAAGAGTCAGATACTCATAAAGAAGATGTGATATGTGTGTGTACACATACAGACACAGACACATAGAGTAGAATACTATTCAGGCATTAAAAATGAAATCTTATCATTGCAACAACATAGATAGAACTAGAGGGTATTATGCTAAGCAAAATAAGAGAAAGATTGTTATCATGATCTCACTGATATGTGGAATTTAAGAAACAAAACTGAGGATCATAGGGGAAGAGAGGAAAAAATAAAACAAGATGAAAACAGGGAAACAAACTATAAGAGGCTCATAGTCATAGGAAACAAACTGAGGGTTGCTGGAAATGAGGGGTAACTGGGTGATAGACATTAAGGGAGGGCATGTGATGTAATGAACATTGGGTATTGTATAAGACTGATTAATCACTGACCTCTACCTCTAAAACCCATAATACATTATATGATAATTAATTGGATTTAAATGGAAAAAAAAAAGTCACACACTCAACCAACTAAGCCACCCAGGCACCCCGTTTTTGTTTTTGTTTTTTAATTCAAGCACTCGGGATAGGTTTTTAAGAAGGGTAATTTTTTTAAAAAGATTTTATTTATTAGAGAAAGAGAGTGTGGGGCCTCGTATCTAGAATACATAAAGAACTCTTACAGCTCAATAATAAAAAGGCAACCTTATTAAAGAATGGCCAAGGCTTATCTGAGTAGACATTTCTCCAAAGAAGATGTACAAATGACCAGTAAGCACAAGAGGATGCTCAACCTCATTAGCCATCAGAGAAATGCAAATCAGAACCACAGTGAAATAATACTTTATACCCACTAGGATGACTGTCATCAAAAAGTCAGACAATAACAAGTGCTGATGAGGATGTAGAAAAATCGGACTTGCCCAGCACTGCTGGTGGGAATGTAAAATGATGTACCTGCTTTGGAAAACAGGCTGGCAGTACCTCAAGGTGTCAGACGTAGAGTTACTATGTAACCTAGCAATTCCACTCCTATGTATTTACCTGAGAGAAATGAAAGCACCTGTCTGTACAAAAACTTGTCATGAATATCCATAGCAGCATTATTCTTAATAACCATGAGGTGGAAACAACTCTGATATCCCTCAATTAATGAATAGGTAAAATATGGTGTAGCTCTGCAGTGGAATATTATTCAGCTGTAAAAAAAGAAGGAAGTACTGATATATGCTATAACATGAATAAACCTTGGGACATATGCTAAGTGAAATAAGCTCGTTATAAAAGACCATAAATTGTATGATTGCATTTTATATGAAATGTCAGGAATGGGCATATCATAAAGATAGAGAGATTAGTGATTGCTTAATCACTAATTGTATGGGAGTTTGTGGGTCGGGCTTACTGGGAATGATAGCTAATAGGTTTGGGGTTTCTTTTAGTGGGATGAAAATGTTCTAAGAGTAAATGTGGTAGTGATTGCACAACTCTGTGAATTGACCAAAATACACTGAATTATATACCTCTTGCATGGGTGAATTAATATAGTAAGTGAATTATATCTCAATAAAGTTGTAAACAATTGCTTGGCATTATCAGCAGCAAATCAAAATAAGTGTTGTTGCTATTTTTTTCTAGGGTGTTACCATGTTTTGTTTTTTCCAGGAGCAGGAAAATATCATAAGGGCTTTAATCAATATATCCTTGATCCTCCTGTCTTTTTCGCCTTTGGACATTACAAAATTTCTCAGTGTGAATTTGTAGACTGGCAAAATTTTTTAGAACACCTGTAGTGGTCCCTCTCCCTCGATCCACAGGTTATATGATCCAAAACTTTCAATGGATCGCTGAAACCATGGATAGTACCATGCCCTAAATATACTTTTTTCCTGCACATACATACTGTGAATAAAGTTTAATTTATAAATTAGGCAGGATAAGAGAATAACAACAATAGCTAATAATGAAATAGAACACTTATAACAATATACTATAATAAAAATGTGAATGTGGTCTTTATCTTATTGTACTATACTCACCCTTCTTGAGATGATGTGAGATGATAAGATGCCTGTGTGATGAGATGTAGTGAGGGCAATGACGTAGCCACATGACACAGCGTCAGCCTCCTCTGGACCTTGTGAGGACCCATCAGAAGGAGGGCCATCTGCTTCTGCACTGCAGTTGGCTCTGGGTAACTAAAACCAGGGTTGAGGCAGGGACTACTAGATAGTCTGGACATTGCCAAATAAATCCTGACATGTTCTTCTTGGATCACATATTATCCAAGGAATGATAAAGTGTTACGTTGCTGAGAAGCTTTGGAGGGCAAAAACTTCCAATACTTTATTTAGGTTTTAAGATTTTTTTTTTTTTTTTAATTTATTTGACAGACAGGGATCACAGGTAGGCAGAGAGGCAAGGCAGAGAGAGAGGAAGGGAAGCAGTCTCCCTGCTGAGTAGAGAGCCCAGTGTGGGGCTCGATCCCAGGACCCTGGGATCATGACCTGAGCTGAAGGCGGAAGCTTTAACCCAGGCCACCCAGACACCCCTTTATTTAGGTTTTAAATAGTAGGTTTATACTACTGTTGTATCACGTTCAAACATTTATCAGATCATATCTTGACTTCCCTCACAGTGGTGAGGTGTGGGCCTTCCTAGGCTTTCTGCCTCCACGCTCCCCATTCTCCATACCCCTGGTGTACTTACTGTCATGGTTTTGTGAAAAGTCAGTTTTTATAATATTATGACTACGTAAATGTACTATGATTATATTTCCTTAGATGCTTGTTTTTTCCTAGAGCTAATAATGCCTTTTTCAAGATATGCTTAGTGTTCTGTATATCTCCTGCTATTTTTTTCCCCACACAGACCAAATGCCTTGAATGCATAAGTTAACCTATCATTTCCCCACTCCCTCTACCTTTCCCAACCCGGAGACCTTATTTCTAGGGCTCTCCGGACTCTTCCTTTCTGGAACAACAGTTGTTCTCTGTGCCTCCGCTGTCAGTAGTCTCAGGGCCTGTCTTTGCTGCTTTCCTGAATTGGACCTGTTTTCTGACATCTCACGTTTTCCTCCTTCTTGTCACATGCGCTCATGTTATTGAGGCACATCTTCCCGTGAAGGGGCGCGTGCGGAGTAAATCATTGAGTCTCTTTACACACGTGAAATGTCTCCGTGTAACTCGCATAGTTGGTTAATCTTTCGTGTGTGGAATTTGAAGTCGAAAGTCCTTTTCCTCAGAATTTTGAAGGCAGGGGTGCCTGGGTGGCTCAGTGGGTTAAGCCGCTGCCTTCGGCTCAGGTCATGATCTCAGGGTCCTGGGATCGAGCTCCGCATCGGGCTCTCTGCTCAGCAAGAAGCCTGCTTCCTCCTCTGTCTCTCTGCCTGCCTCTCTGCCTGCTTGTGATCTCTGTCAAATAAATAAATAAAATCTTTAAAAAAAAAAAAAAAAGAATTTTGAAGGCATTGCCCTGCGGTCCTCTGCTACTTGCTATTGCTACTGAAATGTCCAGTCCCACTTAGTTTTCATTTCTGAATATGTAGGGTGACTATATAATCTCTTGCCAAAACTGGGACATTTGAGGTACTAGCCTGAAAAAGAATACTAGGACAGCAGGCGTAAACCAGGACTCTCTGGGGTAAACTGGGACATACGGTCACCCTCTTTATATGTGACCTATTTTTTCTGTAAGCATTTATGATCTTCTCTGTACTTCCAGTGTTCCACATTTCATGCTGATGTGTCTTGGGAAAGGTCTTTTTTTCATTCATTGTACTACATTTTTTCAGGCTCATTCCTGTCCTTCGATTTGGGAAATTTTCATTACTGTTTCTCTAATTATGTCCTCCTAGCCTTTCTTAGTCAGATGTTTGACATTCTAGATTGTCCTCTAGATTTTTTTCTTCTCTTACAAATAAGCAAGGGTCTGTTATCCTTTTGCCTTTTTGTTTTATAGCTGAAGGGGTTTTGTACATTTCTTTTCCAGTTTATTGAAATTTAATTTTTTTTTCTGTTTTGTATTTAATTTCTTGTTTTACTCTTTTCTCACATCCTCCTATTCTTTTTTTTTTTTTTAAGATTTTATTTATTTATTTGACAGAGAGAAATCACAAGTAGGCAGAGAGGCAGGCAGAGAGAGAGGAGGAAGCAGGCTCCCTGCTGAGCAGAAAGCCCGATGTGGGGCTTGAACCCAGGACCTGGGATCATGGCCTGAGCCGAAGGCAGCGGCTTAACCCACTGAGCCACCCAGGCGCCCCACATCCTCCTATTCTTACAGGAATATATCTTCTTTTCCATTCTTCTTTCTTTCTTTTCTTCGGTTTCTTTTGTTTCCTTTGTTGCTCTCTTGGATCCCCTCTTCCCTATCTGCTTTGGTCTGTCTGAGCCTTTCCGCAGATGCCAGTGGTCCTTAACTCTCTTCATATTTAGTAGTAAGACATTCAGAGTACCTCTGAAACCTGAGCAGAGCTTTTTGGCTTCTTTAACTATAATTGCTCTGTGAACTAACATCTTGTTTGGAATAGTCTTCAAATGTCAGAACTTGGAGATATTTTCTGGGGAGTGGAGGGATCAACCATGCAGTTTCTCCAAGAGATACTCCTCTGCTCTCCTGAGTGGGAGATTTTGTGTCAGGGTGCTGGCACTCTGTTTGTAGGGTAAGGGAAGCAGGCAGAAGTTCCCAGGGACTGGCATGGCACCTTTTTCTTCTACCTCATTCCAGCCTCCTGTGCCTCAGAGCCATCTCTCTGGAGCTTCCGGGGCTCAGTTTTTCCAGAGAAGAAAACTTTTCTCCCTGTGAGGGGGGAAGAAGGGTATAGTCACTTGTGGGATAATGGAGAAGGCCCAGTGGCGCTGTCCTCTCCTACTTCTCCCTCTTTGTGGTAACTGCCACTGCCAGAGCTCCTCCTCACAGGGATTCTGTGGGCCTAATTAGTTCCACCCTCACCTTTATTCCCTCTGGGCACTTGGGTGATAACTGCCTTTTACTCTTCCATCTCCTGTCTTTGAAAAATTTATGAAAATCTGTTCTCATTAACTCTCCCTTTCTCTTCTTTCTCGTGGGTTAATACATTTGTTTTTTTCCTCTCCTGTCTTTTAGAGGGCTTGAGAAGGGAGAAGAGATAAACTAATGTGTTCAATCTGCCATTTTTAACTGATTCTGGCGTGCATTTTTCTAGACAAAGTATTATAAATGCTGATTAGATGCTGAACAGTACCATCAGCGCTATTCCTCATGTATGTTGTTATGGGTTAAGTAGGTTTTTGTGGGCTGACCTGGAAACCTAACATCTATGATTTTCCCCTGGAACTAGAGAAACAATCAAGCCTTTGTGAGCTGACTCTGGGATTAAAACAGACTAGAACAAAAATATTTCACACATGTCTCCATTTTCCGAGTCACAAAGAAAATTAGAAATACTACATCATTATTGTTGAAAAGAAAAAGCTCCACTAACTGTAACAGAAACCTGTATTTTAATAGAAAAGTTTATTCATAAAGTTAAGCTATAAAAATTGAACTGAGAAGCAAAATTAATTCAGCAATATTCCTAAAGCTTAATTTTCCAGTAACTTTTTTGAAAGCAGTTTTCCTAATTAAATTAAAACCCAGTGATTGTGTTAGCTGTGGGAAATAGCAGTAGCCATGGGGATAGTTTGTTTACTTGTATTTTCTGGCTTCTTTCTTTCTTTCTTTCTTTCTTTCTTTAAGATTTTACTTATTTGTCAGAGAGAGAGTGTAGGAGCAGGGTGGAGGGGCAGAGGCAGAGGGAGAAGCAGGCTCCCTGCTGAGCAGGGAGGCCAGTGTAAGGCTCAGTCCCAGGTTCCTGAGATCAGGACCTGAACTGAAGGCAGATGCTGAACCGACTGAGCCACCCAAGCATCCCTTTTGGCTGTTTTCCTTCTTTCTTTTCTTTCTTTCTTTCTTTCTTTTTTTAAGATTTTATTTATTTATTTGACAGAGATCACAAGTAGGCAGAGAGGCAGGCAGAGAGAGAGGAAGGGAAGCAGGCTCCCTGCTGAGCAGAGAGCCCGATGCGGGGACTCTATCCTAGGACCCTGGGATCATGACCCAAGCAGAAGGCAGAGGCTTTAACCCACTAAGCCACCCAGGTGCCGCCCCTTTTGGCTACTTTCTTATTCCTATCTTGCACGCAACAGGATCTTCTGCCTCACTGGACTGAATAAAGTAGACTTGGCAGATTGACCAGTAAAACCACCTTCCTTGTCACAAATGACTAAGGGTAGCTGTGCAGGGCACTTGGGTAGTGAAAATGCAGTCCAGAATATGGCAAGTACAGAGAGAAAATGCTGCACCAACTCAGTGTTTGAATGGAGGGACCACTGCAAACCTAACAGACCCACCATAGTCGTGCGGCTTCAGTCTCCAGTCTTTGGGAAGGGCATATGGGGCTTTCTTGCCGAGGATCACCCCTGTTGTGCTAGGGCAGCCTTCCGTAAGCACTTGCTTCCCGTGGTCCTGACAACCCCAGTCTAAGGGATCAGAGCCGATTAGGAAAACCAGGAACCGTTGTTCCAATCTCTTCTGTGGCTGGAACAGGTATGGGCAATGAGATGCAGCCTCTTCATTATTTCCCATCCCTTTTCATATTTTCTTTCCCTTCTTTTTCTTCTCTTTCTTCTGTTTTCCTTATCAACCTCTCTGCCTTCCCACCACCCTCACCCCCGCCCCAGCCACGCTTCTGACAGAACATTGACTAGGAACCAGGAGCCCATTTTGGCTCAGCCTTCAGGGCAGCTGTTTACAGAGTAGCAGTGCTACATGGGTTTACTGTGTCGTATGTCTGTGTAACACTGGATTTGGATCTTGTATTTAGCTGCCAGAAGTGACTGTGATGAAGTAGGAGAGATAAACTGATAGATTGGCTGCCAGAAAGATGTTGGGAATCAATCAGATAAACAGTGTAGAGAAATAGCTTGCTGTTTTCTAGTGATAATAAACCAGTGGCCTCTGGTCCCTGCATTTTTAAACGTAATTGCTGTAGTAATAATGTCCAAAATAAGCAAATGAAGAAACATCACAGGAGGGTTTTTAATTGCGATTGAAATATCCTTTTCCCTTTTGCAGTAAAGATTCATCTTCTATGGAAATGAACATTTCTATAAATTTGTTTTACTTCTTCCAGTGCCTACTTACATAAACAAATGAAAATCAGAGAGTGAACTACTTTCATAGGAATTTATTCCTCCTCCTCTATCCTCCCACAGACGTCAGCTGTTTAAAGTGGTGAAATATCTGTATTGCTACAGATACCTACAGAATCATTACTTTTTTTTTTTGTGAATAAACAAATTTTAAAGTCCAACCTGTATAATTGACAGATGATGAGCAGGATTATTTTAGTGTGTCCCCTTATATTTCTCTCAGAAGACTTTTGGGATTTTAATCTCTGTTGCTATTTCTCTGCACACAGCACTTGTATGGGAGAGATGTATCCCGTTTTATTATCATAATTTAAAACTCTCCTCCTTCAATGTTTAACCTTTCTTTATTCTTAAGCAGGCCCCACACCCATCGTGGAGCTCAAGCTCACGACCCTGAGATCAAGAGTCACACGCTCTACCAACTGAGGCAGCCAGGCGCCCCTAATATCTAATTTCTCAACATTACTTCTCTTTACCTAGGACTTTAAGACCCAATGCAAATTCTTAAGTCTGTGTGAAAGGTACAGGTTTACACTCTGGTTGTGTGCAGTGGACCGCCCAGGACTAAGAGGAGAGTAGGAGAGTCATTTAGGGGAGTTCATTGTATGGGACGAGAGACTGGTTCTCTGTGTTGTATTTGCAGTCCACACATATGACTTCTGTCAGGATCCCTTTTAAAATTGTCATGGCTTTGACTGTGTTGGTGCCATATGTGGTTAAATCTCTTCATAGTAAGCTTGGGGGGGAGTACCAGCCATGGAAAGCAAGAGAATGAAGTTTGCACTTTTAATTATATGTAATAAAGGCTTTTGCCTGAGGAAGACCTTCCTGACTATTGGAGGTTATAGGTCAGAAGTTAACCATGTACCATTATCCTATTGGTGAGAAGCTGATGCATTTTCCTTTTTGCCATACAGCCTTTCCCACCTGACCTTTTAAAGATTCTCCATCGGTATCGATGAGGTGGACAAAACTAATCATAAAAACAATGAGGGGAATGTTGCACACTCATTGATCCATTTGAAATGAACTGCAGTACAATAAGTCTTCCAAATGGACTTCTGTTCTCAGCTATTGCTGTAGCCACCTTTTTAAAGATATATAAATATGAAAGGGTTAATGGGAATTCAGTCATGCTCTTGTCACTGGGTTGTCCCTTATTGATTGTAGTTTTAGAGCTGTCACGGTGCCATTCAGAATTCCTACAGTGCCCTTTTAAAGTCACGTGGTGCTGGGAGATGATAAATAAATCCGTTGCTTTCCTTTTTCCCCTAGCTCCTTCGAGAACTCATAGAACGGAAAACCAGCTCCTTGGATCCCAACGATCAAGTGGCCATGGGAAGGTAATTTAGATATGGCTTTCTGTTTGTGCAAGCAGCCTATATAATAGTTTCTCCCTTTGAGTCCCCTTAATTCTGCCTCAGAGGCAGCGGTTGGCTCCATAATTGTAAATGTTAAGCAACATTAAAAAAAAAAAAAGTTAAGCAAGACAGTAAGAGCTGGAAAGACAAGGTGATGGAAATCCTATACCTTACCTTAAGTACAGTTGAATAAGAGATTATAAAACACCTATGTTTTTGTTTTAGGGTTTGTTTTTCAAAGTCCTTCTTACGGTCTTTGCTCCCTAATTTGGGCTGTGATTGTATCTGTATCGGTCTCTGACCGCTGGATAAAAAGCAGCCACCCAAATGTGTGTTCTCAGCTGTCAGAATGTGGCACTGTGCACAACAGGTTCCTTGCTCATAGTTGAATCTGCTTTGTTCAAGTCTGCCCTAATTTAGACCTCCACCCCTTCAGTAAAAGCCTCAGCACAATTAGAAACGGAACGTGGCAGCATTACCCAGATGTCAGGGTAGAATGTAAAGTAGTGAAGGAAGGCTCGTGTGTATGCTTCATCCTGTGGTTGGAAAATAAAAAGGGCATTTAGAGTGCTACCTAATGAATAGTGTACATTTAAATAGCCATGAGCCATAATTTGCAAAAGCATGAAAGGAAACAAAAGCTGCAAGTACCAGAATGGGATTCTGGGCAAAGCAGCATTTTGAGAACGCAATGAAAAATTTGTGTTGATGAAATAATTTTATTTGAGTAAAACATTATTTGGGTTTAAGGATAGGATATTGTTGATATTTTGTGTATCTCTGGAATGCTATAGAGAGCTGTTCACTATAAATTTAATGTGATACAGCAAATTGCGTGGTGATTATATTGTACATTTATCTGACTTTACAATAAAATAGATTATGGTAATTAAGATTATATTAAGATTACAGTAATTGGATTTCCCTAGATTATTTTTTTCTGATGTTGAGTTTTCATTGTATAAATCAGGTAAGATGACTAGCTGTTGCTGTTTCTCTTTTTTTTTTTTTTTTCACATTTGTTCATATGAGGAATTTATGAAGATTTTTCTTGGCCAGTATCCTTTATTTGAAAAATTAATTCCTTTTCATCTGAAATGACTGCAGAATATGTAACTCTTGTTTGGATCCTGATTCAAACAAACTAACTGTAAAAGTGAGATGACCAGGAAATTTGAAGACTGACTCAGTATTTGGTAGTAAAGAATTACTGGCAACTTTTTTTGTAGGTGCGACAGTCGTATTGAGACTGTATTGGGGGGAAAGAACCCTTACCTCTCAGCAGCACATTCTTAAATACTACAGATGAAATGAAAATTAAATACACAAAATGGCCGCAAAACTAATGTCAGTGGTGGGTAATTACAAAAAATTAGCAAACACTGGAAAGTGCCAAAAAAAGCACTTGGGTATTAACAAAGGGAAAATTGAAGAATTCCTGTATTCAAACTGAATAGCAGTTGCAGTGTTAGTAATAGAACATCCTGCACAGCTAAAACATTGAAAGCAAACAACTCTCTACTCAGTTTGCTGGCTTTTCCTGTGGACTGCAAGATTTAGTGCCTGTCCCAGGAACTCTAGATACTAAGGAGCATTGTTAACCAAATTCGCTGTAGAATTTCCCAGCTGCCATTTGTTTTTTTCTCATTGCACAAATCCTCTTCAATTGATTAGTCGCTTTGGCCCCAGACTATCTTGAGGAACTTGATGTGGGTTGATGATTTCTTTGCGCAGTGAGAAAAATTCCAGTTTGTCAATAAGTATAACTATTTCTGTTAGTGATGATGCATAACATTGCTTGTGAATTTCCCAGGCAGTGGCTTGCGATCCAGAAGTTACGAAGCAAAATCCACAAGAAAGTAGATAGGAAAGCCAGCAAAGGAAGGAAACTCCGGTGAGTTACTTTTTAGAAAAGATTTTAACATGTTACAACTCTTACATTTTGGCTGTTATGTCAGTTCTATATGTCTTCTGATGATTCTGGTTTTTTGTTTTTTTGTTTTTTTTTAAAAGATTTTATTTATTTATTTGAAACAGAGAGAGAGAGATCACAAGTATGTAGAGAGGCAGGCATAGAGAGAGAGGAGAAAGCAGGCTCCCCGCTGAGCAGAGAGCCCGATGCGGGCCTCGATCCCAGGACCCTGAGATCATGACCTGAGCCAAAGGCAGAGGCTTAACCCACTGAGCCACCCAGGCGCCCTGATGATTCTGTTTTTAAGGATCAAAAAAATAACAAAAACAGTGTCTGTGGCTTTTGGGGGACTCCATTTTTCTTACTCTAAAATGGAAATGCTGTAGTTCAGTTCCTTTTTGTTTTGCTGTTGTGAGGGGATGGGTTAAATAACACCTGCATTTACCTGAAAGAAAAATAAGAAGAAAAGAAGATAGTTGAAATTGTCTTAGTTTTTTGTTTTGTTTTGTTTTTTAGATTTTTTTTTTCTAGAGCGAGAGAAATCAGGAGTGGGGAGGGGAGAGGGAGAGAGAGAGAATCCTTTTTTTTTTTTTTTTTTAAGATTTTATTTATTATTTATTTGACAGAGAGAGATCACAAGTAGACAGAGAGGCAGGCAGGCGGGGAGAGAGAGAGAGAGAGGGAAGCAGGCTCCCTGTCAAGCAGAGAGCCCGATGCGGGACTCGATCCTAGGACCCTGAGATCATGACCTGAGCCAAAGGCAGCGGCTTAACCCACTGAGCCACCCAGGCACCCGAGAGAGAGAATCCTAAGCAGACTCTATGCCCAGCCTGGAGCCCGGTGTGGGGCTCGATCTTACGACCCTGAGCCCACGACCTGAGCTGAAATCAAGAGTCACATGCCCAACTGACTGAGCCACCCAGGCATCCTGAAATTGTCTTAGTCTTAAAAAGTGATTTCTACAGAACAGTATAGCAGTTTTACTTTGGATGCTTGTTTAGAATAGGATTATATTGGTCCATTTTCATGAGGCCATACATGTATACACTATGCTAAGAAGATATAAATGAAGGATTCCAGAGAATGTTAACAGTGTGCTTAAATGAAATGAGAAATACATTTTTTTAAGATTTTATTTTTAAGCAATCTCTTCACCCAACATGGGGCTTAAACTTAAACCCTCAGATCAATAGTTACACACTCTACCGACTGAGCCAGCCAGGCTCAGTCCAAGAGAAATAGAATTTTTATGAGAAAACAGATTCTGACTATAAGAAAACCTTCAGTCCTGTATATGTTGTATATGTATGGTATACAGAGAGGTAATATTTTATTTTATGTCTGTTGTGTAGTATCATTTGCGCAAAGCCTCCTGTCAAAGAAACTACTTATAATTGGGGTGCACATGGAAAAAAAATCTTCAACTCATTGTGTTACGACAGTTTAGGCAGATAGCGAATTCTGCATCCTTATTAGAGACTGCCTGTCATTGAATTCCCTTTAGACAGATGTGGATCTGTCTCATATTTAAGTAACTTCAGAGAAGCAGATTTCACAACTACTTTAACTGATCTGTTTTTGTTTTTAACAGACTCACCAGGAAATAGGTATTTCTTTCTAACTTTGCAGAAGTGCAAAGCAACTTTTCACCATCTTTTTATTCAAAGTCACTTTCTTAAATCTCAGGCTAAATTGTTATAATTTGTTTAACTTTTTTCGTATTTGGAATTTCCATGTCTTTACACTTCTCCAGGTTTGTTTTTAGTGGGATGGTTAAGAGCATAGGTTCCAGGGCCAAACTTACTCTTTAATGTTGAGAACAGATTTTTCCCTAGTGCTGTGCTTTCAAAATTGTAGCTTTATGAGATGATAAATGTTCTCTAGAGGGAGAAGCCTGGAATCTGGGAGGCTTGGGTTCAAATTCTGGCTCTGGCTGTATGATTTTGGTTGTTCTTTTATCTCTGTGACTCATTTTTCTCATTTACTAAGTAGTATAATAATCCCTACCTCATAGATTTGGTTTGAGGGTTAAAATGATGTGTAAATGTCTGGTACATAGTAAACATTTGAAAGTGTTCATTTTCTTGGTTTCTCTTGTTTACCTGTTGTTATTGCTGTTGCAAATATACCATCTTCAGAAGAATTGAGAGAGGACAAAATTTCCTCCTCTACATTATTGTTAGGAATTTTATATTGGGGCAGGTACCTCCATGTGTGTGCCCCTTGAGGGCAAGAATTGTGCTCCCTTCTTTAAGATAATTCCAGCCTTTTATTAGTTAGCCAGAAGATGTTTTTGGATGATTATGTCATTAAACTTAACACGCTCACCAGGTATGGAGAAATGGCTATACCCTTAAACATAATGCAGTGTAAGAAGCTGGGTGAATGTTGGAAAAGGGAGTACTTTTCTAGCATGGCAAGTTACTTAGGAGAACATGAGTCTGTTCTTTCCCAAATCAAAACATACTTACCATGGTTATTATTTATTAAGTTGAAAGGGAAAAAATAGGATTTTGTTTTAATAGCAAGTTTTTTTCTTGCATTAATTTATTTTCTAAAAGATTTTATTTATTTACTTATTTGACAGAAAGAGAGAGCTAAAGGGGGAACAAATAGGGGGAGCAGGAGAGGGAGAGAGAAACAGGCTCCCCACTGAGCAGGGAATCCTGACTTGGGACTGAGCTGAAGGCAGATGTTCAACCAACTGAGCCACCCAGGCATTTATTAAACTAACCTCACTAAACTGTTCATTAGAGGTTAGGTCACTGTGAGTATATATACCTGGCTTTGTAGCATTTTGATAAGTGATTTAGAGTCACACATGCCTATAAATCCAAAGACATTTAAAGTCTTATTCTGGCAACAGGCAAGTGAGAGACAGACATTCTATTTAAATGGAGCTAAACATTAAAATGTAAGGCATGGTTAATTAAAATTCAAAAAGGAGGGGCACCTGGGTGGTTTAGTCGATTGAGCTTCCGACTCTTGATTTCCACCGGGGTCATGATCCCATGGGTTGTGGGTTTGGGCCCCGAGTCGGGCTCTCTGGTCAGAGGGGACTCTGCTTGGAATTCTCCCCCTCTGCCCCTCCTCCCTGCTTGTTCTCTCTCTCTCTCTTAATTAAATAAATCTTTTTTTTTTTTTTTTTTTTTTTTTTTTTAGTACAAATAAGATTCCTTCTGAAGTTCAATGAACCGTATTGGGTGCCATGTAAGACCCATTTTGCCCTCCAGGAGTGTGTCCTCGGGAGAGGGTGGCAGTGGGGTGCTTGGGTGGCTCAGCTGGTTAAGTGTCTGACTCTAGTTTTGGTTCAGGTCATGATCTCAGGGTTGTGAGATTGGACATTGTTCTCCACACTGAGTGTGGATTGTGCTTAAGATTCTCCCTCCCTCTCCCTCTGCAACCCCCTCCCTGCTCACCCATGCATGCTCTCTTTCTCTTTAAAAATACAAAAAAAGGAGAGGGCAGCAGACAGTGATGCTGTGTGGGAGGCCCTGTGGTGGAGGTTCTCCTGGTGGCCAGGTCACCTGAGTGCCCTTGGGGGAGTGCAGGCTGCTCAGGAAGCCTGTGTCTGAGACGCCATCCACATTCCACACTAAGCAGACTAGAAGAGTCAGCCCAGTGAAAGGCCACAGAGAATAATGGTTTTAAAAACATAGACTTGAGAATGTATGTGGCCATTTTGGAAACTGTAATTTAATTTGTTTTGGCAAACACTTAAAATGCATAGGGGGGAATGGCAGTAGATAAGGCTGTGTGAGTAGATGAGTGCTAGGTCATGGCCATGCTAAGAATTTGGACTTTATTCTATACACTGTAGTGAGTCATGGAAAAACAAAGGAAGACTGAAGAACTGTCACAGAGTGAAGGAGACTAAGGAGACATCACAAGTTAGGTACAGTTTGGGGTTCTAGATTGGAGCCTGGAAAAGAAAAAGGACACTAGGGTAAAAACGGGTGAAATTTGAGAGCTGTGTAATTTGGATAGTAGTATATACCAGGGTTCACTTCCTGATTTTGATAATCGCACTGTGTTTATGTATATTGTTAACTCTAGAAGAAGCTGGGCAAGGGTATTCATGAACTCTCTCTATTATTTATGCGGTTGTTCTACAAGTCTAAAATTACTACAAATTAGTTGTTGAGTTAAAAAGTTTGGGACTGCGGTTCCTGGGTGGCTCAGTCGGTTGAGTGTTCGACTCTTGATTTTGGCTCCAGTCATGATCTCTGGGTGGTGAGATCAAGCCCCATGTCAGTTCTGCACTGGGCGTGGAGATGACCTGGGATTCTCCCTCTCCCCACCCCGCCCCACGCTACCCCACCAAAAACAAGTTTGGGGCTCCACACTGGGCTTGGAGGCTACTTTAAAAAAAGTTTTATTTTATTTTTTAGATTTTATTAATTTATTTGACAGAGAGACACAGCAAGAGAGGGAACACAAGCAGGGGAAGTAGGAGAAGGAGAAGCAGGCTTCCTGCAGAACAGGGAGCCCGATGTAGGGCTCGATCCCAGGACCCTGGGATCATGACCTGAGCCAAAGGCAGACGCTTAACGACTGAGCCACCAAGGCAGCCTTAAAAAAAAAAGTTTTAAAAGAAGGTCATATGTTTTGCATTGTTTTGCAGTTTTGTCATCCATATTCACCTGGCTTTCCTGTGACCATGAATGTGAGGAATGTGGTCAGAATGAGAGGGTGGTCTTTATTAATAGCAACAGTGATCACATTTATAAAACTCTCACTGTTAGGCACTGCTAAGCAGTTTACGTGCAGAGAGAACAAAAACCACACTCTGGAGCTTCCTTGTCCAGGTTTGAAACCTGACTCTGCTACTTACCTTACCCACCCCCCGCCACCCCGGGGACCTTGGGCAAGTTAGTTTACTTCTGTGCTTCAGTTTCCTTACCTGTGAAACATGTATATTCCTAAAAGTCCCATCTTAGAGGGGTGGTGTCAGATTAGGTGAGCTGATTCCTGTAAAGTGTCTTGAGAAGGGAAGCAGCTCACACAGCCTGCACAGAGCTGGGAAGTCGCAAATTTGGATTTGAGCTAAGTGGTCTGATTGCAGAGCCCATGCTTCTGACCTGTGGCCTGTTCGTTTCTCTCTGGGCAGGACTTACTGGCCTCTGCAGGCACCAGAATGACATATTGGATACATTAGCGTTCTGCCCTGAAGGATTAAACAAGTGGCCAGGCTAGATGAAACTATTATAAATAACATCTTTAAATGAGACCTCAAGAAGAGCTGATAGATATGCCAGCTGTCATCACCGATACTGGATTCCACTAGTGAGCAGGTTCTGCTCTTTGTTTGCCATAGAGTTGGAAAGGGAAGATTTCCAGAAGTGTCATAGCACAGACAAACGATCATTTAAATGATAACAGGTTAATGGCATCAGCCTGGTCAGACTGGGCATGGCAGCTTGTTAGTTGGATGCTAGAAAATAATTTATTTTTAGAAAAGGAATATTTGCGTTTGGGGAAATAATTATGCCTGTTGATTATTTTTACTTAGCATTATATTTAAGTAGATTTGATCATGATTTAATCAGAATTCATAATGTAAGTGAATTAAATTTAGGCTTTTAGTAACAGGATGTCTTACTGTGTTTGTCTGTTCTTCTTCAGCAAAATGCCATTTATCTTTTCTTAGCATGGTTGTTAAAAGGTGTTTTAATACTAAAACATGCATCCATCCTCAGCAGCACTGAGATCAGATGAAATCTATTGCATTAATTAATTAATTAATTGTCTTTAATGTGATTACTTCTTAAAGTCTGTCTTTCGTCATGCTGTTAATAGTTATTGAATATATTGTATTAAAATGTAAAGGTATTCCACAGAGCAGCACCATCCAATAAAAACATGCATTACATATGCAATGTTAAATGTTCTAGTGGCCACAAAGTAAAAGGAATCAGGTGGACTTAATAATATATTTCACCTAGGGACGCCTGGGTGGCCCAGTCGGTTAAGCGTCTGCATTTGGCTCAGGTCATGATCCTAGAGTCCTGGGATCCGGCTCTCATCGGCCTCCCTACTCAGTGAGAAGCCTGCTTCTCCAGAACTCTGCCCTTCCCTCTGCTCATAATCTCTCTTTCTCTCTCTCACTCAAATAAATAAATAAAATCTTTTAAAAATACTTCGTTTAACCCAGTATGTCAAATATTATTACCCAGTTTTTCAACAATTTATTATTTTAAAATTATTAATGGTATATTTTACGTTCTTTCTTAAATCTTGAATCTTCAAAATCTGGTGCACTTAATTTGGTCCATCCGCAACAGTCAGACTAGCCATGGTTTCAAGGGCCTTCGTAACGGCATGTGGCCAGTGACTACTGAATTGGACAGTACAGCTATGGAGTAGAGCTCATAGTCTTTGTCCAGAGAGTGGATTATAAACCTCTCTTTGCTTTTTTTTTTTAAAGATTTATTTATTTATTTATTTATTTGACAGAGATCACAAGCAGGCAGAGAGGCAGGCAGAGAGAGAGAGAGGAGGAAGCAGGTTCCCGGCAGAGCAGAGAGCTTGATGTGGGGCTCGATCCCAGGACCCTGGGATCATGACCTGAGCCGAAGGCAGAGGCTTTAACCCACTGAGCCACCCAGGCGCCTCATAAACCTCTCTTTGGATACAGCCAAGAATAGTGTTCCTTTTTTCAGATGGGCACCAAAGTTTGGTGAAGCCTCAAGATATTAAAATGCATTTATTAATAATACTTATGCTTTATACTTAAATTAAAAGGTTATGTGACTATTTATATTCTCATAACCTTTGAGAGGGTATTTTGGTTCAGTCTTTCAATTTTCAGTATGTGTATCTTTGGATTCACCAGCAATTTCACATTTCAAAATTTATCCTGAAGATACATGTAAACAAATATACAATAATTTATGTATAAGAATCTTCACCTTAACACTGTTTGGTACTGATTTTAACCCATTGAGCCACCCAGGTGCCCCTGTTTGGTACTGATTTTAAAGGGGAGCAGTCTAAGCTTGGGGTGGCTGGGTGGCTCGGTGCGTTAAGCCTCTGCCTTCAGCTCGGGTCATGATCTCAGGATCCTGGAATTGAGCCCCACATCAGGCTTTCTGCTCAGCAGGTAGCCTGTTTCTTCCCCTCTCTCTCTGCCCGCCTCTCTGTCTGCTTGGGATCTCTCTCTCTGTCAAATAAACAAAGAAAACAATCTTTTAAAAAGGGGGGGGGAGCAGTCCATATAAATGCCCATTAATAGGAAATTAAATAAATTACAATATATTGACACAGTGGAATATTCTGCAACTATGAAAAAGAATAGACTGTGTTATGGTTCAGCGGGGAAAAGTGTATAATGTAGAATATCAAGTATATTACAATCTCCCTTTTATGTGAAAAATGTGTTAAGTTTATATTTGTCTTATATATGGAAAATGCTACAGCCACACTTAACAGTTTTAGTTAACAGTGATTATTTCTGGGGATAGGACTGGAGGAGGCTTGTCAGTTTTCTATACATTTTTGTATTTGAATCTTTTTTTATAAGAATTGTATATTACTTTCTATAATTAGGAGGTAGCAGACATTTTTTAAAAACATGTATGCACAGAGATTTTGTTTTTGCATCTTACGAAACGTGAAGAATGGGAAGCAATATAAATGTTCAAAAATGTATTATACTATTTCCACTCCTGGGATTGTATACAGCTATCCAGATATTGTTATGGGCCATTACTTACAATGCTGCTAAGTGAAAAAAAGAGAATACAAAAGTGTGTGTGTGTGTGTGTGTGTGTGTGTGTGTAAATAACAGGATTACTATGAAAACAGAGGTAACTAAGCAAAATGTTAACAGCTCTCTTTAAGTGGAGGAACTATGCATTTTGTGTGTGTGCTTTGTTGGTTTCTTTCCCTATTTTCTATAATGAATTTATACCTTTTCTATTACTTGTGTAATGGAGGAAATATCACTATTATTGTAAAATTCATTTGTTAAAAAAAGGATGAAATTTGGGAGGCTTAGCTGTGGGTGGTACCATAGAGAATCAAATTACTCAATATGTGTAAAAATGTTTGTAATACTGTAAGGCTAATATTATATACGTGAAAATATCATATTTTTGTTTGTGGATAGTGTTCTGCCCAAGTAGAATTTTGTGGGTTTTTAAAAAGATTTTATTTATTTTTTAAGTAATCTCTACCCTCAGCATGGGGCTGAAACTTACAACCTGGAGATCAAGAGTCACACGATCTACTAACTGAGCCAGCCAGGCACACACACACACACACACACACACCCCACCGATAGAGTTTTTTTAGAATTTTATAATATGCATATTGTCATACAGCTTCTTCTGTTATAATGAACAGAAGGGCTACCTCCTGTGGATTCTCTTTGGTAGAATTTGGTCCATATAAGGTCATATAGTTGTTCAGCTCCTTTCATCAGAGGATCTCAAAGCACTTTGTGCAAAAATACCCTTTTTTTTCTGTTGGGGGACACGGAAGTGATAGAATTTAAATTTCCATAACACCATGACTTGAAGAGCTAAGGATCAAACTGGTTATGTCTCAGATGTACTCCTTCATTTAAAGATGGGTGAAATGAGAGACTGGATCTAGTGAATAGAGATGATGTGGAATTCTAGAAGCCTTTTCTGACTCAGGGAACCAGTGCTAATGAGTGATGGTGATGTGAGGCATTGTATTCAGGTGTTACACCACTACTGAGCTTACTACTTACTAGTAATGACATAGAAAAATGATAAAGATGTACTTAGAAAATGGAGTACTCAAGTCCTCCTCTTCTTCTTTTTTTTTTTTTTTAATGGAAAGACAAGTTTGTTTGTTTTTTTTTTTTAAGATTTTATTTATTTATTTGACAGAGAGAGATCACAAGTAGGCAGAGAGGCAGGCAGAGAGAGAGAGAGAGGGAAGCAGGCTTCCTGCTGAGCAGAGAGCCCGATGCAGGACTCGATCCCAGGACCCTGAGATCATGACCTGAGCCGAAGGCAGCAGCTTAACCCACTGAGCCACCCAGGCACCCTCCTCCTCCTCTTCTATCTGGAATAAAGTTTAAGGGTTAGTATATTGCTTAAGGGCACAAGTGTGTCTACTCTTTTTTGAGACTATGGTATAAATGGATCTGTGTTGAACTACTGTCATTTACAATGTGCTGTTATGAGACTTTTCTCCTGTAATATTAAGGGAAAAGAGGGAAATACATTTGTGATTAGTGTGTGCTTATGAATTGTTCTCCATTCCACTCTGGAGTCACACGTTCCTGTGATCAGTTCTGGACTTTATTAACTCATGGAATGTTTCGTTTTCTGGGTTAATAGTTACTAATGTCACTGCCTGTTTGTTTCTGCTTTATTTAGGTTTCATGTCCTCAGCAAGCTACTGAGCTTCATGGCACCTATTGACCATACTACAATGAATGATGATGCCAGGTGAGTAATAGATTAATTATGTGTCTCAAATGGCTCCATGACAGCCTGATATTGACCTGTTCTACAGCCTGTCGCCCTCTCCATTTCTTCTTATCAGTTAACCATTTGTCATTGGCATCATAGTAAGGGTGCTTGTCACTTTTCTTCACCCCATAATTACTGTAGAACCAAACCAAAACTTCTGTGAATATTGTTGCTGCCTCTGGTGGTTTTTTGTTCATTTTGCTGTTTGGTTTTTAACTTTAGACACCTGCCAAGGCATCTAGGCCTTTCTCTAGTATGGAAAGGTAGGTCACGACAGTGCATGTGCATGCCTTCTGTGGCTGGGGGGTTTTGTGCATATGCTCTCTTTTTTAAAATGTCTCTATAGAGAGTGCTTTAGAGATGTTGTTATGTTGTGTTTGTTCAGGCTGCTGTTGAGGACATACTCATTTTATAAACTGAAACAAGACAGAAATGTATGGAAAAATGTCTCCTTGTAATATTACAATTAATAGCCATTTTTCAAAGACTCACTCCTTCTGTATTAGCTAGCATTCTAGCATTCTACTACATTATAATATTTCTGTATTACTTATTTAGCCATTTCCTTCTCTTTCGTTTATTTGCCATTCATTTATATCGTATGAACTTGTGCTTTCCTACTTTATTCAGTGAATTATAACCTATTACTGTCATTATTTTTTATTTGAAATTGTTCCATGTTAATGGAAGCTCTTTCAAGTTGGCTTATGTCCTTTTGGTCTGTCTCCATTCCTTGAGTGTGTTCTTACTTTCTGGCACAACAGGGTATTCTAGGCTTGTCTTATACTTTCCCTGTTCAGCTCTGGAGTCAGTCTTTCTTCAAGGAGCCCTGATTCCTTTTTGTGTATTGTGGTATTTAGAAGCCAAGATCTGTGTGCTAAGGGTGTTCATTGTCATGGCGTTTCACTGTTCCTAGGCGCTGTCAGTGTAGGGAGCTGGGAAGTGTATGTGTGTTAAATATACACACATGCAGGAGAGAGCCACTTGAGGCATCTCTGACTGTTTGCTTTCAGTCCTTTTTCCCCCCCAGTTTTCCTAGACATTTTATTTATTTTTGTTTGTTTGTTTTATTTATTATTTTATTTATTTATTTATTTATTTATTTGTATTTATTTGCGTACTCTGCACGCAACGTGGGATTCAAACTCATGACACTGAGGTGAGGGGTCACATGCTCCACTGACTGAGCCAGCCAGGCATGCCTCCTTTCAGTCTTTATGAGTTTCCTTTGAGAATGTTCTTGTTTTTCTTTAGAATATAATCAAAATTACATTCTATGGGAATTTTTTCTTTAAATATTTGTATAGTGTAAGCATTTTAATGTCAGTAACAACTCAAATTTTAAATGACTTTATAATATTTTTATATTGCTCATTTAGTTATTCACTACTTGTTGGACATTTAAATGATTTTTAATTATTGTAAATAATGCTATGGTAGACATTTGTAAACATGAATCTTTACCAGGTGAAATTACTGGTTGTAGGGTAAGCATGTAAGGGTTTTGCCAGCTTTATTTCAAAGTTCACTTACCCTTTTTATTTGAGAGTATTTCATCTGCTACTAAACTTCATCAGATTTTCTGTCCTGGCCTAAAAAATAGTAGATGTGCAAGTTGAGGTGAACATATGATTACTTCTTTTTTGTTTGCTTTTGTTGAGTACTTTGAGTGCGAAAGAACATATGGAGGGTTCTGAGTATATTTGTACTTAGAAACTTCGTGACTTCACATGCTCTCCTGGGCTTTGTGAGTGAATGCCTTTGTCCAGCTGGGGGGTTTTGTTTGTTTCCACTTATTTCTGGATCTAGTGTGTTTTTTTGAAATTACAGAGTAAATTGAGTGCAACTTACAGTCCCTGTCAGGACAACGTGGAAGATTATATTAAAGGAAAGGAAAACTAGATGTTCAAAAATGAAGACAAACCATTCAGGAAACATTATTACCCCAGGCATAAAGTGTGAAACCCAGTATATTATTGGTGGCATCTACAACTTTTTGTCCTTTGTAGTTAGGATTATTCTTGAATCACCTAATATCCCAGGGGCACTTAGTTTTCCTGAATCTTATTTATTCACTTAACAATTTCTGAGGGTTGCTACCAAATGCTAACCAAAGATGATTTCAAACTGACTGTATTATTTAGGATTATGTTGGACTTGGTCTGCAAGAATCTTAAAACCTATTTATAGAGATATAAGCAAATGAGTTTATTTTTTGACAAAAACTTTAGGGGTAGCATGCAATTATTGGCAGTGGTTTCCCCTTCTCAATGATAAAAGGGCTAGTTTCTCTTAGTCTTTCTCTTTTGGTCCCAAGATGGCGGCTGCAGTTTTAGCCATCAAACATGTTCATGGTAGGAAGAAGAGAGAAAAGAAGTAGTGTCAGATATACCCGCTTTCTTTTATCAGAAAAGTAAAAGCTTCCCAGAATCCCCTCCAAATGTTTTATATCTCAATTGTTAGAACTGTGCTACCTTGCTACTTGAGGTGGAGGAGCAGGCAACGGAGAAAGGGTTGGGAATGTTTGTTGGGTAATAGTCCTTCTGCCATTCAGTGTTTGTGGGGGGAAAAGGCTGTCCCTTGTGGACTGATTGCTTATTATCAGCATTGTCTCCAGCTTGTTTAGCCCACTTAACAAGGAATTTAATAAAAGTCTTGTAGCTGGAGAACTAAGCATGTGTTTTTTCCACAGTGCACTCTATTCCCATTGTGTTTCTTAAGGAGAAGAGGCATTTATCCATATTATTGCTTGTGCTCCATAGTCTGAGTAAACCAGATTAACTGTGGGTAGAGGAACTGGGCATTAGCTCTCTCTGCCTTTAGTATCCAAACTCTCAGGGCAGAAGGAGGCAGTCATAGTTTGACCTCTTTTGTTTTTTTTTAGGTAATTCCATAATTGGTGACAGTCGGCTACTGTAGTATTTTGTCTCCTACTTTGTATATCAAAATATCACTGAGGAATTGGAAACTTTCATAGTTGTTAAAATATCGTATTAGTACATAGTACTTTTCCTCAAATGAATAGTTTTGGTTTTGCTAAGTTACAGATTTGTCATTCTTGGTGTGCATATATGAATAGAGAATGTTTTTATGATTTCAAGATAGACAAGGACTTTGTAAGCATGACACCAAGGCCTGCAGCCATAAGGAAAAATATTAATAGATCTGACTACCTGAAAATCGCATTGAAAACAAAGTGTTAAGTAAATGACAGACTGGCAAGAAAAAGTTCAATATGTGACATTTTACTATGTAAAATACTATGTAAAGACTTTTTACAAGTCTTTAAGAATCCCAGTAAAAATAATGGGTAAAATATGTCAACAAGCAAACTTAGAAATCATTAAAAAAAAACTCATATAGCTAAAAAAACAAAGACTGTCTGTCAGCCTCATTAATCAAAGAAATGCAAATTAAAATGAGATTTCATTAAATTACAAAATATTAAAAGATTGGTAACCTCCTTTGCTGATGGTGCGGGGAAACAGACACTTCCATGTACCGTTGTTGGGAATGGAATTGGCAAAATGATTTTGGAGGGCTATTTGGCAATGTGCATCAGGATTTTAACTGTATACTTGGGCGCCTGGGTGCCTCAGTGGGTTAATAAGCCTCTGCCTTTGGCCCAGGTCATGATCCCCGGGTCCTGGGATCCAGCCCCGCATCGGGCTCTCTGCTCAGTAGGGAGCCTGTTTCCCCCTCTCTCTCTGCCTGCCTCTCTGCCTACTTGTGATCTCTCTCTCAAATAAATAAATGAAATCTTTTTTAAAAATGTATACTTATCTTGGGGCACCTGGGTGGCTCAGTGGGTTAAGCCTCTGCCTTCGGCTCGGGTCATGATCTCAGGGTCCTGGGATCGAGCCCCGCGTCGGGCTCTCTGCTCAGCAGTGAGCCTGCTTCCTCCTCTCTCTGCCTGCCTCTCTGCCTACTTGTGATCTCTCTCTCTCTCTCTCTCTGTCGAATAAATAAATAAAAAAATTTAAAAAAAAAATAAAAAAAAATAAAAAAATGTATACTTATCTGATGACTCAGAAAAATCTACTTCTAGGAATTGACCTCAGGAAATAAATATGATCTCATGGGTTATGAGACTGATACCCACATCTGGGTCCATTCTCAGCAGGGAGTCTGCTTGAGGGATTTTCTCCCTCTGCCTCTCCCTCCCAGTACCCCCCCCAATAAATACATTTAAAAAAACTACTTCAAAATGAATAGATAAGTAAATAGGAAATGTAGAACAAAATAAGAATCTTTGTTGCAACATGGTTTATAATGGAGAGAAATAAACAATTTTAATGACCTTCAATAAGCAACTGTTAAATAAATCACAGTAAGATCATTCAGTGAAATTATAAACAGCTGTTAAAGGATGAAGTAACACTGTATTAACATAATGTTCAGCTACAAAATATTTTTTAGTATTATATATTATACATATAATATGTATTATGTATATAAATATACATATTATAATCCACATTTTGAGTAAATAGGTATATAGGATGGGGAAAAAAAGTGATATCTTTTAAAAAATACATTATACTGTCAAGTTTCCAGGTTATTTTGTTAACTAGAAAAAAAACGGTGCCTGTAACATGATCAACTTATGTTTTGACAATAGAGATTAAACTGGAATATATATACACATATGTAAGTGTATGTTACAGTGGTTAGGGAAATATCTGGGAAGACCACACATCATAATATTTACAATGTTTACTTGTAGGAAAGGAATGACATGAGGGAGGAGGTGAGGGAGACTCAGTGTTTTGTTTTTTATGCTTCTAATTTGGTCCAATCTTTCGCCATGCATTCATAGAAGTTACGTCAAAAAAAAAAGGAGAAGAAGAAGTAGTAGTAGTAGTAGTTACATTAAAAAGTAATGTAATGCTCTGAAAAAATGGACATCAGACTCCACATACTTATTGCTGGCTGGAGGGGAGTAGAAAATACAATTTACTTTCTAGCTTCTGTATTTCCATAGTCTTCCAAATTTTTCTACAATTACACTGCTTTTTATCAACAGGAAAAAAAGATGTTTTCAATTTGAAAATTATATATATAATACACAGAGGAAATGGGAAGGTGGTGATTATTTCTGTATTAAAGTAAATGAATGAAAGCTGTCTTCCTTATGGCTTCTGTCCTATGGGCCATATGGATAAAACTGGTTTTTTAGAACCTGGCTAGTGTCTGTTCCCATCTGCCTTCTGCCCTCTGCCCTCCCCCCTTTTTAAAAGATTTTATTTATTTTTTTGACAGAGAGGGACACAGCGAGAAAGGGAACAGAAGCAGGGGGAGTGGGAGAGGGAGAAGCAGGCTTCTCACTGAGCAGGGAGCCTGATGCGGGACTCGATCCCAGGACCCTGGGATCATGACCTGAGCCAAAGGCAGCCGCTTAACGACTGAGCCACCCAGGCGCCCCTCTGCCCCCCTTTCTTAAATCATAGTAAAATACACATACATTTTCTAGCATTTTAGATTTCTTATTTCCAGAGGTAGCTCCACCTATGGTTCCTACCTTAGCCAGGTCTGCAGAGAGAACCCTTCCTCTTTGTTCCTTGGTTCCAGTGTATTGTTCTACACATGCCTAAGTTCCCCCAATGCTTGGGTTTTTTGGAGGAGAAGCAGGACAGAATCTGAGCGCTATTTACTTGTTCCTGAATCCCCAGTTTGAGCTAAAATCATCCAATTTGAGCTAAAAAAAATTTTTACTTGGTCAAATTAAATTGAAACTGGAACAGAGTTCTCATTAAGAGAGAGAAGAGAAGAGATCTTTAACATGGGGTATTACAATACCCTAAATGGAGAGAGAAGTGCTATCATCTTTAAAAAGGGGATGGCATCCTCATTTTGTTTCTCCTATGATGTGGTTTATATAGTATTATCTGTTTAGTTAATTTCTGCTGATACATACTCTTTTCTCATGGTAGGAATTTTCCTCAAGCCATCTGTTTTTTTTGTTGTTGTTGTTGTTTTTTTTAAAAAAAAAAAAAACAAGGGACACCTGGGTGGCTCAGTTGGTTAAGCAGCTGCCTTCGGCTCAGGTCATGATTCCAGCGTCCTGGGATCGAGTCCCACATCGGGCTCCTTGCTCAGCAGGAGCCTGCTTCTCCCTCTGCCTCTGCCTGCCATTCTGTCTGCCTGTGCTTGCTCTCTCTCCCTCTCTCTCTGACAAATAAATAAAAATCTTTAAAAAAAAAAAAAAAAAAACCTTTTAAATGCAAAGTTTCCAGTTTGTGTTCCCATGTTTACCACATTTCCTTTTGGGAGCCTTT
Source organism: Lutra lutra (assembly GCF_902655055.1). Taxonomy (NCBI): domain Eukaryota; kingdom Metazoa; phylum Chordata; class Mammalia; order Carnivora; family Mustelidae; genus Lutra; species Lutra lutra. The sequence continues at coordinate 36,736,162 of NC_062293.1, forward strand.
CTTTGTAGATAAACTTTGGATACTAATTTGAATGCCTTTTATGTGCTTTCAGGTTGCCTATGTTAGTGACAGTCTCATGGAACCCTTGATACTTGATATGTGCTGAGCCAGTAGATCTTTACTCCATCCATTAGGAGGTGGGCGGGTGGTTTCTATTGCAGACCTGCTGAACATTCCCAGTATTGAGAGAAAACCAAAGAAACCCCCTTTCTTTGCCCATGTGTTACATGTTTACATGCAAGGAAGGAGATTACCAGGAGCCTAAAGATGATCACTGACTTGGCCAAGCCCTGGATACTCTTGGCACAGGGCAGCTCGGCTCCAGAGCGGCTGCTCTTTGACCTTTGGAGTCATCTTTGCTAAGAGGGCACAGTAGCGCATGATACTACTACAGAGACAGGGTTATCAGGGAAGAAAAGGCTTGGTGTCTGTTTGAGAGAGAATCCCTCTAAGCATCTTGTTACCTCAAAGAACAGGTCAGTGTCATATTTGCATGGTTAACAGGAGGATTGCTGTTCACTTGTCTGATGACTGAAGTTAATCTAAGCTTATCAACATTTTAGAAACATTGCTTACTTTACATGGTGTGACTCCCCTGGGGTACTTTTAGACCAGAGAGAGTCTGAAGTAAAAATTCAGGTGATCTCTTATTATGGTTCTAACCAAATTTGGAGGTTGTGGAAATAATCATCTGGGGGGGGGGGTTTGCCTGTACTTTTGAAAGACCTTCTGAGGCAAGACTTTTTTTTTTTTTTTAAGATTTTATTTATTTATTTGACACAGAGAGAGAGAGAGAGAGAGAATGAGATCACAAGTAGGCAGAGAGGCAGACAGAGGGGGAAGCAGGGTCTCCACGGAGGAGAGAGCCATATGCGGGTCCCTATGTCAGGACTCTGAGATGGGTACCTGAGCCGAAGGCAGAGGCCCAACCCACTGAGGCACCCAGGTGCCGGGAGGCAAGACCCTTAAAGAAGTTAATTCTTCCTCATTTGTTGTATTAATAATGTAGGTCAGATAGAAAATGCTGGTGTGACGAACAGGAGAAGCAAATTCTAAGACCTCTGAGACAGGTCAAGATACGGTTCCTAACCGGTAGCGGCGGCCTCAGATTTGGGAATGGAGTCCACGTGGGTGCTCCGTGCACTCTGTGGGCGTGGCGTGCCCCTCCCCAGAGCATTTTGGCTCTTGGCTGGGTCAGGGTGTCCGCGACAGCTTGCGGCCACGAGTCCAAGAACCATGGTCCACCGCGCATGCGCCAATGCTTCGGACCGCGGCTCTTCCAGAAACCCAGTTCCTGGACCATCAGTTGCGAGGCTAGCTTACTGCATTTTCCTTATTACAAAAATGCTGGCAGTATTAGCACTTTATAAGTACCCCATTCCTTTGCAAAGAACTTAAAGAAATTTCTCTACAGAAACAGTAAGAATTTCCATATTGGCTCCTCATTTCCCCCCTCCCCCCACTATTTAAAAAAAAAAAAAAACCACTTTCCCATTCCTTCTCTGAAGCTGCCCGCGTTAAAAAAGAACAAGGAGAGGATCCTTTAATGATAACCACTAAGCACCAAATACATTATTGTTTTACATCTGGAGTTTTAGAAAGGAAATGTACAAAGGTAAACCAGCCTTGTAAAGTGCTTTGTCAACATCACTGCCACGTTGTTCTTGAGGTGCCTTGGTATAATAGAATTCGTGCAGGCAATTTATCTTCAGCTTGCCATTTTTGTGTGTGGGTCTGCACCCTAAATATGGGCACATTCTACCACTCTCCTGATGATAATCTTTTCCCCCAGTTGGTAATCCAGAGGTTAACTTAGGCTGTTTTCGACTCCATTTGCCTCCTTTACTCCTTTGTTTAATAGAAGTGTGCACCGCATCATGGTGAAGTATTCTGCTGTAGTTTGCTCGGCATTTGAGAGCACATCAGCTAATAGCACATCAGCTAATAACCCCAGAAGTACCCGCCACAGAGCATTTGTCATTGGTTAAAAACTTGCAAGCAAGAATGGTTAAGATACAGATGCTTTCTCTGAGCCTTCTTATCTCCTAAAAAGACACAGGTCATTCTGACAGGTGAAACAAGTCCGGGCAAATATGCAACATTGATCTAATCAGCAGGAACGAGAGCAATATTTTCACTGGTGCTGCCTTTTACCAGCGTCATTAAAGGCTCCCATTACTCTTTTATTAGAGGTTCCCTCTCTTCCTTATCAGATTACAGAATGAACATAACTCACAGCAGTGATTTGATCTCTTGTTAAAGAGGATTACAGCTTTGCATTAACTCGGATTGACACAGTTTATAATTTGCTTGTTGATACTCAGGCGGGCGGCATCCCGTGTTTGACCCCCCAGCAGTGCTGAGGGGAAAGGACCCCCATATATCATCATTAAAGATGGCGTCCAGCACAGAGATAGGAGGCAAGGGGCCTTCCTCCTCCTCCGGTAATGTCAGAAAGGACAAAAGAAACATTCTCAAGTTCAAAGCTGAGACGTGGGCCAGAGTGTTAAAACTGGATTGGAAACTGTGATTGTTTCTTCTGTTTTTCCTGATTTGCTGCTGTTCGGTCTTATACAATTCTGGTGAATTTGCATTCTTAAATTGAAGCCTTGGTTCCAAGCAGAATGTAGAGTGATAAAAGCACATCTTCTAGAAGGAGATTGTAGATGCTGAACAGACAAATCTTTCCTCAAAATGGGGCTTCTTGACTAAAGTTCTCATTTCGGTTAAATTCCTATCATTTCTTCAAAGGATTGTGAATCCTCTTCCCCCCCCCCAAAGGGATCTTTCACATTCTTTAAAGTGGTTGTAAATATTTCTCTTAAGGACTTACTGTTTTTAAGTTCTGGCATTTTATTATTACTGCCTTTTAAAATACAGTATCATATAATAATGTATTAATCACAGCTAAGTATCCTGCAAGTGGGTAGGCAATAGCTAAATGTTTTTCACCTTAATTTAGATTAGGTCCTACATTTCCCACAATGATCACTGAGCCAACGTTAGGTTGCTATGATATGTAGACCATTTCTGTTTCTAAGTGCCTTCATCCTTTGCTCAGAGTTATCCACCCTAAGTCTGCTATCCTGTACCCTTCATGTACCTTTTTTCATTCAGTCCTTAAATCACTGAAGTGGTTGACATTATCTTCCTTTTATGATAAGAATACTGGGGCATAGGGGCGCCTGGGGGGCTCAGTGGGTTAAGCCTCTGCCTTCGGCTCAGGTCATGATCTCAGGGTCCTGGGATCGAGCCCCGCATCGGGCTCTCTGCTTGGCAGGGAGCCTGCTTCCTCCTCTCTCTGCCTGCCTCTCTGCCTACTTGTGATCTCTGTCAAATAAATAAATAAAATCTTAAAAAAAAAAGAAAAAGAAAAAGAAAAAAATACTGAGGCATAGAGCAATTAAGTAACTGGCCCAAGTTAAATAGCAAGTAACTAATGGAGCTGGTCTGTGCATTTGGGAATGTGAATTCAAACCTGCTGCTGTTTCCAAAGCATCAGCCAGCTTTTAGAAATGTCTAGAATGATGTGCCAGAGAGAAACTGATTCTCCCCATCCTCAATATACACATAAGAACATTTTCTTAATTAAAAACTTGTTTTGGGGGTGGGCAAGAAAGACTTATTTGGATTAAAACAATTTTTTCTTCTCCTTTTCTTCTTTTAAAATAGAGAAGCTTTTTAAAAGGCTGGGGGTTGGGACGCCTGGGTGGCTCAGCTGGTTGAGCGGCTGCCTTCGGCTCAGGTCATGATCCCAGCAACCTGGGATCGAGTCCCGCATCGGGCTCCTTGCTCGGCAGGAAGCCTGCTTCGTCCTCTGCCTCTGCCTGCCTCTCTGTCTGCCTGTGCTCACTCTCTCTCTCTAATAAATAAATAAAATCTTTAAAAAAATAAAAAATAAAAGGCTGGGGGTTGCCTAACAAGTCATTCACATCTTAGTATGAATCACTGAACTTCTGGACCTGCTCTTATGCTTACACCATTCATCTGGTTACAAAGACCCTAAACCGTATAGGCAGCTTTGAAACCTGAGTTAGAGTATTCAGGTAGCTTGCCCTTACCGTTCTACCTCTGCCATATTCCGGTACTTGTCACCTTTCCTTAGAGACCGTATCTTCTTTTTTATCCTAATGAAAACAATACATGCATATGGAAGGAAATTTAGAAAGTACAGAAAGCACAAAGAAAAATTCATCTGTTATGTGCTATTGAGATTGAATGTTAATACTTTATGTTTTCTTGCAGAATTTTTGTGTGTATGTGTTTTATAAAGGTCTATATCTATTTTTACATATATATGTTTGAATCTTTCCTGGTTAACTTCATGTTATAAGCATTTTAACACCATTAAGTTTTTTAAAGACATTATAATAACTTTATAATATCCAGTTATGAAATACTGTTGGACATTTAGGTCATTTCTGTTTAAGTAATACTGCAATGAACATATTTGTACAGAAATCTATATTTTAAGTCTTGCTGTGTCTTTAGAATGGATCCTTAGAAGGGCAGTTCTTGGGTCAGAAGCGTAACTTTGTCATGATTCTCGACCAGTGGTTCTAATTTACATGCCCCTGCTCCCTTGCCTGCTGAGGCTTGTCATTACACCTTTGGTAATATGGAGGGTTATGTTTCAAAAGTATTTTCTGTTTTGATGTGCTAAAAGTTACTTACTTTTTTGTAAGTTGATAACAACTGACGGACACTTTACTGACCTATGCTGTGTTAGGCACTGAACTAAGTGATTATTTTCTCGTATAATAGTAAACTTGATTATTATTATGATTATTTTCTCGTATAATAGTAAACTTGAAGAGTCCGTGTATTTATTAATCATTCATGTTTCTGCTTTATCATTTCATTTTTCTTTCGGGTTTTAGTTTTGCTTTGCAATTTGTATGAATTTTATTATGATTATGTATTATGGTTCATATTTTTTGAAGATTTTTTCCCATTTTGCTTGCCTGTTAATATATGTTCAGTGGTCTGTACTGTCTGTCTCTCTTTTTGAGTCAGACTATTTTTTACACTCCCCACATGGACTGTTGCACCAACAGTCTCTTAACCACCCAGTCTGATCTAATCAGGTGTGTGTGTCTTGCCAGGTAAGACCTTCCTAGAACACTGCTTCAAGCATGCTCGTCCTCATTGTCTATAGAATTGAACCAGTACTCTCGACCCTGCGCCTCAAGGCTTTGCTCCCTTTCTCCCCTCATCATGTTTCAGTATGCACCCTTGTGCTGTCCCCACAACACCTACCCCCCAACCACTCCTTGCACTCTCCTCTCTTCATTCTGCTTACTTAACCCGGGGTGTCTCCTCACCTTCCCCACCTTGGTCCCTGCCTGTTGGGATGTTCATAGTCCTTGACAACACTAGCCTTTCCCGGGAGATTCCCCATTTCATACTGAGCTGGGGGGCTCACACTTCCCTGAACCCCTACTCTATTTGTTCTCCATTAATGCTATTTATTACAGCCCACAAAATTGCTTGATGGGGGTTTTCTTCTCTCTAGAACACTTAACTTATGGGGCCCCTGGCTGGCTCAGTTAGAGAGCATGTGACTCTTGATCTCCAGGTCGTGAGTTTGAGCCCCACATTGGGTGTAGAGATCACTTAAATAAGTAAACTTTGGGGGGGGGGGGAAGAACGTTTAACTTGTAAGTCAAAGTAGTGTGTATATGTTTACTGTAATCCCATATTTGGTTTTGTATCAGAGTTTTAAGCTTATACATTTGGAATAATGTATTTTGATTCTAGTTCTATCTTGCCTTATTGTATAACATTTTGGTAGCACGAGTATTATTTGCAAAACCATATAATGTCCAGCTGATGTCAGGCTCTCGAAGCTAGTGCCTTTTGCCCTGGCGCTCAGACGGCACGACGCAGAGGAGGGTTTCCTCTGTGGCTTCGTCTCCTTCTTTACAAAGCCAAAATAATCCTTGCTCATGAGAGTCTCGAGGACAAAATGTTCTTTAAAATTTTTTGTTTCTGAGGACTATTTTAAATGTAATCTGTGCAAAAATGTAAATAAAGAAAATGTATGTTTACACATGGGTAAATACTGTATCATCCCTTTGCCTTCAGCACAAACATACCCATTTCTGTGCAAACCTGAAAAAAGTTGGCTGTAGGTTTTCTGTCTGAAATGTCTTTAAAGGCTCTCAGCTTATAAGTCTATTTACAGTTTGCTGGTAAGACTGTTTTTGCAAACAGTCCTATAAGACAGATGAACGAATGTTTTTGCCTCTCTTACCGAAATCTCCAAATCCTCTAACTCCACTAATATCCTTTCCCCAGCTCCCCTAGCACCCTGTACCTGTCCAGATCGGATACTGTGCTTGCTGCTTGGTTGTGCCCCTAGTTAGCTATGGGTTCCCTCTCCAAACCAAAACACGGCACCGCTCAAGCGCCAGTTCCATATTTTGTTCTTAGCCCTTGGCCATGTTGGAAGAGCACCAGAAATGAAGAGTCTAGCTCTGGGACTTCTTGTTCCCAACCCTTTACGTAGAGAGTTTTTGAGGTCATTTTTATGGAGGGTGAACGATGGGAAAAGATCTTTCATGAGCACTCTTGAATTTCTATCACTTCCAAGAACACACACCATGAACTTTGTATTCCGTAGGAGGTTTCCTCCTGTCCATGTTGGCTGTGGGATCTACACTGGGTCTGTTTTCTGGTGGCCTGCCTACAAATTATTAGTTACTATGGAAACAAGGAGACTGTAGACAGGGCTCTGTGATGACCAGTTACAGCTTAGGTCGGTTTTTTGGACTGCTTTCGGGATTCGGGATTCGTGTGGTTTAAGAAGAAAACAGTGTAGAATGGATTCTGGAGGTGCATTATTAGCAAGGTGTCACAGACCCTGGTTACCTTTGTTATTTTTAGTGTTGATAGTAAGTGTCAAACCAAAAAAGGATATTTAGATAAAGGGCATTGCCTCATTGTAGTTTGAGTTCAAGATGCTGGGACGTGCTGCATTTGTAATGGGAAGCTATTACTAACTACCCTGGAAATGAGGTCTTGAATGAGCCATAACCACACCTTGTGTTTTATCCATTGTCTCCCTCTGGGGAGCAGAACACTTTATAAACATTAACTCTTTTACCCTCTGGGCACCTCCACTTAAAAGGTAAATAAGACTGAAGGCTCTTTCTCCTCCAATATAGATGAGGCAGCATCAGCCCAGTGAGGGAAATTACTTGATCAGAGGCAGGAGAGGCTTTAGTAGCCTGAGGTGTTTGGAGTCCTAGCAGTGGACCTGGACAGCATGGCGGCCGCTGACACCCAGGAGACTGCCGCTCTGTATGGTTCCCCTTTCTGCTTCTCAGCCTGGTGGGGGCTGGGCCTTTGTCTCACGTGGAATGTGAGATGCTGCAGAGACGCACGATTGTTCTTCAGAGCTTTGTGCTCCTTTGTAAGAAAGAAGAAATCGATACACATTTTCTCCTACACGCACTTGGCAGTACTCCGCCGCCTCACCTACCTCCCGGGCCTGCTGAGGAGGCACAGCTGTGCAGCAGAACATATCCCACCAGCTGCCTGGGGCAGAGATGCAAACCATCATTTTGCACTTAGCAGTTAGGCTTCTTAAAACCAGTCTTCTAGCTGGCCAAGGTCATCACACTGCTGGCTTTGGTGACTGGCTGGTGACCCAGCTTGGGGGAGATGCCCTGTTGCGGACACCCGGAGGCTGTGGGGTCCTGGTTACTGCTCCTAGGGAAAGTTGACGTGGCAGATGTCTGGGACAAACCTTTTTTTTTCCCCAAATTTCCCATTTACAGAGAAGAGGAAGAAGTAATTCTTTGAAGGATCCTACTAGAACCCAAAAAAGATTGACAGATGGAGGGCATCTGCTTTCATTCTATCAACTAATATAAGTAAACTGTTCAAGCCAGAGCTCTGTCTCAGGGTGTATTTTATTTTTGAATCAGAAAATGGGGTATGGATACCTGTAATTCGGAGCTACCTGCCATTAAGCACCTAAGTGTGGGACAGTGAATGACAAAGATTTTGCTGTCATTATTAACGGATGGTGGTTTAGGTGACAGCCAGCATAGCCTTGCAGGGCCAGGGGGCACAGTGCCTAGGTGAGGGTGTCAGAGCCCAGCCATGGTGCTTGTTAGAGCCGAGGGCATTGATGAGATTGCCAGGGGACGGTGGGAGAGGCCAGAGAGGAGGGCAGAGAACAGGAGCTAGAAGGTCTACGCTCCCAGCCAGGAGGAATATGAAAAAGACAAAGAGGGAGGAGGAGCAAAGGAGAACACAACATCCTTGCACCCCAGGGCAGAGAGTATCAGGACTTGGGGGTTAGCAGCTAGGAGGCTGGCCTCGAGGGCGCACTGGTATCTTATACCCCTCCTTCAGGGTTGGCACCTGGCGTTTGTATGCTCCTTGGTCACACTCTTTTTGTTGGGAGTTGTACGGGGCTTTCTAGTTAAACAAGTTCTCCTGCCGATCACCAGGCGTCACAGAAACCCTTGCCGAAACTGTGGATTGCCAGTAAACACCTTCACTAATTTCCATGTGTTCTGACCCCCAAATTAGGATTTCAACTGGAGCTGAGAGATGAAGCACACGCCGCCCCCCCAGGCACTGGGTCGCGGGGCAGCAGCCTTGATAGGGACACAAATGTAACTCGCATGTCAGTCTCCCCAGTGCGGTTGGAGGAAGTGATTCACATCTAAGCAGTGAAGCATCCCCCGGCTTTTAACAGGAGCTGTGAGAGGGGCTGCTTTTGTACAAGGAGCTTCATCTTCCTGAAGCCGGCAGTCACAAAACCGTAAACACAACACCGGCCAACTCTATTGCCGGGATCGCGGGGGCCTGACGTTAATATTAAACATCTCCAGCAAGGCAGAGAGCTCTGCAGCCCAGCCACAGAATAAAAATAAATAAAAATAAAGAGAAAACCCTGCTAAAAGCGGTGAGATGATTTGTCGTCTTTCCTGAGCGAGGCCATTTGTCTTCTCTCGCATCAAATCTGTTATAAAACAGTCAAACTGTGAAAGTGGAAATCATCCCAGGAATATGGAATATTAATGCACAGGAAGGGAGGCCACATCCCTTTTGTCTAGAGTGCCAGTGTCATCTCCCATCCCCGGCCACCACCAACCCTTTTAATGCTAGTCCACCAAGGTAAATTATTTTTCTTTAGAAAAATTTGAAAGACTTAAAGCTGGTGGTAGGGATGACAGAAGTTTCAAGTGTTTGTCTTCCTTTGTTCAAGCAAAGTGAGTGTAGCTGACTTGGGACCCAGGAAGGAGTCCGAGCGAGGAACCCTGTGCAGATTTGGCCCTCGTGCCATCTCTTCCTGTCCTTCTTCCCTTTCCTTACTTTCCCTAGTCTTTCAGTTCCTTCCTTTGTTTGGGCCCTCAACCCACTTCTCTGAACATTTATAAATCTCCAGTCTGTCTGATCTTTAGGAGACAGGCCAGAGGCCACATGTCACCATCTGTAATTTAAAGCTGCAGAGCTAAAAGCATTTGCAGAGGTTTGAAGGACCTAGTTCTGACCCGACCAAAAGAGCGAATTGGAACAGACCTTCTAGAGTCTCCTTCAAGCACGGGGAAGATGGTGATGAGAGCAGACACACTAGGTAATTTACGGATGCAGTTTGCTGGAAGCCAAGCCACTGGCCGAGGCCTTAGAACTGTGTCGTGTACTGCCACCTCGTGGCGGATTCGGGCAGCTGCTTGGAGACTTGCCTTGTCCCCAGATTTAGGTAATTAGCCATGGATGTGGGCATCCTCCGAGCCTGTCTACTTTGCTCTAACTTGATCCTGTTAAGAAATAAGTCTAGGTAAAAGAAGGTTGCTTTCTTTTCTTTTTACCTTTCTTGGGTGCGAGGGGAGGGCCGTGTATGTGTGGGCGGGGTTTGGTATGGAATTGTGATGAGATTTCAGGAAAGGAACCTGTGATCCACTTTTTGTTGCCAGGGGATGTTGGGAGGAGAGCAAGGAAGAGTTAAGGGCTGACCTCCTGGATACCTTCAGGAATCCTAAATTTTCCACTGTCATATCCTCTGTGTTGTCCTAAGAGCTGCATGTGTCTCTTCCCTTGGCTTGCATCTCTAACAGTCCCGTCTTGGAGACAGGTTCTAGCACATGTCCCTGCCTCTGATGTTGTTCCTGGGACTGGTTAGGGTTTAACTCTCTGCCTCAGCCCCCAAAGAGCAGTTGCTTGCCATGTGGATTGGTTTATTTCCCCTGCTAAGTCACAGAAGCATTTCTCAAGCACCTTTGTCTCACCTGTAAAGTCACTGATAGAGAGTAGAATGGCTTTGGATCAGAGAAAGCAGAGGGAATGAAAGATTAAAGGAAGGTACCATCTTGTGTCTCATGTTTTGAGGAGCTGACCACAAAGCGTTCAGAGGGTCAGGCTCCGGAAGTTCCCTTTGTTTGAGGTCACTGGTGTGTGTCTAGCAAGAATTGGCAAGATGTCTTGTTGGGTCCCAATCAGGGAGAGCCGAAGCCCCGTGAGGGCAGGGGAAGTGTGCGCTGAGGGCAGTGAGGGGAGGGAACCCTGTCCTGCCCACTCTGGACCAGCAGGGCTGCGCTGGGCAGGGAGGGCGCAAGGGCCTGAGCGTTGGGGCCTCTCCTGGCTTTTCTCAGCGGGAAGGAACGGGCTCTCTGCACCTCATGAGGAACAGATCTGGTTCTCAGAGGGCCTCCAATCATTAAAGCGCAGCTGCGGGACGAGCGGTCCATGGAGTCTGTGTCTGGGCTCCGGCGGTCCGGGGGCCGGTGGGCCACAGCTCCAGACCAGCCCAGCAGGCGCTTCTGCTCTTGCTTGGGCCTTGCTGGCTGCCCCAGAACCAGACGAGGCTCACGTGGGGCCTTCAGGGGGCTGGTGTGAGGCGGGGGCCCCCCTTCATCGTGTTTGTCAGCCTCCGCGGCTCTAGGAGGTCAGCTCTTCCCAGAACACAAAGGTGAGGGAGGGCCAGCGGCGGTAGCTTCACCAGTGACTCTCCAGTGCAGGTGTCTGTCACCCGAGCCCCAGCCAGTCCACAGAAGTTGCTGTTCCCACGCTTCCTGCACTGACCCCTAAGAATTTGGGTTCATGCGGATTCCGTGGCGGGAGGAAACTGTCTTGTGTGCTCCTGCATCCTGTGGTTCTCCCATGGCCACACAGGGAGCCAGTGCCAGGTGAGGGGTGGGGGCACGGGCTGTGTGGGGACGGGGCCGGTGCAAGGAGGAAGGGCCACGACGCACCCTGGGATGTGTCTGGGTACTCAGGAAGAGCCCCCCACACACACACCACAAAGCAACAAATGAACAATTTCAGATTAGTCAAGGTCAAATGACATGTGTGAGTCTAATCGGGAGAGCAGCACTGCGGTCTCCAGCGGCCCGTTTGGAGGCCCAGCTCGCAGCCCCGACTGCAGCACTGGCTCGGAGAGTGCCCTGTGCTTTGCTCTCTGCCTGCCTCTGGCCATGGGGACAGACGGGTAGACCTCGGGGCTGGCTCCACAGCTTTGAGGTCTGGGGACAACGTAGTGCGCCTCCTGGACCCGGGTGCTGCAGGCCCCTGACCTGGCGAGTTGAAAGGCCGCACAGATCCTGTGCAGGTGTGATGAGCCGCTTTGCGCCGACTACCCCAACGGCAGCATGGACGACTCTGGTTTCTGTCACAATCAGTGGGAGGAACATAGGGAGAACTGAAAGGAGCGTCTGGGGCGGGGGACACACGTGGGGCTGCAGTCTCCCCGTGGGTGCTGCCTGTCCCCACCTCACCAGGCTGCTCCAACCTCGCCCTCCACCCCAGTGACTGCACTCTGTGGCCCCCTCTGCTGCCATACTTTGAGTCTCTTCAGAAGAATCGGGTCATAAATAAGCCGAATTCTAACACACACACACCTGTCTTTATGGAAAATGGCTGCTAATCCATGATCATTTTTTTTCCAGAAACAGGCTTTATGATAATATAGTAAAAATATTAAATTAGAAAATGCCTCACTAAGGGTTATAAAACCTTACTACACTAGAGATAGGTAATTATCCCCTCTACAGCCTAAATGACAGTTTAAAAGAAATAAAAATGTTAGTGCTCATTACTTGCTTTTGTAGGTTGCAATAAAGGGTAAGTTAAATTTTAATTCAAGGAAGGGCCCCTGCTATCGACCTTCTACCTTAGGTCCAAGTCTTGTTAATTACTCCGTAGGTTATTCTCCTGCGTGATACGGACATTAATACATTTTCCACAGTGGACATTCCCACTGGCCAGTGAGGCCAGGAGTGTGGGGGAAGGGTAACAGGGGGGACGGTGTTTCAGCTCAGTGATTCAAATCTTGATTCTTGAAGTGATAGGGAGCAGGAATTATGCTTTTTTTTTTTTTTTAAACTAAGTTCATTATGCATAGCCTTAAGGGGACCTCAAGTATTAAACTATACACTTACCCTAGAGAATCAGATGGAGACAAGGTTAACCTGAAGGATTGATAGTTGAGCTTCTCTGCATGGCTAAATCCCGATTAGGAAGGATGCTGCGGGGGGAGATGTTCCGAGTGGCAGAAGGCAGTCCAGCCCTCTGTCCCATGGTGCCTTTTTATCACCCAGTTTTACTTTTAGTTTTGTTTTCCTCGGGATGGGGAAAGGGATATGGACAGGTTCCTTTTCTGTGAAAATGCCTTTCCCTTTCCCTCAGCACTGGCACCATGTCACGTGCGTGTGCACGTGTGGGGGGAGGGGACGCTGTGCTTCGGGCCCTAAGTCTTCACGCTGGGGTGTGCAGAGACTCCCCAAGGGGAAGGGACAGACACATTTTTTGGGAATCAGTTTCCAGTTGTGTGCTCTTACCCCACTCAGGGTAAGAGTGGGGCGGCTGGAGAATGCACCTAGTCCGGGGTCTCCAGTCTCACCTCTCACAGCGCCCCCCACCCACTGAGCAGCCCGCCGTGCCCCTCCTCTCTCTGACTTGAAGGGTTCCCACCCCAGGCACCGAGCGGGGGCGTGCCTCACAGCACTGAGGCGGGCGGGAATTGAGAACGGAGGGCGCCAGCACCAGGTGACAAGGCCCTGTGGCTCCGAGGGTTCCAGGGCTTTATTTCCGACAAAGCTGCAAGACAACCTAATTGAGCTGTCAGCTGGCACATCATTAAAACAGTTTTTGGTGGTAGATCACTATGTGATGTTGGGGGGCAGGTAATTCAGAAGGAATCAAAAGAACTGGGGGACGTTGCTGTCACAAAACTCCCCTGTCCCCATCTGCTTGTCCACGTGATGAAGTTTCTCTGCACTTGCGTCTGCAAAAACTGACAGAAAAAGCCTGGATGCTGAGCGTCCTTTCATTCTGGCGATAAATACTGTTCACCATGAGTGCGTGACTGGCCCCGTCCATATTATGAAGACGTGCAGTTCCAGCAATGTTTTACACAGTTACCGTAATAAATTTTCACCAAAATTATAATACATTTTATTTAACTGTTGTTGTATATGTCTGTTGTATCCCGATAATAATTGTGTAATAATGACAGAATCCAGAAGTACTTTTTTAATTACTTAAAGCCTTACGGTGTCAAGAAATGAAAATATTTTCAACTTCTGAAATTTCATAAAAAGTGTTTCAATTTGCATACTTATTTTTTGTGGCCAAGAAGTATAATAGGGTGATCAATAAAAGACTTTCAAGCATAAAACAATTAGGACAAAAATCTGTAGGGAAAAATCAAATGGAAATACAAGTTTAAGAAAGGAAAGAAAGCTATAAAATTGCCAAGTGGAAGAGTATGTTTATATGTTATTTAAGTGAACAATGATCGGTTTCAAGGCAGGATGGCGCGAACATCCCACCGGGTGCTTTACAGAAGAAATGAGAGAGTTTCATTCCAGAAGTTAGTACTCACAAGACTCTGATAATTATGTCCTTTGTGACTAGTAAATTTATTGAGAAAAACCGTGTGTGTGAGGGGGCTGCGTGGTGGTGTAGAACTCTTGCAGGAGGTGGGCAGACAGATTTGGGGCCTGGGCTGCGGCCGCGTTATCCCCCTGCCCGCCCCAGAGGCCAGCGCAAAGAGCCTCTGCAGGGAACCACGTGCTGGAGCCTCACAGAGCAGACCAGTAGTTGGCGCTGGGCAGCTTCATCCTGGAGGTGATTTTGGGGGGGTGTGGTGTCCCGTTGGGGCTAAGAAACAGCGGGGCGAAGGGGGAACAGGAACATCAGTTGGAGGCTGTCACCTTACTCTTGGCCAGTGATGGTGAGACTGGAATCGGGGGCGCTGGGTGGGAGCAGGGGAGTTTAAGATGCTGTGGGGGAAGGCCCAGAGCTGCAGTGACATTGGAGGTCTTAGATTGGAATCATCCCTTCCTCTTCGTGTGTGTGTGTGTGTGTGTGTGTGTGTGTGTGTCTCAAACTGTTTTAAAAGATCCCAGACCCCTTAGCCTTCCAAGTTGCTTTGCCACAAACAGCTGCATATGTTTGTCAGCTTTGTCCACCTGAGTGTGAAATGATGTTCTATCAAAACATGGGTTTCAGCATTTCACTCGGCGCTCCTGACACGTGAACCCTGCTGCAGCCGGTAACTGGCGTGGGGCCGGGCACTGAGCAGAGGCCCTTGGTGGCGGTAATGACGGGAGCCGGTCTGGCGAGCGGGGCCCTCACCAGCCTGCACAGCCCTAAAGCCAGACTATCCTTTTTGTCCTGGCCTCTCCCCTCCATGCCGTTTCATTTTGTGTGTGGAAATGACCAGAGAGACTTGTGCTTATGGGCAAATAGGCCACCGTGAGATCCCGGGAAGCTTGCGCTGGGCCCAGCTGTCCTCCGGGTGATGGAGCTGGTGATTTGGAAGCCTCAGCCTCTGGAAGGGAGGCCCCCTGCCTCTTGTTGGCCTCTGGTCCAAAGCGCCTTCCACCCAGCTTGTACTTGTGGGCTGGCCAGTGCAGGCTGGCAGGTGTGCATGGCCGGAGGAACAAAAGAGCAGAGCTCCAGGTGAGGCTGTGGCCCTTGTCTCTGGGCCGCAGATCTGGTCCACAGCTCAGAGGCAGCTGCTGGCGAATTCTTGGGTAAAATCTCTGTGATCATCCTGGAGACCTGCTGTTTGCACACCTGCACTTCTTTACCTGCCTTGTGGTCCCCAACACGAAAGGGTCAGGCTTCATTCTGGGCGACTGCGGTTTCTTCTTTAGAATTTTTCCTTTTCTAGAAGTCTTAATGTGCTTCTTTTATTGCTGGACTTCCTCACGATGGTACCTCTGTTTCCACCTACCACCCTCGCAAGATGACTTCATACACAGACTGAGAAGTTTTTGTGTTGCAGCCTTGTTAACCCGAAATAGCTGTTTGAAGGGTGGTGGTTTGGTGTTTTGTTCTGTTTGGAAAGTCAGGTTTGCCGAAGATGGCTCTCGGGTAATGAGGGAACTTTCATAAGCCTATTCTCTCAGCCAGCATGGCAGGCTGTCTTTTAGGGTGAGCTCTTGAAAGTAGAAAACAGAGCAGACACAGCTTTCTCGTGGAGTCATTCCCTGGCTGGCCTGTGACCATAGCTGTGTGTGCCTGGCCTCCCTCTGTGGGGATTAGTGGCACGACCTTCCTGCAGGGGCAGCTGTGGGTCCCCTGCCTCGGCTGACCCTGTTTCCTCCGTGGCTCGTCACCCTCCTCACATCTCCGCAGGGGGAATCTGCGCTCTCTGCGCGCGGGACCGTGTTTGGGTGCTCCCATGACAAGGGCAGGAGAGACCCCAGCCCGCCTCTTTTGAGATTTCCAGGTCTTGACGGAGAACGTGGGCTGGGTGGGTTGTTGTGTGTGTGTGTGTGTTGCACTTGACAGCAGAAAAAGAGGTTGGAAAGGAGACTTTATTTTCAAAGACCCAAGACCCTGGCATACTATCATTTTCTGAATTTCGAAGTCCAGCTCTAGAAATAAATTAGCCAATCGAATTATTTATTAGATTGAAAATAGATAAAAGGGGCCAGGGGAGTGGGGGAGAACCTTGGTTCCACCACCAAACAGCTGCACATGTGATAGTAATTGGAATCTTGTTGCCAGGTCATTTTCATTGTTTTTCAAGTACTGCCAAGTCCAAGAAAATGTATGAAAACTAAATCATATCCCCCTACATCCCATGTCTGATTGAATCCTCCTCGTCATGCGGCAGTCTCATACATCCTATTAAAATATTCAATCTTGTTTTCTTACTTGAAGAGCCTGTCTGTAAAGGGCAAACTTATAGAAAACTCATTCCTTGGAGACAGGTATCCAGCCACACCGGACTATTTACATATTTTACTATTTGATTGGCTGCTTCTGGGTTTTACCTTCCTTTGCATTTGTGAGTAAGGGCTGTGGGATGCATTTTTAATTACCAGGCTGTGTTGGCCATTGAAGAAACCAAAGGGACATTTCCTGGCTTCTCAGTTCTTGTTGAACCTTGAAAAGGGAACCAGTGTATTTACCAATTTGTTTTGTTTGTCTTCTAGGACTGAGTTGTATCGATCTCTTTTTGGGCAGCTCCACCCTCCTGACGAAAGCCAAAGGGACTGACCGCACCCGCCACTCTTGCTACAGGCCCGAGGCGGGAACCCGGACACATGGACAGGCGGACACATCGTGCGCTGGCTCGCCAGCCCCAAACACAGGAAGCCGTCAGCCCATGACTTTGGGCTAGCTGGGGAGTCCTGGGCAGGTGGGGGATGTAGAGCACGTGCCTAATAAGACCCAGGAAGCCTGGAGTCAAGTGTCCATGTCCCCTGTGCTTCAGTTTGCTGGGGACCCGCGCCCCATGCTCGTTCACCATCACAAATAAACCGTGTTGTTACGGCCACGGCCACGCACATGATGTCTTAGGCAGCACGGAGTCAGTCGGCTTGAGAGAGCTGGTAGAGGGACAGGTTTATGGAGGACGGTTTTCACTTTCTTTCCAGTCACACAGCCTCCTCTCATGATACAAAGTTCGTGGAAGCCAGGATGCCGCTTACTGGGCAGGTCATGTTTGGCGATGGCTCATGGCTCTGAGGAGCAGGGAATCCCCAGAAACCTATGAACTGTGCCCAGGAGACTCTGTTACTTGGAGGCATTCGCCTGTGTGTCACAAATACAGCTCCCTGACTTCTTTCTCGTTTCCTCCTCTTCCCCCTGTAGATTTCTTCCACAGCCCTTTTCCAGTCTCACCATTCCTAAATCACTTTATTGAGATGAGCTCTGGTGTAAATCCAGCAGGAGGAAATGATTCACTTGTTTTTCATGCAAAGGTCAAAAGCTGGAAATTAAATCCCCATAAGGGGGATTTATTGGCCTGCTGTGGTCAGTATGCAATGAAGATTATCTCGCATAAGCAATGTGTGTGTCCGGCGCTCGCTGCTGACCGCCCCTGGCTCCTTTGCCCACATCTTTACATGGAGCTGTGGAATTCGAGAAGAAACGCGCATTCAGTTGTGGTACAGAACTAGTCACTATTGTTAACGTCAGGTTCTGACACTGTTCTGAAATGTCAGAACCAAGTGACAGATTTGGGTACCCGGGAGTCCCACGTGTCGTACTGCCTCCGTGTCTGGGGGCCACGTGCAGGGCCTAGAGGCTGGGCTCCAGATGCAGCGAGTCCTGCGTGTGATTGGCCTCACCCTGTAATGTGAGCGTCAGAGCATCTGCTGAGCTCAGGATGGGCGGGACGGGGGAGGGGGGGGAGGTTTTTCCATCTCACATTAATTGGACCTTGGTATGTGATGATTTGTTTCTCTGGTCTCAGTACTTACCTCTTGGGCTTGACTGTCAGGGAAATGTTTAATTTTCAGTGTATCTCCAGCTACCCAAAAGATCAATCAACAGGAAACGAGTTCCCCCACATTTACTCCCTTCAAAATGATCACTTTTTAAAATGGAGAACATCCAATCCTGTCCACCTAGCCTGAGGAGCCCGAATCGTGCACATTAGAGCAGCAGTAAGTAACCTCCTAATACGGGACTTCCGGTGAGCCTGCCACTAAGCTCTGTTTCCTGAAGAGATCGAATCTTTGCCACAGTTACTCTTGACCTGATAAAGAAAAAGATTTAAACAGGCACTTCAAGATATTTGGAGTCCAACGTGTTTAATTAAAATGAATTAAAATCAGGAGAGATGAGAAAGGACAGAATTTTCAGTAAAGAGGCTTGCATTTTAAAATTCAGAAGACCACCCTCCTTCCAGCCAAGAACAAATTGGAAACTATTTTAATTGACACGGATACTGCAATTCAACTGTTACTAGAAAGACAGATTAGTTGATTGATTTGCATTTTAATAAAACTAATACTTTACATTTTGGTAGCTAATGCTGATTTTCAAATGAGGTGAGAACTGTTATCACGAGTTTCCATCCAGGGCCCTTTTTCAATGTTGACTGAAGCATTCCTCCCTTTTGTGTGGAGTTTGCTTATTTTCTTTTTGCCCAGCTGACTACTGCACACGCAAAGCCCGGGAGCCACCGACCTTGGAGAGCTCCCAGAAGGCTCGCAGCGGGGAGGGGGGGCCTGGCGGCGCCCCCCACCCACCAAGGGCTGGGAAGCAGGCAGTGGGCCCCTCCCCTCACGGCAGAGGACGGAGGCTGCTTTCTTGCCTTAGATTATTTTACCCTAACAACTAACTACAGAAAAGTAGAAGGGACAGGTAAGAAGTCCTGGCCAATATCCTGTTACCCAGAAATACCCGCCTCTCCGTGTTCACAGTTCAGTACTCCAGGGCCGTCTTTCCTGTCAGGGCAGCTGTGGTGTGGAGTGGCCCCGCCTGTTCTCCCCGCCCCCCACCCCGCCCCGGGGCAGCTGCAGGGGGAGACTTTGTTTTTACTTTAGACTATTTGAAATTTTCTACTCAGTCTTTTAAAAACAATGAAAAAAAAAAAATTTACATGGCACACCTTCCCCTCCACCTAACACCCCCCCCAAGTTGGAAACCACTGGTAGGTACATAGTATCCTGCATGTTAATATTAATAGTTTAGTGAAAGAGGGGCATGTAACTATGGAGCTCAGGGTCACGAGTTCAAGACCCACGTTCAGTGTAGAGGTTACTTAGTTCAGAGCCTCCTGGCTGGCTCTGTCGGTTAATCGCCTGATCCTGGATTTCAGCTCAGGTTATGATCTCAGGGTCCTGCGACTTATGAGTCCCATGTTGGTCTCTGTGCTTAGCAGGGGGTCTGCATGACATTCTCTCTCCCTGTCCCTCTGCCTTCCTCCTCCTTGTGTGCACTCTCTCTCTAAAATAAATCTTTAGGGGCGCCTGGGTGGCTCAGTGGTTTAAGCCTCTGCCTTTGGCTTAGGTCATGATCTCAGGAGATCTCATGATGTCCTGGGATCAAGCACTGGGCTCGCTGCTCAGTGGGGAGCCTACTTCCCCCTCTCTCTCTGCCTGCCTCTCTGCCTACTTGCGATCTCTATCAAATAAATAAAATCTTTTAAAAAATAACCTTATAAATCTTAAAAAAATAATACAGTAAGATTATTTCCATGTTTTACAAATACCTTTTAAGTCATTTAATTGCTAATTAAGAATTCCATTTGGGGCCTGTATCTTTAGCACTTAGCCAGATCCCCTGTAGTTGAACATTTAATTGTTAACTATTTGCCATTATGAATAATGTTACTGTCTAACATTTGTGCATAAAGCTCATTTATCGTCTTTTGAAATAATTATTTTTCGGGGCACCTGGGTGGCTAAGTCGGTTAAGCGTCTGCCTTCAGCTCTGGTCATGATGCCAGGGTCCTGGAATCGAGTCCAGCCTTGGTGCCCCCTGCTCAGCAGGGAGTCTGCTGCGTCCCTCTGCATCTCCCCCACTCGTGTGCATGCTTGCTCTCTCCCTCTCAAATAAATAAAATCTTTAAAAAAAAAAAAAAGATTTTTTTTTTTGGCATATATTTTTAGGAATAAAATGGATCAGGGGAAAGAAAGAGTCCAACGATTGGGAAGGCTCTTGATTCCTATTACGAAGGCTTAGTTCAGCAGCCTGTCCACTGCTGCCTCGCGGTAGGCCCTGTGGTTCCGCAGCAAAGGGTGTGGAGAGGCAGAGAGAAGACTGGCCCAGGAGCCTGATGCCGGGTTTCTTTCTTGCCCCCCAAGGAACGCTGCAGATCAGCGTCCTCCTCTGGGAGGGTTAAAGAGTAATGTGTTTGAAGATGCTCCCATGAAAGATGGAGAATCAGAAAGTGACACCATCTCCCTCTTCGGCCCCCATACCTTTTTTCTGCCCACTGGATGGAATATAATCTGCTCCACTCTCCCCTACAGTTTTAGGCTCTTGCTGCTTTCGGGGTCTTCATCCTGGGGATCTCTCAGGTGGGTTTCCCTCCCCTCCCGTGGCTGTGCACTCCTCCTCGCTGCTTGTATGGCCCTTGCTGGGTAGCCAGGGCCTCCAGAGGTCGCCGCCCAGGGGCATCATTCGGAAACCCTGAGAACCAGCAGAACACGGGAAAGTCCGCTGGAAGCCGACCGGCACCACACTGCGCATACCCAGTTTAGAAGCATCGTTTCCTCTCAGAGGTTGGTTTTCCTGGGTCCCCTGTACTTGCTAAGAGCTCTCCCAAGATCACCGCCTCTTCACCTCTCTGTTTCACCCGGAGGGAGCTGAGTTCGAGGCACTGAATGAATCCAAAGGTGACATCCGTCATCACCCTTGGAACCGCTCCCCAGGGACATAGCAGTCACTGTGTCCATGGAATGTGGTGATGCCAAGATCCAAGTCTCCCTGGGCCAGACTCACGAATGACGCAGCCACCCATCTCAGCAAACTTTGCAGACGAGCCAAAGGTCAGGAGGCCGGCGGGCCGCGGGTGTAGACGCGCAGCCGCGACAGGGCCGGGCTGTGGGCCGCCCCTCTGCGATGCCCTGCCTCTGCGGCCCTGTGTCCCCGTACTTACTACACCCAAATCCAAGCAGTGAGCCTCATCTCAAGCAGACGAACCTCAGTCTGTGTTTTTACTTTTAAATGTATGTATGTGCTTGGGTAGTGGGGGCCCTTGTGTGAGGAATTAATTACATTGCGCTTGCCTTACTTAGTCGTTGTTTTAAAGCTCATCTACCTTTCTTTCCATCTTTCTTTACTCTCCCTTTCTTCCTAATATCCCTCAAATAATTGCTCCTTCTCTGTTGAGTCCAGGCGGTGGGGGGGGGGGTCCCTGTCGCCCTATTGATTTGTATCCCCCACCCCTGCGCACAGCTGTCCCGGCCCCACCCCTGCTCTGGACAACGGGGCGGCGGAAGCGCGGAGAGGGTGCCCCTCACCAGCCTCGGGTTCCTCCCGCGCCCTTCGCCGGGTGGTCTGCCTCTAGAGTGCTGCTGCCCCAGAATTTATATCCCTGGGAAGTTTGCTGCTTTTATTTCCGTCGGTTCAGGGTTCTCCGTTCATTTGTCGAGGTCAAAGACACTGAATTCTCGGGAAAGAAAATTTTAAAACTTTAAAAAAAAGCACCAACCAACCAGCCACCAACAATCCCTCATCGCTGATAGGGTGGAAGAAGAATATAAGGTCCCCAACGGGCACGGTGACAGTAACACAAAAGGGTCCTTGCTCACCCCCCACCCCCACCCCACCTTCCTGTTTGTGACTGGATTGGAAATGAGCTGGGGCCCTCTGACTGGCAGGCGCCTGTCACGTGGTGAGGCCCTTCCTCCTCCTCCTGGCCTGTCCTTCCCCACCATAGGGGCTGCTGGGTTTATCTGGGGCCCGGGTTACCGGCTCCTACAGAGACTTGGGGGCACAGCTGAGTCCAGGAGTGGGGTGTGTGGCGTTCCCAGTAAAGCCCAGATAGGAACAGAAGGTGAAGCGAAAGAATCCTGGCCTAGAAATGAAACCTGCTAGGGTTTGACCTTGGGGAAGCCGGTTAACCTCGGGCCTCGGGCTCCTACTCAGCAAGATGAGGCTCAGCGGCGCTCCTCTCCGGCCGCTGTGTCAAGTAAAGGCAGATGCAGAGACTTGGGTTCAGCAAAGGCGCAAAGATGTTCACGTCCATTTACGCGGCTGTCCTGGACCTCGCGCCCTGTGCCAGGCCCTGGTGGAGGCTTAGCTCAGGGCTGTGGGAGCGGGTGACCCAGTCTCTGGGTGCCCGTCTCTTCCCCGGCTCTGGAGAGTTCTGCGTGCTCCAGCTTGGGTCTGACAAAGCCCTTAGCGCCTCTGGAACTGCCTCTGTTAATCCTGGCGGGCACTCCTGGGAGGCCGGGTTCCGAGCTCCTTTCCAGGCTTGGTACCACTTTCCAAGGTTCTAGCTCCCTGGGGTGAGAACGCAGGCTGACAGGAGGGCACTTCCCCATGGCCCCATAGTCTGGCCCAGAGTGCTGCCTCTGGCGACCAGGTGCGTGTTGGTAGGCACGTGTGGCTGATTCCGGAGCCCGAAGCCATAAGCCCCGCTGCCCGGTGATTTCTGCCCCTCCGCAGCCTGGGCAGCGTCGGGCTCCCAGCGTCCCACTCTCCCGTGGGGGTTCTGCGGCGCCCAGGAGAAGCCTCTTCTAGCCCTTGCTATGTCCAGAACATCTAAAGCAGTGCTGCCCAGTAGAACTTTCTGGGACGATGGGGCTGGACCTCTATCATTCTGCACACACGAGTCATTAGCTTTGGGCCCTGGCAGTGTGGCTGATGGCTTACTATGTCCAAGAGCTCAGGTCTAGACAACTTATCTCCCAACTGTTTACAAGTCATAGCAAACACCAGCATTGAAACGGAGTCTACTGTCAACAGATGGGGCAGCGAGCCCTGGGACAGAGCCTCCCAGTTTCGCCCACCAGGTACCGGAGCACAAGGGCCTGCTTGAGACTTTGGGGTGGCTGGGCTGTGACCTGGGGTACAAAAAGGGGGTGTGAAGGCAGTGGCTTCCTGCCTGGGTGCCCAGAGTGGCGGGGGGGGGGGGGGGGTTCCTGGGCGCTAGCCCAGCCTCACCTCTCCTCCTGAGGGATCAAGTGAGGAATGGACTCCCCACTGCCTTCAACTTATTCTCCAGTTTGACTCTTGTGTCCTTTAAAGTTGTAGCGCACTGCACTTGGTTTTAAGAGCTAAATGTAAGGCTAATATGGAACACTTTAAATGTGATAACTCCCGAGTTCACCTTGTTCGAGGAGATAAGCAGTAAGGAGCAGGTGCTTTTGAATTTACTTACCAGCATTTTAGCAGGCTCCTCGTCTGGCCTCACCCCCCCCCCCACCCGGGTGCTGTGATGTTCTCCGAGGATCTTGGGAACCGAGGCTTCCCCAGGCCCCGGGCCCACTGTTTCATGGGCTGACCTTGCTGGTAAGGTCAGGCCTTTGTTCCCAGCAGGGCGCGCAGCCCAGGTGTATGCACTTACGGGGCAGGGCTGGTGATGCGAGAGGAGCTCCCAGCTGCCACCTGGGGACCCAGCGCCCCCCCAACGCCATGACCGTGACCTCAAGACCTTGGAGCCCTGTGGAGGGGGTGCATTTTAGAGTCACATCCTGATCTTCCTGAAGGAAGGTAAGAGGGGACAAAAGGAAGCCCTAGTTCTCCATTACATAATTAAATGGAGGTTTTCCTTCCTGAAGGAGCAAAAAGAGGCCAAGGACAGCCTAATTGAAACCTCAAGATTGCTTCTCCAAGAGTGGCCTGAACAAATGGGCCAAGGTAGACTGCCACCTCTGGATGGCCGGATTCCACCCATGCCAAAGGGTCCCTGGTGCGCCCTGACTGCCCTCCAGCAGAGGGGGACAGTCTGTTTGGCCCGGGAGCCTCCCCTCTGCTTCCTGTTGGGAGAGGCCCTGGGGCTCCCTGGTCCAAACAGAAGAGCCGGTGCAGGAGCTACCTGTGTCCCAGCCCTCCGGCCCTCCCCACTCCCTGCAGCACACAGAGCTCCGGAGCCCGTCACCAGTGCTCGCCTCTCTCCAGCCAGGCTGGCTCTTCTGAAGTTGTTCCCTTCCAGAGAAGTGATGGTAAATAGCGGTGTTTTATTAATTGCAGATACAGCTGCTAATTAGAACCCAGGCTCGTGCTCCCTCTACCTGTTTATACACTTGCTCCAGAGTGGAAGGACTTTCTCCTCTCTCCTTCCCTCTCCCCCACCCCCCAGATGAGAATTTCAACTTTAAGACAAACAACTTCATTTACAAGTGTGTCTCTAATTAGCTGCAGAATTAGGAAAGCTGAGTTTTCCCCCATAGATCGGCTAAACCCTCGAGGGAGACTGGTGGAATAGAGAGAATCGCATTTCCAATTATTTTGTTGAATTGCTAATTTAGTTATTGTGCCTGGTGTAATTGTGATGGGTATTGGGTGTGCAATTCAATTTGTTTTAAATATTTGTGGGAAGGCTGATCAGTAATGGAGCTGACCTATTTTGTGGCCCAAATTGAGAAAAAAAGACTAAAACACAACAGCCACAGAGATATAGTTTGTTTCCATTTTTATTTTGATCTCTCTCATCCCTCTTAAGACCATTGATGCAACAAAAGGATTAAATTAAAAGATGACAGCACTTTGATCTTCTCCCTTTGAAAGCTCAACTGTCCTTGGTAGTTTAATATGCAGATATTTTAGGGTAGAGTTTTAGATGCGTCGATGGAGTTGAGGACTTCCCGCCTCCCATAATTGCATTTCTGTGTGTGCCTAGCCGTGGTCTGGGTGTGTGACTTTTGAATAGTGAAGAGCGTCATGGAGGTGGCCCCTGCTGCCAACGGTGCAAAGACATCCCAGCGCCGGGGCAGAAGTCCACGGCAGAGTCCAGAGCCCGTGTGGTCAGGAAGGCGCTTTCCCTGCACTGGCGGTGTGGCTCCGGGGGCCAGTGACCAGGATCCCCACCCAGGTGGCCCTTGCCTGGTGCTCTGCCAAAGACAGGCCCCGCTGCTGCCTGGTTGTGGGGTGGAGGGGGCTCTGCCTTTGTGACAAGCGTTAGGTGTGTGGTTCCTGGTTCCCTCCCTGCTGGCAGTGAGTCCAAGGGGAGCTCCTCGCTGGCCAAGCACAATCTGGCTACTTTAGGGTCTCCCCACAGGACTGGAGGCCTCAGAAACCGTGCTGGACCCCAGAACAAGGAGCCCTCTGCCCTGTTACTCGGAAATGTGTGGGTGGGTGCCAGGTATCCTTAAGGTCAGGGTTGCTTGCCGGTGACCGAGCCCCTTACCACCCCCCATGCCAGGCTTTTCAGGCACAGGGAAGGTGTGGTTGGGCTAGACCAGAGGGTGGCAGGCCAGAGTAGATTTTGACGAAAGGTAATGATAAATAAGATGGGTCATAGAAGCAGCTGTTTTAATGACTTTGATCCTAAAAGGATCATTTTGTAACTCAATTAAAAGTTGCCAGGGTCGGGGCACCTGAGTGGCTCAGGTCATGATCCCAGGGACTTGGGATCGAACCCTGCATCAGGCTCTCTGCTCAGCAGGGAGCCTGCTTCCTCCTCTCTCTCTGCCTGCCTCTCTGCCTACTTGTGATCTCTGTCTTTCAAATAAATAAATAAAATCTTAAAAAAAAAAAAAAGTTGCCAGGGTCCATTGCTGTGCTTAGCTGCCCAGTAGAAGTTTAGACTTCACGATTCGCATGTGAGAGCTCCCAGTGTGCTGGGTGGGGTGAGCTTCGGACACAGGTGGTCTTGGTTCTCTGGTCCCAAGATCCAGCTGGGTCCCGTGGGAGGACAGGCAGGAAGACCGTCCTCTCCGGAGCCATGCCATGAGCTAAATGTGAACACTGCCCTGGGCGTCGGGAAGGATCTCTGCAGGGAGAACCATGGGTGCTGGAGGAGGAGCTGTGGACACCGGTGCAAGGGCAGGAGGCAGGCATCTGGGTGTTGCTGGTGAGGTCCGTGCACTCCTGCCCTTTGCGAGTTATAGACTTTCACAGTTTTCATAGTGGGGTGTGATTTATGTACCATAAAGTTCACCCACCGCAAATGCCCAATTCTGTGATTTCTTAGTAAGTTTCTGCACCCATCAACCCACTTGAGTCTAGAACATTTTCATCAACCCAGCTCATAACTCCGTGCTGGTGTGCCGTTCCACAGGGTGGCTGATCTGCTCTGTGCAGCTTGGGAACGGTCTTTTCTGAGTGTCTCCTATAGGAAGAATCCTACCCTGTGTCGCCCGTGTGCCTGGCCTCTGCCACTGAGCATAAGGTTTATCCTCATCACAGCCCACATCGCTGGTTTGTTTCTCTGGACCGCTGCGTCCTCGCTCTGTGGCACCACATTTGGTTTATCTGCTCACCCATTTAGGAATATCCGAGTTATTTCTGCATCTCGGCTCTTGTGTGCAAAGTCGATACAAACAAACACAAGTCTTTGCGGGACATGTTTTTATTTCTCCTGGATAGATACCAAGGCATGGAATAGCGAGGCCATATGGTAAACTTATGTTTTACTTTTTAAGAAACTGCCAAACTGTCTTCCGAAGTGGCTGTACCACCTTGCATACCCACCAGCAATGTGTGAGTGTTCCAGTTGCTCCACATCACTGCAGATACTTGTTATTGTCTGTCTTAGGGTTCTTACCATTCTAGTAAGCAATGGACTCTTGTGGCTTTAATTTCTATTTTCCTAGTGACTGACGATGTGAGACAGTTATCACGTGTTTATTAGTCATCCATATTACCATATTACCTTCCTTGGTAAAATGTCTATTCAAATCTTTTGCTCATTTTTTATTTTATTTTTTTAAAAGATTGTATTTATTTTAGAGAGGTTGGGGATGGGAGGAGGGGTGGGAGCGGAAAGGAGAGGACAAGCAGACTCCCCACTGAGTACAGAGCCTGATTCAGGGCTCGAACTCACAACCCTGAGATCATGACCTGAGCTGAAATCAAGAGTCAGAAGCTTAACCAACTGAGTTTTGCTCATTTTAAATTGAGTTGCTTATCTTATTGTGTTATAAGAATTCTTTATATATTCTAAATGTAAATCCTTTATCAGGTAAGATTCGCAAAATATTTTCTCCTAGACTAGTTTTGGTACTTTTTATTTTCTTTCTTTTTATTTATTTATTTATTCATTCATTCATTCATTTATTTATTTGACAGAGATCACAAGTAAGCAGAGAGGCAGGCAGAGAGAGAGGAGGAAGCAGGCTCCCTGCTGAGCAGAGAGCCTGATGTGGGACTCGATCCCAGGACCCTGGGTTCATGACCTGAGCTGAAAGCAGAGGCTCTAAGGAACTGAGACACCCAGTCACCCCTCTTTTTTTCTTTTATTTTTTTTTTAAGATTTTATTTATTTATTTGACAGAGATCACAAGTAGACAGAGAGGCAGGCAGAGAGAGAGAGAGAGAAGCAGGCTCCCTGCTTAACAAAGAGCCCGATGCGGGACTCGATCCCAGGACCCTGAGATCATGACCTGAGCCGAAGGCAGCAGCTTAACCCACTGAGCCACCCAGGCACCCTCTTTTTTAATTTTCTTAATGCTAACTTTTGAATCACAAATGTTTTTAATTTTGATGGTGTAATTTATCATTTTTTTTTCTATTATCACTTGCATTTGGGAGGTCGTATCTAAGAAATCTTTGCCCAACTCAAGGTCACAAATATTTTCTCATCTGTTTTCTTCCAGAACTTTTGTAAAGTCTTAAAGCCTACATTTAGGCCTATAATCCATCTTGAGTTAGTTTTTGTCTATGGTGTGAGGGTCTAAAAATATAAATTTGCATATGCATATCCAGTTGTCCCTGTACCCTTGGTTGAAAAGACTATTTCTCCCCCCATCGAATTGCCTCAATTCCTTTGTCAAAAATCAATTGACTGTAAATGTGAGGATTTATTTCTAGACTCTTAATTTTGTTCCATACTATTTGCTTGATTTTATACTGGTAGAAGTTTTTATTTTTATTTTTTTTTTTTTAATTTTTTTTTTTATTTTTTTCAGCATAACAGTGTTCATTATTTTTGCACCACACCCAGTGCTCCATGCAATCCGTGCCCTCTACAATACCCTCCACCTAGTGCCCCCAACCTCCCACCCCCCACCCCTTCAAAATTCTCAGATCGTTTTTCAGAGTCCATAGTCTCTCATGGTTCACCTCCCCTTCCAATTTCCCTCAACTCCCTTCTCCTCTCCATCTCCCCTTGTCCTCCATGCTATTTGTTATGCTCCACAAATAAGTGAAACCATATGATAATTGACTCTCTCTGCTTGACTTATTTCACTCAGCATAATCTCTTCCAGTCCCGTCCATGTTGCTACAAAACTTGGGGATTCATCCTTTCTTTCTTTCTTTTTTTTTTTTTTTTTTTACAGCTTTATAAACATATATTTTTATCCCCAGGGGTACAGGTCTGCGAATCGCCAGGTTTACACACTTCACAACACTCACCATAGCACATACCCTCCCCGATATCCATAACCCCACCCCCTCTCCCAACCCCCTCCCCCCATCAACCCTCAGTTTGTTTTGTGAGATTAAGAGTCACTTATGGTTTGTCTCCCTCCCAATCCCATCTTGTTTCATTTACTCTTCTCCTACCCCCTCGACCCCCCATGTTGCATCTCCTCTCCCTCATATCAGGGAGATCATATGATAGTTGTCTTTCTCCGATTGACTTATTTCACTAAGCATGATACCCTCTAGTTCCATCCACGTCGTCGCAAATGGCAAGATTTCATTTCTTTTGATGGCTGCATAGTATTCCATTGTGTATATATACCACATCTTCTTTATCCATTCGTCTGTAGATGGACATCTAGGTTCTTTCCATAGTTTGGCTATTGTAGACATTGCTGCTATAAACATTCGGGTGCATGTGCCCCTTCGGATCACTATGTTTGTATCTTTAGGGTAAATACCCAGCAGTGCAATTGCAGGGTCATAGGGTAGTTCTATTTTCAACATTTTGAGGAACCTCCATGCTGTTTTCCAGAGTGGTTGCACCAGCTTGCATTCCCACCAACAGTGTAGGAGGGTTCCCCTTTCTCCGCATCCTCGCCAGCATCTGTCATTTCCTGACTTGTTCATTTTAGCCATTCTGACTGGTGTGAGGTGATATCTCATGGTGGTTTTGATTTGTATTTCCCTGATGCTGAGTGATATGGAGCACTTTTTCATGTGTCTGTTGGCCATCTGGATGTCTTCTTTGCAGAAATGTCTGTTCATGTCCTCTGCCCATTTCTTGATTGGATTATTTGTTCTTTGGGTGTTGAGTTTGCTAAGTTCTTTATAGATTTTGGACACTAGCCCTTTATCTGATATGTCATTTGCAAATATCTTCTCCCATTCTGTCAGTTGTCTTTTGGTTTTGTTCACTGTTTCCTTTGCTGTGCAAAAGCTTTTGATCTTGATAAAATCCCAAAAGTTCATTTTTGCCCTTGCTTCCCTTGCCTTTGGTGATGTTCCTAGGAAGATGTTGCTGCGGCTGACGTCGAAGAGGTTGCTGCCTGTGTTCTCCTCGAGGATTTTGATGGATTCCTTTCTCACATTGAGATCCTTCATCCATTTTGAGTCTATTTTCGTGTGTGGTGTAAGGAAATGATCCAATTTCATTTTTCTGCATGTGGCTGTCCAATTTTCCCAACACCACTTATTGAAGAGGCTGTCTTTGTTCCATTGGACATTCTTTCCTGCTTTGTCGAAGATGAGTTGACCATAGAGTTGAGGGTCCATTTCTGGGCTCTCTATTCTGTTCCATTGATCTATGTGTCTGTTTTTGTGCCAGTACCATGCTGTCTTGATGATGACAGCTTTGTAATAGAGCTTGAAGTCCGGAATTGTGATGCCACCAACTTTGGCTTTCTTTTTCAATATTCCTTTGGCTATTCGAGGTCTTTTCTGGTTCCATATAAATTTTAGGATGATTTGTTCCATTTCTTTGAAAAAAATGGATGGTACTTTGATAGGAATTGCATTAAATGTGTAGATTGCTTTAGGTAGCATAGACATTTTCACAATATTTATTCTTCCAATCCAGGAGCATGGAACATTTTTCCATTTCTTTGTGTCTTCCTCAATTTCTTTCATGAGTACTTTATAGTTTTCTGAGTATAGATTCTTAGTCTCTTTGGTTAGGTTTATTCCTAGGTATCTTATAGTTTTGGGTGCAATTGTAAATGGGATGGACTCCTTAATTTCTCTTTCTTCTGTCTTGTTGTTGGTGTAGAGAAATGCAACTGATTTCTGTGCATTGATTTTATATCCTGACACTTTACTGAATTCCTGTACAAGTTCTAGCAGTTTTGGAGTGGAGTCTTTTGGGTTTTCCACATAGAGTATCATATCATCTGCGAAGAGTGATAGTTTGACTTCTTCTTTGCCAATTTGGATGCCTTTAATTTCCTTTTGTTGTCTGATTGCTGAGGCTAGGACTTCTAGTACTATGTTGAAGAGCAGTGGTGATAACGGACATCCCTGCCGTGTTCCTGACCTTAGCGGAAAAGCTTTCAGTTTTTCTCCATTGAGAATGATATTTGCGGTGGGTTTTTCATAGATGGCTTTGATAATATTGAGGTATGTGCCGTCTATCCCTACACTTTGAAGAGTTTTGATCAGGAAGGGATGCTGTACTTTGTCAAATGCTTTTTCAGCATCTATGGAGAGTATCATATGGTTCTTGTTCTTTCTTTTATTAATGTGTTGTATCACATTGATTGATTTGCGGATGTTGAACCAGCCTTGCAGCCCTGGAATAAATCCCACTTGGTCGTGGTGAATAATCCTTTTAACGTACTGTTGAATCCTATTGGCTAGTATTTTGGCGAGAATTTTTGCATCTGTGTTCATCAAGGATATTGGTCTGTAGTTCTCTTTTTTGTTGGGATCCTTGTCTGGTTTTGGGATCAAGGTGATGCTGGCCTCATAAAATGAGTTTGGAAGTTTTCCTTCTGTTGCTATTTTTTGGAACAGTTTCAGGAGAATAGGAATTAGTTCTTCTTTAAATGTTTGGTAGAATTCCCCCGGGAAGCCGTCTGGCCCTGGGCTTTTGTTTGTTTGGAGATTTTTGATGACTGTTTCAATCTCCTTACTGGTTATGGGTCTGTTCAGCTTTCTATTTCTTCCTGGTTCAGTTGTGGTAGTTTATATGTCTCTAGGAATGCATCCATTTCTTCCAGATTGTCAAATTTGTTGGCGTAGAGTTGCTCATAGTATGTTCTTATAATTGTCTGTATTTCTTTGGTGTTCGTTGTGATCTCTCCTCTTTCATTCATGATTTTATTTATTTGGGTCCTCTCTCTTTTCTTTTTGATAAGTCTGGCCAGGGGTTTATCAATCTTATTAATTCTTTCAAAGAACCAGCTCCTAGTTTCGTTGATTTGTTCTATTGTTTTTTTGGTTTCTATTTCATTGATTTCTGCTCTGATCTTTATGATTTCTCTTCTCCTGCTGGGTTTAGGGTTTCTTTCTTGTTCTTTCTCCAGCTCCTTTAGGTGTAGGGTTAGGTTGTGTACCTGAGACCTTTCTTGTTTCTTGAGAAAGGCTTGTATCGCTATATATTTTCCTCTCAGGACTGCCTTTGTTGTGTCCCACAGATTCTGAACTGTTGTGTTTTCATTATCATTTGTTTCCATAAATTTTTTCAATTCTTCTTTGATTTCCTGGTTGACCCATTCATTCTTTAGAAGGATGCTGTTTAGTCTCCATGTATTTGGGTTCTTTCCAAATTTCCTCTTGTTATTGAGTTCTAGCTTTAGAGCATTGTGGTCTGAAAATATGCAGGGAATGATCCCAATCTTTTGATACCGGTTGAGACTTGATTTAGGACCAAGAATGTGATCTATTCTGGAGAATGTTCCATGTGCACTAGAGAAGAATGTGTATTCTGTTGCTTTGGGATGAAATGTTCTGAATATATCTGTGATGTCCATCTGGTCCAGTGTGTCATTTAAGGCCTTGATTTCCTTGTTGATCTTTTGCTTCGATGATCTGTCCATTTCAGTGAGGGGAGTGTTAAAATCCCCTACTATGATTGTATTCTTGTCGATGTGTTTCTTTGATTTTGTTATTAATTGGTTTATATAGTTGGCTGCTCCCACGTTAGGGGCATAGATATTTAAAATTGTTAGATCTTCTTGTTGGACAGTTCCTTTGAGTATAATATAGTGTCCTTCCTCATCTCTTATTATAATCTTTGGCTTAAAATCTAATTGATCTGATATAAGGATTGCCACTCCTGCTTTCTTCTGATGTCCATTAGCATGGTAAATTCTTTTCCACCCCCTCACTTTAAACCTGGAGGTGTCTTCGGGTGTAAGATGAGTTTCTTGTAGGCAACATATAGATGGTTTTTGTTTTTTTATCCATTCTGATACCCTGTGTCTTTTGATTGGGGCATTTAGCCCATTAACATTCAGGGTAAGTATTGAGAGATATGAATTTAGTGCCATTGTATTGCCTGTAAGGTGACTGTTATTGTATATTGTCTCTGTTTCTTTCTGATCTACTACTTTGAGGGTCTCTCTTTGCTTAGAGGACCCCTTTCAATATTTCCTGTAGAGCTGGTTTGGTATTTGCAAATTCTTTCAGTTTTTGTTTGTCCTGGAAGCTTTTAATCTCTCCGTCTATTTTCAATGATAGCCTAGCTGGATATAGTATTCTTGGCTGCATGTTTTTCTCATTTAGTACTCTGAATATATCATGCCAGCTCTTTCTGGCCTGCCAGGTCTCTGTGGATAAGTCTGCTGCCAATCTAATATTTTTACCATTGTACGTTACAGACTTCTTTTCCCGGGCTGCTTTCAGGATCTTTTCTTTGTCACTAAGACTTGTCAATTTTACTATTAGGTGACGGGGTGTAGACCTATTCTTATTGATTTTGAGGGGGGTTCTCTGAACCTCCTGGATTTTGATGCTTGTTCCCTTTGCCATATTGGGGAAATTCTCTCCAATAATTCTCTCCAATATACCTTCTGCTCCCCTCTCTGTTTCCTCTTCTTCTGGAATCCCAATTATTCTAATGTTGTTTCGTCTTATGGTGTCACTTATCTCTCGAATTCTCCCCTCGTGGTCCAGTAGCTGTTTGTCCCTCTTTTGCTCAGCTTCTTTATTCTCTGTCATTTGGTCTTCTATATCGCTAATTCTTTCTTCTGCCTCATTTATCCTAGCAGTGAGAGCCTCCATTTTTGATTGCACCTCATTAATAGCTTTTTTGATTTCCACTTGGTTAGATTTTAGTTCTTTTATTTCTCCAGAAAGGGCTTTTATATCTCCCGAGAGGGTTGCTTTAATATCTTCCATGCCTTTTTCAAGCCCGGCTAGAACCTTGAGAATCATCATTCTGAACTCTATATCTGACATATTACCAATGTCTGTATTGATTAGGTCCCTAGCCTTTGGTATTGCCTCTTGTTCTTTTTTTTGTTGTGAATTTTTCCGCCTTGTCATTTTGTCCAGATAAGAGTTTATGAAGGAGCAAGTAAAATACTAAAAGGGTGGCAACAACCCCAGGAAAATATGCTTTAGCCAAATCAGAAGAGATCCTGAATTGTGAGGGGGGAGAAAGGGGATAAAAAGGGGTTCAGAAAGAAAGAAAAAAAAACTATTAAAAAAAAAGAAAGCCGATAAAGAAAAAAATATAAAAAGAGGAAAAAATATATATATATTAGATAAACTATTTAAAAAACGTTAAAAAAAAGAAAATGGTAAAAGTTAAAAAAAATTTAGCAGAAGAAGAGAAAAAGAAAAAAAAATTGAAAAAGAAAAAAAAAATTAAATTAACTGCAAGGCTAAAAAATCATGGGGAGAAAGCCATGAGTTCCGTGCTTTGCTTTCTTCTCCTCTGGAATTCCGCCGTTCTCCTTGGTAGGTGAACTTGGTCCTGGCTGGGTTTCCTGTAGATCTTCTGGGGGAGGGGCCCGTTGTAGTGATTCTCAAGCGTCTTTGCCCCAGGCGGAGTTGCACCGCCCTTACCCGGGGCCGCGCTGAGTCATCCGCTCGGGTTCGCTTTCGGGAGCTTTTGTTCCCTGAGCGCTTTCCGTAGAGTCCGGAGGACGGGAATAAAGATGGCGGCCTCCCGGTCTCCGGCCCGGAGGAGCCGAGAGCCCGGGGCCCCACTCCTCAGTGCGCCCTCAGAGAACAGCGCCAAATGACTCCCTTCACCCTGGCCTCCGGCCGCGCTCCGAGCTGACCGAGCCCGCGACCGGTTCCAGGCAACCCTGAGCTGAGAGTCACTCCTCGGCTCTGTCTCTGCAGCCGGCTTCCCCGTTCTAATACCGGTAAGCTCTGCGACACTGAGACACCCCCGATCCTTCTGCGACCCTGCGGGACCTGAGGCCGCGCTTACTCCGCCTGGGCTTCACCCCAGTTAAGCCTCTGGAGCGATGTCCCTCAGCGGAACAGACTTTTAAAAGTCCTGATTTTGCTCCGTTGCTCCGCCGCTCGCCGGGAGCCGGCCCCTCCCCCCGCGGTCTATCTTCCCGTCGCTTTGGATTCACTTCTCCGCCAGTCCTACCTTGCAGAAAGTGGTTGATTTTCTGTTTCTGGAATTGCTGTTCTTCTTCTCTTCAATCTCCCATTGGATTTGTAGGTGTTTGCAATCTTTAGATAAGCTATTTAGCTGATCTCCCGCTACCCGAAGTAGTCTCAGCCTGCTACTTCTCCGCCATCTTGACTCCTCCTCTCCTGGTAGAAGTTTTTAAAATGGATAGTTTAAGTCTGCCAAATATTTATCGAAATTGTTTTGGCTATTCTGGGTTCTTTACAATTCCATATAAATTTCAGTATAAATTTGTTAATTTCTAAAAAAATGCTTAATGGGATTTTGATAGGGATTATATTTACACCATAGATCATGTTAGGGAGATTTGCGATCTTAACAGCATTGAGCCTTCCAATGCATGAACATGGTATGCCACTTTATTTATTTATTTATTTATTTATTTATTTATTTTTTTAACATTTTATTCATTTTTATTTGACAGAGAGAGATCACAAATAGGCAGAGAGGCAGGCAGAGAGAGAGGAGGAAGTAGGCTCTCCACGGATCAGAGAGCCCGATGCGGGGCTTGATCCCAGGACCCTGGGATCATGACCTGAGCCAAAGGCAGAGGCTTTAACCCACTGAGCCACCCAGGCGCCCCATGCCACTTTATTTATATTCAGTTTCTCTCAATGGTGTTTTATAATTTTCAGTGTACAAATCTTGCACCTGTTAAATTTCTTCATTAGTATTCTACCATAATTGATGCTATTGTTAATGGATATTTCTATAGTTTTATTTTTGGATTGTTCTTTACTGGTATATAGAAAGACAATTTTATTTATTTATTTATTTATTTATTTAGTATATTCATCTTGTACCCTGTGACTTTAGTGAATATGTTTACTCTAGTTTTTAAAAACCCATTCCTCCCCTGGGATCATGCTCTCTGTGAATGAAGATAGTTTTAATTCTTTCTTTCCAATTTATAAGCCTGTGATATTTATTTAGCAATTATTGCACTGGCTAGAACTCCCAGTATGATGCTGAGTAGAATGACAAGAGTCAACACTCTTGCCTTGTTCCTGATTTTAGGAGGGAAAAGTAGTCAATCTTTCACTATTAAGTATGATGTTAGATTTGTTTTTTTTTTTAATATATGCCCTTTATCAGGTTGAGGAAATTTTTATTTAGAATGGGTGTTGAATTTTACCAAATGTTTTTTCTGCATCTATTGAGATGATCATTTGGTTTTTGTTCTTTATTAATATGGTATATTACATTAATTGATTTGGATGTTAAACTAACTTGGCACTCCTGGGACAAAATCCCACCTAGCTATGATACATAATTTTTTTCGAATATGTTGCTGGATTTGGTTTACTAATTTTTTAAAAGATTTTATTTCTTTATTTGACAGAGAGAGATCACAAGTAGGCAGAGAGAGGGTGGGGGAGGGAGAAGCAGGCTCCCTGCTGAGCAGGGAGCCCTATGCAGGGCTCGATCCCAGGAGCCTGGGATCATGACCTGAGCTGAAGGCAGAGGCTTAACCCACTGAGCCACCCAGGCGCCCTGGTTTACTAATATTTGCTAAGAATTTTTGCATCCATGTTCATGAGGGGTATTGGTTTGTAGTTTTTCTTTCTTGTGATATCTTTGTATGCTTTGGTATCCGGTTAATACTGGCCTCAGAGAATGAACTGGAAAATGTTTTTTGTCTTCTGAAAGAGTTTGTGGAAGATTGGTATTTCTTCTTTTAGATATTTGATAAGAAAATTAATCAATGAAGCCTTCTAGGACTGGACTTTTCTTTGTGGGAAGATTTTTAATTATTAACTTGATTTCTTCACTTGTTATAAGGTCTATTCAGATTTTCTGTTTCTTCTCAAGCCAGTTTTTTTTTAAGATTTTATTTATTTATTTGACAGACAGATCACAAGTAGCCAGAGCAGCAGGCAGAGAGAGAGGGGGAAGCAGGCTCCCCGTGGAACAGAGAGCCTGATGTGGGGCTCAATCCCAGGAGCCTGGGATCACAACCTGAGCCGAAGGCAGAGGCTCAACCCACTGAGCCACCCAGGTGCCCCTCAAGTCAGTTTTTATAAATGGTGTCTTTCTAGGGATGTGTTCATTTTATGTAAGTTGTCTAATTGGTATAAAGTTGTTTATAATATTCCTTTATAATTCCTTTAATTTCAAAAGTGTCACTAGCAAGATCTCTTTCATTCCTGATTCTGGAAATTTGTGTCTTCTTTCTTCTTGTTTGTTGATTTCTGTTGATCCTTTCAAATAACTGAATTTTGGTTTTATTTATTGCTTTTTTTTTTTTCCTGTTTCATTAGTTACCACTCTCATCTTTATTTTTTACTCCAGTCTGCTTGCTTTGGGTTTAGTTCTTTTTTTTTTCTTCCCAGTTTCTTACGATGGAAGTTTAATTTGCTGACTTCTCTATTTCTTCTTTCATTTACATCTGTCAATTTTCAAGATAATCATGGTATTTTATTCAAATGTATAAATATTTACTATGGCCTTGTAGTGTGTATCTCTTGATTTCTCCTCTAAGTTCACTCTCCATAATGTTCATCACACCCAGGATGCTGACCTTTAGGAACTACTCTCTTGCTAGGATGATCAACCCTCCTGCTTTGACCAGGACATTTCCATGGCTTTAAATTAAAAAAAAAAGTTAATTAAAGTATAGTGGATATATATTAAATTAGTCTCAGGTATATACACAGTGATTCAATGAATGCATTACAAAATGCTCACCACAGGGGCGCCTGGGTGGCTCAGTGGGTTAAGCCGCTGCCTTCGGCTCAGGTCATGATCTCAGAGTCCTGGGATCGAGCCCCGCATCGGGCTCTCTGCTCACCAGGGAGCCTGCTTCCTCCTCTCTCTGCCTGCTTGTGATCTCTCTCTGTCAGATAAATAAATAAAATCTTTAAAAAAAAAAAATGCTCACCACAATAGTGTATTACAACATTATTGTCTGTATCTCATTGTGGTTCACTTTGCATTTCTCTAATCATTAGTGATGTTGAGCATCTTTTTTTTTTTTTAAAGATTTTATTTATTTATTTGACAGAGAGATCACAAGTAGGCAGAGAGGCAGGCAGAGAGAGAGGAGGAAGCAGGCTCCCTGCTGAGCAGAAAGCCCGACGCGGGGCTCGAACCCAGGACCTGGGATCATGACCTGAGCCAAAGGCAGCGGCTTAACCCACTGAGCCACCCAGGCGCCCTGAGCATCTTTTTTAATGCTTGTTGGCTCTTGCCTATAATCTTTAGAGAAGTATCTATTTAAGTCATATACCCATTTTAAAATCAGTCTATTTGGGGTTTTGTTGTTGAATTGTAGAAGTTCTTTATATATTCTGCATATTAACCCTTTATTAGATATGTGATTTGCATTTACTACATACTTTTAAGTTCTTTTCTTGGTGGTTCCAGGGATTACATTACAGTCTGTTTGAGAGCACTGAATCCTAACCACCAGGGATATTTGAGATTAATATAGATCAATTTTTCTTCCCTTTGTGTAGTTGTAATATTTATTACATTTATATATGCTATAACTCCCCAAATACAAAGATATAATTATTGCTTCATGCAGTCTTTTTATTTATTCAACTGTGTTTTCCTTTTTTCAAACTGAAGTATAGTTGGGCTGTCCATTTCTGTATCAGGTAGGAAGGATGCTGGGATTGAGGTTGGTGTTGAGGACAGTAACTGCCATGACTTCCAGTGTTTTGATGAAACCTCAGGTGTGAGACCTTCTGGCCAAGCGCCTGTGATTTCATATTGTTGCGGTGTTTGCTGTATCACTGGCAGTTGCAGCTTTCTGTAAGTTTGCTGTGGCATATGCAGATTCTACAGAAATTAGGATTCCATGAAAGATTTTGAGGAAATGCAGAAGGCTGGTATCTCTGAGTGCAAAGTGTTTTTGGAATGTAAAGAATTTCTTTGGGTTGAGTTCAGTTGAAGTTTGTCACTGACCTGTTTCTGAACTACACAATGTGAATATTAGGTTATGGAATAGTTTCTCTTGATAAATAAAAAACTAACCAAAAAATTGAAGTATAGTTAACATACAATGTTTTATTCAATCTTATCTATTTACCTTTTAAAATGCCTATGTATTTCTTTGTGCAGATTCAAATTACTGTCTGGAATCATTTCTTTATAGCTTGAATGATTGTCTTTAATATTTCTTGTAAGGCAGGAATTGTAGTGATAAATTATTGAGGTCTTTTTCATGGGAATATCTTTATTTCACTTTTGTTTTGTTTTGTTTTGTTTTGTTTTGTTTTTGGAGCATCTAGGTAGCTCAGTCAGTTAAGCATCTGACTCTTGATCTCAGCTCAGGTTTTGATCTCAGGGTCATGAGTTAAGCCCCGTGTCGGGTTCCACACCC
This sequence comes from Lutra lutra, assembly GCF_902655055.1. Classification (NCBI taxonomy): domain Eukaryota; kingdom Metazoa; phylum Chordata; class Mammalia; order Carnivora; family Mustelidae; genus Lutra; species Lutra lutra. The sequence goes on from NC_062293.1 coordinate 36,774,780, forward strand.
ATCATGAAGCTACTTAAAAAAAAATTTTTTTAATTTTTTAAGTAATCTCTATACCCAATGTGAGGCTTGAACTCACAACCCTGAGATCAAGAGTCACGTGCTCTACTGACTGAGCCTGCCAGGCAACTCTCATCTTTGTCATAAGGATAGTTTTGCTGGGGACACTTGTGTGGCTCAGTTGGTTAGGCAGCTGCCTTTGGCTCTGGTCATGATCCTGGAGTCCCAGGATCAAGTCCCGCATCAGGCTCCCCACTTAGCAGGGAGTCTGCTTCTCCCTCTGACCCTCCCCCATCTCATACTCTCTCTCTCTCTCCCAGATACTTAAATAAAATCTTAAAAAAAAAAAAAATGACACAAAGAAAGGATAGTTTTGCTGGATACAGAATTCTTGTTTGACAGGTTTTTTTGTTTCTTTGTTTTTCCCCCTTGTAGCACTTTGAATATATCAACCCACTGCCTTCTTGTTTCCATTGCTGTTATTTGTCATTTTGTTTTTGTTTTATTTTTCCTCTTTAGGTGATAGTTCTCCAGCTTCTTTTAAGATTTCCTTTTTGTATTTCAACAGGTTGGCTATAATGTGTCTAGATATAGCTCTCTTTGTGTTTAACCTCCTTGGGATTTATTGAGCTTAGATCTGCAGTTTGTTGTCCATCATATTTGGGAAGCTTTTGGCCATTATATCTTCAAATATTGTTTTCTGCCCCCTTTTCTCTCTCTTCTGCTTCTGACATTCTCAGCACAAATAAATTGGCATACCTGATGTCACCTGGGTCTCTCAGGCTCTGTTCTTCAGACTGGATGATTGCTCTTGCTCTATCTTCAAGTTTACAGATACTTTCTTCTGCCTTCTTGAATCAACTATTTAGTCCCACTAGTTAATTTTTCATCTGTTATTGTACTTTTGAACTCCTGATCTTTTTTTTTTTTTTTTAAAGATTTTATTTATTTGTCAGAGAGAGAGGAGAGCGAGCGAGCACAGGCAGACAGAATGGCAGGCAGAGGCAGAGGGAGAAGCAGGCTCCCCGCCAAGCAAGGAGCCCGATGCGGGACTCGATCCCAGGACGCTGGTATCATGACCTGAGCCGAAGGCAGCTGCTTAACCAACTGAGCCACCCAGGAGTCCCTTGAACTCCTGATTTTTAAAAGTTGTTGTAAATATAACATAACCCAAACTTTATCATTTCACAGTGTTTGAATACAATCCAGGGGCATGAAGTTTGTATTCACACTGTCACACAGCTATCCTCACTGTCCCTCTCCAGAACTTTCTTGTTATCCCAAACTGAAACCCCACACCCATAAAATGATAACTCCCCATTTCCTCCTCCCTTCAGCCTCTGGTAAGCACTATTCTACCTTGTCTCTGTGAATTTGACAATTCTAGATACCTCATATAAGTGGAATCATATAGTATTTCCTGTTTTTTGTCTGGAGTGATGTGTCATTTAATGTGATGTCTTTAAGGCTTATCTCTGTTAAAGCATATATCAGAATTTTATTCAAAATTTACTTAAAACATTTCTATAATACCTAAAGTCTTTATCTGTTACATTTAACATCTGGACCTATACAGAAACAGTTTCTATTGTCTATTTTTTTTTTTTCTTAGCTGAGGATGGGTTATGCTTTCCTGTTTCTTTGAATGACTTATGATTTTTTTGAAAATTGTACACTTTGTATAACATAGCAACTATGGTTTCTGACTTTTCTCCCCAATGGCTTTTGTTTTTGTTTTGTTTAGTAGCTTGACTAAATCTGTGGATTCTGTTTTCCCTATGGTATGCAGAAGCTAATGTTTCTACTCAGTTTTTCTTTTTAAAAAAATTCTTGTTTTGGTGTGCCTGGATGGCTCAGTTGGTTAAGTGTCTGCCTTAAGCTTGGGTCATGGTCTCAGAGTCCTGGGATCCAGCCCCGCATTGGGCTCTCTGCCCAGCGGGGAGCCTACTTCTCCTTCTCCCTCTGCCTGCCACTTTGCCTATTTGTGTGTATGCTCTCTGTCAAAAACATTAATAAAATCTTTTTTAAAAAATATAAAAATTCTTGTTTTGAGGCACCTAGGTGACCCACTTGAGCATCTGACTCATGATCTTAGAGTCCTGGGATCAAGCCCCACATTGAGCTCCCCACTCAGTGGGGAGTCTGCTTGTCCTTCTCCCTCTGCCCTTCCCCCTGCTTGTGCTTTGTCCCTCCCACAATAAATTAAAAAAAAAAAAACTTAAAAAATTTTTTAAAATTCTTTTTATTTTTTAAAATTTATTTTAAAAGTAATTTTTAGGGGCACCTGGGTGGCTCAGTGGGTTAGCCTCTACCTTCGGCTCAGGTCATGAACTCCGGGTCCTGGGATCAAGCCCCGTGTCGGGCTCTCTGCTCAGCAGGGAGTCTACTTCCCCCTCTCTCTCTGCCTGCCTCTCTGCCTACTTGTGATCTTTCTCTCTTTGTCAAATAAATAAATAAAATCTCAAATTAAAAAATAAAAATAAATAAAAGTAATTTTTTTACTCAATGTGAGGCTTGAACGCATAGCCCAAGATCAAGTTGCATGCGCCTCTGACTGAGCCAACCAGGTGCCCCACTCATTCTTATTTTTAAGTCTAGCTTCATAGGTATCACCCTTGTGACTAATGGTCAGCCAGTCACCTGATGGTCAGCCAAAGTTTGGCTTAGAAACAGCTTCAACCAAATATTCAATTTTATTGCTCGAAAGTTCTACCTTCCACAAAACACAAGAACATGAATCCAGTTCAACCAAGTTCTTTGCCACTTTTTAACAAGGATCACCCTTCCTCAAGTTTCCAATAACACATTCCTCATTTGTGTTAGACTCTTCATCAGAATGACTTTTAGCATCTGTATTTCTATCAACATTCAGTTTGCTATCGCTTACGATTCTCTAAGAAGATAGATGCTTTTTCTCTAGTTCTCTTCCTCCTCTGAGCCCTCACCCAAAACACATTTAAAGGTCTGTTCAGGGCAATGTAGGCTTTTCCTCCAAACTTCCAAACTCTTTCAAAGCTACTTCTACATTTTTAGATTTGTTATAGCACCTCACTCTTGGTATCATTTTTTTTTTTTAAATTGGCTTTATTGAGGCATATTGACATGAAAAATTGTAAAACATTTAAAGTGTATATTGTGATTTGCTACACACATTGTGAAAGGATTCCTTCTGTTTAGTCAATTAACACATCCATCACCTCACTATTCTGTGTGTGTGTGTGTATACACGATTTCTACCATCTTAACACATTTCCATTATGCAATACAGGGTTACCAACTGTAGTCACCATGTTATACTCTAGATCTTCAGACCTTATTCATTTTATCGCTGTAAGTTTGTACTCCTTTTCCAACCTCTCCCTTTCCTGCCACTCCCACCAAGCCCCTGGCAATCACTTTTTTCCCCTCTTTGTATGAGTTTGAGGGTTTTTTTGGTTTGTTTGTTTGTTTTTTGTTTTTGTTTTTTTTTCTTAGATTCCACATACAAGGGATACTACACAGTATTTGTGTCTCTGGCTTATTTGTCTCTTTGGCTTATTTCACATAGCAATAATGTCCTTAAAGTCCATCTGTGTTGTCACAAATGGCAGGATTCCCTCCTTTGTCATGACTGAATAATATTCCATTGTATATGTGTGTATCTCTCATCTTCATTATCTGTTCATCTGCTGATGGACACTCAGCTTGTTTCCGTATGGTGGCTATTGTGAATAATTCTGTAATAAATGAGGGAGTACAGATATCTCATCAACATTGTTTTCATTTCCTTTGGCTATATACCTAGAAGTGGGATTAGTGGATCACATAGTAGTTCTATTTTTAAACCTTTAAGGAAACTGCATACAGTATTCCATAGTGCTGCACCAATTTATATTCTCACCAACAGTGCACAGTGTTCCTTTTTCCCCCCACATTCTCCTCAACACTTATTTCTTGTTTTGGATTTTAGACATTTGGACCAGTGTGAGGTGATATCTCACCGTGATTCTGATTTGTATCTCCCTGATGATGAAAGATAAACCCACTTTCAGGTATTTGTTGACCATTTGTTGGTCGTCGTTGGAAAAATGTCTATTTGGTCCCTCTTTATTTAATCAGATTGTTTACCTTGCTACTGAGTGGTTATGTGTTCTTTATATATTGAGGATATTAACCCTTTATCAGAGGGATGATTTGCAAATATTTTCTTTCCCCCATAGGTTGCCCTTTCATTCATTCTGTTGATGGTTTCCTTTGCTGTGCAGAAGCATGTTAATTTGATGTAGTCCCACTTGTTTATTTTTGCTTTTGTTGCCTTTGCTTTTGGTGTAAAATTCAAAAAATCATTGTCAGGACTGATATCAAGGAGCTTAGCACCTATGTTTTCTTCTAGGAGTTTATGGTTTCAGGCTTTACACTCAACTTTCTAACCCATTTTGCGTTGATTTTTCTTTTTGTATGGTATAGGGGTCTGTTTTAATTTTTTTGCATGTGGCTATATAGTTTTCCCAACACCATTTATTGAAGAGACTATCATTTCCCCCCTCTAAATTCTGGGCTCCTTTGTTGTAAACTAATTGATCTTATATGCCTGGGGTTGTTTCTGGGCTCTCTGTTCTGTTTATTGATCGACGTATCCGTTTTTATGACAATGCCATAATGTTTTGATGATTGCAACTTTGTAATAAAGTTGGAAATTGGGCAGTATGATGCCTCTAGCTTCATTCTTCTTTTTCAATATTTTACTTTGGCTATTTGGGGTCTATTGTGGTTCCATGCACATTTTAGAATTATTCCATTTCTCTGAGAAATACCATTTTGGTAAACTATTTTGATAGGGACTGCCCTGAATCTGTAGATTGCTTTGGGTAGTATGGATATTTTAACAATACTACTTCTTCCAGTCAATGAACATGGATTATCTTTCCATTTATTTGTGTCTTCAATTTCTTTCATCGGTGTCTTATAGTTTTCAGTGTATGTGTCTTTCATACACTGAAAGAAAGTGTTTACTCCTCCAGTAAAATTTATTCCTAGGTATTTTTTTTTATTCACTCACAAATGGGATTTTATTCTTCTAATAGTTTATTAGTGTATAGAAATGCAACTGATTTTTGTATGTTAATTTTATATCCTAAACTTTATTGAACTATTTTTTTTTAAGATTTTATTTATTTGTCAGAGAGAGTGAGAGTGAGCACAGGCAGATAGAGTGGCAGAGGCAGGCAGAGGCAGAGGGAGAAGCAGGCTCCCTGCTGAGCAAGGAGCCCGATGTGGGACTCGATCCCAGGACCCTGGGATCATGACCTGAGCCGAAAGCAGCCGCTTAACCAACTGAGCCACCCAGGTGTCCCATCTTTTTTTTTTTTTTTTTTTAAAGATTTTTATTTATTTATTTGACAGAGATCACAAGTAGGCAGAGAGGCAGCCAGAGAGAGAAGGGGAAGCAGGCTCTCTGCTGAGCAGAGCGCCCGATGTGGGGCTCAATCCCAGGACCCTGGGATCATGACCTGAACTGAAGGCAGAGGCTTTAACCCACTGAGCCACCCAAGCGCCCCTGAACTCATTATTCTAACAATTTTTTGGTTGAGTCTTTAGCATTCTTTATATATGGGTGTGCTCATATATATATATATGTGTGTGTGTGTGTGTGTGTGTGTGTGTGTATTATGTCATCTGCAAATGGAATTTTACTCTTTCTTTCCCCATTTACTTCTTCCTTTCCAATTTAGATGCATTTCCTTTCTTGCCTCATTGCTCTGGCTAGGACTTCCAGTACTATGTTGAACAGAAGTGCCAAGAAGGGACATCCTCATCCTTAATCTTCGATCTTAGGAAAAAAGCTTTCAGCTTTACATTGTTGAGTTTGGTGTTAGCTGCGGGCTTGTCACCTATGTCCTTTATTATGTTGCGGTACATTCCCTCCATATCCAGTTGCTTCCACAAGTTTAGGTTTGTTAACAGCAGCACTGTTGTGGTGGTTTTGTTTTGTTTTTTATTTTGTCTCTGTCCATTTGGACTGCCACAACAGAATGGAAGTCTGAGACTAGAATGCCAGCATGGTCAGGTGGGGGCTCTCTCCTGGGGTCCCTGACTTCATGTTGTCTCCTCACATGATGAAAAAGGGAAGGGATCTGTCTGGATCCTTTTAGAAGGCAAAATCCTATTCATGAAGGCTTCAACTGTATGACTTACTCACCACCCAAAAGCCCTGACTTCTAATATAGATCACTGGCGGGGGCTAGGATTTCAACACATCCAATTTGGGGGACATTCATACCAGAGCAGTCCTCAGTGACACTTTTGCATTGTGTCCATGTAACTGGTGTCTGGAGACAATCCCTAGATTTCTGCTCAGGTAAGGGGGATGGTTCCTTGAAAGCTTTATGAGGAAGATACTCTAGAGTGATGACCGATCCTGTATCTTATGGGCATGAGGGAGGGTTAGAACATGGAGAACCCTAACATATATCGAGAATTTGCTACTAATGTCCATCTCTTGATTTGTGTTAAGGTAATTTTTCAAAAACCCCTTTGAGGGGCGCCTGGGTGGCTCAGCGGGTTAAGCCGCTGCCTTCGGCTCAGGTCATGATCTCAGGGTCCTGGGATCGAGCCCCGCATCGGGCTCTCTGCTCAGTGGGGAGCCTGCTTCTTCCTCTCTCTCTGCCTGCCTCTCTGCCTACTTGTGATCTCTGTCAAATGAATAAATAAAATCTTTAAAAAAAAAAAAAAACCCTTTGAGCTCTTTGTTATTATCCATTTTTCACAGATTAAGGAGGCAGGAACTTTTCCAGAGAACAGGAATGAGAGACCAGATATTTGAACCCGGCTCAGGCTTATTCCGAAGTCTTTTAAGTGCTCTTTTAAGTGGCTCTGAAGATACCCACCTCTGTTAGCATGGACAAGAGTATTGTTAGCTTTTTCCCAAGTCAGGGCCTGGATGTCTGTCGTCCTTTGTCCCTTCTCACCCCAATCCTTCCTGCTCACTCCAGACCAGTCGTAGGTAAGCATGTTTGGGATTAGACCCAACATTCTGCCATCTCTGAGCTCCAGTCTATTTCCTCTCCTTATGGTCCCAAATGGGTAGAGCCCACTGGGTGGTTCCAGGTCCTCTCAGAGCTGAGACACCATTATCCTCTCCCACCCCATCCTCTTTGTGCCTCCCTCCCCTGCCCTCACTTCAGGGAATCTTGTTTTTGAAGATTTTGCCTGCTGCATTTATGAAGATGTCCTGTTCCCATTATTTTTTTTTTTAAAGATTTTATTTATTTATTTGACAGACAGAGATCACAAGTAGGCAGAGAGGCAGGCAGAGAGAGAGGAAGGGAAGCAGGCTCCCTGCTGAGCAGAGAGCCCGATGTGGGACTCGATCCCAGGACCCCGAGATCATGACCTGAGCCGAAGGCAGCGGCTCAACCCACTGAGCCACCCAGGTGCCCCCCCATTATTTTTTATCATTAACTGTCTCTTGGAACTTCTGGCAAGCAGGCAGTAGCCAGTACTAGCTGGGTTGACAAAACTATCATCAGAAAGACAATGGCATGGTGAGACTTAGCTGCCTGCCTGAGGCATACCAGGAATCTGAAGTATTGAAAACAGCTGACAGTTGCTTATTATCTCTATGCCTCCTGGGGTGGCCTGGCTGACTATCCTAGGTGACCCCAGCTCACTGACCACACACATGGAGCCGCACTTGAAGCTAGATTTCTCAGCACACATGGCGGTGGTCTTTTCATTCCATTGGGCTGCTTTCTAAATTTTTGTACCCAGTCTTTCCATGCTCCCAAATCAACCAAAGGCTCTCTCCAGGACATGTCTTCTTCCTTGGCCTTGCCTTCCTTTTCCATCTGGAAACCATTCTCTGCCAGGAGGCTTCAGCTCTTAACTGTCTGTACCATTCATGTGGCCCTTAGCGCTTTCTGCCTCACTGTATGGATCAGGTGGGCTCAGGTTTTGGCCTGGGAGGAGCCAGCCAAGGAGCCAGCATTTGAATTCGCCTCCCAGGTCAGTTCTTCTCTAGGCCTCTCACCAAGCCTTGCACATTGGAGGGAGCACAGAACGCGTCCTCCCTCTGATGGTAATTAGGCACTTGTATTCATCACCGTGTCTGTGTTTGTCGGTTGATCACGGAATCCCTGCTGTTCTAACTTTACTTATTATCCTGGTAATACCAGTGGTGGTGTTAAATTTTCTTTCGTTGAAAAGAAGGAAGTATCACTCCCCAACAGAAGAAAGCACTGTTATGTGTCAGGAAAGTCCCCGGAGGCAGGAGCAGAATCTTTCCCCATTTTGTCTTGCTGACCTTCCCCAGAACCACCAACGGGTGTGGGCTGAGAGCAGGGACACTTCAAGTTCACATCCTGGGATCTGGTTCTCCTCTGCCTGCTTAGGGAGGAGGGAAGGCGGCCCACGGCTTCTATGCCTACTGGGACTCCCTGACCATGGAATATGACATCTGGCGGCAAAGAGTAATTTTCCCTCGGGTATCCCTTCTTATTACTCTAAGAACATTCACCTTAGGGTGATTCAAATGGATGTATATTTACAACATATATATACATATAAAATAAATATATGTAAAATATATTTAAAATAAAACATTTTAGGAAAAAAGACCCTTTGCTAAACATCTCCAGGAGACTGACAGATCAGTCCAAGCTTAATACTCAGCAAAGGTCAATGCCTCCCTTCCCCACTGTCTTGTGGCTCCTGCCTTTCTTTGCAAATGTTGGGGGATTGGTGTTTTGTTCTTTGCTTCAACCACATGGATTTACAGACAGAAACTGAGGCAGAGGGTTGAAGGCACACAAGTAAGAGATCCCTGCCCTTAGTGCCTTTTTGTGCCCAAAGTTAGCATTCAAAATCCATTAAGCAGCTAAATTAGTAAGAGAATCCATAACCTTCCCATAAAACTGGCTTGAGGTGAGCTCTGAAAATGGTTCACTATTCAGCTGGCCCAGAAAACCCCACAAAATCATGCAAACCAAGAGGTTCCTTCTAAGAACATCCCAGAAACTGCCCAGGCCATCCAGGGGTTGTGATCTGAAAAGCCCCCAAGTCTCTGAACATCACTTTGCAGGAGCGCTGCATGCGTGCCATCCTGTCCCCGGAAGGGCTCCACTGGCAGCAGCAGGGCAGGCGCTCCCCCTACCCCTGCTGAAAGCTCCCCTGCTCAGTGGAACACGGATGAGGTAGCTGGGCATGGACTGAAATGACAAACAGTGACTCTTCTACAAATGTGGACGTTTATTTCAACAAAATGTGAAAAGAATACATTTGACTGATGCTCCTTGTTCATCAGGGTATGTGTCCGTCGAGTCTCAATGAGACCAGTGAAGGCTGCTTTGTGAACGAAGGGACTATGGCAATCTCAGCTCGAGCAAGTCTTGGTCAGTACATCATTTCTACTCCTCCGAGCTCAGTAACCTTGTGCACGGAATGGGCTGGGGGCTCTCCCATGGCTCACGGTCTGTGGCTCTTCCCGGCTGCTCTGTATGACAAAGCCCTGTCCAGGGGAAGACCCACAGGGAGGCGCTCTGGGGACGGGGGAGTAGGCCGTGCAGGCTTCGAGAGAGGAACCATATTCACTCACTGCGTCATCATCTGGTCAAGAGGGAGAGGTAAACCGAGTGTGACCCACCTGCCTCTGGAGAAACACCAGGGCAAACAGAGGGGTTTGTGGAATTTTACTAATTATGGAAAAAAATCAAAGGCCAATCCAGTTTTTACTTAAGGTGATACCAGCAGGAGTGGATGCCTCTTTCGGGACTGAACGTGGTTCCCACCTCTTCCTGCCCGCTCTGGTGGTGCTGAACGCTGGCACCTTGCACCAGGGCCCCCTGACCGAGGCTCTGTGCACCAGTGGGCCGCCAGTGACGCAGCCCGCTCCGGGGGCCACCTGCACAAGCGCTTCCCAAGGAAGGGGGGCGGGGCTCATTGTGCGCAGACTCTAGCGTTAAGGCTCAAAACTGTAGCGTGTACAAAAGTATTCGTACCACCGCACTAAAATGTCCTAGTGACTCATTCCCTCCTTGGTCGTCAGGGACATGTGCAATTAGCTGCACCGTGAGAACTGAAGGCTACACCAGCCCTGATCACCTGCCACTCTGGCTTTAGGGACACCAACGGGGAAACCCATAAACTCTTTCCTCCTCCGGTAAACGGGCTGTTGAAAATAAACTCTCTCTACCACTGGTGCAGAGGCCCCTGCCGCTGGCCAGGAAGGGCCCAGTGAGCCCGGAAGACAGCAGCACCACGACGGAGTTGTAGATGATCTTAAGGTCATGTGGGTTCTCTGTTCCCTGGAAGCCTGCTCACACCGGGGAAGGCCAGTCCCTGGTGCTAAGAGCAGGGATGTCACCAGGGTCCCTTTCAGCAGCTGTGGGGAGACCAGCTGTGCCTGCTGCTTGCGGACACCCCAGGAAGAGACGAGACCCAGAGGGAAGAGGGACGTCCGCTGCTGGGAGAGATGCCCTGGATATAGAGCTGAGTGACTCTGTAGGCACTAGTAACCTTTTGTGATGATCAAAGCTCCAGGTTTCATAGTTAAGTTATAATAACCTTCCAAGTCCTAAAAAAGACTATCCGGCCCACACCCCCGTGGCATGAATAACTACTTATCAGCAATGGAGAGGGCCATCCCCCAGGCTCTGCTTTGGCCCCGCTTAGTCTGCTGGACCTCCCACGAGGCTCCCAGTGGGTGCAACAGCTGGGTTCGCGGGGACACGCAAGGTAGTGGTCAGTCAACCATCTTTCCGTTTGTTCCGAGAATCAAACCCACAGTTGAGGCCCCTAAATCAACAACAGTGACTCGGTCTTCCTCCTGGATCAGGGTTTTGCCCTCATCTTTGAGGTCCCAAGGACCTTGCAGATTTCACACTCCATGAAGAAGAAACAGGTACCTTGGTATGATTAAACCGGGAACTATTCCTCTCCTAGTGCGTACCAGGCTGAACGTGAAGGTAAAAAAAAGATGGGACTTGAGGCTTCCTCCTGGGCCCAGCCCTCCTCTGCTGCCTGTGGCTGCAGGCTCATGGGGCCAGGGGTGAGGGAGGGCTGCTGACTGCCTGACTACAACTCCCACTTCCCCGGGCTGGGGCCCAGGAGCTGTCAGGCCAGGAGCAGCAGTCCTCCTTTTGTGTAGTGAGACCTCATGGTACAGGCTTGTACCCTTCATTGTCTTCGCAGGTTCTGGCAGGGACAGAGGGCTGTAGTCACAGACAAGGTAATAAATACTGAATGGGATGGGTGTGACCGCTGGGGGCTTTGTGACCCTATATCCCAGTATGTCATGCATAACCTGAAAACGTTCAAGGGGAAGCAAAATGCCACTTGGATTCCAGTGCTGGGTCTCCTTTGCCTTCTCATTAGAGTGGTTTCAGCTGGAAGAGGCAGCTCTAGCCCTTTTCTCCAGAGGCAGGGCGGGGATGGGCAGGAGGCTCTTTCTACGTTGAAGGGGAGTCCATCGTGGAGAGGATCCGCACGATTTCTGCTCGCTGTGTGGGTGAGATGTGCTGAGTCATGTGGACGATGGAGTCCATGGCAACCTCGGGATTGGCCTGCACCAAGCTGGAGAGGAAGAGAGGGGATGGTGAAGAAGAGAGCCAGCAGTGTCCAGATGAGGGGAGCTTATGAACTGTCTGACTACATGCTAACATTTCGGCTCCCACCACACCTGATTTGTCTTCCTATGTGAAAAAAGTCCCCAGCAGCAACGCAAGTACGAGATGGACCTGACACGTTTTGCTACGTCAGAAAGTAAGGAATTACTTAAAAACAAAACAACAACAAAAGCAATGGGGGCATGTCACAAAGAAATTGGAACCAGCACAAAGGTGCTTCCACTGGCTAAATCTGGGACATTTTGGGCACCAAAGAGAGTGTAATAATGAATTGCAAATTATTAAAAAAATAGAAATTCATTATTGGTGTAGATTAATGAATACCTACATGAATGGAGAAAGACAGAAGACTTTTTGCTTACAGGAGAGCTGGAGTGAGGACTGGGGAGGACACAGAGTTGGAAAGTTATCCTTCTGCAACCTCGCTGTAAAGACCGGATCAGACAAGAGCCCTCCTTGGATGCTAGATCTGGGTGGAAATCCTGATGAGGAATAGGAGATCTGCATGGCCTTCAAGCGTGTCCCCAGAGACTGACTGCTTATTAGGCGCAACGGGGGAAATCAGTAATGATGCAGTGGAGAAACTGAGTAACGCCTTGACCAGGTGATTCTAACATCAGGAAGGGCAGATGACAGGCTGTCTCTGCATGTGGTACCCCGTGAAGGCCACTTCACGTATGTACTATTCCATGGAGAACGTATAACCTGAAGCTAATCATGAGAAAACATCAGACAAAATCAAAACGAGCAATGTTTTACAAATGGTGGATTCAGGGGTGCCTGGGTGGCTCAGTCATTAAGTGCCTGCCTTCAGCTCAGGTCATGATCTCAGGGTCCTGGGACTGAGTCCCGCATCGGGCTCCCAGCTCAGCGGGGGGTCTGGTTATCCTTCTGCCTCTCCCCCTGCTCATGCTCTCTCTCTCTCAAATGAATGAATACAGCCTTTAAGAAAAATGGTGTATTAGATATAAGCTTCTATCAATGTTGGGGCACCCGGGTGGCTCAGTGGCTCAGGTCGTGAGAGCGAGCCCCACACAGAGTTCTGTGCTGAGTGTGGATCCTGCCTGGGATTCTCCTTCTCCTCCTCCTCTACCTCTCCTCTGCTCTCTCTCAGAAAAACAAAAACAAAAACTTCTATGAATGTTAAATTTACTAAAATCGATCCTACTGTGGTTATATAAGAGAATATCCATATTGCAAATACACACTTTAATATTTGGGGTAAAGGGCCATGATGGCCATGATCTATGTGACTTATCCTTAGCAGGTATATGGGAGCATAGATCTGTGGGAAAGCAAGCACACTCAAGTGATAAAGCAAATGGGGTAAACTGTAAATAATGGGTCGATCAGGGTAGAGACTTGTCTTCTGCACTGTTTACAAATGTCCCCAGCTGCCTCCACCCCCCATTGGAAGGAGAATACTGAAAACTCTCGGCTCAGGAAGGGAGGAGGTAGTTTCCCACGATGCTGCCATGGCATCAGCTTTTCTCACAGAATCCTTCATCCAGTCTGAAGATCTGTACTTGGAGCTAATAGCTGGGCACAGTGAACTAAGCCTTCATCTAGCAGAGATTACTAAGTGCCCTAGAGACCAGGAGCTGACAAAGAACGGTGTTTCAGGCTCTATTTTTATCGGACGGTCAACTATAGTGGTCCCAAACAGAAAAAACCCACAAAGATTGTAAGGTACCATCTCATGTTTTGTTCTTAAATCTTTGCTCCTTCCAAGGAAGCGAGCCCAATTTCTCCTACAGAAGTCCCCCACTGCGGGTCTCACCTGCGGATCTGCTTGAGGACATAGTCTCTGCTAATGTATTTGATGTTCTCCTCGATTACTGAGCGAACGCCGTCTTCCTCAGTCAGCTGTTTCTCCAGCCACTCCACCAGATCCTTGTTATTGTCCCACACATAGGCCTGCAAACAGACGACTCTTGGTCAAACACCAGGGGCCAGGCCAGACACCCTGATTGTTCACGATCTGGAAAGTTCACTCCAACAGCTTGCTCACTGTAAAATAGTTGGTCATGGTTCTCCACTCTAGCTGGCATTGTAGTGGAAAGAGGCCTCAGGACAGGAGCTGTCCTCATTCTCTTTCCTTCTTCTGGTTCTAGATGCCTCTTGGGCCCCTGGAGGCATCCGTGCTCATAGTCTGACTCAGGTCCTATCATTCCAGGGCTCTACCTATTCTACAAAGGCTGAGAGAATGTAATCAGCTGATGGACTTGAGAGAAACAGTTAAAAGCCCAGATTATTTAGAGAAGTACTAATTGAGGGGTGCCTGCCTGGCTCAGATAGTAGAGCGTGTGACTCTTGATCTTGTGGTTGTGAGTTCAAGACCCACGTGGGTATAGAGTTTAAAATCAACATGTGTTTAAAGGAAAAATTAAGGCGTGCCCGGGTGGCTCAGTTGGTTGAGCATCAACTCTTGATTCCTTTTTTTTTTTCTTAAGATTTTATTTATTTATTTGACAGAGACATGGTGAGAGAGAGAGCACAAGTAGGGGGAGTGGGAAAGGGAGAAGCAGGCTTCCTGATGAGCCAGGAGCCTGCTGTGGGGCTCAATCCCAGGACCTGAGCTGAAGGCAGAGGCTTAACCTACTGAACCACCTGGGAACCCCTCCACACTTGATTTCTGCTCACGTCATGATCTCAGGGTCGTGAGATCGAGCCTGGCACCCAGCTCCAGGCTCGGCGCAGAACCTGCTTGAGGGTCTCTCTTTCACTCCTGCACGACCCCCCACTTGTGTATGCACTCTCAATAAATAAAAACTTAAAAAAAAAATGAAATGTGTCTTTTCTGAGGAGCTCTTAAAATGTAAGTCTCTAGGCCCTGCCAGGTTGGCAGAGTTGTCTTCTGGTTGGGGAAGTGTCAACAAGGCATGGAGGGGGAGGTCTTGCTGCTAGGGGAGAGCTAGGAGGTCAGAAACCGACCCCCCATTTTACTTTCTATGAGAATATTCCAAAGGGGCAAGGCATCTGTAACCCTGAAAGTCTCAACAAACCACCTTGTGCCTCCTTTTTTTCGAGATCATTTAGCTGAGTATTTCCTAGGTAGTTGACTACATAATAATTCAGGAGTGTGTTAGAAACCTAATAGCCTTCTCCTTGCTCTCTTCTCCTCTCATTTTCTTTACAAATCATTTAGGAATCGTTTTGTTAATGGTTTCCGGAAAACCAAGTACCACCATTAGGGCTCATTCATATTTATGTCATTTTGTTTGGGTAATTAAACACAAAGCTCGTCATTTAAAGGTGTGCTATCCTTCTCTGTTATCACTAACGAAGTCAAAGTCAGAATGACAATGAGCTGGGCGCTGTAATTTAATAGGTGGGTGCATTAGGGACTCTCAGAGGCTTTGAGGCTTGAGCTGTGGCTCAGGAAACCTGTACACAAACAAGGCGCCTGAGCCATGGCTGTCACTTCAGGATCCGTGAGGCATGGGGGTGGGGTGGGGGTGTGAGGGTGGGGTAGGGGGGTGGACATTGTCTTCTTCACACCCGTCAAGGGCAGCCGGATGCGGTTTTCTGTTTCATGCCTTCAAAAAGAATGCTTTCTCGCAGACTCTCACTTGCTCATCTCTGACTTAGCTGGGGAGTTAGCTGTGACTCCTTGCTTACTACGTCATGTGATTGACTTCCACAGTTCGAGAAATTCTTATGCAGTCCTTCACGGTTGAAGGATTAAGGAGCCCAGGATTAAGGGTCAGCAGTTCGCCCTTCCTAGTTCTGGTATGCAGTTCTCTTTCTGGCCCCCAACACGGCCGCTCTGTTTGGAGTAGTGGCTACGGAGATGGGCTCTTCTCATCAGGGTGGGATGGCCAAGCGGGGGTCAGCCCCAGCCCCAGTCAGGACTGTGCCACTGTCCCCATGGCAAAGGGCAGGGAAGCGTCTGGTTCTGGAGGAAAAGAGGTGCTATGTCAATCTCTACGGACAAAGTCGGGGGGTGGTGATGTTTTCCCCACAATGCGGTGGTCTTCTCTCTGGCACCCCAGCACATGTGCACCCCACTATGGATTGGACACACTGGTCCTCTGACCCGCTGCCACCAAACTCGGACCCTTCCTACTTTGTCATCGGTGATTTAGACTTCTCCACAGGTTGAGGACTTACGCACATGCCCTCACTTATGCAGATTTTGGGGGTTGGAAAAAATAGTGAATGCTTCTTGGGTTTCAGAATGGGGAAAACAAAACAAAACAAAACTAGACTTACCCAAGAATCCCAAAGCCTTTAGTTTAGGAGAATATTTAATACACTTATTAATCATTTTTAATCCGTTTGCTTTTAATTAAGAAACAGCATGATGCTTTCCTATCAACATATGCCAGGGAGCAGATTAATTGTGGCTTAAGATAACTCTCCTTGATTGGTGTAATGTATTAGCTAACGAGATGCCTGCTTCTAACGGCGCTCAGACACTGTGCCGGGAAGCCAGCTGCCCTCTAGAGAAAACTCTTCTGCCTTCCCCTCCCGCAGCCACAGAATATGCTAGGTGTTTAAATTAAACATTTTAAAAGTTCCTAGACAGGATTAAGGAAACACATTCCAAGTTTTGGAATTGTTGCACTAAAATCTCCTCTTTGAAAACATGGCCCCACGTATGAAAGATCTGCTGTTTGCTCAAAATAGGACAACTGGATGACAGCCACCGAGCCAAACCTCAGTAAAGTTTCCCTCACAGTGTAGTACACCAAGGCGAAGGGGTCACAACTCCTAGCTGACAGCACCTGGAGCGAGAACAAACGAATGGAAGCATCCACGGTGCCACGGGGTTTTCCTAACGGGCCTGGGAGGGTTTCAGGTACTGCCGTGGCCTAACCGTGTGCACCGGGAACAGCAAGGCTCTCAACCACGGAGTTAGGGAGGCTACGGGTCCTTGTCTGCCCTCCTAGAACAGAGATGTAAAACTCATCATTCCAGCCATCCAGAGGACGGGCCAACCCTATTCCCCGAAAGAAAGCCATTATCATTTTCTTCCTTAAAATTATAAAATCACGGCTGATTATTCCAAGTGTTCCAGTGTGGATTTTAAAAGCCAGTGTGAAATACTGGGCTGCTAATCTCATGACAGGCCTGGGCTCATAAGTCACCTGCCTCACGCTCCTCCCAATCAGAACATTCTAATACCAAGAAAGTACTGACAGTTAAACATCACAATGTTGGCCTTACAATACATGTTCAGTGGATGCTTTATCTTTCTCTGCATCAGTGATAAGTATCTCAGGCACTACGCCATTTCACTAATTGTATGTAGTAATTAGTCTATCACACAAAATCTAAATGACCTGTTTAGAAAGTTTCCTTTCAAAGTATTGGATAGCTGTTAAGTCCTCCTTATTCAGTGTACAGGAGGGCCAGAGAGTGGCCAGGGCACAGTCTGATGGATGTGAGTCCCAATTACCATGCCCTGTAACTCATCTTGGGGGCTAGCTAGAGACCCCTCCAGCAATGTGATTTTTTTTCTGAGGCTTTGGAGTAAAACAGCAAACAGCCATGTGGGCTGGGGTGGCCTGCGGACCCCATCTCCTCAGCTGGCTCCAGTCTCAGCCCACCTGGGGCCAAAAAAATGTTTTCCAGGTTCTGCCTTCCCTCCTCTTTCCCAGGCCTGAAATTAGAAGTCTGGTGTATAAGACTTGTCCAGGGTAGCTTGAGGCTGGGTTTTGGGGACCGGGGAAATCCAACAACCCTATCAATGGTGCTTTTTCCTGTCATCCTTACAAGGTCCTCCACTCACCAACCATCTCATTTGGAAATCCAGAGAGTAAGAGTGAAGGGGTTGTGAAGGGTCTGGATTGTAAGAACATGCTGGCACACCAGACTGTGGGCAAGTCAGAGCGAGCCACATCAGAGGACACATACTGAGAATGGACCGTGCTCACAGCTCCCGCCACAATCATGAAGTCACACATCTGTAGCTCTTAGCTCAGCTCAGCACATGTCAGAGGGTAAACTGAGCTGAGAGGAGCAAACGGGCATCATTTGAGTGTCTACTGAGTGCTAGGCATCAGCTTCCATGCCTTCTTTATCATGTCATTTAAAACTCACTGAATCCCATGAAAGGAACATTATCTCTATTTTACAGAGGAAGGGACGAGGCTTAAATAAATACCATGTCCAAGCCGGCCAGGCTGGGATGTGCCATGTTCGTGAGATTCTGAACACCACGTTCTGCTCTAGGCCCCACGCCATGCAGAGTTCTCATCTCAGTTGTTACTACTGAGGCTTGGTGGGAAAATCAGTCTTTGAAATACCACATACTCAGACTGTGGGTCTGAGAATCGAGACCGAGAACCTACCCACACAACAGATGCACACCGCATTCCTATGACCTGACTTAAACCCAAGTTCTTGGTACCGTTTCTGGCGAGCTGCAGTGATGCTCTGCTTCCATCTGCAGTGAAGCCCTGAACCATAAACCTTACGATTTCCTACAACAGGACTGTCCCAGTGGGTTCCAACAGAGTCTTGTGACTCCTGGGAACAGATTCCTCTATGGGAAACGAAAGATTTGCCCTGCTAAGTTACAGAGCATCGCAGTGTCTTCAAATTTCCTGTCTCTCAATGTCTTTCTTCAGGATTAAGATTTTAAAAAGAAAAACAAAAACACAAATTCTCTGGGACAAAACACACAGCATGGCTCATAGAACCCTGTCACCAAACACCTTTCCCTGCTAGTAACTGTGGTGAGGATCAGAGGATCACTTCCTGGTATAAAGTCAAGGTCCAGACTCTGCCGGTGTTTGCACTTGAGACCCCATGCACAGTATCTATCACTGTTTGAAGAACCAATGCGGGTGTGTGTGTGTGTGTGTGTGACATTTTTAAGGTTTGCAGCCAGTCCCCCGTATGGAGCTGCCTCTGTGCCGGCCCTGCAGAGGCCGCACCGACGGCTTGTGAACTGTGCAACACTTTCTTCTCTCAAGGGCGCTACAGATCTTATCAGCCACCCCGCGCTCCACTCGTCCTGCTGAGCCTGCAGAATATGGAAGGAGGTTTCAAAGCCACATCCTAGCATCACTGCCCTTCCTCTCTCCTCGGCTGTCCTCCTGGACTAAAGAGCTCAAGAGAATGTGATCTTCTGTGGATGGGAGGGAGGGGATAGCCTTAGTGCCTGGGTAGGGCTGGCTCCCAGGGCTTCAGGCAGCCTCTGCCCGCCCTCGGGGGCTGGGGCTGTCTCCCGCACTGACTCCCAGCTGGAGTCTGTGCGTACATAGCCCACTGTTCTCCATCTCTACAAGATGGCAAGGACCCGCTTCTCCGGACGCAAGGTCCCCTGGCTCCGGGATGCTAAGGAACCACTGAAGGGCCGAGCCACTCACTTCATGTTCGGAGAGAAGCTATTCCTTCTCCTCATCCTTGTGCTTACTGAGGCCGTGCACGTCCATTACTGACTAATGTGGTAGGAAGGCGGTGTGGGTCTCTCCTGGCCACACACACACACACACACACACACACACACACACACACACTCCATTTACCTAGCCGGCCACTCTTAACTGGAGAACAACCTCTTATTTTACACTTGCGTGACTTTCAATGCCAACTTCCACTAGAAGCTGCCAGTAGCCACTGACAAAATTGTCTCACTCAATTATGCCACAGACTGACCTTAACCTGAACCAGGTGTCACAAAAGGCTTCGCTCGCCCGCTGCACATCTGAAATATTTATCTAAAGAAGCTTTTCAGTCGTAAAGAAGTGGGGAGGCTTAACACAGAGGTCAATCTTAGAAGCACCCAGATTCACTGGCTTTAACAATGACGGCAGATCTTAGGAGTTCCTTTTTGAGGACAGTCAGCAGAGACGTCAAGCAACGCTTTGCAGGAAGAGGCTGAAGGGCCCGCCCCCCCTCAGCGCGCTAACCCAGGAGGCACCCAATGTTCTGATCAGAACAGCCATCAGGAAAAGACCGTTTCAGCACACAGAACCAATATTCTGATAAAATAAATATATGACATGTATGATTTACTTTTAACCCATAAACTAACTACCAATAAAGGTCCATTTCTTTTTCTTAGTGTAAGTAAACAGAGAAATAAAAGTTCCAACTCCTTCTTCCCATCCTCTCATGGACTGTGTTGTGTAGCCTATAACTCTAGGGGCAAATGCTGGTATCTGGTCAACCTGGGCTCAGACCCATCCCATCTCAGCCCTGGGGCCAGAGCACCAGGGACAAGCTCACTCACTGTGTGGGGAGGAAACAGGGCTCAAGCCTATAGGCTTCCCTTCCACTTCTGCCTTTAGAGGCCTAGGAATCCTCAGGTTGGGGTAAGGAGCAGAGCACAAAGGCATCTACCTACCTTCACAGTTCCTTCCACCTCCACAAACCAGCGCCGTAACATGGCCTGGATCTGGCCATCGGTCAGCTCTGGGTTGGCATTGTGGATTTTCTTTTTGACCAGGTCCTCCAGCAGGAGACGCCTCAGTCGCCAGTAGAAGAAGGTACGGGATGTTTTCCAGTCCAGGATATCCTATGTTCAGATAAGAATAAGCTTAGTCACCTCAGCCCTAATCCCTGCTCAGTGCCCACTCCAGAGGGAGCTCCACAGGCACAAAAACCTATTCTTTAGCAAGCCCTCAGAGGCTTGACACTGGCCAGGACTGTAGCACTTGCCACTTTCTCCAGCTCAGAGGGGACTGTAGCACCTGCCACTGTCTCCCCAGCTCAGAGCTACAATCCCCCACCCAGAGCACTGCACACAGCCAAGGGCCTCACTAATGTGAGCTCCACGTGTGCCTGAGATGTTCTGGGAGAACCTGTGACTCTCCAGATGATGAGACAGTGTGGAACTGGTCTGGAGCAGAATGGCTCCAACAACTTGCACACAGATCCAATGTGACTTGACTGCTGCTGGAACCCGGGCACCGGGTCCGCAGCCTGACGACCACCAGAGCAGCTGTTCCCAGACGTGGGTCATGAGACGCAGTCTCCCACCAGTGAAATGGAACTTGCCTTCTGAGGAGTCCAGAGTCATGTAAATCAGAAATTGTTTTGGGATAACAGATACACAAAAAAGGGAAGTCTCTCCAAAAAAACCTGAAAATGGTTTGATTTGCACCAGCTGTTTTAACCCACCCCTAACAGCTTTCTGCTTGGGAGCCAGTGTGCAGGAGACACATGCCCGCCGCTCGCAGGGCTCTGACATGTCAGGAGAAGTGGCAGCCACCGTACTTACGTTAATAACACCCTTCTCCTGCATCCGGCCCGGTGTGTCGTGCAAGTCAGCAAACTGCACGGCTACCTGATGGTAAATGGGAATTAGGAATTCCTCCCGCTCCTTCAGCTTGTTCTCCAGCTCCTTCCGCTCCGCTGGGCTGAGCTCTGGGGTGCCTGCAATTAAGCAAACCTGCCCGTCACACTCTGTGCTGACCCGGAGTCTCTCTGCAGTGGTCACAGGAAGCTCGGAAGTACCCCTCCTCCCTCTGTGGCCTGGCTCTCCGCACTCTTCACCACCGCTCTGCTGAGTAACAGAACTCTGTGAGATGCCAGAATGGTCCTTATCTTGCCACGGGGAACCCACATGGACTCTTTTGCTGTGGAGGTCACAACTGTAAAAGCAACCACAGAGGTCCCTTCTCTCCAGGTCCTTCTCTGAGCGGGCACCAGCAACTGCATGGACGCCCGTGTCTCCTGCATTGTCTCACAGCCTGATGGCCAGGCCCCTCCTTCCCACACATGACTCCATGCCTGGGCCTGACTGACCAGCATACGCGCAGCCGGACCATTCTGCACGTGGGACAGGGGAGGGGAGCAGTCCCTACACCCTCAGGTCCAGACCAGCAGCGCCTTCTCCCATGTCTACTCGCCCAAGGACTCCTAAAGTGGCAAGCTGCTGTTACTGCACAATCTCTAATCTCAGGCTGGAAAACTCTTCACCTGAAATCAGTAGCATATAGTCTAATGAGAGCCAGACCTGTGTGTCTCCTGCCAGCTCAACAGATTAGATTAGCCAGCTTCCTAGTCAATACCTGGGCTCCTACTGCCAGAGCCAACCCCTGACCAAACTGATAAAGACATTCTAGTTCTTAGGCTAAAAGTGAAGGAAGAGGGGAGAAGAGAAAGCCGGTCCGCAAATCCCATGTGGACCACTGAGCTTCTAAGCACATAGCACCCTCACTCAACAGATTCCTCTAAGGAATCTGGAATTCCCTGTAACAAGGAGGACCCCTGCCTGCCTGCCCTCCACCCCCACCGCCTTCAATCAGTGGTCTCCCAGTAGAGGTGCTGCCATGTTAGGCTTTTCTTCCTAATTGCTCTCTGAATGGGACTTGTAATCAATACCACAAATTTAGCTGCCTGCCTAGTAAAGAGGAGTAAGTCTAGCTGAAGGAGCTATAGGTGACAGCCCCTGGTGTTGGGGACAACCTGAAGTGCTTTGTCACCAAAGCTGACAAATAAATACATGACCACAGGTGATGGGCTGGAGAAGAGAAAGGTCTATTTCAAGCATGTTTGTCTGGGAACAGGCCTTGCTCTTTATGCCACTATGAATCATATGCCATAAACAGCCTTGGGCTGCTGAGTGAGCCGTAAGTATTCTAGATAAACACATGTTAATAGAACAGGGATGTAGCCATAGGACCCAGTTTCATTTTTATGAGGTTTTTTAGATGCCCACCTCCACCTCCTTTTTTTTTTTTTTTTTTTTTTTTTTAAAAAGCCCATCACTACTTGAAAACCACAAGGAAGAGAGCTGACGGCTATGTCTTCCTGGGCGCTCACATAGAGGGCAATCACACTGGGGCCCTAACACGCAGCAGCCTTCTCTCCACGCCACGCAGAGCAGGGCTGTGGGATAGGACGAAGGCCCATCCCTTCTGGGGTGCATCTGCCTAAAGAGCTGACAGGAGGAGAGCCAACTGGCGCCTTTGGAGAGGAGACTACCTCAGCAGTCTCCTAGACAGGGAAGCAAACATTGTTCCTTCTCTAGTAAGAGGAACTGGGGCTGTAAAGCTGGGGCAGGAAAAACAGACGATGAGCCTGGCTGCCATAAAAAGCAAGAAAGCACTCAAGTGACTGACACAAGTTAAAAGGACACAGGAGCCAGTTTGAACGTATTCCCACTGGCCAAATCTGGGACAGTCTGAGCATCAAATTTATCAAAAATAGGATGATGATATTAATTACCAGAATATTTATGGAATGAAATAGCCTGAGAGTCCATTCTAATATAAATAATTAAATGGGGGGAGAGGGAAGGGAAAGTTCTCCCTTCCAGCAGAATAATAATTAATAGACATAGAAGGAATGATAGAATTAGAAAATCACCATTTTGGGGCGCCTGGGTGGCTCAGTGGGTTAAGCCTCTGCCTTCGGCTCAGGTCATGATCTCAGGGTCCTGGGATGGAGCCCCACATCGGTCTCTCTGCTCAGCAGGGAGCCTGCTTCCCCCTTCCCCTCTACCTGCCTCTCTACCTACTTGTGATCTCTCTCTGTCAAATTAAAAAAAAAAAAGAAAATCACCATTTTACCACCATCACAGCAATTGATTCTGCCAAGAATTACCAATGTGTACTAAAACTAGTGGGTGAGAGTTTGATGAGGAATGGAATATTTACATCGTCTCAAAGTATCTCCTCACAAATTATAAGCGAACAAACCCTTAAACAAGTAATCACAATTACCATCACCAAGAATAGGACAATCTGACATATGCCTCCTGATATGATGTCCTGATCATAAATAACACTCGGCAACATTCCTGCCAAAAATACATTATCTGGATTTAACCATGGGGAAATACAAAACAAACCTAGACTGAGGATCATGCTACAGAATAGGGGCCTGCGGTATCTGGCTGGCTGGGTTGGTGGAGCATGTGACTTGATCTCAGGGTTGTGAGTTTAAGCCCCATGTTGGGCGTGAAGATTACTCAAGAAAAATCTCACCCCCCCCCCCCCACCAAAAAGGTGGCCTGTATTCTTCAAAAAAAAAAAAAAGTCAAGATGATGACAGACTAAATAACTGAAAACAGGCTGCAGTGTGTGGTCTAGGGTTAGATCTCAGATCTGAACAACAAAAAGTCTGTAAAGGATATTATTGGGACAATTGGTAAAATTTTGATATGTATTATGAATCAGATAGTAGTATTATCGATGTTATAGATCCTAATGTAGATAAGTGTCTTGGGTTATATAAGAGAAAGTCTGTGTTCTTAGAAACATACACTAAATACTTTTGGATAAAGGAACACGATGTCTACAAATGACTGTCAGATGGTTTGCAGAAACTGTGTGTGTATGTGTAGAGAGTGCACAGGCAAGCACATGTACATGAACACACAGAAATGATAAAGCAAATGGGACAAGATACTACCAACAGGTGAATCTGAGAAAAAGGCATCAGAAGTCCTTTGTACTATTCTAGTCACTATTAGGTGAAACTATATCAAATGGAAAATTAAAAAATAAGCCAAGCTAAAAAAAAGGTTTTCCTGGCTCCCTGATGCCAAAAATCAGAAGCCAAATAATATTTGTGGCATACAGGGCACCATTCTAAGTGCTTCGTATCTATTAACTCGCTTAATCCTTACAACAACCTCAAAGCTGGTATTCTTGCTGTCTTCATTTTACAGGTGAGTAAACTGAGCCACTGAGAATTTATGTAACTCACCAAGATCACAAAACCAGGAAGGGGCAGAGCCAGGTCTCAGGTACAGCAGTGTGGTACCCTGAAGACTTGGGGCAGAGGACAAGGAAGTGTTTCAGTAGCAGAATCTCGTTCATTTCAGGAAAGGCTCAATGATGATGGCAGGCTGCTGGCTGATAAGACAGCCGAAGTTCCATCTTAGTCCCATTCCATAACTGATACCAAGACAACACTTCTAACAATTCCTGCTCTGTAGGATCAATTTCCTGGGCATGCCTAGTATTTTTAAGATTTTATGTATTTATTTGAAAGAAGAGACAGAGGATGAGCAGGGGCAGAGGGAGAGGGACAAACAGACTCCCCACTGAGCAGGGAGCCTGATGTGGGGCTTGATCCCAGGACCCTGGGACCATGACCTGAGCTGAAGGCAGATGTCCAACTGACTGAGACACCCAAGCACCCTGTCCTAATTTTTTGGTAAACCTTGATCATATTTACTGTATTACATTTAAAGTGTCTGTTTATGAGATTATTTCTTCAATCAGTCATGTCTGTCAAACCATTTCTTTATACCCCAAGTCCCTAATACAGAGTGTGGCCTATAGCATTACTCACTAAATATTCCTCCTCTAACTTTCTTTACATTCCACTTACCCACCTTCACTTGATATGAACACAGTGTCATGCAGATTTGGCTGCACTGTTTCAGAACAGCCAAAGTGAAGTGTTGTTATAGGAGGCCAGACCTGGTTCCTTGACTGCCAGGGTGAAACAGAAATGTTTACTTCACTCTGAGTGAGCAGTCATCTCTCTATCAAACAAGAAAGCAGTGACTTTAGGCTCATTCATTACAGTGATCCAAGAACTTGTCCTTCTGATGCTACTGGGGAGTCTTTAAAAGTTCATGTAGAGGGGCGCCTGGGTGGCTCAGTGGGTTAAAGCCTCTGCCTTTGGCTCAGGTCATGATCCCAGGGTCCTGGGATCAAGCCCTGCATCGGGCTCTCTGCTCTGCGGGGAGCCTGCTTCCTCCTCTCTCTCTGCCTGCCTCTCTGCCTACTTGTGATCTCTGTTTGTCAAATAAATAAAATCTTAAAAAAAAAAAAAAAGTTCATGTAGATGGTTTCTGTGACATGGGACCTGACAGGCACAGCCTTTCTCTCTTGCCCCCCCGCCCGACCTTGTTTTCCACTCTTTAGTCTAAGGCGGCCCATGACTTAGAAATTATGCACACTTCTCATGAAGGGCAGAGTGCTTGGTGTCCTCTGTGAGTCACCTGAATGTATGTTTTACTCCTTAATCAAACAGTAAGTCTGCACTTGGGAGGGCATGCTGTTCGCTCTTGGGTTGTAGCAATAGGCCAGACTCGAAGTTTGGAGCCACATTCAGGTGCGGTGATGTTCAGGGAGGGACCAGTTGTGCGGTGGGACTACGGTTTTGCAACACTTCTGTACTGGTTGCCAAGCAGTCACAGTCCTGAGCAAGGTGAGCATCCACATCCCACCCCTGGGAACTGGGGCCACTCTTGCTCCAACATTCAAACCTGCTGGGTCCCTGAAACCTGCTGGGCAGGCCCAAAACTTGAGGGTAGCTCCTAGTGTTCCTGTGAGATCAAATGAACACCGTAGCAGTTTTACCTGCCGGGGCAGGGGATGGCAGGACCAAGGACACGGATGAATAGGAAGTTCCAGACCTTTAGAACATCCTCTCTCTGGGTAAACAACCAACACGGTGCTTATATATGTGTATACTTGTACCATATACAATGCATACCGTTTACTGAGCACTTACTATGGGCCAGGCACCACACTTACTGCTCTCAGGATCACACAGCTTGTAAGTCACATGCATAATCCAGACCTAGGTCCCGCCGGCTGTTAACTCTGCTGCCAAGCTGCAGGCCTCAATGTCACTGAGCGCTTTCCAAGTTACTTCATAAACATTACCTCTAACCCTTTATAACAACCCAACCTTATAGATAGGGCATCTGTTTTACAAATGAGAAAAACCAAGGCTCTGAAATGTAAAGTTACTTGCCCAAAGGCATCCAGCTCTTAAGTAGCAAAGTCAGGATTTACACTTGGTATCTCCAAGGCTTGTGTTCTTCCACATGAAATGGCATCAACAGCAGCCCAAGCAGGTGACCTGGCAGTGGCCACAGAAGGGCAGATGAGCTGGAGAGTTTAGTTCATTGCATGAGGAAAGGAGTTAAAAGCACAGCTCAGCTCTGGGTGCAAAGGGGTAAGACTTCTGGGCTTAGGAGTACAGCATCCTGGAAACAAGGTCTTGGCTTTACCAAGTTGGAGGGAGAGACACGGCTGGCTCCTGGACTAACAAAGGTCTTGTCTACCCAGACAAGCTATTCCAGAGCTTTAAAAGAGTAACAATAAACACCTGCAATGCTCTGGCCCCCCCCGAGTCTAGGAAGATCACAGAACATTCCCCCAAAGTTTGCCTTGTCTGATTCCTTCCTTAATGCCTTTGATCGCAGTTCAAGACCCGCCTTTAAAAAAAGCATCAAAATGGGGCGCCTGGGTGGCTCAGTGGGTTAAGCCTCTGCCTTTGGCTCAGGTCATGATCTCAGGGTCCTGGGATTGAGCCCCGCATTGGGCTCCCTGCTCGGCAGGGAGCCTGCTTCCTCCTCTCTCTGCCTGCCTCTCTGCCTACTTGTGATCTCTCTCTCTCTCTCTGTCAAATGAATAAATAAAATCTTAAAAAAAAAAAAAGCATCAAAGCAAGGAACAGAAGTAGAGGATGCGTGTATTTTAAAATGCACATGAGAAACTCAAGGATATGTGTGCTTTAAGTTGGGGGAGAAAAGGTTTGCTAAATTTTATTTTGTAAAAATAAAAGGCTGCTCTTAAGCTAGTTAGACCCTTATGTAGCACACTGAAGGCCCCTCTCTCCTTGTACAGCAAAGCAGCCAGCCCTGGTAATGATTTAGGGGAGATTAACAAATATGTCAATGTCTATTTTCTGCTTAATTTAAAAGCGGCGTCTATAAAGATTTTTGACTTCTGAACCCTGTTCTCCTGAAAGAAAGAAGGTAAGAATGAGGAGGGGGATAAAGAGTGATTATCCTATCATCGATCGTTTGTCAGGAGCATTTCTTATTCACTGGACTATTGTAAAAAGCTAAGCTCTCGATCAATCCTGTAAGCTCCCTGTACAATTAAATATCTTGGAATGGTTTTCTTTCTTTTCTGGCCATATTGCAGGGCCTCAGGGTTTTTAGGAAAGCAAGTCGTTGTGTGCATGTGCGTGTGTATTTAAGAATATGCTACAGGGAGGAAAGTCATTCTTTTTCTAGAATCCTACTTTAGGAAAAGTCTGAAATGGGAGAAGAAAGGTAGATTACTCCCGTCTCTTCCCTCCCAAAATAAAAAGTCCCCATGAATTCCTAAAAATCCAACCTTAGAGTTAAAAACACTTTAATGTAAAGAGCTGAATCCAGAAGGGCAGTATTAGTCTGATCAAATGAGGAGAGCTGTTACTGTGCTAGAAATGTTGAAGTACCTTTTCTCTCCTTTAATCCTCGCAAACACCCTCCAAGATGGCTGCCTTACAGATGAGAAAACCAAGGCACTAAAACGGGGCAAGGCTGTGAAACGTGCTCAA
Source organism: Lutra lutra (assembly GCF_902655055.1). Lineage (NCBI taxonomy): Eukaryota > Metazoa > Chordata > Mammalia > Carnivora > Mustelidae > Lutra > Lutra lutra. Next base: position 36,802,583 of record NC_062293.1, read on the forward strand.
GGCTGTGAAGCTAGGACACCGTGGAGCGGGGATCGGGGCTTAGAGAGTCTGGCTTCAGAGCCCATCAGTTTTTATTTTTTAAAATTTCCCCTGGAATGGGGTGCACAGTTCCTGGAAGTATGGCAATAGCAGGTCAACAAGTGCAGTGGATGGGAGCGAGCTCCTCTTCGGTCTCCTACTTCCAAAAATCCATTTAATATATTGTCCTCGGATAGAGGACGTATCAGATATTAAACTGATAAGAAAAGATACTATACTTGATCTTAGCCAAAAGGCCAAGAAGCAATGTAGAGCCAATGCCCTTTAAATGAAACAAGTTAAATTGACCCACAAGTGTCCACAGGGCACTGGCCTGTCAGGTGTTCCCGGGGCCAGGATATAATGAAAAGCCACATCTCTCCTCCATGGGGTCAAAGCTGGAGAGAAGCTTCCGAGGAGGGAGCTGATTTCTGTAGCAGGAGGTGTTTTTTGTTTTTTGTTTTTTTACCTAGCCCTGACTCTGAAGGAGGGCAGGAGGGGAGCCTCACCCTATGGACAGGCAGATCACATCCCATGGTGGAGGATTTGGGGGGAGGGGTGAGACCTTCAAAGCTTAGAATAAAAATCAGGCTGGTAGGCTGAAAATTCTCTACTCAGCCAAAGGCACTAGGTGACCTTGCAGTAATCTCTTTTCTGTGCTCAGTTTCTCGTTTATGTAACAACAATCCTAAGCTGGCGAAGAGGGAAACTGTTTTATAAAAGAATATGATATTAAAGTGCTTTTTATTTTTTAGTTATACTAAGAAGCCTATGTAAATTTAAACCCAATTTCAACTTTTATGGGCCCTTCTTCCTTCTCTTAAGAAAGCAATTTGCTTTGATTGGTTAAATACTTATGAAGCTAAAGCAAAGGACGAGACCACCCTCCTCACTCAGCTCCAGAATATCTCAGATAAAAGAACACACAACGGTACCTCAATTTTGAGACTGAAAAATCAGCATAAAAAAGACTGGAATCTTATTAAGATTAAGAAGTACAAACACAAGTAGCTGTTTAAAAGATCTGTGTAATCACATTTTCGGTGTTAAAAGAAATTCCTCTGTAAAGATGGTAAGATAGGGAGAAAAAAAAAAAAAAAAACCTTGCAAAACGATTTCTGTATCCATCACAGGTGTGCCTTTCTTTACACAAAAGCATTCTGGAAAAACTGTGTAAATCAGATCCTGTTTTAAATGCCTTAAGGGAGCTATTTAGAAGGAACCCTGCAGTGAATCCTTTGGTAAAGCAAATAATCCTTTTGTAATGGGAATAATTTCTCCCAATGTATCTAGTTTTTTTTAAAATCCCATTTTCATATATCTGCTTTTCTTCAAAGGGACCACACCTATCTAAATATACAGCTGCATTTGCATATTGATTTTAACAGTAACCCTCTCTGGGATGTTTAACCATAGGTTCCTTGCAATGGTGTTAGTGCTCCGCTGTTCGTATTTTTAAAAATCATTACAGTAAACCCAAAGATTTCCAAATAGGAATCAAAGAATCTGTTATTCCCCCCTTCAGCCCTGTGCCCCCACGCAGACAGTCCACACAAGAGTCAGGAAGCCGCACAGAATTCTCTGAATTCTCGAGGCAGTTAAGTCGCAAAGTCTTTACTATTTTCCTTTCCTTAGTTGCTCCTTTCCCTTGGCCAGCCTGCCCCCCCCCCCCGCCCCACCAGTTCTAGCAGGTCAAGGGATTGGGGCTCTAGGTCAGCTGGGGACAGGGGAGGAACAGGGTCTCTTAGACATATTCTTTTTTTTTTTTAAGATTTTTATTTATTTATTTGACAGAGAGAGATCACAAGTAGGCAGAGAGGCAGGCAGAGAGAGAGAAGGAAGCAGGCTCCCTGCTGAGTAGAGAGCCTGATGCGGGGCTCAATCTCAGGACCCTGAGATCATGACCTGAGCCGAAGGCAGAAGAGGCTTAACCCACTGAGCCACCCAGGCGCCCCTCTCAGACATATTCTGATGACAGCCCTCAGGCAGGAAGAAGCTTAGGTTCAGTCCAACAAAATGCCAGCCAGGTCTCTCCATCTGACAGAACTGTGAACTTCCTGGGATGAGGCAAGCCCAGGTGCTTTGATAAATACAACCAGATGAATGGAACAGACAAAACAGCCCCTTCTCCTTCCCAGAAAACGCTGTCACTGTTGCACCATATTGCGTCAAACCAAAGAACTTCTGAATCAGTGTGACAAGATGGGTGGTAAGCCGCTGCTCATTCAGGGAAAGAGGCACCTGCCTACCCCAGAGCCCAGGGCTTGGACAGCGATGGTGCCAAGTGAGGACAGTGTGTGTGTTTAAGAGGTGACTGGACAAGAGGCCATTTCCCACGCATTAGGACCAGAACTTCTTTCCCTTCTGACTTTGCAGGCAAGGATGCTGCCTTCTGACTCAAACAAGCAACTCTAGCTCTTTTCAGCTTACAACATCTTGAAGATGGACACAACTGATGGAAAAGCATACATAGCTCAGATACTTTGATCACTTCTGCCAGAAAACCAGCTTAACCCCGGAGTCCCCTTAACCCAAGGAAGTGTCCTTTTCCTGTTATCTGGCTGCTTAAAAGAGAAGGCTTGGGAGGCAGGCATTCCCATATATGTCTCCAGGGACATTTACCCTCACCGGAAGCCACAATACTCACTCTGCCCCCAGGAAGCCTTGGGCAGAGGGGTTTGCTGGGTGGAAGGGCCAGGCGTGGAGCAACCCCAGTGCCCAGCCAGAGCTGCCCTTGCCTGTGTCAGACCGTCCCTCTCAGGGCTCCATGTGGGGAACAGCCGGGCTGCTGCAAGGCAGGTTGCCCAGCCGGCTGGGAAGAGGCCCACGTTCGAAACGTGTGTCGGAAGTGTGTGTGTGTTTCAGGAAGTGGCTCCTTTGCCTAAAGACTATTTGTGTTGAGGAAGAGGGATGGAGGGGACCTTATGATTGCTTCATACTTGGACTAGACGGCGCTCTCTCTCAATTGATATATCATTTCCCTCTGAGCACAAGGCAAGGGTAAGGATCCAGGAGACAATCTCAGGTCCTGGCATCAAGAGACCAGGCCAGGAAGGCCATCCTACCCCACACCCACTCCCTACTCCTGGCTCTCTGAGGATGTAAGGATGTCAGGGAGACATGACGAAGGTTGGGGCTCTATTTCCAGAGAAGAAATTCAATTTCCTTAAGGGATCCAGACTGGTAGGATGTTATCTGTCCTGCATGGATTCTACCAAGCTTGTTCTAAGAATCTGGCAGTGGAAGACCATGGTATTTGGCCTTTTATCACATTTCTTTCTCTCGTTACCTCTATCAGGAATATGTGCTGTTTTCATGCTTTTTGATAATCATGAACTACAAACTAGTAATTCACCTTCTACCCAAACTATATAAAATGGCGAAAGGTCAGTTTTTAAAAATAAGAAATCTGAAAGAGATGAAGTTAACTGTTCAGAAATTAAATATTACTCATTATCCTTGGAGAATAAATCATAATTCTGTTTTTGAACACAGTCAATCTGTTGTGCATTGGTTCATCTAAGTGATCTGATAGCGTGCTCCCCAGTGTAGGGGCCAATCTGGGAAGAGACTGGGAACATAAGGTAACATCCACTCCTATAGGCTTTCTCCTAAATCAGATTTTTCTCAGGGGAATTGGCTTTAGACAACAAAGGGAAAGAATTCCTGTTTAATTTTGTTCAGGCTCAGTACTCAGCTGAGGTAAAATCTGGGGAAATCCTAAGAAAAGCAGAACAGAGGGAACCACAGTTCCATTCTGGGCTCTGATGTACATTAATTTGTGTCTTGGATGATTTAAGTCTTCTTTTTGCCTTAATCTCAATCTGGAAAAGGAGGTCATTTTCACCCACTTTGTGAACAAGCCTCATGGCAGTCTTTGATTCTAGGCACTGATTGAGAAAGGAGCCAAAAGCCAGAGCAAACCCCAAAGGTGCTGAGTTCATAGTATGTGCTGTTCCATCCCCGCTGGCCGGTGACCCCACAGACACACCTAGTATGTGTGATCTTCCTGAAAAACCGCAATTGCCTGAGGGGCAGGACCACTCCTATTTCTTTCGTATTTCTTTTCCTATACCACTTGTTCCAAAAGGAGACCTATGCCACACAGATACCAAACGTGGCTGTCTGCTTCTTCTAATGATTAATGGGGAAAAGAAATGATGCCAGTCCCCATGCTTGAAACATGCTTCATAGATTCAAAGCCAACGCACATTCATCTGATCTTCACAGTGGCTGGGTGGGGGCGTTATCCCCACTTCTGCATGAAGAAGCCAATGTTTGGAGGACTTACAACAATTTACCTGCATGCAACCTAACCGAAACTTGTACATGATTTTTATTCTAGATCCACTCTCGTGTTCCCGACCTGCCCTGGGCCAGAGCCTGCTTCCCATTTAGCAGACTAAGGATTCTTTCTCTAGTGCCAATTTGGTCAAGGTTAAATAAATATGGCTTTTTTCAATGCAGAGAGGAAATTGATAATGAGATGATTTGTAACAAATGATTAAACGGCCATCGCTTGGGAATCTCCTCCCTCTCCCCTTCCTATATTTCAAAAGTTAAAAGGTGCTGGGTGAAGGTGGGAGCGATATCACTTTCAAGAAAAGAAGCTTCGGCCCCACACCCCTCACCATCCAGCGGTTCTGCAAACAGATGTCAGAGAGGATCCCTCTTCCTACCACCCAGTTACTCCGAAGGGATGATAACAGCCATTGGGGGGTTAAAAAGAGGCAGTGAACCCCCAGTTAATGAGTAGGAATTCAGCAGGCAGTGTAAGATAAATGGAGCTCTCTCTGCTTCTGCTGGAGTCAGCATGAACTGCGGCCCTGCGGCTTGTTTGTGGCAAATGGAGTGCGCGAAATATCAAAGGGCAGTGATCCAGAAGAAGACCGACTTTGACAAATTTTAAATTGGCCAGAAAGAAAACCAGCAAAAAAGGGGGGGGAAAAAAAAAGAAAGAAAGAAAAAATGGGGGGAAAAAAAAGAGAGAGAGAGAGAGAGAGAGAAAATTATGCAATTCATCGTGTCCTGCAATTGTGGCCCTGCTGCCTTTGTACAGAATTAGTGGTAAAAACAGCAGCGAGGATTGCCTGATGCTGGGAGCAATTATGAGCCATCTAAGTGAGATGCTTATCAGTGGCTGAAGCTTTTAGAGCTCTCTCTCTATACAGTCGTGAGTAACTTGCTCTGGAGCTGCAGTTACTTTAATTAAAGTGTATAGGGTTGGTCAGAAGTAATTATCCTGTTTGGAGAAGAAAGAGAAAAACACCACCTCAACAATTCTGGGTGGCAATAGATTTTGGAAACAGCTTTGCCAATTCTTGTTGTATGTGTGCACTTCCCATAAAAGGATCAGGCCAAGATGGGTTAGAGTTATTGGCGGTTGTTACCTAATGGCAAACAATAGGACGCACACAGGGTTTATTAGAACCCCAGTCACTGTGCTTGGCTCAGGGCTCCCAACTGCTGGGACACGCAGTCTCCAGAGGGCCGGCGAGAGCACTCGGAAGAGGGCCGGCGAGAGCACTCGGAAGTTCTTGTGTCTCCACATGGTGAGCATGTAACGAGTCCGCAAATGGTACTGTATTAACTAAGTTACTATTTGAAACATAAATGAGCTAGCATCTCTCCTTTTTATGCATTCCATTCACGGAGTTTCACTACCTTCTGAAGATAATCACTGTGTTCCTTTAGAAAAACAAAACCAAAACAAACCAACAAATAGAAGAACCTCAAGCAATTATCTTCACTAACACATCATGGGGCTCGATGGGAGATCTGGGCAGAGAGAGGTGTTTTAAAGGAACTGAAACTCATTCAGTCTCTGGACTCAACCCAGGGCTCCCAGGCTTGAGTCCTGCATGCAAACTGCAGCTCTCAGAAAACGAGCAATGGAGTCGTGGCTGGAAGCATCACGCACAAATGTGCCCAGGATTGGGCTACTGCCGCCATGGCCTCTGTGCGGAATCACACAGTGGGCATTTTTTACTTCTGTTTCTCTGGCTTGGGAGGGCCCCCAGAACACCACCAGGCTAGGTCTTCAGCCTCTCTGTCCCATGACACTGACTCAAATCCTTCAGAAACGAGGTGGGCTTGTCCAAAGACACAGACAGAAACAGGGCACTGAAGCCTAGGATATTCTCTGCCTGATTAGCCTGCTCCCCAACAGCAACTTCTCGCTAACCATTCTTTACAAGGACATCCACAAGGCCAGAAAGATGGGCTCTGTGAATTATAAGAAAATACCAGAAGAAAACTTGGGTGACTTTTGCTTTTTTTAGGTCCCACTTTCCCTCCTGTTATATATACTATTTCATTCTACCAGGGCTCTTACCATATAGAGGACAGTAAATAAAGATTATCATGAATCTGATCAAATGCTTCAGTGCCTCCTCCTCTGGCCTATGAATGCACTCATTACAAATCAGCTGAATGGCTCATTGATTTGCCAGGAGGACAAGCAGACATACCCAATCGCTCAGCCAAGTGAATGTAGACTGGGTCCACCCGACGCATGGTTTTCACCAGATCCTTTCTGCGGAATTTGATTTCTACTGTCCCCTCTGGCTCCAGAACTGATCCCCTGGATCAGAGAGAAACAAAACAGAAATAGAGGCACTTTAAAGGAAGGAGACAACAGAATGAGGCCAGTTACAATGTGCAGACCAGGAAATAGCTTCATTATGGTTTTGGCCACCCATGGCTCACAGAAGTAACCACAGGGAGGAAGAAGGCATCAGAAAATGTCTAAGCGGGCTGTGAGAAAGGCCAGGCAAAAGCAATTAAAATAATTCTCATGACCATACCAGTCTACTTCCATCTCCAAAGAGGAATACATATTCCACCATCTACAGCCGTTAAGGGTAACAGGAATCACATATTTTTCCAGGGGGGCACAAAAAAGATGATGTGGGCACGGTAGCAGGGGAACAACATCCAGCACTTAGTCTCTACAATGAGGGATCGATGCCAATTGGTCCCACACACAGCTGTCAGTCTGCTGGCGGGACTCCCACACACGAGGCCAGGCCAAGCAGGAGAGAAAACACTCGGCCTACTGCTACAGAGCGGTCTCTAGTTTCTAGTGCGTGCTGATGATGTTCTATTACCAGGAACTTTACTCTAGACAAATTAAAAAAACCACCACCACCACCTTTTACATTAAAAAAAGAAAAAATTATAGCTAATACTATACACATGGCATTGCATGTCCTTACATATAAAGAGGAATTGTTTGTGATCTGGTATCAGATCAGGGGCTAGATTTGGATTTAAAAATAATAAGTCTTTCAGTTTGTACTGCTAGCCTAGGGATTTCACCATAAAACTACTGGGCTCTCCCAAGTAGCTGTTAGAGTAGGAGGCTAAAATCTTGGCCAAAGAGAGAAACAGGTCCTCTAACAGAATGATCGGAGGCAGGAATTGGCATGGACAATGTCAAGGAAACACAATGTGACATTTACCTATTTTGGAAAGGGTTGAAAACAGATTGTGGAAGGAAGCTGGATGTGGTCTGTTTTACTTAAGTATTTTCAAGGACCACCTCCCAACAAAAGCCTGGGACTTTCTCTTGCAGTTCTCTGGGTGCCGTGAGCACGGTGTTTCTCCAAACCTCCTAGGAGGCCAGAGTGAGCAGCTCTGGGTTGGAATCCCAGAACGTGGCTGCTGTGGTGCCCCTCAGTGCCCAGCAGCTTGTCCCACAGACAAGCAGCAGCAGTTCAGGGCAAGTAAGACCGCTCCAGGTTCCTTGTCTGCCAAGGGCAGAGCTGGGTTAAGAGGCTAGAACTCCACAGACTAAGAATTTAGTCCTTCCACTCCGACTCGCCTTGAGATCCCTCCGTCACATATCTAAGAAAGACAGTGAACAGGCCTATGTGCACAACAAATGGGAGAGAACCCGCCAAGTCTCTCCCGGTGCCTGGAATAGAGGACGTCTTGGTAAAAGGATCACACTGGGAAAGCCTGACGCCTGCTACTTTCCTCCTCGTCCTAAGAGACACTATTTAGAAAATCTCTTTTTCTGACCGTGCAGCCTGCTGGGAATAGACAGATTCAAATAAAATTCTCTTGGTTTCAATGTTCTCCAGGAGGAAACCAAACATTAGAGGATCCCTAGGGACAATGAATGGAAATCAAGAAGAAATGCTACCTGCTCTCTCGGTCAGCGTACATCTCCATGTGCCGGGGGTTGATGGTGGGGTCGATCACAACCCAGGAGCCCCCCCGGAGCTCAGCCTGGGGAGGAATGTACACCATCACTGGCTGGGAGCACTCCCTTAAGCTATCCACGATGTAAGCACCGAACTTTAGCACTTGATCGTACATATCTGTGGAGAATGAGACAAATGAGAAAGTGTGAAACAGTGCTTCCAAATGTTGCTCACGTCATGGCACACACAGAAAATAACACAGGTGACAGGCTGAGGGGTTTAGCCACCCTAGGTCCTGCCCTGCCACCCTGGAGACTGAGAGGATGGGCATTTCCATCTGTCTTCTGTACAAGACTACAGAGGATCTTCAGAAGCACAAGAGAAGGGTACCATCTTTCGCAAGACACAGTGTGCAAGCCCGACGGATTGCCTATCCACTTTATAGTCTTTTTGAATTGCTGGATTCAGGTCTCATCACATTAATTCACACTTGCTCTACAAATGCTGAGTATTTTTCATGTCAATATGTGATCTCTCTCACTACATTAAGTTTTCTGAAGGAAGGAACTATTCAAGCTCTTCTCGAGTCTTCTCATGATACTTAGAATATGCTAAGCTCTTAAAATGTGCAGCTAATGGAAATGGAGCCTTCAAAAATTTTATCTTCAAAAACCGCATCTCTCCTCCTTGTATCCTCAGTGTCTTGTCTGGTGCCTCAAGCACACTTAGTGCTCGGTAAGCATCCGCTGAAGGAATGAGCACACACTCACTTTGGAAGGAACATAACCAGAAAGAACAACAAAGTCCTTAACAGTTGCATTTTTATCAGGGCATCAGTGAGAGAAAAAAAACTTAAAATATATATGTAGTTAATGGCAATATCACACAGCCACATAAAAAGAAGACCTACCTCAAAAAAAAAAAAAAAAAAAAAAAGACCTACCTTTTCATTTGGCTAAAAAGCACACTTTGTAATCCCCCCAAGGCCAGGAGCAGCCTGAAGAAAAGGCACCCTGGTGCATAAGTAAAGCAAGTCCTTGGAAAGTACGGCCAGTTATTACTTATTTCCCAACAATTTATGGACTTCTTCCCATCTCCTAGCTCCCTGAAGTCTACACAGGGCCAAAGTTTTAGGTTTATGATTCCAGATGTTTAATGACCACTTTAGTGGAACCACAATGGATCCTTTCTAAACACCAAATAGCAGGTTCAACGGAGTTCAAACCTTCCTATCAAAGCAAGGATCTCAATTTGGAATAAATCAATTCTGGAAATCCAAGGCAAAGAAGCATTTTTCAGCAAGTTAAGAGCAAACCCAAATAGAAATTGCTTTCATTGTAGTTACTGGCAAATTAAACTGCCACCTTCTCCAAAGTAAAAATGGCTCTCTCTATACAAACCATCAGTGAACACAGTTCACCGCAAAGTATGTGCCTCTCTCCATTGCCGGGCCTGGACTCTCTGTGACGACTTCAGAAACTCCAAAAACTCAGAAGTTGGTCCAAGGAAAAATTCCCTTCTCTATGAGGAATGTGTATGGTCACATACTCTGTATTTATGATCAGAGCAAAGACATTTATTCCTTTGGGAGGAAAGCAAAGACCAAAAAAATTTACTGCTAATTACACAACTGTTGTACGAAGAGCAGGGAATAAAGGACTTTAAGCGCTTTACGCTAATTCTGCGGTTATGAAAATAATTGCTCAGTTCAAATTATTTTAACTAAATTAATTCTTTAGTGGATATTTCAACCAGTGTTACATAATAAAATAACTGTGTAATTAGCAGTACATTTTTTAGTGCTGCCAAGAGTACAGTCTCAGTCTCAGAACAAGTAACAGAAAGGAGTGGCCCTCAGTGGTATTGTGTGTAAAGAAATGGAAGGCGGATAAAAGGAGAAAGCAAAACAGTAGAAAACAGCACACAAAGTCATCCTGTGTGAAAGAGGAAAAAGTAAGGTAGAGGTAAATGAAGACAGTTTCCAGCCTCTTCCCTCACTTCTGTTTGTTGAAGATATATCTATACTGAAATCTGTCTGTACTACCTATGATGAACAGACCCAGACCCCAGAAAGCAAGGATGGACTTTATTTGAAATGTACGCCCACTTATTTAAGTTCTAAAAACTCAAGTTCGTAGGATATGCAGTTTGTTTGGGAGGAAGCTGAGTGTGTGTGCACCTTTTGCTGTTGGGAAATGAACCTTGGTCTCTCCTTTACATCCCCATGGCTAGTCTGCTGTGTACCTTGGAGCATGATTTCACATACACACACAGATGACTTGTTTAATCATCAGATAGCCATGTTCTTACATCCATGTTATAGGTGAGTAAACTGAGGTTTAGTTAAATAAGTGAATAAGGCAGAGGTAAAATTCGAACCCAGATCTCTTGGACTCTGAAGTCCACTTTCTGTGACCTCATTCTCGTTGAGAGGGAAGAGTATGAGGCTGAAGAAATCTGCTTTCCAGCATCTGACACAATGGCTGAGTAAAATAAAAACGAGAAAAGAGACTGGAATAAATGACTGAAGATTTGTACATTTTGCCTGGATTTTTTTGTGTGTTCAGAAAAGTAGAAATCGTACTGATGGTCCTACCAGCTATGCGAAGGGCTTGGATCTGACTGCTAAGCAATTATCTCCAGGGCCCATGACTGTGAGGAGTGAAGGGGCATCAGGCTTCATTAAAGCCAACAAGCTTGGGACTGAAAACAATGCCTCCATCTAACCTGCAACACCAACACACCCGCAATCCAACCATCAAAACACCCAAAAAGCAACAAAGGCTGCTAAAATATAAATGGACACACACAAAACAAACCATACAAACAACATGCTCCACGACGAACCACAGCAGCCCCAAACCGCCCTCCTGAAAGGCAGGTTGATGCACCTGGCAACAGTCTGACATGCATTTGTCTGAAATCCCCTCTTTGAGACAGAGCAAAAGCACAGCCAAGAGTAGCAGGGGAGAGTGTATCCTCAAGGGTTTAGGCTAGACATCAGTCTAGGGAATTTTAAAGCTATTCATAAGCTTACTCTCAATTCTCAGGCCATGAGAAAGGCAACTGAGAATGGAAAATACTGATAGGTTCGTCAGTGGAGAGGCGGGAGCTTGGCACTTCCTAAGCACTAGGAGCAAAGCACATATGCATATGATCACACAGCCTTTCCAGTGTGTTCTCAGCATCCAGGCGCCCACCCTGCCTAGGGCCTTCATTGTTACACAACACGGATAAACCATGGCAGCCACATGTACCGAACAAGGGAGCAGGCTGGTAGGGTGTTTCCACAGTGCCCCATACTCTGGAAACTGGAACAGATCTTATTGACTTGGGGCGAGATTATCCATTAGAAGCTGCAGGCAAACATTAGACATACACAAGCTGCATATACATAGCGTGTCCCATCAGTTCATTATGGCCGGCTGACACAGTATTTCGACAACCAAGTAATCAGAGACTTTAAATAGACTTTCATTCCAGTTAAAGTTTTCAATAAATGTTTTTTTTATTGTTATTTATAACCTGTCCCAGGAAAAAATAATACGTATAACATGAAAAGCCAACTGAGAGTGACCCTGTAGCACCAGCAGTGAAGCAGCTTAATATCACTGGGATTTGCATCCTATCAAGCTATTCATGCTGAGGCTGGGACCCTGGTGCTAATTTCTAGTAAATTTCACGCTTGATGTCTCCCTGTTGTGGGTCATTGCCGGTTCGTCTAAATAAACTGCTTCCAAATGGCTCTTCCATCTAAATATTCAGCCAGTTTTTATAATTTAATTTTGCATTATGCTGAATAGCCTTCCGGCCAGATAGAACTCATTGGGAAAAAAGCACCAATACCATCTTGACATACTTTTATTTATTTATTTATATTTTTACAGCTCGAATTAGACCTCCTAGGCTGACTAGTAAAGAGTTTTTTTTTTCCCTCCACTAATGTCAATTTTCAGCATAGCAAGAGCTGTCTCTAATCTTTTCCTACTCATTACACACAATTTTGGAGTCATTTTACCCACAGTGCAGTCGGCTCCTGGCTGTGTGTTTGTGTGCACTGAGGGATGGCATAATTGTTTATTTTCCCTCCCTGCATAATCCCCAGCCAGTATTGAAACCAAAACTGCAAACATCTCCCCAAGGGATATGGAATGACTCTCAGCTTAGGTCCCTTTACATGAGATAATATGTAGAAAACATCCTGACCTGTATGTAAATGTGAAAGGCGATGTTCTTCCCCCAACTACGTTCACACTGATCTCTATCTTCCCCAAAGCTTATTTATCTTAAGTGATATGTGAACGGATGCAGCAGCAACAAAATTCAGAAGGCAGAACTGGCCCTGGTCTGTATCGTGCCAGTAACTCATTTTTGACCAGGGGCAGGGGAGAAGGGGGATGGAGGAAATTATTGTTTAATGTGCACAGATTTTATGTCAGGGATGATGAAAAGGTTTGGGGTATATTTAGTGCTGACAGTTACGTAACGCTGTGAATATATTTAATGCCACTGAATTATACACTTACAGATGGTTAAAATGATAAATATTATGTGTATTTTGCTGCAGTAAAAAAAATAAATAAACAAACAACTCCTATCTTAACTCTTAACATTTCTTGTCACAATAGTCAAGGACAACTTCAAAGCAGAGGGCAGGTAGGTGGCTAATAACATCCTCAGAAACCTATACAGTCTATTCTAGAGATGTTCTAGTAGAGCTGGCTTGGTCCTAGGCTCTAAACTCTGCCAACTGTTACAGGAAGCCAGACAGATCTGCGTTTCTCTCCCAGCTCTGTCATTTTTTAGCTAAATGATCTTGGAAAATTTACTTAACCTAAGTCTCAATGTCTGTAAAACGCCGATAAATAATATAGCCTACCCCTTGGAAGGGCTTGTTGTGATGATTATGTAACGATAATGCATATAAAAAGGTTAGCAGGTTTCTGGTGAAAGGAGCTCAACAAATCTTAATTGTTGTTGTTATTCTTACATGGCTAGCAGCCAATATGGGCCTGAGCCAGAACATGCAGCAGAGTTGAAGCTTTTCCTACAAGCAGCAAACTTCTGAACTCTGGACTCCTTAGGACAAAAGAGCCAGGCTGGTTTACTCCTAAGCAATGTCAGGAAGAGTGAAAGCTCAACAACCCCTGGGAAGAGAGGTAACTAAAGAGTGCTGGCATTGCCTTCTCTGAGTCTTAATGTAAATCTTTTGTTGTTGTTTTGTTTTTTTAAGATTTTATTTATTTGAGAAAGAGGGCAGAGAGAAAGAGAGAAAAAAGAAAGCGTGTGTAGGCACCCACGTACAAGTTGTGGGGAGGAGCAGAGGGAGAGGGAGCAGCAGACTCCCTGATGAGCGAGCGGGAAGCCCAATGTGGGGCTCGATCCCAGGCAAAGGGGAAGGCAGTGGCTTAACTGACTGAGCCACCCAGGTGCCCTCCCTTAATGTAAATCTTACAGCTAAGAAATCTGGGATCAAGTGAAATTGGATGTTAAACAAACTCACATATATGAATGAAAGGGCTTTCATGCGCCTCCTCCGGGGGTGGGGGGAAACACTTCAGTATATTCAGTATAATATACTCTTTGAACACTGTAGTATTTTGTTCAAAACCTTTTTCTTGACTCCTTGAGGCAATGTCTGTCTCTGACTCAGTTTTGTTTTCTCAGAAGTAGCTAGCAGAGTTCCTTGTACATAGGAACTCAATAAAAATGTGCAGGATTGACTTGTTTAACCTATACTTTCAACATCTCACAGCATTTTCACTGATTTATTCTCTTTGTCATAAAATAATCCACCTGAGAGTCTATAAAAGTATATAAACATTAATTTGCATGTACAGGCCAAGTCTCCCTCAAGAAAAGCGCAAAATGTGGTAGTTCTCCAGCAAATATGGGCAAAGGGGAAGTTGCAGCTTAAAAAAAGAAAAGAAAAACCACCTTAGTCTTCTGTATTTTGCCAGGGAAGCCTGGCGGTCCAGGGCTTTCCGAGCCAGACTAAGGGAAAGTTACTGGCACAAGGCTCTAATCTTTCTCCACACATAGCTGATAATCTGTAAAAGGGTAACTGTCTCAGGCTTCTCCTCCCTTGGAGGGAGAGGTGCTCTTGCCCCAAGCTATTTCCGGGTTCACTGTTTCACATTTTATAAATCCTTATCTCTAACCACTCTACTCCAACATTGCCAACTCCTCCCTCCTTCCATTCCCCTAACTCATTCTATTACTTCAGAACCCTGAGTTCTCCCCCAGTGAACAAAGTTGACATTGACCAGTGTATTCATCCCCTGCTGGTAGGTAGTCTCTGGTCTCCACATGGTCATGAAGCTCTGGCCATTGGAGAGAGAGCTTCGCCGCTAGAAGAGGGAGAACAGGTTTTTTGGCTCTCCTGAACCATCCACAGTGGCTCTGCACAGGGAGGATTCTCAGTAAATGGTGATACTAGCTCCCTACATCACTAAGCAATTCCCGTGGCACAGAACTGAGCCTGTATGATGATGGTTTAATATGTTGGAGCCACAGGCCCAGGGCTGTTGCTGGATAAGAATAAAATACACCACAAATTACCACAAAGAACAGCTTCTCAGACAGAATTTGTTCGTTTTCTTCTGGTGAAAGCTAATTTCAGTATCTACCTTGGTCACGGTAGAGCATTAGAGCATTAGCATCAACAAAGAATATGCCGAGAAAAGAGGGACAGAGGCTAGCACAATCACAGTTCCCCAGGACCATCAGCACAGTCTATCGTTCACCTGTGAAAGCTAAATCCACAACAGCAGCCCATCTAGATCACACCAGTAGACTATTCTGAAATTTTGCACCGAACTGAAAAGCACGCAGTATTTTCCCCACTCAAGTTGCAACTCAGAAGATTTATTTCAGAGAAAGTATAATCCCCAAAAAGCCTAGCGTGACGGGCTATAAGGATACCCATTGGTTCTGCCCAGTATAAACCCTCCCTCCCCGTCTGTAAAGTTCTGGGGAAACAGTTCAGCCCCTCCAGCCCAGAGCCAGGCCAGTTACCTTTCATTCCACCAGAGAAGCCTCTCCAATTGGCAAAGACCATCAGAGGCAGCCCTTCACGGTTGAAGTCCTTGATAGCCTGATAGGTCTTAAATGCAGAGTCTGGGAACCAAACCTGGCCAGCCTGCTGGATTATCTATTGGGGAAAGTCAAAAAGGAAGATACAATTAACAACAGAGTTTGAGGGGGAATTTCTGCAAGATGAACAAAGTTTTACTTGTTTACTTTAAAAACTCAACCAAACCAACCAACCAAAAACCGTTGTTGTTCATCAAGAGGATCATCTTTGAATTCAAAAAGAATAAAGGATCCTGGATCTTTGACTTTGTTGAACATTCCTTTTTAGTCCTGATTACACCACCACTCCTCAGTCAGAAGGAAGAAACCTTACTGCTTCTAATGGAAGAATGCAGTCTTGGGAATCCTCATTGTAGACTTCCTGAAGGCAACTTGAAGTCACTCAACTACACCAGTCCTCAGAACAAGCTAACTGTACACAGTCTCCAGTCCTCTCTCTTCTGGGCTTAGTACAAACTTTCTCTGGACTATGGTTGGTCAACAGACACCTGATGTGACACTGCTGAGTAACCTCTTTCCTGGTCTCTCCCACCCCTCATCTTCTGACTCTTGTCAGGATGTGAAAAATACAATCTACTCTTTTAAAACGAAGATGAGTGGTGGTGTTCACATTTGCCATTAAGGCAGACTTCTTAATTCTAGAATAGCTCATCCATGTGTGTGTTCAGATAATCTGGGACCAAAGAGCCCACAGCTGCCTTCCAGAAGACTACCTCCCCAAGGAACCCAGACTGTTCTCTAGCATCAACAAGACCACTATAAAGGTCCAAGTAATTTTTCAGTTAGAATTTAGCTTGTAGTCCATTTAGAGTCATCTTAAAAGTGAGCACATGGTGGTGTGCAATGCCCCCAGTACATCCACAGGCTGTGCAGAAGGGAAAGCCAGCTCCAAGCACAGGAGCACAGGGTACTCGAGGTTACTAACCTTGGCTTCAGAATCCAGGTTTGCAGGATCGGCGGGGATACTTAGTTCCACTGTTCGGGTTTCTACGGCAACTACTCCCACAGGTATTCCTCCTAGCCTACAAAAAATGAGCCAAAGAAGAACTCAAAGCATGTAAATAGTACAGTTGGTCATTTCTTTTCCAGCCCTATATCAAAAGATTGGGGTGTGTGGGGCGGGGGACTGGAAACTGCAAATACAGAGAATGGGGAAATCTGACTCTCCTAGAGCAGAAGACTACTCTCAGAATCACTCCTGTCCTCCACCACATAATCAATTCAAACCAAGAGTTGTACCAGGGGAGCTTCAGCATTTAGACCCAACAGTCTAGATGTGTGTGTGTGTGTGCACACATATGCACATACGCACACACCTTTTTCTGTGGATGCCAAATGACATTTCTCAGCTCACTCTGGAGCATCTCTTTGGTGAAGACAGAGGGAAAAGGTCTGAGAGGTGGGAGGTGCCTGAAATTACACTGGGGAATACAATGCATCCCATATACCCAATACCCATCTTCAATAATCAACTCCTGGCTAGTCTTGTTTCATCTTCATTTCTTTTTTTTTTTTTTTAAAGATTTTATTTATTTATTTGACAGACAGAGATCACAAGTAGGCAGAGAGGCAGGCAGAGAGAGAGAGGAAGGGAAGCAGGCTCCCCGCCCGCCAAGCAGGTTCCCCGCCGAGCAGAGAGCTGGATGCGGGGCTCAATCCCAAGACCCTGAGACCATGACCCGAGCCGAAGGCAGAGGCTTCAACCCACCGACCCACCCAGGCGCCCCTCATCTTCATTTCTAACTACTTTCTCCTCCGTGAGTCCCATGTTATTTTGAAGGAAATATTAAGTGTATAATTTTGTCTATAAATAGTTCAGCATTTGAAAGATAAAGACCACTATACTATTATCACAATAGTAGTTTTATTTTAATAAAAACTCCGGAGTATTTTTTGGGGGGGGTTGTGTAGGTGTGTTATGGAGATGATGAAAAATATATGCCAAGGGTACAGAGGTGGTTAAATAAGCCCTCAACTTTCTCTTTCACTGGAAAACAGCAGTAGCACAGGGATAACTTGCAGTCATTACTCTTGGTGAAATAGGTGATCTGTATTGAAAGTATGCATTTAATTGCTAACATATGTTAATTTAAAAAACTCTTCAGGAGCTCAAAGCCTCTGCTGCACAGATGGTGCACAATCCCCTCTCAGCTTGGTCCTCAAAAAGATTTCCTGGTAAAAATCAGGAAGAATGGGAGGGAGGGTGAAAGTGGGGGGAGGGGCGGCAGTAGCTGCAGGTACAGGGTGAGTCCTTACTCTGGCAAATGTGATTCACTCTTCACTTTCTCAGCTGCATTCCTTGGGGCTGAGGCTGGGATGGGTTATAGTCTCTCATTCCCCCAGCATCTCCATAACAAACTTTTCCTTGAAGGATGGTCTTTGGTTGTCACACTGGCTACTGGAAATGTATTCTTGTCATCGCAAGAGGCCTGACAGGGGCCTGAGTGGGGACCACCCACCCCCTTGTCACTTGCCTGCACTGAATCAGAATCAAAAGCCCTCTAGACAACCAGACAACGAGCAAGAGGTACACAGGAGGATTCAGAAATATTTCTGTTCACAATGATTAACAATCCAACTGGAAACTTGTAATTGCAAAAGCCACCCTAAATCGGTAACTTATAACTTATATATTAGGGCCCATGTGACCTAATAAAGAACATCTTTATCCGAGTATTACAGTTATTTATTGAACTTGAAAACAGCTCAGAACAACTTCTGTTTTCTATTATACTTCATATAAATTTTATCAGGCCAGCACATGAAGATGCTACATCTTGTTTTATAGTGTGTCCCTGGACAAGGTGCCATGGAATAATAAAAGACAATTTACAGCCAATAGCACACATATTCCAAACATACATACCAAAGATGAGTTTTGGCAGCACTTACAGTAACAATCCCAGAAGAATACATTTATATTTATTTCTCGAAATGCCACTGCTTTTGAAAGAAGCTAGCTCCATTTGTGTTTTATATACTTGTGAGCATGTGTATGTGTTTGGAGTAAGAAGCCCAGAACTCATCAGATGGAAAGAAAGGAAGAAGTCAGAGTGAGTGTTGCAATAAACAATGGTAGAGCTAACTAAAGCCAAGCTTGACTGATCTTGCTCACAGAACAATCCCTTTTCTTCCAATCATAAGTATAAAGCATTATTCTCTTGTTTCCCGTGGGAGGATCTTAAAGACCTTAACAAAGGTTTAGCTTTCGGAGGCTTAAAATCTGTCATGTTTTTAACAGACAGGAAGACTGAAGCAGCATAGGTAACAGAAAAATTTTCAAAAAAGTTGGTCTGAGTGTGATGTCAGGGCCCCCCATAACAAACCGATAGATCCTGGGTAGGAGGGCTCTCTCCCTAGTGCACCCCCCACCCCCTACTCCCATAGGAATTTTACGAGGCACAAAAAATAGTTCTCCTGGGCCCCAGAAGCCCCAGAAGCCTGTGGTGAGGGTAGAAGACCTGAGATGCGAGAGAAAATGGGAGCTAGCGCCTGTGAGTTTCGGTCTGGGCTGACTCCAGGCCTGACTCTTACTCAGAGTCACAGTGGAAGATCCTGTCTGTTGGATTTGCCATCTGATGGCTTCTTGTCATTGGCAGCATGAGACATGCTGACCTGCTGTACTGAGAGAACCACAAAGCCTAGAATTATTTTCAAGGCTAGAATCTAAATCTCAACCCAATGTGGCATGTTTGAGAATCTTGAGCAGGTGCCACTTTTCACCAAGATAAGGAAAACTGATTGCCCCCGAGAGGAAGGTGAGCTCCAGATGTGGGTCCCTAGGGCAGCATGTCTCTGCAGTGCAGAACGAGATTAAGATCAGCCTTGGCAGGTGCTCGTTACAGCGAGTGCTACAGATTATTTCGTGCAGAGCTGGCTGTTGAGTGAAGCACTTCTTAGAGTGGGTATTAAAATTTAATAGAAACTTCAATTTCCCATTTGAAAAATATAGGTAGTCTGGCAAATCTATTCCAGTTTATTTTACTCATTTCTGTTTCAGGTAAACTTTTTTCTTTGCAATTCAAATCTGATGATAAGCCAGTATCATGTGCATTTGCTATACTTAAATAATCTTGATGCCAGGAAGGAACTTCTTCTAGGTTACATAGATCTTTGGGTTACATGGCAAGGTAGATGAGTCTGATTCATTTGTCACCTTCCTTGGAAAGAAAATGGTCTTTGGGGAAGGGGAAGGTCACTAGTCGGCTATGGCTATTGTATTTGGGCTTTACAGCCCTCGAAGAGCTTTTCTTTCAGTGTTGTAAAAAGGAAATGTCAAAACCAGACTTCAGATCACACGCATCGCTGAAGTGACACAGTAAATGACTATTGGGAACCGGTGCTCCAGTTATGCTGCCTTGGGCATGACTATAATCCAATATTCTTAGGAAGTTTAGACAAAGAGAACATTATTGGTTAAAAACAAAAACAAAAACGATGACGACGACCACCACCACCACCAAAAAAACCCCCAAAACTACCTGCCCCCCCTCAATCTCTATAGTCATGGCCTGTTCCTTTCTTGTTTTTAGTTGGGAGGAAGAAGAGCTTCCAAAACACAAGAGCTCTTACCTGGCTCTGCCAACCACCACAGTCTGGGCCCAAGGTTGCATGATCTCCGAGAAAGATCCGTAGTCAAAAAATCCACTCAACCACTGACCTTTCTGGGCTACAGAAGAGAAAGAAAGAGAACAAAGAGAGAATAAAGACCATCAATCTATTGAAAATGCACTGAAACTGGCAAATCTGAGGTTGGATGTGGGGGATTGTTTTGGGGAGTTTGCTGTTGTTTTTAACCATATTATAATAGATGCAGGCGTTAGGCAGCTGAATGCTCATCTGCCTTCAGACATCATCTCCTATTTCATTTGCTAGTCTGCATAAAAAGAATCATTTATCAGCAAAAGCATCATTTATTGTTAAACGATGGGGTTCAGCTAGCAGAGAGTTTGCATGTTTTTAAATAAATAACTTTGCTTTTTTCAAAACACTACAAACATTTGTCAAAAGGCAGCCAAGTCATTAAAGTGTTTTCAAAATGTCTATTTCTATTTTAAAACTTAGCTTACAATTTTGTTTGGTTCCACTGACTTTTTTAAATGGAAAGCTGAAGACAGCCAATGATAACTATTAATGATCAGATAAGGACCCAAATTTGCAGAAAAGAAAAGGGACTTGGCTCCTCTGCTAGAAAAGCAGAAAGATACATCCACTTTACTTACAGCTGAAAAAGTATAATCTTCCTATAAGAAAGGGCCATGCCCATATACTCTTGACACATAGCAAAAATATAATGGTTAAGATGCACACACCTAATGTCATTAACCTCCCCTGAACACAGAATTTCCTTCATTGGCAAGACACGTAACTTTCGACATCTTAGGTTAAGAAAAAAACTTTTGTTCCACAGGTATCCGTGTTTGACCAAGGCCCCATAAAAGCTTCTGCAAATAACTGTTTCCTAGCTTGCCCCTCAGCTCACTTAGTTCCTCAGTGATCCTTCTAATTTGAACATGGCCCTCGCCCCCTAAAAACCCAAGTCCAAAACCAATTAAAAGTGGAGATCCGAGCAAGCTAACCTCTGCTGACTTAAACAGGATGGAGAGTGTTTTATCAAGACTAAATTTGTAATTACTGTGTTCTACATTCCTTGCCTCTATGGCCCCAGTGTAAAATGTGATCATCCATTTCAAAATTATCTCTCTATCGCGAGCCCAAAGCTGATCGTTTAGATTCTGGTCTCGTGTTGGGCGTCAGTTTGAAGAATATCACAGCACTATCTCCTCTAATAAATGACTTTAACTTTTCACCTAGAAGATATCTGCTTTAACTTATCACAGGGAATCATCTGCTTTCTTTAACGCTTCCACTAAATTAAAATCTGAAGTCACTCGATTTGGGAGCGAATGTTAGCTGCAGAGACAGCAGGATGAATTGCTAGGGAGTCGATGAAAAAATATTATCCAAAAAACCAGAAAACTTAGTTTATCACAAATTTCATTTTATGCTGCGGATCTCATTAATAATGGCCGGGATAATGCCCACCTACATACACACACATCTGTTCACCCCATGAAAGAGGGCTCACATTCTGATGAAGGTTCTAAATCAAACTTCTAAGTGGATCAGGATACTGAAATCTTAACCTCATATGCTTGGGTCATTTTATGATTCTTACTTCAATAACAATGATTTGGAACAACAGAATTCATTAAAATGGAAAGACTTTCTTCTTTAAAAACCCTTCTGGCTTGGGGCGCCTGGGTGGCTCAGTGGGTTAAGCCTCTGCCTTCGGCTCAGATCATGATCTCAGGGTCCTGGGATGGAGCCCTGCATCGGGCTTTCTGCTTGCCAGGGAGCCTGCTTCCTCCTCTCTCTCTGCCTGCCTCTCTTCCTACTTGTGATCTCTGTCAAATAAATAAATAAAATCTTTAAAAAAAAAAAAAAACAAAAACAAAAAAACAAAAAACCAAAAACCATCCTGCCTTGTGAGTCAGTTGGGGGAGGGGACTCACTGGTGGGCCAGGGCTGGTATAGGTAGATTTCATCCCCCAACCCCCAAAGAGCAGGTTGTGTTCAGTTCAGATGTAGAACTCAGAAGCCAGCTAAGATACACCCCCAACCCCCTACCATGATTCCCAGGAGAAGACTCACAGAGTCTTGTTCTGAATTCTCCTAGAAAAGTCCTGGATTTTAAGGCTGACAGGTATCTTACGATCATAGTTCTTATTGTAATCATGGCATACAAATGAGAAATAGGGATTATGGTGATTTTTCTGGGTAGAAAAACTAGTTTTATTAAGAGCAACAAGAAAAGGCATCAAAGACAACAGGTAAAATTTTAAATTAAAATTCCTCTGGTGATTTTTTGTACTATCTGTAGTTGTTCTATAGATTAAGCCCCAATTCCTAAGTAATAGCTGTGTGACCTTGCACAAATCACTTAACTTCTCTGAGCTTGTAAAGTGGTAATCTCTTTTTATCTCTGAGAAGTAGTAAACCCAATAAGATAATGTATAGGGAAGTGCTTTGCAGCCCCACCTAGCTCAGAGTGGGTACAGACAAAGGTTTAAGTCTTCCTTACGCAGACTTCTTTTTTCTTTCAACAAAATCAGTGACTCTTGGGATGCCTGGGTGCCTCAAGGTTAAGCATCTGCCTTTGGCTCAGGTCAGGATCCCACATCGGGCTCCCTGCTCAGCAGGGAGCCTGCTTCCCCCTCTGCCTGCCGCTCCCTGTTGCTTGTGCTTGTGCTCGCTCTCTCTCTCACTCTTGCTCTCTCTCTGACAAATAAATAAAATCTTAAAAAAAAAAAAAATCACAGTGACTCTTAAATTTAGTGAATTATCTTCTGCACTTTCTTTGATAGAGTTGCAATAAACAAGCGAAAAAGAACAAACACCCTCTCAAAAACCCTGAAAAAAAAAATAGATTCAAAATGTAGCAGGGGGATTTGGAGCTTCACAAAAGAACCACCTGGTAAGTAAGATTTGTTAAATCCAGCCTAATAGACCGACAAACAAGAATGTACATTCACCTTACCTGGAGCCCCTACTTTTTTTCTGTTGTGTTTTTGTTTTAAAGATAGGTAAAATCAGCCATAAGACAGATTGATATATTAGATGAACATGGGGGGAGGGTGTGTTCTTACTCAATCTATTTATAAATTTAAGAGTTCTGGACAATCTCTTAATGAATAATGATCTTATAAGGTAACCTTACATTAATAACTAAATCAAGTACCAGTACTTTCACCGATATCATAAGAAAAGAAGGGTACATGCAGGGTGGATGCTTGGAAATAGCTTGCTGCGAAGAGTGTAGTCATGTTCCACACTGGAGGGTCAAATATCTTTTCTAAAACTGATCTGATTAATCTCTGTTTACAGAGACTAGACGGTCAAAGATTCTATGTGTTTACTGCTTAGATTTAACTGTTTTAAAGTCTTTGAACCCATTAAGTAATAAGTGCTTTAATAACAGAATTAACAGAAGAAATATATTAGTGACTGCCCTGCATGTGCCTCAGTGACTGACTTATACATCTAATTTCATTTGGTTCTCATTTGTTCTTGAAGGATTTTCCACCTTGATCTTCAGAGAACTGTTTTAAAGATATGTCTCATGTACTTGTCACGTACTATCGTGCAGGAATTGGTTAGTGATTAAATGGAAGACTGACAGCCTGAGGGCCAGGGTACTAATGGACCCACCAATATATACCTACTTGGGTGAGGTCGGCCTGCTAGCATCCATCGAGGATCATATGGGGCCTTCGTGGGAACAAACTCGATGATTCTATCTATAGGATCCTTGGAGTTCAAGAGAGGAACTGAACTGAGCACATTCTAAAAGGTGGTTGGGAGGAAAGAGCACAGCAATTAGTGAATAGCAGGCCCAAGGTCCTGACTTAGCCATGATCGTTACAAAGACAGTAGGGACCAGAAACAGAATCATACCCGTCTGTCCCAGCCAACCCCTGAGAACATGGACAGGTCTCAAGTCTCACGTAGGAGTCTGGCAAAAAAACCCGTTATGTTCTTGCTTCTTGATTTCCATGTACCCACACTTTATGGGAAGCTTCCTGGGGGATGGATGGCTATTACGAAGAAAAAAACCCACAGTGATCTGAGCCCAGATGGGCCATGAAGGCTTCTGACTGGGGAAAACATCAGAAAGGGACCTAACCGATGAAATCCAAAGGCAATTTAAAGCTAGGAGCCCAAAGGTGGCTGCAAGAAAAAGAAACCGGTAACTTCCAGAGGAGTGTTTCATAAAACAGTTTCTCCACCATAAAGAAGAGACCCCAAACACAGAGGCCGTGTGAGCCGTGGAGGGAAGGCCGGGTTCTGGGGGCTCTGTCTGCTGGGTGGGAAGGGCTCACCTTGGGCATGTAAGACAGCCAGTGCAGGACAGTGAAAACCCCTTCAAAGTCATCGCAAACAATGTTGTGGGTCACCCCATTGTTGTGCATAATCTGGATGCCCCCGAGTTGGTTGTTGGAGGTGTATACTTCCCGCCCAAGGACCTGGAGAGACAAGCAGGAGAAAAGACATTTGTCTTGACAGAAATAAAGGAAAAGTCTATTTTGTGACTCTCACTAAAATAGGTTCTTTCCTCTATGAGACACAGATTCCATCCAGCCTCTATGTGTTGTTCAGAGGGACTGTCTGGACCTTTGTCTTAAAAAGAAAGCTGAAAAAATAAAAAAGGCTTTTTTTTTTTTTTTTTTTTAACATAATACTGTTGCAATTCAAAAACCAGCAAGCTTCTCCCTCTCTCAACTAGCTGCCACAGACAGGTGTTAGCATACTTCAAGTCAGCTAGAACTGTGGTGGGGGCAGAGGCTGTGACCCGGAAGGGCGGGCTACCCCCACATCTGCAGGCCGGCGAACTGCTGCACATATACACAGAGAGGAAACATGCCTGTCTTCCGACAATCTTTAGCGACAAGTCTCACTTAAATGCTGTGAGGTTTGGGTCCCTAATATTTTGAAAGGATTACTTTCCCCCCTTACATTTGATTTTTAAAGCTGGTCCCCACACACAAGTCCTAAGGCTGGCAAAATCCTGAAGCAACTCATCCATACATGAACCCTGGAGTCTAAAGTCGTCTTTGTGTGCTGGGTGGAGCGCAGTGATTTATACCCAAGCCTGCCTCTCCTCTGTCCTTCTCTCCCAAGGTTCCAGGAAATACAGAGGGCCTCCATCCCTGGTGTATCCCTGGAGGAGTTTAACCCATGTGAGGTTGAAAGGCACATGCAACTGGAAATCACAAAGTTTCCTTTAAAGAAGGAGAAAAAAAATAGGAAGAAAAAATATTCGTGGACTTAGAAATTGCTGGGTTTCTTTTTCCCTAGAAGACTGGTTAATAATTTCTTTTAGGAAGGGAGGTTTTCTGACCCAGCAATGGAAGCCGGACAGCCTGATCACTGACTATTGCAAACTGCTGAGTGTGTAGTAATTGCCAGTCATCTGGGGTAGCCCTGGAGAGCTCGAAGCAGTTGTGGAGCGCTTACTGTGTTTTACCTTTTCTCTTTCCTCTCCCCTCCTCCTTCAGAAAATAACCACAACACAAATTTGCTTCCTTAGTAGCTTTTATTCATTTTCAGTCTCTGGGAAGAATCTAATAAAGGGAAGGCCAGCAAACTCTACCTGTATATTCCCATCTTGCCCCTTCCTGATAGGAACTTTGAGATGTTCCCCCCGTGCCGGGTCAGCCCCGACATCAAGTACCTGCAAAGGATGAGGAAGCTGGCGACCAAAGTCATCACCTCAGTGTGACCCAGCTGCCTCTGCTCCTCTTAACTTCAGCAAGGCAGGGAGGAAGAGACTCTTCGGAAAGGAATATGGAGAGCAAAACTGCTTTCCTTGGTGAGGAAGTGCAGAGAATCAGTCTTTGCAGACAGCCCTGAGCTGAGCGACACACCGGCAACTCCTCTGAAGGAGCCCCAGGAACAGGGGAGACCGAATGTGACCACTGGGCTCCCCCTCCTCCTCTCAGTCTGTCTTTAATCTCAGCCCAGGCACTGTGGCTCCTTTCTCATTCTCCTGCTGTCTCTTTCCATTTGCCCTCTCTCTGACTGATACACTGATCTCTCGGTCACTCGGCTTTCTGCTCCACTGAGTCCATATTACTAATAACACCTCCGCCACGGCCAGTTTACCTCATGAAGGCAGGAGCACATCATTACAAAATAAACTCATAACTTTGACATTCTAGCAAATACACGCCGTTTGTTATTTTGATGGCTTTAGTCTTTCTAACAGGCAGAGGGCATTACATACCTGTTTCATTTATATCTTTAAATGTGTGCACACATGTATAGTCGCACATGCATCAGGAAACAAAACAGAACAAAAAACCAACCCAAAACAAATGCCCAAAGCAGTCAGTTGATGGGGGGACCCTGGTGGAAGCAAAACCCCTGTCACTCAGGGAGGCCATGCTCTGATCTGGCTCTGGTTTTATGGACGTCATAAACCCGATGGCCCACAACTGGTCCTTCTGGGACAGACTGCCTCTCTGCCAGAAGTCATTCAGTGTGATCAGCAGTATTTTTAATTATTAAAATAAAATTGGAAAGGGGGAAAAGAAATAAAAAGGAGACACTGCACTGACCCTGAATATCTGATGTTCACAATCTGTGTCAGGAGCCAGGAACTCCTTGCCGCCTAGGAGAGAGCTGGGACCGCTTCCTACTCAGAAAGATGGTTTTCTTTTGTTGGAAACACTATTTCTAGTACTTTATTAATGTCCACTTGCTTAGAACCTCACACCCTTCCAAAATGAGTGATGGACGGAAGAAGGACCAATCTTGGCAAAGGACCAAAGCGGACCAAGAGCTGCTTGGCTGTTCAAATACATCTTCCTCACACATCTTTGTCCCTCATTTCGAGCATCCAGGACTGGTGCTACCCTCGGAGGCTCTGCCACTTGCCCATTCCACGCCATACTCTTATAAATTAACGGGAGACAAACTTGGAGGGAGCAAGAGTTTAATCACCTAGTACATCTTTCCCTTACAAGCAAAACTCAGCTTCTGACGTGTTGGCGTTGCTCTGAAAAGGTAGTGTTTGTACAATGGATTCAGGAAAAAACCTCACCAGGGCTTACCACGACCAAGGACACTATTTCTGGACTAAAGAAATGTTTGTCATGTGAGAAAATTCATTTACTTCAGAAATTAAAAGGAAAAATTATAGGCTAGACTAATAGAGTCTCCAAATGGCTCTCTGTGACTGGCCTTATCTTAGGGGGTAGGGGCAGGGAGAGAAGGACACGCAGAAATGAAACCTGCTTCAGTAATCACAAACAAATGCTAACAATCATAGCTACTTTACAGTCGGTGAAGAGAAAGCAGGAGCCTCCAGTTCATCTTCAGTGACCATATGTCTGGAGCACGCACCGGGAGAATGAGGGTGCACACAATAGCTCCTGATTTACAGGGGTCGTTGCTGACTCAAGTGGTTTTAATGATTTTAGAATACTTCACCACAAAAGCTCCAACCAAAGAAGCAGAATCTGGGCAAGGACCAAATCCATTCTGCCTAACTCTGAAATGATCACGCCGGAGCAGTTATGCAAACCCTGATAGGCATCTAGGAAGGCAAAGAGAAGAGCCCACAGAGGCAGGACCACTGTTTTATTCTTCAGTATTGCCCTACCAACCTTTCACAGAAAAATGGGAGGTAAACGAACCTCACTGACTTAGTATTTTCATGAAGGAGGTGAGCTTTGTTTGTCAGTTTTTCAGCCGTGACATATACATAGCTATACAAATCCAGTTGCTGGCCATTTCCCGCTTTCCCAAATTACTTGTCTCACATTTTCTACTGCGTGATGCAAACTTTTTATCTTCCCATTAAGCATCAGTAACCATATTAAACACAGGAGCCACTCCAAGAGGGGTGGCTCCCGAGGCCCCACTTTGTTGCTCCCCAGGTTTAGGTGGAGACGCAGAACCATAAAAGATTAGGAGGAGGCAGCCCCTCAGGGTCGTCCGCTAAAGAGTGCCCACACGCACAGAAACTGAGCAAGGGCTGACTTGGAGGGGAAAGAGGATCTTCATCCACTTGATATAAACGTAAGCCTCATCCAGCTCTCCATTCATTGTGGGGGCAGACCTGAGAATTAAGGGCCCCACATAAAAGCCAGCAATTAGCAGAGACACAATTGTTAAAGGCTCCACCGAAGATGCAACACAGCCTCTAGAAATTTCGAGATACATAAGAAGTACAAATGAACGCAGTCATACATACATGCTAAGGCCACTGCTGCTGTTGCTGCTTATCTAGAGACACCGCAGACAGCTCAGGTTTACCACAGCTGACAGGCAATGAAAACAGGCTAATATACCGCCTGCTCTCTCCCTTAAATCCCTTTTTGGAGATCAAGATAAACACGTTCTTCCTTTCCCCAGTGCTCCAGACGTTTGACTGAAGTGGCAGAGCATTGTGAGGTTTTGTGCAAATGAAATCACTGTGTAATACTGAATGAGTATAGTATTTACTTGTCAGGATATTTGTCAGCACAGGCATGGAGATTTCCAAGTTTCATAGATGCAACTTAGCTCAATTTTTTAAGAAAAACTGCCTTTGTCCTGATACACACATTAGGTTGGGGGCCTTTAGACTTACAGGCAAATATTTGCAATTGTGTGCTGAAGATGTGAAAAATAATGATGCATATCGGTGGAATAAAAAATGAAATCTACTGCTGCTTTTCCCCCTTTAGCCAATCTTTCCCCCTTTAAACAGTTCTTGGGTCAGGGCAAGCTTCTATTTAAAGAAGCAGGAAGTATAAAATTCCTCTTGCATCTAAGAATTTAGGCAACACAAACCGAGTCCTTGCTGCAATCCTACCTCTCATTAGGATATTTCCATCCTCAAGAGGATGAAAGGCGGGGTTTTGTACGTTTCCCGGGCAATTATCATTACTGGACTTCGTTCATGATTCTAGATATTAAAGTCACTGTGGGATCTGTCAGGTTATGGATAAAGGTTTGGCTAAGGCAGAAAGAGAGACAGGGGAAAAAAATAAGTGGAAGCAGGAAAAAAATTGGTAAAATAGGGACAAAAGAAAGGAGGAAGAATGAGAGAGGAAAAGGGAGGGGGGAGAAAAGAGGAAGGGAGAGAAAAAAATGCAATAGCTCATCTACTCATGCTGCTAACACCCTCCTCCCTGACCTGAGAGGACTACATTTTTAAAAGCTGACAAGTAATTCAATCTCCAATTAACAATTTTAAGTGGTGCAGCACATATTACTGTGTAAATGTTTCTCCAGGAATATATCCAAGGGTGAATGGAATTAAATCTCTAGGGAGACAGAACTGGAGCCTATGCAACCAAGAACGTTTGGGGGTTCCCAAAACACAGCCTCTTGATATGCAGACTCAGGGTTACAACTCCCTCTCCCCTCTTCATTGCCACTTGTCACTGACAAACTAGAGTGCTGGTTGGCAGCTGGTAGTCTAGGGTTGGGGACACAGAAGGGGCACAGTGAACTACTGCTGGCACAGTATAGGAAAGCCTCCAACCTGAGCCCAAACTGGATTCAAGACCATCCACTGCAAGACCAAAACCCTCTCCACACACAGCAGTTTCTGAAGTGATTGGGTCTGCTGATGGGTAAACTGGAGTAAAGAAAGGGACAGGGCAACCAGTGATGGGAGAAGATATACCAAGGGGAGACTGAGATATAGGCCACTGGAAGACCTCTGCTTACTGAGGAGTGGGGCAAACAGAGTCATGAGTTAGATGCAGAAGGATGACAAGGATTTGAAGGTGGACTGTGTGAAGAACAGAAATGCATTTTTAATGTAATGGGAGTAGAGAAGGGCCACATGACTGTTTGCCTGTCAAACGTATGAGAAAAGGCATAGGCTTCCAGAGTGAAAACTGATTGCCAAAGAGAAATCACTTCTCTCAGGGATCCAACAACTGTTCATTGATCTACAGACTTGAATGTGTTGAAAATAAATTGCTTCCAAATATGGAAATTTTTTATAAAAAAATCTAGTTTATTGAGGTATAATTTACATACAGAAAAATCATTCTTAGGTGTAGAATTTTATGAATTTAGACAAATATATACACTCATATAACCACCATCAAGATTACCTCAAAAGCTTCCCTCTAGGAGGCAGGATCAAGATGGCAGCGCAGGAAGATTAAGAGTTCACATCCTCCCACGAACAAACCAGAACAACGACTACATATAGAAAGACTATCTCTGAAAATGAACTGAAGACTAACAGAAGAGATTTTATACAACTAAGAATATAAAGAAAAAGCCATATCAAGATGAGTGGGCAGGGCAGTAATAGGTCTAGTCAGGACTCATACCCATGGCATGGTGACCTACAGTGGGAGGGGTATTGCAACTACAGAGGCCCTCCCTGAGGAATAAGGGGTCCAGGCCCCACACCAGGCTCTTCAGTTCAGGGGGATCTGCAGCAGCAAGCAGAGCTCCTATAACATCTGGCTTTGAAATCTAGTAGCGCTTATGTCCAGGAGGGCAGCAGGAAACAAACTGTACATGAAGGGCTCACATAATTTTACTACCTCCAAATCCCAGTGTAGAGGCAGTAGTTTGAAAAGCATGGGAGTTATATGTGAAGGAGATTCACTGACTAATTTTAGGGCATGTGCTAGAGGGGCAGAGATCTGTTGGAATATTCTCCGGGGAAGGAAGCATCAGCAGACACCAATTTCATCCCCTCTTCTACCTAGTTAGCCCGGTAGCGGTGAGAGACAGTTCTGACATTCTCCATCTCCTGAGCTAGCACTACTCACCACACTCTAGCATTCCCCTGTGGACTCCTCATTCCCCCCAATACCAGAGCAAAACCCTGAGGGGCCAGCCTCACACACTAGCAAGTCTGCACTAACTGTGCTCAGCCCCAACAGGAAGGTGCATGTAGCCCACAGGGGACACCCCGGGGGGTACCTGGATTGAGTGAACAGGGTGGTTTTGTGCTACTGGCTCCAAAGGATAGTCTCTACATAAAGACACTTTTTTAAGACGAGGAGATAAAAGTGATCTACCTAATACATAAAAATAAACACAGAGAGTTAAGCAAAATGAGGAGACAAGAGAACACATTCCAAATTAAAGAGTAAGATGAAAATCTCAGGAAACGAACTAAATGAAATGGAGATAAGCAATCTACCAGATAAAGAGTTCAAAGTAATGATCATAAAGATGCTCACTAAACTCAAGAAAATGGAAGAACACAATAAGAGAGAGAAAACATAAAAAAGAACAAATCAGAAGAATACAATAACTGAAATGAAAAATACAATAGAGAGAATCAATAGCAGATTAGATAATGCAGAAGAGTGGATCAGCAATGTGGAAGATAAGAGTAGTGGAACCCATACAACGAGAACAGCAAAAAGAAAAAAAAGAATGAAAAAATGAGGATAGTTTCAGGGATTTCTAGGTCAACAGCAAGCATACTAACATTTGCATTGTAGGGGTCCCAGAAGGAAAAGAGAAAAGGAAAGGAACAGAAAACCTATTTGAAGAAATAGTGGATGAAAATTTCCCTAACCTGGGGAAGGAAGCAGACATCCAAGTCCAGGAAATACAGTCCCAAATAAAATGAACCCACAGAGATCCACACCAAGACATAATACTATACTATACATCACTATATTGATTATAACACACTATAATCAAAGTGTCAGTAGTTAAAGAGGAAATCTTAAGAAAAGTAAGAGAAAAATTTATTATGTACAAGGACACCCCCCATAAGGCCATGAGCTGGTTTTAAAAATTTTTTTATTTTTATTTAAAAAATTAACATATAATGTATGTATATTTGCCCCAGGGGTACAGGTCTGTGAATCATCAGGCTTACACATTTCACAGCACATACCCATAGCACATACCCTCTCCACTGTTCATAACCCAGCTACCCTATCCCTACCACCACCCCTCTCAGCAGCCCTCAGTTTGTTTCATGAGATTGGGTCTCTTACGGATTGTCTCCCTCCCGATCCCATCTTGTTTCATTTTTTCCTTCCCTACCTACCACGACCCCATTCCCTGCCTCTTAAATTCCTCCTATCGGAGAGATCATATGATAATTGTCTTTCTCTGATTGACTTATTTCACTCAGCATAATACCCTCTAATTCCATCCATGCATGAGCTGATTTTTTAGCATAAACTTTACAGGCTAGAAGGGAGTGGCATGATATATTCAAAGTGCTGAAAGGGAAGAACTTACAACCAAGAATAGTTCACCCAGCAAGGTTATCACTCAGAATAGAAGAAATAAGGGGTTTCCCAGAAAGCAAGAGCTAAAGGAGTTCATCATCACCAAACCAGCCTTAACAAGAAATATTAAAGGGACTTTAAATGGAAAAGAAAAGGCCATCACTAGAAATAGGAAAATTATTATAAAGGAAAATATCTAACTGGTAAAGGCAAAAATATGGTAAAGGTACTGGATCAACTACCTACATAATTAGTATGAAGATTAAAAGACAAAAGTAATAAAAATCATCTAGACCTACAATAGAGGTCAAAAGATACACAAAATATGGGCGCCTGGGTGGCTCAGTGGGTTAAGCCGCTGCCTTCGGCTCAGGTCATGATCCCAGGTCCTGGGTTCGAGCCCCACATCGGGCTTTCTGCTCAGCGGGGAGCCTGCTTCCTCCTGTCTCTGCCTGCCTCTCTGCCTACTTGTGATTTCTCTCTGTCAAATAAATAAATAAAATCTTTAAAAAAAAAAAAAGATACACAAAATAGTAAGATATATGGGGTGCCTGGGTGGCTCAGTGGGTTAAAACCTCTGTCTTTGGCTCGGGTCATGATCCAGGGGTCCTGAGTTTGAGCCCCACGTCGGGCTCTCTGCTCTGCAGGGAGCCTGCTTCCTCCTCTTTCTCTGCCTGCCTGTCTGCCTACTTGTGATCTGTCAAATAAATAAATAAAATCTTTAAAAAAAAAAGGTACACAAAATAGTAAGATATAGAAGATGACACCAAAAACATAAAATGTGGGTTGGGGGATGGAAACGCAGTGCTTTTAGAATGCACTTGAACTTAAGTGACCATCAACTTAAAATAGCCTTATATACACAGGATGTCATATATGAACCACATGGTAACCCCAAACCAAATATCAATAGTAGATACACAGAAGATAAAGAGAAAGGGATGCCAATATAACATTAAAGAAGACACCAAATCATAAAGCAAGAGAGCAAGAGAAGAGAGTAACAGAGATGATCTACAAAAATATCCAGAAAACAATCAATAAAATGGCAATAAGTACACATCTATCAATAATTACTTTAAACATAAATGGACTAAATGCTCCAATCAAAAGACTGGCGGGATGGATTAAAAGAAAAAAGACCACTTATATGCTGCCTACAAGAGACTCACTTCAAATCTAAAGACACACACAGACTGAAAGTGAAGGGATAGAAAAAGATATCCCACACAAATGGAAATAAATCTGTGGTAGCAATACTTATACCAGACAAGATAGACTTTAAAACAAATACTGTAACAAAACACAAAGAAGGGGATTACATAACGGTAAAGGGATCAATCCAACAAGAGGATATAACAATTTCAAATATCTACACACACAACATAGGAGCACCTAAATATATAAACAAATATTAACCAATATAAAGGGAGAAATTGACAGTAATACAATAATAGCAGGGGACTTTAATACCTCACTTATATCAATGGATAAATCACCCAGACAGAAAAATCAACAAAGAAACAGTGGTTTTGAATGACACATTACACCAGATGGACCTAACAGATGTGTGTGTGTTTGTATGTGTATAATATTCCATTCGAAACCACAGAATACACATTCATTTCAAAAGCACATAGAACAGCCTCCAAGACAGATCATATGTGAGGCCACAAAACAAGTTCCAATAAATTTAAGAAGACTGAAATCACACCAAGCATCTTTTCTGACCACAATGATACATAGTTGAAATCAATTATAAGAAGAAAACTGGAAAAAAATACAAACATGTGGAGGATAAACAACAAACTCACTACTAAACAACCAATGGGTCACTAAAGAAATCAAAGAGGAAATAAAAAAAATACCTTGAGACGAATGAAAATGGAAACACAAAAATCCAAAATCTACAGGATACAGCAAAAACAGTTCTAAGGGGGGTAAGTTCATAGCAATGTACGCCTCCTCCAGTAAACAACAACAACAACAGAACACACATTAACAACCTAACGTTAAACCTAATAAACTAGAAAAAGGACAAAGCCCAATGATTAGTGGAAAGAAGTAAATAATAAAGATCAGAGTGGAAATAAAATGAAACAGACTACAAAGACAACAGAAATGACCAATGAAACTAAGAGCTGGTTCTTAGAAATGAAAACAAAGTTGATAAACCTTTAGCCAGACTCATAAGAAAAAAAAGAGAGAGGCCCAAATAAATAAAATCAGAAATGAAAGAGAAGTTAAAACCAATATAACAGAAATATAAAGGATAATAACAGACTACAATGAATAATTATTATATGCCAACAAATGGGACAACCTAGAAAAAATGGATAAATTCCTAGAAACATACAATCTTCCAAGACTAAATCAGGAATAAATAAAAAAATCTGAACAGACCAAATACTATTAATGAAATTGAGTCAGTAACCAAAAAAACTCCCCAAAAACAAAAGTCCAGGACCAGATGGCTTCACAGGTGAATTCTACCAAACATTTAAAAAACAGTTAATACCTATCCTTCTCAAACTATTCCAAAAAATTGAAAAGATTACTCCTGAACTCATTCTATGAGGTCAGCATTACCCTGATAACAAAACCACAAAGCATGCGCGCGCGCGCGCGCGCACACACACACACACACACACACACACACACTTACTTACAGGCTAATATCCCTGATGAACATAAATGCAAAAACCCTCAAAAAAAAAAAAAAAGATTAGCAAACTGAATTCAACAATACATTAAAAGGATAATACACCATAATCATGTGGGATTTATTCCAGTGATGCAAGGATGGTTCAATATCTGCCAATGAATCAATGTAATACGCCACATTAAAAAAAAAAGGAAGTATAAAAATCATATGGTCATCTCAATAAATACAGAAAAGTGTTTAGTAAAAATCAATACCCATTTATAAAAAACTCTCAACAAAATGGGTATAGAGAGAACACACCTCAACATAATAAAAGGCATAGATGACAAAACCACACCTAACATCATACTCAACAGTGAAAAGCTGAAAGCTTTTCCTCTAAGATCAGAAATAAGATAAGGATGCCCACGGTCATCACTTTTATTCAAGATAGTACTGGAAGTCCTAGCCACAGCAATCAGACAAGAAAAAGAAATAAAAGGCATCCAATTTAGACAAGAACAACATACCTATTTATTGTCATGATTTGCAGATGACATGATACTATATAGAAAACCCCAAAGACTCCACCAAAAAAAACCTGTTAGAACTTGAGCACCTGGATGGCTCAGTCCATTAAGTGTCTGCCTGTTTGGCTCAGGTCATGATCCCAGAGTCCTGGAATCAAGCCTCATATCAGACTCCCTGCTCAGCAGAAAGTCTGATTCTCCCCTCTCCTCTGCCCTTCCCCCTGCTCCTTCTCTCTCAAATAAATAAAATCTAAAAACAAACAAACAAACAAACAAACAAAAAACAAAACAAACTATTAGAACTAATAAATTAATTCAGTAAAGTTCCAGGATACAAAATTAATATATAGAAATCTGTTGTATTTCTATAGACTAATGATGAACTAGCAGAAAGAGAAATTAAGAAAACAATCCCACTTACAACAAAAAGAATAAAATGCCTAGATTTAAATTTAACCAAAGAGGTGAAAAACATGTGCTCTGAAAACTGTAAAACACTGATGAAAGAAACTGAAAAAGGCACAAATAAAGGACAGATATTCTATTCTCATGGACTGAAAGAATTAATATTGTTAAAATGTCCACATTACCTAAAGGAATCTACAGAGTCAATGCAATCCCCTTCAAAGTACCCTATCAAAATGGTATTTTTCACAGAATTAGAATACATAATCCTAAAATTTCTATGAAACCATGAAACACCTAACTAGCCAAAGCACTCCTGAGAAAGAACAACAAAGCTGGAGGTATCACACTCCCTGATTTCAAACTATGTTACAAAGCTATACATAATTCAAAAGATTATGGTATTGGCACAAAACCAGACACAGATCAATGGAACAGAATATAGCATTCAGAAATAAACCCATGCTTATATGGCCAATTAATTTTAAATAAAGGAGACAAGAATATACAATAAGGAAAAGACAGGCTCTTCAACAAATGGTTTTGGAAAAAATGGACAACTACATGCAAAAGAATAAAACTGGACTATTTTCTTACACCATACACAAAAGTACACTCAAAATGGCTTAAAGACTTAAATGTAAGACTGGAAAGCATAAACCCCTAGAAGAAAATATAGGCAGTAAATTTTTGACATCAGTTTTAGCAATTTTTTTTTTTTTTTTGGATTAGTCTCCATAGGCAAAGGCAAGAAAAGCAAAAATAAGCCAATGGAACTTCATCAAACTAAAAAGGGTTTGCAGAGTGAATCAAACCATCAACAACATGAAAAGGCAACCTAATGAATGGGAAGTATTTGCAAATGATATATCCAATAAGTGGTAAATATCCAAAATATAGAAAGAATACACGCAACTCAGTATAAAAAAAAATGAATGACCCAATTAAAAAACAGACACAGGACCTGAATAGACAATTTTCCAAAAATGACATATAGATGGCCAAGAGGCACATGACAAGTTTCTCAACATCACTAATCATCAGGGAAATGCAAACCAAAACCACAGTAAGATACAACCTCGTATCCGTCAGAATGGCTAGTATCAAAAACAAACAAAGAAAAAAGAAATAACAAATGTTGGACAAGGAGGAAGAGAAAAGGGAACCATCATGCACTGGTGATGGGAATACAAAAGGGAGCAGCCACTGTATGGAGGTTCCTCAAAAAAATTAAAAACAGAATTACCATATGACCCAGCAATTCCACTTCTGGCTATTTAACCAAACAAAATGAAAACACTAATTCAAAAAGATATATGCCCTCCTATGTTCATTGTAGCATTATGTACAATAGCCACAGTATGGAAGCAACCTAAGTGTCTATCAACAGATGAATGGATAGTGAAGATGTGTGTGTACGTGTGTGTATAATGGAGTATTACTCAGCCATAAAAAATCTTTCCATTTGTGATGACATGGATGGACATAAAAGATACTATGCTAACTGAAATAAATCAGAGAAAGACAAATACCATATGGCTTTATTTATATGCAGAATCTAAAAAAACAAATAGACCCCCGAAAACATAATGGTGGTTGCCACCATTGGAAGTGTGTAGGGGGGAGGGTGAACAAAATAGGGGAAGGAGATTAAAAGGTACAAACTTCTAGTTACAAAAAAAATGTCATGGGATTGCAATGTAAAACATAGGCAATATAGTCAACAATATGGTGGGTGCCTGGGTGGCTCAGTGAGTTAAGCGGCTGCCTTCGCCTCAGGTCATGATCCCAGGGTCCTGGGATTGAGTCCTGCATTGGGCTCCTTGCTCAGGGGAGAGCCTGATTCTCAATCTGCCTGCTGCTCCCCCTGCTTGTGCTCTCTTGCTCCCTGACAAACAAAAAAATAGAATCTTTTTAAAAAACCCAATATGGTAACAACTTTGTTAAGATAACTGGTGGTAGCTAGCTGTATGGTGGTGACCACTTCATCATGTACAAAACTGCTAAAGCACTTATGTTGTATGCCTGAAACCAGTATGATACTGTATGACAACTACACTCGGATGAAAAAAAAATTTCCCTCATCTCCTTTATAATCAATTCCCTTCTTCCCTGCGTTCTGCCTCAACAGTTTTACCTTTCCTATGATGTCTATAAATATAAATATACTACCTAGTATTTGGAGTCTAGTTTCAGTTAGTGTAATACATCTGAGATTCATTTATGCTGCTATAGGTGTCAGAAGTTCCTTTCACTGTGACATATTCCATTTTTTGGAAGTATCATAATTTGTTCATCTGTTTGTCTCTTGGTGGACATTTAGGTAAGTGGGTCATCTCTGGTTTTGGGATATTATGAATAAAGCTGCTACTGACATTTGTGGACAGGTTTTGGTGTGGATTTATATTTCATTTCTCCCAGGAAGAGAATTGCAGGTTGTATACAAAAATTTAATCTTTTTTTAAAAAGGTGCTAAACTTTTTTTTAAATTGAAATACAATTAACATACAGTGTTATACCAGCTTCAAGTATACAATATAATGGTTCAGCAATTTCCTGTATTACTCAGGGCTCATCTAGATCAGTGTACTTTTTCTTTTAACCCTTTTTGCCTATTTCACCCATCACCCCCATCAAACTCCCCTCTACAAACCATCATTTTGTTCTCTGTAATAAGAGTCTGGTTTTTTGTCTTTTTTCCTTTGTTCCTTTGTTTTGCTTTTAGGTTCCACATATGAGTGAAATCATATGGTATTTGTCTTTCTCTGACTGGCTTATTTCACTTAGCATTGTATCTTCTACATCCATCCATGTTGTTTCAAATAGCAAGATCTCATTCTTGTTTACATTTTTTCAAAGTGGCTGTTCCATTTCACATTCCCACCAATATGTACAAGAGTTCCAGTTTTTCTGCATTCTCATGAATACTTAATATTGTCAGTTAAAATTTTCCTTTATTAAATACATATTTTTCCTTTGTTTTAGTGGTGCCTAATTGTGGTTTTAAATTTGCATTTCCCTAATGATAAGCAACCTTTCATGTGCTCATTTACCATCCTCCTATCTTTTTTGCTGAAATGTCTGTTCAAATTTCTTTAGAAAATTAAACCCATTTTAAAGTTTTTAAAATATTTTTATTTTTTTATAAACTTGTAATGTATTTTTAGCCCCAGGGGTACAGGTCTGTGAATAGCCAGGTTTACACATTTCACAGCACTCACCACAGCACATACCCTCCCCAATGTACATAATCATTTTTTAACTTTTAAAAGATTTATTTTAGAAAGAGTGAGCGAGCGTTGGCATGCAGGGGGCAGAGGGAGAGAGAGAATCTCGAGCAGACTCCTCACTCAGTGTGGAGCCCAACAGAGGGCTCCATCCCAAGACCCTGAGCCCAAATCAAGAACCAGATGCTTAACCGATGGAGCCACCCAGGTCCCCCAAATTAAAGCATTTTTAAAATGACTGTTGTTTTCTTATAATTGAGTTGTGAAGATTCTTCACATATTCTCCATAACATTCTTCTAGCAGATGTTTTCAAAAGATAGAAAATTTTTAAAAAATTCCAGTGAGTTTCTGACGAGGACAGAAGACATGAGGCTGATGTGGAAGGTAGAGGGCTGTGTGACTGACCCCCTGGGCCCACCAGAGGTGAGGTCAAGAGTTCCATGCTTGCTGGGGCCCGGCTTCTCATGGAGTAGCACCAGCTGTTCATCCCAGCAGCCTTTTTGTTTGTGTTTTCTTATTTACATAGGGTGGGCAGCGATTTTATTTTTTACCCTTAGAACACATGAAAAGCCTGTTATTGTCTTTCAAGGCTAAATGTGAAGCTCCATGAGAGCAGGGATCATCTTTGTATGCCCACAGCACGAGAACAGAACTTTACACCTAACTGGCACGCAGTAAATGCATGTGAACTGCCGTAATGCTTAGTGCTCTATAAAAACTCAGCTTTGATTTATATTTTCAGCAA
Source organism: Lutra lutra (assembly GCF_902655055.1). Taxonomy (NCBI): domain Eukaryota; kingdom Metazoa; phylum Chordata; class Mammalia; order Carnivora; family Mustelidae; genus Lutra; species Lutra lutra. Next base: position 36,842,125 of record NC_062293.1, read on the forward strand.
ATTGAACTACTAAAAGCAAAAGAAAACTTCCATATTAGTGTTATAAATGTAGCAGGTTTCTTAAGCAAAATGAGTGGTTCAATTTTCCCATCCCTTTAGTATTCCCCAGTGCAGACGCTGGGTTTTTCTTTCAAAATTCTTTACCTGAGCCTGAATTAAGCTAGTAACTCTAATATCAAGTCATATTATATTAGGGTTGCTCTACTGAGCTGTATAAACCTGCTTTATCTGTTGAGAAAAGGCCTATTTTATCAGTGGGTCAGACAGAAAATGAAGATACTCAAAACTTGATTATATGTTCCAATGGTCTTCACTTATCATATTTGCATTGTATGCTGTTAGTGAAATTTGGGTGGGTCCTTTTCCTTAATAACACTGATTTCTCAATTTCTCTTATGTGCATACTATTTCAAAAGGCTTAAATTCCAGATACTGAGACATTATTAAAATTAGGAACCAGTCAAGAATCAACCAGAAAAACTCAACGCTTGGGCATGGTAATCTGTAGTTCAATCTAACCAGCTCTTAAAGCTTCTCCTTTCATAATTCAACACTCCTGACTGTGTACATTAGCTGATTAGATGTGTGAAGATGGCCAGTGAGAGAGGACAGAGCTAGATTTGGATCCAGCACAGGGGACATTCCCTAGAATGATGAATAGCCAGGAGCCAGGTTTCTAAATAGTCTCATTTTCTGCGTCTTTACCATATTCACAGAGCAGCCTGTGCACAGCCAGAGCCCAGGTCTGTCTTTCTCCTAGGAAAGACCGGAGTCCTTGCATTCCTAATCTACCAACGTGTGCAGTTATTGCACTTTTAATTTATGAGTGTTTTGGGGGGGACTCTCCGACTTGGGAACATATTGGCTCGGTCTAATGCTTGGAGATTATTAAACTTGGAGCTATGCTCCACTATCAAGTCTACAGATCTTTTATTTAGAAGATATGGTGCTCTAAATGCACAAAGAGCTCCCTGTCACCTTCATATTAAAGCCCCTAGTGCCTGGTAAATGGAATTATATAGCTGTCATCTCCTTTCCCCAAAGTTTTAAGAGTACAATGGGCTCATTTTTTCACACTCCATCCCAGCTTCAGAACTAAGAGACCTACTTTGTATTGATTTAAGGTCTCAGAAATAAATAAACCTGCTTCACCACTGTGATTCACAACAAATTCATGATACACTATTGCATGATATATTTCAAGCTCTTGCTCTGGTTCTCTTTTTCCTCTGGTGAGTGATGGGGGAGGTGGGAGGTAGTGGGGAGCTGCAAAGCTGACAGCCTGATGGTTATTGGAGATGGCTGCTGACTGCAAATCCAAGAACAGACACTGTTGGAGCAGTATGGTTCTTTTTTTTTTTTTTTTAAACTGGGGGCCAGGGGTGAGAAGCTAATTTGCGTGGGTTTTAGGCTGGGACTGGGGAGAAGAAAGGTTAAAGGGAGAAGAGAAGGGTAAATGGAATAGCAAAGCTTCCAGTGAACACTAATTTGCAAAGACAGAGCTATGAACATTTATAGAAAGAGAGAAAGGCGAAAAAAATCCAGTATAAGAAGGTGTAACATATGACTGCCTGGAAAATGAAGAAGCTGAACGGCTCTACCTATGGGATCATGCTCACAGTCCTACGAGGGCACTTAGCTTGCATTCAGGGACAGTGTTTTGTTAGAGGCAGAAAGTGCAGAGACCCCGCATGCCACCAAACCTGTGAGACAGAGGCACTTCTTCCCTCCCGACACTCAAAAAGCAGCACAATCCTGGAAGTTGAAATGGACACTCTGGAGCTAGGGCAGAGAGATGACAAAGGTGCACGCATAGAAAGTGAGCCGGAGACTGCTCAGTGAGGTGAGAGGGAAACCGATTCTAGGATTTTAGATTTGGTTTAGATTTTAGATTTGGTTGTGTACCTCAGTCCACATTATCTTTACTGATTCCTGAAATAAGTACTACCTAACTTTGGACCCAATGAGTTTTAACTAGTATCTAAACACACAGCACCCAAGAAAACATCCTCCGACCATGTATAGTGTCAACAAGGCCAGTGATGGGGAAGCAGGAGATAATCAGGCTCCAAAAGCCTTATGGGACACTGTACAGCAGACCCCCAACCTTCTACAGAGTACTTTCAAATGGTGGAAGTTTGAGCTGTTTCTCCTGTAATCCTTCTTATTTCAGTTTTGGCTGGCAAGAATGTTATTTATGAAACCAGTTTCCTTTCTATATTTGGATAGCATTTTCATCTTTGCTGTGTTTGCTTTTTTTTTTTTTTTTAAAGATTTTTTATTTATTTATTTGAGAGAGAGAGAGATCACAAGTAGACGGAGAGGCAGGCAGAGAGAGAGAGAGAGAGGGAAGCAGGGTTCTCGCTGAGCAGAGAGCCCGATGCGGGACTCGATCCCAGGACCCTGAGATCATGACCTGAGCCGAAGGCAGCAGCTTAACCCACTGAGCCACCCAGGCGCCCCTGCTGTGTTTGTTCTTAAGACAAGGCCAGACTCTGAAAGCAAAGTACATGGGAAAGATTTTGGTTTTATTCAATTCCACACAGGTTACACCACAACACTAGGAGCTGCTTTGCTAATTTTGAACACTATTTTATTTTATTTTATTTTTTTTTAAAGATTTTATTTATTTATTTGACAGACAGAGATCACAAGTAGGCAGAGAGGCAGGCAGAGAGAGAGAGAGAGGGAAGCAGGCTCTCCACTGAGCAGAGAGCCTCATGCGGGGCTCGATCTCAGGACCCTGAGATCATGACCTGAGCCGAAGGCAGAGGCTTTAACCCACTGAGCCACCCAGGCGCCCCTTGAACACTATTTTAAAAAAGGAACTGGCCTGTCTATGCAAAGGAACAGGCTGTAGCTAAATGTAAGAAAGAACTTCATATAGATGAAAGGGACTGGCTCATAAAGTACCGAGCTCCCCTTCAGTTGGGTTTTTTCAAGCATAACCAAATGATTATTTGGCAGTGGTGTTACAGAAGAAATTCAAACAATGGTTGGGTGGTTGGGCTTTTGAAGATCTTCCACTTCCAATAATTATAATTCTATGGCCACTTGCTGTCGTCAGTAGTAGCAGTACTACCATTACTACTATGTGGCATTTATTTTTCTGTAATATGGATAAGAAATGAAATGAACACATTTTTCAGTAATTATGCTTTACAACTCCCATTCCTAATCTTGCTATCATGTAATAACTTCACATATCACTAACATGTAATCTACCTAGTATATAACACCCTTATATGTAGCAACTATTTTAGATCCTACCCACCCTCATCCCCAATCTATCCTCCCCCTGCTCCAGCCTAACGTAATTTCCTGGCTACACATTAATATACATCTTCACAGCATAACAGAGTACTAGAAATTAAAGAGTATTTCAGATCAAGAGATCCTCCGGTCTTCATCTTGAAGTGGGAAATGTGTTTTGTAAAGAGGAAACTGAGACTGAAATAGATGAAAGCCCAAAGTTACTTACCTAATAAATGGCAGGGAGGGGAATGATCAATAGTTTTTGTTTGCCTTTTTTTTTTTTTTTAAAATCTACAGGTTTTGTAACTTCAAGAAGTTTGAGCAAATTTTAAGAGGCTGTCAAACACGGTAATTCCTGAGTCTGTATTTAATGCCTCAGGCAGAGCCTCAGAGCTTTCACTTCATCTAGAAGTTCAGTATTGATACTTATCTGAGGTTCTCCCAAGTCATTAGTCTCCAAGCCACTATACCTACACAGATCTCTCTAGTCAGAGGCAATGTCTAATGGAGCTCTAAAGAGAAATTCTACCCTGCAAGATCTCCAAACCGGACGATCAGGCTGAGGGCAGGTCACAGTGATTCCCTAATGGAGTCAAACATAGCTGAGGAAGCAAGGTGAAACACAAAACAACTCCTTAAGGAACTACCAAACCTGAGGAACATTAAATGAAACATAGACTAACCCCCAAAATGGGGCCAGGTTTGCCCATTCCGTGTGTGCATGTATGTGTGCGTGTGTGTTTTGGGTATGGGGGAATAGGGCTTGAAAACCAAGATGTGTCCATTGCAATCCTTTCTGAGAACTCATTCATAATGCTAAAGCCAGGCTTACTCAGAAAGGAAGCTTAAATGCCCTCTTTAAAGGGAGAGCAATCCCATCTGGAGCTTCTGGAGTACAGGGATTGTCTATTGTGAGAATAGGTAGTTAGGGACTTTTAAAAATGCAAATTGCTGGTTTGATCCTTAGAGTGATTATGGGCTATTGTAGCAACAAGTCCTTGGGGACTCCTGTAGACAGATGACTGACACATATACTACCCTATCAGGACCGAACATGGCGTCTCTGACGTTAACGGCTTTCCAAAGTGCCGTGATTGTCTTTAGATAACATCTATTGGGAAAGTCAGTACATGAATGTACTGCTACAGCGGGCACTGACATCTAAAATTTTCTTAAAAGGAATTTTTGCTCTCAAAGGATCAGAAAGTAGAGAGAATGTTGTGTTTGTATTTCCTTTCCAGGGCCTGGATCATGAGTTGCAACAAGAAAGGACTCCATATTCATCTCAGGGACCACTGCAACAGTGTCAGTGATTTACCTGTATCAACACATCTAATCCTCACAAGACCTGGTAAACAGGTACTATTATAATCTTCATTTAACAGTTAGTACAACTGAGACCCAGCAAAGTTATTGTCCCAAGGTCACAAAACTAGTAGGTGGTAGAGCCAGGAATTAAACCCATGTAGCTTGGGTCTAGTGTCCATGCTTTTAACCAATCCAGCTCTTTAAGTTATGTGAAAGTTAAAATGCTCACTAATGGCAAGAGCCAAATTATCTCTCCTTTTTAAAAAAAAAATTATTTTCATTTATGATTCTTTAATCTCTGCACTCAATGTTGGGCTCGAATTCATGATCCCAGGATCAACAGCCACATGCTTTACTGACTGAGCCAGCCAGCCAGGCGCTCCTCTCTCCTTCCCTTCTTGAGCCTCCATGACTCTCTCATGTTGTGTGTCCCAGAGTCACAGGGGAGTACAGAGAATATACAAGTCCCCAGTCCCACAAGCTCATGGGAGGAACTCTGATATTTTATCTGACAAAATGAGCAACAACTTCACATTTCACATTGCACAGACACATAAAAATATGCTTGGAAACTAAGATCCAGAGAAGGACTTGTATCAAGTCTCAAAAGCAAGGTTAGAATTAGGGCCCTATTGGCCTAACATATATAGCCCTAGCCACACCACCATCTAATCTCTTCTTTTCTGGCAGATTCAGTAGAGACAGGGTAAGGGAGATGAGATTATGGGAGTTTTTTTTCCCCTTAAAGGAGAAGCTTTAACATGTCACATATCAACTCCTGAATCTATAATCCATCTATCACAGCCATTGGCACATGCCTACCTCCACAGACAATTAGGATAGGCTATAAATCGCAAATTCTGATTTGTCTGTGTATATTTCACCAAGTCTGGGGGATGGACTGAGAACTAGCAGGCCTCATTTACATCAGTGTTCCCTTACAATACTAGTCCTTTGAGCCTACCCACCACCTAATGTCACGTTAAAGATATTGTGTAGAAACAGAGAGGAGTGGTGGGGTAGGGAAAGTAAATCTGAAAGTTCTTGGAAATATCCAGTGGCACATTGACTTAGGAGTTTATGACTAAAAACTGTCCCAGCCCTGTAAGGGCCCATCTTACCAGTTCCCGGAGCAGATAGGCTGCTGTCTTTGCCAGGCTAGCATGACACCTTCAAGCCAGGTAGTCTGTCCCATCCATCAAGTCTGTCTTACCACTCTGAGGCATTCTAAGCCATCTGCCACTTACAGCCTACAGCTTGTAGAGCTAGAAACCCATGATCTTCTACCTTGGGTGACATGACATAGCAGACCCTTGGAAGCTTCTCTTAGTTAGGTCATCATGCTCATGACATTTGCACAAAAAGGAAAATGACCAGACCATCTTCTCTTCTCAGGCTTTGTGGACACTAAACACAGGGGACTGAGCCCATCTTGAATGAAACTTGGGGGGACATGGAAATTCATGTTCTCATGCTGATTTAATCTCTGCCAATGGAACCAAGTCACTTTACCTCTATTTTAGTCTTTCCATCTGTAAAACAGCCCTGACACCACTAGCTCACCCCAGAAGGTCGCAAGGAGCTGCACTCATGTTCTTGATTTTAAGTTTCAAATAAAGTCATCCAGACTGCTTCTAATGACCAGCCCACTGCCTTTAGTTTAAATGGCAAATCTGCTTCTGCGGCACTTAAGAAAACCCAGATACCGCACTTCTCAACTTGGTAATATTCTCAATGTTTTACAAATAACTATGGGCAACAGAGAGCAAGACAGACAAGGAAAGAGATTATAGAAATCCTGAGGTAACAAGGGTAAAGGGATAAAAATACAAATGCAGGAAGCACTTTCTGGTTTTGGAACAAAAGACACAGTGGCAAAGGATGGTGCCCCTGAATAAAATGTGTAAATGTACAGTAAAACCACTGAAAGTAAAAAAAAACAGGAAACTGCCAGAATATTATTTGTTATTTGCAGGTTACTACTGTTGGCTACAAAGAGAAAACCTTTAAAAAGTAAGAGTCTTTGGAAGCAAAAGGTAGGAAGGTCTAAACTAATTAAAAACAGGTCGGCTAACGACAGGCAACATCACGTGTGCACTGAGACGGAGTGTGGCCATAAAAGCTTGACGCATACATGCAATGTATTAAGTTGGGAATGTGTGTCTCTCCAGCTTCATATCTATTAAAGGAACAAACAATTTACATGTTGCTGTATTACAGGAATATGATAGGCGGTGTGTCAACCCTTTCTCTTTAAATTGAACCATGTTAAGTCAAATCAGTGATGGGGCTTGGGGGTGGGGTGGGGAGGGGAGGAGAAAGGCAGGGAGAAAGAAAGTTCCAAAAAAATCTCTGCCTCAGCAAAAGTTTTCATTAAAATTTTAGACAAATGATCCCTATGTCCTTCTCTCTTGCTGCCTGGGGCTCCATGCTATTTCTATGCAAATAACAACCTCGTGGTTTATATCTTATTATTTCCACCGGAGCTGCAGCGACATGACCTGAGACGCGTAAGAGCTGGGTGGGGGGGTGGGATTTGGAGAGGAGAGAGAGAAAGAGAGAGGGAGAAAGGGAGAGAGAGATGGAGTGGGTGTTCACTCAAGTGTGAAAAAATATTGTCAGGAGTGAGCGTCAAGAACAAAAAAAAAAATTGCAGGGATAACGTGTTTATTTCAGTCCTCCCACCCCCAACCCCCACCACACCCCCCTTGCAAACCGGCACCTTTTAAAATTCATTGGGCATCAGGCGATCATGCACAATCCATCTGCTTTCACTTTATCATTTGCATTTCATGCCTCCTGGCTTTTGATGTGCTGATACTTTGATGCAGTCAGGAGACGCGCATTATCATTATTTCAATTTTCAAAGGGGTCAACGGGATCGGCACTTGCACACACAGATTTCTTTTTTCCTACAACCTCTGCACACCCCCTCCCTTCCTATTCTTCACCCCAATGTTTAACATAAAGGATGAAGACTCAAAAAGGTGGGGGTCAAATGTTTACAGTCTCAAAGCTTGCATATACCACCTACATTTCCACTTTGCACAGGTACACGCACACCCGAGCAAAATGGTCAAGGCTTAAGGAGGCTCTACAGTGTTTTCAGACATACACAAAGACTTCCTCACACATGGATACTCAGGGAGACATACAGAGAGAAAGAGAGGGATCTAGAAGCAAGATACAGACACAAAGAGAGACACCAGCACTCACCCAGGAAGAGACTCGCCCTCAAAGTGACCTGCACACACCCACAGAGACAGATTCCTACAGAAAGAAAGGCAAACAGAGATGTCGAAAAGCACCACTTATACACAAAGACAGAACATGCAAAAGGAGTGAGTCGGAGGAAGCAATCTAAGCGTGCAGCTTCCGTATAGTGTCCTTTTTCATCCTGGATAGGCGAAGGGGCACACAGGACATTCTGAATGAATTTGCATGAAATCAGGTGTCTTCCAGCAACATGTCTGTGTACTTAAGAGGCACTGACATGAAGACAGTGAAGCAGGCAGGGCAGGATTAGGTAACCTCTATAACTTGATCTCTCCCTTCAGCTGCAAATGATCACATCCTTCTGAAAAGGAGCATTGTCTGGTAAGTTACGGCTGCAGCTTTCCCCGTCTTTTCCCCTGCAACTACACTTCTCCTTCAACAAGCAGCCCTGCAGGCTACGAAGAGGGGGGAACATAATAAATCTGATCAGAACAATTCAACCAGATTTTAAGAAAAATTCCCTAGTGCTTTCTTTATGGCACAAATGGAATGCAACTAGCAAGTTTTTAGGCAAAAACCAAAAACCAACCAAACAAAAACCCCCAGCAGGAGCAAAAGCACCTTTGCTTTTTGTATTATTCTTTGCGTATAACATATTATTAGGAAGAAAATAAGAAAACGTAATGAAATACACTTCAGAAATTAGCTCTTTGCTAAGGGGAAAGGATGGGAACATTAAGGGAATACATGTGTCTTTTTAAGATTCTACCCTCACACCTACAATTCTTTTCTATAGTCATCAATATCTCATCCTAAGAAAGTAACCAAAAGAGCAACTTAAAAAAAAAAAAATTAAGATTCTCAGCAGTTACTCCCACAGCAATAGTCTCCTTCAGTAGTGGCAGTTCCCAATCTTTATTTCTAAGCCACTTTCCAAAAAGGGAGCAGGGTATCCAAGTTTGCCATTGGTAGCTCTGCTTTTGGCTTTACTTGGAGGGAAAAGCAAGCCAGAGAAGGATACAGACCTCATATGAATGTAGAGAGCAAACTGATCACATCAAACGATTCTCCTCATTTCTGACAGCTCCAAAAGCTAACTGGACCAGTGGATATATCAGCTTTTCAAAAAGGAGATAACAGACATTTGATTCCTATCTTTCCCCTGGAAAGTCAAGGCTTGATAAAGTCTGTGCAAGTCTAGTAAACCCAGTATCTGATATAATTCAGCGTGCATATAACTCAAGATAAATCAGCAAATCATGTAAGAAAGACGAATAGGGAACTGAAGTTGTAAAGAGGAGCAACACTTTGTGCCAGGTGCGATGTACTTTTACTCATGTTTTCCCATTTGATGTCCACCATATCATTTAAGCGTGTAAATTATCACCCCCCCTTTGACAGACAAAGAAAGCGGAGGAGCTGAGAGGTTACATTAGTTGTACAAGGTGAGCCAGCCGGTCCTAGACTATTACATATTCCTGGCTCTGGACAGAAAATAATTTTCCTATGTCTGCAGAGAAATCAGAACTACATCGCCTTTTGTACATCCAGGTATTCTTAGATAGTTATCACTCTTACAAGCAGTGACCTCACAAACTTTTTTATCTTCCCCCCGCCTTGGAAAAGCCCCAATGAGCTTGGATTGAAAAGGCACAAGAATTTCTTTCCTTCCTTCCTTCCTTCTTTCTTTCCTTCCTCCTCCCTCCCACCTCCCTTTCTTTCTTAGGATTTATTTTGAGAGAGAGAGGAGGAAGAGAAAGACGGTGAGCATGGGGGAGAGGGGCAGAGAGAGAGAGAGAGAAACCTCAAGCAGACTCCCCGCTGAGCACAGAGCCTGATGCAGGGCTTGATCCCACAACCCCAAGATCAGGATCCAAGCCAAAATCAAGAGTCAGACACCCAACTGACTGAGCCACCCAGGCATCTTGCACAAGAATTTCTTCTTCGGGAATGATAAATCTCTGTCATACTCTTTTCCAGCAATCCATCCAAGCATCTGTCCACCCATCTCTCCATTCAATATTTGCCAATTACTTCCTCTATGTACAATGGACCACTGTTAACTGTCCTTTTTAAGAGGTACATTCACAAATTTCTCAGAACATTAAAACTTGATATTGTCAATACATTCAGAAGATGTTTCAGAGACAGCTCCGCATCTGGGAAGAGATCTCTTCACTTATTCATAGATGAGAAAAAGGGAAGGAGAGCAGAAAAAAAAGCATTCAATTAATTCTCTTTCTAGAAAGACACTAGGAATGTAAATCCTTCACAGCATGAGTTCTATACGGTTTGTTCATGAACATATCCAAAGGGCTTGGAACAGTGCCTGGCACATAGCAGGTCCTTAAAATATTTGCTGAATACAACAAATGAATGAATGAATAGGTAAGCAAGGCGACAGGCAGGAAAGATGGAGGGAGAGGGAAACAGATTGAGGGAGGCATGGCCTGAATGGCTTCTCCTCAATCAGGTTCTTGAATTAAGAATTCACAATCATCTCCAAACAGCTTCACATACTTCTCCCAGGCCCTAGAAACTTACTTTGTTGAGGGCCCCAGCTCCGGTCAGAATTAAGTGAGAATTTTCAACCTGGATGGTTCTCTGTCCCAGCCGGACAAGGTAAGCCCCAATCCCAATGGCCCGGCATGTAACCTTCAAAAAGAATAAATTCAAAAAAAAAAAAAAAAAAAAAGAAAAAAAGAAAAGAAAGAGAGAAAGAAAAGAATAAATTCTATATATCACATATTTATGTCCCTCCCCAGCTGTAAGAACTAAGGCACAGATGTATAAAATCCACATTAACAGAAAAAAAAATACTACTTTCTGTGAAGTTTGATTAACAATATTAAGCCTCACAATTCCCTGGTCAAAGAAAAGATGGTACAGAATTTGATAAATGATTCAAATATTAGACCCTTAAAGGTTCATAGGCTCTTTACTTCTCTTATACTTTTGCCTGTTTCACAGATGCTTGGCATCTACACTAGAGGTAAGAACGAGGAAAATTAGTTAAAAAAAAGAAATTCAAGCTGTTATAGCTCTGTTAGAATGCTTAGAGAAAAAAGTTAAACTAAAGGCTAAAATGAGGTGCTAGGTTTATCCGGGATATTCAATTATTTACATTAGGATGCACAGTGAAAATCAAATTGTAGATATATAATTTTTAAGAAATGTTCTCATTTGGGGGACGCCTGGGTGGCTCAGTTGGTTAAGCAGCTGCCTTCGGCTCAGGTCATGATCCCAGCGTCCTGGGATCGAGTCCCGCATCGGGCTCCTTGCTCGGCAGGGAGCCTGCTTCTCCCTCTGCCTCTGCCTGCCACTCTGTCTGCCTGTGCTCACTCTCGCTTCTCTCTCTATGACAAATAAATAAATAAAATCTTTAAAAAAAAAAAAAAAAGAAATGTTCTCATTTGGGACTGAATAGCAGAGATGGGACAAAAATAACTTCTAGTCATACAGTCGGTCCTTCAAAAAGGTCATATTCTGTTAAGATTTACCAGGCTGATGGTGATGATCTCATCATAGGCCAATGAGGATTCTCCAGCAATCATTCCAGAGCCTCGAAGGTTCTCTGCTCCAAGTCCCTCTTCCTTCCCAATAATATCAGTTATCTTGTACCTAATGGATACAGCCATGCCAAATTATAAAGGTTAAACACAAAAATAACAATCCATTAAAAATAATAATAACCATTCAAAGGCTGCTAAAAGCATCCTGCAAGCTTATTTAAAGCCAGTGCTCTTATATACTCTTCTTATACTTTTCATTCATGTATCTTTCCTCCTTAGCTTGGTGCCTATTCTTGCTGGAAGCAATATAGTATAGCAGAAAGAGCAAAATCTGAAATTAAGTAGACAGGCTTAAATCCCTGCTCTGACACATGCAGCCATGTAACTCTGGAGAGAATAGTAACTTCTGTAAAATGGAGATAATGTCTACCTCTAAGGGTTGACATGAGAGTTAAATTAAAGCAACAAAGAAAGGGCTTGACACATAGATGGCGCTCCGATTTTAGAGGCCCTGTCTTACTTTCTAGAACAAGTTTCTTAAAAGTGGGGTCAATGTAGATCTCTCCATAATCAACAGTAGCCATCAAATCAACAATTTTAGATAAATGTTACAAAGGAATAAAAAAAAAAAATTCAGAGGCCGAGTGAGAATGCTCAGCCCAATTTCTCAAGTCAAAAAATCCTTTTTCTCTTTTCAAGACAGGACTAAGGGTAAGATCAAAACAGTACATGCCCATTCCTGCTCTTTCATAAATATCATGTGCATACACGGAGGGGTCCTGGCTCGAGTGTTCTGGAGGGGCAAGTGGAATGTGTGTGGAAATGAAATACTGGCCAAGCTGTCCAGAAAGCATCCTGTGGATCCAGTGGGAGCCACTCATCTGTCTTCTTGGCAGGGGATTTGGAGTGATAGCTAATAATGGGAAAGGGGAGATGGGGAATGCAACTAATAAAAGAAAGGAAAAATACAAAGTTGGAAGTAGAGATGGGCGTATATTATTTACTGTTCTGTGTGTATCCAGAAAGCTTGGCACTGGGCATACTTTAATAAATTGAAATAATAAATAAATATCCCACGGTGGCTCTTAAACTACTTTTTTGCCCTTATATTTCTCTGTTCCCTTCTTTCTTTACTTCTAACCTTCTACCAAATCCTTCCCTTTGCCCTTGCTCTTGGCCTCTGGCTTTGCATCTTTACTTCCCAGATTCCCTTGCATTTCTATTTTTAGCCTCTCCTAGGAATTCTCCAATTCTTCCTTTTGCTCTGTATCTAGGCTTTAAATGCTAGAGGTATGTTGCAGGTAGGGCTAACCTCCCTTAAGGGATTAATAAGCCACAATAATTGGAGGGGGGCTTAATGTGTCCTTTCTGGAAGGCTCACATGCCATGCAGTCACAAACACTCCTGGGTCCAGTCAGCCTTTCCTGCAAAGCAGATCTTTTCCCTCCTAAGGACTACATAGTGCTTCATCATAGGGATTCATGACTTAAGTGGCTTCTTCTCCCTTTGTATTACATGAAAAAGAATAAAAATCTTTGTATAGTGTAATACAATTAACAAAACACATCCATAAATACATATGATTTTTTTTTAATTTATTTGATTTAGTGTCTCACACTTTTTGAATTAGCTATGCATATCCAGGTATATATTATTTAACTTTAAAAGTAAAGACAAAGAGAATGGTTAGTTATTTGTCACCAATTTTTGATCCCAAATATTTTCTTATGATGTTCTTTCATATGAACATGAAAAACCCAATTCCAGTAACATGTTACCTTGCTCTGTAGCAAAAAGAAAATACTATAGGTTTTTCAGCTTGTTTACAAAAACAAATCTCTTACTTTGAAACCTGAATAGTAATAAATGTGTTATATATGGCATTAATAAACTTAGATTCAGATGCAAAATATTCAATTAAAATGAACAACATTTGAACACTTAAAGAAAAAATAGACCTACAGATCTAATACTATATTTATGATCCAAAAGCAGATAACAAGGAGCATTGATTTTTTTTCCTGTTGCACATACATATGATTTTTGATCCTCACAGCAATCCAGTGTGATAGGTAATGTCCTCTCATTACAGGTAATAGTGACCAGGATTTTCACTGCTTACTATGTACTCAGTCCTGTGCTAAGGGCTTTACATATATTAATTTACTTGATCTTCTTTTACAGACGAGGAAACTGTAGCTGAGAGAAGAAAAATGACTTGCTAATTTAACAAAAGCAATATGCAAAATCAATATTTTTTAAAAAGATTTTATTTATTTATTTGAGAGAGAGAGCATGAGACAAGGGAGAGTAGAGGGAGGAGGAGACTCCTTGCTGATGGGGAGTCCGATTCGGGGCTTGATCCAAAGACTCCCGGATCATGACTTGAGCTGAAGGAAGACGCTTAATGCACTGAGCCAGCCAGTGCCCCACAAATTAACAGCTTTTTAAAATATCAGTTATAGGGAGCCTGGGTGGCTCAGTGGGTTAAGCCGCTGCCTTCAGCTCAGGCCATGATCTCAGGGTCCTGGGATCGAGTCCCGCATCGGGCTCTCTGCTCAGCAGGGAGCCTGCTTCCCTCTCTCTCTCTCTCTCTCTCTCTGACTGCCTCTCCGTCTACTTGTGATCTCTGTCAAATAAATAAATAAAATCTCAAAAAAAAAAAAAAAAGAAAAATATCAGTTATAAAGAGTTAAAAAATACAATGGGGAGGGGGAATCCCATTCAGAACAGCAAGAAAAAGTGCAAAATATTTAGGAATAAACATTTAAAAAATGGCAAAACCTCATTATACCCACATGGTGCATCACGGTGCCTCTGGTGTCACGGTGAACTGCCAGAGGCACTGCGGGATATTTTAAATACCTGAGAGAAATACTATGATATGGAGTACCTGTTGGATTCCAAGTGAACTACTAGATTTAGGTAGTTCATAATTAAACACTAGATAATATTACATCCCTTTGACAATGTTCTATCTTTGCAAAGCTGGGTTTTCAGTTTCTGTGGGAAAAAAAAAAGTTCTGCACAAAAAATCAATGCAGAACAAGAAATAAGGGTGGCTACATCCAAGATTAATCCAAGTCTTGAGATTTCGTATAGATGCAGATATCTCGTTAGTAAGTAATTGTAATTATTTAAAAATTAAAAAAAAAAACCCTTTTCATTTATGTATATGATACCTCCCAAATAATTATTGTTAGAGTATAAGTACTTAGGAAGTTGTTTGGGTCTGACTACTTAATAAACAGAAATACTGGGTATATCTTTTAGCCCAAAGGTGCTATGAAACCATTACGGAGTCAGCAAGGGTGTTATGAATCAAGAAAGACTGGGAACTTCTGGCATAACCTATATGAAAAAGAGCACAAAACTTTAAAAGATACACCTCAATAAATGGAAAAACATATACCATGTTTCTTGCTGGCAAGAGTTAATGTTTTGAAGATGTCAGATCTTCCTAAATTAATTGATAAATGTAATGTAATTTGAATTAAAATCATTATGGAAAGTTTTTGGTTATTAAAAAAATGAGCCTAATGTAAAAAGATAAAAATAGGTAGTAAAACACAGGGAAAAAACTAACAATGCGGGGAAATCTGCCCCATTTGAATAGTTAAAATAGGGGCACCTAGGTGGCTTAGTGGGTTAAAGCCTCTGCCTTCGACTCAGGTCGTGATCCCAGGGTCCTGGGATCAGGCCCCACATTGGGCTCTCTGCTCAGCAGGGAACCTGCTTCACCTTCTCTCTGCCTGTCTCTGTGCCTACTTGTGATCTCTCTCTGTCAAAAATAATAATAATAATAGCTCTTTTAATCTTATTTTATTAATTGACAAAATCAATATTGGCAAGGGTGCAGAAAATTAAAGGGGAAGAACAAACTATCAGATATTTCTGGTGGGACTGCAGATCTTGGGAGGGCAATTTGAATTTATCAAAAATATAATTAAAACATGGGACGCCTGGGTGGCTCAGTTGGTTGGGCAGCTGCCTTCGGCTCAGGTCATGATCCCAGCATCCTGGGATCGAGTCCCACATCGGGCTCCTTGTTCTGTGGGGAGCCTGCTTCTCTCTCTGCCTCTGCCTGCCACTCTGTCTGCCTGTGCTCGCTTTCTCTCTGACAAATAAATAAATAAAATCTTAAAAAAAAAAATATATATATATACATATATATATTTAAAACAGCCATTATTTTTAGCCAGTAATTCCACTTTTAGAAATTAGTCCAAAGGGAATAATGAGAGATATTCCTAAAAGTTTTTATAAAAAAAACCATTTAGGGGCACCTGGGTAGCCCAGTGGGTTAAGCCTCTGCCTTTGGCTCAGGTCATGATCAGTGTCCTGGGGTCAAGCCCGGCATCAGGCTCTCTGCTCAGTAGGGAGCCTGCTTCCCCCCTCTCTCTCTGCCTGCCTCTCTGCTTGTTTGTGATCTCTGTCAAATAAATAAACAAGAATCTTTAAAAAACAAAACAAAAACAAAAACAAAAAAACATTTAGCCCAGGAATGTAGCAGTAAATAGTGGGGACAGACTGAATGTTCAAAAAATATATATTTATTTTGATAAATTATTATGAAGCCATTAAATATCATATTCTTATGTAATATTTTAAGAATATACAAAATTTCCCCCAAAATAGTTTTTAGTGAAAAGAACAAATTACAAAAGAGTTTTTCCATTATGATTCTGATTATGTAGAAAGGAGGCATATATACACAGAAAAGGCAGGAAAAATATAATATACATTAATAGTAGTTATCTCTCAGGGTGCCTGGGTGGCTCACTTGGTTGAGTCCGACTCTTGATTTCAGCTCAGGTTATGATCTCAGGGTTATGAGATCAAGCCCCCATGTGGAGCAAAGTGCTCAGTGGGGAGTCTGCTGGAGATTTTCTCTTTCTCCCTCTCCTTCTGCTCCTCTCCCTGCTCACATTTTCACCTTCTCTCTCTAAAATAATAAATAAACCTTCAAAAAAAATTACTATCTTGGTAGGATTATAGCTGATTTTTATTTCTTCTTCATAATTATTTACCAGTTCCAACTTTTTTTCTAAAATGAAGAAATATTTTAAACATAATTTAAAAACCTCCCATCAATCAATAAGTTCTTTCAGCTACTGAGTGGTAGAGCTACGATTCAAACTTAAGACTCCCTGATTACATAACAAGTAATCTGGATTGCTCTTCAAGGTCATGATCAGCAGGACAGTGAGGAAGAAATGATCATATTCTCCTTTCTCTAATCCATGGCCAAATTATTCTATGACATATATACCTACCTGGATTCTCCTTCGTCCTCTACATGTTCACAATGGACAGAGTTGAGAGCACTGACTCTCTTATAATCCTGAGGGGTCAGATATAAATATTTGTATCCCTGCGAAGCAAAAACAGTTTTTAACTCATTATTTGCCATCAGCACATAACCAGAAGACACATCAGAGCATGCACAACACAGCTCCAAAGCTAACTTTAAATTGCCACATGGCTAAAAAAAAAACACAATAGTAATAATAAAAAATAAAACTAAAAAAAAAAAAAAAATTGCCACACCACTTCTTTTAGTTACTGACTAACAGAATACCAGAATAGACAGTCCTCCTTTGAAAGGTGGAAAGTTCTTATTTCTCTAGTCACTGACTATCCTTAAAACAAGGTATCTTGTAGCTACAACTGCAAGTATATTCCATCTATTTCATTTTCATCAGGGTTAAAGGGTCATTTTCCGATCTTTTGTGACACCTCTATTAAAGACATCAGCACAAAATTAAAGAACTGTGTGGATTACTATTCTTTACTTTGTCAAATCCATAGTTCCATCAAAATATAAATGGGTAAGAGATCATTGAAAGGATCACAAAACTGGAAAGGTAATATTAAAATCAGAACTCTATGCAGTGATAATCACCAGTGAACACTGAATTATGCCTTTTGCTGTTTTCAGTAAACTCATAATTCCTATTTACATTTAAAAAATCACACTAACTTTTCATAATTATTTACTTTTGCATATACATTACACACTCACAAGGTAGGGTTATAGAATACATGTGTTTAACTTACGTGAATTAGTCATGCAGTCAAAAAAAATAATAAAGCAGAGGAAGACGTTTTAAATACTGTGAGAAATTAGGCCAGTGTTCAACTCAATGAATTTCACCCATAGTGAGCACAACACGGAAGAGACATGAATCTGCCACTGAATTTGTATGACTTCTGACAAGAATCTTGTAGTGCTGAGGATCATTAGTATGTCAGTTACCATGTCTTTACCGAGTACCTCTTATGGGCAAGGTACTGTTCTAGGCACTGGGAAAACAGGGATGAACAAAACAGACAAAATTTCCTGGCCTTGTGGAACTTACGTTCCAGTGAGAGAGATGGAAAATATACCAATAAATAAAACATATACTATTAATGAGAACAATGTTTAAGGAAAAGAAAAAAGAGTGTTGCAAGAGTTTAACCTTTAGGAAGGAGAGCCCAGGGAAGCCTTCATTGAAAGTGGCATTTGAGTAAGGCCTTGAAGAACAGAAGAAACAAAACATGAGGCTATCAGGACGGGGCTGAGGTTCGGAATTCTAGGCAGAAGGAACTGTAGGTGCAGAAGCATGGAGACAGGAATGTGTCTCATGAAGTTCCAGAAAGAGTAAGCAGACCTGTAGAGCTAGCATGGAATGGGACTGTCCGCAGCAAGAAATGAGGGAAGGGTGGTACTGGAAGGCCAGGCTATGTAGGACCTTGGCTTAAAATTCATGTAACATAAAACTGGTCATATTTTTTTTAGTAAGCTCTACACCTAATGTGGGGCTTGAACTCATGACCCTGAGATCAAGAGTCATATGCTCCACCAACTAAGCCAGCCAGATGCCCCAAAACTGGCCATTTAAAAATGAACAATTCAGTAGTTTTTGTTATATTCTGATGTTGTGCAACCATCACCACTCTCTGATTCTAGGGCATTTCCATCACCCCCAAAAGAAACAAAGTCACCAATGATTTCTATACACTTTTAATATGAATTCTACTGAAGTATAATTTACATGCAATAAAATTCACTGATTTTAAGTACTGCAGAGTGATGAGTTCTGACGAATATAGATGCTTGGGAAATCACCACCACAATCAAAATATAGAATATTTCCATCATCCCCTGAAACACTCTTACATTTGAAAAGAATGTCTCAGTGAAGGAAACGGGTAAGGAGCAGTTAGGAAGATAAAAAAGGAGACTCTGGGGTCCTAGAAGCCAAGAGGAGAAAGTATTTCAAGGATGAAGAAATGATCAACTGTGTCAAAGGCTACTAAGACACTGAAAAACTCAGATGAAGACTGAGAGTCCGGACAGAATTTCATAGTGTGGAACTCACAGTGACCCTGACAAAGCAGCTACAGTGGGCTGGTGAGGGTGCAAGCCTAACTGAAGTGGGTTCCAAAGGAATGGGAACAGAGTATCTGGAGAGAGCAGGAAGAGACAATGCTTTTAAGAAGCTTTGCTGTCAATTAGGATAGTGAATGGAGAGCTAAGTATTTGTGAACTAACGGGGTAGATTCAGTAGAGGGGAAAAAAATGAGGATGTAAGAAGGAAAGGATTAAGTGTATAAAAGGAGTAACTGGCCTTAGATTGGAGCAGGGACTGTT
The DNA here is from genome assembly GCF_902655055.1 of Lutra lutra. Taxonomy (NCBI): domain Eukaryota; kingdom Metazoa; phylum Chordata; class Mammalia; order Carnivora; family Mustelidae; genus Lutra; species Lutra lutra. The sequence continues at coordinate 36,861,055 of NC_062293.1, forward strand.
CATCCAAAGTACAGGGGAGATGGCAGAGAATAAAGGCACAGATGCAGACATGTGGGAGCTTGTAGATGCTCTCTTCTCGTTTCTCGTTCCTTCTATTTCCTCATTGAATTGAAGAGCAAGGTCGTCCACTAAGGGAGGATGGGGCAAGAGGGTTTTGGAAGTTGAAGGAGAGAGAAAATGTGAAATTGTCACTCAGGAGGTTCGCAAATGAATTTAAAGTAAGACCAGTCTATAGCACTGGATATTTCTCTCTATCAGCGTTCAGCTATGCAGGTTCACGTATGTGAGTTGATGGAAAATATTGGATTTAAACAAGGTTTTTGTAAAGAGACAGAGTAAGCAGAAAGAGGAAAGAAGCAAAGGAGTTGAGGGTGTAGGGAAGGTGGTAATTATACAATTATAGTGATTAACCTATGACTGACCATAGAATGTAAGCTGAGGATGTAAGGAGGTTGGAGGGGTGGCAAAGAAAGGTATGGCTGAAATTAAGATCATGGGGAAGAAGAGATTCAGCTGGGGTGGAGGACAGGAAGTCAAGGATTTACGAGGCTGGATTATGGGATGGGTCATGTATATGGATATAGAAGTCACCAAGAATTATAACAGGGCTCGTTGTACGGGAGTGAGTGACAATATGCCGGCAACTGAAACATGCAAAGAATGAGAAGGAGTGACCAAAGAGGTGGGGACCTCTCTGATAAGTGGTGGTGTGGCACAGTCTGATGACATGAGACTCAAAGATGGGCATTTTTCATAGGGAAAGGTGGGAGAGAAGGGTATGGAAGTAGCAATAAGGCACAAAGTAGCCCCTCTTTCCTCTGCAGGCTCAGTGAGAAAAGGGAAAGAGAGAAGAGAGAGATCAGTCACTCTGTAAGAGGGCTACAGGGAAAGCAGTGTCTTCAGAGGACAGGCAGATTTCAAGTAGAGAACAATCAGAGAAGAAGCTGAGGATACAAGGGCTTTTGTAAATGACTGACCATAAGTCCTGGAAGCCCCAGTGGAAAGGTTTAAAGATAGATATTCCTGGCTTAGCATGTCTCATGCTGAATGCATATCTATCTCCTCTAGTGTTCAACCCAAGAAACAGCAATCTATTTCAAAGCTGGAGGGAAAAACCAGGTGAATATACTGAAAGACAATTTGTCTCCAACATGGTTACGGCTCACTTGTAACTGTTGACTTTTGAACTGAAACCTCTACCTCTTCCCCAACCTCTTTATTTGTGTAGACACACACACACATAGAGCGAGAGAACCATACATTGTCTTGAAGTTTTATCTTTGCTTAGTCTGTACCTTGTAAGGATCCTCAGGATCTACCCAGGCCACGTGAAACATATGACGAATTTCCTCTGCCAGTCCAATTCTTGCTCCACTGTTGGCTGCCACAAAGATGCGTGGGATACCCTCGGCCCTGGCAAGCTCAGAAGCTCGGAGAAAGAGCAAATCCTCCTGGGGCCCAAAGGACCCAATTCGGTATGTGATGTCATTGCCAATAACAATGATATCTCGGCCTTCTGGGTATTCAGGACTTTTAAGGGTCATTTTCCAAGCTACCATGCCAATCTGCAAAGGCACCAGAGAAACAAATAAATAGAAGCTTCTTACATGCAGAATTTTTGTCAAGTTCCTTGAAGGTATCAGACTATACCTTAGACACAGCCTTCCTGTAAAGATATGTAGTGGTGAAGAGCCAAGTTTCCTGGGGAAACTAAAACATACATTCTAGCATACTTCCCTGGGTTTTGGTGAGACTAGCTGGTTTACTATGTATTGCCCAGCTGTTTCAATCTGCTTAAAGATGGAAAAACCAAGTCTAAATGCACTCAAGATACATGTGGAAGAATGCCATGGTGCAGGGAATTAAATCCAAAACTCCCTGACTTCCTACCCTGTCTACTAAGACATCTTCTCTGAGAGTCTGTCTGAGAAACTTCTTACACATGTGAGGAGAGCAGAAAGAGAATCACCTGTCATAAACTATACCACTTTTGTGGTCCTGGATCCTTTTACTATTCTCTAGCATTTGACAGGAGTAATAGCAGCATTCTTGACCGGCTTGCTTTAGGTATCTTCCATTTCTGCAAGAATTCACTAGAGCTCAACACTGCATGCTTGTAAGCAAATCTTGCCACTTTCTCCCAGCACCAGAAAACCAAAGCACGCAAGGAACGACATATGTAAATCTCTACTCTCTGTTCAGGAGCATCTGTCCAGCCACAAAATAAATGATGTTGACTCAGAAGGCAGGGGTGACATGTCTCTTCCCAAACCCTCCCAGCCCTCTCTTCTTTTAATCCCCTTCTATATGAGATCTAGTCAATCCTTCTACTTGTTTATTTGCTAGTTCCATTTCTTTTCTATTCACTCACACCCCAGTTACAGCAGCAGTTTTTCATGCCTGCCTGTCTGTTTCCCTATACCCGGATAAGTAATGTTTTCCATTCTTCCCCCCCCCCCATTTCTTTCTGGCTTCCCCCCACACTCCCACCCCCTCCACTCATTCCCAAACACAAAGCCTACCAGATGAACGAGCATTCCTGGTCCTGCCTAATGGAGCCCAGCCACATCTGCAGCCTTGGTCCCTCATCCCCAGACTGCTGCATATCACCTCATTGGGGAGCCGGCCATCAAGAAGGGCCATTAACAGATGTAAATAGCAGCGTCCCTGGAAAGCCACATGCATCACCCAGACTCAACCGGGCCAGTGATCATAAGCTCTGAGTACACATTCCTCAATCCAATTGCACATCCACTATAATCAGGCTGGTTGAAGCTTTCCACACAGCTATTTGTGATTCTCAGCATTAGAAATATATATATATATATATATATATATATATATATATATATATATATATATGAAACACCCACAGATAAATATAAGCTATTTAATATATCATACCATTGGCCAAATACAAATCAAAATGGATATAACACACACAAAAAAAATCCAATCACCTTCTGAGATAAGGTATTACTCTATCTGCTCATTAAAGACACAGAAAGGAAGGAGAAACAGATCTTCCAAAATATAGCACAGAGAAACTGCAAATATCGGGATAACTTTGGTCATGGTTTTTAAGAAGCTGGCTAATATAATGCCTATGTGGGGAGAAATATTTTACACCTGCTTTCCCACGTGGCCCTCTAACCTAACATCTCTTTTGTTTCTCAGGAAGGAAAAGCTATTTCCTCTAAATGCATTTGTAGTTAGGAAGATTGGGTTTTACACCAAATTTTATGATATATTAACCTTAGCCACCTAGGCTAGAAGTAGCTTAGAAACAAGCCTTGAAGAATCTACTTCAGCATTTGCATGCTAATGCAAACATTGTGTCTGTGTGGCACTGGGCAAGCAAATAATACTCTTTTCTTTTGTTATTACCTGGGGACTCTAACTGTGTCACTTGGGCAGTCAGTTCAGCAATTGGCTAGGTCATTATGTTTGCAATATTGACTTCTAATTAGGTGTCAACACAGCAGCACCAAGAACACACTACTCTTTATCAATGTCTTTCCAAAGTGTGTTCCTCATCGACCACCTCCCTCCTCCTTTAACAAGTACCATTATAGAAGGGAGAGTGCTATCCCAGTCTTTGTAGAGTCAGAGTCCCTAAAGAAGAGATTCCGTTTTGAGGAAGCATAATGGATAAACATCCAAGAAAGCATCTATTGCTAAACTTATACTGAAATTTAGATTTCATTGCTATTTGAACAACAGGGCACATAATGGAGAAGATGGGCTTTGGAGTCAAACTAACTTGGATCCGTATATAGGTCCTATCACTTGCTAAATGTGTGACCCTGGAAAAATAACTTCATTGAGCTTCCATGTCCCCACATACAAAACTAACAATGCCTATGGATTTGACAAATCAACTATTCCAAACAGTAGTCTATTATATTAACTCCAATATACAAAATTTGCCCCTTTCTCTCCTCTCAATCTATTCAAATCTTACCCATTCCAAAAAGATTTATTCAAATTCCATTTCCTCAGTAAAGCTTTGCCTAGCCTCAAGTGACCTTTCTTCTCCCATCTCCTACTAAGACCTTCATGTAGAGAATTCATTTGGTAATTAATCATATATTGCCTAGGATCGTTTTTTAGCTTGCCAGCCTAAACCATTATATCATCTCCTCCAGTGCCTAGCAGGATCCCTACACATAATATGGGAGTAATAAATATTTGCTGGTTCTATAGTCATTTCATTTTTTAAATGATTCTTGGAAAATAGTCAACACCAAAGGCTTAGAACACTGTCTATGACTTATCTCTAGGGATCACAGAATAACAGTCCTAAACATCATTCAACTGTTTTATTTTTTTCAAAATAGCAAGAATAACAGCTATCATTAAATGAACATCTATCACATGTTGTACTATACTAATACGGACAAATACTGACAAGAGTTAAGAGGTTAGTCTGGGGAATGTCAGCCTATCTTGGTCCAAATCTCAGCTTTATTCTAGTTGTGTAATCTTGAACCAATCACTTAACTTCATACAGTCTCAGTTTTTCCAATCATAAAAAGTGCTCAGATTATTAATTCAGAAGCAGCTGTTATTATTGCCACAAGAAAACTAAGATATAGAGGAATTAAGTAACTTGTCCTTATAGCTAGTATGTCTATTTTTTAAACTATCATTCACATAATTGCCTTTACTAGAGAAATTAAGGAAACATGTTCCAGACTAGTGCCACTGCAGTTAGTGGAAACAATATGGAAAGATGAATGTCAAATACAACACAAACATAAATGTCATTGACACCTAAATGCAGTGTGGTATTCTGGAACAGAAAAGGACATTTGTAGAAAAACTGGTGAAATTCAAAACAAAGCCTGTATTTTACTTATTAGTATTGTACCAATGTTAGTTCTAAGTTTTGATAATTATATTACGCTTATGTAAAATGTCGACATTAGAAAAATCAATGGTTTCACTTAAATATATGTTAACACACCTCTTTCAGCAGACAAAGATCATTTAAGCAAGAATAATATAAGAAGTTAATATTAGGTTATATGGGAACTCTCTGTACTATCTTTGTAATTTTCTGTAAATCTAATATATTTTAATATAAACAGTTAAAAAATGTCATGATAAAAACTTTTCCCTCTTCTGGAGGGAAGTAAACTGGCTAATAAGGTCATCATTAGTATTCTGTACAGCCTTACAAAATGATAGCTATGAAGACTATGAATAGCATATTAAAATATCCATGATACAATACTAAATTTGAGGAAGAGGTTTAATAAACTTGTCTATATACCATAGTAACCATGAGACGCAAAACAGTGTGGTGGTTAAGGGCAGAGACTCAGAAGCCAGATTTGGCCAGATTTGGAGAATGTGAATCTAATAGAATCTGACTCTGACAGAATAGAGACTCAGCCAGTTTTCTAGCCACTTCAGTAAGTTACTGACCTCTGTGTGCCTCAGCTTCCTCATCAGTAAAATGGGCTAATAATTACCTCTCCTATAACGTTTGTTTTAAGGATTACATCCATGGTAAGCCTTGGAACAGTATCTAGCACATAGTAAGGGCACAGTAAATGTTACAAAACTGTATCTACCGATGTGTTGCGGGGGGGGGAAAGGGTAACAAAATTTAAAAAAAACAGCAAAATGAGATGATAATTATTTTTGGAAAGATGGGATTGTATGGGTCTTTTTTTTTTCTATTTTCTAAATTCTCCTTAATGTGTTTATAAAATTATCAATGTGATGTAAGTTTAAAAAGGAACTAAGAGAAGACCACTGAGTGGTCTCTTCACTGAGTGACAGGTACGTGAAAATTACTGTCCCTACTTTAATGTACCATAATAAAAAAAAATTTTTTTAAGGGAAAAGTAGCTCACCAGCCTAAGGATTTCTTGCACTTTATAAAAGCTGACTCTATGTTTAAGTCTTACGGCAACAGATGATACTTATATAAAGTTAGAAGGAGAAAGAGAAACACATGAAAATTAAAAATCAAGACTCAACTCAAAGGGAGAAGAATATCAAGAACTGCCTTAGTTGGTTGAGGCTATCATTTCATTTTTAAAAATGAAATGCTCTGCAGTGATGTAGTAGAATGTAAACATATGTATATATAGGTTTATACAATATTAATATCTCTACCTGAGAAGTAACTGCTTCAGTGTTTTTCTGGTCTGATGGTTAAATACATATTTATACTTTTAAAGTCAATATTTGTACAATAGACAAGAACAGTGCCTATCAGCTAAATACATATTTAGGACTGTACCACATGTATTACAAACATGTACTAAAATCGAAAGCTTATATTTATACAGAGCCTTTCATCTTGAAGGGGGCTAAAGAGCTTTACAAACATATGTACATAAAAGGACGTTCGCACTGATAGGCAGGCAAGGTATCAATTCATCCACTCTCCTAAGTCTTCCTGCAAGCAGCCCAGGATAGGAACACATGGCGTCAACAGATGCAGGTCTGTAACAGCTGCAAAGACGTGTAACACAATAATCCACCTTGTGACGCAGTCATTGGAAGAGGGCTTGCAACTCGAGAATAGCAACCACTCTTCTCCAGCGCAAAAGCACCACGGCCACTTCCAGCTTTGTGTTTTTAAATTATTCTCTACCAAACTCAACTAATCACTTGACAAAATTGAATTTGATACTGGAAATGGTTTCTGAATGCAAAACACTTTCTGTCTGATGATGAGAAGTAGGTTGAGAAACGCTTCCCCTGCCCTTGTTAGATTTAGAGAGAGAGAGGGGCGGGGGGGGGGTCACAACATTCAGGAGAAATGGTTCAAAATATGCTATCTAAGAATAGCTTGGTCTCAGAGGATTGGGTCATTACTTCAGAAGACAGTCATATTCTCCCCCTATTTAATTAGGACACTAAGTTTTTCAGTCAAATTACTTTATACAGATGGGTCTACCTATATTATACACACAATGGAGATTTTATGTTGAGAATTCTGCAATCACTATAAAAGCATACACAAGTGTGACAATGCGGTTAGGAATGTGACATTCACTGAATTCACCTAAGCCCAAATTGCCTAGCACATTAACTGAAAAATAAAAACCAAAGGAAATTCCATCGCTGAATTCCCTTGTTCCAGCTTCTCTCTCCCTCCAGTGCTTTGGTGTAGGTGACACCCAGGGAAAATGACACTCTGGGACTGAGGGCAGCAGCTTAAGAAGGCCTGCCAGAGAGGGTTTATGGCCCAAGGAGGTTCAGACTCAGGCTCTGTGGCACGTGGCCATGGCCATGCATGATCTTCTTTCCTGACCACTGACTTCCGAAGTGGTTCCAGCCACTTACTGCCAATTATGTTTTCATTAATATAGCCATAAATCATTTAAAAATATGTAATTTCAGATGGTTTTTGATAACAGGATGTTCTGATTAGCAGTTTTCTTAGGTTTAGGGTTAACAACCTAAGCTAATTAAAATGAAAAAAGGGAAGAGGATCAAAAGAGTTAGTGTGAATAAGCGAAGGATGAGCAGAAATAAATGTCTGCCTTATGCAAGTTCTAAGGGAGAAAATATTTCTTTGGGCCACAGTCTGATTCTGGAATAAACACACACAAGTGAGGGAGGAGGGAATGGGGAGGAGAAAGCAAGCAGAAGAGAACAGTCTTATTTAACTGTTTTTATGTGGGTAAAATGATTTGTGCCACAGTATTTCCATAAGAAGTGGGACCATTATTTTCCTGTAGAAACACATTTGGTTTGAAAAGTATCACTGGACAGGATGTGAAAATCAAACCGAATGAATTATTCACAACCCCCGATCAGAGGTGATCATTATTTCTGATGCTCCAAACAGTGATTAGGATTCTGCCCTGAGATGTCATTTTCTCGCTGAGTAACACCAGCGACACAGAAAGGCATTATCTATCTATCTATCCATACATGTATTTTTTCTCCTGGGAGGACCTTGGTTTAATGTTACTATAACAGATACTAAAAACATGACAATATTAACATTTATTCTGATGGTGCCCGTAAATGTCATTAGTCTGACACAAAGTGTCAACACTAATCATGACCCAAAATTAACACCAAAATTGACATCAACATTAATTGTACTATCAGTGTGAACAGAATGTGCAATTGCACACACACACACACACACACACACACACACACATCCACACGCACACTTTCCAAAGCTGCTGTTACTACAAAATAAAATACTAATATTAAGCTCAAGCAATAAATTTGAAGGGAAAGCTAAGGGGCAAAAGAGGACGGGATGGAGTTTTTAAGAATGTAAGAAGCATCCATCAACTGTAGCTATGCTGTGGGAAGCAGTAAAAGAATATCTTTGCCATGGTTGCCTTTCTTCTATCTCCTCATTTTGAGTTCAGCTGCTGTAATAGTATTTTTCTGTGTGGACTTAAATATAGGTTAGACTGTGGCTGATATGTTAAAGCTTTATTTTCCATGCTAAATGTCTAAAAGTTGAAATTTTCTGGCAAAGCCTCCAGTAACTATTGTTTCACTACTGCTAATGCCCCAGGAAGAGGACCATCGTACAAGGCCCTGAAGCAGCAATACAAAGAATTCTAGAGCGTTAGAGCTGAAATGGACCTAAGCATTATCTGCATCATGAAGATGAGAAAACTAAGAGCCAGTGAGAAGTAATCTGACCTTGAGTTCCCTTATAGATACATAATAAAGTGTTACCTACCCCCCTTTTGTTTTTCTTTGTTTTTTAAAGATTTATTTGCTGATTTGAGAGAGAGAGAGAGAGAGAATGCACACTTGCAAGTGAGCATGACCAGAAGGGGTTAGAGGGAGAGAAGAGAGATTCCCAAGCAGATTTTGTGCTGAGCACAGAGCCCAATGTAGGGCTCGATCTCACGGCCCTGAGATCACAACCAGAGCCAAAATCAAGAGCTGAATGTTTAACCGACTGCACCATGCAGGTGCCCTAACCTCTTCCCCTTTTGTATCTGGTAAGGAATATTAAATCTTCACTTTTAGTTAGATACTATCAAAAAATAATTACAATATTAACTCATGTTAGAATCTCACGAAAAAAACATATCTGATCGAATAGTAGAAAATACTGTATGGGTGTTAAAATGTGCCTTTTTAAACCACAAGGCAATACGATATTTGACATAATTTGTGCCATTCAGAAAAACCATGCTGAAAAAATGTCAATGCCTTTCCATATTGTATTATCTGCTGGATATCATATTCTGTTGCCTAGTGTTGTATGATCACATAAAAGAGCTGAAAACAATTTTCTTAACAGCTGAAAAACTCTCTTTTTCATGCTTGGATAATTCAAAAATGGCTGAACAAACTTACCTCAACCTTTCGAAAAAGCGATAAAAGGGTAAGAAAAATACCATTTTTGGAGCAAAAAAATTTCATCCCCGAGGTAATTTCTTGAAAATATTACTGAAGATTAGAAACAACAATTTTGAACAGGGGAATTATCTCTCCCTGCAATATTTATAAACATGAGGCTATAGTAATTTTATGCATATACACCCAATGCTTTTAGTAAACATACCAATTTAAAGAAAAAAACATGAAATAGAGCACATACAAGTCGGTGGTATTTGAAAATGGAGCACAGGAGTAATTGGATGATAAGGAAATTAAGCAAGCTGGCCGACTACAGTTCAAGAAGCCTGGCCTGTTAATCACATAAACGGATGTCGAACTCTGATGCTCCATGCTACACCTCATCCTCTGGTATCATCTGTTGCTGTCCTGATGTTCATTATTGCCTGTAGTTGGAACTGTAAAGTTGCTTGACATAGGGTACTATATCACATCCTTTTTCAGTAAAATCTTAAAACTTAAAGTGGGTAAAAATGCTGGCAAGTACATTCTTTTGTTCATGGCTATCTCTAGGACTGACTTTTGAAGGGGACTGAGGAGCCCTCCACGAGATCTATGGTAGTCGGCCAATGGATGCTTTAGGATTTTCAGTCAGTCAAATTCATTGGGCCTTTGTTTGCTAATAATGAAAAGAGCCAAATGAACTAATTCACCTGTTGAAAAGTCTCCAGTACATAGTAATCATTCAGAAGGAATTCTAAGAAAAGTTCTATGTGAAGTAAATAGGTGATGGGGATTAAGGAAGGCACTTGTAGTGAGCACTGAGTGTTGTATGCTGAAAATAACACTACGCTCTAGATTAACTAATTGGAATTTTAATAAATATTTGAAGGAAAAAACAAAGCAAAGGATATGATCCCAAAAGAACAGTGTCAGAAATTCATTAGAAATAATTTCGTGGCAGGAAGACATAGCTTTCCAAATTAGCCTCAATATTTTTCTAACGAGGGGCTCAGTTCTGGTTGTGAGGATCATTTTAAACAAAGACTCATAACCAAACATGCTCACTTAGAAAGAGGGTAAAATAGTAATTTTAAATAGAACTATCTTAACCACATATTTCATAACCTGTCTTTTTCTGTACTTGAAATTCCTACCTTGTTAAGCCTAAAAGGATTAAAGAGGATTAAAGTGTGGGGTTTCTTTCTTTCTTTCTTTTTTTTTTTTTTTTGGAAGCCCTTGATGAAAAATAAGACAAGCACAAATTGTGAATGTTTACACGTAATCAGCAGTGTGTGATACTTTTCTGCGGACGATCTCAAAGCACTTACAAACATTTCCCCATCTTCAGCAATAGATTGGTGGCAAGGACCATTAGTCTCTTTTTATAACTTGAACAATCAGAGCACAGACCGCGGACCTGTTTTTCAGATCTGCCTTCTTCAGGTCTATTTCAAAGCTCACCTTCAGCACACCGCAATACAAATACGCCTCTTCTCCAACACATATCTAAAAGATTGACACGGACTCAATTTCTACACCCAGCATGAAAAGGTAAACTGATTTCCAAAGAATGGAACAAAAGCACATCCAAATTAGCTTCACATTCATGGAGCTATTCTGAGGTAAAATTGAGTAAAACAATATACAAAAGTCTAATATTAAACTAGAACAATATTTGGGTTCTGTGTGCATGAGGAATGGACTGAAGCCCACAAACATACACACTCTTCTCCAGTCACAGTTTCAAAAAATAATACGTTCCACTAGAATCTGAGTCCAGGAAAACTCAAACAATTCCTTTGAGAGCATAGAAAACATCAACCAACCAAATTCAGACAGAGGGTGATGGTATTTTTTCTAAAATAAGAGGTCCTTTGGGTTAAGCGCTCCAGCCTAAAAACTGTCACAATGGATCTACTAATTAATTTCTTCCAATCTTTTAGGCTTCTATAAGCTTACCAATTTCTTTTCCCTACTAACTCCTAAATTTTTTTTTTTTGTTTTTATACACTGATGAGAGATTTCAAAGGATTACAACAACGTAAAAGTGAGGAGCAGTGTCAAAATGATAAAATCTGTTGAAGCAGTCAGTAGATGCAGGGGTTTTTGTCATATCACTCTCCATGTTTTTCTATAAGTTTGAAATATTTTATAATACAAAAATTACATTTACGCCTTGCTGAAACTGAACATCAGAACGTTGCCAACAATTAACTATGGGCAAGGCTGAGCAGTTCTAGAACTAAATTCCTAATTCCCACCATCCCTACCCTTCCACCCCAAGAGCATTTTAAAAGATACCAGTCATGATGGCAATCAGTCTTTAAACTTTAATCTACACTATTTTTTTTTCCTCCTCAATCACCCTCTTCCTAAAAAAACGTTTCCTATAAAAATGTGTAAAGCAATGATACAGTAAGGTGTTCACCAGATTTCTGCCTGAAGAGTTATAAATGGAATCGCATACTGGAGGAACACCAGGCCAAGCCCACCATACCAACTGAAAAAAAGGGGTTAGGATACTACTGGATCTGCCTCACCATAGAGGGCAATTCCAGAGGCTTGTCTAAATGCCAAGGTGCTGAGAAGGAAAAACCCTGACACCTAGTGCCCGTCTGAAGAAATGAAGCCTGGCAGTGACTACAATTCTTAAGCGTGGTAGTGTGCGCGAAGGTGATCATCAAATGGCATTCAATTTGGAATACGCTTATCTCCCAGAAAAACTTTAAGGAAAGAAATTAATACCACGCAAGAATTCCAGTCTTTCCTTACTGATCCTTTTTTGGAATTCACACCCTGTACCTAATTATTAAAGCTGCTTCTAAACAGAGACTCTTCTCATCTCAGTTTCTCATTAGGACAGGAGAGATGAGAGGGAGGGTCTGTGTTGTCAAAAAGCCCACGTGCTGAAAGAGTGAGGAAAACAAGATGCTACTTTCTGTCCACACCATAAGTGCTACACAAGTTGCCTATCACATCTTTCATCACTGCCCCATTTAGAGATTCATGTTCACACAGGAGTTAAAGGAAATAAAATAAAAGAATGTTAGTAACATTTCAGAACAAAAAAACCCCATGGTCTCAAGGAGGCTAGTGTTTTCTTTGTCCTACACCAGGCAAAGTTAAGTTGTTCTCTGTCAAGTCCGTTACCACCCTTGGCTTGATCTTAGCCTGAGCCTTTTAATAACAGGATTTAGCGCGAAAAGCAGCTGCAGTGGATTGTGAACTGTTACTCGAGATGTTCCCACCTGCAATTACAGCTTCCACCAAATGATCAAAACAGGTTAGCAAACTGGCAGGAAAATGAAAACAATTCCTCCAAAATTGAGAAGCAGTAAAAGTAGAACGGTTGGTTAGCAGCATTTCCTCTGCATCCAGGCTCAACAGCACACATTCATCTAGCTGTGTATTTACATACGATGCCCATCACTGTAGCATCACAGCCGCTAGAGCTGAAATACGTTTAGTCCATGTTGCAATCACATTTTTCACAATTTTCATCTTTACTTGAAACTATTAAAAAAAAAAAAAAAAGCCCTAGACAACTCATCTTTGGAGCTATTTGCAAGTAACACAGTTCACAGATTTGGTCTACATCTCTTTTATTCCTACTCTAAATTCATACTAAATGCAATGCCATTCAAACCTGACAATGAGAAAAATGTGTTCTCTTATACTTGCATCATGAATCAGGTGGCATGCCTTCAGTTACATCTTTCTTGATGGGGAAGGGACAACTAGGAAAAGAGAGAGGAGAAAGTGACTAACACCACATCAGAAAATCTCTCTTTCGTGTGCTTTTAACATGGGTACAATGTTCAAAATGCAGGTCACATCTCTGCTGAAACAGCCAATATTCTTTCTCAAATGGCAAACAAGTTACCTAAAACTAAATGGAACTCAATTGTTCCAAGTCCTGGTCCCATCACCATCTTACCTATTTACTGTCCTGGGGGAAAAGAAAAACAAGGAAGAAAGCCTGGCCACCCATACAGTCGATGGTCTGATAAGTACAGGTTTTCTGCGTTTGATTATGGGGAAAAGCATCTCGATTCATGGGGGAACTCTGCAGGAAGCTCTTGTTTTACCTTCATTCCTTATATCCATGTGCTAGCTTTTAAACTCAGCAACTCCAATCCTTCAGAGTAATGCAGTATCCCCACAATGATGACCTGGTAGAGCCGTCACCTTTGGAGAACACCACATTATGATGATTTAATGTCCATGTAGCATCAATGCATTTACATGGAGCCTTGGCTCTCAGAACATTAACGGGTCAATTTTTTATTCCTTTTTTAATAAAACTATTTCTCAAGGCTCTGTTCAGATGCCCATTCTCTTTGGGACAGGACAGATTTGCTCCAAATCTCATCAGCATGAGCTCTTTTCTTTCCCTTCACATCATTCTTGGGGTAATACATAGAGTGCCAGGCTCATGACAAACTTGTCTCTTTGGCCAAAGAAAATTAAACTGCAAGAGCTGAAAGTCAACTTGCTCTGATAAAACTGGGCTCAGCATGAGGAAATACATCCCACTGACACCTCGTCATCTCTTAGGGCCAGCTGTCCCTCAGAGTTCAGAGGGCTGAAACTCCATCTTTAGATTGGTCAGTTTCTCAGCAGACATGCACCATTGTATGCGCAAGCTACTGGTAACGGAGTTTGATAATAATACCCCAACCTCATTTCTGTTGCACAATGCCCTATAATCTAGATACAGCCACTGACTGACTTCACCAGCCGTCCCAGGCATTAGTCACTAAATGCTCACCAAAGAACATCAGTCTCACTCCTCCTGAGCTCAAAGACTCAGAAACAGTAAGCTAACCACTCCGTCTCAATCCGAGTCAATCCTTTGAAGAAAAGGAAAAGAGAACAAAGAAAATAGGCAACTAAGGAGAGAAAGGAGTAGAACAAGAAGGGAGAACTAACAAAAAGCAAAATAAATAAATAAATAAAAACAAATTTAAAAATTCAAATACAATCAGATTTCTCGATTTCAAGATTATTAAAGCCCTGGGCAAAGAGAAACATCTGGACCCCAGACTGACTACTGCGCGGCTGTTTAAGACATCCCTTTTCCACTCAGGTTTGTTGGGTCTTAAAAGGGTTAAAAAAAACCTTTAATTTTTTTTTTATTCTTTTGTGTGTGTGTGTGTGTGTGTGTGTGTGTGTGTGTGGTCTTTGGGTACAGAGTCCCGTATAATAAGACTATTTGTATTCATACTGGCAGAGTAAACACTACATGTTCATGCCCAGGCAGGTCTGTGCTTGTAATTTCAGCAAGAACAGAGCTCTGTCCCTCTGGGACTTCACTATTCCCCTAGTCTCCATTCGCTCAAACACAGAATGAGAGCAGAGAGAAAGCAGAAGAGAAAGATCATGGCAAGAGGTTTCACACAGCAGTGCTACTAGCTTTCATGTGGCCAAAAATCTCATTTTTTTGTTTTAATTACATTAGTTAAAACCGTTTCTCCCCCAGCCTCGTGTTCACAAGGGTGCCTTCCATTCCTAAAGACTACACTGTTGAATGAATCAGAATGTAAGTCTAGCACAATGAAGCTTTTCTTTGCTGTTGAGGGGCTCACTGTGGAGATGCTACCCCGTGGCACAAACCTCTGCTTCAACTTTGTGTGTTAACGAGTATATATCTATTCTCGTCAAAATTCTATGCATCTTTCCTCCTTCACCTCTTGCCTTTACTATTTGTTGAGGCGGTAGATTAGAAGGACTCCTAGAGTCTGACATTCTCCATCTGGTCCAATGCTTGCATCCATCTTAATACCAATTCATCTACTTTTGGCATCCATTGGTGTACTTACTGAAACAGCACACACCTTGTATATATACAGTAAAATTTTTTGAAAAAGATAGTGCACAAAATGGAAAATACCACATATCACCTCCAAAGGTCTAGTCTACCCAGCCTGTTTATGAATAATACCCGGGTAAAGATTACTCTTTCCACAGGATGAGATTTATCTAGGGATTCTAACTAAGGTTGAAATAAAAACCTATCTCTTTTTAGGTGTATTACTTTTGTTATTTGATTATAACTGCACATTGAAAGATTAGTAAAAATCAGGACGAGGAGGACCATAGGCCCTGGGGCAGAATACAACTTTATATCATTATTAACAGTGTACCATAAAAGAAAGGATTCCAATGCCAGAAAATGCATTCTTAGATAACTATCAGAAATGGGCTTCTGCTACTTTATTTTATGTTTAAATCCCTGGTTCTGATTGAGTCCCTTTAAGAATATATTTACCATGATCATAACAGCATCGGATCAATTTACCCAAGCACAGAAAACATGCCAAAAAAAGGTATACTAGTATGTAAGCATTCAAATAAGAAAAAAAAAAAAATCAAGCAAAACAGTATTTTAACTGTTTTTATTGTAGACGAATCTCAAAATTTCAAGTATATACAAGAATAGAGAAAACGCTCTATTCCGACAGATATATTATCTAGCTTTGATTAATAACTCATGAACAATCTTGTTTCATCTATAGTCCCACACTCACCCCCCATTACTCTGAAGCAAATCCTAGACATTGGATCATTTCACCTGTACCTATTTTAAATAGGTATGTCCAACAGAACACATCACTCCTTCTTAGAAAGCAAAACTGTAACAACATTTTAAAAATATTATCACACCTGAAAATTAATAATTCCTTGATATCTAGTCAATATTCTCTCCCTAAAGACCTCTACCTCTACTGTGCTACCTATGTAGCATCTAAATTAATGCTATTTAATGACCACCTCCAGGGAAAGCTGCTACCAGTGGTCACAGAGATAAGGAAAGGGGGAAGGGAACTCAGCTACTTGCCTCATTTCCTCCTGGAAGCCTGTTCATGTGGACCAGCTGACCTTGATCATCCAACACGAGCTCCGTATATGTCAGCATGTCAGAAGGCAGGGGTGGTGATGGAAGGAATGCCTGAGAGGACATAGACTCCCAGAGTTTGATCAGAGACTAGCAGAGGAGAAAAGTTTGACTCATCAGTGGCAATGAGCAATTCAGCATACACAAAAATAAATACTAAGTTTCAGTCAATCTGATTTTGCTCTTTCCTTTCCAAGTGTTCTGCTGAGCACTGAAGCATTAGGCCAAATTCTACAGCTCTCAGTCTCAGTTAAAAAACAGATCTGTAATTATTTTTCACATAATGTTTTCACATGTCAAAAGCAGGCACTTTTCCAACAAAGTCAAATTGCTGAGTGATACTGAAGCAGCATGAGAGCATTAACAAACACAACAGACCTAACAAACAGACCTGACCACCCCCACCCCCCAGAAAAATTAAAATAAAAAACTAAGTAGCATTAATCCCTCTTCTTAAAAATGGAAGAAAAATTCCTAGAGGAATAAAAAAATAAATAAATAAGTAAATAAATAAATAAAAATAAATCCTTAGCCTCTAGAAAAGTGATATGACAGTTAGCTAATAAATAACAAAGAAAACTCAAGAAGGCAAGAATAAAGTTTCTACTAGCGGTTCAGGGGAAGTATCTTCTTTCTATGCCTTTCCAGATCTATCGGCCCTCATGAAGAAATCAGCTCATGAGGGGTATAGGACTATTTGTAAATGTGCAGATCAATTTTGCTCAAATCTGAGAAAAGAGACAGACACACCGATCCACTTAAAAACCGTTATAATTTCCATTTCTAACTTCTGTATTACCAAAACAAACACCTCCTGAAGTGGCAACTAGTTGTTTCTTTGCTTGTCTCAAAGCAACATTTAAAGGCAATATGATGCATTTATACCTACATGTTCCAATCACAGTGTTTATGTCTATCCTATAGGGAGAATTATATAGAATGACATTTCTATTTATAGTTCCGGCACTGGGGAACAGAACCAAAACTCAACTTGTAGGCTAATAATGCTGGTAATACTAAATGAAGATAGCTATGTTTCTAGAGAGATAACTTGTAAACAAATGACTACATAAAGGAAATCTCTTGTACTTGTGACTAATAGAGGAATTACAGATAGTCTATTTACCAAGGCCACATATATTACTTTATTAAAATTCAAGTGTGGTAATACTGGTAGTACTGACTAGGAGATGTGGAAAAATCCTATATTCATAGATTTTTTTTTTTAAAGGACAAATCCAATATTCTTTTGATACTTTATATGTTGCATTTTCTGCTGTGGATGTACTTTTCTTGCCTTCCATTGATGGAAGAAAAATCTGCAGCACAGAGATGATTCACCATACAGATCAAAGGAATTTATTTTCATATAAAGGATGAGAATCATAATGTATTTTTCTCACACTAGTTTTTATTCAGCCATAATAAATCTCTCACAAAAGAATTGATACATTAAACTGTGCATCATGAACATTATATCCATTTGTATATGTTATTGGTATTGATTCTCATATTAACCTAGGCTATCAGCTAAAGACCTGGGTTATCTTGGAAAATAGGAAAAAGAGAATAAGAGTTTCAAACCTCTTTTTTAACATCCATAATTTGATTATGGGCTTAGGAGATACATACCCAAACATAACTCCTCACATAGGTCATTATATATTACCATCACAGGCATGCTATCTCAGTTTACTTTCTTCTACTCAACAGAGGCTTCTATCCTCACAATTCCCCGTTAATTCATAAAGAACTACCCAATATTGGAGTTGGCGGTCACCAAATCCCAAACGAGATAGAAATGAGAGTGGTGTTAAGATATTTCCTGCCCTTTGCGAGTGCCCCCATTCCAGGCTAAGCTGCCTTCAGGTATCCCCCTTTACCTGCCGAAACATCTCTGGGATATCATATATGTATGTTGTCCCCAAGGATTGTGCCTGGAATCTCTTTGATTGAAGCAGGTCTTTGGTGACATATGGAGTGTTGATTAACATTCCATGCAATGGTCCCTGTTTATCTCCATATGCCTGAAACATGATCTGCAGGAGAAAGAGAATGGCATGTGGCATTAACAGACAGAGAATAAAATCAGCTGCCTAGATGAGCTTTTCTCATAGATGTTATTTCTTGAAACACATTTTTGGTGGGTTGAGTAGCTAAGACATGCCTTTACACATTGGGTAGTGTTCTCACCTCTCTACAGATGATCCAACTCCAAAAAACGGTATGAAACCAATGACACACCATGGGCTGCTCTCGATTTTGGATTAGTTGAAATCAACAAGAAAGCACAGTATAAATTTCACATCTCAGAGACAGACTGACAATGCTTGCCTTCGAAAGTGATTTGAATTTCATATACTCAGAAATGAAGTATGTCAGCTAACAAGTCTGAGCAGTCCTCACATTTAAGTTGAGAAACAGCTATGCACTGAAGAGAATTCTGCTCTTTCCCCAACAGTAGAAGGCCAGGTCAAGGCTCTAACCTATTATCTGTGCTTAGTCTACTTGATTCGAAGGTGCTTTTTAAGTGTTATTAGCCACAGAAAGGCTTCAAAGATTTCTGCCAGAAATGGATTTCAGCCATCCATCTAGCCAGTCTGTTCTTGTTAGCTCATAAGATATAGCCTATAGTAAAATAAATGTGTTATTATATATAGTTATATAATATAGATATATATATTTATCTCCCCCATATACTATGTCTACAACTACTGAATAGCTCCTGCAATACCTATATTGTCACATAATGAAATCACCACACCAGTTTTTAATCATTTTAACTCAAACATTTCTAGAAGAGTACTTCATACTCCATATATTTAGGTAGTTTTATTTGCTTATGAATATTTACAAGGGATGCCATTACTTCAATTCAGTTAATCTTTACTGAGTGCCCAGGGGCTGTATGACACTAAACTAGGCACTTTATGCACGAATACATAAAATATAGACTCCCAACACAGTGAATACAAATGTGGGAAGTAAGGGTATGTGTGTAAACCCACATATCTATTCTGGTCTAAAATAGATAAGCTGATCTGAAATAGACCATTAAGGAATAGATTTGTGAACATGACATATAGGCTTAACAACAGAATTAAGTACTTTCCCAAACCCTGGACATTTAGCTAAGTGAATCCTTAGCCTCTACTGACTTGTTAGTCAGGTCCTATAGTGGGGAAAAAATTGTCTTGAGCGGCTTACAACCCCAAGAAGGGAGCTTCCAGTCCTATTCCACATGACTAATGGTCAAAGTCACTGGGTAGGAGGTAGAATTAGCAATGTCTTAGGTAGAAATGGTAATGTTTTAAGAGATGCAAAGTGTTAAGTGAGGTCAGTACGTTAGAATAAGAAAATTGGGGACGCCCGGGTGGCTTAGTTGGTGAAGCTGCTGCCTTCGGCTCAGATCATGAACCTAAGGTTTTGGGATCGAGTCCCACATCAGGCTCTTTGTCCAGCAGGAAGCCTGCTTCTCTCTCTGCCTCTGCCTGCCACTCTACCTGCTTGTGCTCTCTCTATGACAAATAAATAAATAAAATCTTTAAAAAAAAATAAGAAAATTGGACTCAGAGGAAATAAACTGAATCAAAATAAGAAAAAAGGAGTAAAAGCAGCAGGTTCTTGGGACTACATTCCTGTCTATTAGCAAAGACAAAAGCCATGGGTACAGAGTTTGAGACTCACTTTTGCCAAGGTGGAATGAAGGCAGGCTGGTCATTAGTTAAGCAACATAATTATGTGGACTGGGAAAAGGGACTGGAGAAAGCCCTCTAGGTAGACTCACTGCTGATGGGAATTTAAAATGGTAGGACTGGGGGCGCCTGGGTGGCTCAGTGGGTTAAGCCGCTGCCTTCGGCTCAGGTCATGATCCCAGGTTCTGGGTTCGAGCCCCACATCGGGCTTTCTGCTCAGCAGGAAGCCTGCTTCCTCCTCTCTCTCTCTGCCTGCCTCTGTGCCTACTTGTGATTTCTCTCTGTCAAATAAATAAATAAAATCTTAAAAAATAAATAAATAAATAAATAAATAAATAAATAAAATGGTAGGACTGCTTTGGCAAACAGTTTAGTACTTTCTTATAAAGTTAAACATATCCTTCCTGTGACCCAGTAATTACACTCTTCTATATTCCCAAGAGAAATAAATATGTATCTACACAAAGACTTATAAATCAATGTTCTTATGGCAGCTGTATACATAGTAGCCCAAACTGGAAAACAGAACTTCAAATGTCCATCAAGAGGTAAACAAATAAAAATCTGGGTATGTCTAGGGTATATCCATAAAACAAAAAACCATTCAGCAATGAAGAGGAACATACCACCCATTGTCTACCCAACATAGATGAATCTCAAAAATATTATACTGAGCAAAAGAAGCCAGATACATTGTACACAGTGTCTAATTTCATTTATATGAAATTTTAGGACAGGCAAAACTTACCTGTAATAATAGAAAGCAGATGAGTGGTTGCCTAGGGGCTAGTGACTCTATCTTTGACTCCACAGAAGAAAATACGAGACCTTTTAAGGGTGTCAAGATGTTCTCTATAATGACTGTGATGGTGGTTAAACAGGTGTATACAATTTCAGAATGAAGTATATACATTAAATAAATGCATTTTATATGTAGATTTTATCTTAATAAAGGTCATTTAAAAATGTATACTTTCTCCCTTATACTACACTTGGAAATCAACTGGCATAGGCAATGGATTACCCAAATCTCTTCTCCCACTATGACTGGCTGACATCAGTGTTCAGTACAGCTAATAACGCAAAGACTTTACCAGGAAAATGAAACAAAATGAAGCTCAAGCCAGTCAACCTTGCTTCTTGTTGTCATAAAGAATAAACGAAGTGCTGAGCAAGAGGTTGAGGGCAACGGAAGCTACTGAATGATCAGCTAGCTACAATAATTCCATTTTCTACTAGAACGGACACAGGAGTTAAAAATGGGTAGTAAGTATATGGTTTACAAGTTCATGAAAACATGTATATATTTTACATATCATACACCTTTCCCCAGGAGCCATCCATAGGGCTTCTCTTGGAAAACGATCTCTGATCCTATAAGTCTGCTTCCTTAGAACTTTATACCTATTTTATGATAGCATAAATCATAATCATACTACAGAGAAACTAGTTATCTGTCTTCCTCCCCCATGATGTACATTTCTCAAGAGTAGAGATTACTTTTTATCTTTGAATCCATACTGCCTGACACACTATAGGTGGTCAATCGATGTTACACCAATGAACAAATGAATGAATGATACACAGGGTTCTACATTATTTTAGATTTCCATAATGACTCACTAGAACAAAGAAGGGGGGGGGAATCAAATTGGCAATAAGCATCAGGTAGACATTAAGAGCACCAAAGCAGAGCGGAAGGCTGTTCCTTTTGCTGGTTTCTTCTGCTAGCCAGGGGCTCTTGGGCCCCTCAGTGGCTGCTGGACTCTCTCAGCTGAAGAGTGTGAGGGAGACCTCTTCCTTCAGGGCTTCCTAATATGCAGGACCCAAGGTCATAGGGGTTTCCCTTCAGGCAAAAGGTAGCTCACTCATTCTTTCAGATACTTAATGAGTGCTTATTCTGTGCCAGGCATAGGACTAAATCCTGATTGAAGGTGTCTGAGCACTTCATGCTCCTGTG
Source organism: Lutra lutra (assembly GCF_902655055.1). NCBI lineage: Eukaryota > Metazoa > Chordata > Mammalia > Carnivora > Mustelidae > Lutra > Lutra lutra. The sequence continues at coordinate 36,882,908 of NC_062293.1, forward strand.
CCACCATGAGCCAGAATGAGGGAAATCTAAGAGCTTTCTAATAAAAAAAAGAAAAAAAAAGTAGTTAGGAAGAACAAACATATTTATCAAAAACATTAAAATCTCAAGTGGCCATCTTATTTTTCACAAGAATAGACCTGCCTTGAAGCCATTGTAGAAGTTAATTAAAAATATCCCTGACCACGGAAAGCTTTGACTGAAAATGTCTTTAAGGTTGTCCTGAAAAACATCAAATCCAGCAAAAATTATTGTATACTCTTTCTCTTGCTCACCCCGTGCACTCTTGTGCTCACTCTCTCTCTCTCTCTCTCTGTTTTAACTGTTCACTTCTCACTGGATAGATTTCTCTGGCCATCTAACTGGGAATCAAAGCACAAAATGAAAGGTCACTCTGACAACTATCCAAACTCAGATTTTTAAAATTCACCTTCAAAATACTGGCAAAAATGTCTTCTCTTGCTGATATTCCTGGACTTAAAAGGACATAGATAAAAACAAGAGACATACAATGTCTTTCTGCTACCTAACACAGAACAAACAGAGATCTTGGCGTACACACACTGGAGCAAGGCCATCCTTTAACCAGAAGAAATGCACTTCCCAAGTTTAGGCCAAAAACCTAAAATAACATCCCGGTTCTTAAGAATATGTGAGCCATGGCATGGGGCACCTGGGTGGCTCAGTGGGTTAAGCCTCTGCCTTCCGCTCAGGTCATGATCCCAAGGGTCCTGGGATCAAGCCCCACATCTGGCTCTCTGCTCAGCAGGGAGCCTGCTTCTCTTCCTCTCTCTGCCTGCCTCTCTGCCTACTTGTGATCTGTCAAATAAATAAATAAAATCTTAAAAAAAAAAAAAAAGAATATGTGAGCCATGGCAAACCAATCTAAATCCAGTATGATAGTAAATGGCACAAATATTTAGAAATGAAGGTGGTAACATAGATTAAGAAGAATTCTCTAACTCTTAATCTCAGGAAACAAACTGACGGTTGCTGGGGGGTTGGGAGGGAGGGAGAGGGTAGCTGGGTTATGGATATTTGGGAGGTTATGTGCTATGGTGAGTGCTGTGAATTGTGTAAGACCAATGAATCACAGACCTATACTCCTGAAGCAAATAACACATTATATATTTAAAAAAAAAAAAAAAAAAAAAGGAATTCTCTATTATGACAGAATCAATCTACTGAAAGAGTCATCCTCCATTTTCACAGTCTTGTTTTTCTTACCTGAAAAGGGGGTTAAAGTTTGCTACTTTGCTCTTTTATAGATATAAAATACACCGAGCTCTTTGAAGGAAAAATGTGTGTAAATGGAATAACAATGGGTAAATATGATAAAGTCATGGCTTGACATTGTTCAAGCTATTATATGAAATTTTCTTTTTTTAAAATGAAAGTTGGTGATACACTTCAACAATTCTCTTTTCTTTCCTTCCCAATGAGTAGACTATCTGGGCTGAAAACAGGACAGATCAGAACAGACCATACCGGATAGTTCAGGTAGCTCAAGAGCCCTCCTAAAAAGAACCCTAAATTGCAGAACTACCTCTGGTATCAGGTTCACTTGGCGTCTGCTAGGGCCCATCAGTATGTAAGAACACAGGCACATCTTATAAGGCAAATGAAGTTTTTCAAATTTATGTGACCATTGCTGACAGGGCATAACTCCCTGACGTGAACCAATGGGACATGTGAGTCTGCGTCTTCCATAACAAGGACAAGGAGCTCATCTTTAGGACCCAGTCAAAACTCTGGGGGGCCTGCTTGACCACTATACCTGTGCTGTCCTGGAGTCAGTCACCTCCTTGTACAAGCTGATGTCCAAGTAATAGCCAGACTCGTTGGTCAGGAAGAGGCGGATGGGAATTGCTTTTCCAGTTGGCGTCAGGCGAATGTTGATTTTCAGTTCTGCCTGGAGGACACGTAATTTCCACAGCCGACTTCCATAGCGCATTACCATGCTCCGCACAGATTCCTCAATCTGTCACAGACACATCACCAAGCACAAAACTTAAACACCTTGTAACAAGAACCTGTTTTCAAGTCTGCTCATCTTTGGGAAAGAAGGAATGGAAAAAGGTGCTGGTTTCTGGAGATGTGCACTACATGTATTCCTTACGAAAGGTAAGATAATTTCTCTCCAACCCTACTCTTGCTTAGAACAAGTCAGGGACAATTTCATGCCAGCCCGGCATGGGATTGGGGTTCTCTGGCTCACAACACCCAAATCTATTCCCAATTATATTCATATTCTCTATCAAAGATCTGCAATATCTAAAATTACAAGCCATGGGATTTACGAGAAAGCCCCAAATAAGAATAAAATCTCTAGTTAAACAGCTATTAAGTAGCATTTATATGCATGGTAACTATGTTTCATTGCACTTACAGGACCTTAAATCTTCATAGCAATTACCACCATGAGCTTTTTCTGATACAATTTTATTAAACTTTATAATATATGCTGCTTGGTAAATTGCACAAATTAGAAAGAGGCAATTTGTAGGTGGGGCTAGAATGTTCTCTCTAAACAGAGCTCTGAAGCTTGGTCGTTGCCAAGTCCAACTAGGAGTTAAGTAGATGAGGCAGATGTTCCATAGTTTCTCTAAGGCTTATACCAAGGCAGCTTATTGCTCCTAGTTTTCAGGTTTAGACAAGCTGTTTTAACCAAATGGCCCTAGATGGGATTTTTCCTTGTTGACATTCTAAAGTGAAATCTTGTTTTCCCAAAACAGCTGTAGACAGCTAGGACATACTACTCAAAATTAACGTTTTCTTTTTTTTTTTTTTTTTTTTAAAGATTTTATTTATTTATTTGACAGAGAGAAATCACAAGTAGGCAGAGAGGCAGGCAGAGAGAGAGGAGGAAGCAGACTCCCTGCTGAGCAGAAAGCCCGATGTGGGGCTTGAACCCAGGACCTGGGATCATGACCTGAGCCGAAGGCAGCGGCTTAACCCACTGAGCCACCCAGGCGCCCAAAATTAACGTTTTCTTAAATGAAGTATCTTTCTAAAATGCTTTTTCAACTTAGAAAATATCAAAAATATCTTCTACCACCCTTCTCTTATGGTCCTTCAGAAGTATGTGCTACCCTTGCAGTCTGTTTTTGCTTCACAGAATCTTAGATCAGAATGGATTTCAAGGGCACCTGGGTGGCTTGGTTGTTAGGCGTCTGCCATTGGCTTGGGTCATGATCCCGGGGTCCTGGGATCAAGTCCCGCATTGGGCTCCCTGCTTGGTGGGGAGCCTGCTTCTACCTCTCCCATCCCCCCTGCTTGTGTTCCCTTTCTTGCTCTCTCTGTCAAATAAATAAATAACGTCATATTAAAAAAAAAAAAAAAAAAAAAAGAATGGATTTCAAAGAGCTGACTTGCTTATTAACCAAAAGGTATCATCTGCTCTTTTCTTGAGGTTAAAAAAAGCCAACATTCTCTACATAGAGGAAATTGACAGCTCTCTATGACTGGAAAGGCATAGTTAGGGTATATGTGTATTTAGAGTGGAAGCAGAGAGGCAGATATAAAAAAACTTACTGAGAAATGGTAAGTCAAATCTGAAAATATATATAGTTATACAGTGTCCTGGCCATGTTCTCAGTCTTCTAGCCTCATCAGTCCCAGAATGCTTAGGAGACCTTTACCTAAACTAGATGATGAAACTTGATACTCAGTGAGTGGTCCTTGATTTTCTTGACAGGCTAAAGCAACCTATCAGTTGTTTGGGAGTCTTGAAGAAAAACAGCAGAAAATGATTTTTCAGGTCTTAGAAATTCAGTTCAAAATAGCCAAAGTCCATGCCTACAAATGATCTTGAGAAAGGGGGATACTGATTCTCCTAAGGAAAATTCCACAATACCATGGCAGAACAAGGTTAGAGGGAATACAAACAGAGAGCAGCTTGTATTTATTACACCTGGGATAGAAGGTCAAGTACAGAGTCACCCTGTTTTCCTTCCCTAAATTATATGGAATGGATTTTAGAATAGAACCTCAGGATAGAAAACATACATAATACATGTGAAAATTCCTTATCAAACAAATCCCCTCCCTGTGGAAAAATACTGAAGAGAAACAGGTTAGACACATTGAGAAGGTGCACTGCCTCCCTAAGGGCAACAGGTAAGTAACATTTTGTGCAAACCAGCAGCAGTTTTGCCAAAAGGCCCAATAATAGCGAAGTTATTCCAGATGAGAAATCCTAGGGAATTATATAAAAACAGGACCACTGCGATGACAAATATCACAGAGCAGGTACCAATGGACTAACAGAAAGAGATTTTATGTTTTTATACTGCTTACCAGCAAGATAACAGCATACCATCTTCTGTTTTGAGTCTGCTCTCAGTGGCTATATCAAATTTCCCACACCTTCTGGAAACCCTGTCTCACAAGCATTCTGTAAACCTTAAAGATTAAGGGCTCAACTAGCTGACCAAAAGTACCTGTTTCCAGGTCCAAGTGAAAATAAATATGGATGAATCTCTCTGCTTGTGTTTGGTGGTGCTGGAAGAGAAGCTAAGGAGAAATGTACCTTTGATGGGTCCATGATGACTGTGGGCACAAAGTTGAGGAAGATGTGGTTGCAGTCAGTGCGAACATTTGTATTATTAAAAGCAACTTCCAACTCATCCATGGCTTCTAGGAGCAGCCTCTCCCCTTCATTTTGTAGATATTCAAAAGAAGCTTCCTACGCAAGAAGAAAATCAACATCCATGTTAGTGTGCTGCAGAAGAGTCAATATCAATAGAGAACTGGCTATATAATGACTTGAGTAGTAAGTATGTCATGAATCATAAGGCACCTGCTTATTACCTTCCTCCCTAGAGTAGCTCAATAACTGTGGGTGGCAGAGGCAGGCAAAGGTCAGATAAAGAGCTCCTGCCAGCCCTTCCTCCTGCCCCCTAGCAAGGCATTTCCTTCCAATAGTTGGACATGCTGGGCACCCCCAGAGCTATACCTCCAATAGGATTACATTTCACATATGGCATATGGAGCAGTTTAGAAAGTAAATCTATTTGGAAAGTGAAAGTTGAAAAAGGGTATAGCTTTGGGATGCAGTAATTAACATGGCAGGAAGTGCCTTGCTATACACAGAAACTACCCTGTCTAGATGGGCTTACAACGGGGCCAACTCTAACTTTATCTTCTATCGTCACCTAACTCTAGCTGTGATTTTTCCATTAAGATGCTTTCGCTCTTCTCAAGTGAGTGCTTTCATGCTTCTACTACCTAAAAAAAATTTTTTTAAAGCCCCTTATAATATGGAATATTTATTTGCCCTTTATAATATGGAATATTTATTTTTGTGAGAGAAAGGACTGTCAGACTTCTGCTGGTTACTGGAGAGTGGGAAGAATGAAAATAATGATTCAAAAAATGATTTAAAACATGAAAACCTGATTTTCAACAATGCCTGCTTCTCTGCCCCTTCCCTCAGGGATGACTTCCCACCAAAGTACAGGACCCACCTTGGTGACTAGATCAGAATGTCTGATGATTGCACGCACGAAGAACCTGTAGTCTGTCACTTCTGTGCCCACTTCCACCTTGGCTGCCCCAAGATATAGGTGCATCTTATGATTTGCACACGGAATGGCAGTAAGGTCAAAATTTCTCATCCGGTTCAGCTCTAACTGGAAAGCTAGGGCAGGCTCCAGGTGACGATAGATACGATCCTCCTCAAACTGAGCACAAAAGTGGAGAACAAAAGAGCTCACAAGAGGCAGTTAGAAAATTATATTATGAAGAACATGTACATAGAAGAGAGGCATAAAAACAGAAACATAAGTGATCATGTGCAAATAAGCAACAAAAATGAGCTACATTCAAGGATAATGCTATAGCTTATGTAAGATTAGGGACTAAAGTGCCTATTTACTTCCCAAGCTTTTATCATTTATGCTTTTACAAGCAGTGATGCTCTCCATTAAAAACAAGCGAACAAAAACACCAATTCCCTCAGAACTCCCACTGCACTACCGTCTATACAATTCATTTTTGATAATTAATCACAGACTGCTTCATATTAATATCTACTTCACATACTGGTGTTTTGGGTTTACCCAAATGTTTACAGGCAGGGCCTGTTTTATACTCTTATTTCTGGCACAGTACAAATGACACAATAAATACTCAACAAATAAATATCATCTAGTTTTTAAAAATAAAAATATTTGGCTTTGGAATATTCACTATCCCTATAGATATATTATTATTTATCTCTCTCTCTTTTTTTAAAAGTTCGATTTACATTTACTGCATGTTTTGCTGAAATAAAATTGTTCGTCCAGTGCAGATGTCAATTGACTGAATGGAGAGGGAGAACCAAAGCCATTTACAGGACGAAACCAATACGGTCTGAAATTCTGTATTTTAAAATTGAAAAACAAATGCACATAGACTTGGGTATAAATGAACTGCCGCCTGTGGGTGACAAGAATACTACTAGTAAGTATAGCAGTCCTTTAATGTATCATTAGGATCATCCTAAAGCATAGGGAGGACTGTGAGAAGTTATCGCTTTCTCCGGATAGCTCAATACATTTGATTGTATCCTAAACCAAACTCTTTCAGAAAGGAGTCTTCTTTAGTGCCAAGACACATATAAGGCAAAGGAAAGCACAAGTTCAGTCAGAGAAAGGAGAATTGCAAGAAGAGCACATGGCAAAGATAAGTCACTCTTGGGTTTTTAAGAACTAAATGAAGATTTAGAAAAAAGGTGGGGGGGGAATCAGTCCTTACCTTATCCCTTGCTCGGAAGGTGAAAAATTTAGGAAATTCTCTCTGTGTAAAAGAAGGGGGAAAAATGTTTCAGTCTTTCATGGATATGACTCTTTGGGGATAAACACATAGTAAGTAGAGAAACAGTCATGCATCTAGGAGGCTGTTCCTAGAAAACATGCTCCTTACCTAAGCTTAGCCTGGGGAATATGAATGGTCCTCTGGATAACTACCACTTTGACCCCACTTCCAAATCTGAAATCACCACACTATCACCCTCACTTTAATAGCTATCCTCTCCTATGGGAAAACAAAATTAGTATTTTTTTCATCTCCCAAGTGAAAAAAAAAAAAAAATCTTTCCAGGTGTTGCTTTTGGCATAACCTGGCAAATAAAACCAATATACACTTATGCGGCAGCACTTCAACAGTAGTTACGGGACTGATTTCCCAAGTTTATCCTTAAGAAACTCTTAAAATGTAAACTAGCCAGACAGCACAGGATCCCCAATCCATGTTTTTTCCACATTCGCTCTCAAGTCAATAACTCCAAGGGTTTAAACAACAATACTTTAAGACAAAGCAAAAGTATAAGATGTTACTTTGGTCACTACCACTTTATGTATAAGAAAATGGGACGGAACTAGTGAACTTATAGTCATTAGGTCTTACTGCTCTTTTGCAGGGCATTACACAACAAAGCAACCAATTTCCTAGAACCTTATTAATTAACAAAGATGAATTCAATTAGCAGAGTCCATTAGTTTCTGAAATTTAACTTATTAACACCAAATACCCCTGCTTCTCGGATGGGAGGCTCTACTGGCAGTGTTGGAATCAAGTCATTACTATTTGCCTCCATAGGAGGTTTCATTAGGTATCTCCTTCATTATGAGTGCAATAATCAAACACTTACTGGTATACAAGGCAGACAGACCAGGACTAGCTAGCTGCCTAAACATCCCTCAATGAGCTTTAGGAAGCATGAAGGAAACATGAACCGAAAGCCTTCTAGGTGGCAGGGGCTCTTACGTGCTGTCCCACCAAACACTTTCAAAAACCTCTCAAGTATTAATGATGACTTATTCTACAGCTGAGGAAGCCGGGGCCAACTGATATGCCCAGGATCATAAAACCTGAACATGAACTCGAGTCTCTCTGATGCTAGAGTCCACACCCTTTCATTTCTACCACTCCTCCTCAAGTGTAGGACACCGACTTTCTACTCTTGTCATAATCCAAATTCCTTATTTAGAGAACTTCTCTTTAATGAGATAAAAAAACAAATTGGGGCTTTAAAGAAAATAAAAAACAAATAAAGCAAAACTCCTGCTGAAAACTTGTGGTTCCTGAATTTACTGAGAGCTTCTTGAATACCTTCCACAGGTATTTACACCTCATACCTTAGCTAAAGCTTATACCGTCAATAAATCATTTTACATTTCCTTGGCATTTTGACTGTAAAACTGCATTTAACAGGCTTCTAGGAGCTTGTTTAGCAAGCCCAGGAAATCCCTGTCCAGGCTTGCGTCTTTAAAAGCCCTTTGAAAGTGGGTTTTACACAGCACTGATCTTTTACTGATGATGTTTTGTTCTAAATAATTCCCCTGAATGATAGTGAAGAATGTGGGGATGACTTCAAGGTTAAGCAGGAAGATGTTCAGCTGAATTGTCAGTAGATTTCATGCTCATGGCTTTATTTAGCCTCGTTTTGGTTTTATTCTTGAGAGGTATGGCTTTCAGAGCATTAGCTAAAAAAGCAACAGAGGTCAAAAAAAAAGAAAAGATAATAAAATCTTTCCATGCAATTTTCTGAAAGAAGAGTCAAGGAAAGTGAATGTGTATATATGCAGGATCAAAATCATTTTTCTTCAAAAACCTTGTAATCATAGCCAAAAAACACTTGTCTTTACTACTCAGCCAATTAAGAAAATTTGTAGTAACTGAAAGCCAGGGGGAAAAAAAACAGTCTGAATTTACAACAAATAATGAAAGAAGCTAATTCTTGACAGAGACAGGCAAAGACTACCAAAATTAAAAAAAAAAAACAGTTTCACTAAGTTTAAGAAAAAGTGTTATGAGATGATACAGGCAAGCTTTTTTTTTTAAAGCTTTTGAGCAAATTTTTAGTTCCCTAGTGAGATCCTCAATTTAAGCGTGAAGCGTTCAGAACAAGAGATGGCCAGAAGTTCTGTGCGATGAAACACCAGGATTATTGAGCAGTCCTTGGAAAGCTATACAAGTTCTGAACACTTTTACAGCAAGTCATTTCTTTCAGTGCTCAAAAATTCACAGAAAGAGAAGAAGAAATGCAGAAGTCTGGACCTATAGTTGTAGTAAATTCCTTCACCCTACCTCATCCTTCCAATTTTTCCACTAACAGCATTCATGCTTATTCCATCACTAATGTAATTGCTTTCCAGGCATTCTAGTAGTGTTATGGGCAAATATCATAATTGAATGTACACAAAGAAAAACCCTCTTAGTGTTCTGATACCAAAAACCAAAAGAATGCAACATTTCTCAGGAAGAAATTATACCCCTGCTGTGTTCTAATCAGCCAACCATCATCAAGACAATCAAAATAATTTGCCTAAATTAGCCAATCAAGACACCCTGCAAATCAGAGAATGTGAAAACCTGCAACAGAAAACATCATAGCTGATTATGATACAAATAATCGTGTTAAAAACCTAATGAGATGAAGAAATTGGAAACTTGCTGGTGCAATTCTCTTTTACCTCAACATGCTGAGAACTAATTATATAGACTGTAATTAAAACAAAAACCCAAACCAAACCTTTTGAAAAACTAACAGTTGATCCACTAGCAAACAAAACTACCAATTTTTTCCCAGCTTCATTGAGATATAATTGACATACCAATTTTTTTTTAAAGAAATGAGCTACTAACCATGATAACTATTTTTGATAGTGAGTTGGTTCTTCCTTCAGGCCCAAATAATCCAAACCATTTTAAAGCGGGAATGGCTCCTAAAAAACTGGTAGAACCACAACTATCTCCTAGGTGACTTATAGCAGAATTTTTAAAATCTCATGAATCTTTGCTTCAAACAAGAAGCAAAACTGATTTTATTTTATTTTTATTATTATCTTTAAAGATTTTATTTAATTTTTTGACAGAGAGAGATCACAAGTAGGCAGAGGCAGACAGAGAGAGAGAGAGGGAAGCAGGTTCTCCGCTGAGCAGAGAGCCCGATGCGGGACTCGATCAGGTCATGAGATCATGACCTGAGCCGAAGGCAGTGGCCTAACTCACTGAGCCACCCAGGCGCCCCATTATTATTATTTTTTAAAGATTTTATTTATTTATTTGACAGACAGAGATCACAAGTAGGCAGAGAGGCAGGCAGAGAGAGAGGAAAGAGGAGGAAGCAGGCTCCCTGCTGAGCAGAGAGCCCCATGCGGGGGGCCCAATCCCAGGACCCTGGGATCATGACCTGAGCTGAAGGCAGAGGCTTTAACCCACTGAGCCACCCAGGCGTCCCGCAAAACTGATTTTAGAATCTTACCACCGTGTTTGGACCTAATGCTCTTGTTTAGGTTGCAAAGGATCAGAAGAATCCTGAAAATTTGCATTTTAGTATCCTTAACAAAACTGCACTGAAAAAAATGATGGAAAGCTTCAAAAAGCATAATACTTACATCCCAATCAAACAGCACCTTCTGCTGCATTGTCTGGAACTCTAGATTGGAAATTCGAGTGAAACTAAGAGACTTAAGTAATACTACATAAAACTGGAGAGCCTATTCAGCTGCAGAAACTCAAAGACCCTGTTCTTTGGCTTTAAAAGCTTCAATACTTCTTTTTTTTAAACATGAAGGAGAGATTTACAAGGATGGGTCTGTTTTCCCTCCAACTTTGTTTAAATACTCATGTTAAGCAGTTATTCACATCCTGTTTTGGGCACTTGATTTAATTAAAGGACAGGGAAACAGTGTGGAGACCCAGCCTCCTCACTGCTGGTGGACAGGGCCAGCTCGGAAAAATACACTCCCGTGTTCTAAGAAAGTCTCCAAGAGACTAAGGCAGCAGCAGACTCCAGTGCTCAGCTCTCTGGGGACTGCGGCTATTAGACAAGGAAGTTTTCGCTGGCATCTGAATAAGCCCCTAACAATATACAGACTCTCTAGGAATGTCTCCTCCGTCTGGCCCTCATGGGCTGGTTCTCGTTCTGAAGCAGTCAGAGGACCATACAACAGCACAGCAGCCTCTTTCCACACCAGCCAGTGTTGTACTCGGTAACCTTCCTCGTCTCCTTGCCCCCTCATGTGCACCTTCTCTCTTCTATTCAATAATATAGGGATTTCACAGTGTAGAACAGGGGAGGCTGCATACATCACAGTGGATTACCAAGAAGCCAGAGAGATCAAGGGATTCATCTCTAACACTCCCAGAAAGCTTCCTCTTTTTCACACTACACTAACTACGGGGCAAGCACACATCAGATGACATGAGAGAGGCTAAGCATCCTTCATGAATGGCAAGCTACCACCAGCAGAGGATCTCACAGCAGTACCATAAGAGTGAGCCCTGGATTTGTACGACTCCTGCCAAGGCTTCCTGGCTATTGCAGATCCTGGACAGAGCTCAGTAATAGTTGCCCTTGCCCCCTGCATAACCACTAATCATTTCTAAGGAGCCCAACATAAAAACACCGCCAACTCCTCTGTCATTCAATTCTTGGGAGAAAGTCCAGTCCACACCTAAACCTTAACATCTTCTACCTCCTAAAGCAACATTTCCCACACTCATGACAAAACACTTGATAATTTAATGGATTTCCCACTTGACAAGCCACTATAAATAGGAACTGGACAATGATTCCTGGGGAAGACCAGCTGCTGGGCTTAATTCCTAGCAGATTTTGCCTATACATGTCCCTATTTAACCTATTGGATAGCACAGAGAAAGAAGAATGTTTTAAAGCTGTAGATACACTCTAGGACATGACACAGATTCAGAGGTAAGAAAGTACAAAAGAAAAATAATGCCCATGAGAAATTAATCGCTTTGGCTTTTTGAAGTTTTAATGGAGGGTTTTAATTTATCATGGAATGCTTATTATAGAAAACCAGTTACTGTGCTATAGACATGAAGACCCTGTCTGAACTATTAGGGAAAAGGAAAATAATTTTACAAGTTCACTATTATTTCCCGGACTATTATATTACTCCAAAGTCAGTGAGAAACGAAATACCACAGTAAGACTTAAGAACATAGTCCAGGGGTGCCTGGGTTGTTCAGTCAACAGCTCAGTGTCTGCCTTCGGCTCAGATCATGATCCCAGGATCCTGGAATCATGCCCCACATTGGGCTCCCTGCTCAGTGGGGAGCCTGCTTCTTCCTCTTCCTCTGCCTGCAGCATCCCTTGCTTGCGCTCACTCTCTCTGTGTCAAATAAATAAAATCTTAAGTCAATCAATCAATCAATCAAACCTAGTCCAATACTCTTCCCTAACCCAGGTCTCAGCTCTGGCATATCTACCTTAGTTCTGATCAGCATTTCCCAACCATACTATTTATTCATATTCTATCCCAAGTATCAATTTTATACTCTAAGCTCCTGATTTTTCTTCCTAAAGCCCCAGGGTTCTCTTTAACCTCCTCATACTTCTCCACTGCCTCCAGTTTCCTATTTAAAGTTATTGATTGATATATATCTGCATTCTGCTTGATTTCCTGACATCAATAACACAGGGGAGTTGTGCAGTCCACAACATTTCCTAAAGCATTTCAGGGTATCTTAGCTCTTTAGCTTGCAGGATAGTCTGTCTTGTTTCTCTATAGACTAGACCAAAAAGGTGAACTGTGAGAAGAAAAACAAAATGTCAAGTACTACAGATCTAATAAACAAAGTGGTAAAAGTAATCACACATAGGTCCTTGAATTTAGAAAGTCCTTTCCAGAATCCCAAATGCTATCTTCATTATTGCAAATGAGCAGTGCTTGAAAACTAACTTAATTATCTTAATTGTTAAAGGAAAACAAAACAAAATTCTTATCAGGAAAATTAAGACTTCCAACCTAATATTTTCTAGAATCTTAGAAAATGACATCCTGATTGCAAACTGGATTTTTGACCTTGTGGCTATCATCATACTAGGTATGATCATGGATATACCACAGTTTAGATGCCAGGCTATTCATTCTTTTTTCAACAAAATTGTTAATTTCATAAATACTGACAGTTAATTTAGATAAATGGGAGAATAAGAAATTTAATGCTTAATTTTATTTATTTCCTGTTCCTAGAATTAACACAAGACAAAAACACCAACTTGGGTTCTGTTAAAACATTTTAAATAATAAATGAGTATTTTTCAGAATTGAGAATTGAGAATTGTCAATAATGGAACTGGAATCCAACTTTGGTAGAAGCCAAGACCCCAAAGTACAATTGGCAGTTGTTGTTCTTCTTCTCTTTTTTTTTTTTTTTTAAAGATTTTATTTATTTATTTGACAGAGAGAAATCACAAGTAAGCAGAGAGGCAGGCAGAGAGAGAGGAGGAAGCAGGCTCCCTGCTGAGCAGAAAGCCCGATGTGGGGCTCGAACCCAGGACCTGGGATCATGACCTGAGCCGAAGACAGCGCCTTAACCCACTGAGCCACCCAGGCGCCCCTTCTTCTCTTTTTTTTAAGATTTATTTATTTTAGGGAGAGAGAGGAAGAGCACGCAAGTGCAGAGGGGAGCTTGGAGCCTGACAGGGGGCTTGATATCACAATCCTGAGATTACCACCTGAGCCAAAAGCAAGAGTTGGACGCTTAACTGACTGTACCACCCAGGTGCCCTTTAACCGGCAATAATTCTTTTTTTTTTTTTTTTTTTTTAGATTTTATTTATTTATTTGACAGAGATCACAAGTAAGCAGAGAGGCAGGCGGGGGCGGGAGGGGGAAGCAGGCTCCCACTGAGCAGAGAGCCCGATGTGGGGCTCGATCCCAGGACCCTGGGATCATGACCTGAGCTGAAGGCAGAGGCTTTAACCCACTGAGCCACCCAGGCGCCCCTTAACCAGCAATTCTTGATTACTGAGTCTCTAAATTCACTATGTACACAGAAGAAATTACTAGCTAGTTTCTGCTTCTTCCTTAGTCATCTGGATAAACACATATGTTCATTCTTAACTTTTTCTCAGATGATACTGAGAATTCATTATAGGCTTAAAAAAGAAAAAACAAACAAAAAACAAAAAAAAAACCCACCAGCTTGAACACACCTTACCGAAGTGGAAGATTCATTTTAACACTTTCTAAAATAAGAACCAAACATCAGGTCAGCCCTTCTAAATAACTCACACATGTTCAATGTATTTAAATAATCAGTGGCAAACAGATAAAACAATAAGTAATCTTTCATTGTGGTTCCTTTTACTTACATGAAATCTCTGATCCACCTCACAGTTGACCTGTTTTCTGAAATCCTTTCAAATGAACGACAGAAAAGAAGGAAAAACAGAAGCTGGCAATCAGTAATAAAATTAAAAACAAATTAAGTAATAAGTAAAAAAGCAATGAGTTAAATTAATTTTTCCTGATTAAATTTATAGAAAGTTATCTATTTGCAGAGACTCTACATGTAAGTATATGATTATATTCCCATATTTTATTTTTATAAGTTCTAGCAGCAGCATAAGACACATTGGGGAGGTATCATTCACATGCCAGTACCTTTTGTGCAACCAGGAAAGTAAGGCGCCGTATCCCATGCTCAACCAGGGTAGCTTTCTACAAACAAACACGTGAAAGAGAAGACAGATGAGCTCTCCATTCATCTTCAATTTTATCCCACTTGGTCTTCATAAAGCTCTGACTGGGTAAGAACCCTTTTTGGATCTCTACGTTTTGCCTCAGTATCTTCAACTTGCAAATAAACAAATCTCAGCCTGGCTCCAATGGAATAGGTTTCAGATATTGATCTGGACAAAACTGAAGGACAACTTTGTAGGGAAGGATCATATGAAGTCACCTAAATTCTCTAAAGACTGATTTACCTCAAGGTGGACCTTAACACAATTTCTGCTCATAAAATCATACTTGGTGGGCCTGTATTCAAATGTGAAGATTAATAAGGATACAGAAGCTAAATGTAATCCGGTAGAGGGAAAAGAAGAAATTCCCATAAAACAGAAAGCTCAGGTGTTACACTGTTATTTCCAGATATTACCTATCATCAGATACTGCACTCCTAGAATTCAACATAACAAGTCCTGACCTTTTCCCCCCTGCTTTACATGAAGATTTTTTTGTTAAGATTCTCTTTAAAAATTGGTAAAAGCAATGTTTAACAGGCTTTTAAACTTAGTGGTTATTTACATCTACACTTGGCAGAGGCAAGCAGTATATCAGGAGTGAAGAGAGACCAGTGGTTTCAAGACAGACCCTTCCATGAGTCTAGGGCCTTTGGATCTAAGCCTTCCTCTATACTGTACAGCTCACTTATCTCGAAAGTAGACATGAAGAAGCACGTTAATAAATTAAGAGACATGCTTTTAAAGCTCCCTAACGAAGAGGAGCTACATGCAACAAATAGAAAGGCAATTCCACCATCTGAATGGCCTCAGAGAATATATGAAGAACACAAATAGAAAAAAATATGTGGACTTTCACCACCTACATTCAGACTTTAGTTTGACCACGTTCCTTGCTATAACTCGAACCAAGAGCTATGTTCCTAAGTCAGTTCTTAACTTTCACAATATTATGCATTTTTTACAGCCAAATTAGCTTCCCCTTATAACTAAGCACATTTCTGAGCCATTGTCCTCCTACTTCTCTATTTCTACTATGGCACTGCTTAGTAATAAAATTAACAGCATAAATAAAAGATAACTGGCAAAATTATTTTTCTAATATTAAATCCCCAGGCCAAACATGAATAAATTTTGGCTTAATAACATTTAAAAATGATCTGTACTGGCATCATACCCATTAGTGCAAATAACCAAGTATTGACACTAAAATAAGAAAAAACTGTTTTAAAAGAACAGAGCCGAGTGGGGGCCGTAGTGGTTATTCATCTTTCAGCATGCCCAGGAACAGAAACATTTTTTTTTCACTAACACCAACAAAGAATTCCACTACAGCCAAGTCCTTCAAAGACAAGCATCAATAGCTATGTTCTGGCAAGGGAAGAAAATAACTTTAATAATGCCATGATTTAAAATCAAAATTGTTATTGCTTTTAAAATTCCACAAGTGGCTGACAATAACAGCAGAGCAACAGGATTCTGATTACATTGTAATAATGCGGGTCTCACAGCAAGTCCACAGCTATTACCCAGCGATTAGGCGTCAGCACCTGGAGAAACTCCATTTACACTGACTGCTTCAATCTCCTCCACAAGTCATTTACAAATATATGATCCTAATTTCTATGAGAGAAAAAAAGACATGCTGGGACTAGAAGATTATTTGGACAATTTGGATCAACCTATTTGATAGTTTAATGTGTGCTTAAAAAAAAACTTTTTCTGAACTGCTAGGAGCATGATCAAGAACTGAAAAACAAAACTAGTTATGACTTCAGCTTTTTTTTAATTGCTTTTCCTTCCTTTTAATTTTTTTATTTTTTTCAAAACAAGGAGGTGAAAAATGCCAAATATTCATAGATAAGCACAGTACCTGATGCAGTGAATAGCTTTTCTAGGCTTAGAATGTCAGCACAGTGTACCCCTAGCCTTGCAAAAAGCCATACACAAAAATGCTGGATTTCTCTGTGCCTCAGTTTGAAAGTTCAATAAAGGGAAAAGGCAATTTCCTATTGCCAGTTAATGTTACAATTATATGTAGTGAAAATAAGGAAACTGCTTCTGTAAATCAACGTATGATGGTTAGAAAATCTGGATCTGAGGGTAATAAAAAGCCTAAGTTGAGGTCAGAACAATCAAATATAGGCAATTAGTGCCTCAAAACCTGGGAGGAAATGGTCCTAGATCATTTCATCAAGCAGCAGAGTCAGCAGAGGTTACCTTGGTCACTGGTCTCAGGTTAATCTGAAGTGGTCACTAGTCCCAGGCAAGAAGGAAGGTAAATTTCTAAAGAAAAATTCCCAGGCATGTCCCGTACCTTCACTTCTGTGAAAGTACTTTTTCCTCGTGTTGGCCAACTCGTGTTGGCCAACTCGTGTTGGTCTCCCAGTCAGTTTATGGGTGTGAGAGGATAAGGATTAAATGCTAAGACTCACGTGAAACACAAAGTGACCATCTCTTCCTAAGTATCTACCATTAGAATGGCGAGAATGCCTATGGCATTGTTTACACGGCGAAATTAAATTTTAAAAAACATCTTCTGACTTCTTTCTTTATAATAAGCATGACGAGCTAGGTATTTTCCATTCAAAGAAAACACATGGGTCTTGTCATGAAGGGCAGTTTGTCATGAAGAGAGGTGGTTTGGCATCTATCATGTCACAAGGAACTAGAACTGCAGATTATTATTTGAGCATGCCTAACCATTCCCTCCAACTACACTATAAGCAACTTCAGGGCCAAGAATGTATTATTTACTAAAGCACCCAGATCTGTGCCCCCTAGAGCTGGTATCACAAAGCCTCCCCTCCTTCCTTCCTCTCCTTCTGCTTGTTGTAAGAGCTGTCTCAAATTTTATCTTTCATGAGGACTTCTTTGAGTAGTCCTCACTCAAATGTATTTTTCTTCCTTGCTTTTCTAATTGATCAGCATACACTTATTAGCAGTCATAACACTTTTAATTTATAAAGAACTCCTATGTAAATGCTTTTAATTTGCACCTTATCACAATCCCATGGGGCTGGATTAGTCAGGAATTACTCTATTGTACACGTGGGAGAAAGCTCAAGCTCAAGTCGATGAAGGCCCCCTGATCACCTGCTGGTAGCTGATATAACAAAAACTAGAATTTAAGGCTTGTCATGTCAGGTATCTCAAGGGTGAGAGAACCATTGCTGAGTGGGAGAATAACTTGGTACAGGGGCGTTCTGGATGTCTAATTTTGTGGGGCTGAGCAGAATGGAAACCTGGAGGAGAACGAGAATACATGTGGATCGCAAGTAAACCTGTTGCTGTACCTCGGATGTGAGGCAAGAGTTTATACTGGAATGATGGGTGGCCCAGAATTAAGAAATTGAGAAAGGGTAATAGACATGGCAAAGAAAACCCTCACGGACTTGGTGACTGACCAGATAGAAATAAATAAGCATAGATTGTGGGTAGAGGGGTAGATCAATGGAACAGCAAGGAAAGGAAGAAGTCAATGATTTCTGAATGACCAGGAGTAAAGGGTTGGTTATTTGGGTTTGTTTTGTTTTTGGTGGGGCGAGGTGGGGGAGAGTGAGGGGGGCTGGGGGAGTCATATAGAGGTGAAGGAAAAAGATGGAAATTTCGGTTTAAACTAGGATGTTTGATGTCAACACAAGATATCCCAGGGACACAAAATCAAAAGGAGGATAGAAGTATAACTGATATTTTCAAGAAAGGCGAGGGAAGGACACAGAAGGAAACTCAGGGGAGTTTGGGCCTAGACATGTGGAGTAAAGTCACCAAAGGTAAATAAATATTCAGCAGGTGAATGGAACTTCAAGACAGAGCTCTGGGAAATATTTAGGAACACAACTTACTTTCTTTAAAACATTCTGAACACTTGCGGTCTATATTTCTTGACATAAGACATTCATTATGTACTATTAAATCACTTTGGAATTTTACCCCTATAGGCAGAACTATGTAAAAGGCATAGCAATTAACAGTGATAGGCGTTGTTAGTAGCAACTGATTAAAGGGTAGATAGGATACACCAGCAAGAAAGCGGCCACCATCCATTTCCACCCAACCGAGGACTTACGTTTTGTTGGGTAAACTCTCTGAACATAGCTGCTAGTCCGTCATCCTCAATATCACAGTCAGTCTTGATAGCCACATTCAGAATGTGAATTGGTTCATCCCTGGGGACCTTAACTCAAGAAAAACGAGACAAAGAAATTTAGGAGGCCTGCTAATACAGAGGCAGAGAGAAGTTACAGTACTTGGTAGAACACCTAAAAAAGAAATATACGCCACGGGACATTCTGGTTTGCCCACTAGTATGAATAAGCAAATTGAAACCATTGCCCACCATCCACAACAGAGAGTAAATTAAGTAAACCACCTAGCTTTTCAAAGATAAGGCAGTGAAGGCATTAACTAGAGGCGGCCTCAAATCTTGACTTGACACGAACTTGAAGGCCACTGTATCCTCAACTTTTTTGCCAATAAAATGGGAATGAAACCATTTGCCACGTTTCTTCACAGACTGTAAAGCAATATGAGTGAAAGAAGCCATCTGAACATATTCCCACATAAGATATTTCCTAACAATTTATCAAACCATGGAAGTATCAAACCATGGGGAAATAACCTCATAGAGAAAAAAACAAAACCATCTGTTCACTGAGAAATGAAAAGAAGGGATTTAATACAAGGGTAACAAAGTTTTAAACAAAATGCCTCCTTTTTTCCTGCTATCTAAAGTCTACAATTCCCGGAATACTACGAGAGCAGCATTCTGCGAGCATACAAGCCATGGCTAAAAATTACAGCAACCACAGCTCAAGACTTCAAAACAACATTCAGAAACTCAAGAGGCAGCTGCAATGGGTCTAGCTGAGTCCATTTGCTATTCTCACTATGGATTCCAAGATTAACAGTTTTTTTTTTTTTTAAGTTAGAATTTATATTCCATTTGCTCCCCAAAATACTTTGATGAGGCATATAAAATTAAATAATATAAAGCAGGGTGAAAAGATGAATTCTTCCCTGTAACGTTCCAAAGCCAGAAAGATAGCATATACTACAAATCCTGTGTCTAAAGTAACAGAGCAGTTTCCCAAAGGGCACACTATACCTTGTCTTCATCGTACAGAGACGTGTGACCTGCCTCAGGGAATGTGGGGCTTTGGGGTGGAGAATCACAGAAGCAGCCCATCACTTCATCAAAGATCCTGAAAAATACCAGGGAAAGACCCACCATGAAAACCCAAGTGGCAGAAAACCTAAGTGGCAGGAAACGAATGCTGCCACTGCCAGCCCAGTCCACAAGAAGAATCTATCCTACTCAGGCTCAATAGTCAACCGAACAGAATCACCAGTGGCTCGAGGTGACATGCAAAATTTCACCAAGTGGCAGAAATTAGGAGGATGGATTGTTTAAACTTTAATAAACCATATGTATTTTTTTCTCTGAAAAAAAAGAATGATCTACAGCTTTTTTGTTTTTTTCATATGTAAGCTATGAGCACCGCTGTCATCATCGGTCTTAAAGTAACAGAAAGAGCCTGGGACTAGAGCAGTGACAGACCAATGTAATTACCCCTCCCCCTAGGGTAATGCATCAGTATACATCAAGAGATAGATGCTGAATGCATTTAATCAAAAGATGTATTGTCTCTGCTGGGGCTCACTCTGGTGTTGTGTTTAATTTCTCCTGACATTTCACTCATCACAGAGCAGACAGCTTCTTCTGTTAGCTCCTAAGGAAAAGATGGTTTTTGTTTGTTTCTCTTTTTCTGACCAGGCTCATATAACAAGTAGAGGCTTGTAGAGTCTGAATAAGAGGTAGAAATGGAAGAACATATACCTCTCCAAGGACATATACAGCAAGGGCTGCATCTCCTTAGCTGGCTCCTGGCTATTCTCGGGGCCTTTATTTACTTGGCAGAAATCAGAGTCCCCAAAACAGAGACGCCCATGGCTCCCCTTGCACAGACACAGTTCCTCAATGTCTTACCTGACAAAATCTTCGAAAGTCCGAAAAGAGACCATTCCGCCCATCCGCTGACATGGTGGAGTGAATGAGTTATCCAAGAGCACATCGCTGACACTAGCTACGTGAGTCATGCCATAGTGGTTGAGGTTGGAGGAGAAGGACATTCTAAATGGTAATTCAATCAAGTACATTAGATAAGGAAAGCAGAAATAGGACTTGGAGAGTAACAGGAGAAAACTCTGAAGTAGGGTCAGGTTGCAGAGCAGATTTGGTTTTTTTACCCACTGTGGATATGACTGTCTTGATGGATTCGTATGATCCCTTTCATCTGAATTTACCCCATACCTATTGATGCTATTTCTAGCATCCCAAAATTTCTCCAAATAAAAATCGAAGGATTGTCAAGAACTGTGTGACAGTTTTAATACAACGAAGCCATGATATATCTAATGAATGAATAGGACATAGGGGTTAAAAACCATCCTGCATCTTCCCCTTCCCTAAACCATTCCCTCTTATAAAAGTAAGGAAGCAAGCCAAGTGGGTTGTAACTAGGCAACACTTAATCTATTAGAATTCCTAGAGAAAAATGCCTTAAGTAGTCACAGATAGATATATGCATGTACAACAACAACTAAGTCATTTGGAATAGTTTAGTAAGTCATTGTAGAAAACATTATTTATCATACAGAAACAAGTCACAGTCTAGAAAAGGAGCTTTACTACGTTATTTACTTCTTCCTTTACTAGGCTGATGGGGATAGCAGTTATAAGGAATAGAGCTCCTCCCTTTTTGAAAAAGAGACTTTTTTCAACTTAAAACAGCAAAATTTCCTTTTTTATATTTAAATACTTCTGTATCAAAGGAAACATATCTTCAACTGAAAGCCCTTAATAAATCCCAGCAAAGGCAAAAGGGCAGAGCATGGGTCTCAAAGTATGTGTAAGCATGACAAACAGGTACTAAATGGAGATGCTCAAGGAGAACTAAGTTGTTCAGTCTAAAAGCACAAGGAGTCTGTATATTCCTTGATGCACCTTGGCAGTATGTACCATTAAGTTATACTGGGAAGTATTTCGAAATGCCCAGTCAGGGCAGCCTGTTCGGAAGGACCAAGTAAGGCTTGCCTGACATGTTACCACCTTAGTGATCTGAAGCAAGTTCAGAGCAAGGTAACGGCACCTGAATTTTGGGGAGCTGCTCAAAAATCTCCTTGAAGTGAACCACCTGCCATGCTGCAGGTGGGAGAGAGGCAGCAATGGAGACTTAAGATCTGGGTACAGACTGTACTCTATTCAAAGTATGATTATAAAAAGCAATGGATTTTTTCAGGGGATGGGAGTGCTGCTCACACAGACTATAAAGACTAATACTCCAAGTTTTTATTCCTTTGGCAAATGAGGACTATGAAAAAGGCACTTCATCTTTTTGACAGTACTAGAGAATGGAAAGGCAGAGTGGGAGAGGAAACAATTGATACCATGAATGAAACAAACAAGCGAAACACATATCAAGCAAGTCTTACACATGGTGCTCACTAGAAACTGGGATTCGGAGTTGTATGAACTCAGAAATGCTACCAACCTCTTTTCTAGGATCACCAAATATATTTACTAAAGGAGCAAGTTTGTGAGGCACTGTATCTTTTCTACCTGCCTGGCATTAGACAGGAAAAATAAAAGGGTTCCAGATAGCACTTAAAGGGAACTCCCTCTGAATAAGCCAACAGGCTGCATCTGTGGCAAACATGGGGTTAAGTATCTTTTTCACTCAACTGAACCCCAGGGGAAACAGCCACTATTCAGTTTCCCCTTCTCCTTAGCTCAGGGGCCAGGACGTAGCTGCCCTTGCAGGCAGGAATGAACCAAGCCCACTCTCCAAGGGCAGACACAAAGACCAAACCAAAGCACTTCCCTTTTCTCTCCCCATCCAAATTGGACTCTAAAAGCTATAATCAGCTTCGATTACTTAATATTGAAAGGGAGAAGAACAAATTAAACATAAGCCTATAAATATTTCAATGCATAATTGATCATCTACAAAGAGCTTGCCACCCACTTATTACTGCTTTGGCATTTTATAGATTCAATTCCAATCAGCACGGCTATCCTCTCAAACTTGCATCGTGTTGCCTTGCTTGGCTCAGAAGCAGGAAGAACTCAAAATACCAAAATGTGTTATGCTGGCCTGGAAACTTCTTCACAGGACCACACACATCAAAACTTAAATACACTTTCTGAAGGTTAATCTCATGAGTCTAAAATAAAATTAGACTCTCACATCATTGTAACACTTTAGAGAAGTAGCTGACAAACTAATAAAGCTAACAAACTGATAAAACATGAGATCAGCTATTCCTGTGTTTGCATTCTTCTAAAAGGAGAAGCTAACTTGCGAAACTAAAATTTGAAAAAAATTGTGAACAATTTGCCAGGGTAGGAGTAACCTTAAAGGCTTCTCCCCTGAAAGCCCCAAACTAGACAGAGATTGTAGTAGAAGATGTTTACAGCAAAGCTGAACATCAGGCAGACAACTCCCCTATCATTTACAGCTAGATGCCTGGGGCGGGGCGGGGGGGGGGGGGTTCCCCATACTGAGGCTTTTCAAGTGTTGCTTTTTGAACAGCTGAAGAAAAGCTGAAGACATGTTTTCCAAAGAAAGAGTAATTTAGTATGTCCAAAGGGGAGCTGAGGACTCCCTAGCAGAAGACAGCATATTACTTGTCAAACGTGGTGTGATTTTTTACCCTGATTTCACTATTCTAAGTTACAAAAGAGGTTCCTTTAAATGGAAAAGAAACTAAACATACGGTACCTGTTTAGCGTGGGGATGTTCCCTCTGTAATTAAACAACCACAGTTAGTTACTGTTCGGTTAGTGAAAGCCATAATAAAAGAATTGTCAGAGCAGATCCAGACCGGTCAGGAGGAGCTCCAGTCTGGCAGCTCTGGCATTCAGCAGACATAATTAAGTGCTCATTACCCTTTAACCCCCAGGGCACCTCCAAAGAGGCAAGCCTCCTGACCCACCTCACCACAGCAACTGTTGATGGAAAGGGTTGAAACAAGTTTACCATGGATTTTTAAAAATAGCTCTATTACAAAAAGTAACACAGTATAGTGATAAAACGCAGCCTCACAAAAATTATTTTAGGCTATAGGGATATGGTATAGTATCTTAAGCTTCAACATGAAATGTCATTCTTGACAAGATTCTTACAGAATCTTCTTTCTTGTTCCTGTTGTACTGAAAATTTAGTAAAGAACTCCAGAGAAGCTGATTCCACAGTCCCTCCCACCTCAATTGATTTTTCTAGGCTATGAGGTAGACTCACAGTCTCCTCCAAAGAAAAGTAGCCTGGAATCTGGATTCCCAGCTACCTTTCCTAAGCCCCTTTACCCATCCATGCTCTTCCTCCCACAGACCAGGGAGGCAGTGAGAGGAGGTGGTGGTGCTGGTAACGGGTGTATTCCACACTCTGGGAGCTTAGAAAAAAACCTGAAAATCCTGTAGGAATGTAATAATAAACGCTTCTATGACTAAGCGATATACTTTGTTAAAATTAAGTAATTTGTACTTTTTAAATTAAACGATCCTAGGGTGATAATGACTTTTTAATATTGTTGCAATCTCAAAAACTATAGGCCTCTCACAAATAAACCCATACCTCAATTTGGCCAGCCCTAGGGTTTCCTGACCAAGAATGTACCAAAATCATGAAAGAAAGACTAGAGTAAGAATGGAAACTGCAAAGCAAGTCTCCTGCATTCTCTTTGGGCTTTGCCACCAAGGCTTTCCCTCCCTTCTCCTTAATTTGACATAAGTCATTTCCTCAACTTAAAAAAAAAAAAGTCCTTATTTTCAATGTGAAAAGGGCAAAGTTATACTTATCACCCACAATTTACCATAGTACTATAAGGGCATTTTATTTATATATATATATATATATATATATATATATATATATATATATAATAAGAGTACTATAAGAGCATTGATTGGTTGATATCTTAACCTTCCAACATTCTTTTATCAGCATTTAATCACTGTTGGGGTTTTCTGGCACACACAGGACTTAATGGGCAGAACGTAGTGGGTGGTGCTGATGATATGTGGGAAGGAGGAGAGAGGGAGGAAAATGATGCACTTTCCATGGCAGTGAAAGGAGCAGAATAGACTGAGCTGGCCATATAAATAAAAAGCTGTGACATATCACTGCACACAAACTGTATACCTCGTGTGATTTGTGAGTAACAACGCTCTCTGCATCAAACCTGTATCACGCAGCAAATTCATAAGGCAGCAAGAGCAACCTCTGAGTGCTAAAATCTGCACCTTTGCTGTTTGGATTCTTTGAGCCTCTCATTCAGGGGAACGGGTTTCATTTTATAAGAGCTCCTTAGTCACAACGCCCGGTAGCCATCCTCAACAAACAAAAAGTATACACAGGTTCTAGGGCAGAGGGATTTGTAGCTAAGCAGAAAACTAACAGTAAACATAAACAAGAATATAGGAAAGTCTTCCTTTTAAGATAGCAAGGATTCTAAAGAAAGAAGCCACCCACACAGCCTCCTACCATGAACCTCAGGAGATAAGAGAGAATATTCCTACAACCAAAGCAATCTCAGGAGCCACTCATTCAGGTTTCTGGAATTTGGAAACCAGTATAATCTCTCTCAACTAATAACCAATTTCTTAAATGAGTAAAGTGGTGCCACCATTTCTATAGCTGCACCATAATCCCTTCGAGAGTCTTTACAGGATGGGGGCCAAGTTTTCAGCCGAGAAGGGGCTGGATTGAAAAGATCTTCCCAACAAAAAGCTGGCCCTTCATCAGCAACTGTCAAAGCTCTCTTAGGGAGCCCCCTGCTGCTGTGTTACAGGAACCGGCACCATCTACACAGCATGGGGTAAGAACCAACATCTTCAGTGTTTAACACAATGGCCCCAAATCATTCACAGGAGACGTAAATTTAGATGCAGCTTATCCTCTTGGGCAGAATAAGAACCTGTGGGGCTGCACAGGAGATGAGCAGGGAAAGAAGGATCAACTCTATCACCAGATAAATACTTAACCATGTCCACAACGATCATCTGTATATTTTGTTGCCCTAGACAGGGGCTCTTTG
Source organism: Lutra lutra (assembly GCF_902655055.1). Taxonomy (NCBI): domain Eukaryota; kingdom Metazoa; phylum Chordata; class Mammalia; order Carnivora; family Mustelidae; genus Lutra; species Lutra lutra. The sequence continues at coordinate 36,908,493 of NC_062293.1, forward strand.
CTCAGTTTAAGAATGTGACCATTGTGGGATCTGCACTACTGTGAGACACTAGAAAACTAGATCCATAGACTGCATAAAGATGAAGAACCAAGGTAGAGACTGTATAGGAGTCTAATATTCCATTTATAGAGATTTTAATAAAATCAAATCTACCACATTTCACATACTCATCATGCAAAAACAGTCAAACTGCTCAACCTCTGGTAAGGCAGGCAACTGCATTTTCAGGTACATACATGGGGTATAAATTCACTTCTTATTAGACATTTGCTGCTTCAACTATCAGAAGCACTTATCATAATGATAACATTATCACAGTGTTTTGATAAATACTGGAATCATTTTCCTTCCAGCAGATTAGCTCCATTTTACAGATGTGATAATTGAGAAAGCAAAGGGAATGTTTTCCAAGGACACTGCTTCAATGCAATATCATAAACCAGATTCTAGACCTAATATTTTCTCATCTCTGTTCCCGAGGCTAGCACTCCACATCAATACAGACTAAATTTAAAGAAGGACAAGAGAAATCCTTTGAATTCTGAGGTTCTTGGCATTAAGTCACCTCTGATTTTATTGATCTGCCTGCACAGAATGACTGGAGAGCCTGCTTCAATATGAATGCAAAGTCAGAGTTGCTGCCTGCTAGCTGAACCCTCCTTATTTAAGGAACACTGACTTCTGTAGCAGTCACAAGTTCTCTCAGCCTTTTACCATCCCTTCTAGCTGGATTTCATTTTGCTCGATTCTAGCTGGCCCTACATAAATCTTTTATCATATAAAAATGCTCCCGATTCTTTCGCCTTCTAACTTGGGGGGGAAAAGAAAGACCGTGTATGAAAATGATGGGGAGGCATGCAAACAAGCAGTGGTTACATCAAGCTGTGATTGAAAGCCAGTGTAGGGCAAATCTTTTGAAATAAGGCAGCAAAGCAGAATCAGAAGAGGTCGGCTGAATAACCTACTAGCAGTCGCTAACAGCACTACCATAGGAGAAAGAGCAATTTGGCTGGCTGTGACCAGTGGTGGTCTCCTTGTGTGACTGTATTTCTGCAGGAGAATCCAAATCAAGCGCTGTAAAGCACACGTGAACCATGCATTTCTACTGGCATCTCTGCCACCACCTCCTTGCAGTTCAGATACCCCAATTCCACTGTAGAGGTTTGGTTTACAATGAAATGATCATTGCTTCATTCATTTGCAGCTCCTTCAGAGCCCCTTCTTTGCTCTGCTGGAAGGTTTTGTTCTTTCTGAAACAAGTACGCCAACAGAGCTACAGCATATTACTGTGCCTGCTGTATAATTAGCTACAAACCCACAGCACAAAACTACAGGGATTTACAGGTGCCCCGGATTCTGCTTTTCCTTCCCCCTGGAATCAGCTAGTCTTCTTTGACAAGAAGGGACCTTGGGCTACCCTAATGATATATTGAGAGTTTTAAACCCGGCTCTCCAATCTTACAAGTCTAGAGTGCCAAAATAACACAGCAGAGACTAGAAGCTGAGCCATGGATACAGGAAAGCACTTTGGTAAGCACTTAAACCTGCTGAGAATCTTCTCTTCTGCCAGATGCTTGCATCTTATCAGCAGACTACCCTGAATGAAGGAAGTGAGCACTGCAGGACTTTATTTATTTATAGCTCATTCTGGCCTGCTAACTACAACCAAGTGCTCCCACTGCTAAAAAAATGCTACAAGTTGGATGACTTTTGAGTGTCTCAGTACGATCCAAAGAACGCCCTAATCTCTGGGTGTCGGAGATTATCAGAATTCTCAAGAATGGCAGCAGGATGTTCAGGAGTCACATGGAAGGCTTCTGATTTCTAAACTTCCTCAAAACTGTCTTCATAAAAAGAAAGTCCACAGGCCACCCACCGACAGCTAAACACTGAAGGTGCCAAGCAGCCTAAACTCAGTCATGAACAAATCATGTGCCATCAGGGGAGAACACAGCCAACCTCTTCTGGATGTGAGACATGTGAAACGGAAAGTGCTTGAATTAAAACATTTTAACATAGAAGGCCAAGTTCACAAGGAGCAAACAGTAGAAAAGATGCAATGCAACTTGACTCAACTGAAACATAGATTTCCATCTAAGAAATACGTGGACATAAACACCAATAGGTCCTTACCCATTATACAAGTACAGAAACATACAACAAAGTACACATCTATCTCCTGCATCAATTTTGATGCTTCTTATCTGAATCACAGATTAAAAGTTAAAAACACAACTATATTCACTAATATGTATTACTTATGAAAATCATTTGGAGTTTTAAATTTCACAGTCCCAAATTATCATAATATGCATAGCCACAGAGTTTATGGGATAATATTTTACATGTGTTTGTATGAATATAGCTATATTTAAAAGATCAAATACGTAGACTGGCTAAATAACTTATTTGTTTTGACATTATTCTGAGTTACTTAAATGTGCCCAATGCTAAGTGCAATCCTAAACGTCAAATGATTCTGAGTTGCCAAAAATAAAGACGTTCAGAACGATGCTTTTAACAAGATTCTTCATCACCAGCACCAGACAGTGACCAACTAGTGGTTGGGGATGGGGAAGAAAAGACAAATACACACACACACACCCCCTAGGGCAATAAGCCCTGAGCCTCACTGGAGAGCAAGGAAGAGAACAAGGAACGCTGAGTGATCTAGTCTGAGCTCAAGGATCAATCCATGCAAAATACTGGTTGAATTCACTAAAGAGTTGGGCTGATGCAATCTTAGACAAGAGAAATAAATCCTTAAAGCCTGGGTAATAATAAACTGTTCTTTTAGTGCAGACCAGCTGTCTTTTTTTTTTTTTTTTAGACCAGCTATCTTAACTATTCCTACACCAAGAAAATGATTGAAAAAAACCTCACTATTTTAAAAACAATTGCTAACTGGTTACAAGGCATGTTTAAAAAAAACCACAAGAGAGGCTGGCTCTCTTGGCTGGCTCAGTCTGTGGACCATGCAACTCTTGATCTTGGGGTCATGAGTTCGAGCCCCACACTGGATGCAGGGATTACTTAAAATCTTTAAACAACAACAATAACAACAAAAACCCAAAAATCCCCTCCCATCCAAAAAATTCTCATGCAATTGGGAAGAGCATTTAAATATCAGAAGAAACACAAACACACACACATAATATACATATATAGGTTTTCTATTATGTTTAAGTCAGGAAAATCTCCACATTTTCTGCTCAAGTGAAGGTAATTTAAGAAGAGAAGGGTCTATCTATACCAGGAGCTTCCCTGATGGAAGCTCTAATAACTGGATCTTCTGGCGAACAAGAGCTGGAGATGTCAAGTAAGCTGCAACTGCTGCTCCCAGAAAAAACTTACAAGTCTTGGGTAGAAGATCAGGAAGATAACACACCTTGCCTTGACCGAGGCCTACCTAGCAGGAAGGATGATGCAGAGGGTCAGAGAGGTTAGCAAGAAACGGTTCAGTTATCTTTTTCTTTTCTTAAATATTGAGCAGAGTATTAGAAAAAAGCTCACTGTCCAATTATACTGAAACATACAGTAAGTAAACGCCAAGCCAAAGTTTCAGTCAAGCAAAATGAATAAGCACTAGAGATCTACTGTACAACATTGAACCACAAGTCAACAGTAACATATTGTACACTTAAACATTTGTTAAGAGGGTAGATCTCACATTAAGTGTTTTTCCCACAGTAAGTTTTAAAGGTATTTGAAAATGTCAAGCAATACAAAGTTCCACGATAAATTTAAACAAAAATAAAAAGGCACCAGACACTCTGTCCACATACTAACTGCCCAAACATGTGCCCAAAAGGGTATCTTCTCCCTTCTTAGAGGGGGCTCCATTCATTTGTAATGGAATGTGCCTGTGTTTTGCCTGCTTCTCAAAAAATCAAAACATGTCCCAATGGGATGGGTCTTCAATTTAAACAGTATCTAAGGCATTTTTCAGAGAAAAAATACTCTTACTGTCTTCAGTTTGCAGAGAGCCATGTTTCATCACAACCCACAAGAGCTAAATCACTAGTCAAATATAAACTGCAGGAATGGAATTCTACCAGGTGACCCTGTACACAACAAGAGACTGTAGTCTTGCTTTGATAGCACTTAGAAAGATACTTGCTTCTAAGGATTGCTGGACAAACTTAGTCTACTTCAAACGAATGTCTGAGTAGGAATGTGAAAACCAAGTGCCAGGAAAGAAAATGCAAAAAACTGGTGTTAAGAATGGATCTGTTTTCTCCCCCAAGAATTTTTGGTTTGTTTATCCCAACTGGGAAAAATACTATAAAATTCTGTTTTGCATTGATAGGTAAAATATGTATATTCATATGCTTGCTATCTGTTCTCATTGAGTAATTTTTAAAGGATGCATAAAATACTATAGTAGAATACCTACAGTATAAGGTGTGGATAATTCCTGTAACTACTAAGAACAAGAAACGTAAGAGGTTTTTGTTGCCTTTTTTTTTTTTTTTAATCCATCCCAGGGGCACTCCCATTAACATAAAATAAAGAGGGCTCAGTGTGATTGTCCTAATTAATTTTTGGTCTAGAGTTGAGCGGTCTATGTGGTTAAGAAGTGCTTAAAATACGGCTAATCTGTATTGATACATGCTATAAGTATAAAATACACTCTAAATTTCTAAGACTGAGTAGGAAGAATGAAAAGTATCTCATTAATAACTTTTTACTACATACTGAAATGGTATTTTGGATATGATGGGTTAAAGAAAATGTTTTTAAAGGTAATTTTATCTGTTTATTTTTTTGGTTTTTAAATTTATTTATTTATTTGACAGAGGGAGAGCGAGTGCACAAGCACTGGGAGCAGCAGGCAGAAGGGAAGCAGGCTCTTGGCTGAGCAAGGAGCCCAATGCAGGACCCCAAGATCACAACCCGAGCTGAAGGCAGACACTTAATCGACTGAGCTACCCAGCATGCCTTACCTGTTTCTTACTACCCTTTTAAATGTGGCCAACTAAAAACTTAGAATTTACCATATGTGGCTTGCACTGTATTTCTAGTGGGCAGTGCTGGCCTAGTCGTAGTAATCCTTAACTGCAGGTGCTCGCCACAATTTTCAAAGAGTGGTCCCCTGGAGTTTGGTTCAAAATGAATTAGAATCTCGGTAGTCAGTATTTTAAAAATATTTCCTAAATAATTCTGATAATCATTAATCTAGAGGTTAGTGGACATAAGTGTGTCCCTGAGCCTTATGAGATTGGGAGTGGAACAAATGCTGGTACATCATCTCCTGTAACTTACTTCTGTAGAATAAAAACCAGTATGCTCACTGCCTGCTTGTTCAAAACAATAATAGGAAAGAATGATAGTACTACAGTTGGGAAAAAGGTTGGAACTTGCCTTAAAACTAGTTAAAATTAAGAGACCCTGGGGTGCCTGGGAGGCTCAGCTAGTTGAGTGTCTGACTCTTGCTTTCGGTGGGGGCCATGGTCTCAGGGTTTTGGGATGGAGCCCCACATGAGGCTCCGCATTGAGCACAGAGTCAGCTTGAGATCCTCTCTCCCTCTGCGTCTCCCCCAAGGCTGTGTGCACTCTCTCTCTCTAAAATAAAAATAAATAAACAAAACCTTTAAAATTAGGAGACCTAGAATTCTTTTATAAGATGAGTTGGCCTTTTATAAAGAATTTGACAGGCCTTTGTCCCTGTTTCCTGGGAGAGAAATTCTAAATCCCTGTAATTTCTCAAAAGAAACAGAAGTATCTTCATTATTCATGTGCCCCTTGGATTACATCTGAGTTTATGCTAAGAGATGAGATAACTCAGCCCAGGGGTTGCTCACTAGAAAGACAAACCATGTGATTAGAGGGTTGGGGGCTTTGAGCCAGCTGGACCTCTGTGGAGGGGAGAGGGATTAGAGATTGAGTTTAATGTGATCTGCGATTCGATCAATCATGCCACTGTAATGAAACCCTGATAAAAACTCTGGACACTAAAATTTAATAGAATTTTGTGGTTGGTGAACATATAGAGGATGAGTATCTGAATCCAAAGAGAAAAAACAGGAAAGCTGTGTTCAGGACCCACGCAGACTCTATTCTACGTGTTTCCTCATTTGGCTGGTTTAGATCTTGTGTCCTTTCTAATAAAACTGTGCTCGTAAGTATAGTGCTTTCGGAATTTTTAAGTTGTTCTGGTGAATTATTAAGCTGGATGGAGTCCTGGGAACCCCCAAGTTTGTAGCCAGTTGCTCAGAAGTGCAGGTGGCTTGGGAACCCCACTCGTGGCCCTATCTCAAGTAGGGATCGTTTTGTGAAGGATCGAGCCCTTAACTTGTGTTATCTGATCTAGCTCAAGGTGGTTAGCTTCAGAACTGAACTGCAGTACACCAACTGGTGTCAGAATGAGGTCATAACTTCAAATTGTAACAAAAACATTTGTTAAGAAAAATATAAAATCTTATAAAACTAAATTCAAGTAGCAAATGTATAATTCAGTGAAAAAGCTATACTCTATAATTGAATATATCACTTGGTGATTAAATCTGATAGCACGTTTTACATTCCTAAACTAACAAAAGGACTTTAGCTCTAAAAGGACATTAAAGCAATTTCAATATTTTTCTGGTTTTCACAAAAATTATTTTACCTTTCCTTCTTTACTTGTCCTTCTCTTTACCTTTATATCTATACTATTAGTACCACTGCTACTACTACTAACCACAGTCTAGCAGTTTATAATTTTATATACACACAACCAAGGAAGACTGGAGAGAGAAAACGGGATCACAGCCCTGTTCAAGTCTGGTCTTTATCCACAGGGATGTGTATACCTCAGACATTGGAAGGGGCAAGCATCCAAGTTTTGAAGCCGTATCAGGAATAACCCAAGATTCATATCCTTGAGATGGAAAGGTGAATAAGATTTCTTAACAAATAGTTAAGAGGCATTTCTCTCATTTTCCTTCACCAAACTGGACACGTATCCTCAAATAAAAAGTAGGACAGGGAGAGCAATTCAGAAAGACAAGGGGAGCAATGAGGAGGGAAGGAAATCAGAAGCAGCTGTGCAGCCTGACTACAAATCACTGCCCACAGGGAAGAGGTAGTAGAAAGCAGGAAGAAAAGGAGAATGTCCTGAGAATCACAAAGAGCATTAAGTATAGCGTGTAGTTCCCTACAATTATTCAAGGAACGCAGGAAAAGAAAGAAGACCGAGTGCTGAGCCCATGTGTGCCGTGAGCACTTCGCCGCTCGCTGAAGGACAACCATTCGTTTCTAGAAAATGAGATTCTGAAATCCATGGAGGCAAAAATGTACCGAGATATGCTTGCTAAATCAAGGATATATGCTTTTCTCTGCCAGCCATGAGGTATTTTTGAGGTAGAGATGTGAAAGGATCTTCTGAGACAAAGAAGAGAAGTACTTTTTCTGAAGATGCCTCTGCTCGGCTGCTGACCTCTGCTGGATCAACAGTGGCATCCAGTGGCCGAAAGTCTCAGCACAGACTTCTTTGTCTCTAGGAAGGGTTTCTATTGCTTTGGGTGAAGTAGCAATTCAGAACAAAACCATTTCTGTCGTCTATAACCAAGGATCCCCGAAGACACAGTACTTTGTAAAAGAAGTGAAGAACCGAAGGCCATAAAGAAGAAATGGAGGGGGGAAGCTTAAGATTGGCTGTGGTATTTATATTTCCTACGGTATTACTAAAAAGAATGAAAATACAGGAGGGATGAACATATGTGTGAGTGGGATTCCTCGGTTTTCACTGCCTCAGAATACTTTAAAAACAAATCAGTGTACAAGATAAAGTATTTTCATCTTAAAACCAAAGCAGTACTGAAACAAATTTCTGTATATACATTTTATTTCTTAAAGGGCTTAGGGAGGGAAAAATAATGGAATTAGCATGGCTTAATTATAACGTTCAGTCAAATTTCAGTTTCCTTCTGAAGTGTGATTTTTAACACCTGATTGAAGTTTCAATTAACCTATAACAAATTTATAGAAAAGCATTCTAGCCAAGTTCTTTTTTTTTTTTTAAAGGTAGGCTCCAACTCATGGTCTGAATTCATGACCTTGAGATCAAGACCTGAACTGAGATCAAGACTCAGATGCTTAACCGACCAAGCCACCTAGGCGCCCCCACCCAAGATATTTTCATGTTCCAACTGTTTGACTTAAACTGCTTAAAAAAAAATTTTTTTTCTGGCAAGATTCCAGCAAATAAAATGCCAGTGAATTCTGACTTAAAGAAAGAAAAGAACTATGTTTCCTCAGTGACATAATACAAGGAAACACGAATGATGAAGTAATCCTCAAATTTTTATGTTTTTTAAAAAAAGGTTTTATTTATTTGAGAGAGACAGAGAGCACACACACACACACTCGAGCACAAGTGGAAGGGAGGGGAGGAGGGAGAAGCAGAGTCCCTACTGAACACAGAGCCTGATGTGGGCTTGTTCCCAGGACCCTGAGATGATGACAGGAGCCAAAGGCAGCTGCTCAACCAACTGAGCCACCCCTGCAACCCTCAAATTTTTATCTTAATTAGACTATACTCCATCTCTCCAGGTCAATGATTTAAAAAAAAAAAAAAAAGTGGGTACCAAGAGGCTCTTCTCTCACGATTTAAATTTATTCATTTTCTGCTCTATGTTTCTAGCCAAACCCAAAACCACACGGAGCTGTTGCATACATTACTCCCCTTAGCTCCCCTGATACATCTCTGGCTGGCTCAGATGCACATCCCAGTTCAGACTCACCTGTTTGGATGAGATGTGGGCAGCATGAACTGAAATTCCACCACACAGGTGTTGTCCTTAAGCTGGCGATGCTGTACACTGTTAAGTTCATAGGCAATATAAGCCCTTCGAACATAAACCTGGTTAAAAAGTAATCCTCAGTAAATACACTTGGAAGACAGAAACTAAGAGATGCTTAGCCCAGGAAAAGGACAGTCCTGAGAAGAGGAATGTAATGAGAAGAAGGCTCCGAACATAAATAACTTGCTTCAATTAATAAAGCTCAAGTCTTAAAACTATACCCATGACTACAAATGGAAATAAAACTAGCCCGCCTCTGCTGGACATCTCTGGCTGGGCCATAAACCTTTCAGACTAACCCAAACTCAGGAGAAGTTTTGATCATGAGTAAAAGCGAGCATATAGAATCGCAACCATTAATTCATGGCGCACAATCATTTCAACAGAAGATAAAAGCCAGTGGCGAGACAAATGAGAGGTATTGGCTCTGAGCCACCTGCAGAGTGAGGGGAGAAGACAGAAACTACTGTTGCACACTTCAACTCTTTGCCTATCCTGTATCTTTGTCTTCCCACTGCCCCAGATTATTATAGATTACTCATAGCCCCCATACAGTAGGCAAGAGCAGTACGACATAATGTGACATAATGATCTCACACATACTAACTTGACTCGAGATAAAAAACACAGCAACAGGCTCTGTCACAGCAAAAAACATCAGTCTGACCTTGTGCACTTTACAGCCAATTTGCCAGGCACATGAAATGCTGCATGGGATTCTATCATGGGAGGTACATAAGGAGGCTTCTCATTAAGTGATATAAAAGTACTCTAAGACACTTAGATACTTTTAAAATTTGGTATTTAGGGAGTAGGATACATTACATTCTATCCAAATACAAATAAAAAGTAAGCCAAAGGAGCTTGCAACAGATTGTAGTGATGCCATGTTACATAAGATTATCTAAAACACTCTTCTTCATCTTCAAAAAAACATCGACTTGGCAATTTTACTGCAGTATTCAGGGCCTGCAAGTTTTGTGCTTAATGAGGTAGAGTGCTGTAGTGGGAACAGAAAAGGCTTTGAGTCAGCCTGATCTGGGTTCAAATGCAAACCTTTCCACTTATTATCTACATAAACATGGACAAGTCTCAAATTCAGTCTCACTTTCTTTTTACTTCATGAAGTAATGGTAGGGTTAAATGAGAAAAAGAGTAAAGCATATTAAACACACACAGCTCATTCAATGTTAATACTTTCTTTCTCATGACAAAATACTTCCTAAGAGCTGCCTGAAAATTCAGACGATAACTAAAATCTATCTTTTTTGGCCCAAATCACAAAAATGGCACATGCTCTGGTCAGGCATGTTTTTTCACTTATTATTTTTTAGGGAACCTAATTTATTATGAAATGAGAGAATCCAAATTATCTGGAAAGTAGAGACTATTGAAAAATGCTGGCAGCTCTTTTCCTGCGATTGGAGCCCAGAATAGTGATTAGTTCAGCTGAAACACTTGAGTAAAGCAAGTGTCTGTTTCAGAGGGAAAAAAGACTCTAAAACACCAACCTTAAGGCCAAAAAAAAAGAACTGATACAATACCAAGTGGACAGAAGAAATACGCTAGAAACCAAAAAAAGGTCACATCGTGTTACTACGAAATCTTACCTCCAGAGCTGCCATCCTCACTACCTGGTTGCTGTGGTAGAAGAAGTTTGGTAGGACGTCAAAAATAGACGTTTCAGACAAGATGAGTTTCTGGAAGGCACAGAGACAAGCTTAAGCCACTACATCCAAAAGAGAACAATATTTAATTAGCACAATATTTAATTAGCATTTTGAAGCACTCAGAGTAACCCAAGAATTCTGTCTACGAGTGTCATGTATGAAACTTTCCTTCTTTGTGCTCCAGCTTCCTTAGCCACAGAATGGGGAAAATGATACCTAATCTCATGGGTCTGTTGTGAGCATCAGAAGAATTAATATATGTAAAATTCTTAAAAGAAATACACTAACAACACATTTATTAATGACCATAATTAATATCCTTCCTGACATATATTCGTACTCAACCTCTCAAATACTGTCTCAATCCTCCACTATGGTAAACCACAGATTTGGACCCCAGTTGAAACCCTCTATTTCAGCTCTGAACCAAATAAACAAGAACATCCTTTCCCCCTCTCTAGGTTCCCCAGAAGGAAATCTGACAGAAAGCCTGAAGACTCCCTTGGCTAGACAGAACAATATTACTTATTTACAGGTAGAAAAATAGAATGTCATTCCTGAGAAAATGATGTTGTCAAAAAGTGATAGTCAAGATCCTTCCAATTAGTAGTAAAATTATCCAATACTATTCTATAAAAGTGGCTCTGTATACAGCTTAATAGTAAGCATTATAATAAAATGAAATTTAAATGACTTAAGTAATTTTGTCCCTAGAACACTAAGAACTACCTATTTACACAACGAATTCAGTATATGTGCTGCCGAAGCGAGCACTACACAACGAATTCAAATATCAGACATCAACCAGTGCAACCACTTAATTCTAGCCCAGAATACTTTCTGGATAAAAAGCACAAGAGGTAAAGACTTCAACAGGACACGTCTATCAAGGCTGGACTATTGGATTTTTAAGCTCAAACACAATTCCAATAGCAGTTTTATGAAAAAAAAAAAAATTGTAATTATACATCATTTTAAAAAGTCAAGGCATGAAACCTCACTACACAGAAAATCAAAATAGATCGATTAATTAAATCATGCTTAGGAATAAAGGGGACAAGAGTGCACAATGGTAGAAAAGAACTACATGTATACCTGTAAGTTCTCAATGCAAAACTGATGTCCGTACATGTCAATTGCTGAAAGGAAGATGGACTCTACTTGGTTATGGCGAAGCTCATATGACGGCAAATGGGAGGCAATAAGAACCTAGAGTGAGAGCAAAATAAGAGGGATAAGTTCCTGAGGGAGTGATTATTCTAGCCTCCTATTAGGCAGCTCTGATACAAAAGCAATAAATATAAATCTGTAAGTGCAGGCATCAAAGATAAAACAGAGACCAAGTAAAACAACTTCTAGGTCCTGTAACATAAAGCCAATGCCACCAAATACTGCATCTCGGTTGACTCTCACCATGATTTGTATTGTGGGCAATTTCCCATGGGGGGGCAGAGGGAGAGAGAGAGAGAGAGAAAACAGCTTCAATCAAGTTCCCTCAGTGCATGTGATTTACCATTGCAAAGCTGCTAGTCCTGGGGACTGCATGACTAGCTGTTAATTGGGAATCGGGTCTGGCAGGGAGCAGCTGTGGGGAAGGTGGAGGCAACAGAGCTGGACTTTTGCAAATCCGAAATAGAAGGAGGACTAGCGAAAGCTGCTCTGACAGCCCCAGGTACTTGGTTAGTATCAAGGAGAAGGTGTCGGGATGTAACACCAATGCATGTGAGGAGCAGTGTCACAAACACACAGGGACACGGTGGGACCTGAATAGTCTCAGCAGGTCACTGAGAGGTTCAATAACTTTGAGTAGCTCAGTGACATGGATACAATTGTGGAGAAAGCAGAAGGTCACTGAACAGCTTCAAATGCCGCTTCCTTGTCAATGCCCATGCACTGAAACACAAAGGGAGCGCCACTTCTTGGCTTCCCTGCTGAAACCTTTTGGAATGGAAATGCAAACTACTGGGTGAAACTAACCGGACTTCTCTAGGGTTGTTCTGATTGCTAGCACCTCGGATTCATTGCATTATCTTTCTGCTTCCCATACTCAATTTTTTCCTACACACTTAAAAAGTTTTCACCTGCTTCTAAGCTCCCTTTGGGAAGTGAAAAATATTGAATTTATTGCTGTCCCTTAGCTTCCTTTCCTCCACGTGACTCTGGTTTACTATTTCATGGCTCCTAGAAAAGGCAGGAAACGGTAACAGAATTTTATAAGGGGGAAAAAGACTTCTATTTTAAAGAGACTCAATGTTAATGTTTTCCTTTCTCTTTAAAAAAACATATCACATGAAAACATTTGTTCTGAGGGCAATGAGAAGACATAAGTAGAAAATTGTTCAATCTTTGTCAGGTGACCGAGTAAAAGCTCACTATTTCTAAGACCACCCAGTCTATGAAAACCATTTCTCCCTCCAGATAGCCGACACATGTCCTTACCTGGCGTGCTCGAAGTGCCACTTTGGCATTGGTGGTCTTACTGAGTTGAGTGAGCTCTGTGAGGATATTCAGCAGCTCATCAGTGAGAGTAGGGTCCCGACCGCACAACTGGTCCTAATTGTTAGTGTGAAAAAACATATACACAACCACATTAAAAAGAATTATGGCTAGAACTCTGAAATAGGAAAAGAGGACAAAAACAAAGTGAACATAGCTAGATTAATGAGAAAATGCAAACTTGTTGGGACAGCTGGGTGGCTCAGTCAGTTGAGCCACCACCTTAGGCTCCAGTCATGATCCCAGAGTCCTGGGATAGAATCCCACATCGGGTTCCTTGCTCGGCAGGGAGCCTGCTTCTCTCTCCGCCTCTGCCTGCCTCTCTGCCTGCTTTGTGTGCTCTCTCTCTCTCTGACAAATAAATAAATAAAATCTTAAAAAGAAAGAAAGAGAGAAAATGTGAACTTGTTATTTTTATCCCAAACAATGTAGTCAAGAAGATTCCAGAGGAAGCCACTGCTAAGGAGAAACCTAAATCTCTCAGTTATTCGTATTCAAAATTCCTAGTGAATTTCTTCACAAATCTGCATTGTACTTTTAACGTGAAGAAAAAAATCATCGCAGACCATTTAAAGGGGTCAGGGAATTCGGAGTAAAACATAACCGATGAGGCCTCAGAGTTGTAAGAGGTTTTAAATAATATGGGAACTAAAGGCTTTCCTGTTTCCTCTCCTGCTTTTGGAAAGAAGGCAGAATAAGGCAACAGGAACCCCTCCTTGTGGTTTTCGTTCCACACACCAAATGTTCAGCATTGCAGGAGGGTGCAAAGCAGAAGCACAAGAACAAATTATTCATTTAAAAACACACACTAAATAAAAACACCATCTCATATGCTGACAATTCTATACCCGAAATCATTTATCCTCTTGCTATGCCAGGAATCATTCCAGGATAACTAAACATGGTGAATCCTTGGATTAGAGGGAAAAACCAAGTTCCTACTATACAGTCCATGGGTTTATTCAATTAGGTCCTTCCTCTCCTAAAAGTTAAAACTTTTCTTTTTTTTTTTTAATAATTTTTTTTTACTTTTTTTTTTTTTAAGATTTTTTATTTATTTATTTGACAGAGAGAAATCACAAGTAAGCAGAGAGGCAGGCAGAGAGAGAGGAGGAAGCAGGCTCCCTGCTGAGCAGAAAGCCCAATGTGGGGCTCGAACCCAGGACCTGGGATCATGACCTGAGCCGAAGGCAGCGGCCTAACCCACTGAGCCACCCAGGCACCCCAAAACTTTTCTTTTTTTTGGTTAAGATTTTATTTATTTATTTGACAGACAGAGAGAGGCAGTGAGAGAGGGAACGCAAGCAGGGGGAGTGAGAGAAGGAGAAGCAGTCTTCCCGCTGAGCAGGGAGCCCTATGAGGGTGTCAATCCCAGGACGCCGAGATCATGACCAGAACCGAAAGCAGACGCTTAACAACTGAGCCACCTAGGTGCCCCCTAAAAGTTAAAATTTCTTAAGAAAAAATCTCTATCATATATCATAAAAAATCTCTAAATATTTTGAGGAAAATATTTCTTCTTCAGTGGGATATTAATCTATTCCCTAAATTCATCCGTTATCCACGTAATTTTCACTTAAGCTGAGAAAAGTGCAGATGCGGTTTTTAGAAATGTCTGTCCTTTTCTGAACTTTACAGAGCTATTTATAGAAGATCCTCACACCACACATAAAATATACGTATTTAGGCCAAGTTCCTCTACTTGGAGTTTGAAATTAACTGCCTTTATACTGTAGTGAATTTTTATTCTCCCTCTACTACCAACAGGACATGAAAGATGACCAGATCCCTAAAGGCTTGTTGTTGCTGCCTTTTGATCTTCTTTCTACCCTGATTATCAGCGTCTTCCCTGAAGAATCTCTATGTCATACTCACCTTCCTCATCTTGGGCATACTCTTGATAGTCGCCTACCTGCCTTCCACATCACAGGGTAAACAGTTATAGAGTACTCAGCACGACTATGCTGGGAAAAAGGCTTCCCAAACATTTTCTTTCTTTTTTTTTAAAGATTTTATGTATTCATTTATTTATTTATTTGAGAGAGAGTGTATGTACAAAGAATCTCAAGCAGACTCCATGCTGAGTGCAGAGCCCAGTGGGGGCTCGATCTCACAGCCCTGAGGTCCTGACCTGAGCCAAAACCAAGGGTGGAACGCTCAACCGACCAGGCCATCCAGATTCCCTTTCTCAAACATTCTGAAACACGAAATACTTTCTGGTTCTCCAATCCACCAACCAGAAGTTGCTCCAAGAGTCCAGAGTTGTAAAACACATGATGGGATTTGTAGTTAAGGAAGTGCAAGTATTGTTTTCACCTGCTAATCACAGGTAACTCACTGATGTGAGTGGGAAGTTCCACCTGTTTAGTGCAGGGAATTCACTGACCTGAGAGGGGAGGAGAGAAGCAGCTAATAGGTGACTATAAATCCAGGGTTCAATTGAGCATAGAGTCAGAGACCAGAGGGCCTCTTCACCTACTGCAGGGCATACAAAGGAGGGGAAAAAATGCAGCTAAGTTGCATCTTTTGTTGAGAACTAAGGAGCAAAAAAGAATTCCAAAGGCATATATAAAATGACCAGGGACAGACCACAGGAAGACAGAAGAACAGAGAGGAAACAGCTGATAGGGAAACCGAGGCAAGTTTTTCCTACGAAATCCCTCTTTTCCTAATATTCCTAATAGAGAAAAATATTCCTTTCTGAGGTTCTTACTCCATTCATCAGAAAGACCCACTGAAAGATCTAAAAACCTAATAGGTGTCCTCAGTAATGAAACTCAGCTGCTCTGCAAACAGCCAGACTCAAGTCTCAACATCTAACAACAAAATAAAATACGACAAAATAAGAACATTAGCTACCTACTTATATCAGACACAACAGCTTTGACATGGAATGTTTTCCCTTGAAAGAAAACCCAGGTTTACCTTTTGAGATGAAACTAAAATATATACCCCAAAATTGAGCTATCCTCTTGTCTAACTATAGATCCTGTTCTAACTTAACACAGAAAACCACCTTTTTTAAAAAACCATTTTTTTGTTGTTTCATCTTTCCACTATGAGAGAAAAGGAAGGAGAAGGGGGTAGGAAAAAAGAAACAGTATCCAAAAGAAAATTGAACTATGGAGATTTAAAAAAAATAATTGGGGGGGGGGGGACTGGGTGGCTCAGTGGGTTAAAGCCTCTGCCTTGGGCTCAGGTCATGATCCCAGGGTCCTGGAATCAAGCCCCGCATCGGGCTCTCTGCTCCACAGGGAGCCTGCTTCCTCCCCTCCCTCTCTCTGCCTGCCTCTCTGCCTACTTGTGATCTCTGTCTGTCAAATAAATAAATAAATAAAATCTTTAAAAAAATAATAATTGGGAAGTAATTATTCATTCACAATCACCAGCTCACAGTCCTCCCGGGGTCCTTGTGATAAAGTACAGAAACCAAACCTTCTTGTCCCTCTGGGTCAAGAAGCAGCAAATACAGTATCAATAAACCATTACCTCCATTAGTTTATCCTGACTTGGATTTTCCATTCAAATATTATTTTCTCCATTGTCATCATGAGTACTTAGAAAAAGACTGACATTAGAAAATCACATATAAGATAACCTTCTCCACCTTCTCTTGTCCTTGACCTCGACAATGTTCAGGTCCTAAAAGAAACTGCCAGGGACTAAAGGCCATTTTAATAGTTTGTGGCCCTCTAGCCTAGAGACAACCTTCCAGTGGGAAGGCCAAAATCATCACCTAATTCTGGTGAACACTTTGTAACAATGACATTAAATAGTGACTATGTCAGCAGATGTGTTTCCTCAATATAAAGAGGTTCTTTTAATGAGCCTACCTGCTGGTTCTGGAATTACAGGTTACTTGCATAAATTTGTAGGCCAAAGTTAACATAATTATTCAGTAATGGTTAAGACTGGTATCACACACTTACTTCTTATATTTACTCTTAACCTGGATGATGGCTAACAACAGGGAATATTTCAGATTTACAGAAATTTAACGAGCATGCTTAAGTGTCAAAACCATCAAAGTTATGCAGCTGACTGCCAGGAGAGCCCAACATAATCCAACTTGATTTTAGCATCCTAAGATTTGAAGGCAATTCAAAACCAAATGTGAATGACGTGTAATGCTCTCACGACACTATTGTTCAGGTGGGTGAGGCACTAACCCCAAAATCAGCAATGGACTAGTAATTTCTTCCAGACACAGGTGGACTTTTTGACATTCCAAGGATTTCATGGGACAGGTTTAACAAGACATTGTTAATATCACCCTTATTCAGTAAACTTGGGTTCACGGAGAAAGACGACTTCCTTACTAACACACTGGATAAAACTATTTGCAGTCATGTTAAGAGGAAGAAGGCAAGGCTCCTCATCTAAACCAAATCAGAGGCTCACAGGCCCAGCATTACTCATGAGGAGCATGGTTTGTATCATGTTCATGTGGACCATTCCAGAAATAACATATAAGTAGTGAAGGGAGAACTACTCAGCATCAAGGTGGCTGACTAGTGGATACTTCGCCATCTCGACCGCTGCTACAAGGTTGTTGATACTTTTTAATGGTGCCAAAGTGCTTAATTTGACTACACAACCTCTTAAATAAGGGCACCTAGGTGGCTCAGTTGGTTAAGCATCCAACTCTTGATTTTAGCTCAGGTCTCCATCTCAGGGTTGTGAGATAGAGCCCCGTGTCTCATTAAGACTCTTTCTCTCCTCCCCACTTGAGCTCTCTCTTAAAAAGAAAAAAAAATCATAATAACCTCTTAAGTAGAGCTTTCATAAAAATAAATTTGGTCTTCCAGCCTTCGGTTTTAATCAAGGCACCATGTTCCTCCAAATGGAGGAAAAATGATGAGACTAGCATTTTACTTGGTATTCTACTTTCCAGATAGGGGTAAAGATTAGAACAAATTTGCTCCAGAGTCCTTGAAGCAAGTTAGTACTAGGCACTATGCTAATACATGCCTGGAGGCGATGAGGGCTTCTTTGGTGCAGCCCACATTTTCTAACACTGATTCACAGAAACCTTATTGTCTTGATCCCTCCCTCTGGGTTCAACAGCCCAGAAATCATCATCTAGCTCAGCAAAGCACACCATCAACAATTCTACTTCTAGAAAGCAAAGATTGAAATGCCGGGCACATAACCATCAATCAGGAAGCCAAGGTAAGCAGAGAAAGGGGAAGTGGCAAAGGACACAAGCTGAGGAATTCAAATGCTACCATGTCCAGGTGATATCTGTAAAAGACAGACCTAGAGAAAGGGTGAGCCAAGCCAGTAAAATAGCTCTTACCAGCCACCAACATTAATGCAGACATGGGGCGGGGTGATGGCTGTGAGACCTGACCATTACCAAGGAAGGAATGAGGAGACCCACATCTGGTATTCAGTAGTATCTGGTCAGAAGGGAGCACCTTTTGAGCTCATTCCTGCTGCATAGGACATGGCTAGCTGACCCTCAGCTCGAGCATATCAATTAACTTCTTGTTTTCCAAATCTCTAAGATAAGGTGAAAACAGCTGATATTTCAAAAAAAATTCAATGATATGAAAGCCTACAGATCCTACTTTGTTTACTGAGTTTTGGTTTGCTGTTTTTGTTTTGTTTTAAGAAAAATGTGAAATGCTGAAATAAAGAGAAGGACAAATCCATCTTTCTGGTTCACATTTTCAACCTTTTCCTCCTCCCTCTCCCCAACTCCTCCGCATCCACCCTATTCACCCGAACCCAAATACTAACAACATCTCTTTTCTCCAAAGAGCTCAGCCTGTTGGAAAGAAAGTTCGGGCACTATCTATGCAGGTAAGAAGTAATCAGGATGACAAGGTGGGGAAAAAAGAACAGCACCAAGTCAGAGTCCCATTGGCTTCTGCCTGTCCTGACTGGCAAAAGCAGAAAGCAAAGCCTCAAACCAGTTCTCTGACAGGGCCCAATGCCTCTGCAGCACCCCCCGTGTAATTACACACTTGAGTGACTGGACTCTGAAGAAAATTGAAGGCCTGAGCTCCGAACAGCTGCCATTTTCTCTCTCCATCACACCAGCGTGATTACTTGAGAAATGAACAGCCCCGGCTCAAAGCTACTCCAGAATTCTCAGAGGAAATATGGCTCCGTGTTCCAATAATGAGATTCTTAAGGCAAGCGTTACTTACAATCACTCCGCAAAAGGAGCGAGCCGAGCCCCTATATCTTACAAATTAGAATTTAAGAAACCCAGCGACAGTCTTGGACGATCATTACTCTTCTGCTGCTCCAAGGATTCTGGGCTTTGGTCTATTTTTAGTGCAGAAAACTGTTAAGTCCTTAAAAAGGTAATCATAATAAAATGAAAACTCACCATCATTAGCTCCCTAAAAAGGCAAATACACCCCATTTTAGGTCCAAACTGAGAGATTCTTCCACTCCCTCGTTACCCCTTTCTGCCAGAAAGTCTTGTTTTATCCAAATGAGAATTAGCAATCCTTGTATTGAAATAAAAAACAACAACAAAAACAATAACAAAAACCAACTAACTGATCAGAGATTTCTTCCTTCGTTTGACTGAGAAAAAAAAAAAATCAGCAAACTGCCATAGATAAAAGCACTTCTTTGCCAAAACCTGTCACTTAGAGGAGCTAAAGTATTATATAGTGCTGATACATATTTTTTCCTTTCAAATGTATCTTCTGATTTCCCCACCATCTAGCCATTCTAGGGTAGCGAAGGTAATGAACTCTCCCTATAATTACATGTTTTTAAAAGTGGCTATTCTAAAAAAATGTTATATCCTTGAGAGTTAACCAGGCTAGGCATATATGAAGTTGTGGCACTGCTCTTAACCAGAAATGTGAGCTAGTTAGTTTCCCTTTATTCTGAACTATGAAATAAAAAACCACAGTGACGATTTATAGTTTTGTTTTTTTTTTCCCTTCCAAGAAGAATGATGGAATCAAGGTACCAAGAATGCCAATTCCACAAAGGGACAAGCGAGGAAATTCTAGAAGTGAAAGGTACTTTGGTCCCTAAAAAAGACCAACAGACAGTAGCCAGTTGGTTGTTCATGGGGTAGGGACTCTAAGAATAGTCCTATTGTTCTCCGATTCCTAGAACTAACTCAACTGGAAAACTTAGGAGTGAAGGATTTACAAACCATCTTTTAAAATCCTTAAGTTCAAAGTCCACAGAACTTTTATCCATTGGTCAAATGTACATTAATTCTAATCACATTTACTAGTCTCACCTCTATTTGCCACTTTCTACTAATTCTCGTATTATGAGGTTATGGGGACAAAAGCATATATCCATTACCACTACAAGATCTGAGCTTAGGGTTCCATGTAAGTAAAAGAGAAAGGGACCCAAAGAAGTTGCAGAGTAAATTTAAATTTCTTTGGTGGGAGGGGCAGTACTGAAATTTTAACACTACGTTTTGTTCTTAAGTTTGGGGACTTAAGAGCCCTTGCAGATACCCATGGAACAAACAAGAGTTATCATGACAAAGTATACTGGCTATGTAAGAGTACATTTTAAAGCTACTGTCACAAGTGACAGCAGGAATGGGGAAGCACAAGGCATCTCTAAGCAGAGTCAAGAGACAGGAGTTCCTATGCGTGACTGCATACACAATAGCCAGAACAATCTTTTTCCTGACTGGGGCAGGTTCCTTCAGGTCAAGGACAGAGGGAGAGGGTAAGAAAATTGTTCACCGACAACCCAAGCACCACTCATCCCCCAATTACAAAAGACAAGGAGCTTTTCCTCTGACCACAGAACCTCAGAAGGAGAAATGCTTTCTTCACATTAACCATCCTTACAGGTTTTGAAAAGTGGTACTCACAATGAGCATTGTGACCAGAAGATTCTTCTTGGTGACTTGGGCGTGAGAGAAGATATAGTTCAGTACTGCGTTCATGTCACTCTTGTTCTCTTCTCGAAGGGCAAACACGCATTTGTCATAGTGACCTGCAAGCAGCAAAAAGAACTGGTCCTCATCCATTGGGTGAATGTTCACAGTTACCTGCTATTTTTTAATAGGCTTCACCTGATAAGCAGTGAGAGGAAACATCTCAAGAATTTTCTTGGATAAATTTGTACAGAATTGGCAGTGAGGTTTAGTAAAAGAAACGCTGGACTAGGGAGTCCAGCAATCTGGTCTAAGACTGGGGCTCATAACCTAGCTCTGTTACCAATCTCCTTTGTGCTTCTTGGCAAATCACTTTACCTCTCTGAGCCTCATTTTCATCCTGCCCCCCCTCCGCCCCCAAAAAGAGTGGAGGAAAAGTAGGTCTTAGAGACTGGGTGGCTGGTGATAATTCCAACCCCCATCCTTACTCTAAACTCTCTCATTTAGCTTCCTGAAATGATTTCCTTAGCAGAGAGGGTTCTGCAGCTTAAAAAGCTTGATGATCTTTAAAGTCAGCCCCCAGCTTGAGTTTCTGGTTTCATGTTTGACTCACTGAAAATGTTTCACCCTACCTATAAGGAACAGTTTTAGCTCAAAAATAAAACCATACTAACCTGTCAATATCTCTAAGAGGGGACGGTTGCTACCTCTGAAATCAACATTTTCCCCTGTGAATACATCAAACAGCTAAGCAATGCCTAGGCTTCCAAATCCAAACTAAGGCAGAGATCAAGGAGAACCCTGAATTAAGTCAAAAGGTCTGTAGGGAGGGTATGGTTATGCATATTTTCACTGGCCCTTCATAACGCCACCAGGGGCAGGTTAGTTCTAGCCAGGAAAGCTATGCTTTGCAACAGAAGCATAAGCTTCAGCTTTACTATAGTGATATCCACTGTGGGATACAATATTCAGTTCTTCAGAAAACAGCTTACCTCAGAATTAAATTTCCAAGTAAAGGAGAATTAGTGTTCGAAAAGTCTCAAGGTCAGAATTTTATGAAATCATGAAAATACTAAAGGATTAATTACCTCAGTTCAGATTCCATGTTAAGTTACAAACCAGAACAGTTCGACTGTAATAGCATGGATTCCTAGAATACTGAGCACATTCAGTCAGGGTTAACTTGGCTGTGTTTTAAATATTAGAGACTGACATGAGGTTTTTTGTTTTTTGGTTTTTTTTCTTCCCCAAAATGAAACTAAATGTATTTGAATAACAGTGGGCTACAATATTTAGGAGCTGAAAATTTCCTATAAGACCCATTGAGAACAAATAGAGGCCATTTAAGAACTGGTTGGCCTATACATATTCATGCTTTCTCCGACCAAGACAGCTGGGAAGAGACAACAGAAATATGTCTTGGTAAAGGGATTTACTAGGACCAGGAGAAATAAAAAGACTATTTACCCAGGGAAGAGACAGCAAAGACCCTAAGCAGAAAGAAAGCAATGATACCGGTTGTTATCTTTTTAAAAAATTTTTATGGCGAAACATATATGCAGAAGAATAAACACCCTGGTAACTACCATCTATCTTAGAACATTTTTAATGATCTTTGAAGGATCCTACGTGCTCCCCTCAGAAACAACTGCTAAGCTGAATTTTATGTTACTCATTCTTTGACTTTTCTTTACATTTATTCTATTTATCTCTCAATGTTACGTTCTTGAAATTTATCCTTTTGTTCCTATGTGTAACTTGGTTCATCTACTTTCACTGTACAGTAATCCATGTAGGAATATACTAGAATTCAATTATCTATCTACTTGTCTAAGTTCTAATTGTTTCCTGTCTTTTTCACTATTATGAACAATGCTACCACGAGTAGGCCTTATACGTAAGAGTTTCTCTAGAGTCTTATTATCTAAGGGTAAATTGCTAGGTTGAAGAGTTTTTTGGTTTTTTTAAGATTTTATTTATTTATTTGACAGAGAGATAAAACTAGAGAGCACAAGCAGGGGGAAAGGCAGAGGGAGAGGGAGAAACAGGCTCTGCACTGAGCAGGGAGCCTGATGTGGGGGGCTTGAACCCAGGACCCTAGGATCATGATCTGAACCAAAGGCAGATGCTTAACCATCTGAGCCATCAAGGCGCCCGGTTGAAGAGTATTTTAAAAAGTTCAACTCTATTAGGTTCTGCCGAACTTTTCCAAAGTGGTTTGTACTTTCGAAATTTGCACTGTCACTTATAGAAGCTGTAGAAGATGATCTGACTTTGTAATTTTTGCCAGACTCATTTTTCCTCACATTTCTCTAATTGCTAATGAGCTTGAACGTCTTTTCATACATTTGTGGATCATTTGTATTCTCCCTTTTGTGAATTATCTTTTGCCCATTTTTCTATGAGGTTGTCTTTTACTAACACCCTTTGTTAGGTGCAGGTTTTGTAAATAGCTTCTCCCACCTTGTGGCTTATTTTTCAGTCTCTTTTAGGGATCTTTTCATGAATAGAAGCTCTTAAGTGGGGTCAAAATAATCAACTTTTTCCTGCATAGTTTGCCCCTTGCATGCCTTCTATGACAAAATCTTCCCTACCTTGAGGTCATGAGATTATTCTCCTAAAAATTTAGTAGTTTTGCCTTTATAGAACATGTTTAAGTCTTTAATTTTAATTCATCTGGAACTGATTTCTGTGTATATGATTTAAGGTAGGGATCCAGTTTCTTTTTTGGTTTTGTAAATAAATAAGACATTGCAGTAGTATATCATTTCCTGAAAAGTTTATCCTTTGCTCATGATCTATAATGCCTGTTGTGTTATAATGTAAATTTTCATATATGTGTGGACCTGTTTCTAGGCTGTTACATTCCATCAGTCTATTAATCTGTCCCTACACTAGTATCATAATCTCTTCATTAATATGAGTTTATATTAAATCTTGATATTTGACTGGACAAATCCCCCAACCTTGTATTTCTTTAGGAGTGTCTTGGTTATCGTCAGACTTATCTTTCATGTACATTTTAGAATTAGCTTGACAAATTCCATGGATATTCCCTACTAGGATTTTTGCTGGAACATCGACGAATCTATAGATGAATTCAGGGAGAACCAATACTTTGTAAGTATATATTAATCTAAGACTGTGATATTTATTTAGATCTTTATTATTGTTTACTCATTATAATTTTCTTCCAAAGAGGCTTGTACATTTTTTGTTAGACTTATTCCTTAGTATTCCATATTTTGGGTTGCTATTTTAAATGGCCTACTATTCTAAACTGCTCTTCCAAACAACTGTTGTACTATAGAGATATACAAAATTCAAAACATACATTGGATTTTATTTATTGACTTTTGCATTTGACAACCTTGTTAGACTTTAATTCTAATAATAAATATGTGGATAATTTGAGGTTTTTCAGGCAGACATCATATCTAATAGTGGCAGATATATTCCCTACTCCTTTCTAGTTCTCATACATTTAAGTGCTTTTTATCTTACTGCACCAGCTCAGACATTCCATATGATGCTAAATAGCAGTGAGAGCCGGTGCCCTTATCTTACTTCTACCTTAAAGGGTATGCTCTCAACAATACTTTTAATTTTACCAGTATGCATAAGGTTTCCTATGGATTTTTTTCTGGGGGAACTTTACATGTTTAAAGAAGTTCCATTTTATTCATCATTTGCCAAGAGTTTATTTATCATGAATGAATATTAAATTCTGTCAAATGTTCCCCCCCCATATCTTTAGATGACCATGGTTCTTCCTCTTTGAATCTCCTAGATGATAAATTACAGTAGTTGGTTTTTCCAATATTAATCAAGCTTGTAGTAGTGGGATAAAGACACTTTGGTTGTGATGTATTATTTTATACATTGCTGGATTTCGTTTGCTAATTTTCACTTGAGTATTTTTGCTGTTTACGGGTGGCACAGCCACCTTCTCAAAGATGCAAAAGAAAGCAAAACCTGTAAGAAAACGTTAAGTAGTATTTCAAATTCTTATGATGTTTCACTGCCACCTTGTGGCAGGAAGCAGTATCAGCAGCACGCCGCTTTTAAAATCCCAGCTAGAGGTGTTTCACATTTAGAGACTTTATACATCATTTAATGAAGCTCTTCAGAGAAAGCCAGGGATAAATTCCACTGAAATGATACACTGAAAAGTAGTGGAAAATCTGAGCCCTTTTCAGATGACTGTGGCTCAATCCGTGGATTAGCTGCCAAGAGGCAAGCTCTTCAGATAGAGTTTTTCAATTTCAGCCTGGTCATGACTCAACCAACTCTCGCTAAACAAGGTCAAGATGACATCAACAGGGAATACTAATCTCTGCTAGAAAAATTATCGCCACTCTTTTCCAGAAGCACTACCAGAGTCACAATCTCATCAAGCTGTGTTTTGTTATCCTTTCTTGGGCACTAGTGGGATATGGAGGTTTAGTTTTTAAGGAAAGGGTGACAGGAGGACGAGTTTTGTTCATGTCCGGGTGTTAGTGACAGGGAGAACTGGCTCAGCGGCTGCACAGTCCTACAGGGAAGCCTTTTCAGAAACAGTCCTCAGGAACAGGCTTACCGTTCTGGAACTGGGTCTCTACTCGCAGGTACTGCCGCAGCAGATCCATCACCACAGCCTTCATGTGGCCCCGGATGCCACTTCGGTACCTAGGCAGCCGGAAAAAAAGTCTCCACTGAAAAACCCTATAGACCGACACGATTAAATAACAGACTATTTAAATAATAAGTCCAGAGTCCAGGTTCACTTTCTAGATTTCCTACTGCACCGCTTTCCCTCTGAATTCTAGGGCAGGGCAGGGGCCAGCCTAAAATCAACTAACTGGATCAAGTTAAATTCTAAGCCTCAGATATCTCTCTATAGACAAGGTTTTGTTTTTGTTTTTGCTTTTTTTAATTAAGAGAGAGAGAAAAAAGGAGGACAAAACAAACCCCCCAAACCACTTGCTAGCCCCACCTAACAGCACTCTGATTCAGTTCCCACTGCTAAGTAGGAATGATCACTACACTCCTGAAATGGCTAAGGGCTATCTGAAAAATTTATGAGCATCTCAAAGTTGAAAATGTTCTGTCAATGTTCCTTCAGTCCAACAGTTGGCTCCATAAGCTAAGAAGAATGAATGTCGTACTCAACCCTATGACAGAAGAAAAATCGGGATTTTTATCAAAATTGCAAGGAAAAAGAAAGCGATGAAATTTCTGTGACTTAATACTCAACAGAATGATGCAGACTAGAAAGAAGTCATCAGGAATATTTTAGCTCACAATTCTAAGATACGTAGAAGATACAAGGTATTTTCTAAGATACAAGTGCTAGTTTCTCTAGTCAAACCTGAGGTAAATCTCTTGGTGACCACTTAGAAGAAAGGAATCTTTCTTCTGGAGTTACATGTAACTACCTCTGTACCAGCTGGACAATGCTCTGGGTGTTCATGAAGAAGACTTCCCGCTCAGATTTCCGGTTCAATGTAGCTGCATGGCTATCTAGGATGTTGGCAATCTAAAGCAGAAGAAAGAGGAAAAAAATGAACCCAACCCAACAAAGGGACCCAAAGTATTAGCCTTTGTAGGATCGCCACTAGTAATCTCAATATAACACAATCACGTCTATCTTTAATGTGTTGGGAACAGCTGGATGTTACTGGGCTTAGTTTTAGAGGCTTGTGTTAAATGAGCAACTTTTCTTTCTTTTCACCCTTTCCCAGATGAACTAATGAGTGTATCACAAAAGCTACCACCCTACCAGAGGCCCTTGATAGGAAGGATATACTCATGGTCATGGTCCGTACTTTATCCCCTACTTGCCTAGCTTAACTCCCTAATGTAAATTAGCAAAGGATAAGTAAGGAGCATGCTGCCGGTGTGGTAAGGAAGTCGTTGCTAATAAAACTACAAATATCCCTCTACTTTACATTCACAAAATTCCTCTGATTAGAGCACAGGCCCAAGAATAAACCTCTATGAAATACATCGCCAATAAGTTTTCCTCATAACCACAAACACTTTACATTTTACATCTAGTTCTTTTGTTATTAGGCTTATATCCTGAGACACTTTTGTGAAGGGCACAACACTCAAGACTGCAAAAGCACAAGCTCCAGAGAAAGGATCCAACCAGGAAGGAATCTTACAACGTGAACTCCAGAACTGGTAGCTAGTAGAGAATGACAGTGTCACTCTCTAAATACCTGCTGGCTGGGAAACTGACAGAGGACTGATGTGATGTTGCTAGCGTACTGAGCCATTTCCTTCTTGATAGACTTCTCCACGTTGGGGGGAATACGGCCAGAGACACTGGTCATGATATCTTGCAATTCTAGGAGGGGCAAGGAGGGATCTCTGAGGGTCTTCATCAACCGCTCTACCCAGTCTTTTACCTGAGAAGAAAGTAATAAAATAAGATCCAGACAAAATTAACACAATCCCTCAAAGAAAGTGCTATATCTGAATTCAGTGCCATACAGTATTTACTGTGAAACTCTAATACAGGCATCTAACACTGCCCTTTTTTCCCTGGTTTAAATCCCAATTAAATGTGAAGTCAGTAACACAGATAAGAAGCAAGGATTTAAAGACTTCAAATCCCATAAATCAAGGTCTCAGGCCAAACAACTTTCTTTCCCTCCCTCTAAATCCTCATGTGATTTTTAAACTATCTTGGAGAACAGGTACCCTATTTGTACATTCTTTCCCCAACAGAAGTGATTCGTACCCTGCTGCTAAAAAAAGGATCTGGAAGGCAGTATCCATTCATTACGTTGACCAGATTATCCAGGACATAGTGGAACACTCGATGGAGCTTCTCGCCTCTGAGGGCTGTGCTCTGGATCCGTGGTAGACTACCCGTGTGAAGCTCAGCCTGCCAATGCCAAAGAGAGAGCAAGTCACCCACTACCTTCTATGCAGCTTACACACACACCACTGCAACTCAGATTCATCATTCACAATCAAGAAGTCCCTTTATTGTACGCAGCTACAAGAAGAGAAGTCAGTGCACGGAGTGTCACGAAGAAATCATAGAATCTTAGCATCGTAGTAATTCTTGCGAAGTCTAATTCCATAACACTATAGGCATAAATAGAAGGCAGGAGATCAGAGGGAAAGAAGCTTAAGAAAACTAAGCACTGAAATCATCTGCCCCTCCAAGCTACCCCTACCATGTAATCAGCTCTTGGAGAGCAAAATTAAAAGTACCTTCCTACTCACCTGTTGGACCTTGCTGGGGTTGTCCAACTGCATTTTGGCTATTACGCAGCCAGGGTCAAGAGCTGCTCCAGGCCGTTTGACATAATGGATACAGCCAGACTCTGCAGCTGTTAAGGTCATTACCATCTTCATCACCTATAATGAAAAAAATAAAATTAAAGAGTTTACCCTCTCTTTACACAGATGAATGATTTAGAGAAGCTAGTTTTTCCCTCAGCATCTAAGTCATACTAGCTCTAAATCAGTCCAGAAAAATGAAACCTGAAACCTCTAAGAGCATACAGGAAGGCAATTAGAAAATCTCTCAGGACCTAGTTTTAGGGATTAAGGACAGCTACTGACATCTCCTGTTTCTAATGTTTAAACTGATTTTGCCATAGTGTGTGTGTGTGTGTGTGTGTGTGTGTTTTAAGATTTTATTTATTTGAGACAGAGAGAGAGACAGACAGACACACACACACCGTGTGAGAGGGAACACAAGCAGAGGGAGTGGGAGAGGGAGAAGCAGGCTTCCCACCAAATGATGAGCCCGATGCAGGATCCCAGGACCCTGGGATCATGACCTGAGCCGAAGGAAGCTGCTTAATATGACTGAGCCACCCAGGTGCCTCTGTTTTACTTGTTTTATTCTTAGACTGATTTACAATTTAGCCTCCTCATACCCATGGATTTAGGTGCTCAGTCTGTCCACCTTAGATTCCCATGCCAAAACCTGAGAGTTATTCTTTACTCCTCTTTCTCCCTAACCCAATTATCGAGGCCAGCCAAGGACCTCTTCTAAATATCTCTCAGAAATCTTCCTCTCTTGCCATCTCTTTGGTTTAGGCCCTCACCATGTCTGGCCTAGAGTACTTGAAAAATCTCCCAGCAGAATACCCTACCTGCTACACACCTTCAACAAGGTCACTAAATGCAATCATTCTAGAGTCCAAATCTCAGTGTGTCACTCTTCTGTATAAAATCCTTCAGGGACTCCTCACTGCCTCCAGGATAGTAGCAACATCTTGGTATGTCTCATAAGGTCCTTCATGACCAAGTTCTGATTACTTATTTAGCATCTTGGCTTGCCACTTCCCATTTAACCTTAGTCCATTCTCAAGCAGTACAATATGCCCTTGCAGTTCCCTAAATATACTACACTCTCTTCTGTGCCTTTGCACACTTCCCTTTCCACATTTACCGTGCCCTTCTTCACCTGGTATATTACTATCTACCTTTCAAAAGTAAGATCGAAGTCCTCTCTCTTTCAGAAGTCCTCCCCTACTACCCATCACATAAACCAGCTGCACCCCAATCTGGGTTAAGTGGCCCCTGAACTCTGTGCTTAGCTCGCTCAGAATCCATATTTCATTACTTGTCTGTTTTGCGGCCCCACTCCACCTATCATATTTTTTTCTGTATAACCTGCACTTAGCATGATTCCTGACTCAGTAAGTGCCGCTGCTCAGTATCTATCTTGGGAGGAAGAGATTCCTCATCTGTCAAAGAAAAACTGTGAGCTTCTTGTTATTTTTATTTATTTTTAAAGATTTTATTTATATGACAGAGAGAGATCACAAGTAGGCAGAGAAGCAGGTAGGGGTGGGGGAAGCAGACTCCCCGCTGAGCAGAGAGCCCAATGTGGCACTCGATCCCAGGACCCTGAGATCATGACCTGAGCCGAAGGCAGAGGCTTAACCCACCGAGCCACCCAGGCGCCCCTCTTACTTGTCTTTAAAATTGTATTCCTAAGCCAATTAAACCAACTAATGCTTTTTACTTTCTATTTCTTTTCTGTTACTCTTCAGTCTTAGTCCACCCCAGCACACACTCTTCCTATCTTCCCTTCCATACTCTGAGTGTCCCGTCCCCACCCTGACCTCAATCTCAGCGTAGCACTGGCCAGCAAACACATGGCCTCCATCCTCCACAATGTACTGGATTAATTTCCCAGCAGAAGGTGAGCGCAACACAGAAGGGTCATTTTCCTTCTCAAACACACAGGTCTTATTGCCGATTGTGATGCGATACCTAGGAGATAAAGAGGAGTATGTAAGCCAATAAAGCACCTTGGGTTGCAAAAGAGAATGATAGAATGATGTCAATCTTAAATAAAAGAAAAACACAACACATACATACACGCAAACACACACAAGCCAAAACTGGAAACTTTACCTATATACACACGGTCGCACAGAACACTCATTTTCTCTTTGTTGGCAATGCCAAGTAACCAAAACTTCCTTCAATATGGGTCAGATTAAATAAATTATAGTACATCCATACAATGGAATACTATATGACCATTAAAAATAATAGACACCTCTACTTTAAAAAAACAAACATGAAGATGATGACGATATAATAGCGGCTTACTTGAACTCTTACTACGTACCAGGCAATGTTCTGAACATTTTACATGTACTAATTCATTTCATTGACACAACAACACTAAATGACTGGTGGTAAACAGGCTATAATCTATGTTATATCTATAACAAATCTATAATAAAAAAAAAGAAGTGCAGAACAGTGTCTAAGGGTTATTTTTATTTGTGAATGTAGTCAGAAGAAAAACACAGTATGTACATATACATAAATTACACATATAAAACTTCTGCAAAAATAAACTGTTAATGGTGGTTGCTTAAAGAGAGGGAAACTTATTTTTCATGGCCTACTCACACTGGAGGGGCAGAGAAACAATGTTTTTAACTGTAAACACTTTTGTATTCCTAAAATTTTTGTTAAGTACATGTACTATCTTTTTGTTTAAAAAAGAATACCCAAAAAGACCTTGAAAAAGCCCCAGAGCTAGTGATTACCAAGAAGGAAAGTTGCCACAAAGACCAGCAAATGGCCCACACACAGCCCCTTACCTATCCACTTCCTCCTTCATGTACGTAGTATAACTGCTGCCATCATAGGACAGGAGCAGCCCTCCATCACTCAGCCGATGCACATCTACTTCTACGCATGAACCATTCATGATCACCACATAGGAGTTAGGGGACTGCCGCGTCACCTGCAGGAAATGAGAACCAGAAGGGACAAGTCAGTGTGTCCCTCCAAGTGGAGCCCCAGAAAAAAAATGTCACTACCTCAAAAATATAGGTAAGAAACATCTCCCAGAGAAGAAGGTGCTCTTAGCATCAGTGTCTGTGGGCAGGGCTCAGTCCTGCTGCAAGCTAATAGGGCAACCTTAGATGCTTTCCCCTAGTCTGGTTGTTCTCAGACTCCTATGTCACATTAAAGAACACTGAAACATTTTTATAGAAACATCAAATACTACTTTAGGCTACTGACACAAATAATGACAGCAATTTCACTAATACCCTACCCTGAAGTAAACCAAACATTTCCCCCATCCCTTAACCTAAAGAAAGCAAGATAACAAAGAAAAACAAAAAGTAAGGTGTAGTTTTCTGTGGGGTTCGGCATACCTTAAGTACATATTTGACTCCCCCATAGATAAGTTCAACATCTACTGTATTCAGAAGCGTATGCGCAGGAAGGACTTGACCCCTGAAAGAACAAAAACATAAGTCATATTTACTTCTAGAAAGTTCCAGAAGTTTGTCAGGAAATCTCAAAGGTTATTAATGGTAGCACTTCCTGGACTATCAAGACTGGAAACAGCCTAAAGGACCATCAGTAAAGGACTGATATATGAATTATGAAAAGGCCCTATAATGATACATTATACAGTCATTAAAAAGAAAGCAGAAGGCTTTTATGTATATATTTTTTAGTTTACTTATTGATAATTTCTACACCCAGTGTGGGGCTTGAACTCATGACCCTGAGATTAACAGTTGCATGGTCTACTGACTGAGCCAGCCAGGCACCCAGAAAGATGGAGGCTTTTATGTCCTAATACAAACTACTCTCCAAAATACACTATTTAGTGAAAAAAGCAAGTGAAATTGTGAACAGCTCCAGAGTATGCTACCATTTGTGTTTCTAAAAAAATAAGGGGTGGGAAGAAATAAATATTACATGTACATGCTTATATAAATTTAAAATATGTCTGGAAGGTTACAGAAGAACTGATAATATGAGTTGACACAGTGGAAAAAATTAGGTGGTCAAAGAACAGAGGTAAGAAGGAAATTTTCACTACCTTTTTGTGCCTTTTGAACTTTGAACCATGTGAATATATTACTTGTTATTAAAATAAAATTGGGCGCCTGGGTGGCTCAGTTGGTTAAGCGACTGCCTTTGGCTCAGGTCATGATCCCAGACTCCTGGGATCGAGTTCCACATCAAGCTCCCACCTCCATGGGGAGTCTGCTTCTCCCTCTGACCTTCTCCCCTCTCATGCTCTCTCTCACACACTCTCTCTCTCTCAAATAAACAAAGAAAATCTTTTAAAAAGAAAGAAAGAAAATTAAACTTTAAAAAAAAGAGAGAGAAATGCCCCAGTAAAATCAACCCCCATCTACTGTTATCAACTGGGACCTCATTTGGGGTAGTAAAAGAAAAAAAAAAAAAATTGGCCATGGCTGGGTTCAAGCAAAAGGGAAGGCCATTGCCTCAGAGGGAAACATTATCAAGAAAGACTTCTGACAAGAGAAAGCGGGAGTCAGTGATAAAGCAAGTGAGGCAAGATGTTAATAACTGGTGAATCCGGGTAAAGAATACATAGAAGTTGTACGATTCATGCCACTCTTTTTTAAAACAAATTACTTCAAAATACAAGTTGGAAAAATAAATAAAAAATAACTAACATTAAAAAGATGGAGGGAAGTTTGCAGAGGAGATTACGCATGACACATATGTACACTGGCAGGGAAGCCATTTAACTAATTTAGAGATTACATGGTGAGGAACAGATGTAAGTAAAACTGGACTGGTAAAAAAGGGGTCAAAGTATATAGGGAGTTGAAAGTCACACTGAGGGATTTAGATTTAATACACGAGGGTAATGTGAGCTGCTGAAGGTTTTAGTGCATGAAAGCAACACAATGAAAGATACCTATCGTAAGACTTGAATAACTGTGCAATCTCAGTTCAATTTTTAAAATTTTGCTTCTCCCTTTCAGACACCTTAAAAGAAAGCTGATATAAGTCTAACAACACAGAAGGAAATAAAGTGCCTGTGATTAAAGTGCTTTAAAATGATTAGCCCCTTGGGCCATTCCTCCAGGGACTCAAAGGCAGAGCTTAGTCTCTAGAACCAGAGTTAGAAATTAGTTTAGCCCCATATGGCCTGATCCTCCAGTTGCAAGACTCATGAGGTCATCCTGAATATCAGCCTCAATTACGAATTTCTGAAAGGTGTTACAGGTAATATATGAAATATTCAGGGTTTGATTCTAGAGAGAAACACCAGATTTTCATCACAAGGGTGGGTTTCGAGAGATTTAATACTTGTACAGGAGAAAATGCTTATTTTAGCTGAATTCGTTTTTAAAAAGCAACCCCACTCTGGGGCACCTGGACGGCTCAGTTGGTTGAGTGTCCAACTCTTGGTTTTGGCTCAGGTCCAGATCTCAGGGTGATGATCTCATGGTTGTGAGATCAAGCCCTGCATTAAGCTCCCTGCTTTGTGGGGAAAATGCCTGAGATTCTCTCCCTCTGCTCTCTCTCTCAAATGAATGAATGAATGAATGAATAGCAACCCATTCTAACTGTGGTAGAAGTTAATATATAGAATCTAAAGTTAGGGTCCCAAAATAATTTGCCATAAAAACTTCCACATCGGGGTCATCCGGGTGGCTCAGTCGGTTTAGCATCTGCCTTCAGCTCAGGTCGTGATCCCAGGGTCCTGGGATAGAACCCTGTATTGGATTCCCTGCTCGGCAAGGAACCTACTACTCCCTCTCCCTCTGCCTGTTTGTGATCTCTGTCAAATAAGTAAATAAAATCTTTAATAAAAATAACTCCCACGTCAGGGCGCCTGGGTGCCTCAGTCAGTTAATCGTCTGACTCTTGGTTTCGGTTCAGGTTATGATCTCAGGGTCATGAGATTGAGCCCCAAGATGGGCTCCATTCTCAACAGGAGTCTGCTGAGATTCTCTCCCTCTCTCTCTCTGTTCCCCCACCGCACTTGCTCTCTCTCTCTAAAAAATAAACCTTTAAAACCAAACCAAACCAAACCTCCCCCACCTCCATGATCACCGAGTAATAGGTAGCATTCACAAGCCGTAGGAATAGAAGAATAAATCGATCTTTTTTTTTTTTTTAAAGATTTTATTTATTTATTTATTTATTTATTTATTTGACAGACAGAGATCACAAGTAGGCAGAGAGGCAGGCAGAGAGAGAGGGGGAAGCAGGCTCCCTGCTGAGCAGAGAGCCGGATGCGGGGCTCGATCCCAGGACCCTGAGATCATGACCTGAGCTGAAGAGCCTCTGCCTTTAACCCACTGAGTTAAAGTGCCTTTAACCCACTGAGCCACCCAGCCGCCGCCAATAAATCGATCTTTGAAGCAGGACTACTGGTTAACATGCCCATGAGAAACAAAGCCTACCTTTCTAAGGAGTGAAGGAAATTGGAGATGCTATTCCGCAGGCTCACGTCTGCCACGTGGAGAGCCCCACATACAACTCCCAACATGGTGTCAGGTCGCTCTGCCTGAAGGAAAGAAAAAGAAGGCAGATCAAAAGCATGGTCACTTAGCACCATGGCTTCTCAACTTAAATCAGGTCCAAATTCGCTCTGAGG
Source organism: Lutra lutra (assembly GCF_902655055.1). Taxonomy (NCBI): domain Eukaryota; kingdom Metazoa; phylum Chordata; class Mammalia; order Carnivora; family Mustelidae; genus Lutra; species Lutra lutra. The sequence goes on from NC_062293.1 coordinate 36,943,146, forward strand.
AAACAGCTAGCATTGAGAACCTCTATCCTTATTACTCAACTGATATTTGAGATAAAAACACATTAATTTTAGAACTTGAATAGAGGCAAGGGTGCGTAGGTGGCACAGCTGGCTAAGTGTCTGACTCTTTGTGTTAGGTCAGGCCTTGATCTCAGGGTTGTGAGATGAAGCCCAACACTGGGCTTCATGCTCAGTCTGGAATCCACTTGAGATTCTCTTTCCCTCTTCCTGCCCCCCTCCCTGACTTGTGCTCTCTCGCTCTAAAATGAATAAATCTTTTTTTTTAAATTAAGATTTTATTCATTTATTTATCAGAGAAGAGAGACAGTGAGAGAGGGACCACAAGCAGAGAGAGCGGGAGAGAGAAAAGCGTGCACCCCACTGAGCAGGGAGTCTGAAGTGGGGCTTTATCCCAGGACCCTAGGATCATGACCTAAGCCAAAGGCAGATGGTTAATGACTGAGCCACCCAGGCACCCCTGAATAAATCTTTAAAAAAAAAAAAAAATTGAATAGAGGCTTCATTTGAATAGAGAGGAAAAACTCTATTCTCCCTAAGGATTTCCACTGAACTCATCAGAGAGGAATTCAACAACAAGATTTTGTCATAAATGAATTAAAAAAAGGTACAAGGATCTGGATAATGATAATCTCAAAGAAATATGGTACATAATCAAAATTTGGACCTTTAGATAATTTAGATGAATCTAATGATTTTACATACAGTCTTATTTAGAACAGCCCAGTGATTCAGAAACAAGGGGTAACCGCTGATTTAAATGAGACCCCCTCATCAGCACTTGATAGATGGACGTAAAAGCTGGTAACTCTGAAGTAGACTTAACATCAAATGAGGATAGACGTATTTCAATCCCTGGATGCCTCTCTTCAAATACACCCCTGCAAGTATTACTAGAACCCATAAAATGACCAGGTAACACAGGCACGAGGACTCCGTGGTGCTAAAATTACACTGACTCCTAGTTTTTTTCCAAGTAGATCAAGCATCATTTACATTAGAATCAAATACATTTTCTCTAGTGACATGGACTGATCACACCACAACCCTGTAAAAACCCAGTCCCCAAAACTGTTTGGCAAGTGGGAAAACACAGACCTGTACTTTCTCTGCTATCAGTCTGTCCAGCCAGCCAGTGTCTATTCTATTCAGCTGAAAGCTTTCAGTCTCCAACAATTTGATGAGGTATTCAACTGTAGTTCGAAAGTCACCCCGAATAGATAGCTCCTTCAAAGCCACCACCATGTTTCTGGGAGAAGAACAGAAGCAGATCTGTTTCAGCCGCAAACATTTACATGTTTTTCAATCATTTTAAAGAATCGTTTCGATCCTTTGGAGTCTTAGGAGGGACAAACAAATGAGGGTGCACATGTAAGTGTGCTCATTCACATGCTTTCCAGACAAGGGAATCTGTAAGTCAGTAAATTTAGGAGTCCTGACTGCTATTAGCATAAGAGCATCAGAAAATCACACAAATCATTACGTAGAATACAGAACAAATTATGTGCAAACCACCCTCCGTTTTCACTTATTGGGTTTCCATCATTTCTGGCTACCTAGGATTAGGATATAATTCTCCCCTCCTTACACCTTATTTTATTAAAGTATATTTTACATATAATAAAATACATTTAAATATACTGTTCGATACACTTTGACAAATGCTAAAACTTTAATTAGGTTCCCAGACAGTGAGGCAACTGGTTGGGTAAAGCCTGACCCTGCATGTGAGAGTGTTTTTTTAAGCTACATTTTAGACATCTGTGGAAGAAACTGCTCATTACTTTTTTTATTTCCCAATACAGCATAAAATGATCTAGTTTTAACAAAATTAGTTTTTTTCCTGTATATTTCTGCCCAGTGTCTAACTTGCACGGGGTAGGTTCTTACTTCCACAAATATTTAATTAGGTACTTCGGAGACTCAAAACACATTATTAGACTCATAAGGGAAAGAGAATATAGATACAATAACCCTTTTAATATATATGGTGGAATATCATAAATGCCAGTAGAGATATAAGCAAAGTGCTGGAGTAGGTTTAGGAAGAGAGAAAATCCCTCTCCCCATGGTTTCGTGAAGAATGTGGAATCTGACATGGGATAAAAGTACAGGCGGGATTAGGACTATGATGGGAATATCATTCCAATGGTCCAGGCATTCCCTCAGCCTAGAAAATTATTCTGTTTCTCACCTCCCTCCCCTTCTCCACACCCTCTTGGTCTGGCTTATTCCTATATGCTACTCAGCCGCCAGTCTAGAGGTCACCTCCTTCAGGGAAACCTTCCCTGACCCTCTTTCAGCTGAGTCAGCTGACTCAGCTGTATGTTCCTGTAACACACTGATGTAATCCCACTATCATAAGCAACATTTGCTACATTGAGTTTTGTCACTTATTGCCCGTCTTCCTGTGGACTATAACACTCCACATTAAAACAGAGATTTTAACCTGGATCCTCATTATGTTGCCATAACCAACAGATATTAAAAAAATATCTGATGAATGTAGTGAATAAAAGAATGGACAGAGGAAATAGCAAGAACAAAGAGAAAGAGGGACAAAAACATGGGTTATGTTCAGGGAACATTATGACTGAAGCAGAGGATATGAGGACAGGAACCAGTGGCAAAGCCACTTATCGAACAAATATTGACTGAGTACGTACAATGTTCAGGGGAATCAATAGCAACAAAGCATGCATGGTCCTGTTCTCATGGTATCTGGATTACCATCTATGGGAAATAATGCTGAAAATGGGCAGTGAGGCTATTCTGGAGGATAAGAATATGAGCACCAAGCTGAAGAATATAGATCTAATGTTATTCAGAGAGGAGAAACAAACTGAGGTGAGAATGAACTTCTGGCATGTTGTCAAGAAGCAAGCTTATTATAGAGACCATGTATGTCTTAAAGGTTTTATTTATTTATCTGAGAGAGAGCACATGTGAGTGTGTTCAAGGGTGTGAGTGTGCGGAAGGGGGAGCAAAGTGCGGGAGGGGGATCTCAAGCAGACTCCCCGCCCACCACAGTGCGTGACGTGGGGCTCGATCCCAGGACCCTGACATCATGACCTGGGCTGAAACCAAGAGTCAACTGAGCCACCCAGGCACCCTTGAGACCATATTTTTAATGTGCTGAAAGTTAACCCAGTTAGCTTTACACTGTAGAGGAATGTACAGATCAGGTCAGAAGGTAAGGAGCAAGGCTTCTGAACCAGATTAGAGGACATGGCCTGTAGAAAATACTCAGCAGTCTCCTTCATTAAATCTGGACACCCAAATATCATCAGAGGCCTCTCTGGGAATGGGAATGAGTAAGGCTGAATGGGTGGGGGCTGGATGAACAAGAGAGTTCATGTTTCCTCTAAAAGCAGCAGCCATACAAACAGCCTCAGTTAACTTCTGCCAAGTGGAATATAAAACCACTGTTGTCATTATCATCCCATTTTTAAGAGAAGGCAGAAATCCATATATCTATTTCAATCTCCCAACTTCTAAATACTGGCAATTTTTTGAAAATTAACACTCTGCAAGCCAATCAAAACACATCTGTGGCTGTGACTAGTCGGCAAGCCACCAACTTGTAAGCTCTAGTGTAAGCTTTCTTCACTTTGGCAAAGCGGGATATGGCTGCGAAAGAAAAGGGCAGCTTTATAGCAGATGGTTTTACTGGTAGTGTTACTTTAATTCTGAAAAACTTTACTTCCAGTTTTGAATAAATGGGAAGAACAGAAGAGAGCAAAACAGAGAAAAATTAAGAGTTCCCTACTTCTAAATAAGTTATTAAAAAACCAATATTATTGGGGCGCCTGGTGATTCAGTCGTTGGGCATCTGCCTTTGGCTCAGGTTGTGATCCCAGGGTCCTGGGGTCCTGCATTGGGCTCCCTACTCTATGGGAAAACTGCTTCTCCCTCTCCCACTCCCCCTGCTTGTGTTCCCTCTCTCGCTGTGTCTGTCCAATAAATAGAAATCTTAAAAAACAAAAACAAAAAAACCCTCAACATTCTTAATAAATACTCTTGATTACACAGTCCATGTGTTCAGTTTAAAGGTCAAAGAAATGATTATAAATGCATGGTATAAGAAAACAGACAACGATGGGGCGCCTGGGTGGTTCAATCAGCTAAGCGTCTGCCTTTGGCTCAGGTCATGATCCCGGGGTCCTGGGACTGAGTCTCACGTTGTGCTACTTGTTCAGTGGGGAGCCTGCTTCTCCCTCTGCCTGCCACTCCCCCTGCATGTGCTCGCTCTATCTCTCTTTTTCTCTGACAAATAAATAAATAAAATCTTAAAAAAAAAAAAAAGAATATAGAAAAAAATAGTACTAGTTCAATTTTTGATAGATATTCTAAAATATCTGAAGTGTAAATTATCTTCTAGAGTCCTACTTTTCAGGAAAGCAAAATTGATTTTAATATTTTATGTTTAATTAATAAAATAAAATATTCAATATTTACATTTAATAGATGTTTATTATATTTATGTTTAATATATTTATATTTAATGTATTTCTATTTTATGTTTAATATATTTATATATTAGTAACACTATAGACAAGTTACATGTGTACAAGCTGTGTGTACAGTTCATAGTACACTGAGGACTCTTATGTAAACAATGTGGAGAGTTCCCTTATTCGTTTTCATGTAAAAAGCAGTTTAACTTTATTATTTTAAATTAAGACTGTAGGCTACTTCAAATCTTCCCACCTAACCATAAACCCACTTCATCTTACCTAGGATAAGGTTTGCCAGCTAGATTTTATCTAGATGGCCAATTTTTCTCTAATTCTGAGAAACTGTAGTTACCCACTCCCTCAGTGTGAAAAAAAGATAAATCTAAAAACAAACAAGCAGCAGTAGACACTGAAGAAAGGGGACTACACCTCTGAGTCCTAAGTTTTGAAGAAATTTTGAGATTTAACTTTGTTTTCAGAAAAAAAAAAAAGACTTTCAAAACCAGTACATTAATTTTTTCATCAAATTCATAACTCTAGTAATGTACGTGAAAGGGAAAAGGAATAAATTTTATCCAGAAACTAGACATAAGCCTTCTGTTCTTGAAAACATATATAGCTATGTTTCATAACTATTTTGCATTTTTAATGTATGTAATTTCAAAAGCAAATAAATGGTCTGGATCAGAAAAAAAAAAAAAAACGTTAAGCCTGTAGGGCATTTACAGCCATACCTTTATTTGGATGACAAATAACAGATCTTATCTATGATTTTATATGGTGCCAAGCTCTTGGTCAAGAATCTACCTCCCCGCCAAAACAATATTGTTTCTATGGAAAAATGTGATTTCTTTAAAGCAACCAATTATACAAATTTATCAGAAATATGTGAAATCCCTGAAAAAACTCAGAATGGAAAACCATCTGCCAAACACTGTGTAATTGAACACAACATGAATGCAGGGACAACTGAAGATGTGTTTCTTCCAAAACATTGTCCGTATCAGTACTTCTGTAGCAGAAGCTCACACCTTCACTGAAGATTAACACAATTTTTTTTTAAAAATGCAATCAAAGGTTCTTATACTCACGAAATCGCTTCCTCTCTGTTTTCTCCCCAGGAGAAGCAGTGACCAAACTGAGAATCAGCAAATTCATGAAGGCCCCCTGCGGCAGCAACACTGAAATAACCCCAAACGTTCTTATTGCTACGGAAATTCAGTTCCTGAACTGTTCCTGAGCTGGGCTTAAAACCCTGTTAGAGAATGAAGAACAGGAGAAACCATAATATATTTCTAAGGAAGAGAGCATTTATATGTTCATTATTTAGGCTCTGTGTTAATCACAGAGGGAAGCAGAAATGATGCACAAAAATCAGAAAGGCTCAAGAGCCAGCATTCAGGGCTACAGATCCAATGAAGACTCTGTAATGACAGAAGTTGGATGAAATGGTCAATAGAGCAGTGATCACTTATTTGTCTGCTCGGATGAGACTTCTGTAAACTTCCCTCTCCAGAGGAAGTCCCAAGATTCTTACAGAAGCAGGTCTTCAGATACCAGATGGATATTAAAATTCACAAGGAAAAAAAAAGTGTGAAACTTTTAAGTGATGGGTTACCTCATCTGGATTTTCACTGGTGATCCGAGCAGCAATAACATGGCCCCTTGGACAAGGAACGTGGGCAGAATTTTCAAAATCAATGGGAGCATCGCCCCAGGGAGATACCCCATACATCATACGAATATCCTTGATTCTATATAGAGGGATCCCCATAGCAATCTGAAAAGAAAAACATCACTCATTTTTTCAAGGGTATTTTCCTTAAAATGTGGAGGTTAACAGATTACCTACAAGATTTTTCATTTTAGTAGCCACCACCTAAAATGTTCTATTTCTGTTGCAGCCTGTATTCTACAACAATCAAGTAAGGAACCCTAAGTTGCCTGTGTGTCTGCTGACACCGCTCCTTTAAGGGAGCAGGACTAAAATACATAAGGGGAGAGTCAGCATACATGACTACCCAAGAAGTTCAGACAACTAAAAAGTCCTGTGTCATAATTATTTCATAATTATTCCCACAAACCACTGAGAAAGTATATCAATCTTTAGTACTTAATGGGAACCCAGAAGGAGCTCCCATTGTGGGCAGAGAATGTGTTCGATACAAATGATATCAAACCTCACCATTAGCCATTACTGCCTCCCATAACATTTGTTTCCTGGGCCAAACAGAGAAAACGAGATTGACAACACGCACTTTAAACAGTACAAAAATAAACAAGTGCTGCCAGAGTCTTGCCGGGAAAAACATCCACCACCACTGTGCTTCATTACAGAACACGAGTAAAAAAAGGAGAAGAGGACAAAGTCATAAGGTTTTTTACAATTAAATTAATTGAATAAAGCAAATTATTTAAAAATTTCTTTCTAAAATATGACAGTTTCTCCCAAACATGTCTGGCCTAAAAAACATGATAGTACTACTAGATTTGTACCACATCAGGAAAACCAACCCACACATCACAACCCATACAGCACGAGATGAACACAAGATGAGACTCTGATAGGAGGTGCTTCTCTCTTAGCAGACACCGGTTAAACCCGTTTCTCAGGCATCTTGGACATTCAGAACTCCTTCAGGCAACTCGCTCAGCCAAGATCAGGGTGATTCACCTGGAGTTGTGCTGCGGGGAGGTTGACATCAGCCACCATCTCTGTACAAGGATGCTCCACCTGCAGCCGAGGGTTCAGCTCCAGAAAGTAGAAGCTTCCATCCTGGCTGTAGAGGTATTCCACAGTCCCAGCACTCACATAACCAACCATTTTGGCAAGTTTCACCGCACACTTGAAGAAGAAACGTAAGTCGACATAAGTATCTCAACCTTGACCAGCTGTCGGACCACTGTAGCCCCTCCCTCTCTCCCTGACTCAAATGTCCACCATTTTTAAGTGCCTCCAAAGGCTTTCAGCCACACAAGAGTAAATTTCACTCTCCCTGATTACTAAATAAGGCCCCTAAGACATGGATGGCAAACTCAATCCAGAGATGGGAAAACCATTTCTCAATTGGGATCACAAGCAACCTCACCCTCTCAGCTGTAAGTGTATGCTGGCAAAAAAAAAACCCCAAAAACCAAAAAACATACCACCATGGCAGACTATTCTGGGTGTCCTGGTTTTCAGTATTCCCAGTAATCGTCCTAGAAACATGGCTGTCCAGCTATAGACTAGACTTTGTAACCTCTCTTATAGCTAGTGACTCAGTTTTGACATATGTAATGTCAGCATTTGTGAGTAATATGCATCAGCCCTCAGTCAGGTTTGGAAAGGAAATTACTTTTCCTCTGTTCCTAGCTTCTCCCTTTCTGTGCTCTGGAACATAGTCACAATAGTTCAAGCCAGTTTCCACCATGCAGATGAAAACACACTAAGAATGACAGAACAAAACAAAAGAAACTGAATTGCAAGATGGCTTCAGGAAGCAGAACTGTCCTACCAACCCTGGAGAGCTCACCTCAGATTATGATGGGAAGGGAAACTTCTACCTCATCTAGGCCATTTTATTTTTTAGATCTTTTATTAAACTGCTTAACATGTCTACTAATCAATACAGAAATTATAAAATAAAGGTAGGATGCTACTATTTAAAAAAATTAAAATATGGGATGTTAGCTTAGCAACAGAGTAGTGGGTAGCAAGGAACCAAAGTGGGTAGCTTGAATCAAATCAAGCAAAAATCAAAACAATCAAGTGTTTGATTCCAACAATGAGGTTGGGGCCTCATTGTTAGGCATAACAAAACATTCAGTAAACTGTTTTCCACAATAACTTGGACAGCAGACAACACACCAAATAAGCCCTAAGAAAAAGTCAGAAAAAGCCAGACTGAAAAAACCAACTGCTTTTGTACCCCAAAACCAGGTTAGATTCTCACCCTGAAGCAACCCAGTATCAAAGATCGACTAATAGAGGAAAACAATGTATCTAGAAATCTTGGGAGTGTGGTTACTCCTATCTGAAGCTGGCTGGAAGCAAATAATCCAGAAACTTAACTAAGTTTTGAAGGAACTGTATTTCTAAACATACCACAAATGTGGCCTTGAAAAGCCTGTGATTGATAATGGGAGTAATATTTGTGATTCCACTCTTGCACCAGCTCTGACAAAGAAGGCATAGTCTCCGAGGCCCAATCACAGAGAAAACTCAAGGAGGAAGAACTTCACAGGGAGCAAAGCCAGGTACTTCAGGGATGATGGGCAAGGGATTTACCGCCAGAGAGCAGAACCAGAGGCAGAGAAAGGGCTAACTGAAATCATCACAATTCCTGCCTAGAAGGATCTGCGAACTGCTATGGGCCAATGATTATTGTATATTTTTCATTCTTCTTTTTTCCAAATGGGAGTTATCCTGTTCATATTCCACCACTGTATATTGGGTAGATGCTGGAGGGAGGTGACCAGAGGTAGATAACTTGTATTTTAGGCCACTGGCCCATGAAAAGCCACATGAACATTTAATGCAGAGAACTGTACATGACCTAGAGATCTTGGACTCTGAGCTGACTGTAGTTAACTCTGGACTGATGAGACTTTGGGCTATCTTCTTTGGGGAAAGACTAAGAATGCTAGTGAGAAAGTAGAGTGAGAAAAGGGGTGTGAAAAGATAATGGGTAGCCGGAGGAGCAGAGTGAGGCAGATTATTAAATGCCCTCCAGTGATTTTTCTGTGTGTCATTCATCTAGTATTAGCATCTCCTCAATTTCAGCTGAGTATATGGCCACCCAGTTAGTGATTACAATTCCCAACATCCCTCACAGCTAGGTGTGATTGTGTAACTGAATTTTGCCCAAAAGGATATGAACAGAAGTAATGTGGGTAACTTCTTGATCACATTTTTACATGCTTGTCCTCCTAGTCCTTTGTCTCCTCCTCCCACAGGCTACAATATGAACCTCATCTTGTGAGAAAGCTTTAATCATGAAGATAATAACACCTTAGGGCAAGGGTTGGCAAACACTTTCATTAAAGAACCAGATAGTAATTATTTTCAGCTTTGTGGTCTATGGAGTTTCTGCCACAACTACGCAAACTCTGTCATTGCCGCAACAAAGCAGCCAGTTCAGACATAAATCAATTAGCATGGCTGTGATGAAGTAACTTTTTATTTACAAAGAAAGTTGGCAGGTTGGATTTGGCTAAGAAGCTGTAGTTTGCTGACCCCATTCCTAGTGAATGGCAGAGCAATAAACCCTGATATCAATTCATCTCATAATGATGGTGAGAATAAGAGAATTTATACCTTGTTTAAGTCACTGAATTTTGGAGGCCTCTTTTTTTTATAACAGTTAAAGAATGATTCTTAATAAATTCACACAGTGTAGGAATTAAACTTCCAACACAGATGACCATATATTTAGCTTATTTGAAATTCATGAGAAAAGAGATGGAAAATATATTTCCAGTAAGATGACTCAGTCACTATTCCAGAAAAGATCATGTTCAGACCCAAAAACTACAACTGTTTCCAAGGGATCCTGCAAGACTACTGAGAGATTCTTTTCTACACAAAAATACAGAATATATAAACTTTAGAGATGTGTAGACGACCTTTCAAGAGATAATGGATTTGAATAAATACATCTGAAGATTCAAAGATAATCAACTAGAAAATGGAATTACCCACTTACCATGAACTTGTTGGAAAAAAAAAAATCAGGGTTGCCTGGGTGGCGCAGTCAGTTAAGCATCTACTCTTGGTTTCAGCTCAGGTCATGATCTCAGGGTCTTGAGATTGAGCCCCATGTGGGGTTCCATGCTCAGTGCTGAGTCTGCCAGACTCTCTTCCTCTAAGGGTGCCTGGGTGGCTTAGGTAATGATCTCAGAATCCTGGGATGGAGCCCTGCAAAGAGCCTGCTTCTCCCTCTGCCCCTCCCCTTGCTCGTGTCTTCTCTCTCTCCCCCAAGTAAATATATAAAATCTGGGCAAAAAAAAAAGATTTTCCCCTTCTGTCTGTTCCCCCACTTGAGCATGTGCTCTCTCTCTCAAAAAAAAAAAAAAAAAAAAAAAAAAAAAAATATATATATATATATATATATATATATAGACAGTAAGATTTTAAAATCCCAAAATTTCTTTTCTTTACCTCTACTCAAAATGGTACACTAGGGACACCTGGGTGGCTTATTCAGTTAAGTGTCTGCCTTCGCCTCAGGTCATGATCCTAGGGTCCTGGGATCAAGTCCCACATTAGACTCCTTGCTCAGTGAGAAGCCTGCTTCTCTGCCTGCCACTCCTCCTGCTTGTATTCGCTTTCTCTCTCTGACAAATAAATAAATAAGATCATTTAAAAAAAAAAGTACACTAAATTTTTTTCAAAACCGTGAAATGACTGAGAGCCTGAAATGTTTAGAGGGAGAACAGTGGAATCATTTGTCCTTTAGGAAAAGGATATAATCTTATCAATTATCTAGAACCACTATTTGAAATTTCACTATTTGCAGACTGGTATATGAACTGAATGAGCAGTAGTCCTGTGTAAGAAAAAAAGAAGGCAGCTTTTCATATACACACCTGTTCCATATGTTCAAATACTGCTGGAGTAGCGATAGCAGCAGGTGCTTCCTCAATAATCTTCTGATGCCTGCGCTGTACAGAGCAGTCACGGCCAAAGAGAGAGATAGCATTGCCATACTGATCTGCTAGGATCTGTACCTCCAGATGACGAGACTGTTTGGCTAGTCTCATCACAAAAATAGGAGACCCAGGGACTTCAGCTTGAACCTACATTAGGAAAGGAAATAAAACAAATTCTTAAGTGGTAAGCATTTTTTTTCAATCCTGATAAGCTGCTTCAATTTCAACAGGCAGATGCCTAGAAGTGTCAGGGACCACGTGAATTAGTAGGAGTACAGCAATGAATAAAACATAGTTCATGCCCTCATCTATCTTTAAGATCCTACATTCTTTGTTATGTAACCAGCACTACTTGGTGACTAGGAAACACAGGAACACCCGATGTGTTACAAAAGTGAAAAAAACAAAATAGTTTGAAAAGACACACACACAAATCCCACAGAAGGGTAAAATCCTGCCATCAACTGTAGACAGCCAAATGAACGCCCTGCTCCAGACGAGGTGCTTTCTTGGTTCGCATTACATCACAGACAGTGTTGTGCTCAAAGGACTTGGATATTCAGCACTGGGGCACACTGCCACCGGAGATCGAGTTCTACCCTGGCAGGTGTTTTCTTGTAGCACTTTTAAAGATCATCCAATGTTTTCTGGTTCCCACTGCTTCTACTGAGACGTCATGCTATCAATCATATTGTTACTCCTTTGCAAGTAATCTTTTTATAGCTGCTTTAAGATCTTCTTTTTTTTTTTTTTACGGGGGTGGTGAGGTAGCAGAGTTACTCCGGTTATCTTAGATGTGGTTTTCTCTGTATTTGTCCTGTGGGGCTCACAATATATTTTTTTTAAATCTGTGCTTGGTATCTTTCCTAAGTTCAAGATAATTCTTAGCCATTAGCTCTACAAATACGGTTTCTGCTCCATGATGTCATCAAATATTGCTTCTGTTCCATCCTCTCTCTCCTCTTGAGATTCAAAGCCCATGATGTTAGATTGTTTCACTGTATCCCATATGTCTTTTATGCTATTTTGCTATGTAACAAGTCTCCCCAAGACTCAGGAGACATCATTGCTGAGGACATCAATCATTTTATTTGCTCATGATACTGTCCTCATCTGGACAGTTCTTCTGGACTTGCCTGGGGTCACTCGTATGCATATCATCACCTGGTAGTTCAAGTGGGGTTGAATGGTCTCACTCAAATGTCTGGTGACTTGCGCTGACTGTCGGTGGGGAGGTCCAGGGAGCCTTGACTGGAACAGCTAATCTCTACAGCATGTGGACTCTCATCCTCCAGTGGGGCTAGATCAGGCTTCTTCAATGCAGCATTCCAAGAGGGTGAGGGCAGAAGCTGCAAGACTTCACAAGCTCTAGGCTCTAGAATGTACATGACACCACTTTTGGCACATTCTAATGGTTTAAGCAAGCCACAGGGCCAGCTAAGACTCAAGGGGTGGGAAAAGAGATGCCACCTCTTGATGAGAGGAAAGGCAATCACATTGCAAAAGGATATACATACAAGGATGGGAGGAGTTATTGCGGCCATCTCTGCAAACAATCTACTATGGTCCACCCTCTGGCCACAATAATTCATATACCTCCCACATGCAAAATAGACTCACCCCCTCCCAAGACCCCCAAAGTCATCCAATCATGGCATCAGGCTTGACGTCCATTTTCTCATGAATCATGTCCAGATGCGAATGAGACTCCTTGGGAGCAGCTCCTCAGGGGCAGTTTCTCTTGATCCAACGATCTGGGAACTAAAAAGACAAGTTATCTGCCCCAACACCCCCAATATTTAATGATGAGATGGGGAAAGGATAACTGTCAAGATATTCCTGTTCAAAGAAGAGAAGATGGGAAGTACACAGCAGTCACTGTTCCATAGTGACTCTGAAATCTACATGGGTACAGCCTGGGTTCTCTGACTCTAGGGACAGGGAAATTTTGTTAGGGTCCTTGTTCTGCAACTTGGGAGTGATCTCCCTAATCCATGGCTCTCCTCTGCTTTTAGCTCTGCCCTCTTCCCAGCCCTGTTCTCTGACAAATCTTTTTATTAGAAATGACTGGTATTTACAGCTGAATAGCTTTCTCAGTCTGCTTCCTGTTTATAGAAGTTGAAGACACAGAGCCTCTATGAAGTTTGAACTACCCTTTCAGACCCTCTGGTATAATCATCAATACAAGTTTCTTGAAAATGTTGTGGGTTTCCTACGAATCACACTGAGGGATTTACTCCTTGCCCCAAAATATCTGTAACTTTTCTACACAGGTATCTCATTACTTTGGGCATATCAGGCTGCTGTGGAATAACACCTTTAAAATTCTCTGAAGCTCTTTCCTGTTAACTGAGAGGGTAATCTACCCAGTAGTGTATTGAATATTTCTGAGACCTTAAAGGATCTCACAGGTATTCTTGCTTGGCCTTTACCCGGAAGTCATTTTTTACTTTGAGATTCTTTAGCCGGGTGGAGACTGGGAATGAGAAAAAGCTCTATTTTCAAACTCAACAAGCTTGAAATACCTTCATTAGCTCATCTCTCTCATATAGTTCCTTAGCATAAGTAACTAGAAGGATTTAACAGATGCTTTCAACACTCTGTCTAGAGATTTCCTTAACTAGGTCCATGAGTTCATTAAATATATTATCTTCCAAGTTACCTCAGGCAATTGTTCCATCATTACAGAACACGTGTTAACTTTTTTGTCAGACTCTATTAACAATTCCCTCACTGCCTATCCAGCCTCCACTAACAGTTTATTCACCATTCCATTCCTCCAGGCGTCATTAACTATCTTATCATTTTTTTCAGCCTGCACCTATGAGCTAGTCTTAAAGTCAATGTCACTTTTTTTTTTTTTTTTTTTTGTTATGGCAGCATCACACCTTTGGGGTATCAATTTCTGTGGCAGTTACCCAGTGATGCCTAACAAACCAATAAAAATTTAGTAACCTAGGACATTGACCATTTTATTTTATTTGCTCACAGCAATTTGAGCAGGGCACAGAGTCAGGTAGCTCTGCTGATCCTGGCCAGGAGCTGCTCATGCAGCTGTGGTCATCTGGCAATTTGACTGGGGTTGGATGGTCTAACAGAGTCTCACTTGCATGTCTCAAATACAGTGCTGTCAGCATCCAGGTCTAGGAAGTCTTAGCTGGGACTACTCATCTATATATCATGTGGCCTCTCTTTCTCCAAAAGGCTAGAGTGGTTTCTTCACTTGTCAGTCTGAGGCTCACTTCAAGAGGGCAAAGGCAGAAACTACAAGACCACTTGAGGTTTAGACATCAGAACTTATATACCATTTCTGCTACATTCTTTTGGTTAAAACAGGTCACAAGGCTAGTCAAAATTCAAAGAGTGGGAGAGTCTTTCTTGATGGGAGGAAAGGCAAAAATCACAGGGATTTGTATAGAGAGATGGGAGGAGTTATCATGATCATCTTTGCAAATAATCTCTTACATGCTCTCTTCTGTATTTTTCATCCTTTTGTCTCTTCATGCTTTGGTCTGAATTTTCTTCTGAGCTATCTTCCAGTCACTAATTCTCTCTTCAACTGCATCTAATACGCTATTAAACTCTTCTATTGACTTATTTTTAGTTATTGTATTTTCAGTTCTAGAATTTGTTTCTTCTTTAGTTTCCAGTTTTCCAACCAAATTCTTGTCTTTAATTTCCTTGGATACATTAAGGATAGTTAACTTCAAAATCCTTGTCTGAAAGATCCATTATATAAACTCTCTGCAGGTCTGTTTAAAACTGACTTTTATTTCTCTTGATTTTCAGTCATGTAATTTGATATGCCTGCTTACTCTGAAACGGCTATTTGATGACAGCATTTGAAAGATAAAAAAAAATAATCTGAGGTTCTGGATGTTATTAAATGTGCTTCTTTCTGGTGGATAGTGACACCAGTAATCCTGAACCCCTTGCTTGAATCAAAGTTTGAGTATCTTGAAGCTGAGATTTAGTCCCTCTGAAGGCTGGTCTATTTCCAGTTTATTTTTACTCCTAAGGTATAGTGTCTTTAAGATCCCAACCTAAAATCTGGGAGGTTTTTACAGGGAACCTTCCTTAGCAAACTCTAAAGGCTAAATTTTGTCCTTTAAGTCTTTGACTGTTGAAAACTCCAATCAGCTTTTTAACTGCTTCTTCTCAAACTAGAAGATATCTCTAGGAGAAAAGTGGCCTCAAATGCCACCTCCTCATGTTTCCTTCTTCTCTTATACTTTATTTAGCCCCATAACTCTTCACTGTCTTGCAAAGTCTCTAATGCCTATAAATAGACTTTTAAAAAAATTTTCGTCCAGCTATTCTAGTTTGTTCTCAATGGGAGGATTGGTTTGTTATTTAGTTAATCATTATTTGAACTTGAGGACTTTCACGTAAAACTTCCTAATCTTAGTGTTCTAGATTCTTCAACTATTTGATTCCACAGTAATAAGTACTTTTAAAATATCTAAAGGAATTATACTTTTTAAAAAAATTAATGTGTTTTTTCTTTTACTTCTAAGAGTGAAAGACCTTTTCTTTAGACCCCACAAGGCATTGATCTACCTATGAAATTAGGTAAACTACAAAAGGAATATAAAGAAAAAGAAGGGTAATATTTGAATTCTGACATTCAAAATAGAGGACAGTGTAACAAAATAACACCTATCAGTTTGCTGTTGAATGGTTTTTAGAAAAAGAAAAAGGGCAAATAGAAGGTGGCTAGAGACACTAGTAAAAGGTAGTACAAAGTAAAAAATGCTGGGAAAAAAATAAAAACAGTGGGAAGCTAAGAGAGTGAAAAACCAGAATGTGTCCCAATTTTCCTTTTTCTGATTCCTCTTTTTCTGGTAGGAGAAAAAAAGTGAGTCAAGTATGTGAGGGTAGCTGTAGGGCAGTAAAGAAGAGACTTTTGTCTCTAAATCATCTCTCTAAGACTCTGAAACAAGATCATTTTTTTGGCCTTCACAAGTAACTTCTAGTCTGGCCACAACACTTGGCTGCAAATCAGAGGGTTAGACAGAGATTTGAGGTTTTTTTCCTAGCCCTCCTCAGTTATAGGATGTGGACCTGCCATAGGGCACCTGCATGTGGTGGCCATGCAGCACAGACTAGGATGTAGACTATGGAGCTGGCCAGGTAGATGGGACACAGAGCAAAAACTCCAGAGCCTGCAGCCAGTTTGAACTAAAGTGAGGTAAAGTCAATCAGAGAGCCTGAGTCTGGCCAAGCCAAGAGCATCCAGATCAGGAGTTAACCACATACTTTATTTACAGTGCCAGCAATAGGGGGACACAAAAATGTAGAAAGGCATTTTGACTCTTCCTTATCACTATGAGGTCCTATGAACCACTACACTATACAGGGAAGAGCTATCTGAGAAACTGAGCACTTCTACAGAAGAGGGAATGACTATTTTTTGAGTTCCCTTATTGAAAAAACCTTACATTGAACTGGACATTGCTAATAAGCAGATAGGAGCTAGAGAGAAAGACTAGAGTACTTACAGACAAAACTAAAAATTAAATATTTTCTGGACATCCAAATTATATAATGACTTATTATTATCTTTTATTTTATTGAGGTATAATTGACATACAACATTAGTTTTTGGTGTACAACATAGCACTTTGTATATATAGTGTGAGTTAAATCATGAATCTCTGATATACCTGTAAATTCAAACAAACAAAAACAACTTGTATTCTACCTGTCTGAAGAGGTTGGGAAAGTCATCTGCATTGTTGACTTTTCTGATTCCTTTCCCACCTCCTCCTTCTGAGGCTTTGATCATTACTGGATATCCAACTTCCTCTGCTGCCTTCAAGAAAAAGAAAAATGTAAGAGTATTATTAACAGTGAAGGAGAAAACTGGCACCTTCTCCCTTTAAGAATGCTGTCACTGGGGGACATCTGGGTGACCTACTCTTGATTTCAGCTCAGGTCATGCTCTTGAGCCCCATGTTGGGCTCTGTGCTCAGCACGGCATCTGCTTAGGATTCTCTCTCTCCCTTTCCCTCTGCCCCTTTTCCTGCTTGCATTCTCCCTTTCTCTCTCTCTGAATAAAAATAAATAAAATCTTAAAAAAAAGAAAATGCTGTCATTGGTAGGTCCAAAAGTAGTAAAATAGAAAAGTCCTAAAGACTAGGCCAAAAAAAAGGCAACATAGGTGAAAAAAAAGTCATAACAGTATTTGTAGCATTAGGTTGAACCAAAATAAAGTGCTTTTTTTTGTAGGTTAAAAAAAAAAGAACTGTTGAATACTGGCATTTTCATATGGTTCAACTTAAGACAATCCTGTATACATAAAAAAAAATTTTTTAATTAAAAAAAAACAAAACAAAACAAAACTACATGTTTATGGGGCACCTGAGTGGCTCAGTCAGTTAAGCACCGAACTCTTGATTTTGACCCAGGTTATGATCTCAGGGTCATAGGATCGAACCCTCATGTCAGGCTGCATGCTGAGCATGGACTCTGCTTGTCCCTCTCCTTCTGCTCCTCCCCCTGCTTGCACGGTCTCTCTCTCTCAAGTAAATGAATACACAAAATCTTTTTTAAAGCTTATGTATCTTTTTTAAAGTTTATATATGATTATACATGCATTCAAACACCCACATATCAGGGTATTGAAAGAAAAAGTCTAGAAATACACCAGTGGTAATTTATAAAAGGAAGATGGGTAGACATACTTCCACTTTTTACTGTATTTATTTCTATATTACTGGAATTTCTTATAGTATATAGGTATTCATATATTTCCTCTAATTTTTATTTTTAAAAAAGGTGTAAGAAGTTCACTTAATAAAATGCTGACAGCTTCGGACAACACGTAAGATTTAACAAATCAGAACTCTCATGTATTCTCAAGTTATTTTCTCACTCAACTTTTTATAAAAGATAAACATAACAAGATACTAAAATATTTTAAAAATTAGGAAAACTAATTTTCAACACATACTCATGTGGTTTTTGCATTCATGACATTTAATAATGATCAGGTAACAATCCTAAAACTTTCTAAAAATTATTATGTATCTGTTAAGGAGGGAGGTAGTTAAATCAAAATATGTCCATCTATTAGAGAATACTATCAATTATTAAAAGGGATGAGGTGGCTTTTACATGTAACAATACAGAAGATGTCTAGATTGTATTGTTACAGCAAAAGTAGAGTGGGGAAAAGTTAACCAAAATTTAGAATAACTAAGTCATTCCTTTGTCGAAACATCTCAGTGATTTAGTTTCCATTATAACAATATCTAAACATGTGCCAACAGAAAGAAGGGTAATTTCAAATGTTGAATTAGTTGATTATGCACAGTTCCATCTCTTCTAAAATTCTCTTAGCGCTAATCACTTCTAAGCTTATAAACAGAGTTAGCCTGATGAAATAGTGTTATAAAAGCAAGTTATCACTGAATGATAAGTACCAAAAAATCAGCCACAAGTGTGGAAAAGACTTTTAAAAAAATAGGGTAGTTCATAGGATGTCAGTAAGAAGGCAGGTCTTTTTAAAAGATATGAAGGCTCTAGGCACAGGTCATCCACTTAGAATACCTTTTTTTAAAGATTTATTTATTTGAGAGAAAGAGTGAGAGAGAGTGAATGAGAAAGAGAAAGTGAGAAAGAGCACGAGCAGGGGGAGAGGCCGAGGGAGAGGCAGGCTCCCCGCTGAGCAGGGAGCCTGATGCGGGACTCACTCTTAAGACCCTGGGATCATGACCTGAGCTGAAGGCAAAAACACAACCAACTGAGCCACCCAGGTGCCCCTATTTAGGATATTTTAGAAGAATTTTAATATCATAAGGAAAATGCTTATACCTAATAAAAATAGGAAAAGAAACTAGGATTACTAAGCAATATATATATAGATACACATATATATACATATTGAGAAACTAATTTTATACTTATAGTAATTTTAAATATGGAAAACTATTAATAAAGATGATCATTTTATGATAACAAACAATGAATCAAAAAAGCCTGAAAGAAGATGCATGAATGTGTTATGAATATGTATCTATCTCTGGATGGTGGGTTTATGGGTGTTTTATCATCATTTCTTTTCTAGCCTTCCAAATTTTTTTTTTTTTTAAGATTTTATTTATTTATTTGACAGAGAGAGATCACAAGTAGATGGAGAGGCAGGCAGAGAGAGAGAGAGGGGGAAGCAGGATCTCCGCCGAGCAGAGAACCCAATGCGGGACTCGATCCCAGGACCCTGAGATCATGACCTGAGCCGAAGGCAGCGGCTTAACCCACTGAGCCACCCAGGCGCCCGCCTTCCAAATTTTCTACCAGAAATTTTTACGTTTAAAATTATGACCAGGAGGGCGCCTGGGTGGCTCAGTGGGTTAAGCCACTGCCTTCGGCTCAGGTCATGATCTCAGGGTCCTGGGATCAAGTCCCGCATCGGGCTCTCTGCTCAGCAGGGAGCCTGCTTCCCTTCCTCTCTCTCTGCCTGCCTCTCTACCTACTTGTGATCTCTGTCTGTCAAATAAATAAATAAAATCTTAACAAAAAAAAAAAAAAAATTATGACCAGGAAAAAAAGGAATTTTAATTGATGAGCAAAATAGCTAGTTCCTTACAAAGGGCTTCTACTCTTTGGCAAATTATAGCAAATAGAGTATAGCGTTTGCAATTCAATTAGATATATTAGTTATTCTTATTAAGGAGATAACAAGAGGCTTAACTTGAAATGAAACAAAAGAGCAAAATTAGTTGAGCATTCAGTGTTCCTCTTGAATTTATAACACACAAAGTCAAACACGAGTAGTGTGTTTTTCTAAAATAGCCTCTTTCATCATCTACTTGGAAGCGTGTATAACCGACACTTCCAACTATTTAAAAAGTTAAAGGGGAACAAACAGGAGAGAACGATAAAAGAAAGAACTGGCGATGTTGGAGAAAGGATCTCCTTTTGCATGGGTTCCTGTTGCTACAAGGATGGACAGAAATTAGACACTTCCAGCTTCTCTTGGCTCCCTCCCTCACCCCTCCCCAAGGGAAAAAGTGAATTGTGTGATTGCTCAGTTAGGAAAGAGGAACTGAGCATGCACAGCTCAGACTCTTCCCCTCTGGGATCAGCCCACTGCACAGAACATATGCTCTTTGTCAGCTCTCAGTAATACAAAGAAGCTGGATGGTAAAAGCTCTGTTCCTGCAGAGGAAAGTATGGGGTTACTCAGCACCGCCAGTACCCAGTGAATGAGCAGGTAGAAATCAGATGTTCAGTTTACACATCTGATTGTTGCTACATATTGAAGCCATTTTCAGCAACCTATTTGTAATAAAGCTGACATTTCTCTGTCTGCCTGACTTCTTGGTTCTGAATTTAAGCAGGGGAAAATGTGAATTGTTTGTTACTCCTTCCCCTACCCCCACCCCCACATACACACACTAACAGGTGGTAAAGGGCAGAGTTGGTACTCCCTTAAAGCTGAGTTAGCCACCTAAGAAATGTTCTGTCCAGGGGGGAGCAGTTTGCTTCAAAACAAATTTAAATTATTTTTGTTAAATCTATGTCACTTCCTTACTCTATAAACTATTATCTCATGTTCTTACAATCCCAATGCCATCACAGGTGTATATCATGAACCAGGGTTCAAACTGCTTTGTTTGTGACTCTAACTGCTCAGTTGAAAGACATCACTCCCTAGAGTTTGTAACCTACCTTCAGCCCATCATCCACATCCTTCACATAACCTTTTTCATATAATTCCTGGGGAACATTTAAGATACGTTTTGAAAAATCATTTTCATGCCAGTCCACACGAAGACCTGTAACAGATAACAGTGACTTGAAAGCTGCTGTAAAAGCTTCTGATCTTGTCAATTGTCTGCTATTCCTTCTTTCAAATGGCTCTCATATTTTTCCAAAATTGAGGGTATATGTGAGAAAGAGGGATGCCATAAAAGCCTCATCAGTCCCTGGGGTTAACGGCACTTAGCTCTGCAGGACCTGGCAACTCAGGTTCTGACCCTAGAAGAAGCCAAGAGAACTAACAGGGAGCAAACTTGTAAAAATGCAAGGACCTACAAGATGAAAAAAAACGAAAAAAAAAAAACCCATGTCAGACTTTTCACAGCAACTCTGCAGGCAAAATACCTTCGATTTGTGTGTTCAGGCCTGCTCCAGGGCCAGAGGTCTGGGAAATAATTCAATCTTTATGAGCCCTTGGAAATAGAAATGGCGGTTTTATTGGCCTCAGCAGAGTCATGATTCCATGCTCCCTGAATGTCCCTGTACTCAGCCACAAGGGGAATGCTACAGCCTCTCCATTCAAACAAGAACAAATTCAAACGTTTATTTTAAACTGTTTGACCCAGCAGTTCTGGAGAGGATATTGCAATCCCCCTGGAGAGCCAGAGTAACAAGAGTTCAAATCTGTTCAGCCTCAAGACAATGGTCATTCCCATTTGAAAGAGCTTTTAGAGTATGTCTGCTCCCTTTGCTGGAGTACTAAAAAAATGCAAGTTCATACTGCTATCAGCTATAATGAATGATTCACATGGCACTCTTTAAGGGATTAGTCAACTATAAATCATTTCAAGAAAAATTTTATTCTTCTGTATGCCTGGAAGAAAGGTTTACTATTGTCCTCATTTTCTGCATCAAGGGCAAAGGAGAAGTTGAATGGTATTAAACAGGCAAAGAAAATCACCAATAGATAGTGGGCTGGCATTAAGAAAACACTGGCAGGCAAACATTTGAATAAGCTGGTTTTAGGTTTTTCTTAGTGATCCAGGTCACCCCTCAGACAGGTTCAAAGGCCTAATTCTGCCTAAGTCCACCTGTGAAGAAGATTCTAACCTACCCAGAGCAAATCCCAATCTACAGAACCATGAGAGTTTTCCTAGAGTTTCTCCAAATTCCAATTAAGTCCCCAGATCACTTAAATCACAGCTTAGCATCTATGCATCTGGTATAAAATTTATATTCCTAAGACATCATAAAATCACAGGTGTATTAATTAAGCTAGGAAATACAAGATACCAGAAATCAACCTTGATTCTATTTCTTATCACATATCAGAATACATTTTCTTTTTTTATTTAAATTCAATTAGCCAACATATAGTACACATCATTAGTTTCACATGCAGTGTTCAGTAATTTATCAGTTGCATATAACTGCCAGTACTCATCACATCATGTGCTCTCCTTTATGCCCATCACCCAATACACTTTAAATAAAGACTTAAGCCGCAGTCCCAAACATCATACTGAGTTTTTCCGTACTTCAAAATACAAACAAATAGTTTCTTACCACTGCCACTCCAGGGAAGAGTCGGGATACCTGCAGTTTGAGCCACTATGGAAGATGCAATCTTATCCCCCAAAGCCCACATGGCCTGGCTTGGAGGACCTAAAAACAAGAAAAGAACCGTGACTGCAATATTCTGGCTTCATCTCTGTCACACAGATTTTGTCTTCTATATGATTATTTTTGTATTTGTCTTATCTCCCCTACATTACATATTATGGAGATCATGATCTTGATTGGGGGATTACTATGTTATGACTTATCTTTGTACCCTTTATAGAACCTAATGTAGTGAGCTCTTAAGCAGAGTTCAGTATGTACACTGAATTAAATTCCTGACAAATCTGACTTTATCATTGTTCATGATCCAATTTCACCAGGTTATCAAGGTCTTTTTTTTTTTTTTAAACCAATCCTAAAATAAGGACTAAAAAGTTTGGGGTTCAAGTCTGAAATATGCCCTCCTTGGTCTTAGGGGAACCCAAAAGGAAGATTTATCTTTTTTTTTTTTTTTAAGGATTTTATTTATTTATTTTGACAGCAACGGAGAGATCACAAGTAGGCAGAGAGGCGGGCAGAGAGGGGGAAGCAAGCTCCCCACTGAGCAGGGAGCCCAATGTGGGGGCTCGATCCCAGGTCCCTGAGATCATGACCTGAGCCAAAGGCAGACACTTAAACGCACTAGCCACCCAGCACCCCAGGAAGATTTACCTTTAATAGGGTTTACAATACATAATCATCATTGTGGAAGATCTCTGAGATAAAGAGAGAAACCCTTTGAGCCATATACTCTTGATTTCTCTCTCTGCTATATAGCACAGCAAAAAAATCGGAAGAAAAAGCTCTCACTTACAAGAATGTTACCTATACACTCAAATGTGAAGGCGCTGATTCATATTTAAGGGCACAGTGCTAGAGTATCCTAATACTCAATTATCTCTGCTACATAAAAGAGGCCCTTTCTCCACATATTTTCTTAAAATTAAGGGCAAAGTTTAAAAGGCCAGTGTTTTGGAAATCAGAGCCTTTTCCATATATCATGGAAAAGAACCTGGGGACAGAAAAGACAATCAAAATGAAGAAAGGTAAGTAGGATGTAAGAAATAAGGAAGAGGAAAAAAAAAAGAAAAAGAAACGAAGAGGGTTACTCTGAGAGTTGTTAACTGACGAAAAATAAGAGCCCAGTGCATGTTAAACAGAAGAAAAGCAGAACATGGAGTGGAACATGGGCAAAACTGACAGAACCAGAAAGACAGGAAAAGTATGTCAGAAAGGCTTACCCATGAAGGCGATGCCATTTTTCAAAAGAAGTTCTGGGAGCTTGGGATTCTCAGAAGCATGACCCCAGCCAGCCCACACTGCCTATAAGGGAAGATAATACGATTTGTTCTTAAAATTCACACTAAAAAAACCATGATAAACTGTGTTACTCTCTACAAGACTCGCCCTACTCCATGAGGTACAATAGCTCCACAAGATCCTAACACTTAATTCAGCTTCTATGCTTGATTCTTGGCAAACTTTTTAGAGAATAAAAATAAGCAGTCCATTATGGCACAACCTCTGAAGAGGTCAAAATAAGCTGAAGTTGATATTAAGATTCAGCTAGTCTTGCTGCTCTTTAGGAAACTCAATTCATAGCCTTTCCAGTAGACTCTATAGAGCCCTTTCTAGAAATATTGGTTTTCTTTCACAGATTCAATTACTTTGTCCACCCAACTCCACATTTATATCCAGTGGTTATACTGCCATATAAATCTCTAGTTTTTTTCTCTCTGGGCTTTAGGACATTTACCCTAAATTTCCTAACACAATATAACAGGGAAGAAATAATCTGCTTCTATACCACCATATTCTGAGCTAAGAATATTCCACTGGAAACAGGAGCTTTTACTTACTTGAGATAGTTTGAAGGTGAAATGGATAACATAAATAATCTCTGAAAGACACTTACAAAACTTCTGTATTATGTTTATTTTACTTTTGACTCATTCATTTTTTCCACCTCTCTTTTCCCGATCTGTTATATCCCACATAAAAAAAAAGCTTTTATCAAACTTTCAACAAAGATGTTTTATATAAAATTTTAAAGTTCTTCTCTGGATATCCTCTTGCATTTAACAGTCAGATGGCTAAACCTGGTCTGAAAGGACACGCTGGCATCTCTTACTTGTACTGGAATCCTTTTGGCAATATCAAGAATTAATTCCACATTTGCATAGTTGTTGTTGTTTGGTCCTCCTGGCACCGGTACATAGTGATCTGCCATTTTAATATATTCTGAAAATGCAAGCAAATTAACAGACACACGATTTATTTTCAGAAATATAACAGAAGAGCAAAACTTTGTAAAGGACAGATACCATCACAGGTAACAATGGGACAAACTGCATTAACAGGGTTAAGTCCCAGGACCACTTAGTTAGAGGTTCTGACTTTATGAAGTCACGGGCACTAACATGTGCTAATCTCATATTCAGGAAGCTCTTGTACTAAAACAGCTGTTCTCAAACATTTCATTATGTAACCTTTGAGAAGGGTCTTTAAGATCTCTGTATCAAGGATGACATGTCACTTAGAGACCCCTGTACAATTATTCTATTCTGATAAAAAGTTTCAGTCCCGACACCTTTTCTAACTTGCACTATTCTCCAAGAAAGCCCTTTTTCTGTTGTAGAGCCCAGACGAACTGGGAAAAGAGGGTAGAGCCTGAAGAAAGGTTTGTAGACTGGATGAACAGGAAAGGTCAGTTACAGGCAACTAGCGAGTGCTGGAAGAGAGTTGATCTGGAATGCTGGAGATGGCAGCTATTTGAAAGACACTGTTAAAAGATAACTTCTTTCCCTCCCTGCATTTTTTTTTTTTTTTTTTTTGCTCAGTATTCCCTGACATCTCTCTCTTCCTACTCTGGCAGCAAACGTAGTAGACCACTACAGCGCGCAGTAACTATACTAAGCAGTTTACATATATTACGTAATATTCAAAAATCCTAAAAGTAATAGGTATTATTGTCACCTAGTTTACAGGAAATTGGCTTGGAGCAGTCAAAGAACTTGGCTCAAGGTCCATCTCTACCATATTTATGTTTATTCTATCTTGTTATTAATTTTTAAAGGTTTCATGTCCTTCTAAAAAAAAATTCCAAAGATACGAAGGCCTGAAGTTTGTTCAAAAGAAACAGGTTTTTTGTTCTCTTTCACAATAAAAGGGAAAGCATGTGAAACATTAACAAAAATTAGGTAATATATCAGGATGTAATAATACTATTTTTTTTTTTAGATTTTATTTATTTATTTGACAGAGAGAAATCACAAGTAGGCAGAGAGGCAGGCAGAGAGAGAGAAGGAAGCAGGCTCCCTGCTGAGCAGAAAGCCTGATGTGGGGCTTGAACCCAGGACCTGGGATCATGACCTGAGCCGAAGGTAGCGGCTTAACCCACTGAGCCACCCAGGCGCCCCAGTAATACTATTTTTTAACAGCTGAAATCACTTATTGTCCCACCACTCAGAGATAATAAGTTTATGCTTTGATGTACTAGAAACCATAAACTGTTAATCAACCTAACAATATATTGTGGGTATCTTCCCATACGTGACAGAGAGATACTAATACATATTTAATATTTTAGATATATTTAATATACACTTGATATTTCAATGGATATCTACCATTCCATAATGTCACAAAAGATCATAATTCATTTAACTACTAACTTATTGTTGAACATATGGGTCATTAATGATTTGGAAAATGTTAAAATAATGCAATGATGAATATCCCCATACTACTGTCCAATTATACCCACAGGATACATTCCTAGAAGTACAACTACTAAGTCAAACGGTATCCACATTTTCAAAGATTGAACCACATTAGACTCTCATTAGCAACATGGGTGACAAGTTATCTGTACTCTAACCTATATTAGATGTTATCACTCACTCATTTATTTATTTATTTATTTGAGAGAAAGTGAGCAAGAGAGAGCAAAGCGGACAGAGGGAGAGGGGGAGGGAGAAGCAGCCTCCCCATTGAGTAGGAACCCTAACATGGGCTTCCATCCCAGGACCTTAGGATCATGACCTGAGCCCAAGGCAGACACTTAACAGACTGAACCACCCAAGTGCCCCTTATCACTCTTTAAAATTTTACTAGTCTTATAAACTAAAAAAATCCCAATCGACCATTGTTTTGCTTTACATTTCTTTGATTACCATTAGTATCAAATTTTTCCTTGTATATTTATTGTTCCTTTTTCGTTCTTTTATCAACTACCTAATTCATGTTCTTGGTTCATTTTCTACTGAAGGGTGTAATTTTCTCTATAGACACTCTTTGCTGCAAAGTGTTTTTCCAGATTACGATTTAGCTTTTTATTTGCTAAATAAAAATTTTTATATAGTCAAATCCATCCAACTTTTCTACTGTGGTTTAGCCTTTTCTGAAGTTCCATAGCCGTGGGTACAGAAAAGAAAGTTATATTAATTGCTGACCTACATCATGTAGTACATACATGCTCATGAATGTACTATGGTCACCAACCAGCAAAAGTTCAGAGTTCTACACCAATCAGTTTTCTACTATCACTACTGCAGACATGAAATTCCCTTTCATGCCGTGGTAAGTAAAAGAAAGCATTTTATCTTATCCACACAGCTTGGACCTCTCCATTGTCTCTTGGTTCCCAGTTGCTGTAATTACCACCAGAGATGCTATTCTAGAGAATAGTCACAAATGAACAAAACTCACCTCAAAAGAGAACACTTGGTTCTTTACCAGAGATTGCACTAACCATCCACATCTCCAACTTTCCCCAAAATGAGCAAAACATAAAAAATATGCAACTGGGTTGATTATTACCACCCTCACTATCAAGCATGCCTGCTCCCCCCAACTCCAGGTCTCAGACGATGAAGTCCTCTCCTCATGTGAAGAACCAACTCTTACATCTAAGGCTCCTTCTTCATAATCTTTTAAATTACAAAAGTAATGTGTCTTTTACATTGGATTCCTATGATGGCTGCACAATGGTACAAATTTACTAAAACTCATAGAAATGTGAACTTTTTATGGCATATAAATTATATTCAGTAAAGGTACTAAAATAATTAACATAATAGAAAGGTTAGAAAAAAGGAAAAATTATCCAAAATATTAATTCCTTAATTCATAACACTAGTATTATAATCCTTTCCAGAGTTCTAATTTTCAAATAATTTTTAAAGAAATTGTAAAATTGTAGAAAATCTTTGTAAAAAAGTTGAAAAAAGCAGAAAGAGAAATAAAAACACCCCAAAATACCACCCTGAAAGACAACTAGTATTACTGTTGGTATATGCCATTATCCCTTTTCCTGACTATATGCAATGTATTTTTTTCCCTATTATTGTATCACCCTATAGCTAACTTTTTTCTTTGCAATAGTGATGGACAGACACACTGTCTGTTCCCATGATCCCAGTTTCCAGATCTTTATACCTTAAGGAATCCCCCTTTCCTTGGGTGTGACCAGGATCTATGAGTTGTTTCTAGCCAAGAGAATATGGCAAGGACAATAAGAAAGTACCTGATCTTACTAGAAGACTTTGCCTTGCTGGCTTTGAGGTAGCAGGCAGTCATTTTGGGATGGCCCACATGACAAGGAGTCAAGGGTAGTTTTTTGGCTAATGACTGGCTAAACATTCAGGCCCTCAATCTGATAGGTCACAGAAAACTGAAAGCTGAGTTTGAAAGTAGATCCAGCTGGGGCACCTGGGTGGCTCAGTGGGTTAAGCCTCTGCCTTTGGCTTGGATCATAATCTTGGGGTCCAGGGATCAAGCCCCGTATTGGCCTCTCCGCTCAGTGGGGAGCCTGCTTCCCCCTCTCTCTCTGCCTGCCTCTCTGCCTACTTGTGATCTCTGTGTCAAATAAATAAATAAAATCTTAAAAAAAAAAAAAAGTAGATCCATTTGAGTTTCAAAGTAGATCCATCCCCAAGTCAAGCCTCAGATGAGACTACAAACCCAGCTACAAGTGACTGCAGTCTTGTGATAACCTGAAGCAGAAGACCCAGCTAAGACATGCTCTGACCTACAGAAACTGTGAGCTACTGACTATTGCCAAGTTTATGGTAATATTGTCACACAAAATAGATAAATAATGTAGCAATATTAAACTGCATTTCAGACCAAGAAATCTTATTCCACAACATATTTTTTTAATGTCTGCATGGTACTTCACATTATTAGTGTTGCACATTTTATGCAACTAATGCACCCATGCTGGACATTTAAGTTACTCCTAGTTTCACATTATTTAATTTTTTTTTTCCTTTTTTTTTTTTAATTTTTTTTAATTTTTTTTTATTTTTTCAGCATAACAATATTCATTATTTTTGCACCACACCCAGTACTCCATGAAATCCGTGCCCTCTACAATACCCACCACCTGGTGCCCCCAACCTCCCACCCCCCACCCCTTCAAAATTCTCAGATCGTTTTTCAGAGTCCATAGTCTCTCATGGTTCACCTCCCCTTCCAATTTCCCTCAACTCCCTTCTCCTCTCCATCTCCCCTTGTCCTCCATGCTATTTGTTATGCTCCACAACATTATTTAATTTTTTTAAGATTTTATTTATTTATTTGACAGAGAGAGAATGAGAGCACAAGCCGGGAGACAGAGGGAGAGGGAGAAGCAGGCTCCCTGTTAAGCAAGGAGCCCAATGCGGGGCTCCATCCCTGGAACCTGAGATCATGACCTGAGCTGAAGGCAGAGACGTAACTGCCTGAGCCACACAGGCATCCCAGTTTCTCATTACTTTAAATAACACTACAATGAATGTACATCCTTGTATGAATACATCTACCCCATTACTGACTTTTTTGTTCCTCAGAATAAATAACAGGGAATATGCTTATTTTTGTCCACTTGTGCTCTAGACTACACCCACTTCCGCCTTCTCCGGGTCCCTGTACGCCTCCATTCCTTTCCCTCTTTGGCTCCTTCCTCTCAAATGCTAAATAGTCCCAAGTCTCTTTCACTCTTAAAAATAAAAATCCTTGGGACGCCTGGGTGGCTCAGTTGGTTAAGCCGCTGCCTTCAGCTCAGGTCATGATCCCAGGGTTCTAGGATCGAGTCCCGCATCGGGCTCCTTGCTCAGTGGGGAGCCTGCTTCTCTCTCTGCCTCTGCCTGCCACTCTGCCTGCTTGTGTTCTCCCTCTCTCTCTCTCTCTGACGAATAAATAAATAAATAAAATCTTTAAAAAAATAAAAATAATAAAAATCCTCCATTGGAGAAGGTATGAGCTATGGTGAGTGCTGTGAAGTGTGTAAACCTGATGATTCACAGACCTGTACCCCTGGAGCTAATAATACATTATATGCTAATAAAAAAAATTATAAAAAATAAAAAATAAAAATCCTCCCTGGCCCTTAATTTTTCCTTAGTTACTACCTTTACTTCTTCCCTTCTCATTAAAAATTCTTTAAAAAAAAAAAAAAAACTTGTCTGTATTAGCTATCTCCATGTAACTTTCCACTCATTCCTTAACATCTTGTATTAGTCTGCACACTCATATTGTTCCACTGAAGTATTCTAAAAAATGCTACCAATGATTTCCTATTCCTACTTCCCTGGATTGCCAACTCATTTGGCCCTTCCTTATGGAAATTCTCTTTTTTCTCTCTTCTGTTTCTTCTGTCTCCAGTCATCTGTTCTCAGCACTGTTTATGGGCCACTCTCCCTGAGTCTATACCTAAAATTTTACTCTTCCATAAAATTTCATCCTTAGCCCTCTTTCTCTTCATTTTCCATCAGTTCTTTGGGCGGGGTAGGGGTAGTGTTAACTACTATATGTTTGCTGATAATGTAGCTTCTTAGTTTCCAGCTCTCATTATTTCTAAGTTCTGGAAGGATATATCCAACTTT
The DNA here is from genome assembly GCF_902655055.1 of Lutra lutra. Classification (NCBI taxonomy): domain Eukaryota; kingdom Metazoa; phylum Chordata; class Mammalia; order Carnivora; family Mustelidae; genus Lutra; species Lutra lutra. Next base: position 36,973,429 of record NC_062293.1, read on the forward strand.
TTACAGGATTTATAGGATCTGCTTATATCAGAAGTACTCCCAATCTCATCTGTCCACCCTGCAAAAAACCTTCCTCTTCTGGCTCCATTATTATTTAGCTCTTGTTGATGATCCTGTCATCTGCCTAGTCAACCAAATTAGGAACCTAACAGTAATCATCAACTCTTCCCTTTATCACCATGTCTTGCCAATTTTACCTCCCCAGCCTCTAAGCCATCTCAGCCTCGTTATGTTCTGTAGCACTGCCTTCCACAAATGAATCTTCCAAGACGCTATACAAATTGTCCATCTAACTGCTTATGTTTCAAGCAAAGAGAAAGTACCTGTAAGAGATACACACTAAAATACTTACAGATGAAATAATATATCTAGGATTTGCTTCAGAAATTATGTGTGGAGTGGGGAGGAGGTGAAAGTACTGATGAAACAAGACTGGCCACGAGTTGATAATTACCGATGCTGGATGATAGGTAAATGGGAAGGGATTCATTGTACTTTTCTACTTTTGAATTGTTAAAAACAACAACTAATCCATTCAAAATGCTAACCCTTTAATGTCCAACACACACATACACCACACACATACATCCCTAAAAAATTTAAGTCTATGCTCCTAAGGATGAAAATCAGGACCCTTCTTGAGAAATAGTAGATCACATCTTGTACTTTAACAGGTATACCTGTAGTTTCCAGCAAACCATTGTGTCATGCCTTCATACATTTGCATAGACTGTTCTTTCTTCCTGCAACACCCTGCCTGGAATGTCCTGTTGATTGCTTCACTAACTCTTGCCATTCTTGGCTAGGCATAACTTCCTTCAGAAAGCATTCTCTTAACCCTGCTACCAAGAGCAGAGGTTAGAGGTAAGATGCCTCAGCTCTGTTCTCACAGTACCCTGTTCATATTTTTTTATAGCACTTACCTCACTGTATTGAAATTATTTGCTTCCTAGAACAAGATCACATTTTATTTACCTATGGGTCTCCATGTTCACGGAGTAAATGAATAAATGAATTAGGAGTACCAGATAGAAATAGATGGGGGAAAAGAAATCACACAAGGTAGTTTTATGTTTATTACAATTTCATCTTTATAACTATCCCGTGAATTAGACATTATGATCTTCCTTTTACAGATACAAAAATTGTGGTTCAGAGAAGTTAAAGGGTCAAACTAAATGATTCCACATAACACATGCTTTCCAATAAAATGGTACCTTATCTGTTTCTAAATAAGATGATATAATAATCCCTACCTCTTAGGAATAGTCTTACTATCATAGTCTCAATAGTGAGAGAACATACACAAACCAAAATAGGTTTAAAAAGATAGCGCTTTAAGGAGCTAATGTTATCTGTGGGTACTCTACCTTAGAGATTATATTTTAGTGACAAAAAGTACAGAGAGCAAAGACTAGCCATTCCCTCTCAGCTATACTAATAGTCTTTATCTACAACTCTCAGATGGAGGGCCATCTGAGGAGAGAGAATATGTAGAAAAGTTGCAGGATAAAACCCACTTGGGTCCCTCAGAGGGGGTTAAAAAAAGAACCTTAACCCTAAGATTCTCTAAAATTTAATGTAGCTTCGCTTGTAAGGGAAATAGCCATTTCCTTCCAAATCTTTCTACTTACACATGCTAAAGTATGTAGCTTAGCAAATACTTGACACTAGAAGGGATACACCTAGAAACCCCAATCAACACTGGTTAAATTTCTACTTATTTTTACTTAGAACACAGGAGACTGTGTTGAGGTTCAATATAGTAGAATCACTTGTATATGCCTATTACTGACACTTTTTTATTTATTTATTTATTTATTTTTTAAAGATTTTATTTATTTATTTGACAGAGAGAGATCACAAGTAGACGGAGAGGCAGGCAGAGAGAGAGAGAGAGAGGGAAGCAGGCTCCCCGCTGAGCAGAGAGCCCGATGTGGGGCTGGATCCCAGGACCCTGAGATCATGACCTGAGCCCAAGGCAGCGGCTTAACCCACTAAGCCACCCAGGTGCCCCTACTGACACTTTTTTAAAGAGAAATCCTTGGGTTTGGAAATCCTCCTAAGTTAATAGACTCCTACTTAAGATTTTGCTATTCCAATCTTTGTGCTCAAGGGTGATGCTTTCTTTTCTTTTCTTTTTTCTTTTTTAAGATTCTATTTATTTATTTGAGAGAGCATGAGCACAAGTGGGGAGAAGGGGCAAAGGGAGAAAGATAAGCAGAATTCCTGCTGAGCAGAGAGCCCTACACAGGGTTCGATCCCAGGAGCCCTGGATCATGACTTGAGCTGAAGGCAGTAGCTTAACCAACAGAGCCACCCAGGCACCCAAGGGTGATGCTTTTTTAATGCTAATCACTCACCTGCATTGGCTTTCAGGTCTTCAGGTGTTACCATAACAACAAATCGGATTGCACGTTCATTTCGAAACATCTCATAAGACCAACGGCGGATAGACCTCATGCATTTCACTGCTGCAATGCCATTGTTGGCAATAAGAACCTGGGAGAGTGGTGGGATGGGAATTGGAGAAAAGTAGAAAAGGCAGGCAATGACGAAGGAGAAGAAATGAGACCATTTCTGTAGATCTCTGGCTTTCTCTGGAAAGCCAGATTTTCAATTAGGAATTTATGTTGCTAGTCTTGGCAGTTAGGAACCAGCTCCCACATGATCAAGGGATATTTTAAAATGTTAGCTAAGCAAATACTTTAATATGTGCCAGCTAAAAGTTACGCTTTCTATCTTCATTTCTTGAAGGGGGAAAATCACAATTTTTCAAATCTTGTGAGTGTGTGAATTATTCTACCATACCTGTTAGTAGAGGAACAGAAGACAAACTTCAGAGGGATGATGTATTAAGGAATGGAGGACGACTGAACAGCATAATGTCATGCACTATTCTCTGTTATACTGAACAAGGTGCAGAGCCCTGAACACATGTAAGAACACTGGCACCAACCACTCTCTCTCCCCAAAATGCTGAACCCTAAATGCCTTAGAATTGTAGAGACTGCCTTACAAAGAATGGTCACAAGAAAAAGAGGAGAAGAACCAATGATCCTGAGACATCACTGTAAACAAACCTCTCCTGACCGGTCTTGCAATCATGGCCCCGGGATAAGAGTGGCTGGAGATACACCATCTGTCTTTATTGGAAGATTAACAGAAGCACGCCACTGGAGCAACACTGCTAAAGTGGGAATATAGGTCCCCACGCTTTATTCTTATAATCACCGCGATCTCTTTCAGCCAAGTTGTACTGCCAGCTCAGACGTGGTTTAGATAAAAGGGGTACAGAATTACACCTAATGTTTCAAAATATTTGTAATCTCTTTAGGTATTTCATATGGTGTATTCCCTCTAAACACCTCAAATATCTGCTGGAAGCCATTAAGTCACAGTGCATCAAACTATTCAAGACTTCTATTCTGAGAATCCCTCCACTCCCTTAGCTCTCACTCCAATGCAGTGACATATCTCCTCACCACTACCCCACAAGCTAATCTGTTTCTCAGACCCTCTCACAGTGGGGCAACCCAACCCCATAAAACCGCAGGACCTTTTAAAAAGAACCGTTTGACCACCACTTTAACTTTTTAATTAGCTCTGCCTAAATTATCCATGGTAAATACATAGAAAACAGTGAAATTCACAGGACACCATGGAGGCAGAGAGGTTAATTCTGCACAAAGAGGCGGTCTCTGAAAATCCAAATGCCGGTTTTGAGCAAATCTAGACGACGAGTCTAGGCATTGAATCTCATGAGCTTTTGAAAAAAATAATTCAGCAAGTTATAACTTACCTTCTCAATCACTTTATTCCCCCCAAAACGGGTAACAAATTCTGCCGGAGAAGCTACAGTGAAATCTCGCTGAGAGTCTATTTTCTTTCGGTCTCGACCTTGCTTTACTAGATGCAAGCCAGACATGCTGGACCTGTAAAAATAGAGAAACCATGGAAGTCTAAAGATGGATAGGATTTTTTTCACACCATCTATCTCCCCTGGAGATCTGCTTTTCACGACCATACTTACAACAGCACTTCCAACAGCACACTTGTGAAGACTGCACGCATACAGATCACATACTTTTTGAATAGAAGAGAAAAAGATCTTTGTGGAAATTTAAGAAAAAAAAATTAAGTGTTCTTGGATAATAAAAGATAATATTAAGGCTTACCAAGAGATGCCATCACAAAGAGACAGGTAAAGGACAGGATGAAATGAGATGGTAGAGATAAGAGAGACTGGGAAAACTGAGAAAACAGCAAGGCTCTTGTTGGATTACGATCCTTGCACATAGATGACCTTCACCTCTGTATCTCTAGCCTCCATTTTTCTTAGGAGGCTAAACTTTTAACTATCTACTAAGCGTTTTATTTGTGTATTATATAGGTATTTCAAAATCAGTAACTCCAAAACTAAATACAAGGCAGCATAATAGATTGTATTTCAATTACAAGACATTCCTCCTTAAAAAAAAAAGAAAAGAAAAGAAAAAAACATTAAAAAATATCTGAAATCAGGGGCGCCTGGGTGGCTCAGTGGTTAAGCATCTGCCTTCTGCTCAGGCCATGATCTCAGGGTCCTGGGATCGAGCCCTGTGTCGGCCTCCCTGCTCAGCGGGAAGTCTGCTTCTCCCTCTTCCTTTGCCTCTCCTCCCCAACTTGTGCTCATGCTCTCTCCAATAAATAACTAAAATCTTTAAAAATATATATATCTGAAATTGATGTGTATCTTACAACTGATGGTGTGCTTTATTTAACTGGCAGTATTTTTTTTTTCTGAGTGGCACATATAATAATGGTCCCTTAACAATCAATAGTGTGTTCAGGATAGATGAAAGATGTAGTAGAAAACCAGGCCTGGGTTTAAACCCAGACCTGCCCACTTAATAGCTCCAATGATATTAAGCAAATAATTTAACCTTGCTCAGCTTCAGTTTTCTCTTTACAGAATACACATAGTATACAATGTTCTGGTTATTTACCTACTGTCTCTCTGCTCCAAGCTCATCTTTTTATTCTCTGCTCTGTGACAACAGAGCTAAGACTCTGCAAACCTGTTTAGTTCTGCCAATGGGAAGGCAGGATGGTAAGAATAGGGATTTCATTCTTGTTTTCTAGCTTTTATCATCAGTGCTCCACAGTAAGAGAGAGTTAATTCTGGCCTCTAGCATCTTTCAACATTCCTGGTGAGAGCCTCACTGCATCCATTAGAGGTACGAGCAGCAGCAGATTATGGCTCCTTGACAGAGTCCCAGCCTTGTCATGCTCACACATCCTCTGGGCTATGCTGCCTGGGCCTATCAATCAAGAGTCTGTCCAGCCAGGCTTCCACCTGCTCTAAGCACCAGCTACTCAAAGCTCCCTCTCAGAGGTGCAAGTGCTGGTCCCCACGGACCTTCCTTCAAACTCCTACATTCTGGTAACCTCACATCTTCGTTTTTGTTCTCCCAGCCCTAGGGGGTTGGTAGCTGCTTCCTGCAAGTATTAATTTGAGGCTATTTCAGAAAACACCCAAGTCACCAGTCTTCATTACTGAATGTCCACTGTTTATAAAACTTAAGGCAGTTTCCTCTTTCCCTGACTGGACCTTAACTGACAGACCCTCTTTGAAAAGGTGTTTTGGGGGTTCAATGAGGTAACAGCTATAACCAAGCACCTGTTCACACTGCTCAGTGGACAGCCATTTTCTTATTCCCACCTTTTCTTCCTTTCTCCTGCACTCTGACCTCGATGCTGCAATAATTTATTTTCAAAATATGGGGCACCTGGGCGGCTCAGTCAGTTGGATGTCTGCCTTAGGCTCAGGTCATGATCCCAGGGTCCTAGGATGGAGTCCCTCATCAGGATCCCTGCTCAGCAGGGAGACTGATTCTCCTTCTGCCCGCTGCTCCCGCTGCTTATGCTTGCTCTCTCTCTCTGACAAATTTTGAAAATCTTTTTTAAAAAATTTATTTTCAAAATAAAAGGGTAAGATTAAAATCTTCCCACAAATACCAGGTCCAAATGGTTTTAAAAGATAAGTTTTATCAAACTTTTAAGGGCAGTAGTCTACCAAATTTCCAGACAATAAGAAAAGAAGTTAAACTCCTCAGCTAGAGTAACACTGATACCAAAACCAGACAAATATGTCATGTAACAGGAAAAACCAGATCCATTTTATTCATGACTACAAATGCAAAATTCCTAAATATAAGATTCTAAATAGTAGAGTACTTGTGCAAGGACAGGCAAAATATTAGTAAAAAATATTATTCCATTACCAAGTTGAGTTTGTCCCAGGTATGCGGGGCTGGTTCAATTTTAGAAAATCCATAAATGGGGGCACCTGGGTGGCTCAGACAGTTGAGCATCTGCCATCAGCTTAGGTCATGACCCCAGTGTACTGGGATCAAGCCCCACATCAGGCTCCTTGCTCAGGAGGAGCTTGCTTCTCCCTCTCCCTTTGTCCTCCTCCCTCTGCTCATGCCCTCTCTCTCTCAAATAAATAAATAAGAATCTTTTTAAAAAGTCCATAAAGGGGCACCTTGCCCCTTTATGGGTGGCTCAGTTGGTTAAGTGTCTGCCTTCAGCTGAGGTCATGATCTCAGGGTCCTGGGATCAGGGCCCATGTTGGGCTCTGTGCTCAATAGAGAGCCTGTTTGTCCCTCTCCCTCCACCTGTTGCTCCCCCTGCTTGTGCTCTTCCTCTCTCTCTGTGTCAAATAAATAATAAATAAAATCTTCAAAAATAATAAAAAATATTTTTAAAAATTTAAAGGTCCATAAATGTAATACTCTGTTAGATTTCCCAGTAAGTGCAATAAAATGAAAAAATAAATAAATAAATTAGAGGCATTAGGATTGCAAATGAGGAAGTTAAACTGTCATTATTTGTGAGTGATATAATCATTTACAGAGAAAACACAAAATTTTGCAAATATTAGAAATGGGAGATTTCAGTCAAGTATCCAGATAAATAAATATACAATAACTCCAAAAATATTACATAAAGAAGACTGTACCATTGGGGGCACCAGGTGGTGGGTATTGTAGAGGGCACAGATTGCATAGAGCACTGGGTGTGGTGCAAAAATAATGAATACTGTTATGCTGAAAAAATAAAAAAATTAAAAAAAAAAAAAAAAAGAAGACTGTACCAGATTTTAAATTTAAAACATATCATAAAGTTAAAACAACTGAAATTATACGCATTTCTGGAAGATACGTATAAATAAAAGAGTATGTTGAACGTGTGATTAAGGAAAACAATTATGTGGGTGAGAGAAGCCAGGGAGAAGCACTAAGGAGAGACCACATAGTTAGATAAGGTGATGGCCAGGGACTAATCTTTGTTCTAGGTGGTGGGTTTTCTAATTCTTTTCACATTATTTTTTTTTAAATGATCCAATAACTAACCAAATAAATAATAGACCACAAATGGACCAATGAGTGTGCCAGGAAGGAGTATGTTACATAATTCTATACACCTAAATTTACACACACACACTCCTCAGAGATCAGCTGTAAGTTACTTAGGGAGGGACCAAAGGGAGAGGTAAGTTATAACTTAGAATCATTTATTTTTTTATTTTTTTTTTAAGATTATATTTATTCATTTGAGAGAGAGAACACAAGCAGTGGGACAGGGAGAAACAGTCTCAGTCTCCCTGGTGAGTAGGGAGCCCAACGTGGGGCTCAATCCCAGGACCCTGGGATCATGACCTGAGCTGAAGGCAGATGCTATCTGAGCCTCCCAGGGGCCTTGTAACTTATAATCATTGCGGAGCTGGGGAACCTGAGTGGCTCAGTTGGTTAAGTAACTGACTCTTAGCTCAGGTCATGATCTCAGGGTCATGAGATAGAGCCCTATGTCAGGTTCTGCACTCAGTGGGGAGTCTGCTTGAGATTCTCTCTCTCCCTCTGCTCATCCCTCAGCCCCTCGCTCCCCCTCGCTCTCAAATAAAAAAAATAAGGGCACCTGAGCGGTTTTGTCAATTAAGTGTCTGACTCTTTTTTTTTTTTTAAGATTTTATTCATTTATTTGACAGACAGAAATCACAAGTAGGCAGAGAGGCAGGCAGAGAGAGAGGAAGGGAAGCAGGCTCCCGGCCGAACAGAGAGCCAGACACGGGGCTCGATCCCAGGACCCCGGGACCACAACCCGGGCCAAAGGCAGAGGTCTAACCTACCGAGCCACCCAGGCGCCCCAGTGTCTGACTCTTGATTTCGGCTCAGGTCCTGAGCTCAAGCCCACATCAGGCTCTGTGCTCAGCAGGGAGTCTGCCTGAGAGTCCCTTTCTCCCTCTGCCCTGCCCCTGCCCCTAAAATAAATAAATAAATATTTTAAAAATAAAATAAAAAGTAAATCTTGAAAAAAGAAAAGAATCAATAAGGAGCTACCTAAGTTTAAGATAAGAAAGGAAGCAGGGGCACCTGGGTGGCTCAGTGGGTTAAAGCCTCTGCCTTCGGCTCGGGTCATGATCCCAGGGTCCTGGGATCGAGCCCCGCATCAGGCTCTCTGCTCAGTAGGGAGCCCGCTTCCTCCTCTCTCTCTCTCTGCCTGCCTCTCTGTCTGCTTGTGATCTGTGTCAAATAAATAAATAAAAATCTTTAAAAAAAAAAAAAAAGGAAGCAAAGCCTTGATGAAATTACAGTGGAGAAGGTACTGGTCATAAGATTTAATCAATAGTGAAGAGTGCTCTGAGAATAAAAGGGAGAAAAACAAAAATCTGTCTTACTGGGGAGCTTAGGTGGCACAGTCAGTTAAGCATCTGCCTTTGGGTCAGGTCATGATCTCAGGGTCCTGGGATGGAGCCCAGCATTGGGCTCCCTGCTTGGCAGGGAGTCTGCTTCTCCTCTCCCTCTGCCCACCCACCCCACCCCTACTCATGCTAGCTCCCCTTCTCTCTCAAATAAATAAAATATTTTTAAAAAATTATTTGAGAAAGAGAGAGAGTACAGCATGGGTGCCCCAATAAATAAAATCTTTAAAAGAAAATCTGGGGGTGCCTGGGTGGTTCAGTGGGTTAAGCCTCTGCCTTCAGCTCAGGTCATGGTCTCAGGGTCCTGAGATCGAGCCCTGCATCATCGGGCTCTCTGTTCAGCAGGGAGCCTGCTTCCCCCTTTCTGCCTGCCTCTCTGCCTACTTGTGATCTGTCAAATAAATAAATAAAATCTTAAAAAAAAAAAAAACTTAAAAAAAAAAGAAAAGAAAAGACCATCTGTCTTACTTTTAATGAAGGGATCCTTCACATAGTTACATTCTGAAGTAAGGCACCATGCCGAAAACAAGGGGATCAGGTATAAAGACAGAATAGATCTCAAAATCTTTACCACTCATCTATCTTTTCTCAGGAAGCTATTAGAGAATTTTGTCTTCCAAAAGGATAGAGTAAACCAAGAAAAAAGAAAAGAAACAAAGGAGCCAATAAAGAGAAAAAAAGGGATTCCCTAGATGAGAGTTCAAATTAGAGGACAAACTATTCCAGGAAGGATGCATCCATGAAAACAGTAGATAGATCACCTGTTGTATTTACGCACAGAAAAACAAAACTTTGGGTGTGTAATATCTATGTACGTTTTGTTTGCACATGTATGTATATATATGATTGTTTTATATATACATATACATATATATACACACATATATAACAGTAAAACAATGTGATGTAAAATGTTTTTATATACATAAAAATCATTATATATATATATGCATATATATACACACATAAAATAGCTCAAATGCTTTTTAGTTATTTGACACTCAAATAACTTGGTTTTCCCCCTAAAGGGTGAAAGAGATCAAATGAAAAGGAAAAGGAAAAGATAATTGTTCTAGAGATGAATCTTGTCAACTCAGGGTTTATTGCTTGTTTCCCATTTCCACCAAGGTCCAGTTTAATTTTCAGTTAATATTTTTCAGATTAAGAACTCTAAGACTGCAAAAACAAGCAAATAAAACAGATATTGGAGGAGCCCTTACTGACTGCTATCAAGGCCATCATTTGGGTCTTTCATGTTAATCCTCTGATGGAGAGGCACAGATCTGCAAGAGGCTTGAAGAAGGCCAAAAAGGCCTGACTAATTTCTCCCTGAGCCCCAAGTTCCACCGGCAGGAAGAAGAAAGACCCCGGGGGAGAGAGTGTGGCACCCTCCACAACTCCAGTCTGGCTGCCCACCGTCTCATTCCAGGGCAATGGCGGCAGGTACCTTTCCTGGCCCCAGAGACACATTTTTAAGAAGTTTTCTCACGGGACGCCTGGGTGGCTCAGTTGGTTGGACGACTGCCTTCGGCTCAGGTCATGATCCCGGAGTCCCGGGATCGAGTCCCACATCGGGCTCCCAGCTCCATGGGGAGTCTGCTTCTCCCTCTGACCTTCTCCTAGCTCATGCTCTCTCTCACTGTCTCTCTCTCAAATAAATAAATAAAATCTTTAAAAAAAAAAAAAAAAGAAGTTTTCTCAAAACTACCTTCCACAGGATGTTCATACTACACAAAAACTTATGCAGAATTGGTATCTCCCTTTGCAGCAGAGGAAGAGACTTCACTCTTAAAAAACCAGCCCAAGCCGGGGAGCAAATCTGGTACAGACTGAGTGAGACCTCTTAACAAGAGAACAGCAAGCACAGCAAGCACAGCAAGGTCCTCCCAGGGGTGCTTGTTTGCAATACAGTTACAATACCACACACGTGCCTAGGTAGCTTTGATTCAAATTCTGAATATAAAAGAAAGGTTTAGAAATCCAGGAGCAAATATGGGAGTTTTTATTCCTTTCCTTTAAAATAAAAAGGTTTCTTACAGATACAAAAAAATCATCAAATCAAATTTCCCCTAAGTTCCAGGGCTTAGTAGTCAACACCTTACCGGTTTTTAAAGGAATATATGGCCCAAATACAGCACCCTAAAACTTACCTTTGAAGCATGTAATATCTCATCTCCTTAATTTCCTCTGCAGAACCCTCCATATCAAGATGGCAAAGGAATGGAAGATTTTTTTCTTCAGGTTTCAGCCTTGTAAACACAAGCTGCAGTCCGTCCTCCTGTTGCAGGTGCTTAAAACCCAGGAGGACAAGAGAAACTGTGCCTTCTGCCTACTTCTTGGCCCTGCTTCAGTCAGACGGGAGTATTCCTGATGGCCTCAAACTACAGTCATTTTGTCTATTTTGTCCCCAATTTCTGTATTTCCCCACCTTTCCTCCTTTTTGTATTTTCTTCCTCAACCTGGTTCACACAAAGAACTGGTTGATTTCCCAAGGGGACTAAGAGGAGAGGGGGAGGAACATAAAAGCTTGTGTAACTAGAAGACAGATCTTAGCTCTGCACTAACCGTAGCAGACATGTTTCAACAACGGTCACTTTCTTCTGACAGTCACCAGAGAAAAGCTACACAGCCTCTCCTGGCTGCCAGCAGCATATGACAGGGAGGGCCCCAGGCAAAAAGAAGACAACGTTTATAAGGACAACTAAGTCAAGAGAATAATGGGGTCATGAAATCCAGAGGGAGGAGGACAGCACAGAGTCTAAGTAGGTAATTTCTTAGATCCAATCAAAACAAATAATACTGATTATCAGCCTGCAAGAAGGGGGAAAGCAGGTCAGGCAGCAAAGAAAGCAAGTAGAAAGGACAGGACATGCCACTATGAAGGAAATTTGAATAAAGTGGGAGCCACAGTTCTAATTTTCAGGCCAAAGTAGTGATACATGCATGCAAAAACCATTTTTAAAGTAACAAAATCTGAGATTTTATTCATGCATACTTGAAAGTAAGAATGGAGCTCGGACAAATGGGACATAGAGAAGATGTGCACAAAATCCTTGAAAGGAAAAGGGGCCCAGAGAAATATTTTAGACACAGAGGTCTAACCCAGATTAAGTAGGGAAGGAAAAAACCCTGCCTAGAAAGGCTACTGGGAAATGTATATTGCTATAAAAGCAAATGTGCCAGAGATAGATCCCTTAAATTAAATAAATAGTGGCTGAATGTTACATAATAACAAAGTCCTACTTCAGCTTCTAATAAAACTGACCTGAATGCTATATATTCAGGTTTGTACTGGGAGAGACTCCCAACAGCTAGAATCTATAGAATCACAACTTCCTATGATAGGCCCTCAGGAAAAATATAATTCACCCAAGTCACGTGGTAACAGGATTCATGCACCACAGAAAAATTCTTTCCCATCAAAATGCTGGATAGAAACAGTTAATCATCTGATGCCAATTATGCTAAGAATCTATTAATCTTCCAGAAAAACCCTCTAAAACAGAGGTGTACAAATAACCTGGAGCAGACATAGAAGGTAAATGATCAAACAGAAAAGAGATGATTAAAGCAAACAAACCCTAATCCTTGGGACACTCAGATGACCCAACCGGAAAAGACAATCAGGCCACTCAACCAGTCGTAACAGAAAATTTGCGTCCCGGGTCACCTTCTGGTCTGCAGCACTTCGCACCATTCCTGACACGCTATGCCAGTGTCCGATAGAGTTAGTCAAGTTTACTTTTTCCTTTGAACAGCTAAGCTGATGAAGAGGGCCCTCCGATCTTTAGGACTCTTCAGAATAACGTGTCTCAAAAATATAGCACACGGAGATCTTTGTTCAGAATTACAGTGACCACAGATGCAGAAGCAGTTTGATTTTAGACACATCTAAGTGTCTCCAGATGTAAGCAGTTCCCAAAAGAGAATCACGCTCTGCCTGTTATATAAGGTCAAAATCCAAAAACTAAATAAAGCCCAGAGTATAGAGTAAAGCAGGCTACTTGGCATTCGATTATATCAGAAAAATACACTAAAAAGGATAACAGTGAATAATCGAGTTTGTGCTCCCTTTCTAAAACAACCAAACACTAACACAGCACACCCAGATCCAAAAACAAAGCTTGAATTTCTCATCTTTTATGGATGCTGCTCACAATCCTTCTGTAATATTAGAGCACAAGAAATAAAAAAGCCACATTCATTCCTCCCAATTCAAAGCATCCCCATTTTCATCTACGAACAGAGAGTGTCCAAAGTAGACACATACCTGGCACAACATCCAACTAGAAGCCCACAGTGATCCCAGCATTGTAACATGCCAAGCACCAAGGATGACGTAGCGGTTTATCCAGCAGACAGTGATGCATGAGCTGGCGTGATTGTAATGCAGTCTGAGTTACACTGCAGCGCACACTGCGAGAGACTGTTTTACACTGGGCTGTTCCAGGCAGAGAAAGCTTGGATCAAGGATAGTCGTCTTTTGCAAATCAACTCACCAGATATAAAAAAGGTTTAGTTGTGGACTCTAAATCCTGTGCTTCTGATCTCTATGCCTGTCCTTGCAGCAATGCCACAGTGCCCTGAAAACTATGGCTTTAGAGCCAAGTTTTGAGATCAGGTAGTGTTAAGTCTTCCGACTCATTTTCGAAAACTGTTTTGTCTATCTAGGTCCTTTGGGCTCTCATGTAAATTTTAGGATCAGCATGTCAAACCTAGAAAGGAAGGAAAAAAAAAAAGGCCTGCTGGGATTTTGATATAGACTGTGAGTTTACAGATCAATTCAGGGAAAATTCCCATCTTGAAAATACTGAGTTTCCCAATCCCTGAACATGGACTGTCTCTCCATTTATTTAGGTTCTTAGTTTCTCTCAGCAATGTTTTATTATTTTTATACTCAATTCTTATACTTCTTTTGGTAAATGTATTCCTAAGTATTTTATTCCTTTTGATGCCATTGTGAATGAAATTATTTTAATTTCATTTTTTGCTTATTGTTAGCTAGTCTATACAAATATGATTTTTGTATATGGGTCATATAGCTTGTGATCTTGCTAAACTCACTTTGAAATTTTTTTAACCTTATTGAAATATAATTCACATACCATATATTTCAGCCATTTAAAGTACATATTTCAATGGTTTTTTATATGTTCACAATTATGAACCACCATCACAATAAATTTTAGGACATTTTCATTACCCCAAAAAGAAACCTCCTAGCCAACAGCAGTCACGATTTCCCCGTAACTTCTCCCTGTTCTTGGCTACGACTGATCTACTTTGTTCTGTATAGATTCTTATTATTTTACATAAACTAAATGATAAAATACATGGTCTATTGTAATTGGCTCCTTTCACTTAGTGTAATGCCTTCAGTGTTGTAGCAAGTATTCATACTTAATTTCTTTTAAGGGTAATTAATTTTCCATTGTATGGATATACTACGATTTGTTTATCCATTCATCAGTTGATGGATATTGGAATGCTTCCATTTTGTGATGATTATGAATAATGATGCTGTGGACATTTGTGCACAAATTCTTATGTGAACATGTGCTTTCATTTCTCATAGGTATGTAACTAGGAGTGGAATTGCAGGATCATATGGTAAATACTTAGTTTTATAAGAAATTGCCAGGGACACCTGGCTGGCTCAGTCAGTGGTAGAGCATGTGACTCTTGATCTCAAGGGCTGTAAGTTCGAGCTCCATGCTGGGTGTCTTTAAACAATTTTTTTTTTTCAAATTATTTTTCAGAGTAGCTGTACCAACTATGTACAAGTGATCCCATCTCTCCATACTCTTGCAAACATTTGGTGTCACCAACTAGTTTTTATTTTAGGCAACCTGATAGGTGTGTTTTTCTCATTGTTTTAATTTGCACTTTCCTAATAGCTAATGATGTCAAACATCTTTTCATGTTCTTATTTGCCATCTGTATATCCTCTTTGATGACATTTGCCTCCTTGTAATCTCTCTTCTTACTGAGAATTTTATTTATTGATTTGCTGTTGTCATACTTTAAAAAAAATTCTTTAAACAGGTTTTCCTTTGATTCTCTGAATGCACTTACGATAGCTGCTTTGAAGATTTTTGTCTGCAAAATCCAGCATCTAGGGACACCTGGAGACTTTTTCTACTGACTTTTCTTCCTAAATATTGGTCACATTTTCGTCTTTCTTTTCATGTCTCATGATTTTGTTGAAGCCTCAACATATTAAATAACGTATTGTAACAAGTCTAGATTCTGCTTTCTTTTACCTATGAAAGTTGTTTTGTTACTATTATTTCCTTTCTACATCCCTTCCTTCCTCGGCTTAATAACTTGCCAGGGCAAAATCTGTGAAATCTGTCTACCCCTAAGTATGCAGCCACTGAGGTCTCTCAGCTTATTTTCTTTATATTGCTTGTTCTTACGTTGAAAACTGCCTTCACTATCTCCCAGTGATTAGGCAGGGGTTATGTTTAAACACCTGAAGCCATTAAGACTTCTGTACTCTGTTCATGCATCTGTGGGTAGGGTAGGGTAGCACATTCAAAGTTCAGGGCATTTTCAAGTCTGCTCTGGCTTTTACTTCCTACTGGGCGTTATCATGTCTACTCTGTGCATGCACACAACCTCAACCAGCAGTATGCTTGCTCTAACTACAAAACACCTCAGTCTAGTAGAGCCACTGGTCTGCTGGACACAGCCAAGGCCAAGATAATCATTTCCACTGACAACAGCAGTGGTCATGGGCATCATTCACCACCCAAAGTGAGTAAGCTCCCTTCAACCACAGCATCAAAACTGGCAGTCCACCACTGGCAAAATCTCTACACCAACTAAACTTGGGGAAGGGAATGGGAACAGGCCTAGGCAAGAACACCACCAACGCCTCCTGTTCTTACTGAATTTCAGCAGTTTTTCAAACAACCCTTTCTCAGATTGTTGTATGCCTTTTGGTTGATCTCAAGGGTGCTGAAATTGTTTTGTCAAGCCTTACAGCTGCTTTTTGAGTTAAGGATTTATTGATCCTTACTCAGCTATAACTGGAAGTCCTGCCTGTTTTAATTTTTGAGATATAACTTCATACAATAAGGAGCAAAAATCTTAAGTACACACTCAATTAATTTTACATATGTATATACCTACATAACCAAACACTCCATTAAGATATAGAATATTGGGGCACCTGGGTGGCTCAGTGGGTTAAAGCCTCTGCCTTTGGCTCAGGTCATGATCCTGGGATCGAGGCCCACATCGGGCTCTCTGCTCGGCGGGGAGCCTGCTTCCCCCTCTCTGCCTGCCTCTCTGCCTACTTGTGATCTCTGTCTATCAAATAAATTAATAAAATCTTTAAAAAAAAAGATACAGATTATTTTCAGAGTCTCAGATGGCTCCCTTTCCAGTCAACATCCTCCCCAGTGTAAACACTATTCTGAACTCTTACCACTACAAATCAGTTTTGCCTTAAACTACACATACATAGGGTCAATCTGAATGTATTTCATCAATACGGAATGTTTTTCATCAATACGGAGTCTATGAAATTCATCCTTGTGACAGACCAGTAGCTTGCTCATTTTCATTGCTATGTAGTATTCCATTGTGTGGCTATCCCATAATTTATCTATTCTACTACTGATGGACATTTGAGTTTTTTATGAATCTTGACCATATTCATCCTTGTACTTGGTTTTTGGTGGACAAATGCATTCATTTCTTTTGGGTAAATACTTAGGAGTGAACTTGCTTGTTGATAGAGTATGTGTATCTTTAACTTTAAAAGATACTTTAAGGGGTGCCTGGGTGGCTCAGTGGGTTGGGCCCCTGCCTTCGGCTCAGGTCATGATCTCAGTGTCCTGGGATCGAGCCCCGCATCGGGCTCTCTGCTCGGCAGGGAGCCTGCTTCCTCCTCTCTCTCTGCCTGCCTCTCTGCCTGCTTGTGATCTCTGTCTGTCAAATAAATAAATAAAATCTTTAAAAAATAAATAAATAAATAAATAAATAAATAAAAATAAAAGATACTTTAACTTTAAAACTTTTAACTTTAAAAGATGTTGATAGAGTATGTATGTGTATGTTTAACTTTAAAAGATACTGCCAGGAGCGCCTGGCTCAGTGGGTTAAAGCCTCTGCCTTTGGCTCAGGTCATGATCCCATGGTCCTGGAATCGAGCCCACATTGGGCTCTCTGCTCAGCAGGGAGTCTGCTTCCTCCTCTCTCTCTGCCTGCCTCTCTGCCAACTTGTGATCTTTGTCAAATAAATAAATAAAATTTTTTTAAAAAAATTAAAAATAAATAAATAATAAAAATAAAAGATACTACCCAAATAGCTTCCTACTTTTTTTTAAGATTTTATTTGAGAGAGAGTGAGAAAGAGAGCACGAGACCAGGTGGGAGAAGCAGACTCACTGATGAACAAGAAGCCAGATGTGGGACTTGATCCCAGGACTCTGGTATGATTACTCAAGCCAAAGCCAGATGCTTAACCGACTGAGCCATCCAGGCACCCCACCCCCAACAGTTATCTAAAGTGGTTGCACCAAATTACATTCCCACCAGCAATAGAGGGAGCAATGTCAGTCTTTCAATATTAACCTTTTTTTTTTTTTAAAGATTTTATTTATTTATTTGTCAGAGAGAGAGAGCGAAAGAGAGAGCAAGCACAGGCAGACAGAATGGCAGGCAGAGGGAGAAGCAGGCTCCCTGTTGAGCAAGGAGCCCGATGTGGGACTCGATCCCAGGACGCTGGGATCACGACCTGAGCTGAAGGTAGCCACTCAACCAACTGAGCCACCCAGGTGTCCCAATATTAACCTTTTTAATTGGGGTGGCACTTAATCCATTGGAATCTTAATTCACAAATCGCTGATGATCAATGATATTGAATACTGTTAACAAGCTTACTTGCCATTTGGATATCTTCTTTTGTAAAATTCAAGTCTTTTCCTCATATTTCTATTGGGCTGAAATGTCTTTATAAGACATGGAAATATCAAGGAAATCATCAACAGGATGAAAAAGCAACCTACTGAATGGAAGATGATATTTGCAAATGACGTAACTGATGAGGGTAATTACAGCAAAAGTATACAAAGAACTTGTACAACTCAACACCAAAAAACCCCAAATGATCCAATTAAAAAGTGGACAGAGAACGTGAGTAGACATTTTCCCAAAGAAGACATCCAGGTGGCCAACAGACATGTGAGATCATCAACATCACTAATCATGAGGGAAATGCAAATCTCAAAACAATGAGATTATCATCTCACATCTGTCAGAATGACTTTTTTTTTTAAGATTTTATTTGTTTATTTGACAGAGAGAGAGAGAGCGCGCGCGTGAGCGTATGCACCCAAGCAGGGGGAGCGGCAGGTAGAAGGAGAAGCAGGCTCCCTGCTGAGCAGACAGGCTGATGCAGGGCTCACCCTTCCGGACCATGGGATCATGACCTGGGCTGAAGGCCGACACTTAACTAACTGAGGCATCCAGGCACCCCTACAATGCCTCTTATTAAAAAACAAGAAATAGGGGCGCCTGGGTGGCTCAGTGGGTTAAGCCGCTGCCTTCGGCTCAGGTCATGATCCCAGGTCCTGGGTTCGAGCCCCACATCGGGCTTACTGCTCTGCAGGGAGCCTGCTTCCTCCTCTGTCTCTGCCTGCCTCTCTGCTTACTTGTGATTTCTCTCTGTCAAATAAATAAATAAAATCTTTAAAAAAAAAAAAAAAAAAAAACAAGAAATAGGGGCGCCTGGGTGGCTCAGTGGGTTAAGCCGCTGCCTTCGGCTCGGGTCATGATCTCAGGGTCCTGGGATCGAGTCCCACATCGGGCTCTCTGCTCAGCAGGAAGCCTGCTTCCCTCTCTCTCTCTCTCTGCCTGCCTCTCCGTCTACTTGTGATCTCTCTCTGTCAAATAAATAAATAAAATCTTTAAAAAAAAAAAAAAGAAAAAGAAATAACAAGTATTGACAAGGGTGCAGAGAAAAGGGAACCTTGTGCACTGATGGGAGGAATGGAAAATGGAAAAACAGTATGGAGGTTCCTAGAAAAATTAAAAATAGATTGAAAAATTTAAAAATAAATTAAAAATAGAACTACCATACCACCCAGTAATTCCACCTCTGGGTATCTACCCAACGAAAACAAAAACACTAGTTTGAAAAGATATATGCACTCCTATGTTTACTGCAGTGCTATTTACAGTAAGATAAGGAAACAAGTATCCATCAACAGAAGAATGCATAAAGAAGATGCGATATACATCGACAATGGAATATTACTCAGCCATAAAAAAGGATGAAATCATGCCAATTGCAATGACATGCACGGACCTAGAAGGCATTATGATAAGTGAAATAAGTCAGACAGAAAAAGACAAATACCTTATGATTTCTCTTATATGTGGAATCTAAGAAACAAAACAACTAAAATAGAACAAACTCATAAATGCCGAAAACAAACTGGTGGTAGCCAGAGGGGAGGAGATTGGTGGGAAGGGCAAAATAAGTGCAAGGAGATTAAGAGGTACAAACTTACCGTTACAAAATAAATAAGTCATAGGAATGCATAGGGAATAGAGTCAATAATCTGTAATTACTTTGTATGATAGATGGTAACTAGACTTATGGTGGTGTTCATTTCATAATATATATAAACACTGAATCACTATGTTGTACATCTAAAACTAATGTAATATTGTACATCAACTATAGTTCCATTAAAAAGAAGACATTAAAATACCTTTTTCTTATTGATTTACAAGATTCTAGAAGCAAGATATTTTATTCTAGTTTTACCAACTGACAAACGGGGGAAAAAAAGTCCAAGATACTGAGGAAAAACACTGAAAAACTAAATGACATATACAGAGTTCTATAACAACCACAAAATACACATACATGGCAAGTGCTATAAAACTTTATCAAAACTGACCATATGGGCACCTGGGTGGCTCAGTGGGTTAAGCCACTGCCTTCGGCTCAGGTCATGATCTCAGGGTCCTGGGATCAAGTCCCGCATCGGGCTCTCTGCTCGACAGGGAGCCTGCTTCCCTCTCTCTCTCTGCCTGCCTCTCTGTCTACTTGTGATCTCTCTGTCAAATAAATAATAAATAAAATCTTTAAAAAAAAAAAAAAAAAAAAAAACTGACCATATGCTAGGGATGCCTGGCTGGCTCAGTCAGGAGAGCATGTGACTCTTGATCTCAGGGTTGTGAATTCAAGCCCCATGTTGGCATAGAGCTTATATAAAAATAAATATAAATAAATACAACAGAAACTGATTAATAAAAAAATCTGACCATATGTGAGTCCATAAAGTATCAACAAACTTCAAAGATTTGAAACCACCTAGAGTATATCCTCTGAGTAAAATGGATTAAACTAAAAATCAATGACTAAAATAGGCCCAAGTGGTTTTACTATTATAGCCAGTGTCTTGAAATTAGACTCCATTTCGAGATAATTTTGGGTCCAAAAAAAAAAAAAAATCACAATGAAGTTGAGCAAAATAGGTGGAGGCGGTCAAAAGGTACAAAGTTCCAATTATAAGATAAATAAGTCCTAGGGATATGATGTACAGGATGGTTACCATGGTTAACAAATAGTGTATTACTGTATATTTAAAAGTTGCTAAGAGAGTAGATGTTAAATTTTCATCACAAGAAGAAAGAAAAAAATTCTAACTATGTGTGGTGATGGATTTTTTTTTTTTAAAGATTTTATTTATTTATTTGACAGACAGAGATCACAAGTAGGCAGAGAGGCAGCCAGAGAGAGAAAGGAGGAAGCAGGCTCCCTGCTGAGCAGAGAGCCCGATGCAGGGCTCAATCCCAAGACCCTGAGATCATGACCTGAGCCGAAGGTAGAGGCTTTAACCCACTGAGCCACCCAGGTGCCCCGGTGATGGATCTTAACTAAACTTATTTTGGTAATTATTTCATTATATAAGTATATAAATTTTACATATGTATATAAATATACAATATATAAATATAAAATCTTTATGCTGTATACCTAAAACCAATACAATGTTATGTGTCAATCATATCTCAAAAAATTAAAAAGTAATCACAATGAAAATAAGAAAATATCAGGACTCCTGGGTGGCTCAGTTGGTTAAGCAGCTGCCTTCAGCTCAGGTCATGATCCCAGCATCATGGGATCGAGTCCCACATCGGGCTCTTTGCTCGGCAGGGAGCCTAATTCTCCCTCTACCTCTGCCTACTCTCTGTCTGCCTGTTCTCGCTCTCTCTGTCTCTCTCTGACATTAAATATTTTTTAAAAAAATGAAAATATCTTAAACTGAATGATAATAAAGATATGTCACATCAAAACTTGGGGGATATAGGGCTCCTGGGTGGTTCAATTGGTTAAGTGATTGCCTTCAGCTCAGGTCATGATCCTGGAGTTCCAGGATGAGTCCTGGGTACAGGCTTCCTGCTCAGCGGGGAGTCTACTCCCTCTGACCCTCCTCCATCTCATGCTCTCTCTCTCTTAAATAAGTAAATAAAATCTTTAAAAAAAAAAAACTTAGGGGATATAATAAGATGAACTGATGAATGGATACAGAGATACAGAAATGGATAGATAAATAATAAACCAAGTATAGAAAATGTTAATGGTAGAATCTAGGCGATGAGTAAAATCTAGGCGTTCTCTGTAAAATGCTCTCAACTATGTTATATGCTTAAAATTGTTCATAATAAAATGTTGAAAAAAGACGTGAGATATAGCTAAAGATGAGCTTCGAGGAAATTTGTAATCATTAGTACATAGCTTAGAAAAGAAAGGGCTGATAATCACCTTTGTCAAAAGACTAGAAAAAAAAAACAAATTAAACCTGAAGAAAGTATAAAGAAGAGAATAAAGAGGATAGCAGATATCTGTGAAAGAGAAAACAAATGTACAATAAAAAGAAAAGAAAAGAAAAGAAAAGAAAGTTGGTTCTTTGAAAAGGCCAATTATAATAAACTTCTATTAAGACTTACTAAGAATACGAGAAAATGCAGAGCGCCTGGGTGTGTCAGTCAGTTAAGCACCTGCCTTCTGCTCAGGTCAAGATCCCAGCGTACTGGGATAGAGCCCATGTCAGGCTGCTTCTCCCTTTCCCTCTGGGGCCCACCCCCACCATCCCGCTTGTACTCTCTCACTCTCAAATAAATAAAATCTTTAAAAAAAAAAAAAAAAGAGTAAGAGAAAATGCTAGCTCAGTATCAGGAGTGATGAAGAGGGAACTCACTACAAAGTTAATGCCAATAAATTTGAAAATTAAGATTCAACTGATAAATCCTTTCAAAAATCATTTTCTGTTCCACCCAGAAGAAACAGAAATCTGAATTATCTTAATCTACTAAAAAGATGGGCTATATATACATGATTTAAAATACTATTACCGGACGCCTGAGTGGCTCAGTGGGTTAAGCCTCTGCCTTGGGTTAAGTGGGTTAAGCCTCTGTCATGGTCTCAGGGTCCTGGGGTGAAGCCCCGCATTGGGCTCTCTGATCAGCAGGGAGCCTGCTTCCCCCTCTCTCTGTGCCTGCTTCTCTGCCTACTTGCGATCTCTCTCTCTCTGTGTCAAATAAATGAATAAAATTTTAAAAAATAATAATAAAATAAAAATAAAATACTATTGCCTTTGTGACTGCCCCTGGCCAATCTTACTAGCTCTCCCTCGTGTTCAACAAATACCTATTAAGTGCCTACTATATGCTATAGAAAGTGCTGGGTATACAACTCCAAACAAAACACATATGATCTCTGCCTTCATTTTAGTTACAGTGTGATAGAGACAAGCAATCAAATAAATATGCCAATGAAAATATTATAAATTGTGACATGTTCTTTGAAAGAAGAACAGAAAGAGTATGAATAATAAAAGCAGTCCTCTCTGAGGAAGTGATATTTAATCTGAAGCTTTAAAAAAAAGTGGGGGGGGGGTCTCAAGTAATCACTGGAAGAGTAAAAGAGAATCCAGGCAGAAAAACAAGCATGTGTGGCCCTCGGACAGGAAAGACTGGCACACCAGAGGAACTGAAAGACCAATATGGGTGGAGAACTATCGTTATAATGAAGCGGACAAGTCAGTCAGATCATTCAGGGCCCCAGGAAGTCAAGCTAAGAATTCTAGTATCTTCTGCTGTGTGCAACAATGGGAAATCAGGAAGCAGAGAATCCAGCTAAGCAAGCATTCTAGAAGTCCAAACAAGAGTTGACCGGCTAAGGCTTAAACTAAGGTGATGGCAAGTGAATGTATTGAAGTAAATATTGGAGACAGAATCAACAGAACTGAAAGGCAATTCCCCAGGTTTCTGACTTAAGTAGAGTGACCAGAGGCAATATTTATAAGTCAGATGGGGAAGATTACAGAAGGATCATATTTATTGAGGATGGGAGAAATCAAGAATTCAGGTCTAAGGGGTGCCTGGCTGGCTTAGTCAATACAGCACACAACTTTTGATCTCGGGGTCGTGAGTTCAAACCCCACACTGCGCATATAGCTTACTTTGAAAGAAAAAGTTCGGGTCGATTCACATTCTAGTAAAGACTTCACATAAACAGTTGAACATATGGGATGGATATCATAAATAATGGGAGTCACTGGTATATATACAATAGCAAAGGGAAGAGATTGTATAGGAAGAAAATGTATACCAAGTGAAAGGAAAAGAAGGTCCAAGACCAAGCAGGACTAACTACTGGAAGTAACATGAAAAAGGAAGAGCCCTGGATGCCTGGGTGGCTCAGTCCGTTAAGCATCTGCTTTTGGCTCAGGTCATGATTCTAGAGTCCTGGGATTAAGTCCCAACTGGGTTCCTTGCTCAGTGGGGAGACTGCTTCTCTCTCTGCCTACTGCTCCCCTGCTTGTGCTACCCCTCTCTCCCTCTCTGCCAAATAAATAAATAAAATCTTAAAAAAGAAAAAAGAAAGAAAGAACAAGGAAGAGCTTGCAAAGGAGATTAGAGAGAGTACCGGGGAACATAGGAGGAAAGATAAAAAAGCATGGTCTTCAGCAGAAAAGAGAAGGACTGTATTTCAAGGAAAAAGTAATCACCTGTATAGAGCTATTGAGAGGCCTGAAAAGATGAGAACTGAGAACCACCCACTGAATTTAGCAATATTAATAATAGTCACCGATGATTTTTAGTGTGAGCTGTTTCACGAGCAGAGTACAGACTAGTGCAGCTTGAAGAAGGAATGGGAGACAAGGAAGTTCCTAGAACTCTTCCAAAAATGTTGGCCATGACATGGGACAATTACAGCAGTGGTCCAAAGGGAGTGTGGCTATCAAAGAAGGATTTTATAAAGACGGGAGTCAGAGAATGCCTGAATGCAAATGGGAATGATTTAGTAGAAAAAAAAGATACTTAAAATGTAAAGAAGAAGAGAATGACCAAAGGAGGGAGGATCTTGAGAAGTCCTTGTAACAAGAAGGAAACATGAGAATATGAGTGAATATACAAGTAAATTTGAAATTAGGTGTTGGAAGGAAGAATTTCTGGTGTGACAGAAAGTTAGAAAATAGGACACAAAGTTACAAATTCAAAGTATGTCTAGAAGGGACAGGGGCTAACTTAAGGGGGACTTATGGTTTGAGGACAATGGAGAAAGAATGCTATTGTTGCTGTGAAAAATGAAGGCCGAATAACCAGAAGAGAAAAACAAAACAGCCCAAGGAGTAAGGAAAATTTCACAGCACAGACTGCATTCAAGAAGGATCCTTAAAAGTGATGACCTGAAAGGATGAATGGAATTTCAACAGTCAGGGCAAGGGCATTCCAATAAGAAAACATAGCAGGGGAAGACGAGAGAGAAATCCTACTATGCCCTCAAGTAACTGCTTTATTTTCTTCTTTGCCATCAACTTCATAAAGGGTACACACACTGTTGACATTACTATTCCTTCACCATTTATTCCCGACTTAATCTCTTGCCATCTACTAAAGCTGTTCACCCCAAGATCCTCTTGTGTACTAACTCCAGGGCTTTTGCTCAGTTTTTTATCGCTTAAAGCTTTTGCAACATTGTAGGTTACATCTTCCACCTGAAAATGATCTTTTCCTTGGTTTTCCTGGATGTTCCTTCCAGCTTACAGATCATTTCCTGCCTTCTTTTTCCCGTTTCCTTCCATCTCAAACCAGACATTTCCATAAGACACATTTCCCTTCTACCTATAAACTCTCCCTCACAGTGATCTAATCTACCTGCACAACTTTAATTTCAATGCTCCAAACATTTACTAAGCATACTCTATATGCCAGGCACTGTTCTAAACTCTGAGAAAGTGGTTCTCAGCTCTGGTTTCATACCAGATTCACCTGGAGAGTATTAGCATGTAGACTGTTGAGCTCTGTGACCACAAACTGTCATTCATACAGTCTGGGACAGGTTTTTTTAAAGCTCCACAGATGACTCTGTTGCACAGCCAAATCTAAATACTGTTTTCCATTTTATATATGTCTGTAGTGTGACAGGCATGATGCTTAATGATCTCACCTTTTTCTTACCTGCCTCTTCTTCCGCGACACTCAACACACTGTCTGTTACATTCTGGTAATACTCAATGACCTACAATCGCCTGAACATGCTAGATATCTCAGTCTGGTAGCTTTGCACATGTTGCCAACCCTACCATCACTAGTGTTCCTGCTACATACATGTACTTACTTCTGTTGCTTGCCGGTTTTCTCTTCATTCCTTTGAAACCCAGTTCAAACAAATCTGAGACATTATTAACCCTTAGAGATCTCAACAAGCCCACCATAGTAATTATGAAAACTCTTTGTATTGGAAATATTGTTAAGAACTCGGCACGATGTTTGGCTAGACACCAAAATATACTACTGGTAAAAGGGACCAACTGAAGTAATGCTATGAGATGATCAGTTTACCATTCAGAAAGATTCCAATGGTCATGTGGAGCTTATTATACTGACAGGGGAAAGAGACTAGAGAAGAGCTAAAATAACATTGCCATAATCCAAATAATAAAAGAACAATGGCAGTAGCCATGGAAAGAAGGGCATGGATTCAAGAACTACTCAACATGGATGGCTGAGTTGGTTAAGTGTCTGCCTTTGGCTCAGGTCATGATCCCAGGATCCTGGGACTGAGCCCCACAATGGGCTCCCTGCTCAGCAGGGAGCCTGGAACTCCTTCTTCCTCTTTCCCCTTCTCCCCGCTCATTCTTTCTCTCTAATAAATAAATAAAATCTTTTAAAAATTTATTAGGGTATAGCATCAATAAACATACCTAATTAGGTGTGAGGTGGGGAGGAGAGAGGACTCTCACACAACACCCATATTTCTGGCTGGGGAGACCAGAGGAAAGGCAGTGTTGTTAATTAAGGTAGATCAAAAGAGAGGATGTAGCCCAAGAGAAGAAGGCTACAGCCAGGAAGTTTTGCAGAAAATCAACAATTCAGAGGCATGTGAAAAAAGCCAAGCCTATTCAAGAACCTGAGAAGGAAGGATCAGAAAGGTGAATTGGGAGAGAGTGTTAATAAAACATAAGAAGTAGTTGGAAGAATGAGTGAAAAGTCAACACTGTCAAATTCTGCCCATGAGGAGGTCACCAGTGAGTTTTCTAAGCGTGGTTTCAGAGAAGTGGTAGGAGCAGAAGCCAACGGCAATAGAGTAAGAAGCTAATGGAAGAAGGTGACAGTAGCAGACTGAGCATTGGTCTACTGTTCTCTGTCAAAAGCACACAAAAATGACGATAAAATAACAAAAGAAGCATAAAGACATAAGAACAAAGGAAATGAAAGGAGTCCCCAACAGATATTTTCTGTCAAAAAATTGCAGAAAACAGAAAGTGGATGGTTAAGAAGTAACCACCTCAGAGACCAAAGAGCCTACTATAGGAAAAGCCACTTAGAAACAAGGATGATTCCACTGCAGCACACTGGAAAAGCTCAGGAATTAGAATCTTCCAGTAGATCTCTCTTAGCAAGGGTGGAGACAGAGCCGAAAACCAAATAAAATCTGTAGCTTGCTTTAAAGTATTGTACCAATGTTAACTACTTAATTTTAATAAATATAGGGTTGCTAGATAAAATACAGGATGCCCACTTAAATTTTGCATTTCAGGCAAACACAAATAATTTTTTACGAAAGTATGTCTAATGCAGTATTTGCAGCAGTGTTTTTTTTAATACATCGTTTATCTGAAATTCAAAATTAACTAGGCATCATGTATTTTTATTTGCTACAACTGACAACTCTAGATAAATGTACTATGATTATGGAAAATATAAATAGTAGTGGAAGGTGAGTGAATGATACACAGAAACTCTGCTAAGTCTTTGTAACTTTTCTGTAAATCTAAAATTATTTCCAAATGAAAAGCTGAAAAAAAATGCAGCTTACAAAAGACTTTTAATGATGTGAGAAAGTGCTGTTCTACGAAAAAAGCAAAAAACAGGACCATGTATTCATTATGATATCCATGTATGTGTTTTTTAATGAAATTTATCTTTACGGGGTAAAAATCACCAAAAGAAACATCAAATATTAATAGCAATTATCACTGGACAATCATATTCTGGATTGTTTGTATTTCTACATGCTTTTTGGATATTCAACTTTTCTTTAAGTATATATCTAACAATTTTAAAATTTTAAAGTAGTAAATGCAAACTTTACTTGTAAATTTATGTTCACAGAAGAAAGGAGGGGGGAAATGTGTGGATCACACTAGAAGAATAAAAATAATAAGCACTGTCAAGTGGCCATCCTGAGCCCTACTTACCATATTCATAATTTCATTTCTACAATTAGCTACGTTTACAGAACAAACTCTGGGAAATTATAATACATACACAGACAGCTCCTGTTTTCTGAATGGAAAGAGTGGGTGGGAAACAGAGCAAACTATTGCCTTCAAAAAAAGAGTAGCAAGTTGCTGATCTCATAATGACCTTCTCTGTCTACTCACTTCTGAGGCACCATGGCAACTGGGAACCTCAGAATATCAAGGAAGGAGCATTGAGAATAAAGGGGTTGGAAAGCTGCTGGGGGAAGGGAGAAAGCTCAGGGAAGCTGAATGAGAAATGTGAAGAAAGCCAAACCATAAGAACACTCACAGGCCCAACTACAAGCAAAGCTATAATATAAACTCAAAACTAGAACCAAAGGCCTGGAGATAGATGAGCCAAAGATAGGAAGGAAAAATAAAATTTCCTATCTTCTCAATAATGGTTATTCTTAACATCTAAATTATAACATTGACACTATATGTGTACTATAATTAAAGCCTTTCAAATTTCAAATTTCAAAACTAAATCTCTTAAGTTTTAAATGCTAAAAAAGACTTAAAAAGGTTTTTCCTGTCAAAAAATTTTACCTCACGAGAGCACTTCTTCATAATAAATAATATCATATTACATAGTATGGCACATTTTACTTTTCCAAAAGCTTCTGCAGATATTTAACTTCACCTCTATTATTGGATTTAAACAGAATCACTTCAAACTCAGGAGTTTAAAGTGAGAGACTAAAAAGGAAAGAGAATTTCTTGCCAGGTTAAATAAAAACATACACAGCTAAAACTTTTTTAGTTTTATCTTTCATATTTATCTTTTAGTTTTGTCTTTCATAGCTTTTGATCAAATCACACTGTATTTTATAATGTCCACTTTAATTTTGATTATAAAATTCACTAAAATATCATTTGTGCAACACTACATTGCTTTGCTACAAGTGCTATAACTGTAAAAAATGCAAATGGTAAATTATCCTTTACTTTTCCTTCCATTTCTCTCTATACCACCAAACTCTTACCAGTAGCTCTATACTTTCATGATTTCCTTTTATTTTTTTTTAAAGATTTTATTTATTTATTTGAGAGAGAGACAGTGAGAGAAAGCATGAGCAAGGAGAAGGTCAGAGAGAGAAGCAGACTCCCCGCGGAGCCGGGAGCCCGATGCGGGACTCGATCCCAGGACTCCAGGATCATGACCTGAGCCGAAGGCAGTCGTCCAACCAACTGAGCCACCAAGGCGTCCCTCATGATTTCCTTTTAAACAAATGGCTAGGCACTGTCACAAAAAAAAAATAGGGGGTGTGGTAATACAATATTGGGAAATTTAAGAGACAGAATACACCCTTGTGGTCTTAGATTGAATACTGTTTGGATAAACCAGCATTTTGGAGTCAACTGCAGAGACTGGAATATGGTGTGTATAGTAAAGGAGATGAAAATTTATTGAAATAGAAAATTGGGAATTACTGACCCAAAAAAAGCACAGATTATAAAACAGTATATACAGGATGATCCCATTTCAGTAGAAAGAGATGCATATTTTTATTATATGCATATATATATTATATGCATCTATATACACATAGAAAAGGATCCAGAAGACTATACAATGGTATTAGCAGGAGTAATTTCTGGGTGGGGGATATATAAGGCTTTATTTTTGCCTTCTTGTGTTTTGTTTCTAGGTTTTTTTTACTGCTTCTATTTTTTTTTTTAATAAAGATGTTATTTATTTATTTGGCAGAGAGATCACAAGTAGGCAGAGAGGCAGGCAGAGAGGGAGGGGGGTAAGCAGGCTCCCTGTTGAGCAGAGAGCCCGATGCGGGGCTTGGTCCCAGGACCCTGAGATCACAACCTGAGCCGAAGGCAGAGGCTCAACCGACTGAGCCACCCAGGTGCCCCTTTTTACAGCTTCTTCAATAAAGCAGTATTTAGAAATATATTTTTTCTTTTTTTTAAAGATTTTATTTATTTATTTGACAGACAGAGATCACAAGTAGGCAGAGAGGCAGGCAGAGAGAGGGGGAAGCAGGCTCCCTGCTGAGCAGAGAGCCCAATGCGGGGCTCAATCCCAGGACCCTGAGATCATGACCTGAGCCAAAGGCAGAGAAGACTTAACCCACTGAGCCACCCAGGCGCCCCTAGAAATATATTTTCTAATTTCAATATTTTCTGACTTCTATATCTTTAAGGATTTTATTTATTCATTTTATTATAGACAGAGAGAGAGAGAGAGCCTGCATGCAAGCAGAGGGAGGGGCAGAGGGGAAGGGAAGAGAGAGAATCCCAAGCAGACCCTGCACTGAGCACAGAGCTCAACAAGGGGCTTGATCTCACAACACTGAAATCATGACCTCAGCTGAAACCAGGAGTCGGAGGCTTGACTGAACCCCCCCCCAGGCACCCCAACTTCTCTTTTTAAAAGGTTAACATTTAATTAGACGAAAACCACTCAAAGAGAACAAAAGCGTATCTATTACACCCAGAGTTCCAGTTTAGCATCGTGACTGACAGTATGGGCTCTGACTGGATTCAATACCCAGTTAGCTGTGTGACCCTGGGCATATGATTTAACCTGTGTTTCAGTTCCCCATCCATAAACTGTGGGTAATGACAGTACATTATTCAGCTCATGAGGTTGTTGTAAAAATTAAGTATGGCACTCCACATAAAGAACAGGAGGTGTGGGGCGCCTGGGTGGCTCAGTGGGTTAAGCCTCTGCCTTCGGCTCAGGTCATGATCCCAGGGGCCTGGGATCGAGCCCCGCATCGGGCTCTCTGCTCAGCATGAAGCCTGCTTCATCCTCTCTCTCTCTCTGCCTGCCTCTCTGCCTACTTGTGATCTCTCTCTGTCAAGATAATAAATAAAAATCTTTAAAAAAAAAAAAAAAGAACAGGAGGTGTCTAGCATACAGTAAAGCACTTGATGAACTTATCAATTATTACTATTATTATTCTAATTAGTCACTGAGAAAATAAGATTGCCATTTCTCACAGATAATGTGAAAAATAAGATAGGATGTAGCAGCAATACATCAGCTTTCTCTCTCACTATCCTTGTCCCCTAAATTTCTAAATTCCCTTCTTAATCCAACAGGAGCAAAAGCTGAAAGCCTCTCACAGATCCTCTCAGAATCTCACCTCATTGCTATTTCCTCTGGATGAAGGTCCATACAGCTCTATAGGTTTTTAAATGCCAATATAATTAAATGTACAGTGTTCTATTAGTTTTGGGTGTACAATACAGTGACTCAATAATTCTATTCATTATTCAGTGCTGATCACAGTAAGTATATTCTTAATTTCCTTCACCTATTACACCCATCCCCCCACCCACCTCCCTCTGTGTTTTTTAAAAGTCTATGACCAGGGGATACCTGGGTGGTTCAGACAGTTAAACGTCTAACTCTTGACCTCAGCTCAGGTCTTGATCTCAGGGTCATGAGCTCAAGCCCTGCACTGGGCTCCACGCTGGGCATAAAGCCGACTTTAAAAAAAAACAAAAGGTCTATGACCAGAAATGTGGTATCTAGGAGATGATCCGCAACTCAGTATATTATCTGTCTGTATTCCACGACTAGTATCATTGGACAAACTTTTTTTTTTTTTTTAAAGATCTTATTTATTTACTTCACAGGGAGAGAGAGATCACACAACTAAGCAGAGAGGCAGGCGGGGTGGGGGTGGGGGAGTAGGCTCCCTGCTGAGCAGAGGGCCCAATGCAGGGCTCGATCCCAGGACCCTGAGACCATGACCTGAGCTAAAGGCAGAGGCTTAACCCACTGAGCCACCCAGGCGCCCCTCATTGGACAAACTGTACAGGTCATTTCTAATTACAAAATAGCTTCAAAACTCTACTTAAGAGTCTTCTGAAGAGTCAAAAACACTTCTTGGCAATCATATACCTGGATTCTAAATTTTCCAAGATATTGATGAAGTACTTTTCTTTCTAGACCAGAAAGGAGATAGTAATGTAGCTCACCTTCAATAAGCCCTTCCTGAGTGAACTTAATCTCTGTCCTACCAAAGCAGCAACCACTGTCTTAAACCCAGCTATAGAGCATCAAATGATGACTTTATATAAGAAAATAACAGCAATTACAGATTGTTCTCAAATGAAATCACCAAAAACATGCTTGCTAAGCATAAAATGTTGGCTGTTTGATACTTTGGGCATTTATTTTAAGAAGTTTAAGGGAAAACTGAAATGGAGTTTCAAATACTATAACATGAATTATAGGATAAAAAAGATTTAACGAAATCATACTACCTTAAGAGAAACCCAATTGTGGGGCTCACTTATTTCCAACTGGACTTCAACCAAGAATTCAGTATACTAGTTGACAAAACTGATACAATCTTTGTTTGGCTGACAGCATGATTGTGGGGTGATTTGGATTTATACTGCATTGTAAA
Organism: Lutra lutra; assembly: GCF_902655055.1. NCBI lineage: Eukaryota > Metazoa > Chordata > Mammalia > Carnivora > Mustelidae > Lutra > Lutra lutra. The sequence continues at coordinate 37,005,339 of NC_062293.1, forward strand.
TATTCAGAACAATCTGACTTCAAGTAGCATCCCACAAGAAACAGATGTCATTATCCATGCATATCAAAATTAAGATGCCTACATTTAGTCTTCAACAGTCTTTCTTCTCAGGGCGCCTGGGTGGCTCAGTCGTTAAGCATCTGCCTTTGGCTCAGGTCATGATCCCAGGGTCCTGGGATCAAGCCCCGCATCTGGCTCCCAGCTCGTTGTGAAGCCTGCTTCTCCCTCTCCCACTCCCCCTGCCTGTGTCCCCTCTCTCCCTGTGTCTCTCTCTGTCAAATAAATAAAATGTTTTTTTAAAAAATAGTCTTTCTTCTCAAATATTCAACTAAATAGTAATAATGAGGTTCAGAAATATATCAGCCTAGCTGATGGATCAATCCCTAGCTGACCCTATCCAAAAATAAAAAGCCAAGGCACAAGTGTCTACAATGAAGCTTACATAGTCCCACCAAGCTATAACTACTTTTTTCTTTTTCTTACTATAACTACTTTCTTAGGGTATTAATTTCAAAAGTTTGGGTCGTAAAGCTTGGACTGATCAATTTTATTATCTCTACACCCAACACAGGGCTTGAACTCATGACCCCAAGCTCAAAACTGCATGCTCTACTGACTAAGCCAGGCAGGTGCCCCGGGGTCATAAAGCTTAGAAAGTGATTCTCCTTCAGTGATGCTCAAAATATGTAATGTAAGTCATCTCCATCTCTATAACAGTCTATTTTCTAGTCCTGCCTATCCATCATGCCCATTAGACTTCTCAGTTAGCATAAAAAACCAAGACCTAAGCTTGAGAGGCCCACTCTCACCCTATCCTATGGCAGTCATGTTACTTGTTTTTTTTTTTTTTTAAAGATTTTATTTATTTATCACATAGAGATCACAAGTAGGCAGAGAGGCAAGCAGAGGGGAGGGGGAAGCAGGCTCCCTGCTGAGCAGAGAGCCCGATGTGGGGCTCGATCCCAGGACCCTGGGATCATGACCTGAGCCAAAGGCAGAGGCTTTAACCCACTGAGCCACCCAGGCACCCCATGTTACTTGGTTTTAGATGAGCTCTAGTAAACACCTCTTAGGAATGCACCTGCCCCTTTAATCTACAAGGTCTGTAAAAGATTAGATTATTCATTTAGGAGGTAATCCTGAACTCAACCAATCTCTAACTCTGCGTTCAAAGAGTGAAAAAGAATATCTGAACCAGTATCTTCATTTTCACAGATGTGGAAAATGAGTCCAAAGAGATTATTTTTATGAATTATCTGTGGTCACATATCTAATTGGTGGCAGACACAAGAATAGAGATCTCTCCAATATCAAGTGAATCTGACTCAATTTAAATTAACCCCAAGGATACCACATCCACAAATGACTTAGAAATGGATCAGTGGAAAACATGTGTTCTATTTTGGAACATTTGGTAGTTGAGAAAGTTGAGAAGCAGGCGCAAACTCCTCCCCAGGCCACTGAACACACTTCAATCCACTGCTCCTCCATGAGCTATGGGCATGAGTGTGCAACAGTAGGGATGGCAAAAAAATTCTCAGGCACTCATACCACAGACCACACAGTCTTTGCAATAAGAAACATCGACTTTGAGAACAATTTGGCAACTACAAGCTGCCTTGCAAATCATTGGCTGAGTTTCCTATAATGGTGTTTATGTCACCATTGCCAAACACAATTTCCTAATCCAACGAATGGACAGTGTGTTTCACATGGTCTCAAACTGGACAAATTTCTAAAGCTGCTGTGTGGCTTTAAGGATTTAGATTTAACCCGGTCTTTCTCAACAGGGGCATTATGACATTTTGAGGACAATTCTTGGCTATGTGAGATTATCTAGTACACTGAAGAAGGTTTAAAATCATCGGTACTCTGTCCTTTAAATGCAAGTGAACAGGAGTAGACCTCCCTCATCCGTGGTTCCTCACGTTCCAAGGTTTAATTTACCCACAGTCAACTGCTGTCCAGAAGCAGATGACCCTTCTCCTGACACAGCATCAGAAGGTCAACAGTAGCCTAAAGCTATGTGACAATGCCTACATCATTCGCCTTACTTCATCTCATCACCTAGGCATTTTGTCCTCTCACGTCCTCACACAAATGATGAGATTGGTGAGGGGAGAAGGGTGAAATTGGTTTAATATGATTTTTGAGAGAGAGAAATTACATTCACATAACATTACAGCATATTGTTATAACTGTTCTATTTTACTATTAGTTATTATTGTTAATCTTTTAACTGTGCCTAACTTACAAATTAAACTTTAACATAGGTATATACGTGTAGGGAAAAAACATAGTATATATAGTGTTCAGAACTACCTGCTGTTTCAGGCATCCACTGGGGTCTTGGAATGGATCCCCTGTAGTCCCACCAATCACAACCTTCACACATTTACAAAGACCTCAAAGGGTAAGATATCACCACCAGTATTAGCCTTCAGGTCAACCATTCAATGAACTATAAAGTTATAAGAAATATTTACATAAAGACTTGACCTCTAAAAAAAGACTTAACCCTTTTTATCTGCCACTAAATACTGCCCTCTATTCCCCTTTTAGCCCAGAGATTAGATAAAATCCTTCATTCATCAACTCCTGAAAACCAACTTTGTCTGAAATAGCTAAATAATTAAGACACTTTTGTTGTTAGGGAAGTAGAGTAGACAAGTTACTGAAATGGAATCAGGGCACCTGACTTTGAATTCCAGTTTTCTGGCTATTCACCCTTACGCAAGTTATTGCCCCTCTTTAAGCCTCAGTTCTCTCATCTACTTGAAGAAAAGCTATTAGGCTACATTATTTCTCTGGTTCATTGCAGTTCTAGGAATCTCTGATATAAAACATAATTAACTGGCTTAACTCTTTTCTTCTCACCTCCACATAGCTAAATGGGGTGACCACCAACTTACTACCTCATCGTTCAGAAGCAAGGACCCCAAAGTCCCAGGAGAGTCACATTCAACCAGAGCCAATGTGGGATTTTACCATACAGTCTATATCTTGAATATATAAAAAGGAGCTTAATTATTTTATGATCCATCAATAATAGAAGCACCAAGATAATAACACCTACAGCCACTCTAATTAATGTTTATCTCTGCCAGACCTATCATCTCAACACTGGCTGTATATTAGAATGACCTGGATAGTTTTTAAAAAAAAAGAAAATGCCCCAGCTCCAAACCAAGCCAATATCAAATGATTCAGAACCTTTGGAGATGGCGCTCATTTCTTAAGCGATTATGACATACAGTGATTATGATATACAGTGAAAACCAAGAACCATTAATCCAGGCCCTTTAATTCAAGAAATGCAAAGCAAATGACCAAAGGTCAATATATCCCATACTGGTTGTATAATCAAACATCAATAAATAAGAATAATCCAGCGTTACTATTTACTGACATTCTCAATTACATGTAAAGAATTCCATTTTTAGAGAAAAAGGAGAGGTCTATAATCACCCTTTGCTCCTGCCACAGGTTGTTACTGAGGACTGACCCTGCTAGAAATAGAATATACCTTTTTGACATGATAAAGCACTTCAAAGATAGATTACTATAAATTTGAGCAATCCTGCAAAAAGTCCTATCACCCATTAAGATAGTTATGACATTAGTCAAAGTAGTACAGAAACCAAATTCCTCAACCTCTCACTGACTAGATGTCACTAAAAGACCAAGTATGTAGAAAGAACAGGAAAAAGCTGAGAGGAACATTTAGGAAAAGACACTTTGAAAACTGCACGTCCAAAAAAAAGAAAGAAAGAGAGAAAGAAAAGAAAACTGCACTTCATGCAAAGTACATTTATTCATCAAAGCTTCAAGTCCAGTGATGCAGTTAAAGGTGGCACAATCTTGGCTAAAATTATTCTTGCTCTTTCCAGAACAGAATCAGCAAAACCAAAAGGTCATGTTAGATAAAGAAAGCATTAAATTTGTCTTACCTCATGTGTAAAGCCAAGCCGTCCTGTAGGCTGGAGATCCCCAAATCAGAGAGTGTATCTGAACCAACAGAAGCTGGTGATAGAGAGCCCTCCTTCTCCTCCAGCAGATCCAGCTTCACCAGGCTGCTAATTTCATCCTCTGAGTTATCTTCAGACACAGAACCAATTATGAATCGGGAATGCTGGTTCAGCTCCATAGGTTTGCCCACGGGGGATGGTTCATCCATTATTCCTTCAAAATGAGCTCTCAGAGCTATGAGGAAAATGAGGGAGAAAAGCAGGTTATGGATAATAACCTATATCAAAGGACAACCATAGATTATACCTAATGTACTACAACTGGCACTTGGAAGCAACATGTAGTTTGAGAACTAGTTTCTTTGGCTATTCTATTTCACGGCTTCTGTTTTCTACAAGAAAGGAAAATACAGATCACGATAACCATGCCTAAAAAAAAATTAAAATTAGCTTCCTCTTCCTCAAAGGAATCTCTCTCAAAAAACTATAAGCCAGGGGCACCTGGGTGGTTCAGTCATTAAGCATCTGCCTTCAGATCAGGTCATGATTCTGGGGTCCTGGGACTGAGCCCTGCATTGGGGTCCCTGCTCAGCGGGAAGCCAGCTTCTCCCTCTCTTACTCCCCCTGCTTGTGTTCCCTCTCTTACTGTATCTCTCTGTCAAATAAATAAAATCTAAAAAAAAAAAAAAAACTATAAGCCATTCCCAATCTCTTTATCAATTTGGTAATGTCCAAAAAATAATTATGATCAAGGGAAAGACCTCTGCAGTAGGTGAAAGCTGCTCATGATATTGTGACTTCAGTTGTCAGTACTGGGGAGAATGCAGGAAAAGATTTCCAGAGAGTCACGGTCATTTCAGACTAGGTATTTAGAGTCAACTATACAACTATCACCTCATTCCAATAGTACACTGACAGGTTGTGAAGTCTACAGAAGTGTATTTTTATATAAATATATACGCATAAAATATACTGACATTGATAAATATGCTGACATTGAGATATACATATATATATATGTATGTGCTTTAAATTAAACTCCAGATAGGTTTTTGTTGTTGTTGTTAAGATTTTATTTATTTATTTGACAGAGATCACAAGTAGGCAGAGAGGCAGGCAGAGAGAGAGAGGAAAGCAGGCTCCCCGCTGAGCAGAGAGCCCGACACGGGGCTCAATCCCAGATAGTATATTTTTTTAATAGAAAAAGAAAATCTTGGGGCGCCTGGGTGGCTCAGTGGGTTAAGCCTCTGCCTTCAGCTCAGGTCATGATCTCAGAGTTCTGGGATCGAGCCCCGCATCGGGCTCTCTGCTTAGCAGGGAACCTGCTTCCTCCTCTCTCTCTGCCTGCCTCTCTGCCTACTTGTGATCTCTCTCTGTCAAATAAATAAATAAAATCTTAAAAAAAAAAAAAAGGAAAAGGAAAAAAAAAAAAAGAAAAAGAAAATCTTTGTCCTGTTAAAAATTCACCCAATAACATCTGCTCTTGGCCCTAATGTGCTGACATCGATAAGGAGAAAAAGAATGTACTATCAAATTCAAGATCTCTACTTAAAATAAGGGAGCGGTCATCTCAGTAAGTATTAGTTTTCTAGGTATAGGGCCTTATTAGTCAGAATTAAATATTTCGGGGCGCCTGGGTGGTTCAGTGGGTTAAGCCTCTGCCTTCGGCTCAGGTTATGATGCCAGGGTCCTGGGATCGAGCCCCACATGGGGCCCTCTGCTCAGCAAGGAGGCTGCTTCTCCCAAGCCCCCACTTGCCTCTCTGCCTACTTGTAATCTCTGTCTGCCAAATAAATAAAAAATCTTTAAAAAAAAAAAAACAGAATTAAATATTTCCAACTACTAGCAAACTAATTAACAAAGACCAGAACAGTGCAAAGTCCACAAGAACAATAAAAACCAAAGCTAAAAGAAACAGTATTTATTCTGTCATTCAAAAAATCCTATTAAGAAAACTCTTCAGAACTACATGTCAACTTAGTATTGAACCTCTCGCAGCCTAGCAACTTTAATTTAGAAAGCAGTATTCCCAATACTGATTTCAAGGCGCTGTAAGAGATGGTATATCAATAGACAATAAATTTATATTAATAAATAAAGTACAAGAGTAGGTAAAAAGCAGTGTTCTTTGACACTAGATAACTAAACATCAAGATTTTAAAATGTTTGGGAAATCACCATTAAACATGTTAAAACAATAAGTGCACCACTCTTAATGCTATTTGTGAATCAGAGCTTATTCATATACAAAGAAAAACAGTGTAAATGATAGAGCAGTGGTTCTCAGAAAGTGTAGTTTCCAGACCAGCAGCAGTAGCTCCAGCATCACCAGGGAACCTCTTTAAAGTACAGATTCTTGGGGCGCTTGGGTGGCTCAGGGGGTTAAAGTCTCGCCTTCGGCTCAGGTCATGATCTCAGGGTCCTGGGATCAAGCCCCACATCGGGCTCTCTGCTCAGCAAGGAGCCTGCTTCCCCCTCTCTCTCTGCCTGCCTCTCTTCCTACTTGTGATCTCTGTCAAATAAATAAAAAAATAAAAAGTACAGATTCTTGGGTCTTACCACAGAGCAACTAACCGTATCAGAACCTACAGGTTGGGACCCAGTAATCTATATTTTAACAAGTCCTAAAAATCTGAGAACCACTCTGCTAGAAGAATAAAAGAGTAATAACAAATTGCCAAGAATGCTAAAAAAAAAATTACTTCTAGATATTTCCCGAGTGAGTTAGAGATTACCTCTGTTAACTTTTATTTTAAAAAACTAGAATCAAATATAAAAATAGCATGCAACAGGAAAAACTTGACATCTAAATTTACTATACATTCGTCCCTAGGAATATTAGGTTTCTTTAAAATAATTTTTAAATGTCTCCAAATTTTATTAAGATAGTCACTTCCAGAAAGCGGAAAGAAAACCAATCATTTAAAAAGAGAAAAAAAGGGAGGAAATAAAAAGGTAGAGAAGGACAAAGTGAGGGAAGGAAGGAGGTAAAGTTCTAACAGAGCACTCTGAAGACCACCACCAAAAGGTACAGCAAAAAAAAAAGTCTACTTCTTTCACATTTTAGTAAATAATCAAGTTAAAAAAAAAAATAAGAGAAGACTCTCATTTTCTCCCACCCCCCACAGAATACCAAATTCCATCTCAACTAACACAGAAAATAATGGCTGCCTTCTTCACAGGAGAAATAAAGCATTCAGGGGCATGTTCTATAGTCTGAACTGAAATTGAGTAACTACACAAAAAAATAAAATTCATGAGAAAAGAGCAATTCTCTCAGAGAAAGACAACTATCATATTATCTCCCTGATATGAGGAAGTGGAGATGCAACGTGGGGGGTTAGAGGGGTAGGAGAAGAATAAATGAAACAAGATGGGATAGGGAGGGAGACAAACCATAAGTGACTTTTTTTTTTTTTTAAGATTTTATTTATTTATCTGACAGAGAGAAATCACAAGTAGGCAGAGAGGCAGGCAGAGAGAGAGGAGGAAGCAGGCTCCCTGCTGAGCAGAAAGCCCGATGTGGGGCTCGAACCCAGGACCTGGGATCATGACCTGAGCCGAAGGCAGCGGCTTAACCCACTGAGCCACCCAGGCGCCCCCCATAAGTGACTCTTAATCTCACAAAACAAACTGAGGGTTGCTGGGGGGAGAGGGGGAGGGAGGGGGGGTGGGATTATGGACATTGGGGAGGGTATGTGCTATGGAGAGTGCTGTGAAGTGTGTAAACCTGGCGACTCACAGACCTGTACCCCTGGGGATAAAAATACATTATATGTTTATTTTAAAAAAAAGAGCAATTCTCTGATTCCATGGGAGAAGAAGAAATAATTAATAAATGAGAGGCTCCATAAGGTCAACTTCAAATTTTTCTTTCCTAGCTAAGAAGAACATGAAGGCAGCCTTCCCTCAAGTGTTGCAAAGATTAGAAGCAGCTCAGTTGTCGGCAGCTAGAAAGCCTACCTACCAACCAGCAAATCTACTGAATGGTATCTCTGGGCACAAGCTTGCAAAGCACCAGGAAAGAGAGGTCATGTATGGAAAATCACTGAGTAGCTGTCCAGACACTCTAGAAGCTAATCTACAGCCCGTCCCATTTCCATTGATTCTAGTCCTGAATTAAAGAGAAAAGGGGCTGGAATACTACCACTGTCAGACCATTCACTTCAGACTATCCAGCCCCCCAAACCTGCCTATGTTTTTTTTGTAGAAGGCAACTTTTAGCATGAATGCCTATGGTTTAATATTTTAGCATATGAACATAAAATTTTTATCATACTATAAACATGAAAGAATATTATTTGTAACTGACCTCTTATAATTCTTACTGTCTGAGCAGATATCCACCTCCAAAAAGAACTAGGGAGAAAGAGAGAGAGTTGAACTGTTTGTTTTGTTTTAAGAAACTCAAATTTTAGCAATTCCTGTTTTGCTCAGAATACAAAACTGATAGTACTCAAAGTATCATTTTTCTGATCAAATCTATTATTAAACTTGAAGCATAAAGTTCAGTTGTTTCACTATTATTTATTCAAATCTATAAATCAAAAGCATTACACAAAGACTTTGTTTTCATGAGAGTGTTAAACAATAATCCAAGCTTACCATTTCACAAGGTGCCTTTTCCAACTGTGTACTTCGATGAACATATTCCAACCCTATGATATCCAACATTTCATCAAAAAAGAGGCAGTGGGGAGAAGAGAACCACTAGATCCCTTGGAACTCAGACTCTGATAATATTTCTAAATGGATATACCCACATAGAACGTTGGAAGCCAGGAAGGGGACAGATCTTGCCATAAAATTAAACTGAAAACTAAATCTAAATCCCTTTAGGTCCCTAAAACTCTAAGGGATCAAGAAGTCTCTAGCTACTTCCCAAATCCTAGGTTTCCTTCCATGCCCAACAATTTAAATGTATCCAGGGTAAAAATTCTCAACTTCAGTTATGTATAACAATCACCTGTGGAGCTATTTATCTATTTATTTTTAATTTATTATGTTACATTAGTTTCAGGTCTGTGGAGCTTTTTTTTTTGGTGGGGGGTGATCAGGCAATTTATTTATGATGGCAACTAGAAGACTCCATGTTTAGTAGCGTGGGTGAGATAAGGGCTGAGCCCATGCCTTCTGCTTCTCCTTGGGATTCCTGGGAGCAAACTTCTCCTGCAGTTTCTTCCACATTCCTTTATTCAACTCTTTAAACTCTTCCAAGATGTCTGTGGACAGGATCGGCCTATACTCTGGGGAGAGGCCTGTGAGGCTCATGTCTTTGGGGCAAGGGTTCTTGTGTTTGTAATAGTTTGAATGGAGTCATGCTAAGCTCTCATACCTCTGATCACAGGCCTCAGGCTCTACAATCTTGAGTACCCTTTCCCTCCGGAAAGGTCTGTGCTACTCCTGACTGTTTGGTCTCCTCCACTGGCCATTCCTCACAGAGTTTTAGGAAATGCCGGCAGGCGCTGGCCTCCATTTTAGATCACCCCATGGTGCTTTTAAAAAACATGTATGTCTAAACTCCACCCCAGATCTACCGAATCAGAATCACTGCTGGAGGCCCAGAGATCTGAATATTAAGTTCCACAGCTGACAGACACTGATACATATCCAGGCTTGAGAACCACTGGTACAGGATGGAGAAGAAATCCAGAACTTCTAAGAGAAGACTTCAAATGACAAGCAATAGGATTAGAGACAGGGCAGATATATTAACTAGGGAAACTGGATTTACCCAATTATGTAGTTTAAGCTAATATTATCCTTAAATACAATTATGGTAGGGAAGTGGCCGGTGAGAAGAGGAAGGAAAAAGGAAGTAGTTTTGATCAGATGCAAACAAGGTGCAGTGGAGCTGGAAGGACTCAAGATCAAATTCTGACTTTGCCAAATATTGGCAGTGCAAACTTGAGTGAGTCACTTAACATCTCTGATTCTCGTCATCTGTAAAAATAAATAGGTTATATGTTACCTTAGAGGACTGCTGTGAACCTGAAGAGTATATGAAAGTATTCTGTAAACTATGTACTAGACCAGTGTTTTTCAAACTATGGGTTACCACCAAGCAGAATACTAAGAAATAAATTTAGAAGGTTGTAACCAACATTTTAAAAATGAAGGGGCACCTGGCTGGCTCAGTCAGTAGAATATGCCACTCTTGATGTTGGGGTTGAGAGTTCAAGCCTGGCATTAAGAAAATTTACTTTTAAAAAAGTCATTAAAGGGCGCCTGGGTGGCTCAGTCGTTAAGCGGCTGCCTTCGGCTCAGGTCATGATCCCAGGGTCCTGGGATCAAGTCCCATATCGGGCTCCTTGCTCAGTGGGAAGCCTGCTTCTCCCTCTCCCACTTCCCCTGCTTGTGTTCCCCCTCTTGCTGTGTCTCTCTTAAAAAAAAAAGTTAATAGTCAACCAGCCTCGTGAACATTCTCACAAGCTTGAATTAGCTTTTTAATAACCCTCTGTTAAAATTAAGCAATTAAAGATTACTGTATATATGAGAAAAACCCCCAAAATTAAAGAATCGAAAACAACTTGAGAAAAAAAATGCTACTAGTAAAAAGGGATTCTGTGGAAATAGAAAACGTTAAAAATTGGGGGAGGGAGCAGGTGACATGATTTTATACAATTTTACATGTAGAAATGTTTTTTGTAGAAAGAGAAAAGCCTGTCCTAAAATTCATATGGAATTCCAAGGGACCCCCAAATAGCCAAAAAAATCTTGAAGTAGAACAAAACTGGAAGACTCATGCTTCCTGATTTTAAAACTTACTACAGGGGTACCCGCCTTCAGCTCGGGTCATGATCTCAAGGTCGAGGGATCAATTCCCATGGTAGGCTCCCTGATCAGCAGGGAGTCTGCTTCTCCCTGGGCCCCTCTCTCCACTCATGCACACACTCTCTCTCTCTCTCAAGTAAATAAAATCTCAAAAACAAACAAACAAAAAACCTACTACAAAGCTGCAGTATTAACATAAAGACAGATATATAGACCAGGGAAACAGAATAGAGAGCTGAAAAAGAACGGGAGCTTGCCATTTGCAGCAACCGGACAGACTTAGAGAGTATAATACTAAGTAAAATTAAGTTAGAGAAAGACAAGTACCCAATGATTCCACTCACGTGGAATTTAAGAAACAAAACAAATGAATTTTGAAAAGAGACAAATAGAGGCACCTTAGTGGCTCAGTTGGTTGAGCATCTGACTCTTGGTTTTGGCTCAGGTCATGATCTCCTGGGTCCTAAAATCAAGCCCATGTAGGACTCCAGGCTTGGGGCAGAGTCCTCTTTTTTTTTTTTTTTTTTTTTTAATCTTTTTTATTTTTTTTTATTTTTTTTTTAAGATTTTATTTATTTATTTGACAGAGAGAGATCACAAGTAGGCAGAGAGGCAGGCAGAGAGAGAGGAAGGGAAGCAGGCTTCCTGCTGAGCAGCGAGCCCGATGCGGGACTCGATCCCAGGACTCTGGGATCATGACCTGAGCGGAAGGCAGCGGCTTAACCCACTGAGCCACCCAAGTTATTTTTTTTTATTTTTTTTTTAAGATTTTATTTATTTATTTGACAGAGAGAGATCACAAGTAGGCAGAAAGGCAGGCAGAGAGAGGGGGCAGAGTCCTCTTAAAGGTTCTCTCCCTCTGCCCCTCCCACCGTGGTGCTGGCTCACCTGCAAGCTCTCTTTAAAACGAATCAATCATTTTTTTAAAAGGAGAGACAGGGGGCACCTGGGTGGCTCAGTTGGTTAAGCGGCTGCCTTCAGCTCAGGTCATGATCCCAGGGTCCTGGAATCGAGCCTCAAATCGGGCTCCCTCCTCAGCGGAGAGGCTGCTTCTCTCTCTCTCCCTGCTACTCTGCCTACTTGTGCTCTCTCAATCTGTCAAATAAATAAATAAAATCTTAAAAAAAGAGAGAGAGAGAGAGACAAATAACAGACTCTTAAATACAGAGAAGCTGATGGTTGTCAGAGGGAAGGTGGGTGGGGGAATGGGTAAAACAGGTGAGGGGGATTAAGAGTACACTTATCATGATAAGCACTGAGTAATGTTTAGAATTATTGAATTATATTATACACCTGAAACTAATATAACATTGTATGTTAATTATACTTCAATTAAAAAAAGAAGGCCCAGAAATAAACCCTCCCGTGTATGGTCAAATGATATCTGACAAGGATTCTAAGACCATCTAACGTAGGACAGACTTTTCAAAAAAATGGTGCTGGGAAAACTGGATCTCCACATACAAACAAATGAAATTGGACCCTTCCCTAACACCATATTAAAAAATTAACTCAAAATGCGTCAAGGCTTTAAAGTAAAACCTAAACCAATAAAACTCTTAGAAGAAACAGGACGAAATCTTCATAACATTGGATTTGGAAAAGATATCTTGGATATGACACCAAGAGCTAGTTTAACAAAAGAAAAAACAGATTGGATTTCTTGAAAATTTTAAAAAAAAATTGTACATCAAAAGACACTATCAACAGAGTAAAAAGGCAGACCAAAAAATGGGAGAAAATATGGGAGGGGGGTCGGGAGAGGGTGGTGGGGTTATGGACATTGGGGAGGGTATGTGCTATGGTGAGTGCTGTAAAGTGTGTAAACCTGGCGATTCACAGACCTGTACCCTGGGGCTAATAATACATTATATGTTTATAAACAAAAAATTTTAAAAAATAAAATAAAATCTTTAATAAAAAAATAAATTGATACTAAAAGATACTGAAAAAAATGGGAGAAAATATTTGCAAATCATGTATTCAATAAGAGATTAATATCCAGAATATATAAAGAACTCCTAATATTTGCAAGGAGCCCAATGCAGAACTCGAACGCAGGACCCTGGAGTCATGACCTGAGCTGAAGGCAGACGTTTAACTGACTGGGCCACCCCGGCATTCCCACCAGAATATATAAAGAATTCCTAAAACTCAATCCCAATTGGAAAATGGGCAAAGGACTTAAAATGAAATTTTTCCAAAAAAGATATATGAGTGGCCAATGAGCACATCAATATGCTCAACATCACTACTCATTAGGGAGACACAAATCAAAACTACGATAAGATACCAACCCATACCCATCAGGATGGCTACCCTCAGAAAAGCAGAAAAAAGTGTTGGCATGGATGTGGAGAAACTGGAACCCTTGGGGACCATCAGTGGGAATGTATTGTGGTACAGCTACTAAGGAAAACAGTATGGTGGTTTCTCAAAAGATTAAAAGTAGAATTACCGTAAAATCCACCAATTCCACTTTAGATTTATACCCCCAAAAAACCGAATAAAGGCTCTCAAATGTACATCTGTAGATCCATGTTTATAGCAGCATTACTCATAATAGCTTAAATATGGAAAAAGCCAAGTTTGCACCAATGAATAAATGGGTAAGCAAAATGTGATATAGACATACAATGAAATGTTGTTCAGCCTTCAAATGGAAGGAAATTCTGCAATATGCAATGTGGATGGATCTTGAGGACATTATGCTAAGTGAAATAAGTCAGTCACAAAAAGACAAGTGCTGTATAATTCTACTTACATGAGGTACTTAGTCAAAATCATATTGACAGGAAGTAGAATGGTAGTTGGCAGGAGTTGGGGGAAGCAGAGAATGGGGAACTATTGTTTAATGGGTACAGAGGTTCAGTTTCACAAGATGAAAAAGTTTTAGAGATGGGTAGTAGTAACAGGTGCACAAGGTTATAAACATATTTAATACTGAACTGTACATCTTTATATGTATTACTCATATGTTAGCAACTGAAGATTTTCAAACAAGTTTATTAAAAAACTTTACCAAATTCCATGCCACTCTGATACCTTATTTCATATCTGCCTGAGCATTTAAGTAGACAACAGGTATGTCATTCACTTATTTCTTACTCTGTATTACTGTATAATTGACTATGAGTTACCTCCTCAATGAAGCTGGGAAAGTTATTCTCTCTTCTGATTGTTTTAGATCCACCACCCTCAATCCCACACAATGCTGTGTAAACACTAGGCCTTTGCTGGTTGAGTGTTCCCCAGGAATTAAAATGAACACTGGAGTTACAAAACCAGGGGACAGAAGCCGCGTGCTTATTTCAAATATTATCCCCTAGAAACATTTGGAGGCCTCTAGGTAAAAAGCCATTTTGTGAATTCAAAAAGCTCTGGGATTATGAACCAATCTGTCCTTAATTTTTTTTTTCTTTTTACAAATTTTATTCATTTGATAGGGAGAGACCACAAGCAGGGGAAGTGACAGGCAGAGAGCTAGGGAGAAGCAGGCTCCCCGCCAAGCAGGAAGCCCAACACAGGGCTTGATCCGAGGACCCTGGGATTATGACCTCAGGTGAAGGCAGACACTTCACTTAACCCACTGAGCCACCCAGGTGTCCCTCATCCTCATAATATTATTTAATAGAACATTCAGAAAAAGCGGGAGCCATGATTGAAGTATGTCAGCAGCCTTCCAGAGTCTCAAAGATAAGAACAATTTCTTCCTTGAAGAAATATTGCTTAATTTTTTTTGCACCCCTCCCCATTCCCCCTGTATTAAGGCACTGTAGGTTACATTACCCAGCAGAGATGGAGAAATTTACAGGTTAAAACAGACATTTCTGGGGTGCCTGGGTGGCTCAGTGGGTTAAGCCTCTGCCTTCAGCTCAGGTCATGGTCTTAGGGTCCTGGGATTGAGCCCACATCGGACATTCTGCTCAGCAGGGAGCCTGCTTCCCCTCCTCTCTCTGCCCGCCCCTCTGCCTGTGATCTCTGTCAAGTAATAAATAAAATCTTAAAAAAAAAAAAAAAGACATTTCTAATCCTCTTGGAATTACAGCATCTTTATTTTTAAGATTTTATTTATTTGAGAGAGAGCATGGACAAACAGAGGGGGGAGCCACAGAGGGAGAGGGAGCCTGACACAGGGCTCAATCTCAACCCTGAGATCATGACCTAAACCAAAGGCAGATGCTTAACCGACTGAGCCAGGCAGACACCCGGAATTACAGCATCTTATGTGGTTTTAGGGAGATAGTTTTAAGCTGAAAATAATGAAGAACTCTGAAAAATTAGTTGCCCTGTGATGCATTAGGTTAGATGATGTAGTAGGTTAGCCTATAGTTGAAAGTCTTCAACAGTAGTATCAGATAAAATACTCTCATAATGAGTAGAAAACTGGACTAGAAAATTCCTAAAGTAGGAGCACCTGGGTGGCTCAGTTGGCTAAGCATCCAACTCTTGATTTCAGCTCAGGTCTTGATCTCAGAATTGAGAGTTCAACCCTGGGGTTGAGCTCCATGCTCAGTGGGGCATCTGCTTGGGATTCTCCCTCTCTCTCTCTCTCTCCCTCCGCCCCTTCCACCCTCCATGTGGGTGCACTTTTTCTCTCTCTAAATAAAATCTTAAAAAAAAAAAAAAGAAAAGAAAAGAAATACCAATGTCTAATTCCAACAATTTGTATTTTACTTCTTTCTTCAACCAAGACTATTAGGATATTAGCTATCAAAAAAAATTTTTTTAAAGAAAGAAAAACACTAGCCCCAGACCTGTTAAACCAGTCTGTGTGACAGGTTTAAAAAAAAAAATTCCTAGTCATTGACTGAAAAGGAAATAGAATGTTACATAGTGATCTACACCTGAACCAGTTCACAGCATTTAACAGAGGTCAGTATCAGATGGCTTTCAAAATGCCAGTTCTTTGACATAACCTAGTCATTATCTGAACTGTAAGTTCATTAATCCAAATGCCATTATTTCCCTACCTTTCCTCTCATTTTAAAACAATTAAATCTTATGCTCGATGTTATTTCTATTCTGCACTGGTGATTCAAAACAAAACTTGTGGGGCACCTGGCTAGCTCAGTCAGTGAAACATGTGACTTGGGTGTAGAGATTACTTAAAATCTTTAAAAACAAAACAAAACTGCAACACAAACATAGGCAGATTTGTAAATTAATACTATGCCATGAACAACTTTCATATGATCACTTTACAATTATTTTACTAATTATTTTTGGATTCACAACAGTCCTCCTGCAATTAGAAAAAAGGAAACAGAGGCAAGAGAAATGGGAAGAGTAGCAAGTAAGCACCCACCTGGACACTGCAGCTGCTGTCCTACTCTACTGGACCACAATACTTTCCTTAAAAGCACCTGTCAAGGGGTGTCTGTGTTGCTCAGCCAGTTAAGCGTCTGATCATGATCCCAGGGTCCTGGGGATCCAACCCCATACCGGCCCCCTGCTCAACGGGAACCTACTTCTCTGTCTCCGGCTTCCCCTGCATGTGCTCTCTTTATCAAATAAACAAATAAAATCTTGGGGGAAAAAAAGTGCCTGTCAAATAACACAGAATTCCTCAACACAAGCATCCAAGGCATCCCCCAAAAGAAGCAAATCAGAGAATTCCTACTCCCTGAGGAAGAAGAAACCAGGTAACCCAAGCATGCTTCTCAGTCTGCACTTGGGCTTGGGAAAAAAATGAATGGAGAGAGTCAAGGGGACCAACTTCTGAGACTGAAGACCAAATTATTAGATTTATTCCACCACACGCTGGGAAATTATAGAAACGCTGCTTAAGTAGAGATAAAATCAGGAAGTCCTAGGGTATTTTGATTTCCATCCTAAACTTAGACCCTCAAACAAAAAATATCTGAAATTAAAGTATTTCCCCTACCTGAGTAGTTATATTCTTACATACTTCTATAAAACCCACAAGGCCTACAGAAGTCCCTGATATTTACAGCTGATTCCAAGTGTACACTAGTGTCTACTTTCTCGTCTTCAAATCCAAAATAATGTTGGCGCTGACCCAGGCAGGACCTTCACGCACATTTCCCTCTGAAATCGTTAGTTTCACATAACACTTTACTACGTTCTATCTCCAATAGCCTCCCTGGATCAGTACAGCAAACGGGAAGGAGAGTAACAACAGGCGTGTACATCTACTACGTCCCTCACAGAAAACATAAAATCCCGGGAGCAAGAACTGGCAAAGGAAAACTCGCCTGGCCCTAGCTCCCACCACCGTACAAACACAGAGTAACCAGGGGCTCTGCACCCCACACCCCACTCTGCGAGAGGAAGACGACTTTCAATGCAACTGGACCTAATCCTCAACGTCCATCTCCCACGTGGGTCTTCCCCCTCTCCCCAGCGCCGGGTCGGATTGGAGAGAGGTCTGGAAGGAATCAGCCCACGCCAAGGCTGGGGAGGGGGATGGTGGCCAGCTCCCGGCAGACACCCCAGTCCCTCCTTAGAGGCCCTGGGCTGTACGACTCCCAGTTCCGGAGTCTGAACTCCCACCCCCCACTCCGGGGCCCTAGACCCCTCTGCGTCTCCCCAGAGTGGGTACTCAAGGACCCAGAGCTGCGGAGAGGTCCGGGCTGCCCTGCACAGGTCCAGACGGGATGGAGCCCGGGCCGCGTGCGGGCGCAAGATGGGAGGCGTCCCTCCCGCTGCCACCGCCCCTCCCCGTGCCCCGGCCTCTCCAGGTCTCGGACCACGGGCTCTGGGGCCGCCCTCACCTCACCTCAGGGCGGAGGCGTCCGGGGTCGGGCGGTGCCGGGCAGCCCCTGCGCAGAGGCAGTGCTGGGCGGGAGGAGACGCCGGGAGCTCCGGCGATGGCTGACAGGCGCGCAGCACCAGGCCGGCCCGGCTCACGGGGAAGGGGCGGGGCCTCACGGAAGGAGGCCCGGCCCCGCCCCCGCCCCGCCCCGCCCCTGCCTCCCACCTCAGCGTGCGAGCACCATGAGGTGACTACGTCCGGGGTTACTCCGGGCCGTTCACCTCCGACACCGCTGCCGGCTACCGCGCGGTCTGGCCGGCCTCGAGGAGAGGCGCGGGCCCCGAGGGCCCGGCGACAGCCAATGAGAGGGCGGCGTGGGGCGGGGCGACGTGAGGCGATGCGGATGGTCCGAGCGCCGCTCTGCCATTCGGGGCCCAGCGGCGAGAGGGCGGGCGGGTCCCGGGCGGTCGCGGCGCCCCAGTCTCGGCCTTCGCCGCCCACTCTGCCGGGGGCGGGGGCGGGGGCGGGGGCGGCCGGCCTTCTCCTCCCCTCCCGCGAAGAGGTGGGATGAGGGAAATGGCCCCACGTGCACCTCCCAGGAGGGAGAGAGGCGCCCGGGCCGCAGAAAGTGAGGGGCCAGCAGGCCTGCAGCACGGGAAGGGAGTCCAGAACCAAAGAGGACTGAGCGGGATAGCCAGTGTTCTGGCATGGAAGGACCTTGCCGTTTTCAGTACTAACCCCTTGAAGAGGTGGGCACTGTACCCATGAATTGTCCAGAATCACACAGGCTGGTTTCAGAGTTGGTACAGGCTAAAGAACCCCTATTCTGGAACACCACCACCAGCCCCCTGGCTAGCTCAGCAGCTCCAAAGCAGCCCGCCCCAAAGGATTCTGAGGTGCAGGATCCTGGAGCATTGAGGGAAAGCCTCAGCAAAGGAAGCTCAGGAAGAAGGGCAGAATGCCAATGGACAACAGTCCCTTCTGCCTGCCTTGAGCAGGTAAAATAGAGTACAGTAAATTCCCGATTTCTCGGAATGGAGCTTGCTTCCCAAACTCCATTGTAATTACACCAAGTCATTGAACAGGAGCAACCAATTTCTCTAGCTTTGCCAGTTACTTCATAGTAAGACATTCATGGTGGCTGTTGAGAAGTAACAGTAACAGGAGAGAGTCACAGTTTATAGTACATTTCTTGGGTGGAAAAGAAAGAAAATTGCTTCAGAAAAGTGGGGTGAGTTTAACCCCCTACCAGAATTTAATGAAGTACCCAGAGTACTTTCCTGATCTTTACACAGGCTTGTGCTAAGGGTCTGGAGAGGTACGGTGAATGATGATTTGGTGGGTAGAAGTTCTTTGCCAGAGGGCGAAAAGTGACTCGGGTAGAAATACACATTCGAGGTCAGAAGTTCCTGGACAGAAGCAGAGGCAGAAAGATGGGAAGATTGAGCAACAAGAATAATATTCACCTAGGACTCATAATATCTTGGTGGTAGCTTCTCTGAGTTTACCAACCTACTTTAACAGGGACTGGAAACAGAAATTTGGAAACATTTGGACTTTACAAAGCAGTGAACTATTTATATATTTATAAATATATATCTTATATATCATATAAATTTAATATACTTAATATATAAATATATATTTATACATTTCACAATATATATAAATATAAATATGTGTATTTATATATTTATACATTTCACAATAACTGTGTCATTGGCTGCATCTGTCAATGAACAGATATGTTAACTAGAATTTTTAAATGATACAAAAAAAAATTTTTTTTTAATTTTTGGGGGCACCTGGGTGGCTCAGTTGGTTAATTGTCTGCCTTTGCCACAGGTCATGATCCTGGGGTCCTGGGATCAAGCCCTGTGTAGGGCTCCCTGCTCAGCAGGAAGTGTGCTTCTCCCTCTCCTTCTGCTGTTCTCATTCTCTCTCTCTCTCTCTCTCTCTCTGTCAAATAAATAAATAAAATCCTTAAAAAATTTTTTTAAATAAAAAAATTTTTTAAGATAATTGAGCATAACTTCCTGGTTTAACAAGATGTTTGGCTTGACTGACTGGGGGGGAAAGGCCCCAAGAAGAGGGAAGATATGCCTCTCTCTAATAGTGCTCTCTCAAGCTGGCAGGAAAAGACTTCAGAAAGAACTAAAAATCTTGAGACTGCCTCTTTTACTTTTCATATACCTTTCCTATTTCTTATTAAATAATAGGAACTTTGCCCCCAAAGTGTTTCTTAGTGGTGTTGCTATTTATCAGCCTTAGGAGCAGTGCAAAACCAGGGGGGCTTACTCTCAGAAACTGTCCTTATGTGAAATTTCAGCAAGCCCTTATTCTGCTTTTGTCCTCACTGAATATTGGAAGTAATTGGGCCCCGAGAAGAACCAGCCAAGGAAAAGTCTGATGAAAGAACTACAGTGGAAGAAAACAAAGGATGAGTTAGAACATCCCCAGACTGCTTACATAAAGGTCTAGTTATCATCAAATGTTAAGATAAATGGGCAGAGAACTACGTCTTTAAAACAATACTTCTACAATTTCAACAGCTCCTCAGCGCGGTGTTTGGTGCATGCCACAACCTGCCCATCTCTATATGGGCTCTTCATAGCTGTTCCCTGAGTTCTTGCCACACAAGCCAACACATCTGTAAGAAGCGGAGGAGGACAGCCAAAGGGTGGAGAGAACTTACTATACAAGATTAACAGGTGGAAGAAAAGAGAGTGAATGGAGTGGCACACTTCTAGAAGCTGAAACTAGATGGCTCTCATGGGCTGAATTGTGATCCAAAATTCATATGTGAAAGTCCTAAACCCTATTACCTCAAAATATGAGTGTATTTGGGGATAGGATCTTTAAAGAAGAAATTAAAATTTCAAATGGGGTCATTAAGGTGGGCCCTAATTCCAAATGACTTGTGTCCTTATAAGAAGAGGAGATTAGGACACAAGCACAGAGGGAAGACCATCTTGAATCACAACTGATGAAGCACTTACCAGGATGGTGGCTCTTATGCTGGAGAAGATGGCCATCTACAAGACAAAGAGAGAAGCCTCAGAAGAGACCAGCCCTGCAGACACCTTGATCTCAGACTTACAGCCTCCAGAACTGTGAAGAAAGAAATTTCTGTTGTTTAAGCCACCCAGTTTGTGGTACTTTATTATGGCAGCCCTAGAAAACTAATCTTAAAACCCTCTTAAAGATGGTCTCTCACCCTACTGTGGGAAAGTAAGAAGACTCCCAAGCAGTCTGTCTTTAAGGTGATGGCAATCTAGTTAGGAAGACAAAACTAAACACCAAAACAGTGTCCATGTCTTGCTCCTTAGATGATGGCCATGCAGATTTTACAAAAGCCACAGATGGGAGAGGATAAATTCTCAAAAATGAGTAAGCCTTGAAATACATAACAGTACGTGGGTCGATGTCCAAGCCATTCTGGCACTTTATTTTCCACTCTATTTTAGTGTAGGGCAGTGTTTCTCACTGTTCCACTGACCACCTGAAATAGAATCACTAGGTGCTTGTTTAAAATTCAGATTCCCAGCCCCACTGCAGACTTTTTAAAGTAGCAATTATTCGCGCCGAACTTTGAGAACAATAGTTTAGGGCTTATCGTTATTGTTCTCTCTTGGCAGCCAGTATCTCTGTTAAACAGCCTGTGCCTTCTACATTTGCACTTCCAAGACAGGAAAGTCTCAGGTCAGGCCAGAGTTAAACCAAGAGAGGAAAGAAAGTGCCTTAATAGGAAAAGGAACCATGAAGAGGTCCCTATCCCGGTGGTTGCCCATGGTTCCAAATTCCTTAGATAGCAAGCTCAGTAGAGGATAGAGGAAACAATGGGTTGTATTGCTATGCCTATTCCTACCTTTGCTGATGCTGGCAAACTTGTTCCTCTTCCCTCCTATTTTCTGAATCCTTCTAGTCCTTGGAAATCCCATTTTCTCTAAGAAGAACTCTTTTACTTCTCCAGGTTCCACTGATCTACCTCTCCTCCGTATTCTTGTACCAATCTGGTGAACACCACACAGTTCAGCATTTATTAGGCTATCATTTTTTGTGTGTATGTTGGTTTTAGCTCTCCAATTGAATTTTAATAATCTTAAAGAGAGAGCATTTCTTACAGTTTGGTACTCCCCTCTGTAGCTCTTGGAATAGGCTTAGGTATGGATATTAGTAAGGGCTTCACTGACTGAAATAAAGATTAGCTCGGTACCTGAGAGGCCACTCTGCTCCTGATGTCTGCTTATCCGTCTTCATGTCACCTCTGGGAGGCAAAGACGCCAGTAGGATATTTGGCTGCTTTATAGATGAACAGACTTCATCAAGAAAGTCAGCGCCTTGACCAGAATTGTGGCTCCAGTTGTGAAATAAGGGAAAAAGACATAAAGACCTTATCTGAACACTAGGCTTCTTTGCTCTGGTCAGCCATTCAGGTTTGTCCAGAGTGAAGTCCCTGAGGGAACTTCACACCAGAAGGTCAGAAAATGTCCCCAGGGAAGCCACTTTGTAAGTCTGGTCCTGATGATGAAAGGTAGAATTACACAATGAAGGACAGAGTTCATAGTGGAGACTCACCACAATGTTTTCACATGGACACTTGGGTTTTCACATGGATACTTAGGTTTTCACAAGGCATTTCAGTACTCCCTCCCTCCTTGTTATTTAATCCTGAACACCTAGTCCCTATCCTTAGTTGGTGGTTACCTAATCTAAGCTGTTTCTTCCACAACACCTCCAAGGTCTTTTTTTTTTTTTTTTTTTAATGTTTCTAAGTCCTACATACCTCACAACTAAACAGCTAAAGTTTAAAGAGCCCTTTTATCTAAAGGCAGGAAAATGGACAAGATGACTCATTTAGGTCTTGCCCAGTGCTAGGATTTTCACATTTTATATTGATCAGCTTTACTTTTCTCATCTATGACCTCACTCTCCTGCAAACCAGTGAAAATGTTCCCCATGAGTTTACTTTCTATTCCTGTCCTCACCTTCTCTTCAGATTTTTCCAGCATTTCCATTACTCCTTACATATCAGACTAGGCTTTTTCTTGCATTTCCACCTGTCTACCCCAACAACCCTCACTCTTCATTGTATTATTCTGTATGCAACACAATAAATAATAAAATAGAACATTAGTAAATTTTGTTAAGCCTCTCCTTTCAAGGAAAAGTGAGCCATCACTTAACTACCTTCCATCCTTTTCTTCAGTCTTAATGTTTTCCTGTATCACAACTTGGAGCAGAAGATTTTGCAATATTCCTGTCCTTTTTTTGCTCTCACTTCTGGTCAACACATCAGACCAGCAGGTAGAAAGCCAAGTCCCCAACACAAGCCTTGTTCATCAGTGGACCTGCTGTCTTGCCAATGTGCTGAATTTTCTTAATGAAAATGAAAAGGAAGAAAGGATAGGGAAACAAAAAAATGAACGGAAATAAAATGTAGTTTAAATCAATGAATAGGGGTGTCTGGGTGGCTCAGTGGGTTAAAGCCTCTGCCTTCAGCTCAGGTCATGATCCCAGGGTCCTGGGATCAAGCCCCGCATCATGCTCTCTGCTCAACAGGGAGTCTACTTCCCTTCCTCTCTCTCTCTGCCTGCCTCTCTGCCTACTTGTGATCTCTGTCAAATTAAAAAAAAAAAAGAAAGAAAGAAAGAAAAAAAAACTCTAAAAAATTTTTTTTTAAAAATTAAAATCAATGAATAGGGGGCCCCTGGGGAGCCCAGTTGGTTGAGTGGCCGACTCCTGATATCTGCTCAGGTCATGATCTCAAGAGTTCTGGGACTGAGCCCCGCATCAGGCTCTGCACTCAGTGAGGAGTCAGCATGGGATTCTCTCTCCCTCACCCTCTGCCCCTCCTGGCTCTCTAAAATAAATAAATAAGCAAGTAGGCAGAGAGGCAGGCAGAGGGAGAGAAGCAGGCTCCCCGCTGAGCAGAGAGCCCGATGCGGGGCTCGATCCCAGGACCCTGGGACCATGACCTGAGCTGAAGGCCGAGGCTTAACCCACTGAGCCACCCAGATGCCCCTAAAAAAAAATCTTTTTTAAAAAATAAATCAGGGGCGCCTGGGTGGCTCAGTGGGTTAAAGCCTCTGCCTTCAGCTCGGGTCATGATCCCAGGGTCCTGGGATCGAGCACCACATTGGGCTCTCTGCGAAACAGGGAGCCTGCTTCCCCCCTCTCTCTCTGTCTGCCTCTCTGCCTACTTGTGATCTCTGTCAAATAAATAAAATCTTTAAAAATAAATAAATAAATAAATAAATAAATCAACCAGTGGGGCGCCTGGGTGGCTCAGTGGATTAAAGCCTCTGCCTTCAGCTCTGGTCATGAACCCAGGGTCCTGGGATTGAGCCCCGCATCGGGCTCTCTGCTCGGCGGGGAGCCTGCTTCCTCCTCTCTCCTTTCTCTCTGCCTGCCTCTCTGCCTACTTGTGATCTCTGTCAAATAAATAAATAAAATCTTTAAAAAAATAAATCAATCAATCAACCAGGGAGTGAAATGGCCATAATAAATCAAACAGCATAGTTTTGGGAGTCAATATAGGCAAGCAGAAATGAGAACTGGCAACCTAAGCCAAAATACGTCAAGAGCAGCAGGGACTTGTTCTATATTATAAAGAGCTTGGGCTCTTTAATCAGATCTTGACTCTGTCAATAATTAGCTGTGTGACCTTGAGCAAATGAAACTGAGCCTCAGTTTCCTTGTCTGTGAAACTGAGCCTCAGTTTCCTTGTCTGTAAAACTGAGGTATAATAGCTACCTTGGAAGGTTGTGTTTTGGATGAAATGTTATAGCCAAAATGTAAAATCTCTAACACAGAGCTTGGAACATAACAAGCTCGCTGAAGATACTGCTTCCCCTTTCCCTTCTGTGCCTCCTTCCATCTCCTACAAGTGCTCAGTATAAGAACAAAGTATCCTACGGATGCTCACTTCATTAAGGAATGACTATGTTATTAAAATCACCACCCCACTTACCCGAGGCCCATATTCCCAGTAACAGAGCATGTGATCAGAGACCTAGCAATCATTTGAATCCTTTACCCTCATTTGGATGGAGCAAGTAAACAGGAGAAGTAACTGTGGCCTGGGCTTCTGAAAACCAGCTGAAGGGTCAGCAGGCTGAGCCCTGTTCAGTCCCATGGTTGTACTGCACTGAAAAGGCTCTTTGGCCTCTTTGGCAAGGACATGGGACAACAGGAACTTTCATGTACTGCAGACAGAAGTGTAAACGGGGACAATGTCTTAGAAAAGAGTTTGGC
This sequence comes from Lutra lutra, assembly GCF_902655055.1. Taxonomy (NCBI): domain Eukaryota; kingdom Metazoa; phylum Chordata; class Mammalia; order Carnivora; family Mustelidae; genus Lutra; species Lutra lutra. The sequence goes on from NC_062293.1 coordinate 37,030,056, forward strand.
ATTAATTAGCAAAGGTGAACATACCCTGTCTACCCTATAACCCAGCTTCCATTTCTGAATTTATACTCTGGAGAAACTTTCACATGTGCCCGGGAACATTGTTAATTATGACCCCAAACTGGAAACAACCCCATGTGCCTCAGCAGTAGAACGGGTACATAAATTGTGAGGCGATCATACAATGCACTATTACAAAACAAGTAGAGTGAACAAACTGTTGCTCCATGAAGTACGGATGAATTTTACAAGTACAGTGTTGAGCAAAAAAATCCAGGTAAAAAGTATGTTTCCTGCTATACAGAGTTCAAAAATAGGCAAAACTCGTGTGTGGCAGTATAGGTCTGGATAACAGTTACTCCTGATAGTAGGTAGTGACTGGGAGAGGTCATGAAGAGAGGTAATATCCATTTTGTGTTGTACATAATAAACAGTTTACTTTAAAAAACATAAAGAATGATTACATTTACTTAGGTTCAAAGCAGGCAAAAATTTAAAAAGTCTATTTTTAGTGATATATATACAGATGTTCACTATTTTTAAAAAGCTTGGGTAAATAATGATTGGGAGGAGGGAAAGAAGTGTAATCACTTGTATATCACAAGAAGATAAACAGCTTGGGGCACCTGGGTGGCTCAGTGGGTTAAAGCCTCTGCCTTCAGCTCAGGTCATGATCCCAGGGTCCTTGGATCAAGCCCTGCATCGGGCTCTCTGCTCAGCGGGGAGCCCGCTTCCCTTCCTCTCTCTCTGCATGCCTCTCTGCCTACTTGTGATCTCTGTCTGTCAAATAAACAAATAAAAATCTTAAAAAAAAAAAAAAAGAAGAAGAAGAAGATAAACAGCTTCTAGGACACTGACGATGTTCAATTTCTACATTAGGGTGATGGCTGAATAGTGTTCCCATTATTATTACTGTTATTATTAAAAATATATTTATGTTATATGTGCTCTTCTATATGTATGATGCATTCCACAATAAAAGAATTTAAAGGAAACTAAACCAACCAACCCCAAAGCACGCACTTTTTAAAAGAAAGAGAGCAGAGCACGGTATTAAGATAATAATTTTAGGGACGCCTGGGTGGCTCAGTTGGTTGGGCGGCTGCCTTCGGCTCAGGTCATGATCCCAGCGTCCTGGGATCGAGTCCCACATCGGGCTCCTTGCTTGGTGGGGAGCCTGCTTCTCCCTCTGCCTCTGCCTGCCATTCTGTCTGCCTGTGCTCGCTCACTCTCCTCTCTCTCTGACAAATAAATAAAATCTTTAAAAAAAAAAAAAAGATAATAATTTTAGAGCTGTAGGAGGCCTTCAAAATCAACTTGTCTAACCATTTCAAGAAACTGAAATAGAGGCCAGAGAAGTTAAGTGACTTACCCAAAGGGATTCAGTCAATTACCAAGCATAATCTAGAACCTAGGTAAACCTCCTGGCTTGTCAAGTGCTCCTCCCACAGACCCACCCTGATTAATCCATCCAGTCCTAGTTTCTTTTTTTTTATATATATTTTATTTATTTATTTGACAGAGACACAGCAAGAAAGGGAACACAAGCAGAGGGAGTGGGAGAGGGAGAAGCAGGCTCCCCACTGAGCAGGGACCCCCAATGCGGGGCTAGACCCCAGGACCCTGGGACCATGACCAGAGCCGAAGGCAGACACTTAACGACAGAGCCACCCAGGCGCCACAGTCCTAGTTTCTAATTATCTTCGAGTCACATCTCTTATCTGCACAATTAGAAAACTCACCTATGTTATAGCCTTTTTTTTTCCTTCCTAAATTAGAAATCTTTGCTGTGGGGAAAGGAGATCAGGGGAGATAATCCTCTCCCCTACAAATACTCTAAACACTTCGAAAACCAATCAAAATATCTAGTAGTACAGAAAGAGACCCAGATATTTTGCCTTGTTAATGCAGCTCTCTTGCTTCTCTGTATCCCACAGGATAGCCACACCAACACCCAGGCTGATTTTTAGGCTTTTGAGACACAAAGGAAAAGGGAAGGGTCTGAAAATTGATAAAAGAAAACTCTTCCTCTTCTTCTTTGTCCAAGCACAAGGTTTCCTTTGCAAAGAGTGCATTTTTCTGCCACACAGAATGACAATAGTGAACCCTAGATCAGTTTCGATCCCTGCTCCAAGAGGGCAGCACTGTAACGTGGCATTTGGAAGGAAAGAATCTACAGAATATTTCAAATAAGCAGAAGGGGGGTAGTGTCTGATATCATAAGGGAGCAGAGAATCATGTAATCATGTTAAGGAAAAATCATGAAAGGCAATGGAGCCCTTTATTCTCCCCTAACCACCTGCCCTGCTAAGAGAATCAGGCAGTTGTAGGAGGGAATAAAGGAATAAGACAGGGTTGCCCTGGGCCAATAGAGATCTGAAGCATTTAGCTTCCCTCCACTCAGTGGCCTTGCTCCTCTGTTCCTTTCTGCAGCAAAACACCTTGGAAAAGTTATGTACACTACTTCAGCTTCAATTCCCTCTCAGCCCTCTCCTGCTTCCACCACTCCGCTGGAACTGCTGTCACAAGCCTGTCAGACCCACTGGTACTGTCTTTATTCTACATAACCTCTCTGCACTTGACCACTTAATTCCTTCCCAGCAAGACTCTTCTTTATTGGCTTCTAAGCCATCCACTCTCCTGGTTTCCTTAGCTCAGATGTCACCTCCTCGGAGAAGTCTGTCCTGACCACTGTAAGTGTAACCTCTGCGGGCTGTCCTTCACCTCACCACCTGTTTGCTGCTCCACCACAACTACCATAACCTCTAAATTATCTTGTATTTGCATTTGTGGTTTTTTTTTAAAGATTTTATTTATTTATTTGAGAGAGAGACAGTGAGAGAGAGCATGAGTGAGGAGAAGGTCAGAGGGAGAAGCAGACTCCCCATGGAGCTGGGAGCCCGATGCGGGCGGGACTCGATCCTGGGACTCCGGGATCATGACCTGAGCCGAAGGCAGTCGTCCAACCAACTGAGCCACCCAGGCGTCCCTGCATTTGTGTTTTATCATCAGCCCTCTGCACTATTTTCTTTCCAGCTGTATTCATTGTCTGCTTCCCATCACTTCATGTGAACATAGGCTTGGTCTGGCTCACTGCTAGAAGAGCGGCTGGCACACAGTAGGCCCACAATACTTGTTGAGCGAAAGGGTGAAAAGCACTGTGACTGAACGCTCAGCCCTTCTTCCACATTTTAGGCAACATGCTGTCCTCCGGCGACATCTCTTTCCATTCTGTTTCCCCATCAAGATTTCCCCTGAATTCAATTTAGCCAGATTTCAACCTGAATTAAAATGCCAAGAAACAGGGTAATATTTAAAATTATAATTTGGGGGCGCCTGGGTGGCTCAGTGGGTTAAGCCTCTGCCTTCGGCTCAGGTCATGATCTCAGGGTCCTGGGATCGAGCCCCGCATCGGGCTCTCTGCTCAGCAGGGAGCCTGCTTCCTCCTCCTCTCTCTCTCTGCCTGCCTCTCTGCCTACTTGTGATCTTTGTCAAATAAATAAATAAAAATCTTTTTTTTTAAAGATTTTTATTTATTTATTTGACAGAGAGAAATCACAAGTAGGCAGAGAGGCAGGCAGAGAGAGAGGAGGAAGCAGGCTCCCTGCTGAGCAGAGAGCCCGATGTGGGGCTCGAACCCAGGACCTGGGATCATGACCTGAGCCGAAGGCAGCGGCTTAACCCACTGAGCCACCCAGGCGCCCCAATAAATAAAAATCTTTTAAAAAATTCTAAAAATAAATTATAATTTGACTCAGATCTCATGAACTCCCTCATGAAAAATCCCTTGACTCAAGCTCCCTTCACATCATTATCAGAGTGTCAGGCTCCAAGACCTTCTTATGCATAGCCAGACCTATACTGGCTCCAATGAAGAAAATTTAGAGTGAGTAGAAAGACTGCAAAGGTTCGTGACTTCAGCAGAAGATCTGCATAGATCTTCATTTCTGGGGGCACCTGGGTGGCTCAGTCGTTAGGCGTCTGCCTTCAACTCGGGTCATGCTCCCAAGGTCCTGGGATCAAGCCCCATGTCAGGCTCCCTGATCTCCCTCTCCCACTCCCCCTGCTGGTGTTCCCTCGCTGTCTCTGTCAAATAGATAAATAAAATATTTTTTTAAAAAAAGATATTCATTTCTGCTGTATGATCTGTCTAGTTATGCTATCACAAAGTCTACAGATTGTTACACTAGATGTAAACTCTCTGCTAAAAGTTAGAAAACTCTTCAACAATGGTTATCTGTCTAGGAAAACCTTCCCAAATCACAGACAGTATCACTTACCTAGTGCAATAGTCATGGCAATGTGGTCTACTCGTGGGTGTGAAAGTGTGTAAAACTAGGTAGATACATCTAAGCTAAAGTTTATATGTACAGCTGTGAATGAATTCTAGAGATTATGGTCAGAATTCTCCAGTTAGAGAGGAGATAACAGAGATTCAGAGATGTCAAGGAATTTTCTCGAGGTGATATTAATAACAGGGCTTATGCTGGAACTCAAGTCTATCAGTTCCTAGTCCTGTACTCTCTCCAGTGTTGTCCACTAACTCATTCGGTCCTAGTTTCCTGCTCCATTCTTTTTTTTTTTTTTAAAGGTTTGTTCCCTCTCTCACTGTTTCTGTCAGTAAATAAATAAAAAATTTAAAAGTAAATTTAAAAAATAAAGATTTTATTTATTTATTTGTCAGAGAGAAAGCACAACTAGGCGGAGTGGCAGGCAGAGGGAGAAGCACGCTCACCGAGCAAGGAGCCCTATGCAGGACTCAGTCCCAGGACCCTAGGATCATAAGCTGAAGCCAGATACTTAATAAGCTGAGCCACCCAAGAGTGCTCTATTCTTGAATCACTTTCCTTAATAGAAATCTCTACATCTCTTTATGTCAGTGAATAAATCTATGTGCTCGTGTCAGCAAGCATGCATGTGAATGTCTACGTGTCCATGTACAAGTGTTTGTAAAGCATATCACTGGGTGTTTATGTCCTTTCTTCTAGGGAAACCTCTAGGTAATTACAGTTCCTTATGTCGGCACCAGCTATGAAGTCAGAGGAAGACTTTTTGAGTCAATCATTAACAAGCTCATTTGGTCTTCTCCCCAATCAGCTCTATTCCTAGGTCTTCAGGAAATGGGGCAAAAATAGTTAGGGTGGAACCAGACTCTCCCGGGGTCAAAATTCGTTCCAGGGCAGTGCAAGCCCCTAGCAAGAAGACGAAGGCGCTGTGAGCATGTGCTCCAGCTAAGATGGATACCATCTTGGTCTTCAGCCTAATCATTACGTCCTATGATGTCAGCAAGAAAGGTAAGTACTTCAATAGTCTAATATCCTAGAAAATCCAAAGAGAGACCTAGGATATGGGAGACTATTCTACCAGATTGAGATACAGCCAGTACTCAGCAGGTGATGATTTAAAGTCATCCCATGTATTTTCTTGCTTCTAGGTAGGACTATAACTTATTTCAACTCAGAGATAGCTGTTCCATGGTGAGAATTCTACCCCCCCTTCCACACTTTTTTTTCTTTTTTTAAGATTTATTTATTTGAGAGAGTGAGAAAGAGCGTGAGCCAGGGGATGAGCAGAGGGAGAGGGAGAAGCAGACTCCAGGGTAGGCTGGAATGGCACCATTTGCTGCTCTCTGATAACTGTTTATTTAAAACATGCTTTTTCAGGTGCCTGGGTGGCTCAGTGGGTTAAGCCGCTGCCTTCGGCTCAGGTCATGATCTCAGGGTCCTGGGATCGAGTCCCGCATCGGGCTCTCTGCTCCTCGGGGAGCCTGTTTCCCTCTCTCTGCCTGCCTCTCTGCCTACTTGTGATCTCTCTGTCAAATAAATAAATAAAATCTTAAAAAAAAAAATAAATAATAAATAAATAAAATAAATAAAGCATGCTTTTTCAAGGTGTCCGAACAGTTCATCTCTAAAATTAGCTAATCAGGGGATGCCTGGGTGGCTCAGTTGGTTGGACAACTGCTTTCGGCTCGGGTCGTGATCCCGGAGTCCGGGGATCGAGTCCCGCATCAGGCTCCCGGCTCCACGGGGAGTCTGCTTCTCCCTCTGACCTTCTCCTCGCTCATGCTCTCTCTCACTGCCTCTCTCTCAAATAAATAAATAAAATCTTAAAAAATAATAAAAATAAAAAAATAAAATAAAATTAGCTAATCAGAGTTACGGCCAAACAGCTCAAGGGGCAGCAATAACAAATTTAATGGATGAAGAAAACTCACAACGTCCTGTGAGTTATTTGCCAAAAAGCATAAATAAGCTATGTCCTTGGTTCCATGGAAACCTGAAGAGATACCTTGTTCAGAGTTACACTGAACAAACTTTCAAAAGTTCTAATATAAGAAGGCAGATAGAACAAGAAGGAAAAGAGGTAACAAGCAGCATTTGAAGGAATGGGTTGATTAGTCTTTTTATTAACTCATAATTCTGTTTAACTCGCATTCACCTTTTTCCCCCCTAAGTGTAATGGATTGCTACTGTTTTCCTTGTACAAGGTTAACTCCTACTTGTATATATTTTAAAATCTTTTTTTTTTTTTTTAAATAGTGTTTGATCTCCCCCATTGCCAGCTTGATGAGAAGGGACTGCGTTCTCTGCACCACCCTCTCCGGTACCTGGAATTCTAAACTGTACCTAATAAATTGTAAGTCCTGACCTTTTTTCTCTTTTTGTTTCCAGATTTCAGAGATAGCAGCTGCCACGTGGAACAGCTGCCTGGGTTCATCCCAAAGGATGTGAGAAGAACTGGGGATGTGCTCACGCAAGGTAGGGAATGGGCCCTGCCTGAAAAATCACCTTGCCATTCCAGAAAATCTTTATGCCTAAAAGAGGACTGTCTTCCCCAATTCCTATCCCAGATCTCGAATATCCGATTTTAAAGATATGTATCCCCTCAAGAGGGTTTCTGGAAACCAATTTTTAAATTAACACTTATTACCTAAGGCATGGCTATATCAATCAAACAGCTGAGGGTGAAGAAAGAGAAGGAGACACCATGTAACCCTCTCTGCATTGGAGAAGACAACCTCGAAGCTTTTCCCTGGGCTGAATTTACTGCAGGCACCTATCTTCATGAGACCCATGGCAGGAAGGAGGAAAGGCAGGGCATCTACACTTAGGACCAAAACCACATGTTGAGGAAGAAGTGAACTAAAGAGAAGCAAGTACAGCAGTGGAGTTTGTTTTTTGTTTTTTTTTAAGATTTTATTTATCTACTTGACAGAGACCACAAGTAGGCAGAGAGGCAGGCAGAGAGAGAAGAGGGGGAAGCAGGCTACCTGCTGGGCAAATAGCCCAATTCGGGGCTCGATACCAGGACCCTGAGATCATGACCTGAGCTGAAGGCAGAGGCTCAACCCACTGAGCCACCCAGGCACCCCCAGCAGTGGAGTTTTAACAGGGGTCACGAATGGAAGATATTCAGCTGGGTACCATTCAGATTAACAACCAGCTTCATTTTTCTAACTGGCTTTTCTCCTTCCAGAGGCTCAGGCACAAGCCAGAACGTCTACCTTCATTCAAAATCAGACTGTGGCTACCCTGCAGTGCCTTGGCTCTGGGAGCAAAGTCAAAGTCAACCTTGTTTATTCAGAGAAAGGGTCAAAGGTCAAGCAGACTCTGAAGAACCTGAGAGTGATAGCTGCTCCCCGCAGAAACAGCACTTCCTCCCCAAGCTGTCACTTAACCTCCACAACCAAGTTTCAGACTGGATCCCTTCTCACAGGGCAAGGTGAGACTGGAAAATGAGATGGAGATAGACACTGACTTTTAGTTGACATCCTTGAACCCGGGTGGGGCTTAGTAGTAGCTAAGGGCTCAAGGATATGGATTATCCTCTCCTTGGGCAGATCTGGGTCTTCTCTGAAAGTCAGGTTTTTTTTTTTTAAGATTTTATTTATTTATTTGACAGACAGAGATCACAAGTAGGCAGAGAGGCAGGCAGAGAGAGAGAGGAGGAAGCAGGCTCCCTGCTAAGCAGAGAGCCCGATGCGGGTTTCGATCCCAGGACCCTGGGATCATGACCTCAGCCGAAGGCAGAGGCTTTAACCCACTGAGCCACCCAGGTGCCCTGAAATTCAGTTTTTTAATCTCTACGGGCCCTCTAACCCTGACAATGCTGGGATTTTCATGTGATTTCCATTTCTGATGGGTCTTCTTTTGGTAATGGTTATTTGAATTTTATTTATTTTGAATGCAGACAGTAAAATATTTAAACAGCACAGATTTATAGTGAAAAGTCAGTCTCCCGCCTACTCCAATCTCTCAGTCTTCTAGTTTTCTACGGAACGCTATTACCAACTTGCTGAATTTCCTTCCTACTCTGAGCACATATGTACATACATATCTAAAAACCTAGATGGTAGCATACCATACACACAGTTTTATACCTTTTTCCCATTTAACAATGTATTGTACAGGCTGTTGCCTATCAGTACGTATAAATTTGTCTTATTCAAAAATTGTACAGTACTCCTTTTATATGCCTGTACTATATTTTTTTATTTCCTTAAGTAATCTCTAAGCCCAACATGGGGTTCAACCTCATGACCCCAAGATCAAGAGTGTCATGCTACCACCTGAGCCAGCCAGGTGCCCCTGTACTATAATTTATTCCACAAGTTCCTTATCGATGGATATTTTGGTTTCAAATCTTTTATAAAGACAAACAATATTGCAAGCAATGACCTTATCCATTCTTCTCTGTGTAGCTGCAAGTTATCAACCTAATGAAATTCCAAGATGTAAAACTTCTGCATCAAAGGTTTGCCAGCTACTGCTATATTACCCTCATTCCCGGTGATTCCATTTTGCCCTTCCACCCAGGGAAGGAATGCCTGTTCCCCCTAAGCTGCTGGGCAATGGTCCTTTTTTTTTTTTTTTTTTTTTTAAGATTTTATTTACTTATTTGACAGAGAGAGAGATCACAAGTAGGCAGAGAGGCAGGCAGAGAGAGGGGAGGACACAGGCTCCCTGCTGAGCAGAGAGCCCGATGGAGGGCTTGATCCAAGGACCCTGAGATCCTGACCTGAGCCGAAGGCAGAGGCCTAACCCACTGAGCCACCCTGGAGCCCCAGGGCAATGGTTCTTGACATCAGGTGAATTTCTCTGTTCTGCCCTCCTTTCCTCCCCCTTCCCATTCTTTCTGTCAAGCAGATTTTGGCAGCTTCCCTTTATATACAGGCAATCCCCTAGATGCTACTGCTACACTGCTGGAAAAATAAAATAAAACTTGACACTTTTAGAGAAACTGGGGAGTTCCCAGGCAGAATAATGGGGGGAAAAAAAACTTTAAAAACTACAGTATGTTTAGAGATTGGGAAATAACTGGATAGATTCTTGGGATGTGTGGTATAGTGAATTATATATCCTCGCATGGTATGAATGTTTTTGTTCCCTTTATTGTACTTTCTAAAGTTCATATGGTAACAATTTGTGTGGGAAAAAAACAAACTCTTATTAAAAACTGAAAAAATTCTGACAGCATGTGGGGGTTTTGGTTACTCAATATTAATATAAAGTAATTCAACCAGATTGTTTACCTAACACATGACACCCCCCACCCCGGAGTCACCCCTTTGAAGCACCAATGGTAGGTGTCAATATTAGTGAATTTAAGTCACTCTGGAGTCTAAAGCACTTTGTGCAGGATGGATTTTTCTCGGATATAGTGCTATGCATTGTAGGATTCCAGGCAATTAAGGATACTAGTTCTTAGAAATTTGGGACAAGGGAAACTGGGTGACTAAGGAGGTGGAGGGATGCCAGAGATCAACCTGACCTAATTCAAAAATTTGCCCTGGGCAAGTTTCTTCCTCCTTCCTTCATGGCATGGTGGTTGGTTCCTGAATGCAGAATGTAAGCTAATACCCAGTACTACTTGAGCTGTGCAAAGAGATTAAATGGATGTTTGTTGGCTAGTTTGTGGACCTAATCAACATTCATGGCACATTTCTATGGAATAATGATGAATTCCAAACAACCAACTTATGAATGGACTTTTGAAATATCATTCCATTTATAAGTTTGAAACTTCCCATTCTGAATTTAAATTTACACTGAATACCAGGATGTGAGAGATACCAAGTAGCATAGAAATACAAATTAAATAAATTGTCAAATATACAAGGTCATAAATGAGATGCCCTCTGAAAATACCACACTCTCAGTCTGCACAAGAGGATGTCCCAGAAGCAATCAGAAGACAGTTTATGAAAATGTTCCCAGAGCAAAGTAGGAATTTGAAACTGGAAGGATGATAATGTACTACAACACAGTCATCAGAAGATGTGGCTCAAGGGGCACCTGGGTGGCTCAGTGGGTTAAGCCTCTGACTTCGGCTCAGGTCACGATCCCAGGGTCCTGGGATCAAGGCCCGCATTGGACTCTCCGCTTAGCGGGGAGCCTGCTTCCTCCTCTCTCTCTCTCTCTGCCTGCCTCTCTGCCAACTTGTGATCTCTGTCTCTCAAATAAATAAATAAAATCTTAAAAAAAAAAAAAAGAAGATGTGGTTCAACATGGAATTTAGAAAAATGTCAGATGGAGACTATTTGTTACTGTTTATGGAATTAGGTCAATGAAAAGATCGTCTATTATAAATATCCCCAAATTTCTTTCTGGTGGACAGAGATGACTCATTAGGTCTTTTTCACTTATGGTATAGTTTATACCATGTAGTTCCTATTGCTCGGATTCTATGTAAATCTAGAATTTCTTTTTTTTTAAGATTTTATTTATTTGACACAGAGAGAGAGAGAGAGAGAACATAAGCAGAGGGAGTGGGAGAGAGAGAAGCGAGCTTCCTGGTGAGCAGGGATCCCAACTCGGGGCTTGATCCCAGGACCCTGGGATCATGACCTGAGCTGAAGGCAGACACCTAAAAACTGAGCCACCCAGGTGCCCCTAAATCTAGAATTTCTAATTAGATTTCAAAAGAATGCATATGTTTAGAACAGGGTACCTAGAAGAAAAAAAATCCTACCTGATCCGTTTGATGGATACATTCTCCTATGTAAGTTTTTTTTTTTTTTTAAGATTTTATTTATTTATTTGCCAGACAGAGATCTGAAGTAGGTGGAGAAGCAGGCGGGGGGAGGGGAGCAGGCTCCCCACCGAGCAGAGAGCCCGATATGGGGCTCGATCCCAAGACCCTGGGATCATGACCCAAGCCAAAGGCAGAGGCCCCAACCCACTGACCCACCCAGGCCCCCCTATGTAAGTTTTTTTAAATGTCATTTTAGTATATAGATTAGGCTCCTTGGAATTTGATTAATGCTAACTGATTTTTTTTTAAGATTTTATTTATTTATTTGACAGACAGAGATCACAAGTAGGCAGAGAGACAGGCAGAGAGAGAGAGGAGGAAGCAGGTTCCCTGCTGAGCAGAAAACCCAATTTAGGGCTGGATCCCAGGACCCTGAGATCATGACCTGAGCCGAAGGCAGAGGCTTAACCCACTGAGCCACCCAGGCGCCCCATGATTAGTGCGAACTGATTTCTAAGGACAGTTTACCCCATATGAAACTGGGGTGTAGGAGGAATAACATCAAACGAGTGTTTATTCTGATATTATCATCTCTGACAAGTTACTTAATTTCTCCAGTGCTCAGTTTCTACAGCTACAAATGAGAGATTTGACTAGATGACATTATTTCTACATATGTAAAGGGAGGTTTAGATCAGAAGCACAAACTCAACAGCAATACGTAAGGCCACTCAAATAAGAGCTTTCAACCTGCTGGTATTAGTACAGAATAATCTCCAAGGGAGATTTCCACTCAAATATACTGTACCTAATGTTCCCTATTTAAAATAAATTATTTTGTAATAAAGCAAAGCATCATCTGCTAAGTTATCCATTTCATAGATTTGGAGTTTGTACATCCCCTGAAAGGGAAGCATTCTTGCTCAAATATCCTTAGCCAACAAAAAACTAATATTGTAATTCCATCGTCACTGGGAATGCAGTGGTTCTATTTACAGATGTGCTCCACCTTAATGCTCAGTTACCTAGCAGATGAGACCTAAAACACCTGCCAACATAGATGGACATTAATTTCAAAGCTTAGGCAGAACTGAAAATACACTGACAGATGAAGCCTATTAAGGAGACTTTGAAACAGTGGCTCCCAGGAGGTGGGAAGACATGCCACATTGAAATACCATTATCCCTGTGGCTAGAGGGCACAGTTCTACTAGAGGATCACTAGGTTTTTTCCTTCTCTTTCAATCATAATATCATTCAGTGTGCAAAGTGTTTTCACACCTGCTTCCTCATTTTTATTTGTTTCTGATCTTCCTGTTACCCCCTGTGAAATAGGTAGGCCAAGAATTACTTCATTATAACATCTTACAAATAAGGAAGCCAAAACACAGAGAACTTATATGACTTGTCCAAAATGGGATTTATCTTCCATCTCATCTGTCTCAGAAACACATATGTTTTTACTTCAGAGAACTGACTGGCACCATACTGGAAATACTTCATATAATTTCCTTGTTTTTCCTTTTCAACCTGTTGGCTCTCTGTCTCTGCCTATCTTTGCCAACACCGTCTTCCGGATTAAACCGAGGGCAGGGACTATTCCTTCCTCTGTAATTTCACGTGCAGTGCCTGGTACTGTGGCCGTTGGCCTCTGAAGTCAAGAACTACCGGTTCACATGGACTTAATCAAGACTTGGGAAAATAATTTAGACAAGTCAAGTAGGACTTACAGACCTTGATTTAATAAGCAATGATTAGAGATCATTAGCAACAAAATACGAACCAGTGTCTGAATCGGATTAGGTCAAGTCTCGAGCCAAGTGAAGTTAGTTAGTTAGACTACAGCCAGAATCCAACTGTGTCTCAACACTTCCACAGCTGGTTTGAGCAATAAGCATCTTTCATTTGGATTTCTGCAATAGCCTCCTAACAGGTTTCTCTGCTTTGACCCTTGCTCCGCTACAGTCTATTTCTAACACAGCAGTTCAGTGACCTTTTTTTTTTTTTCTTTTAAGATTTTATTTATTTATTTGACAGAGAGAGACAGCGAGAGAGGGAACACAAGCGGGGGAATGTGAGAGGGAGAAGCAGGCTTCGTGCTGAGCAGTGAGCCCGATGTGGGGCTCGATCCCAGGACCCTGAGATCATGACCTGAGCTAAAGGCAGATGCTCAATGACTGAGCCATCCAGGTGCCCTGGTCCTTTCAAAACAAAGCCATCCATCACTCTTTCTGCTCAAAACCTTGCAATGTATCCCCGTTTTTATTTTCTTTTAAGATTTTATTTATTTATTTGACAGAGAGAGACACACCGAGAGAGAGAGAGTGAGCACAGGCAGGTAGAATGCGAGAGGGAGAAGCAGGCTCCCCATTGAGCAAGGAGCCCAATGTGGGACTCGATCCCAGGACTCTGGGATCATGACCTGAGCTGAAGGCAGATGCTTAACCGACTGAGCCACCCGGGCATCCCTGGATCCCCATTTCAATCAGAATAAAAACCAAAGTCGTTAAACTAGCCTATGAGGCTCCTGATACAGGCCTGTTTCCTTTAGAACTTTCCTCATCTCCAACTACCCTGTGTTCACTCTATTCCAGTCTCATTGCCCTCCTGGCTTCTCCCCTAAAACCGTAACATGTCAGACAGACTCACTCTTTCTCAGGGCCTTTACCAGAGCTGCCCCTTCTGCCTACATCACTGCTTTCTCAGGCCTGTGCTTAGCTAATCCCCTATCTTCTTCAAGCCTTGCCTCACTTCTCATTTTCTCAAGGAGACCAGCTTGCATTGCTGGTAGCCCAGCCACCACCCACCTACACCCCCAGACTGCTCCCTAACCTTGCTCTGGTTTTAGTTTTGTTGTTGTTTTTTTTTTTTTCAGTAGCACTTACCCCCTTCTAAAGTAAAATAAAGTTGGGGTGCCTGGGTGATTCAATTGGTTAAGCGTCTGCCTTCAGCTCAGGTCACAATCCCCAGGTCCTGGGATCAAGCCCTGTGTCAGACTCTCCCTGCTCAGCAGGAAGTCTGCTTCTCCCCCTCCCTCTGCCTGCCACTCCCCCTACTTGTTCTCTCTCTCTCAAATAAACAAATAAAATCTTAAAAAGAAAAAAACAAAATTTACTATATTTACATTTGTCTGCCTCCCCTTGTCCCTCCTCAACCCTCCTTCCACCTTCCTTGGGCCCTTGCTAGAATGTATCAAACAGATATATCCAAAGTACTGAAGCAGTCCCTGGTACAGAATGGATATTCATTTAAAAATATTTACTTTCTTGGGACACCTGGGTGGCTCAGTCGGTTAAGTGTCTGCCTCCGGCTCCGGTCATGATCCCGCAATCCTGGGATCAGGTCCCACATCGGGCTCCTTGCTCAGTAGGGAGCCTGGGTCTCCCTCTTCTTGCCACTCCCCTTACTTGTGTGCGCTCTCTCTCTCTCTCTGACAAATAAATAAATAAAATATTTTAAAAATATAATATTTGGTTGTGGAGCATAACAAATAGCATGGAGGACAAGGGGAGATGGAGAGGAGAAGGGAGTTGAGGGAAATTGGAAGGGGAGGTGAACCATGAGAGACTATGGACTCTGAAAAACGATCTGAGAATTTTGAAGGGGTGGGGGGGTGGGAGGTTGGGGGCACCAGGTGGTGGGTATTGTAGAGGGCACGGATTGCATGGAGCACTGGGTGTGGTGCAAAAATAATGAATATTGTTATGCTGAAAAAATAAAAAAATTAAAAAATTAAAAAAAATATATATAATATTTGGGGCGCCTGGGTGGCTCAGAGGGTTAAGCCTCTGCCTTCGGCTCAGGTCATGATCTCAGGGTCCTGGGATCGAGCCCCGCATCGGGCTCTCTGCTCAGCAGGGAGCCTGCTTCTCCCTCGCTCTGCCTACTTGTGATTTCTGTCAAATAAATAAATAAAATCTTTAAAATATATATATAATATTTACTTTCTTAAATAAAATATTCAAAGGGGGTCGCCTGGGTGGCTCAGCATGTTAGGTGTCTGCCTTTGGCTCGAGTCATGATCCCAGCGTCCTGGGATGGAGTCCTACATCAGGTTCCCTGATGAGCTTCTCCCTGCCCTCCCTTTGTGCCTCCCTCTGCTCGTGCTCGCTCTCTCTCTCAAGTAAGTGAATAAACAAAATCTTTTTAAAAAATTTACTTTCTGGGTTGCCTGGATGGCTGAGTCAGTTAAGCATCTGACTCTTGATCTCAGCTCAAGTCTTGATCTCAGGGTCATGAGTTGAAGCCCCATGTTGGGGGCCATGCTGGGCAGAGCCTACTTAAAAAATTTGCTTTCTGAAAGAATGAAATTGACAAGGTGCCTGGGTGGCTCAGTCTTTCACTGTCTGCCTTTGGCTCAGGCCAGTCCTGGGATTGAGCCCCACATTGGGCTCCCTGTTCAGTGGGAAGCCTGCTTCTCCCTCCCCTACTCCCCCTGCTTGTGTTCTCTCTCTCACTGTCTCTCTGTCAAATACATAAATAAAATCTTTAAAAAAAAAAAAAAAGAATGAAATTGAGGAGCGCATGAAGCTGGGTGTTCTCTCCTTCCTCCACCTCCCTTGCTTTCCCCAAAAAGCTCTCAAAGAAGTTGACTTAAGACTTCAGTTAGATAGACCTGCAGCAAGCATTAAGGCAAATTATGGTATTTCACATTATTCCTTGGACTTTGGAGCCAAATTTTTTTTTAAGATTTTTATTTATTTTACAGAGATCACAAGTAGTCAGAAAGGCAGGCAGAGAGAGAGAGGGGGAAGCAGGCTCCCTACTGAACAGAGAGCCCGATGCGGGGCTCGATCCCAGGACCCTGAGATCATGACCTGAGCCGAAGGCAGAGGCTTAACCACTGAGCCACCCAGGTGCCCCCCAATTTTTTTTTTAAAGATTTTACTTATTTATTTGACAGACAGATATTATAAGTAGGCAGAGAGGCAGGCAGAGGGAGAGAGAGGAGAAAGCAGGCTCCCTGCTGAGCAGAGAGCCTGATGTGGGGCTTGATCCCAGGACTCTGGGATCATGACCTGAGCCGAAGGCAGAGGCTTTAACCCACTGAGCCACCCAGGCGCCCCTGGAGCCAACTTTTTTAAAGAAGGAAACTTTCAACAGTGTTACACCCTCCATTATTATTATTACAGACTTAAGAATGATAAACAAACACGATATGGTCTACTCCTTCACTCTGAACCTACATTAGTCAAGGCCTCCTTGGGGATTTAATCCATATCTCTTGTTATTATCTCTATCCTCATGTACTTTTGGCATATTTTGTGCCTACTCCCTAAACCTATGGACAGATCAACGGGGCCACATTACAAGTTTAATATCAGCTCGGTAGAAATAGGGTTTCTTCAGGTAAAACAAAGGCAGGATGACGTTTTCTCAGTTGTTTTTTCATTGTTTCTTTCTTGTTTTATAGCTTTTTTGCCAGGGATCTCCCGATGTAAGGTCTATGTGGTGATGAGGGCTGCATTGGAGACTTTTTCTACTACCATCACCTCCATATCTCCTGGGAATAAAGAAGGAGAGAAAACTACAAGTACTGATGATTTTTCTAGCCCTTTGAAAGAAGGTACAGAATAAATAGGGGTGAGACAAGAATAGAAAGGAAAAGAAACACTTTTAGCCCCAACATGAGTTTGGGTTTTCTAGGATTTTCTGGGAGGCTGAGAAATTACATGGATTTTACATCAGAAAATCACTCCATTTCTTCTCTAAACAAGGTCCCAGAAATGTATGTAGTTTGACACTATTAATAATCTTTTACCTCCACATAAATGAGCTTGTGGCCACTTTTGGGGACAGAATGAATCGTATTCGTGTGGCGGGGATTCCAGCCATTGTGTGTATAGACGGACAACATTTAAACACTAAGCATCATCACAATGAGGACAATAACCAAGTGCATGCTTTCATCCGCACTGTTTTTAGGAAATGGCTCTCCCTAAATTGGTCAGGACTCGAATTCTGTTTAGCTTACATTCCAGTTCTCATGGGAGAGATGTAAATATAAGATTAGTAATAACAAGATGCATGTAAGGCATTTATCCCTAAGTTTGCCTTTTCACCCAGAAGAAATGCCAAATCACCTTTGTTCCTCCTACTCCACACTAGAGTCAAGCGAAGCACAGGAAAGGTGGTTTTCTGATCCCACACAGTATGTCTGTCTGAGCACAAGGGGAGAGACCGAGAGGGTGCTGCTGGTGAAAGACAAGTTCAGAACTCCTTGCGCACTCACCCCCCCCCACCTCCCCTGAAAGCAATGCAAGAATCACTCCTACTTGATCGTGGCCAATCCCAAATCCCAGGGAGGGTGACTCATTGGGAAGAGGCTGCAAAGGAGGTTACAGCAGAGCCCATGAGGCCCACCCCACTCCTGACTCTGAGTCTGAATTGGAATTCAGCCTATTGTCTCTGCATCAGGCTGGACCCCTGTTAGTCTGGGGACCTAGAAGAACTTCAAGTCAGAGTATCAATCTCTTCCCTCTCTCAGGTTCTCTCTTCTCCTTCTCCTCCCCTCTCCCCTTTTAGACACAGATGAGAACCTAAAGAAGAGGCAGAAATGGAGCATTGTGGTCAAATTTCTGATTGCTATCACCCTGTTATTGTGTGGAGTTGCCATTATAGTGTTTGTCATTTTTGAAGTCCCATGCCCTGTAAGTTTGTGGATGTATTGGGTCCCTGGACTTGATCTATAAAGACTTTCTTCTGGGGCTGCCTGGGTGGCTCAGGTGGTTAAGCACCTAACTCTTGATCCCAGCTCGGGTCTTGATCTCAGGGTCGAGAGTTCATGTCCTGCATTGGGCTCCATGCTGGGCATGGAGCTTACTTTAAGAAAAAAAAAATGTTTATAAAGCTTTCTTCTTCTGTTCCAGAGGCAGGTTCACATAATGAAAAAAGCACAGACTTTGGGCTTTGGATAGAACTGCCACTCACATTCACTAGCTGAGTGGCTTTGAGAAAGTTGCTTGACTTTTCCAACAAGATTTGGCTCATCTGTTAAATGGGACAAATGATATTTTCCTCTTATGGTGCTTTTGAAGGTTAATTAAGATCCTGTGTGAAAGGCACCTGGCACATTGGCGTTGCTTGCTGAATGTGAGTTCCTGACCCCTGCTGTACTTGGACATTCTCTACAGAGGATGGATCCAATGAGATAGAGTGTTTTCTTTAGAAATGACACTTTTCTTTAAATGGTCTGACAGGAGGTTTGGAAGGTAACCAAATGTATACCAGCTATCTAAAATTAACACCAGTCACTTTTTTCCTTCAGAGTCAATGCCGGGGAACCAGAGAACTATGCCAACGCCAGCGGTTATGGAGAAGGCAAAGGAAGGCAGGCCAGCAACCTGGGGCAGCTGAATCCCAGCTTGAGTCTCAGCCCAAGAAGGAAAGTGGTCTCTGTATGGTTTATGTCATTTGCTTGGGGAAAATGAGGTTCATATATAAGTGCTGGGAGACAGGGAGCTGTTTCACTTATGAAGCAAATATCGGTGTTTCTTTTATGTGTCAGGAAATAGGGAGGTATTTGGATTATTGTTTTATTTTCCTCACATCAGCCCAGCCTTAACATAATAGAGTATTTATTTAAAATATATTATTTCAGAGACCCAGCTGTAATCAGTCAAAATGTCTAGAGTGGGGCCAGGAAACTTATTTTTTAAGATTTTTTAAATAACCCTAAGTAGAGGTGGATTTACTGTGAAATTAATGACGTTTAAACTTCAGGACCCACAGGACTTGTATGAAGCTTGTATCAAATTTTGTATTCTCCAAATTCATTTTCTTTTTCTTAAAATTGTCTTTTTCTTAAAATTGTCAAATTGTCAGAGTTCAGAACCCACAGAATATGTACGCATCCCTGCCCCCAGGTAACTCTTACAACGCCCTGCAAAGTTTGAATAGTTGGCAAAGTAGCTTCTTTCCTTCTGGCCCTTGGTTTCCCCAAGCGTCCTAAGCTCATGTTGCCCTTTGGTGTTTAAAATAGACACAACACCACTGTTACACCACAGCTGTCTTAAATCCAGTCTCCCTGTCAGAAGTGTGCCTTCTCTACAACATCCACAACACTCACTAAGATGAGGCCTCCAATACTTTCAAAATTAAAGGCGCGGGTGGGGGGGGCACCTCAGTGGCACTACTGGTTAAGTGACCAACTCCTGGTTTTGACTCAGGTCATGATCTCAGGGTTGTGAGATCGAGCCCCGCGGTGGGCTCCTCACTCAGCCGAGTCAGCCTGAGATTCTTTCCCTTTCTCCCTCTCCCTCCATCTCTGCTCCTCCTCCCCCCAGCTGCACTCTTTCTCTAAAATAAATGGATGAATAAATAAAATATTTTTAAAAAATAAAATTAGGGGCACCTGGGTAGCTCAGTGGGTTAAAGCCTCTGCCTTTGGCTCAGGTAATGGTCTCAGGGTCCTAGGATCGAGCCCTGCATCAGGCTCTCTGCTCAGCGGGAAGCCTGCTTCCCCCCTCTCTCTGCCTGCCTCTCTGCCTACTTGTGATCTCTCTTTCTCTCTCTGTCAAATAAATAAATAAAATCTTAGAAAAAATAAAATTAAATTAAAGAAGGAATCCACTTTTGCAGAATTAGAGCACTGAGAATGGGTCTCAAAGATGATCTAGTCCAGGATGGTATATGCGCCTACTCTTTAATTCTGTGTTGACTGCACATATCAATGCACAGTACACGGGAAGCTGAGTGAGTTCTGGAGATCCAACACACAGAATAGTGATTATCGTCAACAAGACTGTATTACAGACCTCAAAACTGCTAAGAGACTAAATCTTAAATGTCCTTGCCACCAAAAGAACTGGTAATTATTATGACATGATACAGGTGTTAGGGTAATAACCATATTGCAATATATAAATGAATGCAGTTGGGCACCTGGGTGGCTCAGTTGGTTAAGTGTCTGCCTTTGGCTCAGGTCCTGATCTCGGGGATCCAGTCCCACGTCGGTCTCCCTGCTCAGCGGGGAGTCTGCTTTTCCCTCTGCCTCCCCCCATCCTTATTCATGCTTGCTCACTTTCTCTCTCTCAAATAAATAAAATCTTTTTTTTTAAATGTATGCAGTCAACATACTATACACAAACTTACACAATGTTATATGTGAATTATATCTTAGTTTTTGAAACCAAAGCACAACACTCTTTCTATCCAGCCATGGCATCAGAATATTTCTTATCACACTGTTTCAGGTACCCAATGCCAACTTATTTGTCATCTCTGGTCTAGGTTACTATTTTCTATAATCTGGTTTCTGCTAATATTAGATAATGAGCTCATGTAAATTAGTATGATTTAATCACAGGACGTATGTTTAGTACTTTACTCCACTCTGCCTTATCATTTCTACTGAATACTGGAAGAAATAGGCCTGAAGGGGAATAAAAAACCTAGTCCAGAATTAGAGGTAACTACATAGTAGCTACACTGAATTCCTCCTACCAACAAAAGAAGCTACCAAATCATAAAAGAATTGATAAAAAGAATAATGAGCAACTTTATAGACATTACCTCATTTGAGCCCACAAAAACTGTGGGAGGTAGCTACAGCAGGTATCCGCATTTTATTGATACTTAAACTGAGCCTCAGAGAGGTTGTGTAACAAATAGCTGGTAGAAACAGAAAGGAAACCCAGGTCTTTCATTCCTATACTAAAATTTTACTGAAAGCCTTTATACACCAAGTTTCTTACCTTTAAGAGGGTCACACTCTATGTTCATAATTTTTTTTAAAGATTTTATTTATTTATTTGACAGAGATCACAAGTAGGCAGAGAGGCAGGCAGAGAGAGAGAGGAGAGAGAGGAGAGAGGGAAGCAGGCTCCCTGCTGAGCAGAGAGCCCGATGTGGGACTCAATCCCAGGACCCTGGGATCATGACCTGAGCCGAAGGCAGAGGCTTTAACCCACTGAGCCACCCAGGCGCCCCTCTATGTTCATAATTTAAGCCTTTAGAAAGAACACAGAAAATCAGATGGGACATGAAATTAGATATACCAAGAGTGGAACGGGATTAGTAAAAAAACATTTGGTCCACAGAGACTCAGATCTCCGTCTCTTTTCAAACATAGTGAGACTGTGTGGGTCTGATTCAAGAAATGAAACAGAATCCCTGTACCAAGGCGATCCACAGTACCTGCATACCCAGAGCCTTTTCCATTCAAAGCAAACGGGTTAAGCAAGGGGTGAATGGGCTCTTTGCTACTGGTTTATAGGGTCCAACCAATTGTAGGTTCTCATGCATAAATAAATGTACCTTGCTGATACTTTCTGTGTAAATACAATAACTTTTCCTAGAATTTCTGGATAACAAAGAGGCAAAATGATATGTACTTGGCATTAAATGGGGTTGGTACATGAAGGAATACCCATTTGCATCCTCTTTATCGCTCATTTCCTTTCAATCTCTAGGTTGGACAAGATGCTCCCAAATCATCAAGTCCAAGGAAAGCTGCAAGGATCACTATCATCCACGAGACATACTTCTGAAAAGCTCTTCTATGCTTCACACATTGAATGAAGGATACCGCACTGTCTTTTCCCTGTCATTAACCAATATTGGCAGGTTCTTGTGAATTCACTCAGTATGCCCAGCAGGGACATTATAATCAAACACTATGCCAGGCCAATTTAGGAAGAGCCTGGGCTTAGCAGTCAGGCTTACCTTCATGCCACTGCTACTGTCTTAGCCACATGCCTCTGAGATTCACGTCACCCATCACGGAAAACAGGTATCTTTACATCCCATCTAATGAGAACAAAAAGTCTTCCCTCTGAGCACTATGAATGGACCTATTGCTTTCTTTGACAAACGGTTCACACACAGCCTCCAAGTGGCAAAGCAGCCACTGCTGTGGCACCGTTTACGAGCTCCTCTGTTTCCTCACAGCTGAGTTCACTCCCACTAGCTCTCGGCTGGCTGAGGGTGGGGGTTCCTGTTTTCCCAGGCTGATGTTCATAGCACTTTATGATTTAGCCTCTGCCCTACATGGGGCTATCCACACACTGTGAGGGGAACACGACGCTAAGCATTCCAGAAGTCCTCCTTCTACGTCATCCCCAAGGGGCTTAGGGACTGCATAAAATATGAGGTTTCCTATAATTCACAACTCTTCAAGTGGGCCTGACATTACACCCTAAACCACCATGTGGAGCTGCATACATTTTGAACAAGGATTCCACACAAAATGATGATGGATGATTTTTCTTACAAAGGCACACTCTGAGTCAAATCTGACCTGCTCAGGTGAGAGTTTGGCGAGGAAGCAGAAACAGCAGTTGTTGAAGGGAACAGGTTAGGAAAAGGGATTGGCAGGTGGGATAAGACTGTTGTCCTGCTCATAATATCAGAGTCTTGAAACCATTCCATTTCATTTTGGCAAGATGTAACTGTCATTAATCCTGTTTTCTTAGTTCTCTGTAAAAACCACATATGGGTTGTATCCTTCTCCCTTTCCCATCAGGTACTGCCCCCAAAAAGTGGTTCTAAAAACTATACCAACAGGGGAAAATATCTTGCTCCAAACCCCAATTTATTATTCAAGCTAAGCCTGGAAGAGATGGAACAGATACAAAGCATAGAAGATGATAGTTTTGAAATACAGGAGGTGGAGGAGAGGACAGAGGACTGGGGGTGCCATTTGGACAAATGAGTATATTATTTCACCTCACACGGATTCACAACATTGCCTCCAGTTTATACTGCCATCTGTGGTTGGATCTAACCATGATATGAGAGGGAAAAAAGCTTGCTCCTTCCCAAGACCACTAGGGAGGATGATTACAAACATTCTATACTTAGAAGCTCTTGGTCTAGGACTGATGCCTACATTCATCTCCACCCTTCCCAGCTTCGACCACAACAGAATGTCCTTTAATCCAGAAACATGAGGTTCCCCAGGAGATGAAAACTGTGGCAAAGTTTACATTTCTTAAATCTTCTGCAAGACTGTGATTTGGGTAATATTTGTACTGACTTTACAGAAAGTCACTGATGGAATCAAAAGTGTGTATTGTAACTACGGAGTATTATGCCTCCATCAGAAAGGATGAATACCCAACTTTTGTAGCAACGTGGACGGAACTGGAAGAGATTATGCTGAGTGAAATAAGTCAAGCAGAGAGAGTCAGTTATCATATGGTTTCACTTATTTGTGGAGCATAACAAATAGCATGGAGGACATGGGGAGTTAGGAGAAGGGAGTTGGGGGAAATTGGAAGGGGAGGTGAACAATGAGAGACTATGGACTCTGAAAAACAATCTGAAGGGTTTGAAGAGGTGGGGGGATGGGAGGTTGGGGGAACCAGGTGGTGGGTATTAGAGAGGGCACGGATTGCATGGGGCACTGGGTGTGGTACAAAAACAATGAATACTGTTATGCTGAAAATAAATTAAAAAATGATTAATAAAAAAAAGTGTATTTTAGGGGCACCTGGGTGGTTCAGTGGGTTAAAGCCTCTGGGTCATGATCCCAAGGTCCTGGGATCGAGCCCTCCATCGGGCTCTCTGCTTAGCAGGGAGCCGGCTTCCCCCTCTCTCTCTGCCTGCCTCTCTACCTACTTGTGATCTCTCTCTCTGTGTGTCAAATAAATAAATAAAATATTTTTTAAAAATTTTTTTAAAAGTGAGTATTTTGCTTTGTGGACAACTTGTTTCCTCTGATGGAGCATTTTCTGAGGATTTTCTGACTCCCTAATTAGTTAACAGTTTTGAATCCCACATTCTCTTACTGGTAGGGGATCTTCAAAAACTGAGAGACTGGAGATACAGCAGAAGGGAAGAGAGAACTCTTACATGGAGTTTGGGATGTGAACTTTTAGCCTGCAGATCCCTTTCCTGCAAGACACAGTTCTCCCTGTCACCACCATAGACTCAGCTACAGATTCAACTTGATAAAACAATTTCTAAGGAGTGCCAATTATTCCTCTGGGAAGTGGCAAGCCAGCAAGATTTTTATTGCAAATTTATTCTCATTAAGTTACCACACTTTGTTTTTTTGATCATTAAAGGACATTCTCATTACAACAAGTTTTAGGAAATGCTGGAAGGTGTAAAGAATAAACGAAAAGGGGCGCCTGGGTGGCTCAGTGGGTTAAGCCACTGCCTTAGGCTCAGGTCATGATCCCAGGTCCTGGGTTCAAGCCCAGCATCGGGCTTTCTGCTCGGCAGGGAGCCTGCTTCCTCCTCTCTCTCTGCCTGCCTCTCTGCCTACTTGTGATTTCTCTCTGTCAAATAAATAAATAAAATCTTTTAAAAAAAATTAAAAAAAAATTAAAAAAGAATAAACGAAAAAACAAGAAGTCATACCTAATCCCACCTTCCAAAGATAACCACTGTTAATACTTCGATGTGTCTCTTTATAGACATTGTAAAGACACGTTTCACAAATCACATCATATTCTCCATACCATTTTAAACCTGTCCTTTTTTGTTTAATGCATTACTGCTGTGTTTCCAGCAGTTGGCATAAGTAAGTTATTTTTTTTAAGATTTTTTAAAAAACTTTAAGCAATCTCTATGCCCAGCATGGGGTTGAAACTCACAACCCCAAGATCAAGTCGCATGCTCTACTGACTGAGCCAGCTAGGCACCCTTAAATTTTTCTTTCTTTATTTTTTTAAGAAATCTCTATACACAACATGGGGCTTGAACTCATGACCCTGAGATTAAGAGTCACATGCTCTACTCACTGAGCCATCCAAGTGCCCCCAGTTGGCACAAATATCAAGTTGTGCTTTTTTTCAAGTCTTAGCGTTGAGAAACTTGGAAGTCATTCTATCTTTTTGAAAGGCTTAAGTTACCCTAAAACTTTCTGATAGGCCCAAAGATTAAGGTGGGTAATTGCTTAGGACAGAAAAGGCACATTCACAGGAACCCTCTAATTTAAACTCTTAAAGGTATTGCTGAACCACTTTAATTATTGTGATTGTGTGTTAAAAGCATAATTTTCTTCAATATAAAGACTTAAAATACAAAACAGTTTTATATTGTTTTGCCATTACTTTATTTTTTTAAGAGCATTGCTTTTTTTTTTTTTTAAGATGTTATTCATTTATCTGACACAGAGAGAGAGATCACAAGTAGGCAGAGAGGCAGGTGGGGGGTGAGGAAGCAGGCTCCCTACTGAGCAGAGATGTGGGGCTCGATCCCAGGACCCTGAGATCATGACCTGAGCGGAAGGCAGAGGCTTAACCCACTGAGCCACCCAGGCACCCCGCCATTTCTTTATTTTTAACCTGTGATTCATTTATATACCTGTGACCTCAAAAATCAAAGCAACCGAGGACAGTCTGGACCTCTGAAGGCCTGAGGAGGACATTAGCATCCCTCCTTTTCTGGGTTACTAATCAGAGAGAGGACTTAAGGATGGTTCTCTCCTAATCATCATCTACCCCATCCTTCTTATTTTAGAGCCTCTTTGAGCAGTGTTCAGCGGATTCTGACCCAAAGCACTTTCCCTATGTTTATGCCCAGAAATAGACATTTTCCAAGGAAGAGTTGCTATATGTACTTATGACTAGGAGCCAGGAACCCTTCTTTTTTCTTTGCTTTGGACAGGTTGACAGTCTTATGGCTCCTCCTTGCCTCACACTCAGATCCTCCACTCTCAGAAGGGATTTTATTTCTGGAGTTCACACATCCTGCCCCAATTTGGCATTTACCTTTTCCTGTATACTGCCTTAGTCCTGAAGCCTGTAATTGCTGTGTTAAATTGTATATGTCTATATTACTTTGAACCTGACAAAGCACCATGTGCACAGCAGACACTCAGAACATATGCTGATAATGTCACTCCACTAAATGGATAGCTGAGAGGAGCATAACTGACTTCCTAGAAGAAAATGAGGTAAGCTTTACTTTAAATCAAAGCTGCTATTGGTCACCAGGTAAATGCAAACCAATGAGAGGCCTTCCTGGAACTGTTGGTAACACTTGAATTTATCTCTCTGGACTTTTTTTTTTTCTCTTTCCCATATTTCTTTATCCCTTCATCTTTCTCTTCCTGTTATTCTAACACTTTCCTTTTTCCTTTTCCTTATTCAGTGTCCTGGTGTACCAGTCATCAATACCAGAAATTTCCTTTAATCTGAATTCCTAGAGAACTTGGATCTGTGTCTATGGTTAGATTTCAGGTCCCCAAAGCCTTTTTTCTAACTAATTTTCTTTCATGTGGTAGAGTGTAGCAATGGGCACACCTTGGATTGGAATATACAAACTTTTACCAGATGCTTGTGAATTTGCGCCACCCCGTGGCCAAAGTCGCTAACTTCATCCTCTAAAAAAAGTGGGCGAAAATAAGCAAATGTAAACAAATGTGAAGTCCATATGTATTATTGGCCCAAAGGGGGGAAATACATACATAACAGCAAAATTCTGTCCTATTTTAAGTCTATTTTCTAAAATTTAAAACAGGATGCAGAAGGATATGTTCAGAAGTATAGTGTCATGGTCTCTACAGAATAAGATGATGTCCCGAAGACTCTCCAAGGATTTATTCTGCTCCCTAATGTACTAGAAAAGAAGAATAAACAGTGCAGCCTATATTACAAAGTACTTATTGCCCTCTAGAAAAACCAAACATTCAACAGAAGAGACAATGAATTTGAAGACTTATAAACTATACACATTATAATACCAGATAGCAGTTTATTTCTTTTACGATGAATCTTCCTGGGCGGGGGACGGAGGGTAGTGCCTGGGTGGTTCAGTCAGTTAGGCATCTGACTCCTGATCTCAACTCAGGTCTTGATCTCAGGATTAAGACTTCAAGCCTTGCACTGGGGTCCATGCTGGGCATGGAGCCTACTTTAAAAAAAAAATTAGGGGCGCCTGGGGGGCTCAGAGAGTTAAGCCTCTGCCTTCGGCTCAGGTCGTGATCTTGTCAGATAAATAAATAAAGTCTTAAAAAAAAAAAGATGATTTAGATTTTTTTTCCCCTAGACATTTGTGATGACTCCACTGTTTGGTTTGGTTTGGTTTGGTAAACATTTTATTTATTTATTTATTTGACAGAGAGAGAGAGAGAGGCATAGTGAGAGAGGGAACACAAGCAGGGGGAGTAGGAGATGGAGAAGCAGGCTCCCCGCCAAGCACGAAGCCCGATGCGGGGCTCGATCCCAGGATCCAGGATCCCAGGACCCCGGGATCATGACCTGAGCTGAAGGCCAATGCTTAACGACTGTGCCACCCAGGTGCCCCTCCATAGTGTTGAAGAGAATTGCAACATGCACGGATAGCTAACCTCCTGGGCCTGTTTTCCATTAAGAAACACAGAGCTCTCGGGGCGCCTGGGTGGCTCAGTGGGTTAAGCCTCTGCCTTCGGCTCAGGTCATGGTCTCAGGGTCCTGGGATCGAGCCCCACATCGAGCCCCACATCGGGCTCTCCGCTCAGCGGGGGGCCTGCTTCCTCCTCTCTCTCCACCTGCCTCCCTTCCTACTTGTGATCTCTGTCTGTCAAATGAATGAATGGAATCTTTAAAAAAAAAAAAAAAGAAAAAAAAGAAACACAGAGCTCTCAAGGGTAAGCCATAAAGTACATTTGCCCAACATTTTCACTTGTCTAAGCACAGGGAAGATGAACTTTGGCAGAACAGACAGTCCATGTACCAGAGCAACACCTCTTTAGGGAACCGTGGCCTCTTTTTCTCTCTGTTGTGATGCCACTGTTTACCCTTCAGCTCCCTCCTTCCTATTCAGATAGGAAATAATCTGATTCCCATACCCTCTCAATGAAATCCTTTCCCCTCCACCTGCTCATTCTTCCTGCTGGTTTAAGTTTCAACCTTTGTCCTCTAACTGCAGATAGTAGTAATAGCTAACATTTCAAGCACGTCTGTTATGTAAGAACAAAAGCTTTGTCTTCTGCTAAAGTAACCTTAGGAAAACAAATAGGTTAAGGAGCATGTCGCTGGCCTAAACTACCACGAGGGCCTCTATCTCCCCATAGTTTCTCTCTTGCCTTTCTTTAATCTATACGCAGTTCTCCACACTGTAGCCGGAATGAGCTTTTCAACAATGCAAATTGGATCGTGTTACTCCTCTGTTAAAAAACACTCAGTGGCTTCCCACTCCTATCAGAATAAAGCCCCAAATCCTTAACAAGATTGCTATAGCCCTGAATAGTCTAGCCTACCTCCTTCTCCAGTCTCATCTCCCCTCACTGTTCCCTTACTCTAGCTTCGGCCACAGTGGGCGAGCTCCCTTCTTTCTTGTCTCAGAGCCTATGTTGTTCTCTGTGGCTCCAACACCATTTCCATTCCCACACCCCACCTTCCCCTTCCTTTACTACTCTTTGCCTATTTAATTCCTACTCATATTTCAGATATTGGCTCACAGAGTCCTCCCTGACCTCCTAAACTCCACTAGGTTAATAGTGTAAATTTCATCCATGGAATTCATCTGTTTGTAATTGTTCTCCTGTGGCATTTGATGGAGGCCTCTCTCATAGAGGTGAGCTACATTGAGAGTAGGCACCATACCTGTTTTACTTACATCGTGTCCCTAGACCCGGAGCTGCGTCTGACATGAGCAGGGATTTCCTAAGTAACTGCCCTTCACGAAAGTTGATACAGATGGGGGCTGAGCTGGTTCTCTTCCCGGACTCTTTCCTTCAAGGTTCCCAAATCCTAGAAATTTATTTTTCATTTTTTAAAAAAGATTTTATCTATTTTGGGGGTGGGGGGAGAAAGAGAACATGAGCAGGGGGAGGGGCTGAGGGAGAGGGAGAAGCAGACTACCCACTGATCAGGGAGCTGGCCACAGGGCTGGATCCCAGGAGCCTGAGATCATGACCTGAGCCAAAGGTAGACTAACAGACTGAGCCACCCAGGTGCCCCAATCCTAGAAATTTATAATCTATTTTCTCTGTGTCCTTCTTCTACTATGAGTCACCATCCTGGCCCCCATCTCACTTAGCCCTCTGAAGGAACTACAATTATTATCTGCATTTTATGGAGGAGAAAAGTGAGGGATAAGCCACTTGCCCAAGGTCCCAGAGCTAGTAAGTGACAGAGCTAGGATCCCAGTGCAGGTAGATGACTGCAAAATCTCTATACTCTTAACCACCACATATAAGCCCTGCCAATTTACATCTTTCATTGATATTTCTCTTGACTGGTTGACCTCTTCCTTATCTACTTATTTTATTAGGAGGATTAGCCTTTTGTGATACAAGTTGCAAACATTTTTCTATTTTGTCACTTATTTTTTGACCTTGCTTAAGGTGTTATTTTGTTTGGCAGAAATTGTGAGCTTTGTGTAGTCAAATTATTAACCTCTGCTTTTATGCCTTCTGTACTCTGAATCATAATTAGATTTTCCTTCCCGTGCCAAGATGCTAAACGAGTTTTCTCGTATTTTCTGTTTTCAATTTTTATATTTTTATTTAAATAATTAATCCATTTGGAGTTTATCCTGGTGTGAGGTAAAAATTGACACTTATTTTTTTCCCACGTGGTTATTCAATTGTCTACACCATTTATTGAATAGCACACCTTTATTATACACTAAGTTCCTGTATTTATTTTGGTTTTCTTCTATACATTCTATTCTGTTACATGCTTGTATAATTTGTACTTTTTCTTTTCTCCAATGAGCATTTTTTTAACCTTTATCTTTGACTTCTCTGTAGTATTTGGCACTGCTGACTAATTCATCTTCTTTGATGTACTTTCAGTGCTATATTGCTAGGTCACTGAGTAGGTGAATAAACATGTACTCAGGGCACTAGCAAGCCAGGGGCAACAAAATGTTAATGATGAAGATACAATCTCAGAGGTCACCACAGGAAAAAAATCATACCTTTGTTTGGCTGTCCCTACACATACTTCATAGCTTATAATATTTTTAAGATTAAAAAAAATTTTTTTAAAGATTTTACTTATTTTAGAGAGAGAGAGAGGAGAAGCAGAAGGGGAAGGAGAGGGACAAGCAGACTCTGCGCTTGGAGTGGAGTCCCACATGGGGGTTGATCCCATGACCTGGATCCCATAACTCATTACATGACCAGAAACCAAGAGTCAGAAGCTTAACCAACTGAGCCACCCACACACCCCAAAAGAATACTTTTTAAATAAACTCTACACGCCACGTGAGGCTCCAACTAATGACCCTAAGATCAAGAATCACATGCTCTTCTGACTGAGCCAGACTGTGGCTTCAAAATTTCCACCAGTTTGTGCTAACCCCCTAATCTGTATATCTGACCTAGACCTCTCACCTGTACATCCTACAGACACCTCAAACTCAACATATCCAGAACAAAACCTGCCCCTTCCCCTTCAGGTCTGCTCTTTGCCTGAAGGTCCCTCTCTTGGTGAATAGTCCATCTAGTCAACTATGCTGGACGTTGGAAAATCATTTTAAATTTTACCCCTTATGTATCACTTTTCTTCCCCTAATTAATTGCTAATAAATTTTGTTATTTATTAATATTATTAAATATTATTAATAAATTAATAATTAGTAATATAGAAATATTATCAAGTAAAATTTGTTTATTGATATTATTGATATTAATAGATGGTATTATTAATAAATTAATAATTAATGATTGTATTAATAATATAAATATTATTAATACATAAAATGAAGATTTTATTTATTTGAGAAAGAGAGAGAGAGCATGAGATGGGGGAGGATCAGAGGGAGAAGCAGACTCCCTGCTGATCAGGGAGCCCAAGGCAGGACTCGAACCTGGGACCCCAGGATTATGACCTGAGCCGAAGGCAGATGCTTACCCAACTGAGGCACCCAGTGGCCCTAATTAATTGCTTTTTAAACACCTTAAATCTATTTCTTCTTCCTCATCCTTATTCTAATTATGCTAATTCAAGCTCTCATCACCTTCTTACTTACTGCTGAACCTCCTGGCCTTTCACATTTTGCTATTTTCAGTTCACATCACTGCCAGAGAGATTAAGGTCTAAAACTCAGATGAGTGATAACACTGCTCCCCAGCTCAAAATGCCTCACTGGCTCTCCATGGCCTTAGAGTAAAGGGTCAAACCCACTATGGTCTGGGCTCTGTCTACCCGTACGGTGTCATGTACAGTGGCCCTTCTTTCTTGCGCTCTGTACTCCAATCATATAGAGATGGCCACCCTCCTTCATGCTTCTGTTCTTTGAATAATTTGTTCCTTCTGCTTGGAATTTCCTTCCCACTCTTTTCCAAGACTTAACTCATCACTTCCCAGAGACTTATACCTTAATTCTCCCTACAATTGACTAATCTCTTCTTGGAGCCCTTAGTGTATTCAAAACATCTCTGTTACAACACATATTAGCTTGTATTATAATTATTTTCATGCATATCTGTCTTCCCAACTGAACAGTGAGCATCCTTTTTTTTTTTTTTTAAGATTTTACTTATTTATTTGACACAGAAAGAGATCACAAGTAGGCAGAGAGAAAGGGATAAGCAGGCTCCCCACCAAGCAGAGAGCCTGATGTGGGGCTTGATTACAGAACCCTGAGACCATGACCTGAGCTGAAGGCAGAGGCCCAACCCACTGAGCCACCCAGGCGCCCCTTAGCATCCTTTTTTAAAAAAATATTTTGTTTATTTCAGATAGAGAGAGAGAATGTGAGCACATGAGCAGGGGGAGGAGCAGAGGGACCAGCAGACTCCCTACTGAGTGCAGAGCCTGCTGTGGGCTCCATGTGGGGTTTGATCCCAGGACCTGAGCTGAAGTCAGATGCTTAACCAACTGAGCCATCCAGGCGCCCCTGGACAGTGAGCATCTCTTTGAGAGCAGAGACTATTTTATTAGTTCTTGAATCTCTAGTACCTGGCATAGTCCTTGTCCTAGAGTAAGGCTAAATAATATTTATAAGGTAAAGGAATGAACATATACGAATGTCCTAGAAGTAGGACACCTCAGTGGCTCAGTTGGTTAAGCATGTGCCTTCAGTTCAGGGATCCTGGAATTGATCCCACATGGGGCTCTTTGCTCCGTGGGGAGCCTGTTCTTCCCTCTGCCTGCTGCTCCCTGTGCTTGTGCTCTCTCTCTCTATGACAAATAAATAAAATCTTTAAAAAGAATGTTCTAGAAGTTTCAAATAAAAAGATATGTTCTAGGGACGCCTGGGTGGCTCAATGGGTTAAAGCCTCTGCCTTCGACTCAGGTCATGATCTCAGGGTCCTGGGATCGAGCCCCACATCGGGCTCTCTGCTCAGCAGGGAGCCTGCTTCCTCCTCTCTCTCTGTCTGCTTCTCTGCCTACTTATGATCTTTGTCTGTCAAATAAATAAATAAAATCTTTAAAAAAAAGATATGTTCTATAGTTTGACTTGTAGAAGACTAGCAGGCTATCTGTCAGAAGGCCTTTCAGGCTATTTTATAGGCTTAGAAACCCAAATTTTCCCCACAGAGAGAATGGTCCCATTATTTAGGAGCAGATTCATACTAACCAAGCTTATATAGAAATTTAACGATTTATTAATTACAACTAGTAATAAAATTGTCATAAGTACAAAAATACTATTCTATGTGTAACTAGCATATCCTGAACCTGAAGTAAGCCTGTATGGGAAGCTGCATTATTCATGCACAATTGTTTGCACACTCCATGGAAGAAAAAAAACAAACCTAATTATTGAGGGGCAAAAAAAAAATCTTACTCTCTTTATATATAAAGTACAGGTAAACATATAGTATATAAAGAGATACCTATCTGGCATATCTGTAGTATTAAAACTTAATGGGGGGCGCCTGGGTGGCTCCGTGGGTTAAAGCCTCTGCCTTTGGCTCAGGTCATGATCCCAGGGTCCTGGGATTGAGCCCCACATCGGGCTCTCTGCTTCTCCCTCTCTCTCTGCCTGCCTCTCTGCCTACTTGTGATCCCTGTCTGTCAAATAAATAAATAAAAATCTTAAAAAAAAAAAAAAACTTCATGGGGGGAAGCAATTCAG
The DNA here is from genome assembly GCF_902655055.1 of Lutra lutra. NCBI lineage: Eukaryota > Metazoa > Chordata > Mammalia > Carnivora > Mustelidae > Lutra > Lutra lutra. Next base: position 37,062,942 of record NC_062293.1, read on the forward strand.
AAAAAGATTGTTTAAAAGGCTCCTTAGGGCTGACAGTAATGATAGAAAGCTTGAGAAATACTAGTTTAACTCCTATACTGATTCTTTCTTAAGGAATCAGAATTAGCAGGGTTAATTCTAAAGTTCAGATGTTTGATGGCATTAGGCAGATATGTGTCTCTACAATACCACAGCCTATAATAGGGTGATTATCCATGAAATTCATTGGCTAAGACTCTTTTCCTTGAATGGGCACTCAGAAAGTCAGCTTCCATTGGCTTCAAACCTTCCATTACTTCTTGGATGACTCATTTTCTTTTTGGGTATACTATACATATTCAGTATTTCTCGGGGGCCAGTCCACTTCCTAGAAAATCTTTACATATCTTGGTTGGGATCCATCACCTTCTGAGGTTGTATAAAGTAGTGGCTACAAGTTGGAGATAGAAGTCTGAATCTCTACTATGCTGCATGTTTACACTCTCGTGAGCATCAGTTTCTGCATCAGTAAAATGGGAGTAACAACACCTTCCTTAATGGGTTTTTAAGGACTAAAATAAGAAAACATATAATAAAGCCTTGAGCAATAGCTACTTTTAGTACCAAATTGGGATGAGAGCCCTGTTGTGTCATTTTGAAAGTGTGTTTGTGTGTGTGTAAATGCATGATTAAACACTGAAGACTTGGGATGCCTGGGTGGCTTAGTCGTTAAGTGTCTGCCTTTGGCTAGGGTCGTGATCCTGGGGTCCTGGGATCAAGCCTGGCATCGGGCTCCCAGCTCAGTGGGAAGTCTGCATCTCCCTCTCCCACTCGCCCTGCTTGTGTTCCCTCTCTCACTGTCTCTTTCTCTCTCTGCCAAATAAGTAAAATCTTAAAAAAATAAAATAAATAAACAGTAAAGACTCAGAGAAAACTGTTGTCCTTGGCATGATTGTAGATTCTAGAAAATCAATAAAGTGAGTGGACAAACACTAAAAAATGTGTTTTGTTGTGTAAACATAACCAATTACAGTCATTTAGGGATATAGCTTAACATTTAAGTCCTAATTATCATGCAGCAGAATAACAATTACATATATCATTAAATATGCATCAGATTAACCTCGTTGTAAATTTTATTTGATTATGATAGTAAAGTACTCATTCTGTATGGTAAGAAACAGTCTTATAGTTAATTGCTCACAATGCCTAAGTCTGTTCACTATTTACATTAAGTAAATGGGACACAGCTCCTGAGTTTGCTCTGCACTGGAGGTAAAGCTGGATTATCCATCCTTGATTGCAACTATGCATTTTGTTCTGTGACCTGTGAGATAAAGTACACTCCCTCACTTATGTATACCAAGGTGCTAAAGAAACAAGCAGCAAAAGAAACTCTATTTAATTGCTCAGTCTTCTGGAAACAGGTTTCTAGTAGGTAGATATGATTCAAATAATGGAAAAAATTCTAATGTGGAGCACTGGCCAACCTAGCCCCCTACAACTTCTAAACAAGCCCCAGGGTCATCCTATGGAGCACTTCTAGAATTAGAATTACAATTATAATTTATTTGACCCCCCACCACGAATTAAATATTTCATGTATATATAGTCATATCCTTATAAAACTCTTTTGAATTAGTTATTATAATTTTCATTTTACACATGAGGAGAAAAAAGGCACAGAAAAATAATAATTCGCCTAAGTACTTGAAGGTGGTAAAGGGTAGTAGTTAGATTTTGTAGTTAAATTTTTTGGATAAACAGAAGTCACACAGCAGCAATACATTCCTAGTTCACCTAATGTTTTGGATTCTATCCAAAGCCTGATGACCCGGGCAGATATTCTGCACTTCGTATAGATCAAAAAGAAGTCATAAGGAAGAGGGAGAAGAGATGGGTAGCAAAAGCCTGAATTCATGGACACTCTGCTAAATGGCTATGGCATTATGAAAATCCTGACATCTGTTAACTCTTCAGTTTTAAAGAGTCAGAGGCATTTTATTAGTTACATTTGGCCAGATCTGGTTTTCATTTCATTCTGGCTGTGCTACCCCATAATTAGCTGAATTGGGGCAAGTGGTTTTACCTTTCTGAGAATTATTTTTCCTTTTTGTAATGTAGGATGCTGCAGGGCCCTTTAGCAAATTTTTTCCCCCTCTTGTTCACCTCTGAGATCTTTAGGGCCCTTTTCCTTAACGCAGAAGCAACCCAGACATGCCACCATGTGGAGAAATGGCTATATAGACCTTACATTTCTATAAATAGATTAGCAGGAGTGCTTCCACCTTTCCTCTGCAGAATGATCATAGTTGAGGGGGATCAAGTTAAATAAGCAGTCTAGGAACCTTCTGCAAAGAAAAGGATCGATTTCTTAACTCCTTGGCCGAGGGTGGTCACAAAGAAAGATAAAGAAGAGTGGAGTACTGGGTTGGGGGGGCGGTGCAGGAAGGAGGAAGGCAATGGTCCCGAATGCATGGGGCAGCAGCAGAACCTGGGGAGGCTGGAACCAGTTCTCAACTGGCCACAGGGGGGACCCTGTGCTTCTGGGAAAGTGACTTCATGTGTGTGAACTCACAGAGCTGTGAGCTAAGAGCTGTAATCCTTGAGGCTCTCGCCTTCTGTGGAGTGAAACCCTCTCCTCTGAGCGCATCACAGGAAGATACCTTGCCTTGAAGAACCCTTGTAATTGGCAAAGGACTGTGCTCTAGGACCCAAATTTCTGGCTCACTTACATGCAGTAGGTATACCTCAGAGCTTAAAGGAGAGGAAGTTGAAATCCAGAGGAAAGCATAGACTTTTAGACTCTCTGTTTATATCTATTTATATGCCAAACAACAAAGAACCACCTCGGTTAGAGGAAAAATAAATATCAGATGAGATAAAGTTTATAAACTCTCTTTCAGCACTCAGGACAAGTGAGTAAGCAGAAATGATAGAGAATCATTTCCATAGGAAGGGAAGCTCAGAAACTACACTTCTGATTCTAAACACAGCAGCTTAACAGTTGAAGAGGAGCTGTTGGGATATTCTGGACTCAGTCAATGGCAGCTACCTTACAGACCCTGGCAGTAGGATACAATTTTCCCTACTGGGTTTCAAGTTCAAAGGCCAACCTCCTCCATTAAGAATGGAAGGGCTTAGGGCACTGGCTGGCTCGGTCAGTTAGGCATTTGACTCTTGATTTTCACTCAAGTCATGGTCTCAGGGTCATGGGGATCAAGTCCCACATGGGGCTTGGCGCTCGGCAGGGAGTGTGCTTGAGATTCTTTCCTCTTCCCCTCCCTCTGCCCTTACCCCCTTGCACGTGCTCTCTCTCTAAAAATAAAGATGGGGCGCCTGGGTGGCTCAGTGGGTTAAGCCACTGCCTTCGGCTCAGGTCATGATCTCGGGGTCCTGGGATCGAGCCCCGCATCGGGCTCTCTGCTCGACAGGGAGCCTGCTTCCTCCTCTCTCTCTACCTGCCTCTCTGCCTGCTTGTGATCTCTCTCTGTCAAATAAATAAATAAAAATCTTTAAAAAAAAAATAAAAAATAAAAATAAATAAAGAAAGAAAGAATAGGAGGGCTTGGAGAATGTGATATCAATTTGTCCTGAAGGTCAATCTTCAAAATATTAGTTTAACATAAACTGATCTGGGACATTATTAAGGCAAATTTCTCTCTTAAGATGTTTTTTTTTTCAGGGGTTTCTGGGGGCTCAGTTGGTTAAGGTGTCCCAGTCTTGATTTCTGCTCAGGTCATGATTTCAGGGTTGTGAGATCAAGCCCCATATCAGGCTCTGTGCTGGGCATAGAGCCTGTTTAAGACTCTCTCTCTCCAGGGATGCCTGGGTGACTCAGTCAGGTAATCATCTGCCTTCAGCTCAGGTCATGATCTCAGGGTCCTAGGATGGAGCACCATGTAGGGCTCCCTGCTCAGTGGGGAGTCTGCTTCTCCCTCTCCCTCTGCCCCTCCCCTCTGCTCATGGTCTCTTGCTCTCAAGTGAATAAATAAAAAAAAAATTTTTAATATTCTCTCCCTCTCCCTATGCCCACCCCCTTTTCTCTCCTTCTCAAACACCAAATCTATATATATCCCTATATCTATCTATGTATTAAAAAGATGTTTTTTAGATTCCTTTATAGACATGTTTAGAAAGAGGAGAAAGAAGGCACTTGGTCATCTCTCCTATGACAAGTTAAGTACAAAGTGCTCTGGAAGCATATTGGAGAGTTACTTCACCCAGAGTTTGGGGAGGGGGTGCAGTCAGGAAAGATGTTCCTGAGGAACATCTTTGTCTATGTTAAAGTGGAGGTACCTTGGCCTGAGACATTCCATTCTTTTCCTTTTTCCTTTCCTTTCCTTCCCTTCCTTCCCTTTTTTCCATTCCTTTTCCCTTCTCTCCGCCCCACTCCCTTCCCCTCCCTTCTCTTCTCTTCCCTTCCAGTTCTTTTCTTTTTAGAGGCAGAGAAAGGTGGAGGTTGGGGCAGGGGGAGAGGGAGAGAGGGAATCTTAAGCAGGCTCCAAGCCCAGCATGGAGCCCAACGCAGGGCTTGATCTCACGACCCTGAGATCATGACCTGAGCTGAAATCAAGAGTCGGATGCTTAACCAACTGAGCCACCCAGGCATCCCCAAACTGAGACATTTCTGAGAGCGAAACGAGACAATATTACTAATTGTAAGGGACAACAGGAATAAACCAGGACTTTACTGAGCAAATTGGGACTTCTGGTTACTCTATTTATAAACCATGTTCAGGTACTTTGACCTCCAGTGAAAGCAGGGATCTCTTCACTTGTTACTTTATACATTTTGCCTGAGTGACTTTCTCCATACCTTTGCTTTTACTTGCTCATTTCACAAATATTTGTCCACGATGAACTTATGGGCACAGAAGTTACAAAGAAGAAAGGACATAGTGCCTGCCCTTAAGCTCTGTCTAAAGACACATATCCAAAGAAACAATTTTAATACAGTTATACAACTTTCGTCCTGGCCTTTCCTCTGAGCTCTTATATCTATCATTTCTACTCAGATTGCAAAACACAAGTCCAAAACAGAACATTTAATTTCTCCTCCAAATCTGTTCTTCCTGTAGCTAGTCTTAAAAAGATGCCACTATCCACTACATTGCTAAAGGCAAAAGCCCAGAAAAGCACTGCCTAAACAGTGTTATCCTTCTTCTCACTATGCATTTTAATTTCTCCACCTTTCTTAAGCACAATGACTAAATTGGGGCTTAGAATTCTAATGAGGGCCCAAGATCAATTGAAGCAGAAGGGTAATTTTCAGGTGCTTAAATGCTATGTTTTTTTGTGTTTTTTTTTAAGATTTTATTTATTTATTTGACAGACAGAGATCACAAGTAGGCAGAGAAGCAGGCAGAGAGAGAGAGAGGAGGAAGCAGGCTCCCCGCCGAGCAGAGAGCCCGATGCGGGGCTCGATCCCAGGACCCCGGGACCATGACCTGAGCCGAAGGCAGAGGCTTTAACCCACTGAGCCACCCAGGTGCCCCAAATGCTATATTTTTAACGAATAGATCCCAGTGTTAATGTGGGATTGTTTTTTCCAGAATAGTACAACATTGATGACTCATATTCAATTTGTTGACAATCATGACACCCAGATCTAGATATATGCCCTAGTCTGTCTCGAAAAACTTCAGTTTAGGTGAGAAAGACATGAAGATAAGTCCTCAAGAGTCTGACCCTATCTCCTCTTTGTGAAGAAGGTGAGTGGTTGCAGATGTGTAAAGGTGTAGGTGAAAGATCCGTGTTGATTAACTGTTGAACAATGGCTATATAAAAGGACAATTATTTCTTTAAAAAAGTAACTTTAATGCTTCTATCATCTTATTCTCCACACAGCTGCCAGAGTGATCCTTTCAAAATAAATCTGATTACCTCTCCCACCACACACTAAGGAATCTTTCATGAGCCATCTCTGCAAGGAAACTACTCTAAAACACTTAACATTCAAATCCACACTCCTTGGCAAAATGTTTTGCAAATTGGTAAACCCTAAAAACAAATCTCCTTCAGTCAAAAAAAAAAAAAAGAAAGAAAGAAAATCTGATTATTCCTTTGCTCTCAACCCTTGTGAGGTACTCTACCATATCTCCCCCCAAATCCAAAGTCCAACCGTGGCTTACAAGGTGATACATGATCTGGTTTCTGCCTGTTTCGCAACTTATTTCACGAAGTTGCCGCGCTGAAGTCACACTTGTCTCCTTCTTCCCCAACAGGCCAAGCAAGTCCCTATCTCAGGGCCACTGCAATTCCTGCTTCTCTTCTAGTTTCCCTCTGGAAATCCACGTGCTGCCGCCCTTAACGATTAGGTTTCTGGTTATGTGCTCTTTCAATTGGGGGCCTCCCTTGTCTACCTCATCTAAAAGACCAAGCCCACATCACTCGTATTCCTTTATTCTGATTTATTTTTTTCCCATAAAACTTAACACATTACCGGGGAATTACCTCTTATTTAGTAGTATGTGTATTGTTTCATGTCAATCCCCCCCACTATGGTATGAGGCAGAGACTGTTTTGTTCGCTGCTGAGTCCTCAGCACCTAGAACAGGGTCTGCTCTTTAAGTATTTGTTGACTAAATGACGAAATAGACTTTCGGGATACAGCAAATGTAAAACTACGCTATAACAGAGCTACTGACATGATGCATAGTAAAATGTCTGGAAGAGTATACCAAAACGTTAACTGTTTATTCAACACAGTGGGAGCTGGGGTGAATTTTCGCTTGTGTGAATTTTCTGATTATTTTTCAGAACGAATTTGTAGCCTTCATATACTAACAGATCAATCAAGAGGCCACACCAGCAGAAAATGCAAATGAATTTAAAGAGAGGTTGGGCAAAATTTATGAAAGACAGACTTCTAAATAGATGTAGGAGCCTAATGGGGAAGATAACCACAGCTTGAATCCTCTTCCCCACACTTCCCAGCCGTGTGTTCCCAAGTCACTCATAAGCCAGCCGAAATGTCTTCACCTGGAAAATGGGGACAATAATAGTGCCTACCTCCATAGGTTGTTTTTGAAGATTCAATGATACCATGGATGTCACCTCCTATGTAACAATGCCTGGCATGCAATAAATACTCGACAAATGGTAGCTATTATAGTAATTAGTAGTAGTAATAATAGATGCTGGGACATACCTAGCCCTCAAGATTGACATCAGAGTGGACCACCACATCCTCTCATCATTGCGCCTCAGTCTGGGCCCCTGAAGCCCAAAGAGGGGATGGTTCTTCCCAAAGAAGAGAGTTTCCACGTTCCAGAAGCGTCTGAATAAAACGTACCCTGTTTACCCTCACACCGTTCAGTCTGGTTAATCCACGAGCAGCACTGCAAGACCCGCTCGGCCTCGGCTGCCTTCGCGGCCACAGGGGCGGGCAGGGAGGGTGGGAATGTTAGAAACACAAAAGCAGGACGGTACCGGCCCGCTCCACCTCACCGCGCTCTGGAGCGGATCGAACGGCGGCGCCACGCACTGGCAAGCCTCTGGCGACCGGCAACGCGCCTCACGCCAAAGGGACTGCTGCCCGGACTCAAGTCAGGCAGGCTGCTCCGTCCGCCCTACTCCCTGGGCCTCCACCAGAGAACAGCGGCGGGCGCGCGGCGAGGCCGGAGCACAGGCCTAGGGCCGAGGGCCGAGGGGGCGGCAGTGCGGGGCCGCGAGGGCCAGGGAGGGGCGGCGGCGCGCTCGCGCCTGGGCCGCTCGAGAGCGAGCACGCACCCCCGGGGGCGCGCGCGGCTGGCGGCTCCTCGGCGCGGAGGAGGGGGACGCGGCGAGGTGAGGCACGAGGCGCTGTGGGGCGGGTGGGGACGGGGCGCGAGCCCCTCTAGCGGCGGAGGGGGTGGCGTGGACGGCGAGGAGCGGTGGCGACAGGGGCGGGCTGCGGGACCCGGGCTCGGGGGAAAACGCGGCGGGCGGGCGGGCTGGCTGGCAGAGCTGGGCCACGCCGCGTTTGGGGGAGGGCGGCGCGGGCTCGGCCTGACCCGTCGGTCCCGCCCTGCGGCGTGCCTAGCGCGCCCCACCCCCTGGGCGGCCCTGCGCGGCCTCGCGCGGCCCCAGCCCCGGGATTCCTGTCTCTGCGGTGGCGCGCCTAATTACGCTGGGAACAGACGCCCTGGTGTCTTTGCACCTGACCGACGTTACTTTCCGAGTTTTCAAGTCGGCCTTGCACACTAGGTAGTTCACCTCCATTTTGGAGCTGAGGCCGAACTGAGACTCAGGTAAAATGACTTGCCCAAGATCATACAGCTTAAGGAACGAGATGAGGAGCTCCGCTTTGTCTGCAAAACTCCAAACCCTGCACCTGTCCCCTGCATCACAGCGAATGCCAGTCTTCCTCCTCCCAGTGGCTCTGAATTTGGCAGATGTTAATTTGGAGCTACCACCCATCCTTTCATGAACGTCAGTGTCAGAAATGCCTCTCGTGAGAGGAAAGGAGAGGAAGAAGAATCTGCTTATTGGAATAATGTGTTTATGACGTGGAATGTTTATGCGTTTTTTACTTAACCATCTCTTTTTTTTTAATGATTTTATTTATTTATTTGAGAGAGGGTACGAGAGATAGCATGAGAGGGGAGAAGGTCAGAGGGAGAAGCAAACTCCCCATGGAGCTGAGAGCCCGACGTGGGAGTCGATTCTAGGGCGCTGGGATCATGACCTGAGCTGAAGGCAGTTGCTTAACCAACTAAGTCACCCAGGTGCCCCTTAACCATCTCTTTTAACCTTTGTTGAAGTGTCGCTGCTGCTCACTACTTTTAAGACATGTGCAAGTAGTCTTTCAGAGCTTCACTTCTTCTTTAAAAAAGCAGCATGCCTGAAGGTTGTGAGGAATTGGAGATAATCCACATACAGTGAACAGTACCAGAGTACCTGGCATATGAGAAAAGTTCAGTAAATTTTGGCCATTTTTTTTTTTTTTTAATTACAGAGCGCATCATACCTTTTGCTAAACCCATTTTTCTTCAGAGACTAACTTTTCCTGGGACTAGAGCAGGGGGAGAACCATTCCTATCCCAGCCCACTTAAGAAAAGACGAGTTCATTGATAGCCATGTTATCTGAATGTCATATAGCCTTAAGGATGAATTATACCCCAAGCTCAGAGTACCAGGTGGAAGAAGTCACTCCAGGAGAACTAAAGATGAATTCACCTTTTGTAAAACTAACATTTGTCCATTACGTTTTCTTTATTGAGTTCTTTCTCTGTGTTTGGCACTTTGAAGTGTACAGATGTGTATTGGATAGTAGTCCCTGCTTTCATTTAGTCTAGATATGGGAAAAAATATGCATTCAGAAGTAATCCTCACAAAGTAGAATGGGATGCCAGAAAAGAGAAAGCCAAGAAGCTGTGGGACCATAGAAGGAGAAATGTTTTCTTGACTTAGGGTGAAGTATGACTTCATTTCTGCCTTCAAGAAAATACTTTATACTGTTGTTCAAACATTAAGTATTTGTTCAAAGAGTAAGTGACCAAACGTTTGTCGTCATAGGGTTCCTTGGTTTCTAGTAATAGAAAGTCATTCGTATTAAAGTATTATTAGAAAGATAAAGAAATGGGAAAAAAATCCAAACAGTTGGGCCGTCCTTGGGGATGAGGATCTCAATAGCCAGAGCTCATGGACCAAATTCTTTGATTAATGAATGACTGGGTTCCACTTGACTTCTGTCCTTGTATGTCTTACACAAGATTAAGATTTTTCTTTTATTGGGGCGCCTCGGTGGCTCAGTGGGTTAAAGCCTCTGCCTTGGGCTTGGGTCAAGATCCAGGGTCCTGGGATCCAGCCCTGCATCGGGCTCTCTGCTTGCAGGGGCAGCCTGCTTCCCCCCTGCCGCCCCCTCTGCCTGCCTCTTTGCCTGCTTGTGATCTCTGTCAAATAAATAAATCTTAAAAAAAAAAAGAAAATCTTTTTTTTTTTAAGATTTAATTTATTTATTTGACAGAGACACAGCGGGAGAGGGAACATAAGCAGGGGGGGGAGTGGAAGAGGGAGAAGCAGGCTTCCCGTTGAGCAGAGAGCCCGATGCGGGGCGATCCCAGGACCCTGGGATCATGACCTGAGTGGAAGCATATGCTTAACGACTGAGCCACCTAGGCGCCCCAAGATTAAGATTTTCACAGGAGATCTGGCTACTTTAGCTATAAAGGTGAGGTATACAGTACCCACCAGAACCATATGAAATGTGGGTGAGTCAGTTTCTCAAGGGAAAGAGGGTTAAGGAGAGAAGTGATAATGCATAGAGAAAAACAATAGTTGTTTATTAGAGGTATGTAACCTTTATAGAGAGCCAGGTACTACTGTGTCTTATTTATGTGGATTTTGGTATTTAATCTTAATAAGAACATAGATACTATTTTTCATCCCCATTTTACAGGGGGGACACAAGGTTTATAAAGACAATAATAATTGGGGAGCCTAGCTGGCTCAGTCAGAAGAGCGTGTAACTCTTGATCTCAGAGTCATGGGTTCTAACTCCACATTGGGTGTAGAGATTACTTAAAACAGGGGCACCTGGGTGGCTCAGTTGACTTAAGTGTCTGACTTTTTTTTTCTTTTTAAGATTTTATTTATTTATTTATTTTTGACACAGAGAGAGAGAGAGAGAGAGAGAGACAGCGAGACAGCGAAAGAGGGAACACAGCAGGGGGAGTGGGAGAGAGAGAAGCAGGCTTCCTGCCAAGCAGGGAGCCCAATGCAGGGCTTGATCCCAGGACTCTGGGATCATGACCTGAGTCGAAGGCAGAAGTGTCTGACTCTTGATTTGGGCTCAGGTCATGATCTTGGGGTCCTGGGATCAAGCCCTGTGTCGGGCTCTGTGATCAGTGGGGAGTCTACTTGAGATTTTCTCTCTCCCTCTGCCCCTCCTGCTGCTCTCACATGCACTTTCTCTCTCTCTCTCTTTAAAATAAGTATATCTTAAAAAAAAAACCCTAAGACAAAATTTTAAAAAAGATAAAATAATTTGCTTAGCATTACAAAGCTAGGATGTGGTAGCACTGAATACGTTGCATTGTCTTCTTTGCATCTTGTCCCTTTGAATTATTTTCTGATCCATATACCACTTTTGTTTGTTCATAGGGGTCATCAAACTTTGGTGTATGTGTTGGCCAGTTTTGACATCTCCTTGAAGGAGCGCTGCATTGAGGAAGATCAAAAGACTGTTTGCAAATTTTAGGGAATGGACCGTTTGGGTTCCTTTAGCAGTAAGTATAGTGGGAACAAGTCCCAGGTGAATATTAAGAGCAAACTCAAGTGGAAATTAATCAAAGAAGAAAAATAAGCACTTTGAAGTTAAAGCCCTGTGAATCTGATCCTAAAGGAATAAGAATATCAAATCAAAATAAAATTAACCAATACTTAATTGATTGCCCACTAAACACATGACACAAACATATAACCCTAGGTCTTGTAAGAAAACTATGCTCAGGCGTAATATGATTAACCTACGGTTTAATTTAAGAAAGCAGTTGGATTTCTCTTTAGAACCAATAACATATTTTAGATGCCTTGATAAAAAATTAAGTCAGTGGTAGAACAAAAGACATGCTTCTCTACCCCTTCCCTTTTAGGGGGAATTTGTGCTCTAAGAGTGAACCACAGTATTATAATAATAATGCAGAAAATTATGCTATGTGTGTGAAATAAATTCAGGCAGCCATAGCTCTGGAGAAAAAAATACACTGCCTTTTTTTTGTTTCTGATGATAAGAGATTTGGCAGAAATAGAAATTCTATTGTTAGATGTTAGTAGTGTTCCAATGAGAAGAAACAGAAAGCCACTTTTTAGGGTATTGTTTCCTTTTCACCAATTTCTTAACCTCATATTTACTCTCTCATCACACCTATCTATATAAAGTTAGGACAGAATGAAGTCTTCAAAACATCTAGTTCAAATCTCTCATTTTACACATGGAGAAAACCTAAATGAATTTTCCTGATGCTAAAAAATGTAAACTGTAGGGCGCCTGGGTGGCTCAGTGGGTTAAGCCACTGCCTTCGGCTCAGGTCATGATCTCAGAGTCCTGGGGTTGAGTCCCCCATCGGGCTCTCTGCTCAGCAGGGAGCCTGCTTCCTCCTCTCTCTCTGCCTGCCTCTCTGCCTGCTTGTGATCTCTCTCTGTCAAATAAATAAATAAAATCTTTAAAAAAAAAAAATGTAAACTGAAACCACTCCCATTCCCTTTTTAAAAATACTAAAAAAAATAAATAAATTATTTTTAAACTTTTTATTTGGAAATAATTTCAAATTTACAAGAAAGTTGGAAGAATAACAATCATACAAAAAATCCTCATAGGCCCTTTGTTAATTTCTTACTCCATTTGTGTGTTTTGTTTCTCTGTAAATATATATACTGTATATAATACATATTTATATGTTCTTTTATGTGTAAGTAGATATGGATACCCCCCTTTTTTTTCCAGAATCTTTTAATGGTAAGGGACATATATCATGGCCCTTTACCCCTAAGCATTGTAGTGTTTATTTCCTGAGAATAGGGATATTTTTTTAACTTCAGTAGGGTTATGAACTAGTAAATTTAACATCCATGAAATAGTTTTATCCGATTTGCCATCTAGTTCATTCAGTTTTGTAAGTTGACTCAGCAATGTTCTTTATGGTGTTTTTTTTCTTCTAATACAGGACATAGTCAGGAGTCAGGTCTTACCTTAAGTTCCTGTGTTTCTTTAGTCTTCTTTTTTTCTTTAAATATTTTATTTATTTATTTGAGAGAGAGAGAGAGAGAGCATGAGAGGAGAGAAGGTCAGAGGGAGAAGCAGACTCCCTACAGAGCTGGAAGCCTGATGCAGGACGACTTGAGCCGAAGGCAGCGGCTTTAAACCAACTGAGCCACCCAGGCGCCCTCTGTAGCTTCCTTTAAACTGAAACATTTCCACAGCCTTTGTCTTTAGTGACATTCACACTTTTGAAGAAAACAAGCTCTTCCTCTCTCCCCCTTTTTTAAATTGAAGTTTCTTGTTTTTTTGTTGTTTTATTGAGGTTTGTTTGGTCTTGTTCTACACCTCATTGGTGATAATCATCTTGAAAACCCAGTTATGGTGTCTCTGAGTTCTTCACTGTATAATTTGTATTTTTCCCTTGGGTATAATAACCCATAAGGATACACTTTCAGGCCATAAAGTATTGCATTCCTCATCAGAATTTCTCCCTGGATTTAATATCCATTATGATTTTTCCTTAATCCAGTCTTTACTGTCATGCAAAATGATGATTTTTTTCAAATCCAGCACTCTCCACATTTGCTGCTTAGCACTTATAGAATTATATATGTTATACAGCTATATGTATTATGTGTAATATATATAATACATATTATATAATTTCTTGATTATATAATCAAGAGACCTGTCTCCCTTATTTCATTGATGTATTTATTGTAAGCGTGGACATGCGAATTCCTATTTTTTCAAGGGTTTATAATTCATTATTATACTATTTTGGTTCTCAGATTGTCCCAGTTTGACCTCTGTAATCTCCTTTATTCTGGCTCCTACGTCCTTAGTAACACTCATCACTTTTTTGAGCATCTCCTTACCTTTTGGCCGCATGTTCTGGGTGCATCTCTTATGTTTCTTGCCCCAGCCCTGGAATCAGCCACTCCCCTGAGGAGCCTTGGTTCCATTTTTTTTTTTTTAGATTTTTATTTATTTATTTGACAGAGAGAGAGAGCACACAAATAGGCATAGGGGGACCTGCAGGCAGAGGGAGAGGGAGAAGCAGGCTACCTGCTGAGTTAGGGAGTCTGATGCAGGGCTCGATCCTAGGACCCCGGGATCACCAGGCAAGCCAAAGTCAGACGCTTACATGACTGAGGCATCCAGGCGCCCTGCCCTGGTTCATTTTAAGGAGGACTAATATTAGAGACCAAGATCTGGTTATTGCTACTAGCATGTTTTGTATCTTGGCTCTTAGACCTACAGAGCTGTGAAATATCTGTGATACATGCTATGTACATATACACCAACATACATACATATTTACCCATACATACACTTTTTTTTTTTTTTTAAGATTTTTATTTATTTGTCAGAGAGAGAGGAGAGCGAGCGAGCACAGGCAGACAGAATGGCAGGCAGAGGCAGAGGGAGAAGCAGGCTCCCCGCCAAGCAAGGAGCCCGATGCGGGACTCGATCCCAGGACACTGGGATCATGACCTGAGCCGAAGGCAGCTGCTTAACCAACTGAGCCACCCAGGCGTCCCCCATACATACACTTTTAAGAAATAGTGAGTTCCCATTGATACCTCCAGTTCATCTTCATAAGCTTTTTTCTTATTTTGCCCCATTCCTTATTTGTGTGTCTTTTCCTTGGTGAGAACCTTGGCACCCAACATCAGCACAGTCTTCTCATACATCCAAAATTGTGTCAGAGTTGCTTTTCACATACCATTACATGAAACAGACCTCCTTCAACAAGTTCAGGATTTGTTAGCATCATCGAAGACTGAAGTTATATTGTTAAATGTCCATAAGCTGTTTAGATTTTTTTTTTCCTTTTTAGTGTGGTTATAGTATTCTTTTGAAATACTGTTAGGTTCATCTGTTAATACTGCTTTCAATTTTCCCTTTCTATATTTACTAATTCAATTTTTTAAATTCAAGGAACATAACTACACTTCCAAAAGCCAAAACTGTAGTAAAATATATATTTGGAAAATTGTTACTCCTTCCTATGTCTCTTTCACTCCATTCCATTCCCTCTCTCCCAAACCCTTGTAGGTATCCAACTTCATTGTTCTCTAGTTTAACTGTCCTCTATTTCTTTTTGCAAAGATAATTGGACACACATATGTTTGGGGTTTTTTCCCCCATTTTGTACAGGAAAGATAGCATGCTATGTGCGCTTTTTTTGAAAAAAAATTTTTTTCACTTGAAAGAATCTTCTGGAAATACTGTTTTAGTTTGTAAAGGTTGTTCTCATTCCTTTTTTTTTAATAGTCGCGTAGTACTCCATTGTGGGGGTACTCCATAGTTTGTTCAACTACTCTCCAGGGCTTGGATATATCTAGGTAGTCTTTTTAAATGCCAGATAGTGTTCTAATGCATTCCCATCAGCAGTATATGAGAATGCTTCTTTCTCTCCATTCCTACAGAAAGTATTATTAAGACTTGGAGTTTTTGCCAGTCTGATGGGTGACAAGTTATATCTCTGTGTAACTCTCTCTTATGAGTGAAATTGAGTGTCTTTTCATATGTTTAAGGGCCATTTTTTTGTCTTTCTCTTTTTTTCTAATTATCTCTTCATTTCTTTTGCAATAGGATTTTTGTTCTTTTTTTCTCCCCTCAGTTTTTAAGTTTTTATCATTGTATATTGGGAACTTTAGCCCTTTATCTGTAATATGCTTTCAAATATTTTCTTATAGCTTATTTGCCCTTTTATCTTGCATATGGTGTTTTTTTGCCAAGGAAGTTTTTTGCTTGTGTTGTATAATCAAATTTATTAATTTTTCATTGCCTTTAGATTTTGAATGATGATTTTTTTAAAAAGCCTTTCCTTACTCTTAGGTTATAGAAGAGTTCTAGAATATCTTTGTGAAGGATAGTTTGACTGTGTGTATCAATATGTATGTTCAACAGTTCTAGTTCTAGAAAAATACATATTCCAAGGAACACAACAGCATTTTTCAAAAATAGCAAAAAATTAGAAACAACATAAATGCCCACCAGTAGAGAAGAGATTTGATTTAGTTGTTCTCAACCATACAAGACCCCATGTTTTCCTTTTATAATATTTTTAGAGCCCATTTACTCTTTGGAAACGAAATGCCCAGATAATATAACACATCTATACCCATGATGTCAAAGAAACAGAAATAATAATGCCCTAACTATAATACAAAGGATAAACAAAAGAGAATAATGAACTAATGTAATTTATTATAAAGTAATATGCATCTCAATATGTTTAGACACTATTTCAGTAGAAGACATAATGACTTAAGTAGTCAGATGCTTGCACCCATATGTTGAATCACTGTGAATCTTACAACTACAAAAGCACAGTGATTCATGTGTGTTGTATTGGTGACTCAGAAATCCCACAAGCTTGAATAACTCTTGGTAAAGTTCTGAACAAAACAAGATATAATCTCCTGTAGAAGTAGATGCAGTTGCCTTCCTGGAAAATTCAATATATATTAAAACTGTCAAAAACATTTTGTTTTAGGGGCGCCTGGGTGGCTCAGTGGGTTAAGTCGCTGCCTTCGGCTCAGGTCATGATCCCAGGTCCTGGGTTCGAGCCCCACATCGGGCTTTCTGCTCAGCAGGGAGCCTGCTTCCTCCTCTCTCTCTGCCTGCCTCTCTGCTTACTTGTGATTTCTCTCTGTCAAATAAATAAATAAAATCTTAAAAAAAAAAAACAAACATTTTGTTTTATAGGTAACATGGAATTGGGTTCTAGGTTATGTAATTATGAACAGGTTTCTCACCAGCTTTGAATGTCTGGTAGGATATTTGAAAGTTGTACAGGACATGGATCACTTCTTTGTTGTGTAGGAATGTCTTTTTTTTTTTTTTTTTTAAGATTTTATTTATTTATTCGACAGAGATCACAAGTAGGCAGAGAGGCAGGCAGAGAAAGACAGGGAAGCAGGCTCCCTGCTGAGCAGAGAGCCCGATGCGGGGCTCGATCCCAGGACTCGGGGATCATGACCCAAGCCTAAGGCAGAGGCTTTAACCCACTGAGCCACCCAGGCTCCCCATTGTATAGGAATGTATTGAGCCATGTAGGGCATCTAGCATCCCTGGTCCTCACCTGCTAAATGCCAGTAGTACTCTCTAGTCCTTGTGGCAACAAAAAAAGCATTTCCTCAGATTTCCAAAATGCCTTCCTAGCGGACAGTTGAAAACTATTAGGTTAGCTGATGGGTACAATGGAATATTATTCATACATTAAAAGGAACAAGGAAGATGTACACGTAAGGTCGTGAAGGATATTGACAGTATATCATCAAGTGAAAAAGCCTACAAAACATCGTATATAGTATCACTTTTGTTAAAATACGTACATACGCATCCATTGAAGAAAGGCTGGAACTCAAAACATTAATAAGGATGACTTTATGCTTTTGTTGTCTAAAATTCTTAAAACTATAAATTGGGTTACTTTTACAAAATAATTACTTCTTGATGTAAGGGTTTAAAAGCTCTTTGCTTTGGTCAGTGACAGATTTTTTTCTTGAGGAAAGAAAAACAGCTTATATCATTAAAAGGATGTAAGGAAGAAGGTAATTTGGTAAAAATTGTCATCTGACATTTAATTTAAAACAACTTTGTTCTTCCATGTCAAAATTTAAAATGGGAGAAGCGGGGTAGTTGCTGTTCTATATACTTATTTTGAAGCTATTGCCAGGATTATGTTTCTTTCCCCTGTTGTCTTCCTCCAGGTCTTCATTTAGAAACAAATGAAAAGAAATTTTTAAAAAAGGAAACAAATGAAAAGAACAATAATCATCACTTGAAGGGGAAAGGTGCCTTGAAAAGTATTTCTTGGGCTTTAGGAAGGAAAGTGCTATTACAGAATGTGAGAAATCCTGCCTCAGGCCAAGCAGATTAAATTCTTTCATCTACTTTCAAAGCCTGTGTTTTCTTAGACTCCTGCTGTTCAGGAGCCTAACTCCTCCTGAGCAACTTCTCTAGGTTGCCTTGGCTCTAGAGAGGCAGAGTTTAGGGCAACCAGGGATACACAGTATCTGCTTTTTTTTTTTTTTTAATCACTTTCGACAATTTAGATTTTACTTCTTGCCTTAATATTTTAGAGACAATATAATAACAATCATTGAAACTATAGGAAGGTGAGCTAAACTCTCTACTTACCATGAGAGAAAGGGAGCTTTCCTGGGTTTAAGTCTCAACTCAGATATATAGTAGTATATCGCAAACAGATACTTAAAGGAGTTTTTCACCCCAACTTTTTTTTTTTTTTTTTTTAAGATTTTATTTATTTATTTGACAGAGAGAGATCACAAGCAGACGGAGAGGCAGGCAGAGAGAGAGAGAGGGAAGCAGGCTCCCTGCTGAGCAGAGAGCCCGACGCGGGCCTCGATCCCAGGACCCCGAGATCATGACTTGAGCCGAAGGCAGCGGCTTAACCCACTGAGCCACCCAGGCGCCCTCACCCCAACTTTTTATTATGAAAATTTGCAAACTTACAGAAAAGTCGAAAGAACAGTATGGTTGGCCACTACCTACATTCAACAATCATTAACATTTGTCACATTTGATTTATCTAAAAATATATGTGTGTGTTGTGTAAGTATGTGACATTTTCTCTCCTGGAAAAATAACTAGGAGGGAAATCTTATGTTTGTAAATTTCTCTGCAGGGGTCCTATCTACTTAAATGCCATTTATAGTAGTAGATCCTACTACAGGAAGGAACAAAGCTGCCTTGAAAGAAAAACGTAATTTTTGTTTTTTCTTATTTAGAATGAGCTCATCTTGTCTCCAAGACAAGCTGAATCTTCTGCAGAGCTCACCACCTATGTAGTTATTTGCAGATTTTCACCTTCTTACCGTTTGGTAATCATAACATGTTTTTCTTTCTGTTCTAGATGATCCCTCTGATAAGCCACCTTGCCGAGGCTGCTCCTCCTACCTCATGGAGCCTTATATCAAGTGTGCTGAATGTGGGCCACCTCCTTTTTTCCTGTGCTTACAGGTAACTTTTCCATTACATAGTTCACCAGTGAAAAGTTGGGGAACAGAGCAGTTGGATGACATAGACTGTTGAATATTCTACATCTCTATATCAGCTTAATGCTCAACATTGCTTTTGCCAGGAGAATTAAAGTATTGAGACTAAAGGGACTGCAGGTTGGCTCAGTTGGTTGGGTGTCTGCCTTTGGTCATGATCTCGGTGTCCTGGGATTGAGCCCTACGTAAGGCTCCCTGCTCAGCGAGCAGCCTGCTTCTCCCTCTCCCACTCCCCTGCTTGTGCTCTCTCACTCTCTGTCAAATAAATAAATAAAAACCTTTTAAAAAAATAAAAATAAAGTATTGGGACTCCGGGAAACAGAATTGGAGGATTATTCCTTTTGATAGCACCAATGACACTGTTACTGAAGAGTGATCTTTGGGCAGGTGACAAGGGAGCAAGTCATTCTGTGGATGATGATAGTAATAATACTAATTAAAAGTACTAACTTTGTTGTCGAGCACTCTTTTGAGTAATTTGCGTAAATTAACCTTTAGTTCATCACTATAACCCTATGAAGTAGGTATGATTAGCATCCCCATTTTATAGAGAGAACTCAGGCAAAGAGAGTTTAAATAATTTGCTCAAGGTCACAGAGCAAATACCATATTTTATTAGATCCAAGATGCTATTGATTATAAGAAGCATCCCAGTTTTAAAAATGACAAATGGCTGATGGAAATTGTAATACCCTTTTTATTATAAGATGAAGCCTCATTATAGAGTTTATAAAATATGAAAAAATACATGTCTTAGATTTGCCTAAATACTTTAAGTTTGGAACCAGGTTTCAAATTTACTCTTAGTCTGATTCCAGGGCTTATGCTCTTT
Source organism: Lutra lutra (assembly GCF_902655055.1). Lineage (NCBI taxonomy): Eukaryota > Metazoa > Chordata > Mammalia > Carnivora > Mustelidae > Lutra > Lutra lutra. The sequence goes on from NC_062293.1 coordinate 37,082,453, forward strand.
TTTTTTTTTAAAGATTTAATTTATTTATTTGACAGACAGAGATCACAAGTAGGCAGAGAAGCAGGCAGAGAGAGGAGGAAGCAGGCTCCCCATCGAGCAGAGAGCCCAATGTGGGGCTCAATCCCAGGACCCTGCTTTAACCCACTGAGCCACCCAGGCGCCCCAGGGCTTATGCTCTCATCAAAAGAGGAAATGTTCTAGGAAAAAGTCAGCTTTTCAGATTACTTTTTCCTCTGTGAGGGCCACTGAAGAGCTGTGATCAGGTATGTAACCATCCGCTTGTGGCTGCAGACAAGATTAAGTGAATTCTTACAAACTCATCCTAAGAGTAGAGTACCTCCAAACCATCTTTCATCCTATAAGAAAGCGTTACAGAAAGTAGCTTTTTGGTAACTTACTTTTCCTTTCTTTTGCAGTGTTTCACTCGAGGATTTGAGTACAAGAAACATCAAAGTGATCATACTTATGAGATCATGGTAATGGTGAAGTTGAAGGGAATTTCCATTCATTTGTCAAGTATTGTATTGGGAATATCTTTTTCTTCATCTCCAAGTATCTCCTTCCCTTTTCTTTCTTCCTCTTCTGATTAGGTAATCATTTCCTAGTAAGTGTTCTAGGGTTTTATGGACCTACTAAGTCATTAAGTCCAAAAATCATTTTATATACTCAGATTTTTTTTTTCCCAAAGATTTTATTTATTTATTTGACAGAGATCACAAGTAGGCAGAGAGGCAGGCAGAGAGAGAAGAGGAAGCAGGCTCCCCGCGGAGCAGAGAGCCCCATGCGAGGCTCGATCCCAGGATCCTGGGATCATGACCAGAGCCAAAAGCAGAGGCTTTAACCCACTGAGCCACCCCCGCGCCCCAATATATACTCAGATTTTTATTTCAAACTTGGAAGGAATTTGAAAGTACTTATTGAGGGGTGCCTGGCTGGTTCAGTCAGAGTATGTGACTCTTGACTTCGGGGTTGTGAGTTCAATCCCCATGTTGGGGGTAGAGTTTCCTTTAAAAAAATTTAAAGGTTAAAAAAAAAGTACTTGTTGAAATTTACTGATATAACGATAAGAGGTACACTGCATTTTAGGTTCACTGATAAACATACAGTAAATGTGTTGTTGCAGTGTTTTGGCTGATGATATTATTATGTGGTTCATGTGGGCAGTGGTGAAGTTTACATCTGCACTCCCTCCTCCTGCCTTGGGGAAATTAGTTACCCTCTGAGGGTGAAGTTATAAAATGACATTGAGTGTATGATACGACAGACTGGCTTATAGGCCAGAATAAGACTTGACTGGCAGGCACCTGGGTGGCTCAGTGGATTAAGCCTCTGCCTTTGGCTCAGGTCATGATCTCAGGGTTCTGGGATCGAGCCCCGCATCAGGCTCTCTGCTCAGCAGGGAGCCTGCTTCCTCCTCTCTCTCTGCCTGCCTGCCTGCCTACTTATGATCTCTATCTGTCAAATAAATGAATAAAATCTTTAAAAAAAAAAAAAGAAAAAAAAGACTTGATTGGAACCTGATTGATTGTACTGCCGCCTCTAAAGAAGGAATGAGAGGCAGGTGTTGATAGTATCCCTTCCAAGCTCTAGTCAGAGGAATGGGCACTTTATTTATTTATTTAAAGATTTTATTTATTTGAGGGATTGAGAGAGACCAGGAACAGAGGGCAGGGGAGAGGCGGGTAGGGAAAGGGAGAAGCAGGATCCCCATGGAGCAGGGAGCCCACTGTTGGACTCCCAGGACCCTGAGACCATGACCTGAGCCAAAGGCAGACGCTTAACTGACTGAGTCACCCAGACATTCCAAATGGGCACTTTAATAAGCCAAAATGAATGTCTGGTCTGCTTGGCAGGTGTATATATCTTTTTTTTTTTTTAAGATTTTATTTATTTATTTGACAGAGAGATCACAAGCAGGCAGAGAGGCAGGCAGAGAGAGAGGAGGAAGCAGGCTCCCTGCTGAGCAGAGAGCCCGATGCGGGGCTCGATGCGGGGCTCGATCCCAGGACTCCGAGATCATGATCTGAGCCGAAGGCAGCGGCTTAACCCACTGAGCCACCCAGGCGCCCTGTATATATCTTCTTAAAGATAGTTTTGTCGGTTACAGAAAATAACAAGGCACCAAGTAATTTTCTTACATTTGGCCTCCCATTCAGTTTGTTTTTTGTTTTTTTTTTTTTTTTTCAGGAAAAAATATTGGCTGGGCATTTTAACAATAATAATTTCACATTGTGAGTTAATCCACTTATACTTGTGTTAGTTTTCTGTTGCTCCCATAACAAATTATCAAAAATTAAGTGGTGTAAGATTACGCAGATTTCTCGTCTCACAATTCTGTAGGTCAGAAGACCATTAGGCTCACCTGCTTTGCTGCAGTTCCTATAATGTCAAAAATGAAGGTGTTGCCTGCCTGGGCTTTTAGCTAGAGGTCCTGGGAGAGAGTCTGATTCCAATCTGCTTCTGTTCTCATTCAGGTTGTTGACAGAATTCCCTACCTTGAGGTTGTAGGACTGATGCCACTCTTCCTTTATTGGCTGATGGCCAGGGCTTGCTCTCAACCTCTAGAGACCTTTCTTCATCCTCAAAGCTAGCAGGGATCAGGAGTTCTTGAGGGTGATTGACGAAAAATGCCTGGAGTCTTTCTGTTCTCTCTTGCTTCCTTTGTGCTGAATCTCCTGCCTCCTTTCTTCTTTTTTACTTTTTCAAAGACTATTCATTGATTTGATAGAGCACAAGCAGGGGAGTGGCGGGCAGAGAGAGAGGGAGAAGCAGGCTCCTTGCTGAGGCTTGATTCCCAGGACCCTGAGACCACAACCTGAGCCAAAGGCAGACACTTAACTGACTGAGCTATCCAAGTGCCCCCCTTCTTCTTTAAAGGAAGTTTTATTGGAGTGCCTGGGTGGCTCAGTTGGTTAAGTGTCTGCTTGTGGCTTGGGTCATGATCCTGTGGGATCCTGGGATCAAGCCCTACATCAGGCTGTCTGTTCATTGGGGAGCCTGCTTCTCCCTCTCCCTCTGCATACCACTCTGCCTACTTGTGCCCTCTCTGTGTGTGTCAAATAAATAAATATCTTTTAAAAAGTAAAGGAAATTTTATATAAGTAATCTCTCACCCAGCATGGGGCTCAAACTCATGACTCTGAGATCAAGAGTCACATGTTCTTCTGACTAAGCCAGACAAATTCCCCTCTCTTACCTCCCTTTTCTACTTTTAAAGCCTTGTGTAATTTCATTGGACCCACACAAATTAATCTAGGCAGGTATCCCTATTTTAAGATCAGCTGATTAGTGCCTTAATCCCATCAGCAGCCTCCCCTCATAGTAATATCTAGTTACTATTTGATTGAATAATCAGGGGACAGGAATCTTGGGGGTAAAGGGGTGCATTTTTGAAATTCTGCCTAGCACAGTGCCATAATATATCTACTTCAGTCTGTTAGACGTTTAGAAAGGGTGAATTAGCATCTCTGAGTCTGATTACTTGTGGGGTTCTGTTTAAAATGAGTTTCTGGGCCTGTAATGCTGAGAGTCAGATCCTGGTCCATAATTAAAGAAAATGCTCCTTAGTTAGAGTTCTGGGCATCCAATGACTAGCCTTCCCCTCCTTCTCTCTAAACACCTTCAGTCTTATAGTTTCTCCACTAATTATAAGATTTGGAATAAGATTTTTTATATTAGACTTTGTTTTAGAGAGCAATTATAGGTTTGCAGCAGAATTGAGTAGAAAGTCAAATTTCCTATATATCTCCTGCTCCAACACATGTATAGTCTCTCCCATTAACAACATCCCTCATGAGAGTGGTATGTTTGTTTTAACTAATGAACCTACATTGACACCTCATTATCATCCAGAGTTCCCATTTACATCAGAATTTACTCTTGGTGTTGTATATTCTGTAGGTTTATACAAATATGTAATGTCATGTATCCACCATTATAGTATCCTACAGAATAGTTTCATGGCCCTAAAAATCCTCTGTGCCTTGCCTGTTCATCCATCCCGCCGCCCCCCACCCTCTGGCAACCACTGATCTTTTTACAGTCTCCATAGTTTTGCTTTTCCCAGAATGTCATATAATTGGAATCATGCAGTATATAGTCTTTTCAGATTGCCTTTTTCACTTCGTACTATTTATTAAAGTTTCCTCCATGTCTTTTCATGGCTTGATCGATCATTTGTTTTTAACACTAATTAATATTCCATTATTTGGACATATCACAGTTTATATTTATCTGTCCACCTACTAAAAGACGTCTTGGTTGGCTCCCAAGTTTTGGGAATTAAGAATAAAGCTGTTACAAGCATCCATGTGCAGGTTTTTCTGTGGACATAAGTTTTCAGCTCCTTTGGGTAAAAACTAAGGAGTCCAGTTGCTGATCACATGGTGAGGTTGTTTAGTTCTGCAAGAAACTGCCAAACTTGTCTTCCAAAGTGGCTGTACCACTTTGCATTCCCACCGGCAACAAATGAGAGTTCTTGTTGCTCCACATCTTCACAGCATTGAGATCAGTGTTCTGCATTTTGGCCATTCTAATAGGCATGTAGTGGCATCTCTTCATTTTGGTTGACATTTCTCTGTTAGGATGTGAAATATCTTTTCATATTAATATTTTTTTCTCTTTTGTCAATTGCAAAATGAATGAAGGGTTGGGGAAATGTGGTCAAGTTATGTATGACTTTGAGTTCATTTCACCAACATATCAGATCTTCAGAAAACTGAAGATTCTTCCCAAATTCATGCAAAAATGTCTAGAACCAGAACACAGATTTTTTTCCTTTGAATTGTTTTCCCAATTCCTTCGGCTAATTCAGTATAGGCTGGGTAGATTGATGGTTAGCCACTATAGGAAAACTGTGCTCTCTCTAGCTGTTCTGGGCGCCATGCCTTCCGCATAATCCTGAAGGCACTAAGTTTCACTCCAAGGCCAATTAAGTCTTCTGATTACATCATCTTTTTCGCACATACTCAACACCCATATGAGCACATTTCAGAATTCTGTCCTTTGGGGAGTTTTTGGAGGTTACTAATACTCTCTTTTTTCCTGCCAATCTTATCTATTCCCAGATAAGGGAAAGAAGAATCCTTCCTTCTGTAGGAATGATGACGAAATTTTAGCTTTCTACACATGAAGCCACTAGAAACTTGATTTTTCTTTTTTTTTTTCTTTTTTTTGCATATGAAGCCACAGAAAACTTTAAATGGGTTTTTGTACTTGTGTCCTCTCACAGTGCTGTATTTTTGGAAGCTACTCATGCTGTGGTGGGTGGTGCATTAATCAAGAATTCTTGAGTTCTCCGCCTTTTTTTGTCTTATAATTCTTAGAACCTTGAACAAGTCAAGGCACCTCTTTCTGCCACACCCTTTATACCCGTGATTTTAAACTTTAGTGCCTAAGAATCACCCGGGAGCTTCTTAAAATTATAGATTCCTGGTCCTTACTCCTGGAGATTCTGGTTAGTAAGGCTAAGATTGGGGCCAGGAATTGAACAACACTGATTTAACTTTAAGAAAAACTCCCTTATGCCCATTTATTTTTTGGTGTAGAAAGTCTTTCTTTCTTTCTTTTTTTTTTAAAGATTTTATTTATTGGGGCACCTGGGTGGCTCAGTGGGTTAAGCCTCTGCCTTCGGCTCAGGTCATGATCTCGGGGTCCTGGGATCGAGCCCCGCGTCAGGTTCTCTACTCACAGCAGGGAGCCTGCCTCCTCCTCTCTCTCTGCCTGCCTCTCTGCCTACTCATGATCTGTCAAATAAAAAAAAAAAATCTTAAAGATTTTATTTATTTGTTTGACAGACAGAGATCACAAGCAGGCATGATCTGTCAAATAAAAAAAAAAATCTTAAAGATTTTATTTATTTGTTTGACAGACAGAGATCACAAGCAGGCAGAGAGGCAGGCAGAGAGAGAGGAGGAAGCAGGTCCCCTGCTGAGCAGAGAACCTGACTCGGGGCTCCATCCCAGGACCCCGGGATCATGACCTGAGCCGAAGGCAGAGGCTTTAACCCACTGAGCCACCCAGGTGCCCTTGTAGGAGGTCTTTCTTACTTACCTCACAGTAAAGTTAGTGAGGACTAATTAATTTCCCAAAGTACAGTCTTAGAGATAACATAGGCCTTTCAACTACGAGTTTTTATATTATTTGTATTTATGCTATTTACCAGATTATTATGAATATAGACTTAGAATATATGACATAGACTTCTCTTTTGGATCTCATCATACCTCATGTGCTGGTCATATTCATAGTATGTGGTCAGATAAAAATGTGTTGCTTATTAGCAGTATAATTTCACAAATCATGGACATTTTTTTTCTTTTGTCATCAACCAAAGGTATAACAATTGCTAAATGACTGTGTAATCTGAAGGTCTCTCCTGTCTCCTTTTTAAAATAACTTGTAGAAAATTTCAAAAAACCAAAATTTTATGTATACACTAAAATAGAATATGTTTTAGTTATCTGTTGCTACCTAATAGCTACTTCAAAACATTGTGGCTTAAAATACCAACTATTTTATTGTCTCCCATAGTTCTGCGGGTCAGAATTCCGATTGGGCACAGTGAGGGTGGCTTTCACGTCCACATGATGTGCTGAGGCTAGAAGTCCACCGAGCCTTTTTCATACTTCTGGTACCTCAGAACGGCTTGAATTGGTTGGGAGACAGCTGGAATTTTTCTTTTTTCTTTCTTTCTTTTTTTTTTTAAAGATGTTATTTATTTGATAGAAAGCCTACAAGCTGGGGGCAGAGGGAGAGGGCATCTGATGCAGACTCCACGCTCAGAGTTGAGAGCCCAATGTGGGGCTTGATCTCACAACCCTGATATGGTAAGCTGAGCTGAAACCAAGAGTTGGCCACTTAACCAATTGAGCCATCCAGGCACCCCCAGTGGGAATATTTTAACTGTCTGGTTCTTCTCCAGGTAGCCTTAGCCCTTCTCCCTCTCCCTAAGGCTGTTCCACATAGTCTCTCTGGCAAGGAGGTTAGCTTTCTGACATGGTCATTCAGATCTCCCAAAACCACAAAAATGGAAGCTGCCAGGCCTTAAGCAAGTCACAGGTCCAGCCCATATCAAATGGAACGGGACTGCACCAGGATGATTCTGGAAGTTAATGGGGAGCTACCATTGTAATCCAACTACTACTTATAATACAGTATAATGAAGTCCCATATACTTGTTACTAGCTCTTAAAATTATCAACTCATAGCCTATCTTGTTTCATCTAAACCCCCACTTCTCCAGATTATTTTGAAGCAAATCCCCCAGACATTTTATTTTTTCTATAAATGTTTTACTAGATCTCTCAAAAATTTAATTCAAGTCACTTTTTTCATTATTCCCCAGTCGTGTCATAAGAGCTTTTTAAAAATATCTCTGCTCCCTTCTCTACCCCTGAAAATAATTACTGTTCTGATTTTTATCACCATAGATCTGTTTTGCATATTCTAGAACTGCATATAAATGGATTTATACTGTATGTACTCTTATTTCTGGTTTCTTTCAGCATACTTTTGAGATTCATGTTGTGTATAGTAGTTGATTCCTTTTTGTTACTGAATAATATTCTGTGGTATGAATATGATAGTATTCATTCTGTTGATTGGATACCTGGGTTTTTCTTTGTTTTTATGCTATTATGAATAAAGCTGTTATGAACTTTCCTGTATAAGGCTTTCTGTGGACATAATGTTTTTTGTCCTTGGATAAATACTTAAGAGTGGAATTGCTTGGTCATAGAATAAGTGATTACTCCTATTTAACTTTTAAGGAAGTGTCAGAGTTTCCTAAGTGGTTGTAGTATTTTACACCGCTGCCAGCAATGAATGAGAGTTCTGATTGTTCCCCATGCTTGCAAACTTTTGATATTGTTGATTTCTTCATTTTAGCTATTCTTATGGGTTTCATGAGTGTGTAGTGGTATCATAATTTTTTTTTAACTTTTACAATTTAATTGGGATACAAATAAGGTCCATACATTCCAATTGGTTGCTTCTTACGTGTTTTCTGTTCTGTGGGTGTTCCTCTCTACCTATCCCCCTTCCCTCACTCTTTCTCTTGTTTCTTATAGTTTATTTGATTTTTAAAAAACATAAGTTCTCTGTCTTACAGATATTAGTACAGTGTGAATTTTGCTGTTAACATGTTCTTCGGTCTTCTATGTTTCCTGTAAGTTGGTAGTTACATATAACAGCTATCTCAGATTCATTTATGATCATTGTATAGATCTGTTCATCGGGGATTGCAAAATAGTTATTTTCTAACCTTAGCACTAGCACTCTTTATTTATTTTTTTAAGAGAGTACATGCACAATAGGGAGGCAGGGAGGGAAGAGGGGTGGAAAGAGAGGGAAAGAGAGAATCTTAAGCAGACTCCATGCTCGGCGCAGAGTTCGACACAGGGCTCTATCCCATGACCCTGAGGTCGTGAGTCAAATCAAGAGTCAGTTGCTTAAGCGACTGAGCCACCCAAGGGCCCCCCAGAACTCTTTATGAATTAAAATAATTCTATAAAAAGAAATGTCTCATTTCTGTGGTCACCCTGAGGTAAAGTTTGTACAGGAAAGCCAGGATAAATACCTGATTATTTCCCTTTATTTACTAATTTTGAAAATATGAGTTGGTTCCCTGGTGTCCTCTAGATATTTAGAAGATTTTATGTATTTCAGTTCTTTGCAATTATTATCCTTGTTAATGCTCAAAATGTTCCATCTTTGGTTAGTGGGAGCCTCTACAAATTGGCCTCTGCATCCTTTTGACATGACCCGTACAGGCTTTGAGAGCCTCTCTGCTTTCCATTATGACAAAATGTTCTAGTCTCATCTGGTACATTTTCTGACTCGAACCTAGAATCAGGTCTTTTTTTTTTTTTTTTTTTTTTTAATTTTCATTTGACAGACAGAGATCACAAGATCACAAGTAGGCAGAGAAGCAGGCAGAGAGAGAGGAGGAAGCAGGTTCCCTGCTGAGCAGAGAGCCCGATGCAGGGCTGGATCCCAGGACCTTGGGATCATGACCTGAGCCAAAGGCAGAGGCTTTAACCCACTGAGCCACCCAGGTGCCCCGAATCAGATTTTTCTTCAAAGAGCCCTGGGAGATAGTGTTTAGTGACTGCATACTGGGCATTAGAAGTGTTCATTGCTACTGGGTTGGTCATTATTTCTAGACTTTTTCATCAAACAGTGTTAGGAAATAATTCTTTTGAGACAAAATACATTGTAAGTTCCTACTAAGACTTTCAATTCAAATATAAGACTATACAGTTTTTACATAATCATAGATGTTATACCTGTATCTTTCTAAACTCCAGGCCAGAAATCCCACTGCCCAGTGACACCAGCAAGATTGCTTATTTGCTTTATCCCATAACACATCTGCATACAATGACCTCAGAATAACTATACCAACACTCCTGAAAACAGTGTAAGATTTTTGTTTTTTGGCAGTTTTTAATTCAAAGGTGTATTCTACTAGAGATATATAATCAAATCACTGTTTGTTTTTCTTTTTTAAGATTTTATTTATTTGATAGAGACACAGTGAGAAAGGGAACACAAGCAGGGGGAATGGGAGAGGGAGAAGTAGGCTTCCTGCCGAGCAAGGAGCCCAATGTAGGGATCGAACCCAGGACCCTGGGATCATGACCCAAGCCAAAGGCAGATGCTCAATGAGTGAGCCACCAGGCGCCCTTCAAATCACTGTTTTAAAGTCATGTGGGATATTTTCTTTCTGTGATTATGCCTTAAAATTAATTTATAGGTTTGTTACATTTTGCTTTTGACTCTTAGGATTTTAAATTTAGTAGTTAATGTACAATATTTATATTTCAAAGTCAGATCTACAAAACAAGGAATATTCAGAGAGGTTTAGATTCTATCCCTCCCTTCCCCATAGCTAACCACTTCTTTAAATATATCGTTTATTCTTCCGTTTAAGAAAACATAAATATACACATATTTATATTGCCTTGTTTTTTAGCTTAGTGGGAACATACTATAATATTATCTCTACCTTTGTGCTAAGTTTAAAAAATATTTTGGGGTACCTAGATCACTCAGTTAAGTGTCCAACTCTTCATTTCGGCTCAGGTCATGATCCCAGGATCCTGGGATCGAGCCCCGCATCAGGCTGTCTTCTCAGTGGGGAGCCTGCTTCTCCTTTTCCCTCTGCCCCTCACTCCCACTCAAGCTCTCTCTTCTTTTGCTGTACTCTTTCTCTTTCTCAAATAAATAAAATCTTAAAAAAAAAAAAAGTGAGAATGACAGTCATTTGAGTATGAATTAGCACTGCATTTCAGGTTGCTGGGTTCCATTTCTACATCTGTTCTTAGGCAAAACTTTTTCCTCCTTAGACCTCAGATTTTCCTGTTCTTGACCCCAGCTGGACTGCTCAAGAAGAAATGGCTCTTTTAGAAGCTGTGATGGACTGTGGCTTTGGAAATTGGTAAGAGCTTGGTGTTAAGGTTTGTCGAGCCCTTAGGGGGCTCAGAGAAGAAGGTGCTGTTGAAGGGTAAAGTGAAGAGCTTCAGAAAGAGGAGTTTGGGTTGGCGGGGGACGCATATGTTACTTCTCTGTTGACCCATGACTTAGAGATTTGTCCTCTTCCATTCTGCATATTATTTTCCATGGCCGAAATGCCTCACAGATATGGTATGTTTCATTGTCCATGACTGGGCAGTTCTAAAAGACCACTTTGGACACATCAGCACACGGAAGGTTGATTATATCTTTCTGAATACTGGGGAAGTTTAGAGTTAAATAGTTATTGCTCCTTTCTGAGTTTAGGAATTTTTCTTGACTGTGGATACCCTCACCATTTAAGTGAGTCAGACTTTAGGTAGATGGCCATAGCTTACTTGAGACTTGAGTTTGGGAGACCTGTTCTTCGCATTCCCTGTTTTTAGCTTGTAGATAAATCCAAGCCTGGCAGAACTGAACAGCACTCATTGCTGTTTCCCTAGAGGAAGTGCCACTTAATAATAATGTTACCACTTTCACTTTTACTTTTTGGGAATACTTTCACACTGATGATTTCATTTTGTGAAATAGATAGTAGGGGGGACATTATTAAATTACATTTCTTTCATGAAGAATCTGAAGCTTAGGGAGTTAAGATCATTTTTCATGATCATATAGCTTATTAGTGAAGGATTCCTAGCTAGATTCTCTCTGTCCTGACTTCCTAGTATAAGTAATCTCTCCTGGTAGTCATAGAATATACTGTGCTACCTCCATTGTGTCCAGGGTCCTGAAGGAGGAAGCTTGAGTTCAGTTCACATATGCTTGTATTTATTCAGCATTTAGTAACCATCATAAAATATTGTGTACTATAGGGAATACTAAAGAAGACAGAAAAAGTGATCACTTGTGAGGAGCTTGCTAATCATCTTAGGCCTAGTTTTTCATCTTTTGCTTGCCGTTCTGATGTTCTAAAATGGACAAATCCTCCCTGTTCCCCTTCCCCGTTGGTAAAGACCACAAAAAAAAGAGACTACTTGTCTGTCAACTGTGAGTAAGACACTAAACTTGGTGGTGAGGGTGGTAGAGCTAAAAATTATGACATGTATCCTGCCCTCAAGAAGCTTTTAATCCATTAGGGAAATCAAAATATATATAGGGATGATTGGAGTACATGAAGCAGAGCATAATCATGCCTTAGGAGATGGGCAAGTTAAGTACTGGAGAGGAGAGAGCTCAAGAGGGAACTTGGCGAGCTTCCTCTTCCACTCCTCCATCCCCGGGCCTTAGGACTCAGAGATCTGAAGTACAGATTCTGGCTTTGTGCACTTACGTGTTTTATTTTCTCAAGCAAGTTTCATAGTCTCCTTGGGCCTCTTTTTTTCATCTGTGAAACTGTGAAACTACGTGGATAATACTAGGATTAACTTACACCATGTTGTGAATGTTTCTGGCTTAGTGCTTGGCCTGTCATTGGCACTCTGGTAAAGATATGTTTGTCCATGTGAAGTGTTCTGTAAACTATAAAACATTATGCTAATATAAAACTGTACTTATGTACATTTTGAGTGTTCTGAAGTGGTTTATTATAGCAATTCTTTCCCTGAGGCCTAGCTCACATGGAAATTTACAGATTTTTTTTTAGTGATGTTCCTTGTTTTAGTGAAAGGAAAGCACTGTTTGGATATCATTTCTATATCTTGGAATAGCAGGATCTGGCACACCAGATTACACCAATGTTAGTCTTCTGTTTCTCTCATTGTTCAGCTGATACCTCCATGAGACTGGTCGGAGGCATCAAATTCCAGATATTTGTTTAGATGGGACCTAAAATATGGAAAGAATAAACCATGTTCTGACCTCTTTGTATAAATGGTCAGAGCTCTCTCTTTTGCTCACGATCCTAGGCAGGATGTAGCCAATCAGATGTGCACCAAGACCAAGGAAGAGTGTGAGAAGCACTATATGAAGCATTTCATCAATAACCCTCTGTTTGCATCTACCCTGCTGAACCTGAAGCAGGCGGAGGAGGCAAAAACTACTGACACAGCCATTCCATTTCATTGTAAGTGCCTCCCTGTATTGCTGAGAGATGCTTAGCTCATCTTCAGGCCCTGTTGCAGGAGCAGGTAAACAGTGGTCTGGGCAACTGAAGAGCTTATGGAAGATGGGAGGAGTTGGCATGGCAGTTACTGAGAGTCAGGGCTATAATGGGGCAGAGAACGGTCAGAGTTCCATACCGGAAATCCCAGTGCCCAGAAATGGTGTGTGGTCCCACCCACTCTGAGTGGGTGTGGTCCCACCCACTCTGAGGCTTACCAGTGAGGAACATACCAGTGTTCATTAATGCTTCTGTGGATAAGATGTCCAGATTGAACCAAACTTCCATGCTTTGGAGGGTTTACGATTGTAGATATGAGTTACTTAAGAGAGTCCAGTATTTGATTCACTATTATTAATCATCCCGGTGTTGAGCCCAAGAAGCAATTTGTTATTTTAGTTCAAAGCAATTTAGTTACTTAGTTTTGGTAGTAATAGCGAGCCTTTTTTTTTTTTTTTTTTTTTTTAATCTCCTGCGGCTAAGCAACTCGTGGGTCTTCTAACAAAACGTAACTAAAACCATGATGAATTATAAATGGACATCTTCGCTGAATGACTCCCAGAGCACAAATAATGAGATAACGAATGTTTTCTTCAGGCCACCCTCCCCTCCCCGCCCCTTTACTCAGACTCTGTAGAAACAGTTTCAGAGCTGATTAACTCAAAGCCTGATGATACCTATTTGGAAAACACTTTGGATGGTAGCATTTTGTTTTCAAATCCATTAGATCATTTGTTCCTCATAGCAACACAGTGATACAGGCAGAAGAAGTGCTTTTGCTTTATACATGAGGAAACAGATTCAGAAAAGTTAAATAATTTGTGTCTCATGGGACTAGAGAATATTGGAGCTGGGACCCAATTCCAGCTAACTTCCAAATCCCGAGGGTTTTTTTTTGTTTTTGTTTTTGTTTTTCAGTTGCGTGAGACTTGTAAATTGATATTGGTCCTAAGGGGTAAGGAAACTGAAGCAGACAGGGTACATGCTTATGTTCTCTATAATATTAAAGAGAAGATACTTGGTTTTCTTATGTTAAGAAAGCACAAATTAGAAGGAATTTCCCCATTTTATTTAGAGAATTCCCTCAGTCTTAGTTTCCTTAAGAAATCAGTCTGTTTCCATAATACTTTATTTTTCTCACTTTTCTCTTTATAAAAATGTTTTGAATTTTATTTATTCTCTCAGACACTGTTTTTTTTTTTTTTCAAACACAAATATTTCAGAGTATAAATGAGGACTATTTCTCTGTCACTTTTTCATGCCAGTATTTTATTAACTAACTAAGAACCTAAATTCTTCCAGCTACAGATGACCCTCCGCGACCTACTTTTGACTCCTTGCTTTCTCGGGACATGGCAGGATACATGCCAGCTCGAGCAGATTTCATTGAGGTAGGAGAAACTTGTTTTTGTTTCACATGAGACTCATATCTTTTACCTGTAGCTTCCATACTGCTAAAAGGACATTTTTGAAGCACTGTGGTTTATAGGGCCTTCAGCAGCCACATTTCCTTCTATTTGAGTGCCTTTTCTCATTCATAGCATTTTCATATATAAAATATAGAAGTTTTCCTTACCAAGAACCTGTTTCTTAAGTTGCAAAGATGTTGGCTCTCACTTCCTCAATAGATATGGGGTTTCTGCAGTCTGGTTCTCATTTCACCCCTCAGGTATTTCAAAGTTGTACAATATCGGGTTGGCAAACTTTTTCCATTAAGGACCAGATAGTAAATATTTTTTGTAGACCGTAAAAAGTCTCTGTTGCAACTAAACTTTACCATTACTGTGCAAAAGTAACATAAATAATGTGTAAACAAATGAACATCCCTGTGCTCCAATAAAGTTTTATTTATAAAAACAAGCAGTGGGCTGAAACCTGTCCATAGGCTGTAGTTTGCTGATCCCTGTTCTGTATTCAGAAATATATAAAGCAGGATGGATGTGTATAAAAACTCTATGTTCCTTGTTCATCCATGGAGTTAAAAACCATGTGGAAAGTAATTGTTAAGTCTCTTGATTTATCATTGGATCCACAATCACAATGCTCCTGGAGATAATTTGAAAGTGTAGCAAACTACAAATAATTTTGAAAGCCACAGGCAGGTCGTATTTTGTTTCTGGCAGCTTATACTGTAGAGCTACCCCATAGACGGTGCTCCTGTAAATTGTACTGCATTGAATATGAACAAATCTACCTATTGAACTATACAAGCAATATCAAATAAATATCAAATAGAACCCTCAAAAGGTAGTAAAAAGGTAAATTAATTAATGTTGGCAGTGTTCTTATCAAAATACTTGATGGCCTATTCAGAGATTTCTCAGGTTAGATTTTATGAACAGATTACTTTTAATTTTTAGAACACTAGGTTTAGACTCATAACTTTCTCATATTTTTGCTGTCTCTACTGCCTGAAAACCTCTCAAACTTTTTCTGATGATGACTTCTTTCTTGTAGTAATATCCTGACCATGTACTACTCCATTCAGTGCTTTTTAACAAGCGTTTGTTCATTTGTTTCTTTTCTGTTTGGTTCTAAAGCATGGCTACTGTGAAGGCATTATTCAAAGCTGATGAATTTGGCGTGGTAATTTTTTTCCCCAAACAGGAGTTTGACAATTATGCAGAATGGGACTTGAGAGACATCGATTTTGTTGAAGATGACTCTGACATTTTACATGGTAAGATTTTATTTTAGCACGTGTTTTTATTGATTGTAAAGTGTGTAGTGACATTGTGTTGGGTGCTAGGAATGAATGAAAGGATGAGTAAAATATGTTTTCTGCTCTTAGGGGACTCAAAACCTGGTGGGATAAGTTGCTGCATTTACCTGTTGTTGTGTTTTGACCACAATGAAAAAGGTCATTTGTGATGAGGGTGAGAATGTGGATCATGTAATGGTAGTTGGTATCCTGGTCTTGGACTGTGTGATCTTTCTTTTGGCTGGGATAAGCCTACACTGAAGTAGTTGGTCGAATGCCTCTCTCTGCCTCCTTAGAAAGAAGAGAGTCCGTGCAAATGCCTTGGAACTTCAGTAGCAACTGATGATGCTAGATTTTCATGCTAGATGTTCACCATAATTTGTTAACCCAAATTTCTCTTAGAAGAGAAATAGAATGGAAGTTCTTCAAGGGCTTTTAGACCAAGACTGGATATTTCTTCTTTCTCAGTACTGTTGAATTCTTGGCATTTCTGAATTCTCACCTAAGATTAGCCCTCTAAGGATTTATGTCCATTCTTGTGTTATAACATAAGTAGTTAATGCCAGCAGAGCTCTTACAACTGGGAGGTTAGACTTCCATTGAATCTCTTATTTTCCTCCTCTTTCCATTTACATTGAACTACCTATTTAAAATCCCTGATCACCTTTCGTTTTAGTCTAGAATCGAATGTGATACAATAGGTGAATAATACCTCCTTGGATTCTCCCGTATTTCCAAACAGCATCTTTGTTGTTTCTCTAAAACCTGTATCCCAGGCAGGAAAAGCATGTAGAATCCTTGTGGAATTGTAAGTCAAGTTTCTGTATTGCATTAACCGATATTCTGTCACTAAGAAGGGCACTTGATTGTTCTCTCCGTGTAAGAGCTCTTTCTTTAGGTATTTGTTACACCGGATATGGGACTGAGAAAGAGTCCTCATTAAAATTTTACCTTTAGGATTTTCTGTCTACATATTTCTTGAGCCGTTTTCTTCACAAAATTTCATTCCTCCCCTTTTCTCCCACACAACTTTAAGGAAAGTGGAAGTGACGCAGATGCTACTAAAAGAGGAAAGCTTGAAAGCAAACTACTTGAGCATTCACTAGATAGACTGTATTTGTTCAGTTTTCCACATCAGCCTCCTCTTTTCCAGCCCAGTAACTCACGTGCTGGTCCTTCTCCTCTCTGAGGGCAGTTCCTTGACTGCAGTGTGCAGATTGCTGCTTGGTATCTGTCAGCGCACCAGCTTTAATTAAAATGCTATTGTTTCCTGACTTGTAGCTTTCTTATTCAGAATGCAAAAAGAAAAAAAAAGTAGCTCCATAAATATCACTCTTTTAGATACTGTTCGAAAGTACCAACTTTTGAAAGTCAGGATTTTTCATGTCCGTAATGGCTCCCAGCCATGTCAGCAACTTGCTGAAATCACTTCTTCCCAAGGTCTTCATCCTTCAGCCTCAACATTATCAAGAAAACGGTGGTAATGGTTGATATTTTATTTCACTCTTCATTCTTTGTAGAAGCAAGAGTTGCAGTTTCTTCTGGTACACTGCGGTCCTTTCTGTAACTAAGTAGGAGCAACAGGAAAAAATCAGAAAGAAGCTATTGATTAGCAGTTTTTGTTTCACTTAGTGTTTCAAACCTAGACCATACTTCAGTTTGTGTGCTTCCTACAATTTCTACAGCCTTGTAAGTTGCTTGATTCTAGTTTGAACTAGAATCAAGCATCAGTTACTGTTACAGCAAGCAGCTTTAACAGAATGTGAATAGTAAGCCCTGCCTCCCTTTTCCCTCTCAGTCTTAGTGGCAGACTGTAAGATGTTCAGGTGGGTGCTTTTTAAAAGATGTTAACATTTGCAAGAGATATCACCATGCTTAAGATCAAAGGGCTGACTTGCTGGTGCCACAAAAGGAGGCTTTGTTACCGTCTAGAGTTCTTATGTAGCTCCTCTCGTGGCATGACCCACTGTCCAGTGTGCCACGTGTATGGTTCCTGAGCTGAGCACTTTCTCCCAGAATACTCAGTGAGGGGGAGGGCCTGGGAGCCCACTCCCAGTGGCAAGAGTTTTTCTTGCCAGAGACACTCAGGAAGGAATGAGGAGCTTTCTGAGCACACCTAGAACAGAGAGGGACACATATTTTGTGCAAATTAGGACACTGATTCTACTTCAGGCTTCTGAGTCACTGTGTGATCTTGGGCAAGTCCTTGCAATCTTGCTTGCTGGGTTTTTTTTTTTGTTTTTTTTTTTTTTTTTCCTGTGTGTGTCCACTGCCAGTAAAGAAGGGGTTGATTAGTCAGAATGTGAATGTCTCCAATGAAAGATGATATGTAATTGAGATTGGTGTTATTACCATTCCATTACACCATTATACTCTTAATATTACTGGGTGTTAATAACATTCCTTTTATGTTCCCTCACTTTATATAACTACTGCAAGGAAACAAACTCTTTGGCTGGTTTTATATTCTGTCCTAGGGCTGAAGCCACCAAACTCTTTTCCTCACCCAAAAGTTTTGCTATGATTCATGGAATTTGTCTAATATGAGGGGTTTGAATAGTCCATTATAGAGGCCTGGGATACAGTGGAGGGATAATTGATTGCATTCCAGCCATACTAGAGGCTTCCAGAATGGGCCTGGAAAGGATACTGCAAGTGAAGCAGTGTCTGAGGAAGAAAATAAGGAAGTTCTGGGATCCTTAAATGACACCACTGTGTATTTATTGAAATAAGCAGAAATTACTGGTTCAGAAAGAGTGATGCAGAAGACTCATAACTTAGCATTCTCTTGTGTCCTAGTATATTTGGGATCTCAGTGTAGATGCACAGTGGTGTTCCTTTTTCCTGTGGGCCATCCCTCCCCAGTGTGCTTTCATTTGGGAGAATCACTCGTAGATTTGTGGGACCCCCTTTCCCAGAGTTTCACAGGTTCTAAAACCCTGAGTATAGCATTTTCTAATCATCACTATTCTATAACCTAGGCAAGCAATAGGCATTGTGTGCTCCTTCCTATGTGTTGGGTTGGTGTTTTCAACACTTTATGGGGTTGCCCATTAGGACAGATTACTCTTCCTCTATTTGGAAAGCTAATTTTAGCACAATTTCTTGGCCAGTCATGGATACTCCCCCAACTTTTTTTTTTTTTTTTTTCTTTTTAAACTTCTTTGGCTCATATTGTCAGTCTTTAGATGATTGAACGGTTAGTAGATGAGAGGTCTGGCATTGTCACTGTGTATACTTAGGTACCCATTGGCAATACCTTCCCTGTAAAGGCATGTAAAGCATGTAAAGTTTTATGCTTAGGACATTTTATTTATTTTTTTTTTAAAGATTTTATTTATTTATTTGACAGACAGAGATCACAAGTAGGCAGAGAGGCAGGCAGAGAGAGAGGGGGAAGCAGGCTCCCCTCCAAGCAGAGAACCCGATGCGGGGCTTGATCCCAGGACCCTGGGATCGTGACCTGAGCTGAAGGCAGAGGCTTTAACCCACTGAGGCACCCAGGCACCCCTGCTTAGGACATTTTAGACATAAATGCTATTAGTAATAATAGCTGATACTTACAGCCCTTACTGTTTGCCAGGTACCATTCTATGCCCTTCACATGTGTGACCTCATTTATTCCTCACAGAACTCTTTGAGTTCGGCATTATTGTCATCATCATCATCCTCATCATCCATCTCCACATTTTATAGATGAGGAAACTGAAGAATGGAAATATCAAGTACCTTGCCTAAGGTCATATAACCTGCTAGTGACAGAGCCGTCTCCAGAATCTGTGTTGTTAATACTGTACAATATCAATCATCTTTACAGCCTTGCATTTTTACTGCTGGGTTTTTTGGTGTGTTTGTGAGATGTCACATGTTATCCTCTACAGCTTAAGCACACTGCGAGAAGTAGGGGTAGATATTTTCCCATTTTACATTCAGGGAAGCACACAGAGGGCTTAAGTGACTATGGGTTGCTACTTGCTAACTTTAACCATTAGGTCACATCATCTTCTCTCCTTCCCAGAATTAATTGTGTACATCTTGACCAAAAGCTTTTGGGAGAAATGACTTTTAAAAAGCTTTGCTTCTGGGGAATACCTGAGTCACAGGTTTGTGCTTGTGTGTTTGCAGTAGGGGGTTTGATTGGCTTCCCTGCAGTTAAGGTCTCTGAGTTAGTTGGTTTTCTTGCCAAGTGAGCAGTAAGTGCCTTCTGTCAGGAAAACAGAGACATGTTGCCAGCTATTTTGAACAATGTTAGAAATACACTGCAGTGGGAAGGAACTGCCTCTGACTTCTGCCCACTTCTTGAAATATTTTAAGGCCAGCCGTTTAGAAACTTTGTGATTAGTCCCCAGTGTAATCACACGGAGACAATTCTCCCCCCGAAGCTGAGATTTCAGGAGTGAATAGGTTATGGGTGGTTTGGTTTGTTTGTTTTTAATGATTTCTGGTTCTTTGTTTGCCCGCTTTCCTGGAACTTCCAGTCACTTTAAGTAGAATGTGAGCCAGTGATTCTCGTTCTTTCAGTGTCTGCCTTCTCATTTCTGTTCTGCCTGCTGTGCTGTGGTCCTCCCTGGGTTATTCATGCAGTTAAGATTTTATAATCAGTTGCTGCTATCTGAGTGTGCTTTATAAAGAAAAGAGACAGCTTCAAATATGCATTTTCCTCTGGGAGAATTCCAGTTCTTCCATTTGTTTCTGTGTGTGCCTTTCCTTCCCTTTGTTCTCCAGAGCCAGTTGCACAGTTCAGACTATTGAAATGATCAAGCAGTGGAACCAGTATTTATTGATTTTTTTTGTAGTCTCTTCAGTTTTTTTTTCTTGTGTGAAGTCATTCCCAGGCAAATATCAGGAAACAACCTGATAAGTTAATATCTTAGAAAAATTACAGAAATATGTTTTAGAATTAGCAGTAATTTCCACTGGATCTGCAAGTCATTTTTTTTCCCCTGTTGAACTCATCTTGTTATTGGTTAGGTAAATAAGATAAGACCCACAAAGAGCTTGGAACATGATAAGTACTTAGCTTGTATTAGCTGTTTATGTAGTTTCCCCCCACCCCTTCTTTTTTGGCTTCTCCTGCCTTAAACTGTTGACTACCTAATCCTGTTACTCATCTGAAATAGAATTAGATTCCACTGTAAAACTTGTGTTTGGTTAGAGACATATCCTATCCTCCCTGTTCATACCTGCCTGTCCAACCACATAGACATTTCAAGTGCATCTCTACCAGCACAGCAATCTAGAGCTTATCATCCCACAGCGGGGTATTAGAAAGCAGTGGGGGCATTTCATGGTACCTGGCCTTTTCTATGGAACAACCACATACATCGAGAAAGCACTGACTTGGGATGCCTGGGTGGCTCAGTCGGTTGGGCCGCTATCTTCGGCTCAGGTCATGATCCCAGGGTTCTGGGATCAAGTCCCAAATCGGGCTCCTTGCCCCACAGGGAGCCTGCTTCTCTCTCCGCCTCTGCCTGCTTGTGCGTGCTCTCTCTCTCTCTCTGACAAATAAATAAAATCTTTAAAAAAAAAAAAAAAAAGAAAGCACTGACTTATAGAAAGTGCTCTGCTACCTAAAAAAATGTTTGAAAACCGTTGCCTTAGATCTTGAATCTGATATTCTTGAATTATTTTTAGTTGTGGACAGTTGTGAGGAAAAATAAAGCAGTGTTGTTTAACTTTTTGAACTTACTGGATCGCCTGGGTGGCTCAGCCAGTTAGGTGTGTGTGCCTTTGGCTCAAGTCATGATCCCAGCGTCCTGGGATCAAGTCCCACATTAGGCTTCTTACTCAGCAGGAAGCCTGCTTTTCCCTCTCTTGCTCCCCCGTGCTTGTGTGCTCTGTATCTCTCTCATTATTAATGACTTAGTAAAAATAAATTGTATTTATTTATTTGAGAGAGCAATAGTGAGAGAGCAGGAGTAGAGGGTGGGGAGAGGGAGAACCCCAGGCTCCCTGCTGAGCAAGAAGCCCCCCACTTAAGCCCAGGACCCCAGGATCATGACCTGAAATGAAGGCAGATACTTAAGTGGCTGAGCCACCCAGGTACCCCTAAATAAATAAAATTTTGAATTTATTAGAAATGAACAAAGAAAACCTATAGTAACTAATACTTTTTCCTTTATACTTAAACTTTAAAAAATAATGCGTCCATTTACCTCTTCAATTTGTTCAGTTAGAATTTATGTTATTTTTATCTCAGACTCAAGGCAGAATGGCCTAGATTAAGTATTCCTGGTCATTTCCCAGGAATTGAAGTTAAGTACATATATAGTGTGTCTCCTCATAGCCCCGCGTGTTAGGTTTTGGTGTTCCTTCCTTCTAATCTGAGACTATCCCGAGGGCAGGCGGCAGGGAGACGCACAGTAATGAGTCAGCATGGAGTGTCCAGAATTTATTTCTATTATCTTGTCAGTGATACCATACTGATAGTGCCTCAGAGTTGTATGTTGCTCAAGTTCTGTTGCTTTTATATAGTGAAAGAAATTCATGATTGTAATGAGCGATTGTGTACTGTTCTCTTACTTGATAGGTTGCATTTTTTTCCTGCCTTAAAATCTAGTTTCAGGAAGCAAAAGTGTGGGTTTCAAACTGTTCCGTGGTGGTACCCTCAGGCAATACTACTGGGAAAGGTAGCTGGAGGTAGAATGGAGAGAAGAGGTTCAGCTAAAGCGGATCTAACTTGTCTATTTCAAATAAGAACATATTTGAAAATAATGTTTGAAAGTTACTGTAGGAGAACATGCAAATCTGTGTTGACTCATTGCCCCCATGGGTTAAACTTGAATTTGTATCTCACATCTTTCTTTTGAGCAATGAGATTATATTGCCTTTTTTGTTTATCAGTATTACAGAGGCTCTAGGCTCTTATTTTGATTCAGTGAAGCTCACTATTTTGGAAGACGTGATTGTCATACAAAATAAAGTTCTTGCTGCACGGTTGGTGTGTTAAATTTTATTACCTAACATCTGAATAGCATATTTTAGTTTTTCAAAGGACACGTGTCAGGTCATTATGTTGTGCTCTAGAGCCTGTTTCTTCTGTGAATACATTCAGTAATTAAAACAAAACCCGTCAGGGGTGCCTGGGGGGCTCAGTGGGTTAAAGCCTCTGCCTTCGGCTTGGGTCATGATCCCAGGGTCCTGGGATCGAGCCCCACGTCAGGCTCCTGCTTGGCGGTGAGCCTGCTTCCCCCTCTCTCTCTGCCTGCCTCTCTGTCTACTTGTGATCTCTGTCTGTCAAGTAAATAAATAAAATCTTTAAAAAAAAAAAAAAAAGAAAAAGTTAAACTCTCAACTTACACAAAGCCTAAGGAGATAAGAAGTTATTGAGTAGTTGCAGAATCTACTGAAATCATAAAATTTTAAGATTCCATCAGAATCCAGGTTGCCTGGGTGGCTCAGTCTGTTGGGCATCTGCCTTTGGCTCAGGTCATGATCTCGGGGTCCTGGGGTTGAGCCCCGCATTGGGCTCCCCACTTGGCCAGGAATCTGCTTTTCTCTCTCCCTCTGCCCCCTCCCCGACTTGTACTCTCTCTCCCTCCCTCTCTTTCTCTCAAATGAATAAATAAAATCTTTAAAAAAAATAGATTCCTTCAGAATCCGTGGATTACAGTTAAGAATGGTTTGGGTAGCCCAGTGCCAAGTCAAGTAGTCTTCATAGTTTCTTCTGGAGCTGTTAATGGTAGGTCTTTATTTCTTAACTTTAGAGGGGCTTCAGATTATAAAAAGCCCGTGGGAGTTGTTTACTTATGAGTTTGTTTGTTTGTTTGTTTGTTTTCTAAATTTAAACACTCATTTCATTTTTAGTTAAGCCAGATTTCTCTACTCACAGAAAAAGTAAACATGTTGTGCAATTTTAGTGTCTTTCCTACTCCAAGGCTCTAGAACCAGACTGGGTTTGGATCCCTGTTCTGTACTTAGCAGCTGTGTGAGTGAGGGCAGATTGTTTCATGCGCATGGTGTATAGAGCATGTGAAGGAATGGTAGGAAACAAGACTGGGAAGATAGGGAGACTGAAGGCAGTAGGGGTTTTGTATAATATGCGAGGGTTTGAACTCCCATAAGTGGATGGGAAGCCACTGAAAAATTATCAGCAGGGGAAATACACCATCGGATTATGCTTAAAAACATTACCCTGGTACCATTTGAAGGCTTGAATTAGAATAAGGCCTACCTTATTCCTGGAGTTACTAAAAAAGTACACTCAGTGATCTGGTGAGAGAGGATACCTGAGCTAAGGAATAGGGTTAGGAACAAAGAGGAAGAGATGAATTCAAGACAGATTGAAGCATTCAGTATAGGTAAGACTCACTGACTGACTGGATATGGAAGAAGGGGAGGGAGCGTCAAACTGATTTTTTTTTTTTTAAAGATTTTATTTATTTGACAGAGAGAGACACAGCGAGAGAGGGAACACAGCACAGGGAGTGGGAGAGGGAGAAGCAGGCTTCCCACCAAGCAGGGAGCCCAATGGGGGGCTCGATCCCAGGACCCTGGGATCATGACCTGAGCTGAAGGCCGACACTTAACAACTGAGCTACCCAGGCGCCCCTTCCGGCTGATTTCTGTCTTGGACAACAGTTTTGGGAAAGAGGTAGAGTACAAGTTTGTAACTGAGGACCGTGTGAGTAGAGATAGCCAGGTAGGGTCTGGAGCTTAAAATAAATATGTGGGTTTGAGATTATATATTTTGATGGTACTTGGAACCATAGGAGTGGATGAGATTATAGGAATAAGGTGAGGGGTAAAAAGAAAGGTGAGAACAGAACCCTGAGGAACTCTGAAGCTGGAAAAATTGGCCAGGGAAAGAAAGAGAACCAGAACTATTGTATTGATGAAACCTTTTGCTGTCTGCTGTTTTCTCCTAATTCCCCGTGTCTTTAACATGAAGCTAAAGCCAGGAAAGGACTGGGACATGGGCAACAAAGCAGAGCATAGCTTTGGGGTTGTTAGGCCAGTTAGTGGAACTTTTCGCTACTGAATGCAAGACCATCCCCTAAATACTTGTTGCTCCCCGACTGCACAGTGCTCCTCTGGGAAAATGTCTCTGCTGCCCCTAATTCACTTCAGTCTTTTTTGATAATGTCTCCTGAACTTACTCCGATAAGGTTATAACCCCAGTCAATATTCATTTTTATGACTACTCTAATAGGTGCAGTTTCTAGCCCGTGTATGACCAAAGTTCAGACTCCCATTATATGAAACCTGGTAATATGCGTAACAAGGCATGGTCAAAAGAGGTGTTCAGTAGAAAACAGAAATTGTTACCTTTAGGGTAATGCCATATAAATATATACATAGGAAAAAAGATCTCTCTAATTTACTGTCAAAGAAATTCAGTATCCTAGGATATTTTTGTTTCCAAGAGACAAATTGCCTAGACCAGTGAGTGTGGAATAGTTAGCAATATGAGGTTCAAAGTTTAAGATAGTTTGGGTAAGAGATTTATTTTTGTCTAGGCTTTATATCTGTTTGTGTGTGTTTGTTTATAGCTCTGAAGATGGCTGTTGTAGATATCTATCATTCCAGGTTAAAGGAGAGACAAAGGCGAAAAAAGTAAGTACAGAGAACCATCCAGCCTTCTTTCAGGTATGGACTATCGACCACATATAGCCCATAAGGAACATTTTACTTGTGGCTCGTCTTGTGATCTTGAGAAAGACACTTAACTTCCTTGGTCCTTAATTTTTCCATCTGTTAAATGCAGATGATAATACTTGTCCTTTTTTGTTTTGTTTTGTTTTTTACTTCCTCTTTTCTTACCCTTTCTTGATGTTATGATGACCATTGATAATATGGGCGCACTGTTTTAAGGAGAAAAGGAACAAAATAAATTCAAGGTGTTATCAAATCGTTAAGCTTTTTTTAATGCTTTCATTCTAACTGCTCATTTTTTAATGAGAAGTCTTATCTAAAAGGATTTCAAAGAAATTCTGAACAAGTTTCAGACAGTCTCAGTTACTCCTTCTCTTTGCAGCAGAACAAAAAACATATCTTCAGACTGAGAAATTATGGATCCCAGACCCCATCTAGAGTACAGAGACTGTTAACAGTTCAGGGAAGGGTATTCAGGATGTATGCGCATGTGTGTGTGTTATCACGGTGTTACAGACTAGAAACACAGTGGCATCACAGCAAGAAGAGAGGAATAGGACTTGGGAGGCACTCTTGAGGGGCCAAGATGTCACCTAAAGTAAAGCGTGCCTAGAGTTAGCTTTGGAGAAGTGCTGGAGAGGATCACTCAGCTGCCCCTGTGAGGGGCGTCATCACTCGTCATGCATACCTGCAGTGTAAGAGCAAAGGTTCCAGACACAACTCTGCATGGTTTACCTAAATTCTGTTTTTGTGTAAAACACATAATTCGAGCTAGATATTATCGTGGAACTCAGGGGTTGAGGATGCTGTTAGATCTTATGTTGAGGCCCTTGTGTTAAACAGGCACAGTAAAGCGTTCTGTGAAGGTACACAGGTACAGTTGTAAATATTGGATGTGTGATCATGGCGCCCTTGTATGGTTTAGCCGTTTCCCTTAAAAAACTGTTTTCAAATATCAGTTCCCTGAATTGAACAGATTAATTCTTATGACACGGACACAGATTCCCTTCTGTTTCCTTCCAAGATATAGACATGTTTTCAGTATTTTTGAGTGCTCATTCATTCATCCAGCAAATAGTTACTGGGAGCCATGTTTAAGGGGAGGAAAAATAAATGATCTTTGAAAGCCTAAAATTGTGTTAGCAGACTCTACCCTCTAGAACTTTGTGGGGAGTGATGTCTTTGAACCTTAGTATTCTGCCTCATAGTGTTTCAGATGTGTAATAAAAGCTGCATGTGGGAGACATTATTAGATGTGGAACTAATTATAATATACATTATTGTGGTTTTCATCCTAGAATTATAAGAGACCATGGATTAATCAACCTTAGAAAGTTTCAGTGTAAGTATTAGCTGCTTTCTTTATTTTAAAATTTCTTCCAGCATTATTAAACAGTCTTCAACAAATCATTTATGGCAGTAGTTCTTAATCCAAGTTGTGTATTAACATTCACATAGGTAGCTTTCTTTTCTTTTCTTTTCTTTTTTTTGGTAATCTCCACACACAGTGCGGGGCTTGAACACATGAACCTGAGATCAGGAGTCACATGCTCCACCAACTGAGCCAGCTTGGTGCACCAGCATATCATATTGGAAGCTTTAAAAAAATTCTGATGGCCTGGGTATCACCCGAGACTAATAAAGTCAGAATCTCTGAGAGTTAGTGCAAGAGCATTTTTAGAAAATCTTCAAGGCAATCTTGTTACATAGTAAGAGTTCAGAACCATTAATGTATCATCAGCACTTATATGATAATTCCTTTTTTTTAAAGTAGTATAGTAATTGCAGCATGAATATTAATGGATCATTTTCTGGAACTGGGTAGGAACTATATGTTAACATAACCTTGATCATCAGGTTGTTAAACATTTTTATGGGAAAAGCAACCATTGTTTTGCATAAGACATCTAGTATTGTATGATGGTGATAGTAAAACTGTAATGACTTCTAAGTGAATGCACACTTTGACCTTACTATTTTAAATATTGGAGATACCTGGGCTGAGCAGAAAAAGGCCCTGTACTTTTTCTTCTTCTGTGATGTAGAGTTTATTCAGCAGATAAGAATGATGATCTCATAATGATTACAATATTTATATAGAAATGTTACAATACTTGTATATCACATGTGCTTCTCCTCCTAGTTGATAGAATCTTATAGAGCTTGACACTGTGCCATTGTAGGGTTCATTTCAGCCAGTCACGGGTTAAGTGTTTTTTAATACGGTTATGATCATAAATAAGTATGTTACATATTTTTTTCACTTTCTGATACTCTTTTTCAAGTGATTGTGGTGTTTTGAAGATGTCCCTCTTAATAGTTACGTAGTATGTTGTATGTATGTGAATAAGTATATAATATGCTAAACTTTTATTATTTAGCTTATTTTTATTTTTTGAATCATAATCCTGTGATGAGTTTGTGAATAAATCTTTATATATATTTAGAATTTTTTTTAAGGTAGGTTCCC
The DNA here is from genome assembly GCF_902655055.1 of Lutra lutra. Taxonomy (NCBI): domain Eukaryota; kingdom Metazoa; phylum Chordata; class Mammalia; order Carnivora; family Mustelidae; genus Lutra; species Lutra lutra. The sequence goes on from NC_062293.1 coordinate 37,109,774, forward strand.
AGAAGTGGAGTTAATAGGTCAAAGAATGTGATCATTAAAAATGCTTGACCTGGGGCGCCTGGGTGGCTCAGTGGGTTAAAGCCTCTGCCTTCAGCTCGGGTCGTGGTCCCGGGGTCCTGGGATCGAGCCCCGCATCTGGCTCTCTGCTTGGCGGGCAGCCTGCTTCCCCCTCTCTCTCTGCCTGCCTCTCTGCCTACTTGTGATCTCGGTCTGTCAAATAAATAAAATCTTTAAAAAAAATAAAAATAAAAATAAAAATGCTTGACCTGCACTGCCAGATTGTTTTCCAAAAGATGGTTGTATAAATTTATATATTCCTTTTAGCAATGGATGAGATTGCGTGTTTAACCTCATCCTTCATTGAGGACTATGGGTTTGCGAAAATAACTTAGGATCAGATTTCCATTGCCCTTTCTATAGACAATTATTGGTCATATTCTGGTAGCCACAGTAGTGGGTTCCTGTGTCTGAATGCCTGGGCTTTCAGTAATTGGTCAGTAGTGTTTTCTTTTTTTTTTTTTAAAGATTTTATTTATCTGACAGAGAGAGATCACAAGTGGGCAGACAGGTAAGCAGAGAGAGAGAGAGAGAGGAGGAAGCAGGCTCCCCGCAGAGCAGAGAGCCCGATGTGGGACTCGATCCCAGGACCCTGAGATCATGTGACCTGAGCTGAAGGTAGAGGCCTAACCACTGAGCCACCCAGGTGCCCCGGTCAGTAGTGTTTTGACCTTTACTCATAGTAGACCCTGACTCATATAAATTCTGTTCTCAGCTGGTAAACAGAAGTGAGTTTAGCCTGATTACTTTAATTGTATTTTGTGTGTAAGAGCTGAGAGGAGGCCCTTTTGCTTCATAGTGTGGTGTCAGAGGTTTTAATTGCCATTATACTGAGTGTATGTGACCTTAATATTGTAGGCAGAGGGGTTTTTTACACCAAATTTAAAGTTTTTACTCCTAATTCTTCTGTACTATCCATGTAGGGTGTTTTTGTTTTGGTTTGGTTTTTGGGGGTGCTGGTAGCGAAAATAATGAATCTGTGGCTGCCCGTCAGGTCAGCACCTGGAATTTGTGGATAAGAATGTCTCCCTCAAGGGAGGAGATTGAGCTGAAGAGAGGACTTAATTAATTAATTAATTAATTAATTTTTAAAAAGATTTTATTTATTTATTTGACAGAGATCACAAGTAGGCAGAGGCAGGCAGAGAGAAGGGAAGCAAGCTCCCCGCTGAGCAGAGAGCCCGACGTGGGGCTCGATCCTAGGACCTTGGGATGATGACCCGAGCCGAAGGCAGAGGCTTTAACCCACTGAGCCACCCAGGCGCCCAAGAGGACTTAATTTAAATAGCTGTCATAATGCAAAGCTTGTATCTATAGTCCAGAAGTGAGCAGAGCTGGCTTAGTTACTTTAGCTCGTCTACTCACCTAGTTTCAGCCTAGTCCATCTTACTGAAATGACCAAGTAGCAGTTCTGGCTACTCCAGCCTACCACGTACTGTTGGCAGGTTTTACTCCTTATCTCCTTTGCCAATGCCACTTTTTAGTAGAAATTGGGTCATTAGTAATCCTCAGAGTTACTGACTGTGGCTACCCTGTGTATGTGACCATTTAGATGGATGATAGTTATCCAAATATAACTCCATTAGTAGTAAATTTAGTTGTGATACTTAGTTTGGAGGAAGGCAAAATGGCCCTGATAGAAAGTGAAGAAGTAAATGCCTCACTTGAGGCTCTGTTGGTAGGGACATTTCTCGTGGGGCATGAAAGCTATCACACATTACTTTCTAGGCTATTTTTTCTATTCCACAAATTCCAGGTGTCTACCTCTTCTAGATGGATTATTGTGTCTGCATTTTCCTTGTTTTCCTGCAGAAGTTAATACTAGAAATTTTGCCCAACACTGTTCCTAAGAATACATGATCTGCCTTTAATCGTCTTTCCCGTTAACTGCCAACAGTCCCTGCCCCTGTACAGATGATAAGCCTGAGGTGTGGAGGTGATTATATTATCATCACCATCGTGCTTGGTGATGCAGACGGTCTTCCGTTCTCCAGGGAGAACAACATCCCTATGTGATAGTCACTGTGATACTCTTTATCTTTAGGATTAGTGTTTTGCATTCTTGGCTTTCCTGTTTGCTTCCTGTCATGGGTAAATCAGTCATGTGAGGTTAGGAATGGTTCCTTCCAATTTACTTCTTATAAAAGAAGGGTAGAGAACTTAAAGATTTTTATATTCTCCATGGCATGGTTGTGCTTTGTTTTCACTGTAGTAATGGAACGGCGGTATCCCAAGGAAGTCCAAGACCTTTACGAAACAATGAGGCGATTTGCGAGGATAGTGGGGCCAGTGGAGCATGACAAGTTCATTGAAAGCCATGCACGTAGGTGCTTTTTAAGCCTTGCGCAAGTATTTGTGTGTGTGTGTTCATGTAAATAGGAAGGATAATGGTATGTTTTGGGTGAGGTTCTATAAATAAATAAATGGATATTTTTATCTTTTCTTCCCCTTTATTACAATGAACTAGATTTGGGAGTTTGGAGGTGGACAGAAGAGGCTAAAAAGGCTAGTAGCTTTCTTTTTTCCCACCAAAGCAGTAGTTTAGTAGTTTCTTCCCCCGCTTTATATGTAAATTATAGGAGTTTTCAAATATATACAAAGATGGAGATAATAGTATAATGAACCCCCGTGTATCCATCACCCAGCTTCATCAATTAACACATAGCCAATCCTACTTCATTTTTATCACCCCCTCTTCTCTCACCCTCAGCTGGATTATTTTGAAGCAAATCCCAGACATCAGATAATTTTGTTCATAAATATTTTAGTATTAAAACTAGTTTTTAAAATGGGGACAGATTTGGATGACTCTCTCTTTTTTTTTTTTAATTTTAATTTTTTTTAAAAGATTGTATATATTCATTTGAGAGAGAGAATGCACACGCAGTGGGGAGGGGCAGAGGGAGAGGGAAAAGCAGACTCCCTGCTGAGTTAGGAACCTGATGTGGGACTCAGTTCCAGGACCTGGAGATCATGACCTGAGCGGAAGTCAGATGCTCAACCATCTGAGCCACCCAGGTGCCCCCATCATTCTCTCTCTCTCTCTCTTTTTTTTTAAATATGTATATTTTTAATTCCTTAAGGAGTTAAAGGAATTAAGGAATTAAATTCAAGACGTCCCAGTGTGGGGCTTGAACTCACGACCCCACAATCAAGAGTCCCATGCTCTATGGACCAAGCCAGCCAGGCTCCCCAGTACTTCCACCATTCTTTTGCCTGGCTTTCTGAGAGACCTCTACCCAGTTACCATTTGATTTTTCACAACAAAAAAATTGAAGTTGTTAAGGCAGTGAGGCCTACACTTTACAGTAATCTGGACTGGATAGCTTAAGTTACACCTTTCATCACAAGTTTTATGTACTTGACCCTCAAATTTAGTTCTGGGAAGATGCTTTACCAAGGCTCTCACCCTGTTCTCATCATGCAAATATTTCTTGCATGGCATTGTAGGCATTTCTCTGAGCCAGGTTGGTTGTCCTAATCAAGCACCCTGTTTGGTTGGCATTCTTCATGTGGTTTGTACTGGTGACTGATCTTTTACTTCCTGTTCCAGTTTGTGCCATCCTTGGTTTATGTGTCATTCCAAAGAACTACACCCCATGGATTGTTCAGGCTCCTCCTTCATCCTTTTTTTCAAAGCACTCAAATTTGAATGTTCTATCACATAATAACTCAAGCAGTTGCAACCTGAGCTATGTGCTCAGAGGAGGCAGAAATCTTTGGTTTACAGAAAACAATGCTCTTTTGTTCCTATAGGAGAAAAGCTGTAAAGAAACTATCTGGGACTTGAGCACAGAGCTTTTGTCCTTTGCTTCTAAAAGGACCACATCAAATAATAGCAGAGGCAGGTTTTATAAAAGAATTTGGTTATGTGGATAGACCTGTTAATAGAGGATAAAAAGAGTGGGGAAACTTAGTTGTTTAAAAAAATTATATTTGTTACTTCTGTAGCTAAATGAACTCAGCTGGTTCACTTTATGTTTTCTGGGAGACAGTTCCAGCTGCTTTTTCCAGTTGGGGATGGCAGCCAAAAGATGGCTAGCTTGTTTTTCTCAGCTCTTGGGTAAAATTTCTAATGAGACATTACAAATATACAGGATTCCTCCAAATGGAATTGCCCAGTCTTTTATATAAGACAGAATTACTGAAAATATTCAATAGCAGAGTGCTCATTGATGATTATTTTGTTTTCCCAACTTTTCTCCTTCATTTCTTCTTGGGATAAACAGTGGAATTTGAACTCCGAAGGGAAATCAAGAGGCTCCAAGAATACAGGACAGCAGGCATTACCAATTTTTGTAGTAAGTATGCTTAAGCTACACATCGTATCAGGGGGCAGGTGTCTTCTAAACACATAGAGGAAGTCTCTGTTTGAGACCATGTGGATTTTTTTTAAACAAGCTTTCCCTTTTTGGAGTGAGTGTTTGATCTTTCCAGTGAAGTCTTGTCTGTTTAATCCTTGTAAATGCCATGATAATAAAAGTGATGACACAAGAGAGAGAGGTGCTGCTTTAGATTCGAGAATCTGCTGTGGCCTCTAAAAAAAAGGATTTTTGTATTCTAATTTTTAGCATCAGCCTTCCAAAATTTTGTGGTGCGTGGTCTGATCATTTGTATTAACCAAGCTTCAAATGGCTCTACGTGCTTACATCCCAGTTACTTGAGGTAGTAATAATAATTAATAACAGCCAGCCTCGAAATAGCAGCAGTTTACCATACACCAGGCCCTATGCCAAGCACTTCACATGGATGGTATCACTGGATTCTCATAACAAACTTAGTGTTATTTCCATATAATGAAGAAATAAGGTTTGATATGGTTGAAGAGATACGTATAATAGAGCCAGGACATAAGGGAAGGCAGTGTGTTACAGTAGTTAAGAGCTTGAGGTCTAAACTTGCGCAGGTTGGGTTTGGATTCTGGCTCTCCTGTTTATCACATTTGTAATTCTGTTTGGGTTTCAATTTTCCACGTCTCTTAGAGTTAGTTAAGAAGATTAAATTAGAGATAATGCATGAAAACAGCCCAGTACCTGGCCCACAGTAAATGCTCAATAAATGACAGTTTCTTTTGTTTTATTGGAAAGATCTTGAACATTCCCTCCTGTTGCTTGAAAGCTATCACCCACTACCCATGAGAAGTAGTCTTGTGGGGTGTAAGTTCAGCCTAGCGTAATGGTTCTTTATTTTTAATGATGGAAACCATTTTAAAATGAAATTTTATGTAGAGCCCTGGTCTGTAAATAAGAGGAAAGTGGAACTACTTTGAAGCCTGTTGGTGCAGGTCCCATATAGAACCCAGGACCACCTGGTGTACATGGTGATATCTTTGCTCTTCACAGGAACCCTTGAGATATTTTCATGGAATCCTGGAGCTTTATGAACATGGCTTAAAACTCACTGCTGTAGTTACTTTGGAATCTGTACATCTTTGTTAACGTGTAGAAAACACCATACAACCTTTGTTTAACAAGACACTGATACCAGGTTTTGATTACCTGCTATTGATTGCATCTGGGAAAGAGGAGAAAGGAATTGCACTAGTCAATGAGGACTTACCTTTGTTCATCATTTTAATTGGTTTTTAAAGAAGAGTGTATGCGTATAGCACTTGTAACTTTGAAAAAATGTAGAAAAAAGAACAGGAAGCAAATATGACCATATTGAAGTTAGTTATCTTTGCGGAGGTGGAAACATAAGTGACTCTTACTTTCTTTGTATTTTTCTGTTTGGGGAGATTTTGCCTCCAAATTTCTTTCTTTCTTTCTTTCTTTCTTTTTTTTTTTTTTAAGATTTTATTTATTTATTTGACAGAGATCACAAGCAGGCAGAGAGGCAGGCAGAGAGAGAGGAAGCAGGCTCCCTGCTGAGCAGAGAACCCGATGCGGGGCTTGATCCCAGGACCCCGAGATCATGACCCGAGCCGAAGGCAGAGGCTTTAACCCACTGAGCCACCCAGGCGCCCCATGCCTCCAAATTTCTTAAAGCTAGGAAGAGAATAAAAATATTAATTATTTATTGGCAAAAAAGTGATTTCAAACTAAAGGAAATCACGTTGTTCTTAAAAAAAATAATTGTGGGGGGCGCCTGGGTGGCTCAGTTGGTTAAGCGACTGCCTTTGGCTCAGGTCATGATCCTGGAGTCCCGGGATCGAGTCCCGCATCAGGCTCCCAGCTCCGTGGGGAGTCTGCTTCTCCCTCTGACCTTCTCCTCGCTCATGCTCTCTCTCACTGTCTCTCTCTCAAATAAATAAATAAAAAATGTTTAAAAAAAATAATAATAATTGTGGGGAGCACCTGGGTGGCTCAGTTGAGTATCCAACTTTTGGCTTTGGCTTGGATCATGATCTCAGAGTCATGAGATCGAGCCCTGTGTCGGGCTCCCTGCTCAGCACAGACTCTGCTTGAGATTCTTTCTCCCCACTGCTGCCCCGTCCATGATCTCTCCCTCTCTCTGAAATAAATAAATAGGGGTACTTGGGTGGTTTAGTCAGTTAAGGTCCAACTCTTGGTTTCGGCCCAGGTCATGATCTTATAGTCTTGGGATCAAGCCTGGTGTCCTTCTGTGCTCAGTGTGGAGTCTGCTTGAGATCTCTCCCTCTGCTCCTCTCCCTGCTCATGCTCACTCACTCTCTCTCTCTCTTTCTCTTAAATAAAGAAATCTTTTAAAAAACAAATAAGTAGGGACCTCTAGGTGGCTCAGTTGGTTAAGTGTCTGCCTTCAGAGCCCTGGGATCGAGCCCCACGTCAGGTTCCCTGCTCAGCGGGGAGCCTGCTTCTCCCTCTGCCTGCTGCTCCCCCTGTTCCTTCTCTCTCTTGCTAGCACACACTCTCAAATAAATCTTTAAAAATAAATAAACACATACATACATAAATAAATCTTTTAAAAAAGAATAATTGTGGAAGCAATCTTGTATTTTTTTTTCTTAAAATTTTATTTTGGGGGGCTGCTACGGGAGAGGGAGAGACTCTCAAGCGGACTCCCCACGGAGTGCAGAGCCCCACACAGGGCTTGCTCGCAGCCCTGAGATCATAACCTGAGCCAGAACCAAGAGTCAGATGCTCAACCGACTGAGCCACCCAGGCGCCCTGGAAGCAGTTTTGCAAAAGAAACCCCAAAATGGCGAACTGTTTGCTGGTTGGTTAGAAAGCCTTTCAGTTAGTTCTGCTGCGTTGTTATTGCAGTCACGTTCTTTTCTCCACCTTTAGGTGCCCGAACCTATGACCACCTCAAGAAGACGCGGGAGGAAGAGCGCCTTAAGCGCACCATGCTCTCTGAGGTGCTCCAGTACATCCAGGACAGCAGTGCTTGCCAGCAGTGGCTCCGTCGGCAAGCCGACATGTGAGTGCTGAGTCCAGAGAGCAGGAGCAGCTTCTCGGGTGCTCTGGCTTTTATGTGTAGTTTCAGATATTTCCATGGGTACCCTACCCACGTGGCAAAGTAGTAATAATTGGGTAGCTAGAAAAACTCAGAATTCTAATCTTAGCCATCTGTCTCAGAAACACTGCAATACTGATAGTTTTGAGAAACATAGCTGGCCTCCTAGAATCCTACTTTGCTACTTTGATCTTCTTTTTAAAAATAGTAAATTCCTCTACCATGCCTCTTCTTTCCACCCCATTGTCTATTGGAATGATTTCCATTGGCAAATCATGTCCCTGTCCTTTCCCCATGATTAGTCTTCATGATGTTCCAGACTAAGAACTCTTCTTAACAAATCCAGGCGATTTCTTACACCCCATAGAACAGATCACCCTTCCTGGTTAGTATAGTGGGATATGCTATAAAACAGTACCGTCTTTCTCTACATCCCTTTAAAGTAACCAACCTGAGGCGCCTGGGTGGCTCAGTCAGTTAAGTGGCTACCTTTGGCTCCGGTTATGATCCCAGGGTCCTGGGATCGAGTCCCACATTGGCCTCCTTGCTCAGCAGGGAAGTCTGCCTCTCCCTCTCTATCTGCTTCTCCCCCTGCTCATGCTTGTTCTTGTGCTCTCTCTCAAATTTAAAAAAAAAAACAAAACTTTTTTTTTTTTAAACTTTATCTTTCAAAGAGAGAGAGCATGGGGTGCCTGGGTGGCTCAGTGGGTTAAGCCTCTGCCTTCAGCTCAGGTCATCGGGCTCTCTGCTCAGCAGGGAGCCTGCTTCCCCCTTTTTCTCTGCCTGCTTCCCTGCCTACTTGTAACCTCTCTCTCTGTCAGATAAATAAATACAATCTTTTAAAAAAAAAAGGGAAAGAGAGCACATAGCAGAGGGAGAGGGAGAAGCAGGCTCCTGGCCAAGCAGATAGCCCCAAGCAGGACTTGGTCCCAGGACCCTGGGATCATGACCTGAGCCGAAGGCAGCTGCTTAACTGACTGAACCACCCAGATGACCCTCAAATATTAAAAAAAAATTTTTTTAAATAAATAACCAACCTGATAAATGGCACCCAGGCCCACACGGGCTTTTGAAAATTGCCTTCTTTGGTGTGACTTAAGTTAAATTCCTCTTCTTTGTTTTAGTGATTCTGGCCTGAGCCCTTCTATTCCGATGGCTTCAAATTCAGGTAATTCTTTTTCAGGCTGGAGCAAGTCTTGATTGTGAAGTTTTCATTCTAGGGATTCACGCAGTAGTCTCTTACCCCTTGTGGAAGCAGGGTGCTTAGGAAGAGAGGTAAGTAAGTGTTATCCCAATTTATAAACATCAAGCTTTCAGAATCTTCATAGCCAGATAGGGATTATCTTCTGGGTTTGAGTACAGAGCGGGGAAAGAAGGAGCTCCAGAGGGGTGATTTCTGTATTTACCAGTGTTCACGAGCAATTACTTTACCACGATTTTGAGATCTCTCTCACAGATCAGTTAAAGTCTTTGTATCCTGAGCAGAAACACAAGGATTTCTTTATAAATTGGAGATAAGAGGTATTTCTGTTATCTTTACCTCTTTGGGTATGTCCTCTATTTTGAGGTTAGTTTTCAGAGCAAGCTTAAGTCATATGTTATCTGCTAATCCTCAGTGCACTTTGAGGTGATATGATTTATAGAGCTCCGATCCAAATTGTGGTGTTTTTTTGCCAGTTCTCTTGTTATTATTCACCCCTGCTCCATCAGCCGCATTCCTGTATCAGAACATACAGACCATGCCCCTGTAGAGACTGGACTAGTGAAAAAGATGACCCGTTTGCAGTTTTACCATTCTTCGGAAGCTTGAAACAATAGACCTTGTGGTCCCATTTAAAATCTCTCGGATTCAGGGGCGCCTGGGTGGCTCAGTGGGTTAAGCCGCTACCTTCGGCTCGGGTCATGATCTCGGAGTCCTGGGATCGAGCCCCGCATCGGGCTCTCTGCTCGGCGGGGAGCCTGCTTCCTCCTCTCTCTCTGCCTGCCTCTCTGCCTGCTTGTGATCTCTCTGTCAAATAAATAAATAAAATCTTAAAAAAAATAAATAAATAAAATAAAATAAAATCTCTCAGATTCAGGACCTAGATAGAGCGTAGAAAAGGCTTCTTTAGGGCTACTTTTCTAAAAAAAATTGATTCCTTTGTTTCAGGTGATTATTTCTTAACACTTAAAAGAGAAAAGAGAGTCTTTTAGAGAGTAGTCAGGATAGCTAAATCCAAATTTTATTTTACAAATTTCTTACTTCTAAGCCTGCCCTCTGAATCTAAATACAGAATACAAATAATAAAAATAATTTTTTATTTTTGATAATAATTTGGTATTTGCGATTTTGAACCACCTGTACTCAGTTATTCTTTGTTGCTTCCTAGGCTGGTGTTAGGCTTCCTCACTCCCTGTATTTAGGTTGGGAGACCCCTTGTTCCTCTTCATGCTCTCCATTGCTCCTAAGGCAGTGCAAAGTAGAAAGCCTGGATCATTAATTTCAACCTAGCCTGCAGTAACTTTGGTGAGGTACCAAATGATTTTAGTCTCCCTTTTTGAGCATTTAGGGGAAGGCTAAGCCTGTTGTTTATGGAGAGGCTCTTATCCCCTTGTCGAAACTGCAGAGAAGCCTGTTTTCTCTCAGAGCGGCCTATAACAGCCCCTATTTCTCCCCACCTCCTAAAAGGCAGCCCCCTTAAAACTTGTTGATATGTTATCCCACATTTTCTTTTGCCTAACTTAGCCCACTTATCTCCCAACTGGACATTAATTCCAATTATGTATTCAAAACAAAAGCAAAAAATTTTGCACATGAAACTTTCCATCCTAGGTAGTGACCTCATACTTGGGTTTCTTTCTCAGTATGTGAGTTCACCCCAGCTTCTGGTTTGCCCTATAATGGCTCATTGTTCCTTTGTGCGGGTCTTTCAGGTAAACAGGGCTTCTTTGGAAGGAACAGATATTCCCTCACATAATAAATAAGAAGGGCCTTTTGCTGGCCTAACAATCTGCCTTTGATCTAAAGGCAAATGGTACTTGGTTAATTACCGTGTTTGCCTCGAGCTCCTGGCAGAGTGCTGAGGCCTGTGGAGTTGTTATTTCCATTCATCAGCCGTCGGGGCGGGCAGCATATGACCTTTCTTCACTGGGTGACATCTGGGCTTTAGAATTTAGCATCTTACTGGGTTGGAAAGAGTAGCACCTGGGTTGCTAGGGTATGTGTGATTGTATATTTTAGCAGAGCAAAGGGCACGGGAATTACCACTTGTATTTTCAGGTGAACATTGGGGTGCCCACGTTGCCAGCTGGTTGAGGCCTGAGGTGACGGGTAGAAATTTCTTAGAGCTGGACATCATGACCTTGTATCTCACTGACCTGGCCGCAGTGGACTGTGTTACTCCATACCTGAGGAATTGTCACTCCTATGAAATGCACACCTTTTTCTCTGTCTGTAGGTCGACGAAGTGCACCACCCTTGAACCTCACTGGCCTTCCTGGCACAGAGAAGCTGAATGAAAAAGAAAAGGAGGTAACAAAATGACAGAGAGCTAGAGGAGAAAGAGTGGGATTGATGATACATAAATCCTAGTAACGGCAGCTGTCATTTACTGAGCATTACCATGTATCAGATACTGTACTGAGGGCTTCATATGAATGAAATTGTTTATAAACCTCAAATAACTCAACTCATATATGAAAATGGTTATTTCCTGTTGGAATGGCCACTTTGATGAGCTCTACTCTACACTTACTCCATCACTATAACCATCACATAAAAGATTGTCCCCATAGCATGTATGTAGCCATAAAGGAGGGACTTCATCATCACATAGAGTCAAAGACTAATTTTGATTAAAAATGCCATGACCTACTTTTCTTTTCCACTAAAATCATCAGACTTATCTTAATATTACTTTCGGCTGTCTCAAAAATTTAAAGCCAGCCTCAAAGGAGTCATCCTCAAGCATTTTCAAAAAAATGTGCCTAGCTATGAAGTCCATTCCAAAAGGAGAACCATCTTCTGTTCCTCATGCACTCCTTTTACCGTTCCCAAGATCAGTCTCCCCATCTGCCACTCCATATCATTAATTCAGGTCAGACAGTAAGGGGAGTCTTGGAGTAGGCTTGTTAGTCTTTGATTTCAGCCACAGGAACAGTAAAGATTAGTTTGGGAATGGAGAGGAGTGTATGTACTAGTTCAGCGTTGCTGAAGAAGGTCACAGGCCTTTCTGAGTCAAGTATTGAATGGCCTGGAGTTTCAATCAGTTTTATCCCTACCCACAGGCAGTGACCTCTCACTGCTCATTGCTGTGGGGTGCCACGGCAGGGGAGCTGGGACTGAGCCAGCTTTCTAGATTTTTAGCAGCTGAAGTAGCCTCTTTGCAAGGTCTCTGTCTCCTCCTTCAAAGTAGGAAATGTAATCACAAAATCAGGGACCAGTGCTTTATGCTGATACTAAAAATAATGTGATTCACGCTTGGGAATCCAAGTATCTGTACCCCCGCCCCTACTGTGCCCTATGGCTCTTCCCTGACTGGCTGTGTTGGAATGTGCTGGGCCGAGAGCTGTGTGGACCCAGGCTGCTCCTCAGGACACATACTTGTGCTCCTTGACAGACCCAGGTGAGCCGGCTGACACGTGCTGAAGTCGCTCCCAGCATTAGACTAGCTTTCTCTTCCTAAGTGTCTGTCGTGAGGGAGGATTCTCTCCAAGGAAGAGACTAAATGGAATGTGGTCCAGCCACCCAGCAGCTCCTATAAATAGTTGGAGGTTGATGTCACTTTTTTGAAATTTTATTTTGGCTATACCTACTGGATTAAATTACGAGAATGACAGATGTTAATGTTTATTAAATTTGCCGTGTCTTGCAGCTCTGTCAGATGGTGAGGTTGGTCCCAGGAGCCTATTTAGAATACAAATCTGCTCTGTTGAACGAATGTAACAAGCAAGGAGGCTTGAGACTGGCGCAGGCAAGAGCACTCATCAAGATAGATGTGAACAAAACCCGAAAAATCTATGATTTCCTCATCCGAGAAGGATACATCACTAAAGCCTGAGGCTCTGAGGGCCTGGGATCAGAAATCACAAGTTTGGAATGCCGAGGGCCGAAGGACAGCACGGGCGCTCTGGAGCGTTTCGTTGCTGAGCTGAATTCTCATTGTAAAAAGAGAGGAGGACAAAGGGAACCTTACGTTGTATTAATATCTCCTTTCTTCTCCACCCTGCTTTAAAACACTCCTGTTGTTGGTGTTGTGCTGCAGAGTTATGTGCTAGATAAGCTATTATTAAATGTGAGTGGGCCTTTATTCCCAACACCTCTTGTAACTAAAACAAGAACCATAGTACCTCCCATCAGAGTGTCGGTGGAAATAGAACTGAACCAGGCTGTGGTCCCAGGAGTCCAGCTCAGATCTTTGTACTTGGGAGGCTGGTTTTCTGATTATGTTTTGCTTTCAAACATTACAGAAAGATCTAAAATAAAGAGAAAGGTTATAGAGCATGAGAAAGCTTTCTCTTCCCTTCTGAGGATTTTTTAAGCTGACGACTTAACGTTTATGAGCAAATGGGAGGAAAAAATCTCTCCGTGATGGTCTTGTCCCAAACTACGTCTTTCCCTTTTAATGTCTGGCTTTGTACTTTGCAGTCTGTCTAATGTGCAGTAGACTTTTGAGGAGATGGCACCGGATATAAAATGTCTCTGTTATTTTTAGAATTAATGGATTAAAATGTTTTGCTACTTAATTTGTGGGTGTGTCAAGTATTCTGGTAACTAAAGCACACTTAGGGTGTTGAATGCCCGCCTCATCACGCTGCACTGTCTCTACTAACATGTGTGTCCTGGCGTCACCCTGTTCTTGCCCTGAGTTTCCCAGGATTCCAGGCCCCTGAGGATGGAGATGACACAGCTAACTTCGGCTTTGCTTGGATTGAGACCTGAACCCTAATTTCTCAGTGGTGACAGGCTAGCCTTCAATAAAAGCTACTTTTAAAACAAAAGTAAAGCAGTTTCGTATATGGGACTCACTAGGTACGAGGGTGAGTAACCCCACCACATCTGAAACTTGATCCTCAAACCTTTCCACAAAACAAGAAGCCAAACGTGGAGTCATGATTATCCCATTTCTGTTAGAAGCAAAGTTGTTTGTAGAAATAACGTCAGAATCTGCAACAAATTGCCTCCAGTAGCTGAATGATTCTTCAGTTCTTTCAGCATCCAACATATCTAATTCAAGTATCAGATGCTTTGTTGGAAGTATTTGCTCAAACTTTTTGACTCCTGTAAATATGCATGCTTATCTGGCAGTTGCAGATGAAAAGGAAACTCTTAGGATCCGAGGGAATTAGAATAAAAGACTTCAACCTTGAAAAGAGGTGGCTTGGGGCGCCTGGGTGGCTCAGTGGGTTAAAGCCTCTGCCTTCGGCTCGGGTCGTGGTCCCAGGGTCCTGGGATCGAGCCCCGCGTCGGGCTCTCTGCTCAGCAGGGAGCCTGCTTCCTCTCTCTCTCTGCCTGCCTCTCTGCCTACTTGTGATCTCTGTCTGTAAAATGAATAAATAAAATCTTAAAAAAAAAAAATTATTTCTAAAAAAAGAAAAGAGGTGGCTTGTGGAAATTCTGTCTTCTCTTTGCATTGTTATATCTCTCAGAAAACGGGCTCTGCCATCACCATCACCCCTACTTGGTTATAAAGGAATTGCCTCTTGTTCCTGAAAGGTAATTGCTGTTCTAAAAATCGGGACTGCATTAGACACCAAGGTTAGGTGGTGTCTCTGATAGTCCCCAAAGTCCTTAGTCTTGATTAAGGAAGGCTCCCTGGGAGAGGTGAGCTCTTTAGGCAATGAAAGGATTGAGAGGAGAGAGAGAGAAAGTGGCAGATGGAAGTGGGAGACTGTTGCAGACATAGTGGGTGGAGGATGATGTGGAGGCAGCAGTGGGAGTGAGGAAAACGATGCCAAAAGGTTTAGTTGGCGAGGACACAGAGGGCAGCTGGGGTAGTTAGGAGTGGGAGGATGGGAGGACAGTCTGATAGAAACCTTGGAACCACCCAAACTCCGAAAAAACTGATGGGGCTGGGGATCTAGATTTGATGAGGAAAATGGCATGGTTGAAAACAGAGAAAAATAAGGCTGTAGGGGGCGCCTGGTTGGCTCAGTCGTTAAGCGTCTGCCTTCGGCTCAGGTCATGATCCCAGGGTCCTGGCATCGAGTCCCACAACGGGCTCCGTGCTCAGTGGGAGGCCTGCTTCTCCCTCTCCCTCTGCCCCTCCCCCTGCTTGTATTCCCTCTCAAGCTCTCTCTCTCTGACATTTAAATAAATAAAATCTTTAAAAAAAATAAGGCTGTAATTTCAAATGACTAGATTTTAGGAAGTAGAATTATTATTGTAGCAAGCTCAACTGTACGAAATTTATGACCTAGACTCCCTGGTAGGTTTCTCAGAGATCAGGTCATATTTTGGGTAAGGGATACTCTTCATTCACTGAGTTGCCATCTTTTTGCACTTAAAATAGAAAATCACTTGCTGATACTTGACGTGGCTGGTATAAGTACATTATTTCTTTCCGTGTTCTTACCACCAAAGGAGGCCCATCTTGTTACTCAAAATTCAGAGCTAGCAAGGGCCTTACAAGTATATTCCATCCTTCCCCTTTGCTGCTAGACAGAGTTCACTATTAACCACCTATATTAAATAATCGAGGTCTCTTTTAGTCCATATTCTGAAGAGGGGGCATTTACTCAAATTCAGTGACTTGAGTACTTTTTGCTGTCAGGAATTTTATTGCAATTTAAAATTAAAGGTTTCTACTGGGATTTTAGGTATGTCCTTCTCTGCCAGGGGTGGGAAATAGAGATCAAATTTCTTCCCATGTCATGACCCTTTCCATGCTCAAAGATCTAGACTGTGTGGAGACCAGCTAACTCCATGGTTTATCTCTTTTTGGGTTCCAGTTTTCATCCTTTTCTTGTTTACAATACCCCCTCTGCACCCCCCCCCAATTAAATGTAAACTCAGCTAACCAGTCCTTGCTGAGAGGTGAGGACAGGTTTCCTAGTTTTGAGTCATGAAACCAGCTTGTGGTTAGCCAGAAAGGAGCGAAGACCAATGACATTGATCAACAACAAAATTCCAGTTGGTGAGTCATTCCAGCTTTAGGAACTATGCAGATAGGTAATAAGAGAACTAAAATCTCCAGTGTAAAGGATCAGAGACCCAAGTCGTAAAGAAGCTTGGAAAAACTCATCTGGAACACTCTTCCACTTAACTCTGGGCGAGAGAGTGGTACCGGTTCTAGACAGCATCCTGGAATATTGCCCGTCCATTTTGAACGATGTCTTTGTCAGTACCTTCCAGATACACACTGTATTACTGTTAACAAAAAAGGCTTTCCCATAACGCCTATGTACCTGCTTTTTCATTTGTCTGAATTTATCTAAAAATTAAAGTTTGGTTCTGGAAGTACTGATCTCGAAGTTTGCTTTCCTTTCCAGTGTGCCTAGCCAGATGTGGTTCACTTCTCCCTGACCTCCCAGAAAGGGACACAGCCATTCCTGTAGACTTGTGTAAAAACAAAGACTTCCTCTTCAATCAGACCCAATAACCACCTCTTCTGAGTGCGATGTGAGATGGAGCAGGATCTCTGATTGCCCAACAGGGTCAAAGCAGCCTGGATAGGATAGTAATGGGCATGCCGACATAGGCACTTAGTTTGCGAGAACAGTACTTGAGTATTTAATGAGTATTTTGGAACCTAAGTGGCCTATCCATGAAGTATGCACCAGAACTTAGTTTCCTGCTTTTGAGGTGTTGGGAGCTGGGAGGGAGGTGGGGACAGGTGAATCATTTCAGACAAGCTGGGAAGGCCAGTTTCTAAAACTAATGGGAATTTTTTTTTTTTTTTTTTTTTTGGTTCAGTTTTGCCAGTTGCCTCAGCTTCTGTCAGTTGAGATGTGCCATGATAAGAGTGTCAACTGCTCTTTGATTTGACTGACCAGGCTTACAAGTCAAGAGACAGGTATTTAAGGGAAGGGTGACTGTCTTACATCTGACATTAAAAGTCCTTTGTCACGATGAGTTACTTGCTTGGTATGTATTGTGTACTGGGCCCTCTTTCCTGTTAGGAGCAGGAATAATGAAGTTGAGATAAGAATCCAGAAAGTGACCATCAGAAGGTTTAAACCCAAAACAGAGTTACAAAAAAACTTTTTTTTTTTTAATAGATGTACTTCCCTTTGTCTTTTTTGCAAGCCCTATAGTTAACCTTTGCCAGCCCAGACTTGTTCAGTGTCTTTCAGGACTGTATAATTAAGGCTGAGGCACTTATTTTCTACTTTGGAGCACAGGAGGTGGATTTCTGTGGCACCACACTAATTATTTGGTTGAATTAATCTCTCATTCTTAACCAAGCAACACTTTTTCTGGCTTGTTCTGGTTTCCCCTGAGGTCTTCCATAGTAGAAAGCCTCCAAGTGGAAGCTTGCTAATAATCCTGCCCTGGGCCAGAGTTGTGTTCAACAGAAGTAGCATCTTAGGAAATATGGAAAGGAGGAGACCTCATAGTTGTTTTAAGAAACCAGGGCTTTAGGGGCACCTGAGGGGCTCAGTGGGTTAAGCATCTGCCTTTGGCTGAGGTCATGATCCCAGGGTCCTAGGATCGAGGCCTGCATTGGGCCCTCTGCTCAGCAGGGAGTCTGCTTCTCCCTCTCCCACTCCCCTTGCTTTGCTCTCTCTCTCATTCTCTCTGTGACAAATAAATAAAATCTTAAAAAAAAAAAAAAGAAACCAGCACTTTATTAATCAAAGTAAAAATGTTGAAATGCTGTCATCTTATCACCCTTCTTCAGTGAACTGACAGCCAAGTGCCAAGTCATCACACTTCCAATGCGTCTCTCTCTTCTCCTTGGAGAGCTATCTGCCAAGTATATACTCTGTTTCTGAAATTGTTTGCAATGACCTAACCTTCTCTTTTCTCCAATTAAACAATAGATAACTCCTGATTTGGATTTTCCCCTAGGATCACCTCTCATTTAGGGAATTCCTTAAAAACATAAAAATGTATTATTTTAAGAAATAAAAAATTAATGGAACCTGCACTGGGAAGCTTAATTTTAAAGATTTTATTTACTTATCTGACAAAGAGAGGAGAGGGAGAAGCAGACTCCCTGCTAAGCAGGAACCTAATGTGGGACTTGATTCCAGGACCCCAGCCAGAATCATGGCCTGAGCCGAAGGCAGACGCTAACCGACTGAGCCACCCAGGTGCTCTGGTGCTTAATTTTTTAATGTTCCCAGTCAGTGTGTCCTGTGAGGAAACATACTGAATTGGGGGGGTACCTGGGTGGCTCAGTGGGTTGGGCCTCTGCCTTCAGGTTCAGGTCATGATCTCAGGGTCCTGGGATCCAGAGCCCCTCGCGGCTCTCTGCTCAGCAGGGAGCCTGCCTCCCCTCCCCCGCCTGCTGCTCTGCCTACTTGTGATCTCCGTCAAATAAATAAAATCTTAAAAAAAAAAAAAAAAAACATACTGAATTGGGGCTAAGTGTCTTACGTTTTATGCCCAATTTCAATCTTAGAATGTTGTCTAAGATGAGAAGGGTAATTTCCAGGGCCATTTAATAGCTTTCCCCCCAAAAAAATACTGAAAAGGATTGAAGAGTTCAGAAATGCCATGAAGACACTAGCTTCCAAGTACCAGGGGCCTGAGGAGTGGATGGACTGATCTGAATTCTCCATAGAGGGGGAGGGAGCAGCAGGGTTGCAACCCTGTCCCCATGGGAATTTGCTGCCTGCTTTGGAGAGGTAGAACTCTTTTTCCATACAGTATCCTGTTCAGGAGCCTCTTTTTAACCAGGGGCAGGCCGCAGCAGAAAAAGCCATTCTACTGGGGACAGGAACCAGAGCCCTTATTTTTCCCCAGAGGAGAGCACTCTGATAGATTTTTACGAGGGTATTTACCTAAGCTTTAGCCACAGATTTGTGACAGCAACGTCAAGCTTACCTGGCAGCCCTCCTCCCCAACCCCACGAAAATCTTTGCCTTGTTGGGCATGCATGGTTTCAAGATTCAGGACACCTGTCAGATCGAAGTCAGCATAGGTTGAACTTCATGATGCAAAGCAAACTGCTTTTGAGAGCAAAATCTCCCAGGAGTGCCTCCGCCCCCAGCAACTGCAGAAAAGAAGGCATCTGTGGGAGAGAAGGGTGGCTATAGACGTCATTGCATCTTCCAGATCCCAGCTGTGACCTGGCTCAGAGTTTTACAGTTAAAAATAACCATGGCTTAGAGTTGGGGGGAAAAGTAAACTGTTGGGTCTCCATGGAAACTAGGAGAGGGATAAAAGCAAGCCATGGATTTCCAGCAGATGTGGCAAGATGGGGTGGATATAGGCGTTGGAGCTTAGAGGCTTTCCAGTGAAAGGGGATACCCCTGATTTGCATCCAGGATGTAACCACACATTGCTCCAGGGCTCTAGGGACACACTTTGCTGTCAAGATATGTTTGCAACTATAGTGTGTGTATCTTAGGTCTGGTGAAGAATTGAGGCGTCCAACTTCCTATAACAGAGATTTGCTACTATTTGACAAAGCAGAGAGCTGGTGAACAACATAGTAGGTTAGATAGCGCCTTTTTTTTTTTTTTTTTTTTTTTTTTTGACAGACAGAGATCACAAGGAGGCAGAGAGGCAGGCAGAGAGAGAGAGAGGAGGAAGCAGGCTCCCCGCCAAGCAGAGAGCCCGATGTGGGGCTCGATCCCAGGACCCTGGGATCATGACCTGAGCTGAAAGCAGAGGCTTTAACCCACTGAGCCATCCAGGTGCCCCTAGATAGCGCCTTTTAACCAATCTGGGAACCTCTGCTCCCCCCTGCCCCATTCACATTCCACTCTTTCATTTACAAAGTCAAAGGCTCGGCCTAAGTACCAATTTATAACTAGAGGGGAAGTCTTCAAGCTCTTGAGTTGACATGGATGTTTACTCCCCTTGAGTGGGATCAGGTTTTTTTTGTCTTTGATGTTGTAGTAATTATGCAGAATGGCATTCGTTACCCCCGGATGTACATGCACTCCAATGTTCATAGCAGCAATGTCCATGATAGCCAAGCTGTTGAAGGAACTGACATGCCCTTCAACAGATGAGTGGATAGAGAAGATGTGGTTCATATATACAAGGGAATATTACTCAGCCATGAAAGGATAAATACCCACCATTTGCATCGACATGAATGGAACTGGAGAGGATTAGAAATAGCAATGTGATGTGAGTGATGTAAGTGAAATAAGTAAAGAAAGACAATTATCATATGGTTTCACTCATATATGGAACATAAGGAACAGTGTGGAGGACACAGGGGAAGGGAGGGAAAAATGGGAAGAAATTGGAGAGGGAGACAAACCATGAGAGACTCTGGACTCGAACCAAACTCAGGGTTACAGAAGGGAGGGGGATGGGGTAACCAGGTGATGGGCATTCAGGAGGGCACGTGTGGTGATGAGCACTGGGTGTTATACACAACTGATGAATCACTGAACACTACACCAAAAAATGATGTACTATATACTGCCCAATATAACATAATAAAAAAAATAAAATATCTAAAAAAAAAAAAGTGGATCTCTTAGCAGTTCTGGTATTTTTACTACCAGAGGTGATTAACTCACTCTTGGGGGGAAATATCTTATTTCTTCATTTACCCTTCCTTAAAGTTTTCTTTAAAAACAAAAAATTCTTAAAGAACTATATGAATGGGGCACCTGGGTGGCTCAGTTGGTTAAGCAACTGCCTTTGGCTCAGGTCATGATCCTGGAGTCTTGGGATCGAGTCCCACATTGGGCTCCCTGCTCGGCAGGAGTCTGCTTCTCCCTCTGACCCTCCCCCTTCTCATGCTCTCTCTCTCTCTCAAATAAATAAATAAAATCCTTTAAAAAAAAAAAAAGAACTATATGAATATATTCTGGTTGTAAAAAAATTTTTAAACCCCTCGGGGCACCTGGGTGGCTCAGTCAGTTAAGCATCCCCGGCTCTTAATTTCAGTTTGGGTCATGATCTCAGGGTTCTGAAATGGAGTCCCACATCAGGCTCCACACCCATCAAGGAGTCTGCTGGATTCCCTGTCCCTCTCTTCTTCGCCTTTTGCCCCTCCCCCACTCATGTGTGCATGCTTTCAAATAAATATATACATCTTTTTAAAAAGTTGCTAAAACTCCTTTCTTTTCCTTTCTTACATTTACATGCTTTCTTGTTACCTGCCCCAGTGTGTTAGAAAGACCTGAGTGCTAATTCTTGTTCTGCTACTTAATAATAATGCAACCTTGGGCAAGTTTCTTAATCCCTCATGTCTAACGTGTGGTTGATAATACCTACCTGACTTAGTGTGATGAAAAAGAAGTGGGATAACACACCTGGCACCTCCTTTCTTTTTTCCTTCCCATCAAACCTTTGATATTTTCATGCAACTCCAGGCAGATATGAACAGCGTTTGATTTTCCATTACCACACAATTCATGCTATGCTAAAGTCTCACAGAGGGACAGTAAGACCTCAAGGACAAAGAGCAAATATTAAAACAGGCAAATGTGTCTTTTTCAAGGACGTTTCTTTGGAATTCTCATCACTGTGCATCATTGTCACTGCCCCTGGGCTGAATTAAGGGCAGAAAACTTCAGACACAGATATTAAATGACCTAGTTATCATGGGTATGTTGTAATGTTCCCTTATATAATGCCTACCTCAAGAAGCTTGAAGTCAGGTTACAAAACTGTACATGAACTATTGTAACTATATAAATAAAACTAAAAAATCATGTATAGAAAAAAGACCAGAAAGAAAAGTTGCTAACTGTTGTTTTGGTAAGGTTGTAAAATTATGGGTGATGCTTTCTTTTTTTTTGGTAATGTGGCATTTCCTTATTAATGGAAAAATAATATTTTATGAGAATGATGAAAACTAAAAAAAGAAGCTTGGAATATTCTACATGTAATACAATTAGTTAATCCTTATGATAGCCATATAAGGTGGTATCTTACATCTTACAAAATAACACAAGCCTTCAGCAAGTTCTGTAGTAGATAAAATTGTGTGTGTGTGTGTGTTTAAAGATTCTATTTATTTGACAGAGAAAGAGCAAGAGAGCACAAGCAGGGGGAGCAGCAGAGGGAGAAGCAGGCTCCCCACAGAGCAGAAAGCCTGATGCGGAACTCGATCCCAGGACCCTGGGATCATGACCTGAACTGAAGGCAGACTCAAAACCGACTGAGCCACCCAGGTGCCCCCAAGAAAATGTGTGTTCTGGGTCATCCATCCTCCTAGTTCTTAATCTTAATCTTCTTAATCTTATCCTTATTTATAGTGTTTTTTTTTTTTTCCCCAGATACCTGGTGTCCACTGCTCTTCTCCAACATGTCAAAGGACAATAAAGATTTACTTCTTTAGGGGATTTGCATTTTTATAGTAATCAGTAGTATATACTCTGGAATTAGGAGCATTAGCAAGCAGGTGTTCGAAACATCTGTGAGCCTTGGGACCTGATGGCATCCGGAAATCAGACTTCTGCAAACTTCTGTAGATCAGGGGAGCCTTGATCACAGCTGTTCCCCGGTGCTGACAGATACATGAAAGCTGTTGCCAATTTGTTAACCAGAGGCAATGATACGAATGGAAGATGCAACTGTTCTAAGGGACTCATAAAGGTCTGATTAGCCTAATCTAAGGCATTGCCCAGGCAATTAGGGAGAACATTTTTGGAAAAGCAGACTTCAGAAGCCAAGCAGAGTAGAAGTTTCTACCCTCTACTTACTGCATCTAATCAGATCAGCTCTCATTCTGCACCCAAGCTCCACCGCTGTCAGGCACTGCTTATTCATTCAGATGTAGTCAGGATCAACCACCCCTTCGCTGGGCATAGACAAGTCCTACTTTTGTAGCAGATGGCCTCTAAGATGTATCTACATATAACATAGTTTCATAAAAATATCTGTGTACAGTCTAGTAATGTGCTGTCCAGTAAGGCAGTCACTAGCCTCATGTGGCTATTTAAATTTATTAAAATTAAATAAAAAATCCAGTGTCTCAGATGCACTAGAGCCACATTTCAAGTGCTCAGACGCCACGTGAGGCTAGTGGCTACTGTGTGGGACAGTGCAGATACAGAACATTTCTATCACCCCAAGTTCTACTGGACAGTCTAGAAGGTAACACTTTCAAATTGCATTTTTGTAGAGGCATAGGTCAGCCTGCACTTAAAGGTGTAAAGCACATCCTGCCCACAGGCATATCTGTAATCACTAAATGGTCTTACTGACTTTAGCACTTCTTTCTACTTTCCATCTCTAGATCTTTGCACATACATCACACTCAACACAAACTCTATTTTAGCCTTCCTCCCTCCCTCCTTTTCACTGATAAGGATAATGATTCTTAGTTCCTATAATGCGTGAAAATGCCCAACTCCTTGTTACTAACCAGAGCTATACTGGAAACCTGCCTTGTGTAACAAACAAGCTTGAATCCGAAGAGGAATGTATCTATTTGTGTTGCTGAGTCATTGAATTGACTGAAGGAAAGTCTGTGGGGGGAGAAACGAAGCTGCATACGATCGTTTCTATTAGAGATTTTGCTATTTCGGTGTTCACATGTCAAAATAAGTCACTAGACAAATTGATGGTGGAGCAATTTAGCGCTGGAAAAATGCCTTTCCCAGCAAGATTGGAACTAGTGTTTTTTCTTGAATCGGATTCTCTTTTGTTTCCTTGCCGAAAGATTAATTTTGCCGAATTTTAAGGCTTTAACTCTCCTCTTTAATGAAAGCAAAAATAAATCTCTCCAGTCCAGGCCTTTTTAGCTCCCATACGATTAACACTAAAATGCCTTCATGTTATATTTTTGTCTGGGAAACAGAACTTTTAGACATTCCTGCACCCACGGGATGACTCTGAATCCCGTCAGAGATCAGGAAGAGCATGAAAAAGCCTCGAAGCTTTTGGTTGAAGATACTGGGGAGATGTAAAGCCTTTCCACCCGCTCCCACCGCGTCCCACCCCCTCCCCCCAAACCTAGGACTACTGTTTAGACTGTTCAGCAGTTCGATGCCAACGATTTACAACGGTGAGGAGCGGGGAGCCGGGGCTGGTGAGTAAAGGGGCTGGGCGTGGTCAGGACTCCTAGGTGTCTGACTCACTGCAGAGGAAGTCCTGTATACCTCCCCTCACCTGCCAGGGCAGGTCGTACTGAAAAAGTCCGTTCGCATCTACTCATGTTACAGATGGGCAAACCTAAAATTGAAAAGCCCCTCACAGTGACACAGCAAATAAGCCCTCCACGAATCCATGGGTTCAGCCTGGGCTTCGGACACGCTGCAGCTCTACCTGGGAGGCACGGTTTGTGGATCCGGTGTTTTGAAAGTCCGAGGGCACCTGCGGGGTAGCGTGGTGGGTCGGCGGTCTCGGGGCCGGCAGAAGATGGCCATATCTGTAGCTACTTTGTGGAGTCTCGGACGAACTAGCCTCCCAGAGTTACTAGAAACTGCCTGTACACTGCCCAAGCAAATTCACCCAACAGTTGCCATGAGGTTTATTTTCCCTTTACTCTTTGGTCCCAACTCCTGGGCTCTCCCGTGCTGGATATAAGGTGGGGGTGGGGTGAGAGGCGGTGATTAGTCACTTACTGCAGTCTTCACACCTTTTATATTTGTATTGTCGCCTTGCCTTTAACCCTCTCGCGTCCAGAAAGTACCCTAGTACGTCACCCCTGCGCCTCAGCCCCAACGCTGAAGTGGCGACGAGAGGGGTCGTATATTGTGAAACACATGAGGAGACTCCAGGGGCGCCGGCCCGAGGGGCGCCCAGAAGCGTAGGGGGCGCGCCCCGCGGCTTCGCTCGGCGGTGAACGGAGCAGTGCGCACGCGCTACGCCCGTCGCTCCGCGCGTCCCCCGCCAGCTCCCCCCCCCAGCGCAGCGCTCCTCTTGCGCGGAAGCCCCTCCCCCGCCCCGAGCGGCCCGCCCCCCGCTCGGGAGAGGGCGGTGGGGCGCAGGGAGCGTGCGCGCGGCCCGCCCCGGGCGCGGGCGGGGGGAGAAGGAGGGGCACGCGCGGCGGGCAGCCCGCAGAAGCTGGGAGCCGCGCAGGAGGACGGAGTGCCAGCCGCCGCGGGGCCGAGCCGGTAGGGGGCCGCGGGCCGCGGCGAGGACCTGGGCGGGGGGCGGAGCGGGCGGGACTTGGCTCTGACGCGACTCTGGGGGGGGGGACACTGGCGGGACCCGGCGGCCGGGGCCCCGCGCGACCCTCGTCTCTGGAAACTTTATGCCGGCCCCCACACCTGCTCTCCGGAGGTTCTCGCATCCTCTGGGCGGCCGGGTGGGGCGAGGCCCGGGGCACTCCGCAGCGCCCCCTCCTCGCCGCCCGACCCCCCGCCTCGCCGGCTGTGGGTGCGCGCCCCCCGACTGCGCCCTGGTGCGACCGACGTTCCGGCCCCGCGTACGGGCCCTTGGGCTCCTTGGCCGGCGTCCTGTGGGCTCCCCTCCCCTCCCCTCCCCTCCTCCTTCTTCCTGACCCTCTGCACTCCGGCCGCGCCACGGTCTCTCCACCTCCTCGCCGGCCGTCCTCATCCACTAGCTCCGAGCCTCTCGAGCTGTCGGCGGCCCTTTGCATCTTTCATAGATTTCTGGTGCATTGATAGAAGCAACTTGACTTTCAGCAATGCCAAGTATTCAACTTGAGTGTTTCTCTGCGGTGGTAGATTGGGGTGCACAGTGCTAACGTGTCTCTCTATTTCTCCTAAGTACCCTCGCTTCAAAGCAAGTTGAGTTGTGTGTGAGAGGAGTCGCCTGCTGGAGCTGCCTTAGTGGATTGTATAACTATATTTTATTTAGGTAGATGTTGCCATTGGTACCAGCCAGTGTTATGGTAACTGGGCGTCCCAGAGGCAAGGGAAGGAGGAGTGACTTACAGTTGCAGTTTTACTGTCTAGGGATTAAAAAAGAAACAAACAAACTACCTTGTACTTTTCATCCAGCAGGACCTCAAGGCATTTGGCAAGTGTTACCTAGCCGTTCTTTGTAGTTTTATAGGAGGGGTAGCCAGAGAGCATTGCCGTCCCGTTTTACAGATGTAAAAACAGGGGCAAAGAACCAGGTCCTGATTCCTTACATTTACAGAAGTAAAATGGAATGTTGGAACATCTTCCCTGAGGTGGTACAGATCAGTTAAAAGTCAAAGAGGCTGGGGCCAGGTGTCAGCAGCCCTGTGCTTGAGACTGTCAGCTCTGTCACAAAGTTAAGTGATTCTGGACAAGTCACAGCTGCTCCCTCCATGTTTCCTGTTGTTTAAAATGAGGGGAACAAAGGTGCTGTCTTCTTTGCAAAGTTGTGTGTGTGTGTCTGGAAGCTCCACTCCCTTGAGCTGCATTTGGTGATTGTTAGTTGTTGTGGACCCATAAAGGCACCCATTCTTGGGCTCCCTTTAGAAATGCAGAGAATGAGGTGCCCCCGGAATGAATAACTGTCTCTTCTTTCCTAGGGACACCTGAGAATTCACGTCAGGGACAGGCTGAGGCAGGGACCCTGACCCTGGGTGGGGGAAGAGGGTTGTTGGGTGGAGGTAGGAAGGCGCCCTGCACAGGCGGCTTGACACATGGGCCCTATTCCTGCCTCCAGCTCTGACTCATCTTCTGACGCTTGGGGGAGGAGAAGGTAGTTGCTTGATATTTTTGGCTTTCCCCCATAAAACAGGAGACGGTTTCCTTCATTCCAAGTCGTTTTAACGTCAGTGTCAAACGTGTCTGTGCTGAGTTCTCATCTGAAATCTTTCATATTGGTTGAATACAGGTATGATTTCTGTAATATTCCCTAATAGAACAGCATAAATGTGTATTCATATAAAATATACTGGTCAGGTGTATAAATCCAGGAAGTCCCTTAAAACTTTAGCATGAAAACCTTAACTTTTTTTTTTTTTAAAAACCTTAACATTTTTAAATGATGGTCTTTAGAGAGGAATGTGTGTTTGGGGAATTCCTTTGTATTTGGGATTTGGGTGGATTGAAAATGCTCATTAATAATTCTCTGTAAAACTTAGAACTTTACAGATAATGTTAAAGCCTTCTTTTTACTTTCTTTTCCAAAAGTAACTGCTGTGTGTATCTTTATCGATTCGTGTGTATCCTCTTAGACTTTTCTAAGCATTTTTATAATGTCTGCACAAAGTGATTTTTTAATTGAAATTAATTATAAAATTAACCAGTCCTGTTCGTAGAGATTTGGCTTCTGTTTAGAACAGGTAGCATGCGTTTTAAGTACAGCTGGTTGTAAAGGTTCATTACCTCTGTTGCATAGTAGTATTTCTCAAGATGATGGGCAAATGACCCCTTCTTAAACAGCCTCAGAGCACTTCAATCATTAAGATCCTAGGCGTTACTCTCGGTTAAAAATGAAAACTTTTCCATTTAAAAAAATATCTAGGACTACTAGTGTCTTCATCTTATAAGGAAGCATAAGTGGGAGCAGAAGGCAGGGAGAGTTGCTAAAGCAACAGCACCTGGGTATAAACTTACAGGGTGAGCATTTAAGGTAGTAGCTTTATTTATGAAAGCTGCTGTGAGAAACAGGGAAGTGTTAATGTGGGCGCAGTTCAAATCAGTACTTTTAGGAGACACGTGAGTTCAAACAGAATTCACATCAAGAGTTTATGTATTAGAGGACTTTTGCCATGCTGAAGGCCCAGTGTTGAATATTGGCAGGGAAGGCAGATAAGGTCCCTGAAAACTGATGAAACTGATAAGCTAATAGTGACATTTAGAGAGGAAGTGTTCTTTCCCCACATTGGCCAGAACTGTAATGGTTCTGAATTCCTGGACGTCAACATTTTACTTACTTCTTTATTGTGAATTGTAACACACAGGAAAGCATATAACAAGAAGCACCTTCCTAACATACTTTTCCAAGGACAGCCTCTCCTCTCACCCCAGAAGTAACCTAGCTTCATTTTTGTGGAAATCGCTTCTTTTCTTATCCCTGGTTTTCCCCCTAAATATTAATATCTAAACAAGTTTCATTTTGTCTGTTTTCACCTTTATGCACATGGAATCAAAGTAGGTATCCTTTTAAATACTTTTTTGGGGGGGAGTCAACAACGTATAAGTGTGTGTGTATACATGTGTGTATATAGGAATGTATATACATACACACAGTTTTTTAAAATTCTTGCAGCACGGTATTTTTTAAAGATTCATTCATGTTGTTATTTGTGACTGTAATTAGTTCGTTCTTGTATGAACCTAGCACAAATTACCCATCATCTGCTGATGGATAGCTGGGTCGTTTCTGGTCTGGGGCAGTTAAGAACAGGGCCTACAGGTGTGTTTATCTACAGCTTTACTAGCTGATGCCTCATTTCCAGAGTGGTTGGTACCAATTTACATTCCTCCCGTGGTGTCAGCCTTGAATTTATAATCCACTGTATTTGTTGTTGAACCATAGTATGTTTGGATATCACAGTATGTTTGGATAACCACAGTGTGAATGAATGAAGTGGTCTGATCCCTGGGCCTTTATGTACCAGTGTATTTATATATACTTACAGGTTTAATTGTATGGGTTGGACCAACATACTACCCAAAGGGCAGAGATGGTTTTCCACTCTATTGGGTTGACAAATATTCAAGAAAAATTCTTTTTTTTTTTTTTCAAACAAATGTGTAGTTATAGGAAAATTTAAATATGCAAAGTGAAGAATAAAAGTGTCTAGTTACCTAGAAGTCTTATTTTTTTTAAAGGATTTTTTTTGGGGGGGGGAGGATTTTTTTTTCAAAGCTTTTTTTTTTTTTTCTTTTTTAGTAATCTTTACCCCCAGCATCAGGCATGTACTCACGCCAGCATCAAGAGCTGCGCAGTCTTCCAGCCAGATGCCCCTACCTAAAGCCTCTTAAAGGTTTTGGGTGAATCCTACTTCTGGGGCCGCTTGATGCCTTGATGTGGTGATTTGTGTTGTGCTGGTGAATGCCTGCCGTGTGCCCAGCCCTGAATGTGTAGGCCGGCAGTGCAAATTTGAGTGTGTGCTGTGTACAGGAACCCAGGCCAATCCTTGTTAGAGGACCCTCGGAGGACCCTCCGAGAACACCTGTGTGCACGTGCGGGTCCTTGAGGAGGCGCTGAGCACAGACCAAGAAGGCTCCTCTTTCCCTGGCTTTTCCAAAGGAACCACAGCTTCTTCGCTATGGGAATAAAGTACTCTTTTACAATCTTTAAAACATACTTTCCCCCCAATTTTCCTTAGTGTACCATAGTAGAGGGAGTTAAAACTGGGTTTGAAACAGAATTTCTGCTTTTGAGGAGGCAGTTGCCAGGTTAACTTTAATTGCCTGTGTGTGGTGTTGTAGCTGGATTTAAAGCTAGGTGTGTATGGAGTGTGTGCGGGGAGAGACAGGTGGGAGGAGGGGAGAGAGGGAAGGGAGATAGGAGAGGCAGAGGTGGCGAGGTTATGTCAGGACAGGTATTGGCTGAGTACCTACAGTGCCTGGTATTATTTGCTAACAGTTTGCTTCTATCCTTGTGGTAGAATGTTCTGCAGTTCTGTAGGTTTAGAAAATACCCTCAGGGCTATCCCTTTTCTTAGTTGGAGGGGTAAAGGAAGAATAATCCAAAGAATGTGAGATTTGTAGTTCTTTTTTAATTTCTTCTGTAAGGCATCCTAGAAAATGGTTATATGCTCTGTTTTCCGGCTTTCCATAAATCATGAGTACTTTCTCACTTTTATGTTAAAGTTTTCTTCAGATTCTCTAAAATAGTCATAACTTTAAAACCTACGTATATATAAATTAAAAGTTTAAAGAAAGGATCAAAAGGAGGATCAGAGCCTCTTAATCTGAGTGATTGCAGGGAGAAGTCGTATTTGTGTTCTCTGGTATCCCTTGTGGTGGGCAGTAGTAGTTGGTGGAAGAGCTCCGTATTCCACCTGTTACCAGGAAGGGGGCAAAGTGTGGGTGCTGAGGTCGTGGCCATACTGGCCACACAATGTCACATACGCCCACGGCCCTCCCACCTTGCCACTTGCCGTCCTCGCTCTTAGCACTGACCCAGTTTTAGCCACCTCTACTATGGCACTGACAGTTTGGCCAGCTTTTCCCCCTGTCTTCTCGAAGTCTCTGTGGACAAAGAGGCCCTTTTGAAATTCACATGCAACTGCTGGTCTTAACTTCTGTCTCTGTCCCAGAATAGTTTCAGTATCAAAAGCCTAGGGCAGCGGGTCTTCTTGACTCTTTAGTTCTTTGAGCGTGTGGGTAACACAGAGGACTCTCTAGGTGGAGCATGCTGCTTCTGTTGAACTGGTAAACATTTTTGTGGCAGATAAGAGCACGTGAAGCACCAGTCTTCCTCCACTGAAGAGAGACACCCATGAGGTGAGCTTGCTTGAAGTTTTGAGGAAGTACTACTGGTAAAAATAAAATCCAGGAGAGGACTGTCAGCATTGCAAGTTACACACAAATTTGAAATCAAAATTTATAATTAAGAATTTCACTCATTTAGCTCTTGTGCTGCTCTGGTGTCCTTGCCAAGTTCTCTTACCAAATCAGCTGTGAGTCTGGCTCCCATGTGAGGAGCAGGTGCAGGCCAGAGCCTGGAGGGGGCGTTTGTGTTGACAGCCATTTGTTGTAGTTAATTTTCTTCTATTCCAAATAATTTTTATTTTTAGAAATTTCAATCATATACTGGGGCGCTGCCTGGGTGATTTAGTCTGTTAAGTGTCCAACTCTTGATTTCGGCTCAGGTCATGATCACAGGGTTGTGATATTGAGCCCCATGCTGGGCTCCATGCTAGGCATGGAGCCTGCTTGAGATTCTCTCTCCCTCCCCCTCTTCCCCTGCTCGTGCTCTTTCTCCCTCCCTCTCTCTTTCTGTCTCTAAAAAATAATAATAAATGAATAAATAAATAAATTGCAGTCACATAGGAAATTACAAAGAACAGGGGCGCCTGGGTGGCTCAGTGGATTAAGCCTCTGTCTTCGGCTCGGGTCATGATCCCAGAGTCCTGGGGTCGAGCCCTGCATCGGGCTCTCTGCTTGATAGAGAGCCTGCTTCTCCCTCTCCCTCTGCTCTATCTCTGTCAAATAAATAAATAAAATCTTTAAAAAGAAGTAAGTTACAAAGAACAAATTTTTATCATTACCACCCCAAACTGGTGATACTTTCTCTCTTTTATTTAAAAAAAGCAGGGTGAGGATTATAAAGTTGAATCTTCCTTGGGCCCCTCCCCTTCCTTCCCTACTGAGACAACCATGCCTCATGAATTTGATAGGTTTCTCTCCAGCCCACTTGATTTATTTAAATATCTGTTTATTGTGCATTTTTGATGAATGTCAGAAGGACACAAATCTTTAATAGCCTTTAATTTGCACTGTTATATAAATATGTTGTATTTAGGGGATGGAACTCTTCCAGGGTTAGAGGTCGTACATCATTTCACATGATTCTTGCTAAAAACAGAAGTATTTAATGTTTTACAGAGTTTCAAATACCTGGTTTAAACTTTCAGATAAAGATGATCCAAAATGTAAATTAAGTGAAACTTGTTTTCATATTGGATTATGTCTTATTTTTTTTAAAGATTTTATTTATTTGACAGAGATCACAAGTAGGCAAAGGGGCAGGCAGAGAGGGGGAAGCAGGCTCCTCGCCAAGCAGAGAGCCCGATGCGGGGCTCAGTGCGAGGACCCTGAGACCATGACCTGACCCAAAGGCAGAGGCTTAACCCATTCCTGGTTTATGTCTTTTTGTTTGTTTGTTTGCTTTTTTTTTTTTTTTAAATGGAGCCCAGTATGGGGCTTGAACTCACAATCCTGAGATCAAGACTTAAGCTGAGATCAAGAGTCGGATGCCTAACTGACTGAGCCATGCAGGTGCCCCAGTACTGGATTATGTCTTAAGTCTAAGAAACTACTGTATTATTTTGTTTAAAAATAATTTTTAAAAATGTATATTTGTGGAGTTTTTCACTTATTCTCCTACAAATTACAGTAAATAATATTTATCTTTTCCACAGTAGCTTAATCTTATTTTTTAAAGTAGGCCCCATGCCCAGCATGTGACTTGAACTCAGGACCCTGAGATCAAGACCTGAGCTGAAATCAAGAGTCGGACACTTAACTATCTTAGCTGTCCAGGTGCCCCTTAATATTATTTTAAATTCCTTTTGCAGAGATGCTTGCTAGAAATATAAATTCTTGGGCCTTTGTCCCCGGAAATCCTGATTATTAGGTCCGAGGTGGGGCCTAGGAATGTGCATCTTTTTTTTTTTTTTAAAGATTTTATTTATTTATTTGACAGAGAGAGATCACAAGTAGGCAGAGAGGCAGGTAGAGAGAGAGGAGGAAGCAGGGCTCCCCGCTGAGCAGAGAGCCCGATGCGGGGCTCGATCCCAGGACCCTGAGATCATGACCTGAGCCGAAGGCAGAGGCTTAACCCACTGAGCCACCCAGGCGCCCCTAGGAATGTGCATCTTAACCAGCAGCTCGTGTGATTCTCATGCAGTGGTTATTAGGTCCACACTTTGAAAATATTCCTTTGCCATAGGATGATGGCTTTGGAACATAATTTCAACCATATGTTTTCTGTAAAGGGCCAGGTAGTAAATATTTTAGGCTCTGGGGCCAAACAGTTTCTGCCGGGACTACTTAACTACCTTCACAGCAAGAAAGTAGCCATCATTAATGTGTAACCAGTGAATGCAGCTGTGTGTTACAATAGAGCTTCGTTCAGGAACACTGTCATTTTAATTCCATACAGTTTTTATATGCCATGAAGTGTACTGTTCTTGTGATTTAATTTTTAGCCATTCCAAGCTCATGGGCTGTATGAAAACACGTGGCGGGCTAGACATGTGTGCCTACCGTGGTTTGCCAGCCCCTGATGTGTACCAGGGTAGAGTGAGGTTTGCTGGCTACGACCACATTTTCTCACAGCATGTGAGTAACAGTGATACAATCTGTATAAATTATGCTAATATAGTAACATAAAGAATTGTCATAAAGAATTATGTGTATTGTCTTATTGTATTAGACTATTTCTTCAGGAGACAGTGAAAGACAAGGGAATAACTTCAGGAATCTCTGCCTTTGCACTGCCATTTAGTTAAAAACTTGATTCCTCCCTTTGCTTTGGGGGGCCCAGGCGCCCAGTTGGCCTCAGAGCATGGTAGGGCTGCTGTCCCAGCAGGGAAAGGGCACGGAGCTTCGTCAGGGTCCCTCTTTCTAGTTAATTCAGGAGACTCACCTGGTTATCTTACTCTGCTCAGAAACTTTCATGGGTAATTAGATGTTTTTGATTTATAAAGACAAATGGGAAATTAATTTATCAATACTTTATAAATGAAGTTACTTTGCTATGAAATCACCAAAAATGTGGAATTGGGTCATGGGTATGATACAGAAATCCTTGTAGGAGAAGGTTGAGGCTCACTGGGGTTTATGGGTGTGGACGCGCGCAGACAGTAGAGTAAGCGATTGAAGGTTGTCAGCTAATCACTGTTGAGCTCTTAGTCCTCTGAACTTTAAGGAAGACAAAAAGGAATTTATAAAGTCATAACGAACTTTTAAGAGATCTCATTTATTTAAAAAATCTGCATTTTCTGAGATTTCATAGTCTTGCCTCTCAGAGGGTGGTAGTGACTTTGGCAGTTTTGAGGCACATTTTTTATCTATTTTGGGTTTAATTGTTGTGTGTGGTTTTTAAAGTACTCCGCCTCTTGATGTTCTGACCTATATAAATCAAAGTTCACTGCTTAACCAAGAATCTATGATTCATATTTAATTTTTACCACTCCTTGAAGATTTTGAAGTATTTACATAGGCTCTGGCACAAATTGGTTTTTAGTTGTCACCAAACAAATTCAAATGTGATTGTGGGATTTTGCCAGCATTTTCTTGGTTTAGGCTTATCAGATTTTTCATTCCCTAAGACCATCTCATACCACATAGCAGTTTAGGAGTTTTTAGATTCCTATCCCCATTATAGATAAAGCACAATGAGATTGACCTTGTGTGCCTTAATTTCTTTTCTTTGCAATTTTTGTTTTCTTCCTCAATGAAATGGGGACATTTTGGTAGTTTTTCGATGAGTTGACCTGTCGTGGTCAGATTGTATGACTAATCAACAAATGTACAACTCATGGAAAAGGGGTTCTGGTCCCAGTGGGGTTCCTACTTTTTTTTCTATGTAGAGACTGGGAAGGCCTCTTCACCTCTGTTACCTCTGATTGCTCATCCTGGGACCATGACAGCAGAGCAGTACTGATCCACGTGAGGCTGAGTGTGCTCATGGAGCTTCAGCAAAATAGGCACTCGAGTTTTTGTTTTTGTTTTTGTTTTTTCCAGCAAGTCCAGTGGGACAGAACAAGGCTAATTGATAGCGATGCTTCTCCACTTTCCTGCAATGTTGTTCACTGTGGAATCCTATTCCATAGGTCTGGGATGGGGCCCGAGATAATGCATTTCTTTCAAGCTCCGGGTTGATGCTGCTGCGTCTTGGATCACACTGGGAGTAGTGAGGGGTTATAGAAAACGGTTTGTGTTCTCTATTTGGAATCTGAAAGTCAGAAAGCTCTTGAATGTCAAGAATGACAGTATGTCTTTTTTTTTTTTTTTTTTTAAAGATTTTATTTATTTGACAGAGATCACAAGCAGGCAGAGAGGCAGGCAGAGAGAGAGAGGATGGGAAGCAGGCTCCCTGCTGGGCAGAGAGCCCGATGCGGGGCTCGATCCCAGGACCCTGGGATCATGACCCGAGCCGAAGGCAGAGGCTTTAACCTACTGAGCCACCCAGGCACCCCTACAGTATGACTTTTTAAAAAAAAATTTTTTTTGCCCTTAAAAATTTTTAATAAAGATTTTATTTATTTGAGACATTTATTATTTAAAAATTTTTAATAAAGATTTTATTTATTTATTTATTTATTTATTTGCAGAGGGGGCATGGCAGAGGAAGAGAGAGAAATAGACTCCCCGCAGGGAGTCCCACAAGGGGCTCAATCCCATGACCTGAGCTGAAGACAGACAGTTAATTGACTGAGCCTCCCATAAATGGCAGTATGTTTTAAATGCACTGGAGAAAAAGCATGATAGTATCATCTATGAGACTCCTCCCTGAGAAACAGACAGCTCTGTTTTTCAGCCCCATTGACTGTTTTACTTTGCTTCTAGCCTGTGCTTTCTCTGAATTGCTAATGTACCCACTGTTTGCACCACTCATTTGAGTCACTTAATGTTAGTCGATCTCCCATTGTTATTTGTTATTCAGCTTTTGTATAGTGTATCTTGTTATCAATTTAGGGTGATAAAATGCTAGCACAGGGTGATGGTTTATGTTCTACCTTTAGAGCCCTGTTCTAGCTATTACTGCATAGCACACCATTCCAAACTCAGTGGTGTAAAAATAACCATTTTTATTTTGCTCACAGATTCCTGTAGAGGTCAGGAATTTGGACCTAATGTAGTGGGGACAACTTGTCTTTGCTCCACAATGTCTGGGGCCAGTGGTGGGACAGTCAAAGACTGTAGGTGACTTGATGGCTGGGAGCTAGAATCATCTATTTGTCTTTACTCACATATTTTGTAGTTGATCCTGGCTACCCACTGGGGCCTCAGCTGGGCTGCTCTCTGGAGCACCTGCATCTGACCTCACCCCATGGTAACTCTGTTGAACTTCCTCACAGCATAGCAGCCGGGCTCTAAGAGTAAGTCCCAAGACAGCAAGGTAGAAGTGTGTGACATGTTTATAATCTAGCCTCAGAAGCATTATTTCTGCTGTACTCTTTGGTGGAGTTGGTCACATTGTAAGGTCAAGTGGGATGGGAGATATTGTGGTCATTTGTGGCGAAGACCTTTTCCCACAATCCCCACATCACTTAGAGTAGTGTTGAACACATGGCATGAACTCAGTGAAGACTGTTGTGTGAATGAGTGGCCAGTAGTTTTAGTACCTAGGTGGGTGAGGACCAAATTAAAAAATACAGTTCCAGATATGAACAGATTACCCCCTGATACCCAAATAAATATGTGCTTTCACCTTTTAGAGTTATTAACAGTCTCTTCTCAGTATTCTACTCATTCTATTTCCAACATGGGAATCTCTGAACTTATTATATGGAAGTAAACTTGTTGAAGTCTATGCTTCTATATATGTCACCATAGGGCCATACTTTGTTCCTTGCTCTCATCAGGTGGACTGCCCGTGTCATTCTTTGGACTGTGAGGTGTTCTTCATCCCACAGCTCGTTAGTCTTAAAATGACTGTACTTTGTTAGGCTCAGCTGATGGGATGGTGGTGCACATGAGGACACTGAGGACCAGTCCGGTCACAACTACACAGGCAGTTGCTGTACAGCATGTTGTGTGTCACCATGTGGAATATCTGTGGCCAGACCAGAATGGTGACTCTGTCCTTAGCTTTATTTGTATTATGTGTGTTTATCCTCATCCCAGGACCTCTTCATATCAGTTCACTTATGTGGTGGGAAAAGCAACAACAACCCCTCCTACAGAAGTAAGATGTTGAGGTGTTTTAGCCAAATTTTAAAGCTTTCCAGAAAAGCAAGAACAATTTGCATCTTTTCATTTTAATACAAATATAACTCAACATTTGTTTGAATTTTTTTTTTTAAGATTTTATTTGTTCAGAGAGAGAGGGCATAAGCAGGGGGAGCTGCAGGTAGAGGTAGAAGGTGAAACAGACTCCCTGCTGAGCAAGGAGCCCTGGGACTCGATCCCAGGACCCTGAGATCCCAACCCGAGCTGAAGGCAGATGCCCAACTGACTGAGCCACTCAGGTGTCCCTATGAGTTTTATTTTTAAGAGTGTTTTAATTTTTTCCCCAATGGAACATATTTCTGATTTAATAATGAAAATTAATGAGAAAAGTATCATTTATTTATGGCAATGTAGGCTAACATGCTTCTATTTTAACCCACTGAGCCATCCAGGCGCCCCTAACATGCTTCTATTTTAAAAAGGGTGACTTTATCTAGTTCTTAAGAAAAACCTTATTTAACGGGAAGAGAAAATGTGATTATATAGGCTTTTCAGGTATTAAAAAAATAACAGTGTAGGCCTCAAGTATATACTGTGTCCTTCTGAAATTGCTACAGCTAAAAATAATTTAGGTCATTTTACACGGTCATGTCTAGCATCGTTATGGCCATTTTCTGCATATTCAGTGTGAGAAGAGAGAAAGCAGTAGGTAGAATTTCAGTTTCAAACTGTCTATTTTTAGTGGTCATTTGCTATGATTAAAAAAAAAAGAAAACTAGCCTCCATGGCACTGGGATGGATGCTCTGAGGGCATCGTGACACCAGCTAGCAGTTCCAAGGCTGCTCCCGTACGGATGCCAGTGCTAACTCAAAGCCGGTGTCCACATCCCAGGGCTTCTGCAGTGCAGGGAGCAGTCATGTGTTACCAGCTTCTGCATCGAGATTACGGGCCACCTGGACGGACACTAATCCTGCATTTTTCCTTAGCACTTTCATCATCTGCAAGATGTTTCTTAGAACTTGGGGGAAAAAAGTACCTCTCTGGGGTTGGTTTAGGCCAGCTCCTCCTTTTTGTCTTGCAGCCCACCCCATCCCATCTCCATTCTCCTGGCCAGGAAAGTGTTTTTCCCTCCAAGTAGTAAATGCAGCTGCCAGAGCAGCTTGGAAGAACTGAGTTGACCACCATGGACAGCGACATGAACTTTCCTTGGCGCTGCCTCTGGTCATCTCGGAGACACATGTGCTGCCCTGGGAGTGGCAAGTTCACTCAGAGAGTACTTTGCTGTCTTGGAGCCCTCAAACATGCCTCAGTCTTTTACTCCGCTAATACAGTCCCCTCTTCTGTCCTCTAGTACACATTGACTAAGACGATTTGATGCACCTGGGAGGTCATACACATGTATTCTTTCCTTCTTTATGATCAGAATCTCCTGGTCCTGGCACTGGAGCACACTAGGGCTTCTTGTGCCTACCGTGGAACCACCCCTTGCTGAGGTCCCTCTGCTCTTAGGGGGGCCTGTGTCCTGGATGGTATACAGGTCTGTGGCAATATTTCCCTATTCTGGGCGACAGGAGAAACTGAGTAGCTGAGCCCATTTGGGCTTTTCTTTAAGCAGCATTCAGCCCCATGTTTCTTGGCAGATTGAAGAGCCCTTTCCCGCACTGAAGGTGCTGGCTGCTGGTGTCACAGTGCCGCAAGGCAGGCAGTGAGGACACAGCCAGTCCCCACAGTCATGCTGAAAAGCAGCGTGTGGGCTTGAGCTAGGAGCCCAGACACCTTGGGTCTTTTTCTGGTTCTGTCACAGATCTTCTCTGAGTGGAAATCATCTCACTCTTTCTGAACCTTATAGTTTCTGATCTGTAAAAGGGGTCAGGAGTGTTTGTCAGAGGAGCATCGCTAATATCTGTGCCCTCTGCGTGCTCTCTGGCAGACGCTGTAGTTCGAAGCCGCGGAGCCAGCTCCGACAATTTGCAGCAGGATTGTTGGCACGAGACTGACTAGCAGCAGCAGGGAGGGAGCATCATGTCTGTCTCACTTGGATTCTGCCCTGAGGACTCACAGTCTGTTTTCTCTGCAGTACCAAGTACCTTATCACTGCCCAACAGAGGAGAGTTAGCAGAGTAAGTTAGGCTTCCGGGCCATCCGTTAGTCACCCCTGATGAAGACACTTCGGCTTCAAAGACCAATGAGTTTGGGACCTTCACCTCAGGAGGGCAAGTGGCCTCCCAGACAGAAAGATAATTTGGGAGACCACAAGGCTGAGTTATACTATTAGTTAGACAGTGACTCAATAACCTGGTTGGAAATTTCTTTTTTTTTTTTTTTTTAAGATTTTATTTATTTATTTGTCAGAGAGGAGCGAGAGTGAGCACAGGCAGACAGAGTGGCAGGCAGAGGCAGAGGGAGAAGCAGGCTCCCCTCCAAGCAAGGAGCCCGATGTGGGACTCGGTCCCAGGATACCGGGATCATGACCCGAGCCGAAGGCAGCTGCTTAACCAACTGAGCCACGCAGGCATCCCAACCTGGTTAGAAATTTGATCAGCATCTTCCAGATTTTCCAGTAAGGAGGGAGTTCTCACCAGCAGTTTGAGAGCCCAATTTTGTGTTTATCAGTGACTTTGCCTTTTTTTTTTTTTTTTAAGACTTTATTTATCTGACAGAGAGAGATCACAAGTAGGCAGAGAGGCAGGCAGAGAGAGGGAGGGAAGCAGGCTCCCTGCTGAGCAGAGAGCCCGATGCGGGGCTCGATCCCAGGACCCTGAGATCATGACCTGAGCTAAAGGCAGAGGCTTTAACCCACTGAGCCACCCAGGCACCCCTATCAGTGACTTTGCTTTTAAAATCACTAGGATTGTGCCAGGGAAAGACTTGGAAGTGGCATGAGACTGTGCTCTGCGGCAGGACCGGATGTTCTCCTCTATAAGTTCTGCCCATTTCCACTTCCATCTAACACACACATCTGCACACATCTCCTTAGGTGACCGCTTCCTCTTCCTCTTCCTGGTGCGATTTCACCTAGATACTGTGGTGTGCAGCTGTCCGATGCAGGTCCCCAGAGAAGGCTCTAGCCTTGGGTGAGGCAGCACCCCTCAGACAAGGGCCGACTCTGGGGAGGACTCTGAGTGCCT
Source organism: Lutra lutra (assembly GCF_902655055.1). Classification (NCBI taxonomy): domain Eukaryota; kingdom Metazoa; phylum Chordata; class Mammalia; order Carnivora; family Mustelidae; genus Lutra; species Lutra lutra. The sequence goes on from NC_062293.1 coordinate 37,148,813, forward strand.
CAGTCTTGAAGCAGGGAACTGGTGGCTCACCCTAGCATCGACCTCTTCAGTGATTCTCAAAGTGTGTCCTCTGGCAGCATCACCTCAGAAATGCCAGTTCTTGAGTTCCGCTCTGAAACTCTTAGGGTGTGGTTCAGAAATTTGTTTTAACAAGACTCTGATGCATGCTAAAGTTTGAGAACCACTGCATTATGAAGCTATTACTGTTTCATTTATTTTTTTATTGAGGTGTAGTTGATGTATAACATGTTTCAGGTATACAACATAATGATCTGATACTTACATTAACACGAAATGATCATCACAATAAGTCCAGTAATATCCATCACTATATAATTACCAATGTTTTTTGTAATGAGAACTTCTAATATATTTTCTTAGCAGCTTTCAGATATGCAATACAGTAATATTAACTTGTACATTACATCCCTGTGATTTATTTTACGACTGTAAGTTTGTGTCTTTTGACCTCGTTTGCCCTTTTAGTGCCCGCTCCACCACCTCTGGCAACTGCCAGTTTGTTCTCTGTATTGGTGAGCTCATTTTCATTTTCTTTTTAGATTCCACACATAACTGATAGAATATTTTTGTCTTTTTCTCTCTGACTTATTTCACTTAGAAAAATGCCCTCAAGATCTGTTCATGTTATCTCAATGTAAGATTTTCTTTATGACTGAATAACATTCCATTGTGTTTATATGCACATTTTCTTATCTGTTCCATCTATCAGTGGCCCTTAGGTGTTTCCATGTTTTGGCAGTGAACATGGGGGTGCATTTTTTTTTTCAAGTTAGTGTTTTTGTTTTCTTCAGATAAGTACAGGGCTGTGCATTGCTGGATCATATGGTGGTAGGGTTTTGTTTTGTTTTCAGTAATCTCTACCCTCAGTGTGGGGCTTGAACTCCTGACTCCAAGATCAAAAGTTACATGTACTACCAACTGAGCCAGCCAGGCACCCCTGGTAGTTCTATTTTTAATTTCTTGAGCAACCTCCATATTCTTTTCAGCAGCGGCTGCACCAGTTTCCATTGCTGCCAGCAGTGCAGGGGGGTTTCTTTTTCTCCACAGTCTTGCCAACAGTTGTTGTTATTTCTTGTCTTTTTGTAACAGTTGTTGTAACAGGTATACAGTGATATCTCACTGTGGTGTAATGCACTGATTTAAAGATGTTGAACTGGGGCGCCTGGGTGGCTCAGTGGTTAAAGCCTCTGCCTTCGGCTCGGGTTGTAATCTTGGGGTCCTGGGATCGAGTCCCGCATCGGGCTTTCTGCTCACTGGGAGCCTGCCTCCTCCTCCTCTCTCTCTCTGCCTGCCTCTCTGCCTACTTGTGATCTGTCTGTCAAATAAATAAAAAAAAATCTTTAAAAAAAAAGAAAAAAAATTCTTTAAAGATGTTGAACCATTCCTGCATCCCTGGAACAAATCCCACTTGATTGTAATGTATGCATCTTTTGATGTATTGTCGAATTTGCTAATGTTTTGTTGAGGATTTTTGCGTAATGTTCATCAGGGATACTGACCTGTAATTTTCTTGTGTCCTTGTCTGGTTTTAGTATCAACAGAATCCTGACCGTGTGAAATGAGTTTGGAAGTGTTCCCTCCTTTTTTATGTTCTTGAAGACTTTAGAAAGGTAGTATTAATTCTTCTTTAAATGTCTGGTAGAATTCACCAGTGAAGCTGAGTGGTCCTGGATTTTTGTTTGTTGGAAGGTTTTTGATTTCTGATGCAGTGTTCTTACTAGTTGTTGGTCTGTTCTATTTCTTCATGATTCATTCTTGGCAGATTGTATGTTTCTAGGAATTTGTCCATTTCTTTTGTCACATTTGTTGGTATATAATTGTTTATAGTAGTCTCTTATCCTTGGTATTTCTTTGTGGTATTGGTCATGACTTCTCTTCTTGCATTTCTGCTTTTATTAATTTGAGTCCTTTTTTTTCCCTTGGTAAGCCTAGCCAAAGGTTGTCAATTTTATCTTTTCAGAGAACCAACTCCTAGTTTCATTGATCTTTCCTAGTGTGTTTTTAGTCTCTATTTTATTTATTTTTACTTTGACCTTTGTTATCTCCTTCCTTCTAACTTTGCTTCATTTGTTTCTTTTTCTATTTCCTTAAGGTTTAAAGTTAAATCCTTTGAGAGGCTTTTTTTTTTTTTTTTGTAAGATTTTATTTATTTGACAGAGACACAGTGGGAGAGGGAACACAAGCAGGGGGAGTGGGAGAGGGAGAAGCAGGCTTCCCGCCAAGCAGGGAGCCCGATGTGGGGCTCGATCCCAGGACGCTGGAATCATGACCTGAGCCAAAGGCAGATGCTTAACGACTCAGCCACCCAGGCGCCCCTTGAGAGCTTTCTTGATTCTTGTTGTAGACATTTATGATTGTAGCTTTCCTTCTCAGAACCACTCTTGCTGCATCCCGTGAGTTTTGGTATACTCTATTTCCATTTTCCTTTGTCTCAAGGTAGTTTTTGATTTCTTCTCTGAGTCACTGGTTGTTCAGTAGCATATTGTTTAACCTCCACATACTTGTTAATTTTCCAGTTTTCTTCCTGTAATTGATTTCTGGTTTCATACCACTATGGTTGGAAAAGATGCTAGGTATCTAACTTCAGGTATCACCTCAGTCTTCTTAAATTTATTAAGACTTGTTTTGTGGCCTTATAATCTGTCCTGGAGAATGTTCCATGTACGCTTGAGAATATGTATTCTCTTGCTTCTAGATGGAATGTTTTGTATGTTAAGTCCATCTGGTCTAAGGTGTTGTTTAAGACCGATGTTTCCTTATTGATTTTCTGACTTGGATGATCTTTCCATTGCTGGTGTTAAAGTCCCCTATTATTACTGTATCGCTCTCTATTTCTTCCTTTAGGTCTGTTAATATTGCTTTATATATTTAGGTGCCCTGATGCTGGGTGCATAATTTTTTTAAAAAGTTTTGTTTATTAAAAGATTTTATTTACATATTTGACACAGAGTACAAGCAGGACGGGCGTCAGGGAGAGGGAGAAGGAGGCTCCCTGCTGGGTAAGGACCCCCCCCCCCCTGCCCGCCCCCACAATGCAGGGCTCCATCCCAAGACCCTGGGATCATGACCTGAGCCGAAGGCAGCAGCTTGACATACTGATCCACCTAGTCACCGTGTAAAAATATTTTTAAGTAATCTCTACACCAGCGTGGGGCTTGAACTCACTACCCTGAGATCAAGAGTCACTCTGCCGACTGAGCCAGCCAGGCACCTGTTTGGCTCATAATTATTTGCAAATGTTATATCCTCTTGTTAAATTGAGCCATTTATCGTTATGTCATGCCTGCCTTGTCTCTTATTAGTCTTCATTTTAAAGTCTTTTTTGTCTGATGTAAATATAGTTACTCCAGCTTTCTTCTGGTTTCCATTTACATGTAATATCTTCCTCTGTACCATCACTTTCGGTCTGCGTGTGTCCTTACATCTGAAGTGAGTCTCTTGTAGGCAACATATAGATGGGTCTTCTTTCATTCAGCCATTTTATTGTTAGTTCGAAGCATTTAGTCCATTTACATTTAAAGTAATTAGTGATAGGTACATACTTATTGCCATTTTTTCATTGTTTTCTGGCAGTTTTGTAATTCCTCTTGCTTTCTTCTCTTGCTCTGTGATTTGATTTTGTGGTACGCTTAGATTCCTTTATCTTCTGTGTACCTATTGTAGGCTTTTGCTTTGTGGTTACCTTGAGGTTTACATGTAACAAGTTATAAGAATCTTTTTTTTTTTTTAAAGATTTTATTTATTTATTTGACAGAGAGAGATCACAAGCAGGCAGAGAGGCAGGCAGAGAGACAGGAGGAAGCAGGCTCCCTGCTGAGCAGAGAGCCCGATGCGGGACTCGATCCCAGGACTCCGAGATCATGACCTGAGCCGAAGGCAGCGCCCCAACCCACTGAGCCACCCAGGCGCCCTATAAGAATCTATTTTAAGTTGGTAACCTAAGTTTGAATATATTCTAAAGCTCTATAGTTTTACATACATCCCTGATTTTGTTTCTGATGTCCCATTTTTTTAAGATTTTATTTATTTGAGAGGGAGTAAGTAGAGTGGGGGCAGGGGAGGGAGGGCAGAAGGAGAGGAAGAATCAGGCTCCCCACTGAGCAGGGAACCAGATTCAGGGCTTGATCGTAACCTGAAGCAAAAGCAGACACTTAACTGAGCAAGCCATCCAGGCGCCCTATTAAGTTACTTTTTAGAGAGTGCATGTGTGAGTGTGGTGAGGGGGAGAGGAGAAGCATACTCCCTAATGAGTGTGGAGTCCAACTCAGAGCTTGATCTCAAAACCTTGAGACCATGACCTGAGCTGAGACCAAGAGTCATGTGCTTAATGGATTAAGCCACGCAGGTGCCCTTTTGATATCCTATTTTACATCTTTTTGTCTTGTATATCCCTTGACTAGTTATTGTAGTTATAGTTATTTTTATTACTTCTGCCTTTTAAGATTTTAGTTGTCGGGGCACCTGGGTGGCTCAGTCATTAAGCATCTGCCTTCTGCTCGGGTCATGATCCCACGATCCTGGGATTGAGCCCCACATCAGGCTCCAGGCTCAGCAGGGAGCCTGCCTCTCCCTCTCCTATTCCCCCTGCTTGTGTTCCCTCTCTTGCTGTGTCTTTCTCTGTCAAATAAATAAAATCTTAAAAAAAAAAAAAAAAGATTTTATTTGTCAGAGCACGAGCAGGGGTAAGGGCATGGGGGGAGAGAGAAGCAGACTCCCTGCTGAGCAAGGAGCCCAATGCAGGACTCTATCCCAGGACCCTGGGATCCTGACCTGAGCTGAAGACACCCCCTTAATTGGGCCACCAGGCATCCCTCTGGTAGCTTTATAAGTGATTAATCTATCACCTTTTTATATTCTAAATTTGACTATATTTACTTTAACCAGTGAGATTATCCTTTTGTGTGTTTTCCTGTTACTAATTAGCACCCTTTCTTTTCAGCTTCAAGAAATGCCTTTAACATTTTTTGCAAGGCCAGTTTAGTGCTGATGAACTCCTGTAGTTTAAAACTCTTTCTCCTTCACTCCTGCATGATGGCTTTGCTGGGTGGAGTGTTCTTCGAAGTGTTTTCTTTCACTGCCTTGAATATGTTGTGCCGCTCCCTGTGGGCCTGCAGAGTCACTCCTCAAAAATCGGGTAGTTTTATGTGGGGGAGGGAGGGTTCCCTTGTACGTAACAAGTTATTTTTCTCTTGCTGCTTCCAAGAGTCTCTCTTTGTCTTTTAACATTTTAACAGTTTAATTATGATGTGTTTTAGTGTGGGTCCCTTCAGGTTCATCTTATTTGGAACTCTCTGAGCTTCCCTGGGTGTCTGTTTCCTTTGCCAGCCAGGTTAGGGAAGCTTTCAGCCATCCTTTCTCCTCTCCTCCTGGGACCTCTTTAATGTGAATGTTGGTCCTTTTGATGTCCCGTAAGTACCTTAAGCTGTCTTCACGTTATTCTTTTGTTGTTCTGTTGTTCTTTTATTGTGTCAGGTAGTTTTGCTGAAACCCTCTAGTTGATTTTTCAGTTCAGTTAGTGTGTTCTTTAGCTCTCTGATTTCTTTGGTACTTTCTTATATTTTCTATCTGTTGAAGCTCTCACTGTATTCACCCTTCTCCCAAGTTCAGTGAGCATCTTTATGACCATTATTTTGAACTCCTCAGGTAAATCACTTATCTCCGTTTAAGGACTTCTGAGATTTTATCTTGCTCTTTCATTTGGAACACGTTTTTCTGTTTCTTCATCTTCCTCTACTTGGTGTTGGTTTCTGTGCATTAGACAAAACAGCCACCTCTCCCAGTCTTGAAGGAGTGGCCTCAGGTAGAAGATGAACCTTATTGTTCAGTACTGCCTTTGTTTTGGTTTTCTCTAGAAACTTTGTGACTGTCCAAGCAGCCTATTTTTAATGGCTTCCAGTTGTTTCACATGTGACAAGGCCTGTCAGTGAGGATCTCACTTAGCAGCTTTTAACATATGCACATAAACAGTCCTGTGGGGCTGCAAGTGTGAGTCTCATTGGCCAGCAGAGCCTGGTCATCTAGAGGTGTCTCCTGGGCAGCAGTCGTAAAAATCAGGATACCAGATGGGTGCACAATTTCCTTTCCAGGAGCTACTGGAGACTTGGAGTGGGACAGAGGGAAAGCACAAAGATGGCATCCCCTGGCTTTGGTCCCTGGAGTGAACCTAAGTGGGCCCCCAGACGTGTGCCAAGGCAGAAGCGTGCCCCTGATGCTAAAGCTCCAGGACAAGCAGTAGTCTTTTTCACAGAAAAGGTCTGTTTCAGTTGGCTGGCTGTGCAGTGCCCTTGGGGTGGTAGCCAGTGAGAACAGTCTCTTCATTTGTTAGTCTCATGTGCCCTGGGACACCAGCCTTGCTGACCCCCAGGGCTGACAGTCAGTGGGTGGGCCCTGGGTGGCAGCCACCAAAACCAGGGCACAGACACATGGGGAAGCTCCACTCTGGGAAATACTGGCTTTCTGGAGAGGACTGCAGTGGATGCTTACATCCCTGTGTGTTTAGTTCGAAGCCTGCCCCTCAGGCCCCATACTAGAACTATTTTTAAAGCTTTTAATAAATGTTAAATATGAACATGCCCTAGGATCCAGCCCTTCCACTCCTAGGTATTTAACCAAGAGAAAGGAAGGTGTGTGTCCACACAGATACTATACATGAATGCTTTCCGTCATGTTATGCATCAGCTTTCCCAGTAATGGCCTTAAACTACAAGCAGCCCGATTTCCATCAGGAAGTGAATAACCCGTGGTGGATGTGGGCCAGGGAGTAGTACTCAGCAACGAAAAGGAGCCGACTAGTGGCTGTGTGCAGCAGCACAGGGCAGTGTCAGAATAATTATGCTCAGTGAGAGCCGGGCCCAAACCAAATTCCTATGTGAGGATTCCGATGTAGAAAGTCTAGGAAATGTAAAAATATGACAGAACATCAATGGTTGCTTGGCAGTGGGGCTAGAAGGTGAGGGAGGGATGAATTAAAGGAGCATGAGGAAATCCGGAGGTGGGGAGGGATAGATTTATCATGTCGAGTCACTGTGTGTCGAGCGCATGCGCATAATTCAACACTCATCAAGACGGACGTTTGGTCAGGTGGTGTATGAGCTCCTACGTCAGTCACGTCTCACCAGGCCTGTAAAAAATCTGTGTGTTTGAGTGTGATGGTTACCTGGGAGAAGCGGAGGGGTGGGTAGGGGAGGAACACATTTTCGGACGCTTACATAAACAAAAAGCTAAGAGATCCCGTGTGGAAGGAGGATGCACTCCCTGAGTGCCGTCCGCCGCCGCTCTGGTAGTTGGCGCCCGTGGAGCTCCCCCTGTGTCTGGCCGCTGAGCCTCCTGAGCCATCTGTCCTGCTGCAGGGCCGTCCACCCTGCTGGGTGGACTGAGGGCACCTGGAAGACACTCTAGCTTGTTCTGCATCCTTCTCGGGCTCTGTGAGCAGTGTCTTACTGCATTTCCTTTGAAAAATGTGTCTTTCTTATGGCCAGAACTGTACTTAGAGTTGTTACACTATGAGTTAACACAAAGATGAGACTCAGGTTGATACTGCTTACTGGCACATTCTTTAGTTAGCCTGCTTTCCACTTGCTAGTTTTATTCCAGTCAAATGCAGTTTAGTAATAAAACCCAGGAGGAATGCTTTAGAATTTCCTGATTGCCCACATTGTTGCCTCCTTGTCTTTCTGCAGATCTGATTTGTAGCCACTGTGATCAGCACTCCCAATTAGGACTTTCCAGATCCTGACCCAGGACTGCGGAGTAACCAGATTCCTCACAAGTGAGTTGGCTCCTGCACCACCTTTGTCTGTGGCACTGAGGGTGTTCTTGTCCAACTGCAGTCATTTAGGGGGCCCCTACGGCACCCTGGGTGGGAAGGACCACATTGCCCAGCAGGCCCAGACTGTGCAACAGTGTGAGGAAGTGATTGGTCTAAAATCTCAGGAAACCAGTATTTTCTATTTTGTTACTGGTGTCCTATATAGACATTATTAAAGATAGATCTTCAAATATTAAATTGAATTTTAATTCCAACATGCATCTGAAGCTAATGGAATTTGTCCTGAACTGAGAATTTCATGAGGAAGGTAATGGTTTCGTTTAACCACACCCAGGTTAACTAAAATGCTCATGAACTTAGACTAATGTATTTTTAAAGATTTTATTATTTATTAATAAAGTAAATTAGATTTATTAGATTTTATTAGCAAGAGCATGTATGTATGAGTGGAGGGAGGGGCAGAGGGAGAAGTAGGCTTCTTGCTAAACAGGAGACCCTGGGATCATGACTTGAACTGAAAGCAGATGCTTGACTGCGCCATCCAGGTGCCCCTAGACTAATATATATATATATATATATATATATATTTTTTTTTTTTTTTAAAGATTTTATTTTTTTATTTGACAGAGAGATCACAAGCAGGCAGAGAGGCAGGCAGAGAGAGAGGAGGAAGCAGGCTCCCTGCTGAGCAGAGAGCCCGATGCGGGGCTCGATCCCAGGACTCTGAGATCATGACCTGAGCTGAAGGCAGCGGCTTAACCCACTGCGCCACCCAGGCGCCCCAAGACTAATATATTTTTTAAAAAATTAATCTCTGGGGACGCCTGGGTGGCTCAGTTGGTAAAGCCTCTGCCTTCGGCTCAGGTCATGATCCCAGGGTCCTGGGATCGAGTCCCGCATCGGGCTCCTTGCTCAGTGGGGAGCCTGCTTCTCTCTCTGCCTCTGCCTGCTGCTCTGCCTGTGTTCTTCCTCTCTCTCTCTGACAAATAAATAAATAAAGTCTTTAAAAAAAAATTAATCTCTGCAGCCATTGTGGGGTTCAAACTCACAACCCTGAGATCAAGACTCACATGCTCTACTGATTGAGCCAGCCAGGTGCCCAGTAGACTAATGTAAGATCATGACCTTCAAAGTACCTGGGATTATTGCCATGGAAATGCCACAGCACATTACTATTTATCAATTGACTGATTTATGAATGATGTATTGCAGAGCATGAGAGTATGGGGCCAGTGGAGGGGGCAGTGTGTAGAGGTAGAATCTTTTTTTTTTTTTTTAAGATTTTATTTATTTGACAGAGATCACAAGTAGGCAGAGAGGCAGGCAGAGAGAGAGAGGAGGAAGCAGGCTCCCCGCTCGATCCCAGGACCCTGGGACCACGACCTGAGCCGAAGGCAGAGGCTTTAACCCACTGAGCCACCCAGGCGCCCCTAGAGGTAGAATCTTAAGTAGGCTCCACACCAAGCACAGAGCTTGAAGCAGAGCTCAGTCTTAGGATCCTGAGATCACAATCTGAGCCAAAACCAAGAGTCAGATGCTCAACTGAGCCCTTTAGGCACCCCTTAGCTATTTTTTTTTTTTTTTTAAATAATAAAGGGCTGGGCACCTGGATGGCTCAGGACATGATATCAGGGTCCTGGGATCAAGCCCCACATCGGGCTCCCTGCTCAGAAGGGAGTCTGCTTCCTCCTCTCTCTCTGCCTGCTTGTGATTTCTCTCAAATAAATAAAATCTTAAAAAAATAAAGGGCTAAGGTGATCGTATTTCTTAGCTTTTCTCTAACTCATTCTGAATTCACTATCTTTTCAGTTTATAAAGGCAGCTCCTTGAATATGTTACCTAATCTGGTATCATTTTTATACCTTTGTAAGATCTCTATGTCTAGAATTAGGTTTAGGAAAACGTAGTGATCATAGCTATTGAAGTAGCCAACAGGTATATGAAAGAACATGGCTCTAGAAGCGATCAGCTTTTCTGATTTCTTCCTAATTACCAAGGAGCACACTCCCCCTTCAATAAGAGCAAGGCCCTGCAACATTGTTGTTCAGGAACCAGTTGGGCATGTTTCTGAGTTTAGAATTATCTCTAAAATAGAATGACTATTTCCATTTACACCCCTGCTTTTTTTAATAGGGAACTAAGTTTTAACATTGATTTTATATGTTGAAGTCTCAGGTTACTCTTCTTGTTAATCAATAGAAAATGATTTCGTTTACATCCTTGAAAGAACTCTATTATAGAAATGAAGCATTTCTAATCCTTTTACTTTCCCCTTCCATAAAACTAGAGAGGGCCGTGATGAGTCCAGAATCGGGAGCATTAAAAGTACTGACTGACAGATCCCTGTGTTTTTCAGGAAGGAGAAGGTGATTCGGATTCCTTGGTGGAGGAAAACTCAACCCTCTGGTCTTGCTTCCAACGATGCAAGTGTGATCGCTGGCATCTTCATGAGCTCCAGAGGTCACAGCACACTTCCACGGACTCTCATGGCCCCTCGGATGATTTCTGAGGGCGACGTAGGAGGCATCGCTCAAATTACCTCCTCTCTCTTCCTGGGCAGAGGCAGTGTGGCCTCCAACCGGCACCTCCTTCAGGCTCGTGGCATCACCTGCATCGTTAATGCTACCATCGAGATCCCCAACTTCAACTGGCCCCAGTTTGAGTATGTTAAAGTGCCTCTGGCCGACATGCCTCATGCCCCCATTGGACTGTACTTTGACACGGTGGCCGACAAGATCCACAGCGTGAGCAGGAAGCACGGGGCCACGCTGGTGCACTGTGCCGCAGGGGTGAGCCGCTCGGCCACTCTCTGCATTGCTTACCTGATGAAATGCCACAGTGTGTGCCTGCTGGAGGCCTACAACTGGGTGAAGGCCCGCAGGCCTGTCATCAGACCCAACGTAGGTTTCTGGAGGCAGCTGATAGACTACGAGCGCCAGCTCTTTGGGAAGTCGACAGTTAAAATGGTACAGACGCCTTATGGCATAGTTCCAGACGTTTATGAGAAAGAGTCCCGACACCTGATGCCTTACTGGGGGCTATAATGCCACCAAAGCCTGCATCAGCAGCCCCTTGAGCAGTACCAGCATCTGCTACACACCATCTGTTCCCCTTTTCACCTTCTTTTCAAATGATTGACTTTTGGTTCTCCCTAAAGTGTTTTTTACACTGGGTGTTCGTTTATTTTAAAAGATAGGGCGGGAGGGGAAGAACATAAGGGGAATGCATACATTGCTAGTAACATTTTTAAAACCAACATTTTGGAATAGTGTTTATGAAAATCTTTAACTGGCTTTTAATCATTTTTAACAATTTGAACAGTTGAATAAACTGTTTGGTTCTGCTGTATTCAGAATCCCATGCCTTTAGGCCTCATGGCAGGTGCGGGAGGAGCTCAGTGCAAAAATCACTTTGGGTCCTGATTAACCTTCTAGAGACCAGCTTTGCCCAAGGCTGCCGACCAAACAAATGCTTAGGGAGGATTGATACCAGCTTCAGTCTCTACTGGATTAGCCCTACTCTTTCCTTTCCTATTATTTAGTGACTCTGTTAAGTTAAAAAGCTAAACCTTTATTATCTAGTTGTTAAGTAATTATAATGAAATCTGCAAACACTCTCTTGGAATCATTGTGCCCCAGGACTATATTAGCATTATTTTTAATAAATATATCTGCATAACATATTAGAATTTTTACTAAGAATGTCAGGGTGTGTATGTGTATGTGTGTGTTGATGCTGGAAGAAAGTTGCTCTCCACTACATTAAAATACGGTTCCTGTGACAACTATGAATGCTACTTAAGCTAGATCTCCCAGCTGAACTGTCAATGTTTGACCTCTCTACAGATGGACAGATTATTAATACCCTTCACAGTGCCAGAACAGTGGCAAAACAGCATAGAGTGTACACTCTGATAAAACGTACCATTTTCAGTGGTCTCTCGGTAACTGGAATGCACCAAAGCCGTGAGTCCTCCATCAAAGACCTTGCCGAACAAAAGCTGTGCCTCTGCTGGACTCTTAACGAACACAAAATGCCCTAAGCCAAACCTCAAGTGCTAAGCAAATAACAGTGGCTTCCTTTGTTGTAATTTAAAAATGACACCCAGTTCACTGCTCCTAATAAATATGACAACATACCTCGTCAGGGACTTGGTGGCCCTTTACTCGGTTTGCCCCTATTCCACGCTCCTGACAAACTCCTGGGAGCCAGCCAGCTGCCCACGCTTGGTCACGATGCTGCTTTTACTTCAGTAGCCGGGTAGGTGGCAGTTTGCTTATTCGTGGAATAATTTTCTAGATTTTTGGCCGATTTTGGCAAGAAGCCATAAATGTAATGCCTGTGGTTACATGTTTACATATATATTCTGGATCTTACGTGGTCTGTAGCAATGGTTTCCATCCAAATTCTACCTTGTTTTATACCATTTACTTTTATAAAGATGCACCATTGTCTAAGAAAATTCAAATGAAGTTAATAGTTTGATGGGAAAATCAGAGGACCCCATAAATGCTACATCAGCACATCGTCAAACATCAGTCAAAAGACAAAACAATCCATGGCTGTGGAGGCTGTGGCTTCCCTAGCATGAAGGCAAACTGTAAGGCTTGTACTCTGTGGACGAGAGTCCAAAAATAACCACTGTACTAGAGGAAGGGAACACTTGGTGACAGATGTTCTTGGTAGGAAAATTTCCTGCAGAAATCTGGCCAACACCATGACTGGGACGTTAACTAAGCATTCTTAGTACTTAAGAAGCCTAACACCTTTGTAATCTGAATGTCAGAGCTTATTAGCTGCTCCCAAAGGGAGGCGTGTGACCTAGAGGGTGATGGGGGATTTCTGTAGCGATCCCCAGCGCCAAGCCAGCATTGCAAATTTCTCTATTGTGAAGGTCCTATAATCTTCCCAAAGCTTGAGATCACACGAGTCATCAAATAAAAGGAGAAGGCATCCTTAACCAACACAAATATGTACGTGCATACAAAACATTCAAATAATTTAAAAGATGAAGCCCATAGTGCTAACTAGGAGCCACAGAAAAAATAAAGCAGGGCCAGTAGCACACCCTGTGCCTCCACCTCAAGTGTGTCCAGACAAAAATTAAATTACACACAGCCCTAGAATGGTGAAAAGCAAAATACAATACCAAAGAGAAGAGCGCTGACTAATCGCCACTCAAGCGGTGGGGCTGAAGCCGCCTGCACATTCGCACTGCGGAAGTAAGTAACCTTGGTTACTGTTTCCAAGGACACTGGACTCTTGGCTAATCAGAGGCGAGGTGAAGCGGAACGCAAGGTGGAGCCATGGGAATAAAGCTGTGCACACAGCGCCTACTATCCCACGCTCCCCACATCCTTACTGGCGGCACGCGAGCGCGCACTGCCGTCGCTAAACCAGCTGCTCCGAGCCGGGACAGCTTCCACGGCCAAGGCTTCCTGGTGACGTCGGCTGTCTCCTCCTGCACCGCCCGTGGGGCGACTACACCCCTCATACTTGGTAAGGCCAGCAGCAATGACTGACATTATGGAATCTAGGAATGGAACCATTCTAAGTCAGCAGGTGAACATACTTTTTAAAATGTCATTGACACAGGCCACTGCGATGACAGTCCATATGGCATTCCCCCAAACTGTCTCAGCAATGTAAAGTCTAACTGGAAGGCACTGCAAGCAGTCTGTCAGCCTGGCCTCTTACGGAGGTAAAGACAGGTTAGTGGCCTGCTTGAATCCTGGTGCCATGAGGAGACCGGGTGCTGCTCAGGCTGATGCGGAGCACAGAGGCCTCAGGGAAGCCTGGGGAAGCGGCCCCCTCCTGTGGTTACTGCCACTCTTCGAGCCCCGTGGAGGACAACGGCCTTGAGGGTAGTAACTTAGACAGCTGTGAGAGCTGGAGATGAATGTGGAGAAAAAGAGAAAAGCAGATCCACCTCCTCACTTGTCTGCACTCGGGCACAGCAAAGGAAAGCAGAAGCGTCAATAGGAGCTGTTCAACGAGAACATTCTGTACCTCTCTTGGAGGAGATGGAGGCTAAAAAGGGTAAGATGGAACAGAACAGAATCCCTTCTAAAGTTTTGTCCCGAGAAGGAAAAACAATCTAGTGATGTAAAGCAGCAATTTTGTAGACAAAACTAACTTGTCCGGTTTATAAATAAAATTAACTGAGGTCAGAGAGCCTACAATGTGAAATACAAAACTCAGAATCTCTTCATAAAGCACATATTTCACGATTCAGAGGAAGATATGTCCTAGCTTGGCCTGTTCTTCCCAGGACTTCAAAATCCTTAACGATTTGGCTTTTTTTTCTCTCCCCGTTGATTTTATCCATTCAGTTTAAGTGGCAAAGAAAATTCCCCACACCAGATAGCGAGCATGAGCCTCTTCCTTCTAGAATTCCATCTATTTTAGAACCCTTTTCTTCCACTGCTTCTATGTCCTGTACCTCCGCTGTAAACAGCCATCTCACTGCCTGCTTCAGTAGGCCACGAGCTCCAGCTTCTAACCGAACTAATTTTCAGGTCCCTCACATAGATACTGCCAAGTCCCAGGCAGCAATGGTCCCTGTGCCATGGTTTCTGGAAATCTGGACAAAGGCCACTGCAAGGAGGTTTCATCCAGCTGCCTTTCCAAATCTCGTCTGAACAAAAGTACCATGTTCACAGTCTTTGAGGTAAACCAAAGTTTTCTGTGGAGGCTCTTAAGGGGAAGGCTATTCATCCGACAGACGAGAATTTGGGCCTCTGTCAAAACAAACATTCAGTCCACTGCAAAGTGCCCCGGCATGTTTGGAGGAAACGCCGTCTTGAAAGTTTAGAGTGTTACAAATGAACAAAAGCAGAAACTGGTTCAGTTGTGAGAGTAAAGCTGGTGAATCCACCCTCACCTACCTGCCCTTGTCCCACGGAGACGAGCAATTTTTCTATAAAAAGAACAGCTGCATCACAATTTCCCCTTTTTATTCATCTCAGTTATCAACAAACTAAATGTGGGTAAGTGCCTTCTACCACACAGGGCAACAGTGTTCTAGATGTAAGTAAGCACTGGCTCAACACATGCTCGCCAATTCTAGTCCTATAACAACAACTGACTTTTCTTCAAACATCAGTTCTTCACAGTTTCAATACTGCAGCAGCAAGTTATTCCTCAGAGAAAGAAAACTGCGGTCCGTGTCTTCAAACATCTTACCAGAACTAAAGGTAAGTTAGCAAACTTCTGGTACCACGTGCAGTCTGGGCAAGGTGATTTTACCTCAAACCCCCAAAACTGGCTGCGGGACCCCGGGGGACAAAGGTTGTCTGTAGGAAGGACTGGGAACCCGGCAGCTCCTCTGTCCCCGCTATGGCTTGGGGAATCTTCGTATAGCTTCATGGAGGAGCACTGCACAGTACCTGCCTTCTGCTTCTAGCTCCCTGTCACCTCACGGAGTGTGATGGGAAAAAAAACAAAACCCAGTGGGTCCTTTGTTGAGGAACTTTTCAGAGAAGATCAGGCAGGATGAGGCCAGGAGGTTTTGGTTCAACACAGTTGATCCAGAAGTTGGCACAGCTGGCGTGATACTGGTGTCCTCCATATGCCAGCTTGAAACTGTCGGTTTCTGAGTTGAATGCCTGCCAAAAATAAGCAGAGATGTGGGGCGAGTCAGGCTGTGTCCCCATCTAAGTGCGGCTCAGCGACCTGCACGAACACCGCTCCAGGCCACAGGCTGAGGCCGCGTGGCACACACAGAGCCTGAGCAGGGAGCTACAGGAATTCAAGTGAGAAAGTTCTTTGCTGCTAATTAAAGGTCTAAAAAAATCTTTACCACTAAACCCAGTTTCAGCACAAGAAGGCCAAATCTTTCACAGACAAGGCAGACAAAGGCTGGACGGGGGGAGGTGTTCATTATATGGGAACTAAAATAGCCAAGGCTGTGGCTGATTTTTATCCCTCACTGTGCCGAAGGAAGCCTTCCCCTAGGCTGGCCTTTAACTATACTTGCGATCCCCACATTTCTGGGACTGATTACAGTCCTCTCATGGAAAAAACAAAAGACCGAAAACTCTCATGGACTAAGGCCACTGGGACCTGATAACTGAATCAACATAATTAAAAAGTCAACCAGGTACAGGGTTTGTAAAAAAGAGATATTAAAGCACATAAGAATTATTCCCAGACGACTAATGCTTACAGGTAAGTCCCACTCAGCCAGTCCTAACCTCGACTCCTTGGGGGTTTTTCTAAAGTGCTACAAATAAACAAAACTCTGAATCCCTATTTGTTTTTGTCTGATAACTGCCAAATCCTGCTGCTCTTTGATCTCATTCTCTGTGTCACAACTTCCAGTCTTCCAGAAACTGCTCAATCTGTTACCTTGTTCATCACAGGGAAAAATGCCTGCAACACCAGAAGCCAATTATGAGCTACAAGCGTGCAAACAAGACACAAGCAGACCCACACAGACGCACTAGTTGGTTAAATCAAACATTATGGGAACAGACATGACTCGGGAAAGGATTCACGATCAGAACAGTTCAGGATGACAGTGGAATCATCGGATTTGCTTTCCACACTCAAAATTGAGATGGAGATGCTAAGATAATGTGTGACTGGTTCATACTTTTTTAGGATGTTCTTCTGCAGGCTTCTCTTCTTTCTGAAATAATGTTGAAACCATAAGGTCAACAAAATTCCCAGAGCAGGGCCTCATGCCTCCAAACAAAGCCTTCCAGGTTTAACCTCCTCTCTTCCCCACCTGCCTGTGCTCGGGGCACCGCGGGCACAGGGCAGACAGCATTGCATTGCCGGGAAGGGAAGACCTCCCCCCTTCACACAACCTCTCCCCCCACTGCCCTTTTGTAGAACCAATGTCCTTCTGTGGTCAGATTTCAGGGCTTCATCAAAATGCCTGCCTGGGGTCACAGCCCCGGCAGGGGAGGGGGCCAGATGGGAAGGGGTCCCCAGAGGTCATGTGAGGGAAACGCTTTGCCAGCTGTAGGGGAAGGCATGTCACTTACCCGGCTTCTGGAGTCCACGTTTAAAAGACACACCCCGCATGCAAGTTCCTGAGCATTTTTAATCCCAGGCCGTAGCATACAAGAGGAGAAATCCAGTGAATTTTCATCGGGCTGTGAGGACAGGACAAACGAATAAGGAAACAGCAATTCCAAATGCTGCTGGCTTCACTCCCAATCACTCATCCCCAACAGGTCTAGCAGCAAATTAAGTCAATTTTGATACCAACAATACAATTATTCCATTTCCCGAACATTTACTGGGTACCTGCTCTGTTCTAGGTGTTAGGGATGCTAGCATGAGCGAAAAACAGTTCCTGTCCTCTGAGAACTCACAGTCTAGGGTGGGGGCCGGGTGGGTACCAGGCAACACAGTGCCACAATAGCCACACTAAGGCACATGGGCTGGGGGGGCACTTCCTCCAACCCAAGGGAAAAAGAGCCCGATGGCAGAGGATGCTTCCTAGCTCTCAGAAACACCCTGGCTGAGTTTCAAGAGGTATAGGCTAGGTGAAGGGGATGGGAGGGGGGAGGTAAGAGGGGCGACAGTATTTATTCAGTGTAGATAGAACAAGCAGCACAGGCAAAGGCCTCTAAGGAGGAGATTGGCTATGAGAAGAAATCTAGGGGGTGGGAGCCAAGCTTATGAAAGGAGGTGGGAGATCGAACTCCAGCATGAAGGCCTTGGAAGGAAGAGAAGAGACTTTACCTTGGGAAGCCACTAAGGGGTCCAACTGGACCATGACAGGATCAGGTCTGTATCATGGACAGATCCCTCTGATTGCAGTGTTAAGCAATGAACTGTGGATGGCAATCCTCAAGGTATGGGCCTCAGTTATGCACTGTTTTAAGTGATCCAGGAGACAGCTAGTGAAGCAAGTTAGAACTGGGGAAGCGACAGTGGGGGGACAGAGACATATGGTCACGTGAAGAAGCCTGGGTGATGTGTGAGATGTGCAAGGGGGGGAGAGGCCCCGGGCAGCCAACAGGATTTACAATAAGGCACATGAGAGGAGACCCACATTTGGGGCTGGGGATAGGAGTTCAGTTTGGTGGGGCATCTGGCTGGCTTAGCTGGTTAAGCACCTGCCTTTGGCTCAGATCATGATCTCAGGGTCCTGGAATCAAGTCCCACAATGGGCTCCTTACTCAGCAGGGAGCCTGCTTCTCCCTCTCCCTCTGCTGCCTCTCTGCCTGCTTGTGCTGTCAAATGAATACATAAAATCTTAAAAAAAAAAAAAAAGTTCAGTTTTGTATATGCTGACTTAGAACTGCCTGTGGGGCAGCCAAGTTCTGATGTTACATAAGCAGTAAGACACATACATAGTTCTAGCACTCAAGACTGTGAGATTTAGAAGTTACCAGCTAGAGAGAGTAAATATAAAGACAGCTATTATCAGTCAAGCCCTTACTTGCTACATACCACACTAAGCTCTTCACATGCATTATCTAATTTCTTCCTTACAACAAATCTATGAAGTATGGCGTATAGCCCAATGCTTAATAGGGCAGGTCCCAACTTTGGAAAGCTATTAATTTTTCTCTTTTCTTCCTTCCTTCAAATATATATTTTTTTGTGGGCAGCAAAGTAAGATTTATTGAGGGACAGCAAAGTGATAGTACAAAGCTCCCGGGGAGGAAGGGGACCCAAAGGAGTTACCCCTTTTCTGTAAAAAATTTTATTTACTTAAGTAATATCTACACCCAACAGGGGGCTTGAACTCATAACCCCAAAATCAAGAGTCACATGCTCTACCTACTGAGCCAGCCAGGTGGTCCTGGAATGCTCTTCACTTTCCTTCCTTTCTCTCTTTCTCTCTCTCTCTTTCTATTTTTAAAGTAGGTTCCATGCTGCCCAGTGCGGGGCTCGAACTCACAACCCTCAGACAAAGATCTGAGCGGAAATCAAGAGTTGGTCACTTATCCGAATGAGCGACCCGGGCACCCCAAAGTTCTTCATTTCTTAAAAGTTAAAATACATATCTAATATATGAACTTTTATGCAATCCCACTCCTTGATATTTATCCAAGAGAAATGAAAACATGTGAACCAAGTCTTGCACAAAAAGTGTTCACAGTAACTCTATTCACGTTAGCCAAACTGTAAATCGCATGTTTCTATAAGTAAAAAAATGGATTAAAAATCCATGGTATATCAACACAATGGAATAGTACTTGCTGATAAAAGGGATCAAATTGATAAACACAACAATGCAGATGAATTTTTAAAACATGCTAAGAAGCCAGACACAAGAACACATATATACTATGTAATTCTATATAAAGTTCTAGAACAGGCAACTCTATGGTGATAGAAGTCTTTGGAAAATAGATCAGTGGTTATTTCTGGAATCAGATCATGGTAAGAGAGAACTTTAAAAGGTGATGAAAACACTGCGTATATGGAGGGGGTGTGGGCTTACATGGCTAAATGCATTTGTCGAAACCAATTCGACTATGTATTTAAGATCTGTGCATTTCACTAAGTTATCCTTCAATTTAAAAAAAAATTGAATTATAAAACCAAAACAAAACAAGCAAAAAGAAAAAAAAGTTTCGGAAGAGTTGTACTTTTTTTTTTTTTTTTAAAGATTTTAAAGTAATTTCTACATCCAGTGTGGGGTTTGAACTCACAACCCTGAGATCAAGAGTCGCATGCCATACTGAGTGAGACAGCCAGGGCCCCCTGAAAAGCTGTATTCTTTTCTTTTTTTTTTTTTTTTTAAAAGATTTTATTTATTTATTTGACAGAGATTACAAGGAGGCAGAGAGGCAGACAGAGAGAGAGGAAGGGAAGCAGGCTCCCTGCTGAGCAGAGAGCCTGATGTGGGGCTCGATCCTAGGACCCTGGGATCATGACCTGAGCTGAAGGCAGAGACTTTAACCCACTGAGCCACCCAGGCGCCCTGAAAAGCTGTATTCTTTTTTTTCTTTTTAAAGATTTTATTTATTTATTTGACAAGGAGAGAGAGAGATCACAAGTAGACAAAGAAGCAGGCAGAGAGAGAGGGGGAGGCAGGCTCCCTGCCAAGCAGAGAGCCTGATGCGGGGCTCGATCCCAGGACCTGAGATCATGACCTGAGCCAAAGGCAAAGGCTTAACCCACTGAGCCATCCAGGCGCCCCGAAAAGCTGTATTCTTAATGTGAAGAAGTTTTAGATATGCCTAAACCAATTTATTTTGATTTTCTGTGCCCCGGCAGAGATTTCTCAACTTGGCACTACTGACATTTTAAGCTGGATCATTCTTTATTGTGGGGCCTATCTTCTGCACTGGAGGGTGCTAAACAGGATCCCTGGCCAATTTGGGGGCAAAATTGCCCCCCTCTTCCACCATTAAGAATGGACTTTCCGGGGGCGCCTGGGTGGTTTGGTGGGTTAAGCCGCTGCCTTCGGCTCAGGTCATGATCTCAGGGTCCTGGGATCGAGTCCCGCATCGGGCTCTCTGCTCGGCGGGGAGCCTGCTTCCTTCTCTCTCTGCCTGCCTCTCCGTCTACTTGTGATCTCTCTGTCAAATAAATAAATAAAATCTTTATTTTTTTTTATTTTTTTTTTAAAGATTTTGTTTATTTATTTGACAGAGAGAGATCACGAGTAGACAGAGAGGCAGGCAGAGAGAGAGAGAAGCAGGCTCCCCGCCGAGCAGAGAGCCCGATGTGGGACTCGATCCCAGGACCCTGAGATCATGACCTGAGCCGAAGGCAGCGGCTTAACCCACCAAACCACCCAGGCGCCCCAATAAATAAAATCTTTAAAAAAAAAAAAATGGACTTTCCAGGGTGCCTGGGTGGGTCAGTGGGTTGGAGCCTCTGCCTTCGGCTCGGGTCGTGATCCCAGGGTCCTGTGATCGAGCCCTGCGTCAGGCTCTCTGCCCAGTGGAGAGTCTGCTCCCCACCCCCCCGCCTGCCTCTCTGCCTGATTGTGATCTCTGTCTGTCAAATAAATAAATAAAATCTTAAAAAAAAAAAAAAAAGGACTTTCCAAAGAGAAAAAAAAAATGCACACATCCATACAAATACGTATACACATAGAAACACACACATGCATGATCTTATTATATAAAGACTGTGAAGCACACAGTTTACCAAAAATATAGCAGACAATCATCTCTGCTACAAATTCCAGAGTCACTTGATTCTCACAGTGCTTTCTCCGAAAGTGTTTGCCCACCTCTTGGGCCCACAGTGAGCCTATGCTTGCGCTCCCCAGAACACGGGCGCTGTGAGTGCTGACTGGTGTTTCTCCGTGAAGGACTGAGACTGCGGTGAGACAGCAGACATGTCTCAAATGTCTCTCATATCTGTCAAATACGTGAAGGACTCTGCTGAATCGGGTAATGGTTCTCAAATACTGGAGAACACTGCCTCAGCTTCTCATCTGTTCACAACACAGCATCTGTGGATTCCCACGGTATAAATACTCCCACTGTGGCAGATTTCAGGGTACCGAGGTGATGTCACTGAATGTGCTGCTGGCAGGAGAGGCCTGCGACATCACCTTATAGCGCTTCTACATATGGATGTCACAGACCAGGGTGCCCAACCTCCTGTTCTACTTTCAGCTCTCAGGAAATCCCTCAGTCCTAAGTGAACTGGGGTCAGTGGCTGTCCAAGAGTGGACATAAAGAACCTCAAAAGCTAAGAACCAAGTGGGTGGGAGCAAACAGTGAGGCTGGGAGTTGATGACAACCCAGTAAAAGGATCAAACAACTGTCCCATCCTGAGAACCCAAAACAAGAACTGTGGAAGTGTGAGCAAGTTAGAGGATTGTGAATTTGGGCTCAGAAAGAGGCCGGAATTTAAGATGGCGCAGGTATTACAGTCTGAGATGCTCATGTGAGGGGGTGGCCGAAGTACCATGGAGACAAGGGTCCCTGAGTCCAGTGGTCAAGGATCTGGGAGCCTGGCATGTTGGTTGGTCTAGTGGATACTGGGGTGACCCAGGATGATGGCAAAATAATAGTTACATATTTTGCCATTAGTTTAAGCGGAACCACTGGGAAGTTAGTGTACTGTTTTTATATCTGAAAAACTATTATTCTTCCCAAGGGGAAAAAAATGGCTTCTCCCTAGAAAAATGTATAGATTATATATGATGCTTCCTCATCTCTCCCACTTTTTTTTTTTTTTTTTAAAGATTTTATTTATTTATTTGACAGACAGAGATCACAGGCAGGCAGAGAGGCAGGCAGAGAGAGGAAGGGAAGCAGGCTCCCTGCTGAGCAGAGAGCCCGATGTGGGGCTCGATCCCAGGACCCTGAGATCATGACCTGAGCCAAAGGCAGAGGCTTTAACCCGCTGAGCCACCCAGGCACCCCACTCTCCCACCTTTTTTAAAGATTTATTTATTTGAAGGGCGCCTGGGTGGCTCAGTGGGTTAAGCCGCTGCCTTCGGCTCAGGTCATGATCCCAGGTCCTGGGTTCGAGCCCCACATCGGGCTTTCTGCTCAGCAGGGAGCCTGCTTCCTCCTCTCTCTCTGCCTGCCTCTCTGCTTACTTGTGATTTCTCTCTGTCAAATAAATAAATAAAATCTTAAAAAAAAAAAGATTTATTTATTTGACACACACACACACAGAGAGAGAGAGAGAGAGAGAGAGAGATCACAAGCAGGCAGAGAGAGAGAAGGGGAAGCAGGCTCCCCGCTGAGCAGAGAGCCCAATGTGGGGCTCGATTCCAAGACCCTGAGATCATGACCTGAGCCAAAGGCAGTTGCTTAACCCACTGAGCCACCCAGGCGCCCATCCCTCCCGCTTTTAAAAAAGATTTTATTTATTTGAGAGAGAGTGCGCATGCAGGAGCAGGGAGGAGGGGCAGAGGCAAAGGGAGAAGCAGACTCCCTGCCTGAGCAGGGAGCCTGATGTCCCAGGTCTCCGGGATTGTGACCTGAGCCGAAGGCAGATGCTCAACCAACTGAGCCACCCAGGCGGCCCTCTCATCCCTTTCTAATTTGAAATCATAAACTATGTATTAGCTTCACAAACCTTTCTCAAACTAACCTGAGCTGAATCCATTCCAATCACACCTAGGGCAAGAAGGACAGGCAGTTCTCAAAGAAAAGGGGAGGCAGACATTTCACAGATGTGCATGAGGACTCTGACCTTGAAGTGAACCTACATGGCGTTAGCCAAGCTAGATAATAACTTTTTTTGTTGTTTATTACACACACACACACACACACACACACACACACACACACGGACAGCAAGAGTGCACAAGCAGGTGGAAAGGGAAAGGGAGAAGCAGGTTCCCTGCTGAGCAGGGAGCCCAATGCAGAACTTGATCCCAGGACCCTGGGATCAGGACCTGAGATGAAGGCAGACTGACTGAACCACCCAGGAGCCCCAGTAATTTCTTTTTTCTAGTGTAATCATGGCCAACTCTGGTCAAATCTAGAAGCAGGTTGTGGGTGCCTGGGTGGCTCAGTGCTTTAAGCCTCTGCCTTCAGCTCAGGTCATGATCCCAGGGTCCTGGGATTGAGTACCGCATCAGGCTCTCTGCTCAGTGGGGAGTCTGCTACTCCACCATCTCTCTCTGCCTGCCTCTCTGCCTACCTGTGATCTCTCTCTGTCAAATAAATAAAATCTAAAAAAAAAAAATTCAGAAGCAGGTTGTACTATTATTTGTTTGCTGTCCAGTTCTGTCATCTATAAAGTGATTAACAATTTCACTTGTCCTACCTTCCTTTCTCAGTGGCTGCTGGGACCCTCAGAGATATATAAGAAGTTCTCTGAAGTGCTCTAAATGATTATTATTTATTTTGACAAAATCTAATAAGCTTTTTTAAGAGGTTAAAAATACAGTAGCCCTTCTGTAATCCACATTATAGATACTTACCATGTTACTACACAAGGGCTATTTGAGAAATAATTAGAATCTGGGAAAACCCAATCTTGAAATCAATCCAATTAAGAAAAGCCCTTTAATATCTGCTTACCAAAGGCATAAAGAAAGCGAATGAAAAGGTCATATTGCAATCTCCTGTGAGAAATCATAAGGCTCTTCATAAATTACCCTGTGGTCAAATTAATCTTTCAAATGATAACATTAACCTTTATAAGTACACAACTATAAGCAGGGGGGGTTGTTGTACTTAGCAGCAGTGTGACACGGATCCGTGGCCGTAATTGTTTAAGAAGGTATGCCCTCTGCAGGCCATTTTTTTTTTTAGATTTTTATTTATTTATTTGACAGACAGAGACCACAAGTAGGCAGAGAGGCAGGCAGGGTGCAAGGGGAAGCAGGCTCCCCGCCCGGCAGAGAGCCCGATGCGGGGCTCGATCCCAGGACCCTGGGATCATGACCTGAGCCGAAGGCAGAGGCTTTAACCCACTGAGCCACCCAGGCGCCCCTGCAGGCCATTTTAAATTGAACATCATCTACATTTACTGGCAAGTGTTTCATGTATTTAGTAAAGATTTAAAAAAGTAGTTACAGTATAAATGACCTACATACAGTAAGTCCCAAAATGAGACTGTGATATATAATCCTGAGTCTTTAGTCAATAATAAACAGCTAAAATGGTGTCCAAGAAAATCATTATCAAAGGAGAATTTGGTAGTAATTAGTGTTCTTTCCAAATATCCTCATTATAATTCTTCTGGACAAATGGCAGGATGGGCATTTCCTAGTCCCTGAAATGATGCACAGCCATACAGCAAGCCGAGGGAACAGACTGTGATCGTAAGCCACACGAGTCACCTCTGGGAGGAAGTCTTTAAGACTGATATGCTGCTTGTCATGTTCCCTTGATCCTCTCACAGTAATCAGCTATGTTCCATGTGGTGGAGACTTTGTCACCCTAGGTCCCTGAATGAGAAGGACCTTCCACAAGGACCCCTCCGACTTGAGATGGACATGTGGCAGAAGCAACACAGCTCTGTGGTTTTACATGACTAAGACAGTGGGGGGAGCTGTTCCCATAGAATAAACCCGGCCTAGTTTGGCTAATATAAAAAAAATGATCTAAACACAGTTCACAAGTAATTCTAGCCTTTTGGCTTGGATTATAATGTAACCATTTTGATTCTCAGTTTCACTGTTTTGTCTAATTTTTCCTACTGCTGCCCTAATAAAGGAGCAAAAATTTAGTTGTTTAAAACCTAAGCTGGGGTGCTGGGTGGCCCAGTTGGTTACACAACTGCCTTCGGCTCGGGTCATGATCCTGGGGTCCTGCGATAAGAGTCCCACATCGGGCTCCATCTGCTCTGTGGGGAGCCTGCTTCTTCCTCTCCCTCCTACTCCCCCTACTTGTGCATGTGCACTCTCTGTCAAACAAATGAAAATCTTTAAAAAAGAAACAAAACAACATAAGTGTATTCTCTTATAGTTCCGGAGGTCAGAATTCTAAAGTAAGCCAGCAACACAGCATTCTTTCTGGAAATTCTAGGGGAGAATCTGTTCCTTTGTCTAGTTTCTAGAGACCACCTGTATATTCCTTGAATCATGGTCCCACCTTCTATCTTCAAAGCCAACAGCACAGAATCTGCTGATCTTTCTCTTTGGTTCAACTGTCATATTGGCTTTTCTCATGCTCACTCTACGCCTGATTAAATTCCCCATTTAAAGACCCTTAACTTAATCACATCTGTCAAGTCCCTTCTACCACATAAGGCAATAAATTCACAGGTTCCGGGGATTAGGACATGGTCATCTTTGGGGCTGTGTGTGTGCCTTATTCCATCTACCCTCTCCCCTAACGTCAACTGAGGATAGCCATGTAGAAACATAATGAAGATTCGATCTCTAAAACAATGTGTGAAGGGGTGCTTGGGTGGCTCAGTGGGTTAAGCCTCTGCCTTTGGCTCAGGTCATGATCTCAGGATCCTGGGATCGAGTCCCACATTGGGCTCTTTGCTCAGCAGGGAGCCTGCTTCCCCCTCTCTCTCTGCCTGCCTCTCTACCTACTTGTGATCTCTGTCAAATAAATAAATAAAATCTTTAAAAAACAACGTGTGCACTGCCAAGATGACAAAATGCTACCACTATTAAAAATGATAGTTGCCATATAAAAAAATAATAGTTGGCAACTTCCGTTGCCACAGCAACGGGAAGTAAGAACTCGGAAATAAACTGCGTATGCCACACTGAAAGGAAGCCCACAAGAACCTGCTCTCTACCGAGGGTGACAGTGGAATCAAAGCCTGTGGGATTTTCAGCTGACTGGAGGTTAGCTGAATAATGGCCGGTCTCTTTCCGTAGATTTTATATGGCAACATGGATCCATTTTGATTTCCAGGGCTGAGTCTTTCTTTGTTCCAAACCTACTGCACTTCAACTTTAAGGTAACAATTCACTCAGCTCACTGGAAAGCAGGGATTTTTACCTCCTGTGAAACACCCAGCGCCTTCGGTTTGTGCGCGGAGACGCGCGCGCTCCCACCACAAGAGGGAGCTCTAATCCGTGCACAAGGAGCACACCGAAGCTTGACGGGAGAACTGCAGCTTCAGTAAATGCCAGGGAGCCGCAGTGGTCGTGTGCTTTGCTTTCCTCAGCCCAAGCACCACTACTGTGATGGAGCCCTAACACGCTAGGCCCTTTTCCCTCAAGAAAGGTAGTGCAGCTGCTTCTTTATGGGAAGAGTTTCATGATGTCTTCGTGGAAGAAACATTTTTTTTTTTTTTAAAGCATCCTGGAAGCCGGCATGGACACAGTAAGAAGAACGGACTTTTGACACTCATGATCTCAGGGTTGTGAGATCGAGCCCCGTATGGGGGCTCCGCACTCAGGGCAGAGTCTGCTTCCTCCTCCTCCCTCTCCCTTTGCCCCCCACCCTCCACTGGTGCTCTTTCTCTCAAATAAGTAAACCTTTATTTTTTAAAAAAACATTTACTTGAGAGAGAGAGAGAGAAAGAGAAAGCGCACACGAACAGTGGGGAGGAAGAAAGAGTCTCAAGCAGACTGCACTGAGCACGGAGTCTGATGTGGGGCCTGATCTTATGACCCTGAGATCATGACCTGAGTCCAACCTAGAGTTGGATGCTTAACCCACTAAGATGCCCAGGCCCCCCCTGCAAATAAATCTTAAAAATAAAATAAAATAAAATAAAGCTAGGATGTTCATTCAAGTCCCTGATTTGTCAGTTTCAGGCAAGGTTCATCTCTGAGCCTTAATTTCTTCAGCTGCAAATGGGGATGATATTACTGACCTCACAGGACTGTACAAGGGTTAAATGAGAATGAATGTAAAGCATACAGCACGATGCCTGACAGATTCTAGGTACAAAATAAACTATTATATTACTGGAATCAAATAGGACTATGGCAATTTGGTTCATTAAGGAACTTTAAATTCTACCTAAAATGAAGCAACTATGAAGAGTTAAAAGCTTCCTATACAACCTCAGTCCTGCTTCTCTCTAGTAATGATCTTTCTGCGCTGTCTCCCAGCCAGAGTCCTGGGAGTTTGCAGAGTTTTGTTCCAACTAAACTATACAGATGTTGGTTTGGGTCATTTACATTCGCATATCTATTTTTAGAGTAAAAGTTCCTTTGCGACAAGTCCTAAACTCATCCTTCCTCTGGAGAATGCATACTATTCTTTATGCAGTTTTACAGACCAAAGACCTACTAGTCACCAAAAGGAAATGACATGGTATAATCAGGAATAATAGCCAAGCAGAGGAGGACTGTTTTTCTCTCACACCTAACTTGGTGAAAAAGGCACAACTGGGAAAGCATGAGTAATTAGAGGAAATGAAGACTCAGTTGAGTTCATGTACAATCCGCATGCATTCCTGGGTTCTCTAGCTGCAGACTAATTAATCCCTATACAGTTAGCCCGTGTCTAAAAAAAAGTTAGATAACATTACTCACTAGACATGGATGGTGGATATGGAGGTTCCTCACGGGAGCTTGATGAGAGGACATGAGTGACTGGCAACTCTTCCCATTACCTCACTTTTTGCCACACTGACGGATTTAGAATCATCACATGTGAACAGGGCAACATTTCCCAGGTTAGATGGGTAACCAGACCCAACAAGTGTTCTTTGAGATCACAACAGCAAATTCTATAGCTTTTTTTAAAGTAATCTCTACACCCAACGTAAAGCTCCAATCTACAACCCCAAGATTAACAGTCACGAGCTCGGGGTGCCTGGGTGGTCCAGTGGGTTGGGCATCTGACTCTTAGTTTTGGCTCAGGTCTCAGGGTCCAGGGATCAAGCCCCACATTGGGCTCCATGCTCAGCAGGGAGTCTTTTTGAAGATTCTGTCCCTTTGTCCCTCCCCCTGACTCACATGTGTACATGCTTTCTAAAATAAATAAATCTTTAAAAAAAAGAAAAAAATGAAAAAAAAAAAAAAAGAGAGAGAGAGAGAGAGACGCATACTCTACCAACTGAGCCAGCCAGGTGCCCCTCTATGGCTTCTCTAGAAAGGTCTGAACAAAATTAATCCTTGGTATAAAAAAAATCAGAATAGGGATTACAATTTCTGAAAAGGATGATGACAAAGAATGAGCACAAGGAAACCTTTTAGAATGATGGGATATCCTGTATCTTTACAGGGGCATTAGTTATTTGGGGTATGCACTTGTGTAAGTTCCTCAATGGTTTAAGTAACACAACTTATTGAATGCTATAACAGATTTTTGTATTTACTAGAGGAAGGCAGGCAGGAAAGCCTGAAGAAGCTGTCCAGAAGGCAAGCCTTTCTCACAAGCAGCAGCTGTAGCACTGGGGGAGTCTAGAAGTCTGAAAAGATGTACAAGGATGAAAGTGGCTTCCACCTCACCCAGTGACAGTGGTGACCTCAAGAAGTCACTACGTGATAGCAACCCACGCCGGGGTTTGCCTCGAATATCCCTGGCACCAAACTGAAAGGATGAATATGTAAGGAGCTTGGTTAAGGCACTTGGTCTCCCGTGATAATTTTTCTGCAAAGAGCTCAGGACAAGGACAGATGCTTTGTATCACAGCCATCTTTTTCTACCAACACCAGGAGAGAAGAGATGAGTAGCTGATTTGAGGTGTGTGCGTGTGTGGGGGGGTGGTTAATAAAGATTTTAAGGGAGAGAGAGGATCTTAAGCAAGCTCCATGCCCAGCACGGAGCCCAATGCAGGGCTTCATCTCATGACCCAAAGATCATGACCTGAGCAGAAACCAAGAGCCAGACTCTCAAATGACTGGGCCACCCAGGTGCCCCTGATCGGAGGGTTTGTATAGAAATCTAGTTTTCAGAACATTAAAATGAGAAACTGACTGCCATCAAAACAAAGAATGTTATAATCTAAATGGAAAGGGTGAGTTTTTTTTAAGATTTTATTTAAGAGGGAGAGTGAGAAAGAAAGAAAGAGAAAATGAGCAGTGAGAAGGGAGAGGGAGAAGTTGACTCTCTGCTGAGCAGAGAGCCTGATGAGGGGCTCACTCCCAGGACTCTGGGATCATGACCTGAGCCAAAGGCAGCGGCTTAACTGAGCCACCCAGGTGTCCCACAAACTAGTCCTGGGCTACAAATGGGGGAAAATGTACAGGAAAGAACTTGACTTTTTCTATCAAGTTGCTGCTAGGACAGACGCCTGGTGTTTCACCTCATTAACTCAGATGCTAAGTAACAACCGTCTTTCCCCAGAAAGGCTTCTGCACATCTCTGGTTTTCCCCGTCCAGTTTGCCCATTTCAAGGAGGCAACAGAGTATAGTGGCTGAAAAGCAGACTTTTGATTTTGAGACTGAACCCAGGTGATATCTTGGTGCCTCAGTTTTTCACCTGTGAAGGGGAGAGAATAACAGTATCTACCCTTGAAAGTTCTGTAAGTACATTAAGTACATTAAAAAGTTAAGAGTTAAGAACAGGGTACAGTACATGGTCAGCGCTCAGTAAAAGTTGGCTGATGATGAAGAAGATATTCCCGCTTCATCTGGTTTACATAAGCATAATGTTAGGAAGCAAAAGATGGCGAATTAGGACAGACCCAGATGCATACTGATCTCTAGATTGTTAATGTTTGGTCTTAGACATCTTGTTGCTATAAAACATGCCATAAATGAGTTTTGATGTAAGACTTCTTTAAGACTGGTGAGAGAGGCTCAGATGAAGCAGAGGTAACATTACAATGAACTCCAGGATAAACAACCAGTAACATGTCCTTTCCTTCCCATAGCCAACCCTGAATATGTCATCAGCCAACTCACTTGGTTTGTAGCTGGTGCTTAGAAACATTAGAAAACCCAGGGTTTCATCACCCAAACACAACCCTCGTGCTGTTGTAGCTTATTTCCTTCCAGCCCTGGAGTGACAGTTCTGTGTTATTTCAAACTTGGGGCTCCTTTTTTATTTTTATTTAAAAAAAAATTTTTAAAGATTTTATTTATTTATTTGACCGAGATTACAAGTAGGCAGAGAGGCAGGCAGAGAGAGAGGAGGAAGCAGGCTCCCCGCTGAGCAGAGAGCCCGATGTGGGGCTCGATCCCAGGACTCTGAGATCATGACCTGAGCCGAAGGCAGAGGCTTTAACCCATTGAGCCACCCAGGCGCCCCTGGGGCTCTTTTTTCAGAGCAGAGCATCATAGTATGAAGATTCACACAATTGACTTGACAGATCCTCTAGACTTTTACAAAGAACAACTTGTGCATTTAACTCACTTCTTCTTCTTCTTTTTTTTTTTTTTTTAGGATTTTATTTATTTATTTGACAGAGAAAGACACAGTGAGAGAGGGAACAGAACCATTGCCTTGGGAAGTTTTCCTGTAAGTGAAACTGCTGAGCCAAACTACTCGGAATGTAAGTCCTTCCATTCACTTGCCTTTTACTGGGTGTTACTGCAGTGCCTGGCACTGTGCTTAGATAGAGAACAGAAAACAAACAAAACATGGTCTTGGTCCTTGTCCTCAAGGAGTTCACAGACGGAGGGGAAAGTATATTGGTGATACCAATTTATAGTTCCTAATAAATTCCCTAAGGAAGAGTTCCCATTTTACCACACCGACCCCATTAAGATTCCAATAGGCAAACCGAACAAAATCTGGGTTTATTAATAGGTAGAAAATGAAATCTTGCTTGGGTCTGAATTAATGTTTACTCATTAGCAGTGCCTCCCTTTCATGAATCACTTTATGGTGTTGCTCAGATTTTACCGGGATGCTGTTCTAGTTCACATCTACTCGCTGGTTTTCTTTACAGAGCAAAGACATGAGCCAACCATCCATGTGCCCTGCTGGGCTACTTCCCAGTTCCTGTTCAGTCTGTTTTCCCACACTCAGATTGACTTTCACTAACTTGTACTTGGAGCTAAGCCATTTGGCCTATACTGAGAGATTTCAGAAGAAACGACTCCGTGAAACCTACTGCTTTATTTGCTGAAAGGAGGATGAAAATAACATAGGTTATATTAGTTTCCTCTTTACAAAAGCCCACAAAAGAAATGTTTTCTGGTATCAGTACCAGAAAAATTATGCATCTCCCAACAGTGGATTTATTTTTATATTATGACCACAGTGAATCACGGAACTCATCATGTCTTCTTTATGTCAATTCCTAGGGTAAAGTCAACTAACTACAGCTCACCACTAGCGAATGCAAGCACTTTAAAAGCACACACTTTTGTATACTTAACTTCATTCCTGGCTTTATCTTATCTCCCTTCTTTTTTCCCTGTTTCATTTTTCTTATCCACTTACTTAGAAAATTGAAACCAGTTATTAACATTATGAGGTATAAAAATGTGTATCTAGTTTGAAAAAAACTGGAAGGTTCAAAAGGGTATAAAACAGAAAGTACAAAGTCCCACCAAATACTGCATTAGAACACAAAGAAAGAAACAACACGGTCTGGCTTTTAAGAAGCAAACAACCTAGCCAGCAAAAACCAAGCAAACACACAATTATCAACAGGCGTGTTAAGTGCTCAGAAAGAGAGAATGTGCTTTGGACACATACAGGAAGGGCATCGAATTCAGACTGAAGGGCTCTGTGGGATACTTCTGGGAGAAGCGATACAGAGTCCAGAGGGAAAAGCAGTCTAACATAGAAAGAGGCAAAGGTAGCCCAAGGGATGGGAAAGGCCTTAAATACTGAGCTGAGGAGTTAACACTTGATCCTGAAGACTATGGAGAGCCCACTGCAGGATTTTAAATGGAATTTAAATGACATAACCAGACTTGAATTTCAGAAAGAACGGGCTTCAAGGGTGTCCAGAACAGATTGATTGGGGTAACAAAATGAACCAGCAACTCTAGCTATGTGGTCAGAAGTGATAAGGACTGGAGTGATTTAATACATTTAAAAAAATATGTAAGAATGCTATGATTTTTATTTGCCAAACTCAATAGATTTAACCTCTTGAATTCAGATTTCTATAAGTATTTCATATCACCAAATAAACATAATTTATCTCTTCCTTTCAAATATTTATACTTTATTTCTTATTATACTGACCAGAACTGTATTTTTTTAAAAAAATAATTACCTAAACTGCATGATTTTATGTTATAAATTGAAAAATAGTCCAAGGGAACAAAATAGAGATTTTGGAAATGATTTAAACTCTTTAAGAACTTAATATTACAAATCAGAAGCAAAATAACAATGGTGAGAAGATCTGCTGTTGAAGGCATGTTGTTGGGAGAGCTGGTATCCACCTGCCTATCAGCACAGCAGAGGAAGGACTGCTTCCTACCCCATGACTGCGGGCCCGCTCAGATGGGTCATACACTTACATGTGGGGTGGGGGGGAAGAAAAGAAGAAAATGGAATAGCATATTTATTCCAGCTGTGGAAGGAAGATAAATTTCTGACTATTGTGAAATAAAGGATATTATCAGAGACAAACTGAATAGGCATGAATATATAAAAATAAAATAGTTTTGCCCAATGAAATGGAAAACGAAGGGAAAATAGATGACGAAAATAATAGATATAAACTTGCCAGTCTACATCTGTGTGTATATATAAATCTATTACAAATATGAAATATATAAGGTCAATAACATATTTCACCGAATAGATGGTCAAATAGTCAAAGCAGATATATGATCAATTTACACATAAAGAAAATAGAGTAAATTATCATTAGGAATACTGCACAGCCTCTACAAAATGAACGAAATATAAAAATACCTATGGGGGGGGTGCCTGGCTGGCTTAGTCAGTAGAGTGTGACTCTTGATCTCAGGGTTTTGAGTTCAAGCCCCACAATGGGTGTAGAGATTACTTAAAAATAAAGTCTTTAAAAACAAAACAGAACACCTTTAGGGACTCACTATGCACTTGCTAAATGAAGTAGCAGACAAACAAAGCTGGAACATAGTATAAAGAAAAGTATACTTCTATGTTGTTGGAAGCACTGCCCACTAGCCCAAACTCTCTAGAAAGCCATACAATAATATATATACGAACACAAGCGCGTGTGCAAACACACATTCCGACCTTTTAAGTTCACTTGGAGGAACTATATCCCTGGAAGGGTAAATAATCATTTGCTTAATGATATTCAGAATGGAACCATTCATAACAGGAAGAAGTGGAAATAATCCAAGGGCCTACGAAAGTAAAAAGACTAAATGAACCACAGGATGGCAGCGAGATGTGTTGCCCAGCGTTTTAAAAGCACACACATGGGGCCATAGGGAACTAGAGGAACAAGCAGAGGAACACACAGCGACACTCTGCAAAATGAGGGTCTACGTATGTGACAGGTGCGGATGGAGGGATGCTGGCAGGGCTCCCGGCTGGCTCCGGCAGGAGAGCGTGCGACTCTTGATCTCGGGGGTGTAAGTCTGAGCCCCATGTTGGGTGGAGAGGTTATTTATTAAATAAATAAAATTTGAAAAGAGGAGCAGCCCCAGGATGTTGCCAGAGTGAATGTTTTCCTATGCTCTGGATTTATGCAGGCACTGCCAGTCCAGGGGCTGTCGAGGAGCCGAGCTGGGGCCTTTGGCTAACTGTACACGGATCTCCTTCCTTGAATGTCCCACAATCCAGGAGGCGCCTCACCTTCACCCTGCAGAAGGTGCCGCCACAGGGGCGTACACGTCACTTTACTGCTGAGGTTTCTGGCAAGGAAAGCAAGTGCTGAGCACCGAGTGGCCTTACCGTGAGCGTGGCCAGGGACATGAAGCCAATGAGGTTATTCCATACTTTATCGATGTCCTTCAGCAGCTGCTGGAGTTTCTCACTGCACACTGCAGTGGCCTTTATGCCCAGCTCCACGCGCTTGGTCACCCTGTACACCTCAACGACACCTGGAGGGTGAGAGCGGGGAGTGCAGAGATGATGGGGAGTGCAGAGATGATGGATAGCACAGGGTCGCACTACCACCTGCTGGTGTCTTTGTGGGAAACGCGGACTGTATCTGCACAGAAGTGAACGGACTACTCCTTGGGACCAGTCTACACAGTGTTGCAGTGTAACTTCCTGGTAAGAGCACGGACCACAGCTACAATACCTGGGTTCAAATCCCAGCTCTGCCACTTCCTAGCTGTGTCACTCTGGGCAAGTCACATAACCTCTCTGGACCTCATTTTCTTCATCTGTAAAATGGGGATAAAACCACTTCCCCAAGGAGAAATACATGGGTTAATACTGTAAAAGGCTTAGAGCAGTGCCTGCAGAAAAAGAGATACGATGCAAGTATTAGCTCATTTTTCCTGGCTTCTTTATAAGTTCATCTGTTTAAGTTTGGGAAATTCCATTAAACTGGGATTAAACATTCAATGTTTCCCATTTAAAATGGGAACATCAAAAGCCTAAAAGAATCTGATTGTCAATATCATCACAAAGTAATTAAGAAATATCTTACTTCTCTGAATGCCCAATGATTTACAAACTCTGTGGCTTCATTCATCTTTTATATCTACTTAGCAGAACAGCGCATGCGCTTCTCCTATGGTCTCTGAATTGTGGCTGAATTCTTCCAGCCAGGATGAAAGGTGCCAAGCATCTTCACTTTCTAAGGACAGCCACCAGACACATCCCCAACTTTCCTCCGAGCCTCTAGAAGAGAGGACTGGAGGAACTCCAGGTGGTCCTCAGATTAGGGCATCATCAGCGGGGGTACAGAGCTCTGCTTTTCCTCTTCCTTCCCCAGAAGAAGGGCAGGAAGGTGCCAGGGTGGGGTGGGGGCACAGTTCTGAGAAAGGGAGGCCAGGGAAGACCTTACTCAGAAGGTGACACCTGAGCAGAGATCTGAAAACAACTAGGGTCCAAGACCAGTGGCTCTGGACATGGGCCAAGTGTAAACTTCAGGAGGAGAGCAATACTGAACTGGACAGAGGCTGGGGTCCCAAGCTGGACTGAGACATTTAATAGCTGAAGACAGGCAGAAAGGTAAGGAATCTGTGATGTCATTAACAGGGCAGAGAGGGAAGAACTGCAGAGCATGGTCAAGGTAAGGCATTAATTGGGGGCCCAAGAATTTCACTGCGATTAAGAGTTGGATGCTTTGGGGCGCCTGGGTGGCTCAGTGGGTTAAGCCGCTGCCTTCGGCTCGGGTCATGATCTCAGAGTCCTGGGATCGAGCCCCGCATCGGGCTCTCTGCTCGGCAGGGAGCCTGCTTCCCTCTCTCCTCTCTCTCTCTCTCTCTCTGCCTGCCTCTCTGCCTGCTTGTGATCTCTCTGTCAAATAAATAAATAAAATCTTTAAAAAAAGAAAAAAAGAGTTGGATGCTTTACCGACGGAGCCACTTAGGCGCCCCTGCAAGGGTTTCAGGCTAATGCCTCATCTGGGTCAGATTCTTTGATAAACCAGTAACACAGACCCAATTTTACACTGGGATGTGTGTAAGGACTGAGAAACTTTGCCATAGGTACCTTAAATTGAACAGTTGTTTCTGTGACTCAAGCATCTTACCTAGAAAGTCATATGTAGCTTGAAAGATCTACATTAAAACACTTAACATAAGGGAAAACTGAAGTTCAAGATTCTGAATAAGTAAAACACAAAAGAACATACCTAATAAATACTCCATGCCTTGAGCTGACTGGATTACTTCTGTGCACACACAACTACTACTGATTCCATTTAAAGTATCATTTGCCTTCTTAATGACCTATAAGAAACAAAATCACACCACCTCATATAATGGAGAATAGTCACCACAAATCAATTTTCTGTTAGTAGAAAACCCAACAGAGAAGCCAGTGGGCTGAAAAAGCATGATGGGCTGATAGATGTATATGACTCCACAAACCCAAATCTGAGAACTTAATTTTAACCTTAAAGAAACAATTCTCCGTTTCTTTGGAAAAGAGAGAGGTTCTTAAGTTTAAATGCTATTTTAATTTAGGCAGCATTAATGATATCATTTTGCTATTTTTTTAAACACAGTGACAGGTGAGGGCACAAGTGACAAATGAGCCAGTGTTTGCTATCATAAACGTGAAAGAAGCCTCCCTTAGGATGTGTGACTTTCCATAGAGCTTCCCTTTGCATAAGGCCATCGAGGGAGGGTTCTCCTCAGGTTTTCCTCTGTCCTTTCAAATGAACCACAGAAAGAAGGCGAAATGGCACAAGACAGCACTTACATGCATGTGAGCACCATAAAAATGACATACTCACATCTAGGGCACTCCCCAGACATCTCTGCCATTCATATGCGTATCTCTCATTCTCCTGTGAAATTTTAACAAGAACTGGTTAAACTGGGAAGCCTGGAATCCTCTGTGATTTCTGTCCATTTAAAGAGCACTGGAAGACTTTCCTTTTTATTAAAACCACTCTACTTCAAGCACAGTTTATCTTTTGAAATCACTAATGACTATTCAAAATTACTGATATGTGTAACTTCTGAGCCCTGGACTTGCGAATCTGAGAGGTATGTTTTGTAGCAGCTTCCCTCTATAAATGTTGCCTCATTTGTTCTAGTAATAGTGGAAACTGCTTCAAAGGTGCTAACCACACAGATGTTTTGTACAAGAGGAAACAGTAACCCACCGGCAGCCCCCACCGCTAGGCTGCTATGCACCAGGATGAACGACAAGGAGGGGAAGGGCGGAGAGTTAAGAGCATTGGCTATAGGAGAAAGACAGCGTGGGACTAAGAGGCAGCCAACAAAGATCCAGAAAGTCCCCCCCACCTCTATTTTGATGTTTTAACATTCGCTAAGTCCAAAATGATAAATTCCAAGTGCCCAAAGAAAAGTTCCTTCAAACACTTCCCTCCTTGTGAAGTCTCATGAATCATTTCAATTTTAGGGTCGCTGAAAACTTTCAGCAGATGTTGCACCTGCGAAGTAATTTTATCCAGGGCTAATGCTGTCATTCTCTCCCTCTAATTAAATATTTTATGTCTGGTTCCTTGTGACCTTCTGCCCTCACTTCCCCACAAGCATTTTTTCTTGAGGCCCTCAGTGCCTGGCTGGTCTTAGACTTGCCCCCTGGAGGAAACTCCCCGACTCACCTCCACCTCTCCTGTCAGATCTTTGTACTTGTCACGGATGACAGGCAGGGCCGGCTTCTCACTTAGAGTGTTGGAGCGGTCTCTGAAAGGCTGCTCCAGAGCCGGAGAGGGAGAAGAACGGCTTATTTCTTTATCGCCAAGGCTCAAACTCCTTTTGTGTGATCCTGGAAAAGTGGACAGCACAGTCAAAGGTTCTCAATACTCAGCTTAATTCAAGCCAAGGCTTTTCCTTGCTACGAGACCCTTTTCTGTAGGTGCTTATGTCACAAAGCATTCAGAAACACAGTCCTCGTTCATTCTTCTCTGGCAAGCTATCCAGGTGTATCTCGGAGACAGTGTGTGTTTGGCTCCAGACCATGTCAATAAAGCAAGTATTGCAATAAAGAGAGTCAAATGAATTTTTTTCGGTTTCCCAGTGCATGTAACAGTGATGTTTACCCTACATTGCCATCTGGTAAGTGTGTAATAAATAGCATTTTAAAGATCAGTGCATAAGAATTGGGTTCTTTTCCAGTCAATAGTCATGGGTTTGCACCGAGCTCCTCCCTACTCCCAATCCAACAGAAATCAATGATACCTTCAGTCAGGATGGGCTTAAGTAAAAGTAGAAGGGGCACGCTTAAATGCCTTCAGAGGGCAGGCAGGTCAAGTAAATGACTGAAGTAGGTCAGCCAGAGACAAGAGGTGGTGAGCC
Source organism: Lutra lutra (assembly GCF_902655055.1). Taxonomy (NCBI): domain Eukaryota; kingdom Metazoa; phylum Chordata; class Mammalia; order Carnivora; family Mustelidae; genus Lutra; species Lutra lutra. The sequence goes on from NC_062293.1 coordinate 37,186,619, forward strand.
TGTGACACTGGGCCAGCACGTCCCCTCTGTCAGAGTGCTGCTCAGTGCTACTCAGCGCACCAGATTGTCAGATGGGGAGATACAGGCCTAGTAGTGCCAGATATGACAACTTTTCAAGAAAAGCTAGAAATCCAGATTGTGAAATCTCACGATTCTTATCTACTGGCAACTGTTCCACCCATTAAAAAACATTCTGTGCGGACCAATCAAAACAGGTCTGCAGACCAGATGCAGATCCATGGCTACCACATTGCAGTCTCTGAACTAAAAAATACAGTCCACAGCCAGGAAGTAAGAGCGGAGCTAACTTGCCCACAAGTGGATCAAATCCATTTCCCTGGCTTTTTTTTTTTTAAGATTTTTATTTATTTATTGGACAGACAGAGATCACAAGTAGGCAGAGAGAGAGGGAGAAGCAGACTCCCTGCCGAGCAGAGAGCCTGATGTGGGGCTCGATCCTAGGACCCTGGAATCATGACCTGAGCTGAAGGCAGAGGCCCAACCGACTGAGTCACCTAGGTTCCCCTGCCCTGGCTCTTTGAACACAGCTCCCCTCTAGCCAACACGCTAATGAACAAGAGACTCTGTGCTATGTTTGTTGTTAGCCCCAAAAGCAATTATCTGAGGGACACTGGCTTGACTTCAGTCTTGTTGCAAACCTTTTTTATAGCTATCTATAATCAACCCTGACTTCAGAGGCTGCAAAATCTACTTTCTCCTAAACCAGAGACCAACTTTTTATTCGTATGAAAGAACATTTATTGCCTTAGTGTAAGAAAACACCACAGTACAATGATGGCCACTGAAAGCTACTCACCTTGAACCGAGAGGTCAAAGGTTGCCAGCTCACTTTTGATCATTTCTTCACTAGATTTCATTTTGCTCTGTGAATTGGCAACCAAAAAGTCAAATTTGCTGATTTTGGGCTTTTCACTTTGAAACTCTCCAAAGTCATCTGAACACTCTTTGGGGGTGTCGTGAGAAGTGCTGCTGGAAGCTGGGCTTGGGCAGGTGGCTTCTTGGCTCCGTTCCGCTGTTGGCAAGTCCTGTCTTGTGAAATCTTTATAGTCCCCGCTTTCATACTCCTTTTGGTCACTGGCCTGAGGAATGACATCTTTAAAACTGGCAAAAGCTGGGAAAGTGGTCTCTGGAAGAGCATCTTCACTTGCGAAGGTTGTTACTTTGGAAAGAGAGGTCATGGTGAGGTTTTCGGAACTGCCAAATGATGTCTCTTTCTTTTGAAGAACTGAGGCAGCTGAGGAGGACCCGCTTCCTGCTGAGAGGACAAATGGAGAGAGTTTTCTGCCCTGAGACGCATCATCCCTGTCTGACCAGTCATAGCTCGTAAGTGCGCTCACTGCAAAATTGCTACTGTAGGTTCCAAAAGCAGCATATTTTAAGTCCTCTATATCTGAAAGGGAAATAAGACCCCACAATTAGAGGCAAGCTCATGATTTAGGTAAAATCCCCTAAACTCTGCAGAAGTAAAATGTCTAGCATATTTGATTAGTTTTATGTTATGTTGGAGTTAACTAAATTTAGAGCTTGTACTAAAATTAAAGGAATTGGGCTGTAAGATCTGATCTTTAAAAACCCACATTAGCTTTGAGCTGGCATTTATATTTAGTTACAAAGAGGTTTTTTTTTGTTTTGTTTTGTTTTGCATGTAAAGATTACTATAAAAAGACAGGAGTATCATCTACCAATGTATGACATGGTTCGGGTCACTTAATAAACTGTTCACTTATAAACTTTAAAATGTACTTACAATACTCCCTGCCTAAAACCGGGCCCTTTCATCTTGACTTGGTTGGGAAATGTTCCTTTAACACATGGACGTTATGAAATGTACATGACAAACTACTTGAAAACTGACAATTTCTCAAAAGTAAAGTAAGGCAAAAATAATGTTACCTAACTTTTAACCAGTTCTTAGGAGTCTCTGTCTCAGGCAAGATCAAAGGTAAGATTTTAATGAAGCAGTTACTTACCTAATTATTATTGTCAATATGGACGCCACACTGCTGTGATGGAGTATGAGGGGGGAAAAATTAATCTAATCTACTTTAGCCTCTAAAAAAATAGAATCAAAGGTCTGGGTCCTGGGTGGGTGCCTATTTCTCCTTCAACTATGTATCAGCCCCTCATTAAAAAAAAAAGAAGAGAAAAGAAACAAGGAAAAGAAAGAAATGCTGGGGCAGAAGACTCATTTTACAAGCATTCTTAATATACGTTTAAAAATAATTTAACACGTAGAGAGAGAATGTAAGGTTTTAAGTAGGCTCCATTGCCCAGTGTGGAGCCCAGTGTGGGGCTGGAGCTCATGACCTTGAGATCAAGACCTGTGCTGAGATCAGTTGCCCGACCCTTAACCGACCAAGGCACCCAGGTGGCCCAAGAATGTAGGTTTTTGATTTAGACAGATCGCGGTTCAACTCAATGGTGCCACCTACTGCTTGTGTGACACAACGCAAGTTATTTGACAGTTCTTACAACCTTGGTTTGCTTCTCTGTAAGCTAAGGCCATGGCCTGGGAAGGGCTATGGTGTGGCGCTGGAGGTAACACGTGCAAAGGACCCGGCTCAGCGCCTGGTGAGCAACCCATGAGGGCCGGATTGGCACAGCATCGTTGCCGCCAGCCTCCACCGGACATTTAGTTGCTGCTTTAGGGCCTAAAATGGAATTATTTCGTAGTACAGATGAAATGTCAACTCCTCATTGTAATGGTCCTAACTAGGGGAAGTTTCTTGCTCGCTTTCAAAGGCCAAAAGCCGCAGAGGCTGAAAACCGCTGGTGTGCGGAGCCCCCCCGCCAGCATGCCGGCCGTTCAGTCTGGCCAAGTGTCATCTTAGTCTCGGTGGCCCGGCCGCACAGCCAGGTGCAAGGCTTCCTCTCTCTCACAATGGTAGACATGGCTGACAAGGCAAACGCTCCACAGTTCTGGGACCCAGGTTTCCCTAAGTCGATAGGTGACCCACACTAGATCACTGTGTCTTTTGGTTAAGGGATTCCTGACATTTTCACAGCTCTTCGAAGGGTATACTCCAAACCTGTCTCGCTTTCTCCTTTAACTCTACTAGCAAAAGGGCACTAAATTAGTAACAGGAGTGGAAAATCCTGGATTACACAAAAGGCAAACCAGCAAAAAGTAGATTAACTTCCACAGAAACATGTATGTTAAACCTCTGTGGTGTAAATGGTACTCTTCAAATTTGGCTTGTCAAACAGGAGGGGGCAAAATATTCAGATGAGAAATGTACAGTTTAGAATGATTAAAACAAGGCTTCAGGCAAAATGCTTTTTTGATGTCTGGCTGCAGTGCTTTGTCCCTCCCAGCACTGCCCCCCCCTCCGCCCCCTGCCAAAGAATGAAAGGGATCAGGAGGTGCCCTGACTCAGAGAGGGGAACTGCCCTGAGGCAGGTGCCGTTAGGACAGTCGTCTTCAAGGGGTACATGCAAAAAAAAGTCTTACAACATGGGTATTTGTTATTGTTAGATGCTATTAGAAAGCTTTTTTGGGGAAACTGTATTATGAACTACTCCAAGAATCTCATTTACTACAAGGGTAGCAATTTTAGCAATCTTCCTAAAGACCAAAGGCAAATTTAATGAAAACTTAAGCTCTAGTTCAAAAACCACAACCCAGTTGTTATGGTAATAAAAAGACCCTTTGTGCAATTCTGCAGTAAGAAAAAAACAGGGGTTAAAAAAAAACAACAACCAGAAATGATTGTATTATAATCAGGTAAAAAGCATTATAAGCAATAAGGGATGACCTTAGCTGAAAAGCTTTTAAATATTCTTATAATACTACAGATCTTCAACAAACCTTACTTTTATTAAAAATGAGAGGCATAGCATTTTGCCTTTTGGAGTAACTCATGGAAATCACCAAATGAAAGATTAAACAAATTTATAATAAAAAAAAAAAAGATGATGGGACGCCTGGGTGGCTCAGTGGGTTAGGCCTCTGCCTTCGGCTCTGGTCATGATCTCAGGGTCCTGGGATCGAGCCCCACATCGGGCTCTCTGCTCAGCCGGGAGCCTGCTTCCTCCTCTCTCTCTGCCTGCCTCTCTGCCTACTTGTGATCTCTGTCAAATAAATAAATAAAATCTATAAAAAAATGAGTAAATATACAAGATATGCCAAAATCCAGCCTCGAGGTTGATTTTAAAATTTTACGTTTGCTTATTCATTGCCTACTAGAGTATAAAAAAAATTTACTGAAGTGCAATGCATCTGAACACAAAAGGAAGTACTAACTGACTTAGGTAAGGAAGATGAGAACACTGTCTTTCTAAATCTTTGCATTTATAAGTAATATAAAAACTGAGTAGTATTTCCTGGAGTGGGGAATATTTAGTAAACCATTTTCTAAGAAAAACATGGTAAATCAGTTCACGGAGGGTAGGTTAAACCAAGAAAAGTTCTCATTTCCCATGTTAACAATTCTACATTTTCTAAGCAGTTAAATTACATGTATTACTGTATGATGGTTTTCAAAATATTAAAGATGCTGTGAGACCTACAACATCAGTGATAGAAGCCCTGTCTGGAAAAAATGATGTGGAATAACCCACATTTTGTAATCACTGAAGTTTCTATAGATGGGTTTTCCATTCAATAGCTGAATTCTGACAATTGCGGGAGAAACAGGAAAAAGAAAACAGAATGGATGCAATAAAATGAAGAGAGAATCACTATTGCATTTCTAGTTCTCCCGAAGAGCTCTGTGGCTGTGCTAGGTTGAACAGCAATTGCACACAGATAATAGGCCAAATTGTGTGCTGTAATACAGGTGTTTGTTGGCAACCAGGAATGTCCTATTACAAAGGCCAGGGGAATGAACTAGGTGAGCTCCTTTCCATCATGGAGCTCAAATCAAGACATGGATTTCTCGCTTATGCTGGCAAGTAACCCTAGCAGTCTCTTCCATAACCTCTATTCAAATCCCCCTGGAACAGATGTGAAGACAACAAGGTATTTCTTGGAACAAAGAACGTGAGCTGCCATTACATGACGCGAAGGCAATACTGATTTCCACGGAAGTTTGCTAAAGCAGTAAGCATATGCCCAGGTGATTAAGTTCCTGGCTTTTGAGAAGGGAGCTTAGACAAAGAAGAAAAGGATACACGCATAAAGTCTACCATTCTTCAGGGTTTTGTACAGCAATAAAAATGTTCAGGGGACTAAGGAAGAAATCTCTTTTAATTTCCAATACTGATTTAATCCAAACTTCACTTACCAAAGCAAACCACAAAATATTGATACATCTCAACTTCTTTCCACCCCTGACACTATTCGACCTTCACATGCTCTATTAACTATAGAACCTGGGCTGTTGCCTGGAAGTCTCAAACGCTTGGATAGTTAAGAAAAGAGAATGAAAGTGACCACACTGTGAGTCTGACAGGCTACAAAATGCTGCAGTCTAACTGCCTTCCAGTGTTCCCTAATCTGTCTAGAAACCTCCCATTCTTCCTTTGTCCTGACTCACAGAAATCTATGGTTTAAATGATACCCACACTATCTGTAAGCACCCCCAGATTTCTGCGCCAGTACTTTAAAGTTCAACAGAGAAAATCAGCTATTCTGGAGATATGTGAAGTCCGAAGAGGCTGGAAGGTCAAGGAATGGTGTCAGGCTTTACGGCTGACTCTTGAATGGTATGGGTTTGAATTGCACAGGTCCATTTATATATGGATTTAAAAAAACAAATAGAGTTTAGTACTGTAAATGTATTTTCTCTACCTTGTGATTTTCCTGGTAACATTTTCTTTTTGCTAGCTTACTTTATAATACATAATACATCTAACATACAAAATGGGAGTTAACGGACTTTATTTTATCAGTAAGGCTTCTGTAGGCTTATTGTCAAAGTAAGTAGTAGGCTATTAGTCAAAAGCTGTATGTGGATTTTTGGACATCACTAGGTCAATGTCAAGGGTCAACCATACAGGGGGACTGCTCATTGTCATCACGAAAAATCAAATCTCATTAAAAAACCCACCAGATGAGCTGTAGGTGGGGCCTTTTGGCCATGCAAGGGAGAGGGCAACACCCGGAAGACCCTCCTATGCCCATGACCTTATAATGCTCTCAAAGTCATTGGGCCAATGCTTTCCAAAACAACATTATCAAAAGAATTCAACTGATGGAAAAACAAAGCTAGAAGAAGTTCTTTAAAAAAATAATTTGATTTTGATATATTAGGATTTAGCCCAGTTTCACCGATACTGTCAGTGTCCCCTTCATGTTCATTTGCGACTTTTAAAAATCAGCAGAGATTTTCATGTGAACAACAGAGTGATTGCAGAATATGAATACACTTGTATAATTTCTCAGGCACTGACGTATGACATCAAGCACTAACTCTATTATTTTACTTGGCATAGGAGTAAACAGAACACATAATTAAAACGTAATCTATTTACCCAAACACAGTAGTTTGAATGGTAGACTCAGCTTTTCTTTGAATTAATCCAAACCCCAATATGCAACTTTTTTCCTTCTCAAATGGCCTATTTCAGATACTGTGAGTGATCTCTCTGGAATCCTATTCAAAATCCTCATCTTCAATGGTTTAATTTCCTGTCTATCTCACAATTTTAAAGAAAAAAGAACTAAAATCTCAAAATATAAGAAAAAAAATGTCAACCGTGGAAATAATCCTTTTTTCCCAAGATTTTTGTTGGTCTTGGGTTTGTAATCTAAAAAACAGTAATATTCCCAAGGTTTTTTTTGCTATTAATACATTCTAAAATGAAACAAATATTTTCCAAACTTAGCATTCTCTTATTGCTAATTTTTGTATGTCTTTCTAGGATTTTCTTAAAAAGGAAAGTGGCTTAAAGCTTACTTTGAGGACCTCCCCTAAAATTGTTTTAAGAACTTGCTTTATGGGGACGCCTGGGTGGCTCAGTTGGTTAAGCAGCTGCCTTTGGCTCAGGTCATGATCCCAGTGTCCTGGGATCGAGTCCCACATCGGGCTCCTTGCTCATCAGGGAGCCTGCTTCTCCCTCTGCCTCTGCCTGCCATTCTGTCTGCCTGTGCTTGCTCTCTCTCCCTCTCTCTCTCTGACAAATAAATAAAATCTTTAAAAAAAAAAAAAAACTCTCTCTAAAAAAGAACTTGCTTTATGGACTCTGAGTTAAAAAAACAAAATGAAACAAACAAACAAACAAACAAAAAAACCAAAAGACTCAGGGTGGCTTCAAAATACATTCTGAAGCTGGAAAGATAACGTGCTCTACAATTAGAGCCCGAGTGCCCATTTCAGACCCACAGTGAATTCAGTCCTGAAGACATTTTGGTATTAACAATGAACACTCCATTACAGAGATTATCAATTTAAGCTCAGTTTGCATGCACAGTGCTCAGAAGTCCATCTCAATACTATTCCATGATTTAAGTTAAACTTACAGGTATCTAGTTATTAACAGATGTATCCCCTGTCCCCAATACTCAACTCTTCGATCTATTCCCTCAGCCGCTCCTTCTCTTCACACCGTAACTTCTAGTGGAGACAGGCTCTGTCATGTTTACTAAGCGGTAAGACCTACTCTGTTTTTTTCACCAGAAGAAAGGAGTAAACTTTTCCTATTACATAGTGTAAGGTTAAAATTACATCTTAATTCAGTGCCATGTTGAAAATTTCTATCAATGGAATTATAAGGGGGAAAGGCTAAGCCAATACTTTCTTAGGAGAAAGGTATTTGAAGAAAACAACAAAAGGGAAAGGCCCTTTAATCACAGGAGATGCTACAGCTTTACACTTGATACGGACCAGATATTTCTCTGGTCTAACCCTTAAGTAGTACAAATACACACATCCCCACACTTTCAAAATATGCCAAAGAATTATTTATTAACATAGGACTTACAGATCACAAAAGAGAGTGGTACAGAAGAGCTGGAAAAGAAGTCATCAGAATAAGCATGCAGATCAGTATTTGCAGAGGAATATACCAAAGCAAGTTCGAAAAGGCACATTCACACAGAAAATGTCTAAATTGAAAAAAAAAAAAAAGACATCAGAAAAGCAGCCAAAAAAAAAAAAAACTAATAATAAGGCGCTGATTAAAATACAACGATTTTCAATGTCAAAGAAGAGCTACTTTACAGGTAGGTAGGTAGCTAGCTACAGAAGTCTTGCTAACCCTTTGAGAGTGTCACAAATGAGGGTAAGCTCTTGCTGCCAACAAAACCAGATGATCGTAAAGACTGCACATCAAGATGGTTCCGTGCCAGAGAGATTAAATTTGGTGGTGGGGACGAAAGCAGCCTAGTTGAAATTATATGCAACAAGGGCTCAAAGGGTTAAATGTAATAGTATGCAGAGAAATCAGGCAATGTTATTAGTATTATCTACCTTCCATACAAAGAATTATAGCAAGAGTTAAAAGAGACAGTATCCCCTTCAGAGTTAAGTTGGGGTTTCTAAACAAGATTAAGGACCAGAGAGAGCAATCTACTAGTTTATTCTCTTTTCATCGGCTCACTTGTTATTTCTCCAACAAGAAGTACCTTTAACCCTCAAACTAAGAGAGCAAGAGATACTGTGGTCAACGTGAGGTTAAAGTCAAACCAGAGTGCACTGAAGAGGTCCCTGCCATTTACCTCCGACAGTACATATAAGCAGCAGTTTTGCTCAACAACAATATAGCTCACAGGTCAGGCATCAACCCCTTTTACCAACCGCTCTAAAGGGATACTGCTCCTTTCTGACAGGCGGTTTACAGATCAAAAAGAAGAAACAATCTGCTTTTAAGAATATCCGCGAACTTAAGAGACTTGGCTTGAACATTACAGGTTCCAAGCTGGGAATGTTCCAAACATACATAAAAGAACATGAGCACAGAAGATTATTTTAACAGGTCAGTCAGAACAAGCTTGGTCACAAGAACCTGCCCCTCCCCAAATAAAATGAAACAATTTTAAAGGAAGGAAAAGAAAAAGATATCCCAAACCTGATTTAGAGTCATCTCTCATAAAGACATCTAGCTTGGCACTATGAAAGAATATAGATTCACTTTCAAAAAAATAGCTTCTAATTCATAACTTCAGAGTCCAAAAGGTAGTATACATGTCATGAGATTTTTAAATAAAAATCAGATATTTTTCAAAAAACGGAGCACTTTGCGACCGACTACTGTGGCTCAAGCAGCTCATACAAAAAAGAGAAACAAAATCACTCTACCAAACAAACAGCAGCAAAAAAAAAAAAAAAAAAAGGAAACCATCTGAGGAAAAAATACAAAAAAAAGGAAGTAGATAGTCGGGCGCAAGGAGTTATGCAGAGTCTGCGACCCTCAGACAATGCCCTAGCCAGCCAGCCGCCATGTGACATGTGTCTTGTCTCTGAGAACCTGCTCCTGATCCAGCAAGCACACTGTTAAAGAATATCTCTGACTACTCCAGCAGCCAAAGGATGGAGGAGGTTTTGTTCTTTGACTTCCCATTTTGATATATGCAAAAGCCATAATACTTTGACATTTCTGCCACAATCTGTAAACTTGGAAATGTCTTGTATGTCCCTCTCTAGTTAAAACACAACAAACCCTTCAAATGTATAATATGTTTTCTAGAATAATACAGTAATACTGAGATAGTTCTCATTATTAAAGGCCACAAAATGGGTTTATCTTTCTATATAACATATCAAATAACAAAACAAAATAAAACGAGGACACTTGGGAATCTAGTTTTTATGACAGGAAGCTGGACTATAGAATAAACCGCTACAAGTAAATCCATACAGAATTTAGAGAGGGCTCCCTTATAAGATGTTTTCGAACATTTTATGAGAAAGTTAGTAGTTACCCTATTCTACCGTCTACAGATCTGTTACAATTACAATTTAATACTTCCAGCAATAGAGTTCACACCAAACACTGTACCTGAATTCCACTACAACTCGTGCCCTCCTCCTTGCCAGACTCTGGCACACACGACATCCAGACAAGCTCTTTCCCTCCTCCCTTGTGGAGACATGGCAAACTGCAGTACAACCGGCTAGACATTTTTACTTTCTTGGCCTACCAAGGGTCAGTTTCTGTAAACCGAACAGAGTAATATATTGGCAGCTGCCAAAGAGACCCAAGAGAAGAGAGAAGGAGAGGGAAACACCGACCTCACTCACAGAAATAGAGGAACATTACTGACACTGCAGAAGTCTTTATAAAAAGTCCTGGTGATGTAGGGTTCATTCAGCAGTGGATTTTTATGTGCCTCTAACACCAAGTTGGTGTTTGATTTCGAAAGGAAATTAATCGATCCAATCTAAGTTCCACGATATTCAGGGGATCCATATATCCAAATATCTATAGAATCAACTTTAACACTGCTTTAATGGGATTGGCAATGAAGAGGTTATTAGAAACTCATAAAGGTTAAGAGCCAGAGCCTCACTCTACTGGAAATCGGCGCCCACCACACCATCTTTGAAATCTACATCACCATCACCAGAGTAATCTCACCAATTCCTCACCTGCAGCAGGAGGATGCTGGCCACTAACTGTTGGTAAATCCAAAGAGCTATCAGACATGACATGCTTAAGATCTCCTCCCACATCAGCCAGTTTCATGTCAAACTGAACAGAGAGTGCGTCTTCAGAGTCCTCCTTGCCAACACTGCTGCCACCAATGGAAGGGAGATCCAAGGACTTCACCGAAGCAGAGTCTTCTTTGGCATGTCTGAAAGCCACGGATTTCTCGCTCAGGGATTTGTCTGAGTTCATGGAAGAAAATTTACTGGAGTGGAAGTCAGCAAAATCATCGTCACCTTTTCCTGAAGGAGTGTTATCTTTCAGTTCTTCAATACCTAGTCCAGATCCTTCCAGAGAAAGTTGTTTGAAGACATCGTATTTGGTGGACGCGGCAGCTGAGCCTTGTCCCATCTTCACTGCACTGCTCGAGCTGCCAGGCAGACGAACAGGACTAGCTTCCTCTTTAAGGGCATCGTATTTGTCATCGGCCTTTTGCTCAGCTGAAACAGAGCTGTTACTGAAAGCCATAAAATCTGCAAAGTCATCCTGCTCCCCAACAGATGCTGGGCTAGAATATTCTCCAAAAAGGTTGAATTCTCCAAAATCATCAGCCAAACTAGACATCTTCGTGGCTGCCAATGCTGTCGTGGCTGTAGCGGGCACTGCTGGCTGTGGTCGTGTGGAAACGGCTTTGGATGCGCTCAACGCAGCTGGAAAAGACAAGGGTTTCTCGCTGCTGCAGTTAACTGAGGAAAACATGTCTAGATCTGCTAAGTTCAGAGGGTTTTTCACTTGTGTTTGTTGTTTCTGTTGTATAGCTCCTGAGGGGAAGGCCGCTGGAAAAGTTTGGTCTTTTGTTGGTGGTTCTAGTGGTGATAGACTGTCGGCAGTTTTAAAATCTGTGAAGCCATCATCTGTGCCTGCAGATCTGAATTCTGCAAAGTTTTCCCCTGAAAGAACAAAAAAACACAACACAGCCAAATAAATAAGAATGCTGAGCTGAAAACCACATGGTGCACAGCATATTAAATTACAAGCATACTTTTAGAGACTTTTCCCTCACTGGCTTGACATTATTTAAACATGCTGTAAACCCTACCAAAACATGTCTTTGGAAACTACACATCTGTTTCCACACTGAAGGCTAGTGATACCAAAAGAAATACGAATCAAACCGAGAGCACCTAACAGCCGCAGTTTTATTTGCTCATCTAAGTGTGCTGGGTCTCCTAGGGCCAGGTCCTTCAGCTGGCCAAAAGGGCAGCTCTCGGGGCTTCTGCTCATTACAGCTAGCCAGCCCAGCACACAAGGGAAGAAGAAAGAGGTGCTCGAGGTTCCTGAAGAGAGACACGTTGAAATAATGATCCCTTAAAGATAAAATGCTTTACATGGTGATCCATCAAGGCAAAAAATGTCACAGATACCAATGAAGTATTACGAAAAATCCTGCATCTAATATTCAGAATGTGAAACCCTTTGTTCATCTAGGCACTTTAAGCATATTCTTAGGTATCACTGGTATTCCTCCAGTATATGGAGGCATTAATTGGAAGGGAACTTCAACAAAAATTTTTCAAAAGGTATCTACTTACTTGCAAAGCATTCTAGCTAAAGACACTTTTTTAAAAAGATTTATTTATTAAAAAAAAAAGATTTATTTATTTGAGAGAGGGAGAGAGAAAGCAAGCGAGTGAGCGAGCCAGCGAGCATGTGTGTTCATGTGAACGTAAGCGGGAGGGGCAGAGAAGCTCAAGCAGACTGCCCCGAGCAGGGAGCCTGATACAGGGCTGGATCTCACAACCCTGAGATCAGACCCCAGCCCAGGCCAAGAATTGGACACTCAACTGACTGTACCACCTTGGTATCCCCTGCTAAGGACACATTTTATTTTATTTTTTTTTTTAAAGATTTTATTTATTTAAGGACACATTTTAAAGTGGTGGTTTTTCTACACCCTACAACAAATAAGCTGACCTCATGGAAAAAAAAAATTCTAAGTACTTGGGCTGTTCTCAAAATCAGCCATCCCACTAAACCAATGAGTGCTTCTTCTTATTTATTAAAATTTAGAGGCATTTAAATAAGTACCAACTGCATTATTAAAAATGTCAAAAGATAGGATTTAAACCTTATATTGTGCTACTCTGAGGAAGGATTTATTGAAAACTTTTTTGTTATCATTTTTTAGAGAAAACAAGTACAATGAATTTTCAATAAAAAATTAAATAGACTCAATTAGGATGCTGATAAAAATCTAGGCCCATGATTCTATCTTTTTTTTTTTTTAAGATTTTATTTACTTATTTGACAGAATGAGAGAGCAGGAGGGCACTAGCAGTGGAAGCAGCAGAGGAAGAGGGAGAAGAAGCAAGCCGCCTGATAAGCAGGGAGCTCGATGTGGGACTTACCCCAGGAGCCCAGGATCATTACCTGAGCTGAAGACAGTCGCTTAACCAACTGAGCCACCCAGGTGCCCCTAGACCCATGATTCTAAATAGAGTTCCTTTATTATTAGAGTAACATTATCATTCATAAGTATGAGGTTAGGAGGCAGAGGATCTTAGTTTTTCTAGTGGTGTATAAAGGTCTTCCATAAAATCCACTAGGTTTTACCAAATAATGAAAACCAAAAGATAAACCAAATATAAATATAGCTATACCAACATCACTTATTTGAAAACGTGAGTGCTATTTCTGGAGAGTTATAAACTAAAATATAGGCTTTAATTTCTTTGTCCAGTTTTAAAATTGTTTGTCCCTAAAAATGAGATATAGAAACAAATGAGCTATTAAAGTATACTTCAGGGGCGCCTGGGTGGCTCAGTGGGTTAAAGCCTCTGCCTTCAGCTCGGGTGATGATCCCGGGGTCCTGGGATTGAGCCCCGCTTCGGGCTCTCTGCTTGGCGGGGAGCCTGCTTCTCCCTCATCCCCTCCACCTGCCTCTCTGCCTACTTGTGATCTCTCTCTGTCAAATAAATAAAATCTTAAAAAAAAAAAAAGTATATTTCAAACCAAAATCTAATTCTTAAAACTGTCATTAAAATAAAACAAGCTTTAAATATATTGTGTTTGTAACATGATATATGCTTTGATATATCATAAGAAAGCATGGAAAAACAATGGAAGCTGATTTAATCAGCATAATTCACCAACAAAAGAAATCTACTTAATATTATCAGGGACATTTTAGAAAGGGAGGAACAGCATTCAAAATTTCTGTATTTTATGTTTTTAAGACATACAACTAATAAAACTAAAGTCAATTTCACAAATTGACGGGAGAAGCATATGAAAACTTTAAAAAAAAAATCACCCACAATTTTGGATAAGTATGTTACCGATAATATTTGTATCGTTTTTGTAAATGAAAATGTAACAAGCAGCCACTTTTGTCACAGTCTAAATTTTTGATGTGCTGCTTTGAAATATCTGTGAAATTGACAAGTTTTGCTTTGTTATTTTTATTTATTTATTTTTTTTTAATTTTATTTATTTGACAGAGAGATCACAAGCAGGCAGAGAGGCAGGCAGAGAGAGAGGAGGAAGCAGGCTCCCTGCTGAGCAGAGAGCCCAATGTGGGGCTCGATCCCAGGACTCTGAGATCAAGACCTGAGCCGAAGGCAGCGGCCTAACCCACTGAGCCACCCAGGCGCCCCTTGCTTTGTTATTTTTAAAAAGAAATCACCACAGCAAACTAAACTTACTGATGAATTGTATATGTTTTCATTAGCAATGTAAGCTGGGTGAAAGGTTCAAAAAGAAAGAAAAACGGGTGGGTTTACAAGCTCAAAAACAAAGGGAACTTTGGGGCAAATAAATTAGTTGCAGTCATTGGAAACTTGCATATCAGAGGATACATTAATCCTCTGAATCCTCATAAATTCTTCTCTCTACTTGTCAATTTTTAGGCCCTGAAAACATTTCAAAAGAGGTCACTTGTTGCTAAAACTTCAGTAAGAAGGGTCACTTCTCCATATAGAGTATTTTCCTCATCTCTTTAAATTTACAGTTTAAACTATAGGAGTAGGAAAAAAGGAAATAACATTAATCTCTGTCACTTAGTAACCTACAAAAACCACAGTTCTGAACACAATACTACATGATTTTTCATAAATTCTAAGACACTAACATACTTGATGCATTTAGGCCACTGTATGTATGTATGTATGTATGTATGTATGTATTTGACAGAAAGAGAGAAATTACAAGTAGGCAGAGAGACAGGCAGAGAGGGGGAAGCAGGCTCTCTGCTAAGCAGAGTGCCTGACATGGGGCTTGATCCCAGGACCTTGAGATCATGACCTGAGCCCAAGGCAGAGGCTTAACCCACTGAGCCACCCAGGCTCCCCTGGGCCAATGTATTTTTAATGAGAACAGAATAAAATATATTCTCCTAAAATGAACAGAGTTGGCAGCTCTAACTGGAACTCTTTAACTCTGAGTTAAAGTTAATACAGGAATGAAAGCAAGACAGCATACATGGCAGTAACGGTATGGGGTTCTGTTACTACAGTTCTCCAAGAGCAGCACAAAGGTACTGCTTCCATTCTGATGGCACCACTGTCTTTCCCAGGAATAGTACACCTATGATAAGATCTTTACTACCACCCTAAGCAAAGAACTCTGATATTAAACCATGCTCTTTACTCCAAACTCACCTTGGCCTGAGAGGTAGGTGAGGAAAGCACTTCTGGCACTCAAACCCAACTAACAAGCCCAAGTGCCTCTAGGGTTTTGTGGATTTTTTTTTTTTTTTTTTTGCTTGTTTTTAAAGATTTATTATTTTAGAGAAAGAGAGCATGTGAGTGAGCAGGCAGGGAGGGAGACAGAATCCTGAAGTAGACTCCCGGCTGAGGGCAACCCCAGGACAGAGATTGTGACCTGAGCCAAAATCAAGAGTTGGCCCTCAACAGACTGAACCACCCAGGTGCCCCAAGTTTCCTCTAAGGTTTATCTTTGTACTCATAGTGCTTAACACAGGCACTGAGGAAAAAAGTTATTACATCCTAAAGGCTTGAATGAAACAAGGAAACACTTCTGGAACCTAACAGCTATAAGAGAGAGAATATTTTTAGAATTGGTGGGTTTCTCTTTTTAGAGATACTTAAATAGTACACTTAAAAATTTTTTTTTAAAGATTTATTTTTGTGGGCGCCTGGGTGGCTCAGGGGTTAAAGCCTTTGCCTTCAGCTCAGGTCATGATCCCAGGGTCCTGGGATCGAGCCCCGTATAGGGTTTTCTGCTCCAAGGGGAGCCTGCTTACTCTTCTCTCTCTCTGCCTACTTGTGATCTCTGTCTGTCAAATAAATAAATAAAATCTTAAAAAAAAAAAAAGATTTATTTTTGCAACAGAGAGGGAGAGAGACAGAGAGTGCACAAGTGAGGCAGGGGACAGTAGAGGGAGAGGGAGGAGCAGGCTCCCTGCAGAGCAAGGAACCTGATGCAGGGCTCCATCCCAGCACCCTGGGACCATGACCTGGGCAGAAGGCAGACACTTAAAAGACTGATCTACAGGCACCCTAAGCAGTACACTTATTCCTTGAACTTTCACACATATATTACCTTTCCTATTATCTCCTCTCACTTCCCCTGCCCACTCCCACCCTCTTGGACAGAAGGGTGAGAACAAATGATTGTCAAAGAATGTTCCAAATTTGAGCACTCAATACACAAAAGTAGAATATGGATGGCACTGTACTCAGGAAGAAATCCTCCTGAGAGTATACAGATATCATAGCATGTGCAGCTAAACTTGGAAGGACATAATTTGACCTATGGATTATCTAAACCCTACATATCAGGCTAGGATTTAACCACAAATATAACTTCCAGTCTTTATACATATGGCTCTCAAACTATCATTCTATATTCCCTTCTACTCTAAGCCCTTCTATAAATTCCTATCTTATTAAATTATAGCCAATTCTGAAAATCTTAAAAAGACTGGTTGCTACCTTTTGCATAGTCCACAGACTGAAAAAACAGTTCAAGTTCTTGTTAAATATTAAAATAACGGAGACCAGTCAGAGTCCTCCATTTGATACAGAAGTCTAACTTGGCTTGAAGGCTTCCAGTGAAAGAGAATACACTAGATTCAAAAGAAATTGCCTGGGGGCGCCTGGGTGGCTCAGTGGGTTAAAGCCTCTGCCTGTGGCTCAGGTCATGATCCCAGGGTCAGGGGATTGAGCCCCAAATGGAGCTCCTCATAGGGTCCTTGCTCAGTGGGGGGGGGTCTGCCTCCTCTTCTCTCTGCCTGCCCCTCTGCCTACTTGTGATACTTGTGATCTCTGTCTGTCAAATAAATAAATAAAATCTTGGAAAAAAAAAAAAAGAAAAAAGAAATTGCCTCAATTGGGGGTTTGCCCTTAATTTTAGAAAATAATTTCCAATAGCTGAACCACATTTTGCTTCCTTATAATTTCCAGAGGCACAAAGCCAAAAAATCCTCTTACACACAATATTAACAAAGACATGTTCAGAAGTATCACTGAAAGAACCATGATTCACACACCTGTACCCCTGGGGCAAATAATACATTATATGTTAATAAAAATAATTTAAAAATATCTTTTATTAAAAAACAAGGGGTACCTGGCTGGCTTAGAGGAACATGTAACTCTTGATCTTGGGGCCATGAGTTCGAGCCCCATGTAGAGATTACTTGTAATCTGTGTAGAGATTACTGAAAATAAATAAATTTTTAAAAAACAGAAGTAATTTATCCATTTAAGGAATCAAAAACTTACCTGAAGATTTACTCTCTGCTGTCTGTTCGAGTTCTCTGAAAGCACTGTATTTATCACCAGGCTCTATGATGAAAAGACAGAAAGTCCATTAAGTTTAGGAATCTTAAAAAAAAAAAAAAGTTTAGGAATCTTGATATTAAAACTCAAGGAAGTAAGTAAGGCAGATTGGATTAATCATACATACTTGACAAGTGGTGTAAGCATTTTAATACATTTCTCACAAAAGGTCACCACTAAAATGGTTTACATTCATAGGTTTATGAATTGACAATGTGTTTTTACCTCCAAATGGAACAGTATTTTCAGAGGACTTCTCAGCTGCAATTCCTTTAAACACAGCATATTTATCCATCGAAGCTGATGCTTTAGTTCCAGGAAGTGGCATCAACAAAGAAGGGGCACTATAAGGGAAAATGAAATGTTTCTTAATGACAAGAACACTGAATCCTTCCCTTATCATCAAGTAGAAGCTTAGAATTGAAATGGTAAATAGGTACTACCTGGTTAAAATTCATGGCTCCCTGCTTTAAAAGTTAGAAACTATTTATATTCACAGAAGGGAGAACACTTTTTTTTTTTTAAACATCCTTTTTTCTTGGAAAAATATACTGACACACCACCCATGTGATAACTCTTTGCTTGATTATCTGAAGAGGGGTCAGACCTACACTGACCACCTAATCATCTCTGCAAGCCACAAAAACAGTTGGAATGGCACTGGGAATAGATTCTCATAGAATGATGACCTCCTAGAATTGTAACTTAAGGTCCGTAAAGTGGCAAAAGTGAACTGTTCCAAATATGTACACCCAATATTTTAGAGTAAATTCTGTTAACCTTAATATAAATTATTCTTTGAAATGGGTTCAGACTGCAGAGGTAGAATAGTTAAGATAAACATCTGTTTATGAAATGCTGTTCAGGCCAAGATGTAAATTGTTCTTATTTGATCTTACTGCATTGCTTACTGGCAGAAGTTCACACATCTGATAAGCAGCAGTAGAGTTAATACAATTTACATTTTTACAAGGATCACATCAGCGTTTCCAGAAGCTATCTTTGTAGCAAAACAACAATCACTTCAAAATTAGATAAAGATACTTTTGCCTGTGGACATATTTCTCGCTGGATGGAAAAATAGTGTAATGAGTACTATCTGTGTGGGTAATTCTTGGATGGCTTAAACACACACTATAAAAGCACTGCCCCCCCTTTTTTCTTATCACACCCAGGCAGCTCCCTGGAAGAACAACTTTACATATGAATGACTACGTTCTACCACTAGTTTGTGTCATTCAATACCACACACACAAGTTATATAAATGGATTTCTATTGAGTTCTTTGCCCTGAAGCAAAAATCTTCCACAGTCATTTAAATCGTCTTATCAGCGGCCTACAAGCAAGGTAAAAAACCCAGCTCCCGCCCATGCATGCTAATGGAGGTCCACAGTGCTATAGGACTTAGTGCTATGAAATATTATAATTTCACACCACTACCAAACAGCTGCAATGTATTTGATCTTGACAAACAGGTCATCATCTATACATTATAGGTGGATTTTTTAAGCTCCATAAACAATTAAACTACAACTCATTGAGCAGAATGTTACATATAAATAAAAGTAATTAATGCTTGAGGGGGAAAAAAATCACAAAGTTGAACAACCTATTTGTTTTTCCTGAACTGCCAACTTCAGTTACAGCCTTGTAAATCCCACTGGTAAAATCTACTAAATATGACATATAATTGATTTTTATTAATTTTAAAATTATTTTCAGGATTGAAAAAAAAATAGAGGACCTTCAAGGTAATGAAATACTGATTGAAGAATTTCTCTGAAATTCTTGGGGGGGGGGGAACTGTAATCACCATGACAGTGTTTAGGCCAGTTACATAAAGTATTTATCTATTCCAAATATGAAAACTGTTATTTCTACTCTTTAATACTAGTGAAAGATACTCAGTGAGAGAGGTACAGTCTTTTAAAATTTAAGACCAGGCATTCTGTTGAAAGATAAGACTTAGAATTTGGCCACCAAAAAAAAAAAAAAAATTTTTGCTTTTGCTCAGTGTGTCCATTTGTTTTACACTCACTCCATGTGGCTGTCATAGATGATTTTACTGAGTTGCTTACCCTGTTAAATGCAAGCCTGCTAAACAGGCTTGAGTCATGGAAACTTAATCAAGGCAAAAGGGCCCACAGTGACCACCTGGCCGAGTAGAGACAAGCCCTCTGCTCAAAACATCCACAGGCCCTAACAGACCAATGGGCTATTTGGCAACATCACTAAATAGGAAAAATTCCATTTGTGGCTACACTACCCCATCTTCCCCCTTCAAAAACAGCTCCCATGGGGCGCCTGGGTGGCTCAGTGGTTTAAAGCCTCTGCCTTCGGCTCTGGTGGTGATCCCAGAGTCCTGGGATAGAGCCCCCACCCTTCCCCGCCGAGTCAGGCTCTCTGCTCAGCGGAGAGCCTGTTCCTCCTCTCTCTCTGCCTGCCTCTCTGCCTACTTGTGATCTCTGTCAAATAAATAAATAAATAAAAATCTTTAAAAAAATTAAAAATAAAAAAAAAAACCATAAATAAAAACAGCTCCCATCCATTGCCAGGTGGTCTCTCCTTTGCAGTCCAGCCTGCTGCTCCCTTGCAGTGTATTTAATAAACTTCTATTTCCTTTGTTCTGCCTGGGGGGAATCCTTTCACCGCCCGCACATTGGCCTCCACCTGATCATCACCTCACATTTGGGGACCCCTCATCCCCGATCTGATCGGACAGACACCACACTAAATACTGTCACTTAAAGAGTAAAATGAGGCTAACCAATTCAAAACCCCTCCACCTTAATCCTTTTTGAACTCTTTTATCCTCGGTACCCCTCGTCTGTGGTGTTTCCTGTTCCAGGCTCCCCAGTGCTGGCTCACAGTTAAGTATTTTAGGAATGGATAAATGAATGACACTGCTGACTTCCACATCCCCTTTCATGCTGACTCAAGTGCTATTTCTCCTCTCACACTCAGTTCAACACTGAGTCTGACCAATTTCTCAAACGCACACTTTTCAGTGCCTGACTCTAAACCCAGAGTACTCTCATCATCTCATCACAGGATTACTATGGCAGCTGAATTTACCCCACACAGTAGCCGGGATCCCTTTCCTCAGGCCACTTATCTCTAAAATATTTACAGATTATGTCACAAATCATAAGCCATCCCACATTGGTGCTGCCCTTAACTGAGATTTTTTTTTCCACAGACTAACAGGAGTCTCCACCCCAGCCTACTTCTAACATCTTACTTGGCTTTTCATCTTCTCGGACAAATAATGCCCATTTTTTGCTTAAAAGTGCTGCTCAATAGGTGTCTGGGTAGTTCAATCCTTTAAGAGTCCGAGTCTTGGTCTTAGCTCAGGTCTTGGTCTCAGGGTCCTGAGATCAAGTCCTGTGATGGGCTCCACACTGGGTATGGAGCCTGTTAAAAAAAAAAAAATGCTCACCTAGTCTTAGTCATTTATATCATCCGTTAACAAACAACCCTTTAAAATAAACTCATAATATGGAATATAAATCATAAACTAGGGAATTCATTATACAGGTACAAACACACACAAAAAGACTGAAGGACCAATTCTAAGAGAATTTTTATCAGATATGATAAATACCCAGATAAAACTAAGCTTCTTTATAGCAGGAACTGCATTTTCTGCTTTTATAATTCTGGTGCCTACCCCAATGTCTGGCATATAGCAGATGGTAAGTAAATGTTTTTCAATGTGTAAATAAACAATGAGTGTGGATTCTTAGACATGAGCAAAATGTTTTCATGTAAGCATGGAAGTAATCAAGTCAGAATTGAAAAAAAAAAAAGCCTACAGAGTATGACTGTGTATGAAAGTAAACTATTATGTGGAGATAATGCCACACAAAATTGCTAATATCCAATGAATCTTGGATCAGGCCAACATCTTAAAGCTTTCTATGCCCAAACTTCAATTTCACCCACTAAGAGTTTTTTTCTTTCCCCGGAGGAGTAAACCACTAGTTTGGTTTATAACCTGGATACTGCAACACGTTCATTCAATAATCCTTTATTAATTACATAATATTGCTAGGGACTACAAATATTGCCAGGAAAGACCTTCATCAAGTACAACAGCCTCGTAAGGGAAACAGATAAACTAGTCATCAGGGCCCAGACACCTTTGAGGCACCAGGGCAGTAAAGAGGGAGGGCCCTCATCTTTGAGGTGCCAACTGATGCAGAGGGGTTAGTAAACACTTCGTATGTTAAACTGATTTTTTGTTTTTTAAAGATTTTATTTATTTATTTGACAGAGATCACAAGTAGGCAGAGAGGCAGGCAGAGAGAGGGAGGGGAGGAAGCAGGCTCCCTGCTGAGCAGAGAGCCCGATGCGGGGCTCGATCCCAGGACCCTGAGATCATGACCTGAGCCGAAGGCAGAGGCTTAACCCACTGAGCCACCCAGGCGCCCTGTTAAACTGATTTCTGAAGTAGAACTAGAATGAACTCTTGAGAGAATTTCAGATTGAAGAAGGGTAAAGATCAGAAACCTGAAAAAGTACGATCAGTGCAGAATTCTCATGGCACGGCTGGAGCATAAGCTGTGGGGGAAGAGCAACGGTCGAGAGGACAGGCAGGGGCAAGGGCACATCCAGCCTTTTTCTACGCCAAGCAGAGCTGACAGAGTTGGTGGTGGTAAAGGAGAGAGCACGGAACCAAAGATAAAGGACATGTTTCTGATTTGGTGACTGGATATGGTGACATGATTCACCAAGGAAGGGAACAGTGATTTAACACATTTTTATTTAGCTTTGAGTAGGAAAACACTGAATCTAATGTTATGCAGGTAACTGCAGATGCCCTGGGTCATTCAGATATGTTCTAGAGAGTAGAACATATATATTTTGTTTGAAGGAAGAGACCGGAGAAAGAAGTATTATTATGTATCTATTGGTTAACTGTGTGCCACTGTAGTGGGCTTGGAAATCACTATTATTTTATAGTCCCACCCTTCAAATGTTTCTCCTCTGTGGCACTTATGGTTACCTGACAAATTCTTAAAATCAGGATAATAATTCTTTTCCTAATCTGTTTTTTAAATTTTTTAAAAAGATATTATTTATTTATTTGACAGAAAGAGAGAGAGAGAGAGACAGCCAGAGGCGGAAACACAAGCAGGGGGAGTAGAAGAGGGAGAAGCAGGCTTCCCGTTGAGCAAGGAGCCTGATGTAGGGCTGAGCCACCCGGGCACCCCTCTTTTCTTAATTTGTAGTTACCTACAAAGCCTATCCCTTAGTTCTTGTTACAGTGTATATGCAGGAAGCATTAAGAGATAATCAATTGGTTAAAATGGAAAAGATGAATGATACTGCATAAACAGGAACGTAAGAGAAATGGTAAACGTATCCAAACAGAAACAAGTTCCAAAAATAACCAGAAAAATTCCTAACTGCTTGCTCAAAATCTGGTATGTTCCACTCTATGGAAGAAGTAGTATCTAAAAACTTATTTTTTTTAAGGTTTTATATATTTGAGAGAAAGAGAGAGAGAACAAGGAGGGCGAGAGGGAGAAGAAGCAGACATCCTGCTGAGCAGGGAGCTCAATGCCACCCAGGCACCCCTAAAAACTTTTTAAAAAGGTGCTGGCAAGATACTGAGTCATTTACCATAACCTAAAAGTGAAGCTAGTACACAAGCATTACAGAAACAGTTATGTAACTATCTATACCAAAAAATGAACAGAAATCTGAAGGCCTAAAAGTCACTGATATCAAACATAAAGGAGAAATGAATAAATAATCACATTTAGATTTCTGAATTATTATTTCTGTGGAAAATCAACAGCACGTTATACTGCAAAAATATATTATGTGCCCCTGTCTAAAAAACTTTTCAATAGCCAACGACTTGCTTCTGATAAGAGAACATGAAGTCATCACCATAGGTACACTCGGCTATAATCAGGTTTATTTTTTTAATTAAATTTTACTTTTTTTAAAGATTTTATTTATTTATTTGAAAGACAGAGATCACAAGTAGGCAGAGAGGCAGGCAGAGAGAGAGAGGAGGAAGCAGGCTTCCCTCTGAGCAGAGAGCCCGATGTGATGCAGGGCTCAATCCCAGGACCCTGAGATCATGACCTGAGCTGAAGGCAGGTGCCCCTGTAATCAGGCTTATAGCACAGGCAAAGAAAAAATATTGGCAAGCGGTGTGTACTGGGAGGAAATGGTAGTGCTAAATTTTTGGGTGGACAATGGGGAGACAAGTTTCAAGGGTAAAACAATAATAAAGAGAATAATCAAGGAAAGCATGAGAGTAAGAAGTCTTAACTTTCTTATGTAGGCTTCTCACTATAGATGCCCCTTTCTCAATTATTAAACACAATGTTAACTATATCCAACTGTTTTCTACCTGTTTCCATGCTGGGAATTACTTGTTTTTGAAGAAGCAGGCAACTCTTGGAAATCAGTGAATGAGTCATCAAGGGAGCCTGACTTAGAAGCATCTTGAAAATCCTGGAAGTCGTCTTCTTCTGGTTTTACGACCTAGGTTTATAGAGGGCATTTAAATAGAGAGATCGAATTGATACAAGAGTAAATAACAAATTTACAACTGTCAAACTCAAAAACTACCTTTTAAATCTCCCAGTTTAGGTACCTAAATTAGGTAAGCATGACTATCTAATTTTAGAAGAACACACTTTAGATATAACACCAACTCCACTATCCAAAGCAAGAATCTGTCTTGTACTTTTTTATTGCGGGGGCAGGATGGGGTGGTGGGAGAGTCAAAGGGAGAGGGAGAGAGAGAGAATCTTAAGCAGACTTCACCCCCAGCGTGGAGCCTGACACATGGCTCAATCTCACCACCATGAAATCACGACCTGAGCCAAAATCGAGTCAGAAGCTTAATCGACTAAGCCACCCAGGTACCCCTGTCCTGTATTTTTAGATACAAGAACTATCTTTCTGGCAAAAGAACTAATCTACACAATTTTAAAACAGCTGAATCATATGTGCTATGAAGTGTGTAAACCTGGTGATTCAAAGACCTGTACCCCTGGGGCTAATAATACATTATATGTTAATAAAAAAAATAAAAAATTATAAAACAGCTGCATCACATTTATTACTGAGAACCTGCCATCTTTAAAAAACATTTTATACATGATGTGAATTACAAAAGTGATACAAGCTTGTTATAATCCATTAATATATGCATAAAATCAACAATGAACACTGACTCCTAATCACATGCTCTGAAAGTTAAGAACTGTGAACAGTTCACTTGTTTTATAGAAAAATGAGCTTATACTACGTTGTTCTGCACTTGAAAAAAAAGATGCAATTATAAAGTGGACATCTTTTGCATGTTGTACATGTAGTAGTTCATTCATTTTAATGATCAAATAGTTTACCACTATATGGATGAAGCCAAATTTATTTAACCTTCCTTCCTCTGAGGGACATTTAGCTATTTCTAACTTTTTACTCTAACAAACAATGCTATGAAAAATATCCTTGCATATTTTTGTTCATCTGAGTTACTATTTCTATGGGATTGATTCCTAATAGTGTGACTGCTAGGTCAGAAAATACAGACATTTATAATTTGGGTAGCTATTGCCAAACCTGCCTTCCAAGAAGGCTGTACCAGCAAACCATTTTCCTTACATTTTCCCTGACACTATTATGTTTTCTAAACTTTTTGCTAATCTGGGAAGTGAAAAATAAATGGAAACATTTAATTTCAGGTTTAGTAGCTCTTCCAAAAGACACAGTCTAGGAATTTAGTTAACCTCATTAAGCTTGATGTTTAAAATTGAATATACTATAAAGAACTATATAAACTTAGCCAAAATTTAAATCCCTTAAGGTGCAAGAAATTTCTTCATTTTTTTAAAACAATGAGAAATTAAATTTTGTATTGTTTTACTATTGTTTAATTTTCACTTCCAGTGTCCATTATAATACAACAATCTTCTCTGCATCCTTGGAAAAAAAGCTGTCCAGATTCACCTTCAGGGATTATGTGGAATATACACAGCTTCTCCACTTACCTGATTTGCAGGGTAAGTTGACATGAAGCCACTAGAAGCCTGGGCTGCAGCTCCCCCAACTGGTCCAACAAGGTTAATGCCCATAACTGGCTGTCCGAGGTTGAGGGGTATGGAGCCTGCAGGGCCTGAAGACATCCCAGTTGGCTGACTCACCGCAGTAGGCAAAGTCATAGGAAAGCCACTTAAAGTTGGAATTGGAGCGGCTGGAAATTGACTTAAAGCATCAGGACTCATGGCAGGAACACCCCTCTATACAGAATAGAAGGAAAATGGGAACATTTTAGGGGACTGCAAACCACATACAATCTAAATTCAGCAAAGGGAGACCTAAATATACAAGTAGTCCTGATAGCTTTCCAACCAGGAGCTCCAAAACTCGTGAATTTGATACAAGAAAATAACTTACAAGGTTCATGTAAACCTAGTATCAGGCAAAGAAATGGTTAACACAGCTCAATGGTGACACTGTACTCTCTGACAAGTTCGGCTGATTCATTCTAATTGAATCATTTAAAATGGTTTTGAGTTATGAGAAAAACTGCTACCAGACCAAGAATACTTTATATTTAAGGAATTTTAAGCAAGGGCTTCAAAAACAGGAAGAGTAATTTCATTTATTACTGAAAAACTTTCAAGTTCAGAAAGGGTACAATTAGATCAGAGAATGTTAATACACTAAACAGTCTTTAAACAAAGGAATATTCTGCTAGAATGGGCAGCATATAAAACTGTACATTTTTAAAGTACTGTATCCTAAAAATAATCTAAATTTTGACATACAAGAAGTTCTTCAACATTGTAGTCAATAGGATTTATATTGAAAAGTTATTTGCTCTAACGTAAGAAACAACGTCTACCTGTGTTACCGCTATCATGGCGAGAACAGTATAAAGCTCTTCCTTAGTCAGTCTGCCAGGTGTAGTTCGATTAGCTAAGGCCCATATCTGTCCAAGAGTTTCCCTGGGAAGTCCAGACGACATCAGAATGGGATAAAGTTTAGCAGTATCTATTCCAGTTGGAGTCATTGTGATTTCTAAAATTTTCTTATAGGCATCTATCAAGGGAAAGACCAGATTACAAATGTAAACATATTAAAGGTGACTGCTCTTGGTTGCCCTCGTTGCTGGCACAAGAATAATCCTTAGTCAAACTGCTTTAACAGAACCGAAGCCATGTCAGGGTTTGAACTGCTGTAAAGATTATTCAAGCGGAAATATCCAACATAAAAAGAGAGTCTGTAGCTTAGAAGACAGGTTGGAACTTGGTCCCAAAGATGAAGATTTGGGGCTAACAGTCAGAGAACGTCTTAGTGCTCAAGAGAAGACAGCAACGATACTAAGACAGAGGCAGTATCAACAGAGCTGTAGAGTAATGGTGGCGGGAAGAGTCTGAAAATAGCAGTGGGGAGGCGAGAACTGTACCAGTACCACCTATCTCCTCCCCCAGTGGGTTAGAGGCTCTGAGCAAAAACAGCACTGGGTAAGGTGCTATGGGAATAGAGCCTTCAGAGAAAGCAACTTTCAGTCAAGTTGACAGAGCAGAATACATGTTTGAAAAAGGGATGGGAGGGGCGCCTGGGTGGCTCAGTGGGTTGGGGCCTCTGCCTTTGGCTCGGGTCGTGGTCTGGAGGTCCTGGGATCCAGTCCAGCTTCAGCTCTCTGCTCAGCGGGGATCCTGCTTCTTCCTCTCTCTCTGCCTATTTGTGATACCTATCTGTCAAATAAATAAATAAATCTTTAAAAAAAAATAAATAAAAAAGAAAAAAGGGAAGGGATTGCTGAGGAATTTTTCCACAACAAATGGGGTTTCCAAAGGACAAAATGAGAAAGGTTCTTAGAGACGAGGCTGCCATATAAAATAGAGGATGTTAATATCACTCGGGACATACCTTTATACTAAACAGTTATTTAGTATTTATCTGAAATTCAAAATTGAATGGATGTTGTATATGATTATTTGCTAAATCTGGCAACCCTACTTAAGAGGCATTTTGGAGGATGACAGTGGGTAGGGCTAAGGCAGACAGAAAAAAAAAATGTTTAAAGCAAAAAATTTACATCCAGGACTTAAAAATGGATTATAAGTTAGTAGGCTGGCTATAAAAACACATATTTTGGCTAGGAAATAATGTGTGCATGTATGTTTGGAAGGAGGGAGAAAGAAAGACAAGCTGGCAGAAAATGGAAGGAACTCAAAATATACTGGATCTGGGTTCTGTTTGGCTTGAAGACAGAGAGGAAGAAGATGCAAATTGTCTAATGGGCACTTGGAAGAAAACCTACTTTTATGTATAAATGAAGTCCCACAGGACTTGGGGAAATTAGCCTTTTAATTGGTGGGTATATGATTATGATGTAAAGTAGACATTACTGGCTTTTCCCCCAAAAGAAGTTCAGCTACAGTTTTCCAGGGATTGGCAAAATAGAGCAAATCACACATGTTACAATATATTAAGACCCATTAACACGTGCTGCTATAATTGTCATTACTGTGGGCGCATCAGCCACAGCTCAATAGAGTTATTTCCTCGTAGCAACTGAATGCAATCACAACATATGCACCTAAGGGATTTTTTTTTTTGGCTCAGCAGTAAAAATATACCTAAAGTAAAAAGTAAACACCATCTTCCAATGTTGAAAAAGATGCCACTTGGTCTTTTAGTTCAATTTTTAAAAAAAGATTATTTATTTGACACAGAGATGCAACAGCGAGAGAGGGAACACAAGCAGGGGGAGTGGGATGGGAGAGGAAGAAGTAGGCCCCCTGCTGAGCAGGGGAGCCTGATGCGGGGCTCTACCCCAGGACCCTGGGATCATGATCTGAGCCAAAGGCAGACGCTTAACAACTAAGCTACCCAGGCGCCCCTTCATATAATATTATAAGTCATAAGACAAATATACTTTAAAATATAAAAATCACCACGAGTTCAGAAAATTACATTAAATGTATTAGTACTTTTTTTTTTTTTTAAGATTTTATATATTTATTTGAGAGACAAAGAGAGCACAAGCAGGGGGAGCAGCAAAAGAGAGGAAACAGCAGCCTCCCCACTGAACACTGAGCCTGACGTGGAACTCAGTCCCAGGACCCTGGGATCATGACTTAAGCCGAAGGCAGACGCTTAACCAACTGGGCCACCCAGGTGCCTGTATCGGTACTATTCTTGAGAAGTTATTAATAATCTATGAAATAAAAATATCTTTTAAAGCATGATAAATCTAAGCAAAGCTTTTAGAAATAAAAGTCTATGATGGTCAATAAAACATTAAAGCAAAACATTTCTCCCACATTTATACAGCTATTTTACATATAAGGCTGTCTTAAACATCAGATCTTTTAAATTTTCTGTACTCTTTCAGAAAAAAATAAACAAGAAAAAAGTTAAAATTCCTTCTGCATATTTTGTAACCACAATAGTAAATATCCACAACTCTGTTTTCAACACTTAAAGTAAAATATCCAGATGGGAATGACGGACAAAGCAGCTTTTTTACCTGGAACCAAACTCTCATTGCAAATCCAAGGAGGCATTCTGGGCTGAACGGGATCCTGTGAGGGAAATACTCCCACACCTAGGAGATAAGAGACGTTATTTAACGTATGTAACAATCCATGCAGAAGATGGGGAAATTGCACTGAGTCATCCTTTTATATAAGAAGAGCCCTGGCCGAAGATACTAAAAAAAAGTCACCAATACGATTAAAAGATTTGGTTTCTAAACAACTCTTGTACGTTAACTACATCCTACAGAGAAAGCGAAAAAAACTAAGATGTACCAAATCAATACTCTGAATCACAGGAGGCTTGCAACATTTCACATGTATTACAAATTATAGGAGAAAACATAACATCTGGTAGTTTAAAAATTACACACGTGAAAAAAATGTAATTGCTCAAGCTTTCCTTGCAGCTTTTAATAATATTTCTTTGCATTTTTTTTACCTGAATACGACACTGCTGCCTTAGATGTACAGGACTTTTAATTTTTATTTTGTTCAGAAAAATCCTCTAAAAGTTTGTCTCCTAGGCCATGCAAATTCTAATTCATCTCTGGAAGCTGAGTTTATAAAAACGTGGATATTTTTAGGCAGCAGTGTGCATGATTTATTTCAGAGAAACAAAACTATTTCTCATTGGTGACTTTTCCAGTTAAATTTTAACTTTCAACCTTTATGGAAGAACAGAAAGTGTAAGATGGGAAAAAGAGTTTTTATAAAATAAAAGGAAAAGAAATTTAAAATGAGGAAGGATTCTGATTTTTAAAAACTGGTTATCACAAAATTTTTAAAAGGAATAACTGTGCCGAAAGAATTCAGAGCAAAATCGTAGAGGTTAATTGGAGAAAGGAATGCATTAGAAGTATTTTAAGCAAAATACTGATTAGCAAAATCAAGCAGCATTCATTTGAAAATTTATGCTTAAGTTGTTAGCATTTGAGCGATATTTGGTTAAATCAACTTTTTGCTGAATATTTCATGAGCTCACCACTCTCTTCAATGGACAGGTTTTGGTCTGAAGTCTTTTCTGCCTCTGCAGTGGTGGTACCACTTACACGTCCATCTACAGCACCCCCGTTTTTGGTCGTTAAACTGGGATGGTTCTTACTGGAACCTGGGCCTAGGGCTTTGTGCCCAACTTCAGAGGTATTTAATTTAATTTGTTCCTGCCCAGACGTACTTATATCACAAGATACAAGGAGCTTCTCCTCCAAGGAAGGGCCTAAACAAACAGCATGAAGGGTTAATTTGTATATAATTGCAAATTTCTGTTTTCAACCATCCATTTCCATCCCCAGATTCTCAAGGGTAGGCCCTGCCACACATAGTGTAAATTTTGAAATAATTCAATCACTACACACTTGTATAGGACCTGAAAGACTTTAGAGCTTTTTAGAGAACTTAAATATCATTACCTACTTCGGTTCTCAAGAATTCTATGGGCCGGCAGGTAGAATGGGAAAGTGGAAGGGGTGCTACTTCTGGAGACCTACACAAGATAGAGACACTTCTACTCACTACTGGGGGGCCCCTGGCCAGTCATGTCATCTCTGGGTGTGTTTCTACATCTGCCTATTGAGGAAGTTTGGACTAAGTGTATGTCTGCTAGGATCTATGTCTCAGAAATGAAGGTTTAACTGTCCCTACCTCCCCATCTTTTCACAAATGCTAAACTAAGGTACGGTTTAAAGATTTGTCCAAGGACACACTGACAATAAATAGGGAACCCAGGTTTCTGACCCCCAAGTGCTCTACCACTGAACCAGAGAGAGTACTTTCTAAAGTGAAAGTAACTTCACTTTCACTTTAGAAAGTGAAATATTCTAATATTGGTGATTTTCTCAATATTGGCGATTTTCTCAAACAAGTATACTCTGTAGAAATCAGTTTGTTTTTAAAGTTCAAAGATGGTTTAATAGCTCCTTATTTAGGAGCAAGAGTTTTAAAACATTTTTCTAGAATGTGAGGCCCCCAGAATTAAAAAATCTAGATTCTTATTTTAGTGAATTTGAGTAGTAGTCATACATTCAGGTACATGTTTCTTTACCAACAACAGTGTATAATTTTACTTATATAAGAGAAATAAATTATTCAAGATTATCTTAAGAATGGTTTCATTAATATTCTAGGAGTTACCTGCTTTCTTTACATTGTATGAGGCTGCAGCAGTAGAGAAAGAAGGAATTTGCCCAGGGACACCATGTAAGGCAAAAGACATTGGAATCTGACCTGGAAGGAGAGGCTGTGCTCCAGCCTTCTGTGTATGCAACTGGCCAAGTGGGGTGGAGGGATGGAAAGACTGAAAAGGCTGGGAAGTGGAAGAAGGACCACATGTGGGCACTTCAACAGGCCCCTGCATAAAGTCACTGAATTCTTCTTCATCAAGAAAGGCAGATGATGGGGAGACAGTTTTAGTAGAATGAGATGATGTGGGGTAATCTGCAAAATGGAAAATGGCAATGAAACACATGGAAATGAAAATCAATAAGGAAAAAAGAAATTAAGATGTAGTACAATTCCAAAAGAATATACTGAAACATGAATAGCAGAGGTGAACAAGAACTAACATGCAACAAGAGTCAAATGGAATTATTTAATGAATGAAAAACACTTCGATGTCTATTTACACACAATTTTTTTTTCAAAAAGCAATTTTATAGGTATTTTACATTTTGTTCAAAACAAAAAAATTTAAACTCAAAATTCCCTTCCTTCTTTTTTTTTTTTTTTTTTTTTTTTTTTTAAAGATTTTATTTATTTGACAGAGAGAGAGAGAGATCACAAGTAGGTGGAGAGGCAGGCAGAGAGAGAGAGAGAGGAGGAAGCAGGCTCCCCACTGAGCAGAGAGCCCGATACGGGGCTCGATCCCAGGACCCTGGGATCACGACCTGAGCCGAAGGCAGAGGCTTTAACCCACTGAGCCACCCAGGTGCCCCCCCTTCCTTCTTTTATTAGGTTCATACCAGTTTTGTCCCCAAGACCACTAACAGTTTACATCAAAGTGGTGATGACTTTTGACACCCAAGTCAGTTGTTTGGATAATATCCTCTCACACCAGTATGTGCCACATTTTAGAAAACCTACCTCCTCCATGCTGCTGAATACATTCTGGACAGATACGTACTCTGATGATTAAATTTCATTATGCCAGTTAGAAACAATGCATAATACATTCTTGTCATCTTAAATATACCATGCTTAACCCATATACTTTGCATACATAGTTCACGTCAGTGAAGTTACCACTTGAGGAATGAAAATTACAAAAGAACATTGTAAACAAAATACTGAGGTGGTACTATAAAAAGCAACAAAATCAGGACACCATAAAGTGCTAAGTCAAACAACTCAAAGGTCAATTTAAGATAATAAACTCCCACTGATGACTATGTTTAAAAGATCTTTGGCTCTAAAGTCTATACATCATTGCAGCTCTTTACTGTTAAATGTGAGATTTACTTATGTAATAAGCCTTGCCTATAGGGACTTCATTTAATAATATTGTTTTTGCTTCTTCACATTCTTTTTTCAAAATCCAAAAAATTTATTTTAAATAAATCAACTTTTAAAAACTAGAGTCACACACAGATATACAGATGAAGGCAACATCAGCCCTGACTATCTCTAGCTCTGCCCATCCATCATCTGCAGCCAGCTTCAAACTGAACCACGCGCCTCTCAACCTGCCTTTTTTGTTGTTGTTGAGGTATGGCCAATATATATTATATAGTTTATAACTGTATAGTTATAACTACATATATAACTACATAGTTAACATAGTTAACATATAACTACATAGTTATACATGTAGTTTTAACTATATAGTTACATAGTTTCAGGTGTACAACACAGTGATTCCATAATAGTATATACACTGTGAGATGATCACCACAATAAGTCCAATTACCATTTGTTATCAAAGTTACAAAAAAATTTTTTTCTCTCTTAATGAGAACTTTTTTTAAAAAAAGATTTTATTTTTCATTATTTATTTGACAGACAGTAGGCAGAGAGGCAGCCAGAGAGAGGGGAGGAAGCAGGCTCCCCGCTGAGCAGAGAGCCCGATGTGGGGCTCAATCCCGGGACCCTGGGATCATGACCTGAGCTGAAGGCAGAGGCTTTAACCCACTGAGCCACCCAGGCCCCTCTTAATGAGAACTTTAAGCCAACTTTCAAATATGCACTACATATTTTTTTTTTTTAAAGATTTTATTTATTTATTTGACAGAGAGAAATCACAAGTAAGCAGAGAGGCAGGCAGAGAGAGAGGAGGAAGCAGGCTCCCTGCTGAGCAGAAAGCCCGATGTGGGGCTCGAACCCAGGACCTGGGATCATGACCTGAACCGAAGGCAGCGGCTTAACCCACTGAGCCACCCAGGCGCCCCAAATATGCACTACATATTGACTATAGTCCTCATGCTGTATATTACAAGCTCATGACATTTACTTTATAACTAGAAGTTTGAACTTCTTGACCACCTTCACCAATTTCACGCACCTCTCACTTTCCTCTGTCAATTACCATTCTGCTTACTCCTTCTTTCATTTTATTTTTCAGGTTCCAGGTACAAGTGAAATCATATGGTATTTGTCTTTCTCTGACTTATTTCACTTAGCCTAATACCCTCAAGGTCCATCCATGTTGTTGCCAATGGCAAGATTCCATTCTTCTTTATGGCAGAGTAGTAGTCTGTTGTATACATACACCATATCTTCTTTACCAATTCATCCATCAATGCACACTTAGGTTGCTTCCATACCTTGGCTATTGTAAATAATGCTACCATGAACATGGGGTGTGTATATATTTTCTGAGTTAGTGTTCTTATTTTCTTTGGATAAACACCCAGTAGTGGAATTGCTGGATCATATGGTAGCTCTATTTTAAATTTTTTGAGGAATCTTCACAGTTTTCCACAGTGGCTGTACCAACCTACATTCCCACCAACAAGACATGAGGGTTCTCTTTTTCCCACATCCTTGCCAACATCATTGTTTCTTGTCTTTTTTATGATAGTCATTCTAACAGGTGTTAGGTGGCATCTCATTATAGTTTGCAATGTGATTTGCATTTCCCTAATGATTAGTGATGTTGAGCATCTTTTCATGTGCCTGTGGACCATTTTGTATGTCTTCTTAGGCAAAATGTCTATTCAGACCCTCTGCCCATTTTTTCTCATCAGATTTTTTTTTTTTTTTTTTTTTGCTATTGAGCTGTATGAGTTCTTTGCATATTTTCAATATCAACCCTTATGGATATATGATTTGCAAATATTTTCTCCCATTCAGTTGGTTGCCTTTTCATTTTGTTGATAGTTTCCTCTGCTATGCAGAAACTTTTTAGCTTGATGTTGTTACACTTGTTTATTTTTCTTTTGTTGCCTTTGATTTTGGAATCAGATCCAAAAAAAATCACTGCCAAAACTAAAGTTGAAAGTTTACCACCTATGTTTTCTTCTAAGAGTCTTATGGTTTCAGGTCTTACATTCAAGTCTTCAATCCATTTTGAGTTAATTTTTGTGTATAGTATAAGACAGTAATCTAGTTTCATTCTTTTGCATGTGGCTGTTCAGTTTTCCCAACACCATTTATTGAACAGACTGTCTTTTTCCCACTGTGTACTCTTGTTTCCTTTGTCATAAATTAATTGACCATTTATGTTTGGATTTATTTTTGGACTCTCCATTCTGTTCCACTGATCTATGTTTCTGTTTCTATGCCAGTATCATATTGTTTTGATTACTACAGCTTTGTGATATACTTTGAAAATCAGGGTATGACATACCTTTAGCTTTCTTCTTTCTTCTTTTTTTTAGATTTTTAAAAAAAATTTATTTATTTGACAGAGAGAGAGATCACAAATAGGCAGAGAGGCAGGTGGTTGTGGAGGGAAGCAGGCTGCCTGCTGAGCAGAGAGCCCAATGCCGGGCTCGATCCCAGGACCCTGGGATCATGACCCAAGCCAAAGGCAGAGGCTTTAACCCACTGAGCCACCCAGGTGCCCCAGCTTTCTTCTTTCTTAAGACCACTTTGGCTATCTGAGGTCTTTTGTGGTTCTACACAAATTTTAGGATTGTTCTATTTTTGTGAAAAATGCCACTAGAATATTGATAGGAATTGTCCTGAAATCTGTAGATTGCTTTGGGTAACATGGACATTTTACTCATTCTTCCAATCCATGAGCACAAAGTATCTTTCCCTTTTTGTGTGTGTCTTCCTCAATTACTTTCATCGATGTCTTCAAGTTTTCAGTATACAGATCTTTCAGCTCCTGGTTAAATTTATTCCTAGGTTTTTTATTCTACTTGATGCAAGTGTAAATGAAATCGTTTTCTTAATTTCTTTTTCTGATAGTTTGCTGTTAGTGTATAGAAGTGCAACAGGTTTTTACATACTGATTTTATATTCTATAACTTCACTGAATTAATTTACTAGTTCTAACATTTTTTTGGTGGTCTTTAGGGTTTTCTACATGTAAAGCTTCTTCACATTTTTAACTACTTTAAATTGCTTTAATATTTACTAAAGTCTAATGCTACAGGAGCAGTCTTTTTTAAAAAAGGCTCTCATCTGAAAAATGGGGACACCACGTGCTTCTCTTCTGGACACTTCTCTTTTGGATTCATAAAACAGAATCTTCAATGCTTCCAGGTTTTATGAAAGATGCAAAATGAATATTCAAAACTGCTGTCTTATTTTTGTTTAAAAAAACAAAAAGCTGGGGTGCCTGGGTGCTCAGTGGGTTAAAGCCTCTGCCTTCAGCTTGGGTCATGATCCCAGGATCCTGGGACTGAGCCCTGCGTCGGGCTCTCGGCTCAGCAGGTAACCTGCTTCCTCCTCTGTCTCTCTGCCTGCCTCTCTGCCTACTTGTGATCTCTGTCTGTCCAATAAATAAAATCTTTAAAAACAAAAAACAAAAAACAAAAAAAAAACCAAAAAGCCATGACCCAATGAACTCCAACCCCTCCTAAAAATGGTTACACGAGTATGGGTTTAAGTTCTTAATTTGGGTTCTCAGACCAGCACTGATAGAAAATGGTAATAATGGAAAACCGAGAGCTACTCTGAGTATTTTTTTTTAATTAAAAAAAAATTTTTTTTTTTAAAGATTTTATTTATTCATTTGACAGACAGAGATCACAAGTAGGCAGAGAGGCAGGCAGAGAGAGAGGGAGAAGCAGGCTCCCCACTGAGCAGAGAGCCCGATGCGGGGCTTGATCCCAGGACCTTGAGATCATGACCTAAGCCGAAGGCAGTGGCTTAACCCACTGAGTCACCCAGGCGCCCCAGCTCTGAGTATTTTTTAAATGGACCCTATTTACCAGTAGTAAGTCTGCAAATGTTAAACCAATGTTTCTTTGCATTTGACTGGAATTATGTTAATCTATGTGTCAATATATTTTGGCTTATAAACTCTCTGATATATATGATTAAGAAGACGTATAAAATTATGTGATTGTTTGTATATTCCATATCTTTTTTTTTTTAAAGATTTTATTTATTTATTTGACAGAAATCACAAGTAGGCAGAGAGGCAGGCAGAGAGAGAGAGGAAGGGAAGCAGGCTCCCTGCTGAGCAGAGAGCCCAATGCGGGGCTCAATCCCAAGACTCTGGGATCATGACCTGAGCCGAAGGCAGTGGTGTATATTCCATATCTTAAGGTAAACAGTCAGTGGGGGCAGGGGTATTAATAGATGTCTTTGGTGGGTAAAAGGTTGAAAACTTTTTTAATGTACTTTATGTTAAGGCCCTAACTGGAGAAGCTCTGGAAACTTCTTGAGCTTGCTTCAAAAATCTTTTTCTAGATAAGCACAGAGCAGTTAACTAGAAACAGCTAACTGCACGCATGTTGACTCAACTCCTGAGACCTCTTAAACGTCAAAACAATTTATTATTTAACAATGAGGTTGTCAAACTACACCTAGTTGTCGAAAGAGGGTGTTCTATATGGACAGAACAGTGTTTGCCCTAACAATGACCATTCATCTCCGCCTTCTCCTTCTTCTAAGTTCCACGCAGGTTCCAGTTTTAAGCATTCTAATATTTATTTTTCAATTACTTCCTAAGTAATTATTTAGCTTATAATTTTCATTTTTATTTACATTTTTC
Source organism: Lutra lutra (assembly GCF_902655055.1). Classification (NCBI taxonomy): domain Eukaryota; kingdom Metazoa; phylum Chordata; class Mammalia; order Carnivora; family Mustelidae; genus Lutra; species Lutra lutra. The sequence continues at coordinate 37,223,540 of NC_062293.1, forward strand.
CTTTCTGAACTCATTCTGACTGCTATATCCATTCTCTTTTCAAGCTTGCTATGTATCTTACTTTGGGGGCACATCTGGAATGAGAATCTGAGTATATAATCTATCAAGTGAATTTAATAAGACAGAGTTAAAGCTGTCCCAGAAAGAACCGGTAACTGTGCCAATATTATATTATTCCCTATTGATATCACCTGTAAAAGGTACTACAATATAAGGGTCTAAGGAAAATTTATCAATGTAATATATGCCAGCAGAAAAGAGCACTTGGTTGGCTGAATGATTCAACAACTCTTCATCTATTAAAGATATGCTATTCTTTTTTTTTTTTTTTTTTAAGCCTTTTTTTTTTTTTTTTTTAAAGATTTTATTTATTTATTTGACAGAGAGAGATCACAAGCAGGCAGAGAGGCAGGCAGAGAGACAGGCAGAGAGACAGGAGGAAGCAGGCTCCCTGCTGAGCAGAGAGCCTGATGCGGGACTCGATCCCAGGACTCTGAGATCATGACCTGAGCCGAAGGCAGCGGCTTAACCCGCTGAGCCACCCAGGCGCCCCAAAGATATGCTATTCTTAACACCCTATACATTTTAAAACATCCAAATCTTTATTCAGCTTGAAGGATGAGATGAGCACTGACTCTCCACACACACATAATAGTCAATTAAACACACAGGAAATCACCTTCCAATAAAAGGAAAATTTTAAATTAAAATTACCTGGTTTCTTAGGGTGTGATGCTGGAGTAGGGTGCATCTTAGCATCTCTGGAAAATCCATCCAAGTTTCCTTTTATGGCTTCCAAAGCATCATCTCTACTCTTCTCTCCTGCCTAAGAGACAATAGATATATGCATATATCTTCACTTACGGCTCACTTCATCCTAGATCCTCCCAAACTGAAAGTACAGATATTTGTCTGTTTTCAATATTTTTACCACAGACTTCTGATAGGGAATTCTCCAAGTCAGAAAAACACTGACAAGTGTGTAAGTATATGAAATGCATAAAATGACAATCTATATAAAACACAAAAATATTAAAGGGTTCATTTATAAATACTTCAGGACACAAATAATATTAAGTATCCTATATTAATATTAAAATAAATTATTAATCTTCCCAAGAAAAGATCACGAACATTCCAGTGGTAGTAAAAAAGACCTGAGATGATGATGGTTGATATCCCATTCCGTTCAATAATAGTGTCTTACAGGAAAAGAAGAATTCTTCACTTTTAGACCCAAATGAATCAACCACAGTCTGAGCTTGGGCTGGTGCCCAGGCGACAGAATCCCCTGAATGAGTGAGAGGCACACACAGGGCGGATGCGGGCTGCGGTGGTGGAATATATTACCTTCGGTTTCACACTACTTAGAAGTCTGAGCTTCTGCTTCTGCTCTTCAAACTGGCGTCTTTTCCTTTCTTCTTCTAAGAGCTTCTGTTGCTGTTCAAATCGTTTTCTGAAGGAAAAACAATCTAGTAAAGAACTAGCTTCAGAGATTATCAACTGTGTTATATTCATACTTCTAATAGTTTCAGCAATATCACTTTATACTTCTAGAATGAAAACCCTCACTGCTAATTATATCTGATTTTCTTAAGACAATGCTATTTCCCCATTAATTCTGAAATATACAAAATGAGTCCCCAAAATGATTTACCTAAGTTATAGATATGAATTTATTTCTTGTCTAATTTGCAAAAGAAAGGGACAATCTTTTGCATTCAAAAATAATCTCAAAAAACAGGGAGGTAGACAAAAAAGAAACTCTGACTTGGGAAGGCAGTGTTGTACAGGAGAAAGAGGAATGCTTGGGGCATCAGGAGGCCTACATTCGGGTCCAGGCTTTGCTAGTAACTATGTGATGGAGGCTGACAAGAAACTGCATCCTCTGAACTGCATTTTCCCTAGATGTAAAATCATAGGGTTGAATTAGAGGATCCATAAGGCCTGTTCTTGCTTAAAACTTATATATAAGAATGTATTGCAAGTATCTTAAATGCGACACGACTGTACTGGTTTCAAATCTGCATTAAAGAACTGTTCTTAAAATAGCAGCTATCATGCGTCTTTATGCTTGATTCCTGAAATCTCTTACTGTTGCTCTTCAGCAAACTGCTTCTGGATGTCTGGAGTGTACTGTGGGCCCGGAGGACGCATTCCCAGGAAAGGCGTTTGTCCCAGGTAAGGCATCCCTGCTGCTGGCATTGGGCCCATTGGTATTCCTGCCTGAAAGAAACAAAGGCTTGAAAAACACAATTCCTCCTTTTAATTATTACACAGAAAAACAATGACTTCCATAAATTCTTACTTAGTGTTTTTATTAATGAACCATATGATTTTCTTTTAAATAATAGTCAAAATACACAGGCTAAAAATGGAAAGCTCCCCTTACTATCTCATCCCTTTCATTTCCTTGTCTCAGAGGTGCCCACTGCTAACAGTCTAAGGGCGTGTGTGCTTGGAAGCACACGGGTATATTCTGGTCAGTTCACTAACCCATATTCTTTGAGAAGAGGTATCATATCTTACAAGTCTTCGTATTTCCAGCAACAGATTAGAGCTTGCCATATGGTAGTTATTCCAAAGATGAGATTAAACATGCTTTCCCAGTAAGTATGATAGGATAATAAATATTCTGATGTTTACTATCACAGGCCTGGTAGTCAAACTTCCACAGAAAACAAAATATATTCAATCAGCAATAAGTGATATAGCAATACCACAGTATAAAGTTTATTCAAGCATCCAGTAGTAAGAATAGTATTACACAATAGCTAATCACAAAATCTAATGTTAATAATGATGATGATGACACTGATAATGATGATAATGGCTTATTTTACACTGAGTGGAAATTCTACTTCTCAGCATTCTCCCTGACAGGCTTCCCTTCTCTTCCCTAATGGAAACCTAGCTATCCCTGGAAGCGCTCTCTCATTTGGAGACTGCTGCTTCTCTTCCACATTTCCTGTAAATAAGGGAAATATTTCTCCTTGCTTCTTCTAACCCTTTTATCCTCTCTTCCTTCAAAAACCAAAATACATGCATCTAGCTACTTTAGTCACCCAAATTGCCCAGTCTGTTAATTTCAGGATGGCTACTTTCAGTTATAGTGGATGAAGGATGTGTTTGTAATAACAGTTAACTCCCCTACTTACACAAACTTGGTTAATGTAAACTACCAAAATTTAAATTACTTTAAGGTTAAGATTATTTTCACACTATGGGAATTAATATAGTCAGATTTTTATCACTTCATTTTTTTAAAAAGATTCTTTACTTTTTTTTAAAAAGATTTTATTTATTTATTTGACAGAAAGAGATACAGTGAGAGTAGGAACATGAGCAGAGGAACTGGGAGAGGTAGAAGCAGGCTTCTTGCCAAACAGGGAGTCCAATGCGGGGCTCCATCCCAGGACCTTGGGATCATGACTGAGCCAAAGGCAGACACTTAATGACTGAGCCATCCAGGCGCCCCAAAGAGTCTTTACTTTTAAGTAATCTCTACACCCAAGAGGCTAGAACTCAACCCCGAGATCAAAAGTCACATGCTCCGCTGACTGAGCCAGCTGGGTGCCCCATTTTTAATGTTTTTTTCTTAAAAGATTTTATTTATTTATTTGAGAGAGAATGAGAAAAGGGAGAGATAATGAGAGGGGAGAGGGTCAGAGGGAGATGCAGACTCCCCACCAAGCAGGGAGCCCGATGGGCGACTCCATCCTGGGACTCCAGGATCATGACCTGAGCCAAAGGCAGTCGCTTAACCAACTGAGCCACCTGGGTTTTTGTTTTTTTTTAAACAACACTAAGATCTTGATTTTAGATCAAGATTTAAGATCTTGATCTTTTTGTTGAAGAAATCATGTTAGTGTTTTCCTCAAAGTACTCCTTTTAGAAATTATCAAAAATATCCCCTCATTCTGAACTTTGAAAAAAGTGCATCTCATTGAAACAGTAGGGGATTGTTTTAAGGCCTAGAAATAATATAATGTGGGTAAAGCACCTAGAACACTGTGTGGCATATATGAGTAAATAGCCGTTATTATAATTATTAAAAACTATACTGACGAAGTATAATTATACTGATGAAGTAATACACTCTCAAAAACAATGATGACCCCATTTTTTTTTCTGGAACAAAGTAGGGTTCTGCAGGCAAACACAAAGTCAAAGCAACTAAATAAGAAAAATGAACACTTCATAGTTATAATATATGTATCATTTTATTGTGTTCATGCCATATGCCAGTTATAGAAGTAGGCACTTACATACACTATTCTCAATATATGTAAGATCCTTAGAGATATTTCTGATAACAATCAACAAGGATACCTTAATATTAACACTTATAAAGCTCCTCATATGTCCCAGGGACTTTTCTAAGGGCTTTACATATATTAATACACTTAATTCTTGTAACAAAACGAGGCGGTAGGTGCTACTATTATTCTCATTTTATAGATGAGGAAATTGAAGTACAAAATAGTTAACTACCTTATTTACTGTGGTTAAGTGGTAGAGCCAGTATTAGAACGAGGAAGTGTCTGGTTCCAAAGTCCATGTTCTCCACCATTAGGCCATGCTGCCTCTCCAATTACTAGCTACCACAGATTTAGACTTAAAAACAATTTTAATGTGTTCTGTTGTGTGTTTATTCATATGATCAGTCATATACTTGCTCAATGAAGAGTAGCAGCTTGGAAGGCTTATGAATGGTTTTAGGACCTTACAATGGGAGTTACAAATAATTCATATTGAAATTACTAACACTGTCTATTCTAAATCTTGGGTGGGGGTGGCAATGTATACTTACTTTTAGTCATGGTGTGGTTCTCTTGCTGCTAAAAATTAGCACTGTAGTCCTAGGATTACATTTATTTTTTTTTTCCAGATCTACTTAAGTATAATAACTAAATCAATTCCCTATTTTTTCCAGCTTTACTGAGATGTCGCTGACATAACACTGTGTAATTATAAGGTATGCAACCTGTTGATGTGATACACTTACATACTGCAAAATAATTACCACTGCAGTATTAACACCTCCATCATGTCACATAACCACCATTTTTCTTCTTTTTTTTTTTTTAAGATTTTATTTATTTATTTGACAGACAGAGATCACAAGTAGGCAGAAAGGCAGGCAGAGAGAGAGTGGGGGCGGGCAGCAGGCTCCCTGCCTAGCAGAGAGCCTGATGCGGGGCTTGATCCCAGGACCCTGAGATCATGACCTGAGCTGAAGATAGAGGCTTAACTCAATGAGCCACGCAGGCACCCCTCATCATTTCTTTCTTGCGATGAGGAATTAAGTTCCTTTTTAAATTGACATTAGTTTGGGGCGCCTGGGTGGCTCAGTGGCTAAGGCCTCTGCCTTCGGCTCAGGTCATGATGCCAGGGTCCTGGGATCGAGCCCTGCATCAGGCTCTCTGCTCAGCGGGGAGCTTGCTTCCCTCCCTCTCCCTGCCTCTCTGCCTATTTGTGATCTCTGTCTGTCAAATAAATAAATAAAAATCTTAAAAAGAAATGGACTTAGTTTACTCAAGGCACATAAAAAGCAACCCCCCCACACAAAAACCCCACTCAACTCATACAGGCCAAAAGACCAGATATTCCACAAAAATAATAAAGAATGAAAGAAGGCATTTTCTTGCACATTGCCTTCCTATTTACAAAATTCTGTTCTTCAAGAAGATTCAAGCTTGCTAAATGATATTTTGTCTTTCTCCTAGTACTGAAAAGTTACTTTATACATTTATACAGTTTCTTAATTCATTCTTTTGAAATCTAGATATACCAAAAGGTTAAAAAATACTAAACTTTAGTTATATACTGGGTGGATCACATGACAAAAGAAATAACTCAGAAATCTGAGATATATCCAAAAAACTGCTAAAAACACTAAAGATAAAGAAGTTCACTCATAGATGTAGAATACTGAAGGCTACTGAAGACTTGAGTAACTGGAGAGACAGGACAGACTAAAAAAGTAAAAATATCAACTTCAATCAAAATCCCGACAGATTTTATGTGGAATTGCACAAGATTATCTTTAAAATTCATACTTAAGAGAAAAGAAATATGAATAGCTAAAATTCTTTAAAAGAAGATCCAGGGGCGCCTGGGTGGCTCAGTGGGTTAAGCCGCTGCCTTCGGCTCAGGTCATGATCCCAGGTCCTGGGTTCAAGCCCCACATCGGGCTTTCTGCTCAGCAGGGAGCCTGCTTCCTCCTCTCTCTCTGCCTGCCTCTCTGCCTACTTGTGATTTCTCTCTGTCAAATAAATAAATAAAATCTTTAAAAAAAATAAAATAAAAGAAGATCCACACAAGCAGTTATTAAGGCTTATCTTGGGCTAGAAAAATTAGGAGACTAAGTTACTGACACAGGGATAGACAGAGATAGCAATGGGATAAACAGAAGAGCTCAGAAACTAACCCAAAGCATATAAAGAAATTGGATAGTATAGGAGTAATCTTAGAAATCAATGAGTAGGGGCGCCTGGGTGGCTCAGTGGGTTAAAGCCTCTGCCTTCGGCTCAGGTCATGATCTCGGAGTCCTGGGATCGAGCCCCGCATCGGGCTCTCTGCTTAAGCAGGGAGCCTGCTTCCTCCTCTCTCTCTCTCTCCCTCTCTGCCTGCCTCTCTGCCTACTTGTGATCTCTGTCAAACAAATAAATAAAAATCTTTAAAAAAAAAAAAAGAAATCAATGAGTAAAGAATGGGCTATTGATAAGTGATTTGAAGACAACTGTCTACTCAAACGGAAAATAATAAAATTAGAACTTTAGACTCACACTGATACCAAAGATCAACTCCAGATAGGTTTAATAAGAAAATATAGGAGAATAATATTATGATCTCAGAGTAGGACTATATCTAATGAGACATAAAACTCAAAACCATAAAAGAAATGATTTATCCATCTGTCTTAACTTTTACAACACAGGACACTACCACCAAAATTAAAAGACAAACCAAAGTATAGGAGGAGATAGTAGCAACACAAATAACCACAAAGGCAAGAATCCAGAATATACAATGAACTCTTAGAAATCAATAAAACTAGAACAAATAGCAAAAAATTGGAAGCAACTTAAATGTCCATCAACCGAAGTATATATACTCATGCACTGGAATACTATACAGCAGCTATATGAACAAACTTGGCTTCACTCTGTAACAGGGATAAATCTAGGGGAGAAACAATGTCCAATTAAAAAAATCAAATGCAGAAGGGCACAAAACCTAGAAAATATATAATGTCCATGAATATTCAAACATGTAAAATAGTAGAAGTATAAGAATACATACGAAAACAATAAGCATTGAAATTTTTTTTTTAAGGTTTTTTTATTTGACAGACAGAAACCACAACTAGGCAGAGAGGCAGGCAGAGAGAGAGGAAGGGAAGCAGACTCCCCGCTGAGCAGAAAGCCCAATGTGGGGCCCGATCCCAGCACCCTGGGATCCTGACCTGAGCCGAAGGCAGAGGCCCCAACCCACTGAGCCACCCAGGCGCCCCAAGCATTGAATTTTTGATAGTGATAACCATCTCTGGGGAAGTAGAAGAATGGAATTATAACTGTTTTGTTCAATTCTTTAAAAAAATATAAGGCAAATATGGTATGTTAAAATTTGATAAAAGGATATGACTATCTTCATAGAAAACCCTGAGGAATCTACAAAAAAATTCCTCTAATTTTTACAAAACGAACATACCCAAATCAATAATTTCTATATATTAGCCTTGAATAGGACACTGAAATAAAAACACAATGCCATTTATAATTACTCAAAAGAATGAAATGCCTAGATGTAAATCTAACAAAACATTAAAAGAATTTATATGGTGAAAACTATACAATGCTGATGACAGAAATCAAAGACCTGAATAAAGACAATATACTGCTCATATAATGCAAGAATCCACATATTAAAGATGTCAATCTCCCCCAAATTGATAAAAAAGGTTTACCATAATTCCTATCAAAACTCCAAGAAGACTTTTCATAGATACAGACAACATTATCCTAAAACATGAATGGAAAGATAGAAGAACTAGAATAGCTAAAATAATTTTGAGAAGGCTTATCATATAGTCACAGAGATTTAATGAGTAATCAAAATCACCCAACAAGAAAAGTCCTGGATCTGATGGCTTTGCTGGTAAATTCTAACAAACATTAAAAAATAATAATAATAAACAACTTGACTCCATGAAAACCTTAAATCAAGAAACACTATCCACAGAGAAAAAGGAGCCCACAGAATGGAAGACAATATTTGCAAATCACACATCTGATAAGGGATTAATATCTAAAATATATAGAGAAGTCTTACAATTCAACAACAAAAAATTCAAAAATTGACAACAGACCTCAATAAACATTTCTCTAAAAAAGATATATAAATGGCCAATAACCACATGAGAAGATACTCAACATCATATTTTGAAGATATGTAAATCAAAACTACAATGAGACACTACCTCACACCCACTGAAACAGCTACTACCAAAAAAACAGGGGGCACCTGGCTGGCTCAATTGGTAGAGCTAGAGCATGCAACTTTTGATCTCAGGTCATGAGTTCAAGCTCCATGTTGGGTGTACAGCCTACTTAAGAGAACAAAAGCAAAAACAAAAAACAGAATGAGGGTAGTCTGGGGAAGATGGCAGAGTAGGAGGATCCTGAGCTCATCTCCTCCCATGGACACACTGAGAAAGGAATTACATCTATGTGACTAACTCTGAAAACAACCTGAAGACTGGCAGAATAGACCTTCCACAGCTAATTACAGAGAAAAGCCCACATCAGAAAGTGTGGGAGGGGAGCTAAATGAAATGGAGATAAGCAATATGCCTGATAAAGAGTTCAGGCATGGTCAGTAATGGTCACAAAGATACTCACTGGACTTGAGAAAACAGTGGAGGATCTCAGTGAGACCATCAACAAAGAGAAAATATTAAAAAGAACCAGGCAAGGCTAAAGAATTCAATAACTAAAATTTAAAAATACACTAGGTGTAATCAACAACAGATTAGAGGAAGCAGAAGAATGGATCAGCAATCTGGAAGCCAGCTTAATGAAATGCAACCAACCTGAACAGCAACAACAACAAAAAGAATAATAATAAATGAGAACAGGTTAAGATAACTCTGCAATAGCATCAAACATAACAATATTCATTTTATAGGGATCCCAGAAGAAGAGAGAGAGAAGGGAGCAGAAAACTTATTTGAAGAAATAATAGCTGAAAACTTCCTAATCTGGGGAAGGAAACAGACATCCAGATCCAGGAATCAGAGAGCCCCCAACAAGATAAACCCAAGGAAGTCCATATCAAGACATACAATAAATAAGAAGTAGTGATAAAGAGAGAATTTTAAAAGCAGCAAGAAAGAAGAAAAGTCAGCTGATAGCTTTATGGGATTTCCCTTGTACAAGGGACAGCTGATACAAGGTATCAGCTGACTTTTCAGGAGAGACTGCAGGCCAGAAGGCAGTGGCATGATATATTCAAAGTGCTAAAAGTAAAAATCCTGCAAACAAGAATACTCTACCCTGTAAGGTTATCATTCATAATAGGAGAGATAAAGAATTTCCCAAATGTACAAAAGTTAAAGGAGTTCATCACTAAACCAGCCTTATAAGAAATGTTAAAGGGAATTCTTTGGCAAGAAAAGGCCACAATCAGGAATAAGAAAATGATGAAAGGAAAAAAAATCTCACAGGTAAAATGCAAACATATATTAAAAGTAGTTGATTAGTCACTTAGAAAACCAGCATGGAGGTTAAAGCACAAAAGCAGTAAAACCAATTATATCTATAAAAATTAGCCAAGGGATTTGCAAAACAGAAGGATGTAAAGTATGACATCATATACATAAAATATGGGAGCAGGAAGTAAAAATTTAGTGCTATTAGAACGAGTTCAAACTTAAGTGACTATCAACTTAATAGACTGCTACAGGCATAAGACATTATATATGAACCTAATGGTAACTACAAATAAAAAACCTGTAATAGGGAGGAGTCAAGATGGCGGAGTCGTAGCAGGCTGAGACTACTTCGGGTAGCGGGAGATCAGCCAAATAGCTTATCTAAAGATTGCAAACACCTACAAATCCAACGGGAGATTGAAGAGAAGAAGAACAGCAATTCTAGAAACAGAAAATCAACCACTATCTGAAAGGTAGGACTGGCGGAGAAGTGAATCCAAAGCGACTGGAAGATAGACTGCGGGGGGAGGGGCCGGCTCCCAGCGAGCGGCGGAGCAACGGAGCAAAATCAGGACTTTTAAAAGTCTGTTCCGCTGAGGAACACGCTCCAGAGGCTTAACTGGGGTGAAGCCCAGGCGGGGTCAGCGCGGCCTCAGGTCCCGCAGGGTCGCAGAAGGATCGGGGGTGTCTGAGTGTTGCAGAGCTTACCGGTATTGGAGCGGGGAAGCTGGCTACAGAGACAGAGCCGAGGAGTGACTCTCAGCTCGGGGTTGCCTTGAACCGGTCACAGGCTTGGTCAGCTCGGAGCGCGGACGGAGGCCAGGGTGACGGGAGTCATTGGGCGCTGTTCTCTGAGGGCGCACTGAGGAGTGGGGCCCCGGGCTCTCGGCTCCTCCGGGCCAGAGACCGAAGGCCGCCATCTTCATTCCCGTCCTCCGGAACTCAACGGAAAGCGCTCAGGGAACAAAAGCTCCCGAAAGCAAACCCTAGCGGATTACTCAGCGCGGCCCGGGTAAGGGCGGTCCAACTCCGCCTGGGGCAAAGACACTTGAGAATCACTACAACAGGCCCCTCCCCCAGAAGATCAACGGGAAACCCAGCCAGGACCAAGTTCACCTACCGAGGAGTGCAGTTTCAATACCAAGGAGAGCGGCGGAATTCCAGAGGAGAAGAAAGCAAAGCACGGAACTCATGGCTTTCTCCCCATGATTTTTTAGCCTTGCAGTTAATTTAATTTTTTTTTCTTTTTCAATTTTTTTTTCTTTTTCTCTTCTTCTGCTAAATTTTAACTTTTACCGTTTTCTTTTTTAAAGTTTTTTAAATAGTTTATCTAATATATATATATATTTTTCCTCTTTTTATATTTTTTCTTTATCGGCTTTCTTTTTTTAAATAGTTTCTTTTTTTTTTTCTTTTTGAACCCCTTTTTATCCCCTTTCTCCCCCCTCACAATTTGGGATCTCTTCTGATTTGGCTAAAGCATATTTTCCTGGGGTTGTTGCCACCCTTTTAGTATTTTACTTGCTCCTTCATAAACTCTTATCTGGACAAAATGACAAGGCGGAAAAATTCACAACAAAAAAAAGAACAAGAGGCAGTACCAAAGGCTAGGGACCTAATCAATACAGACATTGGTAATATGTCAGATATAGAGTTCAGAATGACGATTCTCAAGGTTCTAGCCGGGCTTGAAAAAGGCATGGAAGATATTAAAGCAACCCTCTCGGGAGATATAAAAGCCCTTTCTGGAGAAATAAAAGAACTAAAATCTAACCAAGTTGAAATCAAAAAAGCTATTAATGAGGTGCAATCAAAAATGGACGCTCTCACTGCTAGGATAAATGAGGCAGAAGAAAGAATTAGCAATATAGAAGACCAAATGACAGAGAATAAAGAAGCTGAGCAGAAGAGGGACAAACATCTACTGGACCACGAGGGGACAATTCGAGAGATAAGTGACACCATAAGACGAAACAACATTAGAATAATTGGGATTCCAGAAGAAGAGGAAACAGAGAGGGGAGCAGAAGGTATATTGGAGAGAATTATTGGAGAGAATTTCCCCAATATGGCAAAGGGAACAAGCATCAAAATTCAAGAGGTTCAGAGAACCCCCCTCAAAATCAATAAGAATAGGTCCACACCCCGTCACCTAATAGTAAAATTTACAAGTCTTAGTGACAAAGAAAAGATCCTGAAAGCAGCCCGGGAAAAGAAGTCTGTAACGTACAATGGTAAAAATATTAGATTGGCAGCAGACTTATCCACAGAGACCTGGCAGGCCAGAAACAGCTGGCATGATATATTCAGAGTACTAAATGAGAAAAACATGCAGCCAAGAATACTATATCCAGCTAGGCTATCATTGAAAATAGAAGGAGAGATTAAAAGCTTCTAGGACAAACAAAAACTGAAAGAATTTGCAAATACCAAACCAGCTCTACAGGAAATATTGAAAAGGGTCCTCTAAGCAAAGAGAGACCCTAAAAGTAGTAGATCGGAAAGAAACAGAGACAATATACAATAACAGTCACCTTACAGGCAAGACAATGGCACTAAATTCATATCTCTCAATACTTACCCTGAATGTTAATGGGCTAAATGCCCCAATCAAAAGACACAGGGTATCAGAATGGATAAAAAAACAAAACCCATCTATATGTTGCCTACAAGAAACTCATCTTAAACCCGAAGACACCTCCAGGTTTAAAGTGAGGAGGTTGAAAAGAATTTACCATGCTAATGGACATCAGAAGAAAGCAGGAGTGGCAATCCTTATATCAGATCAATTAGATTTTAAGCCAAAGACTATAATAAGAGATGAGGAAGGACACTATATCATACTCAAAGGAACTGTCCAACAAGAAGATCTAACAATTTTAAATATCTATGCCCCTAACGTGGGAGCAGCCAACTATATAAACCAATTAATAACAAAATCAAAGAAACACATCGACAAGAATACAATAATAGTAGGGGATTTTAACACTCCCCTCACTGAAATGGACAGATCATCCAAGCAAAAGATCAACAAGGAAATCAAGGCCTTAAATGACACACTGGACCAGATGGACATCACAGATATATTCAGAACATTTCATCCCAAAGCAACAGAATACACATTCTTCTCTAGTGCACATGGAACGTTCTCCAGAATAGATCACATTCTTGGTCCTAAATCAAGTCTCAACCGGTATCAAAAGATTGGGATCATTCCCTGCATATTTTCAGACCACAATGCTCTAAAGCTAGAACTCAATAACAAGAGGAAATTTGGAAAGAACCCAAATACATGGAGACTAAACAGCATCCTTCTAAAGAATGAATGGGTCAACCAGGAAATTAAAGAAGAATTGAAAAAATTTATGGAAACAAATGATAATGAAAACACAACGGTTCAGAATCTGTGGGACACAACAAAGGCAGTCCTGAAAGGAAAATATATAGCGGTACAAGCCTTTCTCAAGAAACAAGAAAGGTCTCAGGTACACAACCTAACCCTACACCTAAAGGAGCTGGAGAAAGAACAAGAAAGAAACCCTAAACCCAGCAGGAGAAGAGAAATCATAAAGATTAGAGCAGAAATCAATGAAATAGAAACCAAAAAACAATAGAACAAATCAACAAAACTAGGAGCTGGTTCTTTGAAAGAATTAATAAGATTGATAAACCCCTGGCCAGACTTATCAAAAAGAAAAGAGAAAGGACCCAAATAAATAAAATCATGAATGAAAGAGGAGAGATCACAACGAACACCAAAGAAATACAGACAATTATAAGAACATACTATGAGCAACTCTACGCCAACAAATTTGACAATCTGGAAGAAATGGATGCATTCCTAGAGACATATAAACTACCACAACTGAACCAGGAAGAAATAGAAAGCCTGAACAGACCCATAACCAGTAAGGAGATTGAAACAGTCATCAAAAATCTCCAAACAAACAAAAGCCCAGGGCCAGACGGCTTCCCGGGGGAATTCTACCAAACATTTAAAGAAGAACTAATTCCTATTCTCCTGAAACTGTTCCAAAAAATAGAAATAGAAGGAAAACTTCCAAACTCATTTTATGAGGCCAGCATCACCTTGATCCCAAAACCAGACAAGGATCCCAACAAAAAAGAGAACTACAGACCAATATCCTTGATGAACACAGATGCAAAAATTCTCGCCAAAATACTAGCCAATAGGATTCAACAGTACGTTAAAAGGATTATTCACCACGACCAAGTGGGATTTATTCCAGGGCTGCAAGGTAGGTTCAACATCCGCAAATCAATCAATGTGATACAACACATTAATAAAAGAAAGAACAAGAACCATAGGATACTCTCCATAGATGCTGAAAAAGCATTTGACAAAGTACAGCATCCCTTCCTGATCAAAACTCTCCAAAGTGTAGGGATAGACGGCACATACCTCAATATTATCAAAGCCATCTATGAAAAACCCACCGCAAATATCATTCTCAATGGAGAAAAACTGAAAGCTTTTCCGCTAAGGTCAGGAATGCGGCAGGGATGTCCGTTATCACCACTGCTATTCAACATAGTACTAGAAGTCCTAGCCTCAGCAATCAGACAACAAAAGGAAATTAAAGGCATCCAAATCGGCAAAGAAGAAGTCAAACTATCACTCTTTGCAGATGATATGATACTCTATGTGGAAAACCCAAAAGACTCCACTCCAAAACTGCTAGAACTTGTACAGGAATTCAGTAAAGTGTCAGGATATAAAATCAATGCACAGAAATCAGTTGCATTTCTCTACACCAACAACAAGACAGAAGAAAGAGAAATTAAGGAGTCCATCCCATTTACAATTGCACCCAAAACTATAAGATACCTAGGAATAAACCTAACCAAAGAGACTAAGAATCTATACTCAGAAAACTATAAAGTACTCATGAAAGAAATTGAGGAAGACACAAAGAAATGGAAAAATGTTCCATGCTCCTGGATTGGAAGAATAAATATTGTGAAAATGTCTATGCTACCTAAAGCAATCTACACATTTAATGCAATTCCTATCAAAGTACCATCCATTTTTTTCAAAGAAATGGAACAAATAATCCTCAAATTTATATGGAACCAGAAAAGACCTCGAATAGCCAAAGGAATATTGAAAAAGAAAGCCAAAGTTGGTGGCATCACAATTCCGGACTTCAAGCTCTATTACAAAACTGTCATCATCAAGAGAGCATGGTACTGGCACAAAAACAGACACATAGATCAATGGAACAGAATAGAGAGCCCAGAAATGGACCCTCAACTCTATGGTCAACTCATCCTCGACAAAGCAGGAAAGAATGTCCAATGGAAAAAAGACAGCCTCTTCAATAAATGGTGTTGGGAAAATTGGACAGCCACATGCAGAAAAATGAAATTGGATCATTTCCTTACACCACACACGAAAATAGACTCAAAATGGATGAAGGATCTCAATGTGAGAAAGGAATCCATCAAAATCCTCGAGGAGAACACAGGCAGCAACCTCTTCGACCTCAGCCGCAGCAACATCTTCCTAGGAACATCACCAAAGGCAAGGGAAGCAAGGGCAAAAATGAACTTTTGGGATTTTATCAAGATCAAAAGCTTTTGCACAGCAAAGGAAACAGTGAACAAAACCAAAAGACAACTGACAGAATGGGAGAAGATATTTGCAAATGACATATCAGATAAAGGGCTAGTGTCCAAAATCTATAAAGAACTTAGCAAACTCAACACCCAAAGAACAAATAATCCGATCAAGAAATGGGCAGAGGACATGAACAGACATTTCTGCAAAGAAGACATCCAGATGGCCAACAGACACATGAAAAAGTGCTCCATATCACTCGGCATCAGGGAAATACAAATCAAAACCACCATGAGATATCACCTCACACCAGTCAGAATGGCTAAAATTAACAAGTCAGGAAATGACAGATGCTGGCGAGGATGTGGAGAAAGGGGAACCCTCCTACACTGTTGGTGGGAATGCAAGCTGGTGCAACCACTCTGGAAAACAGCATGGAGGTTCCTCAAAATGTTGAAAATAGAACTACCCTATGACCCTGCAATTGCACTGCTGGGTATTTACCCTAAAGATACAAACGTAGTGATCCGAAGGGGCATGTGCACCCAAATGTTTATAGCAGCAATGTCTACAATAGCCAAACTATGGAAAGAACCTAGATGTCCATCTACAGACGAATGGATAAAGAAGATGTGGTATATATACACAATGGAATACTATGCAGCCATCAAAAGAAATGAAATCTTGCCATTTGCGACGACGTGGATGGAACTAGAGGGTATCATGCTTAGTGAAATAAGTCAATCGGAGAAAGACAACTATCATATGATCTCCCTGATATGAGGGAGAGGAGATGCAACATGGGGGGTTGAGGGGGTAGGAGAAGAGTAAATGAAACAAGATGGGATTGGGAGGGAGACAAACCATAAGTGACTCTTAATCTCACAAAACAAACTGAGGGTTGATGGGGGGAGGGGGTTGGGAGAGGGGGGTGGGGTTATGGATATTGGGGAGGGTATGTGCTATGGTGAGTGTTGTGAAGTGTGTAAACCTGGTGATTCGCAGACCTGTACCCCTGGGGATAAAAATATATGTTTATAAAGCTGTAAAAATAAAAAGTAAAAAGAAAAAAGAAAGGATGAATACCCAAGTTTTGTAGCAACATGGACGGGACTGAAGATATTATGCTGAGTGAAATAAGTCAAGCAGAGAGAGTCAATTATCATATGGTTTCACTTATTTGTGGAGCATAACAAATAGTATGGAGGACAAGGGGAGATGGAGAGGAGAAGGGAGTTGAGGGAAATTGGAAGGGGAGGTGAACCATGAGAGACTATGGACTCTGAAAAACGATCTGAGAATTTTGAAGGGGTGGGGGGTGGGAGGTTGGGGGCACCAGGTGGTGGGTATTGTAGAGGGCACGGATTGCATGGAGCACTGGGTGTGGTGCAAAAATAATGAATACTGTTATGCTGAAAAAATAAAAAAATTAAAAAAAAAACCTGTAATAGATACAAAAAAATAAAGAGAGAGGAATTCAAACATAATGCTAAAGGAAGCCATCAAACCACAAGGAAAGACAGCAAGACAAGAAGGAACAAAAAATAATGACAAAAACAACCATAAAGAAGTAACAAAATGGCAATAAGAACACGATTATCAGGGCACCTGCGTGGTTCAGTGGGTTAAAGCCTCTGCCATCGGCTCAGGTCGTAGTCCCAGGGTCCTGGGATCAAGCCCAGCATCAGGCTCTCTGCTCAGCGGGGAGCCTGCTTCCCTTCCTCTCTCTTTGCCTGCTTCTCTGCCTAATTGTGATCTCTATCTGTCAAATAAATAAAATCTTAAAGAAGAAAAAAGAACACGATTATCAATAATTACTTTATTTAAGAGATTTATTTTCTTTTACTTTTTTAAAAGTAAGCTCTATGCCCAAAGTGGGGCTCGAACTCATGACCCGGCGATCAAGAGTCACATGTTTTAAGGACTGAGCCAGCCAGGTGTCCCTTCATAATTACTTTAAATGTAAATAGACTAAATGTTCAAATCATAAGACATAGGGTGACTGAATGGATTAAAAACAAGACCCACAACCTATATGCTGCCTACAAAAGACTCTCTTTGGAGCTAAAGACACATGCAGATTGAAAGTAATAAGGGAGGGGTGCCTGGGTGGCTCAGAGGGTTAAGCTACTGCCTTCAGCTCAGGTCGTGATCTCAGGGTCCTGGGACTGAGCCCCGTATCCGGCTCTCTGCTCAGCGGGGAGCCTGCTTCCCCCTCTCTGTCTGCTTGTGATCTCTCTCTCTCTGTCAAATAAATAAATAAAATCTTAAAAAAAAAAAAGGTAGTAAGGGATATAAAAACATTTACCATGCAAATGGAAGTGAAAAGAAAGCCAGGGTAGCAATACTTACATCAGACATTAAAACAGACTCTAACAAGAGACAAAAGGACAAGAGGATATAAAAATTATCAGTATCTATACACCCAACATAGGATACATACATAAAACAAACATTAATAGACATAAAGAGAAAAACTGACAGTAATACAATAATAGTAAGACTTTAACACTCCACTTACATCAATGGAGAGATATTTGAATGACACTTAGACCAGATGGACCCAACAGATATATTCAGACAATTCCATCCCAAAACCGTCGACTACACATTCTTTTCAAGTGCACATCCAACATTCTCCAGGATGGATGACATCTTAGTCCACAAGTCTCAACAAATTAAAGAAAACTGAAATCGTATTATGCATTTTTTTCAACCACAACAGTATGAAACTAGAAATCAGCCAAAGAAAATATCTGGAAAGAACACAAATAACATGATACTAAACAATGAATGGGTCAACCAAGAAATCAAAGAGGAAATCTCAAAATACATGGAGCCAAATGAAAATGAAAACACAATGTCCAAAATCTTTGAGATGCAGCAAAAGTTGTTCTAAGAGGGAAGATTACAGCAATACAGTCCTATCTCAGAAAAATCTCAAATAAAGAACCTAATCTTACACCTGAAGGAACTTGGGGGAAAAAAAAAGCCCAATGACACCAGGAGTTGGTTCTTTGTAAAGAAAAACAAAATTGATAAACCTTTAGCCAGACCCGTCAAGAAAAAAAGGACTCAAATAAATAAAACCAGAAATGAATAAGGAGAAATAACAACAAATACCATAGAAATACAAATGATTCTAAGAGAATACAATGAAAAATTATATACCAACAAATTGGACAACCTAGAAAAAATGGATAAATTCCCAGGAATATGTAACATTCTAAAACTGAATGAAGAAGAAACAGAAAATTTATACACACTGATTACTAGCAATGAAATTGAATCAATAATCAAAAAAATTCCCCCAAAACAGAAGTCCAGGACCAGATGCTTTCACAGGTGAATTTTACCAAACATTTAAGGAAAAGTTAATGCCTAGTCTTCTCAAACTAGTTCAAAAAACAGAACAGGAATGAAAGCTTCCAAATTCATTCCACAAGGCCATCATACCCTGATACCAAAACCAGACAGACACTACAAAAAAATAAAACTATAGGCCAAAATCTCCGAGATACATAGACGTAAAAATCCTCAACAAAATATTAGCAAATCAAATCCAACTATACATTAAAAAAATCATTCACCATGGTCAAGTGGGATTTATTTCAGGGATGCAAGAGTGGGTGGCTCAATATTTGCAATCAGCATTGATAAATCACATTAACAAGAGAAAGGACAAAAACTGTGTAATAATTTCAGTAGATGTGGACAAATCATTTGACAAAATACAATATCCATTCATGATTAAAAACTCAACAAAATGGGTTTAGAGGGAACATACCTCAATACAGTAAAATCCATATATTAAAAACCCACAACTAACATACTCAATAGTGAAAAACCGAGAGCTTTTTCTCTAACACTAGGAACAAGACAAGGACATCCATTCTCACCACTTTTTTTCAACATTTCAACATTCCATGTACTCTAAGTCTCAGCCACAGCCATCAGACAAGAAAAAGAAATAAAAGGCATCCTAAATGATAAGGAAGAAGTAAAACTGTCTGTATTTGCAGATGACATGATATTATAAATAGGAAACCCTAAAGATTCAACCAAAAGACTGTCAGAATTGACAAATGAATCAGTAAAGTTTCAGGATACAAAATTAATATACAGAACTCTGTAGTATTTCTCTACACTAGTAATGGAAGTAGCAGAAACAGAGATTAAGAAAAAAATCCCATTTACAATTACACCAAAAGTCATAGAATACCTAGGAATAAACTGAATGATGGAGCCAGAAGACCTATACTCTGAAAACTATAAGATATTGATGAAGGGGACTGAAGATGACACAAACAAATGGAAAGACAGCTCACGGACTGGAAAAATATTGTTAAAATACTCATACTACCCAAAGCAACCTACATATTCAATGCAATCCCTATCGAAATACTAACAACATTTTTCACAGAACTAGAACAAATAATACTAAAATTTGTATGGAACCACAAAAGAGCTTGAATAGCCAAAGCAACCTTCAGAAAGCTGGTGGTATACAACCCCAGATTTCAAGATATACTACAAAGCTGTAGTAATCAAAACAATATGGTACTGGGGCATCTGGGTGGCTCAGTTGGTTGAGTGTTTGCCTTCTGCTCAGGTCATGATCTCAGGGTCCTGGGATTGAGCCTGGCATTGGGCTCCCAGATCAGTGGGGAGTCTGCTTCTTCCTCTTCCTCTGCCCCTCCCCCTGCTCATGCTCTCTTTCTCTCTAATAAATAAATAAAAATCTAAAACAACAACAGCAGCAACAATAATAATAATATGTACTGGCACAAAACCAGATCAATGGAACAGGACAGAGAGCCTAGAAATAAATCCATGCAAATATGGTCAATTAACCTACAATAAAAAGGCAAGAACATACAATGGGGGAGAAGACAGCCTCTTTAACTAACGGTGCTAGGATAACTGGACAACTACATGCAAAATAATGAAACTGGGCCACTTTCTTACACCATACACGAAAATAAACTCAAAATGGATTAAAGACCTAAATGTGAGACCTGAAATTATAAAACTCCCAGAAGAAAACAAACAGGCTGTAATTTGACACTGGCCATAGAAATATTTTTCTAGATATGTTGCCTCAGACAAGGGAAGCAAAAGCAAAATTAAACTATTGGGACTACACCAAAATAAAAAGCTCGTGCACAGCAAAGCAAATCATCAACAAAATGAAGAGGCAACCTACTGAATGGGAGAAGGTATTTGCAAATAATATCTGACAAGGGGTTAATATCCAAAATAATTCAGTATCTATTCAGTATATATAATGTAACACCAAAACACAAACAAGGCGATTAAAAATGGGAACTGAATAGACATTTTTACAAGGAAGACATCAGATGGCCATTGACACATGAAAAGATGCTCAACATCACTCATCATCAGGGAAATGGAAATCAATATTACAATGTTATCACCTCACACTGGTCAGAATGGCTAAAATAAAAAACTCAAGAAATAACAAGTGTGGGTGAGGATGTAGAGAAAAAGGAACCCTCATGCATCTTTGGTGGAATTAAAATTGCTACAGTTACTGTGGAAAACAGTATAGAGGTTCCTCAAAAAATTAAAAATAGAATTTCATTATGATTCAGTAATTCCACTACTGGGTATTTACCCGAACAAGATGAAAACATGGGGCACCTGGGTGGTTCAGTCAGTTAAGTGTCTGCCTTTGGCTCAGGTCAGCATCCTGGGGTCCTGAGATCAAGATCCGCATCAGGCCCCCGCTCAGCAGGGAGTCTGCTTCTCCCTCTCCCTCTGCCCCCAACTTGTGCCCATGCTGTCTCTCTCGCGGTATCTCTCAAATAAACAAATAAAATCTTTAACAACAAAAAAAGGAAAATGAAAACACTATGCACCCCTATGTTTATTGCTGCATTATTTATAATAGCCAAGATATGGCAGCAAACCAAGTGTCTACCCAAAGATGAATGTACTCCATATATATATATACACACACACATACATAATGGACTATGATTCAGCCATAAAAAAGAATGAGATCTTGCCATCTGCCATGACACAGACAGACCCTAGAGAGTATAATGTATAAGTGTATAATGTATAAGTACATATAATACTCATTATACTTATAATAATACTTATTTATATATATATATAATGTATAAGTACAATTCTAAGTGAAATAAGTCACTCAGAGAAAGACAAATACTGTATGATTTCACCCATATGTGGAATTTAAGAAACAAAATAAGGGAACAAATGAAAAAAAAAAAAGAGAGAAAGAGAGAGAGAGAGAGAGAAACCAAAAAACAGACTCTTAAGAGATCTAGCATGTGCAGATGGAGGTGGATGAAAAAAAAGGGGACCAAGAGTATACTTATCAGGGCAATTGGGTGGCTCAGTCATCAAGCTCAGGTCATGATCCCTGCGTTCTGGGATCCAGCCCGCATAAGGCTCCCTGCTCAGCAGGGAGCCTGCTTCCTCCCTCTCCCTCTGCCTGCTGCTCTCTCTCCCTACCTGCGTGTGCTCTCTCTCTCAAATAATAAATAAAATCTTAAAAAAAAAAAAAAGGAAAGAGTACACTTATCTTGGTAAGGACTGGGTAATGTATACAATTGGTTAAACACTATATTGCACACCTAAAACTAATATAACACTGTGTGTTAACTATACGTCAATAAACAACAACACTGCATTCTATGGTAGATTCTTTCCAGCTATTTGCTGTCTTTACTCTAAGATATACATCCCTAGTATATTCTTCCTGGTATATTCTTCCCCTGCTGTTTGTTTTGGACACATTACTTAGGTGAATAGAAGTAACTGATAAATGCCACTTCTGAGAGGACGCTCTAAACATTGTAACAGGGTCTGGCCATCTCTTTTCCCTATGTCAAGGGTCTGGGACATCCTAGGATCTCAGGGTCTCAGGATAAAGAGAACATGGATTGGAGCCACAGCCAAACCACAAAGGACACCCATCACAAATGAAAAATAAACTGTTTTTCTTAAGGCAGAGATTTTGGGATTGCTGTTATGTAACATAACCTAGCAAAAGCTGGGTAACGTGGATTTAAAACCTACAAAAGCTCAATTTAGTCCCAAATCTTTTACTGGAGATGAATGAAGAATGATTCCAGAAGTTCTCTCCAATTTTTACATACAGAACAGAAGCTTTATTTGCTTATATGACTTCAACACGACAATAGTTTCAACTTAAATTCTGATCATAAATGCTGAATATTACTTATTTATAAATTATATGCATTTTTGCAAATACAATGTGTTACTGTACTAATATACTGTATACATAAATATCGTCATAGGAAATTCTAAATAATTGGCAAAAACAAAATATATGCCATTATAATATTTATTAACAGTAAGCAAACATTTTTGGTTCTGGCTTATTTGTGAAGGAACACATTTATTTTAAGGATTTATTCATTTATTCTAAAGAGCCAGCGTGGGGAGAGAGGCAGAGGGGGAGAGAGAGTCTTAAGCACACTCCATGTTGAGCATGGAGCTCAATACAGGGCTTGATTCCACGACTCTGAGATCACAACCTGAGCAGAAACCGTGTTGGACACTTAACCAACTGTGACACCAAGATGCCCCCAATATGTTTATTAAAAAAAAAAAAAAATACTGTAGCACTTTGGATTCAGCCATTCAAAGACCTGACTCCTGGATTCAGTTTATTTGGCTACTTGGTTTAAATGGATATCGTAGCTAGAGAAGATAATTTACAAAGAGAGATCCAAAATGGAAGAAGCCCATCTTATCTTAGTGCTTACTAAATCCTGATATTATCAATTTCATTCACCAATTCTAAAATTAAAATGTAACATTATTTGCTTTAATCAGTCAACATCTCACCTGCTCTCACTCATCAGCCCTCTAATGATTCTCCTTCTATCTACTTTTGCCCTCCTCTCTCCCTCCAATCCTTCTCTAGTCCGTAGTCAGGATAACCTTTCTGAAATACAAATCTGATTGTATCATTCCACTGCTTTAAACTATTCAACTGAGAGAGAATTCAATGTAGAATTTGTATAAAACAGACTTACTCAAGACTTAGGTTCAAATTCTGGCTTCCGATGCTCTGTGAGCATCTTCACAAACCTATAGATTCCTTCTCAGAAAAATGAAGACACCACCTCTTTAAAAAATTATGAGGATTACATAATATATAAAGAAGGCTCTAAGCCTTCCAAACAATGACACTGCTCCTTTTCATGAGAACAATGTTATTTCTAACAATGCTTCTTCATGGCATCAGATGTCATTCTAAAATTCTAAAATGTCATTCTAAAATTCTTCTAAGCCAGTAATCAAATAAAGTAGGCACCAGATTTTCCTTACATGACTTATCTTGTTTTTTTCCCTCAACTCCTATGAACATATCTTTATTTTATTTTGAAGGAAGCCACCTGAGATGCAGCCATTTATTTCCAAATATAACATTAAGCTCCTAGTATGTAGTTAGTACGTAACACATAACAACAAATAATAACTTTGTAAACAATTGGTTAAAGAGGCAAGTACCTGCATGGCAATTGGTCCTTGGGACATTTGAGAACTATAATTCATTCCTATCATGCCTTGCATATTAGGCTGCATGACAGAGACCATAGGGAATCCTTGCTGCTGCATCGGCATCAGTCCTGCTGAAAAACAAAGGTGTCATTAAAGTCAATGTATTTATTTTTTACTTAAAAACTTTTTTTTTTTTTTTTTTTTTGAGAAAGAGTGTGCGCATGCACACGCTCTTGGCAGGGGCAGAGGGAGAGAGAGAATCCCAAGCGGGCTCCACACACAGTGCAAAGCCCAACACGGAGCTTGATCAGATGAGCCCAAGATCACGACCTGAGGTGTAATCAAGAATCAGATGCTTAACCAATTGAGCCACCCAGGTGCCAGTAAAGTTAATGTATCTTAAAGTTTATTTTCTTAAAACCGTAAGTACATGAAGGACTTGTTACTTGGGAGGTAGCACAGTTTAGTGGAAAAAGCACAGGCTGTGGCGTGAGACAGACTTGAGAACAAATTCCAGTTCCATCATTTAGTTAGCTATGCAATCTTGGGCAAGTTGTAAAACTTCATCTGTAAAGTGAAGATAATAATCTTTTTACAGAATTTTTGTGCATACTTAAAAAATGGACAGGGTGGCCTAATTGTGGTATTTGGCCTTCAAGAAGGACCCCAGCAATTTCTGCCTTTTGGTTCTCATTCCCTTGTCATTCCTCCCATACTGAATAGGGCTGACCAGTACAACCAACAGGATATGGTTAAATGAGCATTTGTAACTTCCAAGGCTGGTTTCTTTTCTTTTTTCTTTAAGACTTTATTTATTTATTTGACAGAGAGAGAGAGAGATATCACAGGTAGGCAGAGAGGCAAGCAGAGAAAGAGGAGGAAGAAGGCTCCCCCCTGAGCAGAGAGCCTGATGAGGGGCTCAATCCCAGGACCCTGAGACCATGACCAGAGCCGAAGGCAGAGGCTTAGCCCACTGAGCCACCCAGGCACTCCCCAAGGCTGGTTCTTAAAAGCCACTGCAGCTTCCTCCTTGCTCTCTTCCATCACTTGCTCTGGGCAAAGCTACTGCCACATCATAAGAATACTCAAGCAGTCCTATAAAGAATCCATGTGGCATGGAACTGAAACCTCTTGCCAAAAGGCAGCACAAACTTGTCATCTATATGAGCGAGCCATCTTGGAGATCACCCAGCCCTAACAAACTTTAAGATGCTTGCAGACATGGTTGACATCTTCACTGCAATCTCTCTGGTCTGGAGCCAAAACCACCCAGTGAAGCCATTCCCAGATACCTGATAAATGGATACAATGTGAAATAATAAAATTTGTATTTTTAAAGTTTTGGAGTATTTTTTTATGCAGCAGCATATAACTATACAATAACATATATACTAATAGCACGAATTGTGGATGCCAATGAGAAATGTCACTTAGTACCTTTGGGACATGCTTAACTTCATGCCTCAGTTTCCTATCTGGAAAGCTGTTTAACACCTAACATTCTTAAAGAAATGATATTCCTCTTCTCTTTCCTTACATGAATAGTTAATATAACATTTACCACAAAATAACCATCAGGATGGAAAGTATATAATTTAATAAATAATACTGAATGTTAAACTGAATGCTATAGTAAATATAGTATATTTTAGGCACAGTTCTAGAGAGTTGGTATACAAATGTGAACAAAACAAAATCCCTACATGGCCCGAATACAAATTTCAATCTAATTTTGCACTTTGTTACATTTATGTTGGTTCTACTACAAGGAGCTTTAAATCAAATTTTGATTTTAAAAAATTAAAAGTCCGGTAAAGTATACTGCATTTACCTTGTGAGTTCTGGGAACCTTAAAGGTTATTTAAACACAGTTTAATCTCATAAGCATGAACATCCATATTTACAAGTACATTAGAAGTAGCATTCACTTATTCATTCAATCATTTATTCAAAGATTTGAGGGCCGAATCCTCATCAGGCACCATTCTAGGACAAACCAGGTCCTTACCCTCATGGAACTTACATGTTTTCCCTCTTGCCCCTTTGCACCTAAAGCTTTGTTCATCTGGATTAGTTTTATTTAATTTTTCAATGGGTAACTCAGGTATCTGGTACAACATTTAAAGGCATGAAAGTATGCACAGTGAAAACTCTTGTCTCTCTCTTGTCTCCTGTTCACCTCCTACTCATGATCTTGTGGCTAATCTTGCTGTCAGCTTCTTGTATATGCTTTCAGAGTTAATCCATGCATAATTTAAAGGCTTCTAATGATCAAAAAGTCCACGCTAACATACTTTGTACAAAGAAAAAAATCTCAAAAGCAATTCCAAATTCCAGAGGAAAAAATATTAGGCAAGCTTTTGGGCTCTCTTCTTGCTCCATATGAAGATTTTTACTTGAAAGTTTTATAAAAATGCAAAATCTTGAGCCACAATAATGAATAACTCTGTAACACCCTCCTAAAGAACAAAAGCTCTCAAACCACTCGCTCTAAATCTGGGACACATCTAATTACAGATAGCTTAAATAATGCATAAATGTCAGCACAATGAAAATAATACAACTGACCCTTGGAAAAATTTACCTGAAACTCAACCTCCATCATTGATTCCGAATGGAGACAAAGTCAGTATGAGCCACTGACCACCTGCTACTGAGCTGCTCTTTATCTTTCATCTCTATTGGTGACCTGGGAGTCTCTGTTTCTCTAGCAATTCTACCATAAGCAATCAACACTGGCTTTGTGAGAAGGGACGGTTGTTAGAAGCAGACTGGTATGTGTCGGGGGTACAATGAAGAGGGTGTGAGCAGAAAGAAGAGAAAGGCAGACATATTCTTTCTTCAGTGCTGTGTCCCAATGGCACAGCTGCATGAATCAAGACTGTATCACTTCACTACAGTTGCCCTAAAGATACAGCTAGAATTGATACTGGTAGGCCCTTGTCTGAAACAGAGAGAAGGGATAGACCCAGTAAAGAAATTGAAAAGACTAAAACTGAGGCTTAAGAAATAATTTATACTGGCACGCCTGGGTAGCTCAGTGGGTTAAAGCCTCTGCCTTCGGCTCAGGTCATGGTCTGAGGGTCCTGGGATGGAGCCCCGCATCGGGCTGGCTGCTCAGCAGGGAGACTGCTTCTCTCTCTGCCTACCTCTCTGCCTACTTGTGATCTCTCGCTCTGTCAAATAAACAAATAATATCTTAAAAAAAAAAAAGAATTTATACTGCACCAGAACATATGATTTCTTACAAACATAAGACCAAATTCATATTGAGAAAACACGGTAATATAAAATAATTAAAGGGGTTCATTTAGTTATTCAATAAACACCCACAGAAACCCTATAATCTTCTATCAGTATGTTGGGAGCTGCAGATACTGATGAGCATAAGGCAGACAAAGCTTCTGCCCTATGGAGCTAACAATCTAGAATTACATAATTTTTTTTTTTTTTTAAGATTTTATTTATTTGACAGACAGAGATGACAAGTGGGCAGAGAGGCAGGCAGAAAGAGAGGAGGAAGCAGGTTCGCTGAGGCGAAGGCAGAGGCTTTAACCCACTGAGCCACCCAGGTGCCCCTAGAATTACACAATTTTTGAGAATTTTTTTTTTTTGTATTTTGGGGTAATTTTTTAGAAATTTTAAGAATAGCAAATATATATATATATATATACACACACACACACACATACACACACACACATATATATATTTTTTTTTTCAAAACTGTAGGAAAATTTTACTCTATTTGGCAGCAACAAGACTTTTTTATCCACTTTATTCCCAAGTTCAGAAACATGACAGTGCAAAGTTTAAAACTTCAGCTTTCACATACCTTGAGGGGGTCTCATTCCACCTGCAACAGGAAACATGAAGCTGAAAACAGAAGAAAAATATCAGGATTTTAATATGTACAGGGATTTCAAATAAAACGTAATTTTTTAAATAAACAAAAGAAATGTAAACAAGGTCCTGCCATTTGTTCTATAGAAGATAGTGAGTGTCAACACAGAATGAACATCTGTAAGACACATGCATGCACAGGGAGAACATTTTTGAACTAGAAAACAGAAGACCTTGAAACTGGTCCTAGTCCTGTCATTGTGTGGCTTCTCTAGATTCCAATTTCTGCATCCATAATATGAGAAGGCTAGATTAGATTCAATTCAGCAAACATTTATTGAGTACCTCCTACATGGAGGAATTGAATCAGCTTATGGTCTTGTTGAAGACATGCTTGTAGGCGACTAACTCTAATGTCAGAGAGAACATGCTAAGTGCTGGGAGAAGTCCAAAATACTAACAGAGATGAAAAGAAAAAGATTAATTTGATAATCAAATTAATCTTTTTCCTTCCAGAAGGAAGGCAATAGCTCAGGGAGTTTTGTGAAGGCATCTTTTAGGCTGAACCTCAAAGTCACACTGCAGTTTGAGCAAAAGCTGAGGCCAGAGCTGTCTGTCTAGAGAAATGATTTAAGGTTGACTATAAGATATAGAATTAGAGAAGCAGACTATGGAGGACCTTTTATTTTCCTTTGAATACTCTATGAAGGCAGAGATTATTATTTTTTAAATCATTTTTTAAGTTTATTTTCAGCGTAACAGTATTCATTGTTTTTGCACCACACCCAGTGCTCCATTCAATCCGTGCCCTAATACCCACCACCTCGTTCCTCCAACCTCCCACCCCTGCCCCTTCAAACCCCTCAAATTGTTTTTCAGAGTCCATAGTCTCTCATGGTTCACCTCCCCTGAAGGCAGAGATTATTAACTGTGGAAAAATACACATCCCCAAATTTTACCACTTTAACTTTTAAGTGTACAGTTTGTAGCATTAAGTTCACTCACGATGTTGTACAACTATCACCATTATCCATTTCCAAAACTTTTTTTTATCATCCCTAATAAAGACTCTATACCCGTTAAAGAATAAGTCCCCATCACTCCCTCCCTCAACTCTTGGTGGTCACTACTTTTTGTCTTGAATTTGCCTATTTTTAGCTACCTCAGATTAAGTAGAATCATAGGGTACTCTGTCCATTTTTTCCAGAATTTTACTTGTTTATTGGATAGAGAGGGAGAGAGAGACAGTGAGAGAGGGAACACAAATGGGGAGTGGGAGAGGGAGAAGCAGGTTCCCTGGCTGAGCAGGGAGCCACATGTGAGGCTCCAACCCAGGACCCTGGGATCATGACCTGAGCCAAAGGCAGAAGCTTAATGACTGAGCCTCCCAGGCGCCCCAATACGCCTGTCCTATTTTTTTTAAGATTTTATTTATTTATTTGTCAGAGAGAGAGCAGAAGCACAGAGAGCTGTGAGCAGAACAGGCAGAGCAGGCAGAGGGAGAAGCAGGCTCCCGGCTGAGCAAGGAGCCCAATGTAGGACTCGATTCCAGGACCCCGGGATAATGACCCGAGCTGAAGGCAGATGCCCAACCAACTGAGCCACCCAGGAGTCCCATACCTGTCCTTTCTGTATATGGCTTATTTCACTTAACATGTTTTCAAGGTTCATCCAAGTTGTAGCAGGTGTCAGCATTTCTTTCTTTTTTATGGCTGAATAATAAATACTCCATTGTATGTACATACCACATTTTGTTAATCCACTCATCTGTTGATGGACACTGGCATTGTTTCTACCTTTTGGCTATTGTGAATAATGATGCTATGAACATTGGTTTACAAGTATCTGTTTGAGCCCCCCCTCAATTCTTTTGGGGATACACACATACATACACACACACACACACTCACACCCCTAGGGGTGGAATTGCTGGGTCATACAGTAATTGTGTTTTTATTTTCTGAGAAACTGCCAAACTGTTTTCCACACCTGGGGCACCATTTTACATTCTCACGGGCAATGCATGGGGCTCCAATTTCTCCACATATTCACCAACACTTGTTATTTTGTGGGATTTTTTTAAAAACGATAGTTATGCTAAGGAGTATGAAGTATTAGCTCACCGTCATTTGATCTGCATTTCCCTGATGTCAGAGGTTCCAAGTAGGGATCATTTCTAAGTGAAATCATCAGAAATGTGGTTTAGGTTTTTCAAGGAATCAGGGCAAAGCAGAGAAGATTTGAAGCAAAAAGAATCAGTTAAGAAACTACCACAATAAACTTAGTAAGAGGAAAACGGCCATAACCAGAGTGGTGGGATTAGAAAAGAAGTGGCGAATGAAAGCTATTTGAAAGGAAGAAACAAGAGGACTTGGCAATTGCCAGGATGGAGAAAAGAAGAGAAGAAGCAGACAGAGCTGAAGATGATGCTGAGAATTTGGAGGCTGAGCAATGGCAAGGATGGTGATATTGTTTCCTAAAAGAAGGAACTGTTGAGTAGGTTTGGCGAGAAAGGAGGCAGGCGTGAGTACCTCTTTGAGGAGCAATGTAGCAGGCAATCAAAAAAGTAACTCAATGGGGCGCCTGGGTGGCTCAGTGGGTTGAGCCGCTGCCTCCGGCTCAGGTCATGATCTCGGAGTCCTGGGATCGAGCCCCGCATCGGGCTCTCTGCTCAGCGGGGAGCCTGCTTCCTCCTCTCTCTCTGCCTGCCTCTCTGCCTGCTTGTGATCTCTCTGTCAAATAAATAAATAAAATCTTAAAAAAAAAAAAAGTAACTCAAGCTCAGGAGAAGGGTTTAGATCAATCTAGCCAAGATTTTATTTTTTTAAAGGTTTTATTTATTGTAAGAGAGAGTACAAGCAGGAGGAACGGCAGGCAGAAGAAGAGACTGAAGCAGGCTCCCTGCTGAGCAGGGAGCCCTATGTGGTGCTCAATCCAGGATCCCTGTGATGATGACCGAAACCAAAGGCAGACACTTAACCGACTGAGCCACCCAGGTGCCCCTAGCTAGGTTCTTCTAAACAAAGGTTAAAAAATAATAATAATAAAATTATGCCCTGGTTGTGAATGAAATAGCTAAGGGAATTTGCATATTTAGGGAGAAGACACCAAAAGGCAACTTGGAGAATTCTTAGGATGCAAACTGAGTAAGGAATGGCCACTGAAAACCAAGGGAGTTAGTAATAATTGACTGCTAACTAAGAAAGGACCACATTTCAGAAAGAAGTAAGTAGTTATCAGTATCTAATGCTTTAGAAAAGGTGATCAGAATGAGGATTAACAAAAAAGCTGTTTCCCGGAAATGCTGATCTTTGAGTAAACAATGCCAAGAGGAAGAGAAGCTCTTGGACTCTGCAGGGAGAAAGGTTTAGGATAAAAAAGATATACTTACCAGGGCGCCTGGGTGGCTCAGGGGGTTAAAGCCTCTGCCTTCGGCTCAGGTCATGATCCCAGGGTCCTGGGATCGAGCCCCACATCAGGCTCTCCGCTCAGCGGGGAGCCTGCTTCCCCCCCCCCCCCCCGCTTGCTTCTCTGCCTACTTTAAAAAAAAAAAAGATATACTTAGTAATTGATAAAACAAAGTTTTTGAGGGAATGAGATTAACAAAGGAGGGAAGCAAAAAGGATCTGCGTTGAAAAGAGGGACTTCTTTTTATGAGCCTGGAGGGAAAGAAAATGGGACAATTCAAGGAAGAAAAAGTCTGAGTGGGAAAGACTCAACTTGGGAGGTAAGTATCTGAAGGGGGTTTCGGATAATCTTTAAAGAATCTAGTGAAATCCAGGAATTATATGCCAAACTTATGTGCTCTTGCATTTTTCTATTGCCTAATATCCCCTTCCCAGGAAAAAGGCTAAAAACCAAACTTTAGAGTCTTTTAGCTCTGAAATATTTTTATTTTTTATTTTTTTTTTAAAGATTTTATTTATTTATTTGACAGAGAGAGATCACAAGCAGGCAGAGAGGCAGGCAGAGAGAGAGGAAGGAAGCAGGCTCCCCGCTGAGCAGAGAGCCCGATGCGGGGCTCGATCCCAGGACCCTGAGATCATGACCTGAGACGAAGGCAGAGGCTTAACCCAGAGCCACCCAGGCGCCCCTGAAATATTTTTAATTAAAAAACCAAAACAAAACAAAACTGTGTAAGGTGGTTTACAAAGTTCTAGTTGGATATCTATCTAGTTATATGTGATTTATAGCTCTGTAGAGGATTTGAACTATTAGCAATTCTACTGCTGACAAGGAGGCCCATACCCAAAGAGAGGCTTCAATAATGAAGAGCTTTTCTGAACTGCACACAAGATGTATTAGCTAAGCTGTGTTACCTGGATAAGATGTTTAAACTGCAAGTTGAAATTTGGTAGTATCAATTTTTTAAAAAGCCAGTCACACACAATGTATCAACTTGTCAAGACTTCTCCAAATAGTCTTAAAGATTACAATTACCAATATGGCTTGGTGACTAAATAAAAACTAGAAACTCAAGTTATATTTTCTCTTTTTCCAGTTCAGCCATAAATTAAGTGTAAAGTTCTATGCAAACCCCTTCACTACCCTGTCCTATTTTCCCCTCTGTCAAATGATACAGAACTGTAAGTTTGCCAAGGTCCCAACTAAGATAACCAAATAGACAAGAATAAATGTATAGGATGTATAAAGGCTACCTTGAAAACCAATAAAAACTAAATTAAGAACACTGCTGACAAACATGATTTATTCCAGCAAGCAACCCAAACTAGTGACCTATGCACCATTCATATGATTCTCCGGAATGTTTAGACAACTAACATCAACAATCAGCTAGACACTGCTAAGACAGCAAAAGTTTGGCAAAAAACAAAACAAAACAAAAAACCCCAAACCCAAACACTGGACAGCAAGACGACCAATACTTTAATTTCAAAGGTTTAACCACTATTTATTACCAATATGCGAGCATGAAAGCAGAACCGGGAGGTCTACTTGTCACGTCTATCTGGTTCATCCTTCCCTTTCAGTTACCTTTGCTAACACTTCCCTTCGCAGGCATGGACTCCAACAAAATCTAAAGCATCTTCCTCCTCCAGACTCTCAAACTCCTAATATAGCTCATTAGAGTACAGGTGAGGTGTGTCTTCCTAAAGGACCATTTGTCTTTTTTTTTTTAAAGATTTATTTATTTATTAATTTGACAGAGATCACAAGTAGGTGCGGAGGGTCAGTGGGTGGGGAGTAGGCCCCCTGCTGAGTAGAGAGCCTGATAAGGGGCTCAATCCCAGGACCCTAAGACCATGACCTGAGCCGAAGGCAGAGGCTTAACCCACTGAGCCACCCAGGCACCCCTAAAGGCCCATCTGATACGGCACTCCTGGTATTAAAACTATTTAGTGATTTCCCCTTAAGTTGAATTGCCTTACTTTATATCCAAGGCCCCCTCCAGTTTTAGCACAACTTTCTCAGTTTAGGCTCACAAAACTCATCTCCCACTTAGTGCCACGATCCATCTGGCCTTACCTACTGTTCCCTTAATGTTCAGCAGGCCTTCACATTTCTTATGACAGTCCCTTCACCCCTTCCTCTTCTCAGCTGAGACCTAGCTGAAATACCTCCTTTGCTTTCAATATAGCTTAAAGCCACAAATATTTATAGAATGTTTTCTATGTTACAATGTACTAGAAGCAGTGGGAGAGGCAAAGATGAGGAAGTCCTCAGGAGCTTAGAAAAGAGAAGGAAAAACATAGACAAGCTCACAAATGAGAATATCCCAGAAGGATAGAGACTAATCAAGATCTTCCAATTCTCTCTTCTCTGCAGTACTTGTCTCAAAAAAAAAAATTATACTTCTCATCTCTTGGGTAAATTTTATTCTTTATATAACTCTATCATTTATTCGAAAGTAGCCCAACCAGGATATCAATCAAAAGTAGGCTAATGTTAATGAAGCTGGAAAAAGCCATTGCTTTTTGTTTAGTCTCTTAGAACAGGAACAGTATCTAAGAAATATGGTAACTTACAGTTCCTGGATTTTCTCCATTAAACACTGAGAAAGGTTGCCTGGCTTTCTTTCTCTTCCCTTAAAATATATCCAGGCTATCATAATGTTAACTTCCTTATAAAATAACCTTGGCCCTCACCACTGCTCTCTAAAAACTGTAATATTCTTTCTGTATTGAGTATACAGCTTTTCAGCCTCAGAAAGTTTCCAATATATGTAACATTTACCATACATTTTGCAAGGTAAGGAACATTTAAACCACTCTTCTCTCCCGTATATCCTCTAGAGTTTTATTTATTTATTTTTTAAAGATTTTACTTATTTGTCAAAGCACAAGTGAGCAAGCACACAAGCAGGGGGAGCGGCAGGCAGAGGGAGAAGTAGGCTCCTGCAGAGAGGGTAGCCCAATGCAGGACTGGACCCCAGGATCATGACCAAAGACCAAGACAGCTACCAACCTACTGAACCACCCAGGTGTCCCTATCCTCTAGAGTTTGAGAATTTGATGTTACTCCAACCAACTTTTATAGATGAAAGAAATTTTAAAATCAATCATTCTAACTTCTATCACAATTCAGGCCACACTTATTTAAAAAAAAAAAGAATGTTCATGGACTGGTGACATTAAAACACTATAAACTAAGGGGAAAGATCCACTCAACCTTCTGCACATGAGGTCCTCCCCACGCACAAAAAACAGAAACCAAACCAAACCACCGAAAGAAAATCCACAGGCCTAAAATACCAAATTTATATTTTTTCAGAACTTAGTGCCATAATTAACCATATACTTGATCAAATTAATGCCACTCAAGAACATTTTAGAAACTGTCATCACATAGAGAAAAGAGATTACATATTTGTCTTCTGCAGCCAGAAATTGACTTATATCAAGTATTCGTGAAAGACTCTAATGAGACAGTGTAGATTAGAAAACACAAGTTTTAAATCTAAAGTAAAAGATGTGTCAAGGAAATGGGGCAGCACACAGGTGGTTCATTCAACAGCCACAGCCCTTTTTTTCCTAGCATATATATAAGCACTTGCAGGAGGTGGTAACTTTAAAGACTTTACACTTCTTAGTGTTCCTGACTCCAAAATTAAAACACTGCCTATGGAAACACCATCACTTTGCTTTCCAAAAATAATTTAGGATGCTTAAGATGAAAAGCTAATTTTATCTTCAAATGTGTATGTACTATGTGTTGGTTAACAAAACAAACGCAGACTAGGTCATTACAGGAGTGGGGTGAAAACTTCCCTGACTAAAGGATTTCCTTAAATGATGAACTTGCCAAGTTGCAGACGTTCTTCTTTATCATTCTGGATATGAGAACAACGGCAATTTTTATACGACAGAGGACAGATTCATTTAAGGACTAAGTAAAAGTCTGGAAGCTTTGTTCTAATAACTGCGTAATTGTTGTTTAACAGTGATTTGATTTTAATAAGGTGACAAGCCTTAAGAGTTACGTCTACAAGAACTTTATTAATTCAAAGGTCTCTAGCTTTTCCTGCTGTTTCTTTTGTGTTGCTGAGGTGATAAAAAGGACAGGACATTCTAAACGGGGGAAGACAAATAGTGCACACACACAAACACACACACCTTGCAGACGGCTGTTCAGTTTTGTGGCCAGATTTTTCAGAGCCTTCACTACCCTAACCCTGGTCAAGCCCTGGGAAAGGGAAGTCTGGTCGCTCGGGCTAGAAGCGAGAGGTCGCTTTCCCCAGCCCCGGCCGGGTGCCAGCCTAGCCAAGCGGACCCTCTCCTCCCCGCACTGGGACGCTCTCGCTTGCTGCTCGGTCCCCGCACCAGTGCCCCTGAGCCTGGGAGACAGGAGTCGGGCGCCGGGTTTCCCCCACCCCCTCGGCCTAGGTCCCCGGAGGACCCCCTTCTTCTGTAACCCAGTACCAAACGAAAAGGGGTCGAAGCGGGCGAAAACCGCCATAACCCTCACACAACCCTCGGCCCCGCGGGGCCTGCCCTGGGGCCCGGCCCGGCTCTTGATACTCACCTGCCTCCCCCGGCGGCCCCAGCCCCGGCTCCCGAGGCCCCACCGCCGCCAGCTCCCGCTCCCGGCCGCAGCGCCATCTTGCTCCGAGCCGGCCGCCGCCACCTTACAAGCAGCTGTCAGCTTTAGACAGCCACTTCCGGGGCGAATGCCAGCCCCTCCACGCCGCGGACTGGGCGACGGGGCGGAGCCGTGCGCCCACGTGACCCTCCGCGCCCCGGGGAGGGGTAAAGTGGCGCGCCCTCGTCACGTGGCCCGACCGCCGCCGAGGGTACTGTGAGAGCGATTCTAGTTCTGGGGTTGCCCGGGTGGCCCAGGAGAGCTGATTCATTCTCTGGCAAGGGTCTCGGAGGGACCGGCTGGGGGCCGAGCGGCAAAGCGATGTCCTTCGGTTTGAAAAACCGTCATGTTGGCTGGTGGAAAGAGGAGATCGAATCCTGCTTTTTAAACTGGAATGATGTAATGATATTTATTCTTTATACACGTAAAGAATAGGTGGATCCTGGACCCTCCTTTGATAGCTTCACAGAGCTGATCCGTGATCACCTTTTTCCCGAGAACTCGGCAGCTTCCTCTCGGCACCCACCCCAGAAGATGAAGGTGTTTAAAATTCGGTAAAGCAGCCTAGCTCAAGTAAACCTATAGCCCGTATACAAAACCTTCAACGTGCACCGTTCATGTGTTTGGTTCTGCCACCACGCTACCCAGTAATCCCTGCTTTTCCTATATTTGCAAGCAGGGGCAAAATGGTGTTTGGAAAACAGTTCATTACTCTGAACTTATCTCGATATATATTATCTCAATATATTATGTCACATATAATATATATAAAATCTGCGCACATTTTTACTTTCTTCCCTTACTCGAACTACTGTAAGTAAAATACAAAAGTCCAAGGTTAACCTTTTCAAGCCTTCAAGCAGTTTGCTTATTAGCGAGTAGTGGATTAATTATAATTAGTTTTATCTTTCACTCTTGCCCCAAGGCTTTTTACACGGAAACCATTTGTAATAATAGTTATCTTTTATTGGGCACAAATCACTAGTCAGGAGCCATACCGAATTTTTTCAAATCTTCAGTGTCCCTAAGAGTGAGTATTGGCATTTTGCGGATGAGGAAACCAAGGTTAAAAGAAGTTGTAATTTGCTCGGGTCATAGAGTTGCAAAGCAGCAGCACCAGGATTCAAACGCAGGTGTTTCACATAAAAGTCCTTACTCATTTCACTAGTGCAGCTGCTAGTGAATAATTCAATTATTATGTATTCTCTTTTCACAACAGTCTACTAATTTCATTTCTTTAGGTGAAACTGAAATTTCTGTAGCATATAGTCCCAACTGATATAAAAGTGCTAAATTCAGTATTAATCCATTGACAAGGCAAGTTAATACTGGTGTATATAGCCACTGTTATTTAAGGATGGGTAGTGACACAGGAGAAAATACTCAAAAGAAATAAAGTCAAATGAAGGGAATATTTTATCAGGATCACAGAAGATGCGATCTCGTTTCTGTCATGATACTTTGTTCTCCTTTGCTTGTGGATTCCTACATCTGCTAGACTCAGCACAGGAGGTCAGCCTTCCATGGTGTTAGGTGCCGTCCTCTGATGCTTCAAAATCTTGGCATTATGTCTAACACAGCATTTGCCTGCCACACTTTTTTCCTTTACTCTATACCCACCACTACGCTCTAAGGGCACAGATTATGTTATTAAGCCTTGTATTCCTAACCAAATACATCATGTTTGTTTAAGGAATATTTGGCATTAATTTATAACATGGCAGGCACAGAGTTGGCACGTCTGATACTGGGACATAGTTGGTATTACTCCCAATCTCACACATGAAAAAACAGAAGCTCTGAGAAGTTAAAGAACCTATTCAAAGTCATACAGCTTGCAAGAGGTGGCACCATCACAACTACCTCCAGGATATACAGAGTCAAGGATCTGTTTGCAAGAACAAAAAAAAATCACATGCTTGTATTTGTTTTTTTGCACCATGTAGCAAACGGTCTCCTTTTACATAAATTCTGAAGATGAACAATGTGTCTCATTTAAAATATTCAAGTTGGAGTCCATCTGCCTTGACATTAGAACAAAAGGATGAGAATAAAGGAAATTAATATGTTTTAATTCAAACGCAACTAAGATTTATATCCCAGTATTGTAATAGTATTGATAATAACTACCATTCATGTCAGGTGCCATTCTAAATACCTTACATGTATGAAGTAAACTTTTTTTTTTTTAAGGCAGGCTTTTTTTTTTTTTTTTAAAGATTTTACTTATTTGTCAGAGAGAGAGCGAGCGAGTACAGGCAGGCAGAGTGGCAGGCAGAGGCAGAGGGAGAAGCAGGTTCCCCACTGAGCAAGGAGACCGATATGGGACTCAGTCCCAGGATGCTGGGATCATGACCTGAGCTGAAGGCAGCCACTTAACTGACTGAGCCACCCCTGTGTCCCACAAGTCAATTTTTTATTCCAACTGTATAAAAACTAGCAACTAAGAACAATCTGCTAACAGTGAATAGTCTCCATCACTGTGTAAGCGTAACTCTTTACCTTTGGCAGAGACCTGTTTACTAAATGGATGCAGGGCCATAAAGCCTCAGGAAAGAAAAGCTGTAAGAGAATGCAGCCTCAGGTGTATCAAGTAACAGGAACATTCTTTCTTATCAGGATAAAGTGTTTATCGGTTTTTGAGCAAAGTCATCTTGAATGGAAAGAGACAGGAAAGAGCATGATTAAATGATGGAAAATGGAAGTAAGAAAGGGAAAGGCTGACCATAATCTTGTAGCTGCAACATTAGGACAGGTAGGGTATGAGATGAGCTCTTTTACCGATGAGGTTTAAGGATATTTAATAGACCAAAGAATTTAAAATCCTAGGGAATTTGAGTAACCAGCCACAGAAGAGGCTTTGTTGTGACTCATACCACAAAAGGCCATCAACAAATTGAGAAATAGTAAAATAAAGAGAGCAATAGGTATCTTCTTGGTAGACAGCCTGTGCTGCTTCTTGTCCATTCAAAAAAAAAAAAAAAAAAAAAAAAGTGAGGGTGGTGGTGAAAAGGGGCATTTAATCTCAAGGCTTTATTTTAAAATTTGGTTCCAGATGCCTCCCCACAGCATACATCACACCTTCCTTCACACTGAAGGGAAAAATCCTTCAGAGCTCACCACATTTGGCTGTTGTTAATTTTAGCATAAGCTTTTGTTCTTCTATAAGAAGTATCTCTTCGCATTCACACCACAGAAATGTGAATGAATGTTATTTCCATTGTGTCATCATTTAAAAGTCACCTATAAATTAAAATTTGACATGATGCATTGATAGTTTAGAATCATTTTTCATCAGTCCCACTTTCTTGTAGTTGATTTCAAATGTTACAGGTGATTACAGGATTTCAAGTATTTCATGAAAACAACATTCATGCTGGGGTCATGAAGTTCCATTTCTGATATAGTCTTTTAAAAAGTCTGCTTTTAACTTTTGTCTTCAAGAGCTACTTTCTTCTTGCTGTTCTGACCAGGGACCTTTTTCCTGTGACAAGAAAATTAAAGAAAGTTGAATCCAAAATTCTAGATATATGTACTTTCTAAAGCTCTGCCAGTTTAAAAAACATTTCCTGAAACCTGTCTAATCAAGTATATGAGGCACTAGGAACATGAGGATGCATTAGACATGGTTTCTGCCCTTTAGGAAACCACAATTACCTAAGTGAGACAGAAACATCACCATAAACTCACTACAACCTGGTATAAAAGATGGAGTCTGACTCTGACATTACTAATAGTAAGAGCTCACATTGATTAAGTGCTAGATACCGTTATAAGTGCTTCGTATGTATCAGCTCAGATAATCTTCCCAACTTAGGGAGAAGATTCTAACATTACCCTTATTTGACAGATGAGGAAAATGAGGCAGAGCAGTTGAATAACTTGCTGATCATCACACACTGATAATAAATGTGAGATATGAACCCTAACGGTATGATTTTAGAGTTTAGTGAATGCCATTAATTAAGTTAACGGAGGAAAAGGAATAATGTTGGGAGAAAATAATGTTTGCGTTCTACAATTTAGTAAGGCAAAGTTCCTGGATGTATACTAACTTATTTAACCCTCAACCAACCTTCAGGTAGCAGAGTTGGCATGATTTATGTACTTATTTCTATTACACACAAGGGGAAATGACCTGTCCAAAGTCACACAGGAAAAGGTGGTATGAAAGCCAATCCTTCTGACTTCAAATCCAATATTTCCCTCCATTCTACCAAGCTGAGTTTGAAGTGACTGATGTGAGGTCCACCAGGCAACAGGATTCAGGTTTATATGGAAAGCCGGGCCTGGACATATGGACATCAGAGTTCTCAGCAAGGTATGGGTAGGACCATTAAAGGACCATCTAGAGTTAAAAAGTAAGCTGGAGTTGGATCAAGTGTTGTTTACGTGCTCTATAGAGAAGGCTGGCTTTTTTTTAATTTGATAGAGAGAGATCACAGGCAGGCAGAGAGGGAGGAGGAAGCAGGCCCCCTGCTGAGCAGAGGCCAATGTGGGGCTCAATTCCAGGACCCTGGGATCACGACCTGAGCTGAGGGCAGGGCCTTAACCCACTGAGCCACCCATGTGCCCTGAGAAGGCTGGCTTTTAAATGTGAAACAATGGAGATGACCACAGCATTTTAAGTGGGGGGCTGAAGTCACAAGATTTATATCAAGTGTCTTCAAAGTCTAAGTGCAGCTAAGTTTTAACACCTCAAGTGTAAATACTACAAACTTATAAAAATCAACATCCAAAGTATAATTCTTTAAAATATTGTTTTTATTAAAATTCAACATAGCCCCATCTTAATACTATAGAAGATTTCTGATTTTTTGTTAAAACTTTCATCAGCTGCTGGTCAGTGCCTGAGGAGATTATACTTCCAATTCTAGCTTCAAGATCACACACATAATAAGGTTCTGATGAATACACAACAGTTCTGATACAGCCACAAGAAAAAGTCTAATGAGAAAGATCAGGTGTCCAAGCAGGGTGACCATCTCTTAACAATCTACTGATTTAAGTGTCAGCCAGAAACCGTTGCCACACAAAAAAATTCAAATAAAGAATGTTCTTAATATTAAGAACTAACAAAAATGAGTATGTATAGACACAATTAAAATTAAGCTTTCAAATGATATTTTTTAAGCCTGTTGCATTTATTCTTCCCAAGTTATTAAAGCTTAAAACTGCACTAAAACTTTGGGACAGTGTGTACACTCTATATCCTTGAACTAAACGTTACTTCTCATAGTCAATACAAAATGTCAAATAAGACTCTTGTTCCACTTAGAAGGAAAGTGCATGCCAGTTTTCATGACTTTCTTCACTGTGTCCCCTCCATATGCCTAAATTTACCTGTACTTAAAGATCGTTCTAGCTCCTTGAAGCTTTTTGTAACTATACCAATTCAGAATATTTGTCCTCTCCAAACTTATTTTTTATTTAAAAATTATTCTCTCATGTTTTTTAATGTATACTAATCTCCTTTCCCTGACTTTAAAGGGGTCTCATTTTAGATTCATTCACATACCAAAGCACCTGGTAGGAGAAAAGGTACTTGGTAAATGCCTACATTTTATATATATTATATACAAACTGGTACTGGTAGAATTTGAAGAGTGTTATTTTCCTTAAATAGTGTAAAAGAGCAGTATAGGTTAGCATGGTCTTGATTACCTCTATTAAAAGATAGTCCTGTGTGTATGCTAAAAAGAAAAAAAGAAATCAATGCTTTAACATCCTCCTAAAACTCAGCTAAACAACTACAAATTTACTCAAGTCATACTTTCTAGAGGTATTACAATGTGCTTCAGGGAAGATTCCATCAATGTGAGTTAAGAGCCCTCACCATCTCAGCAGTATGTCCTGATGTAGGCTGTGTAGAGGTGGTGGGGAGTGCAATATTAATTCAAAGGAACTGAAATCATTCTTTCAAAGATGGAAAAAAACAGATCATTACAAGATCCCAAATCACAAGCAACCTAAAATATATTACTTTTATTATATTCTATAACTGACTGAACCTATCAATTCTACCTCAAAAAATTCATCCTAAGGAGAAATAAAGCCTACTATAATCATATGACAGAGTCAACAGTCACTTTTCTTGTATATACCTACCGTTTATTCTTAGCCTTTTCTAAGAAATATTTTGGAGTTGTACTAATGCTCTCCCTTTCCAATGGCTTCTTAATCATCTTTTTCTTTTGTTTGCTGAAAGTTATAAAAAGAGAAAAGAATGAAATTCAGTAGAACTTACCTGAAAAGAGTGTAAGCTAAAACTAGTTTTGAGTGTTGATCACAAAATTAGGTGACCCTACAACCACTTTAAAATGCTGATTACCCAATAGCATTTAGAGATAACCCCAGGGGATTATAAATTTGATCAATTTTTAAAAAAAGTATTAATTATAATTAAAATATGTCCTGTATCACCCTTATCTCCTGTGCCAACAAGCATTAAGGTTTGATTTGGGGCAGTTAACGGCTTTTTATCAGTTTTATGAACTAAAATAAATTCTAAGCTTATTTCACTTATATTGAGTAATTTTTTAAAAAATCTGAATACTAAACATTTCAAGAATGAAAAAACTGACAAGGAAGACATATTCACAAGTATTTAAAAAGGAAAATTTTTATCTTAGAATTTCTAAAAGTAGTGGTATTGCTAGAACTGTAAGTTTAAGAGTGTGAAAGCAAGAAAACATATGTGGGGGGAAAGGGAGAGAAAGAGAGGGGGAGATCTAAATAAATTAAAGATTATACCTTAGTAGTTTCTGGAAACCTTTTATGTATTCTGGCACAGGACATCCGGCCTGCTGTATAACATTGGCAACACTGGAAAAGGAACCCATAAACATCAATTTGTATCTGATCAAATTGATGTTTACACACTTAAACCCTCTGTAAAATTCGAGAGGAATGAAAACTACACATATGAGAAAGTAATCCAGTATAGTGTTCTGCTATAAATGATCACCAGATGTAAGAACACTGGATTGCTGAGAGGACTGTCTGCCAGACTGAAATTGATGTGCCTGCTGATGAGTAATTTTACCTAGCAGC
This sequence comes from Lutra lutra, assembly GCF_902655055.1. NCBI lineage: Eukaryota > Metazoa > Chordata > Mammalia > Carnivora > Mustelidae > Lutra > Lutra lutra. The sequence goes on from NC_062293.1 coordinate 37,266,301, forward strand.
TATTTCTGCTCAACATTTACCAAGCCCTGAAAAGCTAACCCAATTTTGGATGAGGACACTGATCAGAAATTATTAGATGATAGTGCTTACTATGCACCTGGCACTGTCTTAGGCTTTTTATGTGTAGTGACTTACTCGATCCACTCAAAAACCCTTCACTAATGAAATACTATCCTTATCCCCCTTGCCCAGATGGAAAAACCATGAGAGTAATGGTTATGTTGACATGGAGGTCATCATATTCACATGCTTGGAGTTACTGAGGAGACGGAAGTGAATCTAGGCTTTTGGAATAGACTCCCCTACACATGAACGTGTAAAAGTCTGCTGAAAGGATACCCAAGGCTGATGACAAAGCCAAGGTTCAGAAGGCACAAATCAAAGTCTTTGCCAAAACTGATAAACACATCAAACAGCCTTTGACCATAACTCAATTTCATTTGTTAGAAATGCAAAGTACTATAAATTATCACCAGTTTAAAATTACTGTAGGCAGCCAAAATGTAGGAAACTCAGCTTTTATTTTAAGATCTATGATGCTGGGCTAAATTAAGACCCAAGATTCTAAAAGTGCATGTGTTACCCAGGCTTCAAAGAGCTACAACTGAATAATATGGGGAGTGTGTTACTGAAACAGATTTCCTAGAACTAAATATAAAACTCCATCTGCCCAAAAGAGTAAAGAGAATGATGCACCACGGTGAGGGGTAATTTTGACTGGGCTGAAGAGACTCGGGTTAACTTTATTCACCAATCCAAAAACTTCACTATTACACTGCGAGTAATATTAACCAATGGCTATTGGGAGAATCCTGTGAGTCTGAAATTTAATAATGAACATTCCATTATGAATACTTCCAAATTCTAGTAATGAAAGGGCAAAAACAAAGCCCTCTGATTTTTCCTTTCGTCACAGCTAAAATCTGGTTGACTAATGGTGTAAGAGTATTTGGAACTTGTCCATTTTAACTGTGTGTGCATACAAGAACATGAAGTGGTCTTGCCATCTTAATGCTAAGTTATTTTTCCTAATTTACCTTTTTTTTTTTTTTTTAAAGATTTTATTTATTAGAGAGAGAGAGAGAGACAGCGAGAGAGGAACACAAGCCAGGGGTGTGAAAGAGGAAGCAGGCATCCTGCTGAGCAGGAAGCCTGTGTGGGGCTCGATCCCAGGAACCTAGGATCATGACCTGAGCCACCCAGGTGCCCCCTAATTTACCTTCTTAATAATGGTTTATCATCTTCAGTGAAAAATGTAACAGCTTTTCCTTTATGCCCTGCTCTTCCAGTTCGACCTAAAAAAAACCCAGACCATAAAAAACACTTTTCTGGGGAAAGGGAACATCAAGATTCACATAAAAGTCACTGGCTTCTCACTAAAATGAGCACTACAAAATGAGCATGTATGGAGGGAAGGAATAAGTGCAAGACAGACGAGTAGTGCCGGGGTGTCAGCGGGCAGAGGGGTAAGCAGCAGGAGAGACAACTCACCTATCCTGTGGATGTATTCCACTGAGCTGGTTGGAAAATCATAGTTGATCACCAAGTTCACACCTTTAAAATCAATCCCACGGGCCAGCAAGGCTGTACAAATAAGAACCCAGATTTTTCCAGCTCGGAAGCTGTGGACTGTGTTATCTCTCTGGTTAATAAAACACATGTTAAATATTTTAGTACTACTCTGGGAACAGAAAACAAGTACTTCATAAATCCCATGCCAATATTTTAAAGTTTAATAGTTCTTTATCACTTTGAAAATATACACTTGACTTTACCTGTTGCTGTGTTCTGTCTGCATGAATAACATCTACATTAATACCTTCATATATGAGCTCATGAAAAAGTTCTTTAGCCCTTTCGATGGACTGAACAAAAACAAGAACAGGTGGATTGAAACCCTACAAGAAAGAAGGCAAAAATCAGCACATATAACCCATAATCAAGAATATAATCACAGTATTTCATATGATTTTAGTTCATAAAAGAACCCAATTCAATTTAGTGTATCTTTATTGCCAAATTTCTCAGTGGTCTACATCTGCCTCCATCTTCTTCACCATCCATTCTCTACACAACTTGACTCTAATTTCCACCTTGCTAATTCCAACAACCATGTCTAGTTAATCCCCTTTACCTTTCTATAATGACAGATGCTCAGTCCCTAGAACAATCATCTCTTGGCTTCTGTGCCTGAGATTTTTACATTCCGCTAAAATGCAGTAACTTTTATTAATTCACTGTTTATCCTAACTGTGGATATTCCACCAAAGCTTAGTCTTTGGTTCTCCGTTCTCTCAATATAGTCATTATCTTAATATTTTAAATATAATCTCAGTTATCAACTACCCTCTCCAAGCAGATGATTTTTACATTTCTATCATCAAACCCCACCTTTTCCTCAAACGGGCTTTCTCTATTTTCAACTGCTCTATTAGGGTTTAACCTTTTTAATCTTGGTTCACAAGCTCCCCTTTTGAAATCTAATAAAGCTGTGAAGCTTCCTAATAGGCAACCATTCATTCACACAAAATCTAACACACAACTTCAGAGGGTTCACAGACCTCCTAAAGCTAGATAGAAATCCCTGATGTATAATCTCCATGTGAGTATCCATGTGAAAAGCCTTAAAATTTGCTAGTGCCAAATGACACCTTTAAGAATATTAATGAAACAAAGGTGCCTGGGTGGCTCAGTGGGTTAAAGCCTCTGGCCTCGGCTCAGGTTATGATCCCAGGGTCCTGGGATCGAGCCCCGCATCGGGCTCTCTGCTCAGCAGGGAGCCTGCTTCCTCCTCTCTCTCTCTCTGCCTGCTTCTCTGCCTACTTGTCATCTCTGTCTGTCAAGTAAATAAATAAAATCTTAAAAAAAAAAAAGACTATTAATGAAACAAATGTACATGACATTGTGTGCCAAGCACTATTCTAAGTACTATGTCTGTATTAATCATTAATACTAAAACAATTCTATGAGAGAGATATTATTTCCATTTTACAGATGAGGAGAAGCTATGAGGTTAATTTGCCTGAAGCTAGAATTCCAACACACGTTGTCTGGCTCCAAAGTTCAAGCTCTTAACCACTTCTGTAGTCACCAGGTACTTGCAAACACCTTTTCCTTTCATCCTCCAAATATTCTTAACATTCCACCATTGAGGCTGTCACCCTCATTTCTTTTATTTCCTCTTCATCTCTAACCAGCCTAATTTGACAACCTACTGACTGGCTTCTTTACTTTCAGTCTCTTGCCATTACATTTTATTTTTTTATGTAATTTTCCTTAAAATTCTTCGGATGTCCAGTGGTTTCTCTTAACGTGACCCCAACTTTCCTGTCCAACCTGATCTTCTTTAACTCACCATAAACTCTTTGCCTTAGATAGGTAACCTCTTCATGAGTCTCTAAACCCACTGTGTTTCCCTCTACTGCCTGGAATATTCCAGCTGCTCCTCCAACTATCAACTTCCCACAGATTCTTCCAAGGCCCAGATTAGTAGCATCTCCTCCGGAAGGCTTTCCCCAACCGATTAACTTACGCTACGTGGGTGCTTAAGAGAAATACTCTATAGCCTCTTATGACACGTCACTGAAAACTATGTTAACACAAGTCTATTTCTTTTATCCCCTAAAAAAGACTAAATTCTAGGGGCAGGGCTTAAGATTTCTATTTGTTTTATTTTCCCCTGCCCTAACCCCTCACAGTTAACTTTTTTGATTATGGCTTCTACTCAGTATTCACCTAAGGGATAAAAAAACCAGAAAACCACACTCGGTGTCCTAATTACTCTACAATGCTCCTAGAGTTCTAAAAGAAAGCAGCAGAGGGATTGGGGGAGACGAAGGGAACCAATACAGATGGAGATGTGGAAAAAGGAGGCTTTTAGGGCATCAGGTAGGTTTTTTCCTAGCCTACCCTGAGCTGGAACAGAAAACTTACCATAATCTAAGTGGTGAGTCTCTCCACTTGTGACAACAGATGACTCAATGTTTTCAAGAATTTACCTCTAGATTACTACATATGCTATAGGAATAGTGCTCAGCCTCCTACCAGTCACATAAGATTTAATGAACGTCATCAAAATTTAAGAAGATAGCCCAAATATACCTTTTTAACAAGTTCTCTCATGGCCAGAAGTTTCCCAGTCTCAGACCCAACAAAGAGAAGCTCTTGTTCTACAGTTTCTACTGCAGAATTCCTGAAAAGAAAACATACTTTGCAGATTGCAAGGGCCAATTTTTGCTTTTCCTCCCCAATTCTAAATAAATGAAAAAATTTACACAAAACCCCAACAGAATCAAGTTTTCCATTGTCATTATAAGCATTTAATCATTTATACTTCAATATGAAGACAAAGTTACTTCTTTATTTTAAAGTTGAATTTATTTAAGTAATCTCTACACCCAACATGGGGCTTGAACGCATCACCCTGAGATGAAGAGTCGCATATTCTGACTGAGCCAGGCTGACACCCCAAAGTTATTTTTATTTTTTATTTGTTTTTAAAAAGATTTGTCTGAGAGAGAACGTGCACGCATGCGCAAGGGGAGGAACAAAGGGAAAGGGACAAGCAGACTCCGCAAGGAGCCTGACTCAGGGCTTGACCCCACAACCCTGAGACCACGACCCAACCTGAAACTAAGAATCAGATGCCCAACTGACTAAGCCACCCAAGTGCCCCCCAAAGTTATTTTTAAATGTTTTATTCTAATTATAAAAACGCTATCTAAAGAAAATTTGAAAAATATGGAAAAATGTAAATAGTAAAGCAAGTTGTCCATAATTCTACCATTTTAGAATAAATTGTGATGTTTTGTTGTAGTCTAAGTCATACATTTTCCTGTATCTAATTATTTACTTAAAAGTTTCTAAAAATAAAATTACTGGATAAAAAAATGAGAATATTTTTAAGGTTATTACAGGTCTGAGTTTTTCTTAATGATTAATAAGAGTTTTTTTTAATAGACAGTTGGGGGTGAGCCTTAAGAGCTTTTATAAACACTAATAAGATGCTGTAGTACAGGGGTGCCTGGGTGGCTCAGTCAATTAAGCATCTGTCTTCAGCTCAGGTCATGATATCAGGGTCCTGAGCTTGAGCCCCATGTCAGGCTCCCTGCTCAGCAGGGCATCTGCTTCTCCCTCTCCCTCTGATCCTCCTCCCCGTTTGTGCTTTCTGTCTCAAATAAACCCCGTTTGTGCTGTCTCAAATAAACAAAATCCTTAAAAAAAAAAAGTTGTTATAGTACATCACGCTGTACCATAAATATTTTTTTCCCTTCTGTCTTCATATTTATGGTGTATTTGTTCTTTCCGTTTATAAACAGGAGTTTTAAGTTTAAAGAGTTTAAAGTATTTTTTATTGTTCCATTTGGCTTCTTTTTTAATTTAATATGGTATTTCTAGCACTTTTTAAAAAGAAATTATTTATTTGAGAGAGATAGGAAAAGAGAGAGAGGGAGCACAGAGGGAGAGGGAGAAGCAGGCTCCCTGCTGAGTAGGGAGCTCAATTCCAGGACCCTGGGATCATGACCTGAGACAAAGGAAGACACTTAACTGACTGAGCCACTCAGGTGCCCACAAGCACTTTTTCATATAGCTATAGTCGTCATACTTATCATTTCATGGGTCTCATATTATTCTGTCATGTGGCTATATTATACTTTCCTAACACACTATTCTACTAGTGCACATTCATTTAGTATAAAATGCTTCCCCCAAAATTTTTAAAAAGGATTATAAATCAACTGGCTCAGTAACATAAGCTTCTTCCTCTATGGTCCTACTTAATTAAGCCATCAAAGAAACTAAATCTTCTGGGTGGCTATAGAGTTCACGTCACTTTGTGGATAGATGGGAAAAATCAGGTGAAAACATAATGACAAAAATACTAACATGACAATTTGAGAAATCTCCCTTTGGATTATTCTAAAATAGAAAATCCTTAGGGTGCCTGCGTGGCTCAGTTAAGTGTCCAACGCTTAATTTCAGCTCAAGTGATGATCTCAAGGTTGTAAGATCGAGCCCCAGGTCAGGCTCTGCTGTGGGCAAGGAGCCTACTTAAGATTCACCCTCTCCCTCTGCCCTTCCCCCTCACCTTTCTCTCTCTCTCCCTCTCTAAAAAAAAATAAATAAAATGGAAAATCCTTACTCAATCGTGACTTTAAAGAATACATGTCTTTCAGTAAAACTTTCCCTGTTATTAATCTAAGGCCAAAACAACCTATCTCCTTAAGTGTTTAAAAAAAAAAAAAAAAAGACTTGTATTAAAAAATATCGGGGATAACAGAGAAGAACAATTACCTTGCTCCAATGGATACCGTAATGACATTGTCCAGGTTGAGCTTGCACCACTGCTCAACATCATATGCAAAAGTTGCACTGAACATAGCTCTTCTGACCTTATGGGATGTGCAGGCCAGGAAAATGGAAGCCAGCTGGTCTCTGAACCCAGTTTTGCCATCTTCAAACAGTTTGTCTGATTCATCTACTACCAGCCACTCTACACTGAGAAATAACATAACAACTTGTGGGTACTGAACTGGAAGACCCAAGACACTTCACTGAACTGTGGAGACACATGAAGTAGTAGTCAAACCATTATGCTACTTCTGAGATCTACACATTATACCAGAAAAAGGTAAAAGAAAAATCAGCAGGAAAAGGTAAAAACAAGATAAACATAAGGCAATGTTCTATTCCTTTAGCCTCAAAGAGATGAGGTTCCATTAGCAACAACAGTTTCACATAAACCTTATAAACTCCATCACCATTGTTGAAAGAAATGAAAACATCTAGGGGAATTCTGTACTAACTGCTTATCAGAATCTGTAACTTTCTTCCGACCAGATGGTAACATTCCTATGAATTTGATGAAAACCATTATTCTTAGCAGCAACACTGACTGAAAGCTGGCAGATAGCAAGCTGCAATGGGCCATAACACAAGCAGTCAAGGACAAAACAGAACCAAGTAAATGAAAATACACAAAGAAGAGATTAAAATATTATCTGTACCTTGTTAAATCTATTCCTGGAGGATCTTGCTTTAATAAATAGATTAGTCGATTCGGAGTAGTCACAAGAATATCTATAGGAAAAACAAATGGTACACATTGCAAAAGCAAGGTTCATCTCTCTTAAACAAGGGAATTAAGGTATTAATTCCTGAATGTCAGTGAAGAACCTGAAGAGGGGAGAGGAGGGGGAGGTCATATACTTGCTATTTTACTAGACCAACCCCACAAAAGTTCTTTCTTATTCATAAGCTAATATATGTACATATTTTTTTTTTAAGATTTTATTTATTTATTTGACAGAGAGAAATCACAAGTAAGCAGAGAGGCAGGCAGAGAGAGAGGAGGAAGCAGGCTCCCCGCTGAGCAGAAAGCCCGATGTGGGGCTTGAACCCAGGACCTGGGATCATGACCTGAGCCGAAGGCAGCGGCTTAACCCACTGAGCCACCCAGGCGCCCCATAATATATGTACATATTTTTTAATCCATCATAGCACAAACTACTATATGCTTACTCTCTTTTTATTATGTTTGATCTGTCTTCTCAACTTCTAAGAGGCAAGAAGATTATAATACAACAGTGTTACTTTCAAGTATTTAGTTTTGGGGAGGGGGAAATACTTTCTTTAAATGAAATTTTACTCAGAAACTCAAAATGAAAGGTAAAAGCTGATTTCCTAATTGATATAAGGGTAGTGATGTAAGCCATTCTTATCTGCAGAGTATTTCCATGGCAGATTAAAAATCAACAGTATAAAGCAGGGTTTCTCAGCCTTAGCAGTACCGCCATTTTGGTCTAGATAACATTTTGCTGTAGCAAACTGTTTTGCGCATTGTGGGATGCTGTTACCTCTTCCTACCACAGGCTAGTAGCACCCCAGTTTTGCTAACTTCAAGTATCTCCAGATATTGCTAAATGTCCCTGGGGTGTAAGTGAGGTGGGGGCAAAACTGCCTCTGGATGAGAATCACTGGTATATATTTAAATAAGTATTGAGTGGGAGTGGAGAGATCTCTTTCAGTTTCTCTAAAAACCAAATTAGTTGTGTGTATGACTACACTTTTAACAACTCCTAGGTGGCAGTTAAGGATACTTGTAATTTGCAAATCCCTTACATGCTCTGTATGTCAAGCATGAATCCCTTACCAAACTTCTTAGATGATTTAGGTCCAAATTTCTTGGCTGCCACTGCTGCTTTGTGGATCATGTGTATCCTGAATCCTGTTCCCTCTGAGATTTTTACTAACTCTCTGTGAATCTAAAATGGCAAATGATAAAAATATTAGCTGCTAAGATACTTAGAAAAGATGCATAATCTTGTTTACGTTATTAAAATAAACCTATTACCAACCCATGAATAACTGAAATTAAACCTATAATACCATGTGCACTAACCTGGAATCTCAGCATTTTGCAATCTGTTACATACTGTTTTTTGAATACAGTGCTATTAGAAAACCGTCTCAGGCTTGGCATGTATTTTCTATTAAGCACGTTGGAAGTGTGGAGTAAGTCACTGTGTTAGTTCTTCTTTCTCAAAAACTGAGATAAGGTTATGCTTTAGAGAGGGACTATATATTCCGGGAGCCTCAGTAGCCTCAACTTAAAAGATCTTAGAGCATTTGCCAAAGAAGCATCGTTAAAGTTTAAATCATTGTTTTGGAAACTATAAAATGATTCAAAAAACTTGCCCACGTGCAGTAAGTTACAGAACAGAGTAAGATACAGTACAGAATATTTGCCTAGGCCATACATGGGCCTTACTCTTTTTGAGACACTTTTACTACCCTCAAATAAGAAATGACTAAAGCAAACATCAAATACTTCCTTTTTCGAAGCTACATGTCATACCTGGTTGGCAAGTTCTCGTGTTGGTGATATAATCAGAGCTCTAAAGCCTTTATTTGTGGGTTGTTTTAGTTGCATCAAAATGGGAATACTAAAAGCCAAAGTCTTTCCAGATCCGGTAGGAGCAGAAGCCAGAAGTTCTCGACCCTAAAAACAAGGTATGTTAAGTATAAGGTAAGTACCTAAACTTTTCAGAGCCTGGTCAAGTAATGCAACAAGCCACAGAAATAACAAAATAATCATAATGAATGTAACCTTTCATATTCTCATTGCTTGTCTAACTTTTCTCATATTTGCCTAAAAACTCTAAGTTAACCCATGCCTCTACCAACAGTAGATAAACTCTGGTATTTTCAAACAAGAGAATATTACTCACTGACAAACTACTATAAATGTATGAATCTCAAAAAAAATACACAGTGTGAGAGAAACCACAAATTAAAAAATAAATAATGGATGATACCACTTACATGACATTCTATAGAAAAGGCAAAACTAACGTATGGCAATAGAAATCAGACCAGCAGTTTCCTCTGGACAGGGGTGAGGTAAGGACTGAATGGAAAGGGCACAACAGAATTCTGGGGTGACAGAAATGTAACATGTCTCCTTTGGCGGGATGGTTATATAGGGTATGCACTGCTGGAATTCACTGAACTGTGAACTTACATTCTATGCATTTCACTGTATATAAGGCATACTTCAATTACAAACAGTACTGGGAGGGGGAAGTCAGGCTATGTGCAAAAATTCTGTATTTCTGAAATAGTTCCTAGGAATAATAAGCTAAATCACGGATGAATAAACAGAACATAGTCCCTATCCTCAGAGGGTTTACACGCTAGTAAAATTTAAAAGGTAAACACAACTAGTCTAACTACACAGTAGTACAAAGTGTTAGATAAATGTTGCAAACAAAGGAACACACTAAATACCTTGGAGAACTGGTAGTAGAGAAAAGAATGTTAGTAAAAGAAAAAGATCACATCTAATTGTAGTGATATGGGGCCCCAGGCATTTGAGATGGACCTTAAAAGCAAAGAATGGTTTCAATAGGGAGAGATAAGGTAAAAAAGAAGACTTCATAAACAGGGAAGAGAATGAGCTAAAGAAGGAACTTCCTCCACAGAGGAAGGAACGTTAGAGGCATTCTAGACCTTCATACTCACATGCAGCATAACTGGAATGGCTTGCATTTGGATTGGTGTAGGCATCTGGAAGCCTGCATCCAGAATGTTCTGAAGCAGTCGAGAACTGATTTTATATTCTTGGTCAAGTTGCTGAAACGTAGCAATTGGGTCAGGAAGATCAGTTCCTTGGACGTGAATTTTATGTTTATTCCGGAAGAAGTTTATCTGAAAAGTGAGATTAAGAGGTCACCATAAATATGGTCACATACATTGTCAGATGTTATAAGGTAAAAGTAGCAGTTTCTAGGATAAGCTTTCATAACATGACACTTTCTGGTTAAATTCTAAGCCCTAAAAGGTACAGATATTAGATACACTTCATGCCCTTTCATAGACAGAAGACCTTCATAACAATAAAACCTATCTATCCACTTTCTTGTATTAATGTGTTAATAACACGAGTAATGGTTATTTATATTAATGTGCCACGATGATAATCATAACTTAGAATTTTATATAAGTTTCTACAAGGCAGACATTGAATCCATCTGGTTTTTTTCTTTATATGACACTTAGCACACAAGTGCCAAAACTCTTTGATGATTTACTCTACACTCTGTTTATTAAAATTGAGGGCCGAGGGGCGCCTGGGTGGCTCAGTGGGTTAAGCCGCTGCCTTCGGCTCAGGTCATGATCTCAGGGTCCTGGGATCGAGTCCCGCATCGGGCTCTCTGCTCAGCGTGGAGCCTGCTTCCCTTCCTCTCTCTCTGCCTGCCTCTCTACCTACTTGTGATCTCTGTCTGCCAAATAAATAAATAAAATCTTTAAAAAAAAAAAAAAAAAAAAAAATAAAATAAAATTGAGGGCCGAAAGCAGAGTCAAGTGCTGCTGATATGGTTTGTTTTCCCATTCTGTGTGAATGACAGCCAAATTCTGGATTCAGGGTTACTGAAGTGAGCTGAACAATACTTTCCATCTGCAACACAGCAGGTGTGCAGCAGACATGACAATGATGTGTTTGTTATTTCTTCTGTATTCTACTCCCCCAAGGTATAACATAGATTTCTTAAGAATTGTAAGTCTTGGGGCACCTGGGTGGCTCAGTCTATTAAGCATCTGCCTTTGGCTTAGGTCATGATCTCCGGGTCCTGGGATGGAGCCCAGAGTCAGGCTCCTTGATCAACAGGGAGTCTGTTTCTCCCTTTCCCCCTCTACCTGGCTTCTGCTCCCGCTCTCTCAAATAAATAATTAAAATCTTTAAAGAAAAAAAAAAAAAAGAATTCTAACTCTCAAATCCCTGTCAGAGGAAATCTTTCTAAACCAATAAGCAACCTGCTCAGCAGGGAGCCTGCTTCTCCTTCTCTCTGTGCTGCTGCTCCCACTGCCTGTGCTGTCAAATAAATAAAATTGTTTAAAAAAATAAATAAATGAACAAGTGAGCTTAACAAAGAGGAGAAAAGGGGCAAATTTTATGTTTATCAAAGAGGATATGATTATTTTAAAAATTTCATTCCAAGTAAATCATCAATCTTGGAATTTGAACAGGTCAAAAATTCACAATATATAGTATATGAGAATTGTGTGCATATACACACACACATCTCTTTTGGCCTGTTCAAGTTTTAAGATACTTTCAAGAACTTTAAACTTTAGGGGTGCCTCAGTTGGTTAAGCATCTGCCTTCGGCTCAGGTCATGATCCTGGTCCTAGGATTGAGCCCCGCATTGGGCTCCCTGCTAAGCAGGGGAGTCTGCTTCTCCCTCTCTCTCTGCCCCGACTCCTGTGCTCTCTCTCTCACTCACTCTCTCAAATAAATAAGTAATCTTTAAGAAAAAATTTTTTAAACTTAAAAATTTTTAGCTACAGCACAAATACCTAATTTTTCATTAAAGTGATATCTAAACTAATTAATTAATCTTCTATCTTCACAAAACTATATTCACTTTTACCAAAAGAATAGCCAAAGGACAAGGAAAAATTCAGTAGGTCAGAAAAGCAACTGGGGCTAAGACATTTTTCTAACCTTTTCTTTTCTAAGATTCTCCAACTTTCCTGAAGTTAGCTTCTTTTCTCTCTTAATTTTTTTATCTTCAATCTTTGCTTCCACAGATGATATCCACTGTATAGTAGAACCTTCTTCTTGAGAAGTAGTTTCTAAAATATATATTAAAAAATTAAAAGATTTTTAAGTGCAACATTCTTGAGAGTAGCAAACAGGCCATATCATCACACTAAACAAAAGTAAAGTACTAACTAATACAACACAGAAAAGAAAATAATAGGAGGAATAACAATTGGAAAAGGAGAGGCAAGTTCCCTGTTGGTAAAATCAAAGCTCTGAAGCTCATTCTCTTCTTTTCGTCCGTTATTTCAGCTGTGTGATATGTAGATAGATGACTGTGTACTTGAAAACAGTAACAGATTAAATTGAAAATACTTAATAGATTTCAATAAGACAGTTGGCTTTTCTATACTCAACCAGTTATAAAATAAATATGATGAAAGAATATATATCACTTATAATAGTGATAAACATAGCACAGTACTTAAGGACTAGTCACTAATATAAAGATAGCAATTTTCACTAAGCTATAAAATTAGTTCAATGAAAAGTCATGGCAGGATTGTTTTGGAAACCAGACTAGCTGACTTGAAAAGTACACATGGAGTGGGTGCCTGGGTGGCTCAGTCGGTTGAGCATCCAACTCTTGGTCTTAGCTCAGATCATGATATCACGGTTGTGGGACTGAAACCCAAGTTAGGCTCCGCACTCAGTATGGAGTCTGCTTCAGGTTCTTTGTCCCTCTCCCTTTGCCCCTCCCCACTCACACTTTTCTCTCTTTTTTCCTCTCTCTCTAAAATGGGTAAAATAAAATCTTAAAAAAAAAATAAAGTTCAGGGCGCCTGGGTGGCTCAGTGGGTTAGGCCGCTGCCTTCGGCTCAGGTCATGATCCCAGGGTCCTGGGATCGAGTCCCGCATCGGGCTCGCTGCTCAGCAGGAAGCCTGCTTCCCTTTCTCTCTCTCTGCCTGCCTCTCTGCCTACTTGTGATCTCTCTCCGTCAAATAAATAAATAAAATCTTTAAAAAAAAAAAATAAAAAAAAAATAAAGTTCAAGCAGCAAAGTAAATATGTAAGAATAACCTTAAAAATTCTAAGAAGAGCAATAAGCAAGACCACTTCTGGTATTTCTTTAAATTTTCTTTCACTTCATGGAGGTACCCCTGATATACAATATACTGCATTTATTTAAAGCATACAGCTTGAGGAATTTTGACGTATGTACACATCTATTATATCATCACCACCCAAAATCTCCTTGTGGCCCCTTGTAATGCACTTCTCCATCCCTAAGCAACCACCTATCTGCTTTTTGTCACTGTAGATCAATTCGCTTTTTCTGGAATTTTATATAAATGGAATCATGTAGTATGTACTAAATTAAGTTTGGCTTCTTTCACTCAGAATAACTATTTTGAGATTCATCCATGTTGGACCATGTATCAATAGTTAACTTTTAATTTAAAGGTAGTATTCTACTGTATGGATATATACATTGTTTACCCTTCACCTACTGAAGGACATTTGGGTCATTTCCAGTTTTTGCTACTGAGAATAAAGCTGCTATGAACACCTGTGTAGAAGTCTTTGTGAGGACACAGGTTTTCCTTTCTCTTAGGTACATTCTTATGGAATACATGGGTTTTATGGTAGGTGTATGTCTTAACTTAAAAAAAAATCCTTTGTCAATTTCTACTCTGAAAGCCTCTGGAATTTTAATTGAGTTTGATTTGCACTGATTCTATAGATCACGTTAGAGAGAAAAGTTGACCAATCAAAACATGGTATGCCACATTACTCTGTTCTATGCCACATATGTGCTATATTATAGTACATATCTGTGTTTCTGGTTGCCCAACAGTTGAATCCTTTTCCCGAGTTTGTGGCAGGTTTTTGTTTTGTTTTGTTTTTCCTAATCTTGGTGGAAGGCTTTATCAAAGTCAGGGAAGTAAAATGTGAAACACTGTAACAGCAAAAGTGTGGAACTGAAGTCAATGTCCATAACACATGGACTTGTCAAGTCAATTACAGAACATTTCTATAATGTGTAATGGTATACTACACTATGATTCAATGAAAAAAGCACTGGACTTCCTACTGATACAATGTTCCTGATGGACAGTTCTAAAATACCTAAACTTAAAATAAACTTATTGGTTAACTCTGAAATTCCATTTCTAAGAATTTATCAGGTATACCCCTCATACACACAAAGATAAATGGAATGGCATTTACTGCAACACTGTAATAGCAAAAGTGAGGAAACAAACTAAATGTCCATCACAAAGGAACTTGTTAAATCCATTATGGAATGTATAATGGGATATATTTTGCGTTAAGATGAAAAAGGCAGGGCACTGCCTACTGATTCCAAACAATCTCCAAGGTATATGTATGTGTATGTGTGAGTGTGTGTGTGTGTGTGTGTGTGTGTGTAGTGGAGGAGGAGGGAAGGTTCAGAATAGAACAACACATACAGTATGCTATTGTTCAGGATTTTTAAGGGAGGTATAAATACGTGAATAGGTATCTTTCTAAAAATATTTAAGAAAATGATTAACAGCAGTAGCCTCTGGAGAAAAAAGGGACTAGAAGTAGTAGGAAGAAAACTTGCTTTTCACCACTTTATAACTTAAAAACCAGGTGTAAGTATTTACTTTACTGAAAATGGTAAATGGAAACTTAATAGATAAAACAAAGTAAAAGATCAATATCCCTAAAGTACAGAAAAAAAATCCTGTGAAAAATAGGTAAAGAGTAAGAATATACAATTCACAAATGCTGAGATGTAAATATCCACTAAAGCATATGAAAACATGCTCAACCTCACCAGTTATCAAGAAAATATAAACAAAAATTAGTTTCATTCATTAGGTTGACGAAGAATTTAAGACCAGTACTATCCAGCATTGACAGGCGTGGGAAGTCATTTTTCATTATCTGTTCAAAGACAGAAGTGTGCATACCCTTTCACCCAGTGATTCCACTTTGGGGATGCTAATTACAGAAATAAGAGGACCTGTACAAAAGGATATATACACAAATATCTTTATTGTAGCTATATTTGTAATGGCAAATATCTAGAAACAATCTGAATGCCATTAACTAATGAATGACAGAATACTGTCTGATTTGTAACCTTAAGCCTGTATTATTTTTGTAATTGAAAAAGAAATAAAAAGGAAAAAAAAACCAAGAACAAACCTGATAACATCATTTTCCTCTTTTTCTTGTTCTGTTCCCTCTTCTTTTCAGTTAGACTCTCTTCTTTTTTCTCTTCATCTTGAAGCTCCTGATGAGTGCTTGATAATCCACACTCACCTGGGACAGACTTCTTGTTTCCAAAGAAGTCCAGTCCCTGCAGAATCTCTGAAGAATCAAAATCATGTTTCCTTTTTCCTACCTAAAAACCCAAAAAATTTAAAATGCAATCTACTGACAGACTGACATTGCTTTTACGCAAGCAGTACTGGCAGTAAGGGCATGGATCTAATAACTCCTCACCTTTTTTTTAACCCTTTCACCAAGTATTTGTTGAACTGCCAAGTGTGTTTGAGTAAATGAAATACAAGACGACAACTTTTCTGACCCTTTCAAAGTAGTAATAATCATGAAAGCAATTACCATCGATATGCTTATTAGCGTAACACCTACAAGCTGTCAGGCAGACTTCTAAGCTTGCTTATATATACTTAATTACTTCGTCCTTCAACAGTGGTAAGGGGTAAATAGCGATATTACACGGAGGACATTGGGAGAAGGAGAGAAGTGAGTTAGGGGAAATCAGAGGGGGAGAGGAACCATGAGAGGCTGTGTACTCTGAGAAACAAACTGAGGATTTTGGGCGGTGGTGGGGGGTGGGGGGGTGGGGGGGGTGGTTGGGTGAGCCTGGTGGTGGGTTAGCATTGCATGGGGCACTGGGTGTGGTACATAAACAATGAAACTTGGAACACTGAAAAAAAAATTTCAAAAAAAAAGTAAAAAAAAAAAAGGGATATTACAGATGAAAAAAATCAAGGCATTAGAAGGTCAAATAACTTGTCTAAGGTCTCCAAAGTTGTAACTGACAGACCCAGTATTTGGACCCAAATAATCCGGCTCCAGAGTTCAGACTCTTAACTATACCTACCGCCAGAGAAAGGAGAAACAGATGTGTTGCTCAGTATCAGGGTTGATATTGAAGATTTTTCCATAACTGGGCCCCAACTACTCCCGATTTATCATTCACCCACTATTTTCCTATATAAGAGTCCCCATTTCTAAGTCGCTCTTCTCATTGGTTACTTAATATGTCAGGAAGTTACAGGAATAAAAAGACCTATGCCCACTAAAGGTATATGTATATGCCAAGCCAACCTGGGTACACTACAGTGAAAGAATCTGTTCTCTTCATTTTGGGTTCATTCTGTTTTCGAGATTCCTTCCTACCTGTTTCGGAGAAAAAGGCACTTTTCGAAAGAATTCTAACTGTGCTTTGAATAAACTAAAAAGCGGGCAGGGAGAAGAATTTCTGTGCTAGGCCCACCGAAGTCTACAAAACAAGATAATTGCTCAGTTCAAAGGCAGGGCAGGACTTGGTATGGTAGGTCTGCGCACGAGCCCAACCGCAGAGGAACATGTCCCACGACTAGGCCACAGTCTCCCAGTGCCGGCTCTCCCCGTAGCCGAGTCATTCTCTGGCTCCTGCGCCTCGCAGTTACTCGGGCTTCTGACTTCCTACGTACAGTACCTGGAATCGCGCGGCGTCCGCAGAGAAACGTTTCACGTCGAATTTGGCCCCCACGCCAAGCCGGCGAAAGAGATCGTGAGCATCCATTTTTACCCAGAAAACACCGCGGTCCCACGGCGCCTGCGCAGAGGACTTCCTCCCCCAGAAGGTCTGGGGCGGGACCGTGGGCGGAAGTGGTTCTGGGGGGCGGAGTCTGGCGGCTGTGAGAAACCGGATGGTTTTACCCTGTTGTTATTTGTTCTTTCAAGAAATATTTATCAAGATCCTCTTATGCCCGGCACTATTCTGGACTGGTACTGCGGTGAACAACACCTTAAGATTCCTCGCCTGAGGAAACTTAACATTTTAGTGGAGACAAAGATACTGTTAAATAAGCAAGATCATTTCTGAAAGTGGAAAGCGCTTTGAAACAAATAACGGTGTTATTGATAGAGAAAGGATGGGGATCCACTTTGAGGTTGATTAGTCAGGTTCATTCTGGAGAAGTGATATTTGAGCTAAGAGAAGGCAGCCTTTCCCAGATCTGGGAAATGGCATTCCACAAAGAGGAAACACATAAGAGGGGGAAAAGTTTGGAACAGTGAGAAAATAGAAAGAAGGCCAAGGTTACCGGAGCCAAGTTCTAATGAGGAAGTGTGGTACAGATAAGGTGGAAGGGGCAAATAGAAATCAGATCTCATAGAATCTAATAACAAGGTCATGGTAAGGAATTTGGATTTTAATCTAAGCTCACTATGAAGGTATTAATTTTTTTTGTACTGAGAGAACAACATGATTTAGCATATCACTATATACTTATTTTCTTCATTGTATTTGTAACTGTAAAAAATTATTCACTTAGGCATCGCCTTTCCCCATTCTAGAATGAAAGTTTATGAGCACAGGGATCTAATTTGCTTCACTGCTGTATTCCCAGTTTCTGTGCACTCTTCCATAAGTATTTGGTGACTGAATGAGAGAATGTTTTATAAAAGTTTACTCTGGCTATTTGGAGAATGAATCGTAGAAAGGCTATGAATCATAGAAAGGCTAAGAGCGGAAAGAGGGAAGCTAGTCAAAGTAGAAAATTATGATGTTGGCTTGGATTAGGGTGGGTCTCTGTGCTGATGGAAATGAAGGGATGGATTTGGGATAATATTTGGAGGTAGAGCTAAATGCACCAGATTGATTTTAAGTGGAGGTGAGGGAAAGGCAGGAATCACACAGACTGCTCCTAGGTTTTTTGCTTAAAACTCTGGGTAGATGGTATGCCATTTACTGCGCTAGGAACCATCATGGAAGAACAGCTTTTTGGTAAGGATGAGGCACGGGAGTGGTGATGGTGGTGGTGAGGAATCGATTGCTATGTTTTGGACATGTGAAGATGCCTAGCTGATGTTATATGGAGAAGTCCAAGGAGGCAGTTTGTTCTATAAGTCTGAATCCCAAGGGAAAACGTCAAGTCTGGAGAAATAAATTTAGGAGCTGTCAAAATATAAATGGTACAATGGAATACGATCTAAAAAGCATTTAATTTAGAAATACTCTAAATAGTGTGTGTAATTCCTTTACATTCAAGAAAAGTTTGGAGTAAGCACAGGATGGGAAATGTAAATCTCTTGTATTCTCAGATGGATTCAACTCCTGATTCCCTCTCCTACTGGGAGAATCTTGCTGTTCCGTTTGTGTCCACTCTTGAAGAATAAGTATTTTTCATGAGACACAGTCCCTAAGTGAAAGCCCCAAGTACTTCACCCGTTGCTTCATAAAAACAGCTTATCTCAACATGAGAGGAAAAGAATTGACTTAAAGCTTATTAGGAGATGAAGTGTTGGCAGTTCAGCACATAAATATGGCCACAATCATGTATAAAATCAACATGTTTGAAACCACAACTACCAGACTTTGTAGGTGATTTAAGGAATTTCCAAGAATAATTCTGCTTCATGAGTTTTCTTCTCTTTATGCGCTGACTTCGGAACCCAATCCCTATGTCAGTGGTGACATATCTAAAAGCATGGTCATGTGGCCAACGGACACATGAAAAGATGCTCAACATCACTCATCATCAGGGATATGCAAATCAAAACTACAGTGAGATACTACCTTATACCTGTCAGAATGCCTAAAATAGAAAACACAAGAAATGAAGTGTTGGTAAGGATGTGGAGAAAAAGGAACCCTCTTGCACTTTTGGTAGAAATGCAAATTGGTGCAGTCATTGTGGAAAACTGTATGGAGGTTCCTCAAAAAATTAAAAATAGAACTACCCTATGATCCAGGAATACACTACTGGGTATTGACCCCCAAAATACAAAAACACTAACTCAAAGGGATACACGCACCTGTTTATAGCAGCATTATTTACAATAGATAAAGTATTGGGGTGCCTGGGTGGCTCAGTGGGTTAAAGCCTCTGCCTTCAGGTCAGGTCATGATCCCAGGGTCCTGGTATCAAGCCCCGCATGGGGCTCTCTGCTCAGAAGGGAGCCTATATCCCCTCCCCCCACCTGCCTCTCTGCCTACTTGTGATCTCAGTCTGTCAAATAAATAAAATCTTTTAAAAACCCCCTTACAATAGCCAAAGTATGGAAGCAGTCTGAGTGTCCATTGATAGAAGAATGGATAAAGAAGATGTGGATACACACACACACACACACACACACACCACACACGCACAGACAGGAATATTATTCAGGCATAAAAAAATCTTGCCATTTACAACAACATGGATGGAGCTAGGGAGTATAATGCTGAGCAAAATAAGTCAGTCAGAGAAAGACAAATACTATATGATCTCACTTATATGCTAGATTTTAAAAAGCAAATGAGCAAAGGAAAAAAAATCAGAGAGATAAGCCAGGAAACAGACTCTATTATTTTAAATTTGGGGGTATATTTTTTTAATTAAAAAGAGTTGCATGCTCTACCAACTGAGCCAGTCAGGCACCCCAACAGACTCTTAACTATAGAGAACAAACTGATGTTACCACAGGGGAGTTGGTTGAGGGGGATGGCACAAATAGGGGATGGGGATTAAAGAGTAAACTTGTCATGATGAAAAAATAAAATAAAACATAAAAAAGCATAATCATGAAAAGGCAATCACTTAGAGAGACGGTGTGAATAGAGAAGAGGAAGGGACTCAGGACTGACCCTTAAGAGTACTCCAATATGGGCGCCTGGGTGGCTCAGTGGGTTAAGCCGCTGCCTTCGGCTCAGGTCATGATCTCAGGGTCCTGGGATCGAGTCCCACATCGGGCTCTCTGCTCAGCAGGGAGCCTGCTTCCCTTCCTCTCTCTCTGCCTGCCTCTCTGCCTACTTGTGATCTCTGTCTGTCAAATAAATAAATAAAATCTTTAAAAAAAAAAAAGAGTACTCCAATATTTAGAGATTAGGTAGAGGAGGATAAACCTATAAAACAAAAGTCTGAGAAGAAGGAATCAGCGACAGAAGACAAGGAATATTGTGTTACCAAAGCCAGAAGAAATTTCAGGAAGAAGGTAGTGATAAGGTGTTTCAAACACTGTTGAGAGGCTGAGAAGGTTACTAGTGACCCTGATAATATCAGTTTTAATGGCATGGTTGATGGAGATGATTGAATTGATAACGGTGGTGGGGGGAGACTGTGATGAAGCCAACTCTTTACAAAGGTTTAGCTGAGGGCACCTGGGTGGCTCAATCATTAAGCCTCCAACTCTCAGTTTCCGCTCAGGTCATGATCTAGGGTCGTAGGATCACGCCCAGTGTCAAGGTCCACAACCAGAGTCTGCTTAAGACTCTCTCTCCCTCTGCTCCTCCCCCATTCTCTTTGTCCCTCTCTCTATCAAACAAACAAACAAATAAATCTTTTTTTAAAAAGAATATTATTCTGGATTATATTAATAATCCTTCACACCTCTGTTCTTGCAGAGCAAAGAATTGTATTGAATGTTGAGTGTATGCTATATATTTTACTTTCATGAGCATGTAGTTGGTGTTAAACAAGTCTGAGTTTAAAGACCTCCCCGCCTCTCCACCTAATAGCTGTGACTTATTCAAATTAACCTGTCCAGAACTCATTTCCTCATCTGTTAAATGAGGATCATGAGACTTACTTCAGGATTATTTTAGAATTAAGCTAGGCTACTAGGCAATGGTGTATAGTGCAAAGAGCATGAACTGGGAGTATCAGAAAGACTTATAGGTGAATCCAGTTGTACCTACTGATGTGATAATCTTAGACAAGTTATTTCACTGGTCTGTGCCTCAGTTTCCTCATTGGTAAAATAGGGATTATACAATTATAATATCTACCTTGAAGGCTAGGAATAATATGACTGTTCACCACACAGGGCTCAAAATGGTAGAAGTGGGTCAGGATTCTGTATATATACATTTCCTAATATAGAGAGATTATAGCCATTGAATAAAGCATTTGGAACAAAATCTCATATACAGTAGGTGTTTAGTATTAAATATTAGTTCTTTCCCATCTTTTGGCCCATTCTCCTAGTTGAGTAGCTCTTGACCCTCACTGCACATTAGAATCCACTGAGGGACTTAAAAAACAAAAAAAATGATGGGGTGCCTGGGTGCCTCAGTTGGTTGAACATTGGACTTTTGTTCTTGGAGTGATGAGTTCAAGCCCCACAATGGGCTTCACTGGGAGCCTACTTAAAAAAAAAAAAAAAAAAGAAGGAAAAGGAAAAACAAAAGAAAACTAGGTCCCAGAAGTTCTGGTTTAATTGTTTTAGTATAGCAGGTCTATAATCTCTGAAAGTTTCTCAAGTGATTTTTTTTGTTGTTGTTGTTAGAGAGAGAGAGAGAGATCACAAGTAGGCAGAGAGGCAGGCAGAGAAAGGTGGGGGGTTAAGCAGGCTCCCGGCTGAGCAGAGAGCCCGATGCGGGGCTTGATCCCAGGACCCTAAGATCATGACCTGAGCCAAAGGCAAAGGCTTAACCCACTGAGCAACCCAGGTTCCCCTCTCCTCAAATGATTCTAATTGCAGTCAGGGTTAAGACTCATTGCTGGGGTGGAGGGAATGGGCACAAGGCATGAAAGGAGGTGGGAGATACAGGCTTACAGTTATGGAATGAATAAGTCATGGGAATAAAATGTACAGCATAGGGAATATAATCAATGATACTGTAACAGTGCTGTATGATGACAGACGGCAGATTCTCTTGTGGTGAGCACAGGGTAACACATAAATTTGTGGAATCACTATGTTTTATACCTGAAACTAACATAACATTGCGTGTCAACTATTTTCAAGAGATTTTTTTAAAATCATGAGATGTGAAGAATTTAATATATATATATTTATGTGTAACATATATTAAAATATCTAAAGAAATATTAATATATGTAATATAATCGAATACCTTATATATTCATAATTCAATCAAGTAGATAACATCTGGTCTCATTATGTCTTAAAATACCAGTTCCACTTCTTTTCTCTTTATAGCCCCACACTTTATTCCGAACATTTAAAGTAATCAGTATGTATTTGCCAAACTAGTGAACGTGGAGAAATAGGAACTCTCATGCACTGTGTTGAAAATATAGGAATTTGTGTTAAAAACATAAAAATGGGGGCGACTGGGTGGCTCAGTGGGTTAAACCTCTGCCTTCGGCTCAGGTCATGATCTCAGGGTCCTGGGATTGAGTCCCGCATTGGGTTCTCTGCTCAGTGGGGAGGCTGTTTCCCACCCCCCACCCCCGCTTGCCTGCCTCTCTGCCTGCTTGTGATCTCTCTCTCTCTGTCAAATAAATAAATAAAATCTTAAAGATAAAAACATAAAAATGATTCAGCCACTGTGGAAAAAAATTTGTTGGTTCCTCCAAACACTAAACATAGAATTACCATATGACCCAGAAGTCCTACCCCTAGATACATAGCTAAAGTAACTGAAAACAGGTACTCAAACAGCTACTCAAATATATACATGTACATGCAAGTTCATAATAGCACTGTTCAAAAAAATTAATGAATAAATTTACATTTAATGTTTGAAAAAATAATCACTGCTAGAATTATCTTCTTGAAGCCCAAATGGGACCATGTTGTTTCCTTTTATTTTTTAAGATTTTATTTATTTATTTATTTGTTTGTTTGAGAGAGCGAGCATGAGCAGGTGGAAGGGCAGAGGGAGAGGGACAAGCAGACTCCCCGCCAATCAGGAAGCCTGATGGAGGGCTCAATCCCAGGACCCTGAGATCATAACCTGAGCCACCCAAGTGCCCCAACCATGTTGTTTCTCCGCTTAAAAACCTCTCATAATTGCCCATTGTCTACTGAATGTAGTCTGTACTCCTGTAACTTGTATGCCAGGCCCTGAGCAATGCTTCTCCATACTCTCAAGAAATAGGACACACTCCCATAAATAATTTCAGCTTGGGTTCAGCTCCCTCCCTCCCCCCCCTTTACTTACCAGCAATATGTCCTTAGGCAAGTTATCCTCTCTAAGTTTTAACTTTATCTTCTTATTTTGGCTTTGCTTCTTCTAACTCAGAACCTTTGTACATATTTTTTCTTTCCTTTTGGAATGTCCTCTCTCCTTTTCCTCCCTGACAAACTCTTTGTTTTATATCTAAAACAAAACTCACTTTTATATCTCCTCCCCTCTGTGAAGCTTACCCTGAATGTCCCCTCCTTGACATAGTCTATCTTCTTTCCAGAAGTTCTCATGCTACTTCATAAATACCTCTATTTTAGCTCTTTTCTTGTTGCATTGTAGTTATGCTTCCACATCTATCCCACACCAGACTTTAAGCTTTTGGGGGGACTGGGCCTGTATCTCAGTTATTCTCATATTATGTTTGCTTGGCATGCAGCCTATTTCATAGTAAGTACCCAATAAATCTTGTTGAGTTAATGAGATGAAATAAAACAGACAAACATCCCTGAAATTGCCAACCTTGTGGATTTACGAGTGGACCTATGTCTTTTGCTTGGTGCTTCGTAATAAATTGGGGTTGAATAAATAAAGTCAAATGGAAATTGTTGGACTTCTATCAATTCTGATCTTGACATGTCCAGGTGACTCATTAAGGGACCATTTCCTCTTGGGAAAAAAACAAAACAAAGCAATTTAGAACCATTGTCAATAAAAGTGGCAAGGAAATTGAATCATGTTTTGTATAACTGGAATTTCTCCAAAAACCAGTATGGTCTGACTGGTAGACACACATGGTTTCTCAACTGTAGCAAGTGAGAACATGAAGTCTGGACAGCACTATAGTGGGAGCTACTTGGGATATCTTGTTTTTATGAACAGCGTGATCACACCATGCCTTAAAATTATGTTTTTAAAAATATTTTTTTTCTTCTCCACTCCCCACCTATCATACCCCCAAACTTTGTGGTTGTTGTTTTCAATGTGCTTGGCATGTACGAGGGCTTATAATACACAGAAGGATTGGACACAGTCCTTGCTCTCCAGTAGCTTCAAGTCTGCTAAGGGTAGAGAGCTCTTTTCAGACAAAGCAAGAAGATTCTGTAGGTACAGTAGTGTAAGTTATAGCAGGTAAGGGAATAGCCTCTCTGTTGTGGCAGGATGGGATGGGTTTTCTGGAAAGTTAGGAAAGGTTTATAGAGGAGATAAAGTTGGCTTACCCTTAGACAAGACAGGTCAAGTTATTTTAAGTAAGGGGAACAGAAGCAACAAATATAAAGAGGTATGAAAAAAAAAAGCCTGTTGTGTTTGGGGATCTGCTAGTGGTTCAACAAAGCCAGAAGTGAATAAAAAACAGTGAACAAACTAGTGGTTGCCTGAGGGGAGGTGGGTTGGGGGATGGGTGAATGGGAGGACTACACTATCATAATGAGCATTGAGTAACATATAAAGTTGTTGAATCATTATATTGTATACCTGAAATTAATATAACACTGTATGTTAATTATACTGGAATAAAAAATAGAAGCTTAGTGCAGAGATCTAGTGTTTGTCAAACAGAAGAAAGTGATCAGCCTCTTACTTTCTAATACTCCTCTTCCCATGAACCTCAAGTGTAGGGCTATCCTAGAAGTCGTTTCATTCTTTACATCCTTCACAGAAATTTCATAGTTGGGACCAAAATAAAACAAATAACAAGTCTTTTTTGCTATCAATATAAAATATATTAAATTGCCCTACTTCTGGATGGAAAGACACATGACATATGTCACTTATTGACATGAGGCTATAAATTCTAATAATGAAGAAGTTCATATGAATAATTTGCATGCATTTGTATTAATTTAAGTAAAAAAGGTGGAAGCAGATAATGCAGCAAAAGATGGAGTTGGATGGTGGGTAAGGACTTGGTTCCATACCCATTATAGGATACCAAGGAGTGTTGACTTGATCTTGTAGCCACTGAGCCATTAAAGGATGTTAAGCAAGTGATATAAATGATTTTTAATTTTACAAGATCACTCCAGCAGCAACACGGAAGGGAGGCAAATCTGAAGTCGGAGACCAGAAGAATATTGCTATAGTTAGTCTAGTGAAGGGCTAACGCAGTAGCAAAAGGGAAGAGGTTAAAGGGGCAGAACTAAGGGACAATAAGAGGGTAACATTGATAGGAATCCCTTAGTGACTGGATGTAGGAAGATGGGTAGAGGGAAAAACCTAAGATAACTTCCATGTCTCAAACTTCTGTGACTGAGTGAGGATGGTTCTGTTTGTGGAAATATTCATTGGAGGGCTAGGTTTGTGTAAGGACAATATAATCAGTTTAATTTTGAGTAGGCTGAGTTTGAGATTTTTGTGGGATACCTGAGTGGAGTTTCTAAAGGTCATGTGGAAATGGGAATTATTTCTTTGCAAAGGGAACTAGAGACTTCTAAATCACAGCTTCAGGGTCTTAATTAAAACATAAGTTGGGGTGGGGGGAGAAAAAAATAAAATAAAAGTTAGGGAGATGGTGATTGGACAAAGATAACAAATCAGCAGCCACTCACACTTAGATGAAAATCTCACTTTCGCTGGAGCTAAATTTTCAATGTCCAATTCTCAAGATTCAACAATACTATAGCAGGTTAGAGATCCAAATCAAGGGGGTACCTGGCTGGTTCACTTGGTAGAGCATGGACCTCAGGGCTGTGAGTTCAAACCCCAAGCTGGGACTGAAGCCTAGTTGAAAGGAAGGAAGGGAGGAAGGAACGGAGGGAGGGAGAGAAGGAGGGAGGAAGAGGAAGGAAGGAAGGAAATCCAAATCAAGTACTGTAAGAAATCCAAATTTTTATACTTTTTGTACTTTTTTTTTTTTTTACCATCAAGGGTCAACGGAGTGACTTTTCAGTCTTTAATGCAAGTATAATGCGATGTAAATGCAACCACTCAAATATTCTTGTAAGCAGGACAGAATTCAAGTAAATATCACCAGGACCAAAGCTGACCTCACGGTGGCACTCCAGACTTATCAGAATAAAGGCCTCTGGAATCACGTCACTAACATGTAAATGGACAGTCCCCACTGAAGTCAAGAGTTGGCATAAACACTAGGTCCATAGACTCCCCAGTCAAACTTCCTGGGGAGAATTTACAGGGGAGGATATGCTTTTCTGATTTTAAGATTTTATTTATTTGAGAGAAAGAGAGTAATTGAAAGAGAGAGAGAGAGAGCACGATCGAGGGGTGGTGCAAAGGAGAAGCAGACTCCCCACTGAGCAGGGAGTCTGACCCCAGAACCCTGTGTTCATGACCTGAGCCAAAGGCAGACTGAGCCATCCAGGCACCCCTGCTTTTCTGGTTTTAAATCAGCTCTGACCAGAGGTTGAATCAATAGCAGGTTGAATCTGCTACCTTGTAGCAGAAGGTAGCCATCAAAAACAGAAATTCCATCAGACCTTACGACAAAGCAAAATAATATCCACATTATCCGTTTTAAATAGCTACCATTGATCCGTGCCTATTGTAGGCTGCACACAGTTCTGGTACTTTTCATATTAGAAGAGCTCACTGAAGCCTCACAACAACCCTATGAGATTAATAATTATTCTTGTTTTTCTGAAGAAGAAACTGAGGCTCGAAGACATTAAGCGGTTGGCATCTGAAATTTTATAGATAGTATGCAGCCAGATCTGAACCCAATCTGTGTGATTCCAAAACCTGAGCTCTTTAAGCAAGTCTGCATTCCTTCATCTTAGTGATGCCAAGATAAGAGCAATAACAAATGAAACGTGGTTTTCTTTGGGTATAGATGTTTGGCATGAGGTGATTTCAGGAATACCTTATTTAAGGGGGTCTGGTGAGGACCCCTGTTGTGAATCTGAAGCCTCTTCGTGAAACTCTTCCCCACATATGAGAAACATACAAGGATATTTAGAGTCACACGTGTGTCCCACAAAGTACTTATTAATTACAAAAAGACAAACGATAAATTTACTGTGGAGAATCCTTGTGGACACTACGTCAACAAAACCATAAAAGTATAAATGATTCAGCAAATGTGGTAAAGATTTCTTTTGTGCCATAAAGAAATTCTTTTCCTTTTATAGTGGAAAAAAAGAGGGGGGACAAGGGAGGATTTGTTGACATCAGTCAGCAGTGGAGCAGAGGACTAATTTCTATCTTTGATCTTCATCTGTGAAAGCTCAGATCCCACAAAGGTTTCCAAATGAAACATTTACCTTTTTAAGGGGTAGAGAATTATTGGGGAATCCTAGACTCTATATAAAGGAAGACTCCCAAAAGAAAGACATAAATAATAAAACTCCAGAATAATGGTTTTATACTGACCATAGACTACAGAGGTGGGAGTTGGTTGTCCTGACTTTTACAGTGCTTAATCAAGAGTATCAAATCATATTTATAAAGCATTTTTAAAATGCCTTACAGACTTCAAAGCCGTAAAGCTTCTCTGCATCTCAAAGCATTCATGTCCACATTTTGTATATTCTCAGTCTAAGATAATTACCAATCTGCCTACTTTTAAAAGAACTATTCTTCTAGTGAGAAGGAAATGGTGTCTGGAGAGCTTTTTGTTCGAAATGTCGGTGTTTGCATGATTTACAGTGTAATTAACCAGCCTTGCAGCACCAGCAAACTGGCTCCCCTCGCGATTCATCATGTTCCCAGTGACTTCAGATCATCAACTCTGCTGGGAGGAAACCCCTCCTCCTTAGTGATGTAAAAATATTGTCACCCCCATCGACAGAATATGATCTATCCTTATATACCTATTGTTTTTCAGATCTAAGGGATTTTTTCCTTGATTATTTTTGATACTACCCTTGGTGCTAAAAGTCTAATTAAATACACACATACAAAATCTAATACTACTTAAGAAGAATGTTGTCATTCAATTGCTTATAATCACCAGAGTGTTCTTTGTTAAGATATCTTTGTTAAGATATAATTGTGCAGCATAAAGGGCATAAAAGTCTAGTAGCCCAGAATCTAACATAAGAATATCTATATGGATAAGTACATAATGAATATTATCACAAAAATGACTTTAAATCTCTACATTAAAAACTTATTAGCTATCTAAAAACTTCAAAAATGTTTACTTTTGGCCTAGTAATCCTACTTCTAAGAATTCACCCTAAATTTATACCTCCAACAATATGGAAATACATGGGCACAAGGTCAATTATTGCTACATTGTTTGTATTTGCAAAATATTGGGGACCATCTAAATGCCCATGTAGAAGAGAGTGGTTGAATCAACTTTGGTACAAGCACATAGCCGAGCACCAATGTGAGAAAGAATGAGATACATGTCTGCAAACTGATATGGAATGATTTCCAGGGATATACTGTTTAATGAAAAAAGCAAAGAACAGAAGAATATAGTATGCTACCTTTTCTGTAAGGAAAAAAAGGTTTGGGGGAAGGGAAGTGAGAAAGTACACATGAGCTTGCTTTTTGACCAAAAAGGAAAACAGGAAAGATAAACCAGAGAGTAAGAGACTGGTTATTTACAGGAGGTGGGTGGGAATGTGGCTGAAAGTGTGAAGGGGGTGGGTACTGAGCAGAAGTTGGAAAGTGATGTTTTTCCTGCATGTTACTTTTTGTACAGTTCTATCTTTTAGAGCCATATTAATGATGCATATATTAAAAAAAAACACATATACACACACAACTAGGGGAAAATCCTAATAATGGAATATGAAAAAATCAACCTAAGTTTTGAATGAATAATATAATCACACTGAAATGCAGGTGTGGTGGGAGGGAAGGGGAGCTAACTCAATCCAAATAACTTGAGAATATAATTTTTTTAAACTATATACTCTCAAACTAAAGGAAAAAAAAAGAACTATAAAATCAACAATGGTTGTTTTTTGTCTTTGTTTTTGGTAGCAATTCTAAAACTACTTTCTGTGTATTCTGGGGTTGGGTAAATAAGTAAAAATATTGGGATTATGGGATAAATGGGATTTAATATATATATTAAATTATATATATTAAATTAAATATATATATTAAATAAAATATATAATATGGGATTCAAACTTCTCACTGAAAGAAAAGAGGTACAAATAGGAAGAGAGAGAAGAGTGGAATATATCCTATAGTACTGGATTAGAATTGGACAAGACAGTATGAACTCATGGCTTTTTTAAAAAAGATTTTATCTATTTATTTGACAGAGAGAGAGATCACAAGTAGGCAGAGAGGCAGGCAGAGGGAGAGGGGGAGGCAGGCTCCTCGCTGAGCAGAGAGCCCAATGCGGGGCTCGATCCCAGGACCCTGGGATCATGACCTGAGCTGAAGGCAGAGGTTTTAACCCACTGAGCCACCCAAGTGCCCCTGAACTTGTGGCTTTTAATATATATATAGATATGGGTGTGTGTATATATGCATATAATTTTTAGTTCTGTCTACTGAGAAAGCGCAGAAGCAATGATACCCCAGGAGCAATAAGCATACCTAGCGCCCAGAACATGGTTTCTAAATTTCATTTGCTCTTTGGTGAATTGGCTGATTCCAGAGCTAGAGCTGGAAAAGAATAAGTTTAATGTCATATTATGCCTCATATTAAGCTACTAAGTTAGCAAATGCTCGAAGAATGGTGGGATATATCCAGATGATAAAGAGTCATACTGAGGGGCTCCTGGGCGGCTCAGTGGGTTAAAGCCTCTGCCTTTGGCTCAGGTCATGATCCCAGGGTCCTGGGATCAAGCTCAGCATCAGGCTTTCAGCTCAGCAGGGAGCCTGCTCCCCCCACCACCCCGCCACCTACTTGTGATTTCTGTCTATCAAATAAATAAATAAAATTAAAAAAAAAAAGAGTCATACTGAAAGTCTCCTACCAGCCTAATCTGGGACAATTAAGCATAAAAATAAAAGTGATAGTAATGCATTATAACCCATGGAATAAAATAAAAATATATAAACAAATAAATAAGAAATGTGTGAGAAGGGAAATTAAGTCTTTACAGTAGAATGTCAGCTAATATATGTGCTGCCGAAGCGAGCACTAGAATGTCAGCTAATAAATGTATAAGGAATGATGGGATTAGAAAATCACTATTTGGCAGAGTGCCTGGGTGGCTCAGTTGTTAAGCTTCTGCCTTAAGCTAAGGTCATGATCCTAGGGGCCTGGGATTGAGCCCCGTATCGTGCTCCCTGCTTGGCAGGAAATCTGCTTCTCCCACTCCCATTCCTCTGCTTGTGTTCCCTTTCTCGCTGTGTCTCTCACTCTCTGTCAAATAAATAAACAAAATATTTTTTAAAAAAGAAAATCATGATTTGGCAACTATCATTGTAATAATTGAATCATTACTGGATGATTTTTAGCTTTGCCAAGCTAGTGGGTGAAATTTGGGTGAGAAACAGGATATATACATAGTCACAAAGTATGTTCTCACAAGATATTTATTAATAACAAAGAGAAAAGTAGTAAATTATACAGTGGTCAAATATGAATGGGAAATCTTGGGGAGAGGTGTACAAGAATACTTTTGTGCTATTTTTACAATTTTTGCTAAGTTTGAGATTATATAAAATTTTTTTTTTAAAGATTTTATTTATTTATTTGTCAGAGAGAGAGAGGGAGAGAGAGTGAGCACAGGCAGACAGAATGGC
Organism: Lutra lutra; assembly: GCF_902655055.1. Taxonomy (NCBI): domain Eukaryota; kingdom Metazoa; phylum Chordata; class Mammalia; order Carnivora; family Mustelidae; genus Lutra; species Lutra lutra. The sequence goes on from NC_062293.1 coordinate 37,297,063, forward strand.
AGGCAGAGGCAGAGGGAGAAGCAGGCTCCCCACCGAGCAAGGAGCCCGATGCAGGACTCGATCCCAGGATGCTGGGATCATGACCTGAGCCGAAGGCAGCTGCTTAACCAACTGAGCCACCCAGGCGTCCCTATAAAATTTTTAATTATATAAAAATTAAAAATTAAAAAGAAGTGGTTTTTAAGGAGTTTCCTAAGCTACCCAAGACAAAACTGTCATCGATGTATAGTGAGTTGATTCTGCCTGCCTCCTTAGCAGAATAGCTTATGAAAAGCCATCATTTGGGGGGAAGGGAGTAGTGCGAGGTCAAAAACCCTATTAGATGTTTCCTGAACAAAATTAAAATTTTTTTCTTTTTAAAAAAGTTTTTACTATATTTTAAAAATATATTTTATATTTTATATAAATATATATATTATATTATATATAAATAATATAAATAATATATAATATATAATAATATAATATATAATATATAATATAAATATAAATTTATATTTAAATATATAGTATATATTATATAAATATATTATATAAATATATATATATATTTTTTTAAAGATTTTATTTATTTATTTGACAGAGAGAGAGAGAGATCACAAGCAGACAGAGAGGCAGGCAGAGAGAGAGGAAGGGAAGCAGGCTCCCTGCTGAGCAGAGAGCCCGATGCGGGACTCGATCCCAGGACCCTGAGATCATGACCTGAGCCGAAGGCAGCGGCTTAACCCACTGAGCCACCCAGGCGCCCTATATTTTATATTTTATATTTTTAATATATTTTATATTTTTACTATATTTTTTAAGTAGCCTCTACCTACACCTAACATGGGTTGAAATTACAACCCCGAGATCAAGAGTTGCATGGTCTATTGACTGAGCCAGCCCGGCGTCCTTAAAAATATTTTGTTTTTAAAAAGATGTAAGTCTGTTGGAAAAGAGTTTTTGATAGCAATTTTTAAAACTCCCTGTTATGTACCAGGCACAAATTTATTTCTAGTTATTAAAAAAAAAAAAACAGTTGGATGAAGACTTCAATCCCAGGAGACCTAAAAATCAAAGATATCAAACAGTAAAGGAATGGAGTAATTTCTGTTCTCCTCCAACATGGTAAATTTAAATAGAAATTTATGATTATTATGGCAGTTATAAAGTCTTCATGTGACTGATGTATAGACATACTCCCAAACTGTTTTTTTTTCTATTTTTTTTTCTATTACATATTATTCTATTACATATTAGTAAATATAAGATCATTAAAAAGAACTTTCCTGGGACAGGGGACCCTGAGGGCCTGGGGAGGCAACTGCACTTCCAAACGGTTTGAACTTTGAGCCTCTTGTAGTCTTGAAGAACAATTTCACTTTCCTCAGGTTTATGACACTCGAAACTTCAACAGTCGGAGGTTTACGCACTTTGGGACCAGTCAACACTGTGCAGAGTTCAAAGTGCTAGGAGACAAGAGATCCAAATGGCTTCCAGAGGACAGACAGACACAAGCAAATTAAAGGAGAATTTAGAAGAATAGTTGGACAGCAATTACAAAATTTGGCGGAAATGCAGAGAGAAACTTGATACAGATGACTATGAAGAAACCAAAAAGGAAACTGCAGCAACTAAGTGAATTTAATGATTTACTGAAGAAAATTATGCCTGGAAATATGACTTTGGGAGATGAGCCAACCTGAATGCAACTGGTTAACCAGGCCTCTATGAGCCAGGCCTTTTAAACCCCAGAGGTCATCAGATTACTTGAAAGAAACAAACAGGTCAGCTTCAGACAAGGTTAGCAGAAATGGATAGAGATCTCGTGGTGGTAAAGATGGAAAGAGGCCTCTACTCTCAACAGAAAGGGGAGATACTAACAGCTCTCAGGACACGTGGAGGGAAGCTGAGTGCAGATGACGAGGCCTTCTTGTCAGCGAATGCAGGTGCTCTACTCAGCCAGTTTGAGAAAGTCTCTCCAGACCTTGGCTCTGGAGACAAGGTTCTTGCATTGGCAAGCTCTGAGGTTGAAAAAATAAAAAAAGGGACATAGTGTGGAAGCTTGGCACATGGAGCACATTTTTGCTGCAAATGTCCATTTGTCTTCTAGGGATTTCGAATCATTGCAAGGAAAACAGGAGATTCTTGAAATGCATTGACACCCTAAGAAAAGGTGACAGAAAAATATACTCATGGCTTCTGTTCATATGCTTCATCATTGTGCTTTGTGTAGGGTTGCCTGTCTGAGTGATCCTAGACTTGCTGGGATGAGGGACCCATTAGGCCTTATTCCTTATGTCTTGGGGGTTTGAGAAAGAACAGAAAATAGTTTCTCTGCTTATGTTTATTAAGCCTCCTTGTTGGTTTTTGTTTTGTTTTAAGCCTCCTTGGTTTTTGTTTGTTCTTAAGATTTTATTTATTTGAGAGAGAGTGAGAGAGCACAAGCAGGTGGAGGGGCGAGGGAGAGGGAGAAGCAGGCTCCTCACCAAGCAGGGAGCCTGATGTGGGGCTTGATCCTAGGACCCTGTGATCATGACCTGAGCCAAAGACAGACACTTAACCAACTGAGCCACTCAGGTGCCTCAAGCCTCCTTGTTTTTAAATGCTGATAATAGATGAAAAGATGTGAACGTAAAAAAAAAAAAAAGAAAAAAGGAAAGAAAGAAAGAAAAGAAAAAGAGAACCATCTTGGTAACTTGGTAATGAGGTACTAATACTACTGTGACAACTTGCTAGATATTCTTCTTCTTCTTCTTTTTTTTTTTTAAGATTTTATTGTTTGTTTGTTTGTTTTTTCGGGGCACCTGGGTGGCTCAGTCATTAAGCATCTGCCTTTGGCTCAGGTCATGATCCCAGCCTCCTGGGATTGAGCCCCGCATTGGGCTCCCTGCTTAGCGGGAAGCCTGCTTCTCCCTCTCCCACTCCCCCTGCTTCTGTTCCCTCTCTTTCTCTCTGTGTCTCTGTCAAATAAGTAAATAAAATCTTAAAAAAAAAAGATTTTATTGTTTTTTTAAGTAATCTCTACATCCAACGTGGGGTTTCAACTCACAACCCTGAGATCAAGAGCTGCATGTTTTATCAACTAAGCCAGCCTGGCATCCCCACCAGATACTATTCTAAATTCTATAGTCTATTCTATATTCTAAATTCTATTTGTGATTTGCGTATATTAATCCATTTAATCTCACTGTGACCCTGTGTAGTAGATACTGTTATTAGACTCCATGTACAGTTGAGAAAATCAAGGTTCTCAAACTTTCTTGATTCACTGTGGTCTTAGTGGCTCAGCAATTTTTTCATGGTAATTGACACCAAAAGAAATACTTAATAATTTCATTCATACATTGTTAGATCCAAATAACTTTTTTTTTTTTTTTGAGAGAGAGCATGTGCAAGCCGGAGAAGGGATAGTGAGAGAAGGAGAGATAGAATCTCAAGCAGGCTCCATGCTCGGCGAGGAGTCCGTCACAGGGCTTGATCTCAGAACCCTGAGATCATGACCTGAGCTGAAATCAAGAGTTGGTTGTTCAACCAACTGAGCCACCCAGGTGCCCTGTTAGATCCAAATATCTTAACATATAATTATGATTTCACGATTTAGTAGCCATTAAAAATACAAGCTAAAAGAGCAAATAGTATTTCATTTTTAAATAATCAAATTACTTGCTAATGGGGTATGTGAGCCTGCTGCACAGCTTCAGAGCTCAGATTAGACAGTGTCACTCTCATTTCCTGCTCTGTCCCGATATGCATGCAGTTCTTGATTTCATCAGAGCAACTGCAGGGAACCCAGCTTTGCAAAGATATGACACCAAAACCATGATCCACCTCATACTAGAAGGTGACATAATTTCTTTTTTTTTTTAAAGATTTTATTTTTAAGTAATCTCTACACCCAATGTGGGGCTTGAATTTACAACCCCAAGATCAGGAGTCATATGCTCTTACTGACTAAGCCAGCTGGGCACACCCCCCCCCTTTTTTAAACTCTTTTTTATTAAAGAAGTTCACATAATTAAAAAAAAAGATTTATTTATTGGGGTGCCTGGGTGGCTCAGTCAATTAAGCATCTGCCTTCAGCTCTGGTCATGATCCCAGGGTCCTGGGATCGAGCCCCACATTGGGCTCCCTGCTCAGTGGGGAGACTTCTTCTCCCTCTGCCTCTGCCTGCTGCCTCCCTGCTTGTGTGCTCTCTCTCTCTCTCTCTCTCTCTGTTTCTTTCAAATGAATAAATCTTAAAAAGAAAGATTTATTTATTTGAGAGAGAGAGAGAGAGTGGGGGCCAGGGACAGAGGAGAGAGAGTCTTAGGCAGACTCTATGCTGAGCACAGAGCCCAACATGGGGCACAATCTCACAATCTCAAGATCAGGAACTGAGCCAAAGCCAAGAGTTGGACCTCCAACTGACTGTAAGACCCAGGCACCCCACCCCATAAGTTCACATAATTTCTAACAGATGTTGAGTTTCACTGTGATGCCCTTAAAATTTTAAAATATTCTATGTTTCTAATAAAGGACATCTATGAAAAACCCCAATAAATATCATACTCAATGGGGAAACACCTGAGAGCTTTCCCCCAAAGATCAGGAACAAGACAAGGATGTCCACTCTCACCACTGTTATTCGGAATATACTAGAAGTCCTAGCCACAGCAGTCAGATGACAAAAAGAAATAAAAGGCATCCAAACAGGTAAGGAAGAAGTAAAACTTTCACTATTTGCAGATGACATGATACTATACATAGGAAACCCCAGAAGACTCCACCAAAAAGCTACTAGAACTGATAAGTGAATTCAGTAAAGCCATAGGATATAAAATCAATGTACATAGATCAATGGAACAGAATAGAGAGCCCAGAAATAGGCCCTCAATTCTATGGTCAACTAATTTTTGACAAAGTAGGAAATAATGTCCAGTGGAAAAAAGACAGCCTCTTCAACAAATGGTGTTTGGAAAATTGGACAACCACATGCAGAAAAATGAAATTGGACCATTTCCTTACACCACAAACGAAAATAGACTCAAAATGGATGAAGGACCTCAATGTGAGAAAGGAATCCATCAAAATCCTGGAGGAGAACACAGGCAGCAACCTCTTCGACCTCAGCTGCAGCAACTTTTTATTAGGAACATCGCCAAAGGCAAGGGAAGCAAGGGCAAAAATGAACTATTGGAACTTCATCAAGATCAAAACCTTTTGCACAGCAAAGGAAACAGTCAACAAAACCAAAAGACAACTGACAGAATGGGAGAAGATATTTGCAAATGACATATCAGATAAAGGGCTAGTATCCAAAATCTATAAAGAGCTTAGCAAACTCAACACCCAAAGAACAAATAATCCAATCAAGAAATGGGCAGAGGACAGGAACAGATATTTCTGCAAAGAAGACATCCAGATGGCCAACAGACACATGAAAAAGAGCTCCACATCACTTGGCATCAGGGAAATACAAATCAAAACCACAATGAGATACCACCTCACACCAATCAGAATGGCTAAAATTAACAAGTCAGGAAATGACAGATGCTGGCGAGGATGCAGAGAAAGGGGAACCCTCCTACACTGTTGGTGGGAATGCAAGCTGGTGCAGCCACTCTGGAAAACAGCATGGAGGTTCCTCAAAAAGTTGAAAATAGAGCTTACCCTACGACCTAGCAATTGCACTACTGGGTATTTACCCTAAAGATACAAACATAGTGATCCGAAGGCACACCTGCACCGAATGTTTATAGCAGCAATGCCCACAATAGCCAAACTATGGAAAGAACCTAGATGTCCATCAACAGATGAATGGATAAAGAAGATATGGTATATATATACAATGGAATACTATGTAGCTATCAAAAGAAATGAAATCTTGCCATTTTTGACAACGTGGGTGGAACTAGAAGGTATTATGCTTAGCGAAATAAGTCAATCAGAGAAAGCAACTATCATATGATCTCCCTGATATGAGGAAGTTGAGATGCAACGTGGGGGGCTTGGGGGGTAGGAAAAGAATAAATGAAACAAGATGGGATCGGGAGGGAGACAAATCATAAGAGACTATTAATCTCACAAAACAAACTGAGGGTTGCCAGGGGAGGGGGGTAGGGAGAGGGTGGTGGGGTTATGGACATTGGGGAGGGTATGCTATGGTGAGTGCTGTGAACTGTGTAAACCTGGCGATTCACAGACCTGTACCCCTGGGGCTAATAATACATTATAGGTTTATAAAAATTTTTTTTAACTTATAAAAAAATAAAATCAATGTACAGAAATCTGTTGCATATTCTATACACTAATAATGAAGCAGCAGAAAGAGAAATTAAGAAAACAATCCCATTTACACTTGCACCAAAAATAATAAGATACCTAGGAATATACCTAACCAAAGAGGTGAAAGACCTGTATTCTGAAACCTATAAAACATTGGTGAAAAAAACCTGAAGATGACACAAAGAAATGGAAAGCTATTCCATGCTTATGGACTGGAAGAACACGTATAGTTAAAATGTCTATACTACCCAAGGCAATCTACAGATTTAATGTAATCCCTATGAAACACCAACACATTTTTCACAGAACTAGAACTAACAATCCTAAAATTTGTGGGGAACCACAAAAGACCCTGAATAGCCAAAGCAGTTTAAAAAAAAAAAAAGCAAAGCCAGAGGTATCACAATTCTAGACGTCCAACTTATATTACAAAGTGGTAGTAATCAGTACAGTATGGTAATGATACAAAAATGGACACATAGATCAGTGGAATAGAAAGCCCAGAAATAAACCTACAATTATATGATCAATTAATCTTTGACAAAGCAGGAAAGAATATCCAATGGGAAAAGATAGTCTCTTCAACAAATGGTGTTGGGAAAACTGATCAGCAGCATGCAAAAGAATGGAACTAGACCACTTTCTTACACCATGCGCAAAAATAAACTAAAAATGGATTAAAGATCTACATGTGAGACCTGAAACCATAAAAACCCTAGAAGAGTGCACAGGCAGTAATGTCTCTGATATTGGTTGTAGCAACATTTTTCTAGATATGTCTCCGAGGCAAATGACATATCCAATAAAAGATTAGTATCTAAAATATATAAAGAACTTATACAACTCAACACCTGAAAAACAAGGAATCCAAATAAGAAATGGGCAGAAGACATGAATAGACATTTCTCCAAAGAAGACATCCAGATGGCCAACAGACATGTGAAAAGATGTTCAATGTCACTCATCATTGGGGAAATGCAAATCAAAACCACAGTGAGATATCACCTCACACCTGTCAGAATGGCTAAAATCAAAACCAAAACAAGTGTTGGTGAGAATGTGGAGAAAAAAGAACCTTCTTGCACTGTTGGTGGGAAGGCAAACTGGTGCAGCCACTCTGGAAAATAGTATGGGGGTTCCTCAAAAAATTAAAATAGAATTACCTACCCTAAAATCCTGTAATCACACTACTGAGTATTTACCCCCCAAATACAAAAACATTAATTCAAAGAGATACATACACCTCTATGATTATAGGAGCATTATTTACAACAGCCAAAATATGGGAGCAGCTCAGCTGTCCATTGATAGATGAATGGATAAAGATGCCGGGATGGTTACAAATGCAATGGAATATTATGCACCCATGAAAAAGAATGAAATCTTGACATTTGCAACAACATGGATGGAACTAGAGAATATAATGCTAAGTGAAATAAGTCCATAAGAGAAAGTCAAATACCATATGATTTCACTCATATGTGGAATTTAAGAAACAAAACAAATGAGCAAATAGAAATAGACTCTTAACTATAGAGAACAAATTGTTGATTACCAGAGAGGAAGTGGGTAGAGGGATGGGTGAAATAGGTGATAGAAATCAAGGAGTGTACTTGTCATGATGAGCACTGGCTTATCTATGGAATTATTGAATTGCTATATTGTACATATGAAACAAATATAACACTGTATGTTAACTATATTATTTTTTAAAAATAAAAATAAATAAATAAAATATTATATCTTCCTCCATAGGCTTGCTGCTATGGTACCCTGTGGTGCCTTGGGACACAGTTTGAGAACTATGGCTCTAACACAGAATTATTTTCAGGGACAATTATTTTGAGGGACAAAACTCTTGAGGAAAAATAAAACCCAGTTCTCATATTTTATATTACTTAGTGTGAATGTTAACAAATTGTATATGAAGTTAGGATTTTTATTCATTTATTTACTTATATTTTTATTTTTATTTTTTTTAAACATTTTATTTATTTATTTGACAGAGAGAGAGATCACAAGTAGGCAGAGGCAGGCAGAGAGAGAGGAGGAAGCAGGCTCCCTGCCAAGCAGAGAGCCCGATGCGGGGCTCGATCCCAGGACCCTGGGATCATGACCCGAGCCGAAGGCAGAGGCCCCAACCCACTGAGCCACCCAGGCGCCCCTTTACTTATATTTTTAAAAAAGATTTTATTTATTTATTTATTTATTTATTTAAGAGTGCACCTGCGCATGAGCAGGGGGAGGGGCAGAGGGAAAGGGAGAAGCAGACTCCCTGCTGAGCCTGACAGTTGGGGCTAGGAGGGTGCACCGGGAGTGGGGGTGGGTGGGCGGGGCGCGGCTTGATTCTGGGACCCGGGATCATGACCTGAGCTGAAGGCAGACACTTAACCAACTGAGCCACCCAGGTGCCCTGACATTCCTTGGTGCATTTAAAGTCTGATGTGGTTCCCTGAACTTAAGATGTATTTTAACTTTTTTGAACACATTATTATAGAAAATATCTTGTTTGCATTGCATTTGAGTTTCGTCTTGAGGAGGACAGGAAGCAAACATTTGTCTCCTAATTGTGTACAAAAAAGAGAAAATGAGACACAGAGAAGAAGAGTTGAGCATCACGCAGTAAAAAATTAGAAGGCATCACCTACTCATCTGTGTTATAAAAAATCATGTTAGGATCTTAGTCTCTAACCATCATAGTTCTTTTCACAATAAGGCAATGATATGAAACAATCAATAAAATTTTAAATGCCCATTTTTACAATGATTTTTCTATTAAACTCAGTATATGTGGGTTTTTTTGCTCAATAATTTAACTCTTGATTCTGACTATGCTGACATAGTCAAAGTAACACTAGACTTGGGTATCCCATGAATGATGTGACTGACGTATGCCAAATGACAGAGGAGCGAAATGCTCACTGTTAGATCACTCCTAGAGCCATGATAACGGGTTTACTTTGATTAGTGTGACATCAGAGTGTATTAATAGCATGAAGAACCAAGGAAGTTTCGCTTCACTGGGCCATCGTCATTTTGATGGCAGATTGACCCAACAAGCCTGGGGTTCCCAGAGCACTGAGTAAAAGAACTCCGAAGCATCTTTGCAAAGCTATTCTGCAGCCCAGACTGAGATCTTCCTTGGGGCCTCCTTTATTCTAATTATGGAGAAACTATAGAATCTTGCCTTCGACAGCCACTTAGCTCCATGTCGCCCCTTTCTTTTCACTGTCCAGATTGAGTACCTGGGATTCTTTAGGATAGAAAGAAAGGCATTTCCCTGGGTCCTTGGGGAAAGCAGGGAAGTCTAAGATAATCCCAATGGAGAAGTGATCTTTTATAGATTCAAATGCTAGACCTATTGTTGATCAGGTGTCTTGAACAATTATCTCAGGACTGAGCCATAGTTCCCCATCCAAAGTTTCATTTAAATGTCATGATGAATTGGTTGCAAAAAGAGGATGGAGAGGAATGTGAAAGGGTTAGTAGAACAAAGAACTGTAAATCATCTCTGGTGCAGTGAGCCCCTATCATTCAGCCTGTAGGCTTCTTGTCAGAGGAGCTACAGGAAGAAAGAGAAGAGGGATAGGGTCTTCCCACTGTGGGGCGGCAGCGTCCCCCAAACCGGGAGAGCCACTTGCTCCCAACCAAATCCTTCCTGAGGTTATTCATTTATTCATTTAGGGAATGTAGATACGGACAAGGACATCTCCACTGTGTAGTATGTACTACAGTCCAAGCACCCATGCTAGATGCTATTGGGGTGGGGAGGTGGGAAGGAGGGGGGACGTAGGACCGAGATGGATAAGATACAGGACCTGTCTTAGTATTTATTAGACATGTCTATGGCAAGGACTCTGTCCAGCCCTTAGCATAAACACTGGTCCATAATGAGGGTGTGCCTCCCTTTGTAAAACAGATGGACTTCTGAGCCCTACCTCATTAAAGTCAATTTCCATCCAGCGATTCTCCTCTACATTCTCCATAAAGCCATCTGTGTTCCTCTCGGTTGGAATTCGTTTCCTCCTCCCTCACATTCCTGTCATCCTCTCTTTGCGTACATACCGTATCTCCATCAGCAGGCCTTTTGGAGGTCACCATCCTAGGGCAGAAAGTAGAAAGAGCCTGGGCTTGGAGCCAAACGGGCTCAAAATAGAATCCTGGCTCCACGACTTATCAGCCGCGTGCAATCTGGGTTAGTTTCTCAACCTCTCTAAGACTCACTTACCTCCTCTGTAAAATGGGAATAAAACTAGTTCCTATGTTTAGAACTTTGTGACGATGAAACGAGATACGGCGTATCGCTATTTAGAAAAGTGCCTGGAGGGACGCCTGGGTGGCTCAGTTGGTTAAGCAGCTGCCTTCAGCTCAGGTCATGATCCCGGTGTCCTGGGATCGAGTCCCACATCAGGCTCCTTGCTCTGCAGGGAGCCTGCTTCTCCCTCTGCCTGCTATTCTGTCTGCCTGTGCTCGCTCTCTCTCCTCTCTCTCTCTCTGATAAATAAATAAAATCTTAAAAAAAAAAAAGTGCCTGGAATATAATAAGAAGCATTTGGGAGTAGTTCGTCATTACTGTTAGGTGCTTCACAGGTGAGGAAACCAAAGCTCATGAAGCTTCGATAACTTAGCTGCATTATAATGGGGAGGAAGTATGGCCCTGCTCTCTCACATTCTTTTCCTGCCATTTACGATGTAGACAACCCTGAGGCAAATCATTTCATTTTTCTTAGCCTTCATTTCTTTGTTTGTGCAGTGATGACAATGGTGACTTCGAACATCCGTCCCACTGCTTATATTATGAGGATTAAAGGAGATGATGGATGTGAAGAGCTTGGCACATGGGATGCTCTCAGAAAATTGAAAGCCACTATTTTTCACCAAAAGTCACCCAGATGACAAGTGGCAGGACCTGGATTTAAATGCAATGAGTTGGACTCCCCCAACCTTGGGCTTTTCTAATAAACTCACTACCAGCTCCCTCGCTGTCTGAGCTAGAATTCTAAAGAATTAACAGATGCAATGAACATTTAGAAGGCTTTTCTCAAGTGCAATAAAATGGGTTTATATTCCTCTTTTGATGACTGCTTTACCTTATTTCACAAATAGGTATTCACACACCCATAATCTTGAACTAGGCTTTCCTGTCCTAATCAACTATATATATGTCATATCTATATATATGCATATACACATAAATTTTATATATGTGTGTGTGTGTGTGTGTGTGTGTGTGTGTATTTAATATAGTTTTTTTTTCCCCCAAACTCATAGAATAGCCAGCATCTCAAAGGAACATACTGCTGACTTCCCAACTCACAGAAACCTTCAAAACACTTACCTTTAAAAGAAACCATCATCCCAGGGAAAGCATTACAGGGATTCTCTTGTGAGGAGGACTAGGATTAAAACTCAAGCATGTGAGGGTGTCTGGGTGGCTTAGTAGGTTAAAGCCTCTGCCTTCGGCTCGGGTCATGATCCCAGGGTCCTGGGATTGAGTCCTGAGTCGGGCTCTCTGCTCGGCAGGGAGACTGCTTCTCTGTCTCTGCCTGCCTCTCTGCCTGCTTGTGATCTCTGTCTGTCAAATAAATAAATAAATTCTTTAAAACAACAAAACAAAAAACCTCAAGCATGTGGAATGAAATCCAAAAAAGAAAAGCAAGGACTTGCCTTCTTCTTCCCAGCGAGCCCTGCCTTGCAATACTGCCCCTCCCTGTACCCAGGAGGGGCGAGAGCCCAGCCAAGGGTCAAGGAGTGGTGACCAGGTTAGCAACAAGGGCAACAGAGGGAGGAGACAAAGGAACAACAAGTGGAAACGGCTGGCTGAATGCCTGAGCATGTTTCTTTGCTGAAAGAGAATGGCCCGACAACCGCTCAAACTGGGAGAGAGGAGGGCAGAGGGGAAGAGGACAGCTAATGGATGGGGTGGCCCAGCAGGGGTCAGAGGTCATGAGGGCAGTGAGTGAACTAATTGGCGACTCTGTGCATATTCACTTTCTGCTTCTAGTCTACAGCTGGGCCTTGAGAGAAAGCCCTGGGTTTGAAGCGGGCTTTATTCATCAGCCAAGATTTGAAGCTGACTGGAGAAAAGCAATGAAACTGAAAAGTGAGATCAGGACCCTCTTTTTTTTTTTTTTTCTCCAGGATCAGCTGACCAGGAACAGCCTTCTGCAAAGGAAAATGCTAGATTCTACTCCATCTGACCACTCATTCATTCATTCACACGTCTCTTCCTCCTCATCTCCATATGTTAACTAGACATTAGTTAACTAGAGTGTGTCTCAGGACACACTCCCGACGGAAAAGAACTGTAGACACCTACAGTTTAGAACACAGATTATCAGAGTGAGGCCTGGCTTTCAGGGTCATCTGACACCGCTCGCATGTTTCATACTGAAGGAACAGGGGAGAGCAGTTTGCTCAGGCTCACAGAGTGGTAGCAGAAGGGGGAGCAGAGCCCCAGCCTTCTCACATTGTTCAGCGATTTTTCTATCACACTCTTCTCAGAAACACATTAACTTTGAAAACTTGTACCGACGGGTATAGCTAACAGCCCGGCCTCTGGCCAGACAGCCGGGGCTAGAACGCTAGCAACCAGCTCTGGGGCCTTCAGAAGGTGACTTAACATTTCAAAGCATTGGTTGGCCCATCTGTAGAAAAAGAGGGTTGTTCTATGGATTAAATGAGGCAAATGCATGTAAAGCAAGCACGTGCTTCAATAACTGTTAACTATTACTATGACTACTGCCATGACTTGAGAGCCCGGGATAGACTGGGCTTACGACGATAAGCATGAAGCCCATTGCACACCCATCTGTCTTCCCCTGCGGTCTCCGTGGCAACCTGTTCCAACGTGGAACTCCTCATTCCCCCTCAGTTAAGAGACTTCATGAGGATCAGAGGGAAACTGGGGAGCCCCATCTGAACTTTCTGCAGACAGATCTGTCCAAATTTGGATCGAGCGGACTTGCGGTGAGTCAATACATGTAAAGGGCTGAGAAGAGCTCCAGGCACGTGGAGAGGACTCACTCCAAGTGGCTCGTGGTTACTACTGGTGTTGTTACTGGGGAGGTGGGTAGCTCTTTGTCACTGCAGAGGTTCAAGCATGAAGACTGGCTTACCCGTGGTCAGGAACGTTGTCAGAGAGCTTCACAGATGGGAAGGAAGTTTGGCCAAGATGAGGTCTGAGCTTGGTGAATTTTCTTTGTAGCCTTTTTGCCTACCTCTTTCCCAGAGCTCTGAAGCAGACCATCACTCTGATACCCATTACATGTGGATTCTGAAGCAGGTTAAGAGATGAAAATACAGAAGAGATGTGGACCTTCTATAAACAACGGGCTCTCCAACCCCACCTGGGACTTTACATTAGGAACATCTGGAGTCACAGAATGCAGACCATGAGCTTTTCCTTTTTAAAAAATTTAAATTGAGTTTATTAACATGCGATGTATTACTGATTTCAGAGATAGAGGTCAGTGATTCATCAATCCTATGTAATACCCAGTGCTCATTAAATCATGTGGCCTCCTTAATGTCCATCACCCAGCTACCCCATCCCCCCAGTCCCCTCCCCTGCAAAAAAACTGAGTTTTTTTCCTACGATTTAGAGTCTCTTATGGTTTGTCTCCTTCTCTGGTTTTGTCTTGCTTTATTTTTTCCTCTCTTCCCCGATGATCCTCTGCTTTGTTTCTAAAATTCCACATATGAGTGAGATCATATGATAATTGTCTTTCTCTGATTGACTTATTTTGCTGAGCATAATACCCTCTAGTTCCATCCATGTTGTTGCAAATGGAAAACTTCCATTTTTTATTTTCTTTCTTGTTTTTTTGAAATATGGAACGCTTTGCAAATTTGCGTGTCATCCTTGTGCAGGGGCCATGATGATCTTCTCTGTATCATTCCAATTTTAGTATAGTGCTGCCGAAGTGAGCACCAAACTTTCATTTTTTGATGGCTGACTAGTATTCCATTGGTTCAACCCAAAACTTAACTTTGAAGCTCTCTTTGGTCACCTGTTTTTCCCACTTCATTCATTCATTCATCATTGAAGTACAACTTACAGACAATAATATGACAGATCTCAAGTATTCAGCTCAGTGTGTTTTGATAATTACATATACTCATGTAACTTTCACTCACAGCAAGGTATAGAACCGTCTATCACTCTCTTTGTCCTTTCCAGTCCAATCCCTTAATCCTTCTCTTTTCTTTAGGCAACTCCTTCTTCTATCACCCTTGATTCATTTTGCTTGTTATTGGATTCCACACACTTTTGTATCTGGCTCCGTTTCTTAAACATATTTTTGATATTTATTCACATTGTTCATGACTTAGCTGTTCATTCCTTTTTATTGAATAATACTCCATCGTATGAATATACCACAACTTATCTATTTTCTTGGAATGGACATTTAGTTTATTTCCAGTTTTTGACTGCTATGATTATTCTTTTTAAAAAAATATTTTATTTATTTATTTGACAGAGATCACAAGTAGGCAGAGGTGGGGGGAAGCAGGCTCCTCGTTGAGCAGAGAGCCCGATGTGGGGTTCGATCCCAGGACCCTGGGATCAGGACCTGAGCCGAACGCAGAGGCTTTAACCCACTGAGCCACCCAGGTGTCCCTCTTTTTTTTTTTTTTTTTGATATGATTATTCTTATATATTTTCCTGAGCCTCATTGCATTTATATTTTAACTATGAAACAGATACAGAGCAGTTTAGAGAATATTACAGATACTCATGTTTACTTCCCATATTTAATAAAAGTTAACATTTTGCCATAGCCAGTTCTTTTTTTGAAGAAAGTTTATAGATTTAGTTGAAACCCACTCTGTATCCCTCCCCACTCCTCTTACCCTCTCATACTTCTCCAGTATCCACTGTTCTGAAGTTGGTTTGAATTCATTCTGTGGTTTTATGTATTTAAGAATATGTATGTATGGATTGATCTGTTTTCATCTAATGTGGTGGCCATTTGGTGGGCCCTTTCCATCCAGAGGGCCAGGTCTTACTTCTGGGAAATTTTTCTTGGATTATTTATCTGAGCATTTCCTCTCTTCTGCTTTCTTGGCTCTCTCTGGAACTCCTATAATTTAGATTTTGGGCCTCCTGCATTGGTCTTATTTTCTCTCCTATTTTTTTTTCTCTTTGTCTCTAATTCAACTTTCTGGGGATTTTCTCAGCTTTATTTTCCAATCCATTTATTAATTTTTCCATTGAAATTGTCATATGTTTTTAATTTCTTTTTTTAATTTTAAATTTCTAACTTTTTTTTTATTCCTCAAATGTTCATTTTAACGTTTCCCCCATCTTGTTTTATGGATGTAGTAATATCTACTCTTACCCCTCTAAGAATAGTAATTACAGTCCTTTTATTATTTGTTTCGATTTTTTTTGTTTGGTCTTAGTTTTCTTTTCCGGCTTAGAATCTGTTTTCTCCAGGTTGCTTTTTTCCTGTTTCTTTTTGTCTTTATTGTCTTTGTTAGAGGTCTTTCCTTAGGAGTCTGGTGATGCTAAATGCTCACTGATATTTAAACATGGGGCACTAAAAAACTGAAAGTTCTGAGTTTGAGATTATGGTGCTCACTTGGCTGGGCTGGGCCATGTCCTTGGGGGAACCTGATGTCAGAAGTACCAAGATTTTCGCCTTGGACTAGTCGGAATCCTTTAGAAGCATTTCCCAATCTCCTTCCCGAAGGGTATAGGCTCCCTTCACTTTATCAGGATTTACTATATAAACATTCCCTTAATTCTCTTGTTCTGTATAATGACTTGCTCTCACATTTGTCTGCTTTTTTCTTTTCCACAGACTCTTTGTTTTAATCTCTTAAAAGTTCTGGCTGCATGAAGCAAGAAAGGAAATCTAGGAACCTATTGGCTTTTTAAAGATTTCTATCCAGTCTTATTTACCACTCCATCTTCATCCTCATTGCCCAAGGTATCTGGTAGACCAAACTGGGTTACTTCTCGGTTCTCTCCACTTATAGATTGAGATTCAGCTTTCTTTGGTTTTCTGTCAGTTATCTCCCATTTGTTTGCTTTCTGGCTTCCAAAGTTTTAGTGCTATAGCCTTTTCTCCCATTTTCCTTAACCTTGTGAGTTTATGCCTTTTATAAAAAGAATCTGCTGTCATCTTTGTGAGGTTTTTGGAGGAAATGGTAGAATGCTCAATATGCCACGTCTTTACCGGAAAGTCGTTCTTATTGTGATTTTAAGTCGCATTTCTCAAAATACTGGTGAGGTCAAGTAACTTTGCATTTGTTTGTTTATTGTGTTTCTTTTTCTGTGACTTGCTTGTTCATATTCTTTGTGTATTTTTCCTCTTAGATTGTGGGTCCTTTTTAAAAAATGGATTTGTGGGGCGCCTGGGTGGCTCAGTGGGTTAAGCCTCTGCCTTCAGCTCAGGTCATGATCCCAGTGTCCTGGGATGGAGCCCCGCGTCGGGCTCTCTGCTCCGCAGGGAGCCTGCCTCCACCTCTCTCTCTCTGCCTGCCTCTCTGCCTACTTGTGATCTCTCTCTGTCAAATAAATAAATAAAATCTTAAAATAAAATAAAATAAAATAAAAAATGGATTTGTTAGAATGTCTATATAACCTGGAACTCACCCTTTGTTAGTAGTATTCTTTGAAAAGATTTTCTCCCACTTTGGAGCTTGGCTTTTCACTTTGTTGTGCTTTTTTTTTTTTCCTATTTCAATATAATATAGGGTGCCTGGGTGGCTCAGTCGGTGAAGCATCTGCCTTCATGTCAGGTCATGATCTCAGGGTCCTGGGATTGAGCCCACTGTTGGGCTCCCTGCTCAGTGGGGAGTCTGCTTTTCCCTCTTCCTTTGCCCCTCCCCCTGCTCATTTGTGCTCATGCTGTCTTTCTCAAATGAACAAAATCTTTAAAAATATATATATAATTAATATATTAAGCACATTTAGTATATTAAATCTCCATTTTAATATAGTCAAGTGTATTCTTTATAGTATTGTGCATTTAGGGTCTTACCTAAGAAATCCTGCCCTACTCCAAGGCCACAGAACTATCCTCTGATATTTTATTCTAACAGTTTAAAAATTATGCTTTTTCACATCAAAGCCTTTAAGTTACTCCTTATATACGGTGTAAGGTAAGAAGGTAATTTTATTTTTACTTTTACATATTGATAATCAATTGTTCTAGCATCACTTATTGACTATCCATCATTTTCCCAGTCATCTGTGATGCCATTGCTATAATTCTTAAATGCATGGGTCTATTTCTGAGCTCTCTATTCCATTTCATCGCAGTTACTTTTCGCTTTCTGTGTCAGAATCACACGATTTTAGTTATTATAGCCTTATTAAAAATTTTCACTTGTGGTAAGGCAACTGCCTCATCCTTCTTCAAAATTGTCTTTACTATTCTTGGCTCTTTTCTGTCATATTTTAAGATTAGCTTGAAAGTTCCCTATACACAGATATGGCCAGGTTGAGATTGTTATTGGAATTCTATTGAATTTATAAGGTAATTTGGGACTTAAAAAATAATATTGGGTATTCCATTCATGAACATGGTATATTGCTCTATTCATTTAGACCTTCTGACTGTCAATGAGGTTTTATAATTTCTCCATTTGAATCAACACTTCTTTTACTTCTTTTATTAGATCCATTGCTAGTACCTATATACCTTTTAGTTTTTGTGGATATGGTGACAGGAACTCTTAAAGATTACACTTTCTAATCAGTTTTTGCAGGTATATAAGAATGCTTTTGATTTTTTGATATGCTGAGATTGAATTCAGCAATCTCTCACAATTCTTGTGATAGTTACAATAATCAGTGTATAAATTTCCTTGGATTTTCTATGAAGACAATCATATTGTTAACAAGTAGCAACTTTATTTTTTCCTTTCCAATCATTATACCTTTTATTTCTTTTCTTGCCTTGTGGCATTGCCTGGGATAGCCAGTAGAATATGGATGAAAGTGGTGAAAGTTGATAGATGTTAGTTAAAGGAACATGTCACCTTTACTCTGATATGTATGTCACTAGAGCTGCTGGCTCTGGAACTATGTTGTGCCTGGTGGGTCTGTACCAGCAAAAGGTATATGTCTTTGGTATCTGAGAATAGGCATTTTTATTCTCACTTAATAGACGAAGAAACAGAAACTCAAAGAGGTAAATAACTTGCTTAAGACCACATAGCTAATAAGTGGAAGATTCAAACCAAAATCTTCTGATTCACAGTCAAACGCTATTTCCATGATTCCAAACTTCCTTCTGGCTCCCTATCTGTGCTAATGTGTCACCTTTCTCAGACAACACACTGCATCTTAAAAGAGATTATTTCAGAACAAACAATGCTTTTACCCAGTTAGATGCCTCTAATAGTGGGAGTGTTAGGCAGATACTGTTTTGCCTAAACAGACGACTTGTCCTACTTATAACTTAACAAACAAACAAAAAAATAAAACCTCACAGACTCTTAGAGTTGAATGGCTTCTTATCTTTTCCAACCTCCTATTTAATGTAGTTATCCCTATACCCCATTGCTGAGATCACTGTCCAGCCTTTACCTACTGCTAGGGTAGGTTTGCTTCCTTAACAAACAGTTGAATAATGGTCGTGTGGATCCACACTGTCCCCACAATCTGGTCCAGAGAGCAATCCATTTTCTACTCTACATTATACCTCTTCAAGTATTTGTTCTCCTTAGATCTTCCCTGTGAGACTATGCATCTCTAGAATGTTTGCTATTGCCTACATGAGATTATTTCCAGACTTTTCACTATTCTGATTATTCTCCTCTCAATGCTTTCCAGTTGCTCACTGTCCCTCTTGAAACCGATGCCCAGACTTTAAGGTGGGGTCTGATTGCAAACAAGTGGGGCTCTTTTGTCACATGATCTGGATACAGTCACTTCTATTGATGCACTCTAGATTTTTGTCTTCTTAGCAACTATGGCACATTGCTGACTTAAGTTTAGGGTTCACTCTTTGGCTTTTTTCCCATTCCATCCCCTATATCCTTTCCTGCAGCACTTCAGAGCTCTCTAGGTCAGGGCAAGGTCTGTGGGGAGGTAGCTAGGACAGAAATCTACTCTGTGACAGGGACAAAAGGGGAAGGATCTGCAGTTTGGAGGCTGCCAACAGGTAACCCAGAAACACCTGATTAATCAGGAATAGGTGAATTCATTTGGGGTTGCTGTCCTGGGACAGAATAAAAGTCAAATTTCAGAGCATCAGTACTTTGAGATTTTTACTATAGAGTTTAAATTTCTTACAAGAAACCAGAAATCTCATGATTTTTAAAAAATCTTCTTAAGAGGGGCACCTGGGTGGCTCAGTGGGTTAAGCCTCTGTCTTTGGCTCGGGTCATGATCTCGGGATTGAGCCTCACATTGGGCTCTCTGCTCAGCAGGGAGCCTGCTTCCCCCTCTCTCTCTGCCTGCCTCTCTGCCTACTTGTGATCTCTCTCCCTGTCAAATAAATAAATAAAATCTTAAAAAAAATAAAAACCCCTTAAGAGATGATAGAATAACCCCAAGAAGGGAAGGTACAGGAGGAATCAGAGTTCTCTGCTCAGCTATATTGACAGGCCAGAAGGTTTAAATGAATAGAGCAACATACCATGTTCATGGATGCAATACCCAACATTGGTTTAGTGGGGTTACCAACCATCCACCCTTCTATCTAACACAAATGAATTTCAGGAACATGCCTTTGAGATGGAAATCCTAGCTGCCCAAATCTCCCTTGCTCCTGTCCTGTTTATAAACCCATACTTACAAATCAATAAGCCTCCCCCTACCCCAACCTATGTTCCTCGTCTCCATCAAATAGTTGTAATTTTGCCTGGACAGTATTTACAAGGACAGCATCGTGTGACTCCAGTGTTGACAATACAATAGTGAAAACTGCAAACCTGAGATGGCAGGAGGTCTCAGTGATTATGGCTGAATTTGACGCATTTGTGCTGGTAACAGCCTATGTACCTAATGCAGGCCAAGGTCTGTTACGCTTGGGGTACTGGCAGCACTGGGATGAAGGCTTTCACAAGTTCCTGAAGGGTTTGGCTTCCCAGAAACCCCTTATGCCATATGGGGACCTCAATGTGGCTCATGAAGAAATCGACCTTCACAACCCCAAGGGAAACAAAAAGAATGCTGGCTTCACTCCACAAGAGCGTCAAGGCTTTAGGGCATTACTACAGGCTATGCCACTGGCTGACAGTTTCCAGCACCTCTACCCCAACACAGCCTATGCCTATACCTTTAGGACCTACATGATGAATGCTCGATTCAAAAATGTCAGTTGGCACCTTCATTACTTTTTGTTGTCTCACTCTCTGTTACCTGCATTGTGTGACAGCAAGATCCATTCCAAGGCCCTGAGCAGTGACCACTGTCCTATCACCCTACACTTAGCACTGTGACACCACCCCCAAATTACTTTAAACCTGGGAAATGAGCCCCAAGCTAGCTTTAAAACTTAACCTCCCCAAACTTCTTTAAAAACAGATGTAGATATCTGCACTGTATTTCCCTTCTAAAGATATAAATCCTTCAACCAGGTTCTTACTGATGCTTTTCTTTAAACCTCCAGTTTTTTCTTTTTCTTTTCTTTTCTTTCTTTCTTTTTTTTTTTTGCCTTAAACAAAAACTATTGCTGACTTCCTTTGAACTGTCCACATGAAAACAAAGAGCCATAGTTTCAAAAAAAAAAAAAAGGTACCTGTCATTCATTTTCTAAGTACTAAGCACTTGATACATCTTAACTCTTTTTGTCTTGGCAACAGTCCTTTGTGGTAGACAGTATTATCATTGTTTTACAGGTAAGGAAACTGAGGCATGGAGTTTAAGTGTCTGCCTAAGGTCATTCAGCTGAAAGCCATGTGTGGGATTGGACTCTGGCAGCCCCTTTGAGGTGTCTGGGCTCTGAACCACCATAGGTGCTGTGTCTTTAGATGGGGAAAGGGCCTGCTGTGGATGCCCCATGCGTGGGACCTGCAGCCCCAGACCTGAGTTCCCACTCTTGGTTCCTTCACCAAATAATTTCCTCTAGTCATAATCACCAGCGACATTCCTTTCCAAGGGTAGGATCTTCCATAGGCTTCAGCCCCTTTATAGATAAAGAAATGTGAGATCTAAATGTTAAATCATGTCCTTAGGCTATAAGTGACAGAATTAGAATGTGAACCCAGCTCTGGGTGACTCTAGTGTCCCCTCAACTTCCCTTACACTACGGTGTGTCTACTGTGGGGCCATCTCTTCAGAAAAAGCCTAGACACTCTCAGTATCCTCTTCCATAGGGGATGGAGAATGTGGGGGTGGGGGGCATTCTTCAGGGAAAAAATCATCACCGTCATCATTATAACCAAAAATCATCTTTGTCATTATTTTTACCATCTTGTTAAAGGTCTACCAGTATGCTGGATGCTACAGTCTGGGAAGACTTTTCACGCCTCTTTGAGGATCCCTGAAAATATGAGTGTTTCATCATTGACCTGGCAGAAGGAAGTTAAAGGGTAAGTAAGGCTTCAGCAAATCCAAAGATGGGTTTCTCCATTTCTTGAGCTGATTGGCTGGATTAATTTACTGTTTCTCATATACCATTCTCTGGTCTTGCATTCAGATCAAGCATAAATGTTTGCTTTCAGAATGTGAGTCAAGGGCGTGATTCCTAGAGAACCACAGGCTGGTGTCTGGGATCACTGGGCTATGCACATTCCTGAGCACACATATGTGTATGGACACACGTATACACGGCATGGACAAGCACACACACACTATACCACCACGTTTGTGGCGAGCAGTTCCTGGAACCAAGGGTTGCCTTCAAGTGAGCAGCTAGTGCATGGGGCTGCAGTCTCCATTCCCGGGGACATTTGTATGGCCAGTTCCACCAGCCTGTGGTGGGGTGGAGCCTGCCTTCTCAGACCGATTCCTGGCTGGGACTGTCCTTCCAGAGGTGTATCCAGGGGTCTTTCAGGCCTTCTCAACACATCCCCTGGTCTGGGACTTGCAGGTCAAGCAGCAGCAGTGCCCACTTCTCAGCCCCCATGGAAGGGTCCCCGTGCTCTCTGCTGCCCCCTCTGGCCAGCTGTCCTCTTGCAACAATGGAGGGATGCCTTCTTAGGTCAAAAGGGAAAGCATTATTGCTGCTCTGTGGCCAGGTAAACAAGCCGCTGGCTTTGAAGTCCCAGGGCGTATGTGCTCAGGCTGGAGTGGTGAGTCTGAAGGAGCTGCCTCCCCCAAACCTGGCTGTGTTTGTTAACTCCACCCTCCCACCCAGGTCTGCTCCATTTGATGTTTCAGTGGGGAAGCCAGAGGAGGGAGGCCTGCCCCCCGGGGTCCTCAGAGGGCTGTTTTCAAGTCTTGCTGAGCCTGCAGGCCTACTTGGGAGCTGAATGCAGACTAGGGGCTGAGTCCAGAGGAGGCCTGCCAGGGAAGTCCCTGCCCTTCGAGGCAGTCAGCTGGGGTGTGGCCAGGGGCAAACCACAGAATGTGCTACTTCCCTTGGGCCATGTTTTTATTCAGGTGACATCAAGTAAGAATGAACAGCAGGGGAAGACTGGAGGGAGAAAGAGGCACCTAAAGGCAGCATTGGTGCCTTCAGTGGCCACAGGCCCGCCATTGCCACTTACAGAATCTCCTTCTTCCCTTCTCCCCTTGACCACCAAAGCAGCATAAGGTGGCCATTTTGCCTTTCCCCATTCTGCTGTGCCTCTGGCTCAGAAGCTACAGGTATGACCAGAGACCCTGCCCACCTGGCCCCTCCCCCAAGCAATAAAATGCACTGAGTGAGGACCTCTGGGGGCGGGGAGAAACTTCTGGAGAGTAGAAACCTGGGTAAGACAGTGCTCCCCCTGGGCTGGCTCTCTGGACTTGCCTCAGGATTTCACTGCATTCCAAAGCGGGTTTACGGCCTTTCAGGCCTAGGCCACAGGAAACAAGACAAGGGATCAAGCATTATTATTAACCGGTTCAATATCCCATATGAATATTGGCCATGAACAGCTTCCCCCGCCCCTGCCTCTCTCCTCACTCTTCCTGCTCTCCCTCCCTTCTGAACTCCTCTATTTGCTACACCCAGATGTGCACACTTCTGCCAGATTCTCCCCTCCCCACAATGCCTCTCTCTAGTCTGTCCCTGCCTTCTTGCCCCCCTGCCCTCCCCGCAATATCACGATTGAGAAAGAGCTTGTTGATAAGACCTGGAAATCTGGAGTTATAAATCCTTCTAGCACAGCCACCCTATCTCCATGCTGATGCTTGTGGTGCCACAGAAAGGAGGCTCACCTGCTTGTGACCCATCCCCTTCCTCCCCGGCATTCTCCAATTGTCCTCTGCAAACATGGGCCAATGGGCCAATGGGAGGTACCTGTCTCAACAGGTGTGAGCCTGGTCTCACTTTCCTACAGGGTGATGGGGAGGTCACCCTCCAGCCCACCTGCTCTGGGCATTCCTGTGATTGTGGAAGGGCAGCCGACGCCACTCTCCTTTTGGATCCCCCCTGATTGCAGCTGTGGGAGGCCAAGCCCACCTCAATGGCTTTAGAAGTTTCCAGGTTAGCTGCTGGGTGCTCTGGCTACAGTGCAGGAAGAGCTTGTACTGCCTGGGTGGGTAGCTTTCCCTGCTAAGCCACAAGCACCTTGAGGGAAGAGAGTGTTTCTTATTTGTCATTGAATCTCTATGTCCCGCAGACTGCGCAGAACACAATTACTTGGTAAACGACTCAGAACTATCTGGTAAATTGCTGTCATACTCATCACCAGGAAATATTTACTGGGGGAGTCTCATGTGCAAAGACCCTGCTAAGCAGGAGGCAGCACAAAGATTAATTAGACATCATTCCCACTTTCAGGGGCGTGCCCCGGAGTCAGGGAGACCTAGAGGAGTTCGCTTGCTAGGAGGTCACAGGAGGGAGCTGGAGCCGGGGGCCCCAGGGAATCTGCTTTGGTAACCAAAATTTGACAAAGAGTAAACTTAAGCAGATAACCCCAGACCCAGACCCCGTTCACTGGGGATCTCTGCATATTCAGAGTAGAGATATTAACTCACTGGCTATCTGCCTGTCTAGCTTTTTCCTGTGTCATGTCAGTGTCCTCGTCTCAAAAAGGTGAATAAAAATTAAAAAAAAGTAGTGTCTCTATTTGGAATGAATTCCTTAAGCTGGTAGCCTGAGCACAGAGGAAATAAAACTTGCCCCCACCACATGTTAGGTGGGCCTTGCGGTTTGGTTTGGGCTCCCCATGGATCTGCAGCCAGAGCTGCCACTGCCCTCAGGAGGAAGGAAGGAGGAGGTGCAGGTGTCCGTCTGGAGTTCAGCTCATCCTAACCCACCTTAATGGAGTGGCTCATCCGTGCTGGCCTTGGGAAAGAGAGGCAATGATAATGGGAGTGTAACTCCTCTTCTAGAACAGGCGATGTATGTCTCTGAGAACCTGGGAGAAGAAGGACAGCAAGCTGATCTCTCGGAATCCGAGGGTCAGCCCAGATGATGGGAGGCTGTGGCTGTAGCAATGCCATTGTCTCATCACGGTCACCCTCTCTGCTTGGAGTGGGGGTCTAGCATCATGCATGGATGGTGGGGTATCATTAATGGGTGGCATTTTCTGCACAGCTCTTTTAGGGGGGTGCTTCTGAAACTGTTTCTACTGAAGCCCCATTAATGGCAGAAAAGAGCGATTTTGCGCTTCACAAGCGGTGTGGGGTTTCAGATCACTGCAAACAGGAGATTTCTTTGAAGCCCCATATTTTATCTCAAAAATTTTGCACCATGATCATGCATTTGCTTTTATATAAAAAAAATTTTTTATATAAAAAAATTTTGCACCATGATCATGCATTTGCTTTTATATAAAAAAATGCAGTTACGATTACTTATTTCTTATTTATTTATTTTTTTTAAAGATTTTATTTATTTATTTGACAAAGAGAGATCACAAGTAGGCAGAGAGGCAGGCAGAGAGAGAGGGAAGCAGGCTCCTCACAGAGCAGAGAGCCTGATGTGGGGCTCGATCCCAGGACCCTGAGATCATGACCTGAGCCGAAGGCAGAGGCTTTAACCCACTGAGACACCCAGGCACCCCACGATTACTTATTTCTGAATAAAATTGATGCCTGGAGAAGATGAGCTATTTTTCCTAAGGTCTTTTGTACTCCCTATGGCTCACTGCCCTATGTCCCAATTTGTGAAGCATGCCTTTTAGGACATCAGACCCATAAACACATACACCACATTCAGGGGTACCATCCTGAAGTGGGTCCCCGACATACTTGCATGGCCATGCCCTTGATACCAAAACACTCCTCCAAGTTTGTCCTATGCTGCCCTGGCCACACACTCCTCCGGGCTGACCCACAGGATCACTCCTTCCCTTCTGGGCTTATCCTGGTTCTTCTTGCAGGGTCTGGAGGTCGGGTGGCCTGTAACACTCTTCACTAAATGTCTAGGGACAGCGGCTCTAAACCTTTTTGCAGTGTCCTTCACCAGGAATGGGCAGGGCAGGCAACAGCAGCCTGAGATCCTGAGGGGCTTGAAAACAACTCCTAAAGTGGATACTTCAGGACCTAATTACCTAACAGGCTAAGAATTGCCCTTGTGCCCTTGGTGGGCTTTAGCTCTGTACCCCACCTTGCTTTCCCTGACACAACTGTTCCATCTGTAAAAGGGAACCAGGAATCAAGGCTGCTGTTTATCTGACAAGGTAGAAGCTAGGTGATCCGAAGCCCACTGTACATTGTTATGGATTCAGGATATCAGTGGTTTTCAGATTAAAAAAAAATGCAACCCATTGATTTATTCATACCTGCATTTATACACGTGTTTACTCACTTTTGTGAAATAGTGGAGCTAGAACAGTGACCAAGAGGGACATGGTCTGGGCCTCTTTAGGGCGACATGGCCGCCCTCAGACCTCTGGAGAAGCCCAAGCTTGTTAAAAAGAGGACCAAGCCGTTTATCTGGCACCAGTCAGACCAATATGTCAAAATTAAGTTCAACTGGTGGAATTCCAGAGGCATTGACAATAGGGTGCACAGAAGATTCAAGGACCGGATCTTGATGCCCAACAATGGTAATGGGAGCAACAGGAAAACAAAGCATATACTGCCCAGTGGCTTCTGAAGTTCCTACTCCACAATGTCACGTGGAACAAATCTTACTGTGCAGAGACTGCTCACAGCGTCTCCTCCAAGAACCGCAAAGCCACCGTGGAAAGAGCAGCCCAGCTGGCCATCAGAGTCACCAATCCCAATGCCAGGCTATGCAGCCAAAAGAATGAATAGACAGCTTATGTACATGTCATATTTATGTTAATAAAACCATAAAGCTACAAAAAAGTGGAACTTACAAATGGCAGACAGAATTAAACAAATAATCTCCAAGGAAGTGAAAGAACCTCAGAGAGGGCCGGCCCAGGGCCTTCTGCAGCCTGCTAGCTGCTCCTGCCCCAGAATGTTCTGTCCGGAAGGATAAGTACACGAACAGCAGGTTCTGGACTAAGTCAGAGGTAATGGTGGATTCACCATCTGCACCTTCTCCTATGAAGGTAAGAAAACATAATTACAAGATTCTCCTCCAAGTCTGCCCGCCTGCCCAACCGTGCCAGAAAAATGCACCAAACCCTGGATGTGCAAACACTCTTGAGGGCAAGGAAATTCAGAGTCTCACTGGATCCTCACTTTGGAGCTGCGACACTTAGTAGCACCAGAAGTCCCCCATTTCACAGATATACAAATTGAGGCCTCAGAGAAGGGAAGCAGTTCCTTGGTGCTCACCTAACCAGACTGAGATGGGGTCACCAAGGGGGTGGGTAGAAGTAGGGCCGAGGAGGGTGTGACCCTTGATTCTAATGAGCAGTGCTGGGTTGGAGGCTTCCAGCAACTCGCCAGACAGACCCCCACGGTTCTGGAGACACTGGCCACTGCCCCTTATCTTCCCTCCCCATGACAGGTGCAGATCTGATGGCTCCTGTGCAGAAAAGCTCTGGGCTCCGAACCTCAGCTCTGAGCTCGTGCGACAATGGACACATGGGCTTTGGAATGTATGCAAACAACCCATAGCCCTGTCCCCCTCCTCCCCAAAGACTGACCAAGATTGTTCCTAAGACACCCAGTGGCTTTGGCGACTGCCCGACAAAAGAGTGTCACACTTTTCTACCCTTCAGTTCTGCAGTATCTTCATCTGAACCTGTGCTACCACTTACAGGGGAATTCAACCAAATTTGGACTCGGGTTTGGGTGTCTAGCTAATCATGTTTAGGGTCACCTACCTAGGACATTAGGGCCTCTGGGAGAGAGAGTCCCTGCAAAGTCTGTGAGGTCTGCTAATTCCACCTCGAGTGAGGAATGTGTTTATTCCTCCATGGGGCAAAGATCCCCCCGCTCGAGGTGACGCTGCCACATTGTGTAACCAGGAACATGGGCTGTTGCTGATGTAAACACATGGCCAGGGCCAGACCTGCCAGGAGCCTAGTCTCCTTTTCCCAGAGGTGTTTCTTATGAATGGTTGTGCCCAGTGAAGCAATTTCCTGCCTTGTAAACTTCTGCCCAGCAAACCACATCTCCTATCTACCGCCGCCCGGCTCTGGGTCATAAAGCAATTCCCCAGAGACCAATCTGAGCCCGATCAAGAGTCCTTGAGTAACGAGAAAATTACCCTCCACCTGCAGACGTAATGACACTTTGCAAGCTAGTGGCTTTGCAGTTTCTGAACGTAAACATCACATGCCTTACCCCATGCCTTCCCTCTGCTCATCTGAGATGTGGGGTCCGCATATTTGATTTTCAGACTCTGGTCCACTCCTTGGAGGCACTGGCTGGCTAGTGACCCATTACCTTGACCTGAGGACCTTGCAGCCTGGAGAACATATTTCACAGTGTCAGATCATCATTTATAGAACCAGGGCAAGAGAAGTTCAGGCAGGTGTCCCAGGCATGCAGAAGACAGGAGGTCTGGGCTCAGACAACACTGGGAACTCATTGATTTGGACACTCATTTTGCATGTTGTGGTCCCTCGATGTGGAAAGTCTCCCCCACTCCCTCTCCATCTGGTGAACTGGCACTCATTCTTTATGACGTAGTTCAAGTGTCTTTCAAAGAACCTTCTCTGATTTCTATCTAAACAGAATTGCTTCCATTGTCCTACCACTCTGCCTTCTCACACCTACACACTACAGTTCAATCACCACTAATTTGTCTGTCTCCCCAGCCATGTTGAGAACACCCTTGGGGAATCTTGGAACCCCCGGTACCCACCACACTAAACCGGCTCAAAGTCAGTGTGCAAGAGGTTTGTTGAATGAATGAGCGAATGGGAATCTATTACATGTCTCTCCACCATACTTAGATGCTTTGGGTAATGAAAACGTGCAAAGAATACAGTTAGAGGAATGAAGACCTAGGTTGGGCTTGTGAAGAAAGGCATAGCCTAGAGTTCCATGCTTGAGAAGGTTGCAATCTGGTCATCTTCCCGTGGATGACAGGAATATTTGCAGATGGGGTATAGAGATTGGGCCCATGGAAAGACAGTAGTGGTTTGTTGTTGGTTTTCCTTCTTGAGTGCCGTGGTCAGGAGCCAGAAGGGGTTCCAAGCTGGCCTAACTAGCCCTAGTTAACTACTACATGAGACATTACCTAGGACCTCCATTTTTTATCCATTTCCTCTCTTATCCCCATTTATAGAAGTAATAATTGAGGAGCGTCTGGGTGGCTCAGTTGGTTGGGTGTCTGACTCTTAGTTTTGGCTCAGGTCGTGATCTCAGGGTCCTGGGATCAAGCCATACGTTGGGCTCCTCACCCAACAGGAAGTCTGCTGGAGATTCTCTCTCTCTCCCTCTCTCTCAAATAAATAAATAAAATCTTTAAAAAAATAGTAAAAATGACTTGATCCTTCCTTTGAAGTTTGAGGAGTTTGAGATTGTGGTAGTGGTAGGTGGACACTGGGTCATTTTCCAGACATTTGACTAGTAAACTCCATGACATACATGCACACATTCATTCATTCAAACATTTACTGAGCACCTAATAGGTGCCAGGTGCTGAAGGATGGGGTCCAAATGGTGAGCAAAACACCAAGTCTCAGGCACCTGGGTGGCTCAGTGGGTTAAAAGCCTCTGCCTTTGGCTCAGGTCATGATCCCAGGGTCCTGGGATTGAGCCCCACATCGGGCTCTCTGCTCAGTGGGGAGCCTGCTTCCTCCTCTCTCTCTGCCTGCCTCTCTGCCTACTTGTGATCTCTGTCAAATAAATAAATAAAATCTTAAAAAAAAAAAAGCAAAAAACACCAGCTCTCTGTTCTCATAGAACTTAGATCCTAGTCAGGGGAAGACAGTCAGGGACAGTGGGGTTGGGGCCCAGACTGGAGGTTAATAATGAACAATTATTTCATTTTCTCTATACTTTCTCTATACCAGGCAAAGGGCTTGAGGCACCTTATGACAACCTTATTTGCAGATATGGAAACAGAGAGCCTAAGTGGACGTCCTAAGATCATACATCTAGTAAGCAGCAGAGCCAGGATTTGAACCTAGATTTTTACTGTCCTCCAGCCTGAGCTCTCCACCACAACTTTATACAGCAGCAGCAAATGTTTATTAGATGAACAAAGAAATGGGTGAATGGTTAACCCTAACTATAGTGGTAGCCTGTTGCTTTGCTTCCGTGATACAAACGTGAGCATAAGTTTTTCATTTACTTATTAAGTCAAGCTTCTCCCAAGTATGGCTCCTGCTGAAAGCAGATTTCCTGAAGATTGAGAAACAAGTACCTTTCTCCTGACCATTCATGTTTCCTGGGCAAGGCAATCTGTTTTAGGGATATGACTTTTTTTCTTTCAGTTTTATTGAAAAATAATTGACATATAAAACTGTATAAGCTTAAGGCACGTAGCATGGTAATTTGATTTATACGTATTGAGAAGTAATTATGAATTTAAAAAAGATTTATTTATTGGCAAGACAGAAAGAGAGAGAGCAACCAAGAGTGGGGGTAGGGGTAGGGGCAGAGGGAAAGGGAGAAGCAGACTCCCCGCTGTAAAAGGAGCCTGGCGGAACTCGATCCCAGGACCCAGGACACACTGGGATCATGACCTGAGCCAAAGGCAGACGCTTAACTGACTGAGCCACCCATTCAATTAAAATCATGAATTTTAATTGAAAAAGTTGTACAAAAGAAACTATCGCCTTAAGTTTTCTTCTGGGTTTGTGGCAAACTCTGTATTTGGTTGTAGGATGATGCCCAAATATATCAGGTCTTAATTCCTGGAAGGTGTAAATGTTACCTTAAAAGGAAAAAAAAAAGAGTCTGTGCAGATGTGATTTAAGGAGACTTAGATAATCCAGTGGGCCCTGAATGTGGTCATATGTATCCTTATGAGAAGGGGAAGGGGGAGATTGGACGCTGCAGAGAAGGGGACAGGACCTCGGGGGCGGGGGCTGGGGATGCTTCCACCAGAAGCTGGAAGAGGCGGGGAACAGAGCCTCCCCTACAAGCTTCAGAGGGTGTATGACCTGCTGACATTTTGGTTTTGGCCCAGTGATACTGCTTTTGGACTACTGGTCTCCAGAGCTGTGAGAGAACATGTTTCTGGTATTTCGTGACAGCAGCCACAGGAAACAAATACAGTCTCTCACAGGGATCCTCCAACCAATGAATCCTCCTCCTTCCCCATCCCCTTTCTTGGATATTTGTTATGTCCTAGTACCCATCCACACCTGGCATAGTGTAAGTCTGTGTATCATCATTGGTTCCTCCCAGTTGAACATCCATAGAAAAAGGGACTTTATTATTTTTTTTTAAAGAGAGAGAGAGCAAGTGGGGAGGGGCAGGGGGAGGAGGAGAGAGAGAATCTCAAACAGGCGCCACACTCAGTGCAGAGCCCGATGTGGGGCTCGATCTTAGGACCCTGAGATCATCACTTGAGCCGAAATCAAGAGTTGGACACCCAACTGACTGAGCCACCCAGATGCCCTGAAAATGACCCTTTTTTTTTAATGGTTTTCCTCCCCCACACCTTGAAGAGCATGCAGCACATAGTAAGTACTCAATAAACATCGGTAGGATGAATGCCCGAATGTCATGTTATTGCCCCTGGAGAGCTCTGACATCGTATCAGGGTCAGATGATAGCAGGCACGACCCAACGACCTACTACCAAGTTGCTTCCTAAAGCGCCACTTTAAAGAATATCTGAGGTAGAGTCAATGGTCTGGCAACCCTGTCTCACTTTCTACAACATCAGTTGCTATTTCCTCCTCTGTTCCGCCCACAAACCTAGGAACCGCCTTCAGTGCCTCTCTTTCTCACACTCTGCGTGCAAACCACCAGGAAATCTTAGTGCCTCCAAATCCTCTCCCTTCAAGAGGACATCCACAATCAGACCACCTCTGTTCACCTCCACCACCACCCCGGCTCTCAGGCGGACGACATCAACAGCTTCTGGTTTTCTGCTGTCACTCTTGACCTCTCCCTACAACTCAGCAGCCAGAGCAATCCTCTGAAAACGGATGTTCCATCTTGTCCCTGCTCTGTTCATAATGGACAGCTTTCAGCTCCCTCAGGGAAAAAGCCGGGCCCTCACGGCAACTTACAGCGGTCCCTTCAGGTGGCGACAAGGTCCTCTGTCACTTGTCGTCATGCCTCACACCTGCTCTCCTCCCTGACCCACAGTTCTCCGTCACTCAGCTCCAGCTCCTCTAGCCTCCCTGTTGGATCTTTCTTGGTTTTGTCATCATGCCCCATTCACAGTTACGGCTTGTCTCCCCCACCAGAATGAACTGCAGGAGGAGAAGGACTTTTTTAAAGTAATCTCTACGCCCAAGCAAGGCTTGAACTCACGACGCCAGGATCAAGAGTCACACACCCCACCAACTGAGCCAGCCAGCCCCAAGGGGGGAAGGATTTTTTGATTCACTGATGAATCTTCAGGGTCCAGAACAATGGTGCTCGGCACACAAGGGTATCAGTAAATATTTCTTGAATAAATAAACGAGAGACGTTATTTTGGACTAGATGATGTTTCCAAAAGCAAAGGGATACGCGGAAGGTCTTACGGTAGCTCAGGAAATCAGGCACCTTTTCCTTATACTGGAATTTGTCTTAAAAAAAAAAAAATTAGCTTTCTCTTTTTAATCCCTTTTGTAATTGAGAATAATTGAATATAATTGGCTTATGAAGGTTGTCTGCACAATTGGGCATAGAAGAGAAACCTGCCTTTTGGGAATGCAACAGTATTAAGAAAATTAAATAGGTGAAGACTGTAAAGAAATATCTTGTTTGTGTTGTGGGATCTGTTGGCGTAAACATATACATGCGGACTGTGGGAACACCACTTTGATGATTCCTGCTTTTGATGGTAACCCCCCCTTTTGTTCTGCACTGCTTTCCCTTAGAATGTGTTTCCTCTCTCTCTATGCACACAGCACTGTACACACACCCAAGAAAAAAATGGTCATTCAGGTGTGTGTGAAGTCCTGCATACCCCAAAGATTCATTTAAAAAATACGGTCATGTTATAAATCTTGGCTGACAATCTAGTATTTGCCTAGTCGGAATGACCTCTGCACCATAACTGGGGGCAGGGAGAGGAGGGAAGAGAGGGAGAGGGAGGGAGAGGAAGAGAAGAGGCGGGGAGGGGAAGGAGGGCGAGCTGGAGTAGGAAGGACAGGCTTTATACAATTTGCTTCAGCAGATTACAGCTTCTCATGAATATTCAGCCAATATGAATAGTGAATGAATATTCAACATCCAATTGTTTGAGGCAATTGGGGTGTGTTTGAAGTATTAAAACATGGCCATGTCATATGGCACTGCACTGGCCATCTTCTATTTGGGAGATTTGGATGGTGTTATGTGTTTGAATGAATTCCTAATTCAAAGGGGACACATCAGCCCTGAGTTTCCTTGGGAAGGTGTCTGTTCCTGTTTCCTCCTGACCCACGCCATTCCTTGCTCTGGTCAGTCCTCCTCCACGGCCCCCACCCACCTTTAGTCTGGGCCCCCTGGCTCTCACACTTCCTCCAAAGTCACCTTCTTTTTACCTTCTTCTTTCCCTCAGGAGACAAAGACTCCCCTCAGTCAAGCCTTCCCCCTCTCCTCAGACTTCCCTCCCGGACTCATCCTTGGTTCCCTGCTGGATTTGCCATGTACCATAGAAAGGAACATCAGTTTCCCGGGAATTTGGTGGTTTTCTTGACCAAGCTTCAAATTTGTGATAAGAGGGGCACCTGGGTGGCTCAGTGGGTTAAGCCTCTGCCTTCGGCTCAGGTCATGATCTCAGGTTCCTGGGATCGAGCCCTGCATCGGGCTCTCTGCTCAGCAGTGAGCCTGCTTCCTCCTCTCTCTGCCTGCCTCTCTGCCTACTTGTGATCTCTCTCTCTGTCAAATAAGTAAAATCTTTAAAAAAAAATCTGTGGTAAGAAATATCTGGAAATAGCAACAAAGCCCAGAATCCTGCAGAAGTCACTGCGGGAAGACAGGATACTAAGGCAATGTAGCAGGCACAGATGTCTCCAAGGGCTTGGCAGGTATCCACTCATTTACTCCTCAAACAACCTTATACAGGAGGAACTATTATCATCACTCAATTTTATGCAGGAGGACAATGAGGATGGGGCTAAGGGCTGGCGTTAGAGATTCTAATCAAGGCATTCTGGCTCCAGAAGGAATATCAAAGACTTGCCCCCCCCACCAGCTGAGGGCCAAGAGCTGAGATTTCCTGGGTGTCTGCATTGTGTTCTCATCCACCTGAATCTAGCAGCTAACCCCCCAGTTATCTCTGCTTTGGGTGGGGGATACTCCCCTGTTCGGCATGGAATAGGTTAAGGCAGGTCTTCATTACCGATTTTGTTCCTTGTCCATGGATGTTAAAATGGTATCTGCTTCTCCAGGGCTCACCCTAGAAAATGACAGCAGGTCATGGAAAAAACAGGTCCATCGGTCTGTTAGTCTAGGCTCCAGGTGTAAGGAGAAAGCCTGGAAATGTCAGTGGAATTGGATGGATGGAATGGAGGAAGAATGGGGGTTTTCAGTTCCAAGTGAATGTTCGGCATGGAGAATTCCACATGAAGACTCTGTGGTGACCCCTGTGCCCCGCTTAGAGCCAGTGGAGGAGGTCCCTGCTTTATTCAGAAGGGAGGTGCTAACCTTGCCAGCATTGTTTCCCGTGTGTCTTGGTTTCTATAGGGTTTGGTTAGAAAAGTCCCCAGAGATTTGCCCCATCCATCCATCCTCACTCCTCTCAGCCTCCAGCTCTGCCTCCATAATCTCTTGGATGAATAAGGCCTTCTGGGGGGGGTGGTCCTCAGGGTGATTGCAACAATGCAAGATCTAAATCTGTCAAATGCAGATACTTGCTGTCCCAGAAACAACATGAGTCCAGATATAGGGTTCCAGCTGAGGCTGGGGCTTGAGGCCTGTAATCTGTTCTTCTTTAAACTCCCAGGAGCCATCTAATAGGACATCCCAGGGGATCTTGGCCTCTCTTGGCCTGTGATACTTGGCCTTGGCCCCCACTCCTCTCTACCCAACCTTGAGTTTTCTCTTGACCCCTTCGGCTCCAATTACATTGTCTAGAGGAGCCAGGAACCAGAGGAGGTTGGCATTTCCCTAACTAGCCATCCCTGTCCTGGGCACCCAGCAGAGTAGGTTCTCCTTAAATCTGCACAGCTCTCTGTGAAAAGCATCTTCCCCTGCTCTGGGATTTTGAAAAACCATTTCTTGGGGCCTGCTCAGCAGAATTCCCTGGCCCACACCTTGCCTTGGAAACAGACAAGAAGCAAGAAACCACATGTGGGTAGGGTCTATGCTGTACAAGAGGATACAGCGAAGTGGATGGATACATCCTCTTTCTTCCTGGAGTCAACACTGGATTATTATTTCACTGGGTGAAGAGTCCAGGGCTTTGGCTTTTCGCCTTCTGGACTGTTTGTGCTCATTAGCATCCTTGCCAGAGGGGGAAACCCAGGCAGGAGGCAACACTCACAGGATCCTAGTGACTAACGGCTCTACAGAAGAAAGGAAAGCCTAAGGTTAATGCTTAGGAGGTGGCAGAAAAAGTTACCCACAGGGTTTCCATTCTTCCCGCTTTTTATCAGTTCCTATGACCAAGAGTCACCAAGAGCTGGCTCTATTCCTTCACTATGACCTTCACCTAGGACTTCACCTATGACCAAAGTGTTGCCTCCCACTCTGGCCAGAGCCCCTCGGAGGGGCTTGTGGAGCCTGGTTGGGGGAATCAATGCTTACCTTAGTGGTACAGCCGGCACGGAGACACTGGGACACACAGCCACGAGCCCAGTGGAATACATGGAAAATTCCAAGGGGAGTCGGGGCCGGGGGTTCTTGGTGGAACCTTGGCAGAGGAAGCATCAGAGACAGAGATAGGAGACTCTGGGCAGTGATAAAATAAATGGTTTTAATGGGAGGCTTTCAGAGAGGGTGACGCTTTCCTGTGCTATCAAGCAGCCAGTTTTCCTGCCTTGCAGTGTCTCGGTGGTGGGCTGGCAGAACCCCTGGACCCCACTGGAAGCTAGGATATTAGTCTGACGCCATGTTCAGCCCCTCCAGGATCCAGAGCTGTGTCTCCACAACAGGAGATTGGAGTCAGCTGGCAGTCAGTCCCACACAAACATCCTGGTGTCTGTCCAGGCCTGAGAGAAAGGGGCAGGAGCTTTCACTTCCGACTGGGGCTATTCCTCCATGGGGGGGTTGGGGGAGAGGGGACCAATCACTTGGAAAATTCAACTCCGACCTTTACAAAGAGAACTAATAGACACTTCAGTATTATATACAGGGCTGGGGGTAGGGAGGGAGCGGAGGGGAAATTGCACTTAATTACAGTAGGTTATAGTTTACACCCATTGGAGAAATTTACTTCTTCAAAAGAAATCTCAAGATCAGCTGGGATGGGGTGGGGGGGTGCGAGAGGTTGCTGATATTTACAGTGTGTTTGGCTCAGTTCAATAGCACGTGTCCTCCTCATTTCAGTAACAGATTCAAGTTTTTTTTTTTTTTTTCTGCATCGGTTTGTTCGATGAAAGAGTGCGACGTAGACACGACAGCTTTCTCTCTTCCTCCTTCGTGGTTTCTCGCCTCCCACCCGTGGGCCGGATGGGAGTACCTGCCGTCTTGGGAGAGGCATGGGGACAATACTGCATAGAAGGGGAGGGAAGTTGCACTCTGGGCTGTGCCTCCCAGCGGGCTGTCCTTGTCCGAGGGGCCAGCAGGATGGCAGGTAGGCGGGGACCTCTCTCGAAGGTGCTTGTCAGGCCACTGGCCTTTTCCGTGACAGCTGCCCGGAGGGGGACGGTGTAGAAAACAGGGTCCTTGTTGCTGTGCACAAAGTTTAAGTGATGGGTGGGCATCACCAGGCTTGGAGGGGGCACTGCAGAGAGAGGAAAGAGAGCTCAGCAGTGTGTATTCAGCAGGGACGCCACTCTTTTGGCTTCTCCAGGGGAGCCGAGACCCTGCTCAGCCCTCTGCGGGCTGAGGACCCAGGGCCCGCTAGGTGCCCCAGCGTTGGTCCTGAAGCTCGCTCCCTTTAGGGAAACTCCCGAGCCAGGTTTCCCGGCCACTTCAGAAGGCAGCAGCAAACTGTTGTGGACCTTGAAATAGTCATAACTCGCTGAGCTTTGTCCTCAAGTCAAGCTCCTATTTCAGGGAGTGTGTGGTTGCAACAGCAGCTGGACGGGAGCTCTTGCCTCTCGTGGAAGTAAGGGTCCTCTTCCTAACACCTCTATGGGCAGGGGTCCCCTAGACCACTGATCCCCACACTTTAACGGCCCTCTGAATGCTGGGGAGCCTGTGAAAAGGTGGATTCCGATCGAGTGGGCTTGAGGTGGGCTGAAGCACCCGCATTTCTAATCAGCTCCCAGATTACCCCAGAGCTGCCGATCTACTTAAGCACATGAGAAAATCACCACTTGCTCAAGCGACCCATCAGGGAAGGCATTTGGGAAGCTGCAAAGTGCTTTCTACAGGCTTGTTCCTATTAAGACAAGAACTCTGATGCCAGATTTCCAGGTGGGTGGGGAGGCGGGGCAGGAGACCCCAGAATGGATGGAGAAACCCTCCAAGAGGAGCCATGCAGCCCCTTCCTGGGGCAGCCTCTCCTTCCAGGACCTTGGACTTCATTCATTTCGGCTGTCATAGTACATCATTCCCGTCCTTTTCTCTCCAGGAAGACCCTTCTTGCTTCCCTCTGTCTCTTCCTTCCCTTTCACTTGTTTTGGCATCTAAAGGGAAAGTCTTCTCTGTCTTTTGGCTTAATGGCTCCTTTTCTAAAGACTGTTCCTTTGGGGCACCTGGGTGGCTCAGTGGGTTGAGCCTCTGCCTTCAGCTCAGGTCATGATCTCAGGGTCCTCGGATTGAGCCCTGCATCGGGCTCTCTGCTCAGCAGGGAGCCTGCTTTCCCCCCTCTCTCTGCCTGCCTCTCTGCCTACTTGTGATCTCTCTCTCTCTCTCTCTCTCTGTCAAATAAATAAATAAATAATCTGTAAAAAAAAAAAAAAAAGACCGTTCCTTCAACACTCAGGAGCTTACATGTGCGTAAATGTGAGCGTGCACACACACACACACATGCACACACCCCTATTATTACTACTAAAGGTCTATTTTCACATTATTATCTCATTAGCCAGTGCTCCCAGCCATACTCCTGTACAAGGTTGCCATTACGCCCATTTTACAGATTAAGAAGACAAGCTCCAAGAGCGAACCATCCACAGTTTCAGAACCCGGACAGTGTAGAGACAGATTCAAAACTGGTTCTGGGTGCCCTTGGGCACGTGTTCTTTCTAGTATGCTCAGAAAGTAAAAGTCTTCTCCTAGCTTTGTGTTCTTAGTCGTGGCACTCTCTCTGTGCCTCAGTTTTCTCACTGGTGAAATGGAGGCTGTTGGGGAGTCAGGCGAGCCAATACATGGGACGTGCTCAGAATTAACACTGGGCTGCGCAGGGCGCCCCGGCCCGTGAGCCCTCTGTCACTGAGCTGTGCATTTGCTGGAGAGGATGTGTTCTGACCCTTTTAAATTCTTGAGGCCCTGGCCAGGGTCCTCTGATACCCTTTGCCTCCTCTTCCTCCCACCACCCACCCCCACTTTTGAGTCTCTTTACTTCCCACTATCAGCCTTTTTCCAGTTTTCAGATTTCAGGTGAGGAGAGAGAAAATGGCTTGTGACCTTGCAGGTTTCAATAGAAGAGCAAACAAGAAGGGCAGATAAGGAGACGCCAGTGAGATTCTATGACCTGTCATTAGGGATGGGCTTCCCAGCTATCAAATGTTTGCTCACATAATAAAATGGTGGCAGAGCCCTAAATGTTGTCAAAGGCACTAGAGTTATTTGTCCCCTTCAGAGTCTAAACACAAACAGCTGATAAGGGGTGCACTGGGGTCCCTCAGAACCAAGGCCTGGCACAGCCAGCCCTGCGGGGGCCCTGGCCAAAGGAACTCTGAGGGGACCCTCTCTCTGAAAGGGGTGGTGGTAGCTGGGGTGACAGTTAAGGACGTCCTCACTCTACAGGGGCTGATTGCCTATGGCAAGAGCTAACGTTTACTGAGGTCCTACTGTGTGCCGGGCTCTGCGCTAAGTGGGGGCTTTACACTCATCCTTGTACTGGATTCACACATCAATCCTTTGAAGGTAATTACCATTCATTCACCGAACACTTTCCTGAATGCCTCCTATATAAAGCAGCTCAGCGCTTCTTTAGGCACGGGCCACGCAGCCATGAGCAAAGACCCTGTCCGTATAGTCACAGAGTTTATATTCTAGAGTTTTGAAGAAATAAATAAATGAATATGTATGTGTGTGTATATACATATGTATCTATATTATACATGCATATATAAAACAAAATTCCAGGTGGAGATGAACACTCTGTAGAAAAAATACACGAGGGGAACCTGGGTGGCTCAGTTGTTAAGTGTCTGCCTTCAGCTCAGGTCACAATCCTGTGGTCCTGGGATCAAGCCCCAAATTGGGTTCCCGCTCGGCGTGAAGCCTGCTTCTCCTTCTCCCACTCCCCCTGCTTGTGTTCTCTCTCTCACTGAGTCTCTGTCAAATAAATAAATAAAATCTTAAAAAAAATACACATGATAACAGGTTAGGCTGATTTGAAGGAAAAGGGAATAATTTACACAGGGCAATCAGGAGGGGCCTCCTTGAAGTGGTGACATTTGAGCTGAATGAGATGAGGGAGCAAGCATGCAAAGATGTGTATTATGGAGTGTTCAGGGCAGAAGAGACCACAAATCAGAAGTCCTGAAGTGGGATCACTTCAATCCTGGCTCAGCTGAAGCTGACTGGAAGGAGGAGGAGGGGAAGGTCGGCAAGGGGCTGATCACATTGGGCCTAGGAAGCCTCCATTTCAGCTTGGTTGCATGGGAAGCTACTGGAAAGTTTTGACAGGGCAGGGGTGACATGACTGGTTTCCCCCTTTAAGAGATAATTCTGGCTGCTGCGTAGTGAGCAGACCATAACCACCATCGTGGGGCAGGAGTGGGAGTGGGAAGTTGGGGGCACTGGAGGGAATCAGTGAGGGAGGGGGCTGGACTGGTGGGGAGATGAGAAGCGCTCAGATGTGGGATGCATTCTGCAGGATTCCTGCACAACTGGTACCATTTTTGGAAATGGGGAAGCCCAAGAAAGCAGTTTGAGTAGGGAGAAGTAGAGGCAAAATGAAGAGCTCCTATTTTAGCGAGGCTTGTCATACCAAAGATGCGGCAGATTTGCGAATGGGCACTCAAGGCAGAGGTCTATACTAGAGACAGAACTACTGGATCCGTCAGTGTGGACACCTGATCCAAAGCCATGGGACTGGAAATCACCCAGGAGTGAACACAGTAGAGAATGAGTGCGAGGGCCCTCCAACAACTCAATGTTGGGAAGACAAGTTGCCAGCTATGGAAATGATGAGTGCCATGGTGGGGAGGACCAGGAACGGGTATCGTCCTAAAATCCAAGTGACAAAAGGCGGGCGTGATCAGCTATGTCAGAGGCAGAGATGGAAAGTTACCCATTGGTTTGACAACACGGTGATACTAGTGAAATGGACAGGAGATGCTCCAATGCCATGTGAGGACCGATGACTGTCAGGAATAGCCTCAAGACAGAACTGGGGCTGAGCAGGTAGAAACAGTGGACACAGATAACTCACTGCTCTTCTTATGAGATTAGATTCATTATGGTTCTATTAATTAAAAGTAATGATGGGGCACCTGGGTGGCTCAGTCAGTTAAGCGTCGGACTCTTGATTCTGGCTCAGGTCATGACCTCAGGCTCATGAGATCAAGCCCCATGTCAGGCTCTGCGGTAGGTATGGAGCCTGCTTAAACTTCTCTCTCCCTCTCCCACTGGCCTTCCCCTGCCTTTCTCTTCCTCTCAAATAAATAAATGTATGTATGTATGTATGTATGTATGCATGTAATGATTATGCTTCCAGTTTTACCGATGAGGGAACTGAGGCCTAGAGAGACTGTAGGTAACTTGCCCAGACTCTCACAGGAGAAAAGTCTGTGTTCTCAACACAAGGAAGAGGACTTCCTTCTACCTTCTGAGCATGGCCACTGGAAAATAAATGCCCTTTGCCATTTACAGTCTTCCTTCCAAAGCTTGAGAGACAATCAAGGTTGCCAGCGAGGGAAGGTCAAGTTTGCCCCAGCCGCCATGGGTGGGGTTTTGAGCCAAGCACTGAGCTAGGTATCTTACAAGACACACTGTATTTAGTCTTTTTAATTATCCCATGGAAGAGGAACCATCATTTTCGTATTACAGGCGAGGAACCTGACACTCAGAGAGGCTAGGACTCTTCCCTGAGGTCACACAGGTAGAAAGTGGTAGGATCTTAGGACTGCCAAGTTGGTGCTCTGAATCATCACACAGTTCCTGCCTGACCACCAGTGGAGAAGGCTGGAACGTGGGAAGCTGCCCAGGATTTACAAGAGGCTGTCTGCCTCCTCCTTAGCAGCCCTCTGACCTACCCATGCTAGCTGGAAGTGGGGAGGAGAAGGGGTCCTCTCCTGACCTCTCTGTAAACTGGGAAGTGGAGCAGTGGGTATAGAGGCTGTGGAAACAGGACTCGGCGGGCAGCCAGCCCACACTTGTTCTAACCCATGTCAGTGCTTGCTGCGGTCCTGTTCCAGACTGGCAGGGCCCTGTCTTACAGGAGCTTGGGCACAGCTCCACTCAGATGGTAGCTCGCCAGTACACAGGGTTGAGAAGGAGGGGGAGGCACACAGAGCCATAGGAGCTGCAGGTGAGAGCGACCCAGCCCAGAGGTTCCTGAAATGT
Organism: Lutra lutra; assembly: GCF_902655055.1. Lineage (NCBI taxonomy): Eukaryota > Metazoa > Chordata > Mammalia > Carnivora > Mustelidae > Lutra > Lutra lutra. Next base: position 37,338,571 of record NC_062293.1, read on the forward strand.
GATCCACATGGCCCCAGGGCATGTCTGTCCTGACAATGAAAACACTGTGATCAGATACAAGTTCAAATCCTCCCTTGAGCCTGATGCCTGCATAAACCTGGGTCACTTTTCTGAGTGTTGAAAAAGGGATAGGAGAAGATGAATGTGGTGGGATGGATTTGGAGAGAGAAGACCAAAGTCTGGGAGTCCAGCTCCAGATTTATCATCTGTGTGAGTTTGGCTAGATCCCTCCCCACCTCTGAGCCGTAGTGTTTTGCTCTGCAGGTTGGGTGTAAAAAATATCTACCTTGCAGAATGGGTCGGAAGGTTAGCTGGGAAAGAGATAAGAATGATGAAGCACTTGTTGCTTTGCAAATGAGAGGCACTCAAAAAATGCTAGCTCTGAATTCATTCATTCATTCATTCCTCCATTTATATTTTCTGAACATCTACTATAGTCCAGGCATTTGGCTAAGCACAAAGGGCTCTGGTGCTTTGAGAGGTCCTTTCATCATTTGCTTTTTTTCTGGGAGTCTGGGAGTCCAGGGATGAGAGCACATCTGTGAGTCAGCATAAAAATGGGAAGCATGGGGCTCCTGGGTGGCTCAGTGGGTTAAGCTGCTGCCTTTGGCTCAGGTCATGATCTCAGGGTCCTGGGATCGAGTCCCACATCGGGCTCTCTGCTCAACGGGGAGCCTGCTTCCCTCTCTCTCTCTCTCTCTCTCTCTGCCTGCCTCTCTGTCTACTTGTGATCTCTCTCTGTCAAATAAATAATAAATAAAATCTTAAAAAAAAAAAATGGGAAGCATGTAGACCAAGCAATGAGTCAAATTTTGAAGGAGTCGATAGAAGGCATCTCCTAAAGGATCACAGATGGAAAGCAGCAAGAGGGAAGGACTTAGCACGTGGAGTATTTGACCACGTACCAGCCATTCTTCTAGGCATGTGAATATCCTGTGAGACAGGGTTAGGATTTTCCCCATAAGAGATGCAGAAATGGTCCCGCAGGATGAATTAACTGCCCAAGGTCCTGTGGTGGGGCGGGGAAGGGACTGGGGTGAATGCAAGGCTGCTGGCTTTTCCCAGCATTCTGTGATGCCTCTCAAGGAGGACTGCCCGGGATGCGTTCCTTGGCCTGGAGCATCTGTGCACCCTAATGGCCCCATTTCATGCACATAGCAATTTATGAAAGATTTGGAGAAACCTGGCCTTGTGGTTTTTAGCTATTGAACCCGGCTGTTCCCCCAAAGTATGGGACCAAGGAATCCTCCTGTCCTTACACCACCCCCAGTTCCCAGCAACCTTCTTGAAACTTGTTTTGTTATATAATACTTTAGGACAAAGAGAAAGCAACATTGTACCACATCTCTTTCAGCATTTATTCTGACCCTTTGCCTGGGGAACAGATTTGGTACAAAATTTTCTTTACCTTGGTTCTTTCTGTCTGACTTTACCTTTACCCTCACTTCCCCATCCCTCTTCTCCTTCAGTTTCGAAGAAGAAAGTTGACTGACTGGGACACCTAACAGGGGCTGAAATTCATGCTTGTTCCTGACCATTAAGACTGCAATAGCAGCAAAGGCTTGGGTGTTTTTGAGACGGAGGTCGCAAGGCCAGTATTGCTTAAATGGAAGGAGTCCAAGATTTAGTCAAAGCCCAGAGTCTGAAGGTCCAGCTCTAGAACCGACCAGCTGTGAGACCAACTCTGCCTCTCTGAGCCTCAGTTCATTCCTTTGTACCAAGGAAGTTGCAACAGAAAGAAGATGATGAGATCATGTTCACGAGAAGTATAAACCTACAGGGCTCTGTGCATAGTTTGATCCTACATGTGAACATCCTTCTCATCACCCCAGAGATGAGGCTACTGCCAGACTCCTGAACCGCCCAGGGACTGGGACAACTTCCCGGTGGTTCTGGAGGGCTGTTCGTGCAGCTTCAAGGTCGGCTGGCCACTCTGTCCAGCGGAGGGGAGAAGCCATTTGCTGGCCAGTGCCGCGTCTCAGAGAGCGTCTCGGAGAATTTTGATTAAGAGACCATTTCCTGAATTCAGAGGGCTTGTTTCAACAAGCAAGCATCAAAGTCAACTTGGGAAAGACAGGAATAATTAATCAGAGCCCTGTCTAGGGCTGACCAAGTGGCAGATGGATTGATAAACCTTTCAAAGGGGGAAGGTATTCCCAAGCAGGGCTGCTGCGCCTGGCTGGTTCCCTGACTGAGATTTGTGAGCACAGATAAATGTTTTCCCTGCTCACTACAAAGAGTGGGAAATCGCACGGGAGTCTAAGGGCAGGGCCACGGGGGGTGTCCTTTCATCTTCCATTGGGTGAGAGAAGAGTGGCAGAGCAGGTCCCACACACCTCCTCCCTCTCCCAACTCCAGAGCCCAGCTGCCTAGGCCATGTGTGGACCCTAAATCCACACGATCTCATCGAATCCCTAGGACAAGTCCATGTTATGACTCTTATTTTAAAGGTGAAGAAATGAGGGCTCAGAGAAGTCAAGGTGGGCAAACCTGGAACAGAACCCACCTGCTCCACCATACTGTGGGACCAAGAGGAGATGTGGGCAAAGGGAAGAGCAGAGAACCTGAGCCCATGAAAGCACATGAAAGCACACGGCACTGGAGGAGGTTTGAGTCCCAGGACTCATAAAAAAGACCAGCAACAAGACCAAACCCTGCTGAGCGCCTCTGACATGAAGTTCAAGGCTGTCACCTACTTATCTAGTAATCAATAGAGGCCAAACAGTTCCCACGCTGCACAGACCCCAGCTCCTAAAAGGTCCTATTGTATTATTCTGGAACTGTTGTGTGTGTTCAGACACCCTGTCCTATTTCCTTACTCTCCGTGTCCCGTGGCAGGGACAAGCTGCAGGGATGAGTCCTGTCTTTGGTTGGGTTTACTGCTCCATCGGCTCTCCCTGGAGGTGGGAACCAGCTACCCACTGAAAAGAGTGACGAAGCCTCTGGATTCCCCACTTTTAGCGAAGTAAATTCTAAGTTTCTTGATAAAACACCATGTAAACACAGGCCCCTGGAAGGCCCGACTGTGCACTGGGGAATCTCCACGGGTGGGGAGAGTTGGGTCACTCTCTGAAATTTGCAGTGTTCCGGGTTCAGCATGGGTCCTGGATAGGGTAATTGGCCTTACTACTCCCTTTTTCCATTGATTAATTTGTGGAAAAGCCTCAGGCATCCCTCTTGCAAAGCAAGAAATGCTATAGAGGGCGTGACTGTCTTGAGTCGCCCTTGGAAACACCTTTTCCATGGATCACCGATCAGTCCATGGGAAATACTCCGTCTCAATACCTAAAGGCTCTGTGTAATCCAGTCTTCAACGGATTATCAAGCCCTGGACATTTAGTGTTCTTGCTGGGGAAGCTGAGGGAGCAGAAAGTCCTGTTAGCAGGTGGCCCATCTTCTTTGCCTCTGACCTCAGGGACTCCTTTAGCAAGTAACCAGGAGCCTGAGAAGGACCAGGCTCAGGCCCCACATGCCACCCTCTCTGCACATCACCTGGGTCGCAGGCCCCACCAAACTTCCTTTGGGCATTTACCTGTTTACTGGAGGACATGTTGGTAAGCGTACTGATGCTGCTCGTATCTGTGACCACCATCGCAGACGGAAACCGGGAGGTGTGGGAATACTGGGGGGGTTCCTGCTTGTGAGTGTACACTGGAGAAACAGAGGGAAGACAAAGTCAAGACCACTTTGGTATGACCACACAGGCATGTACACAGCTACAGACCTACAGACCCCGCCCCCATCCCACACCATAAGTTCTTATGTCCCTAGGCAGAGAAGAGGGGGCAGGTGCTGGTGATGTTTCAGAAGGCAGCCTGATGTGGTCAAAAGAATGGCCATGTGTTTCAATTCTGGCTCCTCGATTAAGTCACGTCACCTCAATTTCCTCATCTGTCAAATGGGAATGATAGCTGTTGTAGATTGGAAAACATCACGTGGAAAGTCCTTTGTACCAAAGACACAAACAGCTTTGCACAGTGTCTTGTTGGCGGTAGTGGATGGCACTTCTGTTCTCCTGACTTTTCAGTTAAATGTTAGATGCTTAACATCAACAAATGGGCCTTAGGCATATGTGGTGCATCAGAGATTGTAAGTCAGAAAAAGTTCTAAGTAGCCAGCAAACATAAACGAGATGGCCAGCACAAGCTTATCCTATCTGCATTGACTCAAGAGCCGGGTCTTACGCAAAGCAATTACAAACTGATTAATAATTATAATTAGACATGGGTATAAATCGTTGTATAATTCTGGGTTGTTCCAGTTTGCGCTAAAATGACATCACAGGTCATATTATGATGTCACAGAAAGACGAAGGATGACAGACAAGGGGAGACTAGATGCAGATAAAACCTTTAGGAGCAGGTGACTCAGTTTTCAGTTTTTCCAGTACTTGTTTCACCAAGTCCAGAACTTTTTGACTCATGCGATTTATCCATTAGATTCATATAAAATCCAAGTCACATGACCAGCTAACAGAAGCATGGGGCTGTTTGGCCATGAGGGAGGGAGCAGACTATTCTATCCACCACAGCATCTTCTAGAGAGTGACGGGGTAAAGGTCACTGCCTGTCACTCCAGCCGGTCCTTCCAGCGGAGGGAGGCTGACTGCTGCCTGGTCCTGGGGCCCCCATCTGGGCCTCTGCAGTTCACAGGTACTAGGGACCACTCTCTGACAGTCCCACCTGGGCCTGGCAGGGGACAGCGACAAGCAGGGGCATATTATCAGGTCCTGAACAGAAAGGAAAGTGGGTATGGACGGTCCTAGACTCTGCTACAGGTTATGGCAGATTTTTCCAGAAGCCACATAAAAAAATGTGATTGGAATGTGAGATGGTGCTTGGAAACCAGCTCTGCAGGCCTGAGGAGGGGAGAGTGCCCCGAGGACAGAAGAAGGGTGAGCTGTGCAGCCAGGGGAGAAACAAAAACCATCTTCCCCATTCCTGCCTCCTATTAAAAACTCCCTTAATAAATCATCACCTGCATTTCTGTAACTCTTGTGTTCACCAGATACAGGTCAGACCTAGTCTTATTTCATCTCCATAATCGCTTTCCATAATCACTCTCCATTATTTATCTCATCTCCATAACCTCTCTACATTCCATTTTATGGATGAGGAAATTGAGGCTCAGAATGGCTAAGAAACTCTACCAACGGCTACCAGCTGGTAAGCCTCAGAGGCAGGATTTAAATCCTATGTTTGTCTGACTCCAAGATGATCACTCTATTCCAGAGACTTCTCGGGTGTTCCTCTGGGACCCTGCCAAACTTACAGGCCAGGGGCTGTATCCTGATCTGGCCAGAGGGCTGGCTGTGGGCCTGGAGCTCAGGACAGAGGGCGGGGATACAGTGGCTGGAGTGGGTGGGAACTAACTGGTTGAAAGACAGGATATGAGAAATAGTTTGGGGGTTGGGGGGGGGCGGGTAACGGCAGAAGCACTACTATTTTTTTGTTTTTTTTTTTTTAAGATTTTATTTATTTGACAGACAGAGATCTCAAGCAGGCAGAGAGCCCGGCAGAGAGAAACGAGGAAGCAGGCTCCCCACTGAGCAGAGAGCCCGATGCGGGGCTCGATCCTAGGACCCTGGGACCAAGACCTAAGCCGAAGGCAGAGGCCTTAACCCACTGAGCCACCCAGGCACCCCAGCACTACTATTCTTTATCCAAGATGGCAAGGAGGTGGTATTGTCCATCTATGTCCGTGGTTCTTGATTAGAGATGTCTGAGGTCTGTCAACGGGACAGCATGGGGATTCTAGAAGATTCTTCAGTTTCAGAGAACACAAACTGCATGCTTACTCTTGTCATTTGGTAATGACTACCTGGAATTTTAGATTGAAAGGGCTAAGCTGAGGCTCATGGGGAAAAGGCTCTGTGGTTGCCTAGCAAGATCGTCCATGGGTGCCAACCCTGCTCTCTATCTCCAGCTCCCCTTTACACGTAGGTTCAACTGTCCTCTTCAAACCTCCCCCAGGAGTCATGGGGGTAGAGAGTAGGTCTAGGAAAGGCACAGACCACACAAGGGTCATGTTGAGGAACTGTCTGGGTTGATAACAGGTAGGGAAAAGTGACCAAATCAATTCACTTCCAAGCAAGTACGGATCCAGAGAGGGCAGAGGTGGGCTGCGTAGGGCCCTTGGTGGTGCCCGCCCCACTCCCCCAGCTCCCCCGCCACTCCGCCCCATGTTCTTACTGTGGGAGTTCTGCAGCTGCGTGACGGCTGCCATGAAGGGCTGTTGGGTCATGTGGCTGCTGGGGCTCTGCTGCATGAGGGGCTGCTGGTGAGGGCTGTGCAGCTGCTGGGAGAACTGGACAGGCTGCAGGGCCGCCAGACTGCTGGCCACACTGTTGATGACAGGGACGCTCTGTGCTTGGGAGGTGTTGAGGCCTGTGGGAGCAAGAGGGAAAGATCAGAGGTGGCTTCAGGGATGCGGAGAGGCGAGTGCCCTGGCATGGTCACCGACAGAGTCCTGCCATGTGCCTGGCACGGCTGGGCTTCGCGTGAGAGATTGCCTGGGAAATGGTTTTATAGATCCATTCTGCAGACAAAGAAACTGAGGCTTGGAGAGACGGATTGTTCCCTCACATTCCACAGTGAGCTGTGGATGGAATTGGGCTTACACAGATCCGAGGCCTGAGAGTCGTCCTCCCAAACTTGGCTCCCTTGAGGTTGCCAGGACCCTGGGAAGGCGGTCTCTAACTGGCCAGCTCCCTCCAGACCTGACTCTGAGAGGCCTACGTGGGTGCCCTGAGGGTAGCTTAGTGTGCCACTCAAAGGCACAGGTTACTGCCCAGACTTGTCTGCCCAGCAGGGGGCAGGAGTGTTCAGGAACTCACATTTTGATTAAAAAACCCAAACCAAAACTGAAAAACCACCACCACCACCAACAACAACAACCTGCACTGTCCTAGGAGTACGAAGCCAGAAGACCGTCATTTAGCGAACCGGTGCAAAGACCCTGGCAGAGGTCAGATGCTCCTTCTCTTCACTGTAGCAGAGACGGGGGGAAATACCAGACCTCAGCCCGTCTGTGAAGTGGAAGGATTTTATCTGGCGGCACAGAGCTCGTGGCATCAAAAGGTCCAGGTAGTGGGAAGAGGAAGTCGCAAGTTAAAGGCTGGCCGTTTATAGGGGCTCTTGCCATCTTTCTGCTCTGGAGGTGTCAGGCCTCTGTGGTCCTGTTCTGTGTCTATATCCTCTGCAGAACTGGGGCCAGCGCTGCAGAGACTGGGTCCCTGGTCCACCCCGCCCCCCCGCCACTCCATGTGCTCCTTGGGCGGGAATCTGGGGGAGACAGCCTAGCCAGGGTGGGAGTGGTGATGAGAGGATCGGGGCAAGATACCCCGATCTCTTTCCTGGGGCTGCCAATGTTCCTTTGACTTTGCTTTCTGTGAAATGGAGGGCAGGATGGGATGAAGAGAAAAATCCAGAAAAAAGGTCTCTTTCAGGCAAGTGTGGAAGCGACACCTGGAGGGCCTTTCCTGAAATGGAGAGGGTTCTAGAAGCGGGTTTGTGGGAAGTCCTCCATGGAGATAGCAGGAATACCTCAGCTGGTGATTACTCAGGGCTTTAGCTGATACTGTTATCAGAAACCTAAAAGGTGAGGACCCCTGAGCAGAAGTAAAGGGAGAATAAGCCCCCTCCTGGGTCTTCTGGGGAGGGGGGCTGGGGCCGGGTCCTCTAATCCCATACAGACTAGCACTATCTCCCATTCCCTAGGGGCTCAGGTACCCAAGCCCCAGTCTCACCTGATATCCTGATATATCCTGTTTCCCTCTCCTACCTTCCCCTGGGGTCTCCTGGGAGGCCCCACGGACTTGCTATCCTCCCAGGCTTATTACTGCTGCTCTTTTGGGAAATCTCTGCCCAGAAAAGCCAATTATCCTGTTGGGAGTGGATGACATTTGAGGGCACAGTTCTAAAACCTGCCTGTGCTTTAGAATCATCTGGGGGAGCTCTTTAAGAAATATACATTCCTCTGCCTCACCCAGGACTTAATGAGTCAGAGCCTTCAGAGGTGAGGCCCAGGAATCTTATTTTCAACACAGTCTGTGATCCTGCTGTGTGCCTCAATTCCAGGATCGAGAGCCACTGATGTCATTCTAGCTCCCACGGAGTGTGACTCTTGGCCTTTTCACCTGTTTTCTGGGCACTGGTTCCTGCCTGAGAGGCACGTTGTCCATCCAGTGGATGAATAGAGAATGGGGGGTTGGCAATGCCAACCAAGTACTTTGTTACCACTTCTGCCCAGGGCAGGACCCTCAGACTCAATGGGACAAGAGCTGGCCACAGGAGGACACCAGCAAGCAAGTCTTCAGCCTGTTACTCCACTGGCTAGGACCACGAGTTTCAGACAAGTTTTCTGGGGATCCTCGCCATTCTTCATTACCCCACCCCCCAAGTCCAAGCACACACCTGCACATGCACCATGAACACACTTCCAAGGCCAATGTATACTCTGCAGATTAAGGATACAGCAAGATGGCAGAGAAGTCTGGGTGGAAGAAATCAGGAGGAACAAAGTTGAAAAAATATGGAATAGCTTCTGGGAAAATTTTAGTTCAGAGAGTGCCTAAGAAAATATTAAGGATTGTGTGTCAGCCGAAGCTTGATGTGGGAGGAAAGAAAGTAAGTGGGATGGTTTGTGTATCTTTTCAGTTGTGGAAATTAAGAGGTGATAAAAAGAGCTTAGACATGGGTCGTTTAACCAAATCTTCTAGAAGGCAAGTAAGCTGGTTTTAGGTATCCTAGCTCACTCTCAAACCCTGCTGTTAGTATGGTTACCACATTCCTATGAAAAGGCAGTGAGTTTAAAAATTTTTTATTTTGTCAGTTCTCTAAAAGCTTCTCTAGTCCCATTTCTCTCTGCAAAAACAAAAAACAAAAACAAAACAACTGCATTTGCTATTTCAATTCCTGAGCAGCTGAGGACATGCTCAGTAAAGCTGGATGCCTGCCATGGGTCTAGCCCAGTTCTACCCTCCAACAGCACATGAGCCACTCTCCGCAGAAGTGATCTGAGTAGCCACCTTGGCTATAGCTGACTTAGAGAGGAGAGAGAGAGAGGAGGAAAAGGCAGGAACAAAGTAAAGAAGTGCAGGCACTCGATATAGGGAAGCCACAAGGACAAGGGGATGATATTAGCAGAGAGAAGGAGAGCAATGCACCATTCAATCTCTCCCGAGACTTCTTGGGAAGACTTCCCAGGGTCAGGGTGATGACTTGGCCCGTGCTGCCATGATGGAAGCCGGAAACAAACTGACTACTCATCAGCATTAGAATTCTGAGAGCGGCATGCGACCCCCCTCAGCCTTTCCATGCCCTGATCTGGTGCACCCGTGAGGGGCTAGAGGTTCCTTGTACAAGAGCCCCCTAGAGCTGGAAGGACCAGATCCATGCCCCATCTTCCGGTATGTTTCTCCTTGAAGGATCAGAGATGCTCCTACAGTTTCCCTTGGGAGTTTTCAATGTATTTTCACCACTGGCCAAAGAGCTGTCCCATGACCACATCAAATTCCCTGTTTAGAAGGAAGCCCATCATTGCTCCATCTTCGCCAGCACAAAGAAACATCAGCATCACTTCCTGGAATATCTACCACATCCTTACAGGTAGAAATGAACACGAGACAAAAGTACAAGCTCTAATATTACATACTCACATTTGCAGATTTACAAGCATGTCTCTATGCACTGTTATTGGATCACCTCAGCAACCCATTTTACAGATGAGGAAACTGAGCCTCATTAAGGTTAATGATTTGCCCCAGGATGCACAGCTGGTGAGCTGTGACCCAGATTCAGTGTGACTCCATTGTTCCTCTTTCTTTAGGCTAAACAGTCCAAATATTGTTGAGGAGAGAGATAAGGAACTAAACATAAGCAGAATCAAAATCGACAAGCAGTGGGTGAGTTTGAAGGGAGCTTTTTATAAACCTTTTTAAAAAATCAGATTGACTTACTTTCCACCCTTCTTCTCCCTTCCCCCTAGGTTTTGTGACCAAGAACGGAGCTTACTTTGTGCAATGGCCATGACTCCGGAGAGGGGGGTCATGATGAGGTTTTGAGATTGCTGGGGATTATGGTGGGACAGGCTGTGGATATTCGTCAAGGTGCTGACAGGGGGCAAACCACCTCCGGAGACGGAGATCTGCTGGAGAGAAGAAACAAGAGCAAAGTGAGTGGGACCGGGACTGCAAAGACCAGTATCCAAAATGACATGGCTCAGTAAGTCCTCGGGACAGCTAATTCACTCACTCATTCATTCATTCATTCACTCGCTCACTCATTCATTCACCCGCACTCTCATTCATCACTCATTCACTCACACACTCATTCATTCACTCACTCATTCACTTACTCACACACTCTTTCTTTCTCTTACTCACACACACTCATTCACTCACTCATTCACTTACTCACACTCTTTCATTCATTCACTCACTCACACTCATTCATTCATTCATTCATTCATTCATTCAAACAATTATGAAGCATACACTGAGGCGCAGGCACAATTCTAGGTGCTAAAGACCAAGAAGCAAAACACACAACCCGACCCTTATGGTGCTTTTGTCTGTTGACTACTTTGAGTTACCTGCCTGCCTTAGGGATTCTTCTGCTCCCGGGTATTGTGGGACTGTGGCTTGCTCAATTTGGAAGTATCCTCTGTTCTGCTCCATGCTGTCTCTCTTACTGGTGCTAAAGACATGTGATTGCTGAAAGTAACGACTGAAATCTGCCTGAGTGAGAGTGGATTAGGGACTAGGCAGAAGCGCCAGAAAGCTCTCACCATTACAGACTCCACTAAGTACCACTCATACATTAACAGACAAACTTCACTGTGGTTCCGTGAGGCAGAAACTTCACCGTAGATCTGTATCAGGTAGATACAGTATCAGATAGACATATCACTGTTTCACAGAGGAGATATGTAGGTTGCCTAAGATCCAATAACCCAGCAAGTAAGTGGTATTCAAACCCAGGTCTGCCTGACTCTGGAAGTCAAGTCCTTACCTTTTTTTTTTTTTTTAAAGATTTATTTATTTATTTATTTGACAGACGGATCACAAGTAGGCAGAGAGGCAGGCAGAGAGAGAGAGGAGGAAGCAGGCTCCCTGCTGAGCAGAGAGCCCAATGTGGGGCTCGATCCCAGCACCCTGGGAACATGACCTGAGCCGAAGGCAGAGGCTTTAACCCACTGAGCCACCCAGGCACCCAAGTCCTTACCTTTTACAGAGGACCTTTCCTTACCCCGCTCCTGCCATTACTCCTAAGGGTTGAGGGAGATCAGCCATCATTGTGCTTTTCTCCCTTTTCTGAATCTCCACTATCCATGAACAATTTTTATTTTTTTGGTCAAGGAGCTGCTGTCTTAATGACAAAGCTACTAAATGATAAGCCCTGGGCCCCAAGGGCCCCCATTCTGTGGCAGCATTATATTTTAATGACAGATGAGCAAGAGAAAGCTACTAATTTTAAAGGTTTACTACGCACATGGCCACTTTGCAACCTTTCACTGGGGATCAAATACTTTTATTTATTCCTTATAGTGTCTTTTCCTTATTGATTTTCCTCACTTTTCCAAGGTATGAAGGCATCATGAGCCCACATGCTGATAGGGTCTCTTCCTTGCTAGTACTAATATGTGTACAGGTCTTATTACATTGGTTAGAATTTTCTAAACAGTATTAAACAACTGTCATAAATGTGCTTGTTTTGATTCTGATGTTTTCCAAAATGCTTCCAAAGGTTCCCCACTAATTATAAGAATTTATCAATTTTACACACACACACACACACACCTGCAGATGCACACAAGCACATAGTTTGTTTGTTTGTTTGTTTTTGGTGACAAAGTAGTTTACTATTTATAGTTTTAATAATTTCTAAAATTATTTTTAAGAAAGGATGTCTCGGGCCACCTGGCTGGCTCAGTCGGTAGAGCATGTGACTCTTGATCTCGGGGTTGTAAATTCAAACCCCACACTGGGTATAGAGATTACTTAAAAATAAAGTCTTAGAAAGAAAGAAAGAAAGAAAAGAGGGGGGAGGGAAGAAGAAGGGAGAGAGATGTCTCCTGACATTCTGAACTACTCTAGACATTCTTGATGGTATCAGGACTACTTGGAGATACTTTAGGGTTAGAGTATAGACATTCATGTCTGAGTAGTCCTGTTGCCCTTCTTCTGGAGTTTGTCAAACAATAGGTCTCATGCCAGCACCTGGGTAAGACACTATCTCCCGCCCTGACCTTCTGGTCAACCCCATAGCTTCCAAGGTTAATTTGAAAAAGAAAGAAAGAAAAAAACCAAACGGGTTTGTTTGTGTTTTTTTAAAAATGGGCATCAAGAAGTCAGTTGGGGTTGGAGGGGGGGAGGTGTCACGTGACCAAGAAGGAATTCTGACCACATCAAACAAGAGAGAACCAGCCTGTTCACTGGGCTTGTTTTTCAAAATGTCACAGCCATTAAAAAAAGAAAAGAAAAGAAAAGAAATCAGTAACCTGCCTTCAGACTTTGGGTAACGTAGTCTTTTGGAGAAAATCAATGAAGTGACAGTAATCTCTGCTGTTTCAATGTTTGATTTTAATGGTGAAAGAGAAACACAGATGCCAACCATGGCTTTAGAGTTTGTCAGGTGCTTGCACTGATTGTCCCCAACAGATAATGACACAAGTAAGGAGGGCATTCTCACCACTGCCCCTACGTTACCAATTAAGAGACTGATCCTCCCAACAGTGGACAGACCAGCTCTGCGTCACTTGACTAGTCAGTGAGGAAGCCAGAATTCACACTCAGTTTTGCTAGAGTTCAAATCCCTTCCACTTACTATTTTTGGGTAACCTTGGTCAAGTTCCTTCCCACTCTAAAATGCAACCAGTATTTTCTACTTGCCTCCAGAACTGAAGGAAGCCAGGGGCTGCCTTCATGATTCTTACATGATAATTCGCTGTGTCTGAATTACATGAATGCTGCCATTTGCAGTTCGCCTACACTAAGTGCTTTACTGTGTACAACCTACAAGGTTGGTGTTATTACCCCCACATTGCAGACATGGAAACAGAGGTTGAGAGAAGTTCAGAAATGTGCTCAAGTCATGTTGGTGTTGAAAGCAGGCCATCCGCCTCTAAGGCCTGAGCTTTGATACTGGGAAAGTATCCAGTATGTGTGTTTTAATTTTTATCATCATCATCATCATCATTATTATTATTATTAAGTAAACTCCATGCCCAATGTGGGGCTCAAACTCATGACCCCAAGATCAAGAGCACATGTCCTACCGACTGAGCCAGCCAGAAGCCCCAGTATGTGCTTGTTTGTTTAAGATTTTTATTTATTTATTTGAGAAAGAGAAAGCATGAGTCAGAGGAGAAGTGGAGGGCAAGCAGACTCTGTGTGAGCACAAAACCCGACAAAGGGCTTGATCCCACGACCCCAAGATCATGACTTGAGCTGAAACCAAGAATCAGACACTCAACCAACTGAGCCTCCCAGGTGCCACAGTAGGTGCTTTTAAAACAACAACAACAACAACACAATGTTCAACACACACAAACTGCAACCCTAAATCAGGCCAGCTTTTTGCCTATGCCCTTGGGTGCAGGAGAGGGAACAGACAGTGCAAAGGAAAGCTCACGTGGACCAGCAGTATTTCCAAAACTGATCCCCGGGGGAAGATTTTGAATTCACACCCTAGTGAACGTCAGTACACAAGAGACTGCCACTCCTCGCCTGGGGCTTACCCAAAGAACTGCAGTGCTACAAGCCATCCTCACACCAATCCCACCATGCAGGCATGATTGCCCCCCATGTTACAGATGAGGAAGCGGAAGTTAAGCAACTTCCATCCTATCACTGATAAACAACCAAGCCCAGGACGTGGACACACGGGTTCCCTTGCCTGCGTTATTTTTAACCATATTCCACTCCTGCCTTGGTGGACCACATTCTGGGATGGACCTGTTACATATTAACAGAAAACAGATTCTTGCATTTGGGCATCCAGTAACAGTGACATAACATGTAAGCCAGGGTGTTGGAGACTAGCAAAAAGCCGGTCCCCGCAAACCAGCTTCCAGGTGTTTGCTAACGTTGAGGTGTGCTCTCTTGGTCAATCATCAATCCAGTAACACGCTGCCCATTAGGGCACTGCTGAGCAGAACAGGAAGCAAAAAGCCTGTCTGCAGCAGCCCCGGCTTGGGGTGAGGCCACTTGTCTCTGAGGAGAAAGAGCCGGAGGGTCCAAAGGGAAACCCCAAGGACCTTCAAGCGAGAGGAGTGGAGACTTGGAGGGTTTCATGGGCTATGTCTCCCATAAACCCCCCTTCTCCGGAGCAGCTTGGGTGATCCTTACCCCTAACCTGTTTGGGTGTCCAAGTGACTCACAGAAACTTGCCCGTGCCTCTCTCGTTTGCACAGACTGCTACCAGGGGAGAGCAGCGCGTCTGCACAGACCACGACCCAGGCTAGCTCTCCCCTTGGAAACTACATGCTGTTTTTCCCTCCAGGGAGCTGGGGACTAAGTCACCTGTGACTCACCATTCCTGTGTTGCCTACACAGTACACACACGTCAAGGTCTGAAATGGCATCTGCTCCCCGTCCCCGTCCCCCCAGTCCCCTCCCCACCGCTCCAGCCCCCACCTGCCTCTGGATCAGACACCTTGAGGGAATGTGTGCAGCTCCGCCTTGAGCGTGGAAGCCGGGAACCAGCAGCTCCTCCCCCACCGAAACACAGAGCGTGACCCAAAGAATAAAGTTTTCCATTTCCTGCCCTTACCGGTGTCGTAATGCCTGTCTCTCTCACTAGCCGTGCTCCCCTGCCCTTGTGTGGCTGGAGAGTGAGAGCCTTGTCAATTCAAAGAGTCTATTCCTCACCGAGTGTGCTAAACTTAAATCTGGGTGTGGGCTGTGGGTATGGCCATAGAAAGCTTCATTTAGAGAGAGGGACACAGACATCCACATCACACCACCACGGCGTTTCTCAACTCTATGACATGGTGCGGAGTCTTAACTTGTTAGCATACTTGCTCCCCCAAGCTACCGTATTGTTATCACCCCCATTTTATAGCTGAGAAAGAAAGAAGAGTTCAGTAACCCGCCCAAGGCTACTCAGCTATTAAGTGCGGGAGCTGGGATTTGAACCCTGGTCCCTGGAACTTCAAAGTCGGTGTTTCTCAATGGGCAAGCACTGCCCCACCCCACCATTCTGTGCTGTGCTCTTCCGTGAGGTACATCAGATGTCCCAGCTCAAGAAGCTTCCCTCCATCCCTCCTGCCCGCTAAATCCCGACTCAGTTTCTCTCTATGCCAGCACCAGGGGGCGGTGAAGAGAAAGAGGGGGCTTGTTTCCAAGTGAAGTCCTCTCTGAGGTGAAAAGACTGGCTTTGGAGGCCTTGGTGGGGGGTGGGTAAAAATGAACATTTTATCAATGCAAATGTCTTTGGCGGGCCCCAAAACAAACAGGGTCCCACCCGGCTTGCTCCTTTATGAGGCATTCAATCAATAAAACGAGAGCAGAACTCTGTCAGATTTATTGGCTAGGTTCAAACCGAACACCTCTTCCACCCGCCAAAGGCTGGGTCACCAGTCCTACCTTTCCGTTCCAACTCTGGACAGCCCCCATTTTCCCCGAAGGGGCTACAATGGCTCATTGTTTGAGGCAGGCCTTGTGAGAAGTTGTGTTTGTTTTGCCTCTTATCTTATCAGCTCCAGAGCTACAATGGCCCAGGTGTACTCACCATTTTACCATCAGGTGAGAGGAGATTGTGGCCAGGGTCCAGACTGGCGGGAGAGACTTGCTGTAAAACGGACTGGCTGGTCACCATGGCGCTGTTGCCATGGTGGCTGATTGTTGAGGCGGAAGTGACCTCACTGTTCCCCGGCTGGCTGTAGCGGACGCCTGCAAAACAAGACGGACCCCACAGCAGCCGTGAGTGCCCCCAGGGCCTTGGAACACAGACTCGGCTCCCCTTGTTGGCAAGGGTGGACGCCAAGAAGGCCAAGTAGCCTTCTCCTCCCCCGTCTGCCCACAAGAAACACTGGCCATCTTTCTCTAGGGTAGAGGTGGCGTGGGCTTGACTTCAAATTCCAGAATGTAAGCTCCACGAGGGCAGGGCGTTTTTGTCTGGTTTGTTTTGTTCATGGTGGTATCCCTAGTGTCTTGTCACTTGGTGACCACTCAATACATACCTGTCAGAAGAAAGAAGGAAGGAAAGAAGGGAGGGAAGGAGGGAGGAAGGGAGGGAGGGAAGGAGCAAGGAAGGAACTCAAATGCATGAGAGGATTCCCCTCGTTGTTGCTTTAGCATAATTGTTTCAGGATTTAGGTGCTGAGATTGGCCTTCTCTTCCTGGTAAGAGTATTTCTTTTACTCTTCAAAATGCCTTCTAGGAATTTTTCCCCGGCACTCATGGCAATGTGGGGCCTGCAAAGTATCAGCAGACCCATTCTACAGAGAGGCACTTGCCCAGGGACCCCTGCAGGAGCCATAGCGGAAGGCATCCATCTCTGCACACCATGGTTTTGGCTGAGACTGAGAGGCCCCCGAGGGGACACGGGCGGAGCAGGACAGGGATGTGGGGCTGCGGCTGGGAGTCTTGGGCTCTGTAACTCACATTCCTCTGATGGGGTCCCATCTGGCTGACTTCCAGGGCCCAGGGGAAGGTGCAGCCACCAGGAGGTGGGGCAGGGAGCACATCCTGGCAGGACGTGGATGATTAGTCTGCAAGGGAGGGGAGAACCAAGCATGCTTATAGCCTCCCTGCTCTGACCCTCCCTCTTGCTCAGGAACCAAAACAGAGGTCTGCGCTCAGGAAGGCAAAAGTGCTGCGCAGAGGTGGCCTACAGAAGGAAGCAGAAAAGGGGTGGGGGGGGGCAAAGAACCTGGGCCCAGTTTGCAGGGTCAAAGTCTCTCTGGATGTGCCCATGAGACAGCCAAAGACAAAGCTGGGGGGCTCTGGGACATCTCACCTAAGCTCAAAGCTGATGAAGATCATGTACTTGTTTTGCACTTTGGATTCAACAAAAAGGTTTGAGGGACCCTGGGTCTACCTGCAAGGTAGGGAGATGGAATGCTCTCGGTGTGCCATTGCTTGGAGAGGTGGGCCAACTGTCTGGCTGCAATTCTCCGTTTGCCAGCTTTCCCCATATTAACTCTGACTGTATCAAGGACACTGGTTCTGTTGGTCTGTTTCCTGCTGCCCTCCTTCCTGCTCCCCCAGGGCCCCACCCTCCCGAGGAGGCTACAAAGCTCCCCCCACCCCCACAGGAGCCTCCAAATCACTAACACGAAGCTTGCCAAAAGGAGACCCAAGCCAGTTTTCCTGACACCATCCAAAGGACGTTACCCAAGGCTGATATGACCTAGAGCCATAGGGGACTAGGAAGAAAACAAACAAATGCTAAGGCGGGCTTCCAACCTTCAAAAGCAATCTGCCTGACTCTGAGCGGCTTACTGTGTGCTCTGCGGACTTCTTCTATGGGTGGTTGTCCCCATCCTTTGATGCATGGGGCTGCTGGTGGGGGTGGCAGTGGGACAGCATTGGAATTTGATGGTTATTGGTCTAGGGCACTCCACTTTGGGGGGAACAGGAGCCATAACGTTAAAAGGAGGAAAGGCTTCCCTGCCTCCAAAGCAGCACCCCTTGCCTGGTCCTGCCCATGTCCCCCCACAGCCACCTGCAGCCCTGAAGTCTCCTATTTACGACTCTCTACTCTGCCCCACTGGGTCACATTAGGTTCTTTTTCTCCACTCACATTTGCCACTGGGCTCCTGGCAGGGTGTGTCCCAATAGCTCCTACTGCTATTACGCAGAAGAAGAAAGATATAGGCCTTGTGAGCTCAGGAGCCAGAGCAGATCCAATGGAAAAGAGGGAGGCAGGTTTTCCATCAGCAAGAGAAAGAGATTTCTGACAAGGAGGGACAGTGAGAAGACTGTGGGCTCAGGAGCTAGAGAAACTCGGGCTTGATTCCTGAATTTGCTCTTTGGAGATGATCTTGGGAAAATGACTTTTCTGTCTGTGCCACAGCCTCGTCTCATATGATGGAGGAAACATATCCTTAACACAGTGATCTCGAGATAGGAGAAAATATCTGTAAGTCTCCTAGCCTAATGCTAAAAAGGGGTAACTATAGGCGGGGAGGGGGCTAGTATGGAGAAGGACCCCAAGGCACCTGTCCTAAGACTCTGGAATTCTAGACAACCCAGGGCAGGTTCTAAGCACCCAGTGGAATGACCTGTCCCTGGAGAAGGGCTACCAAAGGATCCTTCCCTGCAGAAGCCCGGAGGTTTTGCTCTGGAAGCAACCTGGGAGGCAGACCTGGCCTCTGCCGCTCTCATTCTTTCCTTCTGGAGGGACTGGACTTCACCCTGTTTTCTCCTGCTTTCTCTGACTCCCAGGCCAGCTATTTACCTCCCCAAGATGCTCTGCTCCGGAGAGAGAGGTGATAACGCTGGGAGTCAGGTGTGTGTTCACCTCCCAGCCTGTCCCCATCATCGATTCAGCCTCAAGTCAAACAGACTCCGGTTTTAGCCTATTTAATTTGGCTGAAGGAAGAGGGCCAGTCCTCTGATGATCAAATATGGGTCACGGAGAGGCTTCTCCCCTACCGCAGGCTACATAATTATTTATTTAAAAATAATTAACCAAGGAGATCCACAGGAAACAAAAGCCTCCTTTTAGGAAGGAGCCTGGCAGAAGGGTGTCGAGAGCCATTTGTTAGAACCCTAGCAATGTAGCCCAAGGCTGACATGGTTTTTAAACCTCGTTTTCTCCCCCAGCAGAACTTCATTCTAGGAGAAATGTCAAGGTGGGGCTGTTGTGTTAAAAGACTGGTGGGCCTCGACCTCTGGCTAAGGGGGAGCATCGGGAGGGAGTTAGGGGATCCCTGTTTGATCCCAGCTCTGCCTTCAGTGTATTGGGGGAACCCCAGCTTCCTTATCTCTGAGCCCACTGGGAGAGGGGGCTGCTATTGCCCCCCGAGTGTGGTGGGAGTGAGGCAGGGGGCTGCTCGCCCATTCCAGATTCACCTGTGACCTTTCCGACCGGTGCTCCTCTCCCCAGGAGTCTGGGAATCACTCTGGGCCCAGAGAAGGTGGCTCGGAGATCAGGCAGCCGCCTGAAAGGGGGTGTGGAGGGGGAAGGTGTATCACAAGGTATCTGCTGGCGATGCACCAGGAATAGTGTTCTCGTTGGAGGAAGGAGAGGCCAGGTCCTTGGGTATTTCACAAACCCAGAAGAGCGCTTCAAAGGAGGAGGAGCGTTGCAACCCCGCAACCTGGGTTGAAATCCTGGTTCTACCACACATGCGCTGTGTGACCTTGGGGAAGTAACTGAACCTCCCTGAGCTTGTTTCTTTGCTGTTTAACAGTCTCTGCCCCTTAGGTCATTGGGAAAACGAATGACCTTAAGAGATGTGAAAGTCCCCAGAACCTGCCTAGCACATAACAGTTGCTCAAGATACCTCAGCTCCTTCTACCTTGGGACCATCTTTGTCTAAAAGACGTTTTCAGGAAGGTTGAGATCACAAAACTTGACTGAGACCCTGTTACGGGCCAGGTACTGCACTAGGGCAGTGGAATGGCCTCTCCCCTTCTTCCTTTACTCCCATGAACTCTGAACGGGAATATACCACCAGGGCTCTGGTTTAATACTGACTGACTGAAGATGCTGCGTCAATAGCCCCAGAGGTCCCCAGAGGTCCCCAGAGCAGACAGACAATGCCAGAAGGTGATCCTCTACCTTGCACTCACTTCCCATCTCAAGGCACTCACTGGCCACATCCCCACTGCTGGTCCTAGGAACCACAGCACCTTGTATCCAGCAGCCAAAGTCCTCCCAGCTAGAATCCAGAGCCATCCCTGATGTCCTAGGGAGGAGCTGACCTACTTCACCTGTTCTAGGCCTCAGGATCATGGGTGTGGGGCTCTTTCTAAATTCCTGACGGCATGTGGGACAGAGACAACGCATCCGGTTTCTATGCAATAACTGGTCAGAAGTATCAAGGCATGAACGGAACTCATGGTTCCAGAAGCCAGCATCTTCACGCTCGGGTTCCTGTGCCAGCAGCCTCCTCCAGGGCACTCTTCACTTTGGTGCGGCCTGGGATTTCTTTCCAAAACAAACTCGTACCATGTCATTGCCCTGTTTGGAAATCCAGCATGGCCCCTCACTGCCTTCTGGAAAAGCCACAACAGCAAAGACTGGCAGAATCAGGCCATTGGGACTCCAAGCCCCTTGGCTGTAGCCTCTCACACAACGCCCCCATACAGCCGTATCAGAGCACCTGCTGTCTGTCACGTTGGCCTGTTCACCCCCTGCCTCCATGCCTTTGCTTCCACTGTTCCCTCTGCTGGGAAAGCTCTTCCCTTCTCCATGTCACATCTTTTTTTTTAAGAGGGCTTAATGTCACCACCTCTGTCAAGCTCTCCTTGATTCATCTTGGTAGTTACCTGCTTTGCCCTTTGCATTTTACATGCAGTTGAGACCCTTACAGCAGGAGTCCGTCCCCTGGCACCATAATGTTCCTTTGACAGGGTACTTCTCTCTCCCTCTTAAAGGAAGGGATGGCTATTTACTCACTGTGGCATCCTCAGAGCCTCACAGAGGGCCTGGGACTGTGACTATTTACTGAAAGAAGGAATGAGCCCTCAGCTGCTTTGAGCAGGCATGCCCCAGGACAAGAGAGCATCCCTTCTGGAGGAAGGAGAAAATGCAGTCAGTCCCAAGGCAATGCTGGTGTTAAAAGCGTGCATCTGTTCCAATTCTATTGATACATTATGGAATAATCTGAATGCAACGTGAATTTCCCATTTGAGGAATCCAGAAACCTGCACCCACAGGAGCGGAGCCACAGGGGAAAACACTGAACACATTAGTGTGCACATGCACACGCAGACACACACACCCCCTTCAAGCCTCTACCAGCTACCAGCAGTTCCCTGCATGGGCTATCGGCCACCTGTGGAGTTAGAACTTTCCCTCCGATTTCCGACACTCCTCCGCCCACCACCTCACGGGAACTCACAGGCTGAGGCCCTTGTGACACCTTCCCTATGCAAACTTTAGGGCTCTTTCAAGGAAAAATGCCATATACTGTTGCACTGAAACACTTCCTAACCAGTTCACAGGGGTAAAACTCTGCTCATCTTTTTATTAGATTCTTACCTCTTCAAAGGGTGTCACTGGAGAAGTTTTGAGTAGTGTGCCCTTAACCCCATTCCCCCCCAACCCATAAACCCCATGGTTTATGCGTGACTTTACAGAGCACTGTGGTTTTTCTGATGTCAACGTCAGCTTCTACAGAACTGGCCATGGACCTGTGTTTGAGGCCAGACACAACTGCCTTGCAGGAGGACCTGGGAGAGGACCCATTTAGGGTGTAATTAACCACAAGGACTTTTCAGAAACCTGTGCTTCAGGGGGCGAGAACTACAGCTCTCGAAGAGCTTCTAAAAACAGCCGGAATGCCACAATTCCAGAAATCAACAGGCCATCAGCATCGAGACACTTGAGACAAATTCTCTCTGTCTCTCTGCCTTGATGATCCTGGGCCGGTCAACTTGGGTATCTTGGCATTCTTCTCTACAAGATGGCCACATGGATCCTCCTTCCTCAGAAGCCAGAATAATGAGTGAGTAAAATACGGCGAGAGAAGCACCGGGTTTTCCGGGGAGAGAAAAAGCTGGGCAAACAGAAGAGCCATGTCAGCCAGGGAAACATGACCAGAATTGTTCTTTTATAGGAAGTGGGGGGAAGAAGGAGGTGGGGCCTCCTGGGTTTGCCCTGGCGTGGCCTCTGGCACTGAAGCCAGGGGCCCCATTTTCCTGGGGTCTGTGAGTTGTACCCAGAATCTGGTGGGATGCCTTTCACCCTTGACATTTCCAAGCCAATCTCCCATCCCTGATAATGTAGGAATGTTCCTCCAACCAATGGACCTTTGCCAGCACGAACGAGCGTCCCAGCCACCAACAGAGTAAACATTACTCAACGGGCCAGGGCTCTGTCACACACATTCTTCCCGTGTGTTTCTAACCTCATGCAGAGCACAGCCCAACCCTGTTGGGTCGAGAAACTGGGAACTTAAGCCCAGGCAAGAGGGAGCGTGTGAAGGAGAAAAGGAAACAACCCTGTCCATCAATTATGGGCAGACAGAGCTGTCTTTGCTATGACGCCAGAACTCAGGGCCGGGGAGGGGGCCAGGAGGAATGAGGCCCGTCCTGATGGGGGCCCGGTAATGTGTCCACAGCAATCCACTCCCCCTTTTCCCACAGAGGAGTCACTTTCTTGAGGAAAGAGTCAGAGACACACATGATTCCATCTTGGGAACTTCTGAGACGCTCATCTGGGATAAAAAAGGGCGCACCGTTCCCTGGTGTGTGACTAGGAACTCCAGCAACGAGAGCTTTCCACACAGGAGACAGCCCTGCTGCCTCAGTGTCCTCATCGGCGACACAGGCAGGACTCCTGCCAGTTCCTAGTCCTATTTCCTCCACTCTGGGCATCAAGATTAATGTTTGCAGAGAGTTTAGGAGATTAAAAATCTGAAAGCCTGAGAGGAAAAAGCTGATGTAAGATGAAAGCAGTTCAAACACTAGGCTGGTTTCAATTCCACATCGCCTTCTACCTGAGGTGGCTCAGTGAGGAGGCCGGTTCGTAAGGGCAGAAACACAGACAGGCCCGCGGGGACGGTAAACACTCTTGAACTCAAGGAGTAAAAGTGGAGTGATACTTAAGGGAAGCCCACAAACTGGTTTTCTTATAAAAATCAAAGCAGAGGGAGCCAAGAAAAGAAAAGGGAAAAAAAAGTCATCTTCCATTAAAGCATCTTGGCTGAGAACAGACCCTAACGTGTACAGAGCGCCTGAGAAAATCACACATGTGAGGAGGTAGAAGGGCAACAGAAACTCTGCCTGTCCTCCCCATGAGGCCTGCCCTGGCCACCCCGCCGGGTCCTTACCCCAGAGCCAGTCTCTACAGGCAAACATCAGACAACTGGCAATGAGCACTACAGCCTAGAGTCCGCGGCTACAAGTGAAAGAGGCCAGGCTGGCCCTTGAGAGCTCAAGAAGTCCTCACCTCTGTGAGTCTCCTATACATGCTGCTCTCCGTGTGTCACAGATGCCCATTTGACAGAATGGAAAACTGAGGTTCGATGAAGAAGAGATTATTTTCACTACCTCTGGCTCCTTGTCCTTGTCTCCCCTCCAAAGCTGACCCTTCTTCCTCTTTCCCATAGACCCCGAATCAATTCTAGGTATGCTGGGCTCCATCATGAGCCACCAATGGTTTGAAATGACTTTGTTTACTTGTTGCTTGGCTGTATCTCTTGCTGGAATGTATACCCAATGAGGGAAAGACCTTGCTTGCCTTCTCCACTGTGTCCTCAGCACCTTGCACAGGGCCTAGCCCATTTATTTTTATTTTCATTCATTTAAAGATTCCATTTTTATTTATTTGAGAGAGAGAGAGAACGTGCGCATATAAGCAAGGGGAGCGGCAGGGGGAGAGGGAGCAGACTCCCTGCAGAGCAGGGAGCCCAGTGCGGGACTCGATTCTGCAGGACTCTAGGATCATGACCTGAGCCAAAGGCAGACGCTTAACTGACTGAGCCACCCAGGCACTGGGAGCCTAGCCACGTAGGCACTCAGTAAATACTGCTGGAACAAGCAGCTGATGGATGAATGACCTACGCTCCAGCCCTGTCCAGGACCCACACTGCCGGTCTGCTGAACAGAACGGTGGAGAATTGGGAGTGGGATACATCTCTCCTCTAGATCTCCTGGTTTTGCTGAGGTTAGTGGGAGCCATGCCTCTTAAAGAAGGGAGAAGGGGGAGCGAGAGAGGAGGAGAAAGAGAGTAAAAGATCATCGAGGTAGATATAACACAGACCCGTTTGGGTGACTTGGTGTTTGAAGGCCAGAGGTTGGTGCACAGCGGCATAAGTATCACATATGAAGCAGCAGAGATCTCAGGCAGAGCTCTACCTGGTGTAAAAAAGGGCCAATGGGGCACCTGTGGGGAGCCTACCCATTCCTGATTTCTTGAGACCTAAGCATAACCCCCATTAACTGTTTTAAGGGGGATGGGAATGGGTGCTTCCATAAGCACAGGATGACCATTTCTAAATGTTTGGGGCTGTGGGTGGGAACCCAAATTTAGATTCACCCTGTTAGAACCCAGTTTGGGGCCTCTTCGGGTGACTTTGAGGAAGGATTAATTAATGGGAATTTACTGTGGCAACATGAGTCACTTAAATGCCTTTTCTCCAAAGGAAGTTGGAGTAAAACTGAGAAGGGTTAATGGTGGACATCATTAGGGTGAAGGCAGGGAGGACAGACAGAGCCCGGCTGCAGTCTGGCTCCTGGGGTCTCTTTTCTCAGAGGCAGCCTTTGCAGGGAGGGGTAATGTGGCTGCAACAAAGGCCCCTGGGCTTGGCTGGCGAGGAGAATGATGATGCTTCTAGTGGGTCTGGGCAACGGGGGAAGGCTATAAAGCCATCAGCAGACTGAGCCACTAGGTGTCCACACAAAAGTAAGGTCCTAAAAACAGACATCTGTATTGTGACTGAAGGGCTCATAAAATTGCCTCAGAAAGGAGAGGTTTTCCACTGCGACCTATTCATAAGCAGAGCCCTGCTGGGAAGTGACACCCAGGGAGAAGATCCTTTGAGGCCTGGCAAGTGTCGGAGCTGCCTTGTTATGGGCACTTGCCTGGCCAGACCCCAGCCTCTTCATCACCGCTGCCAGGCACCATCACCATCGTCGTCATCATGACATATAGCCACTGGTGACCATCTCACGGACCCCGGTCCCAGGTAGCACCAAGTGTCACGCACTGAGGCTTCAGAGGTTGGATGGTTACTGGCTTCCACTGACCAGGAGCACTGGCAAAGCACTCAGGGAGCACTCCCCGAGGATAGTAGCAGCTTAGAGCCATCTTGCCAAATGACACTGATCTGTACAACGTCCAGTCCCTTTCCTAGACCTCAGCTTGCTCAATGAAACCTCAGGAAGAGCCATACTAGCTCTTTTCTTGCCCAAGGGATGTTGGTAAGAGATCATAAGAACTAATCTAGCAGAACATTAAGCTAGTAGAACTAAATCAAACAAGCAGACTTAACTAAGCTTGTAAACTAAACTAGTAGAAACTAAATGAGAACATTAAGGGAGAATGAATACTCCTGCTCTTTGAAAACTTCCTGGTAGCATTTAATGTTGGACGGTGTGCGTGCGTGTGTGTGCGTGTGTGTGTTAGGCGTTATATGCTGGTTAAGCAGCATCAGTGCAGACAGTGCTGGATGATACTGTTCCTAGAAAAGGGAACACATGCTTTAAATAACAACATACTATGTTATATAAAATGAAACAAATACCACACGCTCAGTTTAAAACTGAGAAACAGATAATAAAATGGGATTTAAGCATTCACCTTTTTGGACGTGAAGCCCTCCCTGACAGACCTCATCACTGCAAGATACGCAGAACCTCGACCCTATGCTAGGCACCAGTTGTGGACCGGTGGTGAAGAAAGCCCACTCGGGCTCAGACACTGGTATGAGAATTCTACCATTCAGAATACAAACACAGTTCTAGAGCCTTCTGGAGCGGCTCTGTTGGCAGACAGAACAGCCTTACTTGGTTTGTTTCTTTTCTTGGACACGTAGGGATGCAAACCCTCTACTTCACCTACCAGGAGGATTCTCCAGAAGGAGGAGCAGATCCATCTGTTTCCATCTGTAAACTCGAATGTTTCCACTCATGAAACATCTTGAAATAAATTAAGCAGCTATTTTGTGCCCACCGTGCAAATCGATGTTACGCAGATGAGAGATGTTATTTAGAGGTTTCCCACCCTCGCCGAGCAAGAACTCACTGGGCTTTATTGCCAGCACGGTCCAATAGGGGCTGGCCAGGAGGAGGCTCCCTGCGGCCCGCAGGGCCAGAAGGCCTGGGCAGGCGGACTGCCACTCAAAGGCCCTGAAAGTGTTAACCTCCAACAGTGATAGGTGTCTCGTTTCCACCCATTATAAATCTGTTTATTGTGACTGGCCCCACCCAATCTGCTGGTGCTGTAAAGCTCTAATGGTCCCTAATAAAGGTGGAAGGATTGTAACAGCACACAGTTCCTGAAATGGGGAAGGAGCAAAGGAGAGGGACTGATGATGAGCTTAACAATAAGATATCACAATGGCCAACCTTCCTCTGCTGCTGGGTCCCAAGACTCCATAGGATCCCTGATCTCCAAATAATAATCTGTCAGACCCAAGAGGTCCAACACTCTCATTTGCCAGAATCCGTAGGAAGTGAAGTGATTGGCCCAAGGTCACTCCTGTTCAATCATGGCTCTGGAGTCTCTGGCCCTTCCCTCTGCTGCCTCACCTCTCCTAGCTCAGCAAAGGACCATCCGGACAACCATCAACCCCTTCACGACCCTCCTGTTCCATCAGACCTCATGATACCCAGCCCTGACTACAGACCTCCACATCTCTTCAGGAGTTTGTTGAAACTCCCCATGCCTGATGCCCCCCATGCCAGGTTTTGATTTTAAAAAGGAGACATGCGTGTTTTTAATGAGCTCCCCAGATGCCTTTTATGTGGCCTGGGAAGGAGATGTGAGAAGCCCAGGTCTTGCCAGTACTGCGATTTCATGGTTTCTGATGTCTCAAATGAGAAGCAGGGCTCCTGCACAAGGGAAACTTCCAGGGTGAAACGGCCAAGCCACACCCCTGTCAAGAACCCAGGGAAACCCAAAGCTCTTCCTCCCTCTCAAGGCCTGGAGGGCTCCAGAGCCAACAACACCTGGTGGTGGATCATCCTTAAGATGCTCAACAGCCCTCAGGAGGTAGGTACCATGATCCCTATTTCACAGAGGAAGAAACTGAGGTTCAGAGAGACCAAGTAACCACCAAACAGTGAAAGAACCACAGATCAAGCCTGAGCCTCTCTGGGGTGCTACCCCTGTGACCCAGATACACCCTTCTGAGTATGGTCCAGGAAGGGACTGCTTGTAGCCGGCTTGCCTCAGGGGGTGTAGACTTCCCTCCGGAGCGTCATTAAACACCAAAAAGATCTGCTCCGTGTTCCTCCAACCTGGGAAGGATGTGAGTATGGGTCCTAAGAAAGTTGGTTCTTGGCTTCCTGAATGCATCAGAGACCGAGCTTCATTGACAACCTGTTTGTCTGGCGGCTGCAGCCAGAGCAGAGGGCAATGGGCAGGGGTCTAGAGCAGAAGCTGGCTCACAGGTGGAGGGAAGGAGCTTCCAGAAAAATCAGCCCTCTGGAGCTCCTGAGGTTTCCCGCATTCACTGCAGGGGGTGTGCTCTCCCTCCCCTTCCTGCTGCTCTTTTCACCTGAAGTTTGGGGAGGCTTCCCTCCTAAGAACAAAGACCATTAAGTTTCTCAAACCCGGCTTCCACCAAGAAAGAACCACACCCCCTCTAATTGGCAGGTTCCCGGGGCTAATTACTCACAAGCAGGGTGCTCACGCCTCCCTGAATTAAAGGAGAAAAATGCCCTCCAGGAAATTCAGGGTCATCTTATGAACCTGACCTCCTGCTACATGGTCATGAGCCTCCGCCCCTCCCCATGATCCTTGGTGCTTCCCCACTTTTCTCTTCCTGTTTAGTGCATTTGCACTACATGCCTATTGTACTGGACATGGCGCTGGAAGTATGCTACAGATGTCACAGAGCAGTCCTTGGAAGAATAAAGAACAGTATTCTACGAGGGAGGCCAGACTTAGCCAGCTGCAAACACCAAGATGAGTATCTAGTTGAAAACACTCAAATTCTCTAAAAGCCAGGGGGCGCCTGAGTGGCTCAGTCAGCTAAGCATCTGCCTTTGGCTCAGGTCATGATCCCCGAGGGCCGAGGTCCTGGGATCAAGCCCCACATCGGGATCCTCGCTCAGTGGGGAGCCTGCTTCTTCCTCTTCCTGCCACTCCCCCTGCTTGTGCGTGCACATGCACGCTCTCTGTGTGTCAAATAAAATCTTAAAAAAAAAGTTCTCTAAGAGTTAGGACTGGAAGACCTTCAAGAGGAATGGAGGGAAAGGAGGGGGGAACCCCAAAACAAGGCTCTGCAAGATATGGCATGAGCTACCATTTATGAGCACCTGCAACCTCCAGGGTGTTTCCATACATTATCTCATTTAATCCCTGTGGCATCTGTATGACTTGGTGTCCCCATTGGACAAATTGAGAAACTAGGGCTTAGTGGTCGCAGAGATTTGCCCAGGGTCACATAGCTCATGAGTGGTCAAGTTGAAGGGGGAATTCAGGTCCTCCCCCACAGCCTGTGATTCTGTTGCTATGCCCGCTGGATCATGAAAGCAAGTCCACAGATCATCTTCAGTGTGTATTACGCGTCTGGGTTACTGATGGTCAGGCGTCTATGGCACAGGCTGGGCACTGGGATTTTTAGAAGCTCCTCAGTTGATTTCTAAGGTGTGACAAAGTTTGGGAACCATCATCCTAGAGTGGGGGTCAGCCAACTGTGGCCCACACTCCAAAGCAGCCTGTTTCTGTAGGACCCATCAGCTCAGTGTGGTTTTTACATTTTTAAATGCTTGGGAAAAAAGTTAAAAGGAGAGTATTTTGTGATGTTTGAAAATTATAGGAAATTCAAACTTCAGTCCCATAAATCAGGTGTTGCTGGAAGACCCTCACATTTGCTCACCTACATATGGTCCAGAGCTGCTTTTATTCTGCAGAGTCCAGCAGTTGTGAAAAGAGACTATAGCGCCTGAAAAGTCTAAAATATTTACTATCTAGTTCTTTCCAGGGTAAGTTTGCCAACCCCTATACCAGAGTTCCCATGACCGCTAGGATAACCACAACTGAATGCTTGACTTGACCTTATTGCGGGGTTATGTTTCATTCATATCTACATCTATATATCTTCCCCATTTGTGCTTGTACTTCTCCTTGAAAAGTGGGTAGAGGCAAAATGCCAGATCTTGGGCCTTCATATCAAGAAGTTCGCTTCAACCTTCAACAACCAGGGGCTCCAGGGTGGCTCCATCTGTTAAGCATCTGCCTTGGGCTCAGGTCCTGATCTCAGGGTCCTGGGATTGAGCCCCAGGGCAGTCTGTCTCTTCCCCTCCCCCCTGCCCCTCCCTGCTGCTCCTTCCCCAGTGCCGGTGTGCTCTCTCTCAAATAAAATCTTTAAGAAAAAAAAAAAAAAAAGAAAAAGGAAAAGAAAACAAAACTTCAACAGATTCCAAGGGCACTTCTCCAGGAACCTGCTGGCCAGGGCTCTGCCCTTGTAGGCAGCTTCCTTCCTCCTTCGAGCTGATTGGAGACAACAAGGAGTCCTTGAATCATCTAAGGGTCCTTCAGGGGGATGATTAGGCATGGCCCACCGGGCTGCCTACTGCGATAGCGCTCCCGTATCTCCAGCCCCTCTGTGCAGTGCCTCTGAGCCCCGCCATCCCGCAGCCAGGTGTCTTTGTATGCAGACCAGGGTCGGGCCACAACTATCAGAAGGAGGTTACCAGCAGAAGCCTCTGAAGGCTGGGCCTCTTAATCTCATTAATATCCTGATTGTCTTCCTCAATCTAGTGGAAGCCCATAGGGTGGTACTGCAAGATAAACCACCTTCAAATTTAGCAGATAAAACGCCCGGCAGATAAAGTCCCGACAGAGGAGAAGCGCTCAGCTCCCAAGTGTTGGTACCAAAGTGCTTCCTGAAGTACCAGATGTTTCAAGGCAGGATTTGTTTCTTTTCTGAACTGGCAATGATCTGTTACTTAGGGACAATGGGGCTTATTTGCCAGGGAGACCTTTGCTGTGGAGATGAATATTTTTACAGCCGCCCTCATAAACCCCGCCCCTTGTCTGCGGGCCGGAGTGGGCGGAGCTCCAGAGGGGCGCTGAGGTGCCCAGGCTGTCTCTGGGCCCCATTAAGCTGTTAAGGCATTTAGTGCCCCCAGACAGGGCTGACTACAAGGGCAGTTCAAATCCCTACCCAGATGGGGATGGGTTCATGAAAGAGGGGGCTTGAATTTCTTACTGGGGCAGGGTGCAGAATCTTCCTTGGTCAGGGGCAACAGCTTGCCGAGGGAGGGGGCAGGCGGGAAGCAATAAACCAGCCAGACTGGGTGACCCCTCCATACTTGGCCCAGCTCTCCTAAAGCCTTTTTGTCATTCAGAGGGGAGCAGTAAGAATGTGGGAGAGGAAGGGACTATGGGAGTAGTGTGTGTGTGTGTGTGTGTGTGTGTGTGTGTGTGTGTAGTGTGTATGTTTCCATGCCTGCAAAGTTCTTAGCATCTGCATAATGCAGAGAGATGGTAAGCATGTGACAGTTCTAAACCTGTCTGCCACTTACTAACTATATGAACTTGGGCAAATTATCTACCTTCTAAACCTCTCCCCTTCCTTGACTGTAGAATGGGGGTGTGGGAACAGAAGGTTTCTACCCTTATAAGGTTGCTGTGAGGTTTAACTGAGGTGATGCGTATAGGCACTCAGCCCAGGGCCTGGGACCCAGGAAATATTTAATCAACACAGATGTTATGATTATTCACATGCAGCCATAACCCTTCCATTGGGCACTTTGGAGATTTCCTCCAGTCCCACTGATTTCTGCATCAGGGAAAAACAGCAGCAACCACACAGATATCCTGGCCCAGGGTTCGATTTGTCTAAGACCCAGGCTTAGATTCTGGTGGGTGACTTGGGGAGGACGTGTGAAGGGAGCCAAGCGGGGGAAGTGGGTAGCAGGATTCAATGGGTTTCAAGCTCTGATCTGACCACTGGGCCAATCAAGTCCACCCTGGGCTTGGAGAGGGGGCAATAGAGTTCGAAGGGAGGCAAGAGAAAGTGGCCACAGAAATGAAGTCCCCCATGTAAAAAGACTGTCGGTCAGGGTATCCAAAGATTATTCTGGAAGGGCTTCCTCTCACCTCTGTGCCTCACTTTCTTTCTAGGAGGATGAACCTCAACCTCCCCAAAAGATGGTGTAAGAGCGAGGACACGACATGTGGGGTGAACGAAGGCTGATGAGGTCCGTCTGCCCCTCACTGGCAAGCTGGCCAGGTGAGTCTGCCGCAGACTGGAGCGGAGGCTACACGGAGCCCCACAGCTCATGCAGCTGGATCCCTAGCCTTAGCCCAAGCCTTGGCTTCCCTTCCAGGCCAACTTCCTCCTCCTCCTCCTTGAGCCAATCAATACAAGCACCTGTCTCCAACCAGTCCCTTTCCTTGCCACAGCCCTGCTCTCTGACCTTTTGGGGGCCTTTCTCTTGATTCCGCTCCAGAATGGAGATAGGGGCCATCACTCCGGGCCTCCTCAATGGCCTCAGAATGGGCTGTCATGGGGCCTCTAACCAGGGACAGCTCCTGCTGGCCAGAGCTGGAATGGGGGGGGGTTGCAGATAAAGGCCTTCCAGGCTGAAGATGAATGGCTGCTGGCAGCCCGCTACAGTAACTTCAGGCCCCCAAGAAGAGCAAACAAAGGGTGCCCCTGTGACTCTCCCTGGAAAGATGAAGGCCCATCAGCGGCAGCCAGGCTGGTTCAAAGCCCCAACTTAATTGTCAATTAAGCATGCATAAGGGGGACAAAGCCATGACAACCCTGGGCCGCATGCTGGTGTGTGATTGTAAAGGCGGGAGGGGCAGCCCCCGAAAACAGCTGATTCTGCTGACAGGGTGTTTGTGGGGCACCTTGTAACCAATCAGCTGCTGACAGAGGCAGAGTGCTCCCCCTGCCACTCCTATTGTGTGGGACATTCCAGCCCCCGGGTCACACTGTGGTCACTGTGGGCAAGTGGGACGCAACCCACCGACACTGGCCGCGAGACCAGGGGCTCGTTAGAAACGGGATGCTCTCTTCTCCAGGAAGAAGGATCAAGGGGAGGATGGGTTTCTCGGGTGCCCCCAGGGGCTCCGGGCTCGTGTGCGGGGTGGGGGGGGGTACAGGAGAGCAGAGTAGGGGGACTGGGGCCTTGTCTCCCCGCACCCCCACCCCAGGCTCAGCCTTAGAGGGTACTAGGGCTGACGCTGACTCTGGGTCTTGGTTTCTCCCTGGCCCCCCACGGAGCTCTTTTTGTATTCTGTGTCCAGGTACATTCTGGGCTTGGCTAGAGGCCATACCGATAGGAAACACATTGCCAGGCTCTGCAGACTATACGCAGCCCTGCCTGAGCACGGGGCTCCAGCCTGCTGTCTGCCGAGCCTGGGATGTGTCCCCTAGGAGCCCCAGCACAGTTCACGTGCTACCCCAGCAGCCTAAGGGGGGGGCACAGTCACACCTCCCAGCGTCCTGCACCCCAGGCCCCAGCCCGGCCCCAGGGCGCATGTCACCGCCTCTTAGGACACCATGCCCCCAAGTGTGAAAGTCAGAAGGAAACGGATGGCTGCTGCCTGCCTTTCTTTCTGCGGCTGCTTGTCAGAACCGCAGCAATAATGAGAGTCGTCACCATTTATTGGGAAAGAGGGTGTTTACACGTTCTCTCATTTAATCCTCACGTGGGCCCGATGAGGCAGGTCCTCTTTCTTTGTTCTACAGACGGGCAAGTCCGACCTGGAGAAGTGACATGACTGGGTCACCCTGCTGTTGTGGGGATCAACCTGGCTAGCTAGGGGCAGGATTCAGAACCAAGTCCAGAGAACCCCCTCTCTGGGCATGGACAAGGACTGCCACGATGAGCCCGGAGTGAAAATTCAGACAGAGGGGAAGGCAGCCACTGTGAACACACATAGTGTCCCCTCACTACTGCTCTATAAAGAGGAGTCTCTCCCTAGAAACACACGAAGTCCCGGACGACAGCCTTGGGCCCTAGATGGTCCCGTGCATTCCATGCCAGCGCGATGCCTTCCCAAGGAGACAAGAAGCTTCTGTGGGCAGGACGCACACGCACCTATGTGGCGCCGAGTGGGAATCGGCAGGCCCAAGTTCTAGGCACGTCTGCCACCCTTGCTCTCTTAACTTTGCCAAGTTACTGCTTCGTTTGGGTCTCCGTTTCCTTCTTTGAAGCTCCTCCCAGTTCTAGCATTCCATGATTTTTTTCAAAGGCCGAGATCTGGTGGGGGGACCCCAGAGAACCCACTCCAGGGGGACCATGCGTCCCAGGACCCCGATCAGAGGGCTCTCGGGCTGTATTTAGCATGCACCCTGCTCAGTTTCCAGTACCTGCCTGGCCCCTCTGGCCCCGCTCTGTGTCTCCTGTCAGTATACAGAAGGCCTCCGCCAACGACCCTGTGGTGACCTCACCACAACCCCAGCTTGTCAGAAAGCTGCCCGGCCTTTGTTCGGCTTGCAGGCTCCCTGACTTTGGTGTGGAGATCACAGGTCCCAGCACAATAGCCATTGTCTTCTCAATAATGCCCCTTGCCCTAACCACGCCCCCCACCGCTCCAGCCCCTGCTCCGTGGATCACCGCGGGCGGGCAGCAAGTGCCCCAGTCATGCTCCGTGCTGGCCACATGCCGTTTGCTCTGCCCTCTGAACCCTGCTTTGGGTTTCCGTTACAGGATGGACTTACTCTGCCATCAGGCTAGTGCTCTTCGGGGTTGGGGTGACGGCGGGGGCGGGGGGGCGCTTCTAGGCCTTTCAAGAATAACCTGAACCTTCTCCCTGTGTGGCTGAACCTTTCCCTTCTGTGGGAGTGGGGTCCCAAGAAGGCCCCAGCCCTGGCCCAGGTACCCAGACACCCTGGAAGCAGTCATGCTGTGAGAGCAGTGTGTGGAACAAATGCTTGGCAACAGCCCAGCTGGGGCCCCCCACCACTGAGGCCAGCCCCAGACCTCAGACTGCTCCCAGCAGCAGAGCAAGCAGCAGGCGGAGCTGCAAATGAGGCCTGGTTCTTTTGCAAACCCTTCCCCAGAGCAGGGGGCAGATCATGCCATCCTTTTTCTACACGGACACCAAGCCAGGCTCAATAAGCACCCTCACGCTGGGCAGCCAGCTTTCCGGGAAGGACTAAGCCCCGGGGAAGGGGGAGAAGTGCTCTGCCTCAGACCAAGCCTGATACACCACTCAGCATATAGGGGTGCTTTCCCACAGTGACGATGTAGGCTTTGAGCCTGACAAGCCCACACCCCGTAGCAGAGATGCCTAACGCAGGCCAGGGGCCCGGCACACGGCAGCACACAGTAGGGAATCAACCAGTTTGGGCCATCTCAGCCCTGCAAAGCTGTCAGGTGAGATTCTGCACTAACTCTGGCAGAGCACCGAAGCCAGCAAGAGACTGCCAGCAGAGTGGCCCTTCCCCACAGGCCTCTGGGCCCCCCCCCCTGCTAGGGCTGGATGGAGCCCTGGCATGGGATCTGGACAGGGTAGAGGGGACCCTGTAGTTCAGATGTAGAGTGCCAATAAGGCATCCTCTCCATCTCATCTGACAGTCACCCCGCTTTGCTGAGTCAGCAACCACCCAGGGAGAAGAAAGGAGACCCAGAGAAGGCTGGGGAAGAGGGGCTCCCCAGAGTCTGAGCAAGGACTCAGAGGAAACCTGAGTGCAGCCACACACTATTCTCCCAAGAACATTCTGGCCATGGGAGGGGGCCAGCCCTAGCACCATCCCGCCATTTCCTCCTCGGGAAAAACCTTGCGCCAGCCCAGACCCGTGGGGAGAAGCAGGGTGGCTGGGCCTCCAAGGCACTGGGGCCTGGGCCAGGCTTACCTGGCAGCTTGTTTGGAGGAGAGGCGCCAGGCTGGTGGTGGGGAGAGCCGTGGGAGAGCAGGGGGTCCAGGCTGTGCGTCTGGCTCGAGCTGTAGGCGTCCATGGCCAGCTTCTGCCGGAACGCCTCCTCCTTCCTGCGGTTTGCAAACCAGTTGTAGACACGGACCTCAGTGACCAGGTTGGAGCCCAGGCCGTGGGCTTTGGAGGGGGAGACACCTCGCTGCAAACATTCTGCCCTGAGGATGGACGGGGGAGGGGGAAGCGGGGGAAGAAGGTGAGTGAGAGCAGCCAGGGAGAGGCCTGCTGGTCCTTGGCCCCAGACACAACATCTCAGTGCTCCTGCTCAGGAGCGTGAAGAGGCCAAGGACAGAGGTGGGGCCTGGGGAAAAGCCTGTTCTGAGAGAAGTCCAGCCCATGGAGTTATCTGGCTGGAGTAGGGCCGAAAATGGGCCGCACAAGCTCTGTGGCCCCAGAATGAGGGGCTTAGGCCTCTGGTGTGGCTCCCGACATAGAGAGAGCAGCCAACGGGCAGGTAATGCAGAGAGAGGGTCCAGACAGGGCCTCTTGATATCTTATGTTGCTACTCTTCCCAACCTACAAAAGGTGAAATCCTTCACTAGCTCCATCTGAACCCCTTCGAGGGACTTCTGGCCGTTTAGAGTTTGGATAGCCCCAAAAGGGTACCAGGATAGCCATATTCCTTATGTGCCACAGGAATCCTCTTCAAAGGGCAGGCTGGGAGCGGTGAAAGGAAGACACAGAGAGGTGCTTGGTCTCTAGCTTTATCACTGCTGGCCAGGTGGGAGAGGGACTCTCAGACACCGCTGGGTGCTGGGGGTGCTTCTCATTAGCAGGGGGACAGAGCATAGCCTAGGGATTCTGTGACATGTCCTTTCCTGGCTTCAGCTCCCTAGCCATATCTTGTTGTCAGAGCCAGACCAGCCCAGAGATGGACAGAGAGCCCGCAGGTCTTGGCCAGAGCAAAGACCAGACTTCTTTTTTCTTTTCTTTTCATTTCATTTCATTTCATTTCATTTCATTTCATTTCATTTCATTTATTGAGGGTGAGTACAAGCTCTCGTACAAGAAAGGGGGGAGGGGCAGAGAGACAGGGACAGGGAGAACCTCATGCACACTCCATGCCCCGTAAAGAGCCTGACATGGGCCTAGATCTCATGACCCTAAGATCATGATGACTGGAGCTGAAATCAAGAGTCGGACGGTTAACTGACTGAGCCACCCCGGTGTCCCCTACCTTTTGCAGACCAGACTTTTCAGGAAGTCAAAGTTAATGTTGGAGTCAGGGAAGATGGCAGGAGTGAAAAAAAAAAAAAAAAAAAAAAAGATATCCCAAGGATTTCTAATCATTTTCTTTAAAATTATATGTGGTTGTTAAGATACAAAAAGAATTCTAAGCAGTGTAGACAGAGTGCATTGGACAGATCTAACCAATTCTTTTCCGCCAAGTTTCCTCCTGGACCAGTAAGTTGGTCAAAGCCAGAACCAGTCTCTGGCTAAGGGACCGTTTTTCCCTGGTCTGCATGGAGGTCAAACACTGGTTCTCATCCTACTGACATCTTATTTTTGGACCAGCAACCTCCAAATTATCTTCCCTACAATAACAGTTCATCGTTTAAGTACCCCTTGCCTCACAATCAACTCAACAAAGCGATGTATGTTTCTCGTTTCTCAACTCTAGGCTTTCTCGGGGTCTTTTTAAGGTTAACGTGGGTCACGACTCCCCGGGAGGAAGAATACACTTGAAGTTTCTCAAACTTATTTGTTAATAGTGTGAAATCAGGGTTCCATGGACCACACTTTGGGGAACCCTGCCGTAGCCACACTTAGCTGGATAACCAGTACTTCAATATCCCAGCACTGTAGGGATGGATCTCAGGTCCATGTGCTTGCCCGCCTGCTCGAGTGAGTTTCTGGTGGTGTTACCTGTTGCACTCCTCCACTAAGGCCTCCCTCTCTTCCTTGCTGGGGTTCTTTTGCCGGTCGTAGGCCTGGTACAAGATTTGCTGGGATGCGGGCCCCCATTTGAACCGGTTGCGACGCATCTTCTTGTTGGCGGGCTCAGAGCAGGCGTCATCGGACTGCCCAGGCCCCTGGCTCTGTTGACTGAACTCTGGAAAGAGAAACAGCAGCTGATCCTGACTGCTTTTGTCTGTCATATTTCCAGAACTCTGGACTGTCTGGTTGAATTCTGAAAAGAGAAAGGAGTAGATTTGATAGGGTCTGTAGCCTTCACTTGGCAGACAGATAGACAGATAGACAGACAGACAAAAACACCTTTATTCCTCTCCCCTAAGCTTGCCATCTGCCGTTATGACGTGTGGGGCCGTGGGGTCCAGAGGGGAAGCCCACAACAGGCCCCTCACTGCCCACTTCGGTTTGCTCCACCAAAGCCACCGCTTTCCTTTCTCTGAAGGAGCTCCCATGTGGCCCAGCCACTGTCTGAGTGGCAGTGTGTTTTCATCGGCTCACTGGCCCTCAGACATGAAGCAAGCCTCTGAATCCTGAACTCTTGTATTTTGGTGTCCAAGAGGATGAGCTCAACCAAGTCTCAGGTCTAGAGGTAAAGGGCTCAAAGATACAATATGCTCTTAGACAAAATATTCAGAAACAAAAAACAGCTCTCCCCAGCGCTCCTCTCTCCTCATGCATCCTAGGCGTCTACCTTATGATGTTATCCCCTCAGAAAAACCCAAAACCTGTTCACTATTACTTAGGAATAAATATAACTGGAGTTTTAGAATAGAAAGAGAAGAAGCTCTCAGATTTCGGATAATTTCAAAGGCAATGGTGTGTGTGTGTGTGTGTGTGTGTGTGTGTGTGTGTGTGTGTGTCCAGGGGTCCATTTATGAGGGAAACAGCCCAAGAAGGAAAGGTCTTACGGATCTGCCTCACTTTTGACAGATGGCAAATGCAGAAGACTGCCAACACAGGACCTTTCTAGCAATGGCATTTAATGAGTTGGAGAAAGATAAATGTAGACAAAGCGATGCTCCCCGTCAATTCCCAGGATCTGGGTACATAATGACCCTCAATACATTTTTTTGTTGAATGAAAGAATGAAAGGTGGCCGCTCACCCACTGGGGACACTCTAGCCCCTGTGGTTTAAATGAGATTTACTTTTCACTTGTGGGAGAAGAGAACTTTGTTTTCGTCTTCCTCAGAACTACACGAACCAGGGTTCAGAGTCATTAGTTCCATTTTACAGATGAACAAACACAGAGGCCAACCACCCTGCTAAGCAAGGACACATGACAGATTCACTTCCTAACTCCCAGTCCCCAGGTTCTGGACCTTGATGTTTTTCTTTCTTGGTTCCTGGAGTCACTTCTGCAGGTGTCAGAGGCAACTTGATCCAAAATTCTCCAAGGTTCAGAGTCAGGCCACTATTTAATGCTCAAATTCCCTCTACGACACCCTGCCACATGGTCTTCCAGTCTACACCCCTCCAGCGATGGGGAGCTTACTACCGGTCTAGGGATCATTTTCCATTTTGGCCCATCCTCAGGAACAGTGGGCCTCTAACCAGCCTGAACTTGAGACTCTGCTACAGGCCATGCTGGCTTCATCTGAACTGGTTGCTGACTGGCCAAGTTCTAAGTAGTGTCTGAACCTGTCCCTGGGGCCTAGGATTTG
The DNA here is from genome assembly GCF_902655055.1 of Lutra lutra. Classification (NCBI taxonomy): domain Eukaryota; kingdom Metazoa; phylum Chordata; class Mammalia; order Carnivora; family Mustelidae; genus Lutra; species Lutra lutra. Next base: position 37,376,840 of record NC_062293.1, read on the forward strand.
GGTCCTACCCACTCTGGAGGATTCTCAGGCCACTTTCGGCTCCGTGTTCAGTGATTCCCAATAACTGCTTCAGACACCTCAAGAGAAGCCCTGCCCAAGCTCTGGGCAGGAAGCCACTGCCTCAGTTTTGGCTAATGGAGGGCCCAAGCCAAGTCACCTAACTCTCCCCACCGCCTGCTTCCCTGCCTGTGGGATGGGACCAGGTAAAAACCTAAGGGGGCACTCAACAGTCTTTCAGAACATCTATCTCTAGTCAGGATGATGACAGGGACCCACATTCCTAGGGAGGCCATGTTTTTCCAAGTGCCTCCACACCTCTTACATTACTGGGTCTCCATGGCCACCGGCTAGTACAGCTACCTGAGGGACAGCAAGATGGGGAGAAAGAAGTTCCTTGCTCAGAGGTCTGTCTCAAGGTCTTCTCTCCTCCCTGTGGCGTCACCAAGAGTAAGAGGCAAGGCCAGTAAGGATAATCCTGAGGACCCAGGAGCCCCAGGAGGCTCTTCCTACACTCCCGAATACTGATCATGACAATGAATGTGTATTGAGCCCCCAGTGTGGTGGGGTATCCAAAAGGTCCATCTAACTTACAACATCTCCATGCAAGAAGTCTGGTCTTCTCCATTTTGTAGCTGAAGAAACTGAGGTTCAGACTGCTTATAGGACTTGCCCAAAGTTGTATGGATGTGAGGCACGGGCCACAGCCCTATAGACACGAAGCCTCCTTAATCAGCAACCTTTGCATCGCCTCTTGGTACAAACCAAACCCAAACAATACATCCACAAAACCATCACATCTGACTTGGGTGGAGGTAACAGAACTAATTTTGTCTGTGGTAGGTGTGAGGCTCCCTCACAGCTGCCCAGAGTTTGGGGTGGCCTCTGTCTGAGGGCGGCCTTCTGGGGAGGCAGCCTCCCTGCACGCATGCCCAAATCGGCCAGGCTGCCTTGATTGCAGGTGCCTGGAAACATCTGGGTTCTGCCTACCTCAGGGCCCTAGCCTCTGGAGTTTTGAAGAACTAGACTTTGGCCCATCCTCCAGCCACCACCACTTCTCCTCCGCTTCCTTCTAGATCAATGGGGGGAAGCAGGGAGAGAGAAAATGTTCCGGTTTCAGCAGCCTCTTTATAGGCTCAGGAGCTAGCTTAGATAAGCAGATTCTCTACATGTGCATAGGCCCATGAATATTATCACTGATATTATCATTTTTCATTTTTCAAAGAAGTATGTCTTTTTAAATGCTTCCCCCTGGTTTGGGGGGTAGGGGAGGAAAAAATGAAACAAGATGGGATCGGGAGTGAGACAAACCATAAGAGACTCTTAAATCTCACAAAACAAACTGAGGGTTGCTGGGGGATGGGAGGGTAGGGATAGGGTGGTGGGGTTATGGACACTGGGGAAGGTATGTGCTATGGTGAGTGCTGTGAAATGTCTAAGCCTGACTATTCACAGACCTGTACCCTTGGGGCAAATAATACATTAAATGTTAATAAAAATAATTAAAAAAAAAATGCTCCCCCCTTTCTCCTTTCACATGTTCCATCTCACTTGCTAATTTTTATCCCATGCTTGTGTATCTTGTATTCATCCTGCAAGAATTGGGTCCAATGCCACCTCCTCTAGGAAGCCCTCTGTGATATCTCCAGGCAATTTAGCAATTCCTCTGCTGCCCCTTGTGTACACCTTTGTAACAGCTCTTAGAAAGCGACAGTCATTATTTACTTAAACATGTCATTTCCCCCATCAGGTGGTAAATCCTGGAAAAAAGAGCCCGTGCATCTTACAGCCCAGGACAGTGTTTGACACCTAATTGATGTCCAAATAATATTTACAGAATGAAGGAATGTTTCTTAAGATTTAGACCTCATGTGGCTTTAAAGCAATAATGATTTTAAAAATCCTTGCAGGGGAAAAAAAAAAATCCCTTGCAGAGACAGTCTCATCTCAAGCATCTTGAGAAACTTTCTGGGACGTGTGTCTTTTTCATAGCTTCTAACTGGCCTTTCCTGGATCTCTCTGCTTTCTGAGAGATCCACTGAACACAGGGAGGCAGCTCAAACTGGAGATGCCACATGAGGCTTGGACTGGAGTGAGAGCAGGCCCAAGGGTTCTCTGGCCTTCAGAGACTGTGGTTCCTGAGAATGTTCTCAGATTCTCCAGGAATCACAGAGAGTTGCTTCATGTCAGAAACACAAATTCTTAAAGACCTAGCCACTGTGGGTGGTGAATCAACCCCTAGTTTAAAAGGGGCCCCTTCTCCTATGCAGCAAAGACCTCTGCCTTTGCTTCTTCTTATCTGTCCATTTAATGCTTCCAACAAACAGCCACCCTAGGAGATGGAGGTCTAAAACCTTTCCCTCCTCCAGGAAGCCTTTCCGCCCATGGGCACGGAGACAATAAATACTGAAACAATCACTTCAGAGCACTGTATGGCAGAAAACAAGAAAGATTTTTTAGAAAGTGGACATCCAGTGAGAGAGGAAAAAACCCAACCCAGAAAGTGGTGGAAATTAGTATCTTGATGAAGAGAGAGGAGCCCACGGCCCAGAGGACAGTGGATGGGAAGAGGACAGTGGGATGGGATGGCCCAGAGGACAGTGGATGGGAAGAGTGGAAAGCTCATACAAATTTTTCCTGGGAAAAGGGCCAGATCAAAATAATTAAAGGATAATGTAAAAGCATATTCTCCTAAAAATAAAAACAGTCCATCATTCAAATGCAGTTCAAACTTCCCTATGCTTCAAAACAAAAATCTCTTGGTATTACTGACTGGAAGAAATCTTGGGACAGAAAGAAAATTTGGGGATGGAAGTGGGAATGACAGTAACTGATTGGCCAATGTCCCAAATGGAGACTCTGCTGCTGTGTCCTGATTTAGCCAGAGTGGCTTCCTCATCAGACAGGGTCATCAGCTGAAGTCTCAAAACTGTGTCGATATTGACATATGTCAGGGATCATCCTAAATTGCTTTGGGATGAGAGTGCTCCCGCTCCCAGAAACAGGGTTGAGTTCTGACTGTATCTGTATCTACAGCTATCTTCTGTTTTGTACATGCTCTCCAGAGGGGAGGAAAAGAACAGTATTAGTGATCAACAGGTATGGATGGCTACAGGACATCTTCCTTGGGAACTCCGATCTGCGGCAAGGAGAGCTGTTTGGTTTAGTTTGGGGACAACAGTCCACTGTTACCTACTTGGTTTCAAAGAGAAGGATGCTGGAAGCGGGGACCAGAAAATTCAATGTACATTGCACACACTAATGGACTCATCAAGGCAGCTGGCTGGGTAGTAAGGAACCATGGAAGAAGAAAATGATGGAAATCAATCCACTGTATAACTACGAAAACCAAATCCACCTGCCAGCTTCCTTGTATCTGCCAAATGCTCCGCAGGCCTTCTGGATGTAGAGGAAACTGAGGCATCCCACAGGGGTCAGAGTTAGGGCAAAGGTCACTCCAGGTTGAGGTCCAGCAGGGGTTAGAGCACTTACGTCGGAGGATCTCTCGTTGCTTTCGGACGTACCAGGTGTAGAGGGCTGCGCGCTTCTGGGTCTTCATGGGGGTGCCCTTGTTGAGATGCTGAGAGAGGTGGGACTGGTTGAGACCCGTGACATCGACCACTTCCCTCTGGGGGATGTTGTGCTGCTGCATGTAGCCCTTAATCATTTTGGCAGCCCTCCAGGGGTCCTCGCTAGACAGATAAGCAGACAGTTAGGATTTTGGTGGAAGATGTCTGGGTAGAAATATTCCCTTTTTAGGGCTTTTACCTACACTCTGTGCAAAACCCTGATCTTCACCCACTTCTTCCATCTGCCCAAGTGACATCCAGGGGAGAGAGGTAAGGCCAAAACAAAACCTAAAGGAAAGGGAGACAAAAGCTCCTATACAGTATACTCAGTCCCTGTCATCGGAGATCAGGAGGATAAAGGTGACAATGATGTCCCATCTTCAGGGAAGGGGAGGCACCACCAGCACTCACTTTCTTTAGCAGAGAGAAAAGTTCCTATTTTATTTTGCTTTCCTTCCTTTTCCTGGAAAGTGAGGGGCGTGAAGGCAAAAGGCCTTCTGGAAAGTGGAGATGCCATTAACTTGGGGCTGGGCGGGCTGATCCTGCAATGACAGGGGGCAGCACCAGTCTGGAATTCCAGACCTTTCCCACATTATTTCCTTTCTGAGTAGGTGTCTCAGTTTTTTTGTCCTATAAAATTGGAGTGAAACATTTGTGTCCATCTCCTGAGAAGCAAGGAGGACTTCACAGCCAAATGTTAAACAGTTTTCAGAATTTCAGAAAAGTTTTTAAGAAATACAATGATGTTCCTCCTCCCAGAATGAAGAATCACTCCAGGGAGGTAACGCAAGTTTAAAAACCAACCAACCAACAAACCAAACAAAAAACAACCCTCCACAGCCCTACCTCCCAGATGAAACCTAACGGGGATGGATAATTTCAAATCAATTTTTTAAAAGATTTTATTTATTTATTTGACAGAGAGAAAGATCACAAGTAGGCAGAGAGGCAGGTAGAGCGAGAAGGGGAAGCAGGCTCCCTGCTGAGCAGAGAGCCTGATGCTGGGCTCGATCCCAGGACCCTGGGATCAGGACCTGAGCCGAAGGCAGAGGCTTAACCCACTGAACCACCCAGGCGCCCCTCAAATCAATTTTTAAATAAGATATTAACCATCCCAAATGCCATGGTTTCTCCTATTCTTACCCTGACCCTATCAGGGAAGAAATATATCTGGAAGGCAATGTTTCTCATCAATTTCAAGCATGGGATAAGAACTTGATTATACTTCTCATTTCTCAGAATATACGCAAAAAGCTTCTCTACAGCAATGTACTAGGGTTTTTGAATTTTATTTATTTAAAGTGCTTTCAACTTTGCCAATATGTTTTCTTGCTTATTGAATAGGTGACTTCAAAGTGAGAGGTGTCACTTAAAACAAGAAATTTTAAAAATGAGGCACAATATAGAACAAAAGTATTCACACCACATATCCACATATACTATTTGATACAGTTATATATTTAACTTAAAAAAAGACCCAGTACCCCTTTACTATATGCTGATGTGTATAATAGTCTGATAGAACATGAAAAAAAAAATGAAGAAAAAACCTGAGTTTGAAATGAAACAATAAAGAACGTGTAAAGCAGAGGATAAAACAGAGATACTGTTGCAAATGAAACGGTCATTTCTAAATGGTGCCCATCACATGGCAAATAAAATTTATTTTTGTTTAACGAATTTAAAAATTTGTAAGTAAACATATTTTGTAAGCGTCTGAATAACTGGTTATTTTAACAAATCTTTGATATTAAATTCGTGAGATCACAGGCTTTAGCAGAGATGTTTTGAAAGACACACTTTTAAGATTAATTATATATATATGTCAATACATTTCTCAAGTATTTATAAAGGTACATCCAAGTGATGAAACATAATGAACTAACAAGGACAAAAAAAATGCGAAAACGCAATCCATTTCACACATGGAAAATATCCACACGACGCAAATACCCGTGTAAACATCAGCGATCATTTTAACGCTTGCTTCTGGGGAATATTTCCATAGATATTTTTAGGGTAGAAAAACACTTTCAACAGATACAATTGCTTTGGAACTTAGAAAACGCCTTTGGATTTTCAAAGTTAATTGCTTTAACAGATTCTTTGACTCTCTCCGTTTTGTTTAAATTTCTTTACCTGTGTTCATTTCGTGTGTCTAGGAAACCTAGCAAAATAGTTTACTGTTCTAAGATGGAAAGGTTCTGTGGAAAGAATAATTAGTTTAACAACTGGGAAGGTTAAGGAAAAAAAAACCAAAAACACAGGGAAACCCTACAAACTCGAGCAAACCCTTCAGCCCGTATTTAATGACAAGAGCCAGGGGGAAGATGGCGTAGTTATACCTTTACAGCTCTCTGACACCACAATTCACCTGTATTCACCGGGAGGACCCCAGAGAGCTGGTTACGTTTGTCCATTTGAAAATACAGCTTAGATCAAGAGGTTCCAAAGCCCGACAAATACACGGATCCCGAGAAACACGAGCAGCCACTGTGCTCGGAGCGCAGGTGTCAAACGTGCGACCCCGGTGCCGGGAGTGGGCCCAGCACGCTCCTTTTCAAACAGGGACTCTGCTGCCCAGGAGCAGGAAAGCCCTGGACCCCCGTACAGTTCGCCCCGAGCTCCTTCAGAAGCCTCAACTCTGGCTTCCTTCCTTTCCAAACGCCCGGGCTCCCGAGGCAGCTCCAGCCCGGAGCGCGGGGCCAAGCGGTGCGCGGTCCCGGACTTTTCCTTCTTGCCTTTCCCTTCCAGGAGTCCTGCGTCCAGCAAAGACACTTCCGTTCTGTTCTTTCCACTTTACCGGAACAGGGTGGGCAAAAAAGGGAGTGCTCGGGAGCCGACCGTGCAGTGACCTGGGAACCGCTAGCAATTTCTTGAAAAATTACTTTAATAAAGTCTGAGCACTCCCGAAGGTGGGGGAGGGAAGGCAGCACCCGCCTGGGAAAGGAGGGAAAACCGTGGGTCTGTCCTGCGTCTCTACGTCTCCAGCCGGGTGAGGGTCTCTGCCCCTCGCCTCCCTCCCCGCCCCGCGGGAGCCAGGCTGCGCCGAGGGCACAGGGCCGAGGCCGTGTCTGCTGGTGCGCACCGCCCCGGGGCGGCCCGGACAGCCCAGCTTAGGTGCCGGGGGGCCTGGCGGGGAGTACCCCGCAGCGCCGAGCGCGCGCACCGGCAGGAGCCCCGCGTCTGCGTTCGGACTTCCTTCCCTCTCTAAGCCGCGTTTACAACTTCACCAATGAATAACCCGCCTCTCTTCTTAACCTAATCACAACTCTTTGTGTATCTTTCTGTTGATGATTTATAGAAATAAATTAATAACACCCTAACTCCACGTGCTGCCGTTTATGTTACATCTCTGCTGCGTCCAGCCCAGCGCGGGGCTGGGTGCGGAGGGGGCCCTGGGTCGCCTCAGGCTTCGAAGAACGTCCCAGAACCCCGCTGGAAGACGCACGCTAGCGGCCAGGTGGATGGGCCTGGGCCCCGCGGGCTTCCCGTGGCAGGCGGCCGGGAGCTCGGTTAGACTGCCCGGCCTGCACGACCTCCAGGCTGCCCTGGAGCCCCAGCGGCTCCTCTTCCGACCCCTCACCTTCCTACGCCCGAACCCCGGCGGTAACGAAACCGCGGCCGCTCGGGGGAACCGCGAGGGAAGAACCTCAAACCTACGAACAGCAAAAAAAAAAAAAAAAAAAAAAAAAAAGAAAAGAAAAGAAAAAATACTTCGGAGGGGAAAAATCTAGAAATCCCCAATTATCTTTGCTAGAGAGTAAGCCGCTGGGTCCCCAGATGGCAAATTCAAATGCAAGGTCACATCCCACCCCCAAACTGCTGCTGCGGCCGGGATACCGAGGCTGCCTTACTCGGGGCGCGGCTTTGGTTCCGGCCCCTGTCCTGAAATCTCGGCGCTGAAGGGTCCGAGGCCACGCAAGGGACTCGGTCCTAAAGCCGAGCGGCCGGGAGCGACGTGCGGTCTAAGGGAACCGCTCGGCTCCTTGGATAATTAGTAACTAGCTGTCAAAGCCCTAGGCCGATCGTGGAGGCCCAGCAAAAGATCCTAGGCCCGCCAGGCGGCCCGAATTCCGCGAGGACGCCGGGATGTCGGCGGCCAGGTCTGGAAACGCCCTTCTTTCTCAAAATGCCACCAAATCCTCTGCGAAGGCGGTCTCAGCCTCACTTGCCCCTGGCTTCCTTAGATACGTGTTCCTTTTGCCCCGTGCCGGTCCGCCCCGGCCCTACAACACGCAAACGTTTCCCTTTGCAAATCTAACCTGGCCCTGAGGATTCCGGATAACCCTAGGGTCTTTCAGGGGCGCTGCAGATGGGAGTGCCCTCCAGAGAGCTCGCCCCCCGGATCCCGGCCCCGGGCGCCGCCAGTACCTCTGCAAAGGACAGCGGGACACGGTGCCGGATGCCGGCCCGCGTTTCCCGGGACGGGAGAGGCGGCGCGCGGGAGAAACGCTCTGCTTGGGACCTGTGCGGGCGGGAGCCTCTGCTCACGGAAAGTGGCCACTGACTCACTGCACCCACTCGCACCTCCAGTCGCGCGAACAAACCTCCCTCCCAGAGCTCCGCCGCTTGGGCTCTCCCAGGCCCGGAGGGCCCCTCGGGTCCGGGGCGCTGGCCTGGGGAAGGGGAGATGGAGCCTCGGGATTCAGGGCCCTCCGAGTGCGGCACTGGGAGGGGTCCAGGTGTTGGGAGAGAAGCGGAGCACCCCCCCCCCCGGGGGACTTCTCTGGTGGGAAACAGGGTCGCGCGTAGCGTCACTCAGGCACAAGGCCCGGGCTTCAGGGGTTGGGGCGCCTACTCCCCACCTCGGTCCGCGCCTACCTGAGCATCCGGTCCACCTCCGCCCGCTGCTCCGCCGCCTCCTCGGTGTTGAGCGCTTGCAGCTCCTTGAGGATGGGAGGGGTGTCATAGTCGTCCCCGTCTTCGGAACCCTCGTCCCCAGACAAGCGGCCCTTGGCGTGGCCGTTCGTGAGCGTATGAAAGACTGGCTTGGTGTCGGGGTCGGCCCCGTTCCCGGGGGACAGGGGCAGCGTCTCCAGCTTCACCCCGAAACTCGGGGATGGCAGCAACTCCTCTAAGGCCTGGACCAGCACCTCCTTGGTGACCCCGGAGCTCAGCAGGGCGCTCAGGAGTTCTTGCTGGAGCGACGTAAGCTTGGACACCATTTTCCAAGGACAGAAAAAGAAGGGGGTGAGGGGGTGGGTGGGTGCAAGAGAGGAGGGTGGAGGGGAGTTTCACAAGCGAACCCCAAGTCCAGGAGCCCCCCCCACCCTTCAGCCTCCAGACACCTGTTAACTCCCCAGGGTCCCGGAGTCTCCTCCGAGAGGAGCCAGAAAACTTCTAACTTGCCATGATCGCCACCATTAGGCCATATAAGATATGCAAATTAGCGGGGAGGGCCCGGCTTTCGGCAAGATGCAAATGGTCTTGGGGAGGGGGGAAAGGGAGAGAGGGAGAGTATGAGGGGGCAAACGTGGAGAGCTGGAGACCCAGACCGGGAGCAGGGCATGCCAGGGTCCATTGTACTCACGCTGGGGGGCTGAAGACCTTCTTGTAGTGGTTCTGTTTATCAGCCAAACTTTAGCTGACCTTTGGACTTGGTAAGCAAGCAGCTTGCAGCCTCGGTGTGGGAGGCTCCGGGGCTTTTCCAGACGCCGCGGGCCCAGGTTTAGTCTGGAGAGAAGAAACTGCATTTCAGGGGTGCAGGTGAGAGCTGGAGGAAGTTGGGGTGCCCTTGGAAGAAGGAGACGGAGGAGGGTGCGAAGAGTAGAGGCGCCTTCCGACGCATCCCAAACGACGCAGGTGGTGGGCAGGGACAGCCTGCGGGGCGAGGAGAAACTGCCCCCTAGGGAATGGACGCGGAGACTCGGAGGAAACGGGGGTGGCAGGCGGGATGAGTGCGGATCGCGGCGACCCCATTTAGTTCTACCCGTACTATTTTGCAGACCCCAGGCCTTCCCCAGACGAGTCTTGGAGGTTTGGATTCGCAGAACTGCCGGCCTGAGAGAGCAGGCGACAGGGAAGGAGGCCCGGAGAACCCTTGGGAGGAGCCCCCACTAATTTATGGCCCGGGGAGCAGCCAAAGTTGAGGTCCTCCAGCCGCCGGGCTGCCCCAGCACCTAGGTCCGCCAAGCCTCGGGGGAGCTGGCCGCCTGGGCCAAGCTCTCCAGTTTAAACGCAGAATATCAAAGCGCCTCTGCTTTTCCAGCGAAACTAGGATTGCAGGGCCTCCTTTCGAACAGTGAAAGCAAACCTTGGCCTGCGGCTGGCTGGAGGGACAGTGGGAGCCGCGTGTCCCCTGGCCCACTGCCTTCTGGTTTATTCGCAGCTCCAGGACCCAGCGGTTCTCACCGCCAAGGACGGAGCTCCTCCGAGGTGAAGTCAACCAAGGCAGTGGCGGGAGGGAGCCAGCGCCCAGGAAGACGCTGAGGGAGTGAAGATTTTTACCACCTTGGCCTGGGTCAGGAAAGAAGCCCGAACCTTTCAGTTCTTTGGGAGTTTCACCTGCATCTCCCCTGTCTGTGTGGGAAGGAAGGAGGCCTGCGGCGCCCCTGGACCTACATACAGGCTGGCCCTGACCTGCAGTAGAACAGGGCAAGGAGCTTTTTAGGATCCACAGTTTGTACACCCATAGCTCCCAGGGCAGAGGAACCCCAGCCCTCTTTAAGCCTCAGTTTCCTCATCCATGAAATACTGATGCCAGTAGTGCCGGGAGAGGGGCGGGCGTTGTATACATTGAATGAGACCACCTGTGAAACCCTTGGCTTAATAATTGGTGTTCACACTTTTCAGTCTGGGAAAGGGAGGAAGCCAGTTCCCAGTAGGAAAAGCTAACCCCTGGGGCCTTAGCTTCTCAGAATCAGGCAGATCCAGAGCTGGGCCTAGAGGGACTGGGAGATTAGGGACAAAAATTCAGAATCAGCAGGGAATTTGCAAAGGAGCTTCTAATCAAATTCTCCTACCATTCCCACCTTTAAAAGACAATTAGGAGGAAGTTCAGCGAGGGGGAAGGAAAGGTTGGCAGCTCTCATCTGCTTGGTTCTGGATGAAGCTAGGTGTGTGGGAGCTGAAGTCCTAGGTGGGACTAACTGCGGAGGAGTGAGGCTGCCTCTCTTAAAGGGTCTGCTCCCTCCTGGGACGCGTTCTGGGAGCCAGAAGGAAGGGGGCCACTGTGCTCCTGTAGCCTTGAAGAAGGCTGCCACTATCTCACGCTCTTTCCTTGAGAAAGGAGAAATAAGTTGATGGAAGTGAGGGCCCTTCATTCTACCCTGTTGTCTTTTAGTTTGTTGTGACATATGGCAGGTCCTTGCCCCTCACAATTCGGCCCAATGGGAGAACATTCTCTGCCTACCAAGCTCCCCTCAGCCAGGATAATGAAGTGTTGAGAGTAAATGTCCCTGGAGAACAATGTCTTTTTCTCTGTCTCTCACTTACTATCATGATAGAAGCAGTCAAGTGTAATGAAAATCAGTTTCTGTGTTCAGCTGGGAAAACCCATTAAAACACCAGCACTCACTTCCCTTTCAACAGCAAAGCTTTGATTCGTAGTTCCAAACTACTGAGCGCCAAGTCTGACTCAAGCTTCCTTGTCTCTCAAAATTCAGGTGTTTGCAAACCCATTCTTTCTCCCTCTAGCCCAAGCCAGTGAATGTACAGGAAGTTTCACCTTGATAGGGAAATTTCCTACCAGTGTCCGGGTATATCTATAGTTGGTCTGGCTGTCTGTATCCAGCACCTTCCTGTAATCCTCTGGCTCAGACCTACCTTGAATATGCTACCTGGTATTACGGCTTACTAAGGGGGGGCTTACTAAGTGGGGGCAATTATAGATCTGCATAGATGCGATACCTACCTCTTCGTATGGACATTTAAGAAGAAAAGTGTAGGGGCATCTGGGTGGCTCTGTGGGTTAAGCCTCTGCCTCTGGCTCAGGTCATGATCTCAGTGTCCTGGGATGGAGCCCGGCATCAGGCTCTCTGCTCAGCAGGGAGCCTGCTTCCCCCTCTGCCTACCTCTCTGCCTACTTGTGATCTCTGTCAAATAAATAAATAAAATCTTTTAAAAAAAGAAGTGTAAGTATCTCAGCAGACAGTCCTTCAGGATTTTAGGATGTAGGTCATAAATGCTAATTGAGTTACCTCCTAAAATCCTTTGGTTAAATATCCCTCAAATAGAGGAAACAAGAATATCGTTGAAATACTCTGTGTTTATGCTTCACCCAGGACAAAATAGTGAAGAACTAATACAGTAGCCTCATTCTAAAGGTGGGAAAATAAAACATAAGACACTTAGAGGTGTCTGGCAGCTCCTGGGGTAAGCAAAGGTCCGGGACTGGGGCTCAGAACTTGTGAGCAGGGCATTAGGTTGGAAGAGGAAAGTCTCCAGCTTTTACTGCTTTGGCAGATGGGAAGTTGCAATCGGGGATTCTACAAGGCAGAAGTGGAGGATCCACAGCAGAGAAATACAGAGTAGATGCAGAAATCAAACACACCTAAATGTAGGTCTCAGATCTGCTTAACCAGCGCTGGGACTTGGGCAGGTTACATAATCACCCTGACCCTCAGTTTCCTTCTGTGGAAAATGATAACAACACACCCTGCTGGGTTTTGTGTGAGGATTAAATGAGTTAGTAACTGTGTGTTCCCTGAGGGTGACCTGACCTGCTCTCCCATGTTCAGGAAGAAGCAGCAGCACATCATGAAAACAGGCAAAGAAGTCAGGCAGCTGATCCCTTTGAGGTCTTTCATGATCAGCTTTTTTTTTTTCTTTTTTTAAGAGTTACTGAATTTGAAGAGATCGTATTAGGTTCTTTTACTCAAACAATGCATCTGCAGGTCAAATCTTAAGATTTGCTGTGGTAAGTGCGGGCCTTACTGTAAGATCATTTTAAAATCCAGTTGGCTCAAGACTCTGAAGGCCTGAGCACCATCTTGGAATTTCCGCAGAATAGTAAATGTGGTTCCAGGAGACTCACCTCTCCTCTAACTTCATAGTGTAAGGGATGTTCCTTTCCCACTCTTGGGCGCACCGTCTTCCCCCCACTTCCCAATGTCTGCTTAGCTTGCCGCCGGGAGCGTCTGGTTCTCTTCACCAGCTGCTGCTCCTTTCTCCAAGGCTCTCCCTTTGATCTGGCAGCCTCCAGAAGGCCTCGTAGAATCATCTCTAGAGTAAATGAAATGAAATCATCTCTGGAGTAAAACATAAGTGCTGTTCTATCCCGGTCTGAAGGGGCGTGGGGGCCTTGCTGTTAGAGAGTACTGTCACAGCCAAGAGAACATTTGTATGTTTCAAATTTCCCATATTTTTTTCCTAAGTCTCAAAAAGTTCAATGACAGTCTGAGCTTGGAAACGTAGCATTCTCATGATGCCCGGTCATGATGGAATGAAGGAGAAGATTGCTAGCAGACTCCTCTGTGTGGGCTTCATGGCACCCAATCAGGAAGAGATAGCATATTTCCCACAGGACCCCAATAAATTTTATGCTAAAAGATGGACATCGAGATGCTACTTAGTTAATTCAAAGAAAATAAAGACCTCCCCAAAATGAGAAAACTTCTCTTCAATAATCTTTAACGAATTCTCTTATTCATAAAAGCACTTCTTGGAAAAAAAAAAAAAAGCAAGTTAGTCCATACGACCGTTTGATTTCCCTAACTCTTTTATGATTTGACATTTCTAAATGGTTCCATAATCCCAGGGTGTCCACTTCCAGGCCTTTGGCGGGGGTGGCTTATGACCTCTGGCAGGACCTCTGTGGGAATCCGGAGCAGCCCTTGAAAACCTGCACCACAGACCGGAGGCTCCATGAGGGCGGGGACCGTCTCACTTCTCCCTCTCCAATGCCCAGAGAGGGGCCTGGCAATCTCACATGCTTAGTAAAATACCTGTTGAGTAAATGAACAGGTGATCATCTCTGGGTGACGCCATTAAGGAGGATCTTTGTTCCCTTATGTGCGCAGCTCGATTTTCCAAACTATCAGCCATGAAGTTGTAGTTTAAAACGAAACATCATTCCTGGATGTGAAAGGATATACACTGTGTGATTCCATCTACGTGAAGTTAAAAAGCAAGAAGAAGTAATTCGCGGTGATAGAGGCTAATACGGAGGTTGCTCCAGAGAAAGGGGGCAGTGTGTTCACAGGGATGGGCTACAAGGGGGCTTTCCGGGGTGCCAGGAAAGTGCTCTGTCTTCACATGGGAATGGTGGCTATGTCACCAGGCTACACACCTCAGACTTGTACATGTTGTCATAAATTGTAACTTAGTGAAAAGTCAATTAAATAATTACAAAGTGTAACATGTGAACAGTGGCCGTCTCCCAGTTGGAACTGGATGTCCCCCAGCTGCTGTGTGGCCCTGGAGACTCTCTTCCATTCACTGTGTATCGTTTCTCACTATTAAAACCTGTATGTTGGCATATTCCAGGGGCCTGGCCCTTTTTCTCTAGAGGGCCAGACAGGAAGCATGTCAGGCTTCGAGGCCATGTGGTCTCCGTCACAACTACTCACATCTGTTACTACAGCTGAGACATCAATGACTAGGTGTGGCTGTGTTCTGATGAAACTATTTAAAAAAACAACTGGCCGCTGCATTTGGTCCATAGGCCACAGTTTGTCAATCCTTGGATAAAGCACTTCTGCGGCTAGAAATCCAAAGATCTGAAGGGAACTTGCAGTCATCCGGAATCACAGCCTTTGTCTGTGGGTTGGCGAAGCGATTCAGGATGGAGAAATGACTTTCCCAAGAGATACCACAGCGCGTTGCACTGGAGAAATCCTAGTGTTGGAGCCGCAGACCAGGGCTCTCTGGGAGGGTGTGCGGGTATAGCTTTGGGGTAAATCACTTAATTTCTTTGAGTCTTTATATTATCACCACATATAGATGGTAATAATAATGGAATCAATACCTTACAGGGTTAATGGAAGATTTAAATTAGATAACACAGAACATACCTTGCGTGGGAGCTGGCACAAGCAGAGCTTACCTTCAGTCAAGGGCTTCCTCAGAGGGCATGGCTCATGGCCTCCCTCCGGGCCTGCCTCCCTGCCTCTCCTCCAGATGCACAGCTTCTCGTGTGAGTTCACGGACAAATCCTACCAAGCACCTGCCTGCCACCTGTGAAGTCCTCTGGGGAGAGCTGTGAGCTAATAACAAATGATTACAGGGAGATCTGAAATCCCATCAACCCCAGCCCTCGGCATTCTTTCTAGAAATCTCTTCCAGCTCGTGCTTTTATTTCCCAAACAGGCCGCTATCAGATGATCTTTGCCAGGGTAACTCCTAAGGGTTGAGGAGATTTCTCTCATTTCGATTCAACAACTCACATCCTTCTACAGGGTCATTTTTAGAAATAGGGTGTTCCCAGTAGCCCGTAAAAGATTAAATTAAAAATTAGCAATCTAGTATGATATTAAACTAATAAATACTACACCTAAGCATGGAGAGCCTTTACTACAAAGCAATAATCTATTCCTCCTCCTCCTCCTCCCACAGCCATGAAAAGGGATTGGCAGTGGGCCCGGCACTGGGCAGGTACTCCATAAATGTTTGTGGAAGAAACGGTGTGGGCTAGGGTATGGTATTGGGGTGGGGGGGGGAGAGCAATAATATTTACGAAAATTTCTTGAAATTTGTTTTCAGATTAATATTCAAATAAGTGTTAGTGAGGTGCCCTTGCTCTATTCTCACCTTTACTTCTCAGAAACTATGAGGTAGGCAGTATCATCCCTGCTTTAATGACGAGTGAATGTAAACTCTAAGAGGGAGAGTTTTCAGTGGCCCAGGGACCCACAAATGGTTAAGGGGCAGATGGGACTTGAATGGTGGACCTCCTAATTCCATGTTAGGTGCCTCCTTCCTGGCTCTTTCTGGCAGCAAGTCCCCTACCCACCCAGACAGAGCAGGGAGTGCACAGAAGCACCTGGAACGGTCTAGTGCACAGAGAGAAATCTTGTGATTACACGTGCAAGAGAGAGACAGCAGTCTTTCCTGTCCAAGGAGATCTCTGGCATGTGAAGAACTGTGACATTTGAACAGGGTTTTATGGTGTGCAAAGAGCTCTCTCCTTTCATTTGATCCTTGAGATCAAACGATCCTCAAGACAGTCCCATAAAGAAGGCAAGACAGCCAGTACTCTCCGAGATTCACAGATGAGGAAGCTGCGGCTCAGAGAGGAAAAATGACCCTGGGAGGTGCCAGAAGCATCATCTCGTGGCCCAGGTCTTCTGCATCTAGGTGCCATGGGGCTGTGTTTGTATAATGACATGATGAGCACAGAGGGCAGCCCAGGGACGGGTGTGAGCCAGAAGAGAAAGGCAGGATCCTCCTATTTCCATTCCCGATGTCATGCTTGAGCGATGGAAAAGCTGAAAGGGTTCTGGGAAAGGCCTGGGTGCCGGGAAAGGCCTTGGGGCCGGGCTCTGAGTCAGGAACGGCTACCCGCTTGGTGCTACCCTGTGCCTCCCCACCACCTTTATCTCCCCTCCTCCCATGGGGGGCCCTGTGCTTGCTCTGTGGCGGGAGTGCTGTCTATAGAGGCACCTGAGGCACGAGGGTGACCACTGGGCCGCATGCTAAGGATGGTACTCTTTAATGCTCTGGTGACTAGGCATAGTCCCTGCTCCCAGGCCTGGGGGTAAAGAGCACTGCAGGGTTGCTGAGTCAATGTAGCAAACATTTACTGAGGCCCCTGCTATGTGCCAGGCTCTGTGATAGGTGTCTGGCCACCGAGAGGAGCGAGAGTCAATGGGATTTATTTACATAGCAGGAAAGAGAGAAGGGGAAACGCTTCTCTTTCCAGTTAGGATGGAGGGGGCTTTATAATAGGCCTGGTGCTGAGGGCTTTACATAAAAGCAATGTATGCTTTTTACTCTTCATCACAGTCCCAGGAGACGATATTATCAATTCCTACTTTTAGTTTTCTCCCTGATGCTCGTAGAGCGTGAGTTGCAGAGGACCTGCTGTTCCTCATGCCAAGTTGAAGGTCAAAAGCAGCACTGCTGGCCTTCTAAGTTGGGTTCCAGCTACAGCTGAGGGGCGGATGCCCCAGGGGGATCAGCCAGGGGCCTGGAGTCGGGTTGAGCTGGGTTGGAAATCTGTCTCTGCCACTTCCTAGGTGTGACCTTGGGCAAGTTGCCACTCTGACCTCCGTTTCTTCATCTATAAAAAAGAAAACAGTGTAGAATTTGGCAGGAAACGTAAAAGACATAAACCGTCTGGCACAATTAATCAATAGAAGAAAACATTAATAATTTGGGGGAATTTTCAGGGATCCAGCAAAGTTCAGTGGGGGCTCAGAGCCCTACGAGGGTAAGTCAGATTTCAACAACAAGGAGTCACAGAGCATTTCAGGCAGAAACAAGTGCAGAGAAAAGGCTTAAAGCCCAAACCAGATTCTGCAACCTCCCCGAAAACTTGCAGGAGCTTTCCTGTTGAGTTCTTTCCCTTCTAGCAATTCCCTGTCCCACCCCCCACCCCTAACCTTCTGGGATCAGCTGAGGGCTCATTCCCTTAGGAAACCCCAGCTAACTCTGGAATGAGTTCAGTGGTTCCTAACCGGAGGTTGGTTTGGGCCTCTTGGGGAGATCTGACCTTGTCTGGCTGGTCTGGCTTCGTGGATATGCTTGGGGTTTAATGCTCTGTAGTCTTAACAATCTTACCTTTGAGTTTCTGTTTTGTAAGTGAAGGCTGCTGCTGGGACAACGGAGCTTGCCTCAGGGGCTTGGAGCCTCAGCTTACTACATTCATGTCCTGTTGCCTCCCTAACTTTCTGGGATGGAATTTTAGCTCCAGCTTCTGCACAACCCAGTGTCCTTGGTCCCGCCAGGCCTCTCTGTCCCCACTCCCACCCGACAGCCGTCTCTGCCTTCTGTGCTTTTCAGGGACCTGACTGTGGGCACCGGGGGGGGGGGGTGGTCCCCAGATGGAGGGCTGCATTTTCATTTATCTTCATGTGGCCAGGTCCTGAGGCAGTGTCGGCCCATAGCAGGTTCTTGGTACCCGTTGACTGGACTGACCAGCAGGGCCTACGAACCCACCTTCTCTCATTTAAAAACCTGTCATGTTGTGCCTGTTGGAAGCATGAAACCACCTTGAGCTCCTCTGAGGCACTACAGGATTCCGTTTGGGCTCCTCTGAGTGGATGGTGAGTATCTGAAGCCGTGGGACGGGAACTCTCTCCATCTTTCATGAGAGCAAGTGCAGCCCGTGGCTGGCACCCTCTCAGGCTCTGGCTTACCAACCACCTTTGCTCTGTGCCCATTCCGCCTTTCTGCCCACCCGAGGCCCAGCCTATGCTCACTTATTCATTCAACAAACATCTGTCATGCACTTATAGTGGTGGGGGGAGGGGAACCTTGGGAGTTTAAAGATGTTAAAGAGACAGCTCCTGCCCTTAAGGAACTGGGTCTGGCCAGGGGGTCAGAGAGTGAAATTAGCCTTCAGAAGATCAATGACAAAAAAAGAGAAGAGAGCCAATCCATGACCCCATTTGTTTGCTCACCCAGCACCTGCGTGGGGCACAGTTCTCAGTTAGGGGTGCAGCAGTGAGGAAAGCTGGGGAAGGCCCGGCCTCACAAAGCTCTACGTCTACCCACAAAAAGACCAGGGAGCGAGCAGGGAGTGAGCAGACACACAGATGTGTCACAGGTCTGAGGACGGTCCCCTGTGCAGAGAGGTCAAAGGGCAGCAAAGTGAAAGGGCACGTGGGAGATACTTGGTAATGAAGGGTCTTCCCAAGGAAGACTTTTCAGGTAAGGGACCTAGTGCTGAAAATGGAGCCGGGCAGCAGCCCCGAGTGTCCAGAAGCCCCCTCCGAGCACAGTCAGAGGGGCTGACGGGCAACAGGAATGAGTTGCAGGAAGTGTTAGTTTTTAAGGGGCTTTTTCTTAAAGCGGGCATCATAAATGGGTGCCCCCATTATTCCTCTCAGTTCAGCTGAAAAGGTTTGAGCACCTCAATCCTATGATCCATACTGAGTGACTAATACACTTACTACAGGTGCCACTGTACTAACACTTGATGCGAACAGGAAAGTTAAAAAGGCCACGGAATTAATGCAAACATGAAAGTAAGACCTCATGTTTTCATCCTGTCATGACAACGTACCACCTCATATGCTCCACTCTGGGACCCCTGTTCTAATGCATCTGAGTGCTATGTTTTGTAGCTGTAAACCTGGCTAGAGGCCACCAGATGTCTGCCTCTCAGGAATTTTTCAAGATCTGGAAAAAAGAGGAAATTGACTGGAGGCATAGGATGAGAGAAAAGTTCAAAGGAAGAAAAGGAAGATAATGAGAAAAAGATTAATATAATTTTAAAGGCAAAGGAGGAAAGATAAGAGGGAGAAAGAAAGAAAGGAAGGAAGGGAGGAAGGAAGGAAGGAGTGGGGAAGTGGACAGGTAAAGGGTAAAGGGAAAATGTCCCCAAGATGCCACTGGATAGAGGCGGCGTGGATGCTCTCGGGTTGGCCTTTGCCCAGACCTCTCAGCGTTGTAAGAACGTCTCGTCACAGTCCGTAGGCTGGACCTTGGCCTCTTTCCACACATTTGGAATCACCGGCTAATGAAGTGGATATTGTTTTCTGGTCCTTCTCTCTTACCCTATGGCTAGTTCCCTTCCGTAGCCTTCACTTAGCAGCGGTGTCAGGAGTGATGGAGAGGCTGACCTTTTCCCATCATTGTCCCACACACTTCATTAACTCCTGCTTACAGCTGGAGATGCCCATCATTGGTTAGGCAAGCTGATGGGTTCCTCAGAGAGCAGAGGAATGCGCAGTTTCCCAGAAAGCTCCTGACCCACGGCTTCCCTCCTATAGGACATGGGAGACGATCTTCTGGTTTATAGAGCTAGCAGAACAAAGTCATGTTGGAAGGCCATGAAAAGAAAGCCCTGAGCACGCACTTTCTTTTTAGAATCTTGCTTCAAAGACAAAGGAACAAGACAAGGCACTTCAATGTGGAACTTACCAAAGAATAAAAAATACTATATAAAATTACACAGAATGAAAACTCAAGCAATGCTCATTGAATGCTTATTTTGCTTTTGATCTAGCCCTGGGCCAGGAGGCATGCAATATTAGTTGAATAAATGAATGGTGAATTTTCACAATAATCCTGTCAATTAGGAGCATTTGGGTGGCTCAGTGGGTTAAAGCCACTGCCTTCAGCTCAGGTCATGATCCCAGGGTCCTGGGATTGAGTCCCATATCAGGCTCCCTGCTCAGTGGGGAGTCTGTTTCTCCCTCTCCCTCTGCTGTTTCCCCCACTTTTGCTCTCTGATGCTCTCTCTCTCTCTACCAAATAAATAAATAAAAAAAATTTTTTTAAGATTTTATTTATTTATTTGACAGACAGAGATCACAAGCAGGCAGAGAGGCAGGCAGAGAGAGAGAGAGAGAGAGGGAGAGAAGCAGGCTCCCTGCTGAGCAGGGAGCCCGATGCCGGGCTTGATCCCAGGACCCTGAGATCATGACCTGAGCTGAAGGCAGAGGCTTTAACCCACTGAGCCACCCAGGTACCCCAATAAATAAAATCTTCTTTTAAAAAAGTCCTGTGATTTATACAAGGTGGTAGTGTCTTCATGTAACCGAGGAGAAAAAGACCGAGGAAGTTAAGTGCCCAAGTGACAAAGTCCTGTCCTCTATTGTCACGGGGGCCCTGCTTCCATGCAGTCCTTTGTTTACCTTTGGGAAAATCTGTCACTTGCCTAGAAGCTCTGGTGAAGCCATTCCTCTAGTCCATGTATGTTGTGCATCCACTGGAAGACGGGCATGGGGTGGGGTGGAGAGCTGCAAAGCTGGCCCCTGCCCTCAGGAATCTCGCAGCCCAACAGATGCTCTAGAGCCCAAGATGACCTCAATGGCCTCCAAGCCCACCATCTTTATCCACTATTATCTTCCAGGCCTCATTATTAAACATGTTTTAATCCATGTGAGTGTTCACTTAAAAAAAGACCTTTATTTCTTTAAATTATAAAACTCATAAACATCACCATAGGATCCAACAATTCCACCCAAAAGAATTGAAATCAGGGTCTCCAAGAGATACTGGCACACGCATGCTCATAGTGACATGATTCCCAACAGCTGAAAGGGGGAAGCAAACCAAGCGTCCATCAACGGATGAACGGAGAAGTAAAATGGGTTCCATGGAATATCATTCAGCCTTAGAAAGGAAGGAAGTGCGGACACGTGCTATTACGCAGATGAACCTTGTGGACATTATGCTGAGTGAAATAAACCAGTCCCAAAGACAAATGGTATATTACTCTACTTCTATGAGATGCTGACTATAGTCAAATTCATAGAGACAGAAAGTATAATGATGGTTGCCTGGGGGCGGGGTGGGGCGGGGCAGTGGGGGAGGGAATGGGGAGTTAGTGGCTCATGGGTGCAGTTTCAGTTTTGCAGAGCGAAGAAGTTCTAGAGATGGTTGTTGGTGATGGTTGCACAAGAGTTTGAATGTATTTGATACTGCTGAACTGTACATTTACAAATGATTAAGATGTATACTTTAAAAAACCCAAGCAGGATTTCTGATCCCTTCTTTTCTATTGTGTACTCACTCCTTGAGGGGTCACCAAGGGGAGCGTAATTTAAGTGCATAGGCACTAGGGACCCATGGCTGGGACTGAATTTCCATTCCACTCTTTACTGACTATGACCACGGGCTGGAGACTTTACCTGCATGAATCTCGGTTTCTTCATATGAAAATGGGTACACTATTATTGTCAGGACTTAAGAAGAAGAGTGGCAGGTGCTTGGCACCTAGGAAACAGACAATAAGGGCTGACTGTGGTTGTCCTTCTCTGGAAGCTTCCCCCATGACCTGTGCTCTGTGAGCAGGCAGGGCTCAAGGAAGCCCACAGCAAGGGAGGGGAGGGAGGACCTTCCAGGAGGTGCTATGGTCACACTTGCCTTGTGTGTATCATCTTTCCATAGAGGGGCTAGCTAAGAACACGTGATTAAGAAGCCATTATCTTTATCTTTCCAGCAATCAGGAGAAGCTGTTATATACAGATGTCCTTTTCAAAACAGCAGACTCTCAGAGTGAAGACTCATCATGTAAACTTTTAGGAGGAGGTGATAGCAGAATCCAGAAAATACCAAGGACCCAGGTTATGTGGATAGATAACCATAGAGGGCACCTGGATGGCTCAGTTGGTTAAGCTTCTGCCTTTGTCTCAGGTCATGATCCCTGGGTCCTGGGATTGAACCCTGTGTAGTTACGTAGTCCCTGCTCAGTGGGAAGTCTGCTTCTCCCTCTCTCTCTGCCCCTTCCCCTACTCATGCTCTCTCTCCTCTTCCAAGTAAGTAAATAAAGTCTTAAAAAAAAAAAAGGTATGGGGGTAATGGAATAAGTGTACCACTTGGCATCAAGAAAACTGAGCCCAGCTTCTATCTTAAGGTTTTCTGTAACCTTGAGTCATTCATACTGTAAACTCTTTGAGCCTCAGTTTCCTTGCCCTGAAAGTTGGCATCATGCTGCATATCATATAAGATTAGTATGAGGATTAAGGTAAAGCAGTACGCAAACGTGCTTTGCAAACCAGAAAGCTCTAAGCAGGTGCAGATGATGATTAGTGATTTTTTTGTTACCAACAGATTTGTGCCCACGTCCTGCCACAGGCCAATGCAGTAATGGAATCTTGTTTTGTTTTCCAGGAATGGAAATAACTTGCTTTTTTTTGTTGTTGTTCTTTGTGATATATAACCATTCTAAAAAATTAAGGCAAAATAAGAAAGTGCCAGTTTCCTTAATCTCAAGTGCTGTAGATATTTTTTCATTCTTACTTATTGATTTAAAGATATCTCAATATATTAAGTGAAAAAAAGGTTTCAAACATTTTTATAGTGCAATCCTATTCATGGCTTAGGAAGTACTAATTAAGTATCAGTGATGAGAATAAACATACAAGACACTACATTAAGATCATATGATCTTTTGGGCTTTAATAATTCTGAAATTCTGTCAGTTATTTCTAAAGAGCTTTCCTGTATTTAGACTGGAATAGGGTTCTAGTGAGGACCTGGGTTCTACATGGGTCAGATGGGGTGAATACAGTGTAAATTCATGGTTTAATAAAGATTAAATTAAATAATACACAGTGATGTCCCAGAGCAAGTCTTCAATAAATGTTAGTTGCTATTCTTGTCAATAGTAATACATGAAAGTAATTTCATTCTCTGCGTCTGTCAAAGCACTTGCTGCCTGACTACCAGTGGATAACTGATCTGATTAACCTGTGATTACCTGAGATGAATAACAGAAGGTTTTAGGAACTAGAATTCCCAATTTACCAGGTGTGAAGGTAGAGCAGAAGAAAGGATGACGAAATGAAGACTCTGAAGGTCTGGGGTGGCAGATTTCTAACCTCGGAAGGTCAGGAGTGGTCCTGGGACTTCTAACCTGGGGTGACCCACTGTGGCTTCCCTGGTCTAAACTTTAACCACTATCCCTGAAATTTCATGTGACTTTCTCCCCATCTCCCCATCCAAAGCTGCTTGAGGGTTACCTGCAGATTGGCTCATGTGTGAGGAGGGAGTACATTTACCTCCTTCTGCTGATGACAGGAAGTTTCTCATGTGAACCGTCTCAAAATTTCAGAG
This sequence comes from Lutra lutra, assembly GCF_902655055.1. Classification (NCBI taxonomy): domain Eukaryota; kingdom Metazoa; phylum Chordata; class Mammalia; order Carnivora; family Mustelidae; genus Lutra; species Lutra lutra. Next base: position 37,400,017 of record NC_062293.1, read on the forward strand.
CAAAAAAAGTTTGCCCATTTAATCAAATTCTAAAGTCTTTCCTACCACTGTCAGATAGAGGGATTATAAAATGTTGTACACGCGACACTTGAGACCAAACAAGAGGGATACGTACTAGGTTTTTGAAGTTTAAAAGTTATTTTTTGTAAAACAGCATTTGCTCCCACAGGGCATTTTTTCTGTATCAGGGAAAAGCTGTTCAACACACACACACACACACACACACACACACACACACCCTGCCAAGTTTTCAGCTAATGGTGTACAGAAAAACTGGGACTTTAACCACAACAAAAAATGTGTCACCTGCTAGGTGGTCTTTGAGTTTACTTTCTAAAAACTGTTTCGAGGAGCCGCCCAGTTTTGGTTTTGGTTTTTCCCCTCTGATCACTGCTCACTGACTAAGGACTTGAGGCTGTTTACCCGAGGGAGAGCTTTAGATATGGTTATTTGTGTGGCATTGTATTGGGGCCCTCAAATATTTGCCGGGAGCTTTGGTGGAAAATGTCTAGACCAGTGCAAACACTGCAGGCCCCAGAGAAATCCAAGAGGCTCAAAGGGACCATTCAAGAAGCCCCTCTCTGTCCTGCCGTCACTACCGGGAAGCCTTGGTCATGGAACCTTGGTCAGCCTGCGTGAGCCTGCAGAGAAGACTGAAAAGGGTCCACGTCGAGGAAAAGATCCCGATTCCACCCCCGCTGCTTCCGTTTTTCCTGACAGGGACGGGGCAAAGCCACAGGAGCAGTGGCTTCCAGGCCCAGCTCTGCTCCTCACTTGCTGGGTCACTTGGGGAAGTCTGTGCCTTCTCTGAGCTCTGGTATTATTCGTTCTCAAAGCAACATGATCTCGAAGGTCCTTTTCTTCAGTCCTATCTGCCTGTTAAGAACCTCCTAGTTCCAAGACTTGAAAAGATTCTGAAACATGCCCAACGTCATATTTATAGCAAGAGACTCCAAACCCATCTCCCCTTGGTTCCAGAGACCGGTTTTGCACCATCCCTCAGCCTCCTGGGCTAATGTTTTGCATTTTTCACAGAGCATCTACACAACCTGATTGGGAAGACGACTAGGTCAGAGCAAGCACGCTTTAGTGAGAGGCCCCAAATCCCTTGGCTAGAGGGTGGCAAGTGTGTGGCTCAAAACTAGGTGTGCTGAATCAAAAAGGCCAGGGCTTTCCCCACCTCACGATATCACTTGTACGTGTGGTGGTGGACCTGTTTTGTCAGAATTTTGGACATCACCGCCCCTCAAGGTGGGACAAGCCTGCCACATGTCTCTCCCTATCTTGCTGTGAATACACAGCTTCCTCTTTCCTTCCTCAACCTTGCTTTTCCTGCAATCTCTCCCAAGCCCATGAATGGTGATTCCATCTTCCCACCAGCTCGTGCCCCAAACGAGAACCCATCCTTTTCTCTTCTATCTCCATCTAATCCTTCAGCAAATCCTGCTGGATCTTCCTTCAAAATAAACCCAGAATCTGATCGCTTCTTAGCACCTCCATCAACATCCTCTCAGTCACAGGAGACAACTTTCACCTGTCATTGTCTTCTCTGGTCCTTCTGTTCCTGTCCTTGCTCCCTCCAGTCTATTCTCTGCTCAGCAGCCAGAGGCATTTTGTCAAATCAAAAGTCAGATCGTGTTCTTTTCTGCTGAGAAATGTCCCAATGGCATCCCATCTCCCTCTACGCAAAAGCCCTACATGAAGAACTCGACTCCAGCCACAGGGCATCCTCACTGTTCCTGGAACATACCAGACACATTCCTGCCTCGGGACCTTTGCACTTGCTGTTTGCTGCCTTGGGACACCCTTCCCCAGATATCAGCACAGCTCACTCTTCATCTCCCTCAGGTCCCTACTGAGTTGTCATCTGCTCTAGCATCCAGAGCAATGCCTGGCACTTAGTAGGTCTCAATGATGTTTTTTGAATGAATGCATGAAACTTCTCTGGTCCCTGACAGTATTTGAATTTCAGCCCTGCCAGGGCTCATATTTTCGTGATCTGCAGAACAGATCATAGTTCCTCCAATCACCTGGCCATGCTTCTGAATTATGGTTCATTTATCACTGCCTCTTCACCCAAAACCCAGCTCCTACCTAAAAAGTTCTCCAAAGAGGCGTGGGTGACATGCTGCAGTCATGGGGGCTGCTGACCTAACCCCACATTCTGTGAATTTATCAAGGGACATTGACTCCAGTGTCATCCTGGACTCTTCCAGAAGACAGTGCCTTCGTGTACCACATTCTTATTTTTAAGAACTGCCCAGTCACTGAAGGTCAACCTTCAGCTTATTGAGTATTAATTATATAGATGTGCGGGAAATGCTCAGCCAGTAAGAAATGAGGATGAATCAGGGCAAGGGAGAAATCCCATTATAATGCCCCTCTTCTCCCCCTCTCTAGAGGTAAGTAAATACCTTTAAAGAGCCCCTGAATTTCTGGGTTGAAGAGAGGGCAGGAGCAAAGGAGGAAAGGCAAGACTGTTCATTTTGTAATTTGCAAGGAAAGAAGTTTGAGATATTTAACATATAATTGCCATTCAAAATTTCTTTACAGGTAAAGTTGCTGATTAAAAACAAAGCCAGTGGGCGCCTGGGTGGCTCAGTGGGTTAAGCCGCTGCCTTCGGCTCAGGTCATGATCTCAGGGTCCTGGGATCGAGGCCCGCGTCGGGCTCTCTGCTCAGCAGGGAGCCTGCTTCCCTCTCTCTCTCTCTCTGCCTGCCTCTCCATCTACTTGTGATCTCTCTCTGTCAAATAAATAAATAAAATCTTTAAAAAAAACAACAACAAAAAACAAAGCCAGTTCTCCTACTTTAAAACTGCCGCACAAGGAGGGTCATGGTTTTCCAAGAACAGCAGCAAAACTGACCAACCCCAGCCCTCCTATCAAGGGATAGTCATGTTTGCCTCCATCTACCTGAAGAGTCCCAGACTGTCTCTGGAGACGTACGTCATCACGAAAGTTACCCGCCACTGAGAGGAAGAAGTGAAACTCACCTACTAGTCAAGCCCCAAGTCAACACTGTTGAATCAGGGGTGAGAATAGAGCAGGCAAATCTGGGAACAACCTTAGAAGTGGCATCAACGGCCCAGCTAGAGTGGGCCCCAGAGGTCATCTGGAGAGACCTCGGAGGTCATGTGCACACAGACAGTGCACACGGACAAGCTGAGGTGCAGAGAGTAGAAGGACTCCGGGTCACATGGAGAGTTGGTGACTGGAAAGGAGCCAGGGCTCTCCCACCGTGAGCCTCCACCAGGGGCTACGTCCAGGGTTCTCAAATGACCTTGTGACCTGTTGCTCGCATACTCTCATTTTCCAGTTGAGGAAACAGAGACCAGTAAGGCAGAAAGAGCAATGAGGCCGAGGAGGACTTAGGAGGCCAGAGAAGATATTTAGAATGGACCTTTGCCCCTTCAGATTCTCTTGAGTTTATGTAAGTGGGACTTCCAGTTCTTTCTGTCTTCCTCGCCTTCAATGTCACAGTAACTTATACATCAATTTCGTCTAGTCCTGGAGGAAATGGCCTTGTGAACTTGAAAAACAAATGCCTAAATGCACTGAACCAAGTTAGTTTCTTGTACTGTCCCTTCTGTTCCATGCCAGTGTCTCTGTCCAGAAGTGGGGTCAGTTAGGTCGGAGCAGGGGGCCGAGGTACACGGACTCCCCCAGAGCCACATTTTGGCAATGAGAAAAAAGGGACACCCAGGACATTCTCCTCAGAGCAGATGGTCCCCGTGTTCTGGGCATACAGCAGGTGCTTAGCAAATGGCTGTTGGCTTGCCTTGTTAGGGGCCATGCTGGAAACCCTGTTTCCAGCTGCTGGAAACCACAACTGACCAACGGAAGGGCTTCTCGATGGTCAGCTCAACTCTCCTATGTCCAGAATTATAGTCAGAATTGTGCAATGGTCAAGAGACATAGGTGTTTTGAGTCTCACTCTCAGGGCCTTGAGCTCTCATTAGGAAGTCAGTTTCATCACATGTGATACAAACTGAGCAAAATATAAGACAGTTAGCATGTGAGACCGTGGGACCTCCGCAGGATTGTGGGAGCGGACCTCACAGCAATCTTTTCTCCATCACTATCCGGTAATAATAATAGCTACCTTTCTTTGACCAGTTACTGTACTTACTCCTCAGCATATGCTAAGCATTTGACAGGTAGTGTCTCATTTAATGGACAAAACAACCCACTGGATTGGTACTAATATTACTCCCTTGCCCAGGGTCATGTAACTATAGTGTAGAGGCAGAATTTGAACCCAGGTCCATCTTTCCCATACTCAGCCTTCTGCCCCACCCTAGGCCTCCGAGTGTAAGAGGTTTCTTGAAATATTATGCCTCCAAGACCTTTTAAGCTCCCCTCATCCCAGGTGACCATGTGTGGCCCAGACCAGCAGTTCTCTAACTCACCTAATGGGGTCTAGATGAGTGAGAAAGAAAGGGGAACTGCTTGTAACCTGTGACCCATTTGCTTCCACCCCAGCTGGGAGGGAGAGGCACAAGCAAACCCTGTCACAACATTATCAGTCAGGTGGAATAAGTTGAGAACCCCTGTTTGTGGTCACCCTCTGTTGCTCTGTTCCCACTTTGCCCAAGCCCTTCCTGCTTTCCTGTGTTTCACCTTGCTTTCCTGAAACCTGTCTAAAATGACAGGGACAAAAATCACCTCTAAAGCTTGAGGAGCTAACACACCTTGATGTATCAGGAGTCTCCTGAGTTTTGAGTTCTTCAGGGTACTCCTGGTACCTAATGCCTTTATTTTGTCCTAAGCGGGGTGGCGGGAGTTGGGGGGAGGGGGGGGTGTGTTCAGACATTGTGGGTACGCAGTCGCTGCTCCACCTTGTGGTTATTTCTGGGAACTGCAGCCCTCCTTCCTGTTCCTAGGCGGTTAAGGACAACCAGCCTTCTGCCTGTAGGTGCTGGGTTTCCAATCCACCCCTCCACTCCCGCTCTTACACTCGCTCAGACAGTCTTCCAGTTTCATGTGGAGGTACATCAAGTCGACAAGGCCATCTCACCTCCTCAAATTATTACTTTGGTTTCTGGGTACATTGAAATTAAGATTACCTTGATATTAACTACCAGCGCCAACACTACATGCTACAACCACAATTACCATCAACCCCACGCGGCTGCTGCTACGACTTACTAAGACTTGTGGTGTGCTTCACTCAGGGGATATTATTTCAATTGTCTCATTTAATTCTCCCAACAACCCTTGAAGTAGGAAATATCGCAATCCCTATTTTACAGACTAAGCCTTGGTGGTTTCCCTGATCGGTCAGATTTCCCACTGCTTTGTAAGACTCAAGTCAGGACATGAATCCTGATCGTCTGACCCCAGAGCTCATGCCCTTGACCACTCCGCTAAATGGCCGTCCAGTGAAAGGAGGTAATGTTGGCTTTGGAGTCAGGGAGAGCTGGGCAACCAGGCGAGTTAGTCTCATCTGTAAAATGAAGTGTCCAGTCGCATGTGTAGGATTCCCCTTAAGATCACATGAGTATAGGAAACATGTAACAGAGAAGCTGCCATAATTCACCGGACTCCCAGGGAGCCTAATAGACCTTCCATCTTGTGACTCTCCTCCCATAGCCAACAACAGGCGCTTTGCATATATTTGTAGGATGACCCACTCTCCACTCAGGCCCCCATATAAACTCCCTGCTAATCACTTATTTGTTTGTTCACTTGTCTATCACATGATCATGAAGCACCTGCTATATGCCAGGTATCGCGCTCGGAACCTAGGGGATTGGAGGGTGAGGGGAGCCCTTGCAAAATGTACCCGGTGGCATTTTCCATGTGCAGACTCTTGGGTGTGCAAGGAACAGTGTGGACAAGCAAGGCACCTAGCATCTAGTGAGCTTGCAAAGAAAAGCGAAACAAGGACATCATCAACTAAGCACAACAAAGATTAACGTCTTAAGAGATTGGAGAATGGATAAGCAAAAGAGAGAGAACTCCTATTCCTATCAGAGAAAGAGAAATCCCACTGGCGGGCCAATCAGGCAGAGTGTAGCAGCAGCACTGATAGGAAGGAAAAGGCAACAGCCACAGGTAGCTGTTGGAGGGGCATGACAGGTCATCAGTGCCTTGTCCTGGAGGCACCAAGTCTTTCACAGTACTTTCACTGGAGAAGGGGACATTCAAAGTTCCTTTAGGACCAAGAAGGGACAGGTGAGTAACCAAAGGGAAACTATTTCCCCTACATGCCAGGCACTGTGCTAGACGGCACTCTTCATTAGAAGGTAAACCAGCAGTATTTACTGTGGGAGTCAATCAGTTAAAACAAGAGGAGCTCTGCTCAAGGCATATATATGGGAAGCCCTCCATGCATGTGAGTTACCCAGCATTCTTTCATGAAGAGGGGCCGAGGGCAGTGCTGAGGACACACTGGTGCCCCAAACAGATGCAGCTATTAGGCTTCCTCTGTTCCTGAGACCTGCTGGAATTCCGGCCACCATACCCCAAACCTGTAAGTCAAGTGGGTGTTTCATGAGCTTATGAATTTTTATAAGATTCTATTTTTGCAATTTCATGCAATGCTCCAGTGCCACGGGACACGTCAGCTCCTGACCTTTCAGTCGGCAGGGCACTTCCCATCAACAGAGCCATAAAAGCCCACCGGTTTTCTCCTTGGCATGTGAATTTGTTTGGTGCTCTCCCTCTGTCCTTCACCATTTGAATAGTGATGTCATATTCCAATAGCCTCTCACCTCTGCTGAAAAAGACATACCGGTGATTCCCTCCTGGGTGCTCAGCAATCCCCAGGGGGGAAGTTGTGGTTTCCAGCACGGAGCGGGCATCATGAAACCGAGAGAGAGCTGGCGGGTGGGGAGGAGGAACGGGGAAGGGGGAGTCACCCAAAGGTAGAGGAGAGAGAAAAATGGCCCTGTGCGCTCATTTAACCTCAAGTCAGTGGCCAAGGCAGGTTTTGTTTTTGTTTTTGTTTTTTTACATTTTTAATTTCTGAGGCCTGTTGTTAAGACATTGGTATAACATTCAAGGAAATAGAGCTAGAACAAAGCCCCCACCCATATTTCCCCCTGAATGCTGGCCCAGAGATTTGTCTCTGGGACTGCTTTCAATTTTTACAACATTCTAATGGAAATTATAATCACACTGCAGGTTTTAATTTGAAGTGCTCCTCTTTTCCCCTTAATGTTGTTTCAGGAAGGCCTTTCCTGCAGGGCTGCATCGTCTTCATGCTTCTCATGGGGGCTGTTGCATCTTGGCTCATTCCTGAGCCTTGCCGCACTCCAGGGGTCTTGGTCCTAAGCAATCCTAGGGATGAGTGGGACAGTCACAAAGTCTTCCGTTCAAGCCTTGGTTCTGCCTTGTGCTAGCCATGTGACCTGGATTCAGTTCCCGCCTTGTGCTCTGAGTCTCAGTTTCCCCCTCGTGCACAGCCACTGTGAGGTTTTAGAAGCATGTTGAGACCTGTCAGAGAATTTCTTCGACAAAAGGCAGCTGTCAGTAGAGAACTATTGTTGGGTAGCTCTAACACTATGAGGGACATCAGTTACAAAGGTCCTTCTCCTTTTGACTTCTCTTTTGGGGAAGAGTCCCAGGAGTGAGATTAGTTGTCCCAAGGGTATCAACATTTCTGTGGCTTTTGATGTGCGATGCCCATTGGCCTTCTAAGAATGCTGATATCAATCCATGTGGTTATTGGCCATGTAACCCGTTTTTGACACAAACAAGCTAGCAGCCAAGGGAAGTCTGGGATGAGTATCCAGCAGTAGGGGGTAGTGAAGTGAATGGTGGCATGTCCGCACCATGAAGTGTTTTTGTCACATTAAAAACATGAGGATTTGATGGGGCGCCTGGGTGGCTCAGTGGGTTAAGCCGCTGCCTTCGGCTCAGGTCATGATCTCAGGTCCATTGGGCTCTCTGCTCAGCGGGGAGCCTGCTTCCTCCTCTCTCTACCTGCCTCTCTGCCTGCTTGTGATCTCTCTCTGTCAAATAAATAAATAAAATCTTTAAAAAAAAACAAACAAACATGAGGATTTGAAATAACGTGGGAAAAAGACTTCTGGGATAATGTTCAGCAATAATCAGGTTCTTTAAGGAACCAAACTGCAGCAGTTGGTGGAATTTGGATGATGGAAGTCAGGAATTTTCTAGGTGGTCTGGAGGTGATGGGACTGAGGCCGGGCCTAGTTACAGACTAACCAAAGGCAGATAGTTGCCATCTGGGTGTTCCTTAAAGCTTGGGCTTCGGGAAAGCTCAAAGTACTTGATATCAAAATGTGACTCTTCCCAAATTTATTTCTAGTTTAAAGAATCACTAAAATGAAATTTCTGCTGAAATCTTGCATTGATGATTAATGTTGCTAGTTCTTGGGGAGTTTGTTAAATTGTTAAAAACTAGTGGCTCTACTCCTGTCTTCTTGATTTGCATAAAAGCTGTTGCTTTGCTGGTTTTTATAGTTCACTCAGCCAAACAGTAGACCGTAGTGCTCGAGCACTACCTTTTCATGTGGAGGGCGTGCGGTTGGGTGCTGGGATATTTTCATTCACACTTTGTGATCTGTACCGCCCCTCTGCAGCAGGGTGGAGAGCACCCGTGGTGGGGAATTACTTGATCTGGGTTTGGAGCCTGGTTCTCTCATCATCTCACAGTGTCATCTGAGGCAAATCACGTTCCCTTCCCCCAAACTCTGAGGGCTTGGTCTTTGGAGACTTTTTGCTGTGGTGGCTGAGTGGCTGATGAGAATATAGCCCTTGGACTAGGGTCTCCTTACATGATTTTTCATTCCTAAATGTGAAGAGTCTCTGATTTCCCCATTCAAGGGAATGACTCTGCTCTGTCCATCATCCAGCTGTAGGGGTCGTATAGCCCCTACAGGAATCCACACCCTTAAGCTGAAGCTGTTAAATTAGATAATACTGAAGGTCTCTGTCTACCTCTGAGTTCCAGGACAGATTTAGTGAATGTTGGAATTGATCCAGGAGACACAGCTGGGCACTGAAAAGGCTTAGGGGACTATTTCTTTTCTTCAATTTACAAAGATGATAACTGGAAACAAACCACGTATCCAGCAGTAGGGGGTAGTGAAGTGAATGGTGGCATGTCTGCACCATGAAGTGTTTTTGTCACATTAAATACATGAGGATTTGAAATAGTGTGGGAAAAAGACTTCTGGGATAATGTTCAGTGATAAAATCGAGTGTAATGTAGATGTGGCTATGTATAGAGAAAAAAAAAACTGGAAGGAAACACTCAAACGGCCTACAATGCTTTTCTCTAGGTATCCAGATTTGGGTGATTTTCTCGTTTTCAACTTTTCTATATTTTTCCAAATTTTACATAATTTATTTCTACTTTTTTTTTAATCTGAAAAAATACTTTCACTCAGGCTTCATAAAAATTTTGAAATTTTATAAAAAATAAGATACTAGGATCCTAGATGCTAGGAATCAAATTACCCCCACATTTAAAACTTTCTTATATTAGGAAGCAATGTAAGAATTGTCAATTATAATAGTCAAATAAATGTGTGAAAAAATGGGTAAATATTCCCCTTTTTGACAAAATAAAACAGGATGATACATGGAAGAGTTTTGAATGGAAGCCAGAGAACATGGGTTCAAATCCCCGTAGAATTCTGGCTGAATGATGTTGGGTATAATTACTATTTCTAATATTCAGTTTTTTTATGTTATAAAATGTACCTCTCAGGATTGTTGTGAGGCCTAATGAGACAAGGTCTGTAGAAGTCTTCTGTAAAATGCTAAGTGATATACGGAAGGAGAATAACTAGGGGAAAAAAGGAGAAGGAGCCCTTCTCTGCTTTCTTTTACAAGGAAAATTGTATGTGTTTCAAACCATGGGTCCTGAGCCATTAGTGGGTCATAAAATCAATTTAATGGTTCATGAAGAGAACTTGTTTGTTTTTTTAAAGAATATAAATAAAAATGCCAGACCATGTTGCAAAGTAATGTCATTGTTTTGGGAAATGTACATACCAAGTTTTGATGTAAAACATATTTCTCAGTGCCCTAAGCACCTAAGATGATTGGGAAGGCCTAGAGAGTAGGTCTGTTGCTTCAAGGTCAATAGTCATGGGAAGACCAGAATAGCAAAGTCTCCTTTCTCTTGTTCAGTGCACGAAACTCAACATAATTGGTGTCTGGTGGTTTGTGAGTCCGTTTTAGGAGGAAAGGGGAAGTTAAAGAGAGGATGGTCTATTCTACTATATGATATAATTTCATATGTATCATGTCCTGCTGTTTGTAAATGTTTTAGGGCTCAGGATACATCCTTCCTTCCTTCTTTGCAAAAAATTATTTATTAGGTACCGAGTGTTATGGACTGAATCGTGCGTCCCCCAAATTCACATGTTGAGGCCCTAACCCCCATATGACTATATTTGGAGAGAAGGCCGGTAAAGAGGTAATTAAAGTTAAATGAGGTCTAAGAATGGGGCCTTAATCCCATAGGAACAGTGTCCTTAAAAGAAGAGGAAGAGGCACCCAGAATATGTGTTCCCAGAGAACAGGCTGCGTGAAGAACGCGGCTTTCTAAAGCCAAGGAGAGGCCTCAGGAGAAACCAAGCCTGTGGACACACTGACCTTGGGTTTCCAGTCTGCAGAACTGTGAGAAAATTCACTTCTGTTCCTTAAGTCACTCAGCCTGTGATATGTTGTTATAGCAGCCCTAGCAAACTAACACACCCACTGTATGCCAGGTGTGGTCTCAGGTCTTGGGGGAATCCAGAGATGCAAAGATCAGGTCCCTGTGGTTCTGGAGACCAAGAGCCAAATAACCGCTTTACAGTACAATATGTTAATTAGCTCAAGGTCCAAAGGCACGCAGAGGTAGGTCAGAGGTAGAGTCAGGGCCAGCGTCCTGGAGGAGGAAATTCTAAAGGCTTTAAGGATAAATTTCATTTCTCCTATCTTCTGATACCCTTAATAACAGATCAAAGCACAAGTCCCTGATTTGGATACCTTCATTTCTGATTGCCAACTCCTAATACCCCATAGCAAAGGGCCTTCCATGGGAGGATACCTGTGATGTCTACACAGAAAGTGCAATGGTCTTAAAGGGACATGTCAGGGGAACCACCCGGAGGCCCTCATGGGGACCCTCAGGGCTAATGGAGCTTGTGGACCATGGGGTAGGTACAGGACGGAGACAGAGCTCACAGAGACACGACCCTGATTCTCTATGCACAGGGGGTTAATTCTTGCCCTCTCGACACACAGTCCTCTGTAAGCTATGAGGGGTTTTTCTTCATGAGTACTAGTTTCTCCCTGGGAGGTTTTTAGCTTTAGATAGCAAAGCCTGGGACCACTTCCAAATTCCTGCTCCAGATCTTTCTTCTCTACCTGAAGGGTCTGCAAGCTCTCTCTGTAAAGAGCCAGATGGTCAGTATTTTTGGTTTTGAGTCTGTCCGACTACGGACTCTGCTGCAAATGCAGCCGTGGTTAATATGTAAACACATGAATGTGCTGTATACCAACAACATTTGATTTATGGACACTAAAATGTGAATTTCAAGGGGTTTTCACATGTCATGAGATGTCATTTTTCCTTCTTTTTTTTTCCCCCCCAGTCATTCAAAGAATGTACAAATCACTCTCCACATATAGGATATACAAAAGAGCAGGGTGTAGTTTGCCCACCCCTGACTTGGTTTTTCATGCATTTTTCATGAATTTGGTACTTTTTTCTCCTCAGATGAATTCGGTACTTTTTTCTCCTCAGATGAATTCAGGGAATCCTAATAGTACCAGAGAAAGTTAAGGACAGTTGAGTCTGCTTTAGATAGCTCTTGAGTTTTCATAAATTGTTCAGAAGGCATTTTTTTGTTTTATTTTTGTATTTTTATTTTTTAAAGAGTTTATTTATTTATTTGACAGACAGAGATCACAAAGTAGGCAGAGAGGCAGGCAGAGAGAGAGGGGGAAGCAGGCTCCCTGCTGAGCAGAGAGCCTGATGTGGGGCTTGATCCCAGGACCCTGGGATCATGACCCGAGCTGAAGGCAGAGGACTTAACCCACTGAGCCACCAAGGAGCCCCCATTTTTTTGTTTTAAAAAGATATATCTACTTAGGGCACCCAGGTGGCTTGGTCAGTTAAGTGTCCAACTCTTGATTTTGGCTCGGGTCATGACCTCAGGGTCCTGAGACTGAGCCCCACATGGGGCACTACTCTCAGCAGGGAGGCTGCTTAAGGTTCTCTCTCTTCCTCTGCCCTTCGCCCTGCCTGCTTTCTCTCCCTCTCAAATAAATCAATTTTATTTATTAAAAATATTTATTTATTTGAGAGAGAGCAAGAGCACAAGGGGGCAGGGGCAAAAGGAGAAGGGAGAAGCAGACTCCTGCTGAACGGTGAGCCCATTGAGGGACTCGATCCCACAACCCTGAGATCACAACTTGAGCTAAAATCAAGAGTTGGATTATCAGCCAACTGAGCCACCCAGGAGCCATGAGAATGTGCCAAGGCATTTTAATAAAATAATTATTTTAATAATATTTATATATTATATAATTATATATAATATATATGATATATATTATATATTAATAATAATATTTTAATAAATGCACTTAAAATACCCTAGGGGTAATTGTGCAGTGACTTTGGGGCATCCTTTCCTCTAGCGGGGCCTTAGTTTCCCCCTTTGTAAATGAAGGGGCTGATTTCAGCAAGTGCTCAGGTCCTTCTCTCTAAAGTCCCCACCCCCTTCCCGCCACACCCCATGCCCATGCTGAGCATGGCAGTGCCCCTGCATTCTGCCTCTGACCATGCACTTGAGGCCTGTGGGACTTTGTGGCACTCCACTCAGTTTAGCTGCTTTCCTCCTGTTAATCTCTAAGAGAGAAAAGAATTAAACATACAGAATTGGAGAGCTGGGCCGTTTGCATTTTTCTTGGCAATAAAACTGAGGGGCTCCTTCAAGGAATTTCCTGTCTCATCTTTGCCGTCTTTCCTGGCCTATTTGAAGAGCCACTTGGGGAACTCACTGCTAGAGCTGGCATGCCCATCGCCATGGGGAAGAGCATGGACCCTGGGTCCCCATGCAGCGCTGGGCTGGCTCAGGGGAGCCCCTCTCAGTCTCTCATGCAGGAAGTGACTAGAGCCTGGGGGCCCTCGACACTGTTTATAGACCACCTTCATTGCCAGTGAAAGAAAAATTCCCCGGGGCGATGTAATTAAATGTAGATGAGATTATTACTGGAACAAGTTTTTTCCCTCCCCACCCCCCTTTTAAGAAAAAAAAAAAAAAAAAAAAAACGGGTTCATGGAGTCAGAGTAGCAGAAAAGAGGCTCTTGTTCTAGAGCACCATCAACTAAAGGGATGAATACAAACAGGCAGATGGTCAGCCCTTACCACAATTCCTACCTCTTCCCACCACCAGCTGAAGAATTCAGGTATCCACAGGCAATCTGGGACTGTTTCTAAAAAGCAGGTGGGCTCAGAGGAGCCAGAGGGGCTGATGTCTATACCAATGGAACTGGACTGAATGATTCACCCTGGCTCTGGTACTAAAGCCTCAGTGGCCTCTGGGGCGTGTGGGAGGATGGGGTCTGGGGAATGTGGGAGGACGGGGTCTGGGCTCATGAGTGAGCATGACGGAGGGAGGCTGCCTTTTGAGTTTCGCTTGAAGACTCTGGAAAAAATATCCTTGGCATTAGTCACCAGAGGGAAGTGACTGCCTTGCAAGGAAATAGAATCGAGCTCTTTCTCTGCGGTTCACCCAGGGAAATGACTGGCCCCTCCTTTTCTCGTGCACCTAGGATACCGTGTACATGGACAGAGCCTCACCACACCCACATGGTGTTTCTTGTCTGTAGTTTCTTTTCTTTTCTTTCTTTTTTTTTTTAAAGATTTTATTTATTTGACAGAGAGAGAGATCACAAGTAAGCAGAGAGGCAGGCAGAGAGAGAGGGGGAAGCAGGCTCCTTGCTGAGCAGAGAGCCTGATGCAGGGCTTGATTCCAGGACCCTGAGATCATGACCTGAGCCGAAGGCAGAGGCTTTAACCCACTGAGTCACCCAGGTGCCCCTTGTCTATAGTTTCTTGACTGTAGTTTCTTATCTGAGCTTTGAGAGTCTGGGTCTTCCCTTTTTCTTTCCTTTTCTTCTCTTCTCTCTTCTCTTCCTTCTCTTCTCTTCTTTCTCTTCTCTTCTCTTCTCTTCTTCCCTTCCCTTCCCTTCTCTTTTCCTTCCCTTCCTCCCTCTTTCTTTCTCTTTCTTTCTTTCTTTCTTCTTTTTCTTTCTAAGATTTGATTTAGTTGTCAGAGAGAGAGAGAGAGAGAGAGGGCACAAGCAGGGGGAGCTTCAGGCAGAGGGGGAAGCAAGGACCCAAATGTAGGACTTGATCTGGGACAAGGGATCATGACCTGAACCCAAGGCAGATGCTTAACAGACTGAGCCATCCAGGTGGCCCGAATCGCTTCCATTTTGAAGAACAAAAAAACTTAGGCAAATTTTCTGTCCATTGTCACCCAATGTAACTGGGAACAAACCTTAGTTTATGTGCCAAAACATGTGTTTGCTGGAATCAGGGTGCCCTCTATTTCCACAGAGAGATCTGGAAAGATGCACAGGGCACTTGGATTTCTCTCTCTGGTGTTAAACTTCTCTGACTACACTTCAAAGGACAGACTTTCAACCTGAAGCAACCTTGGATATCATTCATTCATTCGTTCATTCATCATAAAGAAATTTCTGGAGACTTCTGGCTAATGAGATAGGCTAACATGTGTTTGTTTCTCTAAAAAGTCACAGACAATCTGGATTAAGTAGAACAAAAAAAAATATTTCTCCAAATACATTGTTGAGTTTGTAAGAAAGTAATAAAGAGGAAGATTCAAAGTGTGAGGGCCCAGTAAGCACTGAGACCCTGAGGGCTGACAGGGGTCTCAGATTCTGAGACCGGTGCGAGGTGTCGGAAGCTATGTTTCGATACTAAAAGGGCACAGAAGAGAAACTGAGGACAGGGAGAGGTGAGGAGGTGGGGTAGATTCTAAGAGTTCCCCTGTTCACAAATGGGAACTGGAAAACTGCTCCCGACCTAGGGAATATACAAGGAGCCTTAATACCCTCTTGGGACAGTAGGTGGGGGAAGAGACACCACAAAAAATAGACTGTGTCATATGTCAGTGTGGAGTCTCAGTTTGTAATATCCAGGTGAGGAAGTGTAAGAACCAGTTTAAACCAGTCAAATCACCAGAATCCTAGAGGAGGTATATATGAAATGGCCCAAAACATAATCCCTTCCAAAGATGACCCTGTGATGAAAGTTACCAACTGTGCTAAGAAACTGAGTGTCATGAAGGAGAGTAGGTTCCTACAAGAAGTAAGAACATTAGTATCCACAAAAATTGCAGATAATAGGACATTCTAAAAGCAAATGTAAGATATGTGGGTTTAAAATATTTATTGTGGTTAAAGGTCAAGAATGGGATGCTAAAAATGAATCAATTAATCTAAAAAAGTGGAATTTTCAAAAATAAAAAATACCTTTGGCTGGATGATAGAATAGCTACAAACAAAGAGAGAACTAGTGATACACAGTATGGATCTCAGGAAGTCACCCGAAATGAAAAGTGGATAAATAAAGAGATACACATCATGGAAGGACGCTAGGAGACATGAAACAGAGAACAGAAAGTTCCAACATACTTCTTTTTTTTTTAATTTTAAAAAGATTTTATTTTTATTTATTTGACAGAGAGACACGGCAAGAGAGGAAACACAAACTGGGGGAGTGGGAGAGGGAGAAATAAGCTCCCCACTGAGCAGGGAGCCCAATGCAGGGCTCGATCCCAGGACCCTGAGATCATGACCTGAGCCAAAGGCAGAAGCTTAACAACTGAGCCACCCAGGCGCCCCCAACACTTTGGCCACATCATCATCTACATTGACCAGGAAGCGGTGTTTGTCCAGGGTGAGACGACCTGGGTGCCCACCTCACTGCAGAGCCTGATTGACATGGCCAAGTAGAGGGGGAAGGCTGGACCTTGCACTGGAGAGGGGACATGGTCATGAATAAACAGTATTTTAAACTGGGGGGGGGGGGGAGCCCCAACATGCTTTATTTTTTTAAATTTTATTTTTAAATTTATTTAGCTTTTTTTAAAAAGATTTTTATTTATTTACTTGACAGACAGAGATCACAAGTAGACAGAGAGGCAGGCGGGGCGGGGAGCAGGCTCCCCGCTGAGCAGAAAGCCTGATGCGGGGCTCGATCCCAGGACCCTGAGATCATGACCCGAGCTGAAAGCAGAGGCTTTAACCCCCCGAGCCACCCAGGCACCCCTAACATACTTTTAATAGAGATTTTGAACAGTGTCTGGAGCAAATGTAGAAATGGCAATATTTAAAGAGATCCTGACTTCCAACTTTGAAGAGATATGACTGCTCATGTTAAAGGAGTTTTCTGAGTCCTGTGCAAGACAGACCAAACAACTGTATGCTTAGACACATCAGATTAATGAAGCTGCAGAAATAATACAGACCAAAGCAAAACAAAACACAAAAAACCCAAAGGCCAGAAGCTACCAGAGTTAAATACAAACACATTTCCTATACAGGAAACAGATTGAAACAAGACCTTTCATCAGCTACCAAAGGGGCCAGAACACAGTAGAAATAGTCTGCAAAGGACACAGGAAGAATAACCATCAATACAGAAATTAATATGACCCAGCTAAAGTACTATTTGGGGGGGGATGGCAAAATAATGGTATTTTTAGGCAAACACAGAGTTTATCTGTAACAAACCCTCACTGAGAGGGTTACTAAAGGATGTGCTTCAAGAAGAAGAGACCTGAGCCCAGATGGAAGGAATGGTGTTACAAGAACCAAGATGAGATAAATTAAATTAAATATATATATGTATGTGTGTGTGTGTGTGTATATATATATATATATATACATATATATATGTATATACATGCATACTACTATATTTTAATAATCCCTGGCCATAAAGTTTTTTTTTTTTTAAGTAATTTGCTGGGTCTGGGGGCGCCTGGGTGGCTCAGTGGGTTAAAGCCTCTGCCTTCGGCTCAGGTCATGATCCCAGGGTCCTGGGATCAAGCCCCGCATCGGGCTCTCTGCTCAGTAGGGAGCCTGCTTCCTCCTCTCTCTCTCTGCCTGCCTCTCTGCCTACTTGTGATCTCTGTCAAATAAATAAAATTGAAAAAAAAAAAAAAAGAGTCCTTTGTCAGCTCATGGTCACATGACTAGTATGTGGAGGAGCCAGAATTCAAACAAATTAAAAAATAAATAAATAAAGTAATTTGGTGGGTCTAAAAATAAAATGAAACTAAAGTACTAAGACACAATAGGGACAAGTTAAAGTGTTCTAAAGTTTTTATACTCTGGGGAAAGAGATCAGAGGTATTATTAATTTTATAGTTATTAAGACAAGAATTTATGTTATGATTTTAAGGGTTCCCACTAAAAAGAAGGAAAATAAAATGTAAAGCCTTCAAACAAAGAAAATACAGTCAACTTAGTAGAATGAAAAAAGAAAGGGAGGAGGAAGGGGAGAGAGAGAAAAAACAAAAAGATAAAAAAGAAAACATTAAGCAAAATGGCAGAAAGAAGTTCCCAAATCACAATGACTCTAATTGGGTGAAAGCTGAAATTTCTGAACACACACTTGACGTCAGGCATTATGCGATGTGCGGGGGATACAAAAATAGATAAACTACGGCTTCTGTCTTCAGGAAGTTCAGCGTCTCCTTGGGGTAGGGAGAGGGGGAAAACAAAGCTGTGATAATAGGCTAAGTGTCTAGACAAAGGGAACTAAAGAGAGGGGCTCAGCCTCCACCTCAGCCTGCAGGAAGAGGGTGGAGGAAGGCTTCCTGAGTTTGGTGAGGCTTCAGCTGAAGGATGAGTAGGAAGGCAAGGTGGACAGGAAGGGTGTACCAGGCAAAGGAACCACATGCCAAAGCATGCAAGTGGGAAAGAATGTGGCACCTTACGGTCCAACCTTCTTCTGTTATGGAGGAGGAACTTGAAACCCAGGAAAGGTAAGGAGACTGTCTCAAGGTCACTCAGCTGATTAGTCAACAGAACCAGGATTCGTACCCAAGACCCCCATCTCCTTTTCCACTCCCCTTTCTACTATACCACAGTGCCTAAAGTTTGTAACAGGAGGCTTAGTGACTGTGCATTGAGACCACAGCCAACTTTGAAAATGAGCTACATCCAAATGTGGGGACTGGATCTGTCTCTCTGGCCTATCCTGGGCTGGGGCAGAGCCAGGAGCTTGGTAGCTTCCTGGGCTAAGCAGCCCGGTTTACCCCAAGGAAGCCATGGCACCCATGCCCAGTTTAATCATTAACTCCCAAGTTCACAGGGTTGGAGCTGGAATGCACAGAACTTGGGGGGTGGCCTGGGTCTCCAGGGCGCTAAGGGAAAGATGGTTCTTGAGATGGGAAGGGACCAAAGTTTAGAAGGGGGTCCTTTGTCTCTGAACGGATCTACATTTGAGGCTCAGGAAAAAGGACTCATGATTTTTCTATTTTGTTGGAGTTTCACCATCATCTTATTAGCTCAATTTCAGGATTCCCTTTTAGTGTTCATAAGATACTGTAATTCCCTCTGCCACAGCCCCTACATGGCATGGGAATCCTTTAATCATCCATCTACCCCATACACTGTGGCCTCCAGGAGGGCAGGCCTCGCTCAATCTTTCATCTCAGTGACCTCAGTGCCTGACACATAGTAGGTGCTCATAAAACATTTGCTGACTGGTTGAATAAACAAGATCCTAACTCAGCCTACAGGGGTTCCGAAGCATACGTCTTTTTTGTTTGTATGTTCACGTAATTAGAAGAAATGGAGAGTGATTTTGCATTAGTTCAAGAGAAGTTCACAGACATCCTTTGAGATACTCTGTGGTATCTTAAACTATCACAGAGCCAAGATGAGGTCCACTGGTTGGAAAGAGATGGAATGTTCTTAAGGAGCTCAGTCTTCTCCCCTTTATCCCTCCATGTTTGGATGGCATTCTTGGGAGAGAGGTCCTATTCAAGCATGCGGTGAAATTTTATTGAGGAAACAAGAACCCCATGGAGGGCAAATTCCACCAGCATGATAAAGACAACCACTCCTTATAATTTCGGAAAGCTGCAGCCAGTGGTTGGAAAGCCTGCCTTAGCTAGAACATCACCAAGCCCAGAAGGCATCTCTCAAGACACTTCGGGGTCCTACAGAAGAAAGCTCCCACTGCAAGGTGAGGTGCAGCTGGGGGCACGATTTCTGCTTGCCTCCCGTGAACCTGATTTTCCAGATCTGTAAAGTCAAGGCAGTCCCACCTCTTCTTCACAAGGCACTGGGCAGGAGGAAGCGGAACGGTGCCATCAAGCCTTTTGCGGCTAGAAGATGCTCGGTTGTGGCGCAAGGACCTTCTCTTTCTCCCGAAAGTAGGAGTCCTGACCCTCTGTAGCATCAGAGGGGAGCAAGTAGGTTCTGCTCTTAGAGGCCATGGGACTGGGGCCCAGCGATTCAGCGGTCCAGTCTGGAAGGGGAAGACTCCCTCTGCGATGACTACGGGCTTAAAGTGTAAACCCATGCCTCTAGTGTTGCCGTCGTCGATAGCACGGGAAGTGCTGGGAGAAGAGCCTCCCCTTGTAGGAACAGTCGCTCGCCTGGAAAAGCCAGCTTGTGTGGTTGAAGCGAAGCCAGAAAGGCTGACTCTCGCTGTGGCCAATTCTCTGGCACTCCAAGGTCCAGGAGACTGGAAAAACTGGCCAGCGTCAGGGGTCCTCCCTCTGTACCAGCCTCTGGGTTCCTGTTCATCTCCTGGTTGGTGGACCATAATACAACCAGTTTGAATTCACTTCTTTCCACCACCTGTCTCTTCTCAGAGTTCTGTTGGTTCTCTGAAATTCTAGCACTCAGTGTTGGTTAGGTTGGGGGGGGGGTGGTAAGGTCATTTAGTAAAAACCCTTGGATTCCTCCAGCTTCTCTCCTGCCCTTGGTCCCAGCATCAGACTAGAGCAAATCACCTTGGCAGGGATTGGAAGACGCTGAGGTGCTCTGGTGACCTGATTTCTTCCCCTTTTGCCTTTCCCTTTCTCTCCCCTGCCCCAAAGAACTGAAATGAAATGAGAAGTAAATTGCCAAGGGAGATCCTCTCCTGGGGCAAATTTCCTGTCTTTGCTTATGGGCATGGAGACCCTGAGTGGGGAGGCTGGCTGTTGACTCTTCCAGAACCGGCCCTGGGGTGACAGGTGCAGGCTGCGTCCTCCGCTTTTCCATGGGGGTGGGGGTGGGGATTTAAAAAGTGAAGGCAGAGGAGGAGAGACTGTACAGGAGACCCCAAGGGCCATCCCCACCCTACCCTGAAACTGTCAGTCTCCACCAAGCCTCAGAGAGGAGAGAGAGAGAGAAGTGGGGGCGGGGAGAAAGAGACGGAGAGGGGGAAATCAAAGAAAATTGCAAAAGTCAATGGCCTGGAACTAGAGGCAGCCTCAGCAACTGCAGTGTGACTTTGATTCCCCTATCATAACCCTGAATTAAAAATTCAGGCAATTATCTGCATGGCTTCCTTCTGATTAGAACGAGCTGGAGCCTCATTAATGCAACAGCACAGAGGAAAGCCATTAGGGTCTGTGAAATGGAATGTTTCTCTGAGAACAGGTTCCGCTTGATGTAGAATACTCAGCAAAAAGAAATTTCACACATTTTTGAGCTCAGAGTCACAGGACGGGACCCTGCTTCAGGGCTGCAGACCCCGCCACGGTTGTCCCTTTGCAGCAGGCTCTGGGTGAAAGCCACCTTTGTTTCCCAGCCTCTCTCTGGCACCTCCGTCCTCTGGAGTCGTGTGGAGGGAGGAAGAGGGGGGTGAGAGGCCAGAAGGGACCTCCTGGCTGTTCCCTTTGCTTGGTCCTAAGACACCGAGGCGGCCTGGACGCGGGGTCTCAAAGTCCTTGAGCCATGAGGAACCCCAGAACTTCTTGGGAGTTCACTGTCCTCCTTTGCTAGAAGAACTAGGCGCAAGCTTGTCGGGAACCGTGAAGGTCCAAGACTCCAGAAAAGAGCAAAGTATCTGCATGTCCCCAACAGTCTTGGTACCTTCCTGACTCGTGTGGTGACTTGGGCACCCCAAGGCCATCCAAGCAGGATCTGGTGAAGCTGAGCCAGCCTTGAGGGCTTGTTGCTTAGGAGAGGGTGAAGGGTTGGAGGTAAGGAGGGCACCCTTTGTTCATTCCTTCCTGTGTAAGCTCTGTGCTCTTAGAAATGCAAATCTGCTGCCCAATCCCTAAACAGGGTGACTGTCCCTACCACAGCTGACATTCGGAAGCTTTCATGCACCCTCTTTTTGGGGATTTCCTCAGGGTGCCGCTTCCTTCTTCCAGTGCCTGTGGATGACTTCCAAGGGCAGCCAGGAGCAGTTTCCCAAACAATTTTCTTTGCAGCCCTCATGAGGTCAGTTCTTGGGAGGACTGGGCTTGATCCAGAAGTACTGTCTAGATTTTCTTCAAGCCAGTGGCTGGGACTTGGGCTCCCTCATTTCGGACAGCTGGGCATTCTCCTAGCACAGGGATTCTCGGGGCGCACCAAACGTTGATCCTTTGATAGATACGCTCTGTAGGAGGCCAGCTAGTCTTACGTGGTGAGAACTGATAGAGGTGAAAACGTTTTTGTAAAAAGAGAACCAGTTTCGTTCAATAGGATGCCAACCAGGAAAATGTTTCCTTCAAACTGTTTGAGTAAGCCACCTGTTAACTATTCAGCGTCAGGAGGGCCCCGTGTCTGCGGTGTCGGTGCGGAGCTGTAAACACAGGTTGCTGGTCGTCAGGTTCTAAGGGAGTCAATGTTTAACTACTGTCATTTGGAGCAAGTGCGCCCCCTGCTGCACACCAGCGAACCTGGGCCACCTGTGGTCTATCCGGTTTTCGGTTTTCGAGATGTTTTCAGTCACATCCCACATTAGAAGGGTACATTCCTGGTCACTGGGGAGTTTTTATGAAGCATGTTTTCAATACGGCAGACAGTTTTATGGGTGAAGGCTCCTAGCGTTTACCTCACCCCTAACCTCCCCCCAACACAAACAAGATGCTTGGTGATTCAGTTATGTTCCTTGTGGGTTCTGGGCAGCCGGTCTTTCCAACACTTTGTCCTCACTAGGCCAACACGTCACAAAGTCAAATGCAGTGACTACAGATGACCCCTGTGTAAAGGGCTGACCTAAAGGCCCCTGAAGTCTTGGGTGGAGGGAGGTATCTCTCTAGGCTCGCCAGCTGGTACGAGAGTGAGAGGAACCGGCCAAAGGTCAGGAATGTGGGCCTTCCGGAGAGAAAGCTCCTCCGCCAGCCCCACAGCCCAGGCCACCTTCTGCCTTGGGAAGGGATCGATCGCAACTCAGCCCTGAGGACCTTGTTACCGTCCACAGTATTTCTCAACAGTTTAAACATAGACCCTTTCCAGTCAGATCATTCCTTTCTTCCCAAGATAGTTCGGTTCCCACCTTTGTGATTTGTCACTCCTTATTCATTCAACAAATATTTTCTGAACAACTATTGTGCGCTAGACATTGTTCTAGGAACAGGAGCGCCCAGCATAAAGCAGACGAAGGCTCCGATCTGGAGCGCGCATTCCTGGCAGGGAACGCAGACAGTTACAGAAAGACAAATGAGTGAGACAGCGGTGTAAGGACCGTGAATAAGCAAATCTGGGGAAGCCGGAGAGAGGGAGGGAGGGCTACTTTATACGTGGTCTCTGAGAAAAGCTTCGTGTTGACCTCTGGCAATCTCCCTTATTTCTCTCCTGTCAGACTAGGATCGTCTCTTCCGTCAAACATCCCCTATGAACCTTCCACCTGCACTGATGTTCCCTTCAGCTCATCTCTCCTCCAGCTCCTTCATTTTTGGAAAGATATACAGCGAAAGCTTTGCCTCCTGGAAAAAGGGTCCTGTCTTCTCTTTCTCTGGTTTGCTATCAGAACAGGAGGTGGGGAAGGCAGGGAGGAAACTAGCATGTCTCCGATGGGCTAGAGACATGAACACATCAACTCAGCTCACCCTCACAGAACTCCTGCAGTCTCCCTATTACTGTCGCCGTTAGAAACCAGGGAAACTGGGGCTTCATTTAGCTAAGAGCACATGACCAAATGGTGCCCTTGGGATTTGAACCCTGACCAGTGTAGCACCGAGGCCTGTACTTTTTTTTTTTTAATATTTTATTTTTTTAAAGAAGGCTCCATACCCAATGTGGGGCTCAAACTCATGACTCCAAGACCGAGAGTTTCATGCTCTACTGACTGAGCCAGCCCGGTGCCCCTGAGCCCTAGACCAGCGTGAGCATCCCTGATGTGTTGTCAGTGCGTAACAAGTACAAGGAAGGGAAGAGCTCTAATTCTCAGAGAATGGCCACACACAAGATGTGCTTAAACTCCTCCTGTCTATTGGTTTATAAATCCTTCCTTTGCTACTAACTGGGTGACAACAGGTACTTCCCTTCCTCTTCCTGGGGCTCTTTGTAAACTGAGCTTAGACCACAGGGTCTCTCGGGTCTTCTCCAGCTCTGATCCTCTAAGAAATAGAATCTCAGGGATCCTGGGGGCCTCGGTCGTTAAGTGTCTGCCTTCAGCTCAGGTCATGATCCCGGGGTCCTGGGGTGGAGCCCCATGTCAGGCTCCCTGCTCAGCAGGAAGCCTGCTTCTCCTTCTCCCTCTCCCCCTGCTTATGCTCTTGTTCTTCCTCTGTTAAATAAATACAATCATTAAAAAAAATAGGATCTCCTACATGGGATGGTGGAAGGCAGGGAGAAATCAAGTGACTTCACCACATCAAATCTGATTTTTTAAAAAGATTTTATTTTTTTATTTGACAGAGATCACAAGTAGACAGAGAGGCAGGCAGAGAGAGAGGAGGAAGCAGGTTCCCTGCTGAGCAGAGAACCCAGTGCAGGGCCCGATCCCAGGACCCTGGGATCATGACCTGAGCTGAAGGCAGAGGCTTTAACCCACTGAGCCACCCAGGTGTCCCTCAAATCTGATATTTAAAGAGAGCACGAAACACTGCGTTTGTTCATTCAATTAAAATTTCAGCATATACTGCATATGTGCCAGGCCCTGGCATGTGCTAAGGATACAGATATGAAGTTTTAAAATATGTCCTCACCCTATAATGCGTGTAAAGGGAAAGACAAGCATGACAAGAAATTATGATGATAATAATTATGACTAACATTTTACACAGAACTTACTCTTTGCCAGAAACCATTCGGAACACTTGGAATCCTTTTAACTCATTTCATTCTTCCCAGCCACAATGCAGTGGGCACTATTTTTATTCTGACTTTACAAGAGAGTAAACTGAGGCACAAAGAGGTGTGTGGTCAGAGCTATCACGAACAGTAGTTATATACGATAAGGACTTACTTACAGGACCTGAGCTGCTGAAATTACGACAGGCAGATGTCGTGCAGCGCTCACTGGTGGTTTTATTCTCCTGAGATTTCTGGTAGTCCCTGTCTGACCCCTCTGCCATTTGCAGTCAGTGACACAGGGCCCCATTGGAAATGCAAAAATCTGCGGCTGTGAAGTCACTCAGACACAAGACACACTGGCTGAGTTAGAGCCGGTTTTCCTGCCCACAGAAAGCAGAGAGGGAGGGGAATGCTAGACTGCCCTGAGAAATGGGGAACAAACCCCATTCCTTCTTTGGGCCAGATGTCCGTGAGCTGTGGGATCAACAGCTGGTGTGCATGCCAGAGGTGTCTGCCATGGCCCTGCTGAGTTATTCCTGAGGCAAGGCCCGGGTTCGAGAGCAGCTGGAGGTTGCACAGGTCTAAGCCCTGCGAAGGTCCCCTTTGGCCTGCACAGGGAATGTCCATCTCCCAGGGAGGAGCATGGAAGTCAAAAGAGGGCCCCTGGGCTGAAGAGTCTTCTAGAATAGGAACCAGGAGAAAGGCTGCCTGGGGGACCAGCATGGCAGGTGGAGGTCCCACGACACGGCCACAAAGAGGCAATGGGGCCTAGAGACCAGGATGGGAACTCCTTGAGGGCGAGGGGGTGGTGGTGTCTCTGTCTGCTTAATTCACTGCTCCAAACTGTGGGCCCGGGTCAGGTAAGAGGGGATCGATCAATAGTTGTCAAGTGAATGACCTTAGGTGGGCCTCCTCTAGAACCAGGCTCTTGAGTTTCTAAACCTCTGCCTCTTAGTACTTGGGTGAGTCTCTTAGTACTTGGGTGAGTCTCTTCTCTTCTCTGTGCCTCTGTATAAAATGGGGTTAAAAATGGTGCAGGTCAGTACTGATCTGAGATCGAGAGAGGGGACACATAAGGTACTTAGTGTCTGGCCTAGCACAGTGAGTATCGGCTCTTAGGACTAGCTGATGGCCCGCCCTTGCCCTGCACCTCTTTGCTACATTAGGTCCCCCCAGTCCTGAATTCAGACCCAACCTCGATTCGAGGACTCCAGAATTGGCTAAGATGGGATTCCCATGACCAATGGATACGATGGAGATACAATGGAGAGTCCTGAGAAAAATTAAGGTAAGCAGTTAAAAGAAAAAGAGTTACTTTTCTTGCACAATGGATTTTGCAATTGTTAGATCATCTTGGTGGATAGTCCCTTTAAGAATTACGTAGTGTCCTTCTGTATCTCTGACTACAGTCTTTAGTTTAAAATCTAATTTATCTGATATGAGAATCCCTACCCCAGCCTTCTTTTGAGGCCCATTGGCATGAAAGATGCTTCTCCATCCCTTCACTTTCAGTCTGGGTGTATCTTTAGGTTCAAAATGGGTCTCTTGTAGACAACATATGGATGGGTCCTGTCGTTGCTGATAGTCATAGATGTCCTGGAAGACCCTTCCTAGCATTTGAAATTGAATAGGTCTCTGGCAGGAGAGAGGACGACTTAACTTATTCACAGGACAACTTAACCTCTCTCCTTGTCTTTTAGAAAAGCACAGTTCTTCAGGTGAGTTACCATTTGCAAGTGCTGCTAACAGAACTGAACTTTAAGGCAAAGAGGATAAGTTTAGGGAACAGAACTCTGTTTTTCCCTTTCCCTTCCACTTGCTCCTACTGAAAGAGTGCTGGGCTTTCCTGAAGAAATTCAGTACAGAGGGCTTTATTTATTGTTAAGATAAAACTCTCTTGAAGGTGAGTGATAAATATTGTCATTAATTTGATATTTTTTATTTTTAAATTTTCTTTATTTGTTTATTTTTAAGAGTTTATTTATTTGACACAGTGAGAGAGAGAAAGGCAGTGGGAGCTCAAGCAAGGGGAGCAGCAGACACAGGAGAGGGAGAGGGAGGCTCCCTGCTGAGCAGGGAGACTGATGCAGAACTCGATCTCAGGACCCTGTAATCATGACCTGAGCCAAAGATAGACGCTTAACCCACTGAGCCACCTAGGTGCCCTATCATTAATTTTTTATTTAAAAAAATCATCTGGGGGTGCCTGGGTGGCTCAGTGGGTTAAGCCGCTGCCTTCGGCTCAGGTCATGACCTCAGAGTCCTGGGATCGAGCCCCGCATTGGGCTCTCTGCTCGGCAGGGAGCCTGCTTCCTCCTCTCTGTCTGCCTGCCTCTCTGCCTGCTTGTGAACTCTCTCTGTCAAATAAATAAATAAAACCTTTAAAAAATAAAAAATAAAAAAATCATCTGGATTTATCTGGCTTCCTGCTTGTTCAAATGTGACCAACTCTCCCATTTGCACAGGGTTGTCCCCATTGTAGCACTGAAAACCCCCTATCCTGGGAATGTCAATGACCAGTCAAGTAGACTTCCAGCTCAAAAAAGTGCTTAAAGATTTTTTTTTCCTTTGGATGGACGAGGAACTGTACTTGTTTGAAATCAGAAGAGGCCATCTCCCGGGAAACAGATTCCCACTCTGCTCACTCTTAGCAAGCGTGGTTGTGAGGACCCTGGGAAGGGAGGCGCTCCCTCCTGGGAACGCATGATTTGACCAGGAGGAAATGGGAGGGTGCTGAGAAGACTTGCAGACAGGGCCACCCAATGAGTCTACAAATGCGTGTCTTGGCATCTTTCCTATAATGTCCCTCACTTTGGGTGGGGCTCTGGATCCTCCAACAGACCTTACGGGGCAGCGCCTGCATCCCCGAGTCACCATCAAGTCTGCATCTAGAAAGCTGGTGTATCCATGCAAGGGAGCAGCCCAGCATGGGGGTCCCTTGGAATATGTGGAGGGGCTGGCCTAAGCTTCCATAGATGTCCCTTTTCTGGGGTACCTGGGTGGCTCAGTGGGTTAAAGCCTCTGCCTTCAGCTCAGGTCATAATCCCAGGGTCCTGGAATCGAGCCTCACATAGGGCTCTCTGCTCAGCATGGAGCCTGCTTCCCCCTCTCTCTGCCTGCCTCTCTGCCTACTTGTGATCTCTGTCAAATAAATAAATAAAAAATCTTAAAAAAAAAAAAGATGTCCCTTTTCCTCAGACCAAAGGTCTTTCGCTGTTTTTGTGATGTCCGCAGACCTTATGGGATTGGTCCACTGCATGCAGGTTGACTTTCTGGTCATAGAGGATGCAGTACAGCCCGTTTCCACACCCAGTAGGTGCCTGTGAGGGCCCACTGGGGCTGTGGGCATGTGGCTTTCGGGTTGGATTCTTGAGGCCACAGTCCATCCGTGGGTCTCTCATGAGACTGCTGTGAAGACGCTGGCTAGACTGCATCTGAAGGCTCGACGGGTTTGGAGCTTCTGCTTCCAAGATAGTTCATCACATGGCTGTTGGCTGGAGGCCTGTTTCTCACCACGAGACTCTCTCTGTGGGGCCTCTTGAGTGTCTCCCTGACATGATAGCTTCCCCTGTGGAAAGCCATCCAAAGGAGCAAGAAGGAAGCCACAGTGCAGCTTAAGACCCGATCAGGCACCATGAAGAGCATGGGCTTTGAGTCAAATCTGAGTTTGAAACCAGGCTTAGCTCCCTTCCATTTTCTGGGATCTGGGGCAAAAATGATCATCTCTAAGCCTTAGTTTCTTCATCTGTAAAATGAAAATGACAATAGTAATTCTTTCAAAGAGTTATCATTTAAATGAGATGACCCATGCAGGGATAGACTCAAATTGTATGGGCCTTGACATATTCACAACTTGACAGGGCCCTCTTTAAGAAAGGTGAATGCAGGGGCGCCTGGGTGGCTCAGTGGGTTAAGCTGCTGCCTTCGGCTCAGGTCATGATCCCAGGTCCTGGGTTTGAGCCCCGCATCGGGCTTTCTGCTTGGCGGGAAGCCTGCTTCCTCCTCTCTCTCTGCCTGCCTCTCTGCCTACTTGTGATTTCTCTCTGTCAAATAAATAAATAAAATCTTAAAAAAAAAAAAAAAAAGAAAGGTGAATGCAAAATTATAAGTTAGGCACAAAATGAACATTTATTTAGAATTAGAAATGACAAAAAAAATGCCACACATTTTAAAAGCTGATAAATATCACAAATATCACAAAATTCAGAGAAATGACAATTCAAAAAAAATCACCTAAACATACTTCTTTAAAATACCTTCTTTCTTACATTTTTTTCAAAGATTTTATTTATTTATTTTACAGACAGATATCACAAGTAGGCAGAGAGGCAGGCAGAGAGAGAGGAGGAAGCAGGCTCCCCACAGAGCAGAGAGCCTGACATGGGGCTCAATCCCAGGACCCCGGGATCAGACCTGA
Source organism: Lutra lutra (assembly GCF_902655055.1). Lineage (NCBI taxonomy): Eukaryota > Metazoa > Chordata > Mammalia > Carnivora > Mustelidae > Lutra > Lutra lutra. Next base: position 37,428,628 of record NC_062293.1, read on the forward strand.
GCCGAAGGCAGAGGCCTTAACCCATTGAGCCACCCAGGTGCCCCGCTTTCTTACATTTTGATTGCATACTTTTTGATCACTTGTCAACATGACAAAGATTTTGCAAAATTTTCCGTAGTCAGGGGCACCTGGCTGGCTCAGTCGGTGGAGCGTGTGACTCTCAATCTCAGGGTCATGAGTTCAAGCCCCACATTGGATATAGCGATTATTTAAGAATAAAATCTTTAGGGGCCATAAGGGGCCTCTGCCTTCAACTCGGGTCATGATCTCACAGTCCTGAGAATGAGCCCCACGTCGGGCTCTCTGCTCAGCAGGGAGCCTGCTTCCTCCTCTCTCTCTGCCTGCCTCTCTGCCTACTTGTGATCTCTCTCTCTGTCAAATAAATAAATAAATAAATAAATAAATAAATCTTCTAAAAAAAAAGAGAGAATAAAATCTTTAGGGGTACCTGAGTGGCTCAGTTGGTTAAGCGTCTGACTTCGGCTCAGGTCATGATCCCAGGGTTCTGGGGTCGAGCCCTACATGGGGTTCCCTTCTCAGCAGGAAGTCTGCTTCTCCCTCTCTCTCTTTCCTTTCCCTTGCTTGTGGTCTCTCTCTCTCTAAAATAAATAAAGAAATCTTGAATAAAATCTTTTTTTTTTTAAGAAAATCTTAAAAAAAAAAATAAAGGTTTTTCCCTAGTCAGAAGAGACAGAGAATTTGGTCTTTCCTTAGCACGGCTGAGTAAAATCCAGCTCTCATTCCTGAGAGCTTATTACTCAGCTTCACAACTCAGTATTTAACACGTCAGGCATTTTTTAAGGGTTGTTGTCAAATGTGGAAAACCTCCATCAGATTTAATATAGGAGCTCAGGGCTTCAAGTGTTTCTGTGCGGTGAACTGAAGGCACCCACTACCCAGGGCTGTTGGAGAGGTCTGTGTAAGGGGGGGCCTGGAAGCTTCAGCTCCTCTGGGAGCACGTATGTGCAGAGCAGGTGCTCAGGAAATGGGAGAAGCATGGACAACTCTCATCTTCCTGCTCCAATGCCTCAGGCAAAGTCAGGGATTTCTTATCCTCCATGCCATCTTCTTCTCCAGAAGCCTCTCCAGCGCCCCTGCCCCAGAAGGCAGGGACAAAAATATACCCCTGGGGTGAGAAGAATACTGGGCTCAGAATGAAAAGACCTGGACGTCTGGGTGGCTCAGTTGGTTGAGCATCTGCCTCAGGCTCAGGTCATGATCCCGGGGTCCTGGGATGGAGTCCTGCATCCAGTTCCTGGCTCAGCGGGGAGTTTGTGTCTCCCTCTGGCCCCCCCCCACCCCCCCAGCGCTCGTGATCTCTCTCTCTCTCAAATAAATAAAATCTTAAAAAAAAAAAAAAAAAGAAGAATGAAAAGACCTGGGTTTGGGTCCTGTTTTTGTCACTTAACTGCAGGACTTTGGCAAATGACCCCACTTCTCTGTGTGTCAGTTTCTTCATCTCTGAGATGGGCACAGTGAGGCTAGTATCATGCGGTGTTGTCTATTAGCAGCAGAATATCCGCACAAGGGCTTTGTGAATTACAAAGCAGTTTTTACTAATGTCATATGTTTCTATCTGGGTGCCTAGAAATTACTGAGGAATCGGTTTGGACACTCTCAAGTGTTTATGAGCATCTTAAATTCTTTGTTCTCTGGGGTCTAAATGAATTGGAAATGCAAACTGGACTTTAATCAAATTTGGCATCAAAGACCGGGACAGCAAAATTATCCACTCTCTCCACAAAAAGGAACTGGTTTCTAGCTATTGCCATATTTGTGCTAGAGATGGGGAATACCAAGATGGACAAGACAGTCTTGGCCCTTCAGGCATGTAGCACAGGTATATGAAACCCCAGACCGACATCTGGAGGATGGGTTCAGCTCCTATTAAATTTACAAGCTTGGCCTCACTGTGCCTCAGTGTCCCCTCTGCCCACAGGAGTAGCTAACTGCCAGAGAGGGGTGTAGACACAAAAGGAGTGAGAGCCAGCACATCTTGGAGACGACCCGGACAGAGTCATCAGAGGGTTGCACGGAGCCCTGCTGAGACTGGCTGTTCTTGGGGATTTTTCAGGAAGCTTTGAAGTACTGCCAGGATGAGGGAGGCTGCCCATCCTGGAGGTGCACTGGCTTGTAATTTACTCCTCCATGTGGGCTCTGGAGCTCCAGTCTCATAAGTACCTTTGGCTGCTCAGTGCCATCCTGGAAGATGGACAGCAGGAGGGGGGTGGAGGGGAGGAACCGCTAAATTAAGAAGGTCCTTGGGAGTGACTGGCCTACAGACACGACTGAGTCCCCAAAGTTTCTCTCCTTAAAGCATAAATATTTCCAACTAAGATCACAGACTCCCTCCTCATAAAAATCAATGAAACCACACGGGAAAATGACCTCCCGCTTGACTGCACCAGAGATATCTCAAATGGAGTCCCTTCCCCTCCCGCAGAAGCAACTGTGGAGCCCGGGATCTGAAACCCAGGCGCTGCCATGGGTTTCAGAAATCTGCGGGGGGCCATGTGACTATATCTCTTTTGTTTTGCTCTGTTTTGTGACAGCTTCTGTGTAACCCCTGGCTGGGTGTCTTTGGGCAAGGTATGCTCCCTCCACCCCAGTCTCCTCATCTAGTACAGGAGGGGGCTAAGGCTCTGTCTGCCTGCCCTGAGGGGGAGGTGACCCATCAAGAGAACCAGCTGTACAAATGCTTTGTAAGCCCTACCGCTCCTGACAGGTAACAGCTCTTATTACTAAAAGATAAAAGCACCGTAAAAGCACCAGTCCCGCTTGTGTACTTGTTACAACTCCTCATGCTGGAAGTGACAGAAAACCTACCTCAAACTGTCTTAAACCACAGTTGATTTATGTAATTAAAAAGGATGGATTCAGGTGAGGACCAGATTCAATGTCACCAAGGCCAGCTCCTCCCCAGCCCCTATAATGACTGTCGGTGTCACATCTGGACAAGATGCCATCCAGAGGAAGGTAGGTCCTCTCTCCCAACTCCTGTTAAAGAGAGATTGAGGGAGAGGTGGGAGGATCTCTTCTTTTTCTAAATTCAGTATATGTGTCTGATTTCATTAGCTCTCTTTACATAGCCAGGGGATCAGCTCTGCTGATGGGTGGAAGAGAATCAAGGACCAGCCCTAGATCTGGATGGAGGCAGGATCAAGACACCGATCAAACCGCATCTGGAGGGGTCACTTTATCAGAAGGAGAGTGAGCCAATGCTCACTCATAACATCCAACCAGTACAGCCCACCCCCCTTTAAATATCCACACTCGCTTGTATCCCCACAATATACCTTCAAAAATCTCCACTCTCTATGTGAATACAGTCAACCTCTTCTCCCCAAGAGGAAATAGTCTGGTTCTCTGGGAGGTCTGTGGTGCTCATGTGGGGACCCGCTGTGGTCCTATAAGGTCCAGTGAGGCTAAATGGTAAATTTAATCCCAACTGATGCACTTGGTTAAGAGTAATGGAGGGAGAAGAGGACACTTGCAGAATCACATGGACATCCTTCCTCTGCAGCAAGTACCTGCCCTTCCCAATGCTGTCCTCCAGAAGGCTTCCCTTTCCCCTTTGCCCTCTGCGGCCCCCGCTTGTCTCTTTGGGACAATCCCTTCTATGTTGTCCTCCACAGATCATCTGACAAGTGCAGAGGAGGATGCCCTTTTGGGGGTTGCATAGTTTTCTCAGCTCTCATCCTGCTGCTGTGAGCTCTGGAGTTGAAATCATTATCGTAGACCATTGGGACCAGGTTTGAGGGTTCTCTGGCAAAATGATGCCCTTAAAAAATGAATGTAATCCTTTCCAATGGAAAGTTTATTTCTTTCTGGCTAATGCCATGGATCTTTTTTTTTAAAGATTTTATTTATTTAGGGGCACCTGGGTGGCTCAATGGGTTAAGCCTCTGCCTTCGGCTCAGGTCACGATCTCAGGGTCCTGGGATCGAGTCCCACATCGGGCTCTCTGCTCCACAGGGAGCCTGCTTCCTCCTCTCTCTCTCTCTCTGCTTGCTTCTCTGCCCACTTGTGATCTCTCTCTGTCAAATAAAAAAAAAAATCTTAAAAAAAAAAAGATTTTATTTATTTATTTGACAGAGAGAGCTCACAAGTAGACAGAGAAGCAGGCAGAGAGAGAGGAGGGAAGCAGGCTCCCTGCTGAGCCAGGAGCCTGGATGTGGGGCTCGATCCCAGGACCCTGGGATCATGACCGGAGCCAAAAGCAGAGGCTTTAACCCACTGAGCCACCCAGGTGCCCCTAATGCCATGGATCTTTACAAGAGTCTGGGATCTTACCATGTCCTAGTCTTTGAACTAGAAACTGCCTCAGGACAGCTATGGCCTTGTAACAAGCCCAGGTGTGCTGGCCATCCTTTAGTTTCTATCTTGGCCTCTACTTGAGAATAATCTAAGATAGCAGGCTAGGTGGGGATGACTCACAGAACTACCCCCTTCCTCACAGTAACAACAAAAAATAATAGGAGCAACATGTACTGATTGCTTACTATGGGGTGGGCACTCTTCTAAAGGCTTTATGTGGACAATAACTCACTTAAACCTCACAGCAGCCCTATGTGACAGGAACTTTCTCCCCTTTGCAAACATTGGTCGTGGAACAGTAAAGAATCTGCTCCCAAATGACGGAGCAGTGATGTACACCCAGGCAGGCTGGTTCCATGGTCCTAGTGGACCACTAGCAGCTGTTATTTGTGACTTCTGGCTACCTTCTGTTGCATCCCCCCAAGGAGCGTGTTGACTTCTTTGTTGGAGGAACCTGCAGGAGGGGCCTGAGAAGGGGTCTCTCCCAGGCCTGAATCTTACTTCCTGCTTGGTGTCTCTGTTCCCACTACGGAACTTCTTCTAACTTTCTTCTTCTAAGTGACTTTCTTCTGCCAACTTCGATTTGAAGGCACAGAATTGAGATTGTCCTGGTCTCTCAGACAATTTAACAGCAGACCATCAGCAAAAAGACAACTCTTAGCAAATCTGTATTTTTCCCCCTCTCTTACTTTTGGATGGATCAGATTCAGTTTAATCTAAGTGTTCTTGGAAGACCCTGAAGAAGTTACCAGCACACCCTCCAAAATTTGAAATTTTCTTACAATATCTTTTAATGTTAGAGCCTCCGGAAGCACACAGTGTGAGTCTCAAGGCTTCACAGGCAGCAGGTTAACTCACTGTTTACTCTAACATAAAAAAAGAACTACTAAATTCTCATATTAATTCTTTCCTTCACCCAAATCTCTCAGCTTAGCCTTGTAACATCGCACTAATGGTATTAGATTCTGTGTCGGTTAAGAATCATTTGGTTGTGACTCAAACACTTCAGCAGAAAAGAAATTTGTTGGAAGGCTCCTGGGGGTTCAGACTGAATTATGCTTGAGGACATCAACCAGGATCCCCTTGGAGGAGCTTCCTGGGCAGTGCTGCACTCAATGCCCTACTTGTTTGCTCTCTGCCCAAGATCCAGTTCCCAGGCAAGGAGCATCAGACCGGTCAGGCTTGGGTCACTTGCCCACCTGGGGGTAGGGAGGTCCCACCAGACTATGCTTGATGTAGAAGAGATCACTCCAATCAAGGAAACAAGGTTGCTATTTGGGAGGAGAAGTGGATGCAGAGCGATCAGAATCCAATACAGTCCCCTTGCACCCAGCAACGCTGCGCACATGGCTCTGCAGCTGTCCCTGCAATTCAGAGCTGGGAACATGCTGGATGGAGGTCTGGAGGAAACCTACAGCAGTTAGGTGGATGTTAAGGATGACGATGAGCGTTCCCAGCCTACACTTGCTCTTGATGTCACCTTCAGGAACAGAATTCCACACTGGATCTGATTTATTGTGGTAAGACTTGGGCACTTAGGGGTTAAAATGTAACAAAACAAAATTTTGTTTTAGTTGATGTTAGCTTTTGATGTTAGCTTTGCTTGTTTATTTCAGGTGTTTGTGTCTAAGGGGCAAATACAAATATATTTCACTGTCAGCATGTAATTGTGCTCTCAGGAGCTGGTGCTTCATTCCCTTACTCATTCGCTGATGTAACGAATCATGTAATGGATATTTATTGAGCACTTTGGTTCTGGGTACCATTTAGGAGCTAGAGGTACTATTTAGGTACCAACATGGATGGCATAATCTCTGTTCTGGAGGCTTGATGTCCAGGTAGTGACAGAAGTCGTAGGAATATTTCATTCTCCTTGGAAGATGGTCCAACACAAAGGCTCTGAAGTCAGACATATGATAGTGCAGCACTGGATTTGAACCCTGGCCATCTGACCTCAGACCAGTTACAGACTCTCTCCAAACCTCAGTTTTCTCATCTCGATAATGGGAATAATGATAGCTCCTAATTCAAAGGGTGGCTATTCTCCTCAAATCGATCAGTAGATTTCATGTAATCCCAATCAAACTCCCAGCATTTTTTAAAAAATAGAAGTTGAGGGGCACCTGGGTGACTCAGTGGTTAAATGTCTGCCTTTGGCTGTGGTCATGATCCCAGGGTCCTGAGATCGAGCCCCGCCTATTGGGCTCCCTGCTCAGTGGGGAACCTGGTTCTTCCTCTCCATCTGCCCCTCCCCTACCCATTTTCTCTCTCTCTCTCTCAAATAAATAAAATCTTAAAAAAATTGGAAGTTGATAAGTAGAGTGAGTCTAAAATATATAAGGAAATAAAAAGAGCCAAGAATAGCCAAGGCACGAGGATGCGGAGAAAGGGGAACCCTCCTACACTATTGGTGGGAATGCAAGCTGGTGCAGCCACTCTGGAAAACAGGATGGAGGTTCCTCAAAAATTTGAAAATAGAGCCACCCTACGACCCAGCAATCGAACTACTAGTTATTTACCCTAAAGATACAAGTGTAGTGATCTGAAGGGACACATGCACCTGAATGTTTATAGCAGCAATGTCCACAATAGCCAAACTATGGAAAGAACCTAGATGTCCATCAACAGATGAATGGGTAAAGAAGAGGTGGTATCTATATACAATGGAATACTATGCAGCCATCAAAAGAAATGAAATCTTGCCATTTGCAACAGCATGGATGACACTAGAGGGTATTATGCTGAGCGAAATAAGTCAATCAGAGAAAGACAATTATCATATGATCTCTCTGATATGAGGAATTTGAGAGGCAGGGCGGGGGGGTCATGGGAGGTAGGGAAGGAAAAAATGAAACAAGATGGAATCAGGAGGCAGACAAACCATAAGAGACTCTTAATCTCAGGAAACAAACTGAGGCTTGCTGGGTGGAGGTGGGGAGGGAGAGGGTGGTTGGGTTATGGACATTGGGGAGGGTATGTGATACACTGAGTGCTATGAAATGTGGAAGGCTGATGATACACAGACCTGTACCTGTGGGGCAAATAATACATTGTATGTTAATTAAAAAAAAAAAAGTAGCCAAGGCAACATCAAAGAACAGAGCTAGAAGGGTCACACCACCACATAACATGATGGAAGTCTTCGCGGTATGGTTTGGACTCAAAGATAGACAAAGAGACTAAAGGAAGAGTCTGGAAATAGATGTATATAGGTCACTTAATGTATTAATTTATGACAAAGATAATGTTGCTGAGCAGTGGGGGAAAGATTTGGGTTTTTGGTAATAACATTTGTCCTTTTATGTCTTGCCTATCTCAGAGTGTCTTCAAGATTCATTCAGGCTCAGCATGGGTCCGAATTTCGTTCCTTTTGAAGGCAGAATACTGTTCAGTTGTGCGTACATACCACATTCTGTGTTTATCCATTCATCCCCTGGTGGGCATCTGCGTTGTTTCCAGCTTTTGACGCCTGTGAACCTTGCGGTTTTGCATTTCGGTGTACAAATTTCTGTTCAAGTTCCTGTTTTCAATGCTTTCAAGTATACACTCAGAAGTGAAATTGCTGGCTCATTTGCTAATTCTGTGATAAATTTTTTGAGGATCTGCCATCCATTTTCCACTGTGGCTGCACCCTTTCACGCTACCATCCCTGTTGTACAAGATTTCCAATTTCTTCACTTCCTTGCCAACACTTACTTTTTGGTTTTCTTTGTCTGTTTGTTGTTTTTGATGATTGCCATTTACTGGGTGTGACCAAGCTTTTTTTCTTTTAAAGTTGGGGGTGAGGGGGAGAGAGAGAATCTTAAGCAGGCTCCATGTGAGCATGGAGTCTGACACTGGGGCTCCATCCCACAACCCTCAGACCCTCAGATCACGAGCTGAGCCGAAACCAAGAGTTGGGCACTTAACTGATTGAGCCACCCAGGCACCCCATGACCCAGTTTTTTAAATTTACTTTTTGTGCTGCTAAATGAGTGTCTCACTTTGGCTCATCATGGTCACTGGTCACTACACTATGAAATCTAAATTAATATTTAGTGGGTGTTTACCCCATAATAGTCACTGAACTGAGTAATTTATCACCTTACTTAATCACCACAATAGTAATTATTTTGGCAAACACTTAATTGAAATATAACATGCATACAGAGAAGTGTGCAAATCCTAACTGTACACACTGATGCATTTTCATGAAGTGAATAAACCTGCATGGTCAGCACCTAGAGCAAAACCTAAAAAACGACCCTCCAGAAATCCCCTTCGTGCCCTCTCCCACTGCTGCCCAGTCCCTCCCTCCCCACCAAACCCCAGTAGAAAGCCATGAAAACTAACACCTTGACTTTAAACTCAGAGATTAGTTTTGCCTGGTATGACATGGGGCTTTTAATTGACATTCTCTGGGAGATAGTGAACTTGAGCACTATTTTCATACATTGATTGGCTGCTTGGAGATCTTCTTTTGGGCAGTGTCTGTTCAAATCTTTTGCCCACTTTTCTATTGTGTTATCTTCCTTTTTTCTTACTAATTGTGAAGGTTCTTCATTCTGGAAAATGAGTCTTTGTGTATCATATATTACAAATATCTTTTCTCACTTGCCTTTTTCACTCTCTTTATGATATCTTTTGATGAAGAGAAGTTTTCAATTTTAATCTAGTCTGGTTTACTGTTTTTTATTATTTTTTTTAATTTAAAAAGGTTTATTTATTTATTTGAGAGAAAGAGAGAGAGAGCGAGAGCTGGGAAACAGGGCAGAGGGAGAGGGAGAGAAAGTCTTAAGCAGACTTCCCTCTGAGTGTGGGGCTCGATCTCACAACCCTGAGATCAGGACCTGAGCTAAAAGATGCTTAGCGACTGCGCCACCCAGGTGCCCCAGTTTACTGTCTTGTTTTAGTGATTAGTACTTTTTTTGTCCTATTCAAGAATCTGCAGTCCTCCAAGGTGATGAAGACATTTTGTTTTATTCTAGAGTATTTATGAGTTTTTCTCTTACATTCAGATGTATAAGGTATTTAAATAAATCGGAATATATTTCCAGGTATTATATGAGGTACGGATTTGAGATTCTACTTTTTTCCATACAGATAGCTAATCAAAAATGAATTAGATTATGTATTTGGCCCACTCCAAATACTACCTCCTTTCTGAAATAGTCCCATAGAAACCTAGTTAGAAATAACTAATTATTTTTAATGAATTTGATACATATTTTTTGCACATCTAGTATTTGCTAGTTTAGCTAGGTTGCTAAGGGGAGGCCTCTCTGAGAGCGGACACTTGCGCTCAGATCTGAGAGAAATGACGCCAGCCATGGGCGGAGTTGGGGAAGAAAATTTCCGCAAGAGATAAGGGGCAGGGAGGTGCAAGCATGACATGGTCAAGGAAGAAGAAGGTGGCCGGTGGGGCTGAAGGATGATGTTCTAGAGGACGTGAAGCACAAGATAATTCTCAAATGTGAGATCGAAGGAAAGACAACCAGACCGGTATCACCACAAGATGACCAAGCCATGCCTAGAAAGTTCTGAGGGAAACTGTTGTTCAACCTGGAATTTTTTCCATTGAGAGTGAATGCAGAATGAAGACATTTCAGACTTACAAGAACTCAGAAATTTTTACCTATGAAGCACTTTCTTCAGGGTTTTTACATAGCGGTCTACTCCAGTGGGGTGAGGACAAGAGGAGGTAGGAGCCTACCCAGGAGGACGGTGAAGACAAGTGCCGCCATGAGAACCGTGCCTCTCCCAGACAACTAGTGGTTCAGAATGGAACAGGTCTGGAAGAGGTTTTTGAGTATTTTTAGTTTATACTTGTGCTCCTTCCAATCCATTTTCTACAATGTTGCTCAAGTAAACTTGGTAAAATTTTAGATTACTTCCCCCTTCAGGTTAAGATCCTTCAATAGCTCTCCATACATGTCAGGATAAAACCCAACTTTCAGTGTGATATGAAAAGCCCTTTGTCAGTGACATCTGCCCATCTGTCACCACTCTGAATGGCCACTCATACCCACTCCTCCAGTCGCTGATCTTGTTACAGACTTCTTAGAGCTCTCTGCCATAGTGAAGCCATTGTAGCTACTGCTCTCTCTCTCTGTAAGGAAACCCTTCTTCCCCTCCTTTCCCTGGAAGATTCTTTCTTGTGTTTCAAACTTCATCTTCTTGGGGGAAACCTTGTGCTCTCCCACCCACCATTGGCTGCAGTGCCCTTGGTTTTACCCCATGATTTCTCTATGCTTCTCACCTCCAGTACTAATCTGTCTTTTTCATTTTTTACTTGTTTATCTGTTCTCCTCACTAGCTTATAACCTGGAGAGTAGGGACTGCACTTTTTTTCTTTTTAAAATATAGTCTTCATGCCCTAGCATGGAGCCCAACGTGGGGCTTGAACACATGACCCTGAGAGATATACCTGAGCTGAGATTAAGAGTTGGAGCTTTACCAACTGAGCCACCCAGGTGCCCTGGGGATGCATTTTAATCATTGCTGAAGTTTCTCTGATGGCTTCTCTGTGGTCGGACTTGGGTGAAACCTCAGCGACACTCAGGAACTCTGAGTCTCAGTTTCCTCACTTGCAAAACCATGTGGTATTTTGATCTGTGGCACCAGCCACACAGACAGTGCCCAGTGAGTTGTGCGGAATGAATCCGTGCAGATGCTCAGAGTTCCCAGGACAGGAGCCTCTCAGCAGGAGAGCACGGATGACTCACTTCAATCAATCTTGATTCCTCCCCTTCCCTCCCAAGGAGGAAGGCTCAGTTTCCTCTCTTAAGACCGTTATGCCTTGAGGGTGGTGGTAGGGAAAATCTGAAAAATGCAGGCTCTTTTCTTTTTCATGTTTATCCATGTGTTGACCTGAGGAATTCGGGATATCTCAGAGGGCAAAAATTTCCCAAACATGCCATTGTCTGACCATTCTTACCAAACTATCCAAACATGGTGTTGCTTTAGGACCTAAATTTTCTTAGACGTGGATGTGTTAGACTGCCTGGAGGAGGCAAAAGAATTATGTACCCATTCTGCAGATGGAAAAACTTATAATCTTCTCTGAATTCCTCAGAGTCCAAGGTCTTATGTACCTTGTTAAGAATCTTCCCAGAAGAGGGGTGCCTGGGTGGCTGAAAGTTAAGCATCTGCCTTCAGCTCAGATCACAATCTGGGAGTTCTGGGATCGAGTCCTGCATGGGGCTCCTCAGTGGGGAGTCTACTTCTCCCTCTGTCCCATCCCTATCCCTATCCCTACCCCTACTTGTGCTTTCTCTCTCAAATAAATAAATAAAATCTTAAAAAAAAAAAAAGAGTCTACACAGAAGAGGCCCCAGCACCCCCACACTCAGTGCTTCTCCTCTCCCTCAGTTAAATTAATATTTCCTTTTTCTTCTTATGGTAGAGGCAGCATCCCCATGGGGCTACTGTGGCAAGAGAGTTGACCCTTCTCAATGTGTTTATAAGACCTGGAACAGAGTCACAGAAGGGACTGTGAACAGGTACATGAAGGTTCGAAGCAGCCTTATTCACAACAACCAAAAACTGAAAACAACTCAAACATTCACGAACTGTTAAATGGGTACATGAAATGTGGTATGTCCCTACAATGGAACATCAGCAGAGAACAGAATGAAGTGGTGATATGCGCTACAACGGGGATGAATCTTGACCTTATACTCAGTGGAAAAAGCCAGACACTAAAGACCACATATCATAAGATTCCACGTTTATGAAATGTCTGAGGAGGCCAATTTATAGAGACACAAAGCAGGTTAGTGGCTGCTTAGGGCTGGGGGTGACTGCTGGGAGCAACAGGGAATGGCCCCAGCGGGTGTGGGGTTTCTTTTGGGGGTGATGAAAATTTTGTAAAATTCACTGCACTCTTGGTTGCACAACACTGTGAATACACCCCAAACCACTGATTTGTACACTTCAGATGTGTAAATTGTAGCTCAATAAAGCTGTTAGAAAGACACAGATCTAGAGAAGAGTTGGGGTGGGCAGAAAACAGAGACTGGATTGTGCTTTCCCATTGATCTCCTGCAAGCACTCATTCTGCTAGAGAAAGAATCAAGATCCTAACAGTGGGTCTGAGACAGATTTGGATTTCTGACCATCAGGCCTTCCTCTCGCCCCCCGTAGAGAAGAGTTAGCTATCAGAGTGAGCTCTAGCTTAGTTGTCTTTAATGTTAACGTCTGCAAACTACTGCTAACTTTTGCTTTTCCCTTTCCTTTCTGTCTTCTCCTTTTCAGGGAGCCAGTTTTCCTAGAGGTAGACCAGATGCACCACAACTTGGATCACAGAACTGGGGCAACCAATCTGTCTAGAAAGTGTGTTGAGTACAACACTGATTTAGGGAACAGTGCCCTGAACTTCGGGTTCACCTTCAGCATTTCTCTGCAGGAAGCTCCAAGGATGGTCCCATCCTGTAGAAAGCTCATGGTCACCTAGGGAGGTTGGCTAATTCATGTCAAGAAAGAGCTCAGGATGCAGGTGTTTCTGCTTTTTCTTCTCCATGAGGGAGTAAACATGAGGCTGGCCAGGGGACGTCAACTTGGAAAGAGGCACAGCACCGACCTTCACATGTAAGCCACCAAGTTTTGTTTGACATGTTACATTTACTTTTCCTTACAAATGCCTATCTATGCCATTCTCTGTCAGACTGAACACTGAGACTGTATTTCTCAAAGTAATACAAGTCCAACTTACTTTAAGTGCAAGGAGGCATAGGGCAAGGTTACACTCAAGCCATTACCAAGAAAGCAAGAGGGATTGCTGGAGTCTTCCAGCACTTGCCTTGATTACTTGGGATGTGATCAGGGCAGGGACAGCTGGACGCACACAGTGGCATGGGGCAAACGCAGGAGTAAAGGGTTAACTGTCAGGGTTAAAATTCAGGACACCCGTTTAAATTTGAATTTCAGATAAACAACAAGTAATTTCTTAGTGTAAGTGTGGTGTCCCACGAAATACGTGTTTGTCTGAAATTTGAGTTTAATTGGGAGCCTTCCATTTTTGTTTACTGAATTCGGCAATGGCCCTGTGATTCCCTTGGCAGTGTGATCAATGCAGCCCCACTAAAGGGCTAATGTTTTGCACTGTCCGCCATCTAGTGGCCACGTGAACAAGGCGGGAACCAGGAAATCGCTTGAAAACAGCAATGGGAGAAAGTTGAAAAGAAGCAACTCGGCTTTCATCTTTAAGTTTCTTTAAATTTTTTTCTTTTTACGTACTTCTTGGGATGATCCAATGAACAGCCCAAAGTGTCCACCAAATATCTGAAGTCCACTGTAAGTCATCCCTTGTTTAAAGGGCAACGCTCACCCGCCGACTGCCTGAGACGTTGGGCTTTCCCATTAACACATAAATGCGAATGTGCAGCCTTGTCCTTGATCTGCTGGGGCTCCTAGATTCCTAGTGATTGTTTTACAATAAGCACGTGGCTGCCAGCAGTATCTAGTATGATATAGGTCAAGCTGGTGCAATCTTATAAAACCCAACTAGGCCCATAGGGAGACACAGGGAAACAAGTATTTCCTGTTTGCTGTTTACCCAGGGGTATGTGGTTGAGTGCCAAAGGGAGCTGGTACCATCCTGTGAGCCTCTGGGTGCACGCTGGAATCACCTGGGGTGTTTTTCAAAATACCAATGCCTCTGCCTTCTCGCTTTCACCTCCCCCCTTCCCCTTCCTTTCCTCCTCCTCTACTTCCTCTTCTTGTTCTATTCAAATCACAGGAGTTATGCAGCTGCATGGGCTTGCTTTCAAGTAGCACATTATACAGCCCTGAGGACTTAGTAAGAGAGGGACCTGGAAATCAGATTTCCCTTTAAAGCTGGGATATTCTGGGGACAAAAATCTCTCCTCCTCAGTATATCCACAGTGGCCTCTCTGCTTTGTTTTGTCTTGTTTTACAGAGAAGTTTAAAAGGCACAGGAGCTTCTCTGTCTCCAGTTTTGTTTCTGTGGTTCTGTGATCTCATCACAAAAACTCATTATGATATGATACAGAAACTCCATTTGCAATTTAGCCCAGAATAAAAGCTCAATTTGTTCTTTGAATAGATTTTAGAATAAACCGAGAGGGAGTTCTGTGAAGAAATTTATTTTCAAGCACCCTCCAAATTGACAAGGTAGCTCTCTAATTATAACAGTAATTGTAATAAAAATGATAAAAATTGCCTGCAATTTATCGAAAGTCTCTTATTTGTTGGGTATTAACCAGGATGCTTTACATGCATTATCTTTTTTTTAACTCTCAAAGCAACCCAGCGGGCTGGGGACCGTATCCCCATGTTCCACACAAGGAAACTGAGGCTCAGAACCCGTGTTTCCTCAGATGACACAGCTGGGAAGTAGCAGGGCTGTTTTTCACAGCCAGCTTTGTCCGAGGGCAAAGCCTTTGTTCTTCCTTCTCTGATATTGTGCCAAGGCTACCATGCACGGTTCTGCAGGTGTCTTTCCCCTCTCAGCCCCTCTTGGGATGGAGAGGTCACTTCCAAGTCCCTCCCACGTCAATGACCCTCAGTCTCCAGCCACCCTTGCCCAGCGTGTTGAGGTACTTGGAAGCAGGTTTTAAAGATTACTCACTTCCTTCTGGCTGGCTCAAGGAGTCCAAAAGCAGTTTTCATTTTTTTAGGACACTTACCTTTGAGGAGCTGAGTCGCCTTGGCTCTTATTGGGGCACTGGTGATGATATTCTAAGCTATCCTTAAGGATCTGTGGAGGATGAACAAGAAAACAAACCACCATTTGTGAAATGGGGAGCGGAGATATTACCAACACAAAATCTGTATTTCGGAATCAATCCATTCCTCACACCTCAAGGCCCCTCTGGCTGAAATGATGTATCCCTCCCTCCTCTGCAAAGCTCTCGGTGACCTCCCTCTGCTGGGGGTCCGTGAATTGCTCCCTCCAGGCTCCCAGCTCCTCTCGCTCAGGCCTCTGTTCTGCTCTGCACACTCTGTCAGAGGCTGTGGGCCGTGGGGGTGGGGGGTGCAGACACATCCCTTTCTCTAGATTACGAGCTCCTTGGGTTGCGCAGGGTGGGTCTAGACAGGTCAAACTTCCCCAGGGAGTGTGTGAGTGTCCAAGGAGAAGTGGTCCCAAGGCACGTGGAGCAGGCAGCAGGCAGGAAGGAGGTAAGCCTTTGCTAGCCTTTGCTTGGGGACCCAGGAGGGCGTGGATGCCTCTTTAGGGAGCGCTTTGAAAATCCGTACGCTGTCAGGGAATGGTACATTTTGTCCATTTCACAGCCTGTGATTTTTCTGAGCACCCTAGATTTTCCTGAATACCTTTAACCTCTGCTTTGTGACCGTCCCCCAGCCCCCCTGCTGTCAGAGGACAGAAAACACTCACTCTTTCATTCAGCAAGCACTTCTTGAGAGTCTGTTAGGGGCAGGGCTCTGTGCTGGGTGCTGGGGATAAAATGCGCAGCTCTCCGTGGCTCCTACCCCCAGGAAGCTTACAGACAAAGGAAACGGCTTACGATCACGGGGACTAAAGTGTCCAGTACACCACGAGCTCCATGAAAGTACAGATTAGGTCATATTTCCTTCTTAACATTTTCAATTTATTTTATTTTTTAATTTATTATGTAATTCACACACCACAAAATGCGCCCTTTGAAAGTTTTAACCGTTTGGTATATTCGCAAGGTGTGCAAAACTCACCACTGTGTAATCGCAGAACATTTTCATCACGCCCCAAAAGGAAGCCCATCCCCATTAGCCATCACTCCCCATTCCCTCTGTCCCCAGTCCCTGGCAAGCACCAATCTACTTTCTATACTGTGGGTTTGTCTTTTCAAGACATGTCACGTAAATGGAATCATGCCATACGTGGTCTTTCATGTCTGATTTCTTCTACTTAGCATCGTGCGACCAAGGTTTGTCCACCCTGTGGCACAGATCAGCGTTTCAATCCTTTCTATGGCCAACAAACCCCTGATACGAATATTGCACATTCTGTTTCATTGGTCATCGCTGGCTGGACGGCTACGTTTCCTTTTGCATCTCGTGCCTCCGCGTCCCCCTTTCCCTCTTCCTCTTTCTTCTTGCCTCTCTTCTCCATTCCTCCTTCCTTCCCTTGTTGCTGCTTTCCTCTCTCAGATGCTTCTGAGTCACCGTGTGACAGGGGCTGTTATTAAGCATCTGATAAAGGCTCCAGCCTGAGATAAATTGAAGAGCACCAATTTTTTTTTAATGAAAGCTTTACTTTAAAACAGATTTAGTTTTGCTGAGAAGTTATGAAGATAGTCCAGAATTCCTGTCTCCCTGTCGCCCAGTTTCCCCTACTGTGACCGTCTTCCACACGAAGGTGCAAGTTCTAGTGAAGGACCCAGGATTGTTACAGAACGTCAGCTAAACTCTATCCTTCACTCAGATTTCACTGGTTTCCCCCCAGTGGCCTTTTCCTGTTCCAGGCTCCCACAGAGACTTTAACCACCATGTCTCACGAGGCTCCTCTGATCTGTGACACTCTCTCAGGTTTCCCTTGTTTTGGATGACCTTAAGAGTTTTGAGGGGTACTGGTCAGGTTCTTTGTAAAATGTTCCTCAGCTGGGGTTTGTCTGTTTTTGTTTGTTTCTTGTGGTTAGACTGGGGTTATGGGTTACAGGTGAATAAAGGCATCACTTTGAAACTTCTGTGAGAAGCCCCACGGCTAAGAAGTGAGACCAAATCAGCCAGGATTACTCAGAAGAAAAGAGAGAGAAGCTTTACTTTTGAGGCCTTGAAGTGATAAAAGTGGCTTATGGAAGATCCCCGGGCCCCTTTCCCAAAGAGTTGTATGTTCCCTGTCCCACAGTGGTGAAGAAAGCTTTTATCTGATATATAAACACAACTGGACATTTGTCCTTTCTCTCCCCTTGGCTCTATGGTGTGCCCTTGGGAGAGACAAGCCCTCTTTCCGAGTGTCCATAGAATCTGGAAGTTGGACCAGTGACCTCCAAGGCTTCTTCCTGCTACAACATAGGAGGAGACTAGAGAGATCCCTTGTCTCCTCAACACCCAGCACATTCCTCAGTCGGAATCCCTTCTCTTCCATACGGGTCTCAGATGGCTGGAGTCACATGACAGATACCCCCAGACCACAGCCCTGCCCAACCCCATTTTTAAAGCTTCCTTTGCAAACACCAGAAGAAAACAAAACTCAGAAGCTTTCCATGAGGACCTCCACGCTGAGGAATGCAGTGAGTGCCCCAGGATGGCAGTGCCCAGAGCAGGACCCCTGTCCCTGGCTGTCCCTTGTCCCCTGCTGACACAGCACAGGTGCCAGAGGGATGAGGGTCACAGGCAGCTCCATACACCACACGATGGTGGAGACTCACCCCAAGGGGCTGTTTTGGTTCAACAACTCCTGTGGCTCGACTAAGTTAATCACTGATAACAGGAGATTAATTTATAACTGGACAGCAGACAAGATAGTTCAGGCTTTGGTGGGGTGGCACTGAACTGTGGCACAGGGCGTCGCGCAGAAGAGGCCCGGTCTGCAGCTCAGTGTGGAGGCTAAGGGCTTCAGCTGTGCACGGCTTCCCAGAGGCTGGCTGGACAAAACAGAGAGGGACACTGTGCCAGGGACTCTCCTCTCCGAGCAGATTCGCTGGTCTTAGAAGACCTGTCCAGGGGCACCTGGGTGGCTTAGTCGGTTAAGCGTCTGCCTTCGGCTCACATAATGATCTCAGGGATCGAGTCCTGCATCAGGCTCCCTACCCAGCGAGACAGCTTTTCCCTCTCCCTGCTATTCTCCCTACTGTGCTCTCAATCTCTCTGTCAAATAAATAAATAAAATCTCAAAAAAAGAAAAAAAAAGGAGACCCGTCAAAACAACAGCTGAGCTTATGGGAAACGTCCGGAGTGAAAAGTCCAATTAGGAGGGAGTATCAGTCTGCCAGCGCAGTCCAGGCCCATCGGCTAAGCCGTATGGGACAGGAGGAGAGGAAGGGGACAAGTAAAGAGATAGAAGGTGATGGACAGGGGCGGAAGGCTAGTTGGGAGTCCTGAGCAAGGTGTGGGGTGAGCAGTGGTTCCGCAGCCTCCAGAGCCTCGCTCGGGGACTGCACCCCTCCAGCGAAGGCGGGTCTCTGAGGACCAACCCTCCCATCCCACCTGCATCCCCTCTGTCGTTCCCAACACGACCAACCCTATTCTGGGCCCAAAGAAGATTGAAAGGAATCATGATGTGCAGACTCCTCTGGGGCCTGGACTTCATACTCTAGACATTGCTTTTGCAAGAAGTGAAAAGACCGTTTCCCGCTGCATGGGGCGCACGTGGCCTCTATGGGTGCCGCCGTTCCACCAGGCGCAGCAAGCTCGTGTTTCTAGCCGGGACACTTTGGCGTTCTGAAGTCAAGCCCGTTGGTCAAGGAAGGTCCTGGCAATATGGCCCTGGTGGCACAGGGTTCCGGAGGCTAGTCCATGAGACCGCGGTCTCGCTAGAGAAAGAAGGTAATAGAAAGTGAGAAGGCAAATGGAACCAAAATAGGAAAGAAGCCAGATCAAAAATGGGGGTTGCTGAAAGGCAGGCTTCCCACCCAGAAGCATTCTGGGAGCGCGGCTGAAACGTGAGTGACTTATGCTTGATTGCCTACCAGGAGCCCGGTCCTTGTCATTTTGATTCAGTCCCTGCAGTCTCCTGTTTCTCTGTCCATGTGTTCCCTCCACCCGGAACACCCTCCTCTCCAGAACCTAGTTCCTATTTGCCAAGACCCGGCTGAGGCATCATTTCCGCCGAAAGCCTACCAGGAACCTTCAGGCTGGACCCGGGGTCCTTCTCTTTGGCGTCTAAAGTTCCTTACATCTATTGTAGCAACATCTGTGGGTTCCCAACCCTGACAGGCAACTTAGCATCACTTGGAGGACCTTGTTAAAAATATAAATCCTGGGGGCGCCTGGGTGGCTCAGTGGGTTAAATCCTCTGCCTTCAGCTCAGGTCATGATCTCAGGGTCCTGGGATCAAGCCCCACATCGAGCTCTCTGCTCAGCGGGGAGCCTGCTTCCTCCTCTCTCTCTGCCTGCCTCTCTGCCAACTTGTGATCTCTGTCTGTCAAATAAATAAATAAAATCTTTAAAAAATATATATATATATATAAATCCTGAATATATATATATATAAATCCTAGATGCCTGACTTTCTTGCAACAAGGCTTGGGAAGTTGTGTTTTATTAATCTTCACGAGTGTGTTAGATGCCAGGCCAGGGCTGGGTAGCTCTCATCTAGTCTGTGTCCCCTGGGTCTGCGCACAGGGCTTAGGTCATGGAGACCACATGCCACTGGGCCCAGTCACCCCCTAGGTCTGGCAGGAAAGGATGCAGAAATGTAAGACCCAGGCCCTTCAGCTCAGATTATTTCCGTCCATTCATTGCTCCTGCCTCATGCCCCAAACACTGTCCTAAGCATAAAAGAACAAAACGCAACACAGCCTACCCTCACGTAGCTTATAGGCTAGTTGGCAGACAGAGGCAAATCCCATCACCTACACACGTGTTATTGCAGAGTACAATGTGAGTGTTCTAAAGGAAAAGAGAAGCGGCTCAGAAATCCTATAACGGGCACTCTGGCAAAGGCCTTTGTTGGATTATAAAAAGATACACGCACCTCCCTTTGAACTGACATAATTTCGCACTGAGAACCAGGCTTGACTGGTGAAGTACAGGCTGGATTTAAGTCACCCTCTCCCCTCCATCTCCCCCAACCCTCCAGCAGTGGAGCACTCTTGCACAGTGAACAACTTGGACACCCTTCTGTTGTGGCCCTGCTGCAGTCTCTAGCAGAACATTCTGGCTTCTTGGCTCTCCCTTATAGCTGGAAGAGTCCTTTATCCTAGAAGGAGATAATTACGTCTTCTATGGGCATAAATCTGTTTGGACATTTAGAGAGGAATTTATATGTAGTTTCTGGAGGACTGGGTGTTTTTCTTATCTAAATTGAAAAGAGGATTCTTTTAAATATGATCCAAGAGTGTTCTTTCATATGGTAATCACACACACTCTGGCTGATAAGCTCTAGACTTGGCATAAGGTTCAAAGCAGAAATTATGTTCAGATGAGGCACAGGGATGTTTTTTGATCTGATTTGTTTTTAGCTGCTGACACTGGGATAATTTTGGCTTCTGAGTGGCAGGAGGCCTCAGAAACCTGGGAAAATGAGACCTTTTTGAAGAAAGTCCGAACTACCTAGAAGGGGTGGAAGGGCGCTTGTTACATTTGGGAGCTAGGACAAAGCAGCATTCTCTGGTGGAAGAAAACTCTGGTCTCACGCTAGCCGCAGAGGATCTGAGCTGGAGTGGCCCTTGAGAGGCACCGTGTCCTGATCCTTCTTTCTGCCAATGGGGAAACTGAGGCTCAGAGAGAGAAACTGGGTTGGCAGTGGGCGGCAGAGCCAGGTTGACCCCTGCTGCTTCTGCTGATGGCCCACGGCGTCCAGCAGGAGGGTGGTGTGAGCTAACTGGGTGCCTGCGTGTATGGAGACAGCAAGAAGGTGGCAGGTAGGGCTGAAGACATGGAATCTTGCCACAGCCAGCGTGGCCCCTCCTCTTTCAGATGCGGGATGATGCTCTCCCTGCTTCTGAGGGTTAGGGGTAAGTGTCATCTACAGGAGAGGACACTGGGAACAGAAGTAAGGGAAGACAGAAGTCACCCAACAGACACCAGAGAGGGCACAGTGAGCCACATGCCACGTGGCTGTTTCACAAGGGGTGGTAGTAATCGGTCTGGGGTAGGGGAAGGTTGGGTGCCCGAGTGACATCCTACCTTGGATGGACACCGTATCTTTCACGCTTTCAGTTGTGAGGACAAGATGGGCTAATGGCTGCTCGGCGAAGGGTGGCATCTCTCAATGGAGAGCCTGCTAAGGAAAGGGGTGGGGGAGGGGAACTCTCTCCTCCAGGCTCCTCAGCGGTGGTGCTTTCAAGAGGTACGACTCTCCCCATCTCACAGGTGAGGAAACAGGAGAATTTCCTGCCTGGAGTCATACAGCTTGAGAGAAGTGAAGTCAGGCTCTTCGGATGACATGCCTTAAGCTCCGAGCCAGGCTACCTTCTCTCAGACTCAGCATAATTTCTGCCTGCGCCAGCTGCCGGCTCCTTTCCTTGCCTCCCAGCCCTGCCTCCTCTCCCCAGAGGACCTGCAGCAGACATGATCCCCAAATTCAAGTGCATTTGAGTACAGATGTGGTGCTTTGCACACGAGCTCTGACTTTGGCAGACAGATGTGTTGGCAGCTCAAGCATTGGAGAATGCTGGAAATGGGAGTCCCTTTCCCAAAGATGAAAGATCAGGGGATGCTGTGGGACATACCTAGCGTTGGTTTTACTCCAACTTGTTTTCCAAAGGCCCAAGCTCCACCAGCACGCTAGGGCCCAGCTCTGATTCAAACTTAGGAAGTCGGCACAGACATCTCTAGCTGAGGGCTGCTCCTGCGTGGCCCCTGCGTGGTCGGGCCACCTTTCCTTCTCTTGTCTCCTGGTTACTGTGCTTCTGGGGACAAGGAAGGGACAGCTCCGAACAAAGGCCTTCATCAGTTCTTTTGTGAAACTCCTACAGATTGGGTAACTGACAGTTTTTCATCAATACCCATTTCTCTAGTGAATTTCAACAAGCTTGAACTCTTAAAAAACAAAACATTTTCATGCCCTGTGAAAGGTGTAGGTAAATGTGGAACAATCAATTGAAAAGATGAGCATTTCTAACTCCTGAGGGCATGTGCAGGAGTCCCGACCAGGCTGGGAGTGAGGAGACTGAAGTTTCGGTCCTCATTTCTTCTTGCTGCCTGTGTGACCCCGGCCAAGTTGATTAACCTCTCTGGGCCTCCATGCTTGCTAAGGCCTGTTTCACCATTACAAACATGGAAAGAAACCTCTCGGGAACATAGTTCCTTTCCAGGGCTGAGTTTTGCACATTCAACCCTGGCCACTGATACTTGATGAGTTTGGAATTTTCTCTTGGTGGGAATAAGGACAGGTGTTTAAAGCAAAGACCTGAGTTCTTTCCAACTGTGGCCCTAAGTTGGTGGGTCTGGGAGGCCAATCAGGCTGTAGAATCATATGCAGTTTATATTATAGAAATAGATCCAAGTTGCTTAGAATAAAATCCTGGAGGTAAAGTAGTGTTTCCAAACTCCACTGAGTTGCAGCCTTAGAACTAAGAGCCAGACCACATGGTGAACACTTCAGCGGACAGGTGGGGAGGCCCACAGTCCACGAAGGAAGTACCCCAGGACTCCTGGAGAATTCGAGACAGAACCGGAGCCAGAACCTCGCTAGACACATCCGGCCTAACGCTTGTGTCCTCTCTGTATGAATAAAAGCTGGTTTAAAGAGTAAGGGATTATAAAAATCACCCTATTATCTTAAGAGCAGCTTTAATATATGTAAATACAGGCCCAAAGATTTTTATTTATAGTTGCAGTTTAACACAAATCAAAACCCTGCACGTCCTCAGACACCACTATGGACACTTGATTTGCATTTCCCGAAGCCACCCTGAGAGCAACTCTGAAATAAATTAAAAAGAATGGTCAAGCCTGAATGCACACCGAGGTTTCCATGTGCTCAACTCAGCAGATTCAGGTATGACCCCTACAGAGCTTGGACTCTGAACGGCCACTAACATTCTCTACGCTCAATGACCATTTCACACAATGAATTCATCTGTGTAATTGTGCTTAGCTGTCCCGAGATTAACTCCATGTTTGCATGAAGATCAAAATGCTTACTTTAAAAAGTTTGGTTTTCTTCCATTTCTGCCTTATCTGGGGAGGTAGTCATGCTTGGAATTTCCTGGGCTTTTCTTTTTTAAATCTCTTGGAGGGATTGAGAATGTGAGAGCGAGTAACAGGGGGTGGGGTGTCTTACTGACCTTTTATTGTCTTTTTTTTTTTTTTTTGGAACAACAATGGGCACCCGGTCTTCCCTGTGTTGATGTCCTCTTGTCAAATGCAACCCAGAAAATCGGGATCTTAAAGTGGGTAATGGCACCCTTGCTCGCCTCCAGCCCTAAATCCTACACTAGTTAGAATGTGATCTAGAATTCTGCTTTATCAGAAAGTTTTCTGCTGCGTTAGAGTTGATGTGCAGTAAAGAGCACACATCCGAAGTGTGCATCCTGATGGACTTTGGTTAACGCATACACTTCTGCATTTGTCCTCCTTGGTAGGGGAATATCTGTTCTGGGCTCTTCCAAGGCTGGGCCGCTTCCAGGTGGGGCAGAGGCCAACATCAGGAGTGCTGAGAGGGTGGTGGCGTGATTGGAGTCAGAAGGCCTTATTTTCTCCGGGTTCACCTCACTTGCACTCTGGCTGAAGCTCTGGGAGAAATGCTGGCCGGCACATGGCACTTTTGCTCACAATGGGGATCGGCCGGGAACGGGAGACGTTTGAATGGGGTGGGGTGTTTCCACTTAATCATTACCACTGCTGACATCAATGAAAACCTGCATGGGCACCCACAATGAGTGGAAAGGAGGCCAGACTCTCGGGAAGTATTGTGATGAGGTCGGGGACACAGAGAATACAAAACCGAGCTGGGCTTGGATTGCGGCTTCAGTGCACGGTTGTTTTTTGTGGTTGAAGTGTGCAAACCGCCCTAGCTATTTCCAAACAACTTCAGGAGAGGAATGGTTGGGTTTTCCAGCTCCCCAGTGGGTGCCCTGGACACAGGCAGCCTTGAGAACAAATATGTCCTGTCCAGAAATAGGAAGTCGACTATTTACTTATGCAAGCAATGCTATAAAAGGGCTTTATAAGGTGAGTTGCAGCTCCTGAGCTTTGGACTGACCCCTGGATTGGTCTCAGAAGGCTCCTTCCGGAGGAAGGAAGGTCCTGAAGCTGTCGGGTGGAGCATGGGCTCAAACAACAACTGAAATCAACTAGAACCTCCCCCATCTAACAAGGTGGTGAGCCCAGGCAAAACACCCTCAAGACAGCTTCGGAACGAAGATGACAGTATCGCCGTGTCAATCTGAACCAGCATCACAGCCTTTCAAAATTCATTTTGTGACGTCAAGAAAAAAATTTTTTTAAAATAAAATTCGTTTTCAAATCCTATGATTATTGCCTTAACCCCTTCCTTGCGTGCCCCCAATTCTCCCTCTGAGCCCTCCCCCTCGTCAACTTCCTTTGACAAAGCCACGGCCTTGGTTCGATCTGACGCAGCTCACTTCACGCCTGACCCCACATAGCTGAACCAGGTTCTAGAAGAACACGCCATCATGCTGGCGGCTCACACTTCAAACTTACGCCCTTGAATCTCAGGAAGCTCCTTAGGGTTGCTGGGTAGCTATACTATAGATCCCTGGTCAATGTATATTGGCATGGCTCATTCGATCAGTATTTGTCGAATGAATGGATTGAATAAATGAATGTTATTTAGGGTCCTATCTGCACTAAAGCTCCTCTTGCCCGAGTTTACAAGTGGATTTTATCTTTTAAACTTTTTTTTTTTTTTTTAATGAACATTGGCCTTAGACCTAGAAGGCTCATGTGCCACTCTCAGCACTGTTGCCTACTAGCTGGGTGATCTCAAGAGAGTTATGTTCCCTCCCTGGGACTCAGCCTTTTCTATAAAATGAGGTGGTTGGACCAGAAACGTTAGCAAATGGAGAGTCTCTTTAGATGGAGGTCAGATGAGTGATCTAAGGTTCCTACCTTTTAGTGAAGGTCGCAGATCCGTGATTCTTCCTTGAGCCAAGCAAACCCACAGCTGGGTGACAGTTGGAGAGGAGTGGGGTCACTAGCATTTAAGGGACCTGAAGAGAAACACTTGCCAGAAGACCTCTTCTCTTCTTTATTGGTCTCTGATTATAGCTTCTGATCCTGCAGCTGGAAAGAGATTGCAGAGTAGGGAAACCTCTCCTGGTTCTGAGCAAACTTAAGGGGGAGTATAGTGGCAAGGTGGCATTGGACTGGGATTCGGGTGCCTGGATGGTATCCCAATCCTGTAACTGCTCATCAGCCCCTGTCGGGCCTTTAATTCCCGGTCTGTATAATGAGTGAATTTAAGTTCACTACGCTTTATTCTGTCCTCCAACACTCCCTGGACCTGGTGGTGTCTTTTTGCCCTTTTTAACTGGCCTGGCCTGTTTCAGATCAAAACCGGCATAGCATTAGCAAGGTTTAGGATGGAAACACTAAGGTCTTTGATGGAAACACCAAAGAGCAGGACTTTGGAATGGTAGGAGGAAAGGAAAGGCGTTGATGGTAGAAACACCTGCCCTTGAGTCGAAAACCAGCTGGGCGAGTGACCACAGACATAGGAGACCTCCCCACCCACCCACCATTCTAGAATATTGTACAGCACGTGCCCCCAGCGTGGAGTAGAGTAGACAGCTTGGGTGGTACGTGAGCAAATCATTAAACATGAATCAAAACTTCTAGTGTGAAAATCATGTTGAATTACTTATCTCTTAATCTTTCTGATTCCTTTAAGGGGTCTGTTGTTGGGCTAGGGCATTTTAATAACATTCAAACCTTTGCTAATCTGTCCTTTCCTCTCTGGCAACATTCTCCCCCAGCCCCCACTTTCTATTAAACGGAGAAGAAACAAGGCTGAAGCTCAAAAAGCTTTGCCAGTCTAGAATTTGGTGATGTTGTTTTGCTTTATTGCATTTATTTTTGTGGATAATTAATGGAAATGGATACTATGTTCCCATGTAAAGTCGTGAAAAATTTATCTTAAAATAGATGCATTTAAGTTAAAAATATTGAGTTGATTTCTCTTTAAATATTAAGTGATAATGTATAAAGTCATGCCCTTTATGACAACATAGAGCAGATGCTTCCTAGGATTTGAGAAACACTGGTGGATGGCATCCCCCAACATAAGATTGGGGGTTGGTTCTCTGGACATTATAATAGTGCTTCATTTAGATCTAGTAACTCAGCTTCAGGTCTCTCTCTCTCTCTCTCTCTCTAAGTAGGCTCCATGCCCAGCATGGAGCCGAGTTGGGGCCCAAACTCAAGACCCTGAGATCAAGACCCAACCTGAGATCAAGAGTCAGATGTTTAACCAACTGAGCCACCCAGGCGTCCCTCTTTTTTTCTTTTTCTTTTCTTTTTAAAAAAATTTTTTTAAAGATTTTATTTATTTATTTGACAGAGAGAGAGATCACAAGCAGGCAGAGAGAAAGGGGGAAGCAGGCTCCCTGACGAGCAGAGAGCCCAATGTGGGGCTCGATCCCAGGACCCTGAGATCATGGCCTGAGCCGAAGGCAGAGGCTTTAACCCACTGAGCCACCCAGGCGCCCCAATTTTTTTCTTTTTAAATAAATTTTTGCCTTTTCCTGATCACTACTGTATAAAACTTGGAAATATAGGAAAACATGTAGAACAAAAGGAGAAAATATAGAAAAACCTGTAGACTAGAATGAGAATTCATTCATTCATTCATTCATTCATTCATTATCTGCTCAGAAATAACCATGCCTAACACACTGGTAAATTTTTCTTTCTCAGCTATTATTATCATGTGTGTATTTTATTTTTGTAGCCAATTTTATTTCCCTAGTATTATAGTATAAGCATATCTCAACATCACTCAAAACTCTTTATACACATTGTTTTAAATGGCTGTCAGGTATTTAACATGGAAAAGCCCCACACTGGATTTAACCATTCCCCAACTATTGGACAGCTGAGTTGTTTCCAGTTTTGGGCATGAAAGTGTTGCAAGGAGTGTCTTTACGAATATCAGTGTGTCTGCATTTTGGATGGTTTCCTTAGAATAACACCAGAAATGGCATTCCTAGGTGGGAAGATTTTTAAGGCTTTTGGGATAAAGCCAGACTTTTTAGTAGGAAGTACTTAGATCTGAACCCATGTTCAGTGGGACACACTCTGGTTTGTGTGTGCAAGGTGGGGCTGTTCCTGGGAAGAGCTCAGCCTCTGCCTCTTTGGGCAAATTACCCAACTTCGCCACCTCCTGCTGGTACAGTTATGACCAGTCACTCCCCAGGAATCCAGGAGCGAGCGTTCTTCATATCTAGGCTTCTGAGTGCTCGTATTTCAGCTTCAAAAGTACACACATCATTAACTTATGTGTTTCTCCCTTTGTGTAAAAGAATTAACAACGGTTTTCTGGAAAATGACTTGTCGCAACAGCCTAAAATGCTCTTTTGTAGCTGAGCTTGGCAAGGTTTGAAAAAAACATTGCTGACTTTCGGGGGAAGAGAGTAGATGGCGGGGCTCATACTATCTTGGTGTCCACTGTGTGTGTGCCCCAGCTGTGCTGGGGGCCATGTGCTTAGCATCTCATGGAAGCTTCCAAAACAGCTCTCCCCAAAGTGCATTACAGAGATTGCTGGCTCTACAGGAGGCTAGTATGTGTGCCTTGCAAAAAAGGGTTCTGTTGCTTAGAAAAGCCTGTGTGGTTCAAAGTTAAACAGATTCTTTCAGAGCTTGGTTGATCTAACGTTACTCATGAATCCCCCAGATGCGGACGGGATAGTCAGCATTTGCCAGGCTCACCCGAAGGCAAAACCCTTTCTCACACATCTCATCAGACGGATGTTCTGAAGAACACACTTCGAGAATCACTGCTGACAACGACTGTGCAAGATAATGTTTGTCCTTGTAATGTACAAATGAGGAAACTGAGGCTCAGATAAGTTGATCAGGGTGGCCCAGCTGGTGATTCCTGGCCTTGGGATTTGAACCCAAGGCCACCTGACCTTAAGCCTGGGTTTGGTTCCACTATCCCCTGGGGCGCAGAGGGTAGGAATCAGGGTGCCTTTAAGCTAAGTGCTGGGTGCATGAAACTAGAGGGTGAACGCGAAACCAAGCTCAGAGCTTGGGAAGAGGATCCCATGCTGTGTGCATTGGTCCTGGAGCTCAAGTTGATGGAAACTGATGCAGTGTTAAGAAACCAAGGAAGTGGGGAATCCAGAAAGCTGAGATCAGTGGAAGACAGATGGGAGGAATTCCAGGGACCCTGCTATTAACACTTCATGGATCGCTTTCTTACGGACTCAGCTGGTTTACGAGGGTGGCAGATTCATCTCTTGTACCGGTGTAAGGTGGAGAGCAAGAAAGGAGCATTACTCTGTTGTGCTGTGGTGTGGAAGAGCCCAGAAGACTCCTGCCTTATTACCAGCACCTCTTGATTGTGTTAACTGCTCCCTGCCTCCCATGATAGGCTCTTCCCTTGATTCCTGTCTCCCCCGTGGCCTCGGCTCGAACCATTTCCTGCTGGGGCTCTGCTCTCGAGCAGCTGCCGGCCTACAGTGTGTGCACTTCATTGGCCTCAGAGGTGTGGAAGAGATGAAACCTGGTAACGCAACAGCGTCATAGCCAGAGCTCTTCCATTCCACGCATTCAACAAAAATTCACACGCCGGCATTGTTCTAAGCTTTCGGTGTGTATTAGGAAACCGTCCAGACAGAAACCCCCTACCTGGAGGCATAGTCATGCTAGTGCGGGAGGGAGACCATAAACCAGATAAGAAAAATGTTAGATAGTGATCAGCAATAAGGAAGAAAAGGGGACATGAGCAAGGTGGGGGATGGAACAGTAGGGGCTCACATTTTGGATCCGGACGGCCAGGGGGGCCTTACCAAGAAGGGGCTTTCTAATCCCCGCACCACCCTTCGAGCAGGGAAGGGACCCCGAGTGTGCTGTACCTCTAGTAGATGCCAGACATCGCACGTTTATATATGCCATATGTATTTTTTCCTTTTCAATGTACAGGTGAGTAAAGTAAAGCTCAGAGAAGCCAGGTAATTTTTCCTAAGTCACACAGCCTAGGAATGGAAGAGCCCCCAATACACTGGAAAGCCCATGCTTCCTCAGCAAACCCACACTTTCTTCCTGAAAGAGCTAACCAGGCCAGGCCCCAATGACTCACTTTAGAGGGAAGGAAACAGATGCCCAGAGAGTCCTAGGTAGAGGTCAGGGATGCTGCTAAATGTCCCACAGGCAGAGAATAGTCTCCGTAACGAGGAATTACCCTGCCGCAGCCGTTGGTCAGAAGGGTGGAGGCAGAGAAACCAGAAGCAGAGGGAGCCTTGTACAAGGGAGGTAGGCTCATGGCCACCCTCCGCTCACGACCCTCCCAAGGCTGCCCGTCTTCCTCGAGTGGGTGCGGAAGGACAAGGCCCTCCCGGTTCTGCCCCTCCTCCCTGTCTCACCTCCTGGTCCTTGGAGCCTTGCCCCTACTTTCCATGGAATGTCACCTTCGCAGAGTCTCATCTGAAGCGGCACCCCGGCCCGGGGCTCTCCGTGCTCCTCCCGTGTTAGAGGCGTCCCCACCCCACCGACGGCCCGGCACGAAGTCAGTTACTGTATTACTTCCTCTTCCCCTGGGGAAGATCCACAGTGAAGGCATATTGGTTTTGTTCACTGTTGTACCCCACTGCCTGGTGCTCAAAACACATTTGCTGAATGAGTGAATATATCCACATCATACTGGCCCCGACTTGTTCCTCTCCCCGTGCCTGTAACCTGAGTCATGAGGGCACAATCTCATCGGGAAACCGAGGATCATGCTTGGGCTTCCCTTTCTCCCTCTGACAGCTTTACTGAGGTATAACCCGCATACTATACAATTCATCCACTTTTCGGTAGCTTTTTCAGTAGCTTTTCCTAATCAGGTGGGTAGCTACCATGGGACACCATCAATTTTAGAACATTTTCCTTACCTCTCCCCCAACAAAACCCCGTAGTGCTTAGCCATCAGCTCCTAGTCTCCCCTGCACGCCAGCCCTAGGCAGCCAATAATCTACTTTCTGTCCGATATGTGTGCCTATTTTGGACGTGTCGTACGAATGAAATCAGACAATATGTGGTCTTTCGTGATCTTCTCAGTTAGCGTAATATTTTCGAGGTTCCTTCATGTTGTAGTATGTATTAGTATTTCATTCCTCTTTTTATTGAATAATGCTCCATTGCATGAATTTCATCTTATTTATCCATTCATCAGTCGATGGACATTCGGATCAAGTTTTTGTGAGCCATGGGCTGTGGTTCTCCCTCCTGCATCTCCAGAAACTGCCTGGCCACTTCGCGCCCAGAGAACCACAGTACCTGCTACCTGGGATCTCTCTCCAGTGGGTCACCCTCGCTGTACACCAGACTCACAGGGAGAAGGAAGTTCAACGTCCCAATGCCCAGGCTACACCTCAGACCCATTACAGCAGCCTCTCTGGGTGGTGGACCCAGGCATCAGCCTCTCTACAGCTCCCAGGTGGTCACAAGCACAGCCAACTGTGAGAGCCACAGCGTCTCTGTCTAAGCCCTGCTTCGAGCTGCCACCTTAGTGCAAATCTGGTGGTGTCACCACACTCTTCCTGAAAGCCCCTTATAGCTCCCTGTGGCCCCCAACAAAATCCCAAGTCCCCGGGAGACACACAGGTTTCTGGGACCTCCATCCAACTGCCACCTGGTCCTGCCTCCTACCCTCCCTGACTCATGTGGCCCCACAACTCCATGCCTTTGGACACACCAGTCCCTCTCCACTGGCTGCTCTCTGCTCTCCCTGGGGGATGGCTGGGCCCCCTCCTCCACACGGACTGTACTACTGTGTACGGGCCTGTCCGGGAGCCTCTCCTGCCGAGGGCGAGTATGTGATCCATGTCTGTATCCTCCAGCTGCAGGTGCCTGCCACACAGTAGGGGGGTTTGTCGGGTGGGTGGGGAAGGGTGATGAATGAGAGAGAGAAGGCCTACTGGTCTCCGGGGGAACGTGAGCGACCCTCTCCATTGCCTGACCATTCTCTTCCGAATCCCAGCACAAATCCTGGGGCAGCCAGTTGGCTGTGCCCACGCGCCTCCCCGACCAGTGAGGGTCACCGCGTGCGTCCCCACTGTGGCCACGCCCACTGCCTTTCCCCTCCTGGACCTACCTAGCTTAATTCCCTCGCTGTGGGCCCAGTGCCAGCAGGTGTTGGCAGAAAAGGGGGGACTGGGAGTGAACGTCCTTCTGCAGCTAAAGGCAAAGGGCCCAACCTAGACATAAATCATGTAAATCCACTTTCAAAGGGCTGGAGTGGAGTGGAATGTCCCTCATCCCTCCGTTAGCCATAAATCTTCCCGCTGGAGGAGGTAATTGTCCTGCTCTTGAAGAAGCTATAAAAAGGGGGGGCCCATTAGCAGTTGGCAGGGCAGAGACTATAAGTGGCCCCCTGGGTGGGGCCCTGGCCATGTGCCCTCTTTCCTGCTGAGCTCTCCTCTCCTTCCGCCTGGCATGGCTGTGCATCTTGGGAGGGCCTGTTGGAGGGCTCCACTTCTTGTGCTGGAGGCTTCCATGGAAGCCCTCCCTTGCCCTGTAAATAACCCAGCTCCTTTCTGCTGCTCAGCCGTGTGGATGCCACTTCACTTCTGGCAGATGAGGAGCACTGTAGAGGGAGTCCAGCTCTGCTGTGTGACTGTGGGTGACTGACTTTCCTCTCAGGGTCTTGGTTTGCCTTGAGGTGAGGAGGTGAGGAGGGTGGGCTGGCTGATCCCAAAGGGCCGCTGTCAGCTCTAACATCCCATCCTGCCCTCCTGACAGCAAGGCTGTATGAACGTCTTTCCGTAAGGGCCTGAATTATCAGGAAAACCACGGTTGGGAAGACCAGACTCAAACACAGCAAAAAAAAATAACAAGCTGGAAATCACTCCTCTCTGTATCACTCCTCTCTGTATTTTCCTTATCTGGCCTCAAGGGAACAGCAGTGGAGAGGGACACAGCACTGGACCAAGGCGTCTGCAAGACCTGAATTCAATTCCCATTCTGCCCCTTACGGGCAGTGTCATTTGGGGTAAGTCATTTTTCCCTCTGTGGTACTCAGTTTGCTCATCTGTGAAATAGGGTTATTTCACACTTCATTCACACAGGCACTTGCTTAGTGCCTGCTCTTGTGCCTGGCCCAGGGCTTGGTGGGGGAGATAGAAAGGTGGATAAGACACGATGCTAACCCTCGGGTTGCTCACAGTCTAGTAGGAAGACGGCCAAGCAGAAGGGCAATTGCGGCGATAGGATAAGATCATAATAAACACTGTAACAACAGCTAGCGTTCATTTACGTCCAGTTAGTGCTCGGTGCTCTGCTAGGGGCATGATCATTTCATTCCCTCCTGTAACAACCCTGTGAGCTGAGCACGGCAAGTGTCCCATGTCACCGGTGCTCAGGGAAGGCGGACCAGAGGAAATGGTGTGTCTGCTGGGACCTGAAGCGGGTATGGGAGCTTCCTGGGCAGACCCTGAAGGGCTGGGAGGGAGCATGGGGACTGACCAAAGGCCTGCACTTGCCTAAGCCCGCATGGCTGGAGCCCACTCAGGGGTTGGGCTGGGGAGGGGGCGGGCAAGCCATGGGAAGAGCTTCGTGAGCAGCTGTGTGGAGGATGAGCCGAGCAGCCAGTGAGAAAGTGAGAAGCCCTCCAGACCTGCTAGTGGTGGGAGTGCCCTCTTTGGAGGCTATTGTCATAGTCCCTAAGGGCCTGGGCTTAGGGACCCATGGTCAGAGGGGACTGACAGCCGTGTGGGTAGAGTGATGGGGCTAACGAGTGATGAAGCTAATGAGATCCTCCTGGAAAGGCGGAGCCCTGAAGCTTTTCCCTGTTCTAGCCTCAGTCTCATTCCCAAAGTGACCCCCACGCCACTCGCCATCTTGGCTGTCAATACACTGACTGGCACCAGGAGAGAGGGGCAGAGCAGGGAGGAGCCCGGGAAGCCTACCACAGCCCTGAAGGAATAGAAGCAGGGAGGATCTGAGCAAGGAGGCACGTCAAACCCAGGGGAAGAATGGTTTGATTATGAAAGCAGTCCTGCAGAGGCGATCGGGGAAACATCAAGGTACATCTATGCCTCACATCACACATCCACGTAAGATTTAACCTCCATTCAAGAGTTGCATGTAAATCAACAAACAATTGGAAAACCATGTCCAGAAAGAGAGAACTGGTTAAAATGTGACATATTGCTATCCTATGGCCAGCTTTCGAGTCATTAAAATCATGTTTTAGGGGCGCCTGGGTGGCTCAGTGGGTTAAGCCTCTGCCTTCGGCTCAGGTCACGATCTCCGGGTCCTGGGATCGAGCCCCACATCGGGCTCTCTGCTCAGTGGGGAGCCTGCTTCCTCCTCTCTCTCTGCCTGCCTCTCTGCCTACTTGTGATCTCTCTCTCTGTGTCAAATAAATAAATGAAATCTTAAAAAAAAAAATCATGTTTTAGGAGCACATTTAATGCTTACGAGAGGTTATTAAGTAAAACAGCAGACTACCAAAAAGGACATAGGTTATGAGCCCAGTTTTGGAGACTGATTTCCCACAACATACATGGAAGAGTGTCACGTGAGTCCACGTGGATGGCATGCACTCACACGCCTGCGCGGATCGCCAGCAGTGGGACCGGAAACATGCCAAAATGATAATAGCCGTCCACCGCAAGTCATTTTTACTTACACATACCTACTGGGGATTTTCGTGAAAATTCTGCTGTGAAGACTCATTGCTTTTATAACATGGAAAAGAGATAAACGTTACATAGAAAGTTAATCTATGCTGGCTCTAATATTAAAATAGTGTAAACACTCGGGTGAGAGAAAGTGGAAACAAATCTGGGGAGCGTACCTCAGGAAGGCTGGAAATCCAGTTGCCCAAGGAGCTCAGCGTTTTCCTAAGACCCCGCCACAAAATGACCAGATAGGACTATTAATGCAGCTGGAACCTGACCGAAACTTGCGCTTCTCTGGACAGGAGAGACCTCTTCCCGTGTCCCACAAGATGGTCCCAGCTGACGGGGGCGCGAAAATGAAGTCCACAGTTAGTGTTTTTTTCAATTTAGATTTATCTCCTATACGATTTTCTTAAAACATTTGATGCCTTGAAGTTACTGACATATTGGAAGCTAGTATGAGACGATTATCAGAGCCGGTCCTGATTCTGTATTTCACTCTACTAAGTTTCCCACGTCACCATTTCCGTATGCACTGATTCTCAAAGGAGTGAAGGCTACAACAGCCCGAGTCTCTGGTTTTCACCTGTTCTCCAGGTGACTGAAACTCGCCCGCTGGTGTTGCTCGTGCTTACGTGCTTAACGTAGTCGGTCTCGAATTTCGCTGTAATTATAATCACTCATGCAGATTTTAAACCTGCTCAGGGCACGACGGCACCTCAGACCCATAACTCAGATTCTGTTGTTTTTAAAGTTCCGCAGGTGATTTCAATTCAGCCAGGTTTGCGCTTAGAGCTCTCTGAAATCCAGGGGCTAGGGCAGAGTGTGAAAGACTTTGTGTGTTCTCTGTCTCCATCTGCTGGCCGTTCTGCCGCATTGCCATAACTTACCTGTAAAAGGGCGAGGCTGCTTGTACTTTTAAGAACGTTGGCCACGTGAATTAAAGAACCAAAAAGAATGGAAATGTTTAAGTAATAAAAATAGCTACAGAATGTATTCTTGTATATAAGAGGTCTAAGATGGTCTAAGATGGTCTAAGTTGTAAATGCAGTAGGATAACCCGTCTAGAATATTTTCTGCTGTTTCAAATTAAAAGCAGCCAAAAATTGTTAACAATTACCATTACAATTAGGCATGTTGGACCCCATCTTTTGAGTACGATGAGTCATTTCTGAATGAATGGCTTTTTTTTTTTTTAAAGATTATTTATTTATTTATTTGTCAGAGAGAGAGAGAAAGAACGAGTGAGCACAAGCAGGGAGAGCAGCATACAGAGAGGGAAGGAGAAGCAGGCTCCCGGCTGAGCAGGGAGCCGGATATGGGGCTCGATTCCAGGACCCTGGGATCATGACCCGAGCTGAAGGCAGACACTTAACCAACTGAGCCACCCGGGCATCTCTGAATGAATGGTTTTTATCCGTTTAAAAAATATATTTAGTGCTACTATACCTGGCACCCTGTCGGCTATGGGTACCTAATAGTAAACGGACACAGTCTGTACACTGAGAAAGACATTGAGAGAGAGACAGAAGTCTTTAAAAATTATTATTATAGACTTTTGAGGGAGTGCATGTTCTGTGAGTTCCATATAGATTTATGTAACCACCACAATAAGGATTCCAAACGGTTCCATCAACCCCCAAACACTCCTTCATGCTTCCCTGCAGTTCAGTGCTTCCTTCATCCCAATCTTTAGCAAACACTGATTTGCTTTTCCTAACTAGGGTTTTGCCTTTTCCCTAATTCTATGTAAATGGCATCATACAGTTTGTAACTTCTTGAGAGAGGCTCCCTTCACTCAGCATAATTTTCTTTCTTCTGCTTGCTTTAGGTTTCTCTTGTTTTTTTAGAGCTTAAATTTGAAATTGAGATTATTGATTTGAGAACTTTCTTTCCAATTTCTCATGCTACAAATTTCCATCAAAGCCCTAGCTGCATTTTGTGCATTTTGACGTGTTGTATTTTTATTTTTGTTCAGTTTAGGCTATTTTCTAATTTTCTAATATTGTCTGGGACTTCCCCTTCGACCCAGGGTTTACTTAGAAGTATGTTCATGTCCAAGTATTTAGAGATTTTTTCCCCCCAGTTATCAATTTCTGGCTTAATTCCTTTGTGGTCAGAGATCATACTGTGGATGATTTCAATTTCTTGAAATTTGTTGAGATTCAATTTATGGTCCAGAATATGTTCTATTTATTCTATTATTGGTTATTGAGGAAGGAGTAAGTGTTGAAGTTTCCAACTGTAATTGTATGCTGATTCACCATCTCTCTTTGCAATTCTACCAGTTTTGGCTTCCCATAGTTTGAGTATTTGTTGTTAGGTATATGCCATTTAGGATTCCTATGTCTTCTTTTTGTGTTGACCCTATCATTCTAGTGTCCTTTTTTTTTTAAGGTTTTATTTATTTATTTGACAGAGAGAGAGATCACAAGCAGGCAGAGAGGCAGGCAGAGAGAAAGGGGGAAGCAGGCTCCCTGCCGAGCAGAGAGCCAGATGTGGGGCTCCATCCCAGGGCCCTGAGATTATGACCTGAGCTGAAGGCAGAGGCTTAGCCCACTGAGCCACCCAGGTGCCCCTCTAGCGTCCTTCTTTATTGCTGGTAAATATCCTTGCTCTGAGGTCCATTTTATCTGATTAATATAGCTACTCCAGCTTTCCTTTGATTAATATCTGCATGGTATATTTTTCTTTTTGTCCTTTTATTTTTAAACTACACTATTTATTTAAAATGTTTTTTTTATACATAGTGAATAGTTAGGTCTTAAGGGGCTTTTCTTCGTGTTTCTTTCTTTTTTTTTTAACATCCTGACAATCTCTTTTAACTAGCATAATTTAGGTCTTATGAGTTTAATTATTGACATGTTTAGATATAGGGCTACTGTTTTATTATTTGTTTTCTATTTGTTCCCTATGTTTTTTATTCCTGTTTTTCTTTGACTTCTGAATTAGCCGAATATTTCTTTGTATTCCATTTTAAGTAACTGATTACCTAGTGAGTTTTTTTTTTTGAACTATATATTTGTGTGATTTTTAAATGTGGATTCTTTAGGCATTACAAAACACTTCACTTTTCATAGTCTGTTTAGGATTAAAATTTTATTGCTTCCAGTGAAATATAGAAGTCTTACTACCATACAGATCCCTATACCCTACCTTTTGTAATTTTCATATGTACTACATCTATATTTGCTAAAACCCAATCAATGTTATGGAAGTGAAACTTACATTATACATGTTATAATGGACTCAAGATGGGGAAAATAATCAATTATATTTATCCAAATACTTCCCATTTCTGTTGCTCTTTCATTCCAAGTTTCAAATTTCCCTTTGGTGTCAGTTTTCTATTAATAATAATAGAGAGAAATTATCATATTAAAAATATTTAAATATTATCATATTAAGAGGTCAAAAAAGAAAACCCAGAGAGAGAAAGAAAG
Organism: Lutra lutra; assembly: GCF_902655055.1. Classification (NCBI taxonomy): domain Eukaryota; kingdom Metazoa; phylum Chordata; class Mammalia; order Carnivora; family Mustelidae; genus Lutra; species Lutra lutra. Next base: position 37,465,727 of record NC_062293.1, read on the forward strand.
CCATGGTCATCACTTGCTGTGGGACGATACTTCCTCTGGACCAAGAGAAGAGCTCCCTCCCTGTAGTTTTGGGCGCCTGCCTAGCTGCCAGAGCCCCTGCCCCAGTGGGCTTGCCAAAGGGCTTGTGTGAGGGAGGAGAGAAGCTACAAACAGAATTTCCCCACTCTCTAACCTACGTGGCCCTCTTCGCCTTTCCTAAAGCAGGAGATAGAGAGCTTCTGTCTTTCCGTCTGCATCTGCTCTTCAGGTCCAGGACTCTGTCTGCTCGGAGTCCAGGCCAGGAGAGACCAGAGGGGGGAAATGGCAAACTTAAGGCCAGTTTGGTGGTGCTCTGAGTTCTCCTGTCCCTCCCTCATGCTCCTGTTTACTCCTTCCCTTCATGACAACTGCATGTGGGGGAGGAGACAGAACCAGGATGGGTAGGACCAGGATGGGAAGGAGAGATAGATTTGCCTTTAACAGACAGGGGTGTGGATTTACAAAGGTTGGAAAAGTGCTTCCCTGGGGCACACTAATTTAGAGAGAAATTCTTTTTTCTCCCACAGTGTGGTGGCTAAAAGCCTGATTCCTTGGTTTGAATTTTTGCGTTCACTTTTCTAGATGAAATTTAGAATCATTTTGTCATTTAAAGAAATCTTATTTTGATGGAAATTTAAATTTGTAGACCTGAAGAGAGGTGATCTTTTTATAATATCGAGTCCTTCCATCTAGAACATGGTACACCTTCTCTTTCTAATTTCTTGTTTTGTGACCATCGAAGATTTTTAATTTTTTTACAAAATATTCGCTTTGTTTAAACTTATTTATTAATAAATTAAATTTATTTCTTAATTGGCTTTGTTTAAATTTATCCCTAAGTATTTTATTTTGTTACTATTGTGAATGGAATCTTTTTGACATAAAAAAATTGCATCTGTTATTGCTGACATACACAAGAGCCATTGAGTTGGGCATATTTGTAAACAGCTACCTTAAGAATTTAAGAACTTTTATTAGTTCTATTATTTTCTGAGTTCATTTTCTTGACTTTTGGCAAATAGTGATTTGTGAATTCAGTCTCTCAGACTGGTTTCTACAAATAATAATTCAGAAACTCTCTTTGAAAAAATTTATTGGAAATTTCTATTGCTGGTTTAACCACCTCCTTGGCCATTAAATCTTGTATAGCTTTAGGTCACAATTCGTAATGACCAGCTTACTTGTCTTGATTCTGACTTTTTAAGGAAAGCCACTGATAAGATAGGTATATTTTATGATGTTAACGGAAGTATCTTTTTTATTTTTTAAAAAGAACTTTGGGGGTGCCTGGGTGGCTCAGTGGGTTAAAGCCTCTGCCTTCCGCTTGGGTCATGGTCCCAGGGTTCTGGGATGGAGCCCCGCATTGGGCTCCCTGCTCCGTGGGGAGCCTGCTTCCTCCTTTCTCTCTCTCTGCCTGCCTCTCTGCCTACTTGTGATCTCTGTCAACTAAATAAAATCTTTAAAAAAATAAATAAAAAGAACCCTGATCACAAAAAACACTGAACTTTATCAAATGCTCTTTCAGCCTCCATAAAAATGACTATTGGGTTTTCCTATTTGACACGTTAACGTGATAACATTTTGTTAATAGAACTCATCCCCAAAACGCCTGCATTTCCACAGTAAATCCTAGTTGGTCACAGAACCAACTGCGGAGCAGTAATTCACAAGGAAAGGCTTCTGCAAATGATCCAAGCTGCTGCTGCTTTGAATCCTGCTTGCAGTGGGGTTGTACCAGTCCCCTCCTCCCCGCACCCACAGGCCACATCTGTGCCATGAGCTGCTGTTGCTGGTGGCTGTGTCCTTGCGTGTGCTGGACAGGAAAGGCAAGTGAGTGCTCAGTGTCTGAGACTTTGGCCCCAACTCTAATATCATGTCCTTGTCCACTGGAGCTGAGGATGCCTTTTGTCTCAACCTAAGACTCAAGCTTTGTACTAAAAGCAGACAGATGCTTCTTCCCCAAGATCCCACTCCAGTGATCTCTCTCTAATGAGACAGACATTCAAGCCCAGGAAAGACATCAAAGAAAAGTGTAACCGGACACCATTTCTTACTGAGCACCTGCTCTGGGCCAGCTCCAAGCCAGAGGCTTTACTTTACTTCACGTGAAGTAAGCCAGTTACTTTACGTGACTTAGCCCTGACACTCTGAGGTACCCTTATCCCCAGTTTACAGAGGAGAGGTCAAGTAACTTGCCCCTGGATGTGGTTATTAAGTTTCAGTGTTGTCCTTTAAAGCTCAAGTGTAGTTCCAAAGCTTGTGGAAACTGATCTGTAATTTCTCACTGGCCCTCAGGGATGGGTCATGAGGCAGAACTAGGGAAGGGGTTACTGCTGTCCTGTTGAGTCTCTGGCCTGCCACAGGTCTGGTCCCTTCCCTGGCCTGTGGGGACCTCAGGGCAGGATGCAGGGCTGCATGTGGCCAGCTACCAAGGTCCCAGAGCAGCGCCTCTCCCGCAGGGCTGGATTCCGCTTCCCGAAGCAGCCCAGGTAACACCTCACCTGAAGGAGCAGTCAGGAGAACCCAGCTATTTGTCATCACGAAAATTCATGGTGTGTTGACAGTATTTCTGCCTAGTGCTCTGAAAATTCAAGGAAAATACATATTTGACATTTACTGAGTACCAGAAGCTATTCTAAAAAATTTCTATGCATTAACTCATTTAATCATTAGAACATCCTTATGAGGCAGGTACTATTATCTCCATTTTACATTTTCTCCCCTTAGAAAACTAAGGCACAAGAGGTCCATAGAAAGCAAGCCAGGATCTAAGCCTAGGCTCTTGACCACTGCACTGTATCAACGAAGTGAAGGCCAAACGAACCAGAGGAGCTAGAACTCCGCACTCTTACGTTGGAAAGACAGTGAGGTTCCACTCAAGGTCTGCATTCATGCACAAATGTCAAAATCAAGGAACCCCTTGCCCAGGTATTCCATGGAAGGTTTCTGCTGCCCTGTAATCATAGGACATAGGACCATAGGACATAGGACACCTGCTTTCCCGTTAACAAGTACCACAGAAGAGGTTACAATGTGCGCCTTCCTCAAGTTCTAAAAGTGGGTAGAAACTCATGAGTTTCTTTTAGTGGTCACAGAAAATGTTCAAAAGTTAAGTGAGGTGTCTTAATGCGGTCAGTTTGTTATAAAAAGACTCTAGCCATCTGTACATGGATGAACCTTTCTCCAATTTTCTTTAAATATCAAAAGACAGTTCAGAACTTGGCAGTCTGAATGAAAATTTGGAATTGGAACTGGACTTTCTATTATTTCCGCATCACACTCAGTTCTAACTCTGCATCTTCTGCGTGGCTTCCCTTCCGGACAGCAGCTTTCCTGGGGCCCTGAGCATCTGAGGGCCTTCTGGAGCCTGGGGTGCCTCTGCAGTACCACAGTGAGAAGGAAAAGTCAGCAGCCCATCCAGACCAGGATCTGTACCCTGGATGTCCTGAGCTTCTAGCAGCGGACCCCTGGTCTTTCCCTGCCTATGGACACACTAACATCTGGAGACTGGGAAACCTTTATGGAAGTGAAAGTTTTTTTTTTTTTTAAATGAGATTTTATTCAAGATAAAGAACATATCATCAAATCAAACCATTCAGTCTTTTTACAGATATTTTATCAAGAAACTCACCAGTGAGAGCCCTCAAACAGTGGCTATCCATGCCACATTTTTGCTTTTATGAAAGTGACAGGTAAATGAACTGCTACTAAGAATGTATCCCTTCAAGAGAAAGAGGGAGGTTCTGAAAGTCATCATCAGATCAGCACCAGAGCAGCAGATGTTCAACTTGGGCCCCATGCCTCTGGAACAATTCGTGTCCAGAATCATCCCTAAAGAAAAGCTAATTTAAAGAACATTCTATGGGATGTTTTTACTGTACCTGTGGTCTATTTCTTTGGAAATCAATTGGTATTCTACCAAAGGAAAAGCAGGCCTTTAGGTACTGGATTCCTCTGTTCCCCACACTGCTTGGGTAGTACTTCCTAAGCAACCAGCAACACAGTAGAGGGAAAAGAGCAACTTAGGAGCAAAGGAGAAACACGGAGGACACATGCATGCCATGTGTTAAGTAACAATAGTTAAATAAGGTATTGCCAAACCCCATTCTATGTATCTTGATTCTTATTTATCCCAGATCAAATGTAAGTTTGGAGACATTTTAATTGGTTCTTTTATGTATCTAAATTCCTACCTGAAATCAATTCTTACAAACTGTTGGAGGCAAAGAGATGAATGCAAAATTTAAATGTAAATAATTCTTCAGTGAGAAGTGACTTTTGTAACTGCTTAGACATGATCAAAATATTATTTAAAAACCTTCCTTTCTAACCACCTAAATTAAATTAAATAGTTTTTTTTTAAGGCACAAATTCAAAGGTGGCAAAAACACCATCAGGTGAGGATGCCCCCCCCCCCCCCCCCCCCCCCGCAAGGACACCAGGGAACGGAGACAGAAGTAGGTGTTACGGCCAAGGTGAGACAGACACGGGCCTAGCTGGCAGCCTCTGCGTGCTGGGGGTCAACATGTCCGTGAGTGGGTTATGGGGAGATGTGGAGAGGCTTCCAGGCTTGGTACTGGGGAGCTCAGTGCAGCAGCTATTTACCAACCTGGAAGGAACTTCCCAGTATTTTCGCAACTGAAGCAGCTCCACCAGTGCAAACTGGCTGAACGCAAGCTCTGTGGGATGCTTTCTAGAAGTGCAACTTGATCTGAAAACAGAGGAGACTGTGGGCACGCTATTTTTCATTAGTTTATTATAAAAGCAAAACAATTCCCGTAGACACAAGATACAACATCCTAATCTCTAAATTCCTTTGTTTTTTGTTTCTACCTTGTGAGGCTAAATGCCCTTCATGACCACCCGATCTGCTCCATCTGCACTCAACCCTGTCTCCGGGCTCCTACCTCACAGGTCAGAGGCTCCAGCAGCCTGTACCGTGGCCAATGCCATGGAACTACTCTCTGAGGTGGCTGAGCCCTTCAAGGAAAAATTTCAATAGATGCTAACCTATTCTAAATAAAGGTGAACAGGTTGTTTTGCCCCTAAAATTAAATCCTGCATATCTAGTAGTCAAGCTTATGTCTTTCTATTACCACCTAACACTTAGAAGTGTGGCAGACTATTCACCGACTTGTTAATTCTGGGATCGCTTCTTGGGATCCAGACGAGTCAAAATAAATGGTGAGGATATCTTCTAAAAAGCCCATGATGGCCCTCTTGGCTGTGTCGCTGGTCAGTGCCTGGATACTGCTTACGTGCTCCAGGGCCCTTCTGACCAGCTGGCCTCTTTCATGCGAGCTGTGGGGCGCTCCGGGGTCCTCTCCCTCTGCTCCTGATTTTAGAAACTGTAGGATAAATGACTGCACCATGTCCCCATTCAATTCAAGAGTTTCTCGGATGCAGGGCAGGTCGGAGGCGCTGGCCAAGCTCAGGAGGTGAATCAGTGCCTGGCAGATCTGGGTCCGTAGGCTGGCACAGTACTTGAATTCCAGAAAGTCTGTGGTGTCTTCACTCTTCTGTAAGGCAGTGACCAATGCGTTCCAGATCTGAGCATACTGGTCAACAGAGCCATAGTGCTCTCTCTTGCTGGGGATGGAAAGGGCAGTGGCGGATCTGATGCGCACTTTGAAATTCTTGCATGATGTTACAACCGACGTCAGGGCGTTGTAGGCCTGGGAGGTCCATGGGGCTGTTCCTAGAAAGAACCCACTGGCACTGAAACCAACGAAGGCTTGGACATAAACGGGGGAGAGGGAGAGGGGCAGAGGAAGCACACACACTAGTGCTCAAGCTAATCACTACGTTTTCACTTAATTCTCACACTAACCCTAGAGGATTAGGGTAACCAGTGGCATTACTGGGATAACCACAGGGTAACCAATGGGATAACTGTGGGATTCTGGGGAAGGTGCTGAGTACTGACTCCCAAACTTCCCATTTCCCTAAACAACCTGCTGCATGCTCAGGGCCTCTGCTACTTGCTACTTCAAATGGGGACTCTGGCAACCACAACAGAGGCTTCTTCTCTGGGAAGAGACTGTCCTGAGGGCTTGGTGGGTGGAGTACAGACTGAATTATAGCCCCATTTGTTCTCTCAGTCAGGTGCTTCTGAGCAGTGCACACACTGCACAACTGTATGCACATCCTTGTTCATGCTGACAAAAGAGTATTTTATCACCCAGATTAGCGTCCAGGCACGGCTCTGGACATAGCCGAGTCATGCATTTTATTGCATAGAGAAAGAAAATACTATCTAGGCAGTGACTGGGGAACAGAATACTCAGATTAACCAAAGGTACAACTGTCTTAATTTTGAGAAGACATTGCCCCGATTTCTGTCTTCTCTCCCTTTCTGATGGTCTCAGGAAGTTAGCCTGCTTTCTTCCTCCTCAGAGCTACCACTCTCCACTCCCCCACTCCATTGTGAGGGTGTTCTTTTTCCTCGAGATGGGCAGCAGAATAGATTTCATCTTCCCTAACTCTCCTAGCTCCTCCCAACTTCTTCATTGCCTTTGAAGACAGGCGAGCAGACATCTACCTTAATGAGCTCTAACTCCACAGGTCACTTGAGCCTATCTCCTCCATGGAAAAGCCGAGAAGCTACTTCTCCATTAGCTCCCTTTTATTTTCTTAAGTACGTTTATTTATTTATTTAAGTAATCTCTATACCCAACGTGGAGCTCGAACTCACAATCCTGAAATCAAGAGTCACATGTTCTTCTGACTGTGCCAGTCAGGCACTCTCTGGGTGGGAGTTCTTGGTAATAAAGGGGAGCAGAGCCAGATTTCCCTAACCTGATGCATGCTCTGCTGGTCCAGAATGGACTGACCTCCTCAGTAACACATCTTGTTTCAAACCTCGTCACAAAGACAAGTGTATAAGGCAAATGCTGGTAAGTAAAGTGAATGGGAATGTGAAAGCTACAACCCACACGCCTAAGCAGTTGTTAGCCGCCAATTCTCTAGCTCGGTACATGGCAGGTCACTCCTTAATGCCCTCCTTCTATGCCACAGCCAAGGGCTCACATGGGATTTCTGATTTCTACCCTTTCTTCCATGCCACTTTTTTTCCTTCTTTTTTACCCCTGTTGTTAAAACAACAGATGCTCTTGTAAAAAATTTAGAAAGTGAAAGCAGAAAAAAAATTCTACTCATCATCCCCTCCAGAGGCAACCACTATCACTAATTAGACTAATTTCTACCCAGTCTTTTTTTTCTTTCTTTCTTTTTTTTTTTTTTTAAGATTTTACTTATTTATTTGACAGACAGAGATCACAAGTAGGCAGAGAGGCAAGCAGAGAGAGAGGGGGAAGAAGGCTCCCCTCTGAGCAGAGAGCCTGATGCCAGACTCGATCCCAGGACCCTAAGATCATGACCTGAGCTGAAGGCAGAGGCTTTAACCCACTGAGCCACCCAGGTGCCCCGCCCCCCCCCAGTCCTTTTTCTACCCATTTATTGAGATCATGCTATTGAAACAATTTCATAACCTGTTTTAATTTGTTTAACATCATACTTTCCCAGATTATCAAGAACATTTTGTAAACATAATTCTAAAAGATCCCTTTGAGGGGCGCCTGGGTGGCTCAGTCGGTTAAGTGTCTGCCTTTGGCTCAGGTCATGATCTCAGGGTCCTGGGATTGAGCCTTGAGTTGGAGTCCCTGCTCAGTGGGTCAGCGGGGAGTCTGCATCTCTCTCCCCATCTCCCCTTCCTCTTTGCTTGTGCTCTATCTCAAATAAATAAAATCTTTTAAAAAAAACCCTTTGAATATATATACTATGATTTATCTCAACCATTCCCCTAAACTTGGGTGTCAGAACATTTCCATTTTTTCCTAATACTGTGATAAGTACCAATGTAAGGAACATCATAAATAACAATATAGGCTGGTGTGTGTTGTCCTAGGGCCCTCCACCAGAGAGAAGAGGGAGACTTTCTTACCTAACGGAAGAGCAGGATTTTTAAATACATTCCCCATTGCATAACAGGCATTCCACCGGACTTTCATGGCCGCCTCAATTAGAACAGTAGAAATTAGGGCCTGGATGGACTCCTCAATGATTTCAGCAAACCTGGGCTTTTCTATATGAGACGGCTGCAAAAAATGAAGCAAATTTCCAAGGGCCCGGACTGCATTGCTTTTTACCTAGAAAAAAATGTAAAAAAAAAAAAAAAAAGAAAAAAAGAACAAGCATTAGAAATCTGCTTTGCCAAAGAGATGTTACAGAAAGTTTATTTTCAGCTTTAAAAAACCCAGGAAGTCTTAGTGCCAATGAGACAAGCAGACCATAAAGGTGTAGCTTCTTGGAACGCTGTAAAGACCTAGTGTGGTGAACAGCCTGTGCCCCCGGAAAGGTGAGGTCCTCTACAGCTCCTCACCGGCATCTTTAGATTAGACTTCAGAGAGGTGTGTCTTCCTCGTTTTGCAGAGATGGCGTGGAAGACCCAGGGGCAACATGGCAAAGCTGGCTTGGAGCAAGGGGAGAAGAGGCGAGGTTTCAGAGTTCCAATCCCATACTTTTGTATTTAAGAGTCTCAACCTTTACAGCCTACTAGAATCATCTGGGGAGCTTTCTTTTTCAGAAACCAATTCCCAGGCCCGAAGTCCAGAAATTCTGAACAAATTAGTCCAAGGCAGGGCTCCCTAGGTTTTCAGAATCACCATGCTCAATTAAGCATTTGGTATGGGTCAGGTGCTATGCTAGGTGCTTCAACACAAGCATCTCCGAGGCCGCTGAGGTAGAGGTCATGACTTCCATGTTCAAGATGAGGAAACTGACCTTCGGAGAAGTTCAGCAATACACCAAACATCACCCAGGTACCAAAGGGCAAGCCAGGATTTGAACCATGTCTGCCTGACCCTAAAACCCATTTCTATGCTTTCAACTTACTAGTCTAAGAGTTGCTCATCCTTCTGACTTACCACTTCTACTTAAAAGATTTTTTTGTTAAAAAACAAAACAAAACAAAGGCAGATTAATATTAAAGCGAACGAAAACAGATTACAAGTGGTATTACAAACAGCACTGATGTTTTTCAGGACACAGGAAGACAGGAGAGAAACACATCATACCCTGAGTACTCTCTCAATCTCCTCTGAACAGGGACAGATTCGGTGGAACAAAATCATAATACACTAGTATCTACCTGAGAAATACCAGTGCTGTGATTCTACCTTGTCTTTATCCCTGGATGCTTCTATCGCTGATCGCAACATCTTCAGGAGCAGGAGACCAGAGAACTCTTCCTGGAAGCTGGGGTCTGGTGTCTCCCTATTCCATCCAAAGCAGGCAAAACATGTTGAAAGGCAAAACCCAGTTGAATATACACATATACACATACACTCACTTAGTACAACTATAAAAAAAATTTGGGAAAACAGCTCAACAAATCTGTTCAGATTATATCAAGAACTTAGAGTTTATACCCTTTGCCTCAGTGGGTCTACATCTAGGTACGCGACCAAAAGGTGTATCTCAGAATAAAGATTTCATGCACAAAAATGTTCACTGCATATCAAAGCCTAAAATAATGCAGATGTTTAGCAGCAGGGGAGTGGTTAAATAACCACTGCCCACTGATGACTGTGTAATAGTAATTCACATTTATAAAGCTGGAAGAATGCTCACACACGTTCTGAGAGAGCGCTCAGCAATGAAGAGCAGGACGCTGGCCGTATGAGGAGCAACCGCTGCCTCCAGGGAGGGGAGCAAGGTAGGAACAAGGCTTTATACTGAACACCTCTTTAGCATCATTTGGATTTTTTTTTAACCTGTGAATATATTGCTTTAAAAAATTACAAATTTGACATTTAAAAAGTAGTGCAGTGACTACTATGGTTCTGTACTTCTACTTCTGTATTTTCCATAATGTGGATACATAACTTGTATCAGAGACAGTATTAAATACACACACACACACACACACACACACAGAGAACAACTTGCTGATCTTTTTTTTGGGGTGTGGAGAAAGGGAGAGGGAGAGAGAGAATCCTAAGCAGAGAAAGAATCCTAAGCAGACTCCACACCCACACGGAGTCCGATGTGGAGCTCCATCCCACGATGCTGAGCTCAAGACCTGAGCTGAAATTAAGAGTCAGATGCTTAACCGACTGAGCCACCCAGCTGCTCCACAACTTTCTAATCTTAATACTTGAAGGAATATAAAAACAAAACAGAAAGACTGACTACACAATATGGGAGAATTACTGTTAGGTTTTTTTTTTTTTATAGTAGTGATCAAAGATATCCTCCTGGGTCCTCAGCCTCAGAAGTTACGCACGGGAAATGAGCTGAGTCACCTACATGTTGACAATCAGAGTGTCTGTCAGGTTGCCCAGGGACCAGGCTGCTTTGGCCCGGACATTCAGAGATTTGTCTTGAAGTGACATCAATATTGCATTTGCTGTGTCTGCAACAAAGATGAGATCCTAGAAGATAAAATGAAACACTGTAGTTACTTTATGAGCTCACACGGCTGCCTTGCAATTCTGAAATTTATTTTCAGAGAAAGATTTATTTACCACAAATTTCCACTGGAAAATCAACATGTATTTACTTAATTTGCTATTCTACTATATTACAATTTGGACCCTCACTCAAACCCCAGGGGAGGATCTTCCATGATTTTGGTATGTGCCATGCACACTCAAGGAACCTGCGGATTTTGCCTTGTTGAACATTTTATAACCTGGTCCATGACAGTTATCAATGAATTCTGTGCTTAGACTGATTTCCACCTTGGGAAATGATGTTGACAATGAAATGCATTTCTGGAAACACACCCTATTCATTACACACTTCTCAGGGAGATAAATGTCATGGGTAGACTGAAAGAGAAATTTATTTCCTTCTTAGTAATAATTTTATCAGCTTTCTAAGTTATTACTATCACACGGTAATGTCCCATTTCCTTTTTTTTTCTTTTTTTTTTTTTTAAGATTTTATTTATTTATTTGACAGAGAGAGATCACAAGTAGACAGAGAGGCAGGCAGAGAGAGAGAGGGAAGCAGGCTCCCCGCTGAGCAGAGAGCCGGATGCGGGACTCGATCCCAGGACCCTGAGATCATGACCTGAGCCGAAGGCAGCGGCTTAACCCACTGAGCCACCCAGGCGCCCTGTCCCATTTCTTTTTTTCTTTTTTTTTCAATTTTTCATTAATGTAAACATTACCTGGGCACTGAGGGTCCTGGGCAGTACAGACATTACTATATTTTAGCAACAATTAAGGAAACCAGATTAAAGCAATGTTACGTCTTTTACTGTTCAGCTCTCTATCTACCCAAACCACGAGCGCGCTGGCCCATCACAGGCACTGAAGGGCAGTGCGGGCTCACACTGACCTGTCTGAGACAGGGGAAAAGCACATAGACTCCAAGGGCCCGTGAGGTTGCTGCTTTCACTAATCGGTTCTTGCTGTCGTTCAGCCCGAGCAGCATGGTGAGGCACAGGATCTGCCTGTCACTCTGCAGTGAGAAAGGTTGGCAAAGGGAAAGTGAGCCTGAAAGAACTAGAAACCACTGTCCTCGACAGGTGACTGTGACGCGTCTGTGTCTGAGTTCATATTTGGGAGCAGAACACAACTGAGACCTGGAAGCTACCTTGGCAGAGAGCAGAGGTTCACTTCGGACCCATCAGGGGAGTGTCTGCACACAGAGCATCTGTGACCTTTAACCTTACCACTGTGTGAACTCGGTCACTGTATTCTGCTCCTTCATGAAAGCTAAGAGCAGACACAAATGTCACTGGGGACTAAAGAAGGGGAGCCTTCTAGATAACCCGTGTGGTGGGCACCAGCCAAGTACAGTCACATACTTCACGTTATTCCTCACGTAGTGCCCATTTTATAGATGATAAAACTCAGTTTTACAGAAGTTAAGATCATGAGAGGTGGAGAGTGGAGATGCTGGGACTTATACCCAGGTCTTCCTAACTTCCGGCTTCGAACGCTTTCTGAAATGTCTCTGACTTCCGAGCCTCTCCCCCCACTTCCACCACCCACCCTCTAAAGCGCAGGGAGGAAACGCTCTCCCGAGACGTTAAGATTTTAAATTTTGCCCCCGCCTTCGCTCCACACTCAAGAAGACTGAGCCCCCTTTTCTCTGAGAGCATGATGAATACTGGCTCAAAATGAACAAGAATCTGAATCAAACTAAAGCTCTGATGCTCGAGGGGGCTGCTTGGGGCTGGGGGAAACACTCCTCCGGTTACCGGCAGGCTGCTGAAGGCTTCAGGCAGGATGGAAGACAGGGCATCGCAGGCGCTTGCCTGCAGAGTCGGGTGCTCGGAATTCTGCAGGGCTCTGGGCAGAGGGCCGTTCAGCATCATAGTCCAGAACGTCACCACCTGGAACAGGGGCACAGTCAAAACCGTGGCCCAAGAGCCAACAGTGGAACCAGCTCGACGCGAACACTACCACAGGGGGCCACAGTAACGAAACATCCTTCTATAAAGCAGCGGCTTTCTCTAAGGCTTCTGCTAGTCCTTCCACTGCAATGGAAGGGGCTTCAGAAAATGACAACTGCATCCTTCCACTTTACTGACCAGGGACCGGTCTGCTACAGTAAGGCGACCGGAGAAGACAATCGGGAGGAGGAGGGGAAGACAATGGTGGTAAAAGCAGCAGCCGCCCGCACCTCGAGTCTTCCACAGTGCGTCTCACATGCCAGACGCTGCTCTCAGTGCCTACACACTGCAGTCCTCGGCACAACCAAACGAAGTATGTGTCATTATCTCCACTTTCACACAAGGAAACTGAGGCACGAAGACATGGTGTAACATGCTAGTGAGCGTCAGAGCCCAGAGCCCAGACGTCGGTGCGGGAGTCCAAACAGCGTGGGATCCAGAGGCAGACCTGGATCCTTCAGCGGCCGCTTCCCATCTCTGCAACGTCGGGCAAGTCACCAAACCCGCCTAAGTGTCAGCTCCTCTTCAGAAGAACAGGGCAAAGCTGTCTACTTGGCAGAGTCGGGGCAAGAGTAAGACGTAATGCTGGGTGTGAAGTCCCTCACACATGCCCAGTGCGTAACGGAGACTTAAACTGAGCAGGGGGCTGCTGTGAGCACAAGGAAGAATGAACTCACTTTGAAGCTCTCCAGGTAGGCACCCGCAGAGTACCTTGAACAGCTTCCTTCCCCTGCTCATGAAATCCCAGGGATTTCATGTCATTTGCAAATCTGTCTGTGGCTTGGTACCTCTTTCTGCCCCATGGATTTAGTCCCAAGATCCATCATGTTGGATCTGTCCTCCAGTTCTGTCCTCCCCTCAATCCCAGCTCCTAGAAACCCAATCTGGGCCTCTCCCACCCCAAATGAAAGACTGCAGACAGGTATGTTTGCCAGCCTCCACGATGGCTCACAGTGATTCTCGCCTCCTACATTAAGGAGGTGGCCCTCCGTTCCCACACTGGCTGGGGCTGACCTGTGTATCCAGTAACGGGCTGTGGAAATGACAGTGTGAGATTTCCAAAATGAGGTCATAAAAATGCCACAGCTTCTGTCTTGTTCTCTCTTGATTCTCTTGCTGTGGGGGAAGCCAGCCACTGCATCTAGAGGACACTCATGCAGCCCTCTGGAGAGGTCCTCGTGGGGAGGGAAGAGGCCCACTGCCAAAAGCCAGCGCTAACATGCTAGGTATGTGAGTGAGCCATGATGGAAGAAGATCCTCAAACCCCTGTCAAGTTCAGTTAATGGCAGCCCCTGCTGGCTTCCTGACTGCAACCTCAGAGAAACCTGAGCTAAGCCACTCCCAATTCTCGTGCCAAAGAAACTATGTGAGAGAATGTATATTGTTTTAAGCTGCTAAGTGTTTTAGATAATTTACTACCAGCAACTGACTAGTAATATAGCAAGTGTATCCCTTTCATACAGATGAAACAACACCCAAGTGTGAACAGATGAGTCTTGCCTAAAAGTCACTGACAAGCAGGGGGAGAAGACTGGGTGCAAACTCAGTCTGTCTGAGCAAATCAGCTCATCTCCCCGTGAATGGTGACATTTCAGCTTTAGTGGCAGTCTTGGGAAAGAACTAGGGCTAGGTATTAATTTCTTGCAAGGATGATGGAAATTGCAAAGGGAAAAGAAGAGGCAGGTTGAGGAGGACAGGAGAAAAACCTATCACTTTTGGTAGAGTCATATGTTCCTCACTGGCACAGTGTGGGGACAGCAGAAACAACTAAGATCTCAGATCTTTAATGGGAACCACAGGGGCACGGTGGTGAGGGAGTTAAGGGAACGGACATCTGTTGAGCACCTACTATGTGCCAGCACCTTTACATTTCAATCTTCTAATAGCCCCAGGAGTTAAAGATTATTATTCCTCCTTATGAGGAAACTGTGCTTGTACATCCATGAATGGTGCTCCCTCGATTTGACCTCCTGTCTTCTGATTCCAAATGCCTGGCTCTTCCCATCATTCCAGTCTGCCTCTTGGGCAGGATGAATAACCAAACTAGGTTTTATGTGGAAGAAATGCTACTTCAGTTGCTGGCTGTATGTTACACATAATGTGACCACACAATGAACTGCAGGGAAACCAAAGTGCAAATAAATCCTATTCGTGGTAGTATCATGTCACCACAGATTATAAACTAGTTTTTGACACTGGAAGAAGCCATATCATTTACTTTACTTCATTACTGAGCCTCAAAACTGACTGAAGCACTAAGAAAAGAGAAAGCTGTGAACTGAGACGTACTCACCACGGTGACTGGCGCTCTCTGATCAGACGGCACGGTAGAGTCCGGTTTATACTGTTGAATTAAGCCTGTGCCCAGCTCTTCCAAAAGCTGCCAAGGTAAAGGAAACAGATGATCAAAGCCCAGTATGAGAATTACGGAGGTAGAAAACCTCACTTGTTTGGAGATGACCTCAAATCAAGGGGGAAAATCATTTCCAACTGAATTTTCTCTCCTTTCTCAGCAACTGCTATGCGAGAAGTATGCTTTCAGGAACAGAATCACCAGAAATATATGGTTAATTTATTACCAAATGAATTCTTTGGGTTTCTGCATTAGATTAGAACTGCAAATAAAAGAATGCACGATTTTCCCTACCTGAAACCTCCCGCCAAAAGAAACCTCAGAATGGACAGACATGCAGCAGAGGGAAGGACATAAAGGAAGAGAAGAAAAAAGGAGGTGGCTTTTCATGAAAGTTACCTTTGCTCCATGAAGCTGAACGGACGGGTCTGCTTCCCCCATGCACTTGCAAATCACCTCTCCAAGCTCCATCAAGTACACCTGAGCCATTGAAAAGTAACCTCTGGCCAGATGAGCCAACACCTGCAAAGAGAAGGGACGAATAACCCCCAAGACCTGAATGCAGTGCGAGGCTGCATTACCCAGAGGCGTGCTCTAACATTACAGAAGTCGCCCACACTTAACACAGGGCAGGACTCTAATGCTGAAGGAAATGAACAACCGCAATCTGTATTTTATGACTGAAATCAATTAACGGTATCATATAATTTCAGGGTGCTTTATAATTTATGAAATGTGTTTCACTAAGATCGGCGATATTATTTACGCCTGGGAACAATTTGCTGAGGCTGGGACTCGTGGAACACTTGAGCTGAAGGAGGGAGCTAAGGCTGAAAATGTTGGAAGCTTCCATGTTTCATATCAAACCAGACAACTAGCAGCAGAGCGCAGAACCAAACCCATATCTAAGATCACAGCTGAGTACAGAAGAAGGAAGTATGTTAACCTAGGCCTGTCTTCTTCCTTTGAAGGAGCAATTCTTTTGTTGTCTCTAAGCAGATGGAAGATGAAAGAGAAGTTACGGAGAACTGCACATTTACTTAAAGCTGCAGGAATCAGAGATGAACTGTACAGTTTCTTTCAGAATTACTATATAACCTAGCGTTCCCACCTGTCACATAATGGAGGTGACTAAAATGGCTTGCAACAAAAAGACAGGCATCTGACATTTAAACCAGGTCTTCCCCCAGCCTCGGCCAAAAACAAAACGACAGAGCTCTCACACCTAAAATGCAACTCTCAGTAACACCACTGGCCCGTGGCTCGGTTTTCCATTACTTTCATGGACTTGCTCCCCACAACCCATCACCCTTTGAAGGCAGAACGATTTCTTCCATTTCAGAAACAAGGAGCCAGAACCTCCTACCTGTAAGGCCTCCAGCCGCATGGGGGATGGTTCGTAAGTGCTTCCTCCTGCAGAGCCAGCATCGCTACCCGAACAGGAATCCTCCTTGGGCAGCACAACAGTGGAAATGCAGAGTCGGATGAGCCAGCAGGGCTCTGAAGACCCCCTTGGGGAGCTAGCTGATGCTTCCTCCAGAAAGGGTCCTGGGGGGGCTTTCTTGCACCGATCAGGAGTGCCGAGGTGGGGAGTCACTGAATTGCTACTGCTGAGTCCGGAAGAACAGGGCTGTTGTAAGAGCAACTGGACTTCAGGTAAAGGTGCGTGAGTGGACACGATGGCTCCCAAGAGAGTGAGGCTTGACACTCGAACATTCACATCTGTCAAAGTTAGCGGGAATCACTATCACTGTGGGATCACAATTACCCCCGCAGGCAATGAAGAATTAGGGCATCCTTGGTTAACCTGCATCTAATTAAACCTCTAGCCCTAACTTCCAGTTCAGAGAACTACACGGGACAGAAACAGTAGTTCAACAACACTATAAAGAAACTATCTGGCAATAGGGTGGTTGGGTGATGGACATTGGGGAGGGTATGTGCTATGGTGAGTGCTGTGAACTGTGTAAGCCTGATGATTCACAGACCTGTACCCCTGGGGTAAATAATACATTATATGTTAATAAATAAATATATATATATATATGCATATATATATATATATATATATATATATATATGTAAAGAATTAAAAAAAAAAAAAAGAAACTATCTGGCAAACTGAGCATGTGAAACGTGCTAAGAGACAACTGTCTGGGACTCATCCATAAATCAGCGTGGCGAAAGAAAGAAAAGGCTGATGGTCTGCTCTAGATTAGAAGCCACTAGAGTGACAGGATAACGACATGCAGTGCACGAACCCAGATTGAACCCAAGTTCTCACAAAAAACGAGGAAAGATTCTTTGAGACATGGGGAAATTTGAAGGTGGAGTAGATATAAGACGATACTATGGAATCAATGTAATTTTCTTAGGTGTGAGAATAGTGGTGTGTTTTTTAGGAGACTGTCTTTATTCTTAAAAGATGCGTGCTGAAGTATTGACGATGAAATATCATGTCTGTAATTGACTTTTTAGAAATAGTTTTTTAAAAATTTTTATTTATTTGAGACAGTGAGAACATGTGCAGGAGGAGGGGCAAAGGGAGAGGGAGAAGCAGGATCCCCGCTGAGTGGGGAGCCCGAAGTGGGGTTCGATCCCAGGACCCTAAGATCATGACCTGAGCCACCAGCAGACACATAACCAACTGAGTCACCCAGGCACCCCTGTAACTGACCTTCAAATGGTTCAGAAATATACATATTTATACGCACACATGTATATTCACATACACAGATATACATGCGCGGAAACAAAGCCAACATGACAAACGTTACCAATGATTAAGTCTAGGAGAGGTACACAGATGTAAATTGCACTATTCTTTCAAATTTCTGTGGGTTTGACCATTTTAATAGTAAAAATGCTGGCGGACAAAGCCAGACGCTTGTCCCCTCAGTCTGCAGATGAAGAAGAGCTGGAGCAGGGGGACGGGCAGGGCACTGAGCCCAAGCACTCGGGTTGTTTTAGTCTTACTTCTGCCACTAATGTGATGAGAGACTCCAAGGCAGGATTTATCTTTCTGGGTCCCGTTTTACACACTAGCGAAAGAAGTGAATTGGACTTAGTTTACACATCATGATCTCATTTAAGCCTTATAAAAATCTCATGAGGTGAGTCTACTTCTTCCTGTTCGGGGGAAAGGAGGCTCTGACAGGGCTGCAATTCTGAGATGGCAGCAGTGGGAAGGGGCTGCAGACCGTCAGCCTGATTCCAGGTCCACCAGCCCTCCCATGACGTCACAGAAACATCTGCCACCTCCTTCAAGTACTAGAAGTCAACACTGAACAACTTCACGTACCAGAATGCGGTCTGATCCTAAAGCTTGCAAACAAAAGAAAAACAACTGTTCTCCAGGCAAGTGTTCTAGCACATGTGTATTATGGGTGGGAATAAGTCAGGAAACAGCAAGAAATAGGACTGTAGCCAGTGGGGATTTGAGGCTCTGGAATTTTATCCAAACCTCAGAGGAGATAATGTTAAGGAAGTTAGGTTTTATATTCCAGTTTTTCTTTCCAAAAAGAGGATGATGTCTATGTGACTCTCCATCCATCCTTACTACTGGGGCTCTAGGGTCCAAAGTGGGTTCTAGCAATGGCTGGTTTCCCCGAAAACTTGAGAATAAGTAGAGATATCTTAGAGCTATAAATCTGCTCTAAATACTTTAAAAAATAATAATTTAGATTTGATTGATATAAAAAAGCAATTGACTTTAAACTACCACCAACCTTTGTGGCGAATATAAGGCTTTATCTGGTTCCAGACTTTGGTCAACAGGCTGAGTTTCAGACGGTTATATGGTGAATTTGATACTAAATTTGCAAGGCACTGCAAAATACAAGAATAGCCCATCAATCGGTCTGATTAAGCCACAGCACAGACACAAACTTCACAGCATTTAATTAAAAAAGAAAAGTCTTCATAGTCATTTGAAAATCAGTCTTTTTCTTTTTTGTTCTTTTTTTAGGGGAATAGCATTTGTATTCTCATTGGTACAACTTAATACTAAAAATAGGAGTATTTTTAGTAAATCATTTACTTGGACATACAGAAATTGTAGGTCAGATCAAATAAGTGGGCACAACAGTATAGCTTTAAATAAAATCACCAGTTAGACTTCCAAATAGGATATCATTAAATAAAATTAGTACTTATATTCTTAAGTCAAATTACTTTTGGACAATGTAAAACATACAGAATTGAAACAAGACAAAACCACTCCAGAACCTATGGATAACTTGGCACGCTGACCTTAATTATTTGAGTAAGGGTCTGTGAGGACGACTCGGCCACCAGCGCTAAAAGAAGACATCGGTGCAATTCTCTAATGCTGGATGCAATCATCACGGAGAAGGGAGTGAAAGCCCTTCGATGGTCACTGGTATCTTCAGCAACAGACAGAAACTGCTTTGAGCCTTCCAAGATGGCAGATAGAACTTGCAGAGCACAGGCACGTGTCTGAAATTTCAGGATGATTCCCATCAGTTAGTTAATAATCAGGAGTCAAATCCCCTTATGAGGCACCTGGGTGGCTCAGTGGGTTAAAGCCTCTGCCTTCAGCTCAGGTCATGATCCCAGGGTCCTGGGATGGAGCCCCACATCGGGCTCTCTGCTCAGCGGGGAGTCAGCTTCCTCCTCTCTCTCTGCCTGCCTCTCTGCCTATTTGTGATCTTTGTCTGTCAAATAAATAAATAAAATCTTTAAAAAAAAATCCCCTTCTTCCTATTTTTGTTTTTAATTTTGGAAGTATTGTGGATCATTTTAATTAGGAAAACAAAGGCATTGGGATTATCTATCAGGTCCTAAAAGTAGCCATGAACTAGGCCCCTTGCACCTCCACTTTAAAAAGAGCCTTACAGGGGAGGAGTCAAGATGGCGGAGAAGTAGCAGGCTGAGACTACTTCGGGTAGCGGGAGATCAGCTAAATAGCTTATCTAAAGATTGCAAACACCTACAAATCCAATGGGAGATTGAAGAGAAGAAGAACAGCAATTCCAGAAACAGAAAATCAACCACTTTCTGCAAGGTAGGACTGGCGGAGAAGTGAATCCAAAGCGACGGGAAGATAGACCGCGGGGGGAGGGGCCGGCTCCCGGCGAGCGGCGGAGCAACGGAGCAAAATCAGGACTTTTAAAAGTCTGTTCTGCTGAGGGACATCGCTCCAGAGGCTTAACTGGGGTGAAGCCCAGGCGGGGTAAGCGCGGCCTCAGGTCCCGCAGGGTCGCAGAAGGATCGGGGGTGTCTGAGTGTCGCAGAGCTTACCGGTATTAGAACGGGGAAGCCGGCTGCAGAGACAGAGCCGAGGAGTGACTCTCAGCTCAGGGTTGCCTTGAACCGGTCGCAGGCTTGGTCAGCTCGGAGCGCGCCCGGAGGCCAGGGTGACGGGAGTCATTTGGCGCTGTTCTCTGAGGGCGCACTGAGGAGTGGGGCCCCGGGCTCTCGGCTCCTCCGGGCCGAAGACCGGGAGGCCGCCATCTTTATTCCCGTCCTCCGGACTCTACGGAAAGCGCTCAGGGAACAAAAGCTCCCGAAAGCGAACCCGAGCGGATGACTCAGCGCGGCCCCGGGTAAGGGCGGTGCAACTCCGCCTGGGGCAAAGACGCTTGAGAATCACTACAACAGGCCCCTCCCCCAGAAGATCAACGGGAAACCCAGCCAGGACCAAGTTCACCTACCAAGGAGAGCGGCGGAATTCCAGAGGAAAAGAAAGCAAAGCACGGAACTCATGGCTTTCTCCCCATGATTTTTTAGCCTTGCAGTTAATTTAATTTTTTTTTCTTTTTCAATTTTTTTTTCTTTTTCTCTTCTTCTGCTAAATTTTTTTTAACTTTTACCATTTTCTTTTTTTTAACGTTTTTTAAATAGTTTATCTAATATATATATATTTTTTCCTTTTTTTATATTTATTTCTTTATTGGCTTTCTTTTTTTTAATAGTTTTTTTTTTCTTTCTTTCTGAGCCCCTTTTTATCCCCTTTCCCCCCCTCACAATTCAGGATCTCTTCTGATTTGGCTAAAGCATATTTTCCTGGGGTTGTTGCCACCCTTTTAGTATTTTACTTGCTCCTTCATAAACTCTTATCTGGACAAAATGACAAGGCGGAAAAATTCACAACCAAAAAAAGAACAAGAGGCAGTACCAAAGGCTAGGGACCTAATCAATACAGACATTGGTAATATGTCAGATATAGAGTTCAGAATGATGATTCTCAAGGTTCTAGCCGGGCTTGAAAAAGGCATGGAAGATATTAAAGCAACCCTCTCGGGAGATATAAAAGCCCTTTCTGGAGAAATAAAAGAACTAAAATCTAACCAAGTTGAAATCAAAAAAGCTATTAATGAGGTGCAATCAAAAATGGAGGCTCTCACTGCTAGGATAAATGAGGCAGAAGAAAGAATTAGCGATATAGAAGACCAAATGACAGAGAATAAAGAAGCTGAGCAAAAGAGGGACAAACAGCTACTGGACCACGAGGGGAGAATTCGAGAGATAAGTGACACCATAAGACGAAACAACATTAGAATAATTGGGATTCCAGAAGAAGAGGAAACAGAGAGGGGAGCAGAAGGTATATTGGAGAGAATTATTGGAGAGAATTTCCCCAATATGGCAAAGGGAACAAGCATCAAAATCCAGGAGGTTCAGAGAACCCCCCTCAAAATCAATAAGAATAGGTCTACACCCCGTCACCTAATAGTAAAATTGACAAGTCTTAGTGACAAAGAAAAGATCCTGAAAGCAGCCCGGGAAAAGAAGTCTGTAACGTACAATGGTAAAAATATTAGATTGGCAGCAGACTTATCCACAGAGACCTGGCAGGCCAGAAAGAGCTGGCATGATATATTCAGAGTACTAAATGAGAAAAACATGCAGCCAAGAATACTATATCCAGCTAGGCTATCATTGAAAATAGACGGAGAGATTAAAAGCTTCCAGGACAAACAAAAACTGAAAGAATTTGCAAATACCAAACCAGCTCTACAGGAAATATTGAAAGGGGTCCTCTAAGCAAAGAGAGACCCTCAAAGTAGTAGATCAGAAAGAAACAGAGACAATATACAATAACAGTCACCTTACAGGCAATACAATGGCACTAAATTCATATCTCTCAATACTTACCCTGAATGTTAATGGGCTAAATGCCCCAATCAAAAGACACAGGGTATCAGAATGGATAAAAAAACAAAAACCATCTATATGTTGCCTACAAGAAACTCATCTTACACCCGAAGACACCTCCAGGTTTAAAGTGAGGGGGTGGAAAAGAATTTACCATGCTAATGGACATCAGAAGAAAGCAGGAGTGGCAATCCTTATATCAGATCAATTAGATTTTAAGCCAAAGACTATAATAAGAGATGAGGAAGGACACTATATCATACTCAAAGGAACTGTCCAACAAGAAGATGTAACAATTTTAAATATCTATGCCCCTAACGTGGGAGCAGCCAACTATATAAACCAATTAATAACAAAATCAAAGAAACACATCGACAAGAATACAATCATAGTAGGGGATTTTAACACTCCCCTCACTGAATTGGACAGATCATCCAAGCAAAAGATCAACAAGGAAATCAAGGCCTTAAATGACACACTGGACCAGATGGACATCACAGATATATTCAGAACATTTCATCCCAAAGCAACAGAATACACATTCTTCTCTAGTCCACATGGAACGTTCTCCAGAATAGATCACATTCTTGGTCCTAAATCAAGTCTCAACCGGTATCAAAAGATTGGGATCATTCCCTGCATATTTTCAGACCACAATGCTCTAAAGCTAGAACTCAATAACAAGAGGAAATTTGGAAAGAACCCAAATACATGGAGACTAAACAGCATCCTTCTAAAGAATGAATGGGTCAACCAGGAAATCAAAGAAGAATTGAAAAAATTTATGGAAACAAATGATAATGAAAACACAACAGTTCAGAATCTGTGGGACACAACAAAGGCAGTCCTGAGAGGAAAATATATAGCGGTACAAGCCTTTCTCAAGAAACAAGAAAGGTCTCAGGTACACAACCTAACCCTACACCTAAAGGAGCTGGAGAAAGAACAAGAAAGAAACCCTAAACCCAGCAGGAGAAGAGAAATCATAAAGATCAGAGCAGAAATCAATGAAATAGAAACCAAAAAAACAATAGAACAAATCAACGAAACTAGGAGCTGGTTCTTTGAAAGAATTAATAAGATTGATAAACCCCTGGCCAGACTTATCAAAAAGAAAAGAGAGAGGACCCAAATAAATAAAATCATGAATGAAAGAGGAGAGATCACAACGAACACCAAAGAAATACAGACAATTATAAGAACATACTATGAGCAACTCTACGCCAACAAATTTGACAATCTGGAAGAAATGGATGCATTCCTAGAGACATATAAACTACCACAACTGAACCAGGAAGAAATAGAAAGCCTGAACAGACCCATAACCAGTAAGGAGATTGAAACAGTCATCAAAAATCTCCAAACAAACAAAAGCCCAGGGCCAGACGGCTTCCCGGGGGAATTCTACCAAACATTTAAAGAAGAACTAATTCCTATTCTCCTGAAACTGTTCCAAAAAATAGCAATAGAAGGAAAACTTCCAAACTCATTTTATGAGGCCAGCATCACCTTGATCCCAAAACCAGACAAGGATCCCAACAAAAAAGAGAACTACAGACCAATATCCTTGATGAACACAGATGCAAAAATTCTCGCCAAAATACTAGCCAATAGGATTCAACAGTACGTTAAAAGGATTATTCACCACGACCAAGTGGGATTTATTCCAGGGCTGCAAGGCTGGTTCAACATCCGCAAATCAATCAATGTGATACAACACATTAATAAAAGAAAGAACAAGAACCATAGGATACTCTCCATAGATGCTGAAAAAGCATTTGACAAAGTACAGCATCCCTTCCTGATCAAAACTCTTCAAAGTGTAGGGATAGACGGCACATACCTCAATATTATCAAAGCCATCTATGAAAAACCCACTGCAAATATCATTCTCAATGGAGAAAAACTGAAAGCTTTTCCGCTAAGGTCAGGAACACGGCAGGGATGTCCGTTATCACCACTGCTATTCAACATAGTACTAGAAGTCCTAGCCTCAGCAATCAGACAACAAAAGGAAATTAAAGGCATCCAAATCGGCAAAGAAGAAGTCAAACTATCACTCTTCGCAGATGATATGATACTCTATGTGGAAAACCCAAAAGACTCCACTCCAAAATTGCTAGAACTTGTACAGGAATTCAGTAAAGTGTCAGGATATAAAATCAATGCACAGAAATCAGTTGCATTTCTCTACACCAACAACAAGACAGAAGAAAGAGAAATTAAGGAGTCCATCCCATTTACAATTGCACCCAAAACTATAAGATACCTAGGAATAAACCTAACCAAAGAGACTAAGAATCTATACTCAGAAAACTATAAAGTACTCATGAAAGAAATTGAGGAAGACACAAAGAAATGGAAAAATGTTCCATGCTCCTGGATTGGAAGAATAAATATTGTGAAAATGTCTATGCTACCTAAAGCAATCTACACATTTAATGCAATTCCTATCAAAATACCATCCATTTTTTTCAAAGAAATGGAACAAATAATCCTAAAATTTATATGGAACCAGAAAAGACCCCGAATAGCCAAAGGAATATTGAAAAAGAAAGCCAAAGTTGGTGGCATCACAATTCCGGACTTCAAGCTCTATTACAAAGCTGTCATCATCAAGACAGCATGGTACTGGCACAAAAACAGACACATAGATCAATGGAACAGAATAGAGAGCCCAGAAATGGACCCTCAACTCTATGGTCAACTCATCTTCGACAAAGCAGGAAAGAATGTCCAATGGAACAAAGACAGCCTCTTCAATAAATGGTGTTGGGAAAATTGGACAGCCACATGCAGAAAAATGAAATTGGATCATTTCCTTACACCACACACGAAAATAGACTCAAAATGGATGAAGGATCTCAATGTGAGAAAGGAATCCATCAAAATTCTCGAGGAAAACACAGGCAGCAACCTCTTCGACGTCAGCCGCAGCAACATCTTCCTAGGAACATCACCAAAGGCAAGGGAAGCAAGGGCAAAAATGAACTTTTGGGATTTTATCAAGATCAAAAGCTTTTGCACAGCAAAGGAAACAGTGAACAAAACCAAAAGACAACTGACAGAATGGGAGAAGATATTTGCAAATGACATATCAGATAAAGGGCTAGTGTCTAAAATCTATAAAGAACTTAGCAAACTCAACACCCAAAGAACAAATAATCCAATCAAGAAATGGGCAGAGGACATGAACAGACATTTCTGCAAAGAAGACATCCAGATGGCCAACAGACACATGAAAAAGTGCTCCATATCACTCGGCATCAGGGAAATACAAATCAAAACCACCATGAGATATCACCTCACACCAGTCAGAATGGCTAAAATTAACAAGTCAGGAAATGACAGATGCTGGCGAGGATGCGGAGAAAGGGGAACCCTCCTACACTGTTGGTGGGAATGCAAGCTGGTGCAACCACTCTGGAAAACAGCATGGAGGTTCCTCAAAATGTTGAAAATAGAACTACCCTATGACCCAGCAATTGCACTGCTGGGTATTTACCCTAAAGATACAAACGTAGTGATCCGAAGGGGCACGTGCACCCGAATGTTGATAGCAGCAATGTCTACAATAGCCAAACTATGGAAGGAACCTAGATGTCCATCTACAGACGAATGGATAAAGAAGATGTGGTATATATACACAATGGAATACTATGCAGCCATCAAAAGAAATGAAATCTTGCCATTTGCAACGACGTGGATGGAACTAGAGGGTATCATGCTTAGCGAAATAAGTCAATCGGAGAAAGACAACTATCATATGATCTCCCTGATATGAGGGAGAGGAGATGCAACATGGGGGGTCGAGGGGGTAGGAGAAGAGTAAATGAAAGAAGATGGGATTGGGAGGGAGACAAACCATAAGTGACTCTTAATCTCACAAAACAAACTGAGGGTTGATGGGGGGAGGGGGTTGGGAGAGGGGGTGGGGTTATGGATATCGGGGAGGGTATGTGCTATGGTGAGTGTTGTGAAGTGTGTAAACCTGGCGATTCGCAGACCTGTACCCCTGGGGATAAAAATATATGTTTATAAAGCTGTTAAAAAAAAAAAAAAAAAGAAAGAAAGAAAGAAAGGATGAATCCCCAAGTTTTGTAGCAACATGGACGGGACTGGAAGAGATTATGCTGAGTGAAATAAGTCAAGCAGAGAGAGTCAATTATCATATGGTTTCACTTATTTGTGGAGCATAACAAATAGCATGGAGGACAAGAGGAGATGGAGAGGAGAAGGGAGTTGAGGGAAATTGGAAGGGGAGGTAAACCATGAGAGACTATCGACTCTGAAAAACGATCTGAGAATTTTGAAGGGGTGGGGGGTGGGAGGTTGGGGGCACCAGGTGGTGGGTATTGTAGAGGGCACGGATTGCATGGAGCACTGGGTGTGGTGCAAAAATAATGAATACTGTTATGCTGAAAAAAATAAAAAAATTAAAAAAAAAAAAAGAGCCTTACATCACACTGCTGTTAGGTTTTCTTACAGTAAGAAACGAGTCTAAGCTACACAACCGTACAAAAACCTGAAATCATGAACATGAGAATAACTTAAAGAAAAATTAGAGGCCTGGTTTATTCGAGTACAAGACCAAGGGAAAAGAGAGAGTGAAATAGCTCATGGGGCAGAAATAAAATACATGAGTTTAGAGTCCGTGTTACATCAAACATGCTGCTATATATACTCTCCTGAAGCATCCGTGAGTGCTCTAAGTTAATTAAACAGGATATTAGAGACTCTGCACATTCAACTTTGGCAGGCATCATTCGTGATCCAATTTTTCAGAAACACTCTTAAGGTACAGAAACGAACACTGCCTGTAGTGAGCCTTTGTTAATCAAAGAAAGGAAAACCATTAACTGTAGCCTGACAGATGGAAATGCAAGTATGTGCCCTTTTGCCAATGGCCAGCTGCACTTGTCGGAAGATTCACTGCAGCAAGCTTGTGTTTCTAATACTAAATATGACTTTCACTTGGTACTGAAACTAGGGAAAGGGAAAAAAAAAAGAAATAAAAAGAAAGCCAATTTAACCGAAATGGAATATAGGTGATAAATGTAGGACTAATAATGTAATACTGTATCCTCTTTGGCCAGTCCCCCAAAATACCAAACACTGTCAGAAAATTTTAAAATGGAGACTCAACATTATAATTCGAATCTAGGGGCACCTGGGTGGTTCAGCTGGTTAAGCGTCTGCCTTTGGCTCAGGTCATGATCCCAGGGTCCTGGGATCACCCCACATTGGGCTCGCTGCTCAGAAGGGAGCCTGCTTCTCCTGCTGCCCCCACACCCACTCGTGCTTGCTCTCTCACTCTTTCTCTCCCTCTCAAATAAATAAAATCTTTAAAAAAATAATAATTCTAATCTAAGTATTTGCTCATCATGAAGTGTACCTGAGTTTGGTGTGAAAAGGTTTTCCAGAAAATCTGCAACTGTATCATCTCTGGGTAACAATGAATAAATCATTTTTGCATGCCTCTTGTAGAGTGGACTCACAAAAAAACTGAAAATTTATTGCTTTGAAAATAAATGTGTAGTAGAGCAATATGAGTCTTTGGAATTAAACACAATCACTGAATTTAGGAAGATGACAATGTATTAGGAAACTGTGTGTGAGAGATTGCTCATGAGAAAGAACTCATGCACAAGTCACAAGTCTGCTCATCCAAGAAAGAATTAGATCGGGCGCTGGAAAACTTTTTCTGTGAAGGACCAGTAGCACACACTTTACAGTTTAGACTTTGTAGGCCCAAGAGTCTCTGTTGCAACCACCCAGCCATAGCAGCACAGACACTAAAGATTAAATAGGAATGTGTTTCAGTAAAGTTTTACTTACAGACAATGAAATCTGAATTTCATTTAATATTTACAGTCATGAAATATCATTTAAAATAAAAAAAAATTTTAAAGCATAAAACTATTCTCAGTTCATGCATCATCTAAAAACATACTTTGCCAACCTCTGAGTAGATGGCTGGTCTGAACTGAAAAATGTAGATGTTATGCTAAACGTCCATTCCTTTAGATAGTAATTAAAAACCGCAATTCCAACAGCTTACAAACAAACTATAATGAAAAACCAAGTTGTGGAGAGCGATGAACTGATGTTCAAAAGTTAAAAAATTTTAGCTCAATTAACTTTGGTACCCTATAAGGGAAAAAGTATCCATGACCATCAACAGATGAAAACAAAAGTAATGTCACTGAAACATATCACTGAGATATAAACTCTGTATAAAAAATTGATACTATATCAAATTATACTTCTCATAGTTCTGATTTAATTTCCTTTAAACCCCGTTTAACATATTTTTGTTGCTAAAAAATTCTACTTATGACACTGAGTTGTTCAAGTTCTGCTTCACTGACTCTTACATCAATATTTAATAAACTGTTGACCAGTTCTGATCTGCACTTCCATCAGAAATTACTGATGTGCAAGCAAACTGTAAGAGATGCAGCTCTCCAGAGAACTCCTTTTGTTAAGTTTTTATTATCTGAGTGTTTACAATGATGGATGAAGACTTTTCAGCCAGATAAGCATCAGTGTGCTCCGTTTCACCAGCGGCCAGTTTCACTTCCTTGGACACGCAGTCTTGTTCAAAGGTAATGAAACTGCCCTTTCCCTATCTTGCTACCTACAGATGCAGCAGAAATGCTTGCTATGGTAGCTCAATCAATCCTTCTGTTTTCTTTTTTTAAAAAAATTAAATTTAATTGGGGAGGGTATGTACTATGGTGAGTAGTGTAGTAGTAGTAGTAGTAGTAGTATGCTGTGAAGTGTGTAAACCTGGCGATTCGCAGACCTGTACCCCTGGGGATAAAAATATATGTTTATAAAGCTGTAAAAAAAAAAAAAAAAAGAAAAAAGAAAAAAGAAAGGATGAATACCCAAGTTTTGTAGCAACATGGACGGGACTGGAAGAGATTATGCTGAGTGAAATAAGTCAAGCAGAGAGAGTCAATTATCATATGGTTTCACTTATTTGTGGAGCATAACAAATAGCATGGAGGACAAGGGGAGATGGAGAGGAGAAGGGAGTTGAGGGAAATTGGAAGGGGAGGTGAACCATGAGAGACTATGGACTCTGAAAAACGATCTGAGAATTTTGAAGGGGTGGGGGGTGGGAGGTTGGGGGTACCAGGTGGTGGGTATTGTAGAGGGCACGGATTGCATGGAGCACTGGGTGTGGTGCAAAAATAATGAATACTGTTATGCTGAAAAAATAAAAAATTAAAAAAAAAAAAAAAGAAAAGAATGCAAGCTTCAAAACAAAAAAAAAATTAAATTTATTTATTTAAATTCAATTAATTAACATATAGTAGATTGTTTCAGGGGTACAGGTCTGTGGTTCATCAGTCTTATATAATACCCAGTGCTCATTACAACACATACCGTCTCCAATGTCTTACCCCATTACCGCATCCCCCCAGGCCTCTTGCCTCCAGCAACCGTCAGTTTGTTTCCTGATTCTCTTATGTTCTTGTAAGTTTGTTTAAGTGAAAGTTCTCTTAAGTTTGTTTCTTTTATGGTTTGTCTCCTTCTCTGGTTTCATCTTGTTTCATTTTTCCCTCTTCCCCTATGATCCTCTGCCTTGTTTCTTAAACCCCACACATCCTTTTTTTATGTTTGTTTGGTCAAAATCTTTCTGGGAAGGTGATAAAGAAGTCACTGCTGGGAGTGGGTAGCGGGGAGGTTTCGATGCACGTGGCTGTTCCCTTCTTTGGCTTTGTCCCAGGACTGATTATTCTGCACAGTTGTTCAAGGTTACTTTTATTTGATTGCATTCCCAAAGTTGGCTGCCTTTAGGGTGGAGGCATTTGAACACAGTGTCAGGGTCTCTAGATCTGGAGATACCCAAGCCAAGGTCATCTGTATCTTGGTTGGCCTTATAAGGAAAACCTACCAGTCTGTAATAGTTAAAAACTGGCTTTATTCTCTTTCTTAGTTATGCTAACTATTACTTTAGAGTTTGATTTGTTTCTACATTTCACAGTTCTCCAAAAGAGAAATAAATAAACATCATGGAATTTCAAAATCAGAATAATTCTCAATGTACCAAGAAGAAAGTATACCCCATATTTTGTTCCTTAGCAAGTCTGGATAATAATCTACCTTTTTAACACCCAAGCAATTTATATAGAAGACAGCTGTAAATCAGTCATGGTATTTGCACTGCTGATTTGCTCTGTGCTGCCTGGAAACACATGGGCTGTGCTTTCTGAAGCACATCTGGCCGGCTACTTGCTCCACAGCCCCATCTCCTCCTCAGCTACTGCCGGCAGCTCTCCTCAGCCGGAGGCTCCTCCAATATCCGTATTTTCATCCTTTATGGTAGTTTTCCTTTCAAATACTAGAATGGCTTCCTTACTCACTTATTTGCCACCATTCATTCCCATTTTCCTCCCAGCTTCTCCTTTGCTACTGATTCAGTCAATCTGAAAAATTACTGCTGCTTTTAACTGTTCGAGATATCGGGTATTTGCAACTTTTTGTGTGTGTAACTGAGGCCCATTTATCTTTCTTCACCCTGTAAGAGCTTTTGAAGGGTCACCTAGAAGTTTTCTCATCATAAACATTTTTCTAAGCTTTGCACATCCTTCATAACCCCACTATGGACCAAAATATTCCACTGAGTGTTTAAGCCTTTTTATTTTTATTTTCTCACTTTTTATTTTTCTTATTACAAATACCATGGCAATCAACATTTTCACCAAAGGGAAGGAAGCACAGCTGCTTCAGTGCAGCTCAGAAGGGACTAACTTGTGAAGTGAAGTTCTAACTCTCACTGTGCTCAGGCTTGAAGCGAGCCCTGGGCAGCAGGCAACCTCACTGTGCTCTTTCTCAACCTGTTAGTCACATAAGCCACTTCCTATCCTCCTGCCTGTCCAGTGGTTTGCAAGTCAGAACTTGGGTTGGTATTAGTGAGAGCTGTATTCAGATGAGATCAGGTAAGGCAGAGAAAACAATAAAGATGTGTAAAGTTCTTCTTCCTGGCATCACGTGAGAATTTAAATGCTCTTACCTTCGGAGAAGGATCTTTTAATGTAAGAGTCATCAAGGACACGGACTGAGGGCTGCCAAGCTCAGGTGTATCGGGAACAAAGGCTGACCAGTAGCCATAAAGAACTTTTTTTTCTATAGATTTTATAGTAGAAAGAAAACAAGCTAATGCTCCTTGGCGAACTTTGGCTTGGTAAGACCTATCCAAGAGAAGGAAGACAAAGTCTTTTAGTAGTTTTTAAAAAAATATAGACATGAAAGTCTGTTTATTTTAGCCAACTCAAATGATACATTCAACGTTCTGAATAAACGCTAAGGTAAAGATGCCAACATGATATTAAAACAAATATTTTTCCATCAAAACATGTTAAAGCAATTTGTTTACATAACAAGTTAAAAAGTTGACAATATAAAACAACTAGACAGAAAATAAAAGGGCAACAGTTTGACATCAGGAAACTAGTGTTAGATATGCAACACTGCAGAGTGTCCATTCATCCAGCAAACTCACCCAGAGTACATAAGTACGCGCCAGGCATTGGGCTGAGGCCGACAGACATGAAGCCCGTCCGTGCCCCCCACAAGCTCACGAGGGACAGAGACAGACAGTTAAGGAGATAACTGCAACACAGCATGATCAACCCTAAGGCAGGAATAAGCCCACAATGTAGGGACCTAAGCCAGAATTCGGGGGAGGGGGGCATCAGAAAAGGCTTCTCAGAGGACATGACTGCTGAGCTTGTACTGAAGAGGAACAGTAGTTAACACGGCAAGGAGACAGACAGAGGGAGAGGAAATTCCAGGCAGAGGAACCACATGTATAAAGGCCCACACAAATGAATCTTCAAGTTCAATCCCGTCTGTCAGTCAGCTTTTTAAGCAAAGTTATAAACTTACAAGCAATGGAGATTATAAGGCATAACAACATAACAAAATACTACTACCTCATTTTACTCTGCATGCCTCCCTCTGCGTCGGAATAGTCAGACTCACTACTGCTGACCCTTTTCCAGCTGGCAGAACGGATGGGCGGGGAGAACAGGTCTTTTCCTGCAGCCCCATCTCCCTCTATGGGCAAACTCTGGCCTCCCAGGGTCGAGGAAGAGGGAGTGTTCCCCTCACGCAGGTGCTCTCTGCCTGAGCCAGCGACGGGGGCTACCTCTCTTTCACCACTGGATTCTTCCTCTTCCTCTTCTTCTTGCTGGATTTTCTTCGATTTGACTTTTGATTTTTTCTTTTTATTCTGATTGTAGGAGCAAATGAACATGTATATATGATAGCTACTGGTACCTTTCTCATTTAATAATTACTAAATATGTCTCCAAAATGTAGTATGAGGAAAGAAGAAAAGAGAAGAGAAAAAAGTGGCACTTCCTACTCTGGGTGTCTGGGGCTATGCTAAGGGCTTACACACACTCCACTGGACCATGGGAAACAAGGCAGGAAGTGTGTGCAACAGAGCCACGCTTAGAGCCCAGCTTTATATTCTACCCCCGTGACTCTGAGCAAATCACTTTGCCTTCCACTAGTTTGACCTTCCTCATCTGTAACTCCACCTTCCCTGCACAAAGTGAACGCATTCAACTGCAAGGGAATGCGAGTACAGAAAAGGACCTGGGTGACAATTTTCTCCGTTCTCCCAGATAAGACACGTAGCTAGCACCACTCCAGATGTAGAAGAGAAATGCTAGCCCACCACATACAATGCATGTTTTAGGGCACTGGGGCTTTGTAGGTATGAAGTAAAAGCCAGTTTTCTCCCCTTCTCCTACTTTTTTCCAAAATGTCTTTGGAATATGTGCCACCCTTTGCATTCTCAAGGTCCCTGACTTTGAGGAAGGAAGGTCCTCGTCCCTTCTATTTCGGATTATAAATGTGGGTCCAGACTGACACCCTTTTACTTGCTACCGTAGTGAATTTTCTAAGACGTGCATCTGATCACCTCACTCCCCTATATGAGTCTTCATCTCTACCACCTGTAAGATAAAAGCTAACTCCTTAGCGTACCGTATAAGACCCTTAGGATGTGGCCTCTGCTACCTGCATGTCCCAGCCTTCCTCTGCACGCACCTGACATTCTAGCCTACCGGTTAACAAATGGGCTACGCACATGCTCGTCCTCTATGCTTGCGCACCTTCTGTTTCCTCTGAGTAAAACCCTTTCCTTCCTTTTTTTTTTTTTTTAAAGATTTTATTTATTTATTTGACAGAGAGAGATCACAAGTAGACAGAGAGGCAGGCAGAGAGAGAGGAAGGGAAGCAGGCTCCCTACTGAGCAGAGAGCCCGATGCGGGACTCAATCCCAGGACCCTGAGATCATGACCTGAGCCGAAGGCAGTGGCTTAACCCACTGAGCCACCCAGGCGCCCCCCCTTTCCTTCCTTTTTGTACTTTACTCATTCTTAAGTCTCAGTTTGGCCACCACATTTTTAAAAAAGCTCCCTCTAGAGGCACCTGGGTGGGTCAGTCGTTCGGCATCCGCCTTAGGCTCAGGGCATGATCCCAAGGTCCTGGGATCAAGCCCCGCATCGGACTCCCTACTCTGCGGAAAGCCTGCCTCTCCCTCTCTCACTCCCTCTGCTTGTGTTCCCTCTCTTGCTGTGTCTGTCTCAGTCGCATAAATAAATAAAATCTTTAAAAAAAAATAAATAAAAAGCCCCCTCTTACCCCTCTATTTGGATTGGGTACTCTGATGCGATCCCAGGGTACCTGTGAATATTCTGGTGAAAGAAATCACAATACCACACCGTAGTTGCTTGTTTATCCACATTCCCCTTCCCCTCCAAACTGTAAAAGCAGAGTCTATATCCTTAATGCTTAACATAATGTCTGGGATGTAGCAGATGTTCAGTTAATGTTGTGTAAGTCAATGAGTGAAAGAATTTCTCATTATAAGCATTTGGTAATTAACACCTGATACGTTTCTAGATGTAGTACTCTGGCTCACGTATCTATATGTTCTCAGTTCTTCAACATAAGGGAGTCTAAGGGACATGGCAGCTATATGAACAGGCTGGGAAACTTGGTAGTCACAAGAGAGACCTACGATATTTACCAATCAGCCTTTTATAGAGAAAGTTGGTTGGCCTGTGGTCTTGAGCATTTGGGGAATGAGGATGTGCGGCTTCAGGTATAAAGTGAACGTCCACTGTTACATCTATTACGCTGTCTAGAACTCTTAGAAATATAAGAGACTTGAACTGGTGTTTTCAGCAGTCTGATGAATTTAAATTTACTATGCTAAAAACCCTAAACTGAAATCAAATTCAAGGTGAGCCTTTGGCACAAGTAGTGATGCAAATCACATAAAACACATATAACAAACAATTAAAGGCAATCCACAACTTAAGCTGAAGCAGACAAAGGCATACCAGAGTTGGTCGGGAAGTGCTGGATTCTGGTTGCTGTGGTTTGACAGGTGGTCGCCCGTCGTACTGAGGAAGTAGAGTTGGGTATAACACCGTGGGCAGCTCTATGTTTAGTCCCGGGAGTCCATGAAACATAGATTTCTAATAATGATGATTAAGGAGACACACATACACAGAAAACTAATCATAAAACAATGATTCACCATGTTCTGGATCACATCAATGAACAGATTAATGTTTAGAAGCTTATTAAGGAAATTAAAATGGACAGAAAATTGGTACCTTGGTGGTTTAGGGGTTACAGAAGCATTTAATTTCATCTGGATAGATCTATCCTGGCCAGATTAGGTTAGACTTGATTTTAGTTTATTTAATTATGTTTTTTTGTTAATTTAAAAAATTTTTCCAATCTGTTTCATCCAATCCTTTGATCCATAATTTTTTAACCAATCTATTGTTCTTTTTTCACTTACGCATGTCTACACCCAGCAGTTTGTCTATTTGGGTGACGGGACAGGGAAGGATTTGACGTTTTTATGATTATCAAGCTAAGTAACCACACATGGCTTTGACCCAAGGCCACTTCCTGGCTGAACTGAAAGGTGGGTCCCCAGAGAAGCTGATCTTAACTTCCCACTGATTGGCGGGCTCAGAAGCCAAAGGATGCATCCTCCTAATGTGATCCTGACTGGCCTGCCGACTGCATGGGCCCAGAACCAAAGGGAAACCCTGGTTCTTCTTTCAAGTATAAACAGGTTTGAGATGATCTAAAATTAAATTATCTACAGATCATAACCTATTCCTTTCCTAACTTAAGATTCGTAAGTAAAGTTGCAGAATTTTGATATATTTACTTAAGGCAAGTTTTATTGTTTTCAGTTCTTAAGTATGCTTGTATATGAACATTTGAATGATCTTTCCTAAAATATAATACCCTAAAGCTAGCCTTAGAGTGATGATGTGAAGTGGTCCTTATCCCTGGGGTTTAAGGAGGAAAGATACTCACCATAATGAGGACTTGGGTTTAAACAGACAACACCTCACCTTTAGCACAGCCAGAAGAGCTCCAAGTTCCTCAGTCTGTGTCAGTTTCATCTTGCCCCCATTTAGAAGAGACTGTATACCTTTTAATGCATTTTGTAACAACTAGGGGAAAGAAGGGACAAGTTTAAAGGTAAAGGAAATGTAGTTATCCAGGGATCAACTTTCTAGCACCACTGAGGCTGGCGGAGAAAAAGTCTCTAGATGATGAAAAAAAAATTCAAAAGGAGAAAAAAAAATGAAGATCCAGAGGAGAGAGATCTGATGAACTACTACTAATTATTTTCTAGAAGAATAGAGTGCTCTCACGGAGGAGTGGTCTTATCCTATATGTTTATAAGCTAGCATGTACAAATGGTGAGCAAGAGAAAAAGAAAAAGAAGAAGAGGTGTGTAGTGGGAAGAAGGTGATAGGGATGGGAAGTAGCAGCGGAGATGGGAAGCGGGGAAGCTCTCTGATGCACCAACCTCACTAGTTCTTAAAAGCAAAGGCATGTGTGGGGAGCAGGTTTACCAGAGAGCAAGTCTGATCCAGATTAATCTTTTGACCAGCATTCTCATTAAGAAATACCATCCTGAAGAAATACTACCCCTACGGAGAGGATGTGGACAAAGCCTTTTTCTGAAATAGTGGAAACACTCAAGAAGCTTCCATTTCCCCCTGTTCTGAGGATGACTGTGTCATCCTCAGAAGGTCAGAAGCTGACACTCTGTGGCATGGGAAAGTCACCCAAAGTAAAGCAGGCATCTGCCAAGCACTGTCAATGCTGTGTTTCGTAGACTGCTCGTAGGGCCCTACAGGGTAATTGCATCATCTGTCCCATTTCAGACAGAAGGAACAGGGCAGCTCAAGAAGTTCAGTAACTGGGCCAAGGTCTCCCAGCGACAGCAGTCAGAATGCATGAGATACATCAACAGGTACTGAAGAGCTGCCCTAGAAATATTCACTTTAAAAAGGAGACAAAGGGGGATGCCTGGGTGGCTTAGTCAGTTAAGCTGCTGCCTTCAGCTCAGGTCATGATTCCAGGGTCCTGGGATCAAGTCCCGCAACCGGCTCCTTGCTTGGCAGGGAGCCTGCTTCTCTCTCTGCCTCTGCCTGCTTGTACTCTCTCTCTCTCTCTGATAAATAAATAAAATCTTAAAAAAAAAATAGAACAATAAAAAAAATAAAAAGGAGATAAAAGGGCGTGTGGGTGGCTCAGTGAGTTAAGCCTCTGCCTTTGGCTCAGGTCATGATCTCAGGGTCCTGGGATCGAGTCCCACATCGGGCTCTCTGCACAGCGGGGAGCCTGCTTCCTCCTCTCTCTCTGCCTGCCTCTCTGCCTGCTTGTGATCTCTGTCTGTCAAATAAAGAAAAATCTAAAAAACAAAAAAAAGGAGATAAAGCTGAAAAACAGCATATTTAATATGACCCCACTTGAAAATTATAAAGTTATGCTCATTTACACACAGAAATAATATCTGGGGGCTCACAAAACAAACTGTTCCAAGTGGTTATATCTGAGCAGGGAACTATGAAGAACTTTCATCATCACAGATCTGTAATTTCTGATATGTGTCACTCAATTTAAAACATGTTAACAAATTGTCATATTTCTATCAGCTTTTTAAAAAAAGAAATAATATTGCAGATACTGTTGAAATCCACTCTCTTCCATCTTAAAGATATTTACGAGGGGTGCCTGGGTGGCTCAGTTGGCTGGGCATCCAACTCTTGATTCCTACTCGGGTCATGATCTTGGGGTCGTGAGATCGAGCCCCAAGTCATGCTCCATTATGGGTATGTGAAGCCTGCTTTGGATTCTCTCTCCCTGTATCTCCTGCCCTTCCTTGTATTCTCTCTCTCACTCTCTTTCTCTCACTAAAAATAAATAAATAAAATGACAGTTACTAGTCTGAAATTGTATTGCTTTTATAGTCAGGAGAGAAAAAAATACTTTTCTTTAAAAAGCTTTAAAATTGCAAAACAAAATAAACAGAAACTGTCTTGTAATTTAAACTGGAAAGATACGATGTCCATCTTAAGTTACAAACATTCCATGCATGCCTATCATCTCTCGACAAAACTAATTTGACAACCAAATTATACTCTTTAGTAACTCTGTTCTACTGCTGCTTCTAGACACATCTGTAACATCCACAAGATCAGCGGTAGCCCCACCTACCATGCAAAACGTGATGTCATCCATATCAGATGATTTTGGAGACTGTAAAGTGGTCAAGAAAGCCTGGAAGCAGATATTTGGGTAGGGCTCCTCCAAGTATGGCTGTCCCGGCACACTGAAACACATATAAAAAAGCAATGGAAAACTCAGTCTCCTTTGAAACGGGACTCGCCAAAGAGTAAGAATTAAAAATAGCAGTAATATAGACCAACGGAGTTGGACTATGCCCTTAGATGAAGGGCATAGGTACTGAGTCTGTGCTCCTCATTTTTCATTGCAGACATCTACAACTGGGTGGCCGGTATGGGTGCCAATTTCTTAGAAGAAATTGGCTTTGGCAGAGGCCTCAACAAAGCTTAAATTCTCATGACTCTATTCTAAAAGATTTAATATGGTTAAAATTTATATCAACGGAAAATAAAGCCTTGGCATACTGCACATGGACTTCTTTTACCCTATTTTAGGGATAAGGTCCTAGTCTAGTTTTTCCTTTATCTTTTCTATAAGCAATATTAAAATTAAAAATAAAAAATATAAGATGATCTTATTAGCAAGGAACATGAGAATCACACAGTAGGTTATTTTTCTAAGTTGGCTCTGGCTTCAGACTGATTGAACCACCCACAAAGGGCCCATGAGAAGCCCTGTCTTACTGCAGCTGGGAGCCGTGAGCATCCACATACCTGAGACACAAGTTTGCCATACAGTGCACAGCAGCTCTCCTAACTTCAGGGTCGGGCTGAGCCGAGTCACTCAATGTCATCAAAATCCCGCTCTTGCCCAGCAAGTCTGGGAGGTACTAAAACAAAATAACAGCTAATGTTGGTCAAAGAAAGCTTCTAGGAAAATATTACTCTTTAGACAGATGTCAGTTTTTAAACTAAAAGGCAGTTAAGTCCCACAAGACGAGCTGCTAGGTAAATCTTCCAGATGGGCATGCAAAGGTGTGCCCCGAAACACCAGTGGGGATCACCACTCCCAGCCTAGGTAGTTGCTGAAGCTCTTCCATCATGGGTACATAGCTAAGGGTAATGATAATATTAACAGAGATTAATAATAACGGTAATGACATTCACTGAGTGCCAAGCACTTCACGAGGACTGTCTCACTTCATCCTCAGAGGAACTACTGTACACATGAAGACACGAGGCTCAGAGTGGTTGAGTGAGAGTTGCTCAAGGTCACACGTACCATGAATGATAGGACCAAAACCTCAGAACGGGCCTGTTGCTTCAGAGCCTGTGTTCCTAACCTTTTGAAGGAAAGACAGAACACAGTTGAAACTACCTTTTGACATTTTGAGCCATTGCAGTAAACCAGAGCTGCCAGGGCTTGAAGGATTTCCACATGTGTCCAGGAACTACACTGCTGAAGAGCAGAAATAGCATACCCCAGCAGGAAAGCCAGGTTCTGTTCATCCACAATGACCTACCAAGACAGGAAAAAATATGCATGATTTAACTGGTAAAAAAATATCTTTATCCTTTCAGACATGTATGCTCACCTGAATCAAGCTGTGAAAGACAGAACACATGTGCCCATCTTTCTGGTGTCAAATAGATCAGCTCTGATGACCCTGCAAGTCTGATCATGACAAGGCCTTCTCCTTGCCCCAGGGCCTTGCTCATTACCTCCCCCTTTATTCCCTCCACACAAAGGAGAACCTGGCAAAGTCCTTGTAAATTTTTCTTGACACCGGCAGCTAATAATCCATTTATATGTGTAAGACTCAATCCACTAAAATTGCCTTCTACATAGTAAATGCTCAACAAATACACTGCGAGTATGTATGTCTGCTAAATAGCTACTATGTCTCACTCTGATGTAGGGAACAGGACAGGAAGACATATCTTTGTCCTCAAGGAGTTTATAATCTTGTTGGGACAAAGCTGGTTAATCGAAGTATCAATTCATGAATAACTCAAATAACCTGTCATCAAAAACTAGGAAGTCGGCTAAGGGCTGTAGGTACCATATGTGATCAGAATTTTTCCAACTGCCTGAGTTACAAAGGTAATATATCCGACCACAGTAAACATTCAGAAGGTACCATATCAGTGTGAAAAATTCTAAACTTGAAAATAGACTCATTTCATTTAGGAAGTCACACGTAGCAGACACTGCTTACCTATCAGCATTCATCTCCTGTCTCCTGCTGGCAGAGTACTGATTTTATTTGGTGGCTCATCTCTTGCACATGAGACCTGAGGGTAAATCCCAATTAGCTAAGACAGTGGTCCTCTACTGGGGGCAATCCTATTTCCCAGGGAAATAAGATTTTTTTATGGCAGTGAGTATAGACATTCACAATTGGGGGGATGCTACTAGCTTCTAAGGGAGAAGATAAGAGAGATGCTGCTAAAATCCTATAATGCACAGGACTGCTGCCCACAACTAAGAATCATCCAATCCAAAATATCAATAGTGCCAAGATTAAGAAACTTTGATATAAAAGTTGAGCTGCACATTGTAATCATCTAGGGAGCTTAAGCCCTCCAGGTGATTCTAATATGCAGTCAAGGTTGACCCATGGTTTAAGCCACTCATGGTAAACCATTCCCCTGATCAGAGGGGTGTAGAGGGGTTTTCATATAACTTAGGTCTCTCCAGCCAAATATCAGGGGAGATGTGATGGAGAGTGTGGGGGACAAGAAGCCTCGTTCTTAAATCAAAGGAACACAAAACAAATCATTCTTTTGCTTCTGCAGGATGTTATTTATTTATTTCACATGGGAGGCCTGGAACTGAGGCCGCTATCTTGACTGTAAGAGATACAGAAAACCCATACAGACAGTGAATGAAAAAAATGCCATACGTTTCTTCTTATTAAGTACCCCTTGGAGTTCCTCCCTTGGGGGTTGTGACCTGAGATAATTAAAAAAATTTTTTTAGCTATTCTAGGTTGTTTTTTCTGTTTTCTTGCAGCCAAAAGAATCCTAGATTACATAATGCTAATTGTAAATTTTATGCTAACTATATTCATGTGGTATCCTATGGTAGGTAACAGCCGCAACTTCTGAACTGTTTCTAAAAAGATATGAGATTTATTTAGGAAGTTAAGAAGGTTCTGGAGAGAGGGGAACCATAGTACAGACCTTGATATAAATAACAGGGGTCTTTTCATCTAATGTCCTCTTGCTCCCATGCTACTTCTTATGTTTTATGATGAACAAAGTAGACTGCAAAAATGGTAGCTTTGGGAAAGGGGGATAAATATTGGTAGGAAAGAATCAGGGGATTGTTCAACTTTTTCTTAGATATATCTTGGTCAAATACATCTTCCATGAAAAATTCTAAGACCTGGAGGCCTCAGTGCTATTGGTTTCTTGAACCAAACAGAAAGGGACACCTCTCATGGACAAACTTCTAGAACTGAGCAGCATAATTTTTTTGGTCAGAATTATATTTAATATCATTCTTAGTAAGGAACTGCTCCTTGCAGTTTCTCAAAAGATCAGCCTATCACACCTAACACAAATGAACATTTCAAAGGTTTAGTTTATGATGAATTCTAAGGTCATACACGTGATTACCTGTAATCTGTTAAGTAAATGGTGGATAAGTTGAGACACTTTGCTGACGAGATGATTCTGATTAAGAGGCACCAGTCGGCAAGCTTGGACTAGAAGAGTACAGACAT
Source organism: Lutra lutra (assembly GCF_902655055.1). NCBI lineage: Eukaryota > Metazoa > Chordata > Mammalia > Carnivora > Mustelidae > Lutra > Lutra lutra. The sequence goes on from NC_062293.1 coordinate 37,506,845, forward strand.
CCTACCAAAAAAAAAAGATAATGAAAAGGCAATATGTCTATTAGTCAAGTGAAGAACCACCCCCCACCACCCCCCACCCCCCACCAAATATAGCCAAACAGAAAAATGAAAGTGAATGTTCACACTCAAAATGAGGAAAGATGAAATCTGAAGTAGAAACTCAGAAAAAAAAAAAAAATTAAACGACATCACAGAAATATGATGTCCTAAAAAAGTATAAGACTCAATGTGGTTTTGGTCAGGCTGAAGACTCCAGAGTCTCCACATATGTAGAGACAGTGCAATTAAATAACCAAAGAAAGGCCTCCAGAACGTAAAATTACACAGTGAAGTTAAAAACACCAAAAAGTAAACAGACACATGAAAAGATGCTGAACACCACTCATCATCAGGGAAATGCAAATCAAAACTACAATGAGACATCACTGTACATCTGCCAGAATGCCAGAATGGCTAAACACAAAACACAAGAAACAACAGGTGTTGGCAAGGATGTGTGGAAAAAGGAACCCTCATGCACTGTTGGTGGGAATGCAAACTGGTGCAGACACTGTGGAAAACAGTATGGAGGTTCTTCAAAAAGTTAAAAATAGAACTACCCAATCGCACTACTGGGTATTTACCCAAAGGATACAAAAACACTAATTCAAAAGGATACATGCACCGCTGTTTACAGCACCATTATTTACAACAGCCAAGATGTGGAAGCACCCCAAGTGTCCATCCATGGATAAATGGATAAACATGTGGTTTATATATCTACAGTGGAATATTACTCAGCCATAAAGAAGAATGAAATCTTGTCACTTGCAATGACGTGGATGGAGCTGTAGAATATTATGCTAAGTGAAATGTCAGTCAGAGAAAGGCAAACACCATATGATTTCACTCATCTGTGGAACTGAAGAAACAAAACAAACAAGCAAAGGGCAAAAAAGACAGAGAGAGAGACAACCAAAGAAATAGACTCTTTAACTATAGATAGAACAAGTTGATGGTTACCAGAGGGGAGGCAGGTGGGGTGTTGGGGGAAATAGGTGATGGGGATTTAGGAAGGCACTTGTGAAGAGCACTGGGTGATGTATGGAATTGTTGAATCACTGTATTATACACCTGAAATTAATATAACACTGTATGTTAACTATATGGGAATTAAAAATATTTTTAAATAAAAAAAATAGAACTCATTCATTCCTATCTTAAAAAAGAAAAGAAAGTAAACAAATCATATTTTCAATGCCACTGGGAAAATCAGAAATGACACCTGGATCAATTTATTGTAAAATAAGGTAATTCTTCAAAAAAAAAAAAAAAGAGGGCAATCTATTTGCAAATCACACTATTCATTCATCCACTGATGTTTATTGAATTGAAAGGTTTGGAGCACCTACTATGTGCTAGGTAGTGTACTAGATCTTTGGGCTCCAAAGATGAACATGTTCCTGAACTTTAAAAAGAGCTCATAGTGAGGAAGACAGAAATACTCATAAATAATTAAAGTGAATTAAATGCTGAAAGAATTAACTGCAAACTCCATGGGGAAATGGTAATTAGGGAGGTCTTATGGAGGTGATTTTTTTAAAAGATTTATTTATTTTAGAGAGAGAGAAAGCACAAGTGGGGGTGGGGGGGCTGAGAGAGGAGGATTGAGAATCCCAAAAAGACTCTGTGCTGAGTGTGGAGACTGATGTGGGGCTCGATCACAGGACCCTGAGATCATGACCTAAGCTGAAACCAAGAGTAGGACACTTAGCCCACTGCCCCACTCAGGAGCCCCAGGGAGGTGGGTTTTTTTGTTTTGTTTTGTTTTAGATTTTATCTATTTACTTGAGAGAGAATGAGAGGAGGGGGTCAGAGGGAGAAGCAGATTCCCCGCTGAGCAGGGAGCCAAATGTGGCACTCGATCCCGGAAGTCCAGGATCATGCCCTGAGCCAAAGGCAACCAACTGAGCCACCCAGGTGCCCCTCACGGAGGTGATTATTAAGCATAATCTGGAATGATCTGAAGGATGACTAAAATCTGCCAGACAGACAAAGCAAAGAAAGACCCAGCAAGCAACGGGAATGGAGTGTGCAAAGACCTAGAATACCAGTAGGTGTGAAACACTAGTAGATGCTGAGGAACAGCAGGTTTTAAATGACTGCACACAAGGCACAAAAGGAGAAGTGACAGGAGACTGGAAAGGCACATATTTTTGATGAAAAAAAAAATCAAATTATAATAATAAAGCAAAAGGTCCTAAGTACCTCCTTAATTCCATTCTGCTCCCTGGGGACATACACTATTATTTTGTTGTAAACGCTTCCATTCGTTGCTGTGAACTCTTTACATCTATAAATGTATGTATTCTCTTAGACACTCTCCTCACTCTGTATGTCATACTGCAACGAACTGTTCCGTAACCTGCTCTGATCATCTACCAATATGTACTGAAGATCTGCCCAAATCAGAGCTTTGCCTTTCGAATCAGATTTTTTCCCATGAAAGAAAAGACCACTCTAGTAGTAGAACAAAGAATGGTTTGGAGAAGAGCTAGACAGGAGGCTGAAGAGAAGTTTGAGAAGACCAGTGGAAGAGTTCAGGAGTCATCTTGACTGAGAGCTTAAGGCACTGCAGTGGGAGCACAGAAAAGGGAATAAGAAATATTTATGAGATGGAATCTGAAGAATCCGCATTGGGTAAAATCTGGGAGGAAAGAGAAAGCACCAGTGTTTGTGCCAGTGTGACTCGGCAGACTGGGCATGTTTCCGTGAGTTGGGGCATGGGATGGGCTGTGGATACAGTTGTCTCCAGAGAAAATGTAACTTCCTTTTTAGGAACTGTCAAGTTTGAGGCACCTGTGAGCACCAGAGGCAGTGGTATGACTGGGTCAAGAGTTCTGGGAGTTCAGTAAGTAGTATCCAAGGCCTGATGTGTGTGAATATTATTACTCTAAATAGGAGGCAGATAGGGAAGAGCTAGTAGGAAACAACATAAAATGTCAGGGAGCATGTGACAGCCTTTGCTCCAACTCTACCTCTGCCTTTTGCCAGCAATATGACACTGGATCTTTACGCGCCTCAGTATTTTTATCAGTAAAGTAGATCTAATACTACCCACGTTGTAAGATTCCTCGGACCGTACACCATAAAGTACAGTACATGATGGTCTGAGTACCAGGTCTTCAATAAATGGAAGAAGTGAATTTTATATGCAAAGTGTTCTGTACGCAGGGAGTGGAGCCGGGCGACGGGAAGGTGCGACCAGAGATGACACTGCAGTGTTATCAGAGCAGAAGTCATCAAGTGGGGTTTTAAAGATGCGAGTTTGCCAAGCACTGCAGGATCTTCAGCTGGAGGAGAACAGAGACTGCCGCGGTCGGAGGGAGCCTGGGAGCCTAGGAGCCTAGAGCTAAGTAATGCTTAGCGGAGCTTGGAAAAGCCGGGCGCGGCAGGCGGGAGCTACCAGCTGGGTCCCTGAGGCTGGGGCCGGGGCCAATAGGCGCGGCCCGAGTCCTCCCCACCCCGCACGCCGCCTACCTCCGGAGCCACGCCGCCGCCCTCGCTGTAGTTCTCAGAGATGAGCTGGTCGAAGAGCAGGTGGATCTCGGTCCGGGCGGAGCTGCTGTCATCCGGGCGCAGGGCACAGAGCCTGGCCGACAAGCAGCGAAATCCACTGTTGCGCTCTGGCGGTGGCTCTCGTGGCACTTCGCGCCGGGGAGAGCCGGCGACTTGTACCGCCGCCATCTTTCCTACGTAGGACAACAGAGAAACACTTCCGGGGTATTCCCGGCTCCGCGCGCCAGTTCCGGAAATACTTCTTTAGACCGCGTCGGTCCTCGGAGTATTTTGCGAATATTTGTCAGAAATTAACTTGGTGTTTTTCTTGTTTTGTTTTTGCTGTTGTTGTTGTAGTTTTACCTCCCACTTGTCTTTGACTCCTGACTGAAAAGTGGGACTCTATTTGTCCTTCTAGAAAGTGTGTTCTTGGGCAGGGCTGACATGGGTATTTAGTACTAGCGTTTCAGGCGGGCTATAGTTGGAGAGGGGCTGTTGGTGGTGGCAACCGCAGAAACTGCTGGTTCTACGACATCCTTGGATTCTTCTTACATCGTGTGAGAGCCTTTGATTCTTACCCAGGCACAAAACCACCCTGTAAATAGAGGGTATAGGCCCCAGTATTCCTTGCATTTGGCTGTGCATCCTTCTGAGAAACTCACACTCCATTACACAAGAAAAGAAATTTGGAAGTTCAAACTGAGCCATGTAAAATATAACCTGCCTACGGGTGACCTGGTTGAGATTGGACACCCCAAGATTTCCTGTAGCCTTAAAAGCAAGAAGCTGGAAAAGAAAATAGCCATTTTAAATGCTGTAAACAGTTTTTAGTCACCCAAGAGGTGAAGGCATGAAATTTACATTTGGTCATGTCTTGGGTTTTTGAATTATGCAAATATAGAGCAGATGCTCATCAGTGGTTCTTAGGAAAACCTCGAAGTCACCTGAATGTACACGTTTTATCCTGAGACTAAAACATTTGTGTTTAGCAATAACAATTGGGGACATGTTTTAGAAGAGCTTGTTTTCTGAAGACTTTGGGTTTTGGGAAGAAATACTAATTTTTTGTTTGAATTTAGATGTCATTGTGCTCGTATATTATTGCTTATTCTTGGGATGTGTGTATGTGTGTGTTATGTATTTGTGTGTGTTTGTGATATTCAAGCATTTGCTCACGGAAGATCAGGAGTTGAGACCTAGTCACGGAAGTGTTAGTCTGATTTCTCCCAAAGCAGAGCCTTAGATGAGGTTTATGTGACTGACTTATTCAGGAATGAACAGGGAAGAAAGGAGAATCAGTACACATATGTACTATTGAATTGGCCATTGCAAAGGGTGAGTGATTGCTCAATCCTCAAGATTTTCTGTGAAGCCTTATGGAATGTTCTCAGATACCCCCCTGTCCCCCACCAAGGAATGGAAGATGGAAGCATATAACTGTAGGCATTATCCTCACCAAGTATCAATTCTCCAATGCTTCTCATTTGAGCATGTCAATGGGTAGTGGTTCCTGCAGGAGTTTCTTGTTGTACAAAAAAGCCCTGAGGCAAAAGTGAGAGGTATAGGGTACTGGGGTACAAGTCCAAGGCAAGTCTCTGATTACCTTGTACTAAACTAGTAGATGCCCGATAGAAACTGGTTGCCATAGCGATGGTTAAAATAAGAGTGTAAGGGCCAAGAGTATTTGAAGGAGTGCACAAGAGATACCCAACACTGGGCTAGAAGAACATGAGGCCTGGTCATCACCACAGTGGAAGTGGTGACCTAGACTGGAAAGGATCTGGGTTCAATGTGGCTCATCTTAGGTTGTAACATGGATGATCCATGTCAATATTCAGGACTGAATGACCCAGAAATTGTGAAGTGCACGGATACAGCCGATACCGGTCTTTTTTTTTTTTTTTTTTTTCCGATACCGGTCTTTTAAGCTCTGATGGAATATGCCCTTGCAGATGGCAGTATGGTTTCTACAAGGAAATGAACATTCCTACCCTTTAGTGATCACTAACTGAAGAAAACATACATCAAATTCTCAAGGAGGACTTGAGGGCCCCCTGCCTTGTCTTGTGTTTAGGTGATAACCCCCAAACTGTGGAACTTAGAGCTTGGCAAAAGTTCTCCCAAGAAAATCTCCTCACACATCCTTACTCCTCCTCACTCTCAGTATTTTTTAAACTTACAGAACCTTGGGGCCTTGAAGATGCTAAGCATGTTCACAGCCATTTCCCTTTATAAATTCCGCATAAGGTGATCTGGAACCCTTACTCCGGAATATCACCTCTTTCATATTTTGGAAATCTGTCAAGACTTAATTTTTATCATCTCATAAGAGTCTGGATCATTCTAACTGAAGTAGGCTTTACTCCTTACCCCTTCTAATGCACATCCTTGTTTACTTCCTTCAGAACATTGACCATAATGTGTAGCAATCTTCTTTATTGTTATATTATCTGTTTCTTCCTCTAGGAAGTGAGCTTTGTTAAGGCATACATCCTGTCTGTCTGATTCACTATTTTATCCCTAATACTAGCATGGCACCTGAGTCATGATAGACACCTCCCAATACTTACTGGTGGAATGAATAAATTCACTATTCAGCGCCTCCTATTTCCCTTCGGTTGGTTGTTGTGAAAATCAAATGGGATCTTTGTGATACTTTGTAAACTATAACGTTCTATAAATCTTAGCATCCAAGTGAGGTAGATACTGTTATTTTCCCTTTTTACAGATAAAAAAGTTTAAATGGCTTAGAGAAAGACAATTTAAAGGGTTCAAATGGTTTGTCAAGGCCCACACAGGCAGTAAATTGGCTGAAATCAGACCACAAACCAGGCCAGTTGCAATAAGGAAGAACATGGACAAGAAATTGTAAGTCTTTTTTTACCTCCCATCTTTTGTAATGGGGAAAACCGGAAGAGAGGGGCTGGCTTTCAGGATCCAGATGAGCTAGGATAGGCTAGGAAGGAGGATTGTCCTAGGCTTCTGTTCTAGATTCCTTGAAAATTAGTACTAAATGCCATCATCCCATCTATTTGATAATCATAACAATTGTAGTTAACATAATTGAATGTTTTCTGTGCCAAGTACTTTACATGAACTAACTTCTTTTGTCCTTGGAGCTCTATGAAGTGTATATTGTCATACAGATCAGGAAACTGAAGCACAGAAAGGTTAGGACACTTGCTGAAGGTCACACAGTTATGTGGCAGACCTGGGTTTGAAATTCAGAATCAGAATTCCTAACTACCACACTATAAAGCATAGGCTCTGGAGCTGGACATGGGATTAGAGGTAAGACCCTGTCACTTACCTGCCATGTGATTTTGAGCAAATTACTTAATCTCTCCAAACCTCAGCATCCTTATATATAAATAATAAGCATAGTCACAAGGTGGTTGTAAGGATAAATTAGATGATGCTTATGGAGACTATAACACAGTTGCATATCAAGTGCTCCGCAAATGTCACCTGTCTCCCACCCTGTCCACCTCATCATCACCCTTAACCAAATAACCCAAACAGCATGGGTACTGTTGACAATGATTTATTAAAAGAAATGACTCTTTCCCCTTCCCCACCACATCTGTTGTAATCTCCACCCACAGACCCCCATTTTCATCTGTCTTCCTAGTGAAGGAGTTCCAGTTGTATCTTTGAAGACAGGAAGTGTTGAGAAATTATTGGGGAAGGATGACCTTCAAGATGAGTCTTCATCTGAAAAATGGACCAAAAAATTACACGTGAGACCTGCTGTTTTGGGGACCTGACAGCAGAGTGACAGAATGCAATCGAGAGGGGACAGTTCTCAGTTTTGGGAATCAATAAGCACTTGAAAGAACCAACAAGGCCAAAAGCATCCCAAGGATGTGGGTGAATTGGACAGATATTATATTCTGAACACAAAAGGTTACTTGTAAAGTTTATGTTGATTCTATTGTGTTAGTTATTATATGGACTAATGAATACAGCTTAGTTTATAATCAAGGCTGAATCATGGTAGCTTCTCATTATGCATTTTCATTTGATGGATATTGAAAATAAAGAAATGATCATGTGAGGACCCTGAGATATTTCTACAGGAAAGGGGTTCTCATAGGTCAATCTGGCAGTGTGCATCAGAGGCGGAAAATGAACATACTCTTTGGTCATAAATTATAATTCTTAGAATTTATCCCAAGGAAATTAATAAGGGCATATGCACACATTTAATATTCATTATAACCATATTAATAAACAATGAACATATTAAATGTGTATTTACGGGGGTTACTAAATATATGAGTATATATGGTGGACTTCTACAAGGCTGTTAAAGAAGACTGATGTTGTTCAAAGTTGTTCACTAGCTATTTCTAAGTGAAATAGTTAAGAAATCAAACTACATATAAGATTATCTCATTTCAATATATATATTATGTGTCCGTGTGTGTGTTTAAAATATGCACCAGAGTATTAAGCAGGTATCATTTGGGGATGGGAGATAATGTGACTGGTTTTTATGTTCTTTTTGTTCAAATAAATAATCTGATTTCTCTCCTAGATATATGATGAGCTAGGAGAGTGAAATTATTTTAAAGGTTTGGAAGGCACCATCCTGTCATAGATACTTCTTGGGAAGGGTGTGAAGAGGGAAAGGCCACAGAGAGACAGGTTGCTATCCCACCCACTTCTGGAAAGTCCCATCAGAGCCAGCCGGCCTAGCTGGGACAAGGTTTGAGGAAGCAGGGAGGGCCTGATGTTTTTACCTGTCCTTAAACTGCAGCACAGACGTGGCCACACCCATTGCTGACGCAGCTCTCCCCTACGTCACAATCCCAGTCCCCGCTGCAGAGCTCAATGCAGGTGCCTGGATTAGAACAGACCAGCTGAAAACCACCCTGCTTTAAGCACAAGTATGAGAGAGGACAGCCCTTGACCGATTGAAAGAATCCGTTCCATTTTTGTCTTCCAGTTGAATAAAAAGGGAATTTGTAAATAGTTACTCACAGAACAACAGTCATTAACATCTTGTATATTACAGTTTAAAATGATGCATTCACATGACCACAATAAAGTAAGATCCACTTTAATGAAGAGCGTAACTGTGTTTGCAGAAGAGAAGTACAAAGAAGTCCCCTCAGATGTCTCCACTTCCCTACTCTGCAGGGAAATGGGCAGAAAAGAGGAGACTCACATCTACCAAATGCCATCAGTGGTGCCTTGCAGTCACCCTGTGCAGTGAGTCTGACTACTCTCGCCTTACAGGTGTGGCAGCTGGGGTGCACAGAGGTGAATTGCCCACTAGTAGGTACAGAAGTGGAATTCAGCCAACACCTGCCTGGCCCCTGGGCCAAGCTCCCTCTGCCATCCCACATGGTGAAGTAGATCTTGACATGATGAGCACATCTCCAAATTTCAAGGAGTTACTCCTGGCCTGAGTGGAGCCCCACCCCCAGGTTCCCAGAACCTCAGAGTTAGCCTTTGAGAACCAATGAAGTAGGTCCAAGAAGCTGGTGAAGACCCTACAGAAGTTTCTAGGTAAATGTATGCAGAGCTCTGGATGAATACGTGCTGTGGTTTTGCTTCTGCTCAGCTATTATCATGAGTTTCTCTACCTGTTTCTGTGTCTAGACTTCTTTGGGCCTTTGTTTCCTCATGGGTAAAATGGAGCTCTTGGATTGAGCAGGGAATATGAAGTTCATTTTCTAGTGTCAGTCCTGATCCATAAAGGTGACTCTCTGGGGGCATCTGGGTGGCTCAGTGGGTTAAGCCTCTGCCTTCGGCTCAGGTCGTGATCTCGGGGTCCTGGGATCGAGCCCCACATCGGGCTCTCTGCTCAACAGGGAGCCTGCTTCCCCCACTCTCTCTGCCTGCCTCTCTGCCTACTTGTGATTTCGCTCTGTCAAATAAAAAAAAAAAAAAAGATGACTCTCTGATGCTGTGTTGAGAGGGCTGGCACCACCTGCTGAGAGGGCTGGGGCTGGCACCAAGCACGAGGCTCGGAAGGAAGATAATGCTGTTTAGCACTGTAAGACTGTAAGAATGGGCCCGGTGGGGTGTCTGCCATATACTTGCAGCCCTCAGAGAAAGTCAGTGCGATCCCTCCACGCTTCTATCCACTGTTGTTGATTTATGGTGAGAAGGTTTAAGACTTTGTCTCCACTCATAGCTGTTTGGTCATTCAGTAAATCTGTTGATTTCTTACAAGGTGCAAAGCATAGAGCTAAGTTATTCAGAAAATATAAAGATATAGAGTCATTACCTTAAAGCAGCATAGAGTCTAACGATGGAGGTAAGTAAGTCTTGTGTTGAAGGCACAAGAAACAAGGCAGTGTGGACAAGTGTCCTGAGAAGAGGTATATCCAAAGGAAAAGGGGTTCAGAGGAGAGAGGACATCACTTCCAGTTAGATTGACTAGAAAAGGTGAGTCTTGAAGTAGAGGAATCTTTTAAAGGCAGAATTGAGGGGGGTGGTAGAGTCTGATGGAAGAGAAGAGAATTACTGGTAAGAGTTCACAAGGGGAGAAATGTACTGGGCCTGGCATAGGAAGAGGCATGCAAGGCTCCAGGAGCACAAAGTTTAAGGGGCACTTGCACAGCCCTGAGAGTGAACATCTCCTTAAATACGGCACCCTGGGTGCCTCTTCTCCTCACTCCTTGGCTGAAATACAAGGAATACGGGAAGACTGGCAAATAAATGCAAGGCTTGGGAAGTAAAAGGGGGCAATTGGAAGTCAGGCAGGAAAAGTAGGTGGGGGGTAAAGTTATGGGGCCAGATCTTGAGGACCTGAGGAGTTTGGGTTTCACTTGCTAGACCAAGGGAGGGATAGAATTGTAGTTCACTTAAGAAAATTATTGTGGGGGCGCCTGGGTGGCTCAGTGGGTTAAGCCGCTGCCTTCGGCTCAGGTCATGATCTCAGGGTCCTGGGATCGAGTCCCGCATTGGGCTCTCTGCTCAGCGGGGAGCCTGCTTCCCTCTCTCTCTGCCTGCCTCTCCATCTACTTGTGATCTCTCTCTGTCAAGTAAATAAATAAAATCTTAAAAAAAAAAAAGAAAATTATTGTGGCATGAGGGTATAGAATTGACCAGGGTTCCGTGAGTAAGCAAACCTCAGAAGCAATCCAGGGTCAGGAAGTGCTGTCAGGAAACCACACGGCACTGTCCCAAGCAAGGGGTAGTCAGAGCCGGATGGGCCATGTGGCAATGGGGAGTGGCAAGGAAGGAGCACACATAAGAGACAATTTCAAAGAATGGACGATATTTGGCAACTGGTTTAATGTGGGAGAGGACAGCATAGCAGAGAGAGGATTAAGAGCTGAAGCCAAGAATCTTTAGGGAGAAGTAAGAGCTCCAGTGACGATAATCCAGGAGAGAAGAAAAATCTGAGGACTGTTGGAGTGGCAAACAACGCCGAGTGCTGCAGAGGTTACAGACTTTTGCTGCTGAGGAGGTTCAAGAGATGTGTCAGCAGATCCTGGGAGCAAAGTTTCTGGAGACTGACGGGGACAGGAATGGCGATTGCCTTTAGGAGGCAAAGGAAGGAGTTGTGGGGAAGTTCGGGGAGAGAGTTAAGATTGCTCCTTTGAGAATGTTGGGGGTAAAAGGAAAAGCAGAGATTAAGATGATTCCCATAGAGCATAATCAGGAAACTATGTTCTCTTGTGACCTGATCTATTTGTAGCAAGAGACCAAGAAACCCATGGGGGAGAGAGATGCTGGGGAAGATGGCGGGGGGCTGATGGGGCAGCAAGAGGGAAGAGTGGAGAGTCCAGTGGGAAGGAAGACCCAAGGAAAGGAGGAGGGAAGAGTGGAGGCAGAAGGAGAGAGGTGCTGCAGTCAAGGTGGCTCCTGGACTAGAAGATCTGTCCTTCCTGCCTTCCTTCCCCCCACCCCCACCCCCACCCCCACCCCCAGCGCACACCAGTCCCTGCCGGCCCACTTTCCAGCTCCCTCATGCAGAGAAAGGGCTGCCTTTTGCCTAGATTTACCCAGAAGTTGCAGTGGTCTCACCGCAGCCTGGAGCTCCTGTACCTCCGAGCTGAGGGTGAGAAGCATCACCAGGAGGAGAAAACCCCCCAACTTCATGTTGCTGTCGGAAGTCTTCGGTAAAAATGCAGCAAGGCTGAGGACAGCTGCAATTTATGCTCTCCCGCTCACTGAGCTAGAACGCAAGCCCAGGGGTGGGACTAGGCGCGTAAGAGGCTGAGCCCTGCCCTGAAACTACGTCTGAAGAACTCCCACCCGGTAGGTCTTCTGAGGAAGGCCTTGTTGCCCAAGCCAGTCCGAGCCAAAGGAACGCCCTCCTCTGGCAGATGAGTAAGACTCTCCCAAAGCAGGAAAGCCGTGAGTGACAGAGAAAAGGGTGGAGTGGGGTGTGGGGGGGCACTAACTTTTATTATGTACTTGATCCACGTGTTCCTTTTGCAACACAAGCAAATGTCTCCTCTGGGCCAGGCACCTGCTAGGCACAGATACAGCCTTATAGAAATTCCAACCTAGGAACTGGGCATTAGCCAGGGCGTAGCCCCCTGTCTCACTTCTCTGCGCCCTGCTCTGGGCCCTAGATCTCTGGTATTGAGGACACGGAGAGTCAGGAGAGCCAGCAGGGGTGCTCCTAGGTCACCTGCTGCTGGGAAGGAGTCCCCCCCCCCCCGCCCCCTTAGTCTCCTGTCTTGGTCTGATTTAGGCGGTTGCGGGGGTCTTTGCCTATATGAACTACATCCTTTTACGGCCTAGAGTTTCACTGCATCTTGCCCACCTTCTTTTCTGAGAACCCTAACTCTCAACATACATGCTAGATTCTTCCAGAATGTTTCTCATCAGGCAGCACAGGGGTGGGAGGGCGGGGGCAGGGTGGCTGCTGTAACCAGCCAGCTCCGGGGGGGCGGGGGGTGGGGGTGGGAGAGAGATTTCATTTCCTCCTTCTCCTAAGCACTCCTGAGCTAGAGGGATGATTTCCTGAAACCTATACTCCCATTGGTTTTTTGGAAGAATACACCCTCCCTCCCTCCCTCCCTCCCCAGAGGCAGTGGGGGCAGAGGAAGGAATGCGTAACTTCTGGCCTTGAGCATCCTGTCCCATAAGATGTCTTATTGGTAACATGGGATAAGGATGACTGGGCTACTTGGGAATGGTAGGACCAGTTTGCAGATTCTTAGACCTCCGGGGAGAGGGCTGACTTCTCTTTGGAAAGTAGAGTCCTTGACTTTTCACCAAGGGTCCTGCTTCCTAATTCTAGGGCTATGGAAAGAGACCCTCCCTATCATGCTTCCTTTGTCACAGTTCCTGAAATGCCACCAGTGAGAAGTCCTTTGGAAAAACACCTGACATCATAAACTGCTAGTACCCCCGGGTAGGTTAAGGGGCCAGTTAGAGGCTATTCATAAAGCAATTTCGCATACTGCTTCAACTCGATCCTACCTATCCCAGTGCTGAGGTCGGTTGGTGCCCAATTTCTGTAACAGAGTCAGAGCCAGACAGAGATATTTGAGAGATCCTAAACACTGAAAAAATGATAGTGATGTTCTCCCCCATGTAATTCCAAATTTTAAAAAAAATGTTTCAACTGGAAATAAAAATCTATTTTGAAATAATTTTGAAATTTTAACAAAACTCAAAGGTGTGTTGAAATTAAAATTAGTTTCTTTTTAGATGTTCTTTTTTCCTGATTTTATTTTGGGGGCCCTGTTTTGCCAGTGTCCTAAACACAGGCTTTGTTTGTCCCTGGGGTCACTCAGAGCCAAGCAGGGCCTTCAGAGCCTTGGCAATGGGGTCCAAGCCTGTCTCCCTTCCTCTTGGCCCTGGCCCTCTGGGCTGCTTTGATTGCTGCCCCTTGCCTGGTACATCACACTCCTGCTCAAGCTTTTCCTTGAGCTTGGAACACCTTTTCCCTTTCTTTCCCCACCACATCTCACCAGGCTCAGCACAAACCTCACTGCCAAAACCCTCCTCAACCTCCACTCCCAGGAGAGGTAACTTTATACTTGTTTGGTCATAGCACTTTGTACATTATATTTACAATTATCTATTATTATTTTTACATTTCTCTCCTGAGAATATCCTGATGGTGAGGATGAGGGAGTGGTCTTATGTATCTTTTGTCTTCCAGTGATAAGCATTTGCTGAGTTCAGTAATTATTAGATGAACCCATAATACAGGCAGTGATAAATGAATGGGAGTTTTGGTTAAAGGATGAGGACAGAGAGAAGAGCGGGAAAGCAGAAGGGGTTTTGGAGCATGTGATGGAGAATGGGTCTGAACAGGACACGTAATGCATCCTTTAGTTGCCAGAATGGAAGTCCCATAAAGGCACCAACAGCAGGAAGGGCACGGTGTTGAAGCTGGATAAACTTCCATTTGAATCCTTCCATGTGGCCATCTCCTGGGTGTGTGCGTGGGCAAATATTAACGAATGAAAAAACTGCATTCAGTTCTTGGAAAAAGCCTTATTGATCTCTGACTGTGTCCCATGCTGGGTACTAAATTCTGGGTACTAAATGCTGGGTACTAAATGGGGTGTGAGCAAGGTGGACTTCCTCTTACAGAGGAGGAGGTAAACATTCTACAGCACCCCGGCTGGTATGAAACAACGAAAATAGTCTGTTCATAGAAGCGAATTTTAAGCCAATGTCATCTGGCTTCCCCAGGCCTACGAAGGGGAGTGCCATTTGCATTTAAACTTGACTGTGCTGGGTTGCCTGGGTGGCTCAGTGGGTTGGGCCTCTGCCTTCGGCTCGGGTCGTGATCTCGGGGTCCTGGGATCGAGCCCCGCATTGGGCTCTCTGCTCGGCGGGGAGCCTGCTTCCTCCTCTCTCTCTCTGCCTGCCTCCCTGCCTACTTGTGATCTCTCTCTCTCTCCCTCTCTCTCTCTCTCTGTCAAATAAATAAACAAAATCTTAAAAAAAAAACAAAAAACAAAAATCTTGACTGTGCTGCCACTCTGCCACACCCCCGCCCAAAAAAACCAGCAACCTTCAAAGGGTTCCCCAGTTACGGTTCTTCCTGTTTCTCAAACTATAGGATGGAGGAAATGTGACCATTCCAGAACCCTAAGTTCAAAATCAATCCAAAAAGGCTAGATTTTCTCAGTTGCAAATTTGGAATGCTGCAGGAGAGAAATGGATCGTCTGATTGCTGATAATATAAACAAAGTTGCTGAGGGCCCTGGTGTGTGTTTAGGGGGGGATGTTCAGGGAGCCATTGTAAGCCACAAGTCCCCGCACGTGGTTTCCAACACAGACAGGCACTATTACTGCCATTTTACAGAGGAGGAAATGGAATCTTGGAGAGGTTTAGTAATATACCAAAATAACATGGCAGAACTAAGATCAAACTCCAAAGACTGTACTTAACTGGGACACATTTCTGTCAGGCTCAGTCCAACTGCCTAGAAGATAACTTTGACTTCTCTCTGGGACACAGATAAATAGGTTTGTGAGGACACAGCAACAGGCCTGGTGCTAAGATTTCATACACAGAACACAACCACTTTGGGCTAAGCTGTTTGCTACAGAGGATTCTGATGCCCATTCAGGTTAAAGGTAGGACTCACCCACATAGGCGTCACTGTGGGGGCGCCTGGGTGGCTCAGTGGGTTAAGCATCTGCCTTCAGCTCAGGTCTTGCTCTCAGGGTCCTGGGATGGAGCCCTGCATCAGGCTCCTTGTTCAGCTGGGAGTCTGCTCGCTTGCTCACTCTCTCTCTCTCTCTCCCCCTTAACCCCCCCGCCCAACTGCACATTCTTTCTCATTCAAATAAATACACAAAATCTAAAAAAAAAAAAAGAAAAAGAAAAAAACCTGTCACTGTGATTTTAAGAGAGTTGAGGTACAGCAATAGGGTCCTTATTTTTGGCTGTTCACTAAGACCAATGCAAGCACTGCCCAGCGCTTAAGACTGAGGACTCTGGGGTGTGACAGATCCAGTTTGCCTCTGGCTCTGCTGCTTGGCAGCTGTGTACCTTGTGAAAATTAATTGCTCTTTCTGAGCCTCACTTCCTCATCTGTAAAGTGGGCGTTTTAATTCCTACTGCATCGGCCTGTTGGGCAGATTAAATGAACACATATGGACACATATCTATTCCTGGAAGAGTCCTCAAAACAACAAAAAAAGCAGCTGTTATTATCATTAATTTCTATGAAAGGGAATGTATGTCTTTCTCTTCCCGATAGCAGGGCACGTACAGACAGCCCGTGCAAAAATGTATCAGTTCCCCAAGGAAATATCACAAGAGAAAGGGGAATCAGAACCTACCCATATTTTATTCTACTGGGAATTATCAGCTGAACCATCAACGCCATGAAGTTGTCAGCTCAACAACTTTATGTGGGTTCAGGATTCCCATCTGAAGGTCAGGAAACCTAGCATGGAACCAAGTTTTCCCTAACGAGGGTCAATGAAGTCAATCCAATACCATTTCTCCTCAAAGTGCTAAAGAGCACAGCAATCATCTAGAAGGGATTGTCCTCATTCAAGAGTCCCTGCTCCAAACAAAAACTACTTACCAGCAATGCTTCGCGAACACTGACCTGCTCCAAATCCCAGCTCTGCCTCTCCCTGCGTTCTTCAATTGGAGCATGAGACTGAGGGTGAGGTCATCTGGAGAGGATAACATCTGGTCCCCAGGAGAATATTAAGCATGTGTCCTCCTGCCTAGACCTCTGTGCTGTGTCAAATCTTGATCACGTAACAGGCAGGAATCTGCACTCAGGAGCCTAGCCACCTGGGTCAGATCCCAACTCCATAGCTGTGCGACCAACCGTGGACAAGTTACTCAACCCCTGGGAGGCTCAGTTTATAAGAATACCTGCCCCACAGTGTCAGGGGTGAGAATGCAACGAGATAATTATGTTCATAATTCAGCACCACGTCTGAAAGACGGCAAGCACCCCCATAATGGTTGCTGTTTCCAGGATCCGTGATAGTATTATTCAAAAAGGAATTCTTGCTTATAACTGAGTGTACCCAGATTTAAGCCTCAGACTGTGTGACCTTGGATAAGTCATGCTGTTGTTGTGGGACGCAAGGGTCCTCATTGCTAAGAGCTGTTGCTAGAGCAGGAAGCCCCCCCCCCCCCAGTTTGAAAACCCACTGATGTGAGCACTTCTGCTTTACACAGACAGTGGCGTATGCTTCTCCTTTAAATGAAGTGAGTTCTGTATTACCGGTGCTCTTGAGAATGCCAGAGCAGAAGAGGCCCATGGGAAGGGGCTCTGGAAAAGAGGACAGGTACTGAGATGCCACCCTGGGCTTCCTCTTCAGATACAGTGTCTTGTGCCCCTGCCTTCCCCACTCTCTTCCCTCCTGCTCATCGTTGTATCATCCTTCTATCCAGCTCCTCGTCCTAACACAGGCAAGTGGTGGCTGACGGACCTGCCAACCCCCTCACCAGTTTGGAGGGCAGCCCCTGCAGCTCTATGTGGAGAGTGGGGAGGGCTGCAAGGAGGAGGACACCCCGATGCCACGTTGCTGTATGGAGTTTCCTTGGGTGACAGTGCAGATGGGCAGAGATGACCTGACATTCATGCACTTCTGGCGACTGAGCTGGGCCAGGGTGTGGGACCTGGGTGGAGGCAAGGGTATTTGGAAGCTTAAACCCTGATATGGGCAGCTGACCTTTCTGGATTATACAGATCCGTGTTTAATATTGAATAATGGCGTATCTTCAAATAAGCTCTCTGAGGCCAAGTAAAATAGTTTCTTCTGCCTAATAATCAAGACTGCTGAAGAACAGAGGCCACTATTCTTCTGAGTTTTATTTATTTAAGTAAATAAACTATACCCCACGTGAGGCTGGAACTCATGACCCAAGAGCATGAGTGGCATGTATCCTCTTCCGACTGAGCCAGCCAGGTGCCCCAGAACAGAGGCCACTTTGAATGGCGGAGGGAAAGGGGATGAGCACCTCTGTGTGCCAGATTTTACAAACATACACATATATAAATTGGATCTTATAGATACATATTTTTAAGTAGTATATATAAATTGATCTTTAAACTGGTAGATATGTGTATGCTATCTCCATCCCCTTTAAAAGCAAAAAGTACTCTCAGAGTTTATCTCCAATACACACATGGAGAGAAGTCACTCCCCACTCACTTCCTAATGATTCAGGTCCTCCTGATCGAAATCCCAAGCTCTCTTCTCCACACACACACACAGAGTTCACACCTTTTCCTTACACATTCCCATTCACTAGATTCTAGATCCAAATATTACTATTGCAGGGCTTAGAATCTGGTCTAGGAGTGGGGACTGGCAACCTCTCACTTCTCCCCCAGTCTCTGCAAAGCTACTTAGAATTCCTCATCCGGTCACGCTGCCCAAAATGCTAACAAGTAGAGATTTCCTTGGGTAAATAAGCCTCAAGCCACATTCAGGCACAAGAAAAAACGCCATACCTGAGTATCACAACTTTTTCCCTCCTTCCACCTTATATAGAATCCTCGAGGTTTCTCTCTCTCTCTCTCTCTCTTTCTTTCTTTTTTAATTTTTTGAGCCTTCTTTTTATTACATCTTCTCAGAAACACTGACCTGGCTTTTATGTAGAAGTTTTCAGTCTTCCTTTTGCAAAGCTGTTTGGAAGAACACTCATCTTGCAAGGGGGGCTCTGTGGAAGGTCTGAGTACTATGCAGCCTTGGCCACAGTCAGCGAGGTCAGGCTCCCTAGGGGTAGCAGGCGGACCCATGTCTCCTTCTTGAGAACGTACATTACAGTTCCCAGCTTCCCCCGCAGTGAGCTATGGCCATGTGACTGAGTTCTAGGCAACCCAATGTGAGCAGAAGTGACAAGCACCACTTCTGGGGAGAGGCCCCTGATCACCCCCTCCCCACCACATGCAACCCTGCATTCCTCCCTTCCACCTGCTAGCCTGAAGCACACAGACAAATAATTCTAGGAGCCAAGTACTGAAATTGGTGAGTCAAGATGGAAGGCGCCTGGTCCTCAAATTACCAGCTGGAAAAAAGCTGTCTGCTGTTCAAGATGACACATTCTGGATTTCACAGCAGGAAGGAGTGACCCTCAACTGAGTGAAGCCAGTTAAGACTTGGGGTTTATCTGTTGTTGCAGCTAATTAATGCAATGTGAATTCTAAGTAGTCACACACACCCCTTTCGACAAGTGAGTTTGATCTTCTCTCCAGCCTCTCCTGCTCCCAACTCCTCTCCCCCTACTCACACTGCATTCCTAAATGGAGAGGCTGGCCACTTTTTGAGATTTCTGATTTTCTGAAGTCCCTATTGATATTTCATGAATAGTATTGGTGGTGCGGCTATAATGGAACACTACGTTCTTATTGCCTTTAAGGAGTACCAGCCCAGGCTGCCATTCAGATGTAATTTCATTTCTTCCTACAGGCTGGGGGTGCTTGAGGACTTTGGGGTGATACTATTGTACAGTGTATTGGTGTAGTGGAGGGAATATTTGTGAACCCTGGGATTTCGGGAGACTGAGAAAGTGAAGCTCAATGAAGAAGAAAAAAAAGACACACTTTAGAGTGGGATCAGCTTGAACTAGGCACAGATTGCCAGATCATCAGTGACTTTCCATAGCACAGATCCCAGCAGCTGCTTCCCTGGGCAGTGTCAGGTGACATTTAAACCTCGGGGACATTGCAAGCCCCTGTCAGGGGAGAGGGGACTATTGTCACAACCCACTTTACAGGTCCCTCTTCATCTCTCAGTTTCCAGAGGGATCCAAGACCCATAGCCAGTATTTTAGGGACTGTCTAATTAACTTGGCAGAGAAAGGCTGCATAATCAATTCAGGTCTTTAAAGCTGTTAGTCTCCTTTTAATCAAGATCCTGTAACAAGTCACTAAACAAGTGTTCGGAAACCCTCCAGTGTCTGTTCCTAAGGCCCTAATACTCTCAGCGCTTCCCATGTTGGGAGAGTAGCGAGTACATTCGTTGACTACAATGAAATTGACAGATAATGCACATCCTAATTTTTCTTTTTGGAGGTAGTGTAGTATAGGAAAAAAGAGGGGGTTTGGGAGCCCCTCAGATCTGGATCTAAAAGTGGGCTCTGCCACATCGTAGTAATAATCGACTACATCCTTGGCAATTAATCTCGGAGGCTTCTTCCTCACAGATGAGAAGCTCAGATCATTCCATTCATGGGTCTATTTTTTTGTTTGTTTGTTTTAAAGATTTTATCTATTTATTTGACAGACAGAGGTCACAAGTAGTCAGAGAGGTAGGCAGAGAGAGAGGAGGAAGCAGGTTCCCTGAGGAGCGGAGAACCTGATGCGGGGCTGGATCCCAGGACCCTGGGATCATGACCTGAGCCAAAGGCAGAGGCTTAACCCACTGAGCCACCCAGGTGCCCCTCATGGGATTATTTGTAAGGATAAGGAAATAATGTAGAGAAAATATCTAACACCTCATAACATCGTATATAGAAGATTTTCCTTCTCCTCTAAATGCATTCCTTATCCTCACCTGGGTTTCAAAATCCCAAAGCTCAGAGTTCATCTTTACAATCTGTGTGGAGCAGTGGAATGGTGAACAGGACCGCAGTGCAGCTGTTGCTACCTTGGCATGCTCCTCCAGACTACTAACGCATCCCTGAGCCACTCTACTAGCTCCCGAGATCATTCACTTTGGGGTGCGCTGGCTTCCTGTTCCTGGTACTCTGCTCGGGGGCCCTCAGGGGCTCCAGGCTACGTGCGTGGCCTGAAGATTCTCTGGCAGACCAGCAACTGCCAGCCAGGGTGGGGTAAGGACTGGGAGTGAATGACCTGTGTGCTTCACACCAGCACAGATGCATGTCTGGGTGTGAGACAGAGGCTAACTCATTCATACCCATGTTCTTTCCAGCCCTTGATGAGGAACGACGTAGTAACTTAATGATATTTCCTTTTCGTTTTAAGACTATTTCCAGCTGTTCAAGGTTCGCAAATACTTCTCTTTTTTTTTTTTGAAGATTTTATTTATTTATTTGAGAGAGAGAGATTACAAGGAGGCAGAGAGGCAGGTAGAGAGGGGGGAGGGGTGGAAGCAGGCTCCCCGCTGAGCAGAGAGCCCCATGTGGGGCTCAATCCCAGGACCCTGAGATCATGACCTGAGCTGAAGGCAGAGGCCTAACCCACTGAGCCACTCAGGTGCCCCAAGGTTTGCAAATACTTCTAAAGCAAGATCTTATTTATCTGTCTTCATAGTCTTCTAGACCTGGGAGACTGGACACCTTTTCTAATTTTCACAGGGGCTAAAGCTGGCCCCACCTGCAGCCCCCTTCTCTCTCTCGGTCTCTCTCTCTCTCTCTGTGGGTGTGGTGGGCCTGACACCCATTGTCTGGGTAGGGCTAAGTCTCTAGCTGCACTAGGACATGAAAGCAGGACTTGCTGCTCTTACCGTGGTCTTGAGCTGGTGAGTGCACATGGCTGCATTGGCCACTGACACAAGGCTGTTCTAATTGCAGTCCCAGGGTCCTCAGCACTGTTCCACACAGAGACCTGCCACTGGAAAACGAGAACTATGAAGCCTGGTAGGAGAGCAGGGGAAGGCTGTGAGGGGGCTTATGGGTTTTAAATTTTTGTTCAGTTCAAAATATCCAGATAGCTACATAGTTTGCACTATTATAAAACTAATACATTTTCATTTTTTATAAAAAGATTTTAGTTATCCATTTATTTATTTATCGGGGAGAGAGAGAGAGAGCGTGCGCACAAGCAAGGGGAGCAGCAGGCAGAAGGAGAAGCAGGTTCCCCACTGAGAAAGGAACCCATGTGGGACTTGATCCCAGGACCCTGAAATAATGACCTGAGCTGAACACAGATGCTTAACCAACTAAACTACCCAGGCATCCCTACATTTTCATTTTTAAAAGGCAAAACCCACTCAACTATATAAAGAAAAGGTCAGTTTCCCTTCCCCCCCAACCCATCAAGCCCACTTCCTGGGAGGTATCTACTGTTGCTTGTGGCTCCTTCCAGAATTTTCTCTCTGTTTTTATAAATATAAACACAAGCCCATCAATAACACACATATACACGCACATAAAATGTTACTAGACATTTGTTTACTAAATTACAAATATGTAGAGTGAGAATACACATTTTTTTTGGTGTTGAAGGATGTCTTCATTTAGGCATTTACAATATACGTCAAAAGCTTTCAAATGTACAATTGGGCATGTCACTTTTAAGAATTTATCCTAAAGAAATATGATTTCAGGGCACCTGCGTGGCTCAGTCATTAAGTGTCTGTCTTCGGCTCAGGTCATGATCCTGGGGTCCTGGGATGGAACCCAGAGTGAGGATCCCTGCTTAGTGGGGAGTCTGCTTCTCTCTCTACGTTTCCCCCTGTTGATGCTCTCTATCTTACTCTCTCTCAAATAAACAAATAAGCAATCTTAAAAAAAAGAAACATGATTTCACTCAAGGATATTTATCTCGTACTTGTTACTGAACATCAACCCCAAATGACAGATCTTCTAAGTATAACAGGACAAGGTGTGGAAAATATGGCATATCTATATATCGGAAAACAATAAAGCCTTATTAAAACATGTGGTAGAACTGTGTTTACTGATTAGGGCTGATATATGACATCACATTTGTAAAAATCATATACACATGCTCATTTTCTAAATTTTTGTTGGTTTGTATGTTTATTTCTATTACTGTAAGATCTTTAAGGACACAGACCTCTCCTTAATTTTTCTTCCAGCACTTAGCACAATAAGAGGCATGCAGTAACCACAAAATAAATCTCTATCCATTGTGAAAACTGCAAAAGTGTGTGTGTATGCATGCACATGCGAATTATGGAAACATTTATTTAAATGTTAACGTGGTTATCAGGTGGTGGGATGATGGACAATTTCTCTTTTTTATTAGTAGCACTTCTGTATGAGCATGCATTACTTGGATAATAAAGTAAGAAAAGAAGTTCCTGTGCTCAGAAAGTAGAGACACAGGGGGCCATGTCATTCTTTTCTCTCAGGAATGACAAGCCTGAAAGCAGAGACCATAGGTATTAACCACCCAAGGAAGGGATCTGTGGACAGAGCTAAGTAAGTCTCCCTGGGTTCTGTGGGATTTGGGGATCTGGGCGGTGTTGGGGGCTTTTACCTGGTTCCTGGGCTGGGGAGCCGATTTGATGACACCCCCTCCTGACAGATTGTCCTCTAGCCCTCACAGTCTTGGTCGCCTTGGCAGAGAACCACACAGACTCCTGACATTAGGAAAGACCCAGTGAGTGCAAAGAAGGCTCAGGTGGGGGTATCTGGACGCAGGCCTGCTTCTATGTGGTACATAGTACATAACGGAATAGGACGTGAAACAGGACATAATTTGAAAATAAGTCTAAATTGGCATATTTTTAGAAGGAATTGAAATAATATTTACCCAACCATGAAAGGTGATTATCTCAAGACCATTCGACTATAAACAGATATATCCCTTTCGGTTTAGTTCTCTGACATTTTAGCTTTTGCAAGAAAAGTGTAACTTTAATAAAGAAAAAAACCCCAAAATTTAAAAATGGAGAAAATTCAGAGAAATAAGCATCAGGTTTTTGGCCAATGCTGTCGATCAGCAGGAGAACAGGAGAAGATGGATTCCGTGCTCACCAAGCCTTTCCTGTGCATGCCAATTGTGCAACAACAGAGGTATTGGGGGGCATAGAATTTCCATTTAAGACACAAGGACATAGGAGTTCAGAGAACACAACTGACTTGCCCACAGTCAGGACTTATGAGCGGTGGTGCTGGGGTTGGAACCCAGGTGGCCCTGGGCTTCAAGTTCATTTTGACTAGAGACCTTCTCTGTGATTCCCCAGCTCACACATGCCCATGTGGATTCAGGTATGCCCTCGGATTGGTTCTGCCATGGCTGTATATGTCTGAGGGCCCAGTGTGACTTTTGGGAGGCACAATGAGCTTTTTTTCCAGGGAGGGGGAAGAGTGAGCCTTCAGGACAGGAACTCACAAGCACTTGAGGGATCATGCCATTCCCAACCTCCCAGGCATCTGTTGCCTTCATGATTCCCACCGCTGCACCTACAAAGATGGCGTCCTCCCTCCTGGGTGTTCAGCATGGCATTCTCCGCGGTGTGGTTCTCAGGGCTCCCTCTCACCAGGGAAACGGTGCTACTGCTCAGTCTCCCAAGCCCTGGTGCCTCCTGAGATCTCTTGTGGTTTGTGACTCTGTCCCAGATGCATTGGCCACAGCCAACAAAGGTGTGTTCCAGGGGCTGAAGTCCAATATATGGCAGACTCCATTGCTTTCTCTTCCATTCCTCGGGGTCAGTGGGAAAACGTACCACATCCTTAGAATGGCAGTGTACAAGGCTAATTTGAGCAGAAGTCACCCTGTATCACCCATGCTGTAAAACCAAGCACCGTGACAAAGCTATTAAAGTCACCAGGTCTAGGATGAGATCCCTCTGACAGCCTAGCCACAGCTGAAGCCCCATCCCTGGCAGCGAGTCCAGTCATGTGCTTCAGGGCTCAAGTGACCATTGAAACCAGGATCCTTTGGGTTCAAAGTAACGTCTCCTGTTCAAGTGACTTGGCTGACTTTGCTGTTTGTACTTTTAGTCACATATCAGGATCCAGACCTTACTTATTAACAGCTTACAGATTAGGAAACCATATTGAACAGGAAAGGAAATCCTGCAGAGGGGGCAAAGGTTTGGTCTGGGGCACTGATTGATGGCAAAGTTGGGGGGACGGGGAGGGTGTAGCTTGTCCAGGGACTTCTCAAAACGTTCTGATGCAGCTGTGCAGAGAATTGTGCAGAAAGGTGGCTAGGGAAATAAGAGTAGGGTGCCCCCAAAAGAGTGAGCCAAACTAAAGAGAATGCGCAATCAAAGCCTTTCTAGCGGGGCTGGGAGTGGGGCCACCCTGCTTTGCACCCCAGCGGTGAAGCTCTAGAGGGAAGTTATGTTAAACGCCTTCCGCCTGCAGGGGGAGCCAACACCCGTGACTGTCCACCCGCGGGGACACCGGCATCTTGGCTTTGGGAAACCGGGCTAACGTGGGTGCAAGCTCGCCCCCGGTGAGCCTGGCTGTAAAAGCCTGGGGGTGGAGGGGAGGAATGTCGGGGAGCGGTCAGGCCCGACCGGAGGGGAGGTCAGGCTCTAGGTTTCCCGCTCCAGGTTCATGGCTAGCAGATGGTCTAACCCTGCATGACATATTCTCTGGTCTGCAAGAACTTTCGGCGAAGGAGCTCCTCTCCTCCTGTACCATCCCCCAAGAGAAAGAAATCATCTCTGCCATGATTCTGTCAGCTGAGCCAGAGGACAGACTGGCTTCCCAAAGTGTCTGTTTTGTCTCCAGGGTAGTTTCCTTGTTTGGAATGTGGAGGTTCTTACACAAAGAAAACCCAGTAACTGGAAAGTGGGGATTGAGCCCTAGCTGAGAGTCCCATCTGCCCCTTTCCAGGTTTTTGTTTCATTTCCTTCTTCTGCACAACGTGAATTAAATTTGCCTCCTTTTGGGGAAAAAGAAGGGGAAGAGAAGGGGACCCTAAGACTCTTCCCGTTCACCCCAGTGCCCCCCGAGTCCCACCACAGAGTGGCCCACACCTTGGCAGTCACGGGTTTCTTGGGCACTTATGCTTCACTAGACACTTATTCCAGACTCAGACGTTTCATTCAATCCTCCCAAAATGCTGTCACACAGATCCACTTTCTGGGTTTCACTGATGAGGCAATGGAGGATCATAAAAACTAAATATGCTTCCTCCATGTCAGGACAATGTGTTGAAATCAAGTCGAAACCTCATGTGATGTTACCATGTTTTCTGTTGCCTCATTCTTTTCCCTATTGTTCCTTTTCCTTACAAAGGATCCGTGAGGGCCAGGGCCAAATACATTAAGACGTTAGCTCCTGGAGTCCCCACCACATCGCTCTGAGGTGGGCGTCACCCCATTCTGCAGGTGAGGAACCTGAGGTGAAGTAACTTGGCCTGAGCCCCACGTGGGGGAGCCTCAGAGGTAGGATGGGAAGGCCCCGGAGCCCCGCGCCTCCCACTTGGTCAAGGGCAGCCCTGGGATAGATCCTGACCCAGCCGCTCACTGTTTTCCCAGCCACCAGCAATTCATGGGTCTCTTAAAAATGAGGAGCCACCATTTCATGTGGGCATCAAAATAAGGAGGGCCACGAATTCTAGCAAGAGTTATCACTGAGACATTGCTTAGAACAGCACCAACAAACCAGACAAACAGAAAAATCCCCACATGGAACGTCCCCTAGAAGGTGACCTGTTGAGGTGATATAGGAGGTTCTAAATGGTGGCATATAATAAAGTCCGTCAACTAAATGAGGAAATGTATTCAATTAATTTATATAATTAAATATATTAAATAAGCGTTCACAGCTGAAGGTACAACAAAACTCAAGTTACAAAAAAGTACTTACTGGATGACTTTGGGGTTAAATATAATAACAAGCATTATTAATACTTATATAAATATGTATAATGCATATATGCTGTGGACATGTTCTTTTTCTGGGTAGCCAAAATGCTGGCAATATGTGTGTGTGTGTGTGTGTGTGTGTGTGTGTGTGTGTGTGTGTGTAGAGAGAGAGAGGTGTCCATCTGTGGTTTCTGCTTTTTTTTCTTAATAAATATTTTATTTATTTATTTGACAGAGGGAGACACAGCTAGAGAGGGAACATAAGCAGAGGGAGTGGGAGAGGGAGAAGCAGGCTTCCTGCTGAGCAGGGAGCCCAATGCAGGGCTCGATCCCAGGACCTTGGGATTGTGACCTGAGCCAAAGGCAGACGCTTAATGACTGAGTTACCCAGGCGCCCTGTTAGTTTCTGATTTTTATATAAGAAGCATTACTTGTGGTGGGGGGAAGAGGAAATGAGGAAAGGTCTTTCAAAGGGGTCTTTAAAAATGAGACTCTGGCACAAGGCCCTGTGGTCCATTTTCCTCCTGGGAGGGCAAGAGTAGAGGGAGAAGCCCCAGGAACACCCAGGGGGGACTGTCCCGTTTCTAAGCAGCAGCCCAGTGTTGGAACGGCCATGCAGGGCTAACCTTGGGCACACCTGATTTGGGGAATGGAGTCGGACTCCTGGTCTTCCCTGCACTGGGGGCTGGGGGAGCAGACCTGGCCCTTCCCGATGCACCGTCTTCCAGCCCTGCCGTCCCAGTGTGTCCTGCATGGGTGCTCACAGATGCCTGCCAGAACAGATTCATCAAAAAGCCTCAGTCTCAGGACCCAGTGCTAGAAAGGGGCCAAGGCCAAGAGTGAGCAGAGCCCTTCCTAAGAGGCAGTGTCTGCAATTTGCCCTTCTAATGAATTACATAATTTATAATGCGCCTACTCTCGCAAAAAAGTCACTATCTCCATAGAATGGACACTTATGGGACACTTTCGCAATGTGCGTGTGCATGACACAATGGAGATGATGTTATTCCGAGAAACTCAAATGCAAATGAGATGTCAGAATTTGTTCAAAATGTTGATCAAGTCCAACTATGCCATTTTAACCATAATTTGGGAAAGTATTTTGGAATGTTTCAATAAAACAGTGATAAAGAGGGGCCCCTGGGTGTTTCAGTCGGTGAAGCATCTGCCTTCAGCTCAGGTCATAATCCTAGAGTCCTGGGATCGAGCCCTGCACTGGGATCCCTGCTTGGCAGATAGCTTGCTTCTCCCTCTCCCAGCTCGTGCTCTCTCTCAAATAAATAAAATCTTAAAAAAAAAAAAATACAAAACTGTTTAACAGCACCACTGGGTCAAAGGGATTCTACAACTACCATGCAGATTGCCTATCCTTTTTCACATGTAACAGTCCTCACGGGCCAGTCTGAACATATACATCAAATGCCTTACAGGTGTGCCAGGCGGCAGATTGAATGGAGGCTTGTCAGTGGATCTACAAACAGAGACCACGGTAATGACAGGAGAGGACCCCAGACATTCTGATTTCTCGCCATCTCAAGAGGGTAATGTTTCCTGTTGATGAAAGCTGTCTTCAGAAATGGGGCATATCTGGCTCCTAAGCTCCCAGGGTTTTTTCTCCCACTACATCCTGAGTTCTTATCATTGTGCCTGTGATCTCACTGGTTTGTCACAAGATTCCTAGGACATAGGGATTCTTAATCCCAATTTATATAAACTGAAGCTCAGGGAGCTTGAGCAATGGACACGAGACCACAGAGCTAGGAAGAGGCAGACATGATATCTGAACCAAGTCTGATTCCTAAAGAAAGATTTGCAAAGAAGCCTCTTCACTACTGCTCCAAGTCTCCATGGAGCCGGCCATCATGTTCACCCTCGAGCCAGAACAATGTAGGTGGCCCCTGGACAGCCATCCTCTAGCTCACACCCTCATGGCCTCCTCAGGATGGGGTTGTGTGTGTCCCCACAAAGGAAGGGAGGGGCGCTGTGGAGGAAGTCCAGCCAGCCAGCCAGAGGAAACCCCACTGGTTCAGAGCTTGCTTACTCCAGCTGGGCCTCTCAGAGAAAAGAAAATAATACACCATATGCAAAGATGCTGGGTTTTCTATTCTTGAAGTTGCTGTGCCCTGAGAATATGAATGAAGAAAGATGCAGAAGTGGGCAAATGGTGGCTCTTTAAAGGTTTTATGCAAAGAGGCAATATAGTGTTGTAGAGAGTGATCTGGTTTTTCAAGTTAAAGAGACCCTTTATTAACAGATCCCATCATCTTTCTGAGCCCCAATTGCCATCTCCATAAAATGAGAATGACACTATGACTTCAAAAAGATGTAATGAGGAATGAAGACATCCATAATTCCATCTCATCTACTCTAACTACGGCGGCCATGTATGGTTTTCTAGGTGGTGCACTCCACAATTATATCTGGTGACTGTAAACAGGATTGTAATCCATCCCCGACTTCATTCCTGAAGTCCTACCCCAGGCACAGCCTCCACCCAAAGGGAGGGGTACTTTTTCCTTATTAGGATAAAGGTGTCATTTGTTTATCAAACCAAGCACCCGTTGGACTCCGCTGGAAGGGGTTTTTTTTGACTCTCACAGAAGCATCATTTGAGCTAGTTGTAGTCTCCATCCAGCCTGTCAAGACTTTCTGAATTCCAACACAGGCTGTTCCCATGCAAACTTCTCACCCTCTATAGATTTGAGGCTATGGTTTTCCTGTCTGGAACCAAGCTATCTCTTTGTACAAACTTGAGGACAATTTTTGGTATGAAAGCCTAATGAGACTCTGTTTATTCTGGGAATAGGAAGGACACAAACCCTGGCAAGGACAAGGGAAAGGAAAAAAGCCTTTAATTCATCCCTTTAAGAGAAGGGGACTTTGACAACCTGGGGTTTTGGTCTTTTCTAAGCCCTTGGTTGCAACTGGGATTTCAAAGTATAGCAGGACTTGGGCGGTCCAAGACCCAGACTGACTGTTAAACTCCAGTCCGTCACTAGCACCTAGGAAAGCAAGAGCTGGGACCCAAAGCTGGGGAGAGAGGTGGCAGCCCCTGCTGTTGGGGACCAGGTTTCCATGTACATGTCATGCAGACCCAGGCAACAGGGGAATGCATGGGGTTAGCAAGCCCTTTTGTAACCCTTATCTGGTCCATAAAATGAATAAATATTATGCTTCTCTGTTCAAATATAAGCGAGGACGGCTGTAAATAATAACACAGGCTGTCATTTAGTGGCCTTACAGATTCCATTAGTCATGATGTTGTAGGTGTGTTGGATACTAAAAGTTCAGCAGTCTTATGAGTGTCTTAACGTTTCTGGCATTTTAAACAGGTCCTTATGTGCAATTTGGAAATATGTACCTAAAGCCTTATACATAGGCAAGGCCCTGAGCTTTTATAAAGACTTTCTATGGGCCTGAGGAGAAGAGACACAAAGTCACTACAGCCAATAAATGGCAGAGCCTAAAGCCAAAAGGATGTCTGTCTGACTCCAGACTTCTGGGTCTCTACCTCCACATGCTGCAAATGTTCCCTACTGACCAAGAGAACCTCAGAGAAGGGACATATGTAGCACCAACCCCTCACCTGTTTCTTGGCTACCATTTTTTTCAAGTTTTTTTTTTTTTTTAATTTGACAGAGAGCAGGAATGGGGAGGAGAGGGAGAAACAGGTTCCCCACTGAGCAGGGAGACCCACATGGGGCTCGATCCCAGGACCCTGAGATCATGACCTGAGCTGAAGGCAGATGCTCAACCTACTGAGACACCCAGGCGCCCCTCTTGGCTAACATTTTTTTTTTTTAAAGATTTTATTTATTTATTTGACAGACAGATCACAAGTAGGCAGAGAGGCAGGCAGAGAGAAAGGAAGGGAAGCAGGCTCCCCGCTGAGCAGAGAGCCCGATGTGGGGCTCGATCCCAGGACCCTGGGATCATGACCTGAGCCGAAGGCAGCGGCTTTAACCCACTGAGCCACCCAGGCGCCCCTTGGCTACCATTTTTACTGAGTACTTACACCTCCCAGGCACTGGGCTTCTTAGTAGCCCTATCTTGTTTAGTCCTTAGAACAATCCTGAGGGGTATGGATGATTATTCCCATTTTAGGATGAGTAACTTGCACAAAACCATAGATCTAGGAGAAGGAGGGAGCTGGGTCAGAATGGGGTCTGTGTGACTTCAAACCTCCTCACTACACTACACCATACTATAAAGCATCCAATGTTCTGTGGAGCTCGCAGCCATGTCCTCCCATGAACCAGAATGATGATGGCAGCCCCAGGAAAAGCTGCCCTCAGTCAGAAGCCCCATGACCTTCTGTCTCAGCTCCTTAGGATGGGGCTGTATGGGTCTTGCCCTGGGGGAAGGAGAGGAGTGGATGGCGGGGGAAAGCCCAGTCTGCCAGGCAGAGATGGGAAGCCCCACAGGGACAGAGACTGCTTGCTCTAGTTGGGCTTTGCAGAGAACAGGAAAAGGTCTGAGCGGGAAGGAGTGGTCCATGGCTTGGCCATGAGACTGAGTCAGAGTGTGGCCAGCCACCGAGACACCAGGACACATGCTTGTGGTCACTCTATGCAAAGATGCTGGATATTTTTTCTTACGGTTTCACTGGTTTGGAGGAAAATGCAGAACCATGTGGACAGTGTCCCCTCCTTCATTCGACAGGCAGCATCATGTGTTTTCGATATGGAGAGACTAGCTTTGTTGTTTATGAACTGCTTAATAGGAGATAAGCACATAATCTGAGATCCAGTTTTGATACACTTGAAATACAGATAATAAGATTTCCTTTGGGAAAGTGTTATAAAGATTAAATGGAAAAATGTGAGATTTACAGATATTTCCACCTCGTCGGCTCCAGCCAGTACTGCCATGTGTGATTGGGTAGGTCACACATTGGACAGTGACAGCTGGCAGATGGCACCAAGGGGGCTGGTGCCATCCCAGGCTTTGCTCCTGAGCCAGGCACCCAGACTCTGCCCTGCCTGAGGGGTAGAAGGACACCAACTGTGAGTGCAAGTGGGGACACTTGGAGGTATGATTGCCCCCTGGTGTCACTGTTAGAGAGAAATCATGGCAAGGTGAGCAAAAGGCCAAAGAATTTGGTTCATTCCTCAGTTTCCTCATCTGTAAAATGGAGGTGAGATGAATACTTAGACCTCTCACACCTAAACCTCTCAAACAAAATCATATATTTTGAAAAGACCTGCCACAGAGAGGTTGTCAAAAATGCATGTTTTCACTCTTTCCCCACTCTGGGGGATGCGAACCCATTGCAAAGGATTCCTGAAACATTCCCTAAAAACAATATTTCACGAACATAACTGAAACTCTTTTTAAATTGCATTTGGTTTAAAATCACAAATTTCCATGAAAGGGTTATTGCCAAGTAGAGAAAATTAAAAATATATCCAGCATTTTGAAGTTTACTGAAGTTTTTGAGAAAGATAATGCATCCTCACAAAATCACATTGGCAATTTATCTTTGACTTAAAAAAAAATGTATGCCCTTTGAACCAGTAACAATACTTCAGGAATGTTTCTTAAAGAAATAGTCACATACACACAGAAAGGTTTAGTTCCAGGGGAATCCTTTGGTAGCAAAATATAAGCCTACAAGTTCATTGGTCAAGAATTAGTAAGCAAAAATGTGTTGTATTCACAATGAAAATGCTTTGAAGTCTTTGGGGGAAAGAGTTGTGGAAGTATTTCCACAGTCATGTGAAAGAGTTCACTACATATTACTGGGCATAAAAGCAACAACAAAAAAAGGAAGTTTAAAAATGTGGAGTGATGTCATGATCATTGGGCACCACACCCCTTGGGGGTAAGTATATATATATATATACACACGCATACATATTATATATAAATTTTTATTATTTTTATATATTTTAAATTTTTATATGTATTTATATATAATACATATAATATATATTATATTACTTATTATTATATTATAATACTTAAGATATTATGATATCATGCTATATTATACATTTATGTTACATATTTTATATATTTATATATCATATAAAAATATAAACATAAAAAATATATTATTTATATATAAATACACATATATATCTATTTCTATATATTTTATAAATATATAGTAGCTATATCTATCATATATATTTATATTTTTATATTTTTATAAACATATGTTTATATATAATATAAATATATATTTATATATAATATATAAAGATATTTTATATAATATATAATATAAAATATCTATTTATAGGTATATTTATACGTTTATATAATATGTTTATATGAATATATATTTATATATAAGATATAAATATTATATATTTATATGTTTTATATTTATATTAAGTTTTATAATTTATATCTATATTTTATTATTTATATATAAAAACATATATATCTGTGTGTGGGTGTGTGTGTATATATATATATATAAAAACATGTAACTATGTTTATTTCTTGGTAATGAGATTATAGGTACATTTTGCCATCAATCTGTTCTGTCATTTCTGGTATATATTCCTTGAGAAAAATGAAAAAATTTTCAGAATTCTTGTACTTGGAAATGTTGGGAGGAGGGGCCTCATGACCAACTTTTCCCTCCAAAGGGCAAGAATGCAGGGAGACCTCAGCATGGAGGTGTACTTCTCCACCATTTCTGGGCAACCACACACCTGTGAAAGTTCAGAGAGCACCAAACCTCTAATTCTCCTGTGACGGGAGGGCTGGAGGAAGTCAGGACTTACCTGTTTGAACAAGGGGGGAGCAGATGTGACCAGGGCCCCTCCTGAGGCACTGGTGTCCCTTCCCACAGCACATGACTCCTCTGCTGGTGCTCACAGATGCCTGATAAGTGGAAAGACCTGGTTAAAAGGCTTGAAGTCTTATAATTCTGAAATAATGATTTTAAGTGCCTTTATGATCTCATTCAAAAACTATCAAAGACCTAGGAATGAGTCTAATCAAGTGTGTGTAGACAACTACATATCACAAAGAAAAAATGGAAATGTGTTAATAAATAGAGGGATATGAGGCTCCTGGGTGGCTCAGTGGGTTAAGCCTCTGCCTTCGGCTCAGGTCATGATCTCAGATTTCTGGGATCAAGTCCCGCATCAGGCTCTCTGCTCAGCAGGGAGAACTGCTCCCCCCCCCTCCCTGCCTGCCTACTTGTGATCTCTCTCTCTCTCTCTGACAAATAAATAAATAAAATCTTTAAAAAAAAATAAATTAAAAAAAATAAAAATAAATAAATAAAGGGATATGCCATGTCTATGGGTTAGAAGACTTCCTATGCTAAAGACATCAGTTTTCTTCCAACTGATTTTTAATACAATCCTGGTCAAAACCTTAAAAGGATTTTTCATAAAGATGCATGAAAAGCTAATTCATGATAAACTGATTCTAAAACTTACATGAAAGTTCCCACCCCTTGAACCCTCCTACACTGTTGGTGGGAATGCAAGCTGGTGCAACCACTCTGGAAAACAGCATGGAGGTTCCTCAAAATGTTGAAAATAGAACTACCCTATGACCCTGCAATTGCACTGCTGGGTATTTACCCTAAAGATACAAACGTAGTGATCCGAAGGGGCACGTGCACCTGAATGTTTATAGCAGCAATGTCTACAATAGCCAAACTATGGAAAGAACCTAGATGTCCATCTACAGACGAATGGATAAAGAAGATGTGGTATATATACACAATGGAATACTATGCAGCCATCAAAAGAAATGAAATCTTGCCATTTGCGACGACGTGGATGGAACTAGAGGGTATCATGCTTAGCGAAATAAGTCAATCGGAGAAAGACAACTATCATATGATCTCCCTGATATGAGGAAGTGGAGATGCAACATGGGGGGTTAAGGGGGTTGGAGAAGAATAAATGAAACAAGATGGGATTGGGAGGGAGACAAACCATAAGTGACTCTTAATCTCACAAAACAAACTGAGGGTTGATGGGGGGAGGGGGTTGGGAGAGGGGGGTGGGGTTATGGATATTGGGGAGGGTATGTGCTATGGTGAGTGCTGTGAAGTGTGTAAACCTGGCGATTCGCAGACCTGTACCCCTGGGGATAAAAATATATGTTTATAAAGCTGTAAAAAAAAAAAAAAGAAAAAAGAAAGGATGAATACCCAAGTTTTGTAGCAACATGGATGGGACTGGAAGAGATTATGCTGAGTGAAATAAGTCAAGCAGAGAGAGTCAATTATCATATGGTTTCACTTATTTGTGGAGCATAACAAATAGCATGGAGGACAAGGGGAGATGGAGAGGAGAAGGGAGTTGAGGGAAATTGGAAGGGGAGGTGAACCATGAGAGACTATGGACTCTGAAAAACGATCTGAGAATTTTGAAGGGGTGGGGGGTGGGAGGTTGGGGGCACCAGGTGGTGGGTATTGTAGAGGGCACGGATTGCATGGAGCACTGGGTGTGGTGCAAAAGCAATGAATACTGTTATGCTGAAAAAATAAAAAAAAATTAAAAAAAAAAAAGAAAGTTCCCACCCCTCAAAAAAAGTCAAGAATAATCAAGACAATTCTGAAAAGAGTTGCAGGATTTGAGCTACTTTTTACCAAGACTTACTATTATGTGTGGCAGTAAATGAGACTGTGTGGTATTGGTGCAAGACAGACAAACAGACCAACGTGAAGATGTATACGCCCAGTCTCCTAATTTATGGCAAAAGAGCCCCTGTAATAGAAAGCGGGATAAGGTCTTCTCAGTAAATATGGGTGGAATAAGTGAATTATTCACATGAAAGAATAGAACCTTTTCTCCTACCTTACATCAAACACAAAAATCTGTTTCAGTTGGAACATGGACCTAAGTGAAAGGTAAAGCAATAAAGCTTCAGGGCACCTGGGTGGCTCAGTGGGTTAAAGCCTCTGCCTTTGGCTCAGGTCATGATCCCAGGGTCCTGGATAGAGCCCCGTGTCGGGCTCTCTGCTCCGCAGGGAGCCTGCTTCCTCCCCTCTCTCTCTCTGTCTGCCTCTCTGCCTATTTGTGATCTCTCTCTGTCAAATAAATAAAATCTTTTTTAAAAAAAGCAATAAAGCTTCTTACTCTAGCAAATAGCTTCATGGTCTTGGGAGAAGCAAATATTTCTTAGATATTCTAGAAACATTACTGACCATGTGAATAAATAGACAAATGGTATCTCACTAAAATTAGGTACTGTTCTTCATTGAATGACATATTAAGAGTGAAAAGGAAAGTCACATTGGAAAAAAAATGCTAACACATATATACAACAGACAGCTTGTGTCCAGAATCCCTTACAAATCAATAGAAAAATGGGCAAAGGGATTGAACAGACACTTCCCAAAAGAGAAACTTGCAAGTTAAAAATAATGTCAGATTCCAGGAATTTATTAATTGTGCAGGTTGACATAATCTCTGAATCACACAGAACAAAAGAGCATATTTTACGGGAGTGGGAATAAGGGGAAGATTGCCATGGTTTAGTTATGTAATCTGGGTGGTAGCTGTGGGTGTGGAAAGGATGTCAAGGTAATGTTGGAAGAAGAGTTGACAAAGTCTGGTAATTGATTGCATGGTGGAGGCCAGGTGTGGCAAGCTAGCCAGAGAAACCATCCCTGGCTGTGAGCCCGTTCGTTTCAGACGGTACAGGGAGGAAGGAGAGAAAGCAGCAGGGAGAGAAGAGGAAAAGTAGAAATAGTATTAGAGAAGCCACAGCAGAGTTTCAGGAATGAGAGGATCCTGAACAATGTCAGATACTGCAGAGATATCAAGACGTCGACAACTGCCAGAAATTATTAGCTTGTCTACAAGGAAGGTGTCAGTGTCATTGGAGGGGGCGGTGTGTGTGTGTGGTGGGGGGAGGTATTGGTGATGATCATAATGGTGCTGGTGGGGGTGGCTGAAGTTATCCTGTAAGGCCTCAGGCGTGACTGGTGGTAAGGAAGGAAGACACAGAAGACAGAAGCAGGGTTCAGAAAAATGCCTTCTCTCTTTAGCCTTGCAGTTAATTTTTTTAATTTTTTTTCTTTTTCAATTTTTTTTCTCTTCTTCTGCTAAATTTTTTTTAACTTTTACCCTTTTCTTTTTTAACGTTTTTAACTAGTTTATCTAATATATATATATATATATATATATATATATATATATATTTTTCCTTTTTATATTTTTTCTTTATTGGTTTTCTTTTTTTAATAGTTTTTTTTTTCTTTCTGAACCTTTTTATCCCCTTTCTCCCCCCTCACGATTTGGGATCTCTTCTGATTTGGCTAAAACATATTTTCCTGGGATTGTTGCCACCCTTTTAGTATTTTACTTGCTCCTTCATATACTCTTATCTGGACAAAATGACAAGGCGGAAAAATTCACCACAAAACAAAGAACAAGAAGCAGTACCAAAGGCTAGGGACCTAATCAATACAGACATTGGTAATATGTCAGATCTAGAGTTCAGAATGACGATTCTCAAGGTTCTAGCCAGGCTCGAAAAAGGCATGGAAGATATTAGAGAAACCCTCTCGGGAGATATAAAAGCCCTTTCTGGAGAAATAAAAGAACTAAAATCTAACCAAGTTGAAATCAAAAAAGCTATTAATGAGGTGCAGTCAAAAATGGAGGCTCTCACTGCTAGGATAAATGAGGCGGAAGAAAGAATTAGCGATATAGAAGACCAAATGACAGAGAATAAAGAAGCTGAGCAAAAGAGGGACAAACAGCTACTGGACCACGAGGGGAGAATTCGAGAGATAAGTGACACCATAAGATGAAACAACATTAGAGTAATTGGGATTCCAGAAGAAGAAGAAAGAGAGAGGGGTGCAGAAGGTATATTGGAAAGAATTATTGGAGAGAATTTCCCCAATATGGCAAAGGGAACAAGCATCAAAATCCAGGAGGTTCAGAGAACCCCCGTCAAAATCAATAAGAATAGGTCCACACCCCGTCACCTAATAGTAAAATTTACAAGTCTTAGTGACAAAGAGAAAATCCTGAAAGCAGCCGGGGAAAAGAAGTCTGTAACATACAATGGTAAAAATATTAGATTGGCAGCAGGCTTATCCACAGAGACCTGGCAGGCCAGAAAGAGCTGGCATGATATATTCAGAGCACTAAACGAGAAAAACATGCAGCCAAGAATACTATATCCAGCTAGGCTATCATTGAAAATAGAAGGAGAGATTAAAAGCTTCCAGGACAAACAAAAACTGAAAGAATTTGCAAACACCAAACCAGCTCTACAGGAAATATTGAAAGGGGTCCTCTAAGCAAAGAGAGACCCTAAAAGTAGTAGATCAGAAAGGAACAGAAACAATATACAATAACAGTCACTTACAAGCAATACAATGGCACTGAATTCATATCTCTCAATAGTTACCCTGAATGTTAATGGGCTAAATGCCCCAATCAAAAAACACAGGGTATCAGAATGGATAAAAAAACAAAACCCATCTATATGTTGCCTACAAGAAACTCATTTTAAACCCAAAGACACCTCCAGGTTTAAAGTGAGGGGGTGGAAAAGAATTTACCATGCTAATGGACATCAGAAGAAAGCAGGAGTGGCAATCCTTATATCAGATCAATTAGATTTTAAGCCAAAGACTATAATAAGAGATGAGGAAGGACACTATATCATACTCAAGGATCTGTCCAACAAGAAGATCTAACAATTTTAAATATCTATGCCCCTAATGTGGGAGCAGCCAACTATATAAACCAATTAATAACAAAATCAAAGAAACACATCAACAATAATACAATAATAGTAGGGGACTTTAACACTCCCCTCACTGAAATGGACAGATCATCCAAGCAAAAGATCAACAAGGAAATAAAGGCCTTAAATGACACCCTGGACCAGATGGACATCACAGATATATTCAGAACATTTCATCTCAAAGCAACAGAATACACATTCTTCTCTAGTGCACATGGAACATTCTCCAGAACAGATCACATCCTTGGTCCTAAATCAGGTCTCAACCGGTATCAAAAGATTGGGATCATTCCCTGCATATTTTCAGACC
The DNA here is from genome assembly GCF_902655055.1 of Lutra lutra. Classification (NCBI taxonomy): domain Eukaryota; kingdom Metazoa; phylum Chordata; class Mammalia; order Carnivora; family Mustelidae; genus Lutra; species Lutra lutra. The sequence continues at coordinate 37,544,733 of NC_062293.1, forward strand.
ACAATGCTCTGAAGCTAGAACTCAATCACAAGAGGAAATTTGGAAAGAACCCAAATACATGGAGACTAAACAGCATCCTTCTAAAGAATGAATGGGTCAACCAGGAAATTAAAGAAGAATTGAAAAAATTCATGGAAACAAATGATAATGAAAACATAACGGTTCAAAATCTGTGGGACACAACAAAGGCAGTCCTGAGAGGGAAATACATAGCGGTACAAGCCTTTCTCAAGAAACAAGAAAGGTCTCAGGTACACAACCTAACCCTACACCTAAAGGAGCTGGAGAAAGAACAAGAAAGAAACCCTAAACCCAGCAGGAGAAGAGAAATCATAAAGATTAGAGCAGAAATCAATGAAATAGAAACCAAAAAAAAACAAAAACAAAAACAATAGAACAAATCAACGAAACTAGGAGCTGGTTCTTTGAAAGAATTAATAAGATTGATAAACCCCTGGCCAGACTTATCAAAAAGAAAAGAGAAAGGACACAAATAAATAAAATCATGAATGAAAGAGGAGAGATCACAACAAACACCAAAGAAATACAGACAATTATAAGAACATACTATGAGCAACTCTACGCCAACAAATTTGACAATCTGGAAGAAATGGATGCATTCCTAGAGACATATAAACTACCACAACTGAACCAGGAAGATATAGAAAGCCTGAACAGACCCATAACCAGTAAGGAGATTGAAACAGTCATCAAAAATCTCCAAACAAACAAAAGCCCAGGGCCAGACGGCTTCCCGGGGGAATTCTACCAACATTTAAAGAAGAATTAATTCCTATTCTCCTGAAACTGTTCCAAAAAATAGAAATGGAAGGAAAACTTCCAAACTCATTTTATGAGGCCAGCATCACCTTGATCCCAAAACCAGACAAGGATCCCATCAAAAAAGAGAACTACAGACCAATATCCTTGATGAACACAGATGCAAAAATTCTCACCAAAATACTAGCCAATAGGATTCAACAGTACATCAAAAGGATTATTCACCACGACCAAGTGGGATTTATTCCAGGGCTGCAAGGTAGGTTCAACATCCGCAAATCAATCAATGTGATACAACACATTAATAAAAGAAAGAACAAGAACCATAGGATACTCTCCATAGATGCTGAAAAAGCATTTGACAAAGTACAGCATCCCTTCCTGATCAAAACTCTTCAAAGTGTAGGGATAGACGGCACATACCTCAATATTATCAAAGCCATCTATGAAAAACCCACCGCAAATATCATTCTCAATGGAGAAAAACTGAAAGCTTTTCCGCTAAGGTCAGGAACACGGCAGGGATGTCCGTTATCACCACTGCTATTCAACATAGTACTAGAAGTCATAGCCTCAGCAATCAGACAACAAAAGGAAATTAAAGGCATCCAAATTGGCAAAGAAGAAGTCAAACTATCACTCTTCGCGGATGATATGATAGTATATGTGGAAAACCCAAAAGACTCCACTCCAAAACTGCTAGAACTTGTACAGGAATTCAGTAAAGTGTCAGGATATAAAATCAATGCACAGAAATCAGTTGCATTTCTCTACACCAACAACAAGACTGAAGAAAGAGAAATTAAGGAGTCGATCCCATTTACAGTTGCACCCAAAACTATAAGATACCTAAAAATAAACCTAATTAAAGAGACTAAGAATCTATACACAGAAAACTATAAAGTACTCATGAAAGAAATTGAGGAAGACACAAAGAAATGGAAAAATGTCCCATGCTCCTGGACTGGAAGAATAGATATTGTGAAAATGTCTATGCTACCTAAAGCAATCTACACATTTAATGCAATTCCTATCAAAGTACCATCCATTTTTTTCAAAGAAATGGAACAAATAATCCTAAAATTTATATGGAACCAGAAAAGACCTCGAATAGCCAAAGGAATATTGAAAAAGAAAGCCAAAGTTGGTGGCATCACAATTCCGGACTTCAAGCTCTATTACAAAGCTGTCGTCATCAAGACAGCATGGTACTAGCACAAAAACAGACACATAGATCAATGGAACAGAATAGAGAGCCCAGAAATAGACCCTCAACTCTATAGTCAACTAACCTTCAACAAAGGAGGAAAGAATGTCCAATGGAAAAAAGACAGCCTCTTCAATAAATGGTGTTGGGAAAATTGGACAGCCACATGCAGAAAAATGAAATTGGATCATTTCCTTACACCACACACGAAAATAGACTCAAAATGGATGAAGGACCTCAATGTGAGAAAGGAATCCATTAAAATCCTTGAGGAGAACACAGGCAGCAACCTCTTCGACCTCAGCCGCAGCAACATCTTCCTAGGAACATCGCCAAAGGCAAGGGAAGCAAGGGCAAAAATGAACTATTGGGATTTTATCAAGATCAAAAGCTTTTGCACAGCAAAGGAAACAGTTAACAAAACCAAAAGACAACTGACAGAATGGGAGAAGATATTTGCAAATGACATATCAGATAAAGGGCTAGTGTCCAAAATCTATAAAGAACTTAGCAAACTCAACACCCAAAGAACAAATAATCCAATCAAGAAATGGGCAGAAGACATGAACAGACATTTCTGCAACGAAGACATCCAGATGGCCAACAGACACATGAAAAAGTGCTCCATATCACTCGGCATCAGGGAAATACAAATCAAAACCACAATGAGATATCACCTCACACCAGTCAGAATGGCTAAAATTAACAAGTCAGGAAATGACAGATGCTGCCCAGGATGCGGAGAAAGGGGAACCCTCCTACGCTGTTGGTGGGAATGCAAGCTGGTGCAACCACTCTGGAAAACAGCATGGAGATTCCTCAAAATGTTGAAAATAGAACTACCCTATGACCCAGCAATTGCACTGCTGGGTATTTACCCTAAAGATACAAACGTAGTGATCCGAAGGGGCACGTGTACCCGAATGTTTATAGCAGCAATGTCTACAATAGCCAAACTATGGAAAGAACCTAGATGTCCATCAACAGATGAAAGCGTAAAGAAGGTGTGGTATAATGAGAGACTATGGACTCTGAAAAAGGATCTGAGAATTTTGAAGGGGTGGGGGGTGGGAGGTTGGGGGCACCAGGTGGTGGGTATTGTAGAGGGCACGGATTGCATGGAGCACTGGGTGTGGTGCAAAAATAATGAATACTGTTATGCTGAAAAAAATAAAAAAATTAAAAAAAAATAATGAATACTGTTATGCTGAAAAAATAAAAAATTAATTAAAAAAAAAGAAGGTGTGGTATATATACACAATGGTATACTATGCAGCCATCAAAAGAAATGAAATCTTGCCATTTGCGACGATGTGGATGGAACTAGAGGGTATCATGCTTAGCGAAATAAGTCAATTGGAGAAAGACAAATATCATATGATCTCCCTGATATGAGGGAGAGGAGATGCAACATGGGGAGTTAAGGGGGTAGGAGAAGAGTAAATGAAAGAAGATGGGATTGGGAGGGAGACAAACCATAAGTGACTCTTAAATCTCACAAAACAAACTGAGGGTTGATGGGGGGAGGGGGGTTGGGAGAGGAGGGTGGGGTTATGGACATTGGGGAGGGTATGTGCTATGGTGAGTGCTGTGAAGTGTGTAAACCTGGCGATTCACAGACCTGTACCCCTGGGGATAAAAATATATTATATGTTTATAAAAAATAAAATTAAAAAAAAAAAAGAAAAATGCCTTCTCAGGCATGAGAAGATGTATCAGGTGATGGGGAGTAATGAGGACACTTGATAGAATGAGCTTGGGTGTTCTATGCAACTGATGAATCACTACATTCTACCCCTGAAACCAATAATACACTCTGTTAACTCACTTGAATTTAAATGAAATCTAAAAAACAATGACCAGATGTATCTGTTTGTAGGTAGAACGAATGGAGAGATCATGGAGACACAGAGTAACTATTAGAGCAAAGTCCAGCAGGAGTTGAAGGCCAACAGAATGCAGTTGGAGAGTCTGGCCATGGCAAAAAAGGAGGGAGAAGGTAGGCAGGCACAGAGATACCAGCGTGATGATGGGTGGTGACAGTTAAAATGTGGCAGTTAAAATGTGCTACTGCTGTGGACTGTTCTCCATGTTTACCCATCTTCGCTTCCATCCCTCTTTCATACTGGTCTTTGTCTGGATTTATCCACTGCCTGGAGCCCTGTGCTGAGAGTGAGGAGGGCTGCTGGGAGGAGACTCCCAACTTTAAGTAGCTAGTGGAAGACATCATTTGGTGATAATGCAGTAAGACCAAAGGAGATGAGATTTACACTCTCCTGGACAGGGAGCTGGGCCAGAGTTCAAGGCCACCATCAGCATGTAGGAGCCTTGAACTTTGGGCTCTGCAAAGTAGCCAACTTGGCTGGGGGGAAAAAAACCAACACAGACCATATGTGGTTTCCAGACAAGTTCTTTGAGACAAGGGGAATATCTTTTCAGGGTAATAAAGAAATCTATCAGAGAGATCGAGATAGATTAAGAGCCAGAGAGAGCCAGAGAGGAGGAGGAAGGGGAGAGAAAATGATACAGTTAGGGAGGACGAGAGGTAACTCAAAAACATGTGTGCAAGATGCTTTATATAATGCCACAATAGAGGCACAACAAGATTAATTTGTTCAAGGATACAGAGCTCCTAAATGGGATTCAAACTTAGATATTTTTGGCTTCATATTTCATGGCTTTTTTCTACAATGCTTTGTCTCTGCATTGGGACCTCAGTTTGAGCACCATACTGCTTTTATAATACCGAGGAGGACTGCTGGGAAAGGTCTTCACCAGGAGGGGTGTCAACAGAGGCTCTTTTCTCCAAACGCTGCCCAAGAAGTAGTCTAAAGGGAAGACTCTGGTTGCTGGATGCTACTGGTTGCTGAGCACAGTGCCATCTGAGCCCTGGAGGATCCACCTGCATTGCAGGGCTTGGAGGCCCTCTGCTACAAAACCATGGCGGAGGCAGAAGCTGCTGGCCACTAGGTGTTGCAGTGTCTATGCTAGAGATGCACATTCCCCTCCCCCACACCTGCGCTGCAGAAGCTGAACAGAGCCAAAGCTCCAGGTGCTGGAAGCCAAACTCTCCTCCGGAAATGCCTCTCTAGTGCCCTCTACTGATGAAGCTTCAGTGCCATCTGGCAAAGGAAAAAAATATTTAAAGGGCCCAGATCTATTTTCACCGAATAGCCTCCAAGGATGAATTTGGAGGCAAGAGGCAATAAAGCAATAACTGGCATAGACAGTTTGTGCCTTTCAAGGAATTTGGCCATTTTGTTGAAGTTGTCAAATGTACTGCTGAGATAGTACGGAGAGTTCCCGTGTACCTCTCACCAGGTCCTCTAGCGTTAACTCAAACATAACTACGGTAGTTCTGTCAAAACTTAAAAACAAAACAAAACAAAACAAAACAAAAAAACAATATTGCTACTAGTCAAAAGGACAGAATTACTATTACAAAAGTGCTATTAACCAAACTACAGAATTTCTTTGACTCTCACAAATTTTCCCACTAATGTCGTTTTTGTGTTCCAGGATCCAATCCTGGGTACCACATTATGCTTATCCATCACCACTCCTTACTCTGGTATGTGACGTTGCCTTAGTCTCCTCTGGCTCAGTATTTTGTAGGACAGCTGCCAATAGGTATGTGTCTGATGTTTTTCTCCTGATTGGACTAGGATTATAGGTTTTGAGGAGAATACTGCAACCAGGAGACAGAGCCCTGGGGCCAGGAGTGGCTGGTGAGTCCCACACTTAAGTGGCCTTGCAGACCAGAACTGAGAAGTTAGAACAGTAGAACATGAGAGGCTTATTCACGTTCAAAGGAGAGACATCCCTGGAAATATCAAGGAAGATGGGGAGGCAGAGGAGCCGTATAGGAACCAGCAGAAGGATGCATGATAGGCAAGCCAAGCATTGAACTTGGCACAGGGCACAACACCAGGGGGCGCTATTTCCACAGACTGCAATGTCTGGGTTGACCCTGGAGTTGGGCAGTGCAGCAACCCTGAGAATATGAGCATATATGTGAATGTGCCTTTGTCTCTCCACCCAGGCTGTGGGGTCTGGGACACTGAAGTTGTGCACCTGTTGTAGACATCGTGGTAGAAAAAGGAAGAAGAACATATCCAAGATCTGAGGGCACCAGGCTCCCAGCTTAGACTGCCAAACGCAGGGAAAAGAAGAGAGGGCACATCCCTGAGCTTATACAGCTACACAGACTGCCCATCAGCCCTGGGTTAGCCTCTTCCCATCACTAGCTGGAGATAATCTCTACCCCAAGGGCTCCATGTGGCTTATACTTCTGAGATATGCCCACCACTTTGAAACAAACATCCAAAGAGCCACAAGAACACAATTCTTATAGAACTTGCTTCAAGTTCCATGTATACTTACCAAGTTTTCAGAAAGTCACAAATGTAAATGACAGTCAGTGAGCAGATGCAGATCATTCACCACGGACTTCTGTGGCTTTCTTGACATGACCCTATAAAACGTCTGACCCTAGAACAAGGGAGGACTCATGACCCACTGTTTAAGGGTCAGTCCCTAAGCCTCAGGAATTCTTGGGGTTTCCCTAGCAGAAGAGCGGTGACTAGAATTGCCTTCCAAGCACCAACTAGTAGTCAATTCTGGGTCCTTCAGGGGGACACTGGAGCCAAGGCAGAGCCATAGAGAGGTCTGATTTCAGGTTTCAGCTAAGGCACTCAGTGCTGTGTGTCCACACAAAGTTATACCTTATGAGTGCCTAGCTAGGGGGATGCTGTTTCCTTCTCAATCTAAATGAAACTGCATTCTTAGTTAAAGTATTCTTAGCTATCTCTGCCATGGCCTATTGACTTCCTTCCCCTCCAGAGCATCGACCTCATAGGACTCCAAGCAATTATATGGCCTACTGATCTGTAGGCCCCACAGTCACCCATGTGGGAGTTGAGAGGCTCTCTTCTTCTTGGGCTCAAGAGGGAAGAACCTAGTGTCTAGGAGAATTGATGTTGCATCTTGAGTCCAAAGGCAGGCTGGAGGCAGAATTCCTTGTTTCTCAAAGTACCTCCGTCTTTTCTTTTATAGCTTTCAACTGATTGGATAAGGCCCACCCACATTATTATATCTGCTTTACTCAAAGTCTTCTTTCTCTGATGTACTTGGCCAGCTGAGTTATGTAAGGCAGTCTACAGTCTCACAGCATAGAAGGAGCTGCTCCAATTATACCTGTGCAAGGAGAAGGGTTCTCTTTGCCCTTAGCTGAGAAGGTAGACCCAGATGAGTGCAGGTACCTGGGCTTAGAAGATGTCAGTAAGAAGGGACTGGGAGGCAGGATGTCTTCTTTGCCCTGTTAGCATCCCCCATCATCTGAAGGAAGGACCCTCCCATGTGCCACTCAGTTAGTATGTCTTCACTGAGATTGATTCACTTCACTGATTATAGGAACTCCTGCACACAGCTTAATCACAATGATCCAGGGTGGATAGGGTTAAGCAAGAGTGTCTTCAGAATAAAGGTTTTATAAATGGAACCACCAGGCAATACTACCTGTAATCCTCAGAAATCAAACATTCGTTGTCTGAATAGACATCCCCAGTGCTATGGTTCCAGATGTAGAGAAAGGACCAGTCAGGAAAGGACTACAAATTTGCTCATTGCACTTTGCTGGCTTGACTATGCCCAGTGGATTTCAATCCACCATGCTTGTCATGGCAATGAAGGCCCTGCAGAACTGGCCTGGAGCTCCTGTTAAAGTCTCCTCCAGTCCCCCTATGCTGATATTGTGCCTCCCTCTGTGCCCCACCCCCAAGGCCATTGCTCACTGGTCCTGCTTCCTGGACAGTTCACCTGGCTCCTGGTCTACCTGAGGACCTCCGCCTCACCCCTCAGCTTCCAGCTCACATACTTTGCACCACTTCAACACTTTCCCAACTTCTGGGACAAGAGCTAGTAACTCCCCTTCTGCTCCTGCAGAACTTTGCACAAACCTCTGCCATAGCCCCAGGCAGATTATATTATAATTACTTACATGGGTCTGTCTTGCAGAACTTGCTTTGTATGTGCTCTTATTCCAACACCATGCACAGTGTCTTGGTGGCCACCAGCATCAATAAGGCAGAAGAGACCTATCTCAAGGACTCTTTAATCAGTGTCCTGAGAACCCAGGAACATGGTCATGTGTCTCAGTTGAGCAGTTGGAAACAGCTGCCTCCCTCCCTAGGAGGAGGGTTCTTTATTTCTTCCCATGACCTTTGTTAGGTAGGACAACTCCAGTTCTTCTGCTGTTTGCAACCAACTGCTCTTCCCCAGGACTTCTGCAGACTTCTATGTGTAGAGGGTGGTGGGGGGAGGTGGTGTCCCTTTTGCCCGAGATGATGACTATGGGCTCGTCCTTCACCCACAAGCAGATCACAGTGTCCTTGCACCCATTTCTCGGACAACAACCCTGTAGATCCATCCACACATTTACCATAGTATTTCTTACCTTTTCAGATTGCGGTGTCCCTGTACTACATGATGATCATTCTAGAGTCAAGGCTCGAAAGAAACCTATACCTCCTCAGAGAAGATCCCTATTCTGTCCCCCATGACCACAACTGCAACAAAATTCACTACACAGAGGCTTGGAAAGAGGACATCTGTATGGATACAATGAAGGAACCTCATCATTGAAAAGTGTTTACTACCTGCTGTAGAGATAGCACCTAATTCTGTGAGATTCCCATAGGGAAACCAGTCTCATGTCAAAGGTTGGGTTACCTTTCTTAATCTCCCCCAAGGCTGGTTGCTGGAAAGCCCTTAGGAGACTGACCTGCTCTACCAAGTCTGTAAGACCAGACTCCACCCTCCCAAAAGGGAAAGCCCCCAGGATAAAGGTGGTGTTTAGCCTCACATCAGTACATCTGGCGCACACACACAGAATCCAGCCCAGCTCATAACCATCCATTAGGAGAGAATGCAAATGCATCTGGGCTGTGCTGGACATATGAATGGTACTGAGAAACTTCTAAGATCCACATGGTAATCTGGCTCCTTTATTCCATATCACTATTCCTAGTGATTTTCTATCTGGTTCAGATGGCTCTTCAGAGAGCTAAAAATGCAAATCAATTTATAGTTGGAAAAATTGTCAGACAATCTCCTCATCACTTGACGGTCATCAGTCAAGTACCTTGGTACTTGAGTTCAGGGTACCTTTGAGAATTATGTTCAAGGAATTTCTCATGAGTGTCAAAAGTGAAGGTCTATAAAGAAGTTGTGGTCCACATATACAATGGAATATTACTCAGCCATCAGAAGGGATGAATACCCACCATTTGCAGGGTGATTATGCTGAGTGATATAAGTCAAGCAGAGAAAGACAATTATCATATGGTTTCACTCATATGTGGAATAGAAGGAAGAGCATGGAGGACCACATGGAGCATGGAGGGGAAGGGAGAGAAAACTGAAGGGGAAGAAATCAGAAAGGGAGACAAACCATGAGAGACTATGAACTCTGGGAAACAAACTGAGGGTTGATGGAGGGAGGTGGGTCAGGGGATGGGGTAACTGGGTGGTGGGTATTAAGGAGGGCACATGTTGTGATGAACACTGAGTGTTATATGCAATTAATGAATCATTGAACACTACATCAAAAAATGAAACACTATGCTGGCTAACTGAACATAATAAAAAAAATTTCTAAGTGAAGGTCTAAGCTATGTAGCATTAGAGTCTGCTTCACCATTTGATAAATAAAATACACCACACTCATATTTTCCATTTCAAGTTGCCTGGATGGCTCATCTACCATTCTCCTTGCCATAATTAACATACTTAGATAATTAGGGATATAGCCTTGGTTCTTAGCCTAACTTTGCACATGTGAAGGATACTTTTTCAGCAGAAGCTAACCAAACCTAAGAGCTAATTAATTCAAAGTCCTGTTTGTCTTTACAAACAGAGCTCTGGTAAACAATCTCAGATTAAAACACAAAGTGAAAAGAAGGGCCATCTGTACCCCAATGTTCATAGCAGCAATGGCCACAGTCGCCAAGCTGTGGAAAGAGCCAAGATGCCCTTCAACTGACAAATGGATAAAAGAGATATGGTCCATATATACAATGGAATATTATGCCTCCATCAGAAAGGATGAATACCCAACTTTTATATCAACATGGATGGGACTGGAAGAGATTATGCTGAGTGAAATAAAGCAGAGAGAGTCAATTATCATATGGTTTCACTTACTTGTGGAGCATAAGAAATAACAACAAGGACATTGGGAGAAGGAAAGGAGAAGTGAATTGGGGGAAATTGGAGGGGGAGACGAACCATGACAGACTGTAGACTCTGAGAAACAAACTGTAGGTTTTGGTGGGGGATTGGGTGAGCCTGGTGGTGGGAATTAAGGAGGGTACATATTGCATGGAGCACTGGGTGTGGTGTATAAACAATGAATGCTGGAACACTGAAAAAAAAATAAAATTACACACACACACACACACATACACACCCACGTGAAGTGTGGACTTTATCACAGGTCCTGTGGGGTCTGTGCTCAGAGTGTCCTGAAATGAAATGTGTTTTCCGATTTTGTGTCCAGCGTTCTCAACCTGAGCCACTCATGATCTCCACATTCCTCTCCAAACAGTTCATGTCCCACATATGCCCTACATGTGGAGGTTTGGTGAAATGATCATTTGGGGGAGGGAGGAAAGAGGTTGGAAATAAGCCAATACTCTGTGTAAACTTGGGGGAACTATTAAGTGTAGGGGTGGACAGGTTTATTTTTAATTTTTTAATTGTTTTATAAACATGTAATGTATTATTAGCCCCAGGGGTACAGGTCTGTGAATTGCCAGGTTTACACACTTCACAACACTCACCATAGCATATACCCTCCCCAATGTCCATAACCCCACCACCCTGGACAGTTTTTTATTGGTTTATTGGTTCTACAGGCATTGTTTTTCATATTCTCACTTAGCAATGAGTGGTTATGGCTTCAAAGAGAATAAGGCTCTTGGTTCATTCCACCAAGAGAAAGGCTCTTTCAGGATCTGTGATTTATTTTTTTCCCTCAAAGTCAAGGGCTCATTTGCAATTAAAAAAAGCAGACTTTGGGGCACCTGGATGGCTCAGTGGGTTAAAGCCTCTGCTTTCTGCTCAGGTCATGATCTCAGGGTCCTGGGATCGTGCCCTGCATCGGGCTCTCTGCTCAGCAGGGAGCCTGCTTCCTCCTCTCTCTCTGCCTGCCTCTCTACCACCTTGTGATCTCTGTCTCTGTCAAATAAATAAATAAAATCTAAAAAAATAAAAATAAAAATAATTAAAAAGCAGACTTTGAAAGATGTTGCCTCCCATATGATACCTTCCTACAACAACCTATTCACAGACTTCCCATAGCCAAAACCAGAGCCAGGGGAGCAGCCCAAGGAATCCCAAAGCTACCCCTTCTCTACAATTTGCGCTTGTGATATGGAATTGTATGCCTTGAATGTGCTTAGAAACTTGGGATTCCAAAGAGGCAAATCAAATAACCACATGATAAGGAATACTTGACCAAAAAAAAGTCCTTTCCAGCATGGGTTATTTTAGTTGACTTTCTTTTCTGAAGGATGTATGGGCAGAAGGTGAGGGGAGAGATTCACAGCTACCCTGCCAGACTGGAATCAGAGCCTCCAGATTCTGTGAACCTGTAACACACATTCCTGCTCTGTTAGGTGGAGCCAATCATATGTCATACACAGAACTGTGGAGTGATGGGTGGTCAGGAAGTGACACAGATAGGCTGTTGGGGGAGGCAGCCATGCCAAAGGTGGTGAAAAGCTTTGGCCAATTAAAAAGTGCTGGAGGTATCACAATCCTTACTGACAAATCCTGTATCACAATCCTATACTTACAAAGTTCTAAGAATCAAAACAGTATGGGACTGGCCCAAAAACAGACACATAGATCAATGGAATAGAACAGAGTTCAGAAATAAGCCCATGATTTTATGGTCAATTAATCTATAATCAAAAAGAGAAGACTGTACAATGGAGAGAAGACAAGCTCTTCAAAAAATGGTATTGGGAAAACTGGCCAGCTATGGGCAAAAGAATGAAACCAGACCACTTTCTTACACCATACACAAAAATAAACTCAAAATGGATTAAAGACCTAAATGTGAGACCTGAAACCATAAAACTCCTAGAAGAAAACATAGGTAGTAATTTTCTTGACGTTGATAATAGGAGCATTTTTCTAGATATGTCTCATCTGGTGAAGGGGGAGGAAAAAAAGCAAAATTAAACTATTGGAACTACACCAAAATAAAAAGCTTTGTACAGTGAAGAAAACCATCAACAAAACAAAAATGCAACCTACTGAATGGGAGAAGATATTTGCAAATGATTTATCTAATAAGGAGTTAATATCCAAAATACATAAAGACCTTTTACAACTGAACACCAAAAATAACCCCAAATCATCCAGTTAAAAAAAAAAATAGGCAGAGGATCTGAGTAGACAGTTTTCCAAAACAAACATACAGAGCTGGCCAGCAAACACAAGAAAAGATGTTCATCACTCATCACCACGGAATTGCAAATAACCACCACAATGAGATTGTGACCTCAGACTGTCAGAATGGCTAAAATAAAAAACACAAGAAGTAAATTGCTAGAAGGTGGAGGGGAGACAGTAAAGTCTCCTCCAAACTGGGAGGGTACTTTGAGACCAGAAAATGAAGCAAGTTTATGAAGATATAGTTTTTCAGGTTTATAAAGTTTATGAAGATATTCTAAAGCCGGAAGTGATTGTAAAGTGAGATGGTACTTTGTGTACGGGCCTGTGTGCAGTGAGGGTTAGTTATGTTCCCCTAATTTATATGGCTCCCCAAATCCGGGTGACCAAAGAGTCGGCTAAGCCTTTATGCACAGCCTTTCTATAGAGCGAATAAGTAACAGGTGTTTTAATTCTGCGAAGGTTCTCTTGAGGACGCTGCCACTAGTCTGACTCAGCCTCAAAGCTGTTCAGTCTCTGTGTCTTTCTGTTCCATATTTTCAATTCCCAGGAGGGGAAAAGCGTCCAATTGATCAAAGATCTCAATCTGGATCATTCAGCTAATGTCAAGGAGGCAGCCTTGAGTGGAGGAGCGTGGGCATGAGAGGACAGCCTTTGGGGAGTTGCTTTGGTCTTCCCTTAGCTTCTACCTTGACTTGTGGTCATCTGGAAAGGATTCCAGGGACACGTGTGGGTTCAAGCCATACTGCCTCCGGCCCCTATAGGGACCAACCACGCTTTTGCTAAAAGGTCTCTCTTTTCCTCTGCTACTCCTAACGGGCCACATATCTTTAAGCTCAAGGTTCCAAGACTTACCTATCCTGGAAAGCAGAAAGAGGTCATATCTTATTTAGATCCACATCTGGCTGTCAAGCTGCCCTGATTTCACACCCATTTACCCCCGTCCCATCTCCTTAGTCTTGCCCGCATATTTTTGGCCATCCCAAGGTGTCCGCGTGTGCTCACCAAGCCCACTCATGGCCTTCTCATATGGCCTCCATGGTGTGCTCTGGTCTCCGCAAAGCCACTTGAGCCTGGAGGCCTGTCACTGCCCCCATTTTCAGTGTCCTCGTGGGCAAGCCACCCTGTGCAACAGAACACTCTCTCCAAGTAGTTCCAAAGCTAGAAATCCCCCCAGGTGCCAAATGGTGCCTTGTTTCCATTAGTCTTCACTTGGTCACACCACGTTCTGGATAGCAGTGGAGAGACTGCCTCTCACTTCCCAAGCTCAAAAGTCCTGTGAAATATTGAGTAGAGAGGACAGGTAGAAAGCCAGTTCCTGCATCTCTCCCACCTATCTCTGACATGGCCACCCCAGACTTTCTAGCAGCATCTCCCACCCGATTCATGTAGACCATCTCCTAGGAAAGCATGGCTGGGGCTTTTCAGACCAGGCAGTCAGGGGCTCCACTGGGTGTCATCTAGCCTTAAGAGAATGAGGAGTGGCCTGGGACAGGCTCACCCCGAGGGAGAGAAAGGGACTAGAGAATTCAAAACAGTAAAACTCGGCTGTGGTTGCCAGAGGGGAAGGCAATCTGGCTTGGGGACCATAACCTAGATTTGTCCCCAGTCCTTACAGATTATGCCTGAGCCTGTGGGACCATGGGACTGTGAGGAAAAAAAGCAACACAAAACCCTCAGCCTCCGGTTTCTACTTCCTTCTGCCCTTCCGAGGTTAATGGGCAGTTGTTACCTGTGATCTCTCAGCCTTGGAGAAACTCCAGTTCCATGCTTAGAGAAGACAACCTGTCCACTCTGTTGTTTAAAGTCTTGGTTCCTTGAAGGTGAAGCAGGACTGAAGGACACTGACCTCCCCCATGCCTGCAGAGCAGGGCCAGGGTGTGTCTCTGGAAGCTGAGGAGGCCTGCAGGCACCTGGCCAAGGATAACACACACCTGTGGGTGCCGCCTTCCCAAACAAGCTCTTTGCACCAACGGCAATAGCCTTCCCCAATAAGCAGGCAAGGCCGCCAACAGTTAAGAGCTGCTGTGAGCAAACAGAAGACCACGGAGTAGGGTGAGTAGAGCTAAGCTCTAGGGAGCACCTTATCCACACCCAGAACCGAATGGGCTATACCTCATTGCGCCAACCCAACCATGGCACCATATTGAGCACCTCCAAGTCCCAGATCAGGACACGGACACGGCTCGACTCATTCAGAACTACTGAGGGACTTCGTTGCAGGGCTGGGTAGAGATACACTAGTTCTGTCTAACTTCTCAGGTCACGCTGTTTCTTCCACACCACCTCTTGCCTTTTCCTCTACTGCTCATCCCCACCCAGGCTCCGGAGCACCTCTCCACCCTGTTCCCCCTCCAGAGGGACCACTGTTGTAAATTCTTGAGTTTCCCTCTAGAGATAGTTCCCCCCCTCTCTGTACCCAATAATATTATGAAAATATTTTAATTTAATGCTTGGATTAATGTCAAGGTCATTTGGAATGTATATTTGGGCAGATACGTATCTGGTTAAATTCAAGATACATACCTGAGCTGTTTTCTGATCTTCTGATCAGACAACTTTTTTTCGATCCACTTTATTTCTTATTTTACCTTGTGGCATATAATTGTATACTAATTGGAGAGATGAGCAATTAAATGCTTGCATCTCCTAATAGCAAGAGTCTTTTTTTTTTTTTTAAGTAGGGTCCACACCCGTGTGGGGCTGGAACTCATGATCCAGAGACCAAGAGTCCCACGCTCCACCAACTGAGCCAGCCAGGTGCCCCAGGAGTCATTTTTAAGGGTACACATGGTTCCATGAATACACATGTCTATTCATCAGGAACTTACCCTCAGTCGCAGTCATCTGCATGTCCTTCTGATACATGTTAGCAGAACATGATTTGGTGGGGAGAAAGCAACAGTTGTGAACTTTGCATTCTCTCAAAGGAGTGCAACCATTCTTCCGTAACTTAGTCTCCCAGAAATAGTAGATGGATTGCTATATTTCCTCAGATTGAAATTTCTCACTCTGGGGGCGCCTGGGTGGCTCAGCGGGTTAAGCCTCTGCCTTCGGCTCAGGTCATGATCCCAGGGTCTTGGGATTGAGCCCCGCGTCAGGCTCTCTGCTCAGCAGGGAGCCTGCTTCCCCCCTCTCTCTCTGCCTCTTTGCCTCCTTGTGGTCTCTGTCAAATAAATAAATAAAATCTTAAAAAAAAAAAGAAATTTCTCACTCTGTGTTTACTCTGGGCATTTATCTCCCATCAGCCTGTAACATAGTAACATTGATTGGTACAAGTAATGTAATACTCGTGTCATCTGATTTCATTCCCTTGTACTGCGGACATTAGTATTCAATCTAAAGGGATACAATTATGTCAAGGGCTCTCTGGTCTTGTTTTACATTTGTTTCATATTCATGGAATATGTACAGCAGATCTCTTTTTGCAGAGCAAAACTTTATTTTGTTGGTGCTAACTAGAATGAAATAAACAAATATGAGGCTGATATAAATGTAACCTTTTAATTTTTTTTATTTTACAAATAATCATTGTATAAATGTTGAAAAATTTGGAAATGTATAAGGAGAAAAATGAAAATCATCCAACCTAAACAGACGTTTCTCCAAGGAAGACATACAGATGGCCAACAGGTACTTGAAAAGGGGCCCAATATCACTAGTCATCAGGAAAATACAGATCAAAACCACAATGAGATATTGTCTCACACCCATTAGAAGGTCTATTATCAAAAAAGAAATGAACAACAAAAAAAAGATGACAGGTGTTGGAGAGGATGTGGAAAAAAGAAATCCTTGAAAATTGTTGGTGAGAATGTAAACTGGTATGGCCACAGTGGAAAACAGTATGGGGTTCCTCAAAAAATTAAAAGTAGAACTACCGTATGATCCAGTGATCCAACTTCTGAGTATACAGCCAAAAAGAAAGGGAAGTGGTACCTTGAAGAACTATCCACACTCTTATGTTCTTTGAAGCATTATTCACAATAACCAAGATAGGAATCAACCAAAATGTCTGTCTACAGATGAACAGATAAAGAGGTCACACACACACACACATACACACACACACACACAATATTATTTAGATGTGATCGCTTTTTTTTTCTTTTCAGCGTAACAGTATTCATTGTTTTTGCACCACACCCAGTGCTCAGTGCAATCCCTGCCCTCTCTAATATTCACCACCTGGTTCCCCCAACCTCCCACCACCCGCCCCTTCAAAACCCTCAGATTGTTTTGCAGAGTCCATAGCCTCTCATGGTTCACCTCCCCTTCCAATTTCCCTCAACTCCCTTCTCCTCTCCATCTCCCCTCGTCCTCCATGCTATTTGTTATGCTCCACAAATAAGAGAAACCATATGATAATTGACTCTCTGCTTGACTTATTTCACTCAGCATAATCTCTTCCAGTTCCGTCCATGTTGCTACAAAAGTTGGATGCGATCGCTTTTTTATAGAATTTGTTATGTAAATCTTTTTGCAAGGGAAAGGGAAGGATTAGAACATGCTACCAGAGCTAAGAAATATAGGAATTCATTTGTGTTAGATCGTAAACCATGATATGGTAAACCGGATATGATTTCCTGAAATCATATCTTTCTGCATTTTTCTGCATCTAGACTAAGGGTCAACAGATGTTTTCTGTAAAGGGCAGACAGTAAGTATTTTAGGCTTTGCAGGTCATTTTCTCTGTCCCAGCTACTCAACTCTAAAGCTGTAGGGCAAGAGCAGCCAGAGACGATGTATAAACTGGTAAGTATGGTTATATTCAAATAAAATTCCATATAATTTCACTTGTCACTCAATATCGTTCATGTCGAGTGTAAAGACTAGTCATAGCTCATGGGCTATACACAGAACCAGATGGGGGCTAGATTTGGCCTATGGGCTGGAGTTGGTGGATCCCTGATCCAAACTATCTGAAAACAAATTAAAAAATCAAAGTTGTCATTGTCTGTCAATATTTTGGCAGTTTAAAAATAAAGCTATTTTGAATGAAGAGTTTGAAAACGTGTTTTAAGAGAAAAAAGTCCAAACTTGCTTTCAGGTATTATTCCATTTGTCTGCCTCTCCTCCCTCCCGAAGAGCTTCCCATGGCCTTGGCCATGGCTAAATCCCTGCAGGCTGCTCAGTCAGGTGTGGCAAGTTCACACCGAGAGCTGTTCAGAATCGGGTACCCTTGGAAGCCTGGACAGAACGGGAAAATCCAGTCTGCGTGGCAAAGGTCGGAGTCAGAAAGGGGGACCACAGAAGGAGACCCCAGGTCCCAGCAGGGCCAAGCAGAATCCTTGTCAGGAGTGCACAGGGATGGCGGGGGGGATCACATCCTGGTTCTAGAGTCATTGTGTAGTTGACCCAGACTCTTGTTTTTGCCAGGGCTTTTTTGGAAGATGCAAATTTGATTCAGCAGCTCAGTCCCTGAGCCCAGACTTGGTGCTCACTAAGCCAACCCTCCATCTCCCTCCTTCCCCGTGGAGACTGAGCCGAGAGTTCTACTGGTCCCCAGAACAAACACTGTGGACCCGCTTACACTTAGAGACTCAGAGTAATACCCAGATGCCAGTAAGGACAGAGGAAGGAACTCGAGAGAGACGCCTCACTTTGTCCTCTCAGAGTCATCAGAATTATTTTCAGGGCTCCACAGGCATGCATCTTAATATTTTATGCTACTTATGATACCACTAGTCCAGAGAGAGCCCCTTGGAAACTTTAAATAGTGAAAACTTCCAATTAGATGATGCCAGCACAGTACTATTCTGGATTAGGGATTTTAAGATAAAGATTTTCTGTATAAAGCTTTACCCCTTGGAAACTTTAGCACTTGAGTAATTGAAATAGAGCATTTCTCCCAGGGTGGTAGTTCCAAAGATAAAGAACAACGAGGAAAACTTGTGGAAGAGCCTGCACTTTTGTGACCTGGAGGGTGTGCGATGTACCTTCGTTGGCGGGAGGGGGTGGGGGGGTGGATAGCCAGATACCTTTCCATCTACATGACCATCATTGCTGCTGACATAAAACACAGATTTACCACGACTCTTGCCCCGTTTAAACGCCTATCACAGAGCCCCGCTCACACTCTGAGTGGTCTGTTTAAGATGTTCCAGAATCTGTCTTGATCCTCCTTTTGTAGATTTCTCTCTGCCACTACCCCCAGCAAGTCTCCGCTGCCTCATGTGCTCTAAACCCCCATCGCTTTGAGACATCTGGGGCCACGTCCTGCTGCTCCTTCTGTGCGGCTTGCTCTTCTTTACTCTCTGTTAAATCCTGCTCTCTGTCAAAATCTAGCTCAGACTATTACCACCTTTCTGAAGACACTGCATGCCAGTTTCCATGCTAGGATACTGATGATTTCAGTTGCCTTCAGCTTCCAACTAGACCTGTTTATGAGACCCAGACTGTTGTCATTTCCCTGAGCATACCTGGCCTGGGTTCACGCCTGACACCAGTGTTCACACAAATTAATGCTTGCGAATGCAAGCCAAAGAACCAATTCTGACCAACCTGAGAGAGCAGGAATTTTGGAAAGATATTATTAGGCAGCTCACAGAAACAGCAGGAAAGACTGGGGAAGCAGGCTCAGGAAAGTATCAGGAGCTAAAATAAGGCAAGTAACAACAACACAACCATGCACGGGTCACAGCAACAGTGTGGTTAGGATGTTATCACTGGCACCTCTGCTGTTGTGAATTGTTCCCAACGACCCCTAAGTCTTAGTGCCACTCCCTATAAATCTACATGGTCAGAAAGAAGCATCCTAATTCCAAGCCCTACTTCCAGAAGTAGAGAGAGAATGTGTCTAGCTCATATCAATTTCCATGGAGATTTCCCCCCCAAAATAAAAGAGGGGGTTGATGCAGAAGAGAAAAATGAGAAGTTCCCAAAAGAACACAAATAGCTTTCTAGGGTCTTCAGAACCAACTGGATATGTACATGGAAATTGGAGGATGCTATTCTCAAGTATCTTAGCACGGGAGGGTCATACCTTGGCATTCAGAATGACAGATAAGAGGTGAGATTGTTGAGAATATTTTAAGGGTATACTCATGAACCCCCATAAATGACCAAATGAGACTGGAGCATGGAGACGTTTGGGACAGGGATGACTAAGCAGTAAAAGAAGACACCAGTGCTAATACACCCTCATTGCGATGCACAGGCTGATGAGGCCATTAGACACCGGGGTCATAAGATGTACTATATGGGAAGCAAGAGCAGGGAAGACCAAGACAAGCAGATATGGGAGACGTAACTCAGCAGGCTAAGTTGTAGAATCTAGACAGAAGGAGGTAAACTCTGGGGGATGGAACAGTCAGCTCAAAACATCTTCCTTTTGTCTGGACTTCTCTGGGAGACCTAGGTTTATCCTCTACTTAGATAACATCGGAAACAAAGGTTGTACCCCCAGAGCCTACCTCCTAACTGTATCATTACTCTTCATCACTCCAGGCAGGAGCTGGCACTTCCCAACTCAAAGCCACTTAAAGTCCCATGCCTCAAGGGTCAGGGTCACTTTCCTGGATTCAGGCATCCAGTCCTGCTAGATACCAGTGCTTTCCCTTAGAATGGAATATTTCCACACTTGCTCCTTCCCCGGCTCCTTCTGAGTCTTGCCCTAATAAAGGCTGCTCCAATAGGCCTGCTGTGTGCTACCTGGTCATTAATTTTTATGCTTGACCAAATTCATAT
Organism: Lutra lutra; assembly: GCF_902655055.1. Lineage (NCBI taxonomy): Eukaryota > Metazoa > Chordata > Mammalia > Carnivora > Mustelidae > Lutra > Lutra lutra. Next base: position 37,564,870 of record NC_062293.1, read on the forward strand.
TCCCAAGATGCTGCAGAAAATATTATTGTGCCACTTGCTCTGCCTGAAGTCACAGATGTGGAAGGAGGAAAGGAACTAGCTGGGACAGCCTTCCCCTGACCTGTTGGTATTCTGAAGGCCTTGTATTCATGGACTCCCTGCCTGTGCACACTTAGAGTCCTGCTAACCCACCGGGCGTCCACCACGATGCCCAGAAAGGAAGAATAATGCAGCCAGGATAATGCCACAGGTACAGTTTATTTTGGACACAAGCTCTTTAGAAAGCAGTCCCTCCACCACTTTAGATATTCTACTTCCAGGGCTAAAATCCCAGGGATGGGTGTTAGCCAGGAATGGACTGTGGGAGAGTCTTCTTAGTGCCAAGCATCAGATTCGTGGATTCACGAGAAATCTCCTGGCGCTGGGATCCAGGCATGCTTAACGAATGTTAAGGGACAGGATACTTGCAGACGTGACCACATCCATTGCTGCAGCATTTCATCCCCCTGGGACACGACTGATCTCCCGAGCACATTTCAGCGCAAATCCCAAGGACTCCTTCAGGCACCTCTGGGCAGACACTGGCTCTTTCTTGCCCTGCAACATACAATGGCTTCTGTGGGGTCTGGAGAGGTTACTAAGAACGAAGCTCTCATGGCCAGTTCTTCCTTCATGTTCTTGATGCCCCCTTCAACCTCGGTGGCTACATGCTCACTTTTAGGCCCCTATTTTACAGCTTGGCCCTAGGGAGAATGTTCTCCCTGCTCCAAAGGCTGCACAGTCCCAGTGGGCAAGAAACTGGCACTGTCATAACCCTCTTTATTCCACTTCATTAGAAAATCTCTGATCACAGATAGCCACCTCCCTACCTCTCACCTATGTCGTGTTCATCCCCGAACTACTCCTTTGTGGCATCCCCATCCAGGGCACGTCTCCCAGCTAGAGAGAAGCCCCTTCTAATCAGACCCAACCCAATATGATAAGAAGAATGAGAAATTCAGGATGACTGTTCCTGTAAGTCAAAGAAAACAGGTCTGCTGAATGCCCAATCTCCATTCTATAGCGGACGCACTGCCTGCTTCTGTGCCAAACCATTCCTGGGTCGGAAGCTGGGCTCTGGGTCTTCTCTGCTCTTGGGTAGAATCCCCTCAGCATCCTCACCTCTGAAAGGAGGTCTCCAAGCGCAGGCCAGCTCCACTCCCACGGAGACGAAAGCCATCAGAACAAGGACTGCACCTGTCTTCATGCTGCCTTTGATGTGATGCACTCAAGGAATCCAGCTCCAATTTCTACGGTCAGGGTCAGCAGAAGGGAGGGCGGGGCCAGAAGCAGTAGAACAAGACAAGTCTGTGGAAAGGTAAGCTGTCTAGGGACTGTCCCCTGCTGCTCTAGTTCCTTCATTCTGTTTCACAACCGGTTTCCCTCCTGGTTAGGGGGTGGTTTCTTAAAGATGCAAATGCAAAAGGAAAGCTTAACACACCTTTTAGGCCTCTGTTCATTGTTCTGTTACAACTTGGCACTGGTTTACCTGGTGCCCTTAGGAACTGGGGCCAAAGAAAACAATTGTGAAATTCAGAACTTCAGAGTGAGACCTTGAACTATGAGGGCATGAGGAATTATATGCCTGGGCCCATCTGGGGCCCCTGGGAATCCAGATATGGCTAAATGCTTCCAGATATGGCTAAATGTTTCTTCCAACAGATGGTTGAATGTGTGCTTTGGAGCTACATCTAGGACTGAGATCCCTGAACAGGTATGAAAGGTGAGGCACCTCTTCACCAGAAGGTAGTAACAGGTGGCTGTGAAGTCACTCTTCCAAGGTAATCAATGTTCAAAGATCCCAGCTGGCCAGGCCTTTGGGGGTTGAGAGACAGGATCCATCTTGAGTGTCGGTGGCCTCTGACATCTTCTGGTCTGGAAGCAGAGGTTCCTTGAGAGAGGGCTGTGTGGGTGAGCAGGGTGAGCTGAACACAGGACAGTACTAAGTGTTCAAAGGGGTCGGAGTAAGAGATCCTCCCTCTTTCCTACACCAGTTACAGGATCTCAAAGAAAGGGGCATAGGGTTAAAACCCCAATGACTGGGGGAACGAAGACAAAGTCTGCTTTGTCCTTGGTGGTCAGGGTGGGACCAGCACCTCCTGGCCGCCTCTGGGGAGGCCTGGATGAGGAACCCTATGATCAGAGAAATACTAAGCCAGCCCAGAGTCAGAGGAGGGCTCTCACACCCAGCTCACACCCAGCATCTCATAATCTTTGGATGCCCAATGGGCGCAAACATCAGGAATGACTCTTCAGTCTGGAGGAGGGACAGGGAACCTGGAGAGGACAGGGAAGCTCATTACAGGGCAGAGATCAATGAACCCGGGCAGCACAGAGCACAGAAAGAGCAAGCCCAGATCCAGTCCCTAAGGGGCTGGCCAGATCCCAGGCTGCTGGTAGCGTGGCCTGGGTGAGTGTCTGGAGCCCGGCCAGACAGCCCCAAAGAACTTGCAGCAGAAGCCTCCAGTATGCTGGTGGCAAGGGGAGGACTCTCTTTTCTCCTCTAAAAGGGACCTGAACATGACCCTAATCATCTACCAACATAATCTTCGAAAGTTCATTTTTACGGAACAAACACATGCATTAGTGCTTGTGATCAATGATTCAGACAATCAGATATATATACTTAAATGTTAGTGGTTTGTTGTGTATTTTTCTGAGGTCTTCATCTATGCTTTTATAAACACACATATGTGTATAAACAAATACATCATTTTTTGGCAGAAATAAAGTTATACATATTATTTTGCTTTGCCTCGATGTCTTAGAGAGCTTTCTGGGTATCTTTTTTTCTTTTTGTAAAATAACTACTATCTAAAATTCCATTAATGAATGGTTCATAATTTATTTAGCCAAGATTCAATTGTTGAACATTTAAATGGTTTTTGGTGGAGTTGGGCTTTTTTTCTGGTTATTATAAACAATGTGCTACTTATATACATCATACACTTTATATGTACTTCTTTGTTTATATATGTCAGTATTTCCCTCAGATTAGATGCCTAAGCATGGAAATACAAAAACTTCATTTCCTGTAGGTTTGGAAGATATTGCCAGATTGTCCTCCTAAAAGACCACACAACTTACACTTCCTCCCATAATGGAAGAGACATCGATTCCTCCCAAACTAACCCAATACATTTGTAATCTTGCTTCCTTGAGTTAAATTTTTTAAAGAATTTATTTATGTATTTATTTATTTATTTATTTATTTGAGAGAGCATGAGCAAGGAGGGAGAGAGAGAATCTAAAGCAGACTCCACACTGAGCACAGAGCCCAATGTAGGACTCAATCTCACGACCCTGAGACCATGGCCTGAGCCAAAATCAAGAGCTGGAAGCTTAAGTGACAGGGCCACCGATGTGCCCCTTCAAGTTAAATATTTAATGGACTGTTTCAAGCTGTGCGTTCCTATACCCCCCATTGCATATGTCCCATTTGGGAATGTGGAGCAGGGAAGTCTCACCACAGTCATGAAGAAACATTTAATTAATGGAAATTACATAAAACAATATAATCTGGTGTTGACCACTCCGAGTTTCTAGTAAGAAGCAAAGGGTAATGATGGCCTGAGACAGTTCTGCAATAGCATGCACATCAATATTGGCAGTTGTGAGGTTGCTAAGAAGGGCCTCTTCCATAATGATGGGAGGACTTGACCTTCCTTAAGCAGGACTGTTTCTCAGGCCCTGTGCTTGCTCCCCATCCGTCTTCTCACCCATCTCACCAAAGCCTCACAAACCTGTGGGGTTACCTCCGTTGGCATCCCTATGTCACAAATGAAGAGTCTGAGACTCGCAGAAAGTCCCTGCATTGCAAACACTCCAAGCCCACCGCGGAATCTCCAATGGTGGGGTCCAAAAAAGCTCTCCAGATGCCTGTCATGTACATCGATGGGAGGAACACATCACCCACCTGATAAAACCTGATTTCTTTGCGACAAACAAAACAATGTCCCTACTGCTCCAGGGATGATCACGAATCTGGGGATTTAGCAAGTCCTTATGACACACTATCACTTGAAAGGGCCAGGTGCCTGCAGCAGCTGTCAGACATACATAAAAAATTAAGGGAAAAGACTAAGTATAGACATTGGGAATTACTCAGAAGTCCTCAGTCTGCAAAACCCAGCCTTTTACCTGTAGCCATCAGAGTTTTATTCCTTGGGGTGTGTGTGTGTGTGTGTGTGTGTGTGTGTGTGTGCCTGTGTTTCAGGGTGGCAAGTAAGACCTTGAAGTATAGGCACTTCCATGTCTAGACTCCTAAATTGACTAGAATTCCATTTTTCCTAGAATTCCATATCCCAAAGAGTCATTTCTCATCCCTGCCAAATCCTTCAAACACCTAACTGCATGCTCAGCCCACCAGCCCCAGACCTTGCTCACGGTGCAGCTTTGTCCTATGGCATGACAAGCCGAGGGTGAACAACAACACATTTTGTTATAGAGCATAAGACTTGGCTAGGACAGAGATGAGGACATTTTAAGTCCAATGGCACAGAACCAGCCAAGGAAGTCTCTTTTCAAAAGCTCAAGGAAGGGGCACCTGGGTGGCTCAGTGGGTTAAAGCCTCTGCCTTCGGCTCAGGTCATGATCTCAAGGTCCTGGGATCGAGCCCCGCATTGGGCTCTCTGCTCAGTGGAGAGCCTGCTTCCTCCTCTCTCTCTCTCTCTCTGCCGGCCTCTGCCTACATGTGATCTCTGTCTGTCAAATAAATAAATAAAATCTTTAAAAAAAAAAAAAAGCTCAAGGAAGTGTTTTGTGTCAGAACTGAAGTTGTCCAGCTGGCAAGAACTTTGTAAATCCAGAAGTGTAGGTGTGCCTGGATGGCTCAGTTGGTTAAGTGTCTGATTTCTTATTTCAGCTCAGGTCATGATCTCGGGGTCAGATCTCCACTCAATGTGGAGTCTGCTTGGGATTCTCTCTTTCCCTTTCCCTCTGCCCTGCCCCTCACTCTTTTTCTCTCTAAAATAAATAAATAAAATCTTAAAAAAAAAAAAGGGGGGAGGGGGAGAAGAAGAAGACGAGGGGAGTCCCCAAGCCATTCTGTTAGGATCAAGCCTGTCTTCTCCTTAAAAAAAAAAAAAAAAAAAAAAAGATGTACTCTTTTCTTCTGAATATATATAGTTCACACAATTTTCATATATCTAAAAATGAAACTATTTTTTTTATTTTATTCATTCATTTGACAGACAGAGATCACAAGTAGGCAGAGAGGCAGGCGGGCGGTGGGGGAGCAGGCTCCCTGCTGAGCAGAGAGCCCAATGTGGGGCTTGATCCCAGGACCCTGAGATCATGACCTGAGCCGAAGGCAGAGGCTTAACCTACTGAGCCACCCAGGCGCCCCTGAAACTATTTAAAATATAGAAAAATGCATTCATCAATTTGTCTCTCAATTCCTACATCTTTTTCCATTTTCCTGTCTGCATGGACTCTATGGGAACCCAAGAGGAGAGGCATTTAGAAGGGAGGACAGGGGGAGACACCTGGAAAAGAGAGAGAGGACGAAGTCCTCAGGTCTGTGCAAGGTGTGTATGGAAAGCCACTCAGAACCACCATGTAGCCGCCGGGCTCAGCCAGCAGGAAGAACTGTGGTTTCTTCCTACCATCTGTGGCTCAGTTTATATCCTCGGTCACTGTTTCTGCTGGGTCAGCTCCTGGCCACCTAGGAGGAAAATGTGTATGTCATGGGAACATAACAGAAGAGTCTGGGATGGAGTGGGATGGGGAGAGAACACAGAACTTGCATGAACTGGAACATGAAGAAACAGAGCCCCCCCCCCCAAACTGGAGAGAGAAATGGGGGACACAGACATTGCAAAAGAGTAGGTTTCTGGTCTGTACCCAGAAACCTGGTAAAATAAGTGGAAAGTCAGATACCAACTCCCTGACCTCAGGCTAAGAAAGGAAGTTTCATGAAGAAAGGAGAACGGAAGAACCAGTCCCTTATTGTGCAACAAGTGAAGACCCACATTGCCCCATGGAGAGGATCCCACCCTGTCGTCGGTAATTCCAGGCTGAAGCACTTCTTCACCAGGGTTTTCGGGTCTCCTTCCACCCTCCCTGGAGCTCTGGCCTCCGACGAGCTGAATTCCTCCCTTCCAGTTTGCGCAGGGGCAGGGAAGTGTGGGGAAAAGGGCTCTATGTGAAAGAGGAGACCCAGATTCTGGCCCGAACTCTGCCCTCTCTAATGTTGAAAAAAGAGACGAATTGGGGCTCCGCTCTGGGCTTCATTTGACAAATAAGAGGATGGACTCCTCCAGATAGGAATCCAAAACCCCTCTCCCCCCACCGATACCCCCAGAAGGCCACGGTGTCTCAAGAAGAGGCAGGCTTCCTCTTAACCTAGCTGGCAGGTTTGTACCCTTGGTGAAGTTTCAGCCTTCTCGTTTAGCTGCTACAGCAGACCCTCCTCTGGAGATACCTCACTTCATTATAATACATTGCCTTGGAATGTGTCCACTTCACCCTGAGTTTCTCCTGCAGGGAAGTTGGTCTCATTTTCTAGAATGTTCCATTTCCTTCCGCACTGAGGAGGGAGGGACTTGTCGGTTGGGATTATATCAGTTTTCTATTGCTGCTGTAACAAATTAATACAAACTTGGTTTCCTGAAACAATGCTCATATATTCTCTTAAAGTTCTGGAGTTCAGAAATCCAAATGTTTCCCTAAGTGGAAATCAAGGGAATCAGCAAGGACTGCACTCCACCCAGAGGCTCTAGGGGAAAGCCATTTCCTTGCTTTTTCCAGCTTCTAGAACCGCACTCTTGCATCACTTGACTTGTGGGCTCTTCCTCCATCTTCAAAGCTGGCCGCGTAGCATGGGTTGTCGCATTAACTTCTTCTCTCCATAGTCAAATCTCCCTCTACCCCCTCTTATAAAGGTGCTTATGACTCCATTTAAGATCCAGTCAGATAATCTGGGAAAATCTCTCCACCTCAATGTCTTTTACTTGATCATATCTGCCAAGTCATTTTTGCTGTATAAGGCAATCTTCACAGTTTCTGGAGATTAGGATGTGGATATCTTGGGGGCCATTCTGTCTACCATGGTGATCTATACCTTGTCTCAGGCCAGGGGAATATCCATTTTCTCTCCTAATCCCTTCCCTCAGAAGAGAGTATGTGTATCTTTCACCAAAGACCACACCCTGTCTTCCAGCCTACTTCCAACCCCCTCCCTTCGCTACTTTAGGCTGTGCATTTAGGACAGTGTCATCCAATGGAACTTTCCACAATGATGGAAATGCTTTATATCTGTACTGTCCAACATGGCAGCCACAAATAATGTAGCTAATGAGCACCTGAACTGTGACTGGTGCAACTGAGGAAATGAATTCTCGATTCTATTTAATTTTCATTAATTTTCTTTAAAAGATTTTATTCATTTGAGAGAGAGAGTGAGAGAGAGAGCATGAAAGCAGAGAAGGTCAGAGGGAGAAGCAGACTCCCTATGGAGCTGGGAACCTGATGTGAGACTCGATCCCAGAACTCCGGGACCATGATCTGAGCTGAAGGCAGTTGCCTAATCAACTGAGCCCCCCAGGTGCCTCTAATTTTCATTAAATTTAATAAAATTTTAAATAACCACTTGTGGCTAGTGAAAATATATTGGACAGCTCAGGTGTAGGCAGATGAAAGGTAAAAGCCAAGCCCAGTCAGGCTCTGGGATGAAGAAGGTGGCTAATGCAGGGCAAGGAAGAAAATTGGCTGTTGGCCCCAGAGAGGTACATGGCCCCCGTTCAGCTTTTGCACTGGACTAAGAACACTCAAATGATTTTCAGGGTAGCTCCTCTTCTTCTGCCTCACACAATGAGTCATCCTTTAAGGGACCACAGAGTCATGCCACATGGAGCACAGAAAAGGGACTAACCTGGGATTTGGCATTGGCTAGAGTCACACACTCTGTCACACACTCACTGAGTAAGTCACTTCTCAGTCCCCCGCTCTGTTTCCATTAAATGAGTTGGATCAGATGATCTGAAAGGGCTCCTGAAATTTTAGTAGACTAAAATTCTATGTCCCATGGAACAAGGTTTGATTGTACATATAATTCTATTTCAGGCCCACATTCTCTCTGACCCATGTAAGAGGAAAAAAGAATTTTAAGTTTCCACATCCAGCAGGGAGCCCAACATGGGGCCTGAACTCACAAACCTGAGGTCAGGACCCTGAGATCCGGAGTTGAATGCCCAACAGACTGAGCCACTAAGGTGCCCCTGTAAGAGGAAGTCCTGAGTGAAGAATTAAGGAGATAAGATGTGGCTCTAGGTTACTCCTGCAACCATCCAGAACCGGATCTGACAATCTGACATTCATTCTTCCGTCCTCATGACAACACTTCACATTTGCTTTGGCTTTTCAAGAGCTGATCACTAACTAACCTAATCCTCGTGATGACCCTAGGAGGACAGACATGAGGCCCATTTTAAGTGAGAACGCTGAGACTCAGAGAAGGAAAGAATCTTCCAGGTGTCAGGCCCCATCATAGGTAACGTACATGTCACCTTACAAATGCCCTTCGAGGCCCCCACTTTCCAGGTGTGAAAATTGAGATCCAGGAAGGCAAGATGACTTTCCTCACGGTATGTGGGTAATAAGTTAGGCAGACCCATTTTTCTAACTCTGAACTACTTCTTCCTCCCTCTACATTGTGCTGCTGCTATTTACAACGTCCCTGCAGAACACTAACCTATAAACCTTAGCATCACAGCTCTCCTTCTGGATGATCTTTTCACGATGCTCCCCAGCAGACCTACAAGCCTAAGCAAGTCATGTCACCTCTGTGCCTCTGTTTCCTCATATGTGAAACTGGAGATAACCAGTCCTTTACAAGGGAGTTAAAATCCCATTGAAAGTGTTAAGTGAGGTCATGTCTTCAGACCTGTTAGCCCATAGTAAGCACTCAGTAATTGCTCATTTTTATTGTGTTTGGAAACTGTAGTTGGTCCCAGTCATAATGCAAGGCAATGCCCTTCACCCCCAATCAAATTAAAATGCAAAGAAATTGTCTGTAATTTTTAAGAAGTTTTATTTTGAAAACACATGGAATCAGTTACATTATCCACATATCTACAATAGCAGAGAAATCGTGACGGTAGGCCATCCCCATGGGGGATAAAGTGTCCTTTGGCAAAACAAATAGTAGAAATAACTTCAAATACAAAAACACAGCCCATAATAAGATTAAATTAAGAGAAGGAATGGGCTATTGAGAAGAGTCACGAGTATGGAGAAGGTGTCTCGTGAGAAGAGTCGGGCTCAGGTGACCTTCCCTGGAGACCTCCTGCACCCAGACCCGGAGCAGCTCAGTTCAGTTCCAGATCGTCCATGTATTCCTGGACCCAGGCCTCGCTGGGGTTAGCACACACTTGTCTGCCTCTTTTGGTTTGGAATCTGTGGGACAAGGAATGGACAGATTAGAACCCCATGGATCCTTGCCTATGGTAGGAATGTATCTTCCTCCGCTTGACTAGGGTTCATGTTGGACAGCTCTAATGATGGGGAAACACTTCCTGGGGTGGTGCTAGAACTGGGCTCCTTTTAACTTCTATTCTAGATTTGGTTCCACCTCCTGGGTTGCCCAGATTAGGAACAAATGAGTTTTGCAATCAGTAAGGATACATCAACCCACTCATTCTCTCTTGCCCCCAGCAATGACTTTTCTGTGTTTTTCTAAGTATGGTTTAAGAAATCAGCCCACATCTCCTATCATCTTTTTTACTTTCCCTGGTTTCTTGGCTTCTGGCTAAGTTCCTCCCCCAGAAACCTCTTTCTTCTCCCTTGGCTCCGACACAGCCCTCTCCAGACTCAACAGGTGATTTCATGACTTGATCCTCTCTGACTTCTGGGAGGGCTTCAGCCCTGAGACCAGCCTCCCTACTGCTTGATTCCACATTCCCCCAAATAGGTCCCCTTTTCTCATCCTACCCTCACCCTTGCCTCCTAGACCAACTTGATACTTTATACTCACACCACAGCTGGCTGGGAGCAGAGGCTGCTGGTCTCGAAGTAATCGGCCACAAAGTTTCGAGGAAGCTTCCTTAGGGTGTAAGAGAAGCAGCAGGCGGTGGGAGGGTCTGAGCCCACTGAAAAGAAATGCAAGGGTGAGACAGAAGCTCTATAATGACCCATTAATTCTGGCTTCTAATAATAGATATTCAGTGGCCATCTCTGTAGGACAACCAGATCCCAAAATATGGTCCCTTGTATCCAATCTCACTCACCCTAAGTAGGAGTATTATTCTGAATAGAAGAACATAAGAAAGGCATGAAAGAATTCTAGAAGATCAGAGCTGGACTTAGTCTCAGGGCATGTGTCTACCTCCCTCCATTTTACAGATGGGGAGACCAAGGCACAGAAGGAAACAGGAACTTGCTTAAATGAGTCTACTTGTTGCTATTTCTTAAGAAAACAGAAACTTGACTATTACTTAATGTCTACCAGATTCTACATTTAACAGCAGGCTACTTGGAAATCTTCCCGTCTCCCTTTTGTCCAATCCCTAGATGCCACCGTTAGATCAGCCTGAGCTAGAAAAGTCAGCACTGCCTCCACCATGACTCTAGAAGTTAGCGGCTGGAAAAGTGGACCTACTTGGTGCTGAGAGAGCCGGAGTGGAGAAGGCAGCCACGAGCACAAGGAGAGAAAGGACGGTCACGCAGAGCTTCATGGTCTTGAGAGAGGAGAGGTTTTCCTGGAGCTGAGACTCTCGAGTCCAGAAGCTTCAGAACCTGACTGTGTTCTGTGCTGAAACTGATTTGGGAACCCCTCTTTATAGGAACTTTGGGGCCTCGGACAGAGCTGGAGGCCCAGGAGGGCAAATGGAATTTCCAGGGTAGAGATGATGTCATGGTGCCAATACGGAAACTGAAGCTAGCTGACAGTGAGCAGCCCTTCACAGCTTCTCTTCCCCCAGGGCGATGTCATCACTATGAGGGGGGCTAGTGGAGAAGAAACAGGCTGCACCATAGAGGGAAGTGGTACACCAAAGGCAGTCATCAAGGCTGTGGAGAGAATTGCAAACCCAAGAGGAAGGATGAAACATTCACACCTGCCCGAGAGGCTTGCAAATGAGAACCGTGCTGCTCCTGGGGGTTGGCACCTCCAGAAACTGGAGGCTTCGTGTCAGTTTTTCCAGGGCTGCTTCAAGCCTGGCCTCAAGAAGGAAGGGGTGGCCAGGGCTCCATGTCCCATTCCTGGAACTCCTTCTGCTGAGCTGAGTGACCTTTGTACCCTGTATTTTCCTTGGGCATAAAGAGAGAGTCCAAGCATTGACTGTGCAGGACAAAGCAGGGCAGCTCAGGAACATTTACAACTTCTACTTAGAGATTTATGATGGGCCAGGCACTGGGCAAGCTGCCACATACACATGACATCTAACCCCACCATACCCCTGAGCAGGACTGTGATTATTCCCCTAGGGCAAGGAGGATCACCCAGCAAGATTCACTAACTCCAGACCACACAGCTGTTAAGTGGCAGTGCTGAAATTTGAACTGAGATTCATCTGATTCTAAAATCTATTTTCTTTCCACCCCATTGCTTCCAGTACAAATACAGAAAGTGACCACAAAGAGAGAAAATGTCGACCACTAGGGCCAGTGCCACACACAAAGACATGTCTTATTAGGGCTGAAATCAAAAAGGAGTTTGGATCAGTCCATCCCAGAACAAGAGGGGAACAGAAAAGAAATAATGATTTCAGTATGTTTAGTTGACTGATAATAGAAAAGGGGGAAAAGCTCAGGAAGAATAAAGTTTGGAAGACCCAAATAAAGACTGCTTCTCTAGTGTAAAAATGGGATCAGAAATACCTAGCAATGAGCTTATCCATGTTATGGATAAAATGTGTAATCCAAGCATGTGGGTGTTCCCCAGCCATCCATAGGGAATTCCTTGCATTTATGGAAACCCATGCCTGGTTGGGCAGCTGCTGCTGACCACCTGAAGTTTACAAAGACCAAGAACACAGTAGTTCATGGTGTGGGACATGTGGGTGCAATTTCAGTGGTTGGATCAAGATCTCTGTCCACTGTTGTCTCACCCTTGCTGACCCATCTGCTCACCCCCGCCTCACATGGCTACCTGCCTCTACCCTGAGAAGGAAGAATGAAGAGGGAAAGATGAGAGCCAGGCCTCCTGGGTGCTGTACAAATGTGGGCTAGGAAGGATCAGGGTAGAATTTTGGAGTACTTCAGGGCTACTAAATAAAGTTCAATGTCATCTTACTTCATCACTCCCCAATCACCACCACCTATACACTCACAAACTCTACTTCTTTCCTTCATCCTGTCCTTACCCTTTTCTTTGTGCAAGTCTTGCTTCCAACGTACCAATCTTTACCAAGTCCTCCATCTCCAGCTCTGAGGTTCTGTGATACTTTGTCTCTCCTGGTTGATGGGATTTCATGTTCATGCATCAAGCACCTTGCCTTAAGGGAAGGAAGACATGTCTTAATGTTCCCCCAAATCTACAGACTTTGTTATTCATGGCATTTCCATTCAACTCAGTTGAGTAGTCATCTGCTGAAGGAAGCCCCAAATCTGCCCTCAGAGGTTTTAGTCTAGTGATGGTGTAGACAGTGACAGAAATAACGATGTCATGAGATGGAATAAGGTAAGTGTCATATCAGAGGTAGAAACAAAATGTCAGGGAGCCCAAAGGGTAGAGAAGGCCATCCCTTGGCTGTCAATGAATGGTCTCTAGTCAAGTCTAAACCCCACTATGCACTAAGAAGGAGCACTTGACATTCAACCAATGACCTTGTCATTGGAGTACTCTGTCTGACACGGAGTCCTCTGTCTAAATGAGTGGGGTGTGCTGATCTTCAAGCTGTGGAGGGATTACGAAGGTGTCTTCTCTGGAACAAAAGGACAATGATCATAGGTAAGAATGGGTAATTAGTCTACATTGAGCCTCACAATGAATTTGACTGTTGACTTTGGCTTCCTAGCCTTGCTTTGACCTTTGGCTCATGGAGATAAAATCTTTTGTTTGTGAAGGTCCCAATAATAATGCTGTGTTCACACCAGTGAAATTCCACACCAAAAGTACAAAGGCTTGTATCAATATGTTAAGCTGAATCAATGGCTTCTGAGATTTATGCATGGAGGTTATTTCTAAGTAATAGTCAATAGAGAATGAGAAAAAATCCTTCTCAAATACACAACAAAAAAAGGGCTCATCTTCTTTAGAGAACTTCCCCCACCTCTCTTCCAACTAAATTCTGTATCTTCCTCTATGCTCCTACAGCTCTCCCAGAACTCCCTCCTTCATATCAACTAGAACGTATTTGGTTGTCTCCCTCTCTGCATCAAAGGGAGTTCCTTGATGCAGACACCATGTTATGCTTATCTCTGTGTACACAGTAGGTATTCAATAGACATTTGCTTAATAGGTGTCCAGAGGCAGCCAAACTACCAGTTTTAATGGGAGGGGACGTGACATGTAACATGGACTCAGGATGTGAACTCCATTTAGCTAAATGAAGTACGAATAAACTGATCATTTTGAAAAACTCTATCCAAAATGTGGTTCCCCAACCTCGATGGGGTAATTCTCTTCTTTCTTCTGCCTTCCACCCACATACCCAGTAGTTTTATCATCAAGGAAACTTTTGTAGACTCAGCTCTTTCCAGCTTAGGGTTGTAGGAGTGACAGCAAGAGTTAACTGGTCCCATGGATCCCTGTGTCCACCTCCTCACTCCTGAGCAGGGAAACCTTTCACTTCCCCTCACTCGCGGTAACACAGAGGTTTCGCCTTTTATGTCCTTGCTAGCACTGTGCTCATAATTCCATTTTGGGCACTTTCACATCTGTCTTCTCATCTTGTCCTCCCAGCTTCCCAGGGCTACAGGACCATTAGCCACAGTAGTAACAAGACCTTGAAGAGGTCCCGGTACTTTTGATTTCCCCCGGCAGATCCTCATCCATGGTTTTATTTGATCCCAATCTGTTTTGCCATTATGCAGATTAGGAATACAAACTCAGAGAAGTTCAAAGTCTTAATCAAGGTCACACAGGATGTGTGTCAATAACCAAAGTCTTCCAACTCCTGGGTTGGAACTTCCTTTACAGGTATGACCCTCTGAGACTGTACACAAAGGAAGTCCCAGAAGGTACCAGACCCTCTGAAGAGATTACAAAGCTGTTGAGGAGCAGGAAACAGAAGCAATCAATCCCAACATTCTGTGCCCACCTAGAAGAAAAGTACTGAGATGCATGAGGATTGGGGAGACCATTGGGTGTCAGGGCCAAGAACACTAGCCTCTAGGATGTGGAATGCCCAAAACTAGAGAAGTCCTTGTGAGCAAATGTTGAGACTGGACCGCCAACATGAGCTAACTGTGTGGTCACTTTGCCAAGACAATAAACCAATATAGGTAAATCCTCTGGTCTTGTCAATGTGGTAGTCAAGTCACTCAGGGAAATGGGAGCAGAAACTGGATTGTAGAAGGAAGAAACAAGTACATTATCCAAAGTGTGGGGGCTCAGGATGGAATCTGTAAGACAGGAAGGTGATCGAAGCAGTTCATCAGAGACAATCACTCCACCCCTCAAGCCAGCAGCCTCACTCTTCTTAAAGAGGAAATGGGTCTTCGTCACCCACCACAGCCTGCTCTTTGCAGTCAAGGGTGGAGGTCAGTGACTTTAGGGATGTTCATTTCCTGAGAAAAGGTTAAAGCCTCACCAGGGTTCGGAAGACTTTCAGTATTCTTTAGGAAGCATCTTTCTTCCTTCTGACAGTACTTTTATACCTGTTTCAAGCTCTTTCCAGTTTGGTCACAGAGAATATCCAACAAGAGAAGAAATCTAATTCAATAAAACCTTACTGAGTGTCTACTGTATTCTGGGCACTGTTTCAGGCATTGGGGATACATGATTTGGAAGGTGATGGTGAAATGTCAAGAAAGGGAACGCCTGAGTTTTGTTTGTTTTTTCTCATAGAAAATATACATCACCATTCTACAAAAATTAGAAAACATAGGAAAGCATAATAAGAAAATAAAAATGAGCCAGCATTCTGTATATGGTTTTGTATTTTAATATTGTCCATTACTATTCTTTCTTGAACTTGTATATCTTATTTTTGTTACTTTACATTCTTCCATGTCATTAAAAAACACAAAAATTACTCCAAATTGGCATGCATGGTATTTCATTGCATGGATATACCAAAATTTTATTAAAAATTTTATAATTAGGGGCGCCTGGGTGGCTCAGTGGGTTAAGCCGCTGCCTTCGGCTCAGGTCATGATCCCAGGTCCTGGGTTCGGGCCCCACATCGGGCTTTCTGCTCAGCGGGGAGCCTGCTTCCTCCTCTCTCTCTGCCTGCCTCTCTGCCTACTTGTGATTTCTCTCTGTCAAATAAATAAATAAAATCTTTAAAAAAAAATTTTATAATTAACCATTCTGTTACTTAGGTCAGGCCATGCTGGTTGTGCTAACATTTATCTATTATAAATTTAGCTGGGATCTGAAGAATGATTAACCAGGCAAAAAGTATAGGGCTGGGGTTAGTCGGGCAAACAAGAGACCTGCGCCTTTTTTAATACATGAAATAGATTAACTGGAATAGTTCAGTAATATCTAATGATAGATAACACTAACATATCGATAGTAACTAACACTAACACAGGGCTTACAAGAGCCAGTAATATTTAAAGCCTGTTATTCATATGTTATGTTATATGTTATACATATATGTTATGTTATACATAACATTCATAGATGCTAATGTATTTTATCCTCCTGGGGGATCCTCTGAGGCAGGTACCATTATCCCCCTTCACACATGAGGAAACTGAAGCACAGAGAGGTAATTAATTTACAGAAGAACACAGAGCTATTACATGTTAGATTTGGAAACTGACATCAAGGAAGTCTGTCTCCTGAGGCACCTGGTGGCTCAGTGGGTTAAAGCCTCTGCCTTTTCCTCAGGTCATGATCTCAGGGCCCTGGGATGGAGCCCCACATTGGGCTCTCTGCTCAGCAGGGAGCCTGCTTCCTCCTCTCTCTGTCTGCCTCTCTGCCTACTTGTGATTGCTCTCTCTGTCAAATAAATAAATATCTTTTTTTAAAAAAAGGAGGTCTGTCTCCAGAGCGCAAGTAAATCAGAAAAGGGAAATGCTTACCATAAATTTATGTTAATAATAAATAAAATTTTTTAAAATTATGTTAAAAGCTTAAAAACCAAAGTTCTGTTATTGTGATGTAAAATGTCTTACAGTTTTGCATTCTGCATGTCTTTGAAGAGTAGAATCCATGGGTTTCCCTTGTCCTTAGAAAATTAAGGGAATTTATTATACCATGGCTTTCCTTATTTGTTGTAAATACTCATCTCTGCAGCTATCATGGGATATACCCATGCTTATAGGAATTCACTCTACCCTGTGATCTCCCAGAAGGAGGAGCCAACACCTCATTCATAGAAAGCAAAGGAGAGGCCTGCACTTTTAAGGAATTACATGTGTTTCACAGGGCCGAGTCTAAGTTTCCAGGAAGTCTGAAAGTGGCAAGAAACAGACCAAGGAGGGAGGCGGGGGTCAGGTCATGGAGGGGAAGCTTCCATTTCATGTTGGAAACCATGCAGGGTATTTGAAATATTTTCAACCGAGAGAGATAGAGACTGATTTGAGTTTTAGTAAAATCGCTTTGGATTGCATGCGATGTAACAGACTGAAGAGAGGCAAAACTAGAAGGAAAAACAGTTAAAAGGACACTCTTACAGCAGTAAGAAATGATGAGGCAAGAAATGATGAGGGCCTGACCTAAGACAGTGGTAGTGGGAACAGTGAGAAGTAGACATACTTCATTTCAAATACAGAATAGATGCAAATGAGAGGGAGGGAGGTGTCAAAGGTGAGTCCCAGATTTCTGGCTTGGAAGCTTTGTAGGTAGAGATGCCTTTTACTGAGTGGAGAACAGAGAAGGGGGAGCAGGGATGGATCTAATCCAATACCAAAGGGATTCCTTGCTCTATTACATAGGCAATATGTAGAAGAGGAGAGTGATAAGAGGAGAATGATAAGAAGAATCCAAGATCACAAAGGGCCTTGCTGTAGAAAGAAGGGGCCCCATTAATGAGAAACTGTCTCTCTAGGATGCTAAAAAGAGGTCTCTGGGATATAGTTTCTGCCTACCTGAAAGTGGGGCCACACCTTAAAAATGGGAGCCTGGGCTAGGTCAAACAGGTTGTCATTATCAGCAAGGCTGTCCATGGAGCTCCTGCTGCTGAAGAGAGAGAGTTGGGACCAATGCCCAAGACAGTGGGGCCACAGAGCCGGAAGTGGGAAGGAAACCCATCTAGCAGGGCCAGGGCATGGGAAGCAGTGAAGGGGTGAGCTGTGCAGAACAAGGCAGTGACGTTGCAGAACATGAACTGTTCCACCAAAATTCCCTGCACTCATGGCTAGGATGCTCTCTTGGACTGGGATGGGACCTCAAAGAGGCTGGAATGAGCCAGAAAGCCAGGACACAAATGAAGCCCCTCCAAACCAAAAGGTCCACCATGCTACTGTAGCTACTTTGTGTCACCACCACGTGAGAGAGTTTGGGTCCTCCACCAAAGATCAAGACCTCGACACCAGGACCCTTCTGATTCTTTCCTTCCTGTTAGTATGTCAGCTCCATAGTGGGACTTTGGGCATAACACACACTGTTGGTCAAATCAGTGATTTATTCATTCCTTCACCAAATATTTATTAAGCTCTACTATGTGTCAAGCATTGTGGTCACCGTTGGAGATAACCTGCCAAAGAACAGACAGGGAAACATTAAACTGACCAAAGTCATCTGTGTGAGCCTGGGAAAGTCATTTCACCTGGTAACATCAATTTACACCTAGGAAATTTCTAAGACCTACTCAACCAACTCAATCATCCGAAGACCCCCTTATAGTTTTCATTCAACATATGCATACCAAGCACATACTCTGTATACAAGTATGTTATTTTCTGATCCAGGAAAAGCACATAGGACAAAGGGCTATTTTCTGATTTGAGGATTAATATGGAAAGACTTACAAATATATAAACACTAAGATAAAATTGAATATTCAGTAAAGCACCTTTATTAGAAGAACAAAAATATAAGGGATATGATCTCAGACAATTCATCATATTATAATAATTGTGTGCTAGCTTTTGGTTTAAATTAACCAATAAGACATGATATGAATTTGGTTTAAAATGAACAGGACATGGTTTCAATTTTTGGAGAGAAAATTGCATAAATAATTCATTACAGTGCAATGTGGCTGGTGCCGTAACTACAGGTCCACTATCAGGAAAGAGGTTGATTCAGCAGTTTCCAGTTCCTTCTTCTGGCCCTCCCAACTGATAGCATCCAGCTCTCAGAAACTGAATCACAAGTTTGAGGGGGGTTCCCCAAGAAGTGAATGAGAGTGTACAGTTCAGGGTATCAGCTGAGGGCTGGGGGAGAGGGGGCGGGCAGAGGAGAAGGCACTGAATATGATTTAGAGTTTCCACTGAAACAAGTGATAGACTCCTTTTTTGGAATTAACAGTAACAAGGAAGACACTTAGATGCAAAGCCCAGGGTAACTTGCCATTGTCCTTGATCTTGCCTTAGCCTCTCTCAAGACCAGCATTAGTAATCCTAGAGATGGGATGAAAAGAGGGCACATGTATTTTATTTGTTTAAGATTTTATTTATTTATTTGTCAGAGAGAGGGAGAGAGAGAACAGGCAGGGGGGGCAGCAGGCAGAGGGAGAAGCAGGTTCCCCACTGAGCAAGGAGCCCAATGTGGGACTTGATCCCAGGACCCTGTGATCACAACCTGAGCCCAAGGCAGACGCTTAACCAACTGAGCCACCCAGGCATCCCGAGCCCATGTGTTTTAAGAGCAGGACCCGTAGGCACACAGGAAGGAGAGAATTCCTAAGATGTGACCTCACTTTGCTTATGTCTTACTCTCACCATTGTTCTAGCCCCTTCTGGGGGACTTCAAAACCCTCCTGATTTGACCCCAATCTAGTTTCCTTGTCCCTGGTGGCTCCGCCACGGTACAGCTACACTAAACTTCTTGCTCCTCCCTCTGAACTGGCAAGTCCACACCTGTGATTGTACCAGCTGGACCTCTTACTGCTACCCTCCCCACACCCATTTATATGTGCTTGAATCCTGTGTACCTTCCAAGACCCAAGCAAAGTTCCTTCCTTTCTGTGATGTCTTCCCCAGACTGTCCTGAGGGAGGTCATTTCTCCCTCCTCCTGGTGCTGTGAACTTCCATTAATTTTTCTCCTAGGAATCTTGGCACTTTCTGCTAAATGCTATAGTTGCCTGTTTATATACTCTACCTGCTCCTATCAGCTGAGAGCATCTAGAGGACAAAGGCCAACTGTGCATTAGGTTTATTAATTATGTAATAATAGAATAACAAAAGATAGAAAAGAAAAAAACATGTCTATTTTCCTGAAAAGGAGACCTTTTCACACCACTGAAATTATGACTGGAAAAGAATATGAAAACAAATATCAAAAAATATGCTTTGAATTTGTCATTATTTATGTAAATATCACACAGGTTCTTAAAAGAGTTCAGAGAAATGGAAATCAAAACTTCATGTTAATAAAGACCATTGGACAGAAATTTCAGTATATCAAAAATTTCTTTCAAACTAACAACTTTACAAATGGTAATACTGTAAATGTTTTAGAACAAAATGGGTTCATAAATTGGTAGGCTGACCAGGAAAGTAATACATTCTCACTTTAGGAAAAAAAAATCTAGAAAAAGGGGAAAACAAAAAAATTAATTATCCATAGACCATAGACACAAATATAGCTATTGTTGGTCTTTGTGACATTTATTCCCAATGCTTTTTATTTTTCCCATTCCTAGTGTTTACATCTATATCCCATATATATACATGGTTATAGTATTTGTCATACATGTGTGGCTACACATACATACACATATTTGTATAATTCTTCATCTTGCACAATTTTTCATCTTATCTTTTTATAAGTGATATTATGATATATTTACGCCTTTTCACTTCACTCAGTTTAATGAATGAAGCGAGCAATCCAGCGTTTACTTTATCCTTCCCTAATAGAGGAGAATTTGGGTTTTCTTGTTTTAGAATCATGAGTGATGCTGCATCAGATGTCTTTATGGGTTTTTTTAAGATTTTATTTAGTTATTTATTTGACAGACAGAGATCACAAGTAGGCAGAGAGGCAGGCAGAGAGAGAGAGAGGAGGAAGCAGGTTCCCTGCTGAGCAGAGAGCCTGATGTGGGGCTCGATCCCAGGACCCTGGGATCATGACCTGAGCCGAAGGCAGAGGCTTTAACCCACTGAGACACCCAGGTGCCCCAGGTGTCTTTATGTTAAAGATGCCTCTGTGTTCGGGTTTGTTTCTTTAGAACTCGTTCCTAGAAATGCCTTTTCTAGGCTACAGGGTATAAATATTTTTAGGCTCCTGACATCTGAACACCCACATCTCCTGTGCTTTCTGATCCTCATCCAATGTTAACCCAGAGCCTCTAGTCACCCGGTGACTGTCTGACGACAGGACGAGAAATGGAGATGTGATCTCATGCTTCCAGGTCCCCCGGCCAGAATTCCCTAGGTCAGTGCCTTGCATCCGAGGCAGGTACGTGGCACCCTCTGCATCACCCCACTCCCTGTCCTGCAGTGGAGGAAGCACAGAAGTCTCAGCTCTGTGGGAAGGACAGGGCTGGCGAGCTCACGTATAGATCAGTTCTTATGGGAAGAGCCTGCCTAAGAATAGCCTTGGGTCAACACATAGCCCTCTCCTTCTGCTCACGGGGGAAACCATTTCCTCACAAGAAACCAGAACAAGTCATGAGTTTCGGGCTGAAACTTAGAGCTCAGAGAAGCTATTCTTGGATATCCTGAACCCCTGTGGTCCCCTAGGACCCTGAGTTGTGCAATACTCAGCGTGACACCACTGTGCTTAAAAATTTCCCTCCACACCCCCAGATTCCATTTCCCCTTCCACCAGGGCCGCTATAAAGAGCAGGGGAGATCTGCTCACACTCCAGAAGGACGGAGGCAGCAGCCAGTGCCCAGGCCCACCCCGCGGACAAACGAGCCCACACGCCATACCCTGCTGAGCAACATGAAGGTTCCCGGGGCTGCCCTCGCCGTCCTCCTCTGCACCATGGCCCTCTGCAGCCAGGTCTTCTCTGCACCATGTGAGTCTCTGTTGTTGTCACAACTGTCTCCACTCCCTGTCCCCATAGTCGGACCACTCCTCTTTCTGTCTCCCAGCCTTGGGAGCCCCCAAGAGAAAAAAGGGAGCTTCTCAAAGGGCTTGAAAACTGTGGCATTTCTCTTCAAGACTTTTACTTTCATGTTATAAAGGAGTCTTAGCTGCCCCAGTCCCCAGATCTGAGAGCTAGGGGGAGGTAGGGGAGTTGGAGTTCCATTTTACAGGTGGCAAAATAGGGACCCTAAGGAAATGAGTTTGTAAGAGGCAAGATCCAAGCCTGGTGGCCTCTCGGTGGGGTCATCCTTCCCTCACTCCCCAGAGGTCTCCCCAGGGCTCTGTCCCTTGGATGTCATAAGAAAGATGTCCAAGGTTTCTCTTTTGCTGGGGCATGCATGACTCCTTGAGCCAGACAAAACTTCCAGAGAGAGAGGAAAAAAGAACAGTCTGCTTGGATGTTTGCATCACATCAAGAAAGTCTGCCCATGACGAAGAGTCAAGGACAAAGAAGGACACAGACAGAAACCAGAACAGAGACAGGAACACTTCTAGGCAAAGACACCCAGCACTTTCCAGCGACCCTGTCTGCCAGCCCGTACCCAGAGCAATGCTGGCTTCCTCTGAGTCTTCCTCATCCTTTCAGAGATCCAATCTCAGATCTGACGTTTCCTTCTGAACTGTGACTCAGGCTCATTCTCTCTCCTCCAGTTGGTGCGGACACCCCAACCGCCTGCTGCTTCTCCTACGTCTCCAAGCAGATTACACGCAAGTTCATAGTCGACTATTTTGAGACCAGCAGCCAATGCTCCAAGCCTGGTGTTATGTAAGTGCCAGTCTTCCTGCCTGCCTCTGGGGGAGATGGGGAGGGTCTGGAGTTGGGGCAGCACCCGAGGGCACAGACTGGCCAGGGGCGCCATCCTGGAATGGCATGTAGGACCCAGGTCTCTGAGGTGTGACCTGACCTGGCCAGGGGCTTGCGAAGTCAGGGAGGGTTGGCCCAGCCCAGAGGGGAGGGAGGGAGAAAGGAGGTGGCAGCAGGATCCCTTGGGAGGAGGTGATGGTGGTGAGATGGTGAGAGGAGGTCTCTAGACCGAGATGGGCAGAAGGTCCAGGGCAGAGAGTGGGGTGAGGGGCTACAGCGGGCCCAGAGTTCCGCTGCTGGATTCCTCAGTAAATAATCCTTCCACCCCTCTCCGCAGTTTCCAGACCAGAAAAGGCCGCCAGCTCTGTGCCGACCCCACTGAGGCCTGGGTCCAGGAGTACATGACCGACCTAGAGCTGAATGCCTGAGTGTCCCGGAAGCTTTGAGAACCCAGTGACCTCAGTGGGCTGCCTGGGGAGCAAAGGTCTGAGCCTTGGGAACATCCCTACAACCTCCACAGCTACCTCTCCTGCGGGCTGGTTGTTGCCAAACAGCCATACTCTGGGACTCTTTCTAACTTAAATTCCAATTTATTTATACTATTTAATTTTTGTTATTTATGTTCAATGTCACTCTCTGGGACCGTGTGCTCCGAGAGACCCCAAGATACCTTCCTCACCGCCCTCCCCTGCTCCCCTCACTTGCACTGTGATTGGTGATGACTGTGTGACTGTCATCGTTTATTCTAGGCAGAAGTGGCACCTGAGCCACCGGACTGGTGTACGTGTATGGGATGTTTCTGTTCAGTGCTGTGTTCAGCCCTGAGAAATAATAAAGATGGTCTTTTGAAAAAGGAAACTGGCATTGAGTTTGGTTTCATTTGTGCGGAAAGTCAGAATCGCTGGTTAAAAGGAATAATGGGCAAAAAACAGGCAGATGTGAAATGGAGGGAAATTGGGATTTCTGGGTCACCGACATCATGAATACTTAATAAAGGAAATCGTAACATACGTATTTGGGAAAATTCACTATGATGATGGATATTATTAAGAAGAGTATTAGGGCACCTGGGTGGCTCAGTGGGTTAAGCCTCTGCCTTTGGTCATGATCCCAGGGTCCCGGGATCGAGCCCCACATCAGGCTCTCTGCTCAGCAGGGAGCCTGCTTCCTCCTCTCTCTGCCTGCCTCTCTGCCTACTTGTGATCTGTCTCTCTGTGTGTCAAGTAAATAAATAAAATCTTTTAAAAAATGAAAAAATTTTAAAAAAAGAAGAGTATTCATAGTGCATATTGGTCATAAATGAAGCGTTCTTAATAGCAATTGCTAACATATTTGAGACCTACTCCAGGCTGAGTGCTTTTTAAGCAGGGTTCATTTGATACTCACAGTGAAACAGTACAGTTTAAATACCACTAATATCCTCATGTGATACAAGAGTAAACTCTAGCAGGGCTCAGAGAGGTTAAGCAACTTGGCCAAGAGCATACACCAAGTAAATGGTACAACTGTGTTCCAAAACTAGACTTTGATATAACTACACACTCACTCTTAAACTAGCAAAGTTATATCCCAAACACCATCCAGCTGTTCTCAAATCGTAAGCAATGATTGTTTAAGACACTTATATCAGAGGGGTCTGGGTGGCTCAGTTGGTTAAGCTCCTCTTCGGCTCAGGTTATGATCTCAGGGTCCTGGGATCGAGTCCCACGTGGAGTTCTTTGCTCAGTGGGAGTCTGCTTCTTCTTCCTCTGCCCCTGCTCATATCAGAATCTTCAAGTGTGGACCTGGGAATTGATAGTTCTACAGACCTCATCATATGTTCCCCAGGCACCTTGACAGCTGAGAACCATGGAAATAGCATGACTCCCCACTCCTTTCCAAATTCAGTGCTTTTCTGTACAGAGGAACAGGGATATCTTACCTTATTTCTGAAGAATCCATGCTCCACAAAGTAAATGTCTAACATTACAGGAGGAAAAGACAACCAGCCCACATGTGGGGCGTGTAGGTTTATACTCTAAGCCTGTTTCTGGGTTAACTGTGAAAGCTGAGCTAGTTAATAGATGGGTTGCCAGTCACAGTTTTAACAATAAGGAACGTACACTGAGCCAGAGTCCTTTCTGCAGAAGACAAGTTCAAAAGACTGGTGAAAAAACTGAACGTATTCATTTTTGTGAGCTATGATTATTTCATTCAACTTAGAATAATCTAATTATTTTATCCAAAATTGGTGCAGAATTGTATTGCTCAAACTCCTTAGCGTGTAATTAAAAGCTGCTATGAAGCAAAACATTAAAAGGCCCGTAATATTGGACCTAGATAGCATGTGCCCTGATTCCACATCTAGGAATGTATCTTGCAGCAGCCCTACTAAAGGACAGGAATATGTACGCACAAGGATATTCTTTGTAGCACAGTCTGTGAACAGCAAGCTAATGGAAACAACCATCAGCAAAGGACTAAGTCAGTAGAGGACTGAGATGCCTGTCCATAGAAAATTCTGCAATCAGTAAAAAGAAAAACACACGCACATATCTATGAAAAGTACGCATCATATTATGTGCAAAGGTTGCATGTGCTTACATCTAATATAGACATTGCTACTCTACTCGCATGATACAGAATGTATGTATAGAATAATATTCCTTTTGGTTTATATATATTGGTTTTGGTTTATATATATTGGTTTTGGTTTATATATATTTATATATATATATTTATATATGTATGTATAGAATAATGTTCCTTTTGGTTTATATATTGGTTTTGGTTTATATATATTTATATATTTATAATTTATATTTATATATATATATATTTATATTATATATATATATATATTATTTATATATATATATTATATATATATATAATATTATATATATATTATATATCATATATATTTTATATATATAATATCATTTTTGTGAGCCATGATTATTTCATTCAGCTTAGAATAATCTAATTTTTATCCAAAATTGGATATAATATATATATTTTATCCAAAATATATATAATATATATTATGTAATATATTATATATTTATATTTATAAATATAAAATATATAAATATATGTTAATATTAAGTATATATATTTTTATTTTTATATATTTATATATTAATTTATATGTGTATATATATACACATATAAATTCACAAGGGCAAACATTTAGCAAAGATACATGTCAAGTAGCTAGCTGTGGTTTCTTAGAGGAAATGAATATTATTATTTATTTTTTAGTAATGGACACTCCACCTTTTTATTTTCTGCACTTCTCTTTTATTTAGTCTTTAACAAGGATGCATCATTCTCTCATGTGATCCTATGCTTTGATGGGTGATCCTCCATCCATTGGAATAACTCTCTAGTGATCCTGAGTTGACACAGAAGATAGAGCTTGCCATGGCCAGTCCTAACAGTCTTGATGCCATCATGGCTTTCATATAGAGAGGGTAATGTGACAAACAAGTCATTTGCCAGAGACTTCCATATCTCTCTCTCTCACACACACACACACACACACAAACGCACACACACTCACCTCCTCTCAGGCAACATTTTACAATCCCCTTCCACTCCGAGGAGCCCCATTCCCCAAACACCATTACCCCCCACGCCCATGATAAGTGTGTAGACACCACCAGGAGAATGGGAGGAATAGTTGTTGTTCCCAAAGAAGCAATAGAACGGTCACCATTTCTTCTCTGTTGGTGTCCAGCCTCTTGAGACCCCCCCCCAAAAAAAAAATCTGCTTATTTACAGTGAATGATTTCTCAAGGTCCAGTGACCCAGAGCCAAAGGAGAAGCTTAACCAGGTGCAGCCTTCCCTAAATACAAGCATTGTGAACAGCGTAAACAGAACAAGGACTCCCGTGCTGGAAAGGGGAGAATGGCAAAAGCATTGCTAATCAGCTTGTGGGGCACTGCAGAGTCCGAGAGATGGCTGAAACCCTTGGTCAGCCTCTCTGCTGGACCTCCCTGGGGAATGTCCTCCCTGGACTCCTCTGAATATGAACGGGGAGGAGCCCTTCTCTGGGGGCTGCCCACTCCTGTCCACGTGAGCTAGGAGCCTGGGCTTTGCCTTTGGTGTTGAGCAATCAACGGCCATTTCTGGCTGGTCTTGTGGTTTCTTCAGCAATTAACACCCTTCTAATGATAGGTTTCTCATCTCTCTGCTTCTGATCAATTCCATGCGTCATCTAAAAGCAGAGAACAGAAAACTTGTCCAGCCGTATATTTTGCGTATTACTGGGGGGGTGGGAATGCGAGCACCCCAGCACAGCCCTCAGTCCCGCAGCCACTCCTACACTACGTCAGCATCGCCCCTGCAGAGGTGTGGCAATGAGGGGAAATGATGAATAACTGATAACTCTCCCCAAGCCATGTCCTCCCTGCACCTTCACACAGAGCTGACTGTCCTTGTTAGAGATAAACATTTCATCGGAGAAGGTGGGGAGTGAGGGTGAGGGGTGCAGTTAGACCCCCCGCTTTCTCTCCTGTGTAGTTCCCCATCTCCCTGCCTCTGCTTACACTAACTTTAGCTTCAAGGAGAAAATTCTGCATTTGCAGCCCTTAGAGACTGCAAAGGTCTGGCTCTCAGCGGGCGGGTTGGAAAAGCCTTTCTTAGCAAAGATGAGTTGTTTCCTTTTCCAATTTCAGATAAGGCCATTTCCAAGTAGTCTAAACTCTCCTAGAGGACCTCACTGATGGATGCAAGAAGTAGCTTTCCTATTCCAATAGACTCTTCCCTATCAAATTCCTCAGTGTTGCAGACTTAGCACTTGGCACAGGGCTTTTAGTACCAAGAGACAGTAGGACCCAGTCCAACCATGTTAGCTTGGTTCTCAAGAGGCAGTATCCAGACAGCATGAGTACCACCTGGGAACATAGTAAAAATGCAAATCCTAAGCACCCCTTCTCTTCCTTTTAGGGGGTGGAGCCCAGCCACCTGTTTTCACAAGGTTCCAGGTAATACTGATGCACACAAAGTTTAAATACCACTGCATTTAATGAGGTCCTTGGCAAACTTCCTCCTACTTCTTCAGGTCAGCCGATCCCAAGCTTCAGTTGGGGGCTGTTACTATTCACAGACCCTCTACCTCCGCCCAGATGCAGGTCTCTGCATTTCTCAGGATGCTGGTGGTTTGGGGGGAGTGGCGGGGGTGGGAGGCGGAAACAAACAAACTAACCTAACTCAGAGATGCTTGAATAAATGAGCCTTGTAGCAACATGGACGGGACTGGAAGAGACTATGCTGAGTGAAATAAGTCAAGCAGAGAGAGTCAATTATCATATGGTTTCACTTATTTGTGGAGCATAACAAATAGCATGGAGGACAAGGGGAGATGGAGAGGAGAAGGGAGTTGAGGGAAATTGGAAGGGGAGGTGAACCATGAGAGACTATGGACTCTGAAAAACGATCTGAGAATTTTGAAGGGGTGGGAGGTGGGAGGTTGGGGGCACCAGGTGGTGGGTATTGTAGAGGGCACGGATTGCATGGAGCACTGGGTGTGGTGCAAAAGCAATGAATACTGTTACACTGAAAAGATATAAAATAAATAATTTTTTTTAAAAACTGAGCCTTGTGGCCCCAAGGCTGAAGGGTACTGGCTCCAGGGAAGGCTGCATGTGGCAGCCCCATGGCAACCCCCGAGTCCTGTTTTCTTCCCTGACTTCAGTCCATGCCAGAGCCCCAGGATGGCTGCTGGCACCTTCCAGAGTCACATGAATCCTTGCTCGCCGTCTGCAGGCAGAGAGCCTGTGTCCCCGTTGAAGAAAATCACTAGGTTCTTTTGGATTTGACTGACCCCTAAGTCAGAAACCCAATTCCTAACCAGTCACTGTGGCTTTAGGGATGCATTCCATGGATTTGCTTAAGCCAATCAAGGAGCATACCTGGATCTGTGATAGATGAATATCACATAATCTTAAAGCCTGAGAATTATGGGGAAGAGAGGCTTCCCAAGGGAAATGTGGGTTTCTGGTACCAGGAGGGATGCCAGTCAGCAAAACACACGTTCGCTGTAATATGTTTGTCCTTTTCCAGTGGACTTTTTTCCTACTATCTGAAAAGCACTAATTCTTTGTAGGTGATAAATGCTCCATCTCCTTTGCTCTCTGGGTTAGAAACTGTTAGTCTTCCATCTTCCTGAATTACTTTATTTTTAGGAACACGCTGACTTGTATACTTCCTGTTGCCTTATAAATGACAATGACTCAAATTTGAGGCTAAAGAGACATGAAGCTCTTCATGGTGTTAAACCAACTGCCAAAAACTGAGGTTGCATGTCCACCCCAGGACATGCCAAGTGGAGTAGGACACAAGCGCCACGGACCCTGAAGCAGAAGACTGGAGACAGGGTAAAAAGCGGACACCCAGAACAATGAACCAACATTACAGAACTTGCCATAGTGAAGAAAATAGGAGAGTCCTTTAATGTTGGATGGACAAAGACATAGATAACAGAGGACACCTCATACTTACTTCTTCTATTCCCCTTCCTTTCGGGGAACAGTATCTGTGAAAAAATATCATATGAAATTGACCACATCCCAACACATGGAGTGGGTCCTGATTAAGATAAGGCAATTTGCATTTTGGGTTTTCCTTTTAATTTATCAAAACATAAACATTTTCCATGACATTGCTTTATTTGTAAAGCCTCCCAAATAGCAACTTGAGTGAAGATACCATATTTTTTTCATTATTTTCTTACTGTAAGTAATTTAAATTGGGTAAGTTTAAATTGCTATTAATATGCCAGAGTCATTTTTTTTTCATATTTGAATTCATCTACATAGGAAATAGATTCCTAGTCATGGATTATTAAGGTCAAAGGCAAAGGTAATTTAAAGTTCTTTATGTGTGTTAGTGCCCATATCCAACATGTCTTTATGCCGTCTGCCTTGTACATTTGGGTCCTTGATGCATCTCTAGAATGAGCGGTGTCTGAAAGGCTGCCTGCACGCTCAGTCCCTCCTGAAGCCCAGTCTTTGCTAATACAACTCTGTCCACCTGGGTGCGATTTAAACTGGTATGCTGGCCAGGACTCATGGCATCATTGCATGTCATGTCTATTAGTAAGAACAGCTATGGAATCATAAAGAAATTTTGGTTCTGCTGGGGGAAACTATGACTACATAGCTCTAATGAGAAGGACCCAGCTAAGTGTGGTCCCAGGATGACATCAATATCTCACCTCCTCTTGCTGGGGAAACCACTTCCCCATAAACAGCCCTAGTCAACTGAGCACTTGAACCATTCTTGCAAATACCCCGTGCCTTGTGGTTACCCAAGACCCCTCTTGTATTTACAAGTCAACAAGGAGTCACTGTACTTAAAAACTTCCTCTCTCATCACCCTAAGTTTCCATCTCCCCAAGGTCCAGAGCATACCTGAAAAAAAATAGGGGACCCCAGAAGAAGACTGGCAAGAGCGAATCTCATTCTGGCTCACCCTCTTGGGTCCCCACTATCCTCCTCACCATGGTTCTCTGTTCCCAGGCTGCCTTTCATGCTTCTCCTGCTGCCATTTCCTGTTGTTTTCCTGCTCTCTGTGGGGTCAGACCACAATGCCAAGGTCCTATGGGTACCCAATGAAATAGAGGGCTTCCCAAGGGCTTTTCAAAATGCCCTGCATTACCTGTTAAGGTGGCTATTCTTTCTGAAGGAGTTTTAGCATTCTAGTCTATGTACCTGGAGGGCAGGGTGGGGACTTGTCTTACTTTGGGAAGGGGGACACTGAGTTGGTTTTCAACAGGGGCAGAATCCAGCTTCAACAGCTTCCCAGGGATCAACCGAGTAATATATTCACCCCAGTGCCAACTTACAGGTGATTTACAAAGAAAATCTCTCCTTTTCCCCCAATAGAACTGGAAAAAGCACCAGACTGTTCCATCAGCTGCATTTCCTGCAGAGGGGAAATAGAGACCAAACTCAAGACTAGAGCAAAAGCCTGAGATAGAGGAAGTGGTCTGTCCAAGATGGCGCCATAGGAAAATCCTGACCTCCACTCCTCCCCCAGATACACCGAGTCTACAGTGACATGGGGAACAATTTGCTCTGGAAAAGACTGGAAAACTAGTGGAGCACCACCCCCATGGAGGTAGGTTAGAAGACAGAGCAACGGCCTCACAATAACTCCCCCCATCTCCCTCCCGCTTGCACACTGTGATGCTCAGTCAGGAGCTTCTCCCTGAGGAGCTAAGGGACCCTACCCCACAACAGACACCCCAACTGTTAAGAACTGCACCTGAGAGACAAGCCCCAGACACCTGGCTTTGAAAACCAATGGGGTTCAAGTCCCCGAGACCCAAAGCCCTGAGAGAACTGGGAAATCTGGTGAAGTGCCCAGACTGCAGGGCCTGTCGGGATTCTCTCCCGGACAGAGGCCCTTTCTTGTGCTCCACAGCAGCAGTATCTCTGGGAAGGGACCTTTTCACACATCTGGCGCCCCAGTTTTTGTGGTGCATTTCTGGGTCCGAGGGAACTGTAAGATCAGGAGAGCAGCCTACCGCTCAGGGGTACTGCACAAGCAGCGGCTGACACACAAGCCCTCTCCCCGGGGAAGGCCTGTTTCCTGGCCTTGGCTTCCCACCAGCCTGAACCTGGAGGCTGACTGAGATCTTCTCCCTTAGGACACTGACAGGTCTTGGCCCACCCTCGACAACCAGGAGCTATCAAAAATAGAACAGGTTGCTTGGACAATCACCAGGGTTCGAGAGATACAGAGAGTTGGGAGTGAAGTTGAACTCCAAGGTTCTCCCTCAGAGCTGGTAGGGGTAGCTGTTTCATCCAGTATGTAGAAACACGGAGTCAAGCAGAGTGAGGAGACAGAGGAACATGTCCCAAATGAAAGAACAAGATAAAAGCTTAGGGAAAAAATTAGAGCTAGAAGATTCTTGCTATTTAACAATGCTATCTCTATCTTCTTTCTTCTAATTCTATCACTGGGCAGAAGGAGCTGATGAAAAATGACTCCAGCTCAGGCTGCCCCTTTCCTTGGAGTACACAAAGGCCTCCAAGGATCTGCTGCTTTTTCTATGTCCTCCTGGCAGATCCCTAGCAACATGGTAGATGGCTATTATGAGACCAGCAGCCAGAGCTGGTCCTCTTGCCCATCTCTGGGGAGAGGCAGGACATGCAAAAATGGAGCCAGCAGGACTCTGTGTAGGGAACAGCCTACAAAGGCAACCCAGGTGGATGAGAGCCATTCTAGGAAACCCAGAGCTTCGAGTGGCAGGACACAAGGAGAGGCCATGGGGGGTTCTCTAACCTGGCCTGGGACTTGGGAGCCAGGGGAGAGCTGCCCCAGGCAGAGGGGAGATTTCCTGAGGAGGACCCTCCCCCCAAAAGTCACTGAGAAAAGGTCTAGGAGTCTGAGGTTGGAGAAACAGTCCCGAGGAAGGAGGCAGACTCTGAGCTTCCCAAGACAAAGAGGATTCAGTGGTAGTAATGTGGGACCGGGAATTCTCCTGCTGATTCCTCAATTTTTATAATTCCATCCTTCTCCACAGCTTCCCAACCAAAGAGGCCATGAAGTCTGTGTCAGCTCTACCAAGTCCTGGAGCCAAGGACATCATTGACCGTGGAGCTGAATCCCTGAGTGGCCTGGAAGCAATAAAAAACTAGATACATCTGTGGCCAGATGAGGGAGCAGGGACCTGAGCCCCAGGTAGAATGTTCCTTCAACTCCTGAAGCTACCTGTGCTAGGTGCCGGTTATCAAGCTACTACACTCTGGGCCTCTTTCTGGATGTAAACGTAAACTTCCTTAGACTCATCTGTGTAATGTATTTCCACGTGCTCTTGACTGCCTGCAGGGAGAGCTCCTACAACTCTCTCTTCAACACGCCCCGGTGCCCGTCCAATCACACAGTGGTTGACACAGTGTGTAGGTGCTTATGCTTAGCATTTTCTAGGGGGAAATCATCTCAAAACCATCAACCAACAAATATTTATAGAATGTTATTTACCACTTCTGTGTTCAGCTGCATGAAATAATGGAATTTCTCAAAACCAAACCAGTCTTTTGGGTGCTTCTATGGGGTTTTTTTTTTTTTTTATGATGAAGTCAGGATCTCCAGTTGGAAAACATTATGTGGGGGGGGGAGGTGAGCTAAGGGGCAAAGAGTAAGAAAATCTGAAGAGGGGAAGTCAGCAGAAAGGAAATGACGGTAATACCTGTCTCTACACATTCCTGAGAGCTAAAACACAAAGCATTAGCTTAGAAAACAGTGATGATGAAATACTATGTACCTAGCATAGAGTGTACATGCATTAACTATATTCATTCTTTGCATATATTCATTTAAATTTACTTTTCTCATGAATCAAATTTTCCTAAAAATTATACATTGTCCTTTCAATCCTAATAATTTCACCAAGGTTTCCATTTGGCAGAAGAGGAAATGTTGGCTCAGAAAGGTGAAACAATTTGCCCGTGGTCAGGCAGCTAATAAATAATATAACGAAGATGTAAGCCTATGCCAGCATTTCTCAGAGCATCCCAGAACCACAAGGGATGATTGTTTAAAATGCTGGCAACAGAATTTCTTGGGTTTGGATCTGGAGATCCAAACCCTCAAGTGATTTACATGCACACAGAAGACCAAAAACCAGTGACTTCAGCAATAAGGACTTATCACTCGTTTCTTAATAAGGTGCATACAGCAATAGACATCTTGCCTGGATATTAGTTTCCCAGAATCCGTGCTCCACAACAGCAGTGGCTAACATAAGAGAAGAAAAAAATAATCAGTCACTATATGCAATGAGACTTCTGTTGTGAATGCCAAATTTATTTATCAGACTGATTACCAAGATCACGGTTTGCAAGCTATAGTTCTCAGAACAAATCCATTATGATACAGTCTCTGTAAATAAAGTTTCATTCTGTTACATAGTGTCCGGGGCTGCTTTCCCTATGGCAGACTTGGTAGCTGCAGCCGAGCTTGTATGTTTACAAAGCCAAAAACATTTACTATCTGACACTTTATAGAAAAATTTGCTTAAACCTGGCCTAGGTCATGTTTTTAAGTATAAGGAAGGTAGACTTAGGTTGTTTGTTGTAAAATTCAAGAGAGGGAAATTCAACATACTTATGAGAAATGCAAATTTTTGATAAGGTATACTTCTTTTTGTTTTAAACTATTTTTTAGTATCAAAAGTGGAATTTTGATCAGGTTTGTAGAGAGCAATAACCAGTTCCTATCGAAATGTTAAATGTACATCCTCTTCAATCCAGCTATCTTCATGCTAGGAATCTGGTGGTAAACTCAGTCCATATAGTGGGAACACAGCTGCCTCCCAATACTCCTTTCTCTCCCCTATCCCCTTGCCTCCTCTCTCTCTCTTTCTGTGTCTATCTGTCTGTCTGTCTCACTCTCTGTCTCTCTCAGATCCTCTATCCTCTGTCTCTCTCAGATCCTCTATCTACATAGTTCCCTGATGAACAATATTATTTGCTAACTCTCAGGGGAGGGTAATAGAGAGAGAGAGAGAGAGGAGAGAGAGAGGCCAACTTAGTGGGCTCCATCTTTGTGAAGGTAAGTCATCACCTCTCCTCCTCTTGAAGCCCAATGAAGGGGTCTCAAGAGGGTAATTTGTAAATCCTGGAAGGTGCCTACTAGCAAAGTGACTCACTTTACAGTGGGGTGTCCTAGGATGAACTCTCATATTGAAGGGAAATCTGAAATTCAGAAGGAACCATGGTTTTTCATCATACTTGAGGACTAAGGATGCAAAGCTTTGGATCAAGCTTTGCTTGAAGCTAATTAACTTCTCGAAGCTTCACTTCTGTGAGCTAACAGGTTCCCTTTATCCCTTAAGTCCACTTGAGTCAGCTTTTCTGGTACTACAACTCAAAGTATCCCTAACTGCAGTGCCGTAAGTACCACACCCCACAGAGCGGAACCGGCTGAGGGTAGAAGCCGAGGCCAGTCAGTGAGGATGCCTCCTCCTAGTCTAACAGTCGGTTCCCTCCCTGGCCTGTTCTGTATTCTTACTAAGGCCATCTGCCTAGCAAGGTTGCATCAAAAAGGAAAATTCAGGATGTTGGAGACTAATTCTTGCACAAATCATTAGGGCTTACTTTGAAATTGGCTTGTCTGATAGCAGAGAGGGGGAAAAATAGTTTCCTTAAGCCCTCTTGAATTTGAGAGGCAGGGTTAGGGGTCATGGGGAGTAGGGAAGGAAAAAAATGAAACAAGATGGGATTGGGAGGGAGACAAACCATAACACACTCTTAATCTCAGGAAACAAACTGAGGGTTGCTGGGGGGAGGGAGGGAAGGAGGGAGAGGGTGGTTGGGTGATGGACATTGGGGAGGGTATGTGCTCCGGTGAGTGCTGTGAAGTGTGTAAGACTGATGATTCACAGACCTATACCCCTGGGGCAAATAATACATTTTATGTTAATAAAAATAATTTTTTTAAAAGGGGAAGCCCTCTTTTTCTTGCTGCCTGCACACCAAGCTGGTTTGCACAGCAGTGACCTAGAGCTTGCAGACGGGAAAAGCAGACCTCTCCTCGGCAAGATGATGTTAGTATGAACAGAAATGGGAAGATGGGAGACGAGGAAGGATGAAAAAGTGGGGTCCAGAAACAGCCATATCCACCCTCTCTGCAGATACCCTCCTTTCAAACATTTATCTTGTGTACAAAATGAGCAGTCCCGCACTTACATCACAGCTGGGATGCCACCAGAAGCAAGGAGCAGATTCCCGTGACCCCAGCGCCCATGGCATCATTTCAGCAGGGCATTGTGGGGACAGCAGTCAGTGGCCTGGGAGATGGGGTGTGGCAGTGAAAGGGGGAACCAGGGGGACCAGCCCCACCAGCGCTCATGCACTGAGAGAGAGGCCTTCTGAATCCACTTCTAGAAGTGATGTTAGCTGGCAGCTAGCTAACAGCTAGCAGATTTTCTACTTCTAATTAACCACCCAATGGAAGTAACCAAGACCAGCTCAGAAGTCTTAAGAATAAGAAAGGAGCTGCATTGCCTCTGAAACCCCAAAGCTGGCCGAAACAGGCTCTGATGACACCCGGCAGTGGTTTTCAAGCTGCCTGTGCTTTTCATCACCTTGGGAGTTTCAAAATTACTGACGCCCAGTCCCCACCTAACTAAACCCGAACTAAATGCATAACTTTGGAGGTGAGGTCCTGGCACTGGAGTTTCTAAAAACTTTCAGAAGGGATTCTAACATGAATTCAAGGTTGGAAAGCAACTCCTTAGGTACCCACTCCAACAGGAAATAGCCAGCCTCTATAAAAGTCTTCACCCTAAGTGGAATTCCCAGATAAAAGACAGGATTCCCAGTTAAATTTGAATTTCGGACACACAGTAAATGATTTTTTATGAGTATATCCCAAATATTCCCTGGGACATACTTATACTAAAACATCATTCATTCTGTATTTTAATTTGCTAACTCTGGCCACTGCAGCCTCGAAGCCTCAACTTAGATATGGCTTTGGAGAACATTCTCCCAGAAAGCAGAGCACAGAACACCTGAGAAGCTGACCAGGGCCGTCGGCCTCCTGGTAGACGGGGAGTCTCTGCTAGGTCGCAGGCAGGTTTGCTAGACCGTTGCTAACAGAAGCATCCAAGCTCCCAGCATTTGCTAGACGCTCAACAAATATTAGCCATTGTTCTGAAGAAAGCTTCGCTTAGGAAAATGAAGGTGTGTGCATAAATACGCATTCACAGTACGTTTCATCATCTCGGTAGTCATTTAAGGAGAAAGATGTCCTAGATCGTATCGATTATGACTTAGTGATAAAACAATGTGTCAGTTTCAGCTTTCTAGGAAAGCATCTCCAGCAAGGGTCTGGCACCCCTGTGCTAGCCCTCTGTCCCTTTCTGGTGGTTTCTGCCCCTCTTCAGATGTCTCTACTCTTCTCCCAGTATCCCTCTCAGCCTGTGGTCCTGATCAGTTGGGAAGACAAAATCAATGGAGTCATCTGAAGGAAAAGGCTGCTTTACCTTTTATATAAGAGTCTTCAGTATTTTTTTAAGGGATTTTATTTATTTGACAGGGAGAGAGAGATAGCCAGAGAGGGAACACAAGCAAGGGAAGTGGGAGAGGGAGAAGCTGGCTCCTGATGAGGGGCTCCATCCCAGGACCCCGGGATCATGACCTGAGCCAAAGGCAGACGCTTTAATGACGGAGCCACCCAGGCGCCCCCCTTCAATATTTTGAAACGCAGTGCTGGGCCAACCATCCCGTGAGCATTTGTTGTTTGAGATCTATGATAGAGCTGCTCCAAGAGAGAGCTCATCCTGCTGAGCGATCCATATAGTGAATATGAGGAGAAACTGAAGGGGGGCGGGTGAAGAGAATGTCATGAGAAGTCAGAGAAAATATCTATTACATCACACAATTCAACAATGGAAATAAGTTACAAAAGTTAAATAAGATACATAAATGAAAATTAAAGTAAAAGAGGGCTGCAAAGTGTGGCAGGGGGTGGGGGGTGAGACCCGTAGAGGAGGTACCCTCCAGAGTTCCAAGGTCATTGCCCTGGGCAGGTGCCAGTCTTCACACCTTCCTTGTAGCTTCCAGGCCACTCAGGCATTCAGCTCCATGTTGCTGATGTACTCCTGGACCCAGGCCTCCCTCGGGTGGGCACAGATCTGTCGGCCTTTTTTGGTTTGGAAACTGTGGAGAGGCATGGAAGGATTACACACTAAGGAATGTAGCAGGGGAATCCTAGGCCCACTGTGACCCCTCCTTCCTTCTCTGCCTCAGATCTCTCAGGTCCTGTCCACAGGCTCATAAAATGTACTCTCCATGTTGGGGTTCATGACCTCCTCTGGGTCTCATACGGGGGTCCACTCAGAAAGCCAACTTCCTGCTTCCAACTTCCTGTGTCACCTTAACACAGGGGCAATTCTTCAGGGCTCCCCACAGGCATCAGACCCGGTCAGAGACATGGCAGTGGCCTCCCCTGGTGTTCTGTGCTCCAATGGTCTCAGAAGGCTGAGTCCTCCAAGGGGTGGGGGCACTCATCTCAGCCCTCCCATTGCCCTCCCCAGGAAGATTGGGCCTTACATGACACCGGGCTTGGAGCACTGGCTGCTGGTCTCATAATAGTCGACCACAAATTTCCGAGGAATCTGCCGAGAGACATAGAAGAAGCAGCAGGAGGTCGGGGTGTCAGCACCAACTGAGAGAAACAGGACAGAAAGATCCTAAGTGACTCTTCAGAAGATTGGGCGAGCCAACCACTCCCCAAGGGTCAGGAAGAACTGGAAGGAGACAGCCCTGCACAGGCATGGGGATGTGCAGACAAAGAGACTCAGAAGGAAGCTGGCATTTCTTCTTTTCCTTGACATTTCTATATTCTGTGTCTCTTTCCATGTTTGCCATTCTCTCTCTATTTTGGTATTGGGTCTCTGTGTCTCTCCACCACAACTTCATCTTTCTGAACAAACTACTCCCTTTCTGTCTCTCGCGGGGCAGTGCCATCTGGAATTCACAAGGAGAGCAAAGGCCACAGCCTTGGGAGTCAGCTGGCCACAGGTTTCACCTGTTGTCCGAGATCCCAGTTGGGCATCCATTTTTCCATCCTTAAAATGGGACTTCCTCCCACTGTCTCCCAGAGATGGACAACAGAATGGCTAAAACACTATGGGAAAGACATTCCTCCTCAGGAAACAGCCTCTGACAGCTCTCTGAAGTTCTCTACTCAGAGGGGCTCAGGCACAAGACTTGGGCACTGGGGTCCAAGCCGTGGCCAGGGAGTGGAAGGATAGGGCAAAAGGAGGCAGGAAGGACAGACTCACAAAAGGAAGAGGAGGTCTGGGAACAGAGTGCCGCAGTGAGAAGCAGGACGGCCAGGCCAGCAGCAGGGACCTCCATGGCGCTGGGTAGCAGAGGGTGTGAGCTCGAGCAGTAGCCACGCGGAGCTGGGACCGGAGACCCACAGCTGCTGCCTGCTGCTGGGGTCTAAACCATGTCCCGTCTTTATAGACAGCCTCGGAGCGTTAGAAGACAGAAAGTTGAGGAAACCAAGGGGGGATATTTAAAACCATTGGTGTTGGTGTCGTGCTGTGAGTCACATAAGGTGGGAGAGCTCTGGGTCACCATCGAAGTTCAGGCTATTTGCAACCATGGTTCGGTTGCCTACCTGAGGGGGAAATGGTTTCTATAGTGAGAGGAGGTGAGATGCTGGTGTGACCCGGTTAGCAGATCGGGAGATGAAGCCATTTCTGCTACAGAGCCTTCTGCTCTGTGCCCCAGCTGTTCAGATGGCCTCTAGGTGACCCAGAGGATAATGCCATGGAGTCTGGGGGAGCACACCCCAGACGGAGAGAGCAGAACTAGGGAAGCCTCAGCTCTTCAAGGGGCAAGACGGAGGTTGACCTTTCAGACTTCAGCTCCATCATCAAACCCGCACGGGTCTCTGCAGCGCGCCCAGAGTGTCAGTGCCTGGCAATGAGCACTTCTGATTGCAATGTCAGCTTCGGATTGCCAAGGCATCATTTGAAAGACATACTGCCAGCAAGGCCTGGAGAGAAAGAGCCAGGCTGTCCCGCCTATAAATTTCCCCTTTGAGAAAAGCCCGAGTAACCGATACAGCTGGTCACTTGAGCGACCCCACTATTCACTTCCTGCGTTCTAATTCCTGCTCTTAGGTTTTACATTTGCCAATAGGGAACCCACAAAGCCCTGGGCACCCCACCCTTAACCCCTTATAAGGGCAGAACCTTAGGTCTATGCTTTCCCTCTCTCTTTACCAGTGACCTCACTGAGGGGCCCTCGGGCATGCCATGTACCCCTGTGAGTAATAAACCTAGTATTTTAAAATTTCCCTGGTGGTTGCTGCTGAGGTGTGAACCTCACACTCATAGTAAGAGCCAGAAAGTCCTGTCGGGCCACAACATTGGCTCTAGTCAGGGAAATGTCTGGGGAGCTCACCACCAGCTATAACTACGTAGCCCAGGCATTTTGAGCACATGCCATCACGATCAAAAGGTTGAGACCCCCGCAAGACAGCTGGTCCCTGGGTTGGTTAGGCTAATGTGAACGGAGAGCCCTAAACTGTTGTTACCCTTTGACCACAAAGTACTCTGCCAGGGATCTGTCCTATGGATAGAAGTAGAGGATGAAGAAAATTGTATGGATAATGGTGTTTGTCACAGCCTATTTGTAACCATTTTAAAAGGACCTACAGGATGTCTGGGTGGCTCGGTAGGTTAAGCGTTGGACTTGATCTCATCTCAGGTCATGATCTCAGGGCCATGAATTCCAGCCCTGTGTTGGGCTCCAGGCTGGTCATGGAGCCTACTTAAAAAATAAAAATTATTATTA
Organism: Lutra lutra; assembly: GCF_902655055.1. Lineage (NCBI taxonomy): Eukaryota > Metazoa > Chordata > Mammalia > Carnivora > Mustelidae > Lutra > Lutra lutra. The sequence continues at coordinate 37,604,269 of NC_062293.1, forward strand.
TATTTTTTTAAAAAGAAGTAATTTTTAAAGTAAAAAACCAAAATTAACTAATTAAAATCCATACAATTAAATCAATTATGGCATATTCACCTCTTATAATAATAATTAGCCCTGAATAACTAAGAAAGTGAAGAAATGTTCAAAGGAAGTACTTGTTCCTCAAAAACCCTGAAACATTTCCTGTGTCCTTATTGTAAAGTCAAGATGGTATTTCCAGGGTTTGTCTGGCAGCTCAATGACATCATCAGGGACACTTTTCTTAAAATGTTTCCCTTTCCCCCAACATTTTGTTGGCTTTTCTTTGGGGGGGGGGGCACTTCATGGTTACAAAATGGCTGCTGCTGCTCAGGTCTGCACAAAGTCTTCTCCATAGGCTTATAAGGGAGTCTCATAAGAATAGAGAAAAAGCAACATTACAGGTATCTTTAATTCAAATTGGGGTTTGGTTTTTTTTTTTTTACTTCATTTGTAATGTGAGCTCTAGTTCACCACCCAAAAGTAGCAAAAGCTAGTTTTATTTTTAAGTAATCTCTACACCCAATGTGGAGTTTGAACTCATGACCCCGAGACCAAGAGACACATGCTCCTCCGACTGAGTCATCCAGGCACCCCAGCAAAAGCCAATTTAAAAAATAAGTAAAATAGAAAAGATTAAAATTTGTTTTATTTCTGAAAGCTAGGTAAGCAGCAGGATGGGTGCCAGTAAGGATGTGGCGGTTTGCCTCTACACTCTTCCCATCTTACTGTGGCATATATGAAGTCTGAGGCATGATTTGAGTAAAATTTCTTTCCTGGAAGGTAGCAAAAATGTTATTACCCAAACATAACCACTATTAACATTTTGGTTTATTTCTTTCAAGTGCATTTTTTCCTAGGCTATGATGTTCTGTTGGCTTACCTGCTTTCTTCTTTCTACTGTATGTCTGGGGGCTGAGGGGCATTATTGTAATCATGATATGAATGTAATTTTGTATTTTTATTGTTTATACTTACTATTGTAAGACTTTTCCAGACCATTCCAGGATTTTGAAGAGCTGTCTGACTCAACTATAAGCCTAGTTCATCAATATGATCACAAACTATTACAGCTCATTGATCACAGCTTAATGATTACAGATCATTACACTATTACATTTGAACTAGTTCCAGTTTTTAATTTAGTTTTTAACTATTTTATAAATAAATTGTACCAAACATATACACCCATAAAATGTTCCCTGTAAGTGAGGTTATTTCTATAGGATATTTTCCTTGCTGTTGACTTTCAGGGCCAAAAAGTAGGTACACTTAATTAAGGCTCCCGATCTTTACAGATACCCCATATGAATGTGTGTTTTTGTTCCCCATTGGCAAACCCAGCGATAGCATATGATAGAGACTTCTGAATGTTTGATGAATGAAGCAGTGATTAAAAAGCCTGCTTGGAGTCTGGGGTTCCCCAATTCCATTCTGTCCACCTGCATCCGGATCAAACGTAGCTCAGGCTACTCCGGACTCAGTGGCATCATTATACACATCCCATCTGTGCAGCCAAAACCCCAGGGAAGAACATTACACGTGTCTGCTTTGCAGATGGTAAAGAGAAAAATCCAGTTCATAGCTCTGTTTGGGTAGAAGGAACCAGCTAAGCCTGGGCCCCTGGTGACAACTCTTGGTTCCCCCCCCAACCCCGCCTCACTGGTTAATCATTTCCTTAGAAACACTCTGCTCAACATGATGTCATGGTCCTTTTCACCCAGGGTGTGGTTTAAGTGTGACTCGTGTGCCCAGGATGCTGAAGCATCACCACGGATGTCAGCCTTTGGGACCAGAAGAGCTGTACTAGAACACAGATCTGCTCCACGGGCAGAATCATTCACCTGTAGATCTCTCTATGCCCCTAGAGCTCTAACACAAACATCATCTCATCCCATCACTGTCCAAAACCTTCCCACACAGTCAGTCCCAACAAATAAGCAACTGAGTTGTTCTTGTGTTCCCTGAACCTCCATGTACAACCCCAGGTACCCCAACATATATCACTCCTAACATGACACCATGCAACAGCTTCTCCTCTGGTCATCCCCAGCCACTGGCTCCCCATGCCCCAGAGAGGCTTATAGAGGGACAAGGACGTGGCTTGGACCCCAGAAGGAAATAGGGAGTAGTGAGTGCCCAGTCCTGACTTGGCTTTGCCCAAACTCCTCTAAGCCCAACGTTGTTAAGGTCTCCAGAGCTGCCCTGGTTGACTGTCTCCTCACACAGCCCTCAATTCATAGTCTTGTCCACACCACAAGACTCTCAACCTTTATCCTTTCTTGCTGTCAGGGTTGTGTCCTAATCCTCTGGATAGATGTCTAAACCATATCACTTAAGCCCTATAGATAGATAGTCCCCCTAAATGAAAGCAAAGAACTTCACAGAAGGTTTCAAAATGTTCTAGACTATTTCCCATGGAGTTTTAGCTATCCTAGTCTCTGGATCTGAGAAGCAGAGGAAGACTAGGAACCATTTGAAGCTGGGAAAATTGAGGCTTAACTCAGTCCTTTTTTTTTTTTTAAAGATTTTATTTATTTATTTGACACACAGAGAGAGAAAGAGATCACAAGTAGGCAGAGAAGCAGGCAGTCGGAGGGGCGGGGAAGCAGGCTCCCCGCTGAGCAGAGAGTCCAATGTGGGACTCGATCCCAGGACCCTGAGATCATGACCTGAGCAGAAGATAGAAGCTCAACCCACTGAGCCACCCAGGTACCCCTTAACTCAGTCTTTAACGAGATGCTGATGCCAAGTCTATTTGGTTCCTAGGAGGAGCCAAATGGAAGATTTCCCTCAGTTCTCCAAAGAAGCTCCACCCTTTGGGTGACTTACAGAAGATGAGGTCTTCTGGGAAATATCTCTGTAGACCAGATGAAGTTTCCCCTAAAGGTAGGAGGGTCCAGGGTTCCAAGACCCAGATGTCCTCAAGAGGGAGCTAGAGACTGAGAATAAGACAGTGATCCAAAACAAAAATTCAAGACACACAAGAAATGGTTGGCTCCCTTGGTTCCTTTTGTGCCTTGCTCTGTAGGTCTGAGCAGTGACATCTCCATCAACTTCCCCCCACCCCGGGCCCCTCAGAGGATGGAAGAAGTTAAATTGGCTTTTCTCAGACATTTGTTTGCTGCTCCCTCATGCCGAGGGTAGACACCTCCACGTATGTCCTAGATTTGTTGATAGTCATGGTGACACTGGCAGCCAGCGTTCCCTCCCCTTGTGTGATGTCAGAATCATCCCTCCTTCCCAGAGAGAAGGGGGTCATGTAGAGGAGAAACAACCGACAGGACATGGGCTGAGGAGCAGAGAGACACAGACAGAGGGTTTTCTTTCTCTCTGGATTATTTTTCTTCCCAGGATTTTTGAAATAAAACTACATTTGACATTTTGCATCTATCCTTTCAACGTTTAATAGTAAAAATCAAGCATTTTCATGACATTCTATGTGTTTAAGTGGTCCATCCGTGGATTTACTTTATTATCCCAACACTGTAGATTATGTAGTTTGGGGTCAATTATTTGATTACAGATAAGCTGAACCAAATAACATGGTCCCTAAAGTTTTTCCCATTTGTGAGTTCATTTCCGTAGGATAGATTCTGAGAAGTCACCTCTGGTTTAAAGACTACGGACATTTGTAAGGCCTCTGACCTTCACCCAGGATTAAATCCGGACTTCACTGTAGGTCTACGATGACTATTTGATAAATAGACCAATTCCCAGAGAGCTAATCCTTATTTTTACCATTCTCATGCCTCCAGATTTTCTAATTTTGTTCTTTCCTTAGGATGTACTTGCATATATGTGTATGGATATACGTAGTATAAGCTTGACTTACACTTCTTGTGACTGAATGACATTATTACCTCTGTCACATTTATATGGTCAGGATTACTGTGGAAGTCCACCAGAACACTCTGTTTTATGGAAGGAGGCTAGTCACCCATCTGGAGAAATGACATCCTCTCAAGCACCCCAATCAAATCAGCAACTGAACCTTTCCAGTGTGTGCCCTAACCTTCTCTTATAACTACAGGCAACCCTGGATTGTACCACTCACATGATGACGCCATACTTAAATTTCTAGCTTAAGCATCTCTAATTTCTGTGTTCCCATGGCTGCAAGGCTGCCTACAAAAAGGAAGCAAGACAGCTCAGATCCCAGAAGGAGTCCAGCAGTGAGTTTCCAAGCCCCATCTCAGCTCTGCCCACACTCATCCAACTGTCCAGCATCATGAGAGGCCTTGTGGCTTCCTTCTTTGCCCTTCTCTGCACATGGTCCTCTGCTCCCATGCACGGGGGAGTCTGTTGTTCACTTGTCTTCAACAGTTGCTCCCCTCACTCTGGCCAGAAGTCAGTCTCCATCTTCCTAGTGCTGTGGCCTGAGAACCCCCATGTGAAATCAAAGAGCCTCAAGTGGGCTTTCAAAATGACACAGTGGTTTTCTTCAAGAGGGTTGAAAAGGGTCTTACTGATCTGGACTACAGAATGGGAGTTAGGAGAGGATTGATCCCATTTTTCAGATCAATGAAGCCTAGTTTATTGGGTTATTAAGATGTGGTAAAATTTAGGTCTATTTAGATCCTATTGCTATTGGTAAGTTTTAGAAGAGTTATAAAATTGTTCCTGCTTTCACTGAGTATCTGTATGATTTAATGGATTTGGGGCAGGGGGAAATGTTCTCCAAAGGAAGTTAGAAGAAGGGAGTAGACTCTCTATAGGCTGGTTCCTTGTAGAGTAAGCCAGAGCCCAAAAGAGACAAAACCAAAGATAAGACTCAGGAAATTAATGAGAAACAAACAAATTAAACAAAAAAAGCCAAATCATTTCCAGTTTCCTTTCCTCCTAAACCTCAACTCTGAGCTCTGCTATCCTTCTCTACTTCTTCCAGACCCTCCCGGGCTTGCCTGTGCTCCTGAGCAACTTCTTCTGTTCCTGCTCCCTCACTGGTAAGGTTTACACCACATCTCCCTGCTGCTTCACCTGCACGTCCCTGCAGATCCCCCACAACCCTGTGGTTGCCTGTTTTGAGACAGTGGCCAGTGCCCCAAACATGGCGTCAGGCATTGTTCTCCCTGCCCAACCCTGGCGAGACACAGGATGTGGGGGTTGGGTGGGTCCTCAGAAGTCAGAGCAGGGATGCTCTGGCTGACAGAGAAGGAGCTGTCCTGAGAAGACCTGGTCCTCTGGGGGCCTTTTGTGCATGCAGGACACAGAGAGAGACCACTGAGCTGTTTCCTGACATGGGATGGAGGTGCAGGGACCCAGGGAGGACATGCCCAGAAGTAGAGGGAAGAGAAGGAAGAAAGAGACAGCAGAAAGGAAGTAGCCTGAGGTTATTTCCATTAATCACTCAGGGAAGAATTAGGAGTCGTGAGGTTTGGGCAGTGATGCCTTGATAAGGTGCACCAGCCCTAAGGTGCCCACAGGGATGAAGATGAAGAGGCCACAGGTGGTCAAGAAATCCTTACTATTCTCTACAGAGTACTTCTCCACAGCTTTGTCACCAAACAGGGCCATTATTTCTATGCCAACCCCAGCTGTGCCTGGGTCCGGGAATACAGCAGGGGCCTGGGGAGAATCCAAGGGGTCCAGAAGGAACACATGAGGGGCATAACGTAGACTGAGCAGCAGTGACCTGAACCAGTGAACTGTCTCTACAGCTCCAGAAATTCCCTCTCTCTTCTCCTAAGCACATTCGGAAAACTAATTTAGTTAAGCTTTTTAAATATTATAAATTATTTTATTTGGTGTTTTTCTCTGTGCAATCATATGTCACCTTCTTATTCCCTAAGTCCCTTCCCAGTCAATCATACGGCGGTTGCCATATTGAGGGTGATAGTGAAGGACTGTGCTCCTATCTCTCTCTGGGTAGACATTGGGCCAAACCCATCAACAGACACATACGGAGTTTTTATGAGCCCTTCATTTTGTTATGCATGTCAGAATAATGAAGATTCTTTCTGTTCTCTTAAGTGAATCTTGGAGTTTTTGGTTTAGTTTGGTTTCTCTGACAAAGCAGTTTCCTTGGTTGGAGAGAATAAGAGGAAATGATTAGGAGCGTCTAAGCCAGAAGGGAAGACGAGAGAAAATGGATGAATGTCATTCTAATGATACCAGGCTTTACAGTGGTGATACAGTCCTCATACGCTGAAGAATAAACAAAGTATTCAAAACAAATGCAAATTTATATGCATCAGGGAAACCCACCACTTCAATGAACAACAAAGCAAAGCATTCTATCGTGCATATTTATGCATTTTTGTGAGTTCACCTTTTTTAAAAATAAAGACTGTTTTTGAGGATTACAGTAAATCACAGTCTGTCTATCTAGTCATCAAAAATATCACTGTGTTGTATATAATGCTTATCTCCCTTTGACATATGAGGAAATAGAGTCTCAGTACAGCTAAGAAACTCGCTTGAGGTCACACAGCTAGAAATGTTGGAGTCTAACCTGCAGACCAGAGCAAGTCCCACACTCTTTTTTTTTTTAAGATTTTATCCATTTATTTGACACAAGGAGAGAGAACACAAGTAGGCAGAGAGGTAGGCAGAGAGAGAGGAGGAAGTAGGCTCCCTGCTGAGCAAAGAGTCCGATGCGGGGCTTGATCCTAGGACCCTGAGACCATGACCTGAGTTGAAGGCAGAGGCTTAACCCACTGAGCCACCCAGGCACCCCGAGGCTTAACCCACTGAGCCACCCAGGCGCCCTGAGTCCCACACTCTTAATTAACCACTAGGAAACAGTCTTTCAGTGTGCCCATGTACCAACTGAAACAGATTCACCAGGAATGCACAATTCCCTATTATAAGAGTCTACACCAGGCAAGCAAGGAGTAAGGAATTGTTTGTCTAAGATCCCAGAAAAGACTGAAACCTGTGGATGTGAGCCTGGCATTAGAGACCTCTTCTAGACTAAAGATGTTTGCAATTCCAAAGGGGCTGCTGGGCAGGTAATCTGAACCTTTCACAGCCTGGATGGACTAGAGGAAAACTGAGAGTCCAGGGTGAAACACAAGCTATGGAATGAGAGAAAATGTCTGCAAACCACTGATTTGCCGAAGGACTGGTATTTGGAATATGTAAAGAACTCTCAAAACTCAACAGTAAACAAATGAACAGTCCAATTAGAAAACGGTCAAGAGGCATTAAGGAACACTTGAATGAAGAGGGTATGCGGATGGCAAATAAGCAATGGTATTGTTGACCGTGAGTTTTAAAATTCTCATTTTTAGGGGCACCTGGGTGGCTCAGTGGGTTAAGCCGCTGCCTTCGGCTCAGGTCATGATCTCAGAGTCCTGGGATCGAGCCCCACATCGGGCTCTCTGCTCAGCAGGGAGCCTGCTTCCTCCTCTCTCTCGGACTGCCTCTCTGCCTGCTTGTGATCTCTCTGTCAAATAAATAAATAAAATCTTTTAAAAAAATTATAAAATTCTCATTTTTAAAGATTCAGACTGAAACAGTGAGGTAGGTAAAATAATGTGGCCCTCCTCTCACCCCCACAAAGATGTCCCTCTTAATCCCTGGAAGCTGTAAACATGTTATGTTGCACAGCCTGGAGGAAATCAAGATTGTTATCCACTGACTCTGAGATGGCAAGATTACCCTGGTTTATCTGAGTGGGCCTAACGCAATCCCAGGGATCCTTATAAGGGAGGTAGGAAGGTCAGTGTCAGAGCCCTGCAATGTGAGAAAGACTTGAGCGGGTGAACCATGAGAGACTATGGACTCTGGAAAACAATCTGAAGGGTTTGAGCGGGGGGTGGTGGGAGGTTGGGGGAACCAGGTGGTGGGTATTGTAGAGGGCACGGACTGCATGGAGCACTGGGTGTGGTGCAAAAATAATGAATACTGTTATGCTGAAAAAATAAAAAAATTTAATAAAAAAAGATATAAAAAAAAAAAAAGAGTAAATGTCCAAGCAGAGCAGGTCTCAGTGGCACTGAATACAACAGGTAGCCAGGGAGCTTGGAGTGTAAATGAAAAGTGAGCTCCTCACCAAGTTCTCCTATAGGTTCTACCCACAAGGCTCAGGACCTTCACGATTGCTCCCTCTGCTTTCCAACAATTTTCATCTCTATGTCCAAAGACTTTACATAAGTCCTTATAAACACTTTCATTTAAAATATCCCCAAACAGGGGCTGCCTGGGTGGCTCAGTCATTAAGTGTCTGCCTTCAGCTTGGGTCATGATCCCAGGGTCATGGAATCAAGTCCTGCATCGGGCTCCCTGCTCCCCAGGGGGATGGCGGGTGGGGGACAATGCTTCTCCCTCTCTCACTGCCTCTGCTGTGTTTCTTCTCTAGCTATGTCTCTCTCTGTCAAATAAATAAATAAAAATCTTTAAAATAAATAAATAAAATAAAATATCCCCAAACAGGCACCTGGCTGGCTCAGTCTGATAGAGCATGTGACTCTTGATCTCAGGGTCCTGAGTTAAAGCCCCAGGTTGGGCATGGAGACTGCTTAAAAAAAAAAAAAGCATGCATATATACATATATGCATGCCATATATATATATATATATATACACATATGTATATGTATATATATATATATATATATATATATATATATATATATTCATTCCAGACTTTACTCAAAATAGAACACAAATGTCCATTGAGTGGTGAGTGGATAAACAAGTGATACAGTTAGTTATGCAAGCCCATGACATGTGCATTCTTAAAAACCACTGCATGCTACAAAATCAGGCAATAAAAACCACAGGGCTCGGGGAAGATGGAGTTGGGGCACAACAATGAAACCCCTCATCAGTGAAACACAAAAGAGAAATAGGAACAGAGTAAAAGTTAGCACAGCTTTACACATGTTAAATAGTTAATATAAATACACTACACATGGCACTTTAATTAGAAAAAGGTCTGAGTCAGGGAAATACAAATCAAAGCCACGATGAGATACCACCTCACACCAGTCAGAATGACTGAAGTTAACAAATCAGGAGACAGATGCTGGCCATGATGCAGAGAAAGGGGAACCCTCCTACCCTGTTGGTGGGAATGCAAGCTGGTGCAGCCACTCTGGAAAACAGCATGGAGTTTCCTCAGAAAGTTGAAAATAGAGCTTCGCTACAACCCAGCAATCACACTACTGGGTATTTACCCTAAAGATACAAACGTAGTGATCCTAAGGGGCACGTGCACCCGAATGTTCATAGCAGCAATGTCCACAACAGTCAAACTGTAGAAAGAACCTAGATGTCCATCCACAGATGAATGGATAAAGAAGACATCATACACCACACACACACACACACACACACACACACACACACAGGAATATCAACCATCAAAAAGAATGAAATCTTGCCATTTCCAAAGACATGGATGGAACCAGAGGGTATTAGATTAAACGAACTAAGTCAGTCAGAGAAAGACAAATACCATACGATTTCACTCATATGTGGAATTTAAGAAACAAAACAGATGAACACAGGGGAAGGGAAGGGAAAATAAAATAAGATGAAAATTGAGAGGGAGGCAAACCATAGAGATGCTGAACTCTAGGGAAAAAACTGAGGGTTGCTGGAGGGGAGTGGGTGGAGGGATGGGGTGACTGGGTGATGGGCATTAAGGAGGGCACATGATGCAATGAGCATTGGGTGTTGTGTGCACCTGATGAATCATGAAATTCTACTTCTGAAACTAATTTTTTCTAAAAAGCCTCTGAAGTTTGCTTACAGAAGTGGGAGTATATTCTCTGAGCACAGTGGAATTTAATTAGAAATCTATAGCAAGGGGCGCCTGGGTGGCTCAGTCAGTTAAGTGTCTGCCTCATGATCCCAGGGTCCTGGAATTGAGCCCTACATCTGGCTCCCTGCTCAGTGGGAAACCTGCTTTTCCCCCTCCCTCTACCTGCCACTCCCACTTCCTGTGCTCTCACTCTCTCTCAAATAAATAAATAAAATCTTTTTTAAAAAAAGAAGAAATCTATGACAAGACATACAGAAAATGTCCAAATATTTGGAAATAAAAAATGCAGTTCTAAATTGCTCATGTGCCAAAGATGAAATCACAAGGGAAATAAGAAAACATTTTAAACTTAATGGCAATGAAAACATACATAAAAAATTGGCATTGTGAAGCTGAAGCAGAACGGAGAAGAAAATATACAGCTTTAAATGTTTCTATGCGAAAAGAAGAAAGGTGTGAAATAATGAATAACGCCCCCACCTCGAGAAGCTAGGAAAGATTGAGCAGATTAAACCCAAAGTAAGTAGAAGGAAGAAAATAATAAGATGGGTAAGCAATGAAACAGAAAACAGGCAAAAGAAAAAAGTCAGGAAAGTCCAAAATCGGTCATTTGGAAAGCTTACTGATGAACCCCTGCTGCCTCTTACACATTTCTCACTGGGCCCCTCACAAAGGTCCTGTTAAGGAAGACTCCCTGTCATGCTCCCAGCCTCTTGCTATGCTTGGTCCAGTCCTCTTGCCACTTGCCACCCTGGGGAGAGAGAGAGATCCTAGAGGACAAGGAGTGGACAGAGACACAGACAGGTGGGCCCTGTCAGGTGTGCAAAACATGGAGAGATCCCTGGGGTGTTTTTGCATTGACCCAGGACCCACAGGGAATCAAGGATGAGCTACCTCTGTTCAGAGAAGAGAAAGGAGAGGAACTTGTTCATGGCTTAATCTCTGGTTCCTAGACAGTGCTCAGCTCATAGTATGCATTCAATAATTATTTACAGAATATATGAATGAGTAAATGAATTAATAAATGAACAAAGGATGTTAACGGAGCAGGTGGAAGAGACAAAACAGAACTCTTGGTCTCTGGTTTTTATTTGTCTCTTCTCTGCCCATTACAGTCTAGAAAAGGCATAATTTCCATAGATAAGAAGCCTAAGATGGGTAGGCAGACTATATGACAGTTCATTCCTTGGCTTGCATGAATTCCTTTCTAGCAGCTCAGACAACATACAGTAGAGACTGATAACCTTTGTGGATTCTTGGGAGGCAGAGAGTTTGTAGAATATTAAAGACCAGCAAACGGCAGCCAACCTTCCCAAAAGAAAGGGGAAAGGTGGATGAACTTGTGATCAGCCACTTCTGTATGGGCAAGATGCTATACCTATGCAATTCTTGGTAAGAAACCCTTTGTTGGCACTTTAAAAAGGAAATGCTCGGGTCAAGTCAGCATGGGTGCAGCTAGGGCAAATCCAGCTGAACCTATCCTACTTCCTTCTCTGGTAGCAATGAACATCTGAGGAAGGGTCGGCTGAAAAGAGCTGTAGACAAAGGCTCTGATTTTCAGCATTCAACAAAAGTGCCATGGGGATAGCTGGGAAAACAGTAACATTCGGGAAACTAACATACAGTCTATCGTGGGCCCCTCCGTTATTGTACATTGCCGTGTGTAAAACAAAACAACTTTACCAAAAAGATGAAAACCTTGGAGCCTTAATTCTTCCCAAGTCCCCCTCCCCCAGTTCAGCCCTGCTCCTTTGAATAGGGGAAGCAGTCAGTCAATCAGGGCTGAAGGTCCAAGAGAGGGGTGCACATTGCTTACCCAGAAACGCAGATGACTCAGCGTCACCAGGAACTTAGTTTCAGAAGTCCAGGAATTGGCATAGAGACCCAAGAAATTGTACAAATCAGCTTCTTCCATCCTCTTGCCCATGCATATTCCCTACATCCCTCCCCCATCTGATGTTGTGCTAACGGATGGGACAAGCTCCTACTCTTTCCATTAGAACAGGGCTTTACATTTTCCCTTTCAGGAGGGAAACAACTTTCTTTACAAACAAACTTACCTGGAACCCCGTTCTATAAAACTGATAAAAAAAAATACAGATGCTTATATCAAAACCACAATAAGATGGGGCGCCTGGGTGTCTCAGTGGGTTCAAGCCTCAGCCTTCAGCTCAGGTCATGATCCCAGGGTCCTGGGATGGAGCCCCGCATCCGGCTCTCTGCTCAGCAGGAAGCCTGCTTCCTCCTCTCTCTCTGCCTGCCTCTCTGCCTACTTGTGATCTCTTTTTAAAAAAATCTTTACAAAAAAGAAAAAAAAGAAAAAACACCACAATAAGATACCACCCCACCTCCGTTTGTATGGCTACCATCAAAAAACAAAACAAAACAAAACAAAAATAGAAAATAACAAATATTGGCAAAGGTATAAAGAAACTGGAGGGCTTGTGTGTTGTCATGGAGAATATAAAATGGTACAAAGGCTGTGGAAAACAGTACGGCGGTTTCTCAAAAAATGAAAAATGGATTTACTATAGGATCCAGCAATTCCTCTTCTGGGTATATACCCCAAAGAACTGAAAACAGGGTCTCAAAGAACCATGTGTTCACCCATGTTCACAGCAACACGATTCACAATAGCTAAAATGTGGAAGCAGCCCAAGGGTCCTTCAATAGATGAATGGAGAAGCACAATGTGGTAGATCCATACCACGGACATTTATTTGGCCTTAGAAAGAAAATTATGGCACATGCTACAAAATGGATGATCCTTGAGGACATGCTAGGAGAAATAAGCCAGTCACCAGAAATAAATACTGTATGATTCCACTAATATATGAGGTTAGAATAGTCAGAATCATTGAGACAATGTAGAATGGCGATTCCAGTGGCACGGGGAGGGGGAGAGGGAAGTTATTGTTTGATGGGTGCAGAGTTCTGGTTTTGCAAGATAAAAAAAAAAGTTCTGTGCTTGGATGGTGGTGATGATTGCACAATATATGAATGTACCTAATCCCACTGAACTGTACACTTAAAAAATGTTGACAATGGCAAGTATTACGTTACATAAATTTTACAATAAAAAAGTTAAAAAAAATCTGACTGGTGCTTAATCTGATCTCGGCGGGAGTGGAGGTAGGGGACAGTCACATCTGCCTGACCTCTGAGCAGGGTGACCAACTCATCCCTGTGTTAGCACTGAAGTCCCACATCCCAGGTATACCCCTCGTCCCAGGGAAACCAGGATGGCCGGCCACCCTATCTCCCACTCCCATACAGACTATGGTGGTGTCACTGTGCAGGGACCCTGCAGCACAGATTTAAGGCTGATGAAATGCAACTGGATTCTGTGGGATGCATTGCCCTGTCCCCAGCTCCCCCAGCCTGACCCAGAAGGAGTTCACCCCTCAGCCTCAGTCCCGGAGGCAGCACTGACTAGGCAGAGAGCTCTGTACAGCTTCCTTGATTGCTAATGACCCACTCAAGCTCCCTGTTCTGGGCACAGCACAGGGCCTCCAGCTCTCCCTAGATGAGGGGTTCCAGTCCAATCCTGTTGGTGAGGCCCAGACACCCCAGGATCCCCTCCAAGTCCAGCTCCCCACTCCCAGCCCCCATCAGGCTTCAGTCCGGGTCTGGTGCTGGAGGTAGACACAGAACAGGGCCCCCAAATCTTCATCCTGGCGGGTCCTGGAATCCCTGAGCCTGAGACTGCTGCCTGGGCCTTTGAACTCATGGTCCACATGGGCTCACCACCACGGAGGCTTCCCAGGCTCCCTGGGGAGGAGCAGAAAAGGAGGGCAGTTTCTACTTGTAAAGCCCTTCGCCTCTGGGCTTCCCCCACTACCACCCTAAAGATGCAAACCAAATGTGAATTCTGGAATCATTCTCTGTCTCTGCTTCTCTTTGAATAAATTGACTCGGTTCTCTTATTTCAGATAAGTCATTAGTCACAATTCCAAAGAAACAAAACTCCCATGCAATCGTGGATTTTTCTATCTCATGACTTCCTCACCAGCAACCCCTTATAAAGGAGGGTCGGAGCCCAGATTTCAGAGCATCAGAGAATCCAGGAGTTTTCAGCCCCAACCTGCTCCCGCAGCTGGTCAGCCACCAGCAGGATGAAGGTCATCCTGGCTACCCTGGCCTTCTTCCTCATTCTTGCTGCCCTCCACTCTGAGGCCAATGAAGGTGAGACCCATTACTCCTCGTCCTCTGAATAGAGATAGTACAGTGGCTGGAGGAAGGGGAGTGTGGGGAGATGGGGGTGGTCCAAAATAGGCTCCCCTCACCCAGGTCCCTGCAAGACAGGTAGCATTTTACCAAGGGTGTCCCCCCACTCCTGGTTGGGACTCATTTCTGCCTCCTCTGGGGAGAGGAAATCCTGCCTCTGAATACAGCCTCCCTGGCTCTAGGGTACCCAACAGAAAGAAGCTGACCCTGCACCCTCTGGACCCTCTGCTTAGGCCCCTCTTGCAGATACACAGGAGCCCACCCATAAGCACAGGCTGGGACAGAGAAACCTGCAAAGGATCAAACTGTCTCCATGGCGTAGATGGGGTTTTACATGTTTAAAAATCTGTATTTCTTGTTTCTTTTGCAACTATGGCAGACCAAGCAGACAGGAGCCCAACTTCCCACAAGCTTTCGCTGGGACTGAGGTGGTGGGTGCCGTCCCTTTAGACAGGGGTGTACTCCCAGGTCTCGGGGCCCCTACTGCCAGGGCCATGGGTACCTGCTGTCTGCCTGGCCTGTGGGGGTACTGAGTCTGAGACCCCCATATCAGCCTTCCCCCTTTCCCTTTAAGATTTCTCTAGTGTGTCTATGGCATAGAGCTGCTCCTGGCGTTCGGCAAGCTCTTAGTAAATACTTGTGAGGTACTCCGAGCAGCAGCAGCAGGTGACTGAAAAGGGCTCAGCTAGACCCCAGGTGTCCTGACTCCCAGCTCACTGCCCTTTCCACCCAAAACAGGCACAGTTTCCTCTCTGCAGGGGGCTGCAGCCAGGGGAGAAGGTGGCATAGCGGGTCCCTGGGGCCAGGGTGGGGGGTTGGGGATATTTCCCAGGAAACTGTTCTCCAGAGCTGAATTTCAACCAAAACCAGAGAAAGAAATACACTTGGTCCTAGGACTCCGATTCGGCATCCAAGCTAGTCCAAGGAATGATGGCTGGTTTTCCAGGAACTGTGACTACAGCTAGCTATAGAGCTCCGTGATGCTTCCCGTCATTCCCATTATTGTCGTGGGGCTTCTCACCAGCAGGTGGGACGAGGGGTACTTTCTCAAAAGGCTGCTGTGAGGGATGGAGAGAAGCCATGTCTGGAACTAAGCCAGACACCAGGCCTATGGCAGAGACTCGGTCAAGGGAAGCTTCTTTTTTTTTTTTTTCTTCTTCAGAGAACAGCAACCCAGAATGGAGAAATAGCCAGCTTTACAGTCAGGGAGACATACAGTCAAGTTGAATGTATTCATTCATTCCACAGATATATATGAAAAGCCTACTCCTGCCACCCTTTCCACAAATATATATGAGAAGCCTACTTCTGCCACCCTTTCAGTAGACACGCTAGGCTACAGTGAGGGACAGAGGTAGACACTGTGTCTGCTCCCAGGGAGCCTCAGCCTAGAAGCTCTGCTCAGGTCAGCTGATGGGCCTTCCTTGTCTCTTTCAGGCCTCCTGAGCCTCAGGTTTTCCATCTGCTACCCAGGGGTAATGAGGCTCTGATTTGAACAGTCATCAATATGTAAATCAATACACAGTACTTGCCCCCATTGTATTTGCTGTTTTAAGGAGACAGGTTCGGAAAGGGCGGGTGTCCTGTCTGGAGTCACATAGCTTTCAGGAACAGAGACAAGGACATGTATAGCTTTCCCGCTTTGTAGCCAAGGCTCTGCTCATCAAAATACCACAAGCCTCCCCCATCTGTCATTCTCCAGAGCCCTGTGAAGGAGATCCCTCTCATACGGAGGGGACCAGTCCTGCCCTGCTGTACCCCACCCTGGGCATCCCCTAGCAATTCCATATGGCAACTCCTTCTAAGGAAATCTTGTTTCTCCAAATCCCAAGTCCTAAGAAAACTCAGTTGAGAAACTGGGAGAAGGTGGAAAGGTAGAATTTTCTTGCAAGAATTAAACCTTAACAATCAATACGGAGGTATTACTGATTTAAAGGATTCCATCGACATGTAGAGCAAAAGCAGGAAACACACAGCACGTGATATGTAAGATCAGCGTTTCAGGAAACTGGGACAGGAGCATGGTGAGGGTAAGTGACCAGGACCCAACAACTTGGAACTGTAGCCATGTCACAAGTACATGTCCATGGCCCTGTCTGCTCTGGGTGAACACTAATGTGTTTGTATACCTAATACATTAAGCATAAATCATATAAGTGGTGTTTCAAGAAATAACTTTTAAGAGTAAAATACATCCTTCAATGGGCCACTTCAACTGTGATTCCTGCTAGAAGTGAATATTCTGTTGTTTAAACAATAATGTTCGTTGACATTACCCAGTGTTTGAATAACCAGTGCAGGCTCTAGTTCTTTATAAATGCTTTTACAGAAGAAATACAAAGAGAAAATACGTAAATGTTATAGACTACTAGGATGTGACACCAGAAACGTTTGCTAATTCACAGATAAAATCTAAATTAGCAAAAGCAGTATCGACTTGAACCAAAGTCAGTACAAGCAGACAAGATATGCTCATTGTTAAAAAAGGAAATGAGCTTGTATGAAAGATTATAGACTCTAACACCCAATGGGAAGATGCACTTGGACACATTTTTTTTTTAATTTTTTTATTTTTTTCAGCATAACAGTATTCATTATTTTTGCACCACACCCAGTGCTCCATGCAATCCGTGCCCTCTACAATACCCACCACCTGGTGCCCCCAACCTCCCACCCCCCACCCCTTCAAAATTCTCAGATCGTTTTTCAGAGTCCATAGTCTCTCATGGTTCACCTCCCCTTCCAATTTCCCTCAACTCCCTTCTCCTCTCCATCTCCCCTTGTCCTCCATGCTATTTGTTATGCACTTGGACACATTTTTGAACAATCCGGCCAACAGCCTTGCAGAACAGAAAAAATGTTTCTACGTCTGCAATATTTGTTACAACACAAAGATAAAGGCTACAAATGGGGCAATTAATGTTTTCTGTGTTTCAGAAATTCCCTTATGAATGATAACTTTTAAGTATTTTAAATATTAAACAGCTACAGTATTTTTTCCACTTTTTAAATAATTTTTCTTGGCCATTTATTTTGTATTGATATTCCCTTTTTTCTGTATTTTCTGTTATCGACTGTTATCTGCCAGAGAACACTCCCTATGTTATTGAGTATATAATCTCGTCATAACACTTAGAGACACCATTTATTACCTTACATTTTTTTTTTTTTTTTTTTTTTTTACAGCTACCTTACATTTTTTTTTTAACACAAAACCCTTGAAACTTTCAGGACAATCCTATCACAGAAAAACGATTCATTGTTTAGCATACAGTCACGCATTATTATTTAGAAACATGAAAATAAAATGTTAAGGAAAATATACAGTATACCTAAAAAGAATACAATGTTATACTGTTAATTATATCTCCATTTTTTAAAGAAAATGAATAATTTATGAGTTGAGCATTCCCAGGAATTCTGGTTTCTTATTCCCAAATCCTGAAAACTGTCAGAAATTTGAAACACTTCATCCAGAGTCACATCCCAGCCCAAGGGAAGGGTCAGAGAGAAGTCAGGAGGGGTCAGCAGTGGGGAGGGAAGAGAGGTTTTAGAGGAAGATAATTTTTTAAAGTAATATCTACACACAATGTGGGGCTCAAACTCACAACCCTGAGATCCAAAACCACACGCCCTACTGACCGAGCCAGCCAAGGGCCCCTGGATGAGGATAATTTAAGAGGGGGAGGAGGAAGAGCTGCCAGGGAGAGGTCAGGCCTGCCTCCCTCCCAGGTGCGCTGGTCTGGTCTCCTCCTCCATACTCTGGGTGATAGAGTTATAGGTCTACACTTCCTTGTGGCAAAGCTCTCAGCATCATATGGCCCTCTACCTTGCAGAACCAGTGAATAAATTAACCTTCATTAAGTGCTGTTTCACCTATGTCTCACGGAAAATCCCACTCCGGTTTGTGGAAAGTTATAATAGAACCAGCGACCAGTGCTCCACCCCAGGGGTCATGTAAGTTTGGCCACACAAGGGGGTGGAAGGGGGTACAAATGTGAGAACCAGTAGGGTCTGGGAGAAGGAAGCAGTGGGGTGGGACTAGCTAGGAAGTGGGGGGAGCTCAGGGAGACGAGCTGAGCAGCAGTCTGGGGACTTCCCTAGCCTGAGCTTGGCCTGCAAGGAGGTCAGGGGAGCTGGTGGTGGGGTCTTCACAGACTCCTCAGAGAGCAACAGAGAGTAGGGGTGTCCTTCTCTGTGTGAGGGCCTCACATCCAACAGAGAGAGAGGTGGGGAAGCTCCAGCTGGGTAGAGAAAGAGCTGGGCTCCTCGTTGTCTGCTGACTCAGTTTCCCCTCTCTCTCCTTGTTCCACAGCTTCCTTACCCGAAAGGGCCGACAGGTCTGCGCAGACCCCAATGTTGCCTGGGTGCAAGAGCACATCAGACACCTAGACCACAAGTCTCAGAGATCCGAGAGCAGAGGGGCCCACGTGGCTGAGGAAGCTTGAGGAGACGCCACGGAACCCCCTTCTTGCTCAACTCTCTGAGCCCCAGAAGGTCCCTGGCCCAAACTAAAGCTCTTTCTTGCTTTTCTGTGCTCCCATTCTCTGACGAGTCCTGCTCTTTCCTGAAGCTTTGCTTTGACACTGCCTTCTGGGACCTGAGGACACTATGGTCCCCAGACACCTCGGTCTCCCCTTTGCAGGCAGCCAATTGTTGAAATAAAGCAGCACTACTGAAAGGAACCTGCGTAGTTTACTGGACTGGTTCGCTCACTGACAGCTGGTCATTTCTTTTCTTTTATACACACTTCTACGGTATTGACTCTGTATTGGGTGCTGTTCTGGCCTCTTCTGTGTGAATTAATTTAAATAGTGGGATGATGGGGGCAGGCTTAGGATCAGGAGTACCAAACACAAGTGACCCTTAGTTTGGGGCCTTACATCACGCAATAGTGTGAGAATCCAGAAAAATCACTCATTTGCATGGAAAGTAGCTCATTGAGGTGCACACGTAACCCATCTCATTATTCCCATCACCCCTACTGGGGGCTGCAGCTCACCGTTCCCTGGAAGCTCTTCCCCAAACCTCTGCCATTTAAACATTTACTTCTGGGATCACCCCTCAAGACCTAGTATAAGTAACACCTCGTTCTCTGTGCCCAAAGCCACATGCCCCAAACCCTGAGATCCTGCAGTCTCTTCCATTGGTCCCTTGGCCCTCATCCCTGATGCCTGGTGTGGAAGTGACTTTGGACATTTGACCATGCCCCCAGCGCCACTCCAATTAAAGACAGAGCCAGGTACAAGGCAGTCCTTCATAGGGTACAAGGAGGGTAAGGGAGGGAGGTAGGAGGTATTCAGCTCTGTTCTGGGGGATGCTGAGGCTGACGCCAGCCTAGCCATGCCTCAACAGACACAGACCAGAGAAGGGGCTCAGGGATGCTGGTGTTGTTCAATCCATGCCCCCAGACTCAGGTCTTAGGGAGGGCATGCTACAGCTTTCTGCCTCAACTCCTGTGGAAGGATACTGTTGGACACCACAGGTCAGAAATCTATGTATGTCTGTGGGGTGTGGGGGCCATTTGCCATCAGGGGCAAAGTTAGGAAACTAACTAACAGTCTATCTTAGGTGTCCTCACATTCCCCCATCAAGGCCCATTTCCTCACTTTCCTGCTCCTCACTCTTCCAAATTCCAACCCTTAGAGCCCTAACACACCTGGACTTACTCTCACTCAAATCCCGTCTGGAAACCAGTTCTCTACACCTCCATTCACACTAAAATGTGGCTGTATCTTTGAGAGTGTTCAAAACCAAAACCAAAGGGACAAGAATCAGTGAGGAGGACCTGGGGTCTCTGGGAAGGATGTGAAGGAGTACAGGGGTAAATAGAATCCCTCTCTCCAAGCTACTCACAGTCCTACAAGTAAGCACAGCCATCTGGCTCCCGACAAAGTGAAACAATCTGCCTACCGGAGGGAAGGAAGGAGCTTAGGGAAGCACCTATTATGTGTCAAGAATTGTGCAAAGTGCTCTACATACACAAATCATTTAACCATCCTCACTTCCCTGTGGTGTCAAGCTCATTACTCCTATTTTGCTATAAAGTCCATTTAGGGCAAAGTCCTTCTAACCCTTCTTGATTCATCCCTCTCTCTAGGTGATCTCAGCCAGACTCACAGCTTCTATATTCCCCTATATGTTGGCAAGTTCCAAATTTATACTTCTCCAGCCCTGGCGTCTCCACTTCCGTGTCTAATAGCTTCTCAAAATTAGCTGGTCCATACTGAACTCCTGAATGTCCCCAAATCTTCTCCTCCTTTGTCTTTCTGTCTCAGTAAACAGTAGCAACATCCTTCCAGTGGTTCTGAACAAAATTCTGTAGTCATCCGAAATTCTGCTTCTTTATCCCCTCACCCCCACCTCTCTGGTACTTCCTATATCCAAAACCTGAGCCCTCTCTGCCACCTCTGCTCTTACTCCGTCACCATCTTTCCCCAAGATGACCAAAGTAGCCTTTTAAGAGTCTCCCTGCTTGTAATCTCAACAGAACAGCCAATGATCCTTTCAAAAATAAGTCAGATCATTCCATTCTCCTGTTCAAACTGACGCCCTCAATGATTTCCTATCTCAGAGTCAAAGTCAAATTCCTTACAGTACCTACAAGGTCCTGCATGATTTGCCCACCAGCCCTATACCACCTGACCTCATCTCTTACTTTCTCCCTAGTTTCCTCCACTCACCTTCAATGCCTTCCATGTGGTTCCTCAAATACAACAGGCAGGATTTACCCCCAGGGTTTTGTGCCTGTTCCTCTGCTGAAATCCTCCTCCTCCACATCTGGTCAGCTTCCTTTAGGTCATTCTGAAATGCCACCATATCAGGAAAGCCTGCCTTGAACATCCTATAATATGTAACATTTCAGTGTGCATGTGTGCACCCACCCACCCACACACAAATTCCTTATCCTCCTTCACCACTTGTCATTACCTCTGTAGTACCTGCCAGCTTGTATTATATTATATATTTACTTATTTATGTTTATCTCTCTCCTTGTAATTAGAGTGTAAGCTTCATGAAAGCAGAGATTTTTTAAATATTTATTCACTGCTCTACACTCAGTGCCTAGAGAGGACCTGATACAGAGCAGGCACTGTTGAATGGATAGATAGATGAATGGAAGAATGGATGGATGGATGGATGGATGGATAGATGAATGGAGTCACTTAGGCTCAGAAACAAGCCTACAGAGGAGAGGGTTTCCAGTAGAGAATTTTTGGAACAACTCCATCTTGAAGAGAACTTCTTCCCAGTGAGGAGATAACCACTAATGACCTTCACAGAAGAGGTTCCAAAAGTAGAGCACAATGACACTTCATTCTCACTGCCATTCAGGTCTTTAGTTATCTGGGTTTCTTGGCCATGTGGGGAGTGGAATGGATACTGAGTGTCCTGGGAATGTGAAACTGTAATTGCCATGGGATGTGTTCCTTCCTGAAGTTTCTCTCCTCAGGAAATAGAATCTCCACTCTCAAATCTACTTAAGCTGAAAATAGTAAGTCATCCTTAAAGCCTCTCACCCTCATCACACACACCCCATCCAATCCATCAACAAATTCCTTCACTCTGCCAAAATCCCTCTCAAATGCACCTATGTTGGCTCCTCCACCACCGCCCCAAACCAAGCCCCCATCCACATGACCTCATGATGTGTCTCAGAAGCAGATGAGGGTTTGGAAGGTATAAGAATCAATCAGGCATCTGAGAAAGGGGCCAGTCAGGAAAATCATGAAAATTCAGAATTCAATTGTGCAAAGTAAGTGGCTAAAGAAAGTCAGCCATCACCTCAGCAGGGGGGTGCAGAATTCCATCCACACAGATCATAGAAAAGAATTATAGAAAGATCTAAAGGACTGACAGGCATTGAAGCATCTTCAGTGCCAGAGCGGATGGTAATAGATGTCCTAAAGAATGAAAGAAATGACAAAATCTGGCCTAGCCGTGAAAATTGTTTGCTATGCCCTTGGTGAAGGTGCTGGCTTCTGTCTACACGAGTAGCATAGAAGAACCATTTGAAGGTATATTTAGAACTTAGCCACCAACCCATTTTATAGGAAGTAAACTCCAAGCCTCCTGCTGTCATCTCGACTATGAAAATAGAGCCCCACGGACCCAGTCATGGTGGAGCGAAGTCACCCGTGAGGTGTGCAGGCCTAGGTCTCAAGTCCCATTTGGCCAATAAGCAACACCCCCACTGCGGGGATGGTGACCTGGGGAAGATCATCAGTAAATGGCCTAATAATCTCAATGTGTTTACGATAATAATGCTGTACCCTAGTGGGTGAACCACAGAATGGTTATAATTAAACATAGATAGGAAGCTATAAATCAAGCACAAAACATTAATACTCAATCCTTCAAAGATTTGCAATATGTTTGTAATCACCGGAATCATCCATATTATTTGGAAGTTCAAGTGTTTATATTTTTAATAGGGCTTATTAAAGTCCACAACAGATTACCCTTGTGGCTGCCATATTAAGTGTGTAATTAAGTGATTTATTTTGTACTTGTGATTTTGAGTTGAGAGATGAAAGAGGATTTGGCTAAGTTAGCAGAGAATATGGGAATGTTTAACACGACTTTTTAAAAAGATCTTATTTATTTATTTGACAGAGAGAGAAATCATGAGTAGGCTGAGAAGCAGGCAGAGAGACAGGGGGAAGCAGGCTCCCTGCTGATCAGCGAGCCCGATGCGGGGCTCAATCCCAGGACCCTGAGATCATGACCTGAGCCAAAGACAAAGGCTTAACCCACTGAGCCACCCAGGTGCCCCTGTTTAACACAACTTGATTTTCCTATATTTGTAAGCTTACTTTGTTGTATTTACAGGAGTGAAGTACTTTGGAAGGTTCTGAGTGTTATCTCAGGCATGTAGAGTACTTCTAGAAATTTAATATATTAAATTAATAAAAGCAGCTTAAATTGTCTACAAAAACTTAATCAACAAAGTAGATAGATGGGATTGATTACTTAAGGGCAGTATTTTCTACTTCATTAAGCATTAAGTAGGACCTCTTAAATTTTGCTAACTTTATAAGTAGGATGAGTGAAGCAAAAAGGCTGATGGGAAACTAATCTTTTAATTTGTTGTGCTGCTGGACTAACATTCATTACAAATAGAAGGAGGGGCTCCGGGTTGCTGTCGGTTAGTCCAACTCTTGATTTTGCGTCAGCTCATGATCTCGGGATTGCGGGCTCAAGCCCGTGTTGGGCTCTGCACTCAACATGGGGTCTGCTGGAGAGCTTCGCCTCCCTCTTCCTCTGCCCCTCCCCCCACTCATGCATAGGTGCACTCTTTCTCTAAAACAAATAAATAATCTTAAAAATAAATAAGTAAGGGGCACCTGGGTGGCTCAGTGGGTTAAGCCTCTGCCTTCCCCTCAGGTCATGATCTCAGGGTCCTGGGATCAAGCCCTACCTCAGGGCTCTCTGCTCAGCAGGGAGCCTGCTTCCTTCTCTCTCTCTGCTTGCCTCTCTGCCTACTTGTGATCTCTGTCTGTCGAATAAATAAATAAAATCTTAAAAATAAATAAAAGTAAGTAAATAAGTAAATAAAAATCAAAGGAACTTCAAATGGCTTCCTACACAGAACTTCAGCTCCAGACATGAACAACTCGCACCAACAGAAGTCATCCCCATCTCTCACCCTGATGACAATAGCCTTGCCATCAAGGCTTGGGCTCTCCATTTCCATTCTTTCCCCCTCCTCTCCATTCTCCACTGCAGCCACCTGAAAACCCTCCAAGAGCTTCCCATGATAACTAGAATGAAATCCAAAAATCCTTACATGTCTTGCCAGATGTCCCCATAACAGGGTCCCTGCCTTTTTGCTCAGATCATCCTGCACCACTTTCTACCTTGTCTCAGTGCTCTAGCCACATGGATTTTCTTTTGTTACCTCAAAGGCATGATCCTCATTTCTGCCTCAGGGCTTTTGCATATGTTACTCCCTCTCCTAGGGTTTCCATTTCATCCACCCTTAGCTGGCCAATTCCCACTCATCCTTTAGGTCTCAGTTAGCCAGCCCTTCCTTAGGGTGGACTTGCATTAAACCAGAGCGTAAGTTTGACCTGCAGTCATCCTGGTTCATAAAATCCTATAACTAATCTGTCATAGCTCTTATCATATTTTTAATTGCATACTTATTATACATGATTATTTCTTTAATGTTTTTCTCCCTCACAAGACTCTCAGTTCCATGACACCAGGTAGTATTGGATGGGTGAATTAGGAGTGGCAAACCCTTTGCTGATGGCCTAGGAAGAAGCATCTCTCCACCCCCAACTTTACTCTAAAAAATGAGCTGGATTCTACCAGGATTCTGCCTAGGGATCAGGGGCCAAATGCAGACTGCTGCCTGTTTTTGCAAATAAAGTTTTATTGGAACACCATCCTGCCTATATATTTACATATTGCTTATAGCTCCTTTTGCTGTACAAGTACAGAACTGGACAGATGTGACAGAGGCTTTGTGTGGCCCACAAAACTTGAAACATTTACTTTCTAGGATAAGATGATATGTATGCCAGTCACCTTTAAGCTCCAGATGTTTGTCTCCCCAGCAAGACCAGTCCAGACAGCTCCCATGCCCAGCTGGTTCTCCATGCCCTCTCCTAACTTCCCTATAAATTGGTGGAGAAACTCAGCAGC
Source organism: Lutra lutra (assembly GCF_902655055.1). Classification (NCBI taxonomy): domain Eukaryota; kingdom Metazoa; phylum Chordata; class Mammalia; order Carnivora; family Mustelidae; genus Lutra; species Lutra lutra. The sequence goes on from NC_062293.1 coordinate 37,628,878, forward strand.
AGAATAGCTCTTCAGGAGCACTCCCCAGGGTGCATCCAATGGTGACTGGTCCAAGAATGCTTCTCCATGAGACAAAGAGGGATGGGGTGGGTGGTGGGGGCTGCTGCTGTAAGTTTTTGCTCCATAAGCCTATTGCTATCCAATATGTCTTCCCACCCTCTTAACTCAACAACTACTAAGGAAGGAAGAAATGAGTAAGTAGGTTCTAGGACTTCACCAGTGACTCATCAAATGAGGACCGATTGGGATTGCATTGAGGGTTTGGACTTCTTCTTGCATTATGGAAGTTACTACATTGGCATTTTTTGAGAAAAGCAGTACAAACTGAATTTCCCATTCTTATTTTCTTTTGCTATGAGTTTATTTCATTACTTGTAGAAGTAGGTAATTATTTGCTTTTTCTAATATTTTTGATAGGCTCTTATTAACTGGGCAGGAATCTGGGCTCAAAGATCTCTTTACAAAGAGAGAGAACACTTGGAGCCAAGTTGGAAAGTAACAGCATATTCAGCTCAAGGGGACAGGTAGAACTCCTAACTTTAGAATGCCTCCTGCCCAAACCCCTCTGAAATAATAATTTTGAAGAAACCAAAGAGAAGGAGTTCATGGCAGGAAGATCAATAGTCTAGAGTTTTCATTGAATTCCTGGAAGATGCAAAACAAACAGAATGCTATAAACAGATCAAACATAGCAGAGGAGGCCAAAATCCAGGGCAGCCACAGGAGGAATCAGCAGTGGAGGCTCTGGGCTCTGAGTGGTGGATAGGGATGGCAGGAGTGGGTTGTGGGTGGGAGTTCTGAAGATGTGTCTCGAAGCAGCTATAGGCAGATGCCTTTGTCCTTACCCATTCCCATCAGTGTCAAGATAAAAACCCACCCCAAGGTTAAAATAAGCAAACAAGATTTTACTCAAGACTGTTGCAATAGGGAAGAGAGAATGAGCTCAACCCCACTGAAGCAAAATGCAGGGGGACTCTTAAATGCTGGGGTGAGCTAAGAAAAGTACCAAAGGATCTATAGGATATGCCCAGCACATCAGTCCAGCTGACTGACAGCTATTAAAGCTAGGCTCCCCCTGCCCCACAGAGACTGGGGTGCAAGGGTGCGGTCTTCCTGGATGATAACATTGCACATGAATGGCTTCTAGGTCCTTGAGACTTGGTCCTACCAGGTCCTTCCTAGATAGTAAAACTGGCAAGGGTCTGGGAGATTTTTATCTATTTCAAAGGGGCAGAGAAAGACTTTACAATTTCAAGTTTTCTAAAGAAAATGCTCGAAGAAGGGGAGGTCAGGGATTATAAGCAGAAAGAACCCCCAGATTTGGTAAATCTGAGGGAAACATTTACGGTCACCTCAGTCACAGACCAGAGTTTATCCCTAAGAATTATACTAAATTGTACTAAAGGGAGAGTACAGGCTCGCAGTGGGGTTGATAACCTAGTAAAGCCCCTCACACTGTAGTTTGGGAAGGGTCCCATTCTGCCCCCACCTACCAGCTAATGTGACCCACTCAGGTACATTCAGCGCTCAGTTGGCCCTCCCATTTGGAGGAGAACCCTACTAGGACAGCAGACCTACCTATATCCGAGCAGAGGCAGGCCCATGCCAGATTAGACAACCTGCCCTTCCAAATATGAACAAAAGAATGAGGATTCACAGACCTGGAGGGAGGAACATCTTTACATAGCCCCTGAGAATCTGTGCATTTTGGCACCTGTCTTCCATACCAGGGTTTCTGCTGCCTCTCTGCTCCTTGCTCTCTGTGATCTAACCACAGGACCTTCCTCTGTGTTCCTCAAACACAACTTCTTTCTGGACTGAAGGTCTTCACAAATGTTACTTCTCCACTAAATCTCCCTTCCCTCCAGTCTACATAAGGCTGACCAGAAACCACCTGAGCAGTCTCATCGGGGGGACCCTCACTGACATCCCCAACCCATCAAAGTCTCCTTTCGTACCCTCTCACCACCAGGACCAGTGACATGCTTTGCAGGGACCAGCAGAAAATGAAAACTCAGGACTCCTTGTCCAACAGTGACTAAGAAGACAACAGCAAAGCATTTAATCAAGCACAGGGCCCTTCTGACCATAGGACTCCATGTAACTACACAGACCACATGCCAACAAAGCCAGCCCTGTTTACAGGATGACCTGATTTTCCTTTATAGTATATATAATAATTTGCAATGAAAGACTGTGTGGTTATGCATAAAGTCTGTCTCCCCCTGCTTTTACAGTCCACCAGGGTAGATAGCATTGTGTAACACCGCCAACCCCCCTCCCCCCAGCCCACATTGCTGGGCACTGTATCAACAGCATTGCGGGTTCAGAGTACACACCTGTTGAGTGTCTGAATGGCTGAGAGTACATGAGTCAGGGAGTCCATAAATGAGGCAGGGGCTGATGAACACACTACCCCATCATCCCCAAGGCGACATCACCAGAGACAATCTTCTGAACAAATGGAATGTCTGTTTGGGCCTCACACTAGTGTTGTTGGCCTCTGGGAAGGGATCAAACCAAATGACACGGCTAAAGCAATGCTTGGTACATATTTTCCTTGGCTCTTCCTTAAGATCATCTTTCCTTAATACTAAGTATGAAAAGGGAGTTGATTTCACTCATATATTTACTGAAATTTTATTAGTCTGTAGAGAAATTTTGAAACAAAATACCAAAAGTGAACAAAAGACAACTTTGGAAAGTGTATTCGCACTTAAGGGATTTTGATGGCCCAGAGGACTATCTCTGCATCTAAACCCCTGAGAAACTCTTCCAAAGGTCCCGGAGCATGCCTGTGCCAGGAGAGTCATCAAATGTGGTTTGAGATGGTAAAAAATTAGAAACAACCAGGAGAACAGAAAAGTGTATGCATCCAAAGGAAAGTGGGCAGGTATCCAAACCAGTACACTGGATTTCTACCGAGCCGCTGCTGAGTTGTTTTAAAGGAGACAGAGGTGGATGCCTGGGTGGCTCAGCCGGTTACGTGCCTGCCTTTGGCTCAGGTCGTGATCCCAGGGTCCTGGGATAGAGTTCCGCATCAGGGTCCTAGCTCTGCAGGGAGCCTGCTTGCCTGCTTCTCCCTCTGCCTGCCCCTCCCCCAGCTTGTGTTCGCTCTTGCTCTCTCACGCTCTCTCTGGCAAGTAAATAAATACAATCTTTTTAAAAATAAAATAAAAAATAAATATAAAAGGGGACAGAAAGAGCGAGTTATCACACTTCACCATCTACGTACATTAAAATCACACAAAGCATTATTGAGTGTTCAAGAGTACATGTCTAAACAAAGGTATACATTGAATACATCAGAGTGTGAGCCCATGGGTGAAGGAGAGTGGGCACAGACCATAGGATAGAGGAGGAAAACAATAAAATTCCATAGTGACCTGGACTCAGCTGGTGCTGGTGAGGCGTCATGAGCTGAAGGGCAGGATTAACTCCGGGTGAACCTCTGATGTTTAAGGAGGCAAGGAAGAAAAAGAAGAAGGGAGGGAAGGAGGAAGGAAGAAAGGGAGAAAATTCAGTATCTACTTTTCTTGTGAGTGCTCTGCCCTAAGCTGCTTTGGCATCTCCAAGGCAGTGGTGACAGGTGAGCAGCTGTCTGCCCGCCTCTAGTAATGTCTAAGGAACAAGCTCCTCAGGTACTAGTCTTCATCCCTCCTAGCTGAGGGGTCCAGAGCCACAGAGGGGCAGCCACAGCGGGGAGGCGACCTGGCCAGGAATGTTTGGTGCTGTCACATGATGCTCGACAAGACACAGGGAATGAAGGATGGTGCCCTGAGTCTGTGTCAAGGAGAAAAGGAATGAGCACAAGGACTGGGGGAAAAGCAAGAGAGGAGGGCGTGACATTGGACTGCTCTTTACCTCTTAAAAAAAAAAAAAAAACACTTCTGGGGGCACCTGGGTGGCTCAGTGGGTTAAAGCCTCTGCCTTCGGCTCAGGTCATGATCCCAGGGTCCTGGGATCGAGCCCCACATCGGGCTCTCTGCTCAGTGGGGAGCCTGCTTCCTCCTCTCTCTCTGCCTACCTCTCTGCCTACTTGTGATTTCTGTCTGTCAAATAAATAAATAAATACTCTTTAAAAAAAAAAAAACAAAACACTTCTGGTTGGAAAAGCAGGAAAAGCACCAGGTGATGGTATTAAGAAGGCCTCCAGTGAGCGAGGACCACATTAAGGCACTGTGCAAGCTATTTTAATTTGATCACTTCAACAATTTGCCAAAACAGAAATATTATCCCATGTATAGGCATGGAAACTGAGATTCAGAGAGGTTAAGTGACTTGCCCCATGCCACCCAGCTAGTAATGTCAATGGAGAAATTCAAATAACAAGGTAAGGAGCCAGGCACCCTGGCTTGTCATTTTAACTACACCACCCCCCCCTTCTTTTTTTCCTTTTTGGATCAGGAGCAAGTTAATCTCCCAAACTTGCAGTCTTCTTCCCTATAAAATGTGACAGTACCAAACCCAAAGGGTTATAATGATGTCATCTGTCCCTCACTGTGGATATGGCAGAGACTCAAGGACGTTTTGTAGATTCCAACCCCAACTAAAGTTAAACCAGGCACAGACGGTGTGTCTGTGTGTCCAGACGATCACATACTCTTTCCAGCTCTGGGGTGGGGTACCTGTTCTATAACAGGGTCCTCCTCTCCCTGAGTCCTGCCTGGCTGAGGGCCCAGATCATAAAATCCAACTTCATGCCTCCTCTCTAGACCCTGGGGTTTGGCTTTCACTCTACAGCATTGCAAAAAGCAGAAGCAATAAGCAATTAAGTGTCTTGAGGTTTAGTAATTTTAACTGGAAGGGCGTGTTACCAAGAGCTCAGAGAAAAAGAATTCCTGGGCAGGGATGGAGCTGGATGAGTCAGAGACACTGACTGCTCTGTTCCTCTTTGAGCCTCCAGAGGTCCAAAGACAGAAAGTGCTGTGTCAGATATCAGGGGAAGGGACGGCACAGTAAAAAAAGTTTGGTGGGAAGCGAACAGGTTGGCTTGAGGCTCTTTAGGTGGTGCTAAGGTTCCGGTGAAGCCCCAAAGAAGGGTCTCGGGGACCTTGAAGGGGCTTCTGTGTCCAGCGTGTGTCCAGGAGCAGCCCTGGAGGGGACACCTGCTGGCCATTCCCAGGAAGAGACAGCTGTCCCATGATGTACACAGATTAGAGCCCCTGTGTGTCACGGATACCTTGAATGGGAGCAATTTGGGGGAGCAAATCACACAGCAGACTCTTGCTCGGTCTTGAATTCTGGGGGCTGGTTTGTCCTCCGCTCCTGGATAAAACTCATAGCAGTCCCCACGATTTTCCTATTGCTCAAATAATACCAACCATTCTGCAGTCACTTAAGTCACAAAACACAGTATCAATATAAATAAATGAATGACATCTACAATCCCGTGGGGAAGTTCCACTCTGATGTGGCCTCAGTGACTCTCTTGGGCCCCTTGCAAGCAGAATGCCTGCAGTCAGGGATGGAGGGCTTTCCCCACCCAGTCCTTGGACTTCCCCTGCCCTTGCATTTCTGACCTTTTTGGGATTGGGGTGCTGGAAGATAGAAAAGGTGAGGCCTCGTATGGTCCCATTTATATCAGATGCCCAGAAGAGGTAAATCCACAGAGACAGAAAATAGATTCGTGGTTGCCAAGAACGGCAGGGAGGGGAAATAAAGGTGAGTGCTAAGAGGTACAGGGCTTCTTTTAGGGTAGAAAGGACCCATGACCTGCCAGTTATGGTATAACGATGACTTTCCCTAAAGTGGCTCAGTCAGTTGGGCAGTTGACTTGATTTAGGCTCAGGTCATGATCCCAGGGTCATGGGATCAGTTCTCCCATCAGGCTCTACACTCTGGGATTCTCTCTCCCGCTCTGTCCCTCCCCCAATTTGCACTATTAATTAATTAATTAATTTAAATTAATTAAATATTTTAAAAATATTTTTAAAAGATCACTTCAAGTGAAAACATCTCAGATGTTGAGTCATTGGGTTGAAGCCCCTCTTTCCAACATTAGGTGTAGAGAAAAAACATCCCCAGCCTTCCCTATGAGAAGCAGAATTTTTGGCATTACCATAGCCTCTCCAAAACCTTCTTCCCTAATCTCCCACTCCCTTCCACCTTTAATAACTTCAATGTGAGTTCAAGGGTTAAAAATCACAAGCAGCCTTCTTTGTGAATCTGCATCAAGGTGGCATCACACCCGGACAAGTGGTATTTACCATCTTTTTTCACATCTTTTGGAAAGGGAAGGGAAGTTGCCACTCTGGTAATGGGAAAAGTTGGGAAATCAGTAGAATCTGTCTCTGTGTCCTTCAGCTTCCCCATTTAGCCCTCTTTAAGGCATTCCCACAGCCTCAGTCCTTAATTGCTCAGTGTCCTCAACTGTATTCTCCTCGGGTGCCATCCTAAAATTAGCTCTCTGCCTCTCTTTTCATACTAAAATGTGAATGACTAACCAAGGCTTTAACAGGTTTTGAAAGGCCAAAACCAGAAATCAGGAATCAGACGTGAGTTGGGGAACAGCAGGTGGCTTCTGGAATTTGGGGTCACCCAAGCCTTCCAGGAAGGATGGAACAGGGACATGATCTCTTGCCTCTCCCTGGTATTCTTGGTGCCAAGCAGAAGGCCAGACACATAGTAGGCACTTAGTTAGTACATGTTATAAAGATAAACAGAAGGATGAATGGATGGATGAGTGGGTGGGTGAATACCCTAAGAGGAAGCTCCCACTGATTTCTATTTTTGCCTCAGGCTCCAGTATGGTATAGCATAGTACCGTTACTAATCCTGTCTTTATTAAGATTTTGATTTCTTATTCACTGTGGATTTTTTTGGCATTTTCTAAAAGATTTATTTAGCTGAGCAAGAGAGAGAAAGAGCAAGAGGGAGGGGGAGAAGGAGAGGGAAAGAGTTTTGAGCAGACTCTGCACTGAGCACAGAGCCAGAAGCTAAACTCGATCTCACAACCCTAAAATCCTGACCTGAGCCAAAACCAAGAGTTAGATGCCCAACTGATTGAGCCAGCCCCAGCATTAATTTTGAGGTTTAAAATATTTTATTAGAATATTATTGATCTCAACTTATCAAGGTTTTTGGTGCCCTCTTAAGTTTTGTACCCAAAACCAGTGCCTCACGCACCACACCCTAGTTCCAGCCCTGCCCACAGTAAGGAATTAATAAATGGTAACTATTGTTAAAATTATTACTGTTGTATAGATAAGACATAAAAGGACAATTACAGGCTTTAGTCAGGCAGATTAAGGTTCCAACCTGGCCATTCATTGATCAGTCAATCATTCATTTGTTTATACAGGTAGTCAATTTTTTTATTATTATGTTACGTTACTCACCATAGAGTACATCATTAGTTTTTGATGTAGTGTTCAGTGATTCATTATTTGCATGTAACACCTAGTGCTCATTACAATACGTGCCCTCCTTAATACCCATCATCCGGCTTCCCCATCCCCCCACCCCCTCCCCTCTGAAACCCTCAGATTGTTTCCCAGGGTCCATAGTCTTTCATGGTTCCTCTCCCCCTGTGATTAACCTTCTTCAGAGTTCCCTTCCTTCTCCTAATGTCCTCTCTGCTATTCCTTATGTTCCACATATGAGTGAAACAATATGATAATTGTCTTTCTCTGCTTGACTTATTTCACTTAGTGTAACCCCCTCCAATTCTATCCGTGCAAAAGGTGGGTATTCCTCCTTTCTGATGGCTGAGGAATATCCATTGTGTATAGGGACCACATTTTTATCCATTCATCTGTTGAAGGGCATCTCGGCTCCTTCCACAGTTTGGCTATCATCGACATTGCTGCTATGAACATTGGGGTGCATGTGCCCCTTCTTTTTACTACATCTGTATCACTGGGTTATAACATCTTGAAGAACCTCCACACTGTTTTCCAGAGTGGCTGCACCAGCTTGCATTCCCACCAACAGTGTAAGAGGGTTCCCCTTTCTCCACATCCTCACCAACACTCGTTGTTTCCTGCCTTGTTAATTTTTGCTATTATAACTGGTGAAAGATGGTATCTCAATGTGGTCAATGATTTTTTTGAAAGCCTCTTCTGTTCCCACCCATTTTCAGAACATGCTGGAACATAGCAGTGGGCATAAACACCCTGTCTCTGCTTTCAGGGAGCTTCCACTCTAGACACCCTGGTGCTGACCAGCTTGTGACCTTCCATGGGTCACCTGGGCTTCCCAAACCTCATCTGTAACTGGGTAATATTGATCCTATCTGCCTGGATTGCACAAAGGCTGGGAATTATAGCAATTAGTTGTGTCAACAGACACAAACCCACACCCCAATACCCAACACAATGCCCCATCTGGTGTGATTCGCAGTTTCAAGGACAGAGGCTGAGAGAGGGTGGGTATCCCGTCTAGGGTCACACCGCCAACAGCTGCAGAAAAGAAGACAAATCTAGTCTTCCTGTTTCATAGTCAAGACTCTGCTCTGCTGGGAGTGGACAAACCTCCCCTTCCCAACCCAGCATCTTCCTGAGACCTCAGGGGAAATGGTAGTGAGGACAGTCCTGCCCTGTTGTGACCTGCCCTGGGCACCCACAGAGGCCTAGTCCAGTCTTGGGGAGGATCTGAGGGAAGGGGTGGACAGGAGGGTTTAGTAGAGGAGGAAGAGAAGTATCAGAAAAGGATAAATTTCAAAATGGAAGGAGGAAGAGGCATCCAAAAAGAGGCCAGGCCATACCCTCTCCATGGTCTTGCTGCCTCCTCCTTCCCCCACCCGGATGCTCTTGGGAACAGAGAAGCAGGTCCAAGTGGACACAGCCCCCAGCTTCACACCACCCTTCTCCTGGTAGAAGCAGAGGTTGCCCATACGGTCTCTCTTCTGTCTCTTAGAAAATCCCACACGGTTTGTGACAAGTTCTTTTAAGATCCATCCTTGCTGCCCTGAAGGAGTTAACCTCCAGGGGTGGTAAGAAGCCAGCAAGGCCAGGTGACAAGTGCGGGTACTTTCCAGGGGAGGTGTAGACTTCTGAACACCTGTCAGCGGCACAGACACCAGGAGAGACTGGGGCCTTCTGGCCTGGGCTGAACCCACAGGAACAGGGGGGTGGAAGTTCCTATCCCAGAGGGAGAAGGGGCCTGAGTCTGGGAGGCAGAAGATGGAAGAGGGGAGCTATGGGAAAACAAAAATCGTTTCTGGGTTTAGGGACTTAAAAAGAGCAAATGCCAGGGGTGTGGCTCAGGGAAATCTGACCCCAGGGCTAAGGACTCTCTAGCCCTTTTGCAGGTGTGATGGGATGGGGCTGCTGCTCCCCTTATAAGCAGAGAACTACTGGGGAAGGATTCTGCCTGCCAGGCTTGAGGGGATGGCTCTACCCTTATGACAAAGGGTTGACTGAGCCCAGAAAACCTCATAACTGCACCAGCAGAGAAGTTCCCTCAGAGAAGGGAGGGCATAGTTTCCAGAAGAAAGAAGGGTGTTGGAAAAAATAAATGTATGTAAAGCCCCTATTTGCTTTTTTTGTTTAAGATATTTTATTTATTTATTTATTTGAGAGAGAGAGAGCACACGTGTGCACAAACAGGGAGAGTGGCAGAGGGAAGCAGGGAGCACAATGTGGGGCTCGATCCCAGGACCCTGAGATCCTGAACTGAGCTAAAGGCTGATGCTTAACCAACTGAGCCACCCAGGTACCCCACTACTTTGCCTTTTATAAAAAAAAAAAAAGCCTCTTGGTCTTAAAGTATTGATTTACTTTAAGGACTTGTCTTTAAGTACTGATTATCATGTTAAATGTCTGTGCTCACTTACACGTTACATATATGGTACGGACACACCCAAAATAACATGCCCCAAATGTTATCATTTCCATGCCTTTGTCTTAAAGGGTGAGCTCTAGTCTCAGAAGACCTGGATTTGTATTCCAGCCTTGCCTCCCTCTAGCTATGTACACAAATTATACACTGCTTTGTGCCTCTGTGCCCTGATCTGTAAGAGAGGGTGACAACTATACCCATTTCACAGTGTAGTGAGGATAGAATGATAAAATATTTGCAAAATATTTAAAATAATAAGTGGCTCGTGTCTTGCAACTACTGGTTATGAACACTATTTTCAGTTACCTCTAACTAGAATATTATTCCTCCTTTCGCTGCACTTTAAAATGATTATAGAGTCTCGTTCCAATTTTTGAAACCCCCTTCAAACACTATCTCTTCCATGACTTTTTCTCATCATTCTAATTCAAAAGGATCTCTCTCTCCTTCCTCTGAAGTCCTCATCGGGCACCAGGGCCCCACAGCTCTGGACAGCAGGGTCTTCCAGTCCTCTCCTTCTCTACCCCAACTAGAATAAAAGCATCTTTACCAATACCTACACTAGTCCTTCTTAACAAGTCCTAGTCTAAGCAAAAGCAATAAACCTAAAGCTCCCAAAAAAGAAAACAGAGCTCTATGCCAGATAGCTTCACTGATGAAACGTACCAAATATCTAAAGAAGGAGGGAGGCACCTAGGTGGCTCAGTGGGTTAAGCCTCTGCCTTCAGCTCAGGTCATGATCTCAGGGTCCTGGGATTGAGTCCTGCATCGGGCTCTCTGCTCAGCAAGGAGCCTGCTTCCTCCTCTCTCTCTCTCTCTGCCTGCCTCTCTGACTACTTGTGATCTCTCTCTGTCAAATAAATAAATAAATAATCTTTTTTAAAAAATTAAAAATAAAGGAGGAACATACCAAACTCTTCCAAGAAATAAAAGCGAAAGCAGTCCTTTCTAACTTATCTGAGGAAGCCAGCATTACCCTGATGTACAAACATCTGTTCACACAAAAACTTGTACATGAATGCTCATAGCAGTGTATTCATAATATCCACAAATTAGAAACAACCCAAATGTCAATCAACCAATGAGTGGATAAACACCACATGCTCCAGTCATACAACAGGGTATCACTCACCCGTAAAAAGGAATGAAGTACTGATGGCTCTTACAACATGGATGCACCTTGAAAATGTTACATTCAGTGAAAGGAACCAAACACGGGCGCCTGGGTGGCTCAGTGGGTTAAGCTGCTGCCTTCAGCTCAGGTCATGATCTCAGGGTCCTGGGATCGAGTCCCGAGTCGGGCTCTCTGCTCAGCAGGGAGCCTGCTTCCCTCTCTCTCTCTCTCTCTCTCTGCCTGCCTCTCTGTCTACTTGTGATCTCTCTCTGTCAAATAAATAAATAAGGGATGCCTGGGTGGCTCAGTGGGTTAAGCCGCTGCCTTCAGCTCAGGTCATGATCCCAGCGTCCTGGGATCGAGTCCCACATCGGGCTCCTCATTCTGTGGGGAGCCTGCTTCTCCCTCTGCCTCTGCCTGCCACTCTGTCTGCCTGTGCTCGCTCTCTCTCTCTCTCTGACAAATAAATAAATAAAATCTTTAAAAATAAATAAATAAAATTTAAAAATAAATAAATAAATAAATAAAATCTTAAAAAAAAAAAGAAAGGAACCAAACACAAAAGGCAACATGCAGTATGATTCCATTTCTATATTACCCACAATAGGTAAATCCACAAACAGAACACAGACTAGTGGTTGCCAGGGGTTGGCGGAGGGGAGAAGCAAGGTGACTACTTCATGGGTACAGGGACTCCTTCGTGGGTACAGGGACTCCTTCTGGGGTGATGGAAATGTGCTGGTACCAGATGGAGGTGATAGCTACACATATTGCGAGTGTACTAGCTGCTGCTAAATTAATTGCACACTGTAAAATGGTCAATGGTTACTATTATGTCATGTGATCTTAGCTTCAATCACAACAGCAAGCCTGCTTTTGAATGAGGGACTGTTACTTTTGTTTTCAGCAAATGTATGAAGAAGATGAGGCAGTTTTTACAGCCCTAAGGAGAAATTATCAATTAGCTTTTGCTCCATCACAATCACCCTAAAATTTAGTAGATTAAGACAATCGTTAACAATGAGATACCACTACACACCTATGAGACTGGACTAAAATCCAGAACACTGACAGGACCAAGTGCAGCAAGGATGTGAGCAATGGGAAATTTCATACATTGCCGGCAGGAATGCAAAATGGCTCAGCTATTTCACAGGACGGTTTGGCAGTTTCTTACAAAACTACACATACCCTTATCATGTGATCCGGCAACTGCCCTCTTCTATATTCACCCAAGGAGTTGAAAACTTTTGTCCACCCAAAAACTTGCACACAAATGTGTATAGCAGGGAAGAGCAAGATGGCAGAGGAGCAGGAGACAGAGATATCATCAGGTCCCAGGATTTCAGCTAGATAGTTATCAAACCATTCTGAACACCTGCAAACTCAACAGGAGATCAAAGAGAAGAAGAGCAGCAATTCCAGGAACAGAAAATCAACCACTTACTGGAAGGTAGGACATGCAGAGAAGTGAATTTGAAGTGATATTTGGGAGGAGAGACTGCGGGGAGAGGGGCTGGCTCCTGGCAAGTGGTAGAGCCCCACAGCACAAACTCAGAACTTTTGGAAATCTGTTCCACTGAAGGATGTTGCTCCAGAGGCTAAGTGGGGACAGAGCCCTTGAGGGGACAGTGTAGTCTCAGGACCCACTGGGTCACAGATAGACCAGGGTTGTCTGAGTGTGGCAGAGCTCCCTGGTATTGGAGCGGGGAAGCCATTTCCAAAGACAGAAACGAGGAGTCAATTCTCAGCTTGGGCTTAACTTAAACCATGATCCAAGGCACAGTCAGACCATTGCTCTTCCAGCAGGGACCCCAGAAGCAGCAGATCCGGGGAGACCCCTTCTTTCCTCCTTCCTCCCTGGGGAGGAGCAGCATAGGAGTACACAGCAGGAATCTGCTGGGTTTGGAAACTCCAAACGGGGCGTGTGCCAGAGAAAGAAATGTTTGGTCACAGGCCGGATGAGCACAGAGTGCAGCCAGAGATGATGGAGATGGGAGGGACTGACTGCTTTTCTCTGAAGGCTCACTGAGGAGCGAGGCCCCAAACTCTTGACTCCTCTGGACGGGATATTGAGAGGCCGCCATCTTTATTCTCCACCTCCAACGCTGTATGGAAAGCCATCAGGGAACAAAAGACTAAAACGTACAGTTTGCTTAGCCTGGCCCCTGGCAAAGGCGGTGCAATTCTGCCTCTGGCAAAGACATTTGAGAATCACAGCAACAGGCCCTCCCCCAGGAGATCCACAAGAACATCCAGCCAAGTTCACCGATCAATGGAAACTGCAAAACTTCAGGGCCACCGGAATACAGCACATAGAATTCATGGCTATTCCCCCCCCCCATGATTCTTTAGTCTTTCAAAGTTAAAATTTTTAAATTTTACTTTTTTTAATTCTATATTTTTATTTTTCCTCTTTCCCATTTTAACGTTTTTAAACTATTTTGTCTTATCAATACCTTTTTTAAAATCCTTAATTTTCATTGTTATAGTTATATTCTATCCCTCATTGTATTTAACCTTATTTTTTGCATACATATAAGTTTTTCTTTCATTAAAATTATGGGATACAGTTTCTTCTAACAGATCAAAATATACCCTAAATCTAGTGCATGGCTTTGTTCTAGTCTCCAACCTGATTTTTTTTCTTTCTTTTTTCATCCAACTTCTTATCATATCAATTCCTTTTTTAGAATCAAGAAACTCATTTTAGACCCAAAGACACCTCCAGATTTAAAGTGAGGGGGTGGAAAACAATTTACCATGCTAATGAACATCAAAAGAAAGCTGGGGTGGCAATCCTTCTATCAGATAAATTAGATTTTAAGCCAAAGATTATAATAAGAGATGAAGAAGGACACTATATCATACTTAAAGGATCTGTCCAAGAAGAAGATCTAACAATTTTAAATATCTATGCCCCTAACATGGGAGCAGCCAATTATATAAACCGATTAATAACAAAATCAAAGAAACACATCAACCATAATACAATAATAGAAGGGGACTTTAACAACCCCCTTACTGAAATGCACAGATCATCGAAGTAATAGATCAAAAAGGAAATAAGGGCTCTAAATGACACACTGGATCAGATGGACATCACAGATATATTCAGAACATTCCATCCCAAAGCAACAGAATACACATTCTTCTCTAGTGCACATGGAACATTCTCCAGAATAGATCACATCCTGGGTCACAAATCAGGCCTCAACTGGTACCAAAAGATTGGGATCATTCCCTGCATCTTTTCAGACCATGATGCTTTGAAACTAGAACTGAATCACAAGAGGAAAGTTGGAAAGAACCCAAATACATGGAGGCTAAAGAGCATCCTACTAAAGAATGAATGGGTCAACCAGAGAATTAAAAAAGAATTGAAGGGGCGCCTGGGTGGCTCAGTGGGTTAAGCCGCTGCCTTCGGCTCAGGTCATGATCCCAGGTCCTGGGTTCGAGCCCCACATCGGGCTTTCTGCTCAGCAGGGAGCCTGCTTCCTCCTCTCTCTCTGCCTGCCTCTCTGCCTACTTGTGGTTTCTCTCTGTCAAATAAATAAATAAAATCTTTAAAAAAAAAAAAGAATTGAAAAAATTCGTGGAAACAAAATGAAAACACAACTGTTCAAAATCTGTGGGACACAGCAAAGGCAGTCCTGGGAGGAAAGTATATAACAATACAAGACTTTTCTTAAGAAACAAGAAAGGTCTCAAGTACACAATCTAACCCTACACCTAAAGGAGCTGGAGAAAGAACAGCAAATAAATCCTAAGCTCAGCAGGTGATGAGAAATAATAAAGATCAGAGCAAAAATCAATGAAATAGAAACCAAAAGAACAGTAGAACAGATCAATGAAACTAGGAGCTGCTTCTTTGAAAGAATAAGATTGATAAACCCCTGGCCAGACTTAACAAAAAGAAAAGAGAAAAGACCCAAATTAATAAAATCATGAATGAAAGGGGAGACATCACAACCAACACCAAAGAAATACAAACAATTATAAGAACATATTATGAGCAACTATACACCAGCAAGTTTGGTAATCTGGAAGAAATGGATGCATTCCTAAAGACATATGAACTGCCAAAACTGAATCAGGAAGAAATAGAAAACCTAAGCAGACCTATAACCAGTAAGGAGATTGAAGCAGTCATCAAAAATCTCCCAAAAAGCAAGAGCCCAGGGCCAGATGGCTTCCCAGGGGAATTCTACCAAACATTTAAAGAAGAATTAATACTATTCCCCTGAAACTGTTCCAAAAAATAGAAATGGAAGGAAAACTTTCAAACTCATTTTATGAGGCCAGCATCATCTTGATCCCAAAACCAGGGAAAGACCCCATCAAAAAGGAGAATTACAGACCATTACCCTTGATGAACACAGATGCAAACATTTCCACCAAAATACTAGCCAATAGGAGTTAACAGTACATTAAAAGCATTATTCATCATGACCAGTGGGATTTATTCCTAGACATCATGGTTGGTTCAACATCCACAAATCAATCAATATGACACAATACACTAACAAAAGAAAGAACAAGAACCATATGATACTCTCAATAGATCCTGAAAAAGCATTTGACGAAGTACAGCATACTTTCTTGATCAAAATTCTTTAAAGTGTAGGGATAGAGGGTACATACCTCAATATCATCAAAGCCATCTATGAAAAACCCACAGTGAATATCATTCTCAATGGAGAAAAACTGAGAGCGTTTCCCCTAAGGTCAGAAACACGGCAGGGATGGCCACTATCACCACTGCTATTCAACATAGTACTAGAAGTCCAAGCCTCAGCAATCAGACAACAAAAAGAAATTAAAGGCATTCAAACTGGCAAAGAAGTCAAACTACCACTCTTTGCAGATGATATGATACTTTATGTGGAAAACCCAAAAGACTCCACTCCAAATCTGCTAGAACTTGTACAGGAACTCAGTAAAGTGTCAGGATATAAAATCAATGCACAGAAATCTGTTGCATTTCTACAAACCAACAGCAAGACAGAGAAAGAGAAATTAAGGAGTTGATCCCATTTACAATTGCACCAAAACCATAAGATACCTAGGAATAAACCTAATCAAAGAGGCAAAGAATCTGTACTCAGAAGACTATAAAGTACTCATGAAAGAAACTGAAGAAGACACAATGAAATGGAAAAACGTTCCATGCTCATGGATTAGATGAACAAATATCATGAAAATATCTATGCTACCTAAAGCAATCTACACATTTAATGCAATCCCTATCAAAATCCCATGCATTTTTTTCAAAGAAATGGAACAAATAATCCTAAAGTTTCTATGGAATCAGAAAAGACCCTGAATAGCCAGAGGAATGTTGAAAAAGAAAAACAAAGTTGGTGGCATCACAATTCCAGGCTTCAAGCTCTATTACAAAGCTGTCATCATCAAGACAGCATGGTACTGGCACAAAAACAGACACATAGATCAATGGAACAGAATAGAGAGCTCAGAGATGGACCCTCAACTCTATGGTCAACTAATCTTTGACAAAGCAGGAAAGAATGTCCAATGGAAAAAAGACAGTTTTTTCAACATATTTGTTGGGAAGATTGGACAGCCACATAAGAATAAACTGGACCACTTCCTTACACCACACACAAAAATAGACTCAAAACGGATGAAAGACCTCAGTGTGAGACAGGAATCCATTAAAATCCTTGAGGAGAACACAGGCAGCAACCTCTTCAACCTCAGCTGCAGCAACTTCTTCCTAGAAACATCGCCAAAGGCAAAGAAAACAAGGACAAAAATGAACTATTAGGACTTCATCAAGATCAAAAGCTTTCGCACAGCAAAGGGAACAGTCAGCAAAACCAAAAGACAACTGACAGAATGGGAGAAGATATTTGCAAATGACATATCAGATAAAGGGCTAGTATCCAAAATCTATAAAGAACTTTCAAACTCAACACCCAAAGAACAAATAATCCAGTCAAGAAATGGGCAGAGGACAGGAACAGATATTTCTGCAAAGCAGACATCCAAATGTCCAACAGACACATGAAACAGTGCTTAACATCACTCAGCATCACAGAAATACAAATCAAAACCACAATGAGATACCACCTCACACCAATCAGAATGGCTAAAATTAACAAGTCAAGAAACGACAGATGTTGGCAAGGATGTGGAGAAAGGGGAACCCTCCTACACTGTTGGTGGAATGCAAGCTGATGCAGCCACTGTGGAAAACAGCATGAAGGTTCCTCAAAAAGTTGAAAATAGAGCTACCCTACGACCCAGCAATCACACTAGTGGATACTTACCCTAAAGATACAAGTGTAGTGATCCAAAGGGGCACATGCACCCGAGTGTTTATAGCAGCAATGTCCACAATAGCCAAACTATGGAAAGAACCTAGATGTCCACCAACAGATGAATGGATAAAGAAGCTGTGGTATATATATACAATGGAATACTATGCAGCCATCAAAAGAAATGAAATCTTGCCATTTGTGACTATGTGGATAGAACTAGAGGGTATTAAGCTGAGTGAAGTAAGTCAATCAGAGAAAGACAATTATCATATGATCTCCCTTATATGAGAAAGTTGAGAGGCAAAGTGGGGGGGTTTGGGGAGTAAGGAAGGAAAAAATGAAACAAGATGGGATCGGGAGGGAGGCAAACCATAAGAGACTCACAAAACAAACTGAGGGTTACCAGGGAGGGGATAGGGAGAGGGTAGTAGGGTTATGGACACTGGGGAAGACATGTGCTATGGTGAGTGCTGTGAAGTGTGTAAACCTGGTGATTCACAGACCTGTACCCCTGGGACTAATAATACATTATATGTTAATTTTTCAAAAGTAGAGTCTTAATTTAAAAAATGAAAAATTTTGGGACGGGAGGAGTCAAGATGGCGGAGAAGTAGCAGGCTGAGACTACTTCGGGTAGCGGGAGATCAGCTAAATAGCTTATCTAAAGATTGCAAACACCTACAAATCCAACGGGAGATTGAAGAGAAGAAGAACAGCAATTCTAGAAACAGAAAATCAACCACTTTCTGAAAGGTAGGACTGGCGGAAAAGTGAATCCAAAGCGACGGGAAGATAGACCGCGGGGGGAGGGGCCGGCTCCCGGCGAGCGGCGGAGCAATGGAGCAAAATCAGGACTTTTAAAAGTCTGTTCTGCTGAGGGACATCGCTCCAGAGGCTTAACTGGGGTGAAGCCCAGGCGGGGTCAGCGCGGCCTCAGGTCCCGCAGGGTCACAGAAGGATCGGGGGTGTCTGAGTGTCGCAGAGCTTACCGGTATTAGAACGGGGAAGCCGGCTACAGAGACAGAGCCGAGGAGTGACTCTCAGCTCGGGGTTGCCTTGAACCGGTCGCAGGCTCGGTCAGCTCGGAGCGTGGCCGGAGGCCAGGGTGACGGGAGTCATTGGGCGCTGTTCTCTGAGGGCGCACTGAGGAGTGGGGCCCCGGGCTCTCGGCTCCTCCGGGCCGGAGACCGGGAGGCCGCCATCTTCATTCCCGTCCTCCGGACTCTACGGAAAGCGCTCAGGGAACAAAAGCTCCCGAAAGCGAACCCGAGCGGATTACTCAGCGCGGCCCTGGGTAAGGGCGGTGCAACTCCGCCTGGGGCAAAGACGCTTGAGAATCACAACAACAGGCCCCTCCCCCAGAAGATCAACGGGAAATCCAGCCAGGACCAAGTTCACCTACCCAGGAGTACAGTTTCAATACCAAGGAGAGCGGCGGAATTCCAGAGGAGAAGAAAGCAAAGCACAGAACTCATGGCTTTCTCCCCATGATTTTTTAGCCTTGCAGTTAATTTAATTTTTTTTTCTTTTTCAATTTTTTTTTCTTTTTCTCTTCTTCTGCTAAATTTTTTTAACTTTTACCGTTTCCTTTTTTAACGTTTTTTAAATAGTTTATCTAATATATATATTTTTTTTCCTCTTTTTATATTTTTTCTTTATCGGCTTTCTTTTTTTAAATAGTTTCTTTTTTTTTTTTTCTTTTTGAACCCCTTTTTATCCCCTTTCTCCCCCCTCACAATTCGGGATCTCTTCTGATTTGGCTAAAGCATATTTTCCTGGGGTTGTTGCCACCCTTTTAGTATTTTACTTGCTCCTTCATAAACTCTTATCTGGACAAAATGACAAGGCGGAAAAATTCACAACAAAAAAAGAACAAGAGGCAGTACCAAAGGCTAGGGACCTAATCAATACAGACATTGGTAATATGTCAGATATAGAGTTCAGAATGACGATTCTCAAGGTTCTAGCCGGGCTTGAAAAAGGCATGGAAGATATTAAAGCAACCCTCTCGGGAGATATAAAAGCCCTTTCTGGAGAAATAAAAGAACTAAAATCTAACCAAGTTGAAATCAAAAAAGCTATTAATGAGGTGCAATCAAAAATGGAGGCTCTCACTGCTAGGATAAATGAGGCAGAAGAAAGAATTAGCGATATAGAAGACCAAATGACACAGAATAAAGAAGCTGAGCAAAAGAGGGACAAACAGCTACTGGACCACGAGGGGAGAATTCGAGAGATAAGTGACACCATAAGACGAAACAACATTAGATCATTGGGATTCCAGAAGAAGAGGAAACAGAGAGGGGAGCAGAAGGTATATTGGAGAGAATTATTGGAGAGAATTTCCCCAATATGGCAAAGGGAACAAGCATCAAAATTCAGGAGGTTCAGAGAACCCCCCTCAAAATCAATAAGAATAGGTCCACACCCCGTCACCTAATAGTAAAATTTACTAGTCTTAGTGACAAAGAAAAGATCCTGAAAGCAGCCCAGGAAAAGAAGTCTGTAACGTACAATGGTAAAAATATTAGATTGGCAGCAGACTTATCCACAGAGACCTGGCAGGCCAGAAAGAGCTGGCATGATATATTCAGAGTACTAAATGAGAAAAACATGCAGCCAAGAATACTATATCCAGCTAGGCTATCATTGAAAATAGAAGGAGAGATTAAAAGCTTCCAGGACAAACAAAAACTGAAAGAATTTGCAAATACCAAACCAGCTCTACAGGAAATATTGAAAGGGGTCCTCTAAGCAAAGGGAGACCCTAAAAGTAGTAGATCAGAAAGAAACAGAGACAATATACAATAACAGTCACCTTACAGGCAATACAATGGCACTAAATTCATATCTCTCAATACTTACCCTGAATGTTAATGGGCTAAATGCCCCAATCAAACGACACAGGGTATCAGAATGGATAAAAAAACAAAACCCATCTATATGTTGCCTACAAGAAACTCATCTTAAACCCGAAGACACCTCCAGGTTTAAAGTGAGGGGGTGGAAAAGAATTTACCATGCTAATGGACATCAGAAGAAAGCAGGAGTGGCAATCCTTATATCAGATCAATTAGATTTTAAGCCAAAGACTATAATAAGAGATGAGGAAGGACACTATATCATACTCAAAGGAACTGTCCAACAAGAAGATCTAACAATTTTAAATATCTATGCCCCTAACGTGGGAGCAGCCAACTATATAAACCAATTAATAACAAAATCAAAGAAACACATCGACAAGAATACAATAATAGTAGGGGATTTTAACACTCCCCTCACTGAAATGGACAGATCATCCAAGCAAAAGATCAACAAGGAAATCAAGGCCTTAAATGACACACTGGACCAGATGGACATCACAGATATATTCAGAACATTTCATCCCAAAGCAACAGAATACACATTCTTCTCTAGTGCACATGGAACATTCTCCAGAATAGATCACATTCTTGGTCCTAAATCAAGTCTCAACCGGTATCAAAAGATTGGGATCATTCCCTGCATATTTTCAGACCACAATGCTCTAAAGCTAGAATTCAGTAACAAGAGGAAATTTGGAAAGAACCCAAATACATGGAGACTAAACAGCATCCTTCTAAAGAATGAATGGGTCAACCAGGAAATTAAAGAAGAATTGAAAAAATTTATGGAAACAAATGATAATGAAAACACAACAGTTCAGAATCTGTGGGACACAACAAAGGCAGTCCTGAGAGGAAAATATATAGCGGTACAAGCCTTTCTCAAGAAACAAGAAAGGTCTCAGGTACACAACCTAACCCTACACCTCAAGGAGCTGGAGAAAGAACAAGAAAGAAACCCTAAACCCAGCAGGAGAAGAGAAATCATAAAGATTAGAGCAGAAATCAATGAAATAGAAACCAAAAAAACAATAGAACAAATCAACGAAACTAGGAGCTGGTTCTTTGAAAGAATTAATAAGATTGATAAACCCCTGGCCAGACTTATCAAAAAGAAAAGAGAAAGGACACAAATAAATAAAATCATGAATGAAAGAGGAGAGATCACAACGAACACCAAAGAAATACAGACAATTATAAGAACATACTATGAGCAACTCTACGCCAACAAATTTGACAATCTGGAAGAAATGGATGCATTCCTAGAGACATATAAACTACCACAACTGAACCAGGAAGAAATAGAAAGCCTCAACAGACCCATAACCAGTAAGGAGATTGAAACAGTCATCAAAAATCTCCAAACTAACAAAAGCCCAGGGCCAGACGGCTTCCCAGGGGAATTCTACCAAACATTTAAAGAAGAACTAATTCCTATTCTCCTGAAACTGTTCCAAAAAATAGCAATAGAAGGAAAACTTCCAAACTCATTTTATGAGGCCAGCATCACCTTGATCCCAAAACCAGACAAGGATCCCAACAAAAAAGAGAACTACAGACCAATATCCTTGATGAACACAGATGCAAAAATTCTCGCCAAAATACTAGCCAATAGGATTCAACAGTACATTAAAAGGATTATTCACCATGACCAAGTGGGATTTATTCCAGGGCTGCAAGGTTGGTTCAACATCCGCAAATCAATCAATGTGATACAACACATTAATAAAAGAAAGAACAAGAACCATATGATACTCTCCATAGATGCTGAAAAAGCATTTGACAAAGTACAGCATCCCTTCCTGATCAAAACTCTTCAAAGTGTAGGGATAGACGGTACATACCTCAATATTATCAAAGCCATCTATGAAAAACCCACCGCAAATATCATTCTCAATGGAGAAAAACTGAAAGCTTTTCCGCTAAGGTCAGGAACACGGCAGGGATGTCCGTTATCACCACTGCTATTTAACATAGTACTAGAAGTCCTAGCCTCAGCAATCAGACAACAAAAGGAAATTAAAGGCATCCAAATTGGCAAAGAAGAAGTCAAACTATCACTCTTTGCAGATGATATGATACTATATGTGGAAAACCCAAAAGACTCCACTCCAAAACTGCTAGAACTTGTACAGGAATTCAGTCAAGTGTCAGGATATAAAATCAATGCACAGAAATCAGTTGCATTTCTCTACACCAACAACAAGACAGAAGAAAGAGAAATTAAGGAGTCCATCCCATTTACAATTGCACCCAAAACTATAAGATACCTAGGAATAAACCTAACCAAAGAGACTAAGAATCTATACTCAGAAAACTATAAAGTACTCATGAAAGAAATTGAGGAAGACACAAAGAAATGGAAAAATGTTCCATGCTCCTGGATTGGAAGAATAAATATTGTGAAAATGTCTATGCTACCTAAAGCAATCTACACATTTAATGCAATTCCTATCAAAGTACCATCCATTTTTTTCAAAGAAATGGAACAAATAATCCTAAAATTTATATGGAACCAGAAAGGACCTCGAATAGCCAAAGGAATATTGAAAAAGAAAGCCAAAGTTGGTGGCATCACAATTCCGGACTTCAAGCTCTATTACAAAGCTGTCATCATCAAGACAGCATGGTACTGGCACAAAAACAGACACATAGATCAATGGAACAGAATAGAGAGCCCAGAAATGGACCCTCAACTCTATGGTCAACTCATCTTCGACAAAGCAGGAAAGAATGTCCAATGGAACAAAGACAGCCTCTTCAATAAATGGTGTTGGGAAAATTGGACAGCCACATGCAGAAAAATGAAATTGGATCATTTCCTTACACCACACACGAAAATAGACTCAAAATGGATGAAGGATCTCAATGTGAGAAAGGAATCCATCAAAATCCTCGAGGAGAACACAGGCAGCAACCTCTTCGACCTCAGCCGCAGCAACATCTTCCTAGGAACATCACCAAAGGCAAGGGAAGCAAGGGCAAAAATGAACTTTTGGGATTTTATCAAGATCAAAAGCTTTTGCACAGCAAAGGAAACAGTGAACAAAACCAAAAGACAACTGACAGAATGGGAGAAGATATTTGTAAATGACATATCAGATAAAGGGCTAGTGTCCAAAATCTATAAAGAACTTAGCAAACTCAACACCCAAAGAACAAAGAATCCAATCAAGAAATGGGCAGAGGACATGAACAGACATTTCTGCAAAGAAGACATCCAGATGGCCAACAGACACATGAAAAAGTGCTCCATATCACTCGGCATCAGGGAAATACAAATCAAAACCACCATGAGATATCACCTCACACCAGTCAGAATGGCTAAAATTAACAAGTCAGGAAATGACAGATGCTGGCGAGGATGCGGAGAAAGGGGAACCCTCCTACACTGTTGGTGGGAATGCAAGCTGGTGCAACCACTCTGGAAAACAGCATGGAGGTTCCTCAAAATGTTGAAAATAGAACTACCCTATGACCCTGCAATTGCACTGCTGGGTATTTACCCTAAAGATACAAACGTAGTGATCCGAAGGGGCACGTGCACCCGAATGTTTATAGCAGCAATGTCTACAATAGCCAAACTATGGAAAGAACCTAGATGTCCATCTACAGACGAATGGATAAAGAAAATGTGGTATATATACACAATGGAATACTATGCAGCCATCAAAAGAAGTGAAATCTTGCCATTTGCGACGACGTGGATGGAATTAGAGGGTATCATGCTTAGCGAAATAAGTCAATCAGAGAAAGACAACTATCATATGATCTCCCTGATATGAGGGAGAGGAGATGCAACATGGGGGGATGAAGGGGTAGGAGAAGAGTAAATGAAACAAGATGGGATTGGGAGGGAGACAAACCATAAGTGACTCTTAATCTCACAAAACAAACTGAGGGTTGATGGGGGGAGGGGGTTGGGAGAGGGGGGTGGGGTTATGGATATTGGGGAGGGTATGTACTATGGTGAGTAGTGTAGTAGTAGTAGTAGTAGTAGTAGTAGTATGCTGTGAAGTGTGTAAACCTGGCGATTCGCAGACCTGTACCCCTGGGGATAAAAATATATGTTTATAAAGCTGTAAAAAAAAAAAAAATTGGGGGGCACCTGGGTGGCTCAGTGGGTTAAGCCTCTGCATTCAGCTTAGGTCATGATCTCGGGATCCTGGGATCAAGCCCCGAATTGGGCTCTCTGCTCAGTGGGGAGCCTGCTTCCCTCTCTCTCTCTGCCTGCCTCTCTACTTGTGATTTCTCTCTCTCTCTCTGTCAAATAAATAAATAAAATCTTTTTTAAAAAAATAAAAAATGAAAACTTTTAAAAAGCAAGAATTTTTTTTATTCCTCACAATTCTAATGGGTTAAATGGATAATTCTCCTGGCCTGAGCTAACTTAGCTGGGGTTCAATGGTCTAGCATGACCTCTCAGCTGGGACAGGGGGGGTATCTTGGGATCTTTCTTTCCATGTGGTCTTTCAACCTTCTAAAGGCTAGCATGGGCTGGTACACACAACAGTATAAAGACTCTCAGCAGAAAAATGACACACAAGTCTCAATATGTCAGCATTTTCCAAGTCTCTGCATCCCATTTTCTATTATTCCACTTATCAAAGTGAGTACAGAGCCGAGACCAGAGTCCGTATGGGAAGGGACTTTCCAAGTGTGTACATACTGGATGGGATGAATTATTACAGCCATTTTTGTAAATAATCTACTAAAGTAAGGAATAAGTCAAATATTTAAAACAAGACCTACATGATCCTGGAGTCCCAGGAGCAAGACCCGCATCAGGCTCCCAGCTCCACGGGGAGTTTGCTTCTCCCTCTGACCTTCTCCCCTCTCATCTCTCTCTCTCCCTCTCTCTCTCTCTCTCTAACAGATAAATTTAAAAATAAAATAAAATAAAACAAGACCTAATCTCTGAGCTAGAATTTGTTGAAGTGTTTGGTCCCCAATTGAAATGTCTTTACTTGACTTGATATCACCAAGGCATGTAGGAAGTGGTCGGAAGATATCTATCTCAGAGACATCAAACCATTTATGACCATGGAGCAGTTTCAATTCTACAACATAGAATCGACTTTAGCCATGAGATTCTTTAAGGGGATATTATTGTTGAAATTTTTCTTTCTCTAAGGAGAGCCTGGGCTCAGACTTACGAACAGAAAGACATCAGGAGAAACAAAATGAGTTGGTAGGATCAGTTATTCTCCTTATTAAAGAGAAAGGTTTTCCGGGGTGCCTGGGTGGCTCAGTGGGTTAAAGCCTCTGCCTTCGGCTCAGGTCATGATCCTGGGGTCCTGGAATCAAGCCCCACATCAGGCTCTGTGCTTTGCAGGGAGCCTGCTTCCCCCCTCTCTCTGCCTGCCTCTCTGCATACTTATGATCTCTCTCTGTGTGTCAAATAAATAAATAAAATCATTAAAAAAGAGAGAGAGAGAGAGGTTTTCCATAAGCAATAATGAGGATGTTTAAGATCATAAACAAGGAAGGAAGAGACATACACAGATTCTTTCTAGTCACAGATATTTAGAGTAAGAACATGGGGACCGTGGGTAGCAGACAGAGTCACCTCACCAACCACCATGCCCCTGTGGGTCCTGGTCAAGACTGCTCCTAATATTTGTAGGGCTCAAGGCAAGAATCCATAACGAGGTCCCCACATTAAGTGTGCCAATATTTAAAATTATAAATGAGCTAACAAAAAATATAAAGTAAAATGAATTGCTATATTGCAATCATGTGAAGCTACTACATTTACAGCCCTAATCTGGTCATTTATCTGCCAGATCAGAACACAAAACAATGCAAGAAAATGAACCCTAGGCACTACATGAGAACAACCCAGGAAAGCAAGAATATGGTGGCACACCTGCTGAAAGGAAAGCTAATTGGTTTAGCTTTCCTCTGACCTTAAGCTTCTACAACTCAAATCTTCCCACGGTCTAAAAGAGTGTCTTTGTCCTTGCTTGGCAGCGGCACCTCTCACGAGCCTTCATAGCCTTTAAACTCAGGAGTGTCCCATTTCGAGGACATAGGACAAGAGAGGTGGAGAATCATTTTACCTTGAGGAATGAAGTGTGTGTGCGTGTGTGCGTGCATGTGCACACACGTGCATGCATGTCCCAAGAACGAATGTGGAGAGTTGCAGGTCATGTTGGGCCAGCCCTGAGTACCACCTCCCAAGAGACAGAGGTGTCTTTGTGTCCTCTGACAAAAATTGTTTTGTGTGTGTCTGTGAATGAGGGGTCCTCAAAAGCATGGGGTCCAGGGTCCAGTCCCCTCTTGCCTGGGTCTTAAAAAGTAGTATCAGTCTTGGAGCTTTGAAAGTTGAGATGTGCTCAGCAAGTGATGCTTGCTGTCTAGCACCAGGAGCAGCAGTTCTGGGAAGTCAACTTCCTGCGTGGTTTGTAGGCGTCAGGGCTGCTATGAAAAACACTCCTTACTCAGCTGCAGATGGAACAACACTTTCCTCGCATGGAGAAGAGACAGAGCAAGAACAGCTTCAACATCGAGTGTCAGCCTCCCATGACCAGCAGCTACCATCCTGCTGACATCTAGATGTCAAGTTTCAATATGGCACCTACCCTCAAGGAGAAAATATAGTCATATGGAAACATGTTGGTTGATTACCTTGGACCCCTGCTCTCTGGCAAGCCAGAACAATCTGGCCTTAGCAAACCATCACCCACTCCAGATATGGATTTTCTTTCTGTGCCAGTAGCAAATTTGCCAGCACAATTGAGATAGGGAAACAAGGAACCCCATAAAGGAGTGCTTTTTTTGTTCCTCTTCCTGCTTCTGTTTTCGCTAGGACCTACAACCCCACCCTATACACGCCCTTACAGTTCAGATAATATAAGTCTTCCTCGAAAAGGTCAAGGAGTTAATGATTTCTTTGGAGTCTTCCAGCGTGCTAGGTAACATCTAAGGAGATACTGAGAGAGATCATCATGCGTGTTTCCCAACACTCCAGACACCTTGACACCAAGACCCCAGGCTCCAGGTCATAAGGAGCTAAGGACTTATGGAGGATGCCTGAGCACACCTCCTTGTTTTGACCAGTTCCCAAATGCCTGAGAGGACACATACACCAGACCACTAACTTCCATAAAAACCCCAGACATTAAGATGGATGAGACTCATTCATCTTTCTGAGTTTCCCAGACACTCGGTCTGTATCTGCTCTCTCGGTGTCTTCAGCAAACTCTGTTCTTACTTCCTCTTGGTTTGCGTTTGATTTCTTTCCTGTGCAAACCCAAGGACGCTCTTGCTGGTCCTGCGGGACCCCCTCTGGGTCCTCAGACCCACCTTCCTGCATCCCAAACATCCAAAGACTTACAGAATGCCTCATGAGATATACAACATTGCCACCAGCCAAGGGATCCATTTTAGAGGCAGTAATGTGAGTCAGAAGGCATAGGAGACCCACTGGCAATAGCATATACATAATATTGCAGGAGCAGCCAGACCAGAAGAATGTGGGGTGTTAATAATTTTGCTAAGGGGACAATAAACTCAGGGTTGAGACTTTCCAGAATGCACTATATCCACTGAACCAAACGCCGATAGATGATTCTATGTCCCCAACACCTAGAACACATAGGAACCAAGAGACTGATGTAGGATTAGCCCTGTCTTCATGATTCCTGGTGATGGATGATGTATTTGTGGTTCCCGTCCCTATGACATTAGGCTCTGCTGGATTAGACTGGATTCAGCTTCGCAGGAATCCTGGAAGCAGTGGAGATGATTTAGCATGGGTACACAGGGTGGATTCCACCAAAACTGAAAGAACAAATACAACCACCTTAAAGGAGGCTTTGTGACAGATTCAACACAATCAAGAGCCACAAACCTAGCAGAGGAAGCATGGGTGGACCATACCCTGTACTACTTCACGTCCTTTTGTCCTGCTGCTTACCTCAGCCACTGGTCAGTTCTCACTTTTCCCAGTTTTACATAAGCTTCATGCAGGTGTCATGTCTCAGCCTGCCTTTGAGAACTCTAGCTTCCTGACCAGGGGCTTCTCTGATCCTGAGTACCCAAAGTTTAATGGTACAAAACAACAACTATTTTGTTCCACTCACAAATTCTACGAGTCAGAAACTCAGACAAGGCAGAGCAGGGCTGGGTTGTCTCTGCTCCACGATGCCTGAGATCTCAGCTGGGAAGACACAAATAGCAAGGAGGGACTCAAATCTAGAACAGTGCTGTCCAATAGAGATATCGTGCAAATCATGTACATAATTTTAAATTTTTTTAGTTGCCATGTTAAGAAAGCAAAAAGCAACAGATGAAATGAATTGAAAGAATATATTTTCTTTAACACAATACATCCAAAATATTTTCATGTCGACATCAATGTAAAAAACTATCCAGATATTTCACATGGTGGGGAGTGGGTTGGGGGGTTATGTAATTAGATCTTTAAAACCTGGTGTGAAGTTTCTACTTCCAGAACATCCCAATGTGGACTAGCCCCATTTGAAGTGCTCAGTAGCCACATGTGGCTAGTGGTTGCTAGATGGA
Organism: Lutra lutra; assembly: GCF_902655055.1. Classification (NCBI taxonomy): domain Eukaryota; kingdom Metazoa; phylum Chordata; class Mammalia; order Carnivora; family Mustelidae; genus Lutra; species Lutra lutra. Next base: position 37,657,452 of record NC_062293.1, read on the forward strand.
CCAGTGCAAATCTGGAGGCTTCCTCATGCCCATGTCTGGCACTTAGGCTGGAATGACCTGAGGGCTACCTACCCTCAAGGAGAAAAGACAGCCGCATGGAAACAAGTTGGTTGATTATCTTGGACCTAGGCTGGGACAACCTGAGGGCTATGCTGTTTAGGGACTGTTGGCCAGAATGTTGCCTGTCGTTTGGGCTTCCTCACGGCCCGGCAGCCTCAAGCTAGTCAGTCTTCTTATCTGGTGCCTCGGGACTCCAAGAGTGAGCGTTCCAGTGACTAAGGTTGAAATCCATGACTTTTCACAACCCAGACTCCGAGGTCACATGACATAGGCTATTGAGTGAACCAGCCACAAGCCCCTCTCCATTTCTAGGGCAGAGAACATAGACTCCCCCACTGGGTGAAAGGAGTGTCAAAAAAAAATCTGTGGCCATATTTTAAAAGTGCCCCAGGGATAAAAGCCAAAGGTAAATGCTTCCGCTCTCTTCTCCCTGGCAAAATATTCTGAGATACATTCATAAGGCTCTTCAATAACTCCCAGCAGAGAGGTGCTGAGGAATAATGACACTCTGGATACATTTTTGCAAGGAGAGCCGACAGTATTTATTAATGGATTGGATCTGTGGTGTGAAACAAAGCAAAGCATCAAGGGTCAGGGGTCTGTGTGAGGAATCACATGCCTGGTTTACAGGCTATTCCTGAACTTGAAGGTGCTTAGCTCTTGAGGAAAACACTCTGACTCAGAGGGTGAAATTAACCTCCTAGAAGAAGGATCCTTCATGAAATAGTCTCTTTCTGAGCCTGTATCCATTGGGCAGTTGGGAAAGCATGAAGTCTCCTTTACCATCTACTTCCTGTTGCATTCCCAGCCTTGTTCCCTTTTTTCAGAAATAGTATGTTATCTATTGTATAGCCAAAGAACAGCACTCTGAGCCTCTGCCCTGTGACTTCCTGACCCTCCTCTCTTATAAATATGAGGGCAGAGCTGGGATCCCAGACAGTCAGAGAGCAGAGAGCCAGGAGTCCTCAGCTCTGCCTGCTACTGGGAAGATGAAGGTCTTCGTGGGTGCTCTCCCCTTCCTCATTCTTGCTACTGCCCTTGGATCCCAGGTCCAGGTCCCTCATGGTGAGTTCAGTGAACCTTTTCACTTCTGACAAGGTCCACGGGGAGAAGACACAGAACAACTTGTCCTCCTGAGATAGTTCCCTGTCCCCGACAGGGATAAGAAATTGGCACTTGCTTGAAAAGCAGCAGCGATTGGCTATAGACCTCTCTCTTTCTGCAGGCTTTGGTCCCTGGGGAAAACTGTACAAATGACTGGTCCCCCTTGGGGAAAGAACTCTCTCCCTTTTCATGACCAGAATTATTTGATGCCTTCTCTTAGCTGACATAGGACTGTTAAGTGCTAAATCAAAAGAACTATAGTAAAATTGTAAATTTGCAGGAAGAAGCATAGAATTCTACAATGTTAGTGTCAAACTCTCATTTTGGAGAGGAAATGGAACAAGCCAGGAAAGTGCCTCATCCAAGCCCAGCTAACCGCTCTATTTATTTAACAAATACCTCGTACTTCCTATGTGCAGGCCGGCACTGTTCTGTCTTACGGAATTAATACATTAGACCCTCCTAACAGCCCTGTGGGGTAGACTATCAGCAACTTGTATAGTTTTGCATGTTAGATTATTTTCATTTTACAAATGAGAAAAACTTAGACAACTTGCTCAAGATCATACAGATATTAACTGGTGTAATGAGGATGGGAGCTGGTTAGGAAGCTGCTATGGAAAGGCAAGGCCACTGAAGAATTTATTTTGCAAGCCCCACACACATCTTTGCAAGCATATCAAGTATACACATATGCCTCCTTAAATAGAATTCATGTGTAACTCTACAAGAAATGATCTAAAAGTTTAGTTGCATTTGCCTAATTAGCATAATACAGGTCCGTAATCCCTTTTCCAAAACTTCAGGGCTGGATGTGTTTTGGAATGCAGAAATATTCAGTTTTTATTTGTTTTAAGATTCTATTTATTTATTTGACAGAAAGGGATACATCGAGAGAGGGAACACAAGCAGGGGGAGTGGGAGTGGGGGATGCAGCCTCCCCACTGAGCAAGGAGCCCAATGCGGGGCTTGATCCCGGAACCCCGGGATCATGACCTGAGCCAAAGGCAGACGCTTAATGACTGAGCCACCCAGGCACCCCTCAGTTTTTATAAAAGGTAACACAATATGATCCAGCAGGTCCACTCTGGATATACACCCAAAAGAACTGAAAGCAGGCACATGAAGAGATATGTGTAAACCCATGCTAATCATAGTATGACTCACAATAGCCAAAAGGCAAGAGCCACCCAAGTGTCCACCAACAAATGAGTAGATTTTTTTTTAAATGGGGCATATACACACAATATATTATTCAGCCTTAAAAAGGAAGGAAATTCTGACATGTGCTACAAAACGGATGAATATTGAAGACATTATGTTAGGTGAGATAAACCAGTAACCAAAGGACAAACACTGCGTCCTTCCATCCCTATGAGGCACTTAAAGTAGTTGAATTCAGGGACAGAAAGAAGAATGGTGACGGCCTGGGGGGTTGGGGGAGGGAAAAACGGGAGTTATTGCCCAACGGGTACAGAGTTTTCAGTTTTGTAAGATGAAAAACGTCCTGTGGATGGGTTGTGGTGATTGTTGCGTAATATGTGAATGGACTTTGTTCTACTGAACCACACGCTGTTAAACATGCCTACAGTTGTGTTTATTATGTCTATTTTACATTTTCAAGAAAATAAATGACATTTCTTAAAAGGTAACACATTCCTGGATATTACTTAACGTTGATTATAGGGTCTGAGAAGTGTACTTCAATCAAACAAGGTAGTTTTTCTGCAGCAAACACAAATAATCATACTACTGGGATAAATTAATGATTGTGAAAAAAACCACTCATCACTTTGGGGGACATTGTGCCACCAAATGGGTTAATGAAACAGTCTTCTGTTTCCTGAGCCCTTGTGGATTTCAGAAATGTACAGAAAGTATTGTGGCATGTATCACGTTATGTACGCATTCAACTGATTGATTCATTTTGCTTTCTGTATTTTAAAGTCAATCAGATGGTGTCATGTCCCAAACAGTTTCAAGAGTTCCCTGAAACATCCCCGGGCCCTGAGAGAGAAAAGGGCCCTGGAGAGAGACCTAGAATCCAGACAGGTGTCCAGTGGTCCAGCATGAGACCAGCGGAGACACTGAGACAAGACTGCCTCAGTGATTTCTCTCCCTCCTTACCGGTTTCTCCCAAATAGAACCCGTGGTGGCGAAACTCCGGCAAGAACCCTCAATAAGTATGCACATTAACGGTATGTGTTCTATTATAGCGTATGTTTAAAAGCAGCAACTGCACAGATCTGCTCAATGGCTTCCAAACACCTCATGTACAGGGTGGGGGTGAGGGGCAGGTGGGGAGGGTCCTGAAGGTGGTGAATGTCCCACAGAGGACCGGAATAGGCCCTTAAAGGTAACCTCTGTTCCCCCCAGCTGTCTCTAGAGTTGGCTCTCCTGGGGGCAGAGGTGCTCACTGACGCCCCCCTGCAGGCCTCAGATGCTCCATCTTCTATCAGAAATGGTCTTGGGCCTCTATTGGCCCTGCCTGGGTGCCCTCAGACACATAGCTCAGCCCTGAGGAGAGTGAAGCAAGTGCAGACAGAGGAGGAGAACATCCCTCTGGAGTCCTGTGCCTTCTCACCCTCCCTGGCACTTTGGAGGAAAGCGGGGAAGGATCTAGTCTTTCTTAAAAAGAGACCCAGTCCTTAAATGTCTCTTTCCCCTTGCCGCAGGTTTACACCGTCCTGCTGACTGCTGCTCCAGCTACACACAACAAATTCGATGTGCAAAAATGAAAGATTTTTTTAGAACAAGCAGTTCATGCTCCCGGCCAGGTGTCATGTAAGTGCCAAGCTCACTAGCCATGTCTTGAGAGGAGAGGACCTGATGGAGGGTGTCTAGAACTAAAGTCCTACACTCTGGATCCTGCCAGGTCCTGGGAGGCTTATGTCCTCAATAGGGTCCTGCAGGGCATCAGATAAGAGATGCTCCCAGGGAAGAGGGAAACTGGGGGCAGATGGAGGGAGCAGAAGAAAGGCTGCCAGAGGAAAGGTCATGAGTCACTTAGGAAGTCTTGGAGGCTGAGGCAGGGTCTCAGAGAGGAGGTGTCCTGAGCCCCTGCAGCAGAGAAGGAAGAAAACAGGCTGGTCTGAGTGGGAGATCCCAGGGCCAGGGAGGGTGGGGGTCTCCATGCCCATTTGCTGAACGCTCCTTAATGTGTAATCTTTCTCCACCTTCACCCCAGCTTCCTCACCAAGAAGGAGCGGCGGATCTGTGCTGACCCCCATGTCTTGGAAGTTCAGAATTGCATGAGGTCCCTGAATAACCTAATGATACTGACGGGAGAAAGAGGAGGCTTTCTTGAGAAGAAATGATACTAGGGGCCAGCTACCCCACATCCACTTGTCTTGCCCCAACTCCCTCCTGGGATTTTCTTGGCCTGAATTATTTTTCAAAAAGCAACAACTACCATTCTTTCTGTTCTGGTTGGAAAAGCCATGCATGAATAAAGGGTATCTGATATAACTTTACTTGAGCTTTAGGAGGAAAAATAAACTATAGGAATTGCTGAAATTTGGATTCTATGGTTTTTTCCCAAATGATATGTCATAACAGAATTTTGTAAAATCTAAACACATTCAAATTCATTCAAACATAGATTGAACCTGTGTCGAAAATGTACTTAACCCATTCAAAAAGGGAACCATAAAACAGAGTCAAAGATTATCTGAGGAACAGAGATTTATATAGTTAATTGGGGATGGCATTCTGAAATGTTAAGTCAGAGAAAAAGAGATTAATATCCTATTGAAAAATAATACTGTAACTCTGGGGATTATCTTTTCTTTTTTCTTTTCTTCTCTTTTTTTTTCTTTTAGAGGGGGGGAATAGGGGCAGAGGGAGAGGGAGGGAATCTTAAGCACATCCAGTGCAGAGCCCAACACGGCACTCAATCACACGACCTTGAAGTCATGACACTGAGATCATGACCTGAGCCGAAATCAAGAGTTAGATGTTTAATCAACTGAACCACCCAGGTGGCCCTGGGGATTCTCTTTTCTACTGGACAAAAATCATTTACATCTATGCTAGATAAAAAATTTGCAAGTTAACATAATTTCACAAAGTCAGGAGCCCATCAGTAGTAAATAGAACACCACTGGAGAGGACGTTCCCCCTACAGGAACCCTGGGGTGGGCTTTTCGGACAATCTTCCAGATGACATTGGAGACCTGCCTGCAGTCATCCTTCTGCATTATTTCCACATTTTGGATATTTTCTCTCAATGGATATAACCTCCCCTCTTTAAAGTTAAGGGACATTAAGAAAAATGTTTAAAGTTGGACTGAACATGGGTGGTGAGATCGAGCCCTGCATCGGGCTCCACACTCAGCACGGAATCTGCATGAGGGCCTCCCTCTCCCTTTGCCCCTCCCCCACTGAATGCTTTCTCCCTCTAATAAATAAATAAATCTTTAAAAAAAAAGTTGGAGTGAATATCAATTTTACATTCATATCTATTCAAGCATGTACGTTTATATTCGTAATTAGTAAATCTTGGTCAACTGTCTCAAAATTCAGAAGAAAGCACTGAAATTCTAAACAACAAAAAAATTTTAAATTCAAAGCAAATTTAAAACCTACCTTGCTTCTTGGGTGATTTGTCCTAAAGAGTTATAAGGAAAAAACTGATTACCAAATATCTGTCATAATAATAAACACTATTAGAAGAAGAAACCTGAGACAATGATGAAAGCTGGGAATTATTACAGCTCTAAAGGGGTTAAATACACATCCACACTATGTCTCATCTTCTCCTCTCTATTAAAAATAGCTAATCTCTGGAGGTTTGACTACAGTGTAGAAAAAAGCTTCTTTGGGGGCACCTGGGTGGCTCAGTGGGTTAAAGCCTCTGCCTTCGGCTCAGGTCATGATCCCAGGGTCCTGGGATCAAGCCCCGCATCGGGCTCTCCGCTCAGCAGGGAGCCTGCTTCCTCCTCTCTCTCTCTCTGCCTGCCTCTCTGCCTACTTGTGATCTCTGTCTGTCAAATAAATAAATAAAATCTTTTATAAAAAAAAAAAGCTTCTTTCGCGCCATCATTTGGGAGTCGGGGGTGGACAGCAGATGACTGGGGAGTAGGAGGTAGAGCACAGATGTACACAGTTTAGCCCAGCATTCCAGGTAGTTATTATGCAGGTTGTCCTAGGAAGAACCTCACTTAGAGATACCCTTTTAGGAGGTGCAGGTAAAAAAGGTAGGCAGGCTAGCTGGCAGACCTCTGCCTTGGTAAATTTCATTCCTTCAGGGATTCCTCTTTTTTTCTCAGCAAAAGTTCCCTGGTTGTGAATCCAGATTATGAGGATGGGGGCCCTGGCCCTGGTGGGTGACGAGGGAGGAGGGGTGGAACGGGTCTGACTTCCACTGAGGTTGTCGGAGAGCTTCGTTTCTAGGGGGCGGAGGTGGTGGGATTTCTTTCTTGTCTTTGACCAGAAGTTGTCCTGGGCACTGCCCAGCTCTCTCCTGGATCCATTGTCCTCTGTGGAAGACTCAAGAGCAGACAGCCTTCTTTACCTGGAGAACTGTCCTTGTAGCTTTATCCTGGGGCAAACCCCACACCTGCGTGCCCTGAAGTGGGGACTAGCAAGGTTGTAGCTTCTTCTCCCAACACCACTGACTCTGATCTTTGTGGTACCCAGGGTGCTGCTGAGAAAATATTTTTTCAATGATCTCCTTTACCAATATGAGGAAACAGGCTTTTCAGCCTCCTAATCTAGTCATCAAGCAGACCCATGTCCTTTATCCAGAACAGAAATTTCTCATCTTACAGTCAGCTGATGTCATCTTTTCTGATTTCCTCTGCTACTACAAATTTATTTTTGTTTTTGCATTTTTCCTGTCATTTCCATGGGATTTGGGGAGTTGAAAGAGGCAAACAGAGATGCTCAGGGTTCTGGCTTATAGTTTGAACCCACTTACGATCTCTCCTGTTGTTCTCGTCCACTTTACTGTATTCTGTTGAATTCAGCAGCTCTGAGTTAACACCAGCCCGCTGAGAACTGAGTGACAGAAACCACAACTTTTGGCTTCTCCATAAAGATTTTGTCTTAGAGCCTCGATGAAAATCTCAAAACGTTGTTGGTTTGAAACTGTGCTAGACCCAAGGGGAAGGTGTGTGATTTCATTGGTTTCTCCTGCTGGCCAAGCTGTTAACTCAACAGAATGAAATGGAGAGCACAGACCACCGGAACCTTCTAGACAGCAGAGGACCAGGTGTCTCCTCGCCAAGGCTTTGGGTCATGACAAGAGCAGCTCAACAGAAATGGGGGGTGGACACTGAGACCTTCCTTTCTGACCAAGCATCTGTTCACTCATAGAAGGTCTTTGAGGTCTTGGAGTGGACAATGGCTTGTTACATCTAGGTCAATTACATAATACATTACTCTATTTTCACAGTTCCTCAAAAACCGCATGCTCATTTTTGCTTCCTTGCTCTCTGCAGTGCCTCTGCCACAAATGCCCCTCCTTTCAACTCTTCCTGGCAAAACTCAAACCAGCCTGCAAGGTTTGACTTAGATGTCCCTGTAAAACCTTCCCTCGCTTCCCCAGCCAGGGCACCCACTTCCCTTTCTCTGGAACCCTGAAACAGACATTTACTATCTTTACTCAAACAACGCCTGAGGGGTGACTTTATATTGTATGTTGTGGTAGTCAAGATACAGAGAAGATTGAAAATAAGCATAAAATATGACCTCTGTGTGCTAGAATCGTATACATAATTCCAAGTTATTATGCAATGCTGGATTAAAGTGATGAGGTTGTTTATATGAGGGGCAACCAGCTGGGGCCTTACACCTCCCAGGCCCCATGCAGGCCACTCAAAGGTTGAAGCTGACCCTTTGAACAGTGCAGGGTTTGGGGCACTGACCTCCATGCAGCTGAAAATCCAAGCATAACTGTCTAAAAACTTAATGACAATAGCCTACTATTGCCAAAACCTCACTGATAACATAGTCGACTCATACATATTTCATATGTTATATGTATTATATACTATATTCTTATAATAAAGTAAACTAGGGAAAAGAAAACATTATTAAGAAAACCAGAATTTTGAAGGGGTGGGGGGTGGGAGGTTGGGGGCACCAGGTGGTGGGTATTGTAGAGGGCACGGATTGCATGGAGCACTGGGTGTGGTGCAAAAATAATGAATACTGTTATGCTGAAAAAAATAAAAAATTTAAAAAAAAAAAGAAAACCATCAGGCAGGGACACCTGGGTGGTTCAATTGGTTTGGCATCTGCCTTTGGCTTGGGTCATGATCCTGGGGTCCTAGGATGGAGTCCCTCATCAGGCTCCCTGCTCAGCGAGGAGCCTGCTTCTCCTGCTTCTCTCTGCACTCCCCCAGCTTATGCTCTCTCTCTCTCTCTCTCTGACAAATAAAATCTTTTTTAAAAAGAAAAGAAAAAAATCATCAGGCATAGAAAATACATATACAGTATTTATATATTTTTTAAAAATCCACATGTAAGTAGACTGGCAAAGTTCAAGTCCATGTTGTTCAAGGGTGAACTCTATATTGAAGCACAGCAATTAGGAAGTGTACTACAGATCTGAAACTTTAGTATGCATAAGAATCACCTGAGGGCACTCTTCCAAGCTTGGTCCCAGGTGGGCATGGTCCGTGAGTAAGGAAATCAGCGAGAACTTAACCACTAGAGAAATGTGAAGAAATACCAGGAAATCAGCAAGCGGAAAAGAAAAGAAGATATCTTAACCACCTCTCAGAGAAAGCAGATGGACTCTGAGATAATACAAAAAAAGCAGAAGGTAGCTCATGAGAAGTCTATGCAGACAAGAGAAAAATGATGACTATTTGGAAAAATCTGGGTGCCACGGCCAACTAGGTATATCATAAGCTCAATGGTCAAAATTTTGTGCAGTGAACAGTCATATGTTATATCCTTATAAAACTAGTTTAAACTTTACCTTTCAACCTGACTTAGTGTAATGTTTCAGAAACATTTTTCAAATAATAAAACACTAACCATGCATGTAGGGGGAAAAAAAAAGAATTACCTGGAAAGCTTGTTTAAAATATAGATTGCTGGGGCGCCTGGGTGGCTCAGTGGGTTAAAGCCTCTGCCTTTGGCTCAGGTCATGATCCTAGCGTCCTGGGATCAAGTCCCGTATCTGGCTCTTTGCTCAGCACGGAGCCTACTTCCCCTTCTCTCTCTGCCTGCCTCTCTGCCTACTTGTGATCTGTCTCTCTGTCAAATAAATAAATAAAATCTTAAAAAAAATATATATAGATTGCTGGATCCTATCCCCAGAAATTCTAATTCAGTAGGACTGAGTGGAGCCCCCCAAAATCTGAATATCTAACAAGTTCCCAGGTATTGTTGGTGCTACAGGGTGGAATGAAAATTTGAAGAAAAACTCTCACTTTTGACTTTTCATATCAGCATTGTTTACAACTTTTATAAAAAGCCCATGTTTCTTTAGTAACCAAAAAATAATTTCAAAGAATTGAAAAAATAAATCTTTGTGGTCTTCTTAAGAATAAACAACAAAATGAGCCAGTTCTTGACTTGCGCTGATATTTGATTTTTTTTATGATGAATCTTATCAGAGCTGTTTAATTATAAAATAAATATGCAGTTGAAGAAATTTTAAACATAGCTAAATAAGTCTAACAACCAATTTTCAGTTTTTATTTATTTATTTTATTTTATTTATTTATTTGACACAGAGAGAGATCACAAGTAGGCAGAGAGGCAGGCAGAGAGAGAGAGAGAGAGAGAGAGAAGCAGGCTCCCCGCTGAGCAGAGAGCCCTATGCGGGGCTCGATCCCAAGACCCTGGGATCATGACCTGAGCCGAAGGCAGAGGCTTTAACCCACTGAACCACCCAGGCGCCCCCAATTTTCAGTTTTCAAAAGCAAAAATTTTGGGGGGCCCCTGTCTGGCTCAGTTGGTAGAGTGAGCAGCTTTTGATCTTGGGGTTGTGAGTTTAAGTCTCATGTCAGGTAGAAATTACTTTAAAATTTTTCTTAATCTTTTTAAATAACTTTTTTTAAGTAAAAATCTTGGGAGTTGTGCAAAATATCTAGAAAATTTGTCTAAAACTTCTTTAAAAAAAAAAAAAAAAAACAGGGGCGCCTGGGTGGCTCAGTGGGTTAAGCCGCTGCCTTCGGCTCAGGTCATGATCCCAGGTCCTGGGTTCGAGCCCCGCATCGGGCTTTCTGCTCAGCAGGGAGCCTGCTTCCTTCTCTCTCTGCCTGCCTCTCTGCCTACTTGTGATTTCTCTCTGTCAAATAAATAAATAAAAATCTTAAAAAAAAAAAAAAAAAAAAAAAAAAAAAAAAAACAAAACAAAAAAAAAAACAGGGACACCTGGGTGGCTCAGTTGGCCAAACAGCCAACTCTTGATTTCCACTCGAGTCATGATCTTAGGGTCCGGGGGTCAAGCCTGCCTTGGGCTCTGTGTTTGGCATGGAATCTACTTGAGGTTCTCTCTCTCCTTCTCCCTCTGCCCTTCCCCACCATGCCCCCCTTCTCTCCTTCAAATAAATAAATTTTTAAAAAATAAAACAAGGGGTGCCTGTGTGGCTCAGTCGTTTAAAGCCTCTGCCTTCGGCTCAGGTCATGGTCCCAGGGTCCTGGGATCGAGCCCAGCATTGGGCTCTCTGCTCAGCAGGGAGCCTGCTTTCCCCTCTCTCTGCCTGTCTCTCTGCCTACTTGTGATCTCTGATAAAAAAAATAAATAAAATCTTTTTAAAAATAAATAAAAATTAAAAATGAAACAAAAACTTCGAAGAGCTGTGCAGAAATCAAGGCATAAAACAGTAAATGTAAACATCTATATTTTTACTCTTTTGCTTCTAGAGCCACAGTGAAGATTTTAAAATATATAGCTTATTCCCTTCTCTCCCTTTTTTCTCCCCTTCATGTATTCATTCTCTTGGTGTGAACCAGGGGGCTCACCTGAGGACTCAGCTAGGACTGGGGCAGAGGGCATGATCCCCATGGTTGAGGCCAGTGTGACTGGGACTGAAGATACAGCCAGTATGGCCAGAGGATTTGGTATATGCAGAGGACAATGCAAAGAGGTAGACATATTGAGGTTAATGGGGGCCAGATTTCTCACTGTTAAAGCAGAGAGGGAAACACACAGAAAGGGAAGATTAAAACCAACCTTGTGATCTTCACTTGGAATTAAATGTATTGGTATAAACTTTTGGTTTTTCTTATAGCTAGACTAATGATATAGAAATTGCTATAAATGTGTGAGATTGATATAATATAATAGAATAATATATTAGCATATAATAGAATAATATAATACATATTATATATAATATATAGAGAATATAATAGAAATAGATATAAATTTATATACACATTTACACATATATGCTTCAATATATTTCCTAGTTTCCTGTCCACTAAGAGCTCAGACCTAAGAGCTATGCCCTTCCCATAAGCAATGAGCCCCTAGGGACCCAGATTTCTCAAAACCATCCTTTACTAATGGGAGCCAGGACTCACTGGAGATATGGTTGATTCCCAGAGGTGGGGCAAAGCATAAGATGAGCCTTGGGTCATGGTTTTCTGCCAAAAAGTTTTAAAAAATAGAAAAGGATAAGTCAGAAATCTTAAAATCTTCTAGAGAATGGGGTGGTAGTGCTGGGAGCCTCACAGTGCGAGTGCCCACCACACCTTAACAGCAGCAGTAGTGGGAGATCCCCCATCATCACAACCCCTGCACTGAGGCAGCCACCCTCACTCTCTCTGCTCTGAGAGACAAAGAGCAGAGACAACAATTTGACAAAGACAACAATGGCATCATCCCAACAAAGAAACTTGGAACTGTCATGAGGTGTCTGGGTCAGAACCCAACAGAAGTCCAATGGCAAGATCTGATCAATGAGGTGGGTGCTGATGGTAATGGCACCATTGACTAACCAGAATTTTTTACTATGTTGGCTAGAAAAATAAAAGATACAGACAGTGAAGAAGAAATTCATGAGACACTCCCAGTCTTTGACAAGTATGGCACTGGTTACATCAGTGTAGCAAAACTACCTCATGTCACAACAAACTTGGCAGAAGTCAATGAAATGATCAGAGAACCAGATATTGATGGAAATGGACAAGCTGACTATGAAGAATTCATATAGAGGATGACTACAAAATGAAGACCTACTTTCAACTCCTTTTTCCCCCTCTGGAAGAATCCAATTGAATATTTTACTTATCTCTTGCAAAAAAAAAAAAAAATCACTTACTCATTCTGTTTTTCTACAGCAAAACTGAATGTCAAATCTACCTTAGGTCCACACACACAAAATCTGCACGTATCGGTTGGTTGTCCTATCCTTTAAAGATCAAGCTGTCATCAGTTTTACAATACAAATACTTGTACTACCTTAATGATCAAGAAGCATTTAGTGGATTCCTTGCAGTTCTGTTTGCTCATGATTAATACACTGTCTGAGATGACCAATTTTTCTTGCATGTTGCCTGATAATTGAGCACCATCAGGCATTTGTGTTAAAAATGATAAGGGCGCCTGGGTGGCTCAGTGTGTTAAGCCCCTGCCTCCCACTCAGGTCATGATCTCAGGGTCCTGGGATCCAGTCAGGGTCTCTGCTCAGCAGGGAGCTTGCTTCCCCCACCCCTCTGCCTGGCTACTTGTGGTCTCTCTCTGTCAAATAAATAAATAAAATCTTTTTTAAAAAATGACAAATGAAAAAAATTGAAAACCTATTCAAATGGATTCTAGTTCAACTTGTTAGTATAAATTGTCAGGGCTGGTTTACTGAAAACAAACATTTAAAATTGGTTTACCTCAAAATGTTGTGCAGAAAAATGGGTGAAGGATTAACTGTCTAGACATAGCCCCACTTAGCAGAATGGTCCTCTTGTACTTCCATGTGTCCTGATCTATGGTGATGATGGTACTCATCCTGATGGCATGCTGCATGTGTTGGCTTAGCATTGTCCTTGTTGTACTAGAGAAAAATAGGTGTCAGGATGTCACCATTCGCACAAGGTTTTAAAAAGGAAGGGACCATCTTTGGACTCTGTTTTTAAAACCCTTCTGAACCATGACTTGGAGACAGCAGCATAGGCTGTGGTTGTGGACTCTACACAACCATCAACATTGCTGTTCAAGAAATTACAATTTATGTCTATTCCAAGTTGTAAATGCTAGCCTTTTTTTCCAATACAAAGACCATTAACTTAAAAAAAAAATCTAGAGAGAGGAAAAACCTGGAAAACAAACAAACACACACAAACAGAAGTTCCTTCCCCCTTACAAAAAAATTATCATACTCTCAAGGTAGAATTCTATACCCAGCAAAAATATCCATCAAGTATGAGGGATGAGTAATGACTTCTTCAGACAAGCAGGAACTCCAAAAATATATGTCCTACACACTCTTTCTGTACTCTTTTTTTTTTTTAATCAATGTATGTGTTGCTTTGGAAAACATTTTTAATATTTTTAAAATAAGTTCCACATACTTAACCAGTGGGCAATAGAACATTTAAGGTCTCCATGTTGCTACCAAATTCTATTCATCCCACTGTATTGCAATTTTCATTTGCTCTTTTGAGTCCCTCCTTAAGCTAGGAGTCCTCTGAGGTCAGGGTCATCTTCGTTCCCACCCTCTGAGCATAGCCGGGTACCTGGCATTTGATATTGTGGCAAAGAAGTGATGTAGTCATTAAACCCATTCCATTGTCCTCCTGAGCACACAGATGATCTATATTTTCCATATTTTCATCATTAAGTTGGAGCCAGGTGACTTCATTCTGGCCATGGAGTGTAAGTGAAACTTGTTTATGTCATTTCTAGGACTGGTACATGAAAATCTCACAGCTCTCTTCTGCCTCTCCCCTTTGTAGCAAACTTGGAGGTCTTGCGTTAAAACTGGGGGAAACCATGGATAGAAGCCTTGGCACCTGAACAGGTGCATGAACAGCCCTTCCCAACACACACACCGTCATCCCACTGCTCACAAACATTGGACTGCCAGTTGAGCGAGAAATAAGCCTTCATTTAATTAATCCCCTAGATTTAGGGGTTGTTTATTATAGCAATTAGCATATACAGACTAAGGTAGATAGGAACTTAATAATTTCTTAGAAAATAAAGGGATTTCCTGTAAGTCTCCTAGCAACAACTTGGCTGGGAGGCTAAGTCTCCAGGAAAACACAGTAAACACTGTTCCCTTCCAACTCATGTACTCCCCAAAAACAACTTATTTCCTTAGATTGTTCCTAATGGTGATTGTTATTTGATTTGGAGAATTTAGAGAGCATTGTTATCGAGGATAACAAATACAGAACATGTATGGCTATCTTGGCACCCCAGCATGTTTTCTGTGGGATGTACATCCTTCAACCAGCTCAATTTATTTATTAATGATTCTTCTAAAACACTTGTTTATAAATCACCTGCTATATGCTAGGCCCTGTGTGAATGGGCAAAGATAAAGAACAGGGGCTCCCTGCCCTGATGAGTCCAGTCAAGGAAAGAGGATGTGAACAGCCTTCTAATCAGAGCAGCAAGCAAAACAGGCCAAGGGCCCCCAACAAGAAGAGCACGGTAAAGGCCACTGGACTGAGGTGGATCTCTTCTGCATCCCAGTTATCCTGTAAAAATGAGCAAGTCCCTGGCCCTTCCTGGCCCCAATGCTCCTCCATAAATAGCCAATTTAGACTAATCTAAGGATGGCAATGCAGCCTATGAGCTGCACCCTAATGGGAACCTAATGGGAACCACATGTTAGTCACAGCACTCCCTTTCAGGCATGTGGATATAGCCTCAGAATGGTGTCCAACGCAGAACTCTGGTCCACTCCTAATCAATGAAGCCTCCTAGCCATCCCTGAACAAGGAGATTTTTAGGTACCCATCAAGCTTCTCTGTAACAAAAGTCAGAAACCAGGAGAAGGTCCCAAAGGGATCCACCTGAGCTCAGAAAGGGCTCAGACTAAAGGCTTTGCAGAAAAGCCACACTAGCCAAGACACTTTCAGTGACAGCTTAGTGGGGATGGTAGAGTCCCACGTTTCTCCAGGGCATAGCAGTTAAGAATACAGATTTGGGAACTAGCCTGCCCAGGTTTGAACCCTGATTCCTCTTATCAACTGTCAAAGCTTGGGCAAGTTATTTATGCTTTCTGTGCCTCAGTTTCCTCAACTGTTGATTTAAAGATTAAATGGGCTAATATTCATAAAACATTTGGGACAGTGGCTAGTGCATATAGCTGTTATGTAATGTTTGTTAATTATCTACGGAGCATCGTGGCACTTCTTCACCCCAGGGTATGGTGAGAGGGCGGTGAGAAGGCTGGGAGCTGGAAGTTCTGCTTAAGTGATTAAGTGAGGGGTTCCTAGCCCAGATTAGTAAGACCAGACTTGGGGGGTTCCGGGCCTCATCCTAGTATCCCAAATCCTCTCTGATCTCTAGACTAAGAGATCCTGAATCTCCCCACATGGCCTTATTCCAGGCCCAGAACTGGAATTGGATGCAAGTGACCTCCCAGCCTTGAGATCTTGGGCAAAGTACACAATAGTACCCCCAGGCCCTGTGCTGTGGCCTCCACCAAAAGAAGAGCTTATACCAAAGGAGTTAAATTTATTCCCACTAGGGATGGAAGGCAATCTCCTCCCTGAAATCTTGGCTCTCCAGGCTTCCCTTGCTCCACCCTCAACAATGTGCAGGATATGAATTTGCTGAGGCATCGCTACTCCCTACTTCCTTTGTCAGCTTAGTTCCCTCATTTTAAAAAATATTTTGCCTTGATGATCATTTCTCAATACCTCCTCAGCCCAGAAGCCTCCAAAGTCCCTACCAGGTCAGCTCTTCCCCTGCAGCAGCTCCCCAACAAGAGGATAAAGGTCTCCCCCGCCAGGAGGATGAAAGTCTCCATGGCAGCCATCTCCCTCTTCCTCATCCTCCTCATCACCTGCGCTCTGGGGAGAAAGCCTGAACAGTCCTCACGTGAGTGCAACACCTCGTCTTCCTTCCAACCTGGTTCCCCTGGGGAAAGAAGTAGGAGTAAAGTTGCTGGGGATATAAGGAGGAGGGGTTCTAGAAGGAGGTCTGGGGTCTTCTGAAACTGGTTTCATCCTCACCTTCCAGGACCAGCCCCCCCTTCCTTCCAAGGCCATGGAATGAGCCTGTCTCACTATTCCTTCAGTCCATCTCTCTCTGCCATTAAGTAAAAGTGGCCCACCCCATTTGGAGGACATTATCCCCAGGGAGATAGAGGAGGATTTTGGGGAGACCCTTAAGGCCACTTGTCTGCTTACCTCTTGAGATGGGAGCCACCTGGTTCCAGAGTCAGCCCCACCCCACGAGAGCAGCTTCAGTTAGGTGTGGGCTTAGGGGAACCATAACAGTGGGGGGGTCACACCTCGACCACCCTTTCCCCAGCTTATTACTTGGGATGAGGTGCCTTCATACACAACCAAAACTATGCCTCACCCTTCAATTTTACCTCGTCTCCTTTTCAGAAACTGGGAGGAAACAGAGGAGGTTATGGAAATAAATCTGATCTAACTTAATGAGAATCTGGGCAGTTTGATTTGCCTCTCTGAGAAGGCGTTTGGAGCTTAGAGGGATAGGTGGGAGTGGCCTCAGGGACCAGCGGACCCCTTATCGGATTCTTCGGGGAGGGAGGATGCTAACTGGGTGAAAGGACAGGCCTTGCCCTCCCACCCACACATGCGCCCGTCCCTGGTGACCAAGGAGGCCACTGCTCGGACACTCCCGGTTCTGTCCAGGTTGGTCACATAACGTGCACACCCCCATCACTCCACTACATGACCACGGTGCCTCCTTTTCTCCAGGGCCCTTGGTCAGAAATGCCCTTCCTGCTATCTCCATAAGTCAAGCTTGACTGAATATGTGATTGTCCCCCTCCCGCACCTCCTAGAAGAGCCATGAAATTCCAGAATCAGAAAATAAATGGAAAGTTCACCTAATCCAGAGATGTTTAACATTTTTTTAGACAGTGGAACATTTCTTCAAGCAAATTCTTACTCAGAAATTTAGTATGTAAAACAGCAAAAAGAGCCAAAAGGGATACTATCCCCAAAACTTTACTCTTAAGTGCATCAGTATCTCTGAAACAGACCCCAAAGCCCCCAGACCCTCAGGGAGTAAAACCCCTCAGTGCAGAAACCACCAATCCAGCCCAACAGCCTCATTGACAGATGAGGAAACTAACTGGGGAATAAAGTTGCCATTGGCACAAAGCTAGCAAAGGCAAGGGGAGGTTAGGACCTGGGTGTCCTGACTCCCTGTCCTTGGGCCTTCGTGTCAGCTTCCTTCCCTCTTTGGGAAAGGGGTTCAGTGGGGACACAGGCAGAAGGGGCAGATTGGAAGGGCTGGGTCTGCACTCCCAACTGGCACGTGTCCCTGTCCCCCATGGGGATTTCTTCCAAATATTCCTCCTGTGTGGAGCATCTGTGTGAGCCTGCCCCACGGGAGTGGTGTGTAGTCCCTGTGAAGATTTGGTTTTGCTAATCTTCAGTCTGGAATTGAAGGTCACCAGCCAGTCTTTCTAGGCGCGGTGGAAGAGCAGGAAGGAAGGTGGTTGCTGAGGCAGGAGGAGGGAAAGAGGAACGAATCTGCATAATCCCATGTCCGAGTTCAGCGGGGCCACCTCCTCCTTCCTTCCCTCTTCCATCCTGTGTTGTGCCAAAGCAGCCGGCAGGTCTGGCCTCTGACAATGAGCCCAGGCCCAGCTTCCCTCCCTGCTTTCTCCTCAGGAGGACCTTACCACCCGGCCGAATGCTGCGTCAGCTACATTGCCCAGGCAATCAAACGTTACTGGATCACAGATTATTATGAGACCAGCAGCCAGTGCTCCAAGCCTGGAGTTGTGTAAGTAGAACCCCCACACCCCACTGGGAGACAGGGAGCCTGCAAGGTGGGGGAGGGGGAGAGGGAGGACGCACAAAGGAGACTCCCCAGATCGCCTCTCAGGGGCAGCAGCAGGCAGCAGAGGGGCAACCTGGGGGTTTTCTGGCCTGGCTGAGCCTGCAGGGAGCCAGGAGGAAGCAGACCCCATGGATGGGAAGGCAGTAGGGGCGGGGAAGGGAAGGCAGGAGGGCACTTTTAGGGGCAGGGGAGCATGGAGACTTGATGGTTCCAGGGGTCCCCAGGGGCTGGAGAGCAGGTCTCAGAGAGGAGACTGGCCTTGAGCTGCCTCTAGCAAAGGAAGGAGCAGCAGCCTAAGGGGGTGAGGTGTTTTCTAGGGAGGGCAGACCGGCTTTCACTTTCCAGCTGCTGGATGCCCCGTTGGCAACACTTTTCCCTTTTGTTTCACAGCTTCATCACCAAAA
This sequence comes from Lutra lutra, assembly GCF_902655055.1. Lineage (NCBI taxonomy): Eukaryota > Metazoa > Chordata > Mammalia > Carnivora > Mustelidae > Lutra > Lutra lutra. Next base: position 37,675,926 of record NC_062293.1, read on the forward strand.
AGGGCCATTCCATATGTGCCAACCCCAGGGACGACTGGGTCCAGAACTACATCAAGGACCGGGAGGAGAAACGAGTGACCCGGAAGTAGTGGAGGAGGGCACAGCGGGCCATCTTAAGGAGAAGAGGCCATAGCCCCCTTCCCAGCCCCAACTCCCTGCCCCAGCCGCCTCTCGGGAGCTGCCTTGCCATGAATTAAAGACCTTGAATTCACACCCTCCCTGCCCTTGCTCAATTCTATGGAATCTCCTCATTGGAGCCCAGCCAGAGTGGCACCCTCAGCATCAGGCTTCACTCTGCAGAGGTGAGGTCTGCCCTGAATGCAAAAAACAGGTCAGGCCTGTGATGGGGGTAGCGGGAAGCTGAGGCCACCTTTACACAAATCATCATGATGGTAACAAATACCATTGTCTTAGCACTTTCTATTCTCCTGTCTGCTAAGTAGCCTATGTGTATTATCTTATATGTGTATTATCTTATATAATATGTATATTATCTTATATAAGCTACACAAGTGTAAAGCTAAGAGCTATCACCTGATTTTTCAGGTAAATCTTCATAAAGCCTTCTTCATAGCAGCCAATCTTCAAATTCCTTCATTTTGTCCTGCTCCCAAGGCCCTTGTTCCCAGCCATCTGGGGTAAGAATGATTTGAGGACATATGTTAATCCAACCCTTCCCCTCCACTTACATACATCAGGTTGCACTGTATTGTTAGAGCCATTTTTGTGTCCTCCACAAGGCCTAACAGAAAGCCTGGCCTATAGCAGGTGCTCAGGAAGTGGATGGATTGATGGGAAGGGATGGGGCAGGAATCAAGAGGAGCCTGTGCTCCATGAATAACACCCAGCTGCCCCCAAAGTTTCTCACACCCATCTTCAGAATTCCAGGGGCAGCTCTGTGTACCCAGAGTAAGAACATGCCCAGGGTAGGCATTGTGGCCATGCTTCCCTAGCCACCGGCCTTCCAAGACCAGGGCCAAGAGGAGGCTTGTATGCTAAAGGTACAACCAAGCTTCTCCAGACCTCCTTGCCTCCATAAACAGCACCCGAAGGAGTATCCCCAGACATACCCTCTCTACCCTGATAAAAAGCCACAGCTTCACCACCACTAACTGAACTTGAACCCAGCAGGACTAAATGCATTATACAACTTTTCCCTATTTATGAGCAGTCATGTGAAACAGGAAGCCCCATAAGGGTCTCAATCTGGCCCTGCCTCCCTCTACTCTCATTTACTGAAACACTACCCCCTCGGCCTCTACAGCTTGCAGTCCATCAACAGCAAAAACTCCTGGATCTTCCATCTCTTCTCTGAATCTGCCTTCAACCTCAGGTATGGGATCCTGAGGCAGTGTGAAGAGAGAAGATGCTGAGGGATAGGTCAGCCCTGGTTAAAGCCAGGACTCAGAAGCTGGAGGTCTGGGACACAGAGGCAGGTTGTCAGGTGCATGATGTTGGAGCGCCCTCTGCTGGCCATCATTGGTCACAGAGGAGGGGTGGGTGAACCCTTATTGCAGGTAGGCAGGAGGGATGGCCAGCTAGACCTAAAACTGGTTCAGAGTCCAAGGTCCAAAGAGCTTAAAAAAAAAAAAAATCAACAAACAAGCCAAACACGTCAGCAATAAATGAGGATCCAAGGATCAACACATTGTTTTTCTCTATGGATTAGTAACATAATCTGTAACAGGAACAAGCACGAGCTCCATCAGGTGTCCTTAGACTGGGAACGGGGGACATGGTTTTCGGAGGCCCAAACCCTACCCCTTGCCTCAGTCTGTGTACTCTCTAATCCTGCTTTATGGTCACCTTCCCAATGACGGATCCCCTGGGGGAACTGGGTGGTTCCACCCGCCCCCCTCCCCCAAAATAAAGATGGGTGTCAAGTAAGGTGGAGAAATCACATGGATCCGATTTTCAGAACTGCCTTCCTCCCACCTGTGTGACCTGGGAGAATTTCTTTAACTTCTCCAAGCCTCAGGGGCCTCATTTTTAAAACAGAGAATCTCGGCTTTGCTACTGCAAGGATTAAATAAAAGAAGGCATACACAGTGGCCGACACCCAGCACACACGAACTACATGCGCCATTTCTCCAGTCCTCTCCTTCCACTGAACTTACATCTTACTAATTCAGCTGTGCCAGGTCCCGCCCCCCTCTTTCAGCAAACACGGAGGGAGGCACCGCCTCTCTCCCCCACTGGCTCTGGAGCAGTCAGAGTCCAGAGAGCCGTGAAGTCAGACTGGACGACCAGCCTTTCTCCCGAAGCTGAAGGGCCCCCCTGAGAGGATGAAGGTCTCCGGGGCTGCCCTCTTTCTCCTCATCCTCATCCTCACCACTCCTGCTTTGCACGGCCAGTCAAGTGAGTCCACCTGTCCTTGGAGGGCAGGAATGAGAGAGGGAGATGGGGCAGCAGGCAGCGAGGTGATGCCAAGAGCCCTGTCACGTCTCTGTCATCAGCCGCAGGGCCTCCTCCCCTCCCACAGGCACACCTGCTGTTCACAAACTCTTCCCTTCAGAAGCAGAGCTGGGCTGGGGTCATCGCGCAGTTTCAGGAAGCTGGGTCAAGGTCACGTCAGGGATCCCAAGGATGGAGAACAGGAATGATCCTTTGGGGGAGCCAAGGAAGTAACTGAAGAGATAATAAAAATGAGCAATGAAAGGAGAGCAAGACAGGTGGACGAGAAAAGCAGCAGATGCTCTGGGAGAGTGGGACGAAAGGTGTTGGGGAGGCGGCTGTGCCCAGGAGCGGGGACTCTGAACCTAGACACCCCTTCATTGCAGAGTCTGGCACAGATTTCTGGGACTATCATGGCAGCCAAAAGAAGGCCCAATGGGATGCCCAGGTGTACAGTGCAAGGATTTCAAGGCCTCTATCATTCCTCAGCCCAGGTCTGGGGAATGGGCATAAAGTCCATAGAAAAGTCCACATAGAAAAGAGGAAAAGCCCATAGAAAAGAGGAAAAGAGGATGGGGTAGAAAGCTTTTGGAGCCACGGGAGGCTTAGGACCTATGGAAAACAAGGTTTGTCTAGCCTACTTTCTACCCCTGACTCAACCACCATTTATGAAAGAAACCACATCCCACCTTCAGGTGCCCCAGCCCTTCTTTTCTCTCTGAGGCTACCCCGGGCATGTGGTCTGGCCGGACTCTGCCTGTATGAGCCCTCAGGGGAGCAAGGGTCACACACACCATGGAATCTGCTCACACACTCTCAAAATGCCCCTGAACTCTGTAAACTTTGCTTTGAGTACTGGGGTCATGGACATCACTATGAGCACAGCTGCAACTGGTGGGTGGCAGGAGGCAACCATGCCCTTAGGGAAGGTCAAACAGACCACTGCAATGGGTTCAGTTTTTCAAAAAGAGAAAATGGACCACCCAAAGCATGGATGGGCCAAATGGTACTCTCGTGATATTCCCGTCTTGGCCACCGGCTGGAAGCAAGGGGTCAGGCTGCAAAAGGTTTTGCACTCTGCAGTTTTGGGGGATGGGGAAGGTCTCTGCCTGCCATCCTCTGTGATATCCCGAACTGATGAGCAGCCAGAGCTCAAGGGAAACACAGTCCTAACAACCAACTGAGGCCAGCATCCTGTCAGCATCAAAGAGAGGCGGGAAAGTGGCATTTCCAGGCAAGAAGAATGGTCATTCCTACCATCTGCTCTTAATTATAACAAACACTTGGCAGACTTTCTATGCACTATGCTCTGAATTAAGGGTTTTACCAGCATTTTCTCAAGTAACCCTCACCCAGATTCTAGGATATAAGCATCTTTTTACCCTCGTTTCATAGATGAGGAGACCTAGAGAGATAAAACCTACCCATGATCCAAATCATTTAGTCAAGATTCCTCTTCAAGATGTCTGACCCGAAGCCTAAATTCAAACACTTTTCTTCCCGCCCTAACTTCTCTGGCTCATTGCTCATCTCACCCTCCTCTCCCGGACGCCAGCCCCTCTAATACCTCTGGATTGAGTCCACACTCCCCTCCCACAGCTCAGGTGTGCTGGTCATCCCCCACCCCAATTTCATCTCTCCTTTTTATTATTATTATTATTTATTTGAGAGAGAGAGCGTGAGTCAGGGTGGGGAAGGGCAGAAGGAAAGGGAGAAGCAGGTGCTCCACCGAGCAGGGAGCCTGACTGATGGGCTCCATCCAGAACCCCAGGATCATGACCTGAGCCAATGGCAGACGCTTAACCGACTGAGCCACCCAGGCGCCCCAATTTCATCTCTTATGTCTTTCTTCTCACATTGCATTCCAGCCATCTGCAACTGCTCGGTGCTCCCCCACACACAGTTTCCCCCACCTTTGGACCTTCATACCGTTCTTTCTTCCAGACCCCACAACCCCTTTGTCTGTCTCAGTCCTGCTCAGCCTTCAAGAATCAAGCCAGGCCCCACGTGCTATGGGACTTCTTCCGCAGCCACCCAGGCTGGGTTAGGTGTCTCTCGTTCTGTTTCCAAAGCACCTTGTGCCAAATTCTGTTCTATCCCAGACCACGTTCACTGTAGTATTTACCTCTTCACTTTCCCTTTTCACCCCGACTAGACTGGGAGATACTCAAGAGGTTGTGACTGTGGCTTCCTCATGCTTTTTGCCCCCTGAGAGCTTGGCATATAATAGGAGCCCAATACATGTTTGCCAAACCAAGCCCTGGTCCACCAGCAAAGATGAATAACCAAGGCATTTGCACTCAATGAAGCTCAGTTCAGAGGCAGGAGGTTCTACATGTGTGTCCTCCCCCACCCCTTTTTTCACTTTCTCTGTTACCCATCAAGCTATCATCAGCCCCTGCTAACAGATGGCTTTGAGCCATCGGAGGTGTGGAATGCAAGGGATGGGAGGTGAAGGTAGGCAACCATGGGCTCCCCTTACACATGCTTGGCTCAGCTTTCAATGTGATCCCCTCAGAAAGTCCTGCGTCGTTGAACAGTTCTCACACCTGCTGCCTGAAGCATCATGAGAAAGTAATGCCAAGGAAAATGGTGGTGGGATACAGAAGGGCCCTCAACTGCTACCTGCCGGCAATCATGTAAGCATTCCCTGCAGACACTTCCATGGAGGGGAGAGGGGAACCTGGGGCGGGAAGGAGATGCACAGAGCCAGGAAGTCTCCATGAGAGAAGGAGCGGAGTCGTGATTAAGGACCCGGGCTTTGACTCTCACAGGCAGGCCTGGGTTTAATTCTTAACTTTGCCACTTGGAGCTGTGTGGGCCAATAAATGGCAGCCATCTTGGCTGAGCCGGGAACAGGCTGAAACAGGGGTGATGAGGTCTAGAACCCAGACAGGGAGGCCTTCTGAGGGAACTCAGGTCAGGGAGGCCCAGAAAGGCCGTGAAGAGTAGGAGACAAGCCCCATGAGAGCTAGGAATGGGGGAGCGTGGACTGGAACCCCCACCCCACTCTATGACCACTGACCATCTACTTCTGCCTCCACAGCTTTGTCACCAAAAAGAACCGAGAGATCTGTGCCAACCCCCAAAATGAATGGGTCCAAGAGTACATCAAGGATCCCAATATACCTTTGCTGCCTCCCAGGAACTTGGCCCAGGCTAGACGTGTTGGGCCATAGGAAGGCCACAACACCACAGCTCTCCACGACCATCAGGCCTCAGTCGGAGTCCAGGTTCTGTAAAGAAAGGGGCAGGCCTGTGAAAATGCAGCATCTGGGGTGGGGGGCCGGCATGTGGTCTGAATGAGAAGCTAATTAAATGTACTTTAAACATGTTCTCAATCTCTGGAGGAAATGCCAAATTTAAGGGAGATGGGGAGAAATGCATTCTTAATACACAGAAATACGTATTTCACATCCTTCTCATTCTTTCATCACCTCACCTCACCCCCCACACACCAGCTGTCCCAGATAATTATGCTCAGCTTCCAACCATCCGGAACCTCTCTGGCCTCTGACTCATTAAAACCCACACAGAATTCTTGACTTTCCCCGTCCATCTTCATCCCTTTATGAGATCTCGTCTTCTTTTCTTTTAAAACACAGCGCTTTTTTTTTTTTTTTTAAAGCAGGTCAGAGTGGGAAACTTCACATGTTAATAGTTTTTGTCCTTGTCGCAGAGGTTTTGCTAGATCCCCCAATATGCGGATATGTGGTCTTCCCAGGCAGGGCCAGACCGGAGACAGAAGTAGGGATCTCAGCTCCCGGCTGAGCCACTGGCATGTGTCACACTGCATGTCTCCAGGGCTTACCCAGGCTGCAGAACTTGTCAGGGGCTTCATTCCTTCTTGAGGACAAATCATGTGGCATTGTGCGTATGCACCACATCACTCCTTCCTCCATCAGTGGGTGTCTCGGTATCCATGCCCCTTTCCTTCACATTAGCCAGAGTTAGTGGATCTTGGTTTCTGTTACATGCACCCCAAGCACTTTAACTTGTATGGTTATCAATCTCCAGCCAGGGGTTCAGAGGCAGGTAAGGGTCCGAGGCTCTGACCTACATGCTTCCTGCCCTTGTCCCTCACAGGGAGCCTGTGTTAGAACCTCCTAGAAGCTCCTGCTCCTTGATCTAGGGATTTCTCTCCACCTTTCTTGCTGTCAGAGCTGAGGAGTTAAAGGCTGAATATGAGTAAAAGCCTCCCTCTAGTAGCTCACAGCCCAGGGAGGCCAGAATCACTAACAAATACAACGCAGTCAGGCCTAGGCCTTTGTTTCCAGAGGCCAACGTGGACATGGAGGGGTGGCAGGGCTTAGCCTGATACAGGAGCCAGGACAAGTTCAACATGTACACCCAAGGCAGCAGGAAGTTTCGAAGTCCTGAGCCAGCACCAGGGTCAAAGTCAGGGAACCAGAGTTCAAAGCCTAAATGACAGGATGGGGATGGGGTTGAAAACAGGAAGCACAGGCCAGGGCCAGGATCCTGACAAGCTGGAAAGGAAATGTTTATTCTCTCTCTCTCTCTCTCTCTCTCTCTCTCTCTGGGTCCATCAGAGTTCAGAGGTGAGATGTCAGTCTGAAAACCTAATTGAAAGTCTATATACAAAGTCAAAGTCCCATCCTAGCACATCATATAAAGCTTGCCAGAAACTCCTAACAGTTCAGCACTGGAAGTACTTTCCTTCGGAGCTTTCAATTGTTTTTAAAGAAGGCTCTTCCTAGTCTTTTCAAGGTACACGGATGCCTGGCTTTAAACACACACACACAAACACAAAGGACCCCCTCACTGGGGACACACAATGATCTGCCACCCCTGACCATCCTAAAGCAAAGATCTCACCCACATAAACCAACCAGCTCACATAACTGTCAGCCTTGTGGGATGGAGGTGGTTGATGGGAGGGCGGGGGAGGGGGTGGAAAATAAGGCCTGGAATAGGGGGGTCGCTTTCACTGCTATGTCAGAGAAAGGCCTTTGCCTCAGGACAGGTGACAACCACACACAGCAACATGGGGAGACCAGTGGGTGAGACAGGAAGGCATGAACATGAGGAAGCGATTCTGGGTAGTACAAAGAAAATTCAAATGCAGTAAGAGGCCTGACCACATGTCCCCTCTCCGTGCATTCATTCACTGCCCCATGAGGACTTGAACCAGATGATGGATGTCCTAAGGCCAGCTTCGGCGGGGCCAGTAAGAAATATTATTTGGCTCCAGAGCGGCCTTTGAAAATAAGCTGGGTGAACACGCCTTCTCCCCACAAGAGGGGACATACCTCGATGCGCATGTGTGAGTGACTAGTGGAGAGTCGTCAGCAGCCTGAACTAGGATTAGCAGGACAGGGTTGATGCAATGGTTTAAAAGCATTGGATCCAAATTGAGAAAGGCAAAATCTATGCTCAAATCCCAACTCTGCCATTTACTGCGAGACCTTGGGCAACTACGAAATCCTTCCAAGCCTCGGTTTTGATGTTTATAAAATAGGTCAAATAACAGTACCTACTTCCGGATGTGGAGAGGGTTAGGAGAATGCTTAGCACAGAGCATGTGCTCAGTAGATGATCCTTATTATTCCATCATCTGACTTTCCTTTAAGACCGTAGGATGTAGGACAGAAAGAAGCTTTCTTTCATTGTGAGATAAGGGAACCACGGTTCAGAGAAGAAAGAGCGACTTGCCCAAGGCTGCACTATGAGACATCGGCTGACCTGGCATTAAAAATGGGGGCTATATCTTAAACAGAAGAAGCTTCTGGTCTCCATGAGGCTGAGGACTGTGTGAGTATAGGGAAAACTAGATCCACCTCACCAAGAAAGCAATAGCTCAAGACCTGAGAGCCTCCTTTTCCCTGATCTGGGACCCTGAGACCCTGACTTCTGTGTGGTTATCCTGTCATTGCTGCCAAGAAGTTTTGAGGAAACAACGGGCAGACGCAGGGAGGGATGGTGCATCTCTCCAGAGCCTGGTGTTTACCAGTGATGGCCTTTTCCTCTTTGAGTCAAGTTTCCTCATCTGCAAAATGGAGCTGACCCCTTACAAAGCTGTTGTGACAATCCCCAGTTACAGGGTCTGGCACAAGCACTATAATAAAATGGAAAATTTTTACCCTCTTAACAGCTAGAGCAAGAACTCTTTTCATGGAGGAAACAACCTCTGGTAAGGAAATGTGTCAGTAACCCCAGTTAAGACAGGAAAGTCCCCCAGGACAGGACTACAGACTAGGGCCAAGACCAGGGGGAGGGGTGAACCAAGAGGAGGGACTGTGTTGCCTTTGAGAGCCAGAAAAGGGTTGGGGAGAGCGGTTGGGGAAGCAGCTGGGGCCAGTGAACAGTGGGACCTTCTTCCTCCCTGAAGCCCTCAAGAGTCCCATCAATTATGCAGCTCCCAGAATATTTGATGTGAATGTTTCGGGGGAAAGTGAGAAGGGGGATCACTCCCTGGTGAGGTTCACATGGAAGTGAGACAGGGCCAGCACCCCAGGACAAGGAATTAGAGATTGAGAAATGTGAAGTCAGTCCTTGGAAAGTCACCGAAGTCTTGCAGAAATTTTGGATTGCCCCAGGCAGTAGAAGTGGGAGAGGGGGTGGGGTAGTGAAAGGACTCCCCAGCAGTTCTCAAGATCCAGGGATATGCCCAGCGTGGCTCCTTCAGACTGGGTGGTGAGGAAAGGCCTCACCAAGGAGATGACATGCAACCTGATGGCTCAATGATGATCACATGAGGAATGAAGTTTTCCAAGCAGGGGGCATGGCCAGTGCAACGTACTGGGCAGGAAACAGCTGGGGGACTGGGAGCAGCACTGCTGGAGCATATGGCCAGGACAGCGGGATGAGCAACCAGGAAGGCGAGAGCAGGACAGGATTCTTTGGGAGCCAGAGTAAGGGGAGTGTGATTTATATCAGGGGAGGGGAAAGCCATTAGGGATGGTGTTAAGCAGCCACAGAGCATCGCCTGATCCATCTGTTTAAAGAAACCTGGCCGGGGGTGCCTGGGTGGCTCAGTGGGTTAAAGCCTCTGCTTCTGGCTCAGGTCAGGATCCCAGGGTCCTGGGATCGAGCCCCACATAGGGCTCTCTGCTCAGCAGGAGGCCTGCTTCTCTTCCTCTCTCTCTCTGCCTGCCTCTCTGCCTACTTGTGATCTCTGTCTGTCAAATAAATAAATAAATAAATAAATAAATCTTTAAAAAAATAAAAAATAAAGAAACCTGGCTGCTCTGCAGACATGGATTCCTGGAGGCAAGGGAGACCCGTCTGGACAACCCTGCAGCGATCCAGGCCACAGATGATGGTGCCTGGAGCCAGGGAGAAAGTCGTGAAGGTAGACGAAAAGGAGCAGATTAGGGAAATGCTTAGGGGACAGAACAGAATAGAAATACTGAGAAAGATTTGGGCTTGAGCAAGTAGGTGGATGTTGGCACAAGTTCTAGAAATGGGGAAGTCTGGGGGGCAAGCAAGTTAGGGAATGAAATCAGGATAGGGATATGACAATTTTGAAACACTTGTTAGGCATCTATGTAGCGATCCTGGGCAGGGAGTTGGTTGTGAGTCTGGAATGCCAGAGAAAGCTCAAGCTGGAGATGTAAAGCCATGGGACCAGACAGGGTCAGGTAGGAAGGTGATGAGCAGTGGGTTCTGGGGTCCCTTTGGAGATAGATCAGAGCAGGAGCCACACAGAAATGGGAGGGAGGAGAAGCCAGGAGGGCAGCAGGGGATCCAAGACAGTGTGTGGTGACCCTCCGGCCAAAAGAAAATAATTCAAGAAAAAGGGAAGAATCAAACATGATGAGTGCAGCCAGAAGTAAAAGAAGAACAGAGAAATGGCCATTGGATTTGACCCATGAATGTCCAGTGACCTGGACTAGCACAGATAGAAGTCTAACCGAAGGGCGTGAGAGAACAGGGCTACAGAAGTAGGGACCAGGACCCTACATGGGTAACTCTTCTAACAGCTATTTTGTGAAGGGAAACAGAACTTAGGGTTGGAACCAGAAGCAGGAATGGGCTCAAGGGAGGATTTTTTTTTTTTAATGTAATAATTTAGAGCGTGTCTGTGTGTGAATGTACAAAGTATTCAACCTCGGGGCGCGTGGGTGGCTCAGTGGGTTAAAGCCTCTGCCATCAGCTCAGGTCATGTTCCCAGGATCCTGGGATCGAGACCCACATCGGGCTTTCTGCTCATCAGGGAACCTGCTTCCCTTTCTCTCTCTCTGCCTGCCTCTCTGCCTACTTGTGATCTCTGTCTGCCAAATAAATAATAAATAAAATCTTTTAAAAAGTAATCAACCTCTCCGAGCTTCACTTTCCTGTTCTATAAAACAGAGACCAAAACAAACACCTACAATTGCAGGTTGTTAGGAAAATCACACCGGTCACCATATGCCAAGTATCCAGTCCTGTGCCTGGTTCATAGCAGAGTCAGCACTTAGGGCTCCCGTGTCAGAGAAAGAATGCTTGCACGCAGCAGGTTCTCGCTGGTAAGGGAAAGAGGACCGTTTTCAGTTCCCACATTGCCCCTTATAGCAGAGGAGTAGCTGGGGGAAAGGACCGAGTCATAAAGGGGCAGGATCAAAAGCCATTTGTGAGCATAGTTGCTTTCACCCTAAACACACACTCAGAACTTCCCTCCCTCTTCCCCTTCCCAAAAAGGAGGCTTCCCCACCAGACTCTGTAACATGGCGCTTCTCATCTGAACCACAGAACATAGCTGATCTGAAGGACTATTTTCTCATTTCTCCCAAGGGTGATGCATAGCTAGCACCATCCTAGATGCAAAGGAGAGAGGTGAATCCCTTATATCCAGTGCATGTCTTTGAACTCAGTTTAAAAAGGCTGTCTTGGAGGCAAGGACCACCACTCTGAATTCACTGTTTGCACCTAGTAGGTTTCACTAAATGTCTGTGCATGAAATTCACACAAATGCCTTGGGCTGGCTGAGCAGAAAGTGTGTTCCGGAGTCCATGTGAGGAGCCCTTTAGGCTGTGAGTCAGGGCATCAGGTCAGGAAGATGGAGATGGCATGTCAAGCTGGGCCCTGGAGGGTGAGGGTTTGCAGCCACTGCAAAACTGGTCTAATCTGACTTGATCTTGGGAAAATTAGTGGGCAGTGCCACCCAGTGGTTAAGAACCACAATGACTAGACCCTGTGATTCCTTAAAGGGCTCACATACATGGTCTCGTCCAAGAAGCAAAATCGGCTTGTGCATGATGCATAAACCCAGCTGCTGAGATGGCTCTTCCTGGTGCCCAAACCTTCCCATCTCCCTGATTTCTCCCCTTGTGCAGGGAGCGGAGGTTCTCGGCCCCCACGAATGCACAACAGATAAAGATCCTACTCTCACAGAGCTTACGTGTTTGTGGGGAGAAAGACCATACACAAATATTCACAGCATCAGGCAGTGAAAAATTCTATAAAGAACAAAGCAAAGCAAAAGTAACAGTGAGGAGTACAAATGGAAACTTTGTACTATTTGCTAGAACCCACCAAGAAACCTAATTTAGTAAACTTGTCACCTTAGGTTCGGCTTCCAGCCTTGAGAACTGCACACCAAACACATCTAATAAACGGATACCACATTCTACAAATAAAAGCTATAAACTCCAGACAAAATGTTTAAAATTCAGTTGCGAGCACAAGAGACTGTGCAGGTGTTGGAGGTTAAAAATTGGAGTTGGCAACAGGCATGGAGTGAGTTCCTAATTTCTGTGGTTTGGGTTTGAGGTCGGCTGCAGGGCTCACCATGAAAACCTTTGCAGGAAAACCAAAGACCAAGCCATTGACCCCTTCAGGCCAGGGTCATATATCAAAGATTGTACAATTTGTCAGGAAGGCTTATACACTGAGGTCAGAAGCAACCTATGGTTATCTTCCCCTCATTATAATACTAAAATCCTTAATAGTTTTTTGTTTAAGTGTGGAGCCCAATGCAGGACTTGAACTTACCACCCTGAGATCAAGACCTGAGCTGAAATCAAGAGTGGGGTATTTAACAGACTGACCCACCCAAGCATCCCAGTTTGTTTGTTTGTTTGTTTGTTTTAATAAGGACTTGGAGGTTTGGAGAACTAGGGTGTGGCAAAGCTGAAAAGCAATTTTATGCTGCTCCCTTGGGAACTCCGTGTCTATCAGGAAAAAAGCCAGGGTTGTGTAGAGGGGTCGGATGAACCAGACCTGACTGACAGGCTCTCCTCTACTGCTCCCTAGCCTAGCATTTTTTAAATGGTGAAGTGGGTATTGGGGAGGAAGTAGAGAAATCCCCCTGGGTGTAGAGGACATCACACCCTTACAGACTAACTCAGAGTACCAAACAGGCATACATGGAAATGCGGAATAGACTGCTCACAGACATTTTCCTGGCCAAGGAATCACTGCTGGAAGACAGCCTTCAAAGTTTTAGTCTCTGGACATTTTTGAGGTATTTTCCTATTTTTATCTCCTCTTCCCTTTCTTCATTCAGGCAGACCAGCCACACCACACGGCTCATCCATCCGTCCCAGGGGAGATATGACACAAGGCAGTCACTAAACTATGAGTCTCTTTGGCTCTGTGTTCTAAAAGCCTAAGCAAACCCTTTGCAGAAAGAATAAAAGAGGATTCAAAGTGATCTTTTTTAATGTCCACCAGAGTTATTAAGGACTGTGGATTTCTTCCCAGCCAAAGAGAGTCCTGGTTTGGTCTGAAGGGATGAGCACCCCAGCAGCAAGCCAGGAAGCAGGAAGACCCCAAGAGAAAGGGCTACGGACAATGTCCAGGCAGGTGAACCACAGCAGTCCTGGGGAAGTTCTCCGTGTCCTCAAATGTAACCCCATACCTTCAGCATGCCATCAGACCCACAGACCATACTAACCCTGGGTAGGAAGGCTCAGCAGTAACCTGTGGGGACAGATCATCATATGGGCTCTCCAAACACCCAGGTGCACCCCAGAAAGGCTGAGGTTAAAGCTTCCCACCAGACCAGCAAAAGAGCAGGATACAAAGATACATCAAATTAAGTTACAGGAGTAAAATTTTCTTTCGTATGAACCTCAGTTTGTAGACTTCGATTCCAGCTACAACTCTGGGTACTTCTGCATTAATTGAATCTGTTATAATGATTCGGATCTTTTTTAGGTTAGTGTTTTCCTTGCATAATCCTCATTAAGTGTTTGTTACCTGAGTCCCTGGAGTGGAAACCTAGGAGGGAGGCAGTATTCAGCTGAGGGTGTTCCCATTGTGGCTTCCCTGTGACTCTGGTCTGACCACAGACATCCCACACCCTATCCTGAGGCTGAACCACAGTGGGACCTCTAGCTGCCTCCCTCCTGGGCTCAGCAGGAAGCCTGTGGCTGCTGGCTGCAGGACTGGTAAGATGCCTACACAAGTCCTTTCTTGCCTTACTGCAGAACAGAACCCCTGCCAGCCTCCAGGGGAAGGAGAACTCTTGCCCACCCTCCTGAGTGCAAGCTCTGAGCTTGTCTGCTTACATCTCACGATGGCAGGGAACTGTCCTCCCAATCCTGCCTCAGAACCCCGAAGTGGACACTCTGAGTCAAAGAAGGGCCTCCACTTCCCCTTTTCTAGTGGAGTTCTCCTTGTCACTTCCTGTGGAACATCTGTTCCCCAACTCATTTCTGACCCTATAACCCTGTCACTGTCCAGCAAGAGGTGGGATGGTTGGAAATGAAAAAGAAAACACTCACTGGTCATCCTTTACATGTCAGGCAGTCTACACATGTCACTTTACCCTAACTTCCACTTTGCAGGCAGAGATTATAGCCATAGGACACCTAGGAAAAACCACAGGGAGCTCAGGGAGTTTAAGTCAACTTGCTTCAGCTCACACTGCTAGCAAGTGAACAAGCCAGAATTCAAGGGTGTGTCTGGCTCCAAACACCCAAATGGGATCTGTCAGTGCTGACCCAGCCCTCCCCTCAGGCTTTGTGGGCTATTTTCCTAGAATCTACACCCCTGGCTCAGCGTCTGGGGTCCCATGCTCCCTCTGCTCAGCCTCTCTGCCGATTTCCAAGGCCCCAACAGAGGAATCTAACTGGCCCAGCTCGTGTTTTCTTCTAGGCCACATAACTCCAGGCCAAACCCTCTATGGCAAGCACATGCAACTCTGCCTCAGGGTCTTCCTTGGCTGCAGCTTTTCCTACTGGAACTTTCTGGGATTACCTCTCAATAAACTACTTGCCGTCACGTCCTATTTCATGGCCGCTTTGGGGGAATCCTGACCTAGGAAAGGTGTGAGAGGGAGGAAAGTCAAGAGGACTCCAAGATTGCTGGTCTGACCAGACAAGCTTCATTATTTTAGTGGAGGGGGCCCAAGTATTGTGAGCTTGCCATGGGCTAAGCATCCTGCAGGGCCCATTACACAGACTGTGCCAATTAATTCTCCCCACCACATTATGTCATAGCACCATACCCATCCCTATATTACCAATAAGGAAACACACTCGGAAGAGTGAAGCCATTTGCCCAGGTCAGACAGCTAGTAAGTGGCGGAGCTGGTTTTCAAGGGGGCAGGGGGTAGGTAGAAAGGTCATTCTGCTTTGACATTCAGCTGCCCAAAATGCGTTACTCAGAAGGATCCCTGCTTCCATGTGCCAGCCCCTCACTTCCACCGGGAAAGTTCCCATTTCCTGAGAGTACAGAACTTTAATGGCCCTATTATTCACCTTCTCACTGATGGAAAAATTGGGTGTTTAAGGGGAGAAAAAGTACAGAGGGTGGGAAAGAATAATCAAAATATTAAGAGCTATTTTGTACTGAGTGCTGACAATGTGCTGGGTACTGGTAAATTCTTCATGTCATCTGACTTTACACTTCGCAACAAGCCTTAGGGAGAGAATTGTCTGAAGTTACACCCATTTAATAGAAGTGGGGAAGGACGAGTTCTACAGAACAATTAAGAACCAAATCAAATAACCCTCCTACACTGTTGGTGGGAATGCAAGCTGGTGCAACCACTCTGGAAAACAGCATGGAGGTTCCTCAAAAAGTTGAAAATAGAGCTACCCTATGACCCAGCAATCGCACTACTGGGTATTTACCTAAAGATACAAATGTCATGATCCAAAGGGGCACGTGCACCCAAATGTTTATAGCAGCAATATCCACAATAGCCAAACTATGGAAAGAACCTAGATGTCCATCAACTGATGAATGGATAAAGAAGATGTGGTATATATATACAATGGAATGCTATGCAGCCATCAAAAGAAATGAAATCTTGCCATTTGCAACAACGTGGATGGAACTAGAGAGTATTATGCTGAGCTAAATAAGTCAATCAGAGAAAGACAATTATCATATAATCTCCATGATATGAGGAATTTGAGAGACAAAGTGGTGGGTTTGGGGGGTAGGGAAGGAAAAAATGAAACAAGATGGGATCGGGAGGGAGACAAACCATAAGAGACTCAATCTCACAAAACAAACTGAGGGTTGCTGGGGGAAAGGAGGTATGGAGAGGGTGGTTGGGTTATGGACACTGGGGAGGGTATGTGCTGTGGTGAGTGCTGGGAAGTGTGTAAGCCTGACGATTCACAGACCTGTACTCCTGGGGCCAATAATACATTATATGTTAATTAAAAAAATAAAATAAAATAAAAATCCAAACAGTCAGACACCCATGGACCAAGCTCCAGCCCCTCCTCACTGTGACTTAGCCTTAGCCTCTGTTTTCTACTTCTTCTCTTTCTCTCTCTCTCTCTCTCTCTTTTTCTAAGAAAACAGTTCCACATCCTACTTTCTGAGCATTTCCTGCCTGGTCCCTGGGGAGAAATCAAGCCTTCTTAAGAGGTTTGAAGCAATCAAATCAGCTACAGGACACAAGGGAGAGTCACCGCTGTCAGAGATTTCCCCCCTGTTTTCAGAAGCGTGAACAGGGTTGAAGAGAGATCCTGGGGGTCTGAGTGTCCGTGGTGCTGAGGTTACAAAGCAGCCAGAGTCTGCGAGATGAGAGGGTGGTTTCTTTATGGGACGGTGGTGAGTGTTTATGTGGCGGTGATGGCGCTGCTTCAGCATCAGTCATGGGGAGGTGTCAAAAATGTACATGTTACAACTTACATACCCGTAAAAAGAAAGTTCTCGGTATTTTCAGTACCTGATCACACTGGAATGGTGGAAGAAACACTTAAACGATGACAATTAAGGGAAACCATCTCCCCTGGAATAGAGTAGTGGCGCTTCAGGGAAATACTCACAGCCAGGGCCGCCTTGTACCTCCCAAGATGACTTCAGGATGCAGGGGGCACTGAAGCTGCCTTGTGGCCCTGGTTGGGGGTGAGGGACGAGGTTCTCATCCTGCCAGCTTCAGCCGATGCTGCAATGGGATGTGGCTCATCTTGCCTTGCCCCTGAACCCTCCCGACTGCCACGGTGCTATGGTTAGGGGAACTGGTGGTTTGTTCTCTAGGGGTGGCAGGGCCTGTGGTCCCTCCCCCGCTGCTTCAGCCCCATCCAGCCCTCATCAACCTGAATCTAAGCACATCCTCCACCTTTTCTAAGCCACCCCTTTGGGAGCCGCTGCGATGGGGTCATCAGGAGCCTCACCAGAATATCAAAAAACACTTGCTCCGATCCTCATCTCAGATGGTGCAAGCAGGCATGAGTTCCACCCAATCCACATCCCCAGGAAGAACTGAAGGGTTGTGTCCGATCTTGGCATCCCTTCCCCCAACCTCCACGCCACTGATCCTCCATTTCTTCATATGATGCCTGACCCCACATGGGTCAGGGCCCTGGTCCCTTCATTCCCCCCAAAAAACACTGATGTATGGCTATTGGGTGTCAACAGATGTTCACTGGAAATCTGGGCGGAGGATGAGTTCTGAATAAGATGGAGCATGAACTTAGCACAGAATAATTTAGGTGAGGACTTGAATGAAGATATTAGCCATTAAAATCCCTCCTTTAAAAATTCACAGGCCATTCCCTGCCAGAAGGAATTCCTCTCCCCCAGCCTGATCTTTTCCCCCAAGACTGGGGCCCTGCACATCTCTCCTCTTCTCCCTCGCAACCCCACACTGGCTCTCACACTGATCAGGAACAACTCCCACTCCTGTTTCCTTCTTGTGCAGAACAATTTAGCCCTCTCTAGGCAATGCAGGGGAAGGTGGGGGTAACGTAAGGGGTCTCCCCTTTTATAATGAAATGTACCCATGAAGCATGTTTCCCCCTAAGCCAAAGAGTAATTCCCTCCCTCAGATTTTTGCCCTCATTTTAGACCAGCCAGCTCAACTTTAGCCAGCTCTACTCAAACAGCACTGTTGTGATGCCTCACACATTTCTTCGAATCTTCACAGTGAATGGTAGGTAATATTATTACCACCATTTCACAAACAGGAAACCAAGACAGCGACGTTGAGTAATAGTCACTGAGTGAATCAACAACCAGGCAAGAATTTAGCCCCGGCCTTGCCTTACTCTAAAGGCCCGTGCTCCCCACCACTGCTTATCCTGGGAGAAAGAGCTAGGTATCCACAGCTGGGAGGTGAACCCATCTTCAGAACAATTCCTGTGGAGACAGGAGGTGTGAACCTTTGACAGTGGGGGAGGCTGCTCTGAGGGTCCCTACTGGTCCGAGGCCCCTTCCTCCACAACCACGGCTCCTCCCAAAGTCAGCCTCTTCTCTGGCAAGAGAGCCCCCACTGCAAACCCCAGTGCCAAGTCCTAATGACAAATGATCACCTTGGGGCAGACCTCACTGTCTCCGGACCTCATTTCTGCAGACAGGCTCTCTCTCTCCCAAGCTGCAAACGTGAGGTTCTCCCAGACCATCTATCTGATCAACATACACCCCTGGCAGACAGGCACTATACCTTTTCTACCTTTACTGGCCAAGGGGCCAAGCCCAGGGGGCCCATCAGTGTTTGCTAAAAAGAGCCTGGTTCCAACCATTACTGTTTCTTCCCTGTTTCATGGTAAGGGGTTCAGCTGGTTGAAGTGACCTCACTTCACTGCGACCATTTCCTGAGCACCCACTGCATGCCAAACATTCTGTACAATGAGTTCATCTCCTCTCCTCCGTCCCCTCAGTTCTGTAGCAGTCAGCCCACTTCCCAGGGGAGGGAACCCTCTAGCAAGATGGAGTTCCTTGAGCTTCCAAAGTGCAAGAAGCAGAAGCTGGAATTCAAACCAAAGCTTGAGCAACAACAAGGCTCCTGCTGTTTCCACTAGAGACAGCCTCAGTCAGAGGAGATAATGATCTACTCTACCCTACAAAAGGGGATCAAATGTTTCCCTTTGGGGAAAGGCACATAAGGTATTTTCAGTGTCAACATGTGATTCTAAAACCCACTTCCCTAAAGGGTGTCCTGGGGCTTGGAGTGAGGCTGGTACAGAGAGAACCCCCTGGGTGAGTCAACCTCAGAGAACCCCACGGAGAGGACTGGTACTCTCACTGGACTGAGGGATAAAAGAAGCTCTAAGTCTGGGACTGGAAACTCCATGGGAATTTTCCCCAGACATCTGGGCACTGCCTGTCAGATGACTACAAATAGATCAGAAATTCACATGATATAAAATTCTAAAGATACAAAAAATAGACAATAAAAAAGAGGTCTGCCTCTTACCCCTGTTCCCCCGCTGCCTTCCCATTATCCTTCCCAACCAGAAAGGAAAGTAACTGTTAGCAGTTTGCATGTAGGCACTTATAAGCAGAGCTGAGTCTTATGTTTTGTTTTTCCATATGCGTGGCATACTACATAAGCCATTCTGTCCCTTGCTTCTTTTACTTAGTGTATCTTATAGACCATTCCATTTCTGCATGTAGGGAGCTGCTTCACTCTTTTTAGCAGCTGCCTGACATTCCAGTATATGGAAGTGCCAGAATTAATCAATCCTTTACTGATGGCCAATGAGATTGTCTCTAATCTTCATTACTATCAACCCGTGAATATCTTGTACTCACGTTGTACATGCGAGTCTATGTGTAAGATAGATCCCTAGATGTGGGATTGCTAGAGAGAGCTTATGAAATACAACATGTGCTTTTAGGTGTTGAATAGATTTTGCCAACTTCTCTCCCTCCATAAAGGCTGTAGCCATGTGTCATCCACTGCCAATGAAAGACAGCACAGGGAGTGATTTTTATATGAGGAAAAGACTTTCAGCTGGAAGAGAGGAGCTGAGGGGCAGACAGGGAAGCCCGTGCCTGGCCCAGACATTCATCCTAGGACAGCAAGTGACAAAGATGAGCCAGCACCACCAACAGGCTGCTCCCTGCAGGCAAGCCACCCATTTTACAGATAAGAAAACATGCTCAGAGAGTTGACATGCCTCACCCAGAGTTCTGGCCTAGAACCCCGTCAGTCCAGGGCCCATTCCCCCAGCCCATGCATGCTTCCCCCACTGGTCACAGCTATTGTCTCCTGTGCTGACTTGAACCCAGCTACTTCCCACTGTGAGCTGAAAATAATTGGGCCACCCACATGGTTTGGGCTTCCACTTGTCATTTCATTCCCACCCACAGGAAACCAGGACCTGTTCCCACACATACACACTCCCCCAGCTGGTGTTTCCAGCTTACTTGGGGCCCAGCTTACTTGGAGCCTTGATTTTCCACTTCTCTGGGGTGGACATTCATCCATCAGACTAAGGAACTGAAAAACTCAACGGACTCTCTCCATGGTTACTGCTTGGTAGTGGACAGTGAGGGCGTAAAAGAAGCGAGAGTCACCCATGAGTCGTGGGTGGTATCGTCAGTCACTCTGGAAATAGAAGCAAGCATGGTGAGAACAGTGCTCTGCCCCTGTACTTAGAAAGTTCCTTTGCATCCTTTAACTCATTTGCCCTCCCCAGCAGTTCTCTGGTTTAGGCAAGGCAGGAAGTCTTACATTCATTCCTCCCATGTCATAGATAAGGAAAAGGGGCTATGACCTTTCTACTGTTCTGGAAGAGCAGAGACTAGAGGTGGACCCAGGTTTTCTGGTGTCTAATCTGGCCACACACTGTTCTGTCCTCACAATAAGCAATCTCCTGGTGGATGAGGCCCCCACAAAACCCATCCCTTAACTGCCCACAACCAGAATGAGTCCCTGTGCCCCCAGCAATGTTGTTTGGGACCCTGCAATACATGGATGTACATAAATTCCTTTCCCTGGATCCTCATCTTTGTTCTAGCTTCACAGATGCATCCTTCTAAGGAGACTCTTGGGTGTTTCTGATGCGTGGCTTTGCATTACATCTAAATGCCTGGCATGGCCTGGGGAGTGGGATGGGTCCTCAACAAAGGTGCGTTGCTCAGTTGGCTGAAAGGACAGAAGGGTGGATGGGTGGACAGATGGATGATGTGTGGGTGGAGTATTGGTTGAACTGGTTTCTTTATTTTCACTTTTCTACCCGGCATCCGTTACCCCTTCCAAATATCACTTTGACATCCTTTCACAGAATTACTTCTCTCCCAGGGTATGCAGTCTCAGCGGTACTGCAAACCAGGTTCTCAATCTTCTCCCAGCCAAGAAGCAAGAAAATGACACAAGCTTGCTGGTCATCCTCTCTCCCCGAGGTCTGTGAATCCTTAGTAGATGGGGATGTGTGTAGGAAGAATGGCTGGAGTACACTTATTTCAAAAGTGGTACCCTGATGAGACAGTCAGTAATACCTGCTACCCAAACACCCAGAGCTTTTCTGGTTTCCTAATACTCTTTTTCCAAGTCAGGCTCGCCAATGCTCTATCCATTCTACAAGCCACTCAACATTATGCCCCAGTATATTACCTTCCTGCTTACATGAGCCAAAGTTGTTTTCTGTACTTACAATGAATTTTAAATGGCACAGATCGGAGATGAATGAGTGGACGAGTAGATGGATGGGTGGAGGAATGGAAAGAGATGAGAACGTGGGGGAGTCAAAGGGCAGAGTGGTAAGCACGTGGATAAATGCAGCACTGCCTGGGGAAGGACTTGACGGACCAAGTGTTGAGTCCCAGGCCTTGGAAGGATGGGAGGGAGAGGAGGCATGATGACCCTTCTATCTTGCCTATGGGGGGAGGTGATGTGAACCGGTTTTAGGGGCAACAGGACACCTACCCCCAAAGTCCTCCTTTAGTCTTCTATCTTTTGACTGAGAAAGCCTTCTGAAATAAGACTGTCATACCTCCATTTCCTAGATAAGGAAACTGAGGCCCACAAAGGGAAAGTGATTCCCTAAAATCACTGGGCTAAAAAAGGTTTTGGGCTGGGGTGGGACTCAAACTCAGGTCCTAATTCCCAGGCCCTTGCTGTTTTCACTGCTTCGTGAAAGCTGCCTCTGTGAGGAATGACTAAGATGTAGAATTTCCAAATTCCATTTTGAGGAAATTCCCCAAGGGGACTTCCTCACCCAGGCTGGATGTCCTCAAAAATGTCAATGTCTCAGGAAGTTCTAAGGCCCCTATGGTAACCTGAATGTTCTGCAGGCCCCTGTGCTGGGGTGGGGTGGGGCGGGGGGGGGGGGGGGGGGCGGGGAACAGGGCTGGTAGAGGAGTTTGGGGAAGCAATGTAGAGGAGAAGCAAGAGACTGGGGACCCCCATCCCTGAGAATGGATGCAGGGCAAGAAGGGGCTTCCCAAGGCCAGCTCCAAAAAGGGGCAGAATCCAGACCACAACCACAAGAGTCCTGTAAGGTTCTGAAACTTGTGTCATTTCCTTTGTAAGCTTGTCTGTGAAACTGTTTGAGAAAGGGTCTGCATGCTGGCTGTGGGCACCACCAGGAAAGGAAGAGGGGGCCATATGTCACCCCACAGCCAAGTTTGGAGTGAGAGAGAGAAATCCAGTGAAGGACAGAGCATGGAGGCCGAGTCTCTGAAGTCCAAGGCACAGAGGGTGAGAAAGCTTCGGGGGGCAGGCCTGAGTCATCACCATTTTCAACATATTTTCTTCCTAATAAGTGAAATAATGCCTAACGTGTCCAGCACGGTGTCTAATAACTAATGGAAAATATGGTCAACTCCCCCTCACCTGCCCCCATGTCCCTTAACACTGAGTTGAGATGGACACCCCTACTCCATGAGGAGGGATGGGGAGATGTGGAGTGGAGAAGCCCTGGAGCCTGGACACTTGGAGGAAGAAAGGGAAGGAACTGTGTTCCCCATATCTGCTTGTGCCATGAATGGTGCTGGGCAGTTGAGCGATTGTCTTTTAATCCTGAGGCGTCCTCAGAGCTGGGTATTCTTTGTCCCATTTTCAGAAGGGAAACCAAGATTGTGGAAGAGTTAATAACTTGTCCAAAGACATACAGAGAGGAAGTCATCTGTCTGATTGCTACCCCAAGTTTGTCCTTCTTCACCAGGCTTTCCTGTGGGGGTGGGGGACAGTGGAAAGGAAGGGGCGGTCGTGTTCTGGGAGTAGGCGCAAAGAAAATGGCTGCTTCTGACAAACATGCTGGGGGAAACAGACTCCCAAGCATCAGGAGGAGTAGCACCTGAGATCAGCTAGCACTCAGCAAATCTGTAAGAACTGATGCTTCTCCCTGGGCCCCACTCCCAGGGCTGCCCCCTCCCTGAGGCATCCTGTGGTGGGCTCCTCCAGTAACCTGAGGCGGTGAGCATATCAACAAACACCCCACAGGCTGCTGAAAACAAGCGGGTGTACTCAGGCAGCTGTCCCATGTGGTGAAGGCGAGAAGCGTGCAGGGAGGCACTCCAGCCCGAATGTGGTTGAAACTATTAAAAAAAAAAAAAAAATTGTCACAGTTCATACCCCTCACCTGGTGAAATGCACAGGAGGTGCATGGGGCGGGGGGAAGGTGCAGGATAGAATGGCACCGAAAGAACAGATCAGACCAAAACGAAAGGCAGGGTGTGGCAGAAAGAGTCCTGGGTAGGGGTTCGAATCCTGCCCCCCTCCCCCGCTGGGCAATTCCTCCGTGTGGCTGCCCCTTCAGACCCTCCAACAGCCCGGGCAGAGTACCCACCCCAGGCAGGGCCCTGTGGACACACGGGTGAGAGAGCAGCTAGCTGGCTCTTGGGAGAAATACTCATATTTGTAAACAAGGACAGGGGAGGGACGCAGCCGGGGAACAGCTCTCCCAATTTGCAGACGGAGAAAATCAGGGCTCCTCGGGAGGAAACAACTTGGCCTCAGGCTTCTCTTGGGGCTCAGACTGGGATTCCTAGAGAATGGAGGGACTTTCCCTGCTTTGGGCCTTTTTTTAAAAAGCAGCCAGAAAAAACAGAGCCACTGCCCACACGATCGATCATGAGGGGAACTCCAGGTCTGAGCAAAGCTTTGGAACCCAGAGGGCATGAGGTTTGGCTTTCTTTGCCTGTCTTCAGTTTCCTAACATCACAGTGTGAGGCTGGGCAGGCAGCCAGCTGAGCTCAGGGAAGGAATAAAAGAGGAGAAGGGAGACTGGGCCAGGCGGGCGAGGGAGGGCCTGCCCTAGGCTGGAAAGAGTGTGTGTCTAGCTCTAGCGAGGAATGGACTCACATCCGGGGGTGGGAGGGGAGCTGATGACAACCAGCCCTGTGAACTCAAGAGGCCTGTCAATGAGCCTGCTGGGTCTCTTGAACCTCATACACGCAAAACTACGTATGTCTGTGTAGGCCTCGAAAGCATTCACAGCTCTCATCAGATTTTTTTTTTTAAGATTTTATTTATTTATTTGCCAGAGAGACACAGCGAGAGCAGGAACACCAGCAGGGGTAGTGGGAGGGGGAGAAGCAGGCTTCCCGCCAAGTAGGGAGCCCAATGTGGGGCTCGATCCCAGGACCCTGGGAATCATGACCTGAGCCGAAGGCAGACGCTTAAAGACTGAGCCACCCAGGCACCCCTCTCGCCAGATTCTTAAAGGGCTCTGTTGCCCACAACAGGCTGGAAGCAATCTCTCACTTCACAGACGAAACTGAGGCCCAGAGAAGGTGAGCATCCTGCTGGAGGTCAGCTCTGAGAAGTAATACAGCCGTGTGCAAACCTAGGAGTCCGACTCCAAAGAGCCCATGTACTGACTTGAGATGCTATAGGAAGTTACTCAGATTAAACCAGCGTGAACTTAGCATCTATCATGTCCAAGATTTTGATGGAAAGCACGGGGAGAATACAAAAAGCAACTAAAAAAGGAAAACCATAAGATGTTGTTACTTTGTCCAAAGAGTAAAGACCAGACCAGTGCAAAGGTGACTCACGATAAAGGAGGCTATTTTCACTTGTCACTGTCCAGTGCTCTGACCACACACACACACACACACACAAACCACACACACATACACACACACACACACAGCATACACACACTGCAGGGGGCAGGTGGCTGACTTGCTCACCTGGCATCTACAGCACCTACAACAGAGTCTGGCTCACAGCAACTCCCAGGAGTAGTTTGCAGGTGAACAAGGACCGACTGAGTGGGTGTAGACCAAACGCACTGGTCGGGGGTGGGGGAAGGACAGAGAGGGCTTCGTGATGTTTCTACCTCCCCTTACAGTCTCCTAAGCATGTCCACCGTCATTACTCTCCTTGGTCCTCTCGACCACCCATGCATGGGTCACACAGACAGGTGTCCCCCGTTTTCAGGGACATGAAAGGCTGGGCGAATCATAAGGATAGTTGCCATTCATTGAACCCGCACCTTGATTTCCTCATGGAAGCAATACCTGAGAACCAGAGAACACACTACTAATTCCATGAGTCCAGACCAGAGTTTGCACAGGAGGTAGTGAGAGGTAGAAATGGAATTACGAGCAGGGTCTTCCCCCTCTCTTGTCCCCACAGTCCACTGGAACCACCAGAAATGATGAAACATACTCCTGAAATACCCATTGCCTCTTCCTGCTCAGCAACACCACCATCCTACCTACCCCCACTCCCACTTCCACACACACACTTACAGCAGGAAGTTCACCAGGACTTAAGGATGAGCATCACGTGGGTCCATCTCACTTCGTAACTCAGCTAGGGTCCCAACTCAGCATACTTCGTGTCCAGGAAAATACTTTGCTTTCTTCCTCAAAGAGGGAAACTGAGATCAGAGAAAGGAAACAGAAATAGAGCTCACATGGAAAACCTGAACCTTAGGAAGCTTCAGGATTTCTCTAGAAACAATGCAGGGTGGTAGAAAGTCTATAAACCCAGACAGACTTGGGTTCAATGTCAAGTTCTACCACCGCAGACTATGCGACCTCAGCAAGTCACTTAACCTACGCCTAACCAACCCACCTGCTTAAAACCAACACTTTTGTGACACAGCTCACTAACCCATGTTAACTGGGAGTCTGATCTAGATGGCTGAAAAGCCTAAAGTATAGAATATCCCTAAAGGGACTGCCATTATAATAACATGATAATGATCACTAACGTTATTAAGTACCTAACACGCATCAGGCATGGTACTAAGAGCTTTACACACGAACACTTTTATAGGAACTTAACTGTCTCAACAGCTGTGGGAGGGGCATTATTATTACCACTGCATTAGAGATGAGGGAACCGAAGCCAGAGAGATTAAGTACCTGGCGAAAGGCTGTCTAATAAATGGGGAAAACACCAAAGCCCCTGCTCTTGACCACCAGGTACACGGCCTCCCACACGTTTAGTAACTTGGGGGACTGTGTGAGGGAAACAGTTAAAGTAGGCAAACCATTACTGTGTGGACAGATGGTTTCAAAAGTGCCTGCCATGTGTTTATTTAAATGAAATGGCCATGGCTTTCAAAACTGCGTTTCTATTGTAAATGGGTGAATGAGTCACGAGGCGGGGAGGAGAGGCTTCCTAGGACAGGCTTAGGGCAGCAGCCGGCACCTAGACAGGATGCAGTAACACCGTTAACTGCCTGACTGAGGTGACTCAGTGGAAAAGGCTTGAGCCTGGTCATCAGAAGCACCGGTGCAATCCCACTGATCAGCCATGTCACCCTGAGGACCTTACTGACCTTTTCTATGAAATGAGAATAACCACCCTTCCTCAAAGTCACCGTGAGGAGAAATGAGATAAGGTCTTCCCAGTCTGGGTGATTCAGTCACCCTCAGACCCCAAGTTACATAGGTCACAAGAGTTAGCAAGAAAACGTTCTTGGTATAAGATTATATTTTTTGAAAGTTACATTTTTTTTAATTTGTTTGCTCTTGCCACTGTTGCTAGACAATTTTCTCTTAGATAATTCAGATGTCAACCTCAGCCCAGCCCAGGCAAAACTGTCAGTATTCTGAAGTATCCAAATAGGAATGGATGAAGAGGGCGCCTGGGTAGCTCAGTCGGTTAAGCGTCGGCCTTCAGCTCAGGTCATGATCTCAGGTCCTCGGATCGAGTCCTGCTCCAGGCTCCCTGATCTGGGGGAAGTCTGGTTCTCCCTTTGCTCCTCCAGCTCATGCTCGCTCTCTCAAAAATAAACGATAATCTTAAAAAAAAAAAAAAAAAAAAGGGAATGGATGAAGATTTACTGAACCCAAGTCTTTGGAATGGAGTAGGGACCTTGTCTCGAATCAAGACCACCACATGGGTTCAGTTCAAGATGTCCTCAACCATGAGCATTTTCATGGTAGGTAATACTGAGTAGACAGGGCACTGAAGCGGATTCTGATTCCACTGTTCATTTGCTGTGTGTTCTTAGCAAGTCATTTCTACTCTCTGGGCCTCAGTTTCCTCCTCTGCAATTGAAGAACATGGGAGAAATGATCCCTAGGGTCCTCTGCAGCTTTCAAATTCTGTAACTTTTGTATCCAAGATCTTAGAAATGAGATGGGATCTCAGCAATTGCTGAATTTCTTCATCTGTAAAATGGGGAAAATGAGCATAATAATAGTACATGAGCCGACCTGTAAGATCTTTAGAATAGTGGCTGGCACTCTAGGGTGGGTGTTCTCACCTCCTTTGGGGGCTAGATGTCAGAGAATCCCCCCTTCCGTTGATGAGAGGGGAAATACAGATCTGTAACGCATGTGGTTGAAAGCGACCAAATAAACACTCAGTTTATTTCTAATCCATCCTAACTGCCCCCACCACCCCCAGGGAAGCAGCCTCTGGACCTCTGATAAGCACCCTTGCCCCAAAAGAGGAAGCTGAAGATGCCATCAGAGGAAGAGGTTTTCCACCACCCGTGCTTGTATTAGCTCTTCTGGACGGCAAAGAAGGAACAGATGAGCTCACTCTGGATCAGAGGCGGTGAGGAGGAGAGAGAGAAAGAGAGACTCAAATTTCCGGAACCTATTTCAGTTTTCTTTTCCGTTTTCTGCAATTTCACTTATGATACCAAGCAGTACGTGGCTGCTGTTTTGGAAACTCCCCTTGGGGGGGCGCCCCTTCTACTGGCCTGACTCTATAAAAGGGCCAGCCTCAGCTTCAGAAGATTCCCACAGAGGTTCCTGAGACAGCCGGTGGCTCTCACACAGCCTCCACCCGCAGGTACCATGAAGGTCTCCGCAGCTACCTTTGCAGTCCTCCTTGCCACTGCCGCCTTCTGCGCTCCTGCCTCTGCCTCCCCATGTAAGTCAGGTCCCGACCACTGCAGCCTGGAGCCAGACCCTCACACTGGCCCAGACTTTGCCCTCCTTTCAGCTGCAGCATTTATGCTGTCTGAACCTGATAATTTACATTCCTATATATTGCTTTGCGTAGATGTCCAGCTGTCCCAAGAGATCTCAAAGCCACTTCATGGC
The DNA here is from genome assembly GCF_902655055.1 of Lutra lutra. Lineage (NCBI taxonomy): Eukaryota > Metazoa > Chordata > Mammalia > Carnivora > Mustelidae > Lutra > Lutra lutra. The sequence continues at coordinate 37,703,862 of NC_062293.1, forward strand.
AGGGACCCTCTCTGCTCAATTTTTCTGTCCTCAGGATCTACACCCAAGCCTTTCAGGGAGTGAGTGTGGACCGATGCTGGGGATGTTAGCAGGCAGAGGCAGCCTAGACGGACCTCGAAACACAGCTAACTCATGCCTATCACCAGCAGTGTTTCTAAGAAACCTCTAAGGTTGGGACAGTCTTATTCTACCCATTTCATAGATGGAAAAAGTGGGGCTTGGGAGAGGATTTTAACTTTTTATTTTTTTAAGATATATTTGAGAGGGAGGGAGGGAGAGAGTGGTGGGGAGGGGCCAAGAGAGAGGAAAAGAGAAAGTCTCCAGCAGACTCTTACTGAGCAAAGAGTCTGACACAGAGCTCAATCCCACCACCTCAAGATCATGACCTGAGCTGAAATCAAGAGTGGGACACCTAAGCAACTGAGTCACCCAGGCACCCTGGGAGAGGATTTTTTTTAAAGCCTTGAATGGATCAAGTATTATGCTGACTGCTCTGCATGTACCATGTCATCTAATACTTGCCACCAGGCTGAGCTTGACTTTCAGATGGAGAAACAGGGGCCCAGAGAAGTCAAGTAACTTGCCTGAGGTCACACAGCTAGGAAGTGGGGAAACTGGTGTTCAAAGTTCTATCTGGCTTTTAAACATTCCTACTCTACTGGGAAGTGGCAGCGGATACTTTCCAGTGTCATCCTGAATTAAATGACCAACAAAAAGTCCTCCTTCTCTGTTCAGAGCCCTTCTTACCATGTCTCAGCCAGGATGCCTTGCTCCCAGGATGCAATACACATCCTCAGGGGGTTGATCCCCCTTAGGGGTTGAGGCTGAGCCATGGAATCTGAGTTTTGGAAGCCTCCTCCCAACCCACCATAGGTCTCAAAGAAACAAAGTTCTGAATCCATCCAGGATCCCAGGTGGGCAAGAATAAGGGCAAAGGGCCCAAGACGAGCTAGGAGGAAGCCTGGCATATCCATAGAACCAAAAGCAAAAGGTTATGGTGTAGAAAGATACAAGTAAGGCTCAAGGATTAGATGATGGGTTGCAGAGATCTTCTCAGCCCTCTTTTAGAATCCCCCACTCTGTTACTGTGTTTCCATGGCCAAGTGACTTTACCTCTCTGAGCTTCAGTTTCAGCCAAAGGAAGATAACAGTCCACTTATCCAAGATAATGTACCCAGCACAGTACCCCGTGAGTAATGGCAATGAATACAGGTGTCTCCTTGCTTTCTCCTCCCAGATGCCTCGGACACCACCCCCTGCTGCTTTGCCTACATCTCCCGCCGACTGCCCTTCACCCACATCCAGGAGTATTTCTACACCAGCAGCAAGTGCTCCATGCCAGCGGTCGTGTGAGTTCTAGACCTGTGGACCCTGGAGGGTTGGAGGGCGGGGGGGGGGGGGGGGGGGGCGTTGAGTAAGGGACACTTTTTATCCCAGAGCCAGTCCCCCCAGGAGCCCTCTAAGAGGGTACCCTATCCACTCCTATCCATCTTCCAGCTGCTCAGGTAGCCATAGTTCCCCCCTCTGTAACTTCAGATCCCCCCACCACCCACTATCACATAGAAAATTAGACAAGCAGTTCCCGGGGCTGTTCTCCCCACTCTGACGGACTGGGTCAGGTCTCTGATCTTTATGAGTATGACTTTCACTGTAATATGACCTACAATTCCCCTGCATGGAGAAAAGATCGACACAATCATCTCTTTCCAGTTAAGAACCCCACATTCCCCCATATCCCACACCCTACTGAATCCACCTATAACCTCAGCAGATCTAAGGAGGAGAGCTCAGGGCCCTAGATACAGCCAAGTGTATTTAAAAGAAAATTATCAATTGGTGAGGAAACAATGACAGGAGATTCTTTTAAATTTGCAAACTAATGCATTTGAAAAAATTAACAGTCTACTACCTAGAAAGTGCCTACACTCTATCAAATGCCTTACTTATATCTAAATTTCAGCACAACAACCCTTACAGGTATGTGTAACTCTCTCCACGTTTTAGATAATGAATCTGAGACCCAGAGAGGTTTGGTGAGTTGCACAGTAGGGACAGAGCCTATTCTTAGAGCCTCCTCTTTCTACTACAGAAAGGTCAACAGCGATAATTGCTTAAGAAATTTAAGATAGAGACTTAAAAAGTGAAAATGGGGGTAATCATGAAGTTTCCTATCTAATGGCAAGGTCTTTTTTTTTTTTAAGATTTGTGGAGAGGGAGAGAAAGAGAAAGAGAAAGAGCACAAGCAGGGGGAATGGCAGGGAGAGGGAGAAGCAGGATCCCCACTAAGCAGGGAGTCCAATGCAGGGCTCAATCCCAGAACCCTGGGATCATGACCTGAGCCAAAGGCAGACGCTTAACTGACAGAGCCACCCAGGCATTCCACAAAGTTTTTTTTTAATCCAAAAATTCCTGGGACACTTGCAAAGCTATAGGTATTCAGAATTGGCTTTCATTCTGGTGAGTCCTTCAAAGGAGAATGGTAATTTTAACTTTTATCTTAACTACTTATTACTTAACTACCCATTTTATCTCTGAAAGTAAGTATTTTACAAAAGAAAAAAAGTCTTATTTGAGTACCTGTTACGGGCAGATAGAGATGAATAAACCACCATCCCTGCCCTATTGGACTCACAGTCTGATACAAGGAAAAGGCAAATACAAAACGACTAGAGCAGGGGCACCTGGGTGGCTCAGTGGATTAAAGCCTCTGCTTTCGGTTCAGGTCATGATCCCAGGGTCCTGGGATCGAACCCCACATTGGGCTCTCTGCTCCGCGGGGAGCCTGCTTTCTCCTCTCTCTCTGCCTGCCTCTCTGCCTACTTGTGATCTCCGTCTGTCAAATAAATAAATAAAATCTTAAAAAAAAAAAAAAACGACTAGAGCAACCCTTACACAAAGAAACATTACAAAAGGAGAGAGGGAGCACATCCAGCCTCAGAGGTGAGGGAACCATTGCTGCAACAGGTGTTCAAGAAAAGCCCAAGGGACCAGGGACATTAGGCCAAGCGAATGCTGCCAGGACTATCCTTTGGTTGAGGCAGTGTTCCCATGTAGAAAAGCAAGGAGGGTCTCGAGTGTCCACACGAGGATGCAAAAGTGTTAGAGCGAGTGAGAGGAGCTGGCACGGGGAAAGCCTAGAAAGTCAGGTTCAGTTAAGAGGCTGTTACGGTTACCCAAGTGAGTGGTATTGAGGCTCAACAGGACCTGAAGGGGAAGGGAAGGAGAGACAGGGTAGGAAACCATCACAGGAGGAGTCAGCAAGCCCTGGCAGGTGAGGAGGTGAGGGAGGTCAGGAACAAGGACGAGAGGGGGTTAAGGGATACTTAGGTTTCTACCCAGACGGCTGGAGAAGTACGGACTCCCCTCTTCCCCAAGTCTCAAGGAAGAGCTGTTGAAAGAGGAGAGAGCCCAAGCACCAGCACAAAAACCCTGCAACGATGTCCAGCAGGGAGCATGAGAAGAGGCTGGAGATAGGACATTCTTTGATAGGAGGAAAGGGTCTCCTGAGACGAGAGTGGCAATCTTTAGCAGAGTCTTGGTGAGTGCTGGCTCCAGAGCTAGTCAGCCTAGGTTAGAATCCCAGCTGTGCCTGTTGGCAGCTGCAGGAGCTCGGAGCCAACAAGCAGCTAACCCCTCTGAGCCTCCATTTCTCCATCTGTGAAATGGAGTCAAAGGGAGAACAAGGAAATGAAACATGAAGTTGGAATATATCTTAGCATACAGCCTGATAAGTGTTAACTTCTCCTCCTCCTTCTCCAAATGTGCTGTTATACACACAGAAGTGACAGGTAAAACTTGAGCGAAAGCAGTTCATTCACTAACTCACTCGATAAACACCTATTAGGCGCCTGCCCTGTGCCAGACCAAGGGCCAGAGACTCGGGAGAAATACACAGAAAAGGGCAGCAATTCTGAGAACACCAGCGCTCAAGGGGCAGGCCAAGGAGGCTGCTCCCAAGAGAACAGGCAGGAAGAGAGGCAGGAGGGAAGTCAGGCACATAGGGGGTCCCCAAAATAGGGGTAGGGAGAGAAGCTTAACCAGGAAGGGTTCCTCAGTCTCACATTCTTCAGGAAGAAATGGAGGCCTGAGAAACCCTCAACCCAGATACTTGCTTCCCGCCCTTTTGATTTCCTGGCCACAGGCTGAGGGGGCCGAGAAGAGAGGATAGCAAGTCTGTAGGATTTCCTGTCTGACTCGTGGCTTGAACAAGGGCAGGGGCTTGGTCTGAAGCTCCCTCGCCAACCCCAAATAAGCAAACTAACACTAGGAGGCATGAGAGCCCAGCATACTCCTGCTCCCTTTCTCTCCTCTGCACACTAGAACGGAAGGAAGAGAGATGGCCAAGAGGCTCAGAGTCTCAGAAAAGGGAAGGTAGCTTCCTGGAGCACAAACACTATCCAGGATAGAACTTTAGAAGAAACCAAGAAAGCCTCATGGTCACCAGACGACATAAGTCTTCACTTTGTCTGAAAACATCTGGGCTGTTAAGGTGCCTGAAAACATCCTAAAGAAGACAAAAGGAGAAAGGTCCAAGTAGACAGGCCTGGCCGCAAAGTAATGTGTTAACGGACAGCACTGCTCTAGGCCTACAGTCTCACCTAGATAGAAAGGGTCTCCCAGCAGACAGGTGGGGCAGGCAGCTGAACTGAGCCCCGCAGGCTTTTATACCTCCAACCTTGCCATCAACACCTGTGGAGATAAGACCTCGACCTCCCAGAGGCCTCCGCATGCCAGCCCGGTAATTGGCAGAAGTGCTTTGACCATGGCTATACCTCGGGGCCACTGACCTCTCTGAGTGCTCATGCCCAGCACCAGGACCTTTGGTGTTATGTTCCTCTGATCCCTCCTAAAGAAGAATCCCACAACATTCCAATACATGCGTGGTATTTTCCAGAAGTCCACAATACTATCTCATTGTGAGTCTCACAAGAACAGTGCAAAGTAGGAATTATTTCTATCTATATTTCAGAGGCAAACAAATAGATTCGGAGGCCCTAAGTGATTTGCCAGGGTGAATCCACGCATGAATAATGAAATCAAGACTCAGGGTCATGTCATCCACACATACACACACTTAGATGTATTCATTTGTTGAGTGTATCCCGGGTGTCTACTGCGTTATCTAGAGCCCAATCGCATGTTTGGTCTTTTTAGCACTTCTTATCTCTCACCTATTCAACCATGACTCCGTTCCTAGAAGACACCTCTTTTTCTCACATCTTGAGCACCTGGCACAGGGTCTGAAATTGAGAAAAAGCTAGTAGTTGACCAGCTCAACCCTGGACTCCTCAGGCTCTGCATGCCCTTACCTCTTCAGGCTGCACGGGTTTGTGTGGGAGTTAAAATACACACAGATCTGCTTTTAGCTTGGAGCCCTACAACCCAACAGAAGAGGAAATATCCTTTCCTTAAAAGCTACAAATCAAGCCATACAGAGCTCCGAGGTTGCCCCATCCCAGTACCATCATCATCGTCCCTTTGTGGCTCAGTCCACCTCATTCCCAAAAATGGCTGTCCGAGTGCTGACCAGGTCTCATCCTTTCCTCTTCTCCCACAGCTTTGTCACCCGGAAGCAACGCCAAGTGTGTGCCAACCCACAGAAGAAATGGGTGCGGGACCACATCAACTCTTTGGAGATGAGTTAGGATGGAGGGCATCTCAACCTGAACTCATGCAAACTTCCCTAGTGCTTCTTGTTCTTGTCCTAACCAGCTTGGGAAACTCCTCCCAAACCCCTACTCCCACTTCCCCCTGGGAGGGCACAGATCCCCTCACCCAGCTATAAAAGCCTCCTCCACCTAAAGCTCCCAAGGGCTCCTGAGGCTCTGCCTTGTGTACCCGAAGCCCCTCGACTAGTTGGTCCTAGCTCTGCAATCAGAAAGGAAGTCAGCCTACCTCGGGAGGCGAAGAAAGGAGGAAAACTGGGCTCCTTCGGTAAAGTCCTGTGGCCACAGCTCCTCTCTCAGCCCCTCGCTGGGAAGCGCTGACTGGCACAATGTGAGAAATCAGCTTCCCATTAAAATTCTCCATGCAGTTACCAAGCTGGCTCCTGGTTTGTTTGCCTCCTCAGGAACCCTCCTTCCTCACAAGCATTAAGTAATTAGCTACATATCGAATTTAACTGTCCTGTCTTTTAAGCGTTCTTTAGCAGACGCTGTGTGTGTGTGTGTGTCTTCAAGTATTTTATTAGGAGTTCAGATCAAATCTTTATAGAATGTTCCCTAGTTTGGATCTGGCTGGTTGTTTTCCTCATAATTCGACTCAGGTTAAACATTTCTGGCGGGGACACCACAGGGTGACACTGTGTTTCTCAGGGCAGCACATCAGGGTATGTATTGGTTTACTGGTGATGTTGAGTCTGATGGCCTGACGGCCCAGGTTTTCTTGCCACAGCGAGCTCACTGCTGTGTGCCAGGCACTAGGCCAGGCATAGGAGGTTGGAGGGGAGAATGAGAGATGAGCCACAAGCCACAATCTTTAACTTCAGGCATATTAAACTTATGATTAATACCGAAAGGAAGCAACTGTTCAAAAGACTGTGGTCACGTTGGGAGTAGGAGTTGGCGGGGGGGGGGGGGGGGGGGGGGGGGGGGCGGGGGGGGGCGGGGGGGGCGGGGGCGGGTGGTGACACCACTGAAGGGGGTGAGACAGGGTGCCTGGGGGAGAAAAGAGACATCAGAGATGAGATAACTTTTAAATGAAGTTTGAAAGATTGGAGAAAGAGTTTAGCAGGTAGGAAAGGCCGGCAGGTAGAGGGCACAGCATATGCAAAAGTAGGAGAGATGGAAGGCAGCTCCTCACCACATAGAGAAGAGCTCAGTCTCTTGCTCCTAAAGAGGGAGATATGTGTATAAACGGGACTTCCCCACTCCTGCCATTTTCCTGATGACTAATCCTAAGAACCACCTGTGCCCTTCCCATGGGCTGATGTGCCTTGCCTTGCCACCGTCCCTCTGGCTCCCAGACAGGCATGACTTTCCCACTTTTCAGATGAAGAAACTGAAGCTCTCAGAGGTCAAGTGACTAGCTCAAGGCCACAGGCTGGAGACTCCAGGGGTGGGACCTGATGGGGGTGGGGCTCAAGAATGGAACCGGAGTCTTCTATTTACCTAGGAGATCTGGTTGCTCAACACTTGGAAGCTTCTACCCACAGAAGTCCCAGCCCCTCACCAGTCCCTCTTGTCCCACAGAGGACAGGTCTCCCCCCGCTGTGGCCCCACACTCCCAACAGCCTTGTATTGCCTGGGTTCCCTGTGGTCCCACCAGGAGAAGAGGAGTATGGCCTACGAAAAATCAGCTGATATCTTTGCTATCTCCAGGTCGATGTTCAAGTACCCATGGCTGGAATACCCAGAAAGGACCAAAGGTGAGGCTGGAATAGACAGGAACAGAGTCAGGGGTGCGGCCTGAAAAGAAAAGCTCCCTGTCTCCTTCTCCCAAGATAGGGGTCTGGTGAGTTCAGCAAATCCACAGGAAGGGTGAGGGCAGGCCACTGGGCACTTGGTGGCTCCCCATGGCCTTCAAGGGAAGCTCCAGGACCCTCAAAGATGGGACATCTGTCTTCCCAGCTTCTGTTCCCACATGTGCACCCTGTTCTCTACCCAACTCCCCACCTCCCAGTCTTTGGAAGAAGTTTTCCCTGTGCCTAAGGCTCTTCCCCCCCATCTATCGGGCTAATCCCCAGGTGGATTAAACTGAGCCTCTGGGGAACCTTCCCTGATCTTCCCAGGCAGGTTAGGGGCCTCATCTGTACCACCTGTGCCTCTAACCTCACATTTGTCTCCCTTTGTTAATCACTAGTAAACAATTCTGTCTCACCAGCTAGATCCATGGTTCTCAAAGTGGGGTCCCAGGACAAGCAGTATCAGTATCTTCCAAATCCCCAGCCCCTACCATAGAGCTACTGACTTTACTCAGAATGAGTGCCAGAAATTGGTTTTAAGAAGCTCTCCAGACTATGGACTCTGAAAAACGATCTGAGAATTTTGAAGGGGTGGGGGGTGGGAGGTTGGGGGCACCAGGTGGTGGGTATTGTAGAGGGCACTGATTGCATGGAGCACTGGGTGTGGTGCAAAAATAATGAATACTGTTATGCTGAAAAAATAAAAAATTAAAAAAAAAAAAAGAAGCTCTCCAGGTGATTCTACAGCACACTCAAGTCTGAGAACCACTGAACAAGACCACTGGTTTTCACCATCAGCTGCACATTAGAATCATCTGGGGAGCTTTCTGAAAGGCCTAGGCTCTATCCCCAGAACATCAGATTCAATTAGTCTGATGTAGGGCCAAGGCAGGTTAAAAGTTCCCCCAAATAATTCTAACATGCACCATTCACTAAATGCTGAATAAATGAATGCCTGAATGGATGATTCTTAGCCCACCATTTGTACCACAGAACTCAGAAAAGTCATGGCTCCTGTTCACCTGCCCTTGTCCTGCTACCAGGTAAGACCTCTAACTTTTGCCCCCCGGGGGAGCTTTGTTGAAGTGGGAGGAGCAGCAAACTGCCCCTTTCCTTTAAGGCCAGGTCACAGAACACTTACACTCATTGCTGGGGCTGCTGCCAATTCCTGTGTGACCTTGGACGAGTCACTTCCCCTCCCTGAGCCGCAGGATCTTCCTCGGTCACAGGTTCCATTTGTGGAGTTGCTATGAGATACTATCTGTAAGGCTCAGGCTATGCAGGCAGTGCTTAAAAAGGAGTCATTTTTATTCATTGACGCAGGGATCCTCATAGATTTGCCAGACAGAATACTGGGTCCCCAACTAAATTTGAAATTTCAGATAAATAATGTTTTTGTATAAATATGTCCCAAATATCGTATCCAATACCTAAAATCTGAATTTACCTGGACATCCTGTTTTTTTTTTTTTAATTTGCTTTGTTTTCACTAAATCTGACAACCCTTCTCATTCTGAGTCTGCACTCCACTTTCTGAAGTCATGGCAGCCACCTGACAACCTTGACTATGAGCTTCTCAATCACCACACTGGAAACCACTGGCTGAAGCCCCTCTTGCTTGTTGCTCAGAGAACTGACTCTGACAAAGGCTGGAGAAGAGACAGGAGTGAATTCTAGCCATATCTGCACAGAGAAAGTCCCCTGAGCCACCCACCGCCCTCCACTACAATCAGAGCTGCAGTTTCACGACCGTTTAAGAGAGGTTAAGGAAATTCTGCTTTTCCAAGTAAACTATTAAGTTCCACGAAGGCAGGGATGATGACTGCCTCCCCAGCACCTAGCACAGGGGTTGGCACTCAGTAGGTACTCCCTAAGTATCTGCTGCACGCCTGAATGAAGGGGCAGTAGCCTGTCTTTCCCCCCTCTTCATTCCACATCTCCCTCACCCTTTGCCTTTTCATCTCCTTGCCCAGATGGCCTTTTCAAAGTGCTTTGAGTTCCTCAAATAGCCAAAGGGTGTGCTCAGATTGGTTTACAGATCAACAAGGGCTCCACAACCTTTTACTCATTTGTTCTATGCAACAAGGGGTACAGAAAGAACAAGGATTATTAGCTCCATTCTGCAGATGAGAAGACTGAGATTTTGGTGGGTGAAGTCACTTGCCCAAGTCACACAATGGATAGGAGGTCTCTGACTCTAGCTGAGATGAGAGACTAAAGGGCGTCCCTCTCACCTAGTCCCGTTTTATCCTGGTCCTTTTCCTGGCTGAGGAATATCCTCTGCCCCTGCTCTGCCATTCCCACCCCCTCAGATGCCAAAGGAAGAGTTTCCCCCCAGTCCAGAGTGCTGGAGGCAGCACCCGAGCAAGCCACATTCAGTGCCTTATTGCTACTTCAAGAAGCCTGAGATCTACACACACTGGCACACTCTGTATGATCAGCGACAGGAACGGGAAGCCCAGAAAATGTTGCGGAAAATGAGAGATCACTCTAGGTGTGCTTTGCCCCTCCCTATTCCCCAGACCCTTCATACCTTCTAGGAAAGAGAGGAAGGAGAAGGAAGGAGTGGGATAAGGGGCGGGACAAATCAGCTTACAGATCCCAGAGAGGAGCCTGGGGTAGGAGGAGGAGCATCTGTCTTCCTCCCATCTCTGAGCTGGGCTGAGGACCAAGGGCAGAGGAAAGTCTGTGAAGTGTGAAGGAGGAAACAAGGGGACCAAGGCTGGCCTATGCAATTTGTCACACAGGCAACTCAAAGAGGGCACGCCCATCCAAAAATTCCATCTCCCTATGAGCAAGCTGACTGTAAAATCTCAGGCAGGATCCAAGCCCTCGGACCCTACTGGGAACTCCCTGAAGTGGCAAAGATTAAAGGTCAGGGACCACAGTGGGAGGGAGAATGGGGAGACTCCCTTTCTGTGGGTGCCCTTACCTTGGGCTCACATTATCCTTCAGCCCTCAGTCCCTGCCTACAAAATGGAGGGAGGAAAGGAAAAGGGATTGGATGAGCTCCTCTCCGTTTGAAGTTCTGCAACTACATTAATCCCTTTCTTCCTCTCTCCTGGCTCCCTTGGGTGGGCAGGAACTCACAAAAAGCCTGGAATCTCCCAGAGAGCAGGAGCAGTTCTATGCAGCACAGGTGAGAAGTGGCAAGGGTGGTGGAACATGGCCACAGGTAGGAGTTGGTTGAGCTGGGAAGTAGAAAGATGCTTAGGGGGGGCGGGTGGGGAGACAGTATTCTAAGACAAAACTCCAGCCGTGTCCAGAGGATGTAACTGATGGGGGTGGTGTCTGAGCTCTCTTCCCTTTCTTCCACCCCTGTTCTTGCAGGCTCTGGGACGCCTGGGCGTCAGTGACAAGCTTGTCATGGAGGCACTATGGCAGGTGGTGAGTCTGGGGCTGCATGGAGCACATGAGAGGAGGAAACAGGGTCTGAGGTATGCTGAGCCTGGGCACAGGGGCACAGACAAGGCTCACCAGGGTGCAAGGATGCTGGGTCAGCTACAGTGAGGAGAGAGCTGCCTGTGGAAAGCGTGCCCCATCTCATGCCCTTGGCTTCCTTGAAGGGCAGCTTGGTGGGGCTAGGGGAATCTGCAGGTCCCCTCTGTCTAACAGAAAAGACCCTCAATTAAAAAGGAGAAAAGAACTGGGACTGAGTTCATTCTCTACCTTAACCGAATCAATGCCCTGTGCTTATAGGCCAATTTATAATGGGGAACATGCGTTTTTATCCATATTCTCATTTAAATATTACAGATTAGGAAAAGGCAGAGGTATCTGCATTTTTTCTAATGATAAAATGGAAACTCTGAAATTGAGCCAAGTGACTTGCCCAAGGTCACGTGGCTACTAGAGACGAGATAGGGATCTGAACAGAAGTCTTACTCCCGAGTTGTTTTCCTTCCATTGCATCATCCTGCCTACTGTCCTGTGTTTGAGCATAGACAGGTCACTCTCTAGACCTCGGTTTCCTCACTGGTAAATGAAAAGTTAAGCTGAGATGATTCTTAATGCTCTGACATTCCATCACCATACGGCATATCTCCACTACCTGCCTCTTAAATCAGGCCCATACTGGTCCAGAGAAAGTGAAGTATGAGGCCTGTCGAAGCCTGGCCATGCTGGGTGAGTATGTCCCCTCTCTGGGAGGGGAGTGGGGGAAAGTGAAAAAGGAAGCAGTGTAGCCCCTTTCCCCTTTGGGTAAGGATACCCACTTCTACCTAGCATTTGGCAGGATCTGGGAACTCGCCTCAGTACTGTGGGCAGAGAGAGGAAAGTGGGGTGAAAGGGAAAGAGATTAGGAGGGAGGGGTTGGACCCTAGAACTGCAGCCACGCTCAGCCAGTTTCACTAGTGTCCTGGGAGAACAGGCAACACCTCAGGATCCAGTACACAGAACTTCTGTCTTTAGGGCACAGTGGAGTCAAATGGATCCTGGCAGAGAGGAATATCCCTGAGGCTCTGCCCTGACCTGAGGACCCTCCCTTGTCCAGGTTGCCTGCAGCAGCACGTGATCCAGGTTCTCATCACACAGCTGAAGGGAAAAAATGAGGGGCGAATGATGGATTCTCTGACAGGGCTACGAGCGGCTCTGAACTCCTGGGCTGCTGTCCCCAAAGACAAGGTGATTGGGAGGAGAGTCAGTAACTAGGGCAGGTAGGACAAGGTAATTGATGGTGCTGGCTGCATTAGGTCAGGGAGAAGGTAACCTAGCTCCTAGCCTTGATGGGAGAAGACACTGTCCTTGTGGAGTTCCCTGTGGAACAGCTTCCCTGAATAGAAGCACTGGCATGGCCACGGAGGAGTCACACAACCCCTGAGAAGCCGGCTTTCGGAGCCGCAGTTCATTCATTTCCAAAATGGAGAGAGTCACACTCATCATGATGAGCAGTGAGTAATATACAGAACTGCTAAATCACTAAATTGAAACTGAATACTGTATATTAACTGTATATTAACTATACTATACTAATACAACTATACTATACGAATACAACACTATGTTAACTATTTTTCAACTCAAGAACATTTAACAAATGAAATGGATAGTAATTATAGCATTGTTGAGGAGATTAAATGAGATAATGTACGTAAAGCCCCTCGTTCAATGCCTGTGCTTTTTAAATGGTAACCATTATCATCCTTAAAATAACCTACTAAAGAAAAAATCTCTCTCAAGAGGGGAAAGGGAGGGGTGCCTGGGTGGCTCAGTGGGTTAAAGCCTCTGCCTTCCACTCAGGTCATGATCCCAGGGTCCTAGGATCGAGCCCCACATCAGACTCCCTGCTCAGCGGGGAGCCTGCTTCCCCTCTCTCTCTGCCTGCCTCTCTGCCTACTTGTGATCTCTGTCTGTCAAATAAATAAATAAAATCTTTAAAAAAAAAAAAGGGGGGGGAAGGGATCAAGAGAGTCTGCGACACTACTCAGATTTTTTCCCCTTTAGGGTCCCCTTACTTGGACCCCATCACTGCTCCATGTGAAATAGAAGTCCTCATTCATCCATTTACTCAACAAATATGTATTAAACAGCTGTCACATGCCAGGCACTGTCCCAGACCCTTAAGATACACCAGGGAACCCAAAAGACTAAGATCCCCTGCTCTTGTGGAGTTTACTTTCCTGTTGGGGAGACATATAATAACCAGAAAACTTAATTATATGGTATGTTAGAGATGACAGGTACAGTGGAAAAATTAGGTAGCAGGGTGAGGATGATCAGGAATGCCAAATGGGGATGGGACTAGGCTGCAGTTTTGTTTTTTTTTTAAAGATTCCATCTATCCATCTGACAGACAGAAATCACAAGCAGGCAGAGAGGCAGGCAGAGAGAGAGAGGGAGAAGCAGGCTTCCCGCTGAGGAGAGAGCCCGATGCGGGGCTCGATCCCAGGACCCCGGGATCACGACCCGAGCCGAAGGCAGAGGCTTTAACCCACCGAGCCACCCAGGCGCCCCTGCAGTTTTAAACACAGAAGGGAGGGAAGGCTTGAGCAAAGACATGAAAAAGGTGAAGGTGTTAGCCTTGCAGATATCTGAGAGAAGGGATTCCCGGCAGAAGGGCCAATCAGTGTAAAGGCTCTAAGGCAGGAGCATGCAGGCCAGTGTGGCTGCAGTGGAGTGGAAATAGAGAAAGTAGTAGAAAATGAAGGAAGGTCAAAGTAGTTAACAGGAGACTCAATCTAGATTGACTAAGATCTACTAGACTAGATCATTACTATATCATTGCTTTCTGGATGACTTCAAGTACCTGGACTTGAAGTACTGCATGAAGTAAGGAGCAAAGCAGTGACATAATCTAACTTATATTTCAAAAGGTTTCCTTTGCTGAGAAAAGATGGGAGGTGGGGGTTAAGGGCATCAGGTAGAAGCAGAAAGACCAATTAGGGGCTACTGAAGCAATCCTGGGGAGATATAATGGTGGCATGGACCACGGTGGTTGCAGTGGGATTAGTAAAACTCTTGACAGGTTGAAGCCACTACAAAAGACAATGAGGAAAGAAGGATGAAGCCAACTAAGATGTTCTTGAAAGCAGAACAGGTTTGGAGGTAATAGCAGAAGTCCAGGCTTGGACAAGTTATGTTTGAGACATCTACTGGACCTCCAAGGGAGACAGCAGGTAGAGTTGTATGGACAATTTCGAGTTTATAAGTCTGAACCAGAGAAAGGAATTTATGAGTTGTTGGCATATACACAGCATTTTAAAATCATTCAATTAGATGAGATCACTAAGGACCAAGTATGAAGTCTTGGGGCATCGAATATTAAGAGCTCAAGGAGACGGTTGTTAGAAGCAGACTGGTATGTGTCAGGGATACAATGAAGAGGGTCTGAGCAGAAAGAAGAGAAAGGCAGACATATTCTTTCTTCAGTGCTGTGTCCCAGTGGCACAGCTGCATGAATCAAGATTGTACCCCTTCACTACAGTTGCCCTAAAGATACAGCTAGAATTGATACTGGTAAGCCCTTGTCTGAAACAGAGAGAAGGGATATACCCAGTTAAGAAATTGAAAAGAATAAAACTGAGACTTAAGAAATAATTTATACTGGGGGGACCTGGGTAGCTCAGTGGGTTAAAGCCTCTGCCTTCAGCTCGGGTTATGGTCTTGGGGTCCTGGGATCGAGCCCCGCATTGGGCTCTCTGTTCAGCAGGGAGCCTGCTTCCCCCTCTCTCTCTGCCTGCCTCTCTGCCTACTTGTGATCTCTCTCTGTCAAATGGATAAATAAAATCTTTTTAAAAAAATAAAAAAATAATGACAGCTGACCATTAGGTAGGAAGACAACCCAAGAGTATGGAATTCTGAAAATCAAGTGAAGAACATATGTCAAGGAAAGGAATCAAATCAACCACTTCAAATAATGTAAGGACTAAGAACTGACGCATAGATTAACAGTGCAGGAATCCTTGATTATCTTAACAATTTTGGTGGGGTCATGGGGTTGTAGGTCTGACAGGAGGAGTTTAAGAGTGAACAGGAGGAAAGAAATTAGAGATGGCAAGGATGGACAACTTTTCAAGTTTTGCTGGCAAGGGGTGTAGCTGGCACCAGGGGTGGATTTTAGGGGAAAAAAAAAGAAAAATAATGGCATGTTTCTATGGTCCAGTAATTTAAAAAATGATAACTTTGAAGAAAGAGTTGTGATTAGGTGAGAAGAGATAAGCCCTAACATACAAGTGGAAAGACTGACTTTAGACAGACGGTCAGAGTCTGTAGTCATAAGTGGAGGGAAGAACTATATATGGGTGCAGGTGTTGGACAAAAATGGTAGTCGGTGCCTCTGGAACTTCTCTTCCAGTTGCTTGTATTTGCTCAGTGAAGCAGGAAGCAAGATCATCAGCTGAGAGTTAAGAATGGAGGAGGAATTAAGTGTTGGAGGTTCCAGAGGACAGGGTGTGAATCAGGAGGGTGGGAAAAAGAATTGCCCAGGGAATAACAGTATGGTTACTAGTAGCACTAAGAGTCTACATGCGGTTTCTGTTCACACACTTAAAGCAAGATCAGTTATCAGGACTGTGTGCTTTTCTCCAGGAAGTGCAGGCACAGAGTAAGTGGAGGGTTGACTACAATGAAGCAAGAGGAGGTAAAGGAGTGAGGCAAGCAGGTGATCACGGAGTTTAAGCTGGGTAGAGAAGGAAGAAAATGAGGAGCAATGAAAAGGTGCTCCGTGGACTCTTAATCCTTGCAGAGTCCAACAATTAATGGCGACGGCAGGTGAGTTGGAAAGATAGGAGGTGATGGTTAGAGAGTGGGGTCCATGAAATGGAGATCATGGAGAAGTCACAGTCACGGATAATGATAAAAACCTGTGAAAACTAATGGCTGACATAGAATGGAGGACAAGAACAAGACTAATGGAGAACAGGAGTAGGATCAATGACGTGTATTTTTTTTTAAGATTTTATTTATTTATTTGACAGACAGAGATCACAAGTAGACAGAGAGGCAGGCAGAGAGAGAGGAGGAAGCAGGCTGCCCGCTGAGCAGAGAGCCCGATGTGGGGCTCGATCCCAGGACCCTGGGACCATGACCTGAGCTGAAGGCAGAGGCTTAACCCACTGAGCCACCCATGCGCCCAGTGACGTGTATTTTTTTAAATGTCAGGAATTAAGGCAGCAGAAGTGTTGAGGAGAGCGACACTCATCCATCCACAAGATAAAGTCCTAGAGAAACGAGGGGATACGCCCTAGGAGCAAGTGGCGGGCAGCACAAATAAGGGGAAGTGGGTGAAATAACCTGAGGACATGAGGAGGAGGGACTGTGCTCTGAAGGCGGCAGTGAATGGCCCTCTTAACAAAGGCCGGCTGAAAACATAGTCCCCCTGCCCATTTCACTCCTTGTCTGCCTCAGAGAACTCAAGTCGGGGATGAAGAGAAGTTGGTACCTGTGTTGCAGATGCTGATAAGTCAGTCATCGAACGAAGCAGCTGTGGAGGCGGCCCTGTGCTTGGGTTTCCTAAGGCCCTGCAGCAGCACAGCCCAGGAGTTCTTGCTGCACTGCCTGAGCCAAGGGTCTAAAACGCAGCAGATGAAGGTGTGAGGGGCAGGAGGCTGGGCTCCCTGGGGAGCGCGGGGGAACCAGAGGCTGGTGCTGACTTTGGTACAGCCTGGACCTCGTCCTACTCAACCAGAGAAATGAAGCTTCAGTGGGGGGCATTTGTGGGGCCCTCTGTGTGTCTGTGAATATGTATATGCACGAGTATGGGGTCACACAGACGTAGGTGTACATGTGTCTGTATATATTTAATTTGTATCAGTATTCATTTATAAATGTGCACGTATGTGCATACATGAACTTATTTTCTCACTCAAAAGGCAAAGAGGGAGGAGAATGGACCCCATCTGTTCCCCATGAGTTTTAGGCTCAGCCCTCAAGCTTCCCTGGCTGTCCAGATACCTCTTGGCCCTGTACACCCCAACCTACATTGCCTGCCCCCCACAGGCACTCAGGATGCTGGTCAAGATGATGCACGTACACACGGCCACAGTCACCAGGGCCATCCTAGACCAGCTGTGCTATTCTCCTGTCCTCGAGGTAAGCTCTCAGACTGCCGAGGACCCTTTCTTCTCCAGCACTAGCACGGGGTGAGGGATGAGGAAGAGAGTCTATCCTTCCACCTACCCTCAGCACCGCTTTGAAGCCACCCAGATGCTCCAGACCGTTGGGCTGGAAAAGATCCAGGCGCAAGGGCTGGAGGGATTCACATTTAACCTGCTCTGGAGGAAGACGTATAATGAACCTTTCCTTGTAAGTGAGACCAAAGTTCCCAAACCCAGACAGCCCAAACCCGCCTCCTTTCCCTTCTCTGAAGACCTCTGCTGGCTTGGCTCCCACCACACTGCCCCACAAAGTATCATATTCATTCTAAGGCACTAATGCACTCCCTGTTCCCATTCCCCTAATGGGGCCCATGTTTTCAAGCCACCTTGCCTTTGCTCAGGCAGTTCTCTCAGTGAAAAGTGCCAAGTCATCCCTCCCTCCCTCTGAGGTGAAAAACTGCCTCGTGCTATTTATTCACTCCTCCCTCCGCCTCCTGCCTGTCACAGTAACATAGCTCCCGCAAGGCTCCCGCAAGGCCAGTCCAAACGCCTCCTATGGGAACCTTTCCCAAACCACCTCCAAAAGAATGAACCCTGCCTTCCGCTGTGCTCCTTTGCTTTCATCTTTATTGTACCTTGTTACAGAACCAGCCACAGAACTTCTAAAGACATTTTTCTGAAATGTACATCAGATTGTGTCTCACCTCTGCATGATACTTTTCAGTAATTCCCCAATGCCCTCAGGAAGGCTTACATTGCCCTTCAAGGCCTGCTTCCCTCTCTAGCTTCATCTCTCCCCACTCCTGCTCAGGGCCACGTACCAGTTAAGCTTAAAATGATCCTGTCCTCATTTATACCTGTTATCCCAGTATAATACCTGAGTGCCCCACTTTGAAGAGTCTCAGTGTGGTCACCTAGCCAAACAAATATTTTCTGTTCCCTAACCTCTGTGTGCTCTCTCCTGCCTCTTAAGCTTTGGTACATGCCCTCCACTCTGCCCAAAAACCACTCTGCTCCCAGCCCTCTGCTGGTTAACTGTCTTTCACCCTCCAGGATTCAGCTGAGGCATCACTTCTTCCAGCAAATCTTGCTGGTACCCAGACTGATATCTCTTATGTTCACTCTATAGTTAGTTCAGTTGTAAGACGACAATAGTGTGACTGCCTACTCACTGGTCTGCTTCCCCTACCTGATGAGTTCAAGGCAAGAACCACATGCAGCACAAGGTCAACATTCGGTAAAGCTTTGTGAGCACTTGAAGGTACACTCCCGCATTCCTTTTCTCTGTTGTCCCACCTTAATCCTCCTTCAGGCTATGAGGCAGGCTGTGGCTGAAATTGTGGAAGAGCTCAAGATGAAGCCTACAATGATGAATTTGGTGGAGGCGTGAGTGGCTTGGGCTGGGAGCTGCCGGAGCCAAATCCTAGGCTCTGGAAAAGGGTCAGAGAGAGCTGAAAATCTGATCCTAATTCTTATTTCTCACTTGCCCATGCCCCTGGCCAACTCACTCGTTGAGCCCTGGGATTTTCTTTGTCTGTAAAAAGGGGCTGATAATACCTACCACTCAGGGTTCCTATAAAATACGAGGATGTGAAAGGGATCTGTAAAAGGTAGAGTTCTGGACAGATGTGAGTTCTAATTGTCATTCAGTGCCTCCTGGCAAATTGCAGTTCCTGCCTTTCCCTTCTTAGCTCCCTTCCTGACCCAAGTAACAAGAAGGAGCAATTAATAAAATTAGCACCACTCATTGGCCTTAGGCCTGACTCATTCTGGGCTTCGAGAAGGAACAACCAGCCCTCCTCCCCTCCCCTCTAATTGGAAAACACACTTATTCCCTTCTACACAGGCAACTGATGAACTCAAATGCCACTGCACGCCAGGAGGCAGTCATCTCTTTGGTAAGGACAGCCCTGCTCCTCTGACCACATGTGTTGATGGCAGGGGAGCAGGCACGGGAGCACAATTACTCGGGGGCAGAAAGGGCTATAAAGTTTGGGGAGGTTTGCTTATTTTAGAAATCCAGCCCTACCAGGAATTCAGGAGTAACCTCTTTTTCAGGACAAGAGGTAGGTGGAATAAAGGACAGGAGATGGGTATGAGAGGCGTTGCTTAGATAGTCTTGATTCTTCCTGGTGAACAGTATGCACTGGAACCCAATGCAGTGGCCGCAAAAGGGGAAGAATGGGGTACCCCGGCTGGGGAGCCATAGTGCCCCTTCTCTCCAGGCCACAGGGTCATCAGAGGGGACTAGAATGGAAAAGAGCACTGATGGGGCATGTTCCTAGGCTGCCTAGTTACTCTCATTCGCCTCTGCCAGGGCGTCCTGGGGATCCACAGCCCACAAGTGTACCACTTGCTCCTGGACATGCTAGACACAGAAAAGAGCCAGGCTGTGAAGAAAAGTGTAAGGCATTCCCGCCCACCTCTTCTGCTTCTCTACCCCTCCTCTAAAGGCCTCTCCCACCCATCCTCACCACTTGTTGTCTGTCAGGAGGGAGGAAAGGGGAATGAGCCTCACACTAACCCTTGACTTCATTCCTTGGGGACAGAGTGGCCTGTGGCCAGAGCACCCCCCCCCCCCCGAGGTGCCCCCTCCGCTCCCAAACTTGGCCTGAAGTGAGCCAGCCACAGGACCTTTGTTTCAATGCAGCTTCAAGAAACATTAACTCTCTTGGCCTCAATTGATCCCTGGATCCAAAACAAGCTGAAGAACAAGATTCTCTGTGAATATGAGGCACTTAAGACTAGTGAGGAGGAAGGGCCTACGAGGTTTCGGAAAGAGCCTGAGAACCCAGAAGAGTTAACTATCCAAGACTTCCGACTTGCACAGCTGAACCCCTTGTTTATTGCGAAGTCCAGAGCCACACCAGACCAACAGAAAAAGTTGAGTGCCCAGAAAGGCTCTGCCTTCCCACCCTGTTTCTCTAAACCAAAACACAGGGCACCAGCCACAGGGCCCTGGGTACCAAGGATAAGGAAGCAGCTCCGGATCCTTGCTAAAACCTCCCAATAGGTCAGTTCTTCGGACCAAGTCCCCACTCTCTCCCCAAGGATGCTTCTCAGGCTCCCTTGAGAAAACAATCTATACCTATCTTGCATGAATAAATGAGTGTCACTCTACCTATTACTGCTGGTCCTTGTCAGGGGCTGCACAGAAACTCAGGTCTCCTCTCTCCTGGTTGAGTATTAATTCACTCAGCCACATGTCCTTTTCACAAAGGGAAAGAGACAGAGCTGCTCCAGTAGCCAACCTGCCTCCCTAAATCAAGCCCTTGTTTATGCCCAGAATTTAATGAGCCTCTGCCCAGAGTGGGCTATAGAAGGAAAAGTAGGAGAAAATCCTGGAAAGCTTAGCTCTTGGACCATTTCCTCCTAACTTGCCGCCCCTCTCCACTACTTCCCAGTGGTCAGGAGGTAACGAGGCTATACTCAAGACCAACCATCTCGGTCTCGTCACCACCTGCTTTCTGCCTCCCTCAGGACCATGCTGAGACAGGCCCTATTTACTCTCTAAAACTTCTTGTTTCTCCCATGTTTGTTCTAAAGTCCTGTTTCCCTTTGCCAGTAGGACCTGGTACACCAATCCCAACAATCTACATCCTCCATCAAAAAGAAAAAACCCAGACTTTGTGGAGTCAGGAAAATCTGATGTCTAAATCCCAGGACCCTGAGACCATGACCATCACTTTTTTGAACTTTGACTTTGGACAAGTTAATCTTTGTTTCCTCACCTATAATAAGATGAGAATAATGCATACTACTTCAGAGAGCTCCTCTGAGGAGTAAACAATAACAAATCCTAAGAGTGCCTAGTATCACACAGTAAGTACTCAAATGTGAGGTGCTTTTCTCTTTTCTTCAGTGTTGTCATGTGACCCTGTGACCACCAGAGGTTAAAAACGTCCTGCCAGCCCTATTAATTCCCCCAATCTGATTGAAGTGATCTACGGTGAGGTCAACTTCTTCTGATTAAGCAGAGAAAAGGCAAAGTAAAATGGATGCACCTTTCCATTTCCTCACACTCCAGGTTCTAGAGTGGTCCAGTTATCTGAATTCAACACAGATAACAAAGTGACAGTGACACAGAGTGTCACTCTGATGTTATCTCCCTACCTATCCCACCACTTTCAGATGCATGTTTTGCCTCAGAGAGTTCTAAGTAAAAACCGGAAGAGTAGTTTCACTATCCTGGATTATATGCAACACTAGTTGCCTCCACTAGTGTGGCACAAAGACCAAAAATGGCAAAAATGATCCTCCTCTCTTGCCCACTCTGTACCTTTGGGCCAATGAGCAATCTAACCGCAATTTCCCTGGGCCTTAACAGCCTATGGGTACAAACAAAGACTTACTACCTAATTTAGGCTCTCAACTCCGGCAAAATCCTGCCCACAGACCTCCAACCTCTGCTGCGCCTCCTCCATATTTCTAGCTCTCTAGAGAATTGTCCTTTTTAAAAAGATTTTATTTGATGGAGAGAGAGATCACAAGTAGGCAGAGAGGCAGGCGGGGGGTGGGGGAAGCAGGCTCCCCGCTGAGCAGAGAGCCCGATGCGGGGCTCGATCCCAGGACCCTGAGACCATGACCTGAGCTGAAGGCAGAGGCTTATTAACCCACTAAGCCACCCAGGCGCCCCTAGAGGATGGTCTTACTACTTGACCAGGTAGCAGTCTCTGCTCAACA
This sequence comes from Lutra lutra, assembly GCF_902655055.1. Taxonomy (NCBI): domain Eukaryota; kingdom Metazoa; phylum Chordata; class Mammalia; order Carnivora; family Mustelidae; genus Lutra; species Lutra lutra. Next base: position 37,725,480 of record NC_062293.1, read on the forward strand.
CCTCAATCCTAATCTCACCAATCCTCATCAGAAGATTTAAGACAGCACTGACATAAAGCTCTGCAGAGAGCACCCACCATCCAGTACACCAGCAATGGACTAGAGCATTCCCAGTACCAAAGCCACGGAGATGCAACACCCTGACAAACATGCTTCATTAATCCAAGCTGTGGCCAGTTTCTCTCTGAAGCCTGAAATGCCCACTTCTTTCAGCCAACAGGGTCTGTTGGTATTGCTCTTTGGACACCATCCAAAATACGTAAGTTCCCCACCACCTTCTTGCTAATGAAACCTCTGAATGCACCCTCTGATGGCAGCAGAAACGATGACAACAAAAGCCATATACACCCTCCTCCTCTTCCAACATTCTCATCCATGTCCATGCTATAAGTGAAATCTGGCTCTCTCCCTTGAACTAGCCTCTTCCCAAAGTCTTAGGTGTTGTTCATCCTCCTCCATTCCTTTCAATGTCACCATTGTCCTGCACCTTCACATAAAAAATCACTGCTTCTGAGGGTCTTGGCTCTCCAGTTATCCCACCCTCTGGTCCACTTCTCTATTTTCTTTCATTCATCACCTGAACCTTAGTCTTGCTTTCACCATCATGGTAACAACCATCTACCACCCCATCTCCTCAGTTCTTGATCTCAACTACAAAGGTTTCTCCTTTCCATTCACTTCAGCCACCCACTTCCATGGCCACATATAGCTCCTAACATCCCTGAGAATTACTTCATCCTGAACATCTACTTTAGGACCCAAAGCTATCTATCCAGCCTTTTTATCCCCAGTGCCAGTTCTTTGAATCTCATCAATAACACTAGACTCTTGACATCGCTACATTCTTCATTAACTTTTTTTTTTCCTACTCAGCCTGGACTTCATCCATCAACCACTATCCTCACTCTTCTCATTCTCTACTAAGTATGAGACTAATTTGAAATTTTTACTAATATCTGACTAGCAAAATCCCTAACTCTATGGAAAGCGCTCAGGGATTTATTTTTATTTATTTATTTATTTATTTATTTATTTATTTATTTAATTCTCAGGCCTAACAGATTTCACTGTCTTAGAGTGGAACCCAGCATCCTTGTGTTTTCAAAAACCTTCTCACTAATTCCAGTATACAGCTTGGATGGTGAAGCAGTAGTCTATAGACAGTCTTACTATAATTATATCCCCTCGGTACTTTACCATTTATATATTAGTGGCTCTCATTAATCTCAAATCTGTATCTCTAACAGATTCATTTAGTCAATATTCGAGTACCTATTCTGAGCCGAACACTGTTCTAGGCAGTAGGGTAGAACAGTGAAAAACAGGTAAGTTTCCCTACTTTCCTAGAGATTATATTCTAATGGAGAAAAGAGAAACTGGCAACCACAAAAAGGTCACCTCAAATAGTGGTAGATACTGTGATGACATTTTAAGAGGAGATAAGAGAGTCACCAGAGAGAGGCAGTGTTTTAAATAGGAAGGCCAGAGACGGGAGGTGGAATCTGACCCAAAATTACAGTGAAAAGTAGTCGGCCATGTGAATATTTGAGGAAGGAGAATCCTAGACAAGCCTAAGCAAAAAAAAAGTGGTAAAAAAAAGTGAATGAAAGGCACAACACAGTCATTCACATCTTTAGAGTATCATTTGGCTGCTATGTAAAAACAGACTTTAGAGGAACAAGATTGTGTCGTGGGGACCTATTTTTTTTTTTTAAAGATTTTATTTATTTATTTGACAGAGAGATCACAAGTAGGCAGAGAGGCAGGCAGAGAGAAAGGAAGGGAAGCAGGGTCCCCGCTGAGCAGAGAGCCCGATGTGGGGCTCGATCCCAGGACCCTGGGATCATGACCTGAGCCGAAGGCAGCGGCTTTAACCCACTGAGCCACCCAGGCGCCTCGTGGGGACCTATTAATGGGCTTTGCAACTATACAGAAGAAAGATAATTACAGTTCGTATCAGGATTGTAACCAAAAATATAAAGATGGTTTTGGGATATACTTTGGAGATAAAATTTAAAAGAGCTGCAGGTAGGACTAATGAAAGAGAAATGAAGTGTAAACTCTAAAGGTTTCTGTCTGGTCTGGGAGGACAGTGAAGACATTTACTGAGATGAGGAAGCCTAGGAAAAGAGAAACGGATCTGGAGAGGGAGATCAAAAGTTTTGTTTAGTCCCAGCAGAGTGACCAAAAGAATAAAAAAAAAATGTTCAATACATACTAATGAAAAGGTAAACTAGAGGAGCACCTGGGTGGCTCAGCTGGTTAAGTGTCCGGCACCAGCTCAGGTTATAATCCTGGAGTCCTGGGATGAAGCCACATGTCCAGCTCCCTGCTCAAGGGGAGTCTGCTTCTCCCTCTGACCCCACCCCCTACTTAAGCACACACATGCCCTCTCTCTCTCATACTCTCTCAAATAAATAACATCTTTTTCCTTTAAGATTTTATTTATTTATTGGACAGAGAGAAAGAGATAACAAGTAGGCAGAGAGGCAGGCAGAGAGAGGAGGAAGCAGGCTCCCAGCTGAGCAGAGAGCCCGATACGGGGCTCGGTATCAGGACCCTGAGATCATGACCTGGCTTTAACCCACTGAGCCACCCAGGTACCCCCTCAAATAAATAAAATCTTTAAAAAAAAACCAGACTAGGTCAAGTAGGAAGGTGAATATAATCCAGAGTTAAGGGCAGAGGTCAAGGTTACAGACTTAAATTTGGCAGTCATCACTGTATGAGATGGTATTTAAAGCCACAGTCTGAATGAGTTCCTCCAGGATAAAAATGGGTATAAACAAAAGACAAAGGTGATCAGAACAAGCCCTAAGAAACTTCCAACATGTGAAGGTCAAATAGGGAAACCATCAAAGGAGAAAATAGTAAAGGAAAAAATCAGGGTGCATCATGTTGAATGCCATTTTCTAAGATGCAGATTTGCACACCCAGCTGCCTACTGACATCACTCCCCTCATTCATTCCCAAACCTGTTCCTTCTCCCAGTATCTATTTAAGGGAGCAGCACATCTACCAATTACCAGACCAGAAACCTGACTTCTCTCCCCACAATTTCTGACATCCAGCCAAATCCTGTCAAATGTCCCTCCCTCATTTCTCAAATCAAATTAGTTCTCTCCTCCTTGTCCAGTCTTTGAGCTCAGACCAGGATCTCGCTCACCTGGATTACCATTCTGTCTCCAGTCCAGCGTCTCCACAGGCAGCCATAGGAATCCTTTAGTTGACACCACTCAGGTCAGGCCACGCCCCTGGTTAAAATCTTTTAGTGACTCCCTATTTGGAGGCAGGGGAAAAATGAAATGGAAGGACCTTCTCACCAAGCTTGCTTACCTCTCCAGTCTTACCTTTTGCAGGCCCCTCCCTGAACTCCTCCTCCTAATCACAAACACTATATACAATTCCCAAACACAGGGCTTGTTCTTCACTCTCTTACCTCCTGACTGACTTGCTCATATCGTTTTCTGCTGGGAACACCATTTCCTCACCTAGCCTTCGTACTTGGCCAATTACCACTCTTACCTCAAGACTTAGCAAGCCTTCTTGACCCCAACTGACTAGATTGTGTTCTACCAATCAGCCTTCAAAGCACCTTGTACTTATTCTTACTAGAGTATTGTCAGTCCTTATACTGTCTGTCTGCTTGATGGGCAACATTTCCAGCATCTTGTACAATGCCTCACCCTTGGTAAGGATGGAGAGAGTTCTTTAACATACCGTGCACACTGGTGTCTGGACCCTGGCTTGTCAAATCCTTACTCTTCCTAACTTGCCCTTAGACTTCACATTCCTAGCATCTAGAACACTGCCTAAATAAATGGTTCACAACTGTAAACTGCAATTAAACCAACTGTGTCAAAACCAACTGGTAAGCTTGATATAGATTCCTAGGCCTAGCTGCCCACACTTAACAAGTTCTGATGAATTAGACCTAGGGTGAGGCCTAGGAATCTCTAATTTTGAAAACCTCCTCAGGTAATTCTGACATGCACTCATTCTTGCAAACTACTATTCTAAACAGAGTAGGAGCTCAGTATTGTTGAAAGTAACATTTTCAGTTCATGAAACAATGCATTGCTTAATTCTTTAGGGTTAGAGTCTGTTGTAACTGAATCCTGAGTGTGACAGAACAATGCACTAATGTACAAAAGTCCACAAAACAAGCAGCCTTTATTGCAGTAATACAAAACACTTTCCATTTTGGCAATATTTTACAACGCACTTAGCTTCAAGGGTTGGAAAGGAGGTTGGAAACTAAATGGGGAAATTTTAATGGACATTTCTAAAAGAAAAACTGTCCCAGCCCTCCCACCCAAATAAAAATCCAAATGTCACTTAATTTCACTACCCAAGAAGAGGCCACGAGGAAAGCAGCAGGCAAAACTCTGGCAATTTCACTATGGATCATGTCAGAGACAAAGGAACATTCAAAACAGTCATCAGTATGGTCGGTTGCGCTGATCATTTCTGTAGTCGTTTCTAGGAATGAAAAATAAAGAGCCAGACTAAATTCTAATTTTGTACCACGGGGGCGCATCATACATTTCCTCAGGGTGCTGGTAACTGGTGTCAATTTGTCAATTTCTGTAACAATGACACCATACCTAATTTATTTCTCTACTCTTAGAAGGTGCTTAATAAATGTCTAATTTATCAGCTTTAAGACCCACAGAATTCCTAGAAGTTTTTTGCTATCATTCTCTTAAAAACTTCCCTTCTAGAATAAGGATTCCAAAGCACTGTGGTGTTTCAGGAGGTCAGAGACTGTGCCAATTCCAACTCTCTAAACAGAAGAGTGACATAACAGAATTAGGCAAGCAAACAATTTAATGTAAGAATTCTGGGTCTGCCACTTACTGTGTGACCTTGGAAAAGTTACTCAGTGTTTCTTATTCCATAAAATGGGAAATACATCTACAAGAAGAACTAGAACTAAACTAGAACTAAAGAATACAGACACTTCAGGCGCCTGGGTGGCTCAGTGGGTTAAAGCCTCTGCCTTCGGCTCAGGTCATGATCCCAAGGTCTTGGGATTGAGCCCCGCATTGGGCTCTCTGTTCAGCAGGGAGCCTGCTTCCTTCTCTCTCTCTGCCTGCCTCTCTGCCTACTTGGGCTCTCTGTCTGTCAAATAAATAAGTAAAATCTTTATTTAAAAAAAAAAAAAAAATCCTCATTCCTTTAAAAAAAAAAAAAGAATACAGACACTTCAACAGGATTTGCCGAACGGTAAGAAGTGTTTAAAAGGTAATAATTACTAATAGTTAATTACAGAGTGCTTACCATGGGCCAGGAACTGTCATAGCATAGTAATCTAATACAACTCCATGAAGGAGGTATTACTGGCCCCATTTTATAGATGAGAACACTGATGCTCCAAAGTAACTTGCCTAAAGTCACAGAGTTAACAGTGGAGCCAGAATTTGAACCCAGAAAAGTCTTGCCTCTGAAACTCCATGCTCTTAACCACATGCTCTACTAATTCTCACTACCCTATACTGCCTCTAGCATAGAGATACTTAGTATAATAACTGAAGTTCTTTCACCATCACTGGAGATTCAACTTTTTCTGCCTCTACACCATTCACATGCACAACACACTCCCGTCAGTACTATCAGCGATTTTCATCTGGAAAAGGTATTACCACAATCTCCAGAGAAACAACTACAAGGTGACACAACACACAGGATTTCAGAAAACACACCCCTCTGAAAGGTGTACTCCCCCTCAGATTAAGAACCTCTGATTTACATACAATTTCAAATTATCTCTCACTCTCAATTATCTTTAGCCATGAGGAAGAATAGCACAATACACACACACCAATATAAAGATCTGTGAAACAGAATTTCCGAAACGAGTTTTAGAAATTTCTAAACAGGAAACTAAAAGAATCTTCTCCATTCTCACTGAGAGAGTTTCCAATGAAAAATTCGAGTTCCAAAAAACTGAACCTTAAGAAAATGTGACAAAAACCCTAAAAGCAGTGAGATTAAAAGGTTAACAAGTACATTCTAATACTCACCTTCCTCCCATTTTGCCTCCATAGCCGCCTCGGTCTCCTCCATAGCCGCCCCCACTCCTGTCACCTCCATAGCCGCCACTTCGGTCTCCACCGTAGCCCCCACCGCCACCGCGGTCTCCTCCATAGCCGCCTCGGTCTCCACCGTAGCCACCTCCTCGGTCTCCCCCATAGCCGCCGCCTCGGTCTCCTCCATAACCTCCTCCTCGGTCTCCACCATAGCCGCCTCCTCGGTCTCCACCGTAACCGCCGCCTCGATCTCCTCCATAGCCGCCTCCTCGGTCCCCACCGTAACCACCTCCTCGGTCCCCACCATAGCCGCCCCCACTTCTGTCTCCACCATAGCCGCCCCCACTTCTATCTCCTCCGTAGCCGCCACCGCCACTTCTGTCTCCTCCGTAGCCGCCGCCGCTCCTGTCTCCTCCATAGCCGCCTCGGTCTCCGCCTCTGCCCCCACGACCTCTATAGCCCCTCTCTCCACCATAGCCTCTTCCCCGGAAGTCTGCAAAGTAGAGATGCAAACCAGTGAGGCCAACAGGATAATGTAAACCACCCTTAATGCTAGTCAGAAGATAAATGCCATGTAGATGCTATCAAAAGGCAACCCACCTCCTCCCGAGGGACGAGAGTCCTCTGGTCTGGGCTCATTACACTGGTTGCAGGAATTCCTTCGAGCAAAGTTCATATTTCCACACGATCTGAGAGAGGGGAAAATAAAAATGTTCAATAGTTTCCAACTGAATCAGAACCCCCTCTTGCATCCTCCAATCCCAATCCCAACTCTACTACTGCCAGTGTAAATAGTATACTTACGGATTAGGGCAAACCCAGTCCCCACTTTTGGGGTCTCCACCTCTCCCCTGAAAGCCTCCACGACCTCTATATCCTCCACGGCCTAGGGTCAAGAAGGGTGGGAGAGAAAAATCAGCAACCAACTTTACCAGCAGAGGAAAAGCACCAGATGAAAGAATTAAGAGCAAGTAACCATCAATAACTGGGTGGCTGCCCCCAAAATTAAGCCCTAGGGTAGATAGAACTCTGATTCTTTCATTTGAAGCTTTACTTAGTAAATCCAAGAAATGTGGGAAAAGAGCCCAGGCACCTATTACAGTGCAAATAATGCCCTAAAAAACTTCAAAGTCCACTTTCTATTATAATACTCTCCTTGGTTTGAGAATCTCAGTGATAAAGGTAGGAAGACATGTTTTAAATTTAAGGAATTAAACACAGTAGAAATGAACAAAGTGGCAACAACTGTATCAGGAAACTTACAAACTGGTCAGATTACCTAATTAGGTATCATTTAAACAATCACCTACTGATCTCCAGGTAAATAACAAACTGCCACAAAGCTTCCCAAAGGGATTTCCAGAACGTTCTTCCAACTACTTTCTTAACTATTATGACACCCTATTTACCCAATCTCCTTTCAGTACCCACTCTCACTTTAAGATAGAAGGAAAAAAACCTAGGGGGACAAAGAGGTAGTAGTATACACAACAGAGACAGAACATGGACTCAAATTTCAAACCCTTAGTACAATATCCAGGCCTGTGAGCAACAAGTGTCTTACCTCGTCGCCCGCCTCCACTTCCACCTCCTCTCATGAATTCAGGTCTTCTGGTAGCAAAGGACACTTTAATGATGTTGCCATGGAATTCTTTTCCTAAGATGAAAAAAGAAAAGTCTTAAAGAAATGCTACTCCACATCTCTACCTCTCAACAAAAATATAAACTATCTTGGAAATTTTTAGTTTTAGAGCAATAATTGATATCCTCACACAAATTCAAACACAACAGTGTTCCCAGTGTTCAAGGTAACAGTGCTCAAACATGATACAATCTACTGAATAGAGCAGATCTGTCACTGGGACAGTTACTTCTTACTAAGCAAAAACCCCCAACATCTAGTATTTGTATATGGAAAGAGAGAAGTACAGCACAATGTGTATAGTATGTCACCACTTCGGCTGTATAGAGGGACTGAATGTGTGCCTTTACATGCACATACATGCTATATATACACCGCTGATTATGCTCAACTCTCAGGAGGGGAAAAGAGATTGCTGGGGGTCAAAGGTAGAAAGAAAGCTCATTTTTTACTCTCCACTTCTGGTATAGTTTGAAACTCTTTTACTATATGCAAGTAGTATCTTTAAAAGTAATACATGTCAGAAAAATGAAAGCATATGTGATTACTTACACATATGCACGCACACCTATATTCTGCAGCCCAGGGCCTTAGAGACAGAAATTAATCTTTTTACTTTACATTAAACAAGAAGATTCATAAAATGGTCACAATTCCAAGGGACTCAGCTCCCTAATCAAAGCCCCTATTATTATGGCCGACAACATTCCAGAGTATTACACAGTAGGACCTAGGAAGCCACTCATGGATCAGTATTTTCAAAGCTATAGAATGACCTGAACTATTGAGTTAGGTTTAAGGGGCTCATATGCCGTGGGCAAAAAAAGCACAATTATTTTTGAACATATGAGCAAAAGAGATTGCTTTTTAATTTACCAAACTATAAAAAACACAGAAAAGTGAGGAAGAATGGATCTAGCCTTCAGAGCAAAGTGATAAAGCCGGAAAGATTAAAGAAAAAAGGGAAAGAATATGAAGGTGAGGACAGAGTATCACAATCTCATTTCTGCAGAAGTAAAGTAATGCAATTAAATTTTAAAGGATAGAGGTACAATAATCTCAGAACCAGAGGGACCTCAGGTATCTATCAATCTAATCTAGCACGGTTAAGTCCTTTAGAGACTGTGGATGCAGACTGCCTGAGTTTGAATCCTGACTGTGCCAGTTATGCTATGATCCTAGAAATTATACAGCTTCTCTATGCCTCAGTTTTAACATCTAAAAATAGTAATAATAGAGTGTATGTCTCATAGGGTTACTGTGAGGATCAAACTGAATTAATGGATATACATCTTCTAGAACTATGTCTAGCCTGTAAACCATAGTAAACATGCAATAAGTGTTGGTTTTTATTAGAGTACAAAACAATTTCTAATAACATGGGGAAATGACTATTAAAATGTTAAGTGAAAAAAGCATGAGACAAAACTACATTTGGAGTATAATGACAAACTTCTAAAAATGCTTTTAAAAGAGTGAAATTAAATTTAATAAAAAATATTTTCAATGATTATTTTTTTTTTTTTTAAAGATTTTATTTATTGATTTGAAAAAGAGAGATCACAAGTATACAGAGAGGCAGGCAGAGAGAGAGAGAGGGAAGCAGGCTCCCTGCCGAGCAGAGAGCCCGATGCAGGACTCGATCCCAGGACCCTGAGATCATGACCTGAGCCGAAGGCAGCGGCTTAACCCACTGAGCCACCCAGGCGCCCCTCAATGATTATTTCTGAGTAGAGTACTATGGATGCTTTACTGTTTTCTTCTACTTTCCGACATTTTCTTGTTTTCAGGGGAAAAAAGTCTTAATATTTATTCCAAATATGTATTAACTTCGTATTTGAAGGAAAATTAATCTAAATTTACAAAGAAGACAGTTAAGCATGCCAACCCTCTAAATCTCCATCAGGGTGGCTTTAAGCACAAGGTAGAATAATAAGGAAATATTGGAGACAAACACGGAGAGAGCTCATCTACCTCATTTCTGAAAGTATGTAAAAATTCTGGCCTTTATTTTTAATAAAATATCCACAAAAGTAAACACGAAAATAACCAGTCTACCAGAATATATTTTGACTTTAAGACTAGAAAACATTTATCCAAACTGCATACTGAAACAGTATGAGTAGATATACCATCAAACCAGTCAATGGCTGCCTTAGCTGAAGGAGGGTCATCAAATGACACTGTTGCCTCTCCTTTTGGCTTCCCTGTGTCCTTGTCTGTATACAGATTGATCATTGGTTTTCCCGTCTTCTTATTTGTCTGAGGAACAAACAAGATGGTAATAGCTTTTTTAAAAAAAGTGATCATAAACCATAAAAATTAAGATTTTTTTTAAAGGAATTCACATATCCATACTATAAATAGTACGTACCTAATATAAAAATTGTTATTTATAGGTTCTGAAAAGGAAAACTCTCTTAAGATATACTAAGTAAAACCCACGCTATGAAAATCAAACTTTATGTATATTGTATTGTAATGTATACTGTTTTATCTATGTATAATTTCTTTAAACCCACAAAAAAAATGTAGATAATGCTTCATATAAATATATACCTTGTAAAACATAAAAAAGAGTCAGGAAGAATGTACACCAGGCAAATTAACAGATTACTACCAAGGGATACACCCTGCAGCTCGCTGGGATGGGAGTGGAAGATAAATAAGAACGTTTACTCTTCAGAACGGTGTGAATTTTTTACATGTCATGGGTAAATGAGTAATTCCACAGACATCAAAACAAGGACAAATGCAAACTGATTTCAGGCAAATGCTACAATCTACTAACACTAACTGCTGCTTTCTAAGTTAAAGAGAGACAAGAAATATATGCATGAAACAAATGGTGCATGAGACTCATTCAGTATACAATAAACAATACAGTTATGAAACAGAGCATCATGTACTGGGCTAATATGTAATACAGTCTGCATATAATGGCCTTTTGGAATCTACTAAAATGTTCTCACAACCTCGTTTGGTTCTCACAATTTTTAGGAGCTAGGCAGAGACTATTTCTAAAGCCCAAGACTGAAAGTTAAAGGAGAAGGCTGTGGGAAGATAAACAAGCAAGGAATAAAATTTTCGTGTATTTAGCAAATTTAGCAAAAGACCTACAGACATGGTTGGGCATGTGTATCAGGGAATTTTAAGAGACATAATCTTATGTAATCTATGTAGCGTAACTAGAATATGTTAATAATTATGAGATTTTCAACATAAGCCACACTTTCTACTCACCTTGATAATTCCTATTTGTTTAAAGAACTCCCCCACTTGATCTGTAGACACACCCTCCCCAAGTCCTTGAACAAAGATTGTGTTGTTATCTGAATTATCAGATTCTGAATCTAAGGGGAAAAAAATTATGGTTAATTATACATATTCCTTGGTCGTACTACATCCTGTTCAGTAATCAAGAGCAATAATTTATTGTCCAATATTCAACTACTTCTATGACCAAAAGAAAAAAGGACCAATATACAAAAAAATCTATCAACATGCGAAGTGGTCACCATAGTTATCTGGTAGTAGATCAATCCTGACAACCAAACTTCATTTAAAGTGGATCAAGTCCACACTATGTGAAATACAGACCAGTTAAAGGAGATCTTAGAAATCTTACTCTTTACATTCAGATACAGGGCTGAAGCTCATGAATAGATGAAGACAGTATTAATTAGCATTCCTTTCTTTGGAGAGCTTTAACACTTTATGGCTAATCAGTACTTCTAAGGCTCTCCAGTAGAAAATTCCCCAAATCTGACACTCTAGACCTCCAAGCAAGCCAAGCACAACTACTGGTTTCCCAATCATTGCAATAAGCCCTGTATATACCAGACGGTAAGGGCTCCTTGACAGACACCTCACCTTACACGCACACTTTTGGATTAGTACAACAAAGTAAGAAAGATGTACAAAAATTCAGTCCATCAAGAGATAATTCAGAAATTGCCATCTTAATAAAAACAAAATATTTTGGCATCTTAATAAAAACAAAAGTCTGATTTCAATACGTATTAAAATTTTTTGCCTCAAATAGATTTTTAATATTTAAATTATAACTTCCAAAAGGCTCCAGATAGCTTTGAATTTCATTTAAAAATAAAAGCCACACGAAATCAGTGACCTCTGCCCAGAGTAAGATAATACTCCCCATGTATGAATTCAAGTTTCTTAGGCCCACTAAGCAGACTACCAATCTGATGTAATATTTTCTTAAACAGTTATTCTACTTCAAATTCCCAATGATACCAACTCTCTCAAATTTGATCTGTAGTATTTAAATAAGTAATGTTAATTAGAATACAAGATTGAGTATTTCTTCATAAAAGAAAAAGCAGAGCATAGGAAACCACAAATAGCAATTTTCCCCAGGACACTTTCCAATTTCCCTGAATTTTTCTTTCTATGTTTTTAGAAGTGAAGCTTCCTAATTCTGGAAACACTATCAAATTAAATCTTCCTCCTGCCCTAACTCCTCCAACACAGACACTTTTTTCTTGAAAAACTGGAAAACTAACATTCTCTTAATGGCAAAGTCACAAATTACCATAAACCTTACCAGCATCTGGTCTGGGTCCATAATCCCTGTGACCTAAGGGAAAAGAAAAGAAAAAGAAAAAAAAAAAGCTATTTAAGGCAACTCATTAGAAATCACGAAAAAATAGTAATAAAATCCAAGGCATGAAAGCCAATACTTCCAAAATCCTTGAAAGTCAACCATCACAGATTTACAAAGTAAATATATAAATTAAGTTTTACTAAGTTTAGAAATCAAGATGAAAGTCAATTATTTCCTTAAATTTGTCCCAGACGGTACCCACCACTTTGGCATTATGCTAGTATCACTTTTGTTAAGCTCTGGTTGTGAAGGCTGATTGGAAAACCCTAATAATTTAACAACACCATGTCAGCTGCCTTTATTAATAAATGTATTGTCAAATCCAGTGAAAGTCTCATTCAACGGTCACCACAGACTCTTTCATGCAAATTCGCTGTGTAGAAACCCATTGGACTGTTTGAGATCAACTTTGGCTTTTTAATGTTTTCTTTGATATATTTATGGATATATATATATATATAAAATTTTTTTTTTTAAAGCACACAACACACACCAGCCTCAACAGAGTAAGAAAGGGCTTAGAACTGCGTCTGCGGGATATTGGTGGCTTTTAGATTTATATAGCATTTCCACTGAAACATTTTGGGATACTCAGCACTTACCACCAAAATTTTTGAAGCCACCGCGGTCACCACCACTGCAGAGGAAAAATTGAAGAAATGATTTCTTCCTTAAGTCTCTAATGTGCTGAGCCCTGGGCTCAATCTACACTTAACTGTCACAAGTAGAGTGCCTAGGGAAACAGTAGCACCTCTAACTTTCCAGTAAATTCCATTTCATAGACTCCAAAATGTTGTTTCCACCTCAGTGTCTTCCCAAGGATCTATTTCCACAAGGTTGCCTTTTCAAGCTTACTACAGAATGTATCTCACATACTCTTATTTTAAAATCTTCCCAACCCCAAGCCAAAGGGATACTATTCATACCATAACTTAAAAGCTGGAGGCACAGAATGAAGAATGCTAAACTGGAGCAAATATTCTTTCCAAGGGGGATTATTTTTTTAAATATGAGGAAAAAGGAAAAGGACTAAGATTCTGATAGCAGAATGGGAGGTAAAAACTTCAGTAGTATATTCTATTATGATACCAAATTGTGGGTTTTATGAGATGAAGAAAAAAAGTGAGGTATAAATATACACGAAAGTGAGCCTGAAAGTAGTCTTAATCTCAAATCATTCAGAAATCTGATAAAATGAGCACTAAAGAGCAGCATAACTCCTACGCTATACCCACTATAATATACGAGATCTCTTTATATCAGAGCTACTGAGATTCATGCTGCCAAATGCTCTGTACACCGATCAGCAGACCATGCAACAGAACAGAATGTAACACACTCCAGCATCACAGCTGTCCACAAGAAAATGACTACTTGGCAAATTTCCACTGACAATGGTCCTTGTATGCATGAAAGCTACGTAAGAAATCTGAGATCTCTCTCACCAAGAAACTGTTGAAATCTCATACATTAAAAGCTTGTCTCTCTTGCGTGAACTAAGGAAGCCACTAAGGTTCACACACTGTCATGGAAATAAAAACAACCAGTTTTCAGATGGTGACATCTAGTATGCTACTACCATTAATCATCATCTACTATCATCCAAGAAACTAATCCAACACACTAAGGTCTCTCCAATGCTTAAAAGTCTTTCCTGTAATGGTAACACTGCCCCTCCAGCCTCTAGACAGATGGCTTTTCTGAAACATCCTGAGAAAAAAACGCTCTAACTCAATGAAAAAGCAGTCTTCTTTTATAAGTCTATTCTACTACCTTGATGTAAAATCTCCCCATGCAACCAGTTTAGGTATAGACACAAGCACCTTAATTTGTTATTAATTTAATTTCCAGGAAGACTCTAAGGAGAATAAGGCTATTTCAAGACTATGCAGACAATACAGTGCTCAGGTCCTTTATATACATATAGTCTCCTATTGAGTCTCTAAGATCCCTCTTTCAGAACCAAGCCCTTCCTACACTTCTAATTGACCTGTGTATCACTGCTTAACTCTTTTAAGGAAAGCCAACAGAGTTCTTGAGATTAATCTGCTAAAAATCTTGTTATTAGAAACCAAGATATCTTAGGTTTCTTCAAAGATGACCACGAGAACTCAAAAAAAAAAAAAGGAGGAAAGAACCAGTGAAAATATTAAGCCCACAATTCTGTCAGGAGGCTAAAGTCTGCAGGATAAAGTAGATTCTTTAAATAGGAAAATTTTGTAAGTGCTGGAAAAGATACCTCTTATTTATTTTACTGTCATCTTAAACAAAGTACCAAACTGTTTATCTGGCCACAGTGGAGAGAGAAAATACCCAACTACATACATCAGCTAATTCCTGTATTTTCTACTCTGGCCATCAATATAACTTTGAACAATAAGAAAAGGAAATACCACTGCAAAATAAAAGTGCTATATAAAACAAATGATATTTAAATAGGTTTGTTATTTCCTATTTCTCCATATAATGACATTTTAACTTAAATCACCTTCGTTGAGCATTTCCTTTGAAAATATGGCAGCTGAAGATTTCAACATAATGGGCATAAACATGTAAACCTCACAGTGCATTTGAAAAAGTACTAGTCTTCAAACTAAGAGACTCAGGGTATAGTCTTTAGTACTGCTAATCAATCTTGAAAATTTGGACATGTCAGTAATTCTCCCTAGGCTTCAGTTTCCTCCTTCACAGTAAGGGTATACATCCCTGCTACTCAAAGGGTGATCCAGGCAGAGCCTGAGAGCATCCCAGAAAAGCAGGATCCAGGATCGTAGGCCTCACCTCTTATCTATTAAATCAGAATCTGCATTTTAATAAGATAACCAAGGAATTCATATATAAAGATTGAGAAGCACCAGTCTAGATGATCTACAATCCTAGGATTATAGGTGAAGCTTTCTTTCAAATTCAAATGTTTCAAACTTTTTCTCTTCTCTTATTAAGAAATTCCATATTAACTAGTAATTACAATCCCTTATAAGCAAATTTATTATATTAAATACACTAAATAAACCTCAAGTAGTAGTCAATATTAAGTATTTAACAAAAGATGGGTCTGTGGTTAAGAATCTTTCAAACCTGTAGCCAGGTTACAAGTCCTTTTTCCATAAGCCAAATTGAGGCTTCACTAGCCAATTAAGTCAATGAAGATATGGGAACATCTGGGTCAAGACATTGCCACAATAATGTCTTCCAGAAAAAGCAGCAAACTTGTACACAAAAGAATTCCAGAAGTAAGGTCATCTGAAGGTGAAGTAGTAGAGGTATTTAGAGATTAACATCCTCCACTGTATGGCTGAGTGTCCCCTGCGTAAAAAAACCAACTATATATTCTTGACTCAACTACAGAAATTGTCCCAAGTTCAAAACCACAATAAGCAGCCTACCCCAAGGTAGACTGAGGGTTCTTTCATTGTTACAGTATCACATATGTAGAGGAGAAGACAGTCATTTAATTTGATGGTCATTTAATTTCAGGTGTTTGCCAAGAAAAAGTTCTTCAGACAGAATCTCTACTTTGAATCTTTCATTTAAAAGAAAATCTAAATATATCTACTGAAAGACTTAAATTGCCAAATAGTAAAAGGACAATACAGGAACCTTTGTTTCAGAAAATCCATTATCTAGAGAGAAAAAGAGGCTTACCTAAAAATTAGAAAAGATTAGTTAAAAAAAACAAACTGTGCTATGCTTGCATTTTCAGAGTAAATCCAAATTACAATTTTTTGGATGTGAAGAAGACTAACATTAATTCCAAATGTAAATGACTCAATGGATTTAAATATCATTCTCAACAGTAGCTGTATTTACGTCTTATTTCCTCCCATGTCTTGTACGTGTGGTAAAAAGACTCTCTGGATTCAACATTTACCCACATTTCAAGAAGCCAAAACCTCTCATTATAGAGCTACCTGTCCAATACAGTATTCACTAGCCAAATGCTGCTGTTGACCCTTTGAAATGTGAATAATCTAAATTAAGATGTAGTCAAAATACAAAAAGAAAAAAAAAAAAAAGATTTCAAAGTCTTAGTATGAAAAAGGCAATATGCAATATCTCAGTAATTTTATAATGATTATATGATAAAATACTGGGGGTATATTATATTAAGTAAAATGTATTATTAAAATTAATTTTACCTGCCTATGTTTTTAGGATTTTTTAATTTATTCATCTGACAGAGACAGAGAGAGAGAGAGTGCGTGCACACAATCAGGGGAGGCAGCAGGCAGAGGCAAAGGGAGAAGCAGGCTTCCTGCCAAGCCAGGAACCCGACGCAGGTCCCCGGGACCATGATCTGAGCCGAAGGCAGACACCCAACAAACTGAGCCACCCAGGTACTCCTACCTGCCTATGTTCTTTTAATGTGCCTACTACAAAATTTAAAATTACACATGTGGCTCACATTTGTGACCCATATTACATTTCTACTGGGCAGTGATATTCTAGACTATTACCAGAACATACGCACAATTAAAATGGAACTAGTCAAAAACTCTTCTAAGAAGACAGTCAAAATTCAGAATGACTTTTTTAGGCTCAAGATACTAAAGCCTTGAAAAAGCTCTACAACTTGATGACTTAATCATGAAAAATAACAGTTATCTATAAAGTTCTGGCAATTTTGGGGGCGCCTGGGTGGCTCAGTGGGTTAAGCCGCTGCCTTCGGCTCGGGTCATGATCTCAGGGTCCTGGGATCGAGTCCCGCATCGGGCTCTCTGCTCAGCAGGGAGCCTGCTTCCCTCTCTCTCTCTCTCTCTCTCTCTCTCTCTGCCTGCCTCTCCATCTGCTTGTGATCTCTCTGTCAAATAAATAAATAAAATCTTTAAAAAAAAAAAAAAAAGTTCTGGCAATTTTGTCATGCATTCATCACAACGCTGAAGTTAAAAACACTGAGAACTTATGGCCTTAAACTTCTAACCCACTAGGAGGTTAGTTATCAATTTTAGATGACAATTAGAAATTCAATCTTTGCTACAACTGCTTTTTCACAGAAAAACATTGGTTCCTATAGTCCCTACAATTTTCACACATTTTTCTTCCATATTTGTAAAATCAGTGCTTCCTTTTGGTCT
Organism: Lutra lutra; assembly: GCF_902655055.1. Classification (NCBI taxonomy): domain Eukaryota; kingdom Metazoa; phylum Chordata; class Mammalia; order Carnivora; family Mustelidae; genus Lutra; species Lutra lutra. The sequence goes on from NC_062293.1 coordinate 37,742,856, forward strand.
ATACTCTTCCTCCAGCCAAACAGTTACACATCTTTAGTCTAAAAATGTCCCATCCTTTACCACGTCTCCCACCCTCACCCACAAACTAAGCCCCTTCTTTAAATAAAAACCTAACTAATGCCAGATATCCTTCAAACAGCCCTGAGGGCATTTTCAACCTTGATATAATTTTTTTAAGTAAGATGATCAGAAACACAAATGGGAGTGTTGATGAAAACTAACAAAAAATGTTTGGATATTTTTGGTACTTAAATGTAAACAAGTGTTAAAGTCCTAAAACTAGGCATTTTTACTCTAATTCAAAATACTTTACCCCTTAAATAAGCTAAAGAGCCCATCTTGAATAGGATATTGTGACATATGAAAATTATATGAACTTCAAATTTCCATACCCATAAATGAAGTTTTACTGGAACACAACCATGTTTACTTATATATTGTCTATGGCTGCTTCAGTGCTACAAGGGCAGAGATAAGCAGTAATAAAAGAAATCATATGGCCCAAAAAGCCTAAAATATTTATGACTTGGCCTTTCACATAAAAAATTTACCAACCCAATATACAGAATCATCAAATCATCATCCACATGGATTCCTAAAAAAGGCCTTTCAAGAACAACCCATTTATTGGCCGGGGCGGGGGGGGTGGGGTGGGAGGTGGGGGGGGGTAGAATAGGGTGTGACAGCAATTAGGCAAGACCCCCTCCCCCAGTCCTACCTTGAACCAGATCAGTATCATTTTGACTTAACATATAGGGTGCTTCCACAAAGATAGCGTGTGAAAAGGCTCTAAGGCTAAATAAAAACATCTGAAAATCAAAAACTTTGGTTCAAATCAAGTATTTGCACCAAAAATTATACTGAAATATGATGCCAAGAAGGTTATGAAAGCTATTAAAAATGGGACTCTTAAGATGGTTAAGGTATAGAGCTCCCCCCTGTGTTATTAGGAGATTCATTCAAGGTCCTTTCAAATCTCTAAGATGAGTCATCTCTTAAAGATGAAAACACATTTTTAAAGATTTCTCTACCCTCGTCCTCCTGAAAAGTGGGTTTCTACCATTCTCACACACTGTCATAGTCTAATTAATAATGTACAGGACATAACTTCCTTATGAAGAAAATCACACCTACGATATACTATAAAACACAGCATTCCAAAAAAGCCAATTATCCAAAACATACTAACTGGAAAATTAAATATACCTGTTAGCTACTTTGTTTGGGATTCTGAGATGGGAAAGAGGCTATTAGGCAGAAAGTAAGCACCATGTCACTTTACATTGTTCACTTATATCCACATGATGGCAGGCTGCTCACTTTGATAATAAAGAGCATACAGTAATATATTTAAATGTTGAAAACTGACTTTGGCTATCAATCGAAAGACAATGTTCAGTGTTATAAAAGTTCATCAAATACGTTTAGGCTTTAATTTTGCCATAATATCAAAGTACCATACACTAAACACAGAGAAACACAAGTCAGTGATCAAATTCCTGGCTCACTTAAAGAAGTAACAGTGCTGTATGTAACTAGTTCTGTTGCTCAGGTCACCTCAGGGGACAGACAGTCCCTAAGGAGCAAAAGAGCAAACTGGCACTGATGTGTTATTAAGCATCAGTTAACAGGCCACTAACAATTTCAATTCCCAAGGAACACAAATTAATCCTTCAACACTGTGTATTTTACACATAAATTTGCAACCTGCAAACCTCAACTGAGGACAACAAATGTCAGTTATTTTTTCATTCTTGTTTTTAGGGCCAAAGTGCTAAATTTACAGATATATTTAAAAGTAATTTTATAACCAGCTTTCATAACATATGCCAAAATTAAATACCAAAACCTGATAGCAATGAGGAAAAGAAAAGCTGAATTAAAAAGTCATCTTTTCCATAGCTTAGTCTGAATAAAATACACAATGACAGGGGATATTGCACTAATTATTTCAATAATTATTTACTTAAGAAAGAAGACAAAAGTAGTTTACATAAAATCTTTCTCATTTGCCAACCCCACCTTTATATACTCTGCTATGGCCTCCTAATATTGTCCCTTCCCAAGGGGATTCAAGATTAAGGAATAGCCTCTCTGCACTCCAATCTAAAATTAACTTACCTTTTATGTTTTATATATAATATACTTGGATTCTCAGAGTCATCTTTTAAAGGAGTTTAGACTCTATAGCTCTGGCAGGAAAAACATAGTTAAGTGGTTTAATCACAACCATAAAAGGGGAATTTTCTCCACTGGTGTTTAATATACACCACAAAAACTAACTGCTAACATAGCCTATTCTGAGGTAATTAACCGACATCTTAAGACTGAAAAGAAATTTTGAATTTCTGCCTCCTTCTCTATAACATAATCTACATAAGCCTCTTAACTAAATCAGATGCTGGAATCAAACCAGCTAAGTAAAACAACAAAATTTTTTAAGTTAAAAAAAGAGAGAGAGAAGAAATGTAGGCACCTATACCTAAATACTTACCTTGATCCTGTCATAGGACCTCTTCCATCCTTGTCATATCCCCCACGCCCTCTACCTCCTCCCTGTGACCCGCCATATCCTCTATTATCTTCTCCATACCTACTCACATCACGACGGTCATCTACAAAAAAAAAAGAAAATAATAGATATGTGAATAAATATTATCATTTCTGATAAACGCTTCCTGTAACGTAAACTTAGTATGTTTGAGAATTATATGTGTCAAATTCCACTGTTATAGTCAGACAGCAAAATGGTGACATGGATATCACCAGCTGATGTGATGGTGATGAAGAACAGTTTGAGATACCAGTACAATATTAGGTACATAATCTTAATAATTAGATGAAAAGCATAACCCTAATCTACAATTTCTTCACCCCCAAAATTTCTTTTCTATTTCTTCACCTCAAAAATACTTAAATGTAAATCAAACGTGGACAAGAAGTAACTGCATTTTCAAACTGGACATATTCAGTGATTATATTCACTGAAGATATTCAGTGAATGAGCTTCCACATTTACTCATTCACTTATTCATTCATTCAATTATTCAACAAATATTTATTAAGCACTTACTATGAACCAGGACCTATACTAAGCAATGAGGGTATAAATGAGTAAAACAAGACTTGTGCCCTTGAAGCATTCACGTCCATGGCACAAACCAATTCCTAAGTTTCAGTAGTATATTCTAAGCGCTGTAAGACAACAAGTAAAAGAATGGCTGGTCCTTCTTAGATGAGATGAGAAAGCTAATACAGGATCATAATTTCCCTAAATCAAGTATACCACCACTATCAAAATAAGTGGTAGCAACAGCATTATCAAATGATCAGTTAAGTGACACAACAAAGAAATTCATGTCCTCAGTCATCAAAAAGCCACATGACCATTTGGGAGTCTAAGAAGTTCAGAAATAGAAATCTAATAAACTAGCTTTGATGGCCATAAGAGAGAAGCATGTATATTCAAGGTCACTCTAAATTTTTACAGTTGAAATCCTATGTAGGTCTTTTAATCCAAAATTCAATATACTTCTATGAGAGGAAAATAGAAAAAATAGGTCAATATACCATACCTTGTGTGTGGTGGCTGTAATTCTCCCTTTGTGAATGGTAGGACTGCTGATTTTGATTATAGGAATCATGCTGCTGACCATAATTTGACTGATCATCATATGAACCTTGATGTTGATCATAGCCTGACTGATGGTCATACGAATCTTGTTGACCATAGTCTGAGTGGTCATATGAAGGCGCTCTTCCACCTTGGCTAAACAGAAATCAAGAATTTGAAATTTTATAGAAGGATTAGGTTTCACTGTAGTAAACTGACTAAGACTGAAAGGCCAGACCAGGTAGACCCCAACCACATTTAATACTTCTTTCTTTTCTCTTTTCTTTCTCTTTTTAAGATTTATTTATTTGCGGGGCGCCTGGGTGGCTCAGTGGGTTATGCCTCTGCCTTCGGCTCAGGTCATGATCCCAGGGTCTTGGGATCAAGCCCCACATCGGGCTCTCTGTTCAGCAGGGAGCCTGCCTCCCCCTCTCTCTCTGCCTACTTGTGATCTCTGTCTGTCAAATAAATAAATGAAATCTTAAAAAAAAAAGAAAAGAAAATACAAGTTTAAAAAAAAAAAAAGATTTATCGGGCGCCTGGGTGGCTCAGTGGGTTGGGCCGCTGCCTTCGGCTCGGGTCATGATCTCAGGGTCCTGGGATCGAGTCCCGCATCGGGCTCTCTGCTCAGCCAAGAGCCTGCTTCCCTCTCTCTCTCTCTCTCTCTCTCTCTGTCTGCCTCTCTGCCTACTTGTGATCTCTGTCAAATAAATAAATAAAATATTTAAAAAAAAAATTAAAAAAAAAATAAAAAAATTTAAAAAAAAGATTTATTTATTTGCTAGAGGGAGAGAAAGAAGAGAGAGAAGAGAGAGGGAAGGGGGCAGAGGGAGAGAGAATCTCAAGCAGACTCCCCCAGTGAGCACAGAGCCCAACACAGGGCTCAGTCTCATGACCCTGAGATTATGACCTGAGCCAAAATCAAGAGTCAGACACTTAATTGACTGAGCCACCCAGACGGCCCTCATATCACTTCGTAGTACAAATCATTTAGTTATTTTATCTATAAAATCTCCTTATGAACAATGGAATGACTTTTAAATAATTCACTAGAACTGAAGAGGTGCCACATTATAAGAAAAACCACATGCTTCTTTGAAAACATTAGTGAAACAAAATATCATTATGGCTTTTACCATCTCCTTGAATTTAAAAAAATTAAAAGTGCCACAAAATAGAGTAATATGTCTCATTCTTTAACAAATATACCACAACCAGTGCTGAGTTCTTTTTTTTTTTTTTTTAAGGATTTATTTATTTGAGAGAGAGGGTGAATGAGCTGGCGGAGAGGAAGGAGGAGAAGCAGACTGCCCCTGAGCAGGCAGCCCAATGCAGGGCTCGTTCCCAGGACCCTGGGATCATGACTTGAGCCAAAGGCAGATGTGTAACCAACTGAGCCACCCAGGCACCGCAAGTGCTGAGTCCTTTTAATAGTTACATTAAAAGGCTCTCTATCACTTAATTTTAACACTGTTATCTCGTAATATTTTGGGTACCATTTTCTTCTAATTATCTTTGGAACCTATAGTACATTCTTTAAGTATCTTCAAAGATAAATTTCAGAAAACAGTAATAAGGGGCTCCTGGCTGGCTTACTCGGTGGAGCATGAGACTTTGATCTCAAGAGTTGTGGGTCTGAGCCCCACACTGGGGGTAGAGATTACTTAAAAAACAGAATCTTACCCAAAAAAAAGTAACAATACTAAATCGGACTTTTATTTTTATTTTAAGATTTTATTTATTTGACAGACAGAGATCACAAGTAGGCAGAGAGGCAGGCAGAGAGAGGAGGAAGCAGGTTCCATGCTGAGCAGAGAGCCCAACGTGAGGCTCGATCCCAGGACCCTGGGATCACGACCTGAGCTGAAGGCAGAAGCTTTAACCCACTGAGCCACCCAGGCACCCCTGTGATGCCATTTCTTATCTGAAACTAGTCTACCAAAAAATGAGATTGTTTTATTATCTCTGGCAATTCAAGAAGAAATTTCTAAGCAATAGGACTATTAATTACATGTTCTCAGAATGGGAATGTTGAAAGAACATTTAATTGGATTTGAGTTCTAATGTTTACTTTTTTAAAAAGGGAACAAAAAGTCTCATAACTCAATAGTGACATCTTATTCTGCATCAGGTGACCAGAGCAATGTAATAAAGATCAGTATGTTCCCCCAACATGAGTATTTTGATGTGAGAGACATGTTGATGTCTCACATCAACAGTCAGAACCTTAGTGCTTCACTTTAAAATTGTCAAAGAGAGGGAAAAAAAAAACTAGGGGCACCTAGGTGGCTCAGTCGATTAAGCATCTCAGGGTCATGGGATGGAGCCCCTGTTGCGGGCTCCATGCTCAGTGGGGAGTCTGCTTGAGATTGTCTCTCCCTCTTTCTGCTCCTCTCCCCACCTGCACACACGCACATGCATTCTGTCTCTCAAATAAGTAAATTTTTACAAATTTTAAAAATAATAAAAAATTAAAATTAAGTAAAATGGCTGTCAAACCAAATCTAACACTTTTCTTCTGCATTTATACCTCACTGATACCTGCATTTATATTTACTTTATATTTTTATATTTGTGTTTATTATTATATTTATATTTATACCTGCTTTATACCTCATTCCTCCAAAAATGAATCCTTGTAAAAGGATTCTTCTAACTTTAAAACTAACCAACAGGGCTTGGGGCACCTGGGTGGCTCAGTGGGTTAAAGCCTCTGCCTTTGGCTCAGGTCATGATCCCAGAGTCCTGGGATCCAGCCCCGCATCGGGCTCTCTGCTCAGTGGGGAGCCTGCTTCCTCCTCTCTCTGCCTGCCTCTGCCTACTTGATATCTCGGTCTCAAATAAATAAAATCTTAAAAAACAAAAACAAAAAAAAAAAAACCTAACCAACAGGGCTTGAAGAATTCATCTTTCTGATGTAACGTGCTTTCTGAAAATTATTCTCTACATGTGTACTCCACTTTTTCAAAACAGTCTCACATCTATAAGACTGACAATGTGACCTTACAAATCTTTCCCCAGTGCTTTTATTTAACTGAATTTCACTTAGAATATTTTTTTTCACTACAGAGAGAATACTTGTTGGGATCTCAGTTTTTGCCTGATTTTTTAGCTATGTAACTTAACAGGCTACAGAATCTTAATTTCTCTTTACCTCAACAAACTGGGGATAATTACTGACACTCATAATGGCTAAGGATCATTAGAGAATGCAAAAGTATTTCACAAAATGTAAAGCGCAATTTTAAAAAATTAAGTTGCTATTACTAAAATTAGTAACAAGAACAAGCTCCTCATATCTGAAACTTTAAAAAAAAAACTATAAAACCAAACAAAAATTTAAGAAAAAAAAAAAAGGCAAGCTATAAAACCCATGAACTTCTTGGTAAGTATTCACCCACCCATGTTAACAAGACAAATTTAGAGTATCTGAAATGTGTGGATAGGTTTTGGCACTCTTTAAGTATTTTTGTCCCCGAAAAGGTAATATATTAAAATGGCTAAAAAATAAAATGGAAATAAAAGAAAGCACTAAAAGTCTCTCCCAGTTTCTTATTTAATCTCACATATAAAGCAAAGGCCCAAATTTTTTTTTTAACATTTAAATCATGTGCTTTAGGGCACCTGGGTAGCTCAGTCGGTTAAGCATCTGTCTTCAGCTCAGGTCATGATCCCAGGGTCCTGGGATCAAGTACCAAATTATGCTCCCTACTCAGCAGGGAGTCTACTTCTTCCTCTGCCCCTCCCACTGCTCATGCTAGCTCACTTGCTCTCTCTCTCCCAAATAAATAAAATCTTTAAAAATAATGTGTATTCATAAACAGCTAAATAGCAATATTACAAATAACACATAGGAATCAAATGACAATGCAGACAATTTCCATATTCTTCTTAACAAAGAACTGTGAAAATCATACTTCAAAACTTTTCTGGAAAAAAAAAAAAAAAAGTAAAGCTAGTTTGATGGTGAAGTCTATTTAATACCCAAAGTGTTATTTCCACTACCCAACACAGTATCAGTATCAGTGCTTTTATTGTTTTCCTTACCCTCCTGATGATTCCGTGTTTTGCTGTCCCTGGTTATTATAAGGCTGCTGGCCATATGAGCTCTGCTTTTGATTCTCATAACCACTGTAGGATTGTGAATAACCTAAAGATTGAATGGATATACCATTTAGTAAATGCTTTGATTTTTTAATTTCTAAAATAGCAAATTTAACAAACCAGTCCAACCTGATTGGCTTTGTCCATAGCCAGAGTAGCTGCCATAATTCTGTCCGTATGAGGAATCAGTAGTTTGTCCATAGCCAGAATAGCTCTGAAATTTAGGTAAATACAAGTTTCATCACCTACTTAAGATAAAAATAATTATTTACAAAAAGCACAATTTATATTTTAACCTACTTGTGGTGCTTGTCCATAAGCTTGGTTCCCTTGATTTCCATAGGAAGAATAACTGTAAAAGAAAAATGTAGTTCTTGAAAGAGATGTGTTAGAATTTAAAAGCTTAAAAAAAAAACCATCTTCAGTTTCAACTTTCAACTCCGCACAAGCCTCTCTTCTGAAAAACTGCCGATCTGCCTGTCTCTTAGAGTCTAAATTGAAAGGTGAAGACCAAAGACTATTAAGACATAAATGAATCACTCCCAGACTCTTGAATACTAAGCAAGCACCAAAAGTTTAGCTTTGACAGTCTCACACAAATACAATTTCAATAGAACCAGAAAATCTCAAGGGAATTATACTCAGGTGTGGAGAGTGACTACACAGAACTAAAACCCATGATTTTTAAAAATCCAAGACAGAAAATTAACTGTTTAAGTCAGCACTTTAATCAAATTAGCTGTTTGACAGATTAATTTCTTCCTACCATCTGCCTTAAATCTGCCTTTAATATATTGTACCCCCAGTAACACAGCACAGCCTGGCATATAGTTTGTCGACTGAATAAAGGTACCTTCCTCAGATCTGAACTTTCATTTGATAGCATGCAAATTCTAACAAGTCAGAAACAAACTTTCTGAATATATGCCCCCCAAAATACTTGAAAAGAAAACCTTTTTATTATTCTAAAGCTATCAAGTGCTAACAGAATTTAACTTTATAAAACATATTTCACTGAATAAACATTTGCTTGTTACCTATTGTGAAGTTAGCACTACACTGTAAGAATAGAAAAGTCAAACCAGTTTTGTATTCATGAAGCTTAAAATCTGAAGACAGAAGATACTGGAGATGCTATTCTGTATATCTCACACTGAGCTCCAAAATATTTATAGTGTAAGTTGAAGGCTGTGTTTCTGGCAATTACGAGAACCCTATTGTATGTATACAGTCACATAAAATCAGACTTTTCTTTTTATCGTAAGCATGGTAAGGAGTCTTTTGAAAATGCTAAACATTTCTATTATAGTGCTTAAAGAAAATCTGCTCTGAAAAAAAAAATCGCATATTATATACAAGCAAAAACTGAAATGCTTTCTCTAAGAACCTGTTATATCGTTCAATTGTCTAAATCCTTTTAATAGTTTCATCTTACAAATTTCTTAAAGAAAGTATGCTTTAAAATACCTATGAGATTTGTTTTAATCTCTAGGGGGCATCTGTATTTACTGATTCAAGCAGACTTTTTAAAAAAAGGAAAAAATGTTTCAGTACATATGTACACAGGCCTTTCCCCCTTGACAAGCTAATATTTAACTTTAAAAAATCCACATACCAAATCTCAAAAGGAACACTTGACTAAATTCATCTTTTCCCTCAGTTCTACTCTTACATGGTGTTAGTAAAACGTACGTATACTTTACCTTTGCTGCTCACCCCCAGACTGACCGTAAGTTCCAGAATCTAAAACACATAAAAAGAATTTTAAATCTTATTTAAAATTATGATTCCCTCAAAAGCTGACTTTAGCTTTTACAGATGAAATCTGATAAGAAAATGTAATAAAACTACCTACAGAAAGAAAACTACTTAAAATTACTGTGTAAGGATTTGCTTACAGTAACTACATCTTTGAAAAACAACTAATCTATAAATAGCTCCTAATGGTCACAAGAACCAAGTAAACCAGTATAAAACAATCAGTGAAAAATCCATCCTTTTAACAAGAACTCAAGTTATCTTTATACACAAAAAGGCATCTACTGAAACTAATCGAGACTAAAAAGGGGGAAAGACACACACTCGGACAAGATAAATCCCCAGGATTACACTGACTTGTAAATCCTCACCAGCCCAACATACACATCATTTCCCTGTACTGGACTGCTCTGGCTGTCAGCAGCAACAACTAGATTGCTGAAGATTTTGGTAAAAGCAGTTAAGTTAGTTGTTAATCTCCAACTTTACTAAGGTTTCAGGGACTTGGCCAATTGGTATACCAACTCAGCAATACCTACTTCCAGTTTCCTTTTTGGCAATAAAAACTACAAAGGAAGACACGAATTAAATAATGTAAAAAAAAACTTTTTCTGAATTATGAGCTTTTCTCGGTATCTCAAAACATCAGTTGTATCAAAAACTTTTAAAGAGGCCCTATCCTTTGGGTTTTTGGAGTCAAATGAATGACCTAAGTTTATTAGTGATGAATACGAGCAATTTATATGAAATGTTCTTTCAAACTGCAAAAAATAACTCCATCTGAAACTGCTGTCCACTAACCCCAATCTCATCCAACATGAAACAAAATCATTTGCTGTCCAACAATTCTTCTGAAAACCCACCAGAAATCAAATCAGTGACATCTGCATTCAATTCACATAAAGCTACAATATGAAAACACTGCCATTGCAAGTAGATGACATGAGCTTCGCCACTTTTTTGCAGCAGAGATCTACAATCAGACTAAACAAGATTTTTTAAAATCCTTAATTGTAAGAATATTGATTAAAATCCTAACTACTTCTATGAATGTGAAGAACATAAGGCTGAAACGAAGAAAAAATTGTATCACCACCACACCCATGATAAAATGACCATAGATTTATCACTAATAACCAAATATGAAAAGCACATAGAATCTAATTGGACCATAAACAAATTAGACACAACTACCAAATGAGAAAGAAAATTCGCTTCAACTAAATCAGAAACTGAAAAGGATTATGAAGTGTGGGGGGGCATGTATGAGTAAAACTTAAGGTACCCTGGTGATAAATGAAGCTTTAGCTTCAATTATACTCCAAGGCATGGATTGGGGGGGGGGGGGGTTTCTCCCACTGAGGATGGAGTTCAAGACCTGTTTATCTCCCTTTCACTCAAAATTATATAAGTATACAGCATATAGGTCATGTGACCCTGGCTCAAATCTAAGTATAAGAGTCCATAATTTAACCCAGTCACTTTGGTCCTCTGAAATTTTAAATCTGACTTCCTTCATTGGCTGACTTTAAAACTGTAGAAGATATACTGACCAGTTAGTATGGCCCTTATATTCATTAGAGAAGTTGAGTTTGTAAATGCTATTTATGGCATTTCAAACTACTGCTAATTAGGAGTACTCGACACTTGAGCCTTGTGTCTGAATCCATGATTTAGAAATGTTTTCATTTCCAAGTGTATAGTGTTTTGATTCTGTTTTCTAATTATATTCCATTGCAGCCAGAAAAGGTATTTTCTCTATTATTCCTGGTACTTACTAGGATTTGCTGTTTCTCGCTTTTCCCCTTGGTAAGTATTCTACTTGCACAAATGTCCCTTATGAGCTTGAAAAGAACTACATATCCCCTAAATGTTGAGTGAACTCTCTAACTCTAGATGATACTTGTTGGTTATACCATTCATACTCTTAACATTTGGTCTGCCCCATCTATTAATTACACAGAAAGATATGCTTAAAAAAAAACTCCATTTGACCAGGCTTGTCATTTATATTTTGTTGGTTTCTATATTCTGAGGCTATATCGTTAGGCACATAAAAGTACAGGTTTAGGGACGCCTGGGTGGCTCAGTTGGTTAAGCAGCTGCCTTCGGCTCAGGTCATGATCCCAGCGTCCTGGGATGGAGTCCCACATTGGGCTCCTTGCTTATCAGGGAGCCTGCTTCTCCCTCTGCCTCTGCCCGCCATTCTGTCTGCCTGTGCTCGCTCGCTCTCCCTCTCTCTCTCTGACAAATAAATAAATAAAATCTTAAAAAAAAAAAAAAAAGTACAGGTTTATATATCCGTGATGAATCCTCTTTTAACATTATATCATTATTAAAAAGGTCCAACTTTATTTTGACTAGTAACATAACAAAACAATCTTCCTTTTGGTTGTTGATTGTCTGGTTTATCTTTTTCTATCTCGGTACTTCCAACATCTCTTAATCTTATGTTTTAGGTATAACATTTCTGAACAATTTTTTTCCCAATATGAAACTCTTTGAATTGGCATTTTCTTATTTCTACTACTACTTTTCATTTATTCCTATGTGCTTTATTAGATTTCTCTACTTACTAGGATTTTCTTTTTCCTTTTTTTTTTTTTTTTTAAGATTTTATTTATTTGACAGAGATCACAAGCAGATGGAGAGGCAGGCAGAGAGAGAGAGAGAGAGAGAGAAGCAGGCTCCCCGCTGAGCAGAGAGCCCGATGCGGGACTCAATCCCAGGACTCCGAGATCATGACCTGAGCTGAAGGCAGCGGCTTAACCCACTGAGCCACGCAGGCGCCCCTTCTTTTTCCTTTTAACTCCTTTCCTACCTCCTACTAGATTTTCTTTACTCTTTTCCCATATTGCCTTAGAAGTTAAACATTCAATTTTTCTTCTTTTTGCTTCCCTTTTAACTTCCAAATGTAATCACTTTAATCTTCAATATTCCATACTATTAATAATATCTGCCTTTTATTTACTGTGTTTGCTCCTTCTACTGTTTTTTTTGCATTCTACTTCTCCTTTCTGGATTTACTTTATTTTAGTTCTTTTGGCAAAGGCCTGAAAGTGGTACTCTTAGTCTTTAGACTAATGATCATTTCATTATTTTTCAACTTCTTAGAACTTTTAAGTCTACCAAACTTAACCGTTTCCTATTTTCTTCTGGTAGGTAATTGGGATTTCATAACCTACAGTTTCACATCAATGTATCTAGGTATGAATTGATTTTTATGTCTGTTTCAAACTACTGCTTTTTGACCCAAAATATTTACCAAGTTTGGAAAAATCTCAACTGTAATATTGATCCCATTTTCTTAGGAGACATTACATACATACTATAAGTATGATAGGACTTCTCCATCTGTTTCTAAACCTTATTTTTCATCTCCTGAACTGAACTGTGAGTAACTATATGTCTTCCACTTCACTAATTATTTCTTCTGCTAAGTCCACAATTCAACTTAACCACTGTTTCTATTTCATACTAGGTTCTTTTTAAAGCTATATGGTCTTTCTTCATAACATCTTGGGTCTTAGGGTTGATTCCTTCCTTTAGGTTTTTAGTAATGTCGAACTTACTTGCTTTCAGATTAACTATTAGGGTTCTAACCCCATTTGCCATAAATTCTCATTTTGGTGAACTGTTTCCTCAAGTTCTACAACTTTTTAATGTGAATCTACCTTTTGCAAGGTTTATTTTTTCTAGAAGATTCCTGTGACCTAGTCTGTGAAATTTCCCCCCAGAAAAGATTTTTCATTTCTACCAGGAGCCCCAAGGTTATTACAGGCGCAGAACCAATTTTTATGTTAATTTCTTGGCTTAAGTTTTCCTGGACTCCCCATTAACTAGCCCAAATGTACACCCAAATTGTATGAAGCATAGTTCCCAGGTTACAAATTCTCAGAACTTTTTTACTCAGGACCCAAGCTTCCTTGTTATCTGTTATGCTGATACAAAGGATTTTTCCTAGTTCACTCTTTCACTGAAGACAATCTTTTAAACATCTAGATTTTATGTAAGGTCTCAGTTCCCATTATCTGGCTCTAATAGTCTCAAGGCTTCATTTCCTTGGGTACTTGGGTAATAAAACCCAAGTCTCAGAACACCTGGGTGGCTCAGTCAGTTAAGTGTGTGCCTTCAGCTGAGGGCCTTGATCCTGGAGTCCTGGGAATAAGACCCGTCAAGTTCCCTACTCAGCAGAGGGCCTATTTCTCCCTCTCCCTTCCTCCTTGTGCTCACTCTCTCAAATAAAATCTTAAAAAACAAACAAAAACCCCAAGTCTCTAAATGATGAGACATCCACCTCTTCAGGGCAACTGTCAAGCTAGCTCTATGCTGGCTTCTACTTCATTTCTGGCAGTTAGGTCTTCCCTTCCCTCTTTTTTAAATAAATTCTTGCATTTCTGATGTTTGTAGATGGAAGATTTGAATTTATTTTGGTCTGCCATACTGCCAAAATGAGAACTACCTTAAGTTTAATTTTTGTATGTATAACTGATATTAGATTTGATTCTAAAAGTGTCAGATAATTCACATTTGTAAACATATGAATTTGACTTACAATATTTATAATTTTTACTTATTTATTGACTATGTAAGCACTTTTATTTTATTAGGTTTGTAAGTCTGCTGTCAGGCATCTGGAGTGGTTGAGTTTGGAATGTTTAAGCATTTAACTAAAGTTAATGCAATTAGCTGTTTACGGGGAGTTTACTGTTACATTTATTAACTGAAACATTCACCAAAAAAAAAAAAAGTCAAAAGCATAATACTTATTTTTACATAAGTCAAAATATCTGTATACACATTTTACAAAATGTATAAATACTATATAACACTAAGCAGAACTTAAAGATTCTCGCTTTAATGGACATAAAATTTAGAAACAATCAAATAAGGTCCTTTTCACATGTGAAAGCCAATCTTGATATTTAAAAAACTTAATTTACAAAGTGACAAATTAATCTAGTGTCTTGGTACTTCAAAGATCAGTACTAATGGATAAATGAGCTCACACACTAATATGACAGCTGAAAATCCTGGATTTTACAAATGGTAACCTCTAAAATTTAATCTTCCATAAAAACTATGCAGTCCTATTAAAAACAGCCATTGTTTTACACCAACAAAGATGTTAAAAATCAACACATGCCAATAGTTTTTAATGTCCACTGAAACGGTAAATTTCCCCATGAGGGTAGGAGAATCTTTTCTTTTTTTTTTTTTTTTAAAACCATGGATGGGTAACACATCTCCTAAGGATAAACTTCTACATACTTCTGTGGAGCTTTACCAGACTTCATTCCAAATTATGTACCTGGTAAAAGATGTACCAATGTCTACTTGGAATAAGAAACTTTTTTTTTTCTTGGAGCAAGGATTAAATATTTAAAGAGAGAAATCCTGTGCAATTAAAAGCCTCTTTCATCAGGTAGGTGCCCTGTCCTACAAAAACTCAATACTCAGACTTAATATTAAGGTTAATCTAAGGAATATTAGTTATTCTCCTGTCCAGCCAGTCCTGTTAATTTGGCCTCATCTCAGCCTGCTACTTGCTTTTTGTCACAGATTTCCATCCTTCCACAAGACTGGATGGGGGGTGGGGGCGGGGGGGGGGGGGGGTGTTGTTTGCGTTTTTGTTTTTTTTTTAATACCAACAGGTCCGCCCTTAAAAAATGTAGAAGACTGTGCCAGGAATCCCTTTGATCCCCATCATATGGCTTCAAGGAAATGTTCTGCTTTTCCACATGAAATGTGATCTCTCATGATGTTTTCTAGCAAGTGGATAGCTGGGTCTTTGCAGCCTGGAAGGTACCCACAACAGAGAGGACCTTGTGTGTTAGCTAGGACTGCTAAATCTAGGAAACATTCGTGTTCCAGACTTTATGTTCGGGTTTATTAGCAGGACCTAAACTGACCTAAAGAGATCGATGCCTTTTTTTTTTTTTTTTTTAACTCTTCCACACCGGGGGGGGGGGGGGGGGGGTTGTCTACCACTTTAAATGTTTCGTGTAAGATTGCCTTTCCTTTGGCCTGTGTGCTTTAAGGTAAATGACACATGTACCTACAGGACTCTATCCAGACCAGAAAAGGCTCACTTGCAGGGCTCTTATAGGAGATAAATAACTGGAGAAGGGAGAAAAATAAGAGGGTGAGGAGGAAGCTGAATTACATGCTAACACCCCCACTCGAATCCGGGTGGTTACGGTAGAGGGAATGACGGTAAGTAGGATTTTGTGCAAGGCAACGTCCTTTGAAAGGGCTCCCAGAGCGTCAAGACCCCCACCTGATGAATGGGTGAGTCAGGAAGGCCCAGCTCCACTTCACAGATGGGGAAACTGAGGTACGAGGCGGCGAGATGACTGGCCCGAGGCCTCGCTGAAAGATCTGAGGCGGAGCGGAGAACCAGAAGCACCGATTCTCTCAGGCGGATGCTCTAATCACGGGCTTCCCCCCGCCCCCGTGATGGCGTAGTCGGCCTCCGCCCCCCCAACTCACACACCCTCCCCGGGAGCCGCACGTCTCCTCAGGTTCCAAGGACAGGGTCAAAAGGGGGGGGCCCGAAGCGCTCCCGCGGAGATTTGCAGTCGGAGAGCGTTGGGAGCGTGCGTCCCTTCAGTCCAACATGGCGGCGGCCACGGCCGCCCCCCCACCCCAAGCCTCCCTCAGGGCCGGAGGCTCTCCCTCAGGGCCCTCTGGTGGGCGGGAAAACGGCCCAACCCCGCCAGGCCCCTTCTCGTCGCTGCCGCTGCTCACTGAAGGAGTCACCTACCCGACATGACTAACGGCCGCAGCGCGGAGCCCCCAGAGCCCGCCGACAACAAGGAATACGAGAGCCAGGCGGCGCGGCGGCCGAAGCTGTACTGAACGCGGCGCGGCGGGCTGAGCCCGACTGCGGGGCCTCCGCGGCCAATCAGAGGACAGTGGACGGTACCACCATGCCAGCGCGCGAGGGGCGGCTCTGTACGAGTACCGGCCTCTGAACCCTGAGGTCTTCAGAAACCCTCTCTGTTCTCCCCTCCGCGGGCGGTACCATTATTGAGAGGGAATCGAGAGGAGAAAGTACCAATGCAGCCATTAGCATGGGGGAGGAGGCTGAGCCTACTTTCTCCGTCCCAATTAGAGTCCTGTTTCTGACTTTTATAGCATCTGACAGAATTCGAGGTTAGGAAGCGAAAGAGGGGAGGGGTTATAAACACAGACTATTTGGTTAGAAAAGGCCTTTCTTCCCGTGAACTTTCGAGTGGTATGCCCTAGTTCGCTCAGCTTTGGTTGCAGACAGCTGGAGCCACCTGGGGGCGTTGGGTGTCGGCGAGCTCGGGGACGAAAGTCGTGATCGCCTCCCGGTCTAACTACCTTGTCAAGTAAAACATAGACTACAAGGTGATACTGAAACAAACGTCTGCATTAAAACGAAACCACACGCAAACCCGGCCTTGAGAATATAGTGGGTGGGAGGTCGAGCTTTAGATTTCAGTGCTGTTGTAATGGCCAACTCTAATTATCAGGCACCTTACATCATCTCATTTAATTCTCACAACACAATGATGAAATATTATCCCGACGTTACGGGCGTGATTATTCACTTGCCCTAGGTCGCACAGCTAGTACATGGTCAACGTGGAATTCGAATCCTAGAAACCAGACACTATTGTCTGTGGGTTTAACCATTGTGCAGCATTGCCTAGTGTGGGATGGAGCTCTGGAGTATGAAATGAGGCCTGAAAGCTCAGAGAGCACACAAGGACCTTCCCCCCACCCCCGAGGGCGACGCAACACCTGAGTCAAGCCAGAGGCAATGAGCGGAAGCAAACCAAGTGAAGTGGGGTAAAGGGCTTTCAACTAGCTGTAAAACAAGTAATTCTGTATGTTTGGAGTTTACCCTCCAGGGGAGAATGGTAGATGAGGCCAGAAAAGTAGAATGCTAAATAATCCATACCTTGCAAAATACAGTGCATTAGGATTTGTGCTTTATCTTGAGGGCACTGGGAAGCCAGAGGATTTTAAAGGAAGGTCAGTCACATTTGCATCTTGAGGCTGCAGTATGAAAAATGTATGGAGATGAAAGGTGCCTAAAGGCAGGGAGACCAATTGGGTGGCCGATGCAATCATTCTGGTGAGAGATCACCATGGCCTGGTCTTAGGTTTTAGCTGTGGAGATGGAATAAGTGAAGAGAGCCTTGAAATAGTTGCATAGTAGACTGGACAAGATCTGGTGACCAGTTTGGGAGGGAGGAGCTAGGGGAGAGTGAGAAGTGAATTCTGAGTTTCCCACTTAGAGGGGTGGTCAGATAGTGGTACCATTCACTGTGGTAGGGAAGAGGAGGAAGAGCAAGTTGGGGGTGGAGGTAGAGGGATAAGTTCAGAATTAACACCTTTGGGTCAGAACAAAGACATGAGGTCATCTCTCTTCATTATACGATATTGAGGGTCACAGAGCTCTCTGGATAAGTCCAAACAGGCAAGGTTAAAGGAATAAAAATTCCTTCATGACTAAAAATGATTCAGCCAATCAGCATGTACATTGAGAAAGGTAACCCAGAAGAGGAGACAATAGACATGTGCAATCGCAGGAAAGAATTGGGTTAGGGATGGGGAAAACTTCTAGATTGTTCCTCCTCTTTATTCATTTATTTATTTATTTATTTTACAATTGGGTGTTCTTTTTTTTTTTTTTTTTTCATTTATTTGACAGACAGAGATCACAAGTAGGCAGAGAGGCAGACAGAGAGAGAGAGAGGAGAAAGCAGGCTCCCTGCCGAGCAGAGAGCCCGATGCAGGGCTCGATCCCAGGACTCTGAGATCATGACCTGAGCCGAAGGCAGAGGCTTTAACCCACTCAGCCACCCAGGCGCCCCATCTTTTTTTTTTTTTTTTTTAAGATGGAATGCAGAAAGTGTTGCTCATCATTGCTCCCTGAAGTTTGTACCTTCAATTCATTCATTCATGCATGCATGCATTCTTCACTCCACTGCCATCTTCTGAGGTCTACTGGATGTCAGGCCCTGGAAGATCTGGAGGTAGAGAAAGAGGAAGCACCATAGCCACTGCCCTCCAGGAGCTGTAGTCTCATAAAAGGGACAGTACAAACCTTTAATTCCAATAACTATGGAATGTGCTAGAATCAGAGGATGCAGAGGGTGCTCTGAAAATAGTGTAAGAGCATCTAATCCTCAGGAAGGGTGGACAGGGTATTAAGGAAGGCTTTGTGAAGGAGATACCTTCTAAACTACATTTTGAAGAAAAAGCAGGAATTAGGCCCCGGATGTATATCAGGAACAGCATGCTCCAGGCAGAAAGGGCTGTATTTGCAAAGACTACAAGAGAGCCAAGTGCCGGGAATTGGAAGTAGTTCTGGCTGGCGACTCTGTGCATGTGCAGGGGTGGACAGTGGTGATAAATGATGAGTGAAAGAAGTACACAGAGGCCACATCTTAAAGAGCCTTGTGTGCCTGGCAGCGGGGTTGGATACTAAATCAAAATCAATAGGGAAGGGGCGCCTGGCTTGCTCAATCCAAAGAGCATGGGGCTCTTGGCCTTGGGTGGTGGGCTCAAGCCCCATGCTGGGGGTAGAGATTACTTAAAAAATAAAATCCTAAAAAAAAAAAAAAAAAAAAAAACCAAAAAACCAATATGGAACTTCTGAGGAATCTAATCAAAGGAGTGACATTTAATTTTTTATATTCATTATTTCTTTTAATATTCTGGACAGCCCTGTGAAATAGGTGTTGCTGTTGTCCACATTTTGTAGAGAGAACACCAGAGCTCAGGAAAATGAATCTCTTTACCAAGTTCACACAGCTAATTAGGGACAGAAGTGGAGCTCACATCCAGGCTTTTGGACCAAGCCCAGGGTTCTTTTTACAGTGTCCCTGGTCTCTCAAACATGAAACACAGATCTCCTCGCAAGTCTGTATTGCCCTGGGGCTTCTTCCCAAGGGCCTTTCTCTACCAGGAACTGACTCACAGATTGAGTCCTGTACCCTCCTGTCTTCTAGGCTTTGCCTGGGGATAATTATCAGGAACCAAATTTAATATTCACCCCGTTGTTTTTCAGGCTACAAGATCCTGCTCCCTCTGCATTCCCTCACTCTGCACAGTTAGGGAAGTCAGCAGGTACATTTTACACGTTAGCTTCAGCAGAACGTACTTGGGAAAGTCTTAGCACTGGGCCTGTTTGCCCTCGATCCATTCTTCCGGTACTCACTTGGAGAGTTAACCCCAGTCGGCTACTTTCCAGTTTAAGAGATTCCCTCAGGTGGTAGCTTCCAGCGAGAATCAGCCAATGAACAACCTGGTAGGAAATCAGAGTGCTGAAGAAAGGGAGGAGCCAGGGTGCGGTCTCCCGCTCCTCCTCCGCCACCAGTAGTGTCTCAGGCAGCAGCTGTCTTCTCCAGAGATCCTTTCTATCCATAATCCTGCTCTTGGGATCCTGTAACCCTTCCTTCCCTCAACCTTCCCTTCATCCCTCCAGCCTATGGCTGGGAGAATCTTGTCGTTGAAAATTTCTTGAGTTGCCTCCCTCGCACGTTTCGTTTCCAAACTCTTCCAACACGGTTGTAGGGCTTTGTAGGGCCCTGGAAGGACGGTGAGCTTTGTTAGAGTGAGAGAGGAAGCCAGGAGAGGGAGCCATTTAGCAGAGCCACGATAGGATCAGGCCTGTATTACTGGGGTTGCTCTGGCTGCAGTCTTGAGAATGGACCCTAGTGGGCAAGGAGGTTATGGCTCCCACCAGAGTTAAAACAAGAGCACAGTGATCTTTTGTCTCTTTTGAAATCCTGTGGGACTCACAGTTGTACCACATCATTCCAGGCTTGCTACCTGATTAGAGGCTAATTTATTCTCTAGTTGGGTTGCCTAGTCCCCCTCTGAACTCCGCAGTGCCTCAGGTGGTGCTGGAAACAGTAGGCACTAAAAACGGGTGTGGGGAGGGGAAGAAGGAGGAAACTTGTGTTGAATGAATGAATGAATGAATGAGGGGAGAAATGGGATGACTTCTGTAAACTCCTCAAGCTCAAAGACCTTCTCTAGGATCTTCTTGCATCTCCCACAACGCACGGAGTAAGTATTCGGGGAGCACTGTTCAAAGACTGACAGCCTGCTCTGTGCCAAGTGTCACAGGCTGGTAAGCAGTCCTAGCCATCATCAATACCCTCCCACCCCCACCCCAGGAAGTGTCCCTGGAGCCCTGCTCCTCCAGCCTTCCTAGAGAGCAAGCCTCCTGCGAAGATTTCCCTGAGGCTCTGCAAAGTAGGAATCGGTTCCTTGTAAATGACAGACTACCCCATCCTCTGGACAGTGGCAGGCACTTCCTGTTTGGGGTGGAAAGGAACCAGACACTTTCCTGTTAGCAGGTCTTTTAAGCAAAGCAGCAGATGCTGAGCAGGTCCTGGCCAGCCTTTCAAGCCAGATGCCTGGCGGTTAGACAGCCTTTATGTGGAAGGGAAGTGGGGCACAGTGCCAGACTGGCTAGGCTTTTATTGTGCTCCTTGCAAGTCCCCTGGGTCCTGCTGTGAGTAAAAAACAAACCAGAAGACGCTGCTGTCGCCCTGCAAAACGTGATGAGGATTAGGAGAGATGGGCTGCTCTGAGCCAGAGAGCGTTCATTGCCTGGCAAGAAGATGCTCCTGTGGCTGTCCCGGGGCAGGCTTCTGGATGTTGTCTGGAGATGAGCATCTCCCAGTGTGATACAGTGCAAAAAATAAAAGCATGTAAGCTTGTGTCTGTGCATCCAATATCTAGCACTTGATAGGATTTTAACTGTGAATAATTGTCTGGTTGGTTCCCTCTAGCAAATCAGAGTAACAGAAAAGGCAGGAATTATTGTTGTCCCATTTCCAAGATGATGTTAGTGGACTTGCAAGGGATAACAGAGTAAGAAAAAGTCCAGGTTCAAACCCAGGTCTGTCTCCCTCCAAATTTCTTGCTTTTTCCAGTCCTCCATGAACACATGCATGTGTGTGTATGCACACACAGGCAGACAGACTGGTGAACCAGTCTAATGAGACTGGAAGGTGAACCAGTCTAATGAGAGCACATCCCCATGTGCGAGAGAGAGGAAATTTCTCTTCCAGAGGCAGAAGTGGTTGCTAAAGACTCAGGGCTTCTAAAAATGAATCACAGCTAAAAATGCACAGAGGTTGTAGTCAATAACGGATCCAAATTATCACAGCTAACCTCCTCACAACTCTGCGGAACACCTCCTCTTCAGGGCTCCCAGGCTAATCCCATGTCCTCATTCTTCTTATTATTATTCCTATTATTGTCACTTGGGGAGGCTGGTCATTCTGTGAGCGCCTTTCTTCAGAGCCCCTAATTCCTTCTGATAAAATCTGCTTTGTGCTCTACACGCTTCCTGGGAAGGAGGAAAGGGCAGAGACAAAGCTAATTGTTCTTCATATTATGAAGAGAGAAACTGAGGCCCAGAAAGGGCCTTGTCCAGGTCCATACATCCTGCCTGACTCAAAGGGTCCTGGTCAGGAAGAGGACTCACTGGCCAGCTGTTGCCTTCTGTAGAGAAGAAGGAATGGCCCAGGCAGCTGCCAGCCACTCCCATGGGCATACAATGTGCCCAAGCCCTGTCCACTCTGGGAGAGCTGGGAGGTACTGTGGATTTGAACTGAGCCCCAATGCAGAGAAAGAGGGAGGGGAAGCAGCTCTTTTTGAAGAGGCGGAACGGAGAGGACTACCAGCCTAGCTGGGTCAGGAACTTGCTCAGCCAAGATAGGGAGGGAGGGAAGAAGAGAGCCAGACCCTTGGAAAACCTAGCCCCTCTATCTTCCCCTTGAACAATGGTGTCTAGTATTTTAGTGATTTGGTAGGTCTGAAGTAGAGCTCAGGAATCTGAATCTTTACTAAGTGCCTCCAGGTGATTCAGTGCAGGTCCTCCAGTGATCTTGGGACTTGAGGTGAGATAGCATAGAGTTTAAGAGCTCAAGATCTGGAGTTATACTAACTGGGTTTGAGCCCTGGCTCCATTACTAGATTTATGACCTCCAACAAATGATATGATCTCTCTGTGCCTCAGTTTCCTCATCTTTAAAATAAGGATTTGGGGGCACCTGGGTGGCTCACTGGGTTAAGCCTCTGCCTTTGGCTCAGGTCATGATCTCAGGGTCCTGGGATCGAGCCCTGTATCGGGCTCTCTGCTCAGCAGGGAGCCTGCTTCCCGCTCCCTCTCTGCCTGCCTCTCTGCCTACTTGTGATCTTTCTCTCTGTCAAATAAATAAATAAGTGGGGTGCCTGGGTGGCTCAGTGGATTAAGCCTCTGCCTCTGCTCAGATCATGATCTCAGGATCCTGGGATCGAGCCCTGCATCGGGCTCTCTGCTCAGCAGGGAGCCTGCTTCCCCCTCTCTCCGTCTGCTGCTCTGCCTACTTGTGATATCTCTCTCTGTCAAATAAATAAAATCTTTAAAATAAATAAATAAGGATGCTTATAATAGTAGCTTTTTCATAAGGAAACTGCGAAGAGTCGATGACATGATTTATGTAAAGCACAGAGCACATGCATGGCACGTGTTAATTTCTCAGCAAGCATTAACCACTATTATTTGTTCCAACTCCTCGTTCCCATCCCTACCCCCACTCCCACCAGAGGAGGAAATAATGGTATTGGATTAACACAGGGACTTGTCATCAGAGGATTGTTTGGCACGTGGCTGATCCAAAGCCATTCTCCCCACAACCTCATCATTCTTCTGATGCCCTTGCTGTGGACTGAGCTTCTTCCAATAAACTATCCTGCCTTTCTCATCTTCCTTCCTTCCTCAGTGCCCCTCTCAGATGGCAGGCCACCCTCCTCCACCCTATCCAAAGTGACTTGGCTCAAGATGTGTCCTGGAAAGTGAAAGTATACAGCAAGTCAGTTGTGGAGTTGCATAGGCCCCTGGATTCCTGAAGAAGATCACAGAATTGGGTGCTCTGGGACTTATGAGTAAGCTTTGGAGGCAGAAGGGAACTGAAACGGTTCTAACCATGGAAACATGCTGTCTTTCTGGGAAATGGAGACATCCTGTGCCAAAGCATGGTTGAAGCCCAGGATGAGCGTGTGGGCAAAGGAAGCTCTTTTCTGCATAAATTCTTGCAGGCACTTCCAAGTGCAAATTCTCGGCATCTCCAAGGGACCACAAACAGAGGTAATGCGGGACAGGTGAGGATCAGATGAAATAATCTAACCAAGAACACAATAGGAAAACAGAGGAAGTCAATGTCCATACACAACAGTGGTGCTAGTTTTCCAGGTCCAGGGACCACGGCTAACCTGGGATGCAGAGAAAGGCAGAGTCAGCTCTCTGAGTGGCTCAGTCCTCCCAGTCTCAGCCCTCCAGGGAAGCACTGCTTCCTGCTTTCCCTCTCTTCCCAGTGCAGCTGATATGGACACCCTCTGGCATGTGCTGGAGAGAGGGATGGAGAAATCCTGCCTGGAAAGAGAACTGGCGGATCTGGGACTGACTCCAGCTTGGCCAATGGTGTCCTTGCCAACTGGTGCTCCTCAGAGCTCCCTGCCCTAGATTGATACAGAGTTGTATCTAGCCCTTCAAAATCCACCTACTGATGTGGAGAAAGGGGAATCCTCTTGCACTGTTGGTGGGAATGCAAATGGTTGCAGTCACTTGGGAAAACACTATGGAGGTACCTCAGAAAGTTAAAAATAGAACTATCCTGTGATCCAGCAATTGCACTACTAGGTATTTACCCAAAGAATGTAAAAATACTCAAATGGATACAGGCACCCCAATATTTACAGCAACATTATCCACAATAGCCAAGAGCCGAAGTGTCCATTGATTGATGAATAGATAAAGATGATAAATATATATAGTAATATATGAGTAATATATTATTATATAATCTAGATTATATAATGTTATTATATAATCTACATTATATATACTATAATTATATAATTATATTATAAAATCTATATTATTATAAATATAGATTATATAATATATTACTCAGCCATAAGAACAATGCAATCTTGCCATCTTAATGACGTGGATGGAGCTAGAGAGTATTATGCTAAGCAAAATAAGTCAGAGAAAGACAAATACCATATGTTTTCACTCATGTGAAATTTAAGAAACAAAATGAACGAGCAAAGGGGAAAAAACAAAAGAGGCAAAACCAATAAACAGACTTTTAACTATAGAGAACAAATTGATGGTCACCAGAGGGAAGGTGAGTTGGGGGGATGGATGAAATAGGTGATGGGGATTAAGGAGTGATGAGCACTGGGTGTTGAACCGAAGTGTTGAATCACTATATTGTACACCTGAAACTAATATTACACTATATGTTAACTAACTGAAATTTAAATAAAAACTTTAAAAAAAAAAAAACACCTGTTTGGTCAAGGACAGCATATACCCCATTATACCGGCAACCTTCAGGCAACACACACACACACACACACACACACACACACTCTCTAGGGTCGCTAGAGTTAAACAAGGGGGTTAAGTTAAACAACTTAAACTTGAATTTCACATTGACGGTGAATAATTTTTTAGTATATGTCCCAAATGTTGCATTTGCACATACTTATACTAAAAACTTATTTGTCGTTAACCCGGTACTCAAATTTAACAGGACATAACAAATTTTTATTTGCTAAATCCAGCAATCCCACACGCCGTCAGCATCTCCCTCCTCTAAGCTCACCGCAGGACTCCGCTTGAACGCGTGGCGGTGTCACAGTGCAGTCCTTAGCTGAAAACCTTCGTCCAGTCTGCCCCGCTAGACTGAAAGCTCTCTGAGGGGAAGGCCCAGGCCTTGGCCACCATCGCCCGGCTTCCGCCCCAGGCAAGGACGCTCCTTACGATTGTGCACCAGGGCCCGGGCGGAGAAGGAGCAAGGCTGGGCTCATAAATCCTTTACAACTCTATGCCCACAGCGGGGTCCTTGGGGAAGGGATGGCGAAGGCCGCTGTTTTTATCCACTGGCCTGCGCAGAGGCGCGCCTGTTTCTAATTGGTTCGCCCAGGAGGAGTGTCCCCTTTTCATTGGTTATCTAGGAAGTAGGCGGGGCCTATCGTCAATTAGTTCGCCTACCACAGCCTCTAAGTCAGTCCACCGGAAAGAGGTGTCTTTTTAAAAATTCCTCCACCCGTCAGGCGCCTGGGTGGCTTGGGTTAAGCCGCTGCCTTCGGCTCGGGTCATGATCCCAGGGTCCTGGGATCGAGTCCCACATCGGGCTCTCTGCTCAGCAGGGAGCCTGCTTCCCTCTCTCTCTGCCTGCCTCTCTGTCTATTTGTGATCTCTGTCTGTCAAATAAATAAATAAAATCTTAAAAAAAAAAAAAATTCCTCCACCCGAGTGGCACCTTTTTGGAAATAACATAGAAACTTTCTGTGGGCTCCTGAGGCTCCGAACCTTAGGATAAGAACACTGCAGTACATTTGCTTAGCACTTTAGACATTCCAAATCACACGGATCAACTCACGGAATCCCCAAACAGTCCCCCAGAGGTCGGTGTCATTGTGCCATTTGCATTTCACATTAGCAAACTGAGACCCGAAGAGAGACAGCACCCTGCTCGAAGTGACGAAGGCAGATAATGAAAACTGTCGACTTCTGCTCAGGGCGAGTTTAGCGAAGGCTCGTAGACAAATCGTCTCATTCCACCTTCTCTGAAGACTGCGGAATGCATAAAGACAAGCACTTTACCCTCAGTTTCTCGTTTAATCTCCATGCAACTCTGGGAACTAAGTATCATTTGCTCTCATTTTACTGATGAGGAACCAGTAGTTAAATGAGCTCCAAGTAGTTAAATCCTTTGCCACAGGTCACAAAGAGGCAGCCTACCACTTATGCATACCGCACGAAGTCGGGTACAGTGCTCACTTACATTATTCTCTCATTAAATGCTCCCTACAACCATATGATATTGGTATTCTTATTATCGACATTTACCGATGAGAAAAATACTTCCAGAGAGGGTGAGTGACTTGCCTAAGACCACACAGCCAGCAAGTAATGGAGGTAGGATTCACATGGCTAGCAAAGAAGCAGATCTGGAACTGAAACCCCATTCTTCTGGACCCAACCCAGGGCTCCTTCTCTCATAGCCAGGGGCCTCGCCCCCTGCCAGCCTGGCTAAAATAATGTGATCCTCGGGCTGGCCAGGACGCTCCAAGATCGATGTCTTAGGCAGCTACAGTCTCCGCGAGACTCTTCTTCCCAGCCCTCCCCGGAGAGATCCGGATCAGCTGGAGGTGGCTGGCGAGAGAACCGGTGGGCAGGGCGGCGGCGGGCATCGGGCCAGGCTGTGCAGCCTGCGGAAGAGGCTCCGGGACCGCGGTGCGTTCCAGCGGCGGAGCGGAGTGGGTGGGGTCGGCATGCCCGGCCCCCGCCCCTCCTCCCTCCCTTCCTCCCTTGCCCTCCGGGTCCCGGGGCCGGAGATCCGCAGGCAGGCACTGCGGAGGCTGCACCACTTCGGGCCGGCTCCCGGCGACGCTCCCAAAGGGGCGGCCCTGCGCTTGGAGCCCGAGCACCCGCGAGCCACCCCACCCCCCCGGGCGTTCCCGCTCCGCCGGGAGGGGCTGCGCAGAGCCAGAGCACCCGGGGGGTCCCGGGCGCCGCTGACAGCCTAGAGCAGCTTCGCGCGCAGGGGGGCTCCCCACGAGCCCGCGCCCCGCGGCAGGAGCGGCGGCGAGATGGCGGCGCGTATCGGCCTCCTGCTGCGCGCCCTGCCGCTACTACTGTGGGGCGGCCTGGACGCCCAGCTCTCCGAGCGCGGAGGCCAGGAGCTGCGCAGGGAGGCGGAGGTAAACGATGCGTGAGGGGGCGGAGAGGGGGCGGCGTGCTAGAGACCCTCCAGAACTTTGCAGTCGGGCCCCTGGGCCGTCTCATCTGAGCCGGCAATCTGCGTTACCTTCTCCCTGTCCGCACACAAAGAGCCTAGGGAGCGTTCTCCCCCGTGCCAGAGCTGGGACCACACAGGCGCCGGGATCTGCATTGATTTTTCCGGACGGGGCGGGGGGTGGGGAGGGAGCCACAAGATGGGACAGGCGGGCAACGGCTGAGATATAGACAGACCCTGCACCCCTTTTTGGCGCAGTCTACTGTTCCTCACCACCTAGGCTGCGGAGACTTGGCAGTTCATTCATCGGATGCCCCGAGCCTTCCCGGAGGCTGCGGAGTCCCCTAGATGGGTGAGGTGGAGAGGATACCGCTGACTGGCCGGGACACAGGAGACGGCACTGGGCTGGGGCTGCCACTGCCCAGCTTGAGCTAGGCGGCATCGAAGCTCGGCACTAGTTTCTTAACCTGTAAGATGGGTAAGAGTATTAGAGTCCCAAGAACTCCTTCTAAGGAGCTTTGGAACAGTGCTTCAGGACTGAACTTGAGAAAGGGGGCAGGAGTGGTGGCGAAACTTAAACACTTTTCATTTCATTGTCCTGCTCGGGACTCACCTGCTTGTTGTAGGTCTCACAGGGGGAGCTCTTTGGAGGCAGGGACGGGGATCCACTTGGGGTATCTACTTTCCAGATAAAGGTGATTGTAATACATGAGTATCACTTCTTTCTTCCCCCAAAGAAGCATCTCTGTGTTGTTATCTATTCCCAAAATTAGGACTGGGGTCTCCACTATTTTTTTTTAAGATTTTATTTATTTGGCAGAGAGACAGAGATCACAAGTAGGCAGAGAGGCAGGCAGAGAGAGAGGGGGAAGCAGGCTCCCTGCTGAGCAGAGAGCCCGTTGGGGTGCTCAATCCCAGGACCCTGGGATCATGACCTGAGCCGAAGGCAGAAGCTTTAACCCACTGAGTCACTCAGGCGCCCTGGGGTCTCCACTATTTTAAGGAGTTCTAAATTCCTGAGCCTGGCGCTCTGCTCTGAGACTCTTGCTCCCTAAGTGTCTCTCTCATTCTTGCTCTAAAACTGCCAGTCCAGGGGCGCCTGGGTGGCTCAATTGTTAAGCATCTGCCCTTGGCTCAGGTCATGATCCCAGGGTCCTGGGATGAAGCCCCACATCTGGCTCCCTGCTCAGCGGGAGACCTGCTTCTCCCTCTCCCACTCCCCCTGCTTGTATTCCCTCTCTTGATGTCTCTCTCTCTGTGTCAAAGAAATAAGTAAAATCTTAAAAAAAATTAATAAAACTGCCAGTCCAGAACTTCTCAGTACCCTCCTATTCCCGTTCCCTAGAAGTTGGCATGCTGAATCTAAGAAAACTCCAGAATGAAGAAGCCCTTACGGAATGGCTCTTCCTTCCAGCAGCCAGCTCCTATCACTGTTCTGGAATATTTGGAAATGACCCTGTTTCAACAATGGGGGCCACCTCCTCTGCTTCCAAGCATGGTCTCTTGCACTCTCTGCTTTCACACACTTGGGAGTCACTCTGTTTCACTGAATTTAGAATCTTACAACATCAAGTGCACAGTCCTCACAGCCCCAGGAGAAGGCTTCCTTCTACCAAGCCAAGTCCTATTAAGAGTACCGCCCCACCTCCCCGCCAAGTCCGGGTCCCAGGCAATCCTTGGCAGGAGAACAGAGACAATCTCTCTGCCGCCCATGCCTGTGGTGGCCCCAGATGGAGAGAATTTTATATTGGGGTGTGCTTGGGAAGCATAATACTAAGCAGATTGAGTCTCTTGCAGTCTTTTTAACATAATTGGGGGATGGGGATTCTTAGCTCTGAGAACAAGAAATATAAACTTGAAATGTGTATGTGTCTCTATATGCCTATGCATGTACATATATATGTATACATACGCAATTCGGTGGTGTTAGTGTGTCTATACGTGCTTCTGTAAATGGTTAGTTGCATGAGTTTCGGTGTCAGACAGACGTGTGTGCAAACCATCAGTGAATCATTTAATCTCTCTGAACCTTGGGTTTCTTCTCTGTACGATGGAGGTTAACAATGCCTATTTCGTAAGACTGCTGTGTGGTTTCATTGAGATAACGTGTGTAAAATGCTTAGCACAGTGCCTAGTACATAGCAAACAGTCAAAAGGAAGCTGCTCTCAATATTCTTGTTATTGTTAGTATCTTAATCATTATTTTAGAGAACAGAGCTTCAGACTAAAGTCCCGGCTTGGTCGGGGCATCTGGGTGGCTCAGTCGGTTAAGCGTCTGACTTCAGCTCAGGTCATGATCTCGGGATCTTGGGATCAATACCCGCTCAGTGGGGAGTCTGCTTGTCCCTCTGCCCCTTTCCCCACTCATGCTCACTTGCTCTGGCTCTCAAATAAATATATAAAAATAAATATATAAAAAATATATAAAATATATAAAAACATATTAAAAAATAAATATATAAAAAAATAAAATAAAATGAAGTACTAGTTCAGTGACTAGCTCTCCAAGAACAATAACACAGGACAAAATATGTAAGGCAACTATTTTCAGCATCAGACAACAGGCAGCACAGAGCTATCATTCCTAAGAGATGGTGTTGCAGTTACTATGACAACATTATAAATTACCCCAGAACTTAGTGAAGTAAAACAAACATGTATTATGTTCATAGATACTGTGGATCAGAATTTCAAACAGGGCGCATGAGGGCAGCTTGTCTCTGCTCTACAAAGTTGGAGGATGGAGTCATCGCAAGGCTCTTTACTCACCTCTCTGGCTCTCAGCTGGGGGCCACCGTTCTCTCCTGGGGGCCTCCCCACATGGGTTCTCCAGGTGGGCTAGTTTGGGCCCAGACATGGTGATTGGGTCTCCAGGATGAGTGTTCCGCAAGAGAGAGAGAGAGTGAGAGCGAGGACAAGCATGACTTCATGACTGAGTCGACGAAGTTCATAGCATCCCTTCTGCTGTTCCCCACCGGCTGGAGCAAGTCTCACACTCCAGGTCAAGGGGAGGGAACATAGACCCCACAGCTGGTGGCAGGGACGCTGAAGTCACTGTAAAAAGAGCATGGGAATGGGAGGTATTACTGTGGTCATTTGGGGAAGTACAACCATCCGCAGAAGGAAACCACACAAAGTGAGCCCCGTGATCACCCCAGCTCTTTGCTTGGGTCTAATGCCCTGACTGGGGTGCAGAGAGCTAGACCCCAAGCAAAGCATAGCACTCCTGCTGAGCTCGTGGGCAAAGTGCAGAGTTCAGGACAGAGAAAGAAAGACATCATAAAAACCAGCTGTGTGATCTTAAGCTAGTGCCCTCCTGCAGGCGACAGTTTCCTCCTCTGTAAAGTAAGAGTGTCAAGCTTCTTCAGGGATTCTCTTTGAGCTAACATTCTTTGGCTTTGGTATGTTTGTATGCTGACACCTGTGTGTGTGTGCGTGTGTATGTTTCATCTGCCTACGTGTCTGTGTCTGTCTGTCTATATGTGTCTGTGTTCCCAGGTCTCTGTGTGCCTTGTGTGCCTGCCAGTGTGTGTCCCTTGTATGCATACAAAACAATAAAGTTGAGGGTTTTCCAAAGTGGGCTTTGCCTGGGAGGAGACAGACCACTTACAAAGCTGCATTATGAACGAGTTCATTGTTGCCCACTTGGGAAAATTAGGGCTGCTCATGACACTAGTGGGGAGGAAGGGCCTCCACTGCTGAGTTGCAAGATTGAGAGTTAACGATGACCTCATCACCTTGGCCCCCCTCCCATTCGCAATCAGGCCCTATCCTGTACTTGGGTGACACAGACTGTCCCTGGGGAGCTACCTACTGTGTTTCCCCTGGACCCTCTTTAAACACCAGGGGATATGTCAGGACCTACCTTCCATTCGGTGGTCTACACAGATCTGCACAGCTCCTCCCAGTACGCCGGCACAGCAAGGAGCTGGCTAGTTCGTCTCTCCAGGGAAACACTGCAGCTTCTGTGGAGTAACCACCCCCAGATGCAGTGTCTGTTTCTCACACCCAGAGCCATTCATTTGACTTTTTGTGAGTCAGCAACCCAGAAGCCCGGGTGTGGAAGCTGTTCCCAAGAGCTGAGCGGAGGAGTGACTCATGGGTGCAGGGTGAATAGAAGTGCAGAAGAGGCTCTGGAGGGTCCCAGAGGACCACGAGCTGGTAGAAAAGCGGTTGTCAAACCAGTTGGAAAACCAAGGGATCTGGCAAAAGCTGGGTGGGGAAGCATGACCACAGTGGGAAGATGGGTGGACAGCTCTCCCTAAATCCAGCCTTTAGGGCATGATTTTGTGCCCTTAAATGTAGCCCTACAAGTGTAGTGAGGACCATGGGTCCGCACAGTACGAATATTTGGCCTGAGAAAAAAGTGCAAGAGCAGTCTGGATGGATACTGGCCAGCTAATCTTTTCCAACTTCCTTAAGGACAAAAAAATGAAAGGAGTGGGGATAAGAGGTTATCCAGGCTACACCCACAAAAAACTTTGTGAATATGAGACTAGGAACAAGAGAAAGGAGGAGAAGATAAAGGGAGTCAGACAGAGGGAAAGGGAGGCATTTGCTCTCAATTAAAAGGGAAGGGTCCCAGCTGGTCCCACTGCCCCTAGACCTTCAGTAGAACCCAGCAGCCAGAGAGCAAAAGGAACAAGCTTAAGCCCCATTGCATACCTGTGGCTTGTCAGATGCCCTGTTTGGGGTGTGATGGGAGATGTGATCCCAGCCTCTACTGAAAGCCAGAGCCCACAACCGAAGCAGCTTCTTTCCTCTGCTCTGGCCCTGGACCTGCTTACAGAGGAGACAGAAGGAGTTCAGCTAGAAACATCCCCAGTTTTACCTTTTTCTCATTTGATCATTGTCTCTCCAGTAGAGAGAGCCATCTGGCCCCTGTGCCTCCAGTTGTAAATCCTCTGAGTTACTTGTTTGAATGTGAAATAAGACGTCCTGAGATAAGCATCAGAGGATCTGAACTCAAGGACTGGTTCTGTTGCTCCTCTGAGAGCCTTTAGCAAGACTCTGCTTTCTCCCCTGAGACTCACTTTTCTCATCTTTAACATGGGATTAGCAATGCCTGTCCTGCCTATGTTCATGCAAGGTGATTGGGAAGGTCAAAGGTATAGAACTCTTAAAAACTCTATACTAGTCAAGGACTTGTCATGTTCCTGATTACCAGAAAAATATTTTTATATATAGAACATGCCAAGGCAGAACGTCAGCTATCATCCCTTGCATCTTGACTTGGCTAATAGCGCTCAAGACGTATTGAATGACAAAGACAATCACGTAGAGTGACTATGAAAAGACTAAAATCATAATGAAGTGTAACATGAGATGGAATAAGTCATAGGTAGAGCAACATGATTTCCGCATGATCTTGCCATTTTGCAATTTAAAAATTCGTGGTCTCAGGGCGCCTGGGTGTCTCAGTAGGATATGCATCCGACTCTTGCTTTCAGTTCAGGTCATGATCTCAGGGTGGTGAGATCAAGCCCCATGTCGGCTCCCATGCTCGGCTCATCGGAGAGTCTGCTGGAGATTTCCTCTCTCAGTTTTGCTCCTGCAGTTCTTTGATATGAAGGGTGTCACAGACACTCTGCAGACATAAAACTGAGACCTGCCCTTCCTAGACTTACCTAACGAGCTTCGTTTCCAGCAGTAAAGTTCTGTGACTATAGCGGAAAACAACATTTTTAATGGGACAACTGTCATAAAGCTTTCCCAGAGCATCTTGTCTTCTTACTGGATTTTCACGACACTCCTGTGAGAAAGCTAAAGCATTCTTACCTGTATGTCGCATTTTGAGGCACAGAGAGGTTAAGCAACTTTGCCATAGCTCACACAGCTAATCAGTTGCAGAAGCAAGACTATGATAATAGAT
Source organism: Lutra lutra (assembly GCF_902655055.1). Classification (NCBI taxonomy): domain Eukaryota; kingdom Metazoa; phylum Chordata; class Mammalia; order Carnivora; family Mustelidae; genus Lutra; species Lutra lutra. Next base: position 37,776,001 of record NC_062293.1, read on the forward strand.
GAAGCTGGAGTATATTTTAGCTCTAATCCAACCTTCTCATTTTATGGAAGAAGAAATGGAGGCCCAGGTGCGCCTGAGTGGCTCAGTTGGTTAAGCATCTGCTTTCGGCTCAGATCATGATCTCTGGGTCCAGGGATGGAGCCCCGTGTCATCAGGCTCCCTGCTTAATGGGAAGTCTGCTTCTCCTTCTCTCTTTGACCCTCCCCTCGCTCATGCTCACTCTCTCTCTCAAATAAATAAAATATTTAAAAAAAAAAAAAGAAAAGAAAGAAAGAAAGTAAAGAAATAAACAGAAGCCCAGAGAGGCACAGAACTTGCCTAAGGACAGACACTTCTTAGTAGCACAGGAATAAAACTCAAGACACAGCCCAGGGCTCTTGCCCTGCAGGCCAGTGACTCAGAGTTCTTGACTTGGGCCTCAATTTATTTTGCTACACCTCATTGCTACAATGGCCAGAAATTTCCCCATCCCTTGAGCACTGAGTGGGCTGGGCTCTACGTACCCTCCCATGGCAAGTCAGGACGGATGCGGGACCAGAACCTCAAGGGTTCTGATTCCACTCAGCTTTCTGGGTCCCAGGAAGAACTGTTTTCATTTTACTCAGACACCACAGCCACTCCCAGGACTTTTCAGAGGCAACTCCCCAGGGAAGTAGCCCCAGCCCTGACCAAGTGGGTGAGGCAGGTTGTCACAAGCTTTTAGGCCTGAGTAGGGTGAATCACAGAAGGGCACGGTCCTGCAGCTTCCTCTCCACTCAGCTTAAGCCTTAGCCTCCCCGGGAGAGAGGATGGGTGGAGAATGGGGCAAAGAGAAAAGCCTGTGTTTGGAACTGCAAGGCAGAGGGGAGCAGCCGGGATACAACCTCCATGCAGAGGGACGGGGGTGACCCCAGGGAGAGCTCAGGGGGTCCCTAAGAGAATATAAGACAAGCCCTAGGGAAGCTCCAGCCTGGAAGGGAAATGACCCTCCAAGGCAATAGTGGTCGAGCTGGAATGAGAATGGGAGCTCCCCCTCCTCGTCCTGTGTCTCTTTCTGGGACCCCTTCACCATGCTGTCACCTGCCCCCCCACCCCTGCTCTTTGTCCCATGCAGACAGGCCATTTCTGTCACCTTTGCAGGGAAAACGGAGGCTTGGCAGATGGGCTTACAGAAAGGGTTAGGGGCAGCTGCAGGAGCAGAGTGTGTCTCGACCACGCCTCCCCTCAGCCCTCGATGGGGCTTGGCCTTCACCCAACAGAACTTTAGAGCACGCAGCCCTGAGGATATGAAGGGCCCCCTTCCTACATGTAATTTTAAAATGTTTATATTAAAAATATGAATGTTCGTATTAAAAATAATATAAATGAAAGGGAATCCTTAAGTTCTGGTAATTGCTATTATAATACTTGACTGAGGGGCAGCAGGTTGGTCCAGTCGGTTAAGGGTCTGCCCTCAGCTCAGGTCATGATCCCGTGGTCCTGGGATGGAGTCCTGCATCAGACTCGCTGCTCAGCGGGGACTCTGCTTGTCCCTATCCCTCTGCCCCTCACTCCCCTCCACCTTGTGCTCTCTCTCTCTCACTCTCAAGTGACTAAATAAATCTTTTTAATAAATCTTTTTTTTTTTTCTTTAAGATTTATGGGACACCTGCATGGCTCAGTCGGTTAAGCATCTGCCTTCAGCGCAGGTTGTGATCCCAGGGTCCTGGGATTGAGGAGTCCCGCCATTGGGCTCCTTGCTCAGCTGGGAGTCTGCTTCTCCCTCTGCCTGCTGTTCCCTTTGCTTGTGTGCTCTCTCTCTCTCTCTCTCTCTCTGACAAATAAAGAAATAAAATATTTTTTAAAAGATTTTCTTTATTTGACACAGAGAGACACAGCGAGAGAGGGAACACAAGCAGGAGTGGGAGAGGGAGAAGCAGGCTCCCCGCTGAGCAGGAAGCCCAACTTGGGGCTCAATCCCAGGACTCCAGGATCATGACCTGAGCCGAAGTCAGAGGCTTAATGACTGAGCCACTCAGGCACCCCTCAAATGCATAAGTAAAATCTTTTAAAAAAATACTTAAGTGCTTTTATGGAAATACAAAATGTCAAATTCTTAAAATTAATTTTTCTCATTCTTGGCCTGGTCTCATGCTCTCACTCTCACACTGCCTCCTGGGAATTCAGCTCTGCCTTGCAACCCACAGGGTGCCAGAGACCAGTCAGGAAGAGAGGCCCAGGACTTCCCCTCTGATAGACCCCTCAAAAAAGCCTCCACCCTCATCCTGCCCTCCAGTCCACCTTGCCTGCCAAAGTACCAGGCACGGCAGCCCAGCCAGGAAACAGGAGACGCCGCTAGTCAATATCCCCTCCCTTCTGCTCTGTCTAAGACTTCATAGTTCCAGAATCAGAGCCAACTTTCTGATAAGGGATGGGTGGGTTTGGGGGGAGGAGCACAGGGAGTGCCAGCCTGTTAGCCTGTGACCTGGTCTCTCCCAAGTCACTCAGCAAATCGGCTTCAAAGGGGACACTGATTTTCCGACTTCCTTTAGAAAGCCACTCTACCCATCCTCACCAAGGGAAGGGGAGGAGGCAAGAAGAGAATCAGGCACTTGGCTGGGGCGGGGCAAGTCTAAGGTAGAGCTGAATTGAGAACAGAGCTGTGACCGTCTGGTTCTGAGCAGTTCCCATCTTATAGACGGGTTGTATTCCGAAAGTCTTAATTTTTCTACTAAGGTAAATCAACTAGGTCAACTGTTTATGGAATATTTACTAAGTATGCTAGATAGGCATTGCTTTACTTAATCCTCCTGAGAATTGGACGCCTTGGTGGCTCAGCCTGTTAAGCATCTGCCTTTGGCTCTGTTCATGATTCCAGGGTCTTGGGATTGAGTCCTGCATCAGGCTCCTTGCTTAGCGGGAGCCTGCTGCTCCCTCTGCTTGTTCTCTGACAAACAAATAAGTAAAATCTTTAAAAATAAAATAAATTAAAATCCTTTGGAGAATCCTGTGGGTTTATTCTTGTTTTCCCATTGCGGGTGAAGAAACAGAAGAAGAAGAAAAAGAAGGAGCAGCATCGGAGATGCTAAGTGATTTGTCCCTGGCCACCCAGAGTGAGGGTTGGGAACAGATTCTTGATTCCAAGCCCGGTGGCTATTCCATGATGCCACACTATTTTGGGCAATAAATGGTTTTCCAGATTAAGCCACTAGAACTCCTTTAATCCATTATGCCTCCCCAAATAGTGCAAACTTGGAAAGGGAGAAAAAGAAAATAGTACTGACATACGAATAAATTAGTGTAGAAAAATAACGAAATGGACTTGGGAAGTGTTTCGTTGTCTAGAACAAGGGTTCCTTGTGGAAAGTGGCTTTATTGAGAAGTGGGTGTGGAGGTCGCTGAGGGCGGATATAATGAAATTCACAAAGCCCAAGCTGGATATTTGCAAAGGCTTAGGTGCTTGCCCATCCTGGCTCTTCGTGTCTGGTTTTGTTCTCAATTTGCGCCTTCTTAAGGCAGCAGCCGTGATTGGAGCCGATTCAAGAAACGCAGCAAAGAAAAGTGAGTAAGAGAACAAGGAAGACAAAATGATTTCCCCATAGGTAACACAGCCAGGAGGGCTAACCATGGAGAGACCATATGTGTCTGTATAAGAATTAAACAGCCGTGGGACGCCTGGGTGGTTCAGTTGGTTAAGCGGCTGCCTTCGGCTCAGGTCATGATCCCAGTATCCCGGCATCGAGTCCCACATCAAGTCCCACATCCGGCTCCATGCTCAGTGGGGAGCCTGCTTCTCCCTCTGCCTCTGCCTCTGCCTGCCACTCTGTCTGCCTGTGCTCTCTCTCTCTCTCTGACAAATAAGTAAAAATAAATTAAAAAAAAAAAAGAATTAAACAGCCGGGGTGACGTTTCTTTTCATCCATCGATGAGGCTTTCTCAGGGACAAGGGCAGGCAGGGAGCCAAGCACATTGTTTCCCCGAAAGGCAGGGCTGGTGAGAGGTAAGGATGATGAGTCCCACACTTCTCACCAATGGCCTCCACACACGTGGTTGTGGAGAGAGCAGCTTCTAGGTGTGTAAGGGCAGGCGGGGTAAAAAGGCATTTGGGCCATGAGACTTCTCTAGGCACACTAACTTCCTCAGAGGGGTCACATCCGGGTCCACTGCCATCACATGATGGAAGGTTCTGGCTTCTCCCTTGAGCTCCGGGATCATACAACTAATGCCGGTTGACATCAGAGTGTGTATCTTATTTTTAATCCACCCCCTTCTGCCCCTCCTCTGGTTTCCTTACATGGTCTCTAGCTTCACCCTCCAAGGCAAACGTTAGCCGTCCCGGATTACTCTCTTTCTGTCAGCCCTCACAGTTAAGCCACCTGATCAGGACTAAACGAAGGCTCCCATTCCCTACCGTGGGTGGCAGTTCTGCCTCTCTCCCTGCGACTTCATCGCATGTCCTGCTTCTTCACATTCACTGCGCTCTAGCCTTCCTCCATTCCTGAGAGCCCTCACCCTGGTTCCTAGCTCGGGGCTCTGCGTCTGATGCTCCTCCGCCTGTAACAGCCTTTCCCATCTCGCTGCAAGCCAGCCACTTCTCATTCTTCACGACTCACATCAAAGATCAGCTTTTCACAGGGTCCTTCCCTGACCTCTCTGATGGAAAAGTTCTCTTTAAATTATTCTCAATCGGGGCGCCTGGGTGGCTCAGTGGGTTAAAGCCTCTGCCTTCAGCTGGGGTCATGATCCCAGGGTCCTGGGATGGAGCCCCGCATCAGGCTCTCTGCTCAGCGGGGAGCCTGCTTCCTCCTCTCTCTCTGCCTGTGTCTCTGCCTACTAGTGATCTCTGTCTGCCAAATAAATAAATAAAATCTTTAAAAAAATAAATTATTCTCAATCACATCACCCAATTTCCTTTCTTTATAGCACCCAAACTGCCTCCTTTGCTTGTGGTCCGTATTTCTACCATCTGTCTCTATCCACAAGGCTTGTTGGTCATTGTACCTGACGGTGTACATCGTACATTGTATAAATTCACAAATGAGTGACTGAAAAGAGGAAGTTGCAAGTTTCTTTTTTTTTTTAAGATGTTATTTATTTATTTGACAGATGGAGATCACAAAGTAGGCAGAGAAGCAGGCAGAGAGAGAGGAGGAAGCAGGCTTCCCGCTCAGCAGAGAGCCTTATGCGGGGCTCGATCCAAGGACCCTGGGATCATGACCTGAGCTGAAGGCAGAGGCTTTAACCCACTGAGCCACCTAGGAGCCCCAAGTTGCAAGTTTCTTTTTTTTTTTTTAAGATTTTATTTATTTACTTGACAGAGAGAGAGATCACAGGTAGGCAGAGAGGCAGGCAGAGAGAGAGAGAGAAGGAAGCAGGTTCCCTGCTGAGCAGAGAGCCCGATGTGGGACTCGATCCCAGGACCCTGAGATCATGACCTGAGCCGAAGGCAGAGGCCTAACCCACTGAGCCACCGAGGCGCCCCCAAGTTGCAAGTTTCTAACTCAAAAATTACTTTTCTTCTTTTTTTAAAGATTTGTTTATTTTTAAGTAATCTCTACCCCCAACATGCAGCTCGAACTCACAACCCTGAGATCAAGAGCTACATGCTCCTCCAACTGAGCCAGCTGTCCCCCAAAACTGCCTTAACACTATTTTTTTTATTTTTTTTAAAGATTTTATTTATTTATTTGAGAGAGAGACAGTGAGAGAGAGCATGAGCTAGGAGAAGGTCAGAGGGAGAAGCAGACTCCCCATGGAGCTGGGAGCCTGATGTGGGACTCGATCCCGGGATTCCGGGATCATGACCTGAGCCGAAGGCAGTTGTCCAACCAACTGAGCCACCCAGGCGTCCCTTTAACACTATTTTTTTAAAGGTTTTATTATTTTATTTACTTATTTATTTATTATATATTATGGTATATATTAAATTTATATTAAATAAATATTTGTTTATTTGTCAGTGTGAGAGCCCAAGCAGAGGGAAAGGCAGGCAAAGGGAGAAGCAGGCTCTGCACACTAAGCAAGGATCCTGGTGCGGAACCCGATTCCAGGACCCTGGGATCATGACCTGAGCCAAATGCAGATGCTTAACCACCTGAGCCACCCAGGTGTCCCAACATTATTTTTTTTTTAAGATTTTATTTATTTATTTATTTGACAGAGAGAGAGATCACAAGTAGGCAGAGAGAGGGGGAAGCAGGCTCTCTGCTGAGCAGAGAGCCCAATGCAGGGCTCGATCCCAGGGTCCTGAGATCACGATCTGAGCCAAAGGCAGAGGCTCAGACCATTGAGCCATTCAGGGTGCCCCTCAACACTTTTTTTTTTAAATCTGAGACAGAATGAGAGAGAGAGAGTGTGCAAGCACAAGCGGGACAGAGGGGCAGAGGGACAGGGATAAGCAGACTCCCGACTTAGAGGGAACATGACACAGGGCTCAATTCCAGGACCCTGAGATCATAGCCTGAGATGAACACAGACACCTAACCAACTGAGTCACCCAAGTGCCCCCCCCATAAACAACTTTTTTTTTTTAAGATTTTATTTATTTATTTGACAGACAGAGATCACAAGTAGGCAGAGAAGCAGGCAGAGAGAGAGGAGGAAGCAGGCTCCCTGCTAAGCAGAAAGCCCGATGTGGGACTTGATCCCAGGACCCTGAGATCATGACCTGAGCCGAACGCAGAGGCTTTAACCCACTGAGCCACCCAGGTGCCCCCATAAACAAATTTTCGAAGGAGACGAGTTTTTATACAAACCATAGAGTTGAGGGCAAGTGCATCTGTCGTTCATAGGGCCTTATATGTGTCTGCATTTGAGGGGAGGTGAATTGTTTAGGAGGAAGCTGGAATAGAGAGAAAATTAATTCCCGAGCCAGGCATGTTAGAGCTGCAGGTGACCGGCCCAACTTCTGATCAATACAGGGCACCCCCCTAGACGGGTGAGATGTTTCAGAAGCAGAGCTGAACGCACATTTATACTTATAAAACTGCTCCGTCTGGAGCCCCTCCCCAGTGACAGGCCCTGTGTTAAGTGCCTTGTACCCTCTATTGTGATCAAGCCTCATCAAGAAAACCTGTATGTTATGTACTGTTTCTAAGCCCCTTTTACAGTTAAGAAACCTGCAGTTTAGAGAAATAGCTTTGCTAACTGGGATTTAAACCCAGGCCGGCGTGATTCCAGAGCCCCTAACTCTGCTCCTCCAGCCTGCCTCTCCAGATCCCTGATCGTGCTGTGAAATACTCTGGGGAGGGACAGCTCCGTCAGTCTGAGAATTAAGGAAGCTAAAGTTTGAACATACTGAGTGACTTGCCCAAGACCATCAAGCTAGTCAGTGGTGGCCTGGAACGGAGTTTATGTCCTTCTGGCTTTGGTCCCAGGACTCCTTCTCCTATAGCTTATAGACCTCATTGGGACTGGGCCTGATCATGTGCCACCAACCCTCGACCCTCGACCCTCGGAGACCAAGGGAGGGAAGAGGATGCCACACCGTGGGAAAACTGACACTCCTTCCCCCCACCCAGGCATTCCTGGAGAAGTACGGATATCTCAATGAGCAGGTCCCCAAAGACCTCACCGCGGCAAGATTCAGCAATGCCATCAGGTATGTGGGGACTTGGGGGTGCCAGAGGGCAAAGCTTGGGTCACCGCTTCCCTCCTCCTGGAAGGCTGGCCTCCCACCTGTGTCCAAGGGTCACACTCCACTGCTCCCTCCCCTCCCCCCTCCACCAGCCTCCTGCTGTCTCCTGGGAAGCTCCTTGCCCTCACCCCCACCCGCACCCTCCCTCCGGCTGTGCTCCTTTATCTCAATTCCTCCTGACAGGAAGTTCCAGTGGGTATCTCAGCTGCCCATCAGCGGCACGCTAGACCCTGCCACCCTGCGCCAGATGATGCGGCCCCGCTGTGGGGTGGCAGACACAGACAGTCAGGCGGCCTGGACCGAGAGGGTTAGTGCCCTGTTCACTGGACGCCGGGCCAAAATGAGGCGTAAGAAACGCTTTGCAAAGCAAGGTGAGCCCTGTTGAAATCTAGCTAAGCTGGGATTCCCGACGCCCAGAAGTCCCACGGCCAGAGGAAAAAACCAGCCCAGCCTGGGACTGGGCTTTGTCCGTATCCTCTTCCCTAGGACAGGAGAGGGGAGAGCAGTGGGTGAGCAGGACCGGTCAAGTGGAGGGCCATGTTTGGGAACACAGACATTTAAATCAGAATTTTACAGACATGAATGAATTTTCATTATGCCGATGTTTCCCAGGACAAGCCCCATCGAGCCCCCTTCATTCCTTGATCAGTTGGTTATGCTGTGAACTGTTGCCAGCATTTTGCCTTGTGTTTTCCCAAAGTTGTTCTCATCGGGATTTATTCCTTTTTCGTAAGAGTGAGTCAACAAAGATGTGATTTACCAGTCAGTTTTATTTTGTCTATAGCATGCTTTGAGCAGTCTTAATTGGAATAGAATTCACATGCCATAAAATATACCCATTGGAAGTGTACAACTCAGTGGTTTTTAGTATATTTGCAGAATTGTGCAACCATTACCATAATCTAATTCTAGAACATGTTCATCACCTCCAAAAGAAACCCCATGTTCTCTAGCGGTCACTCCCTTCCCTCTCCCTCTTTCTTCCCCTTATAGACCTCATTGGGACTGGGCCTCTCCCTTCCCCCTTCCCTTATTCTTGCCCCCTCCCCCAGCCTCTGACAACCACCCATCAGCTTTCTGTTTCTGTGGATTTGCCTATTCGAGACATTTCATCACAGCTCATTTTATACATCACGATTTCTGCCATTGTGATTCTCCTTTTGTAGGTTTTGTTTTATCTTTCCTTCACCTCCTCTTCCTCCCTTTTGTCCAGATTCAGTCTTCTAGGATCAAATGTTACGGACCTAAGATTTATGAAGTTCTGATTCTTCTCTCAATTCTTCATCACCAACAAGTTTTCCTGTGTGTAATTTTAACATCTTCTTTGTACTAAGTCTAATTTCTCTGACCTGATTTCTGCGGTTTTTAGGATTTCTAACAAGATGGGGCTGTCGAGTCAGGTTTTCATCTATAACCAAGTTTACTACGAGCACTTTGGGCCATTGCCTCTTAAATTGCCTTAGCTGCTTGCACCAACAATATCCCTTGTGAACAGAACACAAGGTTCATAGGTCGTTTTTATTTCTTTGCTGATCCAGAAGGAAGCTATGGGCCGTTCCCCTCAGCTCTTGGAGGATGGCAGTAATGGGGTCTGGATGCTTGGTGTCCACATGTTCTGCATCCCACCGTGTTTCTGGACCTCAGAGCTAAAAGAGAGACGTAGCATGAGCTGGGACGGCATTCCAGGAGCTGGGGCTCTGGGCTCGGCAGTGTGTCATGCTCCATTTCTTCATCTAAGACATAGCCCCTTTCTGGCTGCAAAGTAGAAATGGGCCCTGATCAGCAAGGGGAAGGGGCTGGCAGTGGAAGGTGGGGCGGCCCCATACACAGTCTCGGCAGTGGCATTTCCCAGCCACAGGTGGTCTCCCAGAGAGTTGGGATACTGCCTCCGGGGCCATCCAGGCACAGTCTGAGCATCCTAGATCCTTCCTTCTGGCAGCATCTTCTCCTGCCTTCTCCAGGGAGTCGCTGATGGAACCCATTTGGCTCTGTTCAATTTGGAGCATCCATTTGGAACAGAGATTCCAGCAAAGGCATCTTTGGTAGCCTTGTCCAACCAGCCTGGCCCCATGTCACTGTCTGACCGTGACCCCTAGTTCAGACAGCAGTGGCTCAGGTTAGATGGAGACTTTCCCCTCTTGTTCATAACCTGAACCACAGCAGCTTGACTTCTTTTACCCCGAGTGAGAATACCTTCCCTAGAAAGGAGCTGTATGCTTGGCAGGCACTGAACACTTCCTCTGCCTTCCTTTGGAGAATGTGTTTAATAACAGTTGACCCTTCCTGAGCGCCTATGATATGCCAAGTGCGGCTCTAAATGGGTTAAGTCACGTAATCCCATAACAACTCTAGGAGATAAGGACCATCATTATCCTCATTTTACAGAGAGGCAAACTAAAGGACAAAGAGCTGAGGAAATTTCCCCAGGGCCACAGAGCCAGAGTGTGGCCAAGCCTTCTCATCCCTGGGAGGCCCGAGTGAGATGCCACATGTGAGAAAACCCAGAACACGGGTGGGTGCCATAAAAATGATGTGGATTTCTAGGCCAGTGACTGTCGACTCTGTGGGCGAGTGCTCTCCTGACAACATCCGGTTCCAGGGTAGGGTTGCCTGATAAAATATAAGACATCCAGGTAAATCTGGCTGTCAGATGAATAGCAAATCATTGCTTTGTGCTCACTTTTATACAAAAACATTATTTATCTAATATTCAAATTTAACCAGGTGTTCCATGTTTTTATTTGCTCAGTCTGGCAGTCTCATTCCAGGTGTGCCTGCAGGGGAGATTTTCAATCCCCCTCAGTCCCCCATGGAGCTGGGGTGTGTGGAGGGGGTCCCGGGGTAGAAAAGGAAGGAGACAGGAGGAGGCATTTACCGAGCACCCACCATGTGCCTGGCAGCTGTATGCTGCTAGTTCATTTGCCTTCTCGTTTTCACCACAAGTAAGTCTTACCAACCACACTTGGCAAATAAGGAAACCAAGGTTTGGAGAGATTCCATAATTTGCTATGTAAGCTAGAGAGTAGAAGTGCTGGGATTCCGACCAGCCTTCTTTCCACAGTATCCGTTGCCTTTTGGGAGTCAGGACTCCAGGGTCCTCCCCAAAGCAAGGTGTCTAGGTCTCCACTCCTCCCCACGTCCTTTTCCTTCCCTCTTCCCTTTTGGATTTTGGGGCAAGGGCATGGGGGGGGGGTGCACTGCCAGGTGCTTCTGTGGCCTAGAGTCATTGCAGAATCCAGCCTCGCCTGGGCCAGAGTTCAGGATGGGGCCCCAGGTGGCCAGCCTGCTCTGTAAGGACCTACCTCAGGAAGAGGACAGAGAGAGGCCTCGGGCTGCTGGTGGGGGTAGGTGGTGGGTGAAAGGGGGGGGGGTCTTCCTTTTTGGCAGGCATACCAACAACCCCTCCCAAGGAAAATTATCCATTTTCTCTCAGTCATGTACCCATATGCCCTCCCTGCCCTCCTCCAGAGACATGCATGCGTGCACACACACATGTTCACAGAGGACTTGTATCCTGGAAGCTGCCACCTTACCTAGCTAGAGTGAGAGAACTGCCCACCCTCTCCCTTTTTTGCCAGGGCTGAGTGAAGCCCCCCTCTGAGGCAAAGAGGCAGAAGGAGCTTTCTCACACTTCTGGGGGCTTGAAGGTGGGCTGGGAGGGTCTGGGAGTCAGTCAGCCCCAGCAGGGTGTGGAAGGGCCCAGCGGCAGCCAGTCCAGAGCCCTCCAAGTCACCTCTGGATCCCAGGCCTTCCCTCAGCCTTCCTTGTCTCCCTCCCTTCCTAAGAATCCTTCCCTCTTCCCTCCCTGAGGGTTGGTCACTGGCTGGGAGGGGTTGGATGACTGCCAGGCCAAACAGGCCTGGGAAAGCAGCATTGCCTTGAATGGAGCTTGGCTCAGGGTGGGAGAAAAGACATTCCCCTCCCCCACTTCCACAGGGGATAGGGGAGGGAAAGGGCACTCAGCTCCTCGGCTCTTGACCACCCTCCCTCCCATCTGGAGAATTTCAGCTCAAGCAGAGCCCCTGCTTTGACCCACAGGAGCCACGTTCAGGCAAATTTATGAGTCTTGGGTCTTAACAAATGTGTCTGTTTACCTGTGCAGTGTAATGGAAAGTTCGCTAGGTCAGATGTCGGGGCCTGAGCTCAGGGCCTAGCTCCACTACTCACTCACTCTGTGACCCTGGGCAGGTCCCTTCCCCTGGTCTCAACTTCCCCACAACAGAGCAGAAAGATTGGAGAAGGAGGGGGCCAGCCTTCCATGACTTCAGCCACCCCCCCCCCCCGCCCCATTTAGGCAAGGACTTCCTGGAGGCAAAAGGGCAGGTGGTCTGAACCTTTTCCTCCAGGGAGAGAGAGGGCTGTGTCCGCTGGCCTAGCCTGCCTATTTGTCACCCATACCTCAGGAATTGTGATCCAGTTGGAAAACTGAGACCCCAAAAACCATATGATAGCTTTGCACCCCCTGGACCCATGAGGCCTGGCTCTGAGCTGTGAGTCTTTCAGCTGGGGTCACAGTCTCAGCCCCTGAGCTTTGCAAGGCTCAGAAATAGCCGGTGAAAAACTCACGATCTGGACTTTCTAAGCACCCTGGTCCTGGGTGTGCTGAGGGCTGCAGGGGGACTCAGTAGACATGAGGCTTGGGCAAGAGGCCAGCGTCTTAGGTCCAAGGGAGGAACTGCAGTTCTGGGCAAAGGCATAGAAGCTCATAACTAAGTGGAGATGGAAAAATTTCTCTCCAGTCTCCGTGAGTGACAAAACACACCCTGTGTTCTGATTTGTTTACACCTTGGAGCTCTCCAGAATCCCTGAGGAAGTGAGGGGGAGGGCTAGGGGTCAGGGAAAGACCTCTAATAAACGGGTCTTGGTAGCTGGTGGGCAGCAGGCCTGCGGCACTGGAACGGGAGGGGCAGGCGGGTGTGAGGGGTGGAGAGGAGGAAGGGGTGAGAGGGGGTCACAGCTGTGGCCCTGTCGGCCCCATCTCTCCTCCACCCCCTGACACAGCAGCCAGGGGTAGGGATTTGCTGCCACCAAGACATGCAGAACGGTTTTCAGGTTCAGCCGAGGCTATGAGGAAGAAGACCCGGACCAGAGAGTCCTTAGGGTGGGGGCTTTTCCTGGGCAGAGGTTACATCTCCCCTAGGGACCTCCCCAGGCTAAGCCACTAGACTGGGGACTGTCTGGGACCAGGGTAGTCCTGTCAGCTCAAGAGCAGTGTCTCCCCAGCCAGATGGGCTCTTCCCAGGACAAGGGCTGTGTCTTCCCCTTCAAATCCGGGACTCCCTAGAGGAGAACCAATCACCACCTCATATGGGTCCCTGGGGACCAGCCCCGGGCTCCGCAGGTAGGTATGACTGACACGGCCTCTCCGGCCTGCAGGCAGCAAGTGGTACAAGCAGCTCCTCTCCTACCGCCTGGTGAACTGGCCACAGCACCTCCCGGAACCAGCAGTTCGCGGGGCCGTGCGTGCCGCCTTTCAACTGTGGAGCAACGTCTCAGCCCTGCAGTTCTGGGAGGCTCCGGCCACAGTCCCCGCTGACATCCGCCTCACCTTCTTCCAAGGGGACCACAACGATGGGCTGAGCAATGCCTTTGATGGCCCAGGTGCTGACACAGAGCCTCTCTCTCCCATGGCAGGAGGGGAACCCAGCTGGGAGAGGCAGTCTGGGGAGGGCAATGGGGCCTTTGCTCTCCGTTCAGCCTTGGTCAAGCTGGATCCCCCTTCAAAGAACCCTCAGTCTCCTCCCCTATAGAATGGGAGCAATGGTTTCTGCCCAGTTATGTGGCACATGACTGAAGGGATGGCAAGATGAGGTTCTACATGGAGAGTACTTTGCAAATTCCAGAGTATTTTCTGGGAGAAGCTTCTGAGGTCCCATCATCCATCCTCTGCTTCTAGACAGGCCTGTGCCTCCCCTGTTCTCCCAAAGTGGATGTTCTCACGACCACCAACCCTACAAACATCCAGAGGCCACCACTACCCAACTCTTGCCCTCCCCAAACCCACCACCACAGTCACTGCCACAGGATAAGAGGTGTTCTATCCCTTACCCACCACAGAAGTGCTTTGCGTTCCCACAACCCAGCCAATTCTCCTGTTTGTCCTCAACCTAAAGGCTTATGGCAGCAATTCTGGCCAACACAGGCCTTCAGAACCTAACTGCAGGCTACTTGTGCATCACCCTCCCACCTCACCGGCCCCCTCCATGCCCTAACGAGGAAAGGAGCCCTGATTGGGCCCCTTCACCCTAGTGGGAACTCCAGCCCTTGTATGGCCAGGGAATGTGGGCCCTCACCTCCCTCACGCTGCTCTGCTTTGCATGAGGCCCACTCCCAGCAAAGTCCACGTCCAGGTCCTGTTGCTGGGACCGGGGATAGGACTGGCAGAAATCTAAGCTTTTCACGACTCCACACGTAACATATATGTGCTCCTGCGTGTAACTCACTTCAGCCCTGATATCTACATGAAATGTTCATGCCTGTGCCCCGCTGGAGTCTGGCGGCTAAGACCGCACCGGACTGGGAGAAAGCTCTTCGATCTGGGGCAGGTGCTTTGTCTTTTCTGAGTTTAGGCGTTCTCTCTCTGAAACCTGCCATCTGTCTCCCAGGATTATTGTGAGGAGTGAACCAAAAGGGCTACCACTGCTTGGACAGCTCCAGGCATGTTCAAAACAGGAGGCATGTATTCCTCCTACACTCACATGCCCCGGCGACTCTCCTCTAACAGCAGTCAATCCCCTTTGGCCTGGGCTCCAAGAAGGCAATGCAGGAAGCGCCCTCGGCAGGCTTCTAGGCCAACATTATCACCCTGCCCTTTGCTGACGTGGCCCCTGCAAAAAGTGAATTGTGCTGTGTGAGGGCCTTGGAATTGCGTAGCTGATAACCCCCCGGGGCATGCCCCAAGCTCCAACATCACTGATCCTGTCTGTTCCTTCCCTCGGCTCACTCCTACTAGAGCGAGCCCCACAGAGGAAGGCAAGAACACAAAAATAGATGTGCTTTGTATTAAAGACTATATATGCCCATAAACATACCCAGCACCCCGATCAAGAATCGACATTACCGACATTCAGAAGGTCCCATCGTGCCCACCTCTGGGATAACCACTATACCTATTCTAGATCTTTGTGAAAATACTTTCCGTGTAGCATTCCTCATGGGCTAGGCACTAAGTATTATGCGTAACCTACTGGTATAGAGACTCAGTCCTCTGTAATCCCCGTGAGGAAGAAGCAGCTCATTATCATCATTCCCATTTCAGATCAGAGGGGGAGCGACTGGCTCAAGGTCACACAGCTAGTGAACAGGGAAACAGGGATGGAAACCCATGGGGTCTGCACACCACGCTGCCTCCCTGGCGTCCACACCCCACAGCCTAGTCTTCGGTTCAGGGCTGCCCACTTGAACCTCTCCCAGAGGTCATGAGGAGGGAAATTGTGCAGCTGAAAACAACCACACCCAACCCCTGGGGCTCCGCAAGGGAAGGTGGGGACGTGGGGGGCGTGGCGGGCAGTGGCACCCCCACTGACCACCCCCCGCGCCGCCTGCAGGGGGCGCCCTGGCGCACGCCTTCCTGCCCCGCCGTGGCGAAGCGCACTTCGACCGCGACGAGCGCTGGTCCCTGAGCCGCCGCCGCGGGCGCAACCTGTTCGTGGTGCTGGCGCACGAGATCGGCCACACGCTCGGCCTGCCGCACTCGCCTGCGCCCCGCGCGCTCATGGCGCCATACTACAAGAGGCTGGGCCGCGACGCGCTGCTCAGCTGGGACGACGTGCTTGCCGTGCAGGGCCTGTATGGTGAGCCCCCGCCCTGTCCACCGCCAGTCCCCCGTTGCAGCCCCGGGGCTCGCACGCCAGCGCGGCGAGCAGGAGCCCCCCGCCCCAAGCGCGGCAATCCGGCCTCCCCGTCACCGGTCCCTCGCGATCCCGAAGCCGCGGGCTCCCCTCACATCCCAATCAGGTCCCGCGCACCGCCCTGCCTGGCGCTCTATTCCCCAGTCCTGCCCAACCCCAGCCTCGGCCTCGGCCTCGGCAGTTCCTCTCCCATCGCTGCCCCATCACCCAGACCCAGTGTCCGGTCTCACCTCTTCCCCCATCCCAGTCCACATTCCTGCTCCTCTTGCCCTCCCCCAGCCTTCCCCCTCCCTGACGCTGGTGCCCGCTTCCCTCCAAGCCTGGGCCTCTGTCTGGAGGTAGACCCAGCCGAGGTTACCCGCCCCTACCCTGACCCCTTCCAGAATGAACTGGCCAGGGCTGCCACCCAGCCAGCCACAGCTCAGAGTGCCCAGTGCGTTGGCAGGGCCAGAGCCCTGGGTTCAAGTCACCATGGGATTCCTGATAAGCAGTTGCTCTTAGGCAAAGCATTTCCCCTCTGAGAGCTCTCAGTTTTACCTTCTGAGAAAGGGGATAATCATTGAGGCCCTGCTTACCTCACAGGGCTGTTGCGCTAGTAGGGGTACCAACTTCTCTGTGGCCTAAGAAACCTTCCGGAACAGCTGCTATTTCGTGAGTGTATACTATCTGCCGGGCACTTAACACACTCATGAGGTATCTTTTTGTCCACAGATGGGGAGAACTGGGCTCAGAGAGGTTAGGTAACTTGTCTAAGGTCACACAGCTAGAAAGTTGTAGACCACAATGCAGGACCTGGTGCCAAATTCCAAGCTTGTTGGACCCTGCCTCACTCTCATAAGTATAATGATGTAATTATTATGATTGCTTTAACTATTGCAGCCCAGACCCTGAACTCTGCCCTCATGCCATCCGTGTTGCCCAGGACTCAGGGAAGAGAACCTTCTGCTCTTCTTAGTGCCTGACTCTTGGGTGGTCTGCCATTCCAGTTTTAGCTCAGTAGAGGCCTCTTTCCCACACTGTTCAGTAGGAGAGAAGACTTTTGAGTTTAGTGCTATGGTTAATAATAACCAAGGAAACTTTTAGGCCCCCCCCACCCCCCTGCCTCTCGAACTAGATAACGATAGAAGGAACCTGAAGAGAGGTCTTGAGCCCTCCACACACGCCCCAACCAGTGTGTGTTCTCTCCCTCTTCTCTCCTTCCCCATGAAGGGAAGCCCCAGGGGGGCTCCGTGGCCATCCAGCTCCCAGGAAAACTGTTCACTGACTTTGAGGCCTGGGACCCCCACAGACCACAGGGAAGGCGCCCCGAAATCCAGGGTCCTAAATATTGCCACTCTTCCTTTGATGCCATCACTGTAGGTAAGATGGTCCCACCTGTGCCTCACTGCCTTTTTCCTTCCTCCTCCACATCTCCAGGGGTCTCCAGCGCTGGAATACGAGGTGGGGTTAAGAATTTAAAAATCCAGAAATCCCAAGCCACAAGCATTCTGCAGGGGTAGCAAGCCAATGCGAAGCAAAACACTTGCTTCCTCCTGCATGCCTTCCCCAGCTGTGCTCGCTACATCCTCTCTCCTGAGTCTGGGAAGCTGGTTCTAGGAAAGCACCTTCCCTGGAAAGAAGGCGAGAGGCTGATGGTCACTCAACTCTCTTGTCTCCGGACAGATGGGCAACAGAGACTGTACATTTTTCAAGGAAGCCACTTCTGGGAGGTGTCCGCGGATGGCAATGTCTCAGAGCCACGCCCACTACAGGAAAGGTGGGTGGGGCTGCCCCCCCACATTGAGGCTGCTGCTGTATCATTGGACAGTGGAGACTTCTACTTTTTCAAAGGTACCAGCCTTGGGGCCGATGAGAAAATTGAGGCCTAGAGGAGGGAGGTGTTCTCTCCCAGGTCAAAAGAGGGGTGGAGTCCCGATTCCACTCTGAACCTGTGGCCCCAGGGAACTCTACCAAGAGGTTCCTTCAGTGATGGATTGCGGGGCATGGGTGTTGAGGTTGTCCCAGAGAGAGAGGGTGGGAGAGCTGCAGAGGAAGAGAGCAGAGGACCACTCCTGAGCTCTGCAATCCAGCAGAAAAATCCTGCTTCCTTGGAATCCTGGCTGTGTGAGGTTGGGCCTGTCACTTGGACTTGAATTATCTCAAATGGGAAAAATAATCCCTCAAGTGTGTTGGGGAAGGAGGATTAAAACATGTCACAAGGAGTGTGCAGTATATTTGGGTAAATAGTTTCACTCATCCAACAAATATTGAGTGCCTTTCACGCATCAGACACAGTTGGGGGTGTTGGGATACAGTCGTGAACAAAACAGAAATTCCTGCCCTCATAGAACTAGCCGCAGAAACGGTAGTGACTGGCCTTCCCTGTGGTCCACTTCCCATTCAGGGAGATGCCCCTGCAGCGCTGTCTGCCCTCTGCTGACACCTGCTGGAAGTTGGCCACCACCGTCCCTCCTTAACTGGGTATAAAGAAATTACTAGTACCATGAGATCCATTTTGATGATCACAAGTACTGACCACGTTGGGCTCCAACATGAGGGGGAACACGGGTCTGGGGGGACAGAGGTGAGGTGGAGGACCAAAGGGTGACAGCCACCAGCTCACCCTGGCTCTCCCGATGCCTTACAGGGAGCCGATGCTGGAGGTTCCGGGGCCCCAAGCCAGTGTGGGGTTCACCACAGCTGTGCAGGGCAGGGGGCCTGCCCCGCCACCCCGACGCCGCCCTCTTCTTCCCTCCTCTGGGCCGACTCGTCCTCTTCAAGGGTGCCCGCTACTATGTGCTGGCCCCAGACGGACTGCAGGTGGAGCCCTACTACCCCCGAGGCCTGCGGGACTGGGGTGGTGTCCCCAAGGAGGTCAGCGGTGCCCTGCCATGGCCGGATGGCTCAATCATCTTCTTCAGAGATGACCGCTACTGGCGCCTTGACCAGGCCAAACTACGGGTGACCACCTCGGGCCGCTGGGCCGCAGAGCTGCCCTGGATGGGCTGCTGGCATGCCAATTCGGGGGGCGCCCTCTTCTGAAGATGCTCCCACCCCTTAGTGAATTGCTGGTGCCCTCGTGGCCAACGTGTATCCTCTGCCCCAGGAGAAGGACCTGTCTTGGAAGCCTCCGAGCCTCCACAAGACCAGGCAGGAACGTTAGCATTTGTGCCCTGGAGAATGGCTTTGTGCTCTTCGGACATCGATCTTTGTGGGATCAATCCAAGGAGAAACCAGAAAGGGTCTCCAACCCCACAGCCCTTCCCCTGAAGGACTCTCCTCCCCAAGCCTTAGGGATTTTGTTTCTTCTGCTAAAGGCACACTTCTGTCGGGGAGGCAACAGCACTGGGCGGCCAGGAAGGGTGCAGAACTCAATGGAGAGGTTGGGACCACTTTGCAAGACTGTCTCCTTCCTCTCAGGACCTCCTGGCTCAGTTTTTGGAGAATTGTGTCTTTTTAAATGAGAAGCCTCACCTCCAGGAAACTTGGGTGGGTTGGGTACAAGGATTTCCAACCTCAGAGAGCCTTGGGGGTGATAGTGGGAGGTCAGCACCTGGAGCAAGAGGGAGACTGATGCAGGCCTGCTGGGCGCCATTTGGGGGGGGTGGCTGAAATAAAGCGGAGCCCCCAGCTCGTGGGCCCCAAAGCAGACACCAGCCTTCCTTGGAATGGTTTCCAGTGAGAGCAGGTGGGGCACAGATGCTGGAGAGGCTGGAACCACGTTCTTTTCCATCCAAGCCAAGACTACAGACTGTGAGTCCTCGTGATGGGGAGAGGTGGCCTGAAAAAGCAAAATGTCCCCATCCTTCCTCACCCCCAGGCTAGCTGGGGAGCCAGGGGTGGCAGGGAGAGGATGGGGCCTCTCTGGAGGGCAGTGCTGCTGCAGGCGCTGGGGTCCCTGCAGGCTAGGGGAGGCCTGGTGCTTACAATGGCCCCATTCTTCAGGCCACACACGCAGCGTTCCAGGAGCTGGCTGGCTGGCCAAGAATAGCTGGGATTCCTGGAGAAGGAACCAGCTCTCCAGCCTCTCTTGTCTTCGGCCTCAGCCAGTCTCAGCGTTTCAGCATCTGGTTCTCTTGTCCTCCCTGCCCCCCACCCCCCACCCCACACACCTGCCAGTGCCTCATTTGCACAAACACTGACCTCAGCAAGACCAGGCTTCCAGGGGAAGGGGAGAATGATCTGGCAAGATTCAGCCCTCATCTCCCCAGGGGCATTTCTGGCCCTCTGCCTTCCTTTTCTTCTCTGTGTGGTAGGGGGTGGGGATAGGGGGGTGGCCTTTGACTGCCCTTGGATGCAAGTGCTTTGTTCCATCCTGTCCTGGGGGAGATGGAGGGAGGAGGCGCTCTGCCTGCCCTTCTCCCTCTGACCTGAACCCTGGGGAAGGCGAAGGAGGGTCTTTATAACCCTCAAGGGAGCCACCTGGCCCCACTTCAAGGCTCTGACATTTTGTTAGAGGCTTTATTGGGTGATTGGAAAGGCAGGGGCAAGTTTCTCAGCCGCGAGGGAACCCAGGGGTCAGTTTCTCTAGGCGACGTCTCTGCCCACTGGGCCAGAGGACCTGAACTACCCAGGAGATGAATATGAGCCTGCGCCAGGGGATGTGAGTCAGGCGGGCGGGAGGTACTGGGTGCCGCTCGGAGGGGAGCTCTTGGGAGGCGCTCCAGGTGACATTGGGCTCAGCCTCGGGTGGCGCACGGTGACAGGTGGGAACGCCCGCGGCGACCGTGGGCCGGCCTTCGGGCTTGGAGGAGGCGTTCTGGGAAGGGGCAGCTCTGTGGAGTGTGCGGGAAAGCGCTCCGCATCGGAGAAGAGGAGGTGGTGGCGGAGAGGCCGGGGTCAGGCGCAGACGGAGGGCACCAGGGTTGGCGGCGGGCGCGCTCAGGGGCACCCGGCGGCCCCCCCGCCCCCCGAAGCCCGCGTCTTACGCGGACTGGAGTGCTCCAGAATGCAGTGCGCCACGTAGGCCGGGTGGCTGTGCAGGTTCCTGCACTTCTTGCAGAAAAGGATCTCGCAGCGCGCACAGCCCCCCGCGCGAGGCGGCCGGCGCCGCGTCTCCAGCACGCAAGGCGGCTCCGGGAGGCTCCTCTTCCTGCGCGGGGCCCCGGTCGCTCAGTGCCCCGCGCCGTCCCCTCCCGCCGGGACGCTCGGTGCCCCTCGCGGTCCGCTCCCGCCGCCCGCCTCCGCCGGGGCGCGCCCTCACCTGTCCGCGGGAGCCGCCAGGCCGCCCAGCAGCGCGAGCGGCCCGAGCCAGCCCCAGAAGCCGCTGTCCGCGCGTCGCAGCAGCGCCACCTGCTGGGTACTGGACTCCTGGCGCAGCGGGCAGTAGGACACCGAGCCTCGCTCGCGGCCCTCGCCGCCCTCCGCCTCCCAGCGCGGCGCCTCGCCCTCCGCCCCACTCTGCTCCCGCGGCCTCGCTGCCGCCGCCTCCTCCTCCTCCTCGTCCTCCTCTTCTTCCCCTTCCTCCGACCCCTCCTCTGCGGCCGCCTCTGCCTCGCTGGGCGGCGGCTCGGCCAGTTCCTTCTTCCACAAGGGGGTCTTCACTCCTGCGGGGCGGGCGGGGGGAGGTCAGTGCAGGCCCGCTGTCCCCCGGGAAGAGCCGGGTACCCCGACTGCTGGCCAAAGCCCGACCCCCCCCACCCCCAAAAATGGCAGGCGCCTGAAGGACAGTGTGCACAGACTGCCCCAGGCTAGCAGGATCCCAAAGCGAGGATTACAGAGTGTGCAGGGTGATTTCCAGGGTGAGACCGGGCCTGCCGGGCTGCCCCCCATTTCCCAGGTTTCTAGGCTTCCTCGCTGAGGATTCGGGGCAAGTCACGTCGCTTCTGTCCAGCTCCGTGTTCCCATCTGTAAAAGTAATGCTCATCTCCGGGGTGATTGTGAGGCAGGTAGCAGGTCTCTGTCAAGTGCCCAGCCCAAGGCTGGCCTTAAGCCCAGATGCGGCAGCATCTCTGAGAACCCTCGGCAGGCGCGGGCCGGCGGGCGGGCGGGCGCGCGCGCGCGCACACACACACACACCACCACCACCACCACCACCACCACCCGCAGACCCGTTAGGAAAAGGCTGCCCAGGGAGTGAGCCAGTTAGGAAAAGGTGTTTGTTCTTCCTTCCAGACTTGATCCCAGTTACCAGCTGGATTTCAGCCACCAGTGTCCCTCCAGCCTTCTGTAGAGCACAAACTTCGGAACTCAGAACAGTAATCGTGGCAGGCGGGACGCTGCGGGATTGCCATGGGAAGTAACCTGGCCTCTCCCGGGCAGGACTCCACCACTCAGCAACATCCTACCCTCCCCCCTGGAACAACTCTGTGTTTGTGCTCCTCTTCGCTGGATTGGGGAGCTAGACTTCCACGGAAAAGCAGGGGGATGAGGGCTGGGGAGACACCACTGTGGTTTGCCCTGGAAAGCTCAAGAGAATTCCTATTGGTCCCTGCCCATCCTGTTTAAAAGAGGCTGGGGACAAAGGAGCATGACACAATTAGTGTTCTAGCTCACATGTACTGAGCACCAGCTGTATGCAGTCACTGTGAGAAATTCTTCACACATTGTGCCCCTTCATTTTCACAACCACCTCAGGTAGGGGGGAGGGAGGTAACCAAGGGGACTCAATTTCATCCAAGATTTCCAAAAGCTTTCCCAAAAAAGTTGTTTCAAAGAATCTGCCAGTTCTCGATGTTACTGAAGCTGGAAAACCAGGGTCTGCGGCACTTTTTGTTAGAAAACATACAAGGAACCTTTTGGTTGTGAAAGGCAGGCTTAGTGCACAGCCAGAAACAGATGCTGGAAATTTTTTGAGAGAAGTGGGAATAGGAAATTAGGTTAGAAAGGAAGGTTGGGACTTTGGGTGCTAGGCAATGGAGTTCGGAGTCTGCCCTTCAGGAGTGGGGAGCCACTGAGCATTCTGATGGAGGGCCATGCTCAGAACTGTGTTTTAGGATGGTCTCTCTACAGGACAAAGACACCCACTTAGGCATTGTCACAGCAGTCCCTGCCAGAGAAGACAAACAGCAGCAAGGAAGATGAGGGAGAAGATGTCAGGAATATTCAGGAAAGAGAGAGAAGAGGTCTTGTACAAGTAACTGAGAAAAAGCTGGACTTCTTCTCTGGGGTCATCATGGTGATGGATGAGCTGGTCCACACTGGGTTTGCAGCCACACTTGACAGGAGTCAATGGTCCTGTCCTCAGTCTCCAGCCCATCTCCAGCACCACTCACCATGCTTATCCATTCTTCCTAAGGCTGTGCTGCCCTCTCCTCCGGATCAGAGACTGGGATGAGACAGAGTTTCCAGAACGCATGGAACTTTATCTGATCTCTAGGGCCTTTGTTGGATCACAAGGTGTGGGGCTGGAACTTCACCTGCCCTTAGGGTTCTACCCAGGAATAGCTGCCTTTTCTAGAACCTCCAAGAGCACTTGAAATCCAGGTGCCCCCCCACCTTCCCTCTTGGCAAGGGATTAAAGGGGAGAAAGGGGTGACTTTGGCTGCCAGTAGACTGGGTTCCAATCCCAGCTTTGCCATATAAATGTAAGAGCTATGTGACCTTCAGCATGTTGTCTGACCCTCAGTCTCTTCATCTGTAAATCAGAGACAGTCACACAGTACCAGACTTTACCTGGCCCACAGAAAGCCCTCCAAGCATTATGTTTACTTGAATCATTATGTTCTCTCCTCCCCTTTTTGTCTTCTCTCTATCCTTCCTCTCCCTGGCTCCCCACTCCCCTTACTTCCAGCTCATTGCCTTAGCTCCGAGAAGCCAAGGAAATGCCTCTAAGTCCAGTAGGAAGCAGGGTCCAAGCAAGAGTTGGGTGTAGCTCCCAAATGTCGTGTATGTGTCTGTGAGAATTGGAGCAGGGGGAGGGAATAAAATCATGGGGCCTTGGAAACACAACTTATTTTCCAGGCCTTCTCAGAGGTGTGTGTTGTCAGAGACAGGAGTAGGCAGAGGGCTCAGAGGATGCAAACCCAGCTCTGGAGAGCCTCCGTCTGACGGGGAAAATGACTTGGTTTCCATCCAAGTCTGAGGGTGGAGGGGAGTGGGGTCTCCCAGTTTGGGGGAAGCTGGTGGGTGGGATATAGAACAAGGAGCATAGAACAGCTCTTGGGAATCTGCTAGTCACAGGGGGGCCAACCTGTCAAGAACTGGGAGGAGTCTGAACTTGACTCCTCTTGTATGCTAGCAAGTTTGCTTGCCGGGGCGTCCAGGGTGTGCCAAAAACATGAGGCTCCTGGATCAGAGACAAAGCATGGTACAGCAGCAGCCTGTTCCTGTCGGCACCGCCTGTCCCTTGTCCCCTGGGTGCCATGGGGTTGGGCCCGTGAATGCCTGCCCGTGGGGGGGTCTGCATCACCAGAGAAGCTCTGAGCGTAGCAACCCAAATCTTCTATAACGGGCAGCACACAAGTCTGCACTTTGCTCCAGAAAGAGAGGCCATCACTATCCTCCAAGATTGTTCACTCTGTTAAACATCCTTGAAAAGTCAGCGCCTCTATTTGTGAGACAAAGCAGAATTGTAAAAGGCCCATGGAGAATTGTCTCCCAGTAAACCCATTCTCCTTACGTTTACTAAAAGAACCACTGTGGCTCTGGATGGCAAAATTCTAAAGCTCACTCTGACTAATTTAAAGAGAAAGAATAGTGGAAGCTCACAGAATGGCCAGAAGTCTTGGCAATTGGACAGGAACTCTAGAGGGATTGTGAACACAGCCAAGATCCCACCACAGGAACGCCCCAATTGAGAAGCCACTGTGGGGGCCACCCCTGGCCCCTGGCACCAGGAACGACCTTCTTGAGTCACTACCTAAGATTTAATGTCCCTGGTGCCCCAGGCACCTCCAAACCACTGAGACTAGGTAGTGGCTTTTAGGGAACATCCCGCCAAGAACCACAAAAGGGGGTTCCTCTGGTCTGGTCATTCATTTCATCCGGCCTCTCCCACTTGGTTCTGCCCGGAAGCCCTTTATAATCCTTAGGGTGTCCATTCATTGTTGTTGGGTTGTTGTGTGGGGTTTTTTTTCCCATTCACTCTTCTCAGGGATATTTTGGGTTTTGTGGGACCTTCCTAAAAAGTTGGGTTGTTATAACAAACAAATACCAGCATAAAGCCACATGGGAAATTGATCACAGAGTCGTAATATGGTCTGCAGTGAAAGCAGAACAACAGGTAGTTGTTGTCACGACAACAACAGTTGTTGTCACGACCAAAACAGAAAGAAAGGTTCCTCAGGGCCAGGACTTCTCAGAAACCCTCCAGCAGGCTTCTCTTTGAGCCTCAAATGGCCAGAAATGAGGCATGCACCCCTCCTAAGCCATTTGAGAAAAGAAACAGAAGGGCCAAGATTGACCTGGCCTGGTTGTAATTAATACCTTTGGTCAAGTAGGCCTCAGGGAGTATAGTTATAAAATAATCTTTTTTTTTTTTTTTTGCCTCCTGTAGTCCCTTTAAACCTGCTCAAGGGGAAGACAGCTTCCTTCCCTTGTCCCTGGAAGACAAGTCAAATAGGTCTTATGAATTGTTCAGAGAACTGTTAGGCCACGGAAAAGTGGGCACTGTGGTCACCGAAAGCTGATATAATGTTACCTCTCCCCCCAGCTGGGGCCTACCATGACCGGTGGCCACAGTGTGATGGGGTGACAGGCGGAAGACATGGTCCTCCCTCCCTCTGGCTCTGCCTCTCCTTCCTTCTCAGCTGACCCACCACTGCTGTTTGCCTTTCCTGCCCTCATCCAGGCAGTCTCTTGGATCTAGGAGGATACACTGGGTTCTGGGGGTCACTCATCCTCCCTGCACCCCCAGGAATCCACTGGTCCACTGCCAGCTCCCCCTCTACTGAGGTCTTCCCCTCTATTGACCTCTCCCTTGGCGGAGTGGCACACAGGAAACACTCACCCATCCTCTGTTCCAGCTCTGAGGAGACTGCTTGCTGATTCCAGCGCAGCCCTCTCCTTGGTCTCCAGCATGGAGCAGCTAGCAGGCCCAGAGTTTGCATTTTCCGTCTCCCACACAGGAGTCAGACAAATTCATTGAGTCTCCCTAGTATGGGGGATGAGTTCTCTGACTGGTCCCACTGAAGCCCCTCTCTCTGCTTCTCCCCTTGTTAAGGCTCAGTCGGTTAAGCGTCTGCCTTTACCTCAGGTCATGATCTCAGGGTCTTGGGATGGAGCCTCCTGCCTGACTCCCTTCTCAGTGGGGAGCCTGCTTCTCCCTCTCCCTCTACCGCTCCTGCTGCTTGTGCTCACTCTCTCTCTCTCTCTCTCTGTCAAATAAGTAAAATATTAAATTAAAAAAAAAAAACCCACAGGGCACCTGGATGGCTAGTGGGTTAAAGCCTCTGCTTTCAGCTCAGGTCATGATCCCTGGGTCCTGGACTCGAGCCCTGCATCGGGCTCTCTGCTCAGTGGGGAGCCTGCTTCCTCCTCTCTCTCTCTCTGCCTGCCTCTCCGCCTGCTTGTGATCTCTGTCTGCCAAATAAATAAAATCTTAAAAAAAAAAAAAACAGTTATTCTTTTGCAATTCTGAAGGTCAGAAGTCTGAAATGAGTCTTACGGGACTAAAATCGAGGCGCTGGCAGGGCTGGTTCTTTCTGGAGACTCCATGGGAGAATCTGCTCCTTGCTTCTTCCAGCTTCCAGAGGCTGCAGAGTTGCCTGGCTTGCGACCCCCTTGATCTCTGCTTGACCGGCACATCTCTCCTACTTCTGCAGTCAGGCCACCCTCCGCCCCACACTTGTGATTACATTTCATGTCGGCCTTGACGATCTGGATTAGCTGCACAGTCCCTTTGGCCCTCTAAGGGGACATCCACAGTTTCTGGGCATGAGGACGCAGCTCTCTGTGGGGGTCATTCTGTGGCCTGCCCCCTCTGTGGGGGTCATTCTGTGGCCTGCCATTCTGTGGCCCACAGCACAGATGCAATTCTCTGCAAACCGTCTCCCACTCTGCAACAGCCTAACTCTTGACAGAGTCTAGTGGGAGAGAAATCTGAGCATCAAGTGGCCGCTTTTGGATAATGCCTCAATTAAGAGTGCATACAGTCTTACTCCTTTTTGGGTTTGCTGCCTCTACTGTGTCTTGGAGCCTCAGCAGAAACTTCAATCTTAGCTCTGCCACGACTGACTTGAACCTATCAGGGTTCCTCTTCTGGGGCTGGGGCCCACCTTCCCGCATTTCAAGGAAGCTCCAGCTACTACCTGAACATAATAGGATTTTATTAGCACACATGAAAAAACAACTAGCCCTCCTGTACAGGGATAACCAGCCTCTAGGAAGGTTCCCCATGGCCCCTACTCCTGGAATTTGTGTTCCAATACAGTGCCCTCCCATGTAAGGCCGACCTGGGTGACCGATGGGATATCGTGGAAATGACAGCATGACTTTCCAGGCTGGGCAGTGAAGACACTGGCTTCTGTCTTGCTCTCTCCCCCTGGGAAAGACCAGCTGTCACTTCGCCAGGACACCCAATGGACACTATGGAGAGGTCTGTAGCGGGAGATAGAGAGGCTTCCTGCCCACCTCAGTTTTCTTGTTCCCTCATCCACGAAATGGACACAATAATCACGGTCCTGATGCCTTTTGAAAATAATTGAAAGGAAAGGATCTCCAAAAGTTAAAGAAAAGTGCTGCCTGATCGGGGCGTCCATGTCCCCTCTGCTTCATACCCTAGCTCCTGTCTGGAGGTTTCACACTGGCTGTTCCCTCTGCCCGCACACCTCCCCCCCATACCTGCAGGGCCTGCTTCCTCATTACCCTCATGCCTCTGTTCAAATATCACCACGTCAGTGAGGCTTTCCCTTGACAAGCTCACATAAAATGCCACACACTGTCCCATCTCCCTTAGTGCTTTCCTTTTCTCCCTGGTATTTATCGCCATCTGACTTATTGTGGATTTACGTGTTTGTCACCTGTCACCCGTCCCCCCCTCCAACATGTATGGAGCCTCCATATTGCTCTTTCTTCAGGCCTGTAATAGTGCCTGGCACATAGGAGGAATTTACTGACGGAGAGCTTTGCTGTGGCCAGGGTGAGGTGCTGCGGTTTTAACAGCCCACAGCCGGCTCTAGAGGAATCCTGCGGTTAGAGTGGGGGATGGAGCAGGTTCTCAGAGAAAGCAGGGATCACGGGGCATCAGCAGGGCTGCTGGGAGAATCAGCGAGGGCTGGGACCCACCCCGCCCCGAGTGGGCGCGTGTCCTGAAACTTTCCACCTACATCATTCCTTTACTCCTCAGAGCACTGCAGAGGTAGACACTATTCCCCTTGTACAGCTGAGGAAACTGAGGCACGGAGGGGCGAGGTGGCATATGAAGGTCACAGAGGGATACAGGGAAGGGGCCAGGCGTGAAGTCATGTCTTCAGACTGTGCCGCGTCTCCTTCAGCCCCACCTTACAGTGCTCGCTAAACACCAAGGGGCTCAGCAACCCCGGCCCTGCTTTCCTCCCCCACTCCCTTGCCCCCCAAAGCTTCATCCTTCAACCCAGGGAGAGAAACTAGCCCCAGCTTCTCCTCCCTGCTCCGAGGGTCAGGGCAGGCTGCACGGGGCAGTCCTTGGCTGGCTGCCTCGAGGGTTAAGGAAGAGTGTTTGTAGCAGCGCTGTCTCCAAGGAGAGGAAGGGTAAGCAGAGTGGGGAGGCTGACAGCAGGGCTCCGGGGCTCCGCTGCTGCTGCTGCTGCTGCTGCTGCTGCTGCTGCTGCCACCGCCGGCCACTGGGGGGTGGGAGGCAGCCTGCTGGACCAGTCTAGTCCTGGGGGGGAGAGAGCAGTGTCCTCACCTCCATCTGTCCTGGGAGGTGACGAATTCTGGGCGAACTGGGCAGCCCGAGAGTGAGGTCACTGCAGGGCCACCAAGTAGGGAAAGTTCCCGCAGGCATTGAGGAATGTGGGGGGGCAGGGGCCGGGCCAAGGCTGGCGGCAAGTAGCAGAGCCGGAAGTCCTGGGCTCACGGAGGGTAGAAGGGGCACCCCTGAGTCAGGGAGAACCAGCCAAGGCCCAGCAGGTAGCAGGAGTGAAGACAGGTATCCATCTCCTCCCTGCTGAGGGTCCAACCATGCCCCAGCCTGGGGGACGCAGGAAGAGGCCTGGAACCCTGGGGCCACCAGTGCGTAGCATCCGGCCCTTTAAGTCCAGCGAGCAGTACCTGGAAGCCATGATGGAGGACTTGGCTGAGTGGCTTCGGGATCTCTACGGGCTGGACATAGATGCCTCCAACTTCCTGCAGGTCCTGGAGACAGGCTTGGTGCTGTGCCGGCATGCCAACGCCATCACTGAGGCTGCCCTGGCCTTCCTGGCTGAGGCACCTACCCAAGCCCAAAGGATTCCCCTGCCTCGGGCTGGGGTTTCCTGTAATGAGGCCGCCCAGCCAGGTACCTTCCAGGCCCGGGACAACGTCTCAAACTTCATCCAGTGGTGTCGAAAGGAGATGGGCATCCAAGGTAAACCATCCTGCCTCCCCCTCCCCACGCCCCTATCCTGCCAGAACCCACCTCCTCTCTAAGTCTTCAGCACCAGAAATCAGGAGCCAGGTCCTCTTTCCTCATTGACTTTGAGCCAATAAATAAATGTGTTGATTGAATGATACCCTCATTCAACAAACATACGCTTAGTCCCTATATCCTTTGTGCTGGGCACAAAGGACCAAGAGGACTGAGACTCAGGGTCCAAAGAGTTCATGCTAGGAAGAGAGACAGATGAACAGATTCACAAATTACAGCCCAGTGTGCTAAAAGCCCCAAACAGAAGTCTATGTGTTGAGGAGCCAGGGGAGAAAACAGGTGGGTAGTGGAGGCCAAGAAAGGCCACTCAGAGGAGGAAGATTTAAGCTGAGTTTTGGGGAACAAATAGAAGTTTGTGGGAAAGGGAATTCTAGGCAGGGGACAGCAGGGGCAAAGGCACAAAGAAGGTGCTGTGTTTGGATGACTGGGAGAAGCCAGGGTGGGTGAGGGCACAGGGCTAGGGTGGGCTGGCGGGAGGACAGGGAGGCAACCAGACATTAGGGTGGGGCCAGCTGTGCTGAAGCTTGTGAGGCACAGGTGAGGGACAGGACAGGGTCCCTCATCTCCTAGGCCTAGTGGGATGAAGCTGGTTGCTGTGCCATCCTCCAGGCCAAAAGGAGTGTGAGGTGAGGCAGAGGGAAGAATCAGGCCCAGCTCCTGGCTGCTGGCAAGGCAGTGCAGAGCAGGACCGCAGGCTGAGAAAAGCCAGTGTCTGACGGAGCACCTCCCATGTAGCCAGATCCTGGCTGCAGACACCTAACGACTGTCTTCACAGCAACCCCCTGAAATAGTCTACATCCCACTTTACAGAGGAGGAGACTGAGGCTCCGGTACTAGCCCAAGGACACACAGCTGCTGGGTGGGAGAATTAGGACTCCAATTCGGGCAGTCAGGCTCAACCTCGTGTTATATGTGGGCTGAGGGCTGCGTTCCAGATGTTTGCTGGATATTAGAGATGAGCCTTGAGGGTGGGAGGCAGAACAAACTGCTTCTTACTCCTAGACCCCTATTGCCAAACGGAGTAGAGAGAAGGGCAAGGTGGGGCTAGTCCACAGTGGGGCTCCGGGCTTCTCTGCTTGGCTGTGTCACCTCTTCTCACCCCAGCCTGTCCTGTTAGGGGGGCCAACTACTCTGCCCTGAGTGACTGAACAGTTCTGCTCAGACCCCTCCTAGGGGCCGGCCTGACTCCCAGACCCGGCGATCGGAGCCCCCACCCCCACCTACCCCTCCGTGGTGCCTCCAGCCCGCGCCTGGGACCGCCCCAGGGCTCTACCAGCTACTCTGCTGGGCGGAGGTCAGCAGGGGGCTCAGGCTGCCTGCTCCCCCCCCCCTCCACCCCGCTCGCCAGAGGTGGTGATGTTCGAGACCGAGGACCTGGTGCTACGCAAGAACGTGAAGAACGTGGTGCTGTGCTTGCTGGAGCTGGGCCGCCGAGCCTGGCGCTTCGGCGTGGCGGCGCCCACCCTGGTACGGCTGGAGGAGGAGATCGACGAGGAGCTGCGGCAGGAGCTGGCCCTGCCCCCGCCGGACCCGCCGCCGCCCGAGCCCCCCGCGCGGCGGCCCTGCCACTTCCGCCACCTGGACCAGCTGGTGAGGGGCTCCGGACACGCCCTCCAGGCCCCGCCCCGCCCGCCGGCCCCGCCCCCTCCCCGCCGCGCGCGCGGGTCGGAACCGCCTACTTTTCGAGCCCCAGCGCCCCCCGCCCCACCGCGAATGAATTCTCGGTGCGGCTTTGATTCAGCCGTGTTCCACTCGGGGCCTCGATCCCCATCACATATCGCCCCAGCTAAGCTGCCTGTTACGTTTTCATCAAAATCCCGCGCTCTGGATCTCTCTCACCGAGGCCCCGCCACACGGCTATTGAGAACACAGCCTCTGGCACCGTCTCCGACGCCTCGGTTCAAGTCTTAGTTCCCACTGTTCCGCGGCTGTGTGACTTGGGGCAAATTATTTAACCTCTCTGTGCCTCGGTTCCCTTATCGGTAGCGTGGAGGTGTAATTAGTCCCCCCTTTCTATGGCCGCTGAATATTAAATGAGCCAGCGTATAGGAAGTAAGTACTTGGAACAGTGTCTGGCACCGAGGGGGCACTGCATAGGAGGAGGTTACCGGGATTAACCCGTCTCTACTACCCAGGAGTCGAGCTCAGGGAGGTTCCTTAACTTGCCCAAGGCCTGTGGTGCGGTGGAGGCAGGACTCCGGCCGAAGCCTGTCAGATTTCAAGGTCCACCTTCTTAATCATTTCTCCACTGACCCACAAGGGCACTTGGACTATAGGCACTCCAGGTCTCTTTCTCAGTGGACATTAAAAGTCTTCTGCACTCGCTTCTCAGCCCCCAGCCCTGACCTCGGCAGAAACTTGGAGGCTGCCTCTGGGGACAGGCAGGATCCCTCTCATTGGGCTTGACCCAAGGTAGGGGGTAGGGAGCTTGGGCACCTGTGCAGAGGGGAGACTGAGCCCTTATCACTGCCCACAGGTTCAGAGCCTTGTGAGCCGCTGCACGTGCCCAGTTCAGTTCTCCATGGTCAAAGTGTCTGAGGGGAAGTACCGTGTGGGGGACTCTAACACCCTCATCTTCATCCGGGTAAGTGTCGGGACTGGAGTTGGGGTGTCCCCTGGATCAGAAGAATAGGGATGCCTTTCATGGGACTTTGCCCAGGACTGAGGACAAGGACAGGAAGTCACCATTCACCCCAACCTATCAGGCCTTGGGGCTTTCTTTCTCTCCCTTGTGGAATTCCGGAAGATCGTTGGTGAAGTTGGTGATCCTGCCCCTTCCTCCCATTAGGGCAGCCAGAACCCTGCCCCCCATCTTCTCCACCTTAGCCCAGTGCAGACGGGTGTCCAGGTAGCAATGGAGCATGACAGATATTCCTGAATGTCCTTTGCCTCCACTCCCTCCACATGCTTGGTCAGAGCAAGGGGCATGAGAACCCCAAGTTTGTGTTCAGTGCACAGCCCAGCCACACAGGCCCCATTGTCCATAGCTCACATGCCTGGCTTGGTATATCCTGCAGAGTGAGCAGCAGTCCAGATGTGAGATGTGCCCCTTGCTGCCCATCCCCTCATAACCGGTCACACCTCACCAGAAACAGATTGTACCTAGAGGCTTGGCCAAGTCCTCTCCTTGATCGCAGGCCATTACTGGAGACAGAGCCAGCTTCCTGGGTCCTCACCCAGACCCTGAACCAAGAGCTCTCTGAAGTAGGTCGGGACAAGGAATTTCAGCTGAGGAAATGGAAACCTGGAGAGACTGTGACCTGTCCCAGGGTCCCAGAATGGGGTGGATGGCACTCCCAGGATTCTTTGACACACTCATTACAGAGCAAAGCAGGACCACTTTTTTAGAGACGGGGGTGGGGTGGGTGGGCAGGGCATAGAGGGAGAGAGAGTGTCCCAGGCAAACTCCGCATTCAGCACAGAGCCCGATGTAGGGCTTGATCTTACAACCCTGAGAGAGACTTGATAGATAGACTTAAGCCAAAATCAAGAGTCAGACATTTAACCAACTGAGCCACCCAGGTGCCCCTGGGCCACATTTCTGATACAGGCATGTGCAGGTGAAAATCTCTTTCCAGTGAAGGGAGAGAAGAGAGTGCTCCGGGGCCAGGGTACACAGTGCTTGTGAGATCCCTCGTCTAGCTGTGGGGCAACTCTGTTTGTCAGGCTGGCTGCCATCCTTGACAACATGTGTTATCCGATGCTAGTTGTGGAGGAGAGGCAGGCTGCAAAATACACAACGCCCCCCCCCAACAATACACCTGTGCAAGGAGAACCTTCGTGATCGTGTGTTCATGGATAAGAGTGCCTCCTGGAAAACAGTAGGCTGCTCCTGGAAGAGGAGACGCCCTCCATCCTGCCCCCAACCTCATTCTTGTCCCCTACAGGTCCTCCGGAACCACGTAATGGTGCGTGTGGGGGGCGGCTGGGACACCCTCAGCCATTATCTGGACAAACATGACCCCTGCCGGTGCACATCCCTCTGTGAGTCCCCTGAGAGTCCGTCCCTTCCCTGTGGCTCTGGGTCGGGAGGCCAGAAGCCGAGGTAGGAAGTAGGTCTGATCTCCAGGGGCAAAAAGTATGTGGGGATGGAGAAAGGAAGATACTATAGAAGGTACTGGTGTTTTTTTTGTTTTTGTTTTTGTTTTTGTTTTTGTTTTTGTTTTTGTTTTTTTTTAAGGTACTGGTATGACGAGGGAGGCAGCCCTAGTGCAATACCAGTCATAGCCACAAGATGACGCCAAACACACAAATCAGCTTTTGGTCAGGAGCCTCTTGGCAGGGCTGAGGTCTGGCTTTGTTGTGCACGGTGGTGGCACCAAGTATGACTTGGAGGGTTATTTAGTCCTCCCGTAACCTCCATTAGCACCCTGAACTGGGCCCCCTGACCAGATTTCGTCCCCTGAACTCTTATAAGGAAGTTCTGGCACTGCCACTGTAGGTCCTATTGTCTCTAATGTGGGTTCGGGGCATGGGGCAGCTAGGGCAGAACAGTGGGCCTTATCAGCAGGAACTTAACCCATTCCTCCTCTCTTCTCTCTTGGGGGGACTGTGTGGGTAGCACACAAGACGGGCAGTTTCCAGAAGCCCCCCGTCCCACCGGTGCAGCATGAGGTGAGGGTGCAGGATGGGCCCTCGCAACCCCAACCTACGATGACAATCAGCCGTTCCCAGAGCCCGCTGCCCCCCGTGGACTGGAAGACATATACCTCTTCAGGCCGGAAGCTGAGGCCCCCAGCCTCCTCCTCCCCTAGAGCCCACAGTAAACGGGGAGCAGAGGCGGGAATTCCCAAAGAGACAACACCATTCCTGAGGTATAAGGGAGAGGGGCAGAGCAGGGTCTCTTTCTTCTTTGGAGTTCACATTCTCAGAGGGCCCCCCGACATGATAAAGGAAGCAGGTCTCCTGGCGGTGCCCCTACCCCAGGTGTTCAGAACCAAAAAGGCACCCATTCAGTACCATTGGGATCATCT
Organism: Lutra lutra; assembly: GCF_902655055.1. NCBI lineage: Eukaryota > Metazoa > Chordata > Mammalia > Carnivora > Mustelidae > Lutra > Lutra lutra. The sequence continues at coordinate 37,809,883 of NC_062293.1, forward strand.
AGCTTTTTTGTACACCCTCCCATTACATAGATGAAGAAGCTGAGGCCCATAAAGGCCCATAGAGATTTCCCAAGGACCTTCTAAAATTTCACAGTAGAACACACACTCAGACGCCCCCTCCCCCAAGGTTGGGGAGTTGTAGTTGTGGGACCTGAAATAACCCAGGGTCCAAACCAGGCTTCTATTTGCTACACAGGGGAATGAGGGAGAATAAACTTGAACAGTATCTGTCATAAGGAAGATTCGGGCAGACACAGAGGGACAGAGAGCATCTGTTTCATTCAACATGAAGTCTGGCCCCCTTGGTGTTCTGGCTGGGGAAATGTCATCCCTTCCTGGAGCCAGGGGACTGGATGAGATGGTCCTGCTGGCCTTATGATTCTCCCTTTCAGGCTCCAGGATCAGTCACCCACCCTGTCTTGGAGGCAGCTGCCAGTTGGGGATAGCCCACCCAGCCTCCACTCCTCATCCTCCCGTAGGGGTCGAGACCCACAGTGGAGCTCCTCAGGGAAGAGAGAGGAGAGATACTCCTCTGAACATCCCAGAGGAACGACTCCCACATCTTGCTTTCGTGAGGAGACAGACAGCCAGGGAACTCTCTCCAGGGCCTCCGCCTCCCAAAGATTCCAAGCCCCTGAAGCCACCACCAAAAGGACACCAGCAAGAGGACTGTCTCCGCTTCCTCATTCCTCCAGCCCAGCCAAGCCCATGGGCCTCAGGCCACCACCCAGGGGCGAGGCTGAGGGTGCTTCCTCCCAGCTCAGGGAGCCACCAGCTGTCCATTCTCTGTCCCCTGTTAAAGGGCCCACCAAGCTCCCTATCCGGCTGCCCCCTGCCCGCCCCCTCACCCCAGGAACCAGCTTTCCAGGTATTGCCGGTGGAGGTCCCATGACAGAATTGGAGAGTGACCCCATCCCAAGGGCTGTCCCTGGGGACCTGGCTGGATGCAGACATGGGGATTTCTCTGTGGATGCGAGACAAGGGGACCAGAAGACGGACAGCCAGGTGACAGCAAAAGCTGGGGAGCCCTGGAGCCTGGGCCCACAGGAGTGGGAGGAGCGATACCCTCCCCTTCCCAAGGGGGCAACCAAGTATCAAGCTATCTACCATAGTCTCGAGGAGGAGCTTTTGGCCAACATGACGCTGCTAGAGGTGGGGGGTGCCTGCCCCCAGGGCACAGGGTCTGGAGTCATCCCTCGAAGTGGAGTCTACGTCCCCAGCCTAGGTGGGCGGTGGCCTGAGCCTGGGGCTCCTTATGACAAAGTCATCCAAGAACTGGCTCAGGGCCCCCCACCCCTCATTAAAGTGGACCTGGGATCCTGGAAGGCAGCCTCTACAGGCTCCCCTAAGCTAGCTATTACCAAAGGCCCAGGAGGCCCCAAAGGGAAACTGGGAGCCAGAGAGAGTGGGCCAAAGGTAAAGGCAAGCCTGAGTGCCAAGGGCACCAGGATAAAGAAGGGACCAGCTCCGGGAAGGCAGGACTGCTCAGGCCCCACTGTGTCGGCCAGCCTGGAAGCCCCCACACCTTCACCCTCAGACCCCAATTCTGACAAAACCCAGGCATGTCCAGCCAAGATTAAGAGAACACTCCGAAAGCCCCAGAGAGTCCCATCCATCTACAAGCTAAAGCTGAGGCCCAGAATCCGGCCGCGGAAGGACCACAGGCCTGGGAAGCAGCCTTCACGCATCCCCAGGCCACTGGCTTACCTCCACGTGGGTTCAGCCAGGGCACTCCCCAGGGACAGACTGGGGAGAGCAGCACTGGGCACCAAGGGAGTGGGGGTGGATGGAGCCTCAGCAGGGGAGGAGGAGGAAGGAAAGAAGAAAGGAGAACCAGCTGCCTCACTGAAGAGCAACCCCCAGCCTTCGGAGGGCAGGGGTCTCCAGCAGCTTGATCAAGCCCCACTCCCACCTGAGGAGGAGTCCTGGGTCTGAGGTGGAGCCTTCCCAGCCCTGAGCCTGTGAGTCTGGGGGAGAAGGAAGTGAAAAGGATGCCAGCTATCCACTGGACTCCCAGCTGCAGGAACAGAGAGCAAGGTCCCTCACCTCCATCCAGGGCCTTGGCAAGGGAGAGGGTATGGATGGGGTCAGAAGACAAATACTGGTTCAATCTCCCACTCCAACTCCAGGACACCGAGGCCACCCTTGGTCTTCTTGCCTTCTCCCAGAACAGCTCTCCAAACTCCCAGCCTCTGGCCACGACCACCGTTTCCATAACTCTTGTAAGTTATTAAACACTTATGGGACTATTCCTGAGTCCCAAGCTTCTTGAGTCCGTCACTCGAGGACTGTGGTGGTGCAGAAGGCACAGTTTCAAGCATTTCCCCAGGTGCAGGAAGGTATAGCTTCAAGCGTTACCCACTGGAGTGGAAGGGGATGAGGGACAGGGAGTGGGGCGGGGGCAGGGGGAGTGACAGAGGTCTCCTCTCCCAAGGCTCAGCCAGCCTTGCCAGATGGCCCTTCTCTCCGAGAAGCCACTCATGTGTCAGCACCAAGGACAGGGACACACAGACCTGCAGAACTTCAAAGCTTTGCTCTGGGTTTTGGAAACGGAGATCATTCAAGTTAAGAGGGACGAGGGACGGTGGAGAGTTCTTATCACATCTACAGCCACGAAGGGGCTGCAGAGGCTCAGCCCTAACTGGGAACAAAGACACAGCAGCAGGAGCTGGGACTGAGCCCAGTTATGAAAGTATTCCTGAGAGTGTTGGGGGGAGACCTCTCACTTCCCCTTGGGACGGTTTTGATCAACGTAGTGCTCAGAGGCTAGATGGAGAGGTGAGTCCCAAACTTCTTAGTTCTCTGGTTGACCCAGGCTCTGGGACTCAGAGCAGCCTCCTCACCCTGACAGTCCTCCCACAGCCAAGCTCAGCAGGCAGGCCCCGAAGGGGAGCCCTCTCCCTCCCAGGGTAGGAACTGAGCCAACACCTTGTACAGAAACAAGGGAAAACACTCCCTGATTTTTAATCTGACTTCCGATCACAGCGCAATGGGCATCATACACACTTCCAGACCCTGTGGTGGGAAACCCTGATGGGGGGGGGGGGGGCGGACAGAGACTCAGAACAGGGGTGGAGGGAATTAAAATCAAATACCTGGAGTGCAGTGGGGGGGGGGGGGGTGAGGGGGGCCGGACAGGCAATACATTCCAATGGCTCCCATAAGGGGCAGCCAGAGGCCTGGGTCCCCCATGCCCACCTCAGGTGCCTCAGCTGGGGGTGATAATGATGGGGCAGGTGAGATGCTGCCATCCCTCACCCCATCCCCTGGGTGCACCAGGAGGCAGGGATGCAGGGGATCAAAGGGGGCAGGCCCTCTTCCTTACCCTCCCAGCCACTCCAAGGTGTGGGGAAGGGGAGCCACCTCCTCTGTTTCAGAGGGAGGCTCAGAGAGGGCAGGTCACTTGCCCAAAGTCATGCAACACAGCAGGGACTAGATCCCAGAAATACTGGACTGTCCAAGGTCAGGGCAGTCACTGCAGCACTGTGCTACACCCCACGGATGGAGGGAGGATCAGCTGGGGAAGTGGAAGGGAGAATCAGATTCCCTCTCACACTAGATCTGGATAAATTCCCTACCCATGACCCCTCCCCCAAATCTGCTCCATCACCACTCTGGGCTACCTGATTTTCTGGTCTATACACGGCAGCTTGGCTACATTGAGGCTGGGTTGATTTATCTGCTCCTCTTCTAACGAGGGACCTTCCTATCATCCTACCACATCAGGGCTCAGGACTTAGCTTCAAGGAGAACTCAGCTAGGGGCAGGGGACACGTACCATTGTTCCCATCCTCCAAGTACCCCAGTAATCCCTCAGGCCGGTCCTAATATTTTCATGGATTTTGTTATTTCTAAATCGGTACAAAACTGACAGTGATCAGCTCCGGTGACGAGAGGTAGAAACCGGCCAGGCAGCCGGAGAAAATGGGGTGGAGTGAGTCAGGGCATAGGGCCAACTGGTGTTGGGATAAGGGCGTATCAGATCCTGAGGGCCTCTATCGAGGGGTGGGGGTGTGGGCATATCTCCCCCAAGCACAGGGGTCCCCATAATTCTTTTCCTGGTTCTGCCCCTCCCCAGATTTATCAGAGAAAATCTGAGATTCAAGGCAGGCAGGGTCTGGGGCAGTCAGACTAGAGTGGGATGGGGGAGAGAAGAGTCTTCACTAGTACAACCTAACCACCCCCTCCCAACCCCGGGAGGCACCACCTTGCCCACCACCAGCCCCCCAAACCCAACATTCCCCAATCTTGCAGACCACCCAACGCAGGAGGGAATAGAGGGCTGGAACCTGGCATCATGGAAATAAATTTATCCTTTGGGGGATTCCCTCTCCACACTCCATCAAGAAAAGTTGTAACCCAGGGGGTGATCTGGCTTTGGGGTCAGGAAGGGGATGAGGGGCACCCGGCAGGGATGGACCATCGAGTTAAGGCTGGAAGGTAGGTTGTTGTGTCTCTGCGGGTTGCTGGGCGGGGAGATCTCCCTGGAAGGGGGAGAGCTCAGCCTTCTCCTCCTGACTGACCTAGGACTCAACCCTCGGATCCCGATTAGGGTCTTTGGGCCACCTGCATCTCTCTGCCCTGTGCCGGTGGTGCTGACGGTCCAAAGGCTGGCCTCATAGAGAAGCTGCCAGGATCTGCGACAAGGGGATGAACGAAATGAGAGCCCTGTGAACGGAGCTGGGGAAGGCGGAGCGGAGGGTGGATAAGATATCTAAGGACCAACAGATGCTTGGGCAGACAGACACGGGGAAAGAAGATGCAGGGCAATGACAGACACTCTCTCTGGAGAAGACGGGTGGGGGCCCCCACGGCCAAGGCAGCACCTTCCCACCCCTAAGCCCCGCGCTCACCCTCCCGATCCCAAAAGGCCAAGCCGCCCCTTGGGGCCTGGCCGGGCACACGGCGCTAGCTACAGCACTAAAGGCGGCGGGCCCAGGAAGACGGATGCGGAGAGGGGCTGGACCGGGCCTTCGCAGGAGGCTCCCCTCGCCCTCCACCTCTCCCCGCAGGGCCCGCGGCTGCGGGGGCTTGCCAGGGCGGGCCAGCCCGAGTCCTTCCCCGGCGCTCCCCGCCCGAGCCACCCCGCAGTCCCCGGGGGCGGCCCCCGCCTGGCCGTTCGGGGTGCGGCCGCGGGCGGGCGCGGCGTCACATGATGGCGCAGCGGTTGCGGCGCAGCGCGCCCTGGAAGCGCAAGGCGGCGTGCACGTGTTTGCAGCGGGCGCAGCCGACGCTCTTGAGCAGCTCGCTGAAGAGCAGCAGGATGTGCCAGTTGTACTTGGCCGAGCACTCCACGTAGCCGCACTTCCAGGTCTTGCGCACCAGGTGTGACACGTTCCAGCGCGGGATCACGCGCCCGCGCTGCAGGTCCCGTTTGTTGCCCACGATGATGATGGGCGTCTCCGAGGTGCCGATCACCCTGCGGGGTGGGAGCGGGTGGAGATCTCAGAACGCCACAGCCGGGTCTCCCAACCCCTGGACTTCAAGAAGGGCAGGCTGTGCCTGGTCAATACTGCTACTACTACCCTACCTCTGTTCCGGGCACAGTGCTCAGCCCTCGGGGTGCCTTATATTCTCTAAGGGGAACAACTGACCTAAAAGGTGGGTCTGTTATCCCCATTTGACAGATGAGAAACCCGAGGCTTATCTGTTAACTGGGTTAAAGTTAACAGATACGTGGCCCTGGCAGTTTTGTTCCCAGAGCCCCTGCTCTTAACCACTGCATTAGACTAGTCAGCCACCCCATGGTAAGAACCCCAAAGTGAGTTATTAGAAATAGGGACAATAAAATGTATGTCTGGATGTCTGTGCAGGAACCAGAGGGTACGTCACCAATGCCCTCCCCCCCCACCGCACCCCCTTCACCCTTTCCAGGGCTGCGGGTAGCATTGGGGTCCCCACTGAGGTGGCCCCTCACCTCGTCTCTAGGATCTGCTGGCGGATGGTCTTGACGTACTCAAAGCTGTCAAAGCAGCAAATGTCGTAGACCAGGATGTAGGCGTGGACGCTGCGGAGTCCCCTGCAACAGGTGTCTGCCCACTCCTGCAACACCCGCAGCCAATGTCAAGGTCAGAGCAACCCTGAGGGCTCCCTTTGCCCCCAGCCACCTCCAGGCATAGACAGAGGGCATTCCCTCCTGCCACTGCACCTCAAGCCTCCCACACCCACGCATCCCTAGGAGGCCTGGCCCAGAGCAGAATGGAGGAGCTCAGTGGTGCAGCAGTGGCTTCCCCACCTCCAAGCCAGGATAGGGCAGGTCCCACTGCCTGACCTCTAGAGGCCGGGCACTCACTGTCGTGTGCACTTCTGGTGCAGAGATCTGCCTTGTCACGTTTCATCACCCAAACCATTCATGCATTCCTCCATCCACTTGGTCCTCTGTTCAAGTACATGTGTCATGTGCCTGCCTCTAAGAGCCAAGCCCTCTGAGCTAGTTGTTCCATCTGTTGAAATCCTCCGTCTTCCAGTTTAAAATGCTTCTTCCTCCTCCAGGGAGCCTTCCTGCAAGCAGGGGACTACTCCCTTCATTTCTTGTGTGCTAAGAACACTCTGATTCTACCTTGGCTATTAGACTGTTTCCATTCCCAGTTCCCTAGTTCTGCTGTGAAGTCCCAAGAGGGTGAGAGCCAGCCAGGCCTTCCTTGTTTTTGTGTTGGTTCTCACCAGGCTCTTTCATTGCACTACTTAGGCTGGTGAGCTCTCTGTGGCCTTGAACCCCCCCCCTCCCCCGCTCCATGCTGGGATCCCAGCAACTCTGGCCTACAGCACTGCCCTGAGATTGCTACCCAGAAGTGCTCCTTCTGTTTGCTCCACGCTGCCCTCAGGATTGAGAAGAAGACTTGAGGAGAAAAAGACTGAGACTAGCTGCATAGTGGGGGCTTACTTAGACCAGGGCCCAAGGGCAGCTCTGGGGAGAGAGAGGTTCTTGAATGCTTATGGCAAATTCTCGGAGAGGGGCTGCTGCTCCAGAGGAAGAGGCCCCTGGAAAGGCTGAGTGTACTGAAGAGAAGATTCCTTAAGAGATTCATTAGCCGAGGCGCCTGGGTGGCTCAGAGGGTTAAGCCTCTGCCTTCGGGTCAGGTCATGATCCCAGGGTCCTGGACTGGGCTCTCTGCTCAGTGGAGAGCCTACTTCCCCCCCCCCCCCTGCCTGCCTTCTGCCTACTTGTGATCTCTGTCAAATAAATTAGTAAAATCTTTAAAAAAAGAGAGAGATTAATTAGCCAGTTAACCTTCCAGCAGATGGCAAATGCAAGAGCAGTTGAAGCCAACGGGTGTGTGGAAAGAGGAGGTCTCTGACGCTGGAGGAGGGGGAGGCCTCTGAGGACAGAGGGCACCAGGGTCTTCTCCCTTGAAGGCCTGGGCAAAAGACATGGAGGAGGTGCAGGCCGGTGCCCTGTCGGCTTCTGAGTTGCCTTGGGGCAGGGGCCAGGCTCAGAGACTAGGGCTGGGCTCTCTACCTCAGAGCAGGAATGAAAGAAGAAAGACTCTGGTGGCTGGCCTGGTGGAGAGTTCAGTCCGGCTCCAGAAAAGCATATCCCGACTGAAAGGCTTAGGAGGCTGCTGCAGTGCATTTCCCCTGGGAGATGATGTGGCATCTTTTCTTTGTGCTGAGTTTTAACTTTGGTGCAGGGGGAAGATGCTGGGGACAAATCTAAAGCCGGGAACCAGGGGATGGCTTCTCGGGCCAAGGATGCAGGGAAGAGGGCGGTGCCTTCTGGGAGCCTGGGACCCCCTGGTGCATGGGGTTCCTCCTCCCGCCCCCAGAGTGGGAGCGAGGGGGAAATGGGAACAGAGGCTCCCACCTTCTTCCAGCTCTCTGCTGGGGAGAGGGAACAGCTGCCAGCCTCTGAGGGTGACAGCCTCACCTCTGCCCCCACATGCTGCCTCCTCCAGGGGGCCTCCAGGCCACCTTCCCTCCCACTGCTCTCTGGGGGCTCCAAAGAGGGGAGGAGGAAGGCTCCTGATTATTTGGGTTGTGCCTTCACCCCTGATTGAAGGGAGGGAGCAGGAAAGCTCAGCTTTTCTTCCAAGGTAGCTCTGTGTGGGGTTCTATACTGGGAGTGACCATCTTGGGGCTGCATCAAGACCAAGGAGCAGGGGAAACTGAGTCCAGTTCTAAGGACCTGGGAGCTGAGGGAGGCTCAGCCACCTGGGTGCTGACCCTGCATTTGTTGCTCGTTTCTCTAAGGCCAGCTTCCTCCTCTGACGGGAGAGGGACTACAGGGGGAACCGCTGAGGCTCAGACCACTTTCCTGGGCTGCCTCGCTCCTGGCATTGGGGAAGAATGTATTTCTCTTCTCAGACAGGGGCCAGTGAGATTCTTAGCTTTTATATTTGATCTTTGGGGATGCAGGGTCCCTTCTCAGTATGTCTCTACTCAAAGTCACTTTTTTTTGTGCTCCAGGGCATCCAGGAGAGTCTAAAACTTAGGATCAACCAGGAAGAAAAAGGACAACCACCCAACAGAAAAGATGGACAGAGGACTTAAGAATTGTGAGAAAAAGAAATGCAAAAGCTCTTACGCCTATGAAAAGATGCTTAGCTTCAATCGTCATCAGAGACACAAACCAAAACCACACCGAGACTATCACATCTCATGTGTCAGACTGTCAGAACCCCCCAAATTGGACAATAGAGTCTGATGGCCAGGCTTTAGGAAAACCAGCGCTCACGTACGGTGCTCTCACAACAGCAGAAACATGCAACTTTCCTTCCAAACTCAGCTGCATTTATCCTTTGACCTAGCAACGCCTTTTCTGGGGCTCGATTCCACGGATATGCCTCCCCCTGTGCAGAGAGACCATGGACCAGGCTATTGGTGTGGCAGACTGGAAGTTGGACACATAAGAGGGGATGCCATGGTCCCTCTCTCCAGGGGGGTGTGGCGCAACCGTGCTACCGACATTCAGATACCAACCCTTGGGGAAAATCTCTCGGTTATAATGTAAAGCAAAAAGACCAGGTGGAGAACTTTTTTTTTTCTGTAAGAAAGGGAGTGGAATAAGAACACATTTATTTGTTTAAAGAAACTGGAAGTGTGAATAGAAATCCAGCGAGGATGGCCATTGAGAGTAGGGCAAGAACCAGGGTGAAGAGGGCAGGGCGGGACTGGGATTTCTCTGGGTGTACCTTTTTGCAGTTGGGACTTTTTTCTTTTTCCTTTTTTTTTTTTCAATACAAATTTAGACTTTGAAACTGTGTCTTACCTATTCCAAAACTGGAATTAAATTAAAATTTAACCTACAACACAATGTGAACGAGTAAGCCAAGCTCAGTGAGCAAGACTGGCAGGGGGCCTGCGGACTCACTAAGGCCTCCGTTGAAGTCTCCTCGGAGGAGAGGCACGAGGCCCTGACCCCAGACACACAGCCCTGACCTTATGGTTTCCAAGGGGCAGATCAGGCTTTTGTCTTCGGTGTGGGTCCCTCACACCTGGGACGGGACAGCCTTGTGTCCCTGGACTTGGGCCACAGTCCTCCTGCCCAGAGTTGCCAAGATGGTGCTGAGCCTGAGCCGCTGCCCCAGAGACGGCTGGCTTTGTGGTCACAAGTGGCCAAGCTACGCCCCCTGCCTGTCCTTCCAGAGAAACCTCCGAACATTCCCGTCAGGTGCTTCCTTAGGTGAACAAATGCCTCTTAGAGTTGAGCCACCAGAGGCAGAAAGAGAGAGAGAGGGAAGGAGGACCTGGTCCCTGCAGGCTAGGGAAAGGAGCACTGTCAGCCAGGGCACTGGGAGCACTGGAATCCAACCCCTGCAGGAAGGCTGCCCCGTGGGCTAGTCCGGAGGTCAAGGGGCACAGCATCACTTAAAGAAAGGCCTTTGGATAAAAGACTGGTCGGGGCCTCCCGTCTCCAAGAACCCACCTTTCCCAGGTCCTCGCTTTTCCTTCTGCTGCCCCTTCTCAGACACCATGGGTCTGAGAGCCTGGAAAACTAGCAAGCATCTAGTGTTCCTGCGCTGCTTTCCACTGCCCCTTCCCCGCCCAGTCCCACTCAGCGGACGCAAGGCCGCCAAGCACACACTGCATGTGTGACCACTGCCTGCTTGTCTTCACCTGACTGTGAGTGGAGTAGTTCCAGGAAGGCACACTGCACATCTGTTCTGCATGCCATCCCATCTACCCTGATGCCCAGCCCACCACGTTACACGCTCATGACATGCGCGTGGAATAAAGCGGCACCCAAATGTCAGCTCTAAGTAGGGTGGCCCGTGGTGCAGCACGGAGCCCTTGGAGCCAGAGGATGGGGACGGGGCCAGAGCCCAGAAAAGGTGGGAGACCAGCTTCTCCCTACCCCACTCGTACCTGCCAACCACTGCCACCCCCATGACTCCCCAGTCGGCTGCCCCAGCGGGCCCTTGTACCTGCAGCGTGTTGACCGGGAAGGTGCTGATGGGTGGGAAGTCGAGGATCTGGAGGTCGTGCACGTGGCCGTTCATGACGACGGCAGGCAGGTAGAGGCGGCGGGCGGTGGTGGGCACGCAGGCCTCGCTGAACTCGTTGTACAGGAACTGGCGCACGATGGCACTTTTGCCCACGCCTCGCGCCCCCAGCACGGCCACCCGGTAGGTGGAGACCATGCCTCCCGCCCCGCTCCGCCACCGCGTCCTCGCCGCTGCCTGGGGCTCCCCCGGGCTGCATATTCCAGGGGCTGGGGGCTCAGCCACCGTCAGGACCCACCATTGCTGCCCTGCTGCACTCCAATTCCTTCCCTGGGCCCTCTGCGGCCTCCACCTGGACTGTGGGGACAAGAGGTGGGCTTGGTGGGCCCCTTTTTCCCTGGATCTGTCCTGTTACTTCCCCACCTCGAGGACTCAGCTGCAGCTACCACTGCCCCTCAGCATGCCTTCCCTTTCCCAGAACACCTAGCCGCATCTATCGGGAGTCTCTCTATCCTCCCTTCTCGGTCCACTCCCCCCGCCACCCTCTGGTGGGAATCCCTCTTTCCTGTATTATGACCTGACTCTTGGCCAAGTCTGGCCCACCCCTGTACCCCCACCAAGGCAGGCTATAACGCAGAGCAATGCACACTAGATTTGCTCCAATCTGAGCTTTCCCACAGAGCCCGGGGGGGGGGGGGTGGGGAGCCGAGTCCAGGGGGGCTCAATGGAGGCGCTCCCAGCATTTTGTGGAGAGAGGTCTTTATTGGGCAGGACGTCTTACAGCCCTGCTGCCAGGAGGTACCTGCCAGCAGCCGACTCAAGTTACCATGACAACCCAAAACATCCCCTGTTTCCAAATGTCCCCCAGTGAGAAGTCTGGACTGACGACCTACCGCTTTGGCCCTGGGGCCCGCCGCTCAGGGAGCACTCGGTATTAGCACACCCGCGCAGTGGCCATTGGCAGGACGGGATCCCTCAGGGGAAGCAGGTATTCCCACTTTAGAGAAGATTCAAGAGGGGGCGAGCAGAGGCCCAAGGGCAGCTACCCCCTCCACAGTGCGGTTGCAGTCCCTCCAACTTCCAAGTTCAAGTTCTGGCTGGCGCATGCCTACAGTCCGTGGGCTACATCTCATTCCCTGGCATCCCCCCGAGCTCAGAGGGCCAGGCACACAGCCGGTGCCCAGGAAAGGGCTGCTACAGGCTTGGGCTTTGTTCTGGGTTCAGTCACTTGCTCAGTTTTGGTGACTTTAGAGCTTAGGTCTAAACCCCAGCTCTGACGTTTCCTAGATGTGGTCCAAGGGTGCATCATCTACCCAATGAGGGCTACGCTCTGCCCATATATAAAGTGGGGTTAAGAGTCCCTATTCCTGAGATAATCCAAGTCAACTGTCTTCTCCTTCTGTTAGGGATGGTGACCAGGAAGGTTGGTACCAAGCCTGAGACTTCCTGTCCAGGGACTGTTCACAGGAGGGTGACACCAGTGCCTGCTACCTGGGCCCAGGGCAGATGGGTGGGCTGGATTCCCACAGGACCATGTGTGCATATCTTCTCTGTGGATGCGTGTTCTTTCCATATATGCCCAGTTCACGAATGAATGGCCCTCAGTCTGGCCTGACTCAAAAAATCCAGTCCACTGGGTACGTGTACATATGGCCTAGTAAAACGTAGGGCCGGATTTGGGGTGAAAGCCACCAAGGTCTGACTCCCAGCTCTGCCACCTAAAAAGTGGTCTTGGGCCAGAGACTTCCCCTGGTGTTGTGATGCCGTGAGAGTGATGCTGAAAGGAAAGCCCAGGGCCCGCAACAGCAGGTATGCAATTAACAGTGGCCACTGTTGGGTACAGGGCTTCCTCATCCATCTGAGGTTTTCTAAAATCTCAATGGGACTCCTAGCAATCCCAGGAAGGGTCACTACCCACTCTTGCTCATGTACTTGTGGTGTGGCGGGTGTGTGTGTATGAGAGACAGAGAGAGAGAGAGAGAGAGAGAGAGACTGAGACTCTTCTCCCTGTTTTATTGAAGGTGTGTGTGTGTGTGTGTGTGTATGCACATATATATATATATGAGAGACAGAGAGAGAGAGAGAGACTCTTCTCCCTGTTTTATTGAAGGTAAAACCAAAACCCCAAACCAGAGGCTCAGGCAAGTGGAGACCACACACCCAGCTGAGCTCTCAACTAAAGACTAGGACCCTGATTTCTTTTGCCCCATGTGGTGTCCTTTCTCCAACAGGTGTTTATCTACTTCCCTGGGCTTCCCACTGGGGTAAGGACCTGTCCCTCCTCCCCATTAATCCCTCCAGGCCCTGGGCCCCTCAGGCCTCCCTGGACGCTGTCAGAGACAGCCTCCGCTTGGTTAATTACATAACCAGCACAAGCAGCCGGGGAGGGGGCACCTGGGGGAGGAAGAGAGGGCAAGGAATGCAAGAAGAGTCCCCCCACCTCCCTCTGGGTGTGGCCACTTAGAGGGATCTAGGATGTGTCCTACCTGCAGATTCTCCTGGACGCCACACTCCCTGCGCAGAAATCAACCCTTTCTGGAGAATAGCTGGGAAATAAACGGGGATAGTGCTGTAGCCAGGGAGGGGGTGCAAGAGAGGCCACTGGGCTGGGGCCAGCCTCCTGGAACTCACCAGGCTAGAGTGTGGCCCTGTCCCTGACTCAGAGGTGATCGGTGCCCCCTCCCTCTTCTCAGGCAGGAGTCCTGGGTCTAAGTGTCTATTAACCAAGCGTCCCTAGCTGGGTGGGGACTGAAGGGGGCTGTCCCGAGAATCAGGGCCCAGCCCCCTGAGCGCGACCTCCCGGAGGCCTGCGCTCTGCAGTGAGTCTGCAGACAGCGCCCCAGCAAGAGAAGCAAGAGACGGGGGACACACACGGGGGCCCAAGCCTGCTTCTTTTCCCCTCCCCTGGATCTGGACACGCGAGTCCTGCCCCAGACTGATGGCCCTGGCTTTGCGGGCCCATGGGCCGAGTCACACGACTGCCCGCTGTTTGTCCCCACACGTTCATGTGGGAGTGAGCGGGTGGGGGCGTCGGAGGCTGCTGGGCTCCCCTTGACCTGATTGGTGGGAGTCTGGCGGGGGGCATGCCGGAGCCCTGCCTGCTCTCCGCCTCCAGCACCTTGCGGCCCCCCCCTCCACCGCCGCCAGCTCCCGCTCTCACGTGGCCGCCCCGCGCCGCTTCCCAGCCAGCCCGCCGACCCCCTCCGCCCTCCTCGCCCCTGCCCCCAGGCCCAGCCACCTCGATCCCACCCGCCCCCGGCGCTGCCCCGCCAGCCTTCCCTCCTCCCGCCGCTTACCCGAGGCCGTCCTAGCTGCCCCCGGCCCTGGCCGGCCGGCCGGCCGGCGGGGCCGCGCTCCCCCCGGGCTCCGGCGCTGCCCCTCGGCTCCCCGGCCCGGGGGGAGAGAGGTGGGGGCGCCCCCGGCTGCCCAGTCGGCGCGGGTTCAGCGGCAGGCGCGGAGGGCAGGTGCGGGCGCCGAGGGGGCAGGAAACCTCCAGCCCAGCGCTCCCTCCGGAGCGCGCCGCCCGCTCGCGCCGGCGGGAGGGAGGCGGAGGGGAGCGCAAGGCCGGGCGGCGGCGCCAGCGGCGGCGGCGGCGGCGGCGGCGGCGCGGGGTGGGGGTGGGGGGGTGGGGGGAATGTCGGGCTGGCGTTCCGCTGGGTCCCTGAGCCTGACAGATTCGCTCGCGCGGGCCTGGAAGAATTCTTCTTGAACCCCGAGCCTCCTTTGCACCCCCTCCCGACCCACCCCGCCAGATTTTTAGCTCCCCACTCCCCGGAGAGGGTGGGAGGAAGGCACCGGAGAGGCCCTAAAGCCTTCTGCTGCACTCCAATTCCTTCCCTCTCCACCCCGCCGCCCACCACGTCCGTACTAGCTTCCCTCTCTAGATCTCCCTCAGACCTTTCCCAGACCAGCGCGCTGGGCGCACCTGTGTGCCCCTCACTCAGTGCTGGCGACAGCGTCCCGCCTCTCCGCCGCCGCGCGGCGAACGCAGGGTGGTCACTCGCCCTTCGCGGCAGCGGAGCAAGAAGGGCAGACCGGGCTAGCCGCAGAGCATAGCTTATCTCCTGCCAGCGAATGACCTCCACTCCCCTAAACCGACTGCTCCCCTCTCTTCTCCAGACCGGGAGATAGCAGCATTTGCCAGGGGTGCAGGCACGATCACTTATATATTTATTCTAAAATCAGCGGCGACAGCGGCATTCGCCATCGATAGCTCGCATTCCGCCAGTGTGTACTATGTGCCAGACACCGCGCTCCAAGCTTTGCCTGCGTCCTCAGATTCAATCCTCCCGGTTCTATGAGGTTGCTTTTACAGATGAAGACATCAGAGGCCGAGGGGGGCTGAGTAACTTGTCTTACTGAAGGGCAAAATTTGGAATACAAAGATGGGGAATCCCTACTTGGGCGGCCCTCCCAGCCCAAGGGGGAGAAGCAGACCCAGTCTCACTAATTCTGTGCTGGGTGAAAAGCCTAGGTTCTGGAGGAGGGCAGAAGGAGGGAGGAACTAGTCAGGAGGCTCAGAGGAGGCAACTTTGAAGGAAGGAGCCTAAAAGAAGTGGATTTGGGGCAGCGGGTGGGAGGGAGGCTGTGGGAGAAGAGGGCTACAGGTGAGGGAAGGCAGGAGCAGGTACAGAACTTTGCAAAGGGAGTCCTAGGAGCAGAGAGCCCAGGGGCTGCAGCTTGCTGAGAGGAGGCAGGGAAGGGAGTTGAGGTAAGGCCTCAAAGGCGGTGCTTGCTGGGTAAGGACTTTGGATTAGCCCTGTGCGGGATACGAAGTCGGTGAAGGGTCTCTAAGCAGAGCAGTTACCTGGCCCAGAGTTGCAAAAATGAATTTTTAGTTGCCTGCAGGTCAGAGAGAAGGAAAGGCCAGCTCAGAGCCCTCTCCGGTGCTTTACCCCTGGAACCCAGCATTACCCACTACGACTTTCTAGACTTTCTATTACTCATGGGCTCCAGATTCCTCACCGAGCCAGTTTCCTCCTCCTTTTGGGCTCTGCATTTTGGGCATGTTCCCAACTGCTCCTCCTCCCTCTCCCATCCAGACAGAAAGCGTAGTGGTTATGAGCCTGGGCCTCAGAATTGGGCAGATCTGGGTTTAAATCCTGGCCCACCTTCTTACTATGTGACTAAAGGCTCATAACTTGAACTGTCCTAACTCTATTGCCTTATTTGTAAAGTGGAGATGTGATCAGTTGTCCTCAGGACCTAAAGGAGCTACAGGTGCAAAGAGTTTTTTTGTTGTTGTTTTTGTTTTTAGGTGTAGAGAGTTTTTAATCACAGTGCGGGACCTGGAGGAAGTCTCAACGTGTGACCTCTATTTTTTCTTGCCTTTTAAAAAGACATGCAGCTATTCATGTGGGAGGTTGGACGCCACCTTGGGAAAGCGTTTCCATTTATTCTAGCCAGGGTCTTAGGGCATTGGGGTGGGGTATGAGAGGGACCAGGGAAGCAGCTAGAAGCAAATACAGGGCTGAGAAGGATATGGCTTCCTCCCAGAAATATTCCACCTGGAAGAATTTGCAGAGAGAAATCAGATTTTATGGACCCTTGTGGGGTCACGCCAGGGGGACTGAGAGCATTTCCTAACTTGACTAAATTGTCCATAGCACCATCCGTCCTCTGTTGTATCTCGAAATCATTCATGCTTACTTTGCCCAAGGATCTCAGACTTTATGTCTACTCCCCTGGCCATCACCGCCCCCCTCCATGCCATCACCCCCACTCCCCATTTTCTGGTTCTATTTCAGCCCAAGGTGGAGTAGAAATATAAATTGTGATGCTCTCACACTCATACCTGGGCGCCAGGCTTCTCAGAAACTTCTCTTGCTAGGAGAACACAAAGCCATAGGTTAATTATGGGATCTCATCCTTGTCTTCAGTGGTAGGTCGTTTAAAATAGTATTTTTATATAAAAAACAAGCAGCCACAGTACTAACATAAAACATAAAATATGCCTGCATTTCACATTTAGCTAGGTCATTTAGTTTTTTGGGAATCACTTTGGGCTGAGAACTTACACTGGCAGGGCCTGCTCACTCTCTAATTACCTTGGTGAAAAGGTTTGAGGCGCCCTGTCCTGGAGTCTGTCTGACCTTGAGCCTCACGTGGCTCTGGTTCAGCTGGGGATGCCTGAGACGCAAGCTCACACTCTGGGGGAGATGTACGGACTGCTTGCGTACTACAAGTAGATCCCAAGGCCCAGACACCCAAGTGGGACAGAATAAACAAAGACCATGCTGATTGCTTTTTTTGCACCCCATCACAGCTCAAAACCCCACTGAGCTTTCAAAGGTTGTTTGGCGGGATTCTGGAGCGTAAGACCGGAAGTGGAAAGTGAATGAAACCAGGGAGGGAGAGTTAGAGACTGCTTGTGAACATCCTCCTCTAATACCGATATGGTGTGAAGGAGCCGCTGAGCCGTCCTCTCTGTCCCAGAGCGCTGGGACAGTCCTGTTTCAAAGTGACACTTTGGGAGATTAAGTCCTTCTGGGTCCAATCAACCTCCAAATCAGCCGTCCGAACTTTGTTGGCAGCATCACGAACGGCAGGGCAAAAGCTAAATGAGAAACTGAGATGGCAAGTTTGCAGCCAACTCGGAAACTTTTCAAGAAACATCCTTGTTGCTAATAACATGTCTGGGGGCTGGTTGGGATTCTAGGATTAGTGCTCAGGAGATAGAAACGGGTAACAACGGGGGAGGTGTGATCGTTCCCAAGTGCCAAACCAGGTATTAAAATAAACAGGCTCTTGCCTCCTAGAGCTGGGGGTGGCAGGGAAGAGAAATCTGGGTCCAAGCAAAATCAGAAAAAGCATCAATGCATGAGGTGGGAGTAGGAAGGCTCAAACCCGGGAGTCCTCAACTGTTTTCAGGCTTCAGAAACAACGTACCTGAGATCTCAGTATTTCCTAGTTGCCATTCTGGCGGCCGAGAAAGTGCAATGGAAGGTCAAAGCCTGGGGGCAGCGTGGCCTGCTCTTAGTTCTATGTACTGGTAACTTGGGGGCTTAGCAGGGCCAGCCACTAGCCTGGTGGCTGAGTGCAGAGGGACAAGGGAGGGCCTCCTACAGAACTCTCAGGGGAACTCAAAGGGAAATCCATAGTGTCTTGGGGTAAGGACACACACGGGGCGTCTGTCACACCTTACCTGAAAAGTGGAGATAATGCCAGATTCACGGGGTACGGTAGGCAGGTATCATGTGTGTGAAAAGTGCTTTCCCTTTTTTTTTTTTTCCCCCTAGAATGGTTCTGGACAACTGCCATTTTATTTGGCAACTTCATTTTTTTTTTAACATTTAAAAAAAAACTGAGGTATAGCCGAAATACAATGTGTTCATTTCAGGTGTACAACGCGGTGATTCCACAATTACATACACTATGAAACCTTCGCCCCAGTATGTGTACTTTACCACCTGTCACCATGTGGAACTTTCACGTTACTGACTGTATTCCCTTCTGTTCACCCCTGTGACTTATTTTATAACGGGAAGTTTGCATCTTTTCATCCCTTTCTCCTATCTCATGGATACCCCACCGTCCCAGAGCTTCAGCATTTCTTCCCGTTATAGGAACACCAGCATTCGTTTAAGAGTAAGTAGGCATACCGGAGTGTCTTTCTCAGGTAGCTGATTTTCAACCCCAGCTGCACGGTGCAAACACCGGGAGTTCTTCTAAAATGCAGATAGCCCCCACGCCCCACCCGAGCCTGGTTGAGCAGAAATCATCAGTTTTTGAAACTTTACATGTGGTGTTCATGTGCACCCAAGAGTTGAGAGCCTCTGAGGGGCGATTGGCTGGCTCAGTCAGTGGAGCGTGCCAGTTGTTGTTGTCAGTGTTGTCAGTTCGAGCCCCACATTGGGTGGAAATTACTTAAAATCTTACCAAAAATGTTGAAAGCCTCTGCCCTGAGAGTCTGCCCGACCTGGTATCATTCTTAGCTGGTGAATCCAGACAGATTTCAGAAAGGCCCATCTCTCTTCATTTCTTTGACTTTGAACCTCAACAAAGACCAACCCTGGCCCCGCTACTTCCCAAGTGTCATTCCTGTCAGAGCTTGAGCGAACTGCAACCCAGCAACATGATGACAAGCAAACAGTTGCTGGTTGCCAAAGACAATTCTTCCACGGAGTCTGGACACCCAAGTAATGAAAGCGGCTACTGCTGAGGACCGTGCAAAGCAGCTAATGCACAATCACTCTAGCGGTGATAGGTTCAGGTCCTAGTCTGAGGGCATCTGGGGTTGGATCCCTCAGCCTCCTTCCCCCGCTCCAGGTTGTGAGAATTCAGAGGCTGTGGCTCATCAGAATCTAGGGTGGGGCCTCTAGCTTGATGCCACCTGGGTCCCGGGCTCCTGCGATGCAGGTGACTAGACTTGAACTCTTAAGGAAGCCTGCTTTCAAGCATTGATTCTATTCACTGGGGAACACAGGAGGCCCAAGTTCAGGTCCCAGCAGCTTTTATGCACTTCGAGACAAATCATCCTGGGTAACAGGAAACTGGTGAGTAGTTCTGCTGTGCTGCCTCTGCTTCCGGGGCCCTGGTAGGGGCCCTGGCAGGGAACGAAGCTGGCTCCCTCGAGCAGGTCCCGCCTGTGGTGGCAGCGGTGGCGGTACGGACAGGAGCCTCTGCAAAAGGTACAGGATTCCCCCTCAGGTCAATCTTATTTCATCTGGCTAAATCCTGGGAAGGTTGGGGCAGCCGAAAGAAAAGTTGTAGTAGTATGGTTCTTAATGCTGCCCCCGCCGCCCCCCCGGTCCTGGGCAGCAGTGTTGTGTCCCAGAGTGTCAGTTCTGGAAGCAAAGTATACACCACAAACTTCATTTTGTGTAAATGAGTTTATTGACGAAGACACAAGGTCAAGCTTCCCCCCAACCCCCACCCTCCCCAAGAACAGATCCCAAAACCGAAGAATGATAAGCATTCTTGGGGCACCATTTACCCCTCCCACTCCCAACTTCTCTCGAGTCCCAAGCTGCACAACACAGACACACGAAACAGGCTCGGGCGAGGATAGACACTCAGGGAATCTCTGACCAGCAAGAGTTCTGGGTGTGTGTGTGCTTCCCTGCCCTTCATAGGACACCAGCTGACGTTACAAAGACCAACCGAGGCAGAGGAGAGAGTGGAGGGCAGGCTCAACTCCGCCTCCTCACTTCAGCCGAACTCAACATGGGCCAAAAGGGAAGCTGCAGGGGAGGCAATAGGTGCTGTCTCTTCAGGAGAGAGGTCCTCTTCCACGGAACAGAATCCCTTCCTAACCACTCAGGGCAGCCTCCCCAAGGCGCGAAGAATCCCCGGACTGGCTCAGGCAGGTGAGCTGAGAAGCAGCGGTTACACACCGCTGCTGGGGAGGTTGGCAGAAGCCTCGTGTCAGGGGCAGAGGGACGTACTCTGGTATAAAACTGTTCTGTCTGCTTAGATGACACATACACTTCCTTGTGGAACAGCAGTTTGCTCTGAGATGAGAACACGGTATTTGTAGTGTGAACCTTCTTCATTGCCTGTGTCCATCCGGCTCCACGAATGATTTGCCAACAAGGAAACTACGAGCCCGCTTTTCTACCTAACACATATATGCCCTGTGCTACTTCCTATTCTCCACATGCCTCAGGGGTGCAGAGTGCAGGACGCGAGTTCCTCCCCTCTTCCCCATACCCCTGCCCCAGTCATTCTTCTCGTGGAATCTCAAGGTTTAGAAAACTGCTTTGGGGGACCCACTCCCCCCAAGCTCTGTAGCTAGTATGAATCAGGGTCATTTCAGACACGACTGGACTGTGGGGTGGCTTCTGCTCTTGTTTCCTAGGATTCCTCTTCTTGGACTCACTCTGAGGTCTGAGTTCAACATGAGTCCTTTGGGCCCCAAAGTGCCTATACCTTGTGTGGGGCAGCTGAGAGGAGCGGTCATGTTCATGGATCCTGAATACTGGGTACCAGGCAGTGTGACAAGTGCCCAGAGATGTAACAGTGTGGACACTGCTACAGTTGGTGCTTTGGGCACAAAGCATCCTTTGGCAAAACACACCCAAAGTGTTAAGGAAGGGGATTTCACACCTCCCACCTTCTGAGAGAGGACAAGACTGCCTGACACTCTGAGATGGTCCCAACTGCCGTGGAGCCTAAGTAACAGGGCAGATCAGAAAGCTAATGGGATCGAGTGAGTCTGTGGCCTCTCTGAGCGCACCCCGTCTCACTTCATCTGCACCCGCCCTGCTGGCCTCAGGAGCATGTGGGGAAAGTGTACGCTCTCATTCTGGCATCTGGCGGTACCTTCCAGTGAAGAGAGATACCGGAGATACCCTGATGCCAAGGAATAGAGTGCCAAAATCAGTGTGGAGTAGGAAAAGAGCCATAAAGGAGCAGGCACAGAGAGGGCAAGAGAAAGGCATTGAAGAAAGGAAAATCAGTGAGACACTCCTGTAGTGAAAACAACACTGATGGGGATTTAGGAGACTAAGTCCCCACCCCTGCAACAGCTTAAAGGCCTCAGGCAGCTAACATCTGTTTACCTTTTTGTCTTTTGCCTTTTGTCTTTTTCCATTTTAGGAAAAACAGGGCTGGTGTTATTAGTTAAAGTCTGTTTCAACACTAAAACCATGATTTTCGATCTGAATTGGACCTGAGAATTAAATTAAATCCAGGGAAGGGAGTGAGGGAAGCCCATTTTGGTTCCTGTTCCCCATCTCTATGAAAACTCCTTGGTCAGCATGATCTGTGTGTTAGATCGAGGGAAAGGAATGTAGTAAGTTCTAATCTCTCTAAGCTATAGGACCGAGAGGCCCTATATCCTACCCCTGAAGCACCTGACAAGGAAGACCCCCATTCCCAACTGCAGAGCTATCAAATGAGGTAACACAGGGTAGGTGGAACCACAAGGAAAGGGAGTTTGGAGAGAGAAAAAAAGTGAAAACCCAAATGACGAGGACAAGGTGACCAGGGATAAGGAACCCCTCCCAGGGTGGGCAAAGAACCACAGCTCTTCCTCCAGGACTGTGCGGTTCCTGGCGGTCATTTGTTTTAACATGTTCTACCAGGGACGCTATTCCCTCTCCTTCTCATATGTACAAAAATATAAAACAATAAAGTGCAGTTTATGTTTCAGTGACACTTTTCCTTGCTTTAATATTTTTTGTCTTTTTCTGCTTTTGAAATGAGTTCTCAATTACAAAATATCAAACTACACTCAAAAATGCCAGCCACTGGCACACTACGGAGAAGCTCACAAGTAAGGACAGATCGCAGCGGCAGGTGGCAAGAGGTGGGACGTGATCGAAGCAGTGGTTACAAATGTTCACAGGAAGCTAAAACTATCCAACAAGTTGTGCCCTAATGTTAGCACAGGTTAGACTAGTCACTACCTTGGTGGGTGGCCTCAGTGTGTTTGGGTTCAGATTCTACACGGCAATACGACTTCTTCCAGTTAAGAGTTCTTGGCTTTGCACCAATCACAGCGTGGCCGGAGGGCCCTGGACCAGTCTATTAGTTTTTCAAAATGCTGTCGTAGACCTGATAGATGTACTGGGAGACTTCAGGAGCTCTGCACTTCAGTGACAGCTGTTAGGAGGAAAAGGAGAAGAAGATTAGTATGGAGGCTGGCATGAGCTCAAAAGGTATCCAAGACTCAATTCAAGAAAATCTCTTTCTGATTCAAAGAGAGAGGAGCTTCTGTCACTGAGAAGCCAAACCAGGAGATTCTGTTAAGAAGTTCTGTGGGTTTGAAATATTCAATTTAATCAGTGTCAAGTTGTGCTGTGTTTCCACCTACATTCTCTGTGGGTCCACGAGATTTGGAATACTAATACTAAATACCAATACTAATACTAAACACCTCAAAACCCCTGACTGTAGAGGAAGAGCTGCTCCAGGGCTTTGCTAAGAGTCACAGGGGTTATTACCAGATGAGAAGGGAAGGGCTAAACCCTAACTCGATGGTGGTCACTTCGGCTGCCTGCCCCAGTCTCCCACTCAGACAAGGATGGTTATGTCAGGCCCAGTTCAACAGGATGTACGATCAAGTGAAATAAAAGTGCGGTACGTCCAAGGTACTAGTCCTTTCTGTCTCACACCGAAGACGCCAAACATGCTGTTAGGGAAGGAAAACAAGAACACGAGAGACTTCGCGTAAGCAGACAGCGATTCATGGCAACAGCTTCCTCACACACTTGCTGCCTCCTCCAACAGACAAATCAGACGCTCCTGAGGCCGCTCCTCTGCCCCCTCGCTTCCTCCCGTCTCACAGTTACCAAACCAACATAAAGACACTGAAAACGATTTCACTGCTGAACACTGAGGTTTTCACTTGGAGGGTCAATGAGCACAAAACTTAAACCCAGATTTGAAATCTTTGTATCAGATTAGGAAAAATATTATTGACACTACATAATAGTAGAAACCTGCAAACAGCATTTAGAACTAGAGAATTTAATGTTTGCTTTCTGCATTACTGACACCATCATCCTCCTCTGTTAGGGCAGACAGGTAGAAGCTGTCCTTCATGATGCAGCACTATGAGATTTTAGACTCTTTTACCTCTTCATTCTCAGATACCAGATGATCTCATACAATACACAAAAGGTGAGACTGTTTTTGGCAAAAATATCAAGATATCAGTCAGCCCTGAATTTCTTGAAAAACCTCACATCCTCAAAACTTAAAGTCAGATTTTAAAAATGCAGACAGGGGCGCCTGGCTAGCTCAGCTGGTAGAGCACGTGATTATTCATCTCAGAGTTGTGAGTTCCTGCCCCACCTTGGGCATAGAGATTACTTTAAAAAAAAGGGGAGGGGGCAAAAAAAAAAAAACAAAACCAACCAAAGGAACATCAAAAGAGGCTCTATTTATTTACAGCTTTAATATTCAGTCTGTAAGGCACTTCCAAAATTGCTGCTTGACATTAATCAGGAAGACAATTCTGAAAAATGTAAACACACACACACACACACACACACTCCCAAACAAAAAAACCCCAACTACCTTAAGAATATAAATATGCATAGAAAACAGCTCCCTACTTCGTTCAAAGCTGCAGCCATGGGCATGTCCCTGACTTTCAAGCTCCCTATAGAGGCAATTCTGTACCTCCTCCTCCACAGCCTCTCCGCTGTCACTGTTGTGGAAAATTCTTGTGGGAGAGTAAGTGGGTTCAGAAGAAGAGGAGGAGAGGAAGCTAAAAAGAGTAAGAACAGCCTATAGGAGTTAACTCTTAGACTAAAGAGGGGTGGTTCCTCTCCCCCCAAATATTTTTTCCACATCTTTGTAACAATACTTGAAGATCTACCAGTTGGGAGATAGACTTTTTTCTGGGGGGGGGGTTATGACTGATAAGGAAATGCCTCCCTCTACAAAAGCCCAATCTGCCAAGGCCAACAATGGGAGGAAAGGGGAGCGGTCATGGACTGATCAGACCTGGACTTTGAGTTTCTGGTGCTCTTTGGAAGGGGGCGGGGGTGGTGGTGATGAGGAAGAATCAGTCTCTCCCTCTCTCTCCCCTATATCATACTACGCTCCTCCACTCCCCTCCACCCCCAACCCGCCAAGCCATGCCAATCTTTAACAAAGGGTTGGGTTTAGACTTAAAACTCATCTGTTGCCTTCCAACTAGTACAGCTAAGACAAGCTAGAATGAATTACAAAAAAAAAGAAAAAAGACAAGACAAGACAAGAAAAAAGAAAGGAAAAGAAAAAGGATCTTGCTAAATCCTGAAGCAAGTACAAGGGAAACATACATTATAAGAACAAAGCAGCTACAGAATTTGACTTAAAAAGCTAGGACCCTGTGACTCATTTTGTATGGCTTCTAAGGGAAAAGAGACCTTATTAAAGTTTTAACTTTTGAACTGCTGGTCTACTTATGTGAGATAGCTTTAATATCAACCACTCAGGAATGATCACTCCTTTAGGCCCATCAAGGAAAAAAAAAGTCACCTTTCACGGCTAAGTAAGCCAAGGACTTAACATATCTGCTTCTGGTTTATAGTCTGGAACACACTTTCCCACCAGAGACAAGTTATCTTTCCAAATAAGATGTAGTTACTTCGGAGTGATGTGGCCTCATCCTTATAGGATAAACATTTCAATACAGTAAGGACTGGGTGAAGGGTGGGGGGAGCGATTTATCAACCTCTTAGGAGGCTAAGGGACCACTGGTCCCCCTGGATTAGTACTGGTTCAACCAGATTGCTTTCCTCCTTAACACCTAGTGGAGATAGAGCAATACTGTAATGGGTGTTTAGGGTGATAGAGGGAAGGGAGTGGACCCAAAGGATTCTGAAGTCTGCAGCACCATTTAGGGAATGGATTAGGTCTGCATCAGATGTTGTGATGGAAAATTTGGATTGTTCTGTGTGCAGAAGGATCCTAGTCACCAGATGGATGGAAACAGGAGAGAGGGCAAGGTAAATAAACAAATTTACCATTTATAAATATAAGGAAAGAGGGGAGGTTGGTGTGGCTATAAAAAGGCACCAGGAGTCAGGACACCTGGGTGGCTCAGTGGGTTAAGCATCCAACTCCTGATTTTGGCTCAGGTCATGACCTCAGGGTCATGAGATCAAGCCCCACATGCGGCTCTGTGCTCAGTGGGCAGTCTGCTTAAGATTCTCCATCTCCCTCTCCCTCTCCCCCTACTCTCTCTCAAATAAATAATCTTTTTTTTTTATTAAGATTTTATTTATTCATTTGATGGAGAGAGATCACAAGTAGACGGAGAGGCAGGCAGAGAGAGAGAGGGAAGCAGGCTTCCTGCTGAGCAGAGAGCCCGATGTGGGACTCGATCCCAGGACCCTGAGATCATGACCTGAGCCGAAGGCAGCGGCCTAACCCACTGAGCCACCCAGGCGCCCACTCAAATAAATAATCTTAAAAAAAAAAAAAAAGGCATCATAAGGACAAAATCCCACTGGATTATTTCTTACAACTGCACATAAATCTGTAATTATCTCAAAATAAAAATTAAAAAATACATAGGCAGCCCTTTCCTTTTGCAGCCATCACAGAAGCACCAGCGGCCAACATGAAGTTCAATCCCTTTGTGACTTCTGACCAGGGCAGGAACTGTAAACGGCATTCCAGTGCACCCTCCCATATTTGCAGGAAGATGATGTATTCCCCACTTTCCAAAGAGCTGAGACAGAAGTACACTGTGCGATCCACGGCCATCCGAAAGCATGATGAAGTACAGGCTGTGTGAGGACACTGTACAGAGGTCAGCAAATTGGCAAAGTCGTCCAGGTTTACAGGAAGAAATACGTCATCCACACTGAACGAGCAGAGCAGGAGACGGCGGACAGCACACCGTCCACGGGGGCACTCACCCTGGCAAGGGGGTTAGCACTAGACTCTAACTGTACAAAGACTGCAAAAAGATCCTTGAGCAGAAAGCCAAATCTCACGAAGCAGGAAAGGAAAAGGGCAAATATAAAGATGAAACAATTGAGAAGAAACAGGAATAGAGTAATCTTATGTATGACTGTAATTAAAAACTGTTAAAATGGAAAAAAAAAATATATATATATAGGGAAGAAATGTCTTTCAACAGGTGAATGGATAAGCTGTTGTACACCGATATGGGGGACTACTACTTGGTCATAAAAAAGAACTTTAGATACTTATTAATGACCTGGGTAAATGTCAAGAGTATGGTGCTAGGGATGCCTGGGTGGCTCATTTGGTTAAGCAGCTGCCTTCGGCTCAGGTCATGATCCCAGTGTCCTGGGATTGAGTCCCACATCAGGCTCCTTGCTCAGCAGGGAGCCTGCTTCTCCCTCTGCCTCTGCCTGCCACTTTGTCTGCCTGTGCTTGCTCACTCTCTCTCTGACAAATAAATAAATAAAATCTTTAAGAAAAACAAAAAAAAAGAGTATGGTGCTAAATGGGGAAGAAAAAAATCTCAAAAAAGATTCCATACTATAAGAATTTAACTTTATATAGCATTCGTAAAATGACAAAAGTATAGTAATGGAGAAAACATCAGTGGTTGCCAGGGCTTAGGGCTGGGTGAGAGCCTATAAATGGAGAGAGGGGGAAGAAGGAATGTCCGTGGTGCTGGAACGGCTCTATGTCCTGCCAGTGGTGGTGGTTATCTAAGTCTACACACATATGATAAGACTGCACAGGGCTGTACGCTCCCCGACTGCCACCATCAGCAACAACAAATAGTAATGTAGGACTTGGAAATATCTGAGTAGGGTCTATAGTTTAGCTAATACTGTTGTACCAACATCAATCCCCTGTTTGAAAATGTACTATGGGGGTGCTTGGCTGGCTCAGCTGGTACAGCATGCAGCGCTCGATCTCCAGGTCGTGAGTTAGAGCCCCATGTTGGGCATGGAGCCTGCTTAAAAAATAGAAGAAAAAAGAAAATGTACTACGGGTGTGTAAGATGTTATCAATGGGGAAAACTGAGTGAAAGATACATGGGAACTTGGAACCATTTAAAAATTTTTTTTGCGGGTCTCCTATTATTTCAAAATAAAAAGTTAAAAATTTTAAACAGGCACAGCTTGTTAAGCATCTGGCTTCGGGTCAGGTTATGACCCCGGGTTCTGGGATGAAGTCCCACATCGGGCTCCCTGCTCGGCAGGAAGCCTGCTTCTCCCTCTCCCACTGCCCCTGCTAGTGTTCCCTCTCTCACCGTGTCTCTCCTCTGTCAAATAGATAAATAAAATCTTTAAAAGAAAAAAAAAATTTAACCAAATTATATTTAAGACAGTGACATTAAGAGGTCCTTCTCAAAATTCTCATTATCCTTACAATGAATACCATAGGAAAGGTCAAGAGATAGCCTGAATTCTAAGCACAACACACCTACCAACAAACTACATGATCTTGAACAAGTTGCTAATCGTTCCTTTTTTTAATTTTAATTTTTAAAATTATTTATTTATTTTTAAAAGATTGTATTTATTTGACAGAGAGAGATCACAGGTAGACAGAGAGGCAGGCAGAGAGAGAGAGGGAAAAGCAGGCTCCTTGCTGAGCAGAGAGCCGGAGGCGGGGCTCGATCCCACGACCCTGAAATTATGACTGGAGCCGAAGGCAGAAGCTTAACCCACTGAGCCACCCAGGTGCCCCCCCGCTTTTTTAAAGAGAGCAGGAGAGAGGGTGGTTAGAGGGAGAGGGAGAGAATCTTAAGTAGACTCCAAGCCCAGCAGCATGGAGCCAAACATGGAGCTTGATCTCAAAAGCCTGAGATCATAACATGAGCTGAAAGTAAGAGTCAGATGCCTGAACTAACTGAGCCACCCGGGTGCTCCAAGTCGTTAATCATTCTCAACTTTGGTTTCCTCATCTGCAAACTAGGAGTAATCATGCTTCTTTAACTTAGCTGAGATGAAAGACTGTATACAATAAAATGGATGATAAAACAAAACACACACACACACACACACACACACACACACTCTCTCTCTCTCTCTCTCTCTCTCTCTCTCTCTGAGCACATTTCTAAGGAAGAAAATGGGAGTTATTTTACAAAACCTTGATTTTATAGTAAAGACCTGCCCTTCCAAGAACAGCACAGAAGGGCTTTTTCCTTTCTTAGGGAACTCAAAGTAAATGATGGGGATTTTCTTTCCAAAAAAGACAAGATTGCTGGAGGACAAGGTGGGTGGGAGGAGTGTCTACTTCATGGAGGAAGCCTGAAGTTCCCCACTCACAAAAATCTAGCCTGACAGGACCAAGCACGTGTGCGCACACGCGCACACACACACACACACTTTCCCAGCTACTTCAAGGGAGGGAACTAGTGGGGAAAACACCAAGAATTCTCAGTTCTGGGTGGTACTATTCCCTTGATGAATGCTAATGAAAACAGACTTGGGTGTTAAAATTAAGGAATGCGGTCACAGGCTTTTCTTAGCTAAATGGCTAACATGCCCCCTTAGTCTCCTGTTCAGCCATTCAATACTGAACGGTATTCTCTTCTGTCCCTTCCTTCAAAACAGCCTACAGAAGCTTCAAAGATAACCAAAGAAGAAGATATTGTCCCGTCTCAAGGGCTTTTGTTTTACAACAGGCAATGACAGGCAGCATCCTACTGGGATATCACACTTCACAACAGCAAACACATGTCCGATGCCTGCAGTGTAGTCTTTGTTGTTCAAGGCAATCGTTCCTGCTCTAAAAATATTGCCAGATTTAAATTTTGGTCCAGTATGGTCCTAAAGGAGTTTTCCCAACTACAGTCCCCTTGTCGTCTTCCAAAGGTGTGCCCCAGTTTTGCCTCACCTTTCTCAGCAGGGCCTTTGGGGCATACAATGCGGCTAAAAAAAAGGTTCATGTGTCTAGGGCTCTGACAGCCTTAGATCATGAACTCTAAAGCAGGAAAGAAGGCCTTTTGGAAATGAGCTATGGAGACAGCCCTCTGAGCAGCTTGTTAGAGCACCATATGCACAGAAATGCTAGGTGAGTACTGCGAGTCACTCAGCGAACACCAGGGGAAGTTCGCAGCACTCCTTAGAGAAGGTCACCGGGGACTTCTTTATTAACTGCTTGTTTTGGCTATCTGGGGTCTGAAGCACCTCTTCCAGGTCTTTCCACCAGGCTAGAAAAAATGAAAGGGGTCTGACCTCCCTCCTCGAACCCATCTACCTCGAGAAAGGACTTACCGTATAATTTGGGTTTCCTGGCTGGATACGTAGCTCAGCCAAAATCCAAATACCATTAGTGAGCTTCAGGGATTGGTACAGCATGTCCTGCCCTTCCACATTCCTCTTGGCAATAGTATAAACATTGTTGTTTTGCAATTTGCTGGAAACAGTGTCTAGAAACAGAGATTAAAAATTCCACACCTTCAGTTAAAATATCAAACAAATGTGGTTTCCTGACATCCATATGAGCCACGTGCACACAGTCTCCCGAGACGTGCCGACGTGTAGGCGCACGCGCACATTTCAGACAGCCCTGCTCCCACAACAGCACAGGGTGAGGAAGAGGCTCTTGAGGCGCCTAACAGATTCCAGGACAGAAAACAGAGGAAGGTGCAACTAGACACAAGTATAAACGTTACCTGTGGAGATTATGGTGGGTCAGCAGAGTGGGTAATTTTAAACTAGGCACTAGACAGATAAAAATGCTCCGAAGGGGACAAAGAGAGCAATGGGTGTATGTGTGGTGCCACAGGGACTAGTGTGTAGGTGTTCGTTTCCAGAACCCCGATCCCAGAGCTACAGGGATACACAGACTGGTGCTCAAATCCACACTCACTCCCCAAGTCGCTGGTACTTCACCGTGAGCCACTCTGGCCTCAACTGCCAGGATCAGAAAAGGGCACAGAGTGGCAGAAATCCTGCAAGTCAAATTTATTAACCTGAATGCTTAAGAATTTTTTTTTTTAAGCAGGTAAATCATTTTTTAAGCCTGTAGGGAATATCATGCCTCCAAATGAATAAAGAAAAAGTCTCAACCAAAGATGACTGCCACCAAGCTCTATATACCCTAAGCTGGGGCTGCTAGTCACAGCAGAAGCCTTTGGAGTCACCAACCCAGGGTGACAACAGGTTGGTGTTTGGGCTCCTCCTTGTGACTACCACATCAAAGAGACATGAAAGTCTGGAATGAAAGGTCATTTCACTCTCCTTGTTCTCTCACTGCTAAGAGGAGAGATGCCAAAGCATCAGAGAAAGAAACGTAGAGAATAGAGATGGCAAACACTGCTTCTTTTTTGATAGCTTAGAATGTTCATTTCTGATGAGAATTCTAAATTTCTCATGCTGACTTCAGTAATTCTCCGCATAAAAATCCGTCCTATTCTGGTGCGCTCTCCGGGAAAAGGATGCAGTGATGGCCTCAATGCTCTCCAAGAGCAGCAGCTCTCTGAGCACAGGGATCCTGGAGTTTCTCATCACTGTGCTTCCCCCGGGTACCAGGGACACAGTGGGCACTTGCCACTGATACCTGTGAAGAAGCCTCCGATTCCAGGGCTGGAGATGCCAAGATCGATGTACTGCCACAGGCACCGGAAGCCACCTGCAGTTCTTGCTCTCCTGTCTTTTTCCCACATTCAAACCAACGACAGCTCAGGGAGGAGGCACGAGGGCCCAGTCACTAAACACCTGTACCACATTTACTTGTCACTTGACTCTTGGCCTTTTTCCTCCAAGGTTTTCACCAACACCAAGCAGAACAGCTATAGCTTAAGAACCAGCTATCTTTGAGGAGCTAAAAAGTCCACCTCAGGGTCGTTATATGCAATACTGTTGGAGGAGGGGGCCTCCATGTGCTTTTTAATCACCTTCTCAGGGGTCAGGTAGTTCTGCCACCTTGGTTCCCATAATGAAGGGCTCTTGCCGCTTAGACTGAGTTGCTAGGCAATGCCACCAGCTGGAGTTTGTGAATGCGTTCTGATAGGACTGTCTTGTTTTAAGCCATGGGGGCTTGTTTTAAGTTGTAAAAGCCACTCCTAAATTTCAAGGCTCCTGCCCATTTCCGAAGAAGCAGGACACACAAAGGAGCCTTTCTTTACCGAAGAGCTGCCTTGTTGCACAGGCGTAGACACATTCTAGACCGTGTACATAGTAAAGCCCAGGTTCCTACAGACTTCTCATCATTTCACCAGTTATGGAAGAGAGGATAGGCGAAGAAATGGAAGCACACAAACACATTCAGCCTTCCAAAATTAGAAAACAGGTTAAATAGTCAGGGAGAATAAACAAGTTGAATGAAGATAAACTTTAATACATTTAGGAAATATTCTGGCCAGAGACCTGGCTCTGCTCCTACTGAATGGCTATATACGATTTCTACCAGAAGACTAAATGAAGGAAGGGCTCTAGGTGTGAGTCAACTTTATAAATCTTAGACATCAGGTTTGAGCTTGAGGATGTAGAAATGAAAGAGTAGTCAGACTATGCTAAATGTTCTTGTTAAGAATAATGATGGGAACCAGATGTAAGGAGGCTTCCTAGCCATGCTGGATACACTTTTTTTTTAAGTTTATTTACTTATTTTTAGTAATCTCTGCATCCAATGTGGGGACTGAACTCTCGACCCTGAGATGAAGAATCATATGCCCTTCTGACTGAGATAGCCAAGGGCCTCTTGACTGGGATACACTTCTTGACAAGATATAGTTTTTCCCAGGAGTTCAGGGAAATCATATGTAATCTCACCACTGTTGTGAGAATCTGAGAATGAGGAGGAAATGTAAAGACATGGAGATGTGCCCCAAAGGAGAGAGTAAGAAAAGATGTCAAATAGGTTTATATTTGCTTCCAGATGTGATTTCTTCCGGTTCATTTGTCTTCTTTCCCAAAGCTGGATCTTTGAGTTTGGTGCCTAAACTCTGAGGAGGTGTGGATGTGATCTTCATCTTCCTACTTTAGCTAAGGTCACACTTCTTCCAGAAGCAACAGGAGGGAGGATGGTACTCGTATTAGAGAATGGAAAGGGGATATTTGCACTCGGGGCCAACCAAGTCCAAAACTACCATGACTGTTAAAAACAACACTATTTACTGCTTGAGCAACCAAACTATCTATTCTGGCCAGCGAAGCATTTCATTTATGAAATCTTCCACAGGATAGGATTAAAGCAAAACAGAGAAACAGAACTCACCCCTACCTAAGTCCCCACACTAGAAGAAAGATGTGTCCCTTACCATAGTGCCTAACTAGTGCTTATAGACACAATATGCCCCGGAGTTTTTTAGAATAAACAATTAAAAAAAAAAAAAAAAAGAACAGGTTTGTAGACTGCTTGCCAGAAAGATTCCTTTCTAGAGCTGCAACTAGTTCTTGTGCAGTTAAGATAGTGGTCCCAGACATATGCTAACCCCAAATGTAGCTATCATGGTAGGCTGCAAAACAGATTCATGCAGAACTCAACACCAATAGAGATGACAAGGCTAGGAAGCAGGGCGGCCCATTCGTTAGTGCCTTCAAGATTTAAAATTTTCTAGTATTTACACAACTAGTGGTCCCACAAGTACCCCATATCATACATACCTTTCTATTCAGATCTGATTAATTATTAAGGCTTGGAAAGAGGGTTTCTTATTTCTTCTCTAGAAAGAAATCGAAGAGCAAAAGTAAAGGCAGAAGGCTAGGTTGGTAAAGTCCTTAAAGCCTGTGACTTCGTACAGCCCCCAAAGTGTTAGTTCCATCTGTCAAATGTCTACTCTGGCACAGAAAAGCTATTTAAAGTGTTGGTGCTACTGTGATTAGGGCAGATCAGCTGGAAAGAATGGTATTTTTAGCTCCCAGCTAGACCCAGGGTGTTGAATCAGAAGGCACTAAACCTGGAAACGTACTGTTAATAGAGCCCTCAGGACTGGAAGGAAATATAAAGGCCAGGCCACTCCAGACCTTGGGATGGATGCAGAGGAAAAGCTAGAAAGATCAGTTGTAGGAAGTGGTCCTGCAAGATTAGCCGTGACTTTGTGTGGGAAAATGATGGCTTTGGGCTCCCAGAGAAAACAAAAATGGCCCTTCTACTCCATGTGTGGTGTGGCCATAAAGTGGTGTGTCACTGAGAAACCGATTTGCTGGTATTTGGAGCACCCAAGGCAGTGAGGCACTGGCAGGAAGCCAAGGCAGAGCTGATCAAAACTGAGTTTGCTCTAAGAAACTGTGCCAGGCTACAGCAGAGGACACAGCCCCACTGGGAGAAAGGCCAGACACCTCCTCTTTGGCAGGATCATAAATGTACACCGAGGTGCCACAAGGGTTCAGAACTCCAATCTGGAAGGAGGGGGATCTTTTCTATTATTTTGGCAGGCCAGACTAAAACCGTCAAACCTGTCATCCAAGCTTTTTTTTTTTTTTTTCTTTTTGAAAAAGCATTTCCCTTTCAAATCTTCTTTCCAATTGTCCTGTGCCTTTTTTTTTGTTCTTTGTAGGCCAGTGTTTTCCAGATCATGCTCAAGGGAACATTGGTGTTGGGGCGGCTGGCTGGCTCAGTCAGTGAAGTGTGTGACTTTTGATCTCGGGGTTGTGAGTCTGAGCCCCACATTGGGTGCAGATTACTTAAAAAGAAAACCTTAAAAAAAAAAAAAAAGGAACACTGGTGTTCTACAAGATATTAAAAATAAGCATTTTGTGGTTTTAAATTCCACGGTCCATAAACTTAGTTCACAATGAGTTAAACAGATTTCCTCAAGGGCGGACTCCTCAGCTTTCGTGTGTGCTCACCTGCAAAGGCAACTTCCAGCAGAAGCCGTCACACGCTGCATTTCTCAGCTGCCACTGACACAAACCCCCTTCTATTCTTTGGGAGAGAAGTGTTCCCAGGAGAGCAATACATGAAACACTGCCATAGGACCAGCTACCACAGGAGTGACTATAATGAAGGGTCTCTTCCAAACCGGGTACGGCAGCTGCCTTTCTAACAGGATCCCCTCTGGTTCTCACCGGGAGCCACTTTGGATCTGCATCTGACAGCTTCCTGCAGCACAGCTTTTGACCTCGGAAGGCTACCCAAGCTCCTCCACTCATGACATGAGGTTTGTGGTAACTGACCATGAGCCTCAGAGAGGGCAGATAACACTGTCACCTACCTAGAATATGGCAACAAAAGCAGCTCAGTTTGAGTATGATTTTTTAGTGAAAATGCAGCAAAAATGTAGGTTTTGTTTAATAAACATACATATACAACCGTCGGGGTGAGAAACCTAGACCAAGAAATGTTAGGAAGAAGGCAGATGTGTGGTGTTCCTGAAGAGAATCAACTTAGTAGTTATTCCAATGGAAATTATAGAAGACTGTCTCCTCAGACACCTAGCCAAGGGCTCAGGAGAAGCCCCATAAGAGAAGATTTGTCTGAACACAGAGGATGAATACATTGCAGAGCCCCAAACGATGACAGTTAAAAAGAAAAGTTTGGAATGAGAGGACCGTGAGTTTCTCCCCCTTCTCTGTAGTCCCATATTGCCTCTTCCTCCCAGTGTTATGCTCTAAAGACACTGGGACGGCAGCACGCCAAAAACCCCACACGAGAAACACCAACACACAAGGAGGAAATCAATAAAAGAGAAGGTACTGACTAAGCACCAAGGCTCATTTTCATTCAAACTCAGAAGGTTGTACACTAGTCTCAAAAAAGAGTGACTGGGACCAAGGCAGGACAATGTGGAGCTCAGGGCCCTTGGATTCCTGAGGAAACTTCGTGAAACAAGCCCTATCACTATCAAGCTCTAGGGACTGATAGCTACTATTTCTCCTCTTGGGTTACAGCTTTGATGTTCTATTACAGTAATAAAATGAACTACAGAAGGGTCTGGGGCTTTTTAATGATGACTAAAGAGGTTAGTATTATCCTATGAAAGTTGATCAAGGCAAGTTAAAGAAAAAAAAAGCTAATTTAATCAACTATGATGTATTTTTTGTTTAGTCACAAACACAAGATTCTACCTAAGGATCTTAGAGAGTTCCCTTTCTTCCAATACCACAGGCTGATAGAGGAGAGAGTCCTTTTAATTCCTGGGAGGGTTTACACCCTCAACTGGCGCTTCAGCCACCGGAGGCTCCCCAGAGGGCACAGCGCACACGTACACGACTAACACCGGTCTGACTACTGAAGAACTCGGTGGATGGACCCATCCTAGTTTGTTTCTGAATCTGTCAGCTTGGAAGTAATCTAGCACCTACATCAAAACACCTCAAGCTTTTAAAGAGAAGTTTACAGGTCAAATATCTACCATACACCCACCAGAAATAGGCAGATGTGGAAAAAGAGGTAAGTAAAGACAAAATTTTCAAATATCTAGTAAGATGCACATGAAATTCAGTCATTACTCACCAGCATTTAAATGACATTCCTTAATCTGAAACTGAAGTTCATTTTCATTAGGAATATCCTTCCATGTGGCAAGGAAGACCTGGCGCTCTGTATGGGGAAACAGAGGGAAAGGAAGGGTGTGCACAGTCTGTCGATATTCTGATTTCTGGCACCTTACACCATTTCTCTTTTGGAGTGCTGGCTCTTACAATACATCCAGGAGCGGCCTGGAACTGGAGCCAATTCTCAGCCATGCAGAGGTGCTACATTCCACATCAAGTATTCTCGTATAGGCAGCAGTAAGATACACCAAAAGAAGCTCACATCTAGGGTTTAGTCTTGGCTCTACTGTTTTCCTATGTCATGCCTTTGGGTAAGTCTTCTGATCTTTCTGATCCTTAATTTCATCATATGTAATTACATCTGTCCTGCCTACCCAAAGAGCCACTGTAAGAGTCAGATCAATTCAGTACCAATACAATTCATATGTACCAGTATAAGCAGTTTTATTAGCTGGCAGTTTCATAAGTAAGAGAAGAGAGAAACATCAATAACCACATGGGGTGTACTGATGTTTATTACAGATTACTGAATTCTTATTTTGAGACAGTAAGAACTTAGTACAGGGCTGGCTAAGTGCTCAATTTGCATGTATTATCTCATCCAGCTTTTACAATAACAATTTCTGCTTTGCAAACTTGGAAACGGAGACTCAGAAAAGCTAAGCACCTTGTCACAATCACACAGCGAATACACAGCCAAGGTGAGATTTAAATCCATATCTCCTTGTCACCAAACCACTGACTCCGTGCTGGTGTGACTGGATTATTCAGGTAACTAGCAGTGTGATACAGAGACCAACAGCAAGGCAAGATCAACTGTGACTCATGAGAATCCATATGATCAGCAAGTATTAGACCTTTAGCCTTAACCCCACTCCTCCCCACCCCCGCCTTTTTAAAAATCTCAAAAGAACTTGTACTTCTGGGTTATGCTCTGCCTGACATTCAGAGGAAGGGCAATGGTATATTTGGCAGAAGGACAGGAGAACGTGCTTACCCATTTTGCCATCTTCTACAAAAAGCACATTGAGTGGGATGAGGCAGCTGAAGTAAAAGACATCAATATTGTTTTTCACAGCCACCTGCCAGGAAAGTAATGAGGGAAAATTAGGACATCACAGGAAGCCAGGTAGGAGGGAAAGGGCAGTATGTGTCTGGAAATATATCACTCTATTTCTTTCCTCTCTCAGACAGTTCAGGACTCCCCAGACCAAGACCTACCAGCCCATACGCTGCAAAGCACATCCTTACTCATTCTACTGTTGGAGCACTGTGAGAACCTGCAACTCCACCTCTTTCTAGGAGGAGCCCCCAGAGGGAGAAACTGAAGACACAAGTTCTGCATCAAGAATAACCCCCTGAGGGGCGCCTGGGTGGCTCAGTGGGTTAAAGCCTCTGCCTTCGGCTCAGGTCATGATCCCAGCCACATCGGGCTCTCTGCTTGGCGGGGAGCTTGGTCCCCCCTCTCTCTCTCTGCCTGCCTCTCTGCCTACTTGTGATCTCTGTCAAACAAACAAACAAAATCTTAAAAAAAAAAAAAAGAATAACCCACTGAGTTATTGTTTGTTTCTACAGTTATTAATAGAAGCTCCTGTTACCACTTACTATTAATGATATTACTTTTTTATTTTTTTAAAGATTTTATTTATTTATTTGACAGACAGAGAGAGGTAGCAAGTAGGCAGAGAGAGAGGGGGAAGCAGGCTCCTTGCTGGAGCAGAGAGCCGGATGCAGGGCTCGATCCCAGGACCCTGAGATCATGACCTGAGCTGAAGGCAGAGGCTTTAACCCACTGAGCCACCCTGGTGCCCTCTTTTATAAGATCTTATTTTTCAAGTCCTACAGTTGGAAAAAGCTTGCTGGGTCAACCACTGTTAAATCTGATGACTAGAAGAAGGAAAGGTGCAAGCGAAGAAATGCAACCTCTCCTCACAAGATGCAGTTCTGACTTAGGTAGGCTGTGATTCTACGCCAGCCCTTTCAGCTCAGAACATGCTGTTTGCAGTTCTAAAAAGCTACACTAAGTACTTTTATTTAGGGGTGACACTGAGTGGTGAATATACCCAGAGACAGGCAGGTTCACTGCAACAGATTACAAAAACCACAGACTGTACGAAGGGAGAGGAGGAGGAGGAGGCGAACTGCTCTAAACCACCACTTCCCACTGGTTTCTGTCACTAATGACTCTCCCATCTATGGTCTTGGCACCACTGGAAAACATTTCTCTGGGCAAGTTCTATAATCAGTAACTGTCTATTTCTCTTTTATTTTGTTCTAAGCAAATAAAGTAAAAAACTGCTATCCCACTGCCCCTTCAGGGCCAATGGCTACACTTCAACAGCATATCTAGCTTTTTACCAAAACTTTGGCTATCGGATCCAAATATCCTTTTTTAAAGTCCTTCCAGTTCTTTTGTGTTTATTATCAACTCATCTCCCCCAGCTTCAATAGTACCTTTATTTCCTCTTCATAATGTGCTTATGTCTACTTGACACCATCTTTCTCTTTTCTCTCCCACAAGAACCCATCAAATTACTTTCTTTGTAACTTATGCTTTTCAATTACCGGTCCACTAGGAGTTTCTGACCTATGTTCCATAATCTGATGCCCAGACGGCAGGATTCTCAAAAAGCTTCAGTCTGGTAAATATAAGCAGAGTAACTAACCGCAGGAAAGAGGTCCTCAAACACCCTTTTAGATGTACTAGAGCACAACTCAGAAAGATTTATATCAGTTGTGGGCTGCTGGGAAAGAGGTATTTTCTAATTCATCTGGTACTCAGCAATGAGAGAACTGTTACTTCAGATACGGGCACCAAGAAGATCTTGAGGTAGTGCCAGGCTCTGCAAAGGTTATTCAGAAGAGAAAACTGGATGGTATAGGTGACCCTGTCTGGGTTATAGAAAGGT
This sequence comes from Lutra lutra, assembly GCF_902655055.1. Lineage (NCBI taxonomy): Eukaryota > Metazoa > Chordata > Mammalia > Carnivora > Mustelidae > Lutra > Lutra lutra. The sequence goes on from NC_062293.1 coordinate 37,847,941, forward strand.
CTTATGTGAAATGCAAGTGATTATTGTTACTATTATCTTTGAATAAAAAGCAGTCCTATTTCATAATGTGCCAGTCATTCAAACGTTCATTAAGGTTTACTATGTCCCAAGCATTTGAGATACAATGAAGAATACAGAAAATATAATCTTTGTCCTCCGGGGGATTATATTACCGATTTTTTTTTTTTTTTAAGATTTTATTTGAGAGAGTGAGCAAGAGAAGGAAAAACAGACTCCCCACGGAGCAGGGAGCCTGCCATGAGGCTCAATCCCAGGACCCTGGGATCATGATGCCAAAAGCTAACTCTTAACCGAATGAGCCACCCAGGCGCCCCCCATATTAGTGGTTCTTAATCAAAGACATATTAGAATCACCTGGAGAGATTTTTCAAAACTGATGCCAGGGCTTCATCCCACATAAATAACGATCTAAATCTGGGACCTGGTGTGTGCATTTTGGAAAAAGTCCCTAGGAAGATCAACCAGATAAGCAATTAATTTAGAACAATGTGAGCTAAGAAGTCAGGATAGGCTTGTAAATATCTTGTTCTTCTGAGGGAATCCTTCTTCTAAATGGAGGTCTTTAACAACAGAAATGACATGGAAAGCTTTTCTAGGTCAGTAGTACTAAATCATTCTGTCTCGCGACCCTTTTGACAAATAGAAGTCATGGACCCTCTTCCTGAAAAACGTTTCAGACAACGTTTGACACACAATCGGGGGTTTCAGGACATCCTGAAGACTATCCCTGGACTTCTGCTCTAGAATAATTGTGAGAAGCTGGGACACCCAAATCAGAGGCAGCAGACTCGTGGGTTTGTGGCCTGGGAACCAGACCAGACCACCTGATTTCAAATTCTGACCCTGGCATGCTTACTAGCTGTGTGACTTTGGGCAAGCAGTACCCAGCTCAGGGTCCTGTCTGCACATGGAGACAATGGCACGGAACACATGGGCTGCTAGGAAAAGAGTGGGTTAATATCTGCAACGAAGCACCAAGAATGGTGCCTGGCTTACAGTAAGTAATAGAACAAGTGTCTGTGAAAAAAAATTCCCTCTTTTATCTCTTTTACCTATTTATTCAGAATTTTTCATAATAGAAGATAACCATAGTAGGCATAAGTGAAATCTTCCATGTGCTCAAACACAGTACTACTGCTATGCTAAAAAGGGACCAGACGAGAGGGGAAAAAAATAGGCTTATTAGCAAGCTCTTGGCCTAATGATTCTTCTTGCTACTGTGTCCTTCATAAAATATCTCTTTACAGGGTCAATAGCACAGGTCACTCTGGGGGAGGCAGTTCCCTTCTTTTACAATAGCTTTTCAACCTCTGCATTTTGCAGCTCTCAAAGTTTTACTCTTGGCTAGAACTCCATTCACTCAAGAATATATGGTTCTCTTGGATCCACCTCTCCAGCCTAGTTCTTTAATGTCAACCATATCAAAATTACTGCTTGTTCCCGCAGACACTGAAACTCACAGCTCTGTGCCTCCTCAGTTGTTCTTTCTGTTTAATATATTCTCCTGAAGCTTCAGCTGTCTGAAAAACACCTATTTAATGTTAAGATTCAGTTCAAGCTTAAGATTTCTCAGGAAAACTCTAATCCCTCCCCCATAGCACCCCGTGCATACACCTCTAGCACAAGATAAAATCACTGTTTGTTTCCATCTGCCTCACTCACAATATAATGAACTCTGAGTTGCAGGGGCTCTCACTTTCACTGGCATCCTAATAGCTTAAGAAATATTTGTTGCATGAAATTAAGGGGAAGATGTTGAGCAAATGGAACGAAACACTGGTTTCCCAACCCCTTTTCTACCTCTATTATCATCTGTATGCATAACATAATCCCATTAACATCTCTTATCAGCAAACTGTATTCAACAAGGCTGGGATGATAGATAAATGCTATTTTTATTTCAAATCGCTGAGCTAATATAAGATCTATATGCTAAGAATAACATAGGTAGTAAATCACAACTCAAATACTTGACTCTCCAAGGATGTGCCAATCACTCCTTAGGAGTTTAGGCCAAAAAGAATCATGGGAAAAACACAGTTATGAAGCCAGTTCGATTCCAATCTGGACGGCAGCTCCTCTCAAAAAGAACCTTAAAGAGTATAATACTGATTGCTCCAGAGTTTTCTTATTTTGAAATTCGCCATCCCAATAGGTACAAAATAGAAAGACATAATCCAGACAAGCTGGAGAACTATTTCCCGAGAGCTTTAAAATCAATGCCTAACTTGCCTATGGGAAATCAATGAAGACATATATATACCAACTGCCTTAGTATCTTCACCTGGATAGCTAGTATCTCAAAATGAACATGTCCCAAACCAATTTCTTGATCTCCCCTCCCATCCCTAAAGAGAACCTCCTGCTGTCTTTCCAAACACAGTAAACAGAATACCACAGAGCCTTCTAATAGTGCCCCTGCTTCTGCACCTGCCTCCTCCACTCTCAGTAACACTTAGCTTCCCCAGTCTATTCTCAACACAGCAGCCAGAGGGATCCTAAAATGTGGGTCAGCTCACAAATACCTCTCTGCGCAAACCTCCAATGACTTTCCGTCTCACTCAGAATAAAAACCAAAGTTACAATTGCCTATAATCTGATGCCTATTACCTCTCTGATGTTATGTGCTGTGACTGTCTCCCTGCTAGCTCCATGTCAGCCACAGGGGCCTGCTGTTCTCCCCTGCACGTATCAGGTACTCTGCGACCTCGTGGTTTGTGCATTGGAATTCTCTCCCTCTTCAGAAATCTGCATGCCTCATTCCTGGCTTCCTTTAGGTCTTTGCTTAATCAACTATTATCGTTCCACACAGGTCTTCCATGACCAGCGTGTTTATAAAATCATACCACCCAATCTCTAACCCCAGGACTGTCTATCCAAGTCTCTGGTTTCTCTTACCTCCACTGCCCTCATCTGACATACTATTTTACTTATTCCCCTGTTTATAGCCTCTCCCGGTACCCCAGCCCCCAGCAGAATATAAATGCTATGAGAGAGGGGGTTTTTGTCTCTTGTTCACTACTGTATTCTCAGTTTTTAGAACAGTGACTGGTACAGAGTACTCAATAAGAATGCTAATTGGAAAATATACTACTCAGAGTATCTGAAAACCACTGAGGTTTAGACAACATATAAACTTGGTCTCAAGTTTCCAAAAGGACAGTACTTCAAGTTTTTTCTAGTGTACTTCCCTTAACAGAAGAGGAAAGTATGGATGTCTGTACTGGGGTGGAAGTAGCAGGAAGGGTCAGGGTTGGGGGTATGGGGGTATAATATGAAGTAGCCCATCATAAGAACAAAATTTCTTTGAAGTTCCATGCTATTCCATAATGCATCTGTATGTTTTAATATGAAAATGTGTTTATCCCCTTACCACAGTAAAACTGATGCTCCAGGAAAAATGTGCCACATGCACTCCTCGCTTCAAGTACCTCCTAGCACTGTGTTTAAAATTGTGGATCATGACCAAGTGATGCTTCTTAAAATTAATACAGTGGGGAGCGCCTGGGTGTGCCCAGGCTGAGTGGCTCAGTTGTTAAGCATCTGCCTTCGGCTCAGGTCACGATCCCAGGGTCCTCAGATTGAGCCCCGCATTGGGCTCCCCGCTCAGCGGGAAGCCTGCTTCTCCCTCTCCCACTCCCTCTCCTTATGCTCCCTCTCTTGCTGTGTCTCTGCCAAATAAATAAATAAAAATCTTAAAAAAAATTAATACAGTGGGTTGAAACTGGCATAAAATAAACTGGCATAAAATAGAGGAGCACCCAGGTGGCACAGTCGGTTAAGCCTCGACTCTTGATTTTCGCTCATGTTGTGATCTCAGGGTTATGAGATTGAACCCTGTGTCAGGCTCTGTGCTCAGTGGGGATTCTGCTCAAGAGTCTCTCTCTCTCTCTCTCAAAATAAATAAATAAATCTTCAAAAAAATAAAATAGAATGGAAAATATCACGGTGCATCTCATTAAGAGTTAAGAGATGTTTCCCAAAACTGTTTCAGTTTTATGTGTTGTGTGTATGTGTATGTGTGTACTGTGTAAAACACATTTCTTCCTGTAAGTTTCCATCAAGAAAGTATAAAAGCCATAATATATACCCTGTTAAGGGCAAGCAGTGAGGAAATGGATTCAATGGGCAAAGGAACAGAATGCAAACCTCAGCTTCTGCTCGGAGGATGCCTAAAGAAGATCACAGATGGTACCAAAGGGCAGATGACCTAATCCTCTAGTCCTCTGCTCTGTCACAAGCAACATGTGGCCACAACAATATGAACCTGCCTGTCAGGGACATCAATGGGAGGAGCAAACAGAAATGATTATGGGGCACTCAGAAAACACAAGAGTAGGCTATAAACGCTTAATAATAATAATGATTTTTAAAAGTTACTTTCCGTGGCTGCTGGGGAAAGTGCAGCCTGTCAGTGTTAGCCTGTAACCACCAATTAGTTTCCCTCCATAGTATAGGAAGCCCGCTGCAGTAGCTACAGCCTCTTTATGGTGCACAGCTGGAGACGAACAGGCAAAATTAATATTCTAACCTTGTTCCAGTGTACTCAAAAGTACTATAAAAAGGTACGAGATGAACTCAGTCTGAACTCTGGTAAATGCGGCCTCTCAGCAGAGATAACCTCAGGAGGCACTACCACAGGAAAAACCCAGGCAAGTGGCACACAGCTCACCTCTGAGAATGTATCATCTACTCTTCCATGACGTCACTTGTGACCTTTCCAAGTCTCTGAAGAATTTTTTTTTTTTCTTTCATTCCTCCTCTCCATTTAGCTTTTGGAAAGATTATTTGCAGGCTGGTCCAAGCTAGGACCAGGCAGTGACGCCAACCATCACCAGTTCTCTGAGGAATGATGATTCCGATGTGTTTTAAGCACCACACCACCTAGTCCACAGATCCTGGGGGACTGGCTCTGAGTGAAGGTTTTTAACGACACACAACTGAGTGATGCATGTCATCTGGAACTCCAGCAGAAGTAGCTCTTTCTGTTAGCTGCTAGAGTTACTAGCTATAGTTCTGCATTCCTGGTCAATGCCAAAAAAGTATCTACCATCTTTAGTATAAATATGGTGTTCCATTTCAAACCCCACTAATAAATCAAGAATTCTCAGAAATTGGAAGTTTAAAGGAGAAAAGAAACTGCAGTGAAAAATACAGCAGAAATAATCACAAGATCCACCACAGAAAGTGTCACTTTACCTTCCTTCTGATGCTAATTCAACTTGAACTTGAAGAGCATCTTTCTTTAGTTTACTTCCAAGATGGAGATTCAAACAAGAACCCTCTGGCTCTGTATTCTTTCTTTCTGTATTCTTTCCAACAAATAACATGGGATTACCTGGCCGCTGAGCAGCCCTCCAACAGTAACAACCTGGTGCCGGTTGTAGATAAAAGCCACACTTGTTTACTCTCAAAAGGTTAGGACTTCTCTCACTGTTAAGAGCATGTGGACAGGGAACTCCTTACAGGTGAAATGTGACAGGTTCCCCATCTCCTGCTAAAAGCAGTGGCCCCATGTCTCTAATCTCCTCTTGGAAACAACATGCATTCCAGCATTTGAAGGTTCCGTGTTCAAATAGCACTTAGAGGGGAAAGGAAAGCTCTGAACAGACCTCCAGGTGAGCTCTTAAACTGTAGCATATATAATTATGGGCCTTTAGAACAGTAGTGAGATCCTAAGAGCCAACCTCTCTTAGTAGGCCCAGTTTCGAAAGGAGGTAGAAAGAAACCAAAACAATAAGGCTCCTTCCATGGTCCCTACCCTGTCAGGAGATCTGCTTCATCTCAATGTCAAAAACTCCCAAGAGTTTACACCACGAATTAGAATGAATTAGAATGCAGGCCAACTGAAATCTCCAGAACACCAAAGAAAAGATGGAAGACTATAAAGTGGTATGGATAGATGGTGGCTTAAAAGACTCCTGGATTAAACTGTCAGAAGCTTCTCAAGAGGTCATCAGAACGATGACTGTCCGCCAAATACCCAAGGCACTGCACCAGCGCCACAGCTACTGGAATCAAACTGTGTAATGCAAAAAAAAAAAAAAAAAAGGGGGTGCCTGAGTGGCTCAGTTGGTTAAGCAACTGCCTTCGGCTCAGGTCATGATCCTGGAGTCCTGGGATCGAGTCCCACATCAGACTCCCTGCTCAGCGGGGAGTCTGCTTCCCCTGCTGATCTCTCTCCTCTCATGCTCTCTCTCTCTCTCTCTCTCTCCCAAATAAATAAATAAAATCATTAAAAAAAAAAAACAAAACTGTGTAATGCTTTTGAAAATTAAACCAGACCCTCAAGTACTGCTTTAAAAAAGAAACCCATCTCCTTCAAAACCATTTGGAAATAAGGTGGATAGGTCACAATGTTCACACAAGATGACCCGTATGGCGGGCAGAAAAAGCAGCCCACCTGTGGCAGTCACTCAAGCTATAGGCCCCGCAGGTAGGCCGAAAGCACAAGGCCAGCTTTGTGACAGCTCAGGCTGGCATGGATTTCAGCCCAGAAGGGTCTAGACCCTTTTTCTCCTTATTTCTGAATTCATAAACAATCATACCCATTCCTACCAAAGTACACTTTTCTGATAACAAGGGCAAAAATTCTGGAACTGGGAAGTACTAGACCATTAACTTTATTTTATTATTTATTTTTTTAAGGGTGCTCTTTCCCTTTAAAGGCAAAAGTTAGTTTTGAGTATTTGAAAAGATTGTTTTCTAGCGAAGAATGGAATGAGATACAGTGATCTGCTGGCAAAAGACAATCTTTTTTGCTCTTCCTATTAAAATTTGTCTCCCTAAAGCTTTGTGTCTATCAGGATTGTGAAAAAAGCTTCTTTCTGGTCTCACAGTAAAAGGGAATTGTTCAGCTCTAATTCCTATCAAGCGTCCAAATGATTTTGGTTTTCTCTGAAGCTCTAAGACACTTACGGAACACCCTTCAGCTTCTAATTTACTCTGAAAATATCATCCAAAATAGTCTTAGGCAATTAGGATAGCAGTTTAATAAATAGTTGCATGGTGGCAATTTGTTTTATTTAAAGTGGCACACAGACATAGGTTAGCAACAGAAAAAGTTCTCCAAATATTAGAACAATAACATATTCTATTTTCCTAGTTATCTCCAATCTTGGAATTAGGATCCATTAATGTGCTGTGCTCTTACCCCTTCAAATACTGATGAGCAGAGTAAAGAAACAACAGACTCTAATGTTTGCTCTGCCCACTTTGAGAGAAAATGAATTTGAATTTGTAGTCCTCGGATTAAAATTGGGACTGAGGGGCACCTGGCCAGCTCTGTTGGTGAAGCATGTGACTCCTGATCTTAGGGTCATAAATTCGAGCCCCATGTTGGGTATAGAGATTACTCAAAATTAAAATCTTAAAAATAAAACAAAGGGGCACCTGGGTGGCTCAGTGGGTTAAGCCTCTGCCTTCAGCTCGGGTCATGATCTCAGGGTCCTGGGATCGAGCCCCACATCAGGCTCTCTGCTTCCTCCCCTCTCTCTCTGCCTACTTATGATCTCTATCTGTCAAATCAATAAATAAAATCTTTAAAAAAAAACAAAAAACAAAAAACTGGGCCTGGGGCCAGACCTACCCAGGTAAAAGGGTATTAAATCAGAGTCATGGGGTAGGCTATGAGGCCACTGAGCAACAACAGGCAGAGACAGAGACTGCGGATACTCTGCTTGCTAAGACAAGGAGATGGCCTTGCTGAGTTTGGTTCAAGAACCACATGCATCTGATATTTGTAAACACTCCCTTAAATGAAAACAAAAAGTTCATTCAACAGCAAATATTTATTAAGTATTCTGTGCTAGGCATTGTTATTGTTCCGGGCACTGGGAGATAATACCAGTGCACCAGAGAGTGCCCTTCTAGTTTGCATTCTAGTGGAAGAGGAGGTGGAGGTGATAATGAACAAGCACGTTAAGCAGTATTTAACAGGGATAAGTGCTCTGGGGAAAAGTAAGGGTAAGGGAGGGTCCAGAGTACTGGGAGCCCAGAGTGGAAGACTTGTTAAAAAGGTACTATTTTAGCAAAGGCCTGAAGGAGGTGAGTAAGCCATGTAGATATGCAGATTGGGAAAAGGAACATTCCAGATATGGGAAACAGCAAATTCAAAGGCCCAGCCGTGGCAGGTACCCTCTGAGGGTCAGCAAGGGAGCCAGTGTGGCCACAGTGGAGTAAGGAATGGTGGGTCAGATGCACTCAAAGAGGAAAGGCACAGCTAGATCACAAAGGGCCCTAGAGACTACTGCTGGGATTTTGGCTTTTCCAATTAGAAAAAAAAATCAAGTACAAGTTCTTTCAGATTGGCGGGATTCTAACAGGGCAGTGGTATAACAAAAATTAAGCAGTCATCATAACTCTCCTGCTTCCCTTCCTCTCTCTCTGCCTGCCTCTCTGCCTACTTGTGATCTCTGTCAAATAAAAAAATTTAAAAAAAATCTTAAAAAAAAAAAAAGAAGAACCATGCCTATGTGGACAGGGTCACTGTAGAGGGCAGCTAGTGCCTCATGAGGAACCTGGGTCAAGGGAAAAGAATGCTAAGATCCATTGCATCTGTTTTTGCTTTAGGTAGCTCCCACGTTTTTACAAAGTTTTAGATGTCACACAAAATAAATCAGAAACTTTTTTTTTTTAAAGATTTCTTATTTATTTATTTGTTAGAGAAAGAGAGAAAGAACACACAAGTAGGGGCGCAGCAGGCAGAGGGAGAAGCAGACTTCCCGCTCAGTAAGGAGCCCAATGTGGGACTCGATCCCAGGACTCTGGGATCATGACCTGAGCTGAACGCAGATGCTTAACTGACTGAGCCGCCAAGGAGTCCCAAAATAAGTCTGAAACTTAACAGCAAATGTAAATGTGATCTCTTCAGCCAATATAGAACCCACCTGCCATACTATCTTGACCAATCTGGTTACTATCCAGAAACCTCTACTGCAAACCCCAAATTCTCTCTTCTTCCAGCAGCATTTCCACAGGACTTTCAGCTTGCCTGACAATTCTGCAAACCCTACGGTCTTATCTTAAACAGGTTCTGCCAGGTCTATATAGGCTCTAAAGCTAAAGGCACCACTCTCTCTGTCTTTTCCTTGAGAGATCTGGCTGATGTGCCCCTGGTTGTGGCTGCCACCTCTTAGAGTACTACTTCCTGTGACACCACGAACTGTTTGCTACGTAGGGCTTACTGTTAAACCTAAAAATAAATTTAATACATACTGTACTGAATGATAAAGCAGTGAAGACAGGGCCAGTAAACTACCAATTAAACAGCGCCAGGGTGGCTCAGCTGGTTGAGCGGCTGCCTTCGGCTCAGGTCATGATCCTGGGCTTCCAGGATGGAGTCCTGCATCGGGCTCCCAGCGACTTAGGGAGTCTGCTTCTCCCTCTGACCTTCTCCTCTCTCATGCTCTCTCTCACTCATTCTCCCTCAAATAAATAAATAAAATCTTAAAAAACAAAACAAAATAAAAAATCTACCGGTTGAAGTTGACTAGATAATCCACACCCCCAGTCTGGTATGTTGTGAGACAGAAGACCCAATGGGTACTCAAAGACCTCAGTAATGAGAGAGAAGGAATATTACTCATTTTTAAATCCTAGGCTAAAAGTGATCTAGAATCTAAAGTAGATCCTAGGTAATCGACAGACAGTCTCAGATTAGTTAGCAGCAAATCATAAATTAAATGGGTTCACAGGTGTGCCAAAGCTCTGTTCCACTGTATTAATTGAACCTTAACATGGACAAAAGGAGGACATACAGGTTCCAAGATGCCTGGGCACACAGGCAGGCCCCCATGTGCAGAAGCCAGCTCCGAACAGCTTTACTAGATCAACAGATCAGACACAGAAGAGACAGATCGTTCTCAGGAGTATGAGCTATGGAATTGAGAAGTTCTGTGCTTTCAGCCTTCTGACTCCTTCAATGGCTCCTGGAAAGGATCACTGTTACCACACGAAGGACCACCATTTATACCCACACTTCTCAAAAATGATTAAATAATATTTTCCTTGGTTCAAACTGTAACTGATTCTAAGTACATTTACCAGTGTCTCTGTTTCTAACCACTTTTTCTACTTAAAATTAGAACAATAAAACTGACATCTATTTGCAGTGCACACAAAGAAATGTCCTTCCGTAAATTTAGGCCTTCCTGAAGTGGACTGAAAGGGAAAATGAATTCAGACTGAATATATTTTCATTTTAGGCCCACTTAACTGATTTCCAGGTGAACCCTGAACCTTGATTCAGAAAGAAACTTGTTCTATAAAACCACAAGCTGTAGAACAAGGATCTACACATAGAATCTAAAAGAAGACATATTTTAGTTCAATATAAATAGCTTTAACAGTTTTAAGATAAACGGACCATTTTGGGTAGTAAATCGTTAGTATTCATGCAGATGTTGAGATGCCATCACTGCTAATACAGGGTAAACTCGATCAGAAATAGGGCTTGGGGCTGGGTGGCTCAGTTGGTTAAGCGTTTGACTCTTGGCTTCAGCTCAGGTCATGATTTCAGGATTGTGAGCTAGAGCCCCTTGTTGGGTTCTGCCGCTCAGCACACTGAGATTCCTTCTCTCTCTCCCTTTCCCCTCTTGCTCTCTCTCTCAAATAAATGAATAAATCATTAAAAAAAAAAAAACAGAGCTTGAAAGTTTTATTTTCAAGGTCTATGGACCTCAATACCATGAAGCCTATGCATAACTCCTACATAAAAATTATGAATAAAGCAAATTCTTTTATCTCATTGAACATGATACTACAGCAAAATATGAGTGTTAATATGAATGAGGGCAGGCTATGGCTCTCAAGTGGGTCTCAATCCAGCTGAGAAAAACCCCAGTGAGCTCTCTTTAATTCCAACTTGTGATGTAATGTAAAGCTTTAACACTTTGCATAAAGATTATCAGCCATAATGAGAACACAGGGACTAGAAAGAGGTACCTGCTTTTTATTCAGAATTCAAAGTCCTCTACTGCATAAAGATCACACGGTTACATCTACTTCCCAATTATTTATCAAATCAAAACCACAAAATTGATTCCATTTTTTAAAAGATTTTATTCATTTATTTGAGAGAGAGAGAGAGACAGCAAGAGAGAGGGAACACAAGCACGGGCAGGAGAGGGAGAAGCAGGCCTCCTGCTGAACAGGGAACCCAATACAGGGCTCGATCCCAGGACCCTGGCATCATGATTGGAGCTGAAAGCAGATGCTTAATGACTGAGCCACCCAGGTGCCCCTGATTCCATTTTTCATCATCCACTCCTAACTTAACATCATGACATAAAGAAGGCTGGGATTTTAATAGATAAAACCCACAAATCACTTTTTTTTTAATTTTTAAAATTTTTATTTATTTGATAGAGATCACAAGTAAGCAGAGAGGCAGGCTGAGAGAGGGGGAAGCAGGCTCCCTGCTGAGCAGAGAGCCTGATACGAGGTTCGATCCCAGGACCCTGAGATCATGACCTGAGCCAAAGGCAGAGGCTTAACCCACTGAGCCACCCAGGTGCCCCCACAAATCACTTTTATTAACCACTTTGGAACTACTGTGTGAAATTCATTATTACTCAAGATTTGCAGCTTGGGGCTCTGTTACTTAAGTAATCTGATCTCAGAACCCCCCCCCCCTTTTTTATGAGGAACTAGGTCCCAAGCTTGGGTGTTCTGAGAACTGAATTCTGGATTCCAGGAACAACTGTGTCCTGCCACTGATGCCAGATTTATGATCCACCTGGACCAACTCTGTTTATCAAAATACAGAATTCTTATCTACTGGTTATGGTGGTTCTTCAAAGAGGGAAGTTGCTATTAATAGATATATCCTAACAGAGAGTCTCAGAAGCCAGTAGCTGAGTATCGGTTACAGAAAGACAAAAGATACTGCCCAGTAGAATCTTGATACCTTAATAAAAAGGATAAGGAGTATTCTCAACAGGGATAACCTAGTAAAAAAGCAGTATCTAGTACACAAGATACTCTAATTTCTCAGATGAGACATCTGAGAAAAGTACATCAAATTGGAAGCAGCAATCACAGAAAATAATTTTCTCTTTCTTTGGTAGTAAAATGTTTTCATCCTTCATAACCAAGCCTCCATGACCTACATAGTGCTAATGGAATATTTCAGGTTCTGTCCTGTCTACAGGGGTTATTTTCAGCCCTGGCTCTACCTGTCCGACCTGGGAATCTCTTATAGCTCCCATAAAATCCACCACTTCAAGGACTCCACAGCTGTTCAAGCAGCATGCAGTCCCATAAAAGCAACCAGAGTGCACAGTCCTCAACTGTGGATCCTGGGAGACCAAAGGACGTTTTCAATACTGAACTTGTTTGGCTTGCACAGTAGTCAAGAAAACTCAGCAAATGCCAAGCTGGTTAGCTTCATCTGATGGAAGCTGCTGAAAAGGTCTTCCATTTGGAAGCATTTATCAGTTTTTCTGGTGTAACAGCTACAGCTGTGGGCTTTCTGAGTGTGAACTGACATATGTAAGCCATGAAATACCAGGGACAGGGACCATCTGCAACTGATTGTCTCACAGGCTGCGACTCAAATGTAGGAGTAGCAAGGGACAGAATTTTCTCAAGGCCATACACTGGCAAAAAACCCTTTTGGCTGACTAAGATCTTAAAGATATGAATAAATAGGACTGTAAGATTGTGTTCTTTGCAGCTGGGAGCTTCAGCACTTTCTGCCCTAATCATTCAAAAGTTAAAATGAAAGAAGTTGTTTTATTATATTTTATTTTATTTTATTTTATTTTTTTAAAGATGGTTTTATTTATTTCACAGAGATCACAAGTAGGCAGAGAGGCAGGCAGAGAGAGAGAGGAGGGGAAGCAGGCTTCCTGCTGAGCAGAGAGCCTGATGTGGGGCTCGATCCCAGGACCCTGGGATCATGACCTGAGCCGAAGGCTGAGGCTTAACCCACAGAGCCACCCAGGGACCCCAAAAGAAGTTGTTTTAGAAGAGACATTCAAAAAAACCCAAGAGACATTTTTGCTAATATTCATCCTCCTATCAAACAATCCTTATGTAGGATTTAAAGGTGACAGATTGATAACAAACACCTTACATAGGAAAAACCCAATTCTTTATCCATAAGTTTACCTCTAAGGCTCCTAATTATAAAGTGGTATAGAAGGAAGGAAGAATTTTTATAAAGGTGCTATCAGACTTTCAGGTAAAGATAGCAGACTGAAAAATCACAATGATGATTTCTTTCTCCTGAAAGAAATTCTGCCGTAATTAAAGAAAAAAAAATTTAAGGGTATAAATTATAAAGATAAGGTAGGAAAAAAATACAATAGCAACAAAGTCTTGGTGACTGTAAAAGACATGGATTAGCAGCACCACCACAATTCTCAAAGACTCAGGACTGGCAGCATGTCTGGAACTGTACGGAGGGGGAATGCAGGGAGGGAGTGTCAAAAGAAAGAGCATTAAGATGCGGTTGGAGTCCCAGATCCCCACCACCACCACTCTAAGCTACCTTAGCCCCTCAGCGAAAAAATAGAGATTAATTCTTTTAGAAGATAAAATACATGGTACTTTGAAGGGTGTCAGGCATGGCTGAGGGGTGGTGGATTCAGTGAATTTATGCATAATGAATGCTGAGACTCTCCAGCCATCTTTCCCAATTTAGCTGCCAGAAAGCTGGCAGAAAGCCTTTATATTATAGACAAGAGAGTCAAAGATAATTTTTGGAAGAATTAAGCCAACCCAAGAAGATAGACATTTAAATACTAACACAGAGGATTCTAGTTGCCCTCAATGATGACTAAAATGGAGCTCTGGTCCTGGGTCTCATGGTTTAGAAGCCATGCTCTGATCTTCCTCTGGCCTCCCTGCAACTCATGGACAGAAGAATCATCAGGACCAAAGAGATATGCCCAGACAGAACACACAGAATCTCCTGGCAGACAGACCCAACACTGTTTTCAGGGCCTGCTTGAGATACTCCTACTAATCATTTTTCCTGAGGGTCAGTTAGCATGCCCTTAGGTCCAAGGAATGACAAAAGGGTAGAGATAGGATGAAGGTGACTAGGACGTGAAAAACGTTTCTCCAATTATACTCCTGAGTGGACAAATGGGGAATTTTAGCAGAGAACCAAATGGAAATCCTAGAAATGGAAAGTACAACACGTGAAACAAAAATTATAGTGGATGAATTTAAAAGAAGGCTGTAGTGTACAGAACAAAGAGTTGGGATACTTGAAGACATATCAATAGGAATTATCCAGTAAAAAGAATAGAAAGAACGAAGACAAACAGTTTCAGTGATCTGAGGGACAGTATCAAGTGGTCTAACATTTATGTAACTGGAGTTCCAGAAGAAGAGAGATAATTGTGCAGGAAAAATTTGAAGAAATAATGGCGAAATTTTCCCAAGTTTAGGAGAAACTATCAACTTATAGATCCAAGAAGGTCAATGAACCCTCAGCCTGGTAAATACAAGGAAAACATCTAGGTACATAATGGTTAAACTGCTGAAAACCAAAGATATTAAGAATAAGAGAGGGAACCCACAGATCAGCACCGTCCAAGAAAACTTTCTGTAAAGGTGGAAACGTTCTGCTTCTATAATGCCCAACCTAGAAACTACTAGCCACATGTGCACCTGAAATGTGACCAATGCAACTGAGGAAATGAGATATTATTTTGTTTTAATTAATTTCAAGTTATATAGCCACATATGGCTAATGCCCATCATAATGAACAGTGTAGCCAAAGATAATTATGAGATATCAAGCCATCGTAATATGTGCACTTTAGTGATACAAACAGACAGTAAAAATAGAAACAAAACAGTTTAAGATACGGAGGTAACTGGAAACCTTAACACTGGGTATTTCATGTTAAGGCATTCTTGTTAATTTTTTAATGGGAACAAGAGTTATTGTGGTTATATATATAAATTTTTTAAATATTTATTTTTATTTTTTTAATAAACATATATTTTTATCCCCAGGGGTATAGGTCTGTGAATTACACACTTCACAGCACTCACCATAGCACATACCCTCCCCAATGTCTATAACCCCACCCCCCTTCTCCCAACCCCCCCCTTCCCCCAGCAAACCTCAGTTTGTTTTGTGAGATTAAGAGTCACTTATGGTTTGTCTCCCTCCCAAGTGGTTATATTTTTTAAAAGAAACCTGCTTTAAAGGTATATATATTGAAATTTCACAGATGAAATGATATGTCTGAGATTTGCCTCAAAATTAAATGGAGTAGGGCTATGGACAGGGTATACATGAAAGAGTACTAACGACAGATAATCACTGAAGCTCAATGATGGGTACGGTATACAGGGACTCATAACACTATTCTGTTTACTTTTGTAACGTTAAGAATTTTCCAAAAAAGTTTTTAAAAAGTAAAGCAAAAGGAGAAAGATGGAAAATAAGAAGGAAAAACAGGGGTTGGCTCAGGAGGGTCAACATCCAAATGACAAGACTTCTAATAAGAGAAACAGAAAATAAAGGTAGATCTACAAGTTAAAAAAAAAAAAAATCCCAGAACTGAGGGCTACAAGTTTCCACTTTGAAAGAGCCCAGTGAGTACCTAGTACAATGGATAAAAGGCTCACACCTCTTGAGGCTCATCATTATGAAATTTCAGAATATGAGGGATAAAGAAAGGATCTTATAAGCTTTCTTTTTTTTTTAAGATTTTATTTATTTATTTGACAGACAGAGATAGGCAGACAAGTAGGCAGAGAGGCAGGCAGAGAGAGAGAGAGAGAGAGAGAGGAGGAAGCAGGCTCCCTGCTGAGCAGAGAGCCGGATGTGAGGCTCAGGTTGTGATCCCAGGACACTGGGATCACAACCTGAGCCCAAGACAGAGGCTTTAACCCACTGAGCCACCCAGGCGCCCTCTTATAAGCTTTCAATAAGAAAGAACATTAGCGCAGAAAAAAAATCAAGAATCAGAACCGCATCAGACTAGAAGGAAAATGATTTCTAACCCAGGTATACAGAAACTGTCAAAAGTATGAAGTAGACATTTTAGAACATGTGAAACTTCAAAAACTTTATTCTCTATATACCCATTCTCAGGAAGCTACCAGAGGATATTTTTCATCAAAATGAGGAAGTAAACAAAGAAAAGAACCATATAATAGGAGACCCAGCACTGAAACGAGATGAAGGCAATGAACCTCAGAGTGATGATGAAGAGAGATCCCAGGATGACGGCCAATCTTTCATAGATAAGAAAATCAGTCCAGAATAGAGCAGGTCAAAAGACTCCAGAAGGGACTTCAAGAAAGTGAAAGTGAAAAGACTCCTTGGAAGGGTCTGATCTCATGGGAAGTTGGGACTGAATTATAATTAAAAACACAAAAAGTTAAGCAAACAAGAAGAAATAGTTATTAACAGGTTAGTATGCAACTGCTTACAAAAAGTTTTATGGAGAAAAAAATAATTACACTTTTTAGCTCAGCTTTGAAGTATAGTCCTAATAATGTAAACACTGTGGGTGCCTAGGTGGCTCAGTCTGCTAAGTGTATGACTCTTGGTTTTGTTTGGTATGATCTCAGTGTCATGAGATCGAGCCCCATGTTGGGCTCTCTGCTCAGCAGGGAGTCTGCTTGTCCCTCTCCCTCTGCTCCCCTGCCTTGAATAAATAAATAAAACCTTTTTAAAAATAACATAAACACTGGGGCACCTGGATGGCTCAGTGGGTTAGGGCCTCTGCCTTTGGCTCAGGTCATGATCCCCAAGTCCTGGGATCGGGCCCTGCATTGGACTCTCTGCTCGGTGGCGAGCCTGCTTCCCCTGCTCTCTCTCTGCCTGCCTCTCTGCCTACTTGTGATCTCTGTCAAATGAATAAATAAAATCTTAAAAAAAAATAACATAAACACTGAACTCTGATTAAAGCAAATTCTGAACTAGCTCTATCAGAAAAATAAGACAACAGGACATAGGTATGAAGAGGACATCAGTGAGTGAGGAAAGATGTCAAAGAACACCTAACAATTGGGGCGCCTGGGTGGCTCAGTGGGTTAAGCCTCTGCCTTCGGCTCAGGTCATGATCCCAGGATCCTGGGATTGAGCCCCACATCAGGCTCTCTGCTCAGTGGGAAGCCTGCCTCCTCCTCCTCCTCTCTCTCTCTCTCTCTCTCTCTGCCTGCTTGTGATCTTTGTCTGTCAAATAGATAAATTTTTTTAAAAAAAAAAAAAAAGAACACCTAACAATACAAGCATGTTACTCATACAGAGAGGTAAAAGCAAAGTCTCAAGTGCAAGAAGCAAGAGAGCTTGACTATGGAAAGAGAACACTGGAGCCATGTTGTGGGGAGAAGGCTGGGGACTGGGTTCTTCTCAACTAACTTCGGAACTAGTTCACTCTTTAAATTGTTTATGGGGGGGTGCCTGGGTGGCTCAGTGGGTTAAAGCCTCTGCCTTCGGCTCGGGTCGTGATCCCAGGGTCCTGGGATCCAGCCCTGCATCGGGCTCTCTGCTCAGCAGGGAGCCTGCTTCCTCCTCTCTCTCTGCCTGCCTCTCTGCCTACTTGTAATCTCTGTCTGTCAAATAAATAAATAAAATCTTAAAAAAAAATTGTTTACAGGGGGCGCCTGGGTGGCTCAGTGAGTTGGGTCTCTGCCTTTGGCTTGGGTCATGATCTCAGGATCCTGGCATTGAGCCCTGTGTCAGGATCTCTGCTCGGCGGGGAGCCTGCTCCCCCCTCCCCCTGCCTCTCTGTCTCCTTGTGATCTCTCTCTCTGTGTCGAATAAATACATAAATAAAATCTTTAAAAAAAAAAAGATTTAAATTATTTTTAGGGTGGCTCAGTTGTTAAGCATCTGCCTTCGGGTCAGGTCATGACCCCAGGGTGCTGGAATCAATTCCCACATGGGGCTCCTTGTTCAGTGGGGAGCCTGCTCCTCCCTCTGCCTGCTTTGCCTGCTCATCCCCCTGCTTGTGTTCTCTCTCTCCGATACATAAAATCTTTTTAAAAAAATTGTTTATAAAATCATGGACAAAATTAAAACCAATGATCTCATAAGGGTGTATATAGCCCAGTGAGAAAGGAAGCCAAGCAGCTGCGGGAACTTTACAGCATCTGTACAAAGCCCAGGATGAACACAAGTTATATTGTAAGTCTATTGTCTTTTTGCAAACACTGACTTGATGAAGCAGTCACTCGCCAGGTGTCAAGTTTGAAGAGGTATATTGGGAAAATGTTTCTAAGCAACTAATACAGATGAAATGAAAGTCAAGGATATCAGAGAGACAACTCCTTTAGAAGTTAATTCTAATTTAGACATTTGTTAATGTTTTTTGTTTTATTTAAATAGAGGGAACCAATTCTCTTTTTAAAAGAATATAATTGCATGCTATAAATAAACTCAAGATCAGATCCCACCAGAGGCAAGCTAAACTTCGTGTACTGTTTATAAATTGGATTTGCAAAGGCTTTAACAACCAACATTGGTACAGTAGGAGACATCTTCTTGGCTCACATCTCTACTAGGTACTTAATTCTTGTCTCTAATGTAAAATCTATTTTACATTTTAAGAGAGAACAGTGTCTTTTTAACCTTTGAATAGCGTTTCAGACAGACCATAAGCAAGTAAGTTGTTTGATGAGCACTGCAATAAAACTTTTTTTAAAAAGATTTTATTTATTTATTTGACAGAGATCACAAGTAGGCAGAGAGGCAGACAGAGAGAAGGCGAAGCAGGCTCCCTGCCGAGCAGAGAGCCCGATGTGGGGCTCGATCCCAGTACCCTGGGATCATGACCCGAGCCGAAGGCAGAGGCTTTAACCCACTGAGCAACCCAGGCACCCCTAAAACATTTTTGTATTAAGTTCTACACGACAGTTCTGGCACCTGGGTTTATTTGTCCTATATATTGAAAGAAAATTAGCCAAAATAATTTAACCCACACTGCCTTCAGAATTTCATTTCCTCAAACTCCAAACATTTTTTCCTTTCCTGATTTTATCATCTGAAGTAGAAAAGCACTAATTTTCCCACATGAGTTCCTGGTTTAAACACTATGTAAATATAATGTTTAAACACCAATCAATCTTCACCTGGCTTCATCTGGACCTTTATGATCTAAGCTTGTTGGAGTTAATATCTGATTCTTTTTGTTTATACTGGGACAAGGGCAGAATGGAAGCTGGTGTCTAAAGTTAACCACCCACCTTAAGCTAGCCATTACTTTCAATTAGCACCAGCAGACATTAAATAGAGCTACCCAGAGGAGAAAATAAGTGTTTCTAAGTTTTTGCTTATCTTCTCCCTGGGAAATGTCAATTAATGAGAAAATAGTCATAATTATGACATCCTTGAAAGAAGATGTAAAATTTTTAAAGGTCTGCGTCCTGTAACTTCAGGTTTGCAAAAACAAAAATTTACTAGTCCTAATCAACACTTCTGAGGGAAGGATTTGGACTAAGACTCAACCACTCTTATGAGGATTCCTTATTCGGGATGTTCATTTCACTGAAGGAGAAATGGAATTACAAATAGGAAGGTAAGCTGACATTCATTTATTTGTTGATTCCGTTTTGTTTTAAAAGCAGAAAAATTTGCCCTGGTTTCTGTGACCCAAATTCCCTTTCCTACTTCTACAGTAAAGCACTCTTGCATTCATGCTGACTGTCCTCAAATACTGTGCTGGAGGCTCTGTGGGCCAACAGGAGGTTAGATTTCAATGCAAAAGGAGCAGGTGTAGATTTGGGTTAGTTCCTTACTTCAGGATTCTGTGCTGGAAAAGCCCCTTAGCACACTGCTCTCATCATAGTAACAGCCAGTTCCATCTACACAGTAATCCTGTTTTGTTCTTCTAGTCTGAGCCAAGTTCTTTCATGACTCACTCATCATTGCTCCAAATCATTATACCCTTTGCAGAGAAAGAGGCATCCACTAACTGGCAACAAGGTAGGGAACTGGTGAACAGGCTTGGTGTGCTGGTATTTAAACTACCGAAAGAACAGTAGTCTTAACTCCAAGTAACTTTACTGGTGATGTCTCACCATCAGTACTAGGATTCACACTGCGATTTCCAGAAGATTGAGCAATGGTATCCCACTTGTCTTGACTGGAAAGTGGAAGGTTGATATTTTTCTTTAATCATTTTGAACATATTTTATATTTTTAGTCTCATTCAGAATATTTCAAGTTCTTGGTGGAAAGGGAATACTCATCCTCTGTCTGCTGTGTCTTCTGTCTTTCACAGCACACCTTTCCCTCTTTTTATGGTTCAATTTGTGAGCTTTTTTTTTTTTTAAGATTTTATTTATTGATTTGAGAGAGCGAGCAAGCACAAGCAGGGTGGAGGGGCAGAGGGAGAGGGAGAAGCAGGCTCCCCACTGAGCAGGGAGCCTGAGGCAGGGCTCGATCCCAGGACTCTGAGATCATGACTTGAGCCAAAGGCAGTTGCTCAACCAACTAAGCCACCCAGAGGCCCCTGTGAGCTCACTTTCAAAGATATTTTCTTTCAGCTGGGAGTCCTGATGGCTCTGAAGTTTAGAGCTGTTGCAAAACAACTGCTTTGTTTTGCTTCTGCCAGGTACCCTGAGTTTCACCAGCCCTGGACCAATTTTACATTAAGTTACTGGTATGGAGAATGCTGTACCTACATATCTTGTATAAATTTGGACTACATGCCCATATATTATGCCATGTACGGCTAAATATTGGGCCCTGGATTTGTCGTAAGAGGGCATACAGAATACTTGCCAGAGAGAAACTTTTCCATCACCTGCCTTACTGGAAACATTCTTCCCAGTTTCCCTTCCATTGTGGGAATTATCCTTCCAGGGTATCAGCTCTGTGCAGAGATCAGTTACAGTTCCCAATCTCAGGTGGACCCAGGGTTGTCTCTCTTGTCCTTACAAGCATTTAAAAACCCCACAACATCTAGGGATAATATCTGTCTTAATAACCCTTTGATACTGCTACACTTGAGCTTATAAGCTTACTAGTCTGCCTTCATTTACCTGAATATAAGCTTGAAAGGCTTGTATTTCAAAAGAGAAGTTCAAAACAGATGAAAACTGAATGAAACTCTCAACTAGTACTTAAGCATTCTAAAAAATTCAGCACTTTCAAGATCAAGAGGCTTCTGCAGACCTGATAAAGTTCTGAGCTCCAGTAAGACACCGCTACTTACAATAGTTAGTGCTAAAAGGGGGCCTTTAAATCCAAATAACCGTATTTGTGGTTGTGTGTGCGAAGACAGCCTCCACATAAATCTGTTCTCATATAAATGACAAATCTGCTTCAAAAGTCTTTAGAAAAAAAGGTCTGTAAATAAGTAATACATTTTTACAAGTTTCTAAATATTTGTTAAGTAAAAGAACGAGTAACTTCCTATGTCAAGGTATGACTTTTTTTTTTTTTTTTTTTTTTTAAATAGGCTCCACGCCCAGCATGGAGCCCAGTGTGGAGTCTGAAGTCACAACCCTGAGATCAAGACCCACGCTGAGACCGAGCTGGATGCTTAATGGACTAAGCCACCCACATACCCCAATCTGTTTGTTTTTTTTTTTTTTTAATTTTTATTTTTTTTAAAGATTTTATTTATTTGACAGACAGAGATCACAAGTAGTCAGGCAGGCAGGGAGAGAGAGGAGGAAACAGGCTCTCTATGGAGCAGAGAGCCCGATGTGGGGCTCGATTCCAGGACCCCAGGATCATGACCTGAGCTGAAGGCAGAGGCTTTAACCCACTGAACCACCCAGGCGCACCCTGTTTTTATTTTTAAATTAAACTCTATACCCAACGTGAGGTTTGAAATCACGACCCCAAGACTGAGTCATATGCTCTACCAAATGAGCCAGCCAGGCACCAGTGTGACCGGGGTGGCTCAATCGTTAAGCAAATGACTCTTGATTTCAGCTAAGGTCACGGTATCGACCCCTGAGTTGGGCTCTGCGCTAGGCATGTAGCCTGCCTAAGATTCTCCCTCTCCCTCTGTCCTTCCCCTGTGCTCTCTAAATAAACAAATAAACAAACTTTTCTCCCTAGTTATTCCAAACCTGAATATTCCATGACCAAATCTAATAGGAGGAAGAGAGAGGGGCTATTTTTTATATAAGTGAAATAAAACCGGAAAGGTATCAAATTGTACCCCTTCAGTGAAATAAAACTCTAACCTGCAGGTTATTCAGAGGTTCCATCTTCATGACTGGGCCCAAGGTGTTGAGAGGCAGGGAGACGTCAATGCTCTGGTTTGGCATCAGTGGTGTATGGATGGCCAGAGGAGTGCTAGGGATGACACCAAAGCTAGGAAAGTGGATGAAAAAATTCCAGAGGTTAATCAGGAGGCAAGCTTTAGCCACATCTTTGGGTTTCAATGATGCATTACTACATTTGAACATAATTTTCAATAAAATTAAGTGGAAAAAACAATGGAACCAAGATGCTTAATTCTAATTTGCTGTAACACTGGTTACAATATAACCCAGTTCCCATTAAATGGATTTGAGGAAGGAGAAAACATTCATAAGTACAGAATTGCTTTGCTAGTTTCTTATGTTTCACACCACTAGAGAGACAGATTTAATAAGTTTCTTCCTCTCTTTTTTTTGAGAACATCTTTCCTTAGAAAATCCTTGGGAGAAAGAAGACTTAAGAATACACACCCTGTAAAGTACAATAAATTGAATTTATTTCATAGCTTGATAACCTGCCTCAGCAACCCAGAAGTTTATTTACTGGTAATTCTAATTTTCTTTTTTGTTTACCTATGTAAGACACAATTACTGGAAAAGAGACAGTGAAAGTTAAGCAAAATTCACTGGCTTGTCCAATGAATTGTCCAAATAACTAGGACAAGTTGGTCACTTTCTAAGCCTAAGGCAGGTAGTGTGTACCTACCAGTTTGACTTAATAGAGAAGCCTAATAACAATCAAGAATAGTAAAGAGATGGGAAAAACCTTATTCTGGAGTTACATAAATAACAAATACATATGAGAGCAGACATATTTTGGTTTTGCTTTTGTGTGTGTGTGGTGTTTTTTTTTTTAGCAAGAGCGGCACTAGAGAAAGCGAGCATATGGGCAAGCAGAGAGGAAGAAGGGGCAGAAGGAGAAAGAGACTCTTAAGCAGGCTCCACGTCCATGACCCTGAGATCATGACCTGAGCTGAAATCAAGAGTTGGACACTTAACCGACTGAGCCCCCCAGGTTCCCTAAGAACAGATGTGTCTTATGCACAAGAAATATAAGAATTTCAAATAGATGGAGCATAAAGGGAAAAGTGGACCTACAGGTGTAACAAATACACAAATGAATGATATAAATTTATATTGAATTTGTGTTCTAATTTAGCCTCAGGAAGGAAGATGGAACTATAATATTTATAAAGTAACTATAGAGTTTATATAGGTAATACATATAACTATAGGGTTTATATAGGTAATTATCTTTCAAGAGTTATAGGATGGCAGAAAAAACATTTTCTTTTTCCTAACCTATGCTTTGGAATATCAAAATGTAGTAATAAAGTGATCCTGAGAATAATACATGACTCATTTTGGGGTAATATTTATAGATCAAAAAACTACTGTGATCTTTTGATCCTGTTCTCATGGTCAGCAAACTCTATCTGAAGGCAATACTGGGATAGAAACATGACAGCAGCTTAGTTCCTAATCTTCAAATTGCTCCTCTTGGAAATGATACAGAAAAAACAAAGAAAAATTCCTTACAAAAAATTCACTACCCACAGACAAAATGATTTATCTACGCAGAAAACTGTAAGGAATCTACAAGAAAGCCACCAGAGCTAATAAGGGAATTTAACAAAGTTGCATAAGTTCAACATAGAAAAATCAATATTACTTCTGTATTAATGGGAATGCTATTTTTTATACCATCAAAACTACGACATACTTAACTCTGATGATAGACATGCAAGATCTAAAAAAAAAAAAAAAAAAAAAAAAAAAAAAAAAAAAAAAAAAGACATGCAAGATCTATACAAGAGAAATTCTAAAACAGTGCAGAGAGAAGTTAAAGATGACCTAAATAGAAAAAGCAAGCTGATGGATTATAACTCAGTATTGTTTGATACCAATTCTCTCCCAAACTGATCTACACTCTCAAAATCCCAGCAGGCAAAGGACCTAGAATAGCCAAAACAATTTTGAAAAAGAGCAAAAGTGGGGAGTTTGGACTATCTGATTTCAAGGCTCACTATGGAAAAAAAAAAAAGTTTATTTTGACTCTCTTGCTTTATAACACATTTAAAAATTATTTCAAAATGGATTATAAAAGTTAGTGTTAGAGCTAAATCTATACCACTTCTATTAAACACACACACACAGGAAAAAAGTTCTTTGTATCCACAGGCCAGGCAAAGATTTCTTAGAACACAAAGTGCATAAGCAATACAAACCTTTTTCTTTTTGAAAGACTCTGTTAGGAAAATAAAGGCACAGAAAATATTTGCAAGACATATATCTGACAAAGGATTTGGACCCACAATATATAAAGAACTTTTACTACTTGATAATGAAATTAAAAAAAGAAAGATCTGAGCAGATACTTCACTAAAGATATAATGGTCACTACACTGATGAACAAATTGCTCAATATCATTAGTCATTAGGGAAATGCAAATTAAAATGAGAAGTAAATTAAAATGCAAGTCACTATAAACTCAAAAGAATGGCTGAAATTGGTAAATAGCTGGAAATAGAACTAGTCTGACAAAAGGAAACACAGACTTTCTAGGTAAGTGATTTCTAATGTACCAAACTTTCAATCTAAGGTATCAAAGTTATTTCCAAATGCTTAGAAATAAGTAAGACAATCACTGATACAAGTTGTCACTGACAGATTTTATTAAATCTGCTTAAAGGTCCAATTACTACTTTATCAGAAACAAGTGTGATTATCTCGTATTTATGAATAAATGGACCTGCCATCAAAGTCTAGCAGGCAGCTTCCTGAAGCATGATATTTAATATAAAACAGTGATGTTTCAGAACTACAGAAAATCAGTATTTACATCTTCATGTCCCTTCCTTATTAAAGCAAAGAATTCATTGTTAAAAGCAGATTGCTTGCCTACATTACTTAGCTAACAGGTGGACAGACTATGTTCATCAACCAATTATGTTCATTTTCCCCACCAAAATGTGGGCTTTGGATACTCATCTGTTTTGTTCACTACTCTAGCCCCAGTACCTAGAAAGTCTGGCACATAGATGCTACACCATTATTTGTTGAATGTATAAATGCATTTCAATTAAAACTTTTCGTGTGTGTAAATGGTTAATTAAAAACTTCCTAGTCCTAGAATCCTTTAAGAAGGCAGTAAGTTCTGGTTTCTTTTTCTTTTTCTTTTTTTTTTAAGATTTTATTTATTTATGCAACAGACAGAGCAGGGAGCCTGATGCTCGGCTCAATCCAGGACCCTGGGATCGTGACCTGAGCCAAAGGCAGACGCTTAACGACTGAGCCACCCAGGTGCCCCTGGTTTCCGTTTTCCATATGGATGAGTTTCCCAACAAAATTTCGAGGGCCTCCAGAGTGAAAGCTGACAAGCGAATAGACATGCAAGACCAGCTCTCACTCTACACCCAAATGTGCCAACATGAGAGTTTTTAAAACATTGTTAAAAATGGAATATTGGCAGGCACCAGGGTGGCTTAGTTGGTTAAGCGTCTGCTTTTGGCTCAGGTCATGATCCCAGGGGCTTGGGATGGAGTCCCACATGGCACTCCCTGCTCAGCTGGTAGTCTGCTTCACCCTCTGCTCCTCCCTGTGCCCCTCCCCCTGCTTGTGCTCCCTTTCCCTCCCCCCAAAATAAATAAATAAAATCTTAAAAAGATCATCTCTCTCACTCTTCCCCTATCCCTCCTCACCCTAATAAATAACCAAAACAAATTAAAAAAAAAAAAAAAAGGGAACACTGGCTTGTTGTACACAAGGCACATTGCTGTTTCATGACCAAGCCGAGGACTCAGACTTCTTACCTATTCTTGTTAAACTGGATTGCAAAGTCTGTCATGTGCTGCAAAGCTTTGTTGGTGAAGTTCATTTCCATATAGATGTGCCCTTGGCGGTGAGTAAATGTTCCGGAAATCTCCAAGCCTTTAGCTTTTACTGCAGGCAGCCAGACCTAAGAGACAGTATAGAGCCCAGTGGAACCACACAAGATTTATCTCAATGCTATTTATTTTGAGTATATAAAGATGAAATTAAGATTTGGCTTCTTCAGGCAATTATGGTGATTTTTATACTATATCAAGTCAGATGCAAAAGGCTCTAGATATTCTCTGAATTTTGAGATTGTTCTTAATTTAAGAACCAAATCAAACCAAACCAAACCCACACAAAAACAGTCTATGAATAAACCTGGCTAGTTCTCCATCTTCTGTTCAACTTGGTCATTTTACTGCTTGACTACTGCTACCAAATGTATATATAAGGAAAAGAGAAATTCCAATGAGTACAGTGTGTTTTTTTTATTAGCCCCTCTGGTAAAAGGCTTCAAAGGGAAGAAACTGAATCAACTAATGAAAATAGCATGTCTGTATCTTTGAATACTTTTTTTTTTTTTTTTAAATCATCACTAAAACCATTATTAGTAGTCTTAAGGGCAAGGGACTTACGTATATATGTCTTATATATATATATATTTTTTTTTTAAGATTTTTTTTTTTTTTTTTAATTTGACAGAGAGAGATCACAAGTAGGCAGAGAGGCAGGCGGGGCGGGGTGGGGGAAGCAGGTTCCCCGCTGAGCAGAGAGCCTGATGCGGGGCTCAATCCCAGGACCCTGAGATCATGACCTGAGCCAAAGGCAGAGGCTTAACCCACTGAGCCACCCAGGCATTCCTCTTATGTATATTTTTAACTCTTACTACAGTTTCTGGTAAATAGTAGTTATATGTGGCTTAAGTAATATGAATGCCTGTCTTCTCTATATAATCCATTATTCATCCTTGGCCCTAGAACATGTGATAATCCTGGACTATACGAGTTAATTAAAAAAAAAAAAACAAACCGGGGGCACCTGGGTGGCTCAGTGAGGTGTATGACTCTTGATTTTTGACTAAGGTCATGATCTCAGGGTCATGAGACTGAGCCCCAAGTTGGGCTCTGAGCTTAGCAGGGAGGGTGCTTGAGATCCTCTTCCTCCCCTCTGCTCCTCCCACTTGTGCTCTCTAAAAATAAATAAATCTTAAAAGAAAAAAAAAACCCAGGAAATTCATGAACTGTTCTGACCATCTAAGACAAATACCAAAGCATCAGTAGGTGGTTGAATAAACATTAAAACATATTCAGCCATGCTAAAGACAAAAAGGAGAGGAAGGAAGAAAATGAAATCAAACAACCACAAGATATTTTTCATCTATTGGAGGGTAAAAATCCTAAAAGTCAATAATACTCAATGGAAAATTTAAGCAATCTGGCACTTTGTACTGTGTTGCTGGAAATATAATCTGATGTCACCTTTTGGAAGGTAAGAGGAAAATGTCTATTTTAAAATGTTTAAATGATCAAGCACACTGCAGGTTTACCTTATAGCCATACTTACAAAAATATACCAGGATAAAAAATATCTGTATACCAGGATATACATATGCAAAGATGTTCACTGCAACACTGTATTAACAAAAAAGGGGGAGGGAGGTGGTAGGACCAAGCAAATAACCTGTATGTCTATCAACAGGAGAATGATTAAATAAGTTGTGGCACATCAATAGAGTGGATACAGACATTCAAAATAATATAGTAGGGAAAAAATAAGATGCAAAACAGTATATTCCGTTGACATAATACTGTTAAAGAACACAGACATACAGGTACATGCATAATCCTTTTCTTCTGGTAGGACACATAATAAAGTTAATAGTGGCTATCCGTGGGAAAGTGAGGACAGAGAAATTAATTTTTTCTTTTTTTTAATATTTTATTAATCTCACAGAGATCACAAGCAGGCAGAGAGGCAGGCAGGCTGGGGGTGGGAGGGGTGGAAAGCAGGCTCCCTGCTGAGCAGAGAGCCTGATGTGGGGCTCGATCCCAGGACCCTGGGATCATGATCTAAGCAGAGGCTTTAACCCACTGAGCCACCCAGGCACCCCAAGAAATTAATTTTCCATCTGTCATTTCTATACTACTTATATTTGTTACTAGTATGTATTACTTTAATGTCAGTAAACAAATGGATTAGAAAATCTTAGACCCAATAATTAAAATTCTGTGGGATAATATCTAACACAGAAAACTCACAACCAAGTTACTGTACTGGGCCAAAGTATTATGGCTCAGTTTTAAATCCTATTTTTGGTTGCTTTATTCAGCAGCTGTGTAGACAAAGTTATGACCCTAGAATGGACAACTGGTCTACAACTCTGTAACAGGGTCCTCCAGAGTCAGATGAGCAGGCAGAGAATTCAGGAAATAAACAGGCATGTTGTTCCCCAGAAAGGCACAATTACAAGAAACTGGGCCTACTATTCCCAAAGGCTGAAATAAGCTTCACTTACAGCAGTTTCCACTTTTGAAACTCAGTCTGAGCAGAACATTAAGCAAGGCTGAGACTAGAAAAGCACCAATGACAGAAACCTAAATCAGAACTCTAAAAAGATATGCTAAAATCCAAATGTGAGGAAGAGCACTCTAGAATCCATATGTAACACCAATCAAAAGGGGAATGGAAGGAAAGAGAAGTAAAAATGTTAACACCTCTTTACTATATTTTGCCTCCCCCAACTTTGACTGCCTCTCACTGTTGCATTAACTGGACTTACACTAGACTGACGTCAGTGCTGACAAACCAGACAATATTTCTAAACAAGAGAATAAAACACAAATATTTAATATTTCCAATTTTAAGTCTAATTATAAAAGTAGTTAATGAGGATGCTATGGTGCTTCGTATTGCTAAATTTCAGGCTACTTTTCATCCCAAACCTTGGATTTATTATCAGTGGAAGTAACAAAAAATGTTAGTAATTCAGGTATTGTTCATTAAGAAAGTATCGCTTTACTTACAGCCTTAGGAGCCACATATCCACCAGGTGCCATGCCTATTCCCGTGGAGAGTTCAAACAGGTCATTCAGACCACTGCTGACCACAGCAGGAGTAGGTGAAGGAGCAAAGGTTGCAGGCACTGATGAGGGGATGAAGGACTGTCCCACCTGCAGGGAAAAAGGGAAGGGGGGAAGGAAACCAGGAAAAACAGATTAATAGCTCTTAACATGTTGCTCTGTATTTTAGTAGTATTGATAAAACAGTAAGAACACAACATAATTACAATATTCTTGGAGTTGAATTAGTATATTCTTTGTCCTCTTAATCATCAGTTATTTTTTCATCATTGATAATATACAAATAGTCTTTATAAGTTCTATCAGAGAATAATCAGTAGGACCAGGAACACAGTGATCCAAGATCTTTTCTGTTTGTTTCCAATTTTAGCTTCCATGATTCTGTGCAAAAGGCCTACAGGTACCCTAACAGAGGGGAGTCTGTTTCTATAGAAAGAAGAAGCATCCAACTTAGAAAACAGCTCTTTTCCCACTTGGGTGCAGACATTTAGGCATAAATATCTAGTAGGAAACTCTCCTGGGTGGGGGAGATAGATATTCATAGCCCCCAGCCTCTGTCACTTACGAGGAGAGACTCCCTCTGAGTCCAGCTGACTCTCTCAAGTTCTTTGTAGATGACACTAGAGAATAAGAGCTTTCTCCAGTCAAGATGGGAGGTTCCACTTCCTTTAGCTCTTTAATGTCAGGAAGACAAAGATCTCTGTAGACACCAGAGCACCAATCCCTAAAGATGTCCCTACACCACATGTGGTGTATGCCTCTGAAGAATCCAAGTAACCCTATGCTACTTTCTACTCTTCATACACTGCTATAGAGGTTTTGGTATACAATGCTAGACAGCAGTGGTGGCTTGTCTGAGAATATGTGCATAGGAAAGGCATCAAACAGGTGGCAGCGCATCCCATGGTGAAAAAAACGGATGGCACTTACTGCCGGACTTCCTCCAATGCCCCCGCCAAGGTCACTGCCAAGCTGAAAGAGAGAAAGGAGAGAGAGGAGAGAGAGGTAGAGTTGATTTAGCTAAGTACTAGATGCCCATATAGAATCTGTAAATTGCTCTACCAAGTTGCTGGGAATACATGCTGTTCAACTTGATTCCCAACGCCTAAAGAAATTCTAGATTGCAAAGAAATATGTTCTAGGGGAACTGAGTAGTAGTACTGATGGTATGTGCGAGTTCTGAGAAAACATGGAAAGAAGATGGAGCTGGGACATCTCAGGGATGTTTCAGATCCAATCTTCCCACTGGGGTACATAGGCACAAACTTAAACTGGATTTAAAGAATTTATGTATTCCAAGAAGCTCTAACTCTAAGCAGTAATGTCTTGAAAGTGTTTTATTTTTCTCCTAAAAAGAAACTTAAGGGAGAAAAAAAAAAGCAAAGAAAAACTAAAATGTGCTTTGATCTACAAAAACTGCTTTCCCACTGAGAAGGTGGGAACCAAACCAGTATTGAGCAATTTCAAGCTTCAAAAATTATAGGAGGAATAAGAGTGATTTTTAGAATTTAGAACTTTTGTAAGAAAGAAAACAGCTGGGACAGGTCAAGACACCCTACCCAGGGAGGAAGTAGGAAGGCATGCAACGCTTCAAATCTCTTTCACAATTGATAGTACTAAGGAGAAATGCTGTGAGTTATCTGTAGATCATGTAAAAGGATGCTAACTATTGGAGAATTAGATGGACTTAATTAGCTCGGTGACAGGAAAATCATTCCACATAGTCTTGAGCTGGCCTTTCTCCCACTCAGGGCTCTGACATAATTCATCCCAAAGTCAGGCTTCCATGACGAAAGCATTAAAGAAGAACTGAAGCTGAAAACAGCTGGCGTGAAGAAACATATAACATATACACAACCAACAGTGCTGTATAAAAAGCAAACACCACCTTTTTTGGCTACAGTTCCACATCTGCCTCTTCCCTAGTTCTCACTGTGCATCTGAAATTCCTCTTTGAATCACCAAATGCCTTGTATGCTCTACAAACACTGTTTCCTTTATTATCTGTCATTTAGTGGTAGAAACTTGGAAATCTCTGCCCTGTGGTTATGTTAAAAAGCAAAACCGTACTGGTTTTCAGGATTTGAGAAAGGATTTTATCTTCTCAGTGAAAAAATACACGAAACAGGGTTGCTAAAATCTAAATAATAATCTATCCTGAAAAACACTGAGACCTATGACAAAATCCTGTTTCCACCATGACAGAAAATGGGCCGGGCAGATGCTTCATAACTAGCATTAATAAGCATTCTCTTCACTAAGATACAGAGCACTCCAAACCTTGAAGAGTGGTTTCTAGAACCTGGTTCCTGAAGCTTACTTAGTGGTTGAAAATAAGCCAAAATCACATGTGTAAATAAATAAAAAGGTCACCACAACGAAAAATTTTAACAACTGGAAAAGTCTGAAAGCAAACAGAAAAGATATCACACATCTGCTTTTTTTTCTGGTTCTGGAAAGCACATATCTGAAAACCACATTTTATTCAAACAAACACTTATATAACATCAACTGGATACAAGGCACTATGGGGAATGCAAAGACGCCAGGCAATGAGGGAAATATGTAGATGAATAAAATCCAGACTTTGCAAACTGGCAGGAGAAATAAAACATGAATGCAAAACCACACAGAATATACTAAAGCAGGAAAAAAAAAGGAGAGAGACAGAGAGAGAAGTACTGAAGGGAAGAGCTTCCTTTTGGCTGAAGAATAATGAAAAGCTACAAAGAGGTGGTAGTGTGGGATTATAAAAGCAAAAAGGGGGAGGTTATTTCCCAAATAGCATGCACAAACGCTGTAAAAAAAAATGAATGAAAGCAGGATCAAGAAGAAGGAGTAGGCCAATTAGACTGAGAACAGGGTAGATATGTGTAAAAAAAAAAAGTCACAGAATAAATTTGCAAAGACAGGCTGATTATGGGAGGTCTTTAATTTTTTCATTTCCCCTTCATAAAACCTTGGAAGTTTCATAGAATAAGTTCTAAACTTTCCTTCTTTCTTTTCTTTTTTTTTTTTTTTAAGATTTATTTATTTATTTGACAGACAGAGATCACAAGGAGTCAGAGAGGCAGGCAGAGAAAGTGGGGGGAGCAGACTGCCTGCTGAGAGCCCAACGCGGGGCTTGATCCCAGGACCCCAAGACAGTGACCCGAGCAGAAGGCAGAGGCCCAACCAACTGAGCCACCCAGGCACCCAGATCTAAACTTTCTAAGAGTACTAATAACTACTTTAGTTATGTTCTATTAACTATGGTTTTCAACCTTAGATACACTATTAAATCAACCACTTGTGTGTATGTATCATACAGGGCATTTAAAATACTGATGCCAACGTCTCACCCCCAGAGGTAGTGACTTAATTGTTCTGGCGTGGAGCCCGGGCATCAAAATTTTGAAAAGCTCTCCTAAGTGATTTTAGCATTTAGATAAGCTTTAAGACCAATGCCTTAGATAATTAACTAATGTTTGGAATCAGGAAAGATTTACCTGTTTGAAAATTACTTTGGAGCCAACTCCTGAATAAGAAGAAAGCTAGACCTTAATAAGGAAGAAGAGGATGCATCATGTCTCATTCGTCCTAAGGCTTTAATCTGCTTTGACTTTCTGGTGGGCTAACCCCTCTTTCCCTCCACCATTCTCCTCCCTTCTGCCCAGGCTTACAATCCAGACTTAAAAGAGATGGAATTCTGTATGGACCTGATTGACACTCAGTGGCAAGGACCAACACACCAGAAGAGAAACAGCAGTTTTATCCAATATGCTAGATTCAATAAAAGGCATTGAGAAAAGGCACTCGCTGGTGGGGTTACTTCCAAAGGAAATAAAGCCCATGTACAGCCCTTATTTTCTTAGGTTTCATTCTTGTTATCTTTGAGTATTGTATGAACATTATCTTAGCTGGGTAAGATCTGAATATATTCTTCCCACCATGCTGCTTGTCGATTTTATTCAAAAACATGAAAGAAACTGAAAAGCAATCCCAATAGTCCCATGTTTATGTTTAGTACGTCAGCTACAACACAGAATCAAGAACTCTGATCTTAAGAGATAGGATCCAAAGGTCATTAAGAGACATGTAGACAAAAATATAAAGGTTCACCTAACTGTGCTGTTATGTCCAGAGAGCAGAGGGAAAGGACAATTTCAACACGTTTTCTACCGAGCAAAATTGTAACTTATTCAGACTTTATTCAACTTCTTTCCTTTTGACTAAAGAAGGTTATTATCCTCCTCCTCTAGGAAAATATGATAATTGTGATTGCACAGTGATGGGCAAAAGTGAGTAATAAAGAGATGTCAGCAAAGATGGGAGCCAGGGACCCAGGGAGCAGCCCCTCCTGTCCACAGTGACAAGCAGGATGATGCACGTGGTAGTCAAGAAAAGAAGAAAGCTGCAAGGCACAAGGAAGCACAGAAAAGTTCACATGCTGGCCTGAACGCGCCATTAACTATGTTGGTTCAGTTGTTGGTATTATCTGGAGCCAGACAAGATGCATCTGCCCGGTCATACTTATCACATAGAGTATAAAATCAGCCAAATGAGGACCTGTAAAAATTGGGGGTATCTGTTACACGGTGAGCTGGTGGGAGCAGAGTGGAAAGGGCTAGGTGTGCAGGGCGTGGCTTTAATCTCCATCTTAGGTGTCCAGCTACTATTGTGTTTTAAGTGTCTCCTGGAGTTAGTCACTTCCCACTGTTCCCAGGATTACCTTTTAAAAAGCTGCCATTTTCTGTGGGGATTTGGTGGGTAGGAAAGGAATAAATGAGACAAGATGGGATCGGGAGGGAGACAAACCATAAGAGACTCTTAATCTCACAAAACAATCTGAGGTTTGCGGGGGGGTGGGAGGGAGCGGGTTTGGGAGAGGGGGGTGGGGTTATGGACATTGGGGAGGGTATGTGCTATGGTGAGTGCTGTGAAGTGTGTAAGCCTGATGATTCACAGACCTGTACCCCTGGGGCTAATACATTATATGTTAATGAAAAAATTTCTTTTAAAAAGCCGCCATTTTCTCCATGAAGGAAATAACGTCAGGATAGAGGAAGACAAAGAAAGGCAAAGTGCTGATTTCAGCACAAGAATATTTCAAATGCTGAAAACTGAGCAGAATTTTCCTAAAGGTGTATAGCTGATACCCATGTCCAAATGGTGGCATGGTTAGTGGTATGCAAGCCATAGTGGTTTGGTTCCCCTAATCCCCAATCTAAATCATAGTAGTTATAGTTATGAAATGGCACTGAGAATAATACTAACATTTGGCTACTACCAAAGAGTGGCTACTTTATTGTCTCTGAAGTAGGGCTGAATTGGGCTTGGTTCAGGTTGTGTCCTTGCAGTGTTAATCAAGTAAATGGATGGAAAGCAATGATTTCATGGTGACTTACAGTAATTTACAGGTTAAAAGGATTTCATCACAGATACGTGATCTCTGAGACAGAGCCAGGTTGAGCCAAAAGTTTAAGCTCAGTCAACCCACAGCTCTAGTTCAGCTAGATACCAAAAGGAAACAGCCTTATCCAATGGCAATATACTACAATAACAGAAATACAGAAGGAGAACTCATGAGTAAGGTTCTAGAAGGCAACAAACCCACCTGACTCCAAGAAGTCTTTTATAAGAGTATCCAAATGAGATGTCACTAAATAGACCAAAAGGAAAAAAAAAAATCCCATCATGGTCACAATGGCCGATCTTGGTTAGCCCCTTTCAGGTACAGACCTCTGACCAGTCCAAAATAGACATACTTTCTTCTAAACCTATGGTGCTGAGTATCTGAAGACATTCTCTTAATTAGGGGTGCAGATCTTAAGCTCAGAAATTTCTCTGCTTCTATCTAGAGTTACTACCTTTTTCATGTGATGCTTTTCAGAATGTATTTAATTAAAGGGAGTCTAAAGGAATGCTTCCGGTCATAGAGCTTAATGACAGTTCTATTATTCAGAAGTCAAAATAGAATGATATAAAAATAGTTTACAGCAAGCAATTCCCATGACAAACGATGAAACTGAGACCAAAATCCTACTGGGGTCAAAAACATCATTCTGTGTTTCTTCTATTAGGGTTTTAGATTTTAGAAGGCACACACCATCATTTAGGTAAAAATGTAATTTTCAGCTCTCTGGCTACAAACATTAATTTGATCTTCAAAAAGCTATTCAGAAAAGCATCATAAAATATAACTAATTAAATTGGTGAAAAGAATATGTAACCATGCAAAAGCTATTAAAACTAATGGCTAAGAATGGACTTGATATGGAATAGCATGAGTTGAGATCATATAAAATCATCCAAAGCCTCCTTGGCTTGATAGAAAAAAAAGGCTTGTATCAACAGAAAAGTAGGGGGATGTAAAAGAATACTTCCTGAGATGGGACAGGGAAAGAATGTGTCACTACCGGTCTCTGGTCTGAAAGAATCCCATGATGAATATGGTAAAAGTCCACAGGAGAAGCTACGCATCCTGTTTCATTTTCTTTTGCAATACTTACTACCTGACTCTTTAGTTGTCGTCTCTCTTTCCTCTACTAGAACACAAGCTTGCAAGGGTTATTTACAACTATATTCCCAGTACACAGAATAAAATCTGATGCAGAATCAGCACTCGAATATTGATTCAGTGAATGATTGTTCTATTAACCATACAAGCAGGGATACTGGCAATATTACTTCTCAGGGAGGTAATTTGGAAATGAATCATTTTATTGGAGAAAATTATCACAAAATGGACACAAGTCTGATGAAACCGTTTCATCAACTGGCCTAGCGCATTGTATTGGCCCTGACATTTCTAACACACAGGAACAGAACCAGTTAGGGAAAAAAGGGACCCAAACCCCAGCCCAAGTCCTTTTTAGAGAAGAAATGTATTATTGTCTGAACAGTTCTGACAGCAAGTCTTCCACAGCAGAATGCCCTGAGCATCATTTACCGGCTCTGAAAGCACTAGTGTTTTGTATCACAGCTCACTGACAAACAGATGAGAAGATCTGATGATATGATTTCATGGCTCTACTTTATAAGATGAACAATCTTGCTCCTTTTGTTGCAAGATAGATGTATGAACTTATCCAGTCCTTCTTTTCACGAATGAATACACTTCTAGACTTTCTCAAATGTTCCTATGCCTCCTAGTGGCAAGCCAGCCCAAACTCATATACCCAGAGCACCCAGGAGGTACAGTGAGAAGAGGCAGAGGGCAACAAGCTTTGTGTTCTGGCTTAAGCATTCATGCACTTTTATAGTCTAAGCCTTAACACAGCAGTGTTTCATCGGTGTTGACTTTGCTTACCATCACGTAAAAATAACACTGCAAGATGGACGAGCCAAATTTATTCTGCAGCTACAAATGCCTCCTGCACTTTGCTGTGCACTCCAGACACTGTGTACCCCGTCTGAGCAGGACCAATGTGAAGTGAGACTGGACTCTATTCTAGAAGACGACAATAACAAACTGGAGAAATCTCAGGAGAGTCCTGGGTTCAAATCTTGATTCTGAGACTTCCTTGCTATGCCACCTTCAGTTTCCTGTTTTGAAATGGGGCCCAAGCTTTGCGCAGTGGCAGTATCGTAGCCAATGAGGTTTATCCGAGGCGCGATTATTGCTAATTGAAATGGGGCCCAATATAATTTCCCTGCAGAATTATTTTGGGGATTAGAAATTATAAAAGTTCTAAGCACAGGAAACTGGAACAGCAATAGAAACTCAGTATTGGGTAATTATTCCCCAAAACTGTCTGAAAAAAAGACAGTGGTACAGAAGCCACACTGAAGAATTTACCAGGCAAAACTGGGCTATAATTCACAAACATTTCTTCCAACACCACCAACTCTAAAACTTAAGATCTTTAATCACTACAAATCTTTTCCAGAGGAAGAAACAGGAAGATGCAAAACGAGTATGTAGTAGTTTAGTCCTATACGCTAAAAAAAAAAAACTAAGATTATCACTAAAATAGTATCTGACTTAAAACTTCTGAAAAGTAAAAATAAAAATCTGCAAGAAACAGGGTGGGAGGGTGCACTTATCATGACGAATACTGAGAAATGCGGAGAATTGCTGGATCACTATATTGTACACCTGACATTAACATAGTTAATTAATATAGTTAATTATACTGGGGGAAAAAACAAATAGAGTGGGAGGATTTGAAAAACATACACTGCATTTAGGACAAGGCAGTTTCTCCTCTAGCCCACACTATTCCAGCTGGGCACACTGAAAGGACATTTTTCTGGCTGGAAAACCTCTGTCAGCAAAGAGAAAGGGCACTCTGGATAATGCTTCCTTTCCAGTCTGGATGTACAATAGCACCATTTATCTAAATAGAATAATGCACAGCACCTTGGATGAACAAAAGGCTATAATTTAGCCAAGGCCTCTGCTGACAACCTGAAAGTAAAGGTGACCAAAAAAAAAAAAAAAAAAAAAAAAATCAAGATTCAATTATTACTTTAGTGAAATCTCACAGATGTCAGACTTACTAGGAAATGGTCTATCTTTACAACATGTATGCAGGAGTCATACACATGGGCCTCAGGTCACCTCCCACACTACACCAAACCAGGATCTGCACCGTCAGAAAAGTCACACTACCCAGAATGAGCACTTTCTCAGATTCCATATCAGAGGCAACAAAAGACCCACACAACACTTCTGAAACTAAGAAACAAAAAGACTGAAGCAACTTTTGTAAGCCTAAGTTTAGATAGTATACTGTCCTGCTTCACATGTACATTTACAAAACCATGTAAATTTCACTACATTCAATCTACGTCAAAGTGACAGTTAAGTTTAGAGTAACAGAAGGAGGAAAATATCCACAGAGTTCAAGCAAAAGAGAATACACTAAGGCAGGTAGAAACTAAAAACAGGGATATTTCAGTAAGGAGACTTTTGAAAAGAATATGGAGAAAATCCATTTTGATTTGAGTCCTGTGATGAAAAAGCATTCCATTTTTAAAATTTGAATCTCTTCCTAAATCAATGATAAGTAAGAATCAACTAGGAAGCATGGAGTGTGTTTTCTTTTTTTTTTTTTTTAAAGATTTTATTTATTTATTTGACAGAGAGATCACAAGCAGGCAGAGAGGCAGGCAGAGAGAGAGGAGGAAGCAGGCTCCCTGCTGAGCAGAGAGCCCGATGTGGGGCTCGATCCCAGGACTCTGAGATCATGACCTGAGCTGAAGGCAGCGGCTTAACCCACTGAGCCACCCAGGCGCCCCCGTGTGTGTGTTTTCTTTACATCACACCAATATCTCCCTCCACTCGCTTTTCTTCATTTAAAAATCACAGCTCTATGGGTCACTATTATTGATGGAAGAAGATGGAGTCTTCAGGTATGTTGTGGCAAATGATAATAATGATAAAGTAAATAAATTAACAGATAAGTACTTCCTTAATGACAATTCTAGAAAAAGCCTCAATTCACTAAATCTCAAAATTTTACAACAGTGAAAGAAGGTAAATAAGATCTAATGTAAGGATCACCAGAATATGAGAAGAAGAATAACTTCCTAGTGAATTTTCAAGTTTTAAGACGAAAGTACAGAGGGGCAACTGGGTGGTTTGTCGGTTAAGCGTTCAACTCTTGATTTTGGCTCAGGTCAAAATCAAAATCAAAGGATTGTGAGACTGAGTCCCACGTTGGGCTCTGCACTGAGCACGGAGCCTGCTTGGGATTCTCTCTCTCCCTCTGCCACTCCTCCCCATCCTAAGCACATACTCTCTCTTAAAAAAAAAAAAAAAAAAAAGAAAAGAAAAGAAAAAAGAACAGAAGAACAGGTAACAATCTAAAATACAAAAAATAATTTTCAGTCTCCAATTATACAAAGTGAGCAAAGGTGAAAAGAACCCTGGG
This sequence comes from Lutra lutra, assembly GCF_902655055.1. Classification (NCBI taxonomy): domain Eukaryota; kingdom Metazoa; phylum Chordata; class Mammalia; order Carnivora; family Mustelidae; genus Lutra; species Lutra lutra. Next base: position 37,886,862 of record NC_062293.1, read on the forward strand.
AATGAGCAACTACATCTAAATTGGTCAAATTCAACTTTTGGTCAATTTCTGGTAGGCTGGACTACCTCACTGCAAAATATAATAAAAATGTCCTGGGGAGACGGGGAAGGAACCGAGGTAGTCAGAGAGGCCTGTTTTTGCAGGAGGTACTGAAGAGGCTCACCAGAGTATAATTCTTCAGTAGAAATCACTGCCTTGGCTTAGAGATGAATTTTTAACATCTCTACCGAACTCCATTTGGAACTTCCTTTGGCTCAATGTTCTGAACCTTGGATGCAAAATTAAAATAACCTGGCTATCTTTCCAAAATATCAATGTCTAGGTCCTGTCTCCCAGAAAATTCCTGTTTAACTGCTCTGGGATTGGGCCCAAACACTGATAGCTTGTTTTTCTGTGTGTGTGTGTTTTTAAGATTTATTTATTAGGGAGAAAGAGACAGAGTGTGTGTTTATGTGTGTGAGAGAGAGAGAGTGTGTGTACACGAGTGGGGATAGGGACAGGGGGAGAGGGAAAGGGAGAAAATCTCAAGCTGACTTCCCAGTGAGTGTGGAGCCTAGACACAGGGGTCCACTTCATGACCCTGAGATCTTGACCTGTGCCAAAACCAAGATTCAGACGCTTAACTGACTGAGCCACCCAGGTGCCCTGATAGCTTTTTTTTTTTAAAACTATGGTACTAATGTGGGACTAACTATGCAGCTGGAGCTGAGAACCCCAAAAGCTTAAATAAAAGGTCTGTAGCTGCCATACTTCATTAGCAGCACGCCACTGACCCCTGTGGGTAGGTTCCCTTAGACAGCAATGATAAAAGCAGCAGTGACCATACAGAGACCTTGCTGCCCGCCCTTCTGAAGTGAACACTGCGGTAACCTGAGTGCTCCATGCCAGGTGAGCATGTAACTCTAACCCAGGCCAAATCTTACATCGGGGTCTGGGTGAAAAGCTACCACTCCCAGCAACACTATTCTTCCTAGAGAGTAAAAGGAGGACCTTTCCTTCTTTTATTACTATCCAAAAATAATTTTAGGAGTTTCTTGCCCTCCCTCAATTTGGGGCAGAAGAGAACCCCTCTTTCTAGGTGTGTGTTTACTGCTAAGTCAAGAGAAAAAGGCATCTGGGTTTACCAACAGCTACGGGTCAAGTACCACACTGAAGTGGTCCCAGAAATTGTACGGTTTTATGCAAAATATGGCCCATGGAGCCGGGAGCTTGTTAGAAATGCAGACTCCTCGGTCTCACCTCACACCAACTAAATCAGAATCTGCCTTACACAAGTTCTCCAGGAGATATATAGGATTTATACAGACTTACATTATAGTTTGAGAAGCACTGCCGTAGGGAAAAGATTCACTCAAGAAACAGCACTATCTATACAGATTAAGTAAAAACTCTGAGGACTACTTCCCTCTTTAGATAATTTACAAAACAACAATAAAAGCATTTTAAAATGGCACAGTCTACAGCTGCCTTGGAAACTCACCTTCCGTGCAGCCAGATTTAGGCTTTCCTTGTGATGTTCTCTTAAAAGGATCTTAGTTCTCTGAGTGAATATATATTTAACTCCATACAGATCCAAAGCAAAAAGCGCCTTTACTCATTTTGATATCTGAGATATATTTGTACCATAGAATAAGCTGAAAACTGTATGACTTTCTAGGGCTGTAACACCAAGTATACCATTTTGAATCCTGAAGTCAGGAAGAGGTAAAATACAGAGTTACATCGGAACATTACTGGGCCTCCATAGCAAAAAGGCTGTGTGATATTTACAAATCCAAATGGGAAAACAACGTACTCCCCACCCCTTAAAGAACATCCTTTACAAAAAGAAAGAAATAAAAAGGCCCATGTGTGACCCTGGCTACCACAACCTAAAAATGTAACATTTTTTTTTCCTATTTGAAGTAGCACTTATGGGAATTTTAACAGATGAGTAGATAGTTAAACAAAATATAAGGAAGAAAACTCATGGGCGTTAAGGGCCAGCAATTGCTAATACAAAGCCACATGAAAATATCATGTCCCTTTCCTTCCATGCTAAAGTGGGTCAAGAAATAAGAGCGTAAAATCCAGACAACATTAAAATACAGGGCCTCTTTCTTCCCTCCCTCCTTCAAGCTTAATTTCTTTGTCATTCTTAGGTTCATGTTGTCAGCCACCAAGTAAATTAATAAATAGGGTTGTTAAGGCATAAACTTGAGTTGAGGAGGATGTAACATTTAACTTGTGGGTGATGTGTCAACAGAACAGGAAGAGCTATTTCAAAGGTTACGTGGAATGTCTGGGAGAATCCATTAAAATTTCAGTATTCACTTTTTAGTCTCCTGAGAGACTCCACAGATCCTTCTGAGTCTACAGGGAGGCTATGTAGCCATGCAGAATGATCATATGAGGAAACTATTCTTATATAATTGGTCAAATCCACTCATTAAAGATATGAATATAAAAAGCAGATACTTCCATTCCCAGTAAAGATAATAAGTGCTACCTGCATCCCTATGAGCTAGTGTCTAGGGCTTGGTTAGTGTACAGACTCCAAAAGCAGTGACTTTCCATTAGTAAAATGCACAATCCACAGAGATATGACTGTAACCCTATTTTCTTAGACCCTCTGCCAGCCAAGAATTAAATGTACCTGTATTGGCTGGCATAAATCCCAGACATAATGCTCCTCCTAACACAGAAAAGGCTGGTGTGTGTAGCAGAAAGTGAGGTTGTTTCATTTATGTAATCTCTGAGAACATATACTTTCCTATCTATGGCATGTCTTCCAATTTCTGATGTTGGGAGGTAAGTTTGTTGGCATCTTTGCAGACAAACATGTACAAGTGTCTAGCTAAAAGAGCTCCTCTTAATTCCACCACAATTGGTTTGTAGAGAGCCATGTGATGTGATATATATATATATACACATACAGATACGTGTGTGTGTATGTGTGTATATATATATATGTGTGTGTGTGTGTGTGTGTATATATACACACACACAAATAAATAAAACTTATACATAAGTTATTTTTCTGGCCTTCTCTACACAGATGGAAGGTCACCCTTAATATTTCTCATTTATCTTGTACAGCAACAAAAACTAATTTTAGTTCCTATTGGTGGCACATATTCACAGATACTCTGGACTTTGGAGCCTTTTATTATTAGAATCCTGGAAGCTAATTAAATTGGAAGTATGGGTAGGAGGAAGAAGGGGGACAAATAGAACCAATCAAGCAGTACTCCCCAACTGTAATAAAGGTTCATTTTTTACACAAATGGTTCATAGGGCTGCCTTAAAACCTTTCAGAATTGGGGCATAAATCAATAAAATATAAAAAAGGCAAAGATTTGAAAGCCTCAAGATAGGATGATCTCTATGAGGTCATTTAAATGCTGTTCAGGGAAGAAGGAATTATAGGGGCTATCCAGAGTTAAGAAGCAAGAGGAATAATAAGCTCTGGAAAGAACACTAAATATTAAGATTGCTGAACAATAGGTTGGCTAAATATCAAAAGTTCTATTTAGAGGCAGGACAACAAAACAATCCTGCACAGTTGCAAACATGCCCCATAACAATTAATTAATTGACAATATCAATTAATTCCAGGAAGACAAAAAATCCTGTCCTTTATCACAGGACATTGTTCTGCTCATCAAGGAAAGGTCTAGTTCTAAAAAGCTGAATAATCTAAAGCTCTTTAGCTATAAGGAATTTAAAATCACCGAAAGAAAGAAGGAAGAAAGATACTTACCAGACTATCTAGTCCTCCTCCCAAGAGATCCACTGCTCCCATCTGCATGGAGGACACCTGTGGCACATTGACTGGGGGACCGAGGTCAAGGTTTAAAAGGTCTCCTAGAAGGTCACCTTGAGAGGGGATGACCTGAGGCTGTTCCAGGTTCGTGGCAGTGGTGGTGCCAACAGGGCTGTCACCTGCATCAGTGCTGCAGTGACACACACAAGGAGGGAGAAAGGAAAAGTCAGTTTTATCCAGGACATAATAACAAGGCGTAAGTGACTATCAGATCTTTAAGACACAGGAGGAGAGGGGCGTCTGGGCGGCTCAGTGGGTTAAAGCCTCTGCCTTCAGCTCAGGTCATGATCTCAGGGTCCTGGGATCAAGCCCCGTGTTGGGATCTTTGCTCAGTGGGGAGCCTGCTTCCCTTCCTCTCTCTCTCTGCCTGCCTCTCTGCCTACTTGTGATCTCTGTCTCTCTAATAAATAAATAAATAAAATCTTAAAAAAGACACAGGAGAGAAAACAAAAACAAAAAATAAAACTTACATATCTTTTTAGCAGTATTATTTTTTAAAAGATTTTATTTTTAAATAATCTCTATACCCAATGTGGGGCTCAAACTCACAACACTGAAATGAAGAGTTGTATGCTCTACCAACTGAGCCAGCCAGGCCCCTCAAAAAAATTATTTCATAATCATCTGCTGATGAACAGGAAGAGATGACAGCAATTCTTATTTTTATCAAAATATGGATGTTAAAATGAAAATAAATGTATACTATATAGCCTCAGCAGTCAATTTTAACTGAGCACCTGAACTATGATGGAGCACCCTAATAAGAACCTTAGGGCCATATTTTTTAAAAAGGAAATGTATTTCCTGTCCTCAAATAACTTAAACAACAACAAAAAGCAGCATTTACAAAATGACTGCAAAGCACATTCACCATGTAATACAATAGCAGAAATGAGTACTATAGGAGTGTCTGCATACTGAACAGGATATAGCTGAGAAACAGAACAAGTCAGGTAGAGCTGATTCTAAAAGCTTCTGAGACTGGTTTTATGACCAGATTTTGAAGAACAGCACAGCTATGAGGAAATAACAGGGAGAGACTTTCCCTAAAGGAACGGATGGTTTGTGCCAAGGCACAGAAATGAACAACATGACATCAGGGGTGGTGAAAAATTTATATCGGCAGGAATAGAAACTGGGATTAAGATTTTGGGAAAGAGAAGATGATGGGCGCCTGGGTGGGTCAGTTGTTAAGCATCTGCCTTCAGCTCAGGTCATGATCCCAGGGTCCTGGGATTGAGCCCTGCATTGAGCTCCCTGCTCAGCGGGAAGCCTGCTTCTTCCTCTCCCACTGCCCCTCCCTGTGTTCCCTCTCTCGCTGTGTCTCTATCAAATAAATAAAATCTTTGAAAAGAGAAGATGCGAGAGAGAAAACTGAAAACTAGCCTGGGAAGTTAATTTTTATGATAGGCAATGCAGAATCACTTTGATTTGTTGAACCAAGAACTAAAAATAACATTACAAAAACATTACTCTAGCAGCTGTGTGTCAAATGGACTGAAGTTCGAAGAATGAGTATGGAGATCGGCAAAGAGTAAGCTAAACTGCTACTGCCACCGCACATAAAAAGTGGTGAGTTCCAAGAGATAACAGATGTTGTAGGGTCAACTGGGCAGCTGCGTGAGGAAAAAAATGAGCCTTGGCTCTTGTACCTCACAAAATAAAAATTAAAGACACAAAGCCAACGTAAGTGTGAAGGGAAAAACCTAGGAGAGTACCTTGATGGCCTTGGAGAAGACAAAAGTTTCTACAGAAAACACTAGGTATTAAAGGAAAAAAATGATTATCCGGACTTCACCGAAACTGAGAGCATCGTTCAATTATTATATAAAGAATTCCTACAATGAAAAAGAGAACCCATTAAAAAATAAGGAGAAGATCTGGCATGTCACAAAATGGGATCTACTAGCAGTATATATACCTGAAGAGGGACTTAAGCCGTCTCTACTCAACAGGAAAATGCAAATGAAAACTAGAGCAAGACCCCATCACGTATTGCCAGGATGGCAAAAATGGACAGGACTGACAACCCCAAGTGCCCACCAGCATGTGGATCACCTAGAACTCATAGACTGCTGGACGTGCACACTGGTACAATCTCTTGGGAAAACTGGCAGCGTCTCCTATAGCTACATATACATCTATTCTGTGATCCAGCAATTCCATTCCTAGTTGTATACACAAGAGAAGTAAGTATGTAAGTCTAAGACATACACAAGAATATTCATAGCAGCTTTATCCGTAAGAGCCCCAAACTGAAAGCAATGCAAAGGTACATCAACAGAAGACAGAAGTAAATTGTGGTATAGTCAGGCAATGGAATACTATACACCAATAAAAAGAAACAGAATTGATTTATATTGTGTTCAAGAAGCAAAACTATAGTGACAGAAGTCAAAACAATGGGGGCGCCTGGATGCTCAGTGGGTTAAGCCTCTGCCCTCAGCTCAGGTCATGGTCTCAGGGTCCTGGGATCAAGTCCTGCACCAGGCTCTCTGCTCAGCGGGGAGCCTGCTTCCCTGCCTACTTGTGATATCTCTCTCTCTCTGTCAAATAAATAAATAAAATCTTTAAACAAATAAATAAAAGAGGTCAAAACAATGGTTATCTTTGGAGAGTGGGTATTAACAGCAAAGGGGCATGAAGAATCTTCTAGGGTGCTGCAAATATTTGATCAATGCAGTTATGATTGTGTATATATGGAAAAACCTACTGAGCTATACACTAAAGGTTAGTGCACTATTAAGATTATTATAAATGATATATCAATTTAAAAAGTGGAGGGAAGGTAGAGCGGAAAATCCTACAAAGAAAATTCAACATTCAGATGGTTTCACTGTGAATTCTTCCAAACATTTAAGAACAAAGTAAAACCAATCTTAGATAATAATTTTAAAAGAGAAGAGAGAATGACAATTAAGAAAATCCCATGGTAAACTTCCGGGAAATAACTGCATAATTGTCACCAAAGCAATATTTTTAAAAGGTGAGGTTTTGCTAAAGTAGACAACTATTTACCATCTCATCCCCTGCCCAGAGTAGCTGACAAGTTTTAGTGAGAGCCAACTAAAAACCACCTTTTCTTTTCCCAAGTGATTTTAAAATATTTAGTTAAGTAAGCATTTTTAGATCTCTAGAAGAGGCAGAATAAAGTTTTACAGTGTAACTGTATTTCATGTCAGAGGCACAGCACTTTTTTTTTTTTTTTTTTAAGATTTTATTTATTGGGACGCCTGGGTGGCTCAGTTGGTTGAGCAGCTGCCTTCGGCTCAGGTCATGATCCCAGCGTCCTGGGATTGAGTCCCGCATCGGGCTCCTTGCTCATCAGGGAGCCTGCTTCTCCCTCTGCCTCTGCCTGCCATTCTGTCTGCCTGTGCTTGCTCTCCCTCTCTCTCTCTGACAAATAAATAAATAAAATCTTAAAAAAAAAAAAAAAAAAAAAGATTTTATTTATTTATCTGACAGAGAGAGACACAGCCAGAGAGGGAACACAAGCAGGGGGAATGGGAGAGGGAGAAGCAGGCTTCCCACAGAGCAGGGAGCCCGATTCGGGGCTCCATCCCAGGACCCTGGGGTCATGACCTGAGCCCAAGGCAGACACTTAAAGACTGAGCGCCCAGGTGCCCTGGCATAGCACTTCTTAACTGAATGCTGCAGAACAGAGGTAGGTATTGTCAGTACTATTATGGATACACCATTTGCATCATCCTATTTATTTCAAAAGGGATTTTTATGCATTTGTGTTTCCCTTAAAAAGACAATACAAGTACATGGGGTGCCTGGGTGGCTTAGTGGGTTAAAGCCTCTGCCTTCGGCTCAGGTCATGATCTCAGGGTCCTGGGATCAAGCCCTGCAAGGCAGGGCTCTCTGCTCAGCAGGGAGCCTGCTCTCCCCCCCACTTTTTTTTTTTTTTAAGAATTTTTTTTTTAAAAGATTTTATTTATTTATTTATTCAACAGAGAGAGATCACAAGCAGTCAGAGAGGCAGGCAGAGAGAGAGGAGGAAGCAGGCTCCCCGCTGAGCAGAGAGCCCAATGCGCGGCTCGATCCCAGGACCCTGACATCACGACCCGAGCCAAAGGCAGCGGCCCAACCCACCGAGCCACCCAGGTGCCCCTCCCCCCCACTTTTTTTTAAAGATTTATTTATTTATTTGGCAGAGAGAGATCACAAGTAGGCAGAGAGGCAGGCAGAGAGAGAGGAGGAAGCAGGCTCCCTGCTGAGCAGAGAGCCCGATGCGGGGCTCGATCCCAGGACCCTGGGATCATGACCTGAGCCGAAGGCAGAGGCTTTAACCCACTGAGCCACCCAGGCGCCCTCCCTGCCCCGCCATTTGCCTGCCTCTCTGCCTACTTGTGATCTCTGTCAAATAAATAAATAAAATCTTAAAAAAAAAAAAAAAAACAGACAATACAAGTACAAATGCACACACACACAAAGAGTATCTAAAAAGGAACCACATAAGGAACTATGAAGGTAACAAATTATAAAAAGACTATTTTTTTTTAAAGATTTTATTTATTTATTTGACAGACAGAGATCACAAGTAGGCAGAGAAGCAGGAGGAGAGAGAGGAGGAAGCAGGCTCCCCACTGAGCAGAGAGCCCGACCCGGTGCTCGATCCCAGGACCCTGGGATCATGACCCGAGCCGAAAGCAGAGGCTTTAACCCACTGAGCCACCCAGGCGTCCCTATAAAAAGACTATTAATCAGATAAAGACCTTATGTAAGAGACTGTTTCTTTTTAGTTTAAATACTGGTCCTTTTCTTGTGTTCTAGAATGGGCTGTTTTTATTTGTTGATTTCGTTAGCTTCCCCCCTCTGAGGATCAAAAGTTATCATAAGAAAGGTAATATAAATGGCCTATAAATATGGTTACAGAGGCAAGTTAAAAAGAAAATCGGTACTCGGTGCCTGGGTGGCTCAGTGGGTTAAAGCCTCTGCCTTCAGCTCAGGTCATGATTCCACGGTCCTGGGATCAAGACCCACATCGGGCTCTCTGATCAACACGGAGACTGCTTCCTCCTTTCTCTCTGCCTGCCTCTCTGCCTACTTGTGATCTCTGTCTGTCAAATAAATAAATAAAATCTTTAAAAAAGAAAAAAAAAGGAAAGAACGAAAATCGGTACTTATTACCCAAACTTAAGAGACTGGGAGATGATGTACTTAGAAGTCAAATGTCACATCTAGAAGGTCAAATATGCTTGTCTATAGGAGAAACACCCTACCGTTACAAGGCCTAATCCTTATGAAGCCACAACTTCCTCTGGGTGAAAATCACAGCAAATGCCCTAAAACCAGAGAGTCAACTCAAGTGAAGACCAATGAATATCAATAAACATTTGCTTGGACATTTTCCTTTCCAGCCTGTCTATTTACTTATTTATGATTTTATTTATTTGTCAGAGAGAGAGAGAGAGAGCACAGCGGGGGAGGAGCAAAGGGAGAGGGAGAAGCAGGCTCCCCGCTAAGCAGGGAGCCCAATGAGGTCCTTGATCCCAGGACCCTGGGATCATGACCTGAGCCAAAGGCAGATGCTTAACCAACTGAGCCATTCAGGCATCCCATGTCCTTTCCTTTTTATTTTATTTTAAGATTTTTTATTTATTTACTTTACAGAAAGAGACACAGTGAGAGAGGGAACACAAACGGGGGAGTGGGAGAGGGCTTCCCACGGAGCAGGGAGCCCAATGTAGAACTCGAACCCAGGATCCTGAGACCATGACCGAGCTGAAGGTAGATGCTTAACAACTAGGCCACCCAGGTGCCCCTGTCCTCTCCTTTTTAAATATGTCCTTTCTCTTTTTTTAATGAGTCTGACTAAAGATTTAGCAATTTTATTGATCTGTTCAAAGAACCAGCTCCTGGTTTCCTTAATCTGTTCTATTATTTTTTTGGTCTCTATTTATTTCTACTCTAATCTTTACTATTTCCTTCCTTCTACCAGCTTTGTGCTTTGTTCTTTCTCTAGTTCCTTTAGGTATAAGATAAGGTTGCGATTTTACTTGCTTCCTGAGTTGGCCCCAGGAAGGTACTGTTGTAATCTTCCCTCTTAGAACAGCACTGCTGCATCCCAATTCCGTCTAAATGCTCTAATCAGAAAACACAGGGTGACTGAATGGATAAAAAAGCAAGAGCCACCTATATGCTGCCCACAAGAGACTCACTTCAGACCTAAAGACACATGCAGACTGAAAATGAAGGGATGGAAACACATTAACCATGCAAATGGAAGTAAAAAGACAGGGTAGTAATACTTACACTGGACAAAACAGACCTTAAAACAAAGACTGTAAGGAGACAAAGATGGACACCACCTCATGAAGGAAACAATCTAACAAGAGAATACAACAATTATAAATATTAATGCACCCAACATGGGAGCACCTAAATACAAACTAATAATAGACATTACGGAGGAAATTGACAGTAGTTCAATAATAGCAGGGGACAGCAACCTATTTACATCAGTGGATATATCATCCGCACAGAAAACCAATAAGGAAGCAGCGGCTTTGAATGACACATAGGACCAGATGTTTTTTTAACAGATATATTCAGAACATTCCATCCAAAAACAGAATACACATTTTTGTGTGTATTCCAAGTGCACATGGAATATTCTCCAAAATAGATCACATCTTAGGTCACAAAACAAGTCTCATAAATTCAAAAAGTCTGAAATCATATAATGCATATGACCACATGATGACCACATGACCACAATGATATAAAACTAGAAATCAACCACAAGAAAAATTCTGAGAGAAGAACATAAATACATGGGGGCTGAACAAAATGCTCCTAAACAATGAATGAGTCAACCACGAAATCAAAGAAATAAAAAAATACATGAAGACAAATGAAAATGAAAACATAACTGTCCAAAGTCTTTGGGATGCAGCAAAAGGTATTCTAAGAAGGAAGGTAAAAGCAATATAGGCTTACCTCAAAGAGCAAGAAAAATCTCACACCTAATCTTAATCCTAAATCTTAAATCTTAAATCTCACACCTTAAAGAGATTAAAAAAAGAACAAAGCCCAAAGCCAAGAGAAGGAAGGAATCTAGGTGGTTTTTATAAAACAATCCTGCAAATATTATTTCATTTTTAGCTTTACAGCACAAAAGGCCTATCTGCTAATGTTATCCATAAGCTTCAACCAAAGTTACACTAAAGGTAGGGGCACCCGGATGGCTTGGTCGGTTAAGGTGGTAACTTCAACTCAGGTCATGATCTCAGGGTCCTGGAATCCAGCTCCATGTTGGGCTCCTTGCTCAGCAAGGAGTCTGCTTCTCCCTTTGCTATCCCTTCCTGCTGCCCCTGCCACTTATGCTCTCTCTCTCAAATAAATAAATAAAATCTTAAAAAAGAAAGAAAGAAAGAAAGAAAGAAAGAAAGAAAGAAAGAAAGAAAGAAGAAAAGAAGGAAGGAAGGAAGGAAGGAAGAAAAGAAGGAAGGAAGGAAGGAAGGAAGGAAGGAAGGAAGGAAGGAAGGAAGAAAGAAAGAAAGAAAGAAAGAAAGAAAGAAAGAAAGAAAGAAAGAAAGAAAGAAAAGCTGAGGGTACATAAAAGATTTCTTCTCAATTTTCAGCCCTGACAAGATCTCTACCCTCAGCTACAGATTTAAGCAACTCTCAACTTTATCAGTTTAGAAGGTCTTCACCATTTTCTAAAGCCATTATCTTATCTACTCCCACATTAGAACACAGAGGGCCTTTCACCTATTATGTTTGTGGTCACTGCTATTCAGATGGAGCCCCTAGGGCAGTACAGCAGGTTTGTAAAATGCACAGCAAGTTCTTTCCTAGACTATAAAAGCATGAGGAACGCCAACTCTGTCTAGAGAGTTACTTCTCACTCAAAACCTAGTTCCGGGCGCCTGGGTGGCTCAGTGGGTTAAGCCTCTGCCTTAACCCCGTCGGTTAAGTCTCAGATCATGATCTCAGGGTCCTGGGATCAAGCCCCACATCGGGCTCTCTGCTCAGCAGGGAGCCTGCTTCCCCTTCTCTCTGCCTGCCTCTTTGCCTACTTGTGATCTCTGTCAGATAAATCTTTAAAAACAAAACAAAACAAAAAACCCCACCTAGTTCACATGCTTACCTCCCGTGATGTATTGGCAAGTGTTTGCGATGGATTCCATGACTTCCTTCCACAAAAGCATTGGGAGGCTTATGGTACACGGAAGCCAAAGATCCAATATGGCAGATCAGCTCATCCAGCAGAGTTGGCTCGATAAGATCTGTCTCCTCAGAGATTAGTGGCTTCTCAGACAAGACTACTTCTTTGGCTGTGACAGGGTCCGTTGAGAGTAGGCGCCAATAAATATAGCCCCGGTCTCGAAGGTCAGGATTATCAGAATCCTAATGAAAGGTAAGGGCAAGAAGGTTTAAATGGAACTTTCCTCCATACAGAAACCCATCCTGCTTGACTTTTTATCAAGGCAATGCTTATAAAGAGTTGGTTGTTCGGATATTTAAACTCAGGTGCCTAGGTGGCTCAGTCAGTTAAGCATCTGCCTTCGGTTTAGGTCATGATCCCAGAGACCCAGGATCCAGCTCCCTGGATTAGCTCCCTGCTCAGCTGGGAAGCCTGCTTCTCTCCCTTCTCCTCTGCACCTCCCACCCCATTTGAGCTCTCTCTCACTCTCAAATACATAAAACCTTAAAAAAAATATTTAAACTCAACTTTGTTTTAACACAGTCATAATTCTATAATCTCTAATGCTTCAAAGAATTTAAATATAAATTGAGATGGGTTAATCCTAAAACCGAAATTCAAGGGAAGTTGGGAAAAGGAAAATAGAAGTTTAATCTGGTAAAAATTAATTCCTTGAGAAGGCCTTGGAACATAAAAATAACGTTTTTTAACTGCTATAAATATTAGCAGGATTACTCATGAAATACACCTCACAAATATTTCACCTGTACCTTCTTTCCTCATTCAAGGATTTACTAAGTATCTCCTGTAGTCGAGACACTAGGCTTTGGAAGTAAAGGACGACAACACACAGTGCCTGCCTTTGACACGCTCCGAGTACTAATTATTACAATACAGAATGGGAAGTACTATTCTCTAAACCAATAAAAAATTGTCAAAGACAGCATGGAACTGAGTGCTTCCCAAAGGAGTGACATTTTGTGGGGGGAGGAGGGAAAGAAGGAGAAGGAGAGAATTTTTTTTTTTTTTTAAGATTTTATTATTCGAGAGAGAGCACAAGCAAGAGGAGGGGTAAAGGGTGAGGAACAAGCAGACTTCATGCTGAGTGAGGAGCCAGACATGGGGCTTAATCCCAGAACCCTGAGATCATGACCCCAGCGAAGTCAGACACTTAACTGACGGAGCCACCCAGGCATCTCCACAAAGGGGTGACATCTTAATCTGTTTTTTTTCTGTAGTAGTTTTAAAATAATTTTATACATACTCATGGCTAAGAAAAAAAAAATTATCAATGCCACATCACAATTAGAAATTTGTTATGTAAAAATAAGTCTCTGAGGCTCCTGGCTGGCTCAGTTGGTAGAGTTAACAACTTTTGTTCTGGGGGTCATGAGTTCAAGCCCTACACTGGGTGGAGAGATTACTTAAACATAAAATCTTTATGGGCGCCTGGGTGGCTCAGTGGGTTAAGCCTCTGCTTTCGGCTCATGTCATGATCCAGGATCCTGGGATCAAGCCCTGCATCAGGCTCTGCTCAGCAGGGAGGCTGCTTCACCCCCTCTCTCTGCCTATCTCTCGGCCTACTTGTGATCTCTCTCTGTCAAATTAAAAAATAGAATCTTTAAAAAAATTTTAAAAAACTTTAACAAACAGGGGCTCCTGGGTGGCTCAGTTGGTTAAACATCTGCCTTCAGCTCTGGTCATGATCCCAGAGTCTTGGGATTGAACCCCACATTGGGCTCTCTGCTCAGTGGGGAAGACTGCTTTTTCCTTTCCCTCTGCCCCTCTCCCTGGCTCAAGCTCTCCCGCTCTCTATCCTACTCTGTCAAATAAACAAAATATTTTTTAAAATACATAAAAAATTAAAATAAATAAAAATTTTAAGTCTTCCCAAACTCCCAACCCTTCCCCACTTTAACGTTCCAGTGTGGTATGTATCCTTCCAGAAAGCTCCTCAGCATACATATATTCATTTTATACAAAACTAGTTTCACATTATATTTACTGCGCTGCAAGGTGCTTTCCACATTAGCACATACACCTGCAATTTTCCCTATATATACAGCAATGCATTATCACTAAGGCCTTTTAATGGACATTTAGATTCCTGCCTCTTTCTCCCTCCCTCCTGCCATTCATTCAATCATTCATTCATTCATGTGATCATTACAGAGTGGAAATAAATATCCTGGTATCTACCTCTCAGAGTATGTGTATACGGTGGCATGTATGCCCATGCTGTTCCACTGCCACAATAGTAAGTCCCTGTTGCAGTTATCTGTATTTAAAACACTACAAAAATATTTTCTTCAAAATTGGGCCAATCTGAGTGCTTCCATGTGAGTTGCTAAGTAAGCAGATGAACTGGTTTATGATTTAGCCATGTAAGGCACTTAGCATTCATCTTTTTTCTTTTTTTTTTTTTTAAAGATTTATTTATTTATTTATTTGTCAGAGAGAGAGAGAGGGAGAGAGAGCAAGCACAGGCAGACAGAATGGCAGGCAGAGGCAGAGGAAGAAGCAGGCTCCCTGATGAGCAAGGAGCCCGATGTGGGACTCGATCCCAGGACGCTGGGATCATGACCTGAGCCGAAGGCAGTTGCTCAACCAACTGAGCCACCCAGGCGTCCCTTAGCATTCATCTTAATACAAGCAGTGAACCCAATGGTTTTGACTACATGGTTTTACATGTTTTTTTTCAGTTGTATATTATTTAATTTGCATCCACAGTGGATTACTGGTTTAAAAAAAAAAAAGCATAAAGAATACCAAGATACGGCAAGTTAGTTAATAGAGTATCAAAACTGTAAACATAACTTAAGATAATCTTTATCACATACATAGGTAGCATCACTGGAACAGAAGTGCATATATATATATCATACATACACACCATATCAAAATGTTTGTAGTATTTGAAATGCCAGAGTGAAAAAAAGGAAACAGTGATAGTACCCAATTTAAATGATTTTGTTTTGTTTTTGAGGAGTCAGGTAATTCATTTATAAATAGCAGCCTGAAACCTCCTCAGATTTTCATTTGGAAACAAACTTTGAAGATTATAAAATATAAATAAACTGATTTTTTAATAGCGTAGAATACGAGTTTCTCAAAATAACAGGTCAGGAAAGCAATCCTACCCCAGCTTTTGTTGATACATAAATTAAAAGTTAAATCTTAATTTATATATTCAATCTCCAAAGCATACCATTTGAAATTCATAAACTAATTATGCTTTTTATTATATAATTAAAATGAATAATGTACCTCATTGATTGGGAAATTCAGTCTTCTGTCTTTACAAATTAGTAATACTGTTGAGGTATTAAACTTTAAAATACAATTTAATAATATATTGATTAAAATACTTTTTTACTTCAAATTATTTATTTCCTCCATTAAACACATACTTAACCAAATGGCAAAAAGAAAAAATTCCTGTGGGGATTTACAAAATTATGTACATCTATAAAAAAAAGTTTGAGGCCTTCTCCTCCCCCAACAAATTCAAAACACTGCAATAGGGCAAAATGCTGCGTACAGAATCATTGGATTAAAGGGTAAACAGACTGAGGGGTGCCTAGGTGGCTCAGTCAGTTAAGTCTGACTCTTTTTAATTTTTTAAAGACTTTATTTATTTATTTGAGAGAAATAGAGAGAGAGAGCAAGCACGAGTCGGGGGTGAGGGGAAAGGCAGAGTAAGAAGCAGACACTCCACTGGGCAGGAAGCCTGATAAAGGGCTGGATCCTAGGACCCCGAGGATCACGACCTGAACTGAAGGCAGACGCTTAACAGACTGAGCCACCCAGGCGTCCCCTGTTCAATCTGACTCTTGATTTTGGTTTAGGTCATGATCACAGGATCATGAGACTGAGTCTCATGTTGGGCTCTGTGCTGGGCATGGAGCCTGCTTGAGATTCTCTTTCTCCCTTTCCCTCTGGCCCCCTACCACATGCTCTCTCTCAAAAGAAATAAGTAAGAAATAAAGGACATACACATTGTAAATCTTAATAGACACAGACTTTAAAAATCAGGCCCAGTTAAGGACTTGGGACATGAAAATAGAAACTTTTTATGATTTTAGGGTGCCATAATGTATTTGGTGACTCAGAAAATTTGGTTTTAGATCTGTTTTTCTGCTAGCCCCAGAGTTCCTTGCCAGGATCTGGGGCAGGGAGAGGGGGAGTCCATTTCTAAACATCTGAGAGCTTCCAAAATAATTCTTCTCAGGCAAGCTCTAAAAGAACAATTCTTACACTGGACCGTGAGTCAGCATTAGCACACACCAGGAAAGGCCACTCAGTGGCAGATTCTAGGGCCACAGCACAGAGTTTCATTCATTATGTCAGGAGCAGGCCCAGGAACGGACACTTGCAACAAGCAGCACAGGTGATTTTGATGATGGTGGTTTTCTAGTTCACAGAGAGAGAAGTCTTCATCTTAATTTTTCTTTCATACACTCTACAGGGTAATTACTAAAGTCTGGACACTTCTGTGTATATTCTTTTTTTTTTTAAATTTATTTATTTGAGAGAGAGAGAGAGATCACAAGTAGGCAGGGAGGCAGGCAGAGAGAGAGGGGGAAGCAGGCTCCCTGCTGAGCAGAGAGCCCGATGCAGGGCTCGATCCCAGGACCCTGAGATCATGACCTGAGCCGAAGGCAGAGGCTTAAGCCACTGAGCCACCCAGGCGCCCCACTTCTGTGTATATTCTTAACTAACTCCTCTCTAACTACCAAAGCAAAGAAGACAAATCTTTAAAATGAAGTTTTGGATTCAAGGGTTCATTTTCTTTCCCCTAATAATATTTCTAATTATACCACCACTTTATTTAAAATTAGAAGCATAAATATTTCACATATACTTTACTGAATTCTCAGCACAGGTAAAAAATAGTATTAATTAACTCTACTGTAGAGATGGGAGAAGAGCAATATTAGAAAGAAATGTGCTCAGTCACGTCCTGAACCAGAGATGTGGCAGAAACAGAATCCCATCACCCAATTCAAATTAACACAACTTAGCGGATCACACTGCCCTCAATTTAAATTGGTACCAGCCCAAAGTACTAGGTTCAGCAGCTCTTCCTGCCCATGGGTCTTGTCCCTGTGCTTTAGTAAAACCACCCTTTTGCACCGGGGTGTGTGTGTGGGGTGTGTGTGTGTGTGTGTGTGTATTAGGTTATTATTCCACAAACTTGAGGGGGAAAAAAAAGAGACAAAACTTCCAGTGGAAATTATATATATGTACAATAATAATAATTACATATATATGCATAATATATAAACGTGCTTGTTATTCTTTGCTAACTCTTCAGATCTCATTAACTGGACAGAAAAGGCAGGGCTAGGGAAACTGCTTAGTAATTATTTATAACCAAGTATGAAATAATCATTCACAATGATCTTAAAACTACTAAGTTCACTTATATGTATGGGTAATGCACAAGAGTGCTTTAAGCAGGGAAAAGAAGGGAATGCGTAGTCTCAAAGTCATCCCTGACCTTCAGACTGGAGAAGCAGCACAGCACAGTAGAGAAGGGCAAAGATGCTGAAGCCAGGCTTCCAGGGTTTGAGTCCTAGCTCTGCCCCATACTAACAGGGCCCATGTCCTAGTTTCCTCATGTATAAAATAGGAATAATACCAGGGCGCCTGGGTGGCTCAGATGGTTAAGGTTCTGCTTCCAGCTCAGGTTGTGATCCCAGGCTCCTGGGACCAGAGCCCCATGTTGGGCTCCCTGCTAGGCAGGGAATCTGCTTTTCCCTCTCCCTCTGCCCCTCCCCCTGCTCACGGTCTCTCTATCGGTCTGTCGCAAATGAATAATTAAAAAAAAAAAAAAAAAAAGGAATACAACAGTAGCAACCCTTACGGAGATTAAGTTAATATGTAAAGTGCTTACTAGAATGCCTGGCACATAGTAAGCACAATACAAATGGTTATTATTAAAGATTCTACACTAGTCCTTGTACAAAAAGTCTATAATCAGGAATGTCTGATGGTTTACTTATACCCTGCCCTGTCCTAGAAAAGGACTTAGCAGGGGCGCCTGGGTGGCTCAGTGGGTTAAGACACTGCCTTCGGCTCAGGTCATGATCTCAGGGTCCTGGGATTGAGTCCTGCATCGGGCTCTCTGCTCAGCAGGGAGCCTGCTTCCCTTTCTCTCTCTGCCTGCCTCTCTGTCTACTTGTGATCTCTGTCAAATAAAAAAATAAAATCTTAAAAAAAAAAAAGAAAGAAAAGGACTTAGCAAAGCTTACAAAAATGCATCTAAGGCTAGAGAGCCTAAATCAAACTAAAAACAGAAAAATGCATGCCACAATGACCTACACATTTTCTACAGGAGATCCCTAAATTTGATTCTAAGGTTTCCAACTGATACAAACAAGAAACCTAGTCAGGTAAGCTATTCAGATGGGCAGTTAACTACATACCAATGCTGAGGAGAATCCAAAAGTGGTTAGGAGTTTGATGGGACCTCACAGAGAAAAAAACATATACATGGAATAACAAATAACTTTGACAACAGATCCAAAGAGGACAGTTTTTCGTGATAACCCCTAGGTGACAGTATCCATACAGTTTAATAAATGAAATTCTATTAGGGGCCAGGTAAAATGCAGTCTAGCTAGCCAGCCCTCTAATAATTTGGCTTGATTCAGTGGTGAATTTCGACTATCAGTAAGAATAGAATCCTTATATCCTTTAAGCAATCCTCCCCAAACACTTTATCTCAGCCAAGTTTTGACAAATACTGGGGGATGACAAGACTGAGGTTTGAACTCTTGAAAAGAATCCAAAATATAGCTCTCTGATGATGCCTTTTAAATACAGACCCATAAGACTTAAATAGGAGGGGCGCCTGGGTGGCTCAGTGGGTTAAAGCCTCTGCCTTCGGCTCAGGTCATGATCCCAGGGTCCTGGGATCGAGCCCCACATCGGGCTCTCTGTTCAGCGGAGAGCCTGCTTCCCTTCCTCTCTCTCTGCCTGCCTCTCTGCCTACTTGTGATCTCTGTCTGTCAAATAAATAAATAAAATCTTTAAAAAAAAAAAAAAAGACTTAAATAGGAGATGGAGATAGGGCTGAAAACTTGTGAATTACAAGGGGAACCTATCAAGGACAGTTGCTTGATTATAGGACTATCCCTACCTGCAGATGAGCAGAGAGAAAGGCCCAGATTCTCTTTTGAAACTTGTTTTAAATTCATCTTAACACTGATCCAAACGAATGGTCAAGGGTCTAAGACTAGGAAGTCTAGAATACTCCCTTCAACACAGGTAATATTAAATAACCACTGCCTTGATGGTTATAGAAACTGCTTTGCTTCAGGCAAAGGAAGATGCTTAAAAGGGAAGTTTAAAAAAAAAAAAAAAAACCACTTCAAAGAACTCTAACAAATACATTCTAAAAGATGTAAAATTAGTAACAGGAAAGATGACAAGTTAGAACTAGGCAAAGTATTGTGAAAGGATTTTAAATTCTGATAAAATACCACTATAAAGAGATGAATAAGAAAAATGATAAACTGAGTATCTGACTCAGATCTATATAGACACACACCTGAACTTCTGACAGCCTGCTACACCCAGCCTGTTCATAAATTCAATTAAGAACATAACTAAATTATGATGAATTGATGATTACTATTCTAGTTACATTAGATTAAAAAAAATATTTTGATCTCGGTGGATCTAAAACGATAACCTGATCTCTATGGCCGGCTGCCACATTCCTGAAATCAGAACTCATCCTAGGGAGGACCAAAAATATCCAATAATTAAGGAGGCAGCATAAGTACTTTAAAATTCTTTAAAGAGGGGCGCCTGGGTGGCTCAGTGGGTTAAGCCGCTGCCTTCGGCTCAGGTCATGATCTCGGAGTCCTGGGATCGAGCCCCACATCGGGCTCTCTGCTCAGCAGGGAGCCTGCTTCCTCCTCTCTCTCTGCCTGCCTCTCTGCCTGCTTGTGACCTCTCTGTCAAATAAATAAATAAAATCTTTAAAAAAAAAAAAAAATTCTTTAAAGAGACAGGCAATCAACTCTAGAAGGTAGAACAATACCTGAGACCTTCGTCAAGGCATTTACCAGCATGGTACTTTGATTTGAATCTAAAATTAAGTCCCCCAAAAGGAAAGAGAATCAAGTGAATCACCCAGTATCGTTGAGACTCAATGTCATTTTCACATAGTAGGTCCTTCATTGACAGTAAAAAAAATCTAAGTTCAATTTTCATTAACTATGATAAAAACTGGCAAAGCCATAGAACTAGCTATAATTCAGTGGTATAAGAGACACTGTTTTCATATTTTAACAGGATCTAAAGACTGCACCCTTTTCAATTAAAGCCTCTCCAAATGGGTCTTCTTAGAGTTTCCTAATTTCCGAAATATAAAACCAGACAATCAAACCCACGCTTTTTCTAGATTTCATACCTGTGTTGCCAAACTCAAGACTTGCTGTACCAGCTCCTGTGTTTCTGATGGTTTCTTGAGAAACAGCTTCACGATGGCAGTAAGCAGAGTGAGCTGCACCTAAGAGCGTGACATAATTTAACAGATAAAGTGAAAGGCATCTGCATTATTCTCTACCATCATTTCCAGAGTAGTGCTTACCATCTATGAATTACTATGGGGCTTCTGACAAAGCTGGAACTCAGCCATTATCAAAAACAGCAGGTCAAAGGTATTCATCAATTAAGAACTTGGTAGCCTCTTATCCCCAAATTGCACTTTTGGCATCAAAAATTGCTTGATTATTTATTAAATCCTTTATTATATGCTTCTGCCAAAAGATACAACTTAGGGAAAATTAAGGAATTATCTGTCATATTAGAACAAGAGCCAAAAAACAGTAAAATCATACCAGATCACGGCTAATTAAGAGTGGGTTGCTGAACCATACACAAAGCCACAGGCTTGTATGCATTCCTCATAGAGCCCATTAAAATTACTAAGGCGAGGGGCACCTTGGTGGCTCAGTGGGTTAAAGCCTCTGGCTTTGGCTCAGGTCATGATCCCAAGGTCCTGGGATAGAGCCCCGCATTGGGCTCTCTGCTCAGCAGGGAGCCTGCTTCCCCCTCTCTCTCTGCCTGCCTCTCTGCCTACTTGTGATCTCTGTCTGTCAAATAAATAAAATCTTTTAAAAAAAAATTACTAAGGCGAATTATATACATGACCTTCAAAGTGCAGTGTGAGTGCAAATGCCAGGGGAAAAGGGTTTTATAATTTATCTGCTTCTCCAGGCCTATGGCTCTGAGGTCGCCTCTCCATTTTGGTAGAGGACAGACAAAAGATGGGCGGGAGGTCTTACCACCCACAGAGAATCTTTCCAAACTGCACATGCTAGTCCTTACCCCAGCCCTAGGTGAGAACACCTGCTAACCATTAGGAACAGGAATAGGTCATCATTTACTGGTAAGAGAAAATTAAAAAGTGGTAACTACTGCTCTCAGCCAGTAGTTATTAGAGCATGGTTTTGGACCACTGGCAGCAGCAGCACCCTGAACCCAGTAAGAAATGAAAATGCTTAAGCCCATTTCAGACCCAACGAGTCAGAAACACTAAGGAGGGGGCCCAGAAACCTGTGTTTTAACAAACTCTCTAGGTTCATTCAAGTTTGAGAACCACTGGTCTAAGGCAGATTTGTCCCACCAGAAATTAGCACAAATGAAAAGGCCCCTTTGGGGAGAAAATGTACATACTATATATACACATAAATTCTCTCTCTCTCTCTCTCTCTCTCTCTCTCACACACACACACACACACACACACACACACACACACAGAGTAAAGTGCATAACCTTTACTTTCCCTGAAATCTTCCCCAAAAGATCACACATAGGACACAGATGAGAACTTACCTGGGTACTCTCGTCATGAAAACCCTCCAGGAAGCTCTCTAGTAACTCATCTGCATTGTCAATTCTCTCAGCATATTCTCCTACAATCCAAATCATAGCTGCTCGGGCGTCTGGTTCATCCAGCGAGTCTAAATTCTCACACAGAGTGGCAATGATACTTTCATACCTGGTTTAACAAAATGGACTAGGGTTACACTAAGCACAATGGAGAACTGTATTTAACAATGAGAGCTAAAAACAAAACCACCAACAACGCACCGTAAACCAAACCACCAAACTATAAAGACTTTTGGTCAAGAGAATGCACAAGCTTTAAGCCAGAAGATTGTCTTAAGTTTCCCTTCAATTATGTTTTCATAACTGACCATAAACTGTTATAAAAGCTCATCAGATACTCTTTTCACAAGGAAAAATTAACCTGTGGTATAAGATAATACCACTAACTTAAAATTTCTAACAATCTTTCTTATACCTAGATCAGAGAATTTTCCTATGTATTATCCCACTTTGCCTTCATGGTAAAGGAACAGAAATTCTGCTATACTTTAAGGAAAATGGAGTTAGACAACAGCAGCATCCAGACTAGAAACAGTAATTTCCTCTACTAATCTACTAACTCTGCTTTTTATGGAGATTTAATGTTCTTTCCTCCCAACGCACCCATACTAAGGACTTGTTCCTCCAAAGAAACAAATAATTCAAATATTTATTTTTATTTGCACAGGTCTATAGTGCTTTCATTTGCCACGTTGAATCCATCTCCTTGGCTAGGTATCCCCACCCAGGGGATACCTGGGTGGTGCGGTTGGTTGAGTGCCTGACTCGGGGTTTCAGCTCAGGTCATGATCTTCGGGTCTTAGGATCAAACCCCACATCGGGCTCTGTGCTAAGAGTTTTCTCCCCCTGCCCTCCCCCCTCACTTGCTCGCTCTCTCAAAAATAAATAAATCTTTAAAAAACTGACAAAAAGTAATAAATGGGATGTAGACCACTGAATAGTACATTTAATTGTTTGCCCAACTTCCACTAATTAAACCATGTTCTTGATTGATAGCACTTTCTTAAACTGTCATAACCCCTCATTAATAGAAACCAGAAATGGACACATTTCTCCACTAACCACAATGAAATATACATCTCCACTCTTAATCTTTCTAAACTTAGAAATCCAACTCTCCTCTTTTCTGGGAGAGTGGTAATATGGTCTTTTTCCCAAAAATACCACTTCTAAAATTTTTAAAAATGTGTATGTAATGCTAAATAAACCACTACCTTGCTAAATAAAATCTCTTCTGAGTCCACCGACGAAGTTAACTTATTGCAAGCTGCTTCATTTAACACTATCTTTAAAGACTAATCAGAATCTTCAGCAAAATACCTCTATGATTATATGGCAAAATGAGATTTAGGATGCTTACAAGACCTGCTCTTATTTCGCCCTTTCAGGTCCTTTAATCACTTGCCTTCAAAATCAAACCTAATTAAGTATTTTTGCTTCATCGACTAAGAGGGCTCGATGTTAAATATTTATGGAGTGCAACCGTAGATTTTGCACACCTTTATGGGAACAGCTATAATACTGCAGAAAAAGAGACTCTGATAATTCGTAACATGTTCTATAACTTTCTACAAAGTAGTAGGTAACATGCAAAGTAAACAGTGCAACTGTCACCCTCCTGGCTTTTACAACCATGTGGCTATTTATCATTCAAACTGAAGCATTTATTTCTGAGAGTGAAAAGAAGCACAAATATTAATTATGCCCGGTAATAGGCATAAACTGAAATATGCCTGGAAAATCTGTAATACGTGGGCTTTCTATTTAATAGTAACGTCACCAAAAAAGAATCTGGTCATCTTCAGTATATGCCAGCTAACAGTCACTCAGCTTTGAGTCCTCTCAAAGTAATAAAACAGGATGAAAAATCAGGTTTTGATCCCTGTGCTAACCACCTGATATATATTTTTAATATTAAAAAAACTTTAGTGTTTTTAATTATGTTTAATTTAAAAAGTATTTTTCATAATAAAGTATCCTATTTTAATAGGATTTTTAATAAAGTATCCTATTACGACCAGTTATTTTACAAAGAATAATTCTTACCTAGCCAATTTCAAAGTGCCTTACTTAAACATTTCCTAAATGATCTGAGGAAGAAGGTAGAAGTATTTGGACATACTTGTTGGGGTATTTGCGAAAGATGTCCCTGATGACGACAATTGCCTCTTGGACCACATAATTTACTTTGGTCTGGATGAGATCAAGCAATGTGCTCACACAACGCTCTGCAGATTGCTACAAAGAAGAACATAATAAATGACAAGTCAGATGGTCTCCCAATAATGCAACTTCAACATAAAAATAACTTTGATATGGTCTGGATGAGATCAAGCAATGTGCCCACACAACGCTCTGCAGATTAAATGACAAGTCAGATGGTCTCTTCAATAACGAAACTTCAACATAAAAATAACTTTGAAACATACAAGTGCACCAACTAAACTAAACTAAAAGATCAGGCACTTAATTTGACCAAGCTATACTAGAGGCTAGGCTATTTGATGGAGATACGCAGAAGTTCCAGATATAGCCCAAATTTTATTCATTGCAACACATACTGACAAATAAGTTGATTCAAAATAATCATCTTGGGGACGCCTGGGTGGCTCAGTTGGTTAAGCAGCTGCCTTCGGCTCAGGTCATGATCCCAGCGTCCTGGGATCGAGTCCCACATCGGGCTCCTTGCTTGGCAGCGAGCCTGCTTCTCCCTCTGCCTCTGCCTGCCACTCTGTCTGCCTGTGCTCACTCTCGCTTCTCTCTCTATGACAAATAAATAAATAAAATCTTTAAAAAAAAAAAAAATAATCATCTTGAATAGCCACAGAGAACAGAAATGAGAAGAAAGAATGAGTCAAGGTAGGAGGAAAGAAGAATGAAAGAATAAGCCAAAGTAGATCTTTTTCTGGAGTTCATAGGTAAATGGAGACCGCAGACGGCATCTTTAAATGTCTTGAAGTGAAACTGCCAAATTGCCTATGTGCATACAAGTATATTTTCCAGGGAAAATATATTCCATAGCTTTCATTATATTTTCAAAGTTATCTGTGACTCAAAAAACTAAGGAAAATTTGCCATCTTCTGAACTATAAAACTGAAAGTCTACAGCCTTAAACTCCAATTTTCCCCAGCCTATACTTTATCTATAAAATTTAATCTATTCATCCTTTATTAATGAAGGGACTTGGGAGAATACAAGTGATAAAGCTGACGTACTGAAACTGTAAGTCACAGCTTTTAAAAGGATAAGGATTTCAGTCAAGAGATCCTAAAAAATCAAGGACTGATTTATCATATATCACAATGTACTATGATAGGTCACTCTATTACCTCCCTCCTGATAAGATTCAACAGAAAGTACATAGCATCGCCTAAGACTGAAGATGATCATTACCAAATCTCTAGATTTAATTATCTACAGGGGATGGCAGAATGAGAAAAAAACAGTATCACTAAAATACAACCAGCCAAATCCAGACCCCAGGAAACTGTACAAGCCTAATGACGTAGTCCCTTTAATAAATGGCACCAAAAGTAAGTTAGTTATGACTTAAGAGACATTAACTAAATGCGACGTGTGGATCTTCTTTAGATTTTTATTTGAACAAACAAACTATTAAAAAGACACTGAAACACAACTAGGGAAAACTGAACATGGGCAGGGTCTCCAATGAGATTAAGAATTATTCTTAGTTATTGGGTACCGTAATGGTATTGTGACGATATATTTTTTTAGGGACCTTCCTATTAGATACACACACTGGACTACTCTAGTAAGATCCTATCTGGGATCTGCATTAAAATTCAATAGCACTCCACTCCCTGAAGGGGAGAGAGAAGATAAAAGCAGCAACATGTTGATATTTGTTCAAAATGGATGATGTATACATGAGAGCTCATTATCAACTCTACTTTAGTGGATGCCTGAAAACTATGATAATAAAATCTTTTAAAGGTACTAAGTTAAATCACTCCAAGCAATTAAATGAAAACAAAATTGCATCTTAAGGTTATTCATATGATAACTCTGTTGCACCATGAAATGATTCTGCCATCTTTATGTATTTTTTCCACTTTTGGATTCTATTTTATTCATTTTTAGCTAGTTTTTCCTGTGCAGTTACTGCAATAGCAAAATAACTGGAAAAATTTAAACATATAAATTATATGTCAATATAAAAAAACATATCAATTATAAAGTAAATAGGATAACATCTTTAAGATTTAAATTATCATAAATTAAATAATACAGATACAGTGGCTAACACAGGGCTTGATATAAAGCTCACATTTCATAAGCCCTTCCTATCATTATTGTAATAAAGACAAAAGGCCATTTCCTATGATGCATCAATATTTAGAAAGTATTTAAGTCTGGGACAGTAATTTTCGAGGAAATTGTCATCTCAACCATACTGCTTTTGGGTTAAAGAAAAAAAAAAGCCTACCATTATTACAGCAGTATGGCAGAGGGGCAAGAGTAAACATCCAATCACTATTCAGACAAAAAAGTCTGGAAACAGAGAAAGGTATATGCACTTATAAAACTTAGTATGAAACAACAACAGTGAGGAAAGGATGATTTGTTCGGATGTTTGATCCTCACCCTCATATTTTTCACCAAAATTCTTTCTAATTTTTTTAATTATTAAAAATATCTTTAAGAGTAAAAAACCAGACTCTTTGCCATAAAAATAGATAATACTGGTTAAGTCTTAGTTGGAGGTGAAGCACAATCTTCTAGGTGTGCCACTAAAGAACTACTGAGAAAACAACTCACCACATAAGCAAATGTAAACTTCTGTTCATCAAGACATCAAATGAAATAAAAAGGAAAACAAATTGGGAAAATAACTGCTAACAAAATGAGGGATTAATATCTTTAATTATAAAAGATTTTTTAAAAAATCAATGTAGAAAAGCCCACTGGAAAAAGGTGCACAGGACGTGAACAAGCAATTCCAAAAGGCTAACAAAAGAAAAAATGTTCGCTTTCACTAGAGATCCAAGACTCAGCTACAAAGTCCTCTTTATACCATTATTTGGAAAAAGAGCACGAACTTTAAGGTCCAACAATAAGAGGAAGGTTAAGTAAATTATGAAGCCATCAAATATAATGCCTATAAATCCACTAAAAATGATGTCAAATGTTAACAGCTACATGGAAAAATGTCCACGTATAATTTAATGAAAAAGGCAGAAGACAGAAAGAAATAGCATTTTTAGGATCATCTCACTTCTGTAAGAAGTACACCTGTGTATGATGGACTACGTAGACAAAGACTGAAAATCACATCCACATCGTCTCTGGGAAGGTGAAATAAGTAGGAGAAAACAGGGTTTCATTTTTGTTCAACTTGTCTTATTTTATAGTTTTATTTAGTGAACATATATGGCTTTCCTAACAGGAAGAATATAATCTTTGTTTTTAAATTAAGGAATGAATATGGTGGCTAACTGAACATAATACATACATACATACGGGGATGAGACACACATCACTATCTTATCTTGATTTATAAAAAATAGAAAATAGTAAACACCAGAGAGCAGAAGACTAGGAAGTTGAGAACTTACTGCCCAATCTCTCAAAGAAATAAAACCATTTGATTTTATTTGGAAGACTAAGACTAAGACTCCTAAGAAGGACAGGGGTTTATCGCCTCCTTAAAAAAATAGGTATACACTGTAAATATATACAATTTTGTCAATTATACCTCAATAAAGGTGGGGGTCAGGGAGTAAGATCTACTTAAAAAAAGGACAAAAAAAGAAATGGCAAAAGTTACTGAAAAAACAATACCATGGGATTACCTTTCCAGCGCTATTTATTGAATGAGCAGCTTACTGCTTAATCTTTAACCTAGCCAAATGGCACACAATTATACGTATTTTTTCACCGCAGGATACTTATAGCAACACAGAAACACCTGTATTTACA
Source organism: Lutra lutra (assembly GCF_902655055.1). NCBI lineage: Eukaryota > Metazoa > Chordata > Mammalia > Carnivora > Mustelidae > Lutra > Lutra lutra. The sequence continues at coordinate 37,914,679 of NC_062293.1, forward strand.
GTTATGATAAAAATACAGCATAAACTCTTAAAGACATCTAAACTTTCCAACAGGGCCTGCTCTCACAGCTAAGCATGAAACTAAAATTCATTTCTTTACATCTGTCATATCTTTGGAACTAACTACAAGTTAAAAAAGGGTAAGATGCCCTGAAAGAATGCAACAGTTTGGTTTAGAGGCTACCCAGAAAGTCTACAACAATCCCCTCATTGGTTCTTCCTCCTTCCTGTGGATGCTTAGTTAGAAACGGGCAGTTATCACCTCTCCTGCCCCAGGCACTGTGTTTGGGCCAGGAAACTCTTTCCAACTGGTAACCTTCATGATTGAAAGAGGTCTAGGAAAAGTGCTCCAGCAAATGCAGGCAACCTAAGAGAGCATCAGCTAGAAGGCAGGAGCAAGGCTGATCTTACTCACTTCCAGACAAAGTTCATTCTTCACGTACTCTCATATTCCCAACAGTGCACCCGAGTCAAAGGAAGAAGGGAAAGCCATCAGAAGTTTAACCCTTCCCAGAGAGTACGGATTATTTTTCCATATTAGTCACAAAACACGGCATTAACAACCTCTAGGAATCCAGATGGAGAATGCTTTCTAGTAATTACAGGGATAGAAAATCTCTTTTAACTTCAGAATGATACAATTTTGTATGACTCTTTGGAGCTTTGCCAAGGAAGTAAAAAAGACAATGACTGTCTGGCAATGAATAGCACAAAATTAGTCTTTATGCTACTAAAATCTCTCTGAAAATTAAATAAGTGGGTAAGAAAAGGAGTAAGAAAAGAAAAAGAAAGAAGAAAAGATAAGAATGTGAAGAGGGGTGAGAAAAAGAAGATGTAACTCATCAAGACCCAATAATCAGACATCCCCATTTCTCAGTGGAGCAACAGAGTACATTGAGTCCCTGAAGCAACTAAGATATAAGAACCAGGAGCAGAAACCAGGGTGAATGAGTGTCTTGCTCCAACCACTGGACTGCTGAGTGACTTATCGATGGTAACTACGTGAAGCAGCCCCGTCTCAAATAAAAACAAGGAAGGCCGATCAGAATATGGCTTTCACAGATGCTTCTCTGACACGGCATCTGTTTCCTTCCGTTCCCAAGAAGTAGTGGACAGACCGTACAAATTATTTTAGTATCCTAGAGAAATCATATGGTCCAACCCTCTGACTCTAAGCAGAACTGCACACAGTCAAGTAGCAAGAAGAAATAAGGAGCTCTGACTCCACACCATCACAGTCAACAGAGGCCTTCATTAATCCCAATGCATTTCTGAATGATGAACAAATGGAGGATTGGAGACTAATGAAGCAGGGCAGTGTAAGCTGCAGCCCCTAACACCAACTGGAAGGCTGCAACCAAACTAAAAATCAATCTGCCCTGGAAGATCACAGACAGGCTCTTTCAGAGGGCATGGAAGTAAAGATCAACTCCCTGCCCTAAAGCAGAAACCTGTTAGTCAGCGGCCCTGCCTATGCTCACAGAAGTCCCGATCGACCTTTTTGTTCTCTCATCCTTAAATATAAATGGGTTGCAATTTATTATACGTGTGTTATGCACCTCAAAAAATTACATACAGACATGCAACGGTCACCATACGCTACTCCAGATAATTAAATTTAAACTGCAGACACAAAACACTATAATTCATATCCCCAGAGACTCAAGAAGTTATTGCAATCACAAAAAAAAATGCTGCAAGAGAAGTACCAATAAGAAGAAAGAACTATGAAGAGAGGCCCCATCCAATGAATGATGGCTGTGCTGAGGCCAAACAAGCAATACGCCAGACTGAAGCAAGTGAGAGGACAGAGGACCGGGAGACAGAAGTGTCCAGGACAAAGGAAAGTTTACAGGTTTGATACTATGCTTGAAAATCTGGAAGAAGACAGAGATGCTATGAAAACACACAATGAAGGGGGAAAAAAGGCCATTATATAAACTCCAGAACAAAACAAAAGAAAATATAATAATCTGTATTATACCAACTCTACAAATTTGGCCACAACATGCAAAGTTTGCACAACATGCAAAGCAAAACATAGAAAGTTTTGCAAGCCTTTAGTTGACAGAACAATAAATGAAGGCATATTATCTCAATTTACAAAGATAATACAGGAACAAAAAAAACCTCATGATAGACAACTGGAGAATAGGAGGGTTCAAGCACGAAGGTGGGATCCACGAACTATTTAACTCACAGCACAAAATCAATAGATAATATCTATTACTGATAAATCAATAAATACCATATTATTTAGAAATACGGAAGCAGCAGAGTAACTGAAACAAGGAGTTAAAAATGATTCCCTCTAGGAATTTTAACTATGTGCTTTATTATTTTAATGCATTTTTAAAAATGCATTTAAAAAAAAGGATTGAGGAGAATACTCTGAATCCTATGATGTCATCACAACAACCAACAGACACTTGCCTCCACTTTGATGGCGCACCGCCCAATGGCCCGCACAGCCTTGCGAACAAAGTCAACATCCACTTCTGTGGCATATTCCTTTAACTCTGCCAGAACCTGTTAAAAATCCAGGAAATGGACAATCACTAAGGATTCTGGAACACCGATTTCATGGCCTAGCTGCTTCTGAAGGCCAGACCTTAAGATCTAAGTGATTTATAAACTTGAATCTCCTTGAAGTCTCACCTGAGCAATGTTGGCTTGGGATGCTAAACGTATCATGATGTCCAACTTCTCTAGTTTAACATAGATGGGATCATTGTACTTCACAAAGAAGACTTTGATTTCCTGCTTCAAGATTTCAGGCCTGTGGTACACAGAAATATATTTGATAAGGAAGGTGAGACATGTATTGATATATCCTCCTAAGTCTGTATGAATAGCTAATCTGTGCTCCAGCCCCTCCTCCACCCCAACCACTAAACCTCACAAACTTCCTTTATACCCCTCTAACCAGTTTCCCATTGGGCAGACCATTTTTAAGGGCTAGAGTACGTATTGCTAAGAAGTGCTGGAAGAACAACTCTCTGGCTCGAAATGATGGCCTAAGCCATATGAAGCAGGCACTAGCTGGTACACTCCTAGGAGGCCCACCCAGCAGAAAACAAACTAAAACAGTAGAGCAACACCAAGTGTTTATCACAGGAACACTCCAAAAGCAACTGTTAGCCTCCTGATCCGGGCAAGATGCTCTGCCATACAACATTTTCATTTCCATATATTAAAAAGAACTTAACACTGGCCTCTGTAATACTGGTATTATCAAGCTTAACTCAAAATCACAAACACTTTAATCACCAATTCACTGTTTCCCAACCTTTTCTGGACAATTAGATTGATATTCCTCAGGGCGACGTACTGCACCTCTGGCTCCCCAGACAGCAAAGTGACAAGTGGAGGGGCCAACTTCTTCAGCAGCATATTGTAGTAGTCAGAGTCCTTGGGTAACAACTCTAGAAACTTCATTAGGACTTTTACCGCTGAAAGCACCACTGCTGAGTTGGCATGAGACAGCCGGGGAGTTACACGCTCACAGATGCTGAGGGCAGAAAAGGAAAATTAACATCTTGAATTATAATTTCTTTGCTCAATCCAGCCCATTGTGTATTGTGTCAGAGTCCCATCGCCCAAGTATCAAGAAAGTAGAGAATCGGTTGGAAAAGTCAAAGCTCCGTGTGTAAACAAAACTGGGATCCTACACTGCCTGCAAACTGCAGACAGAGTAGGGACGTCAGAAGACTTCAGGAAACCAGCCATAAGGGATGTTCAAACTGGAAGGAAACTAGGCAATACCCCAAACACTTGAGGCTCACACCATCTACCCTCCTGTTTTACAGTCTTCTCCGTCTCCCCATATCACATAAGGGCTCCTTGCCTCATAATCCATTTCTCTTCAACCTATAGGATGTCAAATTAAGTTTTAAGAGATACTTCATAGTGAGAGATACTAACTGGGACTAAAGGTTTCATAAGATGCTGGAGGAGGTGAGTTGAACAGGAAAACCACACAACCCCGTCTTCACGATCATAAGGAAATCTCTCAATGTTTGTTTGTTTTTTTTTTTAAGATTTTATTTATTTATTTGACAGAGATCACAAGTAGGCAGAGAGGCAGGCAGAGAGAGAGGGGGAAGCAGGCTCCCTGATGAGCGGGGCTCAATCCCAGGACCCTGAGATCATGACCTGAGCCAAAGGCAGAGGCTTTAACCCACTGAGCCACCCAGGTGCCCCTTTCAAAGGGTTTTTAAGTAACAGAACACCACTGCAATATTCTCCCAAACCCTTCCCCCGTTCTCCTAACCCCTGCTATGTACACTTAAAGGCTTCACTAAATCTTGAGTATGTAATTATCTTTTGAGGGTTCTTCAGAAATTAATCTAATTTTGATAGCTCTTGGGCAACATGAGAGGCTAGGTAATTATTCAGCTGAGGATTCAAGATAAGTAAGTGGGGTTTCTCTCCCTTCCTCCAGTATCTAATTGGCTGACTCCCTGACCTCCCTCAGGTCTTTTTACAAATGCCACCTTCTCAGCAAGGCCTTCCCCAGCCTTTTACAAAATCAACTCTTTATCCCCAAATGTCCAGTATTGCTTAGATCTCCTCCCTATTTTATCTTTCCCATTAGTGCTTATCATCCTCTGACATGTTATACATTGTATTATATATACCTCTGCCCCATCTCTCAGAATGAGTGTTCCATGAGGGCTGCGATTCTGTCGACAGTATCCTCAGGGCCTAGAACAATGCCTGGCATGCAGCACAGACTCAATAAATACTTGCTAAGTAAATGCACGAATAGTGGGAGATGTCAATGACCCAAAAAATTAAAATTCTATATAAAGTTCTTTCCATAAGATATTGTACTTTTTTTTTTAAAGATACCTGTACTTTTGATAATGGAAAGAAAGGATCAGGGTGAGCTTTACTTAGGTCCAGAGGGAACAATTTCCCAGCCAAGTGAGGAGAACTTATGTTAGGGTACCTTGAGCTTCAGCCAGGCAAAGAAGGTTCTTATCTACCATAATTAAAATATGTCAACTTTAATGAAGAGCCAACATTTCTTCCGAAGTACTTTACCTACTACAGTGCCTATATACACAGAACACTCAATAAAAATTGGTGTAAGTCTAACTCCGTAAACTAAAATGTGTTTAGGTGCATATGAAATTTAACAGTCAATTTGTGATGGTCAAAGAAAATTTATTAGGGTTGAGCAGAACAATCCAGGTGCACCTTCCAAAATCTTTTCCAAATTCAGAATGACATGATTTCTGTTATCTAATGAAAGACACCGTATGCTCTGCAGACTTCAATACATCTTCTCCACTAGTGAGTTATAGGTTTAGTTCAGCTCAGTAACTAGTATCAAGCCACTTACTATGTAGCTAACAGGATGAAAAGTTTGTCACCAAGATGAGACACTCAAACACCTTTGTGTGCCAAATGGCCAGAAACTGCTGTACTGGAGATGTGGGACCATGATGAGGGAGACTTTAGCAGAAGGTAACTGCAGTATTCAAACAAGAAACGAAAAACACAAATCTTTTAGGAAGAGCTATTTTTGCATGGTTCACTCCGCCACCTAAAATGTTCCTAAACCCAGTGAGAAAATACCACAGGGATAGCAATATCTATCCCATAAGCCACTGATCTTTGCCAACATAAGACACCCTTATTCTAATACAGACAGTAGAACTTACTCAAACAGGAAAGTCTCCCAAATACTCTCTAGGAAAACAGAACTGACCTCTGAGCCTCCCGGTCATCTTTAGGGTTGTAATTAGATAGGCAGTCCAAGATGAAAATCTGGCCCCATTCAGTGCACTCATTCAGGGCTGTCAGCAGCTTGTTAATGTTCTGTGGGTTCAGATCGAGTAGGTTGCTGTTTGGGTGAGATTCACTGATTTCAGATAATGCTGCTACAGCATTAGCCACCACCTGGGAAAGAAAGAGACATGACCTTGATTTACCAAGAACAGTACAAATATAAACAAATACTTAATCTTCTTTAGATCACTTCATTGATCTCAACTCATAACTATTCCTGAACATTTCACCTAGTCAGCTAGAAACATAAACTGCTTTCAAAACGTGTATTAAACCACCAATGATGGCATATATAGCTTCCTGGTGGTCAGGAGCCCAGAACTAAAACAACTCATTTATTTGCAGATAGTCACACATAATTTGCTATTAAGACATTAATATTTTAATAATAAATTAACAATTTTAATCAATAATTTTAATATTTTAAATTAATAATTTAATAATTTTTTCAAAGCGAAACAAATTTTTTCCTATGTATTTTTCTTTTTTTATTTTTAAAAAGATTTTATTTATTAATTTGACAGAGATTACAAGTAGGTAGAGCAGCAGGCAGAGAGAGAGAGAGGAAGGGAAGCACGTTCCCCACTGAGCAGAGAGCCCGATGTGGGGCTCGATCCCAGGACCCTCAGACCATGACCTGAGCTGAAGACAGAGGCTTAACCCACTGAGCCACCCAGACGCCCCTATTCCTATGTGTTTTTAAATACCCAAACAATAATATCTACTTCATTCACATATACATGCATTTGTAAACAGTAGAAAATGTGCATGGGGATGATATACATCAACTTCACAAATGTCGTGACCCCTACAGAAAAAGGAAGGAGCAAGAGAGCATGTATGAAGCTTTAGCTATGGTTGCAGTGTTTTGTTTTGTTTTTTTTTCTCCTAAGAGGAAAAAATTTATTTTGGAGATATATACACTTCTATATGGTTCCATAAAGTCATCCCACAAACTGGCTAATCCCTGTCCAGATTAGATTAGGGATTTTTAATTAATTTATTTATTTATATTTTTTAAAATTTTGTTTTTTCAGTGTTCCAAGATTCATTTTTTATGCACCACACCCAGTACTCCATGCAATACGTGCCCTCCATAATACCCACCACTAGGCATTCCCACCCCGCCACCCCCTCCTCCCCCAAACCCTCAGTTTGTTTCCCAGGGTCCAGAGTCTCTCATGGTTCATCTCCCCCTCCAATTTCACCCAACTCCTTTCTCCACTCCTTTACCCAATGTCTTCTAAAATTATTAAAATTTAATCATTTTAAATTAATAAATAAATTTATAGTTTTTATCTTTAGAATCAAGACATATGAACAGTTTTAAGATAAATGAAGTTTAAACATGTACATCAGGCAGGCAAAGGACTGAAAATTTTAGAGCTATATGGGTATGCTTCTTTGGCGGGGGGTGATACTGTCAATCATGTCATGAGTCTCACAGTAAGAAAATGTGAGCTTTGAGGGGCGCCTGGGTGGCTCAGTGGGTTAAGCCGTTGCCTTCGGCTCAGGTCATGATCTCAGAGTCCTGGGATCGAGCCCCGCATCGGGCTCTCTGCTCGGCAGGGAGTCTGCTTCCTCCTCTCTCTCTGCCTACTTGTGATCTCTCTGTCAAATAAATAAATAAAATCTTTAAAAAAAAAAAAAAAAAAGAAAATGTGAGCTTTGAAATCTTGACATCCTGGGAGATGTTCCTCATCTGAAACCTGGAGATAATTTAATCTACCTCACAGATTAGTTGTAGTTTAAGGATCAAATCAGATGACACATGTATAAGTGCTTTCTATAAAGCCTTAGGCAAATTTTAGGTGGTACTATTACATAACTCATCAAGACTAAGTTGCACAGTTTTTCACATTAACATCTCCGAAACTGAGATGCATTTTATAATCAAAGGCATTGTCAGTTGGGGGTGCCTGGATGGCTCAGCCAGTTAAGCATCCAACTCTTAGTTTTTGTCTCAGGTGGTGATCTCAGGGTCATGAGGCTGAGTCCATGCAGGGCTCCACATTCAGAGCAGAGTCTGCTTAAGATTCTTTCCCCCTCTCCCTCGGCCCCTCCCCCACCTCCTACTCGTATGTGCACTCTTCTCAAATAAATAAATCTTAAAAAAAAAAAAAGGTATGTCAGTTTAATAAGAAGCACGTTTCTTTAGTAATACAGAAAATAATAAGGCATCTTATAACCAATGCCATCTCAGAATCAATGAAATACCGCAAATATAACCTTTCAGGCAGTATAATATACGAAAAACTGCTACCAACTATAAGAAAGTAAACTTGTGGCGCCTGGGTGGCTCAGTCAGTTAAGCAGCTGATCCTTGATTTCAGCTCAGGGCATGATCTCAGGGTTGTGAGATCAAGCTTTGTGTAGCACGCCACACGGAGCATGGAGCCTGCTTAAGATTCTCTCTCCCCTCTCTCCCATCCTTAACCCTGCTCACATGTGTCAGTACTCACTCAAAAAAAAAAAAAAAAAAGGTAGTACAATTGCATCCTGACTTACAGATCCGGCAATCCACATTAGTTACAAGAAAAAAAGTGAACAATCTTTATGAAAATTATAGAGCATTTCTGATATAACTAATACATTTACAGTCAATGATGCTTAATTTAAAAATTGCAAGAACACCCAAAACACACACACACACACACACACACACACACACACACACACACAAAACTATACTATGGTCTATACAATTGAATTTAAAGCCGTCTTTTTTAAAAGTACTCTCTATGTCCAATGTGGGGCTCGAACTTAACCCCAAGAACAAGAATCACATGCTCTGCGGACTGAGCCAGTCAGGCACCCTGAAAACCATATTTTGCAGTGAAGCTCCCAGATGTTACTAAAGACTAGCAAGGTAATGTTAACTTATCAATGAGATGTGATAAGAGATAGCAGCTTCAGTAATTACACATATTAAAATGTTCTCAAAAACATCAACTCATTCTTGGTTTTTACTAAAGTACCTTCATAAAAGCTTGAGAAACTAAGAGTTGTGTTATTATCCTTTTGCCAACAAGTGAAGAAACCTAACAGCCACAATTCAACTACTGATTTCAGTAGTCAGCTTATCTGAGTAGTCTGCAGATTATCCCAAAAGATAAATGTCTAGAGAATATGATTTTTTAATCATGTAAGGCACTTATGGCATAAAAGGTATATGTCATGGAGTGCCTGGGTAGCTCAGTCAATTAAGCGACCAACTCCTGGTTTCAGCTCAGGTCATGATCTCAAGATCATGATGTCTGCTCAAGTGGGATCAAGCCCTGAGTCAGGTTCCTCCCTCCACGCAGAGTCTGCTTGGGATTCTCCCTCTCCCTCTTCCTCTGCCCCTCTCCCTGCTCACATGCACATGCTCTCTCTCTCTCTAATCAATTAATAAATCTTAAAAAAAAAAAAGTACGATGGTACAAATCGAATCATCTTCAGCTACAACTTAGTGACCATAAAATTCCAAGATGAAAAATCAAGGGCTCCTTTGTAAGGATGATTATACTATGGTATGATTTTACTGTTATTAAGAAAAATCAGGAAGAGGGGTGCCTGGGTGGCTCAGTGGGTTAAGCCTCTGCCTTCTGCTCAGGTCATGGTCTCAGCATCCTCGGATCGAGCCCCACATTGGGCTCTCTGCTCAGTGGGGAGCCTGCTTCCCCCTCTTTCTCTGCCTACTTGTGATCTCTCTCTGTCAAATAAATAAATAAATAAATAAAGTCTTTAAAAAAAAAAAAGGAAAGAAAAATCAGGAAGAATTATCTAGTCTACCTACTACCTGGTAACACGTATAAAGCTCTTTTCTGACTTCATTTTTGTTTGCTATCATCAAGCATGGGATTCAGTGACAAACAAAAGGCATAAAGAGTGAAATACTAATCCCCTCCATCATCTCAGGTGCTTTACATGCAGGGAAAAGACATTTCCCATGTACTACACACTTGATAGACCTGATTATGGATAAAGGATCAAAATGTCATATCAGAAGACCAAATGCCTGTTTTCAACTATTACTGCCAACATATGCCCAATCTTAGTTACCGGCTGTCCAAGAATAAAGTGTCCTACCACAACTTACCATTTCTGCCAGTTAAATCATTTTGATGTTAAAAAAAGATTACATGTTAAATATAAAGTCTGTTAATAGGAAATGTAGAAAAAGAAAAGGTCAGAACTGAGGGAATTTAAAAAAGCAATGTGGAGGAAAGAGAACAGAAGGATGCTGAACAGAATGAACAATTAGAATTTCTCTGTCATTATCATAGGCAATTAGAAATTAAACCAAGTGTATAATGTGGCTAATGAAGTATATGTTCTGGTGGCAAAATAGGCAATTTCCACTCATTATCACATTAAAACAAAAAAATAGAGAAAAGTAAATCTAATTAAAAGATCCAGAGAGACCAGATTATAGGATTATGTTTAGAAAAGCCTGCCCTGAGAAGAGAGATTACTGCCAAACAGTTCCTGAGCCAATGGCCAACCAGAGAAAAATGCATCCCCAATAACAAAATTCTGTTCCTCTAAAACTTCAAGTTCCTTCTTTTTATTTTTATTTTTTTTATTTTTATTTTTTTAAGATTTTATTTATTTATTTGAGAGAGAGACAGTGAGAGAGAGCATGAGCAAGGAGAAGGTCAGAGGGAGAAGCAGACTCCCCATGGAGCTGGGAGCCCGATGCGGAACTCGATCCCGGGACTCCGGGATCATGACCTGAGCCGAAGGCAGTCGTCCAACCAACTGAGCCACCCAGGCGTCCCCCTTTTTTTTTTTTTTAAAGATTTTATTTATTTATTTGACAGAGAGAGATCACAAGTAGGCAGAGAGGCAGTCAGAGAGAGAGGAGGAAGCAGACTCCCTGCTGAGCAGAGAACCCGATGTGGGGCTCGATCCCAGGACCCTGAGATCATGACCTGAGCCGAAGGCAGAGGCTTAACCCACTGAGCCACTCAGGGGCCCCTCAAGTTCCTTCTGTTCTATCTTTCCACTTTCATCTCCTAATCCTCACCAGCTGTTATGATTTCAGAAACATATGAAGGTGAGCCCGTAGGGATTGCTTAGTGTTCTCCTGGTCTCACCCTAATGGAAACTTAAAATAAGCTAGTCACACCGAATGTGAAGTAGACAGAGAAAAAAGACACTTCAAGACAGCAACTGGGTGGTTAGGATATATAGGACAGCTCACCTGTCAACGTTTATGCTCTGTTTCTTTGGAATTTTGTATTCTGTACATAGCACATATATTGTCTATTTCTAAAAATAAACTTTAAAAATAATAGATTGAAACTTAAAATTTACTTCTTTCCAGAAAGATTACTCCAGACAGTAATTCAACATCACAAAGGACAAATCTAACCCCTGCAGTAACTGCCTTGATATACCTGTGTACTAAAAAGGTTATGTTTCTATCACTTGAACCATCACTCTGAATTTGAACTAAGACTCACATGCATAACATTTCTCCCCTAGAAAACTGGCATTTCTCTTAGGATAAAACACTGCCAAAATGAGAACAAGAGCCTTTTAACTATAATCTAAAAAAAAAAAAAAAAAAAAAAAAAAAAAAAAACCCAGTTCTCAATAAAGAGAGTCTTTTTTTTCTTTACATTTTATTTTTGAGTAATCTCTACAGCCTACATGGGGCTTGAACTCACAACTCTTAAGATCCAGTGTAGCATGTTCCACCGACTAAGCCAGTCAGGAACCCCAGAAAGGAGTTTCTAAAGAAGTTTTGCTTAAAAATGGATGAATTGGGTTTCTAAAATTAGTTTTCTTAACTAATAAATTAGTTGATGTATAAAAAGTTGGCATCTAGGTTACAAAGGAAAACATATATACCGTAAAAAAATTTTTTTTTTTAAATTCATCTTGTCTCCCAATTATGGTGTCTCTTAGGGAGATTGCAACTAAACATTCCTCCTCCCTACCCCACCACTGTAGACCTAATCTGTATACTTTATACAGATATTAGACACAAACATCTATGCACATACTTAGGTACAAAAGCATACATATATAGATGCATATAAAATCACATTCCCTACTAGACAAATCTTTCTCTGCTTTAACTACAGACTTCTCTTCAATGTGATCATTCCTTAGGGACCCTTGGAGTCTGCTTAGTTTTTTGTTTTTTTTTTTAAACATAAGCAATTTGTGGTTTACTTTCTACTATACCTAATAGAGAAGGCTGTACAAAGAGATAAAAGGCTTAAACATATTGAACACTTACTATGCACCATTAACCCCAACAGCAACTGAGGTAGTTGCTATCAAAATCCACCTATTACAGATAAGGAAACAGGTTTCTTTCCTTTTTTTTTTTTTTAAGGTTTATTTATTTATTTATTTGAGAGAGGCATGCTCGCACAAGCAGAGGGAGGAGAGGATCTCAAGCAGACTCTCTGCTGAGTGCAGAGCCCAATGTAGGACTCAATCCCAGGATCCCGAGATCATGACCTGAGCCAAAATCAAGAGTCAGATGCTTAACCTACTGAGCCACCCAGTCACCCCAAGGAAACAGGCTTTAAAAACGAATTTATAAATCAGTTTAGAGAAGTTAGTGACTTGCTTAGTGAACAGCTAGAAAGGGATAGTGCTTGAATATGAACTCCAGGTTTGAGTCGGATTCCAGTTTCTGAGTACTAATCATTCTGCCTCTAGCATAAATGCCAAGAGCCAAGTGGCAGGAGCTGTGAACTTCAGCTGGGGAAAAAGGGGAAGAAAAATCAAGAGATGGGGGAGGATAATATAATCAAAACATTATTTCCAGGCAAAGGTGACATGCAGATTTATACAAGGATAAAAATGTAATCTTCTACTTTATATATATTTCAGAGATAATTACCTCCTGACCGCACTTAAAGAGGCAAAATTTACTATCCAGCTATAAAATCTGATTTATAAGCTACCCCTATCTGATATGTACCAACTGAGAGGACATAAATTTCACCTCACTTTTTAAAAAAAGGAGCAAGCTAGAGCTGTGGATATGGTTAAAAATGATCCTGTAAAAAAGAACTCTAGAAGGGAAATGTAGGTCTACAGAAGGACTGGAGTGTCACAGACAGAAGCTCCTTTATGAGAAATCTCCCACCCGTGCACCAGTCCCTTTGAATGACTTTCATTCTGCACCTTCATTTCCATACCCTCAGAACCCAAGACAGAGATCACTTTCCAGTATAGTGACTTCCCCCGATTAACATATTACTACTTAAAGAACGTTCATTTCCAGCAATGACCTTTAAGGTTACATACTCTGAAGAGATTTCTACTTCAGTTTTCATGTTCCATTTACAATCCTTTGGGTTGATACCCTAAAGACTTAATTAAATCAAGTGAAAGCAGAATAAATGACCGAAACTATTATGCTAAAATATACAGGTGGTATATATTTTTATCTTCTTAAAAATCAGCAACCTAGGACTCTCTCTATTTCACAGAGCTGCCCCAAAAGAGTTGTTAAAGCTCGGGGCAATGTTTATTTGTTCTAAGCATGTTCCTGTCATTATCGGCTCCTTAAGGACACAATGACTATGTGGTACCAGTTAATTTTCTTCCCCTCAAATAAGTAAAAGAGAGCTCCTACTTCAATCCAGAACATATCCAGAATGCCAGCAGATAATATGCCAACTACATTAGGTTCTATAATATGTCATCATTTGCCCTCACCTTCCCAGGAATAAGGAAGTTGAGTCAACACAGCTCATTATGACAAGAAGGTCTGCATACATGGTAACAAGATTTACAAATAAGACTCAGTAAAATTCATTACTTAAGGTGGCTTAAGATACAGTCTGATAAAATGCAAATATTCTCAAAACCAAAATGCTACAAGTAGGTATCTACAAGTACACAAAAGGCACTCCTAACAACCAGAGTTACTTCGCCCACAAACCCTAAAATTACACCAGAGCAAGGTGCAACAGGAACAAAACAAAAAATTTATTATCACACCACTATTATCTTCCTTTTGAGAGCAAAGTAATCCCTGCCACATTAAGAGTCTTGAGATCATCTCAAAGAGTACACTAAGAAAGGAATGAGCTGTGATCTTTTGGGGTACTATGTACAATAGATTCAGTTTTCCAGAAGCTGCTGACAAAATCTGCTTTAAAAAGTTTTATCCTGGGGCGCCTGGGTGGCTCAGTGGGTTAAGCCGCTGCCTTCGGCTCAGGTCATGATCTCAGGGTCCTGGGATCGAGTCCCACATCGGGCTCTCTGCTCAGCAAGAAGCCTGCTTCCCTCTCTCTCTCTCTCTGCCTTCCTCTCCGTCTACTTGTGATCTCTCTCTGTCAAATAAATAAATAAAATCTTTAAAAAAAAAAAAAAGTTTTATCCTTGAGGGGCACCTAGGTGGCTCAGTTGGTTAAGTGTCCGCCTTCAGCTCAGGTCATGATCCCAAGGTCCTGGGATTGAGGCATGCATCAGACTCCCTGCTCAACGGGCAGCCTGCTTCTCCTTCTCCCTCTGCCATTCCCCCTGCTTGTGCTGTCAAATAAATGAATAAAATCTTTAAAAAAAAAAAAAGGCATATTCTTGAATAATTACCTTTTAAAAGTAACTCTGCAATGATGTAATCAGTAACATTGTAAATACACCTAGGTTCATTTGTGGGTAAGCTTCCCTAGGAAATTACCCTAAAAGACAATGTCTGGCTTTAAATAACACATAAAAAAAAAAAAAAAAAAGGTTTGATTTTCTTGTAAGATTTTATTTAGGGGGCGCCTGAGTGGCTCAGTGGGTTAAAGCCTCTGCCTTCAGCTCAGGTCATGACCCCAGGGTCCCGGGATCGAGCCCCGCATTGGGCTCTCTGCTCAGCAAAGAGCCGGCTTTCCTTCCACTCTCTCTGCCTGTCTCTCTGCCTAGTTGTGATCTCCATCTGTCAAATAAATAAATAAAATCTTAAAAAAAAATAAGATTTTATTTACTCATTTGACAGACGGAGATCACAAGTAGACAGAGGCAGGCAGAGAGAGAGGAGGAAGCAGGCTCCCTGCTGAGCAGAGAGCCTGATGTGGGGCTCAATTCCAGGACCCTGGGATCAAGACCTGAGCCGAAGGCAGAGGCTTTAACACACTGAGCCACCCAGGCGCCCCCAAAATTAAATATTTTAAAAATAAATTTGCAATTGAAAGATTAACCCTTCTAAAATTATTAATATCCAACTCCACAATGACTATACAATATAGACCATAAATGGTAGTTTAACTTATGAAGGGCTTCCTCTATACCAGGTTTAAATTAAGTGCTTTGCAAACCGTCTATCCTTCAATGTTCACAACGATCCTATGATAGAAGATTATTTATTAATAAGTTTAATAAGATAAGAAGCTTAGGGAGCTAAGAAATGACAGAACCAGGACACAAACCCAAGTGTTTTGGCTCCAGAGCTTGAGTTTTAACCACTATGCTATACAGTACTGGGCAGGGGGGAGTAACATTTTATAATTATAAAGCACTTTTTTGTTTTTGAGATACTTTTCATACAGTGTGAGTCAACTCTTTATAAAAAGAAGTAATTAAATGCAATTTGCTATTTTGGACTAAATCCTAGAATAGCAAAAGGACATTTGTGTTGAAACAGGTGAAATTCAAACAAAATCTGTACTTTAGTTAATAATAATGTACCAATGCTAATTTCCTAGTTTTTGACAAATGTGCCATGGTTATATAAGATGTTAACATTAAGTGACATTGAATGAAGAATATGAGAACTTTCTGTGCTATCTTTGCAACTTTTCTGTAAATCTAGAAATATTCCTCCCAAATGAGATTTAAAAAAAACAAACAAACCTGTAAGTCGGTAATAATTGGTAAAATAAAAACCAATAGTGAATTTTTTAAAAGAAATGAAAATCACAGAAACATTTCCAGAGTTTATTATAAAGGAAAACAAAAACATCTGCTTCTCCAATAAGCAGAGACGGAAAAGAATTCAGATCAACCAGTGGGAAATTCAAGAGCTGAGCAGTCAGCTTTATATCAAAGCAGCCCTCAAGGATTCTACTTACTCCAACCCTGCAGAAACTAATGGTAGATCCTCTTTTAGTACCAAATATAACATTACTCACTTGGGAGAACCCAGACAGACTGAATATATTACCTCCCACATTACTGTTATTAAGTGCCTACCACAAACTGACACTCTCACACATGCCTAAAATTCTACCAACTCTAGAACTCCTTTTTGGACTTCCGGCATGAAGGGCATTATCCATTTCTAATTTCACTTCTGTATGAAATTCTACTTTAAAACTCTCCCACTTATTAATATACATTTAGCGATAAGAGAAATCATACAAAGTATTAAATTAAATGAAGTCATTATGTTTTTCTATGTGTTCTAGACCTATCTTTCACGGAAAATTTAACACAGCCCACAATGACATCATTTATACTGATAAAAATCCTTGCATTCACGGGGCACCTGGGAGGCTCAGTGGGTTAAAGCCTCTGCCATCGGCTCAGGTCGTGATCCCAGGGTCCTGGGATCGAGCCCTGTATCGGGCTCTCTGCTCAGCAGGGAGCCTGCTCCCCCCCCAACCCCCGCCCATCTCTGCCCGCCTTTCTGCCTACTTGTGATCTCTGTCTGTCAAATAAATAAAATAAAATCTTTTTTTTTAATGTATTTTGCCATTATTCTTTTTTTTTTAAAAGATTTTATTTATTTATTTGACAGACAGAGATTACAAGCAGGCAGAGAGATAGTCAGAGAGAGGAGGAAGCAGGCTCCCCGCCGAGCAGAGAGCCCGATGCGGGGCTCGATCCCAGGACCCCAGGATCATGACCTGAGCCAAAGGCAGAGGCTTTAACCCACTAAGCCACCCAGGCGCCCCTAAAATAAAATCTTAAAAAAAAAAAAAAAATCCTTGCATTCACAAAATGACCTAGAGACTTAAGTTTTTCAATATGTATCATCTTAGACTGACAACAAACCACAACACAACTTTCTAAGGCCTAAATAAAAACTCTAATGATCAGAAAGTATGCAATGTTAGCTCTGTTCCTCAGTAGCTACAGTTTATTAAGCACCACCAAATATCAGGCATTAAATTTTTAAATTACTCTTCTTATTCAAAATAATTGAGTAAAATAGGCATTATGACACTCATTTTACAGATGAGGAAACTGAAGCTCATTTTAAACAACTTGCTCAAGACAACGTTTTTAGTGAGCAGCCACACCAGGACTCAAAACAGCAGCCACTCTGGCCCTGAAGGTCATATACTATCTCCATAAACCAAATTTTTGCAATTCAGCACTACTGGATATGGGGATGGATAACCGTTTGCCGTAAGGCGCTGTCCTATACATTATAGGATGTTTAAAGTATCTCTGGACTCTACCTACTAGATGCCAGTAGCACCTCTCCCATTAGTTTAACAACCAAAAGTTCCCACACATTGTCAAACGTCTCCTGGGGAGCAAAACCGCTCCCCGTTGAGAACCGCTGTCATGATACCCTGCTGCTTCTACATGCTGGTGTTGGGGATGGTTACCAAAAAGATGTGCCTGGCAACCGACCTATGAGCTGGAACCCAGCCCCTACCTTGGAGGCTTCTCATCCTACACCTATCCTTGGAATGGAGGTTCCACTTGTCTTTCACCTGCATGGTACACGTGACTGAACCCAGTTAAGGCCTCTTTATAAACTTTTAAGATTTGGCAGGCAGGTGGGAAGATCCATGCTGTCTTGCTGCTGCCCAAAGGCAAGCCTTGTGTGTCAGTTCTCTTTGCTTATTAGAACTGCCACCTACCAACCTGGAGGAGCCTGCCTCTCTCTTTGGTCCCTCTCTGCCCTCCACTTAAAGGGGGCTGGTTTGAGATTACACCACAGAAGCTTCCAGAAAAATGTGTAAGCCTGATGATTCACAGACCTGTACCCCTGGGGCAAATAATACATTGTATGCTAATAAAAATAATTTTAAAATAATAAAAGGGAGGAAACTGAAAGAAAAAAAAAAAGAAGAAGCTGTGTCCATAAGGTTTACAAACCAACAGCTGGCTAGCACACAGTTAAAGTATATAGTTTTTCTGAGAAGAGGTTGTTTTTCATAAAACAGCTTTCTAGAGTAAGTTCTAATCAAAAGAAGCTGGTGGTTTTAGCTAGAACCTTTGCTAAAGGCCACTGCAGGTCAAGCTAAGGCAATTCTGAGAACATACTACTTGTCCAGAACACTCAGCAAACAGAAACAGGTTTTTTACTTATTTAGTATTTTGAGCTTGGCAGACAGATGCAGAGCAGTGCAAGAGGGCTTCCTGGAGGCAGCTCTCAGAGTGATGGAAGCAAAACTGAGAAGGCTTGGAAGACAGAGATCAAAGGTACAAGTCCCTAAGCCAAAGGGAAGGACTCAGGAGAACAGAGTTCACAAACAAAAGCAAACACTGCTCAGTGGGGGCTGTTGAGAATCTCTGGAGTGGCTGACTCTGGCATGCACGTGTTAATAGAAGTCAGAATACATAAAAGCCTCAGAGGGGAGGAAAAAACATAGTAAGGAGGGTAAATCCTAATATGTGGGCAAAAAGCTACAGAAGTTACTATCGCTCAAAAGCACTTTTTTTTCTTGTAAGTATACACCTAGTGGAAATTTTTTAAATTCTGACAACTGTGAGGAAATCATGGGAGCTATTTTCCTGTAGCTCCAAAGTGGTTCCTCATTCTGGATACAGGTATACTTTCAAAATAAAGAATAATAAAACCCGCATCTGAAAATAAGTTTGGCTCTAATCTCTCAGAAAAGACTGTACTATATGAGTTTGCACAGCTATCAAAGTAATCAGGACATTTTAATTTAATATTGTAGCAATAATGTTAACCTTTGCCTGACGTCTACTTCATCATTACAGGAGCAGCACCAATCCTCTAGTGAGCTCCCATAAGCCAAGTACTTGAACATGTGCTTTTTTATGCAAGAGCTCAAGAAATACTCCTGACACCTGTCTACGGTGGTTCCACTCATTTAAAAGAAGAGGAAACACCTCAGGGAAGTTGAACTAGAATTTAACAAAGAATTTTTTTTTACTTTCAAGTCTATCCTTTCTCTTTCAAATAGTATTGCTATGAAAGATTGCTCAACTGGTATAAATGGCTTAAATGCAGGAAAATGAGGCGTGATCCACCCCCCCTACCCCAGAAAGAGAATGAAAACATATTAAAGTTCTCCTACTTGCTGCAAGGTACACTACACCCAGGAATCAGCCTGGAGATCCAGAAAAGCCCCAAAGTATTCAGATCTTGATCAATATTTTCCTCTCAGATTTCAAAGTCACTTCTGCAAGTGTTCAGGTGCTCTCACATCTAGGATGCCTTTCTGAAGTGAGCTCTAAGAAAATTACTAAGGCAGAAGCCCCTGGAAACGTTCGTTTTGCAAGAGATTCTAATATTTGCTGTTGCGGTGCTGCCACCATGTGGAACAACTTCTGAAAAAGTGGAACAAAATTACTCCTCAGGAGCAGTAAGAAGACTCCTATCCATCATCAGAGTAAGAGCACTGAGAGGATTCCCACAGTAAAACAGATCATTAAAGGCCTTCATATGTTCAAAATTTTTACCATTTTGAGAAAATAAAACAGTTCTAAATGTGTATGTCTGAATATACACACTTAAATTCTATCCTATGCATACATCCATGAAGGCAGTGACCAATAATGGGCACTGGGACTCAGAACTAGGTTAGAACCCTGGCTATGTTACCACTAGCTGTCAGACTCTAGGAAAACCTTGATCTCTAATATGGAATAACTCTACTTCACTAAGAGGATATGAGAACTAAGTAATATAACTGAAAGCATTTAACTGGCATAGAATGCAATCAAATTTAAATACCCTTTTTCCTAATGACACATGGTCATCATAAGCCTTAGGAACTTCTTAGGTGTTTGAGCTGCTACACTTTACATTCATGCACTCCTCTGTTCCCTATCAACAGTATTTGACCCAGTTGACAAAAAAGTAAAATCAGTGGCCTAAATGTTAGTTCTAACACTTTTAGGTAAAAAGCAGGACATCCCAGTTTGAGACGAAAAGTATGGGTTCAAGATTAAAAATAGGCCTGTATGTCTGTTGACTATCTTAATCCAAGCTTTTCAGTTCTTCATTAAAACAAGCATGAAGAGTTCAAAAAATGATCTGAAGGTAAGGCCGGGATAGGAGTAGGGCAAGCATGGCACACCCCACTTTCAGGTTTGTGTGGGTACAGACTGACACCTGAATGTGAGTACCACCTTAAATTTTGCACCCTGTATGCCTTGCTAGCACTAAACTGAACAGTATCAGGGAAAAGTTCTGCTATCAAGAAATCTGACAAGAATCACAAAGATTTTCTATTTAGAGGGCAATAGGTCCAACGATAATTAATGCTGATACCTGCTCTAAGAAAATTGGCAATAAAGACGGCAAAACAAAAGTCATTCCTTGGGACACCTGGGTGGCTCAGCTGGTTGAGTAGCAGCCTTCTGCTCAGGTCATGATCCATGAGTCCTGGGATGGAGTCCCACATCGGGCTCCCTGCTCAGTGGGAAGTCTGCTTCTCCCTCTCCCTCCACCTGCTGCTCCCCCTGCTTGTGCTCACTCTCTCTCAGTCTCTGACAAATAAATTTTTAAAAATTTAAAAAAAAAAAAAGAAAAAAAAAAAGTCATTCCTGAAACAGTTTCTCAAAATCTACCAAGGAACCTTAAATTTTCTCTAAAAGTTTTCTCAAAGATAACTGAGTGTAATATAACATTATAGTAAACTATAATGCTCTTAAAATTTCTTAACCTGTTTTTACTACAACAAATCAGGAGGTGATTTGGAGGGATTTTCAAAGAGACCCATTGATGTGTTGCCTGTTTAAATTCTGTACGCATAGGTATGGTGTGGGAGAAAATAGCTAAAAACAAGACTGGCACGTGTTGATAATGACTGAATCTGGTGATGGTAAATGGGTTCATTTTATTTATCTATTGTTTTCATTCAGTCACTCTAAATTTGAATATATTTGAAAATTCCTATAATAAAAAGTATAAATAAATAAATACATGTATAAATACATGTATTACTTGAGAGTATTGTGGGCTGGACAAAAACCAGTTCCTCCTCCACAATGAAAACTTAAAATAAGTCAAATTAGGCTTGTTCCAGATCATTCCATCCTCTTAACTCATCTGGATAAAGATCCAAGTGCTTGGGTACAACAAATGAACAACAAAACAAAAAACTCTTTACTAATGGGGCGCCTGAGTGGCTCAGTGGGTTAAAGCCTCTGCCTTCGGCTCAGGTCATGATCCCAAGGTCCTGGGATTGAACCCCATGAACCCCCATCGGGCTCTCTGCTCGGCGGGGAGCCTGCTTCCCTTCCTCTCTCCCTGCCTGCCTCTCTGCCTGTTTGTGATCTCCATCTGTCAAATAAATGAATAAATTCTTTAAATAAATAAATAAATAAACTTCTTTACTAAACCATCAGTTAGCCCCTATCCCTCATTATCTAATTTTATAGGTTCTATTTTGAAGAATTTACATTGGTATAAAAATGCCTTTTTTCTCCCCAAACTGGAATTACCTATGAGTTAGAACTCATTTTCATCTCTCTCCACTCCACACTCTAAGCTCCACTGAATATGAGTGCACGATATCCTGCACATCTGGAACCCTGAAACCTGAAAGCATGGAGCCCAAACTCTTATCTTCTCATTAGTCCTCAAGTAGAAAATTTCAAAGACAGCTCTGCTCAGGGTAACAGTGACTCAAAAGCAACACCAAAACACAACTTGGGACCAGCTAAACATTCTATAAATAGACACTAATGCCTTATAAATTTCTTTCTTTATAGAATTTTTAAAAAAAGGTGCCACATGGTCCTACTTGAGGGAAAAAAGGAAAGGCTGAATCTTCTAATACTGCTGGTGATACCTTTCAGAAGTCATGGTTTAAGCACATAAACACCCACACCAACTTCTGTGCCTAGAAGGTAGCTAGAAGATTCCTGAGGTAGTACCATAATACCTTAAAAAAAAATGTGGCCTTCTTCATCCTTTGACTTTGACACTAAACTTAAAGGATCATAAACAGAAGCCAAGGCTACTCAAGGAATAAAATGACCCAAATGAAATACCAAAACAGAGATCTGAGCATATGATTCACAAGTGAGAGACAATGTCTATTTCAAGGGCAAATTCCAACTCTATTTCAAAAAGTTCAACAAAGAAAAGTTCAACAAACAATCAGCGGTGATCTACTGATTAACTCAAAGTTATTCACCTCCAAGTAAATACTGTATTGGGCAAAAAGGGGAAAAAAATGGCCATATTCCTCTGCCTCCTCAATAATGGTACCTAGTGATCAGTCATTCCATTCGAATGAGCTCCAGTTACTAGCAGAGTCAACATACAACTTGGGACTTTCTCCCTTTCATTATAAGGACAAAGTTAAAAATATTAATAAGAGAAATAAAAGGTCCCCAAACTTTAAAGTATTATGTTCTAGCTGCCAAACATTTAGAACATAAGCTGGCAGAAAGAATTTTGTCCTAGAATTTTCCTGTAGAAGATTGCATTACAATAATCAGGCAATAAATATAACTTTGTTTCTATTTCTACACTACCAGAGAAGACCAAAAACATCGGAAGAAATAATCCTTTAAAAACTGACATAAATTTAAGGTAAAACCCTCTTAAAAAAAAGATGAAAGATCCAGTTTTTGAGGAAATACATGGGTAGATATGATACAAAGATTTGCTTTAAGACCCTTGTATTGGGGCGCCTGGGTGGCTCAGTGGTTAAAGCCTCTGCCTTCGGCTCGTCATGATCTCAGGGTCTTGGGATTGAGCCCCACGTCAGGTTCTCTGCTCAGCGGGGAGCCTGCTTCCTCCTCTCTCTCTGCCTGCCTCTCTGCCTACTTGTGATCTGTCAAATAAATAAATAAAATCTTTAATAAAAAAAAAAAGACCCTTGTATTTTAGTACTTGGTTTTCATTTCAGAAAACACCTACATAACCTGAGGGACACAGAGAATTCATGTTTCTCATAGCTAACCTTTTTCAATGCCCCAAAGATTAGTTTTAAACAGGCTTTTTAAAGGAACCTATTCTAAGTACTGCTCTCTTTATAAAAGCAGAAGCTTATTACCATTGGATTTGAATCTGCTATGAGATCCCTCAGAGAATCCAGAAATCCCTGATCTTCCACCATTTGGGCATTGATATCATGGAGTTTTGCCACACAGACTGCTGCTGTTTTCCGAACATAGGGATCTTCATCCTTCAAGCACTTGCGGAGAGGCTCACAGAGATATTCTGTAATCTTGTCCACCCGGATGCACCCCATGGTCCTGACTGCTAAGGCCCGAATTAGAGGATTGGGATCTTCACAGTCCTTTAAAAAAGAAAGAAAGAAAGAAAAACAATCATTGACAACTACAGGTGTACACGGTGACTAAAGGTAAACAGTCTTGTTTCTATAAGCCACAAAAGAACACTTCCTTAATGTAAGCTTCCAATTATATTCTGTATCATAACACTGATCTCCTATGCTTTTGTTTCCTAAGTACAAATCTTAGTTGCCTATTTAAGAGCTTAGGTTAGGGTGCCTGGGTGGCTCAGTTGGTTAAGCAACTGCCTTTGACTCAGGTCATGATCCTGGAGCCCCAAGATCAAGTCCCGCATAGGGCTCCCTGCTCAGCAAGGAGTCTGTCCCTCTGACCTCTCTCCTCTCATGCTCTCTCTCTTTCTCATCCTCTCTCTCAAATAAATTAATAAAATCTTTAAAAAAAAAGAGAGAGCTTAGGTTAGGAATTCATTTAACTGTTTTACAAACACAATGAAGAAACGCTCAGTAGGATTCAATCGAGGAGTAGGCGGAAGCTTAGTGAGCTGGTATTATCATTGCCATGGCCATTAGTCAAAGTGCCTTAACAACAGAAAAAAGAAATGAGAAAATGGAAAGATGTGTCCCACCCCAGAGTCAGCCTGTAAATATCAAGCAGAGAGAAAAGAGGGCTGAACTTTGTGGGGCCTACAGCCAAGAAAGCAAAGGAAAACAGAATAGGGCTGACCTAAGTGTCTGGAGTTAAGTAGCAGAAAGGGCCCTCTGAAGTACCTTCTCCTTTTTTTTTTAAATGAGGGGTTTATTTATTTATTTAAGAGATTTCATTTATTTATTTGATAGACAGAGATTACAAGTAGTCAGAGAGGCAGGCAGAGAGAGAGGAGGAAGCAGGTTCCTCGCTGAGCACGGAGCCCGATGCGGGGCTCAATCCCAGGACCCTGAGACCATGACCTGAGCCGAAGGCAGAGGCTTCAACCCACTGAGCCACCCAGGTGCCCCTATTTATTTATTTTAAAATAATCTCCACACCCAACATGGGGCTAGAACCCATGACCCCAAAATCAAGAGTCACATGGCTCTACCAACTAAGCCAGCCATGTGCCTGAACGTTCTCCTTTATTAGCAAATGCTTCCAAATACAGTACAAAGAGAATGCTCCTTAAATTGCCTTACATTAAAAAATTTCTTTAAACATTATAAACCTATGTACATGCTAACTTCCAAAAAATGTAAACTAAATTATCTTTCTAATGATGTAGTCCATCTATGAACCACCAGACAGAAAGAATGAAAATGTTGTGTTCTCTGATTCTGTACTACATAGCTAAACAAAGGAAAAGAACAAAAATTCCACAAGAAGAAAGCATATTGTTTATTTTTCAAAACAGTCTAATAGAAGCTAATTTTAGAAATGCTGGTTATGTTTGTTTGTTTTTAAATATTTTATTTATTTATTTGACAGACAGAGATCACAAGTAGGCAGAGAGGCAAGCAGAGAGAGAGAGAGAGAGAGAGAGAGGAGGAAGCAGGCTCCCCGCTGAGCAGAGAGCCTGATGTGGGGCTCGATCCCAGGACTCTGGGATCATGACCTGAGCCGAAGGCAGAGGCTTTAACCCCGAGCCACCCAGGCGCCCCTGTTTGTTTGTTTTTTAAAGATTTTATTTATTTGACAGAGAACACAAGGGTGGGGGGGCGGGCAGGGTACATTCTCTGCTCAGCAGGGAGCCTGATGCGAGGCTCAATCCCAGGACCCTGAGATCATGACCAAGCCAAAGGCAGAGGCTTAACCCACTGAGCCACCCAGGCACCCCGAAATTTTTGGTTTTTTTAATGAAGACTAAATTTCCAACAGAAAAAAAAAACACTAGTTTAAAAAAAAAAGATACATTTTAATAGGAACCACCTCATTATTATGTCCATCAAATCTAATGACAGGAAAAATCTGACTGCATATTCAATAGTAAGAAATATTTTAATGGTCAATTTTTTTTAGGATGTGACAATAGTATTGTAGTTATGTTTTAAAAAGAGATCTTGGGGTGCCTAGGTGGTGCCATCAGTTGTGCATTGGGACTCTTGGTTTCAGCTCAGGTCATCATCTCAGGGTTGTGAAATCAAGCCCTAAGTCTGGCTCTAAGCTCAGTGCGGAGTATGCCTAAGACTCTCTGTTCCCCCACCCCGCTGCACCTGCACTTACACACTCTCTCTCAAATAAATAAATCTTTAAAAACAGATCTTATTCTCACAAATATAAGGATGAAATGATTTTTTATCTTTATGATGTTTGGGATTTGCTTTAAAATTATCCAGTAAGAGAAGGAATGGGAGTTAGGAGAGCATGTATGGGGAGAGTAAATTAAATAAGACTGGTCTTGGGTGGGTAACTACTGAAACTACAAGATGAGGATTTAGGAATTTTTTTTTTTTTTTTTAAAGATTTTATTTATTTATTTGACAGAGAGAGATCACAATTAGATGGAGAGGCAGGCAGAGAGAGAGAGAGGGAAGCAGGATCTCCGCCAAGCAGAGAACCCGATGCGGGACTCGATCCCAGGACCCTGAGATCATGACCTGAGCCGAAGGCAGCAGCTTAACCCACTGAGCCACCCAGGCGCCCCAGGATTTAGGAATTTATAATACTATTTCCTCTACTTGAATATGTTTGGAAGTTTTCATAATAAAAAAAATTGAGTGTTAAGAACTATTAAGTAAAACAAAACAGAAGTAGTCGCTTGTGCAGTTTCCACTACTTCTGATCCATAAGGATAATTTCTCCAAAGATAAAACAGATAAAGCCCAGGTTACAGAAACTGCGATGATACTCCTAACCTTTGTCAGCCTGGCAAGGTAAAACACTGAGGTTTCTTCACCTGGCCTTCTTCTCCCATCTGGCAAGGATGCACCAAGACCAGCTAACAGAAGGCTCTCCATATGGTTTGAACTGGATGACGAATGCTGGCATAAAGAATGCTTAAAAACATGAACACTCCTAGTCACTGCCAGTGCTTCTCTAGAGGTTCCTCTTTCAGAACAGAGGTGGCTTATTTGCAACGCAGACATTAACTATATCAAGAAACACTTCTGAAAAGGTTACTTGAGGTAGATGAGACTGGTTCCTGGAAAGGGGGGGAAATGTTACCTTCACAAAGCTGTTGACAGCCATGATGGCCATGTCTGGCTGACTCTTGGCGTAGTTCATCAAATAGAGATAAACAAGTTTCTTTAACTCCAGGTTGTCGGTTTGCATACAGTTCACTACATCTGGAAACAGAGAACTGAGAAGACAGCAGAAAAAAGAAAAGGAAAATGAGTAGGTGCTGGTGCCAAGCTACTGGATTGAACATGAAGAAATGGCCTTATTTACCCAAAGTGATCTGATGCAAGGAAATACGTCCCCACTGTGGTAACAACTAAGACTGAAATGAATTTCTAAAGAAACTATAGTCCCAAGAAGGTCTCTAAAAATAGACTTAAGAAACTTTTCATTATGAAAATTTTCTAACAAACAAAAGTAGACAAAGCAGCATAACAAATGTATCCATCACCCAGCTGCAAAGAAGTATTAATACACATCCAATTTTGTTTCATACATATCCTCAATCCATTCTCCCTTCCCCCCTCCCTATTCCAACCAATTACTCTGGATTTTTTTTTTTTTTTTAAAGTAGGCTCCACACCCTTCATGGAGCCCAACATGGGGTTTGAACTTACAACCCTGAGATCAACCTGAGCTGAGATCAAGAGCTGGACACTTAACTTGACTGAGCCACCCAGAGCTGCTGCTCTGGATTATTTTTAGCTAAATTCTACACATTATATAATTTCATACATATTTTAGGGCATATCTTTAGGGATTTTGTTTTAAAAAGCCACAATCTTTATCACACAAAAAAATTAACAGTAATTCTACATATCAATTCATTGCAGGTTCAAAGCACTATGGTTGCGATACTTGGAATGTCCATATTCTTCTATCCTCGGCCGGTGGGGCCTTTGACTCAGCTATCTTCGGAGTCTCTGTGATGCAGTCCTGCATTTTCACCAGTTTCCTCACTTTCTGGTAGGACACGATGCTCTACCTGGGATTACTCGGTGCATTTCTAATCTCACAACTGAAACCAGTCATTTTTCTAAGAAGTCCTGATTCCTTTCTAGAATTTCTTTCTTTATTCTTTTTTAAAAATTTCTTTCTCTTAACGTTACAAACTTAGACAAATGAAAATTTGAGTGTCCTCAAAGAGAAAAGGAGTTTACACTTTTCCCAAATTCGAGTCATTGCATGATTTACTACTCTCTTATAACGCCAAAGGAGAGTAGCTTTAGTTTGGAATGGCTCCCAAACCACTAGTTTGGAAGGATAGCTTATTTGATTTTAAAGTATAAGCTGTATTTTTTAAGTACAGGTTAACTATATTTTATGAGAGAGTGGTAATTAACCTTCCCCCAAGGCTTTATCAAAGTACTATGTAAATTTTAAATACCCTTTTAAAAAATTTATTTGAGAGAGAGAACATGAGTGGGAGGGGCAGAGACAGAAGGAGAGAGAATCCCAAGCAGACTCCGTGCTGAGTGCGAAGCCCTACTATATAGGGCTCGATCTCACAACCCTGAGATCATGACCTGAGATGAACCCAAAACTCAGATGCTTAACTGTGCCACACAGGCGCCCCTAAATTTTAAATACTTAACATCTTACAAGTACAGAAAAAGCAAATGTCAGGATATTTCTACAGGACAGAGAATGACTGAAATAACTAGTCACACAGTACAACTCCTGTACACACACAATAAACACAAAGTTACTTACAAAAAGGAAGATGGATTGCAAAGTCAAAGCATCCACCTTCTCTGCAACGAAACAAAGTCTCCTGAAAATCATTTAACCTGAATGTACATACCTAGTGTAGTTTCATGCACATGTAGATAATCAATAAACACTAATTAACACTCCCCCCAAATTAATGTTCTTTCCATTTCCTAGAATAACTCATGGACAAAACAACTGTAAAACTGCTAAATAAATGTGACATATTAACCAACAGTAAATTTAAGATCCTGAGTAATTTAATTCCAACAACCTGCATAAGATCAAGAAGATCTCGATCAAGCACAAGTTCTAAAGGTAAAAACCAGGCACCTAGGTGGCTCAGTTAGTTAAGTGACTGCCTTCTGCTCAGGTCATGATCCTGGAGTCCTGGGATCGAATCCCGCATCAGGCTTCCTGCTTGGCAGGGAGTCTGCTTCTCCCTCTGACCCTCCCTCTTCTGTCTCAAATAAATAAATAAAATTTAAAGGTAAAAACCGTTAAGAACCAACCTATAAAGATAGAAACCTGAACTTTCCAGTATGGTAGCCACTAGTCATATGTAGCTACTCACTGGCAATGTGGCTGGTCTGAACTAAGATGTGATGTGTATATATATATATATATATATGTAAGACACATATTGGGAACACCTGGGTGGCCCAGTCAGTTGGACGTCTGCCTTTGGCTTGGGTCATGATCCCAGGGTCCAGGGATAGAGCCCCGCAACGGGCTGCCTGCTCTGCAGAGAGCCTGCATCTGCCTGCTGCTCTGCCTACTTGTGCTCTGTCAAATAAATAAATAAAATCTTAAAGAAAAACAACAAACACACATTGGATCTTCAGACTTAGTATGAAAAATATAATGTGGGGCGCCTGGGTGCCTCAGTCAGCTGAGCATCTGCCTTCAGCTCAGGTCATGATTTCAGGGTCCTGGGATTGAGCCCAGAGTCCCTGCTGAGCAGGGAGCTTGCTTCCCCTCTCTCTGTAGCTCCCCCTGCTTGTGGGCTCTCTTGTCAAATAAATAAATAAAAATTTTTAAAAAGGAAAAATATAATGTAAAATACCTCATTAATAATTTTATATTGATTTCATGATGAAATGGTACTCTGAATGTACTGTATTAAGTAAAATATATTATTCAAATTAATTTTACTTTTTTAATTTGGCTATCAGAAAATTTTAAATTATATATGCCCCACATTGTATTCCTATCAGACAGCACTGAACTTGAAGTTACTTGCAGGGGAGACTGAAATATGATAACCTATGAATACCTAATCTCTATTATTCTGCATCTTTAAGCTATCTAGGCACAGTACAAATTCCATCTCCTCCAAGAAGCGTTCTTCAACTGCTCCTATTTACATGGATCTCTCTTTCGAAGAACTCTTATTGTCTTTAATATACATACTCTGGTACCTATTACGAAACTGTATGTTATTATTCCCTAATTTTTCAAATTTTGGGTCTCTTCAACTAAGGCTAAGACATCTATTATCCTTTTTAAATTATGACACGTGGAATAGCATGAGCACAAATTACTAGCAATTAACAGATTAACAAGTAGTATTTACCAAGCATACAAAAGGAAACTCAAAAAGGTTTCACTTTTCTAGGATACATACTTGGTGAGAACACAAAAGACACGCTAATGAAGTATGCTGACTTTTACCAGTTCATCAGTACCGATGCTCTCAATCTAGATTTAATACTTGGCAAAAATAGCCCATCAGTGACTAGATCGATCCTGGACAGGAAAACCATAGCCTGTGCACAAAATACAGCCCACCACTACTTTTGTATGAGCTGTAAGCTAAAAATGGTTTTCAGATGAACATTTAAAACTGATTTGAGCCTCTGCCTTCAGCTCGGTCATGATCTCAGGGTCCTGGGATCAGGCCCCGCATTGGGCTCTCTGCTCAGCGGGGAGTTTGCTTCCCCACCCCCGACGCCCCCGCCCAGCCTGCCTGCTTCTCTGCGTACTTGTGATCTCTCTCTATCAAATAAATAAATTAAATCTTTAAAAAAAAAAAAAAGAACCAAATGCTAACAAACTAAACTCCAATAACAAAAGGCACCTGATAGCAGAAGGACCTGAAGCACAAGAAGATATCTGATTCATTAATTGCCACCGTTTCCACCGGGGCCCCTGATCTGGTTGGGGGAACTGCTCTCACCCTCCTGGTCTCAGGAAACCCTTTATACTCTAAAAATTCTTGAGATCCCCAGAGAGTTTTTGTTCACGTGGGTTATACCTACTGATATTTTACGCTATCAGGAATTAAAACAGAAATACTTTAAAACACTGATCCATTTAAAATAATAAATGTATTTCATATTAACAAATATTTTAAAGTAAAAATTTTGTATTTTTTAAAAATTAAGATGTCAGTGTTTTACATTTTTGCAAATCTCTTTAATGTCTGGTTTAAGAAAAGACAGCTGTCTGGGATCAAGCACCACATCGGGCTCTCTGCTCAGCAGGGAGCCTGCTTCCCCCTCTCTCTCTGCCTGTCTCTCTGCCTGCTTGTGATCGCTGTCTGCCAAATAAATAAATAAATAAATAATAAATAAAAATCTTTAAAAAAAAAAAAAGAAAAGAAAAGACAGCTGGATCTTTGTATTCATTCCTGCATTCAACCTGTTGTAGAATACTGTTTGGACTGAAGAAAAAAAATGATACACATATGTTAATGGAAAAGGGAGCAGTATTTTAACAGCTTTATCAGATTAACTGGATATTCTTTGATTCACTGAAAAGCTAGACAAATGCTTTATTTTTCTCTTTTTTTGGTCTGCTAATGATAGTTCCCTAAGAGTTAGTTGGAGGGACACTAGATGGCTCAATGGGTTAAGTGTCTGACTTTTGGTTTCAGCTCAGATCATGATCTTAGGGTCATAGAATCGAGACCCTCATCAGGCTCTGTGCTCAGCAGGGAGTCTGCCTAAGATTCTCTCTCTCTCTCCCTCTGCCCCTTTCCTACTTGTGTGTGCATGCTCTTTCCCTCTCTCTAAAATAAATAAATGAATCTTTTAAAAAAAGGTTAGTTGCAATGAGAAATCTGAAACCATATCGAGCTTTTAACATTTAATTGCATTAAAATGCATTCATTTATCAATTATTTTGACTGGATCTTTTACCCACGCATAGTTTGGTGATACATGCAGCGGTCATTTGGGAAATACTGGTTGAGTTATGCAGATCTTCCCAACGACGACAAATTTCACCACATAAATTTGAATGTAAATAATACATTCACTAATTTCATTACCAAGCTCATTAGAAAAGTCTGTAAGTATTGGGAAGCTGTCAAGCTCATGTTGTGAGATACAAGTTTTCCAACAATCTAATTTTTACTTTAAAGCTCAAAACGTATCCAATGTCAAATTTTTTCTCTAGAAGTGACAGGTTCACTTTGTTCATTTTTGATAAAATGTCTCCAAAATACTGAAGTCTGATTAACTATAACCTATCAATCATTTTTTCACTTAAAAAATGGGTTTCCCAATTCAAACAATTTTGAAAGGGTTTTTCTCCAAGTCAACCATCACTTTGCTATGCAGCAGAAGTGCTTTATGCATAATTCCTGCTTTATTACACGGAATATTAAAATGACCTATACTCAAGATTCAAAGCTTAATAAAATAAATTTTTAATGCTTCATGAAAAATAGTCATAAGTATAACTGCCTATTTCCCCTCCAAATATAGTGGTGACGAATACAATGACTACTGTCACAGTTTGGCACTGCTACCTTGATTCACACTAAGGTACCTGCAGTGCAAATGTCAGCACAGTAAAAAAGGCAAATAATACCCAAGTATTATTATAAGGACAGCTTTGACCTCACAAATCCCCAGAAAAGGATCTTGTGAATCCTCAGGGGCCTGTGAATAATCTGTACCTATTTCCAAATTGTCTGGCTGAATTACAGAGGGGAAAAAAAAAGACAAAATGGACTTTGTTAACATTGATTTTCATCTTTAATTCAGCAACTGAATCTACAGTTGTAGAGTTAAGGACACTAGCTTGAGCCGATTAAAGAACGTATGAGCTTCTGTTTTTCAGTACACTTTTAGCATCTTCTCTAGAACACTTCAACAGAAGATGTGTAACTGTGCCAGCACTCAGGAAGTTTTAGGTTAGATCTCAATGCAACAAAATCAAACTGGTTTCATTCCTCAAAAAAACTTGTCACAGAGTTAACGTAAAAACAAACACTTCCTCACAATCTTTCAGTGGGACAAACCCGTTTTTATAGATTCTACGATTACAACAGTTAAACAAAAAGCAGTAGAAGTCATAAAATAGGGTATGGGTCTAAAGTGACCAACAGCAGGAGTGATTACGCTTACCTAACGTCCTTTCCCACAGTCATGGCAGCAATCACTTTCTTCACAGCCTCCTTCCTCTTTTCTTTCTTTTCATTGTTGAGTTCAGCTTTTAATTCAAAGATTTCTCCTACAAAAGAAGAGAGCAAACTGGTGAGATCCCAGGACCAGAAAACTAGACTGGAATACTACACTCTAATACATAACATGACCACTGACCAGAGGCAGGGCAGCAATCGAAGAAGAGAATTTAAAAACTATAGGACAGGTATAATTCAAATCCACAGATTATTAATTGACCCACTGATAACAATACCATCTTTGAGATTATGGCCAGAGAAGAACGTAAAATCCAGATCTTAGGAAGTATATGGGTGGGGAAAAAACAAATCTCATGATATCTACTACAACAGGGAGAGAATGGCATCTGACTGATGAAGATCTTCCATCAGAATTTCAAGGTCCCAAGGAAAAAATAAATGTAGGCACGAAATCAAAATAAATAAAGAAAAAATAAATGTAGGCACAGGTTCACAAATCTGTTTTCAAACCAAAGAGATTCCAGATATCTGCTCATTCACCCACCAATAGAGAACTGAGGTTCAAAGATCACAGAGTGAGTTAGTGACAGAGCTGCTCTTAGAACTGTGTCTCCTGACTGCTGAATCCAGAGGTTTCCAACTAAATATTACCTGGGAGGTATTTAGAGAGTAACAATGCTCAGGTTCTATCAGCATGTCAAGAAGAGCTCTCACATTCATTTTTTTTAAAGATTTTATTTATTTATTTGACAGAGAGAGACACAGTAAGAGAGGGAACACAAACAGGGAGAGTGGGTGAGGGAGAAGCAGGCTCCCTGCAGAGCAGGAAGCCCAACACAAGGCTTGATCACAGGACCCTGGGATCATTATCTGAGCCAAAGGCAGATGCTTAACAACTGAGCCACCCCGGTGCCCCGTTCATATTTTTTCAAGTTCCTCCATGTGATTCTAATGCACAACCAGGGCTGAGAATCCCTGCTCTAATTAGCACTTTAAGGCTTCAAGGCCCCATCCTATCCAACTGGTCTGATGGAAATAATAAAATTGAAGCTTCAAGAATGGTACAGGGACACTTGGGTGGCTCAGTGGGTTAAAACCTCTGCCTTCGGCTCAGGTGATGGTCCCAGGGATCTGGGATCGAGCCCTGCATCGGGCTCTCTGCTCAGCGGGGAGCCTGCTTCCTCCTCTCTCTCTGCCTGCCTCTCTGCCTATTTGTGATCTCTGTCAAATAAATAAATAAAATCTTAAAAAAAAAAGAAAGATGGTACGAACCAGAGTCTTTTTTTTTTTTTAAGACTTTATTTATTTATTTGACAGAGAGAGATCACAAGTAGGCAGAGAGAAAAGAGGAAGCAGGCTCCCCGCTGAGCAGGGAGCCATGCAGGGCTCGATCCCACAACCACCAGAGTCATTTTTAAAGGCACAATCTTTAAGGAGTGCTCAGGTTCTGCACAGTGAAATGCCAGGGCTGTCATGGTAATAAACCTCAACTGGTTTTAAAAGAAAAAACAAAAGACACCACTGTGTCTGTGAAAAAGCAGTCGGCTACTCCCAGTTCAACCTTCCCTCTACAGCCTTCAACTCTTCGACAATACTGCCTCATTTTCCGCCATGTTTTTATGACTGTGCTTGATGTTCATTTTAACCAGATCTCATTCACCACTACAGAAACAGTGGGGACAGCAAACTACATGATCCGCTAAAGCCTTAGGATGGGAAGGATGAAACTGGTAAGAAACACAGAAGCTGAGCACTAAAAAAGCTTGTTACATCAATATCCAGTGCCAGCAAGAGAAACAGTTACAAAAATCGGTTTTATTTTAATCAACAAATGCAAAAATAGCACAGCCCCAAAAGCTGGTCCCTTTAAGAGTCATTCTCCTCTCCACCAAGTCATCTGCTGTCAAATCCAGCTCTTAGGGTTCCCATCATTTACTTCTAGGAACGGTAAAGGACAAGTAGCAGGGTTTCAGAAGTCTGCACTCTAAAAAGCAGCAGGAGCTGAAGAATCAAAACAGGATGTAACTGAAACTATTCCAATTCTAGCATAAACTTAAAGAATATGTTCCAGTGGCAGTTCTGGTGGGTGTTGCAGGAAGTAAAAGGAACACAGTCTATCCATTTTTTAAAATGTGGTATTTACCCAGCCGTGATGCAATCTGTAGGTCTTAAACTTTTACAGATCACTGAATTAAAAAAGGTTACCAGGATTCATTACAAGAGAAGGTTTGAAGAGGTAGGTAAGGGTTTTTTTTTTTAATTAAATATTTATTCATTTATTTTAGAGGGAGAGGGAGAGAGGGAGGAAGAGGGAGAAAATCTCAACAGACACCCCGCTAAGGGTGGGACCTGTTGTGGGGCTCAATCCCACCACCCTGAGATCATGACCTGAGCCAAAACCAAGACTCAGACAGTTAACTAACTGAGCCATCTAGGTGTCCCAAGTTAGGTGAGTTGTTAAATGACATCTTTTTATGTCAATATAGACAATATCTTGGTCATCAAAGCATATAAAATGTCAACAATAAATATCATTTCAGAATGTCAGAAAAAAAAACTGAAAATGAGTGACAAGCAGGGTTAATGGTTTTTGTGAAGTGTGACTAATAAAGATAGAGAAGTTGGGTGGGAGCCACGAAGCGCATGAATTAAGACATGGTATCTCATACATAAAATTTTACTAAATTCTTCCATTTTTTCCTTCTCCCCCCAATCAAATCTACCAAGCACTGCTAGTAGCTAGCAATGGTTCTCAATCTTGGCTGCACATTGGAGAAATGTGAGGAGCTTTAAAAAATCTGCACAGCCAGGTTATATCCCAGACCAATGAAATTAGGGTGTCTCAGGTGGAGGACACTAGACATTAGTATTGTTTTACATTTCCTTGGGTGACTCCAATGTGTAGGTAAGGTTGAAAGCCACTGACTAGAAGTTGATAAAATTAAGAAACTCACTATGGAGTTTCCATATTGTTACAAAAGAGCTTGTTCACCCTTAAATAATTCCAAATGACCAAAACAGGACAGATTTGCTTTCTGGAAAATATTTTAGTGCTCTTTGTTCCCTTCAGGACACCAAAGGGTGCCCTCCTCTGTTTTGGGGTTTTTAAAATTTTAGTATGAGTTTGAGTAATCTCTACACTCAACGTGGGCCTCAAACTCACCACCCCAAGATCAAGAGTCACATGCTCCACTGACTGAGCCAGCCAGGTTTTTAAAAAATTAAAAAAAAAAAAAAATCATTTCAATTTTAAAAGTTGCTAGATTCAGGCACCTGTGTGGCTCAGTTGGTTAAGTGTCTGACTCTTGATTTCAACTCAGGTAATGACCTCAGGGTCCTGGGATCCAGCCCAGGTTGGGCTCCACACTCAGTGAGGAGTCTACTTAAGGATTCTCTCTCTCTCCCTTTTCCTTTGCTCCCCCACCAGTCTTCTCTCTCTCTCTCAAATAAATAATAAACACCTTAAAAAAAAAAGTTGCAAGATTCCCTAATTGTTAACAGTGTGCCACATTTGCTTGATGATACTTTCTATGTATTTCCACGTTTTTTCCTGAATCATATAATAGTAAATGGCAGCCATCATGTCTCTTCAGCTCCAAATAGGTCAGTGTATAATTTCTAACAATGATTATCTTACTAACCATAATGCAATGATCAAAATCAGGAAATTTAACACTGATACATCATCATCATCTATTCTATGGACTTTATTTATTTGATAATATCCTTCATAGCAATTTTACCACTGTCCCCCTCAGGCCAGGATCCAATCTAGAATCATCCAGGATTACATGTTACATTTATTGTCATGCCTCTATAGTCTTAATCTGAAACAGTTCTTCAGCCTTTGTCTTTTAGGATACTGACATTCTTTAAAGGTATAGGCCAGTTATCTGATAGAATGCCCTCAGGTTGGGCTTATCACAGATGTTCCTTCATGATTACACTGAGGTTATGCATTTTGACAGGCATAATTCTTAGGGAATGTTATGTTCTTCTCAATGCATGACACCAAGAGACAAATAATGTTAATGTGTCCCATTACTGGTGATGTTAACATCAAATACTTGGTTAAGGTGGTAAATATCAGGTCCTGATACTATAAAGTTGCTATTTCTTCCTTTGTAATTAGTAATTTGTGAAAGGAAACCTTAAGACTATTTAAATGTCCTGCTCCTCATTGAACTTTCACCTACTAGTCGTTTTAGCATTCACTGATGGCTCTTGACTGAATCAATGATAACTATGATTTATGTGTAGAAAATGTATTAATCGATGGGTTACAATCCACTACTATAGTCACTTTTTCTACTGCTCAAATTATCTTAAATTTGGTGACTGGAAGCCCTCTCAAACCACGCTGCTTCTCGCATGTCCCACTATTTTTTGAGAACTCCCTTGCTTTGTGGCATAAGATGTTCATGTTCATCTTGTACTTTCCCTTCACTTACCGTGGAATCAGTTATTTCTCCAAAGAGTCCTGCCTCATTAGTGGGAAATTATATTTAGAAACCAAAGGGTATTAGGTGTCCTTTGCATCTACTTTGACTTGAAGGAAATTAGAATATTTAATCAGAAACTCCGTTAGTGGGGCGCCTGGGTAGCTCAGTGGGTTAAAGCCTCTGCCTTCAGCTCCAGTCATGATCTCAGGGTCCTGGGATCGAGCCCCGCTTCAGGCTCTCTGTTCACCAGGGAGCCTGCTTCTTCCTCTCTCTCTGCCTACCTCTCTACCTACTGTGATCTCTGTCAAATAAATAAAAAATTAAAATTAAAAAAAAAAGAGAAACTCCATTAGAGTATTGAGAAAGCATGACTCACACATAGGAGACACTCAATAAACATTTTCTAAATAAATAAATATAATGAATAAGTCAAGGGAGATGGACTCTGTGGTTTTTGTTTTTTTTCTTTTAAAGATTTGTATCTATTTATTTGAGAGAGAGAGTGAGAGCAAGAGAGATCACAGAGGGAAAGGGAGAAGCAGACTGCTCACTGAGAAGGCAGCAGGATGTGGGGCTCTAACCCAGGACCCTGAAATCATGACTTGAGCTGAAGGCAGACATCAACCAACTGAGCCATCCAGATGCTCCAAAGCTGGTCTGTTTTTAAAGGGAGGGCCATCTACAGCATTAGAAAGGAGCTGTTATTTGGAAACTATTTTACAAAAAATGAGGAGGCTGGACTTTCCCACGAAGAATCCCTAGTTCCTAGCCCCACAGCCGTATGTAAAAACCAGTATATTATATATATATATATATATATATATATATATATACACACACATATACATATATACACACAAACACACACACTTATATTTTAGAAATTTTACTTTATATATATATATATACACACACATACACACACACACATATATAAATACACACACACACTTTAAAGATTTTATTTGAGAGAGAGAGGATGCATGCCCATGCACATAGGGAAGGGGGAGAGGGAGAGAATCCTCAAGCAGACTCCATGCTGAGTGCAGAGCCCAACACTGGGCTTGATCTCATGACCTGAGCCAAAATCAAGAGTCATACACTCAACAGACTGAGCCACCTAGACACCCCATAAAGCAGTATTATATTTCTGATTACAAAGACGATGAGGTTAATAAATTCAGGGCTATTTTCAAGTAATCCACAGACTATGACCTAAAAATCATGGAACTGACTCTAGAGGTTCCCTTTTATTTTTTTTAAACATTTAATTTATTTATTTGACAGAGAGAGAGAGCACAAGCAGGGGGAGAAGCAGGCTCCCTGATGAGCAGGGAGCCAGATGTGGGGCTCAATCCCAGGACCCTGGGATCATGACCTGAGCCAAAGGCAGATGCTTAAGGACTGAGCCACCCAGGCATCCTAGAGGTTCCCTGTCTTAAGTACAAAGAATGTATTTAGACAACACCCAAAGAATGAGGTAAATCTATATATGGAGGGATATGAAAATATCAAGTTTCTATGTAGTATTGCATGACCTCTTTTTGTTAAAGATAAAAAACTGCGTAATCATATGGATTAATACTTGCATTTATATGCATAGAAAAAAACTAAGGATACACCTGAGTTCACCTCAGGAACCGAAATAAAGAGAAAGAGAATTGCATTTTTATTTTTTACGTGACCTATATTGCTTTAATAGTACTCTTCGTTATAAAATATTTCCAAGTTAAAAAAAAAAAAAAGAGAATGAATGTGCTGCTGCTGCTGCTTCTGTCTTCCTCAGATCTACCAATCTTCAATGGATCCAAATTGGATTTCATCCTCTTACCAAAATAGAACCTTCAACTCAAAATCATGTGCATCATAGCCCTATCTTTACAAACCTATCCTTTAGTAATTTATTCAAATACCCTGTTCTATACAAACAATAGATCCCCAATGAGACAGTCCACAATATGCATGTCTGAAGAGGTCAGGAACATTCTAGGGGGAACAATCTGACACTATAACTTTTGAAGAACTCAAACTCAAAGAACTCAAAAGTTCTTTGATCAAGTTTTCGTACTTACCTTTTTTATTGGTTGTGAAGTACTTGGAGTCAGTCATGGTTTTGGATCTTTAATGTGCACCTATAACAAGAGAAGAAAAATTGATTTATCCAATTTAGTGATGTCCAGCAAGGCATTTGATTAATTTTAATAATATTTACAAGAATTTCTATACTCAGGGGCACCTGGGTGGCTCAGTGGGTTAAAGCCTCTGCCTTCGTGATCAGGTCATGATCCCAGGGTCCTGGGATTGAGCTCCGCATTGGGTTCTCTGCTCAGCAGGGAGCCTGCTTCCCCCTCTCTCTGTGCCTGCTTTTCTGCCTACTTGGGATTTCTTGTCTGGGAAATAAATAAATAAAATCTTAAAAAAAAAAAAAAAAGAATTTCTATACTCAAAAATGGGTATTTTCTTCCTTACCACCATTACTGTGATTCAAGACATGCAAAGATAATTAGGGATGTTAACTCTTGCCTCAAGGAACTATCTGGGGCAAAATCCATAGGCTAAATGGCATGAATTGATAATCTATTATGGCCTTGTGATTTTATGCATAATTATCTCCTCCAAGCCTCCAAGACCTAAAGCTAGACCTTTCTGCAAATACATCTTCAATTAGGCACTCAAATATTAAGATAAGAAAAAGTTTGTTTTGAAAGATCTCCCCATTACTTTCCATTAAGGAAAATCTGATTTACTCCCTACCTCAAGATGGAGTCATTCCAAAGCACATATCCTGAAGCAATAGTAAGGCTGAAAGAGAAAACTGTGCCAACCTATTCACCATTACATGAATCTCTTGAAAAAAGGAATCTCAGAATAAAAAGCCTACATTAATAGAACAATATTCTTTCACAACAAATCTCTAGAGGCAAATATGCCTCACACATGGATTTCTTAATTATAGTTTTCATATTTCCAACTATCTATACTTAGCCCAAAAGTATTCCCAAATAATAAATAATATCACTTTACAGTTAAAAACAAGGCAAAAAAAAAAAAAAAAAAGAAGATATTTATTCAGTCACATTGCATACAAAAAAGAATCAGAAGGTGTTAAAACTCAAAAGATCATGGATCCCAGCCTCAAGTTAATGCTTCAAGTTAAATGGAAAATTAATCCAACTGACACATGGTTCTACTAGTAAAACAAAAGGGCATGGACTGGCCACATTTCTCCCCCTAATAATGAGATAATGTTTTCTGATTTAAGAAACTTTTAAGACTTTGTCCAAGGTAGTTGATATCTTTATATTTAAATTTTCATGTAGTAATATTCCTTCAGCACTCAAAAATGTGTATCTTCGGGGCGCCTGGGTGGCTCAGTGGGTTAAGCTGCTGCCTTCGGCTCAGGTCATGATCTCAGGGTCCTGGGATCGAGCCCCGAATCGGACTCTCTGCTCAGCAGGGAGCCTGCTTCCTCCTCTCTCTCGGCCTGCCTCTCTGACTACTTGTGATCTCTGTCAGATAAATAAATAAAGTCTTTAAGAAAAAAAAATGTGTATCTTCTTCCTTACCATCCTCATTAACAATACTTATTACCAAATTTAGGACTGATGGCTGGCACCTGCTCATTACTGTCAAGCCAAAACAACATGAGTGATAATACGTTTGGCAAACTTGAGTGATACCACATTTGGCAAACAACAGTAAATATGGATCAGAGAGAAAAGACCCAAGCAATAAACAAATCAATGTAATTAAGGAAAATAAAAAAAGAGCCAAATAAACATGAAATAATGAAAAAAGCCGGGCTCAAATCTGATCTCTATATTGTGCTACTTGGATAGCCTAAGGGAAATTAAACTCAGCTGAGCTCTTTCCAAGTAGCTACTATTTACAGTCTTGAACCTTATGCAAGAGTGCTTAGGTTGTACCAGAATTTCCCTGAATTACCTTCTCTGTGAGCTAGAACTCAACAAATATTATAGAATGCAGAAATTCCCATTTTGATATAATTAAAAATTAACCTGTGACAGGGGCTTGCTTTATACAATATTTTCATAATGCCTTCCTAGCAAAAATTCAAAGAATGTTATAATTATTTAATCCATTCACAAAGTACACTAAATGTGAAATGGGCAAATTGAAGAAAGGAGTCCTTCATGTATAAGATCTGAAATAAATCTGAAGTTATTATGTAAGAACTTACACATACAAAGAGAGAAATCGCTATACAGAAATGATTTCTAGAACCTGAGAGCCAGAGCTCAAGGCCAATATGGTCTGTCTAGGCTGTTATTATGCCATCTTAAGTCCAACAGAATCCTCAAAACTTAAAACTTACTTAGGATTTAAAAACATAATCTGGGGGCGCCTAGGTGGCTCAGTCGTTAAGCCTCTGTCTTCGGCTCAGGTCACGATCCTGGGATGGAGCCCCACATCGGGCTTCCTCCTCTGTGGGAATCTTGCTTCTCCCTCTCCCACTCCCCCCAGCCTGTGTTCCCTCTCTGGCTGTCTCTCTCTGTCAAATAAATAAAAATCTTTAAAAATAAATAAATACATACATACACACATAATCTGGATGGTATGTTTCTTTGAAAAAGGCACAAAAATTGTTCTCTTTTCTAAAGATCTCATAAACGTATGCACATACTAAATTCTTTTTTTTTTTAAGCCTTTTTTTTTTTTTAAGATTTTATTTATCAGACAGAAAGACAGAGATCACAAGAAGGCAGAGAGGCAGGCAGAGAGAGAGAGAGGGAGAAGCAGGCTCCCTGCTGAGCAGAGAGCCCGATGTGGGGCTCGATTCCAGGACCCTGAGATCACGACCTGAGCCGAAGGCAGAGGCTTAACCCGCTGAGCCACCCAGGTGCCCCCACATACTAAATTCTTAACAGGAATTTTAACCACAGTTTGTTAATGATAAAATTAACCTAGTCTTAAATTCTGCCTTTACAGGGCACCTGGTGGCTCAGTGTTAAGGTTAAAGTCTCTGCCTTGGGTTCCGTCATGATCCCAGGGTCCTGGGATGGAGCCCCGCATCGGGCTCTCTGCTCAGCAGGGAGCCTTCTTCCCCCACCCCCTCTGCCTGCCTCTCTGCCTACTTGTGATCTCTGCCTGTCAAATAAATAAATAAAATCTTAAAGCTCTGCTGGCACCATTTAAAAAAAAAAATTCTGCCTTTATTAGTGACCCACACATTTCACTACCTCCCTTAAATTTCATTGTCAAAGAATATATTTCTGTCCTATTCACTAGGAGCACTGTGTTCTTAACTAAGGAACAATGTACCCACCCACAAAATTTCAGGGAAGAGAGACAAGTCATCTTAGCTCCTAAAATAAGAACCCCTGCTCTTAAAGAAAGGGAGAAACCGATCACTCTTAGCTTCCACTGTTGTAAACAATAGTAAATGAAGCATCCCTGACCCCTATTGACAGGGAAACCTACCTGCCTTAAGCCAAAAGAAAACTCCAAGAAAAATGAAAGTAGTCCAAACAAAAACAAGTGGGAAGAGGTGGTGGTTGCACAACACTAAGAATGTACTAAATGTTACTCAACTGTTCACTTTAAAATGATTAATTTTATGTTATGTGAATTATACTTCAAAAAACTATATATTGGGCATATGGGGCTCTGTGGGTTAAGCATCTGCCTTCTGCTCAGGTCATGATTCCAGGGCTCTGCATCAGGCAGGAGCCTGCTTCCCCCTCTCCATGCTCCCTCACTCTCTATCCTTCTCTCTTAAATAAATAATTTTTTTTTAATTACGTACTTTTTAAATGAGATAATCACATGCCAAAGATGAACATAACCAGGTTCTCAAAAATACAGGATGGTGAAAACTGCAGCCTCATTAGAAGCCAAAGGAAAAGCAGCTAAAATAGAGCTGAAAAAAAAAAATAATAAAATATTTGCTGAAGAGCCTCAAAAATCAAGCTCTTCCTGGGCGGGAAAAAAAAAAAAAATGTTTCTTTTTTTTCTAGAGGAAACCCCAGGAAAAAGTAAAGCCATCATGGAGTCTGAATTCACACCACCTTCCCACCAGATAAACTAGACAAGTCATTGA
The DNA here is from genome assembly GCF_902655055.1 of Lutra lutra. Taxonomy (NCBI): domain Eukaryota; kingdom Metazoa; phylum Chordata; class Mammalia; order Carnivora; family Mustelidae; genus Lutra; species Lutra lutra. Next base: position 37,957,468 of record NC_062293.1, read on the forward strand.
CTGTTCTAGGACCTGCGGTATGGCCTTGGGATACTGCTAAACAATGGCTACCACAGGGAAAGCACACACTCACTCTTGTCCTAGCCCGGCTAGCCCAGCGTGTGCTGCCTGCATTTTCAGAGAAAGCCTCCCTCCCTACACGGGATGATATATCTGGATTTAACATAACCTAGTTTCTACCAAATACAGGTTGTGAAAGACCCTTCTCTTCTATTCCCCGCTCCTTACAGTGCCCCTAAAGAAAATAAGGCCAGAAAAAAATAGGGTCTCAACGTCAAATGGCTCTCTGGGAAATAGCAGCTAAATTAGACTTGGTGAGGCCACTAAATCCCTTCTTCTCACACTAAGTTGGCTTTACACAGTCTGGTGCCTGTAGCAAAAAAGCTGGCTGGAGCTAACCCATTTACAGGGCAGAAAGGCCATTTAAGACATCTTTCGTTACAGGGGTGAGAGGCACTGAGATTTCAAACATTTTTTTTCAAGATTTTATTTATTTGACACAGAGAACACACAGGCTCCTGGCTGAGGAGAGAGCCCCAGGTGAGGTCAATCCCAGGACCCTAACATGATGATGACCTGAGCCAAAGACAGATAGATGCTAAACCAACTGAACCACCCAGGCGCCCCTCAAGTATTTCAATAATTAGATATTTCAGTGCAAAGATAATAGTGTCTTCCATTATCATTTAGCTTATAAGAAATCACAAGACTCCTAATTACAACAAACATGCCTGCGATTATTTTTTTTTAAGATTTTATTTATGTATTTTAGAGGGGGTTTGTGGCGGGGAAGAGCAGAGGGAGAGGGACAAGCAGACACTGCGCTGAGCTCAGAGCCTGACATGAGGGCTCAATCCCATGACCCTGAGATCATGATCCGGGCACAAATTAAGAGCTGGAGGCTCAAATAACTGAGCCATCCAGGCACCCCCACACCTGTGATTTCTATTTAACTATGTCAGACTACAAAGTAATTTAATATCATACAGTAAGAAAGAAGTTCAAAAGTTTTACATCCAATTATTTAAAATTTTATTTGATAGAGAGAGAACGAGAGAGAGAGAACGAGCAGGGAAAGGGGTAGAAGGACAAACGAGCTCCTCACTGAGCATGGAGCCAGACACGAATCCCAGGACCCTGAGACCATGACCTGAGCCAAAGTCAGACGCCCAACACACTGAGCCACCTAAACTAGGTGCCCCAAGTTTTACACCCAATTTTTTTTTTTAAGATTTTATGTATTCATTTGAGAGATAAAGCACAAGCAAGGGGAGAGGCAGGGGAGAAACAGACTCCTCTCTTAGCAGGGAGCCCAATGAAGGGCTCCATTCCAGGACCCTGGGATTATGAACTGAGGCAAAGGCAGATGCTTAACGGAATGAGCCACCCAGGTGCCCCTTACATCCATTTTTTTTTCTTTTTAAGATTATTTTTATCTATTTGACAGAGAGAGAGACAGCAAGAGAGGGAACACAAGTATGGGGAGTGGGAGAGGGAGAAGCAGGCTTCCTGCTGAGCAGAGAACCCAATGCAGGCTCAATTCCAGGACGCTAGGATGATGACCTAAGACAAAAGCAGAGGCTTAACGACTGAGCCACCCAGACACCCTCTTCCATCCAATTATTAACTGAAATAGCAAAACTCTGGAAAACTGAAGCCTAGAAGTAAAGAAGGAAGAAAGAAGAATCTAATTCGTATCTAATTCACTGCTTGCTCAGCTTGGGTCAAACCTGTACATAAAATGTAATATTTTTAAATATGGATGTTTAAGGAGGAGGAAAAAGATGAACTGAACTTTCTTGAGTCTCAACTCACAAAATGTTAACTCTGTGTTAATTTTACCACTCAACTTTCATTGAGGCTGTTTGCAGAACACACTATCCTTTCTGCTTCCTCGGGAGTTTAAACAGTTAAGGTACCTGCAAACAGTTCTCACCTTACCACCACGCTTAGTCATCACTGGAATGTGTTACACGCTTTCTTGTACAGTTCCATCTCCTCCATCTGCTTTCCATTATTACTTTGTAAGTGTACCCTGAGGCTAAGCAATACAGGCATACCAGAAACTTAATTAATCATTTAAATTGTCCCTCATTCAGATCACTTTCTGGGTCATTCCGCCTTTTCGAAACTTACTGTGCTTTCTTTACTACTTCTTTTTAACCTCAATGATTATCGTAACAGTAGCTGGCATTTAAAACACCTATTTCTTTTAAAAATCAAAGTTTAATGAAGTATCAACACTTTATGCACACTGCTTCATAATGAAACAGCCAGGCAAGTACAATAAAAGCCTCCCCCCAGGTAGAAGACTGCTCTGAAAAGAAACAGCTTAAATTAATCCTTTTGATTCAAAGAATATGGAAATAACAGGACATTCCAGTTTCTTTGCCTCTGGCTTAGTCTACAGCCTTTCCCAAACCAGATCATTCCTTCTAAGCCCAGAAAGAAAAAATTCGGGGCTGATTTACCCCTATTTGCTTCCCCCTCTCTCACATCGGGTCTGAAGGTTTCTCTTCCCTTCCCCCAAGTGTCAGGAATTCCTCTTCAGCCCCAGGTGGTCAAGATTCTTGGGATATATTCCTCCATTACGAGATGGGAGAGAGGAATCGTTTAACCTCCAATTACGGGAGACAGGAGAGTGCTGCCCGTCAATGGACAAACCTGTGGGGGAATCCCTTTCGCCCTCTACTTAGCTGGTCAAGTCCCAGCCTCTGAATGAACGACGGCAAGCGGGGCAGAAGGAAGGTTCTCCCGTTTGGCCTCCAGCCTATACTGGCCACACCCCTGGCCTCTGGCCCCAACCCCCGACCTCGAACATATCCTTCCTCCCGTGCCCTCCGGCCCACCAATTCCCAGCTGCCACACCCGAGAATTCCCTCGCCAGGCCGGAGCCGTGGAGTCCCTCTCTCCAACCCTCTTCCTCACAACGGTCACACCCGACGGCTCACTTCATCCTCAACGGTCACGCTCCTAGGATTTCTTCTCCCTCCCACCCCACCAGCCTCCAACTCAACCTGGGGTCCCCCTCCCATCAATGAGGGACACACCCCGAAGTTAGCCGCCTTGAACTCACCGGAGGCGAGGGCGGGGGTGGCGGCAGCAGCCAGAGAGCACGGCCCGAGTGGTGTTGTAATGGTTTCCTGCACGTCACGACTCCTTCTCCAGGTCTAAGCCACTGCGCAAAACCCACTTTGCCAGGGACAAAAATGGTGGACAGGAAACTCTGACGTCAGAGAACCTCGACGTTTACCGTCATCCCCGCGCGCGGGAGAACCAGAAAGGCGGCGATCTCTGTCCCCTTGAGAACGGAGCGGTCTTTTTTGTTTTTTGTTTTTGCGCGGAAACTGGAGCCTGGACCCAAGAGGAAGTTCGGGGGCTATGCAGAGGACTATATTAAACAAACTGACGTTCCCTGGATTTGTTTCCTCGCACAGGAGTTCTCTAAAACCTCTCACATGCAAGGGATTGAAATATCGTTTCTTTTATTAAAAAAAAAAAAAATTAAGGCTCAGCTGATTTCGCAGGCCAGCTCAGGACTGTGGACAATGGTGAGAATGTGACTGGGAAATCACTTAACATGTCCTTAATCTTAGTCTTTTTTTAATTTAATTTATTTATTTGACAGGCAGAGATTACAAGTAGGCAGAGGGGCGGGGGGGGGGGCGCGGGGGGGAAGCAGGCTGAGCAGAGAGCCCGATGCGGGGCTTGAACCCAGAACCCTGGGATCATGACCAGAGCCAAAGGCAGAGGCTTTAACCCACTGAGCCACCCAGGCGCCCTCCTTAATCTTAGTCTTATCTGCGAAATGAATCCAATCATCTCTTTCTGGCTTGTGAAGTTTAAATGGGATAATGTAGGTAAAGCACCTGGCTTATAGGAGTGCTTACACAAAAATAAGTTACATTTGGAAACCAAGACCTAGAAATCTCTGTACCTCTCCCTCACTTTTGTTGTGAACCTAGAACTGCTCTAAAAAGAGTAAGATTTTAATTAAAAAAAAAAATGTGGAGAGCGAGAAAGCCTGGGGCAGAAGTTGAGGAAACCAAAATGCAAAGCGGACTGCAAAGTAGAAAGAAAGAAGGACAAGCAGATGGTTATAATGTTTCAGCATGTTTTTAGAGTTCTATGAAAGTAGGAACTATACCAGTCTGTTCACTCCTCTATCTCTGAGACCTAGCCCCCCCTCCCCAAAATTTGTTGAATGCATAAATGTATTGAGTGGTCAACAATATCAGTTGCTATAGAGAAGAGGAGGAAGGGCTCAAGTGTCCAAGGATTTAGCAACATAAAGGTGTTTGATATCATGGTGCCTGGGTGGCTCAGTCAGTTAAGCTACCAACTCGATTGCAGCCCTGATCATGATAGCAAGGTTGAGATTGAGCCCCACATGGCTCTGCACGGGGCATGGAGTCTGCCTAAGATTCTCTTTGCCCTCCCCCCTGCCTCGGCCCCCCTCCCTCTGAATAAATAAGTAAATAAATAAATAGTCTTTGATGTCATTGATGCGACCATCAGTAAAGATATGAAGACAAAAGCCATGCTGCAGAAGTGTGAGGATGAATGGGAGGCGAGGACATGAAAACAGGAGTTGTAACTTTTAGCTGTAGGATACCTGGGTGGCTCAGTCAGTTAAGCTTCTGCCTTTGGCTCAGGTCATGGTCCCAGAGTCTTGGGATCAAGTCCCAATTCCAGCCCTCTACTCATCTGGGAACCTGCTTCTCCCTGCTTTGCCCTCTGCCTGCCACTCCCCATGCTTGTGCTTGCTCTCTGTCAAATAAATAAAAAATCTTTTTAAAATATGGCTGAAAAGAGTATATAGGATATTTAAGAGAGAAAATAGCAAAGATTTTTTAAAGTTTTTTTTAAGTTTTTAAAGTCATACATTTTCTTTATACTATACTTTCTTTACACTGTACTGTACTATACTACTTTTCTTTATACTATACTATCATCAACCATGAGTTCAATGATTTTTTCTACCCATAAGACTCCTAAAGCTCTATTTCTAACCTTGACTTATTCCCAACTTCACCACCAAATGCTAACCACACTGATGAAAAATTCTGTATTTATTATGGCCCACCCAAATTAAATAAATCATGAGATGAGGGAGGAGGGTGTTGAAAAACCTGGTTCCGGTTAAAACTCCCAGAAATCACAGGTGGATTTTGTAAAAAAAGATCCCACCAGAAAAATCTTTATTAAAGGACTTTGATTCATGTCCTTCTCCTATTCAAAAACTTTTAATAGCTCCTCAATGCCTAGTAAGTCCAAACCTATCCTTCCCTCAGTTTCCCCCATCTCTATGCTCTTTAGTTTTCTCATCTGTAAAATAGGGGAAATAGTAATATTCTATCATGATATTATTATAAGGACAAAGAGAATTGATATATGTAAAGCACTTAGAACTACAACTGCACATAGTATGACTATGCAGCATTTGCTACAGTTGTGATTATCTCAATAAATACACTAAATTGATCAAGCCAGAAACCTGGAGAGTCATTCTTGATTTCTCTCTCCCTTAATGGTCACATCCAAACCATCTCCAAGTTGTCAATCTTCCTTTCAAAGTAAACCTTTAATTCATCCAATCCCCTCTATTTCACCTCATTAATCTAAGCCACTACCTAGTGCCTGGGCTACCAGAAACTTCAACTTTCCTCCCAACTATTATCCATACAGCAGCCAAGTTATTTAACTTATTCTCAAGTGTGTAACATTTTTAAGAAGTGCACACATAATAAATGTAAACTTTGGAAGAATTTTCACAAAGTAAACATAACCACACAAACATTACAGGATCATCTTAAAAATACAAACCTCATCATGATTCTGTTGTATAAATCCTTCAAGGAATTCCCATTGCACTTGAACTAAAATCTAGTCTCCTTCCCATGGCCAGAGTCCTTGCACAGTTTGACCCCTACCTCCCTTAACATTTTATGCCTTTCAGTTACTCTGCATTTCCTCTTTTGCTATCGCAGCCCTCACATATGCCACATTCTTTCCCATCCTAGGGTCTTCACAAATACCACCCCTCCTGACTCATAATCAACAACCCATCCCAATGGTTGGCTCATAATTTGGTCTAATTGTAATCTTCTCCAAAAAGCACTCTGTTTCCCCAGTCTAAAAGGTTCTGCCCTCCTAGCCCACACTGCCACACCATCCCAGCACTTATTCCATTTATAAATTATGTGTTTATTTATTTATTATCTCCCTTTTCAACTAGAGTATAAATTCCATATGTTTTTACCATTTCATACCCAGCACCTAGCGTAATGCCTGACACATTACTCGGTATTTATTAAACAAATGAATGTCCACAGGCAAAGAACTAAAAGTAGCATTTAAGACCTTCCATAATCCACCTAAGCGTATGTTCAACATACTCTGTTATTCCTTTCTGTAGCTCTACAGTTAAACTAAACAATTTGTTCCACCTACATACTCCCTACTGCTCCCTTAGCCTGGAAAGCCCTACCACTACCATGACTTGCCCCAACTGTACTCATTTTTTGAGATCCACCTAATTCACAGAATTTTCTCAGTGGTATCTGTTATGGTACAAGGTACAGAAGGTACCAGGTTACATCACTGTATTAGAAAGCAACTGGCAAAGAGAAGCCGAAATAAAATATAAGGATAGAAACGTTTTTCGCTTTGGTTACATAGGCCAACATAGCTATTTAAGCTAGTTTGTAGTGCCTTATTTCTCCCAGCTGATGGTTATCTCTTCCTCTAAACTCACAACATACTAACCTATCTGATGGCTCTTAATACTGCTTAATATATACATATATATATAATACCTCTTAATATATGTATAAATATATAAAATAATATATATGTATTTTATTATATAATAAAAATCTATATATAAAAATATATACCTCTTAGTACTTTTTTTTAAGATTTTATTTATTTATTTGACAGAGAGAAATCACAAGTAGGCAGAGAAGCAGGCAGAGAGAGGAGGAAGCAGGCTCCCTGCTGAGCAGAAAGCCCGATGTGGGGCTCGAACCCAGGACCTGGGATCATGACCTGAGCCGAAGGCAGCGGCCTAACCCACTGAGCCACCCAGGTGCCCCAATATACCTTTTAATACTTAAGTATACTTTATATGTATCTTATCTTTTAAAACATAAACCTGAGAGTGGGATCTATGCTGTAGATATTTGTTGGCTGTAATAATTGGCATTAATTGGGGGCACTTGGGTGGCTGTCAGTTAAGCGTTCAGCTCTTGATTTTAGCTCAGGTCACGATCTGGGGTGGTAAGATGCAGCCCCGCATGGGGCTCTGTGCTCAGTGAGAAGTCGGCTTGAGATTCTCTTTCCCTCCCCCCTCCCCCCAGCTCTCACACTCTCTAAAATAAATGAAATCTAAAAAAAAAAAAAAAAAAAAAAATTGGCATTAGTTATTTTTTTACTGCTTCTCTTTTTTCTCTTGCAATAATTTCAATTTACTTTTGGGGCATCCTCAAAAGACTATTAATCAAGATGTCTTGCCTTTTTTTTCCCCCTAAGATTTGTTTACTTTAGAGAGAGTGAGCAAGTGTGTGGTGCAGGTGGGGGAGGTGGGGGGGAGGCAGAGAATCCTAAGCAGACTCTACAATGAGCAAGGAACTGGGTACCAACCAATCTTACAACCCTGAGATCATGACCTGAGCTGAAACCAAGAGTCAGACACCTAACTGGCTGAGCCAGCAGGAACCTCAGTCTTGCCCTCTTCTAAGAGTGAAAGAGTGGAGAAGAAATCTGAACCAAGATAGGGCAATAGCCATTTGAATCATAAGTACAGTGACAGAAAGTTGTTGAAGCTCATTCATGCAACACTGCTTGGGTGAGACTACTAATTTTTTTTTTAAGATTTTATTTATTTATTTGGTAGAGATTACAAGTAGTCAGAGAGGCAGGCAGAGAGAGAGAAAGAGAGGAGGAAGCAGGCTCCCCGCTGAGCAGAAAGCCCGATGTCGGGCTCGATCCCAGGACCCTGAGATCATGACCTAAGCCGAAGGCAGAGGCCTCAACCCACTGAGCCACCCAGGCACCCCGAGACTACTAATTCTTGCTGGAGACATCCAATACAACTGTAGTTCCTGTCCTTTTTAGAGATGGCTTTCCTCATTTTGTTAACTACTCCATACACTTCCAAACATTTTTAAAATATTAGTTTGTTTCTTCTGCTTGTAAACAAAGAACCCGAATTGATAGAAACATTTAATTTCCCACTTGTAGTTGATGCTAAGTCTCAACTTCATTCTTTTGTAGTTCAATTAAGTCTGTATATAATAGCTACTATTTGTAACCATGAAACTAATAATACATTATATGTTAATTTAAAAAATCCTCACAACCCTATGATACATTATGGGTACATTATAATTTCCACTTTATAGATGAGATTGAGACCCAGAGAGCTTATGTCAATGCCTGAGGTATAAGCCACAGTAAGTGGGGGCTGAACCAGAATCGAACTTATGTAGTGAAATCTGAAGCCTGGCCTCATATTGTACGACTCTGCGTTGCCTGAATCTTCCTCTTCATCTTCAGCAGGGTCAGTCTGCCAATGCTTGAGGTCTCCAGTGATGGGGGAACTTAGTCTGGTGTCAGCCCCGCCTCTCCTTTCCTAACTTGGTTGTGCCACTCCCAGCCCCTCTGCCACACTGACCTGTGTGAAGTTCTTTGAAGTAGAACTTCACTGTGTCCTTTCCCTATCTGTCCCTCTTTATGGTGCTGCTTTCTCTTCTGAAATGTCCAGCCACTTTGTCTGGCTGGAAAATGCACTTCAAAATCTGGTGTATTCCATGGCCTCTAAAACATCACTGATTTTTAAGATGCACCTTTATTTTATGTTCACCTGAGAAAGAAAAATTCTGCCAGCTAAACTTTGACATAATGCCTTCTTATCGATTGGAACTTTTATTGTTATTAAAGCAGCTCATTAGACAGCGTTTATCGTTTACTACTCGTGTCCCTAGAAAAACATAACAGAAATAAATTGGGTAAGTTAGTCCTAAAAAAAAAAAAAAAAGGCCAACCAAACAACAACAAAAAAGCTATTGTTAGAGCACCTAATACTTGTCAGGTGCTTTATACAGATACAGTATCTCTAGTCCTTGAATTTCTGTAAAGTAAAAGTCTTCCATCAACGTGATTGTCGCTGGCGGGTTATTTGGTAGAGTAAAAAACACGTTTAGAATTGTAAGATTAACTTGCAAGACTTTATTGAAACAAACCCAAACCTTCTTTTTGAGGGTTCTCATTATGCAAACCAATGGTCTTTACGCCATAAGTTAGGCCGTGAATACCTTCTATTCCTAACCACTTAGCTTAGAAGTGGGGAGGGGCTGGACAGGATGAAAAATGGTTGAACTTTAACTCACTGAAATTCAATAAACCCGTATACGCAACTCAAACGAGGCAAAGCTGCACACGATGTAAAAGCATTTTGCAAACCCTAAGGTAAATTAAGTTAATTCTGCAATACAAACAGTGAAAAGTACCATCTGCCAAGCGTCCCCAGTCCATTCTAGCTAGAACACACCAGGATCCCTCCGTCTTAACACGTATTCATCGCCCCGTGACACATCCAAACGTGTACGGCAGCAGGAACCATTTTCATCGAGTGTGCAAGTGCCTAGTTACGCCTGAACACAACTACACCTAGGAGACTGTTAATCTACCAGCTGGAATGGAAAATAATAGTTCCCAGTTCCAACGGACTGCAGGAACCTTTTTCATTCTATCATCTTTTTCATAACTGGCAACAAAGCTAAAGCCTTCTATCCCCAGCTGCGTCGCTCCAAATCCTTCCCGGAAGGGGGCAGAATATAAATTAACTACCGCCCCCGCCGCGCGCACAGAGACCTTCTGTATGTCCATATTCCCTTTTGTTCCCCCACCCCTAACTAAATCGCCCAAGGGAACACAGGCCTCAGAAGCAGGCCCGAACTCTTGGCTCCCGGCGCCAGGTGTCCCCGCAGAGCCCCGAACACCTTGCCGAAAAGACCTCTGCAGAGGGAGATTCAGAGCTGTGGCTTCCCACTGAGAATGCGAAACAAGATCAGCTTAAAAAAATAAATAAATAAACAAATAACACAAACGCACAGAGAATTAACTTTTAGCCCCCAAGTGAATTCTTTTAATTTCAGCACGAGCGGAAGCGGAAGTCGTGGAGGGATCATAGAGTTTGCTACTTCCGGTTCCTGGGCTACGTTCCAGGCTAGAGCGCCTCTCCACCATCAGCCATCCCAATCGCCGGCCCCTTCTATTTCGGGTGCGGCTTCTGTCAGAGCGGAGGCCTGTCTTCAAACGTGGCGTCTTGGGTCCTTAGGGCCTCGCCCGCGGTCCGCGCACAAGGACCGGCGCGAGCACTTTGCGGCCAACAACTGGAGCCAGCCCTCGCGTACCGGGTCCGCACTAGCACCTCTAACCCTTCAGAGCTGGCTGGCTTTTAAGCCCTCGCGATTGAGAGCCCTTGATTCGCAGCCTCCAGGACTGCAGCTCTACAAGAGAGCACCCCTTCGGCCATACCTGTATACCATAGGCGTGCTTTGCCCTGTGAGGTGCAGCATTTGACAAGTCACCCCTACCCCCACGTTACCACTTCCACCTCAATATCTGCCACGTCTGCCTTAATTTCGTTCTTAACCTCCTTGATTTGAGACCCCTCCCCCTCTCTACCTCCAGAAGAGGTCTTCCTCCTACCCCCAGTTCTGTAAAAAAGAGGAGTTTTGGGTCTCTTGCAGAAAGATTATCTTTAAGACTGAGCACCCGTTTGATAACTAAAAAAAGTTCATGCTTGCTAAAGAGTTTGTGGGCAAGGCGAAACCCAGTGCACATAAGAAACTATGGCTGAGCACGGGGCTCACATCACAACTGCTTCTGTGGTGGATGACCAGCCATCCATCTTTGAGGTGGTAGCACAGGACAGTTTAATGACAGCAGTGAGACCTGCTCTTCAGCATGTGGTCAAGGTAAGATATTGATTCTCTGAAAGGTTTTAGGGACGACTGGGTGAAAACCAAACAGTTTACTTGGTTGTCTAGGTTTTGAAATTGCCAATTAGCATGTAATTCATATCCTGTGGTTTAATGGTTCTTGAGTCCCTGTTATGTGTAGAGCCCTGTACTGAATACCTAGCACTTCAGAGAGGATAGGGCAGATCCCCAAAAGAAGTGACTTGTTTAAGCCCCAAGTATCAGAATTTAGAGGAAAAAAAGGAAATGTGAATACAACACATAGTAATTGTGAAATGGAATGAAATTCATTTATTAATTTACTTTTAGGTTCTCGCAGAATCAAATCCTGCCCACTATGGCTTCTTTTGGAGGTGGTTTGATGAAATCTTCGCCCTGCTAGATCTTCTGCTCCAGCAGCATTATCTGTCTAAAACCAGTGCCTCATTTTCTGAAAATTTTTATGGCTTAAAGCGCATTGTAATGGGGGACACACACAAGCCTGAGAGACTGGCCAGTGCTGGTCTCCCAAAGCGGCAGCTATGGAAGTCAATTATGTTCCTGGTTCTTCTTCCCTACCTGAAAGTGAAGCTGGAGAAGCTTGTTTCTAGCCTGAGGGAAGAGGATGAATATTCTATCCATCCCCCTTCTTCCCGCTGGAAACAGTTTTATAGAGCCTTCCTGGCAGCCTACCCATTTGTTAACATGGCATGGGAAGGCTGGTTTTTTGTACAACAACTTCGATACATCTTGGGAAAGTCTCAGCATCACTCACCGTTGCTGAGGCTGGCTGGAGTTCGGCTCGGTCGACTTACAGTTCAAGATATAAGAGCTCTGGAGCACAAAGCAGCTGAAGCCAGCCTAATGCCGCGACCAGCCAGGAGGTAAGGCTTTAACATTTCCCCAAACTTTTCACGAAGAAGTTCTAAAATCTTAACCTAATTTTATGAAACTCACCTTCCTCAGTCCACTTTGAGGTATTTCATAAATCAGAGAAAAATTCTTGTGTCCATACAAGAGTTGCCCTCCTGGTAACCTTCCTTAGCACACTAGCTACATTTTTATGTATGCTTGCTGTGTGCCAGGCCCTGTGCTAGCTGTTCGCTTCACGTACATTATCTCAATCCTCCTGACAACTTAATGAAATAAATTCATTACCTCGTTTAAGACCCAAGGAAACTAAGACCTCATAGCCAAGTACCTTGCCAAGGCCACATAGCTAGAAGGTGGCAGAACTGAGATTCAAGCCAGATCAACAGTTCTCAAGACTGTGCTCTTAATCACAATGCCACTGTTTCTAGTTAGTATTTATGTTCTCCTACAACTTCAAATATACAGTCCTCGATATTGCTAAGTTATTTCTTTTTCTTGATATACTATCTTATACACACACACACATCTATATAACCAATGTCTTACCAATTTCTTTCTCAAAACAGAAAAACAAAACCCTAGTCATTAAATACAAAGTTTAGTTCCTATACTCCCCAAACACTGGAGGTCAGAAACAGGAAATAATTTCGAATGGATACTAGAGGAGACGGTGCCAATCTAGCAACTACTCAAAATCCAAACTGAACCAGTGATTCTGATGAAAAGTATAAGAGGTATATTTATATTAGTCATTCTGTGATCAAACCTAAGTAAACAGTTTCTCCTTTTGCCTCTTTGTTCTATTCTGCTACCAGTGTTGGTGAGAAGATAAAGTCAGCTCTGAAGAAAGTCTTGGGAGGTGCGGCCTTATCCCTCTCTACTGGCCTTTCTGTGGGAGTATTCTTTCTGCAGTTCCTTGAGTGGTGGTACTCATCTGAAAATCAAGAAACTATCAAATCACTGACTGCCCTGCCTACTCCACCACCACCTGTACACCTAGACTACAATTCTGATTCTCCTCTGTTACCCAAAATGAAGACTGTGTGCCCCCTGTGTCGCAAAACCCGGGTAAATGATACTGTTCTTGCCACCTCTGGCTATGTGTTTTGTTATCGCTGTGTATTTAATTATGTGAGGAGTCACCAAGCTTGTCCCATAACAGGTTATCCAACAGAAGTACAACATCTAATTAAACTGTATTCCCCCGAAAACTGAAAAGGGATTAGCATTTTATTTCACAACAAAATTATTGCACCATAAGGCTGAGAAACTGATTTTCAGTTTCAGTACATAGCACTGTTTGAATTGTATGAAAACTGAGTTGTATGAAAACTGATTTTCAGTTTCAGTACACAGCATTGTTTGATTCTTCTCATCCTCAATTCATAATTACATGAACTTTTCACCACTAGAGTTGACCCCTGAATGACGTGTATTAATGGTGCCAACATGACCCCCCCAAGTAGAAAATTAATGTATAACTTTGACTCCCCCAAAATGTAACTACTAATAGCCTACTATTGACCAGAAGCCTTACTGCTAATAGAAACAATTAACACATTCTGTATATTAGATATATTACATATTGTATACTTGCAGTAAAGTAAGATAAAGAAAATACTTAAAACATAACAGAAATACATTTATACTGTAAAAAATCCACATATAAGTGGACCCACACAATTCAAATCTGTGTTCAAAGGTCAATTTATGGATTTCTTTAAAAGGATATATCCATTGATCTAACCTTTTAACCAGCTCTCTAGACTCCCACTTAGAGTTTAGCAAGCTGGCTAGAATAATAAATCAGGATTGACAGGGGACATGAAGGTCAGTGTAGAGGAAGTGGATGAAAGAGGATAGTACAGAAGCTTTTCCTTAAAGAACAAGAGGTATAAAATCTCAGGAGAAACCCAAAATAGACCTCATAAAGTGGGTAATAGGGAAGCAGGCCTTTTCTTGAGAAACGAAAGCATTTATCCACCCTGAGAAAAAGATTTTATCAGTTTGCAAACAATGTGAAATGTTGACCTGCTCTTCACAGAAATACTTGGAGACACTTGAGAAAAACAAAGCACCTTCCATATACTGTGACCCACTTTAAGTAGCATATGCTACAGTGTAATCAAGTAAGATTCCTTTATGAGCCATACATATCTTTTCTTGGGGAACTAGTTAAAGAAAAATAGGGGTTGAGCATATACACAGAGCTGTCTAAAGATTTCAGTGTGATGAAAGCAAAATGAATAAGCAATCAAAAGATGACGTAACATACTGATTTAACTATGATTGTGCAAAAGAACCTTTTAATAAGCTCTTTCTTCTTGCTGTTAAGAGTTTGCTAAACGGGCACGAGTTACTCTGGCTATTACTAAGTTTCTATGAAACGCTTAAGTAAATTTTAAAAATAAATGTTTTTGGCAAAGAGTCGTTCCAAGTAGTCATAATTATTTGGAATCTTAAAGCTCACTTGAGGTGGGGACGCCTGGGTGGCTCAGTCGCTTAAGTGGCCTCCAACTCTTGGTTTGGGTTCAGATCATGATCTCAGGATAGTGAGATCAAGCCACATAGTGGGCCCTGCAGCTCAGCATGGAGTCAGTTTGGGATTCTCTCTCCCTCTCCCTTTGTCCCCTCCCCGGCTTACCTTACGTGTGTGCCTGCACATGCGTTCTCCCTCTCTCGCTCTCAAATAAATATTAAAATTACTCAAGGTATTTAAAGTACATTTTTCATTCAGACCACCTGTGACTTTGAAGTATTTTTGTATTGACATTTTGCTTTTTTTTGCTAATCCAATACTTGGGAGAAAAAACCTCTACTACAACAGCAAGAATTCAGCTTTGTGTGAAATACCCTGTATTAGAGATACCATAGAAACACTTGAGTTATGTAGTAAAATTCATGCCACTGGATTTTCGGGTTGGTGAAAATATACGGGTAGAGGAAGGATGAAAATAATTTAAGCATCTCTGCTGAGGTAAGTGTTTTCTAATATTTCAATTCATTTAGCAATTCAAAGCACATTTTCTGATAGCATGAAGTTGATCAAATTAAATTTTGAAATGGAATAACATGGATTTGAAAATATTAACATTTTTCTGTATCATAAGAAAAATGTAATGGATATTTGTTAAAGTTCTTGTTAAATTGCAAGGTTTTACCAAAACAAACACCAGAGCTAATTAAACAAACATTTTTAATACAGTAATAAATCAATAAGGCTGAACCAGATTCAGGATTGAAAATAATGTAGTCTTCCACGAAGATATTCAAAGCCAGATTCTTCACCTCAACCTAAGAAGGAAAAGATGAAAGTGTCAGCAATCCAAGAGTATCCAAGGAACACTCTTATACATAATAAAATCAGTATCCAAATAGAAAAGAACATTCCAATGTGGAAAAACCACAACCAGAATCAGCTCAGAGAGAAGATTAAAGAATCATACCCTGGTCAGAGCCAACACTGAGGCAATGGCAATACCAGGTCAGACTATACTTCACTCATCATCGCATCATTGTATTTCACATCTTTTTATACCTAAGAGCAGCCCATTCTTTTTTTCGCATCCAAGAAGACTTGGGTTAACCTATGAAAAAATAAAGGCTTCTATATAGTTAAGTTTCAATCAACCACAGGCTTTTAATAAATATGTTCCACTATGCTTGCTTTACAGATTCTGCTGTACAAAAAAAATGCAAACTTGAAGAAGTTTTGGTTTTGAGGAGCTTTTTTGTTTTTGAAATATAGGCATGGAGAAGCATTTTTGGTTCAAAAACTTTTTTTTTAATGAGTCCAAACCCATGCATGATAAAATTCCAGGGACATCTGTGAAGGGATTTACAGTCTAATTCTAAAGCAAAAGCTTTAGGAAAGATCTTCGACTAAATTCCATTATAAAGTACCCTTCTGTTCATTTAATGTAAAAATATGATTTACAATTCTGCTGCCAACAAAGATAAAAAGTATAGTCATAAAGTTTTTATATTGAAATCTTCTATCTTAAGAATGCTAAACCCCGAGAGACTATGTTTTGCCAAAGGTCCACAGCAAATTAACTGACAGTAGAGCTGAAAGAGAACAAAGGTCTGATTATCAGATTTATATTTTTTCACTACGAACTAATCTGAGGTTTAATGTCAATTTTCTTCAGGCCATGGGCAAGATAAAAGAAGCAATGCAGGGGCTCCTGGGTGGCTCAGTCAGTGGATCGTGGGACTCTTGATTTTAGGATTTTGAGTTTGAGCCCCACATTGGGTGTGGAGATTACATAAAATCTTTAAAAAAAAAAAAAAAGCAATGCAAAGTCTAGGTAATTCACAACCTGAATAATCAATTTCTGAATAAGAAGGCTGACTGCATTTCATTTATTCTAAATGACACCTTCTGGTGGTATGCTATCAAAGACATGGAAAAGTACTTGGATCACCATGTCACCCCCCCCCCCCCCCCCCCCCCCCCCCGCCCAGCCTACAGTATCGAAGTTACCATTCTGGAGACAGCGCATGCTTCCTTCAGCCATCTATAAATGTCAATAGACTGAGGGGCGCCTGGGTGGCTCAGTGGGTTAAAGCCTCTACCTTCGGCTCTGGCCCTGATCCCAGCGTAACTGGATCGAGTCCAGCACTGGGCTCTCTGCTCAGCAGGGAGCCTGCTTCCCTTCCTCTCTCTGCCTACTTGTGATCTCTGTCTGTCAAATAAATAAATAAAATCTTTAAAAAAAAAAGTCAATAGATTGATACTCCTTAGTTTAAAACTGGCAGCTGTTGGTCTGTGTTGGCCATTCAGCAACTAAACTCCATTAAAAGAGAGAAATTAACAAAGCGCCTGTTTTACAGGGGTTATTCTTGAGCCTTTAGCTCATCATCCTCTGCAGGTGAAGTACGTGTTAAAAATGAGGAAAGCAGAGGCTGAGAGAACTTTGTCTACAAGCATGCAACTTGGGAGCAGAGCTCCAAGTGAGCTCCCACCATACCCAGCCAGCACACGTCCCTAATTCTCTTCCTCAGCACACTTTGCTCCATCTGGAGTGCCTCCCTCAGCCCCTGCAATCTGGAGAACGCCTAATTACAGTTTTAAAACCTTACTCAAACGTCACCTTCTCAGTAAAGTGGTCTCCAACCCTCAATCATCCTCTCTTCTGCCTCCACAGCACTTCTCCCACCACAGCACGCATCACATCACTTACTCACCCATGCACATCCCCGTCTATCCCACGAGCCCCCTGTCAGAGTTCGCAAAGAACCAGGGCAGCGTCTTACCGGCCTTTGCATCCATTACACTCAGAACGGTGTCTGGTACATAGGACGAGGATCAATAAATGAACGTTTAATTCAGTCAGTGGGCAACCCCCACCAAAACCATAAGCTCCTCGATTATAAAAGCAACAGCCCAATATATAAAGCCAACTTACCTCCAACATTGCAGGTGGGTAAGGAACATACCTCAAGCATCCCTAAGCCCTCCCTCCCCCAGCTTCTACCTCAAGGCTCTCTCCACGATGCCTGGCGCAGAACAACGAGTGCTCACATACAGTGGGACCCTCGACCAAACAATGAAAATAAAGCCCAACGTTCCCAACTTCTGCAAAGACTGAGAGGAACCGTCCTTGCGGAGAAATGCGAGAAAGACCGAAGCCAGGGCTCAAACCAAAGTCCCAGACAGGAGTCCGCAACCCGCTTTCTGAACTCCTCAAGCTCCTACGCCCTAACTCGGGAGACCTGCAGAGACTAAAAGCAGCCGACCCTCGGCCTTTCGGTGGATGGCTAAATCCAGTCCCGGTCCCGCTCCCTGCTTCCCGCTTCTCGCCGGCCTCAGCCTCGCTGCCGTGCGGGCGTCCCCTAGCCCAGTAAAGCCCTCGCGGAGCAACCAATCTTACGGCCGCCAGTGGGTCACGTGGGACAGCCAATCGGAAGGCGAGGTGAACACCTGGGGGGGCGGAGCGGGCCGAAAGGCGGAAGCGCCTGCTGGGAGGCTCTTTCCTGTGGGTTGTTCGAGTGCAAGCTAACGCGTTTCTAGGGTCTGAGTGATTCCTACCTTCCTTCCAACTCCCTCCTTTGGACTTTGGGACGTGCCTTGCTTCATAACTGCAAAGGGCATCTGAGAGAATTGTGCTTTGGATTTCCGGGAAAAATGACCGATTCGGACAGTGACCCAGCAGGAATTACTGCGCATGTCCGATTTCCGCGGGAGGGCTCTGGTTTGGGGAGGGCAGTGGGGGGATATGTGCCTTTTGGTTCTGGAACACTCTGGCTGGCCGGGCGCGTGGACGCTTCCTCAATAAGTTGGAGGTGCCCCAAGAAAAGTGCAGCCAAATATCAAAGAAATGTGCAGGGAAGACTTCCTGGGAGAGGTGGCATTTGATCTGAGTCTTTTTTTTTTTTTTTAAAGACTTTATTTATTTATCTGACAGAGAGAGATCACAAGTAGGCAGAGAGGCAGGCCGAGAGAGAGGAGGAAGCAGGCTCCCTGCTGAGCAGAGAGTCCGATGCGGGGCTCTATCCCAGGACCCTGAGATCATGACCTGAGCCGAAGGCAGCGGCTTAACCCACTGAGCCACCCAGGCGCCCCTGATCTGAGTCTTGAAAGATGGATAGATTTTTAAAAATCAGGAGATTCTGGGGCGCCTGGGTGGCTCAGTGGGTTAAGCCGCTGCCTTCGGCTCAGGTCATGATCCCAGGTCCTGGGTTCGAGCCCCACATCGGGCTTTCTGCTCAGCAGGGAGCCTGCTTCCTCCTCTCTCTCTGCCTGCCTCTCTGCTTACTTGTGATTTCTCTCTGTCAGATAAATAAATAAAATCTTTAAAAAAAATCAGGAGATTCTGGGAGAAGGAATAATTTAACGCCTGAATTAAGTGAGAAAGCTTGGGGAACTTAAATTTAGGTAAAGTCGAAAAAGTAGAGTGTTTCAAAAAAAATCGGTGAGTTAGAAACACCAGGAAGAAACTTGACAATGTATATGTCCTCTAGCATCAAAGACAACAAAAACCCAAAAATGCCTGGGGCACAACCCAGATATTTTGGGATTGGAGCCCAGGGAATTGTATTTTTAAGAGGTGCCCCATGGAGGATTCTGATTCACACCGAAGTTTGAGGACCACTATTAGTGCTAAAGAAAGGGGGCGGTAGGAGATTGAGCAGACAAATCAAGACTTTGTCAAGGATGGTGGCTTGCTGGCTGTGCAGATTACTCTGGAGGTAGTGGGAGATTTGAAGATTTCAAAGTCAGAGGAGATCGGTGATCAGAGCTTACTTAAGAAAACTATATGCACCTGTGTTTTTAAATCCATCAAAGGAAGGGGCACCTGGGTGGCTCAGTCCTTAAGCATCTGCCTTCAGCTCAGGTCATGATCCCAGGGTTCTGGAATCAAGGCCCGAATCCCATCTGTCTCCCCACTCTGCCGGAAGGCTTCTTCTCCCTCTCCCACTCCCCTTGCTTGTGTTCCCTCTCTCCTGTGTCTCTCTCTGTCAGATAAATAAATAAAATCTTATTATCGCTTCTTGGCCTTTTGGCTAAGATCAAGTGTAAAATCTTAAAAAAAAAAAAAAAGATCAAAGGAAGGCAAAGTGAAAGAAGGGGAGCTATTGCAAGTGATTGCAATGGTCTAGGTGAAAGCTAACAGCCTAAATTAGGATTGTGGCAGTAGAAATGGAGAGGTGGCATATGAAAGGCAGGTGAGGAATGTGATGAGTGTCAGGGATGGGTAGAAGGTGTCAACGTAAATAAAGAGGAAAACTGAGGCAAGCTTAAAATTGTCAAAAAGATGAGTTTATTTAGCAATAGCATAGGAGTTGCCATTCAAGACATGCAAACTGTAGGAAACAACAGTGAGTTTCTTGAGGGTTTGGGGTTCACTATATATATGGGCAGGGAATGTAAGGAGAGCTCAAAGACTGTTAAAATAAAAAACAAAGGGAGACCAGCTTTGAAAATTCACCAAGCAGACAAAACCAGTCCAGTCATACAAACAAAACTCAATCCAGCTTCTTTTGCAAGATCATCCCCACCTGGGTCATTTTTTGTTCATACCTCTGGAAACCATGAGCAAAACTTCCTAAGGCTGATATGAGACAACCCCTGACCAACTCCCTATCATTGAAGAAAATTCCAATGTCAGCTTTCCGTAAACCACAAATCAATGGGAACTGAGTCTCTCAGTCCTTAAGTTTTATTTTCCTACAGGCGCATGTGTGAGATTCTTCATGTTATATCCTCCAGTTCCATTTTAGATTACAATTCCTTCATAAAGGACATGAAGAAATAAAAGGGAAGGATGAAGAAAAATGGAGTGTTTTCTGTACCAGACCTATTGAGGATTTCCATTGTACTTTAGGGACATGGGAGGTTAGACAGTGAAGATAATGGGTCTTTCTTTGCATGTGCTATTTTTCTCCCTGGTTTCCCCTTTCTTCCTCATTTCTCCCTCTCAACCTGGTACATTCTTACTTGCAGGTTCCAGCCCACATGCCACCTCATTTTTCACGAGCATAGTTATTGTCACTCCTCAGAACACCCAGAGCACACTGTTCATCCGTTGTTAGCTCTCCAGCCTGGTGCTAGGGTATAGTGGCCATACATTCGCGGCTGTTCAAAGAGTTGAATGAGCACATAGAGAACATACAACAGAGTCCTCACCTGATGTTATTCTATATGTCATATTGCAGTGAATTCATACATGTTTTCCTGGTCTAGACTGTGAGCAGGACATGTCTTTCATTCTGGCCAACAGTAACGCTGCATGGCAGTGCTGGTAAATGAGATTTGGAATTAGATCGACAGGGTTTCAAATCCCAGCTGTTACTTACTAGATAGCCTTGAGCTTTAGTTCCCGGAATTCAGTTTCTTCATTTATAAGATAGTGAAAAGAATGCATGTCTTACAAGTTGCTATGAGGACAATTTGAGACAATCAAAATTGCATAGCTGGCCCAAAGAAGGCAATCACTAGATGCCAGTTTTTATTGTGACATGTAACCCCAGAGCATAGCACCACATACAGAACACAGTAAGTGCTTCATAATTGCTTATCAAATGAAAAATGGACATGGTACTGCAGGCACGATGCTAAGCTCTTTAAGTACATCATCTCATCTCATTCTCACAAGAATTGTACAAAGAAGGCACTATTATGATCTCCAATTTGAACAGAAGCCATCTGATGCTTAGATTTACATAACCAATGTCTCACAAAGCTACAGAATGCTAGAGCAAGGATTTCAATATCTTTGGTGCTCAAAAACAAAACAAATAAAAAACAAACAAACGGGGGCACCTGGGTGGCTCAGTGGGTTAAGCCTCTGCCTCAGCTCAGCTCATGATCCCAGGGTCCTGGGATCGAGCCCTGCATCGGGCTCTCTGCTCAGCAGGGAGCCTGCTTCCCCCTCTCTCTTTTTGCCTGCCTCTCTGCCTACTTGTGATCTCTCTCTCTCTCTCTGTCAAATAAATAAATAAAAATCTTAAAAAACAAACAAACAAACAAACAAAACTAACTGAATAAGAGAATGAAGGTTGGGGGTCTTACCCAGAGTCAGGTATTGGTGAGGGAGAGCCAGCACTGTTCCTCTTGCTCACTGGGCTGTCCATAGTCTTGGAACCATCTCTGTGAATGAACTGAGAATAGATGGAGGCCGGTATTTGGCAGTTTGTGTCTAGTATGTGCAAGGGCTGTAGCCTAACTACTCCTGTTGATAAACTGAAGTGCTTAGTGAATAAACACATCTTAAACTGGAGGCTCTAGTGTTTAGCCGATTGGCAACAGCATGGCCAGATCACTTTCCCAAGAGCTAAGAAAAAGCATTGTCCAAGCTACTGATTTCAAACCGTTTTGTATCATGGACCTTTGCGTTGAGCTTATCAGAGTCAGGATATGAGATCCTCTCTGACCTGATAACCTAACCATTCATATCCAGGGGGGTTAACTAGGGAAATTCAAAGAAGGAAGAGAAATTTCCTCTGCTCATCATTCACATTATCCCTCTTTCTCCCAATTTGCACTGAAAAAGGAGGAGGAGGAAGTGAAGGAGGTGAAGGAAGAAAAAGGGAGGAAGAGGAGGAAACAATCCAGTTCCTAGTTTCCTGCCCAAATAATGTTCTTTTTCTTTACTGGTTAAAAAAAAGGGAGAAGTTTAGGTAGATTTCTGATTTTTGAAGACTCCTAAGCAATCCCAAATCCCAAACTTGAAAGACATCGGAAGGAGTAGGAGCATTTGTAGTGGCAGACCTGGCTTTGAGCCCCCGCTCTTCCCCTTATGGCCATGTAATCTCTGTTTCCATGTGGTATGTCACATTCCCAGCTTGATCCCTGGCACCCCAAAGCATATATCCAGTAAGTGACGGTCATTTTTCTCTTTCTAAACAAAAGTAATATCAGAAGGATTTCAGTGTGATAGTGAGGCTGAGAGTTAAGGCAGGTAACAGAACTAAAAGTGAGACCAAATTTGGAAGTGAAGTCAAAAAGCTGGAAGCAGGCCTTTGGAGTTCATTCTGTTGCTGTGCTGATGGTACATCATAGCATCTGGAAACTCATCATATCACCCTGGAAACTCTGTTCAGCCAAACAGGTACAAAGGGTAATGCCAGTGAAGCAGAACTTGGTAGGAACAGTAACCTCAGTTAATTTAAAAAACTAGAGACATCCAGAGGCCTACTTGAGAATGTCATGTCATGATAAACAAACTGAAACAAACACACAGAGCTGTTTGATGGTATGATTTAGAGGGAGGCAAGTATATTCGTTTCCCTTGGCTGCCAAAACAAATTACCACAAACTTGGTCGTGTAAAACAAGAGAATTCTCTTGCAGCCAGAAGTTCAACATCAGTTTCACTGGGCAGAAATCAAGGTGCTGGCAGGGCTCCCTCCAGATGTTATAGGGAGAATCCACTTTGTACCTCTTCCAGCTTCCAGGGGCTGCTGGCATTCCTTCTCTTGTAGCCACATTGCTCGCTGGACTCTCTGTCTCTTTGGTCCCACTGCCGCCATCTCCTTTGTGTATACCACATCCCCTCTGCTTCTGTCTTAGGAGAACACTGGGTTTAGGGTTCATCCAAATTATTGAGGATAATCCCCTCATTCAAGATACTTTCTTAATCACATCTACAAAGACCTCTTTTCCTTATAAGTTAAGACTTACAAGTTCATAATCATAATCATGGTGGCTGTTATTCAGCCAACTGCAAGAAGCTTGCTCCAATTTTTAAATTTTTTTTTTATTTTTAAAGATTTTATTTATTTATTTGAGAGAGAGAGAAACAGAGATAGCGAGAGAGAGCACAACCTGGGAGGGGAAAGGAGAAGCAGACACCCGCCGAGCAGGGAGCCTGACTAGGGGCTCAATCCCCAGACCTCAGGATCATGACCTGAGCCAAAGGCAAACACTTAACGGACTGAGTCACCCAGGCACCCCAGAAGCTTGCTCCAATTTAACCAGCATCCCCAAATGAGGTAACTCCCTCATCTGTTTATTTTTTTTCATTTAATCGGGTTGTTTTAATTATAAAAACAATTGATATTCAGTGTAGACATTTGGGAAAGACAAAAAGTTAAAGAAAAACAAAAAGGAAAGGAAAAGAAATTAGATTAAAAAATCACGCGTAGGGGCGCCTGGGTGGCTCAGTGGGTTAAAGCCTCTGCCTTCGGCTCGGGTCATGATCCCAGGGTTCTGGGATCGAGCCCCGCATCGGGCTCTCTGCTCAGCGGGGAGCCTGCTTCCCTTCCTCTCTCTGCCTGCCTCTCTGCCTACCTGTGATCTCTGTCTGTCAAATAAATAAATAAAATCTTAAAAAAAAAAAATCACACGTAATCCTCTCACCCAGGAATAGTCAGCCCCTCACCAAGGAGCATTTTTTCTAGGCTGGGTCTTGTGCCCAACAAAAAGGAAGAGCAGGAAAAGGAAGATAACGGTAGATAGGAGAGAACAAGTGATTTGGAGGGCAATGGAATATGCTGGCAATTCTCATAACGGATATGTACAGGACAGCCTAATTTAAAATAAATGTAGAACTACGAAATGAAGAAATGATGTCAGCTGGGGCAGGAGATGCCTGTATGCGGATTGGCAGACACGACACTGTTCTTCAGAGGGGGGAAGTTTAGCTTTGGCCCCTCACTTGAAAACCCCTAAATGTGTCCATTACCACTTCATTCACTCCCAGAGGTCAGAGCCTGGCTTGCTAATCTGCCCTGTCATAGGCTTTTCTCTAGTCCTTATCAACCTTCCTCAGTGGGTCAATGTTGTGAAGACCAGGGGAGTCTGGCAGAGTTCCTGCTCCTCCCAGGCTGGTATCAAAGAGCAGCAGGAGCTGTGACAGAAGGCAAATATTCAGACCAAAGCCAGATGAAGCACTGAAACAACAAGAGGAAAAGGAAGAGCATCAGGTAAAAAAAATAATAATAATAATTTTTTTTTAATCTCATCCTTCTCATCTTGGGGGTAATTTTTGTCTGAGAACACAAAAGGCTTAGTAAAAGAGTAGCTAACTTGTAAACTGGTAAAGGACAGCGAGTGAGTAATTTGGGAAAGTGTAGAAAGGATGTTCTTATGAAACTAGAATCTGGAAAACTTTGTATCTATCATAGTCGTTATCGGCACCCAAGCAACATCCGTGAGACTTGGCAGTCCAGAGAGTATGGGTCTGCTAGATCAAAAGCAATTAGATTTGTTCTGTGGGACCCAGCCAGTGGAAGTTATAGGAAGACAAATTACAGCTGAAAAATCAGGAAGCCATTTCTTTTCTTTTTTTTTTAAAAGATTTTATTTATTTATTTCACAGACAGAGATCACAAGTAGGCAAAGAGGCAAGCTGAGAGCGAGCGGGAGGCAGGCTCCCTGCTGAGCAGAGAGCCCGATTTGGGGCTCGAACCCAGGACCCTGGGATCATGACCTGAGCTGAAGGCAGAGGCTTTACCCACTGAGCCACCCAGGCGCCCCTTGGGAAGCCATTTCTAACACAACTGTCAGAAAATAGAAGAGTCTAATCTGAGAAGCAGCGAGTTACTGATTGCTGGAGGTGTTCAAGCAGTTGCTGGAAAGCAATTCGTTGGGAGTTGGGAATATCATAGAGAGGACTTAAGAATCAGACAAAAGGGGGTCCCTGGCTGGCTCAGTTGAAGGAGTATGTGACTCTTTATCTCAGGGTCATGAGTTCAAGCCCCATGTTGGGTATAGAAATTACTTTAAATAATTTTTTTTTAAATCAGATAAATTGTTAGGCTGGAAGATCTTTAAAGTTCCTCCAATATTTCTGTGATTCTATTATGTGAACAGAATGTTATCAGAAATTTCTCTAAGAGCCATACTTTTTACATTTACCTCCAGAAGATGCTCCTGGATGAAAAAACAATTCATCAGGTTGATTCTGGTTTGCCTGGAGGAAGTGAGAAGGCAACCAAGAGCAAACTAATGGCAGAGGAGGGTAGCCATCCTGCAGGATGCCCGATTTTTCCCCCTTGGTAGGTATAAACAACACCCACATGGCCTCTGCTTGGTGAAGATCACACAGAAGAAATGGCTTTCTTCTCCTAGAGGAAGAATTTTCATCTGGGTTAGTAAATATTTTGTTTTGCAATTAACAAAAAGCTCAGGGTGTTGTTTCTGAAACATTTGCTGCAGAGCCCTGATTTCAGTTTGGGTGGCTCTTCTCTGGTCTGTGAAGCAAAAAGGAGATTGACTTAATGACTATGTCCCAAAGGCTCAGGTCTCTTCCAAGCCTCAGAGGTTCCCACGGCACAGGGCAGAACTATTGAGGAGGGAAAGAATACTCCTGCTCCTACCTCACACTCTGTATGGAGAGATGTATTGAAGAAATATATTTTTAGAAGAAGCTTTGAGGAGCTACACTGATTTCTGCCTTTGGTATCAATAGACATTCTTTCAGGAGTAGAATTTTTTAAATGTTTAAAATAGCACCTGAGTATAAAGAATATCAAGTTTTATATTTGTTTTTATAGCAAGATCTTCTACATCACATATGCCCCAGGACTATTCTCCTTTAGTTCTCTATTGCCTTCCTTCCTTTCTCCTTTGAATTATAAATAAGAGCATCTTCTAGTTTTAACCTCTGTTTCTGCATATTTTCTAAAAACTTGCTTTGGCTCCTGTGCCAACCCAAGCCCTTTAGGTCTGGGCTCACTGTTGATGCTTTCTGATTCTAAATGAAAAACAACTAATAACTTCAGCGATGTAATTTTTCTTTGATGGCAAAATATTAAGCATTCATCTTCATCTATGCCCGTTCATGCTGGAAAGGCTCAGGGTCTTGGCAAAGTTGTTAGAGACCAGTAATATCAAATATTATTTCTAATATTAAAATGGATCTCCCAAAATTTATGACTTTGAAGAAAATATTGTAATTGCTGGGATTCTTGTTAATGTAGAAACAATGTTTCTGTCCAGATTATTTACTGGAACCTCCTTCTGTTACCTGTTTGGAGCGCTGAGGGGCCGATGGGATGGCCAGCCTCCAGACCGACATGGAAATGCTCTATCCCGAGACAGTTGTACACGTGGGCAGGGTGACTTTTGGAGAAGAGAACAGGAAGAAGATGACCAATGGCTATCTGAAAAGAACTGAGAATAAGAAAATCATCCAGGCCACGTGTGCCCTGTTAAATTCTGGAGGGGGTATGATCAAAGCGGAGATTGATGATAAAACCTACAGTTACCAATGCCACGGGCTGGGACAGGATCTGGAAACTTCTTTCCAAAAGCTCCTTCCTTCCGGTTCACAAAAATACCTTGACTATATGCAACAGGGGCACAATCTCTTGATTTTTGTGAAGTCCTGGAGCCCAGATGTTTTCAGCCTCCCCCTCCGGATTTGCAGCTTACGCTCCAATCTCTACCAGAGAGCTGTGACCTCCACAGTCAACCTGAATGCGGGCAGTTCCCTGGAGCTCCTCAGAGAGAAGCAGTCTAGAGCTCAAAGAGGGAAACCACGGGTGAAGGAGCTCAGTTCTCAGAAAGTTCCCGACAGAGACATTCAGGAAGAGGAAGACATGAGGACATCTGCCTCAGAGTTGTTTCAAAAGGACAAACTCATGTACAAGGAGAAACTCAATTTTACTGAGTCAACCCATGTGGAGTTTAAAAGGTTCACCACCAAAAAGATCATTCCCCGGATTAAAGAAATGCTGCCTCATTATGTTTCTGCATTTGCCAACACCCTCGGGGGATACCTCATTTTTGGGGTAGATGATAAGAGCAAAGAAGTATTTGGATGTAAGAAAGAAAAAGTGAACCCTGACTTACTAAAAAAAGAAATAGAGAACTGTGTAGAAAAGTTGCCAACGTTCCACTTCTGCCGTGAGAAGCCACAGGTGCATTTCACTACCAAAATCTTGAATGTGTACCAGAAAGACGTCCTGTACGGCTACGTCTGTGCGATTCAAATAGAGCCCTTCTGCTGCGTTGTATTCTCAGAGACCCCGGATTGCTGGATCATGAAGGATAATTCTGTCACAAGGCTGACGGTGGAGCACTGGGTGGCCATGATGCTGGCTGTTCAGTCAGGTAAAACAGAAGGGAAGTTGTAATCCCGTCCGCGGGGAGGAGCCCCTTCTGTGTCTTCTGTGGCTGTTCCATCAGGTGTTTTAGTTGAAGCATAGAAAGCTATTTTGCTTGCAAATATTCTCCCATTACAGGGTTTTTAAAAAATATATTTTCAGTTCCAGGGTGCCTGGCTGGCTCAGTCGGTGGAGCATGCAACCCTTGATCTCGGGGGCGTGAGTTTGAGCCCCATGTTGGCTGTAGAGATGACTTTAAAATAAAATCTTAGAGAAATATATTTTTCAAGTTCCAAAGACTCAGAATATGAACCTTTGAGGTCAAGAAATGCTTGGATGTTAGTCCACTTTGGGAAAGTTATCTCATCAGCCATGAATTAGTGAAAGTTCCCTCTTATGCACGGTAACTGCCTATTAAAAGAATTTTGCAGGCTGATATCCCTAGTCAAAACGTGCACTGACAGTGTCACTCTAAAGATGGTATTTGAGAGAAACGCTGTTTAAGGATGACTCTGCTAATTCTTTCAAGGGAAGCTTGTTGACAAACTTGCATGATTCCTGTAACATTAGGAACCTTTAACCAGCAGGCTTGGGACACCAGCAGGTGGCAGGGGGAACCATGCAAAAAGGAGATGCTAGGCAGATCTGGTGGTGGGGGAGGTCGACTTCCAGTGGTTTCACTTCCTTTTCGGTTTGGCTGGGAAACAGCCCTGGTGATTTCTAATCAATCCGTAAAGGACCTACTGACTGAAAAAAGCTTATCAGTTCGCCTTCGTGGTCAATATGTTTCCAATTTGATTAAAGAAGCTGGGATCAAGACTTGAGTGATTTTGCTGGATCATCCTCTCGTCCCAAGTTTGAGTTTACTTTTCTCATATACACACACACCCCAAACTAGAGATCCTGCCACTTTCTGTTCCATCTAAACCTTGAATGGGAGGCTTAAACACATTATAACAACATGAAAAAAAATACTGTGCTTAACTTTTTCTGATCTTTCCCCCCACCCCCGCCTTTCCTCTTAGGGTTGAAGCAGAATCAGAATATCAGAGTTAGAAGAAAATGTAGGGGTCATCAGCTCACTTTGGCACAGGAGAGAGGACAAATGACTTGCTCAAGATGAGTCACACAGTGACTTTGAAGATGGGTGACGCCGCTGGAGTCCCCAGGCTTCTTTTCCTAATATATGTGAACTGTTTGAGGCATAGAAGGTGTGAGAGAGGCTCAGGCACGATGCACAGCAGATGTCAACAGCAGTACGAGAAATAGAAAGCATTTTCTGGGGCACCTAGGTGGAGTCGGTTAAGCATCTGACCTGATTTTGGCTCAGGTCAAGATCTCAGCGTCATGAGACTGAGTGAGCCTCAGTGCTGGGTGTGAAGCCTGCTTAAGATTCTCTCTTTCTTCCCCATTTAACCTCCCTCCCTCTTTCCCCCCTTAAAAAAAAAAAAAAGAAAGAAAATAAAAGCATTTTCTTTTTGATCTGAAACAACTTGCCATTATTTGTTTAGAAACTGCCAGTTTGACCACTGACTCCAGCTTTCCCCTGTGCGCCCCAGTTCCAACAGCACTGGGAAGTCCATCATCTCCCATGAAAGTCCTAGAATTTAAGAGACCTCTACAACAACGTCTGTTTCCAGGTATTCCTTCTTGATTTCCACTGAAAGGACTGTTTTCTAAAATTGAGTTGGGGGGCGCCTGATTGGCTCTGTCAGTCTAGTGTGTGACTGGATCTCCGGGTTGTATTTGAGCCCTACGACAGGCAGAGAGTTTACTAAAGAAAAAAAAAAAGAAAAAGAAAAAGAAAAAATTAAGTTGGGGGGAATTGGTAGTAATTAGTCCAAGGCTTTCTCCTTAGAGGAGGTCAAATGTAGGATTCAGCAGATGTAATGGTCCTGAAACAATAAACATGATGACCCTTGCTTCTTAGTTGTTGTATCCACACTACATTTTTGGGTGCTTTAGGGTTTCCAGTCACATATGGTTTTGTGTTCCAAATTTGAGAGAATTTAGTCTAAATTCCTTAAGTCTATACCACAGGAGAACTGCCCCCTGGCTTTCCAATAAGAAGATGGTGAGCCATGGGGCGCCTGGGTGGCTCAGTGGATTAAGCCGCTGCCTTCGGCTCAGGTCATGATCTCAGGGTCCTGGGATCGAGTCCTGCATCGGGCTCTCTGCTCAGCAGGGTGCCTGCTTCCCTCTCTCTCTCTCTCTCTCTCTCTGCCTGCCTCTCCGTCTACTTGTGATCTCTCTCTGTCAAATAAATAAATAAAATCTTTAAAAAAAAAAAAGAAGAAGATGGTGAGCCATTGGGTCACCTGGCTACATCCTAAAGCAGGGCTTCTCAATCTGGAAACTACTGACATTTGGGCTGGATAATTCCTTGTTGAGAGGGGCTGCCCCATGAACTGCTGGATGTTTAGCAGCATTCCTGCCGTCTACCCACTATAGATGCCTGTACCCCTGCTCTAGCCATGACAAAAAATATTCTAGATGTTGCCAGAGGTCCCCTGGGGGCAAAATTGCCACAGGTTAACAATCAATGTCCTGAAGGCAAGTTCTTACTTCCCTGAAGCATCAGGTACATACACACACACACACACAGAGAAAGAGAGAGAGAGAGAGAGACCTGTAGCAGGAGGGAATACCTTCCTAGCAATAGCAGGCCACTTCTGGTTGAGGAGAGAATGCCAGCAGACTTTTCTGTGAGGACTCCTCCTTGTCGCCTTCCCCTACACAAGCTGCCAGAAATAGGAACTTTAGAGTCCTGGCCTGTGAAGAGAGGGGGGTGCTTTCTTTTAAAAAATATGAATTAATTTTTAATTTTAATTCCAGTATAGTTAACATACAATGTTATATTAGTTTCAGGTGTACAATATAGTGATTCAGCATTTCCATTTACTACCTGGTGCTCATCAAGATAAGTGTCCTCTTAATCCCCTTCACCTAATTTATCCACCCCCACAACCCGCCTCCTCTCTGATAACCATCTGATTGTTCTCTGTAGTTAAGAGTCTGTTTTGGGGGTTGTGTCCTTTTCCCCCTTTGTTCATTTGTTTTGTTTCTTAAATACTGCATATGAGTGAAATCATATGGTATTTGTCTTTCTCAGACTTATCTCACTAGAGATAAGTCTCTAGATCCATCCGTGTCATTGCAAATGGCAAGAATTCATTCTTTTTATGGCTGGATAATGTATTATATACCACATCCTCTTTATCCATTCATCTATTGATGGACACTTGGCTGTTTCCATAATCTGGCTATTGTAAGTAATGCTGCAATAAACATAGGGGTGCCCATATCCCTTCCTATTAGCGTTTTCATATTCTTCA
The DNA here is from genome assembly GCF_902655055.1 of Lutra lutra. NCBI lineage: Eukaryota > Metazoa > Chordata > Mammalia > Carnivora > Mustelidae > Lutra > Lutra lutra. The sequence continues at coordinate 37,988,140 of NC_062293.1, forward strand.
GATAAGTACCCAGTTTTGTGATTACTGGATCTTTCTAGATAGGTCTCCCAAGGCAAGGGAAACAAAAGCAAAACCAAATCATTGGGACTACATCAAAATAAAGAGGGGGTGCTTTCTTTGCACCCAAGGAAACACATAGTTCCATGGCTAGATTCATTTCTTCCTCTGATGTTGCAGGAATGCTTATGTTTTTGTAAATCTTAATTAGTAACTTCTATTTCTTGCATTTTCAGTGACACGGGAAGAGATACAGTTTAAACCAGAATCCCTCTGTAAGAAGCTCTTCTCAGATCATAAAGGACTCAAGGAATTAATGAAGACAGAGATATATCCTTGTTCTCAAGGGATTGTGGTATTTTCTAGAAGCTGGGCTAGTGATGTTGGCCTAAGGAAGGAGCAGGATGTCCTGTGTGATGCTCTCCTAATAGCAGTGAACAGTTCACTGACACTCTATACGATCGTAATAAACCCTGGTTGGAATGGAGGGCTTGAGTATGCTCGAAATACTGCTCATCAGTTAAAGCAGAAACTGGGAACTGTCGGTGGTTACACAGGGAAAGTGTGTGTTATCCCGAGGCTGCTGTACCTGTCCAGCACACAGCATGGCCCTGATGAAATCCCTGTGCACTATCCCACATCCTACAGGCTTGCCACCAAGGATGACATGGAAGACTTGTTGCAGGCCCTTATCGTAGTCTCACTGTGTTCTAGATCCCTTCTGAGTGACCAGCTGGGCTGTGAATTTTTCAGCTTGCTCATAGAAGAGCAGTGTGAGTGGCTTTCAGAAAGCCTTCAGGAGACACGAGAATTGTTCATCCACTGCTTTCCAGGAGCCAGGAAGACAGCCCTGGCCATAAAGATCATGGAGAAAATTAAGGATTTGTTCCAGTGCAAACCTAAAGAGATCCTTTATGTTTGCGAAAGTGACTCCTTAAAGGATTATGTGACGTAAGAGTTCCACTAACTCTTGGTTAAAATAAACACTTTAAGTCAGTCTTTTCCCCAGGATCACCAAAGTTTAATTTGTGTTTTTAGTTTTAAGACTTTGCAGTGCCTTAGCTGCCCAAACTATAGACTCATTTCCAAATGATCAGGTAGTTGAGCTACAGATGGGTACTTTGCAATGCTCGGGCTTAGACATCCCATTACAAATTAGCCAACTATCCATCACTTTACATTTTTCTAGCTAGTAACATCCCTCACCCCTACAATATCTAGCCTTAGCTTTAAGAAAAGAAGAAATAAACTTATCTTGTTTTTTTTTTTTAAAGATTTTTTATTTATTTGTCAGAGAGAGAGGGAGAGAGAGCAAGCACAGGCAGACAGAATGGCAGGCAGAGGCAGAGGGAGAAGCAGGCTCCCTGATGAGCAAGGAGCCCGATGTGGGACTCGATCCCAGGACGCTGGGATCATGACCTGAGCCGAAGGCAGTTGCTTAACCAACTGAGCCACCCAGGTGTCCCAAACTTATCTTGTTTTATATATACTTTTTGCCTGATACTTAATGCTTTAAAATCATAGAATATTTTAATTCATTAGGCATGATACCTAACAGGAACTTAAATTTAAATACCATTTGATTTTGTTTATAAAATATTTTCAATCGTTTGACTTCTTCTGAACCAACAATTTCAGAAAACATGGAAATCTGCCTCTGATTTAAATCTTTACCTTTCAATTTAGTGAAAGAAATCAGTTATTATACAATCCAACAAATGAGGGCAAACTCATTGTAATTTTTGATTTGGTTTACTTATTTATTCAATACATCTTTTTTGGGCACCACCTATATGCTAGGAATGTGTACATTTAGGGTTAGGGGTGAAAGAAATATTGAAGACCAGGCCATAAAGCCTAATAAAGGAGACAAAGGAAAAAAATAAGCAATGTGAGTGTTGTGCAATTAGTATGATAATAAAGATATGCTTATCTTTTTTTAAAGTTTTTATTTATTTATTTGAGAGGGAGAGAGAGGGAAAGTAGGAGTGGGAGAAGCAGGCTCCCTACTAAGCAGGGCGCCTGATGCAGAACTTGATCCCAGGACCCTGGGACTTGATCCCAGGACCCTGGACTATGACCCAAGCTGAAGGCAGACGCTCACCAACGGAGCCACCCAGGTGCCCAAGATATGCTTATCTTAACTTAGGCTGGAGATTAGTCAATAAATAGTCCCCAGGGAAGGAGATCCTTGGGCAAACTCTTAAGAAGTCAGTAGAAGTGGATAGAATGAGGGCTTTTAAAGCAAAGGGCACACAGCAAATGCCGAGGCACATGAGAGAATCAGAATTGTGGGTCTGACTGGGCCATTGAGGGAGGGGGAAGGGGCAGGTGATGAAGTTGGAAAGGAGGTAGATGCCAAATAATGGAGGATCCTCATAAACCGAGCTAAGGGCTATGCAAGAGACAAATCCAGCAAGTATCTATTGAACCCCTAGGATGAGGGGATTAACAACAGTGCTCTTCTTCAAGAAGTCTACACAGTCCAAACTGGTAGAGAACATGAGTAGCTGTGATTCAAGGCATAGGGAGTAAAACCCCAAGGACTGTATATGTAAATCAGGAAATCTGTAGGAATGAGTGATATTCCTTGGATCCAAATTAGAGGAGGCAAGAAATAATTCATGTAGCCAAGTTATATAAATATAGAATTTTTTTAAACAAACTGGGTTATATACATTTATAAATTTATATATATTTATAATACAGTTATATATTAAACTTGGTTGTATCTTGCTTCCTCTAATATACTGAAACATACCATAAAGGAAAATTGAGCTGAGGAAACACAGTAGCAGTTCCAGAGAGACATAGCCCTGCAGATTTGTAACCCTACTTGACATGTCACAGAACTCAAGAACCTCCTGATATTTTCCTTACCAAAATCTAGAGAGGCTTTGGTTTTGAACTATAAGTAAGTGGGGGAAATAGGACTTGCTTTAAAGGAATTTGTACTAGCTCATAACTCTTTTGCACATAAAATTCTGTCTCTAGGGACCTGTTCTCCAGCTCTAAAAAGGACAGAAATTTAAGTAATGGTAGTAACAGGCATAAATTACTTTTGAGATTTCCTCTGCATGTAATAGGCTTGTCTTCAGAGATTGCCAAGCTGCAGAAAGAGACTAGTAATAGAAATAAAATCTCCTACCTGGGTTCATTTAAAAAAGTTTCCCATAAAGATTTACTTAGATAACCTCAAAGAGTAAGGTTTGCAATTATATATTATTCTGTCTGTCAGGTCACTTTTAAGTAGAGAGGGTTTTATTGTGTTCAAGCTACCCCAGAATCAGAGAGTCAGACTCTAGGTGAGAACTAGCCTCTCATTCCAGTCTGCTTAGTAATGAACACAGGGCATTCTCTTGCTTTATATGCCTGAAACCTTATTTTCTATTGCATCCTTACAGCCAACAAACCACCTGCCATGCTGTGACCCGGAAGACCTTCTTACAGGGGGAGTTCCTAAAGATTAAACACATAGTGATGGATGAGACTGAGAATTTCTGCAGCAAATATGGAGACTGGTACCTGAAGGCCAGGAGCATCACCCATCCAAAGGTGAGGGGAGCTGGAAGTGAAAACCTTCATCGTGGAATTCTCTGGATTTTTCTGGACCCTTTCCAAGTCCGTCATGCGGATATTAATGGCCTTCCCCCTCCATCTGCTCAGTTTCCTCGAAAAACAATCACCAACGGAATTCACTGTGCTCTCGAAATAGCAATGGTCATGAAGGAAGAAATGAAGAGAATCAAAGCCAATCCGCCCTCCGGCATGTCCCCAGACACACTGTCATTGTTCAGGGAAGCTGCCTACGAGGAAGCAGCACGTGCCCAGGCTCTGCCTGGGGTGTGTGAGACAGAGGCTAACCTGACTATGGAACAGATTGTGAAGCGGGTGGCAGAAAGGTGTCACGACCTGTTCCAGTGTGGCTATCGGCACAAAGACATTGCGATTCTGTGCAGGAAAGGGGAGGACAGAGGACGCTATGAGCCCGCACTGCTGAAAGCAATGGAATTATTTGAAACCCGTGGAGCAACCAAGGTTGTGTTCAGCCAGGCCTCCGGGGTTTGGGGCAGTCACATCATTTTAGACAGTATTCAGCAGTTTTCAGGCCTGGAGAGGAATATTATATTTGGGCTTAGTCCAGAATGCGCCCTGTCAGAAGAAGCTCATAAGCTCTGCTTTGCCTCACGAGCCATTAAACACCTCTACCTGCTCTATGAAAAGAGGACCGCTTTCTGAAAATTATTTTCACAATACAGGCAGCCAGAAAGAGCAGAGTCCCTTCTCCCAGGCAGGTGGCAGCAAATCCTTCTCACGTATTATCAGTGAGGAAATTGAGGCACAGTAAGTATGGCATGGAGCCACAGAAATGTCTCTAGGGATTGACCCTTCCCCTCTATGTGCTGTCATTGTCCTCTTCCCCGTCCACATCACCTCCTGCCTGTACAGTCATAGCAGACTGTTGATTGGTCCCTTGCCTCTGGTTTTCCTAGTCTGGTCCATCTTTCAGGGACCAGAGGTTGTCCTAAATAGAGAACAGAGTGTGTGACATCCCCTGCCAATGTATCTGCAGTGAGTCCCTGAAGTCTTTAAGCCAAACCAATTTCCAGGTCTTTCCATGCTGTACCCTGACTTACTCTCTTAATGTAGCCTTTGTTCTATGTCCTCTCCCAATATGTCTAAGGCACCCCAGCCTCGCTGGCCTATGTTGGGAGTGGGAGGTAGGATGCCCTCCAGGCTACTAACTTTGACTCTCAAGGGCAACACCTTGGTCAGACCTCCTACTGGCTATGGGTCTCAAGCTTTATGGGCCCAGAACTTGATTTCCTCTTTTCACTAAGTAGGGATTAATCTCTTGGGAGTGGTTTTATGCTAATCAAACTCACAAAAGACCAACGCACTCACTCACTCTGTCAATTCACAATGAGGACTGTAGTAATATATGGGCCAGATACTTTAGCTTATCAGTCTATTCAATAGTAACACAGGAGGCCAAATTATATAAGCATAGCTTTGCAGCAATGGTAATCTCATTCAAATGTATGAAGACTCCAAGCATTGTCAGACTATTGCAATCATCTCTAAAATAGGAATATTTTGGGGGCGCCTGGGTGGCTCAGTGGGTTAAGCCTCTGCCTTCAGCTCAGGTCATGATCCCAGGGTCCTGGGATCGAGTCCTCCATCGGGCTTTCTGCTTGGCAGGGAGCCTGCTTCCTCCTCCTCTCTCTGCCTGCCTCTCTGCCTACTTGTGATCTCTCTGTCAAATAAATAAATAAAATCTTAAAAATAAATAAGTAAATAAATAAATAAAATAGGGATATTTCCACCACAAGGATTAGACAGGTCCAGTTTACAAAATAAAGCAAATTTAGAATGCTGAGGGTGGCGAGGTAGTCCATATCCTCTGCCTCAGATGAAATTTCTCTTCTCTCCTAGTTTCTAAAGTTTCCAGGTTGACCACCAGCCTTCCCCCTCCCTCCTCCCAACACACACACATATTTTGCTCCCATTCATTCTCCACATGTAGATACATTCACCTTGGCTCAACACTGCTTGTACTCTGCTGCTGGCCTGGGAAGTATTCTGCCTCTAAGAGGTCTTTGCACATCCCCAAGCTCTTCTGCTATGACTTGGTGTTAATGTTAATCTAACTCTGAGTTTCCAGGGAGCCTGGAGGGCAACTCTACCACCTCTACCTCCCATACACACTCCTGGCTCCTGGCTGTGCTCTCTTCTCAGCCTTCAAAACCTCATCTGCCCCTCTACCCGCTGAAATCCTTGCTTGTCAGTCAAGTCCTTGTTCAAATGCCCAACTCCTTAAGTAAACTTTCACCATCCTCCTACCTTAAATTTGGTCTCTCCTTTTGCGGCCCTTCTGTGGCTTAAAAGACTTTTGATGATAATGCCAAACTCATTCTAAATGGCCAGAGATGGAGCTGTTGGCATCGTCAGATCACTGAATACCTTTCTGTCATGTCTTCTTTCCAAAGTATGTGAAATAGAAATAAAAATCAAAGTTCCCTTTCTCGGGGCGCCTGGGTGGCTCAGTGGGTTAAGCCTCTGCCTTCAGTTCAGGTCATGATCTCAGGGTCCTGGATCAAGCCCCGCATCGGGCTCTCTGCTCGATGGGGAGCCTGCTTCTCCCTCTCTCTCTGCCTGCCTCTCTGCCTACTTGTGATCTCTCTCTCTCTGTGTCAAATAAATAAAATCTTAAAAAAAAAAAAAAAAAAACAAAGTTCCCTTTCTCTAGTCAGCTCCCCCAAAGAGCGAAGCAATCTCGCTGTTCTGTAAGGATATTTACGTTGCTTTTGGAAATATTCTAATTTCCAGATTGTTTTAATTTCTGGAAAGGTTTAGGACAACCTTATTGATACTGGGGAGTCGTGAATGCAAAAGAGAGTGTGCAAATAGTCCTCTGGCTATAATTTCAAATAAGACCCATCAGCTTTCCAAGAGGTGGGAGAGCAGACAGGGCTGGAAAAGCATTCATAGCAACCTTTCTAAATTGCTCAGGCCACCAGATGGGCCAGTCTGAACCCAATGGGCAGCTGTCTTGACGTATGGATTGAAGAAAACTTCTCCCCTGCTTCTTGCTGCTTCAATTCCTCCTTTTTATGTTTCCTTGGGGCTTGGGGAGTACTTTGGCTGGGAGAGATTGAGTTTAACAATTAATTCGCTTCCAATGAAGCAAAAGATACCAGTGCAGGAACATTTGGATAATGGGAGATGTGTGAATTCTCTAAAAATAATTTAAAGAGCCAAAAGTGGAGAGGGAGTAGGAGAACAGAAAAAACAGGGACCTGCTACATTTAATCACAAGCCTCAGTACCATTCAGCTTTTTAAAACTATATGTATGTATTATATTATTTGATAAAATAATTCATTTTGGAAGGAATTGTTTTATATATCAAATCAGAGAGTCTATTAGTTCTTAGTTTCCTCAAATGGCTTAGTCAGGCTTAAAGTAGAAAGCCTAACTCAGTGGTTCTCAACCCTGGCTACTCATTAAAATCATCTGCCCAGGGTCAGAGGGGCTTTAAAAATACCTGTGATCTGGGGTGTTTGGGTGGTGCAGACGGTGCAGTCGGTTGAGCACCCCACTCTTGATTTCAGCTCAGGTCTTGATCTCAGGTTCGTGAGTTCAAGCCCCATGTTGGGCTTCACACTGGATGTGGTGCCTACTCAAAACAAACGAACAAACAAATAACCTAGTGATCAGACCAAACACTCAACCAATCAAATAAGCGTCTCCAGGCATGGGCTTGAGCATCTGCATTTGTTAAAAGTCACCCAGATGTTTGTAATATGCCACCAGGTTGAGAACTATTGAACCCAAGTCTGTTCACTCTGTCCTCAAACAGATGTCTGCACACATTTCTCTTCCTATCAGACTGTGGGCTTCCTGAGAGTAAGGATGGTCACTTACACATCTTTATTTCCCCAAATGCCACTAGTGCAGTGCCTCAAATGTGGCAGGTGCTCAGTAATTATTTGTTGAATGGACTTGCTGCCTTCAGAAAATCAGAATCTGCTAGAGACAATGCCTCTATTCATTGAAATAGATAACTAATTTTGGAGACTTCAAAGAGGTCAGTGTGCAGAATAATCAGCACTGAAATAATGAAGAATAAGAGAATAAAGGAATTTAAGCTGTTTTTAGAAAGGGGCAAAATTAAAGGTCCAGGTTACTGGAAGTTCATTAGATTTGAGTTTGAGGTTTGGCACTGGCGGGGGCTAAGAGTAATTGACTTAGAAATGTAAACTTTTCTACATACTCTCAATATACTGCATAATACTATTTGTTTGATGAAATAACTTACCTGTGATAAGCATCTAAAATTTACTTTAAAAAAGAAGGGTGATATAATTCTATTATGCAAATTTGAGAAACGGACAAAGACAAAATAAAAAGTTCTTATCATCTCGTTATCCAGGCATAACTTTTTTTTTCATTTTTGCTTATTTATTTGCATTCTTCTTTGATATACAAAAGTAGTATGTTATGATCCAGTTGTACAATCAATTTTCTATCCTGTGTGCATTTTCTCCTTTGAACATTTTTGTGAAGCATTGTCGTAGATTGCATTAGTGTTCCCAATCCTCCATCACTCTCCCCGCTATACTCTTTGTAGTTCCTAACACTAGATCAGGAGGATATTTCCCACCCCCATGGTGTGCGTGTGGCCATGTGACTTTATTTGACCAATGAAATGTCAGTTGTTGTGATGCACACAGAGTCTTTACCATTTCAGCAGTCAGCCTGCTCTCTTGGGCTTCTTCTCTGGCCACACAAAGACTAGGTTTGGGCAACCCACCAGTCACTGATGAGTGACAGATGGGAAGAGGGCTTGGCACTCAGCCAAGTTCAACTGATCCTGACTATGTTAACTGAAACCCAGCAGACCTACAAATGCCTATGTGAGAAATACATGGTTATAATCGTCCGCCTGAGATGTCAAGGTTTTTGCAGCAGGTTATCATAATTTTAAACTATTAAAATTAAGCCAGGCACATAGGCATACAGCCTTTTCTTTCTTTGGTATATTTATAAATCCCCAGAGAGGACATTCCTGGATCAAAAAGGTGGCCTAGATAAAAGACTCACCTCATTTATGTAGGGTTCTGATGGGAAGTGGATAGGAAAAGCCCAAGGACTGTACTTGACCATGCAGATCCATCGCCTCCAATGAGAGAACAAGATGCTGACATTGCTGACATTGATGACAAAAGGGCACTGGTGTCTCAGAAACAGCTGCATGGAGGATAAAAACCAAGGCTCATCACCCTAGCCTAGGACCTAAGAGGAAGATCTTAACTTGGAGAATTAAAGATGGGACCATTGTATAAACTTAACATTATATAGAAAAGATACTCTGGTTACTTGAAACCAATGCATGGTACTATCTCAGAGAAAAAACAAAACAAGAAGTCTTTGACCATCAAGGACTTTTTTTCTGAAGAAGAAACTGTAGCATGGAGAACCCCATTTAGGGAAAGTGGAACAAGTGGAGAGGTAAACTAGATTTCCCAGGAAGCTGAGCTGCCCCAGTTTCCCCAAGGTTTTAGGGAAGCTACAAATTAAATTGTTTTCGAGAAATTTCTATTCGAAATAAGTATAAAATTTAAAGTGACTGTATATGACTATTTATCAAGTGCTTACTACAACTAGTAACTAAGGCTGGTTGCTAACGCTTTGCCTACATTCTCACATCTCTGTGAGGTAGATACACATTATCTCCATTTTAGAGATGGTAAAACTGAGGCACAGAGAATTTCACTTTCTTAAAGGTACCTGTCTGGTAGGTGTCCACGCTGGGTAAATAAGTGGACCCTTCGAAATGGTACTCTTAACCTTGAGAATGTATAAATACTCTGAAAATACTCTCCAGAGGGGGAAAAAAAATTCATGATTTCTCTCAGGATCCTCTGCCAAACTCTCATCTCTAGAAAGCACTGGGTTCCACTGTAAGAGAAATAGCTGACTAGCCTATACTGTTTCCTGTATTTAACATCTGTCACATCTCCCAGAGACTTCGGATCGTTCTGGAAAAATCTCAATTTTGTCTTCTATAAATCTCAGGATTAGATTTGGGCCATATTCCTGACTCGTCCAAGGTCAGGCACTCCTAAAAGGAACTGCTGCTGTATCTTGGCTTCTCCTCCTGTGACATTGAAGGTGATTTAGAATGCAAAGTCTCCACATTCCTTCTTCCTTTAAAATCCCTTAGAATATATTTATACCCATATCTATCTATTTGTAAGAGTAGAGCTTCCTGGTTATCAAATGAAATGGCATTTCAAAAGATTCAGGGACAGTGTTTTCCCTCTGAATCTACCTCCCCCATAAAGGGAAAAGGGGTCTTGAGCTGCCTCATCAATACCTTCCGTTGAGAGGGGAACATGATTGTGTCAGACTGACACTGACCTTGCATTCCAACTCTAAATTAATTTTCAGTAAATGAGCTTCAAAGAAATAAGTTTTCAATTTTGTTCCTTCTTTCATCTCTGCCTAAAATGCTGGAGAAGAATGAGAAATTAGGACATAGCTACTATGTGCTTTCTCTTCTTAGTGTTTACGTTTTCAAAATTATCTCAGGCTATTTGAATTTAAAATCCACCTTCAGGGGTGAGTGGGTGGCTCAGGCAGTTAAGCATCTGTCTCCTGATTTCTGCTCAGTTCCTGATCTCTGGAGCCCTGGGATCAAGCCCTGGGGTAGGCTCTCTGCTCAGTGGGAAGCCTGCTTCTCCCACTCCCTCTGCCCTCCTCCCAGTCCGTGCTCTCTTTCTCTCAAATAAATAAATAAAATCTATTTAAAAAAAAAAAAAGAACAAAATCCATCTTTGGGGCGCCTGGGTGGCTCAGCCAGTTGAGTGTCTGACTTTTGATTTTGGTTCATGTCATGATCTCAGGGTCGTGGGATTGGGTTCTGAGGTGGTCATGGAGCCTATTTAAGATTCTCTCTCTTTCCCTCTGCACTCACACCCAACTCATTCGTGCTCTCTCTTCTCTCTCTAAAAATAAATAAATAAAATACTTAAAATTCACCTTCACCCATGCTTTAATCAGGGAAGGCTATCTTCTTGGCCCAATTATATAGCTTGGAAGAGGTATATGTTGGGCCAGGGTGGGGGAGTTGGGGAGTGAGGGATCCAGGAGCTTCCTTCCAAAACAGTTTGATATGACCAATACACACTATCAGTCAATGGGTAATCCATCAAAATACTTCTACAGGTCCATTCCTGTATCTTCTACTTTACAAGATTATATACAACCTATATATGCCTATAACCTATATATAACCTATAATAAGTACTGTGTGTCAGATGCTGTGTAAAATATTTTATTTTAAGATTTATTTATTTATTTATTTATTTGAGAAAGAGGGAGGGCAAGAGAGAGCATGAGAGGGGAGAGGGTTAGAGGGAGAGGCAGACTCCCTGCCAAGCAGGGAGCCCGATGTGGGACCCGATCCCGGGACTCCAGGATCATGACCTGAGCTGAAGGCAGCCGCCAAACCAACTGAGCCACCCAGGCACCCTGTGCAAAATGTTTTAAACATTGTATCTTTTATCCTCCCAGCCGCTGTTGAATTATATACAGCAACCCCAAGTAAAGTAGGATAAGGTGGTGTTCAGAACAAGAGTCCTAAGGGTCAGTCTGACACTGACCTCAGGATCAAGTTAATTTCCCCCTTTAAGACTCCACTTCCCCTCTGTAAAACAAAGATGAAATTCATACCTGTGCCTTAGATAAAGATGAGGATTAAAATAAATAATACAGGGGCGCCTGGGTGGCTCAGTGGGTTAAAGCCTCTGCCTTCGGCTCAGGTCATGATCCCAGGGTCCTGGGATGGAGCCCCACATCGGGCTCTCTGCTCAGCAGGTAGCCTGCTTCCTCCTCTCTCTCTGTCTGCCTCTCTGCCTACTTGTAATCTCTGTCTGTCAAATAAATAAAATCTTCAAAAAAAAAAAATAAAATAAATAAAATAAATAATACATTGAAGTAAATGTGACCAGTGGATGGAAAGCTCTTGATAAATTTTGGTCCTGATTAGATTTAATTTAGTTGAGGAAGCTATACTTAAAGGTAAATACCTTTCCCAAGATCATAGACCTACTAGGTTCTGAACCCAAGATCTGAACTCAAGTCAACCTGACTCCAAAGTCCATTTAAGCCTCTATGCCCTTCTGCCTTCCTGTATGTCAAAGCCAAACTCATGAGTCTCCATATTAACAGGAATTTATTTGATTTGATACTGAGACTAGGATTGGGTATATTTTGAATATTGTGATATTAAGCAGCAGGGTGCTTTTAAAAATTTTCTGCAAAATCAATAGGATACCTAAGATGACCTACATAATGGACATGTTTCAGAAAAGCATCTTCTACACTAAGAATCTTCAAAACTGTACCTTTCATTACCAGGTCTGTTTAGTGACATTGCAGAAAGATTCAGAGTAGAGAGGGACAAAAGAAAACTCACCCCCATTCCTGCTGCGATACCACACGGCTGTCCTTATTTCTGCTTACTCATCTCCAGTGTCAGCCCATCGGCAGATATATTTTAGCAGAGTTGTAATCTCAGTGCACAATACGTTTTGTATCCTGTTTGGCTGGATTGCTCTACATGCTCTCCTCACTCTGCAGTCTCCCATACAGGAAGTGGGACCTTGTTTGTGTGGCAGCTAAGGGAGGGGTGACTTTCAGGGCAGCAGAGACTCTCTGGTGTCCCCGTGGGTTTCTTCGCTCCATCTACCTGAACCTCCATCCACAGAGAGGAAGATGATCATGGGCCAGTAAAAGACGCAAAAGCTCTTGAGCAAACTCCATAAGAAACTCGGATGGGCAGGGAAGTGCAGACATTTGAGGGAACTCAGCAATGGAGTAACACAATTAGGACAGAAGCATTCTTCTTCCTTCCTTTGCCCACAGGTCACTGTGGGAAGCTGGCACAGGGGGCTGTGTGCTCCCCGAAGAGTAGGAATTGCTGGGTGCACCGCCCAGGAGGTCTAGAAAACCAAATCCTGCTTGCCCAAAGGTACCTAAGCAGTGCCTTCCAAATTTACCTGACAAGAATCACCTGGTGTGACTGTTAAATTCCAGATTTAACAATTTCCCACCCCCATGTCCCCTCAGCTCTAGAGCAGGTGCCTGAGAGTCTGTACTTTGGAGACCATTTGGGAAGCATTGTATTGAATGTTGAAATGCACGGGCCAGTGGTTGGATGACGGAAGAACACCCACCCACTAAGGCTGCTTTGCGGCAATAACCACAGCTTCCATGGGGCTGAGCTTGAAGATATTCATGTACTTGTGTGGGTTTCAGAGTTGAATGTGACAAGGTTCAAATATGGACTCAAGCACCCAAATGTAATCTGGGCAGGTTAACTTATTATTTTTTTTTTTTATAAAATGGAAAAGAAAAATCTCTCAGACGGTTGTTATAAAGATTAAGTGCTTGTTGTTGTTGTTGTTGTTGTTGTGTGTGCTTGGCACAAACCCGAGTGTCAAAAACAGTAGCTATTAAAACATTACTAGGTGCACCTGGGTGGCTCAATGGGTTAAGCCTCTGCCTTTGGTCAGGTCATGATCCCAGCGTCCTGGGATCGAGCCCCACATCCAGCTCTCTGCTCAACGGGGAGCCTGCTTCCCCCTCTCTCTCTGCCTGCCTCTCTGCCTACTTGTGATCTCTGTCTGTCAAATAAATAAAAATTAAAAAAAAAAAACACTACTAAATTCTCAGAGCCTTGCATATGGTCAAACTCTGATTAGGAAAGCTATTTTATCAACAATGTTACTTAACCCTTCTGAAGCTTAGTTCCTTCCCAGGGATCAGGAGGTACTATGAAATGCTTATTAGGACAGGGTTTGGCAAAACACTAATCCTCTATGAACAGTGGCTATTCAGACATCCCCTGGCCCCTGCTGTGTTTTTCCTCAGTGGACACTTTTCAAATATGATTTTTTTTTAAGGCTGTGTCTCTCCAGTAATTTGTGGGTTGGAATACTTTTCTGAAATCATAATTAGCCACTCTGCCACAGGTAGGCAATGTCATAAAGTGATAACGCTGGCCAGATTTGGTACAAATTGGATTTGGGTGGCAATCTGTAATACTAGTAATTGCTATGACAGTCCACCATGAATAGTAAGACAAAAGATGGTGATAATAAGAGATAGGAAGTAGGATTCTAGTAGTTCCTGAACCTGGCTAACCATACAACCACCTGGGCATCTTACAAATACTATTGATTCAGGCTCTAGAAGGAGCAAGATGGCGGAGGAATAGGAGCCAGAGATATCATCAGGTCCCAGGAGTTCAGCTAGATAGTTATCAAACCATTCTGAACACCTACAAACTCAACAGGAGATCAAAGAGAAGAGCATCAATTCTAGGAACAGAAAATCGACCACTTTCTGAAAGGTAGGACATGCGAAGAAGTGAATCTGAAGTGAGCAGAAAATAGACTGTGGGGGGAGGGGCTGGCTCCCAGCAAGCAGTAGAGCAACAGAGTACAAAATTGGAACTTTTAGAAGTCTGTTCCACTGAGGGACATCGCTCCAGAGGCTAAGCAGGGGGTGGAGCCCTCATGGGGACAGTGTAGTCTCAGGACCTGCAGGGTCACAGAAAGACTGGGGGTGTCTGAGTGTGGCAGAGCTTCCAGTTATTGGAGTGGGGAAGTGGACTGTAGAGATGGAGCCAAGCAGTGGGTTTTCAGCTCAGGATTACCTTAAACCACGATCCAAGGCACAGTCAGGCCACTGCTTTTCGATAAGCAGCAGATCTGGGGAGACCTCCTCCTTCCTCCCCTAGGAGGAGCAGCGAGGGAGTGCACTGCAGGAATCTGCTGGGTTTGGAGACTACAAATGGGGCTGTGCACCAGAGACAGAAATGCTCAGTCACAGGCCAGGTGAACACAGAGTGAGGTCAGAGATGATGGAGATGGGAGGTATTGACTGCTTTTCTCTGAGGGCACACGGAGGAGTGGGGCCCTGAGCTCTCGGCTCCTATGGGCCAGAGATTGGGAGGCCGCCATCTTCATTCCTGGCCTCCAAAGCCTTACGGAAAGCATTCAGGGAACAAAAGATCTCGAGAGCAAATCCTAGAAGAAGACTTAGCCTGGCCCCTGGCAGGGACAGTGCAATTCCACCTCGAGCAAAGACATTTGAGAATCATGGCAACAGGCCCCTCCCCCAGAAGATTAGTAAGAACATCCAGCCAAGACCATGTTTACTAATCAATGAGAACTGCAGAACTCCAGAGCTAGGGGAAAGCAATACCTAGAATTCATGGCTTTTTCCCCCATGATCCTTCAGTCTTTCAAAGTGAAAAATTTTTTTTAATTTTATTTTTTTCTTATTCTATTTTTAAAAAATTTTCTCTGCTCTGGTTTGTGGTCCTCACTATACTGATGGTGTTGATAGAGGTTTCTTTCTCCCATTTGTTCTTGCCTTTGTTGATGACATTAATATATTTTTAGGAGCCAAGCAATCCAGGGATAACCAGAGAGATGTAGCTCATATCATGCATTATGAGGATGAGAGCAGAGATATTATTAGCTGAAAATCTGCTCTCTTAGTACAAGACCAATGATGTGGGTATTAAGGAGGGCACATATTGCATGGAGCCCTGGGTGTGGTGCATAAACAATGAATCTTGGAACACTGAAGAAAATAAAATTAAATTAAGAAGTTTGAAAAAAATAAATACATGAATAAAATTAAAAAGATTTAAAAATATAAATAAATAAAGCAATGCAAAAAAAAAAAAAAAAGAAAGAAAGAAACCATTCTTTTTCTTTTCTATTATTTGCTTACCAGCAATCTTATTCTTGCCTCTAATCAGATTTCTTTAAGTCCAGAGCCATTTAAACATACCTGTATTTCTTATCCTGGACACTCAAATTTGGCCTCTTTTGTTTTTAAGCCCTTATACAGAAGTAAATAAATGATTGAGAGTTTTACTGGTTTTAAGTTAGAGCACAAGCAATCTGGCCACAGCTACCAGCATCTAGTATTTTAGGGAAGGATTTGACTCCAAAATTATGTTCTTTTGTTTTCCCATCAACTAGCATAGATTTGGCTGCAAATGGCCACAGCAACGTGCATGTGACCCAATTTGAAATACACCTTTTAAGCAACTTTGACTTCCTCAGCCCTCTTGCATTCCCAGTGATTTAACAATAATGCTTTCCAACATGTTATTTGTCTCACATATTAACAAAATCCCTCATCTAATTCCCATACATGTTTACCATCTTTTTCAGATTACAATCTTGTTTTCCAAATAAAAATAAAATAAAGATTGAAATGTATCTCTCAAGATGAGATTCTGCCAAAATGGAATGTTCTGTAATTCATATGGTTAGTATGGTTTTGCTATTTCTTTTCTGTGTGGCTCATTTTACAGATGATAGCGTGAGGCCCAGGCAAGCTAATTGATCTCAGGGCACGTAGGTGATGTAGCATCCTGTCCTCTTAGTACTTCCACACAGCCACCAGGAAAAGGCATCTTGACCAAAAAATGCCAGGGACATGAGGTCTTCTAAATAACCCCATGCAATTTTTCAATTGCTGCCCAATGTCTTCTTAGCAAATGTCAGTGAAGACTCAGGTATCTGTTCAGGGTAGAACCACTGTTATTCAAACAGCAAGAGAAAAACAGACCAGAAGCTCTCTAGTGCTGAAAAGAGGAAGGAAAAAGGGTCATTGATTCTACCTATTATTTCAGAGAAAATATATCTCTTCTCTGAACTAGAAGATCAGTGAGGCATTGGCTTTGCCCAAACTAGGCTATTAGTGTGATGACAGAATTTAACAGTATGTGTGATTCTTAACTATTATCATCAAAGTGGCAGCAAATACTACCTTGCTACCGTCTGAGCAAAACAGCCTGTAACATCAGCCTTAATGGGCAATGACAGCCCCTTTTTCCTGGCAATGTTTAAATGCTTCACAGAATTCAAAACAGGAGACTAGAGCTTGGATGTCTGGTTGACTTATCTGCATGTTGGTCTAGACATCATCTCATAGAAATAGTAAAACCCATGTGTTTGGAGAAAACTTCGATTTTGTGGTGGGTGCTCTGGTATGAGGATCAAAAAGAAGTTTAAATCATTTCTGTTTTTATCATCTTTATAATTTATATAGAAGGTTCAAGATATTGATGCAAGGGCTGGGGGTAATATCCAAGCAGAGGACTCAGTGCTGGTCCAAAGAGAAGAACTAGATTCTTTTGTCTGATCTCTTCAAATGTTTCCTGTACCCAAAAGTGATGGACTCTTATGTTTCACCATGAATGAAAATCGCAAATATTACTTTCCCTTATCAATCTTTTTCAAACTGCGCAGACTGAAATGAAAATCATTACTTTTAAAACCATGGTTTAGGGGCGCCTGGGTGGCCTAGTGGGTTAAGCCTCTGCCTTTGGCTCAGGCCATGATCTCAGGGTCCTGGAATCGAGCCCCACATTGGGCTCTCTGCTCAGTGGCCTCTGCCTGCCTCTGCCTGCCTCTCTGCCTACTTGTGATCTCTCTTTCCGTCAAATAAATAAATAAAATCTCTTAAAAAAAGGACAAAAAAACAAACAAACAAAAAAAAAAAACAGAACCATGGTTTAACAGAGAGGAGAGGAGAATACGATACAACCACACCTCCCCAACAGCTCCTGGCCCCTCATCCCACTGACTTCCCTTGGATTTTTCCAGAGTAGCAATCGCTACCTGGTACTTCATGTGATTGTTTCTCTGCTGTCTCTCTTTCCAAGAATGGAAGTGCCAAATGGGCACAAATTTTGTTTCGTTCACTTTTGTGTCTCCAGTAGAACTAGCATGTAATATACCCTCAGTGAACATCAGCTGAGTGAATGAATAAAGGCAGAAAAGGTTATTAAGTGCCAAGAAATGGTGGAGATAAATACCAAACAATGAAGACTAGAATTTATAAAGAGAAAAAGGGACACTGGTGATTTTGTTTTACACCTTAGACTTCTCTCAGTTTGGTGGAGAATACTGATAAGGCTGTGCATATAATGTATATACATATATGTCAAATATAATCTTGGAAAGTTTCATATTGTGAGAATAAATATACATTTAAGGAGAGGAAAAGAAAGATACACAAATACAAGACAAGTGATATAAAAAGAAAAGAAAAAGCAGGGCACCTGGGTGGCTTAGTGGGTTAAAGCCTCTGCCTTTGGCTCAGGTCATGATTGGGATGGAGCCCCGCATTGGGCTCTCCTCCTCTCTCTCTGCCTGCCTCTCTGCCTACTTGTGATCTCTGTCTGTCAAATAAATAAAAATCTTAAAAAAAAAAAAAGAAAAAGAAAAGAAAAAGCTATCTGCATCCAAATCTATTTTCTGCCCAATTCTTTTGCTTTCTAAGACACTATGTTTTATTAATCATCTCCTTAACTTCCTGTGGGTGGAGACCCTTTCTTATCTTTCTGATATGCGGGTCACTATAGTAATTGTGGTTCCTTGGCTTCTGGAAGTTATAAACTCCCACCTCTTCGCTATTGCTTTGGTGTTCCATCTTTTCTATTGCTCTAAAGCCAAACTCTGTGATCGTCTTTCTTACCATCAGCCCTCGCCTACAGAAGAAAGTCTCTACCGCACAAACTGGTACCAGTACTCCTTTCACCAATGACTTTGGTAAATGGATGTGCCCTCTGGGCATTCTTACAGAATATAATCCCCCAATGAGTGGTCTGGTCTCACATAATATATTCCCTCCTGCAAAGTCACTTTTCTGAGCCATTTTGTCTCCTTCTAGAACTGTATCCCAGGGAAACTCAGGCATTCCCACTTTGTTAGGTGTGGACAATCATTCTCTCCAGGCTTTTTTTTTTTTTTTCTCCAGGCTTTTAAGAGCCACTCAAGCAGCGAATTGTCCTATTTTCTGGATCTTCACTGGCTGTTAAACGCTATGTTGGGAAAGTGCCCCCAAGTCTATGAATTCTTATTAACCCAGCATCAAGTTCTGTACCGCTCTGCCCTGACACCCTTAAGCAAGCACCATTGTATTCCTGCTGGTACATATTAGCTCATTCCTCTACCTCCTTTGGAATGCTCATGACCAATGACTAAAGTTCTTGATTAGTCTCAAAACATGCTTATTCTTGTTTACGCAATCCTTGTTTCCCACTTATCTGCACACTCTTTCTACCTCTGGTCTGGTCTGACTATAAAAGCATTGTAAAGGAGAACAAAGAGGTAGAAGAAAATCATGCTCTACTTTTAATAACCAGTTGACAAGGAAGACTCATGGAGACATTTTCAGACTTACAAAGAGGGAGATAGCTTGCTTCAAATGGATAGAGTTACTATTTGTTTTATTTTATTTTATTTTATTTATTTATTTATTTTAAAAGATTTTATTTATTTATTTATTTATTTATTTATTTATTTGACAGAGAGAAATCACAAGTAGGCAGAGAGGCAGGCAGAGAGAGAGGAGGAAGCAGGCTCCCTGCTGAGCAGAAAGCCCGATGCGAAGGCAGCGGCTCAACCCACTGAGCCACCCAGGCGCCCCTATTTGTTTTATTTTAAAAGGGAGGCTTCATCAAATGAAAAGATAGAAAGCAGATGCAGTTTTTAAAAAAATATATTCACTTTAATTACATTCATTTATCTGGGAGGAAAATCTTTACCCTTTTAGATAGAAGGTGAATTGAAATAATCATCTTTAGGAAGAAATACAATGTTTAGAGGTAACATAGCTATCAACTAGAGGAGTTTAATAAATGGGGGTTTTCTATGGGTAGTATTTCAACAAAAATACTACTGAATGTTGACCTTTAAATTTTCTCTTCAGTATAGCTTTGAATTTGAGTTGCTAGCACTCTTTACTTGGTATATTATTAGAAATGTACATAAATTTTGGAAAGTTAAAAGAGAACCCTGCACCTGTTGAAACACTCATTCTTTGCTTTCTCACTTGGAAACAATAAATTGCAAAATGCATTTAAGCAAGCTAATTTCCTGCTTGAAAATACGAAATCACTTCTTCTGATTTCCCTTTCGTGTTTTGCTAAGAGGGAACTTTAATCTTGTGCCCTAATAATGACAAGGCACATACTTTCTGTATTTCTGTTAGGTGCTTTCATTTACATCACTTATAACCTTATATAACAAAAACCATCACCCACAAGACAGAATAGAGATTGAAAGAAAGAAAAACAACATGAGATTTACAAAATACATACATGCAGACATAGAAAAACTTATTGTCAGCCATCCGTGAGTGATGATACCAATTACCCAAATTGCGTGCATTCATACTTTAGTTTTTAGAGCAATCTTTGCAAGGTTTTGTTAGTGCTTCATAAAAATATATTTTTTCTTACTTCTATGTGTGCTACTTGTTTTTTTTTAAAGATTTAATTTATCTATTTGACAGGCAGAGATCACAAGTAGGCAGAGAAGCAGGCGGTGGGGGGCCGGGAAGCAGGCTCCCTGCTGAGCAGAGCCCCATGTGCTACTTGTCTTATGTAGCCTACTGGTTTTATATAATCAGGTTTAAGTACTTTACATTGAATATTTTTGGTCTATATATAAAGACTCGAATATATTGATGAGTCAAATTTTAAAAAGATATAATTTATTATAATCACTATATTCTATGAATGAGATATTTATTTTATTATTTAATTCATGTCCCATAAGATACTCCCCAAAGGTTTTTCTACCTTTTTCTTGGGGGAGGAGAGGGGTTGATAAGGTTGTTCAGTTGATATAACAATAGATTTATGGCAGCTATAATCCACTTAAATAATGTCATAATCTCTCCTTACCAAAAGGCATCTGAAGTTTTCCATGTCATATCTTCAATAAAGGGTCCTATAGTTTGGAGTTTTGGAGAATAATGATGGTGAATTTAAAAATATTATAAATTAGGGGCGCCTGAGTGGCTCAGTGGGTTAAAACCTCTGCCTTCGGCTCAGGTCATGATCCCAGGGTTCTGGGATCCAGCCCCGCATCAGGCTCTCTGCTCAGCACGGAACTTGCTTCCTCCTCTCCCTCTCTCTGCCTTCCTCTCTGCCTACTTGTGATCTGTATTTGTCAAATAAATAAGTAAAATCTTTAAAAAATATTTTAAATTAAGACAATGTATTTTTCTCAAGCTGGAAGCTCAATCTGTTCTTTTAGCTTTAGGTATCTTTCATAGCTTATCAATATGAGGTAAGATTGAAAACCACAGTGGATAAACTGAAAGGCATCATTAAATAAAAAACAGGAAGTAAGTCAATGATTACTTTCCCTGTTGTATAAACATGTGAAGAAACATACTGAGCACACATCAGTTCCATCAACAATATCATTGAGTAATCTCTACCTGTATGTTTACTCGAAATATTTTATATATTTAACTTATCATACTTTGATTTAATTTGAAGTACAATGACTCTCCCCCAAAGAAAAAAAGAGTCTGTGATAATCTTAATTTCAACATGTCAAATCCTGTTTATTGATAACCTTGAAAATTAGCTTATGTTCTAATAGCACAAATGCATTATTTGTAAGATGAGTTTGTAATTAATTTCCCAAACAAGGAAAATTTTAGAATGAAAGAGGCACTATTAATTATAATAAAATAAGAGAGGGAGTAACCCAGGACAATCCTGGACATAATGACTTCAATTTTTTTAAAGATTTTATTTATTTATTTGACAGACCGAGATCACAAGGAGGCAGAGAGGCAGCCAGAGAGAAAGAGAGAGGAGGAAGCAGGCTCTCCACTGAGCAGAGAGCCCTTTGCGGGGCTTGATTCCAGGACCCTGAGATCATGACCTGAGCTGAAGGCAGAGGCTTAACCCACTGAGCCACCCAGGCGCCCCAATGACTTCGATTATTAAACACTGTTAACAGTTTACCAATATATTCATTTCTAAATTCAACAGTCCCAATTTGCCTTCTTTTTGCATTCATGATCCCTACTGTAGAGTCTAATTTAGACAAAAAAAGAATGAAGTTGAGCAGCAAGGAGTCTGTACCCAGACTGCATTGGTTTAAATCTTCCACTTATTATTTGTGATGTCTTGGGAAATTTACCTAAACTCTCAATGACTTATTTCCTTTATCTTTAAGTGGGACTGAAGACTTCAGTAAATATTTCATGTATTTGTGAGGATTGATTAGGATGTAAAATATTTAAAACTGTGCCTAGCACATAGTAAATGATTAATAAATATAAATTACTATTATTGGCCAAAATATACTGCAGTCAGTTCTGTATATAAAAATCAGAGGGGAGGAAGCCCAAATTGTATTTTCTTATAACGTTATCTTACTTTTTCATAAGCAGAAGAATTAATGGTAAATTAAGTATATATAATGAAGAATGAAGTTTTGGTGACTAGATATGAGGAAGAATCTCAATTTTGCTTCAGCTTACATCCCTGCAGATTTGTGTGTGCACATTTTAAGAGAAGTTTGTTTATTTCCAAAGACTTTTTTATTGCTTTTTTAAAAAATGCACATATAATGTATTATTTGCCCCAGGGGTACAGGTCTGTGAATCATCAGGCTTACACACTTCACAGCACTCACCATAGCACATACCCTCCCCAATGTCCATAAGCCAGCCACCCTATCATTACCCTCCATCCCCCGGCAACCCTCAGTTGGTTTTGTGAGATTAAGAGTCTTATGGTTTGTCTCCCTGCCTATCCCATCTTGTTTCATTTTTTCCTCCTTACCCCCCATGACCCCTGCCCTGCCTCTCAAATTCCTCATATCAGAGAGGTCATATGATAGCTGTCTTTCTCTGATTGACTTATTTCGCTCAGCATAATACCCTCTAGTTCTAACCATGTCTTTGTAAATGGCAAGATTTCATTTTCTGAGGGATATTCTCTGCTATAATTTGTTCCATTATACCTTCTGCCCCCCTCTCTCTTTCTTCTTCTTCTGAGATCCCAATTATTCTAATATTGTTTCATCTTATGGTATCACTTATCTCTCAAATTCTCCCCTCATGGTCCAGTAGTTGTTTGTCTCTCTTTTGCTCAGCTTCTTTGATCTCCACAATTTGGTCTTCTATATCACTTATTCTCTCTTCTGCCTCATTTATCCTGCAGTTTTTTTGGCACCTCATTAATAGCTTTTTTTATTTCAACTTGGTTAGATTTTAGTTCTTTTCTTTCTCCAGAAAGGGATTCTCTAATATCTTCCATGCTTTTTTTGAGCCCAGGTCACACCTTACTAATCTACCTTCTGAACTTTAGTTCTCATGTATTACTAATGTCAGTATTGATTAGGTCCCTAGCCATACTACCTCTTGTTCGTTCGTTCTTTCTTTCTTTCCTTTTTCTTTCTTTCTTTCTTTCTTTTGGTGGTGAGTTTTTCTGCATTGTCATTTTATCCAGATGAGAATAGATGAATGGGAGAACAAAATAATGAAAAGGTAGCAATGACCCCAGAAAAATATACACTAACCAAATCAGAAGAGACCCAAAACCAGGGGGAAAAGAAAGCGAGGTGGAAAAAAAAAAAAAATATATATATATATATATATACATACACATATATATGTATATATATATATATATATATACATATATATGTGTATGTATATATATATTAGACTGGTGAATAGAACAGAGCCACACACTTGATTTGGGGTGTATTTTGGTCTGTTAGAAGAAACTGTCCCCCAAAATTTGAAAGAAAGAAAAACATATATATTACAAAAATAAGGGTAAACATGATGGAGGGATGGAATATGACTGTAAAGATGAAAATTTAAAAATATTCTAAAAAGGGAATTGATAAGATAAGAAGTTGGTTGAAAAATGAAAAAAAAAAGAGGAAAGAATGTGATCAGGCTGGAAAGTAGAACAAAGCCATTCACTAGATTTAGGGTATATTTTGATCTATTAGAAGAAATTGTATCCCAACATTTTAAAGAAAAAAAAAAAACCTATTGGTATACAAAAAATAAGGTTAAATACAATTATGGGAGAGAATATGACTATAACAATGAAAATTTTAAAAGATTTTTAAAAAGGTATTGATAAGATAAAATAGTTTAAAAATGTTAAAATAGGAAAGAGGAAAAATTAAAACTATAGAATAAGAAAAAAATAAAATTTAAAAAGTTTAACTTTGAAAGACTAAAGAATCATGGGGGAAAAAACCACGACTTCTACGTGTTGCATTCCTCTAGCTCTGGAGTTCCACAGATCTCATTGATTGCCAAACTTGGCTGGATGTTCTTGCTGATCTCCTGGGAGAGGGGCCTGTTGCCGGGATTCTCAAACGTCTTTCCTGGAGGCGGAATTGCACCGCCTTTGCCAGGGGCCAGGCTGAGTAATCTGCACAGTTTTGGTCTTGGGAGCTTTTGTTCCCTGATTGCTTTCCGTACAGCTTTGGAGGATGGGAATGAAAATGGCGGCCATGGAGCACTGGGTGTGGTGCGTAAACAATGAATTCTGTTATGCTGAAAAGAAATTAATTAATTAGTTAATTAATTTTAAAAAAAGAAAATGGCGTCCTCCCAATATCCGGCCTGGAGGAGCTGAGAGCTTGGGGCTGCACTCTTCGGTGCACCCTTGGAGAAAAACAGTCAGTCCTTCCCATTTCCCTGGTCTCCAGCGGCACTCCGTGCTCACCTGGCCTGTGACCGAGTATTTTATCACAGGCACATGGCCCCTTTTGGAGCCTCCAAACCCAGCAGATTCCTGCAACACCCTCCTGCGCCACTCCTCCTTGAAGAGGAAAGAGGGGGGGGTCTCCACAGATCTGCCACTTGTGGGGTCTCTGCTCAAGGAGCAGTGGTCCAACTGTGCCTCGGGTAACTCTGAGCTGAGAACCGACTCCTCGGCTCTGTCTCTGGAACTGGCTTCCCCGTTCAACACCAGGGAACTCTGCCACACTCAGACAACCCCGTGGGTCCTGAGACTACACTGTCCCCGTGAGTGTTATACCCCCCACTTAGCCTCTGGAGCAACGTCCCTCAGTGGAGCAGACTTCTAAATGTTCTGATTCTGTGCTCTGCTGCTCTACCCCTTGCTGGGAGCCAGCCGCATCCCCCAAGGTCTATCTTCCCGTCGCTTAGGATTCACTTCTCCGCACATCCTACCTTCTAGAAAGTGGTCAATTTTCTGTTCCTGGAATAGCTGCTCTTCTTCTCTTTAATCTTCCGTTGAGTTTGTAGGTGTTCAGAATGTGATAACTATCTAGTTGAACTCCTGGGACCTGATGATATTTAGATCTCCTACACCTCCACCATCTTGCTCCTTCCTTCACACATAGTGTTTTATTCTACCCTCTTCCTTACTTCTCTGAAAGGAAATTGAGTGGTGACTGGAACTTGGTTTCTGATTTGAAGGAATGGGAGACAAGAGATTTGAAAGAGCAGTGTTCATGCTGACATGGCGCCCCATGCCCAGTGAGTGAGGGTTTAAAGCCTGGACTTGGGAGCATTGGTGTTCAGGGAGGATGCTGTCCGAGTTTCCCGCACACAGAGTCATTCGACTGGTCTGCCTCAGTGGACACACTTCTGCCTTTTGAAGGGCAGCTTGAAAGTGGCTTGAAACCCTAGGGCACTTGAGGAATGATCTGGAAGGGGCACCTGGGTAGACCAGTGTAGACAAACCCAGGGAATTCCAGAGCTAAGGATGAACACATTGCTGAGGCTGGAGTTTGCTTCTCTGTGAGCAGCATTGCGCTGGGGAGGAAAGCAGCCTCTGGGTCTTAGGAGTCACCATGCCAGCAGGTGTGAGCCTGGCAGGGGAGTCAGATCAGATAGCTGGGAGACTGTGAGCCATGGTGTTGGGTCTTCACTCCTGATGCACAGGCCAGCTTGCATCAGGGACAGGACTCTGCTCCCCGGCCAGCCCTCCTACTGCAGATGGGATAAGAAACTTGCTTCCTGTTGGTTCTCCAGCCCTCGTCTCAGCGGGGCACTTGGTGGGAAGCAGCCCACAGGCAGCATTCTGGATTCTTGTCCAGTGTGCCCCTTGCTTCCTGAGATGAGGCCCCGCAGGTGTCCTCTGCTTGGCGTCTGTGAATTCAGCCAGCAGAAGTTCTTCCAGAGTCATCCCTGAGAAATCCTCTACTGTCCTGTGCTGTGTGCAAGAGGCCAGTTTTCATGGAACTGAAATCTCAACTCCTGCCATTAGGGTCCAAGGCCACATGGCACACCGGTCTCCTTGAAGCTCTTGTTCCACATGGGGCCTGATGTGTGAGACTGAGACTGACCCTGGGCAGCCTGCTGCTGCTGCTGCAGGTTTCCTCCTGAGAACTGTGTGGCAAAGCTGGTTTGTGATGATGTCCCAGGAAAGAGGGAGATGTGCACCATTCTGCCCCAGCACGGGTGGATGGCGGACGTCAGTCACAGGTGGCTGGTGCAGGGAGGAGAGATGTCTGTTTCCCAAGACCTTGGTCAGAGGGAGATTTGGACCCTGGGATGCTTCTCTGCTCAGCTTTCTCAGGTGAGTACATCAGGCAAGGGGAGGATGTGTGTGTGCTCACCTGAGATCGAGCAAGGTGTCTGGTTTCAGGTTTCATGTGCAAGTGGATTCCTCTTATGGCTCATTTTTCCTGATGGACTTCAGGGTTCTGGAGGGGGACCCATTGTCCAGGGCATCCTGGCTGTGCAAGAGCTCTGGTCACCTTTTCCCCCAGGGCTCTGGACTAGGAAATCGGAGGGAGTCAGGGGTGAAACCATTTGAGTAGGGCTCCATTTCCCCCTTGCCAAGATGGGCTGGTGACTGTGATAACTGCTCTGGAAATAGAAAGCAGGAGACAGGGTTGAGGTGCTGAAGGGGAGGTGGTGGTGGTTCTTGTTATTCACAGAGGGGCCAGGTGGGACTTGACTAGGATGGTGATACTTGAGTCAAGTTCGAAAGAAGGTGAGTGATATCACACCAAGAGACTTATAAATGGAAGGGAAAGCATATGCAAAGGCCCTGAGGCAGGAGCATACCAGGTATGTCCAGGAGCAGCAAGTCCTGTGGCCACAGGAGACAGTTTAGGACATGACCTCAAGGAGGTGACAGTAGGGTGACAGAAAACTATTGCAGGATTGTGACCCCATCCAACCCTGTTTCACTGGGCTATCCTGGCAACAGTGTTGAGAACAGATGACAAGGGTTCAAGATGGGCAAGGGAGGTCAATGATGAAGCTTTTCCAGGAACTCAGGCAAAAGATGGGCTCCAATGGACCAGACAGGTGGCCTTGGAAGGAGGGCTTAGTGCTATTCTGGGTACCTATTGAAGATGGAGCTCACAAGGTTTGCCAGCGGCTTTGATATTGGGAATGGGAGAAAGGAGGAATTGAAGTAACTCCCAGCTCTTGTAGGTTGTTCCAAATGAGTCAAAGGAGGTTTCTGGGGGTAGGAGGTAGCTCATGTTCCACCTGCTGAGGAAGGTGCCTTTCACAGTGGATCTGCTGAGAACTCTGAACTTCTACCCTCTCAGCAACTTTCAAATACAAATCTTCCCCAATTTTCTCTAAGTTCATGGTAAGACACTTGGCTTTTTGGAAAGATCTATGTTATTACCCAGCTCTAGTAGCAGAAAGAAACCTGAAGAGGATTTCTGTCTTATGAAAAAAGTCAAAAAGTTGGCATCGCATTCATCCTCTGTAGGGAACCCTACAGAGGCGGCATGCACCCCAACCAGCTCCTTCCCAGGCACTGCTCTCCACGTCCAGCCACCAGTGCTTTGAATTGTGTCTGTGAGCGTCTGCTGTGCTATGTCTCCATTTATTTAGGGCATCCATTAGAATGTTGTGTCCTGAGGCCTAAGGAGCGCCAAAAAGAAGGAGCTTTTGGTGTCTGAGCATGCTCACTCACTTTTCTGTAGAAATGAATGGTCATTCCTTTTTCCATTTATGCCACTTCTGCTGTGAAGGGTTTCCTAGGAACACTGTACTTTCAAGTAGCAGGGGAGCCTGAACCCCATCCTGCAGGGTTAGCTTTCATCTCCATGTTGCATAGAACATTCCATGACTTGCGGATTTTATCACTCAAACGTGGCACCTTTAACTACTTTCACCTGTTTCCTCCCCCACCATCCCCGAATCTGGCAACAACCCATCTGTTCTCATTATGTATGCGTTCAGTACTTTTTTCCATGTGGAATGTCCCTGAGAACCTCTGGTATGTGTCTTTCTGTATTTGAGTCACTTAGCATAATGCTCCCAAGGTCGATGTTTCCACGTCCGGTTATTGTAAACAATGCAGCCATGAACATGGGAATGCATCTCTCTTTTGGAGGGAGTATTTTTGTGTTCGCCAAAGAAGTACTCAGTAGAGCAATAACCGGGTCATGTGGTAGTTGTATAATTTTTTTCCTGGAACCTCTGTAGCGTTTGTCACAGTGATTGCACCAATTTCCATTCCTAAAACAGTGCACAGGGTCCCCTTATCTACACACCCTTGACCACACCTAGTGTCTGTCTCTGGGACAATTGCCATTCCCACAGTTGTGAAGAGATAGCTGATTGTGGTTTCGACTTATGTTTCCCTGATGAAAATTAGTGATGTTCAACAACTTTTTCTGTGTCTGTGGGACACCTGTATGCCATCTTTGGAAAGTGTCTATTTACCTACTCTCCCCAGTTCTTATTCAGTTTTTGCTTGGATTTGAAGGAGTGCTTTGTGTGTTTTGGATACTAGCCTCTTCTCACACATAGGATGTGCAGATATTTTTTCTCATTGGGGAGTTTTCCTTTTAAGGGTATGATGGTTTCTTTTGTCATGCAAAAATTTCAGTTTGATCTTTCCACTTGTTTATTTTTGCTTTTGTTGCCTATGCTTTTGGTGTCTGATGTAAAAGACTCTTCACCAAACCAAGATCCAGAAACTTACTACCTGTGTTTTCTTCTTGGAGGTTTATGGATTCGGTTCTTATGTTCAAGTCATTCATCCATTCATAATTTGTGTGTGTTGTGTAAGAAAGAGACCAGTCAGATTCTTCTGCATTTAGTGTCCAGTTTCCCCAGTACCTTTCACAGAAGAGACAGTGCTTCCCCATTGTGTATGTTCTGCTGTTGTGTCATAAGTTAATACCATACATGTGTGGGTTAGTTTCTGAATTTGTTTTTTTCTTTCTTTCTTTCTTTCTTCCTTTCTTTCTTTCTTATCTTCTTTCTTTCTCTTCTTTCCTTCCTTCCGTCCTTCCTTCCTTCTCTCTGGTCTTACAGTTTATTTGTTGAGAAAATATTTTTCCTGTCAGAATATATGCACTGTGGACTTCATTGGCGATGTCTTCATACTCTTTGTTAGGACTTTTCTCTGATGACAGTGTTTTTTGTTTGTTTGTTTGTTTGTTTGTTTGTTTAAAGATAGATTTATTTATTTATTTATTTATTTATTTATTTATTTATTTATTTATTTATTTGACAGACAGAGATCACAAGTAGGCAGAGAGGCAGGCAGAGAGAGAGGGGGGGAAGCAGGCTCCCCGCAGAGCAGAGAGCCCGATGTGGGGCTTTATCCCAGGACCCTGGGATCATGACTTGAGCTGAAGGCAGAGGCTTTAACCCACTGAGCCACCCAAGCGCCCCTGACGACTATGTTTTTGTAAATGAGCGGCTAGATCTATAGCTTTCAGCAGGTTGAACATTGGGGCAGAACTACTTAAGTAGTATTCTATTCTTTGATCAGACACCAGATTGTGTCTGGTTGTCTTCTTTTGTGATGTTCTCAGTTGTGATGATGGCTATCTATATTTCCTTTTTGTGGTAGGTTTATTAAAGTGAATCTAATTTTTCCTGAAAGTGTGGATTCTAAATAATCCCTCTTTTATAATACATATTTATCTAAAACAGCATTTTTTTGTTGGCTTTATTGAGGGATAATGGACATAACATAACTCCCACATATTCATATTTAAAGTGCACAATTTGTTAAGTTTTGACACATGGGTGTATACATGTAGTTACTTGCAATCCATTGATCTTTCTTGGTAGAGTCTCTATTCAAATCTTCTGCTAATTTTCTGCTGGGTATAAGACAGCATGTTTAAAAAATGCATTTAGGGGCGCCTGGGTGGCTCAGTTGTTAAGCGTCTGCCTTCGGCTCGGGTCGTGATCCCAGGGTCCTGGGATCAAGCCCCACATCAGGCTCTCTGCTCAGCAGGGAGCCTGCTTCCTCCTCTCTCTCTGCCTGCCTCTCTGCCTGCTTGTGATCTCTGTCTGTCAAATAAATAAATAAAATCTTAAAAAAAATAAAAATAAATAAAATAAAATAAAAAATGCATTTATTGGAAGCGAACATTGGAACAGGACATCAATATTATTAATTCCCATTCAGAGTTAATAATTCTATCAGAGCTAAGTTGAAATATACCTTTAATATACGAATGAATAAACTTTGCCAAAAGTACTAGGATTATTAGTTTCCGAGCTTTCTGTTGTGTTCTGTTGACCTGTGAGTCTGCTTTTATGCCGGTCCCATACTGTTTTGATGGCAACAGCTTTGTAATTGGGCTTGAAATTGGAGTGTGGTGACTCCAGGTCACTTGGTAGTTTGTTTGCTTGCTTGCCTGTTTGCTCGTCTTTTTGTTTGTTTGTTTTCTTTCTATTGGTGAGATTATTTATTTATTTTTACTAAGTTTACATTTTATTCTAAATGTTTTTCTTTCACTTTTTTTTTATAATGATCATATAATGTGTTATTTGTTTCAGGGGTACCAGCTTGAGATCCTTCCATTTTACAAGGCACACAGTGCTCACCACAGCACATCCCCTCCCCATGCCCATCACCAGTCACCCCACTCCCCTACCCTCCTCTCCTTCAGAAACCCTCAGTTTGTTTCCTGAGATTAAGTGTCTCTTTTACTTTGACTCCCTCTCCGGTTTCATCTTGCTTCCTTTTTTCCTCTCTTCCCCTATGATCCTCTGTCTTGTTTCTTAAATTCCACTTATCAGTGAGATCATATGATAAGTGTCCTTCTCTGATTGGCTTTTTTCACTTAGCATAATACCCTCTCGTTCCATCCATGTCATTGCAAATGGCAAGATTTCATTTTTGAGGGTTGCATAATATTCAATGGTATATATATCCATACAGATCCACTCTTCTGTTGATGGATGTCTGGGCTCTTTGCATACTCTGACTCTTGTGGGCATGGCTGTTATAGACATTGGGGTGCAGGTGACCCTTCAGATCCCTCCATGTGTATCTTTGGGGTAAATACCCAGTAGTGCAGTTGCAGGGTTTGTAGGGTAGCTCTATTTTCAACTTCTTGAGGAACCTCCACACTGTTTTCCAGTGGCTTCACCAGCTTGCTTCCCACCAACAGTGTAAAAGGGTTCCACTTTCTCTCTATCCTTGCCAACACCTGTCATTTCCTGACTTGTTCATTTTAGCCATTCTGACTGGTGTGAGTTGGTCTCATTATGGTTTTGATTTGTATTTCCCTAATGTCGAGGGATGTTGAGCACTTTTTTATGGGTTGAGGGTAACGGTTAGGGCCTAGGGCCATGACAGCTCCTGGCACTGAGGTGAGCTCCCAGGAAGTCTGAGTTGAGGGTGGGGGTCAGGCTGAGTGTCAACCTGTGAGTTTGTGTCCAGGAGCCTCTAAAAGTGTGGGTGGTTTCAGGGTGGCATGAAGTTTTCTCCCACTCTGAGGGTTTTGCACAGCTGCGAATGGCATGATTTCCTTCTGGGCAGCAGGTGGAGTCCTGTGGTGTACCTCAGGGGTCCCCAGGCTGGTGGGATTATGGGCCAGGCCTCTGGGGATAGAAGCCTGAAAACCCAACCTAGGGTTAAGGTTAGTGCCTATGGGCATGGCAGGCCCAATCTCCCAACACAAAGGCGGGCTCCCCAGGGGGCTGAGTAGAGGGCAGGGGTGGCCAGTGTTCTGAGGTGATTCTGGCCCTGGGTGCATCTAGTGTTTTGAGTGCTTTCTCACAGGGTTGGGGCCGCGACCACCCGGGACCACAGGCCAGGCCCAGGCGGCTCCCCTGAATGCCCCTGCCATCAGAAGTGAGCTTGCCAGGCATTTCTGTCCAATTCTCAAGAGCTTTCTGCCCAAATTGATATCGATTTGGGCAGAAAGCTCTTGAGAATTGGCCAGCATTGGGCAGTGATTTGGGCCTCGCCTACATCCGGTATTTGGAGTGCTTTCTTGCCAGGTGCGTTTTGCGAACGAATATCCAGGACCACAGACCGGGCTCCCCTGGCTCCCCTGAGGGCCCCCGCTGAGGCGAGCTCCCTAGGGGCAGAGTTGAGGGAGGGGGTCAGGCTGGGCATCAGGCTCTGGGTTTGTGGTGCAGTTGGGTGGGGGGTGGAGCAGGGCCCAATGTGGGGGTGGCCTCAGGGGGGTAGGCAGGTTTCTCCCACCCTGGGGGTTTTGCACAGCTCCAAAGGGCATGGTTTTCCTGGGTGGCAGGCAGAGTTCTGGGGTGTGGCTCAGGGATCTCCAGCTTGGAGCGCTTTGGGGCCAGGCTTCTGGGGATGGAAGCCTGAAAACCCAACCTAGGGTTAGGGCCTGGGGGCATGAAAGACCGGATCTGCCGGCACTGGGGTGGGCTCTCCAGGGGGCTGAGTAGAAGCCACAGATGTCCATTGGTCTGAGATGATTCGGGCTTGGCATGAGCCTTGCTTTTAGAGCGCTTTCTCGAGGGGTTGGGACAGCAACCACTCCGGACCATGTGGCAGGCCCAGGCGGCTCCCCTGAAGGCCCCTGCCACTGGACGGAGTTCGCCGAGTGTTTCCATCCAATTTTCATGAGCTTGATTTGTTATTTAAGAAATTAAAAAAGCAAAAGAAAAAAAAGGGAGAGAAAGAGACAAAGCAAGAAACAGACTCTTAGAGAGTCTTTATAGAGAAGTCTCTATAGAGAGTCTTTTTTTTTTTTAAATTTTATTCATTTATTTGACAGACAGAGATCACAAGTAGACAGAGAGGCAGGCAGAGAGAGAGAGAGAGGGGAAGCAGGCTCCCTGCTGAGCAGAGAGCCCAATGCGGGACTCGATCCCAGGACCCTGAGATCATGACCTGAGCCGAAGGCAGCGGCTTAACCCACTGAGCCACCCAGGTGCCCTCTCTATAGAGAGTCTTTATAGAGACTCTTATAGAGAACTGATGGTTATCAGAGAGGTAGTGGGTGGGGGATGGGTGAAATAAGTGATTGGGATTAAGGAGTGCACCTGCTGTGATGAGCACCAGGTGCTATTTGGAAGTGTTGAGTCACTATATGGTACAGGGGCAACTAATGAAATGCTGTGTTAACTACACTGGAATTTTTTTTAAAAAGATTAAAAAATTCAAAATGCAAAATAAAGTCAAAAGGATGCAGAAAAACAGGGAAAAGGGAATAAAGAATAGATGAGAAAATGGAAAAAGACAGCAGTAGGGTGGATTAAAACTCAAATGTAACAATAATCATATTTAAAATAGTCTAGAAATGGGGCACCTGGGTGGCTCAGTGGGTTAAAGCCTCTGCCTTCGGCTCGGGTCATGGTCCCGGGGTTCTGAGATCGAGCCCCGCATGGGGCTCTCTGCTCAGCAGAGAGCCTGCTTCACACTCTCTCTGCCTGCCTCTCTGCCTACTTGTGATCTCTCTCTCTCTGTCAAATGGATAAATAAAATCTTAAAAAAAAAAAACAGTCTAGAAAATAGGGGCACCTGGGTGGTTCAGTTATGAAGCATTTGCCCTCAGCTCGGGTCACGATCCCAGGGTCCTGGAATCGAGCCTTGCATCGGGCTCCCTGTTCAGAGGGAAGCCTGCTTCTCCCTCTCCCACTCCCCTTGCTTGTGTTCCCTCTCTCACGGTCTCTCTCTCTGTTGGATAAATACATAAAATCTTTTTTAAAAATAGCATATAAAGTAGGTGAAGGGTACAGGGGATTCTTCTGTACTACTCTGTGCTTCCTTTGCAACTTTTTATAAATCTTGAAGTATTTGAAAATAAGATATTTTTAAAAGTTTAAAAAAGTTAATTTAAATACTCAGTTAAAAGGTAGAGGTTGGGGGCGCCTGGGTGGCTCAGTGGGTTAATAAGCCTCTGCCTTCGGCTCAGGTCATGATCTCAGGGTCCTGGGATCGAGTCCTGCATCGGGCTCTCTGCTCGGCAGGGAGCCTGCTTTCTCCTCTCTCTCTCTCTGCCTGCCTCTCTGCCTACTTGTGATCTCTCTCTGTCAAATAAATAAATAAAATATTTTTTAAAAAAAGGTAGAGGTTGTCAGTTTGACTAAAAAGCAACTGAATGAAACAAAAATACAGTATACTCATTGTCTTTTTGCTTTGAATATTGTTCCAGACAAAGCAGAAGCCAGAATGATAATTCACACAGACAATTGGATTTTTCTTCCTTTTTTTTTTTTAAGATTTTATTTATTTATTTGACAGACCAAGATCACAAGGAGGCAGAGAGGCAGGCAGAGAGAGAGAGAGAGGAGGAAGCAGGCTCCCCGCGGAGCAGAGAGCCCGATGCAGGGCTCAATCCCAGGCGCCCCAACTATTGGATTTTTCTGCTTCAGTTGTTAAGAATTCTTTCAGGGGCACCTGGGTGGCTCAGTGGATTAAAGCCTCATGATCTCAGGGTCCCGCAATGGGCTCTCTGCTCAGCGGGGAGCCTGCTTCTCTCTCTCTCTCTGCCTGCCTCTCTGCCTACTTGTGATTTCTCTCTGTCAAATAAATAAATAAAATCTTTAAAAAAAAAAAAAAAAGAAATGCCAGTAGGTATACCGGCAGACCTCAGCGTTGGTGAGTAAGGGCTAAGGACTGTGGAGTGCGGGAGACGTGAGGATTCCCTGACAGAGAACGAGCAACAGTGGATTTTGGCACAACCACCAAATGGGGAGTTCTCTGTGTTGAGCGGCTTACAGACCTTGAGGAGGAAACTCCCATCACCAGCTGTTTGAACAACCAGATGGGTGGCAGAGGTGAGTTTCGGGAATCTCCCTATCACTGGGTCGGCAGCAAAGGTCGCCAAAAGAGACCCCTTTTAGGGGCGCCTGGGTGGCTCAGTGGGTTAAGCCACTGCCTTCGGCTCAGGTCATGATCCCAGGGTCCTGGGATCGAGCCCCGCATCGGGCTTTCTGCTCAGCAGGGAGCCTGCTTCCTCCTCTCTCTCTGCCTGCCTCTCTGCCTACTTGTGATTTCTCTCTGTCAAATAAATAAATAAAAATCTTAAAAAAAAAAAAAAAAAAGAGACCCCTTTTACCAGTGATCTTTACGATCACTCTCCAGGGATGAAAAATATCTGTGGAAGAAAAACGGCCCTGCTGCTGTCAGCCTCAGAAAAGAGGAAAGCTGGGACACCTGGGGGCTCAGTTGGTTAAGGGTCCACCTTCAGCTCAGGTCATGATCCTGGGGTCCTGGCATCCTGTCCTGCATTGGGCCCTTTGTTCAGTGGGGAACCTTGTTCTCCCTCTACTTGCTGCTCCCCCTGCTTGTGTTCTCTCTCTCTCTCTGGCAAATAAATAAATAAAATCTTTATTTAAAAAAAGAAAGAAAAGAGGAAAGCTATACCAATCCTTGTAATTGTTAGTTATATAACCCTGTGCCATGTTTCCTGTGAATCAGGGAAACTTTGGCGCCCCCCGGGCATTCCCCTGGATCCGGTTTCACAATACACTCCTGAAAGCAGTTCAATCCAGTTTACAAGGGGATTGTATTCTGGGGAAAAGCAGAAAGAAAACAAACAAAAAAGCCCCTGGATATGTGTAAAGGGAGAGCCTGGGGGTCACAGCTGGGGAGTGGCCCTGGAGGGTTCCCAGTCAGGACGGCAAGTGCGAAGGGCTCAGGGGAAGTATGTCCTGAAGATA
The DNA here is from genome assembly GCF_902655055.1 of Lutra lutra. Classification (NCBI taxonomy): domain Eukaryota; kingdom Metazoa; phylum Chordata; class Mammalia; order Carnivora; family Mustelidae; genus Lutra; species Lutra lutra. Next base: position 38,023,368 of record NC_062293.1, read on the forward strand.
GGAAATTTGACTTGATGTTAATGGATGGCATACTTTAATGTATTGACCCTTAATGTGATTAATAACAAAAACAAAATATTTCCTCGTTTGAGGCAGAGGCTTTAGAGCTAAGTTTGTGTCACATACACAGAAGACTAGACAAAAAGTAAGATGATTGTAAATTCTGAGCAAAGCAGAAAATTGTACAAGAAGTAAAATGCACTTGTAGCGTATCACCTAGCCCAGCTGTGACTAGAGAGTCATAACGATGCAAATGCTGAATATTTTTCTAACCCCAAATGTTGATACTGGCAGGATGTGGGGACAGAAAGCTAGGGAGGGAGTGTAATTGAACTTAATCTCTCAGAGACAAATAGATGATAATCATCTGTACAAAACTGAAAACTGCACTGTTCGGAAACAGAGGTATATACCAAGAGAAATATCGAAGTGTTCACCTTTGAAGAGCAGGAAAGGGAAAAGGCAGGAAACTGTTAATTTTATACTAAAGGCTTGCAGAACTATTTGACCAACCAGCCATGTCCGTGCATATGGAACTCTGATTTTTTTTTAAATTTATAAACATTCTTATTATAAATATAATTATCTGGAAAGAAGTAGGCAATGTGTTGTTTATCATGGAGAATTGTTTTCCATATACCGTGTCCGTCTGTAATCTGTGTTTTATCATCCCATATTCTTGGGATGATAAAAGGCCACACACTTGACAATCAAAATAATAATAATAACAGTGCCCTTCTGCATATTCTAAGTTTTGAGGTTTTGGGATCTGGTATTTGTTTTCTTCCAGAGCAACTAGTGAAATTGCATGCTTGGCCCTGAGAAGTACCGACTCCCTAAAGTAAACAGATAACATCGTTTTACAGCTGCAGACAGGCAGGTATGGCTCAGCTTGGTAAAGCTGTCTTTCCAAACGCTATTTCTAGCAAAGGAGAATTGTATAAACACCCGGACTTAAGAGACTGTTGCTGTGTCCCAAGAAAGTAAATCCCGAACTGCTATAAAGTCTGCTCTCCGGATACGTTGTTAAACTAAACGATGCACAGCTCTGAAAACATTTATACTGACGCCTGTTTTCCTGGATGGGCGATCCACTTGCAAAGTTGCTTTTTCAAGCCAGAAGAAGGAAGTGGAGCTCTTCTCTGTCTCCCATATGCAGGGAGATAACAAAACCCCTGCTTCTCCTTAGTTCCTGAAGAGTTGGGGAGTTTGTGTTTCATTTAAATTAACATTTCTAATCCTGGAACTGCTGTCAAGCTAGGGGGCTGACCTTCCCTACTGGTGTGGGCACCAGGCACTCTCACCCCACCCCTAAGCAACAGGCGGAATCAATTCTCCTGGTGCCAACCAGCCCACGCTCTGACCACCCCCCCCCCCCCCCGCCAACCGCAGGTGGCACTAGCTTGGAAGGCAGTGCCTTCTCCCCCGTTCCTTCCCATGACCTCTATTATCTTTTTTTTTTTTAATGTTAAGAGTTTATTTACAACACTTCTTTGTTGTACAGAAATATGTAAGCTCAGTGTAACCAGTAGCCGTCGATAGTTACGACTCATTCATCAACCACTGCTATCCCCACTAGAGGAAGAAGCTCCCAGGAAAGACTGAGGACACTGTCAATTTTTTTTTTAATTTTATTTATTTATTTGACAGAGAGAGAGATGACAAGTAGGCAGAGAGGCAGGCAGGGGGGGGGGGGAAGCAGGCTCCCTGCTGAGCAGAGAGCCCGTTGGGATGATTCAGGGCTTGATCCCAGGACCCTGAGACCATGACCAGAGCCAAAGGCAGAGGCTTTAACCCATTGAGCCACCCAGGCGCCCCAACACTTTCAATTTGTTGGTGTAAAATCCCCACACTTGGTAGAAGGCAGAAAGTCACAGGAGCTATGCTTTTTGGCTGTCTGCATATGTACCCTGGGGTCTGTACCACAGGCATGTGTTTTTGTTTCTGGTTTTTTTTTTTTAAACAGCTACCAACTTCATATGAGCTGCCCAATCGATCCCAAAGAAGGTCCTAGAACTTTCTCTTCCCAGACCCTGGGGGATACCCTCAGCCCAGTTTTCAGTAACGCCAGCCTCAGACGCTGCCCTAAAGGATTCCTTTCTAGCTCCCCCCACCCCCACGAATAGAAGAGATGGGAGAGGAAATCTTTCTTTAGGCAGGTCTCAGTCTGTGGGACTGTACCCACATGAGTCTGGTTGGTGTTTGGGTTGGGATACACAGGCTCTAGGGGTTAACCCTCCACCTACCTACCACTCCCTGTGCCGTTATTCCAAGGCAGTGATTCAAAGGCAATCATCTGAAACACAGCACTTTGTAATCTAATCTCAGGGATGTGTTCGGACGCTGGACCCAGCCCTACCTCACTAGGCTCCCAGAAACTTGGCTTATAGTGTAGCTCTTTCCTCCGAAATCTGTCAACATTTTATGAAAGGTCCTATGAACTATGAGGAAATCTCTTGCCTTGGTATTTCGATGGATCAAGTTTTGGACTTCAATACTGATAGGGAAACAGTCCGCTGACCTAGGAGCCCCAAAGGTCAGTGCCAGAGTGGCTGCTGGCAGAACCACATAAACAAGGGCAGTGACGGAGGTGTCCTCCTCATTGTGGCTTGGTATTTTACTGTATTGGAGCGTTTTCCTTCTTTCCTTTCCTATATAGGTTATGCGGTCTTAACAAAGATTACTGTGTAAGCTCTCCGTGGGTGAGTAGCACACCAGATACACCCGCAATGCCTCTCCTGCACCTCCCCTTGCTCTCAGAACCTGGGGGAGGAGGGATGTCCAGGAACTCTGGAGACTCGCGCCTGACTGGGGTCTCTGGACCTGTCCCTGCAAAGGGCCCTTCACTGACAGGCCAGGCTGCCACTGCCTCCTCTCTAGCATCCTGAAGCCCCCCTCCATTCTGTTGTGCTCTGTGCTTCCCAGGGCTTGTGAGAGGTGGCATCTGGCTTTACTCCCTCTCCACCCACCCTATCCGTCCCTGTGGCCCCGGTCACCCCCGCCCTCCACGCTGGTCTTTCTGGGGAGGTCTCTGCAGAGTCTGGAGCCAGGAAGTCACCATGCCCCGCAGGGAGAGGAGCGCACAGGGCAGCGCCTGCCGCAAGGTCCAGTCTTGCTAACAGTGATCAGGAGGGAACGGCCTAGACCCCTATGGGGTGAGAGGAAGAGAGGTTTTGAGGCCCTGAGCCAAGTCAGTGTTAGAACCACCCTACTTATTTGCTGCCCCCTGCACAGGTGCCTCCATGAAGGCACCAGCTTGGTCCAGCCTCTTAGTAGCCCTGGGGGAGGCTGCCCAGCGACCTGTGGCACCAACGTGGGGGGCACCAATCAACAGCAGCCTGTACCCGATCTGGGCATCCATGCCTGTTAGGACCACAGCGGTGGCTAAAGTGGGTGGCCCCCCCGCCTGGGCTCTCCTGCCCTCACCCCAGGGGCACTTCCAGCAGTTGGGTTTCTGTTTCAACTTGCCCAGATGTGCCCTGTCCCCCACCCAGGGCTGGAAGTGAGTGTGGGCGTGGTAGGAAATCAAGCCTCCCACTCTTCCCCTTTTGTCTTACGGATTACATTCTTTTTCTTTCTTTCTTTCTTTCTTTCTTTCTTTCTTTCTTTTTTTTTTGAAGATTTTATTTATTTATTTGTCAGAGGGAGAGAGAGAGAAAGGGATCGTACAAGCAGGGGGAGCAGCATGCAAAGGGAGAAGCAGACTCCCCACTGAGCAGGGAGCAGGATGTGGGACTGGATCCCAGGGCCCTGGGATCAGGACCAGAGCTGAAGGCAGACGCTTACCCAACTGAGCCACCCAGGTGTCCCTTATCCCTTAAAGTCTTAAAGCAGATGTGTCAAAGGCAGAGTTTCCTAGCCCCTCCAGGGAGCTGGGATTCATTGATAGATGGTGAAAGGCGCTGGTGCTGGGGTTCAGGGAAAACAGAAATGAGCAAGTATTTCCTGGACACTCATGTGGTATGAGGCTCGGTGCCAGGTGCCCTGCCGGGACCCCAACAGGCCCAGGAAGGCAAAGGTGGAAAGGACTCAGGAGCGGGCTGCAAGCAGAGCTGATTGACTGCACCTCCTGCGGACTACACACATTGTGGGAGCTCTGGGCGTGTAGGCCAACCCCGGCTCCAACTGCTGCTCTCACCGGAACCCTCCTGCCAACCTACCTCTCAACCTAGGTGTACAGAATTCATTTCACCACTGCCTGCTCTCCTGCCCAGAAACCTTATGTTTCTCCGAGGCCAGATGCCCGCCATTCCCTGGGGGAAATCACAATTTCATTAATGCCAATGTATCCATTTTCTATGGACCTTGGAGTTACTTCCATTTAGGGAACGACCACGAAAGGTGTTTTCTCTCTACAAAAACCAGCAGAGTTCAGCATCCAGATGTGGTTGCACTAACCTTTCTATTCACACACCTGTTAGGTCCTACTTACCACACAACCCATTTCCCAAAATACAAAGAATTCAGCCCATTATCCTGGCCTTTGGAATGGGTACAGAAAGAATTACCCAAGTTGTCTTCCGAATCATAGATGAAAATTATTCTAGGACTTTCTGCAACCTGATAGTTGTAAGGAGACAGCAAGAGAGCCAATGAAACATCCAAAATTTCCTAGGGCAAAGAGGAAGGTCGACAACTCAGGGAACACTCAAGTCTTGGTTTTTATATGGAGACTTCGTAGTCACTGCTAAGATCCCCAGCTGAAATGATACCCCTTGAGTTCCTGGCTTAGGACTCTTCAGAATACAGGACTGGCCCCAGCAGCCCTGTGGGCCCCTGTCTAAGACACCGGTTTAATGAAGCCATAATCCATGCATTTGATGAGGCATTCCCGGGCTGTCTGCACCACTGCCGCCTTCTTCTCATCTGGCTCTTGTTTGCCCACGACAGTCAGGATCTCCAGCAGCTCACTCTCCACCAGCTTCTTGGCCAGCTCAGCGTCGGCAACCAGTAGGTTGTAGGCAATGACCAGGCCCCGGTGCTGGACTGACAGCCGGTCATGCAGGCAAAGCCGCTGCAGGATCTCCAACCACTGCGTTGTCTGGAGGGGAGACGTAGATAAAGAAGGATTAGAGAATCAGTGGAGGGATTGTAGTTGGACATTTGGGACAAGAGAAACAGAAGGCAAGCACATATTTGGTTATGTGTATGGAACTCAGCATACGCCTACCTGAGCCCACTGGGACTAGCCCGCAGATGTCCTCCTCCTTACCAGAGCCAGGGCAGGAATCCAAAAACTAGAAGGAACTTGACATAATCCAATCCCTTTCATTTTATAAGTGGAGGAACTGAGGTCTAGGAAGGGGAAGTAACTCAGCTATGATCACACATATGAAAATAGTAGAGAATAAACACCCAAATGTCCATTTATTTTTTTAAGCATCTAGAGAAGCAAAGGGACAGGCCCACTGCATGCCTGATTGGAATGGGGATAGAGGGTGTTCAGAATGGAGGATTCTAACACGGGCACAGGGCCAATGCCTGCTTCTGCCAACCTAAGTGCCCTTAGAAATATGAGCTCCAGGCATGCCCGGGGCTTGTACTCTACTCGTCCTGACTTCCAGTGGAATTTACAGTGGAGTCTGGAGTACAGCCTCTCCTCCATCCCTCCTCCACCCCTCCCTATAGTTGTGAAGTAGCCCAACTACAGCGCATGGGGAAGGCAGGACTCTAGACCATCTGATTACCCCAAGAGACAGAGTTGGAGCTAAGAACAGAACCAGGAGGCTTGACTCTTACCACATTCAACAGACATGAGCAGCAGAGTAGCATCATTATTGGTCTGGGTTTTGAAGTCAGAGAGACCAGGGTTCAGGTCCCAGATTAGTCATTTACCAAATATGACCTTAGATCAGTTTTTTTACCTCTCCGAGTCTCAGGAGCCCCTCCATCATTTGGTATATCTACTTATTCGCATTGTGGTGGTTTAGTGATATGGTGCATGGACAGAGCTTAGCACGGGGGCTGGAGCATAGTAAAAGCTCAACAGAGAAGTGGACAGAGATGATGATGATTTTAGCCACTAATCCAAGGATTTCCCCTTTGCTTCCTCATACCTGTTACCTCACCCTCCATGTGTCAACGGGGACAGCTTCCTACATGTACCACTCGCAGACGGGGAGGCAGGCACAGAGGGGAAGGTTTCATGCTGACGGGTAATATAACGGGTCCCATGCCATTGCTCCCAGGCACAGAAATGTAGCTAAGATTTTGGAGCCCCTCAGGAAGAAGGAAGAAGTGTCCAGGAGAGGATCAGCCATCTTGAAGGACGCCAATCCCTTCCCAACTACCTGGTGGCGTGGCCTTGAGCTAGTTACGTTTCTGCACTGTTTTCCTCTCTGGTCAGTAGGGACAATAATAACCTCACCCACCACCCAGGGCTGTTGGGAGGTTGGAAGAACTTAATAAACGTAAACATTCCAAGCAGCACCTAAAGCCCAGGAAGTGAGCAAGTCAGAGTGCCCTGTGGGAGTCTGTCGGCAGAAGTCATGTGACCAGTTACTTCCGCAGAGGCCACTTTAGGGCAGGGGGTTTCAAAGTGTGGTCGCCAGGCCGAAAGCACCCCACCTAACCTACTGAAGTATTTTCGCCAGCCTCTAGGTGACTCACACACCTTACAATTTTGAGAAACTTGCCTCAGGGGGAAATGCCAAACCCCAGGGACCAACCAGGAAGAGCTGCATCTGGCAGAAAGACCCTTCTCTTGTTCTCTTGTGTGGACAGCATAAGCACCCGTGCAGCTCAGAGAAGGTGTGTGTGCATGTACACACACACACACACACACACACACACACACACACACACACACACACCTTAAACTGACCATTAAAAAGAGCCTGCCAGGGGCAGGGCAACTGTGTGACTCAATGGGTTAAGCACCCAACTCTGGATTTCAACTCAGGTCATGATCTCAGGGTCATGAGATCGAGCCCCGCCTTGGCCTCCCTGCTCCATGGGGGGAGTCTGCTTGAGGTTCTCTCTCTCCCTCTCCCTCCCCACTGCATGCATGCTCTCTCTAAAATAAATAAATAAATCTTTTAAAAAAATAAATAAGAGCCTGCCTTTAAAGCAGACTTGAGTACATGTGAACGGGGATGCTTACGTTTTTTGCCTTCCGTGGAGCTGATGCCCACAAACTAGGTTCAGTTCAGTGAAATGAAGACATTTTCATTTGGCACCGCCATGTTCACGATTGCACATATGCCACTTTGCTGAGACAGCCACGGTCCCACCAAAGGATCTGAGCATCACATTCACGTAAGAGGGTCTGCCATGTCTTTGCCAAACCACAAGCTCCCTATGGTACCCCCGCCAAGTCCATGGCCCTCTTGGGGAGCTTGGGGGCCCCACAGCAGTAGTTAGTGTTACTGTGGTCCTCCTTGTTATCATTCCGAAGTCCTGAGCCTTAAGCACCACCGAAGTCACTGGTTGAAATTACAGTGGGGCGACCCCACAATGGATGTAAGGGATTGCATAGACCCTCCTTCTAAGCTGGGAGGAACAGATACCAGGGCCTGGGGAGTGTTAGCACAGAGGCTGGTCTCCCCACAGAGGATCACGCAAGGCAGTCCCCCTCCTGCCCCCGGGACCCGCTCTCACCACTTGGGTCATCTTGAGGCACAGTTTCTTATGAGCTGCCGTCAGCATGGCCAGCGCCCCCGCAGCTGCGTTCTGCAACTTGTCGTCGTCCTCCCCGCAGAGGAGCACTATCAGCTTCAGCCGGTCATTCCCATCAGCCAGGAACCTCTCCTGTACCTATGGGGGGGGGTGGTACATGGCTCAGAGAAAAATGCCCCCACCTGCCAGCCTGGAAAGGGAAAGAAGCATCTGAAGCCATGTTCTCTGACCCAAAATTCTTCAGAGCTTTCTTTTGAGCAGCTCTCCCTGTCACCTCCCCCAGGAAGTCTCCTCTGACTAGCTGGATAAAGGGGCTATAAACTCCTTCAGGTACAAAGTTAAAGAGAGTCAGGGTTTCTCCATACAGCATCTGCCACCACCCCTGTTTGCATTCAGCTACCCGCACCAGGGGAAAGAGCAGGCACACACCCATGAATGGGAGATGTTGCCCAAAGAGCGGTGTTTCTCTTCCCTTTGGGGAAGGCTGGTATGTTTCTCCCAAAACAGATGGGCCTCCAGGTCTGCCTTTAAATGGCTTTGCAGTCTCTGAAGGCAGTGGAATTGGGCAAGAGAAGGAAACTGATAGAGAGCTGCTGTGCTATTCAAGAGAGCAATTAGCTTCCTATGGACCCTAAACCAGGAGAAGAGGCTCCTAGGGCCCAGTGCCTTGACGTGTCTCAGAGGTCACTGGTCCCCCCCACCACCACCTGCTCCATGGTAAAATCTGGTTGATCAAATTTAAGGACATTTTGTTGGGTCGGGTTTCCTAGAAGTGGAGCTCTAAAAAGGTCAAAGGTCAGTCACAGCTGCCCAGGTTATGACCCTCCCCCTGCATCTCCCTGAAGCTGGAGCAGTGGTCCTCAGAGGCGAGAGGGGATGGCAGAGATGGTCAGTGCAAGGGCACAGTGGTAACTGGGAAGCAGATACCCCAAAAGGACTACATTCCCCATCTCTCGCATGTAGATGTGGCCATAAACTAGTTTCGTCATGGAACCTGAGAGAGAGTGATAGTTGTCACTGCCAGGCCACCATGGCGGAGAACTATAGGGGCCTCTCCTGTGGTCTCTCTCCCCATTCAAATGGAGACCTCTCCCAGAGTGGCAGACAGGGAGACAGTTCTTGGTTGGGGTGTGGGGCGCAGATAGTTCTTGATGGCCAAAGAAGCCTGGATCCAAGTCATTGCTTAGAAGGAAGCCACTGGGGGCGCCTGGGTGGCTCAGTGGGTTAAAGCCTCTGCCTTCGGCTTGGGTCATGATCCCAGGGTCCTGGGATAGAGCCCCGAGTTGGCCCGAGTTGGGCTCTCTGCTCAGCAGGAAGCCTGCTTCCCTTCCTCTCTCTCTGCCTGCCTCTCTGCCTACTTGTGATCTCTGTCTGTTAAACAAATAAATAAAATCTTTAAAAAAAAAAAAAGGAAGAAGAAGAAGAAGAAGAAAAGAAGAAGAAGAAGAAAAAAGCCACTGGATCCAAATGTGAGCAGAAGTGATATGAGTGAGAAATGAATTTCTATCCTGTTGGGAGCACTGCTTATTTAGATGTTTCCAGGGGACGCCTACTCCCCCTTCCCATTGTCCCTCCCCTATGCTTCCTGTGGATACACTCCCTTCCAAAAGGCTGCCAGCCCCCCAGGTCAGTCTCAGGCCAGCTCCCTGATAGATCCTGTCTTTTTATTTTATTTTATTTTTATTTTATTTTATTTTACTTCAACAGGCTTTTGTGGGAAGATCCAAGACCTTGAGTTAAGAATTGAGAGAAAAGTCGGGACGCCTGGGTGGCTCAGTTGGTTGGACAACTGCCTTCGGCTCAGGTCATGATCCTGGAGTCCCGGGATCGAGTCCCGCATCGGGCTTCCAGCTCCACGGGGAGTCTGCTTCTCTCTCTGACCTTCTCCTCTCTCATGCTCTCTCTCACTGTCTCTCTCTCTCAAATAAATAAAATCTTTAAAAAAAAAAAAAGAATTGAGAGAAAAGAGAAAAGGTCTCCCACTCAGCCCTACATGAAGGCCCATAAAGGCCACTTAGCCTGGCCCTCATGTTCATGAAGGGCCTTGGATTTGGCCCTATTGTTACCTCTGATGAGGTTATATCTACAGGCTTGGCAGTTCTGGCAGGACAGAAAGAAGACACTCATTTACCATGTGATTATAATTTCTCCCCATTACTGGACCATAAGGCCATTGGCATTGTTCTGAATTCATTTTATTTTTATAAATCCTATAATTCCTCTGTGAAGAACACAGTTATAGTGCATTACAGTTTCCATGGAAACAGCAACAGTTCATTAGATGTTAACATTTAAAATATCCTAAAATTGTTTATATCTGTGTTTGCTTTTCCTCATGTTTTAACACATGTGGAGCTTTGATAAAATCTAAGTGATCTAGCTTCTTTTGGTCTCTAAGAGGCCCTGGTCTTATATCCTTCTCTGCTATGAGAAGATTATTATTCAGACATGAAGAATTTAGGGAAATGGTATCTTCCATGTCCCCAGCTCAAGCTAGGGGGTCAATCCCCCAGCTAAGAACAATAGTATTTTGTGTGCTTTTCCTTTGTCTCCTTGGTGCATGTATTCCTCTCAGGATCCCTACAGGGAAGGGGGCTGCAAGCCAGGAGAGATACAGGGGTTCCTGGGTTCTCCAGCAAAATGCTACCTTAGTATCATTGTAACACCCAGTCTCACACCAGGGCCTGCCCTGTGGCTTGGCTCGCCCTGCCGAGGTCACTCCCCGCCCCCCTCCTGAGCCCGCCCCCCTCCTCCTGAGCCCGCCCCTTTCTCCCGAGCCCGCCTCACCTCCTTGTTCACCACCATGTTGCACATGCATTCTGTGGCCGCCTGCCGCAGCTGGTCATGATTCTCAAACATGTAGTTTTCAATGTCTGGCAAGGCCCTCTCCTTAAAGATCTTTTGCCTAGGGTGTGAGAGGTGGGGAAGGGAGGCCACTGAGTCCTTAGGGAGGAGCATTTGGAGTTTGTGGCCACCCAAGGGCCATTCCGCCCTGTTGGTGGTTCCCTCCCACATCCTCAGCCAGCGTGATTTGGATGACATCGATACCAGCTCCAGGGAGGGCACCAATGGGCATAAACTAAATGACAGTATAGCATCCTGGCCATAGCCATGGGATTTGGGATGAACATGTCACCAGGCTGGAGAGTCTTCTGCAGAGAGAAAGTCTTCTTTCTCTCCTGCCGGACATGAAACCAAGAAGATGTGAGGTCTGGAATGACCCCTGTGATCGTGACAGAAGGGAAGAGCCCATTTGAGAATTAAGATGACACAGGCCGCAGAAGTGGACAGAAGTAGGAAAGTGGGAAGTAGGAGGAATGGTAGAGAAGAAAGAAAGTAGGGAAGTGGGAAAGCTTTGTAACGCCTGCATCAAGCCGCACCTGCATCTGGTCACCCCAGACTTTTATTTACATGAGTCACTAAATTCCCTTTATGCTCAAACCAGTTGCAGTTGAGTTTTCTGCCCCTTGCAACTGAAAGAATCACAACCCAGTTCTCTCCCCCATCCCCTTGTTCCCAAGAAGGAATTCCCACCATCCACCTGGGTTTTTTTTTTTTTTTTTTTTTTTTTACTACTTCAGTCAGAAAGAGCTGCCTTGATAATCTCCTTCGTCTTCACACATTCACTATGTGCAAACTCAAATCCCTCCCACTTCAGGTTTCTACCCACTGCCTTTGGTCCTGTCCTCAGAGGAAGCGTACACTCTATGTGAAACTTCCTCCAAATCCTTTCTGGGGCGACTCTCTCCACCCCCAACCCTCCTTCCCCACCCCACTCACCGGAGTTTGTCACTCCGCCCAGACAGATTGGTGAGGCCCAGGAGAGCCTCGTAGTTCTGGAGCCCATCCCTCTGTGTGTCCAGGAGACTCACAAGGGGTCGGACCACTTCATACACCTGCGTGGAAGGGTCAAGGAGTGGGTCGGGCAGAAAGCATGTACCCGCAGACCCTACCATTTACAGGTGCCCCGCTTTAGAATTCCCAAAGTGCTTTCCCACCCACGGTCCGATGCAGCTTCCACGATGATCCTGAGAGTCAGGATTTCCCTTACTTTGCAGACCAGATAACCCTGGTGTCTAAGAGGACAGTCCCATTAAGTCAGAGGCAGAGCCAAGCCTGGAGTCCAGGCACCTCCAACTTAATGCCCTCTCTGGGATGGCACCGTGCCCCCTCCCAGGCCGGGGGTAGGGTGACAAGGGGAAAGGCCCTAGGAACACAGGAGACTCTTCCCATTGCCCCATCCCACCCACTCCAGCACCTGGCACCCACCCGTTCCCCGGGGAAGGCGATGTCCGGATTAGAGACGGCGGCAATCTTGGCCAGAGCATGGGCTGCCTTCACCTTGCCCACGTCTGTGCCCTCCAAGGCCAGGGGGATCAGCGCCTGCAAGAGAAGTCATGGTCACTCCTCTGCCACAGACATCCAGAGGCCTCTCCTCCCATCCTCCCTCTCCAGCCGCTGTCTACCTCTATAATGCAAGCAAGCCTGGAGCGTCACGGAGAACAGTTAAATACAGACCCACGGACTCTCGCCCCTGCTTCTTGGCACGCCTCCTCGTCTCCACTTACACTCGCCACCACCCATCCACACTGCTGGTTTTGGGGGAAATAAATGGAGCAACACGCTGACTTTTTCCTCCCTGACTGCAGTCAAACCTAATCATCACCGCAGCCACTTAACTGAGCAGCTACTATGAGCCGAAACTTTAAGTGTATTTTCTGTAACCCTTGTGACATTCTGCAGAATGATTGCGCGATTTCCCCCCCATTTTACAGATGAAACTAGCTTGGGGAGATTGAGTAATCTGCCCAAAGTTATGCAGCTAAAAAGGGGACAAGCAAGGATGCAAAGACCAATCTTCTTCAACAAAGTCCACGGTCCATGCACCTGTACCATGCTTCCTTCCGACAGCAAGGAGGAAAAATGGAATTCCACACCCTAAAATCGGGCAGAAGTCAGTTTGGGGCCATGAGCACAGACAGGACAGATACCTGAATTCCAGGAGGTTGGGTTGGGGCATGGGGTACATTATTCTTGGGTCAGGCAAAGAGCGTGCGTGCATGCGCACGCGCACACACACGGGCTCCTCCCTAGTGGATCACCTTCTATGATGGCAAACCTTATCCCACGAATTACCTTGCCACCGCCTTGAGCCACAATGGTTCCTCGGTCTTTCGGGTTATCACAGAGGGCCAGGAATACCCTGTAGGGCGAGGATGAAGGACACATAATGTGCACCCTTCCCAGGCATCGGCGGGCCAGCCAGTCAGACCTGGTGAAGCCCTGGAAAGTGCTGCACCTGCCCCAGCATTAGCCACCTTGGCCAGACACTGCCATGGATACAAGGAGCTGGGGAGAAAGTGAAGCCAAGTGAGGGGAAGCAGGTAACCAGGAGGGACAGTGACCTCTTTCCACCCAGTGCAAATGCTCACCTGTGATACCTGTCCCACCACGTTGCTTTTCAATGTTGATCCCCTTCTGTCTCCTCTCCAGGCCCACCAATGGCTCAGTCACTCATTTACCACCCGCTGCCACCTCTATTCCCCCCCAGCCTCCTGCCCCCAGGCCCCTCAGACCCCAGTCCTGGCCCGCTGCAGCCCCACCTGGCCAGCAGCTCTTTGGTCTGGTCGGTGAGGATGGCACTGTCCGCTTTCACCATGCAGGCCAGTGCGGAAGTGACCCCAGCCTTCAGAAGCCGCTTCACACGCATATCTATGAAGTCCTTCTTGTCCTGGGGAGAAGGAAGGGTGGCAATGGCAAAGGAGCCTGAGCACCAGGCCAATCTGCCTGGTAACTAAAGATGGTGTGTTTCTGACTGCTAGTGGCAGGCTGAATAATGGCCCCCAAAGATGTCCACGTCCTAATCTGCAGAACCTGTGACTCGTACCTTACATGGCAAAAAAAAGGAAATTTGCAGCTAGAATTAAATGAGCGATCTTGAGACAGGGAGATAATCCTGGATTATCTGATAACCCTGAGCTTCTCAATAAGAGGGAGGCAGGAGGGTCAGAGTTAATAGAAGAAGAGGTGACAGACAATAGAAGCAAGAGGTTGGAGTGATTTAAGGTCACTAACCAGGGAAGGGGACTTCTAGAAGCTGAAAGAGACAAGGAAACAGATTATCTTCTTGGAGCCTCCAGAAGGAACCAGCCCTAGTGACTCCCTTGACTTTGGCCCAATGGGACTGATTTTAGACTTCTAACTTGGAAATAGGTCACCCATGGAAGTTTTTTAAAACTGGAAGAAAACAAATTTGTGTTGTTTTAGGCCATTATGTTTGTGGCAATTTGTTACCGCAGTAATTCAAAACTCATATACTCTTCCAGATTCCCTTTGCCAAAACAAGAACCAAGGGGGTGTCCGGCATGTTCTCCTCTTCCTTGCTCCCTTCCCCCACTCCCAGTATAGAGCCTGAGAAGCTGGTGTGGCAAGACAATCAGCCCAATATAACATAATAATTTTAAAAAAAAAAAAAATCTGTTTCAAAGTAAAAAAAAAAAAAAAATAGGAAGAAAGAAAGAAAAAAGAAAAATCATCCCAAAGATTCTTAATTCACAGAGAAGTGAAATCAAAGAGATCATCCAAAATGATCAAAAGGTTAGCTTTTTATTCGGGGGGTTGGGAGACTTAGGCAGGAGGAGGAGGGGATAGGGAGCAGATAAGGTTGACAAAACAATGGATTGGGTCGTGCTGAAAATCCAAAGTCAGCCCCAGAGTGGAACAGTCTCTACCGATAATTCTGGAAGTGACTGGGAAGAGGCCGGCAGTTGTGGGCAATCTCTAGAAGCCACATTTGAAATTTACAGCAGCAGAAAATGCTATATACTCTTGCCTGCATGAGCCACTATGCAGCTTTAAAAATGGATTCCAAGGGACACCTGGGTGGCTCAGTGGGTTAAAGCCTCTGCCTTCAGCTCAGGTCATGATCCCAGGGTCCTGGGATCAAGCCCCACATCAGGCTCTCTGCTCAGCAGGGAGCCTGCTTCCCTCTCTCTCTCTGCTGGCCTCTCTGCCTACTTGTGATCTCTGTCTGTCAAATAAACAAATGAAATCTTTAAAAAACAAAACAAAACAAAACAAAAAACTGATTGCAAGAATGACACAGCAGGTGACAGGGAATAAGAAGGGCACTTGTCCTGATAAGCACCTTGTGTTATACAGAAGTGTTCAATCAGTAAATTCTAATCCTGAAACTAACATTACACTGTAAGCTAACTGGGATTTAAATAAAAACTTCAAAAAAAAAAAAAAAAAGAATGACATAGAAAACCCCTCAAGTATTTTCCCAAAACTGGGCAGAAAATGATAACAACATTCTGATTACAACTATGAAAAGAAAAAAGATGTGCAGAGAAAAACAGCCTCTGGTAGGCGATATAATACACCAAAATGCTGATAGTGGTCAAGGGGAGGTAATGTCACAGTGCGTGGTCATGTTCTTTCCTCTGCTGTCTACCTTTTTGTTTGTTTTGCGATGTGGTTTATAGTACTCTGACCATTAGAAAAAAAATCTTCATCTTTTACTGGCTGGAAATACGATGCATATACATTCGTGTTTCAACCACATACAAAACACACCCCTGAGGGCAGGGAATCCCTGGGGAGGGCTCCGAGGAGATTTGTGACATCTGGGCTACTGCTGACTGGCTGGCATCTCTCCCCGCTCATTATTCCTACTTAGCACCCACATCCCCAAATCCAGGAAACGAAATTTCTATAAGTGTTGGACACACGAAATACAGTCTGATGTCCATGAAACCAACCACATAAATTACAAAATGTCCATCATGGCTCCACTTGATTTTCAGATGATAAATAGTCTCACCCCCCCACCCCGCAAAAAACATTAAACCTAAATGGGCGGGGAATGAGTGCCACTTAGTGGGGGAAATTTAGCCACGATCCTCTTCAGGCTCTCTGTGTCCTATACCGAGTCCTCACAAACACACACAGCACCCAGACGTCCCTGTCTTTCCGTGCACCTCTCTGGCAGCCTGGTTGCACAGACCCCTCCAGCATCATCCCTAACCCACCTTAGGGTGCTCCTCGGGGACGTGCTGCTTGGAGAACTTGGCAAGCTGCACCAGCTCGGGGATGACCTCCTTGACATCGTAGCTGTTGGTGCAGTTCACCAGGGTGGTTGCCACAGAGTACAGGACAGTCTTGTCAGAGGTCTAGAGTCACGGGGTGGGGGGACAAGGAGGAGTAAGGCGGAAAGGAAACTTGAGAACAAGTCTCTGCTTCCAAGACAGCTCCCTGCCCTGGCCGGTGCTACCCAGCTTGGAGAAGAGCGAGTGGCAGAAGAGGGAGGAGGGAGGGCTCTACCTGGGCAGGGTGGGCAGAACCTGCTCCAGCACCCCTGAGAGCATGGGTGGGGGCCCCCTGAGTGCACAGCTTACTCTGTGCCTCTTTCAAAAGCCCAGTCTGTCAGTCACACTTTGCCATGGGGGCCAGGTAGGAGCCGGACACCTCTGGTCTGACCCTGGTGGAAATTCCCTCCCTCCCCTCCTCCCTTTGGGGGTGGAAAAGAGCCAGGGCATTAGTCCAGCAGAGGAGGGGAGTCTGGGAAGCCCTGGGAAGGAAGGAGTAGCCCAGAAGGGCTAGGCACTGCCTCTCAGTCCAAGACCTCACTTCCTGAGGGTCCCAAGAAAAAATACCATCCTCTTGTTCATCTTCCCGCTGCCTGGAAGCCATGAGGAGTCATGAGCCAATTTTATGGTCAGGTAAAACGAGGGCCAGACGGGGGAAATAACCAAACTGGTTGACATGAGCAGTAGGGCCAGAACTGGGATGAAGACACAGGAATCTCATTTCCCAGGTTCAGCGGAGGGCCCGGTAAGCCTGAACCCGGGAGACCTTTCCTGAGGCCGGAGGTGCGGACCATGCTTGCCTTGGCCAGCTCAAACATGGCCTGCAGGGCGGGGATGTCCTGGACAAAGTCGTCTTTGACGTCGGCATCCAGCGTGAGGTAGGCCAGACCCTCCACGGCCCATCGCCGGGTCCGGGTGTCTATGGACGCATTGCACAGCCACCTGGAAATTGGGGGGAAGAGTGCTGGGCATGGTGCCGGGGCTCGGGTCAAGAGAGTGAAGCCATGTCAGGGTAATGGGGAGTTGCGGGGGGGGTCTTTCACGATGTGGCGTCCCCTAGAGCACATCCCCCAGAGTTGGTGGCGGGCCTGGGGAAGTAGTACTCCCTTACTTGCGACACTGTTTGGCCAGCTTCTCCGTGGACCCTTCCGCAAACTGCCTGAGGGCGTAGTCCGTGCCTCCCGCAGAGCCAAGTTTACAGAGTCCCTGGTGTGGGAGTGAGGAGAGGCTTGGAGAATCAGACACACTTAGGGACAAAAAGCCTTACTCAAACCAGTCCCTGGGGCTGGAACACTTTGTCCCTTTATCTTTGCCTGGATAAACCTCTGTGCCTACTAAAAAACTCAGGTGTCACCTCTTCCAAGACGCTTTCCCTGAGCTCAGCTTCTAGGATAAGGCAGATGCTCACGAAGCTAGACCAATTTGGACCCTCTGATGTTTAGTGCCTGCTGTTTCGAAGAAAAAGCACAAGACAATACTCATCTTATCTGAAACTACAGCGGTGAAAGTTATTCTTGCACAAAAACTGGCACAGAAACCAGACTTGTGGGTAATGAATTCAGATATGCAGAACCTTACCCAGGAGAAATTTCTCTATTAGGAAAAACATGCCTTCCATAAGAGAAAACTCATGATGGCAGAAGCTATAATTAGTTCTTTAAAAAAATGATATATCCTCCTCTCTCTCTCTCTCTCTGCCCGCCTCTCTGCCTACTTGTAATCTCTATCTGTCAAATAAATAAATAAGTAAATAAAATTTTTAAAAAATGATATACCCAGAAAAACACATCAGTGGCTCAAATTGTTACTGTAATGGTTTACAAGCAAAATAAAAGACCCATGAAAAGACTTTCTGTAAAAATGAAATCAGAAACATTGAAACAGGTGACCTGTGCCATCCAGAAACTGAGTAAGGACACAAACTGACTTTTTAGAGTCTGCTCTGAAAATACTTGTTGGATAGAAGCTCCTCAGGCTTAGCATGGTTCAAAAACATGGAGGCAGAGGTTCCCAGGTTACACAGCAGGCCCCACTGTTCTGAATCTACATTCTCAGAGCTTCCTGTTCATCCCCAGCTTTGCGGGGGCCCATGGGTGGGTCCAAGGGCCCCCTACAGTGTGGGCTTCTCGAGGGTAGGGGCTACGCCTCATTCATCCTGGTGTCCCTGGTGCCCGGCACCGTGTCTGGTACTGACACTCACCACCAGTGTGCGGATCTTGATCTTCTCGTTTTTGGTGGTCTTGTAGATCTCTTTGAGCAGTGACACGCCGTTGGTGATGATGAAGGTGGCACGACTGAGCTTGGTGGATGCGTGGATGAGGGCCTCCACGGCCACCAGCTGGTCTACGTCGCGCTCCGAGCCACACAGTGCTACCATCATCTCCATCACACCCTTCAGACCCAGCAGCTGATTGCCTAGGTCAAAGGGGCCTTGCAGGATCCCTGACACCGTCTGAATGGCAATCACATTCTTGTCCATGTCCTGAGGGTCAAACTTGCCCCTAAAACAGAGGGCAAGGTGGTCAAGGGAACTGGCTGAGTTTGGTGGGAAGAGTGTGGGATTTGGGGCAGACAGACCTGAATTCACATCCCAGATCGAACCATTCATGCGCTGTGTGACCTTAAGCAATTCAATGAACCTCTCTGAGCCTCAGCTTCTTGATCTAGAAACCGATGGTAAAGTACTACTACTGATCAGAGTTATGGTGAGGGTAAGTCATAGAACAGACATACCATGGGTTGTGTACCTAAAAACACACTCAGAAGGATGGGGATTGACATGCATGAACTTTTTTAGGGAGAGCTCTTGGGATCAGCTCATGCTGGAAAAGGAAAGGAATCATGACTTGTCAGAGGGATGCAATGGGCTACAACTCAGCCAGCATGAAGCCTCAGTCTGTGATGAGGCTTACATCGGGGAACACATTCCAGAGCTGTTTCCAGCTGTGAGGAAGGATGAATCATTGGATGCTGGCTGCCCTGGGGAGGATGAAGCGGCTGTCTCCAGCTAAGAGAGGTTCCAAAGAGAGGTTACAAGCGAGAGCTGTCCATGAACGGGCTTCCCAGCAGCTGGGATGTCTAATGGGACAGTACAGTAACACTTACAACACCGAAGGGCATACTGTGGTGCCCAGCACCCAGCATCATTCTCAGTGCGACCAAGTCATGCGGTAGCCTGAACTGCTTACTCTCCTGTCTGGTCCCAGGCCCTCCCCCTAGGAAGAGAGGGGTCTGCCTTGCTTCTGGAAAAGACCATGATCTACTCTACAGCAAAATGTCCGTGTGGGAATATCAGAGATGACAAGTCTTCTGATCTTTCCATGATCTCCCCAGGTCAGTCTGATGTGAGGGACCAGACGTGCACAGTGTGATGAATGGAAGAAAGTGGACTGGAAAGGAGAAGGCCACACCGAGCCCGAGTGGGAGACTTGGGCTGTGATCCCACATCTGCCTCTGCTGGGCTGGGTGACCTGGGCAAGTCCCCGTGGGGGTGAGGGTCAGCATTGGAAGCTCAGAGAGCCCCTCCAGTTCCAACACCCGCTCCATGCCAGGAAAGCCAGAGCCTTTCATAATCAGTCAGGGGCTGCCCGTTCAGCTCACTGCACCCACCCCAACCCCTGCCCCAGCCACTGATTAAGCAGGGTGGCTTACGTCCTTGGGGATGGTCACCTCAGGTGCCTGTGCTGCAGGAGGTGACCCCACCTGTTCAGGCTCAGTGACTGATTCAGGCAGGGACAAGGCCTGCACAGAGGCAGGCTGGTTGGGAGGGGCCCTCGTCCCCAAACCTCCACCCTCCCGAAGCCTGACTGGGCGATAGTTCCTGGGACTCAAAATTTGGGACCTCATGAGACACTCAGGAAGCTAGTCACAAAAGCCAAAGCTGAGGCAGAGAAAGACCAGAGAAGCCCAGAGGAGCTTTCAGTGAAGCAGTCAGGGCTCAGGGGAAGCTACGGGATTGAGCAGGAGCTGGCAAACTTGGGCTGCTTGGCCAAATTTGGGAGGCTGAGAATGTTTTTTATAGTTTAAAGCATTTTTTATGTGTTTTGTTTTGTTTTTTAATATACAACAGAGGGGTACACATTCCCACCAAATGTAAAATATTTACTCTGGCCCTTTAGAAGAAAAGTTTGCCAACTCCTGGAAGGGAGAAAGGAAAAGCAGAGCGTCTCCATCCTCCCAAGACTCTCCTGGGATACTTTTTAAATACGTAACTTCCTGAGCCACAGCCCAGACTACTAGTAGAGTCAGGTGGGGTCCCAGAAGTCTGAATAATTTATAAGCACAAGGATCATTGGAATAAAGGTTTAAAAGATGGTGCAGCAGTGAGAGGAGAAGGGAGGGGACACATAAAGAAAAAAGAGACTCAGAGAGAGCATCTGAGTCACAGTGATGGCAGAGTGGTGGTGGGGAGACCAGAACGACACTGTTGAGGGTCCCAGGTTTCTGTCTAGGCTCATTGAGGCCACAGAGTGCTTAAGGTCTCAACAGAGCCAGGTCTCCCTCTTGGAGAAGCTGACATTTATTCCTTCAAGTGGGTGCTAATGGTAGGTCTAAAATAAGTCCAAAAATATTTTGACGCTCTTCCATGCAAAAGGTAGAGCCTAACCCTCTCCTCTTAAACGTAGACCACCCTTGATGGCTTGCTTCTCGCAAAAAGAATGTGGTAGAAGTGATCGTGTACAACTTCCGAAGCTAGGTTATAGAAGACACTGCCACTTCTGCCTTGTTCTCTCTGAATTTTTCACTCTGGGGAAGCCAGCTACCATGCGGTGATGACACTCAAACAGCCTGTGGACAGGGTATACCGGGAGGAACTGAGGTCTCCTGTCAACCACCAGCACCAGCATGCCAGCCATATGAGCGCGCCATCTTGGAAGCAGATATCTTCCAGCCCCAGTCAAGCCTTCCGAAGACGGCAGCCCAGGCAGATGTAAGACCGTACGCTCCTGAGAGCCCCAAAGCCAGATCCACCTAGCCTAACCACTCCCAAACAGTGGTTGCATTGTGGAACAATTACTTCAGGCTGCAAAATTTGGGTGTGATTGGCTACACAGCCATTGATAACTAACACAGAACATGATCCCATGAGACTCACGTGATGTACTCCTCACAGATCTTGCGGAAGTGGTCGCGCTCTGGGTCACAGCGCAGGTCATCGTAGAGCTTGCTGATGAGAATAGAGGCCAGCATGCGGGTGTTGTCGGTTAGAGGCAGGCAGGATGGCAGATCTGGAACCTGCCCCACCACCTTCAGGATCTTCCTCAGGCCTGCAGGACAGACGATGGCAGATCTGCTGGGGTCTGTCTGCACAAACACACCATCTTGTTCGGTTGTCTTAACACCAGCTTCTCTCCAGCCTGCCTTTAGGCAACACATGCCTTATCCGGAGGGAAGGGCACTGGCACAGGGCCGGGAGACCCTTGTTCTCCCCCTGACTCTGCCCCTAGGTGAGCAATTCACCTCCCGCTGTGGGTGGGCCTCTATTTTCACATTTACAAAATTAGGACGAGCTGATCTCCAAGGACCGTACCAGTGCTAACAACCTGCGGGTTGATGTATAACCTTCCTCAAATACTATCTGATATTCTCTTTTCCCCATGCCTCATCTGTAAAGTGGGAACATAGTACCTACCTACCGCAGAGCGTTTGAGGACCCCATGGGATCATGTACGGCTGGGGCCAGTCCAGACATGCCATCATCACTCAGTGAGCATTTATTATTTAGTTAGTAAATGCTACATGAGCTATTTGTAATTACTTTCCCTTCTCCTCTCTTCTGTTGAAGAATCTTCACTGATTTCCTATTACCCATTAGGCTAATCCAATCATTACCTATCCCTTGGATAAATGAAAGAATACGTGAATAAATAAATTAGCATCTTTTAGGCAGTAAATACTAATCTGAAGGATGCAGTCTTCTCCTCAGAAAGCTCACAATGCAATAAGGAACAGTCACATAAAGACTACAATAAGCTGTGAAAAGGACAGAAGGTGTGAGAAGGACAGAGTGGTGACACCTCAGATGGGGTAATTTGTTTCAACAAAGAATTGTAGTAAGTTATTCTGAGCGCTTGCTATGTGCCAAGAGCTGCATAACAAAACCCTCCTGGTTAAAAATCATTATTCCCGTTTTTCAGAGCGGAAAAAAACAAGACATGGAGGAGTCAAGTAAGTTGCCCCGCTGGCAAGTGACACAGCAAGGACCCTGTCCCAACCACACCTGACTTCAAAGCCCATGATATTAACTGTTATGTTATGCTGCCTCTGGGACCCCTGAAAGCTTGACTTCAGAGCCAGGTTTTAGGAGTGGCAAGGAGTTGGTCCGACCTCAGCTAGTGCAGGTTAGCAGGAGGAGAACTCAAGGCAGATGCAGGAGCCATGAAACTCTGGACGCTGGGAGGGAATTAAAAGCTCTCCCCAGTACATTTTCGGTCCTGCATACTTTACCACGCACACAGAAGCACGGGCAGGGATGGGGAGTCACGGGAGGGGGTTGGTGAACCAACCCAACCTCCCCAGTCTGGCTTTCAGAGATAGCCACTGAATACACCCCCCACCTCCCACCCTGTCCCCAACCTCAGCCCCCACGCTGCCTTCCAGTCCCACCCTTGCCTTGAACATCCCATTCCTCTTCTGCTGGAACCCTCTGGACCTCGTCCCCATCCATCACTGCCCCTCCCTGAACCCAAAAGCTCCCTTGAGGCGGGATGTTTCAATGGCTCCCCAGTGCGAGTCTCCCAGACCAGCCTGTGCAAGGAGCTCCTCAACAAGGCAGCTTCTCACGAGTGTAACAGGATTTGCGAGTCCACATTATTTTTACCCAAGAGCACTTTACTTCAGTGCCTTGAATAACAAATATTGCTCCCCACCTGCCCTTCCCATTAACTGTGTGGTTGGACCTCGGTCCTAGTGCAGAGAGAAAGAGGTCTGTGGTTCCCCCTTTGAAGTATATGCAGAGTGAACCAGAACTGGGGAGGAGAGGGGGGGAAGGAAGGAGAGGTGCTGAGGGAGGAGGTTTATAAGCCCTGGAAAAATCTGTTACAGCACACTTTGCTGAGACCTGTGAAAACCAAAACAGTATCAAAAGAAGATACATTTCAAACGGGTGAGAGCTAACCTGAGCCTTTTCAAATGAAGGATGGTCTGTGGCTCTTAACCCTGTGGGAGTTCACCACAGTAGATTATAAAGCCATGGGAATGACTCCCCAACAATTTAATCTGATTTGGGAGTAAGGGTAACACCTGGAGCTGGGCAATTTAGGGACGCTCTGCCAGAATGTCATTACTGTGCTTTCTATATAATTCACTTGATGCCCTTTCTCCCTTCTAGAAGGCCCGCAGAGTATGTTGCCAACCACAAGATTTCAGGAACATTACTCCATGGTCGGGGGAGTCCTGTTTGTCTCTGGCATCACCCCCCTTGGTGAGGTAACTCTGCCCAGGTGTTTTCCAGTGCGTTTGGACATTTTCTGGGTTTGTTCAGGTCCTGAATTCAGAGCTGTGCCTTGATCTGTATTTTCACCAGCCCCTGGGGGTTCCTAACAGCTAACGCCTTGTCCCCGGCAAGGGCCACACCTCTTCTGCTTTCTGCTCAGAGCCAAAGACCCTGGTGCCCACTCCAAAGGTTGCCTTGAGCTCCAGACCCTCCCATCTCCTCACCATTATCCACCACGTAGATGGTACGTGAGTTGTCGTGAATGGCGAGGTCCTTCCTGGGGACATTCTTATTGAGCAGGTTCAGGGCCTGATCCCTGCCCTGGCCAGACACCTTCTTACTGACCAGCATGTCGAGCAGGTGGCTGGTGATCTGCTTCAGGTCCTTCTTGGTGTCTGAGGAAAGAGAGGACAGGGGTAAAGAGAGAGGAGGGAGCCTCAGACCTATAGGACCCGCAATGGCAGAGTCTTCTAGAAGGACTCTGGAAACAAGAAATCCACTGCTTCCTGGATGTTGGAATTTCCCAGGAGGGTATAGTATTGCCCCCAAAAAGGGAGAGAAATCCCTAGACAACACCCCCAAGTGGGCCTCCAGTCACTCAGCCCTGTGTACTGACTTCTACTACAGCTCACGCCATCCCTGAACAGCTCTGGTTCTTAGAAATTTCCCTATTCTTAGACATGACTGACAGGGAGCCAGGGAGGCTTCATGTAGCTTTTAATAAACTGATTGAACAAAATGTTTCCAGAAAAGAAATGTATACTCCTTACAGACATCTTACTCCCTGCAGATTCAGACCTGCTGGGAGCCTGAATTCAAGCCTCAGATGGGATGCCTGCCCCCTGGGGGATTAAAGGTAAATGCTTTTTCCTGCTTTTGCCCTGTCTGACTTCTCTACATCTTAGGGAATTTTGTTCTCATTCTAAGGTTGGATCCAAAGGCAGACAGGGAGGCAGGCATGAAGGGAGGGAGGGAGGAAGGCAGGCAGGCAGACAGGGAAGGAGGCTGGGAGGCAGGGAAGGAGGGAGGGAGGCAGGCGGAGAGGAAAGGCAAGGAGGAAAGCAGAGAGGCAGGAAAGCAAGCCCACAGGCAACAAGGAAGGGAGGGAAGTAAGCAGGGAGGGAGGGAGGTACTGGGGAAAAGGAAGGATCTCCCAAAAATGTCATATTAATGACAGATGAAGGTTGAAGCTATTTAATTGGACAAGGAAAGTCATCAGTGAACATGATAGTTTGTTCCCAGATAAGGGCAAGAGAACAGACTTGTTCTGTGACTCTTCAGAGGGCAGAACTGGAGTCAGAGGGGGATGGAAGCTACAAGGAGATAGATTTGAAATCAGCATCTTGAAGAATTCTTTAGCAAAGATGTCCAACATCTCTCTACTTCCCAAGAATACAGTGGCCTCCCATGACCCACCCCTTTCAGCATCCAGGTTCTCGGGCCCTTGCCCTCTGGCCCCGGGTTGGTCATGGGACTTACAGCACCCCCAGGAGCTTAAAAGCACTTGTACACTGGGGCTTGTGCATTGAGAACGCAGCCACCATGCTCTACAGACACCCAAGCTGCCCACTAGAGAGGCCACAGATAGAAAAACCAGGGTGTCCTGGACAGCATCTCCGGTTCACCGCCCGTTATACAAGTGAGGCCATCTCGGACCCTCCAGTGGTTCTAGCACAGAAAAGGAATGACTTGCTGACCATTACAACAATAAGTCAGAACCACATCAAGAACCTAGGTGGCTCGGTCCGTTAAGCGTCTGCCTTTGGCTCAGTCAGATCCCTGCCCCACGTAGGGCTCCTTGCTCGGCGGGGAGCCTGCTTCTCCTTCTCCCTCTGTCTGTTGCTCCCACTGCTTGTGCTCTCTCACTATCTCTCTCTCTCTCTGAATAAATAAATAAAATCTAAAAAAGAAAGAAAGAAAGAAAGAGAGAGAGAGAAAGAGAGGAAGAATCTAGGACTCCTAGGCATCTGGGTGGCTCAGTTGGTTGAGCGTCTCCCTTCGGTTCGGGTCATGATCCCGGGGTCCTGGGATCAAGCCCCACATCGGGCTCTCTACCCAAGCTTTTCCTCTCCCTCTATCTGCTGCTCCCACTGTTCCTACTATCTCTCTGTCACATAAATAAATAAAATCTTAAAAAAAAAAAAAGACTGGAAAGACACACATGGCAGTGGTAATTATTATCTGGAGTGGGGTTACAGAAGGTTTGGGTTTTTTGTTTTTTTTTTTTTTGTCTTTACATATTTCTGAATTTTTCCAAATTTTTCCAATACGTCTCTGTTACTTTTTTCTAGCTATGGTAAAATATCATGAATAAAATTTATTGTTTTAACCATTTTTTAAAAGAGTTTATTTATTTATTTGAGAGAGAGAGAGAGAAAAAAAAAATGAGAGAGAGAGAGAGATGAGAAGGGGGAGGGCCAGAGGGAGAAGCAGATTCCCTGCCAAGGGAGCCTGATGCGGGACTTGATCCTGGGACTCCATCATTACCTGAGCCAAAGGCAGTCGCTTAACCAACTGAGCCACCCAGGTGCCCCTCGTTTTTACCATTTTAACCATTTTTTAAAAAGATTTTATTTGGGGCGCCTGGGTGGCTCAGTCGCTAAATGTCTGTCTTCAGCTCAGGTCATGATTCCGGGGTCCTGGGATTGAGCCCGCATTCCTGCTCAGCGAGGAGTCTACTTCTCCCTCACCCACCCACCCTGCTTGTGTTCCCTCTCTTGCTGTGTCTCTCTCTGTCAAATAAATAAATAAAAATAAAATCTCAAAAAAACAAAAGATTCGATTTATTTATTTGGCACAGAGAGAGGGAGCACAAGGAGGTGGGGGAGTGAGGGGCAGGGTAGAGGAAGAAGCAGACTCCCTGCTGAGCAGGGAACCCAACTGAGTCACCCAGGCACCCCTCATTTTAACCATTTGTAAGCATCCAGCTCATTGGCATTAAGAACATTGACATTGGGGCATCTGGGTGGCTCAGTGGGTTGGGGTCTCTGCCTTCGGCTAGGGTCGTGGTCTTGGGGTCCTGGGATCGAGTTCCACGTCGGGCTCTCTGCTCAGCAGGGAGCCTGCTTCCCCCACCCTCTCTGCCTGCCTCTCCGCCTACTTGTGATCTGTCTGTCGAATGAATGAAATCTTTGAAAAGGAACATTGACATTGTTTGCTGCCGTCATCACCATCCATCTCCAGAACTTTGTTATCCTGTGAAAACCAAAACTAAACAACTCATTTCCTCTGCTCCTAGCGCCAGCAACCACCATCCTACTTTCTGCCTCCATGATTTGGACTATTCTAGATACCTCATATAAGTCAACTGAAGCAGCCCTGATCTTTTCGCCCCTGGCTTACTGTACTCCTCATAATGTCCTCAAGATTCATCCATGTTGTAGCCTGTGTCAGAATGTCCTTCCTTTTGAAGGCGGGATACTATTCCATTGTGTGTATAGGCCCCATTTTATCTCTCCATTCACCCCTGCGTGGACCCTTGAGTTGCCTCTACTTTTTAATTTTTTTTAAAGGTTTTATTTATTTATTTGACAGAAAGAGAAAGAGAGCACAAGTAGGGGGAGTGGCCGGCAGAGGGAGAGATAGAAGCAGGCTCTCCTCAGACCAGGGAGCCCAATGTGGGTCTCCATCCCAAGACCCTGAGGTCATGCCCTGAGCCAAAGTCAACGGCTTAACTGACTGAGCCACCCAGGCGCACCACCTCCACTGTTATGTTATTGAAAACGATGTTGCTATGCCTCTATTAGTTTTATAATTAGAAAATAAATATAAAAATAAAAGCAGACCACCTCCACATACAGGGACTGAGCTGTCGGGGAGGGGCGACTGACTGTCCCTGGCCCCCACCCCCTCGACAAACACAGAAGACCATCTCCTACCTAGAACCAGGGCTTCCTCCTTCCCCCGATGTTCTCGTTTGTCCTCCCCCGACAGAGAGTCAATGATGGCCTGGAGCAAGTTGCAGACGGCCAGAGACATCTCCTCGTTCTCCACGGCCATGAGGCCACAGATTCTGTCTATCCGGACCGCATGGAGAATCACGGTGGCCTAAACCCCCAGCAGAACCCACCGTCAGCTGCCTGTCCTTCTTCCAGCTGCCGTGCTGGTAAGGAAGTAGGGGATGACCAGCCTCACCCCGCCCCTGCAGGAGGGATACGCCCCGGGCAACCAGTGCCTCCTGGACTCCACAGTCTGGGAAAGCCCTCAGAAACAAGACACGCCTCTTTCCAGAGTCTGAAAGCTTGGCTGTCCAACGCAGGAGCCACCTGCCACCCGGGGGCCATTGAGCATGTGCGATGTGGTGAGTCCGCATTGAAATGTCCTCTAAGTGCAAGATATGAACTGGGTTTGGAAGATTTAGTAAGATAAAATGCCAACCGTACAGCCTTTGCATTCAGCTCTGCCTCATAAACCACTTTCAATAACCTTACCTTTGCATAAAGGCATTTCCAGCTTAAAGGGAAATGCAGTTGACCAATCTCTGCATACAATTATACAGTCCATACAATGACCATACAGTCAAGGATGGGGGAAGGGGACACAACTTAGACTTTGCACCAGGGTCTATTTCTGCCAGCCGCTCCCCACCCCCATGTCACCCTCAGCCCTCAGCCCAGGCCCTCACCCTCGCTCGGTGGCCACTGCACATGCCCGAGAGGGTCCTCACGGCAGCCAGCACCAGCTCAGGCCTCTTGGTGTCCACAAGCTGCAGCAGCAGGCCCACTCCGTTGTTCTGGAAGATCATCTCAGCCCCTGCTTCTTCACGCCCTAGGACGATGAGGTTGTTGGCAGCCTGAGGCGGGAGGACACAATGGGGGCCATGGAGGAGGTGTGGCAGTGAGAGCCCATGCAGGGGTTGGTGGAAGGAGTGGATTTCCTTTCCTTTCCTTTTCTTTTTTTTAAGGTTTTAGGTATTTATTTGAGAGAAAGCCAGTGCGAGTGAGAGACAGAGAGCTAGAGCGGAGGAGCAGAGGGAGAAGTAGACTCCCTGCTGGGCAGGGAGCCCAATGCGGGGCTGGATCCCAGGACCCCAAGTTCATGACCCCAGTTGAAGGCAGATGCTCAACCAGCTGAGCCACTCAGACACCAGGACTGGACTTTCAAAACGTGGATTCTTTCCCTGTAATCAAACTCCCGGTGATGTAGCCCAAGAATGATTCAAAAGAAGAAACAAAACACCTTGCATAAAGACAAACTCAACAAAATATAGCCACCAAAGTCATAAATAAAAAGATGACCCAGCAGCTTGGGGAAAAACAAACACTGATAAACAGAAACCAAATAGTAGGTTCACTCTGATTGCACTTACATTAAAACAAAACTGTGTATATATGCTGATGGATAAGGACTAAAAAAAGGTATTGAGGTGTTAAACGAATTAAACAAGGAGGCCCTAGACTGAGTGGCTTTAATGCCCTAGAAACTAATATAAGCAAACCCAAACCTAAGCCTATAATGTCTCACGGTTAAGAAATTGAAACTTAAGGGTGCCTGGGTGGCTCAAGCAGTTTAAGCGTCTGCCTTCAGCTTAGATCATGATCCTGCTGTCCTGGGATCGAGCCCTGCATCGGGCTCCCTGCTCATCCAGCAGACTGCTACACTCTCCCTCCCCCGTCTCTCTCTCTCTCTCTCTCAAATAAGTAAATAAAATCTTTTTTTTTAATTTAAAAATAAAAAAAAAGAAATTGAAACTCAAGAACAACCAGTCACAGCCAGCTAGGCTTTCCCAAGTAATGTAACTGCTTAAGCTATAGTAAATCAAATAATTTGGTTGCTTTGGTCCCACCTCTTTTCTATAAGTCTTTCCCCCAGCTCCTGCGGGTGGAGAGCTCCTAAACACTTCCTGTTTCGGGGCTACCCCATTCGAATCGATTTTGCTTAAATAAACTCAAAATTATTAATATGCTCCATTTAATCTTTTAACAGAAGTGAAGTGTTTTTACATGGAGAATTATTTTCCTTTAAAATTCTCCCTTGAATATGGTTTTGGCATTTGGAGTTTATGTACCTGTTCGGGGCAATCTGAAGTTACAAGGATTCTCAGGAAGGTGGTGGACAGAGAGAGCAGGAGAAGGGTCTTGAAAGTTCTGGGTATGAGTTCTCTGTGCTAGCTGCATGAACTTGGGCAAGTCATGGCACCTCTCTGGATCCCAGATTCCAAAATTAGTCAGTTGAGCTAGAAAGTTCCTCAATGTCTTCCCACCTTAAAGCCGTGAGGATACATATACCTTGGCCCCAGATCAGGAGAGGCAGCCTCAGCAGAACCTGAGAAGCTGGGGTTGCAGGAAGAACTCATGAGGCAGGAGTAGGAGAAGGCGAGCAAGCAGAGGAGGAGTGGGATGCTGGGGACGAGGCGGGTGAGAGAAGCCCAGGCAAGCCCCACCAGAGTGATCACCATTCTATCAGACAAGGGCTTTCTACTTGTCCAGGCACATTTATCAATAACAACTCACTAAGTCCTCACAACAGTTTGTTTTAAAGGTATCTGCATATTATATGGACTTACTGACCATAAAACTGACACAAATTCCCCAGGCACTGTCTGTCAAATTCTTACAAATATAAACATTCGGGAGTGCCTGGGTGGCTCAGTTGTTAAGCGTCTTCCGCTCACTTCATGATCCCAGGGTCCTGGGATCGAGCCCAGCATTGGGCTCTCTGTTCAGTGGGTAGTCTGCTTCTCCCTCTGCTGTTCCCTCTGCTTGTGTTCCCTCTCTCGTTATCTCCCTCTCTGTCAAATAAGTAAATTAAAAACCTTAATAAAGGGGTGCCTGGGTGGCTTAATCGTTAAGCATCTGTCTTCACCTCAGGTCATGATCTCAGGGTCCTGGGTTCAAGCCCCACATCAGGCTTCCTGCTCAACGGGAAATCTGCTTCTCCCTCTCCCAGTCCCTCTGCTTGTGTTCCCTCTCTATCTGTCTCTCTCTCTGTCAATTAAATAAATAAAATCTTAAAAAAAAAAAAAACGGAGGCTAACATTTTAAAAAATCTTAATAAATAAATAAATATAAAGCATTCAGAGATGTTCAACTTTTTTCCTCTGAAGAAAGACCAGACGGGAATGTTTAAAAAAAAAAAAAAAAAAAAAAAGGCAACAAGTTTGGCTAAGAGGATGACATCATGAGCAAATATTTTCATATTTCAGGATAAATTTTTGTAATAATTTGTAATGGAATAGAACATTTTAATGTGTCATTTGTAACATTCTCAGGGTGGAAACCATGCTATGACAAGTGAGGCACTTGCCTTGGGTGCAAAATTTACAGGGACATCAAAAACAACAATCAAGATAAATAATATCTAATGCAATATTTTAGAATATCAAAATCAATACAACGCAAAAAAGAAAAAATCCACGATGAAATAGTCAAAAATTTATATAAAGACTCCAACCCTGCTACACGACTCTCTCCTCATGGGTCTCACTCTATTCCAGGCCCTTAGTCAGGATGAGGGAATTTTCCCAAGTGCTTAACCTTTGCCCTATTTTTGTTCATTTTTTCCAAGGGAACACTTTCCGCCCCCCTCCTGCAAGCCGTCAGGAGTCACTGTCCAGAGATAGGGGCGGGGCCTGCAGTTATGGGAGCGTCCCGCGTGCGCCCTCTGCTGGCCGGCAGGTTGCCCAGCACTCACCTTCTCCAGCTTGTCACCTTCACTGTTTTCATCCAGGAGGATCTCGAACATCTTCTGTACCCTGGAGTCCGTGGAGAACTGCACATGGAGCTGAGAAGAGAGGACGGAGTGGGGAAGGAGGCAGCCAGGGGTCCACATTCCAGGCGGCTCAGTAAATATTAGGGTATCTCCTCTGGGCCCCTACACTGTCACTCGTTCATTGAACAAACATATACTGAGCAACTATTACATGCCAGACACTTTTGCAGATGCTGGGGGTAGAATGGCGAACAAAACCAAGTCCTTGCGCCATAAGGCTGATAGTCTAGCCAGGTTCACTATCCCATTCGGTCATCTCAAGTCTCGGAAAGCTACAGATTATCACCCAGTTTTGCAGTCTAGTTAATAATTAGCTAGTATATACTTACACGTAGGCTAAGACAGAATTAGGTGTCCAGGATCAGAAACCTGAAGCGGTTTTGAAACATCTCCTCACACAAATTAAAACTGTCATGCTTGGATGTCTCATCCCTCGCACCCCCAGCCCCAATTCCTGTGCTCTGAATCTACCAGAAAGTGACCTAACTGATCATCACACCCCATTTGCCAGAACCTTCTGTACCTCCTACTAGTTGGTCTGCTGGTCCACAGTCCTGCCTATTTCCATCCTGGGCTCATTTCCAACGAGGGGCTCTCTCATTTGCCATCCCGTCTCGGGGCAACTCCCCGAGTCTGCACTCTGGACAGTGTGCTGGGATCCATTTTCCTAGGAAAGATTTCCTGTTCCTACCCTAACCCTAGAGTTATAGATAAAGATAGATGAAGAGTCCTCACTCTTTATCATTCAGCAATACCTTCTCCTCAATACTGTCTTGGTCCTCCTAGAAAGGGAGGAAGATCATGTTGCATACATACTAAGTTACAATTTTTTTTTAAAACCTCCACCTGAAATTTAAGAAACCCATGGTCTGGTCCTGGCTGGCTTGCACCCTCGAACAAGCGTCTCTGATCATTCGAAGATGGTTGGATGCGTGCATCTGCTTGGCTGTTCTATGGTGCCTGCCTGTGCCATGTGTTTACTCCATCCAAGAGTGGGGAGGTAGGGTTTGACCTTCCCTGATGTCCTGCTTCCCTAACTAGTCCCTACTAGCAGTGGGGGAAGCAGGCCAAGGCTTGTGGGAAGGGTCCAACTCACCTTCTCTTGGATGCTGGTGTTGAGCCTCCTCAGCGTCTCCTGGAAGTTTTGGTTCCGTGGCTCAAGGGTGGCACAGCGCTGCACGTCCTTGAAGGCCTGGTCCAGCTTCCCCAGGTGCTCCAGGGCCTGGCATCGCCGGTAGAGAGCCTTGATGTCCGAGGAGTTGATGTCAATAGCTAACGAGGGAGACAAGGTCTCAGGGCCCTGGGCTGCAGACCACCTTCCTCCCTTCCCTGTCGCTGTCCCCAGTTCCAGGGCTTCTGTGTCTTCAGTGGACATTATCCACCCATGGGGACTATCTGGCCCAAGGCTCCCCTTTTTCAGGGAGGCAGTAAGAATCATATTATCAAGGTCGGAAGGGAGCTTAAGGGTCATCTCATCTAGCGCCTGATGATTCAGTCTCTGCTACATCGTGATCCCAGCCAAGTGCTCACCCAACGGGTACTTGCATACTTCCAGCAGTGGGGAGCTCCCTCCTTCTCAAGGCAGCCAAGTGGCTCTATCAAGAAAGCCCTTCCCTCTTTCTACCTGAAATATATCTCCCTATAAGTTTGCCCTTTTGTCCTAAGTTCGGCCCTGGAACCCCTGAGAGGAAATCCAATCCTTCCTCCTGTGACACAGTCTTTTAGGTATCTAAAGGCAGCTCTCCATCCCACCTGGGAATTGCCTTCCCTGAGCTAAATACTGCCACTTCCCTCAACTGCTCTTCAGAGGATGTATTTCCAGGCCCTTCTCCAGCTGCTTCCCTCCCTTCTGAATTCACTTCAGACTATCTCTCTTTCTCCTAAAAGAATAGTAACCAAATCAGAACCCAAAACCTGTAGCCAAGAGCAGTCTTCCCATTTTGATGATGCACTTAAGCAGGCACGACTGAAGTTTAAGTCTAAGATGAAGTGAAAGTTAAGTTTAAAGGTTTTTGTTGTTGGTGGTTGTTGATTTTAACGTTCATTTCTCTCTGGTCCCTGTGGAATGGGCTTTGCCTCCCTCCTTCCCTCGGGGAGCCCGATTCCAGAGTGGACTGGGCTCATGCCTTTGTTCTGGGAGCTGCTGGAGGAGCATACCCTAATTTACAGCAGAGGAGGGTGTATCTTTACCATGACATAAGGATTGTTGGAAACATCTTTGTACAAACGAATCTCCCTCGACTTATGATTTAATATATAATGCAAGTTGCAAAAATGCAAAAATTTAGGGGTTGCCTCTCTGGACATGTGAAGCCTTACCTACAATGCCTAGGATGACATTTACATGATCTGTAATTCCTTCCATTGATAAAGAGCCTCTTAGACAGAACAGGGATGCTGGAGGGGGGGCAGAGGTTGGGGGAGGGGCACTCACCTCTTGAGGCATCTGAAACCGCTTGAACATAGCTCTCCTGAGAGTGGGGGAAGAAGAAGGAGCCAAGGTTAAGGTGGGCAAGGTTAAGGCAGCCAGAGAGGGTTTGCTGGGGAGCTGCTGGCTGTCAGGGGGCCCAAAGGGCCGCGCCTTGGCTGGACATGGAGGAGAGGATGAGCTCTGGCATTAGGCAATCTTGGGTTTGAATCGGGCTCTGCTGCGAATTACCTGGGAGATCTTGGCAAGTTATGGCGCCCTCTGAGCCCTGAGTTTGTCATCTGCGATATGGGCACAAAACGGTAGCTAACCAGGCTGTTAGTAAGACGCCTTGAAATAACTTATAAAAGCCCCAGCGTGATGCCAGTGCTCATGAGGCTGACCCCCAGCTGGAGGAATTTCTGTCTCCCGG
Source organism: Lutra lutra (assembly GCF_902655055.1). NCBI lineage: Eukaryota > Metazoa > Chordata > Mammalia > Carnivora > Mustelidae > Lutra > Lutra lutra. Next base: position 38,057,060 of record NC_062293.1, read on the forward strand.
AGGAGTGGGTCAGGCAGTGGGTTTAGGAAAGCAGTGGGAGGCGCCCTTCTCCATGTTGAGGGGTCCAGGAGCGAGGGCTGGAACAGTGCACGATGCCCATCAGGCTGGGGGACTGCCTCCGCACCCCTGCCTCCGGGCCCTCGGCCTCCCACCCTGCCCGCTCCAGACCGTTTTCAGGCCGCAGGCTGCCCGGTTCCGATAGAGCGTGGCCAGCAGAGCCTTATCCTTGGTCAGCTTCAAGGCCTGGCTGTAGCTCTTTGTGGCAGCCTTGTAGTCCTGGAGCTGGAAATGCCGGTTCCCTTCCTCCTTCAGCTGCACGGCTTCCACCTCTGCCATCTGTCAGGATGGGAGCAGCTCTGTCTGGCCGGCCCCAACCTCCAGACCCAGGGCTGGACTCCTGACCTGAGGTCTGGAGCTCCAGGGTCTCCTCCCACCTGGATGGAAGGTGAGGATTCTGCCTGGAAAGGACCCACCCCCGGCAGCACCCCCAAATCCATTACCCCAGAAGGACTTTATAGCATTTGCTTGGAGAAGAGCATGGTTGAGGGAGTCTTAGAGTCCCTGTGCCTCCCTCTCTGTCCCTCCCAGCAGGACAGGTGAAGCCCCCCCAACCCCGCCAAAGGCTTGAATTCTCACTGCAAGACTTTAAAGTTCCTCTCGGTCCCCCTTCTCCCTCCCTGGTCTGAGGAACCCCCCAGGTGGCCTCACTTTCTTAGAAGACAGTGCTTCTGGTCTGTCCTCCTGTGATGTTGTTCCTCTGAGCTCCCTCGTGAACCCCCGGACAGCAAGACTTAGTCTGTCCCCTCCCCCACCCAAGAGGCTTTATCACCCTTGCCAGTGGCTCCAGACCATATTTGGCCACAGGGGCAGGTGCCCCTGGAGTCTGTCATTGATACTCAGGGCCCTCCCCTGCCCCAGACTGGACAGTCATTACCACGTGGGAGCACTGACTAACCTCTGCGCCAGCGTCCTGTTCAGGGGCTGTCCTGGACTCAGGCACTCATACCACAAAAAGTGAGAGAAAGATCCAGAAAGGAGGGAGACCCCCTCCCTAGGCACAGTTATAAGGCCCCTTGTCCCCTTCCATCCCAGATAAACAACCTCCTCTCCCTGCCCCCAACCACTGCTATTTTGGGAGCCGAGTGACAGCTGAGGGGCTGGCAGACTTAGACAGAGCAGCTGCCCAGGTCCAGGACCAACTGGAGACTTCCAGAAATGCCCTTCTGGAGGGAGGAGGGATGGGTGGGGGAGGAGAGTTCCTTCCCGAGTTCCACTTGCCTGCAAGTCCTCTAGCCCTCCAGCACTCATTGTTGAAAAGGTCCTTCCTTTTCAGAAAGAAAGAAGGGCTTGCAAACTCGGCTTAGTGTAAGTGGGGGCTTTATTTCAGTGTGCACATCTTCTCCTGCCTCCACCCTCTGTATGGAGTGGAAGCATTCAGTCGACCTCTCCCATCAGACTGGAAGTCCCTGACGATGAGCTCTGCATTCCCATGCTAGACTACAGTTTTCTCTGTGGATGAGAGCTGGGTCAGTCTGGGAATTCCCTGAGCCCAAGGACAGTACCCTCCCCCCCGCAACCACCTGGGAACTCTCCTGGGACAGAGAACTGTTCTCACCACCCGAGTAGGCCCCCCCCTGGGGAAGGACTTCTTTCTCCGAATCTGACTGAGTGTTCCTGAGACAAATCTGAGTCTGTTCCTACTTGGACTCTCTCGTCTTCTAGTGTCTCCAAGCCTGGGCTGTGAGCTCCCTCCCAGGGGGCAAGAACAAAGGACAGCAGATCATGTGGTTTGGCCACCATCCCTCCCCCCTCCTCCCTGGGCACAGAGCCTGGCCGAGTCGGTGGCCAGTGCGGTCTCTTCCATGAACGGATGGATGAATGATTAGGGTCTCCATGCCGATGTCTTGCTTCACTTACCACCGTTCTGGCCCTTCCCCGCACATATCCTCTAAACTACCTGCCCGGGACAGAGAAGTACACTGAAAAAGGCCTAGGTGGGTCACCCACACTGGATTCTGCTCCACCCTCTGTAACCTTGGACACACAGTTATGACCTTGGACAAGTTCTACTGCCCCACTGGACCCAAGGCCCAGCCCTGATGCGTATTTGTCTGATGCGTCTGCCTTTGGCTCAGGTGGTGATCATGGGGTCCTGGGATCCAGCCCCACTTTGGGCTCTCTGCTGAGCGGGAGCCTGCTTCTCCCTCTCCCTCTGCCTGCTGCTCCCCCTGCTTGTGCTTGCTCTGTCTCTCTCTCTGTGTCAAATAAATAAATAAATTCTTAAAAAACAAAACAATACCCAAAAAATCCTGATTTGGTAACTCATACCTCAAGCAATTCTTAAGCATCTACTATGAACCAGGAAGTGTGAATGACAGTGGAAGCCGAGACCAACTTGTGAGGACAAGAATTTGTGTCTATTTTGTTCACTTACGTATTTCAAGCGGCTATCACAGTGTGTACTTTGGAACTCAATAATATTCACTGAATGAACGGATGAAATAATTCCATGGATCTGTGAATTCTAAATATGAAGAATACCAAGATATTTTGAAAACACGTAATGGGGAAACGTAACATTGTTTCAGAGGTTTTCTGAGTAAATGATTAAATGAGTTAATACATGTAGAGTTCCTAGAACAATGTCTGGCAGAGATATTTGTTGAATGAATGCATGCATATTTCAGGCAAGACTTGAGGATTGAGGAATTGTTCCTGTCTTTGCTCAGGCTGCTATAAAAAATACCACAGGCAGAATGGCTTGAATAAATGAAAATTTTTTTGAAAAATAAGTGTATTTTTTTCCACAGTTCTGGAGTCCAGAAGTTTAAGATAAGGCTCCATCACCATTGGTTTCTGGTTTTCTGGCTTCTCTTCCTAGCTTGTAGATGGCCATGTTTTCACTGTCTTCACACGGCCTCTTCTCTGTGTGAGGAGGCGGCGTGGGGCAGAGAGAGAGAGAGAGAGAGAGACAGAGAGGGAGAAATATTTGGTATCTCTTCCTCCTTTTATAGGGACACCAATCCTATCAGAGTAGGGTCCCACCCTTATGACCTCATTTAGTCCTTAATATCCCCATATAGGGTCCATCTCCACGTACAGCAACCCTGGGGGGTTAGGGCTTCAACTTCTGAATTTGGGATGGGGGGTGATACAATTCAATCTGTAAGAGTTCCAGACAGAGAAATCTGCAAGTATGAAGGTACTAATGCAAGAAGGGTCACGACTTGGAAGAACTAAGAAAAAGCCAAAAGAATTTGATCTTAAAGAGACAGCAGTGGCCGGAGAGATAAGTAAAGCTGAGTGGACCAAAAGAAGGAGTTTCACCTTTGTTCTGTAGGGTTTTAGGGTGGGGAGTGACAGTCCACATCTTTCGTCTGAAAAACGTCACCCTAGTTGCAATGTAGAGGAGTTTGGGAAGAGGCAAGAGTGGAAACAGGGAGGCAATTTAAGAGGCTATTGTAGGCAACGATGGTGACTCAGCCCAGAGTGAGAGAGGAGATGGGGAGAACAGATTCCGAGCAGATTAAGGAGGCCAGATTGACAGAGCTGCAGACTGCTGGGATGTGGGGAGAGCTCCAAGGAAGATCCCATGTTTCTGTTAAGAGCCCTCATGTTAGCGGGTTTCTGCCTCAGGTCCTCATCTGTAAGGTGGGGGAAAGAAGGGTTTTTGTGAGGATTAACTGAGTTATATGTGTAAAGCACTTAGAACAATGCCTGACACGTTGCTATCATTCCCATCATTGTTGCTATTGCTTTAGAGTGTTGAAAAATGTAGACACTTTTTGCTTTTGTACTCAAGAATTACTAATTGATTTGATTCATTTGAAAAAGAATGATAATTTCTGCCTTCCAGCCAACAGGCTCTGGTTTTGTAAGCCGTCCCTGCAAGGTTGCTGCTGCCCAGAGCGAAGCCAATTCAGTCTTCTGCCATTTCCTGTCTCTGAGTTTGGGGAAAATCGATTAACCGCTCAGAGCCTCGATTTCCCCATCTGTGGATTGGGGCAAGAATCCCTGTTCTACAGAGACAAAAGGCCGTTTGTATCCTGCATGGCACTGGGAGCGATTGAATGGGGCGACTACCACCTGTCCAAGGGGAGGTTGCGGAGCTGGGTACCAGACGCATCCACCGCCACGCGGGGCCAGGCACGGCGTGCACTTCCCCTCCGCCACACCAGAGGGCGTTGTCGCGGACTGCCGCGCCGCCCGACCCCGGGGGCGGCGCTCCATCCCGCCGGAGTGTTTCTCCTCCACGTGGGGACGCGGGATGGCGGCAGCTGCGGCGGTGGGTGTGCGTGAGTGCGGGCGGGGGCGCTCGGGTCCAGGGTCCCTAAGGCCGGAGGGAGGCGGCAGTGGGGGCTTTTCGGTCGGGCGGTGTGGCTGACCCCTGCACTTGTGGGCGCAGGACGAGGCGGCGGCGGGCGACGTGCAGCGGCTGCTGGTGCAGTTCCAGGATGAGGGCGGGCAGGTGCTGGGCTCCCCGTTCGACGTGCCGGTGGACATCACCCCGGACAAGCTGCAGCTCGTGTGCAACGCGCTGCTGGCCCAGGTGAGCGGCGGCCGGGGCGACCCCCTATCCCTCCGCTGGGCGGTTCGCCCTGCCCGAGTCCCGCCCTCAGGGGATCGGGAGACCCAAGGTCCGGGGTTCGGGGGTCCCACTGCTGAACGACAGTGGGTGAACCGCCCTGGCGCCTCGTCCGTGGCAGGGCCGCCTACTTCGGGGGAGGATCAGGAGATCTAATCTAATTAGTGTGACAGCGCTTTGTGCGCCGACCAGCAGGGTCCAGCTGGGGAGAGAAACCGCATTTTAAACGCATTGGGTGCATCCTCTGATTCCACTCCATAGCTCCTCGTTAATATCCCCATTTTACAGGGTGGCCGGGAGGCATTCAGTGATTTGTACGGTGCCACGCAGTAGGTGGTGGATTTGGAACTGGAACCCAAATGTCAGATTCACAACCCTTGCTCTTCTAAGCCAGGGTTTATCAAAATGCTGCCCTCCGGGGGCGCCTGCGTGGCTCAGTGGGTTAAAGCCTCTGCCTTTGGCTCAGGTCATGATCCCAGGGTCCTGGGATCGAGCCCCGTATCGGGCTCTCTGCTCAGCGAGGAGCCTGCTTCCCTCTCTCTCTCTGCCTGCCTCTCTGCCTGCTTGTGATCTCTGTCTGTCAAATAAATTAAAAAAAAAAAAAAAAAAAAAATGCTGCCCTCCGGTGGGTCTAGGGGCTTAAAAAAACACAGTAACTGGACCCCACCCCGGATTTACTACACCAGGACTCTGGGGGTAAAGCACAGTCTGCATTTTCAACCAGTTTTTTGGATGCTTCTTAACACATTGTAGGGCATAGTGTGGTGATTTAGAAAACGCTGTGTAATCCTGTATATTAACGCTAATTAAGGACTTCCTTTCTGAAGCACTTGAACTAGTCATTAGCAGTAGGACATTGGGCTAATTACCTGTAGCTGCTCTGAGCCTCAGTTTTCTCATCTGTCAGGTGGGAGTATTGATGCCTACCTCTCCTGGTTATTGTAGGATAAAGATAAAGAATTTTAAAGTACTATGTAATTGTCCTGCAATTACTGTTTGAGGATTAAAAAGGCCTTGCTCAGTGGGCATGGTGGGGGGTATCCCAAACAGAAAATAGTAAAGCTTCACCGGCCCACAGCTCAGTGGGGAGCACTTCTGCCTATCCTTTGATGGAGGAGTTGCCCTTTGCCATTGCCCTCCAGGAGGATCCCCTGCCACTGGCTTTCTATGTCCACGATGCTGAGATCATCTCGTCACTGGGGAAGACACTGGAGTCACAGGCAGTGGAGACAGAGAAGGTCCTTGACATCATCTACCAGCCACAGGCCATCTTCAGGGTCCGTGCTGTGACCCGTTGCACCAGCTCTTTGGAAGGTCACAGCGAGGCGGTCATTTCTGTGGCCTTCAGCCCCACAGGAAAGTAAGGACAGCTGCAGAATCATGGAGTGTGGGAGGGCAGCCTCAGGTTGGGGTGGGGAGGGTACCCCCAAGTTAAAATCAGTAGACTGCCTGTCAAAGACCTGAACTCTGGGCACAAATTGCAAGTAAGGGACATCCCCGGTGGGGTTTGGTCTTAAAGGACACCCACCTTGGAAGAGGTCCTTCCTGGACTTGATCTCAGGAGAGCTGAGTTGCAAACTCCCTAGCTGTGGGACCCAGACAAGCTACTTTTCTAACTTAATTCATCATCTGTGAAACTGAGTTTCTTCACTTTTTGCAATGGTACGAGGATAATGAGAAGCTTCAAACCTGGTTATAGCTATGGCCATTCCTTTTAGAAAGGAAGAGAAGAGAAATGACCACCTGGGGTCTTCTCCAAGATGGTATCAGTGTTACATTTCTCCTTCTCGGGGGAGAGAGAAAAGTCCAGCCCCAGATTCGGTGCCCAGAAGACAGTTGACTAGGCAGCAGAAACTCACATGCGCAATGTTCTGGTGTAGGCCCTACCCCTTGTCCCCACTGCAGAGATGAGGTGGCCTCTCTTCTTCCCCAGGTACCTGGCCAGTGGCTCTGGAGACACCACTGTGCGCTTCTGGGATCTCAGCACCGAGACACCGCATTTCACATGCCAGGGTCAGTACGCAATTAGCTATGTAGGGAGTCTTAACCCATGGGCGGGTGTGTGATCATTTACTCAGCCCTTTAGTTCCTAAGGAGGCCCGGAACCGATTCAGCCCCTTCATAGTAGCTAGCAGCTGCCCGTTTCTAGGTAGAGACCGCCCCTTCGAGCCCGACCAGCCACGTGCAAACAAGCAGAGACTGGACTAGAGAATCAGTGTGGGGTTGTGGGTTGTGCTGACGGCTAGTAGCAAGGAGAACCTGGCTTCATCCAACCTCTACCATAGTGGTTCTCAGACTTGACTGTGCATCAGAATCAGCTGGGAGGCTTGTTAACATACAGATTGCTGGGCCCCACCCCCAGAGTTTTGGTCTCCTTAGTTCTGAGATGCGGCCTGAGATTCTGCATGTCAAGGCCCCAGCTGGCGCTGATGCTTCCGGCCTGGGGACCACACGCTAGTTGGGTGACCTTGTGTGCGTAGGTCGTCCTCCCCAAGTTTCACTCTTATCATCTGAAAAACTGGGGATCGTTCTTTCTGCATACCTTAGAGCTGTCATGAGAATTATAGAGGAGGACATGTGTGCAAATGCTTTATAGCATCTATCGTGTAAAGAATTAATAGAAAGTGGAAATGCTATTTCTGCAGCAGAATGCATGGCTTTAGCACTTGGGGTGGGTTCTCCCTTTGCCTGAAACCCTCCCTCATCTCTCCTTTGGTTCAACTGCTCATTTATTCGGGGACTAGTTGAGGAGGGTCAGGCAATGCTAGGCACAGGGAATAGAGACAGATGTGCTCCCTCCTTTCTCCCTCCCCTGCTTTCCTAGGACACAGACACTGGGTGCTTAGCATATCCTGGTCCCCAGATGGCAAGAAGCTGGCCTCGGGCTGTAAGAACGGCCAGGTAGGCGGTGGTCAGGGTAATTAGGCAGGGACTCTGGGCTCCGTTCCTAGTTGGGTCAAATCAAGTTCGGGGTCCTCAGGGAAGGGTGGGTTGGGGGCAGTGAGTGGGGACCCTTGGTGGGCCCAGGGACATTTTGGGGAGGGTTATTCAGCAAGCGTCTGTCCTTCAGATTCTCCTGTGGGACCCAGACACAGGGAAGCAGGTGGGCAGGCCCCTCGCTGGCCACAGCAAGTGGATCACAGGCCTGAGCTGGGAGCCCCTCCATGCGTAAGTGACACTGATGGAGTTGGGGGGGATGAGGAGCTTGGGGTTCAAAACTGTCCTCTCCCCTGCTGCAGGGGCGAGACGGCCAGCCTGATGGACAGTAATGGCATGAGGGGCGGTGGGGCAGGTGTTCTAAGCCTGTGTTGCTGCTTGAGAGGGCCTACTCATTGTGGGGTCTGACAGTGCCTTGCAATGCTGCTTAATCGTGGGTCAGGAAGCTGTCGTGGCATTGTCCCCGGCTTTTGAGCTAAGCGTGGGGAGGTGCTGTGGGCATTGCCAGGTCAGAAGTGAGGTCGCATCTCCCGCTCTCCAGGAACCCAGAGTGCCGCTATGTGGCCAGCAGCTCTAAGGATGGCACCGTGCGGGTCTGGGATACGACTGTGGGCCGCTGTGAGCGCATCCTCACCGGGCACACGCAGTCAGTCACCTGTCTCCGGTGGGGAGGGGACGGCCTTCTCTACTCTGCCTCCCAGGACCGCACCATCAAAGTCTGGAGGGCTCACGATGTAAGAGCCGGCGTGGGGATGGGAGGGTCCAGAACCCTTCCTGGGGAAATCTCAGGCCACAGGGTGCCAAGGCTGGAAGGCACGTTGGCCAGTGGGTCCTGTGGTTGGTGCTCATGATAGTGGAGATTCCAGTGTTAGCACAGCCCAGATGTTCCTACTGCAGGAAGCCTGTCGGGAACCTGTAGTATCCCAGAGTTACCTGATTGGAGCCCATGTATTCTTATGTCCTTCACTTCCTTCCCATGAAACATACTTCTAGAAACCGTGATCTGGCCCAGTATGCTCATTTTAGACATCAGGAGAGACTTGAGCCCAGAGCGGGGGACTTGATTAGGATCACAGTGAATGAGGATCCTGATTCTGAGTCCTGCATCACTGTCTCTGGGACTAACCTGGGGGTACTGGTTCCCTAGGGTGGAGAGTGGGGTGGGAGTATGTCTGACCTGACTCCCTCTGCCCTAGGGTGTGCTGTGCCGAACTCTGCAAGGCCACGGCCACTGGGTGAATACCATGGCGCTCAGCACTGACTACGCCCTGCGCACAGGCGCCTTTGAGCCAGCTGAGGCCTCAGTGAACGCCCAAGACCTCCAGGGGTCCTGTGAGTGGGCGGGGAGGGCTGCCTGGGAAGGAGCCGCTTCTCTGGCTTAGGGTGCGGGATTCAGACCTGGGCGGGAGTGTTTGCCATTGGCATGGGATTTTCTAATCGGCCTCCTTGTCTCCTCTCCCCTCCGGTACCTGGCCACAGTGCAGGAGTTGAAGGACAGGGCTCAGAGGCGATACAACCTTGTGCGGGTGAGTGTTTGCTGGCCACCAGCATGCCCAGCTCTGTCCTCATCCTCCATGGGTCCCTGCAACGCTGCAGACACTCAGGCCCCTCCTTCCTTTGCTTTTCCAGAAAGTTTGTGATGATCCTAGTTTACACTCCTAAAATCCTAATACATAGGGATCATTTTCATCATTTTGTTTCATTTATTTGCTTATCTATTTATTACATTTTTTTTTTCAAGATCTATTTATTTGAGAGAGGGAGCACTAGCACGAGTGGGGGTGGGAGGGGTGGAGAGGGAGAGAGAGAATCTCAAGCAGTCTTCCTGCTGAACATGGAGCCTGACACAGGGCTCGGTCCCACGACCCCGAGGTCATGACCTGAGCTGAAACCCAAGAGTTGGGCGCTCAACCAACTGAGCCACCCAAGCACCTCTCTTTTTTATTTTATTCAAAGTAACACATTTTATGTGCTCCAGGGAGCTAAGAACACAAAAAGGTAGTGAAAAAGTCTCCCATCTCCCATGTGTTGTCCTTCCATTCCTTCTAGACGCATTCTGTTTCCTTCCAGAGACTTCATACATATACACGCATACAAATCCACATGTAATATCCCTTTTTTGAGACAGAGAGTGGGAGTGGCAGGGTTTGCAAAGAAGAGAGAGAATCTTAAGAAGGCTCCATGCCCAGCATGGAGCCCGTTTTGGGGCTCGATTCTATGATCCTGAGATCATGACCTGAACTTAACCAACTGAGCCATCCAGGCGCCCTAATCCTTCTCTTTTTTTTTTTTTTTTTTTTTTTTTTTAGATTTTATTTATTTATGACAGAGAGAGAGATCACAAGTAGGCAGAGAGGCAGGCAGAGAGAGAGAGGAGGAAGCAGACTCCCTGCCGAGCAGAGAGCCCGATGCAGGGCTCGATCCCAGGACCCTGAGATCCTGACCTGAGCCGAAGGCAGCGGCTTAATCCACTGAGCCACCCAGGCGCCCCATAATCCTTCTCTTTTTTTTTTTTTTTTTTTTATTTGACAGAGAGAGATCACAAGCAGGCAGAGAGGCAGTCAGAGAGAGAGGAGGAAGCAGGCTCCCTGCTGAGCAGAGAGCCCGATGCGGGGCTCGATCCCAGGACCCCGAGATCATGACCTGAGCCGAAGGCAGCGGCTCAACCCACTGAGCCACCCAGGCGCCCCAATCCTTCTCTTTTTTAAACACGCTATTCTGTACCTTGCTTTTTCTCATAATTATGTACAGTGAATAAAAATCATTCCATGTGCATAAAGCTTCCTTTTGAGGGGAGTGACTTGTCAGGGGCCCCAGGTGAGTCGGTAGCTAGCCAGGCCTCACTTCTCCTAGTGCCAGCCTCTGTGCTGGTGTGGGGTCATCAGGGGTGTCTTTGCTGCCGAGGTGGGGCTCTCCTGTCTGAAGCCATGTCCAACACAATGTGCTTTCTGCCTCTCCTAGGGCCAGGGCCCAGAGAGGCTGGTGTCTGGCTCAGACGACTTCACCTTGTTCCTGTGGTTCCCAGCAGAGGACAAGAAGCCCCTTGCACGGATGACGGGACACCAAGCCCTCATCAACCAGGTGCTCTTCTCCCCTGACTCCCGCATTGTCGCCAGCGCCTCCTTCGACAAGTCCATCAAACTGTGGGACAGCAGGACGGGCAAGTGAGTGGGGGCGTGGGGAGGGAGAGGAAGGGCCCTAGTCTTCTGGCAGGAGCTTGGCTCTGCCACGTACTGGCTGTGTGGCCTTGGCAAGCAGTTAGATATTCCGAGCCTCTGTTTCCTCTTTTGTTACATGAAGACCCCTACCTCTCAGCTTCATTACCAGGGTCAAGTGAGATGATATATTTAGAACTGGCAGTAAACGGGCACTGAAATGCTAGCTCCTTTCATATCAAAGGAGAGAAATGACCTTAAGACGGCCAGGCGTGCGGCAGGAGTGCAGGTTTGGGGTGTAGTCATTTCCTGGGCCGCCTCCAAGTGTGGTCCGCACACTGGAAGCAGCAGCATCCGGGAGCTCCATAGTAATGCCGGACCTCGGGCCCCACCCCGACCTTGTGAATCAGAATCACAAGGTCACTAGGTGAGTCTGCTCCCATTAAAGTCTGAGAAGCACTGGTGTAATGAGGCACCATGGTCTTGAGGTGAACTAGATCAGAGGAGAGGCAAAGGCACAGGCAAGAAGAGAAAGGGGGGGCGCCTGGGTGGCTCAGTGGGTTAAGCCGCTGCCTTTGGCTCAGGTCCTGGGATCTCAGGGTCCTGGGATCTCAGGTCCTGGGATCGAGCCCCGCATCGGGCTCTCTGCTCAGCAGGGAGCCTGCTTCCTCCTCTCTCTCTGCCTGCCTCTCTGCCTGCTTGTGATCTCTCTCTGTCAAATAAATGAATAAAAAAAAAAATCTTTAAAAAAAAAAAAAAAAAGAAGAGAAAGGGGATGAGGGAGACCCTTGCTGGGGCCACATGGCAGCCCTTCTTTTTCAAGATAGGAAATGGACTCAGAGAGGACTAATCTTGTCCAAATAGACGTAGCTAATCTGTATTGGTCAGAAAGTTCCATGTGGGCCTGGCCTACTATTATTCCATGCCACCTGCCAGCAGGCAGCTGCGTTAGGGGCTGTTAGACAGAGGGGCTTAGCACGGGGCTCCATTGGATTCTAAGTCAGGCAAAGTTGTGCAGGTACAGAGGCCTGGCAAGAGGCCCCCTAGAAGCAGCTCATTTGGGAAAGTTTTATAAAATCTTTATGCCCTTGGTAATGATTACCCTGGGATAGGGGCTAGGCAGGGAGATTTTGTAAACATTCCCAGGTAATTCTCAATGTGCAACTAAGGTTGAGAACCACTGCCATCGGAATAGGGGCCCCTTCAGACAGGTTCGAAGACCTAATACCCATCTTCCCCCTTTTCCGGGCCCAGGTACCTGGCTTCCCTGCGTGGCCACGTGGCCGCTGTATACCAGATCGCATGGTCAGCCGACAGCCGGCTCCTGGTCAGTGGCAGCAGTGACAGCACACTGAAGGTGTGGGATGTGAAGGCCCAGAAGCTGGCCGCAGACCTGCCAGGCCACGCGGATGAGGTATGGCTGACCCTTGTGAGCAGAAGTGGGGTGGGCGGTGTGGTTGAAGCCTGGCCCTTCTGCCTCCCCACCCTCTTTACTGACCTGCCTCCCACAACCCCCACCTCTGTTTAGGTATATGCTGTTGACTGGAGTCCGGATGGCCAGAGGGTGGCAAGTGGTGGAAAGGACAAATGCCTCCGGATGTGAGTGTGTGCTTGGCTCTCCTGCCCTCAAGTCGGTCACTCTTGACACCTTTCCCTTCTGGTGAATTCCAAGGGCTCTCCAGGGGCCAAAGACCGTGTGTGGCGCCAGGTTCTCTTGGTGGTTAAGAGGGCGGGTGTGGAATTCCAGGGAATATGGGAGACCCTGACGGTGCTCTCCTGGGGGCGAGCCCAGGGGCCCTCCAGCAGGAGGCAGTAGTTCTCACTTCCAATCCTGGCTCTGGCTTTCACTGTGCAGTCTTGAAGAGTGTGCAGTTCACCTGCCTCATGGGAGTTACCAAGCTTCAGCAGACGGGGCGATCAAAGATAGGAGGTGAATGCCCTTGGGAAGCTGAAGCGTGTGTACTTGTAAAGAACCATCATTGTTTGCCATTAGATGACCCTCGTGGACATGTGAGCAGCCAGGCCCTGGGATGAGGCCTTGGCCGGGGCAGGCAGTGGGTACCTCTCCTGACTTTGGGTAGCTGGAGCAGAGATGATAGCCAGGCTTTTGATGACTGAGTGAACCACAGGCTCTCCCCTGTCATGGGCTCCTGGGATTATCTGGCAGCCTCCCTTCCCAAGATGAGATCTCCATGCTCTTCCCTTCCCTCCTCCCACAGATGGAGAAGATGAAAAATCCCAAGTTCTCAGGGACTCCTGCCTGCACTTGCCTCTGCCAGCTGCCTGCCCCAACACAGACCAAAGGTCAAGGTGGTGACTCTGCTAACGAGCATGGCCTGCTGTCCTTGGACAGCCCCCAGTGGGGTCCCTCCCCAGAGCCGGAGAGCGGAGGTCCCGGGGGACTACCAGGGAGCTCAGCCCTTGGCCATCCCGTCGCTGGTGGTGGGGGCCAGGCTATGGAGCCCTGCTGCCGCCCCTTCTCCTTTCCTAAATGTTCTTTCTGTTCAGTGTCAGACCCGAGATTCTGTGACCAAATAAATCGCTTCTATTTTGTGTACTCAGGTTGTGGTTCCTTGTCCTAGAATCCCAAGGCTCACCAGAGGACTCTGCTACGTTAGTTTGCCTAACCCCTCCCTCTGGGCTGCACCGAAACACTACTAATGGGGAAGTTGCTTCTCTTTTCTCTTCTCTCTCCTGTGCCTATGAGGGAGAGGCCAGTTGAGGCGGGGAGACTGGCTGAAGCCGCAGGATGGTGGCCAGAGTAAAACTGAGCCCACGCTGTCTGATAATGGTAGATGCCAGCCACGTGCAGCTGTCTCCGTTCCCCAGAGTCCCAGGTGGCTAGGAATGCAGTCCTGCAACGCTAGCATACAGCTGCTGGACAGCAGAGATCAGAGCACCTTCATCACCACGGGGTGATGTGCTCTCCTCCGCCCCCTCCCACACAGCACTCTTCTCGAGGTCCCACTGTGCAGCGAGCCCTGTGCTGGGCGCTCGGAGTACAGAGCAGAAGGTGACAGCTGACCCGGCGGTCTCAGAGCATGCAGTGGGGAGCGCTGCAGCAGCAGTGGGTGTGGCAGGAGAGGGGACCATGATTCTTTGGCCCAGGAGGGCTTTCACGGAATGGAGGGAATCCCACCGGATGTCCTCAGACTCGACCAGAACCTTGCCTTGCAAGCATCCTGCCTCCATTTTCTCCTGTTTTGATGCTCAGGCAATCTGCTCAGGGTGAATTTCAAAATGACCTTGTACAGACTACTCAGGGCCATGGCCATGGTGTTTCTAACCCCTTCTCCCTCCCCCCACCATGCTCTCAGGTCTGGCTGTGCTTCTCAGTCTCCACCTGGCATGGAGGTCTCCACACTGAGGCTGCACAAAGGGCAAAGGGGGGTGCCGACTGCCGAGTTCCTACCCTGCATGGGCCCTTGCTCTGCGGTGCGCTCATGGGAGCCTCGCGGCAACCCTGCTGTTGTGCTTGTAGGGTTCTCGCATCCCTGAGACAGCCTGGGGAACTTAAATGGTTTGTCCATGCCCTCACATCCAGGAAGAACCAGGAGGAAATCAGATTGCACCCCCAAACTGTGCACTTTGCCCCCGTCCTTTCCGAGCCCGGGTCTGGTGTGGACAAGCTATAGGCTGCCACCACCTCTGTCCAGCATGGCCGTTTGTCCTGGTCTTTGAGTAACATCTCTTCTCGCACAGGGCAAGGGGTGGTGTTGGCAGAGCCAAACAGTAGGTGGGGATAGGATCCCACTGCCCGGCCACCTTTGTGTTCCGTGTCCCCTAATCCCGAGCTGGACTTCCAGTCCCGGCAGAAGCCAGGAGGGTGGACGGCAGCCAGCCCTACTGTTGGCATGAAGCAGAACTCAGGGTGCTGGGTGGCCTGCAGTGCTTTAATGAGGGATCTGGACCCAGTCCAAATCTGGGGAGGGGGATGCCTAGTGGATATGGGCAGTGGGTGACCTGACCTGGCCTCTGGCGTCTCCAGGCCAGTGGAGCTCCTGTCTAGCCTTGGCCCCAACCCAGGGGTGGAGTTTGGGGACCATGGCCACCAAGCTCCAGGCGGGCTGGTCAGCAGTTCCCTGGTATGGTGCTGGTGGTCCCATTTCACGATTCTGGTTCCTGAGAGCCCTGGGCTGAAGCTGAAGGTAGGCGAGGGGCTTCCTGGGGCCCCCTTAGTAGGGAAAGAGGTATTCCAGATCTTCGAGCTTCCGCATGTCCTCCAGCCCAAGGGACACGGTTTTCCTCTGGGGTTCCTTGCGCTGCACGGTGATCTGGATTGGGTTGTTCTCGGGGAAGCTGTTCAAGTCAGTGGCCACGGTTGCAAACTAGAATAAAACAAAACCCCTCAAGATTCCTTCCCAGACCTGACCCTGGCTCAGCTCTTTGTTAGCCAAATGGGGTCTTGGAGAGCCTTACCACCTGCTCATGGATCCCTAAAAGGGTGTGAACCTGTGCCTTCCCTATTGTGTGAGGTTTCCAGCCCCAGGGCTGGAAGCCCCCACCCCAACACCCCTGCTCACCTCCTTTCCCTTCTTTGTCCCCCTTTCACCTCTGCCCTATGTTTCCCTCAATGTCCTTCACTCCCCGGCCTGCTCTCAAGTTTTGGTACTGAGTTGAAGAATCCCAAAGCTAACAGGTGGAAGCTAAACATTAGAGAGAGGCTGGTGAATAGATTAGTTTGCATTCCCCAGGGGGCCCCAGAGGGGCTTAGTCCTTCCACCTCCTGGCAGAAAGCAGCCTGGAATTCATGCTCATTCTTCCAGGCAGAAAGACAGCCAGCAGGAAGATGAGCCGTGGGGTCATCAGGGCATCCCCAGCCTCCCAAACCCCTGGCTCAGACCTCTCTCCCCGCCTCCCCCCCCCCACCCCGCCCCGGGCTCTCTTCTCCCAGGGCTCACTTTGTAGGGCTTGCACCACTTCCCCACCCCGGCTGTGTTGGCGGCGCGGACAGTGAGGCAGTAAGTCGTGTTAGGCTTCAGCTCCATTAGCTTGACGGTGGTGCCCAAGATCTTGTTGAAGATCCACGGGCGATTCTTGGCCTTGGGTGGCTCATTGTCGTGTGTCCTGGCCACCTCCTGCAACAGGACCTGGTAGAAACTGACCTGCTGCTTGCCCAGGGCATAGGTCCAGGAAATCTAGAGGAAGAGAGCCCCCCCCCCAGGCTTCTCATCAGGCCTGCTCCAGGCTGTCCTCTCCTCCCTCCTACCCCCTCAGCCATGGGTCTGAGTGCCCCACTCCCATCCACTGCCCCTCACAGGGCTGACGCAGGGCCGATGGAAGGTGTAAGGGACTCCACCGCCCTGCAGCATAAGTGACTCCCTGGGCACCCCCACCCACCTCAGAGTGTATCCCCATCACATATTTCTTCTAGACTAGTTGAGAGGACCCTTAAAGTTCATCTTGTCTACCTTGCTCATTGCAAATGAGGTTACAAGCTCAGAGAGGACAAGTGGCTGGCCTGGGGTCACACAGAATGCCAGATCCAAAGTTCAAATGGGTAGCTCCAGAGGCCACATACTTCGGGCTACGACGGTGGTTGCCGAGCCTGGCTAAGAGCTCAGGGAGTTTCTGTAACACTGCAGATTCCTGGCCCTGCTGTCTCCTGTCTGGTCTCCCATTCCCAGTTTCCCCTTCATCTAGGCCAGTGGGTCTCAAACTTGGGTGTGCATCAGGATATGCTAGAGGACTCAGTGAAACAGATCACAGGCCCCCACAGTTTCTGATTTGATAGGCCCACGGGGGAGGTGGAGGGGATGAGAATTTAAATTGCTAACATGTTGCGGTGTGATGCTAACGCTGTTGGTGGTCTGAGAACGACACTTTGAGAGACACTGCTCATTGGGGACTTCCAGATCTATCTTCCTAAAACACAGCTCAGTGGGGCACCTGGGTGGCTCAGTGGGTTAAAGCCTCTGCCTTCGTCTCAGGTCATGATCCCAGGGTTCTGGGATCGAGCCCCCCATTGGGCTCTCTGCTCAGCAGGGAGCCTGCTTCCCCCCCTCTCTCTCTGCCTGCCTCTGCCTACTTGTGATCTCTGTCAAATGAATAAATAAAATCTTTAAAAAATAAAAATAAAAAAATAAAAATAAAATACAGCTCAAATTCCATCCACAGCCAGATACAAAGCTTTGCAAAAGCTGTTTTCTACCACTTACAGAAAAGTCTATAGTAGCCTAACAGTGCAGGACCTCTGAAGAAATGACTCTGGACTAATTTCCCCTCTGTTCGCTGTCCTGGCCTCTAGAACAGTGCTATTCCGCATGGGGCCCACGGTCCATCAGCACCATCTGGGAGTTTGTTAGTGGTGCAGATTTGCAGGTCCCCAGGCAGACCTACTGAGTCAGAATATCCAGGGAGGAGCCCTGGGAACCTCTTTTTTTTTTTTTTTTAAAGATTTTATTTATTTATTTGACAGAGAGATCACAAGCAGGCAGAGAGGCAGGCAGAGAGAGGAGGAAGCAGGCTCCCCGCTGAGCAGAAAGCCCGATGCGGGGCTCGATCCCAGGACTCTGAGATCATGACCCGAGCCGAAGGCAGCGGCCCAACCCACTGAGCCACCCAGGCGCCCCTGGGAACCTCATTTTTAACACGATGATTGGATCTGCAGCTACTGAATATCGTGAGAAGCCCCGGATTGAGACCTGAATGTTTGCTCCCACATTTTCACACCTGTGAGGCGTTGCTCGCGTCAGCCCATCCACGGAACACCATTCTCCCATCCCTGGACATTCACATCCTACCTCTGTGTCCCAGCTCAAATGTTACCAAAGCCACCAAGCGTATTCCTGCACCCGGAAATAATGTTTCTTTCCCTCTCAATTCCTGGTGACACTTGATCTGAGCTCTTCCTACAGCACTGTGCCCATTTGTGGCTAGCACTGGAGGTCCTTAAAAACACAGCTTCGCTCCGCAGGCAGTGGGCGTCCTCATACACCCTGTGGAGCTCAGCTCAGTGCCTAGCACATGGGGGCGGCTGGGGAGCCTGCGCCGAACGCACCGAGGGGGAAACATACCACGGCTGTGGAATCGCTGACAGTGTGTTCACAGATGAAGGGGGCCTCTGGCACGTCCATGACTATAGAGGACTCTGAGGGGGTCGAGGAGGTGTCCGTGTCCAGCTCAGGGTTGTCAAGGTCCAGCAGGCCCCCAGGGGCGATTTGGGATTTTGACTGGTGGGGGCAGAGGGCCAGGTCCCTATTTTCTAACTCCTTGGCCACCGAGGAGAAGCTGAGTTTGTTCAGCTCGCCCTCCAGCATCCCTGCGAAGAAGCTGCTGTTGGGCTGGGTCACAGCCAGTTTGATGGGATTCAGCAAGGTGGATGAGATGGGGGAGATGCTGGTGTCGTCAGAGCTGCATTCAGAGTCCTCCACTGGCATCGACTTCCTGAGTGGAAGGAGGACAGTTGAGCTTGCAGGAGGCCGCCGCCGCCCCGGCCCGCAAAGCCGATAAGCTCCCCGAGGGCCCTTCTTGTGCCCCGCTAGTCAAAATCCTCAGCTGCTTCTGAACCACTCAGAACATCCTTAGCACTCTGTAGCAAGGCATCAACCACCCCAGGGCACTTACTGAAAAAATCCAGATTCCCGGTCCCTGCCCCACTTTGGGATGGGACTAGGGAAGCTGCTAACGTATCTTTATAAAGGTCTTCAGACAAATTCTGAGCCCTGTATTCGGAGAACCATAATTTGAGAAATGGTGCTCAACCCTTAAGTCCTCCTTCCAAAGTGGGGTGTACATACCCCTGGGGAAGTTCCAAGCCAGTCTAAGGGGAGTATGGAAAATATCTGAAAGTATCTAAAAGAAAAATAATTAAACTTTACTTGTATTTACTTCTACTGTTTAAGAGTAATTACTAATTTATTTACTTAGGGGACGCCTGGGTGGCTCAGTCGGTTGAGCGGCTGCCTTTAGCTGGGGTCATGATCCCTGTGTCCTGGGATCGGGTCCCACATCGGGCTCCCTGCACAGCGGGGAGCCTGCTTCCCCCTCTGCCTCTCTGCCTGCCATTCTGCCTGCCTGTGTGCTCTCTCTGACAAATAAATAAAAATAAAATCTTTATTTACTTAGATTTTTTTTTTAAAGATTTTATTTATTTGACAGAGATCACAAGTAGGCAGAGAGGCAGGCAGAGGGAGAGAAGCAGGCTCCTTGCTGAGCAGAGAGCCCGATTCAGAGCTCGATCCCAGGACCTGAGCCCAAGGCACAGGCTTAACCCACTGAGCCACCCAGGCGCCCCCATGAGAAATGGTGACATTTAACAATATTAATATGTAACATATAAAATTAATAATAGTACACGTAAGATTTACACATATTGGGGTAAACACTCACAAACTTTTCCTTCCATCCAAATTTTGTTAAATTATGAAATATTTTACACATATACAAGATAATCAAGAATAATATATTAGCAGATATAATATACTATACAGTATATATAACTATACAGTATAATACAGTATAATAACTATACAGCATAATAACTATAATACACTATACAGTGTACAGTATGCTATACAGTATACAGTATAATATACAGTATACATATATACCATACAGTGTACAGTATAACTATACTATACAGTATAACAGTATAACTATATATAGTATGATATATACAGTATAACATACACTATACAGTACGATATATACAGTTTACAGTATATACACTATACAGTATAACTATACAGCATACAGTATAACTATACAGTATAATATACTATATAGTATACAGTATAATAACTGTATACAGTATAACTATACATTATATAGTATAATAACTATACAGCATAATATACATTATACAGTATAATATAGAGTATATACACTATACAGTATAATAACTATGCACTATACAGTATACTATACAGTATACAGTATACACTATACAGTATAATATAATATACTATACAGTATAATATACTATACAGTATAATAACTATAATTAATTATACTATATTGTTGGGTGCCTGGGTGGCTCAGTTGGTTAAATGTCTGCCTTTGACTCAGGTCATGATCCCAGGGTCCTGGGATCGAGTCCCACATTGGGCTCCCTGCTCAGTGGAGAGCCTGCTTCTCCCTCTTCCTCTACCTGCCACCCCGCCTGGTTGTGCTTGCTCTCTCTCTTGTCAAACAAATAAATGAAATCTTCAAAAAATAATAATACTTTATTATGTATTTGAAACTTGCTAAAAGAGCGGATCTTAAAAGTTCTTATCACAAGAGGCAAATCTGTCACCATGAGTGGTGACAGATGGAAATGGAACTTATTGGGGCAATCATTTCACCACACACACACACACACACACACACATGCACACATCAAATCATGTTATACACCTTCCATGGATACAACGTTATGTGCCAACTGCATCTCAATAAAACTGGAAAAAATGAATATATGATAAAGTGAGAAAATAAAGAATGAGATATTAAGCTTCCACTTAGCAACCATCCAATTTCAGAAGTAGACCTCACCAGCATAGCTAAAGCCCGCAGGACACTTCTGTCCCCCACCTGACCATACCCTCCCAACTCCACGGTAACCAGTACAGCACATTTCAGGTTTTGTGTTTATTATTATACATGTGTCTCCATAGGTTTGTGAGCGATGTCTGCTATCCTTCAGCAACATCGACTTATTTTGCGTATTTTAAAACTTCATATAAATAAATGGTATCACTCATTGACCAGCAGCTTGCTTTTTTTTTACTCCATTGATTTTTAAAATTTTATTTATTTTTTAAAAAGATTTTATATTTAAGTAATCTCTGCACCCAGCATGGGGCTTGAATCCACAACCCCGAGACCAAGAGGCACATACTCCAGCGACTGAACCAGCCAGGCACTCCAACATTGTTTGTACTGACACATGTAGCTTTGGTTCAGTCATTGTAACTTCTGTACATTTTCATTACATGGATATTTGTATTTTTACCAATTCTTGGCTATTACAATGAAAAACCTTGTATGTGTTTCCTTATTTTTTTTATTTTATTATTTATTTATTTACTGATAAAGTACAGAATCCAAAATGTTTGGCTTTCAAATCTTTTTTTTTTACCTTGACCCAAAGTAAATACATATTACCTACTATACTGAACGTGCACATAAAACTAAACCACGGGGCACGTGGGTGGCTCAGTCAGTTAAGCGGCCAACTCAAGCCCTTCTCCCCACCCCTGCCCTCTGGTCTTAGAAAGGAGGAAAGGACCAGACTTTTGTCTTACGATAAACTGATGGTATCTTCCTGCAAGAAGTTAACCAAACTGCCCCTTGCGGAAAGTGGGAGGCCTTTGGTAGTGACGGTCCTGTTCATAGACTTGGGGTTTGGAAAGGGCTTCGACAGTTGATCGAGTGCATTCAGAACGTTGAGGGTTTCCTTCTTCAGCATGGCCTCTTCCCCATCTCCCACTCTACATAGCGTCTCTGATGCCATTTTGTTTGTTTGGGACCACAGCCGTCACTACACAGCTGACAGGAAGTAGAGAGAAACTGGGGGCAGTGGACCCACCCTTAGAGGGTGCAATGAGCTGACTTCATAATCATCACTGAGTGTAACAATTAGGGGCCCGCCTCCCCCTTGATCTGAAGCTGCTGCTGCCCAGAGCCAATGGCAGGAGTGGGGTATAAGGCACAGACTACAGCACCCCTTGGGCCCCTTCCCGTTCTGATGCTCTGTGGTTAACAGCAGCCCTGCCTCTCTCTGAAGATCTCAAAATGCTTACCACCCGTGCCCCTGGGAGCTGCTCGGGGAAGGAGGAGCAGGGTGGTGAGAGAAGGCTCCTGGGTGTGGTGGGAGGCGGCAGGGGCCCTGGGAAACAAGCGGGACTGAAATGGGTCTCTGGGAGTGGAGGACTTTGTAGGATACTGAGGCTCTATATCCCGAAATCCTAGGCAGCAAACCCCCACTGTGTCCTAGGCAAAGGGAAAGTCCAGATGGCTCATGGGGTTCACAGACGACATACAGCCAGGTTTTACTGCTAGAACTCAAAATGTGCCACATCCTTACCCCAGGTGTTTTCATGTGTTGAGTGACAACAGTGGGTGCCGCAGAGGAACACAAATATGGGCCAGACATTTTTTTGTGTGCAAGAAAACCACCGTACTGTAGGAAAACCTACATACAACTTCGGGGCGTTCAGATGTGCATTTGTCCACTCTAAGTCCGGCTCTGCACCGACAGGTTGTGTAAGCTCTGGCAAGTGACGTCACCTGGTGGAGCCTCAGTTTCTGCCTCTGTGAAATGGGGACAAACCAGCACCGGCCTCGCTGGATCGTGAGGAGGTAACCCTGCAAAGTTGTGTTATGTCCTACAGAGGACGTGGCAAAACAAAGGACATCTAAAAATGCCAAATCAGGGGCGCCTGGGTGGCTCAGTGGGTTAAGCCGCTGCCTTCGGCTCAGGTCATGATCTCAGGGTCCTGGGATCGAGTCCCACGTCGGGCTCTCTGCTCAGCAGGAAGCCTGCTTCCCTCTCTCTCTCTGCCTGCCTCTCCGTCTACTTGTGATCTCTCTCTGTCAAATAAATAAATAAAATCTTAAAAAAAATTAAAAAATGCCAAATCATATTTTTTATGTTCCAAATCAACAGGGCTTTTGTTGTTGCCAATCACCCAAAAAATAATGTTGTTTCTTTCCTTCGAAAACAGAGACGCAGATACCCTCTCTGCGCTCTGCTGCTTCTTAGCACCTGCCATCCAATCTGTAATTACCCGGTATCTTTGATTCCTCTTCTCTATCCTCGTCCCTAACAGGTAGGTGCCGCAGCGCACAGATGTTCCTTCTGGTCGACCTCCGCCGCCCAGCGTTTAGAACAGAAGCGTACGCCGAGAGGCGCGCAACACGGTCTCGGCGCGCGCCCGGGGAGGCAGGGGGAGGCGGCTGCGGGCGCCGGGTGCCGGGCGAGGCGGGCCGGGAGCTGGGCGTTAGGGGACGCCGGCTCGAAAGGGCTGGGGAGGTGGCGTGGCTCGGGCCTGCGCGCGGCTCCGCCCCAGCCGCCCTGTCGCCACGCGGCCAGCAGATGGCGCTGCAGGCCAGTCCTTGGCGCCCGGAAGGCGGAAGCGCGGCGGGACGGATGCGCAGAGAACCGGCGGGAGCCGCCCTCTCCGCACCGCCCCCCGCGGCAGCTCGGGAAAGAGGCACCACGGGGCGTGAGGAGAGAGCCCAGCGGATGCCCCTGGGACAAGCATCCCCGAGCGCGGTGCCCCCGGGGCCCCATGGGCGTGCTCAGGGCCGGGCTGTGCCCGGGCCTCACCCAGGACACGGTCGGGCAACTGAGGACCCGCGGGATCAGGACAGGTGACCGCGTGCGCGCCACCCAGCTGGGCCCCGCGCGGCCGGGGCGTGTCCCGCACCGGCTGACCCGGGAGGGGCCGTCCCCTCAGCGCTCTGTCCCGCACCTCTCGGGAGAGGCGGGAAGGCGGGAGGAGGACCATCCGAGCCCCCCGGGGAGGGCAGAAGCCCTACGCAGGTGCTGGGCGCCTCGCCAGGACCCCACGTCTCTGTGCTTTTACCGAGACCGCCTGGGACGTCCTGTCCCGAGGTAGAACCGTCACTCCGCTTTAGGTACCCGAAAACCAAGTGTGGAAAGACCGGGCCTCCCTACCTACCGGTCAGCCGCTTGGGTCTTGTTTTCAGTGGTGGACCTGGTTTCCGCAGACCTAGAGGACGTAGCCCAGAAATGTGCCTTGTCTTACAAGGTGAGCTGCCCATCTCCACGCTCCAAAGCTGGGTGAGTCCAGATGCTCACCCCCGAGCCAAAGGAGCCAAGGGTTCCCCTAGGTTGATAAGTAGGGTGGGGGAGCATATGAGACCCTGGGATGCTCCCTCCTCTGGCCGGCCATTGCTGAGAAGCGTCCCCGACCCCACCCTGAGTTGCCCCTGCCCCTTCCGCAGGCCCTGGTTGCCCTGAGAAGGGTGTTGCTGGCCCAATTCTCAGCCTTCCCCTGCAATGGCGCTGATCTGTACGAGGAACTGAAGACTTCCACTGCCATCCTGTCCACTGGCATCCAAAGGTTTGTATGTGTACTTGGAGAGGAAGGTGAGAGGCTGGAGGACAGGACTGCCTCCACTGTGGCCCCTTATGCCTGAATCTAGAGAGAGCAGGGTTTTTCAAGCAGTGGTGGGGGCAGCATGGACCAATGGTCAGGACTTCTGAGTTCTCTTACCCTATAACAGCGTTTCTCGACTTCACACTCCTCTAACATTTTGAGATTTGTAATTACTTGGTTGGGGTGGGGGTAAGAGGGGTCTGTCCTGTGCATTATAGGGTTTATGGCCACATCCCTGGCCTGTGTTGACTAAGACACCAGTTGTACCTGTCTTCTCCCCATGATGGGTCAACTAAAAACATCTTCAGATGTTGCAGATGAACCCAAGCAAAGTTGCTTCTGATGGAGAACCACTATTCTATAACACAAGATGTCAGTATTTCATTATTATTCAAGACATCAGAACAACTCTGGTCTGGCCCTGCCTCCCACTTCACTTAAGGACAGGGCAGGAGAACGTGGCAGGACTGATAACACACCGAGTGCCTCCTGGGTACCGGCCATGGACATTAAGTTATATAATCTCCTCAGTGACCCTGCACGTTAGTAATTATTAACCAAACTTGAGTTTAGCCCAAGAGGTTGGAGGGGCGAGGAGTGCGGGGGCAGGAGCAGCCCTGGGATACTCGATCAGAACTGGGAGCATTCCCCACACTCAGCAGTAAGAGGGGCCAAGAGTTTTCATGGGGGAGGACTTCGATTCTGCTGTGTTGTTGGGAGAGGGAAAGCATTGGAAGACAACAGCCAGTTTCCCGCCAAGGGAGTCTGACCTCTTTCCCAGCCTGTGTGTGCGGAAGTTGATGAGGAACTCTGCCACCAGCAAGGTCTCTGGATTGGTTTGGCCCTTGCTGTTCCCCTGACACGTTCTCCTGGAAAGGTTCACGCAGCATGGGGCTTGCTTCTCCCGGGTGGGGGGCCGGGTCTTACCCCATCAAGCACACCCTTTGTCTACTAGGTGCCAGATATGTGCACATGATGGGTGTACAAGTCTGGCACAGTTCCTGAGCTTCATGAGCGTGGGGTCTAGCGGGTAGATAGAAGAGCAGGTGAGGGGCACCTGGGTGGCTCAGTAGGTTAAGCCTCTGCCTTCGGCTCAGGTCATGGTCCCAGGGTCCTGGGATGGAGCCCCGCATGGGGCTCTCTGCTTGGCAGGGAGCCTGCTTCCCCCTCTCTCTCTGCCTGCCTCTCTGCCTACTTGTGATCTCTCTTTCTGTCATGTAAGTAAATAAAATCTTAAAAAAAAAAAAAAAGAGCAGGTGAGCAGGAGAGGGGTGGAAGCGTGTGTGGTGGCAGCAGAAGGAGGGACTGATAGACCGGAAGCAGATCTGTCCTGGGGGCTTGGCGAGCTTATGAAAACCAACATAGGCAGAGGAAGCATTTAAGGAGCAGTCCAGGGGTAAGGGGGCAGGATTGCGGCCATAGTGGGTCAATGCAAGGGAAATCAGAGTGGTTCCAGAAAGCTCTGTGGGGGAGGCAGGCCCTCTCCGAGCGCCTACAGAGAACCTGGCCCTGAGCTCGCGCTTTGCAGCACATGATTTCATTTTTTTTCTCCACCACCACCAATGAGCGAGTGACAGTCAAACTCAGCCATTGGAGAGATGAGGAAACTGAGGCTTAGGTTAAGTGCTTGCTTAAGTTCTCTTGGCTAATAAGTGGGAGGCCAGGTGCTTGGGGTTATATCTGTCACGCTCCTGACTCTGCCTTGCCTGCCCTGTTGCCTCTCTCCTAGTGGGAGGCCGGAATGAGCAGGGAGCTGTCGGCACAGGGCAGAGGTGTGCAGGGCGGACTGGACGGGGGAGGCCTGTGGGAGAGGCTGAGGGAGATGGCAGTGCTGGGGCCTGTGAGTCCGATCCAGGGCAGGGAACACGCAGGAGAGGTGTAGAAGAGGTGTGAAATGCCTTACTAGCTGGTGGGATGTAGGTGTGAAGAATCAGATGAGGCGCTAGGTTTCCAGCCCGGCTCTCAGTGTTTCGTGGACACTGGACGGATGTAACTTTTTTGAAAGGTAGGTAGGGAGTTACATAGACATTTCAGAAATAATTCATTCACTCAAAGTAAACGAGCTTTTTCATAGTGGGTCATCTCAGAGCCTGGTGTGCACTGTGAGTCTTTACAAGGACCCTAGAGTGTGAAGTGTACCTTGCAGGAAGTTATATCGACTGGTGGAGAGAAGTGGTTCTGTGAAAGCTGGAGCTATGTCTCGTTCATCTCCGTATCTCCCTCATTTTATTTATTTATTTCTTTAAACGCCTGTCTGCCTTCTTCCTTCCTTCCTTCTTTCCTTCTTCTTTCTTTCTTTTAGATTTTATTTATTTGACACAGAGTGAGTGAGTGAGCACAAGCAGGGAGAGCTGCAGATGGAGGGAAGGGGAGAAGCAGGCTTCCGCACTGAGCAAGGAGCCCGACGTGGGGCTCCATCCCGGGACCCTGGGATCATGACCTGAGGCGAAGGCAGATGCTCAACCAGTTGAGAAACCCAGGTGCTCCTGTATCTCCCTCATTTTAGAGGAAGGCCTTCAGGAAATAGGGAGTATTTAGGCTATGTTGGAATGAATGGCCAAAAAAACCCCTAAAAGCCAATTCCAAAGGATCAGTCCCAGAAATCGGTTGTATTCAAAGCAGGTGGTAAGACCCAGGTGTGGTTTTGCTGCAAAAGGCAGGTGGGGCGGGGGGCGGGAGGGGTTGTCTCTCCACCGAGTTAGAGGTGATCGATAGTGGTCCTCTGGGCAGTAGGAGAAGTGACACAGGAATATAGGTGAGGGGGATTTGGGAATTCCTTCTGCAGCGTCCTCACAGCCAAGAACGAGGTCGATTTTTGTTTGGAGAGTCAACGCCAGTGGGTTAGGCCAGGCTACACATTAGAATCATCTGGGCGGTTAAGAAATATTTATGCCAGGGTGCCTGGGTGGCTCAGTGGCTAGGCCTCTCTCTGCCTTCGGCTCGGATCGTGGTCTCAGGGTCCTGGGATCGGGTCCCATGTCGGGCTCTCTGCTCGGTGGAGAGCCTGCTTCCTCCTCTCTCTCTCTCCTCTCTCTCTGCCTACTTGTGATCTCTGTCGGATAAATAGATAAAATCTTAAAAAAAAAAAATACTTATGCTTGGGTCCCACCCATTCTGACTCTAGGCCAATGGCTCCCAAACTTGTCCACACAATGGAATCACTTGGGGAGGGGTGTCTGCCTGGCTCAGTCAGTAGAGTGTGTGACTCTTGATCTTGGGGCTGTGAGTTCAAGCCCCATGCTGGGTGTAGAGATTACTTAAAAATAAAATCTTAGGGGCACTTGGGTGGCTCAGTTGGTTAAGCATCTGCCTTCACCTCAGGTAACAATCCTGGGGTCCTGGGATCGAGTCCTGAGTCAGGCTTCCTCCTCTGTGGGAAGTCTGCCCCCCCGACAAATAAATAAAATCTTAAAATAAAATAAAATCTTAAAAAAAAAGAATCACTTGGGGAATCTTTAAACATTCTCAAAGGTCATGCCTCTTACAGACCAATTAAATCACATTCTCTGGGGATGGGACACAGGGATCAATATTGTTTGAAGTTCCCAGTGATTCCAATGTGCAGACAGGTTTGGGAACCGCTAATACAAGCTTCTTTTTCAAAACTGCTCTCCTGATTTTAATATGCAGGCAGGATCGAGAATCACTAGTCTAGCCTAGTGGTTTTCAAATGTGGAAACGCATCCATACCACCTAGAGGCCTTGTTGAAACTCCTACATTCTCCAGTTTCTGAGCGGGGGTGGAGGGGGGCGAGAGGTGAGTGAGAGTTTGCATTTCATGCCAGTTCCTAGTGCTGCTGCTGTTGGTCTGGGGAACCACACCAGGAGAACCTCTGCTGTGCTGGAGCTAGGGATTGTCTGATCCCAAGGGGAGAAGCCACAGGCCTGGAGTGGTGACAGGAACGATTTGTCTGGCAGGGACCTGTGCTTACAATCATGGGGTCCTTGGAATTGGAATCAATTCCTGAGGTGCTGCTTGGCATGCACAGAAGGGTCATGGGAGGTCATCAAGAACCGTTTAGGGTACTAGACCCCATGAAGCTGTTTGCAGGGCTGGAGAAGGGATACGTGAGGCCAGGATGCAGAGCTGTTGGTAATGGGGTGTGGTTTAGGGGAAGCCGCTTCAGCCCACATTTGGGTGGGGAGTGCGGTGTGGTTAGTGGCCCGTTTCTTTTGCGATGGTTCGAGGACAGAACATGGATTTGGAATTGGCTGTGTCTTGACTTTACCCGAAGGCTTCCACGGCCAGAATGTCGACAATATAGGAACCAAATAACTAAATACTACTGTTCTACCACTTGTTTCTTTAGGAACATTTATTGTGTCTCCCCTGTGTTTCTAGCATTGGGCCAATGTCCTTGCCCCTGGGTGCTCTGGGCCAAATGGGAAGAGAGACAAAAACAAGCACATAGAAAATAATCACCAACCCCCAGAACGGAGTGAATTCAGCACGGCCGCAGGATACAAGATCGGCACATAAAAATCAATTGCGTTTCTATATACTCAAAACAAACCTGTGGAAATGGAAATTAAAACATAATACCATTTACAGTTGCTCCGAAGAAAATGAAATACTTAGACCTAAATCTAACAGAGCAGGTATAGGAGCTGTGTGCTGAAAATTAAAACTTGCTGATGAAAGAAATCAAAGACGACCCAAATAAATGGAGAGACAAACTGTATTCATGGATTGAAAGACTCAGCATAGTAAAGATGTCAATTCTCCCCAAATTGCCCTATAAACGTAATGTAGTACCTACCAAAGTCTCAGCAGACTTTTTTTTTTTTTTTTTTTTTTTTGGTGAAAATAAGATTTATCCTAATAATTACATGGAAAAAAAGCCAATGACCTTGAATTGCTAAAACATTTTTGAAAAAGAATAAAGTTGGAGGACTCAGTCTGCCAAACATTCTTACTATAAAGAAGTAATCAAGATAGATATGGTATCGGCCAAGTGAAAGAGAAATCAGCGGAGTCACATAAAGAACCTAGCAATACACCTACAAATACGTCCAACTGAATTTTTTTTAAGATCTTAAGTAATCTTAAAAAGAAAAAAAAAGATCTTAATCTTTATACCTAATGGGGGGCTCAAACTCACAACCCTGAGATCAAGTTACATGCTCCTCAAGCTGAGCCAGGCAGGCACCCTAAAACTGTCAAGCTTTTAGAATAAAAGGAAGAAAATCTTTGAGAACTAGGGCTAAGTGAAGGGTTCTTAGACTTGACACCAAAAGTGTCATTAATAAAGATAAAATTTTTAATCAAAAAACAAAACTAAGGATGAATTCAGAATTAAAACTTTTGCTCTGCAAAAGAGAAAAAGACAAGCTGTAGAGTGGGGAAAATATTTGCAAGCCACAAAGGACTTCCATCTAGAATATAGAATTCTTAAGGGGCACCTGGGTGTCTCAGTTGATTAAGCATCTGCCTTCGGCTCAGGTCATGATCCCAGGGTCCTGGGGATCGAGCCCCACGTTGGGCTCCCTGCTCAGTACAGAACGTGCTTATCCCTCTCCCACTTCCCTTGCTCGTGTTCCCTCTCTCGCTGTCTCTCTGTCAGATAAATAAGTAAAATCTCATGGGGTGCCTGGGTGGCTCAGTCATTAAATGTCTTCCTTCTGCTCAGGTCATGATGGGATCGAGCCCTGCATCAGGCTCCCCATTCATCGGGAATCCTGCTGCTGCTTCTCCCACTCCCCCCTGCTTGTGTTCCTGCTCTCTCTATGTCTCTCTCTGTCAAATAAATAAATAAAATCTTTATAAATAAATAAAATCTCAAAAATAAAGTGAATAAATAAAATCTTTTTTTAAAAAGCATGAGATAGGGGCACCTGGGTGGCTCAATGGGTTAAGCCTCTGCCTTCGGCTCAGGTCATGGTCTTAGGGTCCTGGGATCAAGTCCCTCATCGGGCTCTCTGCCTCAGCAGGGGGTCTGCTTCCCTCTCTCTCTCTGCCTGCCTCTCTGCCTACTTGTGATCTGTCTTTCTGTCAAATAAATAAATAAAATCTTTAAAAAAAAAACCATGAGATATATAACTACACACCTATCAGAATAGCCACACCAAAAAATGGTGACAAGACCAAATGGTGGTAAGGATGTGGAGAAACTGGATTACTCATTCATTGCTAGTGGGATAGTAATGTGGCATAGCCACTCAGGGAAGTAGTTCATAGTTTCTTATAAAATTAACATGTGCTGCAGCCATAAAAAAAAATGGAATCTTGCCATTTGCAATGATGTGGATGGAACTGGAGGATGTTATGCTAAGAGAAATAAGTCAATCGGAAAGACAATTATATGATCTCACTGATATGTGGAATTTAAGAAACAAGGCAGAGGATCATAGGGGAGGAGAGGAAGAAATAAGACAAGATGAAACCAGACAGGGAGACAAACCATAAGAGACTCTTAATCATAGGAAACTAACCGAGGGTTGCTGGAGGATGGGGGGGGTAATGGGGTAACAGGGTGATCGACATCGGGGAGGGTATGTGTTGTAATGAGCACTGGGTATTATATACAACTGATGAATCACAGACCTGTACGGCTGAGACAAGTATTACATTATATGTTAATTAATTGAATTTAAATTTAAAAAAAGAAATGAAAATTAACATGTGCTTACTGTACAACCCAACAGTTGTGTTTTTTTTGTTTTTTTAATTTTTAGAGATGGGGAGAGGCGCAGAGGGAAAAGAGAATCTTTTTTTTTTTGTTTTTAAGATTTTATTTATCCATTTGACACAGAGAAAGAGAGACAGCACAAGCCAGGGAACTGGCAGAGGGAGAGGGAGAAGCAGGCTCCCCACAGATCAGGGAGCCCTGTGTGGGGCTAAATCCTAGGGCCCCAAGATCATGACCTGAGCTGAAGGCAGATGCTTAACCGACCTAGCCACCCAGGCACCCAGGGAGAGAGAATCTTAAGCAGACTCCATACCCAATACGGAGCCCTATGCTGGGCTCAGTCTGACAAACCTGAGGTCATGACCTGAACCAAAATCAAGAGTTGGGACACTTAATCGACTGAGCCACCCAGACACCCCCTAAATATTTTATTTTTATGTAATCTCTACACCCAACATGGGGCTCGAACTTCCAGCCCTAAGATCGAGAGTCCCAGGCTCCAGTGACTGAGCCAGCCAGGTGCCCCCTGGCAGTTGTAGTCTTAGACATTTATTTATTTGTTTGTTTGTTTGTTTGTTTATAAAAGATACTTTTTTAAAAAAGATTTTATTTATTTATTTGACAGACAGAGATCACAAGTAGGCAGAGAGGCAGGCAGAGAGAGAGGAAGGGAAGCAGGCTCCCTGCTGAGCAGAGAGCCCGATTTGGAGCTTGATCCCAGGACCCTGAGACCATGACCTGAGCCGAAGGCAGAGGCTTAACCCGCTGAGCCACCCAGGCGCCCCTTAGGCATTTATTCCAGAGAAATAAAAACAGGTTTACACAAAAACCTGTACACAAATGATCACAGCGATTTGATTCACAATTGCCCCAACCTGGAGGCAGCCAAAACAGACTTCTGTGAGTGAATGGTTGAATAAACTTGGTGTGTCTGTACCATGGGCTGCTTCTCAGCAATAAAAAACAACAGCTATGGAAGCAGCAACATGGACAGATCTCAAGGGAATGATGCTGAGCGAAAGAAGCCAGCCACAACGGCTACATGCAGTGTGGTTTTGTGCACGTAACATTCTTGAAATAACATCATGACAGAGGTAGAGAACAGATGGGTGGTTGCCAGGGATTCAGGGTGGGATGGAGGGGTGTAGCTATAGCAGAGTGGGCAGGGGAGACATGTAGTGATGGAAATACTCTGTATCTTGCTTGTGGTCGTTGCGTGAATGTACATGTGTGATAAGATTGCATAGAACTGGGGCGCCTGGGTGGCTTATTCGGTTAAGCCTCTGCCTTTGGCTCAGGTCATGATCTCAGGGTCCTGGGATCGAGTCCCGCTTCCCCCGCCTCTCTGCCTACTTGTAATCTCTCTGTGTCAAATAAATAAATAAGATCTTAAAAAAAAAAAGATTGCTTAGAACCGTATACATACACACATACACGGAACACAGGAAGTCTGGATAAGCTCTGTTGGTTGCACTGTGGTTGGCTTCCATTAAGGAAAGGGAGGGGAAGGGTACATGGGACCTCCCTGTACAATCTTTTTTTTTTTTTTTGGCAACTTCCTATGAATCTATAATTATTTCAAAAAATTTAAAAAATGACAGGGGGTTGGGTGCCTGGGTGGCTCAGTGGGTTAAAGCCTCTGCCTTCGGCTCAGGTCATGATCCCAGGGTCCTGGGATCGAGCCCCACATCGGGCTCTCTGCTCAGCAGGGAGCCTGCTTCCTCCTCTCTCTCTGCCTGCCTCTCTGCCTACTTGTGATCTCTGTCAAATAAATAAAATCTTAAAAAAAAAATGACAGGGGCACCTGGGTGGCTCAGTAGGTTAAGTGTCTGCCTTTGCCCCGGGTCATGATTCCAGGGTCCTGGGATTGAGCCCCACAGTGGGCTCCCTGCTCTTTGGATGTCTGCTTCTCTCCTCGCTCCACTCCCCAATTCCATCTCTCGCTCTTTTTCTCTCTCAAATAAATAAGTAAAGATCTTTAATAAGTAAATATCATAACAAATAAATAATGACAAATTATGGGAAATGCTATCAAGGAAACCCTTAAGGGATTAAGATCCAGAATAGAAGGAGGACCCTTTGCTGGGATGTCAGAGACCTCTGTGGAGAGCGGAGTGATCTTCCGGCTGAGAGCGAATGGATGAGGAGGGGCCCAAGGCAGAGCTTGTACCTGTGCCCTCTTTCCCTAGGGATGTTCAGACCATCTCTGGACAGAACCCAGGCTTGGGAAGCAATGTCTTGCTTTTTCTTCTTGGTTCCTATTCCCCTCTGTTCCCTCCAGTCTGCTGGGTTGATTCTCTTCCTCCTCTTTCACCAGCCTGGACAAACTGCTTGATGCTGGTCTCTACACTGGAGAAGTGACTGAGATTGTAGGAGGCCCAGGTAGTGGCAAAACCCAGGTACGTGGGCAGCCAGCAGCTGGGAGGACGTGGGGACGGGGGAGGTGGGAAGGTGGGTGCATCACTCTGGATCCCTGGGGGAGCTTCTGCCAATGTACTTGTGATTCAGAGAGAAGATAGGTGGTGAGGAGTGGGGCTTGAACTTGAGCTTGGCCCATTCACGTCAGTGGGATCTGGACAGGATTTGGTGGGGGGAATTCCCATTCTGGGCCCTCTTTGGGGGCTCACATTCTCCCAATGCCTCATCTCTTCAGGTGTGTCTTCGTGTAGCTGCAAATGTGGCCTACAGCCTGCAGCAGAATGTTCTGTACATTGATTCCAACGGAGGACTGACAGCCTCCCGTATCCTCCAGCTACTTCAGGCCAGGACCCCAGACGAGGAGGAGCAGGTGAGGGCAGGAGGCTTGAGTACCTTCAAGGTCCGATACAGAAAGACCTCATTATCCCTTATGTTGCCTGAATTTTGGGAATTTGGACAAACAGTCATTTCTGGCTTTGAAACCATGTTCTATTAATTCTTCCTGTATTCTTCCAGTGTCCCATTAGGACATTATCCCAGCATGGATGGTCCCCACACTGATCTTCCAGGTGACCCAGCTCCTTGCACACCGTAATTCAGGGCTGGCAAGCACACAGCATCTGTGTTTCCTTCCCATTTCTTGCATGGCAGACATTCCTAACCAGACCTGCCATACTTTGACCCTGAACTCTGACTTGGCTTTACAGCGCGGCACCCAGAAGGCCACCACCATGAGAACTGGCCCAGGAGACAAAGCCCATCTGCTAGCTTGGACTGGAGTCCTTATGTCTAGGTTTCTCGTTCAGCTTTAAAATCCCTCTTTATCTTGCTTGAGC
The DNA here is from genome assembly GCF_902655055.1 of Lutra lutra. Classification (NCBI taxonomy): domain Eukaryota; kingdom Metazoa; phylum Chordata; class Mammalia; order Carnivora; family Mustelidae; genus Lutra; species Lutra lutra. Next base: position 38,090,672 of record NC_062293.1, read on the forward strand.
CCCTGCTCCCTCTTATCCAAAGCCCCTTCTTCACCTTGCCACGCCCTTAGGCAGGAGCCCTCCAGAGGATCCAGGTAGTGCGTGCATTTGACGTCTTCCAGATGTTGGCCGTGCTGCAGGACTTCCGAGGCGCCGTGTCCCAGCAGGTGAGCCTGTTGTTCTGCCCCTCCCTGCTTCACCTAGCTTGTGGAAGGCTATCTGCCAGGAGGCACGTGGCCTAGGACAGACTGGCAAAGCAGATGTGCCATCTGGTGACTCTAGCTGTGCCTGCCACTGCCAGGGTGGGATTCCCGTGTGCTTAATCCATTCCTGAGTGCCTCACTGTTTTCCTGCCCATCCCCACTGAACAGTAAGACCCTTGATGCAAGGATCAAGTCATATTCATTTCTGCATTCATCCTCCCTGGATCAGCAAGGATTACTTTCAGCTGCAAGTAAGAGAGGCTGTGTGACAGGCACTTGAACCTTGAGGACATTTAATTACCTCACATGAGTCTGGAATGGGCAGGTCCGTGGTATCAGGGCTCTAGGCTGGTATGTCTGATTCTCTTGCTCTTCCCCCTCATAACTGCAGAATGGCTGCTATAGCTGTAGGCATCATGTCTTCCCACATCAACACCCATATTCGGGGCAATAATAGATGGCCCCTTTTTCTGCCTTCTTCCGTTTTATCAGGAAAGAAAATCTTTCTCCAGAACCCGCTAGTAGACTTCGCCTTATGTCTTGTTGGCCAAAACAGAGTTTTGTGTGTATCTTAGACTAGGGGTTGGGCCCACCTTCCATAATGTCAGATTTCTGCCCTCTACCTGAACACATCCAGAATCCTGTTAACAAGGAAGAGGGGCTTAGAGTGGCATTTGGATTGGTACCCCCTTACACCTGCTGGGTGCCTAGACAGGATTTGGTGCACTGATTTATAGGCTATTAGATTTAGAAAGACATCTTGGAGGGGCGCCTAGGTGGCTCAGTGGGTTAGAGCCTCTGCCTTCAGCTTGGGTCGTGATCTCAGGGTCCTGGGATTGAGCCCTGCATCGGGCTCTCTGCTCAGCGGGGAGCCTGCTTCCATTCCACTCTCTCTGCCTACTTGTGATCTCTGTCAAATAAATAAATAAAAATCTTAAAAAAAAAAAAAAAGAAAAGAAAGACGTCTTAGAATAGCTCAATTCATGTTAAACTTTCTCTGACCCCAAAGGGTTACATGTTCCTATGGGCATACCTGGGATGGTATGTAAAGTAATGATTTTTACAGACTTTGGAACACTTAATAGTTGAACAGAAACTTGCCGTAGGAGCAGTAGCTTATTATGACCCATGTGTGTTGAGACATGAAGTCAAGTAGCCCTGATCTAATCCAACCCTCTCATTTCTGGGGATGAGGAGAATGAGGACCAGAGAAGTTTAGTAAGTTGCTCAAAGTCACTGCATAATTAGGATAAGAACTAAATCTCTCAACTCCCAGGTCAAATGACTTGTGTTTTTTTACTGGAAGACCCCATTAGGATAGTATATATTCTATTATTGAATAACAAGTTATCACAAACATAATGACTTAACACACTTATTACCTCACAGTTTCCATGGGTCATGAGTCGCATAGCTTAGCTGGGGCTTCTGCTTAGGATCTTAATAGTCTGTAATCAAGATGGCAGCCAGGGGGCGCCTGGGTGGCTCAGTGGGTTAAGCCACTGCCTTCGGCTCAGGTCATGATCTCAGGGTCCTGGGATCGAGTCCCACATCGGGCTCTCTGCTCAGCAGGAAGCCTGCTTCCCTCTCTCTCTCTCTGCCTGCCTCTCCGTCTACTTGTGATCTCTCTCTGTCAAATAAATAAATAAAATCTTAAAAAAAAAAAAAAGATGGCAACCAGGCTGTGTTCTTTTTAAAAAAATTTTTTTTTAAGATTTTATTTATTTATTTGACAGAGAGCCATAGCGAGAAAGGGAACAGAAACGGGGAATGGGAGAGGGAGAAGCAGACTTCCCGCCAAGCAGGGAGCCCAATGCAGGGCTTGATCCCAGGACCCTGGGATTATGACCTGAGCCAAAGGCAGATGCTCAATGGATGAGCCACCCAGGTGCCCCTTCTTAAAAGATTTTTTAAAAATATTTTATTTATTTGAGAGAGAGCGAGAGTATGAGCAGAGGGGTGGGGTAGAGAGAGAGGGAGAAGCAGACTCCCTGCTAAGCAGGGAGCCCAATGCTGGACTTGATCCCAGAACCCTGCGATCATGACCTGAACTGAAGGCAGATGCTTAACCAACTGAGCCACATAGGCGCCCTAGACTGTGCTCTTATCTGAAGACACAACTGGGGAAGAATCCGCATACCAGTTCACTGGGGTTGTCACCAGGACTCATTTCTAGTGAGTTCAGTGTCTTGTTGGCAGTTGTCCAGGCTCTCACTGTTCTCTGCCCTGTGGCCCTTTCCATAGGCAGTTCACAGCATGCCCACTTGCTTCATCAGAACAGCACAAGAATGAGAGCAAGGGGTGCGTGGGTGACCCAGTCGGTTAAGCCTCTGACTTCAGCTCAGGTAGTGATCTCAGGGTCCTGGGATTGAGCCCCTCACTGGGCTCTGTGCTCCTTGGGGAGTCTGTTTCTCCCACTCCCTTTGCTCCCCTCCTCACTTACGCTCTCACTCCTTTCCTTCTCCCTCAAATAACTTAAATTTAAAAAAAAACAAAAAAGTGAGAGCAAAATGGAACATGTAGTTTCATGTTACATAATGTAATCTTGGGAGCAATGTCCTTTGCCATGAGGCATAGACTCATCAAGACAGTCCAGCACCTCTGACACTGTATTAATCAGAAGCCAGCCATAGGACTCGCCTGCAGTTGGAGGAGGGGATTACACAAGGGCTCAAACACCTGGAGGTGGAGGTCAAGGGGCCGCTTTAGTGTCTGTCCCCGACGGATGACCTGATAGCTCCATAGTTACCAGCAGTGAAAGCCTGGCTGTCCGCATTTTAGCCAGAGATTTTAACCTGCTCTCTCAGACTGAGGAAGAGCTAAGCTGATTTCAGTTTTAGCTTCTCTTCCTTTCAGCCATCTTCTCCTAGACGAGCGGATGGCTGAGAGTCAGTAACTGGACGATGAAGGAAAACATGCAAAAGACCAGATAATGCTGAATAACCATGATCTGGGCAGCATGAAGTGAGAAAGAAAGTTGTGGAAACAGAAGCAGCAAATGACTTGGATAATAAAGAGTAAGGGAGATTAGGTACAAGAAACTAGGATGATGCTTATGCGTGTGTGGAGAAAAAGATGGTGGTTTTAAGAGATGGCTGTCTATATAATCTGTATTTGGAACTGCTTGAAATGCGGAAGATGAGACCTAGAGGCATGATCTAGAAGGAGACTGAAGTAAAGAGAAGGCTAACCCCTTCAGCACAGGAAGTTGGAAATTAGGGAAGTAAGCAGAAGAGGGAAAGGAGGAGCCTGGCAAGATGATGGTGGGGGAGGCTGGCCATGAGAGAGACGGCTGCTAAGCAAATTCAGGACTGGGGGTGCCTGGGTGGCTCAGTCGGTTAAGTATCCCACTCCTTTTTGTTTTGTTTGGTTTTGTTTTAAGATTGATTTATTTGTGAGAGAGAGTGTGCAAGAGAGAACAATTGGGGAGAGGGGCGGGGGAGAGAGAGACAGAAGATCCCAGAGCATCTCCACTGAGCAGGGACTCCAATGTGGGGCTAGATCCCAGGACCCCGAGATCATGACCTGAGCTGAAATCAAGAGCTGGCTGCTTAACCAACTGAATTACCAAGCATCCCAAATGTCCCACTCTTGATCTCACCTCAGGTCTTGATCTCAGGGTCCTGAGTTCAAGCCCCGCATTTGGCTCCACTCTAGGTGTAGAGCCTGCTTTAAAAAAAATTCTTGGGGCACCTAAGTGACTCAGTTGGTTGAACATCCAACTCCTGATTTCGGCTCAGGTTGTGATCTCAGGGTTGTGGGACAGGGCCCCGCATTGGGCTCTGCATTCAGTGTGGAGTCTGCTTGTCCTTCTCCCTCTCTCTTTCTCCTTCCCCTATGCATGGGCTCACACTCTCTCTAATAAATAAGTAAGTAAATTAATAGATAAGTAAAATCTTTAGGGAAAAAAAAATCTTAAAAACATAATACAGGGCCGGGAGCCTGGCTGTCTCCATGGGTATTGCATGCGACTCTTGATCTCAAGGCTGTGAGTTCAAGCCCCATGTTGGGTGTAGAGATTACTTTAAAAATACCTTAAACAAAGAAAAGAAAGAAAGAAAATTCATGACTGGGGCCAGAGAACTTAGATTAGGGATTTTTCAAATTTAATTATTTTGGTGTATCTGCGATGTCCTGTGATTTAAACACCCTCTATCCACCCAAGTCTTCAGTAAAATCCATTATACCTACAAACAGAGATGGGGGGAAAAGACCTGAAATTCCATGAGGCCTGCACAGTTATATTTGGGGTTGGAGAACTTATTTCTTACCCGTGTCTGATAGAGGAGCAAGCATGCTCTATAATGGATCCTCTCTAGAGGCCAACTGGTTTATGGCATCTGCTTCTCCCCAGGTGAGCAGCGCCTCAGCAACTGTGAAGGTGGTGGTTGTGGACTCAGTCACTGCTGTGGTTTCCCCACTTCTGGGAGGTCAGCAGAGGGAAGGTAAGAGGTGCGGCAGAGCCCAGGGTCCAGGACGTCATCTAGCCTCCCACCTTTGGAATCCAGTCCCCTATCAGCCCAATCCCAGGTGCCCTGCTGCCCTCGCCCTCTGCTTCTCCTTCTCCAGGTTTGGCCTTGATGATGCAGCTGGCTCGAGAGCTGAAGACCCTGGCCCGGGACCTGGGCGTGGCAGTGATGGTGAGGAAGTGCACTTGACGGCTTGCTAGTCTTATCTCTGCTCCCTGGGCTTTGCCGAGGGGGGGGGGACATGAATTTGATTTCCAATTCCAGCTGTTTACTTTCCTTAAATGCCAGCTTAACCCCCAACATGGTCCTTTAGGACAGGATCTTAGCCCAACTTCCCTGGGCCATCTAGAGCCCTAGACTGGGATGAGATCAGACATAAATAGCTAAGGGGTCAGGGATAGTCTTGGTTTTCTTCTTACTCTAAGACAGGTTTATTGAGGAATAATTCACACATAGTGACTTTTTCCTCATATGAAGTTTGGCCAACGGATACTAAGGTATGTATCTTGTTACATGGCACAATCAAGATCTAGAATATTTGGTCATCCAAAAAGGTCCCCAAGCCCCAGACAACCACTAATCCTGTTTCTGTCCCAATACTTTTGCCTTTTCCAGTGCTTCATAGAAAGGAATGTTTTTGCTTTCAAGGTAAACTTTTCTGCTTACTGGAGACTGTTTAAAAAGTCTGTATGCAGGGGCGCCTGGGTGGCTCAGTGGGTTAAAGCCTCTGCCTTCGGCTCAGGTCGTGATCCCAGGGTCCTGGGATCGAGCCCCGCATGGGGCTCTCTGCTCAGCAGGGAGCCTGCTTCCTCCTCTCTCTCTCTCTGCCTGCCTCTCTGCCTGCTTGTGATCTCTGTCAAATAAATAAATAAAATCTTAAAAAAAAAAAAAAGTCTGTATGCTTCTCATAGGGTTAAAAATAGTTAAATATAGGAGTCAAATTTGTAGTAAGTCTCCACATCCACAGAAAACATATTAATATTTTTATATATCTCCATAGGACCTTTTTTCTGCCATATATACATATACTTTTAACCAGCTTTCCAATTAAACTGTAAGCTTGTTTTAAAAAAAAAAAAAACAAAAAAACCTCATCTCATTCCATTTCCCTGTCTTTAAATAGATGCTTTAAGAATGCCATTTTTAGCAGTTACATATTTAATACCTGTGTTACAGGGGTCAGCAAACTTTTCTGTAAAGGGCCGGAGAGTAAATGGTCGAGGCTTTGTGGCCATATGGTTTCCGTCACAGCTACTCTGCTCCGCCAAGGTTGCGTGAGAACAACCACAGACAGTCCCTAAACAGAGGGCATGGCTATGTTCCAGCCAAACTTGACTTTCAGAAATAATTTTGGGGCCACAGTTGGTGTGTCGGGAGTAGTTTGCCAACCCCTGGTGTCCCATAATGGTCTGTTTCCTGATTGTGAGCCTGTAGTTCGTTACCAGTTTTCCTCTTTTATTTTCTTAATTTTAATTTTTTAATTTTTAAAAAAGATTTTATTTATTTATTTGACAGAGAGCACAAGCAGGGGGAGCAGCAGGCAGAGGGAAAGGGAGAGGCAGGCTCCCCACTGAGCCGGGTGCCTGATGAGGGACTTGATATCTGGACCCTGGGAACATGACCTGAGCTGAAGGCAGATGCTTAACCAACTGAGTACCCAGGCACTCCTGGTTTTCCTCTATTTTAAGTAAAATTCTGGGGTGCCTGGCGGCTCAGTCAATTAACTGAGTCAATTAACAGGAGTCATTAGACTCCTGATTTCGGCTCAGGTCATGATCTTGGGGTCATGAAATTGAGCCCCACATTGGGCTCTATGCTCAGCAGGGAGTCAGCTTTAGATTCTCCCTCTCCCTCTACCCCTCAGCTCTGCTCACACACTTGCTCTCTCTCTAAAATAAATGAATAAATGTTTAAGTAAAACTCCAGTGAACACCCTGATACCCAAATTTCTTTGTACATTTCATATTATTTTCTCAGACTCCTAAAAGTATAATTACAGAGTCAGGGATAACCACATTTTTAAACTAATTTAATTTTTAAAAATATTTTATTTATTTATTTGAGAGAAAGAGAACCAGAGAGAGAGAGAGAGAGTGCACGAGTCAGGGGGTGGGGGGTGGGCAGAGGGAGAGGGAGAAGCAGACTCCCCACTGAGCAGAGAGCCTGATGTGGGACTCAATCCCAGGACCCTCAGATCACATCCTGAGCCAAAAACAGACACTTAACCACCTGAGCCCCTCAGGCACCCCCCAAATACATACATTTTTAAGTGTGTAGATATGATATCGCCAAATTTCCAGGAAGGTTATACTAATTTGTACATCCACCAGCAGCCAGCAGTGTTCTTTTAGGTGTTTTTTTTTTTTTTTAAGATTTTATTTATTTATTTGACAGAGATCACAAGTAGGCAGAGAGGCAGGCGGGGGGGCGGGGAGCAGGCTCCCAGCTGAGCAGAGAGCCTGATGTGGGGCTCGATCCCAGGACCCGGAGACCATGACCCAAGCCTAAGGCAGAGGCTTTAACCCACTGAGCCACCCAGGCGCCCCACTTTTAGTTCTTAAGTTGTCCCAGGGCCTCCCTCTCCTGACTTCAGACTGTGTATGATCACCTGCTTGTGGCTCTAGCTTAGGCAGTGGGGACTCAGTGATGAACAAGCTGCAGCCCCCTGCCCCCGGTTGGGGGTGCCGGTGGGGAGACTGTCATCAAGAGGATGCCGTGAGGCTCCGGTTGCCCACCTATGGCTATGCTGGGCAGAGGAGAACTGACTGACCAGATTACAACCTCCCTTTCAAAGCTCCCATGACCCCCTACATACAGATGCCACAAGGGCTGGGTGGATGTAGTCTCAGAATGCCTGTCCACTGGGTTGGGGGTGTAGGAGGTGCGAGCCCACCCCTCCCTTCCCTCCAGCGAAGTGCAGACAGTGCTGCTTATTCCCAAACCCATGGCCCATGACTTTCTGCTGGAGTCAAGCCTGACATGTGGTAATTTCATGGAAAGAGGGGAGTGCTAGTGAGGACCCAGGGTTCTAGTTCCAGATCCGCTGTCAGTAACTCAGGGAACCCGGAGGAAGTCCTTTCTCTGTGCTGGGCCTCAGTTTTCCACTTGTAGAATGAAGCTGCAGGAACAGATAACCTCTATACCAGCATGATCAATCTGGAAGTCTTTGCTGCTTTTTGCCTTAGGTAACCAACCACATGACCCGAGACAGGGACAGTGGGGATCTCAAACCTGCCCTTGGACGCTCCTGGAGCTTTGTACCCAGCACCCGGATTCTCCTGGACATGGAGGAAGGAGCAGGAGCATCGGGCAGTTGGCGCAGGGCACGTCTGACCAAATCTCCCCGTTTGGTGAGCTGGCCGCAGGGGAAAGCCAAGAATCTGGGCCCTTGAGGGTGTTTGTGTGCCCAGATGTCTCACGGAGGGATTCTTGGATGCTGGGACCCGGCAACCAAAGAGGCTGCCTGCTCCAGTTGCTTAACTCAAAAACTTACCCTTCCCTCCTGTCTTTTTCCAGCCAACAGGTTTCCAGGAGGTGGTAGACATTGGGACCTGGGGGCCTCCAGAGCAGAGCCCAGCGTCCCAGGGAGATCAGATAGGACTGTGCTGTTGATTGGGAAAAGCCGGGGACATCAAGTGCCCCACCTCTGTGCACGCTAGCAGCTGTTCACTGTCACCCAACACTTGGGACTGTAGGAGAAGCTCTCGGGCTGGACGGAGGAGACATCTCTGTTTCCTCAGCCTCTCTTTCTGTGGCAAGAGAGGACGCTGTGTTGGAAGGACCCAGAAACTCATGCTGGTCCCAGGTTTTCTTCCTTGTTTCTATCATGTATGTTTCCATGGGAGCTGAGTTCACCTTGGCCTCTGGCCTCTGTGAAGAGGCCTGCTAGAGACTAGACAGAACCCTTTGTGTCACCATGGTACCCGCGTTCCATCCTCATGCAGTGACTGAGCCCAGAAGCCTCTGGTCTCTCTCTCTCTCTTTTTTTTTTGTCCCTGTTTTTCCATCTGTAAGATGGACATCCCTTTCCCCTAGCGTTGTCTTTTAGTTTCGGGTAGAAGTGACCTTGTAAAAGCAAAGTCCTTCTTTATCTATGTCCTGTCCTTAAAAATACAAACAGGAAATTCCCTGAGCCCCAGAGCCACCTGATTTCCCCCCAGAGGGTGTTTTCCAGTTTCCCCCAGTGAGGTTCCAAAGAATGGTTCTTCCTTTTTTTCCTCTTGCTGATTTGGTTTCACGCACCTGCGTGCATCACCGTGACTAGGTGAGACTGGGAACTCGCTGCAGTCCCAGGGATATAATTTAACAGGAAGGGAGAGTGTGGCCCCGGTGAACCCAGCTACTTGTTTATTATGCATGGTGCCCTGTAGGGCCCCTCCACAGTATAGAGTAGCCAGAGGTGCTGAACCATGGCCTTGCCCATAAACAGACAGGAGAGAATTTGCACAGTAAATAGAGCCAGCTGGGAAAATTGATGCTGGCGTAAATAATACATGGCAAATCTAGTCCTTTATGCAGAAATTCATTGCCGGTGGCTCCGAGATGCACTATAATTACCCTTCTCTTCCTGCCAGCTGTACCACAGCCTGGTGCCCTAGTCTATGAAATAACCCCCCTGTCTGTTAGCCGCACTGTGGCCATCCATCTGAGAGCTGCAGCCCTGGCTGGGGGGGCGGGGGAAGAGGAGGACACCAGGGAAAGAATAATAAAAGGCAAAGTAGAGAAATGATCGGAATTGTTTACTGACCACATTTTTTAGAGGAAGGTCGCCTTTCTCGGTGAGAGAGCCTGTCGTGATTAATAAATTGTGTCTTGGCTGCAGGAAGGGGCGGGGGGTCAGAGTTCCAGGAGGAAGATAGGACATGAAGATGATGAACATAGTAGAGACAGAAGCCGGAAGCAGGGAGGATCTGAGCGAGCAGCAGACGGGCTCCAGGGTATCCGCCTGCAGGAGGACAGGGGAGGGGAGCCTATGACTGGGGGGAGGCTGGCCCTGCTGGCTGCAGAAAGGACCCCAGGAGAAACAAGTCTTCATCTCCTCATTCCGTGAGGGGTTGGCGGATTTCCGCAACCACCGTAGGAAACAGTACAAGTAAGGGATGGCAGATCCCTGCCACGCCCACCTTTTGGGCATTTTGAGCCTCTGGCGGGGGGAGGGTCTCCCCAGTCTCCCCAGCAGTCTTTTTCTGTGGAAGTCAGAGTGTTTAGCGGTTTTTCTCCACATGGCACTCGAGCAACATGTGCTCGAGGTGGAGCCCGGTTGCCCTCTCTGGCCTGGGCTGATCTGCTGTGTTCCCTGTATGCAGGGAGTCGGGACCCTGCAATAATGGGGTTTCAGAGGCCTGTAAAGATCATGTGGCCATGATCACTTAGCAGAAAGGGAAACTGAGGCCCAAAGAGTTGAAGTGACAGTCCCCGTGGTGGTGAAACAGCAGCCAGTACCCAGGACTCCTGATCCTCAAGCCAGGACCCTGTGGGTCTCTGGGCTGCCTTTAGTTTCCATCTGCACAGCTCTCTTCCCACAGGGTGCTAACTCCAACTCAGGGGGCCACGGCCATCACCCAGGTGGCCTTGCTGCCATGGGAAGTTGCCCCATTCACTGCTGCTCCAGACCACCTGTGACATTCCTGCAGGACCTTGTCCCTCACAGCTTGCTTCCTCCTCGGACCTTTTTCTCAGACCAGATCTTTCTCTTGCACTGCCTGCTGCCTCTGCAGATGCCATTTGGGGCACCCTGCCCTGAGCAGTTCCCCTCAGAGGCCTCGGGCCAGGCTGGCTCTCCTTCCCAAGTGCCTCTTGCTCCCTTTGCTTATGTGTCTGCCTCAGTGTCTGGTGCACACTCACCCTGACATCCTCCCTTCTTATGCGTCAGATATGGTCTAGATAGACATCATAACCCCTCACTACCACTCATCTTCCTGTGCGCTTGTCTGCCCATGAGCTTAAGATTCATTTTTTTTTTTAAAGATTTTATTTATTTATTTGACAGAGAGACAGATCACAAGTAGGTAGAGAGGCAGGCAGAGAGAGAGGAGGAAGCAGGCTCCCTGCTGAGCAGAGAGCCTGATGTGGGGCTCTATCCCAGGACTCCGGGATCATGACCCAAGCCGAAGGCAGAGGCTTTAACCCACTGAGCCACCCAGGCATCCCAAGATCCATTTTTTAAAAAAAGATTTTATTTATTTATTTGACAGACAGAGATCACAAGTAGGCAGAGAGGCAGGCAGAGAGAGAGGAGGAAGCAGGCTCCCTGCTGAGCAGAGAGCCTGATGTGGGGCTCCATCCCAGGACTCCGGGATCATGACCCAAGCCAAAGGCAGAGGCTTTAACCCACTGAGCCACCTAGGCATCCCAAGATCCATTTTTTTAAAAAAGATTTTATTTATTTATTTGACAGACAGAGATCACAAGTAGGCAGAGAGGCAGGCAGAGAGAGAGGAGGAAGCAGGCTCCCCACTGAGCACAGAGCTGATGTGGGGCTCCATCCCAGGACCCTGAGATCATGACCTGAGCCGAAGGCAGAGGCTTAACCCACTGAGCCACCCAGGAGTCCCTCAAGATCCATTTTTTAAAAGATTTTATTTATTTATTTATTTGAGAGAGAGCACAAGTTGGAGGGAGGGGCAGAAGGAGAGGGAGAAGCGACTCCCCACCTTACAGGGAGCCCCACATGGGGCTCCATCCCAAGATCCTGGGATCATGATCTGAGCTAAAGGCAGATGCTTAACCAACTGAGCCACCCAGGCACCCAAGCTCAAGATCCATTTTGAGAACCTCCCATTTCAATTTTTCTTTTGCTCTTTGCATAGTCTGGGAGCTCAGTAGCGGTTAACTATATGAGTGGGTGGGCTTTCGTGCATTTTAAAGACGGCAAAGGAGGAATGCAGGAATGTTTTTCTCCTGATCTAGATAGTCATGAAGTCCCCAAAGTCTCTTTTTATGTCTTTATAGAGAGGACACTTGTATGTCCCAGGTCTGATATTAGACAAATTTAATGTTGGGTCCCTACTACAGACTAGCACTTGAGGACTAAGTCAGGCACCTGAATTCCCACAGACTCTCAGGCAGAAGGTCCATGTGTCATTGAGGCTGCTGTCTGCTGCAAATAAAAAATCCTGGCTTAGAGGCTTCAACAATAAGGACATTGTCTCCAGTTACCTGAAGTCCAAGGTTGGCTCATTCAGTGGCTCAGTGTGAAGGGGGTTTAAAGCCCCCTTTCTTTTTCTGCTGTGCTCTCCTTTTGTGTTGGTTTTGTCTTCAAGCTCATTCTCATTAAAGCCTGGGTGTAGCCATTCTGAGCATCAATCCAGACATGACAATGTCTACAGGCAGGAACATGGTTCTTGTGCCCCTTTAAGTTAAAACTCAGCTTCTAATCAAAGCAGACTTACCTCATATCTTATTAGTGCAGAATTGCTTCTTGAACCCACATCTAAATCCTGGCAAGGGAAATTGCTCTGTGATTGGCTCAGCTCAACTAGAAAATAGCCCTGGAGCTGGGGCTGGGGACAGGCTTTCCTTAAGTTTGTGCTATGGCCTTTGGAAGGAAATGGGGGTGCTACCAGAAAGGAGGGAGTTGTATGGAGGAATTGGACATCAAGAGGGCAACCACTAGTGTCTGCCATAGACCAGAGGGCAAGTTTATCAAGGCTTTCATGTGCATAGGCCCTTTGTACGCATCTCATTTAGATCTTAGGACAGCCTTGTAGCATGGGAAATCATTCCATTGTATAGACTTTAGGAGTCTAGTAAGGCTGAGGACACAAGGCTAATAAGTGGCAACACCAGAATCCAAACTCAAGTTGTCTCATTCAAAACCCTACTTCTTTCCTTCCTCATGCTGTCTTCAGCTGTGAATATGTAACTGTCTTGATAAAATTCTTTTTTATGTTTTGCCCAGCTAGTAGCCAAGGCTACACATCTTGACTTTTCTCAGCTTAGCTCACCATAAAAGCTGGATCAGGGATCTACTTTATCAGCTCTTTCCAATTTCTCCTAGGGAATTTATGAGGGGAGTGACATAACATGGAGAAGGGAGATATCATTGGTATTAAAGTGAATTGGAGGGTACCTGGCTGGCTCAGTTGGGAGAGCATATGCATCTTAATCTCGGTGTCATGGGTTGGAGTCCCATGCTGGGTGTAGAGATCACTTAAATAAGTAAACAAACAAATAAACTTTAAAAGAAATAAAGTGAACTGGAGGTTTAGGGGAAATAAATCTGAATAAAAAATAATGGTTGGGGCATCTCGATGGGTCAGTCAGTTAAGTGTATGCCTTCGGCTCAGGGCATGATCTCAGAGTCATTGGGCTCCCTGCTCAGCTGGGAGTCTGCTTCTCCCATTCCCTCTCCTCTTCCTCCCTACTCAAATAAATAAAATCTTTTTTTAAAAATGGTCAAAACAAACAAAACAACAACAAAAACAATGGTCTATGGGTTCCTGAGATGTGAGCCAGGAGGAGCTAAGGGATTTAGAAATGTGCATATCCTACTAGGTTTTTGCTGTGTTCTGGCATGGAATAGTACTGGATAGTTAATACTGTCCAATGTGGTATTTTGGGGAAGGGCATTGGAGAAGGGTCTATGATGCGTGGAGTTTAAAGTAGAGCTAGTTATATCATTCATCAAAGCTTACCCTTGGGGGGTGCCTGAGTGGCTCAGTTGGTTGGGCATCTGCCTTCAGCTCAGGTCATGATCCCAGGGTGCTGGAATTAATCCCCAAGTCAAGCTCCCTGCTCAGAGGGGGTCTGCTTCTTCCTATCCCTCTGCCCCTCCCCTTCCTCATGCTCCCTCTTTCTCTCTTTCTCAAATAAATAAATAAAATCTTTAAAAAAGGTTACCCTCAAAAATGTGTTTTTCTCATTTTTTTCTTTTTTTATTGCACTGGCTGGACTAACTTAAGATACTAAGTCAAATAGAAGCACTCATGGCCATTGTTCTGACTGCTGTTTCCAATATTTTATCATTAAGGTTCTGCAGGTTCCCTGTAGTTACCTTTTATCAAGGTAGAGACTGCACTGTGTCTCCTGCTTATCCTATAGAGGGAGGCCAGGTACTGGCCATGACTTTGGCCACTCACAGAGCTCTCTCTCCCAGTCAATGGAAGGTGGAAGGTCTGTGTGTCCTGGAGCTCTACAGCTGCACTTCAGCGGCTGCACTAGTTTGGCGCCTTGATAACCTTTGAACCTTAGCCTTCTCTGCCCCGCCCCTGCAGTTTCTGGGTGTAACAGCCTTAACTGAAGCCTGGGTTTTGCCAGAAGACAATGGGCCATGTGGAAAATAATACAAAATCAAGGAACAAGATTTTTTAATTTTTTAAAAGATTTTATTTATTTGAGGGCGGGAGAGAGCGAGAGAGCACAAGCAGGGGGAGCAGCAGAGCGAGAGGGAGATCAGCGGGGAACCCCAGGAAAGCCTCAATCCCAGAACCCTGGGATTGTGACCTGAGCCAAAGGCAGATGCATAACTGACAGCCACCCAGGCGCCCCAAGGAATACAATTTTTTTATATTTCAACTAACTCAGTCTTAGCTCTGACACTTACTTGGTGTCATTGGATGAATCACTTAGACTCTTTAAAGCCTGTTTCAACTACCGTGAAATGGGGAAGATAATGCTCACTGCATAGGGGCTCCTGGGTGGCTCAGTAGTGAAGTGGCTGACTCTTGATTTCGGCTCAGGTATATGATCTCAGGGTTGTGGGATCAAGTCCTGCATTGGGCACTGTGCTCAGCGGGAAGACTGCTTGAAGATTCTCTCTCTTCCTCTCCCCCTGCCCTTCCCCTGTTTCTCTAGGATAAATAAATAAATCTTTAAAAAATAATAATGCCTGATGGGTAGAATTGCTTTAGAGTCATATAGCTTATGTAAAGCCGCAAATACTTTTCCAGTCCTATGACAACTTAATCTCATATCACTGTGAAGCTTCGATGCCCGGAAAGTACTAGTGACAGCTTGCTTCTGTCCAGGCAAGGCCAGCTTCATGGTAGTGTGACCAGTGCAGTTACACAGAGTCTGTGCTTACTTTAGTTCTCTACTGTTGCCATCCTGAAATTCTTTTTTTTTATTAATTAACTTATTTATTTGACAGATCACAAGTAGGCAGAGAGGCAGGAAGAGGGAGAGGAAGGGAAGCAGGCTCCCTGCTGAGCAGAGAGCCCCATGTGGGGCTCCATCCCAGGACCCTGGGATCATGACTTGAGCCGAAGGCAGAGGCTTCAACTCACAGAGCCACCCAGGTGCCCCCATCCTGAAATTCTTAATACTTTTTGAACAAGGGTCCCATATTTCGTACTGTGCCCTGCAAACTCTGTAACCATTCCTGTCTCTAGGAATGAGTAGAAATCTTGTATTGGCCCTTCTATTTGGAAAATACCCTACCACTGATTGCTTAGGGAATAACTCCCTTAGAGAGTTACCTCTTGTAGAAAAATTGGGATTAGCATCTTGTGTCTATTTATCTCTGTTCCATTCTAAGGGAGTCTACACAGCCTCTTTCAGAAAGGAATTCTTTATATTTTACATAATAGGTTCAGAGAAGTTAAGAGGGGGCTGGTGAAATGGAATGATGATTTGGGGTTTGGGATAAGGAAGAGAACGAGGTTCAAAATGCTTTCTGGCCAAATTACTTGGACCAGGTAATGTCTCTGTCTCATTGGTAAAATCTATGCTGCAGTGGAATTATATTTTCCTAACTGGTAAAATTATATGTCTCAGGGGAACTTAACAGGTAATTTATGTAAAGTGCCTCTCACAGAAAGTATGGCACATAGTAGGTGCTCAATCACCATTAATTCTTTCATCTCGTGCCAGAAGTAACAAAAGTCTGGGCACTAGCACTGACAAGCCATGCTGCTACTAATAAAAGAAATAATATGATTTATTTTTTCACTAGTGTTTTGGGAAAGGCATGTGCTTCATAAATATGTATTGGAAAGTACTTAGCAAATGGGTAGAAATAATAAAAATATGTCAAAGTAAACAGCTCCTATAAATATGTCACTTGGTGGACAAATTAGTGTTTTATTACTACTAAATACTATTGCTTGCCGAAAAGGATTTTAGATTACTTGCACAATGGGTACATTATTGAGTGCCTCTGCAGAAGGGCATGCTAAAGATGAAAAATAGTGATGGTGTTAATGTTAAAGGTGGAGAAAGGAGGAGTGTGGATAAATGCCGCTCTGAGACCTCCTTGCTTCAGTGATATGTACATTATTTAGCAGCATTTCCATTATTTAGCTGTAATATGGACCAGAGGACTCAGGAAAAAAAAAAAAAAAGACCCCCAGAGGATGTCATGAATCTAGACTCCAGTCATTGGGTCCGGCCAGTGGATTGAGCGTACTTCCCTTTGAAACCGAGCCCTCAGCTTGTAAACTGAGCTTACGAAAACACCTCTGGTCTCACCCCATTCTTGTTCTGGACCTATTAACTTTCTGTGACTATAATTAACACCGAGAGAAAGATCCGGTGGAGAATGCTGTGCCTTAATCACAGGTCACAAATCCATTTCAGCAATGAGAGGATGAACAATGTCATGACATCTCAAGCGGGGTGGGGAGAACTGGAGACAATAAATGCCTTCATTGGGTGGGTAAAGCCCTGGAGAGGCAGAGAAGACAGAATTCCATCAAGGAAAGTTACCAAAATAGACAGGTAGGAAAAAGATGAGAGGCAGGAGGCCTCTAGAAGGCCAGTCTTTCCATGAATTAATGGGGATGGAAAGACCTGGTTTCAAATTTCAGCTTAGCCTTTTTCAGACTGTGTGGCTTTGGGTAAATTAACCTTCAGATCTTTGTTAATAACACAGGAACAATAGCACTCAGTTTGCTTAGTTGTGAAGATCAGAAATACTTGTAGAGTGACAGGCCACATGTATAAATGATAGTATTTTTATGTCATTTTTTTCTCATGATAGTCCTTATTTTAAAATACAAATTGAAGGGGCGCCTGGGTGGTTCAGTGGGTTAAGCCTCTGCCTTCAGCTCAGGTCATGATCTCAGGGTTCTGGGATCGAGCCCCATATCGAGCCCGGTATCAGGCTCTCTGTTCAGCAAGGAGCCTTCTTCCCCTCACCGCTGCCTGCCTCTCCGCCTCCTTGTGATCTCTCTCTCTCTGTGTCAAATAAAATCTTTAAAAAAAAACAAAAACAACAACAACAAAAAACAAATTGCTCAGAACAACTGTGGGAGGTTTCGACAGGAACCTAAAAGCAAAAGAAAATTGTCACTAGACATGGTCAGAATAATGATTAGAATGTATATTATTTTCATGGCTAGGTATTTTCTTCATCCACACTGGCTAATGATCCCCCATGCAACCCTGAGGCTTTACAGTTTACTAAGCACTTCTATGTGCATTAGCTCATTTCATTCTCATACTACGCTGCCCCCTAACAACCGTTCCAATTGTTTAAGAGATGAGGAAGCTAGCTAGAGCTCAGAGGCATTAAGTACCTGCAGAAAGGTACACAACTGATGAATGTCCAGAGTGGGCTCCTAAGCACAGAAGGCCTTCTTCTGAGCAGTTTCCTCACCCTCCTAAGGTAAAACTAGCTAACCCTGGTGGTTTAGACCCTCAAGAAATGCTAGATGATGGAGGTGCCAGCGAGTGAGAGGGACAAGCATTTTTTGAGTCTTGCACATCTGGCTTCTATTACCTCCCATCTAAGGGACCTTGAATAAGCTAGTGAACCTTAATGGGCGTGGGTTCCTTCCATTGTAATCTGGGGAACCCTCACTTGCTTATAGCATTGTTGGGAGGAACAATGAGATATCCAAGTGAGGCAACTCGCAAATTCTTACAACGAAACGAGTCCAGGATGTTAAGGGACTCGCTTAAGGCCACCAAGCTGGACCACCACCTAGCTGAGCCACGGACCTGGACTCCTGCCCCTCTTGCAGAGAACGGTGACCAAGACAACGAGGCGCCGCGGAAGCCCTGACACTACGGAACCGAGGCCTCCGCCGCGGGGCTCAAGTTCAGGGGGGGCATGCCCCGCCTCCGGTAGCCTCAGCTCCGCCAGGGGGCGCGCGCGGAGGCCACGCTCTAGCCCGCCGCGCGCCTTGCCCTTCTCTATGGTGGGTCGGGCACGGCGGGAGCGGAGGCGCGCTCCCGGGAGGGGCGGGGCCGCGCTGGGGGCGGAGCCGCGCGAGGGGCGGGAGCGGCCGGGCTGGGCGCCTGGCGATGGGTGGGGGGGCCAACTTCCTGGGGCCGCCCGTGAGGATGTCGCGACCGCCCCCCGGTGCCCCTCAGTCCCGGAGACGCCGCCGCTGCGGAGCCCGGAGCCCCCCTGCCTGAGGCGGCCCGGATTCGGCCCCTCCCCTCCCAGGTGAGGACCGCCGGGCGGGCGGGCGGGCGGCCGCGGCAGGTGAGGAGGCGGCGGCGCTGGAATACGCGAGGTGCCCGGCCTGGGTGGGGTCCTGGGGGAGGTCGGGGTGGGAGTGCTGCTCGGCTTCGGGTCTCGCCGGGCTGTAGTCCGGAGGCGCCTCCTGTATGCGGGGCGCGGCCTGGGGCTCTCCCTGCCTCGCTGGAAGTCTCCGCATCCGAGGCCGCTCGCACCTGTCCCATTACAAGTACCTTCAAAGAAAGCATTTCACCTGTGGGGGCAGTAACCCGAGACAGGTGTCTTCAAGTAGCTCCAGAAGCCTTAAAGACCGGCAGGTTCAGCTGGCTTGTGGGGGAAAGATGCCTCTCTATGGCAGAGGAAACTGAGTCAGGTACGCGGCGGCCTGGTGCCCTCTCTAAAGGACCTAGCTTGTCCCTGCTTCCTAGTGGAGGAGCCCTTGAGGCTCGTTGGAAGGAGGCAGCTGGAGTTCGGAGGCTTGGTGGAGAAGTTTGGGAATGTGCTTCTCCCTACCCCTCCGCCCACTCTTCCCTCTAGGGATTTGCCCTCCGTTTATTTGGGTTGATGGGTGAGGTCGCCGCTGGCCCAGACGGAGAAGGGAAGTGGGGCCTCTGCCGCGGGCTGCCCCTGAGACATTTGACCAGGCGTAGGGAAGTATATGGCTAGACCAGGGGAGTCGGAGCATAGCAGACATCTGTCTGCTCAGAGCTTGGTTTTGAGCTGGCGGAAGATTATCAACAACAGCGTATTTTCTCCTTTTTGTTGGTCTGTCGTTTGTTCTAGTGGGAGAAAACTGCTTGTGTAATCAAGGAAGATTCTATCAAGCTCCTCCCAGTCTACCTCAGGGAAGAATTACTGTTAGCTTGGAAATAGGGCTTTACCCACAACTGTCACTTTGCACCTTGGCTAAAGGCCACAGTGACCAAATGAATAATCATTCGCAGGTGCATGTGGCCTTCTAAGAAGGCAGGAAGTTCCTTATTCATCCCTTTACAGCTGGTTTGGAGAATAGGGAGGACTTTCCGTCACTCCTGTTGCTACAGCCGTCTGGGCAAACTTGTGATTTTCCCCGGTGACCGTCCAGGTTACTGAAATGTGGCCGAAGCTGTCTATTTATTGAGCCGTTTTTCTAGGAATGGGAATAGGCAGGGGGCAGGATGCTTTGCTGGGTCAGAGTTCCAGGGTTGGGAGCTGCAGTGTTATTTCTTTCCTGATCAGGCGATTTCAGGTTTGACAACTTTCTTTATCCTTTTTTCCTGATTGCATTCTCTTTCACATTCAAGGAAATAGATGATGGCAGGTATTTCTAAAACGTTGTGGCATATTTCTTAATAAGTACAATTCATAAACCACAGTTTAGTTAGAGGTGTCATTTTCTAAAGTTTGGAAATTGTGTATAAGAATTGCAGATTGATGTGTCGGGGCTGTTTAATAACTTAATAACTTGATTTTTTTTTTTAAAGATTTTATTTATTTACTCATCAGAGAGAGTGAGAACAAGCAGGGAGAGTGGCAGGCAGAGGGAGAAGCAAGGAGCCTGATGCGGGACTTGAGTCCAGGACCCTGGGATCAAAACTTGGGCCAAAGGCAGCCACTTAACTGACTGAGCCACCCAGGCGCCCCGAATAACTTAATTGTGCTCGAAGAAAATTTCCATGTAATCTAGGACACAAACGCATGTGCGTGTGCGCGCGCGCACACACACACACACACTTTAATGTCTATATCTAGTTACAAAGTTCAGCCCACTAAAAACTATCAAATTGGTCAGGAAGACAGCTGTTATTCTGACTTTACACTGGGATCAAGGGTTTTAAATCTTCTAAATTGACTTAATTTAACCAACTGCTAAAATAATATGCACAGAAAAAGAGCTGTTCGCCGATTAGAAATTAATTTGTTTTTAATCTTTCCCATGACCAAGCTGGTTGACATAACTAACTGCTTAGCACCATCTAATAGGAATGCATCTTTAAGGCCTTTTAAGATAGCAGTGGAAAAAGAATTTTCAGTTTTCAGAATTTAAAAAGCCAAAACAGCAAAAATAACAAAAAAGGCACAATTTCTTCCCTCCTTACTTGTTTACTGTGATGTTTAATACAGCCACACCCACCTATAAGAGTATTGTGCCTAGGACTTCCTGGAAACACAGACAAACTAAGGAGCATTAGGGGGACTGATTTCCACCTTGCTTTTTATTCTTATAACAGAATGTTAGTGCTGCTATTGTTTTAATGGTAGATTAGAGACTTTTATATCAAACTTTACTGGCCATAGTGTTTATGTTTTGGGATGAAAGTTTTAACTTCTGCACCACGGAATCTCATCACCCCTGTGATACAGAACTAAGTCATAACTTAGAGTTTAATGAGAATACATAGTTTAAATTGCTGTTGGTGAAATTCAAGGGACCAGCTGCTTCATCGTTCTTATTGTTTGGTAATGATTACTGGTTATTATTTTTGTTCGGTTATTGGTAGTGGTTACTTGTGTTTGGGTAAGAAAGAGTTTGGCAATTATCAGGACAATCTGCTTTTTTATTACCTCTTTTTTTTTTTTTTTTTTTTTTTGGTCTATTTATTTTTTTAACTGAAGTGTAGTTGACACACAAGGACAGTCTTTTTATATACATACACGTAAACTCCGGTTCCTTCAGTAGGGAAATTGGTCATTTTCTTGTACTGTGACTTTATATTAACGACAGAGTTTTAAATAGGACTTTTACCAGGACGTGAAAGCCATCCCAGGTAGGGAGGAATCATAGGCCTCAGCTCTCCCAGTTTCCAGGATTTATCGGTTGCCATGGTTAGGACAGTGGTTTTATCTAATCCTATAATGCCACTCTAAGTTTAAACCCATTATCTTCCTTTCTCTTAATTAAGATGGTCATGATGTTTCTTTGCTCTCTCTTCTACTACAGGTTGAGTGCTCCACATTTTTTATGCATCTGGCCTGTTAACATTCTGAATTGCAGCTAAACAGTTGGCTGAGAGAATCCGATTGCATGGTTTCAAACATTTTCCTTTTTTCAAAGCAAGCATAAAACCTTATGTTTCCTCTGGGGGAAAAGCAGCTTTTTGAATCTGATAGAAAAACCAAAGCTGGTTTTTCCAGCTTTGTACCAGCTCACGAAATCTTAACCTTTCCCTTCTGGTTGTGCCAGTACAGTGGCTGGCCACCAGTAGTGAATGATCCACCACAGATTTTGGGAGTTTCTGAAGTCTTCGTTATTCCGTGCAGCTTTTGGCCTTTTTAGTGTGTTTTATTGCAAAGAGTTCCCAAAAGCCAGCCTTTACTTGAAAGCTGCAGTTCACAGCTGAGTCACTCACTACCAGGTTTTTTAAAAGTACAGATTTCCTAGCCCCACCTCCTGGAGATTTGATTGAGGAGATAAGTGATGACCAAGAATCTACATTTTGAAAACTACTCTGCCCTCTATTTCCGAAAAGCTCCCCAAGTGATTCTGCTATGCAGCCAGGTTTGGGAGCCCCTGTTGCATTGCTTTGAAATACTTTATAAACGGTTGTCCCTTTAAAAGCATCATTATGTTATCCAGGATGTTTGATTTGCTAGAATAGCCCATTTCCTAGTCATGACAGGTAACAAAGAGCTTTTATAACTTTTATGTAAATTACTTTACAGAGAGGGTCCTCCTCCCCCACTGTATTATCTGTCAGGAGTCATGAGGGAGGGTTGGTGAAAGTAGCTTCCTTTATTTCCTGAGTGGACAAATGAATGATAATGTGGAAACAACTGGAGGTTGGAATTGGTAGTCGAATCTAGTTATGATCAGTGTTGGGTAGGAGGGGTGCCTGCCTGGGAATTCTCTGCCTGTAGGATTTAAAAATAAAGCCAACTTGCCAGAAGTTTCACTGCTTCATAGCCGAAGCGCTTATGGAGGAAAATAATGGAGGCTTAATTGTCAGTCAACTTAGAGGTCCTTTGCTGAGTTCATGGAAGGAACAAAAAGTGCTGAAGTACAGAACCATCTGAGTTCAAACAGAATGGGTCACTCGTTACGTTAGGGAATTAAACTTGGGACAAGCCTAACAGTTTAGAAATCGACAAACCTGGTTTTGGATCCCAGCTTTCCCGCTTCCTGGCCATGCTACCTCAGGCCCCCTTCCTTAATCTCTGTCAGCTTCATTTTCTTCATCGCCCAGATGAAAATAATACTTAGCAGGATTGTTAGGTGGATTAAAAGAGAGAAATACATTCTTTATACATTGCAGGTGACTCCATGAATGTTCACTGCTACTTTCTGCTAGGATTTTTATTCCGAAGGCTGAAGACGTCTTTCTTAAATCTTTCTCTGTAGGTCTTTCAAGGAGTATCTACTCCATCAGCTCTTTCAGAGTCTATCAAAGAGTGAGGGCTGAAGCTGGGAGCTGCACGATAGGGGATGAGAGAGCACTAGGACCCTCAAAAATGTTTTTAGAGGGGCGCCTGGGTGGCTCAATGGGTTAAAGCCTCTGCCTTTGGCTCAGGTCATGGTCTCAGGGTCCTGGGATCGAGCCCCTCATCGGGCTCTCCCCAGCGGGGAGCCTGCTTCCTCCTCTCTGCCTGCCTCTCTGACTACTTGTGATCTCTGTCTATCAAATAAATAAATAAAATCTTTAAAAAAATGTTTTTAGAACGAGTGGCGTGTAGACATCTATCCGGAGTTACTGTCTGTAGGAATGAATTAATAACCTCCGAATTCAGCCCTGTGTATCTGTCCATCTGGGTGGTAGCCCAGGCACTCCCATCAGGCCAGGAGGCTCTAAGGGTGGCCTCGTGAAACGGCTGACATCCATTTCTTTCCTTATCTTCCTTCCTCCCTTTTGGTCTCTTGTTTCTCTTTCCCTCTCTCCTCCCTTCCCAGTCTTTCAAAGTGCCCTTCCTTTTTCGACTTGCCAATCATGTCACAATAATCATGGGCCAGGCCCCTGAAACTGCAGGCTAAAAGAGGTTGCTGGTTGCTAACACCTGTCTCCCAGCTAAATGAATAGGCCCTTTTGTGGGCAGGGTGTTTAAAAAGCTGATTAGTACAATGCTGGCTTAAAGGACCTATTAATGATACAGCATATGTAAATCAGAGAGTGATTTAAAGCCATTTGAGAGATTTATTTCTTAGACTAGATATTTATTTTTTATATTGAATTATGATGTTGGTTGAAATTTTGTATCTAAACCATGAATCTGTTTATTGCCCAAACAGACTAATTTTTGTCATTTGACTGGGGATCATTTATATTCTAAAGAAGTTCCTACCCTTCAGGGCCTTTGTATTGTTCAGCAAATGTCTAACTAGTGTGTAATACAATTAAAGTTTTGTTCACTGTGCTGCTGACATAATTAGTTTAATTTCTGCTCCTTATATATTTCTCTTGGCAGCTGGGAAATTAAAATACTAGATGCCACGTAAAACTGCTTTTTTGAGGGGTGATTTTACTGTCAGTTGAATGGACTTAGGCCCCAGGGTGCATTTTTTAAGATGTCTTATTCAGCCTTCCTTTAATAGTCTTCTTTCTCTCCATAGAATTAATGTATTAAGACACATAATTGGCTATTTAAGCATTCAGAAGAGACAATGTTTGGCCTTTACCCCGTGATGATATTTTTTCCCTCCATCTCTTTTGAGGCAATGTGTGTAATTTTTGAAACCCCTAAGTGTATTACACTTACATGAGGATGTGAACTTTTGCGAAGACTGGAGAATGGAGTGCTTTTCTCTGATAAGGTGTATTATGAAATTCCCTCCCCAAATCACTGCCCTGTTCTTTTTAGATCAGAGCATTTGCAGACCTGATGTGAGCGTGGAAAAGCTGTGATGCCTAGCAAATCCTCTGCACAATTTCTCTGTGATACGTTTCACAGAAATGGCTCTAAGTCTTCAGGAACAAGAAATTGCTCTCAAGGAGACTTTACATTTAATTACTCTAATCCGCACTTCATTTCCTGCAGGATTCTTGGAGAGATTCTCACCAGGCTGCCGATTTCACGGAGTTGTGGCTTATGCAGGTTTTTATCTCTTAAGGCTTCCAGTCTTTTTTTTTTTTTTTTTTAAATAGAAAGTGACCTTGGTCTGGTAATTTCTGCATTGTCCTCCCCTATAAAAAGATAAGCAAAACCGTCTTGCTCCCTCAGCAGCCTTTTTCAGCAGCTGCCCCTCATGCTGCTTATGAACTCCTAAAAAATTTCTGTTGAGCAAGTGTTACTTGACTTTTACAAGTTGGCCTTCTCCGGTGCTGCTGGTCAGGCCTCCATCTCCCAGTTTAACGTGCTCAGGCCTTTTCTGGAATTGCGTATCGAGCAAGGATTTCATTGTCTCTAGGTTGTGGAGTGGTCAGGGCTCCCTGGGACAGCCGTTTGTTTCCATCAGGCCAGTTCTAAAAGTAGGGGAAGCACACCCCCACTTGAACTACCAGAAGCCAGTCTGATTGCTGAAGACATTTTAACTGCCTTGATCCTCTTTAAAGAAATGCTGCCTAGTCATCCTGAAACTTAGAGGAAGGTGGGCCAACTGGAGGCTCTGCAGGGCTCTGAGTGGTTAAATGTAATTGGTTAGTAATCAGCACCATTGTTTATTTGCAACGCTGGATTATGTTAAAAGACTTGCAAGGAAAAAAAAAAGCTTTTCTTAAGTAAATGTCGAGTAGTCCTCTCCCTCCTCGTCCTCTTATGTTTTACTCTTCATTTGCTTTGGAAAATCTTTCCAGTTTCAGTCCAGATCACATGCATACAGACTTAAGGCATAGGAATCAATATATTTGATCCTCAAATACATAGGAAAGTGTGCTTGTTGTCCCTCCAGGATTTTCTGTGAATCTTTCCCTTCTGCTGCTGCTGCTGCTGCTGCTGCTGCTTTTTTTTTTCTTAAACGATTAAGACATCTGCTTGAGAACCAACCCTCATCCTGTTCTGCTTCCAGCCTTTCCCTAGGTCTTGAGTCAGTGGGGCCACAATGAATTAATTATACTTCCTCTGGACCATGCTAAATTATTATTTTACATGGTGTGGAAGAAGATTCACCAGAGCATACGCCTTTATTCGAAAATGCTGGACAAAAGGAGCATTCTAGTTTGGAGAAAGAGAGCAGAGTGTTTTCTAGGGCTGGCTTTAGCAGGAGTGGGTCAGCTGAAGTTCAGCTGGTTGGAGCAATCTGCAGTCAGAGATGGTTCTAGGAAGAGGGAATTGTTTTGGAACTGTTTTTGCAAATTAGCAGCCGTTGTTTGGGCATTTTGGATTTTTCAGAGGGGCGAAAAGGGAGAGTTAAGGGCAAAGGCTAATAACATTTTGTACAGTGGGCAGGAGGTCGGGAGGAATTTCGCAGGTGCTCGGACTTGCCCAGTCCACAGTGGAAAATTCTTAGTTTTTCAGTTTCTCTCACATCTGTCTACCTCTGTTTCTACCTTTTGGGCACTACTTGATTCAGGTACCATTCTTGGTCATTTTATTTACTGATGGAAGAGTTTGCTTAGTTATTCTGAGTGAGAGCTGAAATTTACCTTCACTAGTGTTTGCTATGGAACAGGTGGGTAGAGGGGTGCCAGAATATTCCCAGAGAGTTGGACAGAGGCTCCTCCACCTTCCTTACTGCCCTCACCATATGGTTGGACCCAGCCCTCCTGGTGACTCTGAATCATCCCTCCCCACTGGTAGGGTTCAGTGTTCCTACCTCTGGATTGTTGACATAGTTGCAGACGGGCAGCTTGATGAATAGCAACAGTGAGCCAACCAGTTTATGGAGGACATAAAAACGGTAGTAATTCTGCTTCACCTCCTAGGAATCCATCAGATTCCTAAATTTTATTTATTTGATAAAATTTTTCATATAAGACATGAACATGTCTTTTTTTTTTTCTTTAAAGATTTTATTTATTTATTTGACAGACAGAGATCACAAGTAGGCAGAGAGGCAGGCAGAGAGAGGGGGAAGCAGGCTCCCCGTGGAGCAGAGAGCCCGAAGCGGAGCTCGATCCCAGGACCCTGGGATCATGACCTGAGCCAAAAGCAGAGGCTTTAACCCACTGAGCCACCCAGGCACCCCTGAACATGTCTCTTGTACTACGGAAACTAATACTAAAAAGGAAGATACATTTGCAATTGTATCTCAGTTGGTTTTTATTTGAGATGCATGCTGTCCACACCTGCACTGTTACTTGTGGAAAAGCTCACAAACCACATCCTGAGATCTTTCTCCAAACATAAAAAGAAGCCACTGGTTTTATTCGGAAGGGATTGATACAGAACTCAAGAGTTCTGAATATCATGTCAAGAAAGCAGTTTTTGATGCCACAGAATGCAAATATTTAGCTGTACTTTGATTTACATTTGGTCTTCAACCAAACATTTTTTTTTTTAAACCTTTTTACCCAATGTGGGGCTCAAACTCACAACCCTGAGAGCAAGAGCTGCACACCACTGACTGAGCCAACCAGACACCCCTGCCAAATGCCATTTTTTTTAAATGGGGAAAATTTGGGGCACCTGACTGGCTTGATCTCTTAATCTTGGGGTCATGAGTTCGAGCCCTACCTTGGGTGTAGAGATTACAAAATAAATAAATAGGGGCCCCTGGGTTGCTCAGTCAGCTGAGTGACCCACTCATGATTTTGGCTCCGGTAATGATCTCAGGGTCCTGAGACCCCTGTGGGGCTCTGTGCTGAGCAGGGAGTCTGAGATTCTCAGTCTCTCTAAAATAAAAAAAACCTTTAAAAATTAATAAACTTAATAAGATGGGGGAAAGTTGAAATTTGTTGTTACATATCACAGATACTATAAAAGCATGTTAAAATATCTTTAAGTTTTAATACGCTGCTTTAAAAATATTCTTTACCTAAGATAATTTTTTAAATCAGGGATTACATACAAACTATGACCTTTTTTTATTCCTAGAAAGCATTGGTAACATCATCTAATGTGGATCTCAAGTTTTAGCATGCGCCAGAATCTCCTGAGCACTTGTAAAAAAATCCAGTTTCCTGATTCCTGTCCTACGCCTAGAGAATCAAGAGCATTTGGGACTGAAATTTGGGATTCCGATGGCAACAATCACGATGATGGTGGTGATAATGTTGAGAAACCCCAAAATTCAGAAATTGGGGGGCTGCCTTTATTTTGCAGAGGAGGGATTTAAGGCACTTTGAACAGCATTGTTCTGGGTGGTTCTGAGGACACTGAGATCATTTTCTTCCTTGTGCTACCTGTAAATGAAGCAACCAGCGGAGGACTCCCATTCCTACTTGGGGAGAGAAGTTCCATTGCCTGGTGATTTACTAGATCACAACCATAATTTTTACTACTTGGAGATTAGGTGAGGGATGCTTACCTTTAATATGCTTAAGAATAAGTCAATAGAACTTACCTTTGGTGCCTGTATCAGGAGTATTTTAGTATTTGACTAAATACTAAAAAGGAGTTTTCAACTTCTTGGCCTTTACTCACTGCTAATAAAGCCGCTTAAAGGTAGAAGACAAATAAAATTTGGGGGCATACAGTTTTGTTTTTTCTTTTGAGACACTGAAGTTTGTGTTTGCTTTATAGAAGCCTTTTGTAAGTAGCCTAGGAACAAGTATTATTAGTTTGTGTTGCTGTAATGTCAAAACGAATGTTGAAACAGAGCAAAGGGGGGAGTATCTGCAGGCTTTGCATCCTGGTTTAACTGCTTAGTTGGATAAAATGTCAAACTTGATAGATTATTGGAGCTGTTATTTTGGTGGTTAAACAAAAATGAAACTGTTGTGAGTGTTCGCAAACAACACTGCTCCCTGTGTCTTGGCTTTGCGCTAGAGAAAGTTTCAATTGTTCGGAAGCAATACTCCTTAGAAAATGCAGCTTCTGTGGCTCCAGGCACAGCTGTCTAAATTACCAGCTCTACGGGGGCCTTTGGACAAGCACTGTTGAACACTTTTGGAAACAATTTATGTTTCTGGTTCCAAAATGTCTGTGGTTGTTCCCTGAATAGTTGGGAAGCCTAGAAGTGGAGAAAGGTATGGCATTGTGTCTAGATTATTGAAGTCAAAACTTTTTTTTTAAGTGTCTCTAGAACAAACTCCCATCTTTGTGCCTGCAGCGGGGTGTGGTTTGGGGCTGTTAAGAGGATATTGACTCCTTGGGCCTGCTTTCCCCAGTTAGTGCCTGTTCTGGAGGATGGCATGCTGTCAGGCTGTGGACCAGCCTACAGAGATCGTTGGTTGTTATGACCTCGATGAGGAAAGAAGGATGGGGAACATGAGTGAGGGTACAGATGTTTTTGAAAGTGTATGCCTGCTGTGTGAAGCCTTGAATTTTCACTTTGAACATTTCATTTAGTAAAGGATATTATAAAACTGCCTTTACAAAACAGTCCCTATTGAAATCATATGTTGCCCGTGAGAGCTTGGGAAGCCTTAGGCGTGCTCCGCAGGGTTTATTTTACTCATTCCATTGTGTAAAATGATACTTTTTTCTGAATGGGGTTGTATGCATTCTTTGGTGCGAGTGAGGCGAAAGCTTCCTTGTGTCTAAAAGTAGGAGAGAGTTTTGTGTAGGACTGACAATTCTCTTGCTGTGTGATACTTGTCTTTGCGCCATACTTTACCTGTATAAAAATTACCAACAGTCATGTACTGGCCAGGTGCAGGGACTTGCCTGTAAGAACTTATTTCATCCTTCTAACAGTTTTATGAAGTGTAGGTACTAGTATTTGTGTTCCACAGATGTGAAAACACTGCACAGAGAAGTTAAGTGATAGGCCTAAGGCCACACAGTGTTGGAACCTTCTGGCTGTTAAAGCCAAACTCTCAACCACCAAGGCTCCAATGGCTTTACACTCTACTGGCTCGCCTATGATGATGACTTTTCAGAATAGGTCTTCAGAAGTAGATTCCAGTTCATAGAAGGGGTGGGCTTTGAAATTTTTTATACATGGTCCTCTTGTATGGAATGTGATTAGAAAGTGATATTAGCGGGACGCCTGGGGGGCTCAGTTGGTTAAGAGTCTGCCTTTGGCTCAGGTCATGATCCCTGGGTCCTGGGATCAAGCCCCGCATCAGGCTCTCTGCTCAGCGGGGAACCTGCTTCTCCCTCTGTCTGCCGCTCCCCCTGCTTGTGCTCTTGCTCTCTCTCTTTTTCTCTGGAAATTAAAAAAAAAAAAAATGGTATTAGTAATACTTGTTACATATTCTACTAGTTTTAGTTCTGTTCACACTGAAGGATGGCTTTATAGTTTATTCCTAATTCTAACATTACAATTGTATTTGATGTATAAACCAGTCACCCTTAAAAGCACATTTGGCTAAACAGCTGAAACATTGGCTTAGAGGAGAATGTATTGGTGGCAGTTCATTTTTCAGTTATTTTTTTCCTTGGGGGGGGGGTATGTCTTCCTGTTAGTTGGTAGGCCTTCCCAGTAAAGTGGCTTCTACACGAGATGTATAGATGTTCTGGCCTCCTCTTGTAAGCAATAGTGGCATAAATGGTGACAGACCACTTTTAGGAGGAAATCCTGATCAGTACAGAAAGTAAAACTCTGTTCTCTGGGCTTGAGACCTGGGTCCTGCTTCCCCTGCTCAGAGGCCCCGTGAGGACTGGCCCGAAGAAATCACAGAGGAAGCCTCCTTGGAAGTTTTTCTGCTAACCTCTCCCTCACATTTTGGAGACTACTCCTGAGACTTCTGTAAGAAAAGCTAGTTGTGGTCAGAAGCTGTCAAATGTGAGCTGCCCTGCCTGGTAACCCCGTCTTTCACAATTTCTTCGTCCAATTGCTGCAGTGTTCTGATGCTGCTGATTTCAAGCAGGACGCTTTCTGCTGAATGCTGAGCTGGAACCACAGCAGGGTTCACTCTGCGCTTGGTTACTTCTGCCTTTTGGCTCCTGACTCGAGGTTTAGATGCAAATGCAAAATAGTAAGAAATGTGCTTTGCTTTATACACTTTTCAACTTTCTGGGTTACCCCTGGTGATCGGACAGTGGAATGAGTAATTGCACCATTAGAGCCGTATCATCCCTAATCCTTGGCAACCAGCGATCTCTTCTCTCTCTCTTCCTCTCTCATTTCTTCATTTCTCAAGTGTTACGGAAATGGGTCATAACAATATGTGGCCTTCAGAGATCGGCATTTTTCACTCAGCCCTCTCTATCCAAGTTGTGTGTAGCAATAGTCCGCTCCTTTTTATGGCTGAATGGTATTCCGTGGTGTGAATGGACCGTAGTTTCTTTAACCGTTCACCTGTTGAAGGGCATTTTGGTGGTTTCCAGTTTGGAGCAATATCAATAAAGCCGTCTTGAACATTTGGGTACAGGTGTTTCGTGGACATGGTTTTTAATTTTTCTGGATTAAGTGCCCAGGAATGCAATTGCTGAGTCCGATGATAAGTATATGTTTAGTTTTTTAAAGAAACTGCCAAACGGTTTTCCAGAGTGGCTGTGCCATCTCACAGTCCCACCAGCAAAGTAGAAGATTCAGTTTCTCCACGTCCTTGCCAACTTTCGGTATTGTCACCATTTTTGATTTTAGCTTTTCCACTAGGTAGCATATCTGGTTTTTAAGTTCATCAGATCACTTGGTAAAACCGACCTGACAAAGAGCAAAGATTTTTGAGTCGCATATTGTTAGCACGCTGCAAGACTGCCTCTGTACACAGCATTCAGTGGTCTGTTGACGTGCTCTTTCGTCCCCCGGCTGTGAGAGAGGAAAGAGCGGGCGGCAGGAACTGTGAGCATGAGACCCCCTCCCTTTACCCGGCAGGACCTGGCACGCTGCTGCCGGTGATGGTGAACAAACAATACTATCCTCAAACTATGAATTTCTGGTAACTTCTTTAGAAATTTGCCTCAGTGAATATAGCTTTAAATATGCTAAAAATTTGGCTTAGAATGGCCCTACCAACTTGTTCAAATTGTTTCATTTTGTCAAGTGATCCTTATTTCTCATAATATTAATTAGCTTATACCGCTCATTTAAAAAAACTAAAATAGCACAGAAGTATACATATAAAGCAGAAGGTAAACATCTCCCTTACCAGAAGTAGCTACTATTAAATGGTTGTAGACTTTTTTTTTTTAAGATTTTTATTTATTTATTTGACAGACAGAGATCACAAGTAGGCAGAGAGGCAGGCAGAGAGAGAGAGGAGGAAGCAGGCTCCCCGCTGAGCAGAGAGCCCGATGGGGGGCTCGATCCCAGGACCCTGAGATCATGACCTGAGCCAAAGGCAGAGGCTCCAACCCACTGAGCCACCCAGGTGCCCCTAGACTTTTTTTTTTTTTTTTTTAAGATTTTATTCATTTATTAGAGGGCATGAAAGGAGAGAGGTCAGTGGGAGAAGCAGACTCCCGCCGAGCAGGGAGCCCGATGTGGGACTCGATCCCAGGACTCTGGGATCATGGCCTGAGCCAAAGGCAGTTGCTCAACCAACTGAGCCACATAGGCATCCCTCTAGACTTTTTTTCAAAAGACTTTATTTATTTGAGAGAGAGAGAGCCAGGGGCTGGGAGGCAGGGGCATAGGGAAGGAATCCTAAGCAGACTGCACGCTTGAGCACAGAGCCTGTTGGGGCCTTGATGTCACAACCCTGAGATCATGACTGGAGCAGAAACCAAGAGTGGGCGGCTTAACCGACTGAGCCACCAAGTCGCCCCAATGGTTCTAGACATTTAAGCTATATGTTTTGTATCTTTTTTTCCCTCTATGTGTATATGTGTATGTGTGTGTTTGTGTAGTCCCCAACTGCTGTTCTGTTAATGCTTTTTGTTTTCAGTGGAGAATGTATTATGGGCATTTTCCCTGTGCTGGTTTTTTGTTTTGTTTTGTTTTTAAGTGCTTCAGCCTGGGACAGAGTTGTATTCCTTTCTCTAACCCATTTTTTGTTCTTTTACAAAAGCGTTGAGATATACAAAATGTATTTTCTTCCTTGTTACATGGGTTTGGTCGAAATAAAGTTGTAGTTTTATTTGCAAGAAAATCAGTAAAATTCTGGCTGTTAGGATCTACCTATCTGCTCTATTATTAATAATGCAAGTCTGATTTTATGAACCTTGAGGAAAGCAAGAACTGTGAGCACAATAATCTTTGGAGAATGTACAGTCCTTTGGGTATTAGTCTATTCAATCAGGTGCTTAGTCAGATGGAGTGTTTTCTTAAGTGCTACTGAAATGCACAGTTCAGTCTTCCATTATTTTGATTACATTGATGGGACATTCAAGCTGTGCAGTCTTACCTTTTATTTCCCTAGCCTACCTAAGCCAGTTTGAAGATTAACTGTAGGTGAACAGGTAACCTTATCTACTTGGCTAGGAGTCACCCGTCCACATGAAACACATGTCAACAAAGGCCCCCTAGGCTTGGGAACCTGTGAGAAGGTCACTTAATCTTGTGGCATTTCTAATGGAAACCAACGTGAAAAGTCAGGAAGTCTGATTTATTGGAGGCAGGGCATGAGTATGGGAGGTGGCCAGGAGTAGAGAGAAAGAAGAGAGTGTGTGTAGATGTATGTGAGGAGAAGAATCCAGAGGTAATACAGTAAAGAACTGTGCATTCAGGAAATCTTCAGAGTTGAATGCTGGAATCTTTTGTTCTGAGAGGGTGGGTGGTTACTGGGGAATAGGGCCGGAGCTTACTAATCACTTCATTATGCGGCTTTGGGAGTTGTTTAGGTGGGGGACTTGGATGACAAGGGCCTTTCCCTGCCCGTCTGTATTAGCAGCTCAGGGGAAAAAAAGGAAGAAATAGTTTCGTATAGAAAGTTACACGTCCAGCAGTTCCAAGATTTCTGTTGCCAGGTTTCTAAAGTGCACTCCCCAGGATGGCAATTGGGTCATGTCGCTGACTCCCCGCCCCCCCGTCTTAATAGGGCCTCAGCCTGTGTCCTGTCACCTTTGGACTCTCCCTTTTCCTGCAGGCTCGCTGCTTTTTCAATTCCCTGACATTTAGGGATCTAGTATTTCACAGTGCCTGAGGTAAGCAGTTGCTGTACCCTTGATACTGGATACCTTTCTGAACTATTACACTGTAGCGGATAATTGGGTGGTCACAGTTAAGTTATAGGACAGGTTCTGGTACCTGTACCAGCGGGGACAGACTCTCTTCTCCTGCCCTCACACAGCTGTGGGGAGAGCAGGGGTTGCAGCAAAGTGCTGTGAGGCCGGTTGAGCCTTATGCAGTGCCAGTTCCTACCCTACATCTGAACATGAAAGTGGCTCGTTAAAGATTAAAGGCACTGCCTGGTCCTTCTTGGCCCCAGGATGGAATGATCCCCACCATGGCGACAGCCTCTGTCTCCCAGGAGAGGCCATTTTATACAGGAGGTTTGTGCTTCCAAATGTTACAGTGAGCCTGCTTTGGCTGATACTGTGGTGATAAGATGGCATTTGGGTACTCCGAAGACATATGAGCTATATAGCATCCCATGGTTTGAATTTCTGGGCAAAACTGCCTCATCAGGAAGTCAAAAGCCTCTACTTTCAACCTGCACCTTTGGGGAGGTTTTATCCCTTCTTTTATTTGAGTATTCTGTTGAGTCAAGTGAACTTTAATTTTCACAGCCATAAAAATTCCATTAAGCCCCTTGTACTGCATCCCAGGTGTGAAAATGTCTCCATATAATGACTGTGGGTGACAGCTAAAATCCTTAAGAGTAGTTAGGATAATTGTCTCTGGAGGCTTGAAGAAAATAATGGTCCAGTTGACAAAATAAATACAGTTCAATTGTTATGTTCTTGGCTGTTCTTGTGGGTAAGGGGACTAGTGTCCAAGAGCTTCTCAGACTACTGCTCATTTTGGTGGTCTTTGAAATAAAACTTTTCATTTTGTAAACAGTGCTCAGGGAACATAGCTGTATGACCATTCTCTCAAAATATCCAAGGCCACCTGCATCAGAATCACGTGGGAGAGGGAGTTCTTTATTTAAAATTCTGATTCTGGGGCCTTTCTCTGCATTCGTGCTAATTCAGAATGTCTGAGGGACTGGGATGGGAAATAATCATTTTTAATAAGCACTTCTGTTGATTGTTAAGTACCCCTAGAGTGGATTGTCGAGTATCCTAAAATTTACTTTATTTCTCATATTTAATTTCTGTGATTTATTAGATGATAGATGTTTGGTTGATGCTCATTTGTCTTTTTCGAAGAGGAGGTACTCTAGTTTTTTGAAAAAAACGTAAGATCCGACAACTCCAAGGATTAGAATTTGGCAATGTCCGTAAGTCTCCACAAGGAGAGACAGCCAGCCACTGGTTCCTGAAAACTTGGATTCATCAAGTTAGCTCCTTCTCAGTAAGAAAAAGGATATGGACATAAATAGGATTAATTTGTTGAACAGAATAAATGTGCAGTATCATTTAGGATGTTGGGGAGGGAAAAGTAGGTAAAAGGGAGATGTTAAGAAGAAAGAGTGAGAAAGGGGAAAGATTAGTTCATAAATGGTAAAAACTTTTAAATTAACCCAATTTTAAATTACTAATATTTGAATATGTGTTTCTTGCAAAAATAAAAAATTCAAATACTCATAAAGCTAAGAATACCTCCTTGATCTGTTCCCACCACAGCTCCCTCCCTAGTATGTGTATCGTCCCATTATCTTTTTGTATGTATTTGGTAATTTTCCATGGATTTGGAAGACTACAGAATCATGAGATGTGAATATTTTTATTTCTCTTTTGACACCTGCTTACTGTTTATAATGTTAAGATCTCTTGCAGGAAAAAAAAAAGTAGCCTATAAATGGCATTACATATTCCTCTTCAAGAAAAACAGTGAGTATGAGTGTGTGCAAGTTTTATACACACACTTTAGTGATATTTATATCTCTTATGACCACCCATAAAATGTACCTTTAGGTGGGTGACTTGTCTGAGTTTTAAGATAATGCATTGAGAGAAATTACTAAGCACAAAGCCAAATTATTTTTCTTATTTTCATATAGGTTCATAGTCTCATAGTTTTCATGTAACCTCACATGTACCTGAGTCATTTGCTCAGATTTAGCCTCTTTTTAAAGCCCTAAATCAGTGTAATCCTCAGCCTTTCCAGCCTAAAAGAAGGAACTGGGATGGGGTATGGTTATATTTTGGAGAAAAAGATGGGAACTGTACAGAATCCAAAACAGGGAAATGATAATCTGCAACAGTTCTTCTCACCTGCTAAATGGTGTTTATTTTAGCAGAATTAGGAAATTCTGATGCTTCTGGCTCCTGTATTTTTCTTTATATAATTCACATTTACTTCCCGGCCACAGTACTATCTGAATTTTCTCTTCCTTATTTAAAGTTAACTAAGGGGCGCCTGGGTGGCTCAGTGGGTTAAGCCGCTGCCTTCGGCTCGGGTCATGATCTCAGGGTCCTGGGATCGAGTCCCGCATCGGGCTCTCTGCTCAGCGGGGAGCCTGCTTCCCTCTCTCTCTCTCTCTCTCTCTGCCTGCCTCTCTGTCTACTTGTGATCTCTCTCTGTCAAATAAATAAAATCTTTAAAAAAAAATAAAGTTAACTAAGGGGCGCCTGGGTGGCTCAGTGGGTTAAAGCCTCTGCCTTCGGCTCTGGTCATGATCCCAGAGTCCTGGGATTGAGCCCCGCATCGGGCTCTCTGCTCAGTGGGGAGCCTGCTTCCTCCTCTCTCTCCGCCTGCCTCTCTGCCTACTTGTGATCTGTCTAATAAATAAACAAAATCTTAAAAAAAAATAAATAAAAATAAAGTTAACTAATATATAGGACGTGCCAGAAGCTTCTAACAATAATGGGTTTTTTCAAAAGAGGTTTCCTATTTGTCCGTTCTGTATGTGTCTTGAGGGTTGCCCCATATTAAAATGTTTGTGACTTATCATCAACTACAGAAATTTTTTTTTTAAGTGTGGTCCATGAGATAACAGTTGCCAACTGCTCTAAAGATGTCTTTATCATTTGAAAAGAACTAATTAACACATACTGTAGGAAAACTTTAAATACAGCCATTTCCTGAAAAGGAAAACACTA
The DNA here is from genome assembly GCF_902655055.1 of Lutra lutra. Lineage (NCBI taxonomy): Eukaryota > Metazoa > Chordata > Mammalia > Carnivora > Mustelidae > Lutra > Lutra lutra. The sequence continues at coordinate 38,126,599 of NC_062293.1, forward strand.
AAAGGGAGGAATAAAAGAGGGAACATTTTATGAAACCTTATAAAAGCTCAGTGTGACTATCCTACTGGAATAATGTAATTAAGGGGAATTAAGCCAGTTGTATAAATAACTTTTTTTTTAAACTAGCCCCTTGAAAAGGAATAGAATTAAGTAGCATAGTTTTTAAACACAAATTCTGACAGTCTGCATGTACATTTTAACTAACCTAATAACATTTATTGAGTGACAAGCTGAGTTGGCAGCTACACCCAGAGTTCACGCTGCAGGGGACCTACCTTGAAGAATGGACAGGGCTAGGTGTGGTGGCCTTGAATGCCCATGCTGAGGAAAAGCTGATGGCCTTGGGAAGTTTTGAGCAGGGAGCAGAAGGATCTGATGTGAACTTTAATGTTTCTTTCTTGTCTAATGAAAAACAAAACAAAAAAAAAACCCACATAAAGCAAGGGCTTAATCTTTTGTTTTCTTTGTATAGCACCATTCTAGCCGGTCAGGGCAAATTCAATAATAATTAATAGCTGTTGATGAGCCAGTCATTCTAGAATTGATTTTTTTAATAAGCTGGCCAATAAATGAGAATCGACACAGATTTAGGGATTTTCCTTTTAAAAGCAAGTGTTAATACAGTTTTCAGAGACTCCTGGATTCCTTAAGCATCCGGTAGGTATGCTGGTGGATAATGTGGCTTTAACTGTGTGTGGCAGCTGATTAAAGCCTTCACTTACTTCTGTCTTAATTAGAGATTCTGCACTGTCTAGGGAAATAGAGAGGTCAGGGATGGCCTAATGGGGAAACAGAAAGGGGAGCCTGGTTAAAGCTGACAAAAATTCACTCGGGTGATTTGACCAACTAGCGATGACCGGGCAAGTTTCTCAATTCCTCTGACCCAGATGTTCTAATAATGCAAAGTGACTTCTTTATCAGCCTCTCAGGGGAGATCTTCAAGGCTGTGAACCTGCTACCTTCAGTAATCTTGCTGTCCTGAGCCCCAACCTGTTCTCAAATGAAATTTCAGAATGTGACCCCTGGAGCCTTCCAGGTAAGGGCTCCAGGGTCCGCTGAGCAACCAGCAAGAGGGGAGTGAGGGACCAGCCCCCATTAGTCAGCACTCCATTTAAAAAAATCAGTGGGGCACCTCTTCTTTTCTGAGTTGCGGTTGATTGCGTTGGCTCCGGCTGGGTTGTTTGGGAAGCAGGAGTTTGCCTCGCATGAGTCAGCACTGCCCCGGGTAAACTGCCTGCTCTGTTGCAATCTTGCTTACTTACCAAAGACACGTCCCCAGGCGGCACCATTCACTTTGCCTGAAAGCTGCTGCTGTTGGTTCCTGAGATGAGCTCATCTGAAATGGCTCCAAGGACCTCAGCGGCAGGAACTGGAGGCTGCTTGCTCTCTGCTGTGGTAATGTTTTGAAACAGGCAAAATCAGGTAACCCCAGACTGTTTTCTCTTAGTTTTATTAGCTAGACTGAGCTGCAGGAGGAATGGGAAATCCTTTGTCTTCAGAATTGCCTCAGCAGTATGGGTATCTTAAAGTCAGTCCCTTAGGCCTTTAGAAGAGGTCTTGAGGGGGAAAGTTTCATTTCATTTGGGATCTGGATGTGGTTTTAGTCCTAAGTAGACCATTTATCATAGAAACCTTAGAGAAGACAAACATATCAGGTTTACAGCTTTTATCCATCTTTTGCTCTTGTATTTTCTGTCCTTTTTTGTGTCTTGTGAGAATTAGTTTAGTCAAACTAAACCATTATTAAAGAAAGAGAGAAGCAAATGTATTTTATTATCTATCTAATCACTGGAATATTGAATTTTAGGGAAACACTGTCTTATCAGCAAGTTTCCATATTTTTCTCTGAGGTACTATGAAGAACCTCCCCTCATCCCTAATTCTGTTCAGACTACTGCTCTATCTCCCTCCTGCTCTTCACTTTGAAACTTTTTAACACTTAAGCCTCACTGCTAGGCAGTTGCCCCTCTCAGAGTTTGCTTCTGCTCCTTACAGTTCCCCTCAGATGGCCCATGTGTTCTTTTACCCCAGGCCTTTACACCAGCCAGCTCTCTCTAAAACACCCTGCCCCAACTTCACCTGGCTGGCTTCAGAGCCAGTCATTTCTTCCATGGAGTCTTTTCTTACTCACCAAGACTGGATGAGTACATAGGACAGCACTGTTTACTCTGATCAGAGCGTACGTCAAGAATCAGTGTCTGTTTTGTTAGAATGATATCCATGTTCCTTGGGACATGGTTGGTTCTCAGTAAGGGTAGAATGAGGAGGAACCTATATTGTATACATCTTCAACTCTGATTCTCTTATCAACCCTTTGTTATTTTGGCTTCTGCCCACATTACTTTACTCATGTTTTCCTAAAGATCATAAGTAAACTCCAGATTACCAAACCCAATGTTGTGGTTTCAGCCTCCACCTTACTTAATCTTGGCCTGGCATGTCGCACTGTGGGGCCATTCTTCTTTCCCCCAGTGACCCTCTTCATCTGGCTTTGAGGTTACCTTGTCTCTTCTGAGTTTCCAGAGTATCCTTCTATTATTTCTTTGCATTCTCTTTTGGCTATCCCATAAACGTTGAGAGGCTCCAAGACTTCACCTTGGGCATCTTTCCACTCTTCCCTCGCCTCCCCCCACCATCACTTACTCCAAGGATCTCAAATAGGCCCGTAAATTCAGCTATCCTCAGTATGTTTAGTAGTCCAGCTGTCTCTCCCAAGCTTCAGATCTTTATTTCCAACTTGATAAACTTTACCCAACTTGAAAAACCTACCAGAGTGTTCAAAAGGCATCTAAAATGGCATACATTATCTTCCCACCGAGGACCAGTCAGCTGCTTCTGTTGCTGTAGGTTTGAACTCTGTTAATGATGTCCACCAGGTCTTCCTGTTCATTGTTTATGCCTCACATCACCTAAATATGCTAAGTCCATGGTTGCTAAGTGCTTTTTTTTTTTTTTTAAGATTTTCCTTATTTTTTTGACAGAGACACAGGGGGAGTGGGAGAAGAACAGTCTTCCCATGGAGCAGGGAGCCCGATGCAGGACTCAATCCCAGGACCTGGGATCATGACCTGAGCCAAAGGCAGATACTTAACGACTGAGCCACCCAGGCACCCCTCTGCTAAGCGCTTTTGATGATGTTACTGGAGTACCGTTTGATCGATGTGTGGCTTTCCTTCATTCCCACTGTATTGCCTTAATTTACTAGACATTTTGTTTAACCAGCCCAATGTCTTCAAATTTTGTGTGTGAATACTTAGAGACAGCACCTGTACTCTCAAAGATTACAGGTAACCATTCTCCCAGATGTTAAAGACTAAAGATGTCACATTTTACCCACTTTGCCTCCAGGAATTTGAGTTTGTAACTTCTGGTTGAGAGCCTTATCAAATCTTCTTTTTAAAAACTATTTATTTATTTGTTTGTCTGTTTGTTTATTTTTACATAACCTCTACCCCGCAGTGTGGGGCTTGAACTAGACAACTGGACAAGAACAAGAGTTGCATGCTCTGCTGACTGAGCCAGCCAGGTGCCCCCTCCATCCAGTCTTGACCGGGCTTTACCACCCCACCTTAGGTCTTTCTCTGCTCCCGTCCCCTCCACGTTGTTGCCAAAGTTATCTTCCTAAAGGCCCAGATCAAATGTTCTCATTCTCAGGTTTTCAGAGTGCCATTGGATTCCTGTTTTCTACTTAGCTTGACAGGTAAAGCCCTTTACAATGTCACCCTGTCCTACTTGTTACTGTTACCCGGCTTACCTCTCTCCTTTCCCCAGTCATTTCTCTCCTCTCCATCCTCACCGAATTTCTCCCATCTTCCCAGTCTCTGGTTATAGCATGTTGTTCTAGGTGAAGTGGCCTCACCCTCTTGACTCACAAAGTACTCATCCCCCAGGAAACTTATTCATATGCGAAACCTTCCCTGCCTTCATCAAGTAGAGTTAGAGTTGTTCTCCTTATTTGGACTTCCACAGCACTGTCTGTTTCTTCTAGTAGACTGTTCCTTCTCTACACCTGCTCCCTGGCCTAGAGCCCAACACTATCAGACAGTGGCTGAAGTGGGTCCCCAGTGTCAAACCATTAGTCCAAACATCTTTATTAGTCTTGGCAGTATTAGAAAATTTGTAAGCTGGGGCGCAGCGCCTGGGTGGCTCAGTGGGTTAAAGCCTCTGCCTTCGGCTCAGGTCATGATCTCGGGATCCTGGAATCGAGCCCCGCATCGGGCTCTCTGCTCAGCGGGGAGCCTGCTTCTCCCTCTCTCTCTGCCGGCCTCTCTGTGTACTTGTGATCTCTCTCTCTCTGTGTCAAATAAATAAATAAAATCTTAAAAAAAAAAAAAAGAAAGAAAGAAAATTCGTAAGCTGTCTTGTTAGGTGGCATGTTTTTAGTTTCTGTTTGGTGAACCTGAGCCCGTGGTGCTATTCCATATATGTCACCTGAAATCATCAGGTTACCATTCAAAGTTAATTTGAAGATTTATTGGGCTTGATGAAACTTAGTTCCACATTATCACCTAACATTTTTATAATACTTTACAGAATTATTTCCCTTGTGTCATTTTATTTGACACCTACAATATTCTGTGTTGGGTAGGTTTTATTATCCCTATTTTACTGGTGATTATAAAGCTACTTTTGACATTGAAGTATACATTCAGGTAAGACTTCAGAGAGACAGCATGTTTTTACATTGCGTTAAGCAACTGGTTTGTCTCTTTGTAGTTAAATACACCCTATTGGTTTCTACAGAAAAGGTGCCTTTGCTCAGTAGGCAAGTGCTAAAGATCTTGCCTTTTATAAGGCCACTTTACCATCGAAGTAGAAGGAGGTACCCAGAGCCTTCTGACCTACAGAAAGGCCTTGAATGTGCTTAGAGACCTTGATTGAAATTAATGGTGTGCCTTCCAATCTCAAGCTTTTCTTTTCTTTTCTTTTCTTTTTAAAGATTTTATTTATTTATTTGACAGAGAGAGATCACAAGTAGACAGAGAGTCAGGCAGAGAGAGAGAGAGAGGGAAGCAGGCTCCCCGCCGAGCAGAGAGCCCGATGCAGGACTCGATCCCAGGACCCCGAGATCATGACCCGAGCCGAAGGCAGAGTCTTAACCCACTGAGCCACCCAGGCGCCCCCAACCTCAAGCTTTTCTATCATGCTTCAAATACCTAGAATTTATTAAAAACATATTTCAATAATGGTGTGTCAGACCAGGTTGATGAGTGAAGGGAGTCAGCACAAGATAGAGTAAGTGGAGTGTTAAGAACCCAAAAGGTTTCATGGTAATTTCAGTAAATGGTTACATTTGTAGGGTAATAAACTTTTGTGGAATTGGATTATGGAAAGATGAACCATAAGGGCTAGGAAATAATCTCTGTTAAGTACTGGCATGTGGCATCTAGTTTCTGTCATTCTCTTCCCCACCCCTGCCGCCCCAATACTTGAGAGGATAAAAATGATTAAAAAGTTTAAAAATAAGTCCTATCATTATAAGTTTTTTTTTTTTAAAAGATTTTATTTATTTATTTGGCAGAGAGAGACCACAAGTAGGCAGAGAGGCAGGCAGAGAGACGGGGGGAAGCAGGCTCCCCACTGAGCAGGGAACCCGATGTGGGGCTCGATCCCAGGACCCTGAGATCATGACCCGAGCCGAAGGCAGAGGCTTAACCCACTGAGCCACTCAGGCGCCCCTCATAAGTTTTTTAAAAAAGGAATGATTTTAGCCTACAGAAGGAAAAGCTAAGGGATGGCTCGATTACCATCTTCAAGTATAAGAATAGTTTTTGCCGGGGGGATTTTGACTAACTGTTCTTCCCGTACTTCAAAGATTTAAGAGGACATGGGCTTAAATTGAAGGGGGAGAAATTGTAATGAATATGAAGAAGAGTTTCTTGGTCATCAAAGCTGGGAAACAGTTGAATGATTGCTGAAAGTGAGTTGGATTTCTGACTATTTCAGTATCTACCAGTGTGTAGCAAATCATCCTAATATGTTTAGTAGCTTCAAATGACAGCCATTTTATGGCTCATGATTCTGTGAATTGTAATACAGGGAAGAAGGACATACTGCCTTGCTCCAGGTGATTTCATTGGACTGGGAGCTCCAACATGGCTTCACTCAAAACACATGGGTTTCTGTGCTAGCTGTTGGCTGAGACATCTTGGTTCTCCTCCCTGAGGTTGGACTCTCTCTTGGTCTCTCATCAGTCATTAATCAATATGGGGTTCCTTTTACATGGTGGTTGACTTCCAAGGCAGCCATAATGAAAGCTGTAGGGCCTCTTAAGACCTAGGCCTGGGAGTCCTTCATTATCACTTTCCTCATTCTTTTGGTTGAAAAAGTCACAAATGTAGCCCACGTCGAAGGGGAGGGGACACTTCGGGAAGGGTAGAGTATCAGTGTCACACTGCTAAAGGCCATACAGTATGGTTGAGATTATTGTGACCAATTTGGAAAGAGTTTATCATGTTAACCTTAGGGATATTTAATGAGAGACTAATTGATACATGTTTATTGAGTAGATAGTTTAGGCATTTGATTTATAAACTTGGCTGCATATTAGAGTTGTCTGGGAGATTTTTACAAGCATGGTTTCCATAGGTACCAGACATGTTAATTAATCCATGTCTCCTGGGGGGGCGGTGGTGGCACCTGAGACACTCTATGTACTTTTTCTCAGGTGACAGTAAAATGAGGATAGAGGTTGGGGAAGGGGACAAGACTGATTCTGATAGGTATAATATGTAAGGCAGAATGGTAGGTGCCTTAAGATAGGCCTGCTGATCTCCTTTTGCTTCCAGGACCTGGCTGAACCCTCTGCCTGGCAGGTTCTACCCTCTAGTCTGCCTAGGTTAAATTCTGTCTCCTTGGGGCGCCTGGGTGGCTCAGTGGGTTAAGCCGCTGCCTTCGGCTCAGGTCATGATCTCAGGGTCCTGGGATAGAGTCCCGCATCGGGCTCTCTGCTCGGCAGGGAGCCTGCTTCCCTCTCTCTCTCTCTGCCTGCCTCTCTGTCTACTTGTGATCTCTCTCTGTCAAATCAATAAATAAAATCTTTAAAAAAAAAATTCTGTCTCCTTCAATCAGCACATCATTAAAGGAATGTTTTTTGATGCCTCACATTTTTTCTTCTAGTTTCTAGCACTTTTTCCTTTGTAGCATTTTGTAGGTTATAATTTTTATAATTTATAACATTTGTGTGATTATTTGATAGAGAGTAGACAAAAATATGTCTGCTTTGCTTTCTGGTATCTAACACAGTACCTGCCTCATAAAAGGCATTCAGTAAGTGTTTGATGAATGAATAACTGGTTGATTGAATGCATGAATGAATGAAGTGACTTAAATTCAGTTTTAAAGAGTGGTTAGAATTGTGGACAGGTGGAGCAAATGAATAGGAAATTCATGGTTTTGAAGTGGAGATGTGGTTTAAACTGCTTGTGTAAGTTCAGAAGGTGGGAGGAACTGGTTTGGGAAGAGAAGAAGGGTTTGGTCTTAAGTGTACTTGCTATGCTAAATTCAAGGTACAGATACCCATCTAGCAAGCATTTAGAAACGAGGTGCTGAAACTGAAGGGTGAGACTGATTCTGGGTATTTCGACTGGGAGTTCTCTGACGAAAGGCTATGGAGTCTATTCATTCAACAGTACTCATTGAGCTCCCACCATGTGCCAGACAACTGTGTTATAGGGCAGGGGAGCAGAGGTCTGGCTGATAAGGAGCCAGCTTGGTGAAAAGAGCTGTGGAGAATGTTCCAGGCAGGAAGGGAACCACAAGTGTGCAGACCTTGGGGGCAAGGAGTAGTCTTTTTATTTTTGAGAAACTGAAAGGTGGACTGCCAAGGTATTACAGTGAAGTGAATAGGGGTGGGGTTGGGGGCAGCATGAGGTAAAGCAGGAGTGGAAGTTAGGGCCCACATCACATGGGGCCTTTGTGGGCTATATGGGGAGTCTAAGCTTTACCAGAAAAGCATGATGGGAAGCCACTGAAGGTTTTAAAGTAGGAGAGTAACAAGCGGTCAAAGATTATCCTGACTACTGTATGGAGAAAAGAGCAGCGAAGAGGAGGACCAGTCAGGAGGTGTGTGTTCTAGTTCTTGAGAAAGATAATAGCACATAGAGCAGAGTATGGCACTGTATATGAAGAGAATAGGATATTTGCGGGATAGATTTAATTTAGTTTTTTGAGAGGGAGCACATGCGCATGTGCAGGAAAGGTGGGCAAAAGAAGAGGGAGAGGGAGAATCCCAAGCAGGCTCCACGTCCAGTGCAGAGCCCACCGAAGGGCTTAATCCCGCGACTTTGAAATCATGACAAGCTGAAATCAAGAGTTGGACACTTAACCGACTGAGCTACCCAGGTGCCCCTAGATTTTAAAAGAACCAGGTAGAATTCACTAGAGAAGGAAAGAGTGGTAAGTACAGAGCCCTAGGGGTTACTTAGGGACCAAAAAGAAGAACCCAGGGAAAGACAGGGAGAAAGGTTGGTCTTTGAAGTCAAAGGGGAGTCGAGCTTCTGCACTTTCAGTGGAAAGGGAAGGGGAAGAAGGGGCCTGCAGGATGAACATGGGTAGGTCACCTGTGTCTGGGACTGCAGGGAAGTCAGGAAGGTGGAGGACTTGGGAGAAAGCCATGCATTTAGCCGTCAGAAGATCTCTGAGGACGTTGGAGAGGGCTTTTGGTGAAGCGGAGTAGAGTGAGCAAACACATGTGTGACCTGTGGGTGAAGGAGGGTACCACTGCTTTGTGGGGGAAGCAGGGAACCGAAGAGAAGGGGAGAAGCTGAGAGCTTGTTTGTGCAGACCTGCACAGAGAAGCAGGTGTGCGGAGGCTGACGTCTGCTGAGCCCCGACCCTGTGTCCGTCCCCGTGCCAGGAACCGCCCCGAGTCTACTCTCTCTCTTTGTGTCTAAACAGGGTGCCTAATAGTACAGTGACTCCCAGAATGAATTTCCAGATTTGAAGGGTATGTAAGACCTTACTCTGGGGTATGGGAAGGAAATACTAGAACTAAGTTTTTCCTCTATTTTTATCTTTCTCTTTGAAATTTCTTTTTAGTACTAGGTTTTAGATAGTACAGTAGCACCATTTGTACAGTAGCACTTGCCTAATTTGCTGTTACATGTAGAGATGTTGGAGATGTGCTAATTTTTTTTTTTTTTTAACTGATGGTCAGAAATGGTGCTCTACTGGTCTAGTGAATAAAGGGGAATGTTTGAGATGAAAGGGAAATACGAGGGAGAAAGGAGGAGGGGAAACCAACATGCCAAGTAGTTGGACATTCTTTTAAACCTTTTCAAAACCCTGTGGTGCTCTTGCCCCCATTTTGCACACAAGAAACTTGCCCAAGGTCACACAGCTAGGTAAGTGCTAGAACTGGAATTTGAAGCCAGGTTGGTTTTACTTGAAGGTCTTATTATCTCACTTACTTCCCCCTTATTCGCCTCCTCTGCTTGATGCTCTCTCATATTTTCCCATTTCACTCTCAAATATTAAAACACTCATTTGCAGCGGAGGAACCGGAGGCAAAGGTGAAACGGTTCATGGTCTCACATCTCATGTAGGGCACCAGTTGGACTCCTGATCCCTGATTCCCACGGCGCCACCACTGCCTCAAAATAAGTAGTTGGACCCCAGCCGAACTGCTTTGGTAAAGTAGGTGAGGAGGTTTCTAGTTGGGGGGCGGGGAGCGCCTGGATGGCTCAGTGGGTTAAAGCCTCTGCCAACTGTTCAGGTCATGATCCCAGGGTCCTGGGACTGAGCCCCACAGCATCGGGCTCTCTGCTCAGCAGGGAGCCTGCTTCTTCCTCTCTCTCTGCCTGCCTCTTTGCCTGCTTGTGATCTCTGTCTGTCAAATAAATAAATAAAATCTTTAAAAAAAAAAAAAAAAGGAGGGGAGAGGGGCTGAGATTACACATAGTAGAAAAGAGTCATGACTCAGATCCTACTTTTTGAGCACTTTGTGTTGTTAAGGGCTTGCATTAATTACCTCATTTAGGTTCTCCATTTTATGGAAGCAGAAGTGAAGTGAAGCACCTTGACGGAGGTCACAGAGGAAGACTGTGAGTTCCGTCTAACTCTAGGCCCCATGTCCTCAACCCCGCGCAAAGCTGCTCTTTGGAAAGTTGCTGTGGAGTCATCAACTAGAGATGAATAAAAGACTTCGGAGCCCAGTGGTGGCTTGGTCCCAGTTGTATGAATTTGCTGGGCACCCAATCCATAAAGTCTTCTGACATTTCTGTAATACTTGGTAGCTTAGGTGTGGAAAGGCTGGGGAGTTAGAGGGGAAGAAAAACGTAGAATAAGAGTTCAGTAAATCAAAAGAGTTTAATAAATCCTGCCTCAGGGTGTAGAGCTGGTGGACTTCAATGGATTGTGTTGTTCAAGAAAGCTGTGTTTGAAATTCATTTTTATAATAAATGTCGTACTTCTGTTTGATGCAAGGTATACTGGAATATGGAGGGAAGAATGCCAAGCTGATCAGATGGGATCTTCGACCTCCAGAAGGTCAGAGAGGCAGATCAAGTGCTTTGCCATTGTGCATGATTGAAGGGCATGGAGAGGTGAAGGGTGGAGAAGTACAGGAAAGTCACATTATACAGACTGGCTTGTTGCAGATTAAGGGTGGCAGTAGGAAGGGCTAGCCTGGTGGGTGCCATCTGTTTTCTTAGGAAGACCCCTCAGGTCACTGTATTTTAGGTCTGGTTCTCAGGCCACAAAATTTGTTTTGCTTTGTACCTGGAAATGATCAGTCAGTCTTTGGGGACAGCACTATATTCAGACTTGGGTGACTGTGCTCAGAAAGGAATGATAGTTTGTTACTCCAGAGTGAAGGAGTTCTTTCCTATTGACAGGATTCTGGATTTTGCTAGGGTATTGCTTTTCTGTATCAAGAGATCTGAGAAATGAAATTTAATAATACTGAGCTTGCTTGATGAGCATGGAATAATATGATAGAATACTTTGTGGGGGAAGTTAGAAAAAAGGTTATTGATTTGCCTTCTATCTGCTTCAGTATTCTACTAAGTGCTTTTGCATACAGTAGGACATTTAATTCTCCCAGTGGGCCCGTTGTACTCAATTTACAAATGAGGAAACCAAGGCTCTGTCCAAGTTGGTAAGAGGATGAACTCAGATTGGAAGGAACAGAGTCCCTCAGATTCTAGGAGCCCACACCCCTAAGTGCTACTGTATGCAGTTCCCATTTAAACTTCATGAAAGAAACTTGTCCCACAGCAGAGAAGATGGTGTGTCACTTAGTTGCAGTATTGCTCAGTCTTGGGTGATTCTGGACTCAAAATAGCCTCCTCTACCTTTTCTAGATTTTTTAAAGTTTGTAGATCACACTTTGATGTGATCACTTTTTTAAAGATTTTTTTTTTTAAGATTTTATTTATTTGACAGAGAGAGATTGAGATCACAAGTAGGCAGAGGCAGGCAGAGAGAGGGGGGGAGGAGCAGGCTCCCCACTGAGCGGAGAGCCCGATTGGGGCGGGGCTCTATTCCAGGACGCTGAGATCACGACCTGAGCCGAAGGCAGAGGCTTAACCCACTGAGCCACCCAAGTGCCCCAGGATTTTCTTTTTAAGTAGTCTCTACCCCCAATGTGGGACTCCCAACTCACAACCCTGAGATCAAGAGCCACATGCTCTACTGAGCCAGTCAGGAGCCCAGATGTGGTCATGTTCTTTGTTTAAATATGTTAACACCGTCACCTGAGCCCTTTTGTGCTCCGTCTTCTTGCTTCTAGTTTGGAAGACATTTGCATCTCTTTGGAGGGACTTTCAATATCTGCACACACTGGTTTTGCGTTTATTTTATTATCTTAATTTTATGGGTTCTGAGAGTCCTCCAAGCTCCTAACTTGTCACCCTCCCTCCCTCCTTCCTTCTCCACTGGATTTAAACTCAAATTCTGAGTCTGACTTTGGAATACTTCTCTGGCTCCAACCCAGTTAGCAATTTAGCCGTGGCTCTGTGGATTGCTAGCTATTGTTATTAACGTCCCTCCCTTCATGCCCACTTGTATCTCAAATCAAATCCAGTTACTCACTGTACCTATGTGTCTTTGATTTCCTGGTTGGGTGTCCTTGTTCCTGTTGTGTTTTTGGTCATTCTTCCTATGAAGCTGCCTTGTCTGCCTTGTCTGATCCCTCACTGGGAGTAATCACTTCTTCCTCTGGGTCTCATAGTAAAGAATTCTCTTTTATGTCTCCTTTATGGCACAGTATCCTTTCTACTGTATATTTCAGTAGTTTGTGTACATGCTTTTATCTCTCCTACTAGACCATAACCTCATGAGCAAATCTATCTGGTTGACCTTTGTGTCTCCTCTAGTGTCCAGCTCAGTTCTCTGCACATAATGTAAATAAATAATAAATAGATAAATAGATGAATGAATAAGCAGAATTTAAGTTTCTGCTCATTGGTTTGGATTCCTCCGCCCCCCTTCTTTGCCCTTCTTTTTTTCTCATTTCTTCTTCTCTTCTGGGTTTTCCCTTACACTGACTCACCCAGCTTGTCTTCACCACTCCCTTTTCTTACCCAGATTTTGCCTCATTCTTTCGCTATTAGCAGTCACTGTGTGGGAGGGCCACAAGCTGCTGGTCAGATTTTCTCCATCCTTTTGTGGCTTTATTCTGTCCAGGAATCATATGACCAGCATGAGAACTGAGTGGCGATTACATTAAGATCTTAATAAAAAGACCATGTGTCAAGAGAACAAACCTTAAGATTTGTTTTTTTTGCCTTCAGTGAGAAACTTTCTGATCCACATTTCAAGGGAGAGGGAAAAGAGTCCTTGGGTACTTGAGAGGTCTAGATCAAGGCATATATTCACACCGTGAATTGTAGGGTATGAGAGGTATCTTACTGGACCAAAGAAATAACGTCAGGAGCGGCAGAAGCTTCCTCTAACTGTTAGTGTTGAATCCTGCAACTTTTTTGACAGCTGGAAGGAACATTAGAGATATGCGTCGTCTTACCTTCCTATTTGCCAGATGAGAATATAAACCCGAGGAGGCCAACCAATGGGCCCATAAAAACTGGGATATATTTTTTTTTAAACTATTTATTTGACAGACAGAGATCACAAGGAGGCAGAGAGGCAGGCAGAGAGAGAGGAGGAAGCAGGCTCCCTGCTGAGCAGAGAGCCCGATTCGGGGCTCGATCCCAGGACCCTGGGATCACGACCTGAGCCGAAGGCAGAAGCTTTAACCCACTGAGCCACCCAGGTGCCCCCAAACTGGGATATTTGTTATCTAGCATTTACTCCCGACACTGAATGTAGCTTGTGGGGGGAACTACTAGCTCTTTGAAAACAATGGAAATTTCACTTCAAGTGGGGGCTTCAGGTCTCTAAAACTGGAGAGCTTTTGCTGACATGTGGACTCCGGTTGGTAGCTGACTGGATTGGGGGCAGTGTTCACCAGAAGGGCCCTTTATGAACTGTGGTGATCACTCCCGGTGGTTCCTGTCTGGGGGTCTGCTCAGTGGGGCTTCTGGCTGATAGAAATCTGTTCCTTCTACTTTTGAAAAGGGGCCCATGTTTAATAATAAAAACATTTCCAGGGGCGCCTGGGTGGCTCAGTGGGTTAAGCCGCTGCCTTCGGCTCAGGTCATGATCCCAGGTCCTGGGTTCGAGCCCTGCATCGGGCTTTCTGCTCAGCAGGGAGCCTACTTCCTCCTCTCTCTCTGCCTGCCTCTCTGCTTACTTGTGATTTCTCTCTGTCAAATAAATAAATAAAATCTTAAAAAAAAAAAAATTTCCAGTCTTCCTTGCTCTTTTTCTCAGCCCCAATATTCCAAATTCTGTTTCGGGCTTAATTTTTTTTATCTCAGCCTATTTGTATTAATTTTTTATCAGGTAGGTCAGACGTCAGTAGGAAGCATAGGAGAGACGGGGTGGCTTAGAGGCTCAGTATTGGTTTTTGGTGCTCTTTAGGTGAATCTTTTCTACCCGACTCGTAGAATAATGTATTTTACTGTCCGTGAAATAGTGCTCAGTGAACTGGTTGTTGGCAGATATGAAAGGTTACTGTTTTGTGGCTAGGCAGTAGCAGTGTAAATAGATCAGCTGGCCCAGAACAGGAAGTCAAGTGCAAACAGGATGTGCTTGTCTTTACTGTAACTTTGTGTGTTTGTGTTTTGAAACTTGGTGTAGTTAAAAAGTCAAGACTTCTAGTATTTGAGCTTGACGGAAAACGTCTCTGTTTCTGGTTTGAAAAGAAGCTAAGGCAACTAGTCCTTCACTGCCCTTGCCTTTATACAGGGACACATCTTTCTTCTAGGGATCAGGCCATTCTTCCTGGTGCATGACAGGTTTTCCTCACCTACACCATGTTGCATCCATGTGCTTTATAAAGTGAAACCCCTGAGTGCCTGCTGGTCTGTTACTTTTGGTAGATAAGGGATCCAAGCTGTGCTTGGCTATTTATTTCTTAATAACAATAAGAAATCTTAGCCTGTAATTCACCAGCATTTTAAATTACAGGTTCCTTTTGTTGGATTTCAGGATTTCTAGCACACCTTTTGAGTGTTTCCTGAGTATGGTAGTTTACAAATTATCTCGGGGCCTTGTTAGACTTTGAATTGAAAATTTCCTTGAGTGTTGGAGGCTGGATCTAATGCTAACTGTTGAACTGTTTTAGCCTATAGGCAAGTTTCTGGAGAGGAGATTAAATAAACAATTTGCTTGGGGTCAGGGGATGTGTCACTCAGCTGGTAAGCAGTTTTAGGAACCCCTGTTTTCTGAATCCCCTTCTCATTCCTCATTGCTTCCCACTGTTGAAACCTGCTTTATTAGGTTCATCAGCAGGCTGGATTTGAATAACTCCTGTGGGGAATAATCTTGAGATCTGTGCATTATCATAGCCACTATGAGCTATTCCAGAACAGGTCCATTCTGTTGGTCTCCAACCATAAACTAATGAATATGGGGCAGGTGAAAGACTGGGTAGTGTTTTTTGTGCGATCTGTATCTCTGCACATTGCACACTGTCCTTCCACTTTGTAATTCCAGGAGCAAATAGGTCACGTGGCACATCTTAGCATCGGTGAGGCCAGCATTACCATGTGAGCACTATGGCATCCTTGAGTCTGTCAAGGAGTGGTGAATGTGAGCCAGTCTGCGCTTTATATGTGGCAAAGAATAAAACCTGAAGACCAGGTTAAGTCCAGGTGTTCTTTCCAAGGAGAGAATATGAGGAGGATACGAAGGTTTTCTTTGTGGTATGAGGCAAATTCGAAATCTCCATTTCTGCTCCTTGGGATAGATAGTAGGCATATCACATCCTGGCAGGCGCAGAAAACATTTCAGAAAGTCAGCATAATTTTCAGATTGAGATCAGACATCAAACTAAGCCAAAGGTCTGTGGGAAGAAGGGGGTGGTTGGTCTGGATTTATCCTGGATTCATCGCGAAACCCCATTTGACTTCAGTGCAGCAGGGCTGTTGTGGAGCACCAGGTGGCGGGGTGGGGTGGGATGGAGGGAGGGCAGAGATGTTCGGTTCTCTGGCTCTGATGGCCAAGAGGGTTGAGGAGCTAAGGCAGAAAGTCTAAACTTGCGTGCTGTGGGGAAAGTGACAGACTTGTGGGCAATGTGGTGGAACTGGGAAGAAATGTCACACCTCAGACCCCCTGTGAGAGAAGTTCTCCCAGGATTCCTTAAGTTCTTCAAGGATCATGAGAAGACTACATTGAGGGGCGCCTGAATGACTCAGTGGGTTAAGCCTCTGCCTTTGGCTCAGGTCATGATCTCAGGGTCCTGGGATCGAGTCCCAACTGGGCTTCCTGCTCAGAGAGCCTGCTTCTCCCTCTCCCCCAGCTCGTGCTCTCTTTCTCTTACTCTCTCAAATAAATAAAATTGGGGGGGGGGGATAAAGCTACATTGAGCCTGATATAAAGGTATCATCAGGTCTTAAAAACAGTAGATAGGGGATAGAGCAGATAAATTTTGTGACTTTAAAGAACCTTGAGAAAGATTTTGTGGCCAGCTTTTTTTGAGCGCCTATTAGGTGCTAGGCTCTGGAGTAAATGTGTGACATGCGTTATTTTAATCCTTTCTGTTGCCCTTTAAATGCAGCTGGTTCTGTGTTTTTGAGGAAAATAAGGTGTAAAGGGACTAAATAACACCAGGGCTCAGAGTCCTCGTTGAGTCTACGCCATACCATACATTTGGCTGCAGTAACTTGTGCGGTCCACTTTGGAAAGGCAAACTGCATAATTTTTTTTTTAAATTTAAAAAAATATTTATTTATTTGACAGAGATCACAAGTAGGCAGAGAGGCAGGCAGAGAGAGAGAGGGAAGCAGGCTCCCTGCCAAGCAAAGAGCTTGATGTGGAGCTCGATCCCAGGACCCTGAGATCATGACCTGAGCCGAAGGCAGAGGCCTAACCCACTGAGCCATGCAGGCGCCCCCAAACTGCATAATTTTTTTTTTTAAAGATTTTTTTTTTTTTTAAAGATTTTATTTATTTATTTGACAGAGAGAGATCACAAGTAGACGGAGAGGCAGGCAGAGAGAGAGAGAGAGGGAAGCAGGCTCCCTGCTGAGCAGAGAGCCCGATGCGGGCCTCGATCCCAGGACCCTGAGATCATGACCCGAGCCGAAGGCAGCGGCTTAACCCACTGAGCCACCCAGGCGCCCTTTTTTAAAGATTTTATTTATTTATTTGACAGACAGAAATCACAAGTAGGCAGAGAGGCAGGCAGAGAGAGAGAGGGAGAAGCAGGCTTCCCGCTGAACAGAGAGCCCGATGCGGGGCTCGATCCCAGGACCCTGGGATCATGACCAGAGCCGAAGGCAGAGGCTTTAACCCACTGAGCCACCCAGGCGCCCCCAAACTGCATAATTTTGACCCTAGAAAGAACTCATGTCCCGAAGCGCTGCCTTTCCCCAGGGCATGGGCTATGCCAGAAACCTGCTCAGCGAATCCCTGGCTTTGTTAATGGTTTTGTTTGTTTGTTTTTTCAAATATTTTTAAGTAATCACCACACCCAATGTAGGGCTCGAACTCACAACCCACTGAGCTCGGCAGGTACCCCTTTGTTAAGGTTTCCATCCCGGTTGCCCAGAAGTCAGTCCCTGTGATAGTAGCTAGTGAAAGCAGCTTCTTCAGTCTAGAAAGAGCTTGTCTGGTAAATCCTGTTTTCTGCACAGGAGTACAGGGGGAGCTCTTTATCCTTGATGAGCTCTTTATCCTTGATGAGCTTTGTCATCAGTTTTGGTGGAAGAAGGATCCTGTGGTCATTAAACTGCACGTCCGTTTATTCTGTTTTCAGCTTGTTTGAAGACTGTACTCGGAACTGCTTTCTTTCCTGATTGACTCGCCCTTTGGGCCAAAATGCCTGGGCTGAAATTAAATGTGTAGGTTTCTCCGCTGCAGTGTTCAATCTGTCATCTCTCCTGAACGCCACACTAAGAAGCAGCCATTTAATTGGTCAGACCCCGAGGGTGAGATTTTGGCACAAGTCCATTGGTTAGAATTACTTTTCCCGGAACTTCACAGCAGATGCTGAGGTCCCTCTGCAGATATCTGTCACAGGCCAGTTGAAACCATGGAGTTTTCAAGAACATTTATAACTTGTGATTATTGTGTATGGTTTTCACTTGTTTACAACAG
This sequence comes from Lutra lutra, assembly GCF_902655055.1. Classification (NCBI taxonomy): domain Eukaryota; kingdom Metazoa; phylum Chordata; class Mammalia; order Carnivora; family Mustelidae; genus Lutra; species Lutra lutra. The sequence goes on from NC_062293.1 coordinate 38,144,203, forward strand.
TTATCACTTCAGGAAAAGAGCTCATTTATTACCAGCGGAGAGTGAGACCTCTGTCCTTTCCCCTTCTTCACATTGTCAGTTTAACCCTTTGTGCTCCGAGACCCTCGGCTGTGTTTTCTTGTCTCCTCTTGCCTTGCATTTCCTCCCCCTTGCTTGGGCTGTGCCTGTCGGTAGCCACCGGCCAAGCCCTGCTTAGACCCTGGCTGTATCTGGTGCAGCCTCTTCGATTTCTGCCATTTCTGTTCTCTGTTATTCTACTTCTCCATGTGTTGTTTTTATTTTAATTTGTATTCTTTACAGTTCTTATTGCAATGCTGTGTATTCTGGAACCAGAGCTCTGGGAGGTCACTAAAGCCTTCTGTGCCTTCTCACGCAGGGAGAGGATGGACATGCCAGATCTTGTTTGTCCTCGAGGCTGTCCCTTTCTGGCTTTCTAATGCTGTCATAACGGATAATTTTAACATTTTTCTGCTACTTGTAGAAATTCACTGTTCTTGTTTTTTAAGTCATCTTAGCAGACACTAAAAACTTAACTTCACCAAGTGTGAGGTAGGCATGTTCCTGTTAGACCTTTCCCTCAAGGGACTGCTCTGGTTATTTGGGTTTAAAACCCTTAATTTGCTCATCACCCTGGAATCATGAGTGTAGCATTTTCAAGCATGAATTTGTGTCTTTTTTTTTTTTTTTAAGCTCTATTGCTGTTATCATTACTAAGCCTTCAGCAAACACCTGTGATCACACTTACCTGGCACTCAGGCTCACAGTTATGCTGTAGACTCCTGTTTCCGCTCCCTTACTGTGGGAGAATACTTGAATTATACAGATTTTAGCTCACTGATTAAATGTGTGATGCTAGCGTGCTCACCCCCTTGGCAAGTAATCATGCAGTGGGGGACCTCGCCTGGTTCTGTTGCTCTCAGAGTTTCCGTGCCTGGAAGAGGGCTTGGCCAAGAGTAGCGCTAACCAGACAGGCAGAAGAATGAATTAAAGTTATCGGGAGGTGTCTGAGATGCTGGGAGAGCACAGGCAGGGTCAGAGGAGTTTTTCCTGAGGAAATAAGTGTTGCATGAGGAGGTCAGGGCCAAGGGAATAGCTCACAGGAGGTTCCTGAAAATCAGAATAAGCTTGGCATTTGAGGGGCCAGAAGAATAGCAGTGGAGCTGGAGCTAAGAGCTCGGAGGATAAGGCCCTGAGCACTGAGGATTTGCTCTCGTCATTATTTCGTGGGTACCAGTGAAAACACACACTTATTAAAAGGAGAGCAATAGAACCTTAGGTAGTTGAGACAGTTAAGTCAAAAACCCCTCCTCTAGCTGGAACAGAGGTGGGCAAGAATAGAAACTGAAACCTCTTAAATATGGATTAATATTTCTCTTTAGAAAGTTGGGGGTCTGTCTGTAGCATTAGTACCCTGAAGTGGTAGTAGGTCGGAAATGGGGTTGACTTACTGGATGTATAAAATAAAATTCTGGATTCCTCGGATGGCTTCTAGTCTGCTGCACCTCTTACGAGGTCCTCACGTGTTGAAAGGGCGGCTTGGCTCGCCGGTGACATCCACGGTCTCTCCCGCAGGCAGCTCACTGACCTGCTCTCCCAGCACACAGGCTCTGAGTGACTGGTGCCATGGGGAGGTTGTTGTGGAGGGTGAAAGTATCCTCCTCTTTCCATAGGACCACAGATTAATCACCCTCTAGCTGTGTGACCCTGGTCTAGTTAGCCAACCCTTAGGGTCCAGCGTCTGGGTTTATAAAAGGAACATTTTAATTCGGATGTTTGCAGGATAATTGTATAGATGCAGACAAAACCACTCACTTCTGCACATGTTAGGTGTTCTGGAGAGTTTTTACTTTTCCTTTAAAAAATTTATTTTCTAGGATCATCTGAGAAGGGACTTCTGAACTCCTGAGTCTGAATACCTTCTGTTTCTCCCTTCCCTACCCCCGAAATAACAGCACAGGAAATTCTTGCACCTAAAGCTTGGCTCCTTTATACTGAAGTCTACTTTGGGAACTGGAGGACACAGGAGTCCTAGTATCTTTGAAGTCTGACATCTCAGTGTGAGCGGAGGCTCTGGGAGCTGGTTTGGAGGGAGGCAAACATTTAATCCTTAGCCCCATGCCTTATTATAATGCCTACCCTTTGCTGAATCGAGTCTAGTACCATCTTGTGCTCTTGGTGTGAGATTAGAAAGCTGGTAAAGGTTGGCTTCCTCTTTCTCCTGAGCACCTGCTCTGTGTCCAGCCTGTGAGGTGTAGGTAAGCTTGTTCCTGTTCCACCGAAGCTCAGGGAGGCCACTTTCTCAAGCTCAATCGGTTATTCAGTATTAGAGCCAGGATTCAAGGTCATGTCTAACTGATTCTAAAACCAAAGTAAAACAGTTGGGCTTTTTTTTTTTTTTAACTCGTCTATTTTCTATAAATTTAGGTCCCAAATGAAATTCCTCTCTAGGAATTAGGCATTATCTACTACCCACATCCTAAGAACTACTGCAGAGGCTAGGAAATGTCTTTTAGGATTCAAAGCCTTTGGAAATGTTTTCCTCCGCTGTGCTCCAGCCTGGTGAATGATCCCTTGTCAGCCCAGACACTGCCTCCGTGGAGCTGCTCATCTGATTCAGGCCCGGGGTTCTCTAGTCCCACAGTATACCGGTCTCCTCTGTGACTTAGGGGTTTGGAATTCTTTATTCTAAAAGGAACGTCTCAAAAATGATCTCAGTGTCACAGAGAACATGCCTCACTGTCACCACCCAGCAAGTGAGGGCAGTGCGTATTCTGCGACTCACTTCCTCACCTATGAAACAGTGACCCTACCTAGCTCATGCTCATTGTGTCGTCACCGCCACTTTAAATCTTCCCTGGTCAGGGCGGGCACTGTAGTAGGCAGGTTTACTGGAAAATTTCATGTGTGACTCGGAGATTCTGTTTTAAATTAAACAGTTCTGAGGGATTTCAAGTTTCCTTTCAAACTTATTTTTTAAAAGTAAACAGCCTTCCAAGTTGAGAGATGATTTTAAATTTCAGGTGAGTTTTCAAGGGTTGATTCTTGATTGCGTGGGTGTTGTGATCAGCTGTGTCAGAGCCCCACCCAACTCAGTACCTTAGGTGGTAGCAAACTCAAACATGGGGTAACCAGAGAGAGAAAGAGTAAGAGACATGTTGGGCTTTCCAGCCAGTAATCACTAATGAACATCTAGGCAGTCTCCATTTTATAGTTTGATGATGATTTCTTTTAACATGTTATTTATTGATCACTTATTATAGGTAAGGCACTTTATGAATATTATTTTTCATCCCTACTTCTACAAGTGAGGAAACAGACTCAGAAAGCTTGGCTCCTTTATAATGAAGTCTACTTTGGGAACTGGAGGACACAGGAGTCCTAGTATCTTTGAAGTCTGACATCTCAGTGTGGGTGGAGGTTCTAGGAGCTGGTTTGGAGGGAGGCAAACATTTAATCCTTAGCCCCATGCCTTATTATAATGCCTACCCTTTGCTGAATCTAGTCTAGTACCATCTTGTGCTCTTGGTGTGAGATTAGAAAGCTGGTAAAGGTTGGCTCCCTTTTGTTTTCGATAAAGGACTTTTTTCATAGTCCTTTTATGTCACTGTAAATGTTGACAGAATGCTTTGGACCCTAAGGAGAGATAACTAGTACTTGCCTCATTGGCTGTATTGACAAAATACTTGAATGTTCCTCTGACCTCCGTTTGCTCATTCCACCAATCTGGGTGCGCGCTGCGAGTGGCACTTCCTAGATGCAGATAAAACAGTGAAGACAGATGGGGGTCCTTGCCCTCGGAGGTTCCAGTCTGCAGGTAGACAGGCTGTAAGCAAACATTTATAATGACAGATTATGGCAGTGCCCGGGAGGGCAGCGGAAAGGGCAAGGAGAGAGCGTATGACTGAGGGGGGGGGACTCCTCTACATGGCTGGCGTGGGAGTCGTGGCCTGAATGATGAGGAGGAGCAATCCAGGAAGGAAGGAGCTCAGAGTGTGAGACTGTGGAAAGGCCACCACGGCTTGAAGCTTAGTGAGCCGGGAGAGAAGCAGCATGGCACAAATCGGGGAAGCGGGCAGGGACTAGTGGGGTAGGCAGGGTCTTTTAACCATGCCAGGAGTTGAGTTTTCTTTCTAAAATGCAGTATGGGGGGGGGGGTGCGCACCTGCACAGCTCAGTAGGTTAAGTGTATGACTCTTGGTTTCAGCTCAGGTCATGATCTCTGGGTTGTGAGATTGAGCCCGGGTTCAGGCTTCCCACTCAGCGGGGAGTCTGCTTGAGATTCTCTCCCCTTCTCCCTCTTTCTAAAAAATAAATAAATCTTAAAAAAAATAAAATGCAGCGGGACTCCATTAAAGACCGTTAACTGTGTGTGCGTTGGGGAGAAAGAGCTGGAGAGAGGCAAGAACGAAGCTGGGAAGTTAGTGAGGAGCAGTTCTTCCATCCAAGAGGCCATTTTAAACTCTGGAATTACAGTAGATTCCTGCCCTCATGTGTTAATTCTAGTTAAGACAGTTCACAAGTAAGCCAGTCATATCAGTTAGTGCTAGCTCTTACGTGTGAGATTAGAGAATGACATTTCAACTGAGGGGTGAATGGCAAGAGGGAGCCAAGTGTGTGGTTTCCTGGCAAGAAGAGCCCAGGTGGGACTTCAAGGAGCAAACAGCAAATTCTAAGGGTCTAAGGAGGGAAATGTGCATGAAAGATCAGAGATGGTGATTGAGATCACTGCTGGGGCAGATAGGGTAGGGAGAGGAATTTACGACATCTTCAAGCTTAAAAATAGTATCCACAGCCACCCGACAGGGTTCTGCTTGGGAGACAGAGTGTGTTCAGACAGGATGCCAGAGACAGCCTGGGAGCTCCCTACCTCATTGAAGGGGAGAGGGGAGGACCAGCAAGGAGGGTTTTGAGGTAGGCAAACTAAGGGCACAGAGCTGTGGAGAGTGTTTCAAGGAGGAAGGAAGGGTCACTCATGTCTGGCACTGCTGGGACGTTGACTCAGAGGAAGATAGAGAAGTGTCACTTGGATCTGGCCACTTGGGATTCCTTGGTGACCCTGCAAAGAAGAAATTGGGTAGAGTGGTTCAGGAGAGACTGGAGAGGGGTAAAGAGTGAATTTGAGATTGAGGAAGTGGGAGTCAAGTATTTGGAGACATTTCAATGTAGCAGAGAGCCGAGAAAAAGACCTTTACCGAGGAGTCAGGGGTGTGGGGTCAAAATATTTTGTTACTGTTTTTTACAAAAATTCTACTAGATGCTTTAAAATTAAACTTTTAATTGTAATATGAGTATACACATTTTAAATTTAAATTTTAAATGTATGATTTAAATTTAAATTTTAAATGTATGATTTAAATTTACACAAAGTAAACATCTGTGTATATAAACAGTACTCAGACTAAGAAACCAAATGTTCCCAGAAGTCCCCTTGTTTCCCCTTCCATTTATTATCCTACCCCAAGGATGACCACTGTCCTGTTTCTAACACCGTAGATTAGTTTGCCTGTGTTTGCATTTTGTATAGATGGAACTGTTTAGTATGTGTTCATTTGTGCCTGTCTCCCTTCCCTTATTGATAATCTGTATTGTCGCTTAATCACTGATTTGTTTATTCTCAATGCCGTATTTAAGTACCACGATTTGTTTTTCCATTCTGTTGACGGACACTTGGATTGGTTTCCACCTTGGGGCTGACAGTCGTTCCGCTATGAACCTTGCAGACTCCTTTTGGTGAATGTGTTTCTGTTAGGAATATACCTGGAAGTGGAATTGCCGGTTTATGTTGTACCAGTTTATACTGTGTGTATGTGCGTGTGCGTGCATTGTACCTGTTGACACTTCTGCCAGGTAAAGTTAGAGTTCCAGTTGTTTTAAACCCTTGTCTACACTGGCTAGTGTCCCGTTTTCCCATTTTAGCCATTCCAGTGGGCAACTGATGTAACATGTTCAGTTCTACTCTGTACTTCCCTCGTGACCAGGGTGAGTTTTTAAATCTGGGAGATCCTGGAGCATGCCTGTGTGCTGATGGGAAAGCTCTGGTAGAGATGGAAAGCTTCAAAAACTCTGTATACTCTTCAGCCCATTCCCCTCAGACTGCTTTTGTTATTATTTGACCGATTGTAGAATCAGGAGGACTTTTTTTTTTTTTTTTTTTTTTTTTTTTTTTAAGATTTTATTTATTTATTTGACAGAGAGAGATCACAAGCAGGCAGAGAGGCAGACAGAGAGAGAGGAGGAAGCAGGCTCCCCGCTGAGCAGAGAGCCCGATGCGGGGCTCGATCCCAGGACCCTGAGATCATGACCTGAGCCGAAGGCAGCGGCTTAACCCACTGAGCCACCCAGGCGCCCCCCCCCCCTTTTTTTTTTTTTTTTTTTAAAGATTTTATTTAAGGAGGACTTCTTATAGCCTGCAGAGCACTGGCTTCACAGTGGAAGCAATTCAGGTTCACATCTTGGCTTTACTACCCTCTAGCTATGACCTTTAACAGTTATTTCACTTCTCAGAACCTTGGTTTTCTCACCCCAAAATGGGATGAACATTTCCAACGTGCCTTGCCGAAATTGTGAGGCTCACGGGATAAAGGGCTGGGGATTCCGTCCGTAGCTCAGTGCCTGGCAGATGAGAAGCATTTTTCCAGTGGAGAATGATGACTTTCTTCTTTACTTCTCAAAACATGTAATTACTTATCAGTTATTTCAAAGAGGCAGAGCTAAGCCATATTGATAGGCTTTCATAGCATTTCCTTTCAGAGTCATTGCAATTGTACTTTAATTGCTTTTTAAGGATAATATACAAGACGAAGCAAAGCCCATTCTGTATTAACGATCCACAACGTGGACCACTTCTCCGGGTGCACTTACAGGCTGGCTGCTTCGAACAATTCCCGGAATATGGTAGTGACCGCAGGCGGGCTTGCCACGGAGCCAGTTTCTGGTTTGCCGTGTCGGAAACATACTTCTTTGAGGAGTGTGGGCATGGTGATTAGGTTTTTTAAAAAAGGATTTTTTGTGAAGTCTTACACAGTGGGTTCACCCTAAGTCCGTTAATTCCGAGATCTTGGGTCTGTGGAAAGCCCGTTGCTGCAGAAGTACCTTGGCACACAGCAGTTAATTAAAGTCTGAACAGATTGGAGGAGAACATTGGGGACAGGACTTTACTATCTTAGATTTGGGTGGTTAGCAAGGTGGCTTGGAGCTGCATCACACTCTAGCCCTTATTTCCCTGGGGTCCTCACATTCTGAGCCTTCTACTCCATGGGTCCACTCTGACCCTTCTCTGCTCCTCGGGAAAGCCCATGGCAACCACTGATCCCCTTAAAATGATTTGCCTGGGGCAAATGAACAAGTGGAGAAGTAACTGTCTTAAAATTACTTAGGATTATAGAACTTTAATGGGGAGAAATCACATTATCTCCCTTCTTGCCTCTAACTATGGCTGTACTCAGCCTACCTGGGCTAGGTCATTCATCTTACCCTGTTATTAAAACTGTAATTTTCCTGTTCAGCAGAGCTTAGTGTCCCAAGAAATGCCAGTATCCTTGTCAAGCTGCTAGATTCCCAGGTGCTGACTAGCTGTCCTGGCCCCGGCCCGCGGGGTTCCTCTCCAGGGAGAAGGAGGTTTTCTCGTTCCCCTCAGCCCTGCACCTCCCCTCTTTCTCCCGGTCAGGCTGAGTGGAAGAGGAGGGCCTGGCAGGTTTCAAACAAGTTCAGTAGGACAGCCGCCCGCGGAGACTGTGTTTGAGGCTGAAATCACCAAGTCCACATCTTTTCTGAAGAGGAGGGGGAGGGGACTGGGGGAGGGATTTTTAAGCTCTCTGAGAAGATTTGGTCATTTTCTTTCAAGATCAGGAGGCTTGCAGATCAGAGAGCGGAGCATCTCATGGTGTCGCCATAGGCAGAGCTCACTACACACCCCTCAGTGTGTTCTGTGGGGTTCCATTTCCAGCCCTTTGGCAACATCATCAGATGCCAAGGGGCTCTCTGTCCAGGGTCAAAGGATGAAAAAATACCGCCAAGAAAGAAGTGTTTGGCTTGTATGGCAATGTTAAGGTGACCACTCTTTCCTTGCAACTCCCCAAAATAACCTCGAATGTAGTTGTTATTTAGGCGTATCATTTTCCAGTTTGGCAAGAGAGGACTTTTAACTGACCGCTTTAGGAAATGGTATTTAAATATAAGTCAAAAAGAGTAAAAGCGTAGTCTCCTGACATTGGTATCCCTGTCCGGCTGGGCTGCACAAGTCTGTAGGCATTTTAGCACCGGAGACTTCCCACTGAACCCCTTTCCGTGCCAGCCCCTTCCCCACATATACACGTGCCCAGGATAAGGCTCTGTCCTCCACCTGCAAGAGGGGCCTAGGCAGTAACCCAGAGGCACATTTCAAGTCTTCTCCCAGAACCAAGTCATTCTGAGCCTAGTAGCCAAAGACTTGCTTAGGCCGACAGCTCTGCTTTCCGGGCTCGTCACAGAAAAGATTAGAAGCAAAGTTGGGGCGCCTGGGTGGTTTAGTTGTTAAGCGTCTGCCTTCGGCTCAGGTCACGATTCCAGGATCCTGGGATCGAGCCCCATGTCAGGCTGCCTGCTTGGCGGGGAGCCTGCTTCTCCCTCTGCCTGTGCTCCTCCTGCTTTCTTGGTCTCTGTCTTTCTCTCGGACAAATAAATAAAATCTTAAAAAGAAAAAAAGAAGAAGATGATTAGAAGCAAAGTTGAGGGAAAATAGTGCTGAGGGGAAATAGGTTGTCTTGGTCCTCAGCTTGAGGAAGAGCTTTCTTCACTCTCCTGTCCAGATGGCGGAGTTGAGCTGGGCAGCAGCGCTTCATTGGCCCGGAGGCCCCTGGGGGCCAGGACCTGGTGGGCATCCCAGTGCCAGCCCGCTGCCAGTGCCCCCTGTGTGCTTGGGAGAGCGTGGGAATCTAAACCACATACAGCGGGCCGGCTGCCGGTTTTTTCCTGTCGATCAGGCCTTACCAAGCAGGCCTAGAGCTCCTGTGGCAAAGGCCTCAGCTCTCAGAAAGTGCCACATGCAGATTCCTTGTGCAGAGGGAAAGTGTGTTTCCTTCTTGTGGTTCACTGCATCCCACCCCTTGCCTTTTTACTTCATTCGTTCACCTTTGTCTGTGGATGCTGTAAGCTTATCTTGGGTGACCTCTGTCTGCCCTCTAGGCCAATCTCTGGTGAAAGAGGTGACCTTTCTTCTGCCCTCAAACCCAGTCAGCAGGTCACCTTTCCTTCCTCCTTCCCTCCCTCCCTCCCTCTCTTCCTTCCTTCCTTCCTTCCTAGATTTTATTCATTTATTTGTCAGAGAGAGAGAGAGCACAGGCAGGGGGAGCGGCAGAGGGGGAAGCAGACTCCCCACTGAGCAAGGAGCCCAAGGTGGGGCACCATCTCAGGACCCCTGGATGGTGACGTGAGCAGAGGGCAGACGCTTAACTGACTGAGCCACCCGGGTGTCCCAGCAGGTCACCTTTCTTTCTGCTCCTGGCCCTTACTCCTACCATTTGTTGCCAGCATCCCTTCCTCTGCAAGCTCTTCATGTTTGGGGGTCTCCTCTGCACTCCATGCCTGCATCTGCATCTCTCTGTCTTAGTGACCTGAATCCTCTTCAGCTCCGCCCTTGTGTCTTCCTAGAAGTTTCTTCAGAGAATAGTTTATCTTAGTGTCTGTGCACATCCTTACTTCTCCATCACTTTCCGACCTATGGCTGTCAGTCAGCTTCTGTCTTCCTTACCTGCTCAGGTGAAGAACATGTTCACATTTTCCTAAAACTAGGTCCATTAGGGATTTTGTATTCCTGTATTCTACTCTCTGGTCATTTGACAGCATCGATCATTTCTTCTTGAAACTCAAAACCCTCTTCCAGGTTGCCCACCTCTGAGCAGCCTTCCTGCCGCCGTTGTGCTGGTTTCCCCTGGTAGCCCTTTAGGTCGGGTTCCCCCAGGGGTTCTCCCAGGCCATCCTCTGAGACCGCCATCCATCTTCCCATTCTGGCTTTTCGTGCTGCCGGTGGTCTGAGGATTCCCAGACTTTCTCCTCAACCAGGACTGTCCCTTTGGTGTGGTGTGTATCCACCAGCAAGTCCCTGGGGTACAAAATGCAACCCATCATTGTACTTGCCCCCTTCCTTCACACACAGACACATGCCTCGTCCTAAGGGCTTTGTCCCTTACTCCAGCTAACAATTCCACTCTGTGTCCTGTTGCATAATTCAGAGACCCTGGGATTCATCCAAGACTTTTCTCTCCCCCTTCCTCCACCACTTCAAACCACTGACACATCCTATGAGTTCTGTCAGAGATCTGTCTGTCCCTTTCTCCTCCTGTCTTGCCTCTGCTACACCAGCTGCCTGCTCCCAGCCTGCTTACTGTCAGAGTGCCCACTATAAAATGCAAATAAGATCACAAAACTTGATTACTTGAACCCCTCATTGTGTCCCACTGCCCATAGGATAAAGTCCAGTTTCCTTCCCCGTGGTTTTTTGTGGCTGCTTGTCTACCTGCCCTACCGTCATCCACCCCACTCCCAACATTCTGTAGTTTCCTTAATGCCATGTTGCCTGCTATTTGCTTTTTCTTGAAAATCCCTTTTACTCTGGGCTTCCTGATGAATCCCCAGCTGCTCCAACAGCAGGCTACGTGTGGCACGGCATTTGAGAAGTCTTCTCTGGTCACCCCTCCTCTCTGGAAGAGCCGCTTGTGTCTCTGTCTTCCAGCCCCTGGTACGCCGCACGAACCTCTGTTAAGGCACCGATCACCCTGAAATTTCTGGTTTGGGTTTTACTTTTCTTGTTCCTCTCCTCAACCATGAACTCCTCAAGGTCAGGGTCTCGGCCTTACTCACCTAGCACTGGAAATAGCAAGGCATTGGCTTCACTAAAGGCTGCATGCCTGGGCGAGTGAAGATCCTGACAGAGGCTGGCAAGTCACTGCCACCTTGTCCCAAGGCCACTCTGCTTCTTGTCTTGCTCCCAGCTCCTTCAGGTACTTGACCCATTCTGCTGATTCCGCCACAGGTCTCCCTGTCCCTTTTTGGAATGAGTCAAATGGTAATTGTGGGCAAACCTCTAGGTTTCCTTTTTATCTGCGCCTTGCCAGAGAAACTGAAGTTGAAACATCGTTATAATGCTCAGAGCTTCGACTGATCCTTGTTTAGTGCCTCATAGGCTTGAGAATGTCCCCTGAGAAAAGGAAGCCCGGAAAGGTAGAACTTGTTGTAAGGTGGGTATAGTCAAGTAGGGCTTGGGCCTGGGTCTTCTGAGTCTAGATCCTGTAATCCCTTGTGTGACTATACATGGTCTCAGATGCTTTTGTCACAGGTGATTTCAAGAACTGCAAAATCCCTCTTTCCGAGGGGGGCCACACTGCTGTCACCCTTATCTTGCTAACAGAGAACTCATCTGGTTAACTGCTCTTTCCTTTGCTATTCCATGTGAACTATTCATTGCAATTGTCTTCCGGGAAGTTGGAGGCTTTAGACAACTAAGAGTAAGTCAGAGATAAATGTTGTTGATGTGTAGGAAATGGACTGAACACAGTTATTTAAAATTCAAATATTGTGTGATTCATTCAGTAGTCTTTGTGGAGCCACCTGTCTGCTGGGCACTGACTGTCATGGTCCGCGTTCACACAGGGGCCACAGGCAAGCGGGGGAGACAGGTGTGGGTCGCACATGCTTACAAAAGTGAACGAATTCTAGACCAGGAGTGTGGAGAAGTGCTGCAAGCTAAAAAGGCCCGAGAGTAGTCAAGAGACCTAAGGTTATAGCTGTGGGAGCCAGGCGGTTAGTTCCCACTGCTGGGTTTCAGGCTTCCTCTGTGAGATGGCTAAGGTTGAACCGGCCAGCTTCTTGTTGTCAGTGCTTTCTAGCTTAGCACATCTCTGAACTGCGATTTAACAAAGGCGCTTTCCATGAGTCAGGAGGCAGAGCAGAAGGTACCGTTCTTTTGTGTAAACTGATGATTGAGCAGTAACACTCACAAATGTGTCATTTATTATCTCTGTAAGCAGAGAGGTCAGGCTCAGAATGTACGTATTGACTGCCTTAGTCTACTGAGAAAAGCACACTCATATCACAGCAGTGCTTGGCGTTGCTGTGGACCCTTTGCAACTGTAGATTATTCTGACGTTTGAGGGATTGGATTTTCTTCTGTGATCTTAAAAAATCACCTGCCCCTTTGTCCCCAGTACCCATATTTGATATGTAAAACGGGAATCAGATTCCAGAACTTCTTAATAAAGCCACAGAGGCCCCTGTTGCGCGAGGCCACAGATATTGCCAGAGTGTCTTCTGTGTGCACGATGCTGCTCGGTGGCAGCAGACAGAGGATAAGGAGTCACCCCTGCCCTCACAGAATGTGCGGTGTAGCAGCCGCAGACAGAGCGAGAGACAGAGGGTAAGAGCATCTGTGCAATGAATCGTTAGAGATGCTGTCAGAGAGGTGTAGGTAGGGCTGGAAGTACAGGTAAGAGTAGTTTGTGCTGCTGCCTGGAGGAGAGGAAATCAAGGGGAGCAGCATGGTCTAAGAAAAGAACGTTTGGTTTAGGGTCAGAAGACCTGGGTCTTCAGAATCTCAGTTCTCTGTATATTAGCTGTGTGGCCCTGACTTCTCTGAGCCTGGGTGGCCTCATCTATGTGAAGGAAATCGTAATACCCCCTTCACGGTCAGTGTGAATACGGCCTCACACGCGGTGCGCGCGTGCACTCAGTTGATGAAGTTCCATCTCGCCGAACTCTAGGAGTAGGTCCTTGGGCCTGAGTAAAGTGGATTTCAGGCCACTTTTAATTGCTAAGGCAAGTTTTTATTTGAAGTTAGATCTCCGATTAAACCAAAACAGGGATCAGCTGCCTTTTAGAGGTAGTGCGCCAACTTGGCAGCCCGTGTTGTCCTGGTGGAGCAGGTGTCTGTGCTCTCCTCCCAGGAATGGTGGCAATTGTGGTGAAGCTGGAGGTGGCAAGAAATCTGTGGCCCCTGAAAACATGTCCTCACCTCGACTCCCGACTTGGGCAGCAGGTGTGGATTGAGTATCCCAGCTCCCGTGTGCACTCTGGAAGTGGGAGAGTGGAGCGAAGGTGTATCTTAACCCTGACTTTTCTCCCCTTCCTCCCTCGCACCAGATTTTATCATGTGGGCAACCTGCTGCAACTGGTTCTGCTTGGATGGACAGCCTGAGGAGGCCCCACCGGCGCAGGGAGCCAGGACGCAGGCCTACTCCAACCCTGGGTACAGCTCCTTCCCTTCCCCAACGGGCTCGGAACCAGGCTGCAAGGCCTGTGGGGCCCACTTCGCAAACATGGCCAGGAAGGTGAGTGTTGACTTCTTGGCCTTCTTGGCAAGCTTGCTTCAACCTAGGCCCTTGGGCAAGCCTACTGACCCCTCTGTAATGCTTGCCACCTTGCCTTGGCCCATGCGGTGCCGGTAGGTAACCCACACCTGATCCTATCACGAAAGTGTTAAAGGAACGCTAGTCAAAAGCAAAGCGTCTTAGCATCGATCTAGAGCCAGACAGGCCTGAATTCAGACCTTAGCTCCGCTGCTTACTAGCTGTTATGACCTAACCTTGCTGGAGATTCTTTCTCCCCATCTCTAAAATGGGGGTGCAGCAGTCACGCCCATCTCACAGGCTCGTGAGAAGAGCATGAGCTGGGCTACCAGCGCAGCCGGCTGTGGGGTCACTCCCTTCATTGGCTGTCGTCATGAACGCCTCACTGCAGATTAACTTGTTCTGTGCATCCCACGCAGTGCTGGGGACACCTCAGGTACAGCAGGACCCCAGCGGGACAGAGACTGGGGCTCCTTTACTATAGCAATTTTGTGGGAAATGCTCGATAGCTGTGTTTCCAGATTGGCAAGCCGTGGGGGATGTCACTGGCTGGGTAATGGGGTGTGGGTGTGGGCCGTCCCGGCACCAGTGCCCAGAGGCAGCACTTTCTCCAAGGTCAAGCACGACTGGGGCTGAGGGTGAACCCCGATCTGGGAGTTCCCGCATTCTGTATTCTTCTGCAGAACAGAGAGGTCTGCAGTCCTAGATGGGAGGTTAAGATGGCGATGATGGGAAATGTGAGAAGAAAGACTACTTTTTAAGCCATGTGCTATATGCCAGGGACTGTTGTGTGCAATTTAGATCTTTTGGTTTCACTTAAGCCTCACAATAACTCTATGATAGACGTTTTAGGATCCCTGAACGCCCACTGTACATATGAGACACTGAGGTTTCAAGTGTAGCAAAGAAGGAAACTGTCTTTGTCAAGTTCCTGATAAATGGCACACAAGATCAAAAAACAACTCCTTTTCTGGCTACGTAGGTATTCGCCCAGGATCCCATGGCTGTTAAATGACACAGCTAGGACTCAAACTCAGCTCTCTGAACTCTCCAGCTGTCTCGCAGAAGACATTCAGCACGTCTGAATTCCTGCAGCGCTCACCACCCCCCCTTTTGTACCCACAAGGTGGAGGAGGATGGGCATTTTGCCCGTGCCTCTCTGTAGTGCAGTGAGGGTGGGCACGTAGCTGGGCTTTGTCGCTATGTGCTTGGCTGCCCTGGTCACCATGAGGATACAACCAGAGAGGCCACTGCGGGCAGCAGGGGGCTGTGGTTCGGCCGGCTGCCGTGCCACTCCCATTACACTGAGACTGGAAGGTTGAGTCCATAGATGGAGGCCAAAGCAGGGACTAGTGGGAGCTCAGTACCTCATGGCCTCAGTTTTCTCAGGGATGAAGATGGGGGGATGGCTTTGAGATCTGAGAGGAGATGGGAGAGGCCCGGGGGCTACTTACCACATGCCTGGCACAGAACTTGGCGTTTCAGATGTCTCCTCCCTTTGAACCCTTAGTGAAATATATACTATTATTTTTTCCTGTTTTATAGATGAAGAAATCGTTCTCTTATTTAAGATAGTCATTTCAAGGACTCCTCAGGTGCATCTGGATTCTGTCGGGTAGTCAAAGATCTTGCTGTTTTCATTGTTTTACACTGAGAAATGCTAGGAACAACTGCTGGAAGAAGTGGCAAACTAACTGGCATGAAAGGAATAGGAAAGGCCTTTGTTTAAATGAGGCAGCATGAATTTGCTGTAGGTTTGAACCTTTTTTTAAAAATACCATTTATACTCTTTGGAGTGGGGAACAGAGAAGGAGTGAAGAGGACAGTGAGGCCGGCATGTTGAGCATGTTGAAAAGCATGTTGGGGCGCCTGGGTGGCTCAGTCGGTTCAGTGTCTGCCTTCGGTTCAGTGTATGTCTTCGGCTCAGGTCATGAATTCAGGGTCCTGGGATCGAGCCCCACATTCGGCTCTCCGCTCAGTGGGGAGCCTGCTTCCCCCTTTCTCTGCCTGCTGCTCCCCCTGCTTGTGCCTCTCTATCACAAGGAAGGAAGGAAGGAAAGAGAAAGAAGGAAAGAAAGAAAATAAAAGAAAGAAAGAAAAGTATGTTGAGAGAACCAAGGGAGTTCTTGACATTTCTCAGCCAGGAGAGAGAATGAATGAGCAAGGAAACTGCCCCCAGAGAAGAGAGTGGGGGGTGGGTAAACGTGGGGAGATGCTCTGTTGTTCTGTAGAGTGCCTATTACCACCTGACATAAATGTTTGCAGACTGCCTATCTTTTTAGATGGTACAGAGAACAGGGGTTTTGTTGATTCTGTTCACAGTTTTCTCCCCAGTGTCTAGAAGAGCAGTGACTGACACATAGTAGACAATACAGTTTTATAGATAAACGATGGGGCACCTGGGTGGCTCAGTTTAAGTGTCTGACTCTCCATTTTGGCTCCGGTCATGATCTTAGGGTATTGAGATGGACCCGAGGTGGGCTCCATGCTGGGTACAGAGCCTGCTTGAGCTTCTCTCTCCCTCTCCCCCCACTTAAATAAAAATAAGTGAAGGAAGGAAGGAATGGGCAGTTGAGAACAATTTGCAAAAGAGGAAGTAAGCTGGAGAGTTTCTATTTTCATGACATTGTGGTTGATAATTCCATGCTGAAGATTTCAGTGCGGGCCCGATTCCATAGCACCAGCAATGTGCTCGCAGCTAGACAGTTACACAGCTTTGTGGAGACGGAGTTGGATCGGCCTTTCCCTCCGGGAGCTCCCTGGTTAGGTAAGGAGGCCCACATTTACAAAGATCTAATAGCAGCTACATAAATTAAATGCTGGGGAATCAGACATAGCTGGCCTTAGATAACTCTAGCTGGAAGAAGGAACCTTTATTGATCTGTAAAGCAGTGGCTGAAGTGAAGACACCAGATGTGGGGCAAGTGCAAGGTGTATTCGGGAACTGTGAATTGCCTGTTTGGCCAAGTGCAGGATGGGGGGGTGGGGGTTGGGTTGGGACGGAACAAGGTGGGATCAGGTGGCGGAGGCCAGGACTGCTGTGGTAAGGAGCCTGTAGTCACCAATGAGGAAGCTCGAGAAAGATTTTGAACAAAGGAACTAAAGAGATAAGGAGAAAGCCTCTGTAGCAAAAAGAGCTTTTGGGGTGTGGGAAAAAGAGAAAAGTTCTAATTTGAATGGTAAAAGATGGTTATTGGCATGATAGTTTCTTGACACGGAAATATGAATTAATTTTGTTTATTTCACAATGAATTTTGTGAATATGAAGGATGTTTTTCCCTATGAGAATTTTTCCTTTGTAATTTTATGCTGAAGTCAATCAGCAATTCTTATCTTTGGGGTTTGGCAAATAACTGCAGGCTTTTAACATGTGTTTTCTGGAAGTGGTTGAATGGAAATGATTACATGGATCCCACTGTCCTTTCTCCATTGTGGTCAGTATTTTCTGAGTGCTCGTTGAGTACAAAGCACAGATAGCATTAAGGACTGTCTGGAGAGAACAGAAGGAGGAGGTACCTGCTGCCTTCCTAGCATTTTTAGTCTTAGAGGGGAATGACCCACTGGGATTTTTGCCCTAAGCCAAATACCCCATCTGTATTGGTAAGACTCCCCCCACCTCCCCTGCAGTTCTGCAGCCGCCCTGACAGTTTTGGAGGAGGGCGGGGTGTCCAGCCTCTTTAGTTGGACCAGTTGGTGGAGGGAGAGGAGGAGGTGGTGCTGAGAAATATGGGACCGGTCTTGAAACTACCCCCCCCCAGGGGAAAGAAAGAGGGGGGAGGGAGAAGGAGCAGCACTGGCAAAAGCTCAGGAGACAAAGGGGGAAAAGGAATCAAAGGTGATCGTGTTACCTTTTTTGGTGAGTGCTCACCTTATGCTAAGGGTTTAGACACATTGTGTCCCATAATACTTTCAGGGGTCCTGAGAGGTGGGTTGGCCATCCGACGTGACCAGGGAGAAATTGGAGGCCCCGGGAGGTGCTCTGTTTTGCAGGAGTTCCCTTAGCTCAGAAGGGGCTGGCCAGCAACGATTCCTAACTGCCACTCCTCACACTGGCCCTCTCCTCCCTGGGCTGCAGGAAGGCGGGCCTAGAGGGAGGCTGGTGAGGAGCCCCCAGCCGGCCTGCCCTGGGGAATTTGTGTGGGGTGGGGGTAGGAATGAGGGAAGGGCAGGGGAGCAAAGGAGAGCCTGCCCAGGGGCATCCCTGGAGGTGCGGGTGTTTGCTGCTGGAGGGTTGTCTGTCCTCTTGGTGCATTTGCAGGCCTGTCTGTAGGCCTGTCGGCTCTGCCACTTCATCTTTCAGGCTACCAGCTTCCTCAGTTGTGTGCACAGTTTGCTCCAGTTTAGACAGATGCCTTTCCTTCGCTCATTCTGCCCACATGTGTTGACATCTGGCTTCTCCTTTATCCTGTCCTGCCTCCGCACACTGGGATTTCAGCCTGGAGCGCAGTCCTAGTCCTTGAGCGCGTGGTGCAGATGCCGGCTGACTCCAGAGGCCCCGGTGAGCTGGGGTGAGCTGGAGATGCTGAGAAGCTGGGTTGCCACCTCTCCGTTCTGGTCCTGCCTCCAGTGAGCTGTCCACGTTTGAAGGAAGACTAGAGAGTTGTTCAGATCTGGCTGATTGAGCAACGCAGCCTTTTTTTTTTTTTTTTTTTTTTTTTTTTTTTGACTATTATAAAAGTTTATTTAACAAAAAAATTTCAATATGAGAATGCACACGACCTGAATTTTATATTGTAGGGAGACAGGTACTATGGAGAGGGGACATGTGGAAGCAGTTGATTCTTCTGATGAACACAGCCGTTGTTTATGCTCGTTCCACGGCTTCTAACGTGATCATACTATTTCCTCATACTACCACCATCCCAATATTGTTGCCATCTCCACACATTCGTCTATCACAAGATTCATAAACGGATCGAAGCCCCACAATATTCCTTGGACATGTCTGCCAACATTTAATTTCAATGATAATTTCTTGCCCATAAATATTTTCACTCGGGAGAGTGAGCTTTTTGCTCATGGTGTCTACTTGGTGAGCTCAAAGATGCCTCCAAACGGAATTTGTGGCATCCCTCACCAACTCAGGGCTTTCTCATTGTGTCAGGCTAGGTATTGTCAGACTGCATGGACTTAAGTCCTTTTCCAGGACAGGCCCTACAGCATCTGACACTGAAGGCTCTTCAGTGCACTCTGTCATCCTGAACGCATTTCCTTTCCCAATAGAAAAGCTTTAGATAGAAATGAACCCCCAAGACCTCAAAACGTCCATTTTCCACCTGAGTGGCCCCAGGTCCCAGAGCCGCTACGATGCTCGTGCCCCATGCGTCCTTTTAAGTCGGCCCCTGAACATTTTATGGTATGGTTGTAACTGCAGAGAGTGAGGGAGCTTGATACATGTCCTCTCGAAATGCTGTTAAGTATTTGTAGTCAGACCTGGGTGGTGAACCTTCTGCCGTTTCCCTCTGACGTGCAGGAAGCTTGCGCAGAGCCAGGCACCGCTGCCTCAGCTGTGCGGACTTCTCCAGCCCCACACTCGAGTCTGATCACGACACTGAGAACCTCAGTCTCCCCGGCATTCTTGTTAGTTTGCATTCAGCTTTCTATAGTTAGAAGAGACGGGGAGAAATAGGTTAACGCTCAAGTCACTGGAGGCTGAAAAGTTCATTTCTTTAAAGGACTAGTGGGTGTGCTCCTGGGACCATCCCAGTGTGCCCAGGAATCACCTCTGCTGTGCGAGTGCGGCCTGCTCTTGGCCAGAGCAGAGCTCAGTCCCATGTCACTGTGCTGGCTCAGCCCGGGGCGCGAGACGCTGAGGATTTGCTTCCTGTGAGTTGAGCGAGCTTTCGTGTGATGTGGTGTCTGCTCTTGTGGTACAGCCTGCCTCCTGCGTGCTCTTGTTGTGTGGCTAAGACACTGCTTGCACAAAGGAGAGCTCCCTCGTCGTGTCCAGAGGCTCCCCTCTTTTCTCCCAGTCCCCCCGCCTTAGCTGTCTGAGTATTTGTCTTGGATATGCTCTCATGTGCCACTGGATTCCCAGCACTCCCAGTGGGCCTTCCTGGGGTGGGGAGCCTGGGCGCTGCCTCTATGGATGGGACTCTGGGTGGGGACCTTGGGCTGGGTCCTGCTGTCCGTCGGCTTGGACGGGGCTGAGTCAGGCAGCATGGCCTGGTGGAAAGAACCTGACTGCGGGCATTCCACAGGGACAGGCTTTGAGTGTGAACCCCAGCTCTGCTGTTTCCTGCCCGCCCTTGAGTGCGATGCTTCATCTCTCTAGGCTGCGTTTGCTGTGTCTGTGCAACAGGGAGGCACATTACTAATTATTAGTGATGGTGTACATTAATACATGATACAGTGATAGAGTAATACTTTGGGGTTGCTTTGAAAGTTAAATGACAAGCTCTAGCAAAGAGTAGCCTCTCAATAAATTTAATCAACAATATTAATAATAACCACCACTGTACTTACGCATTTGCTTTCTTTTCTCAGCAATAAAGTAGAAAGAATCATAGTTCAGGATTTGAATACTGGCTCTCCAAATCCCTAGCAATAATAATGAAAAGAGTTAATACTTTACTGAAGAAATCATGTGTCACATATGCTAAATGCATGGCCTCTTAACTGTATGGCATTCCTGAAGCAGGTACTGTCATCACCCCCATCTTACAGATAAGGAAACCAAGGGCCAGAGAGGCTAAGTTAACACCTAAGGTGATACCGTTAAAGGAAAGGAAGGAGGGGCGCCTGGGTGGCTCAGTGGGTTAAAGTGTCTGCCTTCAGCTCAGGTCATGATCTCAGGGTCCTGGGATCGAACCCTGTACCGGGCTCTCTGCTCAGCGGGGAGCCTGCTCCCCCCTCTTTCTCTGCCTGCCTCTCTACCTACTTGTGATCTTTCTCTGTCAAATAAAAAAAAAAAAAAATTACGTTAAAAAAAAAGGAGGGAGACTAAGTGAAAATATGGGCTTTTTAGATTCTAAAGCTGGTAGTCATAGTTAATAGCTTCTGTTACTCGGCAAGGAAAGAGTAAGTGTCAGTGGAGCTGGACCTGAAGCCGAGGCAGGCTGCACCCTGACACACAGGAGGTAGCTTCGTATCGGCAGGAGTGATCGGGGGAGTCTTGCCAGGCACAGCAGCCCTGAGCCCCACTCCTGCTCTGACTTGTTCTCAGTCTGACATGGTTTCCTCTGCCTCTTGGTCTAAGCAGCAGACCTGCCTCGACTGCAAGAAAAATTTCTGCATGACCTGTTCTACCCAAGTGGGGAACGGACCCCGCCTCTGCCTCCTCTGCCAGCGAGTCCGAGCCACTGCCTTTCAGCGGGAGGAGCTCATGAAGATGAAGGTGAAGGACCTGAGGGACTATCTCAGCCTCCATGACGTCTCCACCGAAATGTGCCGGGAGAAAGAGGAGCTGGTGCTCCTGGTGCTTGGCCAGCAGCCTGTAATCTCTCAGGAGGGCAGGACTCGCGCCCCCACCCTGTCCCCGGACTTCCCCGAGCACCAGGCCTTCCGGACGCAGCCTCGGGCCAGCACAGTACCTCCTACCTCGGCGAGACTCCCCTCTTCGCCCGCACAAGCCACCTCTGTGTCCCCCGCCCAGGCTCAGGAAAGCCAGCAGGTACGCCCGGGTTGCAGGGCCTGCCCGTCCCCACCGCTGTGCTGGCTCAGTTGGCTCCCCTGCCTGCATTTGGAGGGTGGGGGAAGCGTCTTGATTATGTGAGGCCCTTCTGCCTCCTGATGCAGGAATGTCTTCTGGGCCTGTTTGGGTTTTTTTCCAGAGATGATCATGCACGGTACCAGGTATTTTTGTGGTTTCTGTATGTTTTTGATACGAACCTATCCCAGCTAGTCATTTTTTTAAACTCACCATTCCAGTAATATTTTGAGAAAACTCACGTCAACTCTCCAGATTTGTTCTGTTCAGGCTGGCCTCCTGCTTACCTTTGCTGTGGTCCTCTGTAACGGACACAGGGCACAGAGGGAAGGAAGGGAGAGCAGGGGGCATGGCTTCTGTGGCCAGTCGCTGCTTGGGTCAGGTCATGGTTGGCATGACGTTGAACGGTAATTGCCTGGTCATCGTCCCAGGGGCCTCAGGAATGGTCAGCGAAGAGCAGCCCATTCGCTGAACTGCGAGCCCGGCATGGGGTGTGTGGAATGGTGGGCGCCATCAGAAGGGCCCTGTGAGAGGGGCGCTAGACGCGCAAACCAGCTTTCGGGTTTGAGAGAGACCGAGAGACATACGCAGTGTGTGAGGACTGATGGCGTCCTGCAGTCAGACTTCAGTGCCTCAGTGACCCTCCAGCGTATACGGCTTGGGCTGTGGCCGGGGCATTCGGACCTTGGGGATCTGGTTTCCACATCCAGTCTGTTGCTGTTTGGTGGCCTTGGGGCCAACTTTGAGCCTTCAGCACTGAAACAGGGTCAGTAGCCCCAGGGCACTTTGGCTCCTGCCAGGCCCTCAGGAGGGCAGGCCTGTGGGGCAGCAGGTCTGAAAAGCTGTGAGCTCCTTCCAGCTGGCACTGCCCTACCTAGTGTTGTCCACTCCCCTGCACACCATGGCTGGCTGCTGCCTCTGGCTTATGACCCCTCCCTTGTCAGGACTGGGCCCCGGATTCAGCTCTGGTGGGCGCAGAGGCATAAAAGGCCAGGGTGATGCGTCCTTCACTTGTGGGGACTTGTCAGCTCCCTGGGCACCTGTGCTGTGCTCTCTCCCAGCCCCAGATGAACTCTTCCTGATGCTTGGCTCTGTCTGCCTCCTGTGCAGCATCCCCACCTCAGCGCGGTGGAGCGCTCCTCTCTGCTTTTGGGGAGCCCAAGGAGTAACTTGAGGAAATTTGTTTTTCCCTAAAGAACCTTCCGGTGGATTTTTCAATGAAAGCAGTGGGTTTGAAACTTACTGTTGCTCACCAGAAATTCCAGACTGCACCCACAGGTCCCATGCATGCGCCAGATCTCATCGGGTCCTTCCATGGTACTTTCAGAGGGCCTTGGTGTCCGCTCGCATCCATGCTGGTGAGATCTGCATTTGTCAAGCCAGGAGAACAGGCGTGGGGAGGTCAAGTGGCTTGCGCAGGCTACCTGCACCTAGGATGCACATCTGCCCGGGTCGCCTGGTGTCCGGCAGTGGTTGCTAGGGAAGGAGGTGGGTGGAATAAGCAAAATTTTGGGCAGATAAAATTTGAGGGATTTTAATTTAGCCAGTGGGCGAACTGAAGAGACAAGAGCATGCTTTGTAGTGGGAGATCCGATTTCCCCTTCCTGGGAAGAAAAGGACTTAAAGAAGCCATCTACTTAGGAACAGGTTAGACTTGCAGAGACTTTGTACTCCAGGGCGACACCTGGGGGACTGGTGGGTGCCTCGTCTCGATAAAGCTAAGGGGAAACTAGAGGTGTTGACGAAGACACTTTTGGATGCACCCCCATACATGTATGCTCTGTGTGCTCTTCTCACCACTTGGCATTGTGGATGATGGTGGGGATTTCTGCTTCCATTTCCTTTGTAATTATTTGCCTCTTCTTGACCGACTCTGTGTTAGGCATCCTAATATGGGCTGAGTGATTGGGGCCACAGATGACTGGCTTCCTGACTGTTCCCTTATTGGTGTTCCGAGAGTCTAGAGAAAAGGCCTGTGAGCTCAGACACGTCTTTGCTGCAGGCTCACACCAGGCCCTTTACCTGGAGGGTAAAGAAGAGATGAAAGGGTCTAGTGAAGGGGTTTATGGCTTAAATGGTAATGGGATGAGGAGGCTCACAGCTTGAACTACTATTTGGCAAAACCTTTTGAGAAGGTAAAATTCTAAACTCCTTAAGTGTAAGAGGTCTATGTCTTTATAGTTTTAGGCTAATAGATTCTTATGTGCATTAAAATAATTTTTAATCAGGTTTCAAGATAGTTCTTAGTAACAGTGTGCACTGCTGATTGGAGCCATTTCTAGAATGTGAGAGCAATGACTGGATGCAGGAGAGGGAGCAGAGTGGTGAGGGTCTGAGAACTGTCTCAGGGAAGCCAGGGAGATGTAGCATGGAGTCAGGAAGACACGGTATGGACACTCTAAGAAAATAGTGGACATTACTGATAGGGGTAGAGCCCAGGACGGTGAGTGGGAGTTACAGGAAGGGCGGTCTGGGCTCAATGTCCAGGAGAAACCGGATGGCAGTTCGAGAGCAGTCCCGAAGTGGCATCATATGTGCTCTTCCTCTCGTTCCCGACTGTTCGAGCTGAGACCACATGGACCGTGACTGGCTGCTCATGCCATTCTGGTGGGGAGCACAGTTAGTGACCTTCTTGTTTTAGAATTGAAATCTGTTTGTGCTGTGTCTCTGCCCAACAAAGTCAGTATTAAGGAACAGGCTTCTGTAATGCTGTTGTTCGAGACACCAGATTCCTGGGGAGATGGGAACATGTTTGGATGTGGAATGAGCTGGGCAGAGGCCCACACTGTGTGAATCTCTGGGGCATCTCTGTGCATGTGATGGCACCTTTCTCTTCCCACAGGCCAATGGCCATGTGTCTCAGGACCAAGAGGAACCTGTCTACCTGGAGAGCACAGCCAGAGCACCTGCTGAGGAGGAGACCCAGGTGGGGCCTCTGCTCCGGTCTGCGCCTTTGCGTTTGCTCTTTCTCTGCTGGTATTAGGCTGTGAATAGGCCCCTTGCAGCAGACTCAGAGGTGGCGAAGAATCAGTGTGGTGACAGTCCTACATTCAGTTCTGCTTTCAGGGGTGGGGCTTAGTGTTAGCTTTCCACAGTAGCCTCTGAAGCTGTCAGTCATTAGGGCAGAGTGGTGAGCTCACAGTGGAGACCAGGGAGCCTCATGGCCCCTTAGTTTCTAGGGTCTTGACTTGCTGTAAGCTGCCACAGGGCAAGCTCCTGGTGCTGCTGTGCAAATCTTGTCCTGCTGCTAGCACACACTAGCCATCGTCAGGGGAAAGAGGTCAGAGAATCAGGAGGAAGGCTGAGTGGGAGTTGGGCCTCAGCTGTGGTAGGGCAGTCAGATGCCGCTGCCAGCGGGCGGCGAAGCCATGGTCGAGGGTGCGTACAAAGGAGTGCTCACCAGGGAAGTCTGCATCTCCCACAGGGAAGCAGAAGTCTGTCCAGGGAGGAGAGGGGAGGCCAGCACCGTGCTCGCTGGCTTCTTGTGCTGCTACGTTCAGTCCTTACAGGACCTAGTGCAACAGGACTGCCAGGTCTCCTGTATGGACGTGCGGATAGGCTGAGGGAGGTGAGCAACTCGCTCCGTAGTGTTTAGCATCAGTCTGAGGAGGAGTCAAAATTAGGGCCATGGGACTCACACTGGTGCCTCTTCTACTCGTCACACCGATCGGTTGGTTGGGGGCTGGCTGTGCCCGAGCCCAGGCCCACAGCTCAGGAAGAGACTGTGGTCTCTTCGGCTCTGCAGAGTGCCGCGCCGGGTTTCTTCCTGCCTCCGCTCCTGCTCTTCTTGACGTCAGTCCCCTCGGACACGGCCTGGGGAATGCTCTGGGGTCCTCGGAGAGAGAGCTGGGGAGGGGGAAGCTGAGCCCACCAATCCCACCGTTGCCATTGCAGTCTGTCGACTCAGAGGACAGCTTCGTCCCGGGCCGGAGGGCCTCCCTGTCTGACCTGACTGACCTGGAGGACATCGAAGGTCTGACCGTGCGGCAGCTGAAAGAGATCCTGGCGCGCAACTTCGTCAACTACAAGGGCTGCTGCGAGAAGTGGGAGCTGATGGAGAGGGTGACGCGGCTGTACAAGGACCAGAAGGGGCTCCAGCACCTGGGTGAGGCGCTGCCAGGCGGCACGGCAGCATCGCCCTGACTAGGTTTCTGTCCTTTTGGCCGAGCAAGCAGTCACCTTCCACCCTGGCACCGGCTAATAGCTGCCATCTGAAGTTGAGTGCTGGGGCCGGGCTAAGCCCCGTAAACATTTATCCAGTCCTCAGAACTGCCTGTGAAATAGGCATTATTAGTTTTGTTTTTTTTTTTTTAAGATTTGAGGGAGAGATAGAATATGAGCATGAGTAGGGGGAGGGGCAGAGGGAAAGGATCTTGAGCAGACTCCTTGCTGAATGTGGAGCCCAACACGGGGCTCATGACCTGAGCTGAAACCAAGAGTGGACGCTTAACTGACTGAGCCACCCCGGCGCCCCTAGAATTACCCTTTTATTGTAGAGCCTGGGTTTGCACTGAAGAGTTCCTGGACTGAATCCGTAGCCTTTCCCACCTCGTGCCACCCCGCCATAACCGCTAGCACTACAGCAATGCTGTTCTCAACAGCTGGGAGACGAGGAAGTGAACCCATGGTACGAGGGAAATACAGATATGCTGCCTCAGCCTGGGTCATTTCCCTATGGTCGTTTCCCAAAGCATTCGACACAGTGTCATTTTCCGGCGATGCCCAGTAAGATGTCTGGGTTTGTGGTTAAATAAGTTTGGGGGGAAAAACTAGGTCTCTATGGTAGATAGTAAAGGCAGAGAAGTTCTACAGAAGAGGAGTGTGTTTAACTTTAATGGTTGAAGTACGATTTCAGGCTCTCCTATCCCACTGGTTCGTCAGAGTTGACGATGTCTGACCAGTCATCTAGTCACGGACTCACTTTTCCCTTTGGGGTTGTCCCCAGGATCTCCAGAGTTGTGAGGTCCTGGGGTAATAGGACATGGCCCCACCTGGGAACTTCATCCCGACTTCTTGGCTGACTGGAACAGACAGTTCCTTTCTCCTTGCCTTTAATGTGGGCTTCAAGTGACAGAGAAGGGTACCGTGCCCATACGGTACTGCCCACTTGTGTTTTTCATGTGAACCAGTGGAGTCCCTTTTTCTAAGAGCAGACCAGACATCAGCACGGGCTGTGCGTGGGCACTCAGCATGCGAGAGGAGGGCAGGCGTCCGGCCGGGCTCTTGGCCAGCCTGGTTCCCAAGCAGGGAAGCAGTCCGACTGCAAAAGTTAGGCTGGTTGGAGACTTTCCTTACCTCTTCTTTCTCTTTCCTTTTCAGTGTGTGGTGCTGAAGACCAAAACGGTACGTAGTTGCTTCTGCTTGGGACCGTGCTTAGGCTCTGAGCTCTTGTGTCTTTCCCTTCTGCCAACCCTGCTTCCTCTTAGAAGTCTAAGAATTCTGAGCATACTGGCATCCACAGAGAGAACTGGGGGAAATGCATGGGGAAGCAGGACTTCTCAGCATCTTTAAAAATTCTCATTCTCGCCTTGCTGGGAAGGGTGAAGAGTGGCAGCAGACCCAGGGGCAGATTGATTTGCAGGTCTTTGGGTTGCCAGAGCTCAGGAGCAAGCATTTGTAAAATATTTAACAAAGTGAGTGGTGGTATGTGTGACCTTCAGTTCATTTTTCATACCTCTGCTGCTATGGCACTCCTTCCCCTATGGTTTTCACTCCATTGTCCTCTGAGGAGAGGGTCTCTGAGCCTTGTTTGTACAGGGCTGGGCGGTGGCTAGAGCTGCTCTGGGGACTGAATAGGAAAGGGATCACTTGTGTGCTCTCTGGGCACAAGGCACATCTACCACCTCAGCTGCTACACCCCCACCTGTGTGCTCGAGACCACCACAGGAGCTTCAGGGACCCCAGGACTCACTGCAGGCATCCAGCTGGGTCTAGGCCTCATTTCTTTTTGTTTTTTTTTGTTTTTTTTTGTTTTTTTTTTTTTTTTTTTTTTGTTTTTTTTTTTTTTTTTGGCCTCATTTCTTTTTGAAAGCTTCAAGGCTGTATCGTTGTGAGCTCTTCCCCCGAGAAAGAATGTCCTCAGAGTAGTGTTGGGGACCTGCAAACCATTTTAAAACTTCCAGAAGACTCCCAAGTTTGTTATTTGGCAAAATGGCCTTTTGCTCAGAATGGGGCAGAGTCTTCCAGCTGATAAATCCCGAAGCCTCCCCTAAGTGCAGACTTTCTGAAGAGTCCAGGAAGTAGGAGAAAATGCCAAGCAGCAGAGGACAGAGAATTCCCCTGTGGAGTGGGACCGGTGACTGGTATAAAACCAGTTCCCTACTTATGGCTCCGTGGTTCAGGCTACCATTTAAAGATTTTACTATTTTTAGACGAGAGAGACAGAGAAAGCGAGCAAAGGCGCACATGCGTGCACACACAGGGCAGAGGGAGGGGCAGAGGGAGAGGGAGAGAATCTCAAGCTGAGTCTGCACTGAGCATGGAGCCCCACCTGGGGCTTCAGGCTACCATTTAAAACATGCTAGGGATGGCTAGGTTTTTGGACATGAAGGTTCTTCTGTGTTTGCACTAAAGTATCATACTTTAGTGGGCCAGACGCTCTGTACCTCCTTGCTCACATAAGCCAGCTGGAAGTTATTGAGAATTTTGTGCACTGGGCAGTTAATACTAATTTGATAGTCCCTGTCCTCAGGTCACTTGCCTAGGAGGCCTGCCTGGATTCAAATCCTGGCTCTGCTTAGTAGCTGTGTGTCCGTGGGCCAGCCACTTAACTCCTTGGCCTCAGTGGCCTCATCTATAAGGTACCTACTTCATAGTTTTCACAAGGATTCAAAAAGAGTTAAATATGCAAAACTCTTAGGACCCTGCCTGGCACAGACTTCCACAAATGTGAGCTATTAGGACTCCCTTGAGAGATGTTCATTTATCAGACATTTTGAGAACACGTACCACATGATTGGCATTTTACAGATTCAAAGAGGAAGATCTGACCTCAGAGCATCTAACAAATGCTAAGTATATAGTTGCAGAAATCAAGCAAATAGGTTGAATTAAGGAGCTCGCAGAGTCGTGGGGGAGCTCAATAGTTAAGACCTTTTAATCCCATGTTGAGAAGCTGGTGTGGGGGGAGCTGGGCTCTTCCGCTAGGCAGCCTCCTCAGAGGAAGCCCTGGGGAAGGCTGGGGGACAGCACACGGAGGGAGCCCCCAGGATCCTTGGCTGTATTCAGTTGGGGATATGTTGACTGAGAAGCCTTGAGATCCTTCAAGAACCATTCACTACAGTTCGATCGTATCACACTTTTTGGAACTAGTTTTTATCTTTTCAGCATGTTCAGCCTCGGGGGATAATGAGTCCCTAAGTGCCACTTACTCACCATATTACAGCCGCAACTCTTTGAAGCTTTGAGGACTTTGCCTTATTTAGCTGTCCTCTTCTGGGTTGTATTTGATTTCTAAGTACTTTATTATCCACATCTGCAGCCTGGCCAGGAGAGGTGGGGCTGGTTCCTGGAGTTCTAGCTGAGGGCAGTGTGTGGATTTGGGGTGTCCTCAGCACACCCTCAGCATGCCCCTTCTCTCTGTCCCCCTGCTGCCCCCTGCACTTACAGTCTCCTCTCCCTGCCGTCCCTCCCCCCGCCAGGTGGAGCAGTGCCGCCCAG
The DNA here is from genome assembly GCF_902655055.1 of Lutra lutra. Classification (NCBI taxonomy): domain Eukaryota; kingdom Metazoa; phylum Chordata; class Mammalia; order Carnivora; family Mustelidae; genus Lutra; species Lutra lutra. The sequence continues at coordinate 38,172,826 of NC_062293.1, forward strand.
CGTGGAGGAGAACCTGTGCAGGATCTGCATGGACTCGCCCATTGACTGTGTCTTGCTGGAGTGCGGTCACATGGTCACCTGCACCAAGTGTGGCAAGCGCATGAATGAGTGTCCCATCTGTCGGCAGTATGTGATCCGAGCCGTGCACGTCTTCAGATCCTGAGGGCTGGCGCCGGCTTCTTCAGTGCCTTACAGGGACAGAGCTGGAAGGGTCTGGGCTCCAGAATGACCAGCTTGCAGAGGGGCAGGCTAACAAGAGAATCTGCAAGCAAAGATGCGGTCACCTCTGGGCATGCCTGTCCCACCTCGGCGGCGCACCTCTTGGCTGGCGGAGCCCGAGGCCGGTGGGAACTGGTACAGATCGCGTGGGCAAGTCCCTGTTCCAGTGATCTTGGGGTAATGATGGTAATTGATGAAGAGAGGATTTTCCAGAACTTGGACCAGATTTTCCTCCCTTCCTCTGTAAACCTAACAGTTTCCCCCTCCCCCCTGTACCCAGGCCATCCCTGAGCCACCTGTGTTCCAGCGGTCAGAGGTCCTGGTAGAAATGGTTCTCTTCCTCCCCAGCACATTTGGGTTTATTTCTGGTCTCTGGCTTTCTGTGCTTTAACCAGCTTTGCTAGTCTCTTGCTACATTGCCTAAAATTTGTTTCTTCAGACCAAAAAGATGTTAGCTTACCAGACCAATAGTGATCCTCCTTAGGACTAAATCTGGACCAGTAAACTTTTTCTCTGGTGAGAAATGAAACACAAATGCTATTGGAAAATTGCAAAGTCATTTAGAGTTGCTTCCTGAAGTGCTGGGATTGGAAGCGAGGAGTCTCCTGACTGAACCTTGGGAGGTAGCAAAGCATCTGCAGGGAAGTTTAAGTCTGTGTATGTGAGATGGCACGGGCATCGAGCTCTGGTGCTCTTAGGGCCTGTGCGCCACCCTTGATTTTAGTTTACGAGAAAAGGGAGTTTTGGGTGGAAACTGCTTAATTTTGACTTCTCCAACACAAAGGAACTGCAAACCACTTTCCCCTGGGAATGAAGTCCCTCTCCCACGGAGGTTTTAAACATGGTCTCACTAAGGCATAGAGACTAAGGCAAAGAGCCTTGCTCTTCTCTAGCCACACTTCTCATGAAGTTCCTGGAGACTGAAACTGAACACCTAAGGGGTATTGGAAGATACTGAATGGGACTGGATTCAACCCTGGGGCAGACAGCTGCAAGTCTTGATTCCCTAGGTTAGCGGGGACTCCCCGCTTCCATTTCCTTCCTTAGCCTACTGATTTGAGGGGAGGTCTAGAAGAAGCATTCTCGAGCCCTCTTAGGGTGGGTCTACCACTGGAAGAGCCAAAGGGCTTAAGTTTGCTGGAGCAGCAAGGCCAAGAACATGTGGTATCAGAAGAGCTGTGTGTGCTGCCGTTCCCCGGGGGTGAACTACACAACCCCTAAGCTCCAGAGGGCCTTAGCAGACCACTTGCTACCCTTTCCCCCTGCTGTGCAGTCAAATTCTCACAGACTGGAAGCAGTCAGGACTTTGGAAAACAGTGGGAAACCTCCAAGGGGACCTGCTTATTGGTACAGACATACTTAGGCCTCCCCCCACCAACCACTATTCCCCTTCAGAAGAACGAAATTATTTCATAAAGCAGTTGTCGGTTGCACACTAGGCCACTTACCTTGACATTACACCCAAGTCCTGGATGATCTGATTCTGGGACAGCCTTTGTAGGAATCGGGGGAATCAAGAGAGAGGTCTGCGATGAGGACCTTTCACTCTTCTGCTGGACAGTACCTACTACCGTTTACAATGCCTGCCAGCTTAGCAGAGGATTCAGCTGCTTCTCGATTCCATTGTAACAGGTGTGTGTGTATATATACACATATATATGCAACTTAGTTACGATCTAGCAATAACTTCAGGGCAGAAGCTGGCTCTCTCCCTACTTAAAACCTGCTTTCACTGCTGAGGCCTTACCTCTCCTACCTCCCACATTCCCTCCTAGACAGAAGTTAAAAATAATATCCTGAAGGTTGGTTAGTAACCTCAGTAAGAATTAGAACTGCTATCATTTGCTCATTTTGGAGAAAGAACTTGCCTTTAAGTCTTTTGATCTCGGTGAAGGTTTCCATTCAGGAAAAAAGATGTCAAACCACCCTGATTTGTTGTTCATCATTATTACACCAAATAAAGGCTGGGAATTCCAAGATCCCATTTCAGTTACTATCCAGTCTAGGTAGAAAACTTGATTTTTATCTCCAAGTGCTCTCCCTTGCCCCTCATGGATCCTTGGTCTCAATTATCATGAAACATCTTAATTCTTCCAATTATTCCATAGCTTTGGCTGTGATCGTTTTGAGACTTGTTTTAAGACTTGGAAGAGCTGACTGGTTCTCAGTACCCTGGAATAGCTGGATCCAAGCTCGTACCCAGAAGCTGTGCAGGAGTCTGTGCACAATATATATTGTATAAATTTGTTGAAATCTTTCAGATGTGAATGTGGTATTTCAAGTGACTTATATTAAGATTCTCTCAGACTTACGTGGGTGTTAAAGCAAACCCAGATGTGTATTTTTTGTTACAGAGCTCTGCTTTATAATTTTATAATAAAATTTCACTGGAGATACCTGTCTGATCTGGTGGGAGGACACCAGAGGTCAAGACTGCGACAGAGCTGAGGGCCCACAGGCTGAGCCCAGGCTCTTCACAGACTGCATTACTTGTGGAGGTGCCTGGGCCAGGTGGCCATGTGGATACTCCTGTTCAACAGATGAAGAAATTAAGTTCAGCAGTGTTTTGACTTGTTCAAGATCTCACAACTAGTATGTGGGAGCTGTCATGGAACAGCCTAGAAGAGGATGGGAGCTATGTAGCGAAAGGACCAGCTTTAGCACTAAGGAAGAAATACCAAGTGAGACCAGACATTGACACTGACCTTGTAGAGATGGGCCTTAGAGATGTGGGTACAAAGGAATCTGAGGAGAGCCAATGTGCTCAGTTAAGTCTTCAGGTAACCCCAGGGATGGAAGCTTCTGGATACAGCTGTACAGTTGGTGTGGCTCAGAGGTTGACCCAGCCCAGCTGTGTGGCACAGGCCTGTGTGGGGAGAGCTAGATTATGTGCAGATCTGCCTTGGGACTTGAGGCGAGAAGAGGAAACAATCTTGCCTGGAGGCAGTAAGGGCTGAGGCTAAGCTGCAGCATTCTGTCCTCTACTGGACACCCAGGACGACCTACTGTCCGCTGTCAACCAGCAGCATGTAAACAAAGGTCCAAAGGTGGACAGGCCTTGAGCACTGTGCTGGGGAGGTTTAAGATGCTGTTGCCTGGCGGGGGCGGGGCACGGAAATACAGAATTGTATAGACAGTATAATCTCGGCAGCAGAGGAGAACACTCCTGAGGAAGACCAGAAGGAAAGAGACCTCGAACACCTTCAACAGGGAATTGGAGAAAGCACCCAACGAGGCCAGAAAGGGCCTCTGGGCCAAGCTCATTACTGAGCTGTTCCCCAGTGGCTGGCAGGGCCCTGGTGCTGCGAGGGTGCATCCTGAGTGTAAGCCACAGGTCAGGGCAGGTGGGACTGGGGCTGGGGCAGTGGGGTCAAAGGGCAGTGGCAGTGTCCTCTGGCAGAATGCCAGGGGGAATGCTTTGTTCTGCTGCCCCATCTGGCAGCTTGGCTTGAGGAGGCTGGAGAGGGGGATGGAAATTTATGTAGGTCAGTGCTCAAAGCAGTGGCTTTTGTCTCCGCAAAGGATAGAATAAAGGGAGTCTTATCCTCCGTACTCTCGCTAGACTGAATGGTGCCTATTCAAAAACACCAGTGTGCTGGGCCAGAGTCAGGGCAGTACCAATCCCTCCTGCCCCCTCTTCCCAACACATCTTAACGGGCAGGTAGAGACCCCCAGATCGGGTTAGGGCCGGCCTCTACGCTGACTGACTAAGCAGCCTCCCAGTAGAATATTAGCTTAGTTGAGCACCCTGGAGGAGGGCCGGGGGAGGTAGTGGTCCTCAATCTTACAGGCCCACTCAAGCATGTTCCAGAAGTTGAGTCTCATTACCTTAACTCACAGGGGATGGACAAACAAGCCTGACAACCTGTTGCTAGTAAGAAAAAAAGAGAACGGACTCTAAAGAGTCAGCAGAACTGAACTCCCGGACGCCAGTCTGGAACGAGGAGACCACCTGAGGAGCCTGTCCCAGCTTGACAGGACTGTGAGCCAGGCCCGTGCTGGTTGCGTCCCGTGAGGCGGCCAGAGTTCGTGCGCTCTTGGCAGCGGCCTGTGGATTTAGGAGCCGTTCTCCCCACGCCTCTGGGAGGGACGGAGGGTCACACGCTCAAGAACTCAGGTGTGAACCAGGCCTGGTGCTGCACTAGCCAGCGTGGACGTTCCTAGCCCCACGTGACCATGGAAGGCTGAGGTAAAACCAAAACTTGAGTTCCTCCGTGGTGTCGGCTGCTGAGCACCTGATAGGTGGCTAAGCGTGCCTCGTTTATTTTGGCCAGGTAAGATCTACAAGGTGTTTCCATTGCCACGAAAAGTTCTACTGAATACACTCCTCTCCACGGAACTGTTTTCCTTTTATTCCAATAAACCAGCCTTGGGTGGCATGGGAGCCTTTCTTGGTAAGGAGGCCGTATAGGTTTTGTCCTTGAGTAGGTTTTTTATTTTAAAGACCAGTCTTATTTACAAATGTAGGGGAGGGAGAGCCTCCTGGAGTCCTGTATTTCCCAGTGGAGTAGCTCCAATAACCTCCCTTTTCTTATAAAGCCCCGTTTTCCTACCTGATCCTGGTTCCCTCCCTTCAAACCAGGACCCACACCCTGTAAGAGGAGAACACAGAGAATTAAGTCATAAAATTCATTTTGTTTTCTTTCAAAGGAGGCTACGTTCCTGGCAAAAAGGGCCAGGCTGAATACAAGTCTTGCCAAATAATAAGAACATTTCTGAGAGCAGTCTTTTAAATACAACTTTAAAACCAGCCTGCAAGTGAAGGGGCAGGTAGCTGTGCTCTGAGCTTTAAAAGTTCAGCGTCACTCCGTGCCTGACCACTAGGGGGCCTACGGGGGAGAAGGGGTGAAGGACCGGGTAACTGAAAGGTATTTTATTTATAGGAAAAAAAAAACAACAAAAAAACCCCCAACTTTTAAAAGAAAACAGAAATACAACCAAACCAGCACCCAGATCAGAAAGATCTATATAAACCAGCAGGAGACACAGACTTCCCCGGCGGCACCCGCAGCCATGAAGTCCTGGCTGGGAAGAGACCACGGCTGGTAGGTTCTGGAAGACGCACTGCTTGGAGAAGAAAGGCCATTTCCCCAACCCCCCACCGCACCCTCCCCCAAGGCCCCACCACTGTGTTCTTGCCTTCGCCTGCTGGCCCAGGCCCACCCCCAAATGAAGCAGAGTGTGTGTGGGCAAGGGAGGGCCGCAGTCCTAGCAGGGGGCCACCAGCCTTCGTTTCCGGATACAGGCCCAAATCCACTCCGGGGAGACCTGCTGGGCCTCAGGGTTCTTGTCCCTGCTACCCAGCACATGTGTGGCTGAGGCCATGTCAAATTCCTGCACCAGGTCCCCATCGAATGCCACAAAGTAGCGTCTGAGACGGCTGAAGTCTGGTGTGGAGGGTGGCAGGTAGAGCCGCACCCCAGTGAAGATGTCCAGCAGCACCTGCAAATGCGCAGCGGTCAGGCCGGGGCTCCACCCAGCGCAGCACAGGCAGGCAGGAAGGAGGTCTGAGAACCAGAGCCAGAGACGGAGGGAGCCATCTCAGAGCTGACTGGAGGAAAGGACCATGTATCAAAGCCCCAGTCCCCCAGCCACTCCAGAGGGCACATACTGCATCGGTCTAGAAGAAAAGGAGCATGGCTGGGTCCCCACACTGGGGACCTGGAGAAGAGGAGAAGGTGTCTATTATAGCACCACCCAGGGGGCAGGGCCAGTGGCTCTCAGACTCCATGACGCTGGCCGACGGAGCAGTGCGCGGCACACAGGCAGCTAGACATGGGGGTTAGGAGCCCTGCTCTGCTGTGGACGGGGGCAGGGGCTTCCAGTAGGGAAAAGATGGGAAAAGTTCCCTACTTCTGCTGGGGACTGGGTGCAGACTCCACTTGGCAATCTCCGATGCTGGCTTTGGCTAGGGGGAGGAGGACTGTTGGGTCCATCACACCGGACAGAGATCCAGTGTTTACCTCTGTACCCTATGGGCCAGCAGCTCCCCCAGGGCTGAGCCTAACTGCCACATTCAGGAGCAGCTCAACGACTGTTTTCAGACCAAAGACAAACGGGGGAGGACAAGAAGGGAAGGGCGTTGCAGGTAGGAGGCCAGTCACCCGGCCAGTGCCCCTGCCCTGCTCCTCGGGGTGGGGCTGGTTCTGCTTTGGCCCTGAGCACAAACTCACACAGCTGCACTCCACCCAGACCAGGCTCTCTCCCTTCTCTTTAATGCAAACTGGGACTTGGGACCTGCAGCCTCTCTCAGTGAGGCTGGGCTGTTCTATCTCCTGCCTGCTGGCACGGCTCTCCTTCCTCTGTTCGGGCTGGCCGGCCGCCTCTGCAAGGCAACGAGAGGGCACAGGGTGGAGCGGCTGTCCCGCGGGACAGGCCCGGGGTGGGTGAGCAGGTACCGCAGGCCACAGGGTCTGGCCGTCAGTCCCCAAAACACCTTCACTCCTCCCAGTGCCCAAGGGCAGAGGGCTGGGAACACGAAGATCCGGGCCAGAAGGGCCCCTGGGACACTGCCATTCTTCCCCTCACCTTTGCTGGGCACGCGGTCTCATCGGGAGCCTTCCGCTTCTGCCCCACTTTCACAGTCCGCTGGTGGCCTGTGGGAGACAGCCTGCGATGAGAACCAGAGTGGGGAGGAAAGCTGCTACCCCTGAGGTCAGGGCAGCCGAGGGAGAGGCCAGGTCCCGGCTCTGCTGGGAGTCTGGGGGAGCTGGCCAAGGAGGCTCTCGGCGGGTAAGGCCTCTAGGTCGGAGGCGGTTCATCCCCAGGTCTGACAGGCTCTCCCAGGAGCTGGTCACTCAGTTCTACTGAGCAGATGGAGGAGCTTGTGGCTGGACACACCACAGGAATGGTTTCCGGGTCTGCGGCAGTGGACAGAGCGAACCATGTGACCTCAGAGCTGCCTGGCAAGACTGGGTCCCCATCCTCTGAGCTCTGCCTTCACAGCACACTCTTCACCACCCACCCCCTTACCGCCTCTGCTGTTGGGGCTACTCGGCCTTCCTCCTGCCTTCTTGGCACTGGTGGAGGGCTGCTTCAGGGAGGCCTTGGAGGCCTTGTGAGCCCCCGCAGGCCCCGAGGTACCCTGGTTCTCTCCACTGCTGCCCCCTGTGGTGGAGCTCCCCTCCTCTCCGGCCGCTACCGTGAAGCTCGCTCTCTCCTTGGACAGCTGGTACAGTTCCTGTGTGGGGGGGTGACACCGAATGTCAGGGGCTCTCATCCTCTTCCTAGCCACTGGCCTCTGAAGCGGGTTAGGCCCATGGGGCTGAGGAATAAAGAGGAGAGAGAAATGGCAGGGAATAGAGGCTGGCTTTCTTGGTGCTTTTCTAAATTTTGGCCATTCCTTGGATCATGGGTACAAATCACTGTTCTCTGTCCCCTGGTTCTTAACAGCATCGTAGACTATAGCCTGGGGCCCAGCCCTGAGCAGTAGAGCAGAAGGCTGAGAACAGCACACTCAGCTCTCTCCTCTGAGGCCCTGGGGCAGACAGGTCTCCCTCCACTGCCCTCTGTGCCCTGTCTCGGTGGATGGCGGTGGGGGGCTGGGCAGAGACATACGGGGGGCAGGGGGAGAAGAGAACACATGAGCAGGCCAGAGAGCCAGGGTTCCGAGGCTGGGACAGTGGGGGACAACACACATGCAATAGATGTTGGCACCTTGAGTTGGGGGAGGTTAGTGGCAGATTTCCAGTCCTTATCATCACGGATGCAGGTGCAACGTGGGAATCGGATGGAGATCCCGTCGGCTGTGTGAGCCTCAGACTTGGAGAACTCTGCCCCTGTGATCTCCCACACGGCAGCTTTCTGTCAGGATTCAGTCACTGGTTAAGAAGGAACCCCCCGGCCCCACCACCACCAACCAGCAAGAAGCAATACAGACCAGCACTGGCTAACAGGCTGGAGATGGGTTCTAGTCCCACTGTTGCTGCTGATGCTATGGGACCCGAGGGAAGTTCCAGCTCTCCTCTTGGGCCTCAGTTTCTCTGTCAGTGCATGGAAGGAAGTGGCCCAGGTAGCTTCCAGAGCAAACCATTTCTGTGTGTCTGGGGGATGGCTGGTCTCATCCTGCCCCTACTAAGGACAATTCCTCAGTGTGGACTGGCCCGTCCCTTGGCTGAACAGTCCAGATCCCCATCCTGGGCTGGGCTGTCAGTGAGGCGGAGATGGCTCTCTGTGAGGCCAGACAATCCACAAGCGCCTCCTGCGGGCAGGAGACGCCCAGGCCCCTTGGCTGGTACCTTTGGGTCTGGGACTATAAAGTCAGGATAGTAGATCTTGTTGATTTTCAGCCAGCTGGGTATCTTGCTGGGATCCTGAAAAAGAAAAGATGCTGTCCTGGGCCCTTCCCAAGCCAAAACAAAACTTAAACCCCCCTTCATGAGGGGCTTGTGTGAAGAGGTGACTTTTCACAGAAAGCTGACCCTCACCCCATGGGATCCTCCCTGCCCCGAGACGGCGTGGCCAGGGGGGCATGCGGGCCAGTTTCCACAAGGTCGGCCCTCAAAGCCTCTAAAGGCCTACAATTCCCATGGCCAAGCAGCAGCTCTCCTTTCTGAGGACACAGATAAACGATAAGCACAACCAGTCTCGGGGACGAGGTCCAGTCCAGGTGTCTGGGACGAACAGCTCCCTTCCTCACCTTGCTGATCTTCACCATGTCCAGTTCCTTCTGCAGGCGGGCGAGGGTTGCGTCATCATGGCCTCCTGCACACTTGGTGACCGTGCACCACTTCTGGCTGCTTGGGTCATAGCAGCCCATGAGGAAGATGGACATCATGCCACCTGGGGGCGGGAACATGGGTGAGTTAAGTGGTGGATGGAGGGAGCCACTGCCACCAGCCCCACATGCCCAGTGAGGGGCAGCCTGCTGGAGGGGAAAGACCTGAGCCTTGGCATCAGAGAGCCGAGCTCACCTCCTGGGTCTACCTCCTGCTAGCTGTACAAGTTTAACCTATACGAGCCCCATTCTCCTTTTCAGTATACTGGAGCTCATCATGTATAACTTGTTAAGCTCTGGTGAGGAGTAAAAAATTAAATAGAGTCTAGCACACAGTTGACTCCTCAGAGCCCAGCTTTCCTGCCAGTCAGGAGATTCTGAGGTTTTTCCCTGAGGAGAAAGTGACTAGGCCCCCAGAAACTAGCCGACGGTGAGCTTCCTTGTGCCAAATAGCATGGGGTATTCCTGCCTGACACCTCCCTGCCCAAGTCTGTAACTCTCCAGTGTCCCTGCCTAGGTGACATGCTGGGTTGGGGCCCTTGATCCCACAGCTGTGGGCATCATGACCGGCCATGCTGGCAGATCAAGCCGATAAAAAGGCCAGCTACACCTTGAGTGGTGGTGCCTTTCAAAGAAGTACCATCCTGGGGGCTGGAGGCCATTCTGACCTTTGCTCCCTTGCCCATAGAAGGCCCCAAGGACCACCAGGTCAGCTGTGTCAGCCATGGCCCCCTCGTTCAAATAGTCTTTCTTCACTTTCAGCCAGTGCCGCTTTCCAGGCTCATATGTACCCTGAGGGAAGAGCAGGAGAGAGACCTCAAACTAGAATGGAAACTCTAGGAGGGTGGGATTTACCTCTTCATTTGACATATCGGCTTTACCAGTGCCCACTCCACTCTGAGCAAGAACCCTTAGCTGCCGTCCCAGGGAACATACACGAACCCATCCTCCAGATCTGGAACAGAGCCAGTGAAACCCTGGAAAGGCGGCCCTGCCACACCCAACCCTGGCCACCTCAGACCGCCACCGCCCTCTGCTGGCCAGGGCTGGAAAGGCTGGGGGAGGCAGCCCGTGGGAGAAAGCAAGCACAGGGTGTGAGCAGCTCACCTTCACATCCTTCAGCACCAGCCCTTCCAGCCCCTCTCGGATGACCCGGTTGATCATGTCAGCCAAGTCTGCAGCTTTCTGAGGGTAACAGAGAGACGCTAAGGTTGGTGTGTGAACAGAGAGCACCACGGTGGGAAGGTGGTGGTGGTTCCCTTTTGCACACTAGTAAAGCACCTGCTGCAAATACCCCAACTTGGACACATGAACAATGGTCTTGCAAAGCAGGAGTTCTCCCAACCAGAAAGTGGCTGCAGCTTTGAGACACAGGGAGCCCAGCTAGGAAGGATGTTTCAGGCCCTGTCCTTGTAGGTGGAGACTAGGAAACAACCTATACATAGTGGCAGCCCCCATGAGAAAATGAGGACTCATTCTCCCCGTCACATCTGACCAGGGGTTCTCTGCCCTGCTTTTAAACCACCAGGCTGCTGTCTGGGGTGGGGTCTTTACTCACAGTGACTTGCTTCATTTCTGAGAACATGATCCGGTTGGGAATTTCAACCATGTTATCATGAAGAAACTTCCGCCGCTCACACAGAGGCCTAAGGGGGACGAGAGAGCGGAGGTCAGGTCAGGACCCTCCCACCCCATTCAGAGTGTTGAGGAGGGAGGGGCATAACCAACTGCTGCTTCAAGACAGGGTCTGCTGTGGCTCCAAGCCCCCAGCCTCACAGTTCTGCCTGTTGGGATGATAAGGGTTCCCTTGCAACCGAACACGGACAACCATGAGCTGTCGTACAAAGCCACTTCATCCTTGCAGTGCCTATTTCTGTCATGGAGCCGCGGGAGAACTGGCCTCTAGCCCAGACCCACATGAAAAATGACTCCCACTCTCATTTTTCATCCATGCAGCCGCTGCCCCACCACCGCTGGCCCCCAAGCCCAAGGCCGGGTGGTTCTCTGGACTGAAGTCCAAGGCCCAACAAGTCTTTCCCCTTCCCCTCTTATCTTCTCCCCCTCCCCACTCAGTGATGGGGCCAGTGTGAGAGGGTGGGAGAGGGACACATGTCTAGGTGTGCAAGGGGCCAATCCTGGTTTCTCATACCCAAGAATCTGCATGCAGTGAAGTTAAGACCGCTAGTTCTCCCTCAGATGGTCCCCACCTCCAGGCCTCTTCTAGTCCCAGCTTCCTGGCCACCTCTCCCGAAAGCAAAACAGGGCTAAAAAGCATCTGCCTTATGCCCCCATGGGTGCTGTCTGAGACCCTATAGTGTTCACAGTTTGTTTCTCTCAATAGTCCACTTTGCTAGAGCACAGAAACTTCTGTGGGGATCTGGGTATCCTCTCTCTGAATTAAGCTCTCAGGAGACCCAGTCAGCAAAATGGCTCTCACAGTCAGTGGGGAGTTGAGTGTGTGGCAAGTATGCAACCTCTTGGCTCCCTCCTCCCCAGTTCTTGGGTACAAAGAGGCATATGCTTCAGCCCCTTCCCCTCCTTCCTGTCCAATCTGAACCCCCACCCCTCCTAACCCAGGAACCAAAAGCAGATCTCTACCTGTCCATCAGGCTGACATCATTGAAGTAGATACAATCAAAAACAAACAGGCAAACATTAGCATCCTGGAAGGCAGCTTTCTGTAAGGGGAAACGAGGTAGTAGATACATGAGGCCCAAAAATAAGTGGGTATAAAACATGGACCCAGGGGGCTCAGTTGTTAAGTGTCTGCCTTCGGCTCAGGTCATGATCCCAGCGTCCTGGGATCGAGCCCCACATCAGGCTCCCTGCTTGGCTGGAAGCCTGCTTTCCCTCTCTCACTCCCCCTGCCTGTGTTCCCTCTCTTGCTGTGTCTCTGTCAAATAAATAAATAAAATCTTTAAAACAAAAAACACGGACCCGGGAAGCAGTGGACAGAACAGTCCTGTATGTGTTCGGACGCCCCCGGGCCACAAGGGCACTTGGCAGACAGTCCAAAATGGAAACCAACCCAATTCTGAGTTCCCAATACTAGCTCCTTTTATGTAAAAAACAAAAAACATGTCTAAACTCAGGGCTAAATTCAGAAACAAAGAATAAGCCCCACCCTGAGCGGATTCCCCTCCGCCGAGAGCAAGGGCACACAAAGATACATGTACACGTGCTCAAAGCAGCTCAGTCCTGCACACCGGGCACTGGGCCGGTACCTTGTGCACTCCGAGAGTCCCAAAGGGCAGTGGTTTGCCCGTCTTCGTGTCAATCAAGAGCACCTCGGAGTCCAAGATCATGCTATGGCCTCCAGGAAAAGCCTGAGGGATGTAGTCCTTGAAGTGGGCCACCTGGGGGGCAGAAAGGGGACTCAGGTGAGGGAAGAACGGGCGGCAGTGACCTAAAGCTGAGCCAGAAAGCAAAAGCCAGGCCCCAGAATGAACACAGAACACCAATATGTGGAAGCCAAACTCATGTGCAAAACACACCTATGCCTTAGCAGCCACTGAGATGAGAGGAGAGGCGCGTTTGCGACCCAGGAAAAGCTCAGCCTGGATGGAACCACTCTGGGCCATGGAGGAGAGTTGGGGGGAAAAAGGAAGAAAGTATGTGGAGGAGGAGGTAGGGGTGGACAAATGTGGAAGGGAGGAATAAACATGGGCAGGCAGACATTTGTCGGGGAGAACAGGTGAGCTTTTATAAAAAGATGGATGGAAAGGAGTAAATGAACCCTCTCCGGAGCAGCAAGGAAACAGGAGGGTCTTCTCCGAGTGGGAGCTCAGAACCCACAGCCATCTTCTAAATGAGTAAGAGAGGATGTTTGCAATCAATAGTCTTTCCCGATACAGGCAGGACCCCAGTCTCTGGGATCCCATTCAGGGAGTAGTCTCACTGAACCCAGGGCGGCCCCTGCCAAGCGCTGCCAGTGGTAAGTTCCAGTGACCACGACTGGGCCTGAGTCCTCCCCTGGGCAGGGTACACAGGCCCTCACAACCTATGATGCTTGGAGCAGGGAAAGGAAAGGCCTGTCCCGCTGTCCCACTTGGCTTCAATCCTCAACCCAGCTCCTTACAAATCACAAGTACAAGAGAGACCCAGGACAGCTGGCGAGGGAGAGCAGGGCCCAGACTTCTTCCAGGTAACAGAAGGGCCCACCGGGCAGCTCCCCAGGAGCAGTTCCGGGGCAGTTTTACTGGGCCCCATGGAGGCCAATGCTTAGCTCTCCTCCGGACACCTGAAATAAACAGCCCAATGCTAAGAGGTCCAGCAGGAAGGCAAGGGTGAGGGCAGCACAGGAGTCCCACGACACATCCCCTTCACCCCCAGGGCTCTGAAGAATAGAGTCGGTGCTGGCGCCTGGGTGGCTCAGTGGGTTAAAGCCTCTACCTTCGGCTCAGGCCACGATCCCAGGGTCCTGGGATCGAGCCCCGCATCGGGCTCTCTGCTCGGCAGGGAGCCTGCTTCCCTTCCTCTCTCTCTGCCTGCCTCTCTACTTGTGATCTCTGTCAAATAAATAAATAAAATCTTAAAAAAAAAAAAAAAAAGAATGGAGTCGGTCCTAGTAGAGAAGGGGCAGCTAGCACAGGAAGTCCCATTACTCACTAGCTACTGGGGCCAGATGTTCCAGCTGCTTTTCCCTGAGGAAAGTCCAAAGACTCACAGAGGCCCTGGGTGCTGAGAAGGACTAAGGGGCGAGGTTCTTAATGCCCCTTAAAGGACAGGAGTCTGGGCTCTCATTTGTCCCCGCTGGACTGTGTTTACATCAGAATGTAAGCTTCCAAGTACTTCTGTCCTTTTTTCACTACTGCACACCCACTACCAAGAACAGTGCCTAGCCCAGACTAAGCCCTCAATAAAGGTTTATCAAACAGACTCATGAAGGACAGCCTACCAGCCCTCTGTCCCCGGGAGGTAATTTAGCACTGGGGAGCACATAGGACATGGAAACACAAAAGAGAAGCACTGCAAGTCGCTTGCCAAGTGAGCTCACTGTCCTAGCATCACTGTGGGCAAGGGGAGCGTCACCATCCCCTGGGGCTCTGTGCTGACTAACCCATGTCTGGGCTCTTCGGCTGTCCCCATGGAGCAGCCCTTCATTGTAAGACTCCAAAAACAAATAGATTCCTTCAATGATTACAAAATAAACTCAACTATGGCCCAGAGCTGAAATGACTATGGAACCCCAGCCTTGAGGTTCTTCAGGGCAGGAAGAGAAGGCCAGTCCCTGCAGAGAAGAAGGGACCCATACCTTGTGAGGCAGGACAGGCTTGAGGCTGCGGCTGAAGTAGTTGAAGTGGTCCCCGTTCTTATGCACCTGCACTCGCTCCCCATCGTACTTGATCTCAGAAAACATGCCGTTAGGACACTTCTTCATCGCGTGCTCGATGGACTTGCAGGCCTCAGCCTTGGGGTGGGGAAAGAAAAGCCTGTAGACTTACAGGTGCTCCTCAGTGGGGGCTGCTCAGCATGGAGAGCCCCAGAGTCCAGGTCCTGGGGCCTGCCGACCAGAGGATAACCTGAGACCAGGCCGCTGAAGAGGCAAGGGGAATGGACAAGGCTAGGCAGTGCCATATTTGGACTACAGCGTTGCAACAGCAGACACGGGAGCTGGCTTTTTGAAGACCACAAACGTGGTCTATTTTAGAGCAAATAAAATTCCACTGAAACAGCATTTCATTTTTTTCTCAGTAATTCAGGATCTTGCACGGCCTTGGCTTGCTATTAAATGCATCTGTTATCTCAGCACAGGAGGTGTGTAGAGGGGAGGAGAGGGTGTAGGTGTCAGGGAGGCTGGCAGGGTGGCAGCGGCGAGGGATCCCTAGGACAGGACACAGGAGGGCTTCTTCACTTCCTAGCGCCATCCTGACTCAAGCTGACGATGGCCAACCATCTCAGCGGTGGGGGGTTGTACATGTCAGGTCATACACATAATTTCACTGCATCCTTGATGTGCTATCTTACGTAAGAGACATGGATTTCATTCTATGGATGGGAAAACAGAAGCCTGAAGAGCCTAAGTCCCCACTTAAAGGTACACAGCTCATCTAGGGCAGGAATGACACTCACGGCTGGGCCCAACTCCAAAGTCTGTGTGGTTCAGCACAAAGCTATCTACCCCATGCCACTCTTGGAATAAATGAGAGGTTTTAAAACAGACTCCAAGAAAAATTCCTATAAAGGGCAGAAAGGCCACTACTGCAGGTGACAGAAGTCCTGTCCCCAGGATGGAGATCCCACTACTTTGGGGCTGGCTGTCCCACATTCCGGGTAAGATAGGACACTTCCCTAACCCAAACACAGAAGCCTAACCACAGGCTGTAGTATGTAATGCACAGGCAGAGATCATGAAAGTCACTACGCCCCGCTGGGGCAACCCCACAGCTCTCACTGGGCATGGCAGCACTGGTGGAGGCCCCCATTGCACAGAGGAACCAACGTAGAAAGGGAAGCCCAGTTCTCATGAAATGAGCAGAGGCTCAAGATGATCTTGGTCAGACATGATCTTCATTCCTTAAGCTTCCTCTTTCCAGAAGGAAGAGGCCAAGGCCCCTGATCCTCGGAAGCCAGGCTCTGCCGCCACCTCTCAGAGCTACTTCAGGGTAGGTCACAGAAACTTAGGAGTTAATTAACACACTCAGCTGTCTTCAGGAAAGATGACCAGTCAGCCACTCTAAGTAGATGCTTCAGAAGGCTTCGTACCACATTCACATGAGGAAATGAAAAACCCAGAAAGGCTTAGCAACTCATTCAAGATCCTATACCCTGCTGGTGGCCGAGCTAGGCCTCAAGCTTAGACGTCTCTGCTAAACCACACTGTCTTCTCCTTCACCTTTAGAGCCCTGTGGAGATTCACATCTGCACTGTGCCTGGCCCCAATCCTCCAGATCTCACAAGGAAGATCAGAACATCTGGAGCGGGGCCAGAGCAGCAGCCTTACCAGCATGGGCTGCACTGGCGTCATCAGGGAAGCCTGGACGCTCAGAGCTCGTCTCCGGCCTGGCTCCTTCTCCACCTCCTGCTCATTGCGGAGGACCCTCTCCACCACGTCCTGCAGGTTGCGCGAGGCTTTGAAGGCTTCATAGGCATTGGGGTCAAGGGCATCTAACCTGTCAAGGCAGAGAGGAGCAAAGAAACAAAAACCACTGGTCAGTTCTCACAGAAAGGAGGGATCTCAGTATAGCGGGAAAGCTAATGTTCCACTTTCTAAAGCCTTTCTCAGGGGAAAATGCTCTTGCAAAACTTAGCAATTTTGAGATCCTGGGTCTACGTGGATGCCACCTTAGCTAAGATGGGCTGGAGTGGGCAAGCAATTCAGACAGATTTACTGAATCTATTCTGTACTTTCAATTCTAACAACTGCATGAGAAGGTCATCATGACATTTTATATGAGAAAAGATAGGCTGAGCTAGGTCCAAGTGATAGGCCAAGCAGGAAGGAGCAAGGTAGAATTAGGACTTGAATCCACCTCAGGACTCTGAAGTCCTGACGCCAGACGGCAACAAAGGAAGTGAGCAGCTTGGCTGTCAGGGGAGGGCTGGTACTCACACGTGCTTTGCACCCGAGTTCATTTTCAGATCATGTTTGATCAATCTGATGATGCACTTGAGGTCATTGGCTGTACACCTAGGGGTGAGGCACATTCAACTTGGTCTTCCTTCCCCGGTGACTCCATCTCCCTATGCCCATCCCCATCAGGCAGCTCCCCCACCTCAAGGCAATGTCCTGCAGGGCCTGCTGCTGCTCCTCCTCCCTGGTGAGCCTGGAGAGCCGAAGGAGGAACTCGTCCACCTCCTGGATGGTAAGGAAGCTCTTGGCAGCTGGGGGGAAAGACTTGCTCTGCTCAAAGAAGACTCTGATTGTCTCTGACACGTCGCCCTGTCTCCAAAAACCAAAATGGCTGTAACCCCAGAGTGGCTAAGTGCATCCCTCCAGCCCCCAGGACGAACGATGAACCAGAGATTTTAAACCTCACTTCTGTCCCCACCACACACATATTAACCTCGTTCTTGGAGAATCTATCCCACCCACAGTTCCTGGAAAGGGCACCTCTATCCACCAAAGGATCTGGCCACCTGCCTTCACTGAGGGATGATGCAAGGACTAATCCAGAACTGAGCCAATCTGATTCCTGTTAGAACCTGAACCTAGAGGGACACCTGGGTGGTTCAGGCAATTAAGTGTTTGACTCTTGATTTCGGCTCAGGTCACGATCTCAGGGTTGTGAGACTGAGCCCCCTCTCGGGGGGGGGGGGGGAGCCTGCTTAAGATTCTTTCCCTCCCTCTGCTCCTCCCCCACGACCCCCCCTCCCCTTCTCTCTCAAAAAGAAAATATTTTTAAAAAATAAAGAATTTTAACTAAGAAACAAATATGGTCAACAGATAAAGGGGTGGGGGGATTGCCTGAATAGAAACTTTCCATGTTGCCAAAGCTGGAGTCATGAACAAACAAAAGCTGAATATTATACCAAGTTATACTGAAAAAAAGCAAGAAAAAGTAGGGTCCAGAATGGCAACCCTAGGAGAGACTATGGGAGGTCTGAAATTTAGTCCCTCAAGATCCAGGCCTCTCGGGACTCTGCAGGAGTAGGACTGCAGTCCTCAGAACCTTGTGAAACTGACAGCTGCTGCCTCACACTCAGCTCTCATAAAGGAAGCTTGCTCAAACAGGTTTCAGTTTCCCAAAACAGTATGTGCCCCAACCAGAAAAAAGAGGTTTCAGGTGCCTGGCTTGGCAGAACCCCACCTGGAATGCCGCCTACCCTCCCTTTCCTCTGACCTGCTCTAGGTCTCGTGCCATATCATCTGGGTTGCAGTTAAAAATGCGGCTGAAAAGCTTCACAATCTGCTTATCGTTCAAGTTGTACACACTCTTAATAACACCTGGCAGCAGCAGCTTCACTGTTAGGTACACGTCACCGTGGAAACCATCTGGAGACAGAAGAATGGAGGCCTTCCTGAGAAATGGAGCTTAAACTAATACATATACAAACTCAAGGAACCGAGAGAGAGGTCTACGTCATGGTCTGTGCTGCCAGAATGCCCTGTGCGTTTTTGTTACAGTGCTAGAGGCCATAGCATTTGGTGGCTTGTGGCTCACGTGTCTCCCTCCTCTGGCTGAGCTCCCACAGGGCAGGGCCAAACTTCCAGTTCAGCATCCCCAGTGAGGAGCACATTACAGATGCTCAGAGATGATTTGTCAGATGAATCAAGGAACTGGAAGATTCTATTCCAGCTGTGCACATGGGTCACAAAAATCTGATCAAATGTGCAGGACAGTAAACTTTCCTCTTGGTCAAATGCACATGTTCTTCTAGCTTCCTGGGGATAAAGTAAGGGCAGAAGAGTAGCGATACCAATGTGAACTGGTGCATTCTTCATGGGGCCCAATAAGAAGTAAAAATGTAGAGTTCTCAGCTCAAAATTAAGAATTTCAAGGGGCGCCTGGCTGGGCGCTTGACAGAGCATGCAACTCTTGATCTCAGGTTGTAAGTTCGAGCCCCACCGTTGGGTATAGAGATTACTTAAAAATGAAAAATATTTAGGACACCTGGGTGGCTAAGTTGGCTGGGCATTTGCCTTTGGCTCGGGTTGTGATCCCAGAGTCCCCGATCAAGCCCGGATTCAGACTCCCTGCTCAGCGGGGAGTTTGCTTCTCCCTCCCTCCCGCCCCCACCCCTGCGTGCAAGCTCCAAGCCCGCTCTCTTCCAATAAAACCTTTAAAAAATAATTTAAAAAAAAGAAACAGGGAATTTCAAGACGGTATTAACAAAGGATTAAACCAAGCATGAGGTCCCGTGCAACTGTACGATTCACACAGCAATGAAACCAGCCATGGCTCTGAGCTCTTAAGAGGAAAAGCCCATCCAGGATGTTCTAGGCCCCACCTCCTGCTGAACCTTTCCGAAGAAAGTCCTGGATGATCTGGGTCTTCGTGTTGTAGCTAGGATTCTCAGCCACCATGGCACACAACTTCCGAAACTCACGTAGCAGACAATCCTTGTGCTTGGGGTCACATCTGCTTGAGGACAGACTTGCCTTAGGGGGAGGGCTTGCACGGGCTGCTCCAGAGTTGTTGGGCTTGGCTGTTGGGAGAGAGAAACAACAGGGATGATTCATCTGCTTTGCTGAGACGGAAGAAAGGGAAACTAGGAAGCACTCTGCTGGCACTCTATATGGAGCTGCACTGCAGTGCCCAAATTAGCCCTGTGGGGTGGAGACCCTCATGCCCATCTCACAGATAGGGCAAGAGGCATCACAGTGGTTAACGGTAAAGAAACAATGGCTTCACGCCGGTACAGAGGCCCAGCTGCTGTGCGTTTCTTTACTCAAGCACCACAGAGAACAAGTGAACCTCAGAGCAATGGTAAAGCTGCAGAAAAGTGGGGATGAGGACAGAAGAAGAAACAAAGGGACATGTTAGTTGGAGGGAGACTGACGCAGACTGACAGGCTGGAAGGAGCCTTAAAGATGACCTGGTTCCATCTCTTCTATGAGGAGCCCATATGAGAGAAGGCATGCCCGAGCCCTGGCCACTCCCACCCACCCATCCCTGCTTCTCAGTGCCAAAATAAAAGGTAGTCAGCAAGCAAGACTTTCCTCCAGACACCCCCAAATAAATGCACAACTCCTGAGTGACCCTCTCTCCCCTCCTTTATACAGCACATTTCGTTCTGCAAGCTTGCAAGAGAGCCATTAGCAAGCAGGCTGCTGATGTAAGCTTCCTCTTGTCTGGGGTCTGTAAATTCTAAATCCATCCTCATCTCTGACCCGGCATCTGAAGAGGATTTCAGGGGACAAAATTCCAAAGCGTCAATGCTGAGCAGGCTGCAAGACTTTAGAATGCCCCACTTCTCTCAGCTCCTCCCAAATTTCCCTCCCTGGGACCCGGGTCCATCCAGGAATGTGCTGTCCTTATTGCCACGCCGACCCCTCTGTATTTCTGGCTTTGGCCTACCACCAAACAAAAAACAAACCTCGGAGTTTTAAAATAAGAAAATCCCACAGAATCAAGGCAATTTTTGCAATCTTCTCTCCAGTAGTCCTCGTGAGAATACTGTAGGGTAAAGGAGGCAGCTACTACTGTTCCCCCTTCAGATGACGCCACAGAGGCTCCAAGGGAAAGCCACCTGCCCCCTTGAGCAAGCTGTCAAATGACAGCCCTGGGACCAGAACCCAGGTCTCCCGACTTCAAGTCTGTACTTCTTTCACTCACTTAAAGTTACCTCTCCAAACAATTTCTGAGTCCATGTGTTTGACTTTACTTTCTTCACCTGAGTCAGTCACAAGAATGTCTCCAAATAAGGGCACCAGGGTGCAGGGTAAAAAAGCACAGGTGTTGGGAGTTAAGCAGACCTCACCATCAATACTAACTCCATAATGAACCAGACACCAGCTTCATTCGTCAGATGGGCCTCATAAAAGTACTTCCCAAGGTTACCTGAAGAACAGACGAAGCTACAAAGTAAAAGCCCCTTCCCAATGCTACCTATTACGTAAGGCCATGCAGGACATCTTCCACACTCTCATCTTTGGTTGGGCAAGGTTAGGGATGCGATTTCTCAAAATCCTTTCATCACCAAAATACAAGGAAGTTATAGGGCAGGTTATAATCATCTCCATCTGACCCAGGTGACTACTTCAAGGGGGAAAAAGTCTTGAAAACACAAACATCTTTTGGCTGCAACAGAGATTAATGTATTTTAAAATATGCCAGTGGAATGCTGAAAATAAGGCATTACCTTCCCCTGCTCAGAGGGAAGCAAATTATGAATGAGGTGATTGGTAGCACAGAATTTTCACTCTTAGTCAGAATCTCAAATAGGAGTCCAAATTAGGAGGGCTGTAACAGCTAAAGTATCTCTAATCTCTCACCTGAAAAACCAGAAAATTTCCGGGGATTGCTATTGGTGACGAGTGAGGCACCTTTCACTGGAGAGGTCACCTGGCCAGTGGCTGTCAGCTTAGCCTGGACGACGGCTTTCTTCTTTGGTGTGCCTGTTGCCTTAGAAGACAGATCTGCAGGACCCACCCCCAGAAAAAGTATGTTTCAGTGAAAGATCCCTGAGAAAAGCTTTCAAAGAATTTTAACAACTGTTCTTAACAGCCTTGCTGGGTAAGTTACTACTACGGCATTACTCCAAGGTTGGTTGTGGACTGGCTATACTTCTTGAGTGGAGGTAGTGGGTAAGAGATTCCTGGGTGGGGGGGTAGTGTTCGGGGGACAAAAGACCCCATTACTCTTTAACTATTAGTAACTTATATTTTCATCAGCACTCTCCACCTCTTATCCCATATATGATGATCTCCAGATTTGGGTAGAATCAGAACCCCCCTTTCCACAGATAAAACCTGGGGATCTCAGCTCCAATTTATAGCCCCAATTTACAGATTAACAAAAAAGTAAAATGAAGATGGAGAACAGAGCATGAGATTGGCACAGGCACGGAAAGTCCCAGCTGCTGTGTTTTTTGAGCTGTGTGAGTTTGGGACTCTACCTTGTTTTCCTCTTCCTCTGAAGATTAGTCAGAAGTGGCAAAGGCTGGAGCCAATGGCCAAGTCAGGGCACAGCAGGATGAGGAACTTGAGAAAGAAGTATATGCAAAGTAGCTTTCTCTCTTCGAAATCTTTTCTCCTCTCAAAGAACAACGATACGCAGGTGCCCATTTTTAGAGCTACTGCCACAGTCCTCCCACAGTGACCAGAACTATACTTAATTGAAGATATGAATATTACTTTAAAGATGAGCACATGGAAGGTCATAAAGGACTAACTGGATTTGGAAGTATTGGTGTAAGATTTCTAAAATATACACACGTGAATATGCATGTATATGTGTGCATATATATGTATCTGTGTATATGCATGTGTTTGCGTGTGTATATGCATGTGTTTGTGTGTAAATATCTATTTTTCCAGTTCTGTCTGCTTAAAGGTCTAAAGGCAAAGATACCTCATGGCAACAAGGATACACAGCATCTAGATTTTGGTCTCTAAAGCCATTCCCCCACTAATAGGAACCAGGATTCTTCAGAGAAATGGGCTGGTTCCAGAGCTGTGGTAGGATACATATAAGGTAAGCCTAAGAGGGGCACCTGGCTGGCTCAGCCAGTGGAGTACATGACTCTTGATCTTGGGGTTGTGAGTTCAAGTCCCACAATGGGTGTAGAGGTTACTTAAAATCTTTAAAAAAAAAAAAAAAAGTAAGGTAAGCCTAAGAGCATACTATTATGCTATAAAGTAAAAAAGTACTTTAAAACATTAAAAAAAAAAAAAAAAAAAAAGAGGCAGGCATCCAGGACACAGAAACCAGATCAAAGGCTTTCCCAAGTGGCCCAATATGGGACAATTAAGTACCGAAATAATAAAATACAGTAAAATTATAAGCACAGGAAAAAGTAATCTGTGAATCCATATGATAATAAATTGAAAGATAAGAGGGGGTTATGGTAGGTACTCTATTCTTCAAAAATATCAATGTGATGAAAGAAAAACTATGGAAGAGTTCTGGATTAAAGGAGGCCAAAGAGACAACAAAATGTGATACCTGATCCCAGAGTGGGATTCTACTGTGAAGGGGAAAAAAGCTACAAAAGATATTGTTTGACTAATAGACAAAACTGGAATACAAATGGTGCATTAAAGTATTACATAAAGGATCAATTTACCAGAGTTGATTGCCGTGTTATGGTCACAAGAGAGAATATTCCTGTTCTTAAGATACATGCACTGAAGGGGTGCCTGGGTAGCTCAGTGGGTTAAAATGTTTGCCTTCAGCTCAGGTCATGATCCCAGGGTCCTAGAATCGAGCCCCGCATCAGGCTCTCCACTCAGCAGGGAACCTGCTTCCCCTCCTCTCTATGCCTGCCTCTCTGCCTACTTATGATCTCTGTCAAATAAATAAATAAAATCTTAAAAAAAAAAAAAGGATATATGCGCTAAAATATTTAAAGGCAAAGGCCAAAATATGTGTAACATACTCTAAAATGGTTCAGGAAAAAAACAAGCTGTGCACGTGTGGAAAGAGGAACAGTGCACATAAGAACACAAATGATAATGCAAAGAGAACAAATGTTAACAGGTATGTCTTAGGCAAAAGCTTATGAGCTTTCTTTTTTCTTTTTTTATTCTCACAACTTTTCTGAGTTTGAAATTCTTTCCAAAAAATTAAAAAAGGAAAGAAGAAAGAAAAAAATGGGACTCTACTATCCTTTTTTCTCTCAGCACCATTACAATGGAAAAGCAGTGGTCCCCACCCACCTGCAATGTGCTGGCTTATCTGTTCCTTCTCATTGTCTTCCAGCTCTTCCCAGCCTTCCAGCTCCGTGAGGTCCTCAATTCTTTTTGTGGTGGCCCGAGCCCGCTCCAGTTTCTCAAACATGCATTTAATGTGATACCACTCTTTCATATCGCCCCCGGACTCTGAGAAGGGATTGGGCACCACTTTGCCGATCCTGCATACCCCCTTCACAATCTTTTCCTTGCACTTTTTGCAGCCAGCTGTGCCACGCTTGGCATAGTCCACACAGAACCGTTGCTCGGCCATCTCACAGGGGCCACGGCAGAGTCCCACATGCGCCCCTGGCAAGAAAACAAGGCAGGTGGCACGTGGTCTTAGATGGCCTTCCTGGAATGACAGAGCAGGCTTTCTTCTCTGGAGGAGGCAGGGCCCATCAAGCAGATCTGTTTCTGACCAATGGCTGAATTGTCTTCTGTCAGGCCAGTGATGTTGCTCTCGGAACAGGCTCAGTTCTTTTCGCCCCAGTGCGCGGAGGGCTGATGGGAAGAGGATCTTGGAAGTCAAAGTCATACAGCTGCATGAAAGTGTAAGACACAAGAAGAGTGAGATATAAATGAGGAGCTGGCTACTACATCCCCAAAGCCCACAGCCCTCCTACAGTCCATGCTGACTAACCAAACATTTCCCAAAGCATTAAAGATTTATTGCGTACAGGATGAACAAAAGGAAAGTTCAGTTTGCAGAAGGAGGTTCAAATATCTAATGTACACATGTACATCTAGTAAATCACAATAAAGAGAATCAAATCCAAACAACATAAAAAAGCTTTTCTCAGGCCATCAGCAATACCTGATACTTTTAATGGATGATGACTGTTAAATATTACAAGATCCTGAAGTTTCTTTCTAGTCACCAAGAAAAATTACATGATGTTTGTGAGGTTTTTAACGTGAAGTAGAACATATATGCCACCCTCAGAAAATAATTAAGTCACTATACCAATCTATGATGTAATCAGATGACCCATATTGAGAGGCAGTTAAATGGAATCTAGAACCAGAAAGCCTGGGTTCATATTGTAGCTCATTAGCTGTGTGACCTTGGTAGGTTACTTAACCTAACCTCTCCCTCCCTCAATTTCTTCAACTGTCAAAATGTGGATAACAAAACTACCTAACTTGTCACTCTAAGAGTAAAGCCCTTAGAAAAGAGCTGGGCATAGAGCACAAGTTCAGGACACATTAGCCCTTATGACCATCAGTAAAGCAGTTATCCTTCAAGCAGAGACTCCCTATGGGCAATCAGCCTGTTCATAATGTACTTGAATCAGGGAATGCTGAAGCAACTGGACACCAAGAATCAAAGGAACTGATAAATCACTCCAAATGAAAGCAGGGATTATGTCCACACGGTATCCTCCAGACCTTTTTATATTCATGTTTTCTAAAGTATTTTCATTTTTCTAATTATAAATATCGAAATTATTTCCAACCTGCACATGCTTTGTAGTAGAAGTCCTTATTGGTTTTTAACGACAAGCCCGCTTTACTTCCCGTAGTGGGGAGCAGGTGGATGGGAATCGGGTTTGGGAGTAGGGACGGTGACTTTCCAGTTTAGGGACTGTTAATTTCTGAGAACTCCCTTAACTCATCTTCGTCTCGGTTTTCTCATTTCTAAATAGGGAAAATAATACCTACTTCACGGGATGACTGGGAAAATTAGAATGAGCCGATGGAAAGGCTGGGGGATGGGTGGGCTCTGAACTCCCTGAAAATGTACACAAAATGCGCGTATTCATAAATGTACATTTTGTTGGAGAGACGGTCTATAACCCCTAGAAGTTCAAGAACTACAGTGGTGCGGTATGTGAGTCCGGCAGGTCCATCAGAGGAGCTCAGAACGAATTCGGCTTCCACACTGTCCTCAGGAGAGCGTTTGGGTAGCGTGCCCCCCTCCCCTCCACGGGCCCGAGGCCCAGGCCGACCGGGGCCACGAGGAGGCACCCTGAGGCTCGGAGCAAGCCCGTCCGCCCCGCGCCGCCCGCCCCCCCTCAGCGGCCGCGGCGCAGCGTTCCCTCCAGGGTGGTCGAGAACGAAACCGCTAGGGCCCCAAGGCAGCCCGGGTGGGAAGCGAGCGCCCTGCAACCACAGTTCCCGGGGGGGCTTCCCCGACGCCTTCCGGGAGCGAGCAGGGGCTACCGGCCGGCGCGGACGCGCGGAGGAGGCGGGGAAGCGAGATCCTCGGTTCCGGTGGGCGGGGGGCGCAAGGACACAGCTCGGGGCGGGGGAAGGGGCCACGACGAACGGAGAAAGGCTCCCAAGCTCGCACCAGGGAGCACCGGCTTCGGACGTACAGGTCCGGGCGGGCTAGAGGGGCCCCACAGGGGCCTCGGGGACCCTCCCACTCGCGGAGCCGCGAGGGTCCCGGGGAGCTACGGGCCAACTCCCGTGGGCTCCCGGGGGGCCGCCACGTCACGGAGGGTGTGCCCCGGGGCTCGGCGGGAGGGCGGGGGAAGAGCCGAGGGGGCCGGTTCCCAGGCCGCGCCGAGCCCCGGATCCCCGGGACGCCAGGCCACCGCCCTCCCGGTTGTCCGGGCCCGTCGCGCCCGCCGCGCCCGCCCCTCACCTGCCTTCCCAGCTCCTGCGCACACCGCAGGCCTCACACTCGGCGCCCACAGGCCGCACGCCACCACGACGGTTGTAGCGCCTGTCTCTTTAAATCCGGGTCCTAGAGCCCGCCTCAGCGCGCAGGCGCAGAGGTCCGGGCCCTAGTGCCTCCACGCGTCCCCGCCCCCCAGCCTGCCACTTGGGCGGTGGTGAGCTTAGGCACAGTTAGGGTTTGGGAAGCGGGAGGGATTTTAGGGTGGTTTCCCGCAGGGTATGGCGGCGGAGGAAAGCGGAGGTGGGGGAACTTGGTAGCAGTTGGGAGTCTCAGCCCGGCCTGAACTTCGGAGGACCCCCTGATTTGTTCATGATGGCAGAGATGATCCAGTCCTTAGAGATGGTTGAGAAAGTGTAGTGTAAGGAGCTTGCGGAAAGCAAAAAATGCGTCCTTCAACCTATTTTTCTGTATTTCCTCTGTCCTGTGTCCCGCACAGTACCTGGTACATAATAAGTATTTAATAAATAGTACTGAGTTGAAAAGAGGCACTAGACATATACAGGTTTAAAGTGTAAAGGAGTGACGGGGAGAGTAAATCGTATTGTTCGAAGTGTACTGTCTCTTAAACCTCAGCTCAACTTTTGAGGGACTAGAATGGCTATTTTTACAAAAGAGTAGCAGGCTCAGAGAAAGAGAGTTCGAGTTGGGGCATTTAGGAACAGCAAACGGTCATTGTTAGAGAGGTAAGCCAAAATCAGGTTCTGGAGGGAGTTCTGTGCTACGTGAAAAAGAGCTTGGCTTTTTTTTTTTTTTTTTTTTTTTTTAAGATTTATTTGACAGAGATCACAAGTAGGCAGAGAGGTAGGCAGAGAGAGAGGAGGAAGCAGGCCTCCCGCTGAACAGAGAACCCGATGTAGGGCTCGATCCCAGGACTCTGGGATCATGACCTGAGCCGAAGGCAGAGGCTTAACCCACTGAGGCACCCAGGCACCCTGAACTTGGCTTTTTTAATGTAGGGGATGGAGAACCATGAAGGGCCTTATGTAATAGTAACTACTTTTGAGGCTGGGTAGGGGAGAGACTGAGTCAGGGGAAGAAATTAAAAGGTTCTTGGTACACATACTAAAATCGGAAGGTACAGAGAAGATTAGCATGGCCCCTGTGCAAGGATGACCTACAAATTCCTGAGGAGCTCCATATTATTAAAGATTTCTTTTTTTTCTTTTTTCTTTTATATGAGATGGTGTATGCAAAGTAAACTCACTGTGGCAATCATTTCATTATATAAGTCAAACCTTCATGCTGTGTAGACCTTAAACTTATGTAGTGATGTATGTCAATTCTATCTCAATAAAGGTGGGGGGAAAAAAGTTTCTTGTAGTGATCCATGTGAGAGATGAAAGTGGCCATGCTCAGTTAGTTGGGATGGAGAGCAAGAGGCATTTTTTTTTTTTTAAGATTTTTATTTATTTGACAGATAGAGATCACAAGTAAACAGAGAGGCAGGCTCCCAGACGAGCAGAGAGCCCGATGCAGAGCTCGATCCCAGGACCGTGGGATCATGACCTGAGCCAAAGGCAGAGCTTTAACCCAGTGAGCCACCCAGTTGCCG
Organism: Lutra lutra; assembly: GCF_902655055.1. NCBI lineage: Eukaryota > Metazoa > Chordata > Mammalia > Carnivora > Mustelidae > Lutra > Lutra lutra. The sequence continues at coordinate 38,200,217 of NC_062293.1, forward strand.
GAGAAAGAGGCATTTTTTAAAAGTAATAAATATTTGGATTTTAAATTATCTTGTAAATAAAGTGCTCATTTACCTAAGGATAAAATGAGAATGACTTGAGTGAGCAGGTAGATAATGGTGCCATCAACTGAAATACAAAGTGAGAGGAGAGGAGCAAGTATATGGGGTAAAAGAAGGAGTTGTGTTTGGATATATTAAGGTTGGTTGGTTGAGGACAACCACAATCCCACTGTTTGGAGTAAGTCAAAGTCTCTAATGTGCTGCAAAATGGACAAGGTCCCTGGAGGCTCCAGTCCTACCTGGCAGTTGGGTAATAATGAGTCATCCTTCTCTCTGTCAGTGCATTTACTACATTGTTTTGAGAATCCCCTTGACTCTACCTTTTCCCATAACCCTGTGCTGTCAGATGCTGACATGGCTAGCCACGTGTGGCTGTCAAGCTCCTGAAATGTGGCTAGTTCAAATGGGGATGTGCTGTATGTGCAGAATGCACACTGATTTCAGAGATGTGTTACCAAACAATAAAAGACTGGAAGATATCAATAGTATATTTATGTTGACTCACCTATTAAATGTTTTAGATACGTTGGGCTGAATAAAAATATATTATTAAAATTAATTTCAACTGTTTTACCTTTTTAAGAAATATAGTGCCTAGAAGATGTAAAACTGCATATTTGGCTCACATGACCTTCTTCTATCCGACAGCACTGCACTGGACTTCACATATTTGTGGAGGGTGACATCTGAGCCTTATGCATCGCTTTATCCTCAATGTCCAATGTCTTACTGGGCACTTAGTAGGCACTCAGCAAACATTTATAAATAAACCCATGAGTGAATGGAATGACTGAGACTGAAAGTGATCAGCTCCCTCAGAAGGATGTTTATTACATCTTATCTCTGACAATGTTTGATGTTAATGTGCAAAAAGACTCAGGCTCTTAATGTTTGTTTTGCTTGATTACAGCTCCAAGGAACCCTGAATCTCTCTCTTTTTCTTTAAGATTTTATTTGACAGAGATCACAAGTAGGCAGAGAGGCAGGCAGAGAGAGAGTTTGGGGGAAGCAGTCTCCCCGCTGAGCAGAGAGCCTGACGCAGGACCCGATCCCAGGACCCTGAGATCATGACCTGAGCCCAAGGCAGAGGCTTTACCCACTGGGCCACCCAGGCGCCCGGAACCCTGAATCTCTTGATTCACTCACCACTCCCACTTCCCTGACACCCCCTCCCCAGCCCCCTGCTGTAAAATGGAGCTAGGTGTGAAAGCTGACAGTTAGCATTTCTTTAAAGAAGTGCCAAGGAGAATGGAGTAATGTGACTGGACATAGCATGGCTTTGGAACCACACACAGTTAGGTTTGAATGATGTCCTACTACTGGCTGTGTAACCTACGTCTATTTTCTTAACTTCTCTGGGTTTGAGTTGTCCTGCTGAAATGGGGATAAAAATACCTTTTAGGATTGGGTGCGACAGTTAAATGATATGATTGATATTAACTTGGGAACCTTTTGGTACTTGGTGGTATTTCAGTAAATGTATATTTCCCTCTACATCCCCAGCCTGGATACATTCATACCACTGCAGGGTTGAATCAATCAGGTAAGTATTGAATGCCTCCTCTGTGTGAGGTACTATTCTAGGAAGTGGAATAGCAGTGAAACAAAACAGACAAATCTCTCCTCAGGGAGTTCAGAGGTTAGTGTGTGAGACAGATAATAAATAGTGAGATGCATAGTATGTACTCTGATGATGAGTGCTATGGAGAAAAAGAAAGCAGAGGAGAGTAGGAGGTGCCAGGTACAATGGGAAGCTAGTGGATTGTACTGAGCAGAGAAATAACATGATCTGACTTAGGTTTTAATGGGATTGCTGTCAGTCTGGGTGCTAAGTAGAGTCTGGGAGGTGAGTCAGTTGGCTACTGACTTAGCATAGGGGAAAATGGGAGCAGCTCGGGTGGTAACTGAAAGAGTAACCAAGTATTCATGTAAATATTTGTAAGTGCATTTTTCCAGGGAGCATTTCCCCCGAGCACTTTTATTGACGTTTTAAAAAATATTTTATTTAGGGGCGCCTGGGTGGCTCAGTGGGTTAAGCCGCTGCCTTTGGCTCAGGTCATGATCTCAGGGTCCTGGGATCGAGCCCCACATCGGGCTCTCTGCTCAGCAGGGGGCCTGCTTCCTCCTCTCTCTCTTCCTGCCTCTCTGCCTACTTGTGATCTCTGTCTGTCAAATAAATAAATAAAATCTTTTAAAAAATATTTTATTTATTTGAGAGAGAGAGAGAGGGTGAGCAAGGTGAGGGGTAGAGGGAGAGAGAGAGAGAATCCCAAGCACACTCTGTGCTGAGTGTGGAGCCCAATAGGGGGCGTGGATGTCACTGGGCCAGATCCCAGGACCCTGAGATCATGACCAGAGCCAAAATCAAGAGTCAGACACTCAACTGACTGAGCCACCCAGGTGCCCCTCGCTTTTATTGAAGTTTTAAAGCAATTCCATGTTCCAAACCAAGGATCACCTTGGTGGCAAAGAAGCAGGATATCTCTTACGTACTCCTAGTTATTCAAAGTCCAAGATTAAGTCCTTTCCTCTGACCTTGATGCTGAATCCTCCAGGGCTCTGATTCTGTAAGTGAGCCTCTCAGAGCTTCTGCCACCCCCTGTTAAGACTGTAGCATCCTTTGGGGTGCCTGGGTGGCTCAGTGGGTTAAGCCTCTGCCTTCGACTCGGGTTATGATCTCAGGGTCCTGGGATCAAGCCCCGAATCGGGCTCTCTGCTCAGCGGGGAGTCTGCTTCTCCCTCTCTCTCTGCCTACTTGTGATCTTTCTGTCAAATAAATAAATAAAATCTTAAAAAAAAAAAAAAAAGACTATAGCGTCCCTGACTTCCAGTCTAAGCTCATTAGGATTCAGGGAAATGAGTGGATGATGTTCATTTTTTTATGCTACTCACTATGGAAGCTTGGCAGCCACAGGCAGGATTAGGGAAAAGACGTCACACCTTCCTAGAGACGGTTTGGGGCACTCGTGAGGTTAGTTTGCACTCAGTGGATTCCCTTTTTAATAAGCTCTGGTCTATGAATCACATAAATCTCAGCACTGAGAGCCAATTTTACGGTTTGGTCTGCTTAATAGTCACACAATTAAAATAAGTTGTAAAAAACGGTGATGGTGTTTGCCAGGATAAATATTTAAAAGGGAACAGCTGTAGGAAGATGTAATAATTCAAATCAGCTCATGGCTCTTTATTTTCAATAAAGGCTGTGGAGGTTGGTTCTTAACCAGTGGGGTTTCTTGGCCTCTCCTTGGAATACCTTTGTGCTGTAGCTGCCAGAGTGGAGGAGTGGAGGAGAGTGGAGGAGAACAGAGAGGAGAGGAGTCAAGTGTGCCTCTGGGAATAGCCGATCCATGACACAGAAACTGGGACAGGGTTTAGGATCCTCAACCCAAGTGTTGAGGTCACAGATAGTGAGGGAGACTCAAAGTTGTTACCATCTTCCCTAAACTACCAGATTGGGTTTTTTTTCTTTCTTTCTTTCTTTTTTTTTAAAACATTTTATTTATTTATTTGACAGACAGAGATCACAAGTAGGCAGAGAGGCAGGCAGAGAGAGCGGAGGAAGCAGGCTCCCCGCCGAGCAGAGAGCTGGATGTGGGGCTCGATCCCAGGATCCTGAGATCATGACGTGAGCGGAAGGCAGAGGCTTTAACCCAACGAGCCACCCAGGCACCCTAGATTGGGTTTTCTTGTATGAAGTCCTGGTGGTCATATTTTTTGGGTGACCAGTTAATAATTTTCAAAGGGGAAATTTATTTGACAAAGAGGTGAGCCGATCTGGGAAGCATTAGGTTCTGTCCCTTCCACTGGACTTCAGGCTGGCTGAGAGGTAGTATTGATGCCAGCTGGTTTCCCAGCTTTGGTTGGTGGTGATGAGCTGAAGGCTAGCTGAGGACAAAGCACAAGCTGACACTCTGCCCCCTCCTGGGTGGAATATGTGTGACATTCTTCCAGGAAACTTCCAACTATCTTAATGTTAATAAAGCTTTTCTAGAGGAAAAAACAACCTTAGCTTGATAATAGCAAGGCCTCCAGTATCCGGAGAGTCTTCTTTACCATATGAAAGTCCTTTTGGGCACCTCCCTTATTCCTTACCTCCCCCAACTCCCAAATACAGAATGAGCCGCCCCTCAACCCCCTGGGCAGCAGCTCTCTCTGCACAAGGGTCCTGTCCCAATGATTTAATAAAACCACCATTTTGCACCAAAGATGTCTCAAGAATTCTTTCTCGGTCATCAGCTCCAGATCTCACCCCACCAAACCCCCACCTACATTCCAAAACAATCTCAGGCAGAGGTTGAAGATCAGACTGAATGCTTCCTTTCTCTCTTGTACCTTATATGCCATTTCCTTTATACCAGGAGAGCTCCTATCCCACTTCACTCCTTCTCTGGGAGCTTCTGTCCGTGCCTTCTTACAGAACCTTCTCGACCATGCAGCAACCTGTGCTCTCCTTCTCCTGCCTTCAGCTTGTCTTGGTCTTGGTGACAGTATAGGAAAAAACTCAATTGTTTCCATTTATATGATAGACCGTGCTCTCTGAAAACTAAACTTCTGACACCAGACGTGTGGGTTTTCTACATAGGGCAATGAAAGGGTTTCGGTTAAGGGTGTGGTCCCACCAGACTGCCCCTTTGCCCCCCCTTCAGATGCCTTTGCCCCCCCTTCAGATGCCAACTCCAAGTCCAGAGTGTCACCTGAGCTGCTTTCTGTCCAGCTCTAAATTAGAGCTTCCCAAGCCCCACTCTGTGGGCTTGAGAAATGTGGTAAAGCAGCTCACAGAACTCAGGAGAACAGTTTAGTGACTGGATTACCTGTTAGTGAGAAAAGGATGGAACTCAGGATATGTGGGAAAGGGTGCCGAGCTTCCACGCCCTCTCTGGACTCACCACTCTCCCAACACCCCGACACGGTCACCAACCTGCAAGCTCTGCAAACCCCACCCTTTTGGGTTTTTATGGAGTTTGCCTCACATATGCATAGTTGACTAGATCTTTGGCCATTGGTGATTGAACTCAATCGGTAGCCCCCTAACCCCCTCCCTCCCAGAGGTGGGGGAGGGGGTGCTGACCTGAGCCAAGGCAGACGGTTAAAGACTGAGCCACCCAGGTGCCTCTGACAGGGAATTGTTTTGAATAACAGATGACACCTTTATCCCTCTCACCTCTCTTAGGAAATTCCAAGGGTTTTAGATCTATGCCAGAAATGGAGACAAAGGCCAAAATATTTATTCCTTATTATAAATCACAATATCGCAGTGATAGAGGTGGAGGGGCCTTAGAGAGTGCCCAGATAGCATAATACCCACAGATGGTAAAACTAAGACTTGGGGAGTAAACCGACTCAATAGAAAACATAAAGCTGGTGAATGGGAAAAGTCAGACCATAGACTTGACTCGCTCTCTTTCTGCTACCTATACCATAGTTTAGTGAATAATTGGGTCCCGCTCGATTTCTTATACCACTTACAATACAACCAGCTCATAGTTTTCTTGAATGTAAGGGTCTTGTCGTCAGTCATTTATTTAATAGTATTATTGGCCTGTACTAAAAGTATTTGCATGCACTGAATTCATTTAATCCTCTCAGTAATTCTAGAAGGTAGAAACTCTTACTCTCCCTGTAGTGGAGGAAACCAAGGGTAAAGTAGTTTACCTAACATCGTGTAGTTCTAGTTCAAGAGTAGAGGACCACAAGGCCTGGTCTAATTTGTTTCCCGGTTGCAGTGTCTGGGAACTGAAATCATTCTTCTTGATCCCACCAGCGACTACTAGAGAGTAAAATTGGTGAAATGGAGGAAGGTAGGGCAGTGTGGGCAGAGTCTGTTAACAAACCTCAGAAAACACTGCTTCTAGCCTACCCAAGGTCTCTGAACAGCACCGGGTTTCCGTAATATTGATCGTAAACTTCCCTGACCTTAATTCTTGGTATCCTGGGGGATGCTCTCCCGTTTTCCACATTTCACTATTAAATAACAGAATAGTGGGGCAGGAATCAAGTTCCATCTACTCTCTCTCTTTTTTTTTTTTTATTTGACAGAGATCACAAGTAGGCAGAGAGGCAGGCAGAGAGGGGGGAAGCAGGCTCCCCACTGAGCAGAGAGCCCGACTCAGGGCTCAATCCCAGGACCCTGGGATCATGACCTGAGCCGAAGGCAGAGGCTTAACCCACGGAGCCACCCAGGCACCCCTAGTTCCATCTAGTCTTATTAGTTAGCCATTGCTGAGTGACCTTGGAGAAGTCATTAGGTGGTTGAGATAACAGTTGTTTTACCTTTGGGGAGGGTGTTGAGACTTGAAAACTGACGTGAAGGTTGTGCACAAATGATACTCTCATATAAGGTAGTGTTAAATGATAATGATGCGGGGTAACACTGGGGAGTCTGGGATTGGTGCCTGGAGCAAGCTCCTTCACTTCTGCACATCAGTTTCCTTGTTTGCAAAACGAAGGTCTTATGTCACTTGCAGGGTTGTTCCGAGGATTAGAGACAGTGTATGTCAAACCCTCACACGGTGCCAGACATATGGTAGGAATCCAGTAAATGGTAGCTATTATTAATAATAATAACCTGACAACCTAGCTTGGTCGACCCTCTCTTATAACCACATTTGGCAGAAAAGCAAGCAAACAACACCCCCACACAACGAAAACAGCGATAACCACCGTCAACCACCCAATCAGAGTGGTCCCCTGAACTCCCCTAAGAGTGACCGCTGGCTCCCACGTGCATACGAAGCTGCCCAAATGCTGTTAGCGAAATGGAGGTACAGCCAGATGGAACTCCTTTCCTCCTCTGAGAGACTGGGAGTGATTTCCGTGAAGGATGGCTGAATGCAGTCTCACTCTGAAATAGCTTTGACTGCCAAGTGACAGGAGGAGAGAGCCAAATGAAATGGTGGTGGCAGAGAAAGAGGATGGAGGGCTGAGAGCAGCTGGGAAGCGATGTGTCCTCGCTGACTGTTTGATCTTACTCGGCTACTGAATCACTTTCTTCCCCCTTCCCTCCACTTCAGAGGCCTCTAGGCGGTCAGGGCTGCTCTCGTACTCGTGCTGACATATGGATATCCCTATTGCTTGTTTGGTGCCATGAGGACTTCTCATTAGCTGCTAAATGCCAAGGTGGCCTGTTACACCCCCAAGGCTGTTGTGGATACCTCCTTGCGCTGCTGCTCTCAGAACAGGTGAGAGCCTCCTGTGCCGGAGAAGGGAGACACAAGGGAGGAAAAGATTTCTCAGCCCCCTGATCCGATGAGTTGACTTTTGTTCTGGCTCCAACTTCCATGAGTTAGCTTGGCCTTTTACCAGTTTTCTTTCTTTCTTTCTTTCTTTTTTTTTTTTAAAGATTTTATTTATTCATTTGACAGACAGAGATCACAAGTAGGCAGAGAGGCAGGCAGAGAGAAACGGGGAAGCAGGCTACCTGCTGAGCAGGGAGCCCTATGCGGGGCTCAATTCCAGGACTCTGGGATCATGACCTGAGCAAGGCAGAGGCTTTAACACACTGAGCCACCCAGGTGCCCCAAACAAAAACAATCTTAACTTGTCATGCCTCTTGGTAATTAAAAGGACTTGGCCATGAAAGCCCACTACTGAATGGCGACAACTGATTTCAACATAGCGCAGTTATGCTCTCCTGCCTTTTCCATTCTCTTTAGGGGGATTCAGGGTCAGTCATTAGCTCACAAATAGTAAACATTTGAATTACCAAATGCTGAGCACCATGTGAGCTTAGTAAGGGCCTGGATTTTTTTTTTTCCCCCAAGTGTGATGGAAGCATGTGATGAAGGGTTTTTAGTGACAGTGACTTGATCTACATTTTTAAAAGATCACTCTACTTGTTGATAATGGATTGTGGCTAGGGTGTGTGTGAGGGGTGGCCAGGACTGGAGACAGAAAGAAGCAGAGAGATTCTGGGCGTATTTTGAGGGGGAGATGCCAGGACTTGGCTAATGCATTAGATTTGGGGGAATAAAGGGGAATGAAGGAAGACTCCCAGAGGGGTCAAGGGTAGAGATGTAATTTGAGAGTCATCAGTATATAGGTGATATTTAAACCCACAGGAATGGATGAACTCACTGAGGGAGGAACTGTAGATAGGAAATAGAATGCAGGAAAAAAAAAAGGAAAAAAGAAAATAGAATGCAGAATTTTGGGATTTTTTTTCCCTGTTCAAATTTAAAGCTTCTCAAGTAATTCCTTATATTATACAGGCTACTAGACTCTAAGAATTAAAAAGCAATCTAAAATGATCTATCTAGTCACCATTCCTACCCATATACTTACTCAAATCCCCCTACACAAACATCTAGCCAAGTAGTGCATCATTAACAGGAAACATATCATTTCATATGACCATGATCATTAGAAAGTGGCTTTTCGGGTTGCCTAGGTGGCTCATTTGTTAGGCATCTGCCTTCAGCTCAGGTCATGGTCCCAGGGTCCTGGGATCGAGCCCCGCATCAGGCTCTCTGCTCAGGAAGGAGCCTGCTTCCCTTTCTCTCTCTGCCTGCCTCTCTGCCTACTTGTGATCTCTGTCAAATAAATAAAGAAAATCTTTAAAAATGTTTAAAAGGTGGGCGCCTGGGTGGCTCAGTGGGTTAAAGCCTCTGCCTTTGGCTCAGGTCATGATCCAGGGGTCCTGGGATTGAGCCCCACATCAGGAGCTCTGCTCAGTGGGGAGCATGCTTCCCCCCTCTCTCACTCTCTGCCTGCCTCTCTGCCTACTTGTGATCTCTGTCAAATAAACAAATAAAATCTTTAAAAAAAATGTTTAAAAGGTGAGATGCCATGTCTCAGCAACATTAAAAATTTGGAGTTAAAGAAACCTCAAGAAAATCACCTGCTCTACCTTAGTTTCAAAGAGGGAATTAAGGGACATTACATTATTAGACTAAAATCAAGTTAGCATGCGGCAGGGGAAGTCCATCTTACTCAACTTAGACGGGTTTATTGGGATGTAATCCCATGGGAAGTCCCAATAAACCAGTCGTAAGTTGAAAATGCATCTAACATAACCAACCCACCAAATCATAGTTCAGCCTAGTCTACCTTCAACGTGCTCTGAACACTTAACGTTAGCCTACCCTTGGGCAAAAATCTAACAGAGGCCTATTTTATAATGAAGTGTTGAATGTCCCATATAGTTTATTGAATACTTCACTCAAAGTGAAGGTCAGAATAGCTGTGTGGGTACAGAATGGCTGTCAGTGTATCAGTTGTTTAAACTTGTGATCATGTGGCTGACTGGGAGCTATGGCTCATGGCCGGTGCCCAGCATCACGAGAGAATGTCATACAAGCTACCGCTAGCCCAAGAAAAAATTCAAATTCAGAACTTAAGGGGCACCTTGGTGGCTCAGTTGTTAAGCTTCTGCCTTTGGCTCAGGTCATGATCCTAGGGTCCTGGGATCGAGCCCCGCATTGGGCTCCCTGCTCAGAGAAGAGCCTGCTTCTTCTCCCTGCTTGTGTTCCCTCTTTCAGTGTCTCTGTCAAATAAATAAAATCTTAAAAAATTCAGAATTCAAAATTTGATGGACAGTTTCTACCGAATGTGTATCACTTTCCCACCATTGTAAAGTCAAAAAATCTTTAAGTAGAACCATTTTAAGTGGGGGACCATCTATAGTAGACATACTTGTATTACACTTCAGTTTATAAACCGCTTTTACACACGTGTCATGTGACCTAAGATTAAAAAAAAGATTTAATTAATTAAAGATTTTACTTATTTATTTGACAGACAGAGATCACAAGCAGGCAGAGAGGGGGAAGCAGGCTCCCCGCTGAGCAGAGAGTCTGATGTGGGGCTCGATCCCAGGATCATGACCTGAGTCGAAGGCAGAGGCTTTAACCCACTGAGCCACCCAGGCACCTGCCCCTAAAGATTTTGTTTATTTACTTGACAGACAGAGATCACAAGTAGGCAGAGATGCAGGCAGATAGAGAGGGGGAAGCAGGCTCCCTGCCGAGCAGAAAGCCCGATGTGGGGCTTGATCCGAGGACCCTGGGATCATGACCTGAGCCGAAGGCAGATGCCTTAACCCACTGGGCCACCCAGGTGCCCCATTTTTTTTTTTTAAGATTTTATTTATTTGAGAGAGAGAGAGAGGTGGGGGGAGGGTGCAGAGAGCACAGCATAAGAGTGACAGGGAGAAGCAGGTTCCCTGCCAAGCAAGGAGCCCGATGTGGGACTCGATCCCAAGACCCTGGGATCATGATCTGAGCCGAAGGCAGACACTTAAAGACTAAGCCCCCCAGGCGCCCCCTACATTATCATCACTTGGTAGTAGGGTGCACTAAGGTTAAGAGATTGACTTCCCCGAGATCACTAACCATTAAAATGTAGAGTGGGAACTTGAACCCATGTCTTCTCTTTTCTCTTGCCAATTTCCCTGTTCTTCCTCTTGCTCCATGCTAATCTAGTGACTGTTTATACTAAAGATTTTAGGCCCAAGTTAATTTTTCTCCTGGAATTTTAATTCCACAGCCTCCTGTTTCCTGGTGTGTAAAAAGCAGTCATTACTATCTTCATTAAAGGAAATACAAATATGAAAACATTTTCTAAGTTGTAAGCCACTGGGCAAATTTATATTTCAAGGCTAGTTCAGCATTTTCTCCCCCTCCAGCTAGGGGAGCTACATTAAATTGTAAGTGAATGGGTGAGAGGATTACCTTTCTAGCATTTACAGTAACTCTAATACATTGTTGGCTAAATGAAGGGGTTCTCTAAAAAGAAAAGACTGGAAGAAATCCATGGGACTAAGTCTTAGAATTTGGGAATGTTGGTGGATTCACAGCCTAATGGTGAAAACTATCTGACCCAGCTTAGAGGTATAAAGGAGCTCTCCATTGTGTGGATGATCAGGAAGTTCTCACTAACCCCTGTAGCTGTTTACATTGATTGAAGATCCAGCAAGAATTTCCTTGATTTTGTTTGAGGCCTCACCATTCATTCTCTGGGATACAGAGCATTGGGAACAGAGCTTTCTGTCCCTCCTAAAAACCCAGGGCTGTTTATACGTATAGTAACATATCTGGCATTCCTTAAACTCTTTGTGTTACAATTAAGGACCCAACAACCTCAAGGGTACTCAATTGTTAAAGTTCCAACTTCTTAGAGCATGGCGTTCAAGACCTTCTACAACAGTTCATAATCTATCTTTCTAATCATAACTTCCACTGTTGTCAGGAATAAAACTTCTGCTCTAAACTGGCCTGCTCACTACCTCCTGTGTGTTTTAATTTTCCTCCTGCACAACTTTCTCTTTAAGTCTGCACTGTCCTTTATTGTAAGCCACATATGGCTAGTACTTGAACTGTAGCCAGTCCAAATTGAGATGTGCTATGTCAGATACACCCAGATTTCAGAAATCTAGAACCCGATATAAAATATCTCATTAATGATATTTAAATATTGATTATATATTAAAAAGTGAATATTTTGGATATATTGGATAAAATAAATTACATCATAGCGAATTTCATATTTTTTTACTTTTTCATGTGGCTTCTGGGAAAAGAAAATATACATGAGGCTTGCATTGTATTTTTTTAAAATGGACCGTTCTCTGCTAGATCGTTGGCCTATCCTCTTAAGCCAATGTAAAACAAGGCCTACTACTCAAGCCCACCTTTGCATTTTCTCATTCTAAAATAATAAAGGAATGGATGATAGAAAAATGTGAGTACATGTGAGTTTATACATTTAAGGTAGGTAAATCTGCTACCATACTGAAACTTCTATTACCAGTCAGCTGACAGCTCAAGAAAAGACTTTCTTTCAAAGACCACAAGATAGTCAATATGCTCAATACATGTTAGATAACTTCTTTAGGGACCCACGCTAAAAACTCCCAAGCCCTTGAATTTCATCTTTATCCCTCCTGTTTTTCTTCTATATCTAGTCACTAAAATATTGGCCTTTTCTGTGAAAATTTTTCAACTTCATTCCTTTACTCTCAGTCCATAACTAATAAAAATCTTGCTCACCTTGCTTTTATTTATTTTTTTAAAAGATTTTATTTATTTATTTGACAGAGAGAGATCACAAGTAGGCAGAGAGGCAGGCAGAGAGAGAGAGAGAGAGAAGCAGGCTCCCCGCTGAGCAGAGAGCGCGATGCGGGACTCGATCCCAGGACCCTGAGATCATGACCCGAGCCGAAGGCAGCGGCTTAATCCACTGAGCCACCCAGGTGCCCTCACCTTGCTTTTAAAATCAGTTTCCAAGTAGTCTCCCAGCTTATTTCTCCCCAGCCACATTCATTTTATAAACTGCAACTAAAATCATCTTCCATAATCTTTTTTGCAAATACAATTTTTTGCTCTAAAACTTCCACTTTTCCTACATTGCCGACAGAGAGAATTCCTTCATTTAGCATCCAAGCGAGGTTTTTTCATACCTTATATCTTGATGCTATTCTCCATAAAACCTGGACTTTAGAGCAACTAGACTTGGTTTAGGTAAAGCACTTAGAACCACACCTGTCATGTATTGTAAAAGCTGTATGTTTTAGCTATTATTATTGCTACTGACTTTCATTTGAGTATACTGTATGCATTTCTACTGCTGGAACACTGTTAGTTCCATTTTCATTTGAATACCTCTATCAATAAAGGGAAAAGGAGTGATTTAAACAATCAGTGATAGGAACAAGCTAATTGTTACTCCTTGAGAAAACAACTTATCCTCCCAACAATGGACAGAAACTCTGAACCCTAACTTACTACAAAATGTAATAAAATTTAACACTGGATGAAATCTAAATAGAAGGTAGTGTTTCTTTCATACAATAGATGGCAAATTATGGCATACGGTATTTCAAAAAAACAAAGCCTGAAAAAATATAAATGGGTTCTGGATTCAGGGCCACATTGCTTTCCAACTTTGGTGTATATTAGAATAACCTGGGAAGATTTCAAACTGAACAGATGCCTGGGCCCCACTCCAGATTTACTGAAATCTTTAACCTTAGGGCTTGGGCACACAGTTTTTTAAAAGCTCCAAGGTGATTCATATGCATGTTTTCAAAAGCTTGGTGGGTGTTTTCCATGTGCACCTCATCCAAGAATCATTGGTTTAATCAAGAGAAACATTTGGGAGATCAATCGATCTATCCATTCTCCTAGTGCATGTTTTTGAAACTGAGCAGACTACTCAGAGAACTGATTTACCCCGAATGACTTACGAATAGTATTTCAAATTACGAGTTTCGAATTACGAATTCAGTTTCGAATTACGAATTCGTATTACGAAGAAGAGTGTTTGCGAATAGTATTCATAAAAACAAAACAACCTCCCCTCCCCCACCTTCCTGAAAAACACTCTGGAGTTCATTTAGGGGATTAGAAAAGAAAAAGCCACATGTGTCCCAAATACCACACTTGGTATTCATCTAAAAGCTTGTCTGTTGGCTTGGCTTCTACTTTTTCATAAATTTCAAAACAGAATTACTTAAGTAAATATATATTTAACTATGTATAATACTTACAGCTTACAGATTTGACAATTCAAAATTATACACTTAAGTAAATGTGTGAAAAAAGTTGACATTTTAGTATATAGTACACCAAAAATTTCAAAAACAACTTTACCTCAAAAATATTTTACACCAATTTTCAAAAGTGCTATCTTCACAGGTTCATTGTATCTCAACAACCCAGTTAGGTTATCAAATCTCGAGGCATGAAGTAACCAGTATCCTATCCAGAGACAGCACTTTTGGTACTGTTGCTGAGGGTATGAAAGTCCTGGGTCTTTGAAACCCTATAACAAAGCCCCCTTTACCCTCCAATCCTGAGACAACAAATCTTGTAATTCTCCCTCATCATCGCTGTCAACATTCTCCTCTTCCTTTTTCTGAAGTTCTTTTATAGTCAGAACCTCTTTAAGCTTATTTTTTATTTCATCCTGGCGATTCCGAAGCTTTTCCACCCGACGGTAACATTCTATCTGCTCATCGATCTCCCCAATTTGCCGGTCCAACCGTCCCTCCTCATCCTCTTCAGCAACTATAGCTTCGGAAATAGTATTGACCTGTCTCATGGCCTTTTGAAATTCGTCCCACTCTTTGTCCATCTGATCCTTTGGGGCATCAACCTTTCGTACCCTAGCATCTATCTCAGGGTCGTCAAAAAAGCCTTCCGGTAATGCTTCCGCTGTGTTTTCTCGCCTTTCCACGACTTTTTCATGTATTTCTGCCTTCTCAATTGACCCCGAATGAGGAATTAAAGGGGCCTTGGGAGGATTTGTATCCGAGAAACCGCTTGGCAGCATACTTGTTGCCTCTCTCGAGGAGGAAAGCGAGGATTCCTTGCCCTGTGAGTCGGGCGGCTGCTTGCTGGTGTCCCCTCTTTTCCCATCTCCTCCCTCTTCCTCCTCCTCCTCTTCCTCATCTTCATAATCAGGGAGTAAACCGAGTCCCGAGGCCTTACTGAGGGTCGCTCTGGCCGAGTCCTTCCCTGCTCTGTCAGAGTTGGTGGGCAAAGCGGATGTGGAGGGCTGTACCTGAGGCAGCGGGGAGGCCTTGGGTCTTTTGGCATCTTGGCCATCCGCATCCGGCACCTTCCTCTTGGCTGACGGGGGCACGGCGCTGGAGGACGGACCCTGGGTGGTTTCCTTCGCGCCTTTGAGCTCGGCAACTTTCTCACGGTGCTGCTTTCCCAGGACGTGAGTCTGCCACAGGAGCTCGCTCTTCACCGGGGTGTTACACAGGGCACAGCTCAGCTGCCCCAAACGGTTGTACTTCGCAAATGGAGATTCTATGCGTTTTCGATTGGTGCTCAGACGCTGCTTCTCCTTCATCAAGCGCCGCAGTTCGTCCTGATTCACCACTCGCTTCCCCGCCGGAGGGCGAGCTGAGGCGGAGGACGCCATTTCGGCGTCGGGACCCCAGGCGACTCTGGCTTCCGTGCGGGCGAGGTCTGGTAACGTCATTTCCTGTCTCGGCGAGGATTGGCTGAGGCTGCGGAAGGCGGGCGGCGGCGCCGGGATTTCTCTCGAGATCCGGGCTGAGGCTGTTTTTAGTTGCCCGGCCGCACGCTGGACCCTGCTATGGCTGCGATAAAGGCGGTAAACTGCAAGGCAGAGGTGGCGCGGGCCCAGGCGGCCTTGGCTGTCAATATATGTGCCGCCCGAGGGCTGCAGGATGTGCTGCGTACCAACTTGGGGCCTAAGGGCACCATGAAAATGTGAGATGGCCCGGCGGTTGGAACGGCGGTTAGGGCTTGGGGTTTGTTGGGTGTCGCGGCGCGCTCTGAGGCAGACGTTCCGCGAAGAACCTAGAGCGACGGGATACCTTCGTTGTCATTCCTGTACGGAGGTCACCCCTGGCCCGGGGCGGGAGGACAGCCTCCCGAGGAAAGGGCCCCGAGTGAAGCTTGTACACCCTCACTCCTTCACTTGTGTTAAAGTTCATGTGCAGTTGCAAGTCAGTTCATCTCGTGTGTCTTGAGAAGCATGAGCCATTTAACTCTCCTGCTCTTTGGGACTACATGCCCTTAGTTTGGTTTTTTTTCGGCCCCATGTTGTAGTGGTAAGGGCACCCAGGTCTTGGAGCCCGGCAGGCATGGGTTCAAATCCAAGTTCCCTTCTAGCTGTGCATCGTTAGGCAAGTTACTTGCACACTCTGTGCCTACGCTTCTTCCTTTTTATTTACCCCTTCGGCGTATATTTACTTAGCATCACTATTTTTTTTTTTTTTTTTAGAAGAGTGAGGAAAAGAACGCTAAAATGTCTAAGAGGAGGAGTACATTCTAAGAGGAATGAACAGAATTAACGGTAGAAGAAGGCGCTTGTATGCTATTTGGGTGCTGGGAAAATAGAAATGGTGAAGATGATTATATGGAGGAAAGGGACTAATTACTGATGGGAGTAGAGAGAAGGAGAAGGCTCTCAGATAACAGGTTTTTGATCAGAGTCTTGAAAGGTAAGTTAGAGTTCACCAGTGGAGAAGGGAGTAAAAAGGCCTTCTGTAGTAACTTCAGGAACAAGAAAGCCCACTGGTGTAAATCCAACAGAAATAAAAACAAGCATGCTGTATTAAGGGAACCACAAGATTTTCCCACAAGATCTCATTTGGTAGATGCAGCAGGAATAGTAGACATAAGCCAGACTGGGAAAGGTGAACAACATCATCCTTGCTAAATAATCCGGATTTTACCTTGAAGGTGATGGGGAAGATAAAAACTCATGGAAAGATTTTTGATCAGGTAGCTAATTGCGTCACACTACTTTTTAGAAATAAATGTAGTGTGTGGGGTAGATTCAAATTCAGAGATACCAGGATGCTGTCTAAGTAGTCCAGGCTAGAGATGTTGATGACAGTGGACACGGAGAGGAGGGACTAGATGGAAGAAATACTTAGGTTGTGGAATTATCAGAACTTGATGATCTAATAAATGTGAGGGAAGAAACTAGGTTGAGTGAATGAATGGTACATTGTACCAAAATAAAAAACCTGCAGGAAATTTATAGTTTTGTTGTTTACAGGCTTCCAAGTATTCTTTGACCAAACTTCTGTTCACAACTCATCAGTTCCTCTTAAACTTGTAAATGCTCCATTTGGAATGAAATCATCATAGTGGTCCATATGGGAAGTGATTCTGTAGGCTGCACATGGTGGTGATTACCATGGTGTTGCTCCATGGCACTTGGAAGTTTTGAAGCTCAGTTCCTTATACTAAGGATGGTGAGTGGCAAGAACTGAGAATGTCTTGCTTAACCCTTGCCATATGAGGTTAATAATATCACTGTTTTCTGAACAGGCTTGTTTCTGGCGCAGGTGACATCAAACTCACCAAAGATGGCAATGTGCTGCTCCATGAGATGGTGAGCTGATATTGCTGACTTCAATAAATCTTAACAAGCCTAGAACATAGTACAGATTGCATATATATATATATTCCTCTCTCGCTATATCTCTCTCTGTCAAATAAATAAATAAATAAATATATATATATTTATTTATTTATTTGACAGAGAGAGATATAGCGAGAGAGGAAACACAAACTGGGCGAGTTGGGAGAGGGAGAAGCCGGCTTCCTGCTGAGCAGGGAGCCTGATGCAGGGCTTGATCCCAGGATTCTGGGATCATTACCTGAGCCAAAGGCAGATGCTTAAAGACCGAGCCACCCAGGCACCCCTTTATTTATTTTTTAAAAGATTTTATCCACTTTTTTTTAAATATTTTTTTTATTTTTATTTTTATTTTTTTAAAGATTTCATTCATTTATTTATTTGACAGAGAGAGATTACAAGCAGTCAGAGAGGCAGGCAGAGAGAGAGGAGGAAGCAGGCTCCCTGCTCGATCCCAGGACCCTGAGACCACGACCCGAGCCGAAGGCATCGGCTTAACCCACTGAGCCACCCAGGCGCCCCATCCACTTTTTTTTTTTTTTAAAGATTTTATCCACTTATTTGAGAGAGAGAGAGTGAGAGCAGCTAAGCTGAGGGAGGGGCAGAGAGAGAAGCAGGCTCCCCTTCTGAGCAAGGAATCCGATGTGTGACTCGATATGTGACAGGATGCTGGGATCATGACCTTGAGCCTAAAGCAGGTGCTCAACTGACTGAGTCACCCAGGCAGCCCCAAACTGTGATGTTTAAACCAAAGCTGTCAGTTAAATACTGCAGTTAGTAATACTTGTTGGATTAGACCTTAATAAAAGATGGTTTTGATTGTTTTGAAATCTTTATAAAGTCCAAGTAATAGCTTAGGGATACTTCCAAATTAGTTACATCTTTTAAAGGCACTGAATTGTGTTCTTTGTAATATGAAAATATAAAAAAAAAATCCTTTGCTATTTTAGTAAATATATTCATCTTAGAGATTGAAGAATTTGATCTTATTTTGGAAACGTCATTGCATTCAAAGCAAAGCCTTGTACAAAATGTTCAAACCTCATTAGTTCTCAATTTAAAAAATTTGGTAATGACATTTATTAAGTATTGATAATAAGAATTTGTGAACTTGTAGAATGAAGCTTATTTCTTAATTTTATTATTGGTCTTTAGGTTATCTAGTTTTCATTGGACTATTTTTTTTTTAATCTCATTCTCTTAATTTGTTGCTTACTTTTTCCAGCAAATTCAACACCCAACAGCTTCCCTGATAGCAAAGGTAGCAACAGCCCAGGATGACATTACAGGAGATGGTACTACTTCCAATGTTCTAATTATTGGAGAGTTACTAAAACAAGCTGATCTTTACATTTCTGAGGTATTAGCATTTTACAGAATTCACATTCATGTGATATTTTATTTTGAATGAGGAATTGTTTTCACTAGTAAAATGTTTTAATTTTAGAGGGCAAAAGTAATTTTTATCAAGATACTTTTGGACAATTATAAATGGAAATAATCATGCATTTTTTTTTCAAAATAATGCCTTTCATTGGAATTATATCCCACTTTTTAAAATGAAGTATTTAAGATAGATAAGAAGGTAAAAAATTAGCCATCTACCCATGAATAATGGCCTAAAAAAGAAAACATCACTGATAAAGTTGAAGCCAAATTATGCACCTTTAAAAAAAAATAACTGGAGAAAAATAATTGAAGGTTTTCACATTGTGAATTTACCTATCTTTCTAGTTTTATTTTCCTTATAAACCGTCTACTCTAGCGAGACTCCTCCATGCTACTCCCCAGCCTTTAAAATCACTATAACACATTTCTACCTCAGTGCTTTGTTCAATCTGTATTCTTTTCTTGGCATTACTTATCTGTCTTCTCTGATTAAGTGTTTAAAAGTTTCCATTCTTTCAAGGTCCATTTCAACAAAGCATTACTTGGTCAAAGTGCTAGAATTATTACTTCTTTGCATTTACTTAGAATTGGGAATTGTCTAATAATTCAGTACCTGCAACGTACCTCTTTTAGGATTCTTTGGCTTTAAGCAGTAGAAATTTGACTAAAAATGATTTAAACAATAAATTATCTCCCATGACAGAACATCCAAGGTAGTTGATTAAAAAATTCTATTAGTCATCAAGTACTCTGGTTCTTTCTGTCTCTTAGTGCCTCCATTTACAATGCTGTTTCATGATAAAGCTTATTTCCATCCTGATTATAAGACTGTCAGAGGAAATTAGGAATACCTGCTTCCTTTAGTAACACTTAGCAGGAGAGCACAAGAAAGAACCATTTGCCCAATTATGGAATATAAGTCCTTTCTTTTTCCTTTTTTTAAAAAGATTTTATTTATTTGACAGAGATCACAAGTAGGCAGAGAGGCAGGCAGAGAGAGAGAGGAGGAAGCAGGCTCCCAGCGGAGCAGAGAGCCCGATGCAGGGCTCTATCCCAGGACCCCGAGATCATGACCTGAGCCGAAGGCAGAGGCCTAACCCACTGAGCCACCCAGGTGCCCCTATAAGTCCTTTTAAAAAAAAAATTTATTCATTTGACACAGATCACAAGTAGGCAGAGCAGCAGGCAGAGACAGTAGGGGAAGCAGGCTCCCCACTGAGCAGAGAGCCCAATGCGGGGCTCGATCCCAGGATCCCAAGATCATCGACCTGGGCCGAAGGCAGAGGCTTAACGCACTGAGCCACCCAGGTGCCCCAAGTCCTTTCTTTATATGATTGGGTCAACTTTGATCTGTGTCCATCCTGTTGGAATTGACTTAATCTAATCAAGATCTACCCTTTGAGCTATCTAGAGAGGGTAGCTTCCTCTGAAGACTGGAGGAAGGGATAACCTAAACAAAATGAGGGTTTTGTTAAGGAGGAAGAAGTTTAAGAAAGGGGAGATGCTGACAGACACTGATGTAATTATAAATCTGTGGCAGTATAGTGATAGAACTAGGCACAAAATATGATAGAAACACTGAGGAGGGAGGGATATCCTAAACTAGCCTGAATTAGGAAGCACTTCCTGGAGGAAGTAATAAGACCTGGGTTAAATCTTCAGGATGAGAGGGAGTGAGCCAGAGGAAAGACTGAGGGGTAAGGAGAATGACATTCCAGGCAGAAGGAACAACACGAGCAGAGGCACAGAGAGGAGAAGCAATGTGGTATGTGTGTAAAGCCACAAACACTATGGTATTGGCAAAGTTTAAAGTGATAAGGGTAGGGGCTCCTGGGTGGCTCAGTTGGTCATCCGGCTCCCTGCTCTGCGGGGAGCCTGCTTCTCCCTCTCTCTCTGCCCCTGTCATGTGTGTTCTCTCTCAAATAAATAAATACAGTTAAAAAAATAAAGTGATACGGACAGTAATGAAAGCCTGGAGAAGTAGGTGGGAGCCAGATCACAGAGGGCATGTAGTATGCTAACCAAGAAGAATGTTCATGTTTATGTGTTAATGACTGATGCAGTCAGATTGGCATTTTAAAAATTTGGGTGACAATTTTAAGGGAGACAATACTGGAAGATCATATTAGTCTAGGCGAGAAGGTGTGAGATCCTAGACTGAGGTAATGTTTTGAAAGTGGTTCATAATCATGCTCTAGAGTCAGGCTCTGCAAGTTTAAAAGATTTTATTTATTTATTTGACAGAGATCACAAGTAGGCAGACAGGCAGGCAGAGAGAGAGAGAGAGAGAGAGGAGGAAGCAGGCTCCCCGCTGAGCAGAGAGCCCGATGCGGGGCTCAATCCCAGGACCCTGGGACCATGACCTGAGCCGAAGGCAGAGGCTTTAACTCACTGAGCCACCCAGGTGCCCCTTTAGTGTATATTTCTTAAAACCAGGATATTCTCTTATATAATCACAGAATAGTGATCAAAAACAGGAAATTAATATTAACATTGACACACTGATACAGTAGTATAATCTACAGATTTTATTCCAGTTTTATCATCTGTCGCAACAGTGTCCTTTATAGCAGAAAAATATCTGGGCTCATCCATTGCATTCAGTTGTCATATCCCTTTGGTTTCCTTTAAATTGGAATAATCCTGAGCTGTGTTTTGTGTTTTACATTGCTACTTTTAGAATATAGACCAGTTATTTTGCAGAAAGTCCTCAATTTGGATTTGACTATTTTATTGTAATTAGACTCTGGTTACAAACTTTTGGCATGAATACCATGGACATGCTTTAGTATTCTTAATGCATCGTATCAGGAGGCACGTGATGCCTATTTGTCCCATTACTGTGATGTTAACATTTGGTGAAGGTGATGTCTGTCTGTACATTTCTCCAAATCAGTGCTGGTTCTTTTCCTCCACATTAAAAGGAGCCTCTCTTTTCTTTTGTGCCCATACAGAAAAGTACCACATGGCAACGTTCCAATATTTGGAAATAAAGAGGACTTTTGTAGTTTTTTGTACTGGACTTACAATTTTTCTCTAAGTCTGAGATTATTTTCAATATGAAGCACTGAAAAATTACTTTTATAAATTATATACATACCCATATTAATGGCATTGATGTGGGTAATATTACTTTTTCTGGATATACCTGTTAATAAGGGAAGATGGTTACTTTTACTTTGGATGACTGACTTTATAATTTTTAGTTTTATGTTGATGTAATAGGGCCTGCACCCTAGAATAATAGCTGAAGGATTTGAGGCTGCTAAGATAAAAGCACTTGAAGTTTTGGAAGAAGTTAAAATTAACAAAGAGATGAAAAGAGAAATCCTCTTAGATGTAGCTAGAACATCTCTGCAAACTAAAGTTCATGCTGAATTGGCTGATGTGCTAATAGAGGTATGTGACTAAACTTGCTTTCAGAATGAGTATAGACTAATGTGCGATGGTATTTTATTCTATAAGATAATCAACCACTGCATATGGTTCTTTTGCACGTGAAATGAAATATGGAAGACAAACATTTATAGACCTACCTAGAGACTAGACTTGATTGGTCAGAACAGTATGTGAAATTTTTCAAAAGTGTCATAACAAGCCTTTAAATTACCATGAACGTTACTGCCTGTGGATTACCACAGTGGCTGCCTGCGGATCGTCCCTTGTGGGTGCCATTGGGGTGACGTACTGGTCTCTTAAACTCAGAGGTCCATATTTATTATGTGAGGAGACACAAAGGGAATTGGTTAAGCTTACCACTTTAATGAACCATGATTAATAGATAGATAATATCAATAGATAAATATTATTCTATAGATAGTTAGGTAATAGATAATATTCACATCTGGGAAATGCATATTTGTTTTGTTTACTTCAAAGGTAAAATATATGTAATATAAAGACAAGACTGGGTATTTTGGGAAGACTTATATCAGGTGGCTATAGTTTGATATCATCATTGTTTCTCAGCTTTGTATTTTTTGAAACTTGAATATATTGCTTCATCAGGAATGATGAATTCATAACCCAAATCACAAGACATTGATATATAAATCAGAATGCTTTCTTGCTAATTTACTTTGAGAGATATAAATGACAAATAGACTGGAACCAATAGGAAAACCTACTTGGAAAATGAGATTAAGATCAGACAATTTCTTGCTCAACAGAGTTCAAATAAAGACTGCAGTTGGAGTCTTGTTGGAGTACATATATCAAGTGACCCAGAATCTTCATTTTATCTGGTTAGGGCCCCCATTCTCTTTTGGAGTTCTGGAAACACTGATATTCTCATTACTCAGTGGTTTTTGTCATTATTCCCTATTAGGCTCTAAGACCAAATATCATGTTAACTCAGGTAAAGTTTTCAAGGGTGTAGTTTTTTGCTTTATTTATATTTTAGGATGGTTATACTATAGTACTTAATTTCTGTAATTAGTTGTTTTCCTATTACTTTCTTTTTTTATTTTTATTTTTTTAAAGGTTTTATTTATTTATTTGACAGACAGAGATTACAAGTAGGCAGAGAGGCAGGCAGAGAGAGCGAGCAGGAAGCAGGTTCCCACCTAAGCAGAGAACCCGATGCTGGACTCGATCCCAGGACTCTGGGATCATGACCTGAGCTGAAGGCAGAGGCTTTAACCCACTGAGCCACCCAGGCGCCCCTTCCAATTACTTTCTGAGCTAAACAGTAGGATGTATTGTACCATGCTTCTCAAATTGTATATCCCTGGGCATATGTGGCAGAATAAGTGAGATAGGTCTTTCTAGAGTCTCAATTTTACTTTGCTGTTTTGGGGAAAAGCATTACTTTCACATTAAAACAAACATGTATATTATAGCATGATGTGGAAACTTTTCATGATAAAACACAAAACCTTAGAAATTTCCGGCTTGTAAAGCCAGCAAATTTTAGCTCTTACCTTACATTACATTTCCTTCTTTTCCATTAATATGTTCTTTGGTGGGAAAGTTTAAGTAGTGTTGGTAATAGAAAGAGTAGTAGCTTGGCAGTTGAAAAGAATTGAATTCTAGGGACACCTGGGTGACTCAGTGGGTTAAGCCTCTGCCTTCGGCTTAGGTCATGATCTCAGGGTCCTGGGATTGGGCCCCGCATCAGGCTGTCTGCTCAGAGGGGAGCCTACTTCTCCCTCTCTCTGCCTGCCTCTCTGCCTACTTGTGATCTCTCTCTCTCTCTGTGTCAAATAAATAAATAAAATCTTAAAAAAAAAAAAGAAAAGAATTGAATTCCAGTACTGGTTCAGTTACTGCCTTTTATTTTTTATTTTTTTAAAAGATTTTATTTATTTATTTATTTGAGATCAGGACCCAAGCTAAAGGCAGTAGCGCCCCTGCTACTGCCTTTTAGACCCGTTTTAAGACTCTAAGTTCTTCTTCTTCTTTTTTTTTTTTTTTTTTGGAGAAAAAGTGTGAGCTGATGGGGGTGGGGTGTGGGGAGGGGCAGAAGGAGAGGAAGAGAAAATTCCAGGTAGGCTTCACGTCCAGTGCAGAGCCCAATGTGGGGCTCGATTCCATGACCCTGAGATCATGATCTGAACTAAAATCAAGGGTTTGATGTTTTACCAACTGAACCACTCAGGTACCCCTAAGACTGTAACTTAAAGTTTTATCAGAGTTTACTTATCTGTAAAATGAAGGATTTGGGCCTGATGATCTGTGAAGTTCCTTTAGGTTCTAAGGTATCCATTGGCATTGGTTATTACTGGTGTCCATGACAAAGTGGCCCTTTTTGGCCTTGCTCTGTATTTTGAGGTCTGAAGCCCTTTATCTGCTTAGTCTGGTGATTACTTAGGCCAGTGATTTCTTTTAATAGAACAGGAATTACTGTTCTCATTTACTTCTCTTTCAGGCTGTGGTGGATTCTGTTTTGGCTGTTAGAAGACCGGGTTATCCTATCGATCTCTTCATGATAGAAATCATGGAGATGAAGCATCAGTCAGAAACAGATACAAAGTAAGTTACATAAACTTTGACAATACATAGATTCTAGAATATTTGGTTTAGTTCAGATGTTTTTTCATTAATTTCCTTACTTTTATTCAACATCAGTCTATTAATTCAGCATATATATTTTTTTTTAAAGATTTTATTTATTTATTTGACAGAGAGAAATCACAAGTAGGCAGAGAGAGAGGAGGAAACAGGCTCCCTGCTGAGCAGAAAGCCCGATGTGGGGCTCGAACCCAGGACCTGGAATCATGACCTGAGCTGAAGGCAGCGGCTTAACCCACTGAGCCACCCAGGCGCCCCAATTCAGCATATATTAATTGAATACTTACCCCAAGCTAGTCATTATTTTGAGTGCTAGGGATAAAGAGTAAACAAAACAGAATTTCTTTCTCCAAGAAGATTTTGTTTCAAGTTGAGGGAGGTAATAAATACCTAGGTGATAATAAAAGCTTGAAGAAAATTGAGTGACTATGTGAGAGCTTGTGTGTGATTTTATTTTTTTTTTAAAGATTTTATTTATTTATTTGACAGAGAGAGATCACAAGCAGGCAGAGAGGCAGGCAGAGAGAGAGGAGGAAGCAGGCCCCCTGCCGAGCAGAGAGCCCGATGCGGGGCTCGATCCCAGGACTCTGAGATCATGACCTGAGCCGAAGGCAGCGGCTTAACCCACTGAGCCACCCAGGCACCCCTTGTGTGTGATTTTAGAATGTTTAGGGAAGGTCCTCATAGTAGGAAGATAGAGAGCTAAGAGGTGTCCGAAGAAGTAAGGAATAGCCATGTGCGCATCTGGGGGAAGAGTGTTCTGAGTCAAGGGAGTGACGTTGAAAAGGCCCTGAGGCACACAAGTGTGCTGGGATGTTTGTGTGCCTGGAGCACAGGAAGAGGAAAAAGGAGTAGGAGATGAAGTCGGAGAGGAAAGAAAGCCAGACAATTGCTTGAATATGTAGGACCTCAGAGTATGTGACATCTTGTTGATTTTGGACTTAATGAATTTTAAATGTCTTATTATAGAAAATTCTAAACATATATAAAAGTAGAAAGAAAAGAATAATGGACTCCTATACACCTGTACTCATCTTTCAATTTTCAATGTATCATATTTTTCCTTTTATTTCCCTTATATGCCTCTTTCCCCTCCCTCCCTCCTTGTCCCAAACCTGGATTATTTTGAAGCCAATCCAGATAATCATTATTTCATTTTAAAATACTTTATTTATTTTAATATATATGTATGTGTGGGCATCTTTATTTACCTATTTCTTGATGTTTTATTTGTTTTTTCTTAAATCTGCCATGGTACTTTTTTTTTTTTTTTAAATATTTTATTTATTTATTTGACACAGACAGAGATCACAAGCAGGCAGGGAGGCAGGCAGAGAGAGGAGGAAGCAGGCTCTCTGCAGAGCCGAGAGCCCGATGCGGGGCTCGATCCCAGGATGCCGGGATCATGACCTGAGCCGAAGGCAGAGGCTCCAACCCACTGAGCCACCCAGGCGCCCCGCCATGGTACTTTTTATGGTGTCCTATTCCCTGCAGATCTTTGTAAGACTGCCTTATATGTTTTTAAACATATAGTTCATAACTGATAATTACAACATTTGAAGTTTTGACTTGTCTGTTTCTGGTGTTTATTATATTTTGCTGGTTCTCCCTAACTGTGTTTTGTTTCTGTATGTGCCATTCATTGTGTTTGAAAAAAGTATTTGTAGAAATAATTTGAGACCTAGGATGAAGGTCCATTTTTGCGCAGAGAGTTTGAATTTGTTGCTGCAAGGCACCCAGGGAATACTTTATTTTTAATTTTTATTTTTTTTTTAAGTAGTTTTCATGCCCCACATGGAGCCTATTGTGGGGCTTGAACTCATGACGCTGAGATCAGGATCTGAGCTGAGATCAGGAGTCCAGGTGCTTAGCCAACTGAGCTACCCAGGCAGCTCAGGGAATACTTTAAATTAAATCTACGGCTTGAGGGCTTTTTGTTTGTTTGCTTGTTTGTTTTTAATATCCAGCTAATTCTTTTTTTCTAAAAATTTATATATTTTAGAGAGAGAGTGAGTGAGTGCACACATGTGAGTAGGGGGAGGGGAAAAGGGAGAGAGAGAGGCAGAATCCTTAGGCAGACTCCCTGCTGAGTGTGGAGCCTGATGCAAGCCTCCATCCCAGGACCCTGAGATCATGACCTGAGCCAAAATCAAGAGTTGGCTGCTTAACCAACTGAGCAATCCAGGCGTTCCTATCTAGTTAGTTCTAACTGCTGATTGGTATAAGGGCTGCTTGCTTATAGTTCATCCTTCTGATTTACACCCTGAGTATGTACCCCTTTGGGGTTCCTACTTAATGGGAAAAGTGTCTCCTCTTAGACTCTCTACCTCGGATGACCCCTGAGCTTTTAATTCTGTCCCCTTCTCATTGTGAGGTTATTGACAACAAAGTTCAAATTTTCCTGAATTGTCTAATGACTTTAGGATAAGAGTGCCTGCAGGTCTTTTTTTCTTTCTTTTTTTTTTTTTTTAAGATTTTATTTATTTATTTGACAGAGAGAGAGAGATCACAAGTAGGCAGAGAGGCAGGCAGGGAGGGAGGGGGAAGCAGGCTCCCCGCTGAGCAGAGAGCCCGATGCGGGGCTCGATCCCAGAAACCTGAGATCATGATCTGAGCCAAAGGCAGAGGCTTTAACCCACTGAGCCACCCAGGCGCCCCTGCAGTTCTTTTCTTACCCCTTGGAGCTCATGGTTTCTTTACTGTTTTATAGCTCTTCAGTGTTTTTAAGGGTTTTTGTTTGTTTGTTTGTTTTTGGGAGAGTGAGTGTGTGTGTGTGTGTGTGTGTGTGTGTGTGTGTGTGCATGAGCCAATGAGGGTGAGATGCAGAAGGAGACGGAGAAAGAAGATCTTATGCAGGCCCCACACAACAGCATGCAGCCTGATGCAAGGCTCAATTTCAAAACGCTGAGATTATGACCTGAGCTGAAATCTCGAGTCGGATGCTTAACTGACTGAGCCACCTATGTGCCCCAGGGTTTTTTTTTTTTTTTTCTTCTTAAAGATTTTATTTATTTATTTGACAGAGAGAGATCACAAGTAGGCAGAGAGGCAGGCAGAGAGAGAGGGGGAAGCAGGCTACCTGCCGAGCAGAGAGCCCGATATGGGGCTCGATCCCAGGACTCTGAGATCATGACCTGAGCTGAAGGCAGAGGCTTAACCCACTGAGCCACCCAGGTGCCCCAGGGTTTTTGTTTTTAACCCAGAATTTTTAGTTGCTTTTGGTGGTAGCATTGGTCCAAACTGGTCTGCCATTGCTGAGGGCAAAGCAGTTCTTGGTCTATATTTCAGAAGGATCTCGCTGGTGGTTGTAGGGGATGCACTGTGGAGCAGGGCACCTGCCAGTGCAAGGGCAGAAGCTTGGAGGCCAGTCAGGAACCTGTTGTAATTCAGGAGAGGGATGAAAACAGTTTAGACCAGGGTATACTTAGAAGAACAAACAATAGGATCTATTGATGGTTCAACACAGAATGCGACAGATAAAGAGTGAAGGATGTCTCCTGGGTTTTTGCATGGAGCAGCTGGAAATGGAGAAGTACTTTTTCTTGGGATGGAAAAGACTTGGAGGAAAATATTTGGGGAAATAAATCAAGAGTTTGGTTTGGGAAATGTTATGTTTTAGATGCCTATTAGGCATCCATGTGGAGATGCTGAGTAAGGAGTTGGAGAGGTGTGTCTGGAGTTTAGAACAGAGGTCTGATCTGGAAATATATTTGGGAGTTATCCGTGTATAGGTGACTTAAAGCCTATGAGAGGTAATGAGTTCATCTGGGAGGTGAATATAGATAGAAGAGGACGTTTACTCTCCCTCTACCCCTCCTCTTGCTCTCGCTCTCTCGCTCTCTCAGTATAAATCTTAAAAAAAAAAAAGAGGAAGTTTAGTTAAGCCCTGGAAACTCCGATGTTTAGAAATTGAGAAGACAAACGGATATAGCACAGGAGACTGAGAAGGAGTGGTTACTGGTAGAGGAAAGCCAAGAGAAGTTAAAGGCCTTGAAGCTAAGAAAGGAAAATGTTTCAGAGGGAGAATAATCAACTATGTCATATGCTGCTGAAACTTTGAGCAAGTTGTGGATTGAAAAATGACCTTTAGATATGGAAAGCATTTAATGTTTTTGGTAGCTTTAATGAGAACTGATTTAGTAAAGGAGTGGGTATGAAAGTCAACCTGAAGGTGGGCTCCACAGAGAAGGGTTAGGGAAGTGAGGATACAAGCTTAGACCATTCCAAAGAGGTTAGAGAAATGGGGCAGTAGCTAGAAGGAAGTATGGGGAAGGACTTGAAGGAGAAGCATTCTTTGTTTTAAAGATGGGAATTATCGGGGCGCCTGGGTGGCTCAGTGGGTTAAACCTCTGCCTTTGGCTCAGGTCATGATCTCAGGGTCCTGGGATCGAGTCCCACATTGGGCTCTCTGCTCCGCATGGAGCCTGCTTCCCCCTCTCTCTCTGCCTCTCTACCTACTTGTGATTTCTCTCTGTCAAATAAATAAATAAAATCTTTAAATAAATTTAAAGATGGGAATTATCATGGCAAATCTGTATCCTGATGAGAATGCTCCTGGAGGCAGGAGGAATTGATGGCAGTAGGGGGATGGGGTATTGCTAGAGCAGAGAGGAGAAAAGGAGTAGAGTACATACATGCAGAGGACCATGGACAGTTCAGTCATAGGAATAAGAGGTTCAGGTTCAAGTGCAGGTGAATTGGTAGAGGTAGTGATGGGACAGTGCTTGTATTTTCTCAATGCAGCAAGGTCATTTGCTGAGAGCAAGAGGGAAAGAGTGGAGGCTTGAATACTGAACATACATTTGCTTGTTTCTTCCTAAATATCTTCATTTTCTTTTTTTTTTAATATCTTCATTTTCAATTAGAAGTTGGAGTAATTAGGGGCGCCTGGGTGGCTCAGTGGGTTAAGCCGCTGCCTTCGGCTCGGGTCGTGATCTCGGGGTCCTGGGATCGAGTCCCACGTCGGGCTCTCTGCTCAGTAGGAAGCCTGCTTCCCTTTCTCTCTCTCTCTCTGCCTTCCTCTCCGTCTACTTGTGATCTCTCTCTGTCAAATAAATAAATAATCTTAAAAAAAAAAAAAAAAAAGAAGTTGGAGTAATTAGATTAAATTTTGTAGTTAGATTAAAATCAGTAGTTAGATTAAAATTTTGAAAACTTCCTTGTAATCATGTTTATTTTAAAAATTATTTCTTTACTTTAATGTAGAACAAATACTGGTTATAAAAGAAGGAGAAATATCATTCCCTAATTGGGTATAAATGAAGTTTTGAAAGTTACAAAAATATTTTCTTTTGAAAGAAAATTTGGAAAGCAGGAAAAGAGCCTCTCCCACCCCCAAATTATCCATATTCCTACTGCCCAAGCAGAACTTTACTCTAGGTTCCTTTCATTTTTTTCTTGTCAATACCAAGGTGCTTATTTTTTAAAAGAATAGTTATAATCATTCTTTATAGGTGGTTTTTTGTTCTGTGTTTATCAGTTACCTATGTAAATATTTTTCCATGTCATTACATAGTTTTCATGACCACCAAATAGTTGGGTCATTTATTTGCTGAACAATGCCCTATTGTTAGACATTTAGGTTAACAATTTTTGGTTGTTCCATATAATTATTTTGAACAAATGTTCCTAAGAAACTCATTGTGTGTCTACCTCTCATTACTTGACCACTGTGTCATATGTTTGAGTCACATAATTTAGAGAATAATTCTGGGTTGACTTTTCATTGTGACTTCATAGTCACACTGTGTTAAAGTGGATTTTCTTTTCCAGTTTTACTAATTATGTGTAAAGTTGGTGCAAGGAAATAATGTGTGTCCTGATCTGTTACAATTTTAAGAATACAATCCTTATTTTATAATAAATTTAGAGTGTATATTCTAAGTAAGACACATTACATATTTTTAATAGATTGATCAGAGGATTAGTTTTGGACCATGGTGCTCGTCATCCAGACATGAAGAAGCGAGTGGAAGATGCATTTATTCTTACTTGCAATGTGTCACTAGAATATGAAAAAACGTACGTGGCAGTTACTCTTTGTAAATGTTGAAACTATATTTTCTAGAAGTGTTTTTAATTTTGATTAATTAATTGATTTAGAGACAAGTGGGGGAGGGGCCAAGGTGCCGGACAAAGAAAGAATGAATCTTAAGCAGGCACAGGGCTCAGTCTCATGACCCTGAGATCATGATCTGAGCTGAAATTAAGGGTTGGATGCTTAACCAACTGAACCACCCAGGTGCTCCCTAAAAGTCTTTTTTAATCTCTTTCTTCCCTCCCAAATGTTTAGTGTAAACTCCTACCTTTCCCTCCTTTTTTTCTCCACTTTTACTCGCTTGTTTTTATTAATCTTTTAGAGAGGTGAGCTCTGGTTTCTTTTATAAGACTGCTGAAGAGAAAGAAAAGTTGGTAAAAGCTGAAAGAAAATTTATTGAAGATAGAGTACAAAAAATAATAGACCTGAAAGACAGAGTCTGTGCTCAGTCCAATAAAGGATTTGTTGTCATTAATCAAAAGGTGAGAAAGAAGGTTCGGATTTTAACTATTTGTAAATGTTTTTCAGCATTTCTTGCAGTGTGGTCTGTGGACTCCTAGGAATCCCAAAGACCATTTCAGGGAGTCTTTGAGGTTTAAAAAAAAAAAATGGCAGTTTCATTTGAGATATCTTTTTTTTTTTAAAGATTTATTTATTTATTTATTTGAGAGGGAGTGATAGAGAGTGTATGTGGTGGGGAGGGCGGAGGGAAAGGGAGGATCCCAAGAAGGCTCCCTACTGAATGCGGAGCCTGACATGGGGCTCAATCCCATGACCATGAGATCATGACCTGAGCCAGAATCAAGAATCGGACGCCCAACTGACTGAGCCACCCACACGCCCCCATTTGAGAATATCTTGAAGTGGTAAAACTTACTAATTAAATTTTGATTAAATATGCATCCTTTTATAATTCTATGTGATAGAGTGTGAAATCTGAATATCAAAATATGGTTGTTGTGAGGGTGTCTGGATGGCTTAGTTTGTTAAGCATCCCACTCTTGGTTTCAGCTCAGATCATGATCTCATGGTTATGAGATCGAGCCCTGCATCAGGCTCTGCACTGAGTTGCGCATGGAGTCTGCTTGGGAGTTTCTCTTTCCTCTCCCTCTGCCCAGCCCCCATGGCCCCCCTGCCCCACTCATGATCACACTCTCAAAAGAAATTTTAAAAAAAATATAGTTGTCTAGAGGGAGAGTTCTTGTATAATTGAGTTGCAATTATATAATTGATCCACTTTTTTCATGGAATGCCATTTTTACTTTTTTTTTTTTAAAGATTTTATTTATTTATATGTCAGAGAAAGAGAGGGAGAGAGCACAAGCACAGGCAGACAGAGTGGCAGGCAGAGGCAGAGGGAGAAGCAGGCTCCCCGCCGAGCAAGGAGCCGGATGCGGGACTCAGTCCGAGGACGCTGGGATCATGACCTGAGCCAAAGGCAGCCACTTAACCAACTGAGCCACCCAGGCGTCCCACCATTTTTACTTTAAAGAATAACTGGCAGGGGTGCCTGGCTGGCTCAGTTAGTAGAGCATGCAACTCTTGATCTTGGGGTTGTGAGTGCAAGCCCCATTTTGGGCAGGGAGATTACTTTAAAAAAAAAAAAAAAGAATAACTGACAGAAAAACTGTGGTTATTTAGACATAGGTATTTGGCAGGCTTCTCTCAAAAGGGAAGAAGCGGTTCTGTCACTTCAAGGAAAACAACTGACAGTGTTTGTTCCAAATAAATTTGAGCTTTCAAGTCAAAATTAAAATTTTGGAAAACTTGTAACTGCCTCTGTGAATTTGACTGCTTTCCAGTGCTTAAAGGACTTTTCTGATAGTATTAGTGGTGATATTAACAAGTGTGATATTTTTGATATTATATACCTGTGAAATGTATCAACATTTGGAAGCTCTGCTTAACATAGTGAACCACTTTTTTCTAAATGAGTAAAAAATGTATGATTAACAAAGACATGCCTGGGTAGATAATACATTCAAAGTGTAAGATAGACAAATGGATTTTTTTTTTTAAAGATTTTATTTATTTATTTGACAGAGAGAGATCACAAGTAGACGGAGAGGCAGGCAGAGAGAGAGAGAGGGAAGCAGGCACCCTGCTGAGCAGAGAGCCCGATGCGGGACTCGATCCCAGGACCCTGAGATCATGACTTGAGCGGAAGGCAGCGGCTTAATCCACTGAGCCACCCAGGCGCCCAGACAAATGGATTTTAATATGAAAGAATATAGAAAGGATTATTGATAGGTCCCATATTTCACATTGACACTAACCTTTAAGGAACTGTCATTTATTCAGTTTTGATATAGTATCAAAGAAGAATATCCACATGTATCTGGAAAGGCTATTAATATATTCCTCCATTTTCCAATACATATTTGTGTGAGTCCCAAGTTTTCATAATATACTTTAACCCAAACAGCATATCACACCAAATTGAATGCAGAAGCAGATCTGAGAATCTAGATGTCTTCTATTAAGACAGACATTAAGAAGATACCAAAAATGAAACAGTGCCATTACTTTAAGCCTTATATTTTTTTTGTTTAGGAAAGTATAGTAAATTTTCACTTGAAGATGTTATTTATGTTAACCTAAAATGGGTTGTTTATTATTTTGAATGGATTAATATTTTAAACATTTCTCAATTTTAATTTATAGTATGACAAATATTATGGAATACAGTTCACATAAAAGCTTTTTGAGTTCTTAATAATTTCTAAGAACATGAAGCTGTGCTAAGATCAGAAAGTTTGAGAACTACTGGCTTAAGATGGGCTTATAACTTTTATGCTAATTTGGTTTTAGGGAATTGATCCGTTTTCCTTAGATGCTCTTGCAAAACATGGCATAGTAGCTCTTCGCAGAGCAAAAAGAAGAAATATGGAAAGGTAAGCTTGCAGATTACTAGGTATCCTATTTTTTAACAGATAAAATTGAAATGATCCCATGGTATTCCTTTTAGTTTATATGTAAACATTGTGAGCAAAATAGCATACAGATTCCAAAATACTGTCTTTAATTTCAATAAATAGTGGAAGTGTCAAAAATCAAGACTGTTAAAAAAAATCGAGACTGTTAACCTACCTCAGAACTTTGTTGAAGTACAAAGAAGGTTTTTATCTTAAAACATTTTTTTTTGAAAGGATGAATGGGCAGAGCACTGAGGATTTTTTTTTGAAGATTTTATTTATTTATCTGAGAGAGAGAGAGAGAGACACTATGAGGAGTAGGGAGGGGCAGAGGGAGTAGCAAACTCCCTGCTGAGCAGGGAGCCTTATGTGGGACTCAATCCCAGGATCTTGGGATCATGATCTGAGCCTAAGGCAGCCACTTAACTGAGCCACACAGGTGCCCCTTCTTAAACAGATTTTAAAAACAATACAACACAGCGACAATGCTCTCTTCTGTGTTAGTTATCTTTTCATCTTTAAGAAGTTAAGTCTTTAGTGCTTTCATAACAAAAGCTATGGTACCTTATGTCATTTCAGACTCTCTCTTGCTTGTGGTGGAATGGCTGTGAATTGTCTTGAAGACCTTACTGTAGATTGCTTGGGACATGCTGGTCTTGTCCATGAGTGTGCTTTAGTGAGTATCTCTGATGACAGTGGTCATAAAGTGAAGAGTAAACCTTTTGCTTTTTTATTTTATTTTTTAAGATTTTGTTTATTTATTGACAGAGGGCATAAGCAGGGGTAGTGGCAGGCAGAGGGAGAGGGGGAAGCAGGCTCCCCGCTGAGCAGAGAGCCCAATGTGGGGCTCCATATCAGGACCCTGAGATCATGATCTGAGCCAAAGGCAGATGCCCCACCCTTTTTAAAAAAATACTAAGTCTTTTTTTTTTTTTTTTAAAGATTTTATTTATTTATTTGACAGAGAGAGATCACAAGCAGGCAGAGAGGCAGGCAGAGAGACAGGAGGAAGCAGGCTCCCTGCTGAGCAGAGAGCCCGATGCAGGACTCGATCCCAGGACTCCGAGATCATGACCTGAGCCGAAGGCAGCGGCTTAACCCACTGAGCCACCCAGGCGCCCCAAAAAATACTAAGTCTTTTAATTCAGGCTTTTCCTTTTGGTGTTTGAATAATCCACAGTACAGATTTTACAATTTATTTATCTAAATGTTTGTTGAGAGTTCAAATATAACAACTGCTTTTAACACATATTTAGTTATGTTTGATAAGAAAAATTCACATGAAGATTGGGTTCTATTATTATAAGCTGGGTCTTCATTTCATAGTAACATTAAGTATTAGAGTTATATCTTCTTGGATTATCGTCTAGGGTGAAGAAAAGTTCACTTTTATTGAGGCCTGTGTTAACCCTCGTTCTGTCACCTTGTTGGTTAAAGGACCGAATAAACATACTCTGACACAAATCAAGGATGCTATAAGGGATGGACTTCGTGCCATCAAAAATGCCATTGAAGATGGTAGGCTCTTTTTTGTGATGGATATGAACCTTAATGTATTTTTAAAGTATAGTAATACATCTATAATGATATATAGTATTTTAAAAGATATGAATGATTACTATATTTTTTTTTACTAAGATTTTCCCACTGGAATATTCTTAGTAACTATGCTGTGCTTTTTTTTTTTTTATTTGAGAGAGGGTATATGAGCACAACTGGGGGGAGCGGTAGAGGGAGAAGGAGAAGGACAAATCCCAGCTGAGCAGGGAGCCCAACTTGGGGCTTGATCCCAGGACCCTGAGATTGTGGCCCCAGTTGAAGTCAGATGCTTAACTGACTGAGCCACCCAGGTGCCCTAGTATGCTGCCCTTTTAATTAACTTCTGTTTATGAAGTGAAAAAGCACTTAATTTGATGCTGTAGTAACATTTTTTTATTTTTAGAAATTTATTTTTAAAACCACTGGGGTGTCTGGGTGGCTCAGTCAGCTAGGCATCTGAGTCTTGATCTCAACTTAGGTCTCAATCTCAGAGTCATGAGTTCAGGCCCAAGTTGGGTTCCATGCTAGGTGTGGAGCCTACTTAAAAAAAAAGAAAAAAAAGAAATTTATTTTTAAAATCATGAAAAGGCTTTTACAGCTTAGAACTCATTCCATTACCTTAGGTGCAGGGTAATTTTCAGAAAAATTAGGAAAAAATATTAGCATGTATTATTTACTGATAATTTATAAACTAACTCCATTTAAAATAGAATAATAAGCACATGAAAAGATGCTCAACATAATTAATCGTTAGGAAAATGAAAATCAAAACCATGAAGAGATACTGTTTTACAACTATTATGATGGCTATAAATCAAAAAGCTGGACAACAGTAAATGTTGGCAAGGATATGGAGAAATTAGAGCCCTCAACATTGTTGGTGGGAACTGCTGGAAAATAGTAGGGAGTTCCTTACAAAGTTAAACACAGTTACTAGATGACCCAACAAATCAACTTTTAGGTATATACCTATGGTATACCTTAATATTCTTTTTTTTTTTTTTTAAAGATTTTATTTATTTATTTGAAACAGAGAGAGAGAAAGATCACAAGCATGCAGAGAGGCAGGCATAGAGAGAGAGGGGAAAGCAGGCTCCCCTCTGAGCAGAGAGCCCGATGCGGGCCTCTATCCCAGGACCCTGAGATCATGACCTGAGCCGAAGGCAGAGGCCCAACCCACTGAGCCACCCAGGCGCCCTATACCTTAATATTCTTTGATCAAGTTGTTCTGGCTGCATTTGTTGAAAAGATTTTTCTTTTTCCAGTGAGTTGAGTTGCCTTTGAAACTTTTCATTGAAAATCAATTGTCCGTATTTGTGTGGTTCTATTTCTGTGTTCTTATTCTGTTCCATTGATCTGTTTGTCTATCTCAGTGTTAATATACTGTCCTGTTTACTGTAACTTTATGATAAGTCTTGAAATCAGCAGTGTCAGTCCTCCCATTTTGTTCTTTTTCAAGTTATTTTGGTTATTTAAAATCTTTTGCATCTTCATATGAATTTTAGAATTAGCATATCAGCTTCTACCAAAAAGACTTGAGATTTTGATTGGAATTTCATTGAATCTGTAGAACATTCTGGGAATAATTGGTATCTTAATATTGAGTCATGGTATATTTATTTATTTGAGCCTTAACTCTATCTCAGCAATATATATATATTATATATATAATATATAATTATATTCAGCAATATTTTGTAATTTTTAGTGGCATATCTTTTTCAGATTTATGTAGTTCATGAATTTTGATCCTTTGGTACATGATGTTTTTAAAATTTCCATTTCTGATTTTAAGATATAGAAATACAGTTGATTTTTGTATATTGATCTTAAATTCTGCAACCTTGTTAAACTCACTCATTCTCGTAGCTTTCTTAGAGATTTCACTGACTTATCTATATAAGTGGTATAAATGATCATGTTGTCTGCCAAAAAAGACAATTTTACTTCTTCCTTTCTAATCTGGATATCTTTTATTTATTTTTTCCTTTTATTCCATGGGCTAGAAACTTCAATACATTGTTGAATGGAAATGGTGAGAGTGGGCATCCTTTCCTTGCTCCTGAGCATACTGGGAAAACATTTAGCCTTTCTCTATTATGTATGATATTTAGCTGTAGATTTTTCTAGAAGTCCTCTGTCAGATTGAGGAAGTTCTCTTGCTGAGAGTTTTTATCACGAATGATGTTCGATTTTGCCAGTTGCTTTTCCGGTGATCTATTGAGGTGATTATATGTTTCTTCTCTGTTATATTATTAATGTGGTAAATTACATTAATTTTTAAACGTTCAACCAACCTTACGTTCTTGAGTTAAACCCTACTTAATTATGATATATTATCCTCTTTAAATGTAGATTACAGTTTTTAAATTATTTTTTAAAATTTTGGATATATATATGTATATAATTTGTTATTTTAATCATTTTTAAATGTTACAATTCAGTGGCAATAAGTTACATTCTTTCATGTGTTGTGCAACCATCACCATCATCCATCAGTAGAACATTTTTCATCTTATAATACCGAAAATCCATAGCCATTAAACAATAATTCTCCATTCCCCTCTCCTCCCATCTCCTGGAAACCACTCTTCTAATTACGGTGTCTGTGAAATTGACTATTCTGTGTACCTTGTTTGAGTGGAATCATCCAGTATTTGTCCTTTTGTGACTGGCTTATTTCACTTAGCATAATGTCTTCAGGGTTCATTCATGTTGTGGTATATGTCAGAATGTCCTTGCTTTTTAAGGCTGAATAACACTGCACTTTATATATATATATAAATATATATATACATATATATATTCTCAGATATATATAGATATAGATATAGATATATATCTATATCTATATATATCTGAGATTAGGACAGAATATTAGCATCTATCTATCAACTTGGTGACTGCATCCTTGCCACCCATTCACATTTTTAAAAAGTTCCTTGTGAGGGGCATGTATACACACACACAGCCCGTTACTTATCCATTTATCCATTGATGGAAACTTAGATCACTTCACCTTTTGGCTGTTGTGAGTAATGCTGATATGTGTATTGTCCTTTCTATATACTGTTGGACTTATTTTGCTAAAATACTAAAAGAATTTTTATAAGGGGTATTTATATATATTTTTTTGCTTATAATGCCTTTATCTTTTTTGCTGTTAGAATAATGCTGGCCTCAAGAATGAGTTAGAAAACATTCTTTACTTTTTAATTTTCTGAAAGTGTTGAATTCTTGTGTAGAATTGTATTACTTCTTTTTTAAATGTTCGGTAGAAGTTTACCAGTAAAGCCATCTGGGCCTGTAGTTTTTTTCATGAGAAAAATTTAAGCTATAATCAGTCTTTTTAATAGATACTTTTTTTTTTTTTGAGTTTGTGTCATTCAAGAAATTTGTCTGTTTCGTCTGTTGAGATCATCAAACTGTTGCCCATGAGCTAGATCCTGTTTGCTGCCTGTTTTTGGTAAATAAAGTTTATGGGGATACAGCTATACCCATTCATTCAGGTATTACCTGTGCCTCTTTTGTGCTACAGTGGCAGGGTTGAATAGTTACAAAGGTGATGGCATGGCCAGCAGAGTCTAAAACATTTAAATGTGGTTTTTTGCAGAAAATTTGCTAATCCCTGATCTTAGTTTTCAAATTGATTTGCATAAGTTGTTCATAATATTCCCTTACTATTTTACTTTTAACGTCTGTGGAACCTATAGTTATAATTACCTTTTTCATTGCTGACATTGTTCCCTTTTTTGACACTGTTCATGTTTATTTCATTGATTTCTGCTCCAATTTTTATTATTTTCTTCTGTTTACATTAAGTTTCATTTGCTCTTTTCTAGTTCTTAGGCGGGGAGGCTGAAGTCATTGGTTTGAGACTTTTCTTCTCTAATGTAGGTGTTTAGTGATACAAGTTTCTTTTTAGGTGTTGCTTTAGTAACATCCCACAAATTTTATGTGTTTTCGCAGAATGGGACCAGGGAAGTTTTTACAGCTACTGGTAATGTTCTCTAATGTTTTATTTCTTTTTTTTTTTAAAAGATTTATTTTATTTATTTATTTGACAGACAGAGATCACAAGTCAGCGAGAGGCAGGCAGAGAGAGAGGAGGAAGCAGGCTCCCCGCAGAGCAGAGAGCCGATGCGGGGCTCGATCCCAGGACCCTGGGATCATGACCTGAGCTGAAGGCAGCGGCTTAATCCACTGAGCCACCCAGGCGCCCCACTAATGTTTTATTTCTTAAGGGGTGGGAGGTACATGAGTACGTATACATATACATTTCCACATTTATTCTTTATACCTTATACATATAAATATCCTTCTGTGTATATTCAGTATTTCACAAGAACTTGAAACATTTTTTAAAATTACTTTTTAATTCTGGTATAATTAACATACAGTGTTATATCACAAGGAACTTTTTAAAAATGTGAATGGGTGGCAAGGATATGGTCACCAAGTGGATAGACGACTCTTTTTTTTTTTTTTTTTAAGATTTTATTTATTTATTTGACAGACAGAGACCACAAGTAGGCAGAGGGGCAGACAGAGAGAGAGGGGGAAGCAGACACCCTGCCGAGCAGAGAGCCCAATGCGGGACCCGATCCCAGGACCCTGAGATCATGACCTGAGCCGAAGGCAGTGGCTTAACCCACTGAGCCACCCAGGCGCCCCGATAGATGACTCTTTTGAGCAGTTATGTTGTACAGGGAAGCAGAGGAAGTGGCAAGTAATTAAAAAATAATGTGGGATAAAGGAGAGATTTTTTTGTGTTGTTCTGTTTTAAAGATGGGTGATTCCAAGGCAAATTTGTTGATTCAAGGAGAGTCATAAACTTTATGAAAACCATATCAGCAGGTATAAACATCATGTCCTGTTGTGAAAATTGATGTTTTTAACCAGAGCTTTTACCTTAGAGAAATAAGAACACCTGTATTTTTCCCTCAGGTAGCTGTTTGGGTTTCGCTTCAGTATAGAAAACAAATACTATCATAAGTCTCAAGAATTCTATACCAAAATAGTGACAAAATTATCTTGGCCTAAAGTTTTTTTTTTTTTTAATTTTATTTCAAATCAGATACTACAATTAGTTTCCTGTCCCCCCAATTATAAATAACTACCTTTTAAATATAGTCATAAAGAATAAGATGAAGATGGAAGAAATGTCTACTCTTAACAGAGAATGAAGTAAGCTGCTTGCAGCCAGTTGTCTGTACCATGCCTAATTATTTAATGGTGTGTAACTTCAGGATGCTTCATAAGGCATCTGAGTAACCACTGAACTATGCAACCTACTTTATTTCCGTATATATTTAGGTATATTTTAGGTGTCGGCGGTATAATTTGAACACACTTGAATAGCTAAGTGCTTTTTTCTCCGGTGTTTCTGTCCAGCATGCCTTGCCAATCTTTTCCCTCCAACAGGCTGTGTAGTTCCAGGAGCAGGTGCAGTTGAAGTGGCAATAGCGGAAGCCCTTGTTAATTACAAGCACAGTATAAAAGGAAGAGCTCGTCTTGGGGTCCAAGCTTTTGCTGATGCCTTGCTCATTATTCCTAAGGTACAACTATCCTAATGGCCAAAGAACAAGTGTTAGACATAAGGGCGTGGGATTGTAAATTGTCCACATTATCTAAGACCAGAGTAGAAAGACAGTTTTTTAAATTTACATATAATGTATTATTTGCTCCAGGGGTACAGGTCTGTGAATTGTCAGGTTTACACACACACTTCACAGCACTCACCATATCACATACCCTCCCCAGTGGCCATAACTCAACCATCCTCTCCTACCCCTTTCCCCTCCAGCAAACCTCGCTTTGTTTTGTGAGAGTAAGAGAGACAGTTTTTATTTGCATTTCCCCAGGCACTTTTGTTTAAGATACGTTACAGTTAAGCAGGGAAACTTGGATAATAGCTTGGAATCCTTGTCAAAGTTTCATGAAATCACTAAATTGCCCCTTTGCCTATCTCTGAGTGCGAAATTTGAAGTAAGTCCAGAAATTTCCTTTAAAAATGGTTCATGATTAATCATAATGAGAAAGTTTAGAACTTAAAATTTAACTAGACTTTAGGGTAGAATTTTATCTTGGTGGTGGTATCCAAAGTGTTAGCATCACTTTAAATTGTGGGAAGCGAGACCTTCAGGCTGTTTAGCACTGCCAAATATAAGCGTGCTTTTGTCATTTTCATTTTAATACCTAGAAAAGGAGAGAAACCAGATATTCCATGTGTTGAAAGAAGGACACAGAATTACCATTCCTTTTCCTTTGCCTTAATCTGGTTGTGAACCACTTAGAAACAGAGAAGACCATGTCAAAGGTGTTATTACCATGAAGTGAAAGATTAAGAACAGTGCTAGCAAAGTCTTTTTGTTAATTGCTTTAAAATTATTCATAATTTGTGGAATCTTTGAGAATTGGATATCTGTTTTATCTTTGCCCAAAACAGCAAAGTCAGTAAGTGATGGTCTAGTAGTTGGCACAAACCGTAAGTCTGGTATATAGTGGTGGTTTGGTTCTACTTGGAAATAAACCAGGTTTAGAGTGCTTTTATCTCCATTCCTGTTGCCATAGGTCATGACTGTCCTCATGTTGATGAGGACATAAAGATCCTGAAAATATGGAGGGTTCCTTTAGCAGGTGCCTAGGAAAAGCTAGAAAATGTGTGGCTCAAGGAACAAGAAGAAATAATACCATTCTACTAATTTTCCATTTATTATTATTATTTTGTAAAGATTTTACTTATTTGAGAGAGCACGAGAGAGAGAGAGAGAGTGAGAGAGAGAGCGCGCGCGCATAAGCGTGAATGCATAAGCAGGGAGGAGAGGCTTGATCCCTAGACCCTGAGATCATAACCTGAGCCGAAGGCAGATGCTTAACCTACTGAGCCACCCAGGTACCCCCCCATCCATTTTTTAAGAAATCCTTTGCAAGGAGGGAAATTAATATGGGGTGGGGATGAGGGGCTGTAATGTCCTCAGAATTTAGTGTAATACACATAGGGAAGATGTTTATGTAAATATAAAAACTGCTAGATACATGAAATAATAATTTGATTAAGAATGGAATTCTTTGAAAGGAAATGATTACTGTATTATGAATATGTTTTCACAAGACTAGAGGGCAGAACCTCACTTTTTATATTTGATACTCAAATATATATGTGAAGATAATTCACACACACATATTTTTTTTATTCTTAAAGGTTCTTGCTCAGAATTCTGGTTTTGACCTGCAGGAAACACTGGTAAAAGTTCAGGCTGAACATTCTGAATCAAAACAACCTGTTGGTATAGATCTGGATACAGGTAAGAAAGTGAAGAAAAATTAGCTGCTCAGTAAAGAAAGAGGTCATACTACAGTGACCTAGAACTTATAGTGAGGGATTGGAGATTTGGGTGACTTCAATATTTAAAATTTGGGTGCCTTTAATTTACTTTTGAACTTCTTGAAAGAAAACATTCTTTTAAGAGAAAGTTTTTTTTTTTTTTTTTTAAAGATTTTATTTATTTATTTGTCAGAGA
This sequence comes from Lutra lutra, assembly GCF_902655055.1. Taxonomy (NCBI): domain Eukaryota; kingdom Metazoa; phylum Chordata; class Mammalia; order Carnivora; family Mustelidae; genus Lutra; species Lutra lutra. The sequence goes on from NC_062293.1 coordinate 38,242,540, forward strand.
GAGCGAGGGAGAGAGAGCGAGCACAGGCAGACAGAATGGCAGGCAGAGGCAGAGGGAGAAGCAGGTTCCCTGATGAGCAAGGAGCCCAATGCGGGACTCGATCCCAGGACGCTGGGATCATGACCTGAGCCGAAGGCAGCTGCTTAACCAACTGAGCCACCCAGGCGTCCCAAGAAAAAGTTTTTGAGTGCTTGTTATTTGACTCTTGAGATTGACCAAGAACAAAAGAGACAAAACCCCCTGCCCTTCTAAGCTTATATTATAGCAGGGAAGGATAGGCACTAAATAAATAGCTTAGGGGTGCCTGGGTGGCTCAGTGGGTTAAAGCCTCTGCCTTCGGCTCAGGTCATGATCTCAGGGTCCTGGGATCGAGCCCCGCATTGGGCTCTCTGCTCAAGCGGGGAGCCTGCTTCCTCCTCTCTCTCTCTGCCTGCCTCTCTGTCTACTTGTGATCTCTGTCAAATAAATAAATAAAAATCTTAAAAAAATAAATAATAAGCTTGATAAATAAGTTCCCTGAGCATTTAAGGAGTAATAAATACAATGAAAAAAATAAAAGGACTCTATAAAAAATAATGAATACTGTTATGCTGAAAAAAATAAAAAAATTAAAAAAAAAAAAAAAAAAAAAAAAAAAAGGACTCTATAAGGAAGACTATGAATGCTAGCATGAGGGGGAGGTCACAATTTAAAGAGAGAGGGTGAGCAGGGTAGACCTCATTAAGAATATGTCTGTAATTTTGAAGGGGTGGGGGGTGGGAGGTTGGGGGCACCAGGTGGTGGGTATTGTAGAGGGCACGGATTGCATGGAGCACTGGGTGTGGTGCAAAAATAATGAATACTGTTATGCTGAAAAAAAAAAAAAAAGAATATGTCTGTAGAAAATAATCAAAGGAAGTAAGGAAGTAGCCATGTTCGGGAACTGAAGAAAGTGTCCTGGCAGAAGGAGCAGCCAATGGCAAGGCCAGTGTCTGAAGTTTTTGAAGAGGAGGAAGGAGATTAGAGAAGTAACAGAGAGATCATGCAGGGTGTGGGGGCCAGTCCAAGGACTTTGACTTTTACTGCAGTGGAAGAGGGAGTAATTTTTGGCAGAGCTGTGATGTGGCCTAATTACATTTATTTTTTATTTATTTTTTTAAAAGATTTTATTTATTTATTTGATGGACAGAGATCATAAGTAGGGAGAGAGGGAAGCAGGCTCCCTGCTGAGCAGAGAGCCTGATGCGGGGCTCCATCCCAGGACCCAGGGATCATAACCTGAGCGGAAGGCAGAGGCTTTAACCCACTGAGCCACCCAGGTGCCCCTGGCCTAATTACATTTAAAAGGATTATTCTGGGGACGCCTGGGTGGCTCAGTTGGTTAAGCGGCTGCCTTCGGCTTGGGTCATGATCCCAGCGTCCTGGGATCGAGTCCCACATCGGGCTCCTTGCTCATCGGGGAGCCTGCTTCTCCCTCTGCCTCTGCCTGCCATTCTGTCTGCCTGTGCTTGCTCTCTCTCCCTCTCTCTCTCTGACAAATAAATAAAATTAAAAAAAAAAAAAAGGATTATTCTGGTTATTCTGTGGAGAGGAATCTGCTGAACAACTAGAAGGTTGGAATGGCCATTAACCACATTGGAGAACTGTGGGTAGAGCAGCTTTGGGGGAGGAGGCCAGCACTGAGTTTTGGCAAAGTTAAAATCAAAGTGTCTTAGACTTTCCAGTGAAATAGTTGGAAGTATGATTCTGGAGCTCAAGAAAGAGCTCTGGGTTGGAGATAAAAATGAGAGTCTTTGGAGTGTATATGGTTTAAATCCAGAAGACTTGGTGAGAATACTTGGGGAGTGAGTATAGAGAGAGAAGAAAAGAACCCAGGACTAAGTCACTGGCTACTCTAAAATTAAGAGCTCTGGGAAGATGAGGAAGAACCAGGAAAGTCAACAGAAAAGGAGTCACTAATGTAAAAGAAAAAACCAGGCTGCGCGTGGTGTCCTGGAAGACAAGTGAAGCTAGAGTAGTCGGGAGGCTGTGTTAAGTGTTGCTGATCCACAAGGCTTGAGAACTGACCACTGGGTTGGATTTGATAACATGAAGGTCATTGTGACCTGGACACTAGTAGTTCTGGTGGTATATTAAACACTGTTAGAATATATAACCAGTATTAGCAGAATATATCAAGATTGTAGTGTTAAAATAGTTTGTTTTTACTTTGCAGGTGAGCCTATGGTAGCAGCAGATGCAGGAGTTTGGGATAATTATTGTGTGAAAAAACAACTTCTTCATTCTTGGTAAATTCATATTAGTAAAAAGAGAAAGACTTTTAGAGACATAATCAGTAACTTTATTTTTTTTTATTTTTATTTTTTTTTAGATTTTTATTTATTTATTTGACAGAGAGATCACAAGCAGGCAGAGAGGCAGGTAGAGAGAGAGGAGGAAGCAGGCTCCCTGCTGAGCAGAGAGCCCGATGCGGGGCTCGATCCCAGGACCCTGAGATCATGACCCGAGCCGAAGGCAGCGGCTTAACCCACTGAGCCACCCAGGCACCCCAATCAGTAACTTTAAAACTTGTTTATTGTGCTCGTTTCAGCAGCACATATACTAAAACTTGTTTATTGTTTTTGCCACCCTATAGTGAAAACGGTTAAGTGTATGAAAAGGTGTAGTATCCAGTTACTAACACTAGCTTCTGTCATTTTACAGTCCTTTGTCCATTTTAATTCTAGCAGTGTCAGATTTAGAAATGCTTCCCTTACTGTTTATTTGAGGGGGAAGGTAAAGAAGAAGTTTACTGAAATTATACTACACGTCTCGCAGGGGGGAAAGCAAATGATGTGCTAAAAATGAGCTCAGTTTTGCTGGTACATAAAGTCAAACTTTTGTTTTATCAGCTGAGGATCTGAAATTATAATACAAGGGTGATGTTTGTATTTACAATAACTTCGTTTGGTAATTTCTCAGACCATCACACTAAAGAACAAAGTACTTTTAGTAGCTGAAGATTGCTGGCGGGGGAAGATGAGAGCGGGTTGGTAGGCTTTACTTACCCTGTTATCTTTTTCCTCAGCACCGTGATTGCCACCAACATTCTCCTGGTTGATGAAATTATGCGAGCTGGTATGTCTTCTCTTAAAGGGTGATTGAGTTCAAAATCAACTCTTCCAGAAGCTGAGATTTAGTACATTTACATCAGCTACCGTTATATAACCTGAGCCATTCTTAATTTTTGCACAATAAAAGCAGTTTATATTTGCTGGCCTTAGCAGTCTCAGTGATACTTCATCAATGTATAAAGAACACAAGGACTTTCCTAGTAAAGGAATAATAATGAAAATATTTTTCCTTAAGAGTTCTAACTTTGGGGCTCCTGTCTGACTCAGTTACAAGAGCATGTGACTCTTGATCTTGGGGTCATGAGTTTGAGCCCCACATTGGGGGTAGAGATTACTTAAATGATAAGAGAAAAAGAGTTCTAACTTCCTATCCTTTATTGTATGTTTGATATGAAATAATAAGAAATCATGTGCTTTTAAAACTTTTGTAATTTCCTGAGTAACAGGTATGATAGGAGCATTTTTTAGGTTATTGTATTTGGTCTTAGTCTCTGTTTCCAGAGAAAACAGAGCTTAGAAGCTTAGAGCTTCAGGGGTGCCTGGGTGGCTCCAAGCCTCTGCCTTCAGCTCCTGTCATGATCCCAGGGTCCTGGGATTGAGCCTCGCATCGGGCTCTCTGCTCAGCGGGGAGCCTGCTCCCCCCCCCCCCACTGCCTGCCTCTCTGTCTACTTATGATCTCTGTCTGTCAATAAATAAGCAAAAATCTTTAAAAAAAAAAATAAAAAAGAAGCTTAGAGCTTCTAAGACCGTTGGAATTTCTGGAACTAATGAGTGTCTTTTTGTATGCTAATTAGTGACTCTTGATGGGCCCTTAGGAGGGCAACTGGGTGCCAGAGGAACCAACCTTGTGGTCAGAGGGTTAGAACTTTCAGCTTCTCTCCACATGTCCCACTCCACCCCTCTACCTCTAGGGTAGGTAGAGGGGCTGGAAATTGAGTTACTAACCAGTCATGCCTGTGTGATGAAACCTCTGTAACAATTTCTAAACTGTGGGATTCAGTGACCATCCAGGTTGGTGAACACATCCATGTGCGAGGAGAGTCGGCCTAGTCCAGCTCTCTTCGGGACAGAAGCTCCTGTGCCTAGGAATCCTCTGGACTCGCGCTATGTACGTCTTCCTTAGGTTGTTCATTTATATCCTTTATAATGTCCTTTATAATCTGCTAAACGTGTTCCCATGAGTTCTGTGAGCTTCTGTAGCAAATGATTGAACATGAGGAGGTGGTGATGGGGAACCCCTGATTTGTAGCCCAGTTGGACAGAAGTGTGAGTAAAATGGGTACCCACAGCTTGCAATTGGTGTCTGAAGTGGGAGTCTGTCATGTGGGACTCAGCCCTTGATCTGTGCGGTCTGCCCTTCCTGCAGGTATGTAGTATCAGAACTAATTGTAGAACACCCACTGGGTGTCTGGACAGTTGGAGGATTGGTTGGCGTATGGAACCCCCACACATATTTGGTGTCAGAAGTGTTGTGAGTAGGGGAAGCAGTGTTGCCTTAGTAGGCTACTGCACTTTTCATAAAATTTAATCTATTGGGATTCTTAGACTGTTGGGCAACTTTTAGTGAACAAAATACAGAGCACAGGTTTTTGAGTACCCAAGTCAATCTCCGGTTTATCAGAGGGTATAAATGTAGCAGGACATTTTATTCTCTCTCAAAATTCCTTCAGGAACTTCTTGCTGCCACTGATTCTGCTTATAAGTATGACATCAGTTTGTGATGATAGCTTTGGATTTCACTGAAACCTGACATTTTATTTTGCATATAATGTATTATATTTTATCTGGCTCTTTGGTATATATGATCAGCTGCTTACACTTCTGTGCTAGCTCTCTAACCAGGTGGTTAAATGGAGCAGGTCTCATCTGGAAAGCTGGGGGGAGTGTTGGCACTAACATTGGGAAATAATTGTTTTTGGCTTTGAATGGAGCTTTCTGTATCAGTATTATAGCAATAGCTTTCTTGTTTGAAACACTAGATAGAGTTAATCTGTTGTATTCTTTATTATCATTAGACTGCTTGTAGTTAATTTCTTTCCATGGATGCAAGTTCATAAGAGATTAAAAGCCAAGTGCATTTAAAGGAGCTTTGGCCCGTTAGTGCATAAAAGAGGTTTGTTTAACCATTTCCTGCCTGAGTTGAAAACCTGTACTTTGATACTCCATTTCCCCTGACTTGATACGTTGTCAACATCTTTCCAAGTTAATAACCATCCTTCTGAGCTGTAATTTCTTTGTGGTTACATGACATTTGATTGTATGGCTATTCTGCGATTTATTTAATTCTGTTTTTGAATTTTTTTCCCATTAAAAACAAACATCTCGGGGTGCCTGGGTGGCTCAGTGGGTTAAACCTCTGCCTTTGGCTCAGGTCATGATCTCAGGGTCCTGGGATTGAGCCCCGCATCGGGCTCCCTCCTCCGCAGGGAGCCTCCTTCCCCCTCTTTCTCTGCCTGCCTCTCTGCCTACTTGTGACCTCTCTCTCTCTGTCAAGTAAATAAATAAAATCTTAAAAAAAAAAAAATCTCCTTTTTTAGCTTCTATCCTTGTTTTATAGGATAGGCCTTTTAAGACGTGCACACCATGCATACTGCCAGACTTTGTTCTACATAAAATGTTTAAATTATGAAATATTTTAAATATACCAGGACAGAAAAAATATAAACTCCTTTGTATCCTCCACCTAGCTTTAACAAATAGTAACATTTTGTCATGTTTGCTTCAGATTTTCTTTGTTGTTAAATTGCCACCCTTCCCCACCCACATCCCATCGCATGCTTTTCCCACCATTCCTCCCTAGAAAAAGACTGCCTAGAGGTAGTCTTTGATCTTTGATATATATCATCCCCATGCACTTAAAAAAAACCCCACCCTTTTTATATGTATGCATATGCCCGTAGCAATGTAAAATTATTCTTTTTGGGTTTTTAAAATGTGGAGAAAGTATATACTTTTGCTGCTTTTATTTCCTGCTTGACATATGGTTTTGAGATTTATGTATTCGTTCACTTTAGCTGTTTTTGAGTATTCCAGTGTATTTCTATACTATAGTGTATTGATCCATCAGTGGGCCTTTTGGTTATTTCTAATTTTACATCACTTTAAACACCACAGCATTGAATTTCTATGTGCATGTCTCTTTGGGCACATTTGTGAGAGTGTTTCTAGAGATTATACCTACAAATGGAATGGCTTGGGTTTAGCATTCCTCATCTTTATATTTACAAAATGATTATACCAGTTCACATTCTCCTTTGCAATGTATAAAACGGTTGTTCCATGCCCTTACAACGTTGCTAAGTCTTAATATTTTTAAAGTTTGAATTTTTGCCCATCTGAGGTATTTAAATTATAGCTTATCTTACACAGATGCCTTGATTACTAGTGTAATTGAACATATTTTCTATTGGCCATTTTCAGTTCTACAGAATTGCCTATTCATACTGTTGACCTTTTTTTTCATTGGATTTGTCTTTCAGGTTGGCATATGTGGGGTTCTGTCTATACTTATCTATCTATCTGTATTTTACAATATTTCCTTCCAGCCTGAAGCCTTCTCATCTTTGCAAAATACACAGAAGAATTTGATACACATTTTTATTTTTATAGACTGAAATTTGTCATATTTTTCTTTTCAATTTTTTTGTGTCTCTACAAGAAATTCTCTGCTTCAATAATAAAGATCTTTAAAATAGTTTATGAGTTTTCAAATTTTATCACATTTAGGCCTTTAATTCATCTGGAATTTATTTTTGTGTATAGTGTGTGTTGTGGATCTAGTTTTTGTCCCCCTACATTGCCAACCAAGTGTTCTCAGACTGATTTATGTTATCACCTCTATCATATATTGTATTCTCTTGGATTGAAAAAATTTTAAAACTTGCATTTGTTTCTGATTTAAATATTTTGTTCCCTTGGTCTGGGTAGGTTGTTATTATAACAATATTGCTTTAATTCTTAAAACTTTATAAAAAAGTTTTGATATGTGGTAGGGTGGCCCCCAACCCCTTCTTCATTTTCTTCAAAATTATTTTGGCTATTCCTGGATCTCATCTTTCCCTTCTTCCATATGAATTTTAGGATCAGCTTGTTGAGTTAGTGTTTTGATTAGAATTGCAATAATTTTATAGGTGATTTCAAGTTGAAATGAATATGTAGGTGTATATACACACCTCTTACTCATAAATGTTTAATATCCCTTCATTTCTGTCTTACTAAGTGCTTCAGTTTTTTTTTTTTTTTTTTAAATTTTTAAAAAAAGATTTTATGTATTTATTTTGAGAGAGTGAGCAGGGTGAATGGCAGGGGGAGAGGAAGAAAGAGAATCTCAAGCAGACTCCATGCTGAGCATAGAGCCCGATGGGGCTTGATTCCACAATTGTGAGGATCATGACCTGAGCCAAAATCAACAGTTGGATGCTTAACTGACTGAGTCACCCACCCACCCCAGTGCTTCAGTTGTTTTATATTAGTAAATATTTTGTTTACAATAAAGCTTTAGATCTTTCCTATAAAAATGCATTGGATCTTTGGCTAGATTTATTCCTATTAGTCTCATTTTGGAAGCTATTATGAATTGGTTATTTTATAAAAATTGTACTTTTTAATTGTTCATCACTGTATTGTAGGCCCTTTGTGTAGTCTTTTTTTTTTTTTTTAAGATTTTATTTATTTGACAGACAGAGATCACAAGTAGTCAGAGAGGCAGGCAGAGAGAGAGAGAAGAGGAAGCTGGCTCCCCACTGCCCAGAGAGCCCAATGTGGGGCTCGATCCCAGGACCCTGGGATCATGACCTGAGTTGAAGGCAGAGGCTTTAACCCACTGAGCCACCCAGGCGCTCCCTTTTGTGTAGTCTTCATATTGGGTTTGTATTCCACAACCTTGCCAAACTCTCTTATTAGTGCAGTAGTTTTTTGTAGCTATACAGGGCTAAGTCTGTTCTTTTTTTTTTTTTTTTTTTTTGAGAGAAAGGGAGCGCATGAGTGGGGAGAGGGACCTCGGGAGAGGGAGAGAGAGAATCCTCAAGCAGACTCCTTGCTGACTGGGGAGCCTGATGTGGGGCTCAATCCCAGGATCCTGAGATCATGACCTGAGCCAAAATCAAGAGTTGGCAACTTAACTGAATGAGACACCCAGGTGAGGTGTCCCATCAGATAGCATAAATTCTTCATCTGTGCATGAGCATGGTGCAGACTTTGGGCTTCTGTTTCTTGTAGGAGCCCTGAGCAAAGCAAGTTTCCTTACTGTTTACTTGGTAAGTGGGTAGAGTTTGCCTAGTATCATGAAGAGGTGGCTTTCAAAGGCTCTTCTTTCCCTTGGGGCCTAGTATCAACTCCTTTCTTCAATGGTGGCCTTCCTTCTGTGTGAGCATCAAAAACTTGACACCTGAACTAGATCTTACATCTGGGCTTTTCGTGGGCTTCTGCTATTCACCTTTAGAGTTTATCACTCTGTTTGGGTTTCCTCATGAGGAAAACCTCCCTCCCTTTTGAGTTCAGTATAGTTTTAAAAAATATTTAAATAATTAGATAATATGTATTTATTTATTTGACAGGGAGATAGAACCAGAGAGCACAAGCTAGGGGAATGGCAGAGGGACTGGGAGAAGCTGGCTCTGTGCTCGACATGGGGCTCAATCCCAGGACCCTGGGATTAAGACCTGAGGCAAAGGCAGACGCTTAATGGACTGAGCCACCCAGGTGCCTCTGTAGAGTAGTCAACTTTTAGTATGTAAAAAAATTCATGACAGTTCCCTTAAAAATAAAAAATAAAAAAAAGACTTTGTCCCAAGTTTGTTTCATAAACCTCTCAGTTTCAGTTAAAGTTTCATGAGCCAAGAATCGTTATCCGCCATCTGCCATTCTCCTAATAGTTTGTTTCTTACCTTTTTTTTTAAACAGTCTTTTCCGTAACAATAACTCTCTCTTTGAGATCACTTTATTGGTGCCATCGCTATTGTTTTATGTTTTGATCCTATCTGATAGTCATACATTGCTCTCTTCCCAGCCTCCCACAATACCACTGCTATCCCAGAGTTTTGGCTCTTGAACATAATTCAGTTTAATATCTCTAAGTATTAGGGTCTTGTAACAATCCATTCACTCTTCTTTTACAGCTGCCTATATAATTGTCAAAGAGATCTAGGGGAACAGGAATACAATCATTAAGGACATCCCCAGTGACTCTATAAATAGACTTGCTTTCCTTATCCTATTCTAGATTGAGGTCTTTAAGCTTATCAACAAGGAAATCAAGGGCCTCATGAATTAATCTTCAGCCGTACTTTTCCTGGACAGATCTTTAGGCTATAAAGGAAAGGGACAGAAATGGAAAACTGAAAGATCAGTGTTTTAGAGTTTAGAAGATCAGTGATTCAGTGCTTTAGTGAAAAACAAACATGCGGCTAAGCTATTCTTAAAGATTGCCTTGCACTGTAGACTTGATTATGGATTCTTTAAAGATTTTATTTATTTATTTGACAGAGAGAGTGAGAGCAGGGGGAGCAGGAGAAGGAGAAGCAGGATTCCCGCTGAGCAGGGAGCCTGATGTGGGGCTTGATCCCAGGACCCTGGGATCATGACCTGAGCCAAAGGCAGATGCTTAACTGACCGAGCTACCCAAGTGCCCCTTTATTATGGATTCGTGACTACATTGCTGTTTAGTTATTTCATAAATATTAGCCCTTAAGGGTTTTTAAAAAGATATATTTATTTTAGCGAGAGAGGCCCAAGCAGAGTCTGTGCTGAGTGTGAAGCCCAGTGCAGGGCTCAATCTTATGACCCTGAGGTCATGACCTGAGCTGGACCAAGAGTCAGATGCTTAACTGAGACACCCAGGAGCCCTAATGTTAGCCTTTCTTTAAAAAGGAGACTTGAGCATCTAAATTGGAGCCTTTACTGAGGGGGGTTTTTATTTGAGGAGAGAGAGAGAGAAGTACCAGAGTGCTGATATTTCCCCAGAGCCTACAGATGGTAAGAATGGTTTACCCATGACCAGATTTGCCATCTTCTCCATGCTCAGTAGAGTTCTTGATGGTATAGAACCGAGCTGATGACAGTCACAATGAGCAATGACTGCAGTTTCCTTTCTTCTGAGATTTTCTCAGCATTCCTCAGTTACTTGGTCCCAGAATCAGCTGGCATAGCCCTGTGTCTGCTCATTGCCTAGGCCAGGATGGAGCCAAGTGTCTTGTTGGACAAACAGCCTGTGGGCCTAAATCTGGCTCCTGCCCATGCCTTGGAGATAAATGTAGATGCAGAGGTTATAGAACAGGTTTGGGCCATATGCTTGCCTGGCAGGTGCTTCACAAAAAGCTCAAGATGCATAGGGTAAAGCTGCAGAAGCAGTGAGCTTAAAAGGATCTTTCCTATTGCCTCTTTCTCCTGTAGCCCTTGAGTTATATGCAAGGCCCCTGTGCTGTATGCCATTTGTTGGTGGAGGCGCTATTGATGTATGGGAGGCACTATTCATTGTGCTTGACTGTTCTATCCATTGTTGGATGTTCCACATCCCTGGCGCTCAGGCAGTATACCCCAATTTCTTATGACAGCCAAGAATGCCCTTGCATTTCCAGATGTCCTCTGAAAGATGGTATCACTGGAGAAAACTCCAGCTGTTCAGGAATCGACCCATTTGTATTTTGTTTTATTACCTGGCTCTTTGTCTTCACTAAACTTCAGCCTCAACAAGTACTCTTTTCTTCTTCACCCCCAATCTGGGTCAGAGAATGTGATGGGCTGTCCTCTGCAGAAGATAGTGCTGGAGACTCCCTTTGTCACGCAGTTGTCTTTGTGGAACAGGGTTGTGCTGGCAGTTAAGAATGCTCACCCTGGAACCAGAGTGCGTGGGATCATATTCTGTCTTGATCATCTTTTAGCTGTGGGACCTGGGGCCAGTTAATTAACCAAAGTTTTCTCATCTGTTAAAGAGGAATAATATTGTACCTATCTCAGAGGATTCTTGTGGGGATAAGTTAGTGTATATAAATTGCTTTACTCAGTGCTTGGTCCATGTTTTATACTTAACAGCTGTTTAGCTATTATTTTTATTACCATCGATGGTATCCATAAGAGAAGGGTAGTTGGTGACCTAAATAGAGTAACATCAACTAGTGACAATAACTCTGCAAGCTTCTGGCTTTAGCTGCTAGAGCTCAAGAAGTGTCAACACTGCTTCAGCGGTAGGACCACCATCCTGCTGCTTGGAGGCAGGTTGGATGCTCGAGACTATGCCAGAGGGGTGTGTCAGATGAGTGTTTTCTTTCCTGTTTCCCCGTTGGATGCACGGTTAGTCTCTACCGCAGACTATGACTGATGAAACTTGTGTAGGTTTTTTTCTGTGTGTGGAGGGTTAGGTAATGTTCCTGAAAGACCATAAGGCCTATAAAGCCATTTTCCCTACACTGTAGGGAAAATATTTCTGCCTAGGCAATGTGTAACATTAGCTGAGAGTTCTTTTCTGTCACTCCAAATTAAACTTTCTAGAGATGCAGGCTTGACCTTACACATACATGTGGGTAAGCTGGAAGTAGCATCCTCAGTAGCATCAGGGACCCAGGACCCTAATTTTTTAATTGCACAATTCCAAACATAAGATTTCCATCCTCAGGGTTGCCTCTATGATCCATGATGTCTTCTGGAACTTCAGCCATCATAGCTGAGTTCCAGGCAGGAGGTAGGAGAAAGGGCCCACCTCAGGAGACTCTTCAATTTAAAGATCTTTTCCAGAAGTCCCACACAATGACTTTGACATTTCCTTGGCTACAATTAAGTCTTATGGCTATACCTAATTGCAATAGAGACTTTATTTATTTTTTTTTTTTTTAAAGATTTTATTTATTTATTTGTCATAGAGAGAGAAGCGAGAGTGAGCACAGGCAGACAGAGTGGCAGGCAGAGGCAGAGGGAGAAGCAGGCTCCCCGCCAAGCAAGGAGCCGGATGTGGGACTCGATCCCAGGACGCCGGGACCATGACCTGAGCCGAAGGCAGCTGCTTAACCAACTGAGCCACCCAGGCGTCCCATCAATAGAGACTTTAAAATGTGGTCTTTAGTTAGGCTCATTGACACTCTCATTAAGACCAGAGTTCTCACGCTATAGAAGTAGGGAAGTGTGGCATGGGATAGGCAGAGCAGTCCCAGCCACATCTGCCTTGCTGAGCTAGCTGAGGGAAGGGTTCCGGGAAGTCATGCACAAAACAACCAAGCTCAGAGCAGGAGCTCAGGGTATTCTTCCCCACCCCCTGGCTCTCGCTAGCTGTGGCCAGGAATAAGATGAATGAATGTTCCTTAGGGGGCTGAGTAGAGGATGTCGGTGACAAGGGCACTAACCAAGGGCTCCTTCTAAGGGCTGTGCCTTTCCCCACGTTTGAATACTTGGTTCAGTGCCACTTCGTAGATGCCCATCAGTGCTTTTGGATGAATGGAAGAGCAAGGGATCTGGAGTCAGGCAAACCTCAAACTGGAATCTTATCTTTGCCTCTCCAGCACTTGGGCTGCTGTTCTGGGAGCCCTGTTTTCTCTCCTGGCTCCAGCCAGCACGGCTTGGCTCTCTGCTCTCTTAACTGGCTGGGACTTAACTGCTCTATGCCTCAGTTTCCTCATCTATAAAATACACAGAACTCACAGGCTTGTTGGGAAGATGAGGAGACTTGATACAGAGCTTTAAGAACAGTTCCCTGCGCATAGCATTAGCTGCTACCTTCATTTGCCATTCTCCTTCCTCTGCCTGGCACCTTGTCTCCACCAATGCTCTTTTCTCTTCTCCACGGCGATTCACATCCTCTTGTCTCGTGAATAATGAAGCACCTCTTCTCCGGTGCTTGTGGCCACCTGGGCAGCCCTCCCTCATCACCCCGCTTCTCTTTGGCGATGCCTCGGTGGGTGACAAAAGAGTTTGCCACCTCATCTTCCTCCTCCTAGAACCTTAAGCAGCAGCAGAGCGTGCACAGAGAGTGGGGGTTGTTGCTGCGGTGGGAATGGGAGGAGGGTTCCTGTCAGGAGGGCTCTCCTTTATCTTCAGCCTCCACCCATGACTGTTGCCTAACAGGCCTTACCTTGTACCACCCCACCCACCTCTGCAGCCTCAGCTCTTGCTCCCCACCCCCCGCATTCACTTCTCTTTAGCTACACTGGTCTCCCTGTTGTTCCTCCCCCTACGCTTGTTTCTGTCTGGGGAGCTTGGCTTTTCTCTCAGCCTAGAACATTCTTCCCCCCAGGTCCCTGCATGCCTTACTCCCTCACTTAATTTAGTCACACTTTTTTTTTTTTTTTTTTAAATTACCCTTCCTCCTGCCATGTTCTGTATTGTCTGCTTTATTTTTCCTCAGACCAGGCATCACTGCCTGGGATTTCAATAAAAATGCTAATTGTTAATTGTTTGTCTCCCCTGCACTGGAATGGAAAGTGCTTTCTATTTCCATCTGAGTGCTCAGTGCCTAGAACAGTCCCTGGCACATAGTAGGAGCTCCAGCAGCTTTTGTTGATGGAGTGGGATGCTGGTTAACGCTGACCTTTCTCTGACCATTTTTTCCTTTTTAAGCCTAAGGTTGGGGTTGAACTCTGGGTTGAGATTGGGCGGGGGAGGCTGATTGTCACCTGGTGGGCTTCAACATCAAGGCTTGAGGTGCTGTTCTGGGACCCCTCTTTTCTCTCCTGGCTCCAGATCTTCTGCTCCTGTAATTGTTTGTTTATTTTTAGAGAGAGTGAGAGAGCGTGAGTGAGATCAAGCAGGGGAGGGGCAGAGGGAAAGAATCTTAAGTAGGCTCGGTGCTCAGCCTGTGATGTGGGCTCGATCTCATGACCCTGAGATCATAATCTGAGCCGAAATCAGGAGTCAGTTATTTGACCAAATGAGCCACCCAGGCGGCCCTCTGTTCCTGTAATTAAAGTTACTTACAATTAGCTTACAAAGTAAATTCATATACATTGTCTCCGTTTTAATATCCACAAGGATCAAACAATTGACCTCAGGTACAACTGGTCGCTGTGTGAGCCGCTTGCCCTCCCACCCTCCTTTACTGCATGCTGCTACAGCACAGAAAATCCAGGGTGCAAGACTTTGTCATCCTCAGGGCAGGCCCAGGGGTGCAGACTGGGCTGGCCACAGAGCGGCAGGGCTCCTTCTCCCACTTGGGCATCACCCCCTGACCGAGGGCTGCCCAGGGCCAGCCTGCCCCACCACCACCCCCAGCCTCGGTATTTTGCTGCAGGCTTTTAAGGGTCCCCGTCTGCACATCTCTCATTAATTAAGAATGCTACGACCATCTGTTTTGAGAAGAAGCCTCAGAGAGGGGCTGCCTGCCCGAGACTGCTTTTTCTCATACCTCTCGACTTTAACTGAAAACGTAATTTTAGAATACAACCCAGGCTCATAAACCCTTCTTGCTGCCAGTGGCAGGGATGATGGAGGGGGGTGGGCCAGGTGAGTCCCTAGGTTACAGAGGCTTTGGGGTCCTGGGGTCCTGGTGGTGCTGGGCAAGATTGAGGAGCTCGTGTTAGCCAGCTTATCAGAAAGGGTGGAGAAAGGAGCTAAAAGCCAGAAGCTGGTGGCTAGAGGAACAAGGCCAGAGATGCAGGGGTGGCCCAGCTTAGAGGAAGGCACCTTGAACATGAGGGGAACCAGGAACCCCAAAGCATCTCCTAACTGCCCTGCGTCTGGCCAGGCCACTTCCCCAAGTCAGTTTCTTCCCCTCCCTGGGATACTGGAGTCAGGATGGGTCCTTGGCTTTGTGCAATGGGTTGGTTTAGGAATGAGGGCCTTCTCAGGGAGTGGGGGCAGACCCTGGTTTTATCCTGCCTCTGACTGCTTCCTTCCACCCTCAGTCTCTTTTCCTGTTGCCCCTGCCCTCCCTGTTTCCCTGGGAACATTTTAAAGGCTTTGAGGTCATAGTCATTTATGACGCTTATGGCAGGGGCGATGGAGATGTTATCCAAGTCTTGATCACCTGGATACTCTGTCCCATGGCTAGGTTTCTTGGAGATGGCGGGGGGGGCAGCTCCCTGGTAGTTGAACAGATGGCAGTCTTTCTCCCCCATCACGTACAAAAGGCCCTTGGGTTCACTAATGACATTCTTTTCAATAGTAGCCCTCCCTGCTCTTCCCCCTCCACCCATCCCCCCGGCAAGATAGAACAGGAGTCATCATCCCTGTTTCCCCATTTTCCAGAAAAGGAGACTGGTGGGTAGGCATAGAAAGTGACTTGCCCAAGTCACTAACACAGACTTAGATCCAGAGCCGGCTCCAGAACTCAGGCCTCGCACAAGACCAGTTCTCTTTCTGCCCCATCTCACAGTCTCTTCTGGTCCTTCCACTGTGAGTCTTGGAGCAGAGGGAATGATGGAGGCAGGCAGTGTACTCTGAACCTGGTGCAGAGCTCAGTCCATGGTGAGGGTGACTATGCCAGCCAGAAGCAGCTGATTGACACCTGTGTCCTCAGGACCCACTACAGAGCCTCCTACAGGTCCTCAGTCATGTGGACTGAGTGCAGAGGTGAGTGAATGGATGGATGAGGGAAAGCAGGAAGGAAGGAAGCTCGTTTTCTTGAAGGCAAGCCATTCTGGCATCCTCTGAGACTTAGACACTGGAGTCATGCAAGCCAGGAGAAATCACTGGTAAATCTGGATTAGCCCAACCTTCTCATTTTAAAGGAGAGGCCCAGGCAGGAAATGACAGGCCTGGGTCACAAGCCCACTTTTGGAGGGCCAGGCCCGGAACCCACATCTCCTGACGTTTTTTTCTTTCTCCTCTTGCCCTGGGTGGGAATCAAGGGTGGGAGTAGCTGAGCTGCTTAGAATGGGCTTCACATCAGGTCACACCAGCCTCTCTCCATCTAATCTCCCCAAATCAATTTGCAGAACTTCCATTAATGCTGACAGGAAATCTGCAAGCTGTTTAAAGCCAGGGCAGCACCGTAACAGCCGGCATAACAGCTACCTAGGGGGAGACCAACATTAATGGCATAATTAAAGATTAGCGTGGCCTTGGGCAGTTCAATAAACTTTACCTTTCTCAGCAACTGCTGATAGAATTTGGAGTGGTGGGAGAACCCCACACTCACCAAGGCCTGGGCCAGGTGGCTTTGCCCCTCTCTTACCGACACTGCGCATGTCCCCAAGAGGCTGGCATCTTCTGGGGACAGGGATAAGGAGCAGCAACTTGTTTGGCCGGGTAGAGTGAGGTTGATCCAAAGAAATACTGTAGAGCAGAGCTTCTCAGACTCTGGTGGGGAGCCGCACCACCTGGGCATCCTGTGAATGCGGTTCTCATCTGTGAGGGTTGGGGCGGGGCTCAAGATTCTGCATTTCCAACAAGCTTCCGGGTGATGCTTGTGCTGCTGATTCTTGGAACATATAGTGAATAGCAGTGCTATAGAGTCAAAATCCGGCATGAGGACAGGAGCTATAGCTCTAACACTCACGATCACAAGGTTGTTTCACTGTTGTTTCCAAGCCAGCCCTGAAAGGGGGTTCTTTCTTATGTGGGAACTATGGCACAGGGCTTAAGACATAGTTCTGAAACCCCAGCTGCCCCAGTTCAGAGTCTTGGCTCCAGCGTTCAGTGCCCAGAAGATGAAGATAGTAATTGTAATTACTTTATAGAGTTGCTGAATGAGATCATTCATTTAAAGTATTAGTTCTGTGCATGTAGGAAGTCCTCTGTGTCACTGAGATTTCTTTCGAGCCTGAAGACAGTTTGCACAGAAAGGATGTTAAGAGGATTCTTATGTTTTTGAAAGCAATATCTAATTCATTAAAGTTATAAGTTTTATAAAAATCTGAATTTTAAGATTTAGCTTAAAAAGATTTTTCTTTTTCTTTTTATGTCTATCAGAATTTTAACAGACATTTCAAGGGGCCTTTGGATGATATTTGTTCCACTTACAAAGTTAGCCAAACATCCTCAAATACTTAAAATATCATTTGATAAATTTAATATTTTTCATCTTATTTTTAAGTACTACAATTTATTACCTAACTGACAAAACTTCCCAAGTAATTAAGTAATTCTTGTAAATGCAAGGGAATCTTAAGTTATCTTAAGTGTTTTAACACTTAACACATATGAATTTTAAGACGATTTTTTCACCTTAAAATCACAAATCTAACTCAATTTTTAAGTTACATTTTATTTTATTTTTTATTTTATTTTATTTTTTTTTTAAAGATTTTATTTATTTATTTGACAGAGAGAGATCACAAGTAGACGGAGAGGCAGGCAGAGAGAGAGAGAGAGAGGGAAGCAGGCTCCCTGCTGAGCAGAGAGCCCGATGCGGGACTCGATCCCAGGACCCCGAGATCATGACCTGAGCCGAAGGCAGCGGCTTAACCCACTGAGCCACCCAGGCGCCCTAAATTACATTTTAGATTGGAACTAAAGGCCAACTTGCTATTCAAATAGGCCAGATTCTCAAAACACTACAAGTACTTAAGGTGCCAATATGCACGGACCCTTTAACATCTAAAAATATTTATCCCGTGGGTTTGAATTTCTATCCTTGAGGATACTTCTAAACATTTCTATATTTGAGGATGGAAGATTTTTACCCAGTAAGGAGATAATTATACCTTCCTAAGTGGTTTTGGGGGTCACCTTCTCAAACAGTTGAGGTTGCATAACTATCAGTTATCGGCCACAATGCTGGCTGGATCCTTATCAGTGGCCTTGATGGAACCCGCTCAGCTCCATATTGAAATGCTTTGTCAGGGACTCCGTAAGTAAAGGAGGTGGGTACGCAGTCTGCCCCCCAGGATTGGGGCCTTCATTATGCAGTTCTTCAGTTCACTACGGAAGTGTGAGGCCCCCCCCAAGCCACCACGACATATGGTCAGTCTTCGCATCTGTTGACCCCTTGAGATACTGAACTATCCTCTTGTCCCCAGGTTTCAATAACCTTCGACCTTGAGGAGATGCTGTTCTGTTTATATTCTTTTTATTTCTTGGGTTCACACTTCCTTAGATAAGAAAATGGTATCATTTGGGAATTTTGGTTCTCTCTTGTGATTTGGTTTAACTTTGTGGCTGCCACTCCCAGGGTCATGCTCTGATAAATCAATGTTAGCACTAAATTAAGATTATCATTTTTTTAAGATTATTTATTTATTTATTTGACAGACAGAGATCACAAGTAGGCAGAGAGGCAGGCAGAGAGAGAGGAAGGGAAGCAGGCTCCCCACTGAGCAGAGAGCCCGATGCGGGGCTCGATCCCAGGACCCTGGGATTATGACCTGAGCTGAAGGCAGGGGCTTTAACCCACTGAGGCACCCAGGTGCCCCTAAGATTATCATCTTAAAAGGAAGGTGACGTGGTCTCTGTGCAGATCTCTAGGATATCCAGGAGAATGCCAGATGATGGTCCTCAGCTCCTCAGGTCCTGAGCACTTGTGGTTGCTCCTTTTCTGGATGCTTACAGTGCAAGGGAAGGATCATGAGCTCAGGTTCTGGGTGGTCACCTCTCTGAGCCTCAGTTTCCTCTTGTGTGAGATGGGGATTGTGGTATTTCCCTTGGTAGGGTAATCAGGAGGAGCCAGTGAGAATGAATAATACAGTGTAGTACCTGGTACATTTTAAGTCCTTGTTCCATTTCCTTCAGTCCATTTTCAAAATGGCAGCTCATTCCATGTATCTCCATAATTACAGGCAAGAGAAATCTAAGCTGACAGACCAGACAGCATCGTCTTTAAACGGCATCGTCTAACCATGGCCACTGTCCACTACAGCTATCTGGCTGACTGAGAATGTCACCCCAAGGGCAGGTATCGCTCAGCTCAGACCTTGCAGTGTGGGTGGATTGGCCTGGGTCAGGGGGTGGCAGCTGACCTGTTTTGGGGAGCCGTGGGCATTTCTTCACAGCCCTCCCTAACCCTGCCTTGGGCCCACTCCAATCCCACTGCCTCCCCTGCAGCATCCTCCTCCTGGGGATAAATTGGCTTCCTTGAAAAAGAGCACAGGTTCATGGAGTCAGACAAACCTGAGCTTGAATTCCATTTCTGCCATTGATTGGCTCAAGTCACTTCACCCACACGGGCCTCTGTTTCCTCATCCACAGGGAGGGTTAGAGAATAAGCCCTGCTTCACAGGGATGGCACGAGATGAACTAAGATGATCGTACCTTTGCAAACTGTAAAGCCCTGTGCACATTTACTGTGCAGTATTAGAATGCCATTATGAAATGGACATTTTATCCTCCCCACGTCACTTGCCTTTCTGAAGAGCAGCACAAATGCCTTGTCCACTGCAAAGTCTTCCATAGCCAGAGTGAAGCCTTCCCTGGTCCTTGCTCCCTGAAAGCCCAGACTTTCCTCTATTCGAGTTTGTGGAATGCTATAATCTGTAATAGCTAGTGGCTTATAGGTTAGTGTCCCCCATTACACTGAGAATCCTGAACTGTGTCTTTCTCTTTTCTGTCTGTCCAACATAAAACGGGGTGTACCTCAATGGATACTAGTTGAGTGAAAGCATGATTCACGTGCTAAGTACACAGTAGAGAAGCAATGCCCTGTCTCCCCAAGAATTTAGTTTCCAGCCATCTTCCCCTCTGAGTCTTTTCCTGGACTCCACTGGCCCTGGGCTTCTCCACCCCTCTTCATTTCAAGCCTGGAACTGAATGCGCAGTTCCCGTTCCCTGCCTGAAGGATTAAACGCAGTGATGAGAAATGTGTTTTCTTATTGTTTTAGGAAGCCCCATAGGGCAGGGGCGAGGGAGGGAGAAATGAAATCAGAGGCAACAATTTACCTTGTGCTAAAGGGTTCCAGGAAGCTGTGCTCTTACTGCACACCTCTCCCCCAGTGCTGACCCCATGAGCTGGGACAGCTGGCAGCCCAGGTGTGCCTGCCCTTGTGCCTGAGGGGATGGGGCTCCCTGGCCCTGGATGGAATTCTGATTCTGTTCAGGGACCTCTCATTGTAGGAGCAGGCAGGGGGCCACACTTCACCCTGCCTGCCCTCTGCCTGCCCTTGAGGCCTTTGCCTCGGTTTCTTAGGCACTGAGGTGCCACAGAGAGATGCAGTAGGAAGGAGGCAGGAGACAGTTGCCATTCCTAGGTATGTCACCTTGAGCCTGTTTGCCTCTTTGAAGTGGGGATAAGGACAGAAGTGTGTGCCTCACATGGGCTGGATGAGTCCTGTGAGCTGGCCCATGCCTCCTAAGCTCCAAGCCCTAATTTTGTCCTGTGCTGAGAAAGGTTGTCTTTGGGGCTGATTCACAATGACACATACATGGAAGAAGCCGACGCACATCAGCCAGGGTGCTCCCCTGTGGCTTATACAGAGAAATACAACTACCAGGTGCACGGAGTACCCACCTGGGCAGGGCTGATGTAACAGAGACCCAGGCCCAAATGTGGGCTCTGCCGCTAACTTACCTGCAGTGTAAATCTCTCCAGGTTGGAGCCTCAGTTTCCTCTTCTCTAAACTGGAAAGAATAACCATACCTACCTGATAAAGTTGTCTGAGGAACGAGGTAAATGCTTACCTCTGTTTGGCTTTTAGAAAACACATCACAGCACGTTAGCTGTTACTGTTATTATTAGTTGGCCTTAATTAAGGCTTTCATCCATTGCTTGGGTAGATTTTCCAAGAAAGAAGGAATAGTTCCGTCTGCTTAACCAAAACATTCCCAGGGCAAGAGCTGGGATGGGCTCTTCAAAACTTGCTTCTGGGAAAGCCATTCTTTCTGTTCCCATTGCTGACCAAGCTGCTATGCATGTTGGACAGAACACAACAGCTGGGGGCATCTGGGTGGCTCAGTCCATTGAGCAACTGACTCTTGGTTTTGACTCAGGTCGTGATCTCTCAATGGCGGGATCGAGCCTCGCATTGGGCTCCGTGCTCAGATTCTTTCTCTCTCTCCCTCTCCTCTTGCCCTACCCCACTCCCCACTTTCTGAAAATCAGTCAATCAAGTCTTAAATTTTTTTTCCAAATTGCCTTCTACCCCCATTTTGTCAGTTCACCGGCAAAATGTGACACTTCCTGTTTCTGCAAGAATGTTCTCAAACTTTAAAGTCAAAATTTTTTTTTCAGCTTTACTGAAGTACAATTGACAACTTTTTTTTTTCAATGATGGATAAAAAGCCATAGGTATTGTGCTTCTGGTTTTGTGTGTTTCCTTGTTAATGAGGCTGAGGATCTCATGTCATATGTCTGAGAACTATTTTTGTTTCTTTCTCTGTGGATTGTCTGTTCTTTACCCATTTTTTCCAAACTGGGTTTTTGTTATTTTCTCATTCATTTCTAGTTCTCTAAGAAATGAGGCCTTTCTCTGAAATACGTATTGAAATATGTTCCCTTGACTTTATCAATTGTCTTTTAATTTTGTTTACAGTTTTTTTCATGTAAAAATAAATAATTGTATGTAGTTGAATTGATCTGTCTTTTCTTTTACAGTTTCTGGGTTTTGTGTCCTACTTAGAAAGGTGTTTTTCCCACTTTCAGATTCATTTTTTAGAAGTACATTTATGGTTTCATTGTTTACGTTTAAATCCGGGATCCATCTGGAATTTATTTTGGTGCATGGAGTGAGGTAAAGATCTAACTTTAAATAATTCCCAGATGGCTAGTTTCTCAAATAAGAAGAAATGGAAGTCCTTCATATTTGAAATCAAACCCAAACAAATCAGAGGCTGTGATTTGTTTGAATTTGTTTGAATTGAGCCCAAACAAATCAGACGCTGTGATTTGTTTGAATTTGTTTGAATTGAACCCAGACAAACCAGAGGCTGTGATTTGTTTGGGTTTTGGCAGATGATAGGACCCACAATATTCCTGAGGCCATATGAGCAGTGAGAGGCCACAGTGATGGAACATGTCCATAAAGTGATCTCCCAGGGCCCAGCCAAGGGACAGGCATTTGCTACAGGAATTTTCCTGGAGGCTGGCAAAAGATAACGTAGTTAACACTTAGGGCTTACCACAGGCCAGGCAGTATTCTAGGCGTGTTTTAGGTATTTGCTCATCCAAAACTCACAGCATCAGTAGGAACTACTGTTTTTTTTTTTTTTTTTAAGATTTTATTTATTTATTTGACAGACAGAGATCACAGGTAGGCAGAGAGGCAGGCAGAGAGAGAGGAAGGGAAGCAGGCTCCCTGCTGAGCAGAGAGCCCGATGTGGGACTCGATCCCAGGACCCTGAGATCATGACCTGAGCCGAAAGCAGAGGCTTTAACCCACTGAGCCACCCAGGCGCCCAGGAACTACTGTTTTATTCCCATGTTACTGACTGAGGTTTGGAGAAATGACTTGCCCAGGCTCTCACTGCAGTGGGGTGCCCCAAACATAGGCTCTGCTGCCTTTCATAGGGTATGAGCAGTGATAGCGCCCCAGAGTCTGAGCCTGGAGCTTCCCAAAGAAAGGCGGCGGGGTGAGCAGTGGAGGCCCTGTCCTGCCGGAGCGCGTCAGAATCTCCTGGGAGCAAAGAGGAGTTAGTACATGAAAAAGCAACTTCGGGGGCACCTGGGTGGCTCAGTGGGTTAAAGCCTCTGCCTTCGGCTCAGGTCATGATCCTAGGGTCCTGGGATCGAGCCCTACATCGGGGGGGGTCTCCACTCAGCAGGGAGCCTGCTTCCTCCTCTCTCTCTCTGTCTGCCTCTCTGCCTACTTGTAATCTGTCAAATAAATAAATAAAATCTTAAAAAAAAAACAACTTCGGTGTTAGGATCTTTGGAAATGGAGCTTCTCTTTGAAAACAAAATTTTGGGGGCGCCTGGGTGGCTCAGTGGGTTGGGCCGCTGCCTTCGGCTCAGGTCATGATCTCAGGGTCCTGGGATCGAGTCCCGAGTCGGGCTCTCTGCTCAGCAGGGAGCCTGCTTCCCTCTCTCTCTCTCTCTGCCTGCCTCTCCGTCTACTTGTGATCTCTCTCTGTCAAATAAATAAATAAAATCTTTAAAAAAAAAACAAAAAAAAAACCAAAATTTTGTTTTGGGAAACAAAAAATCCTTTACATTTTTCATAGTGTAGGTCACTGACAGGGCACGAGATCTTGATGTTGCTTAAACAGAGGTGTATATTTAAAATAAATGATTATATATGTATATATACATATATATATATATATATGTGTGTGTGTGTGTTAGGGTGCCTAGGTGATGCAGTTGGTTGAACATCTGACTCTTGATTTTGGCTCGTGTCATGATCTGGGGTCATGAGATTGATCCCCTGTTTTGAGCTCTGCACTCAGCATGGAGTCTCCTTGAGACTCTCTCCCTCTGCCCTTCCCTTCCACTCGAGCTCTCTCTCTCTCTTTCAAATAAATAAATAAATAAGATCTTAAAAAAAAAAAATATATATATATATGTATTAAGAAACATTGGTCCAAACCAATTTGCAGGCAAGAAAAGGAAGGTCTAATGAGGTGTCCGAGGTGGTGGTTGGGAACCATGCCGGCTTTAGCATCAGGGACATGAGAGGTCCAGCATCGTGTCCTACTAGCTGAGTGACTTTGGGCCTCCCCTGGGGCCTTCTTCCGACATACCCTCTCCTGTAAAATGGGAAAAAGACCACCCGACTGTCAGGAGAGCCAGGAGTAAATAAAGTGGCCCAGCTTGTGCTGCATCGTTACCGTGTGTTAGAGGAAGGCCCATACAGCAGCCAGGGTCATGAGTCTGCGCTGCGTGCTCTGGCTGACATCTGGGGAGCACATGCGGCAGAGTGCACCCCGAGGGTCCTGCCGCCTGGGTCTCTTTTCTGTTTCCTGCCACTGTGCTGACCCCTTCCCAGGCTAGGGGTGAGGCTGGCGGGGGGTTCCCCCTCCTCTGCAGGGGTGGAGTTGGGGGGGCTCTCTACCAGCAAGGAGATGGTCAGTGGGGGCTGGGAAGCTGCCTGCGAGCTGCTCAGGAACTGCGGCTCCTGTTTGGAAATACAAATTGCTACAGATTTGTCATCTCTGGAGAGAAACTGCATTTGGTAATTTCAATGTTTTTCGTGCTTTGTTGCTCCCGCCTGTTTAAAGGGAGGGGAGAGTGTGCAGGGCCTTGGTGGTAGTGGGGTGGGGGGCAGTTTGCAGGCTGAAAAGCAAGCAGGAAAACCACCTGATGTGTAGGAAAAGGCTCCTCTCCCCATCCTGATGGGTGGGCCTGCATTCTGGGGCTGAGCTCTGGGGTGTGGATCATCCTCCAGCCCCGGTCCTGGCTGGGTGCTGGCCTACGTGTATCGTGGCTGTCTTTACAGAAATATCAACAGACTCAGACGAGGGGCTAGAATTCCCTTGCTGGTGGCTCTGCCTACGAGTAAGGGCTTGGGCCGAGGATATAAAATGCACCAGGCTGGAAAAGCTGCAAGCCTAGCGATTGGTCGATAAGAGTGCCTAACAGACACTGTGCCTAGTGTTACTTTAAGGCCATGCGTCTATTAACTCATGAATCCCCACAGCAACTCTGTGAGGAGGGTACTATTATGTCCCCCATTTACAGATGAGAAACCTGAGACACAAAGAGGTTCAGTCACTGGCGCAGGGTCATACAGCAAGTTGGCGGCAGGAACTCAGGTCTTTTGACTCATAGGCCTGAATTTATTGCCGAGCGTCATCTGTGAGGTCGGTCCAAGTGCTGACTCCCTAAGACCAGGTATTGGGGGGAAGAGTTGGGAAGTAACCAGGGTGTTTTAAATCAAGGAGGATTGTTGGGGTCCACTTGGTTAATTGTGGGTGCCTCCTGAAGCAGGTGAGTCTTGGGGAACAGGTAGGATGATCTGAGAGGTTGACACCTGTGTGCTGGACACCCCTGGCATATGACCCTGCATCGACAAAGGCTGGGCGGCTGGAGCAGGACGGTTACGCAGAGGGGCCTTTGGGCCGCTTAGCCATCTGGGAGGCTTCTATGAGGAAGAACGGCAAGAGATACCAGTAGGCAGAGCAGTGGCACCTGGGCCTGTTCATTCATTCTTCTATTTACCAAGCATTTCTGCAGCCTCTTCTTCATAGCAGGCCTTAGGTGCTGGGGCCATAGAAACGGGGAAGACCCAGTTCTGGCCCTGGACTTGACTGTTGTCTTTGCAAGACAGGTTGGTAATAAGCTCAGTCGTAATAAGCTCAGTGTGTTAAGGGCTTTGGTAGTTGGAGGTATTAGGGGACCCGGGAACTCAGAGGGGAGGTGCCCTGTCCAGGTAGGGAGTGGAGGGATGGTTAGGGAAGGCTTCTGAGGAGAGGTGACTTTGGGGCTCAGGTATGAGGAAAAGAGGCAGTTCTACTAGAAGAAGTCCTCATATTGGCATGGTGGGACATCCTCCCACACCTGTGAGCTTTTAAAAGATGCTAATGCCCAGGCCTTGCCCAGACCCACTGAATCAGAATGTCCCTTCTTGATTCTAATGTGCAGCCAACAGTGAGAGCGGCTGAGCTGTAGGGAGAAAGGAAGAACTGATGATGGGGAAGGGGAGAACAGTGTGAGGCAAGGGATGGCATGGAGGTGGGAGAGAGGGCCGCGTGTTCTGGGGGCCGCAGACTGGATCACAGGGGCTGTGAAGCAGAGGACAGGAGGTTGAATGCAAGAAGAACTATGAAGGCTGCCACCGGGGCCATGGTGGGCACATACCCAACAATACAGCTCCTGGCATCCTGGGTAGGGCTCTCCATGCTGCCAGCCCACCCTATACCCTGGACGATGAGGGGCAGGGGGATAGTACCTCTTTCCCCCTCGCTGCCCCTCCACGGAGCTGCCAGCCATGCTGCTAGCTGTGTGCAGAGCTTAGCTTGCAGAATGGTGCTGGTTCAGTAGTAGAGAGCCCTGGGCTCCCAGAGTCAGTTCAGGGCTTCCAGAAGGGCATGGAAGTCTCATTGGGTGGATGGCCGTTGCCTGTCAGAGACCTGGGGACTTGGAGGAACCCTGGAGGGGCCTGATGACTCACCATGGGAGCCCAGAGCCCAGGGCTACTGGGAAGGGGTGGGGAAGGTGGCTGTGCTGACTTGGTTAAACCCTGACGGCCCTGTGGTTGCTGGGCACTCTTCAGAGGCCTGTTTTTGAGCAGGCTCTGTCTCATAGTCTCCTGGCACCAGCCCTGAAATTCCAGCGTCCCAGGGTCCGCAGATCTGAGTTCCCTCCCCAGGGCTGTTACACATCTGCTCTCTGACCATGGCCAAGGGACTTCTCTCCTCTGGCCTCAGCAGCCTTATTAGTAAAATGAGGGTTGGAGTCCTAATCCGACAGGGTGTGGGGATTGAGACAGTGTGTGTAAAATGCTCAGCACACAGTCAGTACAAGCTCAGCAAATGTGCTTCTCACTTTTTCCTCTGCTCCACTCTGCCTTTCCCTAAACATTGGTCCCTGGCGTTACACAGCTCTGGGTCTTCACATCTGTGTCTTCCGAAAACTGTTCTCCGATGGCTCTGGATTCTGGCGGGATGGTTCAGAGTGGGCTCTGCCCTTTCTCCCTTCTCAGGGCAGGACTATGGGCTTCCTCCTGGGCCCTGATCCTGCCCAGCCGAGGCCGGCTGCCCTTCCCTGCACATGGAACACCTTGTCATCGAGGTCACCACAGTGCTTCCCACTGAGAAGTGGGCACAGGGGACACATCAGGGGTGGATTTCCAGGCAAGGGCAGCTTGTGCCTGGAGGGCGGGTGATGGGGAGTTATGGGAGGCACTGCTGAAGAGATTGAGGAAGGGTTCAGGATAAACGCTTGTTGCTAGGTGACCAGAGGGGCCGGTTGGGAGAGGTGAGCAGGATTGCTGTGGAAAACCCAGGTCCCTTTTTTGTTAGCTCCTAGGTGAATTCCTGCCCCTTGTCATGTCTGGTCCTCCTGCTTCCTATTCTCCCTCTTTCCCCTCTCCCCCAAGTGCCATCAAAAGAAAATTTGTACAGGGATGGGACAAAGTCCCAGGTTTTGGCTTAAGGTTTTAATTTTCTTCCTTTTCATTAACATTTCCAGTTTGTGGTGTGCGTGCTTGTTTGAGTGGGCATGTTTGTGTGTGTGGGGTGTGTATGCACATTTGTGTGCAGGCATGCTGTGTGTGCCTCTGTGTGTGTGTGGATATAAAACAATTCGTAGAGGGGTGGTCGTGGCAACTGCTCCCCCATATTGCATGCTTCTCATGTACCAGGCACTTGCTATGTCCTTTTCCCTAACTCATTTCCATCATCTCTCTGAATCCTCCCAGCCTCTGGTGAAGGAAGCAATTTTGCCACCATTTTGCAGATTAAAAAAAAAAAAAAAAAAATCCACAGAGGCTTAGAGAGTTTAAGTGGGTTTGCGTGAGGTACCTGGGAAGCGGGAGAGCCAGACTTTGAACTCAGATCTGCCTGTGCACTTTAGCACAGAGTAACGCACTATTGAGACAGGGCTCCCCAGCTCAAGGAAGCCATTCCCGGCCTCGGGAGAAAGGCGGGTACAGAGGAAGTACTCTGGCCCAGGACTTAGCAGGTATGAGGTCTGCTCTCAAGTCTGTCACTGGTGACTCATCCTCTGACCCTTATTTCTCTGGGCTACTCCTATAAGTGGCCCTCTCCCCAGCCACAGCCTGACTCCTGTAGATATGGCAGCTCAGAAGGACTGTCTTAGCCAAGGACTAGCCAGCTCTGGGGGATCCTCAGGACAGAGCCCTGAATGGAGCCAGGCAGAAGCCCACTCTCTGTGTCCTGGAGGTTCCTGGGCTCAGGCAGGCAGATGGAGAGTGAGTTGATACAAATGGTCTCAGAGCTAGAGTTTGGGGTGAGTCTAGCATGGTGTGAGGGCCCTGAGGTGCAGACAGGTAGCTAACTTGTCCACACCACACCAGGGGAACCAGTGGTGATCATCACCAATCCGCAGACACATCTTTTTGCTTCTTCCCCAGTGAGGGGTTAGGGACTCTGACCCTGAAATCCTGGGCCCTAAAACATTGGGTATGACTGTTCAGGTGGAGGAAACAGCACTGGAGGTGCTGTCAGGAAACCCCTCAGCTGGCTTGAGAATTCCCTTTAAAATGTCAGAGTTCCTTGCTATGTCCAACAGTTGGCTGATGGCATCTGGTTACCAATGATTCCGACTCAGCACAGATCTACTGTGTGCCAGGAGCTTTTTACAAATGCTGCTTTATTCAAGTGTAATGGCAACCTTGTGGTGGGTATTGTTGTCTGTGCTCTACAGATGGACTGAGACACAGAAAGGGCAAGTTACCCAAGGTGGCTGGATAAGCCACCCAGTCAAGGCCATGCCTAGAAGGACTTGCTGTTGAACGTGTTTAGAGCACTGAGGATATTGGTTGGTGTATGGCTTGGTGTTAAAACCTTCCAAAGCAATACCCCACTTAAATTCTTCCCAATACCAAAAGAGACAAGGATTATTCTTCCTCCTGACCGAAGAAGAAACTGTGGCTCAAAAGGGAAGTGGTAGAGCTGGCATTCCAACCCAAGGAGAAGCTGCTCTGTCCAGGCCCTGGCCTGGCCACAGGGGCAGCCACAGGCTAGCCCCTGCTCATGCCGGCTAGTGATGTTCCCACTGGTGTCAGCACGCGTTCCTTCCTACGGACATGTTCCAATTAGGTGAAAGAGCAGTGAGGGTATCTTAATGGAAATGGGACTTTGGGCTGTAGGAAGCAGAGACATCTATCTTAAGGAAATGCTCTGTTCTTGGGTTTGCTGCCCTTGTCCTGAAGATTTCCCCTGGGACTCCCCCACCCTGCTGGCTCCCTTCCAGTACTTGCTCTGCCTGCTTCTCTACTCCAGGCAGCCCTGAGGGTGCAGCGCTGTGCGCATTCACCCGTCTCCCCCAACCCTGGACTGAGCAGGACCAGAGAATTTGGGCCTGGGTTTCAGTTGCAGCAGGTGGGATTCTGATTGGCTCCTAGGAGGCACTTTGGGACGCTTAGGAGTTTCGGGAGGGTACACGTGGGACGGGAGTTTTTAAGTCCCAGAACAAGCAGTAGGGACAGTGAAAGGGGTGGGGTTGTGGTTGGGGGCGGGGAAATGTCCTCTGACCCTGCTCTTGGGGAGAGTTCTGCTTCAGAAGTTATGTCCCCACCGCCTTCCCCAGTCCCACATCCAGGTGCTGGGCTTAGAATCCCTTCACCTGCAGTCTCTACTCTGAGCCTGCTCCTAATATCCTTTTAAATGGATCTCTCCCAGCTTCAGGGTTTGGGGGTGAGGCTCAGGGTCCCAGCTACAATCCAGCATAGACACACCCCACCCCAGGTTTACAGAGATTTCAGGTTTTCTGAGCAAAGCAACCTCCTCCCCTGACTGCCTGTGGGGGGCAGCCTTACCCTACGCACCCTCTATAGAGCCCTGTGGAGCCCAGTTGCTCTAAGGGTTAGTCTGGGGCTCCTGGAGGAAGAGGCAGAGGAACTTGACCCCCTCCTCCCTTCCCCTGGGCTTGTGAGAGGGGAGAGGAGGGAAGATTGCACCCCGAGTCTAACCGGGGGCACAGCTGGGCATGTGGGTGGGAGTGTCTGGGGATTCTGAGGGGCAGCTCAGCCAGGTCCAAGGGAGCAATTCTCACCCATAGCCCAAAGCTCTCCTTTGCCAAGCTATGGCCCTGCCAGGCACACCCCCCCACCCCCCGCAAGGCTCTTTTGGGTGCCCTGGACAGGACAGGCAATGGGAAGAGAAGGTAGGGAACCCAGCAGCTGGCTACCTGCACAGGGAGAGATGGACCCTGTGGCAGGGGTGTGAGCATGGTGTGGCCCATTTCCAGCCTCTAGTCACCTCACTGCCCACCCCCCAGGGCGCACAGTCCCGGCACCTAGGAATGCAGGGGATGGGAGGGGATTTGGGCTCAGGAAGACAAAGCTGGGGAAGAGTGGGAGTTGAAGGGAAAGGGCAGTGGGAAGACACGGCTCAAAGCCCTATCAGCCCGGGAGACCTTGGGCTTTCTGGCCCTTAGTCACCTGGGGTAGTGTTGGGGAGGGTATGGGTGGACTGGAGGGTGAGGATACCTTTCCCCCAAGGCTGCTGGATGGCGAAGTGAGGAAAGTGCTTGGCACATGGTAGGTGCTCAACCAGGGTCAGCTCCCTCTGGCCATCTTGTCTAGAGAAGCTGACTCCCTGATCTTACTCCCCATAAACTGCAGCTCTGGAGAGGCAGCATGGTCTAGTGATTAGAGCAGAGTGTGGAGCCACACTGTCCTGCTTCACAAGCCTGCAGCAGCCACACACTAGCCAGGTGAGCCAGGTAACTTACTTAACCTCCCTGTGCCTCAGTCTTCTCATCTCTAAAATGGGGTAATAATAATTCCTACTTCGGAGGGTTGTGCTGAAACTAAAATGAGTTTTTAAAAAAGATTTATTTATTTATTTGAGAGTGAGTGCATGAGCCAGCGGGAGGGAGGGGCAGAGGGAGAGAGAGAGAGAATCTTAAGTAGACTCTGTGCAGAGCGTGGAACCCAATGTGGGACTTGATCTCACGACCCTGAGACCATGACCAGAGCTGAGACCAAGAATCCAACACTCAACTGACTGTACCACCCAGGCATCCCTAAAATGAGTCTGAATGTTTGGAAAGCACTTAGGACAGTGCCTGCTCCATATGAGTACTCTGTAAGGGTAGGTACTATTGTCACTATTGTCACAGTCCCATGTATGTGCGTGACCCTGGGCTCCCTGTAAAGCTTTCCCCTAAGTGAGCTGTGTGAATTCCCCACAGCAGCCTCTGAGACAGATCTGTTAGGACTCCCACCCATTTTATAGGTAAGCATGTGGAGGCTCAGAATATGAAGTGCTCAAGATCAGACCGTCTCCTTCACTTAAAGGTGACTCTTAAGGGGCACCTGGGTGGCTCAGTGGGCTAAAGCCTCTGCCTTTGGCTCAGGTCATGGTCCCAGTGTCCTGGGATCGAGCCCCACATCTGGCTCTGTGCTCTGCAGGGAGCCTGCTTCCACCTCTCTCTCCATCTGTCTGCCTCTCTGCCTACTTGTGATCTCTGTCTGTCAAATAAATAAATAAAATCTTAAAAAAAAAAAAAGTGACTCTTAAGTTCTTTTCAATGTGTGTGTGGCTCTGAGTACCCTGTAGCTGCCCTCGAACCTGGGACCTTTGCCAGGCCAGGCCCTGAGCCTTGGGCCAGCAAGGATATCTCTTCTTCCTCCAGGTTGCCCATCCATGCTAGCCAGTTTGCTAGGTAGCCAATTAACTGTAGGTGAAGGTATTTGTTAGCTTTGATATGACCTTATATGTTAGTATCTTTTCCCACTCATCAAAACAAAATAAAAAATAATAATAATTTAAAAAATACAAGGGAGGCAGGTTTAAGGCTCCTGGTATGGGAAAGGGTCTAGAGGCCTGGGCGGCTGGAGTGAGGAGAGAACAGGGTGAGGTGTGCCTGTGGGTCTGAGCCAGGAATTTCAGCTGCCTCCGAGGCCCTGGGCTTCCCTTTAGTTATGATTTGCAGGTGGCCGTGCGCCCAGGGTAAGGCTTTCATCTGACAGGTGAGGCTTATCTGCTAGAGCCGGAGAATTGACTGTGTAATTGACCAGGATGTTTTACCTTTGATGGTGTCCTCTTGCAGTCTGAGTCCCCGCACAAGGGACCTGGGGCAGGGGAGGATGGGTGGGTGAGGGTTAGGGGTGGCATTGTCGGTTTCAGCAGAGCCTCTGGTTCTTTGCATGAGGGACCCTCACAGATCCTAAAACCCGAACAAGGGGTCACTGTGTGGTGAAGTGGGGTATGAATGCCCAGGGGCTGGTATGGATAAGAGCCTGCACTCCAGAGTCAGACAAGTCCAATTTGAAGACTGGCTCTGCCGCTAAGTAGCAGTGTCACTCTGGTCATCTTAATTAACCCTCTGATCTTCCATTGTCCCATCTGAAAATGGGGCTAATGGTGTCCATGTGACGTAGTTATTGTGAGGAGTAAATAGGATAATGGGTGTAAAGTGCTTCGTACAGCACCCAGCACCCTTGTAAGTGCCCAGTTAATGTTAGCTTTACTCATGGTCTATGCATGTGGTGTGCCCTCTGTACCCAAGTCCTGCCCGGGTTCCGGTGGATTCGGCCCCAGGCCCTCTTGTAGTGAGATCTGCAAAGGCTTGAATCCAGCCTTCCGAGGGCTCCCCTCCCAGGCAATGGGAAAACTGTGTCACCGCCCAACCTTTCCCGAGCACCTGCTATGTGCTGGCACTGCCCTGATGTCAAGGAGCTCAGTCTTTTGGGTCTACAGTTACATCACAGGGTGATGGGGATGGCAAAAGGGGGGGTCCTGGTGGGCACTGAGCGGGGAATGATGAACACTGGGTGTGATTGGTGGGGAGCTAGCTTCCCAGAGTGGTAAAGCCATTCACATTTGCTCTGTGCATTGAAGGAAGATTTGGGGGGCAGGGTGGGTGAAGGGTTTTCCTGAAGACTAGCTAGCATTTATAAAGGCCAAGTGATAGAGTTCAGGTAGCTCCCCCACTTTGTCAAGAGCACTCAGGCTCCAACTACAGTGAAAGGACACATCCCAGGCTGGGGGATGCAGACTTGCGGTGGCTATTCAGGGAAGTCCCCTTTTCTTGGAAGAGGCAGTGGGAGGCCAGGTTTGACAAGACTGGTGACAGGATCTGGGAGCTCGGGAAGTGGCTCTTCTGACTGGGAGAAGGGGATTTATTTAAACAAAAGAGAAACAGGAGAGTGAGGTAGAGGAGGAAAGCAAGACCAGGGTCTGCTCTTTCCTCCTGTGCTGGGGCAGAGCATGAGGGTTGAGGGGGAGTACAGAGCCCCTCGCCTCTGGTTGGGGCCATGGCCCTGGAGGTGAGGCTGGGCAAGGTGCTTAAGAGACACTCCCCACATGTGGTAGAGGGGCACCTGCCAACCTGAGCCCAGGAGCCTGTTCTCAGGGGAGCAAAGGACCTGCTTGTCAAGCTTGGAGGGCCTTTTAATTAGTTTTACAAGAGGCCTCCATCTCTGTGTGTCTCTCTTCACCAAGATTCCCCAGGGAAGGAACAGGGTGGAGGGGAGAAGGGTACAGCATTCAGACAATTTCTCCAAACCCTCGTGCCCCCAGCATTTGCCTGCCTGATTTTTCCTCTTGCCTTTTGTCTCCCTTAGAACAGAGACCACCCCCACACACCAGCACCAGAGCTGGGGAAGGGAGAAGAGTTAGGGGTGGGACCTCTGCCTATCAGAATTAAGTGCTGGGTATTTGTGTAGAGGGGATGCTGGGTGGTAGGAAGCAGGAGGACAGGTTGCCGTATACTTCCTAGCTTTGCCACTGACTAGCTTGGTGGACCTGGCCATGTCCCTCCTGAGCCTCACTGTTGGAATTTACGGATAGTGCAATAATGCTCATTGCCTGGGTCACTGTCAGAAGTCATGTTGGGGATGAAATAAGACCTGGCAGGGTCCAGTCCTCAGCTTTGCCACCAACTGGCCATATGATGTCCAGGGGAAGTGTGAGGGGAAGGGTCAGCCTTGCAGAGGTCTGTTAGCAGGTGGATGGGAAGGGCCATCAGCCTTTGGGGTATATTCCTCAGCTTTCAAATCTGCAAAGTGGGGTTAATAATGTATTTACTTCATAGGTGTGTGAAGATTAAATGAATTCTATGTAATAGTGTTTGGCTATAGGGCTTAATAAATATTAGCCATTATTACTGATTTTATTATTGCTCTTAGTTAGCGGCTGAGGCAAGCTCTCCAGCCCAAGGATTGGGTCACAGGTCTCAGAATGGAATGGAACTTGGCCTTAAGGTGGGAGGCCAGAGAAAACATTCATTAGAACCCCGGTCCAGGTCAAAGTTGGAAGCGTTAGGTCGTGCGAAGGCGTGGATAGGTTGTCCTGTCTGGGATGTGTGTGTCCAGTGTTGGTGTGTAGCTCCCTGTAACACCCTCCCACCCCTTCAGAGTTTTCTCAGTGTATTTTCTGCTCACCTTGAGTGCCACCTGGGAGGGCAGCGTTAAAGCTCCCAGGCCAGGAACACCTTCCTCCCAGGGTGCTTCCACACTGGGCTCCCAGGACAACTCAGAGAGGAGCAGGCCTGGCTCTGCAGGAGAGGTGATGTCGGAGGAGGGGTCTTTCATCCCACCTAGAGCTTCAGTGACTTTTTCTCACAGGAGGGGCTGAGAGTCAGGATGGAAGAGGGAGACAGCCAACTCTGGGGTGGCCCAGCTTCTGATGTCGCTGGCAAGTGACATCACTTCTGATGTGATGACCCTTCTTACCCTCAGTATCCCTGCATTCGCCAGTTCATGGGAGAGGAAGACTTTGCTGGTGGGGAGGAGGGCACTCAAAGCCTTAACTCTGTCCACAATTGGGGTAACATATTTAGAGTTGTGTCTGCGGGGCCAGTGGAAGGGGCAGTGAAAGCCGGGGTGCTGGGGAACAGCGGGGTCTAAGAGGGAGAATTCATCACAGGGGGCTGAAGAGGTCTGGTCTTGATGTCTGGCTGCTGTGCATGCCTGAGGCCTGGAGGGGCGGTGGTTCTGGGAACAGGCTGGTCATCAAGTCCGTTTGAACCCATTGACAGTGCTAGTCTGAGTGTCCCCAGAGAGAAAAAAAAACCTGTGTATATGCCAACTGGAAGAGTCATTTCATTTACTTTTTAACCTCTTGGGGCCCAAACAACACTGCAGTGGGCCCCTTCCTGCCAACACCCGAACATAACACAGGTTGCGGGAATGTTCTTCCCACCCCGCAGGAGAATGCTGAATTCTTAGCACCATGCTTGCTACAAAGTAGGTGCTCAAACATACTTGGTTAAAGTAATGATAAGATTAAAAAAAACAACCCACCTCATTTACTGAAGGGTTTTGTTGCAGCTAATTTGCAGAGCAATCAAGAGTGTGGAAACCCAGGCCTAGTCATGAGTGAGATGCCCCTGGGGGCTCCCAGATATGGGAGGGAGTTGGCAAAGGATTGAAATCCCTGAGTTGGCAGGTAGGTGCTTGGAGCTAGCAATGTTTTGTGTTGTTCGTGCCATTCATGCCCACAGGCTGGTGAGGAAGGGTCCATCTCGATATTCTCCGAATGAGGGAGAAAAGTAGTTTGTCCATGGGAGAGGTGGGATCTAAGTGAGGGAAATGGAAGTCATTTGGCAATGTGGGAACAGGCATTACACATTTATGACTCACACATTATTTTTTCCTTTCTCTACCCTGCTCGTCTTACTGATGCACTCACGATTTCCGAACTTGTTCATGTAGCTCTTGACATCCGGGGGTGTGGGCCCTCCGCGAAGAAGGATCAGCGGGTCTGCCAGCGTCGTGACCATGGGAGCTTGTCTCTGAGGGAGACTTGACTGGCCAGAGAGCCTGGAAAAGGGTTATGATATTTCCCTTCTCATCTTCTGGAGCCCAGCGAGCTGATGGTCGTCTCCCTCTCCCTCCTCAGCAGTATAAGATTAAAGGCTGTAAATTATTCATTCCCAGTTGAGTGGAGCACATTTCAAAGTCAGGGCTTCCGGGCATCTTGTCACAGAGTTGCTGAGGGCAAAGGCCCACATTTTTGGGCCCATCATCTCTGTCAAGTAAAAGTCTGGGGGGGCCAGCCCTGCCTGCACCCTGGCCTTTGCACCTGATTTCTTTCCCTGGTTTTTCCCTGTTCAGATTTCCTGGCCCACCCCTTTACCCCGCAAGGAAGTTCAGTTGTCAGTGTGACCACTTACTGGGCCTGTAGCTGTGGCTTGTGCGCTCCACGGTTACCGTTGCCCAGGGCCCTCAGGCTGTCCCTTCTAGTGGGAGCAGGGAGCCTGCGTGTTTGAGAGGAGGGCTTCAGGTGTGCTAGGCATTGAACAAGCAACAGGACTGACAAACACTTCAGGAAATAAGAGCGTCACGAGCAGGATTCCAAGCACTTGTTGCATGCACTCTGAGCGTCAGCCATTTTCCTGAGCACTGAGCGTGCAATGTCTCTGTTGAGCCCCACCACAATCCTAGGAGATAGGGACTGTTTCTCTTCTGATTTTGCAGACGAGGAAACTGAAGCTCAGAGAGATCAAATGACTTTCCCAAAGCCACACAGTTGAGGGAGAGCCAAGTTGGGATTTCATAGCCAAGCAGTCTGATGCCAGAGTCTGCACAAGGCGCTGCTCTGTTAGTTTCTTTGTCCTTACAACGACCTCAGGGAGAGATGGGGAAACTAAAATCTTGAGAAGACAGGTGATGCATTCCGGGTCATACAGCTTATGAGAGGGCAGGGCCAAGGTTTGAATCCAAGGGATTCCAATTTAGAATCTGCTCTCCCCAAGACCAGTGGACAAGCTGACATTCTAGACACCCTGATGAAGGGAGGAAAGGAAGGGGCACTTGCAGATCCGGGGAGCCTCAGCCTGTAGGTGTGGGTGTGGGTGGGGGCCACAGGGAGCCCTGGCAGATGGGTCCAGGCTCTTTGGAATTTCCTGAGAGCGAATCTCAGTAGATGTGTTTGTGATATGGATTCAACCTCACACCACCACTATTTAAAGATTCAGAACTGACAGAGGAAAAACACAGATGCCTCCTATCTGAGCCATTGCTTATCATTGAGAGTTTATCACCAAGAAGCAGAATAATCATAATACACAGACCCCACATGTGGCTGACTAGCTTGGTAGTGTGTTTTATTTGATTACAATGTGAACGTTTATCATGACTTAGGGCACAGCTCTGTGGCTGCCTTGCTCACAACTGAGAAATAGAAGTAGATGCACCCGGAGGGCCAAGGAGCATCAGATACTGAGGCTGGTGCTTTAAGAACAGTTAGTTGATGGAGACCATTGTGTAGCCTTCCAGTGTGCAAAGCCATCCACATGTCCTCTTCATGGGCCATCATAGCAGCCTGGAGCTTTCTTCCCAGGGAGGCACTGGCAGAGTTTTGGGCCATTCACAGAGGGTAGGGAGGAAGGGGATAGGGTGAAGGCAGAGTCTGGTTTGTGTGAAAACTATGAATGTGGGGTGTGGAGGGTGTGTTTTATTTTTTAGACGAATTAAAAAAACAACAGCAATCTTGTCTTGTGCCTGAACCCAAATAATACTAATGTTATCTAAGGTTTTGTTGTGTGGCATGTTTTTTTTGTTTTTGTTTTTGTGAGCACTTACTATCTGCTGGGCACTATGCCAGGTGTTTACAGTGCAGCCTTATCAAGTAGGGAAAATCATTAAGTTCATTTTACAGATGAGGTAAGTGCCTCTGGAAGGGGCAAAGGGAGCTGCCCCAGGAGTAGTTAATAAGGGAAAGAACCAGGCAGGCTGATTCTGGAGCCTGTACACCTTTCTTGCTTGGCTGTTCTGTTGGACAGCATCTCTTGGCAATCCAGGCTTCCCCTCCAAAAGCCTGGTGGGCAGTGGGAATGAAGGGTCTTCCAGCAGGAGGGAGCTACTGTGGTGGCCTCAACTTTCCCAGTTAGCCTCTCTGGGAGCCTCCTGGAGTGACCAAATGATGCGTTCTCTTGAAGGAGAGGGTCTGGCTTGTCCCACACTATGTGTCACTCTATGTCTCTAAGGCACACTTTCCTCATCGCTAATGTGTGTGTTTTTTTTTTTTTAAGATTCTATTTATTCATTTGATGGACAGAGATCACAAATAGGCAGAGAGGCAGGCAGAGAGAGAGACGGGGAAGCAGGCTCCCCGCTGAGCGGCAAGCCCGATGTGGGGCTCGATCCCAGGACCCTGGGATCATGACCAGAGCCAAAGGCAGAGGCTTTAACTCACTGAGCCACCCAGGCGCCCCACCACTAATGTTTTAATGATCTATCTCAGAGGCGGTCTGAGACCTGTGGCCCAGGCCTGGAGTCTTTGCGCATGTCATTCTCTTGTTGGAAATGCCCTCCTCGCCCCTCTTCCCCTGATTGGGTTTTTTCAAACTTTCAGCTGTCAGCTTCAATGTCATTTTCCCAGAGAGACACTCCCTTCTTCCTCCCCTGATGGACTGGCCTTAGCCCCTACCTCTGTCAGTGCTGGGGGCTTTCCCTGGCTCCTCTACTTCATCCCAAACCTTTCTAAGAGACCCAGCCCTACCTGTGCATAAATTATTCAGGTAGAGGCTGAGAGCTCATTATGGGGACAAATATTCCAGCAAAAGCCATCTGGCTAGAACAGAAAGAGAGAGTGGGGTAGAATTTAGTGTCAGGAAGTGATTTCCCATGGTAATTAAATGCCCACACCAGTGTGTGTGTGTGTGTGTGTGTGTGTCTGTGTGTGTGTGTGTGTGTGTGTGTGTGTCTGTGTTTGTGTTGGGGGATGTATTTTATCACCATTCCCTCCCAGGGTCTAATCTAGCCTGTGTCACACAAGACTCCTGTGTCTAAACAGAGCACCATCCCTCCCCTGACTTGAGGGATTGATGTTTTCAATTAAAAAAAAAATAAGAGGAAGAATCAGGGCCTCTGTGAGGTTCCCTGAGAAATGATGGGAGCAGTGGGGTCAAGGGGAGCTGATTATGTAGATGTATTTAAGCTCTCAGCAGGGAATGAATGGTTTCCATAAACCTGCTGGGGGCCAAGACCCCCACTGTGTATGCTGGCTCAGATGCAGCTGGGAGTGTTTTCTCAAGTTAACAGAGGAAGGGGATGAGCAGGTGCCGGGTGAGGGGCTGCCTGTCAGGTGGGGGACCTGGTGGGGTGTGGAGAACGGTGGGAAGAGCCCTTTCTCTTCTGGAGCATACACTCAGCCCCCGCCCCCATAGGGGTGTGCCTCTAGGTGACACTTCACTAGACAAATTCTAACTTGGTCTGTGCTACAGACATGCTATGTAGCCCTGCTCTGGTCCTCTTGTCTTTCTGCACTAGGTTTTCCGTGTGTAAAATCAGGTAAATTTCTAGAATTAGAAGGTGGTGATGGTTATACAACAATATGAGTATATTTATCTATACACTTAGATGTGGTTAAAAGGGTAAATTTTGTTATGTATCTTTGAGACACACACACACACATCACACACACACACACACCTCTGAAGGAAAAATTAGGCGTATCTGAAGTTTCCTTCCAGCCTTAATGCTGTAGATTGATGACCCTGGATTCAAAGAAATGCCAAGAGCTTTATCGTTATTTGAGAAAAAGCTACGTGACCTCTGCTAAGTTTGTTTCCCCCTCTGATTCTACCTCGTTTGGTGGTGGCCCAGTAGTTTCTCCAGACCTGGCCACTTGCTCCCCCCTCACTGTTTTCTGTAAGTCTTCTGCTGTATGCCTGAAGTTTTTCCCCTCCCGAGAGGCTAGGCCACACCACACTGCTTTGGTACTTCCACCGTCATTCTTCTTGGCCTCTGTAGCTTCTTCTAGGGACCAAGGGGGACCTCTGCTTGGCTGTTCGTTGAGCCATTGAAAATTTCATGGATAATTCAGGAACACAAATCAAACAGGAGGCTGGAAGCTCTGGATTTATGAAGAAAAATGAGTCAAACTTGGCAATTTATGAGCAGTTCAGAAGAACAGCATGGTGGGGGTAAGGGAAGACTGGAGGACTGGCTTAAAGGGCTGGAGGGCATAGTTAGGGGAGGCAGAGATGGGAGTAGGGCTGGAAGGAGTGTAGCAGGCCTGGGCCTAAGCACCCAGACCACTAGCTCTGTGGGAAGTTGTCTGTGTCCTGGCAAAATGGGGCAAGTGGAGTCCAATGAGGGGGCAGGGATGCCTCAGGCTTCAAGGGGGAGTGGCCAGCCCCCAAATCTGAACTTGGTCTTCCTGTGGCCTAGGCTTTGCTTGGGTACCAAGG
Source organism: Lutra lutra (assembly GCF_902655055.1). NCBI lineage: Eukaryota > Metazoa > Chordata > Mammalia > Carnivora > Mustelidae > Lutra > Lutra lutra. Next base: position 38,282,129 of record NC_062293.1, read on the forward strand.
AGAAGGGAGGTGAAGGGAGGGGGCATATTCTCCATCTTTGGGGAAGTACTAGGCCAGAATTAAGAGGCTTGCTTGGTTTGAGAGAGGAAGACAGACCCCCAGTTGTCCAAGTGGTTTCTTTGAGGCTTTTCTAGTATCTCGGGGAGTAGGGAAGGGATCCCTCAGTCTGAGGGTGGTGGTAGACTCCATGTAAATCCAACTTCAGGAACCCAGAGGGACATCCCAAAGGCTATCCCCAAGGTCAAGGCCTGAGAAATTTATGGGTCCCAGTAGAAGTGGGGCAGGAATCTGACTGGCTTTGCTGTCATGGCTTATCAGTAGCACCTGGTTCCTGCCACCTCACCAGCATGGTTCCTTCTGGATAGTCCCATCTTCTATCCAGGTCCCCTTGCTTGGGGTGAACTCCAAGAAGGGCATTTGCAGATAAATAGCCAAATAGAAAGGGCTATATCTGAGGATCAGGAAGGGGGAGACCAGGATGAGACCCAGTAGACAATGCTTGACAGGATGACACAGGAGAAGGCACATCTTCTTCTTCTGGAAATTCCTTCTGGAACACATCTTCTTCTGGAAATTCCTTTCCATCACCCCTTTTATAACTCATAAAGCTGTAGTAGGGATGAAATAAAATTATGAATGAATGTGTGCTTGGTATCCTCTAAGGTATTGTGTCAAGGTGGTGGATTCACTTAATTTTCCGTGGAATCTACCACAGTCACTTCTTCCCTTCCTTTTCTTCTTCAGGTTTCCAATGTCTGAAATGAAGAGATTAGACCAAGTCAACTCTCAGTCCCCTTCTGACCTGAACAACAGCTGATCCTTTGACTGTTTTGGTATTTCAGTTCCTGATCAACCTGTTCCTAGTTGAGAGTGTGGCTTTCAGGGTCCAGGGCTTTCAGTAGGCAGGACTTAGTTCAGATAGCCATTTAACAAGATGATATCTAGGTAGGGAGCTTTGCTGGTTTCTCTTAATCTCTTGTAGGGCACTACTGAAGGTGTGGCTGGATGTGTGCATTTGGATGACTTAGATGGGTGGGGCTATCCCTTAGAATGTATCAGAGACATTTCCCCAGAACTCCAGTACTTTAACGTAAAACATTCCCACTTCAAGAATGGAAGGAGGTGGCGTGTAAAGAGTTTAAACTCACGAGGTAGGGGCAGAGATGCCCAGAGATGCCCTGGGAATCATTATTTAGAGTCAGTGCATAATTATTGAGCTCATACTACATTCCAAAGGCTGTTCCAGGCATTTTCATGTTCTTATTAATTTTGGTTCCAAGATAACCATGAGAAGAAGGTGCTGTTACTCTATTTTGGCAAGTGAGGAAACTGAGATTGAGAGAGGTAAAGGAACTGTTCAAGGTCACACAGCCAGGAATAGTACAGCTGGGACACAAACCAGGCCTATCTGACCTCAGAGTTGGAACTTCTCCAACAAAGTGATGTCTTATTCCAGGCCCACTTTTGTGTCTGGTAAAGCCCCAGAGTCATCTTACCATTGGTCTTCATTGATTTCTTTTTGAAGATGGTCACATTTTCCTGTTTCTTCATATGTCTAGTAATTTTGGATTGTATCCTGGACATTGTTAATGAACTACTAGACTCTAGATTCTATTATATTCCTCTAAAAAACTATCAATTTTTTTTTGTTTTTAATTTGACTGAACTCAAACTTGAAACTCTGTTTCCCATATGATTGGCAGCAGCTGAAATCTGAGTTCAGTTCATTTAATTTTAGCTGGGGTTTTTGTCTGTCCTGTTCATGTATGTTGAAGGATCAGCCAGAGATTTGGGCAGAGATTATACAAAGAAATTGGGGCTTAATCTCTGCAGCTCTTTCCTTTCTGAGGTTTCTGCCATCACTTTCCAGCTGCTGTGTTCACCCACATTTTCTGTTTCTTCGAGCCACTATGATTTCAGATTTCCTATAAATTTAGCTATCCTGTTTGACACCAGCTAGGGTCTGTTTTCAGGGAAGATGCTTTAAAAACAAAATACACACTTGTCATCTTCCAAGTATCAATTCCTTTGCAATTTCTGCCTGTTTGTTGTTTTAACAGTGCCTCTGGGTAGTTTTGAAATATTTTATACAGAGTTTGTAGTTGTTACCTGTGGGAGGACAAGCCTGATAGAAGCTACTTGACAGTCATTGGATGGCTTGTTCTGCTTTTGAGCATGTAGTTCCTTCTATGGCTCTTACCATATGGTCCTGTTCATTTGTTCATCCTTTCTTCCTTTCCTTCCTGTCCTTCTCTTTCTTCCCTCCCTTCCCTTCCCTTCCCTCCCTCCTTCCCTCCCTCCCTACCTTTCTTTCTTTCTTTCTTTCTTTCTTTCTTTCTTTCTTTCTTTCTTATTTTATTTATATGTTTTAGAGAGAGAGAGAGAGAGAGAAAGTAGGGGAGGGGTAGAGGGAGAGAATGTTCAAGCAAACTCCCAACTAAGTCTAGTGTCTGACGTGGGGCTGGATCCCACAACACATGAGATCATGACCTGAGTTGAAATCAAGACTTAGATGCTCAAACTCAAGTGCTCTGCAGGTGGGTCTGTTCTTTTTTTTTTTTTTAAATTTTATTTTTTATAAACATATAATATATTTTTATCCCCAGGGGTACAGGTCTGTGAATCACCAGGTTTACACACTTCACAGCACTCACCATAGCACATACCCTCCCCAGTGTCCATAATCCCACCCCCCTCTCAACCCCCCTCCCCCCATCAACCCTTAGTTTGTTTTGTGAGATTAAGAGTCACTTATGGTTTGTCTCCCTCCCAATTCCATCTTGTTTCATTTACTCTTCTCCTACCCCCTTAACCCCCCATGTTGCATCTCCTCTCCCTCATATCAGGGAGATCATATGATAGTTGTCTTTCTCCGATTGACTTATTTCGCTAAGCATGATACCCTCTAGTTCCATCCACGTCGTCGCAAATGGCAAGATTTCATTTCTTTTGATGGCTGCATAGTATTCCATTGTGTATATATACCACATCTTCTTTATCCATTCGTCTGTTGATGGACATCTAGTTCTTTCCATAGTTTGGCTATTGTAGACATTGCTGCTATAAACATTCGGGTGCACGTGCCCCTTCGGATCACTACGTTTGTATCTTTAGGGTAAATACCCAGCAGTGCAATTGCTGGGTCATAGGGTAGTTCTATTTTCAACATTTTGAGGAACCTCCATGCTGTTTTCCAGAGTGGTTGCACCAGTTTGCATTCCCGAGGTGGGTCTGTTCTTAAAGGTATATCAGGCCTATCAGAGTCTCTAGGATTCTAGTCTTCAAGTCATAATAGCAGGTACTTATACCAAGACAATGATGTGTTGTAACTGGCTCTTGGAAATGTCATGCAACTGTGTCCAGGACAACCTCAGGCTTTGCCTCATGTGTATCTTGCCTTCAATATCACCTTCCTTGGGAAAGAGTGCTTCTAGACTGCAAGGGGGCATCTACCCTCAGACCATTGTTCCAGGTACCATGATGTCAGGAGTTGGAGCAGCAAGCTTTGTCCCTCTCTCAAGTACATTTTTGGCAAAGTCTCCAGTGGAAGGGTAAGAGGGGTCAGGAGGGGGAAGGAGGCAGATTCCCCAACTTGCCAATGTCATCCGAGTGTATGTCTGCTTAAACTTTGCCTTAGGGAGTTTGTCAGATGGCCGCCACCTGTTTAAGTTCCCCCAGACACCTTCTGGAGCTGCAGGTGTGTGTCAAGGGCTGGAGGAAATTGGCTCTTCCCCAAAGGTCCTCTTCTCTTTCGTTGGCGATAACAAAAAAGCCAGAGCATGATGGAAAAATCCATGTGCTTTAAAAAATATTCCTGCTTTGTAGAAGGGTTGTTTTTCTCCCCCCTTTCTTCTTCTTCAAAAAAAATCTCTTGTGTGTCAGAAAGATGAAGCCAGAAGAGAAATGTCCCTTTGATGGCTGAGAATTATTGTTTTAAAGGCTTTATTTAAGCCGCTCTTAACAAAACTCAAACATCTGGCTTGTGGCGCTTGTGTGCCAACTTTCAGCTTGAATGGAATGCACGAAGATGGCAGGCTCCCAGGTTGGAAGGAAGGAAGGCAAAGCCTGCTGTGGTCTGCTTGGCTGCTGTGATTGCTGTGACCACTGTCTGCGTTGTGCCTCCTCAATGGGGCAGAGGCGGAGGAAGAAAATCACTTTCTTGAGCATGTTTTTATGCTACAGACATTTTGCTAAGTTGGATGTATCTGTGCCTATCTCTCAAGACTTATGATGCACAGAGAATCAGGACTTGGACTTCAGAGAAGCTGGGCTGGGGGGAAAGGAAAGGAGGGTTGTGTTTATCCAACACATATTCTGTGCCAGGCATTTTCTTATCCATTATTGGGTTCAGTTCTTACAACAACACCAAAAGGTAGGTGTTTCTGTCCTTTCATTCCAGGTAAGAAAGCTGGTTAGAACTTGCCCAGGCTTACCTGGTTAGCAAATGGCAGAGTCAGGAGTCAGTCTCAAGGCTGGTGTGTCTCAAGTCTGGCTTGCTTTCTTTATCTCTGACTGCTTCTCACATGAGCCCTGAAGCCTGGCTTCTCCAAGCCACGTGCTGTCTTCCTCCTTCTAAAATGGAAGGGGCTATTCTTTGACTTGGGGCATGGGGAAGAAGGAGAGAGGGGATGGACTCTCACTGCAAGTGACTTCCTTGATGATTCCGTAGAGTCAGAAATAGATTCTGTACCCTAAATTTGTGTGGGGGAGGTTTGTGAGGGCGTGCCCTCAGGAAGCATACACTGTTTCAGGCTGGACTGCCCACCGAGAGTTGTGTAATGTTGAGCAAGTTACTTGACTTCTTTGAGTCCTAGACTTCTCAGGTGGGGATAAAACTACCCATGGGAAGGAGCTAACTAGAAATGCATATAGGAGCCCATGGCTCTGGGTCTGGCACCAAGTGTTGGTCTCTCTTCTTCTCTCAAGCTGTGAGAGGTCCGGATTCTGACTCCGGAGCCAGCTGCTGAGATGCAGAGAGCTCTAGGAAAGCAAGGGAGACTGGACTGGGAGGCAGATGCCTTGAGGGGCTTCAGCTTTATTAATTGACTGGTCAGAGATGGCTAGTGTCCAACCTGGTGAGGAGGGCTGGGTGAGAGAGCGGGAGGCTCAATGTGGGGCTGCTCACATGTCTCCTACCTGGTGGGCCCCAGAACCTGGAGGCCTTCCTGATGGAAAGCTCCCCTGGAAGCCATCATGTCCAGCTTTCACATTTTACAGGCAGGGAGAGTGAGGCCGGAAAAGGAAGAGGCCTTGGGGCCAATGCTCTGTAGCAGGTGGGAGGCAGAGCTGGTGCTTTGCCTCAGCTCTGAAGGCAGAGCTGGGTGCAGAAGGCAAATATAGGGTGGCACAGCCTGAGGACACCAGGGCTGTCGCCCCCTAGCTACTGCACGGGTCCTAGGGCCCAGTGGCAGGAGTGGGGGTGGGGGTGGGGCTGGCAAAGAAGCTGGAGTAGCTCCCATGCCTGCTGATGCACTTCTGATCTGGCTGTGAGCATCTGTTTGCCTGCTCTCCGATCACTGTGTGGGCGGAACCTGCCCATTAGTATTTCACACTCAGGGTCTTAGCACAGCCAAGCAATTAGGATGCCCAAGATCTGAATCTCTTGCTGTTGCCTCTAAATGTACTCAGGAAAGCTTTCTCTTGTTTTCTTGAGACTCAGTGTTTCCAGCTGTAAGATGGAGGCAAGTGACCTGCCTTGGAGGATAGGAGCGCAGGAGAAATCCCTAAATGATGCATTAGACACCCTAGAAGTTAAAACAGATAAATGTAGGGCATCACTGTCATGAATTGGTTATTTGGTCTTTTTCTTCTCTCCTCCTCCCTCTCCTCCCCTCCCCTTCCCTTCCTTTCTTTCTTCTTTATTCCTTTTCTGACACACATTGAACATCTGAGAGGCCTTGTGTAGTGGCAAAAGCCAGGACTGGGAGGTGGGACTGTGTAATAGAATTTTGCAGGAAAGGATGAATATGTTTGGAGAATTTCTTGAGACTTCCAGGAACCCAGGGAGACATAGGAAAGAGTGGAAGGAAAGTATATAAAAGATAAAATGGCCTTCAGATCCCCAGGAGAGGGTGGATGAGGGGAGTTCAGGGGAACACTGGGTCTTCACTGTGCTGAGGGGACAGTGGATACAGTGGATACAGAATTCTGTATCCTTTCCCATCAAAACAAGACACCTAGGGGTCCTTTTGCCCAGGCTTACCCTAAGGAGCTCAGGTAACAATGGCTGCTCTAGGTCCTGCTGTCTGGGATCTTTTCTGGAGGTTGCAGGGTCTATGCTGTGAGCCTGGGGGAAGGAACCTGGCAGGAGGCATTTTTGTGGTCTAGATCCCAAGGCAGCCAGTCCTGGTGTGGCTTCCTATGGGTTTCTCCAGCACTAGTCCACTCTGTCCTTTGCATTCTGTTCCCACTGGTGGGTTGTTTGGGGAACTATCTTTCCGTGAGCACCGAGATGACTCAAAGACAAGGACTTTGTCATATTCACCACATGTAGCCTACCTATGGCTGACCAAACTCAAGGCTGAGGCTGTGTAGAAGAGTTGATTAGATCTGAGTTAGAATTCAAGTTCTGCTAGTTTCAAGCTATGTGACTATCATAGGTCAGGCTCCCCTAGAAATAGATTCTGTAACCTAAATTTGTGTGTGAGAGGTTTGTGTGGGGGGGTGAGAGCTCAGGAAGCATACCTATAATGGAGTGAGAGAAGCAGGATGGGGCAGAGCAAGAAGTTGAATCAGATCAAGAAGTTGCAACAGAAGCCTCAGCCAATCCCTGGGGGAGTCTTAGGGCCAGAATGGCTCTTGGGTATTGTCCTAGACTGAGGGAAGGGAGCCAGAACTTTCTACCCACACTGACCAGTCACTGGGTGTAGGCTTCCCAGGGAAGGGCATACACTTTGGCAAGGCAAATTTTAGCTGAGGGCAATGCCTGAAGCAGAACTCAGTAGTCAACAGCCCTGCTGCTGGGGAGGTGAGCACCTCAGCCCTGAGGGGGCAGCTGGGAAGCACACCACATCACCCATTACAGCGACCTTGGGTGAGCCATTTAGCCTAACTGAGCCTCAGTCTCCACAATTGTGAGATGGAGGTAACTGATTTACTCATTCAGAAGTTCTTTTAGGTGTTGGGAAATACTCAGCAAACAAGACAGACAAAGCTCACCCCACCACCCCCCTGGAAGCTTACATTCTAGCTGGGAAGAGAAATGACTAGAGTCAGAGAGTACTAAGTTCCAACCAGAAACCCAAGACAGTAAGGAGATAGGGACTTCTAACCTGGCCAGTTATCTATTTTATATAAGAAGGGCAGAGCAGAAACCTGAAGGAAGTGAAGGAAGGCACCATGAGACCACCTCGGTCAAGATTTCTCAACTTTGTCACTACTGAGATTTCAGATGGGATAATTCTTTGTTGTGGAGACTCTCCTGGGCATTGTTGGTATCCCTGACCTCTACCCACTAGGTGCCAGCAGCACCCTCTCTCCAGTTGTAACAACCCCAAATGTCTCCACTTAGTGTCAGATGTCCCCTGGTTGAGAATTACATGTCCAGAGGAAGAAAATTCCAGGCCAAGGGAATAGCAAGAACAAGGGCTGAGAGGTGAATGCATTCTTGTTATACCTACAGAACACTGAGGAGGCCAGTGTGGCTGCAGTGATGTGAGCAGAGGGGAGAAAGGAAGCAGAGGGGAATGGAGAGATGGCAGATCATGTAGGATCTTATAGGTTGTCAGGATTTTGGCTTTGACTCCAGGTGAGAAGGAAGCCCTTGGAGGGTTTTGTGGAAAAAAAGAAAAAATGATATGATCTGGCTTATATTTAAAAGGGATTCCAGGGGCGCCTGGGTGGCTCAGTGGGTTAAAGTGTCTGCCTTCAGCTCAGGTCATGATCTCAGGGTCCTGGGATCGAGCCTTGCATCGGGCTCTCTGCTCAGCGGGGAGCCTGCTTCCTCCTCTCTCTCTACCTGCCTCTCTGCCTGCTTGTGATCTCTCTCTGTCAAATAAATTAAAAAAAAAAAAAAAGGGATTCCTCTGGCTTCTTCACAATAGTGATGGAAGATTAAAGACAAGGTTTCTGACACACAACAGGGCCTGTCATCCTCACCAAACAAAGTAGTGTGCCCTTTGTTTGCATTTAAAGTCATTGTGCAACTTGGCTACCATCCCATCCCAGGCATATTATAGTTGCTTTTTTGTGACTCAGGCCTTGATGAACACCCAAGAATGTTAAGGGCTAGAAGGGGCTTTCAGGAGAGTGGAACCCAAACCACTTATTTGAGGGAAAAAAAACCAAAAAACTAAGCCTAGGGATATGAAGCAACCTGGATAAATCCACCCCCTGCATCAGTGGCAATGCTAGGGTTAATATCTATAGAGTTGCTCTTTGGGAAAGAAAGTCTTTGATGGTGACCTAATTTGTGCTGCCTTATGTGAGTGCTTTTTTTTTAATTAAAAAGATAAAATTCAAAGACAAGAAGAATGTGCTCAAGGCTGGATGGGCTTTTGCACAAATAAAGGATTTGTCGGGAAAATTAGTTGTAAAATAATAATAATCAAAAGATGGGTTTGGACCCTGTCTTCCTAGCAGGAAGCCAGATTGCCAGATCAGCACCTGACATCTCCTTTCTGAAGCTATGGAGCTACCATTTTGTTTAAGCAGAATGGGCAGAAGGAATGGTTGCTGCGAGACCCACTTGTGGCCGCCTTTGTGTTCTTGGGCTTGGATAATATTTCTTTAACGGGCAAGTCACATTCTTAGATGGGATATGGAAGCGGAGGTAATCCTGAGTTTGACCCCATTGACTGATGTTCATTGTGGTGTAGACAGAGCCTGAACATAGGGCCCAGAGCGCTGGACTTTATTAGGTCACCACTGTCTGGTTTTATCACTTTGGTGAAGTTATGAAATGTTCTGGTGCCTCCATCTGCTCCTCTGTAGACCAGAGACTTTAGTTTCTCCCTCTTTTCAAGGTGATCTAGAGAGAAAAACACTTTATCTCTTAGTTTCTCTGCTTAGTGCTTCGCATCAAATGGGTACGTGATACACATTTGTTGAAAGAATGAATATTTACAGGGAAAAATGAGGTGATATATGGGAAATATTACAGTGAAGCATGAAGGACTTTCTAAGACTCTCTCTCTCTCTCTCTTTTTTAAGGATTTTATTTATTTGTTGACAGACAGAGATCACAAGTAATCAGAGAGGCAGGCAGAGAGAGAGGAAGGGAAGCAGGCTCCCTGCTGAGCAGAGAGCCCGATGCAGGGCTCGATCCCAGGACCCTGGGATCATGACCTGAGTTGAAGGCAGAGGCTTTAACCCACTGAGCCACCCAGGCACCCCTCTAAGACTCTCTTAATACTATTGGGTGAGGTCCTGGCCTCTGGCAAGTTGATGGGTCCTAGATTGAGAAGTTCCTTTTATCCATCTACCTGCCACAGGCCACCCTGTAGAGTGTACACACATTCCAGGTGGAAGAATTTCTCTTCTGTGCTTTGTGGCCCTTTGAAGCAGACTTGCTGAGCAGTATCAGTACATGGGATAGGGTAGCCCTATTTTATTGCCAGGGCCTGATGCCTTGGCCATTCCTGACTCCCATGGGCAGGGTTAGGATTTAGCATTCTCTCAGGGCTTAGAGACCTGCCCAAGTTCAGGCAGGACTGTGGGAGACACAGTGATTTCTTTAGGCCCTCAAAGGAAGCTTTGGAGTTTCTTCAGAGTGACTTGGCTCTGCCAGTTACTATTATGTGTTCATGGGTAAGTTTTTAGCAATCTGCCTCATTTTTTTTCATATGTAAAATGGAGTTATTATGGGCAACAACAACACAACAGATACATTGGACTTGGACTTCATCAAAATGAAAAACCTTTGTGTTTCGGAGGATTCTATCAAGAGAATGAAGACAGCCCACAGAACGGAAGAAAATACTTTCAAATCATGTATCTGATAAAGGACTCGTATTTCAAATACATAAGGAACTCTCACAACTCAATAAAAAGACAAGTAAACCAATTAAAAATGGGCAAAGGATCTGAATAGACACTTCTCCAAAGAAGATGTATAGATGGCCAGTAAGTACATGAAAAGATGCTCCACATCATTAGCTGTAAGGGAAGTGCAAACCAAGCCCACAATGAGATAGCGTTTCACAATAGCAGGATGACTATAAAAAGAGAAAAAGACAGATACTAACAAGTGTTGGGGACGTGGAGAAATTGGAGCCCTCATACACTGGAGAACGTAAACTGTCGCAGTCACTTTGGAAAGCAGTCTGGGAGTTCCTTACAAAGTTCAGTGTGACTTACCATAGGATTCTGCAGTTCTACTCCTATGTGTATACACAAGAGAAATGAAAACATATGTCCACATAAAAACTCGTACACCAATGTTTATAGCAGCATTATTCATAATAGCCAGAAGGTTAGAAACACACCAAATGGCCGTCAACTGATGAATGGATAAACAAAATGTGGTCTATCCATGCAATGAAATATTTTTCAGCTGTAAAAAGGAATGAGGTATTGATACATGGTGCAACATGGGTGAATCTTGAAAACATGATGCTAAGTGAAAGAAACCAGTCACTGAGGACCACATGCTGTGTGATTCTACTTATATGAAATGTCCAGAAGTGGTGGATGTATGGAGACAAACAGCAGATAAGTAATAGTCTAGGACTGGGGGGATGGAGGGGTTGGGGGAGTGATAACTGAAAGGTATGGGTTTTTTGGCAGGAGGTGATGAAAACATTCCATGATTGTGCAGCCATCCTCTGAGAATGTACTAGAAACCACTGATTTGTGAACTCTAATGGGTGAATCATGGAGTATGTGAATTATATCTCAACAAAGCTGTTACCAGAGAAAAATGGGGATATTAGTAGGTCTACCTCTCAGTTTTGTTGGGAGAGTCAGTGAGCTAAAGCACAGTGTCTGGTATATAATTATCTCCCAGAATATGCTAATTGTTTTATTATTAACATTATCACTGGGCTGTTGGAGATTATAGGAGATAAGGGACAAACTAGCATAGTTTCTGACACATAATTGGTGATTGCAGTGTTAGTGCCAGTCCTGTGCTTCTTTTTATAGGCAGATTTAGGAGATGTAGGGAGACTCCCACTGAATCCAGGACTCTGGTCAGCTCACCCCTAGGAGGGGATCTTTATGGCTCCAGCTGGGAGATCTACCATGAGAAGCAGCCAGAGGAAAGTATGGTTTGGGCCCCATAACAGGGTTTATTAAAACCATGACATTTACGTTTCTTTTTAAGAGTCTCATGCTCTACCGACTGAGCTAGCGGGGCACATTACGTTTCTCTTTAGAAATTCAGAGGGACAGACATTAGCCCAGTCTCTCAGCCTATCTCTGTCTCATCTCCTCTTGTCCCCCTTACTCATCAGCAGCTTCTCCTCTTTGTTCTGGGATTGCTCAGTAAGGAGCTGAATTATTGTTTTTATTAATGGGGCCCCCTGAGCATTTTCAATTTGAATCCTTCCCTGTAGCCTAAGTCTCTCTCCCCAATTTCTCTTTGTAGTGCAGATTAGCTACAAGGAAGGATATTTTACATTATTTTGCTTCCAGGAGGGATGGGGAAGATGCGGCTGAGCTGGGGTTTGTGGTGGGAGGCTTTGGTGCAAAGGTGTTAGTTTTAGTGGTTTTATTTATTTATTTAAAAAAATTTTTTTAAATTTGACAGACAGAAATCACAAGTAGGCAGAGAGGCAGGCAGAGAGAGAGGGGGTGGGGAAGCGGGCTCCCCGCTGAGCAGAGAGCCTGATGCGGGACTCGATCCCAGGACTCTGAGACCATGACCCTAGCTGAAGGCAGAGGCTTTAACCCACTGAGCCACCCAGGCACCCAGTTTTAGTGGTTTTATTCTCTCCCCCTACCTGTGGTCCAGGCCAGAGCCCTGTAGTTCACCCTCTTTCACCTCTAGTCTTTCTCTCTTCTATCCCATTCATCAGTTCGAAATGGTAGGTGTGGGTGTGGTGGGAGGGAGTTATGGGACTGAGGCACATGGTTTCCTATATTTCCCTGTAATAAGGCATAGTACAGAGAGGGGTTTCAGGGTCTGGCTTCGCATAGGTTGTGTGTGTGTGTGTGTGTGTGTGAGAGAGAGAGAGAGAGAATGAGATTTAGTGTATTAGATGCTATGGTGTGCTGTACTGCTCAGATGCCCCCTTCAGGGCTGAATCATTCATTTCCCTAGCAGATGGCTCTCAGTTGAGTTCTCTGGAATTGCTTCAGCCAAAAAAATGGTTGACTCACCCAAGGTCTTACCCCCTCCCAGGGATGGTCTGCATCCAATGACTGCTCACTGTGGGGAGGGGCAGGTATAAGGGATCAGCCCCTTCCTCAGAGCAGGACAGCTTTGAAGGGCCATGTCAGCTCTATAACTCTCTGTGGGATCTGCTGAGGCCTAAGCTATGACTACATCACAATTCTGTTTCTCCCTCCACCCAGTCTTGCCTCCTTCACTTCTGACAAAGAGAAAAGCAGCCTCTGACATTCAGGAGCTGGCCCTGCACTCATACCTAGGCCTTGGTATTGCCCTGTTAGACAGAAACCTTCTCACAGAACACTGAATGAGACAAAACACAAAACAAGACCGCACTGTAATCTCGTCTAAGGACAAAAACATGATCACTGTCCAACAAAAATACCAAACATCCCCCTGTCCTGACTAATGTGCATGATGCTGCTTCTTTACCAACTATAACTTTAGCTTCACTGTGTTCTTCCTTCCTTCTAGATAAGATTTATTAAGATACCCAATCATAGAATTACCCTTGCTTGCTAATAACAGCCAATTCAGAGCAAAGTCTTACTTCCTTGAACCATCTCCCAAATCACCTAATGTGAACCCAAATCCTATAAGAAATCCTTTTTAACACCTTCTTACTGAGATGCCCTACAGGTCCCCATGATATCTGGTCTTCCTTGTTGTAGCAAGCAATAAACCCCACTTGTGCACCTGCAGAGGTGTTCCTTGAAGTCCTTGGCTGGAGGGAATTGACACTCCCCCATGGACATTCATCCCAAGGAAACTCTCAATAAACTTTCTGAACATGAATCTCTTTCTTAAAGTCTGCTTAAGTTGGCTTAAGAAATTAGTGCCAGGAGTGGTTCAAGGAGGAAACCTTTGAAATGATCTTGGAACTAAAAGGCAGAAAAAGCTGAATATCAAGCCTAGTCTGCTACTCCAAGATCATAACTATGACTGGGAAGGAGTGGGACTGCCAGGTTTGTGATTGGAGCATCTGGGTCCATGCACTTGAATATCATGAATCTTCAGATCCTTTCGGTCTCTTTGGGCCTACAAAAATGGCTTGCTCTTTCCTGTTTAGGGTGAGGAATCTCGCCTGCTCTGCTCTTACAGAAGTTGATGCAGAGTCCTGTCTTGGACAATATGCACTGCTTTCTGGATCTACCTTCACTTCTCCTCTGGCTATCAGACCAATAACCAGAGTTAACATATAGCCTGGCTAGGGGAGGTGCTGGGCTTGCTGTAAGAGGAAAGGGACTATCTACCCTAGTTGTTGCAGACCCAGATGACACTTTGAGCAAGGGTGAGTATGTATAGGACTGGATCCCTTAGAGTGCAAGGGGGATAGGAGGCACTCAGTTCCCCAGGGGAATGAGTATAGCTCTCAGCTCTTAGCTGAGATAGCTCTCAGCTGAGTAATTCTCCAGAAGTTTCCCTCAGTTGAAGAGAGCTGCTTAGCCTTTCCTGGCATAGGCTATATTCAACAACTAGACAATAGGATGGGGAGGTTAAAATTTATGCCCCCTCTCCTCAAGCTGGCATGATTCTGAAGAACTATTTCAACTCCAGAGGTATCTTTGGGATCAGCTGGTGTCTTTATGGCAACTGTATTACAGATCCCTCTGCCCATTTCTACTTCCTTCACCCTCTCCTCAGGGTGGATCCAGGGGCATTCCCAGTAAGTTCCCTGCATGTGAATTGCTGTTTCAGAGTTCACTTCCTCAGGGAATCTGACCTTAGACACTGAGAAAGAGAATGAGAAGAAAGAAGACACAGAAAGCAGGAATGGTGAAAGGAAAGAGATAGAACCTCTGAAGCTATGCATCCCTCTCTGGAACTTCAACCAAGGCCAGATGTTCCAGCTTTTTGCTTCTGTGCAGAAAGCCCTGCAAGGAGTGGCAGTGATCCCCAAGTGACATAAAAGGGCAACTCTCCATTAACAAGTAGAAGGAAAGCTGAGCTGTGGAATAAGGACAATGGGAAAGCAAAATAGAACTCTAGGAAATAAAAAGACTATTGCTGAAATAAAATTCAATACAAGGATTGAAAGGTAAAGTTGAGATTTCTCAGAAAGTAAACAAAAAAGGAAAAAGGCAAGAACAGTGAGAGAGAAAAAAGAGACCCACAGAAAGAATCCAGAACGTCTAACATCATTAAGAGTTCCAGAATAGAGAAAAGGGAGGGATAAAGATTATCAAGAAACAATGCAAGAAAACTTTCTAAAGCTGGCAAACTTGAATCTACATATTGAAAAGGCCTACATATTGAAAATATTAGGCCCATTGGGTTTCCTTATGAAAAAGAAATAAACCTTCATCCTGACCTCATACCATATACAAAAATTGTGAAAAGTAAGACAATAACATATCTAGGAGAAAAAAAAAGTGAGAAGAATAGCTATATGTCTTTGTGATGGGCAAATATTTCTTTTTTTTTTTAAAGATTTTATTTTTTTATTTGACAGACAGAGATCACAAGTAGGCAGAGAGGCAGGCAGAGAGAGAGGAGGAAGCAGGCTTCCTGTTGAGCAGAGAGTCCGATGTGGGGCTTGATCCCAGGACCCTGGGATCATGACCTGAGCCGAAGGCAGAGGCTTTAACCCACTGAGCCACCCAGGAGGCCCTGGGCAAAGATTTCTGAAATAAAACACAGAACCACTAAGTACGGAAGAAAATATTGCTAAATTTAGGGCCTATTAAAAGTAAGAACTCCTTATATGGAACCACAAGAGATGCTGGCCATAGAAACCCTGAATAAGAAAAGCAAAACTGGAGGCATCAAGATTCCAGACTTCCAGGTATATTACAAAGTTGTAGCCATCAAGACAGTATGGTACTGGCACAAAAACAAACACATCGATCAATGGAATAGAATAGAAAACCCAGAAATGGACCCACAACCATATGGTCAACTAATCTTTGACAAAGCAGGAAAGAACATCCAATGGAAAAAAGTCTCTTCAACAAATGATGTTGGGAAAACTGGGTGGCAAAATGCAGAAAAATGAAACTGAGCCACTTTCTTACACCATACACAAAAACAAATTAAAAATGGATGAAAGACCCAAATGTGAGACAGGAAACCATCAACATCCTAGAGGACAACACAGGCAACCTCTTTGATCTCAGTCATAGAAACTTTTTACTAGATACATCTCCAGAGGTAAGGGAAACAAAAACAAAAATGAACAAAAAGCAAAAAGCTTCTGCACATTGAAGGAAACAATCAGCAAAACTAAAAGATAGCCTGTGGAATGGGAGAAGATATTTGCAAATGACATATCTGATAAAGGGTTAATATCCAAAATTTATAAAGACCTTATCAAACTCCACAACCAAAAAATGAAATCTAGTTAAGAAATGGGCAGAAGACATGAAAAGATATTTCTCTAAAGAAGACATCCAGATGGCCAACAGACACATGAAGAGATCCTCAACATCACTCATCATCAGGGAAGTACAAATCAAAACCACAATGAGATACCATCTCACACCTGTCAGAATGGCTAAAATTAACAACACAAGAAACAACAGATGCCAAGGGTGAGGAGAAAGGAGAACGCTCTTGCACTGTTGGGGTGAATGCAAACTGAGGCAGCCACTCTGGAAAACAGCATGGAAGTTCCTCAAAAATTTAAAAATAGAACTACCGTATGATCCAGCAATTGCACTACTCGGTATTTACCCAAAGGATACAAAAATACAGACTTGAAGGGGTACAGGCACCCTGATGTTTCTAGCAGCATTATCAACAATAGCCAAACTATGGAAGAGCCCAAATGTGAATAAAGATGACTGATGAATGGATGAGGGATATGTGATACATGCACACAATGGAATATTACCCAGCCATCAAAAAGAATGAAATCTTGCCATTTGCAATGATGGGGATGGAGCTAGAGGGTATTATGGTAAGGGAAATAAGTCAGTCAGAGAAAGACAAATACCATATGATTTCACTCATATGTGGAATTTAAGAAACAAAACAGATGACCATATGGAATGGGAAGAAAACAGAGAGAAAGGGAACCAAACCATAAGAGACTCTTAATGATAGTTGATGGAGGGAGTTGGGCAGGGGATGGGCTAAATGGGTGATGGGTATGAAGGAGAGCACTTGTGATGAGCACTGGGTATTGTATGTAAGTAATGAACTGCTGACTTCTACTCCTAAAACCAATATTGCACTCTATGTTAACTAATTAGAATTTAAATAAAAAATTGAAAGAAAAAAAGATAAAATTAAGAACTCCTCTTCAGTAGAGACAATATTGAGAGTGAAAAGCCCAAGACCTGAATTACTTGTAATACATACACCCAACAAAGGCTGAGTATAGAATATATACAGAAATCCTACAAGGATAGGAAGAGAAATTTGCTTTTAAGAATGAGCAAAAGATCTACAAAATAAGTCACTAAAAGAAGTACAAAAATGGCCAATAAACATATGCAAAAGTACCTAATACTGTTAGTCATTAGGAAAATGTTAACTAAAACCACAATAAAATATTGCTCCATCCCTACAATGGTGAAAATAAAAGTTCTGAGAGTAGGGTGAGAACATAGAGCAAGGGGGACTCTCGGGCATTGCCACTGGTAGTCTAAATTTTCACACCACATTGGAAGACTGTTTGGCAGCATCTACAAGAGAGCTCAATGTGTGCCTACCCTGTGATCCAATAATTCTTCCACTAAATGTAGCCTGTAAGGACACGAATACTTATTTCCACTGGAAGACATATGCAAGAATATCACAGAAGTGGCTCAAAACTAGGGACAGTTCCAAATGCCCTCACCATTTGTATAAATAATTGTTTGTGTATGCTGGCAATGGAATATTATGCAGCAATGAAAAAGAACCAGCATTCTGTACATGGGATAAAATATGGGTGAATGTTAGAGACATAACATTAAGAAAAAGAAGCCAGACACAGAAGGGTATTCACTGTGAAAGTCCATTTATATAAAACTCAGGAAAGGCAAAACTAGTCTATGGTGTTAGGAGAGAATAGTGGCTACTCTTGCAAAGCTACTAACCAGGAGGAGGCACAGAGGACCTTGTTGGGTACTGGAAATGTTTGTATCTTGATATGTGTTTGTGTGGTTTGCAATACATAAGATAGAAAATTACATGTGAGTTACATCTTAAAATAAGAAAGGGCCCATCGGGTGCTCAACACAATAAATGGAAAGAGTTCATATCAATTTTCACACTATTTTGAGTCAGGACAGCAAGAGAAGAGAATATTCTGAAGATCTCCAAGAGGGAAATCAGGTCACTTACAAAGGAGTAAGAATCAGATGGGCATTAGATTCTCATCAGCAATATCAGATATCTTCAAAATTCTGAAAGAAATTATTGTCAGCCTCTGATTTCTATATCAGGCCACCCACCATTCAAGTTGCAAGAACCCAGGAAATTTATGTTGTATAAATGCTTTTTAAAGAAGCAACATGAGGATGTGTTACAATATTGGAGGAGTAAACCACAAAAGGGGGAAAACTGGGAAGGCAAGAAGCTGTAGATAGAACCAGAAGAGCAGGGATGAATCCCAGGGAAGTGCTAGAGAGCACCCAATCTGGACTGAAGCAAGAGATCCAGCGGCCGGGAGTGGTGGTCCCTGATGAAAAGGGGAACTGGGTAGAACACGCTTTATAAAGACTCTTAAATAAAAGAATTGGGAATATGAGAAAGACAACCACGACAAAAGAATAAAGAAAGACAACTGGAAACTTACAAGTGTGCATGTGCGTGTGTGCCTGTGTGTGCATGCACACAGTTGCACACACACACAGCTGTACCTGGAAGAAACCATAATCCTAGTACACCACTCGGCTCTGCAAGGAGTAGTCTTTAGTGAGGCACAAATCTGTAAATGCTTTTCAGTGATCTTTAACTCAGAATCAGTCTGAAAGACCTATATGTTACAGGATAAATATAAATGTTAGCAACTTTACCAACATAAAAGTAAAAGTATGGGCGGCAGAAGTTAGGAGGTGGAATGGGAGAAGTGAGGTGAAAGCAAGGATGGGAATATTAATATTCCATTTACAAAACACAGATTCTCTTTTTGCCAAGTGCCACTCTAGAGGATGGAAGATGCCAGGGGTAACTAATGATGAACGAAAAAGAGAGATATGGCAGGAAGGGGGATGGCAGGGGTGTGAGGGAGATAAATCCTCATCTATTACAGTAGCAAGTCAATAGATTGTGTCTAAAATTGATGAATCAAGAAATATAAGCAGAAGCATATTATGTGGAAAAATGGAGGTAAATATAGGTAGAGATGTTTTAAAAAGGCACGGCTGCCTAGGGGGAACAGAGCTGGGAGTAGGAAGTAGTTTAACATGATACTGTATTTAAATTTGTGCATATATTATTTCATGTAAAAACAGGTTTTTTGTTTTTGTTTTTGTTTTTGAAAGAAGACAGGCGCAGGTCAAAACGAGGACAGTTTTTTTCCCCCAAGGACAATCAAAGGCATCAAGGAGCTCCCGGGCAGCCCCCACCTGGAACAGGATTTGAAGTCATGGCTTTGACATCTGGGGGCTGAACTCAGTCACTTTTTATAGGAGCAGGGATTTGGGGACTTTGAAGTGTCACTAATTTTCATGCCAATGCTTCTCTGTGATAAACTTCAGCCCTCCCCTTCTTCCCCCTCCAAAATACAATTTTCAATAAATAGCAAGCTCATAAATAACATGGGGCACTGCGGATCCTAATGAAACAGTGACAAATGTTGTATCTTCATGGGATCAGGAGAAATAACAAAGGGGAGCGTGGGGAGGGGCCTGGAGTTCCCAGAGCTCCTGAGATTTTATTAAAAATCCTTTTAACTTTCATGTGGCCCATTAAAGCGATTCTCCTGAAAAATAATTAAACATCATTCAGAGTCGTTGCTGCTTTATTAGGAGGATGCAGTGCCCAAGCTTCGGCAGGTGAGGGGTGTATTTTGAGTCTGTCCAAGACATGGGGGAAGTGGGGTGGTCTGGGTCCTCACCCTGGCTCCCCTGCTGGATAGCTGTATGGCTTGGGGGACCGTTGCCACTTGGGCCTCAGACTCCTCATCTATAAAATGAGGGAGCTGGATTAGATCTCGGTTCCTCATCTGTGTTTTGGGGGATGGGCAGATTTCTCTCCCTCCACAAAATCCTCAGCCCCACACACAATTTTATAAATAATTTCATGGCCCCCTCATGACCATCTGTCCTCCTCTAAAATCATTTCAGCTTGAGTACTCCAGGATTCTATTCTTTTCCATGGCTTACAGCTTATAGCAGCTGGCTGCAGTCTTAATCGTAGTTACTTTAGTTGTTTTTTTTTTTTTAAAGATTTTATTTATTTGACAGAGAGAGAGAGATCACAAGTAGGCAGAGAGGCAAGCAAAGAGGGAGGGGGAAGCAGGCTCCCTGCTGAGCAGAGAGCCCGATGCGGGACTCAATCCCAGGACCCTGAGATCATGACCTGAGCCAAAGGCAGAGGCTTTAACCCACTGAGCCACCCAGGTGCCCCTACTTTAGTTGTTTTAACAGGATGAAGCAGAACTCTTCATGAAAGTCCTTCCCTCTCCCCAGACAAGCACTGGCTTGTGGTATGCACAGGCTCCCCGGACTTGCAAACTTAGGAACATCCTGTGTGATCAGCCAGATGGCCCCTGCTGGACCCACTGGTTCCATTTAGATCTCCCTGGGGGAGACCACTTCCTTGGGACTCCAGATCCCTGCTTCTGAGAGAGGAGGTCCTAGTCTTCAGGGTTCCTGGGCCAACATCTGCAGGGCCCCCTGTGCTCCTATGCCCCAAACTCTTCCGGTTACACTGCCTCTGGACTCCAGCTAAACCACTGATTTCCTTTTCTCCCTCCAGACCAGGAAGGCCACGTTCCTGGTCCTCCATCCTGCACTGCGTCCCTGGGTGTGCCTGGTGGCTCGTTAGCCCAAAAAGTCTCTCCCGGAGTTCAAGCCTACTGATAGAAGACTAATAACCCCCATCAGTTGAGTACTCTCTATGTGTTTGAGGCCAAGCACAGGATACCCTGTCCGTGGTTATAGAGGAGGAAACCTACACTCAGTAAGGTGAAGGAGTGTGGGCAAGGACCCACAGCTAGCAATGGCTATGGCAGGCCGACTTAGAAGACAGCCCCCAGTGATCTCTGCTTCCTATTGTTCATGACCTTATGTAATCATCTCCCCTTCGGTGTGGGCTGCACGGAGTGACTTGATTCTAACCGAGAGGATATGGCAAAGGTGATAGGCTGTCACTTTCATGATTAGGTTACCAAAGCATGTGACTTTCTTCTTGCTCTCAGACTCTCCTTCTTGCCCTGTTGGCTTGCATGCTTTGAGGAAGCGAGCTGCCAAGGGTGGGCAGGAGCAAGTTTCTGAGGCTCTCGCCGCAGTAGGCAACAAGAAATGGAGTCCTACCAGTAGCCAGGTGGGTGAGCTTGGAAACATTCTTTCCTAAGCCAACCATCAGCTGAGGCTGCGGACCATGGGCTGACTCCTAAGTTGCAGCCTTGTGAGAGACCGTGGCTTGCAGAGGGCCCAGCTAAGCTGTAGCCAAATTCCTGCCCCATAGAAATAGTGAGATAGTAAATGTCTGTTGTTTTAAGCTGCTAAGTTTTGAGATCATTGTTGTGTTGGTTATGGATAACCAGGATAATGGCCGAGCTGGGGTTTGAAGCCAGGTCTCTTTGGTGCTAACATTCTGGGTTGGCCCTGTTGCTGCTGCCTCTTTCCATCCTTGCCTCTTAGCCCCACCGTGGAGGAGCCCTTGGAAGTTGGCAGGCCCTCTAGCATCTTGGCTTCCAGCTCCAGTGCTCACCTATGCAATGGCAGATTGAGGTGGAGGGGGGCGGCAATTACATAGTTCAGCCTGAAGGCTCACGGGATGCCTAGTAAGGGAGCACTGGACCAGGAGCCAGGAGACAACTTCTCATCTGAGCTTTATCCTAACGAGCCCTGTGACCCGAGACAGGCTGTCCACTCTTAGGGCCTCTGTCTCTCTGTGTGTCAAGGAGGTAGTTGGTTGAGAACATTGTTAAAGTTCATTTTACCTGGGTCTTCTGAGTAGGGATGAATCATCTAGCTGTAGGAGGCTCTGCCGGGCAGCCCCAGGGCCAGGGTGAGTGACACCTCACCTGCAGAAGCTTGAGGGTTGGACAGAGGCTGTGGGCAGCTGCCCTGTTTGATTCTGGGAAGGGGGCAGTTATGACTGGAATCCCTCATAGGGGTCCTGCGTTGGCCCCTGAAATTCCTACTTAACCATCATTTTCTGGGGAACTTTCAGTGACCTTTGGGTGGGGAGAGCCCTCTGGAGTGGAAGCTTTGTTCCCAGAGCAAAGGGCAAGGGCGGTGGGACTGCACGTATGTGCGTGCATGTGTGTGTGTGTGTGTGTGTGTATGTGTGTGTGTGTGTGTGTGTGTGTGTTGAAAGGGGTGCTACTCATGGACTTCAACAGGGGGCATTTATTATGTACAGGGGAATGTGATAAATGGGGGCCCATCCTCCTGTCTTCTTTCAGTTCCCTGCCCCAGGGTTGATTTATGCTGCTCCATTTGTGGTCTTGGGAGGCTAACACAAAAGTTATTCAACTTCTCTCTTTCTCTTTCTCTTGCCCTTTCCTGTGTCTAGGCGAGGCAGGGGTGAGAGGAGTTCTTTAGCATCTCCAATATAATTATAATTATAAATTATAAGTGTGGATGCTCATACGGGCTTCTTTGCTGTCTTTGAGCTGCATGGAGTCTCTGGGGTTCAGAGGGATTTGCTTTAATGCTCGAAGGAGGCAGAAAAACAGAAGGCTTAAGGGTTCAGGGTTGGAGGCAGACCACTGTGTCCGAATCCTTGCTCTAGCACTTCCTAGCTGTGTGACCTCAGGCAAGTTACTTAATCTCTCTGAAGCTGGGTTTCCTCATTCTGTAGGATGTTGTCCCATAGAGTTGTTGTAAGTACTAAATGCGACAAGGTGAGAGGCTCGGCATAGTGCCAGCATATAGTAAGCAGTCAATAAATGCTCGTGTTGGTGAGCGTCTACAGTCCTGAGATGGGACTGGCCCGCTGTCTGCTGACCTTCAACTCTGCTTCTTCCAGTAAGCCTGGAAAGCCTGAAGTGTTACCTGCTGCCTCTCAGTTGAGTGCTGTTGTCCTGAAGGTGGCTCTTTGGCTTGAATTGGACCTTGTTTTTCTGCCGCTTGTTCAATGTGTCCTTCAGTCTTTTCCTGGAGGCAGCAGAGGCGGGAGGAGGGGGTCGGGGAGAGAGAAGAGAGCGTGGTGCTGGGAGCCAGAGCAGGAGGCCTGACTTCTAAAGCCCACCTCTGTGTTCCTATTTATAATTCCCCAGGGGTTTTTTCTTTTCTCGCCTCCTTCTTTCCCCATCTGTACATTGGCATTTATCAACATGTGTTAGGCTTTGTTCTCGCATGACAGAAAAGAAAAACAAAGACTCAGAGACGAAGTGGATTGTGCAGGGTCTTATGGCTAGAGAGAGGTAGAGTTGAAATCAGTCCCTGATACTTGGACCCTGATCTAGAACCTTGACCATTTTTCCAGAGCTTCAGGCTCTGAGTGACCCTGGGTGCATCTCCCTCTCTAACCCTCATTTCTCTTGCCTGGAAATGAGGTATGGGGCCCAGATCATCCCTGACAGCCCTTCCCGCCTGGGTTTCCTGACCCCAGGTGGAGCCCAGGTCAGTCTGATTCTTACATGGGAGGAGCAAACTTCTCCAACTTTCTCTGGCTTGGTTGCTGATGGAAAGTTTCTGCCTCAGCTTCACTGTGCCTTTTGGAGGCTTGGGCCCTGGAAGCTGAGTGTCATACTTAATTATTCAGAAACCCATATATCCTCTGTAAGCAAGAAATCCACTCCGACAGGCGAGAAATGCCAAAAATTGTTTATTGCTCTTTGCTTCAAATCTGGAGTAGGAAGCAGGGTTTGGGAGGTGTCTCCAGCTGCCGAAGACAAATCTCTGTTCTCTGTCGGGTTCTCATGCTTCTATCTTATCCAGCTTTTTTTTGTTTTTTTAAACATTTAAATTTTTTATTTTTTTCAGCATAACAATATTCATTATTTTTGCACCACACCCAGTGCTCCATGCAATCCGTGCCCTCTACAATACCCACCACCTGGTGCCCCCAACCTCCCACCCCCCACCCCTTCAAAATTCTCAGATCGTTTTTCAGAGTCCATAGTCTCTCATGGTTCACCTCCCCTTCCAATTTCCCTCAACTCCCTTCTCCTCTCCATCTCCCCTCGTCCTCCATGCTATTTGTTATGCTCCACAAATAAGTGAAACCATATGATAATTGACTCTCTCTGCTTGACTCATTTCACTCAGCATAATCTCTTCCAGTCCCGTCCATGTTGCTACAAAACTTGGGTATTCATCCTTTCTTTTTTCTTTTTCTTTTTTTTTTTTTTTTTTTTTACAGCTTTATAAACATATATTTTTATCCCCAGGGGTACAGGTCTGCGTATCGCCAGGTTTACACACTTCACAACACTCACCATAGCACATACCCTCCCCAATATCCATAACCCCACCCCCTCTCCCAACCCCTTCCCCCCATCAACCCTCAGTTTGTTTTGTGAGATTAAGAGTCACTTATGGTTTGTCTCCCTCCCAATCCCATCTTGTTTCATTTACTCTTCTCCTACCCCCTCGACCCCCCATGTTGCATCTCCTCTCCCTCATATCAGGGAGATCATATGATAGTTGTCTTTCTCCGATTGACTTATTTCGCTAAGCATGATACCCTCTAGTTCCATCCACGTCGTCGCAAATGGCAAGATTTCATTTCTTTTGATGGCTGCATAGTATTCCATTGTGTATATATACCACATCTTCTTTATCTATTCGTCTGTTGATGGACATCTAGGTTCTTTCCATAGTTTGGCTATTGTAGACATTGCTGCTATAAACATTCGGGTGCACGTGCCCCTTCGGATCACTATGTTTGTATCTTTAGGGTAAATACCCAGCAGTGCAATTGCAGGGTCATAGGGTAGTTCTATTTTCAACATTTTGAGGAACCTCCATGCTGTTTTCCAGAGTGGTTGCACCAGCTTGCATTCCCACCAACAGTGTAGGAGGGTTCCCCTTTCTCCGCATCCTCGCCAGCATCTGTCATTTCCTGACTTGTTCATTTTAGCCATTCTGACTGGTGTGAGGTGATATCTCATGGTGGTTTTGATTTGTATTTCCCTGATGCCGAGTGATATGGAGCACTTTTTCATGTGTCTGTTGGCCATCTGGATGTCTTCTTTGCAGAAATGTCTGTTCATGTCCTCTGCCCATTTCTTGATTGGATTATTTGTTCTTTGGGTGTTGAGTTTGCTAAGTTCTTTATAGATTTTGGACACTAGCCCTTTATCTGATATGTCATTTGCAAATATCTTCTCCCATTCTGTCAGTTGTCTTTTGGTTTTGTTCACTGTTTCCTTTGCTGTGCAAAAGCTTTTGATCTTGATAAAATCCCAAAAGTTCATTTTTGCCCTTGCTTCCCTTGCCTTTGGTGATGTTCCTAGGAAGATGTTGCTGCGGCTGACGTCAAAGAGGTTGCTGCCTGTGTTCTCCTCGAGGATTTTGATGGATTCCTTTCTTACATTGAGATCCTTCATCCATTTTGAGTCTATTTTCGTGTGTGGTGTAAGGAAATGATCCAATTTCATTTTTCTGCATGTGGCTGTCCAATTTTCCCAACACCATTTATTGAAGAGGCTGTCTTTTTTCCATTGGACATTCTTTCCTGCTTTGTCGAAGATGAGTTGACCATAGAGTTGAGGGTCCATTTCTGGGCTCTCTATTCTGTTCCATTGATCTATGTGTCTGTCTTTGTGCCAGTACCATGCTGTCTTGAGGATGACAGCTTTGTAATAGAGCTTGAAGTCCGGAATTGTGATGCCACCAACTTTGGCTTTCTTTTTCAATATTCCTTTGGCTATTCGAGGTCTTTTCTGGTTCCATATAAATTTTAGGATTATTTGTTCCATTTCTTTGAAAAAAATGGATGGTACTTTGATAGGAATTGCATTAAATGTGTAGATTGCTTTAGGTAGCATAGACATTTTCACAATATTTATTCTTCCAATCCAGGAGCATGGAACATTTTTCCATTTCTTTGTGTCTTCCTCAATTTCTTTCATGAGTACTTTATAGTTTTCTGAGTATAGATTCTTAGTCTCTTTGGTTAGGTTTATTCCTAGGTATCTTATAGTTTTGGGTGCAATTGTAAATGGGATGGACTCTTTAATTTCTCTTTCTTCTGTCTTGTTGTTGGTGTAGAGAAATGCAACTGATTTCTGTGCATTGATTTTATATCCTGACACTTTACTGAATTCCTGTACAAGTTCTAGCACTTTTGGAGTGGAGTCTTTTGGGTTTTCCACATATAGTATCATATCATCTGCAAAGAGTGATAGTTTGACTTCTTCTTTGCCGATTTGGATGCCTTTAATTTCCTTTTGTTGTCTGATTGCTGAGGCTAGGACTTCTAGTACTATGTTGAATAGCAGTGGTGATAACGGACATCCCTGCCGTGTTCCTGACCTTAGCGGAAAAGCTTTCAGTTTTTCTCCATTGAGAATGATATTTGCAGTGGGTTTTTCATAGATGGCTTTGATAATATTGAGGTATGTGCCGTCTATCCCTACACTTTGAAGAGTTTTGATCAGGAAGGGATGCTGTACTTTGTCAAATGCTTTTTCAGCATCTATGGAGAGTATAATATGGTTCTTGTTCTTTCTTTTATTAATGTGTTGTATCACATTGATTGATTTGCGGATGTTGAACCAACCTTGCAGCCCTGGAATAAATCCCACTTGGTCGTGGTGAATAATCCTTTTAATTGATTTAATTTAATTAATTTAATTTAATTAATCCTTTTAATTGTTGAATCCTATTGGCTAGTATTTTGGCGAGAATTTTTGCATCTGTGTTCATCAAGGATATGGGTCTGTAGTTCTCTTTTTTGTTGGGATCCTTGTCTGGTTTTGGGATCAAGGTGATGCTGGCCTCATAAAATGAGTTTGGAAGTTTTCCTTCTGTTTCTATTTTTGGGAACAGTTTCAGGAGAATAGGAATTAGTTCTTCTTTAAATGTTTGGTAGAATTCCCCCGGGAAGCCGTCTGGCCCTGGGCTTTTGTTTGTTTGGAGATTTTTGATGACTGTTTCAATCTCCTTACTGGTTATGGGTCTGTTCAGGCTTTCTATTTCTTTCTGGTTCAGTTGTGGTAGTTTATATGTCTCTAGGAATGCATCCATTTCTTCCAGATTGTCAAATTTGTTGGTGTAGAGTTGCTCATAGTATGTTCTTATAATTGTCTGTATTTCTTTGGTGTTCGTTGTGATCTCTCCTCTTTCATTCATGATTTTATTTATTTGGGTCCTTTCTCTTTTCTTTTTGATAAGTCTGGCCAGGGGTTTATCAATCTTATTAATTCTTTCAAAGAACCAGCTCCTAGTTTCGTTGATTTGTTCTATTGTTTTTTTGGTTTCTATTTCATTGATTTCTGCTCTGATCTTTATGATTTCTCTTCTCCTGCTGGGTTTAGGGTTTCTTTCTTGTTCTTTCTCCAGCTCCTTTAGGTGTAGGGTTAGGTTGTGTACCTGAGACCTTTCTTGTTTCTTGAGAAAGGCTTGTACCGCTATATATTTTCCTCTCAGGACTGCCTTTGTTGTGTCCCACAGATTCTGAACCGTTGTGTTTTCATTATCATTTGTTTCCATAAATTTTTTCAATTCTTCTTTAATTTCCTGGTTGACCCATTCATTCTTTAGAAGGATGCTGTTTAGTCTCCATGTATTTGGGTTCTTTCCAAATTTCCTCTTGTGATTGAGTTCTAGCTTCAGAGCATTGTGGTCTGAAAATATGCAGGGAATGATCCCAATCTTTTGATACCGGTTGAGACTTGATTTAGGACCAAGAATGTGATCTATTCTGGAGAATGTTCCATGTGCACTAGAGAAGAATGTGTATTCTGTTGCTTTGGGATGAAATGTTCTGAATATATCTGTGATGTCCATCTGGTCCAGTGTGTCATTTAAGGCCTTGATTTCCTTGGTGATCTTTTGCTTGGATGATCTGTCCATTTCAGTGAGGGGAGTGTTAAAATCCCCTACTATTATTGTATTCTTGTCGATGTGTTTCTTTGATTTTGTTATTAATTGGTTTATATAGTTGGCTGCTCCCACGTTAGGGGCATAGATATTTAAAATTGTTAGATCTTCTTGTTGGACAGTTCCTTTGAGTATGATATAGTGTCCTTCCTCATCTCTTATTATAGTCTTTGGCTTAAAATCTAATTGATCTGATATAAGGATTGCCACTCCTGCTTTCTTCTGATGTCCATTAGCATGGTAAATTCTTTTCCACCCCCTCACTTTAAACCTGGAGGTGTCTTCGGGTTTAAGATGAGTTTCTTGTAGGCAACATATAGATGGGTTTTGTTTTTTGATCCATTCTGATACCCTGTGTCTTTTGATTGGGGCATTTAGCCCATTAACATTCAGGGTAAGTATTGAGAGATATGAATTTAGTGCCATTGTATTGCCTGTAAGGTGACTGTTATAATATATTGTCTCTGTTTCTTTCTGATCTACTACTTTTAGTGTCTCTCTTTGCTTAGAGGACCCCTTTCAATATTTCCTGTAGAGCTGGTTTGGTATTTGCAAATTCTTTCAGTTTTTGTTTGTCCTGGAAGCTTTTAATCTCTCCTTCTATTTTCAATGATAGCCTAGCTGGATATAGTATTCTTGGCTGCATGGTTTTCTCATTTAGTACTCTGAATATATCATGCCAGCTTTTTCTGGCCTGCCAGGTCTCTGTGGATAAGTCTGCTGCCAATCTAATATTTTTACCATTGTATGTTACAGACTTCTTTTCCCGGGCTGCCTTCAGGATCTTTTCTTTGTCACTAAGACTTGTAAATTTTACTATTAGGTGACGGGGTGTGGACCTATTCTTATTGATTTTGAGGGGGGTTCTCTGAATCTCCTGAATTTTGATGCTTGTTCCCTTTGCCATATTGGGGAAATTCTCTCCAATAATTCTCTCCAATATACCTTCTGCTCCCCTCTCTGTTTCCTCTTCTTCTGGAATCCCAATTATTCTAATGTTGTTTCGTCTTATGGTGTCACTTATCTCTTGAATTCTCCCCTCGTGGTCCAGTAGCTGTTTGTCCCTCTTTTGCTCAGCTTCTTTATTCTCTGTCATTTGGTCTTCTATATCGCTAATTCTTTCTTCTGCCTCATTTATCCTAGCAGTGAGAGCCTCCATTTTTGATTGCACCTCATTAATAGCTTTTTTGATTTCAACTTGGTTAGATTTTAGTTCTTTTATTTCTCCAGAAAGGGCTTTTATATCTCCTGAGAGGGTTGCTTTAATATCTTCCATGCTTTTTTCAAGCCCGGCTAGAACCTTGAGAATCGTCATTCTGAACTCTATATCTGACATATTACCAATGTCTGTATTGATTAGGTCCCTAGCCTTTGGTACTGCCTCTTGTTCTTTTTTTTGTTGTGAATTTTTCCGCCTTGTCATTTTGTCCAGATAAGAGTTTATGAAGGAGCAAGTAAAATACTAAAAGGGTGGCAACAACCCCAGGAAAATATGCTTTAGCCAAATCAGAAGAGATCCCAAATTGTTAGGGGGGAGAAAGGGGATAAAAAGAGGTTCAGAAAGAAAGGAAAAAAAAAAAAAAAAAGAAAGAAACTATTAAAAAAAAGAAAGCCGATAAAGAAAAAATATAAAAAGAGGAAAAATATATATATATATTAGATAAACTATTTAAAAAACGTTAAAAAAAGAAAACGGTAAAAGTTAAAAAAAAATTTAGCAGAAGAAGAGAAAAAGAAAAAAAAATTGAAAAAGAAAAAAAAATTAAATTAACTGCAAGGCTAAAAAATCATGGGGAGAAAGCCATGAGTTCCGTGCTTTGCTTTCTTCTCCTCTGGAATTCCGCCGCTCTCCTTGGTAGGTGAACTTGGTCCTGGCTGGGTTTCCCGTTGATCTTCTGGGGGAGGGGCCTGTTGTAGTGATTCTCAAGCGTCTTTGCCCCAGGCGGAGTTGCACCGCCCTTACCCGGGGCCGCGCTGAGTCATCCGCTCGGGTTTGCTGGGTTTGCTTTCGGGAGCTTTTGTTCCCTGAGCGCTTTCCGTAGAGTCCGGAGGACGGGAATGAAGATGGCGGCCTCCCGGTCTCCGGCCCGGAGGAGCCAAGAGCCTGGGGCCCCACTCCTCAGTGCGCCCTCAGAGAACAGCGCCCAATGACTCCCGTCACCCTGGCCTCCGGCCCCGCTCCGAGCTGACCGAGCCTGCGACCGGTTCAAGGCAACCCCGAGCTGAGAGTCACTCCTCGGCTCTGTCTCTGTAGCCGGCTTCCCCGTTCTAATACCGGTAAGCTCTGCGACACTCAGACACCCCCGATCCTTCTGCGACCCTGCGGGAGCTGAGGCCGCGCTGACCCCGCCTGGGCTTCACCCCAGTTAAGCCTCTGGAGCGATGTCCCTCAGCGGAACAGACTTTTAAAAGTCCCGAT
This sequence comes from Lutra lutra, assembly GCF_902655055.1. NCBI lineage: Eukaryota > Metazoa > Chordata > Mammalia > Carnivora > Mustelidae > Lutra > Lutra lutra. The sequence goes on from NC_062293.1 coordinate 38,311,917, forward strand.
TTTGTGCTCCGTTGCTCCGCCGCTCGCCGGCCCCTCCCCCCGCGGTCTATCTTCCCGTCGCTTTGGATTCACTTTTCCGCCAGTCCTACCTTGCAGAAAGTGGTTGATTTTCTGTTTCTGGAATTGCTGTTCTTCTTCTCTTCAATCTCCCGTTGGATTTGTAGGTGTTTGCAATCTTTAGATAAGCTATTTAGCTGATCTCCCGCTACCCGAAGTAGTCTCAGCTTGCTACTTCTCCGCCATCTTGACTCCTCCCCCCTTATCCAGCTTTTTTAGGAGCAGGGTGGCCCCTGGGTCAAGGATGGGGAGGCAGGGGTCACATGACCCAGGTCCCCATTTTCCCACAAACCCGCTGACTGGCTTTTGGAGAGCCATTATCTCCTTGGAGCATTAGCTTTCTCGTCTGGAAAATGGGTTCGCGTATACCCTGCCCCATAAAAACAGTGAGGTTGTGAAGATCGCTCAGGACCTGAGGAAATGCTTGAGTTCGTGGAGTTAAGCACTGCCAGGCAGGAAGGGAATAGAAAGCAGAGCAGAGATCGCTCGTTTCAGAAGTTTTCAGAGAAGCAGGACGCTCAGCCTCCTCTCCCAGGATTTCCAAGACTTCTCCTTGTGAGGGTTCTTGGAAAAATTCCACACCATCTCTGTCCAGGGTCTTTGGGGGCAGGATGGTAGGAGGTCACTGTTGATGCTCCAGGTCAGGCAGGAAGTGAGGAGCGAGACAAGCGCTTGCTGTGCATTGATCACCAAACCATGGACTTGGCCTGGATTTCTTCTCTTTCAGCAACTTTGTCCATTTTGCAGATGAAAAAACTGAGGCATACTAAAATGGACACTTGCACAGGGCCACAGAGGGATAAGTAGCAGAGCAAGGATTGAAGCACATGGGTCACCTAGTGTCCTTTCCCATGAAATCACAGAGCATCATCAGGGAAGTTTACTTTGCAAGTGGAAAAGAACTTGAACGGCACCCAGAAGCCTGGCTTTTTGCATGGCTGCAGTTCAGTCACAGCCAGCTGATGGTCCTTTTCTTGGTTCCTTGTCTCTGTGGCTGGACATGGGTCAGGTCGTTGGTCTTGGAGTCAGAGCTGTAAGAGGAGGGAAGGATGTGTGGTGTTGGTGGAGTATGTGCCCTGTGCAGCCTCTCACCATCATGGACGCCTCTGCCATACTTTTTGCCTCTCCTTCCACTGGGCCAGTGGACTCCTGGCCACATGTGGCCTCTCTCTGGTCCATAGAATTTCTCAAGTTGGCGTCATAGCACTAGTCATTACTCAATTCATTAATTTATTTATTTAGACATATATTTGAGAACATGTGGTAGGCCTGACTCTGAGTCAGACTCTCGGCTCAGCTCTGGACAGTGCATGCCCACTAAGACACAGCTAAGACTCAGTCTCCCAGGGAGGCCGCCTTGCACTAGGGCCTGGAGTAGGAGACTGTACCAGACAGAGTGAGACTCCCAAGGAGGGCAAGATCCTTTTTTCAGTAGAAATGGTGGGGAGGGGCTCTCAGGGAAGCTGGCCCTCCCCTCACCACCAACGGTACCCAAGGAAGTTTACTTCAGATGCAGCACAATTTGCTGAGCACCTGCTAGAATCAGACCCCACCTGAGATGCTAAGGAAGGATTCAAAGATAATCCAGACCCCGTGGTCTCTGCCTTTGTGTGGCCAAGGATGTCCCCCAGCCACCAGCCAGGTGTTGTTCCTGGTGGCGGGGATACTTTTCCAACCCTCCTTTGCTGTCTGGACTAAGGTGGAATTGCATATTGGATATTTGTAGCTGGGGGATCAGTCAGATGGGGCAAACCCAATGCAGGGGGACCAGTTAGGTGACTGCTGTGTTTATATGGTGAGTGATGACAGGGGTCCAGATGGGGGCCTGGGCAGGGAGGCAGTTGCTGTTGGTAGCTCTGCCCAGGCCCGCCCTGTACTCACCATTTCCATGTTCCTAGACCCGGGCCACCAGCTGTAACTTGCAACCTGGGGCTCCTTGCCCAAGGCTTTCTCTGCCAACTGGAACCTGCTCAGCCGTCTCAGCAGGGCGAGAGAACATCCACTCGTGGTTGACAGGAGTTGATGGAGACAAACCCCAGCTCCCTCACTCATGGGTCAGGATTACCCTGAGGTGTGTTCTAAACTATCCCCGGAACCGCTTGGTCATCTTCTGTGAAGCCAGCTCGTAACACATTCTGCGTTGGCAGAATTCTTTCCCTGTCTCAGAGCCCTGCTCTCCTCCTGAGACTTCCTGGGGCTGCCTCCCAAATACCCATCTCACACTCAAATCCTGGTCTCAGGATCTGCTTCCAATGGAGCCCAGCCTCAGACCCGTAATGATGAGGACAGTGTGGTGAGCCAGGTCTGGGTGAAGGCCTGATGCCACCGCATAATTGCTGTATGGTCCTGGGCAAGTCGCTTAACCCTCTGAATTCCAGTGAACCTCTCCTGTGAGCTGGGGGTGGCAATAATGCCAGGGGTGGGGGGTGCTGTGGGAATTCAGTGAGAAGTGCTCCTCACCCATGGTAGATGTGGAATAAACAGAAGCTAGTACGATTGTTATCTCGTTGCGAAAAATTGCAAGGCGACCTAGATGTCCAATTATTGAGCTGAGATGTGTGTGTCCCCTAATGTCATGGAGCATCATCAGTGGGGAGGAGGTGGGCAGTGGAAGGTGAAGGAGGATGCCCTTTAAGACAAGTCAGAGCCGGATGTGAACATGAGGAAGAGGATATCTATGGACTTTGGACTCAGGCCCCAGTGGCCTCTGGGGGAGTTGGGCTCCCAGAGGGAGATTCTTGATTTCCCAGAAATGGTGGTAAGACTAGTCGGGGAGCTGCGGGGGCACAGTGGCTGATAATCCCGGAGTTTCCCATGATGTCGTGAGCATCCCTGGTTCCAGGATTCTGTTCCACCTGCTACTCGGGTTTGCTCAGCCCCGGAGTCCACCTGCCATGGACCTGAACCCCTCAACACTCAGTCATGGAGCCTCATCTCACGGTTGCTCACCCCACCCCCTTTTGTGCCCGGGCTTCACTGGGAAGTATTTATTACACGTCAGTGTGATAAATGAAAAGTCATATTTTACTGTGAATTATCCCCAGCCCATGTGAAGTTCAGATCTATAGCCTGGAGAGTTATTAAGTGCTTACCACGGAATGCTATAAAAATCTCATCATTTTCCTCAGGGGCCTCTCCCACCAGGGAGTGGGGAGGGAAAGGGGCTGGGGGGAGGAGGGCCTACTGCCTCAGTTGTGGGAGGGGGATAGGGAGGGGTGGCCAGGGCTGGTTGGATTGCTCTGTTCAGGGAAGACACCCTGGGGTGGGATCCTGGGGTTCCTGGCTTCTTGTGTTTGGCTGGGTACAGTGTTGGAGGCCTCAGTTTCCCTATTTGTAACCAGCAGCCGAGGGAAGCAATGGTATTGAAAGTTGTGAGTCACAGGGCACATCTGATAGTGGCTGACAACATAAAGTTTAGTACAGTAATGAAATAAAGCTGATGACAAAGTGAACCTGACTCACGTTTCATGGAACTGCTGAATTATTGTACAATGTAAAGAGGCCATATAGTTTAATTTTTTTGTCTGATTAGGAACCCCCATGTATCAGCCAGGATCCCAGCAGGAAACAGATGGCACATTCACATTTGGATAATTCTGGCAGGGTTTTAATAAAGGAACAATTTACAAAGGTGTAGGCAGGGTGTAGGGAAACCACAAGGGTGGGCGCCATACCCCTAGGGTTAGTGAGAGTGACTCCCTGGCTATGTCCCTCCTTGGGCTGTGAGAGATGAGAGAAGAGAGCAGAAGCCAGAAGCCGGAGGTAGCTGGGGCTGTGTGATGTAGGCGAGTCCAAGGGCAGCTGGGAATTTCTGTTCTGAGGCCCAAGGAGGCCCTTCCTCTCTCCTACATACCCTTCCTCTCTCCTGTGTGCCCTGCCAGGGCTCCCGCTGGCCAGGCCCAACAGAAGACAGAGGGAATTGGGGCCTGGGATCAGGGGTCCATGCCGGTCAGCCTCTGGGGGTGGGGGCAGGGTGAGGATGGAGAGGGGATCCGAGAGGTGAATAGAAGGGACCCGGCCAGCCCCTCATTTAGGCTGCTTTTCAGGATGGGGTGGGTGCAGGGAGGCACGTGTCCTCCCTGAGCAACAGGTCACACTGTTAGGCTGCCCTAATTACTGGGGAATTCTTCCTTAGAGTTAGCTCAGGTCGGCTTTCCTATAAATCCTCCCCATTCCACAACAAATACAATAGTTATTAGGCTGCATCTGAGACCTAAAGGGTAAACAGTGTGACTACACTTAGTATCAGTTGTTTGCTTTGCATGACCTACTCTCGTTTTTATAGCTTTTCTCTTTTTCTTTGGTGACTCTCCTGTATCTATAAACAACAGTGATGTGGACGTTTCCACTAATTACGTGCACGGACTGGCAGGTTTGTCCTCCAGACACTGATACGTGAGGACCAGGAAGGGGTGTGGCGAACGCCTTTACCAATTTCTTTTTCAGCTGGGCACTTTCTTCCCTGCCACTATTGCCTAAAACCCCATGTTCATCGACTCTGGGGATCTCATGAATGAGAGGACCCTAGAGGTCTGACTGTCTTTCTGATGCAGAACACTGGAGAACAGGCCAGGATGGTGGCCCAGTGTCTGTCTGCGTCCCTCCAGGGACAGGAAGCTTGCCACCTTTTAAGGATAGCCTGTGGATTCTGTAGAAGCTGGGATGATTATCCAATCGAGGAGGGTCCTGATTGTTTTAAGGGTTTTTCTGCTAATGAGGGTGAACACGAAGTGTGAAGAGAACAGCAAACACATGAGTGAGTGACACAGGCTATTGGGGCACCTGGATGGCTCAGTCGGTTAAACATCTGAGTTGGTTTCAGCTCAGGTCATATCAGGGTTGTGAGATAGAGCCCTGCATTGGGCTCTGTGCTCAGCAGGGAGTCTCCTTGAGATTCTCTCTCTCTCTCTCTCCCTCTGCCCCTCCTGCTTGTGCTCTGTCTCTCTCTCAAATAAATAAATAATAAATCTTAAAAAAAAAAAGATTTTATTTATTTATTTGACAGAGATCACAAGTAGGCAGAGAGGCAGGCAGAGAGAGGGGAGGGAGCAGGCTCCCCACTGAGTAGAGAGCCTGATGCGGGGCTTGATCCCAGGACCCTGAGACCATGACCCGAGCTGAAGGGAGAGGCCTAACCCACTGAGCTACCCAGGTGCCCCAATAATAAATCTTAAAAAAAAAAAAAAAAAAGACACAGGTTATCACAACTGTGGCTTCTGCTCTGTCTTTCCTATCTTGTTTCAGAGAAGACCAGGAAGTCAGTTCACCTACCACTCCCTCCCCATCCTGGATCTCATCAAACTTCCCTGCTTCCCATCAGATCAGGAGCTCCACAGAGCTCCCCACCCATCAAGCTCTAAAGCCCCCAGCGGAGTGCAGCACTGGAGAATCTGGATTTACCCTCCCAGGTGCCTTACCCTTCATTCTGGGCCGCCTGCTCCCTGCCAGGTCCACTTCTGTCTCTGAGGCAGCTCCCAAGCAGCCTCACGCTCTCAAGGGAAAACAGCGTAGACACACGCAATGGTTCCGCACCCCTATGACCATTCTGTTTCTCCCTTTCAGTATGGTATGCAGTACATTACACGAGATACCCAATACTTTCTTATAATGTAGGCTTTGTGTTAGATGATTTTGCCCAACTGTAGGCTAATGTGAGGCTAAGTACGATGTCTGGTAGGTTATAGGTACTAAATGCATTTTCAACTTACGATGGGTTTATTGGGATATAGCCCCACTGTAAGTTGAGGAAGATCTATATATCCTTCCAGACTTATATAAAGATGTTTTTCTCCCTTCAAGAACGGCATCATACCATACATATTATTTTGGAACCTGCCTTTTCACTTGAAATATATGTGCACATTCTTCTACGACAATAAATATCCTTCCCAACATTGCAGTTTATGGCTGTACAGTGTTCTTCGCATGCACAGGTCACAGCTGGGGTTTAAATTCCTAGGGTGCTGGGGATAGAGTGTGGAGATTGCCCCCTCCCCCAATGTATGCAGTCTGCCTTGTTGCTGGTCTGTTGACAATTGCCCCATTGCCCCCCTGAGCTTTCCCTCTTGCCCTATTTCTAGGAGCTTAGCCAGGCCTGCTTGATGAAGTGTTTTTATTCTCCCTGCCTCCTCCCTCTCACTTTGCCTCTCATCTTTCTTGCACCTTCCATCAGTGCTGCTGTTCAGAGGCTGGCGCTGAGGTCTGCCACTCTCCGGGGGCCCTAGTAGGTGTTTTGGCAGAGAGTGGGAGTCAAGTGCTCTTGGAATTTTCAGTTAATAGAATTACTTATTTCCCCCTTCCCTAAATGTTTGCATGTCCAAATTGCCCCTGTCTTTCAACGGCCCAGGTCTGAAGCCACTTCCTCCAGGAAGCCTTCCTTTTCCAGGATACTCACAGTATTTTGTATTTACTCTTAGCCTGGCTCTGCTACTTACTAGCTGTGTGACCTTTGGGCAGATTACTACACCTCTCTGAGTCTCAGTTTCTTTGTCTATAAAAGGAGGATAATACTAGTATCTATCTCCTACGATTTTGCCTGGTAAACAGCAGGGATTCCCTAACTGTTAGCTGTTGGTAATATTATCAATCTTAACTTCTCTATGGACTGCAGGCGCTCTGAGAGTAGAGACTGTGTCTTTCTTAGTCATCTCCTGGTCTTACCTGTGCTCTTCATTTGCAGGACCTAACACAGGGCCTGGCACCTAGAGAGCATGTATCACTCACTCCATGAATAAGTGAGTTTGAACCCAGATCCCGATGTGTAGACCAGGAGGGACCATGGCTTGCCAGGATCACACAGCAAGCTGGTGGTGGGGCTCAGAGATCCTGCTTTCTACTGAATCTCTTCTTCCTGGCTGGCCTCTGCACCCATGGATCTTATCTCCTTTCAGCAGTGGTTAGTTGTTTACTCTATTTAGGAGTATTTGGTCTGAAGGCTTGGGTGACTGGAGGTGACTTCTAAGAGCCTGACTCTGTGGTCCCAGGAGGTTAGGTGCCCCTTCCCATCCCGGTATCCCCTTATTCCTCAATCCTTAAATCTGTAGTCTTCCCCTCCCCACCAGTCCTCTGCAGGTACGGGAATGGGATGGAGCCCTTGTCCCTTCCCCTGGTTCCAGCTCCCTGGCCCCCTCTTCCACCCCTGCACCTGTCCCTTGGCACCTGAGGTCTGTCATTAGGGGGTGCGATCAGCCTGCGCACTTTATTACGCGGGGCGGTCATGGGTCAGGCGGCCAGAGGGTTGGGAGCCCAGCAGGGCGGTGGGCACAGCGCGGCATGGTAGAAACAGGATGGCGGGGAGACACTGCTACCTAGCCCGGAGGTGACTGAAGTGCCCGGAGAGGACATGAGTGTCCGATCGTTGGCCTCCCAGGTGTCTGGCTCAGAGCCAGAGGGACACAGCCGTGGCTAGGCTACGTGAACCTCCTGGGAGCAGGACAGGTGTGGCGGGGGAGTGGGACTCGGGCCTGTCTCAGCATGCTGTGGGCAGTGACCGCCCACCTAGTGCATTGAAGGGGAGCATGGTGAGGCTGAATTCTGGGCTCTCTAACCACCGTCCTCTTTGGACTATTCCATGGAAAGAACATGTGGAGTTTTGAGTCTTGGCTCTGCCATTTCCTCGCTATGTGATCTTAAACAGGTCATGTGAGCTCTCCGAACCTCAGTTTTCTCATCTGTAAAATGGGGCTAGCAATAGTACTGACTTCATAGGGCTGTGGGGATTAAGTGCAGTGATTTGTGTGCCTAGCAAAACCTCAGCAAGCTTTAGTTTCTTCTTACATCTTTTCACTTTTTGGCACTTCCCTTCCTTCTCCACAGGATGAGCCCTGAGGGCCCAAAGAAAATCACAACTGCCAGGTTCCCAGGGCCCTGTCTACACCCTGCTCAAGGTTTTACCAGCCATATCCTCCCCTAACAGAGACTGGAATCTAAGAGTTTAATCCTCTTTTCTCCTACTCTCTGCCCGAGCTCCCCCTAGGGGCCAGTTGCTGCTCAATCTCCCACACAATTAAAAACTCCTCCCTTGGGGCACCTGGGTGGCTCAGTGGGTTAAAGCCTCTGCCTTCGGCTCAGGTCGTGGTCTCGGGGTCCTGGGATTGAGCCCCGAATTGGGTTCTTTCTGCTCAGCGGGGAGCCTGCTTCCCCCCCTCTCTCTGCCTGCCTCTCTACTTGTGATCTCTCTCTGTCAAATAAATAAAATCTTTAAAAAAACAAAACAAAACAAAACTCCTCCCTAACGCAAATGCCCAGTTTGGGGAGACTGTGGCTCCTGTCCTGGGGCCTTGGGAAGACCAGACTAATATTCTGAGGTGGAGAAAATGCTCTTGTGATGACTCCTCCAAGCCCGGACCCTCTCTGTGGTATAGACCCCCAACAGAGACACAGAGCTGTGATTAGCACTCACGTGATCCAGCCCCTGCCTTTATAGATGGAGACAGTGGGGGACAGAGAGGCAGTGGCCTATCCAGGTTTGAATAGTGAGTGCAGGGGTGACTAAACTGGGATCTGTACCCGGTTTTCCCAACTCCCAATCTGGAGCTCCTGATAGGTCTTCATCCAACATCCTCTGTGGGTCTCTTAGTGGTTTCTAAGCCCTGGGAGGGCACTTGGCCTTAACCTTGTCCCCTTCCTTTGGGGAACTTGGCTTCCAGAGCTGTGCACAGGGTATGGTTGGTGGGGCTATGCATTAAAATGGGTTCAGGGTCTCTGGGGGGCCACCACATTTGGGGCTGATGGCTTCCAAAGGTGGTAGGCGATGTCTTGGAAGTCCCTAAGTCCTTTCACTGAAGCACTTCGGGGCCTTTCCTAGGTTCAGAGAGCTGGAGATTGGGCAGGGGGGCAGGGAGGGGTGGGTGTTTGTGGGAGGGGTGGGTGTCTGGGGAAGGAGGGTGCTCAGTGGGGCCATTTGATATTATAGAGTTACATCCTCTGTGTCTTGTTCCAGTTCAGAAAACATAAAAATGGCCCTATCTCCTCTATCCCTGTCCAGGTGGTGGAAGCAGAGGTTCCCAAAGGACAGATTTTTAAAAAAGATTTTATTTAATTATTTATTTGAGAGAGAGGGAGAGAAGAGTGCAAGCAGGGGAGGAGCAGAGGGAGAGGGACTGGCAGACTCTGTCCTGAGTGCGGAGCTGGACGGGGGACTCCATCCCACGAACCCGAGATTGTGACCTGACACAAACTGAGTCAGACACCTAACCGGCTGAGCCCCCTGGACGCCCTCAAAGGGACAGGTTGAGCTTAATTCCCTACTTGCCTTCCTGCTTCATGGGCTGGGGCGGGAGGGGAGTGTGTTCTATTTCTCCGTGTCCACTGTGGGAGCCACAGCCTTCAACCTTTCCTATGTGGCAGGCTGAGTGCAGGGTCCCCCATAAGGAAACTTAGCATATACTAAGGGTGTCAGTACAAACCAGACACTTAGCTCTGATAAGTGTGTGCGTCACAGAAGCTGCGTCTGAGAGTTCAGTGTGGTTTTCAGTTGCGTCCCATATGATGGGTGCACGTAGGGCTGTACCGTGGTCTTTCCAGAGGTTGGTGCTTCCAGAGGTCTCATCCTGGCTCTGAACAGATCCATCTGAGGATCACTTGAAGGCTATGGACCCTTTTCCCTGAAACTGCAAATATGTACAGACATTTGGTGTGTACCTTCAGACTTCATAATATCTCTCCTTGTCTCAGAAGGTGGAATCAGGGCACTTCCCCAGCTAAAGCAGGGTGAATTGACCTGCCAGAGGGTAAAGGTAGGGAAGCATGTTTTCTGTCCTTAGTAGTGCCTGGATTGATGTGGGAGTCATATCCTGCCTTGGGGGAACTCCTAGTCTGATGGGGGAGGCAGTTGGTACTGTCTAGGAGTTTCTGGGCCAGTGTTCATGGACTGAAAAGTGATGAATAATTACAGAATGACTTAAACTCTTTGGGGGGCTGAGAAAAGGCCAGAGCTTGGATTGGAGGGCTGGAAAAGAGATAACATAATCTGGGAGGACTTCCTGGAGAAGGGGTTCAGGCTGATTCAGAGTGAGGGAAGAGGTAGGGGAGTCAGAGGGAGGTGGTGAGATGGTGCCTGTCAGTGTGCATGCTCAGGTATTGGTGCAAAGCCAAACCCAGCTGAGTTGCCAAAAAAAGGCAAGAGGCCCCAACACATCTGCACTGATTTACAGGGTTCACCTTTAGGAACATCTGCTCATTTTCTCCCCCGAAAAAGGAAAATGGTTTCAAACATAAATCCTGGAATGGCTGGGATAGATTTTTCCACCCCTCCCTCTCCCTGATTGCAGGGCCTGAGGGTGTAGGAAATGTGTTGTCTTGTGTTTATCATAGCCAAGCAGAGCTCGGGGTGGCAGGCCTGACAGCCTGGTCGTGTGGAGGTGATATACGGAGGTTCGGGAGAAGGCCCCGCAGAGGGACTTGGCATTCGTCCTTCAAACACAAAGTCACGCTCGCTATTTATTTATTTATTTATTTGCTGCATGGGGATATCTTGCTAGCAAGTCTGTTGTGGGCACGAAGCACACACACTGGGAGAGGAGACACTGGGGGTCTGCTCACCTGGGTGTCCCCAGCAAGAAGCCAGTGGCCCCGGTGTAGGGTAAGCCTTGCTGGCCAAGCAAATGGGTGACCCTGCTCTCCTGTTTTTCGTTTTTTTGTTTGTTTGTTTTGTTTTGTTTTTCCAGGACTTTTCCATGGGTTTCAGATTCCTATGATTCTAGAATTCTGTGCTGCTACTGTAGACTCCGTGATGGATACTAGGGTCTTTGATTTTGGATTGGGATAATCCAGAATTATTTCCTCCATCAGGAAGTTCGTGATTTTCTTTCTTTCTTTCTTTCTTTCTTTCTTTCTTTCTTTCTTTCTTTCTTTTTTTAATGAGTCATAAGTTCTTTAGGATTCTTTCACTCTGTAGCAATGAGAAAGGATCCATTTCTTTGTCATATCCTGGAGTCCCCTCCAGGAGAAGGGAAAGAGAAGCCTGGGCTGAAGGTCTGCTGCTGGGAAGGAGGAAAACCCAATTGTACCTAATTCTTCCTTGATATCCTCAGGATAGAGGGAACCCCAGAGTAAAACACGCAAACGCTTTCTTCTTGATTCTGAAATCCGTACCGTGATTCTTCTATCACTAGACCCAGTTTTTCCTTTGTGACGTCACAAGGGACAACTCCCCTCTGGTATCTGAGAATGTCTGGTCCCTCACTCTTTACCCTGGTCCCCACCCTTGCGGCTGCTTACAGATTGCAGTGCTCGAATCTTGGTTTTGAGCTCGTCATTTGAAGGGTTCTGGGGAGCACGGTGAGGTTGCCTTGTGGGGAGCACTCATCTCATCGTTGAACCAGCCTCTTTGTTAGGAAGACTGCTCTCTCTTGCCATAGTATCGTTCTCCTCTTATTAGCAGTGAGAGGCAATTACCTCCTAAATCCTTTATTTAGGAAAATCATCATTTGACTTCTTGGGGGACAATAACTACAGGAGGCAAGAAAAGCTAGGTTATGCTATGGTAACAGTAGCCTGCAGATCCTCGTGACGTAATAATATATCGAAGGCGTCCTCTTCCCTTGCAAAGTCCACTGGGCATGGCCTCTGAGGGACAGTTTGACAGTCTGGGCTGCTCCTGTCTCAGCTGAATTCTGCCATCTCACCACGTGGTGGTCTTGGCCACAACATGGGAGAGACCACCCTGGGGGCAGTCCCGTCCTTGGTCTTTGGTGCTTTGTCCCGGAAGTGACAGACATCTTTCTGCCCACAGCCTCTTGGCAGGACTCGCCCTAGCCAGGGTCCCCGGATGACTAGCTCAGCATCCTATTCCTTCTCTCTTTCATATGGCCTGGTCCGGTGGGGTGCTTCGGAGGGCAGGTGGAGGCCTGGGAGTTCTCTGGGGCCGCGCAGCTCGGGGTGCTAGGGCCCGGTCCTGGCCAGCCTCTAGCGTCTGACTCCATCCATCCAGGGCACGAGGGCCAATTAGTCAGCGCGCACCATTATGCTGCCTTAACAGCCACTTTAGATGCAGCCAACATGGGCGTTGGGTGGCAGCTGCGATGGACGGCGGCAGCTGTAATTAGCAGAGAACTCGGGGAAGGACAAATGGGAGGCTTTTATAGTCAAGCAAACCTCAGAATTGAAATAACTCTGCTAATTGTGCTTCGTGTGCTTATTAACATGACTTCAGGCAGTCAATAATGCCCCCATCTGCGGGTCTCTCTTTCCATTGTCTTTGGGGCTGAGAAGAAGACCGGCGCTCTCACTGACTGACCACCTACTACGTGCCAGGGACTGTTCTGACTAGTTTACGTGTGTCCCCTCATTCGGTTTTCACAGGAAACTGAGGGGCCAGACAGCGGGGTTTCTTGCTCGGGGCTCAGCAGCCTGGTGGCCGTGCTCTTCATCACTGTGCCCTGAGAACAAAGCAGATTCTTTGTGTAAGGTGGAGGCTTCTCTCCTCATGTCTTGGAGATCCCAGGAGGTGTGGAGAGAATTCTGCGGGTCCGTGAACTTGGAGGTGAAAAAGTCACGTCTTTATTTTCACCAATCTTTACCTGCAATCGAGTCTTCCCCTTTAGTATGAATGCAGGGAGCAGACTGCTGTAAGTAGAATGAGCAAGACTTGGGATGTCACCGATAGGAATCACAGACATTTTCATATTATATTATATTTACTGTCTTGAAAAACGTTTGCTCAGCTCTACTTCTTGCCGCTAGATCTTGTCATTTAATGCATTGTTAAAGAGGTACATATATTACACTGAACACACATATATTTATTTGTTTATTTAAATGTTTTATTTAAGTGTAGTTGACATGCAATACTGTAGTAGTTTCAGGTGTACAACACAGGGATTCAACATTTCTATTAGGAGTGATCGCCACGAGAAATCTAGCAACCACCTGTCACATGCAACGCTGTTAGATATTATTAACTGTGTTCCCTATGCTGTGTGTTGTATTCCCAGAGCAGATATGTATTTAAAAAAAAAAGTCTCGATAGTAACTACTTTGCTATAATTGGTTCCCTTTGCAGTTGTACATACTTTATTTTGTGTTTTTAAAGGCGACATCCCGTAGGCTTCCACAGACTGTCAGAGGCTTCCAGAGCACAAAGAGGGTCATGAACCCCTCTGAGAGGGTCTCTCTGAGCCTCACTCACTTGCCCCAGAAACCATTTCATCTGGAAGTGAGTGGGTTACATCCTGGTTGACGCTCTTCTTACTTTATATGAAGCTAGCGGCAATTGCTTGAATATGCCAGGTTCTCTCTCTTTTCCGCACCTCTGTGCAAGCTGTTCCTGTTGCCTGAGCAGCTGCTCCTCTGCCCCCACCCCATCACCTGGCTCCTTGGGTTTACTCCCATCAGCTGGAGTGCAGCGTCTGCCTCCGGCCTCTGGGGTGGCCTCCTGGCTCCTCCAGGCTGGGTTAAGTGGGCCTCCCTTGTGCCTCCCCAGGGTAAGCTCCAGGGTAGTAATGATCCCATTAGATCAGCTTAGAACACGTTAACTGTGATGGGGCACTCTGGAAAGGCATCCTTCTGGAACACTGAGGTGCTGGCCAGGGTCTGGCTAGGCTACCTGGGTCCCTACTCTGCTTTCTCCTCTGGATGACAGTGCGGCCCTATTAGTGCCAGGTCGGCTTTACAAATAATCCCGAGTGACTATGAATTTCCGGAAGTGTGAGCACAAAGACTGTCAGGGTCAAGTGTCTGGATGGTGCCATAGCCCTCAAGCGGAGAAAGCTCGTGGTGTCGCTGGGGTGGGAGGACTCTGTTTTTGTGAAGTTCTCTAGTAGCCATGCGACTCCGGGGACCCTTGGGGCAGCAGCTCCTGCTTAACAGTGTGTGTCCAGGACCCCTTCCCGCCAGCTCACTGCAGACCCCCCGCTGCAGGAACTTGCCAAGCATGTCACCTGGAAGAATGCCTGTAATCCTCATAAACCCCTTAGAGGGAGGCACTGTTATCGAGATTGTACGTATGAGGAAACTGAGGCAGAGAGGCTTCATCTATGCCTCATCCAAGATCACACAGTGGCAGAGCCAGGAGCAACACCCCCACACTCTGATTCTGCAGTCGCAACTCCGAACACCAGACCTGTTGTGTTGCCTGTGAGACACCCGCTGCAGAAGGCCTTGTATAATTCAGAAATTTGCCTAATTTAAGACCATCCCTGACATACCGGTAGGTGTTTCTGCTTATCAGCTATCGTGGCATTGCTGTGTGGTGAGCACGCAAACATGGTTCACAATTCACTGGGCCTGCCAGCTTCCACAGTCTTCACAGCTTAAAAAATATTTGGGATAGACATTATTTAACATTTTGCATATGAAGTGAGACTATATTAATATCTTCATCACGGTGTCAAATCCACATACACACAATCTCGTAAAACGGGAAGGTACTGTGCTGCTGAGTAACTGGATTTTAATCAGCAACAGAGCCTGGACTGGGAGCTGCTGCAGGAAAGGTGCATCTTAATTCACGTGTGTCCCTGTGCCTGGCATGGTGCCTGGCGCCCGGCACGTGCTCAGCAGCAAAGGGTTAAGGGAACGCTGTCTAACTCAAAGCAGTACAGTTCGATTGGTTGTGATTTCTTCTTTGGAGGAGAGCCACTTAAGCGTATATTTCTTAGTAGTTTTGTTCATCCTGGATTTACTACCTCCTTCCTTTCCATCCCTAAAAAGGGGAAGAGAAAGAAGAGACATCAGTAACTGATAATGAGAAGGGACAGGGACAGAAGACCCGAGGATGAGCAACAGGGCCAGCGTGTCATCTTAAAGATTGGGGGCTTCTTTGTTTAGGGCATGGGCATGGTTTACGTACCTGTCAGGGTGTCTGCAGCAATGGAAACCAATTCTGCATAACTTAGCAAAAAGGGGATTCAATTTAAGGTTCATGGAGCTAACTTGGGGGAGGGAGGCTAGTCTTGGGGACAGCAGGAGCCCAGGGGCTACTGCTGAAAAGGAAGTAGGAAGAGGACACGCTGCAGCCTGGTCAGGGTGCTCCGCCAGGGGTGACCCCTGACCCCAGTACACACAGCGGGAGGCTTCCTAACAGGGAGGTCAGGTGCTAAAGGGAAGGGGATGTGAGTGCTGGTGTGACAAAGGGACATGTATCCACAACTTGCACCTCCAAATGGAGGTGGGGGGGACTGTGAAAGTCATCTAATCCCTCTTTGTGTCACCAATGAGGGAATGGAGTCCAGCTTCATTTCCACTTCATTTCCAGTTGGTGACAGAGGCAGGGCCCAAGCCCTCAACTGGGTGCTCTGTGCAGAGAAGGGGCAGAAATGTTTTTAACACTTGAAAGGCCTTCAGAGCACCATCCAGCTTTATCATGATGGGTCAAAGGCCCTCTTGTCAACATGCCCTGATGGGGCCTCCCTCTCACCCCAGTTCCCTCAACCCAGAGGTTAGAGGGTAGAGACCCTGGTCCACTGTAGTGGGCAGAGGGCACTCTCACACCTGGGCGTGTATGTGGTGGGCGGGTTATACAGTCCTGGTAGTCCCTGGCCGAGCCCACCCCTGCCACGCTTCCGGGTGAGCAAGAACGAAGATGGGAGGAAGGCCTCGAAGGGCAAAATAAGAGGGAGGGACATCCCGGAAATGGATAAACCCTAGGTTCATGTAAGAAGGGTATTTTTATGTCCTCTTGTGTGCTACTTGCTGTAAATACATGAATCCCAGCTAACTTCTACTGCCAGAAGACTATAACCACTGCTCTTCTTGACAATTCATTGGGCTTTATCCTGGGTGGGGATAGGGGAAGGGCAGGGAAACTAAGATTAATTGAACATCTACTATATGCCAGATTTTCTACTTAGATAATCTCATTTAATCCAATATTCCTACCAGTCCCTTGAGACAGTTATAATGGCTTCATTTTATAGCCGAGGAAGCCAAGTAAGCCTCCCAGCTGAGAAGGGTAGAGCCCAGGGCCGGCACAGTGAGCTCCAACTCTGGTTCTCATGTAGGTATGTGTATTATTCAGGGTTCTCCAGAACAATAGAACCAACAGAACAGAGAAAACATAATTATATTGTATTGATTGATTGTAAGAAATGGCTCATGTGCTTATGGAGGCTGAGAAGTCACCAGATCTGCAGTCAGAGAGCTGGACTCAGGAGAGCCAGTTATGTTGTTCCAGCTCAGGTCCAAAGACCCGAGGACCAGAGGAGCTGATGTCTGAAAGCTGCCTGGCGCAAGACCCCAGAGAAGCCCATATTTTGAGTCCGAAGTCCCAGAAAGACCTATCTCCCAACCCAGTCAGTCAGGTAGGAGGAGTGCTATGTCACTCAACTTTTTGTTCTATTCAGATCTTCCTCTGATTGCTCGAGGTTTGCCCACATTAGAGAGAGCACTCTGCTCTGCTCAGCCTATCAGTTCAAGGGTCAGTCTCATCCCAAAACACTGTCACAGACACATCCGGGAGAATGTATGACCAAATGTGTGGGAACCTTGTGGCCCAGTGAGGTGAACCCACAAAATGACCCATTGCAGTGTGGCACTGGGGACAGTGAGAGGAGGGGCCTTGGATGCCATTCTATTCCCTCTTTGCAGAGGAGGTTTTGAGAGGGAATATGTGTGTGTTGGTGGGGGGGGATATGTGTGTGTTGTTCGGGGGGGCTTACCCTTTTCTCTGCCTTTCCCGAGGAGGGTACGTGGGCATTCCCAGCACACAGCTAGATCAGCACCGCAGGTGGAAGCCAGATCATCCTTCTTGCAGATTAGCTCCCCGGCGCTGAATTCTCCCGGCCAGAAACAGCAGCCAGGGCCCCCCGGAGAGGAAGGGAGTCAGCAGGGGACCCATCATTTCTTATCCTGCGACTGAACCAAGCCTGAAGTCCTAGTGTCCCTCACCTTGGCAGTGTGGTCACAGGCTTGGTACTTGGACTGGGAGCTGGGCCTGACTGGTTCCTGGCACAGGCCTCCTACATACCTTCTCTCCTTTTCCTCTGTAAGAACCCTGCCCAGAGCCTCCCAGAGTAAAGACTGCTGTTCCCAGCGTCCCTTGTAAGTAGGTATGGCCTTATGACCAACTTAGGGACAATGGGCTAGAAGCAGAAATTGTTTGTAAACCTTCCAGGAAGTGTCCTTCAAGGGAGGGTGACATTCTCCCTCCCAGTTTCTTCTGTTTTGCTGGCTGCCATGCAGATGTCATGACTAGCACCGGCGCAGCCACACTGGGCCATGGGGTAGACGTCAGAGAGGCCGTGAAACCACAAGGCAGATGGAGCTGACATCCCTGACCCAGAGGCACCATAACAGCTCTGGACCCCTCTGAACCTGGGAAGTGACACCTAAACTCCATCCAGGTTTTTATAGCCTGTCCCTTGCTGCAGGACCTGGGGCAGTGGCTTGGCCTCTCTAGACCTCACCTGGTTTTGGATAATGATAACCGCACGTGGTGTGACTCCTGTGCAGGGCGTCAGGCGTGAGCGGGCACTAGGGGACAGGATGTGGGGGGGGGGGGCAGCGGCTTGGCTCAGCATTAGCTGTTTGGGAAGAAGGTGGCGGAGTGAATGGGGAGTCAGCCTGGAACTGGGTTGACTCTTGGTTTGGGCACTTGCAAGCCAAGTGACCTTGGGCAGCTTGCTGTCCGTGAACCCGAATGTCCTCATCTGTAAGTTAGAGATGGTGATGCCTGCTTCACAGGTTGTGTGAGAACCAGAGGCAATGTGTCGGGAGCCTGTGCTCTGCGGGAGGCAGGTGCTCTGTGAATGGTAGCCCTGACTTCCGTCCTTGGTCTGAGGGTCTGGAGACCTCAAATTTTGGGGGTGCCATTGAAGTCATGGGAAGTCACTTAACTCTCTGGGCCTCTTTACTCACTTGGAAAATGTGGGGAGAGCTGGTGATTGGATTGTGTGGAGTCAGAGGGTCCTTTTCAGCCCTGGGTTGTCAATCTAGTCCCCCTCTGCCCACACTTTTTAGACAGTAAAACTGAGGCTTCATGTGGCAGAGACAGCTCGCTATGCTTCCTTTCAGGGTGGGGTGAGTGTGGGAGAGCCACTGCCCCACAGGGGAGCATCGCCCTGTTTGCTTCTCACAGAGGCAACGTGAGCCGAAGGCACGTGTACTGTTTCTGGGCCAAGATGGTTACCACACGATGTATCTTTCCCACCCTGTCTTCCCCATCTGCCAGCTGGAAGTCCAGGCCCAGGGCAGCCTGGGAGGATGGTAGAGCCCCTCTCGGCCTGCGCTGTCAATGATGATGGGGGACGTGGTGCACGGCACCCTCCCCTGTCCAGCACTGCTTTGGCCTTTGTGTGAAGAAGACATCACTTGGCTGAGATTTCAGGGTTCACCTGTTAGAGCAGCCAGTGTTATCTTCACCAGTACACTCCAGAGCTAGAGTGACTTGTCCAGAATCTATGCCTTCTCTCTGGTTCTTGGTGCCATCCTGTTTGACAGTCTTCTCCATTAGGTTGCTGCTTCCTTGAGAGCCAGAACAGTGGCTCATACCGCCGCAGACTGATGACACCCAGTGCGGGTTTTCTCATCCTCCCACAGGGATGGCCTGCTTGCGGGCACCAGGCAGGGGCTGATAAAGACCTGGTAATTTGCACTGAGCATCTACAGGGCACACACCTGAGTCCTACCAGGCTGCAAGCTGATCCCACAGATCAGGGGCTGTACCCTGCCACGTCCCTGCAGGCCCCAGGGTGTGGGAACCCCAAAACAACAGGCAACAGAGCAGCTAAACTCTCAGATGAGGGAAGCCTGATTAGGGTAGGACCCAAGGCCTTGAGGATCTAGGAGGGGTGTCTGTGAAACGGGGGATAACTTTGATACTTTGTGGAATTGAGGATGGACATCTGGACTGGGGCCAAAGCCCTGATCTGAGTCCAGCTCTGCCCCCCAACTTGTGTGTGACCTACAGAAGACCAAGGTCACCAGAGAGTTGTTGACAGGAGCAGGGACCAGAATCCAGGCTCCCCTCCAGCCACGGATGGGTTCTTTCCGGAAAACACCACCCCCTCACTCTCTCTTCCCTCCAAGCCTGGGCATTTCTGATTAGGATGCTAATGGAGGGAGGGGGTGAGGAAGTGAGGGAGCTGCAGAGCAGGGAGAAATACCGGGGGACTGGGGAGCCAGTGGCTAATTAAAGTCTCCATGTCAAAGAGGAATGCCAAGTAGGTAATTTCCATGCCATTTGAATAATGGGAAAACGTTTACCATTTCTCAAGTTTGCTTGTTGAAGAGAGAGGGGAAGAAGGAAGGAGGGGAGAAGATTGTGGCTGGAGGGGCCTCTCCACACTACTGGAGAAGGTGGAGCTTTGCTAAGCCGCGAGGGTTTGATCTTCCGGCAACAGGGCCTTAGGGAATGGCTGAGCAGGTCCTGGTGTCACATAGCTGAAGCTACTGCTATCTCCTTGCTCGAAGCCAACCCTAAGAACCTGTTTTCCCAGCCCAGCCTGCCCAGCCCAGGCTCCTGGGCTCCTGAAAGTCATGGAGGCCCATGCATAGAAAGCCAAGCCGCGGGGGTAGAGGGTCCCTGCTGCTCTGGCCTGTTCCTTCTTATAGCAGTTACCTGTTGATGCATAACAAATTACCCCAAAACTCAGTGGCTTAAAGTGACAGGCAACATTATTGTCTCATGCTTTCTGTGGGTTAGACATTTGGCAAAAGCCTAGCTGGGAACCTCTGGCTCTGGGTTTCTCTTGAAGTTATGGTCAAGATGCTGGCCCAGGGCCGCAGTCATCTGAGGGCTGGGCTGGGGCTGGAGAGCCCACCCCAAGATGCCTCTTTCCGAGATGGCTCTCTCACATGTCTGGCTGGTGTGTGCTGTTGGACCCCTCTAGGGCTGCTTGAGGTCTTCACAATATGGTGGTGGGCTGTCCCCAATGTTAGAAAGAGAGAAAAAATGGCAGTGGCAATGGTGATGTCTTCAACGACCTAGCCTTGAGGTCACATGCCATCATTTTGCCATAGCCCCTTGGTTACGCGATGTGGGAGAGGATTATAATAAGGCATGATCCAGGAGTTGAGGCTAATGGGGGCCATCTTGGAGGCTGCACATCACTCCCTCCTTGAGGGAATTGCATACAGCAGCTCCTATAGCCCCACTAAGCAGCCTGGGCTGGGGAGAGAAGGTGGCTTCCTTGGAGACGGAGGGCAGGTCACACCTGGCTCTGCTTCCAACTTGTTGTGTGACCCTGAGAAGTTTCCCAAGCCTTCCTGACCTGTTTGCTGTCTCTGTGATGCGGGAAGAACTTGTCTGCTCTGCAGGGCTGGGAAGGCATAGAGGACCCAGTTTCTGAGGGATGGATGAGAATTGCAGAATATGGAGTCTTCTCTCTTCTCATTCTTAATCCTGTTTCTTCAAACAGTTGGATAATCAGTTTTCCTGGAAATCTTTGCAGCAGTCAATTTGCATAACCCCAAAATAAGCACGGTTCCTTCCTTTAAGCTAACTCTCAGCTGTAAATATCCAGCTGGCTTTTTGGAATTTGAACCAGTGTGGTTTAACTTTCCTCTCCCACAGACCACCTTGCTCCCTGGGTGGCTTGGAGGAGAGGCGGGGCCCTGTGTCCCTCACATTACCCCAAGCACTGTGTGGCTAATGCCCGGGGGTCAGTCCAGGCCAGGCCAGCTGTCCTCTCCTCTCCTTCTCAGCTCTCCTTTGTGGTGAGAGGGGAAGGGGGTGCTTAGTGGTGAGGGCCTCAGGATGCCAGAGCCAGAAAGGACTTTGGGGACATCTCATGCAACCCTTCCATTTTACAGATAAGACTCAGAGAAGGCCAGTAAGGGCCCAGTGTCACACAGCAAGTAGAGAGCAACATTGAGCGGAGAATCTGGACCCCATATAGAGCTCTTTCTGGTCTCAGTACTGGGCATGCCTGGGAGGTGCTCTGTGGTTATTATAGTTGGGCCCTGGGCCACTGTGGCTTAGATACCCCATCTCTCTAAGAGAGTCGGGGCAGATGCAGGGTGTAGGGCAAGTGTGCTTTCAGTGTGGGCCAACCAGACTCACACTTAATGGGCACACAAGAGGAGGGGTATATACAAGAGAAGAATAAGAAGTAGACCAAATCTTTGAAGACACATGCTCCATGGAGAGCAACAGAGCAGGAAAGAACCAGAAAACCAGTGCAGAATGACCTAGACTCCATGAACCTGGGTGTAGAGGGCCTTGGAGTTTGGCTTAAATCTGAGAAGCCCATGTGAAGGGGCAGGGTGAGTTGAGTTCCCAGTCTGTGGAATGTAGAAATGGGCAAGCCAGGAAGAGGCAAAAAGGCATGGCCCTTCAGTGGGCCAGCAGCTCCTTCTTCCACCTGGCTAGGGACATCCCTACTGCTCACAGCAGTGGGGGTGCCGTGGTTCTCTCTTGCACGAATCAGTAACCAGCCCTGTGGCCTGTGGCCAATGCTTCCTTCTTGGTCTCTGAGGTCCTCAGGGTGGCCTCACCATCTTCTTGTCCCTTTTACTTCCTACACTGCTCAGTGGGGTGAATGGTCCTGGCCCACTTCTGGCTGGTTAACTCAGTAATTTCTAAGTCTTCGTTTTTGATCATTCCTCTCCCCTAAATTGCCTTTCATTGTGAGCTCAGAAAGGCAGATTCACTTGGATCTTGGCTTGAGTAAACCTTAGTATCAAGGAAAAAAGTCAGCTAGTGCTAGGACAGTATCATCCCAGGTACCCAAGAGTAAAGGGCTTCTGAATTATTCAGGCACGAAACTTCTGCAGACTAGAAACTCCCCAAGGGCAGGGTTGTGCCTGTCACCAGATGGCAGGGAAGAGGGCAAAAAGTCACATGCACTGAAGGCCTGTTTGTGCCAGGCACATCCTACCTTTGTCTTTCGTTGAATGTTCCTGGTGTGGGAGAATTTCTGTCTCCATTTTATGGCCAAGGAGCCCAAAGACCAGAGAAGGCAGATACTTGCCTAAGGTTGGACAGCCAGTTTGTGGCAGAGGTGGGTTTGGGAGCTAGGCTTAGGCAACAGCAAAGTCCAGCTGCTTTTCTGACATGGTGCAGGCAGGAGGGGTCCCGCCCTTCAGGCCCTAGCTCTGCAGTTGCTGGCCTTGCCAAGATCCTCAGGGAGCTGGGGAGGAGAGGGGCCCCTCAGGGCAGCTAGATTTGCCACCTGCACAGGGAAGGGTGAAAGAGAAGCACAGACACTAATTAGGGAGCAAGAGCCCCCAACATCTTTATTTCATGTCTCTGCTGCTTGTCCTGACAAAAGGCCTTTGTCTTATTTGGCGCAGTGACAGCATCATGTCATGTTCTTCCTGCCTCCTTCAGTCTGGCTCCTTCTCAGGGCTTTTCATGCTTCCCCAAGTCGCCATCACCATTTCATACACAGTCGTGGGCAGGAGACCCGGGGGGACTGCCCAGCCAGCAACCATCTAGCTGTGTTATCTTGAGCAAGTTGCTTAACCTCTCTGGGTCTCAATTTCTCCACCTGCAAAATGGGGATAGAGGCTGGAGCAGATATTTGTTAAGTTTCCCTGGTGATTTCCTTCCCATCTTGATGACTGATGCTTGGGAGGGCAGTGGGACATTAAAGTCAGGGCCACTTCTGAACTCTGGCTGTGGGATGGGGGACATCCCCAAGCAGAGGGGTCTTTATCCAATCACATTATTGTTAGAGTGATGCTATTTGCATATAATTTGCACTTTCTTTTAATGTCCAAATTGTCTGACATACCTACCCTAATCTCTCCCTCCCTCCCTCCTTCTCACCACCTGTTTTCTTTTTCTTTCTTTTCTTTTCTTTCTTCCTTTCTTTCTCTTTCTTTCTTCTTTCTTTCTTTTTCCTTCCTTCCTTCCTTTTTTTTTTTTTTGTTTAAGATTTTATTTATTTATTTGAGAGAGAGAGAGAGGATGAGTAGGGGCAAGGGCAGGGGCAAGGGCAGGGGCAGAGGGAGCAGCAGATTCCCCATTGGGCAGGGAGCCTTATACGGGACCCCATCCCAGGACTCCTGGATCACGACCTGAACCTAAGGCAGATGCTTAACCAACTGAGCCACCCAGGCAGCCCTTACCACCTATTTTCTACCGCCCACCCTGTGTCAGCCCTAGTCCTGTCTGGCCAGCTTGCCCCTACCGCAGCCCCTGCCTGGCTTTTACAGTGTGACTCAGCCTGGTAGCATCCGCAGTATGGCTGGACACTCTGTGCAGTGATCCTCATATTCAGCTCAGAGAGGTCAAGCAACTTGTCCGAAATTCCAAGTGAAGTGGCAGAGTCAGCATTCAGATCCTTGACTGCCTGACTCTGGGACGGTGCTTTCCTCCCTGCTCCTCAAAGTGAGGTCTGTGGGCCAGGGGCATGGACATCGCTGGGCACTTGTTAGAAATCAGGCCCCATTGCAGACCTGCTGAATTAGGTTCTACATTTTATCAGGATCCCCAAGAGGCCACATGCACACCAGAGGTGGAGGGAAGCACTGTTGTAGAACTCTGCTTGCCATGCTGGCTTCTAGGTTCCAGAGCTACTCGATGCTTTCTGGAGGCAAACTTACATGATGTCAGAGCCAGAGAAGCCCTCAGATCTCTTTAATGCTGGTGGTTTCACCATTTGTGCTCTTTGGAGCACTGGGGTTCCCAGAGGTGTCTTTGTGGCTTCTCTGTTGTGGGGTGGGTGCCCAGCAGGCAGGACTGCGGAACTCCCATGCTTGCTTGAGCATTTACCCTTGGATTACATTTATGAACTCATGGAATACAATTTCACTGGAGTGGGTATGATGTTAGATCTATTGGCTAAAAAAAGTCTTTTTCAAATCATGCTTTATTCCATCCTTCTATTTTATAAGTGAGGAAATCAATACTCAGAGATATGTAGGGATCTGCACAAAGTCACACAGAATGTGAGACCAGAATCCAGCGATATCAGTTAAGATTGTTTTTGACTGCAAGTAGCAGCAAAGTTGACCTACAGAGACTTGTGTAAGTAAAGAGTTTCTTACAAGAAGTACCATGTTCAGCTCAATGAGGCATCAGTAGCCCTGGCTCTTCCTGTTTTCCATTTTGCTGCTCCCCTCCCCATCACAAAATATGCAGCATGGAGCTTTTATCCTCATGGCAGAAAATGGTTGCTCTTGCTCCATACCTTACATCCATGTTCCAGGTGGGAAGAAGAGGGATGGATGAATGTGCAGAAGGCATTTTTCTAGTTAGTTTCTTTTTTTTTTTTTTTTTTTTAAATTCAGGGAAGGATGCCCTCCCCTGAGGCTCCTATTTGTTGTAGGCCTGAACTGGGTTACATAACCACCCCTAGCTGGAAAAGAGTCAGGAGTAGGAGAGTGGGGAATGGGCTTGGGTGAAAGCATCAGATGGTGAATGCTTCCCTATCTAGGGATCCTGTCCTGGTAAGCTGAGAGACTCTTCAGGGTCCAGAACTGCAGGCTTTGGGATGGGATGGGATGGGATGGGATGTGTCTGAATCAGAGAGGCATATGTGCTTAAACCTCAGGGCTTGTCCTCCCCCACCACCATCAACATGGTCCTTTATGGGAACCATTTGGTGTGGGGACCAGAACTTTGCTAAACAAAGACTTACATACTTGGGGGCTTGAGGGCAGAGGGGTTGGATTAGAGGGAAAACCACAAGGGCTAATTCTAATTCTCTATCTCCACTGCTCACAACCCCTAATGAAAACATGTGTAAGAAACCCGCAGGGTTAATTTTGCCGAAAAAAATTCCAATAAAGCCCCATTAGATTTTCACGTTAAATTAATGTAATGGATGCTTAAAAGCCATGCTAATTAGGCTTTGTTATTAACAGGAGTGTCAGGTGGATGGGATCTGGCCCAGAGCTTACATTTTTTCCTGGCCACCTATGGGAAATGGATTTGTCAGTGGTCGGAAAGCACCACACCATCTGGCCCCAGCAACCAGCTCCCGCTCATGCCTTGGAATGTCTTTAGTCATTTAAATTCATTTGCCTGGAACTGGAATATTTGCCTCATCAAGATGACAGGCAATGAACTCTGTTTTCTGTTGGTTTTTATTTTATTTTGGGGGGACATTTCCCAATTTTCCCTGCTGGGAGCTGTCCTAATGTTTCTGCTAGGGACATGGCTCTCATGGGTTCCTCCCTTGCTCAGAAACGTTTGATAGCTCCTTGTTGCCTATCGGGTAAGTCCAGTGTCTCTGATTTGGCATTCAAAGCCTTCTGGGATTTAGCCCTAATTCACTTTTCTGGGCCCCCATTCCTCTCCATATGTACTAAGGGCAGTCTCCTCGCTGAACTTGGCCTTTCCAACTCCTCTTGACTTTGATTACAAGCCCTAACCCTATCATCTCAGCCTTCCAACACTTGTTCTTTCTGTTTTACAGATGGCAAACCTCCCCCTGATCACTGATTTCCTTACATAAGGCACCTGGCATGTTTTGGGTGCTGAAATAATTTCTGCCTCTCATTTTTCTCCCTTACCCTCAACCTGTCTGCTGGGCCAGGCTGGACATCTTTAGGGTGGCTACCTCTCCTGCGCCAGGGCTTGGGACTTGGGAATTCCAAATGCGCATTTGGGAAAAGGCTCTGTTTTGGAAAGGGGAAATGTTCAAAGCCAGGATGAACAAGAGAAGGGAAGGCCAGGGCCCCTGCTCCTCCCATCATCCTGGGTTTTCTGGGCCTTAACACTAGAGGGAGTTTGCATATCTTAGGGAGGGACTGACCCCCAACTCCAGGCTCATCTGCTTGTTTATAAAACCTCTACTGCTCATCTCAGGCAATCTGGACATGAATACCAGCTGTTGAGAGGAGTTGGCAGTATATCTGGGCTGCTGGGGCTGTGGACAGTTGCAGGTCAGAGGTGGGCTGGGGGGAGCCTCTGCCTTGTGGGAAGCTGAGCCTGAGGACAGCCACCTGTGGGCAGAAGGAGACTCTAACCTATTCCTGCATCATAGTCCATGCCCGCCCCTGAAGTTTCAAGGACATAAACCTCTTTGGGGCCACTGGTCTCTCCAATCTGAACTAGGGCAAGCAAGAGGTCATTTAAACCCCTTCCTTCTCTGTTCTTTGGGATCTCTCTGTCTGTGTCCAACCCATGGAGTTGGCCATTCCCCCATAGGGGTGAGTTAGATTTTCCCTTTAGGGTCACCACCAGGTTTGGGGTGAATTGCACAGCATCTGACAGGAGAGGTAAGGGGTACACTTTGGTGCAGGGCTGAGTCTCACATGGCTAGGATTATTTGGAAAGGAGAGGGCATGAGACTTGGAGGCTCATCAATCATCCAGATGCCTGTTCGTTGAGCCCTGAGAACTCAGAGCAAAGAAGAAGGGACAAAAGAGCCCCCTAGTCTCCAGGAGGCAGCTGGAGAAGCTTAATACTTGAGTGCTTAATACTCTGAGTGCAGAGGATTTTTGAGGAAAACCTAGCCATGATAGGGATGTAACTGGACAGGGAAAGGAAACGGAGCTCCTCTGGACCCCAGTTGCCACAACTAGAGGAATTGCTTAAGATTAGATGTTTATTTCTAACCCGGCAGCCAAGTAAAGTCAAAGGCCAGCAGGCAGAGAGTGTGTGCATGTGCGTGCATGTGTGTTTGTCCACACACACACACACACACACACACACACACACACACACAGTGTAGTTAATGCAAGGCCTCCCACTGCAGAATAAATTGCCTGACTGACCTCAGGTGGGAGGGGACATGCCTCGCTTCTCTTGCACACTGGAGATTTCCCCATGACTGAGCCTGTCAGCCACATTGCCGGAAGTGCAAACCTACACTGGCCATCAGTAGATGGCCTGACTCTGGTGCACCGTCAGTGGAGATGATGGGAGGAAGGACGCCCAGGCCTTCCCCAGCTGACTCCATGCATAGTCCTCCCTACCCTCCACTAACACTTCGTTCTTAATGAAGGCCATGTGGCCTTGTGGAATTTGCCCCTGAGCCTTTGTATGACAGGTGGCACCCAGATGGGACCCACCTTGCCTGATACCCTTCTCCATGAACCTTCTTTAAATGCCTGGGTAATCTCTCTGCCTCACAAATCCTGCCCAGATGGCAGGAAAGAAGTCCTGGCAAAGATGCATGAGCCCAGATGTCCAGGGTCTAAAAGAAATGAAGGGGGGAGGGGGAAAGGGAGAGGTAGGGGGAGAAAGTGTGCTGGGAATCTAGGAGGAGAGGGTATGAATTACTAGCCTGTGCAGGGATGAAGGGGAGAAGGAGTCTCCATGCACCAGGACATGCCCTGCCCAACCCAGGCCAGGCCATCTGCCTGCCACTTCCATCTTGGCATTTGGCACAAGAGGACACAGTTATGAGTACCTCTCAGAAAGTGGGGGGCATTGGTCCAGCCCACTGCCTGGGGCCACTCAGGCCTCTACTTCTTGATGCACAGCTTGTGGCTTGTGAAGTCACTGAACAGGAAGGTGAGAGAACATGAACTAAGGAGGGAACACTGTGGGGGGATGCCCACAAAACCTTGGCTTTTCTGGGTGGGGATGTGGGGAAGGGGAAGGGAGGACCAAAGACCAAAGGGTCTCTGGAGGGATCTGTGCCTATACTCTGGGTTAGAGGCCAGGCCCCTGGGGAGATGAACCCTTCCCCTGGATCTTCCTGCCTCCTGCAGCAAGAGGAGGCAACAGGACATTGAAAAGAGACATGAATAAGGTGGCCTGTGTCTCTTTCCTAGACCTTGGGGGTTAGGACTCTCCACATGACCAATAGAATAGGAATCCTAAAGTTTCCTTCTATCGGCTTTTCGACAGCCACCCTCTGCCAGCTTCTTTCTTGCTGTCAGAACTCAGGTGCCAGCAGCCATGATTTTCAGGGGCGCCTGGGACCCTCCTGACCTCAAGAGTGACTCCCGACTAATCTGAGCCAAGCATGGCAATCCCATTTCCTTGGCTGGTGATGTTCACGCACAGGCATGTCGTGCAGTTCTGGCTAGTGACAATTGAGAGGAAGATTGTTGGTGGAGAAGGGGTACCTTCTGGGAAAAGCTTTCTGAGATCTGAAAAGCTGACTAGCCAAAAGAAGCAGCTACTCCTGTCCACCACCTTAGGATGTTGTTAGGTGAGGATGTGATGTCTGGAGCTTTGGCAGCCACATTAAGATCACAAAGGAAGTAGTTAAGATGCTGAGGAATGAATGGAAAGAGAGAATGAATCTGGGCTCTGGATAGTATCCTAGGACTCAGCTGAATTAACCCAGACTTGGAATTGCCTTACCTCCAGACTTCTTAGTATAAGAAATTATGAACTCTTTATTTTTAAAACTATTCATAATTGAGTTTTCTATTGATTGTTGCTGAAAGCAGCCAACCTCATCAAATTTCTGAAGTTTGGATGAAATAATTTGGATTGTCTGCTCTGATTCTGTCTTTGGGGCCAATGAAGATGTCTCTGAGCTCCCTGGAAGCTTAGCTTAGCTGGAACAGCCTCCTTTCCCTCTGGGCAAATGTTGCTGAAGAGTCTGGGAGTGGGAGCCAGAAGAATTGGGTTCAAATCCCACACCTTTATGCAGGCACTGTGTGATTTTATGTTAATTAATTAATTATTTTAAAAAAGATTTTATTTATTTATTTGACAGAGAGAGATCACAAATAGGCAGAGAGGCAGGCAGAGAGGGAGAAGGAAGCAGGCTTCCCGCCGAGCAGAGAGCCCGACGTGGGGCTCGATCCCAGGACCCTGAGACCATGACCTGAGCCGAAGACAGAGGCTCAACCTTCTGAGCCACCCAGGTGCCCCTATGTTAATTATTTAAACCAGGAGTTGGCAAATTGTTTTCTGTAAAGGGCCAGATAGTAATTATTTTAGACTTGGTGGGCCATATGGTCACTCTTGGAACTGTTCCACTTTTGTTTCAGTTTGAAAGCAAGCTGTGGATAATATACAAATAAATGGGCATGTCTGTGTTCCAATAAAACTTTATTTACAAAAAACAGGTGGCCCACTGGATATGACATGCGGGCATTCCTCAGGAGGAAAATGAGGCTAATTTCTGTTTTCTTCATGGGGCAAATCTGTGCGCAAATGAGTTGACTTTAAACTATCACTATATAAAGTATAATGTACATGGGGGCCCCCTTTCCTAAGAGAATCAAAGGTCCTGACGCTCAGGGATGGAGAAGTGCTTGACTCTACCACCTACTACAGCTGTGTGGTTTTGGGAAAATAACCTAACTTCTCTGAGCATCAGTTTCCTTCTCCCAAAGTGGGGATTCTAATACTGACTTTATACAAGGTTGCAAGGGTTAAGTGAATAATGTGTCTAAAGCTTTGCACAGACTGAGTACCCAAGGAACCATAGTAAGTGTTATTAATGAGTAAAGCCCCCCTTTTACTGACCTGGCAGATGCCATCTTGTCTCACTCTACCCATGTCTTGTCATTTGGTAAATCTCCGTTCCTCCCATGGACCGCAGAGCCCTTGGGGGCCTGCAAACCTCCCCTTGCCTTGCACTCTCTCTCCCTCCACCACCTACCCAATGCCCTCCCCACCACACCCGCTTCCCCATTTAACAGAACGAGTAATTAACAATGTTAATTCTAATCTCATTTGCTAATGAAGGCAGTCTAATTGCACCATAATTGGCAGCAGCAGCAGCAGAAAAACACAAAATAAACCCTGCGTGGGTAATTCGGTTTAACTTCTTTATAATTACCTTGCAGGCCGGGACCAGGTGGTTGTGAGTGGGATGGGGAAGTTGGGGAATTAGGAGAGGGGAGCCAAGACCTGAGGTTGGGGAAAAAGGATGAACAGAGCCCCTCTCCTGTCCCACTCTCCTGCTTACCATGACACCTCTAAGATAAACTTCCTTCTTGATTCCCATTTTCTCCTTTGGTGGGTGCTCTTCTACAAGCTGATTTTCAAGTTGTGACTTGCGAATGCACCAGATACACTGAGGCTCAAGGACTTACCAGTCCTCCAGTATCTTTATGAGCCCACCTTTCCCCGGTAGCACCTCTGTGAGACCCGAATGCAGGCCTGGGATCTGGCCTAGCCTGTCTTCCCATCTGCACCTCACAGCTCTGACCCGATATTCCAGACAAACCCAACTGTTGGTCCTGCTTCTGCGTAGGTTCTGTCCTTTGATTGGAACGCCAACCCCACACTTCCCTTCACCCCCTTGGAAAACCCAACTTCACATCCCAAGCCATGTGAAGGAAGCCTTCCCTGACTCCCAAAGGCTAATTCTCACTCCTTTCCACTTTACCTAGTACAAACCTGCACTCTACCACACATCCCATTATTTTACATGGGCCTGTTTACTGTTCGCAGGCTTTCTTTGTCACTAGATTATGTCATTTTATTTACGGGCCGCCCGTGCCTGGCCCAGAACACATGTTGGATTCTACTTTCGCAGAATGAGTGAATGAGATGTAGGTGGTCTTGAAGAACATTCTGGAAGCTTATGACAAGGCCCTGGGTTCTGGTCCTGGCTCTCTGGCATAACCTGCTGTGGACCCTGAGGCACTGCTCTGTCTTGTGAAAGGCTCACAAGATTTCTCTTTTTCCACTTCTCAACGTCGAGGACTTCTTGCATTATCATAGTTGAAATTATTTCTCTCTTCATAAATAAATAAATAAATAGATAGATAGATAAATAAATGAAATGTAAAAGTTAGCCAACCTTGTAATATCCACTCCAGGCCGTCTTTGTCACTGGATGCAAAGTTTCTGCCTCAACTTCTTGTGCATTTTTCTCTATTTCTGCCAGGTAACCTCACTCTGATGTTGAAGGTTCTGCATAAGTAAGTAAACATCTTGTCTGGACCCTAATAGAATGTCTCCCACATCTCAGCAAACTAAGCCATACCTTAATAGCATCCGTGCCCAGTTTTGGAAGAGAGGAGTACCCCAGGTGTTTGCTCTGCTTATACATACAATCATTTCCATAGCAACCAGCTGTGATTTAGGAGGAGCTAGGAACTGCTTTCAGCGAAGGGGTGGAAGCAGAGGAAGTCTAGCTTTTCTGGTCTAAAGAAAGCACTTTATTATTCTTATGTTTAAAGAGTTTATTTATTTATTTGACCATAGAGAGAGAGAGATCACAAGTAGGCAGAGAGGCAGGCAGAGGGAGAGGGGGAAGCAGGCTCCCCAGTGAGCAGAAAGCACGATGGGGGGCTCGACCCCAGGACCCTGAGATCATGATCCGAGCCAAAGGCAGAGGCTTAACCCACTGAGCCACCCAGGTGCCCCAAGAAAGCACTTTAGAAGGAGGACCCTTCTTCTGAGCCTGGAGTCCCCACACACTGTATCAAACGTGGGCATCAGCTCTCTGGGTGTTCACAGGCATCTGTGGTCTCTTGGTTTCATTTTTTTCATTGGAGACATCCCTTGTGGAGTCCTCCATCCTTCTGCTCTCTCATTCCCTGGGTGGACCTGCAATCGTTAATCCTGGGGTTTCTTTGATACTGCCTGGAAATCTCCTTTGCTTCTCTTCTGTCTGGATATCATGTTCCCTGGTCCCCATAGCTCCATTTCTACTTGGTTTATGCTCTTATTTTGGTGCATCATGGGAGATACAATTTCTGAGACTGCTTATGAGAAATTTAATGCCATGCAGCTTCCTGATCTTTTTTATGGAACCAGACTTTCCCCCTTTCTCTCTGGTGGCTTTAATAACTTCATCCTCAGTGTTTTGAAATTTTCCAATGAAGTGCTTTGGTATCAGGGGTCCATTAATCTGGAAACTCATATCCTTCAATGCTAAGACATTTGCTTATGTTACTTCTGTGATCATTGTCTTACCTCTGATTTCTTTCCCTTTCTGTATTGCCTATGAGTTAGATGTTGGATCTCCTGACTTGATTTTCTGAAATTTTAAATCATTTTTCTCCTGTATTTTATTCTCACTCTTCATGTTCTAGGAGATTTCCTCAATGTTATTCATCAACCCTCCAGTGGATTTTTCTCTCTCTCTTTTTTAATTCCAAAGTTCTTTTTATTTCCTGAATATTCTTTAATTTTTTTTTTAAATTTTAATAGGAGCCTGTTCTTTTTTCAAGGGTGCAGTATCTTCTCTTATACAAGGATAACTGTAGGGTTTTGAGATATCCTCCTTCTTCCTAAATTGCTTTTGTTTGATCTGAGCCTCTCTCTCCCAGTTTTTTAATTCTGTCTTCTGTATTGGATGCCCTGGATTCCTGGAAAGCCCATGTGCATGGGCCCTGTGTATGACAAGAGAGTGGAGGATGTTTGGGGGGACACTTGCTCTTGGTCTATTCGTGGGCTGTACTGTTCCATCTGAGACGAGTCCCCCTAAGCTGCAGCCCGGGTGGTGGAAACTGTGCTGTCAGCACTCAGGAAATTGCGTGGGTAGACTTTTCCTTAATACCTGTTTTCTGTTATCACCTTGCCCTCGGTGAGGACTTATGTTCTGGAATTTAAAGCCTTTCAGATCCCATTGCTCTTCTCTCTTATGAGGAAGAATGGAGGTTGTGCCTGTAGGGTCTGACCCCTCCATATGCAGATTTTCCGTCTATGTCTGACTTGAGCTGAGCTCTCAGAGCAGCTGGTTTTCCTCATATTTGAGACTTTCTGGGCTTCTGCACGAGGAACCAGCCAGCTCCTGGACTTCCCCATGGCCAACTTAGGTTTCAGCCTTTTCTGGTCTCCTGAGTCAGTTGTTACTCACCCATCTGCTCCTCAGCCTTGGCAGTTTTGTTGCTGTTGCTTCCTCTCCTTTTCTCTTGGTCTGGTTTTATGTCTTAACAAAATCCCTTAGTCATTTTAGTGGGTGTTGGGAGGAAACGAGGTTAAGAGCGACTTCCTCGTGTGTGCACAGCACCTTAGCGTTTCTGCAGTCCGTCCCCATCCATCCTCTCATTTTATCTGCACAAGAGCCCAGTGGACCAGGAAAGGAAGGAGGTTTTCTCTACCACGTTTAGCCAGAGTTCTGAGCATCACCCTTTCAGCAGCATTTAAATGGAAGTGAGCAAGAGTTGGAAACAGAGGTGAGGGGTGGTTTCACCAGCATTTCCCCTATTTCTCCACGCTCCTCATGTGGAATTTGCTGAGAAGAGAAACGCCATCGGCATTGTGGACCCAGTGGGAAGAGGAATTTGGAATCAGAGCTGCTAGAAACTCTGGGTCTGGGGCACCCGCGGTAAAACTGCTTTGATGTAGTAACTGGTGATGTGAAAATTAAATGTTTGAGAATCAAAAGCAAAGGCAGATAGTGGTGCGGGAGGCATTGAGGGGGGCCTTTCCTCAACTCCTGTTTTTCTTTTTGGGCCAATCATTTCTGCTTGTTGGCACATGTGTATATGTGCATGTACATATATATATGTATTTGGGTGCACCCGTGTATGTGTGTGAGCACACCTGCGTGTGCTCCTGTGTGTGCCTGTGTGTGTGTGTGTATTCATCTCTGTGTTTGTGCGTACAGTTATGTGTGTGTGCATGCACTTGTGTGTGTGTGTGTGTGTGTGTGTGTGTGTTGGGCAAGAGTGACAGTTTGTGAATTTCAACTTGGTGAAGTGGGAAAGTGAAGGATGTAGAACTGGATTCAAGGACACACCTGCTCATGTTATCACAGGAAACTCTTGCTTTTCTCTGAGTCCCTACTTTCTTATATAAAAAACGAGATTTATGATGTCAAATCTGGATACCACTTATGGAGTGGGTAGTGTGAGAGTTCTAGGGGGAAGCTTTGTAAAGTGTCAAGGATCATGCAAATGTCCTTTGTTCATTCATTCATCTGAGACATACTTTTTGAGCTTTTCCTACCGGGACCCCTATTCTGAGGAATATACTTTTTCTTGGGAGAAATGAAGACATAGGCCCCTAAGATACTGTACAAAGCCTGGAGGAGCACCCAGGGGAGCACTGAACCCAGCGAGAGGAGGAGGAGGCCCCTTAGAAGTCAAGGTTGGAAGTAGGGGAGAGGGCATGTGTGAGGGATTGATATTGCAGACAGATGGAGGCAAGAGGCCTGGGTTAAAATCCCTTTAGGCAGAAGAGCAGAGGGACAAAGGCATGGATGTGAGAGTGTGATCTCTCCGATTTGCCGGGGAGTCGGTCTCAAGGAGCTGGGCACTGTGATGCACAGGTCCACTGCCCGCCCTCCCACTAGGCACAGTCAGGCAAGTGTTTGCTCTCCAGTGGTCATTCTTTGATTCACTCTTGAATGTAACAAGCACTTATTAAGCTCCTCCTCTGCTGTCCCAGTTGCAGGCTTTGGGGATGCAGGAGCAGGCCGACCTGGTGGAGCCCAGAGCTGTGCAGAGCCCCTCTCAGCAGCCCTCTTTGCAGGTGCACCTTCCAGGAGCAGGCTGGCTGGGAGGGTTCTCCCGGAACAATGACACTGTGGAGTTTTATGCTGTTTTATCCCCTTCCAGGGGAATGTCTGCCAATGGCTTTTACGATGCTGAATAAAAAGCCTCTTTTTTTCCTTTAGATATTTTTATTTCACCTTTAAAGGATGTGCAGTAAGGGTGAGAACATCTCGATGAAATCTCTGCAGTAAATAACTCTTGGATCCCTTTCTCATGCAAGCAGAAGGACAAAAGGACAAGGCATGCTGGAAGTGGCCTTCTCGCCTTCCTCATCCTCCCAGGGCTTGGGCTCAGCGAAACCACAAGTAGGTGGGGAGGGTCTGCCCCTGCTCTGGAGGGGTGGCGGAACCTCTCTGTGGCCCATAGGGTCCACACGTCATAGTCCTTCTCCCTCCTCCATGGGAAGGGGTGAAGTGTGCTTGGCCACCTCTGGTGTGTGCCACACACTGTGCCAACCATTTACCTTGGTGTGAGAGGGTTGAGTGGTCACGACTAGATCTGGTCTGCTTGAATTTGGCTCCTGCCTTCCCTGCTTGCTAGCTGTGAGACCCTGGCCAAGTATTTTCTATCTCTGTGCTGAGTGGTCTGCCAACGTCAGCTGGTGGGACAGCAGAGGACAGTAGGGCTGAAGGAAAAGTCCCTTCTCTGGAATGCAATTCCCCAAAAATTCTACTCCTGAGGGGTTGTGTTGGGATTTATTCTGGGAGCTAGAAGGCAAGCCCGGAATGGGGAATGACTTCCCCAAGGCCAGCATTGCCCCAGCACAGAGCTAGGATCTGTGCTCCTCTGTCTGCCCTGACTCCTTCTTCTCTGAGGGACCCCTATCAGATGTGGATTCACCTGTTGGGGGGCCTCAGACTGGAGAGCTTTCCCCTTGCTTCCAGACTCGGGGCTGTGTGGCGGGGGAGGGGCCCATGGTGGTACCTAGTGCACCCTCAGACACGTGACTCAAAGCTGGGCTGTCCTGTGTTTTGTTGCGGGGGGGCGGGGAGGCGGCCAGGGCTCTGGGGTCAGTGATGACATATGCCCATGTGGTCTGCTGGACTGAGAAGCGCCAAAGGCTGTTGTTAATGAAACTGTCAGCTGGGTCGCTGGTTACTGGGGAGCAGACTGGGCAGAAAACCATCAATTTAAACAGAATATGAGTCAGAGGCTTGGGTGGGGTGAGGGCCTAGAATCAGCAGGGCAGTCCTGGAGGAGCTCTGTGGGGAGACCATGGCACCACAGACAGGCTCAGCTCTGGTGGCCTGCACCCCACCCTTGCCTCTGCTGCAGGGGCACCCGCGGTAAAACTGCTTTGATATAGTAACTGGTGATGTGAAAATTAAATGTTTGAGAATCAAAAGCAAAGGCAGATAGTGGTGCGGGAGGCATTGAGGGGGGCCTTTCCTCAACTCCTGTTTTTCTTTTTGGGCCAATCATTTCTGCTTGTTGGCACATGTGTATATGTGCATGTACATATATATATGTATTTGGGTGCACCCGTGTATGTGTGTGAGCACACCTGCGTGTGCTCCTGTGTGTGCCTGTGTGTGTATGTGTATCCATCTCTGTGTTTGTGCGTACAGTTATGTGCGTGTGCATGCACTTGTGTGTGTGTGTGTGTGTTGGGCATGCCAGTTTTGACAATGCACCCCTACCAGCCCTTAAACCTAGGTGGGTTTGTGACTGCCAACCAACAGAGTGCAGCAGAAGTGACACTGGGTGCCTTCCCCGGCTGGGTCACAGAAGACCACACAGCTTCCACCTTGGGCTCTTGCTGTCCGGGCACTTCCCCTCAGGAGGCTCCCTCTCAGCAGCCACCAGATGGGAAAAAGTTTAAGTCCAAGTCCGAGCCCTGCTCTGCAGTACCCACTTGAGCCCAGCCTTGGAGTCATATATGAGAGAGAAGCCCCCAGCATGCTCATCGCCCCTAAACAATGACATCTTCTAGCAGAGGCCCCAGACATTGTGGAGCAGGGACAGTCCATCTCCACTGCGCCCTATCAAAATTTCTGACCACAGAACCTATAAACACACAATAGCGTGGTGCTTGCTTGTACCCTGAGTTTTGGGGATGCTTGTTACACGGCAACAATAGTCACAAATCTGTGCGAGCCCACCCCATTTTACAGATGAGAAAACAGAGGCGCCACCAGGCTAGGTGACTTGCACGAAGCCCTAAGGCTAGGAGGGAGCTAAGGCAAGACCACAAGCCAGACAGTCAAGCTCCAAAGTCAGCCCTCTTCTGCTGTTTTCTCACGGCCACAACCATGAACATGCTGTTCGGGTCTGGCCTTGGCATTGGCATTGTGCCCAGAACTGAGCCAGTGCTGGTGGCAGAGATAGGAGACGCATCCCTGCCCACAAGGAGCTCGGTCCTAAGGGGGAGACAGACGCCGGAGTAGTCCATGGTTGGGCAAGAGTGACAGTTTGTGAATTTCAACTTGGTGAAGTGGGAAAGTGAAGGATGTAGAACTGGATTCAAGGACACACCTGCTCATGTTATCACAGGAAACTCTTGCTTTTCTCTGAGTCCCTACTTTCTTATATAAAAAACGAGATTTATGATGTCAAATCTGGATACCACTTGTGGAGTGGGTAGTGTGAGAGCCAAAGATATGCTTGAAGGGCGGCAGGCTAACAGGAGCCAACACAGCGTCTTGTGGGCCTGACTGAGAAGTCTGGGTTTTGTCTTGAGGGTGTCAGCGAGCCATGGAAAGTTTCAAGCAGGGAAGTGACATGGCCAGATTTGTCAGAAAGATTATTCTGGCAGCCTTGTAGGGCATGGGTTGGCAGGATAAAAGCTGATTCTGGGGACCAGCGAGAAGGCCGTTGCAGAAAGAGACGAAGAGGATCTGACCCAAGTGGGTAACCACCAGGACGAACAGAGCCGGAAGGATGCAGAGCCACTTGAGACATAACATGAGCTAGATCAGGGGTAACTGGAGGTGGGAGAAGAGGGAGTGGCCTGGCGGGGGGTGGATCTGTGTGTGGCAGGAGGGTCAGGCTGGATTTGGGTGAGTAATATTGACCTTGCTCCTGAGGGGGGCCAGGGAACCAGGACAACATGCAGCCTCCTCAGCCAGGCCTGATCCTGCTACTGTCTCTCAGGAGGATGCCTTCAGCTTACCTCTGAATCCTTCCAGATCGACTCAGGCCATACCACTTGGGGTCCAGCTGGCTGTGGAGGTGAGGGAGAAAGAGAAGTCGAGGATACCCCCTCTTGAGGGCAAGGGCATTATCTTTTCCCTCCTGTATCCAAAGTTTGGGAAGCCCTTCCTGAGAACAAGGAGTCTCTCTTCTTCTTCTTCTTCTTTTTTTTTTTTTTATAAAGATTTTATTTATTTATTTGACAGATAGAGATCACAAGTAGGCAGAGAGGCAGGCAGAGAGAGAGGAGGAAGCAGGCTCCCTGCTGAGCAGAGAGCCCGATATGGGGCTTGATCCCAGAACCCTGGGATCATGACCCGAGCTGAAGGCAGAGGCCCTAACCCACTGGGCCACCCAGGCACCCCAGGAGTCTCTCTTCTTAGAGCCTTGCCCCAGGCTGAGTTCCAGAGTGTCGGTGACCTTGGCTGGGAGTGGCTCTGGCTCAGAATGGCAGAGTTCCAGTTTTATTTTTCAACATTTCCTTAGCGATTCAGGGTCTCTTCTGATTCCATACAAATTTTAGGATTATTTGCTCAAAACTGGGGGCATCACGTTACCTGATTTCAAGCTTTACTACAAAGCTGTGATCACCAAGACAGCATGGTACTGGAATAAAAACAAACACATAGACCAGTGGAACAGAGTAGAGAGCCCAGATATGGACCCTCAACTCTATGGTCAAATAATCTTTGACAAAACAGGAAAAAATATACGGTGGAAAAAAGACAGTCTCTTCAATAAATGGTGCTGGGAAAACTGGACAGCTATATGTAGAAGAATGAAACTCGACCATTTTCTTACACCATACACAAAGATAAACTCAAAATGGATAAAAGACCTCAACGTGAGACAGGAATCCATCAGAATCCTAGAGGAGAACATAGGCAGTAACTTCTTCGATATCAGCCACAGCAACTTCTTTCAAGATATGTCTCCAAAGGCAAAGGAAACAAAAGCGAAGATGAACTTTTGGGACTTCATCAAGATCAAAAGCTTCTGCACAGCAAAGGAAACAGTCAACAAAACAAAGAGGCAACCCACAGAATGGGAGAAGATATTTGCAAATGACAGTACAGACAAAAGGTTGATATCCAGGACCTATAAAGAACTCCTCAAACTCAACACACACAAAACAGACAATCATATTAAAAAATGGGCAGAAGATATGAACAGACACTTCTCCAATGAAGACATACAAATGGCTATCAGACACATGAAAAAATGTTCATCATGACTAGCCATCAGGGAGATTCAAATTAAAACCACATTGAGATACCACCTTACACCTGTTAGAATGGCCAAAATTAGCAAGACAGGAAACAAAATGTGTTGGAGAGGATGTGGAGAAAGGGGAACTCTCTTGCACTGTTGGTGGGAATGCAAGTTGGTGCAGCCACTTTGGAAAACAGTGTGGAGATTCCTCAAGAAATTAAAAATAGAGCTTCCCTATGACCCTGCAATTGCACTACTGGGTATTTACCCCAAAGATACAGATGTAGTGAAAAGAAGGGCCATCTGTACCCCAATGTTTATAGCAGCAATGGCCACGGTCGCCAAACTGTGGAAAGAACCAAGATGCCCTTCAGTGGACGAATGGATAAGGAAGATGTGGTCCATATACACTATGGAGTATTATGCCTCCATCAGAAAGGATGAATACCCAACTTTTGTAGCAACATGGACGGGACTGGAAGAGATTATGCTGAGTGAAATAAGTCAAGCAGAGAGATTCAATTATCATATGGTTTCACTTATTTGTGGAGCATAACAAATAGCATGGAGGATGAGGGG
Organism: Lutra lutra; assembly: GCF_902655055.1. Taxonomy (NCBI): domain Eukaryota; kingdom Metazoa; phylum Chordata; class Mammalia; order Carnivora; family Mustelidae; genus Lutra; species Lutra lutra. The sequence continues at coordinate 38,351,043 of NC_062293.1, forward strand.
AGATGGAGAGAAGGGAGTTGAGGGAAATTGGAAGGGGAGGTGAACCATGAGAGACTATGGACTCTGAAAAACAATCTGAGGGTTTTGAAGGGGCGGGGGGTGGGAGGTTGGGGGAACCAGGTGGTGGGTATTAGAGAGGGCACGATTGCATGGAGCACTGGGTGTGGTGCAAAAACAATGAATACTGTTACGCTGAAAAGAAATAAAAAATTTAAAAAAAATCCTGGGAGGAAGCCCCAAGTCTGGCACTAGACAGGACTGTGTTTTAGCTGTGGCTCTGCTTCTTCTTGGCTGTATGGACAGGGCACCATGTAGGACGGAGGCCATGCCCTCACCTTCCTCACAGGATTGATAAGGGGTCTAAATGGCACCCCAGATGGGAACAATGGGAGGGTGGGGGGTAATATATATATATATATATATATATATATATATATATATATGCACATACACATATACATACATACATACATATACTACTGGCCCTTGAACAGCATGAGTTTGAACTGTGAGTCCACTTATATGTGCATTTTTTGCAATAAAGGCAGTACAGTACTGCCAATGTATTTTCTTTCTTGTGATTTTAACATTTTCTTTTCTCTCATTTACATTGTTGTAAGAATAGAGTATATAATATGTATAACATGCAAAATACGGGTTAATTATTTGTTTATGCTCTCAGTAAGGGTTCCAGTCCACAGCAGGCTATTAGTAGTTAAGCTCTGGGGAGTCCAAGGTTATGCATGGATTCTCAACTGCATGGGGAGAGGGGATCAGTGTCCCTAAATCCTGAGTGACTCAAGTAAATATGTATATATAGGTGTACATCTCTATCTATGTATCTATAGCTCTCTATCTCACTTACAAGGACTTGGCTCACACAGTTACAGAGGCTGAGAAGTCCAAGATATGCAGGTAGCAAACTGAAGACCTGGGAGCCAACAGTGTTGAGCTCTAGGCCAGTGTTCAAGCTCAACAGTCAGGCAGAGAGAGTGAATTCTTCCTTACCCTGGCTTTTCGTTCGATTTCAAGCCTGCAACAGATTGGATGAGGCCCACCCACACCAGGGAGGGCAAGCTGCTTTACTTGTTCTATTGATTCCGTTTTTAATCTCATCTAGACATACTCATGCAGACAACTCTCAGAATAATGTTTAGCCAAATATCTGGGCACCCCTTGGCCCTGTCAGGCTGACAGACAAAATAAGCCTACCCACAAGAGATTGCTAAGGGTTCTGCTGCAAACTTGTGGCAGACCCAGAGCAGGGTCTGATCCAGGCAGAAATGGGGGAGGGGAGTACAGAAAGCAGAGATTTTTTTTTTTTAAGATTTTATTTATTTATTTGACACAGAGAGATCACAAGTAGGCAGAGAGGCAGGCAGAGAGAGAGGAAGGGAAGCAGGCTCCCTGCTGAGCAGAGAGCCCGATGTGGGGCTCGATCCCAGGACCCTGAGACCATGACCTGAGCTGAAGGCAGAGGCCCTAAACCACTGAGCCACCCAGGCGCCCCGAAAGCAGAGATTTTTTCCAGCATCTCTCCTCGATGGCAAGAGGACAGAAATGGCCTTCTCCCCAGAGAGTGCTGCATCTGCAGCCAGGTGGCCTGGGTTCCAGTTCTGGCTCAGCTGCTTTCTAGCTGAGTGAACCTGGGCAATCCTATGTTAGGGCCCTGGTTTCCTCCTTTGTGTAGATAAGGTGTGTTGTGAATCTATTACTGTTGAATGGCCATGTTGCATGTGACAGGATGATGAGGGAATTTGGGGCAAGAGACTACCATTTAGCAGAGAGTGTAGAAGAGGGCTCAAGATGCTGCCGGAGTCCGCCTTCCCCAGCCACCAACTCTGCGTCCTTGTAGGAGGTACTTAATCTCCCTGTACCTGAGTTTCCTTATCAGCAAATGGGGATCCAGTGAGATAATGCATTCTAAGTGCACAGTGTGATATGGAGCTCATGCAGACCTTCCAAGAATATTAGTCATTAGGATTTGTTGAGAGCCTTCCATGTGCCATGCATCTTATTTATTTTATTTACATAAAATCCTAGCTCATCAAATCATCCCAATAGCCCAAGAGGTGGTATGGCAGGGGCAAGACTATGTGTTCCACCATTTCCTTTTCCTCTAGGACAAGCAGTGGACTACACTTCCCAGCCTGCCCAGCAGTGGGGCCATGTGACCTTGAGCTGGCCAATGGACTGTGGGCAACATAATGCGCTCCGAGGCTTCCTTGGCCGGCCCCTTTAAACTGCCTGTGAGACACCATGTGTTCTCTCTTTCCTCTTCAGTTGGTTAGCTGTGGAGGGCCTAAACAGAGGTTCTCAGAGAAGGTGATTCTGTTCCTTCTTCTGCTGGGGGTGTCTATTTGGCAATATCTGGCGACATTTTTGGTTGTCAAATTTGGGGAAATGCTACTGGTGTCTAGTGGGTAGAGGCCAGGGACGTTGCTAAACATTCCAGTATACAAAGCACAGCCCCCACTGCAAAGAATGATCTAGCCCTGATGTCAGTAGCACTGAGATTGAGAAACCCTGGTCCAGAGGTCCCAAGGCCCTGGGGTAGTCTAAGAAGAAAAGCCTGGGTTCTTGAATGGCTATAGGGAGCACAGCTCTGCTTCCCCCAAGGTGTAGATTGCAAGTAAGAAATAGGTCTTTAAACGACAGAGATTTCAGGGATTATTTGTTAGAACAATTGACCTATCCTGACTAATGCAGGTGGCTACCGCTATGCCCATCTCATTGATGAGACAACTGAGACGGAAGGTCGCAGAACTTGTAAGTGACAAAATATGGGTTTGAACCCAGGTTTGGCCTGCTCTAAAACCCATGCTTGCTTCAGTGTTCGGTGTTCAGTGTTCGGCTCCTGGTTTCAGGGAGAAGCCTCATCATAATTTCTGTCCCCTCTGTCACATCCTCCAGGGGATTTAAGTGGAGGCAGCCATAGAACAAATCACTAAATTGCTTCCCGGGCTCTTCTGCTCGGAGGCCTCTTGCTTTTGGGTGGAGCACGCTCCCCAGGACAAGCTGGCTGTGCCCTCCTGTCCCATCCCAGGCAGCCCACGTCGGTGATCTGTGACACTGGATATCCCCCTAAAAAGGGCTGGTGCCCATCCCCTGCATGTGTCCACTGTCCAGTGCATGGAGACCCCTCCCATCATAGGCCCTGCCTCCTGAGCCATCCCCCACCTGCTCCAGGTTTGAATTTCCGGGCAGGTGTCTGGAGGCGTCTTGGCTCCCTGTTAATTTCCTGACTTGGCTTCCTGAAAGGCAGAGGGCTCGGAGGTGGCTGCCTGGAGTGATGAGGAGATAGAAGTGTCTGCTCTGGCTTCCTGCCTGTCTGTGGGGGCACCGCTGCCCAGCAGCCCAGCTGCGGGGCCCTCCCCTCGCAGTGCCGCCACACAGAGAGAGTTCAGGGTGGGGCTGGTGAGTCTCTCTGGGGATGGGCTGCAGAGCCTCATCAGGGAGAAACACATGTGTTTAAGCCTCCAAGATATGTTTGTGTGAATGTGTGTGGTGGCATGTGTACCTACACCGAAACCCTAAAGGTGTACCTACACTCATGCACACTAAGAACTGTAGGAGCTGCCAACAGGTCATTTGGCGTAGAGGGTTTTCTGTGTCCACTCAGGTTAGCACCATTGTAATGCTTTTTTAGGAAAGGAGACCCTTCCTTCACAAGGGTGAACTCAAGCCAGGACCAGTTCTCTGATGGGCGGGAAGTCCTTCCTCCAATCTACTCCAAGTTCCTCTTGTTGCAGTCTGCGCCCATTGTCTTCATGTTGTGGAAATGGATGACATCTTTTTGCCTCCCTGGTGTCAGTGCTGCAAGTACCTGAAAGCAGAAATTGAGCTCCACCTTCAAAATACTTCCCAGATTCTCTTTTGCAGTCCTAGCAAACCCACCTCCCCTTGCCTTTTTCCACAGAGAAGGATGACTTCTGGGGACATGCACAGTATGAAAAGTGTGTCTGTGAGTTTCCCTTCCATTTTGAAATTCCTTCTCTCCTGTGTAAGTTGCCGTGGCTACTGAAAAACCATAGACTTTGGGAGCCAGGCAGACATGCATGCCAACTCCTACATGCTCATTTATAAGCTGGGCAACCTCAGCAAAGGTTTCTAACCTCTCTGAGCAAGACTCCATTCCTGTACTTTGCCCTGAGCAAATCCCAGAACACATGCTGGCTAAATGTTTATTTCTTCCCCCTACCTTCCTCCTCTCCTGTCACCCCCACCAACCCAGGGAATCAGGTACCCATGCTCTCCACTCCACCTCTCTCCTACTTTCTCTCTGGCCCTCAGCTGCTACTGCTGAGAAGGGATCAGATGTGCTCAGGCCTCCTGCCCAAAGTGATCGGCTGGGTGCAGGGTTAGCATGGGCCAAGTGTGTTAGGGAAGCTAAGCGGTCACGGTAGACATCCCAGTCATCAGCCATGGGGTGGATGAAAGGGAAGGGAGCTTTCCACCCCAGAGTCACCGAGTCATTCTCCTGGCATCTTCTCTGGGGGCTTTCATTGGCCCTGATACCTCCTCTCTTAAAGCTGTGGCCACAGTGCTGCCTGTCATCAGGATGTGCTATGATCTGGGGTCACTCGATTCCCCTATAACAGGATGCCCCAGGTTAGAGTATTGTAGCTGTTTTCCAAATAGGAGACAGACTCAGAATGGGGCCAAGATCTGCTCAACGCTTCTTTGAGTGGGGTGAGACTCAGGTATCCCAACCCTGAGTCCAGTGCTGTCTCCACTGTGCCAGTTAGAGGGGGAGAGCAACTGTGACTCTTACTCCCTGGGAACCGGGTGGTGCAAAGGTCCCTGAACACAGCAGGGGCTTGAGGATGTTGTGTAAAGAGTTGCCTCTCTGGACGCCTGCGTAGCTCCGTGGGTTAAGTGTCCGACTCTTGATTTTGGCTAAGGTCATGATCTCAGGTCCTGGGATGGAGCTTCTCAGCAGGGAGCCTGTCCCTCTCCCTCTGCTCTCCCCCTGCTTGTGCTCTCTCTCTCTCTCTCAAATAAATAAACTAAATTAAAATGTTAAAGAAAAAAATCAAGAGTTGCCTCTCTCCTTTTCAGGAGGAGAGAGGGGAAGGTCCAGGCATCCCTGAGCAAAGGAGCTCTCAGGAGGACCACAGCTCATTTTCCTGAAGCCTAAGGTAGCATTAAGTTCTTATATCTGCAAGCAGCCTTTCAAATTGGCTACTGCCACTGCTGTCTGTGTGTTACATAAATCCTCACAGAGACAAGAAGCAACTAGGGAGCGGGTGGGGAGAGAGAGAGAGCACAGAGATTCAGGAAGAGGGGGATAGAGAAAGTGAGAACTAGAAAGGGAGAAATGGTAAAACACAGAAACATATTCAGATACAGAGACACAAAGACAGGTAGCAGGACAGATGGGGAAACAACAGAGAGACTGAGGAGAAGAGAGAGGAGAGACAAAGCAGGAGACACATGAAGAGCAAGGGTAAGACAGAGGGACACACAGATGTACAGAGAGAGTCAGAGAAAGCAGGAAACAGGGAGCTCACGGATGGACAGGCAGGCAGGCAGGCAGACAGCCAGCCTGCCAGCCACACACGGAGACACAAAGAGAGGTCAAGGGAGAGAGAAAAAGACATCGAATTAATTAGAAACACAAAGAGACACAAAGACATAAAACAAGCAAAGGGATCCAGAGAGATGAGCTTTCTTTCTTTCTTTCTTTTTTTATTTTTTTTCTTTCTTTCTTTTTTTAAAAATAGATTATTTATTTGACAGAGAGTGAGAGAACACAAGGAGGTAGAGCAGCAGGCAGAGGGAGAGGGAGAAGCAGACTCCCTGCTGAGCAGAGAGCCCGACATGGGGCTCCATCCCAGGACCCTGGGATCATGATCCGAGCCAAAAACGGATGCTTAACCGACTGAGCCACACAGGTGCTCCGAGATGAGTTTTCTTTTTGCAAAATCTGGGGTTTTAAATTGGTTTGCACATGAAGGGGAAGAGGAAGTGTTTGTTCTTAGAATCATGAAGAAATTGGTTTGGGTGGAGGAGAGTTCAGGGACCAAATGCTCACCTGCATGGAAGTTTCCATGTTCACTCACACTTGGGCTTTGTAGGAGCTCTGTGAGGTGGGCAGACAGGAATCGCTGTCTCCCACATTTAGAAGGTGGGAGACTGGAGGGGCAGGGAGTTCCTAAGGCCCCCACCCAGTAAAAGCCAGCAGTATTGGCACCTGCATGGGCGCCACCAAGAACTTGCCGGGCATCTCTTGGAGTGCTCCCAGGGAGGCTGATGGGTCATGGGGCTCTTCTGGATTCTGTGCCTCGTGCATCTGCTCATGGGTGGGGCTGGAGGGCACTGCAGAATAAGGGCAGATATGTAATCCATACCAGTATTTTCCGTGGGGGTCGATGGTGATTGGAAACTTGCCTTCCCCCTCCTGGAAGTCAGAATCCTCCCTCTGGGTAGTTTTGAGCATTGGGTGTGCCGAATGAACTGTTGTGCTTCCCGTCCACCTAAAATCCCAGCCTTGATTTGACACCTGCCTTTGTCTGAGAGGAAATGTCCAGTGCCTTCAATGGCAACCAGGGACTTTGGGAAGATACTTTCCTTCTTCCCTCCTCTGCTCCCATTCATTTCCCAAATGCTCTTTATGTGCCAAGTGACTGTTGGTTGTCAGTACTGAGGGATTCAGAATGAACAAAACCAGTAAAGAATAAAATAAAATAATAAAAAAGACACCTTGCCTTGCCCCTAAGAACTTTGCATTTTAGAGGGGGTGACAAAAACAAAATCAATTTTTTAATGATGACTCATGTTATGTAGGAAAAAATAAAGCACTGAGGGGGAGAGTGGGAGTGTTGGTGGTACAGTTCATAGATGGTGGCTGAGAAGGCCTTACTTGGCAGATGATCTGATTAAGGATCTGCAACGGGGGAGGGGCATGTGAGTATCTGTGTACGTGCAAAGGCCCTGAGTTAGGAGGCAAGGAGTAGCAAGGAGGCCAGTGTTGCTGGAGCAGAAAGGACGCAGGGGAGAGTGGTAGGTGATTAGAGCAGAAGACCATGAGGACTAGAGCACGCGGGGCTCTGTAGGTCATAGTCATGACTGGCTTTTACCCTGAGTGAGACGGAACCATTGGAGGGTTCTGAGCAGAGCAGTGCCCTGACCTGACTTTGATTTTAATGGGATTGCTCTGATGGCTGGGTTGGGCCTCGTGTGAGGAGGGCAAGAGCTGAAGCAGGGAGACAAATTTTTCCACATTAGCGAGGCTCCGTGAGGCCACAGGATGAAAAGGCATTATTTCTGCTCTCAGAGTGAGTTGTACTTGGTTGAAGGTGTGGGGTTCATGGGGACAGGGGACCTTCACCTCTACACTGTATGCCCCAGAGGGAAGAAAGGGCTGAACGTGCAGCACAAGCTTCTGAGTTAGGTGTAGGAGGAAAAAGCAACTGTGTTAAGTATATGGTAGGTATTGAGCACTGTTCCTACCAACGCAATTTAATTTAAATCATCACACCAGCTTATGAGGTATTTTCTCCTCTCTCTAGACAAGGCCCCTGAGGCTCACAGTAGTCGCCAAGGAGCTTGACTGGGCTTCCACAGAAAGGCAGGAGATTTGCTATCAAATAGAGTCAGTCCACCTGGAAAGACGTGATTCGTGCGTCTGGGCCAGTGGCCTTACCTGGGTGCGCTTGCCCTTGGCCCCACAGCACAGAAGCCTCGGGTCCTGTTGGTTCCTCCCAGCTGCCTCGGTTCCCTCTCTCCCTTCAGGGGAGGCTCAGCATCATCCTTGAGTGAGTGAGTCAAACTTTTCCCTCCCAGGGAGCCTTGCGTAAGCTGCTTCCTCTACCTGGAACACTTCTCTCCAACCCTCTTTCGCGGACAAACCTCACTCCACCCCACGGCCCTGTCAGGTCTCAGAGATGAAGTTGCCTTCCCGCGGGGCTTCTCCAGGTCCCTGCGTGACTCAGCCTTCCCATCCCGTGCCTTATACCGAACTCGGGATTTTTCCTTAAGCGCTCATCCCGGGACAAAGGCAGGAATAGAAGGGGGAGGGATGCTGTCAGGGAAGAAGTGGGATGTGAGGCATGGGGGGCCTGGCAGGGTCAGGAATGGTCTGCTGCTAGTGATGCGGAAGGCTGGGACCAAGGACGCGTGGACCCGGCCAGGTCACACACGCGGTGTTGCTGTGCACCGTGCCTGCACTCTGTCCCTCTGACTTTAAGACAGTAAGATGTCTGATGCCTCCTGGCGTTCTCAAGCAGGCGGCGGTGTGGGCGAGCCGGGGAAGTGGGGCCTGAAAAAGTAAGGGCCTGAACCCATCTCACCTCCTAACTGGGCCCCTCCCTGTGAGCCACAGCCCTTCCCCATAGGTAGGGCAAGGCATTAAGGACCCTCTTGGCTTTCCTTGCTCACATTCTTCCCAGCAGTGGAGAAATGGAGGGAACCATTCAGCCTGAGCTCTGTCATGCAAGGGGACTGGGCTCGTCTCTTCCCTTATTGCTCCCTGCACTCCCTGTCCCTCCCATGGCAGCCCCACAGTTCCTGGCTCTTCCTATTGGGCGCTGGCAGGGAAGTTGCTGGCAGAGGCTGTGGATGACGGTGACAGTGAGTGACTTTGGGGCAGTCAGGGCTACCCCACCTCTCCTCTGGGGAATCTCAGAAAACAGTATTGGAAATGGAAAGTGACTTTGGTTGTACGGCATAAGAGAAATAAGACCTCAGGCCAAATGAAATCAGGGAGCAAGCTCGAAAGAAGTCAAATTCCCTTTTCTTCCTTTTTAATCTCTTATGTTCGGTGCCCCTGGGACTCCAAGTTTTGAAAGCACCTGCCGGCTGTCACTTAATCCTAGCAAGTGGGGGTATCCCGGGGGCCAGGGCAGGGAGACAATGCTTGTAGGTATTGAGGAAGGTCAGTGTTGGTGAGAGACAGTTTTTCCTGGACTGGTCTCAGGCACTTTGGTTTTGTTTTTGTTTTGTCTAGAGAAGAGCTGCTCTAGCATGGTGCTTATTATTTCTGTCTTTTCCTTACTGGAGATAATTGCAGTTGGTGCTGGTTTCTTATAGCAAGGCTTCAGAGAGGGGTACAGTGGAAAGGCCGGGCCAGGCCGTAGGTGACTGCGCTTTGCCCTAAACGCTGTGTGATCTCAGGTCCTCATTTGTCCTCTCCGGTCCCTATGTCTGTGGGGCTAGGTTTGACCTGCAGTCCTCAGGCCCCTGGGTTGTGACACGTCAGTACGGGAGAGGATGTGGCCAGACCTTCTGGTAGGTAAGTCTGGATCCCTTGGGAGGTGAGGCTTCCTGTGGCCACCACATCCTGTGTGTCTGGTGTCCTCTCCTGCTAAGAAACTCCAGGCTGGTCTCCTCTTGCCTGGCTTACTGCCCCCTGCCCAGACATCCTCAGTGAGTCCCTGACCTCCATCTGTTTCTCATTGCCTGCTGGGAATTTCCTTTCAATAGTGGTGGCCTCCATGAATCTCAGCTCCTCCTGGGCTGGGAACACTTCATTTGGCAGACTGGAGGATTCTGATCCTACTTCTTTCTTCCTGACCCCCTGGCGAAGGTTAAGTGTGGAAACAGATGAGAATGTCAGATTTGAAGAAGGATGCTTCTCTCCCAGGCCTGAATATCTCTGCTTCATGGTAGTGGAGGGGGAATGGACTCTCTTGGGAGAAACTGGTTCAGAGGGATGCTATCTCTGGAGTTGGTAGTAGGAACAAGCACCAGGGGGTAGAAGACAGGGTGCCAGTCCTGGCTTGGGTTCTAACTCACCTGAGCATCTCTACTCTTTCTGGGCCTCAGTCTCCCTATCTGTAAAATGAGGGGATTGGATGATGTCTGCATTCTTGAGTGATCATTCTGGGCGACTGCCTTACAGCCACCTGACTGCTTATTAAAAATGCAGAGGACTGGTGCCTTCTGTAGACCTTCAGCATCAAAGCTTCTGGGCAGGGGCCTGGGAATCTGTATTTTAATAAATCCCACCCAGTGATTCTGATACACATGAAGTTTGACCCTGGCTGGAGCAGATGACCCCAGAGGGCCCTCCGACATTGCCGTTCTCCTAGCCCGGCTGCCTTGTGCTCTGGTGTGGGATGGAGTGTTGAGTGCCATATAAAAATGTTGCGTCACCTGACATCCTATAGGAGGATCTAGGGGGGCTTCTCTCTCTCTTAAAAAAAAAAAAAAATAAGGGCACGGCACTTTTTATTTTCTTTCATCCGAAAAGAAGCCCTTCATTTCTGGGAGGGAGACGCTAGGTGGGGACCAGATGCCTCACCTAGAGAAGAGATCATGGAGAAGGAAATAGTCACAACTCTGGGAGATGCTCCAGGGGACAGACTGGCCTTGTTCTGCGTGAACCTGGGGGCAGGTGTAGGGCTCTATGGGCAAATGTGGAAAGAGGGAAATGCTTTATAACAATGAGAGCTGCAGGCTGCCTTCTGTGGTGGTGAGTGCTGGGTCAGGGCGGAGGGTGGGTTGGTGTTGTGTGCTCTCTTGGGGGAAATATGGTGGAAGGGCCTCAAGCAGCAGATGGCTGTGAAGACATTTATGAATTGCATAAAAGTCAAGCACGCTTTGCCTGCCTAGGATTTAAAGCAATGTGCGCATACCCAACACACACACGCTCACACACACACGAAGAGACACTCATGTGTGCAACCCTCCAGGCACTCGTGTACACGTACTCCCAAGTGCATGTTTGCCTACATGTGGCCGAGGCATGTTCCCGTATGCAGTGAGTGCACACGGGCACATGAGAAGGAATACATGCGTAAACACACGTGGCCAGGCATGTGTTTTGCATGCTGTATACACCTGACTCGGCTTCTCTCCTCTGGCTGTTTATTTCCCTCCCCACCAGAAAACCCGGGGCCTCCCTGTGCAGCTTCCAGGCTGGTCTCTGGAGTCAGAGCCTTATTTAATCTCCATTAGCTCTCTTATTTCCGGCATCAAATTAAAAGTGAGACCAAAAGTTAATTATTCTAATTCAATTTGGCCCTAATGTGGTGCAGGCGTGATGGGAGGCCCTGGGCGGAGGTGAGGCTGGGTGTGGGCAGGAGGAGGAGACCTCAGGATTTAATACGCCTTAATGATTCTTACAGGAAAATGCCCCAAAGCCTTTTTTTTCCTCTGCAGCTTTCCCTGCCACTCCCCCAGTCTAGATTTCTTAGAAATCTCAGGGTGCTCTTGGGAGCTTGGCTCAGGGATGTATTTGAGGAGATAGCAGTCCTCTCTGGAGGCCAGAGCAGAGGTGGAAAGGGGTGTGCACGTGTGTGCATGAGCTCTTGTACACCCACACGGGTGTATGCCAGTGGAGAACATAGCTCGGACTCTCATGTCAAAAAGCCTCTGGAGCACCGAGCCAGAGCGTCTCATGAGAATACACTATGGAAATCCCTGGTGAGCCTTTCCCCTGGGATAAAGCTGAGAGAAATGAAGATTACTGCCTTTGCTGGACACCTGGGAGCAGCCGGCTCTCTTCTCCTCCAGCTCAAACTGCTTTTCAGATCAGTCTCCTGCTCCTGCCTCCACTCCCCGCTCAGACTTGTCTGTTCATTCCCCTCCCTCTCCCGCTCAGGAATAGAGATTTTGGGCTCAAATCCAGCTTTCCCTAGTAACCAGGCATTCCCCAAACACTGTCTTCCCCCACATGTGAACATGGGGCCCTTGATGGGTGCTGGGGCTGGGAGGAGCTGGGGTGGAGCCGGAAGGAGAAAGGACTCGTGCCCTGGAGGCTTTCTGTCTCACTTGAGGACCAAGCCTGGGCTTTGGGGAGATCCTGAGCCCATGGAGGAGGCAGCGTCTTGTTTGGGAGAGACATATTAAAATCATAGAATCTAAGTTTTTGAACATAGCTTCAAAATAGGAAGCTGATGTCACGCTGTGAGCTGGTGCTTGAGTAGCTTCTATAGCATTCCTACCTCTTTGCACACCCCTAGTGATGGGAACTCACTATTTCCTCAGGTCTCCCTGTGTCCACTTCCTCCTGCCCTGTGTCTAGCTGTGATCTGCATCCTTGTCATTTCCACCCCTGTTCGTCCTACAACTGCTTTCTGAGGTCACACAGGACGACTCTGCCCTCTGACTGTGCATAAAGTATTTGAGGATAATGTGTGATGTTCTCTGCTAAACCCCCTCTTCTCCAGGGCAGCAGTTGCTCAGCGGTTCCCCTCACGATGGGGCTGCAAGTCTACCTGTGGTCGTGGGGACAGGCTAACTGCTGTGACATACCGTGTCCCAATCTGCGGGGCTTCACTGACACAGAGGAGTTGACTTCTCATTCACATACCTACTGTTCCGTGCTGATACTCAGCAGGCAGGCTTTCGTGTAGTAATTCCACATCCCTATTTCCTTCCTCCTTGGGTTCTGCCTTCCTGTAGAAGGAGTCTTCTCCATTTAGCCAGGGAGCGGGTCATGCCTGGAAACGATGCACATCCCTCTTGCCTACGCTCCCCTTGGCTGGAACCCAGTCACATGGCTGACCCTAAGGGCAGAGCAGGCTGAGAAGTATGGGCTGATGGTGCATCCAGGGAGAAATGGGAAATGTTTTGGTGAGCTAGCCAGTCTGTTCCATATCATCCTTAGGTCACCCTTCTCAAAGCATGCTTCAGCATATGCAGGGGAGAGGGTGGGAGAAGGGGCCGGGAAAGTCGGGCCAAAGCAGGGCGATGGCCCTCTAGACACTACCCACTGGCATCCCTGTGGTCCTGCACAGCAGGGGCTGGGGTGTAATCATTAGGAGCACTGATCTGTAACATGCATTAAGAGGAAAAGAAGGGAAACTAAATTTTGTTTTTAATCCAATTAAGGAAAAATACCAGGGATGGCAGGTTTGTATGTTTGTTACTCACTGGCTCATTCAGCCATTCATCTAAACATTCTGGTTCAGCTACATCACTACAGTGAGGCAATTGGTGTAAGGAATAAGTTTGCAGCCTGTGGGGGCTGATGGATGAATCTGGAAGGAGACTGAGGGGTGCTTGGCAGGGGTGCATATCTGGGATGAATGAGAGGTGGCCTGAACTTTACCTTTCATTAAGGGATGCTAACACTGGCCTGTGGGCTGAACAGTAGGTTTCTAGGTCCCAGCCAACAGGATGGAACTTGGCAAAGTTTTTCCCTGTCCTTGATGGTTGGGCTGGATTTATGATTTCTGGTCAGCCTTTCTCCTCTTCTGCTTCCTTTTATCCCTCTTCCTTCTTTTCCTTTTTTTCCATCCTAGAAGATGGTGAGGAGTGGAGAGGAGTTCCCAGCAAGGGATTCAGCATGAATAAAATCAGGGAGAGGCAGAAGGCAAGAGGATGGACCATCCTAGCTAGAGGAGGATCGCGTGGGAGAACACCAGGGGGTGGGACTGGACCAACTGTGAAGGACCTTGGATGTCAGACTATGAAGTCCTTGATGTGTATTGTTCACTGTTGCATCTCTAATACCTGGCACTGTGCCCAGCACATAGTAGGTATTCAAGAAATATTTTTTGAGTAAGTGAATGACGTTCTGTAGCCAACGTGAAGCCTCAACTTTAGCCAACTGAAGCTGGTTGAGGGGTACAGTGGCATAATCCAGACATGTATCATGTGCCCACAAATTGTACAGTGGAAAAGGAATGGGAGTTTGGGTTCTTGCCCTGGAGGAGCTCGCTGTCCATTTGGACAGTTAGTCCACTCATGCATGAAGGATTCTAAGGCAATTTATGTGAGAAATAACACAGACATGCTGAGGGCTGCCAAAGTAAGGAGCATATAACTGTGAGGTACGTTAGGGGAAGATTCTTGGAGAAAGTTGGACTGTGATTTGATTGGTGGAAGGATGCTGGGAGGGCACTCCTGGTAAGGAACAGCCAGAGCAAAGGCAGGGAGCAGTAGATGTTTGTTGGGAGGGGACAGTGAGAGACTGACCCGTCATTTTTTGTTTTTTTAATGACCTGTCATTTTTAATAAGATCCTAGAACCCAAGGACTGTTTGTTTTTTTTCAGAGCAGCAAACTGAGGCTCAGAAAGGGTAAATAAGAAGCCCAGGGTCACCCAGCCAATGCTAAGAGGATCACACTTTGGGCTCTCAGTCCAGTGCTCTTTCTTCTACACCACGCCACCAGCTACCCTTTCAGGCAGAACATGGGGTAGAAATTTAACAAACCTAGTCACAATGTGTCAAGGAAGGAGAAGAAAATCCCCAAACTTTGGGGCCTTTTCTGGGCATGTGCATCATTCTAAATGCCTTGCATCTTCAAAATATTTTCCTTTGGAGATACTAAAAAGACATGGGCATCATTGGGGGTAAGGAAGAGAGAGAGAGAGAAAGAGAAGAGAGAGAGGTATGGAGAGATGGTGTAGTTGGGGTAGTTAGTTTGCCATATGGTAACTCTGGGCACCTGTCTGCTTGGCTTTGACCTTGACCGTGGAGGTAGGTAGTTATGCACAGTGCAGGCTCACTTGCTCCTACTCTGGGTTTTAGGAAGTTGGTCTAGAGCTCCGTATTTGAGCTGTTAATCTTTTTTCCTTTTGTGGTTAAAGTTTTCCCCATTATGATGGCTTTGGGGTAAGTTTTGCTTTTCCTTCAGCTGATCCCCCACTGGCTCAGACTTTGCAGTATGCATATCTTATTTCTTGGGGCTGATTCTGGCTTTGTTTCTGGGACCTCTGCTGTTTTTTTTGTTTGTTTGTTTTTTGTTTTGTTTTTTTTGTTTTTTTTTTTTTTTAAAGAACAAAGCTGTCCTTTTACTTCCAGGGAGTGAGTGTAATTTGCCAGTATCTCCAGAAAGATAGTGCTATGAGGAGTGGTAAGGAATAGATTATGGGGGCACTTCTCCTTTTCCTTGATACTGTAAGAGAAATATCAGAGTCAGAGTCTGCCACCAATTATCTGTGTAACCCCCTTCTCTGAGCCTCAGTTTTATTCCTGGGAATATGAGACAACTGGACTAGATTTTCTCTAAAGTGCATTTTAGTTTTAGCCATTTAGAATTCCATATTTGTGCCTCAATTTCTCCCTTGGTTAGAAATATTTATTGAAAACATCTTCTCTATAAAATACCCTGCCTATTTTCCCTCTCTACCACCTCCATACATGGAAAGACTTAAAACACAGTTGCAAAGTAATGTATCTCATTACACATCTCATTACATAAGCAATGAGAGGAAACGTTAGCATTAGCATCTCTGTCAAGGGCATGGGCTCTAGAGGCAGACCTCTTTGGTTAGAATCCTGACTCTACTACTTACTGGTCTGTAACCTTGGGCTAGATCCATAATCTGCATGCATGTCAGTTCCCTCATCTGTGAAGATAAGGATGTTAATAATATTCGTCTGTGTGGAGAGTACCGAGGTTATCTAGGTAAAATTCTTAGCACAAATCTTGGCACATAAGAAGTAGTCAATAAATGTTAGCGATTGGTATAATTTAATGACTGTTTTGCTATATATCACAACACTCTCCTGCCTAAAATTCCCCATCCCTTCCCTCTCTGTTACCCATATCTACAGTCTAGACCACTTAGTGTGGCTCACAGTGTTTTCTCAGACATGAACCCTGAGTCTGTTTTGAGTTTCCTGTCCCTCTTTCCTCCAAAAAAAACCAAAAAAACAAAAAAAAACAAAAAAAAAACAAAACCCATGAAAACTTTATGCTCTAATAATACTCAATGGCTAACAATTCTCTGAAATTATGATACCAGTTCACCTTCAAATGTCTTTGTGTAAGTGATTACCTTTGCCAGGAATGTCTGTTTTCATCTCTCTTCAATACCTGGTCCAGAAAGCCCCATATCTGTGATTTCTCTAACCCTTCAAGCCGGGGCCACCACTTTCACTGGGGGAAATGAGGGGCCCAGAGCACACTTGTTATCAGATGGATTCCTCTGGAACTGACAATAGTTACTAATCTACCTTCTTTTCTATGAGCTACCTGAGAGTGGAGACAACTTCATTTTTATTTCTATCCTTGTGGTAAATACAGTGCCTGAGTTCACTCTCCTCCCAACCAAGTCATCTTTCTATTGCACATAGAACTTAGAGTTGGTGCTTAATGAAATTTTCTGAGCTATGTATGAAACACTGAAAATGGATGTTGGATATGGAAAGAGCAAAGAATAAGTTGAATGATGTTGGATATGGAGATGCAGGAATAATCCAAGAAGCTTTACTGAAAAGATGAGTCCTGAGCTGGTTTTGGAAGCTGGTTCAAGAGCTCCTTCATGGGAGCAGGTGCATTTGGGGGCTTGTATCTCGGTCCCTACTTAGAAACAAAGGAATATATTATCTGCTCACCTAATCTTCATGCCCAGTCTAGGTTCCATCACTCCTTTATTCATACCTAGAAACTGGGCATTAGTTAGGTTGCTCTTTCTCTCTCAACCCCTTTGTTCTCCCCCACTCCAAATATTAAGCCATAGGTTTAACCTCTAAAATATTTCTCCAATTCATTCACTTTTCTCTCTTTCCACTGCCACCACTCCAGTCCAACCTGCCATTACTCTTTGCCTGGATTCTTGTAATAATTTTAGAGCGGATGTATCTGCAGGCACTCTAGAGCTCTGTATCAGTTAGAATTAGTTTAGAGTATGAGTATCAGAGACCCAAAAGTCTGTTGGTGGGCAGTTCAGGACTACTATGGTGGCTCTTCAGGTGAACAACTCAGGGCTGACATGGTGGCTCTGCTCCACAGCATTGTCAGGCCCTGAAGCTCCTTTTTATTTTAGTGCTCTGTCATTTTTACTTTGCGACCTCATGCACCAAGACGGATGCTTCAGCTCCAGCTATTATATCTGCAGTCCAGCCAAGAGGGAGGAGGATAGTTCCTTTAAAGATACTTCCTGGATAGTGCTTCTGCCACTTTTACTCACATCCCATTGGCCAAAACTGAGTCATATGGCCACACCTAGATGCAAGGGAGACTTGGGCTGGAGTTGTGTGCCAATTGGCAGAGCAGAAGCACTGAGGAAGGAGGTGAGTGGTAGCACTGGGGGACAATTAGTGGCTTCTACTACAAAACTCTACAACAAATTCACCATCATTTTACTTTCCTGCTTAAAAACCTTCAATGGCTTTCAGATTCTTTTAGGGTAAAATTCAAAATCTTAACACAGTTTACAAGATTATGATCAGATCCTACCTTTTTGGCCTCAGGTCCTTCCCCAGACCCTTTGTGTTCTAACCATCTTCTCTTTCACCTTTGGGGGGATCAGTGGGGGGCAGGAGTCAGTGAACAAATGTCTCCACCTTCTGTCCTTAGAGAAACAATTATAAAGTGTATCCCACATAGTTCTTCAGAGGATCCCAGCAGGGCTGGGGCTAGCTGCCCACAGTGTAACCAACTCAACCATGTGCCTTTTATTGGTACCTTTATTGTTTTTTCTCCTTCCTTGTCTCACTGTCCCTACTCTGGTTTCTTTACTCTGGTTTGCTGGGATCATCTTCTAAGTAAACCATCTCCCAAGACCTTGTCTCAGGTTCCACTTTTAGGGGAACCTCAAGTAAGACAGTTAATACTTGAAGTGGTCCTAGAAAGTACATCCTCCACATGGGTTTCTGGAACACCCCTTACCAGAGAGATAGCAACAGGGACTCCATTATAGGTGGG
Organism: Lutra lutra; assembly: GCF_902655055.1. Lineage (NCBI taxonomy): Eukaryota > Metazoa > Chordata > Mammalia > Carnivora > Mustelidae > Lutra > Lutra lutra. Next base: position 38,368,592 of record NC_062293.1, read on the forward strand.
TAGTGAGGGTTATTAATACCTTTGATGTTCTGAAGCATCCTAATTACTGAAACTTTGACTTAGTGGATTGGATTAGGTATAGTTAGAGGCCAGACAATGCTGAAGCCCAGGCTCAGGAGTTAATGATAAGAGAAGCAGAACCGCAAAGGAGACTGAATGTGTAATCTCCACAGGCCTCCTAGGCTCAAGTTAGATGTGTGATAGAGAAGGAATGAGACTGCAGGTATGGACAGGGACACTGGATGATGCACCCAAGAACATTGAACTCTCAGATTCCCCTTAACTCTCTTGGCTGATGACAGTAGTTTCCTCCCTCTATTAGAATATGTCAGCATCTCTTTGAAGACCATGCAGAAATGTCTTCTGAGGTGGCTGCATTGTAAGCTGATGCTTGTCCAACCTCAAGATCTGCCCTTCATTTTCCTACCCAGATCAGTAACTAGAGTCAGGTCTTAGCTTAGCTCAAGGGAAATATAATCTCTATTGTGGGAGGAAATGGCTTTTCACTGAAAGAGTTGCAGAAGAACCTGGCTAATATATGACAGTATGAGCTGGGAAGTCTGTATGGGGGTAGAATTTGGGGGTCGACTTGGAATGGGGTGGAATATAGGCTGGAAACAGATTTAGTGACATAGGGACACTGTCTCATGACTCAGGATTTAATGTTCTGGAGAGGGCTCCTGGAGCCAGTCCTAATCTGCTGTTGAGATGGCTCCTTGAAGATGTCAGAATAGCCTGAGGAAGGGGTCCGAAGGTTCAGAGAGGTGGATGTATTAGAATGGATTTATTACATGAAACCAGGAAACCATCATCTAATCTATATGCCCTAGGAAGGCTGATAGAACACTCACCATTAAATTGATAAGGAATACACTAGTGAGGGAGGCTCTAGCACCATTGAACTCCTCAGTGGGGTTATCTTCTGGAGGCCAGGGCTGTAGTGGGAGGTGCAGCCATAGAACCGGTTCCCTGTGTCAGTGGGGATGAGAAGGTTCTGGACTAGCAGAGATCTGGTGGTGGCATTCATTATCAGAGGCAGGGTGGACATAATGATCATAGTGGGAAGCAGGACACACAGGGAGCTGTGGTGATGGGTAACACACTATGGTGTTCCTAGGGACTAGATAGGTAGGTGGCCAGTTAGGCCATGACTTGTATAATCAGGAAAAAGTAAAAAAGTGGTTATCTGATGGTCAATATCAGCCTCTGCAATAGAAAAACATGATTTCTCACTCATGCTCTGGATTTGAGCTCATTCTCAGACCTAGTGTTCATCAAACTGATGGAAAGTTCTCTTGCAGTTTCTCTTGAAGAAGAACCTGCAATTCTACAAATATATACAATAAGTATTCCCTTAATTCCTTCCCAAAGAAAGAGGAATGCCCAGACCTTTTAAGGAGTATTGAATACAGGGTCTGAACTACCAGTGATGCTAGGGACCCGTAATACCATCAAAGTTCCCTAGTTAGACTGGGGGTATGTGGAAGCCAGGCGATAACAGACTCCTGCCTATGTTCACCTTATGGTACATCTCATAGGTCCATAGACTGTTCTTGCTGTCATTTCTCTAACCCTTGTATGTATTATTGGGATAGATATACTTATTCATTGGCAGAATCCTTACATTGGTGCCTTCAACTGTGAAGTAAGAGTTTTTTTTTTTTTTTTTTTAAGATTTTATTTATTTATTTGACAGAGAGATCACAAGCAGGCAGAGAGGCAGGCAGAGAGAGAGGAGGAAGCAGGCTCCCTGCTGAGCAGAGAGCCCGATGCGGGGCTTGATCCCAGGACTCCGAGATCATGACCTGAGCCGAAGGCAGCGGCTTAACCCACTGAGCCACCCAGGCGCCCGAAGTAAGAGTTTTTATGGTAAGAAGAGCCAACCCGAATGTCCTGTAATGTCCCCTCTATCTAGCCAACACAGAAAGTGGAAAGCTATCCAAGTGGAATTGCAGGGATTAGTGCCACCCTCAAAGATCTAAAAGATGCAGGTTGGTGGTCTTCATTTAACTCTATTCAGCTCACCTGTTTGGCTTTATCCTCATTAGATTTGATTTGTTGTTCCTGGTTACAGTGCTTCCATTGGTATTATTATCTGAGGGACTAAAGTGTGCCTGATTTATCTACATGGGATTCCACAAAAACATCATCTCAGACCAAGAGACTCATTTCATGGTGAAGGAGGTCGACATGATCATGAGACATGTTGGTGCTGTGCCTCCAATAGCTAGAATACACATGTCTGGGAAACAAGGCATGGAAGTAGGGTTGGGTCCGCGTATCATCATTTCTAGTAAACTTTGTGGAGAATGTGTGCTTTCTGTTGGCACAAGTCTAGGCTCTGATTCCTGTGGGGAACACTTTCACTAGAGATAATGTAGAGGTCCACTGTGAGTGACACTATGAGTATTCCTGGTCACGTAAGTGGAATAGCAGGGAAGAAAGAGGTTGGGGTCATTCACTATGATTTTCATAAAGCTGGTTTGGTGCTACCTAATGAGGGAAAGGAGGACTCTGTCTGGAGCTCAGGGATTCACTGGGACATCTTTGGATGTTTTCATGCCTGATGATAATAGTGAATGGGCTGTTGTAGCAACCATAGCATGATTAGGGCAAGGCAACCAAGGGCTTATACCCTTCAGTGAGCAAGCAATGCAGAGCAGCTGAAGTCTGACTTGAGGGTGAAGGAAATATAGGCTAAGTGGTAAAGGATGTAGATTATGAATATTGATGGTAACTTTAGGATCTCTATAGCAGTTGGTACTGTATCTTGATCCACTAACCTTCCTGCTCAAAGACTTTTTTTTTTTTTTTAAAAGATTAAGGCCAGTTATATCTTGAAAAATCAGTGACAAGGTGCACTTGTTTTGGGTCATGAACAGATCTGAGCACTACAAGGGGTGGACTGTAGCAGACACTCCCTGTGCCCCATGCCACATTCCCTCAGTTGACCTGATTTCAGTTCAACTCTGGTGGACAATTCTGGGCATGCTGCCAGCATCTTATCTCAAGCCTGCAAAGTGGTGTCTCTGCTTTTTTAATTCAGGGCTTTCTCTGAAGCCAGAGAAGACAGCTCAGCCTGCACCTGTGTAGTGTGGACGTGCAGGAAAATGCATACCTCGAGGTCACTCTGAAACACCGGGGACAGGAGTTGGAGGTGAATGTCCCAGCTTCTTCCCTTCAAAAGGAGAATTCTCTATAAGTAACTTTTTTTCTATATAAGTTTTCTGAGTTTTCTCTTTAAGTAACTAGTTCAATAATCTGCGCTTTCTTGCTTTTTTCCTTCTCTGTCTCACTCCCCTTACTCCCTTGCTCTGGTTTCCCAGGATTATCTCTCAAGTGAATTACCTGCCCCCCCACCCAGGACCTTGCTTCAGGCTCTGTTTTGAGAGGAACCCAAACTAAGAACCCAAACTCATTTTCTCCTTTGAGCTTGTATGATCCCTATTCAGATTTTCATCTGTGTCACTTCTTCCCAAATTCTTCCCCAACCCCCCAGGTCTTGGTGAGACACCTTTCTTATTATGGCTATGCTCCCAGCACCTAGTAGAGACCCTAGTCTATAAAAGACTCTCAGTAAATATTTGTGGAACCAATGCCTCCCCCCATGGTCTCCTCCCAGCAGGATAAGAGTCCCTGAAGACAATTCGGGGTCTTGGTACCCTTCAACAAAATGCTGCAGTCCCCAAATACACCAGTGCCAGCTCCCTGTGTGGGACAGAAGTCCATTATCTGCTTATATTAGACTCTAATACTCCTCAGCAAGGGGCCTTGGTAACTAGGCTGGATAAGTGCCGCACAGAACACCGTCTGCCCCCCTCCTGGCCTCCTCCCCTGCTCCCCTCCTCTCAGCCAGCCACATTAAGTGAGTAAGTAATGAGAATGGCTAGAAATTGAATTTTATGAAAAAGTAATCTGCAGCTTAGAGAACAAGCAGGGAGGAAGGGGGAGAGATTTGATGAGATGGGGGAGACAATTTTAAGGGCCGTCAGAGGGAATGAAGGAACATGGGAGCCGACAAGGAGAGTCAGGTAGGAGAGTCATTCAATTAGGGAGGCCGAGACAGTGGGGGAATTTTGTCCCCTTCTTCTGTTCTTTGTTTTTTTGCTCCATCCTTTTCATTGTATCTGTGGGTTTTTTTTGTCTCTGTGTTCATGGGTGGAGGGGAGGAGGACTAAGACAGAGATGGCAGTAGGTGGAGGGCAGAAGATGCTCAGACTGTGGGATAAATTACTCTGCCTGCGACTCGGAGAATATTGGCATCCGGGGCATCAGGAATGAACAAGGGGGGAGGCAAGGGTCTGAGGACGTGCAGGGATGGGTGAGGACATGGAGTGCTAGTATGGCCTTGACTCGCCCCATCCCAATTTGGCCTCCCTCCCAGATGGTCTCCTTGGCAGTTCTGGGACAGTTACTGTGGGTGAGCCACACTGGGACGGACAAGTTGTGATCAAAGTAGGAACAAGCAAGGCTAGGTACTTGTTACAGGGGGAAGAGCATATTTGTCATGGATCCTATGATGTGTGAACCCCTCACTGGGTGTGTCTCTGAGTGATCACATGATATCCTGACAACAGCTTTACAAGGTTTCTACTTTCAAAATGAGTAAAGTGAGGCCTGCAGAGGTTAGCTGAATTCCCAGGGACTCACAGCTGGTAAGATAATTAGCCCACTCCTGGAAGACTGAGAGCTGCCTGGATATACCCCTGGAATTGTGCCAAAGCCTGTGCTGACGATATCTGTGCTTGTGATTAGAAGATGGTCACTTTAGGGCTGTGATTGTGGTCAGGGCAGACCTGAACCCTTGCTGTATTCCTCACAGTTAACCAGCCTTCCTCACATGCTTACACACACTTCACCTGCCTTGCCAGCAGTCCCCCTACCTTTGTGTCTTCTTACAAGCCCCCCCAGGCCCCCTCTCTGGGCTTCAAGCCTCTCACTCACACACCCACGTGCCCCCCCACTCCCCACTGCCATTTGCAAACAGCTAAGTGGAGCACAGCTTGAGTTTGATGCTTGGTGATGATGAGTTTCCCAGCAGGGGAAGGGTTTGCTTTGCAGAGACAAAGACCAAAGCAGCAACATTAAATCTTCCTGCTCGTCCACACTCAGAGCTGCAAGGAGGCCCAGACAGCCGCCTTTGGGAAGGCAGCAATGGGGTAGAGCCAGAGCAAACAGAAACCCCAGGGGGTTAAATGCAGCAACAGAGATGCCCAAAGCAGGGCTGATGGGATAATGGAGGTGGGTATATGCATAGCCATTAACTGGCCTATGCAAGGACAGAACCACAGAGGGAAAAGGCCACAGGGAGAGGAGAGACAGGGAAGTAGGGGGCTGGCTTCTAGCTTGGGCTCTGCCACCTAATCATGGAATGATTCCTTGTGTCAGGGAGGTGTCAGGGAATACATGTTCTCATGGACTAGAATGTACCTTCTCCAGCTTGGAGTGTCCGCTACATGCTAGGTCCAGTGGACACAAAGATGTGTTCAGAAGACAGTCCCAGGCCCGGGCGTGCTCACAGTCTGGTGGGGAGTTAGCCCCCCCCCCCAGGACACAGTATGATAGCTGTTAGAGGTTGGCACTAAGGAAGCACAGAAGAGTCACCCCAGAGCTTCCTGTCACATGCATACTGATGGGTTGGAGCTATTCAAAGGGACTTACAGTTCCCTGCAGCCCAAATAGGCCAAAGGTCCAGGTGCCCAGCTTCTGTGCTGGCAGGTGGGTGTGGGAACCAGAGCGAGGATCACCGCTCCTTGTGCCTGGAGGCTGGGACGCAGAAGCGCAGGCCAGAGTGTCTCTGCTGGCCCTGGCAGAGGCATGGCTGTGCTTGCAATTTACAGCCCGCTCTCTGCCGCCTAATTGCACCATCAGTGCTTGGTGTCACAGGGCCGGGGTGAGGATGGATGGGCTGCAGTCAGGGGCCTAATGGCGGCAGTAAAGTGTGGTGTTTACAGCATTAAATAGCCCAGCCCACCCATGCTTGAGGGCCACCCTCCAGCTCCGTCTTGGGGCCAGGAGCTCGGTGCATCTGGGCTGGGTTTTGAGAGAGATTTGAGAAGGGACTCCGTACTCTGTCCCTGCATCTCCTTCCTAATGTAGGCAGCAGAGCTCTGTGTTGGAAATACAGGCCTGGCAGTGGTCCTCTTCCCCTCCTCTCTCGGGGTCTCCGAGCCAACTGGCAGCTCTCCATGGGTAGGGCTGTGCCCTTACCAAAAGGCTGGGGCTCCCCCCCGGACTCCCCCCAGGGCCATGTCTCCCTGACAGGACTGGGGGACTCCCACCAGCTAGGGCTTTATACCCATTAGCCTAGTGGGGGCTACATCTCTCTCATCAGACTTGGGCTCCCTGAACTTGGGGCATGCCCGTCCTCCATCAGACTGACTTCTCTGAGAAGATGTGCTCTGTCTCCCACCAGAGCCCCTGGGGTGAGGACTCTATGCTTTGATTCTTCGCCCCTTTAAGCTTCAGCTTGCTCATCTATGAAATGGACTCCCAACCCTCTTGCAGGTTTTGTTGTTTTGTTTTGCTTTTAGAGTGGGCATTCAGCGCTGCTCCTCAAAGCGTGGTCTGCAGACCGGCAGCCTGGGCATCACCTGCGAGCTTGCAGCCTGGGCATCACCTGCGAGCTTGTTAGAAACGCCGTGTCAGGGCCACCTCACACCTGCAGAATCAGGGTCTGATCTGAACACCAGCCCAGGGGACGGTCACGCACACTGCAGTCTGCGAGGTATTGATTTCCAAAGCTCCTAAGGCGGTGCCTGCCATGTGGGGGCCTCAATATTGCTTGTTTCTCCTTTGCCCTTTTTGGTGTCCTGGTGTCCGTGGAGAGGCACTGTAGCGGTCGCAAGTGGGAGGAGATGGGGAGCCAGTCTTGGGGGCTGGGCCATAGGACATGCTCAATAGATACTTGTTGAATGCAAGAAGGGGCACTGCATCCGGGCTCTCCAAATCATCCACCATGCTCGCTAGAACTTGGCCCCTGCCCTTCACTCTTTCTCTCCCAAGTATGTCCCCTCTTGCTGGCCAGAGAAAGGGTTAAAATCTAAGGACCAGCAAACCTTCCATGTCATGCTGGGTGGTGCCTGCTCAGGCCACATCACTGGGGATCTGGCAGAGGAAGGGTAGTGGACAGGTATTGTGTTGCCGTCCGAGAAGGGACTCTGAGCCCCTGGACACGGCGTCAGTCCACTCTGGGGAAAGGGAGACCAGCCCCTCTAAAATATATGGGCTCAGAGGGTGTGCCTCCTGACCTCATACGCATTCCAGAGTCCCTTTTGCAGGGCCCCTGATGGGGCAATGCCAGTCTCGGCTTGAGCATCCCCAGTGCTGGTGATGAAGTTTTAGAATGTAAGTGAGGTTCGGTGGGGTGAGGTCTGGAGCCCATGACCAAGAAAGAATTCTTGACACATCTTTGGTGCAAAATGGTGGTTTATGAAAGCCCGGGGACAGGACCTGTGGGCAGAAAGAGCTGCGGCCCCGGGATTGTGAGGGGTGGCCGCTATGTACCAGGGGGTTGGGGAGGTAAGGAAAAGAGAGGTTTCAACTTTCATATGAACTTTCATATAGAAAGCTCAAGTTCATATAGAAAGTTTCAAGTTTCATATAGAACTTTCATATGCCACAGAGGACCTACAAGATACCAGATACCAGAGGCCTTGCCATTGTCAAGGTCATCTTTCCCTTTTTAGCAAGCTATTAACATTAAGAAAGTTGGGAAATTCCTAAAGAATGTCACATATGTCCCACCCAGGAGTCGGGTGGGGGAAGTTTGCAGGGTGTCAGCTTTTGCTTTGTCCTCAGCCAACCTTCTCTTCTCTCCTCACTAGGGATTTCCCTCCCTCACAGGGGGGCCTCACCACCTGTGGAGTGCCCCCATGTCTACCAGGTACCTGAGCTACATCCCCCCCGCCCGTGTTCTAGTTCAGTGTGACTCAGACAAAATCAGGGCACGCGTCAAGGCTCTGGGAGAAGACATTGTCCCTGCTTTCAGGGAGTACTCAGGGGAAAGAGGGGCAAGTTAGACTCTAGCATGGGGCAGAATGTGGTTATGGGTTTGAAATGGTCTGGGAACACGGAGCAAAGAAACTGTTATTGTGGGTGTGGAAGAAATCAGGGAAACTGCATAAAGGAGAGGTGTTTGGATTGGACTTTGAAGACTGGGTGAGAGTTCAGGGGATGTGTCTGTCCTTGGATGTCTTTCAGATCCTCCCCTCGTCACCGTGCTAGCTGCCTCTGCCTTGGTTCCAGCCTCAGCCCTTCTCACCTGGACCAGTCCAGTGGCCTCTTAACACTGGCCCACCACTCTGTCACTTGTCCCAACCCCTGGAGCCATCTTTTACTCAGCCGCCAGGGCAAGTGACCCTGGCCCAGTGGCATGCCCCCGCACGCTGTCAGACTCCGATGTTCCTTGTCTCACCACTATTCCCCTACTCTTCACAACCCAGCAACCACGGACTGCTCCAAGCTTCTCCCATTTGTGTGTTCTTTCTGACTCTCATCCACTGCACATGCTTTTCTCTTTGCACGACACACCCTTCCCCCAGTCGTCTTACCCAGCTGCTAAATCTCTCTTTACCCTTCAGGATCCAACCCTGGACTGCAGGCGTCCTTGGTAGCCCTCTCCCTACCATCATGGCAACCATACTATTTTTAAATTACTTTTGGGGGAGATGGTCTTCTGCTCTATCAGGCAGGGACTTGTTAATCTCATGTTATTCAGTGTTTTATTAGTAGTGCCAACAGTAGGTGCTTACTGCGTGTTGAAGGCCCAGATGACTAAGTGAGTGGCATTCCAGGCAGCGAACACAGTCTAGGCATAGGTGTGGAGGACAGACAGTGCGGTGAGCTGCTTGCTGTGGCTGGAACGGGAGGTGAGGAAGGAGGTGGGCTTACAGGCAGAGGCTGCAGCCCTCTGGATCCTTACCCTGCCCTCTGGGGAGGGCCCTTCAAGCCCTGGATCCTCCGCTGGAATGGGTGGGATCTGCCTGCCTCCTTGGCCTCTGCCTTCCTCACTGAGCTCCCTCGCCAGAGACAAGGGGGAGGGAGAGGACTCTGGGTGGCGGCTCTCAGATGCATCCTTCCCCAGCACAGGGCGTGCACAGCCGCCCGTATATCAGGGGCCGTGTCGGCTTGTTGCTTGCTGGAAAGGGAAGTGGGGGAGATAATTGTGTCTCCTAGGGAAGAAATATGGGCTTAGGCAGCAGCATCTTTCTTCCAGCTTTGGGAGAAGAGATGTCTACTCAGCATCCTTCCCCAGAGTGGGGTGGGGTAGGAAAGAGTGTTTAACTCTTTCCCTTTAAATGCCCTCTGCAAAATCAATTGCCAAAGGCGCATTGTGTCTAAGGAATTTGGAATCATCCAAAGAGGTGGTAGGGGGAGAATTCTTGGCATGGGGTGGGCTGATGGCAGGTGCAGGATCACAGTGGTCCAAGGGGGCAGTGGGCAACCCTGGAACAGCATCGGTTGAGGTTGTGGTCATGGTGTTCATTTTAGTCTTCCGTGTTCATTCCACTGTCATCCTTGTAGATTCTCCTACTTCACCCAGCCCGGGGCATCTACTTCCTGCGTCACCCAGGGGGAATCTGAGCCCTGCTCCAAAGCCGGAGGCTGGCTCAGAAGGTCCTGGAGGGGCTCTTGCTCTAGGCCAGGCAGCCCTCCTTCTCCATCACTCGGTTAATTTGATTTCCAAATGAGTTTATTCATGCCATTCTCCTTCACGGCCCCAATCTGCAATTTCCATTAATTAATGATTGTAAATTGCTAAGTAACGAACCACTTGGTTGTGCTGGGAGTGGACCTAGATCAGAAAGTGGGGGAGAAGGTTCATTAGCCTTGTATGGAGAGAATATGTGCTCTGCAGACAGGGCCAGCGGGCCATGGGGAGGGCAGAGTGAGGGCATGACGACTCTCGGGTCCCATCTCCTCACCAGCTTGGGAGGATGGAAGCCTTGGGGCCATGGGACATGCCCTGGCTGTAGCCCCAAGATCCTGGTGTCAGGGTTGGGGACTGAGGGAGTTGGTGATCAAAGCTAACCCTAGAAATGGCAGGTTGGGAGGTTGCATAGGGTTTGGCCAGCTGGAGCAGTGAAGTGATCCAGCAAGATTGCTGGTGAGGGCTGGGGGTGGGGTGGGGGGCAAGCCTGGGCCCCCAGCTCCTGCCAGGAACAGACTCCAGGTGCTCAGAGTTAACCCAGCCATTTGTGAAACATCCAGCTGGGTTCCAAGGAGGCTCGAATTACATGCTCGACAGGGACATGACTCTAGGGCCACCAGAGGTCGAGGGAATGGAATAGTTTATTCTGCCCGGAAGAAGCTTGGAGTTCTCATGGAGAAAGCGCTATTTGAACAGGAGCTCTGAGGGTGGGAAAGACCTAACATGGTGAGTGACAGAGGGCATTTCTGGAGGAGCTTCTGCAGAGCGAATGCTAGCGTATTCTGGCGGCAGCGAGGGATCCAGCGTCACCCGGGTGGATGTGCGCGTGTGCGCACGTGTTTGCAGGCACGTGTGGGGTAGGCGATGAGCAGGGAGGCTTGAGAAGCCAACCTTGGTGAAGTGGGCAGCTCGGAGCCCAGCCTGGCATGGTAGTTAAGAGTTTAGTCTCCCCATGGGTTTGAATCCCAGCTCTGCCACTCACGGGCCATGCTCTGGGCCTGTGGCTCAACTTTTCTGAACCTCCTCTGTAAAATAGGGGTAACGGCAGTAGCCATCTGACAATAAAAGTTGCTGTGCGGATCAAATAAATTAATACACGTAAAGTGTTTCGGATAGTGCCTGTCATAGAGAAGGTGCTCTACGAGGTCAGCTATTACTATTATAATTATTCTGTAAGAAACACAGTGTCACTGCAAGATTTTCCAAGGAGGACAGACACAGAGGAATTGAGAACAGAGGGCCCAGAAGGGCATCCAAAAATGGGGTGTTTTGGATTCTCACAATGACTGGGGGCCACTAGTTAATGAGGATATGCTCCTGACTAGTGGTCTAGCAACACAAATTTGCAGATGTCACCCTTTAATCCTTCTTTTCTTTCTTTTCCTCTTTTTTCCCTCCTCCTTCCCTCCCTCCTCCGTACCCTTCCTCCCCAACTCCTTCCTCCCTCCCTCCCTCTCTTCCTTTCTCTCCCTTTCCCTCCCTCCCTCTCTTTCTTTTCCTTTTTCTCTTCCTTTCTTCCCTCCCTCCCTCTCTCCTTTCTTCTTTCCTTCCCTCTTTCCTTCCCTGCATCCTTCCTTCCTCCCTCCCTCCCCTTCCTTCATCCCTCTCTCCCCTTCCTACCTTCCTCCCTCCCTCTCCTTCCTTCCTTTTTCTTTCCTTTTCTCTTCTTTCTTCCTCTTTCTTTCTTTCTCTCTCTCTTTCTTTCTTTTCTCTCCTTCTCCCTTTCTTTCTTCCTTTCTTTCTTTTCCTCTCTCTCCCTTTCTTTTCCTCTCTCTCCCTTCCTTTCTTTCTCTCTCTCTCTCTCTCTCTCTCTCCCTCTCTCCCTTTCTTTTCCTCTCTCTCCCTTTCTTTCTTTCTCTCTCTCTCTCTCCCTCTCTCTCTTTCTTTCTTCTCAAATACTGTGAAATCCCGGGGACAAAATGGCAAACAGGTCAGCATCTTATGGAGCTTAGATTCTAGAGGGAGAGACAGACAAACAGGGTGTGATAGGGAAGTGCAGCATGGGAAAATTTAAAAGTGAATCTAACCCAGTTCTGGGTTCTGTCTTCAGACCTTTGGACTGCAAAGAACAGAGACATTCACTCAAGTCTTTCAGCAATTGGAACTTATTACAAGGCTCCAATCACAGCCTGATAGGAATCCTATGGGAATTACAGGATTTCAGCCATCCTAGCCATTGGATCTGGAGAAAAATTGTGGGTCCGTGGTAACTACTGGGTCTAGTTTTCTTGTTTCCCCAGTGGCATCGAGAACCGCTGAGCTGTCCCTCTACTGAGACATCAGGAGTATAGCTCAGCCGTGCACCGCATGGGGGCTTCTCTCTGGCTCTCGCAGCTTCTCTCAAAAGCTTTCTTCTCCTTTCTTCAACATCCGGGTGCTTCATGACTTCTACTTAACTTGTAACTTTATGTCACCCCAGGCAGCCTCATGGCTTTACCAACTTTGTGTATCTTCCCATTCAAATTCTGTGAAGAGAATCTGCCTAGCTGAGTCCAGCCCTTTTAGGGGAGACCATACCTAGGTTGGCCACCTCTGAGGAGAACACATGCTGTCCAGGTGACGGTGACCTGGCCACGCGGCATGTGCCCAACTCAGCATAGCAAGCTTCATTGTCTTGTCCAAGATACTGGGCTTTTCTTCTCAGTCAGTCCCGAAGCAGTCCAACAGGACCCTACAACCACACGCATGGTGGCAAGGGCATTGTCCTTCTTTCCGAGAATGGTGATGACCCAAGTTGTAACTGTAACCAGAGGTGAGGTCAGATAGCCCCTCTATGAGCTCCGTCTGAAATCTCTGTTGTCTCAAACTTGTCTAATTCCTGCTGCCCTGATGGTGAAACTCTGGAGTTTTGTTCGGGCCATGTTCAGCCTCAAGGCCACTGGCATGAAGGCCAGAAGAAGTGGGACATAGCGTGATTTTCCAGGGACTTGTCCCTGGCGGGCCTCTTTCCTTTCCTGGAATGTGGTCTGGCCGAAAATACAAACTTTGGGATCAGGCAGGGGCCCTGTCCCTTACGGGGCTTCCCGAGTCTCGGATTCTTCACTTGTAAAACAGAGACCCCTGTAGGGACAGCAGAGGCGCCTCCTGAGTGGCTGGCCCATGGGGGTGCTTGTAGGCTCTGCTTGTAGGCTCTGCTCAAGGAAGCTTGACACTTACTGTCTCCTTCCCCATGTCTGTCTCCATGTTCATTTCTCTGTGTTTCTCTCTACTTTTCCCCTGTTGTGAGGACTCACGGCTGAGATGCCACCACAGGCCCTGTTCTCACTTCTGCCACAAACTCAGGGAACTGGGTAGACATGTGGAAGAACTTCCTGACGTCCCATGTCTCTGGGGCAGCATGTTGACCAGCATGTTGACCATGCTTCTTCTTCCAAGAAAGTGGTTCTTGGGAGACAGACGCTGAACTGCGAGCGTGTCTCATGGGAGTGGACGGGGTTGGGGGCAGAGGTGGGCGAGGAAGAGGAGCTCAGCGGGATTTAGGACTCTGCTCCGTGGATTTGAATGCGGTATTGTTCTCTGATCATTCATTCTCCTCCATTACCGCTGGATAACTTAAAAATCTCAAAAAAAAAAAAAAAAAGAAAGAAAAAGAAAAAAAGAAAAAAAATGACATTAAACAACTCTTGGTGAAAAAAACCAAACGTATCCCAATTGAACAATAAGGGTATTTTCATCTCTCCTCATCTCCTACAGCCTTTGTTAATGCACACATTTGTTTTGCTTGGTGGTAAGCAACGTGTGAAGACATTTTCTGCCTTTTCTGCTTATCATTATTTTACCTGAACGTTTCTCTGTATCCACTTAGTCCACAGAGCTGTCATTTTTAATAACTACAGCACATCAATATGACCACTGTTTGCTTACCGCTGTAGCTGAGTATTTGAGTGCTGGCCAAATTTCCAATCTTGCGAACAGCATTGCCTTGAACACCTTTGTCAAACTGCTTCCCCCTCCTCTTTCCTTTGGATTATTTCCCAAGGGTTGATTCCCAGAAGGAGAATTACCAGGTCAAAGGGCACACATAGTTTCGTAGCTCTTTTTCCACATTGCAGATCTCTCCCCCTGCCGATAGACTTGAGTGGTAACATTACCACCAGCATCCACAGGGTTGGAACAGTGGGGATGAGGGCTTCCATTTCTTGGGACTAGAGTCTGTTCCCAACTTGCTGTGTGATCTTGGGCAAGTTGGCTCCCCTCTGTGGATCCAGGTTTTGTCTGGGAAATGAAGGAGTCGGACGAGATGATCTATAATGAGGGACCCTGGACTGCAGGATGGTTTGGATGGCAGACACTGGAGCATCAAGCTCCTTGGGATTTGCATTCCTTTCCTCAGCAGTGGAGACGAAGCTGGGATGATTTGTCGTTTATATTTCAGATAGATTGTGTTGTGCATGTGTGTGTGGGGTTGGGGTTGTGCTGGGTGCTGGGTACTGGGGAGATGTTGCGTGACCATCCACTTAGCCCAGTCACTTAGTATCTCTTCAGATTGGTCAACACCTGTGCCATGTTGCTGGTTAATATTTTGAATTTCATCCCTGGGCATTCACTGGGGGTCAGACAGAATCGAGTTTGAAACATACCTTGCTTGACACTTGTCGGGTTTGTGGGATTTGAGCAGATGACTTAGTACCTTAGTTCCTCATCTGTAGAGTGGGACTAGAAACACCCACCTCACAGATTGTTCCAGAGAGTGACACGAGACAATTCATGTAAAACACTGTGACAGTGATTGTCCCGCTGGAGCCAGACCAGATTAGTAATATTTTCCAAGGACCTTGTGCCCTTCCCAGTCTGGTGTGATACTTGTCAAGCTGGATGCCCATGACCCAGATTACTGCTGCCTCCTCTCCTGAGGAAGACAGAATGGGCAGGATCTTACAGGGTGCCTGGGAAAGGCCTTATCTTCCTTGAGGGTAGCCCAACCCTGGCCTTCTCTGGATCGTTTCATGAAGAGCCCTGAGCTGGGCTGGCCCTCTGGCTGCTCCCCTTCCCTCTGCACTCACCAACTCCTCACAGAGCTTCTGGGCTCCCAGGGCACTTGGAGGAGTCAGAGATGCAGGAGTCTAGCCAGCATGGTGGCAGCCTGTGATGTATTTGCTCCATCTCCAACTCCCATTTCCAGCCTATGCTCTGTGCTCCATCCATACCTCTACCTTTTCCTGGAGTCTTTCCCACAGCAGAATTGGGAACCCCTGGAACAGTCTCCCGCTTTCTGGAGAGCCCTGAGCCCATCCTCAGAGCCAAGCCCCTGCCACTTGTGACTTGCTCCTTTTTCTGTGTTGGCTACAAGCCGGTGGCCAGGCTCTGCCAGGTCCAGCTGCTCAGGCTCTCCCCTTCATCCATCATAGTCTGTAGATTTTCCCAGAATGCTTGCCTTGCCAGTGCCTTTCTCCCTCCCCCATGGGAGTGTCTGCTTGAGGACAGAAGTTGGGGGAAAGGCCTCCAAGGGATGGCCCATCCCCTGGGAGATGAAACCAGGGCCCCAGGACAAGAAGTTTCCAGGCCTGTAGTTTTGACAAGAGTGGTAGCCCGATCTGAACAGTAAACCATGGAATGTACTGAGGGAGGTGAGTGGGGAGCAGCTGGGGGACATCTGCATCTGGGGCCCAATGAGGACTTTCTTGATTATACAGGCAGTCCTTCCCATACTGTTCTAATGCCCAGACAGGAGGAGGATATGGTACCACATCACAAGAACTGCGCTAAGTCCACGGACGGACACTGAGGACAAGATGAGAGGCCACCATAGAGCTTATAGGCTAAGATTCAAGTCCTCACCCTCCTTCCCATGTGGTCACTGTCAAGCCTTTAAATCCTGCTTGGCTGGCAGAACCAGCCTCTATAAGTGCCTATTTGTACCAGGGACAGAAGGTCCTGCTGTTGCCTGCAGGGAGTTTTCTCTATTCCAGGGTTGGAAACCCCTGGCCTGTGGGCAAATCTGGTTCACCATCTGCTTTGTCCCTCAACTTAGATTATAGCCACGCCCATTGTGTCTACACTGTCCAGGGCTCTGTTCCCCCAATAATGGCAGAGGTGAGCTAGTGGTTGTGACAGAAACTGGATGGCCAGTAAAGCTTGAAATACTTACTGCTAGCTCTTTACTGTCTCCTGAATGTTCAGGGAGCAAGTTGAGCCCCCAGAAATTCAGGGACTTGCTGTATACTGGCTGTGAGGGGACAGTCTGAGGGCTTCCTGGGCCCAGGAGGACCAGGCTGGAGCTAGCAGCCCAAGCACAGACCCCTAAGCCCCTCTGCTTGCCAGGCTCCCTAGTGAGCTGGGCAGCCCCCCACAAAAGGGGAGGTATTCCTCACGCTCCACTGGAACCTTGGGCCTCCCCTACCTCTTTGCACACATTTCCTCCTTCATGAGTGGAGGGAACTTTGGGGGAGAATCTGCCCTGATCCTGCCCTCGGCCTTCCATCCTGCTCTTTGGGTTCCTTGCAGACAGGAACACTGTGGAAAGGCGCCCACGCTACTGAATCATTGTGTCTTCTCTGGTCTCGGTTGATCCTATAACATGGAGATGAGAAGACTGCTGGGTTCTTGGGTCTTCCAGAAGGAAATGCACATCTTCATTTGGCAGTCAGGATGGCTGCAGCATAGTTCATTTGTTGGGGAGGAGAGGAACAGGGTCTCTTCAACCAGAGACCCATGGTTTTTCCTATAGTGAGCCCAAGGCGGTAGACTCCCATTCCTAAAAAGTGTCTTTCCAAGTAATGGAAACAATGTAATTAGCAGCCTCTTTGTTCAGGGTGTTAATTAACTTGTTTTTTCTGAATACACCTTTTTCCAGGTACAGCCCATCATCTCTAGGGTGCTGGCAGGGGGAAGGCAATTAGATCCTCGTTACTGTGCAATTAATTATGGTGTGGAAACAGCTCAAGGAGGCTGGGGGGAATTCCTCAACAGCACCAGCCCCAGGAAGGGGTCTGGCTTAGAGAAGGTGCTGAGCTGAGCCTCTTTCGTGGCACTGGAGCAAAGGCTTTGGAGCCTAGCTCAGGGCATTGCAGAAAGGCACATCTGAGCACCTCACTCCCCTGCTCAAGATCTTTCAGTGGCTCCCTAGTCCCTATCGAGTCAGAGCAAGCTCCCTACTTGAACATTGAAGGCCGTCTATTACCTGGCCTAAACCCACCTTTCCAGAGTTATCTGCTATCATAGCTACCCATAGTCCATTTTCCAGACTAACAAGGATTCAGCTACTTGAATGTGCTTTCCATGTCTTTGCCTACACTCTTTCCTTACTTGGGCAAAGCTCTCTGTCTTTTAGCTTGAATGGCATGATCATCCTTAAAAATACCTACTCCATCCTGGAGCTTTTCCTAAGGGCAGGAGGGGTCTTAGAAGGAGTAAGGGCTTTGGACTCAGATAAACTTGGCCTCAAGTAATTAACCTCCTAGAGATTCAGTGCCTGCCCCTCCGCTGCTCCCAGTGCAAAGAGTACCCTGGCACTGGCCTTATGGACAGTGTATGACAAGTGCCCAGCTTGGACAAGTCTCCTTTGTGCACAGGCGCCCTCCCAATTCCGCCCCCCCCCCCCCCCCCCCCCCCCCCCGTCCCCACCATCCTCGCCCCATGATCATGCTGTGGCTGTTAGCATTGCCTTGGTGGGAATGGTCACTCCTCACTAGATCATAAACTCTGCTTTTCTCAAACGAGTTTTCATCTTTTGTCTGCAGAGGTGGGCAGCTGTGCTCTGGACACCAACTCTGAGACAGAGTCCAAGGTGGTGGTTCTCAGTGAGAGCACTGCTGCCCCCTAGGGGGAATTTGGGACAACCACCATAATTGGAGGGCGCCTGACAGTGGGCGGGGCTAAAGATGCTCCATGTCCTGCTAGATGTGACGCCTGGAAAACATGTAGCGTGTATATGCCTGGGGCTAGAACTCGACTCGGTGTTACCTATGGCTCCACTATTTGGGGGCATGAGTTTATATATAAATATAAATATATTATTGTATATTATATATAATTATATATATTTACATATGAATATAGATATGTCTGATTTTCCAGGAATGTAACAATGAAGTGCAATCAAAGGAAGGTAGGACTTTGTTTAGATGAGTATTTTACTAGGAACTGTTGGTCAGCTGGAAAACCACGTCACGGATGGCGAGGCTGCTCATGGTGTCTCATTCCCCCAAAGAAGCTACGGAGTCTATCAGCATTTGTAGGTTTTATGTTCATGAGGCATTCAGAGGCAAGTGTTTGACTCCTTCCTGGGTCTCCACGGGTGCTCACGCTCAAGCATGTTCATGCTGAAATACATAGTGTTTTATTATAATCCCCCACTTATTTCTCCTTTATAATACAATTAGGGCATTTAAAAATTATGTATGGAAGCAGGTTGTATTCTCTATGAATTCCATTTCACTTCAAGAGGGCATTCCCAAATATTTGTTATAAAATGGGATGATGATACACCTGAGAGTAGCCCAGCCTGGAAAAATTCCTGGTTGGGCCCCATCCCTGTTTGGTGAGGACTAGGGACCAGGTGGCACATGGGGAGGGGTGCAGGTGGCCTCAGATCTCCACCTCCCCACCCCCTGCACCTCCACTGCTCTGTGTGTGTGCACACACACGTGTGTGTGTGTGTGTGTGTGTGTAGATGACTGCTACGTGTGGCTGTTTTGCAAGGTGTGCCCGCAGGTGAGCCAGCATAACCATATTCAAAGGTGGCAGGAGTGTGTGTGCATGGCAAGTCAAGCCCTGTGAAGATACACACTCTCCCTGGGGCACACCTGCTTCTGGGTGTACCTGCAGGAGCCCTGCTGGTGGCAGTTGCCAGTTGGTCCCACTTGGGACCAAACAAGAGGGAAACATTTGTTCAACTTCGAGGGGAGTCCATCACACAGCCTTCCTGGGAAGTGACAGCCATTTCCGCTAAGGAGAGGCCTCCTGCCCTGCCTGCTGCTGCCAGCCACCCCCTTCCCTAGGCTCCCTGCCTCAGGACCCGTTTCCCAGCAGATGCCTCCACTCCTCACCTCCTCCCGGGGTAAGTCCATTAGCCAGATCCCGGATCCTCAGGGCTCCTGGCTTAAGCCGAGCTAACCCAGGAGAAGCTCCCTTGCCCCCACCACATCAGGACTTCGGACAGCTCCTTTCCCCTCCATGTGCCTTCGTGTCCTCACCTGCACAGTGCAGGTGTCTCCCTCACTCTCACATTTCCCTAGTCTGTCACTTTTTTTTTTTTTTTTCAATTTCAAATCTTCCTTCCACACCTTTACCCCTCTCTTGGGCTCCCTGCTGCATGTGAAGTGACTTAGAGTTTAATAAAGGGCTTCCAGAGTAGGTTTTCTTCTTGATTCTTGTCCTATCCCAGGCCAGTCCTACCCTGCCAGTCCTTCTTCTGGGCTGTGTCTGTGTTTGGAGTGGAATGCAGCTCCTGATAGGAAGCTAATGTTCCTACCTTCTGGGTAGGAACCTGCCAACCTTCTGGGAGTGCAGGGCCCTTGTAGATAGGAAGCTAATGTTCCTACCTTCTGGGTAGGAACCTGCCAACCTTCTGGGAGTGCAGGGCCCTTGTTACCCTCACAGCTAACTAGCCGGTGGCTCTGAGGTGACAGCTTTGGGGGCTGTGGGTGGGGTTGGAACCCTCTTTCCAGATCAGGTTTCTTCCTTCCTTCCTTCCTTTTTTTTTTTTTTTTTTTTTAGATTTTATTTATTTGAGAGAGAGAGAGAGAGAGAGTGGGAATAGTGGCGGGGAGGGGCAGATGGAGAGAAGAAGCAGATTCCCTGCTGAGCAGGGAACCCAGACACAGGCACAGTGTCAGGACCCTGGGATCATGACCTGAGAGGAAGCAGATGCTTAACTGCTTAATGACTAACCTAACTGACTGAGGCACCCCGGCGCCCCGCATATCAGGTTTCAGTCTCCAAACAGTGAGGTGTTTTTCTTGGCACTTGGGAGAGCAGGGAGCTCGGCAGTGCTGGGAATATCAGTCCATGTGTGTTCGTGTGTGTGTGTGTGTGCACGCACGTGTACACTTGTACCTGCTCATAGGCATGAGTTTAGGGATGGGCTATGGGATGGAAGGGATTTACACAGTTGTCTGTGGATGGCGATCTTGAACTCCTTCTCAGGCCTGGGCCTGCAGTGGGTCAAGAGATCCTGCCTTTTGGCCCATCATTTCGGGTTGGACCACCCAAGGCAGGAGCCCCTTAAGGTATAACCAATTACAGGTCCTTCCAGTCTGTAACCTGGCAGCCTTGTCCTAACCATCTGATCTCATGCCCACCTCTTTCTCCCTGAAGAGTGGGGAGTCCTGCTTTGCTGCTGAGGCCTGTGGGGTCAGGAGCTGGTGGTCTGGGGGACCTTGCAGTGGTTTGAGCTGATTGTCACTAGTGGCTAGTGCTACAGGCGGCTGGAAGCTAATGCCCTGGTCTTCCTTCATAGATGATCTCCCTGTCTTTCCATCTGAAGTCATCCTCCTGTTCCCCTCTCAGAGGCAGCAGCAGAGAGTTCCAGGGGAAGGCCCCTCCTGCTTTCAGAAGCCCAGAGGCTGGAAGAGACTTTTTTTTTTTTTTAAGATTTTATTTATTTGACAGAGATAGAGATCACAAGTAGGCAGAGAGGCAGGCAGAGAAGGTTGGGGGTAGGCTCCCCACGGAGCAGAGAGCCTGATGCAGGGCTTGATCCCAGAACCCTGGGATCATGATCTGAGCCGAAGGCAGAGGCTTAACCCACGGAGCCCCCCAGGCACCCCATGGAAGAGGCTTTTATCAGATTGTTGGGCCCATGCTGAATGACACATACTTCTACCACACAAATTATTTGTGGTTGAAATTCCAAATTAACTGGGTATCCTGTTTTATTTTTTGAAATCTGACAAACATGGAAGGGCATCTGGTCCACCAAAATTGGGCAAACTAGGGTGATGTGTTTTGATCTTGAGTGTGGCCAGCTGTGCTCCTGAGCCTTCTCGTCTATAAATGGTACCATGATGACAAGGTGGGAGGCTGAGGAAGACCATGGGTTTTAAGACTTGGGTCTGACAGCCTCCCGGGCTCCTCTTTTGCTCCTTGTGTTCCCAGAGGCTCTGGGAAGGCCAGGGCTGAAGAGGTCTGTAGAGGTCACACAGCTTCCCAAACTTGGCTGATCCCCATTCTTGGAAGAACTGATTCCCCAAGCCGGGGCTCAGGCACCTGTGTGATTGACAAGCTATGAGGTGACTCCAAGCTCTCTCGGGACAGGGAAAGGCAGATCCAGGCTGGTGTCCCCGCTGCACTGAGGAGGACACAGAGGCAAGACCACACCATGAGCTCAGACTGAGCCAGCTCTCAAGGTCAGCTCTCCTGCTTCCAAGCTGGGGTTACAAGACCTTGTTCTCCCTGCCTCGTCCAAAGCAGGAGCCACAGGGAGAGGCACCGAGCAGAACTGCGCATGGAGGCCCTGGAGAGACAAGGCATCTGTGAGCCCAGGGCTGTGCAAGGGGCTCAAACCTTTCATCTCACCAGTGCCCCCCGCCTCTCCCCAGCCTGGATTTGCCACTCACAGCAGCCCCCTCCTCACTGCCTTGTGTGCCTTGCTCCCAGCACCAGATCCTGTTCCTCTCATTGCCCCTTTTCTTCCTTTCTGCCTCCTCTTCATCTTGAAATTGTCCTGGACGTAGTATGTCAGAACTCAGCCATGCATCCCCAGTGCCCAGGGCATTGCACGCAGTGGTGCTCAGCGAGTAGCGGCTGAACAGATAGATGGTCGGATGGAAGGACCCTGGAGTTAGAGTCAGGAGACCTGGATTCTTACTTCAGCTTGACTGGCTGTGTGTCTCAGGACAGATCACTGAACCTCTCTGGGCCTCCACTGTCCACTCCCCAAAGCTGTTAACACAGAGTCAATGAGGAAACACAGGTGACTTGTTATTTCCTTATCAATGACGTCTTTTTGGCCTTGAATTGTCAGGACATTTTCTTCCTTGTGCTTAACTGCATGTAACCACAGGAGAACTTGCGGTCGCATCCTGTGTGTGCCTCGTCTTCCAAAACAGGCAGGCTCCAGAGAAGCCACCTGTCTCCAGTGAGCACCTGTCCCTAGAAGTCCCCAGTCTGAACCCCCAGTTCTGCCTTCTCTCCTAAGCCGTCCTAAGGCTCAGCCACCCATTACCTGAAACTCGACAGGACAGAAGCTAAGCTTGGCATCCTCTTCTCCAGACCTACTTTCTGCCCCTCGGTGCTCCCTCCTCGAGGAATGGCCCCATCATCCACCTAGCTGTCCTGGTGGAAGCCCAGGAGGCAGATTTTCCTGTAGGTCTCCACCACACACATCCACCCAGTCCTGCTGACTTCACCTCGTACCTCCTCTCCAGGCCTGAGACCCAGGCCTTGGCTGCAGCTTCCAGGCTCCAGGACTAATCCCCTCGAGGCCCGCTTCTGAAATGCACATCCGATCCCTGTACCCCCTCATCTCTTGTCCTTCAGTGTCTCCCTGTGTTCCTCAGGGTCTAGTCCTAACCCTCTCAGGGTGCCTTACCGGTAGCCTGGTGTGTTCTGGCGCTTTCCACCTCTCTAGCCTCAGCTTTCAACACTCCCCTGCACCCTGACTTCCGACTCCTGACTCCACTGTTCTGAATGAACTGCCTGTAGGCTCCTAAATCTGCTGTCCCCTCTCCCTCTGCTGGGCCTTTGCAAGAGCTCCTCCCTGCCTCTTTACCTGGCTGACCTCAATTCAAACTTCAGGTCTCTGGTTTCCAGAAACTTGCCCTGACCGGAGCCCCCCACCCCTCCAGGCTCAGGCAGGGGCTCCTTCTGTACAATTCTATAGCACCAGGCTCTTATCACATCCTGGCACATCTTACCTTATTGCCGTGCACCATAGTGTGTTGTCAGGTCTCATGTATCTTCCCCAACAAGCCGTGGACTCCTTGAAGGAACTGTGTCTGGTTCGTCTTTGTGTCCTCAGTGTGCAACCCTGAGTCAGATGCCGGATGTGTGGAGGTAGTCGTGCACAGTGGTTAAGAATCAGACTGGCTCGGCGCCATCCACCATGGCCGCCGCTTGCCGCGTGTGGCCGAGGAGCCCTTGGCAATGTTGCGAGTCCACACTGGGAACTGCAGTGACTGTCAAATGCACTCAGGATTTTGAAATTCAGCTTAGAATGAAAACAAGAATGTGGAGTATCTCATGAATACTTTGTTTTACGCCGATTATATGTTGAAAGGATAAAATTTTGGCTATGATGCGTCAAGTAAAAGATCTTATCAAAATTGGTGGCATCAACTTATTTTTACTTTTTGGAATGGGATTCCTAGCTAATTTGAAATTGCACACACAGCTCATCTTATACTTGGATTGGAAAGCACGCCTGAGCTCCATGCCCCTGCCAGGTTCAAGTACCCACTCCTGGGTTCCTCCTGGGTCACATGGCCTTGGACATGGTGCTTAGACAGTCTGTGCCTCAGTTTTCACATCTGTAAAATGAGGATAGTATTTGAATCCTCTGCACAGGGTTGTTATTAATATTAAATGAGTTAACTTGTGCTCTGCAGATAGGAAACCCAATATAAATATTAACTGCATCCATGGTGATTAGTTACTCAATTAACATTTGTTGAATAAAGCATTGAATTCCTGAATCCTAACCTCCTTGCCTTCACCCTATCCCTGCAGCTGCCACTTATCTGTCATTCAACATTTATTCAGCAAATATTTATTGAGAAACTACAATGAGTCAGGCATTGTGATGGCCACTGCCGGCAAAGAGGAACATTTAATCGATCAATTAATTAATTCAGTGAATCTTCGGGTAGCGTATCTTTTGTGCCAGGTGCTGGCTGGGCTCTGGATACACAGAGGCTGTATGATGCCCTCCAGGCACAGGGAGGAGACAGATCTCAGTAAGGTCATGGCTGGCACTGTGGGCTGTGCGTGGGGACAGTGCATGCACGGGGTGATGGAGACAGGATGGACCAAACCCAGCCCGGGAGAGGAGGGCATCAGAAACGCTCGCTGGAGGGGGTGACTGCTGCGTGAGCAGGGTCCAGCCGGGCAGAGGGGGGCCGTGCCCGGGAGAGGAGAGACATTTCCTCCACCATCCATCAGATGCTGAGCAGAGAGAAGCAGGGTCACACAACTTAACCTGAGCCGCGCAGCCCACATCAATATCAGTCGAGACGGCTGTTTGTTCCTAAGTGGACAAGCCAGCTGGTTGATTGAATTTTTCACTCATCATTAGGATGTTGAACAGAATCTAGAAAACACAGCCCTGCGGCCAGAAGCCTGGGTGTCCCTGGGCTTAAGCTTGGGCTCCCAGACGGCGGTACCCCTCCAGCTCCCCAAACCCTTAGAACCAGGCTCCTCTGCCGTTTAACGCACAGCTGGGAAGTTAAAAGCAGTTTAGCGATAATTCCACCTCCGCACTGAAGACTTCCAAGCGACTGTTAATGAATTTAAATGCTGGGGATTTTCTCTGATGCCTCATTGCATATGCGCCTCACATTAAGATGCTAATGAGGGATCTGTTGGACAGAGGCGCTGGAGCTAGACCCGGGTCCGGGTCCGTGGCGGGGGTGGGGCTGCTGGCTGGTCAGGCCTTTTCTCTTTTCTTATTGGCCCTTCATCAGGGAACTCGCTTACCAGGTTAACTGGCTGGACCCTCCGTGGGGACTGACATTCTGTCAGCTGGGGCTGGCTCGGCCTGGCTCAGAGAGAGCTTCTCTTCAAACTAGAAGGCTGCCAGTCATGGGCCTTAGTAGGTGAACAGGGGAGTTGCTGTAAGACTCCTGGGACCCCATCAGAGAAGCTGTGCCTTCCTCAGGGACTGAGCTGGCCTGTGGGGAAGGGTGTGGGCCACAAGTCCATGTTCTCGGGATGCTTCCCTCTGGAAGGGCTGCACGGGTTCTCATAGGTTCCAGCTCTTGAGATGGAAGTGGCCTGAGAGATGGCAGGGCTGGGAGGAGGACAGGGAGGTGTGCAAGATGCCTTGACCCTGACCCTGAGTGGCAGAGGTGCTTCGAGGCTGGGGGATGGCCAGATGACACTAGGTGCTGTTCCTGAAGACAGCATGGGAGGTAGTTGGTCCCCAGGCCCAGGGGGATGGGAGAAGGAGCCGGGGCTTCCCTAGTCTCTCCCCTTTCTGACAGACGCCAAAAGGAGGCGAAAGAGAGAGGCAGGAGACAGAGGGGAGGTAGAAGAGCCAAGAGTTTAAGGGCACCGATTTCTGGGGCCACGCAGCCTGGCTTAGGTCCTGTCCTATCTCTACCACTTATAAGCCGTGTGACCTTGGGCCGTAAGTGACTTAAGCTTTCTGTGCCTCAGTTTTCCCATTCATGAAATGGGGAGAGTAATAGCACCTGCCTCATTTATGAAGGTGATATGATCAGTTTTGTCAGTTATGCCTCAATAAAGCTGAAAGAAATTTAAAAAAGAGAGAGAGAGAGAGAGAAAATGAGTTACTGTATGTTCAGTGTCCAGCATGCTGGAAACACTTACTCTGTATCTTAGAATTATTCTTGTTAGTGGTTGAAGTTGTCCCTGACTGACCAATATTGGAGTTCTGTTTCCTAAAGAAGAGACTGGGCCAGTGCAGAGAAGCAGGGGCTCCATCAGGAGGTGCTAGGAAGGGGCCCCTGCCTCCCCCCCCCCCACCGCCCTGGCCGCTCCCCCCACAGCAGCTGCCAGCTCCCCCAGAAGCCACTTCCCTTGGCTTCCTGCAAATCCACTGACAATTTTGTAAATTTGCTTAAGGATTAAATTAATAAGCTGCTGCTTCTTGGCTCCCACAACTGTACAGACTGGCACTTCTGTGCTCTGGGAAATGCCTTCTGAGGCAGTGTCTAGAGGAAGTAAAGCCACTTTTAAGCTTCCCTCCTCCTCAGGGGTGGCCCCAGGATTGATCTCAGCCTTTCCTTCTACCTACGTGCTCCTGTTCTCAGCACCCACCCACCCACCACCCTCTGCCAGTGGGGCAGAGGGCAGGGAACCTTCTCACTGTGTGAGCCTTTGGGGGTCCATCTCTGTGTGTTTGTCTTCCTCCCTCAGACTGGGTTGTTGACCCCACAACTCCGTCTCCACCATTGGGAGCTTTTGTAAGGTAGGGTCTGCATCTCTTCTATCAGACTGCACTTCCCAGACCGGAGCTTCCCACACCTCCCAACAGGGAAATTTAGGGCCTGGAACCCCTGACACGTCTGAGTTCTTCTGCGAGAAGGGGGCAGAGGAAGAGGGGCTGGTAGGGCTTCTAGCACACCCTGTTCTGGACATTCCCTTACATGGCACATTCCCAGTTAAATACCAAAGGTGGGAAGGATCTTGGGGGATGAGTGTGAGGGTGATCTATCCATGCCACCTTCCTCCTCATTTAGGGCTGGAGGCTAAAGAACCTGGGTGATGTGGACAGGAGGCTCCCCACAATCTCAAGATGGCTCCATGTACCACCCCAACCCCAGCATGAGGCTGTGCTTAGGGAGCAGTGATGCTATGGCCTCAGTGGCCCACTTCCCCACTAATACCAAGGCCAGGCCTCCCTCAGCCGGGCTGGGGGCCTCGCAGGTGCCTGAAGCTCTGGTTCCCTAGGGCTATTCCCTCTCGTCCATCTCTGTCTCTGTTCCTTCTACCTCTTGCCACCACGTGCACTTGCTGCCCAGTCACTGGAGCTGGAGAAAGGGCCTCATTCATCCAGTCACTGTGCTCTGAGCCTTTGATTAAGGGTCAGGGGGTTAACTTGTTGCCATTCAACATGCGGAGGGGAGGGCTGGAGGCCTCCTGATCCCTCTCGTCTCCCAGCCAGTAACTCTGCCAGGAGAGCAGCAGATGAGAAGAGGACGTCCTGCGGCTCTGGGGAGACCAGGGGAGACAGAAAGTGGGGAGCAGGGCCCCTCCATTAGTTACCAAGCTTCCTGTACCCCAGCTCTGTCCCTGTACCCGAGGGGCACTCAGCCCAGCCACTCCCAGGGAACCTCAGGCTTTGAGAAACTGGAGAGATCAGGTCTGACTTTTCTGTAGAAGTTCCTGTGGTGAGCATCCAGCCTGTGCTTACATGCTTACAGGGACGGGGTACTTACTACCTCCTCATAGGGCCCATACATTTCAGAGTGGGACAATTCTATCTGTTAGAAAGTTCTTTCTTATCTCAAACTGGAATCTCTTCTCTGGCCGGGTGCTGGCCTTTGGAGACATGTAGAATAGGACATGCCCCTTTTCTGTGACTGGACTTCATGTATTTCTTCGCTTCATGAGAGCATTGTCTCTTCTTTGCTGTCTTGACACTTCTGCCTCCTGCTCTCCTCCTAAAGAACCCCCATGGACTTTGAAGCCCAAAGAGCGTGGTCCCTGCTCCACCACCTGGCAGCTTTGTGCTTTTGAGTATAGCACGTCCTGCCTCTGACACTCAGCTTCTGGATCTGTAACATGGAGACAGGTTGGATGAAAATGGGCATGAAGTGTCTTGTGCAGCATCTGATGCTGAGTAGGTCTTCAAGACTCCATGGTCTCTTCTCTTTCTTCTGCAGAAAGTGAGCCCTCCCCAATCCGCAGCCTCACTCAGACACAGACCATCGCTGGCAGGCCATCTCACCCTTGTCCTGTCTCTGCCCTAGCCAGGCTTCCCTCCATCTCTTCTCTGCCATCCATGGGTAAAGGAGACACTCCGGGCTGTGGTCTAACAGTGGCCCCTGGGGTTGAGAGGGGCCCTTGCTGGCACTGAACTCCCTCTAGCTGCTGCACTTGGGTGTTCTTGTGGCGAGGCTCGTTGGAGAGAGTACTCCGAGGATGGCTGCTGGCATCCTCCTCCTCCTTCCTCTCCTTCCTCCTCCTCCTACCTCCACCTTCCTCCTCCACCTTCTCCTCTGTCCTGAAGAGCTCTGGCTGCACGGTGGGTTCAGCAGGTACAGGGGCATACGACGTACTGTTTTCAGAGGGTGTTTTAATTACCCCTGGAGACAAGCCTGAGTTATAGAGCCCCACGGGCATGTGACACACACTGTTTATGTTCTGCCCTAAGTCATTGTATCTTTGGTGAATTATGTAGTCTCATGGAAAAATACAAGGTTGGTGGTGGAACGAGAGATGCTAAGTGGGGTCTTGCCTGCCTCCTGGCCTGTGTGTCTGCCAGCTCCACTCCCAAAGTGGCACTGGCAGCTTGGGGCGTGCCCTGGTGTTTCCAGAGGACTCCTCACCATCATCCCTCTGCCACTCTGTCATGCTGGTAGAGCTCTTCCGAGTCCCCATTTTATCACTTGGTCTGACTCGTGCCTCCATTTGGGACTATCCCCCTTCCAGCAGACCCCAAGTGGAGGATTGCTTAATGTACACTAATCCCTTCCATCCCTGTGCACACACCCCTTTACCACAACTCCCACCCATAGAAGAGTCTGTTTTCCCAGCCCCGGCATGGACTGTGACTTGTTTTGACCTACAGAATGCAGCAGAGGGTGTCTGGGGCAGGCCTCAGGAAGCTTGCCGCTTTGCCATCTTGGGGGACTATCGGCAGATGTCACTCGAGAAAGCCAGTCTAGCTACTGCAGAATGAGAAGTCAGGGGGAGGAAAGGGGAGTCTCTCTGGCTGACAGCTCGCACCACCTGCTCGATATGTGGGTAGGGTCCTTTGACCTCCCAGCAGAGGAGACCTTCTAGCTGAACCTAGCCACATGAACAAGACTCTGGAAAACCTCAGAGGAACTCCGCCCCCTTCCTCCCTACCCAGAATCAGGGGCAATAAGAAATCCCTGCTACTTCTGGCCATCTGGGGGTGGTTTGCTAGGTAGCAGTCGTACATGAAACAGAACCTGGGTGTAAGTGGTGTTTAGGAATAGTCACAGGAGGCTGAGGAGGGGGGCAGTGAGCCTGTGGTCAGCATTTAATGAACACCCACCATGTCCCCAGCTTCTAGGTTCTGGGAGGAACACGTTCATCTGACCTCTGGTGGCTAACAGTCAGGTGAAAGAGACAGACAAACTAGAACAGGAATTCTCCACAGCGGGGGACGCCTGGGTGGCTCAGCCAGTTAAGCGTCTGCCTTCGGCTCAGGTCATGATCCCAGGATCCTGGGATCCAGCCCCACTTCGGGCTCTCTGCTCAGCAGGGAGCCTGCTTCTCCCTCGGCCTCTGCCTGCTGCTTCCTCTACTTGTGCTTTTGCTCTCTGACAAATAAATAAAATGTTAAAAAAAAGAAAAAAGAAATTCTCCATGGGGACAGCGCCAGCCTTTAGGGAGAGTTAAGAAACAAGTAGGGACATCTTCAATGGTCACCATGATGGTAGGAGATGCTCCTGCATTGACTAGGAAGGGCAAAGGCTGCTGAAAGTCCCACAACAATAGGATAGCCCTGCCCAATGAAGAATTGCTCCATATCCTGCGTGACTTTCCAAGATCCTGGTTGACATTCATGGAGGTGAAAAACCTGCCTATAATTATCGGAGCCAAGGACCTTACTTTGTCTTGTCTGTAAACACAGAGCATTTGTGTCATGGATTTAATATACACTGAATTTTCCAGGAATACAACCACTGTGTAAATTGAAGGGAGGTTGTACTTTGTTCTGTTGGAAACATTACTAGGAGTTATTCATCATTTTTGGAAAATCACAGTTCCAATGGCAACGCTCATCATGGTGTTTGAGTTCCAGACGCAACCCCTGAGTGTCAGGCTGTGTTTGAGACTGAGGCCCTCCTGGTGATCCAGCCTGTGGGGACAAGGCTCTGATTCTCCGCTATGTCTTCCAGTGTAGTCAAACCTGGGCATTTACATATTGAAATACATATTTTATTATAAAGGATCTTCATTTTACTTTTCTATTACAGTTAGGACATTATATTGATTTATTTTCAAATGATGTGTCTAGGTACGTTATACTATCCATGAATTTCCTTTCAAGATTGTACAGGAGCCATTACAAACTATTTTTCTAAAAGTTGGGGGTGGGAGATTTGATGGGGCCCCGGCACTAAACCAGCATTTCAAGCCAAGGATACTACCGTGGGGTGTGAACATGAGGCTTGGGTACCTGAAAGAGGCAAGGCTTTTAGTGGGGGCGGGGAATGCCGGGAGGTGAAGAATCAAGGAGGACTTCACAGGGGAGGCGGCATGTTAGCTGGTCCCAAAGGGTGAATCTGTGGAGCTCGTTATCCCCCAAACAGTTCTGAAGAGTGGACCGGAAGGGACTCCCTGAGCTCTTGGTAAATTAAACGCTGGCGCAGGAATGAATTTCACAAATGAGCAAATTGCAGACAGAAGCTCGGAGAGGGGAAATGACTCACCAAGATCATACAGTTCTGAAGTCACTGAGCTTATCGCGTATTTCGGCGGTGAACAGTTTTGGCCCGCCTGCAACATGCTGCGTACATACAGGAGCTGTCAGGCAGCGTACACGTACTGAGCATCTACAGGGTGTCAGTATGGTGGGTCTAAGGGAGCATGAGACCTTCTCGAGTCGGGGAGAAGGAAAAGAAATGTATCGACCAGGACTTGTCAGCCTTGGCACCGCTGATATTTTGGGCTAGACAATTCTCTGGGGTAGGAAGAGGCTGCCCTGTGCATTGTAGGAGGGTTAGCAGGGAAGTGGGAAGAGAGTTTCCTCCACTGCTGTTGTTGTCATCGCTGTCACCACCGGCATCGTCACTTCCGATTATATATCACTTCCATGGGCCAGGCACTGCTCCTTACGGACACCGACTCACTGACTCCTCTCAAGCCCCTTCTGAGACAGGGGTGGCTGTTATCTCCATTTTGCAGATGGGGAAACAGGCACAGAAGAAGCAGCAAAGATCTCGAGCATGGCATGTCTTAGGGGCCAAATGATGGTTGGTGTGGCTGGTGTAGGGAGTGGTGGGAGATGCCTTGGGGGTGAGGAAGACAGATCTCACAGGTCTTGTGAGGTGTATGGAGGGGATGCTGGGCTGCCCTCTTCTTGCCAGTGGCAAGAAAATCTCAGCTAAGACCCTTTCTAGGAACTGTGGTCAGCTCAAGAGAGCTGCCTGGTCCATGGAAGGGTGACAGGGGGAGATAGCCCACAGCTGCCTTGACTGGTTGACGTGGGAGTATAAGGCTTGACCACCTTCCCGGGATAGCTCTGAAGGGCCACCCCTACCTCAGAGATCCCGTGGGACTGGCTCCAACTGTATCGAGGCTCACCCTTACCCCGTATCTGTCCTGCTTCCTTCTCTGTCCCCACAGGCATGAACCCGAGTGTAGTCCCTGGTAAATTTCCTGCACGCTCTTTTCCATCTCAGGGTCTTCCCAGGGGAGCCTGATCTGCCAGTCATGGTCAGGTATCAGGGTTTTACTCCGGTGTTTAAGCAGGGGGCACACAGTGGGACCCGTTTGCATTGGAGATGTTTGCTCTGGCAGCTGTGTGAAGCAGTGGGGAGGGGTTAGGTGTGAATGTGGGGGGGGCACACAATAGTGCAGGTGAGACGGTAGCAGTAGAGGAGCGTGGTAAGTGGTGAGTGTGGGGGTGTGTTTAGGAGCAGGAGCTAGTAGGACTCACTGTCCAGTGTGACAGAAAAAAGTACCCAAGGATATCTGTTTGGGTATTTGAACCACTGGTCGATGCAGGTGCTACTGCTTGAGACACAAAGGGCCTATAAGGAGGAGGAGGAATGGATTCAAAGCGGAAATCAAAGGCTCTTTTTGGACAGGTTAAGTTTGAGATGCCCCAGAGATTCAAGGGCAGATGCTGAATGAGCAGGTGGATAAGTGCGTCTGCAGGTCGGAGGGACGGTCAGAGCCGGAGCTACGTGTGTGAAGGTGGTCAGCACACAGATGATGGATGAGAGCCCCTGGGGAGACTGGGTTCCTACAAGTAGCAGAAGGGGGCTGGGGCACCCCCAGATTTAGGGCCCATACAGAGGGGCAGCCGGGACTGGAGATGGGCAAGGAGTGTCCCTGAAGGAGAAAAGCAAGGAAAGCAACAGTTTCGAAGGGAGGGAGGCTCAGCCTCAAGGAAGAGTCCCCAGCGGTTACATGAGGCGAGAACAAGGAAGTGACGGTAGATTTTGATTAGGTGTGGGTTATTGGTGACCTGGGTCACAGCTGTTTCAGTGGGCAGGCTGCAACAAAAGCTGATTGGAGGTAAGGAGAGAGTAGGGGGTGAGGAGCTGGGGAAGTGAGTGTGTGTGAATCTGGAGGAGGTTTTCTACGAAGGCAAGTGAGAGAGATGGGGCACCAGCAGGAAGGGATGGGGGGGGCCCTGGTGGCATTTTTATTTATTGATTTTTAAAAGTTTATTGTTTGTTTATTTAAGTAATCTCTACACCCAATGTGGGGCTCAAACTCACAACCCTGAGATCAAGAGTCACATGTTTTTCCAACCGAGACAGCCATGCACCATCTCCCCGCCTTGGGGCATTTTTCAGACACACTATATGAAGGCATGTTTGTGTGGTGATGGAATGTTCCAGCAGATCAGGGAATGGGGACAATGGTAGAAGTGATGTCCTTACTTTGGCAAGAGGGGGTACAGGGAGTACTAGGGGAGGCTGGTGACAGATGGGAGCAGAGGCTTTCCCTGCATTATTCTGGAAAGGAGGACCTGGTAGGTGGGTTGAGATGCGGTGAGAACGAGGGAATCAGAGTGGGGAAGACAGGCAGGCTTTTTATTTCTGAGTCTGAGTTTTATTTTCTCCTGTGAAACATGAGACAAGGTGACAGGGTGAGAGAAGCGTGTTAGAGATTTGAGGAGAGATGTGGGAACCAGTTGTCTCAGGCAGTGGCAAGGTGAATTTTCCAGGGGGTTGTAGGAGAGGCTGGCAGTTCTGAGTGCCCATCAGCATGATGTAGGTCCAGCCATCATGACTGCCTGATTTTCCTTCGTGGTTTTCAGCTGTCAGGGGCCGGCACAAAGCAGGTGGGTAACTGGGTCTGACCACAGTCAGGGTCGTGTTGGGTAATGTGGCAAAGGCGAAGAAGGACAAGGGTTTGGGGGGCCCCGTCCTGGGACGGCTGGAGTGCCGCCCCGGGGAGAATGTGGAAGGGCGTCTCACGGAGCTCTGTGCCCTGCCAGGACGGGGAGCCAGAGTAGGCCAAGTGGAAGGAGAGGAGGTGATGGCCAGAGGCTTCTCAGAGATGTTGACGATCCAGATCCCAGGGAAGGCACAGGTGAGATGATGGAAGGTTCGGAGAAGGAGTGTATGAGGGAAGGGAGGAAAAGGTCACGGGCGCTGAGGAGATCAAAGAACTGACAGGGGTATTGACTAGATCCTCTTCCTGGATGCTGATGTGGGGTGCTGATGGAGGGGAAGAGGGCGAGGGAAGTGTTCTACTCACCAGCGCGTAAAGTCTGTCCAGGACTGCAGGGAGTGGGGCAGGCAGCAGATGTCTGTGGCTGCACCCTCCCAAGAGGGCTGTACCCTCCCAGCTAGGGACACTGCTGGGAGGTGACACTTGGAAGTAAGGGGGTGCATGTGGCGTGGGAGAAAGTAGACATCATTGAAAGGGCTCCAAGAGAACGCGATTCTCAGAGAACCAGTCTTCTCGGAGCAAGAAGGCCCGGAGAAGCATCGGAGCAGAGGGCAGGAGTAGTGCGTTTGCAGGGGGCTTGGCAGGAGGGCCTGGAGTCTGGGAAGAGGTGGGAGTTGGGTTGGACTAGGCCAAGGGCAGGACCACATGGGGATAAGCCCTGGGCCAGGCCGGAGCTTATCAGAAGCCAGAGTGTATTAGCAGGGGGCTGACGGGCTGGGAGCAGAGGGCCGTGAGACCTATGCTAAGGTCTATCCTGGAGACCCGGTAGCTGTTCTATCCTGTGGCAGGGCTTTGAGCTCCTGACGGATGGCAGAGGTCCCCCGTAGGGGCAGCCCTTTGAGGCTGAGGCCGGTGCCTTGTGGGAGGGGGTCCTTGTAGAGGGGTGGCAGCTGGAAGCCACATTCCCTTTTTCTTCTTGCTCTGACCAAAACTGGATTTCCCCCCAGAATGTTGATGCCCCTGCAGCCCTTTTAAGGGGCTTTATCTCACACTGTATCTCTTGGCCAAGGGTGGGACCCATTACTCCTTGCTTGAGGGCTTCCGGCTTCCAAGTCCCCTCCCCCAGGGAGAAGGGGCTGACCTCCCAGGTACTCAGCAGCTAAAAGGGGGTTTCCCCCAGCAAGTGGCCTGCGTGCCCAGGGCGAGTCACCAAAAGAGGAAGTGGGCCCCTGTCTTAGATGCAGGGCTCAGGGGCTAGGCCGCAAGTTTGTTCAGGGGTAGGGGCCTGAATTTGACCTGAGTAGGCAGACAAGTCTTCTTGGGGAGCTGAGGGTGTGGAGTCTGGAGGGCAGAGACGCTGCACTCTTAGTGACAAGGATGGGGAGGAGCAAGGACCAGAACAGGGGACCCCAGCGCCAGCCACATGGTTCACTCACTGATATGCAGACAGTGGGTGGCACGAGAGCCGATGCAGGGGCCACATACACCATCGGGTTTGTGTTCTAGAAGCTTCCTCTCAGCAGCGGCATGGGGATGAGGGAGCAAGTATTGGAGAAGAAGGCAGCATGAACCTAGAGAGAGGGTGCCACTTTGAAGATTGAGTTGAGAGCTAGGAGTGAAATTTTCAGCTCCTGGTCCAGTGGGCTGCTCCCACTCCATGTGCCTGGGGGTAGGGGAAGAAGCCTCTTCCTCTGCTGAGCACCTTCAGGTTCCTCTTGGTTTCCTACCTGCCTTTACCTAAGGTTCCTCCCCAGCCTGGAGTCTCACTTCCCAGCTCACCCTTTCTGCTCCCACCCAATGGGAGCCGGGGGTTGGGTTTTGCTGTCCTCTTCCACACTCTTGAGAATCCTGGGCCTTGGTCTCTGGCTTTGCATTGGAAAGGAAATAGGGGGATTACTTGGGAGCAGGTCTGAAGGTCCCTGTGTCCACAGTCACGGTTGCTGGGGGAACCTCTGACCAGGCTCTGGCCCACTCCCCATGTCCCTTAATCCCCAGGGCTAGAGCCCACTTGGCTGATTGTTCCCTGCTGCATAGACAGAGCATCTGAGTGCAGATGGCTTTCCTGGGATCTGAAGGCAGCAGGCTGGTATGCCCCCTGACCTCAAGCTCTTCCCAATGTCATGGCTGGAGGGTGAAAGCCTGACTCACAGAGGGGGCATGGCGTATGCCAGGTGACACAGCTTCTCCTCCCGGGCTCCCGAGCCCCTGCCTGGTCTGTGCCCCACCCCATTCCCACTCAGTTGTGGAGGGGCGCCGGCAAGGCCAGGGGACAGATAGAGTCTGGGCTGGCTTTTCATCTCCCTTCTGCTAGCGCTGCAGGTGCCGCCCTCACCTGAGCCCAATGGAAATCACACCACCTGTGTCTGCTGCTCTGTACCTCAATGCAGCTCCCCCATGCAGGCTTTCTTTGTGCCCACTTCACAAATGAGGAAACTGAGGCTCAGAGGGGCGAACCAACCTTTCCAAGGCCATGTAGTAAGTGAAATAGGTGTGTTTGAAAAACAGGCTCTTCTGAATCCAAATCCGGGGCTCTCTCTGGTGCACGGGGCTTTGGTCTCTCACCTGTCAACAGAGTCTGGACTGTTAATCTAGACATTTCCTCCCTGTCTATATTTTGTGGTATCTCAGGGGAGCAGGCACGTTCGGGAGCAGAGCTTGTCATGGAGGGAGTGGGGGGCAGGAAGGAGCAGGAGGGGCTTTCAGGCTGGGTCCCTCACTCTCTCATTCAGCTCCAGACATTATTTCCGAATGAGGTATTTATCCTTATCTCAGAGATACCCCGACAGGCTCAAAAGGAACTGCTCATCCTATAACTCAACACTTGGTCCTATTACCAGACCATACCATCTGCAGCATATTATGAATTAATTAAAAATAAACCTGTAATTATCGTGTTAATAGAGCAATTATATTACATTGTAATTTTTGTGTTAAAGCATTAAATTGTTAAATGTTAAGATGTAATATATGCCACGCTTTTTGTAAGCCCACTGTGGCAGTGTCTTCATTGTTTGCACATGCCGGGAACCTCTCACAATGGAGGAGGCTCCGAAGGGCCCCCCGTGGTGGCAGGATGAGTCCCCGAGCCTGGTCAGAACGCCGGCTGGGGAAGGACACGGGCTCTGGACTTCCTGCCCTGTGTTCTTTTCAATTATTTTTTCCTTCCAGAGAGCTGCCCTTCACCCCAGCCTGGAAGTCCAGGCTGTCAAAGGACCTGCCAAATCAAAGCAAAAGGAAATTGGAAAAGGGGACAGAAGCCCTGACTCCTGCGTTTCTCTAGTGGGCCTCGGGCGGGGGTGGAGGTCAGCCTGGTGGGGACACGTGGTCCATCAGTGGAAGACGTGGGCTCCAGAGGCAGGGGTGCCAGCGTGTGAGTGTGAGGAGGGGGCGCCCAGACAGGAATGCACTGGAGATGGGGGTGGGCACCATGCGTTCGGCTAGTCCACGCCCACTGTACTCACTGGTGCTTCCTGGAGGAAGTGGCATCCTGTCCCTAGCTGATCCAGACTCTAAACTGGAGATGGTAGAGCCCCTCCTTCATCCTCCTCTCAGCAGCCATGTGGCACCCATCTCGTCTCCCTCTGGAGGGTGCTCTACCCCAGGAAGAACTGAGGTGGTACTGCTCCCACCTTCCAGCTTTTATCCTCAGAGAAACACATAACCTCATGGAGAAAGAAGTTTCACTTGAAGGCTGGAAGCCTGGGCTGGCAGAGCTGGACCTTCCACCTCCTTGCCACAGCCCCCATGCCCCCATTTTACAGAAGAGTTAACTGAGGCTCAGAGTAGATCAGTGACTCTCAATCTGGTATTTCCCCAATGCTCCATTTTCTCAGGTATCTGGGGAGCTGGAAGGGTGAGTTTGGGGTGGGGGGATGGAGGTCAGGAGGCTGAGAGCCTTTACATTTACTTGGAGTTCTGGCTCTCCGTAGTGAAGCTTGTGGAGAGCTGGCTGTGTACCATACCGTCACCATAATACCTGTTTCCTGTGTTTCGCTGTGCCACAGGCCAGTCTCGGAGACACCGAAATAGTGCAGTGAGGCTGGAGGTGACCTCGGGGAGCATCTTCACCCCACTCCCCTTCACACTACTTCTCTGCTCCATTTTATTTTCAGTGGAGGAACCTGGGACCAGAGAGGTGCAGTGACTTGCCCAAGATCACAGAGCAGGCCCCCCGGGGACTCTAGTCTGCACTCAGTGCAACTTTTGTCTGTCTCCACTCTGCCCTGTGCTACCCACACTTCCTGCCCAGAGACCTCCCCGGTCCCTACCTCTCTGTCCCATACACCTGCTTGGCCTCCCATCTGCCTACATCAGCTCCTCTCTAGAATTTTCAACAACAAAAGAATGGCTCCCTAGATGCCACCCAAGCCCCAGGGATGTAGGTAGAATCCACCATCCAGCACTCAGTTTATGGTATGCCCCGGCAGCCATATTCTCAATTAGCTTTTTGTATTGTGCTGTGGGCCAAGTGCTGTCATTGTCCCCATTTAACCCCAGAGAACGTAGGGGCAGTGTTAAGACTTGCCCTCAGAGTATTTTTGGAACTGGAGAAGGTGTAGGGCACTGGTTCTGGAGCTGAAATGCTTGGGTGTAAGTCCAGGCTCTGCCTCATCCTGGCCATGTGTGACCTTGGGCCAGTCACTTGCCTGTAAAGGGGAGCTCATAATTGTTACCGTGTGGTTTTGTGAGTTGATTCATTTCCAGCAGAGAGGAGGGCCTGCCAAAGAGAAAACCTCCATAATATTAACCCTGATCATTATAATTGTTTGGGAGGCTTTTCTGCCTGTCCTACTGCCTGGGTGGCATTTTCTATTCATGGTAAGGACCATTTGCATTCGTTCTCCCCTCTGAGTCCCATTTTGCACAAATGCGAGAGGGGCATTGGGAGGTGACCAAGCTTTTCTGTACTTCATGTTGGACCAGGTTCTAGCACTTACCATGTGAGCTGGGGAATGTCACTTTCTCTGAGTCTCAGTTTCTTTTGTCTGTGAGATGGGGAGAGTGCTGTTACAAAGACCCAATGAGAACGGCTGTATAATAGCAAGCAGTCATATTTACGGTGGGATTTCTGACTGGCAGGAGGAATTTATCTGAAAGGAAAGGAGGGGTCCCAACAGGAGGCCTTCCGAGGCAACAGATCCCAGCTTCCAGGCCTCACACTGGCTTAGACACCATCAGTCACCGGGGCCAGGCCCATGTTGAGGAAGTGCCAGGCCCCCAGTGGTCCCCGGTTAGGCTGAGGTCACAGCCCTGGAGCGGCCCCATCCCTGCCCCAAACTGGCAGGGCTAGTGGGAAGTCACCTAGAGAAAAAACCTAAAATCACAGCACCGCTAACTGGGTTTTAAGTAACATTTGCTTCTAAGTACTTGCTTCTCAGAAGGAGGAGGGATTCCGACGGTGCAATGCAAGCCGCTCATCATGTTTAAACCTTCCCCTCTCTCCCCTCATGCCTCCCTCCACCCCTGTGGGAAACCCACCTCAGCCCAGGGCTGTGTTCAGGCTTAGGGCTGAGTGTGGAAGAAGGGGGAGGAGGAGGCTCAGGAAGCCCAACGCTCCTGTGGGAGCCCCTGAAGCTGCTTTGCCTCTCTCCCTCTCTCCCCTGCTTCTTGGACTCATTCATTCATTTGTTCATTCATTCATTCACTGGATCGTTCATCGTTCATGCATTCCTTCAGTTGTCCACGCACCCTCCCCTCCCATCAGGCCATCAGCATTCGCTGAGCACAAACTGATGTCAGAGCACGTTCCAGCTGCCGCGTCATGGAATCGGCAAACCCGCCTGCAGTTCATGCCCTGCTATCTGGTCAAGGTCCCGGCGACCTGCATCTCAGCCTCTGCAGTAAGGCAGACCGGGTTCAAGCCCAAGTCTGAGCTCTTTCCGGCACGCCGTGCCCTTCCCTGATGAGTCTGTCTCTTCAGGGTGGTTGGATTCAGCTCGCCATCCCCAGGGCCATGCCCTCCTCGGGCCTCCTTCAGGCTCACTGCCTTTCCTGTTAGCCTCCTCCTAGCTGGCCTCTCCCTCCTCTAGTCCCCTGAAGGTGTGGCTGCCACCTTACTGTTGCAGTCCCATGTGTCACCGTCTTGCTCAGAAGTTCCCAGCGGCTCCCCATGGTTCGCTGAACGAAGCCCAGGTTTTTAGTCCTGGCGTCCAAAGCCCTCAGCTTGTTGCTTCTAACTTACTTCTCTGGTCTTCACCTCTGTCTTTCCCATTCACGCACACCACCTTTCAGAAAAGTGGGTCCATTTCCTCCTTCCCAACCACCCCACTGGACGTCCCACCACCGGGTGTTTGCTGACACTTTTCCGTCTGCTTGTGGTTCTCACTATGCAATGGCCACACCACATCCACCAGTATACGTCTCACCTGTATTAAAGGCCCTATTAAGGGCCACTTGCTCCATGACTCTTTCCCAGGTCCTCTCCCTCCTCTAGCTAGAATCATCTCTCTCTCCTCTGGGTCCTGGAGCACTTCACCTGAGCCTCGGTTAGGACCCACAGACTTGGCGGTGTGGGAGTTACGGACATGTCTTGGAGTTCCTGGAGGTTCGCGGCATGGCTTGGCCCCCTAGTCTAGCGAGGGACTTCTGTAAATTAAAATCGCCTTTACAGAGCTGTCAAGTGGCTTTGTTTCCATTCCTATTAATACACGACTTTGAAAGTTTGAGAGAATCTCTAGGAGTCAAGGCAGTTGGGAGAGAGGGAATGGGAAATCAGGATAGGAAATCACAGAGACCAAGAAGTAGATCACTTACCAGTTGGTAAGAGGCTATTTTGCAGGTAACTGTCTCATGCCATCTTCACGATAACCTATCCGAGTGTTGTCGAAAACCGACCTTTGTGCTTCAGAGCCCAAGTATAACATGAAGACAGAGTTTGGGATAAAGAAGAACCAGCGCTTTCTTGCTTCAGGGGCACAAGACGCCACACAGGCCATGGCCTTCAAAAAACACAAGCCCTTCAGGTGGAGGGGGCGGGGGTGGTTTATAGGCAAATAGAGGATGCAGCGGGTTTTGACCGGAACTGTGTAGGCGCTACCAGCCTCCTTCAACACGTCTTTTGGATGGTACCGGTTCCTGAAACAAAAGGCTAAGAGGAGTGGAGGGGAGCTTTGTGGAAGAGAGGAGAAAGAGTACTGCAAAACTGAGCTTTGCTGAAGCATTAGTGCGGCCATCTTGATTTTTTGTTCAACTTTGTGCTCTTAAGCGGTTTCCAGAGTAGGAAATACAATCTGCATTTTAGAGGTGAAGGAAGAGAAGCTCGGAGAGGGAAAATGACTCCCAGAGGCCACCTGGCTAGAAAGTGGCAATGCTGGGATCTGAATCCTGGTTTGTCCCTGCGGCACCCCATGCTTTTCGCTCAGTCCCGGGAAGTGGCAGGGGGTGGTTGCCTTAGAAAGGTCTTCCGCTCCTTCTCAGAACAGCTGGCGCATGCTTAGGAAGAGGTTGGGGCTGACAGCTGGGAAAAATCAAGGGTGGAGTGAATAAATGGCCAATAGAGAAAATAATTCAGTAGGCAGGATTGAAAGGGAAGGATCCTCTCAGGGGTGGGGTGTGTGTGTGTTGGGGAGGGAGGGATCCTGCGCCTGGGTCCCCTCCTCCCTCTCCTACTTCGCCCTTTCTCATCTTCAACCCAACTCCAAGTGGCAGATTTATTAGTTTTAATTAACATTGCAAATGCTGGGAAAATGTCCAAATTCCAGCTCCCGGCATCACTGGGTTTCCTCGGGAGGGGGAATGAGGGGGCGGTGCCAGGAATAGCAACGGGGGTGGGGTGGAGGAGGGCCTGCAGGAGGGGTGGTCATCCCTGCCTGGACCTGGCCTGGGACTCCTCCACCCCTCTTCCTCTGGCTCCAATCTGACCCAGCCTTGCTGGAGCTAGGATGACTGTGGCTTTAGGGGAGGGGGAAGGCCCAGCCCAGTGTGGGATTATGGGGGTTGGGAATACTTGGCTCCGGTCTCAGCTCCCCTGCTTTGTGACCTTGGCCAAGCCCCTTGACTTCTCTGGGATGATTGTGAAATTCATCTGTGAAATGAACAGGATGATTTGAAGCCCTGTAAGAGTCTGGCAGCTCCAACGTGTGATTCAAAGTTTCTTCCAGATCTTCTAACAGCTTTCCCAACTCCTCCCCTACAGGTAAACTCCTTGGATTTCTCTGTTGGACTCTGCCCATCTCTTGGGATGGTCTTCCAGTCTGACATCTCCACTCCCAACCTGGATCCATTGCCTCCTCTCGGACTCCTGAGCACCTACCTCTTTGATGTCTGTCAATACTGAGCTTGGCCTTGGCTTCATCAGCCCTTACTGGGCAGGGTTCTCAGGCAAGTCTGCCCTTCTGTTTCCTCCTTGCATAGTAGGGATGACAGTGCTTGCGTCCATGGGGTGTGTGTTGAGGGGGTGGGGTGGGGGTAGAGGTGGTGGAAATTCAGTGAGGTAATGCCAATACAGTGTCGAGTGCATTTATCGGCCTGGGACCCACCTGTGGCCACACAAGGCTGGGAGCCACCCATGGGCCCTTTCCCTTTGGGAGCCACTCAGAGCAACACACAGAGGGAGGGGCTGGTGTAATGAGCGGACCAGCAACCGCTGCTGTAGGAAATTCTAGTCCCTGGCAGAGACCGATTTGTAGGGAGCTCTTTAGATTCCAATTCGACCCTTCGCCTGCAGTGCAAGCCCCTCGTCCTCAGCTTGGCACTCTCTCATGCTGTGCTGTGATCATGCAAAATTATTCAACTAAAATTATCCAGCAGGAAAAGCAACCGAGCAATCACGGTTTACTGCTGAGAAGCCATGGCCTTAACCCGGGCTGGGCAGCAGGAGCTCAGCAGGGCTGAGAGACCAGCTTGTTTCAGTGTTTTCCAGAGATGGGAATGCAGGCCCCGCTGGGCTCCTCTCCTCCAGCAGGTGCTTAGCAGTGAGCCCCAGGACCGAGTGGCCAGACAGTCTGGATTCACCTCAGCACCAGGCCTTGTGGGTGGCTTCAACCAAGGCCCCAGGCATTTCTGAGCCTCCACTCTGCCAGATGGAGTTGCTGGTATAAGTTAAGGAGTTTGTAGTTCATGCCATTGTTCTTAGGCCCAGAGAAGCATGCCCCCTCTCGGGGTCTTGAGGGCAATGGGGAGAAGAGAGAAAGAAATGAGGGTTAGGGGTAAGAGAGCAGGAAGGGGGAGAAGGAGGATAGGTATAGGAGGATATCCAGGAATATTGTCCACGGGAGCACAGTTAGGTATATCTGGGTGCTGTGGTTGCTTATAGGGTCCTTACTCCAAATTTGTTTGTATCTCTCCATCCCCATCTGGAATGCAGGGCAGACCCGGAGGATCCTTTGCCCTAAATGTGCTCACCTCTCCACCCCTCTCTTCTCTCAACTGATCACCCATCCAGCCATTCATCCATCTACCTACCCACCCATATATCCTCCCACCCATCCACTCATCTACTCACCCACCTATCCATCCACCTATCTATCTACCCACCCACCCTCCCACCCACCTACCCACCCTCCCACCCACCTACCCACCCATCCTCCTATCCACCCACCTATCCATCCATGCACCCACCCATCTGTCCATCCATCCAACCATCCACCTATCCACTCACCCACCCATCCATCTATCCAAATGTCCACCCAACCATCCATCCACCCATCCATCCACCTATCTATCCATCCATCCAACTATCCACCTATCCACACACCCATCCATGCATCCACCCACCCATCCACCTTTTATAGTGTTCACATTCTATAACAAGTTTTTGCAAAGGAAAAAGAAGTGAGAAATGAAATGCTAAAATCTTCAAAACCAAGCTTCTCCCCCATCAAACCTGCTCTTTCCTATCTTGGATTTTGTCTCTGCCATCCACTGAGTTTCCCCAGCTGGAAACCTCAGCCTGTTCTCTGCAGCTTTGCCTGCCCGCTCACTCCCTCATCACCCCCCACAGCTCTCATTCTTCCTTTTAATCCATTTCACCTTCCATCACCCTGACTTCCTTTGGCAATTTCTCATCCCCTCCATTCATAAACACCACCACCTCCTGGCCAGGGCAGAAGGGATCTGGAAGCTGGGAAGAGACTGACTTCCTTTCTTGATTCCAGGCCAGGACTGGGCATGGGGGGACAAAATAAAGAGCTGTGGGATCAGACAGGCCTGTTTCTTTTCTTTTTTTTTTTTTAATTTTTTTATTTTTTTCAGCATAACAGTATTCATTATTTTTCCACCACACCCAGTGCTCCATGCAATCCATGCCCTCTACAATACCCACCACCTGGTGCCCCCAACCTCCCACCCCCCACCCCTTCAAAATTCTCAGATCGTTTTTCAGAGTCCATAGTCTCTCATGGATCACCTCCCCTTCCAATTTCCCTCAACTCCCTTCTCCTCTCCATCTCCCCTTGTCCTCCATGCTATTTGTTATGCTCCACAAATAAGTGAAACCATATGATAATTGACTCTCTCTGCTTGACTTATTTCACTCAGCATAATCTCTTCCAGTCCCGTCCATGTTGCTACAAAACTTGGGTATTCATCCTTTCTTTCTTTTTTTTTTTTTTACAGCTTTATAAACATATATTTTTATCCCCTGGGGTACAGGTCTGCGAATCGCCAGGTTTACACACTTCACAACACTCACCATAGCACATACCCTCCCCGATATCCATAACGCCACCCCTTCTCCCAACCCCCTCCCCCCATCAACCCTCAGTTTGTTTTGTGAGATTAAGAGTCACTTATGGTTTGTCTCCCTCCCAATCCCATCTTGTTTCATTTACTCTTCTCCTACCCCCTCAACCCCCCATGTTGCATCTCCTCTCCCTCATATCAGGGAGATCATATGATAGTTGTCTTTCTCCGATTGACTTATTTCGCTAAGCATGATACCCTCTAGTTCCATCCACGTCGTCGCAAATGGCAAGATTTCATTTCTTTTGATGGCTGCATAGTATTCCATTGTGTATATATACCACATCTTCTTTATCCATTCGTCTGTAGATGGACA
This sequence comes from Lutra lutra, assembly GCF_902655055.1. NCBI lineage: Eukaryota > Metazoa > Chordata > Mammalia > Carnivora > Mustelidae > Lutra > Lutra lutra. The sequence goes on from NC_062293.1 coordinate 38,412,073, forward strand.
TCTAGGTTCTTTGACAGGCCTGTTTCTAAGCCTGCTGCTGCCACATGCCAACAGTGTGACTTTGAAGAAGTTTCTTCAACCCTGAGCCTCAGCGTCTTCCTTTGGAGGATGGGAGTGTTAATATTGCTTCCAGATGTGTGAGGAGGCGGATCCAACCAGACATTGAGTGCCCAGTGCCCCTGCAGGGCTAGGCACACAGTAAGGACTGCACCTTCCCACCCCCTCCTTTATCTCTGTCCTCTCCACAGGAATGTGCTTCCCAGCCATCACGCTGCAGAGGGGTTGCTGGGTTAGGCATCCCACGACTGGCACAGGTAGGGGACCAGAAGTCACGTCAGAGCTTGTGACAGAAGGAAAGAAGAAACCCTGCTTGGCTTCTGGGTTCTTACCTTTTTAAAAAAAAAAAAAAAAAAAAGAAATGCTCAGAAAGTCTTCCTGGCAGGGATGGGGTATAAGCTCAGAGAACCCCAGGGCTCCTCACAGGTCTTTGGGCAGGAAACCCCAAAACTGCATCACCAAGGCAGACACAAAGAGGCTCCCCCTAATCACAAGCACCCAGGGCTTGGTGGAAGAAGGACACCACCACTTCTCCCGAATGAGGGAGAGGGAAACAGCACCCTGCAAACGTGTCAAGGGGCCTCTGATCCCTACTCCTCACCTCTGCACACATAGAGTTCCCCAGCAGAATTGTTTTCCTGCTGGTTTAAGATTCTAGACTGTTACGGCTTGATGGGTCTAATCTTCCACTTTACAGATGCAGAAACTGAGATCTGAGAGGGGAATGGAACTGGAGCCATGCCTCTTGCCTTCTAGTTTGACGTTCTTCATTCCTTTGAATTTCCAGGTGAGTGCGCTCAGTACAGGATAGAAAAATGTCCTCCCGAAAGGGGAACCCTCCTACACTGTTGGTGGGAATGCAAGCTGGTGCAACCACTCTGGAAAACAGCATGGAGGTTCCTCAAAATGTTGAAAATAGAACTACCCTATGACCCAGCAATTGCACTGCTGGGTATTTACCCTAAAGATACAAACGTAGTGATCCGAAGGGGCACGTGCACCCGAATGTTTATAGCAGCAATGTCTACAATAGCCAAACTATGGAAAGAACCTAGATGTCCATCAACAGATGAATGGATAAAGAAGATGTGGTATATATACACAATGGAATACTATGCAGCCATCAAAAGAAATGAAATCTTGCCATTTGCGACGATGTGGATGGAACTAGAGGGTATCATGCTTAGTGAAATAAGTCAATTGGAGAAAGACAACTATCATATGATCTCCCTGATATGAGGGAGAGGAGATGCAACATGGGGGGTTAAGGGGGTAGGAGAAGAATAAATGTAACAAGATGGGATTGGGAGGGAGACAAACCATAAGTGACTCTTAATCTCACAAAACAAACTGAGGGTTGATGGGGGAAGGGGGGTTGGGAGGGGGGGGTGGGGTTATGGATATTGGGGAGGGTATGTGCTATGGTGAGTGCTGTGAAGTGTGTAAACCTGGCGATTCGCAGACCTGTACCCCTGGGGATAAAAATATATGTTTATAAAAAATAAAATTAAAAAAAAAAATGTCCTCCCATAAAAGCCAGGATGTGGTTTCCCTGAGCAGGGAGGGAGGAGCTGGCATGGGGATGGGTGGCTTCTGGCAACGTCTTATCTCCTGGGGCCTGAGAGGTGGTTTCCTGGGTGTTCACTTTATATAACTCATTAAGCTCTACAGTTATGGATTATTCACTTTTTGGTATTTGTGTTATATTTCACAATAAAAAAGAGTTTAAAAACCTGAATAAATCTCACTGAAATCAATTACACATGCAAAAAGAAAGATAAAGAGGCCTCAGGTATGAAGAAGACCCTGTACAAATTCCACTCCTGGCAGGTGGTCTGTGCCCAGTTACCCTCTCCAGGAAACAGGTGCGGCTGCCTTCACCCCTCACCCTTGCCATCCAGAGAAGGGAGCTCTGGGCAGGGGAAGTGGGGGTGGGAGCAGGACATTTGCTAAGGGGCTCTGCTGTGCTTTAGGACGGTGATGGTTATTGTGGCTCCTGGATTAGGGGTCAGGTGACGGTGCCATGAGGACATGTTTGTAAATGCCATCCCTGGCCTCACCCTCAAGGTGATGCCTACTCTAAGAACCTTTTGCACTTCTGATCTTTCAGAGCAGCTGTTGCTCGAAGTCTGGTAGCTAGGGTCCCCTCTGGGTTCTACTTTCTTTTTCTGTAAAATGGGAAGATTATGAGGGGAGGTGAAACCTATCTTCTGGGAATGTTCCCAGGAATACCTAAACTCAGTTCACCAAGAGAAAGTATGTCATCCAAAGGCCCAGAGATGTCATTTGAATTTCCCGAGGTCACACAGTGTTCAGTGCAACCCAGAACTGAGGACCCTATTCCTAGAAGTTCTCAGGGAAGTGCACCTCACCACTTCCCTCCTCTCCTATGCCCTCAGCCTGGACCCTGGGGGGCACAGGGCAGGGCTCTGCCCGAGAAGCAGCATTGCTTTTCTTCTGTCCTGGCGAAGCAGGGCTGACCCTGAGCACTTGTGACTTTTAGATTTCCTGAGATTTAAGGCCAGGCTGGCTGGCAGCCTCCACCTCCCCAGGCTGTGGGTGGGAGGAGGGGGTATGATTCATGTCTCCTCTCCTGGTGCTTAATAAGAACATGGCTATAAATGTAACCGGGCCGTTTATGAGCTCTGCCGGCCTGCCTCTGAAAGTCAGCCTCGCAGCTGGCTCCCAGCCTGGCTCAGCCAGTGCTGCTTCTCCCTGTGGAAGTAAAAGGGGGTTCCCTCTCTGGCCCCTCTGCCCCCACACCAGGAACCAGGAAGTCTCATGGAGGCGAGGTGGGGGAGGGGCAGATTTGCTTGGATATTATTAATTCTGTTATTATTAATTAGTTCAGCATTTGCTAAGCCCCTGCCAGGTCTGTCGGCACAGTGCCTAGGGCCTGGAGACACACTGATGGGTCATTTCCAGTTCTGGCCCACAGGGGGTTACTGTATCTGGCGCAGACCCATGACAGGGCCTGTAATGACTACTCCTGTGATAAAGGCTCTGATAGCCATCAGCAGGAGGCCAAGACCTGCTGCAGGGCAGGGTGGCAGGAAAGAGTCCCTGAGGGAGCTGACCTCAGAGACCAAGGTGCAGGGAGGGGCTGTCCAGTTTAGGTGTGTGTGGGGGGGGGTTGGGGGGAGGGTGGGTGGGGTGGGTGAGTGGGGGGTTGTCCCCGGCAGAGCTATCAGATTTAGAGAAGAATGGTTTACAGCGGCTAGGAAAGGAGGGGGTTGGGGAAGGTGTGACTGGGAGGCCACTGGGGCAGGGCCACACCCGGGGGCCTGGCCTTTATCCGGAGGACCAAGAGGGGGCCTCTAAAGAGTTTTAGAAAATGGCAGAGGCTGGGGGCAGGGATTGGGAGGTATTCCCAGGACTGCCTTAGAAAGATGAGTCTGGCCGGTGCGCAGTGGGCTCCCACTCACCGTCAGATGACACCGCCTTGCTCAGAAGCTTCTAAGGCATGGCCCACGCTGGCAATAGTCCCCGCATCGTCACGTGGCTTGTGAGGCCTCGGGTGACGTGGCACTGCTTGCTTGGCCTCTTCTGTCACGCCATCCTGCGGCCGTTTGGACCATGGAGCGGAGTCCCCACTACAGAACCCTGTCCTTGTCTTGCCAGTCCTCTGCATGCCTCAGTTAGGTCTCTGCTCAGATATCATCTCGTCAAGCAGGCCTCCCTGACCGTCCTTGTGGAACCCTTAACTCTGCTTTCTTTTTCTCCAAAGCACTTATCTCTTCCACATGAGATCTTATTATAGATGATGCATTTATTGAACGAACCGTACCTAGTTTCCCTAGCTCGTAGGTTGGCCCCACAGAGGCAGAAATGCTCTCTGTCCTGTTTTGGATCCCAGCACCTGGAACACGTCCTGCCTGTGGTTCATCTCAGATATTTGTGCGTTGAATGCACAGATGGGTGGATGGTAGTCAGGCCAAGGTCGAGGTCAGGAGATATCTCAGGAGAACTTGAAGGTTGTCAGAACCTTTCTGAGGGCTCCCTTGGGGCTCAGGAGGCCGTCCTCCCCACCCCCCGATGGGCCGAGCCACGATGGGCTCTGGCAGAGCTGAATCCTGCAACAACAATCCTCCTCCTTCCACACGCACATGCTACACACACAGCCCTCCTCCTTACACAAACACACACACTCCTCCGTTTTACACACACAGAGTCCTCCCTTTCCACAGAGTCCTTCCTCTTCCATACACTCTTGTATACACACTCACACACACTATAAAAACTATTTTATTGTCTTTACTCTGTTTGATCTTCATAACTCCCTTCTATTTTGATGGATACGAGAGAGGATAATGCTCTTCTTAAGGGCTATCTTGAGGACGAAATGAATTAATATATGGAAAATGCTTAGATCCATGCCTGGAAAATGGTGAGCCCTCTAATATCAGAGTTTTGTTATTTTGAAGGCACTGAGAGGTGAAGTGACTCATTCAAGGTCACATAGCTGAGAGGTGTGGGAATGGAAGGGGCTCATACCAGGTTTCCTGACTCTTCAACCAGTGCCCTTTCTACTTCACTTTGTTGTTGTTCCCACAGAATTCTCACCCATCTCCCTCTCCCACCCTGGCCAGTGGGTGTGGCTAAGCCAGTCCTAAGCCCTGTAGACACTAAAGCAGGGTCAGCTGATCCACAGAGAACCCCATACACTTACTAGGAGTTGTCGGCTTGCTAAATCCCAAGCCTGAGGTATCACAAAGCGCTTCTTCAGTCCACAGGAATCTTCTAGCTGTGAGTTCTTGCGGTCCACCCTAAAGGTGGGTGTCTGTAATGTCTAGTTACTGGATGACGGCATGAAGGAGGGAGATGGGGAAAAACAGTCAGACATCCTGTTTGCTGCTGCGGAGACCAGGACTGATGGGCCTGGGAACCTGCCCAGCCAGCAAGCACACTTGTGAACCAGACCACTCCGCTGTCCCCCAACTGGTCTCCCTTCATCCCTCCTTGCTCCCCAAGACTACGGTGCTTCCTTTCCCCCTCACTGTCACCATTCCCTTTTCTTTTGACCTTTCTCTAATGAACTCAGGGTTTCTCCATCTGGGGGAATAACTCACACCATATTGCCGGCCTCTGAGAGCCTTTGGGCTCTCTCTGTGTCACAGAGGGGCAGCATGAGGTATACAAAGGACCACTCGTTGAGGCCCACATGGTGAACTGACCAGTGATAAAACACATGCATCTGGTAGGGAAAGCAGGGGAAGACCCCCACGTGAACCTGCTGACTTCTGGTTATGCAATTTTGAACAAGTGTTGGAACCTCTCTGAGCCCCAATTTTATCTGCAAAATAGGAAAAATAATATCTACCACATTGGTTTGTTTTGTTTTGATTTCTGAAGGTAGAATGAGACAACAGGCATAAATCACATGCACCGTGCCTGGCACTAATAAATGCTCCATATATGTTAGTTCTCACTCTCCCACAAATATAGAAGAGGGAGTCGAGTTGGTGGGGTTGGGGGGGAGAGTAGTGATGGTGGTGGTGAAAAGCTAAACAAAACAGAAAACCTAGCAAAAGAACCCGAAATCCAGGAGCAGTCCAATCAATGCAACTGCAGAAGCAGACCATGCTGTCATTGCTTAACCAATTTTGCAGAGGAAAAAAAAAATCAAAGGATAGCTACAAATGAAAAACAAACAGAGCAAAACCAATACTCATTTATCTACAACTAGTTTGCTGTCAGAGGAGGGGCAAGTCCCTCTGCCCAGGGACCTGTCGATTCCAATTGTGCAGAAAGATGACAGGCAAGAGATGCCCTCTCTTCCTCAACCCTGGAGGATGAGGGAGAAGAAAGGAAGGAGGGAGTTCAGCTGAAGAAAGAAGGGGGGACAGCCAGCCAAGATGATAGAGATGTCAAGCTGCTCCTGTAGCATAGTGTGTGAGCTTCCCTCATCTGGCTGGCGTAGCATTGCTCAGTTTGCAAAGACATTTCTGGTTCTATACAAAGACCCAGAAGGCTCCAGAAAAGCAGAGCCATTACCAGCTGAGGTGTGAACCCAGGGCAGGGCTGCCATGAAGTGCAAGTGGCAAGTCGTGCACAGCACAAAGACTCCTAGCCTAAAGGATATGTAGGAGCTCAAATCCAGTGTGTCTTCCTTTAGGGTCCTGCTCTGATGGGGTGACCTGGGATATCCTTCCTATCTCTGGAAGTCAAGGCATTTTACAGCTAGCTTCGGGCTCTTTGGAAATCCCAGCCCATGGGACTTCTCTGCTGGGCCAGATTGGAACCAGGAGCATCACTGGGGAGTAGATATGCTCCTGGCTTTGGCTCCAAGCTGCCTGGGAGATTCTGGTGCTGCCAGTCACTTACTATGTGACTTGGAGAAGTTAGATATATGCAATTTGTGTCTAATATATAAGATAACCATAATCTAAATAGTTGAAGATAAAGGAATGTAAATGGTGGTAAAGTTCCACATTCTGCTTGAAGTGACAAAACAATGATTCTAAGTAGACTGTGAAAAGTTAAGTATGTATAATTTAATTCCTAGAGCAATCAGTAAAAGAACATTTAAAGAAGTTATACAAAGAGATATAGTAAAAAAATTTATAAATTAAAATAGAATAAAAAAAATGTTTACCTAACCCAAAATAAGTCAGAAAAGGAGGAAACAGAGAAACAAATAAAAGAGATTACAAAGATTAAACGGGAAACTGATAAAATGGTAGATCTAAATCAAAACACATCATTAGGGGTGCCTGGGTGGCTCAGAGGGTTAAGCCTTTGCCTTCGACTCAGGTCATGATCTCAGGGTCTTGGGATCAAGCCCCACATCGGGCTCTCTGTTCAGCAGGGAGCCTGCTTCCTCCTCTCTCTCTGCCTGCCTCTCTGCCTACTTGTGATATCTATCAAAAAAACAAACAAACAAAAAAAACAAAAAACAAAAAACACATCATTAGTTACATTAAATGTAAATGGTCTAAACACACACATTTAAATGTAGAGATCATCAGGATGGGTGAAAAAAACCAACTCTGACCCAAATATAGACTGTCTACAAGACACTCACATCATAGATAGATAGATAGATAGATAGATAGATAGATATAGATAGGTTACAAGAAAAAGGGTGGAAAACATATACCATGCAAATACCAACCAAAAGAAAGCTTGGTGGCTTTATTAAGATCAAAGTAGACTTCAGACAAAAAAATAATCAGAGATAAAATGGGTTTTTACATAATGATAAAAGGATCAATTCACAAAGAAGACAAAGTCTAAATGTGGATGCACTTAACAACAGGTTCAAAATACATGAAGTAGAAGCTAATAGAACCGAAAGGAGAGATAGACAAATCTGTAATTGTAATTGGAAACATCAACACTCCTTTCTCAGTTATTGATAGAATTAGTAGACAAAAAAATCAGCAGAACTGATTCAATCAATTGGATCTAATAGACATTTGTAGAACACTTAACCCAACAAAAGTATAATATCCATTCTTTTCAAGTGCACATAGAATATTCACCAACCTAGGGAATATTATGAGTCATAAAACAAATATTAACAAATTTTAATTGAAATCATGCAAAGTATGTTCTCCGAGCATAATGGAACTGAACCAGATCAGTAATGGAAAGATAACAGGAAAATCTCCAGACACTTTGAGTTGAAAAATATACTTCTAAATAATTCATGAGTCAAATAAGAAGCCTCAAGGGAAATTAGAAAATATTTTGAACTGAAAGAAAATGAAAACACAGCATATCGAAATTTGTGGAATGTAGTCAGGCAGTAGTTAGAATTTATAGCATTAAACACTTATATTAGAAAAGAAGAAAGTTTTCAAATCATTAATCTTAGATTCCATCTTAAGAAACTGGAAAGGGAAGAACAAAATAACCCCCAAGCAAGGAGGTGGAAGATAGAGCACAGAAATCAACACTATTGAAAAGAGAAAAGCAATTTTAAAAATCAATGAAACCAGAAGCTGGTTCTTTGAATATATAAATAAAATTGATAAATTTCTAACAAGACTGATAAAGAAAAAAGAGAGAAAGAGAAGACAAAATTACGAGTATCAGGAATGAAAGAAAGGATATCACAATAGACATTAAAAGGATATTAAAGGAATAATATGAACAACTCCAGGCACATAAATTTGACAGATAAACTGTACAAAAACCACAAACTACCAAAACTTACCCAAGATAAAATAGATAACCTAAATAGTCCTATGATTCATAAAGAAATTGAATTTGTAGATAAAAAAATCTTAAAAAAAATCAATCTCCCAGTCAAGATGATTTCTCTGGTGAATTCTTCCAAACATTTAAAAAAGAAATAACACAAATTCTACACAATCTTTTCAAGAAAACAGAGGAAGAAGGAACACTTCCCAATTCATTTTATGAGGCCAGTATTATCCTAACCACAAAACCAGACATCGAAAGCATAAAAAAAGAAAACTATAGATCAGTTTCCCTCAGGAATATAGATACAAAATTTCCTAACAAAGTATTAGCAAATTGATTCCAGCAATACATAAAAAGCATAATACACAATGACTAAGTAGAGTTTATCACAGGAGTGCCAAGCTGCTTAAACATTCAAAAATTAATCAATGTCAGCCACCATATTAATAGGCTGAAGAAGAAAAACCAGATAATCATATCAACTAATGCAGAAAACACATTGAACAAAATTCAGTAGTGATTTATGATACAAACTCTCAGGAAACTAGAAACGTAAGGGTATTTCCTCAACCTGATAACAGATACCTATACTAAAAAAAAAAAAAAAAACAAAAAAAAAACAACAACCAAACCCTACCACTAACATCATACTTAATGGTGAAAAATATGTTTCCCCCTAAGATTGGCAACATGTCAAGGATATCCATTCACCAATGGAAGTTCTAGCTGATGCAATCAGGAAACAAAAACAAAGGCATACAGATTGAAAAGTAATAAAAAGAACTGTCCCTATTCCCAGACCATATTGTTTGTCTGTGTGGAAAATTCTAAAGAATCTACAAAAATAAAAACTCCTACAACTAAGTTGCTGTTTGGCAAGGTCACAGGATACAAAATCAACACAGAAAGATCAATCATATTTTTATATACCACCAATAAATAATTGGATACCAAATTTTAAAAAGTATCATTTACAATAGCTCCAAAAATATGAAATACTTATATATAAGGTTAACAAAAGACATTAAGAGTTCTGTGTGCTGAAAACTACAAAATAAAGATGAAAGAAATCAAAGAAACCTTCTTAGAAGAAAGCATAGGAGAAAACTTAAGTGATTTTAGGATAGGCAAAAGAATTCTTAGCTATGACTTCAAAAACATGATGTATAAAATGAAAATTTGATAAGTTGGATTTCATCAAGATTAAAAACTCCTACTAAATTAAAGACACTGCTAAGACAAAACATAGGCTGGGAGTATATATTTGCAAATCACATATCTGACAAAGGACTTGTATCCACAATATATAAAGAACTCTCAAAACTCAGTTATAAGAAAATGACCCAATAAAAAATGAGCAAGACATATTTCATCAGAATATATAGATGGCAAGCAAGCACATGAAAAGATGTTTGGCATCATTAACTGCTAGGAAATGCAAATTAAAACCACAATAAGATCTCATTACCCACCTTTAGGATGGTTAAAATAAAAATACCGACAAAACCAAATGGGGGTGAAGATGCGGAAAAAGTGAAATTCCCATACATTGCTGGTGGGAATGCAAATGGTACAGTCAACCCAGGAAACAGTTCGGCTGTTTCTTATTAAATGTATATGTCCTACAACCCAGCAGTCCTGCTCCCAGGTATTTACCTAAGAGGAAGGAAGACTGTAAGTGAGCATTCAGAGCAGCTCTGTTTATGATCTCTCCAAAGTGGAAACAACCCAATTGTCCTTCAGCGAGTGAATGGATGTGTACATCCATGCAACGAGACACTCCTCAGCAATAAAAAGGAATGAACTGTGGACACACATACCACTCTAGATGTGTCTCAAAGGCATTATGCTGAGTGAAAAAAACCAATCTCACAAGGTCACATGTTGTATGGTTCCATTCATATAACACTCTGGAAGAGGCAAAACTATTGCGATAGAGAACAGGTTTGTGGTTGCCCAGGAATGGGAGTGGGGGAAATGTGGAAGTCTGGGGGGCAGTAGGAGGGGCTCTTCCCTGGTGCTGGAAAGCTCTGTTGCTATGGGCACATGAATCTATGCAGGTGTTAAAATTCATGGAATTTATATATATATATATATATATATATATATATATATATAAAATTAATAAATTAGTACATAAAATAAGATAGGTCAGGGAAAGAATGAAAAGGGCATCAGTACCTTGGCAGGCCAGTGTGCGGGAGGCCCTGGGATGGAAGAAATCAAGTTGCAGAAGGATGTGAAGGCAGGGGTCTAAACACCCCTCCCTGGCAGAAGGTCCCATTCCGGAGCCAAGTCTGGGAAGTCCTAGGTTTTACTGTCAGAAGAGGACAGTTTCTTTTTCGATCATCACTTCCCATTGTCACCATCTCATCAGGTCCAGCTTGGGAGCACTGGGAAACCCATGTTTATCTGACTTCACACATTAAAAACATCCTTCAACCTCACAGGGACATTTATCTCCTCTCGCCTTCCTCTCGGGAAGACTTGTCCTGCTGCTCCAGCCATAGTTGCCTGTGTTGGAAGCCAGGGGGCATTTTTGTGTTTCCCGACCTCTGTAAGTCAAATGAGAAGTTCCTTAATATGTTTTGAATCTCTGCGGCTATCTTGCCTAACCCAGGTGGCAGTCCCTGCCTCCCCAACTTTAGCCTCCCACTGCTCCTCCCCTGCAGTCTTGCGGGCTCCATCCATGCACACCCCAGCCAAGATGCTCTTTCTGGGGCACACACCTCACTTCCCTGCTTAAAGCCACAGGGGCTTCTGGTACAGATGGTGAGGGGGCGGAAGGGGTGAGGGAGATGGGAAGTGGGGGCACAACTTCTTCCTTAGCCTGGCCATGTGGGGTCTGGCTCCTTCCAGCCTCGGTTTCCTTACAGCCTCTCTAGCCCATGCCTCTCTTTCTGGATGTCAGAGACCTATTCAGTCCTCCCCTCCAGAGTTCTGTCCTTACTGTTCCCTGTGCCTGGAATGACCTCTCATCTCCTTTGCTTGGCTAATTCCCACTTTTCTTTCAGTCCCATCTTGGGCAGTGTCTCCTCCCAGAAGTTTTCCTTGACCTCATTCTACCCGGGATAGCTCATGTACCTGTAGGGTGAGTTTAAAGCCTTTCGTTGTCAGGGCATCCATTTTAAAAGACATCCATCTAGAATGAACATATTCCAGCTGTATGACCCAGCTTCTAGCAAACAACCAGATGATGAAGTTGGCTACCCTCCCTCATGAAGGCATGCCCCATCCAGAGTCGGCCAGGCTCTGCCCTGTGACTGATGGCTGGGAGTCCATCTGGACGGTGGGAGGAAGATACCTGTGTCCCTCTGCCCTGCAAGCCATCCGTGGCTGTTTATGGAGCTCTATGTAGCAGGAGAATCCCAATTTGAGCCCGAAGCCCGAGGTGCCAGTGTGGGCTTTCCCACTAGCTCCCACTGTGACCTGGGATAAAGCACCACCCCTCACCAACCTCAGTTTTCCATCTTTGGGATAGGACGCGTGAAACCTGCCAGCTTGTGTCTCAGAGGGTTTGGCTCACGGGTCCTAAAGCTGGGGGGGACGCTGCAGCCTTGGATCAGTGGGATGACGGGGAAGACGGGCCGCCAGGGGCTGCACATGCCCTCTCAAACATGCTCAGTCAAAGGCGTGCAAGGTGAAGGCATGTTTGTGGGACGGCTGAATACCCCCTGCCCCCCTTCTCTGGCACCCCCTCTTAATTGCAGGGTGGGCAGCTGCCATCGTCCCCCCCCCTTCTCTTACCCGCGTTTTGTTCAAACCCCTAATTTGTCAGTCAAGGAAGCAACAGCGCATTATCGATGGGTGGAACGTGCCAGGCAAAAATGTGGCGTTCATTCAGCCTGGGGCCTGAGTGGGGAGGGGCACCGAGTTATTTCCCTGCCCGCAGAGTTGGAGGTCGGGATGGTGCCTTTCCCCTCACACCCTTTCATTTCTTCACCTGGAGATTGTGCTTCTGAACGGAGGCAGTCAGCGGGCACGCAGTGGGCGCTTTGCTTTCCTCTGACAGTTGCCATTAATAAAACATGACATTAAATCGGAGCTCGGAGGGGATAATTGGATCCATTTATCACGCCAGCAGCCAGAGAGAGGGCTGGCTCACCCGCACAGAGGCTGGTGACCAGACACCAGGGGGCGAGCTAAGCACCTGAGGCCTGGGGGTGTATGTGTGTGGGGACATTAGGAGAGGCAGGGTCTAGGTTTGACACTACTGACCCTCCCACCCAACCCCAGGGTTTTTAGCAGTTTTAGGGACCATCCCTTTGGCCTCGACAGAGGGCAGGAGGCCAGCTCTGCTGCCAGACAGGAGACGTTCGAATCCTGACCCGACTCCTTACCACCTGGGCAAATTCTCTAACTTTCCCGAGGCTCAGTTTTCTCATCTGTAAAATGGAGTCAAGTTAGTAATTCTTCCATCCAGGGCTTTTGTAGAGATGATGTGAGCTCATGCGCTGGAAGTGTGTAACAGTTACCTGGCACACAGGAAGGGCTTAGGAAACATTAGCTGTTATTTTATTCATTGAGCTCGCGGTGGGAAGCATGGAACGTAGGATGGGTGTCGCCCACTTCCGGGGATGAAAATTCACAGTCACTAAGTGGGGAAATCATGGGCTTCATCCTCAGGCAGACGGTCTGGGCACTTGCAACCCTGACTACTCAGCTCCTTTCTTGTTGCGAGACTGTAGACGCGTCATACAACTTTTCCGAGCCTATTTCCTCTTTGCACGAGGGGACACTCACATCCACCTCACAGAGCTGTTTTACGGTGCCAGTGTGAGCGAAGGTACAGCTTCTAGCTCAGAGCTTGTCACACTGTGGGACTCACTTGGTAGGTGGTAAAGCTCTTCCTTTCTCTCTTGAGAAGAGAATTGCCTCCATTGTTAAACAAAACCTGCTATCGGTTAAGGTATGTAGAGGGCAGGGTTGGGGAAGGCAGATCAGTCAGACTCCAGTGGTGAGCCTGCTTCAGGCTCAGCTGGCTTCAGGGCTTCAAATAAGACCACTTAGAGTAGATTGCTTCCAGCCCCCATCTTAACCTCTGTCCGTACCCATGCCCTTGGTAATAGGACGTTGCCGTTCCTTAGACTTAAGGGCCAAACTGAATTTCAGTTCCCCTTGACTCTGGGTCATGTGACTTATTTTGGCCCATGGAAGGGACAGAGTGATAGTGTGACTGTTCTGAGACCAGTCCTTACAAGACTTTGCATGTTTCTGTTTGATTTCTTGCCCCTTTGCCATTCTATGAGAAGCACTATCTAGCCTGCTGGTCCAAGGAGGATGAGAGCCATGTGTTACTAAGTCAGCCCAGCTGCTACTGTTCCTACAACAGAGTGGCCCAGCGGAACCTGCCCCAGCTCAGCCAAGCCCCAGCCCATTTGCACATCCACAGGAACAGAAGCTTATTGGGATATCTTGGGGCAGTGGTGTGGTTGGGTACTGCACATAAAAGCTACCCGATAACACCAGGAGCACCCCCTCTCCATCTCTCAGTCTCCTTTCTCAAGAAGGTGCTGCCCATATGTTGACCACCAACATATCCAGCTTATCTTCAACAGTGAAGACACCCCAGAACAACCCCCAGTAGGTCCTATAAAAGTCCAGGTCCTGACTCTAATTAACTTAGATTAGGCCAAATGTCTATCCTCAAAAATCATTGTGACCGGGGGTGTGGATTTCTTTGGTGGGCCTAGATCACGTGCTTACCCATGAACCTAGGGCCTGGGGTCAACCTAGAGCTCTCCATCAATCCACGTGGACTGAGAGGTGGGAGAGGTCACTCCCCGAAGGAAATCAGGGTGACCTTATCAGAACAGGGAGGAATGGATGGTAGGCAGCAAAGAGCCATAGATGTTCACTACTGGAAGGCAGGGAGGACATAATTACATACTCAGGAAGGAGAATTTATGGCTATTGATGGCTGATTGAATAGGCAGAACACGACCGCAAGGTTTCTAACTGGTGGAGGACCGGTGAAGTCATCTTCAAGAAGAGACCTAATCGTGAATGGAGGAGAGGGAAGACTTTGGGATAGAATCCGCATAGCTTATTTGGAGGGGAAAACAGTAACCCAGCCTGGCTAGATTGGAGGAGTTCTTCCTTTGTGTTTAATTTTAGGTTCCAGAAAAGTCCCAAGAGAAATGGAGCATTTCACTTTCAATAGGCCTCCCTAAATATGTGTTTTTAGGACTAATGAAGGAGTCCAGGAGGCTTGTCCCCAACAGGTGGGATGGAGTAGGGCATGCTTCCATGGAGGAATCTGTACCTTGAGAAGGGGCAGGTAAGTCCCCTCCTGAGCAACAGAGTCTTTGGGGATAGACCAGGATGTCAAAGATCAGTCCTGATGCCTGGAGAAAAGTCCTCCAGCTCCGGGGGGTCAATTAGAATGGTCAGGCACTGAGATGGCAGTCTGGACACTGAGGTGGACTCCCTTCTCTCAGCAAAGCTTAGGCTGGATTCCAAAGCTGAGAGGCTGTCTCTAAAATGTGAGTGGTAAACATGTATACCATGTTGCTTTCAAATGTGGATGGACTGGATTTGATCTTCTGGGACCTCCCAGGAAATGGCACAGTGAGAAGACAGCCATCGGCGAGCCAGAAGGGGAGCTCTCAGAAACCAAACCCTGCTACCACCTTGATCTTGGACTTCCAGCTTCCAGAACTGTGAGAAAAGAAATGTCTATTGTTTGAGCTACCTAGTCAGTGGCATTTTGTTATGGTTGTCCAAACAGAGGACTCTTGGGGAGAGAGTGGCAATAATGGAGCTACCTGGGCCATGTGTTTGCTGAATATCATTCCATGTGGCCCTCAAGTGACCTGCTGGAAGAGAGTTTATTATTTTCCCTTTCCAAGTGAGGAAACTGAGTCCTAGTGGCCAGATCTGTCCGACTCCTTTTACATCGGCACCCTCCAGACCCAAACTACTGATGGCCTATGGTTCTGACCGAGGAGGACCTTGGGGACCTTGGTGGTATCACGGAGACGCCACAGGACCTCCCTCACCCCTTTAATTCCCTAAAGAATTGCACAGGGTAGATGCTGTCAGCCCATTTTATCATTGGGGACGCTGACATTTAGAGGAGTTCAGTGTCTTGCCCATGGTTCCATGGCTGGTAAGAATTTGAACCCATGCCTCTCTGACTACAGATCCTGCATTTGGGACCACAGACCAGAAAAACCCTGGTGGAGCATTCCCCCAATAGATGGGAACCTGCCTCCTCCAGACTGATTCTATTCTATTGATGTCCCTGGAGGAAAATGGCAGCTGGCACCGTGACATACGTGGAGTTAGGCCCATGAGAAGCCATGATGTAATTCGAGGAAGATCTCAGGGGTCGCCAGGTCAGAGAGGAAATGGCTCCTTGCCCTGTCTTTCTTGGATCTCATCTTCCTCTAGGGAAGTCTCTCACTTTGACACACCCCCGCCCTCTTGGTGGCAGAACTGCTGCTCACCACCCCTGTAACTCTCTCGGTCGTCCACCAGCCCAGCCACTCTGGTCTTCAGAAAACCAAGCCTCTTCTCCTCTTCCCGGGCCTTTGCCCACAGCCGTGCCCTCTGCCCGGCTCCACGTCCTCACAGGACCAACCCCAATGACAGAGGCCTCAGCTCCTCTGTCATCCTCTCTCGGGGCCCATTCCCAACCACATCCCCTAAATCTGCCCCCTGCTCCCATCTCTATCACTTCATTGTTTCCAGAACATTCCCATGACCAAACATCATCTTGTTCATTTACTTGTTTGCCGCTCTTCCCACTGTCTCTCCCAGCATCCAGAGCAGCTCAACATCTCAATGCCCAATAAATAATAGTTGAAAGGACAAATGAATGAAGAAGGGCCCTTTAAGGTGTCAGCAGCAGGAAGTGGGTTGGAGAGCCACAGACCCCTCTTTGGGAGAGCTACGTGGTTGGATAGTGCCCTGGAGATTCGGGGAGACTTCTCCCCTTCGGAGGTGCTTAGCAAAGGAGAAAATGGGCTGATATGGACACAGCCTGTGAGGAACTTGACGGACCTGGGGAGCCTAGGCCAGCTCTGCCAGGCCGGGGAGCCCCAGGAGACGGTGTTCATTTTGCAGGAAGCTTCTCTACAAGGCTCCTCTCCCAGGGCCCCTCCTTGGCTCCTGGGCTGAGTGGGGCTGGGCCGGGCTGACTGATTTCTGCTTTATTATGTTATGATGGTTTCCCCCTCCCCGGAATGATTAGGCCTTAATAAATAACATTTCTTTCTGATATTGTGCCATCATTAATTCTGCTTAGCTCTCCTCGGAGAAAATTTTGTGGAAACATTCTCAGTGCTGCTATTTAAAGCTAAATTAATTCGGCTGATTATTTCTATCCAAGTAGATTTGTGCCCAGGCGGCTGGGGCCAGCCCGGAGATGAAGCGAGGTGTGTGCTTGTCTCTCTCCCCACGGCCTTTCCCAGGGTCTCTGCTCACCCCTTGCTGGGCAGAGCTCAAGCTCAAGTCCTCCCTGGAAGGGGGAGGAAAGAGCAAAGGGGACAGGGATCCCGTTTTGGGGGCACAGGTCCTCCCAGCCTCACCTAAGATGAGGGCAGAATTGGGAGCGTCCATCAGCCATTCTTCCTGTCACTGGCCTCACAAAGGCTTGTACAAGGGCCATGTCCTTACAGAAGCCACTAGTGGGATCCCAAAGGGCGTGGGAGTCTGTGAAGCAGGACAGGGTCCTGCTAGCCAAAGCTGAGCACAGCGAAGCCCACTAGGTTTCTATTACCAATTGTGGGGTGCTATGTCAAAATTGGGGTTCTGAACCTCCTGGAAGGACTTGGTGCAGCCAAAATGGGTCCTAAGGAACCATGAGATTGGCAAACAATAGTCAGGTGGACAGCAGGGTCCTGAACTCGAGAGCAGGTGTCTGAGTCAATGATGCTGGTACAAGTCTGCTGACTTCTCTTAATTGGGCAGGGCTATTAGAGCTGGACAAGTTTCTCTGTAACAAAGCAGGATTCTGTGAATTCAGAGTTCTATAAAATCACCAAGGGTTTGGCACCACCAGGCCTGGTTCTGAGGAAAAAGGCAGGATTCTGTGTAACTGGGTAAGTTTCTGTATAACCAATCAGAGTTTCTGTGGAATAAAGCAGGTCTCTGAATGTCAATATGTCAATTTTGGAACCTGTATTTTTTTTTTCTGTTTTTTTTTTTTTTTTTTTTAAAGCCAAGAGCAGAGTTCTGGGAAGCTGAGTAGAGTTCTGCAGAATCAAGCAGAATTCTGCATAAGAGAGCAGGTGTCTGGGTCCATGAAGAGGGCTCTACGGCAAGGGTGGGGTTTCTGATAACCACGGTGCAGTTGTAGATTTGGGGGCCAGAAGGCAGATTTCTGTGATATATAAGAACTGAGATCCTTATATAAGGATCTCAGATTTTTGTGATATATAAGGACGGAGAGCTCTGCGTGACAAAGCAGAGTTCTCTAAGGGCTCTGACAGATGATCACTTTCAATGACCAAGAGCCTTGCATATATGCTGTGTCCCGCAGGTATGGTCCTGGGTGGCAGAGCAGGGAACAGCATGCCTCAGATGGCCTGGCCCAGGCCCGGTGCCTGCATCCTGGCTGCAAGGGAGACCAGGAATGTGACTATTTGACTTTTTTTTTTTTTATTTTTTTATTTTTTTCAGCATAACAGTATTCATTATTTTTGCACCACACCCAGTGCTCCATGCAATCCGTGCCCTCTACAATACCCACCACCTGGTGCCCCCAACCTCCCACACTATTTGACCTTTTTAATGACTGTGGTGGGAAGCTGGTCTTGCTAGAAGAAGTAGGGGACTCTTCAACATAGCAAGGGTGTTCTAATATGGATCAGCCAAAAAGAATGGTGAATTTCCATTGTATCCGGCTTCCATTGTGCCCAGTCTCTCCAGTCCCAAGGCCTTTGTTTGTGCGGTTTTCTCTGCTTGTCCCCCCCACCCCCACCCCATCGCCCTCCTACCATGTACCTGCAAACCCTCCATGTACCCTAGGTCTCAATTTAAACCTCATGAACTCAAGGTGCTTGCCCTGACCTTTCTCATGCAACCTTCTTGCTCAGAGACATCACCTTATTCTTGCCCTTCCTTGTACTGATCACACTGGGTACATACATATTGATCTCAGTGTTTGTCCATCTCCTCTCCAAATGCTTAGTTCAGCTCCTTGGAGAGATGATCCCTAAGTCTCCACATCCATCCCCCAGCCCGCCCTGCATCCTGGACAGCACCACCTGGAGGGCCTGCATACACCGCAGCTCCCTGTCTCCCAAACTGGGCTCCCCCAAGGTGGGCTCGCCTCATAGTCACGCCATGTAACCAGCTCTGTCATCATCCTTCCATCCTCCAAACAACACATCTTGGACTCTGCCTCCATCACCCTGTGGCTAACACGGTCTGTCCAATCTTTATGACCCAGCAGTCTACTCTTCTCCTGCCCACCCTCAGGCAGACCTTTCCCCACATTCTTTTTCTACTCCTTGCAATTGAGCTACAGTGGTGGGCTGTGGTGACCCAGGAAAAAGAATGTTATCACTTCGATTGGTGGGGGATACCTTCCATTGCAATATGTGGGCCTAGGGTAGCAGTAGCTTAAATGATTTTGTTCTCATGCTTATAGGCTGGTATGAGCCGTTCAAATTAACATGGCAGCCCCTTGGCATTGGGGATCCCTTTTATCTAACTGTTCTCCTTTCCTCAGGGTCCTGCCCTCCTAAGCATGGGCAAGATGACTCACCAGCACGTACACTGGGTCTGCTTTTCTGCCAGTTAGAAGGGAAGAGAGGGAGCAATGGAGAAGGAGGGCCAGCCAGTCTCCCTCCTCAACAGCATACCCAAGAATTGCACACGCTACTTCTTCTCACCCACTGCTGGCCAAACCTACCTGTAAGGCAGGCTGGGAAATGTGCTAGCTTCTGGAGGGCCATGTGCCCAGCTAAAATCCAGAACTTCCACCGCCAAGGGAAGAGGGAAACACAATGGGCAGTCTCCACGGCACAAGTTTAAACACTAAAATAGCACAGACATGAAAAGCAACCATTTACTGAGCCCCCGGCAGGCACGCACTTTCATTTGAACCTTAGGACCTCATTGCAGGTGGGAGTGTTGTCTCCTTTTCACAGAGAACACAGCGCGCTGCGGGGAGGCGGGGGCATTAAGTGACTCACACAGGATCGCAAACCCGAAAGTGACAAGACAGGGTCCAAAGAGATGGCATCTGATGCCGGAGCCCAGGATTTACCCATCACGCCACACAGGAGGGACATTCCAGGGAAGGAAGGACATGCCAGTTTCCCCCACAGCCCTATTCCTAGCACTTCAAACAGGAGAGGTGGCTCATGGCCCATGAATATTTTTGGACTGATTGGATCTGCTCCTTTCTTTCTGTTGGTGCCTTGACCGACCGGAGAGGAGGGACATCTACCCGTTCCGGCAGGAGGGTCTTTGCATTCCCAGGAGGATGTGCTGACAGGGTCTCCCTTCCCTAACTTATCCCTCCCATCCCCAGGCACTGGCCCTGCATCTCCACTTTCCCTGCTGTGCGCGCGTGTGCATACGTGCACGTGCATGTGTGGAGGGCACACATTCTTCCGTCTGATTTTTCAAGAGTGAGAAGTCAGCTAGAAAGAATTCTTGCCATGGTATCCTGGACCTCGAATTGTCTCCGCGCACTCCCCTTCATAGAACACAGGGAATGAGAGGCTGAGTAGCCTGAGGGGGGCCATGCCTCTCTCGCTTCCTCCAGGATAGGTCAGTAAGAGCCCGCATTTATCAGCCCCATAGCACGGGCTGGCCCTCTCCAGGTTCTGCATTTACGTCTCACCTGGTCCTATGTATTGGGGGCTCTTTTTAGTCCTGTTTTAGAGACAAGAAAACCGAGGCACAGATCACACAGTAAGTGATGGAGCCATGAGAAGACCCCTGAGACGCTACACTGTAACTGTGTAACAGCGCACTGAGAGATAGTCAAACACTTTCCCGTGTATAGGGTCCTGTTGTAGCTCTGGTGTATTGTCACTTGCCCAATAAGGAGGCTGAGGCTCAGTGGGGCTACCTCTGCTCCCCAGTGGACCAGCCTGCTGCTAGGCCTCTCCAGGGCTCCATGGGGTCTCCAGTTGGTGGCGGCTTGCAGAAGAATCTAATCCTGAGGTCCTTTTGGCTCTGAAGGCAGCTGTCTGGCTCCTCTGCCTCCTTTCCCTCCAGGGGAGCTCCCTGGCTCTCCTCTGGCTACCCCCACCCCCCGCCAGCCCTCTCTCCCTTCCAGCTGTTCCAGCTGTGCACATGTAGGGCGGAGTGGTGGTAGATGGTGGGCGTTGAGTGGGGGAAGAAGGCTGTTTATTTACGATGTGACAATTTTGATGTATTTGCTAGGGGGAAAAACAACCCAGCACCACACAATTAAAAGACTGGCGGTTGTGGGCGAAGCTGGTCTACAGCTGACTTAGAACCCAGTAGATTGGAGAAAAACAACAGAAATGGCTGCGGCTTCAGTCCCTCAGCCAGGCAAGTCCCCTGTAGCTCTTGGATGCTGCCCTGGACAGGTCCCAGCCTGCCCGGGTGGGTGCTCTGACTAGGACCCTGTTTATGGGGGGTGGTGGGGACCTGTGGGGGAGCAGTTCTATGTGTTTACTGTCTTTCATGGTACAGTGGGTCTTCCTGGGGCATCAGGGAACAGAAGGTCTCCATATTCTCTGTGGACTATTCCGTCTTTTCTCTGCTATCCAAAAATGTGGCCATTATAGTCTTGTGTCTCCTATCTCGCTTCCTTGCCTCCAGTTTTGCCAAATTTGATCTTCTCTACACTCAGCTTTTATTCTCCTACCTGCGTGGGTCCTAAATGTGTTAGCATGCCATTCAAAGCCCTTGTATCAGTCAGGTTTCTGCTGTGATAATGCTGTATAACAAACAATCCCCCCCCAATCCCAAAGGCTTATAATCACAAACCCTTACTTATCTCAGTCCTGGGTCTTCAGGTGGGCTGGGGCAGTTTTGCATCAAGCTGTAGGGTGGGTTCAGGTCTGCAACACATAGCTCCCATCCTGGGATCAGCAGATGCCCAAAGCATGCTCTTCCATGCAGATCCCAGAAGCGCAAGATGCCATGCTGAACCACATAAGCAAGTTTAAAGTCTCTGCTCACATCAAGCCCACTGACACTTTATTGGTCAAGCCCATGCAAATCATACAGTCAAGCCCACTGGGGGCAGGGAATATACTCCACCTCCTTTAACAGGAGAAGGCAAGTCACATGGCGGAAGGAGCAGATATGTCATTCTGTTACAAGGAGGAACTGAAGAATTGGGAATAATAACCCAATCTGTCAGAGTCCTTTATAATTGTCTCGAAGTCAGTCCTGGGACGGGTATCATCCGCATCACCTTGACCCCACCCCAGACCCACTGAGTTAGAAATCTGGGAATGGGGCCTGGTAATTTGAGTTCTGCTTAGCCCTCCAAGTGATGTAGGCTGTAGTTGGAGAACCACTGCTGGACAACCAGGCTGACCACCCCCCCGTGTTTTTTTTTTTTTTTTTTTTTTAATCCCCGAGTCCCCTAAGCTATGCCCCTCCCTGGAGCCTTTACCTTCTCTTTTTGTTGGAATGCTCATTCCTCCTCCATCTGGCTCATGTTTTAAGGCCTGAGCCAAATGTCTCCTCCTCTTGGAAGCCCTCCTCCACCCTGATGCCACGCAGAATTAATCATTCCCTCCTCTGTGTTCCCACAGAACTCCTACAGATAACACTCCATCCAGCCGGCCTCCAATTGTATGATGACTTTGCCTGTGGGACAGGGTGTTCCCCAGGGCCAGGACTCTGCCTTACTGGCTGTGTCATCCCCAGCACACTACATACACCAGGCACACAGTCAGCGCCCAGTTACTGTTCAGAGATTCTGTTGTTGATTCTCAGGTACCTCTGCTGGGCTGAGGGGGTGCCTTGTTTCTGCCTCAGGAGCCCCGGGCTTCCCAGAACGTTAGGTGGTGAGTGTGGATGGAAGGGGGGTTATGGGTGAGGATGGTCAAAACAGCCCTGTCTGGGCTCTGCTCAGGCTCCAAGAGTCGAGCTGCAGGGAGGTCCTGGAAACCTGGGCATGGGCAGGAAGAAGATGAGGAGAGCATCTGGTGCCCAGATGTCCAGCAGCTGTCCTTGCTTATAGCAAATCTGGTAAAGGCTCACCCAAGGGACTCTGCAGGGCTGGAAAAGCTCTGATTGCTTATCAGATGTTGGGAAAGCTGACCAACCTTCAGACTGGGGGATCTTGGCAGAACTACCACCTCCATCAGACTAGGAGCTCGTCTGAGGCAGGTCTATGTCTCCTCTGTCAGGCTGGCAGCTCCTGGGCAGTATGAGTTTTCTCTGCCCCATCAGACAAGGAGAACCCTTCTTCTCCAGTTGGGCTGTGTCCTTCCCATCACATGGAGGGCTCCTGGTTCAGGGACTGGGTCCCTCCACCAGACTTGGGCATCCCTGGGATGGGGAGGGGTGTGTCCTTTTTAGTCGTCTGCTCAGAGGAGGCAAAGAACTCTCAATTGATTTTCTATAACTGAGATCCTTGTAAGGCTCTGCTCCCTCAACACACCCATTGCTCTGCCTTCAAACCCAATGCGTATCCAGATGAGCTTTCTCCTCCTTCCCTGAAAACACTGAGAGAATGAACAGTCAAGGGGCGCCTGGGTGGCTCAGTGGGTTAAAGCCTCTGCCTTCGGCTTGGGTCATGATCCCAGGGTCCTGGGATCGAGCCCCACATCGGGCTCTCTGCTCAGTGGGGAACCTGCTTCTCCCTCTCTCTCTCTGCCTGCCTCTCTGCCTACTTGTGATCTCTCTCTCTGTTAAATAAATAAAATCTTAAAAAAAAAAAAAAAAGAATGAACATTCAACCCAAGGTGGAAGAGATTTCGGTGGCCCTGTGGAGGAATGGGAGCTGGGAAGAAGGTAGATGCCAGGAAGCCCCCCACACCCCACCCCACTCTCTGATCTTTGCCTTTGGGCTGACAGGTACATTTCAAGGGAAATTGAATCTGTACCTCTCAGCTTCATTTGCGTTTAATGCATCTGGTTGGCAGTGGGCAGGAGGCTTTTGATGTCTGCTTCTCGTTGCCCAAGACTTTTTAAGCCTTTTTCCTTCAAAGCCAAGGAGACTTGTGTTTCTGCCAAGGAGTAAATAGACTTGCATACCCTCCAGTGCCTTAGTCTTTGGAGACCCAGCTCCCAACGCCCTGAGGGTTGGAGGCCCTGCTTCACTCGCCCAGCCTGCCAACAGCTTGTGTGGGTCTTAGCTCAGGGAATGCTTTCAGAAAACGGTCTTTGCTAGCATGGGATCAGGAGCCACTGTGGGAGATTTCAGGATTGAGCTCACCAAGCTCATCCTTCTAAGAACTGAGGGAAGGGGCCTGCATTCCTGCCAGGGCTTCTTGGCAGGTGTTCAGCTTCCTGTGATTTCCCCAGTGTCCCCATCTCCCCCGAGTCTAAAGTCATCCTTAAAATGGTGTTCTTGTTCATAATATGGGCAATTGATGATTTCTCCATCTCATGGAAAGCATGAATACAGCCCCTTTAAAAAGCTTGGCTGTTTTTATTGATCTGGAAGCATCTTCACGATTAACGGGCAGGCTTGCTTTGAGAGGCAGCTTAGGTGTGGCGGGCTTCCTTCTGGAATAAATTGGTGCCCCCCCCGCCGCCATGGAAATTTTGCAAGAGACACAGGAAAACACCTAGGCCCCCTCTGTCCAGTCCCACTGACTCTGCTTCCTGGCTCCCAGTCTGATCTCAGCCCCGTCTCTACTCCTCTGGAGACTCTGAAGGGAGGAGTCCCACTTTGGACGCTGCCCTGAGTGAAGGCAGCTGCGGTCATTTCTCTGGTTGGAGCAGTGAGGACTTCACAGGAGGGGGAACTGTGGCCTCTTCCCCTGTTCACATGGCGGGCCTATGGACACTGTAATTTGGGGGTCTTCTGATATCTGGATGGTTTTCAATGCTTTAGCAGGGACTGGGGCATCTCTATGTCCTCCTTCCCACACTCTGTGTACCCAAACATCTCCATGAGGGGTTGGCATGTGGCTCTCAGCGGCTCCAGCCCAGCCTGGTGCTCCACGGTCTGGAAGGAGGTAGAATGTGAGCCTAATGAACAGGGGTCTTGGGCGTTCTGAGAATAGAGGAGGAGCAGCACATATGGAAAATGGGGCCCTTGTGTTTGGTTGTGGGAGCCTGAGCCTAGGGGAGGCTCCATCCTAAAAAGATAGGCCCAGTTCTTTACAGGAATGGAGGGGATAGTTGTCAGCCGTACTGTAGTGTTGGAAGCATAGACGGCTGGAGACTTTGGCCTCAGGAGCTGAGATTGGAGTAGATGGGATTAGTTCCCTTTTCATTGTTTTATAGTGACCGAAGTGGGCAAGGCAAACAAGAGAAGGGGCTCCCCGAGGGCTGAGCCACAGAATGAGCTCTATCTACAGGACATCTTAGATGTCAACTAGAAATTGAAAGAGCCTCAGCAGACCCCAGCTAAACTCCTATGACCCACGGTTGGGCACACAGCACGGTGGGGATAGAGTCGGGACTGAGACTTGGGTCCCTTGACCTTCAGCCTAGTGTCTTAGCCCTGACCATTCTGGGTCGAACTTGAGAAAGGAACTTCCTGCCTCTGTCAGTTGACACAAACACAGGGGCCTCTCAGAGTCAGCTGACAGAGAGCTCCAGGGAGCTAGGCAACCAAGGGCAGCCAGAGAGAGCTTCCCCTGGGAGGCAGGAAGGATGACCCTGACCCCCAGCTGTGTGCATCCTCCTGGCCTGAGCAGAAGTTTCCCGTGACTCGGAAGGGCAGCCTGTGGAAAGCAGGCCTCACTGTGGAGCTGAGGTCACTGGAGTAGGGGGCACCTGGCACCAGCTTCCTGCTTAGAATAGACACAGACTCATTCATTATCTAGCGAGTACCTATCATAATCCCAAAGATGCGCGGTTCCCCTCCGGTGCCTTCAATCACCACCCTGAATGCGAGCGGAAACTTAAAACAGGCATCAAACCCACGCAGATGGGAGCTGACAGCTCGGTCTCCAGCCTGCTCCCCGCTCCCCACGCCGAGACACCTGGCTTGTGAGGAGGGGGTGCTTTGTCCTCACCAAAGCTGGTCCAGCCTGAGGAGGGGGAGGAGGGAGCCCCTCTGAGTGGGGGTGTGAGTTGGGGCCCTGACATGGCAACTCTGATCCTGGTGGGGCTACGACAGGTCAGGGAGGCTCACACCCATCTCTCACTTAGCACAGGGCTGCTGGAGATGACGAGTGGGATGCCTGGCACACAGCAAGCCCTTTATCATGGCAACAGACCTACTACATTCCTAGAGCTCCATCTTCCCAGATGCTGGGGCCTGTCACCCCTACACAAACCCTGAGGAATCAATACAGCTGGCCCAAGGCAACCGTAATCCTGTTCTCCCCTCAAAGCCCAAGGGCCCAGGCTTCTCAAAAGGCCTGTGGGGGGAGGAGCTCCCACCCAGTGCAGGGGTGGGGCAGGGCAGGAGTGCCTTTGCCTCAGCAACCTGGGCTGGGGGGCTTGGCTAAACCCCTCCTCTTCTCTGCACCCCAACTGCTTCACCTACCAAATTCTAGGACAGTTGGCTGGGATGGTCCTGCAGATGCAGGCCCCCTGGGTTCTTTGAGCCTTCCCTGGAGTCCCCGGGACCCCAGAGGAGACAGGGTAGAGGAACACGGGATCTCCATTACTCAGACTTCCTCTCAGGAAGGAGGGATCCAGGAAGTGGCCCCTTCCATGGGTCCAATCTGCTGGGCGACTGCCAGGAAGCCACACGCCCCCTCCTCATTGGTCTCCCCGTGGACACGGTCCGTGTGGCTGCTGGCACCTCCAACAAGGGATGCTTAACCCAGGGCTTCCACTCATGCAGCGCAATGTCACAGAAAGAATGTAAGCTGGGGTCCAGACAGACCTGGGTTCAAATTCTGATTCCCCTACTTCTAGACTGTGTGGCTTTAGACCTGTCCTTCCATCTGCGGCCATAAAGTGGCCACAGGAGTACCTTCCTCCCAGGGCTATTTGAGGATCCAGGGAAGCTCTGGGCATGGACACTACTTGTTTCTCAGGGGGGTTAATTACCTCTTTCCCTGGGCACCTGGTCTCAGTGTGGCAGGAGGGTGAAACTGCCACCTGGGGGTCACGCTGTGCCTGTTTCCCCAGGACCTGCGCCTTCCCTGCCTGCATCTCTCCTGTGACGCCCAGCCTGCAGCAGAAACCCCAGACACAGTGCCTTTCAGAAGCAAGGCCCAAAGGCCAGATTTGGTAAAAAAGTCATCTTTGAGGGATTTTTGCTTCCTTGTGAACATTTCTTTTTTGTTTGTGTTTTTTTTGTTTGTTTTTTTAAGATTTTATTTATTTGACAGAGAGAGAGAGAGAGAGATCACAAGTAGGCAGAGAGACAGGCAGAGAGAGAGAGAGGAGGGAGCAGGCTCCCTGCTGAGCAGAGAGCCCTATGCGGGGCTCCATCCCAGGCCTGAGATCATGACCTGAGCCAAAGGCAGAGCCTTAACCCACTGAGCCACCCAGGCTCCCATGTGAACATTTCTATTCAGGAACACAGAAGGAGGCACTGACCAGGAGCCAGGCTGACATGAAAGCTGGTGCTCTCGCCGCAGAGCTGTGCCAGGAGAGGATTCGGGGCCCCAGGGCTGTTCCAGGAGGCCTGGCTGTCAGAGCTGGGTGCCCTCTCCCCTGCAGCTCCCCCACATCAGGGGAAGGGTGGCAAGGTGAGGAGGGACAACCACAGTTCAGTCAGGCTGCCCTGGGCGTGACTCCCAACTCAGTCACTGGAGAGCTGTGCAGCCTGGGGAGATGAAGTTAACCTCTCTGAACTTTGGTGTCCTCTCCAGCAAGATGGGGAGAACCACAGTTCTCTGAGCACATTGGAGTGCAGATTAAATGAGGCAAAAATCTGTGAATCTTCATAGCAGGTGCTTAATGGATACTTCTTTTTTTCCTCCTATTGAGACGTTTTTGTTGCAATTTGACGTAAGGCGATTTATTGTTTGATACTGAGGACCCAACAAGGAGTAAGATCTAATTGCTGTCTCTCTGGATGCCACAGTCCAGTGGGAGGAGCCCTCCCCTCCCCTTCCCCTCCTCTTCCCTTCCCTCTGCTCCCTTCCAACCCCTCCCCTCATTTCCTTCCTGCTTCACTCTGGGGCAGCAGGTGGGGACAAGGGGAGTCATATTGGAAGCTCAGAAGGGCTCAAGCTGGCTGTTGTTGAAAGGGGGATGCTTGGGGGTACCTGGGTGGCTCAGTTGGTTAAGCATCTGGCTTGGACTCAGGTCATGATCTCAGGGTCCTGGGACTGAGCTCTGTGTGGCCCATGTCCAACTCTCTGCTTAGTGGAGAGTCTGCTGCTTCCCCGTCCCTGTCCCTCCCCCCTCCCTCTGCTCCTGTTCTCTCTCTCTCTCAAATAAATAAATAAAATAAAAGTTAAAAAAAAAAAAAGGAAGAAAAGGAAAGGGGATGCCCACAGGCCCAGGGTATATAAGCTTGTGTTCTCCGTTCCGCCCCCCTTGTCTTCCTTTAACCTCTGAGTTGAGTGAGGTCCCTTTCTAGGGCTGTGTTGCAAACCCTTTCTATTTTGAGCTCGGCTGAATATAGGTAAAATCCCGGGCCTGTGGGGAACTGGAAATGGATGACCTTCGCTCCCAGCGCTGAGTTTCGTCCCCTTCCTCCTGCCATTCAGAACCCTCACTTCATTTCCTCAACCAAACAGAGCTCAAGACCAGGTTAAAAGAGAAAAGATTTTTAAAAAAGAACAGGAGCCATTCTGGCTCTTCAGCCGGCCCTCGGGTTGGGCTGGTGCTGGGGTTTTGTGTTGGTAGGGACCATGTTGTCCCTTGGAAAAGTAGGGAAGGGGGCCTGCTGGTGAACCCCTGAAGCCCACTGCTGCTGCTTGCCAATATACAGCCTTGACTAAGTCACTCCTTGGCCCTCATCTGCAAAATTCATCTGCAGAATTCCGGGAGGATGAGCTTGTGGGCTCCCAGCAGAAACCCTTGCCGCCCCCTTTTCCTGTTCCCTGCAGTTCCAGGTTCCCCGGGCCTCTAAAGCAGGGAGGCTGGGGAAACCAGGGCGACTCCTTCCTAGAGGTGGGACTGCAGTTCCCCAAGTTCCCTCCACATCCTGCTCCTGACTGGGAGTCCGAGGTGTGATTGTAGCATGCCGCACCCAGAGCTTCTGGAACAAAGAGACGGGAGGGCATATATCCCAGTGAGTGCCCCTCGTGAGCTGGTGTTCTCTCATCTTCTCCTGGGAGACATGGCACTTACTCCTGCCATGCTGTGTTTGCTCACACTATCTGGGGGGTCCCCTTTGGGAATGACCATCAGAGCCCCTGGGAGACTTGGGGTGGGGAGACTCACAAAGGCATCGCTCCAGGCACCTGACTTGGCTAGTTCTTCAAATCACAACCCTGCTCCCTGCGGGGGCGGGGGAGGGGGGGCGCTGCAGAGCCTGGCGGTACCATAAGTCATGGCTCGTGCAGTGGGAAGAGGATGGGGGTGCTTCCTCCACGTTCCCACTCTCCCTGGCCTCTGCCCCATCCATGGCTCTCCTGCTGCTCTCTTTACTTCTGCCCTCACCCTCTCCAGGTGTCCCCTGCTCCCCTGGGGTGAACTCTAGGCCCTCAGAAGCTTCCGTGTGCATGTGTGATCCCTTCAGCCTGTGCTCTCCACATCGCCTGCCCCAGATCCCCACTCTAACCCAGCACCCCACCTGCTGCTTTATGAACTCGAGTTTCATTTTCATGCTTTCCTGGGTGCATTTGTGGATGTGGAAGTCCGGAAGGGCTTTCTGTCCCTGGCTGGGCCAGCTTCTTATTCAAACCAGAGCTCCGGCGTTAGTGACTCAGGACTGCCCCCACTCTCCGCCCCCCACCCCCCACCTCCCTGGTCCCCTTTTGCTTCCATCCAGCACAGGTCCCAGAGTGGGCTTCTCCCCTCTGTGGGCTTCTGTGGTCCGCCGCCTCCGTGAGACCCACAAGTGAAGAATTATTATGGTTTTTTTTTTTTTTTTTTTTTTATTAAATCTCTGTATCCCCAGGGCCTCGAACAAAGCGTGGCAGAGTGTAAGGGCTGACAGATAACTGTGAATGCATCCATAGAGAGGGTGCAGGCTGTCTGGAGCCTACCAGTATAGGGAGGAATGAATAATAAACCAGCTTATTGAGTGTTTACTATGTGCCAGGCATTCTAATGACAACAGGTGACATATATTGCGAGGCTATACTGTGCAAGCAGGATGATATTTATTCCTCATAATAACCAACAGAGGTAGGGAGTTCCAAGATCCCTCTTTTATATAGATATGGAAACCGAGGCATGGGGAAATGCCAACACTTTGTGACAGCTTATTCACCAACTGAGGCTATGCGCTTCAGAGCCCGAACTCTGCCAGGCTCTGGGTCTACCCGTCTCCAGCTAGGGCACCAGTTGTGAGGCCTGGAAACGTCTCGAGGACTATCTGCCATGGTCTCTTTACATAGTGGGAAACTGAGGCCAGGGCCAGGAGAGGCTGGCTGGGCCGCCCCACTCTTGCTGTCAGTTGTGTCTGTTGCCTGGCTGCCCCCCCTCATCCTTTTGGCTTCCTCCTCAGAAAGAGGAGATAGGGGTCCCCCTCATTGGACCCTGCTCATTCTCAGCCCTGTTTCCAGGCCACTGTTTTCTGGGCAGCGCCCCCCTGATGCGGCTTTGTTGCCATGGAGACCATGGTGGGTACAGGTGCATCTACAGGATGGTGAAGGATACAGCTCCAGTTCCTTCCCTCTGAGAGCTGAGAGGTGCACGGATAGGTCCTGGGACATGCAAACTCGCCAGGCACATGCCAAAGGACAGGGTTAGGCTTCCGGTGTGGGCGGGGCTGGGGGCGGGGCCGGGACTGGAAGGGCTGGGAAGAGAGGGTACAGGACTCAGAGCCTGGTTCACTTGAGTGGAAAAATTTCCCCTCGAAATTCCTGCTTCAGAGTCCACAGCACCAGAACATCAGCATCTAACCCCCGGCCTCATCTTCCCAGAGCAAGGAAGAGAAAGGGATTTCATCTTCTTTGGAGGAGGGGTCATCTTTTATTTTCCTTTTTTAACTTGAAAAATATATTAAAAATACAAACCCCAAGGAAAAAGTCACCCCTAGGGCCACTACATAAAATTACCCCAAAATAAATTAAAATAGACACTCCCCTCCAAAGTAAGACCTATCGCTCAGAGGTTAAAAACTAACAGTTTGTGAAAACTACTAATTATTTCTATGCTTAGACTGAGACATCCAACTCTCTCTAAATACATTCATATCTGTAAAAACACATGGTATTGAATTGGAATCATACTCTGCAAATTGGCTTACATCTTGCTTTTTTAACTTCACAGTGTATCCTGGAGATTTTCCATATCGGTAAGCATCGATCTATTTTATATTGCCGTGGAGGGGATTAAGAGTAGAGAAAGAGGAGGACTGAAGCAGGACAGTCCTGGTGGGGGGGGTCCCTGAAGGAGGTAGGGGGTGACTGATGACCTGAGCGACGGAAAAATCGTGCTTATTATAATTACAGTGTACGGGGTATGGTAATCCCATCATCCCATTTCCTTCCCTCACAATCCACAAACGAGATCTGATCCTCCCCTGTTTACAGATGCAGAAATGAGGCCCAAGTTCAGAAGGATGGGATGCAGAGAAAAACCAGGTCTTGATTCTGATTCCCGGCTGGCATCCACCAAGCCTGTGGGATTCCCCCACCCAGCTAAGGCAAGTTGTGCAGCCTCTGGTGGGTGGGATCTGGGGGAGCCCCTTCCCCTTTCCGAAGACCCCTCTGTCCTTTCTCTTCCGGAAGTCAGAGCCAGGTGGAGCTCTGCACTCTACAGAGCACTTTGGAATTCATAAAATGGTAATTTATTGAACAAGCCTTTGGAGAAGGGAAGTAATGAAAACCGCTATATAAATTATGAGGCCATTGGTGTTATATGGCTGGAGCTAATGCTGTTAGTCCCCAGAAGGGTGCAGGGAGCCTCCCCCGACTCCACCCTTCTTGGCCAAGCTGTCAGCCCCTGGGGAAGAGCCTCCAAGAACCAGAGGCCGGTGGGTCCCCGAGACAGACAGGCGTACGCCTGGGCTCAGCTGGGGAAGCTCCTTCTTGCCACGGTGGCGAGAATCGTGATGGGACCCAGGGTGCTGCGTCGATGGACCGGGGCCCCGTGTGTTGGGGTACTCACCACAGCTGCACCTCCCCAGCCTGAAGATCCCCATTCTCTTCCCTGCAGACATTTTAATTCCGGCATCATGACGCCTCTTCCTTGTAATGTGGCCCACCTTTTGCCCCTGAAAAGCTATTAACTTGACTTTCCCCAGAAATCAGTGGCCTCTTAGAATTGAAGAAACGTTACATTCTTGTTTCTCTTGTATGTTTATGGCTATTAGGATTTGCAGGCCTGGATGCCACCAGCCTGTCCTTCCCTCATGGGAAACGGGCTCCTTGCGGGGAGAGCACGTGCCATGTGAGCCCAAGCATGTGGCCCTCAGTCTGGCGTGTCTGAAACTGAGGATTTTCCCCGGATATGGGAGCTTTAAGGCTACAAAGGGGCAAGTCCCGCTGCTGTCTATGGGCCCTGACTTCCTTCCCCCATCTGCTGGGGACGACTGCCATACAAAGGCATGACAGGTTTGTCAGAGACAAGCAGGCCCCCACCATGCAGGGTCCCTCTGACGCGGCCACGAGGTCTTAACCTGAATGACCCGGATGGCAGTATCTGTGAGCAGGAACCCGAGGCTTTGGGGGTGGCTCATCCTCTTGTCTGGTGACCCATTTCCACGTGGCCGGGGAGCTGGCCAGAGTCACCGCTTGGCGTTTGTGGGATTTTTCTTCTCACTGGGTTCTCCCCTCCAGGAAATAGAAAGATTACATCTCAGAGATTTGAGTGACAGATAGAAGAAATGAGGCCCAGAGAAGTTAAAGACTTTCCACACAGCACATCCTTGCTAGGCCCACAAGGGGAGGGATGTGGAGTCAGGTCACTTGTCCCCTGCAAATGTCCTGCTCTAGCTTTCCTGACTCGGTTACTTGGAAAGAAGTAGGGGTGGAGGTGAGGGGGGGTGGTGCTTGAGAAGGCCTGGGGCCTAGCTGCTCTCTGCTAATGGCCCTCCAGGTTGAAAGGGAGCTGGGATTTAGGTCTTACTCCAGGCTTTCACTGTGTGATCTTGG
Organism: Lutra lutra; assembly: GCF_902655055.1. Taxonomy (NCBI): domain Eukaryota; kingdom Metazoa; phylum Chordata; class Mammalia; order Carnivora; family Mustelidae; genus Lutra; species Lutra lutra. The sequence continues at coordinate 38,444,478 of NC_062293.1, forward strand.
GCTGCTTGCATACCCTGTCTGGGCCTCAGTTTTCCCACCTATAAAATAGGGAATTTGGGCAAATAAAGTAGTTTCTAAACCTATTTGCAAATTGGAGCCACTAAAGCAGGTTGTTAAAATGCGATTTCCTGGGCCCCACCCTTGGCCAAGTACCCTGGGGAGACGGCTCAGGAACCTCTGAATTTAACCAGCTTCCCAGGTGACTGGATGCAGTTAATGTCTGAGCTGATATTTGGACACCGTGGGCTGGATGACCAGGAGGTGGGTGGGAGAAGCCAGACTGTGTGAGCCTGGTTGGAGTGGGGTTTGAGGAGGTATTATAGGGGAACATGGGAAGTGCAAGGCTGGGATTCAGAACAGCTGACGTTTTTGTCTCTTGGTTGTGTGACCTTGAACAAGTTACTTAACCTCTCTGAGCTTTCGTTTCCTCATCTATAAAAAGTGGGGTAATAATAATAATTCCCTGGAAGGGCAGTAGAGAGGATTAAATTCTATGATCGATGGGGGTAAGATTCCTATTTATGGACCATGTCAGCCCCTCCCAGTTTGGCCCACCCCGTCCTGTGGTCCTGACTGAGTCTGGCTCATAGCTGTGTCCCCTGGAATCTGGGGGACCAGAGGGTGAGCCCCAGGGCCAAGGAGAGCAGGGGAGGGGCTTGGCAGAGGAGGAGAAGGAGAGGAACAGCAGAGAGAGAAGGGAGGGAGTGGGAAAAGGCGGAGGGTCCTCTGGGGACTGAAATATGGCTCCTTCATTCTGGAATGTGCTTCTTAATTAACTTAATGGGCCTCTGACTGAGCAGAGGCCTCGGAAGCTAGGAAAGATGGGGATGGCAGCCCAGGCTGCCCACTCCAGGGCTCCAGAGAAGGGTTCTGCCGTGCGGGGGAGGCTGGAAGCTGGGCTGGGCATTGAGACCTTCATCATTTTCCCTCCTGACCCTTGCCCTAGCCCCAGCCTGGCTCCTCCTGGATTTGGTGGGAACTGGGAGCCCCGACCCTGGCCTTTAGATTTCCAACTTCTGACTTACCTTAGCAGCGTCATGAATTCAGGGTGTGCTGGAGGGAAGGTGGAGAAGCCCACTGTGGGGTGGGTCAGTGGTCACGGTCACGGCTGGGGCACCCAGGGGTGGCTCTTTCAGAAGCCATCCATCAGGAGAGCTCCAGAAATGTCCTTCAAGCATCGGCATTGATTCTCGGCCTGAGTCACCGGTGGTGCCAGCTTCTCCAGCAGGATGCCTTGTGGGTGCCCGAGCAGGGGCGCGATGGTGGGAAGTGGGGCCGCAGCCATTTCTCTCCATCTCCTCTTCTTTCTCCGCCCCGGAACTACTCCCCATGGGAAGGAATCAGGATCTCCCCCGCCCGGCCAACGATTCTAGCAGGGTAGCTGCTTTCCGGTGGCTCCGTTCTGGGCCTTGAGCTTCCTGATCTTAAGACAGGGATCCCGATGCCACCCTCCCAGCAGCGAGGGAGAAGCGTGATAAGTGAGTGAAGCGCTTGAGCACCTCAGTGAGATTTGATCCGCCACTGGGGGCCTTCTGCCGACTTGGGAGGCGTCTCAGATCGCAGGGCTCCAGGGCAGCAGGGGCAGGGCGGTGTGGAAGGGGAGGGGTGGAAGCAGGAAGATGGAGCTTTCCCCGGGTGGTTGGGCAGTGCCCTTCCCGCGTGTAGAACTGAGGAAAGCGTGTCTTCCATGCGCCGCGTGTGTGATGGCCAGCAGCCCGGGGGCAGGCTGGGATCTTGTGCTGCCGGACCTTGTCACAGCTCGAAAGGCACTGGAGCCATGCCTTTGGGGGTACAAAGGCCGAGGGGTTCAGAGGACGAGGGGCAGGGTCAGAGCAAAACCCTAAATCTCAGGTTCCTGGTCCTGGGTGCATTTTTTACCCCATAATGATGATGGCAATGATGAGGATGATGACGGTGATAAAAACGGTAGTACCAGCGACCGCTTCCCAAGTTTTTATTAAGAATTGTACCCACGGTCACTCATTCAATCCTCACACCAACCCTGTGGGGTCGGTGTTATGCTTTATGCCCATTTGACTTCTGGGGGCACCGAAAACACGGACAGGTTAAGTGATTTCCCTGAGGCCGCAGAGCTGAATGTGGCGAGAGCTGTGATCCATACATCCACAGGCCACACGGCCCACTGCGGCCTGTAATGCAGTTTCACCGTGAAGTGCACAGATGTCCCTCCTTGCCCTGGCCCCCCAGCTCCTGGCCTCTCGCTGCCCCAGCAGAGACCTGGGGACTGGGTTGGGGGTAGGCGGGTGGGAGAGGCAGGGTCCTGATGTCTGGGACTCCTTCCTGGAGATGATTAAGTTGATTGCCTTGAGAACATTTTTTGTCTCCCTGGTGTCAAGCCCAGAACAGCCATGGAGACAATGGCTGCAGGAATCACATTTGTTAATCTTGCATTCGTTAATTTATTTTATTTTCCATCCTTAGAATTAGGACGAGCCTCTTGAACTCAATATGCAAATGTATGCAAAGCAAGATGAACAGGCATCTTTAAAACCTTGGCACTTTGTTTCCCCTCCTTTCATTAATGGAATTGCAGACCTCCCCAGGCAGTGGGTGGAGGGGTGGTGGCAGTGGGCGGGCCTGGGGGAGGGGGTCTTTTGTCCTGTTTCAGGGCAAGTTTCTGTCCGTGAACTCATCTGACCCTGGGACACTCTGCCGTTGGTCCACATTTTACCTAGGAGGCCAATGAAGGTCAAAGCAGTGAAGTTACATATGCTTGAGGTCACGTAAGAAGGAAGGAGTGGAGCTCAGGTCTGGGGTTTTGGACTCCAAACCCCATTCTCTTTGCTCTGCTCTGCACCCACACCCCCTCCTTCTGTCCATGGCCCCAGCACTAACTTCTTCTCTAGCCCTCCTGCAGGGGGGGACATGCAGCTCAGTAGCCTGGCCATGGCCCAGCTGGGCCTGTGGCCCTTGAAATGTGGCATGCAGGGAGGGACTTTTGAGGCCTGTATCCCACCGCAGTCCCCAATACCTTCTCCTCCCCCGTAGCCCTTCCTGCAGTTGGCTTTGGCCCCTTGGCCAGGAGGTGGAAAGAGGCTCTGACTGCTGCCCTGCCCTCCTCCTGCCCTCCCCACGGGGCCCAGTGGAGCGCGTTATTGCTCGCCAGGTGTTTAGCAATCTCTTGGATCAGAGGCCTTGGCCTAATTGCTAGAAAAGCCTCCCTTGGCTCCCCAGGAAGCAAAAGCTGACAGATTTCCCAGCAGCCGTCATGTTGCTGGAGGGAAGATGGAGAGAGAGGAAGACAAAGAGAATCAGAGAGGGACACACAGAGAGAGAGGTGAGTATCAGGACTTGCACGTCTCCAGAAAGGGGGACCCTTTCTCCCTTCTCACCCCTCCCCTTCCCTGTCTGTCCCCTCCCCTCTCTCCCTTAATCTACCTGGAACCCAACTGCAAAGCTAACATCCTGAAGGATGAGGACAGGGCCACAGAAGGACCTGGGGACTGGTGTGGGGCAGTGAGCTGGGTGGGATGGATGGGGAGGTGGGAGCAGGCCCCTGAGAAGAGGCAGAGAACATCAGCGAGTCTGGAGGAGCCCTTGTAGGCAGAGAAATGGTTCTGTATTCTTTAGACCAAGCCCCACAGTGGGTTTGTGTCGACTCTAAACGCTGAGCTGGGAATATTATCTAGCCCGTGCCCTACTTCCCTGCTCAATGGCTCCACCCTTGCCCAAAGCCCTTCCCTTCCTTAGACCCAGGAATGAGGAGTTTGGAGGCCCAAGGAGAGGTCATGCAGATAGACCAGGGCCACCTCCCCGGGCATCTTGCTCCTGGTTCCTGCACCCACGGAGCATGTTCTAGGCATCAGCCTGTTGCTCGGGGAACTATGCCCAGACCCAAAGTGAGGCTGCAGGCTGGTGTCAAGGGACAGGTGCCCACCATCTGTTCTGTAAAGAAACAGATACCATCGGCTCAGCCAAGTCAAACAGCCTGGATGAAAACAGGTTCTCCTGGAATCCCAAAACCAACAGCCAGCGTCTCAGTGAGCGATCTAGGGTCCTAGGCAGAGGGAACCGCAACAGCCTTGCCCTGGGGTATCAGTGAGCCTGCCCTCTCCAGGGCAGGTGGGCACCAGCAGGCCACCCATCCCCATGACGCTTCCCCACCTCCCCCATCCCCTTCCCTTCATTGAATTATTCTCCAGTGTCGGGTGTTACTGGGAAAGAATGAGAGGGAGTTTGAAAAATAAATAAACATTTAAAAAAACAGATCAATAAATAAGAGAGCAGGCCACTCTTTTCCCCTTTAAATTTTTAAAGGAAAAATTAATTTTCCCTTCGCCTAAGTACCTGTCACCTTAAATTAATGTCTCTGAGAGCGAAAATGACGGAGAAGTTGGGTCATTAGGCAAATTTTAATTAGAGGCTCAGATGTCCTTTACTAATAAGATGCTACATATATTTCCTTCTGTTCTTGCCTCCCAACTGTCAGGACATCTCTGTAATGCAACCAAGGCCCCTGGGGGGTTAAGAAGTTGGGGCCTTGGGGAGATGGGTGTGGGGCAAGGGAGGGGAATGTTGGGGGCTTTTTCCATGCAGGAGAGGGAAGGTCAGGGGAAGGGATTGTGAGGAGAGGGGGTCCACTCTAGGGCCCAAATCAGCTTCCTTTTTCCTAGTGTGTGTTGTGTGTGTGTGTGTATTTTGTGTGTTGTGTGTGTGTGTGTGCACAAGGAGACAGTGTATCAGAGATAGCAGAGTGGTCAAGAGGTTGGGTTCAGAAGCCAGACTAGTCCAGATTAACATTTAAGCTCTAATTATACGTCCTTGAATGGCTACTTCACTTCTCTGTGCCTCAGTTTCTTTACCTGAAAAGTGGGGTTGAAATTGTTCAACTTGACTTAATAAACCCTTTGAACAGGTCCTGATGGGGGTAACTCTTGATGTTGGCCACACCCAGGTGCTGGGGAGAAGGGGTGAGGGCACCCGTGTGTGTACGTTTGTGTGTGTGTGTAACATTTCAAAGGAGACAGCACTGAATTTGGACTCAAGGACCTGACTTTGAGTAGGACATCTGCTACTTCTAGTCTGGGTGATGTCGGTAGGTCACCTTCCTTCTCTGGTCCTTTTTAGGTTTGCCATCCGCCAAGAGGCTCGAAGATGAGACCTGGGACTCTGACCATCCCTCTGTGGGTATGACATGTGAGATGAGACATGTGACAAATGCTGGGAAGCAGCGTCGTGGATCAAGAGGCGTGTCTGCTCACACTGGCCCTGGAGGGAGCCCTGATCAGCACGCAGGACAGGATGCCCGGCCTGCCTCCAAGCAGGTGTGCAGGAGTGTCTGTCTGTGCATGTCCTCAGGGACAGGCTCTTTAAAAGTTTCGCTCTTCATCCCTCAGGGAATCCTCTGTGCTCTTCCTGATCAAGTCCATCTCTGGCTCTGAAAATGGGCATCATTTCACCCAGGCCCACACCAGCCACGGTGCGGGCATAGAACCCGGTGGCCCCTCTATGGTGTGGTGGTGGCCAGACACAGCCACGTATGCAGAAATTTAGCACATCCTACACTTCTCTGTCCAGATCTAACATGCTCAGGCTCGGGGCTGGAACATGATTCAGCAGGAGCTTCTCTTATCTTGTTGTGGGAACTGAGGCCCAAGGGACCCCCTAGACTCCTCTGGCAACGGGATTGTCCGTTTCTGGGCCTCCGTTCCCTCTGGAAGCCATTTAGCATGGGGCAGGAGGACACTGGCTGTGAGCATCACTCTGGATATTCTTGGATATTCTTGCTCCCCCTGGCCATGTTTGGGGAGAAAATGGAGAGTGGAAAAGTGCACAGGCTCTGTGGATATTAAGCACCTACCATGTGCCGGGCTGACCCTTTTAATCCTTTAACCAGCCCAGAGAGACCGTCATTACCACCTTTCATAGAGGGAAACACTGAGGCTGGGTAATTTTCCTAGGTCCCTCTGCTTTTAGTTCTTTCCTTTGTAGATAAGCATGGAGGCTAGTGGCAGGGCCCTGGGAGGGTCAGAATGTCCCACAGCCTCTGTAGCTGGCAGGTGGTAGGGTTCTGAGCAGCTGTGTGCCTTCAGATGAGGCTCTGTCCCTCTCTGGGCCTCCAACTCCCCCTGGTGCTGAGAATCAAATGAGCTCGGGCAGCATCTCCTGAGACCAGGTCTGGAGAACTCCTTGGAGAAGAGCAATAATGCAGGGCTGAGGGGCTGATGTAGGGGTGGTGGAGCTGAGTTGAGGCTCATTGGCCCTAAGTTCATCTTTGGGGCATGAGGTACAAGCGAAGGGCAGAGCCATTGCTGGACCATTACTCACCAAGGCAACACCTCGCTGCTGCTGGCTCCCTGGACCCAGCTTCCTGCAGAAAGGAGGGAAATTGCACTCATTTTCCAGGAACAAAGAGGCCAGCTCACCGACCCTGTCAGTTTCCTCCCACCTTTATTCTGTTCCCTACCTCCGCTTGGTTGTATAAGGACTTCTGCTTCCTCTCAGAGATGGGTGGAAAGACACCCCCCCCAAAACAAACAGTAGGGCAGAGAGCTCAGAAGTGGGGCAGAGACCTTAGAGTCCTGCTCATCAATCCCTCCTTCCCCAGCTCACTCTGGTGGGGAGGGAGTCAGGGGCACTTAGATAGTAGCAGGAAAAGTAAGGGTAGAGGCCCTCTAGGGAGAGCAAATTTGCTGATGGGTTTGAGAAGGAGCTGGGGGTAGACTGTAGGTGCAGAGAAAGTCCAGACTAGGAAGAGAGAATTTGCTTTTTTGATCATCTGCTGTGTATGAAGCTCTTCTGCATGTGCTATTTCATTAAATTCTCACAATACCCATCATTGGCCCATTTAAAATACTGAAACAGACTCAGAGAGGTTAAGTGATTTGCCTAAGAACACAGAGCATCTCAGGTGGTAGGATAAGGATTGGAACACCAGCCCTGTCTGACTCCAGAGCCTTCTCCACTCTCCCATGATGCCTCTGCCCTGCTCAGGAGGTGGGAGTTCTGAGTTTCAGACAAGGAAAGAACGTTCCATTACTATGCAAATCTCTCTGAGCCTATATTTACCAATTATGTAAAATGAGATTACACTAAATGATTTCTAATGTCTCTTTTAGTGCTGTCTTTCTGTGTTTAAGAGGGGAGAGTTTTGGGGCTCCCCAAACCCAGAGTCGAGAACCATGAATGGCTTGGAGGGACATTAGGGCATCAGGACTGTGATGAGTGAATTAGAATGAGGTCTTTTTGACTCTCAGGACTTCATCATTACCACCTTCAGACACAGAGTACATTGTCTACTCATTCTAGCTCTGCAGACATATACCTACCCCTAGGAAGGGAGTAAAGAGACGGCCCCATCTCAGGGATCCAGCAGGCGAGGAAACACGCCAATACTTTCTCTGTGACACAAAAATGCTTGTCTCCAATCCACAGACCCCAATTAACAGCTTAGCACCAAAGTTCCCAAGATGCTTTCCTGTCTTTGGATACACTGAATAATGGAGATGTTTCTGGGGCTGGGAAGAGAAGGATGGGAGGTAGGATGTGAACCTGTAAAAATGTAGAATGAGAGATTTCAGACTCCTGGGTGTTACACTTCCTTCACACTTTTAGGAAAGTGTTTGGCTCCTGAAGGGACTCTTGGCCCAAGTATAATTTTCTTGTAATTAACCCCCTTCCTCTGAGCTCACACTATCATCGTAAGTATTGAAGAGTGAGAGAAAGAGGCAGGGTTCTGCCTCCTGGGGGAGACCAGCCGTTGTCCTGTGGTAATGTGAATCCAGTGAGGGTGACATAGCTCCCAATGGGGAGGAGCGTCCAACCCAACAAGCTATCATGGCTGCCTCCCTTGGGCCATTCTTGGGCCGGTGGGGAAGATAGAATCCTTGTCTAGTGGGGGTAGCGGGGGGCTGGACTGAAGGAGTTAAAGGGACTGAAGGCAGAAAATATAAAGTTCAAATGCAAAAAGATGATATAACCGAAGAAGAGCATTCAACTTGATGCTGGAGGGAAGAGGGAGAGAGTTAAGTCACCCTCAGGGAGCCCAGGAGTAAAGTCGAAGTGTGTGTGTGTGTGTGTGTGTGTGTGTGTGTGTATGCATGCGCACACACGCAATCACATACCCAGGACAGGAACTCCTTTGTTTGACAGAGACTGTAACAAGGAAACCTCAAGAAAAGGATTCTCTTGTCTTGTTCCTCATCATCTGGGGCAGAAAAGCTCAAATTGGAAACATGTATAAATATCATGCTTCCCTCTACCAAGTTGAAGTTGTTAGACTTTGTACTCCTTGCTGAGTTATGAGAAAAAGGTCTGGAAGTCTTAAGGGCACACTTGGTCACTGTGTGACTTTAGAAGGCTTCTTTCCCCATTCTGGGCCTTAGTTGGGTTGACTGAATTTAGAAAGTCTCTCAGATCTTTTCTAGTCCCCGACATTCTTGTTTTTATTTTTGTTTTGTTTTTCCCCTTGTGAGCCTTCTCAACCGGCTTCCTGAAGCGGGTAGGATCTGTCTGTGGTTCTGAAGACTATGGGGCCAATGAGAATCACCCATCTAGCCCAATTACAGTCATAATTGAAGTAATCTGAAGTTCAAGTGGCCTTTGCCTTCTTGGATTTCTGCGGCGGTGTTCAAAGGCTTGTTGTATATCTGAGACGAGTGAAGCAAAGAAGAGAGGACAGAAGAGAACCTGTCATTCACTCAGTCCTCAGGAGAATCCTGTGAGGAGGGATTGTTATTATCAGACTAGTTTTACTGATGTGAAAGCAGAAGTCCAGACAAATTAAATATTTGGTCCAAACTGACCAGTTAGCAAGTGGTAGATCTTAGTTTCCAGTACAAAACCCATACTTCTTCCACTGCAAAATGAATGGCTGACTAGGTGTAAGAACAGAATGGGTCTACAAGAATCTCTTAGTGAGTCCTTTCAGATTTCCCATCTCTTTCTACCTGCACCCCTGTCTTGGTTGTGGCAGGCAAAATACCAGATTTCTTCTGAGAGTCAGTCCATCCTTCTCCCTTCTCTGAAGAGTGAAGCTGGGCGGGGCTTCTCTCTCTTTATCCTTGCCCTCCAGATCTCAAATATGCCTCTTGGGAGAGTTTTTGTCACACTAAGTGGCTTTGCAAGATTGGAAATATTCAAACAGCCCACTCTGCTCCACAAGGGTCATTTGGTGGCTCCCTAGAATACTAAATCTGCAGGTGGGGAGACATCCTGCTGGGACACTCTACTCACCCAATAGCTCCTGCTGATGCCGCTCTTTCTCTACTTCTCACCTCTACATTGTGTACAGGGAATTTGTGAGTAGTAACTGCGTTAAGGGAGAAGAGCCCCCTCGAATGCCCAAAGGAAAACACTTTCCTGTAAATGTTGGAAATGTGATGGATTTGTCAACATTACTAGAAACCAATTGCATCAGTTGTGAAACACAAATTAGGATTCTGTTTATTCTGCATCAGTGTAAAAATTGCTAAAATGTCATCAAGAAAGGAAGTAAAAGCAAAGGAAGCAGGATGAGAGTCACCAGAATCTTGGGTTTAGAAAACAATCAGGATAAAGTTTATTAGCATGAGTCAGCACCACGGACAGAGACAGACCCTTGTTATCTGCCCTCCCCCTTTCTCTCTTTTTAACGATGCTGTGCCTATGGTTAGGGTCAGGTCCTCCAACTGGCAGGCCTCCTTTTTCTGACCCCTGCCTTCCCTTTGCCCTAGCTTCGGCATCTCCTGGGGGCTGTGAACAGCTGGCACTGTCCTGGCACACTTGCAGGATGAACTTGCTACTTTTCAAAGCTCAGGCCTCCGACACGGAGGGCATCTGGGCTGCTCAGGCCTCCTCCCCGCAGGGTAGGTGACCTTCTTCTTTGATGAAGGAGCAGGTGGGTCGGTTTGGCTCTAGTGAGGATTTTTTGCTGTGACAGGTGGCCTAGAGCGATTGGACAGGAACCCTCTCCCTTCCCCCACATCCAGGAGACTCTGGCTGCAGGGAAGAAGGCGAAAAATTAAAACTACAGTTTATTATAAAATTAGGGCCATAAAACCACAGGCTATAGCAATGTAACAGCCACAACCATAAATATGGAGCTCATTCGATCATTGAATAGGTGATTTTACACATTAAGTAGAAACACTTATGTACAGGTAACAGAGAGCAACTCTCGTGTTTCTGTTTGTGGCAATAACTGCCCCTTTATGGAGTTCTCGTGGCTGCTTATGGTTGAATGGATGGAAGTCTGGGATGGGGTAGGTCAGTGTATATAAAACTGTAGCCAGCCTCCAAGAAGCATGGGGCCAGTGTTCAGGTCAGATGGGTAATGCTGACACTGGGATGTAGGAAGCAGGATGTTGTTTGCTTATTGTTGTTTTTCTGATCAACATTTTCATTAAGTTTTGCTCTGTGGTATGCAGTGTAACCCTATCTTTCATCTTCCAATGAAATCTTCAGTAATACTGGCTTCACTTGCTAAGACTTTATGATGGATTTGGATCAGCCTTGGGGTCTTGGCCCTCCTTAAGGGTGGGTGCAGGTTGCCAACCTGGAGCTCTCAAACTGGTTTCCAACTCTAGGTAATTTAAAAATGGTTCAGCATAGAGCAGAAGCAGAAAGAGCTTTTGTCTTGAAACACCATGAATAATGAAAGTCCTGTTGTGCTTTGTGAGCTATCATCAAATGTGATACTGGTCCATAAGACCGGAGCTTTTTGGTGGCAGGTTATTTTCCCTCCTAGTCCTTCTGTTTTTCCTGGCTCCAGCCTCATCAGTAGAGTACCTCTCTCTCTGCTAACTCCAAGGACAATGCCAGCCTAAGCTCTTCCAGTTGCCCAGGTTCCAGTTTGCCACATGGAAATAGAATGTTTTGAAGTATTCCTTTGGTTTTTCTCCCCCCACCAAACCAATTTTTATTCAGCGAGTCATGGCCACTGTCAACACTGAGAACTCAGCTCTGGGGCTGGTTTTTGAGCTTAGGCTCCTCTCTTCCCATCTGATAAGGGTTTCTGTGACCTCCCCTGATCTGTCAGGGTCACAAGACAAAGGTGGTTTTTTAGAGTAGGGTTTTTTTTTTTCTTCCCTCCCTGAGTTCTAGAAAAGGCTTAGAGGTACAGTTGACCATTATCCAGAAATGTCTCTTACAATGAGTGATACATTCTAATCTCTAAATTCAACAAACATGCTTTCAACAAAATTTGATGAGCACCTATGGTATGCCAGGCTTTGGACACAGGGGTGTAAAGTGAATTAGACACAATCCCTTCCCTCAAAGCATTCCCAATCTGATGGGTGGGGGAGTTGTAAAAGTAACAAGTAAGTGATAATGTAATAGGGGATGTATAACAGTAAGACTATGTATAACAATAAGACTATGTAATAGGGGATGTATAACAGTAAGACTATTGCCATGTCATTATCTGGGGGCTAACTAATACATTACCTGTGGCTAAAATATTTTAAGAACTGGGATGTGCTTAGCTCCCACAAAGGGACCTAGAAGAGGTGAGTAGTGCATATTAAGACCTCTTTTGTGAAGGGAGAATGTCTGTGATTCCTTGTTGGAGGGTCATATCCAAGCCCCTACCTATGTCCCAACTGGAAGAGCCCACCTCATCTTCTCCATCCCTACTCCAAGCTTTCTGATCCCAAGGTTAACTCCTTTCTGCCATTGCATTCATTACCCCTGCCCCAACTTCCAAGCCCCTTCTGAGAAGTGAGTACCTCTGGGTCCAGTGTTCCCTTACCCACAGATAACATGTGATGGAGGATTGACTACGGTTTTATTTGTAACTCAGCTCTATCTGTGGCTTCCTTCCATGCCCAGTTAATTGAGATTTAGCCATTTATATAAGCAACAGAACTATCCTGTGGAAAGGGGTGAGGATCACTTGCTGGGGGACTCTAGGCAGTCTTTCTGAAGGAGGGGTGGTGTGAGATATGGGACTTTGAAAGACGTAGAGATATATAATTAGCTTGGTTTCACATCTGTGAATGTTGTAGGATGTGGAGGCTGGTGTGGGACAGGTAGCTGACTTACCCTCTTCCGCCTCCCTTGTGTGTATTCTGGGGAGGACCCTGACCAGGCTTATGCCACAGAGGACCCTGAGCATCCTTCCCCTGTCAGATGGCAAGCCAATATTCTATAAGCTGGCTCTTGTTTGCATTTTTTCAGAGGTGGGAAAAGTCATACCCTTCCCTCCTCTCTCCTGCAACGGTTATTTCAGTGATCTATACTGCCAGAATAATCTTAATATGGCTGCAGAACTTTGTAGTTGATGAATCTTTCCACTTGGGTATAAGCAGAGCCCTGTAGTATGGATAAGTTGGGAAAGAACCGTCAGTTTCATTTTATAGACAAGATGCTAGAGCCTCAGAAAGATTGCCTCAGGTGGAAAGCTGGGACCAGAACTCAGGTCCCCTGATGCCAAGGAAGGACCTTGTTGTTCTACTAGACCAGAAGCTCTACCTCAGCCTAACCTGAATACCTATTGCTGAACATGACTCTCACTTCTTCAGTCTTGGACTTGGAAAGCTTCCACAAGGGGAATGCCCACATAATTTAAAATCTCCTGGGTTTAGCCCATATCCCCTGAATGGTCGTGATAGCTGGCACTTACTAGATGCCATTTGTGGGCGTTGTTCTAAGTTCTTCACATGTATTAACTCATACAGTCACCTGACTCTATCAGGTCAGTCCTATTATTATCCCCACTTGACAAATGGGAAAATTGAAATACAGGGACGTTAATCAACTTACTCTAAGTGGCAAATGGCAGACCGGGCAGCCTGCTCCAAAGTCTATACCGTTAACCGCTATACCACATTGTCTCTGGAGGCCACATGTGTTCAAGCCCTTGTTCTGCATTTACGTGCAGTGTGACTTTGGATGAGTTGCTTAACCCCTCTGGGACTGAGCTTCATTCATTGACAGATAACAACAATACCTCACGTTCATGTGGCACTGTGTAGTTTACAAAGTGCTTTGTCAGGCACCATCTCATTTGATCCTCACAGATGCCAGCGAAGATGACAGTCTTGACTTTCCCCACGAGAAAGCCCAAGGCTAACTAGTATGCACTGACCTAAGTCCTGGAACCCAAGCCTTGGTGGTTTTTTTGATGTGGATTATGTGTGTCTTGGACTAAATGCTGTCCAAGGGTCCTTCCAGCTCTTGTCTTCTCTGTGTTGGGAAAAAAAGAATCTGAGGTGGTCTCGGTCAATTTGGGTGCTACAATAGATTAACATAGATCAGGATGACATAAACAACAAAAACTTATTTCTCGCCGTTTTGGAGTCTGGATGTCTGACATCAAATTGCCAGTATGGTTGGGTTCTGGTAAAAGCCCCCTTGTGGGTTGTAGACTACCCACTTCTTATGTCCTCACATAGTAGAGAGAGTGTGAGAGAGATCTCTACCAACTCCTTTGTAGGAGAACTAATCTCATTCATGAGTGTTCTACCTTCATGACTTAATTACATCCCAAAGCCCCCCACTTCCTAATACCATCACACTCAAGGCTAGGATTTCAACATATGAATTTAGGGTGGACACAGACATTCAGGCTATAACAGGGGTAATAGTGAGCTCTTAGCTTGCCGCCAGCCCAAGCTGGTGGTACGGATAGCAGGTCCTTTGTACACAGCGTGCAGACATCTGAAGCTGTCCTTTGTAATCCCTCACCAACTACAAGGCTTAATGGGAGCCTCCCACATACCATCCTTCCAGTAGAAGCTGGCTTTAGAGAACAGCCGTGAAACCACCTCTCGACCTTCTCTTCCTCAGTCTGAGAAGCCTCCTCTCCCTTGCCCTTTCATTTTTTTTCAGATATCAACCCTGGGGATGACCAGGAAGCATCTCCGAGCTGAGGCTTTGTCCCCAGAGAGGCAAAGGGAAAAAGGGCAAAAATATAAAATGAAGATTATACAGAAGAATTACCCTGCATGTTTCTCCCATCTCCCTCATCTCCCCGTGTAAATTACCCTATTATTCTGCTCCCTTAGGATGCCTGATCATCCTTATTTCTTCTTTTGAGCTAAAGTCATTCATGCAGTAAATTAGTTCTTTGCTTCGAAACAGCTCTGATTGTGGCAGTTACCACCACCAGTAGCAGCACCACATCCCCCGGACAGTTTCCAAAAACAAAAAACAAAAAACAAAAAAAAGGAGAAAAGAAAGAAATAAAGAAAAAACCCTCAACAACTCTCCCTTCCTCCCACTCTATTCACATATATGGAAAGACATGGGGTGCCTATTTCCTGGGAAATGTTTTCTTCGAAAGGCAAGTAGGTGTTGAGAGGGAGTCCAGATGGAATCCTAACTAAGAAACAACTCAAGTTGGACATGGTCTGAAAACTTCCACTCTTCTGTCTCCCTTTAAAAAAACAAACCTTGGTTTACCTTGGGTTGCTGGGGAAGCAGAATAATAACATAGAGGTCAAGGACCCAGTGTTGGTGTCAGACACTCCTGGACTGAGTCCTGGATTCTGCCACTTTTTAGTTGTGTGACCTTTGGTAATTGTCTTAAAAGGCCTTAATATGTAACTTTCCTTTAAACATTTATTCATATTCATTTTATTTTTCTGTCTGACTGTCCATCAAGTATTTATTTAGTGCCTACTCTGTGCCAGTTTCTGTTGGAGAAGTTGGGGATTCAGCAGTAAGGAAAATATATAAAAATACCTGCTTTCATGCAGCTTACACTCTAGTGGGATAATTCCAATATCTGAGGTCAAATGATTTGCAAGTGATTTCTCTCATTCTTTGGGTTGTCTTTTCAATTTTTTGATAATGCCTTTCGATGCCAGTTACCATATTCTTGCTTATTATGGCTTTGTAGTGAGTTTTGATATTGAGGAATTGTGAGTCCTCTGACTTTGTTATTATTTATCAAGATTGTTTTGGCTGTTCAGGGTCCCCTTACATCTCCACATGAATTTAAAGATTGGCTTCTATATTTCAGGGGAAAAAAAAAGGCTATTGGAATTTTGATAAAGATTGCATTGAAACTGTGGATCACTTCAGTTAGTATAGGCATCTTAACAATATGGTCTTCTTACCTATGAATATGTGATGTGTTTTGTTGGGGAGGGAAAATTTTCCTCTACTTTTGAGGTTCTTTTGGCTGGTCTAAGAATTAAATTGATATGAATAGACTACAGGAGAAAATCAGGTTTAATCATGCACTTATAGGAGCTCCATAAGAATATGAGGCCTCCAGGCAGTCGGGCAATTGGGGCTTGTATACCATCTAGAGTTAAGGAGAAGGGGGTTTGGGTCTGGAAGAGAAGGAAGACAATTCACAGGAGCATGAAAAGGAGTAAATATTTGGTAAACAAATATTTGCTGGATTGTGCAGAAACAGTGGGACACAGAGGAATTTTAACATGACTTTGTTGGGTTCCTTCCTGTCTACCACACCTAGTTCACATTATGCTGTAATTGTCTATGGTGATAGCTTCCTTCCTGGAACAGGTTCTCTGTCTAAATTTCTTTTAGGCAGCTAGAGGGGAGGCAATAAAGAAAAACTTCTTGAGTCTCCTATTTCTTAAAAATAATCAACCTAAAATAATCCACATGCCAAAGAGATACCTTTTGGGATGGCAAATTTTGCTCCCTTAAGTTTCCATTTAGTTAGGTCTCCTTTAATTTCTTTTGACCAGTTTTGTGCTTTTCAATGTAGGAGTCTTTTATTTCCTTGGTTAAGTCTATTCCTAAATATTTTATTTTCTTAGAAATAATTATAAATTTTTTGGTCCTCTTAACTTCCTTGTCTATATTGCCGGTATATAGAAACACAAATGATCTTACACTGTACAGCTTTGCTAAATTGCTAGCTCTAACAACTTCCTTGTGTGTTATTTGGGATTTTATACATATGGGATCGTGTCATCTATAAACATTAGTTTTACTTCATGCTTTCCAACATGGATGCTTTTTATTTATTTTTCTTGTCTAATTGCTCTAGTAGTTTAAATAGCAGTGGTGAAAGTAAGTATCCTTGTCTTGTTCTAACGCCTGTCTTTTGAGTTACTTTGCTTCTTATTACTCCTTGCCCTAGTTTCAGTAATTTTGGGGGGATGGATGGGACTATTACATATTTCTCTTACTTATGTTGACCCTAGAAATGCACTTAAGTCTGTTTTGCAGGAGCTAGTCATTTTGTAGAAAAGACCTCTTAGGTTATTTAGTCTCCTCTGGCTGGAAGCAACACAGGATGACACTGAAAAACTCTGACATAGAAAATGGGAGATTAGTTCTCATGGCCTAGCTTAATGGCCCTCTCTCCATCTCACCCAGAATAATAAAAACAAGCTGTATTATCACATTAGAAACTGAGTCCCAAAGAAAATCTGGAAGTTAATCAAACTTATAGGGGTCTAAGGTTGGGGAAGGCTCTGGGAGAAACAGGCTTGAAGGATGGGAGATGAATAGATCCTGTATCCCACACAATAACCAAGTTTGTTCCATTTCTCAGCTAGGTGTCTGTTGTCCAATCATGGAACCCCTTGGAAATGTGTCATTAGTTGCTAGGGAACTTACCCTTGAGAGCATGAGTCATATTTTTAAACTGTGCATCTGTATATTCATGAGACAGTGTCGGGGGTGGGGTGTGCAGGAAGAGAGGGAGAGAGAATGAGTTAAGGGGGAGATATACTAGTTGTCTCATGGAGTCCTCTAAAGAAGAGAAGCAGAGAAAACACTTTGGCTCTTCCCCCTCTTTCTTTTCCTGTCTGTTCTTCTTCCTGGGACCTCTGCACCATCCTCCTTTCTCTGGATATCTGGGCACCCCCCCCACCAACTCCTGTGAGCCCAGGTGTGTGAGGGTGGACGTGCTTCCAACTGCCCAATAAGCTGTTGAGCTCTGTGACCGGTTGCCAATGCCTGGGGGTGACGTTGCCCAGCTACAGTTGCTGGGGGAACCCCAAGTTAGAATTTCTTCACTTCAGGGCGTGTAGAGTCTCAATCACTACCCTGAATTAATGTTGCTGTTCCCTGGCTAAATGTAAGTGAGTGTCGGCTTCTGGGATGATTGAAGTTAGAGCGTTCCTGCTTGGATACTGTCAATCACTCCTTCCTCACGCTCTGCTGTGTGCACTCAGCCTGCACAGCGCAAGTGGGAATCATGAGGGGAAACACAAGAAACCACGGGCAGGCCTCTGAAAATCCCCTATCAAATGGCAGGTACATCCAGAGAGGTCTTCCAGTGGTGGAGTTAGTCCCCATGCTAAGAGCATTCCTAAGCTGATGGAAAAGACAACTTCTAGCCTAAGGAAGCTCCTGGTGTGATGAGGGAAGACCAAGGTCCTATTTAAACTAAGCACTCAGTCTGATGGGGGAGACCTAGTCCCTGCCCTGGGGAACCTCCAGTCCTAGAGGGAGGACACTCACTGGGAGATGAAAAATGTGGATGGCACCATGCTGTCCCTCAGATGTCCTATTTGATAGGTGTGATCAGGCCGGCTGGGTATGACTGTTGACAGAACTGCTGGGATTCATGCTGACTGACTTTCTGATGCACAAGGGCTGTAGAAGTCTAGCTGAACCCTTATTTCACCCACAAAACCCTGACCACTCCTTCCTGCTCTCAGCCCAAGGCTATTCTGAGTTTTTTCCATTCATGACCAGCTTTGCATCCCCTCTTTGGACTCCCCTTTCCCCCAAATGTTTATTATGAAATTTTAAACGTGAAAAGAACTCTGAGTACTCGCCATTGAGTACTCATCATGTAGAGTCTACAAATGTGAACATTTTGCTCTATCTCCTATCCATATGTCTACCCCTCAATCATCTTATTTTTGGCGTACTATAAAGTAAGACACAGACCATCAGTATACGTTACTCCAAACATGTATATGTATATCATGTATATCAAGAAGCAGAATTCAGTGTTTGCTAGTGGTTCTGTGTGTGTGTGTGTTTGTGTGTCAGGGGGTGTTAAGTTTGTATCAGTGAAATGGTTAAAAAACGCAGATTATAAGTATTTTCTTCCAGAAGATTTGATAACTGCTTACACATGTGTAACCCAAATCCCTACCAAGATATGGAACATTTCTATCACATAGAAAGTCTCCTCATGTCCCTTTCCAGTCAATCATGGATCTTATCTTGCAGCACCAATCAGTTTTCATTTTTAAAAAAACCTTTCTAGGATTTCATGTAAATGGAACCAAATAGTATGTACTCTTCATGTTTTGGGAATTCACCCATTTTCCTGCATATGTTGCCACTTTGTTCCTTTTGTATCACTGAGTAGTGGTACCAATTTGTTTTTCCATTTTCCCCCATTGTGTGGGGTTGTTTCCAGTTAGGGGCTACTGTGAATATTCTTGTAAAAGTATTTTTGTAGATGTATATTTTCTTTTCTTTTGGGTAAATGCCTCAGAGTGGAAATGCTGGGCCATAGGGCAGGATACCTTTAGTACAGCCACCTTATTTTGAAATGTCTGTTCAAATATTTTGCCCTTCTCTTTATCGGGTTGTTTGTGTTTTTATTGTGTTTTTGTTCTTTATATATACTTGATATAATTTCTTTTTTTTTTTTTAAAGATTTTATTTGTTGATTTGACAGAGAGAGATCACAAGTAGACAGAGAGGCAGGCAGAGAGAGAGAGAGAGAGAGAAACAGGCTCCCTGCTGAGCAGAGAGCCCGATTCGGGACTCGATCCCAGGACCCTGAGATCATGACCTGAGCCGAAGGCAGCGGCTTAAACCACTGAGCCACCCAGGTGCCCCTTGATATAATTTCTTTAATGGACATGTTTTGCAAATATTTCCCCCTAGTCTGTGACTTATTATCCATTTTCTTTCTTGGATAGGAAGTAGGCTTTCTTGGTGGGGCGTGAGTTAAGGAGGGCACGATGCAGAAGCTGTCAGGAGTGCACAACTCACCATTTGTCCATTTGTCCAAGGGGAGCCACAATTAGGAATGTATTTAACCTCACAGCCAACCAGGATAAATTGCTTTTCAGCTGCCGTATCTCCAAATTCATCCATATCAAACTTGGTAAATCCCCACTCTTTGGAGATGTGGGGTCACCTGGCCACCGGGGAACTTGAACTTGGCTCTGTGAAGGGCTTCAGCCACATGTTTCTTGTTCAGCAGCTTGGTGTGGAAGGACATGATGACTTGGCGAGTGTGGACCATGGTCACTGTGCCCTGGGGTTTTCCAAAGACACCCCAAATACCTGACTGGAGCCTAGACTGGGAGACAGTGTGAGATCAGACATGTTCACTGGAAAGTGTGGTCTCCAAGGTCCCTTAGGACAACCCCTACGCAGCAACAGGCTGCGTACACCACTGAGGAGGCTGCTGTGTGTAGCCGCTGCACACTATCATTTTCTTAATGAGGTTTTTGATAAGCAGAAGTTTTTAATTTTTATAAAATATAAATGGTGATTATTTATATAATTTATATAATAATTTATATAATGTTATATAAAATAATTATATATAAATATATTAAAAATATAAATATATATTAAAAATTATATAAAATAATTTATATAATAATTATTATTTTTTGCTTCCTGCCTAAAAAACCTTTGCCCATCTGTAGGTCATGAAAATACTCTCCTGTGCTTTATTCTGGAAGCTTTATAGTTTTACCCTTTACCTTTAAATCTGTCATTCACCTCAAATTAAATTTTGCGTATTTTGTGAGGTAGGTGATCAGAGTTCATGTTTCTCCGTATTATTAGCCAATTGTGCCAACCACACCTGTTGAAAAGACTGCCTTATCCATAGAATCATTTTGGTTCCTCATTGAAAATCAAATGGTCATATACATGTCAATCTATTTCTGGACTGTCTATTGTGTTCTATTGAATTATACATATTTCTTTACACTACCATCCTGTCTCCAAGACAGTTTACCAGCTTTATAACAAGGCTTGGAGTTAGGCAGTGTTCAGTCCTCTGACTTTGTTTTTCTTTATCAAGATTGCCTTGGAGAGTCTAGGTCCTTTGCATTTCCATATAAATTTTAGAATAAGTCTATCAACTATTACAAATAAAGCCTGCTGGAAAATGGGATTAGGATTGTGTTTGCACATGTAGATCCAATTGGAGAGAATTGATGTTTGAACAGTATTGAGTCTTCCCAGAAGACAGAAACATTTATTTAAGGCTTCCTAAATGTATTTCAGTATTTCTTAAGCAATTTTCAGTATATAGTTCTGGTACATCTTTTGTTAAATCTATTTTTAAGTATTAAAAAAAATTTTTTTTGCTGTATTGTTAATGAAATTTTAAAAAAATGTCTTCGTCCAGTGGTTTGTGGCTAGTATGTGGGAATATAATTGATTTGTGAGTATTGCTCTTTTATCATGTGTTTCTTTTTTAAGATTTTATTTATTTATTTGAGAGAGAGAGAGAGCGAGCTAGAGAGAGGATACAAGCAGGGGAAGAAGCAGAGGCAGACTCCCTGCTGAACAGGGAGCCTGAAGGGGGCTTGATCCCAGGACCCCGGGATCATGACCAGAGCTGAAGGCAGCCGCTTAATCTACTGAGCCACCCAGGTGTCCTTACCTTGTGACTTTGCTAAATTCATTTATTCTACCTAGTTGCTATTTTGTTGGTTACTTGGGATTTTCTACAGAAAAAAAAAATCATATCACTTGTGCATAAAATTTTAGTTCTTCCTTTCTCATCTCTGTGCCTTTTATTTCTTTATCTTGCTTTATTGCCTTGGCCAAAACCTCCAATGAAACATTAAATGAATGTAGTGAGAGTGCACATCTTTGCTTTGTTCTTTTTTTTTTTTTTAAAGATTTTATTTATTTATTAGACAGACAGAATCACAAGTAGTCAGAGAGGCAGGCAGAGAGAGAGAGGAGGAAGCAGGCTCCCCGAGGAGCAGAGAGCCCGATGCGGGGCTCGATCCCAGGATCCTGGGATCATGACCTGAGCCGAAGGCAGAGGCTTTAACCCACTGAGCCACCCAGGTGCCCTGACATCTTTGCTTTGTTCTTAATCTTAGGGAGAATGTATATTAACTATACTAAATATAGTGTTAGCTATAGTTTTTCATAGATGCACTTTATCAGGTTGAAGAAATTTCTTCTCCTAATTTTCTCTGATTTAAAAAAAAAGATGAACAGGTATTAGATTTTATAAAAACAGTCATGGTTTTTCTTCTTTATGCTGTTAATGTAGTGAATCCCATTAATGAGTTTGAGTGTTCAATCTTGCATTCCTAGGATAAACCTACTTGCTTGTGATGTATCTTTCTGTGTATTCCTGGTTTTATTTGCTAATAATCTGTTAAGGATCTATGTTCATGAGAGATATTGATTTGTCTTTCTTTCTTTCTTTTTTTTTTTTTTTCTTTTGTAATGTTTTTGTCTGGTTTTAGTATCAGGGTTATTCTAGCACCATGAATCAAGTTGGGAATGTTCATGTTCCTCTATTTTTCTGAGTTTGTATAGGATTAATATTATTTCTTTCTTAAATGTTTGATCAAATTCATAGTGAAAACCTCCAGTTATGGAGTTTTGCTTGTGGGAAGTTTTTTGATAACAAATTAACTTTATTTAGTAGATAAAAGGCTATTTAAATTTTTCTATTTTATCTTGTGTCAGTTTTAGTAACCTGTATTTTTCAAGGAATGTGTCCAGTTTGTCTAAAGTTGTTCATAATGTTCTTATTGCCTTTCTAATGTCTGTGGAAAATGTAGTAATAGTCCCTCTTTCAATAGTCCCCCTTAAGTCTCTGATATTAGTAATTGTGCTCTTTTTTACCCTTCTTCAACCTACGGACTCTCCCCCATTCCCTACTTTTTTGTTTAAACTAATGCTCTTGGGGTGCCTGGATGGCTCAGTCGGTTAAAGCCTCTGCCTTCAGCTCAGGTCGTGATCCTGGGGTCCTGGGATCGAGCCCCACATCAGGTTCTCTGCTCAGCAGGGGGCATGCTTCCCTTCCTCTCTCTTCCTGCCTCTCTGCCTACTTGTGATCTCTGTCTGTCAGATAAATAAATAAAATCTTTAAAAAAAATAAATGAATGCTCTTGGCTCTGATTTTCTGGGAAAGTCAAGGGTGGACCTCCTAGGCAAGTCAGTTCACCACTCTTTACTTCAACATGATTTTATCTTCTCTTTCTTCCTTCCTTCTGACCTTAAAGGAAGAATTGTCCTTAATTCTTCCTGTTTGAATGCTCCTCTGACAGGAAACCCATATCCTGAACTCCCATTAGGGTTTCAATACCCCCAACACAACATTCTTCTCTATGCTTCCCTCTTTCCCTTTTATGGCCCATGCTGCTCTCCGTGCCACGGAGTCTGTAGGCATCTGCAGCTTCAGCTCTGGATCTGACAGTCCCAAGTATCAGAGTGACTTCTAAGTCTAGAACATGTCATGTTTCACTCACTGGTATTTTCCTCAGGCTTTGCCTCCATATGGAGTATGTTTTTCCCCCAAAGTCTTCCTGGAGAACATTTACACAGTCCTTGAGTAACTTCCTCCTTGAAGTCTGATGAAATCAATCACCTTTTTGTTCTGCTGTCTACTTGGACTGCTACTGTGGATAAAAGCATCTGTTCTACTTCATTGTGTGCATTTGTTGATGTCTTTGCTTCTCCCACTGATACCATAAAGTCCCTGGGGCAGGAACCATGTCTGTTTATATTTATATTCTTAGTGCACACTGTAGGCTCAACATATGTTTGTTGACTGAATATAGAACATTTGCATTTTGTGAAGATCAGGGTTTCCAATGTGGAACTATTCACCCTTTTCCCCACCAGTCCTTTCTTCTCCTGTTCTCTTAATCCCCCTCCCTTTCTTAAGAGTGTGATGTCACTGGTGAGTCCTTACTCTTCTTTATTTGCCAATTTCTGCTCTGTTGGGTCCTTTTCTTTTTCCTCCTATCCGTCTGTATTTTCTCCACTAAATTTTGAAGCAGCATTACATTACTCATGAACCACTATCTCAAAATCTAGCTCTTAGACTTTCCCCTTGCCCCACTCCAATCTATCCTTCCTACCACACAATGACTCATTTCCTTAAAACATATTGGGGAAAATGGGACTACATCAACATAAAAGGCTTCTGCTCAGCCAAGGAAAAGGTCAACAAAAAGAAAACAACCTACTGAATGGGAGAAGATATTTGCAAATGACATATCTGATAACGTGTTAGTATCCAAATATATCAATACAACTCAGCACGAAAAAAACAAATAATCCAATTAAAAGTGGGAAGAAGACATCAACAGACACTTCTCCAAAGAAGACAGACAGACAGATGGCCAACAGACACATGGAAAGATGCTCCGCATCACTCATCAGCAGGGAAACGCAAATCAAAACCACAATGAGATATCATCTCACACCTGCCAGAGTGGCTAAAACAAAATACACAAGAAACAACAAGTGTTGGTGAGGATGTGGAGAAAAAGGAACACTCATCCGTTTGCTGGGAATGCAAACCGGTGCTGCCACTGTGGAAAACAGCATGGAGGTTCCTCAAAAAATTAAAAATAGTATTACTATATGATCCAGTAATTCCACTACTGGGTATTTACCCAAGGAATATGAAAATATTAATTTGAAAAGATATATGCACCCCTATGTTTATTTTATTTATTTTTTTAAAAGATTTTAAAAAAAATTTTGTTTCTTCATGAGAGACACAGGGAGAGAGGCAGAGGCAGAGGGAGGAGTAGGCTCCCAGCTGAGCAGGGAGCCTGATGTGGGACTTGACCCCAGGACCCTGGGATCATGACCTGAACTCTAGGCAGATGCTTAATCATCTGAGCCACCCAGGTGTCCTGTGTCCCTGTATTTATTGAAGCATTATTTACAATAGCCAAATTATGGAAGCAGCCCAAAAGTCCACTGACAGATGAATGGATAAGAACACGCTCGCGCGCACGCATGCGCACACACACACACGAATATGACTCAGCTGTAAAAAAGGAATGAAATCTTGCGATTTGCAACAACATAAATGGCTCTAGAGGATATAATGCTAAGTAAAATAAGTGAGAGAAAGACAAATACCATATGATTTCACTCTTATGTGGAATTTAAGAAACAAAATGAACAAAGGACAAAGGAAGCAAACCGAGAAACAGACTCTCAACTACAGATAAACTGATGGGGAGGGGAGGTGAGTGGGGGAAATGAGTAAAACAGGTGAAGGGGAATAAGAGTACATTTATTGTGATGAGCGTAATAAGTAAGGTATGGAAGCGATGAATCACTATATTCTATATCTGAAACTGATACAACACTGTTAACTATACTGGAATTAAAAAATATATAACAGGAGAAAGCTTCCCTCACTGTTCATCATTCACAGGCCAAACCATAGTTCCCACTGAGTAGTACCATTGCCTTCCATGTGCTGCATACATGTTAGCTTAGTGTTACATTTTAGGGGCATGTATTAGTGTCCTGGTAAGGATAAGAAAACTGAGGCTTAGAACCATAACTTACTCAAGGTCATTCAAGTACTAGGAGGAAATGGACCCAGATCCCTGCCTTCCCTGGCAAGCTTGAACCTTGATTCCTAATTCTCTGCTCTCCCCATCTTCAGGCAAAGTTGCCAGTAGTGGAAGCCCTCACAATTTTTTCTTCTTTCTTTTTTGTAATTCGAGGTCTGGCTTATGCTGTGATTACTAAAGCATCCACTTCAAAGACCGCGATCTCGCCACCTGGAATAAATCTTTAGCTGGCCACAGGCTGGATAAAGAGCCCCAGGTCACCTCCTCCAACCGAGGCTTCTCTGTTTTAGAGATTGTGGCCGATTTTGATAAGTGACAATTGGGGCCACTTGTCTTTTCTCTTCTCTGTGCTTTAAATTCCTGCCTGTATATTTTAAATTCACCAATAAAGAGTGAGCCTGAGAGACGCTCAGCCTCTAACCTTGACCCTAGTGAAAACAGAAGCCCGGTTCAGGTGGCCTCTCTCCACCTGTGACTTTACCATGTGGCCCCAGGTGTGCTGTGTAGTTTCCAAGTCTTATAAGTAATAATCCTTTTTTTTCCCCCTTTTAAAAAAAGTTTTCTGGTGGTTGTTGCTGAAGCATATCTTGCAATCGTAATGAGAACCACAAGGGCTGATCTAGTCATGACGTTGGTTTGGAAAGGGGAGACGTCTGCAGGATGCTCACCCAGGCCCAGGTCAGTTCCCCCAGGCATTTCTAGCCCATAGCATTACCGCTGATAGGTTGAGACCTCACACCAAAATGCCCTGTAGAGAACCCTGGGGCCTATCCTTGTGTGTCCTTCTCGGTCTTCCAGAAGGGCCATGTGCTGCTACCTTGGGTCTTGGCTCTCACTGATCCCCTTTCCAGAATGCTCCCTCCCCTGCCCCCCCACCCCTATTTGTGGACACTTGCCAAATTTCCACCCCTCCTTCATGCCTCATGCAACTCTCACCTCTTCCAGGAAGCCTGACTGGTTATACCGTCGGGGATATCACGACCCTTTCTTTGATTGTTCCTTCCTGACGGTGTTGGTTGCCTGAACTCTGCATAAGCCCTCCAAGAGCGGCTGCCGTTCATCCTGTCGGCCAGCACAGGGCAGGCGCTCACAGATGCTTCTTGTCATGGAGGGTTTCCTGTTCATCTCACAACTGGCTCATTCGCTCACTTGATCTTGTTTCCTCCTCACCAGCTTTACTGACATATAATATTGTGCAGGTTTAAGGCGTATAACGTGATGGTCTGATACGTGTATATATGGTGAAGCGATCACTACTGGAGGGTTAGCAAACACCTCCATGCCCTCACATAATTACCATTTCCTTTTTATGGTGAGAACATTTACGATCTACTCTTTCTGCAGCTAATACAGTCGTACCCATGCTGTACATTCCGTCCCCAGAGCTTATTTTCTTTGTAACTGGAAGTCTGTGCCCGTTGGCCGACATCTCCCCATTTCCCCACCTCCCAGCCCCTGGCAACCCTCATGCTCCAAGGTGTTTCTACCTTGTTTCTACAGGATTGGTTCTTTTCAAAATTCCACATGTAAGTGAGAGGATTCAGTACTTGTCTTTCTCTGTCTGACTTACCTAACTTAGGATAATGTCCTTACGTGCCATCCTGTTGCCGTGAAGGTCAAGATCTCGTTCTTTTTTAAGGCCAATGAATATTCCGTGGTGCATGTGTACCACATCTTCCTTATCCACTCTCCCGCAGTAGACACTTAAGTTGTTTCTGTGTCTTGGCTTATTGTCAATAATGCTGCAGTGGCCACGGGAGTACAAATATCTCTTCAAAATTCTGATTTCATTTCCTTTGGCTTTGTACCCAGAAGCGGGATGGCTAGATCATAGAGTAGTCTTAATTTTGTGAGGGCCTTCCTCCTGTTTTCTTAGTGGCTACACCAATTGACATTCCCACCAAGAGTACTGTACAGAGGTTCCATTTTCTCGGCATCCTCGCCAGTGTTTTTTATGTCTGTCTTTCCCCACTGCCCCAGCTTTATTGATGTATAATTGACAAAATTATAAGATATTTAAAGTGGTATGATGATGATATGCATGTACATTGTGGCCCGATTCCCTCCATCAAGTTAAGCAACACACGTTCCCTCACCTCAGATAGGGCATTATGCTAAGTGAAATAAGCCAAACAGAGAAAGACAGATACTCCTTGCTATCACTCCTCTGTGAAATCTTAAAAAAAAAAAAAAAAAAAAAAAAAAAAAATTGAGCCCATAGAAATAAAAAGTAAGGTTGTTGGCAGGGACTGAGGAGTGGGGGAAATAGGAAGAGGTTGGTAAAAGGGTCAGACTTTCAGGTATAAGATCACTAAGGCCTGAGGATCTAATGTGTGACACCGTGACTGTAGTTGATAACATTCTGGTATATAACTGAAATTTACTAACAGGAGAATTTAAATGTTCTCACCCTCCCAACAAAAAAAACAAAACCCCAAACCAAAAAACCCCACTTTGATCTTTGAATAAGCCCAGTCAAGAACCAGTCTTTGGGAAGGTGACCTAGAGCTGAGACTGGTGACCGGATGCTAGGGACAATGACATGAGCACACAGGTTCTGGGACACTTGTTCTGTGCTAGGTTCTATTCTAAACCCTTTGCATGGATTGCAAATTCAATCGTCAGAATAATCCCTTGAGGTAAGCACTTATTAGCCTCATTTTAACAGATGAGGAAACTGAGGCACAGAGAATTTTTTTTTCTTTTAAGAAATTGGTCAGATGGTAGCTACGTGTGTGGTGAGCTGAACGTAATGTATAGAGATGTTGAATCACTATGTCATACACTTGACACTAATGTAACATTGTGTGTCGACTATACTAAAAAAAAAAAAAAAAAAAAGGAAAAAAAGAAACAAAAGAAAAGAAAGAAATCTGCCCACGATCACACGGTGAATGGCAGATCAGGAGCCAGGCATCTTGGCTGAGTCCAATCCAGACAGCTGCGGAGCTCCCGTTTCTGCGTAGGTTTACTCATTACAGACTAATAATGATAACCGCCACTTACTGGGTACTTAAAATGTGCAATATATTATTCTAAGCACTTTAGATGCCTTGTTTCGCTTTAATCCTCCCCCCCACCAAAATCCCATGAAGCCGGTATTATGACTCACATTTCGCAGGCGAGGAAATAGATGTTCAGGGAAAGTTAACTCGCTCAAGGTCACACAGTAAGTAAGATGCCGAGTTGGGACCTGAACCCAAGTCTGTCTGACTCCAAAGTGTGTGCTCAAGACGGTCCCATCCTGCTGCCTCTGCTGTCACAAGATCTCTTAATTAGAAGAGCCATCTTTAGAATCTCCTACTTGATGTGGAAGTTGTTCTGAGAGTCTCTGACAGAGGATCTTCTCAGCCCAATTTGAATGCTTCCAGGGGTGGGGAGCTTGCTCCCTCCTGGGGCAGCCCACCTGTGGTTGCACAGGGCTGATTGGCAGAGAACTCTTTTTTTCCAACAAGCCCAAGAAGTCAGTCTCCCTCGGTCCCCAGAGAGTCCCTTCCCGAGCGGCCTCTATCCCCTGTCCTTCAGGACAGACTGTGTGCTGCTTCTCCAGCTTTGCCCGTGGGAAGACGGAGTCAAATCTCCTGGGCCAGAGAGGGCCTGACTGGCCTAAAGTTGTGCAGTGGGGGTGGGGAACGAGGATGTAGCAGGCATCCATGGGCAGAGATGTTCTGGGTCTTTCATCTTAAGGGGTTTCTGATCTGTCTGGCTGAGCGATTGCCTAGAGCCACTCCTGTTTAACAGTCCTGTAGACTCCAGGCTGGACTATTGCAGGAGTAAATCACCTGGGCCTGACTTAGCCCCCACCCAGTCCCAGCCCCCCAGGACACATAGCCCTCTGGTCTCCATGGCAACAGGGCCATCTGTTTCACGCAGCATCCCAGGCCAGGAGAAGTTCATTCTGTCCCAACTCTGCTAAGTTATCGGTTGTGCAGGAAGAAGAGGGAGAAAGGAGCCTCAGGGAAGGTGGCGGGCTTTTGTAGTTCCTTGTGATTGCATTTAGAACAAGGCAGCCTGTCAGAGCTGGAAGAGCCCTTAGAGGGCCACTGGCCCAACACCCTCACTTTATGTACAGAAACTGGCTTGAGAGAGGAAATGAGTAGTTACGGACAAAACTGGGGCTAGCGGGTAACCAATAAACATTTGCTAAATGAATGAATCACAGAATCAAAGAGTTGGAGGCAGCCAACAGATTACACCAAAATTCTCATCCAGTGCATGCAAGTGTCCAGAAATTATACTCTACAACAGATGGTCCAAACTGGGCTTGAATGCTTGATCTGTGTTCAATCACTACCTTAACTGCTTCCATTACTGGACGCTTTGAATAGAGAAAGCTTCTACATCCTGAGTGAAAGCCTGAGTGCCTGTCAGTTTACCCATGGGTTGTGATTCTGTCCTTGGAGTCTGGAAGATTCCAGCCCTTCGCAGGTGTTGTCTTGTTTGACTAGCTCTGGGCAGGGGTGGGTGGGGGGCGGGGAGTGGGGGATGTCTGAGTAGGATTCTTCATCTTCTAGGGGTCTCGGGGGTGAGTGAAGTAATTGACCGGAGGTTGAGCGAGAGCTAGGTAAGAGTACCCTGGCCCTTGGGTGGGTCCTTGAGTGGGGGCAGTTGTCTTTTATCTCCTCTGGGTGCTTCCCATTTTCCTCCCACCAGGTGGGCTGGCCCAGCCCTTTTCTCCTAGGTACTATCTGTGGAGTTAGTTTCTGAGCTGCCTCCGCTCCTCTCCTGCCTGCCCTGGCTTTTCAGGGACCTACTGTCTCTGTAAGGCAAGAAAGCAGGCCCCTCCCCCTCCCCAGCCCAACCTCAGGGCCAGGTCTTGTGAATGGGTGGAGATGGTGTCAGATCCCAAGTCCCCAGCCCAGCCCCTCCCGCCAGAAGCCCCTGGCCCCAGCTGCCAGCAGCCTCCCTGATCCCAGGTGTGGAGGCTGAGGACATGCCAAAGGGCCAGGGATCTCTCACCTTCCTGCTGTAGATGCTCTGTTGTGTGATTTGGAGGGAACTATAATCTCCTCCCAACATTTCTGTTTCCCTTCTCAGTGTCCCTAGTGTCTTGTATTTATCGCAAGAAGCTCCACGTGGGGAAGGGTTTGAGCGGGTGGGCTTTCGGTCACAGTTCCATAAGGGGGTCACCTTGGCAGATGGGGACAAAGGAATGAGTGTTTGGGGCAGAAGGCAGAGTTAGAGCTGAGAAAGGGGCAGCAGAAGGTGATTTTGGGAGTCTCGCCTCTGTCCTCTCTTCCCACACATCTTAAATTCTGCCCCTCCTTCCCATCTTCCAATTAGGCTAAGAAGCTCAGAAGGGTAACAAAGCGTCCTTCCTGGACCTCAAAATAAGCCGAAGGCCTTCACGTGGATTGATAACTGGATTCCCTCCGTCTTAACTGGGAGCTTGCTTTCCACCACAGGGGGGCAGTGGTTTAGCCAATCAGTACAGGCATGCAAATGAGAGACTCCCGAGTAGCCATTTCCCTGGCCATTCATTGGCCAGACTTACACCCTCAGCTCTATGATTGGTCCATCACAAGACTGAGCTTGGGAGTTCAGGCTGTTATTTTCTTGAATAACCGGACCACTGGACAGGGGAGGGAACACGAGAGTAGATAATTAGAACAAACACACTCTCTCTTTCAGTTTACTTTGGAATGCATTATATTACTATTTTACATCCTGTTTGACTTCAAATAATGCAACCATTAGTTGACTTCTGTTAGATGGTGTGGGGCATTGGGAGAAGGTTGGGAAGGGCAGACAGGGACAAACATGGGATGGATATGGTAGCTGCCACCGCCACCCCTACCCAGTAACACCTACCCACATTATATCCTGTCTCCCTTCTGATTGGTGTCAGACCCCTCTCTGTGGCCTCCTCCCTCAGATGTGTTCACTGAGACCGCTCCACCATTTAGCACTAGGGCCTCGGGTGCGCCCTGAGTGGGGCTCTGTGTGTACAGACCAGACATGAAGATGGATTGCTCCCCACAATAAATATCGACTGATTCATAAATCTGGTTGCCAGATTCAATCAAAGTCGCTGCCTGCATAATCCAGGAGCGTAAGATGCCAGCTAATTCTGTGCGGGGCCTGCTGATTCCCAGCGGAAGATGTTGTATGAACGTCAATGTCTCTCAGCTCCGTGCAACCTGGAGGCTGTGTGCGGGGGTTGGGGAGAGCACATTTTCCCAGCCGAGGGGGCAGGTGGTGAAGACAGAGTGAGCCAGGGGGCAGAAGGTTCCACAGGGCAGGGCTACCACCGCTTCTCTCTCACCATCCCCTAGGCACCTCCTCTTGAGCCTGTCTCGACAGTAACCGCTATCAGGCTGAACCTAGGGAATGCTGAACATCTGGACGAAAAGCACAACCAGCCAGCCCATCACTCAGATATTTCTAAATACCCAGAGCTTTGCACTGAAAACAAAAAACAAAAAACACCCCTCCTTGACGATGATGATTTTTCACTTTTCATCCAGATGCTGGATGTCAGGTAAATACAGCCTTGGGGGCCCTTAATTGCTCTTTCCTCGAACCCCTCTTGTTGATGTGGGGCCCCACAGCCCTGTGAGGGATTTAATAGGAGGGAGAAGCCAGTTGCTCTTGCTGGCACATTCTTTTTCAGGTGCTTTGAGGCGGTTTCTTCTTGTACTGGGGTTGGCTGTGTGGCTGGTGCGGCTGGGGTTGTTGGAGGGGGAGATAGAGGGACACGCCCCATCTGCCCTCCATCACCCCTCCAGCACTTGGACCCAGCCTTCACTCACCTTCGCCCTCTCTCATTCTCTCGTGAGGCATCCTTTCATTTTCTTGCTTTGTGCAGCCTTTCTGCTCTTGTTCTCTTCTGGGCTCAGAGTCAGTAATCCAAACTGCTCTCTCCTCCCCAACCTATTACAGGAGTGACTCCAAGAAACCAGCCCTGCCCTGCCCAACCCTGGAGGAGGCTGGGTTCCCTGTGCTCCTGATGGAGGAGAGGCAGGGCCAGGAGGGTACAGGAGCTGGGCGTGGTCAGGCCAGGGGCTTGAGTGGGAGTTGGGGAGCTGCAGTAGGTACAGCTGCTAAGAACATGGGCTAGGCTGCCAGACCCTCTGGGCTCTCATCCCAGCTCGGCTACCAGCTCTGTGGCCTCAGGAGGTCCCCCGAGACTCAGTGTTCTCATCTGGAAGACAGGGGTAGTAATAGTGCCTGCCTCACAGGATCGTTGTGGGGTGAAGTCAGTCAGTGTGTGAATGAGCCGGAGCAGTGACTGGAACAGGACACACAGTCCGGCATTGGTGGGGACTTCTGCCCTGGGCTGGGTCCTTGCCACCCTATTCTACCAAGTGTGTGGAGCATCCAGAGGGCGCAGGCCCCTGGCTGGTACACGAGGGTGTAAAATTCAGTCAGAAATAGTCTCCATCATGCTCCTGTGTGATGTCCATAACGACTGCAGGCGAGGGGCAGAGGGCAGGCCTGGGTCGAATGTTCCAACCATTTGGAGAGTCAGGGAAGGTCTTATGGAGAGAGGGAGGATGGGCTCTGCTGGGTCCCTGGAGGATGAGTCGTTATGATCGGTGTGGGAGGACACTTGGCGGGAGGGCACTAACGTGAGCCAAGGTGCAGAGACAGGAAAGCACAGGGTCTGGAGAACAGAGGATGAGAGAGGGAGCTCAGCTGGAAAGGGAAGGTGGTGCTGAATTGTGGAGGCCCTAGACTGCTCTGTGAATGACTGTGCCTGATCCCATAGGCCGCGAGAGCCATCGAAGGCTGTGCAGCAGGGAGGGAATCAGAGCCGCATGGTGATTTGGGCGGCAGGAGAGAAGGGGGCGAGACTGCCTTGGGGGTGGGGTGCCCCGGCCCTGAGCGAGGGGCTGTGGAACGGAGTGGATAGTGACCCCACGTAAAGCGAAGAGCGGGTTCCCGAGAGCTGGCACACTCCGGCCAGGAGAAGTAGAGTGTGAGCAGCAGGGTGGGACACACCACGACTTTTGTGGTGGTTACTCAGTTTCCCTCCGGGTAGGGGGCACAGCGGCCTCCCTCAGGAGGTAGGTCGTGGGATTTGGAACAGAACCCTCCTAAATCCAGAGAACGTTAGAGCTGGAGACACCCAGAGAGACCATGTGGTGCAGCCCTTGGATGAGGTCTCCAGAGGGTGGAGGGTAAGGGGCGGAGCAGGAGGGGCCCCCTGCTCCTCCCACCCCTGCCTGGCCACTTCAGTCCCATTCAAAGCTAGCCAGGTCCTCAGAGGTGGCCGGCTGGTCTGCCCGCCAGACACCAGTGAGGCACGCGGGAGGGCAAGGTCAGAGCAGTGCTGGCCCCCCTCCAAAGAGCCCGCGCTGCAGCAGGAGGGGGACGGGTGCTTCCAAGTCCACGCGTGTGATCCATGCAGCAAGAACTCCAGCAGCATGAGGTGCCGCCGTGTTCCAGCAACTGCGAGATATTCTCGGCAACTTGTGCTCTCCCGCTCACCCCCTCTGCCTTCCCATCAGTCTCTGGCTGCCTGTTGACTCTGCATATCTTTTTCTAAATTTTCCCCTCTCCTTTCCCTCCCTCCCACTCACACCCTCCGTGGCTTCTAGCGACCCTCCTGATGGAACAGCTGCTTGTGCTGCAGTGGGGACAAATGGGCGGTCCTAATGGTCATGATCCTTGGGACCACGCAGCGAAAATGTCCTGCCTGGGTTGGCCTGGCTCCCGCCGCCCTCACTCCCACACTTGCTCGCAGCTGGGTGGGTTTACAGGTGCATGGTTGTGATATCCTCCCGTTGCTTCTGAACATGCACCCAGACTGTGGCCCAGGTGGTGCTGGCTCCCACCTTCAGAAGGCGAAAGACCCGGGGAGGGTGCACATGTGTGCCAGGCAGGACGAGATGCTCTGGGGATAAAGCAAGCTGGACGAAATCCATGCTCTCCCAGAGCATGTGTGGGATGGACAAACGCATCCGTGCATTAGGACAAAATATATTGTACTAGATGGCCAGAGGTATTAAGGAGAAAAGACGAGGAAGGGGGTTAGGCCGTAGTGGGGCTGACTTGCAATTCTAACTGGTGTTGCTGGGGGAGGGGGCTCTCTGAGAGGATGATATGTGAGTCAAGACGGGAAGAAAGTGAACCAGCCATGTGATGTCTAGAGGAAGTGCAGGCTGAGGGAACCGCAGTTGCAAAGGCCCAGAGGCAGAACTGAGCCTGCAGTGTGTGAAGAATGGGGAGGTGGCCCATGAGACTGGGGGAGGGGCGAGGAGCCGGGACTAAAGTGGGAAGTGAGGTCATTGAGGTCATAGGGCCTGGGTCATACAGGTCCCTGGCAGCCCGCACAGGACTGTGGGCTTTTCCTCTGGCTGAGCTCTGATCCCTGGGGGAATCCTCCTCAGACCCAAGCCCTGCAGGAGAGGAGCTTCCATGTTCTCTGGCAAGAGCCTCATCCTCTGCCCCTTCTTCCTCCACCCATCCAGAACTTTCTGGAATGGGGGCGGGTCCTTCCGTGCTCCTGGTGCAGTACTTGCATTTCCATCTAGTCTCCATGCCTGTTCTGGGGGCGTCCAGGTGCCTTGGCCTTGGCACGGCTGGGCCATGCACACAGGCAGGGTGAGGCTCTGCGGGGAGAGAAGAAAGGCCAGATCCCAGGCAAGCGTCTGATCTGCGGGTGCTGTGGGCTGGGGTCCACCTTGGCCGGAAGCAAGGTCAGCTGTCTGCTGGCTTGCTCGGACCTAGCACTTGTGACCGACAGTGTTGTTTTTCCGTGGATGAGATGACCCCCACCCCCAGCCCTACTCTGACCCTCTCCACCTGGCTTCCCAGCTTGTGGGGTTTTCAAAACTAGTATTGGGGAGAGCGTGGGCTCTGAGGCCGGACAGCTTGCAGTTCTAGGTCTCCCACATGCCTGCTGTGTGATCTTGAACAAGTGGCTCAGTTTCTCTGTGCCTCAGTTTCTTCATCTGTAGAGTTGGCAGAGTGGAATGGTGCCTCTGTGGGAGGCCTGGATATGACAATCGTGCCTGGCACAGAGCAAGTCCTCACTGAATCTTGGCTTCTGTTGTGGCAGCAGCCAAAACAAAGGTAGATCCTGGGATCCTGGCCTCACTTGGTGGGGGGGTTGGGGGGATAGAGGCACCAGAGCCACTATTGCTCAGTGCCCAAGGTCCTACTTGGTGTGCCAGAGGGCTCTGGAGGTGGCTGTGGTTCTCGCACTGTGGGTCACCCCAGGACTGTCCTCATATTCGTGTCGCTCTCTGTGCAGTTTCTGCCTTCTCTCAGGTGCCACTTGCTGGTCCTATTACCTCCTGCTTTTCTCTTTAAGTGCATGGTTTGTGCATGTTATAAAAAATGACCCTCTGCAGGAGAGGGAGGAAAGAGAAAGCCACACAAGGGACCTCAGGAAATGTGGGTTCTCACCCTACCTGTGCTGTGTGGCCTTGGACGGGTCACCTCTCCTCCCTGGGTCCTGAGCAATCATTTCTGTGAAAGCTCCAGCTTGGCCCAGAGGATCAGGGGGTCCCTCTGGCTGGGGAAAAAAAAAAAAAATCTATTCTGAGGATCAAAAAATGAATCAAACCCAGGTTCTAGTGCCAAAGTTGAAAGCCTCTCATCTGTGAAAAGAGGGTTTAAATTACCCTGTGTTTAAAAAAGAAGAGAGAGGGAAAAAAAATTAATGGGGTTTAGAATGGAAAGTCTGAGTGCAACCTGCTCTGTGGGCAAAGGGGGTTGGGGGGGGAGGGTTATTATCTTTAGCATCTGAGCTTTTGGAATCTGTTATCTCTGATTTAAAAAGTGTTGCAGGTATGGGGAGGGGGTGGGAGAGTTCCAGATTAGGGGTTAGACGGGAAGCAGGTAGGCCTCAGAGTGGGAAACAGGGGAAGATGCAGGTCGGGGACAGCTGGAGGAATCGGGCCAAATATGGCTGGTCTGAGGGTGGGGGGTGGCTCAGAGGCTGGACTGGTGAGAAATTTTCTCAGTCTAGAGAAGGAGTAAGGTTTGCTGAGGAAAAGCCTGGCAAATGGTTTTTGCCAGTGAGGCAGCCTCTGCTCAGAATTTGCATCTGCTTCCCCCTATAGAATTTGCTTGAACATCAGTGCCAGCCACTGGGGTCAAAGTGAGGACTGGCACAAAGGATGTTGTGCCCGGTGCAATTTGGGGCCAGGCAGGACCGGACCAGGCTGTGTCGGGGAGAGCCGGGGCAGGCCAGGAGTGAATCTTTGGCCGTGGCCATGGTGTCAGAGGTGGGGTTGTATGGGGCCATCTCAAGTGATTGGGGGACAAGGGTTGTTAACCAGCTGGAGGACTGGAGGAATCAGGTCACTGGGTGTGGACCACGAAGGACAAAGTTTTGTCGGCAGGGTGTTCCAGGTCAAGGGATGGCATGACTCAAGGCTTGGAGGCGGACAAGTGTAGGTCTGTTGGAGGAACAGGAGGTGGCCCGATGTCAGCTATAGTTTCTAGACCCATTGCTCATTCTAGAGACCCAGGACCCTCTGACAGTCCAGTCTTATGTCTAGGGATCTCTGGCTCTTATTGGCACAGCTGATTGGATTATGGTATGCTGAGCCAACCAGAGAGCCCTGCTCCTGGGAATTGGGAATTTGGACTCAGAACTAGTCAGATGGATGGTGGGGAGGTGAGCGGGCAGGAAGCCCATCATGGTGGCAGAGATTGGGGGCAGACCAGGTAAAGCCGCCTGCCAGCCCAGGGCTATGGGGCCCTGAGTAAGCAGAAAAAGCCGGTGTGTAATGAAGAGCAGGAGAGGATAGTAGAGAGAGGACGGAGGCTGATATGACCCTGGAGACCCTATCCAAGGTGTTCTGTTCTGCTTCCATGAAACTCCCTTGAGTTAGTTAGTACCAGCGGGTTTATGTTCCTGGCACCAGCAAGCCCTGGGCTGGGCCCTCTGGCTTGCTACAGGATGGCGCATGTGTGCCGGGGAGGGGGCAGGTGTTAGAGAGGAGTCCGAGGCGTGGGGGCCAGGTTGGGCAGGGTTTGGAATGGTGGGTTTCCAAATCCCATGTAACTCTGTGGGTTGTATGCAGACGGAGGGTCGCTGAAGTTTTTGAGTGCCTCGGAAGCCCAGATGTAGTGGAAGGGAAGGGAAGGGGGCAGATGGAGCCTGAAGTGAAGGTTCTGAGGGTTCCCAGACAGAGGGCCTCAAAGGCAGGAGGCAGCTCAGAGGGTTGCTGGATGCTCCTTGCAAGGGCCCGGGCCCAGGTCCCCAGTGGATGTAGGAGGCACCTTCTGTCAGATTCCCTAGCATACTCCCTGTCCCCAGGACCGGCAGTCTTGAGGAACCTATCCCGGAACCCACACACCCAGGAACCCCAGCCATCCACAGATTCATGCCTGCCCGGCCCAGCCCACAAAAACAGGGGCCCTCCAGCTCCCAGCACAGTGGTATTAAAAGAGCCCGGCGTTTGGATTCTGACAGATCTGGGTTCCTATTCTGGCTCATACTTAAGACCTGTGTAACTTTGAGCAAATCCCTTATCCTCTTTGAGCTGCAGGGACCTCATCTGTAAATCGCGATCGATAATTCTGCCACCTAGAGTTGTTCTGAAGAAATGATTCCTAGAGATGCCGTCCGTACCTGGAATCCGGAGGCTACTACCTCTTCACCTAACTCTTCCTTCTGTCCACCGTGAGCGTCCAGTGTATAGAGTTTGTTCTCTGCTCGGTCTGGGGAGACCAGTCTGCAGTCTGTGATAAGCTGGCAGTCCCCGGGGGCTAGACCCAGCTGCCAGCTACTTCTTATCTCTCTGTCCAGTGGCCTCTCCCACCGGTGTCTGGGTACCCTGTCCCCCCTGCTCCCTGCCCTGTCCCCACCCCAGACTTGGCTGAGGTCTCCTGCCTCCCTGAAGCTGGGTCCCTCTGAGGCTGTGAGTGGCCCCAAATTGGAATCCCACCCTATAACCTGACATTAGTCTTGCTGTCTCTGATACCCTGTCCTTTCCTCTTCCGCCCCTCAACCCTCTCTCCTCAATGATAACCACTGTTCAGAGCATGACAGGTGTTCCTCCAGACCTTTTTCTTTACATAGCTTAAAATCCTTCTCTTAACATAAAATCCAAACTCCATACTGTAGATGACAAAACCTTTTCTGAGCCGGCCTCTGCTTTCCTCTCTGACCTCACCCTCTGCTCTCCTCCTCCTCTCCCTCCATCATGCACATACCAGGCTTCTACCTGGTTTCTAAACACTAAATAAACTCCTTCCCACCACAGGGCCTTTGCACAGGCTGTTCTGTCTGCCAGGAACAATCTTGGCCTTATGGTCACATAACCAGCTCCTCATACTTAAGCTTCCACAAAATGCTACCTTCTTGGAGAAGTCTTCTCTAGCGACACTCCTTATTTATTTTTTTTCCACAACGTGTATTATTGTTTAAAATTACAAACTGCTGATTTACTCCTCTGTGGGTCCATCTCTCCCTCTGGAATGATGTAAGTTCCACGAGGGTGGGGCCTTAATTTTTCTTTTTTTTTTTTTTGCTACCCTGTATTCCCTCGTAGCTAGATGAGAAAGAGCACACAATGGTCCGTGACTATTTGTTAAAGGAATGAGTCCTTCCACGCGCTGCGTGTGTGTGTGTGTGTGTGTGTGTGTGTGTGTGGTTTCTTTAACTAAAGTGGGAACACCCTGTAGGTTGTTTTTTTTTTTTTTTTTTTTTTTTTAACTTGCATCTTTCTCTCAGCCGTGGGGCAGGGCTGTCTTCTTCCTTCAGCATTCACTGTCCATTTATCTGCCTGTCACTGCTAGTCTGAGAGCTCCCAAGGCAGGGTTTGCCCAGGGAGGAGAGGGAGGCAGGGAGGTCTGCCTGTAGCATCTTCTGGATCTGGCTTTAGTCCTGCCTCAGGCTGGCTCCTTGGCCCCAGGCAAGTTCCCTGGAAGCTTCTTTTGTCTCAGCTGGGATCCCCACGGCTCCCACTTTGCTTTCCGGCCCCTGAGGTTGAGTGTCAGCCTGTGCTCCAGGCCCGGCCCAGCTGGCGCAAGGATATACCACCGGTAAACCAACCTAGGGTTTTAGCTGGATCTGCGGCACCAGGCTCTGGCTGTAAACCCAGAAGGTGGCCCTACCCCTTGGCCCCACGGCCCTGGCCTCCCACCTCTGTTCCCTGGGAAGCAGAAAGGCTGTCCCTGAGGAGGCCAGATAGCCCTGAGCAGCCAGCCTGGCCCGCTCTGCAGCATCTGCCCCTCTGCTGGGAAAGAAAAGAACAAAAACAAACCTTGCTGTCATCATGCAATTAAGTGGAAATCAAATAATCCCAAGAACAGAAAAGCCAATTAATAAAGGAGCAATGAAAACTAACAGAGCCATGGGGGCTGCGGGGAAATGTTGCACAAACACAGACCCGGACGCTGGAGCTTGTCTGGAGACGGCTGGGCTCTGGGCTGTGGCTGGGGTGGGTGTGCAGTCTGAAGGTGCCCTGCTGCGGGGGATCCCCTTGGGAACAGCACAGCCCAAGGGGACTGCCCAACTCGCTGAGGAGACGTGGTCTCTGTCCTGGAGGTTAAGGATTCGAGTTTATAAGTGGCTGTTATATGTCAGACCCGGTGCAAGGTATTTTTACACAACCTTAATTCCCCAAAGTTATGACGCTCAACTTGACCATCTCGTTTGGCATAAAACCCAAAGTGCTCCCTCCTGTGGCTGGCACATCCTACTCACTGAGGTCCCCATTGTCTCTCCAAAGTCCTCACCTACAGTTTGCTTTCTTCTACCATCCTGGTCTCTCTCACGCTCTTTAAGCACTGCAGGCACACTCGTGCCTCAGGGCCTTTGCACTTACTGTTTCTGCCTGCCTGGAACCTGCTTCCCCTGGACACTCACAGGCCTTGATCCACTCACTTCATTTTGCTCAAGTGTCACCTCACCCTAGAGGCTTTTCTTTACCGTTTTTCCTAAAATAGCACCCTACCCCACCCTTCAGTCCTCAATCCCTTTCCTTGCTAACTTTCCTGCATAACAGTTATCCCAACCACCTGACCTTTTGTATGTTGATTTGGTTCTTTCCCCTCTCCTTCCTACTAGTACAGAAGGTCGGAGGGAGGAGAGCCCTTGCTTTATCTCCAGTTTAGACCAGCCTAGAAAGGGTATTCTTCGCATAGGTGTTGCAGGAATGAGACCTGTGAGGCACAGGGAGGTGGAGTTACTTGCCTAGCTCCAGCCCAGCATTAAGTGGCAGACCTCACCTGCTAGCCTAGACCCTTTTGCCCTCATTATGCAGCGTTCCAGGCTTCTGGGGCTCCTGGCAGGATGTAGGCAGACAGCAGCCTCCCCAAGATGCTCGCATCCTAACCCCTGGAACGATGACCATGTTAGATGAACAGCAAAGGGCAAGTAAGGCTGCAGATGGAATCGTTCGTTTACTGGCTAAGCTTACGACAAGTCAGCACGGTGCCCCGTTATGCACGTGGGCCCAGAGTAATCACAAAGGCCTTTCGACATGGAAGGGGAGGGCAGAAGAGGCGGGGGGGGGGGGTGTGATGGCAAAGGCAGGAGTGAAATGACACAGTGGGAGGGTTCCGCTGGCCCTCCACGCGTAAGCCAGGGATCTCCGGGGGGCCTCTACTGCCTCCAAGAAGGAACCCAGACCTGTGACATGTTGGTTTCAACCCAGTGAGACCCGTTTCAGACCTCTGACCTCCAGCACTGTAGAATATTAAATCTGTATTGGTTAAGTCACCAAGTATGTGGTCATTCGTTACGGCAGTCACAGGAAACTAATACACATCATGTCTGGAAGCTGCCTGGTCTCAGAGCGGGAGCTTGAGCAGAGGGGGTGGCTGGGCCTGGGGACAGCTCAGCACGCAGAGTGGCGTCTGGGGCAAGGGGCTGGCCTGTGGGCTGGGCTGGAGGGGAGAGCTGGGGGGAGCAGGCAGGAGGAGGTCTCAAGCCTGTGCCCTTGGCTTGGTGGCTGCGGTGGGGGCTGGGGTGGAGAGATTTTTCCAGAGCACTGTGAAGCCATGCCCCGGACCCCAGTCCCTCGGTCACTGCAGGTACTCTGTCCTGATCCCTCCCTCTCCATGCTTGCCTTTGGCTCACAATTAAGCCCACACATATCCCGGTGGGTACCAAATGCAGTGGACCTCTGCCCCGGCCTGAGTGAGGGGATAGTGACAGAGGTCCAAATTCCTTACCTGGAATTCAGGGAGCCTACAGTCCCTGAATTCTGAGCTGTTTCTCGAAACCCATTTGGTGACAGGCTTGATTTGAATTGACATGAGACTATGAACACCGAGTTTACTTATTTTGCTTGATGTGAAGCATCACGAGTCTCACTGCAGACACGTTAATGTATCTGATGATGGGATGCACCCCCGGAGGCTTTATCAAATAAGCATTTTATGCACCGAATTACTTTTAAAACATCTGGTTCCCAGGGTTTTTGAAAACCATTTGGACCCATCACTTCCACGCTATGGGGTTGAAAGGAAGCAGTCTTCTTCGGGCTCCTGGGATGCTGTGGGCACTTGACAGATGCTCAGATGACCTCTGTAAGGAGGCAGTAGTGTTCTCATTCGACACGTCAGAAAACAGAGGCTCAGACAGGTTAAGTAACTTTCTCGGGGGCATCTAGCTGCTAAGAAGCAGAGCGGCACTCAAACACAAAATTCCTGGGCTTAGTCACTCTATAAGTCACTGAATTAGAATGTCCACCATCAGGGGACTCGTTCTTCTGAGAGTCAATCCAGGGTAAATTCTATCCCATGGGTCCTGTGCACCCACCCCCCACTTTGGTCCTGCTGGACCCGGGACTCAGAGAAAGGCTAGCTGGAGTTCTCGGTTCTTCCTTTCTGACCAGATAGAGATTGGGAACCCCTAACTTCCACATTCCTGGATGACCTGTGTGCAGAGAACTCTTGAATGCTCGGTCAACCATGACCCTCCTCCCCGCCCTGCCCCGGCCATTGGCAGTGGCAGGCTCTTGCTTCATCACAGCTGTAGCTGGGAGTGGGTTGGGGTTGGCGTTCAAGCCCTCTGTGCTATCTGAAGTCTGTGTGACTTCTAAGTTCATAGAGTCAGGGAACTGTGGGGTGCTTGGGGGTCAGAAAGGGCTGGCTGGAGGTGCCTTGGCACCACTGGACCACCTGGGGCCATGCGGGGGCATGTCTTTTGAAGCCAGGGTCCCCAGTGAGGCCCTCTGGCGTGATGGCAACAACGTGCGGTAGGAATGGAAGTCCTGCTGGCAGTGGGCAGTTCAAGGAGCCCAAGGAGCCCACACGTGGATCACCCCTGAAGAGTCGGGAAAGATGGGGTTGTCTTGTACCCAACAACACTCAGAGTGTCCCCAGCAGAGCTCAGGAGCCCAGCAGCCAGAGGTGGAATAGAGGCAGAAAGGACTAGGGAATAAACTGGATGCTCCAATCAGAGTCCACGAGGATCTCAGTTGATTGGAGCAAACACCAGAACTGAACAAGGTGAGGCTTAGCAGGGACAAAGGGGACATCCCGCTGTGGGTGTACCAAGAGCCAAGGCAGGGCCCAGCAGCAGGAAGGATGGTGACCTGGGGGCTTTAACAGATAGACAGCGGACAGCAGGCAGCAATGAGTCTTTTGGGGGAAGGTATAGCTATCCAGGCAGGAGATGTTCTCCTAGGCTCTGCTGATGCAAGAGCCAAGATAAGGGGCAAGAGCGTTCTTCTGGGGCCAAGTTCCTAGTGGAAGATTCAGGAAGGATATTGACAAAGCAGGATGTCCACATCCAGGGGTAGCTCTGGGGGGGGGGGGGTCTGGACCTGGCACTACACATCGGGGTTTAGAGTTAGGGATGAAAAACTTCCTGGGAGGCACTGGCCCCTGTCTGGTTTTAGATAGCAGTGACCAAGAATGCCTCAGGCTAAAGGCTGTAGGGCATGGGAAAGCAGGAGGGACAGGGCCAGAGACAAAGCACATTGTGAACTATTAGGAATACCAGGCTCAGGCATCTGTGGGGACGAAGATGCCCTCTGTGGGTGGATAGGCTGGCTCAGGGCAGGGCAATGGCCCTGGTGCCCTCGGGGTGTCCCTCTTGGCCTGAGGGCATCCCCAGGGCATGGCGTGAGCGCCTGAGCCAGGAAGAGAGGAACATAGTGGGGAGTGGGGTGAGGAGCCCGGGGAGTGCTCTGTCGGAGACAGACTGGCAGCCTCAGCTGGCTCCGAGGCCCTGGGAGGGAAGGAGGCAGGCAGGGGCCTAGAGGAGCGCACTCTCCCTTTTAATTACCCCCTCGGCCTAATTGGTCTCCCAGCCTCCCCTCCCTCTGAAAGGAAGAGGCCTTTGTTTGCCGCCTGCATGTTTACTAAGCAAATGGTTTTTAAAAGCTTTCGTAGACACAGAGAACCCATTTAGGAGGCTCAGCGGATAAAATTATTTATAGAGATGAATGGTTATCGTTCCTGTGCCTTTAGGAAATCAAGAGCCATATGCCCAGGCAGGCGGGGCCGGGGCGCCTCTGCTTGGCTCCCCGTTGGCCAGGCTGGCCCCGCGCCTCCCCTGTACTGCTGGACTGTCCCCTGGCCCCGGTCCTTTCCGTGTCCTCCTCATCTTGTCTGTTTCCTTTCGGAGTTCCCTGTAGCTTTCCACGCCTCTGCTCTCCTGGCCCACCTTTCCCACTCTTCCCCAATCCACTAGCCCCAGCTTCCCTTGGCTGGCTTCCTCAGCTCTCTGTTTGCTTTTGTCCAGGTGTCTCTGCCCCTCTCTGTGTTCTCGGCTTCCCTGCATCTCTGGCTAACCTTTCTCTGCTTCTATCTTTGTAAGACTGCAGCTCTGTCTCTATCTCTCTGTCTCTCTGCCTCCATCTTTGTCTCTCTCTCTCTCTCCTCCATCTCTTTGTCTCTCCTCCATCTCTGTCTCTATCTCCTCTATCTCTGTCTCTCCACCACCTCTGTCTCTCTCTCTATCTCCAATGTCTCTGTCTCTATCTCTCCTCCATCTCTGTTTCTATTGCTCCTCTATCTCTCTGTTTCCCCTCGATCTCTCTGTTCATTTGGTGCTGTCTCTCTGTCATTTCTCTCTCCCCCATGTCTTGGTCTCGGCCCCTCTTTCCTTTTCCCTCTATCCCTCTCTCTCCCGCTGTACCCCGGGCGCTTTGTCTGGCCCACCACACTGGACTGCAGGCAGTGGGGGGGTGAGTCCCTCTCTAAGAGGGTCTCCTAGGCCGTTGTGAAACCCTGTGAGTGGCTGGGGCAGGGGGAGGAGGCTCTGGAATGAGTTGGGCCTGCCTGCCTTTGCTGGGGTAAGTACATCCTGGCTGCATGTGTCTGAGGCCTTGAGTGGGGGCCCTCTGCTCCCCCCTGCAGAAATAAGGCCCACAGTAGAAAAGCTTGCCCCCTAGGGTCACCCAGCAGATGAGGAGGAGACTAGAGAGAGGCAAGACTGAGAGCCAGATCACTTCCCAAGCCCTCACTTGTCCTTAGGCTCAGACTCACTGGGACGGTGGTGGGGA
The DNA here is from genome assembly GCF_902655055.1 of Lutra lutra. Taxonomy (NCBI): domain Eukaryota; kingdom Metazoa; phylum Chordata; class Mammalia; order Carnivora; family Mustelidae; genus Lutra; species Lutra lutra. Next base: position 38,488,240 of record NC_062293.1, read on the forward strand.
GGGGGACAGGTAAAGTCTAAGGGGGCATGGGAGGCTCTCAGGGGTCAAGGATTCCAGGGGAGCTCTTGGGACCTGGGCAGAACTTTGTGAAATTTCTCTGAGATCTGGTCCCCCGAGGCCTACCCCAGATAGGCTCCTGTCTACCTGCTAAGCCTACCAAGTGCACCCCAGTCCTTCCCTGTAGTCTGATGGGGTGCCTCAGGGTTGGGAAACCCTACTGTGAGTCTGCTAGTCTGCCTTCAGGCAGCTGTGCCTGAGAAAGCATCATCTCTTCCCTGAACCACACCCAGCTGGGGACCTTGCATCTGGAGATAGAGAGGGGTCAAGCCTCCCGCTTTGGGAGGGCCTGGTCCCAGCGGGGAGATGTAGCCTCCATGCATGCAGCAGCCTTGTGGTATCCCAGAAAACAGTGGTCTTTGGAGAATGGGGACAGGCTGGGCTCCAGTGCTGATTAATGTGTCACTAGCTGTGTGCCCTGGACTGGTCACTTGGCCCTTGAAAGCCTGGTTTCTTCCTCTAGAAGATGATCTGGGGATACTACATCTCAGGGTTGATGGCAATATGACTTGGTGATTAAAGCCCCAACTTGGGGTGGGAAATCACCAAAAAACCCAGGTCCTAAGTCATATTTTCCCCTTCCTCTTAGCTGTGTGATATTAGACAAGTTACTTAACCTCTCTGAGCCACAGTTTCTTTCTCTATAAAATGGTGATAAAAATATTCTCTTTCACCATAGAGTCATCGTGAGCACAGTTCAATAAGATCTTGTATGCACAGTCTTGGCTTGGACAAGTTATTTAACCTCTTTGGGCCTCAGCTTCCTAATGTGTGCATTGGGGATAATAACAGCACTCACCTTCCATGGTGGTGAGGGGGATAAATGAAATAGCAGGTGGAAAGCCACTGGACCACTGCCAGGGACGGAGTAGGCATCAACCAGAGGCTCTCCTGTTGTAACTAGCACAATGCCTGGCCCGCAGGAGGAGGTGGTCCCATCCCTGCCCCTCCCCCCATGGTCCCGGCTTTCTTCGTCTTCCAACACCCTTCCTCTGGGATTTCCCCCTTTATCTCTGTCCTGTCTGCTATGACTGGAAAGAGGGGAAGCAGGGGGGCTGTGGTCTCCTGGGACGATCTCTGTCCACATTCCTATTCATCCATCCATCCATCTGTGAACTTGCAGCTGGAGCCTCCAAAAAGCTCTTTAATGAGCCCCTCTGGGGGCTTTCAGATCACCTGCTTCCCAGGAGGCCCATGTGCTGCTCCCAGAGGGCTGGTGCAGTCCCGAGGAGGTGGGGTGGGAATAGGGTAGAGCATCCTGAGCGGAAGCCCCTTGGTGCAGGACCTCTTGTCCCCCTTGCTCCCCAGCAGGGGTACCTGGCGTTCCAAAGCCAGCGTTGGGAGCAGTGTGCTACCTGCATGGCCCTTCGCTACACCGTGGTGGACACAGCAAACTGGGCTCAGGGCTCCTGGGATTTTGGTGGCTGGGCCTCTGTGGTCATCCTTATTGTTCTGCCTGATCTGCTCATTAGATGGTCCTGCCCGTCTTCCTCCCTGTGAAACTGAGGAGGGGAATTCAAATCCGGGTTACGGGGGCTCGCAATTCTGGTTTTCTGACTTTGTACTTGAACTTACATTTAGAGACACTTTGTATCTCCTTATCATCTGGACCTCAATTAGCCGGTTTATAGGATGGAATTAACAACTCTGACCCCACTTAGCCTTTTATGGGAGGGTAGATTAATAATTAATAACCACACTGATGCCTGCCAGCGTTTATTCTGAGTTCAGTGTGTGCTGGGCACTGTGCTAGGGCTTTCTGGCATGGTCCTATTTAGTGCTTGCGACCTTATGGGGCAGGGGCTATTATGGTCCCCGTCCTCCATATGGCAAAGCAGACAGGTGAAGCCCTTGGCCCAAGGTCACATAGCAAGCACCCTGTGGAGGAGCTGGGGCTCCAGCCTTGCTTTGTCTGATGTGCTTCTGGTACACCTACCACTGAACCACACGGGGGACTCTAAAGACCCAGGAACTTTGGTGGGGAAGGGTGCCAATTTCTAATCTGGGGAAGGAGACCGCACTGTAAGGACATCTTCCCAGGGGACGCTGTGGCATCGAGGCAGGCCAGCTGCCCTGGAGTTTGGAGAGCTTTGCCTCCCACAGGAGGATCTTTGGCCAGGCTTGCTTGGGCGGGGTGTGGTGGGAACATAAGGTCTCTCTGGTTCCTTAAGTCCCTACCTGATGCCGGGGCCACTGGAACATGAGTGACAGCAGGGCCAAGGTCTAGGGAAGTTGAGAGAGACCCAAAAGGGGAGCGCTCCTGTTTGGCTCTGCCCTCAGAGCACTTAGCACATAGAGGGGCCCAGCATAAAGATCCTGAGCTCGGGGCACCTGGGTGGCTCAGTGGGTTAAGCCGCTGCCTTCGGCTCAGGTCATGATCTCAGGGTCCTGGGATCGAGCCCCGCATTGGGCTCTCTGCTCAGCAGGGAGCCTGCTTCCTCCTCTCTCTCTACCTGCCTCTCTGCCTGCTTGTGATCTCTCTCTGTCAAATAAATAAATAAAATCTTTAAAAAAAAAAAAAAAAAAAGATCCTGAGCTCATGCCCTGTTTTCCAGAACCCTTTTCTTTGAAGCCCACGTTCTGGGCATCACTGAGAAGAGGGAGGTCCCTTTCTGCTCAGAATGTGGGGCTGGGGCCTCTCCTCAGGATGGAACCTTATGTCTTTCCATGTTTCTGTTAGCAACAACGTCGTGCAACAGCTGTTGGGAGAGATCACTGGAAGTCCCCCACCGCCTTGGCCATGCCCCATGAGCAGCACCGGGACCGGTCAGACAAGTGGGGGCGCACTGTGCTCCTGAGCCCCCCGCCTTCCCAGTTTCCAGATGAGAAACTGCCAGCCGTCTTGGGAGTATTCAAGGATAATTTATTTTGAAAAAGTACCATCATGACTCTCATACAGAAATAAAGTGAACACGTGTCAAGATTGTATTTAACTCATTAATTAGTGAGGGTCCCCGTGAGATGTTACAACCTGTTCAAAGGAGAATTCGAAGTACCTCTCATATATAGTCAAATAAGGTATGCTGGAATGAATTTACACATAGCTGCTAAAACTGGCAAGTCTAGTCAGTATCCACAGAACAACAATCAGTTGCATGTCTCGGAAAGCAATTTGCATTTCTATGGGCAAGAATTATTTACCTGATGATCACTTGGGATGTGAATGACAGCAGGGCAGGGGGCCAGGGAAGATCAGAAGGGCCTCATGGTTTCTGAGTTTGCAATGGGCAGCCTCCCTGCACTTGGCCGGCCCACTCCCCGTGGGTGGGCATCATCTGCAGGCGCTGTGGGGGGCGCACCTGGGCACAACCTGGAAGCAGGCGGAGCTTAGGGGCTCCTCTGAGACCTGCATTTTACCTGCTGGTGAGCAGTTTGGGGCCGGAGCACGCCACCAGGAAGAGCCGAACAGTGCCGGTGACCCCGCCCCTGGAGGTGCCCTCTGCATTATGGACAGAGCACATTTGAGGCGATGGGGCCAGCTGAGGGAGGGCCAGCTGTGGGAGGAGGTGGAGAGAGGAGGAGGAGCTCTGGTGGGGACAGAAGGCTGGGGAGGGAAAGTTTGCAGGGAGAGAGGGAGAAAAGCTGAGAGGTGGTTTGATGAGGAAACAGAAGCGTCAGCCTGGAAACCTGGGGCTGAGGTCCCGCCCATGGCCCTGGTGTTGGTGGGTGGAGCCTTTCTCTGGTTGAAGGGGTGACGTAAGATGGTAAGATCAGCAGGGCCACGGTAATTCTGACTTCTCTGTGGGTCTGGTGATACTTAGGAGCGTGCTGTTACCCAGACCTGCTGCCCCCTTCCACGCCTCTGTGCCTTTGTCCATGCTGTTTCCTTTGCTTGGAAGGCTGCTCTCTCTTGTCCACCTGCCTGAGTCCTATTCCCTGGCAGGGCCCGTCCTTGTCAGAAAGTCACCTTTCTTTAGCGTTCCAGACTCTCCCAGGCGTCATCAACTCCTCGTCCCTCGGCCATGCCGCGTTATTAGGGTGTAGGTAAAGAACAAGGGACTTGAGATCAGACACACTGGGGCTCAACTCTGGCTCTGCCACTTAGATTGTGCTACCTCAAACAAGGCTAGCCTCTCTGAGCTTCAGTGATCCTGTGTCTGAAAATGGGACCATTTCATTCCAGTAATGGCACCCACCTCTCAGTGTGGTGATATTTTGGGGGATCATGCTTGGAAATCCCCCAGCCCTGTCCCTGGCTAGAGCCATCGAGCTGCTAAGATACACCTGTAAGACGGAGCACGGCCCTCAGGTCACTGTGGTTGGTCATGACCATATGCCCCACCATGCTGGGCTGTGTCTTATCTACTTGTGTGCCCCCATGCTGGGTCCAGTGCTTGGACCTTAGCAGGCTCGCAGTGAATCCCAGTTGGGTACGGTGATTTTGGAAATAAACGGCAGAAGTGGAGCAACAGGGAAGGACTGAGAGGAGGAGAGGCCCAGCTGGGCAAGGTGTGGAGGTCTGAGCTGCCAAGAGGAGCTGCCAGGGACAGAGATAATTAGCTTGGGAGGGAGGGGTACGGGCCCAGCTAAGGCTGGCTGCCGGTAGGAGAGCTGGCATCTGGCTGGGGACTTATCTCCCAGGGCAGGAGCCCTCTGGATTTTCTCCAGGACACTGGAACAGCCCCCTGGACATGCCCAAGGATGGATGGAGATGAGGGTGTGGGTAAGAACCAATCCTTGGCTTTCTTGCAGGGAAAGAAAAGAAAACTTGGTGGCCATCCCGGGGGACTCCAGCTAGGAGATGATCTCACCATTCCCCCTGAGATGGGGACCAGGGCAGGAAGGAGCAAAGCACTTACTGGCTGCTTTCCTCATGCTGCCTCATAGGAACTGAAGCCCAGAGACAGGCAGTTACCTGCTTAAGGTCACGCAGCAAGTTGATCCATTCCACTTCATGATCGCATTTTACAACCACAGAATTGTGGGAGGTAGGGAGGACAGAGCAGGTTCTTTCCATTGGACAGATGAGAAAATGAGCTCTTGGAAGAGGCAGGCACAAGCCTGGGACCAAGAATGAGTGAGCAGCGGAGCAGTGAGCTCGAGCTCGGGACCCCGGTTTCCTGTCTGGAACAGGAGGCTGTCCCTGGGCCTTGGCAGGGCTTTGTTCCACTTATAATCAAGTTTTGGACCCCAGAGCTCGGTGATGGGACGGTGAGAGGCCGTCCTGTCAGGGCTCAGGCAGGGGCACCTCACCCCACTGGCAACTGGCTTGGCAGAGTCCCAGGCGCCCAGGCTGCCCTGGAAATGGAGGGGCCAGGGGCTGCTGGGTCTGTTGGCGGTATGGCGGCCCCACCCTGGGAATGGTGAGAAGATGGGGTTTGGGAAGCGGCATTGGGCGGTGCTCCAGCATCCTGCCGCTGCTCCTGGCAGTGTCCACTTGGATCCCAGCTGCTCTGGGCCCTGTCCTCCCGCCATATAGGGTCCATTCCAAGCCTGGATGCTGTCTAGAAAAGCCGCCTCTTCCCTACCCTTCACTACATCCTAGAGGGGCACCCATTCCCCCAATCCCATGGTTGGGGGGCAGGGAACTCAGGGGCCCTGAGCCTCCAGCCTGCCTCTGCCCCCATCACTCCCCATTCTAGCTGCCTGTCCACTCTGCCAGGCTATGCCAAGGCTCAAAGAGCAGGTGGGGGGGGGGTCAACTCCCCTTCCATGGGGATCCTGGGCCTCCCAAACAAAGGTGGGAGGATGGGGGGACAGGCAAACACAAACATGTACTAACGTCTGTGTGTGCCTGTAGACATCATTAATCCTCCCGAAGACCCTATGAAGTAACTGTCCTTGTTCCCATTGTACAGACAGGGAAACGGACGCAGCCAGACACCAATGCACCCGCACAAAGTCATAGCTCAGAGGTGGTGGGCTCATCTCTCATGGGAGAGGCCTTTGGAGCTGGGCCTGGCTGAACAGGTAAGGACGTCTTCGGGCAGAAGAAAGAGCCAGAAGGCTTTGGGGGTGCAGCAGTAAGGCTGGAATGTCCGTCTAGACAGTTTGGGCTGCATCCTGTAGGCTTTATCCGTTGGGGATGTGACTATTTGATTGAGGTCTGTCTCTCTTCCCAATTTGTAAGCTCGCTGAGGGTCAAGGGCTTGTCTTTATTTATTTCTCCTTCCCAGACTTGGCACACCATAGATGCTCAGTACATCTTTGTCCATTGAATGAGAAGGGCCTGTCTGAGTCCTGAGCCCAGGACCCCTTGCTCTGCCCCTCCCTTCACCGCTCTCCCACCCACCCTGAGATTTCCACCCCTGGGTCCTTCGTATGGGATTTTTCTGCTGGCTCTGAGACAGCCAGAGGGCCAGAGGATCCTTCCCTCTGGGCTGAGTCACACCACCCAGCCAGGCTCCTGGGCTCTGGTGGGGTGGGGGTGGGGGTGGGGGAGGGTGGGGATGGGACTGGGGTCCGGGGAGGCTCTCCTGCAGCTTTGGCCTCCCTTCTCTCCCTCCTGGGTCCACCCGTGCCTACCATCTGTGGGGGCCCTGGGCAACGGTGCAAAGGGAGGCCCACACACCACACGTCTAAATCCCTAAATGTCACTGAGACAGCCACCTGACAGGCAAACATACCTGCGTAATGACAAAATTGCAGAGAATGTATGAGGCTACGGCGGTAAACTACCGAACAATTTGATGATGCCTGTGCACGTCCCGGAGTCCTGTTGGTGGGCTGCTGTCTGGATGAGTAATAAAATAAAAACACGTGAGGAAGCCGGACGCCAACGAGTAGGAGACACAGGATTCTGTTCACGTGAGGCTCAAGAACAGGCAGGCTGCGTCTGTGGTTACAGAAATGAGAACATCTGTGGCTTCTGGGAGGTGGGTTTCAGGGAGAAGGAATATGGCGGAACTGTCTGGGGTTGTCTTCTATCTAGAGGGGGGTGTTGGGAGAATGGGGGTATACAACGAGCCAGACTCATCCAACTGGGTACTTTAAATGAGGCCGTCACACCATACATCAATTACACCTCAAACACAGCAACAGAAAACCCCATAACATCAGAATCACGAGAAATTTAGAACTCAGGATTAAAAATCACACAAAAATAGCTGTGCGCAATGCTTAAACTGTCACATATTTACTCCACAAAATTTATTTCTCTTGCCATCATGTCATCAAAATCACCAATTTTGTTGTTATAATTAGGATTTTTGTATAATTCGTGTTCTATTTATAGGAATGATCTAAGGCAACCTTGCCTGGTAGAAATAACATGAGCCGAAGATGGGAGTCACATTTGTAATTTTCTAGCAGCCACATTTTAAAACGTGAAAATAAACTGATGAAATTCATTTTAATAATATATGTTATTTAATCCAAGGTATCCAGAATGTTTATTACAACAAGTAGTTGATATAAAAAATTACTGACAGGGGCACCTGGGTGGCTCAGCGGGTTAAAGCCTCTGCCTTCAGCTCAGGTCATGATCCCAGAACCCTGGACATGAACCCCAAATCAGGCTCTCTGCTCTGCAGGGAGTCTGCTTCCTCCTCTCTGTCTGCCTGCCTCCCCGCCTACGTATCAAATAAATAAATAAAATCTTTAAAAAAAAATTACATTATTTTGTGCTCTTTTTTCTTACTAGATCTCTCTTTGGAATTTTGTGTGTATTTTATACTTAGAGTATATCTGAGTTCGAACTGGTTACATTTTATGGGCACCTTGAGGGGCTCAGCAGGTTAGTGGTCCACCTTCGGCTCAGATTGTGATCTCCCAGTCCTGGAATGAGCCATGCATCAGGCTTCCTGCTCAGCAGGGAGTCTGGTTCTCTTTCCCCTAGTGCTTCTCTCCACCACTCATTCTCTCTCTCTCAAATAAATAATATCTTAAAAAAAATGGTCACATTTCAAGTGTTCAATTATTGTATAGAGAGTGGCTACTGTCTAGGACAGCTAAAGGATGAAAAAAAATCACATGCAATCTTATTCCAAGTGTACAAAATTTGAATATACTTTCATTTAAATACTTAAGTCCAACTGATAGAAAAAAATTCAAAAATTAAATTTTGTTCATGTTTTTTAAAAAGCACAAAAAATGATTGATTTAAATCAAAAGATGTAATTACCTATTGTGATTATATATTATAATTAATGAATATCAAAAATTTAAATCAAAATTGTTTACATAACAAGGAAATTTTATTTTAATTTTTTGGAAAAGATATTTATCATTCAATTTTTTTGGGAAGATTTTATTTATTTATTTGACAGACAGAGATCATAAGCAGGCAGAACAGCAGGCAGAGAGAGGGGGAAGCAGGCTCCCTGCTGAGCAGAGAGCCCAATGCAGGGCTCGATCCCAGGACCCTGAGACCATGACCTGGGCCGAAGGCAGAGGTTTTAACCCACTGAGCCACCCAGGCGCCCCCATTCAATATTTTTATAAAAAATTTTCATAAGAAAATGTCATTAACTGTTCCATTTTTTTGTTAATGTAATGAATCGGTATCGTATGAATCTCAACCTGCTATAGACCATATGATTAATTTGACTTGCTCCACGTAACAGAATGTTCCTTAGTTGCTGTGTCAACTGTAGCAAATACTACAGGTAATAACTTGGTAATTGTGAGTGCTTCCAGGAGCATTAATTGGAGCAGTCAGATAGCTAGAAAAGGACACTCGGCATTACTTGGAAGCGATATTTGTTTTTCAAGGATCTGTTGCATTCATGCTATCTAAAAGTGAGGATGTTCGAAGAGCTAATTAATTCTTCTTCTTGGTTACCTAAGGGTTTCCGCGGCTCCGTGCTTTCTCCACGCTCCCCATTCCATCAAGTGGAGCATGATGGCAGCGGGGCAGCAGGTCCCAGAAAGCTTCGCAGGTTTCTGACTGGTGTCGTTTCTTTTGGAAACCTGCAGCAAACGACGTGGATGGGGAGATGCATGTCCTTGGGGCCCTCACCGGGCAATCACGAGGGCGGGCGCTTAGGATCATGGGTCGTCTGATGCCTGCCCCGAGCGTATTTTTCCTGAGCGGCAAGCGGTGGGGGCCCTTGTGTTCTTTATGGGGCGAACTCATGTAGTGAGTTCCAGCAGCTGCTGCCTGGTGTTATAATAAAGCGGTAGCACAGTCACTCCCGTTTGCTCGGGGACTGTCTGGGGCCGCTTTTGAGTTGCATGGGAGTGACCACACTGCGTGGCTGCAGGCCTGAAATAGTTGCTACCTGGGGCTTTAAGATAATTTGTCGACCCGGGCGCCTGGGTGGCTCAGTGGGTTAATGCCTCTGCCTTCAGCTCAGGTCATGATCCTGGAGTCCTGGGATCGAGCCCCACATCGGGCTGTCTGCTCAGCAGGGAGCCTGCTTCCCTTCCTCTCTCTCTGCCTGCCTCTCTGCCTACTTGTGATCGTTCTCTCTGTCAAATAAATAAATAAACTCTTTAAATAAATAAACTCTTGAAAAAAAAAAAAAGATAATTTGTCGACCCAGGGCAGGTTCTTGTCTCGGTCTGAGTGGTTCTTCTCCTTGGGGCTCCTTGAGCTGAGACCTCCCATGCCGTCCAGATTCTGGACAGACTTCTGCTATGGTTGCAAGCCCCTTAAAGGAAGAGATCTAGGGGACCAGGGAGGTCCCCCCAAAGCACACCTTCCAAATTAAAGTCTTTGGGTCTGAGGTGTTTTCTGCAGTGAATTTGCTCTATTCATGGCACCTGGGATCATATTCTCTCCTTAGCGAGGCCAAAGCAAGCACAGGGTTGGGGGTGACCAAGAGAATGGTTTTTTCCTTCCCTCTTTCTGTCAGTCACTCCCCAGCCCTTACAAGAAGAGCCACGATGGAATTTCCCACAATTCTCCACTCTCCTCTGAAGGAGCAGAGCTGATACTAAGCTCTGTCTTCTGGCCCCAGTGTCCTGGACAAGGGATATTGGTGAGCTGGGCACCTTGCCTGCCTGGGGAAGCCTGATTCAGACCCAGAGCAGGGCCAATGTGGTCAGAGATGAGGGGTGAGTAAAAGGCAAAGTGTTGGGGTAGGGGCTGCTCACCCCTATTGCAGTACTGGGCACCCCTGTTGGAGTATTTTGTTCGATTTCACACCCATCTTCCCAGTAGATGCATCATTCTTGGTGAGCCCCGTTGGGCCTACATAGTACCCAGCACATGGCGGCTCCCCGGTCCGCACGTGTGGTCAGCCATCTTGGCAGGTGCTCAATGCCAGGCACAGGTACGGATTACAATGATGACTCCAAACGGTCTGTGCCCTCAAGAGGCTCACTGTCCAGTGGGGGACACAGAGAGACTAGCAACTTGGGTCCTCACTTTGAGGGTAGAAGCCTTAAGGAAGCACTCCCTCTGAGAGCTCCAAGTAGGGCACCATAATTCAGCTTGTGGGTTTGGAAAGGCTTGGGCAAAGGGTGACAGATTAGACCACTTGTTGAATGGATGCACGAACAAATGAGAGATGAGGGCCTAATGCTGGGTCTGTGAACTTTAAAAATGTGGGGAGGGATTGCTTCTGAAGTTTTAAAAAATTGAATCCATTTAAAGTGTTCCTGAGCTGAAAGTGGGACAGGAGGAGAGGCCTGAAGGGAGGGGCTGAACCGGGAGGGGCTAGCCGCCGGGAGCAGGAGGGCCAAGGCCAAGGGGATGGGCTTTTGGGCCTCCTGCCCAGACTCACGGGGCAATCCCCATAGAGCCGCCAGCCCAGGGAAGTTGTCACTGCTGGCATAGAGAGAGATGAGCTGTCCCAGTGGCTCGAGGACAAATCTCTTTTAATTCTGTTCTTTGGAGGAGGGGGTGGGGTCGGGCAGTGTCAGAGTGAGAGATTGGCTCTGTGAGTAATGGCCATGCCAGCTCCACTAACACCCCCCGGTGAGGGATGAGGGGAGAGAGGCCCCCTCCCCTCATGTTTCCTGGGGGCTTGCCACCAGGGGACAGGAGGGGTCTGCTGTCCACCTGGCCCTGACCTGGGCATGCAGAAGCCAACATCTCAGAGAGCTGAAGCTGGGAAGGTCCTTAGGAACCATCTTCCAAGGGCTTCTGAAGGGGCCTCTGCAGGGGTTTTAAGGAGGAGTCCATGGGAGGGTCCTTAGGGGTCCACCACCCCCACTGAGTAGCTGGTGAAATTTTGTATGCATGGGAATTTGTTTGAGAAAAGTGGTGGGGGTATGTTCATGGTTTTCCTTGGCTTCTCTAAAGGATTGGTACTTCTCACCCCAAGTTAAGATTCTGCCCTCTTGCTTAGCAGATGGGGAAAGAGAGGGGCCTGTCCTATGTCCCATGGCAGGTGTGTGGATGCTGGGGGCTGGGCTGCTTGTGTTCATCTTCATCTCCCCATGATCTCTGCTAAAGGGAGGTACTGAATGAGAGCACCCCAGTCTCCTAGTCCTCCCTGCATGGCCTTTCTCCTTGCACACCACGTGGCGGAAGGGCTGGGGGCCGTGAGAGGCAGGGGTGAGACCGGGAGATTCCGGCAAATCCTGTTATGTGTGGTGTGTGCACAAGCTTCCCTGCCTGTTTCCCCAGAGGTTACTAGGGGTGTCGAGGGGGCTTTGGTGCTCCAGGAGGCAGACTGAAAGCACCTGTAAAGACCCCTCACCTTGGGCAGCCCATCTCTGTACTCTCCCAAAAGACACGTGTGTGGAAGGGGGAGGGGACAAAGGGCAGCCTCATGGAGGTGTGAGGCAACCACAGGCTGTAGTGAAGGCCAGGCAGGAGGGTGTCGTAGTGGTCCTGGTTAGAAGTAGGAGGTGGGAGGACTGAGAGAAAGAGCAAAGAAGTGGTCTCTGTCCCTCGTGGTGACAAACAGGGGAGGGGTGGACTTCCTGTTGGTGCAAGGAAGTTCGAAAACGTGGAAAGCGGATTGCTTCTGAGGGTTCAGACTATATCTAGCCCTAGTCCCTGCTTTGGCTTCGTGTCACTCTAGGCAAGACTGGTCTATGGGTTGGTCTCCGTTTTCTCGTCTGTTAAATGGGAAATAATCACAGTAGCAACGCTTCTTAGCAAACAAGGCCAGAAGGCAGGAGGGCGGGCATGAAACACTTGGATGCCTCCGTAGAATGGATGTGGGATTGTTGACAAGCCTTCCAGAAAGGTTGCGTAGGAAGAAGCGATAGGGGTGGGGAGGGGAGGAAGGGGCAGGGAGAGCCAGAGAAGGAAGCATCAGACTCCATTCAAGGTGTATACTTGCCTTCCCCAAAGCACAGCTACTTGACAAGAGCATCTGACAGAGCCTGACAGGAGACGGCCTTTGACCTGGGAGGGAAATGGTGAACCATGATTTTCCACATGTTCTAGCCCAGCCCTCGACTGCCGTGGAATACAGATAACTCACTACAGGAGTAGACGGGAGGGACAGAGTCCGGAAATAATATGGCTACAGGAAGCAGAAGCGGGATAAGAGTTATTCAACTGCTTAAAGCCAAATTGCTCATAAGATCCATACTCAGAGCAGTGGGAAATAAAGAAAGAAAGCTGGGAGGATCTGGGCAGGCTCCCTGGAGGAGGTGACTCACGTGCTGGCTCTGGGTAGGATCCCGAGAGGGACCCAGGGAGAGGAACAGCCCAGTGCGGGGGTCCACACAGGCAAGGTCGAGGCTTCAGGAACAAGGGAAGACCAGCCGTTTTTTCCTCCTGGATCCATCTCAGAGGCGAGAAAGGTCATGACGTGGGCTCGTGGTCCTGCCGACTTCCTAACTTTGGCTTCTTGAGGGTGTGTGTGACTCCCCTGAGGGCCCCACCCCGCGGGCTCCCACGACTGGGAAACGCATCCCAGTGCTTTCTGTGGGCCTCCCAGCCCCTGCGGGGGGCACGCCGAGCTGGGCTCTGCTCCAGGCTGTTCTCTGAGAAGCTTGCCTGTTTACCACTTCGCTGCAGAGCAGATGGATGACGCAGAGGCCCCATTTTTCTCCCCGAGCAGCGGGGAGAATGAATCTCGCCAAGTATTGCCGACACCGTCCTACCAGGTTCCCCATCCATCTCGGACGGGGCGGCTGGCAGAGCGCCGGCCTATCCCTCAGCCCTGCTCTGGGGCCCAGCGGAGAGGGTAAGACCAGACAAACATTCCTCCCTGTGGCTCCTTTTCTCCCTGCGCTGGGCGTCTGGCCTGGACGGCGCTTGGAAGCAGACGCGGCTCCAAGACAGAGAGAAGAGGAGGCTGTGGTCGGGGGCGGGGTGGGGGGGGGAGATGGACGGTTGTGCATTCAGGCCCGAAGGCCTTACACAGTCTTAAACCTTGTGATACAAGGCCGTCATTTTACCGAAACCCCAAAGGCAAGACTTCTCAGGGATGAGGCTGCTGGGAAGATGGGACGGTGGTCCAGAGACCCAGACCTGAATCCTGGCTCCTCCCATGACATTCTAGGACTTGGGGCAAATCATTCTACTGTTCTGGGTCTTGTTTTCTTCCAGAACTGGAATGGGTTCCTCCCAGTGTTAGTGAGTGATGACGAACTGGGGATTGAAAGATATGGTATGGATCCCCCCCCGCATTTATTGATCACTTACTGTGTGCTTTAGACTGTATGGAAAAGAGGGCTGATCTTCACAAGAACCTTGTGTCAAGGACAACTTCAGCCCCGTTTTACACATGGGATAACTGAGATGCCGAATCGAAGTGACGTTCGAGAAAGAAAAGGCAGACCCAAGACTCCAGCCCAACCCTGTCATTTCCATAGTCTTTTCTTCTCACTAGATGATGTGCCCATTCCAGGCTGCAGGGACTCTTGGGAGCCTGGCACGTGGGAATCTCATGGAGAAATAAATAACTGAAAGGAGAGATTTGAGTCTTGAGAGAGCCCTTGGGGAAAGCATTCCCATTCTGGGACTCAGGTAATGCCTCAAGTAGCTCTCTCTCTCAGTGAGCCCCAGGCCCCTGCTGCCATCTCTCCAAGACCTGACCTTCTGGGGCCACTCTGTCAGTCCCCACTGGTGCACACTGGCCCCAGGAGATTGCCCACACTCCTAGTTTGGCCCTGCCTGTCCCCCAGTTTGCTTGCCGAGCTCTGGGAGAGAAGCCTTGTGTGTCTCCCAGTCCCCAGGCCCTGCTCTTATTTCTCTGTCTCTCTGGAGTCTGGGTTTCCTTCCAGAGGGAGTTCTCCTTACAAGGTTTCTAGAAGAAAGTTTTGACCTTCCTAAGGCCTTTTCTATGTGGCCATTGGACTTGTTTGACCTCCCTCCCTACCCCTTGGGAAACCCTCTAGGCAAAAGGGTAGAGCCTGTATTTACAGGAGAGCGAGGTGGCACGGGCAGGGGGTGAGCCTGAGTACACGAGGGTAGGGGTTCCTCCAGGCTAGGCTGTCTTTGAGCGCAGCTCCGGCCAGGCCTGCTTAGGGACCCAGGGTGGGGGGAGGTAGGCACCGTCCACTGTGTCCCTGGGGCCAGCTGGGGCTGTCTCCCCACCTGCCTGTCCCATGGGTGAGAAGCGAGCTTGCTGCACATTTGTTCCCTTCCAGCAGAGGGACCTGGAGGGCAGAGTAGCCCAAATAGAATCACACACCCTATCCCTGTGCAGTCTCATGGGGGGACAGAGCTTCAGGCCTCGGAAGGGGAGAGGGATGGGGAATGGCGAGGGGAGCCCTGGCGGCAGGCCAGCCAGACTGTGAGTACAGCCCGGAGAAAGCCAGCGTGAGAGAAGTTCCCTGCTGTCAGGCTAGCTAGGCCTTATCTCCAACCCGCAGATACCTATCTCTGCCTGCCTGCATGCTTATGGCCCACGGTGGTCCTCTGCGCCCAATGCCAGGCTGAGTAGTGGGAGTGGGGTCGGTGTGGTCCGGCAGGCTGCTCCCTGGCCCGCCTTAACCAAGGCCCTGCTTCTCTGAGCCCAGTGTCCCTGGTCTCGACTCTAGGGGCCCGCTCTCTCCAAGCATTCCTATCCCTTACGATGTCACCTGGACCAAGATCAAGGCACTCCCGCTTTCTCCTCCCAGCACACACAAAAGATTCAGTTTAGACCTCTTAGTTTTAGAATAGCGCCAATGAATATCAGTGAAGATTCTGTCCCGAAGACGATTTTAAATGTAGGAATTATGACACCAGCCCGGATTCAGATCTCTTTTGGGTTGTCAGACCAGTTGATTGAACCCCTCCTGCCCCCAGATTAGCAAAACATCAGTATCTTTCTTTTAGGGACACCAAGCCTCTCCTCCAAATTGTTGAAGTACCCTAGAGAGGAGGCTCCATCCAAGAGGGAAGTCCCACATCTAAACACCAAGCTGGAAAAAAAAAGGGGGGGGGAGTATCATATGGAGAATCAGATCATGTGTGTCATATCACTTTAGAAAATTCATGTTCCCTGGAAAATGATAAAATAATAGCTAGCATTTACTGAGGTGTGAGCTGCGGGCTGGACATTTTCTGTTCTTCACATGTAATAACTCATTTCATCTTCTCAAGAACACTGCAAGGTGAGCACTATCTTATCCCCATTTCATAGACAGGGAACTGAGCTCAGGAAGAAATCAATTTTCGCAGATTTCCATGGCAAAGTCAGGTTGGCCGGGGTGACCCCCAAGTCACTTGGGGTACCCTTCCTGTGCAGGTAGTCTCAGCGGGGCTCCCTCCATTCACAGGAAAGGTGTTAACCTCTCCAGATCTCTGTCCCCTTTTCCCACAGGGGTCTTCATGACTTCTGTGCAAAGAATGTTAGCCTAGAGAGCCAGGGTGTATGCCACCCCCCACGAGGGCTTCTGGTCCTAGGTTCTACCTCACCAGGCACCTGTCCAAAATAAATCATTTCATTAGAGTTAATAACATAGTCCCTTAAACTGCACTGTTTCCAAATAGAGGGCCCTCCAGTCTGCTTTAATGAACAGATAAGAATCTTTGTAATTAACTCAGTGATGGCTTGCATGTAAATGGGACCGCTTCTGAGTGCTGGGAGACTAGTTATTTATTTATTGTTTTAAGTATGGGGTAAATATGCTCCTGACCCGCCCTGGCTCCAACAAGGTCCCATGCAGCCAACTACCCCTTCCAGGGTTATTTCTGCTGATGGGCAGTAGCGCCTCTTTGCAGAGACCCCCTGGGTACAGGAGAGCCCAGAGTGCGGCCTGTCTTCATTCAGCAGGGCTCTCCTGGCAAGGCCCACCGTCCTTCCTTCTGTAACTCTGGGCCGCCCTGCCTGGTGGCGCGGTGGGGCTGGGGCGGCTCTGTCCCATTATGCGCTCAAGCATTAGCCGCCTCTGCCCATCGCCATGCTGGGGCTGTAGAGGGCACACGTGTGTGCTGGCCTGTGTGTTCTTGTATGCGTGTGTGTGTGTGTATTGTGTGTGCATGCATGTGGCTCGGGGCAGCAAGCTTGGCGGGCATGTGGGTGAGCAGTGGTGCTCAGAGGGCATGCACTTCTGTGCTCTGTGTGCACGTCGGGCGCGTGTGCCCACACGTGTGTCTGTGCGCTCTCCTTGCCCAGCCACTCACTGGAGCCCGGTTCCTCATCTTTTGACAGAAGCAGCAGCTGAGTCACCGGATGCTTCTGGGGCTTCGTGGTGTCTGTTCATGGAGCAGAATTTGCTGGGGTGGAGGGTCAGCTCGTGGCTCTGGCATATCTGGAGTTTTCCCAGAGGAGCCCAGCTGCTGACAGTGCTCTGGGCTCCTCCGCCTCCCCTCTCCCTTCCCTGGGAGAAGCCTTCCCTGCCCAGAGGGTTAACCCCCGTCTAGCTCCCCTGGCCCCTGGGCCCACCGCTTCCCTGGATCCCGAGAAAGCCATCTCACCAGGGGACTGGAATCTGGACCAGAGCAGCAAGGAGGAGGGCAGAGGCAGGAAGACCCTGTGGGGTGGGCAAATGTGTGTGAGGGAGGAGGCCTGGGACCAGTGTCCTAGCGCTAGGGGAGGGCAGACTATGTGTGGAGGTGGTGGGGGGCAGAGAAGGGGAGGCTAGGGGGACACTTCACTCTCTGTAACTCTCTCCCACTCTCCTCCCTGAGAGGTCCAGGGTGCGGGGCTGAAAGGGGAGTCCACTTTCAGGGCAAGCGCTGGGCTGCAGAGCACTAAACACGGGACCCAGAGATCCACGCCAGGGCCCTGCTCACGTTCCCTCGCTCCCTGGGCTTGCTGTCAGTTCTCCTAGCTGGCAGGACCCCTCCTGGAGGGAGCAGCCCCAGTGCTCCTGCCTGAGGTCCTCACTTAGTGCCCAGGGCAGGGATGCCAGGCACCATGAGGCCTGTGTTTGAATGTATGTATATGACTCTGTGTATGGGTCACCTTTGGGCTTCTGATGGGACGGCACAAAGGCACAGCCCTGGGAGGGTCCTCTGATGACATCTAGTCCACACCCCTTGTCTCACAGAGGAGGGCTAGAGACCCATGCCAGGTCACACTGTGAGGGGATGGCCCAGGGGACTGGAAGCCAAGACTCTTGGCCCTGATGCAGGCCTCCCCACTGTGCACCAGGCTCTTTTTCCCCCTTGAGGGGCAGAAAGTGTTAGGGCCTCTCCCCAGGCTCTCCCACACCTGGACAGCGGCACTCTCCCCAGCAGCCCAGGGCTTCTCCAGCGTCGCCCAAGGGACTGTCACTTTCTCCCCTCCTCACACCTGCTCCTCTTGGTCCGGTGCCTGCAGAGCTCTCTCCTCTCTCCGTCCAGCCAAAAGAAATCCATCCTGCCTCTAGAGCTCCTAAAGGCTGGAGTCTGACTTCCCAGCCATCTGGTAGACCCTTCTTCACGACTCCCCTCAGCACCGTGGACAACCTGGCCCTAGGCTGCCTTTCTGGATTCCTGCCTGCCTTCCACATTTGCTTCGTTTTCTCTGCTCTGTGGGCCAGGTGCTTGCACCAAGTACTTGGGGCTTACTTGCCCCTGTTTGTATGTCCCTCTGATGTATGGTGTCCTTTCTTCAGGGTATGATCCATCTCTCTCATTAGATAAGGTGTTTGTCAAGGGTAGCTTGGCTTGTTTTCCCCCTCAGACTGGGAGCTGCTGTAGGACAGGGACTGTTTCTCTTCTCTAAGACTGGGAGCTCCCAGGGAACAGAATCTGGTCTCTCCCCTCCTACCCGGAGCTCCCTCTCGGCAGGGGACCTTTCAAGCTCTGTCTTAGCCCCGAGACTCACTGCCCCTCCAGCACGCACAGGGATAGTTACTATTCCCACCCCCCTTTGCTCCTCTGGGTACTTCCCACCCCAACGTGGCAAATCCAAACCCACGGTGGTATCCGGGAGAGGGTGGCAGACCTGGCAAAGCTTTGAGAACAGCCAAGGACCACTGAGGTCTGTTACCCTCCCTGCTGCCCCACAGCAGCTCTATCTCCGTAAGGGCAGGGTAGCGGGGTTTAGGGGGAGGTGTGACCTGGCAGGGCGGGCTGGTGCCCAGGGCTTCACATCTAAAGACACACAAACCATCAAGTGTGCAGGCACTCGAGTCCCTCAGGTGACCGTGGAGAAGCCCCTGGATTCTAGCTGAGGGTCCTGGCTTGTTCACACTTGGGGCTCAGGCAGAGGCCGAGCAAGAACCCACACCCAGCCCCTGGACTCCCAGCCCCATGTTCTTACCTCTGCATCAGAATGATCCTCCGAGGTGCGCCTGGGCGGCTCAGTGGGTTAAAGCTTTTGCCTTCGGCTCAGGTCATGATCTTAGGGTCCTGGGATCGAGCCCCACATCAGGCTCTCTTGCTCAGCAGGGAGCCTTCTTCCCTCTCTCTCTCTGCCTGCCTCTCTGCCTACTTGTGTGCCTACTTGTGCCTACTCTGTCAAATAAATTAAAAAAAAAAAAAAAAAAAGAATGAACTCCAGGTCCCTGAGTAGGGGCTGCTGTGTGGCAGTGGAAAGATCTGGAACTTGAAGCCCTGTGCTCTGGATTTGAATCCTGATGCTGTCTGCTATTTATTTGTTCTGTGTCATGAGAAAAGTGGTGGAATCCTCTCAGTAGGAGGGGGCATGGTCCCACTAACTGGCAAAGAGGCACAGTGCTCTTCTGTTCCGTCTGTCCCCACACACTACCCATGATCTGTGCCTTCAGTGGTGGCCCCACAGGCTGCCCCCATCCCTGAGCACATGAAATCTCGAGAGACCCCTCTGTATGCCCCTCTCAACCTCGAAATCTGTTTAACCTCACCCCCCTCCAACCACCGATGGTGCTTAAGGATGCAGCAGGAAGAGGGTATCTTTGTAGCTGCCCTCTGGGTCACTTCCGAGCTGGAGACCATCGGCGAGTTACTCGCCCTCTCTGTGTTCCTACATCTTTAACGTGGCAGTAATAATTCCTACCTCTCTAGACTCTTGTTAGCGATACAGGTGTTGAAACAGTGGGGCCTTGTGAGGGAGGTCAGTGGACACTGCCTAGCAGGGGTGATTTACATGTTTGTCCAAATGGGGAAATGAGGGCCCAGAGCTGGTGGTAGACTGGCTGAAGGTCACACAGCAAATGTACTGTCAGACTCCGGGAGTCCTTGCTGACCTGTCCTAGGAAGTATCCTCCCTTCAAGTGAGGGTTTCCTTTCTCTGGCCCATTTGTTGCATTTTCAGCCATCTCAGTTTGGCTTCAAGAAGCCTTCTCTTCAGGGGAGCAGCGTGCCTGGCACTTAGTAGGCACCTGTGAAGACTTGCTGAAGACAGGCATGGAGGCACATGCAGGGCAGGTGTGGACGGGTTCCTGGCAGGGGAGAGGGTGGTGGGCAGGGAGTTGAGCACCAGGGTGGGCAAAGGCTCAAGGTGTTTTTCCATCCCTCCAGCTCTGCCTTTGCCAGGCCTGGCTGTCTGAGAAATCTCATTTTGCTAGCAAGCTGATTCATGGGCCGGGGGTCCTAGTGCTCCCTGAGCAGCTCTTTGTCAATAACTATTCTTTACAAGGTCCCTCGATTCGTTTTCGGGGTTGAAGACAAATTTTTAAAGAGGAGTTCAGTGCCAGGACCATTCCAGAGGGGCTGTTAACTTAATGTCCTGCCTCATTCCCTCCAAGCCTGCTCCCTCTTGAACTACACGAGGGTCAGGACCTGCCATTTCCAGCAATTGCTTCTGAGTTCTCGCATTTGGACGAGGGGTGGGGGGTGAGGAATGGAGAGGAAGGGGCACGGATTACAGGACAGGCTGGCAGGCCAGGCTCTGACTCCGTTATGAAGTTCTCCAGGTGACTCGGGCCAACGGTCCCCTTCTTTGGGGTCCCCCGTGTGTGAAAGTGTGGAGGCTGACAGACACCATCATGGCGGTGTCCCCGTGGTTTCCTGGAGTGACCTGGTCTCTGTAGTTCATTTGGGCAGGAGGTCTCTGTCGAGCAGCGGCTCGTGTCCCCTCCCCCTCATCCCAATGTAGGACCAAGGAGTTGGCAATTCCACATCCAAATGCCATGGTGCCCACCCAGCTCTGCTCCTCCTGCCTTGGTTCTTGTCCCTTCTGCTGCAGCATCCTCCGAACTGGTTCTCCTGCCCCGCCCCGCCGAATTTTCCTCCGGTCACCGGGTCAGAGGGAAATAGCCCAAACCTCAAGTCTGAGCCTGACACCCCCACCCCTGCCCCGTCCATGCTGAACTCAGCACACTGCCTCTGGCTTCTGCAACTTTGAATGTGTATTTCATGCTTCTTTTACCACTGGGGACTCCTATTCCAGAAATATGTGCATAGAAAAATAAAGGAAACATGTGCAGAGATATGGCAAAAAAAAAAAAAAAAAGCATGGGGCATGGGGTGTGCGGCCTTCGGGCCTTTATGCCCACCGGCTTCCCCTCTCAGAATGCCCTTGGTTCCGTCCTTAGCAAACTCAGAATGAGAATGTCTCCTCCCACCTCCTTTGTGTCCCACCAACCAGGGTTAAAACATCACACATGGCATCAGTCATTCCAGATAACCGTGGGCAGCTGACTTGTCCTTCTCCCAGCAGGGCTGGGGCTCCTAGGGGACAGGCCTCTGGTTTTGCCTCCATGCTCCCCGACAGGGCCTGGTGCACAGTAGGAGCCTGATGTGTTGAGTAGACCAACGGACCTTGAATGTGAAGGCCCCAGAAACTCCCTTTGCTGAGAACCTCTAGGAGGAGGGTCTGTGCTGGGAGCTTCAGTCCGCACAGCAACCCGAGGGCTGCTGTGATCCGTTGAGCAGATGACTGTGGAAGCCAGGCTTCCTTCCATGCTGGGCCGCAGCCTGTTGGGGCCGGTACCAGTGCAGCCCTAGTCCTGTCCCTGGTACCTTGAGGCACAGATTTTGGTGGCTGTAGCCACCTGGTTGGGCCCCTGGAGGCTGGCGGGGCAGCCTGCTTGGCTCTTGCCTCTGGCCAGGCCTCGTCTCCACCCCCATCTCCACCCACCCCAAGGCTGCTGCCCGTTCTGGGGAGTGGCAACCCAGGGCTGTGGAGGCCCTGTGCAAACACACAGGCCAGATGTGCCCAGGGGCTGTGGACTAGCCCTTGCTAGTCCTCCTGAGAGGGAGAGGCGTACCCAGCCGCGTTTTCTCTCTCCTGCCTGGCTCTCTGCCATAGAGACCCCACCCCCACCCCCGCAGGCTTTCCTCCATGGAGAGGGGAAGCCTCCCTGAGTGTGACAGCGACAGGCAGGGACCTGCTGGGGGAGGGGACTGAAGGTGGAGAGGAATCCAGACACCAATCTTTTTTCAACTCCTCACCCCACCCCAGCCTTTTCTCTGCAGGCCCTGAGGCCTGCCCCACCTTCCCAGATCATTGAGGGCAACACCTAGAGGAGGTACCTCTTTGTAGGGGAACTTTCTGGGTCAGCACGTCCTCAGCCCCAGGGTCCGAACGGATGTGAAGGTCGGAGCGGCCGCAGGCCTGTGGCCCGGCTCAGCCGTGTTTTGATCTCAGGCCATTTAGTGTGTCCACAGTGTGCGTGTGCGTGTGCGTGTGCACGCACGCACCGGGGCGAGACACAGAGCCAGGCACTATGCACTTTCTCTTCTCCAGGAGCTGCTGCTCCGGTCCAGTCTGGTCACCCCCATTTATTTAAGAAAATCAGACACAGTGGTGGGTAGAACCCAAGAGAGAAGTGGCTGTGGGCTGGGAGGGGTGGGGAGACGCCTGGCTCCCTGCTGCCTTGGCCTGTCCCAAGGTCCTCCACAGCTTGTCCCCTGGTACCCTCTCCCCCCCCCCACCAGATTCTGCTTCCTGGGGGGAGGGTGGCTGGCTGCCCCTGTGGAGAGGAAGGCATGGTCAGCAGAGCAGGAGGGGTGGGGCTAAGGCGCGGTGTTGACCTCGCTGTGGGCTCAGCAGGGGGACCCGGCTTCCCTGGGCTGCCCAGACCACAGTGCTGGGGTATGGTTTTCGAGGGGCAGACCCAGGGCTCCTCCCCACTGAGGCCCCTGCCCACAGCCAGTTGGGACAGAGGAGGGAGTCCTGAGATCTCAGGAAGGTGCCTGGCTTGGCCCAAGACCCCTCTGTAGGGTCAGCTCCCAGGTACTGGGAAGGGACCAGGGGCACCCAGAAGCCAGCAGATGCTACAAGTGTCTCCCCCACCCCCCACCACCGATAGTTTGTCCACAGCAAGATCCTTGGCAGGGCAGGCCGCTGCCGCCTCCCCACCCTGCAGGACAGAAATCCCTGAATAGTGGTTTGAGAAAAGTCTTTGTGCAGCTTGTGACACAAGGCCCCCCAAAGCCCCCAACACAGGGGAAGACAGGGGACACGGGGGGCAGGGGCACAGTGTGGCCCACCTCACCCCAAGCTTGGCCTCCATGCCTCACTTTTGGGGCAGGGGGTTGTCTAAGATGGGAGGAGGTCTGGAAAGAGTGGAACAAGGCCCGGGATTGCTTTCCTCCTCGAAGCTCCTGAGGAAGGAGCCCTCCACCTTGGGTGGCAGAATCGGGTATGGGGCGAGGTGGCGGGAAGGACCCTGTAGGGTAGGCGGCCACCCAGCACGGAGCAAAGCTGCAGGGGCAGGGAGTACAAAATCCATGTCGGCCGGCCTGCGTCAGTGTGAGGGGGGTCCCAGCCATGTCCCCCACAGAGCCCACCCCCACCCCCGGGGGACGGCGCCTCTACGCGATCTCTTTGATTCTGCGCATGTAATTGTGCAGGTCTGGGGGTGCCGTGGGCCGCGTGGTGCCCGCCACATCCGGGCAGCCCCAACCCAGGTCCTCTTCGTCCTCCTCGTCCTCCTCGCCGGCGGGCACCGAGTCATAGGCCAGCTCCTCCGTGGGCAGGGTGGTGAAGGTGGTAAACTTGACCCGCTTGCGCTTGGAGGTGGGCGAGCTGGCAGGGTCCTCGGCCTGGTCGCGGGCCGAGCCGCCCGAGGAGCCGTCGCCCCGCCCGTGCACCTGGCTCTGCACACTGGTCTGCGAGCTGCCGCTGCTGTGGTGGTCGCCGTGGCAGCAGGCAGGCACGGTCTCCAGTGGGTTGCCCGCGGGCGGAGACAGCTCTCCCTGCACCCGCAGGGGCTGCCCGTTGCCTAGGAACACCCAGTGGTGAGAGTGGTCCATGCTGGTCTGGCCCTCGGGCGGGATGCGCTTGTGCCGGTAGCGCAGCACGAAGACGATGCAGTTGATGAGGAAGACGAGGATGGCGAGGCAGAAGACGCCCAGCAGCGCGTACATGCCGATCTCCAGGTCCGTCAGCCCGCGCGGCATCTGCAGGAAGCCGGTGGGCAGCGGCAGGAAGTCTTCCGTGGGCGGCACGGCGCTGGCAGTGCCCGGGCCTGGGGCCTCAGCTGCTGGCATCGCTGTGCCCGGGGGGCCGGCTCCCCGGGCCTCGTCCTCGCCCCCGCCGGGGCCTGGCTGGCTGGGCCCCGGGTAGTCGTAAGTGGGGTCCTCCTCGTCCCGCCTAAAGTGCACCCGCAGGCCCACGGGGGTCATGGCCAGCACACTCTTGCGTTTGGTTTTCTGGCAGCTCTCGGCAATGGTGAGCTCTGCGCGCAGCAGATCCCCGGCACCCTCGGCCTCCGCCACCACCAGCGGGAAGGCCCGGTCCTGGGTCACTGTAGCCACCCGCTCGTCCAGGCTGCTCACCAGCAGCCCGTAGTCCCGGGGGCTGTAGAGGGAGAGGGGGGCTGTGGTGCCATCACTGTAGGAAAGCCAGAGGCTTAGAAGGGCTTCCTGGAAGAGAAAGAAGGGGACGGGAGTCAGAGAGCTAGTCCTGGCTGGCTTCCCTGCTAGGTGCTGGGCAGATGCTGAGGTCTCTGAGGACAGGGACTGTGGTACTTTGGGTCCCAGCTGTATTCCCAGCCCTGGAACTGTTCCTGGCAGGTGGCAGGGCTTAGGAAGAACTGTGGGAGCAAGAAGTCCTCCTCTGGAGGTTGTGGGCAGGTAAGGGGCATGTTACTGCCCTAAGAATTTCCTTGTCCAGTCGTCCTTCTCCCCTTGATAAGCTGAACGTATGTTCTGCCTTGGGTCGACCTCGAGCCCCCTTTGTTGCAGGAGTAATCCCATATCTCCATGCCTGACCTTGGGATCATCCCCATTAGACATGTGGAGACTGAGAACACATATGCCATCCCAGCCTTCTCCTCTGTTAAAACATTCTGAGAATTGCCTTCCCTGCGGATGAGGAAGCAGGGCCCTGAGAGAAGGGATTGGCCTGGGGTCACGGAGCAAGTTAGGGGCAGGGGGACTCCAGGCTCAGTGCTCGACACCTGCCTTCTTGCTCCCTGTGCTCCTGCCTGTCACCTTTCTGTCTCTGTCCTGCGCCCCGGTGCATCTGTTGGGGGCTGCAGCTGGGGCTCCAGATATGGGTGAGAGTAATTCCTAGGGGTGGAGGCAGAGGTGATGGGCTGTCTGAGAATCCGGGAGGGGGAGCCCTCAGCAGGAACATCTCGGGGTGGCAGGTGCCAGAAGCGAGATCTTGGCTGGACTCCCTGTGCAGATGGCAGTGGAACGGGGTGGGCCAGGTGTGCTGGGCACCAATAGTGGACAGATCTTCCATTAAAGCCTGAATCTGGGGGGCTCATGGCACAAGGACAAACTGGAATTGCCTTCACACTGTAAGCCCCCCGGTTAGCAGGCTGGGCACCCGGTTACCTGCTTGAGGAAGCTGAGGGTCTGCTGGGCAGCCGTGGTGGCCAGGATGGTATGACTGCTCCCTGGGCTAGGCCGCAGGGAGAGGGCGAGGCTGGCCACCACCTGGGCCTGCAGCTGTGTGATGCTGACCTTCTCCTCCGTCACTGTTAGCAGCGTCTCCCCAAGTACAGACTCCGTCAGTGGGGACACCACCTGAGACAGAGTGGAGCAGGGGTGGGCCAAGGCCAGGAAAGCAGCATCCCCAAGATTCCCAGACATAAAAGAATCCCAGTGTTGCTGGAAGAGAGGGCCAGAGCGTGGGGGTGGGAGTGGGCAGGCTGGGAGGCTGGACTCTTGGGCCCTGCTTTAGGGCTACAGCTGGGAGCCAGGGTCCAGAGGCCAAGTGAAGTTCAGGGGCTTGCAGGAGCGAGGCAGGAACACAGATGAGAGAGGTGGGCAGATTCTAGGGTAAAAAATAGCCCCACACACTGATAAATAGTGATTGATCTTGGGGATACAAAAGGGAGTGGTGGGGACTGTGGCAAACAGAACTTGTGCTCATGCAGTATTGACTCCATCCAGTTAGTGCCAGGTGGGAAGGCAGGCCCAGGGTTGCCAGATTCATTGTCTGTAAAACCGGAAGTCTAGATCTTTAAAAACAAGAGAGCCCCCAATGTTTCAGTGATGAATCAGCCGCTTTACAGATAAATGCAACTGGAGGCGGCTTGTAGCCTGTGGGTCACGCTATTCACCATCTCTTAGAGGGCAGATTTCTACCCAGGCACCCAGCTGTAGAGGAGGAGGGTCAGACTTGAGTTCCTAGGTCCCCAAATTCCCTTTTCTGAGCCCCGTCTCCTCACTCAAACCTGCTCTCAGGGACCACACCGAGCCATATGGGGTTGGTAAAGGTCGCCGGGTCTTGCAGGGAGATTGTCCTCCAAGGAGAAGTGAGAGGATCTTAACCTCTGACAGTGGGGTTTCAGGAGGTGGGGGGAGCAGGGCGCGGGGCGAGTGTGTTTTGGGGTCCTGCCGGGGTTGATCCCAGGGACAGAATCCCTGTCCCTCCTGGGACATCTGTGTTCTCTGCCCGCACAGTGCCCCTGGGCCTACCTTGAAGGGGGTGGTGCCCGGCTCCAGGCCCGCCAGAGTACTGCTGTCCACCATGCGTGCCACTCGGGGGTCCCCCACCCGCATGAAGTCGCTGACCAGGTCAGTGACCTCCACCAGCCAGTCCGGGCCCAGCATGGGGACCACCTGGTCGGCACCCTCGGACGATGTTGTGTGGAACTGCGTGAAGACCTGCAGAGTCGCGTGCTGATACTGCAAGGCGCAGCCGCGGCTGGCGCTCGGCCGCCGCTCCTCCTCCTCCTCGTCCTCGTCTTCACTCTCCTGGGCCGACCTGGAGTGGGGAGGCCAGGGGTCAGGGCTTCTCACCGGCCTCCGACCTGCACAAGTCACTCCCTCACCCGTGCGGGCTGCGGGCTCTGCCCCGGCTCCCGACCCCGGCCCCTGACCCCGGCCCCACTCCTTCTGTCTCTGACCAGCCGGGAGCCAGGTGTCCCCAGCCTTTTCTCTCCCAGAAAGGTAACTTCCTGCCCCTCCCTTGGCACCCTCGGCCTCTGTGGGTCTTCACCCATGCCTGGAAATCAGCGGCGTCGGACCCTGACAAGTGCGGTCTTTTTCTCAGCACTGAGCACACGCCTGGCCCTGTTCTCCCTCTCAACTGGGGCGAAGGCACTCCTTGCTCAGAGCGCCAGACTGCTCGGCTGGGGGTGCCCTGACAGCTGGGTGTGAACAGAGCCTGGAAGGGATGAACTTGGAGATTTGGCTGAGATTTCCAAGCAGCGTGTGGAATGTGTGGCCTGGTTCCTCCTGCTGCTTCTAGGAAAACCCAAGAGGAGAGAGGTAAACTGAGCCAAGCACCAGGAAGCAAAAGGGAGGCAGGACTGGATGAATTGGGAAATTCAGCCTATCCAGGTTGCCGAAGATGTTAAAACCAGGAGATTCGAGGTCCGGAGAGCACGCTCTGGAGAGAGCGAGCCAAGGACATGGTTAACGTTTTGCTACTGCTGTGGAAAAGAAACCAGAATATCCATCCACAGAGGGCTCTCTCACCTGGGCTGACTCATCCTCACCACCATGCTGAGGTACATGCTAACGTGCCCATTTTGCAGACGAAGAAATGGGGCGTACAGAGAGTTTGTGTTAAGTAGTCCAAGGTTACCCAGCTAGGAAACGGCAATCAGGATTTAAACCCAGCCTATCTCACTTCACAGTGCACTACGCCCTTGTGAACTCAAAGCCAGCCCGGGAGCTGGTCCCGGGGCAGAATCACAGACCCCCTCCCAAACCCACTGGGTCAGAATCGGCACTTTAACTGGCTCCTTGGGCGACCACGTGCACGTTCAAGTTTGAGAGACTCTGATCCACACGGCCTGGCTCTTCCTGATCTCTGCATAATTGAATTGAGCCCAGCTCTTCCTTGAACACCACTTCTCCCCCAGCCCAGCCCCCCTCCCCACTTCGCTGCCCACCCCTCTTCCTCCCTCTGCCCTGCTGGCTCTTCCCTCCAGCAGCAGTGAGGGGTGAATGGAGTACATGCCCTTGAGATGCACACTCAGGTGCATGAGGTGCCTCCCAGTGAGGGATCCTGGTGTGAGTCACTGCATGGCTGGGTTGGTACACACGAGTGTGCCCTTGGCGTTCACAGGCTGAGGCACCCACATACAGGTTTTGTCTTTGGCCTGGCTGCTCTCTCACCCTGTCTTCCCAGCCAACTCCTTTCCACTCATTCTTTAAAACTTAGCCAAGAGTCACCTCTTTCAGGAAGCCTGCCTTGACTTATCCTAGAGGAAGAGATGGTTCTCTCCTCTGTGCCCCTTGATTCCCCACACAGAGGGCTTCCTGTGTCCACCATGTCCTGTGGCATGTACAGGACAGCCTCCCTGCTGGACCCAGACCATGGCTGGGTCAGGCACTGGTCATACTCACCCCATGTCTCAAGCACCCATCAGTGCCTGGCACACAGTACCTGATCAGTAAATGTTTGTTGACTGCCTAACTGACCAGCAGCCTGTGTACACCCGGTGCCTCATACACATACGTGGATCAGACCCCATGCCAGGGCCGTGTCCACCTGTGAGTATCCCGAGTATCCAGTGTGTGGAAGGGCTGTACCTCCGGTCGGGGAGGATAGGCACCCTCCAGCCCTTCACTTGGCTGAGGCGTGCATCCGAGAGCTCGATGTGCAGGGGCAGCTTGGGGACCCAGACTGTCATTTCCAGAGGGGCATTGAGGATGTCATAGCGGAAGGTGACCCTGGCGTTCATGGACCCGCGCGACTCCTTTCCACTCACAAACACGTAGTCGCAGCTGCTGGATACCTGGGGAGGGGGAAAGAGGGAGGTGTTAGCTTTGGGTGTCCCTGTTCCCATTATTTCTTCATAGATCATCATCTCTCAGTGGCTACCCTGGGGGGTTCTTGCTCCCTGGCAAGGGGTGAACATGCAGCTGCCTTTACAGGAGGCTGCTTCTGATGGCGCAGACCACACCTCAGAGGAGCATTAAGGCTGAGGGACCCCAAGCTGGCTCCCCTTCCCAACATGACTTCTTGTGCCCTGGCGTGGGTGTCTTTTGGTGGCATACTCCACGGTAGAGAGGGATGTGTCCTGAACTCATGATTCCCCCCGGCCCCCCTGGCCCCCTTTGCCCCCCTGGCCCCCTCTGGCCCTGCGGCCACCGGAAAATAAGCAGCTGGTTAATTTCTGAGGCAGGGACTGTTCTAGCCAGGGGTAGAGGTAGGGGATGGAGAGAGGAAAAATCAGGACAGACAGGTGGCTGGCTGCCACCAGTGGGTACAGCTTGTACAAATGCATGCCCACCAGGACCCCGACTTACATTCCCAGAGGTTCCTTGGGTGGGCACATGCCTGCCGAACACATCTCGGGAGACACCTGTGCCAGTCCGCAGGACAGGTACGGGTGGGTGTATACGTCAAGTGTGCCCAGTAGGTACCTGGCACACTCTGGAGTAAATCTCATGTGCAATGCGTTGAGGTGTTCCTGCTGGTACACGCCCATGGGTGCACACCCTCGCATTTGGGGAGGATCTGATCATGTGGCTGGTGGGCTCATGATATTCTGAAGACTCTGCTGGGGGCCAGGGAGGGTGCCAGGACTCTGGCTCATCTCTCATGAGCCCCTGGCTGTTCGCAAACTCCTGCTAGCTCCCTTAATCATCTCAGGTGGGGGTGGTAGGACGTGGGACAGCAGCCCCACCAGAAATGCTCATTTCCCACTTCAGAAGGCAGAGAACTCCATCTGAAGGCTGGCAAATTCCACCCTGAGTGCTGGCAAACTCCATAAAGAACCCAAGTGTATTCCATCGAGAGGGGAAACAAATTCCATTTCGAATCCTTGTGAATTCCCTTTGGTATCTAAGCAGTCAAGACTTTGTTCTGGTCTACTCTGCAGCCGGAGTGGCAGAGCCTGGGGCGCAGAGGCAGGATGAAGGCCTTTGCAAGCAGGTCCGTTTTTCTCCTGTCCCAGCCTGCCAGCCCTAGAAAGTCCCATGGGCCTGGGCAAGGTTTCTACTCCCCAGGCACCAAGCCATCTGCTCCTGCTCATTCAGGGTGAGGGGTCATTCTTCCTGGATGCGGGAGGGATGAGGTGAGGCTCCAGCTCCCCAGAGCTGGGGGGATCTGGGGCAGAGTGTGGAGAGACAGAGCATACACACTCCAGCCCCAGTTAGCCAGAGGGAGAAGGACACCCACGGCCCACTCCTCCTGCTCTCCTTCAGCCTGAGCTATTTACAGGCTCAGAGAACAGATTCCCTTTCCTGATCATCTGATTTGGGTACCTGCTGGAGGCTGGCCCGATAAACAGCTCACCCACCACACTGACACCAGGACTGCCGCTCTCCTGCATCACTGCCTGTCCCACTGCCTGTGACTGCTGTCGGAAGGGGTAAATCTGGAAGCCCTCCTGGGGAGGTGGCAAACTAGGTGGGTCCCTTGAGTCAGACGGCTGTCCTGTTTGTCAGGCTGTGAGGACCTGGGGCCCGGAGTGGGTCTCTGGGGAGAGAGCTGTGGAAGGGGCCTGTAGGAGTTGGAGGATTTGAGGGGTGGGGGTGGGCCCTGAGCAGGTCCTTCCTTATATAACCTTAACTCACATGCTTCTGGGGCTTCATCTCTGAGCTGAATCTCCTCCATGCGGGCACCAGCACTGGGTTCAGGGCGCATCCTCGAGAGGCCCCCTTCCCACCCTTGTTGCCTTGCCCGGTGTCTGTCCGGGTAGGGGCTCAGTCATCACTTGATGTGTTGGATTGAGCTCAGGCTATCTGCCTGCTCCGCTCTGCCTGCCAGATGGTCTCTTTCATATTCTTGCAGGAAGCCCTCCAGGACCAGCAGTACCCGGGCTTTTCTTCACCCCCACTAGTCACGGATGCCTGAAGCTATTCCTGCCACCCCCCACCCCACAGTTTCTCCTCCTCTTGCCTGCCACGGGGAGCTGCTTGGGATGCGAATTCCCCTCTGGCTTGGGTTTCTGCTCCCCCTGAAGGTCTGAGGCCCTTTTCCCAGGGGGCCCCCATCTCCAAGAAACCCACCTTGATGATGTCCTCATTGTCAGATTCACATTCCACTAAGGCAGAGACATCTAGGACGAGACCAGTCACCTCGATGGCGATGACCTTGACCGGGATGGCCACCGTCCTGCCCGTCAGGATAGCCGTGTTGATGATTTCGGTGTCCTGCAGGGAGGGTGGGGCCCAGCTGAGTGAGGGCACTTGTG
Organism: Lutra lutra; assembly: GCF_902655055.1. Lineage (NCBI taxonomy): Eukaryota > Metazoa > Chordata > Mammalia > Carnivora > Mustelidae > Lutra > Lutra lutra. Next base: position 38,518,873 of record NC_062293.1, read on the forward strand.
TTCCTCCACTCTCCCAGGACACGCCAGCCAAGTCCAGGCTCCTGACTACCCTACCCCTCGGTTGCACGGCCTTCCCCTGGGGACACCTGCACACATATGCGCAGAGATGCAGCTGTCCAGTTTCACTCATCTCAGATGCTCTGCTTGCTTGGCCTCCTGCTGTAGCCTTCTGGTCTACCTCCCTCCGCTACCATGAAATAGCCCTTCCCGGGTCCCCCAACCACCTTCTCTTATATGCCTCGGGACGCCTGGGTGGCTCAGTTGGTTAAGCAGCTGCCTTCGGCTCAGGTCATGATTCCAGCGTGCTGGGATCGAGTCCCGCATCGGGCCCCTTGCTCAGCAGGAGCCTGCTTCTCCCTCTGCCTCTGCCTGCCATTCTGTCTGCCTGTGCTCGCTCTCTCTCCCTCTCTCTCTGACAAATAAATAAAATCTTAAAAAAAAAAAAACTTATATGCCTCTCAGAGTCACATCCAATACATCTGCCTGGCCATTCCAGGTGCCCCTGGGCTGGCCCACTGTCCCTCTGGCCATTGCAGGTGCCCTGGGCTGTTTGGAGACAATCACTCCAGCCTTACCACCTCATGGCACCCTTCCCACATGCACTGCACCTTACGACAGACTACTCCCATTCCCATCCCCACACCTTTGCCCACGGGATCCCTGCCTAGATCACCCTCCTCACCATCTCTGATTGTATGAGCCCTTCCTTCCACCTGTCCTTCAAGGCTCAACCGCATGACCCCCTCCTCCAGGAGGCCTCTCCTGAGTGGCCTCTCCATGGGTGACTTTTCCCACCTCTGGCTCCCTGAGCATCTGCAGTCCTACTCCAGTACCAGGCACAGAGTGCCGCCTGCTTCCAGCGAGTGTGCGCACGCACGTGCGCGTGCACACACACACGCACACACCCCTCCACACACAGGCACGCCTGGGTGCAGGACAGTCACACACTTGGGCGCAGGCCCCCACGTACACATGCCCTGATCCATACGCACGCTCAGCCAGGCACACGTTGGTCACGCACAGGCACCCATGACAGACACACGCGTCCACGGACCCGGCCGCTGCCCCGCTCACCATGGCCAGGGGCAGGATGGCCTGCACATCCCGCTGGATGACTGTCAGCTCGGTGACCGCCCGCTCCAGGTCAGGCAGGGCGCTGTGGCCGCGGTAGTCGACGTGCCACATGATTCTCCGCTTGACTGACTGGCTGGTGAAGTTCTCCATCTCAAAGTCCAGCTGCAGGATCTCCAGCGGCCCCTGGCCTTCCCTGCAGGGTCAGGGCAGGAAGCAGAGCCCGGGAGGAAGGGCTGCGAGTGGCCCAGAAGCTCTGAAACCCTTGGTGGGCAGCCCCCCCCGAGCCCTCCTTGGCAGCCTGCCAGCTGGGGCCTTCGAGCCTTCTCCGGTCACCCCAGGTGCCCCAGCCTGGACCTAGAGTCCCCAGCACCAGAGCACCGGCCCTGCTGCCAGCCTGGCTTCCTCCATCAAGGGTCCCCCCACCCCTTCTCGGTGCCGTCCAGCAAGGAGGTGGGCAGAGGTGCTTACCAGGGGGGCAGTGGGGTGCCCTGGGCCCAGGCCACATCCACGGTAGCTGTTGAGTGCTTTGCCCCAGTCAGCAGCTCCGAGGTCACGTGCCACTGGCCGCTCCGTGACTTGGTGCCCAGAAGGGTCACACCCTTCTTGGCCTTCACCCTGGGACAACGTGGAAAAAAGGAAAGGGAGACAGTCAGCCTAGGGCCCAGTGACTGCCTGCCTGGCCAATCCCGCCCCCCAACCCCAGGATGGGGCTGGGAGTAGGGAGAGCAGGTGAGTAATTCACCCCAGTAAATTATCCTGGACTCAATGCTGGAGATGAACCTGGGGAATCTGATATCATGTAGCTGAAACCTCCAGCCCTCCGTGGAGGCTTCAGTCGCTTCTACCATATCTCTCTGCCAAACTTTTATCAAGTCTCTACTTGCATACCTCAGTGACAGGAGACTCACTACTGCACACATTCCATTCCATTCTTAGAAAGCCCGTAAGGACTAGAAACCCCTTTCCTACATTTAGCTGAAGTATAACAGTCATGGGTTCTGCCCAGGCAAGAGAGAACAACTCTCCTTCATTTCAATTGTAACAGTTCTTCAGACAGTGGGAGGGGGGCAGGTGTTCCCTGAGTCTTCTTTGTTACTTTTTGCCATAGCTTCAAGTTAACCCTTGCAGTTAGGGTTCAACCCTTGCAACTAGGTCTAGTCACCCTCCTCTGGACACTAAACACATGGGCATTGTGGCCTATACGAAATAAACACTTCAGCTGTGCTCTGATTAATACTGACTAAAGAAGAACAGTGACCACCTCCTGAATTCTACATATTCTACTCCTGTTAATGCAGCCCAAGATCTGTGATGACTGATTTAAAACATATTCACATTCATGTATCAATAAATCAGGCCTATCCCTCCCAGGAATATCTGAACTTTAAGAAGGCAAGATTTAACTCAAAGAAGTTGGAGGTCAATGGCAATGTTTTGGGTCCTATGCATAATGCCTGGGGTGAGGGAGATACTTTGGTAGGGCCCTTGATACGACCGACTTAAAGTATTTCTGAATTTGTGAACTGTATCCTGTTCAGGGTGTAGAAAAGGCTGGGACTCCTGGAAATTTTTTCTCCCAACTCCAGGATTGGGCAAATGTCCTGACACATGGACAGACTACTGCTCATCTTTTGGCTCCCAGCCAATGGGCTGCTCTCTCATCTCCATTTCTTCTCTTTGGCCTTGGTCTCCTCACCTAAAATGAGAGAGTTGCACTAGCTAACATCTATGGGCCCTTCCAACCCCATTCTCTCATTCTTGATACCTATGCTTGTGAAAACTGACATTTCTCCTTGACCGTTTACCTGAGCTACAGAGGCCAGAGGTCGGGCAGAAATTTTTGCTGTCATTAAGCCAGTGAAAACACGGACTCAGGTAAATAAGGTGTCTTCTTGAAGTTGCTCAAGTGATAAATGGAAGAGGATGCTGGCCAGGCAGGCAGGCAGGCAGGGGCTCGCCCTTACAAGGCAGCGAGCTATGCACTTGACCTCTGAAGGGAAGGCAGACCCCCCCCCCCAACCCACCAGCCCCCTACCTGAGTGTGAAATGCTCCACGCTGGGGCTGGAGGGAGAGGAGGAGTTGGGGGCCAGGTAGAGGAGAATGCTGAGCACCTCCCCAGGCTTGAGGGGCCGATCGGGCAGGCGGATCATCAGGTTGCTGTCCAGCCGGTGCTCCTGCAGGGCCCTCCTGGGGGGCGGGCGGAATAGGCTGATGCTCCCGATGCGCAGCAGGGGGTGCTGGGTGGGGCTCTCGCCGCGGGCGCCGGTCCCTGGCCCGGCTCCCCGACGTGCGCCCCCGCAGCCGCCCGACGCGTCGGGGGCATGGAGGGTGTAGTAGAGTTCGGCCTGCTGACTCTCCCCCGTGGCCTCCGGGTCTAGCCCGTCCGGAGACTTGCGCCGGGTGGTGGGCGGCGCGGCGGGGGCGGGGGGTCCGAACCAGGCCAAGGGCAGCTCGGCCCGCACCAGGCAGGTGGCCAGGCCCCCGCTGAGGCGGCAGGAGCTCTTGACCTCCCGGGCGTCCCGGAAGGCGTGCAGGCGGACACAGGGCAGTCGCTCGGTGACGCCAAAGTCGTCCCAGTCGCGGCCAGCCACATAGAACAGCACCTGGGCCACCGGCTGCGAGGCGGGCACGCGGGCGCGGACGATGAAGGCTCGCACCTTCCAGTTGACGGTCAGGCGCTCAGGGATGTCCAGGGTGCTGGATGGCTGCAGCAGCTCCCGGGCCACCACCTGGCTGGTGCTGAAGGGCCCCAGGGAGACGTTGAGGACGGGCAGCTCCTTGGTCTGGAACACCACGAAGGGCTCCGAGCGCTGAAGGGAGCCGTTGGCGAACGCAGGCGGCGGGGGCCGCGAGTCCCGCAGGAAGAAGGCCAGCCGAGTCCGCGACAGGCGGTAGCTGACCGGCAGCACGGGGCTGGCCTGTGGCCCAGGGGGGCTGGGGCTGGCTGGGTGGGAGCGGCCGGAGGCTGGAGACAGACAGAGGCAAGAGCCTGGAGGGGTCAGCGGAGGCTGGGCTGGGACTTCTGGGCACCCCAGCCTCCCACCCCCGCGGGGGGCGTCAGCTTCAACCCCGCTTCCCCCTTCACCACTGCCTCTTTTGCCCCAGCATGGGGGCGGGGGTAGGCCTGATAGCATCGCAAAGCATGGTGAAGCTTTAGAGGCTTTCTTGCCTGGCATCCTCATCTGTAAAATGAGGATAAAATGGGCTTCTGCCTGGAAATGTGGTTGTGAAGATTTACCAGTAGTGTGCACAAAGGGCTGCGAGTGGAGTGTGGCCCTGGGAAGGCGGGGGCTCTGGGGGTTACAAGCTACTCAGCACTCCGCAGGCATTGGCCTGTTTAATGCTCAGATGGACCCTCCCAGCCAGGTATTCTACCATCTCCTTGGATTTGATCTGTTTTCTATAAATAATTTCTCTTTTTTTGAGAGCCTGTTCTTGTATCTCACAGGTCAAGGTGTGGAATGCTTAAGCAACTTACCCAAGTCACCTGACGACAGGGGCCAGGAGTATGATTTGAACCCCGGGCCACCTGACTCTCAAAGCCAAGGACGTTCCTGCCCCAACTGCCGAAGAGGGTGCAGGGCCCCCAGAGATCCCTTATTTCCTACTCCTCCCCCCACCCCATGCACTATACACTCAGGGAATTTGACCCCAGTCTCCCAAACACAACGTGGGCCTTAGGTCTGACGTCTCTGGTCCCCAGATCTGTGCAGAACCCGGCCAAATTCTAGCAATTCCACTTGTTGACTCTGGGGTGTGTCCCAAGCTGTCCTCGTCCTCCATCCCCGGAACCCTGCCCCAATTCTGGCATGGATGCTGTTGCTAGGACAACGACACATGGCATGATTGGGTCTCCCCTCTCCCCGTAATCGTCTCTCCGGCATCCCTTCCCTCCACAGCAGCGGAGTGATGTGCTCGTTCTGGACACAGATGGGAGTTGTGGGCCCCTCACCGCCGGCCCAACTCCCGCTGGAGACTGTCAAGGAATAGGAAGGACCAACATGTAGGGGTTTGAGGTTTGAGAAGCAGTTCTGGATCTTGCCATGGACCCCCTGAGTCACTTTCCTCATATTTAAAATCAGGGTAATAATAACAATGCTGATCTTGAAGGATGTGGTGCTGACACTGTTCTGTTTTCGAGAATCAAGTAAGAAAGCACTCTATAAATTAGGCAATGCCACGTCACTGTCTGTAAATATTAGGAAATAATCTCTCCCTTTTGCTTACAAAACAAACTCCAAACTCACCTTGAGCTGGACTGTGACCTTCTACAACGGGGTTTCAGGCTCCCCTTTCTCCACTGTTCCCCCCAAGTTCCCACTGCCAACGTGACCGGACACCTTCTGGCTTTAGCACTCGCCAATGCCATCTTATCTCCCCTCCTTGGTCCTGCCATGCCCTCTAAGTCACATTCACTCCTTTCCTAACTGTATACATCCAGATAGGAATCTTCCTCCACGGTCTAGCGCCAATGCCACCTCCTCCGTGAAGTCCTCCAAGATATGACCTCAATTCCTGGGATGTTCCTTCTTTGAGGGAACCTCTCATCTTGTCTTGTGTGGAAGTTAGTTATCTATGAAGCTGTGCACTGAGCAAGCCTTCCACAAAGTGTGGCTGATTGGTGGGGACCCGCGTTGCAAGGAGACTCCCAATCAACGCTATAGTGGTTACTTGAAGTTTATGCACATTTGTCATTTAATCACCATCAAAGAAACCTTGACAGTTCTACAAACCTTCCCAGCCAATTCTTCATAAAGGCAATGGACTAAAAATTCCCAGCTCTGGAGACTCTGGTGGCTCTGGTGTTTACATCCTATTGTTTTTTTTTTTTTTTTAAATCTGTGGTTTAATTTCCTCATTCAGAAAAAACAGCATTTGGCTTGGGGCAGGGCATAGGCCCTTGGAGTCAGGTGCTCTAAGAGGAGTGGCACCTGGTCTCATGCACCTGCTCAGGGCTCTCTCTGAGTGGCCCTTGGGACCAGCTGGGGAAACTGCCCATGGGGGTGCGGCCCATGCTTTAACCAGCAGACTGCTTCTTCCATTCCCAGGAGAACTCTGTTCCTGGGCCACCTTTCCCCCTGGATGCTCTGCACCCTGTGGGGTAACGCTGGCTGCCATTGGTGGGCTAGAGGTGGGTAGCTGAGTTCAAGAGGAGGACAGGAAGATGCCTGGAGAGATGGGGAGAGCCTTCCTGGCAGGAATCCTTGCCCCACAGTTACTCCAGGAGTCTCTGACCCTCGCCATTGTTGGGAGGCTGGCCCAAGTCACACATTTGGGGTCCAGGACAACAATCTGAGCCAGGGCACAAGGAGCCAGCCAATTGCTTGGGAAGCAGCGAGAAGCAGGCAAACAAAGATTTCAAGACTCAAGTTCAAGTTTCTCCCTGTGACACTCGTTGGCAAATTACTTCCCATGTTGGGCTTTGGTTCCCACATCTAAAATTGAGATGGTGATATCGGCCCCCTCATAGGGATGCTGAGAGTAGATAAGAGGCCAAGGGGACGGAGGAGGGCACTGCTCTGGGTGGCGGGATGGCCAGGGCTGGGATGGGGAGGGGTGGCCATGCCTGTCCCGCTGGGGTTGTGGAAGGGCGGCTGCCATAGCTGTAAGCGCTCCCTATCCAGGCCGGGTGGGGCTGCAGAGATCATAACCACTGTCCCTGCCTTGCTTACTGTCCCTGGAAGATCCCAGACGCTGCTAAGTGGCACTTAGTCCCCTCTGACCCTCTCACTGTCCCAAGCTCCCTGTGGGCCATCTGGACCCCTGGGAGGCATGACGCGGGCAGAAGCCACCAGATGGGCAGCAGATGGGGGCATGGAGGAGGGGACTGGAGACCATGTTTGCATGCACCCCTCTGCCCTCAGTGGATTTTTGGTGAATGAATGGAGTTCTCTGAAGGAGCTGCCCACGGACTGGGGTGCCATGTGGGGTAGGAGTGTCTCCTGCAGCATCCGAGGGGACACTAGGTGGCACTGAGGGAGAGGGGTCCCAGTGCTGGGCAGCAGCGGATAAGGAGGCTGAGTTTCTGAAAGGGGAAGCAATCTGTGTTAAAAAAAAAACCAGCTTGCTTTCAGACAGGGGAACCAGAAAAGACAGTATTAGGGCGCTACAGTGTCTGTATTTATGTCGTCGTGACACACGACAGCCCCTCCAGTCACCACCGTGAGTCATTCTATCTTCCAGGGCCCTGAGTCTCCTCTGTGGGGGCGGTGAGTGCTTCTGAGACTCCAGGAGTAACCCCCGGTCTCCTGGGCTCACTGACTCTGCAGCCTGAGGGAAGCTGCTCGATCTCTCTGGGCCTCAGTTTCCCCAGGGCTGTGGGAAAGGCTCTGGAAGTGTTCTGGGGGTGGCGGGGGCCGAAGGGGAGACCTGTGGAGCCATCGGCAGACAGATCAGGTTTTCAGGGATGCTCTGTGGGAAGGTGTGTGCACGCTTGTGTGTGTGTGTGTGTGCAAGTGTGCACGCTGGCCTGCATCTCAGCCTGGAGCAGGCCCAGCCTGAGGACGGAAGAGCTGCTGGACAGTTTCCTGAAGGACCGCGGGTGGGGGAGGAGAAGATCTACACAGATCTGAGGTTGGGGAGCTCGGGGTGGGGGCGGCGAGAGGTGCTGTAGGGGTGTGAGTGGTGGACAGCCTGGACCCCCAACAGAGGGGGCAGCTGCTCCCATGGGCTGGCGCACACCTGCTCCTAGCTGGTCTTCAGGCTTGGCCCCTCTCCCTGCTCCCCTTGCTCCCCAGATCACTTGCCCTCCAGACCCCTACTTCCTGCTCTCGTGTTCTGGACCAGCTCGCCCTGAGGACCAGGCTTGACCCTGTCTTCCTGTCCTGCCTCAGCTCCCCTCGGAGCGGCCTCCCTGCTGGAGCGGCAACCGGGCTCTTCTCTGTGTACACAGCCTCGGGCCTCCTGAGGCATTTGGGCCTGGCCCCGGGATCCTCTCCTTCTCACAGAAAGGGCTTCTCCACATCCTCTCGGGCACATGAGGGGTGTTAGGAGTTAAATTGTGACCCCCCACCCCAACTCATTCATGAAAGGCCGGACCCCCCAGGAGCTCAGAATGTGGCTGTGTTTGGAGACATGGCCTGCAAAGAGGTGATGAGAGTAACATGAGGTCATTAGGGTGGGCCCCAATCTAGTGTGACTGGTGTCCTTACCAGCAGATGGGATCAAGACACAGATACCCAGAGGGAAGGCCTCGGGAAGACGCAGGGAGAAGGCGGCCCGCTGCAGGGCAAGGAGGGAGGCCCAGGAGCAGTTCTCCCCACCGACCCTTTGGCCTCGGACTTCCAGCCCCGGCACTGAGAAGCAAGAGTCTGTCGTTTTAGCCCCCCAGCCTGTGGTGCCATGCGAGAGGGCCGCCCAAGCAGACTCACACAGGGGATTGGCTATGTGTGCCCCTCACAGCCTCAGTCTCCCCAGTAGGGAGTGGAGACACCTAACCAGGGATGAAGATGGGCTGGGAGAGTGCACAGGGATAAGGATGGCAGCCAAGGCACTCCTAGCCCCTTCCTGACGCCACACCTAGCATGTGACCCTTTCCCGCTGAGCTGACCCCGGCAGGTACACCCAGCTCTTCACAGTGGGGTATCTCAGAGGGGGGTGTCTGTGGGTGCCACAGCCTGTACTCCCATCCCTCCCTGCCCAGCCCCTTGAGGAACAGCAACCCAGGGCTGCTTCTGGGTTATGCTCCCCTGAGAGGCAGTGGCCTTCATCATTCCTTTCTTGTTCCAGAAAGACATGACAGCAAGAATAGAGGCTTCACTGGCCCCGTGTCCAAGGGCGTCGGACTGGGCCCACCAGCACCCAAGAGAAGAGGGCAGGAGATGAGGTGTGGGGTCCCCTCATCCTTCTGTGCCGGGTCCTGGCACCGCCTCTCACCATGGCCACCTGGATTGTGCTTCCTTACTTCTTGGCTCTGTCCAGCTCAGGCTCTGACCGACCTGGAGCTCAGCCCTGGTGTGTGTGACCACGCAAATGATCGCCAAACTCTTTCATCTGTCACTCCTGGGAATGCTCCCCGAAGGCAGGCCCATGCGCCCTTCTCAGGCCACACCCAATACCAGGAGGCACCTGCTTAGTTATGCTTTGTCTTTCCAGCTGGACTGGGGTATGGGCAGACACTGGGTTAACGAATCTCGATTCTACTGTCTTATAAGGCCTGGGGCACCTGTGCAGGGCCAGTGGCTGGACAGAGGCCCTCCCTTCTCATCTCAGCTGGCTGTTGGATGTCTGGGAGCACAGTGGGGGCCTCTGGGCACCCCCAGGAAACCTTCTCACTTTCTCTCCAGGCGCACAGCCCTGCCCTTTCCCCCCCAAACCGATTGGAGGCTAGAGCCAGGCAGGCCTGAGACGGGGGATGCCTCTGGCCATCTCCCTGCTTCTACCTAATCAAGATCAGATGCCTCCTGCTTCTACCTCTAATTGTCCCAAAATTAAAACTAATCACTGGCAAATCAGAATAAAAAAAAAAAAAAAGATTGTCATTAGCTTTGGTGAGTTTGAAGCTGAGGGACACAGCAGGGTTAGCAGGGTGTCAGCAGGGCCCGAGGGCACTGGACTGTGCTGGGAGCGGGCTTGGTTACTCACCTGTGTGTGTGAGCGTGTGTGTGCCATACCAGATGTCACTGTCAGGGGACCCTTCGGCACTTGCTCCCGAACTTGCCTGAACGTCAGACTCCGCAGGAGTGAACAAAACAAGCGCAAACCGACTCTAGGGCTGGACCCGGGCTTAACACCAACCCCTTCGCCAGGGCAGAGACCCGACGATCTGTATGTTTAGCAAGCATCCCAGGCCTTGTTATCACAGGGTCTGGAAAACACAGCGCTAGGCTAGAAGGGTTGGGAGATGCTGAAGGCTGTGGCTTGTATGGCGTAATTTGGCACTGCTGACAGCAGATGATGAAGGACCCAGAGTCTAGAACAGGGCCTGGCACACACAAGCAGCAAATCTATGAATGGATGAAGGAATGAACGAGACGCAGCAAGAGACACGGTTGCTGTAGATGGCCAGGATCCCAGGGTCCATGTGTCTGCTGTCAAGGGGCCAGGGATGGGCTTTGCACAGTGAAACCACCCCCCTCCCCGCCCCCTGCAAGTCAAGCTCAAACCTCTAGGCCTATAGCAGGGCTGGGACTTCAGGGGAAACCTCTCTGGCCCAGGAGAGCTTCAGGGGAGGAATTTCCCCTCTGAGGGTGCCTGGAAGACGGCTCTGGCCAGGAGGAGGGGTGCCCGGCTTCCAGTTCTGCTCTTCCTTGGCTAATGGATTAGATCTCACCGGGGCAAGCCTGCCATTTCTGAGGCCCTGTTTCCCCATCAGCAAAATGGGGAATCATGAACCAATATACCAGGTACCATGGAGAGGGGTGCCTTGGTTGGAAAAAACCTGTCTTGAGGAAGGTTTTTCGTTTTTGTGTTTTAAATTAGTTGATACCAGTATTAGCAAGGGCTGTAAGGAATGGGGGCATTCCACACACCCTATGGTCAGAGGGTACACGAGATAATTTTCTAGAAAGCACTTTCAGAGTGCTTTAAAGACCTTGACACCGTTCATGCTCCTTGACCCAGCGGCTCCCCTTTGGGAATCCCGTGTGTAGACATCAGCTCAAAGATTTAGGTAAAAAGATATTCACTGCAATGTTATGTTTCTCAGTAAAAAATCAGAAACACCTAAGTGTCCAAAAGCAGGGTTTGGTTAAATAAAAGCAGATGCTTAAGAACGGATGTGTGCAGCCATTACAGGTCTAGTTTTCAAAAAAAGAAAATATTGACTCAGAAGGGAAAATGCTCACAAAATAGTTTGAACTAAACAAAGAAGGGTATAAAACTGGCTCTACGGTGTGATACCAATTTTACATAAAAAGATACAGACCCTGGGAGGAAAGACATCAGAATGCTAATGGTGGTTATATCTGAGGGGTGGGGATTCTCGGTGATTGTTATTTTCTTACTTTAGGCTTTGCTGTATTTTCCAGTTGTCTGCAACGAGCATGCATTGCTTATAAAATAAGAGAGGAAAACAATAAATGTCATTAAAAAATGAAGGAACGTGTTTGAAGCTGTTCCAAGATTTTTTTTTAAAGGGAATTGGGGAAAAAAAAAAAAAAAAAGAAAGAAAGAACCTGTGCGGTTGGGGAGCCACACAAACTCACACTCAGATCCCAGCTTCGACGCTTCCTCGCTGTGTGACCTTAGTAAGTTACTTAACCTCTCTGGGCCTCAATTTCCACACCTATAAAACGAGGATCCTAGAACCCATTTCCTAACGTTGTTGTGACTAAATAAGCAAATTGCTGGTACAGCATCCGTGCCCAGTGTTCATTCATTTATTTGTTCAACACTTATTGGTTATTTCATTCTGAGGAGGGAAGGGCCGACCTGCTTTTCTCTAGCACTTGATGTATTGTTTAGCTCACAGCAGTCTTCCGTCAGTGTCTGTTAAGTTAAAAAGGACAAGTAGAGAGATGATAGGTGCACGGAGCAGAGCATCCCAGGGAGCTCAAAAGCAGCACGTAGCTGGAAGGAGTACAAGTTTTGGGGGGCCCTGGAATCCAGCTCAGGCAGACCAGCCAGTGGCCTGCTGTGTGACCTCCAGCCCGTGTCTTCTCTTCTCTGGGCCTCATCGGGGAAAAGCAGATAGTCCCTGCCCTGCGTGCCACCTGGGTGACCTAGGCACGGGCAGGTGCCATGTGTGGGGGGAGTCTGGTGGGTTCTGGACCAGGCAGAGGTCAGCTGAGTAAAGAGGAAATGACAGCTGGGCCCGGTGGGTCCCGAACACTGCCCTGCCTGCTCCGCTAGGACAGGGCCTCCACATCCTGGGAAATAGTTTGGGTCTTGCACGAAGATGCCGGCCAGAGAGCCAGCAGGGGATTACGCCCAGCCCGAGGCTCTCCTCATCATGCAGAGACGCATCTGTCCTTCTTATACGACAAGGATGTCATACAGGCTGGTCCTTGGAGGACGTCCCCACCCAAGGCTGGAGCTACCCTAAACCATCTCTTTGAGGAGCAGCCCAGTGGAGGGATGGGTGCCTCCCTGTGGGCCTGAGCTGTCCGCCTTCCCCTTCCTGCCAGCCCCACTTTCCCTTCCCTCCCCCATTTCGCTATGCCCCTCCCCAAGGCAGCTCCACCAGGGTGGGGCTGTCTCCCTCCCAGCCTGGCTCCAGAGCCCCCCATTGCTGAGGCCCCATGTGCCTGGAGCCCTGGCTGGGCTGGGAGCAGCCAGGGTGCATACAAGAGCTAACCACTCCTGTTGTGGGCTGTGGAGGGTGGGCTGGAGGCATCAAAGCTTCCAGAAGCCCATAGCCCCCAGGTGGCTCTTGCTCTCCTCCTTGGAGGCTGCAAATCCTTGGGAGGCAGCTTCCCTCTATGGTAACACCCTCTGCGACACCTGGCTGGAAGAAGCTGGGGGGAGGGGCTGGGAGAGAAGCACCCACCCCTACTCTGCCTCAGTTCCCCGCTGCCTTCTCACTGCCAGGAGCATCGCGCTTCCTGCGTCTACCCGGGAACTCCCTGTCTCTTCGCTGTAGGGAAGACAGGGTCCCCACCCCAAAATAGAGGGTCAAGAAGGCTCCCCTCAAATGGGCTCTGCCATCATCAGTTGTGTGAGCTTGGGTAAGCAGCAGCTGAGCACACGTGTACCTGTTTCCTCAGCTGTCCTGGGGGGGTCATAGCAGCCCCTCCCTCCACCTCGAGGCTCCAAAAAGGAAATGCATGGGTTGTAAGCGGACTCATAAAGCCCTTCAGCCACGCTGTGCACGTCAGCCTCTTTAAATGTCAGCTTTTGTTTGAGAGTTACCGTCCTCATCACTGGAGGGACACCACACAGCCTCCTGAGGCGGGGCCTGGGGGTCCCCCAAAACCCAGTGACTGGCTCCCTTCCTCCCTGTGCCCAAGCCTTCTGCTGCTGTGACCAGGGGTCACCTGCATGCTGCGCGATTGCTTCCTTTATCCCTGGCACCCAGCACAGAGCCATGAACCGATGTATGACTGGGGGTCCTGGGAGGTCGTGTCTGCTGAGGTAAACACATGCACGGGCACACACACACACAGGCCCACACACAGGGTCTGTATCAGTCATCCCCCTGCAGGCACCCTGCCCTACTCTTGTTCTGGGACAGCTATCCTGACCTGGCCACTCCTTTGGCTCCCTCAGCCTAAAATCCCTACCTCCACCAGCTGTGACCCATCATCTTCTAGAAGAAGGAAGGAAATCAGAGAGACTCAGGCAGAAGAATGGAGGGGAGGAGGAACCATTGGCAGAGGAGAGGAAGAATCAAGCTCAGCTAAGTCGGGGGCTTCCCAGGGGCCCAAAGAAGGGCCAGGGCCCCAGGGGCTCAGGCAGCCACGACCCCCAAGGAGCTGCCGCTGGGAGGCCCTCCTTGCTGGCCTTGACCATCGGGTCCTGCTCCTGGGTACCTTGAGCCTGGGGAGGGAAGAGCTGCACAGCAGGTCAGAGGCCCCTGGAGCCAGGGTCACCTTCCTGCTAGCCCCAGGGTCACCTTCCTGCTAGCCCCGGAGCTTCGGAGCCAGAGGGGAGGGACTCCAGGAATGGTTTCCTGGTCCTGAGAGCCTGGCTGGGCCCACTCACTCCCTTCCTCTCTAGCCTCCGCGCTGTCTGGGGAATGCTATAAACTGCACCAGCCAGGCCGGAGGTTACAGAGCCTCAGGGCCCATGAAGAGAGAGAGGGTGAGAAGGGATAGCCTGGGATGGGGTGAGACAGACCTCTCGGGGGAGTCCAGATGGTGACCCCAGGGCTGGAGGAAACTGAGCACAGAGGTAGGGTTCCTGGGCTGGGTGAGTCCTGGAGAGGAGGGGTTAATCAGCTTTGGGGACAGAATCCTGGTCCCTTCCAAAATGCCCAGGGATCCTGCCCCCACCCCCATCCCAGTGCCTGCTCTGGGGGCCTGCCCTTAGAAGCTGGGAGCGTGTGTCTGTTAGTCTGTCTGCATCTGTGAACTCAGGATGGGGACCAGAGGCTCAGACAGGCTGCTGAGGACAAGGAGGCCTTGTGTTTCCAGGCAAGCATCCCTCACCCCTGGGGAACAGCTCTTTTATTGATTTCTGAAAATCTGGAGGGGACCCCCATCCTCACCTCTGCCCCCTGCCACAACTCCTAGAGCGAGGGCCAATCTCAGTCTGCCCAGCTGTAATGGGCCTGATGTGAGGTCCCCTTTGTGGTGGAAAGGGCTGGGTGGAGGCTCTAGCATGGAGGAAGAGGGGTTGTGGGGGGGCTCCTATGTGGCCAGGTCTGGAGTCTCCCAGCGGCTGTGGTTCTCAGAACAAAAGGAAACTGCTGGAATAGCCCCTGGTTCCCAGTTTCCCCCTACCCACCTTGGGCCATGTGAGATGGAGGGCCCCCAGAACCCCAAGCCCACATCACTCCAAACATCCCTGTTTCTGGGATTTCAGGAAGATCACACGTGCCTGGGGGGATAAGGCAACGGGTCCCACTGCTGTGCTCAGGGGAGGGGGCTTCTGTGGACAGAGCCCTGCTCTGCCAGTCTGGTCCTCGGGCCTCGGGCAGGGAGGAGGGAAGGGCAGCGCACCCTCCAGGGAAGCAGGCCCGAGGGAGGTGGGCCCCCCACGAGTCGCGCCACACACTTGAACTGCCCCTGCCCAAAAGCCTGGAAACCCAGGCTTGACCACCTCTGCTGGCCTTACCTGGGAGCTGGTTCTGGCTCCCAGGAGGGCTGGGAAGGGGTGACGGCGGAAATGAGGCAAGGAAGAGGAAGGGGTTGGGGGTGGTGGTGGTTGGGAGAAGGAGAGAGAAAGCTAGAGTCAGGAGAGAAGAGGGAAGGCAGAGAAAAAAACCAGGAGAGGGAGAAGGGGGAGGAGGAGGGAGGAACACCTCATCACGGCAGGTGCCTGGGGGTGGGGGGTTGGGGGTGGGGATGGAGGGCAGGGCAGGGAGGTGGGCAGAGGGCACGGGTGGGAGACACAGGGCGGCCCGGCCTGGGAGCTGCCACGGGAGCCGCAGGGGAGGGGCTGTTCTCTGAGTTACACTAAATGACTAATGTGCATTATCCTAATTATAGCGAAGCAAGCTGAGCCTTCCCACTGGCGCAGCGCCTGCATCTCCTAATAAACAATTAGCTGCAAACAACAGAAAAAGAAAGTGTGTGTGTGTGTGTGTGAGTGTGTGTGTGAGTGGCTCCAGCCTGCGTCTGCCTGCGGTGGTTAGGGGCGGGTTTGGACCTGGGCCTCGGGAAGGAGGAGGCTTGGGGACAGCTGGGGAAATCTCCATCACCCCAGCAGCCCACTCCATCCCGGTGTGTGCGGGTCAGGGCTGCCCTGCTCAGAAGGGCCTCGAAGGGCAGGGCAAGCTCCTGGCTGTGGGGGCTGGCTCGGACCTTGGGGGGGCCCGGCTTAGACCTCGGGGCTGCTTTACGGAGAGCAGACCCTGGGCTAAGTGTATTGCTCTGACCCCACAATAAACCCAGGAAATAACATCCCCATTTCTGCAGGGGAAGGAACCACGGCTCAGAGAGGCTAAGAGGCTTCTGGCCCCAGGCCCCAGAGCTGGGGTCAGGCCTCAGTGGGCCTCCTGACTGCCCTGGCCCTGGCCTCACTTCCGGGGAGCACTGGGAACTGGAAGTTGGGGACCCGGCGTACTGACCGATGGAGCTGCGTTTCCTTCCAGAGCCGCCTTGGGGGTGGGCGCTACCATGAACTCGACTTGGCGGCTCAGCCACAGTGCCCGTGTACGTGAACTGTCTCTGACGTTCTGACCACAGTCCTGAGAGGTGGGCCTTCCTCCGATCCCATTTTCACTGAGGCCCAGCGACAGGAAGGTGTCTGTTCATGGTCCCAGAGATTTTGCTACAGAGCAGGGTTGGGAAGTCAGACTCTCGATCCCTGGATGGATCAGCAGGATGGGGTTGGGGGGGATCAGCTGGGGCTGCATGACTGGGCCCTGGGCGACAAAGCCCCTTTTAGGGTTTTCAGTTGGGGAGGAGAGAGCCGCCCACAGAGGGGCAGAGCACATTCCAAGCCAGTCTGGGCATCGGGACCTGGAGAAGGAGCCCAAGATGGTCCTGAGGCTTTGAGCCTTGGCTGGGTTTCCCTGACTCAGTTGTAGCTGTCTCGTGCCTTCCCAGAGTCTCCTGTGGCCCCCAGCTGGGGCTTTGGGAACTGGGAGGCTGGGGGCGGGGGAGGCCCCCCTCTTAAGCCGCCCCTGGGCTGGAACACCATGTGTGTGTGCCAGAGGTGGGGCCAATTTGGGGACCAGGGCCTTTGCCCCCTGCAAGGAGTGACTTGGGCCTCAGTTCACCTCCTGCAGGGGAGCAGTGTGACCCATCTGTCTTGGTTTGCTTGAGACTGTCATGGGTTTTGTACAGTCCCTCAGTCCCGGGCAAAATGACATACCCAGTCACCTTAAGAAGGAGGTTAAACCATCCCTTCCCTCTCTGCCCCACGGGGTTGTGACAGGGCCCGGAAAGAAGAATGACCACGTGTGCAGGGTGACTGTGGGGCCTGGGCCAGTTTCCTGGGGGCGGGGCGGGTGGAGGGTGGGACCTTGGGTGATGGGATCTGCTTGTCAGCTGCGGGGAGATCAAACCACTTAATCTCTGGCCTTCAACTCCCTCACCCACAAAATGGGGCCAACAAAACCCACCTATATACGGGTGTTGTCAAGAGTAGGTAAGGGAATCCATACTGAGTGCTCTCACGGACCCCCGCTCAGAGGTGCTCCCCATCGCCCCCGAGGAGCCCCCCTGATCTGCTCTGCCCCACCCTCACTGCCCCTCCAAGCCCAGGCCCTCTGGTACCTGGTTGCTCTTGGCCCCACACTGACTGACTACGGACAGTCGTCTAGCTGATGCTCCATGGGCATTTCTGATCCAGGGCTGGTCAGGGGTCTTCAAGACTCTCTGACTGGAACCATCCACTTTACAGGTGAGAAGACTGAGGTTCAGAGAGGAGAAAAACCCTGCCCAAGATCTCACAGCTCCCGCCTCCCCCATGTACCATGCAGCCTCATTGCTGCCCGTTCCTCCTCCTCGTGGGATGCTTTCTATCCTGCTCTCTGGGTCAATATCCCAGGAGCGTTTCATTTCCACAGTACCCTGCCTTGCGTGTCCCAACCTGTTCTGAAGTCATCTCCCACTCCCCACACCACACACTTGGGTCTGGGTCACTCCAGCCCTGCTCTCTGCCTCTGCGCCTTTGCAATGCTGTTCCCCACACACTTTGCCTGGTAGGTGTCGCTTGTCCTTTGATTTCTCCCAAGTGTCACCTCCTCTGTGATGCCCTCCTTGACCACCCCCAAGGCTGGGTTAGGCACTTCTGAGCTGCTTGCTTCCATCATTCTGCATTTTTCTCTGTATGGCAACTCGTTTTCCAGGTTTTGGTTTCCCTTAGACCGAAGCCTTGCTGAAGGCAGGGACTGGGCCTTTCACCTTGCAGCCTGACTGACTGCCCAGTACTATAGTACTCAGTAAAGATATTCAACACATAAATATTTACTCAGCCCCTTCTCTGCTCCAGACCCTGCTGGGAGCTGCCAGGGAGACAGAGATAAAGCAGATAGTTTCTGTCCATAAGGAATTTGCTGGCAAACAGGGAGAACAGACAGGTACATAAATAACCACACTAAAAGGTAGGAAGTGCTGTAAGGCTCAGGGGGAGCCAGATGCCCCGGGGGTGGGGGCGGGGAAGGAGGGGCCAAGTAGCAGGGGTGTCCACGTATGGGAGAAACACATCAACTCAGGAGCGTGATGGGACCTGGCAGGGTGGGGGCTTCAGGCGGAGGGAGCAGGGTGGCAAATGGGGCCTGGGAGTAAGGTTGCTCTGGGCTGGATGGCATGAAACAGAGAGTTGGGGAGGATGGCAGGGGGCAGTGATGGAGGGGGGCAAAGGGTTTTGGGTGCCAGATGGAGGAATCTGGGGATTTTATCCCAGGGGTTTTCTAGCTGTATACCCTGGAGCCCTGGGGCTCTGCAGATGGGTCCGAGGCCCTACAAGGCCCAGGGTGGCACAAGGAGGGGGTGTTACAGGGGTCCTTGGTAGCTTCCCTGACTACAGAAGCCAGTCAGGGATTTTCACAGAGGCTTTCACATGCATGATAGCTTTTAAAAGTTTGCCCATCATGCCTCGGGTGATGGGGAGCCACTAGGGTTCTGGAGCAGGACAGTCACGCCATGAGGTGGTCTCCCAGCCCCCCTCCCATACACCGTGCCTCCAGCATACACTCAAGACAGCAGGACAAAAGCAGGGGACCTGGATGACGCTGCGGCTCAGAGGGGCTGATGCATGGCGTGAGAAGCAAACGCCGTAATTGCCAAGAATTTCCCGAGTTTATGTTATTGCAACAACCTGTCAGGTCAGCCTGGGCTCCAGGCATCCTCAGACCAAGGGGCCAGACCTCTGGCAGGCACCTGCCCCGGCCTCTAGCTCACTTGATGGCCCCCTCTGTTAACAACAGCCTTCTGCTTCCTCCTCTCTTGCCCGGTCCCTGTACCCGGTCCACTCAAAGCCAGTCCCTCCCGCTGTCTCCCGAGGACCTGCTGGGAGGGCAGCAGAACTGAGCCCAGGGCCCTCCCCACCCACACCTGGAACATGCCTCCTTTAGGAAGCTGCGTGGGCTGCTGCAAGGCAAGACTGGCTGAGGAATTCCTGCTCCTCATGCGGAGGAGCCTGAGTCAAGGGTGACCGTGAATCTGAGCAGTCAATGCTGAACCGTGTCTGCTGTGGGGGCCGGATGGGGACACAGTGGCCCCTGCAGCTGTCTTTAGTGCCCAGACCCTCCTGACTCTGAGCCTGAGATAGGGTATTCAACGAGCCCTTTCTGAGCTTCCTTACAGCCCTCGGATTCCAGAAGACGCCACACAAGGGCAGGTGGCTTCAGTGTGAAGTCCCGCCCTGCAGGTCAAAGTCTGAACTTGCCCAGGGAGGATATGCGAACTGCTGCCTCCCTCTTGGGGCGCGCCACGAACCGCGATGGGGACCACAGTGCCATTCGTGGAGCCCATCTGTGTGCCAAGAGCTTTATGCAGTCTTCCTTCTGTTCTCCCACAAGGCCATGTATGCAATAGCCCAGGGTTATACAGGAGGGCGCTATGGCCTAGCCATACCCAAGGTCACAGCTAACAGATGGTGACTCCGGAATTCAAGCCCAGGTCTGACTAGCACCAAGGCACCTCAGGATGAGAGGGAAGAGGAAGAGATCTGTCTGTGGCTCCAGGAAGCAGGAAGGTTAGGACACCACCCAAGGACAACCATGACTTCCCAATCCGAACACCTGTCACCTTGTACCCTTGTCTGCCTCCCCTGTGGTCTGTGGTCCCTTGGGCGTGAGGACAGACTCTCATCTCATTGCTGTATCCCCAGGCCCCAGAGGACAAGTACGTTTTCCTAAATATTGGACTAAGATCAGCGAATGGAATTTTGGGGCAGGCAGACTTGGAACTAAAAATGAGGTGGTAATTTCTTGGGGTCCGAGCTGTCCGGCAATGGAAAGGACTGCCTTGTGGGGGTAGTGAGCTCCCCATCCCTGGAAGGATCCCAGCCACCTGAGGCTGACGATCTCCCACAGGGACTTCTGGACAGGCAGAGGGTTGGTCTGGAGGACCTTCCAACCATGAGATTCCGTGAGGCTACTGTTCTTAGGAACTGTGAATAAAGCTGGAGGAAGAAAGGAAGGAGTAAGGGAAAGGAGGCGAGAGGGAAGGGGTGAATGGGAGATGCAGAGTGGGGAGCTGTCCTTCAGGCAGGGTGGGTGCAGCCAGGAAGGGCTGTAGGGATGGCAGCAGGAGACACTCAAGCCAGGGGGAGGTCACGGGATTGGGGTGGCACACTGCCCCCAACCCCAGGTGGTCCAGCCCCTCCCTCTCTCTAGGGACACAAGCACAAATGCAGAGTATGAGGCGGCGTCCCATGCCTCCCTAGGCACATCCTGTCCTGTCCCTGGACCTCAGTTTCTATGCCTGTGATCTCTGGAGCCCTTTCCAGCTCTGAGTCCGCCTCAGTTTTTCTCTGGTGGCAGATGGAATTGTTGGTGTTGGTTCTTCAGTGCCCTGTACCCCACCATGGCCTTGTGGAGGTGGGGTGGCCTTCCCCACCTCCTGATCTGGAGCTTGGCCACAGCTTGCTTAAGCTAATGAGATTCTAGAGAATGAGACACACACAGAGGCTTGAAACGGGCTTGCATGGTTGGGCCTTTTCAGCACCAAAATATGCCCCAAGCAGCATCTGGTCCAAAGAAGATGTGAGAAACGTGGAGCGACCAGGGCCCAAACCACAGCTCGGTGTCCAGCCGGCCGAGCCCAGTGCAGAACAGCCAAACCCCAGACACCCTGCAGACTCATGAGAAAGAGACACACCTTGACCCGGAGGGGCGGGGCTCGTCTGTTAGGTGGCTTTATCATGGCAGGAGTTGACTGATAATCATTCCTAGACGCAGAGAATCCCGTGAAAGGTTGCCTCAGCCCTTCTCCTGCCGGCGGACATGCCCAGAGCTTACAGCAGGCACAGGGCGGTTCCCTGTTGGGCTGCAGCCCCGGTGGGACAGCAGGACAGGGTCAGGCTGCCCTGAAGCTAAAGTGTATAGGGGGGAAGCTGGTACCTCCTCCAGGCTGGCTCTGGATGACTAGGGAAGGGCCTCCAAGGAGGCTGCCTGAAAGGGGCAGCCCCTCCTGTCCCATGTGGCCCTGGAGATGGGGGTGCTGGGCACACCTGACTCCCAAAAAGAGATACCTTCGCTGGGTCTGGCTGTGAAGAGCCATGTGGTTCTAGTGCTGGGCTGAGCCTCACTCATCATATAGTTCATGCTCGGAGGGCCCCAATTGCCCGTGTGACAGTCAGGGACAAGGGACCTGAGTCTGCTCACTTAGGACTTCATGGCTGATTACATATGGAAATGCAAGCTGCTCTTCAGGCCGCTGAGGACAGGCGTGTCCTCTCAGCGCTGCCCACGCATGCCTGGCCCTTCCAGTCTTGCCCCATTTTTCCAAGCAGTTCTGGGCAGCGGGGTTGCTGGCAGTGGGGGTCTGCAGCTCAAGTTTGGACTAAGACAAACCCGGCTTTGAACCCCAGGCCTGCTTCTCTCCAGCTGTGTGACCTTGAGCGAGCTGCTCAACCTCTCTGAGCCTCAGTCGCCCGTGCGTTAAAGTGCTGACAACGGTTTGGATGCTTCCCGGGGCAGCCGTGAGGACAGGAGGGTACGCGCAGGTTCGCGCGTGGCGCCCGGCAGATGGGAGCTCGCTCAGGAATAAATGCTAGCCGTTGCTATTCATCATAAACGCACATTAGACTTAGGACTTTATCTTCCTGAAAATGCATTTGTTCCTTAATCAGTCCTTCAAAGGCTTTCCACGTGCAGGTGGGGCTGAGAGAGGTCACCACTGGACGCTGAGGGGAACAGACCACAGGGAGCTAACTTGGCTGCTGGGGACGTATAGAGCAGGGAATCATGGGGTCCCCCCGGAGGCTCAGCCGTCTCCTCAGCTGGCAGCTTGTCTATGATTTTGCCAGGAAGAGCCAGGGCTGGGCCACATGGGACATTTGGGGTGTGGTGAGTTCAGGCACCGAGGGCCATCCGGGTGGGGGAGCACCCTGAGAGCACATGTTCTCAGGGGGAGAGGGCAGAGAGGTAGGTGAAAGCACAGGAGAATGGGCGAGGCCTCCGTGAGGAGCTTGGAGGATTCTATCCTGCACATGGGCCACGGGAGAGGGAAGCTAGTAAAGGCGGGAATGTGGTGGTGACGTGGTCAGATTTTCATGTTGATGACAGCCCCTCGGACAGGGGATGTAGTTGCGGTGGTCCAGGGGAGAGACATGGGGCCCGGGTGGTATGGTGACAGTGAGGAAGGGGGGTACCCTGTGAAGCCCGGACTCAAGGGCCGTCTGTCTGAGCCTGGTCCCGGCTCCACACCCCAGCCGCTGTGTGGCTTTGGGCAAATCACCACCCTCTCTGGGCCTGCTTCCTTGTCTGCAAAATGTGAACAGCACTGGTACCCACTGGGGTTGTTAGGAGGAGTCTATGAGTTAATATGTGCAAAGCCCTTGGGAAAAAATGCTAGGTCATGAGTAAGCTCTGGCAGGTGACAACTACTTCTGCTGTCACTTTATAACAGCGCTGCCAACAAGACCCCAGGCTGGATGAGGAAGGGGGAGGCGGGAGAGGGAGAGGTCTAGATGACGGGCACTTTGCCTACTTTGGCCTCTGGGTGGAAGCAGGGCAGCTCCGCTGAAGGAGGTGGAGCTCAGAGGGTGACTGGGCCCGTGGGTGACCTGAGGGAGGAAGCTGTGTGGCTGGGTGGCTGGGTCTGGCACCCAGGGCTCAGAACATGGCTGAGACAGCCTAGGGGGAAGGCTGCACTCTAGGGCACATGGCTGAGAGTGGAGGGGAAGGAGAGGGGCCCCAAGGAGGCTGAGAAGGCAGGGTCAGCAGTGGGGGAGGGAGGCTCAGGGGAGACAGCTGGTCAGAGGAGGACAGGGCCACAGATCACACCTAGAGAAGGAACAGCCCCTTGTGGGCTCCCTCCAAGGTCAGGGCCAAAGTCCTCTCCACATGACCATCGACCCTGCCCTGGGTGCCCCCACAATCAAACGGATGTCTGTATGGGAGCAGGCATGGCCCACCCCCTCCCCGCCCACGGTACCGATCCCAGCATGGGGGTTTATTTAATATGACCTGGAAGGCCGCACTTGGCTAAGTCTGGGAGTCGTCAGGTGGCTTCCACGGAGCACATCTGCACGGCATGCTGGCCACTGAGCCCTCTCCTCCCCTGTGACCTCTCTGGGCCTCGGTCTCTCTCCCAGAAACGCTAGCAAAGGGCTAAGCTGGGCCCTCGTCGGGCCCCTTCCAGCCCTGACAGCTTCTGCCCCAAGGGTTCAGGTGGTCTGCGAGTCTGTCACTCGGCCTCCTGCCCTGAGGGCCCCCGAGACCCACAGACTGGGGCATCTGAGGTCCCTCACATCTGACTAGTTTATCCACGGAGGTAGTGACCCAGGAGAGGATGCCTGGGAGGTGAAGGTCTCCTGTCTTTGTCACTATCCTGTACCCTGACCCTCACCCACCCACTTCCTGTCAGCAAAGGTGCAGCCCCAAAGAGGACTTCACAGATGAGCTTAGCACCAAGAAACTACCGTTGGGCCCCACACAGGCCAGCTGGTCTGCCTCAATCCCAGGAGAGCTGGGCCTAGGCTAGGCGACAGGTCTCACAGGAAGGCCTCCTTGAGAGGCCATTTCCCCACGTGGCCCTGCGCAGCTGCCTCTGGTGTTCCGCACCAGCCCTTCTGGGGAGGTCTCCTGAGAGATGACTCTCTTCTCTCCACAGACAGTTCACTTACTTCAGCCCACCTGGACCTGCTTCCCCATCTTCCGCCCTTGGTGTGAGTGGTTCTGGTCATGAGGCGGGTGAAGGAGGCCGTCTGGTATGGTCTCCAAAGGAAGCTCAACTTATTCCACGGTGGACGCTGCCCCTGTGTGCGGCCTGCTTCCAGAGTCCCTTCTCCTGCCCACCTCCCCCGGAAACCAGTGCCCTGGGCGACGCCCTCTCTCTGGCCTGAGGGTTAGGCCCAGACTGAGTCCATGGGGAGGAAGTGTGAGCTGTAGTGGCTTTCAGGGGACACTAAGAAGTTCCTCTCCTAATCCCTGCTAGCCCGCCAGTGTGGCAAAGTGTCCCGCCGGCTCTCCCCTCTACAGAGCGGAGGCCGAGAGGGAGCACTCCATCTTGCAGGCATGGAAGAGAGAAGGGCCCCTTCCCCTCCACCTCCCACCCCTTCTAGGATGACTTGTCAAATAGGACAGCTGTAGGGCCCTAGTTCACCTTCCTTTTCAGGTCCGAAGTTGGGTAAACTAAGGGTAAACTAAGGCCCAGAGGAGTGAAGGGGCCCGTCTCAGCTCCCAGAGCTTGACCTACATGTCGGTCTGGGAACCTGGCCTCTGGCCCTGTGCTCGCCTCAAATGCTGCTGCTCCCACCCCTCTCGTGGGTGAGGCCAGGCCCGGACACTCACAGGGCCCAGCTTCCAGACAGCACTAGTGTCCCTTCCAGAAGATGGCTGTTCTCTCCTTGGCTGGAGACCCTGGTTTTTGTCCCCACCTCCCTCTTCTGAGGGAAAATGGAGCCTGATAGAGTGGGGAAGTGGTTTCCAAACGGTGTTCCTGGGAACCTCGCAAGGGCACAGACCGAGCGCCCTCAGGAAGCTGTAGAGTCCCAGTGCTGTGGGGAGAGGAGCGCGCGACCAGGCTCCACACGCCAGGCCCAGATCCTTCTATTCTGCTAACTCAGAGCTGTCTCCTCCCTGGAGACCCCTAATTGCTCATCTGTGGAGCAGGGATTAACCCTCCCTGACCTACCTTCTGGGGCAAGTGCAGGGGTGACAGCTGTGGAGGCTGTCAGGAAGTGCAGCAGGAGGGGTCACAAGGTTCAGGAATGTCCCTGAGCCTGGGGCTTTGGGATGGGGGTGGGAGAAAGGCCATCGAGGCCAGGGCACTGCCTCCTCCTTCCCTCCGCCCTGCTTCCTCCCTTGGAAGCCCCAGAGGGACCGCAGCCATTACAGAGAAGGGACTTCAAGTCGACAAAGACAAATTGGCTTAATTGACCCAAATTAGCAGCAGGGAGGGCCCTGATGGCCCAGCTGCTGGTACGTTTAATCACTGTCACCCTGTGTGGTCAGGGAAGGACCCCTCCCCCAAGGCCAACAGGGTCACCTCCCCTGTGAATGGCTGCCTCTCTGGAGTCCTCGGTCAGCAGGAAGTAGGGCTGGGACTTTGGGGACAAAGACAGCCTTCGGCAGAAAGTCAGAGCGCCCTGTGGAGCTGAGCCCGGCTTCAGGAAAGACAGCCTGGGCTGGGCTGGGGCAGCCTCAGGAGCCAGGGTGGGAGGGCTCTCTCAAGCCCCTCATTCTGAGTTCTATGGCTGCCCTTTGGAGATAGATGAATGCCCTGGGGCGGTCTGGCCCGGACCATCATTCCTCCCTGGAGATGCTGCCCCACTCCTGTACTTTGGAGGCTCAGGGGAGGGAGGGCCCTGACCAGGTCTCTCGCCCAGCCTCTGCTTCTCTGTCAGCTTTCCACAGAGTTCCTTAATGACATTGGGATGATGGTCAAGCCGGGCTCTCCTGCAAACCTCCAGAAGGTTGTGAGCCAGACCCCTCCTTGGTGTCTGGTGACACTCTTCCCAGGACTCTGGTCAGCTGTCACCGCCCAAATCCTGGGTCATGAGAGGGCAGTAAAGACATTCCTCCCCACTCAGCCCCCTTCTGGTTTTGGCCTGCTCCCTGGTGGGGACTGTCCCTTCTCTCTTCTCACAGCAAACACAGTTAGAGACCCACGGTGAGCTGGGCCTGGACTGAAGCTCCAGGTCAGGGGCTCCTGTGACCTCATGGCCTCCCTCTCACAGTTCCCTGTCTCTGGCTGTTTCTGCTTGGAATCTCTTATCTGCCGGACCTGTCCTTGCACACTCTATGGAGGCCATGTGTGTAAAGGACCCTGACGTCTGTGTCCTTCACAGTGGCATCCTGGGCCCCAGCTCTGCCCTGGCCACTCCAGTCCCCTCTGCCTGTCCCGGGCACCTCAGCCCTTCTCTGGCTTCATTCCTCAACTACCACTCAGGCCCTCCTCCCTCTAACCCATCTCTGCCTTCTCCATAAATGCACCACAGAGGTCAATCTGGGTAGCCATAGCCCATGTCAGTGCAGGCCCCGAGGGTGGGTCCCATGCTAGGGAGCTGAACAGTCTCTCTCTCTCACACACACACACACAAACACCCCCACACACTCCAACTTATTCGCGGGCTGCCTGTCAGAAGTTCCCTGGAAATGGGGTATGAGAACCTAGAACCGCATTTCCACATCTTCCTCCATAGAGCTGGTGTTACCCACAGCAGATCTGTTTCCAGGCTAGCCCACCAAACGGATCTCGCCTGTAATGTGTCCCATAAATATTTATTGGGCACCTACGATATGTCTCATGAAACTGAACAGGGGTTCTAACCGTGTTCCCTTGAGTTCTGGGCCCTGAAACAGAGGACTACGTGAGAGAATGAGAAGATAAAAAACCCAAACCAAGTCTCTCTTCAAATCACGGTCTACTCTCTTCCTCCTTCCCAGCACCCCCAGCGTCTGGACCTCAAGGCCTCCAAGTCCCCTCTGTACAGGACCCCAGCATGGCAGCAGCCCCCCTGAGCCCATCCCAGTTCTAGAAGCTTTATAAGACGCAGGTTCCTGGCTCCTGCCCAGCCACACAGGTCAGCAGGTCTCAGTGGGTCCTAGAAGGGGACACCTGCCCCACTGCCAGCCCTCCCCTCTTGCTCTAGTAATGAGCCTCAAGGATCACCTGGGAGCCCATGCCTCACCCCAGACCTGTGGCTTTGGAATTGCTAGGGCTGGGACCAAGGCAAGAGCAATTTTTCTTTTTCTTTTTTTTTAAACTCCTGGATGTGCGGCCAAGATTCAGAACTGCTGCCTGAGTTGTTCTATTTCTCTTTGTCTCCCCTTTCCCTAGACCTGAACCCACAGACACCAGCACTCACACCTGCCCCCCACTCTTCTCACTCCCATATCTTCTGGGGACCCATGGCCCTGCCTCAATGGTGACACTTACTTCCATACACCTTGAGTCAGATAAGCAAGTATCTGTGGGATCTGGGATGGGGATTCCACATCTTGGGTAGGTCAAGTTTGGCTGAATGGGATACCAGAGGCTGGAGGCCAGAGGCTGTGCTCGGGCAGAGGGGGCTGGCTGGGATGACCCTGCATCTCTCCCAGCTGAGGGTGTGTGTGTGTGTGTGTCAGGGGTCCTGTGGGTCCCCACTTGCCCAGCCCCCGGAAACCCTGTGCTGCTGGGCCAGGGCCGGGGCTGCAGCCTGTGTCCCACAGACTCATGCTGAGTGCCCGATCACATCCCCAATTCCGTGGAAGGTGATTTCACATTTGTAACAATTACTCACTTAATTGGGTTCCAATTAAATTGGAGAGGAAGCGGAGGGCTGTGTCTGTGTTTATTCTCCTCCTTCCTCCTTCTGCGCATCAAAGAGAGTGCAGGGAGGGTGACAAACGGGCTTTATCCCATCTGGAACAATCTGCCTCCTATCAGGGGCAGGCAGAGCTGTCCTGGGGCTGGCCCCACCTGCCGCCTTCTGAGCGGCTCTCATGCCTGCATTTCTCATCAGAGGCTGGACTCATTCAAGGGCCCTAGGGGGTGCTGGGTGCCCAGGAGAGATACCTGTCTCCTCATGGGCTTCACGCCCAACTGGGGGGCCGAGTGTGGACCCGGGGAATCGGGGGGCAGAGAGGTAGAGGGAACAGTACTACCCAGCCAGAGTGGATGGGGGCTCAGGGCTGGGTTAAGTAGACCCCTGTCTTGCCAGCTGGGCTCACTGGGGAGTCTCCAGGCTGCCCCAGAGCAACAGGGGGAGGTGAGGCAGATAAGCCCTCAAGGAGACACCCCTACTCTCCATTTAGCCAGTAGCTCTGCACTGTGTAACACCTGTGTTACATGAAACTCATACGCTATGTAATATAGAGTATAGACTATGTATTTCCCTTGCCAGGAAAAAAAAAATTGCTGATTGAGTCCAATTCTGTCACATCCTAGAAAGGGAAACTGAGGCCCAGAAAGGGGAAGAGATTTGTTCGAGTCCATGCCACCATTTTAGGGCCTGGTTTGTTAGGATCAAGGACTCCTGGCTTGATCTCAGCCCCCTGTGGCTAGGAGATGGTCTTGGGGTGAGGAGGGTTGGGGAGAGGTTATGGAGGGAATGATGGGCCAGGCCAGGGTCTCCATGGAAGCACCTCCCTCCTGCCTCTGACCTCTGTTCCCCAAGAGGGACCCCTCTCTGGTCCACACAGCAAAGAGGCCAGGAGGTCATGACGGTGACCAGGGGCTGAGGCTGGGCTCATGCCCCCGGGCGATGCTAGCTCAGCTGGCCCTCTGGCTGGATACCCTACCCCCAGGAGAGCCAGGCTTGTGCCAGGGGGTCCTGGTCAGAGGAGCCCCGCAAAGGGGCCAGATCTGCAGAAAGTCAGTGTCTGGCACACAGGAGGTATTTAGGAAAGCTTTGTACAATGAATGAGTGAGTGAATGAATGAATGAATGAATGCTTGATTGGAGTCAAGGACACGGAGCCCAGTCTAGGAATCAGGGCCCAAGCTTCTAAGGTGGGCTGAAGGAAATGAGGTTCTACAAAGAACTGGTTGCAGAACAAGGGAAGTTAGCCCCGCCCAGAGAGAAGCCCCTGCTTGATGGGGCAAGTGCCCCTGCTCCTGGGAAAACCTCTCATCTGACGATGGAGGCACTATCTTCTCAGGAAGACTGATGAGGGAGGCACAGCTCCATCCTTGGAGAGTCCCCAGCCTGGTGGGGGTGGAGATTGGGGAAGGGGAAGGGGAAGGGGAAGGAAGAACCTCCCTGTCCTGGGGCTCTCTCTCTCTCTGATGGGGAATGCCCCTGACTTGGGCGGCCTCCTGCCTGAGGGAGGAGGCAAGGCTGGGTCTATGAGGCCGTGCTCCTCGTTCCTGGGTTAAGGAGTGGAGGGTGCTCTGTCTGGGTGCCGGGCAGGAAGGAGCTGGGAGCGGGGACCAGGCAGGGGGAAAGCCATCCGCATTCTGGTCAGGCAGCCACTCGCTGAGTTATTATTATTTCTTTTTTTTGAGCTACTTAGAGCAATTTACAGAAATCATTTAGGGGCCGTTTAGGGAGAAGAGAAAAGATGAAGACTTTTAAAGGCAGGGCCCGGGGATGGTTTTATGCAGATCAGCTTCTCAGGGCTGCCAAGGAGAATCTGGATTCCGAGGGATGTGGGGAAGGGGAGAGGGCCTACAAGGTTTCTACTCCAACAAATCTCCCGCGGGGGTCCCGAGGCAGCAGCCCCGGACCGAGGAAAGGGATGAGTGGGGGAACATATGTCAGGCAGAGGGCTGAGACCCATGAGGAGGGAAGCCAGCCCCCGGGGATGAGCCCATCACTCTGTGCCTCAGTTTCCCCTTTGGTAACTGGGGTGTGTGCATGGATGAGTTGACGGCTCTGGGACCACGCTGAAAGGGGGTGACTCTTCCTCTATGATATCGGGGCGAGAAGAGAGGCCCTTGGACCTGGAGCCACAGACTCAGGAGATAGGGCCCAGGGGGAATGGAAGGTAGTGTCTAGAGGAAGAGGCAGACTTCCCCATCTGTGACCTGGGCCGGTCATTTCTCCTCTCTGATCCCCACCTCATCTGTATAATGGGGATCAGGATGGCCCATTTCACAGGCTGGGCTTACCTGGGATAAGGTGATAGGGTGTGTGCTAGCCGTTTTGGAACTGTCCAGGGCACCACACTCCTTGGTCTTGGTGCGGAACGGTGGTGACCATCAGGGGTGACAAATAGCCCCTCCTCCTGTCCCCCCCACCCCCACCCCAGTCCCAACAGGAGAAACTGCTCTTCGAGGGCTGAACAGGGACCTAAGTGACACGCTGGGCTGGGACTAAAGGCCCAAACCGGGATGCCTGGGGAGTGCAGGTCACGTGCGTGTGCATCCACGTGTGGGCATGTGATGTGGCAGCGGCGGGGGGTGGGGGGACCTGGCGGGTGGAGGGAAAATAAGGAAACGGGTCGCACATGTAGCAAAGCCTTCCCCACACTTCCCATTTCATGCTGTTTGTGATGTGATTATTGGAGATGGAATCTGGTTACTCCATGTAAACACCGTGCCTGCTGAGACAGACAGATCCCCCAGATACAGCCGCTGGGGAAGCCAGATGTGGCGGGGAGACCCCACCTCCAATACCCTCATGCCAGACCTTTGAAGACACAAGGACAAGCCCACTGGGCTGGGCATCAGGAACCTGGGTCTTAGGTGTGGCTTTGCCGTGCCCGATCGCTGTGTGATCTGTCCCTTTCTGGACCCTCGTTGTTGCTCTCTCTCCAAACAGAGATGGTTCAAGGATGAGAGGGGGGCCTGACACTCCCATCTAGCTCCCCTGACCCGAGGCGCTCCGATGTTAAGGCTCTCACTGCACTGAGCGGCCCCCGTGTGCCAGGATGCAGACGCAGTTTCAGAGGCCACCGGCTTTCAGTGCGCTCTGCAGGCACGGGCGGAGAGCCCACCCACCGCGGGTAGGGCGCCATGCATGGAGACTCTGCTGCCTGCCGGTACTTCAGGAGCGAGGGTGATAATATAGCTGGTACCTCTTGTCTACCCGGCACTCAGACAGAGCTGGGGCCATCACGTGCACCAGCTCGCCGAACCCCCGTGATCTCAGATGTAGGTGCTGATGGCAAGGAGGTTCCCTCGGCGCTCCCCGGACTCTGTCCAGCACTCGGCAGGAGCCAGGTGGGCGCAGCTCAGGATGGAATAGACACCCCTGTTGCTACTGGGGCTCAATGCACCAGGTCACAGAGATTTGGGCAGTGATTGTGGCAAAATGACAGGATGCCGCTGCTGCTGCCGCCGCCACCCCCCAGAGTCCAGGGGAGGCCCCTCTGCCACCCCGCTCTCCTGCACTTGGCCACACTGGCCCGGGTTCTGTTGCACAGAAGGTGTCTGCATCCTTGTCCCACATCTGCCAGTGACTGTGTCGTCACTGCTGCATGACCACTGCTGGTTACAGTGCTGGGCACGGAGCAGGTATACAAACCATGGGCTGAACAAAAGTATTGTTAACTGTTTCCTGAGCACTTAACTACCAGCTGGGCGCTGCTCCAAGTGTATTACGTGCATTAACTTATTCATTGCCACAACCCTATGAGATGGGTACTCTTGGTCTCCCATTCTATGGATGTGGAAACTGAGCCACAGAATAGTGATGTAATTTTCCCGAGACCGCAAAGTTAGGATACGGCAGATGAGTGTGGGAAGAAAGGGAGGACAGGAAGGAAAGAAGGACAAAAAGGAAGGATAGGAAAAAAAAAAAAAAAAGAAAAAAAAAAAAAGGAAGGATAGGAAGGAAGGGAGCATGGGAGGGAGGGAGAAATTGCTCTTTGGTCTATGTCATCCATTTAACTCCCAGATCTCTCATCCCAGCTGCAACCTGGGGAGAAAGGTGAGGGGAGGGAAAGACGCAACCTTTTTATTCTTTCATTCCACACATAGGTACCGAGCATCTCCTGTGTGCCAGGCACCGATCCAGGCGCTGGGAGTGAGTATAGCAGTGAACAGGACAGGCGGGACCCAGCTCTCAGGAGCTCCCATCCCAAGGGGGGTGCCGGTCCCTGATCCAGCAGACACATAACTACACATCATATTAGGTGAAGAGAGACACTGGGGGGCAGAGTGAGGTGTAGGCAGGGCTACTGTGGCTAGGGGATGGCCAGGGAGGGCCACTCTGGAACATGCATTTGAGCGGAGGCCTCAAAGGATGGGGGCATTGAGTCACATGTATTGGGGGGAAGAGGCCAGGTGAGGGACAGCAAGGGTCGAGTCGATGAGGCTTGGTGAGGACAGCGGAGGACAGGGTTGGAGGTGGGGCGAGCCACTGAGAAGGAAGATATGGCCAGGAAAAAGGACAGATCATGCCAGCCTTGTCACCCACCGTCAGGACTCTGGCTTTCCCTCTCAGGGAGGTGGAGGGCTCTGAGCAGGAGAGTGACTTGATCTGACACGTGGTTTATATGATTTCAGGACAAAGCAAGAAGGAAAACGGCCCCTGGGAGGCGACTGGGAGTCCCTGCATGGATAGGACACTGTAGCCAGGGCTGGGGAGGAGCTGGGTGGGCTCCTAGTGGGCAGGGAATCTCCTAGGACTGCATTTGAAAGGCCAGTGGCCCAGCCCACCAGCCCCAGGGCCCCCAGAGGAAGCTCCCAGGGGGGATTTTGGTAGCATCCTTGGGGAGCACCTAGCCCCGGCCTGTCCAGGATGCCAGCCAAACACGCTCACTCTCCGCTCCACTACCAAGCAACTGAAATGGGGCGTGCTGGGATTGCCATGTGCTCCTACAGGAGTCAACCATAAGGGATTTTGAAGATTTAATACAGAAGTCAAAAGAAACAACGTAAAATAGCTCCTAATTTTTATGCTGATTAAATGGAATGATAACCTTTTGTATATATTGGTTAAAATATATTTTGGAATATATTGGAATGATAACCTTTTGTATATATTGGTTAAAATACATTAAAATCAATGTCACCTGTTTCTTTCTACTTCTTCTCGTGTGAGAACTAGGAAAATGTAACTTACACAGGTGTCTTGGGCGTCTATTTCCATGGGGCAGCCCTGATCCAGTACAGAAGCCCTGGTTTCAGAGACCTGGGCATTGAACTCCAGCGGGAGGAAGGCTCTGTCCGAGGCGGGTGGCTGGCGGAAAGAGCCCAGAGGCAGAGGAGAGGGACACGGCACGAGGCTGGGGAGACAGGGGCCCCGTGGCTGGTTTGGGTAATTTGAGGTGACCGCTAGGGGCTCATGATGAAGAAGAAACGGTCACAGTGACCTGTACCAAATCCCAACTCTGCCGGCAGGATGAAGGAGCTCAGGGACCCCGCTCTCAACTCCCCTACACCGTGGGTTTGTTTTTTTCCTCTCCAGTCTGCAGAAGAAGAATCATGAGACCCAAGAGGGAGACGAGGCAGCTCTGGGACGAGGGTCTGCAGATGCTTTGGGCAGCAGGATGCATCAGAGTAAGTGTTTTGGGAACGCCCCGGGCTCCGCATCTATAACCCAAGACCTGATTTTTGGCCACGGCTCAGAACTACCGTGCAAGCAATG
The DNA here is from genome assembly GCF_902655055.1 of Lutra lutra. Classification (NCBI taxonomy): domain Eukaryota; kingdom Metazoa; phylum Chordata; class Mammalia; order Carnivora; family Mustelidae; genus Lutra; species Lutra lutra. The sequence goes on from NC_062293.1 coordinate 38,551,573, forward strand.
CATGCAGCCACAAGCCAGTACGACCCAGGCACTGCAGTGGGGTCAGTTGCGGGACCCAGGGATGCCTCCCGTGCCCCGGGGTGGGAATGGGGGCCCCCCCAAGGTCTGTGGCTGCTTTCCTGGTTAAGGACACGAAGAGAAATGAGGGAGGGCAGGAGAGGGGCTGGCTGCTGGCCACTGCTGTGTTCAAAACAGGCAGCATCCAGGGTAAGAAAAATAAGACCCCAAACAAAACAAAACAAAACAAAACAAAACAAAACAAACCCAACCACCGGGAAGCAGAGCTCCGGGAAGCCTTTGGCACCGTCTTAACCCGTGCTTCCCAGCAGCGAGGCCTGGCTTCAGGCAAGAAAGGAAGGACACAAACCAAGTCTACCACATTTACCGAGGTCTCCGTGGCAGGCCCACAGCTTTTGTTCTGGGCGCTTCCATGCTTGAACCCTTGGAGTAGCCCCACCCCGGAAAGGTGATAGTATTACGTTCATTCTGCAGATGGAGAAGCTGAGGCTCAGGGTGATAGGCCAGCAAAAGCTTCTGGGTCACCCAGCTGTACGGCCGCAGGGCTGAGAGTCCAACCTACATTTGCGGGACCTGAAAAACCTACCACTGTTCTCTGAGCTGATGTGGCTTCTTCTGAGGTTTTCCCGGAGCCCAAGGGCTGGCAGTGACCCCTGGGATCTGATCCCTTGGCTTCTGGCTGCCAGTTGGGCTGGGGAATGAGGAGGGAGGCTGGGTGTTTGTTGAAAATACTGAGGGAGATCTTGTCTCTCTCACTTTTCCTACCAGGCCATGTTCCTCAGGACTCCTGACACTCGGACCCCCAGGAGGTCAGAAATGGCTGTGGGTCTTAGGTGAGTCCCTCTGGCTCCCTGGGCCTTAGCTGCCAGGACAATCAAGGTAGCTCCAAACACTGAGGCTTAGGCTGCAGGCTTTGGACCTCACATCTGCTGTCAGATCTCAACAGAGGCGGCAACCAAGGAGTAGAAAGAAGTCAGGCCACGGGCGAGTGGCAGAACCAGCCCTTAGCTCTGTCTCTCTGGTTCTAAGGGTGGACTCTTTGCCATACAGTGGTACTCTTATGATGGCTAGTGGTTACTTCCCATCCCCAGTGTCCTCACTCGATGGTGTCCTTCAGCATTGCTCCAACCTGTAAATTGCCCCCAACCGAGTCATTGCAGAGAACCCTGCTTTGATCACATCACTCCCTCACTCCAGAACACCCAGTAGCTCCCTAGTGCTCCATGGACATTGGATCAAAGTTATGAGGGGTCTCAAAAGAGCATCTAGGTAAAGAATTACCAACCATATACCCTGCATTTAGCCCCTGTCCTGCTACTCCTTCCCAGGCAGCCTTGGCTCTCCCTCGCTGGACTGAATTTGTAGGCCAAGAGCCATTTTTGCCCTGCATTTCTGTCCTTCCCAGGGTAACAGACACATAGTAGATGTTGACTGATTAGTCTTCAGGGGCAGAACTCAAACCTTGTTAAGGCCTCCTGAAGTGATACCTCCTCTGTGAAGCCTGCCCTGATTTCTTGAATAGTTATGAGATTTCTCCCTCCAGGACCCTCTTCATCCCTCCTGATGCACCTATGACTGCATTGTATCACAGTCTGTGCAGACACAGCTCATCTGCCTGGGGCGCCCCCTTAAAAGCCCCTCCAGGGACAGGCACCATATTTTCTTCATTTTTACATTTAATGCAGTGCCTGGCATATACTAGGAATATTAATAACAGTAGCATTGACAGTCATCGCTCTGGGGTACTTAGTATGTGCCAGGCACTATTCTCAGTATCTGACATGAAACACGGACTCATTTATATAATTATGATTACAACTCTGGAAGTTGGGTACTTTCATAATCATTTGCAGATTAGTAAACCAAGGCACAGAGTCACACAGGAAGGGACAAAGCCAGACAAGGTGGTTATAGAGTCCTGAGCAGGGACGAATGAGGGTAGAGGAGGAGAGCTATGAATATCAAGACTAAAACAAAACAGAACAAAATCTACTCCTGGCTCCATGGGAAAGATTCCTGATGTCCAGCATAGGGGGTGGTGCATAGCAGGTGCTCAGTTAACAGAAGTGAGGTAATCAGGTAATTCCATAGGTGCCCTGACACAGGCTTGTGGTCAGTGGGGGCTGGGCTGGAGGAGGGCTGCAGGGCCCAAGTGGGGAGGCCAGTCTCCTGCATGACGCCAGTGCCCCCACTGCTCACCCCACCACCTCCCCCAGCTCCAGCCTCCCCTCTCCTGTGTTTCAGACCTCTCATGCATGGGGCAGGTGGCTGGCCGTTTTTCTCCTGCCGAGAACAGCCACAGAAAATTGAGATCATTTCTCTGCTGTGTTGGCAGCTGAGAAAATGGTAATTTTTCCCATTTTCAATCCAAGAGTTCCTTCCCATTGGACAAAGGCCCCATACCATCTAGCTCTCCCCAGAGACGGACAGGGCTGGGGAGGGTGTGGTTCCACATCCCCCCCCCGCCCCCCTGGCTCAGGTCACCTCCCTGCCTAAGAGGCGTGGGCTGCACTGATCCTGCAGTGGCAGGGGGCTTGTGGTGGAAGGAGGGGGCCCCCGACCGAGCACTTGCAGACATAAAACAGGGACAGGCAGAGAGGTCAAAGCAACAGGTAATCTGGAGTCACTGCAGGGCGCTCAGGGATCCAGGGAAATGGGGTTTCGCTTTCCCTGCACACATCCTGGCTGTCATCCTTCCCAAATCAGTGGTGTAAGATCGCTGTCCAAACAAGTACCTATAACCCCCCTTGCTCCTGAAGAGAATTTTTTTGCAAAAGGAGATAATTAGTTAAAAAAAAAAAATCAGAATCTGTGAAATAAGCCAAAGCTAGCTTAGCATCCCAAATCCCCCAGCTGAGAAGAAGACACTGGTGTCTGGCTCCCACCATGGAGGCGATGGTGGGGGTCTGGGCAAGAAGAGGCCGAGGAAGCACCCAGGGCTGTAGCCCCGTTTTATAGACAAGCGGTCCACGCCCATTGGAAGAGGCCTGGACAGCCACACGGCTGGCTGGGCGGGGCTGGACATCAGCTTGGCCTCTCCTTGGGTGGTCTCTGCTGCAGCCGGGCCCTGGTATGTCCTGCTCCTTTCCCACTACCATGGGATGGCCATGGGGCATCAGGAAAGGAGGCCACTGCCAGGACGGTGAGGGTCAGTGGGCTAAAGGGAGCAGACAGAGGCCCTTTCCTGTGGCCCTGGGTTGGGGGGTGGGGGCAGTTCCTGACCCTGCAGTTTCTGAAGCTCTGCAAGCTTGCAACAGTGGGTCAGCTCAGGTCCCCCCTGCTCTAAGCCCTGCTATGGCCCCCCCTTTCACTGAGCCTACAAGGCAATGTTCTCACAAGAGCCTCCCTCTCCCCCACCCAGTTCCTCTGGCCTCTGTCCCTCCGGTGGTCCTCGCTGTGTCAGAATGGTCAAGCCCACTCCTGCCCTAGGCTGCCATCGGCAATATTTGCATACTTGGTGTCCTCCCCACCCCTGCGAGTGTGCTTAATGACACTTACCAGGTGAGAGCATTCATTCTGTACTGCAGAACCCCTCCCAACACACAGGCATCCCCAATGTCCCTTACCCTACCGTTTATATTTTCCTTAGCCTCCTTTGCCTTCTAACATATAATTCACCTATTGAATGTATGTATTACTTGCTGTCTGCCTTCTGCCACGTCTTCCACCAGAATACAGGCTCCTGAATGCAGAGAATGTGCTATATTCCCTGAAGACGGGAAGTGCCTGGAACAGTGCCTGATCCACAGTAACCACCGACTGAATACTCATGGAGTGACAGGGAAGGTGTCTCCGTGTGCAAGTAGGTGCACAAGGGTACACTCATTGACCCATCTGACACATCACTGGATGTCTATTTTATTTCGGATGTCCCAGTGACCCTGGGAGTACAGCAGCAGGGAGGAGGCCACACACCGTCCAGGTCCACTCAGGCTAGTGGCCCGCAGGGAGGTCATGCAACACAGTTACACACAGGGCAAATCGGCAATGAGTTGTAGAAGGTAGTGGGTCTTTGCCCACCTGAGAATCAGGGTGGGCTTCCAAGAGGAGGTGTGGTTACATTCAGACCTGAAGGCTGACTAGGAGACAGGTATGGGACGGTGTTCTGGTGAGAGGCCACACCATGCACAGAGGGGCACCATTCATTCAAGGGACTGAAAGAAACCTAGAGAGCAAGGGGGAGAGAGGCTCGAGAGGAGGGACTACTCGGGTGTATGGGTCCACGTGTCTGTCTGTCCATGTCTGTGCTTATCCTCTGTACGTGTGAGACAGGGAGGTAAACGGCAAGACTTCCGTAATCAGGGTCCGAAAATGTGACTTCAAGAGTTGGTGTGGCGAGGACTCTGTGGAGCCTCGGTTTTGCTCTCTGTAAAATGGGGACCTGCTGTGGAGATCCAGAGAAAAGGTGGATCTGAACTCCAAGGAGCCGTTTGAGCTTTCAAGTGTGTCCGGCTGTGCCCATGAGTGTGTGGGTGTGCATGCAAGTGTGTGCCTGTGCGGCAAGCTCCCAGCGACATTGCTCTCCTGCCGTGACAAGTCTGCTGTATCATCCCTACCAAGCCACCAAAAATATACTCACTCCTGGCCCAGCGCCATGCTCTCCAACAGCCCTGGGGGCGGTGGGGAGTGGAGGATGAGGCCTGCAAGGTGGGGCCCTACGCTTCTGGGCAGAGGGGGCCCTCTCGTCTCTCACTGTCAGACTGTCACCATGCAAGGGGACAGAGGCCACCTCTGAGGGCTGGGGCTGTGCCTCTCCCATCAGACTGGGGCCTCTCTGGCATGAGACTGTGTCCCCCTTGTCATACTGAGCACTCCTGGCGGGCAGAAACCATTTTCCCTTCTCTCTGTTTCTCCCTCAGAAAAACAGGGAGGTTGGCACTCAGTGTGGCTGTGGCTCATTCGGTGTGAGGGCTGGCCCCCTCTGGGGCTGTGCCTCTGGGCAGGGCTTCAGGGTTCAGGGGGCCCTGGCTGCCAGGGGCCTGCTGTGTGAGGTCTGACGCAGCGGACCTGGATTCTTGGATGGAGATGCCTCCGGAAGCCTCGACTATCGTGACTGTCATCCCGCTTATCCAGGTAAGCCTGGGCACACCGGTCTGCCGGCTCTGCGGCCCTGAGGTACGGGCCTAGGACATGGACACAAGCTGCAGAATCCACCAGCACGCCCACATCCTGCTTCCTGCGTCCGGTCCGGTGTGGATAGAACAGGAGGAGTCCCTCAAGAGAAGAGAGCAACCCGTTGTCCATCCTCTCAGGCCGAAAAGGTGTGGGTAAGAATGTGGGAAGAGAATGCAGGAGTGATTCAAGGGCTGATAAAAAGCAGAACTTTCCAAGAGCAGGTAATCCTCTAGATAATTTAGGCAAAAAGTGATTTTCTTCAATTACTTTTTTTTTTTTAACCTTTTTCTGCCCTGAGTTCCTTATTCTCGCATTCACTCCTTCCTGCACCAAGCCCTGAGTACCAGGCAGGCACGTCTGTCTCCCACTCCATCCAGCCCACGGGGGTGGACGTGTGGGCATGGGGGACCAGGAGAGGTGAGGCTGAAAGGGGCAGACATGACTGAAGAAAAGAGAACATGACTTCTGGCCTCTCCACCTGTGTCCTCAGAGCATTTGTCCCCTGTCTGTTACTGTGCTGGCCTCCTTGGCCCGGTGCCTCCTTCCCCAGGGCGGGCTGTTTGTCTCCCAGAGACCAGTGTAGTAGCTAGCCCCATGCTGGCGCTCCCTGACACACTGCCCCATCCTTGGGGACAGATGGAGTATGGCAGAGCTGGCTGAACTGATGGTCAGGGGCCCACTTTTCATGTCAAAAGACAGAAAAGGGATCTAGAAAAATAAATTCGTCTTAAACACACACACACACACACACACACACACACACACACACACACAATGCCCCACAACTGGCTCATTAATCTCTTATTAAAATTCTGTGCTAAGTGCTGGCAAGGAAGAAGTAAGGAGGACCCTGGGGAGGGAATGGGGAGAAAGAAACGGCTTTCCTTGTTAGCACCTGCTGTGGGCATCCGTGGAGGGAGGCCCCGAGTCGGGTGGAGACACATAAGGCACGAAACAGCAGGCTTGTCCATCACAAGAGATGTGGAAGGGGGCGTGCCGGGCACACCGTCTCCTCCTTGGCAGAGGAGGAAAGAACTCAGAGAGGAAGATGGCTTTACTGTAGTTGCACAGCAAGTGGATGACAAGGTTAGGACTTGAGCCCCTGTCTTCTGTCTCCTAGGGACTCCAATTTCAAACTGCCTTGAATTTCAGAACCTGGGCTTTTTTCTGGCCTCCGAGCTCATGAAAGAGAGCTGAAGACCAAGTCCAGAGCCCCACCACACTCCCCTGTAGTGCTTACCAAGGCCTATTACCACCCTTGGTCGTTGCCTATCCTGACTGGTTGGGACTTGAGGCTGGCTTGAGGCCAGAAGTGCATCTTTGCACAAAGCCCTCGGGAGATGGGATAGCAGAGGTGGCAGGGGTGTCTGTGGAGTGGCCTGGAGCCGACCACTAATCCAGGACTTCCCCTGGGCTCTGGTGCTGGTTCTGATTCCAGAACACACTGGCAGGGTGACCTTGGCCAGTCCCCTCCCCTCTCCCAGCTCCACGCCCTCATTTGCATGAAGGTTGAGGTGGGGCTCTGTGTGCGTCTTTCAGCTTCCGATTGTGGATGGACATCACCATATGCAGGGCAGCAAAGCCAGCCCTTCCTCTACCCCTGCCACGTAAGCCCCCCACGTTCCCACCCCAGGTGGGCGTGCAGACCCTGGTGGTGGGAGTTGGTGCCTCTAAGGTTCTGTATTTCTGCAGCCTCATGGGTACTCACTGCCCATCTCAGGTCTGGGGGCCATCAGTTCTAGACTGGCCCCCAGTGAGGGTCTAGGAGATGGCCACGTCCTCCACTCGTGTTCTAATGTGGCCTTACCCCGTATAGCCAAGCACTGAGTTATCCTCAGGATCTAATAAAGCTTCTGCCACCAAGTTTATAACACATCCCCACCTACTGGTCTTAAATGTAACCGGGCTGTGTTGTGGTGTAGGGCTCCGTGTGGCCAGCGAGAAGATGGGTGTGTGTGCTTGCAGGGGCGGCGGCGGGGGGGGGGGGGCGTTTCTCCTCACTCCCAGCAGTGAGGGGACGTCCCAAGGGACAGTGCTGACTCTGTACTGCTGTGGTCCCTTCTGCCTCTCCAAAGGATCCCAGAGTTTGGGTCGTCAGTGGGGTGGGGAGAGCATGGACCCAAGCCACCAGGGAAACTCGAGGTTGCCAGGTTGCCTGTAGGGACACATGCATCCAAGGTCATGTAGTCAGCATGCCGTGGGACCCTACATTCGCCTGGGGAGCGATGTTACTCATGTCACTCCAGATGTGTGTCTCCTGTATGTTTCTCTCAAGAGGGTGTGGCATGGCTCTGCCCCATTCCTTTGCTCTTTCCCAGTGTCTCTCCCTAGCTCCTCCCTGTCCCAAGTTCTGCCCCATGTCCCAGAACTCCCTTTTCAATTGCCACAGGGAGGGCCTCCCCATACGGAGCTGTCGTCCCACCGCCATTCATTTCTTCGGAGCGCCTACCATGTGTCACAGACTGCAGAATGGGGCAAGAATGAAGAACGCATGGTGCCTGCTCTCAATGCAAGGATGTGGACACCAGGGGGGTGCACACATGAATATCCCCATGTACACCCTGCACGCGTGTGTGCGCACACACTGTGGCCCCGGCGGGGGCGGGGGGGGGGTGCTGGGAAGAAGACACAAAGAGCACTTGCTTCTGTTACAGGGTGGGGGGCCGCTGGTGGGAAGCCAAGGGGGAAGAGAGTCAGACTCCCTGGGGGGAATGAGGTTGGAATTGGGTTTTGATGGCTGGGTAAGAACTGGAGGCTGGTGTTCTGGGGTGGGGTGGGGGTTGCTGGGTGCAAAAGCAGAGAAGCAGGAAGGTGAGGAGAGGGATACCTCGTAAGATGTATGGATGGTGCCGGGTAGGCAGTGCCCGCCCCCGAGGGCAGATCCAGATGAGATTGTATAGAGCCTTTGATGCTCCGGGCCAAAGACGGATCCTTGATTCTATAGGCAGCAGAGAGCCAGTGAAGGTTACCGAGTAGGAGGCTGACATTACCGGCTCAACCACAGACTTCACCAGCACCCTGCCCCCCTACACTCCCATTCACACTAAAAATGGAGCAGAAAGCCTTCCCAAAGACCAGATGCAGGAAAGTGGCCTTCTCAGATGTTCTCTGGTAGAAGCCTGGAGACCGAGAGGGGAGTCTGGGCTCCCACCCCACAGGCTGAGCTGGGCCCTGAAAGGTAGCAGGGCTCTGTTCACATATGGTACCTGCCCAGTAGTCCCAGCAGAAAGTGAGAAAGGGGAGGGAGGGGGGCCACACGGCTTGTGGAAGTTGGGGGACATGAGGGAGACAGACCAAGGTCACCCTGCCCAGAGTCCATCAGACAGCAACCCAGGCTATTTGGCTCAGTCTGGCTGTGTGGTCAGAAGCCTGTGGGCTCAGTAGCTTTGCCGGAGAACCAAACCCTGCAACTCCTCCCTCCTCAACCCCAGCTTCTTTGAAGAGCCCAGAGATCCCAACCAAAAGCTAGCTTGAAGTGTGGCAAAATCCTTTTCTTCACAGAGGAATGGTTTGGGTGGGTGGGTGTCAGGCAGCCTTGAAGGTGGAAGGTCCAGGGAATATGGGTTTTATTGGGGGGTGAGGGGAAGAACTTCTGTGATTCTGGCCTTATCCATCTCTGTGGGGGAGCATCCCCTAAGCTTTGAGTATCTGCTGGTACCCTTCCTTGAGGAAGGGGAGATTGAGGCATGGGATGGGGACTCAGGGAAGGAGCTCCGAAGGGGAGCCAGACCAGCCCTGGGTCCTGTGGGTAACAGCACCGTGCTAAGAGCTGTTTGCGTGGAGGGCAGTGGAGAATAAGCCCACGGGTCTGCCTCCACCACTCTGGGACTAACCCCGCACAGGGAAGACATAGACATCTCAGGAGAAAACGAAGCAGACTGCTAACACTCCAGAAAAGCAAGCGCAAGGACAGCCAGGCCCTACTGGGGTTGGATCTTAGGAAGCAGGCAGGATTCTGGCACAGGAGGGAAGAGAAAGGATCTTTAATGCCAGGCTTGAGGGGTGGGGAAGCTGGGCAGTGGGAACCTAATAGGAGCCCCTGAGCTGCCCCCCAAGTGGGTCCATGGCTGGGGTTTAGAACAGAAAGTGGGCAACAAGGCACAAGACTGGGAGGGGGGCAGAACCATGCCTAGCCCCACGAGGGAGCTCAGTTCCCTCCAGCTAGGCACCAAGACGCCCTGCTTACCAGGGCCCGGTCCCAGGCGCAGCCCCTGCAGCTCCAAGGCGCATAAGTGCGGAGCCCACAACCCCACTCCCTCCCCGCCCTAAGTCTTACACACAGAGCCAAGATTTCTGGTTCCTAGCTGCATTCGCCCTGCTCCCACCCCCTCCTGCTGCCCTGCCCATTCTTCTGATAAAGAACTGAGCTTGGCTGGGTCTGGTGAACTGAACTCAAAACCGCTCCCATTCCAGGGTCACCCCCAGCCGGGAAGAACCAATCCACCCTAGAGGGAGGTCAGCCTGCTCCCCACCCACTGCTAGCCCCAGGATCTTAGATTCGGGGAGCCGATTCCTTTCTTTATTCCTCCACCTTGAGAAAGCGCCTTGGTCAGGGTGAGGGGCAGCTGGTTAGAGGGTGTGGGCAGGCTCCTCAGGACTAGGCAGATGTGGGCAAAAGCTGAGGGCGACCTATCCAGGGTCCTCCATCAATGCGCAGAGCCTACTGCTCTCTCCATCTAAGTCCCTCTCCAGCCTGTCCAGGCTCACCCCAACAACACGCGGTTAACAAAGCTTCCTTTGCCGACGACCGTTAGGGAAATGTGTCCCAGGTCTGCCGGCTTCAGGTTGGGAGGGGGCAGAGGGCCTCTCTTCTCCATTCTCCTCCTCCGCCCCAGCTCTCGCCCTCCCCAATCGGTCAGCACCCTCGCCTCCTGGAGCGCCTCCAGCTTGCAGAAGGCCCGCGGCAGCCTCCTCCCGTCGGATCGGAGTTCCACCGTGGGGGGCTGTTCAGAGACCCTCTGCCCCCTACCCGTTTCCTTGCTGTCCCACTGCCAGAGCGCGCCAACCCCGGGCCCTCCTCTCCCACCCCCTTTCCCGCGGAGCCCCGGGCGAGCCCAGGGAGCAGACGCAACAGATTGCAGAACGCGAGAGCGCGGAGCCCGCTCCCTCCGCGCGCTACCCGCCGCCCCGTGGCCCAGACCCCCGCCCTCCGGGCTCGGCTAAGCCGGCCATTTAGATGCAGCTCACAGGACGACGGGCGGCGAGCGGCGAGCCACCGCGGCTCCCCGGGCCCCAGTCAGTCCACTTCCCTTCCCGAGGACCGCCACAGGAAGCGAGGCGGCGGGCGGCGCGGCCCCGTACCGGCCTGCGCACCAGGCGTGGAGAAGATCCCCGCGGACCCAAACGGCCCCCAGCCCCGCAGGCTGCGGGAGTGGGAGTGCAAGGAGGGGCGGCCCGGACGCGATCTAGCGGATCCCTTGGATCCCCGCAGATTTCCGTGGGCGGACACGCCCCCAGACTCTTGGGTTTGGACCCTTCTTCCTAACCGGCAAAACACTGGAGTGTGCCCCCCCCCGCCCTTTTCCGGGGCCGGGCTCGGTCCCCAGGGCGGGGCTCGCAGCCTCCGCTCCCGCCAAAGGGCTGGGGAAGCTGGAGGTAACTCGAGCTGCAGCCCGAGATGCCAGGCTGGGAGCAGCGGCTGCGAGTCCGGGGTAGGGGCCCGCCTTTCTCTAGTCTCCCCTGTGCCCCCTCCAGAGGCGCCCGCCGCATCTCCACTTCCGAGTCCGCGCCGCGACACTTACCGTGGGCGAGCAGCGCCGAGAGGCAGAGCAGGGCGGCGCCGCCTCGGCCCAACATCCTTGGGGCCATGACCGAGGCGGGAACGGGAAGGGGCCGAAGGGGCAATAGTCGTCGATGACTTGGCCCCAGGCTGGGTTCGGTCACATCCAACTCAGGGTGGTCGTGGCGTCCGAATGTCTCTGCTGTAGCTCTGGGGACCAGGGAGTGCAATTCGGGGACACTTTGAGGGGAGGGGGCGTCCCAGGCGCCGCCGGCTACACCCTCGGAGCTGGTAGGGGCGCAGCTCCGGGCGGGAGGAGCCTCCACCTCCCCGGGCTGGTGCCCCCTGCAGGATCTGTGCGGCGAGGGGGGAGCCGCACGTGCGGTCCCGGAGCCCAGTGGCCACCGGCGTCTCGGAGACTGCCTAGAGCCAAGTGCTGGATCCCCCAGTCCCGAGGCCCAGCTCCAATCTGAACTCGCCCGAGGGTGCAGATTTCCGGCGCAAGCCCCAGCTTCTTCGGTGTCGGTAGTAACCCCACATAGATAGCGCGGCTTCCTTCCTCCAAGCGCCCTGCAGCAGCCCCAGCATAAAAATCCCAGGTTAGGAGCAAATGAATGCTTTCTTTCACAAAAAAAGAGAAAATCCAGGCAACTTTAATCCATCTGGAGCAGGAAAAGTTTCCGTGCAGTGATGAGACTGGCGACGCGGGTCGCCGCCACCCCAGGCGACGCCGGGACAAAATGCCCAAGGCGGGCGGCCCGCGGCTCGTCCCCTCACAGAGCTCGCTGCACGGCTCCAGCGCGCTCTCCAGTCTCGACCAGGGCCCGGGCTCCACACAAGCTGGCTCAGAGCCGCCAGCTCGGGCAGCGGCTCCGCGGCTGGGGCGCAGGTGGTGCGGCCGGAACCGGCTGCCCCATGGAGACCCGGCCTGGAGAAGCGGGGGAGCGGGACAGCCGGCTAATGCGCCGGACCCGCGCCCTCCCTGCCCGGGGCGCCGACTCCAGCCTCCCGGCTGTCAGCCGTAGTAGGATGGCAAGGGGCTCGGCCAGCCCGCGGCGGCTCCGGGCCGTCCCCCTCTCCTCCCAGGTCTCGCTGTCTCAGCAGAGGGGCGCGCAGCTCCACCTCGCTCCTCGCCTCCCCCGGGGGGAACCTGCACAAACCTTGAACTTTTGCGGGGTTCAGAGTCTCCGACGTCTCCGTCTCCCTGCCGCCCCCGCCCTGCCCCCGGACGCTCGCTCGCCCGCTGTCTTGGTGCAGCTGGGCATCGGTTTCCTCTCTCTCGGAGTCAGTTTGGGCGAACGGAGCGCCGCGCCAGCCCGGGCTGCGGGCGGCGAGACCCGGGCGCCACGCCAGGGGCCGGGGCACCGGGCGCCCGCGCAGCCCGCGGCCAGGGAGGCGGCAGCTGGTGCCTAGGGGGCCGAGCCGAGAGGAGGTGCCGGCAGGGGGGCCGGCTCCCCATGGACGTGTGTGGGGGGCGAAGAATCAAGGAGCAAAAAGCGAGAGGAGGTGGAGGGAGCCACAGTTGCACGAAGCCGCCGCCGCTGCCTCCTCGGCGCTCGCGCCGGCTGCTACGCGGTAAATGACTCGAGAGAGACACACACACTCGCGCCCGCCTGCCCTCCTCCCCCGTCCGGGATTCAGCGCCCACCCCGGCAGTAGCGGGCGCCGAGCCGGGCGCGCTCGCTCCCTTCCCCTCCCCTCCCCTCCCCTCCCAGAGTCCCCGTGGTCACGTGGGCCCGGAGCGCGCGGCCCACGACTCGCGCGCTTCGGAGACCCCCCCCCCCCCCTCCCACGCCATTCCCCCCTCCCCGGTCCACGTGTCCATTCCGCATTCCCAGCCTGGGGGCGCGCGCGGCTCCTTAATGAGACTCGGGCCGCGGCAGACCTCGCGATTCTGTTCGCCTCTCTTTTATGTTTTATTTTTCTTCCCCATTGTAGGCTAGCGCTGGGGCCCGAGTAGGGCCGGCCGGCTGCGGTGGCTGCATTTCCCCCGGGGTAGACGCCACCGCAGCCACCGTCCCTTTTCAAAGGAAGCATGCTCCTCGCCAGGCGCCGGCGGTGCTTTACAGCCGCTCTGCCAGAGGCGCGGGTAGGGGGCACCCTACCCCCACCCCCAGAGGCTCTCTGGGGGTACTGGCTGGGAATCCACTGAGCTGTCGCGCCCAGCCCTTCCGCCGCGCGGGAGCTTGCCGGCTCGGCTTCTTTTGGGATGGATCCGGGGCGCAGCTGGAGAAAAACCCGTCCGTTGCTGGGGGTGGGGGGCGGAGAGGGAGGGATGCGCCTTCCTACAGGTTGTTTTGCAAGCCTTTAAAGGGATATGGCGGGGGGGGGGGTACTGCCCCTCCTGCACACTCCCCCAGGCGCCTGCTGACGAGGGGGAGGGGTGGCTGGGGTGGCGTTCTTTCCCACCGTCAGGCCGGTTCCATTAGAGCGCAACCCAGATCAGACCCGACAAGTCAACCGTCAACCGTCAGCCAGGCTTTCGATCAATGGCAATGATTTTATAGCATCCTTGGGTATCGTGCCCCAAACCCCAGGGGCCGCATCTCAATCCCACTCAACTCCGGACGGACAGGGTCTTCAATCCTATAGACATCGCTCTTATGGGGGAAGGGGGCGGTGGCCATGGATCTTGAGGGTCACTCTCTCAACCAGTCTGAGAGTGTGGGGTGAGGTAGGTCGGAGCAAGGCCAGCTGGGGTGCTCTGTCTCTGCCCCCCCCCTTGTACCTGACTCTGCCCCAGACTTATTGGCCCTGTGAGTTTCCTTTTCATCCAGGAAAGTGACATTTTCTTTTTGGAAAATAGGCTTGGACCGTTCCTGGAAGCCTCCCTCCTCCCTGGCTGCTGGCTGTTGCTGCCTCAGCTTAGAACTGGGGCCTGTGGAGAACCGCTCGCGCCCCTCCCCCACCCCCACATCTGTCTGGAGCTCTGAGGTGCAGCTAGGGAGGGCTGGCGGGGCTCTGGGAGGCCCTCGGGATGGAAGGTGCTGGTCGTCAAGGAAGATGATTCTCATTAAGCCCCTAATGCCTGATAGCAATTAATGTCACCCAAGGGCTTATTAACCATCTCACTGAGAGGCAAGCCGGCAATCAGGCTCAATGTGTGGGAGAAAGGGGGAAAGAAGCCACTTTCTCAGATAGGAGGGCTCCAGGAAAAAGAGGAAGAAAGCAGGGAGATCTTCCATCCCTTTCCAGCAGCTGGAAGGGGCACCGGGCCTGTAAAGAGTAAGTCTTAGGGAGAGACACAGATTGCTTTTCTGAGCTGAGGACCCACGGCCCCCAGTGATGGGGTCCAAGCTTGTCCTCAACAGGTGTTTGCGGCTGACATGAGTCAGCTGTTTTAGCCCATTCTCCTGGCCTTCTCTGGAAACTGAGCACAGAGTTCTAGTTCTTCTCTCTAACTGCCACCCCCCCCACCCAGATATTAGGTGAGGGAAGATAACCCTCCCTTCTCCACCCCCATCTGCCCCCCTCCTTTCACCACACTTTGGTGAACTTCATGATCCATCACAGGACCATGGGCCCTGCTCACAACAGAGAGCAAGGTAGACCTAGCCGGGCCTCATGCAACTTACATTCTAGAGGACAAGACAGACATTAGGCTTACGACTGATCACCTCTGTGATAAGTTATAGGTCAGCATGCATTTTTCTCCCCTTATGATGGAGACTGAGGCCCAGGGTCAGGAAGGTGGGGGCGGCCTGCTATGTCATTTCAGACCCAGGTTCTTCTGGTACCCTCTCTGTGGATCTACACTTCATGGTCCGGGAGCCTCCTGGCAGGCAGTGGGTCTGATTACCCTCTGTTGCTCCAAATGGCAATGCGTCCTCCCTGCCCTAGGGAAGCAAAGAGCTGTGGACAGCCCACCTGGGGAGTAAAATGCCCCCAAATACTCCAACCCCAGTACCCCTATGGGCCTGTTACTCTTGGCAATGCCAGTTCTAGGACTCAGAGAGAAAGTGGTCGGCAATGAGGTTAACACAGCCAGCTGTCCCCAACTATTCCAATCCCATGTGTCGTTTACCTGGAAAGGAGGCTCATACCTTCCTTCAGGTCTTTTCTACCATCCCTGCAGACTGCTGTGGCCTCACCTGTGAGCCCCGTGGAGCCCAACTGGAACCCAGGTAGGAGGTCAGAGGAGCAAACCCAGGGGGACCCCAGGCTGGAGAAAGGGCCTGGCATCTGTGTACTCTTCTGCCCCAAACCTTTTTCATCCAGGTGGTGACATCTCCTTTCTGCTGTTCCCATTTTGTTTGGGGCCAAGTATCTTTCCAGCCAGAGGACTGGCAATGGTTGGGCGTTTCCTAGATCCCCAGCTCTTGGTTGGTGCTTGTAACAGCCCCACTCTCTGCCAGGCAGCCAGAGAGCAAGCTGGGCTCTGTGTCAGGCCCCTGTGCCCTGCATGGGTGTCTCTGATGGACTGAGGCTGAACCTGGCACCCACTTCCCCTGCTGCTAGGCCTGTCGCCATGGGCCTATATGTTTCAGGATGCCTGCCAACAGGGGAGGATAGGACAGGCCAATGTGGGACATCACCAACAAGAACTCACCATTTGTGGGGAGTTCCTGGGATTCCCCTAGAATCCTAGTCTGGCCCTACTGACAAGGGGCTTGGTGATATCCTAAGCTAAGCCTCTCATTTTCCAGCTGCAAAAACAAGAGGTCCTTCCATTCATTCATTTTCTTAAATTAATTCATTAATTGTCATTTTATTAATTACCTTGACTTTTTTTTTGTTGAGCTCTAATTCTGTGTGAAGCACTGTGCTAGTAGGTCTGGGAACACAGGGGTTGGATGAGAGAGACAAGAGCCAGACAGAGAGGTTCAAGAGCTTAGTTCTACAGACCCGTATTGAGTGGCTGGTCACATTAATAGCTACTATTTACTGAGCGTTTTTGCCATGCCAGGCATTGTGCTGGGCATTTTCCAGGCATTATCTGCGTGCTCCCCACAACCCCTTTCAGTAGACACTGTTCATACTGCTATTTTCCAGAGAAAGACTCTGAGTGAGGCTCAGAGAAGTTAAGTGTCTTGCCTAGGCTCACACAGCTAGAAACCCGAGTAACCTGCGTAACCACTTTAACTGGTGAGTTGTAAGTCCCCACGCTTCCATTTGACAAAGCTATAGCCTCTGGCTGGAGAAGATCACCGTCAGTGGGGGCACTGTGCACCAACAGGCCATTCACTGCTGCGGAGGCCAGCTCAGGGATTCTGAGGGGGGGGGGTACCCTCATGGCGAGAGCAGCGCCATGCTCTGACTCATTCCCCAGTGTGAATGCTCTGTCCCAATCAGGCCAGGCCAGCCAGCACCATCACCAGGCACGGCCGTCCGCACGCAGGCTCATTCTTCTCCCCACATCTTGTCTCACGCTGTGCCCCTGCTTCGTTACTCTTCTTCCCCAGCTAAAATCCTGCCCATCTTCACATGTCCCCGCTCAGGGTCCTCCAATATGAAGTCTCCCCAGATTCAGTGTGATAGGGTTATGTGGCTTCATGAGAAAAAGGAACACACAGAATGAACCAGGGTCCAAATCCTGATTTCATTACCCTGTGCTCAGTTTCTCTCTGTCCTGAGCACCCAGTCATTATACACAGTTAATTCCCCGCCCCCCCAGGGATGGGGGTCATGTTCTCAATAAGGATTATGATCAGAATCCACTCCCTTCCTGTTTTGTCGATAAGAAATCCAAGGCCCAGAGAGGGCTAGTGACAGGCCCAAGGTCACACAGCCAGTTATTGACAGATAGGAAGCTCACATATAGATAGGCCTGGCTTCCAGCCCTACTGTGTGGTCATCCCCAAAGTCTAACCACCTGTCTCAGTCCTGCTGTGGCCTTGGGAACCAATCTTCTCATTGATGGAGGGAATGAAGGTCCCCAGATCATTATTTTGGGGGTTCAGCCCTGATTCGGTTCAGCTCAGAACTTGGATTCGTTTTGTAACTGCGTTTACATACCCATTCAGTCGTTCCATCTCCCCTGAGACTCCTGTTCCCCTCTGAAGCCTTCCCCAGCGCTGCCCGTACCCAGCCTTACTCCATGCCCCCTAGCGGGCCTTGTTTCTGGAATCTAAGCATGCAGGGCATTGTGTCGATGTGTCTTCTGTCCTCTATAAGGGGGAGACCCAGGAAGGCAGGCATCACATATCTCTTGCCCCATTGTATGCCCCTGGAGAGGCATCTGTTGGGTGCTCAGTTAGTGGCTATTGAATAAAGGAATTATTGACCACCGACTCTGTGTCTGGAGCTAAGCTAGCTGAATAGAATTGTCTCTGCCCTCAGAGAGCTCACCATTGTTGGAGAAGGTAAGTGGGCAGACACAGGGATTGTGAGGCAGGCTAGCTGGGCATGCTTCCAGAGAGGGAGACACAGGGGCTGTGGGGGCTGGGATGAAGGACGTCTAGCTCAGCCTAGGTCTTGGGTATTGCAAGAAAAGGGAGGGCTTTCTGGAGGAGGTGAGCTTTGAGCTGAAGAAAGACAAGCTAGGGTATGCCAAGAAAGTGTGTGGCGGGGATAAGAAACAGGAGAAGAGACTGCTGCTGGAAGAGGGTGCAGCTTTCCTAAGGGCCTGGAGCTGGGGGTGGGGTGGGGTGGGGCAAATAGAGTATGATCAGGAAACAACAGGGCTGGGGCATGGAGAGCTGGAGTGGCGCTGGAGAGGGAGGCTGGAGAGGCAAGCGGACACACAAAAGGTCTATGCCTGTGATGACGTGCACTCTCACGTTATTCTATTCAGTTACACACAACTTCACACACACGCACGAGCAAAGACACTGAGATGCTTATAAAGCATCTTAACAGTGCGTGAGTGTGCAAGCCCCACACGCATGCACACACACGCCCTTCCCCCCAACTCTCTGCAAAATGAGTTGCTCCCTGAACCATTTGTTTAAGATCTTTCTAGTTTCATTTCCCTAGAGCACTCTACCTTTGCTTCCTGGTCAGGCAGCACACTCCTCCAACCCCCACCCTCTGCTGGCCTTAACTCTAGCCATCCCCCTTCCCTTCCTCCCCTGGGCACACACTGACAGTAAGCTGGGACCACCCCTGGGCACCTGGCCAAGAGAGGATTTGGACTCCAGCCATGTGGGCTGGGCTCTGCTCTCCCATCTTTTCCTCCCCAGCCCCCACACGGCTTCACTTAATTCCAGGGCAAAGCTCTGATCAAATGTGAAGCAGAGAAACAGAGAGCCAGAACCAGAGAGAGAGAGCGAAAGAGAGAGAGAGAGAGAGCGAAAGAGAGAGAGAGAGAGAAATACAGAGGGAGCAAGCACACTGTCTTTGCCACGGCCCAGCAGCTAAATGGCAGCAAACTCTTGCTTTTCCTACAACTCACTCAGTTTCTCTTTCGTCAGCCAGCTTGGCTGCCAGGTGCAGGTGGAAGAGGGAGAGCCGGGGGTCCAGCTTCTCCACAGCCCCTTCTCAATCCACGGTGATGCCACAGAGGTATCGAGCTAGTTCTGCCAGGCTCCTGGGGTTGGCAGTGCCCAGGGCTCCTGCTTTGGGTGGAGGATGCCAGGCTGCGCTGCTGGGGAAGCTGAGAGGGGAGCCAAGTGTGCTGAGGACTGGCGAGGAGGCCCTGACCCCTTAGGCTTGTGTTGGCCATTCTGGGTCACCTGGGAGGTCCGTGCGTGTAACAAGTGGGGACAGGAGACCTGGAGCCGTGAGCAACGCACCCGACCTCGCACGGGGAGCTCATTCAGAGTTGGGATCCACACTGAGATTCTTCTTCCTGGTCCCTTGGGAGGGGAACCCTTGTTTTAGTTTCCCACCCCACCCCCAAATCTGATTCTCAGCTTCCTTATGTCTCCCTCTTGTTAGAAGCCCAGCTCCCCATGTCCCACTGCCTGCAGGGTTAATTCCAATTTCCCAGATTTGCATCTAATGCTCGACACACACACCTGTGCCTCACCTTTTAGCCACTCTCCCTCTAACGTGAGCTGTATCTTTCTCTGCCTTGGGCCCTTTCTCTTCTCTGTCTTGGAATACTTGCTCCTCCTTCCCATATCCTCATGGAGCCTTTTCTGCAAAGCCTTATTCCTCACTCCAGATGGAATCCATCACTGTCTGCCTTGTAGTTAGGGTTCACCCGTTCTCCTAGGTTCCCCCCATTCACTTACAAAATCCTTAAGGACAATGATGATATCTTATTCCTCTTTAAGTCTCCCACGACACCGAGCATAGTCCCGTCTATGCGTTAAATGTTCAGTAAATGTTTCGTGCATAAATGAACGACGGGCAGAGGGGCAGTGGCCCAGGGTACTTCCTCTCCATCACGCCTTTGAAACTTCACTGTGATTCCGAGTGGTACATACATATCCTCCCCACTGGAAGATGAGGAAGCCGAGGCCCAGAGAGGCAAAGCAACCTGCTTGGTTACACAGCTTAGGAAGTGGAGGGGCCGGGGTTCGAGTCCAAGTCTGTCTCCCTCCAACGCTTGTATTCTTCTCACCTGTTTGGAGCATGTCCTCTGAGGCTCCTCTCCCCAGGACTGCTCGTGCTTACATCAAAATCTGTCAGCAGGGGACACTCGAAGAGAGCCTAGGGAGACTGACCCCTGCTCTCTCCTCGGGCTAAGTGAGGGCATCCTCGTTTCCAGCTCAGCACTGGTCATTCAGATCCTCACCGGCAGCTTCCAGGGGCCGTCTAGGGCGTGGTTTGGAATGTAATCCCTGGGGCCGGACTGCCTGAGTTCAAATCCCAGAGCTGCTGTCTACTAGCTGTGTGACCTTGGGCAACTTATTGAAACTCTCTGTGCCCAGTTGCCCATCTCTAAATGAGGATGTTGATTGTACCTACCTTACAGGGTTACGAAGCACTTTGGAGCAGTGATTGGTTCATGGTAAATCACGTGTGAATTTGCTATCATTACTATCCACATCATGTTTCTCCTCTGGGATGCAAGGCCCAGAGGGCTTGCCTTCTCCCTTCTCTGTCTGAGAAGAGTGGCTTCCGAGTTTCCCTGTGTGTTCTTGACCAGCCCTCTAAACTCTCAAGGCCTCCCATGTGAGATAAGGAAGCAAAATTGGGCAGGGAGAAGAGCTCCAAGGAAAAGCCAAATCAAAGTGACTTTTGTGGTGACAAATGCTTAATAATAACTTTACAAATCCAGTCAAATTACTATGAATAACAACCCTCTTTTTTTTTTTTTTTCTTGTATGGATACCACTCCCGTCTCCCAGAGAGCATGCAGCTACAACCCTGAAATCCACCCAAAAGAATCATTACCGGGAAAACAAGCTAAAAATAACCCCAAAGGAAGCAATGCCAGCTCAGAAGCAGTTCTTTGGAGGTGGGGGGTATCCAAGGAACTGTTCTGTTGCTTCTGGAGTAATAAAGTCGAATTCTTAAATCTGGAATTGCTTTGGGAAGTCGGCCCTATCTCCCTGGCCCCACACAGTCCAGACCCCTAGGTCATCTTCGGGATGGCCCCTGGGCCTCTGGCCTCCTGCCGTCTTTGAGTGACCTAAGGAGGACTGTGGCACATTGGGGTCCTGCTTCTGGTCCCACTGCTGGCTTGGTTACTCCCTTGTGGGACCTGGCCTCCCTCTTCCCTCGAGGGCCAGGATCCCTGAGCTGGCTGGACGGCTTCTCTGTCCCATCCTGTGAGCTGGTCTGACCCAGAGGCTGCTGCCCACCCCTAAGGGTCTCCCTGTGCCACAGAGACTCACTGCTTCCTCCTCAAAGCAGATCCCATTTTCCAGGTAAAGAAAGAGGCTCAGAGAGGCCAAGTCACTGGTTCAAGGACACACAGGAAGGAAAGCACAGAGTTAGAATTTGAACTCAGGCAGGTCTGCCAAATGCCAAAGATGAGAAACGCTTCTTTAGGAAGCCCTGAATTGAGGGGCTCTTCCTCTCCGGGGCCCACACAGGGTGGGGTACAGGGGGTGCCCAAGATGTGGCAGAAACCATGTCTGACATTCAGATGGAGTTTCCCAAGGCAGGGGCTTTGTTTCCGCCATCAGGAAGGGGCTGTGTTCCCCTTTTAGGCCTGGGGCGTCCCCTTGGCAGGGTCTGTGTCTCTCAGACAGTGCTTCTCACAAGGTAGAGCTAGGTCTCCCTTCCCAGGAAGAGGATTCCCCAAGGCAGGACTCGCCACTCAGCCTGGCACTTGCCCCAAACAAGACCATCTCTTGTCATCCTGGAAGAAGCCTGGGGGCAGGGGTCTCTCAGATTGAGGGCTGCCTCAGGAAAGGGCTAAAGCTGCCCCATGAGGCAAGGGCTCCCCTACCAGGGGCCCCACACTCCTCAAACCAAGTCCCTTCAGACCCTCTCCTTTTCCAAACCTCAGAGTTCCTGGCTGGCCGGTGACAGCCCAACTAATGAGAAGGGCAGAGGCACGAACACGGGGCTCCCCTTGGCGGGGCCCACGACTGTTTTTCTCCTCCCAGGGAGATGGATGCTTGTCCCTGGGAAGGCTGACGGCTTTTCTTCCTCAGAGTGCTGCAGTCCTCTTGATTGAAATGTGTCCCTGTGGTGACGAGGCCGGCTCTGGGCATGGGGGCCGCGGGTCCCCCCTGCCTGGCCTGCAGGCTCCGTCCGTCTGGGGAAGATAGATGACGTTATTCCAAGCCGAGATGATGCAACCAAGGTCAGAGTGAAGTGTTTAATTGGAATGTCAGGGGCCGGGGCCTGGCTCTGCCAAGGTGATTGATTCCCTGGCGGTGCTCGTCAGAGGCGCAGCCGTGGCAAAGAGAGGGGCAGGCGGTGTGTGAGTGACCCTGGGGAGGCCATGGTGGTGGGAAGCTGCCAGCCGCTGTCCACTCTGCAGTGAGGGCAACCAGTGCGCCTCCGCATTTGTCAGTGGTTCTGCCTCCTGCAAAGGGGAAACTGAGGCACAGGCGAGATGGCGGCATAACGAGAAGCATTAATGGATGAGAACACTGGAGCTCCAAACCTCAGCCTTCAATTCTGGCTGACAGCTCTGTCTCCCTTCTGCTCTCAGTCCTTCCTGGTTTGGGTCCTGACCCCTCCCTGTGCCAAGACGAAGGCCCTGGAAGAGGGCGTGGTTGTCCCAGGACGCGGACAGGACCTGGCCTATGCTACCGCCTCCCCTCACCCCTCTGGCTCCAGCCTGCCGAGGACTGGCAGGTGGCAATGGAGTTTGGAAGCCGTTGACCCTCATTTGCACCGGCAGGAAACTCTCTCGTAGTCTCCAGAGACTGAGTCGTCCCTCCCGTGTGCCAGGAATGGAAGCAGAAGGCTGGGCTTGGGGCCACCCCAGGGGCAGCCTTCTTACATCCCACAGTGGTCCTGTCCCAGGAACCTTGGAAGACCCTCGGGTAGGGAGCGGGCAGCCCTGTCCATCCTGTCTACCGTCTTAGAAAGCCGATTGCAGAGCAGTGCTGGTTGGAAGGAGGCCAGGGCTGGGCAAACTCGAGGTGTTCTGGGTATGAAGAGCCATGGTGAGTGTGCTCACCCTCCCTGCCCATGCAGCTGTGAGTCTAGGGAAGGAACCGGTGGCTGAGGTGGCCAGGGAAGGGGAGCTGAGGCTACAGTGAGAGAGGGGATACTTGGGCTCTGGATAGAGTGACATCTGCAAAGGAGGGGCTGGAGGAGATGAGAAAGCTGAAGGTCTGGAGCCTGGATCTGCAGTTTGGGGTAATTTGAAGGGGAAGTTGGGATTGGAGGTCTGGGCTCACAGAAGGTGGAACGAGGTCCCTGGGTGTGGGGTGGAGGGGGGCTGCTGGCTCCGAAGCATGCCTGCTCTCTTACATCTCAGGCTCAGAAGGCTGGATCAGGGCATTATCCTGTGTTACTGTGAACATGATCACCATGGTCACCATCACAGATCATGACGGTCACCTTTATCACAGCTCTTGTGACCACCATCACCATTGTCCCTGTCATTCTACCACCATCATCTATCTCCACCATTACTGCCATCATCACTATCATCACCATCACCAGCTCCACGATTTATAACCATCACCATCATCACCATCACCATGATCACTGCCATCACTGTCATCACTACCACCACCACCATCACCGTCATCATCTCCACTACCACCATCATTACCACTGCCATCATCACGGCCACCATCACCATCACCAGGGTTATCATTGTCACTGATCCTCAACCATCATCTTTGTCCTGCCTTCCATCACTGCCTGATGCCTTACAATTTATTCCTGAGCACTTCCATATCCTTGCTGTAATGAAAAATTAACCAGAGGCTCGTGAAGCAGGTGGGGTTGCTCTGATCATCTCCATTTCCTAGCACAGGAGACTGAGGCTGTGATGGTAAGCAACATGAGCAGCGTCCATGCTCATGGACCAGCTGTTACTAGAACTGAGTTCTCGTCCACTGGCCCAATGTGCTTCTTACTCCACCTTGCTGCTGTGGTGTCACCACTGCTCCCCTCTCTCCTGCATACCCTGCTCCCAATCAGCATCAGCATGAACTGGCAATGAAGACTCTGGCTTTGATCAAATAAGAGAGGCTTTTGCCACAGTAGTACAAGCTTTGGTGTCTACTCAGGGGCAGGCCCCTTCCCCTTGTTGGGCCCCCATTCTCTCATTTCCACAAGTACATTTGGGGTCTGATGAAGTCTAAATCCTCTCTCTTCCTGTTGGTCCGCGATGGCACAGAAAATGTCATAGAGAAAGAGAAAAGATAGAAAAAGACAGCGACACGGAGAGATAGACAGACACAGATCAAGACACCTAGGAAGTCATAGCTGGAAGGTGGAGTAAGGTCCAGGAAGACATGGGAATAGGGACAGAGATGGGAAGCAGGATGGGCACTGAGAACCCATCAGAGGAGATTCAGAGCTCAGGAAAAAAAGCCCAATGAAGCAGCTACCACTCTGTGTGGCTCTGTCTCTGCTGGGCCCCTGCCCGATTGCCGAGCAAGAGCTGCCTAAAGAAGGGATAGCCAAGGCAGTTCCAGATGCTTCGGAAGGGCTGTGGCTGTGTCCACAACTCCCGCCGCTCCGCGTCTGCATGTGTCTCTGTGTGTGGAGTTGCAGCTTTGGAATTCTTCCGTCTGGATCCCAGGAAGGATGCTGGGACTCCTCTCACATTCTGCCGCCTCTTAGCCCTGCCCCCATGGCCATGAGGTTGCTGATTAACTACCTCTGGCCTTGTCGCAGGAAGTCCTGAAAAATGGGAAGTAGGGCTCTGGGTGTAGGCCACGTCCATAAGGGAGCTGGGGTGGGGGCCGTGGGGTTCCCCACTCTCTTACACAGAGCTGGGGATGGCTTTGTCCTTCTTGCAAGGCTCCCTTGTCAGATTATAGCTTACAGCTACAGAGCCTCCGCAGCACTGGACTCAAGTTCAGGGCACTAACTCACACAGTGATCTTGAGCAAGACTCTTTTTTTTTTTTTTAAGATTTTATTTATTTATTTGACAGAGATCACAAGCAAGCAGAGAGGCAGGCAGAGAGAGAGGGGGAAGCAGGCTCCGCGCTTAGCAGACAGCCCGATGCGGGGCTCATTCCCAGGACCCTGAGACCATGACCTGAGCCGAAGGCAGAGGCTTAACCCACTGAGCCACCGAGGCACCCCTTGAGCAAGACTCTTGCTCTTAGGGACTTGGAGAGGTGGGGAGGGGAGGGAGGAGCACCACCTCCTGCCAGCATGGGCAAGGCTCTTCTTGAGCAACTAGCTCCCACCAGTGTGCTCCAGGCTCCCAGACCCCTGTTTTATGGGAAGACAGGCCAGCGCTGCCTCCCCGCTGAGCGTTCCAGCGGGCCCCACATGGCCAAGCACTTGGTGGGGCTGTCACTCGCATCTTCCATCATCTGTTTAATTCACAAATCCAGAATTATCACGTCCTCCGTTTGGGACCTTTCTCTGACTTCTCATGGCGCTCAGAGCAGAAGCCAAGTGTTTCCATCAAGGGCCCCTGGGAACTGCTGCAGCGCCAGACCTGGAGGTGCTCCCACCTCACCCCTGCTCAGGCCAGTCTCCTCTACTGCAGGGCCCTCACGGCAAGGACAGCCGCAGGGCCCCCTCTGGGTTTCAGCTGGCTGGACCTGGGGGGGTGGGGGCTCACTCCAGGACAGGCAACCCAAGGCTGCTGGGATCTGGAGTGCACACAAAAGTCCAGGAAGAATAGGCATCTTGACGAGTGAGCACAAGCAGGGAGGGGGCACGAAGCTAGGAGGAAGCAAGCACTCTAGGCAGGAGGCTCGGTTGTTCCTGGGCTCTGCTGGGGAGTTTTAGCAGTCTCCAGTCCCTAGGTGTCCCACCAGGAACACCCCCAGTGGCAGAGGGAGGGTCTCAGCAAAGCAACACAGAAATGTACTCCCTGCTTGCTCTGCACCCTCGGTTCCCCCACTCACTCCTTTCCTCTGGTTTCCCGCCGTATGTGTCAGCTGCAGAGGACCATGTTCTCTGAACACATCATGCTGTTTAGCTGTTTCAGACACGCTGTGTCTTTTGCCTGGAATGCTCCTTCCCAGCTGGGCCCAGGACGCTCAGCCCTCAGACTGCCTCCTCGATGAAGTTTTCCTGACCACCCCCTGCCTCGCCTGCAAGGCTGATCGCTCCCTCCTCTGCCCCATAGGCCCCTGCAGTTGCCCCTCAGGGCCCGGTCTCTGTCTTCCCCATTAGATTGAGAACTTGCCAAGCGCTGGGACCATGGCTTTCATCTCAGCATCCCCAGCTGCTGGCACAGGGCCTGGCATGCAGGCGGCATTGAAGTTGTGTTGGACAAATGAATGGCTTCAAAAGTTCCTGCACTGACAGAGGGAGTGTGGGAGGAAGAACAGGTTGGGGTGGGCTGGGGACAGAAGGTGAGTGAGGTTTGGCAGGCTGACTTTGGGCTGTCTCTGGATTTGGACGTGGAGGTGACAGGACGAAAGGGGCATTTGGGTCTGGAATTGGAGAGCAGGTCTGGACTGGGGAGCGATGTGGGAACTGCACATTTATGGGTGGTGGCTGGAGCAATAGGGTGCATGCTCATGGTCAGGGACAAAGCATAGAGAGAGGAGTTAAGGCCCCTGAGCAACGATGGGTTGGAGGAGGACAGACTTCCCCCTTTCTCCAGCTCCCTGAGCTGGGGGCCACCCATCCGTCCTTTTGGGGCCAGAAGCAGCCAGCTACGTATTGTGGAGGAGGGAGGTGCTCAGGTTGAGGAGCTCTCTGCTGCTCTGAGCAGCTATATCCCTCCCTCCAGTCCCTAGGTTGTAGTGGAAGACAATTTTCCTCATTAATGAGCATATGCAGACAGGCCACTGAGATTTTCTTTGGCTCACTCTCTACTGGGAAGACAGGATCCCCCTCTCTCCTTCCATGGGCGGGCCCTACCAGCGAGGGACGGGTCAGCCTCCCTTACACGGCATGATGGGACAGCAAAACCCTGGTGACAGCGGCGGGGGTGGCGGGGGAGGGGGGACAGACAGGGGAGGGCAAGGCCAGGCTCGGAGGCTGGGACCAGGGAAGAGGACAGGTCTCCTCAGTGCCTTAGCCCTTGGGAGAAACGGCCACCACATCTGTAGTACCCACTACGAGCCAGGCATGGTGGCGGGCACAGTGAAGGGCCATCTCTCCGACATCCTTTCTGGCAGGGAGCTTGCCATTTTATAGATGAGGAAACAGGCTCAGAGAGGCTAGGAGTCACATACGTAGTCCCACAGCAGGAAGGTGCAGACCCTGTGTTCAATTTCAGGCCTCTGGGACTTTGTAGTCCATATCCTTCTGGAAAGTCACACTGGGAAGGAATGTTTCACAGGACCAGCCACGCTTTCCCCAGAGGCTAGATCCACCCCAGGAGTTGGGGCCTTGGGACCGAGTGTGCCTGCTGTCCTGGTTCCTCTTTGGGGTCATCATTAGTACTTCTACGAAGTTACTGCCAGCTGCCCTCCCCCCCCCCCCATTTTCCTACACAAGAGGATTGCACTGCCTGGTGACCTCGAGTGGGGCTCTGGGTTAGTTCTGACTCCCGCCTTGTACGCAGAATTGACACCTGTCACTTCCAGGCCAAGCACGATTGCCAGAGTGAGACCCTCCATGGTACATCTACCGACAGGAGAGATGTTAGCTGCTCCATCAGTCTGGGGCCCAACAATGTCTGGGATCAGAGTCCCCTGTTGACTGGGGTGATGGATATCATTGTGAGCAAGAAACAATGTGGCTTTCAGACACTGAGATTCGGGGGTTATTTGTTACTGTGGGGTGGTGGGGTCGATTCTGACCCAGATGTACTTTCTCCTCATTACTGTGAAGAGGCAGGTAAGCTTTCAAGGCTCTGCCCCTGCTGGCCTTGGACCTTTGCTCCCTGAGTGCTTCTTCAGAAGGACCGCGGCATGTGTGCATGTTCCCACCAACGTTAGATTGGGATCCTGATGCTGCCCTGAGTATGGAATCCGAGAGCCAGGATTTCTGGGAGCCTCCCAGCTCTCGGATGCTGCCATCCATGGCCGCAGATAGCTCGGAGCTTACCAAGACTGCTCACGTTCCTGTATACGCCCAATTTTTCCGAAGGAGACACAACCACTCCCGTTTCTCAGATGGGCTGACAGGAACCCAGAGGGCATAAGAAACTTAGCCAGGCCACCACTCCTGGGGTGGATCCAGCCTCTGGGGCAAGCGGGTCTAGTCCTGAGAAGCATCTTTCTAGTGTGACTTTCTGGGAGGATGTGGACCATTTGAGTTGAGAGACCAGGAATTAGAATTCAGATTCTTGGTTCCATTCCCCCTGGGTTTCCCATACCGTGGACAAAGAGTAAAGCCTAGGTTCCTAGGAAAGAAGGCAAACCAGAGACAAGGTCTTCATAGCCAGTAAGAAAATCTCCTGCCAATGGGGAGAGTAGGAGTCAAAGGGGAAAACCCCAAGAGCTTGGAATTCACGCTGGGGGGTAAGCAGGCTGAGTTGGCAGGAACTCTGGATCTGCCCCCTGCTTTGCCCTTACTCCATAACTCCTTTTCTTCAACCATGCCTCATTTTCTTCACCCATGAACTGGAGCTCTCCTACGGCTATTATGAGGATTAAATGAGATAATATGTAATACGTGATGACAACACAACAGTAGCCGGCTCTCATATGTGAAAAATGAGCATCTGTTCTTGCGTCATCATCATCTCCTACCCCACCCCCAACCACCGTCATTCTTATGACCTTGGATAAGTCATTTCCGCCCTCTGGCCTCAGCTTCCTTACTTACGAAATGGGGGCAGGAGGTATGCCCAAGCCCTGTGATAATTACAGAGTTTACTGCGTGTTCCCCCATGTGCTGGGTACCCTTTCTAAGTTCACAACCTCAATTAATCTTCTCTTGCCTCCTCCAACATCAGCTGGTAAGTAGAACAGGGTTCTAACCCAGACAACCTGAGTCCAAGGGAGTCTGTTAACTACTCCCTTACAGGCTTTACACCTACAGTACAAAGCCCCCCAGGGGGTAGCAGGTTGCTTGTGCAAGTCAGCGTGGGATGCCGTTGGATGGGTCTAGGGCCCCTGATAGGTAAACTGTATGTGTAATGATGTGTGAGCGGTGTTGAGCCTGTGAGCGTTAAAGGCATGTGTGTGCCCATGTACTTGTGTGTGTGTCCCTGGGACAGATCCTGTGTATGTTCTGTGTATGTGTTGGTCCAGTACACTTGGGGGTGTGATGCCTTGTGAATTGAGTGTGTGTAGGTGTTCCTGTGTGGGCTGTACGGGCCACTGGGGATGTATTTGTGATGATATGTGAGTTACGTGGTCTGGTTGCGTATGTGATAGAGCATTGTGTGTGTGCGTGTGTGTGAGAGCTGGCACACACTCTGGTTGTGAGTGTGCGATGTGTTTCTGGGTGCCATGAGTGTGTGTTCACATGTGCATCCATGTGGGAACCAATAGGCTCTGCATGTGTGTGTGCGCGCGCGTGTGTGTGTGGGGGGGCAATTCTGGCCCGTCTGCAAGGTGCTGGGGTGTATTAGCTTGTGCACCAGTGGGCTGAGTGCCCTGTGTGTGTCTCTGAGAGCCAGAAGGCCGGTGCTACGTGGGCTGGGGAAGCTGTGAGTTAGAGGGGTTTGAACAGGCTTCCTGGCTGGCCGAGGTCCAGCACTCCCTTCGCAGCCTCTGCAAACACTGCCTAGCAGACGGGCTGAGTTTTTATACATGTGGAAACAGCCCTCTAAATATTTACCCGCCAGCCTGGTAGAATGGCCTGCTTCCCTTCTCTGCCTTCCCCCTGCAAGCAGAGCCCTAAGTGTGAGCTCAGCTCTCCTGCCACTCCGCCCTTGGCCCTCCTGGGGCTTAGCCCAGGTCCCTGCTGCCTCCTAGGAGCAA
Organism: Lutra lutra; assembly: GCF_902655055.1. Taxonomy (NCBI): domain Eukaryota; kingdom Metazoa; phylum Chordata; class Mammalia; order Carnivora; family Mustelidae; genus Lutra; species Lutra lutra. Next base: position 38,580,642 of record NC_062293.1, read on the forward strand.
TGAGAAGGGGAGCTGGAAGTCTGAGAGCAGCCCAGCTCTAGTCCACTCGTTCGTGCGTCTCTCATACCTGCCACCACATCCACTCAAAAGAACAGGCATACTCTTACACGCTCATGGACATCCCATCTCTGTTGACCTCACTGTTGTGCTCATGTACTCCTGAACGCATGACCTCAGCCTTGACACCCACTCCTACCTCCGTTCATGTGCCTGCCCATCACTCTCACGCTGCTCTCAGCCCTGCCCCTGCCTGTAGATTCAGACTCCACCTTTTCCACCCTCTCTGGTTCTGGAAGCTTCTCCCCATACTGCTCAGCCTCCTCCCACCCTGCTCTCCAGAGTGGGGAGCTCATGGGCAGGCACCTGCTTCATCAGAGCTGGGAGAACATAGCGTGGCCAAGGCAAAACTCTGTCCATGGTTCTTCTGAACCATCATAGGTCCAAGGCATTTTACCCCTCAATCTTGGGACAGCAGTGGGAACTCTTATGTAAAGGTGTTCCGGGATTCTGAAAGAGTCAGTAGTAGGAGAAAAAAGATTGCATACTCATGCATATGCGCACGAACACTGAGAGATAAAAAGACAGAGAGAGAAAGGGAGACAAAGAGGGAGAGAGACAGAAAAGGACACAGAAACAGAGGAACACACACACAGGCAGACAGATAAGAGAAGCCACTGGAAAGTCAGAAATGCCGAGAGATTTCCAGAGAGGGGAAAAATGCCTTTTGTTTTGACACCACTTTCAAAATCATCCTCCTTACTAAGAAGTCACATTATTTTCTTCTGGGAAGTTGGGGGAGTACATGCCCCCTGATTCTATCTGCTGGAACAACAACTAATTAATGGCATCCCTCAGATGTTGTAATTCCTCGCCAGGGCTGGGATTCATTTAAAAGGGGAGGTGGTGTGATCTTGTACTCAGACGTAGGATCCACGATAGGGCCCCAATGCCCTCCTTAATCCAGGGCTGGCGTCCTGTCAGGGCCCTGTCTTCCCCGGCCACCCAGGTAGACTAATCCCTCACTTCCCCCACCTGCCCTGGCTGGTTAGGATTTTTAAGGTCAGACATCATCTGGAGGAAACAGCTCGAAACAGGCAGGCTCTCTGCTCGCTGCCTGACCATATTTGACATCCCTCCCCTACTTCCAATCAACCTGGCTTCTCCCACTGTTGCAGGCGACTCCCCCAGAGTCACTTTCCTCCTGCCTTGACTGTCAGGCATTTTTTCCGTGCTGGGCACTCTGCTAGCCACAGTGAGCACATTTAAGCCTCCCAATTACATTGGTAGGTGGTGGTTATTCCTAGTAGACCGATGAGGCAGCTGAGACACACAGAGAGGTTAAGTCACTTGCCTGAGGTCCCACAGCTGGTAAGTGGCGCCGCTCGGAGTCCAACATCCTCTGTGAATAGGGTTTTCTTGGAGGTTAGGGGTGTAACGTCTTCTGCTGGCGGCTCTACAAGGGTGACCCTGCATGGTTGTGAGACAGCTTGGGTTTCAAGGTTAGGAGTCCTGGAGAGGACCTGGGGTGTCCATGTGTTCTGGTGGGATCCAGCTGGGGCCCCTTGGGAGCACCTGAGGAAGTCAGGGGAGGGGGGTGGCGGCAGCAGCCCAGGGTGGGCAGAGGCTGAGTGCACTCAGCCAACCTCGAAATGCCACGGCCTCTGGCTGTAGGTGCGGGTGCCCCTGCCCATAGCAGCAGAGCCCGCATGGCAGGGCGGAAGCCCGGCTAATGGCTGTGTTTATAGCTCAAAGCATTATTAGCTCTTAGGAGCGCTCAGCTCTCGCCTGTTGTCAACAGCTGAGCTTATTGATTGAGTGACTTGATGTTTTTGCTTATTAAGTGCCCGGGAGTGTCGGCAGATTTGGGCCAGCCTTGGCTATGGGGAGGACTATGGGAGCAGGGGGGAGGCCGTCTGTCTGCAAACACATTCCAGCCTTGCTCGTTTGTTTGGGTGCATGTGTTGGGATGATGGTCCCATGTGTGTTCCCACATGGTTTCTGAGCGTGGCTTTCGGAGGAGAAACCTTGTTTCCCGTGCGCAGCAATCAGAGCAGCCCTGGGGGTTGGGGGGGGGACTGGGATTTGGATTTGGAAGGCCTGGCTTTGAGTCCTGGCCTTATCTTCCCAAGCTGCAAGCTTGGACAAATCCCTTACCGTCTCTGAGCCTTGGCTTCCTTATCTGAAAAATGGGGATTAAAATAATACCAGCTTTGCCTACCTTCGGAGATGGAGAGTTAATGAGGTACGCAGTTTGTAAACTGTAAAGCGCTGTACACATACTAGGGAGTGTAACTGTTACCACTACTGGGAGCTGAGCTGCGATGCTCTAATTAGGTTTATGCTTAGGCAATAGGTTGGCAGAGTGGAAAATGAACAAGGGGAGTCCTAGGGGAGTGTTGGGGACCCCAGCTCTGAGGGATCTGGGCTAGGCTTTGCAGCTCATAGTTTAGGAGACCACTAAAACTGGGCACCTAGAGATCTGGGTTCCGGGCCTGGTTCTGGCATCCAGGTGCTGTGCAGCCTCAGGAAATTTGCTTTCCTTCTCTGGGCTTTTCTCTTTACTTATCAAAAGAAGGGCTCTAAGCTCAGTGGTCTCTAGGGCCCTCTTCAGCTTTGCCTTTGAATGCCTATAGGAGTCACAGAGCTTTCCATCCACATGTGTGGACATCGGTGGGACTCACGATATTCTATGTCCAAGATATCCCATGTAAGTGTCACTGTGCGTGTGTGCAGGATTCCAGTGCCCCCCGAGCTAGTGTGTATTGGCACGTTGACAGGCCCCCTGCACCCCCCAGCGCCTGAACACATATGTGCCAGTGCATTTGCTCCTTGTTAAGGCAGATGGGTGGAAAGCTAGCTGACTGCCTGGGCTCCAGCAGCTAATGGGGAAAGCCCATTTTAATAGCTGATAACAAGATGGATCCATTAAAAGAACAAATTAACTGCAAACCCAAAGATTACTTCTGTTCTGCTGGGGAAGGGCTATGGAATGCCGGCTCCATTTGTTAAATGTGCACCCCAACCCCCTGCCTCCCCAGGGGTGGCTGCTGTCAGGACAAGCCCACCAAGTGTCCCTACCCCCTTCTTTTCTGATGAAAGTGTTTCGTGCTCCTGTTTGAAGCCCTTCTCGGCTACCTCCTTGGTGAAGTCTCCTCGTCCTTCTGCCCTGGTTGGAGGGAGCTGCCTCCATCCTTGCTCCGAGCACCCCAAGTCTTGGCTGAATGAGGTGGAAGCTGACCTTCCCTGACTTACGGTTCAACTCTGCAGATTTCCCACCTTTGATTCTGCTCTCCATTAGGGCAGGAAGCCCCCCCCTCCTTTTTTTTTTGGATCGCTTGGTGGTTTATCCATTCACACATTTAGTCAGTGTTTTGAAGACCTACTGTGTGCCAGATGGTGTGTTAGGTCCAGTCCCTGCCCTGAAAGAAGGACACACTGAGAGGTGAACCTCTCACGCTGTGCAGAGGGTCTTGCAGAGGGAGAGGGAAGCAGAGGAGAGAGTGACAGGTCCCACTTGGGGAGGTACAGAAGGGGCATCTGAGTAGCATCGTGCAGCATCTGTGTTTTTCAGGGGGTGAAGGACTCTGTGTCAGGAGATCAGCACGAGCCTGACATGTGTAGAGCTGCTTTAGGAGTAGGACCTGGTAGAGGGCCTTGCATACAGTTGGTGCTCAATTAATGTTTGTGGGGAAATGAAGTGTTTATTAAGTATCCATTATGGGCCAGGCATTAGCAGGCACTGGAACAGCAGCCTCCATTTCCTCATCTGTGAAATAGAGATCATAATGTGACTTCCTCGCAAGGAAAGAAGGTATGGACATGATGTGCCTGGCACAGTGTGCCTTTAGGAAGCAGGCAGCCTAGACCCCGCCTTCTCCCAGTTGGGGAAGGCTAGCTCTTCCTTTCCAGAGCAGGATGGAAATCTAACTGTCTGAGGCCAGAAGGCCATCCTGGGTGAGCAGAGGACTGGACCTAGGATGCCAGAGGGAGTACTGTTCCAGGCCTCTGGGCCTTTGCATGTGCTGTTTCCCCTACCTGGAGGGCTCTTTCTACAATCTCATTGTGGAAAATGCTCACTCATTCCTTAAAGTTCTGCTAAATAGGATCTGCTTAGGGATGTTTCTACTGAGTCTCCTTGGGGAGGATGAATCCCTGCTTCTCTGGGTTCCTCTGCATTTCCTCAATTGTACAATGCTATCAATTGTGAGATGCACCATCGATTTAATAATAGCTTTAGGGAGAAAAGAAACCTTGCTTTAAATGTACGTATCTGCATTTCAGTAATGTGCAAATGTTTTTGAGAAGTGCCTTTTAGAAACAGGGAAATGCAGTCAATGCTTCTCTTGTGGTACAAGGGCTTCAAGGACTGATTTCTTTCATTCATCCTTCCATCCGTTCTTTCATTCAATCAGTATTTACAGAGCTCAGTTCTAGGCACCAAGATGGAGCCGTGAACAAAACCAAGTCTCTAACTTCATGTGGCTTATGTTCCATTGGGCAAAACAAGTCATAAACAAACAGATAAAAATCTAATGTAAATAATTTAAAAGGAAGGTAACAGTAAGAGCTTTGAGAAACCTAAAGCAGGGTAGGAGGATGGAGAGGGATCGGGGATTGTTCTTTTTTTTTTTTTTTTAGATTTTATTTATTTATTTGAGAGAGAGAGAGGGAGAGAGCAAGCTGGGAGGAGAGGTAGAGGGAGAGGGAGAAGAAGGCTCCCACTGAGCAGGGAGCCCTGTGCGGGGCTCGATCCCAGGACCCCAGGATCATGACCGGAGCTGAAGGCAGATGCTCAAGTGACTGAGCCACCCAGGCGCCCCAGGGATTGTTCTTTAACGAGGGTGATCAGGGAAGCCCTCTCTGAGGAGGGGACATTTGTGCAGAGATGTGAAGGAAGGGAGGGAGGGACCCACGTGGAGATTTGGGAAGGAGCGTTCCAGGCAGAGGGCATGGAAGGGCAAAGACCTGGCAGTGGGACCATTCCTGGTCTGTTTGAAAAAAAGGTGGGGTGCGTGTGGCTGGAGTTGACAGGAGTAAAGGGTGGTGCTGGCACATGGTATCAGTGTGGCCAAAAGGGCCCCGAGACAAGGGAAGGTTTGGGCTTTTTATCCTGTGTGATGAGAAACATCATCTGTTTACAAATGGGACCCCCATGTCCCTAGGCCTAATAGACCATAAATTCTCTGAGTGCAGAGAGCCAGGCCCTCAGCACAGTGCCTGGCATATATAGTATGGGATTGTCGAATGTAATCAGTGGGCTTCCAGCAGCCCCTGCCTGGGACGGTAGTCTAGGGGAGCTCTCAGGGTCCTGGAGGGACTGTGGGTAAGGCCTGAGGCAGCAAGGGGGGCCTGGGCAGGAAGGACCCAACTGCTGAAATGCACCAGCCTCTGATGCCTAGAGCCGGTGGTGAGGAGGCAGTTCCCACAGCGGCTCCTGTGTTACGTTTGCATGTCCCATGGTGCCTAGAGGCTTATCTGGAGCAGAGCAGGCACGGGCGAGATATCTGGTAAAGGAGTAAGGATGAAAATATGAAGCCATTATCTATCTGCGGTGCTTTCCAGTTCAAAACGCCTTTCGCACATATGTTCTTATTTAATCCACACCTCTACCCCCTCTGGTTCTCTTTTTACAGTTGGGGAAACTGAGGCCCTGAGAGGGTCAGGAGGTTCCACAGTGACACGAACCATCACTGTGCAATGTCTCTGCTCTGAGTCAGGACACCTGGACTCTTCCTAGCTCTGCTACCTACTCACTGGGTGACCTTGGGCAAGTGAACACCCTCCCTGGTCCTCCGTTTCCAAGACTGTCAAATGAGAGGTTGATCTAGATGTTTCTCAAAGACCCACTCTAGCTTGGACTATCACAGCTGTGCCTCTGGGAGGATGCATGAGGGCAAGTCACTGCAGAGGCTGGACTTCAGGCGGACGTCCTCCTCGAGGGGCTGCAGGCATGTGGACAAGTGGCCCCTTCCTCCATGAGAGGTTTTTGCTCCAGACCCAGTGTCTCTGCCAGGCCAGGATGCCCCTGCTTCTGTCCTCAGAGACGCCGCTGTCTGCCCACCCAGCCAAGATGGCCAGAGTCGCCCCTCTGCCTCCCTCCCACATTCCACTGCCTCCATGGCCTTTTGCTGGCTGTCCCCGACTCTTCCCAGGGGGTACTGGCAGCTCCATCTTCCCACTCCCGCCTGGGCCAGGCCAGCAGCCTCCTTACCACTCCGCCTGGCCCCAGGCCCCCTCACCTCTAATCCGTTCTCCACACCGCAGCCAGAGCCATCTTTCCAAACTGCAATTCTGGTCATGTCATCCCCCGGCTTAAAACCCTTCAATAACTTCCCTTTGCCCTCAGGACAGAGTCCAAACTCTTTAGCATGCTCACAGAACGCTTTGTGGCCTGGCCGCTGCCAGCATCCACCTCCCACCATCCCTCTCTGCCTCCTTCCTCCCCTTCCAGCCGGAATTCTGCTCCCACTAAGCTTTTCTTACCTCTCTGAACATGCCACGTCCATCCCCTCTCTCTCCTCCCCTCCTTCGCACACACCGACCCTCTTGGTGGAACACTCTTCTCGGGTCAGTATGGCTTTTGACCCGACCCCTGCTCCTGCCCTGCACATTTCATTGCCCTTCAGGACTCTGCTTCAGGAAACCTCCTCCTGGAAGCCCCTGTCAATCCCACCCTTCACCCCCAGCCTGGCCAAGCCCCCTTGGAGGCCCACATCGTACAGACTGCAATCATCTCTCCCCTGGCCTGTGAACTCATAGGTAGGGATCCCGTTCAGCTCTGTGCCCCCAGGTACTGTGTGTGCTCAATAGATATTTGAAGTGGGGGATGCCCTGAATTAATGAATGAATGGTTATGGAAGAGTCCGTTTATATTCATTCATTCATTAAACAAATATTTGCTGATTACCTATTAGATGTAGGGGCTGGGGATCCAATACCGAGTCTGACAAGCACGGCCCCTGCCTTACATGGAACTTTCGTGTCTGCAGGTAGGGAATTTGTCTCTCTTACATCTCAGAGGCCTGGGAACTTAGATGTTTCCTCTGCCTGGACCGCTGAAGAAATCCTTTTGAGTTAAGAAAGCAAGACAGGTGCTCAGACTGGGTGGAGGCTGGGGCCAGGCCTGGCTCTGCCTGCTTCCTCTCTCCCTCTCCTGAGGACGTCCTGTCCTCGCCTTGAAGGAGGATTGCTCCCCTTCTCCGGGCCCTACCCTCTTCTTCCTCCCCCTCCTCTCCCTCCGCTACTCCGTTTCCAACCAGGCAGCTTAACTTAGGCCTCCCGGTTGGGCTTTTAATTTGGATTTATTGCCAGCCGTGATTGTATGTTAAACAAACTCCAGGCGATTATTAAAAACATGATTATCATGGTTTATTGTCTTGCTAGGTCCTCGGTGGGTGTTCTTGTGCTGGGAGCTGGTCAGGCCTCCCTGATGCTGAGGGGTGAAGACCCCCAGAAAGGATCTGCCCTCCTTCCTGGCTTTGTCACACCTCACTGGGGTGGAGGTGGCCATGGGGGTGGAGGGACATTTCTAAAGGAGGACAGAGGCCTTGCGGAGGTGCAGTGATGTGGCAGGGAGAGCCCTAACCCGGTACCAGGGAGGCCTCGGGCCAGCTCACCCCATGACTCCTTTGGGACTCAGTTTCTTCTTCTGCAAACTGGAGAGCAGGGCCAAATGACCAAGTGCTCCAAGGGCTGAAGTTCAAGTGTCTCCTGGGGCTAGAGAGCCTTCTCTGTGCTCCAAAGGAAGGCTCAAGCAGGAAACACTTACCAAGCCTCCAGAACATTCCATCATGGATGTTGGGTGAGATCCACTCAAGCTAGTTATGTTGACCCTAGAACATCCTCCTGAGGTCAGGCAAGCTGGCTGCTCTTGGCAAATTCACCTCTGGTTTGGGGGACCAAGGGACACAGCCAGACAGTGGCATTGGCAAGGTGAGGCCGGTGGAGAAAAGAGAAGTCTCCTGGCTTGGGAACCACGACCCTGGGTTCTAGTTCCAGCTCTGCCACCAACCAACTGAATGGCTTTATGCCAGTCATATGTCCACTTAGGCCCTCAGTTTCTTCTTCTGTAAAATGAAGAGGTAGTAGACAGGTCAATAATTTGCAAACTTAAAAAAATTAATAGTGGTTGTTTTTCATTGTTTTCTTGTTTTTTTTTTTTTTTTTTTTTCTTTCCCCAAGGAGTATTTCCTGTAATAGCCAAAGATACAAGGCAGAGGTGGGAAGCAGCTGCTTGGAAGCCCAGAGCCAAGAACCTGGCCCACCGATTTCTCCTTTGGCCCCTGTGTCTGCGCAGTCTGGAAAGTGGGTCTACCCCACCAGCTCTCAATGCCTTACTTTAAAGTCAGCTGGGATGCCCCTCAGTCTGCTTCCCAGCATGCCCCCTTGACCCTCTCCACCTCCCATTAAATGGGGAGGGCAGACAGGCTATACTCCCACTTGGGAGAAGGTGAGGCCCAGACGGCTGAAGTGGGTGGTCTCCCAGAGCTGGGATCAAATCTTCTGACTCCTTTGTCTCCAGCCTCTCCACCGAGCAGGGGTGGGTGGAGCCCCGTGTCGCTAGGGATACCCACATGCCCGCATAGGCTGCGGGTCTCCTGCCTCCCTCCCCCATTCCACCTCTACTTGGTTCCTCAGGCAAATGCTTGGGCCAATCCCCAGCCTGATGAATCTTTGATGAATTCTGAGTAAAGGCACTTTTAAAAATTCAGAAAGGTAGGGAGGTGTTGGGACCAAGGGAGGCGAGATGCTTCTGGCTCCCCTCCCATCCTTCTCCCCACGCTGGTCGGCTAATGAGGCCTCAGCCCGGGAGCACGGGGCTGGCAGAGAAGGGCGGGACACCACTGAGCCACCCAGACCAAGAGAGCCTACGAAACAAGGCCGCCTCCCTCGAGAAGGTTTCCTGCTGGCCCTTCTGACTGAAGCAGAGGTAACTTCTAGAACTGAAGGCTATTAGAGATAGAAACCACTTAGAAATACCATCTAAGTCAACCTCCCTGTCCTGTAAGGAGGTAAGGAAAGTCTCAGAGAAGGGTGGTACATGCCAAAAGTCAGGCCCCAGGTGACCACAGCAGGGCTGGATTTCAGACCCCTGTGTCCCCGGGCAGTGTGGAGCTCAGAGCTCAGAGGCTACCTCTGGACCCAAGCGCCCGAGACAGGCTTTCTGCTCCCCATTCAAAGCTTTGCATTTCCGTTCATCCCTGACCCAGCAGAGCTGTGTCCATGATGTACAAGAACCCAGGGGACAGCTTGGCTCTCTGTCAGCGAAAGCTGGAAGGGCAGAGACTCTGGGAAGTGGGAGCAGAATGAGACAGCCCCCTCTGCTGCTGGGTTTCACTGATGCTAAAAAACAATCACCCCTCCACACTCATCCTCCCCCCGCCCCCCCCCCACCCTGGTCCTGAAGCCTTAGCAGAACTGGGTCTCTTCCCCCACCCTGTTTATCCCCAAACCCTTCAAGATGACTTTCTGTGGCTTGATTTCCTTTTCGCCTCTGTTCCCAGTGTCTCTTTCAGCCTGGTCTGGCCGAGATGAATCCACGTCCAGCCAGGTGCCGTCTTCCAGCCCTGCTCCCTAGCCGTGTGACTGTGGGAGGTCACAGAACCTCTCTAAGCCTCTTTCCTTCTCTTTAAAATGGGAGATGCTGAGGATTACCTGTGATGAAATGGGGAGAAACTGAGCCTGATAGTAGTCCTGTCACCTTCCAAAATCTGGTCTCCGAGTCCTAAGAAAGTCAGGACATTTCCCATGACTTTGTTCATGGTCTTCCTTGAATCCCCACCACGTGTACTTATCTTTAGAAATCCTCCCAACCCCGGGCGGGGGGGTGGGGCGGGCAGAGAGAGCTGCCACACCGCACAACTCAAGGGGGCGCCATTCATACTACTGGACATGCAAAGGGCACCCCCTGGGGTTGTTTGCAATCTTCGTGGCTCTATGTGGGGCCGCTGTCCTCAAGAGGCCGGCGTGGAAAATCTCAGTCCTTCACTTCTCAGAGGGAGAACTCTATTGGGTTTGTTTTTCTCCTGCTGAAGTTCCATTCCCTTCTCTTGGCAGTGATACTTGTTATCTTGTCTGGTTCTCTGTGTTTTGAACTTTTCTCCCAGAACCGAGATTTCGTCTTGATTCCCATAATTTAGACTTCAGCTTTGGAAACAACTTCTCCCTTTACCCACGTGTCCTGCTTTCGATTTCCGAGCACGTAAGATTCTAGAGACACATTTTTTGGTCTATTTCAATTGCACATTCGTAGGACTTGTAAATATAAAAGAGGCCCATAAACTGAGAGATGCTAGGTAATGGCCTCAAAACAATACATTTTATATCCGAACCTGAAGAGTGGGCCCTAAACCAGGCCCCTGGGTTTGCACCCTTCAAGTCTTCGGATCCAAGGCGAGATTCTGTGCGTGCTCAAGGACGAGGGGGGCGCGTCTACAGTGCTCGGAGCCCAGACTTACATTTGTGTTTATATTTGCAACGCTACCACTTCCGCCCCGGCTGTGTGCCCTGGGACGCATCACACAACCTCTCTGAGTCTCAACTTCCTCGTCAGCAAAATGAGGCTAATATTACCCACCCACCTCACCGGGTTGTGGGACAGTCAAATGACCGTCATCGTAAAATGTTAAGTCTTGTCCCCGTCCCCATATCACTGAGGTGAAAGTAGAAGCCCAGAGAGGTCAAGTCAGGTTTCCCAGACGCACCCCAGATTCACCCTAGACCGCCTGACTCTGAAGTTCATGGCTCACCTGCTAGCCTACTCTGACGGGACGCACATGTTTTCCGCATATGCATGTGCTAAAATGCACGCAACCCCAAACTTGCCATGCTAGCTGTGATCAGTGTACAGGTCAGTGATATTAAGCACATTCACACTGTCGGGCATGGTTGTACCACCGTCCTTTTCCAGAACATTTTGTCTTTCCAGACCGAAACTCCATACCCTGGAACACTAATGCTCCATTCCCTTCTCCATCCAGCCTCTGGGATCCACCATTCAGCTTTGTGTCTCTGTGAATTTGACCACTCTGAGATCCTCATATAAGTGGAATCATCCAGAATTTACCTTTTGTGACGGGCTTATTTCACTTGACATAACGTCTTCGAGGTTCCTCGATGTGGTAGCGTGGGTCAGCACACCGAATACTGTTAAGGCTGAGCGCTATTGCCCTGCATGGACACGACACATTTCTTTGTGTAAGGATGGGCTCCGATGCATGTGATGAACCCAGTACGGGGTGGGTGCGCGTCCGGTGGCATTACCATTCTTGGTGCTTATTATTTAATTCCGTGACTGTTACGAAACACTTGCTGCGAAACTCCACTCTTTGATAAGCTACTAATAGCAATGACAATAATAAATAGCCACCAAAGAGAGAAATCTTTTCTTTTCTTCCATTTCAGGATTTCCCTGGTCTGGTGTGACCACACTTTCGTGTCTTGGGAGCCAGCAGGGAAGCTCATTAACTGTCTCAGCGTCTCCCGTGTCCGCTAGCTCCCCAAGTTCTGAGGTGCACCAAAGTCTGAGCGCTCTTATCCTGGTCTTTGAAATTTTCCCGGGCAGTATCTGGCAAGCTGCCATGAGACCAAGGTCAGCAGGATGTGAGGGCAGAGGAGGGGAAGCCCAGAGCTTCTGAACAGCTTCTCTGAGACCGCAGGCTCTGGCTTTATGACCGACCCCGTTCTGACTTGCCTGTGTTGGACAAGCATTCTGGCTCTTTCTGGGGAAATGCCTGACACCAGAGATGACCTATTCAGACCCGCAATTGGAACTCAGGCAGACAGCTGTGCCCCTCTCACCTCCGCCCACCTGGTGGGTCAGGATGGGATTTTTGGCTGGAGACTGGCATAATTAAGAGCTTTGGCGAAGAGGTGGGATGTTTATAACTCACTTGTGTGGACTGAATGTTGGTGTATCCCACCCCCTCCTTCAAGAATCACCTGCCAGAGCCCTAATCCCCAGAATGGTGGTATGAGGAGGTGGGGCTCTTGCAAGGTAATCAGGTCATGGGATGGAACCCTTATGATGGGATTCATGCCCTTACAAAAGAGCCCAGCCCCTTGAGAGGTGATCTGACTCTCTTTCTGGATCATGTGAGGATATCAGCTGAAGTTCAAGCAGGTAGTCAATCCTGGCTGAGACAGGGAATGCACTGGCATCTTTAGAATCCCCTTGCCCAAACCAGGACAGCCAGTGGCCCAGAGCAGGGTGGAGAGAGAGAGAGCATTGAAGGGGCAAATGGAAGGCATCTGGTGCACTGGCTTCTGCCTTTCCATTTGCCTAGATGTCCTTTCACTCACTCTCTCGTGGGACTGGCAACCTCCTACTGATCCTTCAGGACTTAGCCCAAAGCTACCTCCTCCGGGAAGGCCTCCTTGATCTCTGCAGGCAGAGCTGATCTTCCTGCCCCAGGGAGCTTGCTGTTCTAGCCTTGTATCCATTGCATAGTTGTGACTGAGAACTTTGCTCATTCATCCCGTTACCCAGGGTCTTTTTGGGGTGGAGGGAGAAGGCTGGAAGGCTCAGATTTACTCATAATATAAAGATAGAGGTAAACAGCACACTGTGGCATTTTTATAAAATGATCACACTTTCCTTCTAAGAATCACGTTCTGATTAAGAATCCTGTCAGTTACTGTGAAGCACAGTCCCAGATTTAGCCTTCGGTTTGTTGAATGGGTCTGGAGATCAGCTAGAGATTTTGAATGTAATAAGATTTTGAGTGACGAAAATAAGGCAGTCAGAATGTTACACAATTCAGAATTCAGCAGTCTTTCCCAAGCCTTCCATCGCTTCCTTCCCATTGTCTTGTTTTCCCTGTAGCCTTCAGGTTAGATGTCCCGGATAACGTCCTGGCTGTGAGGAGCTGTATTCTTACTGGACCAAAAAAAAAAAAAAAAAAAAAAATACTGTGTCACTTTAAAGTCCCCAGTTTTGAAAAAGAAAAAAAAAAAAAAAAAAAAGAAGTACAAAGTCCACTTGCTTATTCAAAATTATGGTTCTCCCAAATCTTGCCATGTTCTGCAATTCCCACTCTGGATTCTGTTCCACGCCTTTTTCACTGCCCAGGGACATGGCATCGATAGAAACCAATACACATAGTCGAAAATGTCAAATTATTGACCACTGTGGATGCGGCTTAAGACACCCCTAAAACACCTTGAATTATCTGTTAGGTATTTCCTGATTTCAGGGTCCACACCCTTTGTATATGACAGACAATCTCTTCTAGATGCCGAATGGTCCATTTTGACCGCTCAAGGATTGTTTCAGCGGACATGGATAGAGAACCTACTGTGTGTCCGGAACCAGGTCAATGTGAGTGGTGCCCCCTGGAGTGTCAAGTAGGAACAGCACAACCCGCCGCGTGGAGGGAAGAGTTAGGTTCTACCTCTGGACTTTTTTTTTTTTTTTTAATAATTCTTTAATTTTGGAAGACTCTTAGATTTATTGGAAAGTTGCAAATATAGTACAGATTGTTCCTATATACTCCCCACCTGGTTTTTGGTGCTCCTCGTGAGAATGGCCTGAAGAGGAAATATACTCATGGGCCTTAGCACCAGAATCCCTTCTGCCTCTCCAGAGTTATTCCTGTGCTTTACTTTAAGGAACACCATGAACTGCACAACGTTGAGGCTTTCTCCTCTCGCACTGACTGCTAGGAAGCTCAGAGACAAGCATCAGCTCCATTCCAGCAAGTGTGTGGAACTCCCGGTAGGTGTGTTAGGTACGAGCTTCGTCCTTGCTTTCCACCCTGTTCTTCCCATAGCATTTTTCTTTCCCCACTGACTTAATTTTCACTTAGTTTTTCTGTGTTGAGCTTTGCTGGCCTCTTCGAATCATTTTTGGAACAGGGTGGAGGAACATATAGCTGGATAAACAGACCATTTTCTCTGTGTTCCCCAGGTTCCTGATGCAAGCTTCTAGTCTAGCATTTATCATGTTTTATTATAATTGTTTGTTTACGTGTTTGACTCCCCTGCTGGGCTGCAACTGCCACCTGGCTTTCCCGTAGCTGGACTCCTCTGCCTGAAGGAATATGTCAGGATGGGCTGTTGCCTGAAGCATATTTTTCAGACCCTGAGTCTACCACTGCCGTCCTACACCTGCCCTACACAGACTCCCCCATCCCCAGGCACACACGTGCATGTACGCATGCACGCACGAGGGCTCAGAGGCAGGCTTAGCATTTTCCAGCGTGTCTCCTGCCCTGATGGCTATTCTGTACGTGCCACTTTGAGGCATGGCAGACAGAGCTGGTCAGTACCCAGAGGGAAAGAGAATCAAGAACCAGTGCCTGAGAAGATTGAGGGAAAGTAAGGCTGTGGACTCTTTCCTCCTCCTGCTCAGCCCCTGGGTGGCGCCTCTCCCCTTCCTCCCTCCCTCCCCCTTGGCCATCCAAGTGACAGGATGGGGAGGCCACCATGACCAGTGGAATCACAGGATCCCAGGGCTGTAGGCTCAAGATTTTTCATGATTCATGAATAACGAGGAACTCATTTTGGACCATTCTCTTACCCAACTCCCCCTTCCCACTAATCAACCCCTCATTGTGTAGAAGGAGCAATGGAGGCCCAGCAAGAGGGAATGATTTCTTCAAGGTTACACAGTGAATTCAAGGTAGACCTACCTGGGGAGTGAGCGCTGTGTTCTGTGAGCATCGGGTGCAAGCTGAGCTAGTGGTGGAGCGGGTTTGGGGAACAGGGGAGCTTTCCTAGGGCCCTGGAGGCAGCCCCCCCCCCCCAAGAGGCTTGAAGTCTGGCCTGTCATTTTGGATAAACTCTCTTCTCTGCCCTGCCCCCACTATGTGCAGATTCTGGATGCTTGTTCTGAAGGAGGAAAAAGAACGACAATGGGGCAGTGTGTGGGGTGGATGGAGGGAATGTTGGCCCAAGTGACTTCCTGTGTGAGGTGGGAGAGAGAGATTTGAACCTCCAGGGGTCCTGCCGCACAAGTGGGGCCAGGCGGTGGGGCAGAGGAGTGCCCGTCTTCCTCTCGAGAGCATGCTGGCTGCTTGGTACTGCTGCCAAGTCGCCAATCTTTCCATTTTTTTTCTCCAAGAGAAGCTGAAAATCTGATATTTATGTGAAACCCAGATTTTCACATTTGACAACTGATTCAAAAATTTAAAAGCTCTGTATGAATACAACGTGTAGACCTTGTTTGGATCCCGATTCAAACAAACCACCTGCGAAAAGACATTTTTGAGGCAATTAGGGAAATTTAAATACAAATGAGGTACGAGGTGCTAATAAGGAATTATTCTTCATTTTGTTAGGGGGATAATGCTTGTGAGGCTGTGTTTTTAAAAAGTCCGTGTCTGCTAGAGAGATGTGCTAAAGTATTTATGGGTGAAATAATGTGATGTCTGAATTTGTCTTAAAATATTTCAGAAGATACAATGTGTGTGGGGGGACAGATGACATGGGATTGGCAAAGTGGTGATAGTTGCTAGAGCTGGGTGATGGGTTCATGTGGTTTCATTGTTCTAGTCTCTGGCTTGGGGATCTATTTAAAATGTCCTTCAAAACAAATGCTCCATTGGTGGGCTGGATGGGGCTGAGACCATCATTTTTCAACCTCTAGTCTGGGACTTTCCCACATAAGGCACAGAATGCCAGGGTGTGAAAAAGCCCCAGAGATCACACTGGTCAGAGGTTGGCAAAAATGACCCGGGGGGACCAACTCTGGCTTGCTGCCAGTTTTTGGGGAATCAATAAAGTTTTATTGGAACACAGCCATGTCTGTTTGTTTTTATACTGTCTCTGTCTGCTTTGGTGCTGGGACAGCTGAGGGGAGTAAATAAGATGGAAGGCCCTGTATTTTGGAGAGCCTGAGCTACTTACCATCTCATGCTTTACAGAAGGGGGATTCTGCAGACCCCCCAATCCAGACCCCCAATCCAATCAATAGCCATCCATTCTTAGCAGACCCTGTGACACATCTTCCAAGCCCAGGGCTACTGTGGGGCTGGAGGGAAGGTGGAACCTGCTGGTGGAAGGTAGGAGACCTAGGAAAACTGGTCTCAGAGATGGAATTAGGTCAGTTGCACACAACGAGAACTTTGAACACCTGTGCCAAGGCCAGCTGACATTCCAGCATGAACCAAGGGCCACTCTGACTATGAGGTGACATGGGACAGGCAGGGAATGTGGGCTTTGGAACTAAGCAGGCCTTGTGTCCAATTCTGACTCCGTCAGTTAGTGCCATGGCCAAGTTTATGCCTTAGTTTTTTCTTCTGGAAAGTAGTAAAAGCTTGTGTGGTAGACTAGAGGTACTGATATTTGCATATTGCAAACAGTAGGTGTTTAATAAATGGTAGATATTATTCCAATTATATCCCTGTGCTGTAATCACTGAGCTTTTGGACCACAAAGTCTCAATGTTATTCAATTTTATTGTTAACCTGAGATATATCCTCTAATAAAAGGAAATAAACGTGGATTATGGAGCATTCGCACCACTATTGTTGAAGGCAAAACAAGATGTTTATTGATCTTTTAAGAGAAAACAAAGGAGAAAATTGTATTCTTCACACATATAAAAATGCCGAGCCTCTACGTGAGTGAGATATGTGAAGTTAACAACAGATCCCAACTCTAAATAAGGTTTCACATGCGAGTGTATTGTATGTGCATGTATTCTTTACATAATCTAGTTCAGACAGTGGTAGGAAGATTCTGGAAAGCTTCCAGATACATGATAGGCCATGCCTTGGCTCAGCCTTCCAGACATTACCACTTGGACATCTAGGACACACCTAGGGCTGTTGTGGAGAAAGGAGACAAAGTATCTCGTGTTCAGTGCCCAGCATGGCACCTGGCTCTGTTAGGTGCTCACCAAATTTTAACTCCACCTGTCCATCCATCCTTCTACCATCCACGGTCCATCTGTCTTCTGTTCGCCCCAGTCCCAAACATCTTGCGTTTGGCCGATGTAGCAAACAGTTTGGATTGCTGGCAATGTATCCTGTGTTCATGTTTTCTCAGACCGTGTTTTCCAAACATTACTCTAAACACAGCTTCTTATTCAGTAGACCCAAGAAACAAACTCCCAGATGATGCCACATCTTTGTCACACAATGTCAAGGGTGTAAGATGTTGAGCAGGGTCTTGACCTTGACCCTACTGACTTTTTCAACCAGATAACTCCTTGTTATGGGTCTGTCCTGTGCTTCTTAAGACCTTTCATAGCATCCCTGAACTTTGCTCACTAGTGAAATGAGAGCTTCCCAGGTTTCGCCAACCCAAGAGTCTCTGGTCATTGCCAAATGTTCTGTGGGGGGCAAGATCACCCTGCCCAGCTGAGAACCACTGCAGAGAATAATGTATCCCCGGCAATGGCAGGGCTCACTCCACACTCTACAGACAGCCCTCACCCATTACGATGTGCAATCGGACATTGAATGACAATGTTCGGATGTCAGTGACGATGATGGGGATGATGGTGTCAGTGACAGGGGCTCCCATAGAGCCCCACACCCAGGACCTGGTCTTAGCTCTCCCACCTCCTTAAGGTCCCAAAGGTCCCACCAACTTTCATCACACCGCTTCGCCACAGGTGTACCTGCCAGTGCGTCTCTGATGCTCACTGTCATTTCCACCATATGTGAGGTTGTCACTGCCATAACCTCCCCAGCAGAAGGGAGGGCGTTATTACCTCTGCTCTGCAGATACGAGAGCTCTTCAGTGTGAAGTGAACGTTCCCGGGTCACAGGACATCTTGGAGCCAGAGCTGGGGAGGCACCTAAGATGTCACAACTGTCCCCAGAGGAGGTCGATTTAACCATTTTTTCCCCCAAGTGTGAAAGTTTGCCATCCCTCTCCTTTTCTTCCTTGTCCCCTTAGCCCAGGATCGCCGGACTAGTCATGCCTGGCAACTCTGGAACATCATTTAAAGCATTTTCCAAGTAATTACTCTGTTAGTCCTTCATGACAACCCCTCCGTGGTCATAGAGATGAGGACCGAGACACAGAGAGAATTAGATCACTTCCCCGACATCCTAGAGCTGCGAAGTGGGAGAAGCAGGACTCAAACTCGGGCAGTGTGGCCCCAGAGCCCATGTGCTCCATTGCCTGTTGGGACTTGGAAATGGAATCTGAAGTCTCTACCTCCTTGGGTCAGCATGGAGTCCAAGGTCATGGTCACCAGCTGCCAGACATGCCCAGGATGAGACCTTTCTTCCTGAGTGTGGCCACTGCTGTGTGCCCAGACCACACATAATGGATTCGGACCCCTCCTGCCACTCCTGCTTGTAAGGAGACAGCCCCTCTGCACCAGGCTTCCAAGCTTACCCCGGTGCTGTATAGAGTGACAGACTCAGGGGCTTGTTAGCCTTGTAATGAATGTCCCAGCCTCCTCAGGTGGGAGCCAGCCTGCCCAAGGACGATGGGGAATGGAGAAAGCCAGGGGAGCCTCCTTCAGAAGCCTTCAGTCATTGTCAGGAAATGCAGAGAACACACCTGCGCAGACTGATAGAGCGTGGACACCAGCTGGCTGTGGGGTTTCCACTAAGGAGAGGGAATAAGACAGAGGAGGACCCGATTGTCATTTAGAGCTTGAATCCCAGTGCAGCCACTTTCTAGCTGTGGGACTATGGGCAACTGGCTTGACCTCTCTGAGCCTCAGTTCTTTGTCTGTGAAATGGAAGGGCTCACACCCAGTTGTGAAGATTAGAGAAAATCCACGGGAGGTGCTTGGCAGGCCCTGGGCATTCCATAAGAAGAAGGGGTTGTTATAAGGGGACTGAGACTAAAAATCACATGAGCTGGGCCCTGGGAGGTCGGTGATGCTTACTGAAAAGGCTGAAAAGTCCTAACGGAGGGGCATCTGGATGGCTCAGTTGGTTAAGTGTCCGACTCTTGATTTCAGCTCAGGTCATGATCTCAGGGTGGTGAGATCGAGCCCTATGTCGGGCTCCATGCTGGGTGTGCAGCCTGCTTCAGATTCTCTCTCCCCCTGCCCTTCCCCGCTCCCCTTCTAAAACCAAAAACAAAGTTACGCCATGGAGCACTGCTATGTTTGTCTTTTCAAGATCCCCTTCCTGGGGGACCTTTCCTTTGGAGACTGTCCCTTCCACCACTCCATGTAGTGTTGGTGGGACTGCCAATCCCAGAGTTGTGACCCTATTTAAACCTCAGGGTGGGCACACGCTACACTCCAGGGCATGTGGCCCAAGCCAGACCTATCAGAATCCACTCCTGGGATTTTATAAACAGACTGTAGGGGACAAGTCTCTTTCCCTGTTCTCTCAGATTACCAAACTGGATTTATTTAAGCCTAGAAATATCTGAGACATGGCTACTACCCCCACCTCTCTGTCCCACCTACCCTGCCCCATGGAGAAGCCCGCGTCCAGGAGGAGAAGGCTGCAGACAGACAGACACATAAGAGAGAGAATGTTGACCTGGTGATTTCCTTTAAAATGCCCCTGACCCCGTCTAGGGTTCTCCACTGAATGGAATCCTCTCTTAGTTCCAGCTATCTTGGATTGGGTCTTTGTCATTTTCAACCACTAAGAAGCCTGGCTACTACAAACAAGGTATTCCGAGAGATTGGGGTGAGCTGGGGTGGGCATCCAGCTAAAGGTGTAGAGGTCCCAAATCAGGAAAGGCTGTCTTGGGATGAATTCTCCATTCCAGCATTCTTGGGAACCTTGCACCTCCTTTTATCTTGGACAGTGTTATATCTCCTTGGAGGGAGCCGGGGGGAGTCAAGGCTGCAATTCTGTGCCTCGACCAGCCTGTTCATCGCACCTTATTTGCAGATCCTGGGTGTCGGGCAGGACACACATGGTCTGAATCGTTACCCAGTGCCAAGCCCCCGCAGATTCCTACCTTGGACTTGGGCTTCCAAGGACGCCTGGGCAGTGCAGCTGCATAGAAACCCAAGAGTAGAGACCATAGTCTCTAAAGATGGAAAAGCAAGAGCTGGCCTTTCCAATCACATTGGGAGGTCAAGAGTGTTCTGTGCTGGGGCACCTGGGTGTCTCAGTGGGTTAAAGCCTCTGCCTTTGGCTCAGGTCATGATCTCAGGGTCTTGGGATCGAGCCCCGCATCGGGCTCTCTGCTCTGAAGGGAGCCTGCTTTCTCCTCTCTCTCTCTGCCTGCCTCTCTGGCTACTTGTGATCTCTGTGTGTCAATTAAAAAAAAAAAAAAAAAGAGTGTTCTGTGCTGTGCAGGGCTCCCAGAATGCCCTTGGCCGCATGGGGCGGGTTCCGTTGGAGGAACTGTCGCACCACAAACGGGGTATACATTGGAGAGGGAAACTGTGCCTTAAATTCACAACAAGGCCAGTGGCTGGCTTTTGGAAGATTTGGAGGCATTGGGACACTGATATATTAATAAAGAAAGGGAAAAGGGAAGCTACTTTTTTTTTTTTTTCCCATTACTTGCCAGGCATAAACATCATCTCAGACCAACCCTATAAGAACAACCTCAGGCTTCAAACACTGCTGGCAGGGTTGTAAAGTGGGGCAATGACTTTATTATTTGTTTATTTACTTACGCAAGAAGGGTCCATGCCCAGTGTGGACCTGACCCAGGGCTTAAACTCACAACCCTGAGATCAAGACCTGAGTTGAGATCAAGAGGCGGTCGCTTCACCCACGGATGCCCCCCAAGTGCCCCTACGGTGCAGCTGCTTTAAGGAAATAGTCTGGCCGGTCCTCAGTGGTTTCCACAGAGAGGTTCCACGTGACCCAGCACTTGCCCTCCGAGACGAGCACCCAAGAGAGCTGCAAACTCGTCCACGCGCACACGTGTACACACGTGTTCCTCCTGCCTTCTTCATGGCAGCTGAAAAGCGGAAACTGCCCAAATGTTCCTCACCTGACAAAGGGGTAAGTGGAACGCAGAAGAGCCACACAACGGGAAATTATGAGGCCAAAGAGGGCATGAAGGACCGACACCAGCATGGGTGAACGTTGAAAAAAACGATGCTAAAGCAAAGAAGCTGGTCACAAAGGACCCCGTATTGTATGATTCCAACACCTGAGATGTCTAGAGCGGGCAAACCCATGGGGGCTGAAGGTAGATCCCCGGCTGCCTCGGGCCAGGGCTGGGGAGGCAGAGTTGGTGACTAAGGGGTGTGGGGGTTTTTGGGGGGAGGTAATAAAGTTTTTTTAACACTAATGGTGGTGACAGATGTGCACTCTGCGAATACACTAAAAGCCATTGAATCGTACGCTTTAGAAGGGTGACTCATGTGGCACATGGGTCATACCTCAGTAAAGCTGTTAAAAAGGTTGGAAGTGTTTTCCTTAGGGAAGTGAGAAACGGAGGGGGAACCGGGGCAGGGGCTGCCGTTGTTCGTAAAAGTCTCGTATAATTATTTGAAGTTGAAACTAGCAGTAGGGATAATGTAGAATAAAATAAAAATTAAATTCAAAATATCACACACTGATCCAAAGGAAGAAAAAAAAAAAAAAAGGAATGACCCTACTCTATCATCATTGCGACTTTCCAGAGGAAGAAGCTGAGACTCAGACAGGAATAAATCACTGACTCATGGACACTCACGTTGGGTTGGTTTCTGTTGCTGAACCATTCCTGGGGGCCGACATGGGAAGAGAGGCTTGCTCTGGGAAATGGCCCCATTGGGGGGGCTTCTGAGTGGCCATGGATGCCTGAGGCTGACCGCAGGCCACCTGTCGGGATGAAAGGCTCCTTACCTCCAAGCAGGGAAATGGGCCCACGTGGGACTCCATTTCATCTCCTTTCAAAGGTCCCCTTTCTGATTTCTGCTGCTGCCACCTTGCTGGTCTCAGGGAGATGCAGAGCCTTCGGGGACCTTCTGGCCCCGCCCTGGACCAATGGCCTTTCTCTTTATGCTCCACAGCAGAGCCAAGGAGAGAGCAGATGACCTTTAATAAAGGCTGTAGAGGGTCTTCATCGAGAGGGAAGAAACAGGGACGATGAGGAGGCAGACTCAGCCGCTGGAACTTGAGCAAGTCATTCCACTGTTCCGGGTCTTGGTTTTCCCACCTGTGTAAGGGGGATAAGAATGTTCAGGTTTTAGGATCAGAAGACTTGAACAGAGAGCTCAGGAAATCACCCGTGTGGTTGTGAGCACCTGTTTTCCTTAGGTCCTTATGCCTGTGGAGCTGGATCCTAGGGGATAGAGGTAGGGGGGTGTGGTTAGGGCGTTTCCACAGCTGGGTCCCTGAATTAGTCCTCTTCGGGTGTCTGATGTCACACTTGAAGGAGTAGCTCTTGCGTATCATTTCCCAGAAATGGTTTGGATTCCATCTTGCCCTGGGTTGAGTGAGGGCCTCTGGAGCTGCTGGCTCCTGCCGCTAAGAACTCACATTTAGAGGGGACACCATGAATGGCTGTGTCTTCCACACCCCAAGATGGAAGTCGTGAGGTGCAGGTGCAGTCTTGCTCTCCAGTCCATCCCTGTTGGCCAGGACGGGCTCCTACCTTGCAGGAGGCACTCAAGAAATAGATTCAAGGATGGGGAGTAGAATGTCAAAGCTGAAAGAAATCTCAGAGGACGTCCAATCCAGTAATTCTCAGTTTATTTTTAACCTCAAAACCCTTTCTTCGAAGGGAAAGTTTATGCAGAGTCCTAGTCTATATATAGATAAAAGGCGAGCGGTTTCCACCGTGGTGGGGTGGGCGGGTTCTCACCCTGCCTCCGTCTCTCCTTTCCAGCTATCTCTCTGGAACCCTCACCGCTGCAAGGAGCAGAGTTTGATGCCCACCGACTACCCATCAACGGTCCATTCGTCAGATGGGGAACCTAAGACTCAGGAAGGAGGGGCGGGGTGGGACTTGCTCAGTGTCCCAGAAGACACAGTGCAGATCTCTGCCCCGTCCCCCTTGCATGCAAATCTCCCAGAGCCCTGGGCTTCAAGAGTGTGGCTGGAGAGCGGCAGGTGTCTCTAAATGCCTTTTTCTCTCCAGCGGCGCAGACTGCCCTGGATTCAAACAAAACAGCATTGCTATCGTGATCATGTTCATCATTAACTGGGGGAGGCATTGGGGCGGAGGAGAAAGGCAGAGGTTTGAGAACCTGCCAGAGTAAGTCAGGCTTTATTATCATCATAATAAATTGACACAACTCCCACCTCCTCAAAGGAACAATTTCTTCCAGGTGGAAGGGCTCTGTTCGGCTCCCGTTGTCTTTAATCCCTTCCTCCTCCTGCCTGCCTCCGTAGGTTTTCCCGTTTCCTCAGCCATTCACCAACACAAGCTGCAATGGGTTTTTGGTTATTTCCTTGTTTATTGATTTTGAAAGCAGCCGCTGTGTCCCAGTCCCTGGGCGCAGAGTCGGCAGTGATAAAAGACTCAGACCCAGCCTTCGGGGAGCATCCGACATAGACCCAGGGAGAGACATGTAAGCACTTGGTTACGCTGGACCGGGCTGTGGATGCTCCAAACCAAGACAGTGGGAATGCTTGACTACCCATTATCGCGATGGTGACTCCACCTTCCCAGCCCCTGAACGGGACACCTGGTCTGGCAAGTACACATGTACCGAAAGGGATAGCGGAAGATGGAATATAAGAAATGGTGATGGTCACCAAGACCTCGCGCTCTTCGGGTCCCTTAGTGAGAGGACGCGTCTCCATTGACTTGACATCAGAGTTACGCGTGTGGTGAGGTGTTTCAGGGGCGTGCTCACCAGATGTCTGCTGCCTTGGCCTTTGGACCAGACACCACGAGGCGTCTCCGTGTTTGTTTTCTTCCTTAATAAAAATTGGGGGAAATGTCCCCCTTTCCTAAAACAAATAGAATTGAATTTTAGTCTTTACTCACAGCTAATGTCATGTACTTGCGGAGGTTGTTTCTGTGGTTCTGACGGCTGGATTCCGCTGTGCCCCCTGGGGAGCAGGGTTCGGTGTGGGTGTCTAGCTCGCTCACTGCTCAGACAGGAAGTTCCCTGAGAGCAGGAAAGGAGTCTTATTTATCTTTATTCCTCTATCCCCTCCAGTGCCCAGGACGGCCCTTAGAATGAGGGAGGGCTTCACCAGGGCTTGTTGAATTGAATTATTGAGTAGACAGGCTTGCAAAGGGAAATGAACAAACAGACGAACCAACCCCCTGTGATTCAGTACTGCTCAGCCTGTCACATGGAGGCAAAAATCCCCAGCTCCCTCAGATGGATGGAGGGATGGGAGGGAACGCACAGACGGACGGATGTGGGGAGAGAAGGATGTACCAAGCACCCCGCTGGGCACACAGAGTCTCACTCACTCCTCCCCACATTGGCATTGCATTCCTCCACAGGAAATGCTCTTACTATCTCCTCACAGATGAGGAACCAGGCTCAGGGAGGTCCAGGCTCCCCAGGAGGGGAAGTGGAGAGTTGGGACAGGGGTCCGTGGTCTGCCTGTCCCCAGTACGTCCCCAATGTGTGCTCTCCCTACCAGCCAGCACTGTCTGGGTCAGCGTTGCCATGACTCATCTTGTTCCCTTGCCGGTTGCAGTTCCTGGACACAGCCTGGGACCCCCCTGACCTCCTGATCAGGTAAAAACAGTGGCTGTGGAAACCACAGCTCCAGTGCCTTCTGGAGTGGTGTTTATTTCCTTATTGATCGCAAGTATTTGAAAGATGGCAATGTCAAGGTTGGACCAAAAGCCTTTGAGCCACGGAGACCTCTTTTCCTGGAAAAATGCTTTTGGTTACAGGAGGGGGTCTTGGTCCCGTGGCCCGCTCTCTGTGCAGAGTGTCTGGCCCACAGTGCGTCTTCAGTCCCTGTTTTGCTTTATGATAAAGGAAAGAGGCTAGGGTTGAATGACTGAATTGACCTGGCTGAGGCCTTTCTCAGCTCTTCTATGTGGATGCCTGATCTCAGAGCAACTCCAAAGGCCAAAAAGAATGAGAAAAGGAAGGAAAATAGGAAAAAAGGAAGAACAGTGGAAGGACAGGAGGGAGGGAGGAAGCAGAGAAAAAAGACCAGGTCCCCTCTTTCCGCTGCCCTCCCTACCACATACATTTCCTAGGAATAAACCACTGTCCTGTGGACTCCCCTTTGTTACTCAGAGTGTGGTCCACGGACTCATCAGCATCACTGAGGAGCGCGTTAGAAATGCAGAGTCTCAGGGCCCACCCCACGCCTCCTGAAAGTCAGAGCGAGGACTTAGCAAGCAAGGTCTCCAGGAGATCCGCGGGTACCTTTACTGCTGAGAAGTGCTGGGCTGCTGGGACCGTGTCTATTCCTTCACCAGGGGAGGTGGATTTCTTCTGCATCGTGGGAAAGGCACCGGGGAGGGTTTTAATGCAAGGACTTTAGGAACGGAGAGAGAGAGAGCAGCTTGTGGAGAGACCGACAGTGATTATTGGCTTCATGGCTAAAGTTGACTGAGCCTTTACTATATGTGGACACTTTGATACTCACGAGCTCATTTTATACCCCCATCAACCCTATCAAGGATCCACCATCCCTATTGCCATTACAGAGATGAGGACAGGCAGGAGGGTGTTGAGCAGCCCAGCAAGATCACACGGGGAGATTGGAGTGCCCACTGTAACTCTGGCTTCTCTTTGTTCTGTGACCTTGGCCAAATGACTTTGATCTCCAGGCCAGGCTGTTCCCTGCTTTCAGACCTAGAGAACAATACCCAGAGCCTCCTAGGAAGCAGGCAAGGGGAGGAATAGCAAATACACAAGTCTGCAAGGTCCTTTGGAGCCATAATGCCCTACTTCCAACGCAATAGAATCATTTAACTGATAAACATGGAAGCAATGTCAAGATGGCAATAAATTGCCTTGCTATCCAGCTAGGCCTTTGTATGGTGTTCAAAAGAAACTAATTAAAAGAATTTTTCTTTAAAGTATGTTTGACCCAGACATTTCCACATCGGCCTAGGAAGCCAATCCAGTTTGAAAACTTGGTGTGAAGCCTGAATTATTAACACACGTGTGAAAAATGGTGTTGCCTATTCGCCTTAGAACATCTTGGCGATGGGGGAAGGATTAAATGCATCTCTGGAGGATGTGAGCTGGGGGAGGTCGTGGGGGGTGAGGTAAAGCCTGAGAAGCCTGTGAGTGTGCGTATGCTTGTAAAACATACATCATAAAACTTGGCACTTTCTCAGAACTCCCGCATTTAGATGACTGAGACAAATTTTAAAGAGAATTTTTCACAGCTAATACATAAAACATGATCCCCACAGTCTCCCTCTTTAAACAGCTTTGTTAAATAGTCAGTTGAATGACATCCCCCTTGCTGCCGGGAATCCAGTAGGGAATCGTATTTACATAGGGAATTTCACCTGATCATCCACAACTGCTTGGGGAAACATCAGTCTTTTGAGCCTCTCGGCACCCTTGTGAGAGCTCTATGAGCACTTCTGGGTGATTTCTCCTCCCTGCAGGCTGTGGCAGTGACTCCGTGAGAAATGGACTTGGCAGAGCCAGCTTCCCAGCTAGTGCCTGCCAGGACAGCCGGCCCCAGGCCGCTCTGATTCCCACTGGCCAGGCCTCTGAGATCCAGGGGACCCGTGCAGAAATGGGGCTGCTGTGGCTCCTGCCATCACCCATGCTCACCACACCAGTGTTCATGGAGCTCACAAGCTGATGTGGCAATTCCCACAAGCTGGCATCTGAATAATGACGGTGATAATGGGAGTAGCTAACATGTCTTGCTTAACAGGCAGCACGGGAATCACATAGCACAGGCTGGCCCCACAGAGCCTTTCAAATCTTCTGAGTGCTCCTAGCGTTACCCCTACAGCACTGATGAGGACATTGGGGTTTAGAGTTTAGATGACAGGCTTAAACCCACCTTTGTGTGTGTTAGAACATACTTGGATCTGTCATTATGATAGACCAAAGGACGCCATATGTGCAGGGGGATTGAGAGAGAGAGGAGACGGAGCATGACATTTTCTATGTGTAGATATGTGTGTATATTCAACGTGTGCATTCAGTAAATGCCTCCAGTCTCGCTTCCTCTCCTTCATCGTTGAAGCAGAAATAATGCCCCCTTTTCCCCTTAAAATAATCTGAAGCTGGTTATGTGTGGCAGCTAGCATGGTGGCCAAAACACAGTGGGTGATCAATGGTGTTCCTTCTCGTTTCTATTTACAGTCTACACACATGCTGACACTCTCTGATTTCATGAATCAATACATTTCTTGAAATCATGCTGGAAGAAGAATCCTGAAAACGTAGATTGGGCAGGACCATTGTAGTTATCAGTTTAAACATGGCTAGCTCTATCCGCAGAAGCCATGAGAAACTGAGGTAGGTAGGGGTCCTACCCTTAAAGAAGTAGTGGGTCCTCATAGGTGGGGTACCACAGAATGGTGGCTGGGCAGCCAAGGGGTGAACGCGAGGACCAATATGATATTTTGCTGTGGGAATGCTGGTCAGGCTGACACTGAGAAGAAAAATCACTCATGGCCCCAGGGCGACCATGTACTGTTGGGCAGGCTTCACACTGCAGAGCTCCAGGGGTGCTATTCTGACCCACCATCTGGGGATCGGCCACCCTGAGCACTGTACAGTCAGTATGGCTATAGGCCTTCCAAGGACTATTCACTGGGCTCTAAGAAGAATAAAACCATGTGATATGGGGACATGGAGAAAACAGGGCAAAAATTGGGTTTGGTCTGGGTTAAGGGGATCAAGGAAGGGTTTTAAAGCTACACCTTGTTGGTGAAACAGAATCTCAACAAGTGGAAAATAGGGAGGGGGAAAGCCCAGGTGGTTCCCTTTTTTTCACTTCTTAAGACTGATTTCACACCACTCTGTCCTTGCATGACTTCTGACACCCCCCTTTTTCTCCTACAGCACTGGGCTTACTGGATCCTAACTTTTACCACACCTTTCTGAAACGGTTCATTCACAAGTCTCCCATGGGACACCCCCCCCCCCCCCACTGCATGGTGCATTCCTTAAGTGTGAGCTACCCATTTCACTGTGGTGTACAAGTCCTATGGGCACGAATGTTCGGGTGCATAGTAGGTCCTGGTGCATAGTAGGTCTTGAGTGGACCAAGTAACACATTTTTGAATGAATGATGCTGGTATGTTAGGAATAACAGGGGCATGGAAGCTGGTTTGCAGCTAAGAGATGCCAGTGTCCTCAGAAGGGGCGAGAAAGGGCAGACCTTGGGGACCACTCAACCGTGAGGCAGTGGAGAGAGCCAAGAGGACACTGAGTGATGTCAGCCACCCAGCATGGACCTGGGGCTTTTGCTCATGAACCTGACACACAAGCCCGGGGCTCTGAGCCAGGGGACAGGCTCTTCCTGCCCTGTGCCCTGAGCCTCACCTGAAGGCTGATGATTTTTTAACAGCATGTGCTTCCCCCGAGGGTCAGGATTCAGGATGTGCCTCTCTCCAGCAGGAAAAAGAAGTGGCTGAGAGACAACAGCTTTTATCAGATTGAAAAATTAATATGTGAAGCGAAGCCAATGCTGCTGGGCATTGCCGGGCATAGAGAGGCCACAGACCTGGTGATGTTTGATGATTGACTGGCAGACAGAGCTGGCAGTCCTCCAGGGCCAAAGGCAGGGCCCCTCTGCTCTCGGGTCTCTGCTTGGAGCCTCAGGATGGCTTTGCTCCTTAGGACTGAGAGGCACTGACTGCCTGCTCTCCTCTTCTCCCTGTGGGAAATCAGACCCCCAGGGCAATGCTCCTTCTATGGCTCCCACCGGCTCCGTACTAAATCCCAGTGACCCATTTTCAGCAGAATCTTAAGTAGGTGTTTTGAGAGGGAGGGTAGACAGTGGGAAATGCAGGCTTTGGGAGGGAGACACATCTTCATTCCAATCTTGGCTTGCCAATTCCTGGCTGTGTGACCAGAGGCATGTCACTTAACCTCTCTGAGCATCTGTCACAAATGGATAATGAGTCTTTCCTGGAGAGCTGTGGGGATTCAGTGAGATAGCGTCCATCAGTCAAATGCCTGGCCCGTGGTGAGTTCCCAAGAAACTACAGCTGTTATAAATCATTATATATAACCAGACCTAGCCTAGCCTGAGATGCCTTCTGTGCCCCCAGCCTCCTCATCCTTCCAGGCCTAGGCAGAGGGCCACCTGCTCCAGGAGCCCCTGCAATGTCTCTCCCTGTGAGGAGGAACCCCACCTCTGGAGGTCTGAATGCTCTGATTTCTGTCTTCTGGCCTCAGTGATCTACTCTGGACCCCAGCGTAGCTAGTGGCTGAGAGCGTGCCTCAGTGTCCTCGTGGATACCCCGGCAGAGTTGCACGCGGGCACGTGGTCTGTGCTCACAGCCTGCAGGAGGAGGCAGAGAGCTGTGTGGGCCCGGGAACAGGTGGGTGCCCGCCCCTCATAAGCACTTTCCAAGGGCCCTCCTTTCTCTGAGGGGCCGGACCGGGCCTGGGGGTGGGTCTGTCTGGGGTCCAGCTGTGGTGGCTTGCCCCCCACCCACACTCCCGAGGTCCTCAGAGGGGCAGGAACCAGTTAGAGATGCCCTGCTGGTCTCAGCTTCCCCTCTGCTTTCTGCGTGCCCTACAGCCCCCCACCCCAGGAAGGCCTGCTTTCCCTTTCAGAGGCCCTATCCCGGCATCAGCAGCAGCTCGCTTCCCGCCCCTTTGTATTAGCCAGCAGCTTGCTCCCCTCCTGGCTCAGTAAAAACCCTCCAGATGCTCTCTATCCTCCTTTGCGGGCATTATCATTCTCGCTCTTATCTCTCTCCCTGGAAGGCTGAGTCTCGCTTCCCCTGCAGGACGGAGGCTCCTTATAGGGCCATAATCCTCCCGTTAATCCTGTGCGCCTCTCGCAGGGGCTCCGGCGGGGGCGGGGGGGGGGGGCTTGGTGGGCTTTATCTCAGCCCTCCTCCCTCACTGGGATGCACCGGGGAAGAAGCAAGGGCAGGAGGAGTATCTTCCCATTTCACAAGTGGGGAAACCAAGGCACGAGTCCCCTGGGCTTTCCTCCTCTGCCACGCGCCCAGATGGGAGGCAAGTCCCATGCCCTGGGTCCCCCTCAGCCTCACTGGCCTCTCTTCCTCTCCTCATGGCTTTACCCTCCAACCCAGAGACTCTTAGTTCCTTCCACCGGTGGCTTCTACCCTGCCTTCAGCCCAACTTCCGAAAAGTTCTCATTCCCCTGTTTGCCCAGCCCGCTCACGCCTGGAAACCATTTTTTTTTTTTTTTTTTTTTTTTGGTGCCCTGCCATCTCCCCAGCTAATTTAAGTGGCCCTGGACGTGGGGGCCCCCACGCATCGTCCAAGGGACCGCTTAGTGCTTTTGTACTTAACTGGGGGTGCAATCCTGGGTGCTTCTGAGTTGGTAGGTCAGCGTGTCAGCGCAGGTGCACGTGGGAGTTTCAAAGTGAGCATCCGTAGCTCAGACAGAGTCTCAGAGGGCTCTGTGACGCCAAAAAGATTAGGAGCCATGGCACTGGCCTGGGAGAAACGAAGGTTGCCTGGGCCCACTGAAGGGCTGGTGTCTTGTATGCCAGCGCAGGTGGGGGAGCCCTGTCTGGCCGGGTGGGGGGGGCTACCTGTGGCCTCTGGGGAGGGTGCCGAGTCTGGCTCTTCTGTTCTATTTCAGCTACAGACCCACCACTGCTCCTCATCCCCTGCCTTCTCTCGGGGACCAGATGCTGACTCCCAGGTTGGCTTCTCCCTTGTGAAGTCAGCTTCTCCTCATCTAGATACCTGGACACTAAACCACTTCTGGGCCTTGGTCTCTCTGAAACCAGTGCCACTCAGGATGTGGTCCCTAGACCGGCTTGCTGAGCAGCACTGCCTTAGCCTTTATCCAGACAGTTCCTTTCGTCTCCCTGATTGCTCCTTTCCCCTCCATGTCCACCTGCTGGGATCCCGTCTATCCCTCTACTCCAATGCCACTTCCTCCAGGAAGTCTCCCTGGCTGGGAGCTGTCCTTCTGATTGCCCCAATACTGGCTCCCTCACTCCCTCTTTGACAGCACCGCCAGATTTCTGTGCATTGGAGGCAGATGGGTGTTTTCTGCACCCACAGCGGAGAGGCTCAGCAAATGCCTTGGTCACTCTGAGAAGAACTCACTCTTACACGCAGCTGTGCATTTCCTCAACAGGTGTGTATCAGGCATGATGCTGGAGACAAAACCATGAGCTCCCAGGCTGGAGAGAAGAGCTGACATGAGGGCAGGCCCTGGTCACAGGCTGATCGCTGGAGGGTCAGGGGGGTGAGGGCTGGGAGCAGGTGTCAGCGGGCAGGTAGAGAGTATCCTGAGAGCACATTGTGGATGTTGGGGAGGGCCGCTCAAAGGACCCAGGGTCTAGGTGAGTGGTGGGTCGGAGGGGGCGTGTTAGGAGCAATGAACATGTGGGCCATCGGGGAGGGCATGTGTGCAAGGTGGGAGCAAGCCATGTGCCAGAAGGCAGGGGATTTCCATGAGGCAGAAGCCAGGCGGTGGGAAGAGAAGACTGAAGGTGTGGGCTGGTTCGGGGCAGAGAACTCGGCCATCATGGTGAGGCCAGACCGTGGGGACCTGCTCTAATTACGCTGCTTGTGGGACAAAGGACAGCGAAGCATGGTGGTGGAACACAGCTATTTACTATGTCGCGGCTTCTGTGGAGTGGGAGTAGGGTCGGGTCACAGGAGGGAGGACTTTTCTCGGCTCCGACCAGGTCTGGGGCTTCGGCTACAGAACTCAAAGGCCAGGCTGGATTCTGTCTGGTGCTGAAAGCTGGCAGTCACCCAGGGGCCTCAGTTTCTCTCCGTGTGGGACCTCTCCAGGTGGGCTGCTGGCTGAATGTGCCTGGCAGGGTGGACTTGAGTCCGGGCCTTGGTCTTTGTGCATGCCTTGGGTCTGTGCCCGGAGTTCCCCTACTGTGTGTTGTGGCCTGTCCTAAGTTCCTCCTCCTGTAGATGCTGGCTGATAGCCACCTCCCCCAGGAAGCCCTCCCTGACCTCCCTGCATCGGGCTGTCCACTGGCTGTCTGCACCTGAAGCCATTTGTCTCCCCTGTCTTTCCCGCTAGCCTGGGGCCACCAGGAGGATTACATCTTACTCCTGTCTGAGCCCCTGCTGTCTGGTATACAGAAGGGACTTGATAAATGTTTGCTGAATTGTGAATGAAACATGAGAAGGTCGGTCTAGCCACTTCCTGGCAGAGCTGGAGTGGTATTGGCTCTTCGGCTTATCTTTGCTGAGTCTGCCTTTTAAAGCTACCTTCTGCCGGCTTCCTTTCTAAGCTCACTCGGATCAAATATTCATACCTATTATGGTGGCTCCTTCCTTCCCATGTGCTTCTACTCCTGTCCCCTTTGACTTACTCTCTGCAAAGCAACCAGAGGGACTGTATCAGATTTAAGTCAAATCATGGCCCTCTCCAGCTCGGAACCTTCAAACCGGTCCCACTGCAAGTAAAGCCCATTCTTGCTACTGCAGTCTCTAGTGCACGAGGTCCGGTGGGGTCTGTCCTTTGCCACCTGCTCTAACTGCATTCCCCCCACCAATACCCCAGCCCCCAAGCCCACTCCCATATTCTGGAGACACGGGCTTCCTTTCTATTTGAACATGCTAAACTCCTTCCCACCTCAGGACTTTGCATTTGCTGTTCCCTCTGCCTCAAATACCTTTCCTTCATGTCCTGACTTGGCTGCTCCTACTTATCACTGAGACCTCAGCTCAAATACCACTTTTTCAGACTTCCTCGAGACAATTAGCTGAAGTGGTGACCTCAGCCTGGTCACTCTGTCTCTGGCACCCTTCCAATTTTCTTCACAGTCATTATTCTCTGAAAGAATCTAACTTCTCCAGGGTTTACCTAGATGTTGCTGGTCCCCTATGCCAGAGGGACAGCTTGCTCGGGGCAGGGTCTGGTCTTATCGATGGCTTGATGTAGCATTAGGAACAGGATGGACATGTAAATAATTGTTGGAAAAAATAAATGCAGACCCATTGTACAGATGGGAACATCTAGGCAAAAGCCGCCTGCTGCCTGAGGAGTCTGTGGCTCTGGGCCTCCAGCCCTGCTTGCCTCTCCCTACTGGGGCTTCCCTCCTTCCCTTCCCCACCCACCACGCCTTCCTGGCAATGCCTAGACAGAGCCCTTCTGCCCCACACTGGGAGTACTCCTTCCTCTCCTTGGCAGCCCGGGCTGGGGAGGGTTGGGGAGCGGGAGAGCACAGGCAGGCAGCCACAGAACCGTTCCAAGAAGTGAGAGAGATCCCAGTCCGGGGGGAGAATTAAACTCCCAGCTTCAGGGAGAGGTGAAAAACAGGCGCTCGTCTCAGCCAGCGTGGAGCGGGAGGGAGGCCCCTCTCCGGGCTTATTGATGGATCAGATGCAGAACTGCAGATTAGGCTCCGTGCACGCTCCCGTGCCAGCTGAGTGCAGAGCGCCTGGGCCCCGGGAGGAAAGATGCTCGCCAAGGAGTGGCTGGCTTGCTGGCGCACTTGCTCCCACCCCGGGATTTATGGTGCTGCCCTTGAGCGGGAGTCTCTGACGGGAGATATATCGGCCTGCTTATCTGCCGGGAGTGGGCCCTCCCGATGAATCTGAGCAGCTACTGTTGCAGCTGCCGGGGGGTGGCAGCGGGGGAGGCAGTGGGAGATCTACAGCCCTCTCTCCTGGCCCGAATCCCTCCACTCTCCGGCCCACGGACCGACAAGCACTTAGCCAGGACAGAAAGGCCCTGACCTGCCTGGTCCCTGAGCAATAATAAGGATTGGTGGCTAAGAAGGATGGCGCTGCCGGCTTTCTCCCACGGGGCTTCTGGGAGGACAGCTGGCGTCCTGCTGTCCGCGGTGGCCCAGCGAGGCTGGACCCTCCCGACCATAAATCCTGAGATGCACCAAATGTAGAAGTCCAGGCCCCAGGGACGGGGCGTTGGGGGGGGGGGGTTGCATACTGGAGTGCGTGGCACTCTTCTCAGTGCCACGTCAGCAGCCTGGAGGAGGGAGCCCCGTGAGCTAGCTCCCAGAGATGCAGGACCTGAGACCCGAGCGCAGCCAGAGGCCCCACTTAGGAGCACCACGTGCATTGCATGGACGATCTACTTTTTCTATTCACCCTAAGGGGCAGACATCAGGCTGCATCTTAGAGATCAGGACCCTGAGCCTCAGCAAGCGGGCATCAGGGAGAAGGAAGGACGGGGGGGCCATTGCTCGCGTTCTCCTGGTGCAGATTCGTGGTTAAGTTCTGTGCATGGGCTTCACCAGCACCCCTTGAAGCCCAGGACCTAGGTAGGTCCTACTAGTCCCAGTGGGACTACTGACAAACTGGGGTCAGGGAGATCTGGTACCAGCAGGGGCTGGATGGAGCCGATCTCTCCTGGTCTCCTGGCCAGATGGAGATGCTTCTTTGGGACCACACAGGAATGACATTCTGGGTCAACAGCAGACATCAGTCAGTGGGGGGTGGAACAGTGGCCTTCACTTTAAAGATCAGGGCTCCGGGGGCCCCATCGCCACCTGTCCCCCAGCCAGGGCCAGAATGGAGCTGGCAGAACATGTCCCGGGGGGATTCCTGTCCCTCCCCTGGAAACTGGGCGGCTGGCTCCTCCCCTCCTCCCAGCCTAGTCAGTCCCTGGCACTTTGATCACCAAAGCCCTGGGGAGCCGCAGGGAGTGGGAAAGAGAGATAGTATGTGAGAGAGATTTACATCCATCCAAAGCCAGATCAAAGATTCCTGTTCTGCCGCGGTGACGCGGGGACTTGTCCTGTTGGGCGGCGGTGACCAGGCAGATAAAGCAGGAGTGGCAAGGCATGAGCCTGTCATTAGGAGAGGTAATTGGGCCGCTGGGCTGGTCTCCCACGGCCTGGCTGTCATTCCTCTGACAAAGTCATCACTTTTGGGGGGGGAGAACCAAACCTCCCTTTTAGACCAACTCATTAGAATCAGAGCACATCAGAGCCTACGGGTCCTTAGAAACCACCCCCTGGTTACAGGTGGGGAAACTGAGGCTCAGGGCACACAGTTTCCCCGAGGTGGAGCTGAGTATCTGGAGCTCTGGGCAGTGTTCTTCCCATGGTACCAGAGGAAGTTCAGGGAAATTGTTAAGATCACAAGCTTTGGAGCCAGGCAGGGCCCAGCCCCAGGCTTGCTGCTTGCTATGTGACCTGGGGTAAGTGTCTCAACATCTCTGTTCCGTCACAGGATACATGTAGCTGGGAACAGCGGTTACCATGTTGCTCTTGGTGGCGGGGTGTAGGGGAGGGCTTCACCCTGAAGCCGAGCAGACAGGTGTGGAATGGACAGAGGGCAGCGTGTGGAGGCAGGGTGTGGCACACACGGCTTTATTCCAGAGTGGCAGGGCCCCGATTTAGGGATTCTTGGCTGTGTTGAGCTCTTTGGGGCAATCAGATACTCCCATTGAATCCTCCCTACAGCCCTATGAACTGAGGGGAATTCACCCCATTTTGCAGATGCAATGAGAATACTAAGTTTCAGAAAGTTTATGCATCTTGCCCTGTTACTTAGCTGGTGGGAGGCCGGGCAGAATTTGAACCCCGGTCTCTTGGGTTCTTTCCATTTTGCTGGTGGCACCTGAGGCCAGCCTCACTTTCTAGGGGTGTAGTACTGGCAGGGCAGGGGATGGGCAGCCTGACTGCATTTAGAACCTTCTAGAAGGCTGAACCCACACTGCCCTGGCCTGGGTGGGGCTCCCCCCCATCCGCTGGACTCCTTCCTGGGCTCCACCGAGGCCTGCTTCACCTGACAGAGGGAGCCCGTGGCCTGGTTCTCTGGCTGCCACAAGGCCCACCTGTCCTGCCTAATTTCCCTGGAGGCGGGTGGGTTTGCTGCTGCCCAGGCTGGTGCTGAGCGGGGGACATGGTCTCCTTTCTTCCCCTGCTCCTGCCTGCACCGTGGACGTTCTTGACTTGGGCCAGCTCTTTGCTTCTGGCTGGGGAATAACACAAAACAGGATGGCGTTTCATAGTAAATTACTTCAATTTTTATGGCTCCGTGTGCTGTTTCCTGACAAAGTAACTCTATTTAGTCTACAAGTGGAATTTTTTTCTTTGGGTGTTTTGGTTCTCCATTCCCCTCTCCCCCCCGCACCTCTGCCTTATCCCTTCATGCTCTTACCTTGCGCTGCCTCCACTCTCACAGAAGAGGTGGAAACCGCTGAATGTCCCTCACGTGCCACTGTGAGCGAACTGGGGCCCCTGGAGGGAGGTGCTGGGCCCTGGTCATGTTGGGGGTGTTGGCTGGACCCCCAGCTGCAGAGCGGATTCCATGCCCCATGCCTGCTTCCCGCAGGATGTGTAATAGGCACTGAGGACCAGGCTTCAGAGCCGTCCTCCAACAGCCCTTCCTTAATGCCAAGTCCGAGTGGGGGCACCCCGCCCTCCCCCCTTGCCCTCAAGTTGCCCTTTGGGGACCCATCTCATCTCTTTTATTCTCCAAGCTGGTATTTGTTGGGAAGAAGTTCCCTTTGAGGCCATCTCTGAGTTTCTGGGTAACTTGACTTGTATACAAAGGCAGGCAGGGGTTGTGGGACACCTGGGTGGCTCTGTCGGTTAAGCGTCTGCTTTCTGCTCAGGTCATGATCCCAGGCTCCTGGGATCGAGTCCGACTTCGGGCTGCCTGCTCAATGGGGAGTCTGCTTCTCCCTCTGCCTCTGACGCTCCCCCTGCTTGTGTGCCCTCTCCCTTTCTCTCTCATAAATAAATAAATAAAATCTTATTTATTTATTAACCTCTTCCCAGGGGTTGTGAAATTATAACCCCTCCGAGAGGGCTAGCGCATTTAAAAATCAGCTACGGCGGGTGGGAAGGAGGTAGAACCTCAAAGCCCCCAGGGATATCGTGGGCCCCACACCCATCCAGCTGCACCCCTCCATCCTCCATGACCAGGGAGCTAATGCTGTTTGCTGGGCATTAGGGGAGGCCTTTTAAGCCCTCCTAACGCTGAGAGTGCCAGCGGAGGCAGGTGGTGGCCCCAGGGAGCTCGTTAGCCCTGTAGACACTCGGGGCCCATCCCAGATTTGCTGACTCAGAGTCAGCTGGATAACAAGATCTCCAGGTGAGCGCATGCCCGCCAGAGCTCGGGAAGAGCTTTTCAAAGTCCCATTTTACCGATGCAGACGCGGAAGCGGGAAAGGTAAGTGGCTAGCTCCGCAATGCCAGTGTCGAGGTCCTGGGCTGGGATTCAGACTCAGATCTCTCTGACTCGGGAGGCCGTTGGAGGTGGGGTAGGGTTTCAACAGGGTGGGATGGGAGAGAAGGGCATGTGAGGACGAGGGATGGCTTGAGCATGGAGGTAGAAGCCTGCAAGAGGGAGCTCAGGAGCAAACTGAATTACTTGGCAAGAGGCGATGGGAAGCTGCTGAAGATCTGGGACCAGAGAGGCGTCGTAAAGTTTATCCACGGGCCGGGGTGCTCATCTCCCCAATAGGGCTTGCAATGCAAGAGAAGCCCTGAGCACAGGCTAAAGGCATTTGGGGGCTACAAGGCTGAGACGTGTCTGTGACTTTGCCGTGAGGATCCAGAGCTGTAGTTCTCCTTCTGGCCTCAGACCTGGCTTCTGGTCTGAATTATCCAGCCCAGTGTGGAGTGGGGGGGCGGGTGGACAGGCTCCCGGGGGGCTGGGACTGCAAGGAGTCAGGGGGGACAGTGGACAGAGCTCAGGATGGGGAGGTGGAGTCATGTGCCCTGAGTCGTCTCTCCTCTAACAGAACACCTGCTCTTCCTTTGTCTGGGCCTTGAGGGCTTCTGTTTCTGGGCCACCTTGAGCTGCCTCTGTGCTCCTATGCACCACTGCTCTGCCCAAGGTGCAGGACTTGGAATGGACCGTGGGCAAGGATTCTGCCTCCCTGTGTCTGGGCACCCTCTCTCTAGTAATGCAACCCAGTTATAGCATGTTCAGCAGTGAGCTCTTGATGGAGGGGAGTACAAGCCTCAGTTACGGTGGAAGCAAATGGACTCCAAAGCAGGAGCCTGAAGGGCTCGTCCCAAGGGTCAGCTCAGACACAGGGCGACTGCCCACCCATCCCCCTACTCACCTCAGCCCCTCCCCCTCACCCCAGGAGTCAGCATCCAAGTGATTTCAGAGCCAGTGGCTCACGTCCCCAGGACAGCCTGACGAGATGGGTAGGTTGGATCATCCCCATTTCACAGCTAAGAAGATGGGGGCCAGGAAAGGTCCAGTGACTTGTCTAAGATCACAGAGCCCAGAACAAGGCCCAGAGCTGAGGCCAGACCCATGGTTCTTTACTTGAATCTGAAGATCCTTCTACTTTAAGACCCTGAGCATTTTTTCTAGTTTGAAAAAAATGGGATGCTTTCTAGAACATGAGAGGCTGGGCTCAGGACACATGCCCAGGGAGACTGTGTGTCTGGTGCGGAGCCCTGGGGTGGCCCCTCCTGGGTATTCTGGAGTGGTTTGTAGACCCATTTGCATCTTACTAGCCTGGGAGGCCCCCAAGGGAAAGGGGAACTTTCAGCCCCTCCACTCCCGCCCCTCCTCTTGAGCCCAGCACAGGGCCTGAGAGAGGAGGCATGCGGAGCGGCCATGACACAGATGCCCAAGGGCTGACCCAGAGCAGCTCTGGCTCTGTCCTGGTCACCCAGCGGCCACCATCCTCTCCAGTGCCATTCCTCTGTCCCCATCTTCTGGGGAGTTTATTTCCTACCCTTTCACATCTCTCTGTTTCTAGAAGCCCTTTTGCCCTCTTGCTATACCTTGTACCTTTCCCTCAAGTCTTCCTTTCCCCCCAAGCCTCCTCTTTCTGACCCAGAACCATTATTCCTTAGATGGCTAGGTATGGAGGTGACAGTGTCCTGGGACGGGGCCCCTCGGAGCTGCTCTCTGCCCCCATCGGGGATCAGTGGCCGGTCCATCTCTTGACGTGGCCAGCTGGAGTCTTGGCCTGCCTCTGCTCCCAACACATGGGGAAAGCTTGCCCAATGGTGAGGGCTGAGCACTCTGGAGCAAGCCTGGAGCTGGAATCCCGGCTTTGTTCCTCTTGGCTGCATGACCTCTGCCACCTAGAGAAATAAAAACGGGGAGAGAGAGAGGCGCACTGGCCAAACACAGCCTTGGAGTTTCTCCTCCTGCTTCAGAGCTCCTCAAATTATCTAACTTCAGGGGGATTTTC
This sequence comes from Lutra lutra, assembly GCF_902655055.1. Classification (NCBI taxonomy): domain Eukaryota; kingdom Metazoa; phylum Chordata; class Mammalia; order Carnivora; family Mustelidae; genus Lutra; species Lutra lutra. Next base: position 38,619,602 of record NC_062293.1, read on the forward strand.
TTCCCTAACTACGACTAGGTCAGGGGCTGGGGCTCAGTCTAACCTTTGGCTACGATGGAGTAAGATGTGGGGCTGCCTTAGTAAAAGTGTGGGCAAGTTACTCTGCTTCTCTGGGCCTCAGTTTCCCCATCTGTAAAATAAAGGGGGTGCGCCCTTTGCTCCGCGAAGGCCCCTTTGGCTCTGGCGTTGCAGGATTCCAGGTCTGGGCAGTCACGAGCTCTGTTCTTCTCTCTCACTTTGTGTCATCTCAGAGTGTCATGTGCAAGATTCATATATAAATGGATAAATAAATAAATAATGCCTTTTATTTGTGCAGTGTTGAATAGTTTTCAAAGTGCTTTCTTATCCAGTAATTCTCTCAACTGAGCCTTGTGCAGGCCCTGGGAAGCAAGCAGCCCCGGGGATCATGACTCCCACGTCCAGAGCAGGAACGGGAGCTTCAGAGAGGCAAAGTGACTTACCCAAGATCACACTGTTATTTGACATCAGGATGAGAAGAGGTGGAAAAGAGAAACTGAAAGAGGAATAAAGGCTGGTGGGGGTAGGGGCATGGCTGGTCTTGGGGTCAGAGAGCAGAAATAAAAACAAGAGAAAGGATTTGCCAAAGGCAACCTCAGAACTTTGGAGTTTCTCTCCTGCTTCGGGGGTCCTCAAATATCTGACCTCTGGGGTAATTTCATCTCTTCCTGTGACTCGATCAGTGGCTGGAGCTCAGTCTAACCTTTGGCTAGGAGTTAGCAAACTCTTTGGCAGCATTAATAGAGGTATGGTGCTCACAGTAAAGGAGGTGAAATTCTCTGTGTGAGAACCTGGTATCCACTCCTAGTCACCATGCTTTGAGGTGGACTTTGACAAACTGGAGGTGGGTGGTGAAGAGTGAACCTTGAACCATCTGGGGCAGAGTCAGAGGAACTAGACTTGAGGAGGAAAAGACTGGGGAGTTCCAGCCCTGTCTTCATACCTTAGAAAGAACTTGGGTTTGGCTCCAGGAGACCCCAGAGGGCAGAAAGTGGACTGGTGGGAGGATGGAACCAGGACCAGTTTTAATTGCCACAGGGAAAAGAAGTGGCTAATCTCTATTGTGAAACAGTCCTGACCAACCCTCCTGCCCCCAGACAGCTTGGCTCACCTGTTTCTTGGCTCTCCCCTCAGCCTCTGCAAAGCTGCTGGTGTGGGGTGGGCCCTTGTCCTTGTCACTCTTTCCAGGGTCTGAGCTCTCTAAGGGCTGGGCAGGGCAAGGGGTCCCTGCCTTGGGTGTAGGCTGACCACTGAGGGCCTTGCAGCTCTGAACAGAGGTCGTTCAAGGCTCTGTGTGGAGAAGGCCGATGGAAACCACACAGGGCTTGTTTCTGATAACGGCATGTGGTGGGGGGTGCAAGGTCGAAGCACTCTTCTGGGACCTGGTGCCACTGGTTGTCTCTGAGACAAGGGCCAGTGTGGGGTGGGGAGCAGCAGGGGGCAGGGTGGGGTAAGGGGGCAGGGATGCTGGAACCCTGAGAGGAGATAAGGAACGGGAGCTGCAGGTCTGGGGGTGTCCTACAGGATGGGGGGCTGCCTCCTCTCCAGGCTCTGCCTGGAGCCCACTACCATCTGAGCTGGGGCTTCTCCTCAGATGGCAAGAAAACAGGGTACTTCTCGTGGGTATTTGGGAATCTTGAACTTCCCCTTGGAGACCACCCTGACAACTGACAGGGCTGGATCTTTGAGAGGGTGGGAACCAGAGGTCTGAAGAAGCCCCAGCTTGTCAGCACTCATCTGCTCCTTCCCTGCTCTCTCTCTGCAGAGGTCTGGGCTCCCTCACAGGGAGAAAATCTGCCCCTAAGAAGCTTTATTGTTCCCACTGCCTCTGTCTCGGAGGCTGGAACACAGGGCCCATTGCTTTAACCTGGTGCTCTGTGGAGCCTCCATCCATCCCTACAACCCCACTTCTGCAAGGGCAAGTAGCTTCCAGAAGGGTCCTGTCTCTCTCTGATCTGTTTTTTCTCTCTCTTTGTCATTCTCTCTTATTTTCTCATAGCCACTGCTCTGGGGGCTCCCCACTTCTTCCCTGCTCTCAGCCCCATGGCAGTGAGGACCACAGGAGGCAGGGGCTGGACTGAGTCTGAAGGATTGGGAAGATGGGGTACACCTAGGTTCCCGGGCCTGGTGTCTTGTTCCCCCTCATTTATTTAGCAAATAAAAATACCAGATGGCTAGTTAATTTGAATTTCATATAAACAGCAAATTAAAAAAAAAAATTTTTTTTTTTAGTGTAAGTATATCCCATGCAGAATTCAGGATATACTTATACTAAAACTGTAATTGGTGTTTATCTGAAATTCAGACTAATGGGGGTTCTTTGTTGGCAGCCCAAGTCTTGACTCTTCCATCCTATACCAGATGACGGCCTCTGAGCATCTCCCTGGCTGGGAGACAACCATCCTACATCCTAGTCCTAACCATTGACAACTAGGAACAAAGGCCCCATCTCCCAACAATGGACAGTCGGTGCTAACTGATAGCATTTAGGTAGCTTCAGGGTAGCCTCCAGTAATCAGGGACTGTTGTCATCAATTGTCTAAGAAAAATGTGTGTGTATAAAGCTGTAGGCATTGGGTTTGGTGATGGAAGGTTGGCCCAAGTGCCCAGCAGCAGGAAGCTCCAACCTTCTCCAAACAGGCCCAATCTTTACCTTGCGCTCATTCTCCTCTCCTGTCATTCTCTTTCTGTTATTTGTGTCCTACCTTGTATCTTATTCATCCTTTAAGAGTCTGCTCAGATGTCTTTGGAGCGCCTTCCCTATGCTTGCTCTCCCCGCACTCATCCTCCCCAGATGCCCCGGTGGACTTGGTGACCTCCTCCGGGCGCCCGAGGGAGGGATCTTGTCTGTGCTGGGTAGATCACTCAGGGCTCTGTATGGCAGCTTCCCATCTCTCTCTCCAGCCTCAGGCTCCCCAAGGACCTGGACTACGGTGCGTTCAGGCCCCCAGTGTGCACCGGGGACGCACCACGGTCCTCAGCCTGCCCCACTCAGCTTAACTGTCCCCTCTGCACTGAGCCCTCCCTGCCTACCCATTTCCAGAAGATTCTCCAATTCTCCCAGTGTATTTGCTTCATAGGAAATCAGGATCTGTAATTTAAATACAAATATGTATTTGTATTTATGCATCTGTTTTCTATTTCCACCTCTAGAGGACCAGCCCCAGGGCTTGTTCTCTTTTGACCCAGGCCGTCTGTCCAGCACCTAGAACAGAGTCTGGAACACAACGTGCTCAGTGAAAATGTACTGAGTGAGTGCGTGACCACAGGTGCCTAAAGGATATCTATGGCTTCCCTGGGTTTGTACTCATCCTCCCTTCTTCCGGTGGCCACACTGGGATTACCCTCTGTGGAGGTTTCTTTCTCTGTCGGACTGTGTGGTTCAACAGCTTCAACCTCTTTCCCACAGAGCCAGGCCCACAACCCACTCCTGGCCCAGCAGAGCATTCCTCCCCGACTGGGGCTAGGCACCAGGCCAAGCCGTTCCAGGGACACCCAATCCTAGGACACTTGCTACCAACGTGTAGGGTATAAGCCTGTTGCTGCCAGTGGGAAAGTCTGTCTGGGAATGATGCCCACAGAGGGAAGCAGATCCAAGGGATGGAGAGATAAGGATTTCTGGCAACATTGTTAGAGCACCTGGATCTAGATGTGCCTGAAGCCATCCCTAGCCTCTCCAGCTACCTGCCAACAAATTGTCTTTTCTGCTTAAGCTGATTTGAATTGTAATTTATTATTCCAACTAGAATAGTCATCGTTAATGCAGATTGGAAAAGTATCTCAAATCATCCTTTTATTCTCATTCAGCATCTAACGGAGCCTGGCATGCAGTAGGCACTCAATAAACATTCTGAGCAAATAAATGACTGTAAGCACTTTAAAGGGATGAATAGTGTCTAATTTACTTAAACCGTTTTTCCTTTTTCTCTGCAGACAAATGTTCAGTATACATTATGCATGCCATGAACGTTACGATGCCAGATAGATAAGATTCATCTCCTCTTCTCTTCCTCCTTCACTATGAACGTCCTGCTAATGGAGTTCCTGCCTCTCACCCCACCTCCTTAATGTCTCCTGAGTTCTCATCTTCTTGTTCTTCTTTCAGTTAATAATTGAGACAATTTGTAATCTATCATCCAGGATAGGTCCATGTCCTAGGCTCCCAAATAACCTGGGGGGAAAGTGAATACTAATAAGTGAAGTCATAGGTGTTTCCTACATCAGGGCTGATGGAGGGATTCACCGGCCATGTTGCTGACACAGGCTGTCTGTTTCACGCTCCTGTCCCAGGAGGGACAGGAACCAGAAGGCCTAGAAAAGTTCCCCTCATGTTGCCTTACTCCTCATTTCCTTGGGAGCTGGGACATGATCTCTTGGAAGCAGTAATGACATTGAAGGTCCTCTTGTCTTCCTTGGATTCTACTATTAGAAGCAGACCAGCCATGAAAAAGAGAACTTGATTTCATCAAAAAGTTCAAACACACAGAAAAGTAGACACAATAATATAATAAGCCACCATCTCCTCATCAACCAGCCTCAGTAAACTCCTGGAAAATGTTATTTCCTCTCTATTCCCACTCCCACCCTTCCTCCCACCCCTGATTACTTTGAAGCATATCATTTTTATGGAAATCTTTTAATAGTCATTTCTAGATGATAAACACTCTTTTATTGATTTATTTTTAAAGATTTATTTATTTATTTTAGGGGAGGAGGGGCACAGGGAGAGAATCTTTCAAGCAGACTCCCCATGAGATCATGACCTGAGCTGAAACCAAGAGTCAGATGCTTAACCAACTGAGCCACCCAGGTGCCCTGAGAAATACTCTTTTAAAACCATAATGCCACTATCCCACGGTGGTAGGTTGTTACACCATAGCATAACCCCCAGCAAAGCATGCCTGTTGGTGCTTACACTCTTGGGAAGACTCCTTCTACATTGACTCCGGAGTTGACAACATGAAACTCTTGATCAATGGGACAATGACAAACATCATACAAGGCAGAAGCCCAGAAAGCACTTGTCCTTTGGGCTTTCCCTTTCTTGCCTCTTGCTGCAAATGTTTCTGCGGCCATGTGAAGAACCCAGAGCCTCCTTCAGAATGAGAGACCACGTGGAGCGAGAGAGTGGGTACAACTGTTCTTGTTGCGTCCACATATGAGGGATCTGACCACACTGTGTGGGACAGACTTGAGCCAACCCCATTGGCATCTTACCCAAACCAGTGGCTCACAGAACCATGAGCAAACAAGACAGTCATTGATCTAAGCCATTAGTGTTGGGGTGGCTTGTTACGTAGCAAGAGCTAATTGATGTACACCCAAGACCCTGAACATTAATTTCTTAATTTCATCAAATACCCAGTAACACTTGAAAGCTCTTTGATTGTCTCATAAACCTTTGTTTATTCTTTTATTAGGATCCAAGAAGGTCGATATATTTCGATTGATTGATTGATACGTCCTCTTGTGTCTCAAAGTCTATAATTTCCACTTATCCAATATATATATTTTTTTCTCTTGCAATTTATTTTTCAAAGAAACTGGGTCCTCTGTCCCACAGTTTTCCGAAATCTGAATTTGCTGGATGCTATGGTGCCATTTAAAGGGTTCGGCTGTCCCTAAGTTTCCTGTAAACTGTCAGTGAGTTAGATGGGGAAGTTTGATCAGATTAGCTTTGATTTATTTTGGTGTCCGTGTTCCTCCTCAGGCAGGGTCAATACCCAGGTGTCTTTTGGTAAAGTGACCATCTCCCAGATCAATGTTCCTGTTAGTTTTTCTAGGACGATATTGTAGTCACTCACTCTTTGTTTGTCAGCCATAATGTTTCCAGAAAGTTATATTTCTCCTTATTAAGCATTTGGTTACTGGTGGTATCACTTGTGTAAGGAAAAGCAGGGTAAATGCTTGATTCTTTCTCTTTATTTCAGTTTTCTGAAGATTAAATTTATTTCCTTGGCATCCTCCAGGTGTGACCAATGAGGTTTATTTTATTTTTTTGAGTATCATTATGAACTCATGGATTTAAATACTTGGATGTATTTTATTTTATTTTTTTTAAGATTTTATTTATTTTTTTGTATATGTTTATAAAGCTGTAAAAAAAAAAAAAAAAAGAAAGAAAGGATGAATCCCCAAGTTTTGTAGCAACATGGACGGGACTGGAAGAGATTATGCTGAGTGAAATAAGTCAAGCAGAGAGAGTCAATTATCATATGGTTTCACTTATTTGTGGAGCATAACAAATAGCATGGAGGACAAGGGGAGATGGAGAGGAGAAGGGAGTTGAGGGAAATTGGAAGGGGAGGTGAACCATGAGAGACTATGGACTCTGAAAAATGATCTGAGAATTTTGAAGGGGTGGGGGGTGGGAGGTTGGGGGCACCAGGTGGTGGGTATTGTAGAGGGCACGGATTGCATGGAGCACTGGGTGTGGTGCAAAAATAATGAATACTGTTATGCTGAAAAAAATAAAAAAATTAAAAAAAAAAAGATTTTATTTATTTTTTTGAGAGAGAGACAGCAAGAGACAACATGAGCGAGGAGAAGGTCAGAGGGAGACGCAGACTCCCCATGGAGCTGGGAGCCTGATGCGGGACTCGATCCCGGGACTCCAGGATCATGACCTGAGCTGAAGGCAGTCGCTTAACCAACTGAGCCACCCAGGCACCCTTGGATGTATTTTAATACAGTGTATTGTCCTTATTGGTGTTTAAATTGCATCAGCTTTGACCAGGAGCATCTACTCAAGTTGGCTCCCGAGTCGTTTTGACACAAATCCCATAATCTTTGATAATGTTTGATAGCTTCCTTGTTTCCGGTATAAAGATGTCTGCTTATCTTGTACTTCTTCCTGTGCCAGTCTTAGAATTAGCCTTTTTCTCCAAGGATACTCGATTTCCTTTTGACGTAGTTATCCATGATATTTCACAAGTAGGAAAAGCTTTGATGATGGTTTTTTCCTCTTTTTTTTTTTCTTTCTCCCCTTCCTTTAGAACAGAAAAGCCAGAAATCTTCAAGGAGGTCAGGTTACTTGGCCCACGTAGGCGGCTCTCCCTGAGAGAAGTCTAGAAAATTCTACGAGGGAAGAGCGTATCATCCTTGTGTTGGCAAAAAGCAGTAGTCAAGAGAGATGACACTTTCTGCTAATCCACCAATTTCCATAATGAAGAAGAAATCTTGCCTTTGTAAACAAAGGAACAAAAAGAGTGATTTCAGAGCTGGTTGGTTCTCAGAAGCATGACTTGAGGTCTGGGTCCTGACTGGGGGCCTGGAACGGACTGTATATACAAGCACGGTGGGGAGGCTGAGCTGCGGCCCCGGAGGCACTTGCAAAGCCTGGGCGGTTTGCTTTGCTGAGTCCTGCTTTCTCCTCCAAGCACTGGAGATTAACTACTTCCGAATCCATTCTGAGGGCTCAGTGAGGAGATCATACAGAGATGTTTACTGCTCAGCCTGCAGACTCTCTTGCTTTCCCCTTTCTCAAATCCCCATGCCCCCAGACTAAAGGAGTGTCCAAAAAGGCTGCCACTTTTCTCAGGGAACAGATTGAGAGAGAGAACGAAGGACCGTGGGACATCTTTGCCCAGAGGCTTGGGTCCATCAGCTCATATGGCCCCATGTGGGGTCCAGGAAGGTCTAGCATTTGATCCTGCTGGGACGTGGCCTGTTTTGGGGCCTCCCTGACCTGCTCCCCCTGATGGTTATAAAGAAGTTGATGATGGGGCGCCTGGGTGCCTCAGTTGGTTGAGCGACTGCCTTCAGCTCAGGTCATGATTCTGGAGTCCCAGGATCGAGTCCCGCTTTGGGCTCCCTGCTTGGCGGGGAGTTTGCTTCTCCCTCGGACCCTCTCCCTTCTCATGCTCTCTCTGTCTCTCACTCTCAAATAAATAAATAAAATCTAAAAAATAAAAAAGAAGCTGATGATGTTAGCAATGGTAATTATAGATAACATTGACGGAGCACTCTGTAGGGGCCACGTTCTGTTCTAAGGATGACAGATGTGTTTCTATTTGTTGGAGCCGCCGTCAGCTCTCCGCTGGCAACAACTTCCTAACCGGGCTCCCTGCCTTCACCCCTGCTGCTCTACCATCTATTCCCCACAGATTGTCCAGAAAGAACCTTGAAAACATGAGTCAGATCATGCCACTCCTTGAAGGCTTTCGATGTCTTCCTGTCTTCCTCTAAATTAAAGATAAAGTGGAGATGGTGCCCTATCGCCTTTCCTCATGGGCCCCTTACTACTTCTCAAGCTCATTTTCACCGTTTCCCCTCCTCTGGAGACACACCAGCCCCCTCCCTGTTCGTCAACTCTGGCTAGTGGCTTTGGGCCTCAGAGTCTTCGCCCATGCTGTTCCCTTTGTGTGCAATGTTCCCTGCCCCACACCACGCTCCAGTTCCTCCCGGTCTGCCCTCAAACACTAGCAGCTCCGCAAACGCACCCCCCTTCCCTGGTCATTCTGGATAACACAGCCCCTTTGGGCTGTCAGCTTCCAGCTCCTTTTCTTCATAGCATCCCACCACCTACCGGATTATAGATTTACTCTCTGTCCCTGTCTCTGTACCTACCTTGTGAACCTCATGAAAAAATGAATTTTTATGCGCATAAGTCAGCGACAGGTACCTAATAGATGAGCAAAAAATATTTGTTCAGCGAATGAATAAATATTGATGCACTTAATAATCCCAATAACGTTCTGAGGTTTGGAAGGTACTATTATTTTTCCATTTTTACAGATGGAGAAGCCAGCTGAAGCTACAACCTACCTTAACCAGCAACGGGCAAGTCGCTTCAGATCACATAATAAATCCGCGGAAAGATGGGATGAATGGGCCGATCAGGCTGGCGGATGAACACGCATGCGAGCATCTCTGTCCGCTCTTTCCTCTCCTCCTCCTCCACCATGGGAGTCTAGAGGGGATTTCCTTTTCCTCTACACCCCTCTGCGCTTCTGCCCTAAACCGGTGTCTGCCTCTCTGCCCTGGATTGCAGGTGGGACAAAGTAGAAGCAAACCCGGACCCTTGCCCTCCACGCCTGAGCAGCCAGCTCTGTGTATGCCCAGGCTGGCCCAGCGGGATTCTCCATCCCTGCGGAGACCCACCTGCTTCAGCCTGACCACCAAAGACCGCATCAAGGGAAGATGAAAGTAGCTGAAGGGGAGAGGAGGCGGACTCGATCACTTCTTGGCTCACCCTGAAAAATCTCTCCTCTCCAACCTGGAGACCCGAGACGCGCAGGGATGGAGGGAAGGGGTGGTGGGGTCTAGAGCAGGATGGTCTGACCGGGCCAGCTCAATTCTGTTTTAACAGAATCTGTCAACATGGCCATGTTCACAGTTTCTCTTTGGCTTTTTGCTTTCATTTACTAAAATACATTTCTAAATGTATTTAGAAATTTTGCTCTTTGTAGCGTACGATTTTGCTCTTTGTAGCGTACGATTGTACGCGTTTCGACACGTGCAAAGTGTCACGTCTCTGTTACCACAATGGTGACGCAGAAGACTTTAGTCACTCCCTAGATTCCCATGTATTGGCCTCCTGTAGTCAGCCTCTCCCCGTGAACCTCTGCTTGGCAATCACTGACAGGTGATCCATCCCTGTAGAGCCTTTACCAGAAAGTCCTAGAAATGGAAGCATGCAGGGGCTCCTGGGTGGTTCAGTCGGTTCAACGTCTGCGTTGAGCTCAGGTCGTGATCTCAGGGTCCTGGGATCGATCCCCACATTGGGCTTCCTGCTCAGTGGGGAGCCTGGTCCTCCCTCTGCCCCCTTTCCCCCTGCTTGTGCTCTCTCTCTGTCGAATAAATGATTAAAAACTTAAAAGGAAAAAGAAAAAAAAAAAAAGAAATGGAGGCATACAGCACACAGCCTTTTAGTCCAGGCTCCTCTCACTTAGCAAAATGCATGTGAGGTTCCTCTGTAGCCTCCTTGCCTCTATCAGTAGGCTCATTGTTTTTCATTGCTGACTAGTAGTCCACTGACTTGAATACACCACACTTCCTTTATCCATTCACCCGAGGAAGGTCGAGGAAGGTCATTAGCATTGTTTCCAGGTTTTGGCAATGAGCTTACAAAGCCGCTCTATACATTCCTACGTAGATTTCTGCGTGAACAGAAGTTTTCTTTTTCTTGAGCAAATACCCAAATGTAGGATTCCTAGGTCATGTGATAATGTATGTTTAACTTGATAAGAAGCGGCCAGGATGTCCGCAGTGGGGCTGTCCATCTCGTAGGAATGTTCCAATCCTCGTCAGCATTCCCACCGTCTGTTTGAAACATTTTCTTAGCCCTGCTAGGAGGCGTATTTTGGCACAGGACCAATGATGTGGAATCTCTTTTTACATGCTTATTTGCCATCCCTAGATCTTCAGTGAGGTGTCCAAATGCCCCTTTACCAAAGTTGTTGCCTCTTTCATTCATGTGACACTGTCAGGCATCCTAACAACTTTGATCCCTTGCCCAAGGGACCTTGGGGAAGGCATTTTTTTTTTAAATTTTTAATTTTTTAAATTTCTTTTCAGTGTACCAGAATTCATTTTTTTTAAAGATTTTTAAAATTTATTTATTTGACAGAGAGATCACAAGCAGGCAGAGAGGCAGGCAGAGAGAGAGGAGGAAGCAGGCTCCCTGCTGAGCAGAGAGCCCGATGCGGGGCTAGATCCCAGGACTCTGAGATCATGACCCGAGCCAAAGGCAGCGGCTTAACCCACTGAGCCACCCAGGCGCCCCCAGAATTCATTTTTTAAAAAAGATTTTATTTATTTATTTGACAGACAGAGATCACAAGTAGGCAGAGAGGCAGGCAGAGAGAGAGAGGGAAGCAGGCTCCCCACTGAGCAGAGAGCCCGATGCGGGGCTCAATCCCAGGACCCTGAGATCATGACCTGAGCCGAAGGCAGAGGCTTAACACATTGAGCCACCCAGGCACCCCCAGAATTCATTGTTTATGCACCACACCCAGTGCTCCATGCAATATGTGCCCTCCTTAAGTTTACTCCACCCAAAATCTTTGCCACAAGTTGAGAAGAGGGGCGCGTGGAGGTGGGTGAGGTATTACCCAGAACTAAGAACCACAGCACCTCTGATTGATTTTTAGTAGCTGTGAAAATTCTCCAAGGCCATCTAGTCAATCCTACTTCTCTGGTTTTTTTCGAAATAAGAAAACAGAGGCCTAGAGAGAAGAAGCTTTTGCCCAGATCCCAAGGCTAGAAGGTTCCTGAACTGAATCGAGATCGTAGATGGACTAATTTCCTCTGTACACGTCCCGAGCTCTCTGCACCGTGGACCTGCGGTGCTGTGGGAGACGCTGAAGATACACATGGGGTCCCATCTCTGGGAAGGTTCTGGGAGCAATGCAGACAAGGCAGGATAATGCTAGGCAAAAACACACGTGGACGTAGCCTTTCTGGGTTGCTGATGATATTGGAGGAAGTGGAGAGAAAAAATGAGTTAGTTGAGCAAGGCTTCCTGGAGGAAGGGAGTTCTGGGGTCCACTTTGGAAGGGACACAGAAAGTCCAGGTGCCTGTCACTGTGGCTGTGTGTGCCAGCTCAGTCTCCTACGGGATCCTACACGGGGGGGTCACCCACACCGTCCTAGGGACAAAGGCAGTCTTCCTGATCTGGTAATAGAAGTGAGCAACTGTAAGGCTCCAAGTGTGTTTCTGTTTGGTATGTTTTTGCGCCGTTTTCCGTTCCTGCTTAGGTCTGAGTGCTCTTCCTTGCTCTCATGTGCTCGGCCTCAGGTGGGGAGCAGCGAGGTGATCCTCCCACAGCCAGAACGGCAGCTGCCAGCACTCCAGTCCAGCGAGCAGTGAGCTTCTCGGATTTGCTTCTAGTTGAAATCAATATTTGCTGAGAAGAATGCATCTTAATTTCAGTGGCCAGCTCTCCGGGCGAGAATTGCTCTAAAACAAACCTCCAAACCCGCAGACTTAATGCGTCCTAGTTCAGTTGTTTAGTAAATCTTGCTGTACGGAGAAAAATCCATTAGCTGACAGGGGCAGGGATGGGGTGGGGGCATGGGAGAGAGCAGGAAGGCCCCAACGAAGCCTCGGGGACTGCAGTGGGACCCAGAGCACGAGGCCCCAGGTGAGGCGTCTGCCCTGTCCCCGGAGCCCCAGCCCAGGACTTCCCCAGCCCACTGCAAGCTGGCAGACACAGCCTGTGTGTCACTGCCAGAATGAATGGGAAGTGGAATGAGACCCCTTTCTCCAGTGCCTGCCTGGGGAAGTGTTTTCTAATTGCCAACTGTCCCGTTCTAAATCTACAAGGAGGCTATCGATTTTCTTTTCAGCAAGACTGGGGGAAAGCAATCATTTACCCCAGAACACAGGCTTTAATGAATCCGTGAAGCTTATGAGGTCACCCTGATTACATCTCCTGACAGTCCGGGATGGCTCCGCAGCGCTCAGAAGACTTCCTGAATGAGGAGCTTTTCCAAACCCAAGTCCCTCCGGCTCCTCTCACTCTGCTGAGTCAGGGCGCGGGGCAGAGCTTTTCTACCTGGAAGGCAGGAGGCTTGCGGGGAGGTGCGGTCTTGGACCCATTATGGGAGAGGCAGCAGGACCAGGTGGGATCAGCTGTGGGCTCCAGAGTCACAGTCGTCTGCACCAGTGTCCAGCTTTGCCAATTCCTAGCTGTTTGTCGAGGCAGCTGTTTTCACCTCCCCGAGGCTCAGTTTCCTCAAGAATCCCTACAGGGGCAGAATTGTCAGGATACAAGGTCCATAGAGTTAAAGGATCAGATATACAGTCAGTAGGCAAGACAAGGTAATAACCACTTGGCACCCCTATTTCTCCTCTCTGTTTAATGGGCTGAATTCTCTTTGTTTCAGAATGAATTGAGGACCAAGAAGGAAAGGATGAACTACCAAGGCATCCTGGAGACCATCCGGAAATGGTGGTATGGGGGAGGGGACGGTCACGGGACCTTTGCCACGGTCAAAGGCTAGAGATCAGAAATGAACTCAGCAGATAGGAATAAGATCTGTAGGCAGCTGTGTGGAAAGCAGGTCTCTTTGCCTCAGAAGGGTCTGGTCCTGGCCCACGGGCCACAAAAGAAGACCCTACCTGTTTAGATTTTCTCCTGATCTTCCAGATGGCCCAAGCAAAACTCACAGGGCAGCAACTTGCCTGGGGTCAGCAGACAGCTGGTAACAGTGAGTCTCAAACCCAGGCCTGCAGATGGCAGGACCCTGTCTCCTTCTGCATTGGTAGGTTCTTGCCTTCACCTGCCTCATTTTGAAGTTGGTCTGGGCCACCCAATAGCCGGCAGGAGGCTGCCTGAGTCTGGACGGGGAGTTGGAAGCTGAGGTGGTGTTGATGAAAGGGGAGGAGGGAGCAAGGAGGACGAGGTATTTTTACCTTGAATTATTTTTATTAAATGTCACAACGGCTTCGCAGCACTTGGGATCCGACTAGACAAATCAATGAAAATAATTATAGTGAACATCCTGCCTTCCCACTTCCCTCCTCCTTCCACCCCCGTGGCTCCCTTGGACTAACAGGGAGGATGGCCAGCTCAGCTTTGCACTCTAGCCCAGGGGGTGCAAGGGCAGCCGCCCCCTCTGATCTCTGCCTCCTCTTTGCTTTGTCTGAAGGCAGTTCAGCCTGACTCAAGGCTTGAATCTTGGAGAGAGGAGCAGCTCCAGCAGCAGCAGGAAAAATGAGCCAGAGGCCAGAGAGAGACAAGCAACTCCTACAGGGATTTAGAAACTGAGAAGAGGGCTTTTATTCTTAGAACCCATTTATGGCTTATAAATAAACCTTCTAGCAAGATTTGTATTTCTAGTCAGGTGACAAGATTAGCTAAAACCACAGGAATGGTCTATAGGAGTTATCCAATCATCTGCCTATCTATCCATCCACCCACCCATCCACCCACCCATTCACCCACCCACTCTTCTACCCATCTACCCATCCATCCATCCATCCACCCCCCCATCCACCCATCTACCTACCCACTCATCCACCCACCCACCCAGCCACCCAGCCACCCATCTACCCACACATCCACCCATCCACCAATTCATTCATCCATCCATCCATCCATCCATCCATCCATCCATCCATCCATCCATCCATCCATCCATACATCCATTTATCCACTGATCCATCTATCTGCCCATCCACCCATCCATCCACCCATCTGCCCATTCATCATCCATCCACCTATCCACCCACCTGCCTATCCATTTGTCTACTCATCCAGCCATCTACCCACTCACCCACCCATCCACCCACCCACCCAACCATCTACCCATCCACCCACCCACCCATCCAGCAATTTATCCACCCCTCCATCTACCCATCTACCCACACATCCATTCATCCACCCATTCATCCATCTATCCATCCATCAATCCATCCATTCACACATCCATCCATCAATCCATCCATCCACCCATCCACCCATCTACCTACCCACCCATCTATTCATCCACCCATCTATCTGCCCATCCACCCACCCATCCACCCATCTGCCCACTCATCATCCATCCACCTATCTACCCACCAACCCATCCTTTCGTCCACTCATTTACCCACCCATCCATCTACCTACCCATGCACCCATCATCCACTCATCTACTCAACTATCATCCATCTATCCATCATCCATCCACTCATCTATTCATCCATCCGTCCATCCATCCATCCATCCATTTTCAAACATTCAGTGAACATTTACTAAAAATCTAAAGGAAATGACATTATAGTGGAAAGGGCTCGATAGCCCCAATTCAAATCTCACTCTGCCATTTTAGAGTTTTCCATGTGTTGTAAATCTTCCATTTGTTCTCCAGATGCACTCTCCCTCCCTGTGCCCAGAGAGGTTGACTGGCATGGACTGCATGAGTAGGCTCCCTTGCCTTTTGCTTCTAGGTGAGTTCATCCCATGGAGAGCACCAGTGGGAGATGAGAAGGAGGGAGGTGAACAAGGTAAGATTTTTTAACTCTCCATCTTCCTCCCTCAACTAAGATCATAGGTCCTGACAGGTAGTTCTCTCCACATAGTCTTTTCTATCCTTGGTTTCTGGGACTCTTTTCTTCAGGCAAAGGCACCTATTGTTATCTGCTCTCTGGTACATTCACATCCCTTGCCATTTGCCTATGCCCTATTCAAGGCTTTGCAAATAACCCTTTTATTAAACTTTCCTCAGGCTTTTTCAGTTTCATTTGGCCATTGTCTTCCTCCTGGGACCCAGACTGATATAGATGTACTGAGAGACCCTGAGTAAACAATTTTATCTCTTCGAGTCTCAATTTCTCCATGGGTAAAATGGGAGGATAAAATCTGCTTTGTAAGAGTGTTGTGAGGCTCTGGGAAGATAAGGGACTTGTCCAAGGTTACATGGCTGGCTAAGCGACAGAGCTGAGAAGTGAAAACTGAGAAGCTGGAACACAGCCCAAACTCCTCATTATCCTTGAGGATCTGGGACTCTTGGGTGGTGGTCTTGGGCATTGCAGGGTTGGGGGCAATGGAGAGTCACATTAGTGAACCCTCCTGGCTAGGCTGGGATTGGTATCTTGCACTCATCACTCAGGTGGCAGCTTGAGGTCTTAGAAGGCGAGGCAGTTAGCATCCTTCTTCCTGCTTCTGTAGGGAAAGTCTATCAGGGAGCCTGAGCTGTCGATTCCATTCAACAGCAGCATTTGAGAGAAGGATGCCCTGGTATTGGCTGACAAGGTCAAGTAAGTACTATCAAATGTCCTTCTTGACTGAGCAATGGTGAGGGGAAGGGGAGCTGGTATTTGGGGAGAGACATGGGCCTCCCTGTGCCAGACATCTTACAAATAAATTCTTCCAACTAATCTCCCAACAATATATGAGGTAGGAATTCTCATCCTTAGACTTCAGGTAAGGAAACAGGCATAGAAAGATTAAATCTCATGCAAGATTCAGCCAGTAAGGGGTGGGATAGGTGAGGGATAACACAAACCCATTCCATCTGCCTGCACAGTCTCTGCTCTTCCTACAAGGCTAGGATAAACAGAAGGAAACAATAACCTATTTTATTTACACAGCAATTTATATTTCTTTCTGCATCTTCTGGGCCTCTGCCCCATCAGTGATCATTTTCCTTTCTTCTGCATCTTCAAGTCTGCACTGGCTCCTTTTCCTCCACATGAGAATGTGTTGAAGTTTTCAGTGTCCTTGAAATGTGTGCTTGGTCAGCCCTGCTTTCTCTACTGGTCAGCTCTCTTTCCTGCCATACCTCACTTGCTCACCTGCTGTAGCCAGCCTTCTGTCCCCAGTGAAGGCCACCAGTGACCTTCAGGTTGTCAATTTCAACAGGAACTATGTTGTTTCATCTTCTCCAGCTTCATTCATTTGGCAAATGTTGCTGGTCCCTATTATGTGCCAGGCATGATTCTAGGTGCTGGGGACAAAGTGGTAGATGGAACAGAAAACTGAATCCTTGCAATTGTGGAGCTTTCTTTCATTCTTATGGTTTGGGGTGACAGGGCATGAGCGGGTAGAGAAGCTCTTAGAGCAGCTTGGACCCTCTTGCCTGGTTGTGGGACTCCCTGACCAATTTTTCTTGGTCTTAGGTGAGAGCTTTCCATCTTCTTCCCTTTCCCACCTGTGGAAGCCCACCTGTCCCTTGGCTCCATCCTCGGTCCCCACATCCCTCACTCAATACCTCCCTGGCTTCAACTAACTCAACCACCATGACTCTTGAATCCCTGACTCAGCCCAGCCATTGCTTCTGGGCCCTAGATGTGTTTATCCGCTGCCTTCTTGGCTCTTCCATATGGGTGTCTCACCTCAAGCCCCCCTTAACCACAATATATCCTTTACTGAATATCCCCCCCCCCAATTCTGTCCTTTCCCTGTATTCCCAGGCCTGAATGACAGACTCCTGGTCCCCATCTTCTGTATCCTCTTGTTGCTGCTCTTCCAAGACCCCACGTCTGCCAAGCCCGTTCCTCCACCACCATGACCTCACTCCATCACTCTGTGGATCACCGCACCACCTCCTCCTATGGGAGAAGCTTGTCTCTGCCTCTGCACACACCCCTTTGCCGCATCTGGCCTCTGGGGGCGTGGTCCACCACACACATATGCTTCTGAGAGTTTCCTGCCAGAATTGCCCAGTGCCCTCCTGGTGTTTCCAGGCACTAACTCGTATTTCCAGCTTTATCTGCCATGCCCTCTCCTAACAGTTCCAAAGCCCGGACTGTCCCCCCAAATCTCTTAGTGTTTCCATGCCTCTGTGGCTTCATTCCAGTGGCTTCTCTGACCTGGGAGAGGTTGCCTGATAAACATCTTTTTTTCCTGTAAGATCTCACCTGAAGCCCAACTTATTTAACAGGCCTGGCTCAGCTTTTGAGGGGAAGTTATCAGCTCCCTCCTCCACAGTTCGGGAACCCTGTGTTTCTACCTCTTTTTATTCACTGGACATCAGTCTGTGCTGGGCATTGTACTGTGCTATATTTCATCATTCTAGTCCTCAAAATGGCTCCAGGGATTAACTAATCCTCTGCCCACTGGGAGGTGGGACAGCTGAGGCTGAGGGAGGTTGAGCAGTTTGCCGGATATCTTAGAGCACCCAAGGTTGGAGACAAAGCTAGAACTCAGGCCTTTGGGATTTAGAACCTCTCAGCAAGGTGACTTTTGCTTTGATACTGCAACATGATCTTTTGGTTGTGTTTCCTCCCCCACTACATCCCTCAAGAGCAAGGGCCATGCCTTTCTTTCTTTCCTCTTCTCTGTCCCCACAGCCTAGCACAGTACTTGGCATGTGCCAGGAATCCACGGGCTGTGTGTTGAAGGGACATGCACACATATAAATAAGGGACTACAGATGCCTTCCCTGTCCACAGTCTCATGGAACCCTCACAACCACACTAAAGATGGCCATTAACATCTTGCTTCCGCAGCTCCGGAACCAGAGGCATTCCTGAATCCAGGGGAAAAGCCAGAGCTACTGATGTCTTATTTCTCCAGATGTGAGAAATCCCACACTTGGAGCTTCAGGGTTAGGCTGTGACAGGGTTCCAGCAGAGGCTCACCAAGACACAGGAAGTTCTCTGAGTGGAGAAAGTGTCGTTTCCAGAGCTAATAAAGCCTAGGTTCTTGCTGCCTTCTCCAAGGGAGAGAAAGGAAGAGTGCAGCTCTAGCCCTCACTGGCTCCAGGTGAGTAGAGAGCTCAGGGTCAGTCCTGCTGGGGTGTGATTTGGCCCCACAAACATCCACTGAGTGCTGATGGTGTGCTGGGCGCTGTTCTAGGTCTGGCCAAGTTGCTGAGTTAATACTGCTGCCTGATTGTAATATCAAGGGAAATGAACTCTTCAAAAAAAAAAAAAAAAAGGCAAGCAAAATATGCTGCTGCAAGTAGGGGGAAAAAAGGATCATTGTAGATGCATATTAAGTGTATCTGACACTGTGTATAATATATTTTCAATGCCAGGCAACTTGTTAGCTTCCTAATATGTGTATTCTGGGATGTTTGCAAATATGTTACAGAGCTCGGCAAACAGCTCATACTGGAGAGGCTGCTCCCATTTTAAGCTGATGCTTAATCTGTGGCTTTTAAACTCTCTACTGCCCCGGTTAACCCAGGCCTGGTTTGGTGACCCCCCAAGAGCACCTGGTCTCTTGGCATCCTTTTTGTCCCTAGGGGAACAGAATGTTAATGGAGCTGTCAGCTGGGCCCAGCTCCCAGTGGAGGTCCCAGTTTACCCAGGCTGTCCCCAAATCCTGGAGTGACAGGACTAAAGGGCCCTTTTGAGAGCTTCAAGTCCTACTGCCCATTTTACAGCAAGGTAAATGGAGGCCTGGATAGGAAAGGCGCTAGCTGAAAGTCCTTGGGGGCAAGGTGAGGGCAGAAGAAGGCCAGATCCAGGCTACCCACAGCATTCCTGGACATTCTGTTTGGTGGTCAGAGTTTAGGGAAGAGGCTGCATCTGTCCCAAGAATGACAGCATTTTTGGCAGAGGCCAGAACCAGACATCAGAGAAGGAAGGGGGAGACAGCACCCATTTCTCAGGCCTCTTGCAGAATATAAGGCCCTGTCCTTGTCCCCGTTCTCCTCCCGGCTGGCACCTTGCCTCACAGAGCGAAAGGTGTAGGCCCCAGCCACCAACCACAGGGCCTGCTGGGGTGAGAACTGGAAGCTTGGTGGGGCCAGGGACTGTCCTTAGCTGCTTTTTCTGGCTGACTTGCCGTCATCTGGCCTAAGGAGCAGAGCCTGGAGGACTCACCCCACTCAAGGAAATCCCCACTCGACTTGATTTTCGTAATCAGCCAGCAGATCTTGGCTGGTTAACCCGGTGGGTCATTTTAATTTTCCAGAAGCTTTCCGACTTCCCTTGGATCCTTAATCAGATAAGGGGATCTGTGTATGTTTGTATGCGTGCACGCGCGTGTGCGCACGCGTGCCTGGGCTCACTCGGCCCTCAGCCCCCACTCTTCCCTCCCTCTCTCCCTCCCATGAGCGAGCTCTCTCTCTTTCCCTCTGTCTCCATAATCACTTCCCTTCTCTTCCAGAATGCTTAATGGAGTCTGGAGATGGGAGGAAGGATGAGCGCATTTCTAATGGGGAACCAGCCGTCATCCCTGTCCTCCCTGTTCCCCTCGTCTCTTTCCCCATTATTCTGGAGGTAGATTTGGCAAAGTGTTTTCTCGGAGGAGGGATAGGAACTTTTTTCCCCCTCCCCTTTGTTCCCCTCGGAAGCGTGCTTCTGCCCCCCCACCTCCCGCCCGCCTCTCTGTTGTCACTGGGTTCCCACAGTGCTGCCTGAGCCCAGGGCTGCCCATGGTCTCCACCATAACAGGGGAAATGCATAATTGGACGAGGAGGGATGCCGGTGGCTGGCGGGTGCGTGGCAGTGCCCAGGGAGAGAGAGCCCGATAGGATGCCTCTAATAGCTTATCTCCTAATACTTGTTGTTTGGAGCTGTTGTCTTCCCCTCCGAGCCTGTCTGCCCTTCCAAGTGCGGCACGGCTGGTGTCAGCAGCCTCCTCTTCCTTAGTATGCTCAGCTCCCTTCTGCAGCGGAGGGCTCAGCCTCCCTCCTGTTAGGGGCATTCTTCTCAGGCCATGGGCCTGATGGTGGAGTGGCTGGGGGGTCAGCTCAGGGCAGCAGGAGGACGGGGAGCTAAGGGTACTCAGTGCTTTCTTGGTAGATCTTTTCCTGGGCCCCAGCCGTCTTTGTTCCACTGTGCCCAGCATGGTGCTTGGCACACAGTAGGCACTTAATAAATGTTGGCTGTTCTGAATTGAATTATCTGTTGATGGCGTTGGGCTGGATCAGATAAGGCCAGGTCCTTTCCAGCCCTCGGGACTATGGCTCTGATACAGGATAAATGCGTATTTCAACATAGCATATGGACTGTTCAGGGCACTGCTGGGAACCTGGGGTGTTCAGAGCCCCGGCTCTGTCTCAGGAGCTCACCTCATGGGTAAAATCATAGGTGAGAATGCCAGGGGCTGTTCAGCATGGATCGGCACTTGCCTTGTGTTTTCCAGAATGAGATGATACCCACATGCGGAGGGCCCTTGGAGCATCATGTTGCCTTACCCCAGTTTACCGATGACGTCCTGGAAACCCCAGGATGACTTGCCCAGGGCCTCTCATCCATCGGAAAGAGTTAAGAGGCACATCAAGGCGGATGACTCCCAGTACAGTGCTCTCTCTATAACAGCAGGTTGCCAAAGAGCTAAGATGTGGGCACAGGAGATGTACATGGCTACGAAGCTGAGTCAGGCATAGGTGGGTGCTTGGGACCTACGTGGACATCCCCTCAGGATTCAGGAAAAGAAGGCACATCACAGCATTTGTGGCCTTTCAGTCTTTAATGGTTTGTCTGTTCCTTTGTTCTTTCATTTATTCATCTCATGAAGATTTCGTTATCACCTTCTCTATGCCAAGTATGGGGAATTAACTAGAATGAGTCCTTGCTGGATGGGAGCTTCGTTCTGACTTCAGGTGGCCTATTCCTGGTGCTGCATCTTGGCTCTGCATCTCGGCCTTGCCCTCTGAGGATCCTGACTGTCTTCCATACAATGTCACTGCCTCTATCGGCCCCCAGGAGACCCGCTCCTGAGCCCATATGGGCAGCACCTCTTCTCTGGCCTGTTCCTGCTTCATGGATGGAGCCCAGGCCTTTTGCCCAGTGGGGAGCATATTCCAGGGGACGGTATATGCACACCCCTTCCCCAGCGTCCACAGATGTGAGGTGTGTGCCCCTGGGTCACCTGGAGCCCCTGTCCTTTCTGTGGCCTCAGCTGTGCGCAGAGCAGGACGCTCTGAGGGGAATTTGAGGGAACACTCAGGCGAACTGCTAGTCAGGCTCTGACCTTGGGCCCTGACCCTTACCTGCTTTGTGATCAATGGCCTGCCTGAGTTCTCTGTTGGAAAGCCATTCCTTTGGGATAAGTGCTCTTCTAGGAGGGGAGCGCCGTTTCCACAGCTGTCTGCCTACTTATTCGGCCACGGCACTCCACCCTTGCCTGCCCAGAACTCCTCAGCAGGCCTGCTTCTGCCGGCCAGCCTGGACCTCCTCCCATGGAGGCGGTGACACCGCAAGCTCTCTGACAGCAGCCCTCCGTGGTCTGTGACCCAGAGCCAGCACTGCAAACCACCTCCTCCAGGCATCTTCGTGTATGTCTGCAATACCAAATCCGGGGGAACAGGCAGGAAGAAGTGGACTAACACTTAGCAAGAAACACCTTCCTGTTCTGTGAGCTGAGGCCACGTCCATGGTTACCCTGAAGGGTAGTCATACCCCAGCTGATAGCTTGTCTCTCCCTGGGAGTCTGGGGTTGGGCTGGAGTCTCTGAGCAGCCTCTTCTGGGGCCTTGGGCAAAGGTGCCCGGGGGTAACAGGCAGTCCTATTAGCATTGCCTCTCCCCAGCCTCCCTCCCCCTCAGCCCCTTGTTCACTCTGCTTCCATTATTGGCGGGTGAAGTGGAAAATAACCTGGCTCTTAGGGGAATGCCCATCTCTGCTCCTTTCTCTGGCTGCTAATGGAACCAGCAGCTGTCCCCAGCCATGTGTGGCCACCCTGACCCTCAGAGACTGGGGGGGGGGCGGGGGTGGAGACCAGCCTGGGGAAAGGACTCCGCTCAGTTCTATTTCCCAGAGGAGCACTGAGCTGACATCACGCGGGGAGCGCTCTGAAACAGCGACTGATAGGAGGCAGAGCCTTGAACAGAAATAATCACAGCCTTCACTTCCCGAGCGCCTCCTGTGAGTCAGGCAAAACGCAAGCTGTTCCGGTTGCATTATCTCATTTAATCCTCTCACCGAGCCTGGGCGACAGGTAGGGGCCCTGCTATCATCTTTTGTGGGGACCGAGGCTCAGAGAGGTTAAGCAACTTGCTTATTATAGTCACGCAGCTAGAGAGAGGCAGAGCTGGCTCTGGACCAGACCTCCCTGACCCAGACTTTCCTCATGCTGCAGGAGGGCTCTGAGAGGCCACTGTGGGCCATAGCAACTAAAGCACCTTGTAGCTGATCCTGCCTTGGATGGGTCAGGAAAACAGGCAGGAGAACTGCCTCCCTGAAGGACCCTTCCTCCCTCCCAGGGGGAGGAGGCGTCCCAGGGCTGTCTGAGACATCAGAGCCAAAGACACAATGGGAGTCCTGATTGAGGGACCTCATGGGTCATGCTCAGGAAGTCAGGGGTGTGTATCACAGCATTTGAATGGTCTTTAAAGTCACCTTTGCCTTTTGTTTATGGTGGTTCTATACAAATCGTGTGACTGTATCTTACTTTGGCTGGGTTGCCCACCTGTGGGGGACTCAAGAAATCTGCCTCTGGAAGGACCCCCTAGGGATCAACCCCCAAGCTGAATGGGTGAGGCGAGATGTGGCTGGACATGCCCTTGGAGGTGGACAGTGAAAGTTCTGGCGCCAGCCAGAGCATGATAGAGGAAGAGGGTGAGGCACCACAAGCAGGCGAAGGCCGTGGTGTCCTGCGGGGAGCCCAAGGCCAGCTGGGCACTGCAGGGCCCTTGGCAGAGGCTCAGAGTGGCTGCTTGAAGGGGCTTCATGGGCAGGACAGCCTGCACATAGTAGGTGCTCAGTAAATTCTTGCATCAAGAATGAATGGGCTCCCTCCAGAGGACTTAACTATTCTAAGTTGGGACCACTCCTTGAGTAAAGAGGAAACAAATGCATGGTTTTTGAGCGTCTGGTATATGCCAGGCAGGCTGACATAGGCTATCCCGGCTAGTCTGGGCCTTTTGCAAAGCAGGACGCTCATGCTTCCACCTGGGCTCTAGAACAGCTCCACCCACAACCTGCGGAAGTGTGGGTCCCCATCCTTTTCCCAGTTCTCCTTGGGAGCCAGGTAGAGTCTGCTCTCCCTCTCCGGCTTTAGTTCCGCTCGTTCTAGTCCTCCGCTTTTGTGACTGTGTCCTGGTGGTGTTGCTTCTGAAGCCACATCCATTCCTGGAAGGGGTAGTGCCACAGGCAGCGAGACCCTGGCTGCTACCTCCTGTGCTCACCCCGTGGCCACTGCGCATGCGCCTCAGAGTCTCCGCGGAATTGCAGGGGGACCCGGAGCTCTGCGGCCCCCAGACTTTTGCTCGAGTCCAGGCCATGCTCCAGCCTGGCTGCGCGGCTTGCTGCTTTGCTCTGGGAGCTTAGACAAGCTGTGACCCCCTCCCGAGCTCGGTGTCTGACACTGAAAGGCGCTAAGGGTCGGGGAAGGGCTAGATGCCTTTCTTGTCCTGCCCTGCATCTCAGTTCTGCTCTGTGTTTTCCGTGTTCATCGCATGGGATTTGTGACCCCTGACTCTACCACGCTCTGGCTCTGTGACATTGGGCAAGTTATTAACCTCTTTGAGCCTCAATTTCCTTCTCCATAAATGAATACCCACCCTGTGGGCTGTCCTAGGGATTAAATGAGATAATGCATGTAACCAGGGAAAGTGCTCAGTTCGGGGCCTGACACAGGGCGAGTGCTCAGAAGAGGCCCAGTGAATGTGTCTTAGTCCTCCTCCCCCTTGTCCCCACCACCATCATCATCTTCATGTGGAGGCAGGACAGGGATCCCTGCTGCCACCTCTCTTAGCTCCCCGACAGAGCCAGAACCAGCCCCAGCAGACAAGGGGACAGATGGGCCACCAGAGCCTCTTCTGTTCCCTTGGAAGGAGCCCCACTGCTTCTGCTCTGTCTTATTCTTCCCAATCATTGGTGTGTTTCACCCATTTTAAATCCCACTGTCATTTGGTTTGATCTCGGCGAACCCCAACTCCTGGAGTAGGGGCAGAGCTCAGTGTCTAAGTTCTAGGAAGGGGAAGGAGGATGGCCGAGGAGAAAGCCATGTATGGGACCGGAATACCAATCATGTCCAGCCCAGGAAACCGTCCTGAGGCAGGGGCTGGTGCAGGAGAAGAGGGGCCGGGAGGAACCTGCTGGCCATGCTCCAGCCTGAGGCCCAGGACCTGGAAGGCTGGGAGGATTGCCTTGCTTCCCTGTTCTGAGAGGTGGACAGGTGCGACCAGACGATCTCGAAGGTCTGTTCCAGCAGTAGCATTCTCGGCCCTATGGCCTGCTGACAGAAGCTGGCTCCCTCCTTCAATGGCCTTTCTTCCTACCTCACCCCAGCCTTGCCATCTCCAAGGGCCCCAGGCTTATAATTCAGGATTCCTTACAAACTCATTCTCCACTCACATGCCCCAGGGCACCCCTCGACATCCTGTGGATGTTTGGGTGAGGACAGCAGGGCGTAGGACCTGGAGATCAGGAGTGGCCAGATTGCACAGTGGAAAGAGCTCCCAACAGAGGCCTTGGTTCTGGTCCCAGCTCTGATGTTAGTTTCCTGGATGACCCAGGAGGAGTCACTGCCCCTCTCTGGGCCTCAGTTTCCCCATCTCTGAAATGGGAGAGTCGGGCTTGTTGATGCCTAAGAACTTTCAGTTCTATTTGTTTAGGTCCCTGTATTTCTTAGCACATGGCTATGGCCATGGTGGGGATGCCTAGGTTCCCTCTACCTCTGGACCCCCTTCCTCCTCCTGGACTCTAAGACCCTTCTCTGCATAGTAGGATCAGTATCCTTTGTCTTCTCACCCCACCTCCCCCGTCTCTCGTGTTTGTGAGTGTCTAGCTATGGAAGGTGCTGTGTTAGACCCAGGGATGTGGGTATGGACAGGAAGGTGGACACAGATCTTCCCTCACACACACTCCTGATGAAGACAGATCTGTGTGCATGTAACCACAACACAGCTGGGGAGGAGGGATACGTGCTAGACACTAGTGGCCATGGAGGACGGGAGAGGTATGGAGGGAGACCACTGGGAGTCTTCACAGAAGAGGCACCAGAAGTGGGTCTTGAAGAATGACGTTAACGAGGGAGAGAGCATAAAGACTTCTGGGTGTGATGAGGAACATGCACGACGTGGGGAGGACTTCTGGACACGAGGCCAGTCTAGGGCAGAAGGTTCTAGGTGGTCAGGGTGTAGACTGTGTCCAGCGTGGGGAAGTGTGGACCACTGAGCTATGGCTGAGCCGGAAAGGAGGGTCTGGTCCCGATCAGGGAGGCCTTGGGAGTTTATCTGTTGTTTATGAGCCTCGTGTCTGCAAATGAGCACGGTGATGGTAATGACTAGGACACACGACACTCATTCTATCTCAGAGGCCATTCTAAGCATGTGGGATGTGTTTCATTTATATATATATATATATCTCCTAGGGGTTGAGGGAGGATAAAATGAAACACATTATATATATATATATATATATATATATATATATATATATATATATATCCCTATTTGCCGGATGAGGAAACCGTGGAACAGAGCAATTAAGTGATTGCTGAAGGTTACACAGCTGAAAGGGACAGGGGTTCAAATCCAGTTAGTATGGCTCCAGAGTCCAAGCCACCAAGGGGGGTTGGGGGGGTGTGGGTGGGATACAGCCCCAGAGGGTGCCAGCTGCCCCAGGGCTGAGTGTTTCCTCGCCAGGCTGGGCCCTCCCCCCGGGCTGGACCGTTGATCACCTCTTCCCCACTCCCTTGGGGAGACAGGTGAGGGATGGTGGCCAGGAGCCTGGGCGTGGGGGGAGCATCTGTGCCCAGTTCTGAACATCTGCCTCCATTTTGATCTGATTGTTCTCATCTTCTCTCTGCTGGCAGGAGACAGCACCTGCTTTCCACCGTCTTAATTAAGCTGCATTTTTGTTTTTATTTACTTGGCGCCCGGATGGGAAGAAATGTCTCTGGTGCATAAATGAGGAGTGGCAGGTGAAGAGATGGGGTGGCATTTGCCAAGCCTCACTTTCTGAGCCAGGGGGAACCCTGGCCACTGGCAGGTACACCTGCAAATCCCCCAAGACCTCAGGACTCCCCGCTGACTACCTGCCCTAGCCAGGCCGGTCCACGTTCCCTGATGCCCCCGGCAAGCCTCTCCTGGATTTCATCCAGAGTCCAAATCCTCCCTTCATTATTTGGTAGCTCTGAGACCTTGACTGAGAGATCTTCATCTTACGGAGTCTCAGTCTTCTCATCTGTCACGTGGGGTTAGTAATACTCGCCATTCAGAATGAATGTGATACAGGTGCGCCTGGGCGGCTCAGTGGGCCAGGTGGCTGCATTTGGCTCCAGTCATGATCTCAGGGTCCTGGGATTGACTCCTTCATGGAGCCCCGAGTCCAGCCCCACTCAGCAGGGAGTCCACATTGTCCCTCTGCCCCTCCCTCTGCTCATGCTCTCTCTATCTCAAATAAGTAAATCTTAGAAAAAAGAATGACTGTGATAGAAATGATATTCCATTAAGCCTTGAATGTGGGGTCATCACATGGTAAGCACATAAGCACTTCCTCCCTGTTTTCTGTTATATGCCCCCCCAAGTTCCTATGAGGTCTGTACCATTGGCATCCCCGTTTTCCAGATGAGGAAGCAGAGGCACGGGGGTGGGGGTGACTTGCCTAAGGTCAGGTGGCAAAGTCTTCCCTGTACACCTGTCTCTCCTGTCTGGACCATCCTTCCAAACTTGTCTAGCCCTCATCCAGACTGGACTGCTCACTGCTCCCGTTTCCTTATGACTGTGCCTTTGCCCATATGGTCCCCTCTGCCTGGCCCCACGCTCTAAGGTCTGTCTTTAAAGCTGCTCCCTTCAGAATGCTTTTCCTGGGGTGCCTGGGTGGCTCAGTGGGTTAAGCCTCTGCCTTTGGCTTGGGTCATATAAATAAATAAATTGGGTCAAATAAATAAATAAAATCTTTAAAAAAATGCTTTTCCTGATTTGTTAACAGAACAGAATCTCCCTCTCTGCTCTGAACTTGTGTCTCCCTTGGATTTTAAATCTGAGGGTTTGGGTTCACATCCCAGCTCTGCTCCCTAACTGACCACGGGCGAGTCACTTGGTTCGGATCCTGCACTCGCCTTTGGCTGTGAGTCCTTGGGTGGTTGATTGAAAGAGCCTCTGTTTCCTCTCTGTTCTCATGAGGAGAAACCCTCGCCAAGTGCCCAGCACCATTAGAAACGGCACCTGGATTCTGGAGCCAGACTGCCTGGGCTCCAATCCCAGCTTGGCCGCTGAGGACCCGGATGACCTTGGCAAAGTTGCTCAAGCTTTCCGTGCCTCGGTGTCTCTCTCTGGGACATGGAGATGCTACCTAACCCGCAGTATTGTTGAGAGGGTGAAATGAGATAACACACGCAGAACATTTAGAAAAACGCCTGGAACTTAGAGCTCAGTAAGCACTAGATGCCCCAATATTTCAGGATTGCTTGGGGATTAACTGAGACTGTGAAAGTGCTTTGTAAATTTCCAAGCTCTGGACCAATACAAGGTATTGATTTTCCTCCTTCTGCCTTGGACTTGTGCCATTTGTGCTTGGCCTCATCCTTCTCAAGGGGCAGGGATCAAGCCCCATGGTGTGTGTCCCTCCAGAGGCTTTGTGCTAAGCCCTGTGCTCAGTTAGCATGAATCAGGTGCCCTGCTTGGGCAGACAGCCCTGCCTCAGTTTCCCTTGAAAGCCCCAGTTGCGCCCCTGACCCTCGGGAGCAGTTAGCCTTCTGACTGGAGCCCAGCCTGCTGTTTGGGGGCTCCCTGTCAGCATTGCTGGGCCTGCAGAGCATCATCCTGTCTGAGGACTGGGGAGGGTCAGAGTCAAGGCCTCCTGGAAGGAGGCAGGAGGAAATCTCTCAAGACTCCCCCTGCTCCCTGCCCAGACTTGCCAGGAATCTAGCCCTTCTCGGGGCCCAGAGACCTCCAGCTTGGCCCTTCCAGCTGGGGACTCCCTTCAGGGCCCCCTAGGCAGTGTCAGGTGATTTGCAGAGGCAATGGAAGGAGAGGTGGGTGCGGGAGAGAGAGCCCCCCCCCCCCCCTGCAGCTGGCATTTACTGTTCCAACAGGTCATTGAGCTGCGGAGCTAATTTGGAGAGTTGCCGAGGCAGCAGCAGCAGCTGTGCACTTGGCCAGCCCGGTACTCCGCTGTCAGGGGCTAACCTGGAGAGGTAGCACCAGGCCACTCATGATGGAGGCTGAGGGCAGGGCTGAGCCTGGAGAGAAAAGCCCCTGTGATCATTTGCTTCCGGGAGGTGGACACTTGCTGCTGTAGGGGAGACCTGCACATCAGGGTTCCGATCCCTGCTGTCACTTAGCATGGAGACCAGCGCAGGTGCCTTCATCTCTCTGAGCCTCAACTTCCTTATCTGTAAAATGGGATAGTAGTAGTGCCTACTTTATAAGGTTCTTGGAATTTTAACAGATTAGCATGGAAAACACCAGCCAGTGTGTGGGGCACAGCGAGTGCTCCCTATGCCTAGAGCTCTGACTAGGAGATGGTGCATAAGATACTCCTGTCCAAGGTAGCTCAGTTGGGTGATTCAGATTCTGTGGGACTTAATTTCCATCTGGGCAGAAGACCTGGAGATGTGTTGCAGATTATTCTCACTTTGTTTTCACAATGTTTTTCCCAACACTGTGTTGTACCAGGCTGGGGGCCTGGTACTGAAACCAAGATTAAGACAACTTGAACAAGACACAGCCCCTCCCTCCCTCCCTCCCTCAAGGAGCTCAGCACCACCCCCCTCACCCCTCCTCCCGCCTCGGAAGTCTGCTTGGTTGGGGAGTGGAACCATGGGATTAATGAGGCCAAGGGAGCAGGGAGCAGAAGGGCAGAGGGAGGGAGAAACTAGCTCTGATGCGGTCCAGGGCGTCCTTGAGGGGTGACACGTGCAGGGCACAGGATAGAGCAAGGACATGCCCAAAGTGGGTGAGGTGATCCTGGAGTGGAGAGAGTGTGCGGCCGCAGTTTTCCTGGGCCAGACCATGGAGGGCCTTGAATGCCAAACCTAGGACCCAGGCTCTTATTCCCCCAGCAGCAGGAAAAGACCATCTGCTGTGGCCACCTCACCCCAGGAGGTAGGACGCGGGCTCCATGCATGTTGCAGTGTGAGGAGAATCTGTACCCAGTGTGCCAAACTTGATAGTCTGTAGCTGCTGTCGGGCTGCTGGGTCGGGGGGAAGGGGGCTTCTCCATGTCACAAAAGCCTGTGCGGAAATGTCCTTTACAGAACAAATTTTCTTGGTGTCTTATTTTTTTTTTTTAAGGAAATACCTTTTTTTTTTTTTTTTTTGAGGTCTTATTTATTTATCTGAGCGAGAGACCAAGAGAGCACACAAGGAGGGGGAAAGGCAGAGGGAGAGGGAGAAGCAGGCTTCCCACTGAGCCAGCCAGGAACCCCATGTGAGGCTCAATCCCCAGACCTGGAGATCATGACCTGAGCTGAAGGCAGACGCCCAACCATCTGAGCCACCCAGGCGCCCTGAAAATATACTTGTTTGAAAGGTGTGGCAGACCTCTGCCCTGAGCTCCTGGTCATAGTTTTTTTCTTGGTTTAAAAAAAAATTAATTGTAGTTAATACACAGCGTAAGATTTCCTCTTTCAGCCCCTTTGAAGTATACAGTAGCGGTAAGTCCATTCGCGTGGTTGGGAAACCGATCTCTAGAACTATGTCCTCTTGACAACTGAAACTCTAAATGCATTTGAAAAAACAACTTTCTATGTCTCCCTTTCTCCCATCCCTTGAAACTACCGTTCTACCACTCTGTCTTTCTGAATTTGACTGCCCAGGTCCCTCCAATGAGCAGAATCATACAGAGTTTGTCCTTTCGTGTCTGGCGTATTTCACTGAACATCATGTCTTCGTGGTCTGTCCAAGCTGTAGCGCAGGTTGGAATGCTCTTCCTTTTAGAGCTGAGTAATACTCCTTCGCCCGGACGTACCCCCTCTTGTTCATTCCTTCGTCTGTTGATGGGTGCCTGGATTCATCCACCGCTTGGCTATGGTCAGTGGTGCTGCGAGGAATGTGAGTGGACAAGATGCCTGATTGAGTTTCTGCTTTGTCATTCTTTCGTCTCCATACCCAGAAGTGGAATCACTGGGTTGGACGGTAATTCTATTTTTAATCTTCTAATGACCGCCATACTATTTCCGTCCGTAGACTCTTAGACCCGGGAGAAAGCTCAGAAACCCACACACAGCTGCTTGGGGACAGGGAGATGGGAGCCCAGCAACTGAGCCTTCTTCCTGCTTGTCCTATGAGTCGGTGGCCCAGTCAAGGTCCAAACACAGGGATCTCGTTGAGTGCTTCTGGTACCTTCAAATGCAGCTGTGGGAACTCCTCACGGAGGCATGGTAATTCTGTGCATGGGGACACAAGGGCCCAGAGAGTTGGGGGCTCCTGATGCCACACGGTCAGCTGGGCCGATGGGTAGGCAGCCTCCCGGCCCCGTGCATTCTAGCTCCTCAGGGCTCTGGGAAGCTTCCCCATTCTGAGCTTCAGGTCTCGAGGCAGAGTCCTTTCCTCTGGTCTCCAAAGCCCCAGCAGGATGGGGCTGTATGGTGTAGAAAGAAGACGACATGGAGACCCTAGACCTAGCTGTGTGATCCCAGGTGAGTTATTCTCTTTTTTGTGGGCCTCAGTTTACCCTCCTGTAACAGTTGAGAAGGGGCAGAGGAGCTCCCGGAACCCCTGGAGCTTTGCTCCTCTCCATCCTCTCCATCCCCCTCTGTTCCTGGGGTGTGTTCACTTGTTCCCTCTGGTGGAGGCAGGACCCCAACTCCCAGGTTCTCTGCTTTGGGGGGGGCGGTGCAGATGACGGCCCTGAGGACGAGGAGCAGGCCAAAGACTTCCAGGCTGCCCAGACGGGAGCACTCCACACGTTGCCTCTGTGTCCTCGCCATGACTGGAGAGGCACGGGGCACCCGACCCCTGGTGAGCCCTTGCTATTTGCCCCCAGGAGTCAATGTTGCTGAGGCCCAGAGGGGACAGCAGCCCCAGAGGCCTTCATCCTCCAGCTCTGGGGAAGGCCCTGTGTCCATAGGGTCAGCCTGTCACCTTGAGCTCATTAGGGATGCATAAGGTTCAATATGAGAGTGAGACTGAGAGACGGCTGGATCTGTAATAGCCGTCCCCTCCCGCCCCAGCTGGCCGGCACTGTGGAAACACTAGGTGGTGGCCAGTATCACTTATTTATTACCGAGCACTTAGGCAGCTGTTCTGGGCTTCTGCCCAGAGTGCCCTCCTGCCTTTTCCCATCCAGCCAGCCTGTCTCCTTGCCCAGGCTGCCTCCTCTCTGCACCAGCCAGTTCTGTCCTGACCTGCCCCTGCCACCTGAGGGTCCAGCACAAAGGGGAGCCCATCACAGCCACCCGGAGGCGTGGGGGGTTAGCAGGGCCATTGTGACCCCAACATTCCAGCTCAGGACCCTGCCTCTCAGGCACTGTAAGAGACTCACTCAAGGCCGCACAGGCATTAAGTGGCAGAGCCAGGCCTGGACCTCAGACAAGTTCATGGAGTGACCTTAGTCCCTGGGCAGCCTCCTGACCTGCTTGGAGCTGTGCTGGGGAGGAGAAGGGGGAGTTTGGTTCTAGCAAGATCATTCAGTAAATGGGTAGTTCTGCTTTGGAAGCCAGGCTTGCTCATGGGTGATGGAGACCACAGGACTAGTCTGGGATTCCAGGACAGACTCGATCCCTGATGGCTGTGTGGCCCTGGACCAAGCACTCAGCTTCTCTGAGCGGTGGCTGCTCCATCCTTACCCTGGGAGTCAAAGCCACGGGAATCATCCTGCCTGGTGTGGCCGTGAGCCCTGTGTCATGAAGTGGGGGCTGTTCTGAGGAGCTCTTACCGTTGCTGGTCACAGTTTCGCCCATATCAGTAAAGCATGGCACTCTCAGGAGAAGAGAGACCCTGGGGAGCTGGAACCTTCTGAAGGCTGACTCCCCACCCCTCCCCAGAAAAGCTTAGCCTCTACCACCTCCAACATGAGCTGTAGAGGACAATCAGCCCGTCCCCTCCCCTGTCTTATTATCATTGAGGTCAGAGCCAGAGGAGCCTGAGAGACCTACTTGTCTAGCTGCTGTGGCCCAGAGAGGGATGAGGGTGGAGGAAAATCACACAGCAATCAGTGGAGCACTGGGGGCTCTCTGGGCTCCAGGCCCCTGGCGGGTGCTACTGGCACTGGGGCCCAGTAGAGGATTTGTACACATCTTTTTATTTTTTATTTTTAAGATTTTATTTATTTATTTGAGAGAGGGAGAGAGATCAAGAGTGAGAGAGGGCACAAGTAGGAGGAGGGGCAGAGGGAGAAGCAGACTCCCCACTGAGCAGAGAGCCTCCACTTGGGACTTGATCCCAGGACCTGGAGATCATGACCTGAGCTGAAGGCAGACGCTTGACCGATAGAACCACCCAAGATCCGCGGACCCTGACCCCGGACATCTTGACCTTCTCCCTGAGTGAACATTTATAGCAGGTGTCCCAAGCAGAGTGCTGGCACACCCTGTGACGTAGGCTGGGAAGACAGCAGGGAGGGATGGAAGAGGCTCCCGAAGGCCCAGAGAGCTGGCTTTGTTGACATGAGGGACGGAAGAGGTCCTGCCATTCACTGTGTGCCCAGTAAGCCCCTGGGCTCAGGGCCAGGCCAGGAGTCAGGGATTCGGATCATGGTAAAGTGATTATCCTGGCCATCTCCTGGTTCCCATTTTCCAGCTGAGAAAACTGAGGCTAGGCAAGGTTGAATGGTTTTCCATTTTTCCATTTCCATTTTTCTGCTCTCCCGGCCTCCAAAGGCCCCAGCCTTCTCCCAGGACCACGTTACCTTCCCTGAGCACTTGCAGGCAAGCCCAGGCCCGGGACTCAGGCTCTGCCTGGTTCTGGCCCCTGGCACTCTCCTGGGTGGGGTTGTGCTGTACCTGCTCTCAGTGACCCCTGGCCCTCTGGGCACCCCCCCCCCCCCGGGGGCTGCCCCTGGTGAGTGGTGATGTCAGACTTAGCACATTGTCATGCCACGGCCACCCCCAGGCCGCATCAGCAGCTGTCTGGCTGAATAATTCATCGAGCCTTGTTTACTCTTCCTGGCTGTTAGTGGTTCTCAAAACCCCACCACAACCTCCTCCCAGGTCCAGCTGCCCTGGCCTCCACCACCCCCCTCTCCAATTTGGCCACCGGAAAGCTGCTCCAGGCCTGGGCCGTGTGCATTGGCCATGAATTATTCAGGCCTCATTTGGCTGGAGCCGGGGCGGATATTGGGGCTGGAGAAGAGTCTGGGCCACGCAGTTCGTCCCATCTGGGGCTGCGGGGAAGGCGCATGGGGGAGAGAGAGAGACCTCCATTCCCATCGCCATCCGAGCTGTGGGCTCTAGAGTCCTCTGCCAGCTGTGAGCCCCAGGGAGGCGTGTGCCTCAGTGAGTGGTCCCCAAGCTTGAAGTGCAGAGATGGGCACACAGCACACCATCCGTCTCCTGGGCTGCAGGGGGGTGGGGGGCTTGGGGATTGCCCGGCCTACAGCCATCATCGAGGGGATGACACATTCCGTCAGAGGGGCCGAGAATACAGCTCAGGAGCCCAACAGCCCCCGTGTAAATCCAGCTCCATTTACCTCGTGGCTGAGTAACCTTGGGCAAATTTCCTAACCTCCCTGTGCTTAGTGTTTTCATCTGTCAAATGGGGATAAGAGTGCCTGCCACGCACAGACTGTCGTGCAGAGTGGACGAGACTGAACCTCTCACATACTGGGACGTGTCGCATGTTCGACCCCACACCATCCCCAGAGCTTTCTGTAAGAAGATACTGGTTTGTATTTTTCTCAGCAAGAGAAAATTGTGCTTTTCTCCCAGAACTAGTCCTGAGGTGGCTCCTCGTAGATGCTTGGTAAATGCTTCCTGAATGAATGAATAAATGAATGAGTGAGAAATCACTCTCCAGAGAGGCAATGGGCTGATTTATGGAGCAGTGAGGAAGTTTCTATTACCAGGAGGTTTCCACGGGGCCACAGTTCGCCGGGCATTTCACAGCGACGATGGATGCCCTGGTTAGAAAGGGGCTTCTTCAAGCCCCTCCCCTCTCATCAAGCTGCAGTGGCTTTTGGATTTAATGAATCCATGTGGGCCGTCCGAGTTGATGGTTGTAGGGGTAGGTGATGATGGCAATAAAAGGGATAAATCCTATGATGCGAGGTGGGGTGAGGCAGACAGAAGGAACAGCTGACCCCACTGGTCCAGCCTATCACAGGCAAGGAATTATGGCTTCCCAGGATTTCTGCTGCCTGGTCCTCAGGAAGCCCTTAGTAGAAGTCTACCAAATGGGTGAGCGTCCCCAGTCCTTAGACAATCCGGCAGACTTAGGACTTAGCCCTTCTCAACCCAGCATACAAATGCCTCATTCTGCCCCTACTCAGCTTCTGCCATCCTTCTACTGCGTTCTTTGCCTTGGTTTCCCCAGCTGTAAATCTGGGTCTCCTGAGTTGCTCATCTAAAACTGGCTAATCCTGCCTACCCCCCCCCCCCCAACTCTGCTCTGGTGAGGGGGACCCCTGGTCATCATGCTTCTGGCAGCCCCAGACATGAAGGGGACCACCCCCACGATGGGGAGCACTGATCAACTATTTGGGTATTTCTGTTGCTTTCAAAAAAGACAGCTTCCAGGATCCAAGACCAGGTGGTGCTGGTCTTTTTTTGGAGGTGCTAATTAATAATTTAACTTCACATAATGATAATTTTATCTTGTTGCAGTTTGTGGATTTATGATTCTCTCATCCATCCGGTGTCTGGTGCTCAGCATGGAGCATCTCTCCCGCTGCCTACGGGAGTGTGCTTCTGGGAGAATCTCCCCACAGGGAGAGGGACCTCGAGAAGCACCTGTGTGGAAGGTCTCCCAAGCCCATTTCCTCGGCCCTGCTCCTGGAGTCTGTGGGGTTGGACAGCTTTCTGTAATCTCTCAAGGGCTATTTTGCCTGGGAACTGAGGATGGGGCCAGTGACCTTTCAGCTCCTCTCATCTTGGTTTCTGTGGAAATGGGGACCAAGAGGAAGCCCAGAGTCAGTCTGTCACAGTGGGAAGGGCCCTGCGAGGATGTCACAGCTGGCACCACCCTGCTCCTCTCAGTTAGGGGAACAGGGGCTAGAGATGGGAGGAACCGGCTTGGGGTGATGGGGTAGCCAGTCACGGAGGCGTCCTGGAACCCCAGTCTCCCACGGCCAGCTAAATCCCAGGGCTGACCCATCCTTCCAGCCCCTCCCCCAAATACAGAGACTGGAGCTTGGTGGGGGTGGCCCAGGAGCATCGGTCATGGAAGCAAGCGGGGAGCCCTCAGGCCCCCTCCTCCCATGAGGATTTGGGACCAGAGCACCTTGACTGCTTTTCTTACTGGCGGGGACAGGTGGGGATAAATCCCCCAAAGAGGGGTTTGCAGGCCCTCCTGAACATAAGCAAACATAAGAGGGGTTTGGGAATCCCTCCTGAACATAAGCAAAACCCTTTCTTGGCCTTGGGTTTGCCTCCCGTTCTCCCCATCAGGTAGCAGCTTTTATTGTCCAGAAGTGGGCGTGGCCTACATTCATCTCACCTGTAAGAGGCCTCAGAGCTAGCACCAGGGCTAGGGAGCAATGAGGAGGGAGCAGGAGGCAGGGGCCAAATTCTGGAGGGCCACTGCTGATGTCACCTGCAGCCTCTGAAGGGTTTGAAGCTGGGAATGGCCTGACAGCACAGGTGAGACCCTTGGCCTCTAGGGGTGTCTGTTTATTCTCTTGTGATATTCAGGAGAGTGCTCTGGGAGGATGGCAAAGGCAGTGTCTGTGCCCAGACTGTGCACAGGACTCCGCTGGGTCTCCTCTGACATGGGATAGGGCTATGGAGTACGGTGCCACCATTGGGCTCCTCCCCTCCGTTCACCTGGGGTCTCAGTTTCCCTTCCACTCAAAGCTGGGCTGGGCACCAGGCCGCAGGTTGGTCTCAGCCTAGGCTAATGAGATGCTAATGCTCAAGACCAGATTGGCTGTGGCATCAAAGTGTGTGGGGACTCTCCTGACAGCTTGAGAAGCCCCCCAGCTACTCTGGGCAGCTTGAGCTCTAGGCCGGGATGTTTTCCCAGCAACTGTACCTGTCACTTCTCATTAGAGCTGGTGCCCACCGTACCTGCCAGGGGGCCGTGGGGCATTAACTGGCTGCGTTCTTCCCCAAAGCCCCAGGGAGGCTGGTGCCAGGGCTGGTGGGGTTCTGGGGGCCTCCGGAAGCTTCCTCGGAACGAGGATCCGGTCTTGCCCATTCCAGATCCCCTTGGCTGTGGCTCAAGTGTGAGATCTCCCGAGGACCTCATGTGCTCAGAACAACATGGTGACCTTTCTTTGTTTTGACTTCTCCATCCAGGGCCTGCCACAGTTTGCATTCAGACAAATCTCAGCTGTGACACAAGCATTCTCCCCTGGATGCTTAGAATTCAAGAACCTTAGAAGGTCAGAACTGAGCAGTCCTTAATGATTAGCAAATGCAGCGGATTTTATTTTTAGCATTTGTTTTTGGTTTGCCTTAAAAATTGTCCAAATAATATATCTGCAAATCAAAAATAATTTTTTTTGATACCAAGAGGCTTATAATAAGAAAGCACAGACTTTTCCCTACCCTTCCTCCTTCTACTCTTGCTTTTCACAGGGATGACATATTTTTAGCTCCTTCCGCGTCCTGTTTGCTGTGTGCTTCGTATTTCGAAGTAATATGAGTACGATGCTGTTTCTGGCTTTATCCGTTTTAGCTACCATCTATCGACTTCCTGCTATGGTAGGCAAGGATTTCTCGCTGAGGCCCACCTCACTTCTGTCCATTCTTCCTTATACAGAGAGACCGTACGTTTTCGTCAAATCTAGAATGCGGCAATGATGCTGAGAGGCAAGCAATGGGTCATGACTTTCTTTCTCACACTTCTTATCTGTTGTGTCAGAGAAAGTCAGTGTTCTTCAGGTTTGTCTGGTCCGTACATTTCTCCACTTCTGTTCCAATTAGGTAAGTGCTGTGTGGCTAGAGTTCTCCCTTTGGGCTAGGGTCCTGAAAAGGTTGTCTGCCTCTCCCATCTTTCTCTTCCCTCACGAGGAGGAGACCTTGCTTGCAGGCTGTGGGTTCCATGGGCTCCTTCAAAGGGAGGACTGGCTGGCCCGTGTGGGAACATGATGTAATCGAGGAATAAGCTCTTATTGTCTATCGCTGACATCTGGTATTAACCACTCGGGGAACATGTATCCAGAGGTAACAAGCGCTTCACATTTTCAACTGCATTGTTTTTTGAAGATGTTATTTATTTATTTAACACAGAGAGAGAGACAGAAGCACAAACAGGGGCAGAGAAAGAGAGAGAAGCAGACTCTCCGCTGAGCAGAGAGCCTGATGCGGGGCTCGATCCCAGGACCCTGAGATCATGACCTGAGCCAAAGGCAGAGGCTTAACTGATTGAGCCACCCAGGTGTCCCTTAATTGCATTGTTTTTAAAACTTTTTCCAAATGGAGTCTCAGATCTGCCATATCGCTATTAACAATATTTTGTTCACAAGCTCTAGAAATCCCTCCTGTTTCCCTGGATTCTTCCCCCCTGGACCCCTAAATGTCTTGCCTCCATATGACTATGACTCTGGAGGCCTGCTGCAAAGTTTTCATCCTGGATGCTTCCTCTGCCAGCTTCCTGTACCGAATCTCTTGGTTTCCTGGATTCTATTTTTTTAGGTCTCCGTCCTACTTTGGCTGGAGCATATCATCTGTAGCTTACTGAGTACAAAGGTGTGCCAAGTGAATTTTTGAAATCCTTCCATATCTTAAAAAAAAAAAATACTTATAATCAACTTATGCCTTAACTGTGAATTCTTTATTGAAAACAATTTTTCCCAAGAATTTAAAAGAATTCAATGTTTAAAAGAATTTAAAAGAATTTACTATTACCTAGTCGGTAGTCTTGAGAAGCCTTATAGCCATCCTGACTCATGTTCCTTTCTATGAAACCTGCTTTTTCCGTGCTGAAACTCTTAGGATCATCTTTTCATCCATAGATTCTGGCATTTTACAGCAGAATGCCTTGGGGGTGGATCTATGGATTGTTCCTTGTACCTGGTCGGTCCTTTGATCTGGAGGTTCTTATCTTTTAGTGCTGGGAAATATACTTGAATTATGTCTTGATAATTCCTCTCCTTCCATTTTCTCTGTTAGCTGAGTCCCAGCTCCTGGGTTGATATATCTGAATGAGTTAAGCATGGGGGCAACAATGTTACTTCAAGAAGCCTTAAAATAGAAGGACTTAACTCTCATGGTGAAGAGTCACTGATTCAGGCTGAACTCGGTTGCGTGATAGTGCTGACTGGCTCCCCATACACCTGGGGGGAGGTCAATGGGGGCTGACCTAGGGCGGGTTGGCTGGTGGAGTGTGGCTCGCTCTAGATGTGTTTCACTCTCATTGTGGGGCCAGTGGGCTAGTCCAGGCATGTTCTTCTTGGTCTGGTAACTGCAAAGAAGCAAGATTTACAATTCTTTACGGGTCATACACCTGCCTTTGTTCTGTTTGATCTCTCTCTTAGTGGTAAGAGCTCACAGCATGGTGTTTTAGAACATAGACTTGGGGGTGACCGCCTAGGTGTATAGTTCAATTCCATGGCTTACTAGCTAGATGACTGTTCTTGGGTTTGGCTTCTTTCTTCCTCAGAGTCCTCATCTGTAAATGGGAACAGAAATAGCCTACCTCAGGAATTACTGGGAGCATTAGAAAAGTCTCCCCAGTTCCCCATTGTCCACTGTGGGGTGTTTTCTCAAATTAATGTGTGGTACTGAGAAGCTGAGTGGCAGTTTAATGTGGAAGTTTGTGGAAAGGCGGACTTCAGTGTGAAGTCCTGGGTGAGGCTTCTGCTCTTATAACTGGACATCATATTGGTATTTGAAACTTTTTTTTTTGTATTCACAGCAATTTTTTTTCCCCAATAAAGCAGGCAGCAGTGAGGAGTCCTGTGACTTATGGAGCCTGGGGTTCTCAGTGATTTCTGTTTAGATTTCCGTGCAATCTGCCTTTCCATGGCAGCCCAAATGGAAAACAGAGGGAAACAGAAGTGCCCCGTTGTGCAGTGGGGTGGGGCCTGGGACCACCACTTGCTCCCTCCACACCCGTATCCCTTGGGGATATTGGATCTCTAGAACTCGGTTTGAAAACCCTGAGACACAACCATCCCTGCCCTCATTTGACAGATGACTGAGCCCAGGCTAGGGGAGCAAGATGAACTCAGCCTTTGACCCCTAGTTTAAAACTCTTCCTTCCACGCTTTGTTACTTTTGAATAAAAGGTATGCGGCTGATTTCCATTTCACTGTTCCAAAAAAGTTAAGGATATAATTTCAACTTCCTTCCCACAAACTCCTGCAGGGTCTAGCATCGCTGACCTTATCTTGACATTCTGTTCTCCTCCCTGCCACCTCTGGGGATAATGACAAGGGTCTGAGAATCACTACCTGCTGGGGATAAGAGCTCTGCCTTTTATTTGTCCTCTAATGTTCTCTTCCCATAACGCGGCCTCCGCCAGCCTCTGTGATCTGAGCTCCCGTTAGTCCCCTTCGGTGTGGACATCCCAGACAGCAGTGCCTCTGTACCCTCAGCCCACCCTCTTGCGCATATGAGGAGCTTCCCAGGTCACGGATTCTAATGGCCAGACACAGTTGAAAACACCCCATCTTTCTGTTTCTCGGTCTCAGGCAAAATTCTATCGCCTTTAAAATTTTAACACGAATGCCGCCTTTTTGAAGAGGTCTTGCCCCAGAGTAATTCCTGATCTCTTGAGTTTCATTTATTCTTCTGTAAAATGGGTACACGAGGCATGCCTCCTGGGGCTTGGGGGAAAATCAAATATAGTCATGTAGGACTTGGCACAGTGCTGGTCACACACACACACACACACACACACACACACACACACACACACACACAGGATGGCTCAGTAAAGGTTAACTCTTTTTTTTTTTTTAAAGATTTTATTTATTTATTTGAGAGAGAGACAGTGAGAGAGAGCATGAGCGAGGAGAAAGTCAGAGGGAGAAGCAGACTCCCCATGGAGCTGGGAGCCCGATGCGGGACTCGATCCCGGATGACCTGAGCCGAAGGCAGTTGTCCAACCAACTGAGCCACCCAGGCGTCCCAGTAAAGGTTAACTCTTATTATTGTGTGTGTATCTTGCAAAAATATCCCCTTCTGCCTTTTTTTTTTTTTATTTTTTATAAACATATATTTTTATCCCCAGGGGTACAGGTCTGCGAATCGCCAGGTTTACACACTTCACAGCACTCACCATAGCACATACCCTCCCCAATATCCATAACCCCACCCCCCCTCTCCCAACCCCCCTCCCCCCATCAACCCTCAGTTTGTTTTGTGAGATTAAGAGTCACTTATGGTTTGTCTCCCTCCCAATCCCATCTTGTTCCATTTACTCTTCTCCTACCCCCTCAACACCCCATGTTGCATCTCCTCTCCCTCATATCAGGGAGATCATATGATAGTTGTCTTTCTCCGATTGACTTATTTCGCTAAGCATGATACCCTCTAGTTCCATCCACGTCGTCGCAAATGGCAAGATTTCATTTCTTTTGATGGCTGCATAGTATTCCATTGTGTATATATACCACATCTTCTTTATCCATTCGTCTGTTGATGGACATCTAGGTTCTCTC
Organism: Lutra lutra; assembly: GCF_902655055.1. Taxonomy (NCBI): domain Eukaryota; kingdom Metazoa; phylum Chordata; class Mammalia; order Carnivora; family Mustelidae; genus Lutra; species Lutra lutra. The sequence continues at coordinate 38,660,546 of NC_062293.1, forward strand.
CATAGTTTGGCTATTGTAGACATTGCTGCTATAAACATTCGGGTGCACGTGCCCCTTCGGATCACTACGTTTGTATCTTTAGGGTAAATACCCAGCAGTGCAATTGCTGGGTCATAGGGTAGTTCTATTTTCAACATTTTGAGGAACCTCCATGCTGTTTTCCAGAGTGGTTGCACCAGCTTGCATTCCCACCAACAGTGTAGGAGGGTTCCCCTTTCTCCGCATCCTCGCCAGCATCTGTCATTTCCTGACTTGTTCATTTTAGCCATTCTGACTGGTGTGAGGTGATATCTCATGGTGGTTTTGATTTGTATTTCCCTGATGCCGAGTGATATGGAGCACTTTCTCATGTGTCTGTTGGCCATCTGGATGTCTTCTTTGCAGAAATGTCTGTTCATGTCCTCTGCCCATTTCTTGATCGGATTATTTGTTCTTTGGGTGTTGAGTTTGCTAAGTTCTTTATAGATTTTGGACACTAGCCCTTTATCTGATATGTCATTTACAAATATCTTCTCCCATTCTGTCAGTTGTCTTTTGGTTTTGTTCACTGTTTCCTTTGCTGTGCAAAAGCTTTTGATCTTGATAAAATCCCAAAAGTTCATTTTTGCCCTTGCTTCCCTTGCCTTTGGTGACGTTCCTAGGAAGATGTTGCTGCGGCTGAGGTCGAAGAGGTTGCTGCCTGTGTTCTCCTCGAGGATTTTGATGGATTCCTTTCTCACATTGAGATCCTTCATCCATTTTGAGTCTCTTTTCCTGTGTGGTGTAAGGAAATGATCCAATTTCATTTTTCTGCATGTGGCTGTCCAATTTTCCCAACACCATTTATTGAAGAGGCTGTCTTTTTTCCATTGGACATTCTTTCCTGCTTTGTCGAAGATGAGTTGACCATAGAGTCGAGGGTCTATTTCTGGGCTCTCTATTCTGTTCCATTGATCTATGTGTCTGTTTTTGTGCCAGTACCATGCTGTCTTGATGATGACAGCTTTGTAATAGAGCTTGAAGTCCAGAATTGTGATGCCACCAACTTTGGCTTTCTTTTTCAATATTGCTTTGGCTATTCGAGGTCTTTTCTGGTTCCATATAAATTTTAGGATTATTTGTTCCATTTCTTTGAAAAAAATGGATGGTACTTTGATAGGAATTGCATTAAATGTGTAGATTGCTTTAGGTAGCATAGACATTTTCACAATATTTATTCTTCCAATCCAGGAGCATGGAACATTTTTCCATTTCTTTGTGTCTTCCTCAATTTCTTTCATGAGTACTTTATAGTTTTCTGTGTATAGATTCTTAGTCTCTTTGGTTAGGTTTATTCCTAGGTATCTTATAGTTTTGGGTGCAATTGTAAATGGGATAGACTCCTTAATTTCTCTTTCTTCTGTCTTGTTGTTGGTGTAGAGAAATGCAACTGATTTCTGTGCATTGATTTTATATCCTGACACTTTACTGAATTCCTGTACAAGTTCTAGCAGTTTTGGAGTGGAGTCTTTTGGGTTTTCCACATAGAGTATCATATCATCTGCGAAGAGTGATAGTTTGACTTCTTCTTTGCCGATTTGGATGCCTTTAATTTCCTTTTGTTGTCTGATTGCTGAGGCTAGGACTTCTAGTACTATGTTGAATAGCAGTGGTGATAACGGACATCCCTGCCGTGTTCCTGACCTTAGCGGAAAAGCTTTCAGTTTTTCTCCATTGAGAATGATATTTGCGGTGGGTTTTTCATAGATGGCTTTGATAATATTGAGGTATGTGCCGTCTATCCCTACACTTTGAAGAGTTTTGATCAGGAAGGGATGCTGTACTTTGTCAAATGCTTTCTCAGCATCTATGGAGAGTATCATATGATTCTTGTTCTTTCTTTTATTAATGTGTTGTATCACATTGATTGATTTGCGGATGTTGAACCAACCTTGCAGCCCTGGAATAAATCCCACTTGGTCGTGGTGAATAATCCTTTTAATGTACTGTTGAATCCTATTGGCTAGTATTTTGGCGAGAATTTTTGCATCTGTGTTCATCAAGGATATTGGTCTGTAGTTCTCTTTTTTGATGGGATCCTTGTCTGGTTTTGGGATCAAGGTGATGCTGGCCTCATAAAATGAGTTTGGAAGTTTTCCTTCTATTTCTATTTTTTGGAACAGTTTCAGGAGAATAGGAATTAATTCTTCTTTCTTTCTTTATTTATTTATTTTTATTTTTTATTTTTTTGAATTAATTCTTCTTTAAATGTTTGGTAGAATTCCCCCGGGAAGCCGTCTGGCCCTGGGCTTTTGTTTGTTTGGAGATTTTTGATGACTGTTTCAATCTCCTTACTGGTTATGGGTCTGTTCAGGCTTTCTATTTCTTCCTGGTTCAGTTGTGGTAGTTTATATGTCTCTAGGAATGCATCCATTTCTTCCAGATTGTCAAATTTGTTGGCGTAGAGTTGCTCATAGTATGTTCTTATAATTGTCTGTATTTCTTTGGTGTTCGTTGTGATCTCTCCTCTTTCATTCGTGATTTTATTTATTTGGGTCCTTTCTCTTTTCTTTTTGATAAGTCTGGCCAGGGGTTTATCAATCTTATTAATTCTTTCAAAGAACCAGCTCCTAGTTTCGTTGATTTGTTCTATTGTTTTTTGGTTTCTATTTCATTGATTTCTGCTCTGATCTTTATGATTTCTCTTCTCCTGCTGGGTTTAGGGTTTCTTTCTTGTTCTTTCTCCAGCTCCTTTAGGTGTAGGGTTAGGTTGTGTACCTGAGACCTTTCTTGTTTCTTGAGAAAGGCTTGTACCACTATGTATTTTCCTCTCAGGACTGCCTTTGTTGTGTCCCACAGATTCTGAACCATTGTGTTTTCATTATCATTTGTTTCCATAAATTTTTTCAATTCTTCTTTAATTTCCTGGTTGACCCATTCATTCTTTAGAAGGATGCTGTTTAGTCTCCATGTATTTGGGTTCTTTCCAAATTTCCTCTTGTTATTGAGTTCTAGCTTTAGAGCATTGTGGTCTGAAAATATGCAGGGAATGATCCCAATCTTTTGATACCGGTTGAGACTTGATTTAGGACCAAGAATGTGATCTATTCTGGAGAATGTTCCATGTGCACTAGAGAAGAAGGTGTATTCTGTTGCTTTGGGATGAAATGTTCTGAATATATCTGTGATGTCCATCTGGTCCAGTGTGTCATTTAAGGCCTTGATTTCCTTGTTGATCTTTTGCTTGGATGATCTGTCCATTTCAGTGAGGGGAGTGTTAAAATCCCCTACTATTATTGTATTCTTGTCGATGTGTTTCTTTGATTTTGTTATTAATTGGTTTATATAGTTGGCTGCTCCCACTTTAGGGGCATAGATATTTAAAATTGTTAGATCTTCTTGTTGGACAGTTCCTTTGAGTATGATATAGTGTCCTTCCTCATCTCTTATTATAGTCTTTGGCTTAAAATCTAATTGATCTGATATAAGGATTGCCACTCCTGCTTTCTTCTGATGTCCATTAGCATGGTAAATTCTTTCCCACCCCCTCACTTTAAACCTGGAGGTGTCTTCGGGTTTAAGATGAGTTTCTTGTAGGCAACATATAGATGGGTTTTGTTTTTTTATCCATTCTGATACCCTGTGTCTTTTGATTGGGGCATTTAGCCCATTAACATTCAGGGTAAGTATTGAGAGATATGAATTTAGTGCCATTGTATTGCCTGTAAGGTGACTGTTATTGTATATTGTCTCTGTTTCTTTCTGATCTACTACTTTTAGGATCTCTCTTTGCTTAGAGGACCCCTTTCAATATTTCCTGTAGAGCTGGTTTGGTATTTGCAAATTCTTTCAGTTTTTGTTTGTCCTGGAAGCTTTTAATCTCTCCTTCTATTTTCAACGATAGCCTAGCTGGATATAGTATTCTTGGCTGCATGTTTTTCCCATTTAGTACTCTGAATATATCATGCCAGCTCTTTCTGGCCTGCCAGGTCTCTGTGGATAAGTCTGCTGCCAATCTAATATTTTTACCATTGTATGTTACAGACTTCTTTTCCCGGGCTGCTTTCAGGATCTTTTCTTTGTCACTAAGACTTGTCAATTTTACTATTAGGTGACGGGGTGTGGACCTATTCTTATTGATTTTGAGGGGGGGTTCTCTGAACCTCTTGAATTTTGATGCTTGTTCCCTTTGCCATATTGGGGAAATTCTCTCTAATAATTCTCTCCAACATACCTTCTGCTCCCCTCTCTGTTTCCTCTTCTTCTGGAATCCCAATTATTCTAATGTTGTTTCGTCTTATGGTGTCACTTATCTCTCGAATTCTCCCCTCGTGGTCCAGTAGCTGTTTGTCCCTCTTTTGCTCAGCTTCTTTATTCTCTGTCATTTGGTCTTCTATATCGTTAATTCTTTCTTCTGCCTCATTTATCCTAGCCGTAAGAGCCTCCATTTTTGATTGCACCTCATTAATAGCTTTTTTGATTTCAACTTGGTTAGATTTTAGTTCTTTTATTTCTCCAGAAATGGCTTTTATATCTCCCGAGAGGGTTGCTTTAATATCTTCCATGCCTTTTTCAAGCCCGGCTAGAACCTTGAGAATCGTCATTCTGAACTCTATATCTGACATATTACCAATGTCTGTATTGATTAGGTCCCTAGCCTTTGGTACTGCTTCTTGTTCTTTTTTTTGTTGTGAATTTTTCTGCCTTGTCATTTTGTCCAGATAAGAGTATATGAAGGAGCAAGTAAAATACTAAAAGGGTGGCAACAACCCCAGGAAAATATGTTTTAGCCAAATCAGAAGAGATCCCAAATTGTGAGGGGGGAGAAAGGGGATAAAAAGGGGTTCAGAAAGAAAAAAAAAAAGAAACTATTAAGAAAAAGATAGCCGATAAAAAATATAAAAAGGAAAAAAAATATATATATATTAGTAAACTATTTAAAAAACGTTAAAAAAGAAAACGGTAAAAGTTAAAAAAATTTAGCAGAAGAAGAGAAAAAGAAAAAAAAATTAAAAAAGAAAAACAATTAAATTAACTGCAAGGCTAAAGAATCATGGGGAGAAAGCCATGAGTTCCATGCTTTGCTTTCTTCTCCTCTGGAATTCTGCCGCTCTCCTTGGTATTGAAACTGCACTCCTCGGTAGGTGAATTTGGTCCTGGCTGGGTTTCCCGTTGATCTTCTGGGGGAGGGGCCTGTTGTAGTGATTCTCAAGCGTCTTTGCCCCAGGCGGAGTTGCACTGCCCTTACCCGGGGCTGGGCTGAGTAATCCGCTCGGGTTTGCTGTGTTTGCTTTCGGGAGCTTTTGTTTCCTGAGCGCTTTCCGTAGAGTTCTGGAAGACGGGATGAAGATGGCGGCCTCCAGGTCTCCGGCCAGGAGGAGCCGAGAGCCCGGGGCCCCACTCCTCACTGCGCCCTCAGAGAACAGCGCCCAACGACTCCCGTCACTCTGGCCTCCGGCCGCGCTCCGAGCTGACCGAGCCTGCGACCGGTTCAAGGTAACCCCGAATTTAGAGCTCACTCCTCGTCTCTGTCTCTGTAGCCGGCTTCCCTGTTCTAATACCGGTAAGCTCTGCGACACTCAGACACCCCCGATCCTTCTGTGACCCTGTGGGACCTGAGGCCTCGCTGACCCCGCCTGGGCTTCACCCCAGTTAAGCCTCTGGAGCGAGGTCCCTCAGCGGAACAGACTTTTAAAAGTCCTGCTTTTGTGCTCTGTTGCTCCGCCGCTCGCCGGGAGCCAGCCCCTCCCCCCGCGGTCTATCTTCCAGTCGCTTTGGATTCACTTCTCCGCCAGTCCTACCTTTCAGATAGTGGTTGATTTTCTGTTTCTAGAATTGCTGTTCTTCTTCTTCTCTTCGATCTCCCGTTGGATTTGTAGGTGTTTGCAATCTTTAGATAAGCTATTTAGCTGATCTCCCGCTACCTGAGGTAGTCTCAGCTGCTACTTCTCCGCCATCTTGACTCCTCCCCCCCCTTCTGCCTTTTGATGTATATCTAACTTCTCTACCAGATGGGTGGGTCCCAAGCTCTGACTGTGCACTAGAATCACCTGGGGGTGGGGTGACTTTTAAAAAATTGTTGCCTGGGCCCCATTTCAGATCAATTAACTACGATTCTCTGGGGATGGGGCCCAGGCGCCAGTGTTTTAAAAGCCTCCCAGGCCAGGACTCTATCAGATAACCAGGACTGAGAATGCTGAGTTGGCCCGTGAGGCACTGGAGAGCCAAGACCAGGCACTGCCCATTTTTATATGTGTGATATTGTGATTCATACTAGGAAATATTGTTTGGTCTTTGTCCAATTTCAGACACAGAGATTTCCTAAAACCTTTGGAATTTCCTAAGTGATTAGAGCAAAAAGTGTCTTTTAAAAATTTACATTCAATTAGCCAACATATAGTACATCATTAGTTTCAGATGTAGTGTTCAATAATTCATCAGTTGTGGGTAACACCCAAGTGCACATTACATCACGTACCTTCCCTAATGCCCATCACCCAGATACCCCATCCTCTCCACCCACCTCCCCCTAAAAGGTGTCTTTTTATGTTAATGAGGTGACTTTTGGAAAGCCCCTAAGTCACTTAAGGAGAGGGGCTGGTTACCAGTGGAGCCAACCCTGTGATTAGAAAATTGGAACTTTGAGTCCCTCCCTAACTTCTGGAGAGAGGGGAGGGGAGGGGCAGGAGATTACCAATGAATGGCCAATTGGCCATTGCCAATGGCCAATGATTTAAACAACCATGCTCATGTATTGAAATTTCCATAAACACCAGTAAAGTGGATCTGAAAGCTTCCAGATAGGTGAACATGTAGTGATGAATGGAGCATGGTTCGCTCTGGGAGCATGGAATTTCTGCATCCTTTCTATAGACCTTGTCCTATGCATCTCGTCCATCTGGCTGTTCCAGAGTTGTATCCTTTCATAATAAACCAATAATCCAGCAAGCAAAATGTTTCTTTGAGGTCTGTGAGCAGCTCCAATGAATTCATCAAACCCAAGGAATGGGGACGTTGGAACCTCCAATCTATAGCTGGTCAGTCAAAGCACAGGTGACACCTGCGGGCCAGGGGGTGGGGAAGTGAAGGAGACAGTCTTGTAGGACTGTCTTAACCTGGGGGATCTGAGGCTCTTTCCAGTTAAAGTGTGTCAGAATTGGGTTGAGTTGTAGGATACCTAGCTGGTGTCAGAAGATTGCATGGTGGGGTGGGGGAAACCCCATACATTGGTATGGGTGTCGAGTCTTAATGTCATAAGAAGCACCTTGCATCCAGGATTCCTTGACTGTTGATTGGATGAATGAATGAGCACGTGTTAGAAACAGAGTAAAACCTGGAATGGGAGGGTCTTTGTGGATGAGGGTTTTGCCTTGAGGTTAATCAGGATCAGACCAGACCATCAGAGAGGGCCCTGGGATGTCTGCACATGCCTGAGGACTAGGGCTCTGCTCCCAGGTCTGGGAATCACCTCACCTCACCTATCATTAGACCTCATCCCAATCCCACAGGTAGGTGCAATTCTTTCTTATTCCTCCTATGACCCCACTGGACGGAGGAGGAAATGGAGGCCCAGAGACATTGTGACTTGCCACCCCATACCCCCGCCACCATCTCCCAGTCAGAAAGCAGCAGAGCCAGGCTGTGGACCTGTGTCTCCTGATGCCCAGTCCTGTGCTTGGAGTGTGGCTCAGAGCCACCCACACTGTCTGTTGGGAGTGGGTCATGCAGAGGGAGGAAGGGGAAGGGAGTGTCCTCTCTGAGGAGGTGGCTCCAGGGCCGTGGTTCCTCTTGGGGACATGTGGGAGGGGGCCTGGGAAAGCTTCGGCAGTAGTATAATCCCTGTGCGCATGCATGCATGTGTGCACATGTGTGCGTACGAGCGTGTGTGTGCATATGTGCCTGTGTGTACCATTGTGTGCCGCTCTATGTGTGGCTGTGCTTGCGTGATTCTGTGTGTGGTGTATGTGGCTGCGTGTGTGTGCCCGCTGTGGCTCTGTGCAACACGTGTGCTGCCATATGGGACATGTGTTTGTTGTTGCCATGTTGGGTGTGTGCTGTGACTTCAGAGCTCCATGGGCTCCTCAGAGCCAGCTCCTGGCCGTTGGGAGACCAGCTTCCCAGTTGGGATTTCAGGGACCCATGCTGCGGCTCCTCCCCAGGGAAGGGCATAAGGGGAAGTCCTCCCCGCAAGCCTGAGCTCCAGTGCCCCTGTGGGGACCCCTTTCTGTCCAGGACCCCTTTCCTTTCCTCTCCCTGGCCCCACTTCCAGGGAAAAAGTGGCTTCTTTCCAGAGAAGAAGAAGCAGGCAATGTGCAATGGTAGCTGCCTGTGGCTTTTCCTTCCTTGCCCCCACTCGCTGCCTTGCCCCTGCTGAGCCTCCTCATCTGCCAGGCTCGCTTCTGCAGGAAATTTCCCTGGGCACCTCTCCCGACTGTGTGTTAATTGCTTAGTCTTCAGCCTCCCCATCTACCTCAGAACTGGGGACGGGGTCACCTTGCCACATAAGGTGGGAGGGGCTGAACAGGGGAGCAGGCTGAGGGGTGCTGTGGCCACCACAGGGAGAACACTAGGTATGAGGGGTTCAATACCCAGATCTGGCCCTCTGTCCCTCTTCCTTCCTCCACTCCAGGATTTAAAAGTGCAGAGGATTTGTCTCAGGACTTGAAGATCCTTGAAGAGACAATCCCCTAGTTGCCCAGACACCTGTGGGGGATACACCATGCCTGTCTCAGGTTGGGGGAGGGGTCTTTTCCAGGGGACAAAGTGAAGTGGAGGGGTGGTGGCCCAAAGGGACACGTGCTTGGAGGTCAAGGAATGGTTGACATGGGCCAAGACCTCCTCCTCATTTTGCCTATCATTAGTGACATCATGACTCTCTATCCCCTCCCTTGAATGTGACTATCCTCTCTCCAAACTCACAAATTTGTCCCTTTCCACATAGCCTCCTGCTGCTCATGTCTTCAGGCCTTGTGTCTACAAGGAAAAAATGGCTTCTTCCTACGTTCTCGGCTGTTTTCTTATTGGGCCAGGGATGGACTGAGGTACAAGGTAGGAATACTTTCTTTTAAGGGCAGACAGTCTTAATTCCAGTTCTGACCCTGTGACCATCCTGCTGGGTGATCCTGGGCACATCATTGCTCCTCTCTGGGTTTTGGTTTCTTTACCAGTAAAAGAATCAAAGACTGCCAGCATCCCAGGCTCCAACACAGTGCCTCACTGTGGGGTCCTGGGGTTCTCCTGTGCAGGGACCCAGGCCTTGGGGCCATCCAACTTCACAGTAAAGGCACTTTTTCCCAAGAGGGATCAACAGAGACCCTGGTGGTGAAAAGGGCCAATGGTGGAGGAAGAGAGAGCTTCCTGACCTCGACCTCCATCTCCAAGGACAAGCCAGAAGGCAGTGATGGGAGCATTGCAGTGTCCGAGATCAGAAGTGGAGAGGTGCACAGACCAGGGCGGGGCCCACCAGACTGTGAGTCCTTGGGGGCTTGTCTGGTCCATCTCTGTTTCTCTAGCTCTTAACATCCTGTCTCCTGAGAGTTGATGCTCAGTGCATGTTTGTTGAAGAGATGAACAACTTCATGGAGAAAAGAGGATAAAGTTGGTTAGATAGTGACTAAAGAGAGAGGGGATCTTGGATTGCCAGGCTGAATGGAAAGAAGGAGAGGCTTTAGGGGGAAATGATGAATTAGGATGAGACTAGGTTATGCTGTGGTAACAAACGAGCCCCAGATCCCAGTGGCTTAAAGCAGTAAAGGTTTATTTCTCACTCATGCACACATCTCTATGGGCTTTTCTCATTATGGTGACTCATATAGACTTTTCTCAAACACCAAGGATGATGCGATAGCCACATAGTCCCTGTGTCAGAGAGAAGAGGAATTTGAGGTCTCAACCTAGCAATTAAGTAGCCTGAAAGTGACACTTGCACTCACACTCCATAGGACAGAACCAGTCACATGGTTACTTGTGTTCATACCTCATTGGTCAGAATTAGTCACGTGATACCTCCAACAATGGAGGACCTGGAGACACCATCCTATCATGTGCCTTGAAGTCAGAGAGCTGGAAACACTTGATGAATGGCAGGAATGAGAGCCATTGAAGAGTTAGCCATGGAGAGCCAGAAGGGTACAGTTGCCATTCCAGGTCTTCTGTGACCCATATTCCAGAGCTCCAAGCCTGTGGGCGATGTTCTTTTAAGATCAGAACATCATGGACTGGCTCTTGGAAGAGACTGGCTGCACATGAATTGAACTGAGCCCCAGCTGTTCTCCAGGCTATGCTGAATGCTGGGAATAGAAGACGGACAGGGCACCTTCCCTAAGGGAGCCAACAACTATCTCATATATGAAATAGGATAAGGATTTAAAATCCTAGATCCAAGGTGGAAAGTGACCAGCCAGGGAAAGAAGAGGCAGCCTGGTCTGTGGCTGCTCTGGGTGGCTGCTGTATTCACTCCTGTCCCCTCAAGGTCGGGGCTGCCCGAAGGAAGTCAGAGGTCTGTGCAATTGCATGTTTTCTGGTTCCTGCCTCTACCTTCATCCACAGCCCTCGAAGATTAGAAGCCTCTGTAACTGAAGCCATTCCTGGGGGAGAACCAAGGACTCACTCTAAAGTCTTTGAAGTGCATGAATATTGTCTCAGGAATGTGCTCTTACAAATGGGAATGTTTCATTTTGATTACATTTTTACAGACATTTTCCTGGTGACTTTGTGCTATCCTTGTACTGAGCTCCTAATCCAATCAGTAAAAAAGACCAAGATAAAGAAAAGAGACTGACAGAGGGAGGGAGAAGGGAGGGAGCAGGAGAAGATTGAGGATACTGGACCCCTTGATTTGGGCAAGATGGCTTTGCTTTGCAATCATTTGGAGGGTAATCAACCCCTCCCTCACCAAATCTGACTTTGTGTACTTTGGCTTGAACTGGAAAAATCAAAGTCATGGAGTATTAAAACTTGAGTTAGGACCAAATATATCAGCAGCAGAAGAAGGGAGATGAGGGGAGAAATTACACTTATGTACTTACTGTCTTCAGAATGAACCCAAAGTCCTTAGCTTGGGTTGAAAACCATCACCCAGTCTTTTCCTCTAGTTTCCCCTTCCCTTTAACACCCACCTGCACCCCACACTCCAGTTCTAGGTCTTTCTTACACTTACCCAAACACTACTCATGCCTCAGTGCCTTTGCCTTCACTGTGGTCCTCTGCCTGGGGTGCCCTCCCAGTCACCTACTTGGAAAATTCCTCCTCCTTCCTATGATCATGCCTCAAGCGTCTCCTACTCTCTCAGCACCTGTCTGGGCCTCTCCCTTATTCCCTGTGTGGTCTCTTTTTGGTCACTACTGTCTTTTGCATTAATTTACATCACAGTCTTTATTGTACCGAATGACAGTTTTCTGTGAAGGTCTCTTCTACTGGGCTGTAGAATCTTTGAGGGGAGTGATGGTGTCTTATTCCTTTTTCTGTACTGAGCATAAGGCCTAACACACAGCAGCATCTTGGTATACATTTAGATAATAAATTGAGTGAACGAATGTGTAAATGAATGGATGACCTGGAGAGCATCTGAAGGGGGACCTGAGTCTGGATGAGATAAGAGATTGGTTAAAGTCTGTCTAAATGCTACAATTCTCTATCTCCTGGCTTTCTCAAAGCCAGAAATCCTTCTATAATAGGGATCAGCAAACTAGCCTGTGGACTGAATCCTGCCAGATGCCTGTTTGTGTGAATAAGGTTTTATTGGAACACAACGATGCCCATTTGCAGACACATTCCTCGTGGCCACCTTTGCACTACAGCAACAGGGTTGAGTAGTTAGGATCGTATGATCCTCAAAGCCTGTAGTATTTTCTATCTGCCCACGCCTGGTCTAGCATTGGCTCTTAATCTTTTCTTTTTTGGATTAGAGACACCTTTGAGAATCCGATAAAGAGGTTTGAATACATGCTCAAGTACAGAACATTCTGTACTTACTTCCATGAGGACCAGTGCCCCCTTGAATCCCACCCATCCATCCTTCAGGAATCCATGGACCCAAGACTAGAATTCTGTTGCTAGTGAGGCTGGAGCTGAGATAGGGATGGAAAACATGGCACAAGGTGTCTGGCAAGGAGATAGGAGTAAAAGTCAATTCTCTCTAACATCAAAACTTCCAACAGTGAGAATGTGCGGCCCTACAGAATCCCTGACACAGGGCTGGCCGTCTTGCGTATGGTACCTTCAGTCCATGAAGCTCACTACGGCGTATCACACTGGGCTCTTGCAGGAGCACACACTCAGCACGAAAGCTCATCCTCACACTCGGCCGAGCTCTTGTAACCAGAACCCACTGGTCCTCCTGGATGTTGAGACCATAGTCCAATGGGCAGAAGCTCATTTTCTCAGCTGATGAAGAGCAGGCAGGAGCGATGAGAAGGCAGAGGAGAGTCTGCCTGCCTTGATCTTCCCAAGGAGAGGCATGGCGAGGAGGGGCAGGGAAGAGGAGCCAGGAGCATTACAAGTGATCAAATGCAGTCTTGCTCCCTTAAAAACAAGGGGTGGCGGGGAGACTGTGTGTGTCTGGGAGTTAATGAAGTCATGAGCAATTGGAGTTAGGACTCTGGGAAGCAAATTGGGGGCCAAACGAGCTCATTTTTTAGCAGAATTATTAAATTAGTAGTTGAAAGAAACACATTAGACATTATGAATCTTGCTTTTAGCAGAACCGTTGATAGAGGGCTGCACAGATGCTCGCTAAATTCATTCCACCCAGGATTGGAAGGGTTGGCATTGCTAGGCTCCCCGGTGGGAGGGTTGGGGCGCGGGTGGTATTTAATGAGCTTCTGGGCGAGGCACTGTCTTGGGGGCTTTAGGTCTATTATTACATTTAATCCCCAGAGCTCTCAGCAAAGAAGGGGTGACTTCCCTCATTCCAGAAGGGAGGAGGAGCTCGGGGGGGGGGGGTGCAGCGCCTCGCCTCAGCTCATGCAGAATCAGCAGCTGAGCACGTGGTTGAATTCTGGTCTACGTTTAGTCCAAACCCAGAGCTCTTGTCCCGGCGGTAAGAGAAACCTCCCTGCCTGGAGCCCTCAGGTGCCTTGGAAATGGAGCAAAGGACCATGGCAATCGGTCAGGTGGGAGGGGTGGGACAAGATCTGGAGCTGGCAGGGAGGGCCGAGAGCCTCAGGTGGTGCTGAGTCAGAGGTTGGGGGAAGGCTGGCCCTGGTAGCAAGGCTGATTTTATCTGCTGCCTTGAGAAAGGTATGGCGAGTGGAATAGGCACTCAGAGAAGGGCAAGGGCGTGGAATCCATGTTGTGGCCAGTGGTTGAGTGAACAGACAAGGCTGTGTTATTTGCTCATGATATTCAGAGGCCCGTCCCAGGGAATGCTGAAGAGTGCTGTGGCCTCTGAGGGTTGAGCTGGGTCAGCTATGGGTTCTAGGAGGCAAGGAGACCTTGGCAGGACTGAGCTCCCCAACCCTGGAGACATTCTAGGAGCTGGCAGAGCACGGGAGGAGGGTCTGAGTCTGGGTGAGATAAGAGATTGGTTAAAGTCTGCCTAAATGCTACAATTCTCTATCTCCTGAAGTCAAGCATGAGGCAGGATATTCCAAGAGCAAAGCTCCCCAGAGACTCCTGCAGGATTTGGGGAGTGGAGTAGGACAATCTGTTTTTGTCTCTGAGATCTGCTAGTGACCAATCAAGTGCCTGCACACAGAAGGGAAGGACTTAGTGGCCCTTAGGGGCTCCCTCTAGTCTGAGGACTGCTCCCAGGCTGTGGGGTGACTGACAGGCCTTCCCAAATCCTTCCAGCATGGGCGGGGGGCTTCACTTCCAGAGAGGCTTCTCAAACACAGGGAGCCAGACCCATCAAAAATAAGAGAGAAGAGGAAAGGCAAAGGAGGAGGGAATGAGAAGGGCTAATGGTCCAACTCACCTGCCTACAAACTGTTTTGGAGGGTCCTAGTGTGTACCAGAATCTCAGAGAGAAAGGTGATGAGCCGTGGGAAGCCTACAGGATGGTGGGCAAGGCAGGGCATGGCCCCCGTCTCTCTCATGCAAGCTGGACATGGCCAAGGGCCCCAGAAGAGCACAGACAAGGATGCCACCAGCATCCTCTTCTGTCTTGGAGTGGTAGATGTTAGTGAAGTAGTTATCTTTGTAACACAGAGGATTGACCCGGAGGAAGTTGGAGGCAAAACAGTGCAGGGACAGTGAGAAGTGAGAGAAGAGGGAATGGGGAGATGGTGGGGGGAGCAGGCAGGTAGATAGAAGGACTGGATTTCCCAGGGCTTTGAATGCCAGTCTGAGTTCCTAAGGCTGGAGGCAGCGAGGTGCCATTAAAACCTTCCATGAAGGAGGGTGTCAAGACCAGAATCTTGTGGCTCCAGTGCAGAGGTTGAGGCTGGAGGCCAGGAGGCCAGGAGGCCAGGGAGGGGGTCAGTGCAGAATCTGGGGATACGGGCAGCCTCAGGTTGGTTACTAAGAAGAGCTGCTGAAGAGAAATGTTCTCAGCACGTGCGCCTGTGTGAGCACCTCTCCAGTGAACATTTACCTCTGAGTGTACACATTTGGGAGCGAGCAGGCTTCTGTGTATCTGTTTGCCAGCATGGCTCAGGGTGTGTGAGTTTTGTCTTGCTGTGGGGGAGTATGCGTGCCTGCCCCAGGAATCATGACACTTCGATTGTGCCCATGAATGCGTGTGAGTGTGTGTGTGTGGCTCCCAATCACTTTAAATCCATCTTTTGCCACCACCCCTTCTAGTGACCTGGACACTTTACATAGGACAGCATGGATGGACTGTGTCCATCCACTTCAGGCTTCCCCACCCCACACTGTGCCGTTGTCATTTCCCATTCTTGCCGTTGAGCTCTTAGATGACATGGGAACTTTGACATGTGGGACTAGTGAAACTCCTTCCTGGTTCCTTAGCAGAGGATAGGAGGGTATTGTGGGTGAAGCGTCTGTTACAGGTTGCAGGACAGAAGAGGACCCTCATCACCATGCCAAGGCTGGACTTACACCATCCAGACAGCATCTCCCAAAGGCTCTGACCTGGGCCAAGGTCGCCTTGATCCTGCTGTTCCTGAGACCTGAACTAAGAGGCAGCCTGCAGAGGGTGTGAGAGGCCTCGCTCAGACCACAGAGTCCCAATTGTGGCCTTGCCCTTGATCTGTGAGATGACCTTGGGCTGGACCTCCTTGTAGCCTCAGTTTTTCCAGGCTGTCTCACCTGGAGCCCCATGAGAGGTCTGAGGTGAAGGTAACTGGATTGCTATCCACTATGCTGCATGTGGGACTTCTGTGGCTAGTCTTGGTTGGTTGAGTCCTTTATCCAGAGGTGTGCTGATGAATGGCTAACACCTGGCTGTCTCCCTGTAAGGATGAAGCCCCGATCTACAGTGTCTGCCAATTTCTCTGGTGTAAACACTCCTACTGTGACTGATTTCAGTTCACGAGCACAAAGCCACCGAATGCGGAGAGAGAGGTGTGCACAGCTGGCTCCCGCCAGCTGGAAGAGAATGGCTCCAGCTCATCCCTGCCTTTATCTTAAAAGACCAATGACAGCGCAGCCGAGGAGGACTCTAAATCAAGGTCAGGCAAAGGAGCACAAGAGTGCCAAGCCCTGGGACTGATGGACAGGTGAGGCTCTTGAGTGAAAAAGGAGCCAGGAAATGAGGTACTTGGAGGATGAGAAACAGTTTGGGAAGTATGACGTGCAAGTGGGGCCAGGTCAGGCAGTTCAGGACAGAAACTGCTTCTGCTGGGTGATGCATGGATGGCCCAACGCGGCCAGAATACATTATGGTCTTCTGCTGCTCCCCGCCGGGGAGGGGTGGAGGGTGTACGTGATGATGAGGGAGCTGGGCAGCTAGACAGGTGTTCCCTGAGCCCCAGGGATGACGTCTGAGCAGGCTGAGCCAGAGAAGGGCAAATCCAATTCTGTAATTGTTGGGGCATCAATTCTGGTGACGGTCCTGTGAGGGTGATGCCCTGGCTGACATCATCTGCTATTTCTGGGCCAATTCACAGCCTCCTCCATTGGGAACTTCCTTGAGGACATAAATCACCCGCGTCTTCACATGGCTGCCTCATCCTCCCAAGAAAATAGGGAATCCATGCACGTGGGCATCCTCTGGAGATGGCACGGGGAGTGGAGAGAATGGTGTGATCCTGAAGTCATGCAGATCCAGGTGCAAATCTAACCTCTGCCCCTTGTTAGCTGAAGGGCTTTGGTCAAGTCATTTCACTTCTCTGACATTCCATTTCTTCGAATGAGTGATGATGATACACACGAGGGGTAGATATGCCACTGAGGGAGAAGGGTCCGAGTCATTGCAGGTGCTCAGCCAACACCAAATCTCATCTCTTGTGGTTTCCTTCTCTTAGAGAATATACCCCCAGTGGCCAATCTGTGGAGGCTTCCGGAAGGTGATGTAGATTCCCTTTCTGGCCCTTTGTCTGGCTTTGTGGTGAGTGGCCCACAGGGGCACAGGGAAGGAGGCTGACTTTGGGAGGGCAGAGAGGGTGGTGGGAGGACAAGGACGGAGGCTGTCCACCTGGGTGGGGAATCTGGCGCTGCTGGGGTGTGAGGCGGGCATGTTCTCTCCCCACAGTGCTCAGACTCCTCCTTGGGAACTTCTCAGCCAAGCAGGCCTCAGAGGCCAGGAGAGCAGCCTGGGACCTCAGGGGCACAAGGCCCCTTTCCCCAGCAGAGACAACTACTCATCTTACCTGTCCAGGCATCTGCTTGACTCGGTCCCTGCTCCATGCCTGCTCTCTGTCTTTCCAGTCTAGCTGTGGGTGCATTGGTCCCCAGGAAAGATCATTAGACTTGTTCCCACCTGCTGCACTCATTCCTGCAGAAGGCCGCCTGACTTCCTGTCCGTCTGTCAGTCTGTCTACAATCTGCCTTCCCATCCCTCTGATTGCAGCTGACTCTCTTGCACCTGGGCTCCGTTTTATGATGTCTGGGTGACAGAAAGGTGATAAATGAGAGTGAGCGAGTGACAGACAGGAGCACACCTATGGGGGCTGGAACACGTGCACACACAGGGGAATGACAGTTGGATTGTCTTCTTGGAGACAGGGTCACTCGGGGTCTCCCCAACCCCAGAGGGGTGCCCAGAGCACCATCCATCTCACCTCAAAGCACCATCTGTCTGCCTCCCTGACCGCAGACAGGGGTGTCCCCTGAGGAGGCTCAGGTTGGGGGGGAGGGGAGAGGGGAGGGACGGTACCCATGGCAACCATTGGAGAAGGCACATTTCAGCTCAAGAAGAACTCCTGTAACAATGGAGCCGTCCAGCAAACAAAATGGGCTGTGAGTGAGGTAGTGATCTCCCTGTCATTGAAGTCATTCAATTAGGGGGCCGGCCACCCACCTGTCAGGGCTGCTGCGGTGAGGATTCCCAAGTAAGGGATAGGATAAGACTGGGTGGTGGAGAAGGGCCAACGTTTAAGATCAGGGCTGGTAGCACTGATCCCTGTAAAGCGCTCTCCGAGGTTCCTGGCAAACGGGACACGCTCCCAACCAATGCTGCTGTTGGAAGGAGCTTGGATGAAGTGACCTCGGCCCAATCCTGCAGCCTTCAAGCTGGAGAAAGATGAAAGACCAATTAGAGGCAACAGGTTATGAATAAACAGGAGCTGGGAACTTGGGGTAATAAAGAGCTTCCCAGAATAGGAATGTCTCCATCTCCCTCACGCTGATTTGCATGGCTCCCGCAGGCTTCCCTCCCCTCTCCTAACTCAATTTCAATTTCAATTTCAATGTCAATAACTTCCTTGGCACGACAAGCAGTTAGGGGTTGCCAAAGTGAATTGGAACATTGAGTTTCAGAGTCTCGGACCAGCTCGTCCAGCCAGTGTCGCCGTCCCCTCCTAGGCCTTCCAAACCTTTCCTGGGCACATGCCTCATCCTCTGCGCCCTTTCGAGAGACTTATTTGTACCCTCCCCAGCTGCCTATAAGGTTGTTGGGAAAAAGATGCATTCTGTTGTTTGATCAAGATGTTCGAACAGCAGTAGCCCGTGGGACGTCATGTGTTCACGCAATGTGCTGGGGACAGAAGGCTAAAGAGGGCTTAGCCCCTCTCTCCTGGGACCCCAGCCACGGGGTGGGGAAAGCAGATGAGAAGCAACAATTCCTGCAATGGGGCAAGGACTCTGATAGAGGGGAACAGGGGGCTCTGGGACACGGAGGACCGGCCTCTGAGCCAGGGTGGAGCAAAGGAAGGTAAGGGTCGGGGCGGCTTCTTGGAAGAGGCAGATGGCAGGCCACGAGTTCTTTCCCTCCTTCATGGGTCAGCGATGCCTGGGATGTCCCCATTATAACAGCCCCCTTTACGGAAGCCTATTGGCCCCACCCAGAGCTGGCCATGGGCAGATCTTCCAGAAAGGGAGGGTGTGGCCTGGAGGAGTGAGAAGGGGGTAGAAGGGACCTGGATAGATACTGCAGGAGGGACGTGGGGCCCAAAGAGGAGAAGGCTGTGGGGGTGCATGGTGGCCGGGGTCCCTAGCGTGTCGGTCTGTGAGCTGTAGCAGTTGGGGCATCAAGGAGCACCCATCTGGACTTGGTGGCATTATGGAGGGAGACGGCCCAGTACTGGGAGGCCGGGAGGCATGGGGACACCAGCCTGAACGCTGAGGCGTTCATATGGGAGTGGCCCTGGAATGGGACCATGAACAGGCAGTGGGATGGGCAGTGCTGATTTTGCCAGGGGCTGGATCTATTTGACCAGGAGGCCAAATGAGCAGGACCTTGACCCCTCTCTTCCTCTCGTCCTCTCCACAACTGGACTGTGGAGAGTTCTAATGAAACACAGCTCCCCACCACATCACCACCAAGAACAGGGGCTGCTCCGGCACTCTGCCTCTGCCGTAGAGAGGACGTGGGCGCTGCCTCTAGCTATCTTTCCATAGCCTTTGGCCAGCAGAGAAGAGCTCCCAGGGACAGACAGCCCTGGGCAAGATGGACTAATGCTCATAGGCCAAGGGGCCCTGCTTGCAAGTCTCTTGAGTTTCCCATGGGATCATGCTGGACCAGGAGAAGCAAACTCCTCGCCAGAAGTGCCCCCAAATTCTGGGTTCCTGGGGACCCCTCCACCCCTGGGTCGTGAACATTTGCAGAGGCTACAACCATCCTTGGTGCTCCTCTTGGCCCTTTTCTTCTCTTCTCCCAAGATAAGGGTGGGCAGGGAGGACCCCCTGAATAGGGCTGGTAAGAATTCTGGAACTTTGGCTGACCGGCTGTTTCCCACACATCCTCAACAGCCCTGTTCTCTCAAACCACCCAGTTTCATCCCAAAGGAAGGAATGGTCCCTGCAACAGAGTTTGCAAAACAGTAGACTACAGGTCTCTCCTCTCCTGCAAGTTTCAGTGTCTGAAGAACCTAGAACTTCTTTTCCCTATTGTAGGGAGAAGGGGGAGAAAATGGTCTTTTAAAGCTCTTCCTATGTGCCCAGTTCTATACCTTTCTGACCCCACAGCTCCATTGTGGTGTGGGTGTGAATTTTCCCACTGGCTGATGAGCACACTGAGGGATGGGCTGGTTCAAGGGAGGTGGGGGAGGTTTCCCTCTGGCCTACCTTGAGCAGGTGAGGTGAGGGAGCCCTGCTCCAAGGTGTGACATGGAGGTCAAAACTCCCTTTCTAGTAGTCTCAGACTGTCTTTACCAGTAGCGCTGAACGGGACACTCCCGGCCCACCCTTCTCTTGGGAACGGCCATTGGGGAACATTATGGGGTGAGGACAAGGGGTGCCAAGGGCTGGGGAAACCACCTACATCTGATTGGAAAAGCTAATTCCTACGAGTTCCGATCCACAGAAGGCTGACCCCGTGTAGAAGTACAGAGCCGGCTGCGTGGGTCTGTGCGGTGTAGTGGAAAAAGCTGGCCATCCTAGGATTCAAATCCTCCTAACTAATCCAACTTCACTGATGTCTAGATGAACTGACCTCTCTAACTCTCTCAAATCCAGCCTCTTGGACAGGTACCTTCCTTCCCTTTCTCGTTTGCCCATGTTATGTGTGTTCCCAAACTGTTTATATCAGTTGTGCAGATAATTTAATCAAGCATGAATAAGCCTATAGAAAGAGTGTAGAAAAGAGATATGTTTCTGCAGTGATTAATTTAATGCTTTGGGCAGGTTGCTAAAAAGTTGCTGTTGAATTGGGTGTGGGCAGGACCCTCAAAGATCTGAAGAAAAAGAAACCCCATACAAGGAGGTTTGTGTGCATTGATTGCCTTGCATGGAATCAAAACCAGAAATCTCTTAGGGAACGTTCATGTGGTCTCCATTACATGTGATCTTGAAAAGCCGATTCACCTTCCTGAACTTCATTTTTCTTGACTTTAAAATAAGTATGATAGCTCCTGCCTCGCTGAGTGTTATGAGGAACAAAGGACCCACATGAGGTCCCCTTGCTATCTTTTGTTCGCTTCTGGATGATTCCCTGGTCCTCTCCCTGCCATGCCTGCTTCCCCCTGCCTGGTGTTTCTGGGGACTTCAGCTGTTGGTTTGCAGTTGATCAGATCGTGATTAGAGTTTAAGGCATGCACCTTCGCTAAGAGTGACATGGTTAACGAGGAGAAGCCCTTTCGAGGAATGTGGGTGGGGAGGGATTGCCTGGCAGGGTGACAGTCTGAGCTGGAAAAGTCTCCATGGTGTTCCTCTGATCACAGTTCCCATAGCCCAGGGAGAGGTTGTGCTTATACTTGCTGGGATGTGACCTGGCCATCGTTATACCCGCCGTGACGCACCCACTTCTCTAACTCATCCACCCGGGGGGGAAACTTGGCATCAGACTCTGGAGCAGCCTTATCCCCCACCAGAGGGTAAGGAAGGAAGTTGAGGATGGACAGAGGAGTTTGGGCACAGCTCAGCTCAGATCCCTTGGGCTCTGCCTCTTGCCCAGGACTTCAAATCTAGGGACAGGTGTGACCCCCCACACCTGCACCCCAACGGGCTTCTGCTGGTCTGCCCAGAGATGGAGGTTCAGCCTGTGGCTGCGTGGGAATCTCCTAGCACCTGTCGTCTGACAGTTCATGCTCCCAAATCCTGGCCCACAGAATCCCAGAGAGCTCCCCAGAGGGATCAGCACGCATATTCATTCCATTCTGAGGATTGGAGCTAGCTGCCTCCGCTGTTGCCACTGCTGGCTTCCCAGAGCTCAGCCCACTGGTCTCAAGGCATGGCCCCTTGGTTCATCCCCCAGCTCAGCCAGACTGGCCCCAGCTGGAGCCCCAGGGCTGAGAGGGCTGCGTCAGCAACGCTTCAGCTGCCAGGAAGCTGGTATCATATGTGCCCTTAGATGCCTAGAGCCCCACAGAGGTGCCCACGGAAGTTCTCTGTGTGAGGACTGGGCAGGGGTGCGGTAGAGGAAAAAAAGGAGGTGGCAGACAACAATGTCTCTTCTGTTTTGTATTGGCTTCTGCGATACACACAGTCAAGCAGCCCTGGGGTCATTACCAATGACTGTGAAATCTTGGTGTGCTCCCTTCGCCCTCGTGAGCCTCTGTGTCTCCATCCATAAGGTGGGGATGATGGTAACCTCACCTGTTTGGTGAGAATAATATCAGTAAGGTAATGTCTGTGAAGATGTTTTCCCCCCATATGTGACCTGTTCTTGCCAAGAGTAAGGGAAACATTGAAAAAAAGAGCTCTACTGTAGCCTACAGGGCCGAGAATGGGCAACGCTGGACCACAGGAGTGACACCAGATTGTCCTCCCAACAGGGCAGTGGACTCTCTGCCTGTCCTGGGCAACCAGGTCTAAGATTCCCCTCCTTGGCTCCTGGCTCGCCGATCTTGACAGATTTTTCAGAGCTGGAGCAGAGAACCCATTTTCCCTTTGGCAAGACTGAGGTCTAGAGGGCAAATGACTTGTTCGAGGCCACATAACAGGCCAGGGGCAGGATGGAACAGGCTCTCAGAGTCCCAAATCCCCAGTGCAGGGCTAAGCACTGTGCAAACTGCCGCAAGCACGCCCGCCTCTCGGCGTCCTGATGTTGGGGCGCGGGATGTGCGGTGGTGAGGCTGCCCGGGCCCCACAGGGCAGCCTGATGGTGCTGCTGGGCTGTCCTGACTGTTCCTCCTGGGCTGTGCTGCAGGTGGCTGCCCGGCCCCAGCTGCTGTGGGCCTGGGTAGGACTATACTCGTTGCTGACACCTGGAATGGCTCCTTGAGGTTTTTCTCGGAGAAATAACCCTTCCAACTCTACTGCAGAGGGAAGAGCAGCAGAACGGGAAGAGGGAGCTAGGGCAGAGAGAGACAAGAGACCCAGAGCACCCTAGAGACAGAGGAATTCACTCACTCATCATTCACGTGGGCCTGACATTCAGCCAGGATACACCAGTATCCTGTTAAAATGCTGACGTTCTCTCCCATCTCTGCCGCTAAATAGTGACTCGATAGTAACTTCCCATCACCTGCGGCCAAGGACCGTCCTTCAGGATCTCCTGGATCCCCCTGATCCCACCATCATCCAGAAACAAAAAGATTAATGCTTGGCCCACAGGGACCTCGGGCCCCTGCTCCCTGCTCGAGCTGGTTGTTCAGTATTTTGATGATCAGTCCTCTTACAGAGGCAGGCATCACTTTGATGGAAATTGTTGAGTGAAATAGGGAGCGTTCATCTGTGAAATGGCATCATTCATTCATTCATTCACTCACTTATTCATTCATTCAGCAAATGTTTATTGAGCACCTAGTATCTGCCAGGGAAAGGGCGTGGAATCGGGATGTTGAGCTGGGTAAGGCAAGGTGTCTGCTCACAATCTTGCAGTGGACTTGGGAGGCAGGGAAGGGAAGAAAACATGGTGGGGAGAAATGCCGTGGGCCCACACCCTGGCTTGGAGCAACAGAGAAGGAGGCTGTGAAGCCCATGGGGAGGGGCCTCTGAGTCTGGCTTGGAGCTGTCAAGTTTCTTCAGTTCTGTCCAATTATCCACTAATGATTCACAGAGAATATATTAGGAAGGGGACCAAGGACAAGGACACTTAATTGTCAAGCAGAGAAGTGAGGGAAGGCTGAATGCCCCCTGACAGGTCTCAGGGAAGGTGGACAGGGGAGGAAGGGAGGAGGTGGGCTCCAGCCCACCCTCTCCTGGACTATCTGGGTGCACTGCTGGGGGACTTCTGGGGGGCTGGGCTGGGCTGCCAAGCTGGGGCACCTGGGACTGGAGTGGAGCTCAGGGTCTGGGGAACAGAGGAAGGTTCAAAGGGGAAGCAAAGTGGGAGGGGAGAAGGATGGGGGTGTGCGGAGGGGTGAGGCAGACCTCCTGTGCTCAGGTCCCTGCACCCCATTCCCCACCGGCAGGACTGGTGCCCCCAGAGCAAGGAGTCAGGTCTGGGGGTTTTGTCTGCTGGAAACCGTGGCTCTGGCCCTTACTAGAGATTGCCCTTGTCCCAGCCTGAGCAGGACACTGGCCTACTGTCCCCTCTAGTTCTACCTGCCTCCCGCCATCTGGGTCCCACCTTGCTCTGGTCTCCGGGGGGGAGGAGGAAATGCACGCGACCATATTCAGAGCAGCCACAAGCCACCTCTCCACTCCCAATGCCAAGGCCCACTGTCTGTCATGGTCCTCGGTGCTCTCCTGTGTGATCATCCCAGCCGTCCTGGGCCAGGCCCACGAGGCCCGGGAGGGAATTGGGGCTCAGATGGGTGACTTGATTTCCCCAAGGCTTCGGAGGTGGTGAGCCAGAGCTGGGGCTAGAACTCAGGTCTGTCTGCTTCCCCCTGATCTTCTCTTCAGAGCTCGCTACTGATTTGTCTGTCAGGGCTGGGGCTGCAGGTGAGGAGACAAACCCTAGCTCTTTGCCAACGTGAGTGGCTAAGCCCGAGTCCCCGCCCCGGTCCTCCCCCTCCAGTCTCACTACACTGTAGCTTGTGAGGAACCTTCTGGCCCCCGGGGCTGGTGTTCTCAGGTGCCCTTGTTCCCCACAGAGGGATGTTCTGCAGCCCTCCAGGGACCCTTTGTCTGGATACCCCAGCATCCCCTGCTGCCCTCCGGGACAGCTGTCATCTCATTATGTCAGCTCTGCGTGCTCCAGACCCTGCCTACACGGACAGTGGGGCATCAAGGACACGGTCTAGTCCACATCTGCCTGCCCCATTTCTCCACCTTCTGTCTTGCTCAGACCGTGGGGGTCCCTACAGCACAGCACTTGCCGAGACAATCAGGGCATGTGGGCAGACGTGAGGGTTGAGAAGAGTCGGATTTGAGGGTGTGTGTGGGGCTGCCTGGTCCTGGCCCATGACGTGATCATCTTACCGGGCTTTCTGCAATTCCACATGCTCTCAATTAATGCCCACGCCGCTGGTCCTCAGACCCTGTCACCTGGTCCCCTGGGAAAAAACATCTCTTGTCCTTCTGCACTAACTCTCTGAGTGCCTGAGTCTTGACCTCTGGCCTGGGTCTGTGAGACTCAAGTCCCACCTGGGAGTCTATGGTCTCTTGCCTGGTATCATGGGGCCTGGAGCACAGGGTCTGAGTTGCTGACGGTTTTCACAGAACCCCAGAGGCACATGCACTGGTGTTAATACCAGGTAGCCACATAGGTGATCAAAAATTATAAACAAACAAACAAAAAATTGCAAGCAAAGGAGTGACTCAAACCCAACCTTCTCACAGGGACAGTGCTGACACTAAGAGCAACCCTAGGAAGTGGGACACTCCAGAGGTGGATTCGGATCCCAGGACAGCAGCTGCTTCTCATCCTCCAGTTAACATGCTCCAGGTACCCAAGATAGAAAAGTGGCCTTGGACCTTCTAGGAGGATCTTGAGTCCCCCCTGGTTGTCCAGGTTCAGGATATCTTGCTAGCCTAGGTAGAAGCACTTCCCCGTTGCCTTAAATTCTGCCACTTCCTCCATTCCAACAGCAAATCTGAGATGCTTTTCTCCAGTTCTTTCCTCTTCCTTTCCAAGATCTTGGCTGGGGTTCTGACACCCCAAGTGCTTGGTTGGGGTGGGGTGGTATTTGAGGTTTCCGTGTCCTGTTTGCTTGCTTGCCTGAGGACCCTGGGCTGGTGTGGCCATTGCAGGCTGTGGGGACGGTGGTGGTGGGAAAGTAGGAGGGAAAGAGGAGGAAGTGTGATGCCTGTAAAAGCAGCACAGGCCCGCTCTGCCTGCAGGGGCTCAGCCTGGGGTGTGCCCGTGAGCTGATCTCTTCACAGAAGCCAGAGGGATCTTTCCAAACCCCAAACCTGACCACATCACTTCTTTGCTTAAAATCCTTCAAAGGCTCCTCATCTCCCACCAGACTGAGCTCAGATGAAGGGCTCTAAGCCCTTGGTGATTGGATGGAATGAAAGAGGCACAGGCCTGAGAGCTCCGCCAGTCTCTTCTCTCTGCCCCATCATCTTCCTCCCACCTCCCATCTTCTCCCCTTGACCTGACTCCTCAGTAATTGTCCAGGACTCCACGAGCCCTCTTTCCTGAGATGCCCTCCATGCTTTCTGAAGTTCAGGAGGGTCCCTGTTACCCTCTCTGACAGTGACACACTTACCCACTGCGTGTCTGTTGCCTCTTGTCTCCCACCAGATACATCTTACTCAGAATGATAGTCCTAGTGTCTAGCCTCTGGCTACTCAAAGTGTGGTCCACGGACCAGCAGCATCAGCGGCAGCCAAGACGCTTTTAGAGATGCACAATCTCGGGCCCCATCCCAGAACTACATTTAAACACTACCTGCATTTAAATAAGATACAGGTGATTCATGTGCCCATTAAACTTTGAAGAGCTCTGAGCTAGCCAGGGTTTGGCCCAGATGGATGCCCTTCACTATTTCATGAGTGAATGAAGAAATGCATGAGGTCTGCAATGAGTGACAAGACAGCACTAGGCTTCTGCTTGCAACAACCCCACGGATCCTGGACTGGCTGGGAATGAGGATGGGCAGAGAGTGGGATTCCGTGACGGCATTCATGTACCCTACGCCCAGCTCACACACTTCAGAATACATTGTTGTGGTGAGGGGTGCCTGGGTGGCTCACTCTGTGAAGCGTCTGTCTTCAGCTCAGGTCATGTTCCCAGGGTCCTAGGATCAAGCCCCACATGGGGCTCCCTGCTCAGCGGGAAGCCTGCTTCTCCTTCTCCCTCTGCCCTGCCCCCAGCTCTAGCACTCGTTCTCACTCAGCTCAAATAAACAAATAAGATCTTTAAGAAAAAATAAAATACATTGTTTTGTTGAAACCTTATGACAGTTGGATCGTTATCCCTCGTTCTTAGATGTGGATACGGAGGTGTAGAGCGACTCGTTAGGGACCAATGCTTGTGACCCCCACAAGTTCATATGTTGAAACCCCGATCCCCAGTGTGATGATATGAGGAGGTGGGACCGCTAGGAAGTGGTTAGGTCATGAGTGTGGAGCCCTCACGATGGATTAAGCGCCCTCACAAGAAGAGATAGAAAAGCAAGCCCTTTGAGCTCAGGGTGCTGGGGGAAGGTCTTCTGCTCTCTGCTCTTCACTGTGGAAGGATGCTAGGAGAAGACAGCCTCCTGCTGACCAGGAAGCAGGCCCTCACCTGACCCTGGACCTGCCAGCACCCTGATCTTGGACTTCCCAGCCTCCAGAACCAGCAGGAATCACGGTTGGGGCTGTAAGCCCCCCCACCTCTATGGTATTTTGTGGGAGCAGCCCAGACAGACTAGGACACTTGCCCAAGGTCACAGAGCAGTAAGGGGGAAGCCAGGGTTCCAGTTGGAGGAGTGAGAAGAGAGAGGGCAGGGCCAGGAAAGGATGTGCGATGTAAGGGTCTTGTTGGGCCAGGCCCAGGAATTAGCTCACTTCAGAATGGAACTGAAACCCATTTCCATCAGAAGGGGAGGATGGGGGGGGGGGGAGGGTTATGGGGGGGAGGCCAGAGCGGGTTTGATTTGTGGCTGAAATCCCAGCTTCCACTCTGGGAGCCTCTGGTTCCCTTGGCCTGGCTGGGTCCTGCTCTGTTTTCCCGGTGGTGCCCTCTCCCCTCTGTGTGGGAAATGTATCCTTCCCCTGGGCTTCCATGCAGCCCACACCCCCCAGGCTGCATTTCCCTGAGCTCAGCACAGTCTGGACGCCTTCGCGTCCCCGCAGGGCTCAGCCTGGGGCAGGACCTGAGTTCCTGAGTTCACCAATCCCTCCTTCTTCCCCACATCGCCTCCCTTACCTAAGAGGGGCTAGAATCCACCCAACAGCAGAATGTGGAACCTGGGAGACAGGACCAAGTCTAAGCCCCTCCTGTTTCACGTGGGGCATTGCGGTCCGGAGATGGGGGCACGTTTCTTGGGGTCATAGGTTATAGGGCGGGTCATGGGCAACACCATGCCCCGGAGAGTCCAGCCTGCTATTTGTGATTCCCGTTGTGCCAGCAGACAGCTCAGAACCTGTGTCAAAGTGTGCCCACAGGTAACATTTGCTATTTTTATTATTAGCTATTATTTATTGAATACTTACCATCTGCCTGACATCGTACAAAGCACTTAACATACATAATCACATTTTATCCTCATAATAACCTTATGATTTACTTACTACTCCTACCATCATCGTTGCTAGTCTCACTTTATAGGCCGAGAAGTGGAGGTTCTGAGAAGCGAAGTAATTTGCCCCAAGGTGCACAGCAAAGCAGCAAGGGTCTGAAGGCAGTGTGGTCGTGCGACCCCAGGTCCTGATCTGTTAAATGTTCTCTTTGAGTGGGTTCACCTCAGGCACCTGGACCCACGTCACTGAGCCGTGGTGAGGGCAGGGTCCCAGGTCTCCCTGAGCGGCGGGGACTTAAGGATCATGGTGACACCACCCTGTAGATACGCAGTCTTACGGCAACACGCCGTTCCGTCTACTACAGAGTCCTTCTGCATCCTTCACGTAATCTCAGGGACACAATGAACCCACAGAGCTGCAGAGTGGATGTTTTCCCCCTTTAACAGGTTAGGAAAGCAGGCTTACTACCCCAAGGCTTCCAGTGTGTGGGCGCCGGCCTGGGTGGCATTGCCAGTGCCATGACAGCACAGCGCCCCCTGCCTGGGATCACCGTAAATGCAGGGATCCTCAGAGGCCCTGAGCATAAACTCACCAGGGTGTGCACACCCAGCCGGGCTCCAACTTGGAGTCTGCAGACTCCACACCTGGGGTGAGGCTGGGCCTGGAAAGGCACATCCACCCATATCCTCAGGATTGGTCTGTAAAGGGACCGGGATTGTGGAATAAATCCCCCCTCCCCAATCTGGGATTGCTAACTCGTCCTGCTTGCCAGCCCTCACCATCTGCAGATACTGATGGAAGGAGCCATCAGTAAAGGTGGGGACTGGTCCAGCCTCTACTACTGATTAGCTATGTGGCCTTGGTTTTGACCTTCGTTTTCTCGCCTATAAGGAGGAGGAGTAATGCCTATCCTGTTGATCCTTTAGCGATTTTGTGAGGGTAGGATGGTACCATATAGATGAAAGGCCTTCAAGAAGAACAAACCCTGTATTTATGGAATGATGATCTCAGGCCTAAAAACTGAGGCTTGGGATTTGCAGGATGGCGAGGCAGTATTTATTAAGCAACTATGAGCACTTTCTAGATGTTATTGTGTACCACCCTCAACACAACAATCAAAGAGGTATTATAGGCTTTTCTGCCAATGATCCTGGCCAAATAGCTCTTAATAGACTGACTGTCCCACAGATAACAACTCCAAATCCTGAGAAAAATATAAAAAAAATAGTTTTCAGAAGGAGAGTGACTCAGAAGCAGACAAATTTCAGAGTTGGGGGTGGGGGAGGTTTTTGACACTTGGGAGAAGAGAAGGGCAGTGGGTGAATTTCTTTCTCAGTTTTTCCAAGTTTAGCCTCAGGGCCAGCCCCTGTCCTCCCATGCTGGATGGCTAAAATCTAGATAGAAACCTGCAGTCATGCTGGTTTGAAGAATGAGGGGATAGATTTTAAGGTAACTATAGCAGGTGGAAACTGAAGGAAGAAACTCAGGAACTCCAGATTCTGGGTAGAAACTCTGCCTGAAAAGTATTGTCACCGTCTTAACAAATGCATAGGTGTAGGATAGAAGCCCAGCTGCCAGTAGGGCCCAAAAAGAACTGAACAGAAATTTCAGCTACAATCCACTAAAGAAGTGACCATTTTGTAGGGGGACAGTTCAGTTAAGTTACCTAGTAAATTAAATAAAGAAACAAACAACCCTCATACTCTTCATAGCAACATGAAGAGACCCCAAGTCTCTACATGTTAGCACGCACAATCCCCAGGATACAGTCCAAAATTATTGATGTAGAAAGAAACAAGAAAACGGGACCCACAGGAGATAATTAGCAGAGATGAGTCCTAAAATGACCTGGAGCAGACAGAGATTTTAAAGCAGCTCTTATAATTGTGTTCAAGAGTGTAAAGTAATTATGCCCACAATGAATGTAAAGATGGAACTAATCTCAGCAAATAAATAAATAAATAAATAAATTCTACCAAAGAGAACCAAATGCAAACTTCAGGCCTGAAAAACATACCTGAAACAAAGAAGCATTATAATCACCATTTATAAATAAAAGAAATTCAGGTTCCGAAAGATTAGGTCATTTCCTCAAAATTACACTAGCCAAGTGATTATTTGGAATTCAAATCCCAAGTCCATTTGGTTTTTAAAACTATCTTTCCAACCTCATTAGGTAGGATTTCGAGGTTAGTAGGAGTGTGTAGGAAAATGAAAGGGGTATGTGAACTGTTCTAAAACTTCAGGGAAGCAGCAGACCTTTCTGGAAGACGCCCCTGTTTCCTGAGAGCAGCCGATGGGAATATCTATCCATGGTGTTGAAATTTGTCCAATCTCCCAAACTTCCGTGTCTACCAAACACTTTCTGATTATTTGCACAAATGAGTGGAAAGAAAAGATAAACCATAGCAGCTCATGTTTTAGAATCTCTTTATTTTGACTTTCAAGACTAATGCAATATATTGTCCTAGCCATTGCTGTCCATGGGTTTTGCCCATGGTCTGCATAATTATTTTGTTTGTTCTGCCTAAAATCTTATCCTTAACGCATGCGGATAGAGAGTGAGAATCTTCATTTATCTATGCCACCTTCCTATAACTGAGATATACTTAAATTCAGTTCCTATTTGGTGAGTTTAGTGATGTGTCTAATGCTGTGCATGGTACCGTGGAAGGCAGAGAAACATGAGACCCAGCAGTGGCTCTTCAGGAGCGCCCATCTGGAAAAGAGCTCAGAGAAGCAGTAGGAGCAGGGCCAGCATGTGAGCTCAATGTCTACTGTGTGCTCTTGGAAGACCCATGTTGGGGGCTTCTGTGAATTGGGAGCAATCACAAAAGACTGTCTATAAAAGATGGGATATCCCCTGGTCTATAAAGGCTAACTAAGCTCAGGAGAGGAGGGGGAAAAGATCATTTTGGGGGTAGAGTAGGTGTTTAGTAGATATTTATTAAATGAGGAAATCAGTGCAAAGTTATTTTCTTCTTGGCTATTTTAAAGCATCTGTCTTCTAAAATGGTTATTTACATTTCTTAAAACAGGCTATTTTATCACTATTTGTAATAACTCCAAGCTGGAAACTACCCAAATGCCCTTCAACAATGAGTGGATAAATAAATTATAGTATGTTCACACAATGGAATACTACCTAACAATGAGAAAGGGCACTCAACAGAGACATGCAACATTAGGGATGAATCAGAATAACAATGTTGCAGAAGAGAAGACATACACCAATGAGCACATATTGTAGGTTTCCATTTATACAAAGTACAAAAAGAGGTAGAGCTAATCTATGGTGTTTGAAGGCAGCATGGGGGACTTGGGTGGCGGCGAGTGGAAGAGCAGAAGAGTTGCTTCTCAGGGTCTAGAGAGGTTCTGTTCCTTGATCTGGGTATTGGTTACCCAGACAGTTCAGTTTTGAACATCTTATTAAGCTTCACACTTATGATCAGTGCATTTCTCTGTGTATATGTTGTATTTTAACAAAAAGTTAACAAAAGAGGCTATGTTCCCCAACTTGAGTTCCCAGAACCCAGGCTCTCTTGCCCTTTCTCATCGATATTAGATGCCATACATTCTGAAGATGGTTTTCAAAGAATGGCAGGTGTCACCTCTGTTAATGCCAGGGAAGTAAAGACAGAGAATCTTTGTCTCTGCTTTAGTAATTGGGAAACTGAGGCCTGTAGACAGAAAGTGACTTGTCCTTTGTCACAAAGTGAGTCAAGATAAGATAGAACTTTGGTCTTCTGGAAGCCTCCTTCCTGTGGCCCACATAATGGACCCCTTCTCTACTGGACCCATCCAAAGAGACAAAGGATGTCCCAGGAAGACAAGGTAATGGATGGGAATGTCTGGAGGTCATTCCCACTGCCAATGCCAATGCCATTCCAATGTCCCCACTGCCAGATCCAAATAAAGCAGCATCTGAAAGGTCCTGGGCCTGCCACCTGCTTTTGTGAAATTTGAATGAGCTGTATCCTCTCTCTGTACCCAGCCTTCCACTGTAAAATTGGAGATTGAACTTAATGACAGCAAGACACAAGTGTCCTTCCACTTCTAATATCTCAGGGTCTAGATCTGATGCTGGGCCATTTGTATTCAACTAAGCACAGTCTCTACTATTCTCTACCCTCAGGGAGCTGTGTTGGGTTAGCATTAAAGAAGGAAGTCCTGAGGACATTTTAAAGCATTCATTTATTTCCTGATTCATTTGTTCGGCATTCATTCCAGAACGCTTTATGGGGCATCTGCTCTATGCTAGGCGCTATGCTGGGGATGCAAAAGTGAATGACAAGGTCATTGTCTTTGAGGAACTTGTATTCTGGGAGGGGCACAGTACATGGTTGCAAAAAGCGTGACACGTGTTGCACATATAGCTGAGTATCACCTGCTGTAGATGAACAGAAGACCTGATTCTGGCTTTAGGGCTGAGTTTAGGCCAGGGAGGGGCTAGCAAGAGGAGGTGATACTGAGCTGGACCCAGAAGGAGTAGGTCAGATTGGCGCAATGGAGGTAGGGATCACATCCTTGACTGAGAGAACAGCATTCCTAGAGGAAAAGCGCAGAGAAGAGAAGGCCTTTCTGTGTGGCTAGAACCTGGGGTGGGGGGTGGGGTTAGGCTTGAGCTCTGAATGTGACGGCAACCACTGGAGGGGTGGGGGTGGGGCTCCAGGTCCAGAATGAGTGGGAGCCTGGGTGAGGGGGCAGGGGCCAAGGAAGGGGCCCGCTCCTCACCTTCTTCTTCTTGGCCTTCCTCCCCTCTTTAGATGAGTCTTGGGTTTCTGCCTCACGTCCCAGCCCCCTGAGGCTCTCTGGTCAATAAGCTCTTTAAGGAGCCGAAGAGAGGCAGGATCAATGCAGTTGCCATCGATCCTGCTTCTGTGACCGATTAGTACCAGGACTTGCCTGGCCCAGAAGCCCCTTGCTAATGCACCATGCAACTCAGATTAAACTGGAAGCACCCGGGGCCCTGGGGAGAGCTTCTGCCCTCCTTATACATGAGGGGGGAATAGAAGAGGAGGTCCTGAACCCCATCCTGCTGGGAACTCCTTGCCCCCCGGATGAACATCATATATTCCCTAGGCAGACAGCAGCCGTCTGATCATGTCACTCCCTTGGTTAAAACCTTCTGATGTGCCCCATTGCCTTTGGGGTCCTCATGGGGTACTCGTGCTCTGTGATCTGGCCATGGCTGCTTTTTCCAGGCTTATCTCGTGTATTTTCCCATCAACCTCCGAGCTTGGTCCAGCAGGACTGCCTTCAATTCTTTCAACTTGCCATCCTGTGGCCAGGGGTCATCTGTCATTTCTTCCGGAAAGCCTTCCCTGAGCCTCCCCTTACCACCACCACCACCACCACCACCACCACCACAAAAGTCTGACTTAGGCATCTTTCCAAGGTTCTCTCTGTACTTTCCTGAGCAAAGCAAAGCAGAGAATGTACCGTAATTGCTGATTTTCTTGTCTCATCCTGACTGCAGATGAGAATTGCCTGGGAGTTTCAGGAAAAAAAAAAAAAAAACCAAAAAAACAAAAACAGAATCAGTTTCAGTTGGTCTGGAATGAGGCTCGAGTATTGAGTTTGTATCATCCCCTCCAGGAGATTCTGCAACACCCCTGTGGCTGAGGGTCACTGAGTTAGAACCTAAGTTCCGAGAAAACAGGGGTCACACAAATCATTTAACCCCTCCGTCCCCAGCACACAGCCCAGTGGCCGCTACACAGTCCATGCCTGGGCAATATTCACAAAACGGGCTGGCCTGGGGTGCCTCCACTGACCAGGACTGCCTTCTATTCCCACCACTCATTCCCTCTGTTGGACGACACCAACAGGAAAGGGTTAGCTCTAAGAGCTGACCAGGGGCATTTAGGATGCTCATTTACCACACATGTCGTATCACATTTCATTCTCAGTGTGGTTCTTTGAGGCAGGAGAATGAGTAATCAAAATCTCATTTTGCACAGGGGGACCCTGAACCTCAAAGAAACTAAGTGAGCAGGCCTGGTTACCACAGCTAAAAACAGAGCCAGGATTACACTCCACCTTCTCTCTGAAATTTTTTTCCATGAGCCTTGGTACCAGGGACTTTCTAGGCTGCATGGAAGCCTCCTGTCCGGCCTCCGAGCCGGCTGTCCCACCTTCCCCATCTACAAAAGCATTGGCTCTTTTCGGCCCTGCCCACTGTAGCCTGGCAGACAGGCATGGGACACCTCACTGACATGCTCGACAGTAATCTATTTGGAAGTAAGAGCTTATCAAGTGCAAGATGGAGATGGAGCTGTTTGAACAAGGAGGGGACATCAGGGTTTCCCCCATCTTTGCTTCCCTGGGGGTTTGAGGCAAGGGGACAGGGCCTTCGTCTAACTGGGATGGTGGGAAAGCTGCCCTCCTGGTACTCTGGGAGGTAGAGAACCTCCCTCAGGAACACCTGTCCCTCTGCTCAGAGGCAGCAGAACACCCCAAGGCAGGAAGGCACAATGAGTTTGACAACCTAGGACACACAGGGACCCTTCCTTATGGAAATGTCCTGGATGGGGCAGGGGTGCTGGGCAGGGGGAAGATGAGAGGGAGATGGAGACAAGTCAGGAGAGGGACGGTTCCCCTGTCCTAGTCTTGGAGAGGGAGAGCAGGGGTAAGGGAACCCAACCTACCGAGACCCAAATTGGGGCAAGGACTCCCAGGGCAAGAATGCTAAAGTGCAGAGAGAGAATTAAGGCCAGCAGGCCCTTGGGCTCCATTGTCCCTCACATCTAATATCCTTGGCACCTGTCTCTCCTGGAGCCATGGTCCCTTGGATCTCAGGGGAGAAGACACCATTTGGCTTGCAGCATGTAGGATCATTTTTTTAAATTTAAAATTAATTTTTTTTCCTTGTGATGTCCAGGGGGCTAAGGTAACAGGGTTGGATCCCGCTTCAAGAAGAGGAAATTTTCTGGGGATGCCGGGGTGGCTCAGGTGGTCTGACTCTTGATTTTGGCTCAGGTCATGATCTCAGGGTTATGAGATGGAGCCCTGTGTTGGGCTCTGCACTGGGCGTGGAGCCTGCTTAAGATTTTCTTTCTCCTTCTGCTCCCCCACCCCGCCCCGAACTAAAAAAGTAGAATAAGAAGAGGGAATTTGCTGGAAAGCTGAGAAGGCTCAGAGGATCCAGGTGCCAGGCCCAGGAGACCAAGGGTGGGAGAGTCTGATCTCAGAATTCATATTTCTCTTTAATATTTTTGCCCAGTTTTTTTGAAGCTCAGATATACAGAATTTGAATAATTACCTTCTTTGTTATATTCTCCGCATTGGTCCATGTTTGGTCGTATTTTTCATTCATTCATATTCAAAATATAATGCTTATTATAAATCCATCACCCAACATAAAAGCTAACACCTTGATAATGATCACTGCTTCATTGTATGACTTCCTCTGGCCCATCCCATGTCTGTCTTCCTCCATTCAAAGTAACCATCATTCTGCATCCTATGTCTGCCACTTACTTGCTTTCTTTGCTACATACTTATTTTACTGCATCTAAATGTTCTCCAGTTCTCCTGAATTTTTGCTGATCTCCACCTCTTCCCCTGTTTGGGGAAGTCATAGAATACAGGAAATGAAAAGTGAGTTGCTCCATTATTTTAAGCTGCAATTAAATCTGTTACTGAAATCACCTTGGTCTCCAGTGTTCTCTGAAGTCGGAGGGGCGGGGGAGAGATGAGAGGGGAAGGGAACTCCCTGTCTAGTGAGGCCACAATTTAAGGAAATGGCGTGAAGGCTGTGCTTTGCTCTGGGCAGGATTTAGAAGGGTGGGGTTTCTGGAAAACCCCCCTCCTTCCAAGCCCTCCCTTAATCCATCCTTGTCCA
The DNA here is from genome assembly GCF_902655055.1 of Lutra lutra. Taxonomy (NCBI): domain Eukaryota; kingdom Metazoa; phylum Chordata; class Mammalia; order Carnivora; family Mustelidae; genus Lutra; species Lutra lutra. The sequence continues at coordinate 38,695,791 of NC_062293.1, forward strand.
AAGCCTGGAACCTTATAAAACCTGTGTTCCCTCCATGACCACCCAGAGCTGCTCCCCAGAAGCCCAGGGTCTGGAGAGCCAAGTTTATTCCCAGTGATTCCAGCAGCCAACGTCTGCCAAGCAGGCACCTTCCCCGGGGCATTGCCCGAGATGTAATTATTGAGACAGAGGGCAGCCCCAGTGTCACACTTGGAACTGGCAGGAGCCACCACCGCCCCAGGCCGCCTCACTGCCAGTGTGCTAGCCCCGGGCCCTCCAAGATGTTCATAGTAAATTCCCCCCTTGCGGCACCTCAACCTGAGAACCAATTTTATCCATGAATGAGTCTGCATAATCCTCTTCCTGTCCCTGTCCACTGCTTGGGGAGGCTCCTCTGGGGGCGGGGAGGGACGCTGCTTGGGCTGGGAGAGCCTGAGCCACTCCTGGGCCACAGAGGGAACCTGGGGGGTGGGGGCAGCTCTGGCCTCAGCTGCCGGGTCAGCCAGCCACCCCCTCCTGGTGGAGATATCTAAGCAGTCTCCTTGGCCGACCAGCTCGTGTCCCCCATTTCCCCCAGGAGGAAACAGGTGTTCACCAGCTCAAGAGAGGTCACTTTGAGGCCACTCTCAGTACCATCTTCCCCCATCAGGTTTTTAATCTCAGTGGATTGGGGGTGGAACCCTGTAGGAAGCATCTCCCCTGCACCCCCTTCTCCTCTTTAGGGCTGAGGGTTGGGGGAGGGGAGGGATAGGCCTTCCAGGGCTAGAGATGCCCTGGAAGCTGAAGATCCCCCAAGCCAGAGAGGTTTCTAGAGAAAGCCCCACCTTCGACATATTGACAGGGAAACTAAGGCTCACAGAGGGAAGTCATTCAGCTAAGATTTCCTAAAACTTGTTGGCAGGATAAAACCCACCCATCACTCTGGCCTCCTATCCTATGATCTCTGGCCACCCACTTTGGACCCTGGAGCCTGCACACATGTCTCCTCCTCTGGGGAAGAGTCCTTCCCAGAAGTCTGTTACCCCGGACTTCCCTGCAGCCCACTGGCTAAGCACAAGGACTGGCATGCTTGATTTCGGGGTCGGGCCCAACTCTGCCTCTCTTTACTGTGTGACCTCCAGCACATGGCACAACCTCTCCAGGCCTGTTTCTGTGTCTGAAAAGCCACAGAGGCGCTGATCACAAAGCTGATCATTCAGACTCTTTGTGAAGTTTGAAGGAGATGTTGCAGACAACGGTCCATCCAGTGCCTGGTGTCCCCCCAGTAGTCAAGAAATCCCAGTGGTTATGATGGTCATTGGGCCAGTGCACTCCTATTCATCCCTCACAGCCCTGCCTGGGCATCCCCACTCCCTGTGAATGAAAAAACTCTTCCAATGGCCACCCACCCACCCACCCACACACCCTCCCCCCACACACACACCCCTGGTGTCTGGCCCCACTGACACAGACAGCTTCATCTCAGGCACCAGTGGCTTTCTCTTGTGGCTGCTTGACACATTTATCGTCTGTGGGAATGTGAGCTCCTGAGGGGAAGGGCTGTGTCTCCTTTTCCCACGTTGCCTGCAGGTGGCGGTGGGGCCAAGGCTGGGCAGTGGGCGTCTCAGCGACAGATGTGGGATGGGGTCGTCTTGACTTGTCCATGCCCACCCTTGCCAAGCCGGGCTCCTCTCCTGTCCTTTATGCCCCATCTTTCAGTCCAGCCTCGGGTGTGCATTTGGTGGCCTTCACTGCCCTCTCCTGACCACTGAGGGCAGGACAGTGCCTGGGGTGGGAGGAAGGGTGGTCTGGGGAGTGAGAACTGTGCTTCTTAACACACAGCCTTTATGGGTCCCTCCGTGTGCCTGGGTCCTCGACCCTCTCTGAGCCCACGGGGAAACCAGCCCAGCCTGGGTCATGGGGGACCACAATCCCCAGTCAGTGCTGGCCTGGCTCACCCCCAAGCCCCCCTCCCTGGTAGGTGGCCTCTCAGAGTGACCCCTCAGCCACTCTGTGCCACACACAGGTACCAGACTTGCTCTCGTGCTCCCAGTCATCTGCCTTCCTCGGGGAATGTGACAGATTGAAAGAAGATGGTTCCAGCTAGGAGAGTCCTATAATTATCAACTGCGGATTATTTTAATTAAAATGCTTTGCATCCTCAGCTCTTAATTTCTAAAATGATTATAAATGTTATTATTAAAGAAAAATCCTTGAAGTGAGATCCATAAATCTCAGCTGGGCTGAAATGACAAGGGAGCTGAGGCAGCAGAGGAAGCCCTGCCTAGGGCTGAGGCTCCAGGGGAAGCCCAGGGCAGGGGGCGGGGGATGGGGAGAGAAGGGAGGTGAGGCTGCCGGAAGAAAAAGCCCGGAGGGCCGAGAGGCTCCAGGGCACCCCTTTCATTCCACCGTCTGGATCTTTAGCATTTGGGACTCAGAAATCAGGCCAGATCTGGGTTTCGAACTTGCCTCTGCTGTTTGCTGTGTGACTTTGGGCAAGCCAACGAACCTCTCTGAGCTTTGAGTTTCTCATCTAAAGATATTTTCATCTCTCAAGTTTCCTGTCGGAAGAATAAGAAAATTGCCTTCTGGTAGGGCTACTTTGAGGCAGTCTGATAATGTGTGTAAAGCACTTGTCACGGGGTAGCTACTGGATAGCAATTTTGGTTAACTCTGTCCCCACCCTCCAGAGAGCCCTGGGAATACTGTTACTTTGTAGCTCTCTCTCCTGGTGGTCATTCGCTCATGAGAGACAGCTGTCCTCCCACCCCAGAATGCCGATCGGGTGTCCTCAGAGGTATGACTGCTGCCCGCCACAGTCTGGCACCCGGGGCAGGCCCTTCAGATGGAGGGGCAGGGCTGGAGGCGGCCAACAGGCCAAGCCCTCACACTTGACATTCAAGGAGATGGCGGCCCAGAGAGCCAAGCATCTAGCCCAAGGTCACTCCGCAAATTGCTGGCAGGTCACTTTACCATTTTAGCAGATGACTAGAGCCTGGCTTTCTTGTTTATTTTAAGCCCATCTTTATAATGGCTGAGCACAGATCACCTGAACCAGGCGGAGATGATGCCAACGATGACACAGATGAGGGGGACAGGGAGAGGGGCTGTCAGGAGCGAGAAGCACGGGCCTGGGGGTCAGGGCGCCGGACCTCTGCTCCCAGCTCTCCTGCAGCCGGCTGCTGTGACAGTCTGGGGCGGACCCCTTCTCATGCCAGGTCTCGGCTCTCTCCTGGGGACAATGGGGATGGTCATCGCCGCCCCACTGATCTCCCAGGCTAGTGGCAAGATCGGATGAGATGATAGATCTGGAAGTGCTTTGTAAGCGGGAAAGCGTGAAGCAAATGTCGAAGATTATTAACATTAATATTAATGAACTCGCTCGCAGTTGGCTACTGGACCCAGCCAGGATGGGAGATGAACTTCTCCAAGCCTCTGTCAGGTTGGCAGAGGTCGATTCTCACATTCCTATAGATCTAAGTACTTGAGAAAGGAGAACCCCTCGGGATTTGCAGCCAGGGGAGCTGGGGGAAGGGGCAGGAGAGACCCCTGTCCCCGGTAGGCTGAGTGACACAGAATGATGGCTTTGTCATCCAGGCTGGTCTTTCCTGGCGCTCAGACGGCGTCTGGGCTAAGGTCTGGGCCCCCTTCTGTGGACCAAACCGAAGGCCAAAGGCCTTCCTTCTCTATTGGGTTCCCTCCCGTGGTCCATCCTCAGAAGACTAACCTACCCCATCCCTCCTTGGGAAAATAGCCGAGTTAAAGGGAGGAGGGTAGAGTCAGGCTCCTGAACCCTCTCTCTCTCTAGCACATTCCTCCTCCACCTCTCCCTCTCCTGATACGCACATGTGGTGGGTCTTGCTTCTATGAACATAGCTGTGCACAGAGTTACTACGTGTCCTGGGCTAATTTTCCTTTCATTCCCTCCCTCCCCTCCCCTCCTCTCTTCCCTTCCTCCCCCTCTCCCTCCTCTACTTCATTCATATGCTCAGCAGAGGTTTGGTAAATGTCTAAGATGTGCTGAGCAATGTGCTGGGCATGGGAGAGGGGACCGAGGTGAATGAGATCCAGTCCATGTCGTTAAAGTTCAAGGCCGCTGCAGGACCGGGTGAGGAAGAGCAAACAGGCCCCATGTCACCTGCTGGGGCTTGCAGCTGTGGGAACCTCCCGGAGCCTGGGGGTAAGGGGAGATTCTCAGGAGAGGCTTCTTGGGGAAAGTCGTTCTGAGCCGAGCCTTGACGGAGGACGTGAGATGTTCATACCTCCCATCCCTCTAATGGAACATTCCAGTTTCTTCTCTCACAGAAGAAGGAAGCATACATCTTCAGGCTTGGAGGAGTTCCACGTCCAGCTAAATCCCCAACCAGCCACAGGTCCTGCCTTCTGGGGTTTGGGATCTGAGCCCAATGATGCGGCTTGAACCCCAGCCCTGCCTCAGGCAGACTGCGCTCGCTGTCTTCCACACCTGACCGGCCATGAGGACTCTGTGAAGTCACCGTTGTGAAGAAGAAGCTGTAAAGGGAAGGACATGTTGTCATTACTCATTATTTTATTATTCAGTTACTAGAAGTGTTTTGATGTGCCCAGCAGGACAGACGCCTGTCAAGCATCGCTGAATATCATTCAGTATGCATTGATTTATTTTTACCAATCATTGGGCTTAAGGATGTGAAGATTTACAAGATGTCTGTGTGTGTGTGCGTGTGTGTGTGTGTGTGTGTGTGTGAGAGAGAGAGAGAGAGAGAGGTCTGTGTGCTGGTGTTGGGACAGGGAGTCCCGCGTCCTAAGAGTCCCACGTGCGTACTTGTGAACTGTGCAACACAAACACCCATTTCTGCCCCTCAACTCTCCACTGCTGTCATTGCACGCTGTGCCCCCAGGAGCATCCGGGAGCAGCCCTAGTTCACACTCACTCTGTTCCTGGGGATCTTGTTGGTACCTCAGGGAGACCTAACATCTTGGTCCATGGACAGACTTAACGCCCACTTAGCAAATTATCCATTAGTGCAAAATCACCCTGGTAGAGGTGGGCTTTGCTAGAAGCTAGGACAAAGAGTCTGAATTCTGCCCAGCATAAGGGAGAGAATATTCTGGCTGGTAGGATTCTGGAAGAAGAAAGTGTGGTAGCTGGACGCTGAAGGATGATGGGCCTTCTGGGGGGAAGGGACCACATGAGCCAAGACACAGAGGCAGGGGAGGGGTCCTTGGAGTCTCGAGGGAAGGCAGCGTGGCCACATGAGAGGAGGATGGAGCGAGAGATATTAGCCATTGTTGGCTGAGTGACAGCTTTGTACCAGGAGCTGTGCTGTGCATTCCATAGGCCAGGGCACCAAGAGGAGTTGTTGGAGATGGGCAGTGTGGCTGAGCTTGGGGCAGAGGACACGAACTGGTGGATCCGGGCTTCTGGGAAGTGGATCCGCGGCTGTGTGTGCGGTGGGCCTGGGGGACACTGGAGGCCGTGAGAGCTGTGTGGCTTGTCGCCGGGAAGGTGCCTCGAGGGAACAAGAGAGGATGGACAAGCCTGGTGGGGTGGGGGAGACCACAGGCTTGGGAACTGAGCACTTGGGCCCACTGCATCCCTCCGTTTGGCGGGAGAGGAGAGTTGGTGAGAAGCACCGTTCAGGGAGTATTATACTGCTGTGTATTATAAGTGGGGCCAGCCAGAGCCCATTTCATGGACAAAAGGGTGGAGGCTTAGGGATGTGTGTGACAGGTCAGACTCTCGGGTGAGGGCTCAGATCTGACTATATCACCAACTCTGGTCTCATGTCTCCTCCCGCCGCCTGACCTGCCGTGGGCACTGACCACCCTACTCTGTCCCCCTCGCCCCCTGACTAGTTCCGTGCCTGCAGCCGGGACCCACCGAGGCATTGGCGTGAGTCCAGGAGGAAGGTGAGAGCTCCTTTCTGGCTTCTGGCCCTCAAAGAGCCCAGTGCTTTAATTGTAGCTGAATATTGCTCTGCAGCCTTTGATTTGCAAGAGGGGCTGTGGGCAGGGCTGGCCATCAGCAGAAATAGAGGTCAGGCTTCGGATGAAAAAAGCCCCTTCCTTCTCGCTCTTTTTTTATTTTTTTCTTTTCCTTTCCCCACCTCCTCCTCTGGCTTTTTTTTTTTTTTTTTTTTAAAGATTTTATTTATTTATTTGAGAGAAAGAGAGACATAGCAAGAGAGAGAGGGCACAAGCAGGGCGTGGAGAGGGAGAAGCAGTTTCCCTGCTCAGCAGGAAACCTGACATGGGGCTCAATCCTAGGACTCAGGGATCATGACCTGAGCCGAAGGCAGATGCTTAACTGACTGAGCCACCCAGGCGCCCCTTTAAAGTTTATTTTTAACAAGGTATTTGAAACCACATGAGCAAAGCTCTGGGACAGTGGGAGATACGGGGCTGGCGCTGGCTGGCTTTAGAAGAGTGGTCTAGAAGCAGATCGGGATCACGATAATGTTGCTGTGCATTGACTGGGCACCTGCTAAGTACAGCCCTCGGGCTGGGGGTCTGACCGCCCTCTGTCCTCGTCACCCCTCCACGGAGACTCTTTATTCAGTTTCCAGGTGGGGAAACAAAGGCAAATCGAGATTCAGAAGCTCGCTTCAGGTCATACAGCAGGTAAGCGTGGAGTCTTGCTGTGCTCCCCACCTGGACTGGGACCCCTCCCAGATCCCGTTCCTATCTGAGCTTACGTGTTGAGGGGCTCCAATCTTTCTCTGTCCCTCTCACCCCCAGAGAGATTCCTGGGCAGTGAGAGATGAACTCACAAGCCTGAGGCAGTCCTTCCGGTGGTCCAGGAGGACCTGTTTGCAGTGGGGGTGGGGGATTCTTTCTCCTTCGATGGCCCTATCCTCAGTAACTTAGGAGTTTAAAATCAGAAGGACGTTGGCCCGGTTCTGTGCAGCCAATGTGTGACTAGGAGAAGAAAACCCTCCACTGGGGATCCCCAGCACCCTCATTCTGCCCCGTCCCCGGTGATCAAGGAGGTGACTCATAATTTCCTGCCTCTCTCATGGGAGGAGCAGCACAGGGTGGAAGGGGACAGCGTGGGAATTTGTAAGGACCCCATCTCTCGTGTCTAACTGACCCTGTTGAACTGTGGCAGAAACTTCCCCTCACACTTACGAGAAAATCTAGAAAGTCTAGAGCTGCCACGGCCCTACCTGGTCTGGGTCTGCCTCTGTCCCTACCTTCCCTCCCCTGCACAGATCCCACCCATGCTGCCGCTGATGCCAGGGCCTGTCCCGGCTTGAGGCCTTTTTTTGTGCCTTATATTGTGCCGTCCTCCTGGGATACCCCTCCTCCACTTCTCAGTGGTTCCTCTTCACCCTTCGGGCTGCACTCGTGGCTGACCTAACCCTGTCGTGAGGATAGGGACCAGCTCTGTCTATTTTTTTTTTTTTAAAGATTTTATTTATTTATTTGACAGACAGATCACAAGTAGGCAGAGAGGCAGGCAGAGAGAAAGGAAGGGAAGCAGGCTCCCCGCTGAGCAGAGAGCCCGATGCGGGGCTCGATCCCAGGACCCTGGGATCACGACCCGAGCCGAAGGCAGCGGCTTTAACCCACCGAGCCACCCAGGCGCCCCCCAGCTCTGTCTTATACACCTGTGCCTCCCAGCGGCACACCTGCAGCCTGAAGCCCACCAGAAGCACCTGTTGATCAATCATGGAATTTAAGCTCCCTGCACCTGCTCTTTCTTCATGGGCAAGATGGGGATGGTGACATCTACCTGGGTTGAACCCAGCTGGCTGGCACAGGCACCCATCTTGGAGACCTGCAATGGGAACCGGGAGACTCTGAGGTGTAGCTGAGACTAGCTCCAGGGCAGGTGGCCATCGTCCCTTGGGCTCCTTCCTGCTCCGTCCCTGCCTCCTGCCGACCATGGGCCTTCACATGGCCTCCCCTTGCCTCAGTGTTTCTAGGGTGATCAAGACCATGGAGGCAGTCAGCAGGGTGTGGGGAGGCTTCCCACAAGGAATCAAGAACTGTCCCCGCAGGGGCCCTCCCTCCCTGTAACTGGCCATTCAGGGCCCATCTTCTGCCTTCTTGACGGCCCCTTCCACTTGCCCTTCAGCTGACTTCCCTCCCTTCCTAAGGACATTTGCATGAGCAGAGCATCTCCAGTGACTGCCTTCTCGCCACCTGCTCCTGTGGCTCTCTCCCCTCCTGAAGCCATAAATACATATGCAAAGGCCAGTATATTAATTTGTGTTTGAGCACGGAGCTGGGGACGCTGCTGAGAAGGGGGATTAGGCGGTGGCAGTGGATGGGAGGCAACAGATGGCTTGATTGCTTTTACCTGTTGCTAATTTGTTAGGCAACAATTCCACGTTTGTGTTTAATTGTGCCCAGACTCAGAGACGGCAGGGCACCGGCCCGTGGATGGTCCTCAGGTGCTTGAGTGGGGCGAGGGGTCAGGTGTCCTGCCTGGGAATTAAATGCCAGAGTCTGGAAATGAACGGCTATTCCTAGTTCTCTCTTGATTGGACTCTGGTCCCCGTCCCTGTCCCTGTCGGGGCATCCAGACCCTCTGAACATATGCAGCAGCAAGGAGGGGGCTGAGCTGGGGCCAGTGAGCCTGGCCCTTCGGCTAATTGACTGTGTGACCTTGGGTGGGTCACTGAACGTCTCTGGGCCTCATTTACTTGACTGGGAAATGCGTATCATTGCACATGCCCTATCCACTTTGCAGGGTTGCTGCAAGTGTGAACAGAGCTAATAGATCTGGGAGCACTGTGACACGTGTAGAGCTCTGTAATAGTGAGGCATCATTTGCTAGCAGAGCGGCTGAGAGCTTGGATTCGGAGTCAGGCCGGCCTGGATTGAATTCCGACTCTGCCACTTGCAACAGGGAGGTCTCGAGTGAGATGTTGAAACTTCCGTGCCTCGGTTCCTCACCAGTGCAGTGGGGTGATGACAGTCCCTACCTCCGGGGCTGCTGGGAGGAGCAAGGCATTCACAGCAGGCCAGCTCAGCCCAGCTCTCCCAGAACACAGCCCATCCCTCCGAGCTGTCTCTGGGTTGCTACTCCTTTCCCTTCCAGCCTTGGCATACGCGTCTCCCATTCTGTGCAGCCTGCTGTGACTCGGCCCTCCTTGGTGTTACCTTCCCAGGGGAAATCTGTTGGGGGTTACTTCTTGCCATCAGCTGCAGTCTGATGTGGTGGCCACGGTCTGGGACCTGTGAGCCTGGCACGTAGAGGACAGCTCAGGGGCAAACATGGTCATTTGCAAACATCTTCTGGAAAAGAGAAGAGCCACCAAGCTCCCCAAAATGGGGGAACTTGTGGACCCTTTGGACCGTCCGAATGGTCCTCGGTCCCTCCCAGGTCTGGGCCCCCTTCTCCAGCCTTCCTGCTGGTCCTCTGAGCCCCAGATGTGCTGCCAGGAAAGGGCCTTTCAGCTGCATGAACTAGAACGTGCTTCCATTGCTTGTATTCCAGGAGGCCAGCTGCTGTGATGCCATACTGTACAGGTGCCTCGATGACCACGAGCAGGAGCTTTCTTCTAATGAAACTTTTCTGCGTTGGCCTCCTTTACTTGCCGGCTACGTGACTTGGGGCAAATCCTTTCATTTTTCTGAGCTTCAGTTTCTTTTTCTGTATAATCAGGGGGGTGGGTAGAGGGGCTCCCCGGATCATTCTGAGGATTAAATGCCACAATATATCAATATATGTAAAGTGTCCGTAGCCGACTCTCAGCGATGGCTGAATCGATGATCGGTGGAGGGTAAGGGACAGGGCTTTCATTTGAAATCACAGAGAAAACAAGGCTTGCGAGTCTGTCAGGAAAGCATCCTTTTGAGAAACTTGCTCAAGGGGTTATTGACTGAGAAGTCATCTTATCTCTCCTTGGCCTTTGAATTTCTCCCAGGGAAATGTGCAATTATTAGAAGAGGTAAGTTGATGGAGGGAATGGAGGGTGGCAAGATGCTCTCTTGGGCCAAGTGGTGAAAAGGACAGAGCCAGTGTCCTGGGGGGAGGAGGCAGGAGCTTTGGCAGGGGTGTGTGTGGGGGGGTCCTTGAAGCTCCTGTGTTGGGGGAGGGAGAGTGAGGAGAGTGAGGAGGTGGGGGTAGGTGGGAGGCAGGGGGAGGGAGGAGAAAGGAGGGGAAGGAAACAAGGGAGAAGGGGGAAGAATAAGGAGGTGGGGGAGGGTGAAGAGATGGAGGAGGGGGGAGGAAGGGGGAGGGAGAAGAAGGGACCGGAAGGAAAGGGGAAGGGGGGAGGGATAGGGGAAAGGGTGAGGAGGTGGGAGAGGAAGGGAAGAGGAGAGAGGGGAAAAGAGTGAGGAGGGGGAGAGTGAGGAGGTGGAGGGAGAAAGAAGGGGAGAGGGAGGGAAGAGGATGGAAGGGAAAAAGGTGAAAGGGAAGGGGGAAGACAGGAAGGGAGAGTGGGATAAAGATTCTGCTTTCCCTTTCCATCACTCCTCCTCTCCATGGCGTCTGTCTATGTCCTCTTATATTTAGTTCTGTGTCTAAACAGCGCCCTCCCCAAACAACGTGCCCCTTGGCCCCCTCTTTGAGCTTCATTCTGGGAAACACAGGTGAAGTGTCTCAGGAGTGCCTCTCCTTGAGCAGCAGCCTTGCTGAGAGAGCCGTCCTGCCCATTTCTCTCCAGCACGTCCCCTTTCCTCAGCAGGAACAACGGGCACACAAGGAACAAGGGCAAACCCACTTGGGATGTGGAGTCTCTCGGGTACCAGCTGGTGACTCGGGCCAAGTCCCAAACCTCTCTGCCCCTCCCACGATGCAACAGGCCCCATTGTAATAGATGTTTTGTTGTAGGCGAAAACACCGAGGGTTAGTGAAGTGACTTGTCCACAGTCACGTGGTCAGTGGACCTGGGGTTAGAACCCACACCACCCTCCTCTTGATCCCACTGGCTCATGGGATTTTCACACCCACAGTAGCTGCAGACTTTCCCATCCCTTGGGACTCAGAAGTCACAGAATTCTATGATAGCAAGACTTTTGTGGACTTTCAAGCAACTTCCTCCCTCATACCATTTACTCCCACTATGTTCCATTCCACGTATATTAATAGAAACCTAGATGCCAGTGAAAAATAAAACAGCAACGCAGGATGGGGGCCGAGGGTTATGGCCCCACGCGTGCATGACCAAGAGGTGCTGCAGAACCCACGGGGAGCTGGCTTTACCTCAACCCCAAACTTGCTAGTGTCCACCAAGTAAGTTGTGGCTGTTCTCGGAAACCCAGTAACCAGTTGCTTAGAACGTGGTGTTGGATTTTTATCAGAATTTGGTGGGGAAAATGGGTGATGGGAAAGTAAGGGGTTTGCTGGCAGCTTGGGGAGACCAAGAATGGTGATGGTCCATTCAAAGTCATCTGTTCCAGATGGATTAGGCGGTGTTCCAAGGAAGGATGACCCCAGGTCAAGGCAGGAACCACGCCCCCCACCGCAACGCCCTCATATCAGGGCCTCTGGCTCTGCACACAGAATAGGAACACAATGTCTGGGAGAGGGCTGAGCCCCCGGGCTGTGCACATTCTGTGGGAGTTGATGTGTGTTTAATTTAGGCACGCCGGTGCGTCATGCCAAAGTTTCCATCAGCTCGTAGAGAAGTGAGAAAACATGAGTGAATGTTTCTAAAAGCTAAATGTACTCATTTTCAAATCGGATTGTCCTTTTTTCTGGGATTCTGTCTTTCCTTCCTCGGTGTGGAAACATCCTTTCATCTAGGAAACAATGGTGATCGTTGACTTGATTTCTTGCATGTATCTGTACTTGGCAGAATACAAAGCTGGCAATTCTATGTTGAATCCGCCAATTTTATCTTCTAAAAATTTTGCTGAACTACAAAATCCTTAATTCTGAGGACCATCGGGTTGTACTTTGTCAGTTATCATTTGTATCAACTTTCTTCTCAATCTTGGGACAATTTTTTTTTCTGCTTAGCACAGACATTCTGTGAAAGTCAAATACCTCAACGCCGTGCTTAAATTTAATAACTTTTTTTTTTTTTTTTTTTTGTCTACAGGGTAACAAGTATTCTATTCCACAGGAACCATAATTTGGAGAGGAAGATATTTCCTTTACAAGATTGTGTCTCTTTGCTTTTCTTTATCTGTTACTGTGACTAGGTTTGAAGAGTGTTCATTCCTAGAAAAAGACCCCATAGGCCAGACGTGGTGGTGGGATTGAAGGAGGGGGTGTTGGAAGTAGGGAGAGGGGAGGACAGACGGTGACCCTCAAGGTATCCTGAGACCTTTAGATAAAGCAAAAGCTCAAATTATCAAATCATAGGTGAGAGACTGTCAAGTTCATAGCCCTAGGAAGGGCCAGGCCAAAACCAAGTTCAGAGGGCAAGGTGGGGAGAACACATTGGAAAGATCAATAAGGTTTGATGCTAAGAGAATCTATTAGAGTATGTAGTGGAGAATGGGAAGCGTCAGGAGTCCCTGACCACGATGGTCAACAGTCAGGGTGGGAGCTCCGTGCATTACTTGGTGGCTGGAGCAAGGTAAGAAACCTGGGAGCAGGGACTGCTCGTGTTGCTGGTGAGCAGGAGTTAGACTGCTCATGTTCCTGTGGCCCATGTCCCCATGCGTTAATAACACCTGCTGCAGTAGACAAAGCAGGGGCTGGCACACAATTGACCATTCTTGCATTATCACAACCACTATTGTTATGCAGAGTAAAATACCTACTTCCTTCTTCCCTTTGAGAGAATTTTGCTGGGGAGCTCCATTTCTTCACGCTCCACTTTTTCATCCCTACCATACTAACGTACTAACGTCTCCGCAGAGAAGAGGAGCTGCGATGTGATGGATCAAGTTCTGGACTCTCATGGGAGCATGAGAAAGTAGGCAAGATCCCACACCCCTCCTGGTACTTTGTGTATCCGCGTGGATGCACATCACGGGGACCCCTCTTTCTGTGTTTCATGTGGTGACCGCAAGTGGACAAGGCAGGCCTCAAAGACGCAGATCTGGCTTTGTCCTCTGGGCCCCACATTGCATGGATGTGTAGGTCTACTTTCAGATTCAGGGGAAGGAAGTAAGAAGGCATGTCAGACATCTAGGCCTCCACCACATTCCCTAACTCAGTTATAACAGAAAGACTGACACTATAGTAGTGGTGCTCAAGTAGGAAGAAACTACCCCTCTTATTTCCATTCTGCTCCTGTCTCCCAGCTGTAAATACTAGCTCTTTGGGGCACCTGGATGGCTCAGTGGGTTAAGCCTCTGCCTTCAGCTCAGGTCATGATCTCAGGGTCCTGGGATCGAGCCCCACATTGGGCTCTCTGCTCAGGGGGAGCCTGCTTCCCTTCCTCTCTCTCTTCCTGACTCTCTGCCTACCTGTGATCTCTGTCTGTCAAATAAATAAATAAAATCTTAAAAAAAAAAAAAAATAAATACTAGCTCTTTGCTGACGATCCTCAGATCTCTTTCCGGGCTCTGGGTCTATAGATCCCACGGTCTACCTGGCATCTCTAAGGCCGTCTACTGAGCACGCCATTTTTCACGTGGCCTAAAAGAGCTGCTGGTCTTTTCTTTCCAGACCTGCTGTCCTGCTGTTGGCCCCATCTCAGTGAGTGGCAGGTTCCTCTCTCTGGCTTTCCAGGCTGAAGACCTGGGCAGCATTCATGACTGCCTTTTCCCCCCAACTTGCCTTCTGTTAGCTGGCATGTTCTGTCAGCTCTACATCTCGCATGTGTCCAGAGTCCAAGCACTGACCTCTGTCCCTACTGCCCCACCATTGTCTCTTGTGTCACAGGTCCCTAGGGAGCCTCCTGACTCATCTGCATGCTCTTTTGGCTTCTGCCCTTGCCCCTGCTCCCTACACTGTGGGCTGTCCTTGACCAGAGTGGCTCTGTGAACCTGGAGGGCAGCACATGTCACTAATCTGCACCAAATGCTTTAAAGCTCCTTAATTACACTCTGTGTCTCTTGTCTCTGTCTCTCTCTCACACACAACTCTTCCTATGACTTACAAGACCCAGCAAGATTCGGGTCCCCCTTACCTCTCTGACTTTATGTTCTATTACTTTCTTTCTCATTTTCTCCCACATTGACCTCCTAGCTAGTCGTTGAGTGGCCCTGTCATTCTCCCACCTTAGGACCTTTGCACACGCTGTTGCCTTTTTCCAAAAAGCTCTTTTCCTCAGTACTCAATGTAGTGAGCTCCTTCATTTCAGTCCAGTCTTTACTCAGTGGGGTCTTTCTGACTGCCATCTCTGAGATCTCAACCCTGTAACATTTTATATGTCCCCTTCCTGCTTCACTCTCTTTTCTCTCTGCAAGTTCTCTCCATCTCACCTTTTACATACGTTACTGTCCTGTATATTGTCTGTCTCCCCAGCAAGAATAAGAGGTGCCAGGAAGAGTTTTAGCTGTTTTGTTCACTGGTCCTCCTTAGAGTTCTGGGTATAATAGATGACCCACAAACATCCGTTGGAAAACAATGAGTCAATAAAGCACATTTCCTTAGTCTTTGAGGAAATGCAAATCAGAACCACAACAAGATGCCACTGTATCCCGCTGGAATGGAAAAAATAAAGACCTACAGTCACAGGTGTTGGTGAGCATGGGAAGAATCAGGACCCTCTTATGTGGCTGGTAAGATTATAAAACAGGACAGCCCATGTGCATGACAACGTGGCTGTTTCTTTAAAGCTAAACATCAACTTACTCTGTCACCCAGTTATTTTTACTCCCAGCCGTCTACACAAGAGAAACGAAGAACTGTGTCCACGCAGAGACTTGTATGCAAATGTTCACAGCAGTGGTCTTTGTAGTCCCCCCAAATGGAAACTCCCCAAACGTCCATGAGCAGATGCACGGCTGAACAAAATGTAGCATATCCATGCAAGGGAGTACTACTCGGCAGTCAAAAGGAGTGAGCTACAGATAAGACACGGAGGAGCCCCAAACGCGTGCAAAACGAAAATAGTCAGATGCAGGGGACTGCGTGTTGTGTGATCTGACTCATGTGAAATGTCCAGAAAAGGCAAATCTGGAGAGCAAGAATGCAGATTTGTGCTTGCCTCTGGGGGAGGTGGGGTGGGTGAGACGGGTATGAAGGACCCTGGCAGGGTGATAAAAATGTTTGAAACTGGGTCATTGGCGATGCTTGGACATTATGAAAAAAATCATTGAATTTAATGATCAAACATTTAAATCGGGTGAATCAGGGGCACCTGGGTGGCTCAGTGGGTTAAAACCTCTGCCTTAGGCTCAGGTCATGATCCCAGAGTCCTGGGATAGATCCCCACCTCAGGCTCTCTGCTCAGCAGGGAGCCTGCTTCCCCTCTCTCTCTGCCTGCCTCTCTGCCTACTTGTGATCTCTTTGTCTGTCAAAGAAATAAATAAAATCCTTAAAAAAAAAAAAACCCAACCAAACAAACCAAAAAAAACGGGTGAATCGTATGGTATGTAAATTAGACAGGCAAACCTCAGAGGTATGAAGCAAGTCAAATAAATTTTTTGTTTGCCTGTGCATATGAAAGTTATATTCACACTCTACCATAGTCTATTAAGCGTGCAATCGCATTATGTCTAGAAAAAAACAAGGTATATACTTTAATTAAAAAAATCCTTTATCGCTAAAGAAATGCTAACCGGCATCCGAGTTTTCAGGGAAGCTGTCATCAGTGATCACAGATCACCGTAACAAAGATAATCGTAATAAAAGTTTGAAAATCTACGAGAATTGCCAAAATGTGACACAGAGACGCGGCGTGAGCAAATGCTGTTAGAAAAATGGCTCCACGAGGACGCGCTTGATGCGGGGTTGCCGCAGACCTTCCATTTATAAAAACCACAATTATCTGCAAAGTGCCGTAAAGTGAGGAGTGATGAACGAGGCGTGCCTGTACCTCGGTATTGTCGGTGTGAAAAATGAATGAATGAATGCTCTTAGGCGTAGCTCCCTTGCTCAGGACTCCTGGGGAGGTGGGGGGCTGGGGACCAGGGCAGGGCCGGGGTGCCCCCCAACTGACCGCCAACACGGATCGGAGGGCCTCTCTGCTCACACAGTGGGAGCAGAACAGGGCCGGGTAGGAGCCCCACAAGCCCCTGCTGCTCCTGGGGCCCCGTGGGCCTCAAGTTCATGGCAGCTTTCCGAGCCAGGCCTGCCTGTGGAATCTGAGTGGGGGAAGGTGGGGGAAGCAGAAGTAGATGGGGAGGGGGCCCAGCAAGGAAGATCTGGAGCCAGCAAAGCCTTTAGAGGAACAGAAGAGCAGCCAAGGAAAGAAATAAAAGCTGGGGAGAGTCTTGGGGCTGCCAAAGGGAATAAGAAGGGTGTTTTACAAATATATCAGGGGAAAAGGGATCCTGGAGAGCCGGCTGGCCCATTAATAAATGAGAAGGGAAATAAAATTAATGATGATGATTAAAATGGCTGAGCTGCTGAAGTGCTTTGTAAAATTGGTCTTTAACAAGGAAAAGGAAAAAAATCCAAGGGATGGGCAATTAGAAAGCGACAGACGCCTTGTCAATACAGTTGATGAAAGGTAGGAGAGAGAATACGTAGAAAAAATTGGATAATACCAACCCAGTCTGCGTGGCCGCGTCTGGATATAGGCCTCGGAGGCTGAAGGGGATTGCTGGTGAGATTATTAGACCCTTGGCAGGTATTTTAATTAAATGTATATACACACACACGTATATATATGCGTATATATATATATATATATATATATATATTATGTATTTATTTTTTTTTTTGAGGAGGGAAGCAGAATCAATGAAAATGCAAGAGCTCGGGATAAAAGAGGAAGAGTATGTTCCCTGGGCCCGACTCTGTTCCTCATACTTGTGGCGTCATTTAATCCAGCAGCACTGGGTGCTTCTGTGACTAGCATCCTTTACAGGCAAGGAAACTGAGACCCAGAGAGTTTCTGTGACTCCCTGAGATTACACAACCAGCAGACGGTGGTGGCAGAATTTGAACCCACAATTTTCTTTTTTTTTTTTAAAGATTTTATTTATTTATTTTAGAGAGAGCGGAGGGGGGAGCATGAGCAGGGGAGGGGCAGACTTCAAGCAGACTCCCCGCTGAGCCCCGACACTGGGCTTGATCTCATGACCCTGAGATCATGACCTGAGGCAAAATCAAGAGTCAGGTGCTTACCTGACTGAGCTGCCCAGGTGCCCCTTGGACCCAGGTTCTCCTGATTCTAGACCTGATGCCTTTGCCCTCTACCAGCTGCTGATTCTAACTCTCAGTATTGGATTCCATACCCAGTGACCTGCTGCCTGTGATGGTCCTTTGTCCCAAAGTCTTGGAATTCTGATGACAATGACAGAACAGGGGCTGTCTGATTCTAATTCTGTGATGTTTAGAGAGGTTTTCGTTCATATGTTGACGAGAAAGAAACGGGGCAGAGGTTGAATAATGTGGGCCCAGGGGCATGAGGTGTCAAAGTCATCAGGAATGTATAGGTTCCTAGAGTCCAAAGTCCTTATTGCACCTATGGGGAAACTGAGGCCTGGTGGGGGGAGGGGGGCTTCCGCCTGGTGACAGCAGGGGTGGGAGCCATAGCCAGGACTGTTGGCTTAAGGTCCAAGGCTATGTTTCCTGTATTTCTTGGCCTGTGCTTACTATTTGCCCTTATCGCTGACTTCTGTCCTGTGACATCCAAAGACTGGTCTTGACTTGAATTCTCAGCTTTGACTCCATCTTCTACCTCTGCTTTAATGCCCTAATCTGTGGTTCCTATTACTGGCTACTTTAACCCATGTCTTGTTTCTGTTGCTGTTTTGTTGTCCTGATGCCTCGGGGCAGGTAGTGGGGCTAATGGTGGTGGGGAGAAGCCTGTAGAACTCATCTCTCTCCTGTCCCAACAGGGTCCTGTCATTCCGGGGTCCTGTGCACGGTGCAATGGGAACCCACCTGTGATAGATGAAAATATTGGCCCTGATTTTTTTAAAAAAATATTTTATGTATTTATTTGACAGAGATCACATGTAGGCAGAGAGGCAGGCAGAGAGAGGGGGGAGGCAGGCTCCCCGCTGAACATAGAGCCCAATGTGGGGCTCGATCCCAGGACCCTGGGATCATGACCTGAGCCGAAGGCAGAGGCTTTAACCCACTGAGCCACCAGGTGCCCCAGGCCCTGATTCTTTATTTGTTTACCCTTTGCCACAGCTTCATCTTACATAGAGTTTGCTTCCCTGTTTCTTGACTTTGAGTTTCACCATGAGACATTTCAAAGACTGGACATGTCCACCCCAGCCAACTCCCAGTCTCTCAGAGAGAAGCCAAGCTCTCCCAGGAAGCAAACTGGCTGAATGAACCTGGACCAGCCAAACCCCAGCTGACCTGAGTATCCTTGAAAATAAACACTTATTATGGCACACCACTGAGACGTTTTGTGCTTGTTTGTTATGCAGCAGTCACTAACTGATACACAGTCATCTACAGTATGCTTTGACAGATCTAGAACCTTCTAAAATCTCTCTTTACCTCAGTTTAATAAAAGCAAAAAACAAGTCATGAAGTACCCCCTGTGTGACCATTTCCAGGTCAGGCATACTGTGTTCAGAAGTTTCGGTTACTGTCTTCAAGGGAGAGCGGCAAGGAGGTCAACACATGGTTACAACATACGACGGCAAGGAAAGCTTTGTGGAGGGGAAAGTCCTCTCTGACGAGGCTGGAGGAGGAAGAAGAGGCAGGAAGGCTCTCAAAGCACAAGGTGCCTCGAGGCTGAAGGAACGAGGCTGTGAATCTAGCCCACACTTGTGCGGAGCCTGAGCCCCTCTGTGCGGGAATGTGAGTCCCGGCATGGAGAGGCAGGCAGGGTCTGGGTCCAGCCCTGACATTTTACAAGTCCCTGGCCAAATGTTTTTATAAAATGAGGCATCGACGATGGCAATTTATTACCAGATGATGAAGTCCAGGGATACTCCATTAAATTAAAAAGTGCCACGAGATGTGATAAAACGCAAAGAAACTCAAAGGGAATAGAAGACCCCGGGTCCTGTTGCAGATGGAAGAAACAAACAGCGTAATCCAGGGATGCCAAAGGCACAGAGGTAATTACACACTGACACCTGCTCCCGAAAGTCAGCCTGGGCTCTGTGAGGCCCGGCCCAGAGCACCCCAGCACAGCCCTTGCCTCGTGGTTCCCAGATCCCTTCTGCATGGCAGACCCTTCCTCTCTGGGGGTCTCAAGTCCCAGTTGTTGCTCCCCCTAAGACAGTCCTGGGTGGAGTGCTCTCTGCAGGGGAGGGGGTGGCTGAGGGTGGTGGGGAGGGACAGGGGAGCAGCCTCCCTGGCCATCTGGTGCTGAGCTCACCTCCCCCTTGAGGCCCGCCCCCTCCTTCTAGCACTCCCCCTCCAGGAGTGAGGGGAGCTGAGCCTAAGTGTGTGTGATTTCAGAGTTAATCTGTCTACACTAATTAAATATTGACGGCTGTTAAATATTCATGGAGCGTTTTAGCTGGCAGGTTTGATGTCTCCAGGCCCCGTCGGCCGCTGCTGGGGGCTCTCTTGGCTGGTCACTTTGTGCTCCTGACTGCCTCTTTTGCACCCAGAGGTTTCCAGCTGCGGCAATGGGTGGCCTGATGGGAACCTCTCTGTCCCTGGGCCTTAGGGAACCCCACCTCCAGCCTGTGACTACTGATTCCCTTGCTTGTGTGGCATTTGGGGTGCTATAGCTTTGGGTGTGGGGCTTGGTGGGAATTAAGCCACCAGTATAGACAGGTGCCACATAGGGAATGTGGCCTGGGGGACGGGAAGGGGGCTTGACTCAGGGCTGGCCTAGAGGCCAAGCAGTTTGTTTTCCAAGGGACTTCTGGGGGTGTCCTTCCTTCAGGCCAGGCTCTGAGGGAGGCACTGGAGAAAGCTGGCCACCAGACCGAATTTCTGCTCCCTGCCGAGAGCCCAGTCAGGTGTGAGGAGACAGTCCTGTAAAGGGCAGCTATGACCATGAGGGGAAGTACTATGACGGTGGGGTGGTGAGGACTGGGCTCTTGTGTGGGGGTCCCAGGAGGACACCAACCAGGCAGGGCAGGCTTTGCAGGGCGAGACTTCAGGCAGAAGCCTGAGGGACCAGCCCGAATTGGGCAATCAGTACAAGGGGGTCTGTGTGGAAGACGTCCCCCCCAGGAGCAGGGCTCGGGTGAAGGCCCAGATGCCAGCAAAAAGTCTGGAGGCTGCGGGACAGAGGGGAGCGGAGAGAGGTTAGGGAGGGGAGGGGAGTGGAGGGGCAGGGAGAGGTGGGCAGTCTGCAGGAATGAGGGTACACGGCCCAGGTTTTCCTTGTCTCTCGCCCCCTCTGGCCCTTTATCCCCCCCGCCTCTACTCTGAGCCCCACAAGAGGGTCTTCCTGGCCTGCCCCAGAACTTGTTCCAGCCGGCCTGTCTGTGGGAGAGGAGGGCTGGGGACGGGAGGGTCAGCAGGGCCAGGGGCAGAGAGCCTGAGCCTGGAATCCCTGATTTCTTGAAGGGCAGCTTTGTCTCCAGGCAAACGAGGCCGGCTTTCCAGTCACACAGGCCGGAGGGTCAGCATCTAGCCATAGACAGAGGGCTCCCTGTGGCCAAGAGGAGGAATCTAGGGTCCTCCCTGCCCTTCACCTTCCCTCCAGGCTACAGGGCCTGTGGCAGGCCTCATTCACAGTAACTTCCCACGTCAACGCAGGCCCGGCCGGAAGTGTCTGAGAGGGCCACTTCCTTCCTGTGTGTGTGGTTCTGGCTGTGTGGGACTCATGTGGTCCAGGGACATATTCTCTGAGTGACCAACCACACGTGTCACCTTCCCTCAACGGTGAGGTGATGCCCTGACTCGACTAGACCTCTTGGGCTGGGTCCCCAGCCCTAGGACCTTAAGGCTGGGTCCCTGCAGCCAAACTCTTGAGGCTTCCTGAACGGAGGGCCTGCAAGAGGCATTGACCTTTGGACCAAGGGGCTCTGAGACTCTGGAGTGCTTCCCTTTGGGTGACATGGGAGACAATACCACAGAAGCAACAATAGCTTGTTTGCTTCAGCACTTCTCTGGGCCTACCGCGTTTCGTCCTCATGCAACCCAACCAGCTAGAGGGTTCTGTGAGGCACGTTTCACAGAGAGGGAACCAGGAGGGTCAGAGAGGTTGAGAAGCTGTCCAGGCTCACACAGTAAGGGCAGAGTTGGCACCTGAAGTCGGATTTTCTTACCGGAGTCCTCACCTTTGGTTCTATGTCAGAGTTCTCAGACGTCCCCAAGATAAAAATCCCCCGGGGAGCCTGTCAACACGTCCACTCTGGGCCCCTCTAGGGACCTGGATGGGGTCAGGTAGGGCCTCCGCTGTGCTGTCCCCTGTGGGGCTGGTGGGCTCTTTTCCCTGGACCTGGATGGAGAGGGGGCAGGTGGGGATTCAGCTCAGGAACAGAACCCCTCGAGTTAGGACCCTGACTGCTTTAATGTTGAACAAATTTCTCTTTAAGATGCAAGCCCCACAGCTGCTAATAGAACCGGGAAAGCGTTTGTGTTCCCCTTGGGCCAGAGCCATAAAGCAGAGGCTGTTAAGTATCGGGCTGCCCTGACTGTGGTGGCGGAAGCAGAAATCAAAGCTGGGGCGAGGGGAAGGAGGGACTCAGGGTGTGATGAGGGGCTCATTGCTTGGTGACCCACCCCTCTTGTTGGAAACAGAATTAAGAATGAGCTGTGCTAGAATTGCCTCTCGCTACCTGTGAGGCCTTGGGTAAGCAACAGATTGCCTCTGAGTCTCAATATTCCCGTCTGCAAAATGGGCTCATAATATTACTTCCCCAGTAGTGTTATTGTAAGCATCCCACAGAATGTGCAAAGCACCTGACACTGGTGATAGCCAAATGCTACATAGTACTTCTTGCATGTCAATCACTGTTCCACGCACTGGACATATATTAACTTCCTTCATCCTCATAATAGCCCCTCCTGGCTGCTGTTACTACTGCCTTTTCTTTCCAGGTCTGAAACTGGCATGGAGATATTCATG
Organism: Lutra lutra; assembly: GCF_902655055.1. Taxonomy (NCBI): domain Eukaryota; kingdom Metazoa; phylum Chordata; class Mammalia; order Carnivora; family Mustelidae; genus Lutra; species Lutra lutra. Next base: position 38,717,654 of record NC_062293.1, read on the forward strand.
GACGTGCCTCTGGTTCCACAGGTAGGAAGTGGGGAAGCTGAGACCAACCTGTGGGACTCTAGAATTCATTCTTTTTTTTTTTATTATTATTATTTATTCATTTGACAGAGAGAGAGAGAGAGAGAGAGAGAGAGTGCACAAGCAGGGGAAGTGGCAGAGGGAGAAGCAGGCTCCCCGCTGAGCAGGGAGCCCGATGGAGGGCTTGATCCCAGGACCCTGGGATCACAACATGAGCCAAAGGCAGAGGCTGAACTGACTGAGCCACCCAGGAGCCCCAGAATTCATCCTTTTAACCCATTATCAGTGTCCAAAAAGGGGAGTCTCCCAGCTTTCCTTTTTCCCGAATGGGACATTGGGTCTCCTGTTTTGGACAAAGGCACCTCTTCCATAGATGACGCTCCTCTCCGGAAAGCCCACTGGACCAAAAGCAGATTTCTCCTCTCGCCGCTCCTCTGAGCTCCTCCACAGATGACTTTGTCTCACTCGCCACATCCTATGTCCTTTGCTCCCCATCCTACTCTATGCCTGAGCACTTGCCCTGCCCCGGGGAACACCCGACAGCAGACACTAGCTGTGACTATAGTGAGACCATAATTGGGGACCAAAGCAAAGGCAATAAACAAGCAATGAAGCAAAATACAAAGTATCTCATTGTGAGCCAACTGCTGTGGGCAAGGAGAAAGCGGACACGGGAGGCTGATGGGTGGTCAGGGATGCTGTGGCCGGGCAGGTGCCTGTGAACGGTGACCTGAGCTGGTGAGCCATGTGGGTATGGGGAGAGAGGCTATTCGGGGCCCGTGGAGCACCAGCAGCAGAGTCAGGCAGCAGAAGACAAAGGAGAGCATGTGGCTGAGGGAAGGGAGCTAGAGATGGGGTCAGAGACAGAGTGGAACGAGAAGCTGGTCATGGGGTTTCCCATCAGCTGTTGTGAGGTGTTTAACTTGCATCTGAGAGAGGGGAGGCCACCAGTGAGAAGGAATTCCTATTCCTTTCTTGAGAAGGGCCAAGACCTTGCTGCTCTCAGGTGAAGTGGGCTGGCCTGGCTGCTGTGAGGAATGGAGTGTAGGTCGAGGGAGGGCTCAGGGGGCTGTCGCCCGGGAAGTCCAGCCGCCAGATGACCGTGGCTCATGCCACGGGCAGTGTTAGCGTCTGAAACCGTTCGGAGCGCTCGGGTGATGACATGTGGTGTTCTGAAGGTAGAATCCACAGTGCTTGCTGACAGATTGGGTGTAGGATGGCGAGAGAGGAGTGAGCCCAAGGGTTTAGGCTGGGGCAGCCCGAGGGATGGAGTAGCCATTTATTGTGTTGGGGAAGAGTGGGGTGTGTGCGGGGGTGTGGGTAGGACGGGAGCTCAGGTCTGGCTCTCTATCAAGGCCCAGATGTCCCAGTGGAGGTTTAGGTAGGCAGATGGGATATATACCTGAACATGAGATGTTCGAATACAGATAGACATTTGGGTGACATTTAAAGTCAGCACTCTGGATGAGATCACGCAGGGAGGAGAACAGATGGGAAAGAGTGGAGGTCTGAGGATGGGACTCTGGGAGCAGGAATGTTTATAGGGCAGGGAAAAGATGAGGAGGCAGCAAGGGAGACCGAGGCGCTGGCACCTCAGCCCCCAGAGGCAGGGAGAGACCCCAGCTTCCCTGCCTTTCCAAGCTCCAGCTTGTCACTTTTCGCAGGCTTTTTCTGCCCTCTAGTGGTCGTAATTGGAAACGCACACACTGACTAGACGGGAAGAGCCAGACTACCTTTCTGGGTTCCTTCTGGGTTTCACTCATTCGTTCAGGAGGCAATTTCTACTGAGCACCTACTATGCGCTGAACACTGGCCAGTGCAGAAGAGAACCAAACACCCTCTTGGGAGAAAGGCTCACAAACACAATTGTAAGACAGTGGCTTTCAGCTGGGGGTGGTTTTGGTAATGCCTGTAAACATTTGTCACAACTAGGTGGGGGTGGGTGGATTGTTGCTGGCATCTAGTAGGAAGATGCCAAGGATGCTGCAGAAGATTTTACAATGTGCAGGAGATCCTCCTACAACGCAGAATTATCTGGCCCTTCATGTCAACAGGGGCTAAGGTTGAGAGGCCCGGCCTTAGGACAACATGTCCAGCGCTATTAACCAAAACATTTGGTTGCAGAGAAGAGAGGAATTAAACCTGTTTGGAGGCAAGGAAGGCTTCACTCCATAGGGGATGTGTGGTTTCAGCTTGTCTTGAAGGATGAGTATGGCTTCGCCAAGTGGAAAGGGGAGAGATAGAACATAGATTATAGAAACATGTTCAAATCATGTCCCAGGAGAACCCAGAGTGGCCACAGGCCCGGGTGTGTCTGGGACAGGCCCACTGATGCAAGGTGTGCCAGCATCATTATTCAGAGAGCTGTCTTCTACCCAAATGTGTTCCAGTTGGGACAATTGTGTATGTGGACATCCTAGACTCAGCAGGCTCAATGCAGCTGGAAAGGTGTCGGGGACGGAAGGGAGCTGGGTCATGAGGGTGGAGGTTTTAGCAGAGAGCAGTGGGGCCCCATTGGTCCTGCAGGCAGGAGTCTTTCTTCAAGAGACCAGAGTGGAGGGCACCATCAACATCCAGAATAGAGAAGACAAGGGTCTAATCATGGACAGTAACAGCGAACTTCCCTTATGCCCCTGAGAATGCCAGCCTTGGGTGAGGTTTGGAGAATAGGGCTTAAGTGCTCCACACTTAAGGACAAATGAAAACACTCCCAGTGCAAGGCACTGGCCTTCTTCTACCTTGAGCAGCCTCTTGCTCCCTCCCTGTCCCAGGAAGAGGGGACGATTGGGTTAGCGCAAAAGCAGGGGTCAGGAGAGGTGGTTGTTGGACAGAACTTGGCTGCAAACAAGCCGTGGCACCTGGTCACAGCTCCTTCTGGCTTCTGGTTTCTCCGTCTGCAACAGGAGCGGGCAGGCAGATCCTCCCTATGACTCTTCCTGTTCTCAACAGGTGGATTTCTGGAGCTTTGCTTTCTGATCAGCCGGTGGGACCACGCCAACACCCACCCCTTCCAGGCCTGAGGTCTTTAATGAAATGGAGACAGGTCTATCCCCTTGGAGAAGGAAGCCCTTGAAGAAATGTATCATCAGGTACTCTGCTGGGGCGCCCTGAGAGTTACACTTGGAATCTATGGTTGTGAATGCCCAGCATGCTTTCTTTCTGGGGTCTGTGTCCCCAGGGCTTCCAGGCTCTGGTCTGCCCAGCCGTGGTTCTGGAGAGTGGGTAAACAGACTTTGCCATGGGAAAATTGGAAAGGGCACAGCCCCAAGAGCCATCAGAGAGAACGCTGCCTTGCTATTTACAGACAGCTTAACTCGAGTGAGCAGAGATGACAGCAGATGGGGTCCGGACGGCCCCGGGGTGGGCAAGGGCTCTCTGTCCAGACAACCTCCATCCATATATGGTGACTCACAGCCCACGTGGGCAGAGTGCTGGGGTCGTCCCCATGGATGGCACTGGGATCCTGGGGAGAGTTCACTCAGCAAGTTTCTGGCTGAGTACGTGGTGCAGAGGACCCGGGCTTGCTGACTCCTCTTCATTGTTTGTTTCTGGCACTACCCCGACACCTTGTCTTTGATAGAGGAGGATTCTGTCCTGTAGAGGGACACACAGATCGGCCACGGGTCATCCAGCTACCGAGTGAACTCTCTGCGGCCATATCTGACGGCCCTAACAGGGTTTCCCGCCTCCAGCTGGGCAGATGGGTAAGGACGTCACTTATTTCAGAAATCGGTTGTGCGTGTGTGTGCCTCTCTCTACGTACACCATAAGCCAACATCAAAAAAACTTTCTTTCGTTATAAAAACACAAAGAGACTTCAGAAAATAAAGCAAAATTGAAAGAAAAATGGCCCCACTGCTTAAGCATTCACTTTGGGCTACATTTACTTCCTTCGACTCTGCAATTTCACGCCCTGGTCTCGCTCACTATATTCAGTATTTTCCGTGTTGTTACCTGCTCTTCCTAAGTGTCATTCTGAAGGCAGCAAGCTCACTGGACCGACTCCTGATGGTTGGACGTTTAGACTGTTTCAGATTTTTCACTGCTACACCTGACGCTTCAAAGAGCATCTTTGTGTAGGATGGCTTTGAATATTTAGGATGATTTTATTGGGCTGGAATTTGAGAGGGAGAGAGAATACTGATAATATATATTCTAGGTGCTCCTGTTTTTGGTTCTCCCATGGCTGGCCCAGCCATGGGAGGATAGCAGGTCCCCTCTCCTCTTACTGTAGCCTTTCCTGAGGTCTGTGTTGATTTTTTATTCTCATTACTCCCTCACGACCTATAAATTATTTCCTAAGACTCCTCCATTAAAACCTGTCACATTAGCAAGGACACTCTGCTGAAAGTAAAGGGGAAAAAAATCACATCCCAAAGCATATTGATCAAAAATGGATTATACTGGTTTAATGAACTGAAAAGACATTGGCTTCAGGTATAGCTGGATCCAGGTGCTGAGGCAGCGTGATCGGGACCTGGTTTTTCACTTCTTAGCCCATTTCTGTTGGTAGTTCCATCTTTAGGTCTTGCCTGTTTCTAGGACTGCAAGAGAGAACAAGATTTTCTCCCTGGTAGCTCCTATGTAAGCCCCAGAATTCACTTTGATCGGACTAACTTAGGTTTGCTTGTTCATTCCTGAACTAATCAGTGCTTGACCTTAAGCTTAGTGGACATGGATGACAAATTTTGTGCCTGGAGCTAGGGTTGTCCCAGAGCCTCTAGACTAGGAAAGATGGTCCCTGCAGAGTATGCTTGGGACATTGATCATTCCAAGAAAAGAGAGTGGATTCTGGACTGGAGAAGACAAAACACTGAATACTACTCTGGAGAGACTCCTGTCTCAGAAGCATAACATTTTGGACCTAAAGGGTCTTGCAAACACATCTCCCTACTATCCCAGACAAAAAGGACCCCCGTTACAACCTCTCAGAGAGACAGCCATTCCAATTCTGTCTGCATCCCACTAATGATAGGGAGCTCACCTGTATCCAGACCATCCTGGATCACTGAATCACTCCATCCTGGGATAGCTGTGGCCGTAGGAGAATTAATTCTTCTCTCCACTGAGTGTTCAAATCTGTCTAGTCATCTAATTATACGTGGGCACTGACCCTCCTGGACCCATCTGGAAGACCCTCAGATAGGCAAAGACTGACTGTCTCCTGGGGTCTTTTTTTCACTCTGAGGAGCAGCCTCTAGACTTTGTTGTATGCAGCTTGGTTGCTATCTCTTTGCCATTGGCTGGCTTCATCAGAGTTGTTGATCAGAGTCAAGAGCTGACTGTCTTGGGAGTCTTTAGTAGGATATCCAAGCCTCCTCTTCAAACACCTGCACAGCTGTGGAGGGGGTTGGTTCCTGTCCAGTGGTCCCTTCCCTTGTGGCCCATGTAAATTGCTCTTTTAGCCAATTTCAGGGCTCCCAAAGCAAAGTAACAAGCTCCAGGGTGTGTTATTATAAGGAGATTGAGTGCATGTAACTAAAGGGATCCTTTTCTAGGAGGAGAATTTTATGTAGCCACAGGCAAATGGCGCCCACTGTTTGGTCCAGTGCATGGGCCTCCCTGCTAGGTTCTTCTTCTGCTACTCCTGTTTCTGGTGCTCAGAGCTGGTCTCTGTTCCTGGGACTGCATCCAGCCCATAATGGATCCAGTGGTTCACGCTCCAGGAAGCACATGGGTGGATCATCTCGTCTTGGGGACTCTGCAGTGTTTTGTGCAGCTCTGTTCACTTTGGGTAGAAAGTGGGGGTAGAAAGGGGGCTGCCATTCCCGATAGCCACCAACCTTCCCTTGGCCAAGCCTCAATATGATACCACCATTCCTCCCGTCACCAAAAGCAGGCAAGGAGTCAGCGAAATCACCCAGTAGCTTGATTCAATCTGAGTCAGAGCTGCGTGGCTATGGTTCCAACTCTTTCTGCCATCGGAGTGGGTTAAAGTAATCCTGGCTGCTGTAACAAGTAAACCCCACATTGTATAGCGGCTCAGAGGTGACGGAAACTGCTTTTTCCCCTCTGTCACAGGTCTAGTGTGTGATCAGGTCATGTGGTCTCTGGGTTCCAGGTTCCTGGATGTTCTAGCACCTTTAACTCAGGGCTTCCAAGAGGATCCGAGGGGGGTCTCGATGTCAGCCAGGCAGAGAGGAGCCCCAGCCAGGAGGAGCACCCATGCAAACTGTGTAGGAGATGTCCTATATGTGACACCTGTTTCTGCTCCTCTCGCACTGGCCAGGGCAGAATTTAATCTCGAGGCCACACATGACTGCAGGAGAGACTGGAAATACAGTCTAGCTGTGGGCAAAGGGCAAGAGCCAGATTTTGATGAGCAGAGAGCAGTCTGAGGCACACAGTCCTGATAAAAAATAACAAGCCTGGACCATTCAAAGAGGAAGCCGAGGACATGGGTGCATGTCAGCAGAGTGTGGCGGGCGGGCAGGCGGGCGGGTGGTCCTTGCTGCCGGTTCTGTCCCGCTGAGACTCCCCTCCAGCTGTCTCCAGAGTGCTGGTTCCATCTAGCACCCTCGACTGACCGTGACCCATTCCCAGAACAAAGGCAGGGGTTTGTGCATGAGCCCCAGAGACTTCTTGAGTCACGACCTCCCACTCATTGCTTCTCTCACACCCAGGACGCGTGATTTAAAGGCATCACGATAGCATCACTGAAGGTGCGGCTGAGCTGCTTGGGATGTCTGAAAGCCTGTCGGGCAAAAGAAACTGATTTGTAACTCGGAGGCAGGTGGAAACTCAGGGATGGATTTCTGATAACGTGGTGTGATGGATGTCTAGCATTTCCTGACTTCTCTTAACAACACTTCAACTGCCATGACTCCATCTCGTCAGCTCCCTTCACATTCAAATTCCTTTTCAAAGAATCATCTCAAACTCAAGTATCTTTCATAGACTCTCAGCCTGCTCAGTTGGCTATAATTATCGCCTTGATGATCAAGTTGAAGTTCCACTTGCTGCTGGGTGACAACTTGCCCAGGAGAGACCCTCTTCCCAGGCAACCCGTGCGGCAGTCCAGCAGGGTCCCCCAAACTCTCCGACCTCTCGATGCTCCTGACCCAGCTTTCTTCCCTGAACCCATCTCTGGAAAGGGCTGTCCTTCAGAGAGCCCTGCTCTGCTCAGATGACAGTGAAGAAGGATGGTGTTCTGGGCCTACATGGTTGCATGCAAGGTGAGGTCATCTCAGCAGACAGGGGGACTTTGTTCAAAGTCACAAGTTCATGCTGATGTGTTCATAATCACACCATTTCACCAAGCCCTTCTTTTCTTATTATCACCTAAGAGTCTCTTGATTTATGTTCTGGTTTCCTTCGCAAAGCTCCCAACCCTCTGTCTCACAGACACGCTAGTTTCTAAATGCCAAGCTGGACATGGGGAGATGGAAAGGAGAAGGGAGTTGGGGGAAATCAGAGGGGGTGACGAACCATGAGAGACTATGGACTCCAAGAAACAAACTGAGGGTTTTGGAGGGGAGAGGGGTGGGGGGTTGGGTGAGCCTGGTGGTGGGTATTAAGGAAAGCATGTATTTCATGGAGCACTGGGTGTGGTGCATAAACAATGAATTCTGGAACACTGAAAAGAAATAAAAAATAAATAAATACATACTGAAAAGAAAATAAATAATGCCAAGCTGTTCATTTGTCAAGCCAAACTATATGTTGAATTATAATAACGCCCCGAGCTTTCAAAACATCAGCATTCAAATGCCAACGTGTGGCTACTTGCTCCCCTGATTTCTCATTGATGACATTCTATACCGTGCATGTCTGTTAATATTTATCTGAGCCGGGGGACTGCATTGCTGATTACTTTTTCCACTTTACTAAATTTATTAACAATGGTTTACACATCCAGCACATTCAGGAAACCAGCAACAGGGTAATTCCACTTAGGATTCCATGATTCCTTTTAATATGGTTGGATCTTATCCAAGCATCCTTTTAAGGAAGAGCACTTCACGGTGAGTAAGAAGTGGACTATATAAAGTAAGAATCCTTTCCTGTTTAAGAGGCTTTCGGAATAATCCTATTCACGCAGCATACAAACAAGGAGAACATCTTTACCCAGGGCAAAGGGATCTGAATGATTCAGAGAGGGAGGTGTGTGGTGTGGGGAGGCGGGGCAAGGAGGGTGATTGAGGGGAGAAGGTAGTGATAGGAAATGGCAGGGTTGAGTTGGATAATTGGATGGATAAGTTGGATAATTCTTTCATGGGACCCAGAACTGGCTTCCATGTAAGAATTATACCAGACTCTTCAGACTCTAGAGATCTAGTGGAATAGAGAAAGACACACACACACACACACACACACACACACACACACACCCCTATCTCAGGTCTCTATGGCCACTGCCTTTACGACTTTATTCCCTCTGCGTGGAATGTATTTTCTACTGCTACCCAACCTGCAAACTATCCTAGTTCAGAGGATGAAGATCCATGATCTACCACCCACACCCTTTCCCCTCTGCACACCACACCCTAGGTACTCCTCTTGTACCACTTGCCACACTTGACTGTAGTGTGTGTGTGTGTGTGTGTGTGTGTGTGTGTGTGTGTGTGTCTTTCTATCGGTCTCCCTTCCCTTTTGACAGTGGTCTTTCATGGACAGAAAGTGTTGCTTCTGCCATCTTAATATCCTTAGCGTCTGGTGTGTGGTCAATACACAATGAATGTTGAATGAATGGGTAAAATTAGCGTCCAGCTCATCATGAAATCTTAATGAACATTAAACTCTTGGTGAATTTTATCCCATCCGGACTCTCTTCTTTATCAATATCCAGGAAGACATTTGATATGCACACTAATGATGACCATGAATATTTCATAGAAACGTTCCAGAATCTACCAAGCCCTCCTATTTGTCATTTATAACGGCCTCGTGTTATTCATGTTATTAATGGCACTGTGTTAATACATTTTGTTTTGCTCAGTCAGCCCCCTCTTCTCTGGCCTTTGGGTTGTTGACAGTTTCTGGTTGTTACAGATTATGCCACTAGAGATGTGTTTTCCTTTCTTTTGGGCTAATACCATGGGGTTTGTTACCAAAGAGAGAATTACTGGGTCAGAGAATATCAACAGTGGCTCAGCTTTCATTCACATTGCCTGATTGCTTATGTAAATTGGTCCCCAGTTTTTCTAGAAAGCAGTACTAAAGGATGGGCTTCTGCTGGCTGCCAATCTTTGGTTCTCCTCATATTTATTTTTTGTGGCTTTAATAGGCATGTAATGGGACCTGAAAGTTGCTTGGATCTAAATTTTATTTCATAGCTGGCGAGATCGCACATGTTTCCACACCATGATTTACCACCTCCGCTTCCCAGCGTGATTCTGTTCATCTCCTTTGACCACTTATCAGGGGGAATCTCACAGCAGCCCATCCATTATCTGTTTTGGGCAGTAAGCAGACCTGGGATGGGGAATGTGACAGACATAATGGATGCCACTGCTTTCCTTTTAATATTTATTTTTATTACATTGTGGTGCAAAAATTTTCATTCTTATATATTTGAACCCATCCATCAGAGCCCTGATGGTATCTGTTTCTTCAATAGCTGGGAATTTATCTCTTCATCGGCGGCAGCGGGGATGGCGATGCTGGTCCCTTGTCTCCAGGATTGTCACAGATTAACGGTATGAGACAACTGAACTTGACAGGCATGCTGTATGAATTTCAATGAACTCTCCCCCGGCCCGTTAGCCAACTACCCCAGCGATGTTTATTAAATAACAATTTCTTTCCCCAATGTGCTCTTTGGTTGGTCTTCTGTTAGTTTTACTAGGGTCTGGATTCATCTCGGGGAATCTCCTCTTGTCAACTTTGCTGCTTTCGGCTCAGTGCGGGATGGGGTCAGCGACTGACCAGTGCCATCTTAATTGCTCAGGAGGGATCAGATCTCACTGCCATTAAAAGACAGATCCTTTGGTGGTTCTCTACCTGGAAGAACAAGCATCCCACACTCAGAGCCATCGAATTCTATTAGAGGACTTATGGGGATTTACACCGGTATTGCATTCACTCTATATATTGACTCTGGGACAGAGCATATGTACTTAGGGATTACAATTAGACCACAGCTGGAAAACTCTCCCAAAGACCTCAGAGCTTCAGACAACAGAAAGACTCAAGTTTCCTTCAAATGGGACTGACCTGGAATATGTCCCAAAGGGTTGGGGTGACCATTTTGAGTAATGTGATTATTCTGAAGCCTTCCTCATGCCCCATCCCAGGATGGTGACCTGGACAAATCCAGAGCAAGAAGACCAAGAGGGAATTTTGACTACACCCTAGGAGTCCTATGGTGAAGGTGTTGGTGGCTGGGTGGTGGGATGGCAATAGAGGATTCATAGCCCCTCTGATCAGTCTGGATCCTGGAACAGGACTCCCACTATTTTAGCACCAGTATTTTCAATTCTTCTGCCCAAGTGTCTTTCAGTTACAGCCTCCCAGCAAAGCCCCCACCTGTATACCTCCTCCTCCATCACCTCCATCTCCTCCATCACTGTCCTTCTACCCTTTCCCCTGGGGCCAGCCAATCACCAAACCCATGTGTCTACCTCCTAAACATCTCTCCTCATCCTATTACCCACCTCTGCGACCCCCACCGTCACTCTGGCCACCACCATCTCTCACCAAGGCGTGCTGCACGAGCTCTTCAGTCCCCATAGCTCTGAACTTGCAAACCCCTTAGCGTGGTTTACAGGTCCCTATCTGGCCTGGCGCTGCTCCTTTATCTTTCTGTGTATCTTCCCTACCCTCTAGCCTCCAGCCACTCTAAATGGGACTCCTTTTCTTGCACCCACTCTGATCTCTGACATTTTCACCTGCTGTTCCCTTTGCCTGAACGTCTTTTCCCAGTCCCCTTTTCCTGAATTACCAACTATTTATCTTTGAAGCTTCATATTAAAAGCCATATCCTTCCGGTAACTTCTCTGATCTCCCAGTGTGGGAAGAGATGCCTAGTCTTTTATGCTCTGGTAGCACCCTGTACTTTACCCATCACTGGGCCATCCTTCATACTGGTCTGTTCAGAAGACTATATCCCACCCCCCTAAATATCGTGACACCTTTGTTCACTCCTGTTATGTCCAGTGCTTGGCATATGGTACTTCCGACAGTATTTGTGCTCTATAACTATTTGCTGAATAACTGTATCATTCCACATACTGTGACAATATGCACACTCTCTCCATGCTCTTCAGTACGTCCCTCTGACACCTGGTACTGAGTAGCAGGATCCTTCTGTCTTTCTCATTCTCCTCTAAGTAATTCCCAGTCCTTGCCGCTAAGAAGCTCAGTCTAACCATGGCAATGTACAAGGAAGCAGGTGAAGACCGTGGGCCAATGCGAAGTGACTTGTGTGTATGAGAATCAGTGATAACGGGAAGGAGGCCAGGGAGGGGATGGGTAAATGCTTCCTGGAAGAATTGACTCTGAGCTGAGTTTTTTGGGTTATTTTTTTGGGGTTTTTTAAAGGAAGAGCTGGACAGGAATGGAGGAAAGGAAAGACATTCATGAATTATTCCTCATTTTCTTCTAAGTGCCCAAAAGCAGCTAAGGAGAGACAACCCTTATGTCTACTTCCACTGACAATTTTTACCCCTCCCTTCAGCTCCATTTCACTGAAAGATGAGACGCACACCCAGGTTACTGAACACCGCTCCCCTTTCTCAAAACCCCTTCAATGTCTTCGTTCATCTAAAATAAACCCGGCTGATCCTGCAGGGCAAATTCTGCCTATAACTGATGGTACTGATGCCCAGGGCATGATTTCCCCAGATGAGGGAATGGACGCAGAAGAGGTGAATTGTTTTGAGGCGGTTGCACAGAGCTAATTAGAAGCACAGCCAGGAGTCAACTCCAAGGACCTGCTCTTTTCACCACATCCTGCTGCCTGCTACATTTTTAAACACGCGTGTGCTAAAGATTGATAGTTTGATGGGGGCGGGGTACTAGAGGAGCAACACCCAAATCTTGAACTTGAGCAATTAGCCTTCCTGGATGGATTCTTCCAGAAATGTATCACTTACTAGGAAACAAAGATACGTATTCAGTAAGAGAAGACAGAAACATTTTGCTTTCCGTATCCTAAGACCGCCGTTCGATGAAGTTAGAAATAAATCTCACGAAGGAGGAGGGGCTATCCAGTCACAGAGAAGTTAACAGTCCTAAATAAAGCCATGGAAAGAGAAGCAATTCAGAATAGAGTATTTAAAGAACAAAGATATAAACACAGCAAAACATATAAATTTATGGGACGCTGCCAGGCCGCTACTTAGAGGAGGAAGTATTGCTCGTGATGGCCTCTCTTAGTGAGAAAGAAGAAAAACCGGGAATTAAGTCTCTACCTAAATAACCCAGAAGGGGTACAAATTATCAAGGGAAGGGAAAGTGGGAAGAGTAATAAACCCCCAAAGAGACATGAATAAAACAGAGACATAAAATTGAACTTGAAGCACAAACCAAGACAGTGCCTTCTCAACCTGGCCATGCATCAGAATTAGGGGATGCTTGTTTGAACCATGAATGTTCCAGCTTGAGCTCAGACCTGCTGAATCAGAATCATGGCAGGGCAGGGAGCTGGAATCTGTATTCCTGAAAAATTCCCTTCATGACTGTTCTACATTCACCGTATTCACCTTTCTATCCTCTGATGTTGAGAGCCATTGTCTACCCTGATTCTCTCATGAGACTTACGGGCTCCTTGGCCAACATAACCCTTGGTAATCCTCATCCTTTCTTTCCTCCATTGTGGTGGGAATAGCCAGGTCACAAGGGGACCCCAGCATCTAGACCTGGCTGATTGGTCTAAGAGTGAACACTTGACTTGTACTGGGACCGTGTGTCCTTTCTCTGGGATTTTTGGATCTGGAGCCTGGAGAGTTGTATGACCACCCTCTCACAGTCTGGATTGTTATCTATGAAACATTATGCTCCCTGCCACCATGTCTCCGACCCTGTGGAGTAGAAAAATGGCAGAAGCTGGTCTTTAGAGAGAGAAGGCTGAAGGCAACATACAGAGAGATGCATAGATGCCAGAGAGAAGAGGAAAGCCCAGTGTAATTCGAGTCCTTGCTTCTTTTTGTCCTAAGACCCAGTAGCTTCCTGCCCTTGGAAATGCACTTTTCCCTTCAAGTGTAAGCTGGTTTGCGCAGCATTCTTGTCCCACACATCAAAGGAAGAGAAGAATGGCTAATTCACACATTTACTTAGTTCCTCTCGCTCCAAGCACAGCCTCCCAATGTCATCATCCACTCTTATCCTAAAAGAGAAGTAAGAACATAGTTGCAGGAGTCACACCTTCTGTGCCTTGGTGACAATATTTTTTTGGGTCCTTGTGTGATAGAAGTCAGTCCTATGACTCAGACTCTACTTTCTTCTCTGTGACCTACCTTTCTGCTTCTCAAGGTCAAATCTGATTATGCTGCCAAGCAGCCATGGAGATGGGCACAATTTATAGCAGCAATGAGCAAGATGGCCCATCCTTTGGAAAACTGTGGAATAAGCAATAAATCATAGAACCTATATTCATAATTTTTTTTAAGATGGAGAAGGCAACTCTGGTAGGAGGCACTGTCAAAGGAGTCATCACAAACACATTCAAGAACATATGCTGCATATCTCATCGAGACTGAGGACGATGTTAAGTCTGGGTATTCTGAAACAAGTAGTGTGAGGTCACTTGCCATGGAGTCTGACAGGTGGAAGAGGAGACGTATGTGTGAAGGAAAGGAAGGAGTGTGGAGGTGGGGTCTCAACTTTTAACCACTGGCGCAGTCAGGGGAGGCTGCCTGGAAGAGGAGTCGTCTGTGCCAGGTCTTCATGAGAGAGCTCATGGTCAGATCAGGCAGCAGAAAGAGCTTGTGGAAAGGCACCACATTACACTCAGTCATCTGGGTCACTGGAGGCTGGAGGGTCCGTTGGGGAGCAGTGGGGATGAGGCATGTGGGGCAGGAAGAGACCATATCTGGAAGGTCTTGTGTGCTCTGCTCTGGGGCTTATACTTGATCTTGGTGGTAAGAGAAAGCTGGGAAGGGTTTTAAGATAGGGAGTGGTCTTGGCAGATGTGCAGTTATTAGTGCTATTTCTCAATTATTTCTGGCTCTTCTTTCTTGGCCCTTGGAGGTACCACATTTCTGGGCCTCCTTGTCCTTGGGTGGGATCACATGAATGACTTTGGCCAGGGAGACATGAGTGGAAGTGACATCTGTTATTTCTGGGTCAAGCGTCTCGTTGCTGGGTTAAGACCCCGTAGAGTTCTCATCCCCTCTTTCCTGTTAACTGTCTTCCATCCAGATGGTGACTGCTCCACTGGCCCCAGGGGTGGGGAGGGAACAGAGCTCTTGGAAGCCCCCTGCTGGACATGGAGTATCAACAAACAATAAACCATTGTTCTTTTTAAGCTCTGAGATTTGGGTTGCCTTGTACCACAGCATAACGGGTCAGGTCCTGACTGGTGCAGCTGAGTCATCATCCATCCCCAAGTTGGGGGGTGGTGTGGGAGGATAGTGGCAGACAAGACTGGGCCTCTGTCCATGCCAGTGGAGGACATGGAGGCCTAGGGTCCCTCAGATGGGCAGTCCAGGGACTGGCCAGCGGTATCACCCACATCTCATTGCCCATATGACTGGTATTCTTGACCCCCTTGGTGCCAATCACCCAGTGGCTCCTTGAAGAAGTGTGAAATTCTGAATAAGATAATGAAAAGTGGAAAGTAAAGGCCTGGAGAGATTATACACAGGGAAAAACCTTGACTTAAAAACAACACATGAACTTTGAAAATGTGAATCTCCTTCCTGCTAAATGCATAGAACCAGTCCAATGAATGGCACGCATGGATTTTGAAAAGTGTGATTGAAGAAAAAGGCTCACAGGAAACAAAATACAAAGGCAAGACAGCAGAATACAGTGGGAGAAGAGGGACTTCAGAGTCACAGACCCGCCTTCAGACTCTGCTTTCGATATTTATAATATAACCTCCCCACGCTTGCCCATCCCTTCACCTTCCATTTACCCAATAAATACTGAGTGTCTTCCGTGTGTCTCTGAGCCCCTGAGACCCTGACTCTGTGCTACGTAGGACTCACAGTCCAGGGGCATCCACACATGAATATGGGCTCCCCATCTGCGCTGCGGGAAATCCACTCACCTGCCAGGGCTTGTAAGCATGGGGTTAGCACAGAAACCACCTTGCAGTGTGCACAGCAGCCTAGAGATGCTAAACCCACGGTGACTAAGAATATTAAAATGTCAGAGACTGGTAATAGACCACAGGATGTTGCAGGGAAAAAAAAAAAAGCCCTTCTGCTCAGTTATCGTTGGAGATCCATGCATTATCTAGCGTTTACAAGGAGGCCATTTGTAACTTTTGAAGTCACGATGGAAACGGAAAGGAAATTTGGGCGCCAGACTCTTCACTCCAAAACACTTCCTTCTAAGCCCACGCCTGGGAGTCTGAACATTTTATGACAGATGATTTGGCCCTATAACATGGGGTAGGCGGAGAAAGGTTAGGAAGGTGGTGGGTCGGCAGGCTGCTCATTCGAGAACTGGTTCTCAGGTCTTCTCACCTGGACCCCCGGGGCTACCTCCCTCCCCACCCCCCCGAAGATGGTAGGACACCGTACCTACCATCACAGTGTGTGCAGAATTTAGAAGACGTATCCGAGCGAGCTAGACCTGTCAGGTGTCTAATTACTCTTTGTTTTTAGGAGAGGAGACAGCGTGGAAGGAACATGAGCAGCAAAGTCATGAGCGTTTGGAGTCAAATCCATCTTTGGGACTTTGGTAGGTTAATTAATCTCTCTGGGTCTTGGCTTCTCTCACTTTGAAATGGACTGGTAATGGGGCTACGTGTATGTGCGTGTCTATGCATCCAAATGTCTATACACATAAATACGTATAAAATATGAATATGTATCTACACATATACACATACCTTTAGGCAAAATACATATTCACGTATGTTTATGTAAATATATGTAAATGTGCATATACAAACATACACACGCACACACAAACATAGCCTAGCATGGTGCCTGATGTCTGGTGCTAACCAGGAGGGTCCCCACCAGTGGAGAAAGGGAAGGTGGCCACTGATGTGTCAGGTCTGCAGCCCTGCTAGGGAGCCCATCCTGTTTCACTGGGACACTGTGAAGGACCTGGTCCGACTGCAGAGTTGTGGTTAGTACCCTTTGTGCGGCTGGGAGGGTGCTGACCTATGGTAGCTGTGTCAGGTTCCATGAGATTTGAAGAATACTAGTTGTGGGGTCTTGAACCATTCTCCAAAAGCAATCTTTCATAGCTTAGCTATTAGAATTCAGGCACCAAATCGTCTCCCCAGATGCCATCTAACTGGGTACCAAGATAGAAGAGGACATCAGACAGTTGACAAAAGATGCTGTCCCAGGTCAGAGAAAGGGCTCCCTGCTGGCTAAAGTCCCCCCAGCCCCAGAACCATGCCAGCCCCAGGCCAGCCCTGACCATCTCTGTCCCAGTCTCTCAATCATGGGCCGAGAGCCAAGAGGTCAGAGGCACAAAGCTGGGATTCTTGGTTACCTTCTCCCTGTGGCTTTTTAAAATGTCTAGACTTGAGTTTTTGTCTTGAAATTAATGTAAATCTGTCCATTGGAAACCCTATTGTCCATTTCTGAGATCCAACTAAGATGGTCCAGGAGTAGCTTCAGTGGGGAGGCTACTGGGACACCTCCTAACCAAAGCCAACCATTCTGAGCAGGTGTTCCAAACCCAGCCAACCTCTGGGATCGTCTAAGATGCACATTAAAATGCTGATTTCCAGGCTGACCCACGGGGATGTCTGGAATGGTATGTGATGGGGCGGGAGGAAGCTGTAGTTTGACCTGCTTGGGTAGGGCTTCTGAAGAATGGCTGTCTCTGGGAACTACAGCTCTACAGTGGGACCAGATCCTTCACAGTGTCCCAGTGAAACAGGGTGGGCTCCCAAGCAGGGCTGCGGACCTGACTCATCAGTGGCCACGTTCCCTTTCTCCACGGATGGGGACCCTCCTCCCTGGGCTTGACATCACTTTCATCCTAAATCCCCCTGCCCTTTCCTCTTGCTTCTGACAAGGGAGGAGGCAGAGGAAGAAGAGCCAAGACCGGCTGAGTGCCCAGGAGAGGCCAGGTCCTGGGCTAAGGGCCCCACTTACTTTATCCCATTTAATCCTCAAAGTACCCCAATACTTAGTGGCATTTTGGGATAAGGAAGCCGAGGGTGAGGGAGTCAAAGTAGCTGGTTTTCACGGGCACACGTGAATCTGAATCTGGGATTGTATGGCCCCCAAAAGCAGGCTCTTCCTCCTAGACACTACGAATGACAGAGAACTTTCATTTCAAATTAGGTCTTCTGTCTGCTCTGCGAAGAAGGGGTCAGGACACCGAACAGGAAGATTAAGCAATAAGATCTTGTATTAAGTCAGATGGACAATGACTTGCTCACCTCGCTGCAGTCTCATACTTATCCTCTGAGGTTGATATTATTATTTCCTCCCTTTTACAGGTGGCCAAGGACTCCAGAAGTTGAGTAATTTACCAAAGCTGGCATATGGTGGACCAGGTGGTCTGGCTCTGGAGCCTATGATCTCAGTCACTGTGCTGCCCCTTAACTAAAATGGTGGCCTCCAAGGTGAAGAGACAGAGGGGTTTAATGGCACTCAAGAGAAAGAATTATCAGGATTCAGTGGCTGGTGAGATGGGGTTGGTGAGAGAGAGGAAGGAGCCAAAGGTGACAGCTAGGTTCTGAGTGGGTGACCCATGGACCCAACCTCCTTCATCTGTAAGACGAGATAAGGATGGGGAGATGGTTCGCAGAGGGAGAGGGAGAAGATAAATTAAGTCTGGGGTATACTGACTTTGATATGTCTGTGAGATCACCAAGCCAAATTTGTGTGTATTCAGGAAAGAATCATAATTCATCCATCCATTTAAAAATATTTATTCAGTGCTTAATTTGACAATGTTGTGGGTCAGGCCCTGGTCACACATGGACTGGGCGGTCCCGCATCACTTGCGGGCTAAAGCCTCCCGCTCCCGAGGAACAGATCCTCATCTTGCCACGTTTATTTCTGAGACCTTCTCCGGTATCTTGTTCCATCCTTCAAAAATTTCCACTCACATCAATCACCAGTTATCGATCACCGATGACAGAGTCTGTGGCTAGAATGACATTTCCGCGACTCAAACCCACAGATGGCTGACTGCCATTGTGTGGCAGGGAACTTCGTGCTAACTCAGGGTTTCTGCGTCATGGGGGAGAAGTCAGGAAAGACTTGGAAATTCTTGTCTTTTTGCCCATCTTTTCCTCCTGCCGAGCCCAGTGCCAGAGATGAGAAAGGCAGGGGTGCCGGTGTTTCTGGGGCTGTCGGGTTGGGGAGGAGAGGGAGCCACAGCTCTGACATAGGGAAGGAGGGGGCTGCTTTGCAAAGAGAGGGTTATGATGCATTGAGGCGGATGAAGGAAATTTGCAAACCCACTGAGCTGGGATCCTATGGTGCTGCGGGGGTTGCCTATCCTGGTGTGGCGAGGTGGAAGCCACACCCGTGGGCTGTGTGATGTGGGCGGGTCACTTTACCTCTCTGAGCCTCATTTTTCCATCTGACACCTGCTCTGTAGGAATCTTAAGGGGACTGCACAGGAAACCGGTGCAAAGCATTTGGCATGTGGTAGAGCCTCTCCTTCTGTCCATCACTTAGGGGGTCTTGATCTGCAACAGCTTCCCATTTCAGTGATGCTTGGAAGCCCCTCGACCTTCTCTGTAAGTTTCTATGTGTGTGTTTGTAAGGGACTTTTAATATTTTTGTATAGGTATGATAAATATATGTAAAACTATATATATGCATATATTTGTATTTTTTTAAAGATTTTTTTTACTTATTTGACAGAGGCAGACACAGAGAGAGAGGGAACACAAGCAAGGGGAGTGGGAGAGGGAGAAGCAGACTTCCCGATGAGCAGGGAGCCCAATTCGGTACTTGATCCCAGGACCTTGGAATCATGATCCGAGCCGCAGACAGATGCCTAACGACTGAGCCACCCAAGCGCCCGTGGATGTTTTAGATTAATATTCCTCAAAGGAAAAGGAATGAGATTTGCATTGGTGAGGTTTTCTTTGTATAAATGTACAGCGTAGTTCTATTCTTCAATATGTTACATTTCAGAAAAAGAACTATCGGAAAAGTTTTCTTAAAATTATCCATACTCCCTAGACATGAACACATGTCACTGTATCTTTCTCTTTCTCTATACATACTCACAGACAGTCATTTCCCACGGTGGCATCATTGTCTAGCCACTGTTTTGTTTTGTGCTTTTTGCATTTTAACTCATTTCACAAGTGCCCGTGTGTGTGTGTGTGTGTGTGTGTGTGTGTGAGAGAGAGAGAGAGAGAGAGAGAGAGAGAGACTTTTAATGCCTTTGTGTAGAGAAGATCTGAGTATTTCATAACACTCTGTTGCATTGATATTCAACTAGTTAAGAAAACCCTCCTCAGTGCTGAACGTTTCAGTCTTTGCCTGTGATCTTTGGTGGATAAGATAAGATCTGGGGATAAGCCCTTCCAGCGATAATGCCTGCATCCTGCTGGGGACGGAGAGAGATCTCTTTTCATAAGTGAGGGCTCATTCTCTCATTTTGAGCCCCTGCTAGCAGATTAGGGTTTCATTTCGGAACTCAGGCTATTTTTTCCATTCTAGACCACATGGGTAGAATTTTCCCATTTGTATAAGTACCGCGCGCTAACCGATTGCGCCACTGGAGCTCCGAATTTTCCCATTTGAGAAGCAGGAGTAACTATCCCACTGGCTGTTCCTTACACAAGTAAAGAGGAGATTTAATACATTTATGTAAAGGCAGAATGTTTAAAGGAGTGTACAGCTGAAAGCAATGAAAATAGGCACCGACCTGCCCTGGGTAACATGTCAGTGTCAGGGGCTGTTTTAAGCTGGTTGTGTCCCCACAACAACCTGACGAGTTAGTTATAATTCTTAATCCCTGTTTGGCAGAAGAGGGAGCTCAAGTCAGAGAGGGTAACTGACGTGGCCAAGTTCACACAACCAGGAAGCGACTTGAACCTGGTTGTCCAAGAGCTCAGGTCTAGGTTAAAATTCCCAGTCCTTGCCCCTGCTCTGCCAGAAACTCCCCTTTCTGGGGTCACCAAAGCTGCCCAAGACTCCTGATCTTTCTGAGGCTTTGACATCCCAGTTTCTCTTTGATGCTCTGAGACACCCCAGTTTGCTCCTGATACCCTTCCTCTGTACCCAAGATACCCATTCATTTATTTAACCTATAGTTATGGAACAACTCTTTGCCAAGCACTGTGCTGAATGAAGAATTGGCTTCTGTTTCTGTCACTTACAGGTATTATGTTTAGTTCACAGATATGAATGTGGAGGACAAGGAGAGTACAGGTGAGCCTAAACTAAGAGCCCTTTGCCAGAATCAGAGGAGCTAGGAAATATAGCCTTGTCTGAACTCTTTCCATGGCACTTCACTTGGGTGGGGGGGGGGATTGTCATAACTTGTCTGTATTCTGCTCAGACCAGAAGGTACGTGAGTGTACTGTGCTATCTCATGAAGGGAGCACTACCAACCTCCTCGGTAAGATTGAGTAATTTGCTGCTACTCCTGACTTTGAAGGAAGTAAACCCCAGTCATGACAGAAATACTCTTTGGGGACCAAGGAAACATGGGCTCAAATCCTCGCTTTGTTGCTTCTGGGTAGACGAACTTGATTAACTTTGTGAGCCTCCATGTCCTTCTCTGTGAAATGAGGATAATTATAATGATAACTAGCACTTGTGTTGGTCGTGAAGCTTCATTGAGATGATGCACCTAAACACTGAGCTCTATGTGCCTGGTCTAGAGTAAGTGCACCGTTGATGATGGTGTTGATGGTGATGGAGACCAAGGCATAGCTGTTCATGTTGTCAGGTGCACTATGGGCACCCAGGTGGCTAATACTAAGTAATTTTATTCAACAAGCCAGCCTGCTTAGTTTCCTAGTGACTGTAATTTATGGCTGTGCAGGGGATGATGGTGTGTGCTCTGGGGTGGGTGAATGGTCAATGGTGGGTACCTTCATGTTCTCCATGTAAGGTTGCCTTTGCTACCATCCATGCTGATGACCTCTGGGGAGCACCAGCCTGGTATGTGACTGGGCCCTGCAGAGCATCCAGGTGACTTTGTAAAAGAGTAATGGGCTGGGTGCAAGGTGTCCCAAAGCCCGGTGCAGCGAAATTAGTATGACATTCTAGGCAAGGCAGAGACCCCACTCAGATCCTTAGGGTCTTACCGTACAGTGACATCTTTGCTAGAGGTCACTGGTCTTTCAACAAACAACAGACACTCTCAGCCCACCCTGGGTTCATTCTGGAAGCCACAGTCGGTCTTAACTACCATGCTGTTGCTATCAAAAGTCTCAGCGACTGGGGAAAGCTGTCTTCCCATCTTCCTTGGTCCTAGCTTGCCACTGGGGATGGGAGTAGGGAAGAAAGTCTACACCCAAGGAGGAATGGAGCAGAGCTCAAAGCCAGAGGGAAATCCCTAGTAAGTCTTAGGGGAGGCAAACCACTGAATCTCTGTACATGAGTTGTGAGTTAGAACTATCCCTCCACCTGGACCACAGGGCAACATGCCTTTCAACGACAGCCACAGGGTAATTAAAAAAAATCTCAGTGTTATTGTATAATTTAAAAGTTTAACATCTTATATAATAATACATTCATATATTATTTAAATACTCTTTTTTTCCCCCTGTAAAGTATCTGGGGGAGGCAGAGAAAGAGGGAGAGGGAGAGAGAGAGGAAGGGACCAAGATACAGACAGAAGTAGAAAGAGAGAGTCTTCAAATATCATTTAATGCCTAAATGTCACAGGTTTAAAAAATTCAACAGAATTCTCATGCATTTTTTCCCCACAGGGGGCTACCCTTTAAACAATGACCTTTAAAAAAAAAAAAAAACTGAAGCAAACAAACAGCCTGAGTAGCTTGTTCTTTATCAGCCTAGATGGTCCACGTGCTAACAAGAAGAACTTCATCAGCCCAATGGTCAGTGTGGGAGGGGGACGGTCATTAGATCTCGGGATCTAACAGATTCTCATGGACGTATCTGTCTGGGGTGATTGAGTCCTTGGTTCTTACCAGATGAGAGGTTCTAAATAATTATCGTTTCTTGTGGTTGTAAAAATTCCAGTTTAACCTTCTAGCTGTCATGATTTATCTGAAGTCTCTGGGGAGAGGCAGATTCAACTATGGAAGAACGTATCCATTACATTGCCCATGCGACCTCCCTCAAGATCTCAGAGAATGGCTCAAAAGCTGGGCCTCATAGTGGAGAGGGCATGGTGCTTGATGTCTCAAGGCCTAGGTTCATGCCTTGGTGTCATTAATAAACTCCCAGAGGGAGCTGTAGGGTCAGACAGAGCAGACTTCCCAGATAATAGATGTTTTGCAAGCTTAATGAAGAGCAGTGCTCTTGGTATGTAAATATAAATAGAAACGGTAAGATTTCGGCTTAAAATTGGAACTTTGAACAATTGCACACTGAGACTGATAAATCTTTGTAATTAACATTAAACATTTTGACACATGGAAGTGACCTTCTCAGCCCAGACTGGTGTGGGAACAGACCAGGCTAGGTCAAGTTTCAGTGAGTCCTGGATGAAGAGAAGAAGGATCTGGGTGGGCTGTGCACATAGAAATAATTTTCTTAGCTAAGAGATTCACTAACTGCTAGTGAGGAGGAATTGGAAGTCAATTATCTGAATTTCATGTTATGTAGTATGATGACAAAGATTCTATTCTCAGTCCTCTGCCTATTTTCAAATATGGCAGCCCTTTGGAGTGTTAAGAAAGAGGTAAACTCTGGAAACAGTGATCTCCAATTCTTTTCTTCCATTCTCTCTTGAATCCATCTTGATAACTCTTGTCAGGGTCCCCAGGTACCAAAGCCAAATGCAGTGGTCAATTCTCAGTTCTCATTCCCCTTGAACTCTCAAAAGCATTTGGCTCGGCTGGTCACCACTTCCTTCCTGAAATACTTTCTTACGTTGGCTTCCAGGGCGCCATATTACCCTACTTTTCCTGTTGCCCCTGCACACACCCCACCCTCACCTCTGCTGTCCCTCTTCCTTCTGAGTGTTCTCTCCTGGCTCTCCTCACCACCCCGGCCCATTAACAATGGAGAATGCCAGGGCTGGATCAATGGACCTTGTCCTTTCTTTACCCACACCCAATCCTTGGTGATCTGACCCAATGCTACGGTTTCAATAACCATCTCTAGGCTGAACCATAAAAAAAAAAAAATCACCATTTTGTAGGTCAAAATAGTCAAATATCTGCATTTTCATAGGGTTAAACCCAGTGATTGCTTCTCGGCGTTTTGGCTAAGATCAAGGGTAGGATTAAACCCAGTGATTCCCAAATGGGATTGCCCACGAACCCCAGATACCTCCATCTACCTGTATATTGACCTTGATCTTTTCTCTTGGATGTCAAAGGGGTATTACAAGCGTGGTTTGACCCAAACCAAAGTCATCATAATCCCTTGCCACCGTCCTGTCCCTCACCAAATCTGTTCCTCCTGCATTCTTGCTTATTTTAATTAATGGCAACTCCTTTTTTTTTTTTTTTTGAGTTCTGCTAAAAATCCTTGGAGTTATTCTTGAATCCCCCATTTCTCTGACAACCAACATCCACTCCATGTGTAAATCTTTTTGACTCTAACTTCAAAATATACCCAACCCTGAAAATACTGACCATCATCACCACGTGGTGACTGAGCCATTATTATGTCTCATTTGGCTTATGCAGTAACTTCCTACCTAATATCCTTGCTTTGGTCCTTGCCTCCTAAAGAATCCTGGGGACTCCTGTGAAAACACAATTTACATCATGTTGATCCTTTGCTCAGAAACTTTGACTTACTCAGAATGAAAGTCAGGGTTCTTACAATGGCCTCCCAGTCTCTGTAGTGATGTAGTGGCTGTTTCCTCCCTGGACTTCTCACTCTCACCCACTGCAGGAACACTGGCTCCTTCTTGTTCCACTAGATGTGCTTCTGCCCCAGGGCCTTTGCACTGGCTGTTTTTTTCCACCCAGAATGTTTCTCCCCTGATGGCCATTTGGTTCCCTCCCTCATATCCTCCCGGGTTTTGCTTAAATATCACTTTTTCATGAAGCCTTTCCTGATCACCCATTTCAGAAGTGCAGATGTTTTGTTTTGTCAAGGGGAGTCAGTCTCCCCTGACAGAAAGGAGGTTTCTCTCTATGTATCCCAACACTCAGAACAGTTTCAGGATGAGGGGTGTTCAACCCATTTTTGTTGGATAAGTGACTAGGTACCAGGATCAGGCTATCTGTTGGAGAGGGGATGTTGTCAACAAGCTCTCAGAGAATTGTCTCATTTTCTCCAGACAGCAAGGAAATATAGCCAGACCCGAAAGCACCCACACCATTATATTTGTCATCATGCTCTGAACCCACTATTTCTACTCCCTGTCTCTGTGTGCCGGCCTGAGCGCCAAGTGCCACAGAAACCACAGTGGTCCTCCCCCTCATGGAGCTTCTACTTCGTGGAGGAGACAAATACCAGTCAAATAATTGCACAAATATGTGCACAAGTTGAGCTCGAACAAGTGGTACAGTGCAGAGATCGTCAGTGCAATGAGAGTTTAATGAGGAGGATCTGGGAAGGCTTCTTGGAGGAGGTGACAGTTGAGCTGGTACTGATCGGGGGATCTACTCCTCTGAGCACACTGATTGGTGCAGAAGTGGCCATGTGACTCCCATTAGGCCAGTGACTCTTGCCAGCCCACCATGCCTGGGCGTCGTCCAACAGGGTGTGGGAAAAAGTGATCCCTTTCTTCCAGGTAGCTGGGCTTTTGGCTGTGAGCCTGGAGCTGCTGGTGGCCACATTGTTGGGGTCTGAGGGTCCTGTCTGGTAGGAGGAAGGAATCAAGAACACATGCGAAGAGAAGACGGGCTGGATTGTGTTCTGACAGTGGGGGAGTCTCCTGATCTGATGTCCCTCCAAACCAGTTCTTTCCCTGGGTTATATGAGCCTATCAACTAGGTCAGTTTAAGGGAGCCTCCACCCCTCACACTGCGGGCTTCCTGACCAATCCTCCTCACTCCATATGAGGAACTGTCAGCCGCCTCCCTCATGCTGTCTACCAGGTGTCTCACCTTTTAAAGGGATGGCCCGAGTCTGGAGAAGAAAACTCTCTGGGTCCAAGATGAAAAGATGATCCCAGATTTATCACTAAATGCTTCCTTTTCCTTTCTCATCTCTTACTGTGGGTGCTCCCGGGATTAAATGCAAAAAGTAGTGGAAGGTAAGTGTCTCTTTGTCTGCCCAGTCTCTAGTTTCTCTCGTTGGAGACGGTTTCCTGCACAGCCTTCTGGAGGACTTTCACACATGGATGGGTGAATGAACAGAGCTGAGTGCCCATGATTTCACACCAGTGGTTTCATGCCACACACACCGTCTGTCCCTTATCCATTGTACCTGATATATTTTGGATGTTGTTCCGTATAAGCACACACAGACGCACATCAAGTGGTCTCATTCTTCTTAATAGTTGCAGAATGTTCTATCACACGGAGGGAGTACGTGCTTACCCAGTTCCCAGTGAATGGGTGTTTAGGTGTTTCCCGTATCTGCTATTACTAAAGCTTTCTTGAATGTCCAAAAGACGATATACACATCTTTGGGTCTATGCACAAGCTACATTGGGGGAGGTCTTCCCTGTAATTTTCATTTTTCTCCTTCTGTGGACCTGAAACACGCTCTGTCTCCCGGCCAGAAGAGAGAGTGTCATTAGGTGCACATGTCATGGAGTGAGTGATGAGCTCGCTAAGTCAGAATGAGAACTCAGATGCCTGGGCTCCCAGTCTAGCACGGGCCCTGCCCACATCCCTATGGCCTCTCTGGGAAGGGGCAAGGATGGCACAGTTGATAAGCAGGGCACTGAGCAAAGGACCCACTGGGGGTGTCTAGGATCTGGGGAAGAGGATGCAGGGCTCAGAGAGTGAATTTAGGTGTGAAAACCAAAAGCAGATATCTACTCTTCCCTTCTTGCATTGCAACAGAACTTTTTAGCTGTCCTCATGGCTACCCACAAAAATCACACTTTCTAGAATCCCACTTAACTAGGCTCAGACTCCCAGGCTGTAAAGGGATGTGTTCATGATACCTTGCAGCAACCTTTGTGAAAAGGTAGGGTATGCACCCATCGCCCCTCTTCTCCCCTTCTCCCCCATCCTTCCCTGCTGCCTGGAAGGCAGGTGCCTTCAATCTGGGTTGTGGGACAAAGGCCATGCCTTCAGGATGGTAGAGGAGGCACTGGAAGCAGCTGGATCCCTGCCAACTTTGCAAAGTGGAGCTCGCTTGGCAGCCTGGACCTTCCTTGTGCCTCCAGACTTTTACTGGCGAGATCAAAAACTACTGTGCTGACGCCCGGAATGTTCCGGGTTTCTTCGCACAGCTGAGTAGAGTGTTAGCTGATGCAAAAAGCATACGGTTGAGCGCACAGGATTCTTATGCTCATGACTGAATTGTGCTGGGCTGCCTGGGCTCTCTTTGCTGGGTCCCCTGTCAGCTCGGACAGCAGCATCCACAGAACCCTGATTGTGCCACGGACAGGCCTGGCCAGTCAGAGAACCTGGGTAAGTACGTGGCTTGATGCTAAGAACTCCCTTTCCTGGGCTCTCACTTTTCTCATCTGGAAAACGAGAAGTTGGGTCAGAAAACCTCTCAGACCCCTTCCGACTGCAATGATCCTCGCTCTGGATCAGACATGCGACCCAGACCCCCTTCCCTCCTGTCTCTGCCCCTGTGGCTCCCCACAACATTCCATGGAGGCCTCCCTTGTCAGCCTTGTGAGTGTCTTCTCGGCTAAGCTCTCTGAGGTCAGGCCCTTGGTCTTCCTCATGGTACGCCCTTTGTCTAGCTTCTAGAATAGGGCCCTCGGTGTAATGAGTGTTCACAACACGTTTGTCGAATAGAAGCTCTTGTGGCTCAAGGCAGGATGGAGACCGAGGGGTCGAGAGAGTTCTGACAATGAAGAAAGGCGCCATGTAGGGTTCTGCCTACCCTCGTGTGGCTAGTCTGACAGCAGTGGCCTCCCCTGGTAACCAGGTGGTCTCACTGGGGTCCTTGTGTAAAGGAAAGAGTGTGGGCATGGAAGACAGACAGGCTACTCTGTCCCTCGCCAGCTGGTGCCTTTGGCACTCTGACAAATTTCTTTAAGGCTTAGTTCTTTCTTTTTTCCTGGGGAACCACTGTGCCTGCTGTTCTGGCTGCCTGCCTCGATGAGGGTGATCCTTTCAGCTCTTACTGCAGCCCGTGGTGTGCAGGGGGGGGGCTTGGGGAAAGCCCATTCCCTTCCCTCCTACACCTCAGAGTGTCCTTGCCACATCCTGTCGGGGGAGGGCAGAGACCAGTGGCTGCTTGCTTTCTCCGGAGGAGAGAGCCTGAGCGGTGCCTAGAACAAACTCTCTTGATGTCCCTAGGGATTCAGCACCTTCAGTCCTATCTTTTTTGAGTCCATTTCCATGCCGTGATCTCACACACTTCAGCACACCAGCAGACAGAAGATGCTGCGTGTACGGAGCCCTGGGCTCAAGCTCACAGCCACGGAGATTCTTTTGGGTCATCTACTGCCTCCTGTTCGATCCCCTCCCTGATATCTGTCACCAGTGGGGGTATGCAGGACCAGGCTGAGGGGCCAGAAGCCAGAAGCAGGTGGGGCACAAGAGTGAGTAGACCTCTGGGACAGAAGCCTGCACCAGGAATCCCAGATCCCAGACAGAGGCCAGGGAGTGAACCCAGCAATGGGCCAGAGTCTGGGGACCGGGCAGAGCCCGAGGGAGGGACCCTGGGGAGGGGAGAATGAATCACCACATGCTAGACTCTCAGGTGTGAATAGAGGCCCACAGACCTGGGGCCTGACATCCAGCCTGCTGTTTACCAGCTGTGTGACTTGAGTACGTCCCTTCACCTCTCCGAGCTGTTTCCTCTGGAAACGGGCATAAAGGCATCTGCATGCCGGGGTTGTTACTGTGATCAGCAAGAGAGCATGCACCCTGGCGCACACCAGTAGGTACTGTTCTTAGAGCTGCATTTCCGTCTGTTAAGCCCTCAGCAGGTAGGTATTATCGCCCCATTTCAGAGATGGGAAAATGAAGTCTTAGGAAAATGAGGTTTGGGCTACGGCCATAGGCTGGAAGAAGACACAGCTGGAATCTCATCCCAGATGTTCATGCTCCCCCTCCCCCAGCTCCTGCTGCTTCCACTTTGACCTGGAGAGAGCTGGGAGAGAGAAGAGGGTCCAGAGCTATAGTGCCCCCCGTCCCCCACCAGCTGCTCTGCCTTCCTTCCCCTCCGTGCTGTTAGGTGGAGGCAGAGTTGCACCCACAAAGGGTTTCCCTGTCTGACCGAGTTGCTAATTTCGGATTCTGCGGCTTGTTCCTCCTCAGTCACACCTTCCTCTTAAATCCTCCCACCCCCGCCTCCTAGCCGCACCAAAGGCAGGGAGATATCCCTGATAGGGCACTGGGCGGGGCTTTGCCCAGGCCTTTCATCTCCTTCCTTTCGAGGACTTTATCTTCCTCCTGTCTACCCTTCCCCCGAAGGAGCTTTGTGACCGTCACTTTCTCCTAGTGTGCACACCAAAAAGAGAAGGAACAGAGTGGGTGAGCGACTCCCCCTGGGTTGCACAGCAGGAAGGTCTCTGTGGGCAGTCAGCTCCGTGGTGGCGGTCTTGGGCAGAAGGTGACAGAAAAAGGTACAGACCCGAGCCGCATAAGGGGCTTTCATTCATTCCCATTCATCTTTGCTCCATGCATGTCAGAATCTCTCTGTGTGGCTGGGGAAATGCCCACCTCGGTTTTGCAGGACAGATTTCAAGATCTTCTCAGGCGTGTGAACCTTCCTCCATGCACCTTCCCCTCTCCCTTTCACTGCCCGCAGGTGGTGTGCCCTCCACCACGGGGAAATTCCAGAGCTGGCCTCCTGGTCTCTGCTCTGCTCTGACTAGCACCACATTCTGTCATGCACACAATGGCCCACCATGACCCTGTGCAGCCGGCAGTATGGTCCTCCTTGTTCTAGAGATGAGGACACAGAAGCTCAGGGAGGTCTTGGGGCTTGTTGAAGGTCAAAACCTTGGTGAGCTGTAGAGCTGAGCTCCAGACACAGGTCTGTAGACTCCAAGCCCAGTGCTCTCCCCACTGCAGCCTCCACGGGATGGGCTCAGCCATGCTTTCTTCCACTCTCCCGACGAGTTGCTTTTCTTAAGAACGTGAGCACCACAGTTGACATAGGTCTAACACGGGCTCTGTGCCAGGTGTGGCTCTAGCTCCCTCAATCGTCATTCCACTCAGAGCAGGAGGTGCTGTCATTGGCTTGTAGCCAAGGATACTGAAGTCCAGAGAGAAGAGGACTTATCTGTGGTTAACAGATCTCATAGTTGACAGAAAGATGACCTTGACCTTGGTTCAGACAGCCCCAGGGTCTAAGGAAGGGAAAGGAAACCTGTGAAAGAAAAGCACGATCTGAGGAGGCTGTAGGCCTGGATTTGAATCCCCTTCCTGCCTCCGTCCAGCTGGTAGGGGTGGAGGGTTCCCCTGGGACCCCCTAGGCGCATAAGGTGTGTTGACTTGTGTTTATCCAGAGATAAACCTTGTTATAGTCTGGCCCCCCCCGCACAGGTAGGGACTCAGTTAACGGCCTTCTTTTCTTCTCTTTGTTGGCTTCAGCGAGGGCTTTCTGGCCTCAGACCCTGGGGCAGCGTCTTGGCTTAAAGCAAAGGGATGGTCCTCTGGAGGGGAAGCAGCCTCCTTCCTGGGACCTTTCAGCTTCCTTGACCTTGCTCTGTGGGGCGGTGGGAAAGGCTGTGACTCATGCCTTCCTCCCTGCTTTCCCGCCTGAATTTAGTCTCCTTTCTCTCCCTACCCACCCTGGAGTTCCTCTCCTCACCCCTCTCTCTAGCACCCTGCCTATATTTTTCCACCGTGGAAAAGCTCTTCTGCCTAAACTCTTATCTGCTTCCTGTGGTTAATATTTGGGCAGATTCTCTGAGTGGGGACACCTGTCTGAGTCACTGTCCCCTCCCCAGCTCCCTCTGACTCAGCAATGGGCTTCTCTTGGTCTCCTTCCTGTCCCCAACCTCTACCAAGGTGAGCTTCTCCCTGTCCACTCTGGTCACCTTCCTCTTCTTTTGCCAGCTGCCCAGAGCCTCTGAGGGAGGGCAGAGGTGACCTTCAGCCCCCCAACCTCACCCCCTGAGCACCTACTCAGAGCCAGGCACTAGGTTAAGCACTTTCCATAGGTTATCTTACTCTCACACCATCACTGTGCGGTCATGATCAGTTAGTAATTGTTTCCTCTTAGAGGCTCAAGCAAGCTAGGGAATTTGCCCCCAAATCACAGAACCAGTAAGTGGTAGAGGTAGGACTTGAACCCCTGTCTGGCTGACTCCACATTCCCAGGCTCCTACACACATGGTCTCATGTAATATTTGGTCCTGCAGCAGAGGGAAGAACAGACAAGAGTCCTTAAAGATGGGAGAGTTTGAATGCCCTCTTGCTCATTCAACTTTCAGGGAAAATTTGGCTCCTTTGCGTGCACTTTGAGCCCAAATTAGCCCTGGAATTTCCCAGAGAGTGAAGAGGGCCACCGTGTGTGGGAAGGAGGAAGTATGAATGTTCAGGGGCCTGAGGGGTTCTCAGAACTGAGAGCATCAAAGCCTAGAGTCCAGAGGTGCATGGGGAGGGTTTCCCAATGAGTCGGAGGCCAATGACTTGGACAGGGCCACTTGCTCCCTAGCAAACCTTCACTGAGGACCATCTGTACACCTGTACTTTGCCATCAAGGACCAGGTAACAGGAGAGACAGACTTGGCCACAGAATTGGCAGGGCTGGGTGACAAGCGTTATAATGGAAGCAGGCAAAGAAGGGACTCTGGCAGCTTCGAGGAGGGCTAAGAAGAAGGTTAAGGGCCTGCTGTCTCCAAAGGCCACCAAATCTAGTGCAGCCTGATGTCAAGCCCAAGGCTGCGGGGTTCAAATCTGGGCTTGGCCATGTCTGAGCTGGGGGATTGCCAGCAAATTTTCTCTGAGTCTCAGTTTTGCCATCTGTGAATTAAAAATAATCACATCCATTTCCCTGGAGTGTTATGGCTATTAAATAAGGCGGTTTGTGTAAAACACAGATGCCACTCCCTGCCTCCAGGCACAGCTTGCCCCATCATCAAACAGACGGGTGCAGGAACCACCTTCAGCAGGAGCCATGGGTGTTGTCAAGGTCATTGTCTAGATACTCAGGTTAGGCAGTATCTATGGGCTGCATTCTTTTATTCTAATCACAGAGGGTTTTAGGGAAAGGATTGAGGATAATTTGGGGCCATTCCCACACCTCTACTTAAAAATAAAGCAAAGAAAAAAAAAATAAAAAAAATTGATCGATTAGATGGGGATTGGAAAGTTAAAAAACGAAAAGATGCCATTTAACTCCAAAAGGGAGGCTTCCGAGAGAAGGGTTAGGAACACAGAATTCTGGACCCAGACAATCCAGGTTTGCTTCTAGGCTCCATAACATACAAGATGAATGAACTTGGGCACATTTTTTATAATGCCTAGAGTCTTGTTTTAGGCTTCGCATTCCTCAACTGTGGAATGGTGTTCTTTTTTTTTTTTTTTTTTGGTCCTAAGATTTATTTACTTATTCTAGAAAGGGGGAAGGGCAGAGGGAAAGAGAGAATCTCAAAGAGACTCTGTGCTGAATGTGGAGCCCAATGTAGGGCTCGATCTCATGACCCTAAGATCGCGATCCGAGCCGAAACCAAGACTGACTGAGCCCCCCTCCCCCCGCCCCCGCCCCAGGCGCCTGGAATGGTGTTCTTAACAGTGCCATCAGGATCTTCCTCCTGGGGACCTGTGGAGATAAAATGAGATAAGGTAGCAAGGAGCTGAGCATACAACCTGACGTGTAGAAAGCTCTCCACAAATGTAGCTTGTTTTGTGATTGCTGCTTGGAAGCTGTGACTTAACTTTTGAGGATGGCAGGGTAGACGTGGCCCTGAGGGGGCACCTAGATGCACGCTTTTCACCTGGGGAGCTCCAGGGTGTGTGGCAGTGCTCTGGGGCCCCTTTCTCTGAATCCAGGGAGAGCAGCCCACCCCTCCTCCGCCTCTACTCCCAACTGTTTCATGGTTTAGGGTTCCCCTTTTTAACTGAAGTATAGTTGCCACACATCGTTACATTAATTTCAGGTGTACAACACAGTGACTCCCATCTATACATTATGCTCTGCCCCCCACAGGTGTAGCTCCCATCTGTCACCATACCATGCTATGATGGCCGCGCTGACTCTGTTCCCTATGCTGTGCCTTTCATCCCCGAGACTGCTTCATTCCATAACTGGAAGCCTGTATCTCCCACCCCCACTTTACAGTTTGGGGTTCCCTTTAAGAGTTGTATGGATAAAAGTGCAGGGGGGAGAGAAGTTCTGTTGGTTTCTAAAAAGTTTGGATCTGTGCCAATGATTTCCAACTACCGACTCCCCCGGCACCATGAGGACCTCTGGACTATCTTTTGTCCATGGATGCTTATTATATTTGCATCCATGGTCCCAAAGGGCCAGGTACTCTCAGATCTACCTAAACACATTCCAAAAGAATGCATGCTCAGAAACACGATGTTTGCAAAAGACCCTCAGCTATGGATATGCCATAGCACATGTGTTCGTTGGGGCATAAACATGTAGCAGGTACCCCCCGCAGAGGTGGTAATATTCTTGGACATGTATATATGTTTCTAGACACACGCCCATGACATGCACGCACACACATACACACTAATCGGAATGAATTTTCTCTGAAGCCAGTATGACCAGCTCTGGCCCTGGAAAAGAAAGAAAACTGAGATTGACAAAAAGGGACATGACATCTACACGAGGATACAAGTGCATTCTCATTAAAGTGACAAAGAAACGGGGTGGGGGTTCCTGGAATAATACATCCAATGCTGAGAACAGACTTTTCTTAAAACAGATGTACGGATGGATCCCCGCTGACAAAGTAAACTGTTACATTTTTTGGGAAACATTTTTCCTGTATGTTTCAGTAGTCAGATTCATACCTCCTGTTCCTATAATTCCACTTCTAGGATGTTAATCTAAAGAAAAACATCACGAGGTGAAATTGTGACTCATAGAAAGGTGGGCAAAAATAGTGTTTTTTGGGTGAGTCAGGAGCCCGACTAATGTCTGTAATTAAATCATGTCCACTCAGTTTGAGGGACTAATTTTCAGTCATCACAATGACAATGATGGAGACGAGAGGGCATCATAGAAAATATTTCTGATAAAGCCAGTGAAAAAGGATGGCACGGAATGGGTATTTGCTGTGGTTGGGATGATAAGAAGATTTTTCTGCGAGGAGGAAGCAATGCAAAGTGAGAAAGGAATAATTCCTTGAGGGTGAGAGGACCCTTGCCCTGCACTTGAGTATTTAATCTCTACTTAACACCCATGTCTGACCTTATACTGATCTTCCCAGATATGCCCATCTCTATGCTTGGTGGAAAAAGGTGTCCTGTAGGGCTGGAGACCAAGTCCTTGACTCTCCGTGAATGGGCTCTGTAACTTTTAGTCCCAGTTGTTAGCATCCATTGAGAGTACACCCTGCTGCGGGCTGTGCAGGAGTTTTTTGGCCAATGCTTCTCAATGTTCAGAAGCCCCAGCATCACTGGGGGAAATGCTACTACAGAGATGGTCGGGCCTCACCCCCAAGAGTGGCATCATTTTTTCAGTAGGTCTGGGCTGGGGGCCAAGCACTTGCATTTGCAGCACGTTCCCAGGGGCAGCCAACCCTGCGGCACCCCTGTAGGGAGAGTCACTGCTCTACAGCTGTTATCTCGTCCCTCAGAATTACCTTACTTTACTTATCCCTCCTGCTAACTAAAGGGGCGGAGAAGATGCATGTCCAGCAAGTCACTGAGCAGCCTCTGTTTCACGGTCTCTGAGATACAGAGTCATCAGGGTATCTCCTCGTTCAAGAACTAAAGGACAGAATGGGTGGGAAAGGGCCAATCCGGATTCTGGTCAAACTTGCTCTGATACCTGTGCCAGCTCACACCACCACACATATGCACATCTCCCCTCCCTCGCGTGTGCACACACACACACCACGCGCACACATACACACATGCACCTGCCAACCCCAGCACACATGCTCATCTATTGCGGGAACCACCTGCCTACCTTCTCCAAATAGGAACGCCCTGCAGGTGTCAGGCCCCTGCCCTTTCTCTTGGTGGGGGTGAATGAGGTGACCCAAAGGCAGCCTACCTGCGTGGCTCTCACTGTCACCAGGAGTGCTCAGCAAAGTGACAGCATGCACTGCTAAGGACTCTGCAGGCTTAGTGTGCATCATCCCCCCGCCCCCCTGCCACGAGCTGCCTGGGTGAGCCAGGAGCTGGGAGCATGCAGACGAGCGAGAGAGGAAATGCCAGGTGTTTGCTGAAGCCTCGGCAACCTCCCCTTTCTTGTGGGAACCAGAGGGCACGTTTGATTCAGCATCTTCTAGCTGAGCACATATCCACCCAAACTCTGTGATGTGGGGACGACCGGGACTCCACAGTCTGACGGGCCCGGGTTTGAATTCGGAGCTGCTGCGTGTAGTTGTGACTTGCCTCTCCGTTTTCTCGTCTGTAAACCGGGGGTGGGGTGGGGGGGTGGGGACGGACACTGACCTTCCATGGGTAACGGCGAGGGTTCAGTGAGCTCACCCACGGAAGAGCAGAGCCTGGTGCCTGGCAGAATTAATTCTTCCTGGAACTTGGTGATCTGGCTCCGAAATATATATGGAAGAGTAAAGGGGTAAAAATTGTCCACACTCTTTTGGTTGAAAAGCAAAAGTCAAATATTTTTTTTGTTTGGGAGATGTCACTCTCCCAGAGACCATGACCTATTATGAGTTACAAGTCAATGCAGCAACGGACCCGTTGACCAAAGAAATCGAACAGGAGAGCCTAGAAACAGAGCCACCAATGTACGAAGCCATTGCATGTAATCTGCTTGTTTGTTCCATCAAGGGGGAAGAGGAGAGACTGTTCAAAATCAGCCCTGGAGTAGTGGCAATCCATATGGGAGAAAGATTAAATTACATCACACTGTATACAGAGATCAAGTCCAGATCCTTCAATGTTCTAAAGATGTTTTAAAAATTCTTTTTAAAAAAGATTTTATTTATTTTTTCACAGACAGAGAGAAAACACACAAGCAGGGGGAGAGACAGAGGGAGAGGAGAAAGCAGCCTCCCCGCTGAGCAGAGAGCCCGATGTGGGACTCAATCCCAGGACCCTCAGATCATGACCTGAGCCAAAGGCAGACACTGAACCAACTGAGCCACCCAGGAGCACCTAAAAAATTCTTAATAGAAAACTGAATAAAAATATTTTTTAAACTTTGGGGAAGGAAAAGGTTTCTTAAATAAGACACAAAAACATTGACTGTAGAAGAAAAGATGGATAAATGTTTCTGTATTAAAACCATGAGTTTTGGTGGCGCCTGGGTGGCTCAGTGGGTTAAAGCCTCTGCCTTCAGCTCAGGTCATGATCCCAGGGTCCTGGGATTGAGCCCCGTGTCGGGCTCTCTGCTCGGCGGGGAGCCTCCTTCCCTTCCTCTCTCTCTCTGCCTGCCTCTCTGCCTACGTGTGATCTCTGTCTGTCAAATAAATAAATAAAACCTTAAAAAAAACTACGACTTTTTTTTTTTAAGGATTTATTTATTTGAGAGAGAGCTAGGGGGAGGGACAGAGGGAGAGGGAGTCTTAAGAAGACTCTGTGTTCAGCACAGAGCCCAGCTTGAGGCTTGATCTCACGACCCTGAGATCACAACCTGAGCTGAAACCAAAAGTTGGCCACTTAACTGACTATACCACTCAGGCTCCCCAAATTTCTTCTCTTAAAAAGACAGCTGGAAAGTAAGCTACAGATTGGAGAATATGTTGCAATACCCGTACTAAAGAAGGATTGGTCCAAGAATGTGTCAAATGTGTCAAGTACTCCTTTCTATCTGCAGGAGACTCCATTCTTGTTTAAAATGATTTGGAATATATTCCCTACATCATTGGCTTTGTTTGGGCTTGACCATGTATCTTCCTTGAGCCAATAGAACGTCAGCAAGTATGACACGTGCCATATCCTAGCAGAAGCTTTAAAAGCATTGCAAGTTTCTGCCAATCCACTTTTTCCTGGACGCTCTGCCAGGAGCATGACTTGTCCTAAGCAGGAGATGTTCCTTCAGTGTGGGCCAGTGAAGGTAGAGCACAAGGACTGGACCTGACCTATAGCTCAGAGCAGAGATTCAACAGACCTGTGGACTTGGAAGCAAAAAAGAAATGCTTCTTGTTATAAGCCACTGATATTTTGGGGTTGTTTGTTACTGCAGCAAAAGCTGACCATTACAGAAACTAGTACCTAGAAGTGAGGGTACCGCACTCACCAGAGAATAAAATGTGTGGTTTTGGGTTTGGGGCTGAGCGGCAAGCAGCGAAGAAATTATTATAGGGAACTGGAAAAATGGTCAGCTATGTAAGCTGGTAGTAAAATATCTTGTAAAGCATCCCATGTGATAATTTGGAAGGCGGAAAACATACCAACTGAATGTACGGCTTTGGAATAAGTTTAGACAGAATGCTGTTTGCATGAGTTAGTCGTCGTTAGCTGTGTCTTATAAGGTTCCTGAGAGAGAAGAACTGGCTTCTTTGTAAGCAGAACTGAAAGGGAGCATAGAACGTCTAGAAATTCTGGGGCTTCCAGAGTTGGAAGGTGCAATCCTCTCTTATTTCCAACCTCTTCAGTTGCAAGATATTCTCCAAATAGGATGCAGCTTTGGGAGGAACAATGAAAATCAAGACATCGTTATGAACATTCAGCCTTGAGGTTAGGACCAAACCGAGGGCACGACTCGCAGAAAAGACACTGGATCTTACAAAGCCTGATAGTGTCAAAATAGCTGACATGACAGCTAGAGAGAAAAAGAAAGGCAAGGCTCAAAGGTGGCCGCGGGGTTGGCTGCTGATGCTCCAAAAAAAGTTTTGGGAGAGTGATATTATCAAACGTGCTGCTGGTCTAGGCAAAATAACACTGACTTTTCAGAACAACAAAATGATCTCGAGCCCCAGCATTCTGCAGGCAGGAAGCAGGCTGATGGTATCGATATGAAAAATATAAACACTCAGAAGAAAACCACCAAAAAAACAGGAACAGGCATTTCACAGAAGAGGAAACACTAGGGCTGATAGACAAATAGATGTTTAACCTCACCATTGGTCAAAGAAATGCCAGTCCAGACAGAAAGCCATCTTTGTGAGAACGAATCAGTTAGCAAAGATCGAGAACTCGGACAGTACCAGGTGCTGGAGAGAAAATGGACCTACACAGTCTATTCTGCTGGTATTTTCATGCAGCTGCTTTGGAAAATGACTGGAACAATCTCGTAACAGTAAATATTCTAGACCAGCAATTCTCCTTTTTTTATATAGGCTTAATAGAAGTCTCACATATACAGGGACGCTTGGGTGGCTCAGTGGGTTAGAGCCTCTGCCTTTGGCTCAGGTCATGATCTCAGGGTCCTAGGATGGAGCCCTGCATCGGGATCTCTGCTCCGCAGGGAGCCTGCTTCCCTTCCTCTCTCTCTGCCTGCCTCTCTGCCTGCTTGTGATCTCTCCGTCAAGTGGATAAATAAAATCTTAAAAAAAAAAAAAAGAAGTCTCGCATATACAAACACGTTCAGAGCTGCATTGTTTACGGTGGCAGAAATCTGGAAAAACCCAAATGCCCATCAAGACCCAGTGGTGAATAAACAGGACTTTACTTAACCCATGTCGTACCATACAAGCGGTTAAAACGAAGGAACCGTAGTGGCTCTTAGGAGTGGGAATGTATCCTGGCGAAATACGACGTAGCAAAGAGTAAGTCCCAACAATTGTAAGCAGTATGATACCTTTGTAGTAAAGTATAATTAACCTAAGTAAAACTCTGTGCATCTTAGAGATCTGTCTAGATTAAGGGGCACCTGGGTGGTTCAACTGGTTAAGCGTCTGCCTTTGGCTCAGATCACGATCCCAGGGTCCTGGGATTGAGTCCTACATCTGAATTCTTGCTCAGCGGGGAGCCTGCTTCTCCCTCTGCCTGCCGCTCCCCTGCTTGTGCTCTCTCTCTCTCAAATAAATAAAACCTTAAAAAAAAACTTTAAAAAAGGGGCACCTGGGTGGCTCAGTGGGTTAAAGCCTCTGCTTTCGGCTCGGGTCATGATCCCAGAGTCCTGGGATCGAGCCCCACATCAGGCTTTCTGCTCAGCAGGGGCTTGCTTCCTCCTCTTGCTCTGCCTGCCTCTCTGCCTACTTATGATTTCACTCTGTCAAGTAAATAAATAAAAATCTTAAAAAAAAACTAAAAAAAAAATCCATCTAGACTGAAACTGTAGAAAAGAGAAAGTGAGGGAATTCGGGGTGTTGGTTACTGTGGGTTGGAGGACTCGGGAAGAGTAGAAGGACACGGTTGGAAGGAGGTTATTGCCAAGCTGCCAGCTTTGGCTTTGTGTGGTAGTTCACGTGGGTTTATGGGGTTATTAAAAACAAGTGTTAATGGAGGACAAGGGGAGATGGAGAGGAGAAGGGAGTTGAGGGAAATTGGAAGGGGAGGTGAACCATGAGAGACTATGGACTCTGAAAAACGATCTGAGAATTTTGAAGGGGTGGGGGGGTGGGAGGTTGGGGGCACCAGGTGGTGGGTATTGTAGAGGGCACGGATTGCATGGAGCACTGGGTGTGGTGCAAAAATAATGAATACTGTTATGCTGAAAAAATAAAAAAATTAAATGTAAAAAAAAAAAAACAAAACAAGTGTTAAAAACAGACTCTTGACTACAGAGAACAGACTGATGGGGACCAGAGGGGAGGTGTGGGTGGGAGGATGGGGGAAGTAGGTGAGGGGGAATTAAGAGTACATTTACCATGATGAGCACTGAGTAATGTAGGGAAGTGTTGAATCACTATATTGTATACCTGAGACTAATACAGCACCATATATTAACTGTATGTAATTGGAATTAAAATAAAATTTAAAAAAAGAGTGAAAACTGGAAACGGACAAAAGTCCATCAACAGTGGAATGCACGGATTGTGTCAACATAAGAAGAGTACTAAAGCTGCAGGGAAAGTTAATGAACTACTGGATTTATACTATGTGCGAGTCTCCCAAACACCTTGTTGAGAAAAGGAAAGCAATCATAAAAGAGAACACACTGTGCGATTCCATTTATATAAAGTACAGAACTGAAAAAGTAAATATATACATATATATTTTCTTTATATATATATATTTACTTTATATATATATTTACTTTTTATATATAAATATAAATATAAATACACACACACACACACACACACACACACACACAGAGTTTGAAGATACTTAAGTTGTAAAACCAATAAGGAAAATCAGGACAAGGGTATGACTAAAAACCAGAATAATGGTTTATTCTGGGGTTGGGTGGGAGGCATGGTCAAGGCGGAACACACAGGGCTCATAAAATCCATTAATCAGGATCTAAACATGAAAAAAAAAATGAAAACATTTGAAGAATTTGTATCCCAGAGTGGGGGGAAGAAGTGAAACTTAAAAAAAGATTGTTCTGTTTGCTTTCTTAAAATCATAGACTATTAGAGTTAAGAGCATTCTTAGAAGTTGGCTTGTTCTACTCCTTTATTTTCCAGATGAGAAGACAGAGGCCAGAACGGGAGAATGAGTGACCCAAGTCATCCAGTTCCTGAGTGGCTCGGCCCAGCCTACTTGTCCTGTAGCCCTCCTGTCTCACACACCTTGGCCAAGCCTCCCTCCTTCTTGACTCTCCCTATAGTAAGTTCTCCGTCAGTCCCACTCTGCTACACACACCTGTGTCCATCCACTGTGACACACCTAGGTCCATCCACTGAGACACACCTAGGTCCATCCACTGAGACACACCTGGGCTCATCCACTGAGACAGACCTGGGCCCATCCACTGAGACACACCTAGGTCCATCCACTGAGACACACCTAGGTCCTTCCACTGAGACCTGGGCCCATCCACTGAGACACACCTGGGTCTACCCATTTATACACACCTGTGTCCATCCCCTTAGACACACCTGGGCCCATCCACTAAGACACACCTAGGTCCATCCACTGAGACACACCTGGGCCCATCCACTGAGACACACCTAGGTCCATCCACTGAGACACACCTAGGTCCATCCACTGAGACACACCTGGGTCTACCCATTTATACACACCTGTGTCCATCCCCTTAGACACACCTGGGCCCATCCACTAAGACACACCTAGGTCCATCCACTGAGACACACCTGGGCCCATCCACTGAGACACACCTGGGCCCATCCACTGAGACACACCTGGGTCTACCCATTTATACACACCTGTGTCCATCCCCTTAGACACACCTGGGCCCATCCACTAAGACACACCTAGGTCCATCCACTGAGACACACCTGGGCCCATCCACTGAGACACACCTAGGTCCATCCACTGAGACACACCTGGGTCTACCCATTTATACACACCTGTGTCCATCCCCTTAGACACAATGAGTTCCATCCACTGAGACACACCTGGGCCCATCCACTGAGACACACCTGGGTCTACCCATTTATACACACCTGTGTCCATCCCCTTAGACACAATGAGGTCCATCCACTGAGACACACCTGGGTCCATCCACTGAGACACACCTGGGTCCATCCACTGAGACACACCTGGGCCCATCCACTGAGACACACCTGGGCCCATCCACTGAGACACACCTGGGTCTACCCATTTATACACACCTGTGTCCATCCCCTTAGACACAATGAGGTCCATCCACTGAGACACACCTGGGTCCATCCACTGAGACACACCTGGGTCCATCCACTGAGACACACATGGGTCCATCCACTGAGACACACCTAGGTCCATCCACTGAGACACACCTGGGTCTACCCATTTATACACACCTGTGTCCATCCCCTTAGATACAATGAGTTCCATCCACTGAGACACACCTGGGCCCATCCACTGAGACACACCTGGGTCTACCCATTTATACACACCTGTGTCCATCCCCTTAGACACAATGAGGTCCATCCACTGAGACACACCTGGGTCCATCCACTGAGACACACCGAGGTTCATCCACTTAGCACTGACCCCCATCCTCAGAAGCCAACAGCACCTCTTGCCCGGACTTCAGCCATTGTTTCTTTATTGGTCCTCCTCCATTCTCTTTTGCTCTCTGGAAAAATGTTTTCCACATAACTAAGAGAAAAATCTTATTTTTTTTTTCTTAAAGTTAGTTCTTCTCCCTGACTAAATT
This sequence comes from Lutra lutra, assembly GCF_902655055.1. Taxonomy (NCBI): domain Eukaryota; kingdom Metazoa; phylum Chordata; class Mammalia; order Carnivora; family Mustelidae; genus Lutra; species Lutra lutra. Next base: position 38,759,119 of record NC_062293.1, read on the forward strand.
TCTCAGCTGCCTTCCCAATGTACTTTGAATACAATTCAGACTCATCACGGCCTACCAGGCTCCAAACGTGTGCTGCTCTCTGCCTTCCTCTGTCTTCATCTCCTACCATTGTCTCCCCACAAGTTTTATATGCCACCCTCCCTGACTTTCTTTCTGGAATAGTCCAGGCTGGTCTCTGCACCTAGCAGATGGAACCAATCCCTGCTCACATCATGAGCTCATAACCCATGGCTTGCTTTGTACTGTCTCCCACAGTGTCCCCTGGAGGTTGAGTTCCAGTCACCCACAGTGGAGCTGTCCTGATATTCTTTATTTAGTGTTCCCCCATTCTTGTTTTGTACCCCACTCCCTTACTCATCTCTCCTGCACTTCCCAAATAAATTACCATCACTTCAATCCTTGTCTCGGGTCTTATGCAGAGGCCCATGTAGGCTAAGACACCCCATTGGGTGTTAGCCCCGTAGGCTTCCTGCCTAGAATATTCCCCCCCTCCATCTTCATTTCTTCTTGTCATTCAGGTTTCAGCCCAAGTGCCAAACCTTTAATCCCCCTCTAGTTATGTGCCTTTGTTACGTTTCTTTGGTGACTTATCCTTTTTGAAGTTATCTTGTTTCTATAATGAGCCTCGAACGTGAGGTCTCTGTCACAGGGTGTTGGCTCTACAGGGACAAGGGCCTTGTGTGTCTTGGTTGTGTCTCCTGGTTCCCAGGACACAGGAGAGCATCTGGCATGTAGTAGGCATCCTTTAAAGATTTGTTGACTTGGTTAATGAGTGTTTTTTTGCTGGGAGGGATGCCAATTACTGCCTCAGGAATAAGATTTACAGTAGCCCTTTGAGTGTATGCATTTATAATTGACCCAGCATTTGTTGGCATGTAAATGGATATTGCGATTGTGTTTGTGAGTGGCTGGTTCTCTTTTGTGGGCTTAATCTGCTTCCAGCTACTTTAAAGTGCTCACAATTGCTCTGCTAATTACAAATCCCGATAAACCCTCCATTAAAGCATATCTTCTAAGCACCTCCAGTCCAATAATACCGTTAGAAGGAATTATGTATGGCTCAAAGGAGGAAACACATTTATTTAATAAGTCTTAAATCCAACTTGCCTCCCAGGATGTACCTGAATTCTCAAAGCCCCGCCCACACTCACCTGCTTTGCTTCATGACACAGGTCAGATGTTAGCAGGGGCTGGCCCCAGGACATACAGAGGTCGGGGGGCCACAAAGAATGCTCCGTGTGCCATCCTTTGGAGAAAACTCATCTTCTTATGTACCTTGGCCCATCCCATGATCACTTGGCATGAAGGGGCTTTGACATGGGCCTCCCAGTGCCCCGCTCTTGGCTGAGGGCTTTCAGGGGGAGGCAAGCCTATGTGTGTCATTAATCTCTATGTGCCTTGATTTCCTCGCTTGTAAAATAGATGAATATAGTACATTGGGGAAGGTATGTGTTATGGTGAGTGCTGTGAAGTGTGTAAACCTGGCGATTCACAGACCTGTACCCCTGGGGCTAATGATACATTATATGTTAATTAAAAAATTTTTTAAAAATAGATATATAGTAATGATTCCATACCTTGTTGGGAGGCTCCAAGTTGCACATAGTGTAAGGGACCAAGCAAGCCACAAATTGCTGTGAACATATAAAGACTATCGTGAGGGGCACCTGGATGACTCAGTCATTAAAGTGTCTGCCTTCAGCTCTGGTCATGATCCCAGGGTCCTGGGATAGAGCCCCGCATCGGGCTCCCTGCTTGGCTGGAAGCCTGCTTCCCCCTCTCGCACTCCCTCTGCTTGTGTTTCCTCTCTCACCGTGTCTCTCTCTGTCAAATAAATAAATAAAATCTTCAAGAAAAAATTCAAGACTATTGTGACTTTGTGACCGGTAGCCTCTTCTTCCTGCTTAGAGACAGTCCCATGTACCTGAGACATGTCGCAGTGGTCAGGATGTCCCTGTTTGGCCCCATGAAATGACTGGAATATGGAAGAATGCAAAACTCGGGTTTCTTGGGGTTGGGTTAAAGCATTGTGGAAAAGGCAGGTTTTCAGGTGCCTGGAAGTCCTTGAAGAAGCGGGACCACGGCCTGCGAGAGCTAGGGTTGCAGGGAGGGCCTCCGAGCTGGGGAGTGAGTGTGCGTGTGTGCACATGTTTGTATGCCTACAAGAGCCCTGTGGACCTGAATGACAAGACTGAGGTTTCAGGCTCAGTTCCGTAAGGCTCAAGTCTCCAGCTCCGTTGATGCGTGGGTCAGCACACTGGGTTACCTCCACGTTTGCTAGCAGTACCGCGTGCCCTGTGTTGAGCCAGGAGCTCAGAGCCTAGACAAGAAGGCAGGCTTCAGGACTGACAAGTAACGCTGTCAGGCAGTACATGAAAGCACAGGGAGGGACACATGGGGCCTGAGATCCAAAGCAATGGAGGGTCTGGGAGGAAAGGAGAAGGCCTCTCAGAACAGGTGTTTTTGAACAAGAGTGGACACTGACCAGGGAGAGAGGGGCTCGTGCGCAAAGACCAGCATGTGGAACCCAAGCTGGGGACATAGAATGATTATAGGGGGCTATAGGCGGTGTAGGTCGTGGCCAGATTAGAAGGGATGTCACAGGGTAAGCTAAGCTGTTTGGATAGCACGCAGGGCTGAGTCTCTGCCAAGAGGCAGTGCGACGTATTGGTTCAGAATTGGAGCCCCACTGCCTGTGTTTGTTCCCACCTGCCTGATGACTAGCTGAGTAATCCTGGGCAGTTCCTCTAGGCCTCAGTTTCCTTATCTGTGAAATGGGGTATTGCCCCCTCCTTCCAGGGCATTGACGAACATTAAACGGGCTAACATAAGCAGAGTGCTTAGAGTAGTGCCTGGCACACAGTGAAGACAGCTATCAACTACTGTCATTCCTTGGAGGGCTAGGGGACATCAGAATTAAGGCATGAACAGAGGGCAAGGAGCTTCTAACCAAGTCTCTGAAGTAAGAGCCACAGAGTTTGGAGGATTACCAGGAGGGCCATCCGCCTTAGAAGCCAGGGCAAGAGGAAGTTTCCAGAAGGGTGAACAGGTTCAAGGGTACCGATGGGTCAGGCAAGGCAAAGCCAAGGGTGCCTTGGACTTAGCAGCAAGTGGGTTACCAGTGTCTTTGGCCACTTTGGTTTTGGTGATGTCATATGGTCAGAGCCCAGTGTGCAGTGTAAGAAAATGTAGGTGGGGAGGAAGCCGAGCTGCGGGGAGGGGGCGGATGAAGCATTTCAACCCTTTGGCTGGGGAGGGGTGCAGGCAACAGGCAGCAGTGGTGAGAGCACGGGAGGGTCGGTAGCCCTCTGTTTTGCCAAACCCCCATTCTACCCCGCTGTTTTCTGCTGTGAGGCTCATGACCTCTGGTCAGTGAAGCAGGGGGAAGATTAGGACCCACAACTTCTAAATAAAGACACTTACGTCGACAGAGATCAAGAGCAGCAGAGCTGGGACAAAAGCCAGGCTACTCATTTCCTCTTCCTTTTCGAGATGCTAGTGAGATTGCATGCAAGAGAGCAGGCCAGAGGGCATGGGCGGCTTAGTGTCCCCTACCTGCTTTCTCACCCTAGATCTCCAAGTGGACCCATCTGCTGATGGTGGGCAGAGGACGGTGCTGACAGGTTCCTTTAATGAGCACCTAATATATGCTGGGTGTCCAACGTGTTCCATCTGACTGAATCACTTCCTATCTGGGTAGGAGAAGTCTTTGTTGAGATTTCCAGCTCCAGCTGGAAAAGACGGGCAGCGTGGACCTCTGATGGGCAGAAGGAACATGGTCGATTTCTCCCATTCCCTTCTCCACAATCCCTTCTCTGCCCTGGTAGATCAGGCGGGCCGGCCCCAGCTCTGGTCTTTGGCCCTGCTGTGAGGTGGGGGGCATGACTTGGAGGTGATGTGTCACTTGGAGCATGCTGGTGGAAACTGAGATAGAAGCTTCCCGCTCATTTGGGAAATGTCTTTATGTTGAGAACTTTGGAACAATAAAACCATAACAATGTGGTTTTGGAAAGTCACCTTGCAGCCAGGGTAGAGGAGACCCAGAGTGGGCTAGAGGAGATGCCAGGGAGTAAACCAACAGATGCCCAACCAGCATGAAGCAGAAACATGCTCAGAGGGCGGGCAGGGGCAGGGCGGCCTTCATGGCACTCTTCCTGCGCCCTCTCTGCTGTGGCCATCTTGCCATGCTCAGTTTTTGAACAAGGATCCCTTATTTTCCACTGGTTCCTGCAAATGATGTAACCTATCCTGGCCACGGGCACAGGCAGTGGGTGGGACACGCAGAGACTGCGGACTTTGGCAGGCTCCGGCAGACTGCAGCCTTGATTTTAGATGCTCCCCATGTGAACTTGGCTCCTGAAATTCACCCGCCCCTGACAAAGCTCAGCGAGCCAGTGGGAGCTGAGAAATAGGACTTGGCCAGTTTAGACGCACTCTTCAGAGCAGCTGTGAAGGCGTCTAAGACAAAGCAAGCGGGGAGGGAGGAAACCCTGTGCGTTCTCAGAAACCATGAGAGATAAGCCGGGCTCTGAGCTAGGGACCTTTGCACACGGGTCCGTATTAACATCCTAAGACAGAGGCACTGCGAAACCAGCTTCAGCGATGATGACTGAGAGCTTCAGGAAGATGATTAAAATTGACCTGGTGTTACTAAATGGCAACTTGGACAAAATGCAGAGGTCTGGACCCCGTGTCCTATGCTCCTTCCACTACAGTGGAGCACTGAGTTGGAGGCCAGGAGGCCTGGATGTCCTAATTCTGTTGGCTAGTGTATCTGAGGCAGGGTTCCTGTTCTGTGGGATGAGGGGTCTGAGCTCGGGGCAGTCTGTAGTGGGTTTGGAGTCCTCGGGAGCCCAGGGGGCCAGCCCCAGTGATGGAAACATCCCTGAGGGAGGGCCAGGTCCAAGTGGATGTCTGGAGCCAGGCCGGAGGGACACAGACAAAAGAGCATCTTTGCCTAGGACAACCTGGCCTCACAGGGCTTCGGGCACAGGATGCCCTGGGAATTGGGCTGTGGGCTGTGCTGGGGCCCAGGCTGTCCACATGCCACCAAGGGAAGGGAAGGGAAGGTCTCCCCAGGGGGCTTTCCCAGCAGTCTGTGGGCGTGTCACCTGAATCACAGTGCCATTGTTGATTTCGGTGGGCATAGTGGAGGGTCATATTGCTGCCACTTCCTGTCCCTGCATCTTTCCTCTTCAGGGTGGAAAGGTTGGGGCATTTTCTTTCCACCACTCCCTGCAAAGCTGGCACCATGCCCTGGCCTCCAGGTGGGCTGTGGGCTTTCCAGCATCTTAGGGGCCCTGATCATGCCCACCTTCTCTCTCTGGCCACAGCACAGCTCCTTGAACATGAGCACAAAGCCAGAAGAGCACAGAGGAAGAGCCGGACCTAGGAGTTAAAAGGAGGGGCTGTCTTCAGGGCTCTGTCACTGGGGTCCCCATGTGATGACTCACTCTTCCTTTAGGGACCTCCAGATCCGTAATGGGAGATGACCCGCCCCAATTCTTCCCAGAGGTTCTTCCTGCTCTGTGGGGGTTGGGGACCAAAGGGAGAAGGACGAAAGGGCTGGTGTTCTGCTGGGTGCTGGCTGTCTGTGGAGCATGTCTGACACCTGCCAATTCCTTGAATGCTCAGCAGAACTTTGCAAGGTGGGTATTTCTGATTCAGGGCCAAACAGCTCAGGAAGCACAACACTGAGTCTATAACACATCTGAGCCCAGGTCTTGCCTTCAAGGCTTCTTTGAGTTTCTGCCTTCTGGGTGCTTTCTAAGTTTTAAATGTGGCCCATGTCTCCTAGTATGGGAGGAGGGGCTGGAATGGCTCAGGGGCTAGCATTGGTCCTTTGAGGCTCTGTGGTCCTTGATCCTCACCAGAAGGGGAAGGGTGGCCCCCCAGCACTCCCCCTCAGCATAATAGATCTGATCCAAGGACCAGTTCCACTGGGGATGGGTGAGGGGGCTCCTTGGGGCATGGGCAGGACTTTGATCGAACTTGGAGACTTAGAGTCATTAACTGTTAAGTCAGAGAGGGTCTCAGTGGGCACCTAGGCTACGGGCTTTGGATGGAGTGATGTGGTGGGCCCAGATTATCTGAAGACCTTCCAACTGCCCTGGGTTCAAAGTAGCCTCCACCCCCGCCTCCAGAGTGGGATTCTAGCATGTGTCTTTTGATAAAAACTTCCCAAATGATCCATTACGAATCCCATCTCTGAGGAAAGAGTCCCTGATGTAGGTCCACACTCTTCACTTGCTAGGTGAGGAAACTGAGGTCTAGAAAGAGGAAGTGACCTGCCCAAGGTCCCACAGAAAATGAGCAGCAGAGCCCAGAGACCTCGTATCCTGATTCTCACATGGAACCCCACTCCTCACCTGTCACCCCTTCTGGACCTGGTCAAACCTCCAGTCCTCCTGCCTTTTCCCACTCATTCTGTACTACAGTGTCTAACAAAAGCCCTCTGGCCAAACCACGAATCTGACTGTACCCCTGTACTGAGCGTAAGATGGCCTGTGATACTCTCCTGCCAGTAGAGCCCCATATACAGGGACTTGGGAAACCCTGTCCCGTGATCCTCCTGCCTTCACTTCCGGCCATTTCCTGCAGCCTACACGCTTGCCCCCACGCTCCGGAGACAGCAGCCCTCACTGGCTACCAGTGTGCTGTGAAGCAACTGCTCATTTGTCCTGAAGAAGTATGTCATATTTCTTTTCACACAAGCCTCTCACAGGTATCGTTATTATTCTGGTTCTAGGTGGGGCCACCAGGAGACGTCAGTCATTCCAGCAGTGCGCAGAGTGGAGCTGGGGAGGCTGGAAGCCAGGCGTCTCTCCAGAGCTCACTCCATCCTGTCCAACCCCGCCCAGCAAATGCCGCTTTCGCCCTCCCCTCCCCGGTCAGTCCAAATGCCACCCTGCACCCCTGCTCCCCAGACTGGGTGTGCACAGCCTCTGGGCTGCACGTGGTGACTGTCCTGGTGTGTCTGTGCCCCTTGCTGGGTTTTGTGTCTCTTTCCCTCTCTCTGGACTCTGGCTGTTGCAGTCAGATCTCTCAAACCTGACTGTCTGCGTGGGAACTGACAGCGCGGGCCCTCGGAAGATGCCTGCCAAGTGAATGAGTGAATGAATGAATGAATGCATAAGGAACTCAGACCCAGTACCAGGAGGGGTGCCCATGACCACACTCAGAAACTGTGAACAGCCTGATGTCCGCATGCGGGAGGCAGGAGAGTGAGCACCGGGTTGTACCAACGAGCACAGGATTTGGGCCAGAGCTCCCCATCCTCACTACGTCACTCACTACCGGCCTGACTCCTTGTAAGGCCCAGGGCTTCCATGCCTCATCTGTGGCATGGGGATGACTCCAGTAATAAGACCCCTCCTTTCTCCTTCAGCAAACCTGGGTTCGGGCACTGGGGCATGAAATGCAGAGACCACAACGGAGGGACACCTGCCCTCTGGGAGCTTCCAGACCAGGCAGGTGTGGGAACCACAAGCAGTGACGGGAGTGCAAGCAGCCCTCCATGAGGAATGAGCTCGGCTGGCCCTGGGAGCTTGGGTGGGACTGCCGTGGGCTGGAACAGGGGGGCCCAGGCAGCAGGGCAGTGAAGTCCCGGCACATGTGCAGAATCATGACCGTGTCCTGTGGCTAGAGCTCTGGGGGCCACATCAGGCAAGACTTTGTAAGCCACGCCGAGACGCCTGCACCTCGCCACGGCACAGCGGGGCGAGCTATTGTCAGCTCTGTAGCTCATTCAATGTGGACTCACTTGAAAAGCCAGTGACGGTCCCTGCTGTGACATTCTTCAGGCACTCTGGGTTTGCCTGCAGCTGTGAGAGAAGTTTGGTGTCTCCTTCATGTGGTCCTCTAGAGACAGAAGACAGGCCCCCTGAAAAGACCAGAAGTGTTGAAAGTTGGAGAGAAATAGGGGTTGAGGGAACCTTGACAGAGGGAGAGAAGTCAAGAGGGCACCTGGGTGGCTCAGTCAGTTAGGTGTCTGCCTTCGGCTCAGGTTATGATCTCAGGGTCCCGGGATCAGGCTCCACATCGGGCTCCCTGCTCAGTGGGATGACTGCTTCCTCCTCTCTCCCTCTGCCTGCTGCTCTCCCTGCTTGTGCTCTCTCTCTTTCTGTCAATTAAATACATAAAATCTTAAAGAAAAAAATACCAGACAATGTTTTGGACAAAGCATTTGGACTCCATTTGGGTCCTGCGGGGCCATGCTGTGGGCTAGCCTCCTGCTTGCAGGAAAAGTTAGGGCTGGTGCAGGGCTGGGGGCCAGAGAGGGTGTTCTGTTCATGTGGGTGACCCCAGGAAGCTTAGCTGGGTGTCAGGCAGCACCGGATAGAAGGGAAAGGGACCAGGAAGCTGCTCAGGGCAGGGAGGTGTTGGTAGCACCAGGGACATGGGATGAAGCCTCAGACACTATGTCTCCTTTGGAAGATTTACAACCTACAGTAATTCCAGTGTCTGCCTCCCCGAACGAGCTGGAAGCCCCACGAGGGCAGAGCCGACGTCTGCCTTGTGTCTGTGTATCGCCAGGAGCTCGTGCACAGCAGGTGTCTAGCAATGATTTTGAATGATTCAAATTCCATTTCTTTTCCTCTCTCTTCGTTCCCCTCTCCTTCTTTTTCTCCCTCCCTTCCTTTCTTCCTCCCCTGTTCCAAGACCAGGGGAGAAACCTCATGTAATCCTTCAAATAGCACAAAGTTTGGTTAAGGTGTTGGGAGCTCGTCTTCAAAATATACCCGTCCAGCTGGCAGCACATTTCATAATCATGGAAATAAGGCTTAGGAGCATTAAGTTACTTGCCCGAGGTCACACAGCTAATAAAAGGCAGGGCTGAGATCTGACCCAGTTATCTTAGAATCCATAACACGCTTCCTCCTAAGTGAGGAAACTGAGAAGACTTGGCCCCAAAGAGGGACAACGCTGAGCCAGGATCTCTGCAGCCGCGGGGCTGGACAAAGGACTTGTCCCCGTGGGCTTCTGTGTCCTGGTCGGTGGGGATGAGGCTGTACAAGCAGGCAGGACCAGGCTCCAGTCCGGTAAAGGCCACTCCTGGATGGCCTGGCGGAAACGATCGATCCTCACTGGCTGAGCTCTGTCTGGTCTCTAAGTGTCCTCAGTCAGCAGGCAGCTACTTCGTAAAATATAACTAATAAGAGGGGCGCCTGGGTGGCTCAGTGGGTTAAAGCCTCTGCCTTTGGCTCAGGTCATGATCCCAGGTTCCTGAGATCGAGCCCTGCATCCGGCTCTCTGCTCAGTGGGGAGCCTGCTTCCCCCTCTCTCTCTGCCTACTTGCGATCTCTCTCTGTCAAATAAATAAATGATTTAAAAAAAAAGATAACTAATAAGAAAACCTTCCTACAGGCACTTCCAATGGTTTTCAAACCTCTCTCTAAGGAAAGGTTTACACGTGGCTTAGGGTAACTGGTTCAGTGTTTGTGCTCAGTATTTCTTGTCTATCAAAGCCTCCTCGGCCCCTGGTCCCCATCCCAGGCAGGGACAAGCATGTTTTATTGAGTTATTCCTTGGTGCTTGCCTTGGTGCAGGCCTACAGCAGAAGATGTCCAGCTGGGGTGTGGGCGATGGCCAGGGAGTGCCAGGTGCCTATGTCTTCGGAGCCTCCAGCCTGTCCTCCCAGTGCTGCAGGGAAGCGGAGGGAATGATTAACTGTGTCTGTTCCTCTTTTCCCCTGGGATCACCGTGGCCCCAGTGAGGGAGAGGAAGAAAAGTACGTTTCTGGAGGGGCAGCCCCGTCCCCTTCGTGAGTGGGCCAGGCAGCGTGCCTGCAAGGAAGGGAAGAGAGAGAGGAATTCCCTGGGGCACTAGCTGCTTCTCTTGGTGTCCCAAGTGAGTCTGAAAGCCCTAGGGTTACATTGGTCACCGTCGATGCGTGTATTTCCCTTCTCCCCCGAGACCTGCGAAAACGAGGGTAAAGGAATTCAAACATGTCCGTTTACAAGAACAAGCAGACTCACGGAGCCGCAACAGTGGGTCAGTGATTTCTAGGAACTGAGGTACTTTATGGGGGCGGGCAGCAGCTGGCGGGATGCGCGGGACCTGGCCTGGAGCAGCCCATAGCTGTGGTCCTTGCTGGATGTGTGTTCTCAGAGGCGGCCACGTGTGGCGCTCACATGGTCAGATGGCTTCAGCGCCCACTGTCCCTTCTCCACTACAAATTCTCTGTGTGCCCTTGGGCAGGTGCGTTTCTTCTTTCCAAGGCTCCTTTTTTCCGCATCTGTAAAATGGAGAGGCCATACTGGACACGTGAATCTTCTTGTGCTTGAATTTCCTGGAGTTTTTTTTTTTTTTTTTTTTTTTTTTTTTTTTTTTTTTTTTAACTCTCAACATGTATAGGCACATAAGATTTGATTCTGATTCTGAAATGGGGCCAGGACATTTGCGTTTGTTCAAAGGCTCTCCCATCTCCCAGTCCCACCTCCCAGAAAGCTTCAAAAGCCCCAGCTGCCTATGGTCTTCGAGGACCCGTTCAGCTCTGACATGTCGGGATGCCCCCTCACCCCACCCAGGTGTTAGTTTGGAGAATACTCTGGGGCCGGCATGGGCTGGTGGCGGGGGCTGGTGGCGGGGATATTAGACCTCCCGGTGGGAGGTCCCGGCACAGGGGGTTTTCAGAGGAGGCTGCTGGAGACAGCAGGAGGCTCTCTATGGGCACCACGGCATTTGGAAAGGGTAGAAGAGAGCCCCAGGTGGGAGATAGTGAGGAGGGCCTTCCAGGGGGAGGTCACTATGGAAGCAGCATCAGAGCAGTAGGAAAACCAGCGGCCTGTTCAGGGCGATGGAAATACTCAAACATGGAGACAGACATAGCATGAGGAGCCACCAACGTCCAGGTGAGGGCCTTGGGCGTCCTCCAGTTGGCAATGGGGAGCCGTGCACACCCTTGAGCTGGGGAATGCATGACTGGAGGAGATCAGCCTCGCCAACCCTCTGTTTACATCCCGCCTCATGATTTCATACACGCATTTGGCCCAGCCACCCCTTCTGGAGCACCTACTGACGTATCTTCATGCCAAGCCTGGCTCACAGTGTCTCGGTGACCTGGCCGCTTCACAGCTATAGAGGCACAGGACTTTCCTGCCGTCTCCCCGCCCAACTCACTCTCCGGACCCCAGGATCTGGCTCTGCCTGGCATCTCCGAGGGAGTGGGCTCCCTCCGTGCCTCCCCTCCTGTACACAAGCCCCCTCCTCTGGTGGCAGCCCCCTTTCCCCTTCAGCCCACCTGCAGGATGTAAGGTTTTATAGGCGAGATACACACGACACCAGGCGAGATGGGTGCAAGGCAAGGTTTATTAAAGGCGCCCTCCGACGAGGTTCCGGGACTCAAGAGAGGAGAGTCGGGGAAGTGGTGCCCGGGAGGGGGTCGAGTGGGTCTTTTATTTGGGTTAAGACAGGGCATGGGTTCACAGCCATATAAGGCAAGGTATTTGTGATCGGAGGGTAGGGGGAGACCTGATGTTCCTGTTTCCTGCATAGGTATTGGTTTACTTATGGCGACGTGTCCTCCACATACGTCCTTCCGGCGGGAGAGGCATGGGTAAAGGAAGAGGGCGGCCTGGAAGATGACGTCCCGCTGCCATTTTTATTGTTCTTCCTGGATTCCCGGAGCCGCAGACCCAACCAACACAGGAGGCTCTGCTCGGGGAGGGGGAGTGTTCCCCTGGGAGGCCTCTCTAGTGCTCCTGGGCCACTCCCTGTCCTCCCCCGACCCCTCCAGATGGCATATCCGCCACTCACCTTACACGGGGTGGCTTTTACTTGTGAATCTGTGAATCCAAAGGCAGCAGCCCAAGGTCAGGTGCTGCCTCTGAATGGTGGCTGTCTTTCCTGGGGCACGGTGTTAAGGGGCGTTGACTGCTTGAACAAATAGAAAAAGCAATGATCTGGCCTGGGCCCTGGACCTCGCGAATCTCACTGAACTCATTTCAGCATTTCCTCGGGACACGTGTCACTCTTTCCACCTTGCGGGGCATACGTGACTGCGGATATGTGAGTTTGGACAAGAGCCGATCAGCAGACCTGGGATTCAACACAGGTATGCCTCAGCCCTCCTCTTCTCTCGGGGCCAGCAGTTCCAGTCCAGGAGGGAAACACGTGGGGTCAGAGAAGCCACAGGCGACTTCCTGTCCCTCACCTCTCTCCTCTTCCCACTCAGCTGGGACAACTCCTACTCATTTTCTCAAGATCCTTATCTGCTCCCGCACTCGGAGAAGTTTCCCCATCTCTCTCACACCACCCAGGAAAGGTGGGGGAAGGAGTGTTCCGTGTGGTCACTGGGCGTGAGTAAGTATCTCTCCTCCCTGTGACTTCCCCACCTCTGCACCAGGGCCTGGGAAAACCCACTCAGGTCTTCTAATAAAAGCTCCGGGCCCTACGGGATCGGTATTAGCTTCACTAGACACATCGGGACCACTGCAAAGAGGTTTGACCCACACTCTGCAGGATGAAGCTGGTCACCATGGCCCTGGCATGCCTGCTGCTGGCTGGGCTGTGGCTTCAGGATGCGGACAGCAGGAGCAGTGAGTGTGGATGGAGTCACTTTGCTCCTCCTGGGGGTGGGAGCGTGGGGGGTGGGGACAGACACCCAGGCAGGCACTCTGGGCTTGCGAGCAGGGGTCACCCTGAACTCAGTGCCTTTGTCTCTCCTCCTCCTGGAAGAATTTCTCCTAAAGAGGGCGAATGGAGAATGTGGATGGGGTGGGGACAGAGGCCGGTGGGAGCAAGTGTCTGGTGAGCATAATGTCTGAGCTGCTGGCTTTAGCAAAAGGAGACCCTGCCTTGTCCAGGGAACTCTGAGACCCTTTAGGACAACCTGGGAGGCCTGAGGTGCACAGGAAGGACTGGGTCTTGCCTCTACCTGGTGGCATGTAACAAGGAGAGCCTCATGTCAGGACTGGGACTGGAACAGTGTGCTCATCACTGTCGGGCAAGTGTTGGGCCAGTGACTACCTCTCCAACTGGGCATTCCTTGTTGGTAAAATGGGACTGATAATGCTGGACCTCAAGGCTCTCGAGAGAAGACGGACCTAATTCCAGGCACATGTAAGACATTGTGCAAACAATAAAACTAGGAGGAAGGAATCAGGATTGGAATTCGAGTCTCTTGGGGGTGGGGTGTGGGGGAGAGAGTGCAAACCCACACAGTGGGGGTGGGAGACCCGGACAGAGCTACAGGCCTGGGTAGAGACCATTCTAGAGAGGGTAGGAAGCCTCTTAGTTCCTGGAAGCTGTTTCCTTGTCCTTCCATCAGTTGGAACTCCTTGAGCAGTTTCTAATTTGGCCCCAAAGCCACGGACCACAGTTGCCCCTGCATGTACCACACTCACTAGGCCCTGCAGAGTGTGGAGTCCAGAGCTCTCGAATCCAAATATCGGGCCAGAACTGTGCACTCATGGTGGGACGACAGAACTGGAAGCACCTTTAGAAATCAGTTTAAAGAGTCTTATTTGACAGACGGGAAGTCTGGGGCCCAGGCGAGGGCTCATCCTGTTGAAGACCACACAAATGGTTTGTGGGGAGCCGGGATCTGAACCTGTGTTCCGACCCTCTGCCTACATACAGAACTAGGTGATGGATGACACAGCCACTGGGCTGAGTGTGGTCCCCAAGCCTGGGTCTGTCCCTGAAAGGGATTTTTTTTTTTTTTTTAACCACTGGGATGAGAGGAATGAAGTCCATGTTAAGAAACAGATGCAAACCATTTTTGTGCTTCCCTTCCAGTGCATGTGTCATCCTCCAACTGTTGCTTCGTTTTTGCGGAGAAAAGGATTCCCCAGCATATAATCCAGTGTTACAAACCCACCAGCTCTACCTGCTTCCACAAGGGTCTAATGTGAGTGCTCCTACCGGGTCAGCCTGATTCCCTCCTCCAGAGAGCAACCAACCCTCCTGGAATTAGAAAGGCAGACGCTAGATGGCGCTGTTCCACCAGGTTCAGGTTTCTAAACCTGGAGAGAAGCCGCCAAAATCTGGGTGCAGAACCCAGCATGGGCGCTAGGGAGAGCGCCGCGCTTCGTAGCAGGTGCCGGGAAAGATACTCACCGTCTCCCCTGCCCCATGCTCCTGCAGTGACTTGTGTTTCTCGGAACCCCAAGGAGCTGAGTATTATGTCTTAATATTTTATGCCCAGAAGAAGAAATGGCTTACAGAGTCTAGGAATTACTGTACAGTGGAAAAACGAGGGGGTCACAATTAGTTTCTGCTTCCAGATTTGCCAACCCCGAGTCTTGGGTGACCCTGGGCAGGTGATTCTTCAGCACCTCATTATCTGGGTACTCCTCTACACTCCTTATCTGTGAAGTGGAGTAGAGATGAGAGCTGCGTCACGGGGTCATTACAAAGTTAGACGGAGGTGGCTTACCCCTGTTGTTGGGTATCTATAAAGCATTCATGTGTATTACCTTGGCTAGCCCTCATGAACACCGAAGTTCAGGGAAATAGAGAGATTGGTCTGCAGTCACTCAGATAATTAAAGTTAGAATTGGTCTATAGTTTGGTTGGACAGCCGCCAAGTTAAAGGGGTGGGCAGGTCAGAAAATAAATACACACACACACACACACGCACACGCACACGCACACTCACAGTGAATCTAAAGCAACGAGTGAGGGTTCCAGATGGACATAGACACATGAAAAGATGGATCGAGGGCCCTCGGAGATATTCTAGGAGTGAAATTTCCATACTAGCTAATCCTGAGAGTCTGCAGCCTTTACCCTACCCAAATACAATGAATCACACTCTTCAGAAAAGGGAGAAACTCAATTTAATAAACTCTCCCCGAAGCTTGCGTGTTCCTCCCAGCCTATCCCTCCCATGCGCCCCCCAGGTCTCCTGCAGTGCCTTCATTTTACAGGCCCAGAGTGAGCAGCTTGGGGGCATCTTCAGGGTGGGGGGTGGGGGGAGGGGGGGGAGGATGGGAATGTGTGTGGCAGCCCAGGGGCAAATCATGTGACCCAGCTCCCCCTTTGTTCTTTGCCCACAGAATCAAGCTGAAGGGCGGCCGAGAGACGTGTGTCTCAGACTCAGCCACATGGGTTAAGCATTATTTAAAAACTGCGAAACCGTGCCAGGTGAAGTGAACGTGTGAGGGTTTCTTTCCACCCTGGACTCTGAAGATGGCGTGACTTCCCCTGTCTCCCCAGCCCCCCACCCCACCCCAGTCCTTCTGCCCAGCTTTGCCGGGTCACAGAGGGTCTGCTCAGTCCTGATAAGCTATGTTGTTGCACTTTATATATTTAAATGCCAGAATCTTCAATCCCTGCTTCCCTGGGCTTCTTGGATCCCACAGGGATTTCAGAGTATAAACTTGACTGGCAGTGAGAAGCTGGGGCCAAAGGGGCTGGTGGCCACAGGGGGATGGGAGATATGTTGGTACTGATGCCAAAAAAACCTGACTTCTTGTCCCCGAGAACCAATAAATGGCTTACACGTCTCAGCTGACTGGCTTTGTCTTTTGGGGGCTGGGTGGGGATGAACGCTTGGTCAGGGCCATGATAAAGATTCTCAGCTTCCCCTGACAGCAGCAGAGGGCAAGGTGAAGCAGAAAGAGGGAACTCAGGGCTGGGGTTCCAGAAGCCACAGCTGGTGTAGCTGGAGGGGACCTTGTGAGGTCAACCATCTGTAAGATGTTGCTGGCCCTATTTCATAGATGAGGTGCCTGACAGTTGGCGAGGGACAAAGACGGGCCTGAGGATACAGAGCTAGTCAGATCTGGTGTTAGAGCCCAGGACTCCTGTCTCTGGGGCTGGAAAGCTCTCCTGTGTCCCAAGTTGCCCAGTGATGGCCTGACACAGCATCGGGGGTGCAGGGGTGGGGTGGGGACACTCTGTCAACCAGGCAGATCCTGCAAAGTTGTTTAGCAGGACCTCCTCTTGTCCAGGCCTGAGTGGATCCTAGGTCTTACGGTAATGCCAGCCCAGCTCACATGCAGGAGGGAGGCAGTCCGGGGGAGAGCCGGAGAACCGTTTCCCAACATCTGGGAAGCAGAGACCCCACCCTCATGAAGGGGTAACCAAAAACTCCTACGTGCCCCCAGGGAGAACAGCAAGGGGGGGATGTGATTTGCTGATTGCCCAGAATCTCAGGATTGGCCCCCTTTGGAAGACCAGCTCGGTGGCTTCAGCGGGAGAAGTTGCCGCGTACTGTGCTGGGAGAGGCGTCTCTCCTTTTCCCAACATTGCATGTGTCACAGGTCTGGTCTGTTCTTCAGCTGCCTCCTGCCTTCTGAGCCGCCCCACGACCGCCCTGCTTCCTCCTCTTCCCTCTCTCTGGGACCACTGTGGAGCAGTGAGCTGTGGTCAGCTCCCCTTAGCTAAATCCATCCTGCCCGTGGCCCCAGACCACTCTGCCTGGCCTGCCGCTGCCCTCCACCCTCCGACGGTCTCAGGACTGACTCCAAACTCTGCACCTTGCTGCTCCAATTCCTCTACAACCACACCTCCAGTTTCCTCTCTAAAGGACTCTACCTTTTCCGTTCTGGAAGCCAAACTCTGACCACAGGGCATATTCGCTCCAGGCCCTCTTTCCTGCCTTTCCATCCTGGGCCTTTTCTAGAAGAATCTCTGTTATGACCGTGCCCTGGCATCCTCCTGGGTGGATGCTAACTAGGACCAGATCATCTCACTTTCCCCCTGGAGGTCAGGTGCTTGTGGTGTCTGGATCACCTCAAGGACCGCTTGCAGCGGGGAGGCACGGTGGCAGAGACCAGTTAGAAGCTGATGTTAGGGGCTGGAGTCATTGTTCTAGAACATGCGGGGCAGCTGGGTTGGGTCCTCTGCAGCAGTCAAATGAGCCCAGGTCAGCCACCAACAACCGAAAAGGTCGGTCCCACAGCTGGTTCCTCCAGCTCCCTCTGCCAGCCACCCGCTACCCCGCCTTGGAGCGCCCCCTACTGGTTGGAAGCTACCCTCCCCCCAAGAAAACACCACTACAAGAGATTTTAAACACCATGTATTTTCTGCAAAAAGTAAACAATCCTTGGAATGGCATTCTCCTTTCAGTACTAACATATTTAGCTGAACCTCACATTCCCAAGGCCCTCCCCGCCCCGGATAGCAGTAGCCCTTCATCTCCGTGATTTGTAGGTACACGCGATGGCTGGGGAGTTGGGCGGGAGTCAGCTACACTGCCTGCAGCTTACAAGGGATGGAACCGGGGCTTAGGACAGGAAGCAACCGGCTCAAGGCCTTACTTTAAAAAAAAAAAAATCCCCAATATTCAAAGTAAACCCCAAACCAGCAATGATTCAAATAACATTAAATATTACTTAAGGCATAATACATTTTTTTGGCATCACAAAACAGAAAGCACCCTATTCGAAACTATAGTAAAATTAGTCCAGGGTCTAGCTGGGGAGTCTGGAGGAGGAAAAACAGTTGTTTGTTTCTCATACTTGGCTGGGTCTTAGTGTGACTGGAAGAGTTCAAGTCCTCAGGGCATGAGATTTTTTTGATTGAGATGTTTCACATAATCCTGGACCCACTTCTCCTTTGGGTCAGCACAGATAGCCTTGGCCAGTTTTGTGCTGAAGCTGTGGACGAAGGAGGGCTTCACAGTTAGGTGGAAATGAGGATTTTGCCCAAGAGATGCCTCACTCACTCTTGAGCCCATCTGGTCCACCCGCTGCAGGGAAGGGATCCTCCCAGGGACAGGAGGAAGCCGCGGTGTGGAAAGAAGGGGATCCTGGAGGTAATCACTTTTCTTGGAGGCCCTGGAGAAGCTGGCCTGGCCTCAGCCAAAGCAACGTGGAGACTGGGAGCCCATCCTCTCTGGGCTCATTTATGATGCAATCATGGTTTGGTAAAATCTTACCCCTGGGTACGAGATCCCAAATAGGTCTGTCTTCTGGGGTGGAACTTCAGGTCAGGGGGCATGGGCATGGGGTGGGGTGTGGTCAGGGAGGGAGTGAGCAGAAGCAGGGTCTTTCTACTTACATGACAGCCTCCCGGGGACAGTGGCTGCTGGTGATTCGATAGCTCTCCAGCTTCCGCAGGGGGATCTTCTTATTGTTAAATGTGAAACAGCAAGTGAATAGGGAGCTGAGTGCGTCTAGAAATAAGGTCACAGAGAAAAAGCTAGTTTTTTATCAGCTTGAATGCAGCAGGAAGTGCCTATAGGGAAAGGAAAGAAAAGGAGAGGAGAGGAGAGGACAGGGAAGGGAAGGGAAGGGAAGGGAAGAAAGGAAAGGAAGGGAAAGGGATCGACATGGATCTTATCCACCTCAGGTCCATCGTGCCTGCCCGGAGCCCTGAGACAGGGGGAGAGCAGGAATATCGTAGCAACGCATCGTTGCTGACCGGGGCAGGCCGGTGGGACAGTTCCTAGCTCTAGTGCTCTAGGTACAGAGTTTGGGAAGCTCAGCTAGGCTCAGAGAAAAGGCCCTGGGTCTGGAGTGAGCAGCTTAGGTTTCCCTCTGGCTCTGTAATGGCTGGAGGTGGGTGGGTGGGGCCTCTCCTGCCCTCAACTTGGCCTTTGGCTTCCCATCTTTAAAATTAGACATTCACGTGAACGTCCAACAACTCCCACTGCTCGGATAGGCTCAGAAGTGGGGCATTTCAGCTTTGGGTTTGTTATAAGGAGAAGAAAACAAAAAGAAGGTGAGAGGACGGGAAAGAAGGAGAGAGGGGCTTACCTGGCTGGGCAGGCACCTGGGGACTGAAGGCGGTGGCTGTGAGTAGCAGGCAGAGAAGCGTAGCAGAGACCTTCATGTCGGCGGGAAGCAGGGAACGAGAGCTAGGAGTGTCTGGGTCGGTCTCAGCCTCTTTGCAGCACGGGAGGCTCTACATGCCTTTTATAGGGAGTAGAGAGGGTAGGAGCTCCCAGAGGGATGTCTGCCTGGGCAGGGTCATGGTGTAGTTAAGATGCAGGGCGCTCCTGAATGTGCTGAGCTGGAGGTTGGCTACCCGAGTTTTCCAGGAATTTTAAGAAGGAAGCTGTGGGCTGCAGCCGGGTAGGCCCTGTTTCCTTCCAGCTGCCCAGGCCACAGAGCGGAAGCAGGAGCACAGATGGGCCACCACTCTCCACGGGTGTGATCCAAGGAGTCGTTCTGTGGCCTTGCTTTCCACACAACCAGAGAGAGAGCGTGGCGTGAGGGTTTTACACGGGTGATGTGTTCAGTCCGGACCGGGTGCAACCGTTACCCTCATGCCCATTCGCGAGTGAAAAAGCTGAGGTGCGGGGATCCAAAGTCACCAGCCCTGAGCCTTGTGGGAAGTAAGTGATGGTGCCAGAAGAGAAAGCTGCTCTGTTTACATACGATCACCACGGCCTCCCCCCCTGTTTTGAGTGCAGAAGACTTTCTCTGAGTGGTTTTATGTGGAGGTCTCATACCTGAGGTGAATCAAAGCCAAATTCTGGGGACAAAGGCTTAGTGTCCCCTTCTGCCACTCAGGCCCAAGGGGCTATGGTTTGAAGCTCACTGATGTGTCCAGGCTCCTTGTTTTCTGGAAGGACCATGGGGTTTCTAGAGCTGTTGCCGGGAAGGGAATTGCAGGGTAGAGCGGAGCAGGCTCTTGCTTCTGTGCCTGCCTCCTGATCTCCCCCGTCAGGAACATGTAGCTGAGCTGGAGCTTGGTGAGGGGGTCCCCCATGGCCCCGGTGGGAGGGGGAAAGGCCTTGGACTGCAGGAGACCACCTGGCAAGCCACTTGGCCTGAGTGGTCCTTTCCCCATGCTTCCTCCTGGCTCCCAGACTCTGCTTACATTCTGCACCTGCCTGGAATCCTTTCCCCTTGGCTTTCTAGTCTAGAGGGCCTTGACCCCTCTAACAAAACAAGTCCAGTGAGGGTAAAAGCACGGGCATAAAGAGCTAGGACAATGCTTTCCAGAGACTGACCGTGGAAAAAGGCAAAAAGCACAGGTCGCCACAGCAGGACGAAGGAAGAAGGTGTCACCACAGAGCCCCTACACGCCAGAAGGAAAATCAGACCCTTAGGCCAATAAATTTAATTTAGATGAAATGGATGGTTTCCTAAAAAAATATAACTTACCAGACTGCCAAAGAAAAATGGAAAAAAAAGAGTAATTCTAAAACTACTGAAAAATGGAATCAGTCATTGAAAATCCTCCCATAAAACATCCTCCAGCTCCAAAGGCTTTAATAGCTAGTTCCTTCAAGCATTCCAAAAACTAATAATTCCAGTCTTACACAATTTGTTCCCAAGAAAATCAAAAGAGCGTGCATTCCAACACATGTTACGAGTCTTACGTAACTTTGACACAAACACTTGGTAAGAGCGACATGAGAAAGGAAGACTTTCCCTCTGAACACACATTCCATTCTTGTCCATCTTCTTCTCTGGCCCAGGAAGCCGACCTGTGTGGATTACATCCCAGTGGGACTGCAGGTCTTTTGGGTCCAGCCTGGGCTTGGGCACTAGGGAGCCCCTCGGGGTGTGGGAGAGAGGGAAGAGTAAGGTGAGGAGCTGTTCTCTTTGCTGACTCTCCTGGGCATCAGCTTGGAATCAGCCTTCATCCAATGGCTTTCATTTCTCTCCTGGAGGGCATTGCCTGAACTTTGGTCCTTGGTTCTAGGGGCAGTCCCCCCACTGTTTCTAGCCTCAGGGTACTAAAACACTGCTTTGGCTCTGTGGTGACACTCAGCCCGCATCTTGCTAAATGGCCTCTTTATCAGTCCATTCCCAGGTCATTCAAATTTAAGTGTAACCTGTTCCTTACTAGGACCCTGACTGGCAACCGGTTCCTGGAAATGGTCCTTCCACATGAGATTCTGGGACTGGGTTGCTCAAACATTTTGGAAGCATCATAAAAGCATCTGTTGGCAGCGTGATTACTTAAATCATCACGGGTGTGGCAGACCGTGTTCTAACAAGCCTGCCAGTGATTCTGCTGTGCACCCAAGTTTGAGAATCATGGAGTTACAGCATACCCGTGGCCATCTCTGATCTCTAGCGAAGCCACCAGAGAACCTGACGAGGGATGTGTCTGCCGGAACTCCCTGGGCAGTGCAGTTAGTGGACGGCTGAGCTGCTTGAGCCTTTGGACTCCTTCCTAACATCCCAGGGAAGTCCCAGCATTAGAGCCTCGTTAGCCGCAGTCTTCCTTTTAAGCCTAGCCTCTGATCAGCCCATCTAACCGAGCGTTAACTTCGCTCGTGGGTACTTGTGCCAACACACTGAATCCCGAATTTTCAGCAAGGACGCCTCGATCGATGAATGGGACCGCCTGAGCCTTGAGTGTTATTCTCACTCGTAGCCGGTCCTACACATGCACCCTGAACTTTCCTCCAAATTGAGCAGGTGAAGGGACATCCAAACCCTCCTGGCTATCAGGACGTCTGTCTGTCCTTCCCTCTGCTTCAGGACCTGGTATAATATCTCATTAGGAGACCGTTTAGGAGCCTGGGATCTGAAGTCAGCCAGGAAGGCTTCAAATCCTATATCCACCATGGTACTCGTGGATATATGTGACTTGGGGCACATTGCTTACCTCTCTGAGCCTCTAGGAGGAAGATGATGGTTAACTGTTACCTCGTTGTGATGTCGGAGTTGAAGGTAATGCAGGGAAAGTGCTCAGCACAGTGGCAATAACCTCCATTTCTAACCAGGAAGGGGCCCATGCTAGGGAAACCATGCTGTCATCTAGGTTTGGATCTTGGTGGGAAGAGTGGGACCCAGGGTGGCAGAGGCAGGACAGTGCTGCTTAATGAGCAGTAGAGACAAGGTGGGTACGATTACCCCAAAGAGCCACAGGGCTGGAGGGTTAAACAGCAGGGATCCGCTGTAGTGATTATGGGATCTCTAAGCATGAAATGGATGGGATGCTTACAAGATGCTGCTTGACTTTAGGCAGAAAATTCCAGATTTCATGGGCAGAAACCCAATATAAGTTCTTATAGGAGAGATTCATGGCCTGTTGCCTAGTTACCAGATCCAAACCCGCGCAGAGACTTGGAATCCCCTGACCAGGAAGACCAGGAAGGGGCCCCGCAATGCCAGGTTGCCAGGTGAAATACAGGATAGTTGGTTAAATTTGAGTTTCAGATAAACAATGAGTAATTTTTGTAGCATAACTTAGCCCTTGGCAATATTTTTGCTAAATCTGGAAGCTCATAGGCTTCGCTAAGCCTTCCCCAGAGGAGCTGGTCGCCACATAACCAGGGCCACTCCACACTGGGGAAAGGAATCCTGAGCCCTTCTGGGATTATGTGATGAGGCCTCCAGACGGATGGTATCCTCTGCTCAGAGTGGGAGCTCGTGGAGATCGGACTCGAGTCGGTTATGTTAAGAGTGGACCTGCGGCTAGCTCTTTTCCAGCCCAATGATCTTTATACAATAGAAGTCTCCCAGAACTATAGAATCTGTGATTTTAGGATCATTTTGTTGCTGCAGCATCCTGGCCTCCAAGCATCCTACAAGCTGCCTCTAGGAGCTCTGGGAAGTCTTAGCGCCCTGCCCTCTTAGAACAGAACATCCTGGAATTGCCTGCACTACGCAATGTTGTGGTTTTCAGAGGTTTGTTTACCCACTGAGGGCTATTCTCATGGAATTACTTATTGGCAAGCCATCCTCTATCACAGCTTAAAACTAAAACTGCTCAGGAAAGCAGGGCTGGGGCACCCTGGACTTACCTTTCTCCCTGTCTGTCTCATTTCATTCTTTTAAAGCGCTGAGGAATATTCAGATAGTACAAGCTTGCCACTTTACAGAACAGACCTCTGACTGCTGGACTGGCTGATGAGAAGGGAGTGACTGGCATTTTCTGCCCACCAGGCTGGCTCTCTCCAGAGAAAGGCAAGCCTGCAGAGGAAGAGAATACCACCTTCCTGGCACTGAAGGAGGGAGGTCCCTCTGCCACCCCTGGAAACAGTGCAAGACTGCTTCTTTACTCCTTCCTTCACACCACCTGCTCTCTTATCTCTGTATTCAAATAGAGCGTCCCATCCACCTACGATGTTCTTCTTCCCATCTGGCCCCAACAGGAATCATTTGAGGCCTTAAATTATATCTGGTTGTGGGATGCCTGAGTGCCTCAGTCAGTTAAGTATCTGCCTTCAGCTGGCTCACGTCATGATCCCAGGGTTCTGGGATCGAGTCTTGCATTAGGCTTCCTGCCCGGTGGGGAGCCTGCTTCTCCCTCTGCCCACTGTTTCCCCATTTGTGCTCACCCTCTCTCTTTCTCTCTGACAAATAACTAAATAAATAAACTCTTAAAAAAAACTGTGTCTGGTTGTGAAGGCTTCCAGCCCACACAGATTTCACATTTCAGATTGCTCTGAAATGGATGGTTTAAAGAAGTTTTCTTAAACAGAAAACCGAAGGACAAACCATAAAGGAACATACCGATACATGGACCATATTAAAATCAGGAGGCTCTTTTCATGCAAAGGCATCTTTAAGGGAGTGGAAAGGAGAACCACAGGTTATGAGAAGGTATTTCAATTTGCACACCTGACGCTTCCTATTCAGAATACAGAAAATACCTCTACTAACTCATAATAAAAAGACAGAAAATCTATAAATGGACAAGGTCTAAACTTAGAAATCTAAAGAATGGACAAAAGACATGGCCTGAAACTTCATGATAGAAGATATCCGACAGACCCTTGAATAGATGTTCAGCCTCCTTAGTCATGAGTAAAGCGAAAATTTAAACCATAGCTATGTGGACTATGGGGAATTATGCTCATGAAGAATGGCTAACTTAAAAAGAATTTTTATAAGAAGTGTTGCAATGCCAAATGTGGAAAAACTCTAGCCCTCAAACATTGCTGGTGGGTGTGGAAGTAAATTGAGGTGATAGGTTTGAAAAATATTGGGTAGTATTTGAAAAAGGGTTTGGTGATTGAAAATATACACATCCTATGATTCGTGTTGTATTTCTATCAATCACCTATCGTCTATCATCTACTCTCTGTTGATCTATTATCTATCGATCTATCATTTATCTATCATCTACCTGTAAATTCTTGAGTTTGTACCAGTACCTCCAATTTGAAGTTCAACACAACATGTGTTTTTTGTGTTGTTTTTTTTTTTTTTTCCTCTAACCTTCTGACATTCTTAGGTTTAGTCTATGGAAACTTCTCCAATAGTAAGTGACTTGACTTCCATTATCTTCAATACATTTACTTATTTACTAAATCCCTATGTCAACATTCTCCTAATTATGTGGCTAACTTAGTCCCAGTCTTGTTGGCCCTGATGTGGGAGCCACCTTCTTGGACCCAGTCCTATAAAATATGTAGTTGCGTCCATGGTCTTGCCCCAGACCTTGTGAACACACCAACCAAATGCCTAGCTCATTTCCTGGCCCTGACCCAGTGAACTTGTCTGTTGAGATCCAATTTCAACCCAAGGGAAGGAGAACAAATATTGACTCTATGATACCATGACTTAATTAAGCAGAGCCTGAGAGAAGGACCTGTGTGCCGATAGTTCTTTTGGAAGTGATCCCAGGAGTCAGGACTAAGTAGGCACCATAGATGAAGAAGGAGGAGAAGCCAACCCAAGTATGCATAATTCAGGTCAGCTTAGAGGGCAATGGGGACTGATTCTCCTGAGATTACCTGAGAAGCCTATGGAATGGCTCCCAGAATCAACCTCTGGGAAGAAGGGTAGCAGAAGTGTTTGGACATCTGCCTCCATCCTGCATTGGTAGCAGGTTGTCACCCAAAGTGTTTCCACTCCCACACTTCTGAACCCTGGGCAAATGTGCAGGCTAAGCCAACTCTTGACCTGAGAAGACACTCCAAAGAGGAACTTGTGGGTGGAAAGCAAGACATGAGGAGGACACTGGCAGCGGATGCCGAGAAAGCGAAGTGAATCACGGCCTGAGCCGAGGGTGAAATCAGAGGTGTGCCCAAGAGGAGGCATGCCAGCTTCCCGCGACTTCCCCAGTCTTCACCCCCAGTTGACAAGGGAAGAAATGGGTTCACGGAAATGAAACACTCAACATGAGGAAGTGGATTTTTCAAAGCACTGCTGTCCAAGTCAGGCCATGGAAAGCATCAGCAATTTAAATGAGATGACACATGATTTAGGATAATTATGTTTAATGTTGTGAACAAAGTTTGTTGTGAGTTAAATATAATGACACAGTCGTGGAGTACAGCTAGCTGGGCAAAGCTTGGGGAGAACAAGCGGGCTGTGTCTTGACTGTGGCCTGGGGGGTCAGTTTAGGTTGGATCTCCATCCCTTAGTTGGGGATTCGTGGTGCAGCTCTTTGATGAAACCAGGGGTCCAGGCCTCATTAGCCAGCTTGTCCTCAAGGATGTGGAAGAGAGATTGGACCTGGATGTGGCCCTTGTGGCCAGCTGGCTCCCAGCTGACTTATTGCTACTGGGGCATGGGTGTGCTACCTTGGACTTCAGTGGAACGCTTGTCTTCAGACAGGTGATACATCTGACTGGTGTTTGCCAGTAGGCTGGGCTCCTGGCTGGTGCAATGATTTTAATCCAGGTCCCTTCCTTCCCCATTCTACCATAGCCAACAGGCACGGCCAAGTTTCCAAGAGACTTGGCTCCTAGAACTGGAGAGCGCTTGTGAGGTCATCTGCTAGGTCCCCTCGCTTTCTGCCTGTGACACAGTATAGGCTTCCCTTTCGTATGGGGCATCTTAATGCCAGAGAGAGAGATTAACATTGACTTGACCTAAGTGACACAGAGTCAGGGTCAGTTCTGGGACCAGAACCCAAAGGTCATGCTTCCCGGTGCACTGAACTCGTGGCGTCTCTCCACGTGATCAACCATGCCAGGCTCTGCAGAGCTGCGTCATCAAGAAAACTATCCTCTTTCCCTCTGTGAGGGATCTGGTGTTGGTGCTTTACTATGGTGGGCCTCATATCTGAAAATGGAGCCAGCTATGTTCATGCAGTTCAAGGGAATCTCGACCTTAAGAGACCAGTAAGGAAAGGAGTCCCATACCTTCAAATGATGCTTGCAGATTTGGGGGATTGGGGCTGGAGATACCTTCATTCTGGGTCTTAAGGACACCAGCCCTCTAAATAGTTGCTTTGTGAGATTGTTAGAGAAGGCCTATGTCCCGGGCCAAATGCTTTCCCTCTCCAACCTTTGACATAGCACTCTGTCTTGCCCATTCAACACAGCATCACCCCCATGACCGTCCTGTTTCATCTCCCCAGCACCATTACAGTGACGTGCCCTCAGGCTCTCCCTCCCACACTCCTCCCCGTCCTCGGACACCAGGTTATCCTTCCTCACGTGCACCTCGCATGACACTTCTCTCTTATTTCAAAACTTTTAATACATCTTATTTTTTTCCAGTGTCCAGCTAGATGGGAACTCCTCCCTCTGTCCCAGCTCTTGCTTCCCCTCCTGGACCAGCTCAGAAGAACCTTGTCATTTCCCCTTGCACGCCATCCTTCAAGACCAGTCCTGTTAAGGATGCTTCAAGGAAAATCCTTAAAAGAGTTCCTAGGTTATAGACATCTAGGTTCCTCTAGTTTTAAGTTAAGAGTCTGAATTTGAGGATTAATTAGATGGATAACACTTGCGGCTGTAGAGAAAATTTGAGGCAAGAGGAAGACTGGACAAAGGGAGGTGTGACAAGAAAAGAAATGGGCAGGGGACGTTGGGGACTGGAGCCAAAGGGCAGGAGCACCTGAATTCCCAGTTGCATCTGAAACACTTCTTAGAGGATGGCCCCTCGACCCCAAATTGCCAGTCATTGCTGCCATTTTCTGCCTCCCAGCTAAATGTGACCCCATGAAAAATAAGACCAAGGAGCTTAGAGTCATATATTTCTTTTTCTTTGAAAATTCCATAGTCATTAAATAACATTAACTTCAACCACACTACACAGCAGACATTTGACATACAGGAGCGATGATTCACAAGAATACAGAAATGTTTCACTCTGATGATCCCCGGAAGGACCTCACAATACTGTAGACACATTGGAGGGAGAACAACGATATCCTGCCATGAACTTGACTGAGCTCACAGAAAAGAAAACATGCCATGGATTCTGTGCTTTATGTTCGCTAGGATTTATGGCAGATAAAGTCAAAATGTTAATAACTTAAATATCATTAAATATTATTTGAGAAATGTGCTTTAAATTATTATACAAAATGCCTCTTGTTATACATTGTAATAAAATAAGATCGCTCTGCCCTTGGGGAGGGTTGGGGGAAAATAAATAAGATTTTCTTCAGGCTCTGTCTCTCGGTCCAGGTACAAAGGTTCAAGGCTTCTGGGTTGAGGACTTTTGGTCCAGGTGCTTCATGTTATCCTGGACCCATTTTAGCTGGGGGTCAGCACAGATCTCCCTGGAAGCTTTGGTCTTGAAGCTGTTGTGGGGAGAGAGGGCAGTTAGACGGAGCCCCTTGGGGTGCCTGTTGGCTCCTAAACTTGAGGAGTTCTTAGGTGAGGGGGCTAGATAGGGACAGGTGGGAGGGGAAGGATGGGAGGAAGGGCTCAAAAGAAAATTGCTCATGCTATCCCAGGGGAGACCCTCAGGCTGCTGGCTGAAGGAACTTGGATGATCTGACCAAGCTCCTAGAAGGGGAGCCTGGAGGGAGTATGGATATCCCTCCTGCGGGCCCAGTTTCTCCATGGGGTAAAGATCCCTTTGGATTAGACGGTATATTTATCTGACTTGTTTGGGCATGAATCCTGATCTCTTTCTGTTGTACAGAACTCAGAACTTTCGGCAGAGGGTCCTAGAGCATGGTCCACTTACATCACAGCTTTCTGGGGACACTGGGTGTTGGTGACCCTCGTGTAGCTCTCCAGCTTCTGCACAGGGACCTTCCTTTTGACCACACTGAAGCAGCAGGTAATCGGGATGGAAACTGAACCTGAAAAACATTTTGCGAAGAATGAGAGTTATAGGGCATCATAAACATGCATTTGCAAGCGCAGGTGAAGGTAGAAGACAAAGCAAACACACAATTCCCAACCAGGACCAAATGGTCCTACGTCCAGTGCCTTAATCCACATTCCATGGATAAATTGGTAGCAAGGAGTCCGTTTTCTCTATGGAACTACTGGGTCCTTACTGTTGACTGGGGATGAAGAAATGACACTAACGCTCTAGTGTCATTAGAAGGGTCTACTGACCCAAAACCTCTGACATCAAATAGATAAGTTTAAGACCTTGTTTCCTAGCGTTCTGTCCCCACAGGCTCTAAAGCCAACCAGTGTCACAGGCTGAGAGGCCTCTGGGTCCTTTTCTTCCTTATGTAGTCACTGGTACATGGGCTATAATCCAAATTTTGAAGCCCCACACTATAGATCTTTTTTTCTTTCCCTCCACTACTGCCTGAAATGTCCTTCACATCCTCAATGAGAAATGGTCCCCACATCCCCAAACAATGTAAGGATCATTGAGGTAGTGGTTACGTTGAGTGTCTCTTCTCCAGGCTGGTGT
Source organism: Lutra lutra (assembly GCF_902655055.1). Classification (NCBI taxonomy): domain Eukaryota; kingdom Metazoa; phylum Chordata; class Mammalia; order Carnivora; family Mustelidae; genus Lutra; species Lutra lutra. Next base: position 38,787,489 of record NC_062293.1, read on the forward strand.
CAGGAAGGACCATGGGGACTGGCCTCAGTGACCCAGGCATCTGGTTCTGGCTCTGACTAACTGTACCATGACACCTCTTCTCCTCCCCCTTGTTGGTTTCACTTTCTCCATTTCTGTAGTGTAGGCTAGGCAGCAAGCATGGGATGACTCATGCTGGGATGACAGTAACGACAGCTATAAAGTAAGCCTTAGGATGAGAGGGCCTTACCTGGCTGGGCGAGCACTTGGATGCCGAAGGCGGCGGCCATGAGCAGCAGGCACAGAAGTGTGGTGGAGACCTTCATGTTGGCGGGGAGCAGGGAGCTTGCGTTGTGAGCGCTGGAGGTTTCTGGACTGGTCTCAGCCTCTCTGTTCCTCTAGCTCCTCGGGCCAACCTGCCTGCCTTTTATAGAGAGCAGAGAGCATGGGCAGGGCCTTGACATAAGACTTGGAATGAGCTGACTAGGCACCAGCTCCTGAGGGTGATTTCCGGACACTGGAAGAAGGAAGCTGAACAGTTTCTGTTGTTCGTTTAGACTCTGTGGAGCAGAGGAGAAAGGGAGTGTGTTGTGCCTAGCAAAACATAGGAAGTGACCTCATGGGACGGAGAAGGGCTATGAGTTCTGTGAAATGGAATGGAAAATGATCCTTTGGAAAGGAAGAATGGCAGCTGAGGTCAGAGTGGAGTGAAGACAGTCAAAGGCCTGGACCTCTCTGGGGCCCAGGAGGCATAGGATGGGGTCTTAAGTCTTTGTCTGAACTTTGTATCAGACTCAGGGCCCAGGCATCCTAAACTAGTCAGGCTCGTTTAGAACACCACTCAGCCTGATAGAACCCTGGTGGAACGTTGGAATCCAGAAAAATCTTCATCTTGATGCCTTGCAATCTTATATTACGGAGCATGAGGACTGGACAGCACGTACTGACCTTGTAGGGTGGTGGTTTCCAAATATTTTCTTTAGATGCTAAAGTTTCTTTACAGGTGAACTCATTTGGAGAAGCCTGATAGTTCATGCAGATTTAGGTAGAATGGGTCTGTTTGAGAAAGGCCTTCAGTTCCCTTTGTTTACACACAGTGGGGGCAGGGGTGGGGAGAGAAGGGAAGGAGCTAGGCTTACAAACCACTGACCTCCTGTGCTCTCTTCCCCTCCTCGGTCTGCCATTACAGTATCCTGCGGAAATTACACTGCCCTGATGCTCCCCTGTGCTCTTGCTCCAAATCTTTTTACTCTCTCTATACGTTTGCTTTCCAGAATATCAAGTAGCCGGAATCATACAGTATGTAGCCCTTTCAAATTGGCTGCTTTCACTTAGAAATATGCATTTAAGTTTCCTTGGTGTCTTTTCATGGTTTGGTAGCTCATTTCTTTTTATTGCTGAGTAATATTCCACTGTATGTATGTTTCAGTTTGTTTATCCCTTCCTCTATTGAGGGACATCTTGGTTGCTTCCAGTTTGGGGCAATTCTAAATAAAGCCTGCTATAAATGTTTTTGTGCAGGCTTTTGTGTGGACATAAATTTTCAACTCATTTGGGAGTGCAATGGCTAGATTGTATGATAAGACTATGGCTAGCTTTATAAGAAGCCTCCAAAGTGTCTTTCAAAGTGCCTGTACCCTTGTGCATTCCCACTTGCAGTGAATGAGAGTTTTTGTTGTTCGACATCTTCATTAGCATTTGTTTTTGTCAGTATTTTGGATTTTAGCCACTTTACTGGGTTAGTCATATCTTAGTTTTTAATTTGCAATTCCCTAATGACATAGGATGTTGAACATATTTTCGTATGCTAATCTTCCATTTGCATATCTTCTTTAGGGAGGTGCCTTGATGAGGTCTTTTACCTATTTTTAAATCATGTTGTTTGTTTCCTTATTTTTGAGTTTCTTATTATTGAATTTTGAATTTTTGTATATTTTGGACACAAGTGCTTTTATGGATATGTGTTTCAAAAAGATTCTCTTGCAGTGTGTGGCCTGTCCTCTCACTCTTTTAATGTTGTCTTTCACATAGTAGTTTTTCATCGTAATGAAGTCCAATTTATCAATTATTAATTTCATGGATCGGGCTTTTTATGTTGTATCTATGAAGTCATCACCAAACCCAAAGTCACAGTTCTTGGAAATCAAAAAGGATCCATCAAATGAAGGGAATTAAGTGTCATATCCTCAGTCTAACCCTGATTAGTCAATAAGTAGCCAATGACTTATTCAATGTGACCATGGACAAACTGACTCTGAGAGTCACTGTCCTCATCTATAAAATATGGGGTTTTGACAAGATCAGGGATGGCAAATAGTTTTCAATCATGTATTATCTTGGTAGAGTTATGGTGGATAATCAGAAAGGTTTTCTGGAAAAACCAACCAACCAACCAGCCAACCAACCAACCAACCGTGAGGCCTTAATTTGGGTTACTGAATATAATGCCATAATTGATTACTGATGTCAGCCGTAGGAAGTGGTACTTCCTATGTAGCACAATTTCTATTCCTGGGTTAAATAATACTTCAGCTCTTCTGTAACTTACTTTGTCTGTGATTATATGCAAAGGATCCTATCAGAGACCAGGGTAGCTAGTGTGACAGGAACTGGCAGGGCAGTGTTTTCAACTTTCAGTCCTAGGAGAGGCAGAGTAGCCTGGTAGTTAAAATCTGGATTTGGATACTAGAATCACTAATATCTGTGTCAGAGAAGAATCAAGTAATCTAATTTCTTTATAGTTTAAATTCCTCACCTATGCTGTGTTTTTCTTATGTGGAAATTGAGATTACTGATAATTTTGAATCACCTGACACCAAAAACTTACTCAGCAGAGTTACTTTATAGTAAGTGTTCAATAAACAAGCTGTTAGCAGTAGTCAAATAAGATGAGTGTTGTATCTAGAACAAGCTAGGAAGGGACTCAGAGTGTGGTTCTTGGTCTCTTGCACAAGTTCTCCCTTGAATTGCTTCCAAACAAAGCTATGTGTTGGGACAGGCCTCCAGGAATGCCTGTGCTATAGATGAAGAAATAAAGGAGTCTTCCAGAAACAGAAAAGAAGTGGGGTTCTAGGGTCCCAGCATGAACCAGGAGAAAGGAATGTTGTGCGGCCTTGGAGGAGCTCGGGGTCAGATCCCAGGGTTGATATGGCAAAGGGTACCGAGGTCTCAATTCTACAGGGAATTTAGAGATCTTAGCCAGTAAGTCATGTTGATTATGCAATCCCCCCCCCTTTTTTTTTAAAACCGAATTCGAGAAATCCCAACATAAATAGTTAAAACGAAACTTTAGACCATGCAAGCTCAGCAACCGTTCTATCCAGCAGCTTGGCTGTGTGGTTCGAGGAAGTGGTCATTCTGCCTCTAGTCTTTCTTTTCCCCACGGTGCTTTCCCAGTGAGCATATTCTTAAAGCAGTTTTGGAAACCCACTTACAGTTCGGTGTCTGTGAAAGGGGAGCCTCTACCTGTGACTAGCAGGGGGAAAACGAGTACCCGGCTATGGAAAGAGATCTGAATTCTTAGGCAGTTCTCGAGGGATGCGATGGGATGAGAGAGCATCCTGGGAATCAGAATTGTTGCCTCCCTTTTCCAGCTCTGTCCCAAGTGTCCCCAGTGGTCATAAAATTATAGGATACATTGGAAGAGACATTTGCATCAAATGTAGTCCATTTACATGGAGTCCTTACAATGAGACAAAGGATTATAAAACTGAAATGATTTGTCATGGGTCGTACAGCTGCATGACAAACCAAGACCAGTGAGTACAGCACGTCTGGATGACAGCCATTATGCAATTCAAAGTTAGAAGTCAAGGAGCAGGCAGAGAACTGCAGAGAGGTGCCCAGAAGGCCCAGGGACCATGTAATGTCCCAGTCCCCTGGTCTGCCTGTAATATCAGGATTCTCTGGACAACTGTTAATAAGATATGTCTTAACCACTTCAATATAATGACTCAGAATCTTTGGAGATGAGGTCTAGAATCCTGTTTGTGAAATGCTCAGAGTGATTTTTTGTCACAGTCAGTTCGGGAGCCATTAGGTTATAGTCCAAATGTCTCATTTACAGATGTGTAAACTGAGGCACAGGGTGGGAACATGATTTGCCCAGAGTCACCTGGACAATGTGGTAAAGAACCAATACCAGAACTCAGAGACGCAGTCACCACACCTAATTACACATTGAGCCCCTTTGCTTGATGCCTGGTACAGGCAGGTTCTTATTCTAGCCAAGTCCCCAGGATCTCCAATGTTTTATGTCTGTAAGTCCATTTTGCTGGGAGAAGTGACTGTGGGCCCAGCTGGAATGTCAATGATTTCAAGAAGGATCACTTGATAGGTCTTAACAATAGTGGCACAAACAGATTCTGTTGGACTTGAGGACATGTACCTTGGTGGAAGAAGCCTACTTCTCCATTGCCAAGATTTGCTTGGCACAGAGGATCTTCTGAGACTCAGTAAACTCCATGGAACTGACTAGAATTTTAGGATAAACTCCTGAACAGTGTTTGGGGGAAGGGCTGGGTTGAGGAAGAGAGGTAAGCAAGGTCGTTGGACTTAATGTGAAGGCAATGCTGTGCTATTTTGGGAACGAGGACACTGTCTTAATAATACTGAGCTCTTCGCTTGCTCCTGGGTCTTTGTGGGGAGCCATTGGGATGTGGATAGAAGTCTCTGGGCCTGCTCTTTGGTTTTGTGGGGGGCATTTGCTATGACCCTGGGTTTCTGGTTGGTTTGATGGGGTGGATTCGAGGTACTGCCTCACCCTACTCTGTCTCTGGGGGGACCATGGACCAGTGTGGTACAGCACAGCACAGCATCGCATGGGATGCCCCTTACCCAGCTTCCAGTAGCTTCTTCACTAATCACCGAGTGCTGGCTCTGGTACTCTCCAGGCTTTCCTTGCTCGGGCTGTCGGACTCTTTATCCAAGAACACCCTGGTCGCCGTGGCAGGTCAGCGACGCGGAGGTGCTTAGAGCAGCTCTACCTGGAGTGACACATGTCACTTCTGCTGACATTTTATTGATCAAAGTGGGTCATACAGCTTGCCTGCTTTTGAGAAGGCATGGACGTCTAATCCTAGTGTTCGACACAAGAACAAGAACTGAAAATTTTAGCGGATGTCTCTCTGGTCACCACCACACACTCCATGGTATCCACCTCAGTTTATTAACTGCCGAACTTGGGAAGAAGCAACTGTTCTGTGAGATACTCCTGGATTGAACAATTTCTAATATTTCACAGTCAAAATAGTCCATTCTTAAAAAAAAAATTTTTTTTTTGCTTTAACCTGAGGCAGATTGGTGGGTCCCATCATCTTTAGTGTACCTCCTAACATTCTAAATTAAGCCTGATGTATTATTTTTGTCCCCCCCATCACTGACTTTTACATAAATGTCAGGGAACTTACTAATGAGGACCTTACCACATTATCCACATCAACTCTATAAAGTGGGAACTTATTACAAAGCCTTTAATGGATACAGGTATTAACAGGACCTTAGGGGAATATTTTGATTTTATTATTTATGAAGATCATAATTAAATTTATAAAGCCCAAGAACCACTACATTAGTAGTCATTGAGGAATGGGAAGGAGTCACTGTGCCATAAAATGGTCCAGGTCACATACAAAATAGTCACTATTTTGTTTATAGCAGAATTAAAAAAAAAAAGTGGGACCATGTAGTCTACCTAATTTAAGACTATATACTATAATCAATAATGTTCTGGACCAAACAGGCTTTATGATTGTTATGTCAAAAGTAACTACTGGTTCTGGGGCACCTGGGTGGCTCAGTGGGTTAAGCCACTGCCTTCCGCTCGGGTCATGATCTCAGGGTCCTGGGATTGAGCCACATCGGGCTCTCTGCTCAGCGGGGACCCTGTTTCTCTCTCTCTCTGGCTGCCTCTCTGCCTACTTGTGATCTTTCTCTGTCAAATAAATAAAATCTTTAAAAAAAAAAAACTACTGGTTTTTATTTTATTTATTTTTGGTCTTTATTTTTTAAAGGTAAGAATGCAGAGCATTGAAGTCCACTGTAGCAACTTCAGGTCATATAATACACACAACTGTATTCCGCCACACGAATGTGTGAATTGTACACATGCAGATGTGAAGCATTCTCCTCAAGGCATCCACCAACACAGGTGGGAGGCAGTGGGCGGTCCTGGCGTCAGCGGAAGTGCACCTGCTCGTGCCTGTCAGCAGCGCGAGGGCTGGCCTCCCTCCGCGCTAGGGATCGCCAATGAGAGATTGTTCTCGCAACTTACAGCTCCCAAGTGTTCAGGTTTGGCTCTGTGGGGTTTAATAATTCAATTTTTTTTCCCACCCCTATCTCTGAAGTTGCTCTCATCCTCCAGAATGGCAGGGTTCTGATGAAACTGTGGTTTGCTTACCTGGGACTCCCGCCATCCTTGGGAATACGGGGCTTCCTGCCCTGGCAAGTCTCGGGTCTGATGTTCGCCGAGCACACTTCTTTTTCTCGTCTCCAGCCTTGCCAAGACTTGTCTAAGAACGACTTCTGGAATGTTTCCCAGGCTCAGACTCTGACATCTTCCCCAACTCAGAAGACGACACCAAATGACTTTTCATGGTTTTTAGTGGTTGCCCACTCTTTGTAGGAAACAGAAAAACAGAAACAGAAGTGCCTAAAAGAGAGGATAGATGGTGTCTGCGTTTAGGGTGACCAGCTTGTCCTGGTGAAACCTGATCGACCAAGCCAGGCCTGGAATTTCTCTTTTCTAGCACAAGTCCAGTGTCCCTGGAAATCCCTCAGTGCCCTCTCAGGAAGGACAGATGGTCACCCTAGTGTGGTTTTTTTTTTTTTTTTTAAGATTTATTTATTTGAGAGAGAGAGAGAGAGAGCGCGCGCATACACATGGGTGAGGGGCAGAGGGAAAGAATCTGAAGCAGACTCGGCTAAGCATAGAGTCCTGTATGACTCTGGGCTTGATCCCATGACCCTGACTGAGATCATGACCTGAACCAAAGCCAAGAGTCCCACCCACCCTTAACCGACTGAGCCACCCAGGCATCCCCCGTTTTGTGTTTTAAATGCTAAGATTGAAAAATTAATAAATTAATAATAAATATTAAGATTGAACTTGCTCATTTTATTCCTTTCTTCCTTTCACTGTGAGTATATATAATATGTGTATACATATTTATATGCATATTATGTATGCATATGTATACATATTATATATATAATATATATTCACATATTCATATGTGAATGGTATATGGTATATTCACATATACCGTACACCCATATATCCACTTTTCCATGCACACATATACAGACATAATGTAATATGTCTCCTTTTCACTTAAAATTGATCATATATTCTTCCAAGTCACTAGATATCCTTCAGTTGCTTAACTTTTAAAGTCTTCATACTGGTATTATGTATGTGTGTGTGATATATACACAGTAAAGCATTTCATTATAGTTGGGTACATATATATATATTATGTGCTCTTGGTTTTAAAATAATTTTAATTAAGATAATGATGAAAAAGCCAATTTAAAAATCTTGACCCACATCTTTATTTATTTCTGTAGCTGTAGAATTAATATATCACAAGGTATGAAATGCTGAAGATTTACATATTGCCATATCGCTTTCTAGAAAGTTTTACCCTGGACAACATTTATTATTTGTAATAAGCAGAATAATGGGCAGCGCCCTCCACCCCCATTCTCCACTTCTACCTAGCCCCCGGAACCTGGGATTATGTCACCTTACTTGGCAAGGGGGTCTTTGCAGATATGAGTCAGGGTGTGGACCTGGGAGGTGGGGAAGTACCCTGAATTTTCTAGGTGGACTAGACTTACTCACAAGAGTCCTTAAAAGTGTGGACATCCTTTCCTGCTGCTTCAGTGACGGGAAAAGGAAGAAGAGATTCATACTGAGGGGGACTTGACCCAGACTGCTGGCTTTGAAGATGGAGGAAGTGGGCTCTGAGCCAAGGATTACAGTAGCTTCTAGAAGCTGGGAACAGCCCTTATCTGACAGCCATCAGAAAACAAGGACCTCAGTCCCATGACCCAAAAGAACTGAGTTCTGCCAGTCACCTAAATGATTGGGAAAACTGGTCTTCCTCTAGAGCTTCTGGAAAGCAGCACAGCTTGATTTGGTGGGATGAGATCCATGGGTGACCTCTGACCTCTAGCCCTACAAGATAATAATTTTATGTTGCTAAAGTCATTACCTTTGTGCTAATTGATTATGACAAGAATAGAAAAGCAATACATTATCCTTTAAAAATGTCTGATGCTTTGTTAGTTAATTATTATCATAAGCACAAGCAAAACTAACCTACAGGGATAGGATTCAGCCTAGAGGTTCCCTTCTAATACCAACTGGATATCAACTGGCAGGGCAGGAGGGCACCATGAAGACTCTGGGGTTTGGACAAGTTCTACAAATGTTGACCTGGGGGTGGATATGCGGAGTGTCTGCATGTACAAAATTGACTTAACTTCATTGAAGTTCATGGTAGGGAGGTATGACCTCATTAAAAAGGAAGTGAAGGGAGGCCATTGTAGTACCCACCTCTTCAAGTGTTTATTGCTGGTTGATATGTTTCTGGGTGCACTCGGTGACTCGTTTTTAACCTCGTGAATTCTCTGATCGTCTCTTTAGTTCAGGAGTTCAGGAGTTCAATTCTTTTTCTTATTTCTTTATATGAGGCATGGTACTTCTACCTTTTTTGTATTCCATGTGCTGAGAACACCGCATCCCCTCTCAATGACACAACAGTTACAGAACAGGATACATATCCCCTGACCTCAGGATTTCCTTTTCGAAGAAAACAGAACTTGAGGCCTTCAGGACGGCAGCTTTTTTTTTTTTTTACGCTTCTGGGACTGTCCCCAGTCCCAGATGGATTGCATCTGTATGGATTGCATCATACAGCGCTGACCCACACAGAAGGCGCAAGGCCATCGCTCCGCTGGCTGAAAAGTCCCAGCTGTATTCAGTCTCCAAAGACTTGGTTTGGTACAAAAGCCAAGAATGAGAGACGGCCGCGGAAGTCCATTATGAGGGTGACAAGTGAGTTTGTGGAAATGCAAGCCTAACCCTGACCTGTCTCCCAAGGAGCTATGTGACCAGACTAGATGCAGTGAGGTCCACCCTTCCTCACCTATACAATGTGGGGATGACAAGACCAGGGAGGGTCAGTGGTCTCAGTGCAAGTGTCAACCCGAGAGTGTGGTTGGAAACGCAGTGAGGCCTCCCCTTGCTCTGTGAGAATAGCGATGTGAGTCTTTACGGAAGTCCTCCCTGGCCACAGGGTTAGGGATGACCCCAGCTTGGGGACATGTGGTCCATTTCTAATCCAGGAGATAACGACGCTCCCCTTAATTTTGTTCTTCCGTGATTATCTTCTTTCAATGGGCCTGGTCTGAGACTCGGACATCCAGGAGTCGGCTGGAAAGAGTTCCTTGCTGCTTGGCTCTAGGACAGGCAGGACGGTGGTCACAGTAATGAACTCTGGATCCAGACCGCCAGGTTTTGGATGTTTATTTCCACGTCTGTTGTCTCAGTTTCCTTATCAGTGAAATGGAGTGTGAGTAAAACAAGTTGACCCAGGGAAAGGGCATCGAATAGTGGGTTGTTGACATATGGTAGATATTTAATAATTTAGCTGTTATGCATGTTCATAAAGTGAGTGCAGTGATCAGAGGAGGGGCCCCTGGTGTGGGCTACCAGACCGAAGTGCTCCCTTGGCTGTTTTCATGTTTCCCGATGAGGATAGGGGACAGAGGTGGACCCCCCAGCAAGACCTGTGCTGTCCATGAGGGAATAACAAGTCTCCTGGATATAGGGAAGAGTAGGGGCCCTGGGTCCCCGAATGAATCAGAGGCACAAAATGCTTTGGACTGGGAGACAGATCGCCAGGGAGAAGAGACACCGGGAGGCATCATGGCCAAGTTCTGCAGGGAGATCAAAGGCTGCAGCCAGCAAATTCCCTCAATTTCACAATTTTCCTCCTTTGGTTTTGGTTTTAAATTGGATTTGGGAAATCTTAGTGTGAAAAGCTAAAACGAAACTCAGGATTGTCCAAGTTTCTGCTGCTGCTCTGTCCCCAGGGAGGTAGTCACCCTGCCCCCTCCCTCTCTGTCCTCTACTTTTTAGTTAACTGAAGCCAGCACAAAGGCATGCTTTCCTCTAGGAGCTGGACGATGAGACTTCAGTCTTGACAATAGGTCAGTCGTGGGCAGGGATAGATGAGCGTAGGAAAGGAGTCTCCTGCAGTGGAAACTCATCTCCACCTTCGTAAATGCCTCCCAGGGAATGTCAAGGTCAAGGTCAGGTAGAGGAATATCCTGGAATTAAAGGTCCTGGCTACCTTTTATAGCTTTCCCCCAGATTTATCCAGAGATCGCAACATCAGAGCAACAATGGGGAGAGACGTTAAAAGAAAAAGGTGACGTGTTTCTTGGCAGGTTACAAAGCTAGTCCGTGATGAGTCAGGAGTGGCGATGATCAGTGGTGAATGGATGAGTCAGACAGGTCCTTGCAAAGACTACCGTGCAATTTCAACACAGAGCAGGCAGGACCGAAAGGTGAGAGCACGAAGGCATCTCAGGGAGCCTCCAGTGCCCAGTCCCAGACCAGCCTGTGCTGCAGCTCCCCAGGGAAACAACGGGAAAACCTAAACGAGGCACATTTCCAAAAGGCCAATGTCCTGACCCGGTATCTCAGAATAAGACCAGGTGCAAGTGAATTCTATCTGTGCTTGTGCACCTGGAGCCCACCTTACCCCTCCCCGCCCTTACAGTGCCTTCCCTTCTGCCCTGGTCCGGAGTGATTTCTGAGTATCAGTACACGTGGTGATGTCTTAGTCACTTGTACTCCAAACCACTGTGCGCTTCTACACTTTGCTGGAGCTTCCAGTCTCTCCTGATGAGGTCCTGGTGGCAGCAGGCACACGGAGCCGTGGGACTCGGCAGAAGGATGAAAGAAGTTGATCTGGTTGCTGAGTGCTCCCAGGACTTTGGATGTCTTTGGGTGGGGGGAGGGGGGGCTTTGATTAAAAACTCTGCCGGGGCTGGCGACGGCTGAATTAGGAATGGGTTCACTGTAACCCAGGACCTGAGTGTAAATTTGAGACACGTTTTCTTCCCTCTCTTCCCCAGCCAATGCCTGTGACAATGTTTTGCCCAGAGACATGGATTTTAGAGCTGGGGGAGGGGAATTGTGAGGTCACGTGCCGGATTCCCTCACTTCCTGCCTGGGACACAGCATCGCCGTCCATTTAATGGACAGGAAAACTGAGCCCTAGAAGGGGACCTTGACAGGCTTCAGTGCATGGGGGAGTCTGGGCGGCTTCTGTAATCAGCACCGATGTCTCCTGCGGCCCAGGCTGGGACTTCCCCAGTGCCCAGGCTGCTAAGTGTGCGTGGCAGCCATCTTTCCCCGAGACTGGCAGGTATGAGCCTGGCTAGTTGGTCTCTACCTTTGGGGAGGGTCCTGGTTTCCATACAAGTCAGTCCCGTTTTGGAAAGAGCAGCTGGCAAAGTTCATGGACTAAGGTAGAATCTTAGGAGGCCCCCCAAGAAGGGCAGACGCTGTCCCTAAAATGTCCCTGAACCTCTGTAGTTGGGGTTTTCTGAATAGTAATGGAAGAGTAAGTTCCTAAAGGCCACTTTATGATAGCGGGGAGCTGGATACCTGAGTCCCTGGCCTTACCTCTCTGTCCCCTACTGACTATCTTCAGTAAGTCTCAGCGTTTTCCATCTTTCCTGAAACTGCCTCCTCTCTTCCACCCTCCCCATTACTTCTTGCCTGAATCATGACCGAGACCCACACTTGGACCCTCCCTTCCATACCCCCTCCTGCCCACAGCTGCCCCTACTTTCTCCTGCTCAGACACACTTCTGATAAGGGCACTTTCCTTCCCTGTGGGTCAAACACCTTCAGTGTCTTCCTCTCGCCCGCAGAACTGCACCCAAACTGTCCATCTTGACTTTCCTCTAAGATCCTCTAAAACAAGACTCCAGGCTTGCATCCTAGACTTTCTAGAGCTTTCTCCAATCCTGGACCAAATCCCAGCCAAGTTCTGTTTCTCCCCTCCTCTTCTTATTGGCCATCCTGAGCCAATGCTGAAGCACATTCTCCTCTCACCTCATCCCTCCTTAAGACAGATCCTCTTATGCCTTTTTCAGTGAAAAGTGTCACTTGTTCATTGAATATATCGTCCCCTAGCCTTCCTCTGAGATCTCAGTTCACAGAGGATCAGCATTTCTCTGGGGCTGAAGATAGATGGGTGGGACAACTAGAGGTAAGAAGCACATTCCTAAGGCTATTGTGGGCAATTGAATGGGAGACTCTGGCTGGCAGGAGGGAGAAGTGACAGGCAGCTGAGGCAAGGGATGGGTGCAAGCTGGCCCTGGGTGTTAGACCAGCCCTGCCTCTCCTGCACCTGTGTGGAGACTGGCCACAATAAAGGGCCACTCATCAGAGCATGGTCCCCATTTCCTAAAACCATAAAGGTGTCTGGGTTTGTCTCAACCTCTCTGCTCCTCTGGGGACTCTGCCCAATTTTTATAGAGTTGCGATCCATTATTCTATAAGGAAGTGGAGAATTAGGGGGAGGCAGGGGAAGCCTTTCCCTTGGCAGGGTCACCATCATGGAATGATGAAATGAGATCTGAAATCGCAGAGTAGGCACTGGGCCCTGGGATGGCCTCTGGGATGTAAGAAAGGGAAGCAGTGGGCTGAGACTAAGACACACATTTTCCACCCAGTGCTGGGCAGGGATGGGTGATAAAAAGGGGAGTGTAGTCAGCCCCAATCTAAGACCGGGAGATGTTTGATGTTGGCTCATCTTCAGGGTTCCACTTCCTCTTCACTGAAAAGCCCATGCTCCAGGAAAAGAGGAAGAAGGGAAAGTGGTCACAAGAGAGGGGAGCCGCTCCTGCCAGGGGCTCAGGGCTGTGCCTGGATGTGCCAAGCAGAGGTGTGAGAAAACCCGGCCGACTTTGCTAGAACCCAGGACAGTGAAAAGTTAGAACTTAGGCTGGATGAAGGATTTCCGGAACCCTAGTAATAAGGGTCTTGGATCTCAGCATCAGAGGCTATCAACCTGGGTGGCAGATAAAGATTTCAGAGCGATGTGGTTTTCCAAGTTCCTTGCAGTTGACAAAGCATTTCCCAAAGTGAGACTGCAGGGGGAATCCCAAGCTGTCAGCCAGGGCAAATGGAGCGGTCTGCATCATGCTGACGTTGGAGGCCCCGTCCCTTGGAGACCCCTGCCCCTCACAGCCAGAGCTCCGGCGAACAGCCAGGCACGAGAGGCACTGATCTAGTTAAACTCTTCTTCCCCCAAACACACATCAAGACAGGGTTTAGGAGGCCATAGTCAAGGACGCACCGTGCAGACAGGCCCCACGTGCTTTCTAGGTGCCGAAGATAAGTTCCCTCTAGTGGACGGTTGCTGCAGACTGTGGAAATCGTGTGTCCTGGGGAATGGACCACTGCAGCAAACACTGGCTTGGACGCATTTTAGGGACATTTGCCCAGATGCCTCCACATTCTGCGCTCAGCCCTGCTTTTGACTAGGGTCCCTCTGCCCCAGCAGACAGTCTTTGTTGAGAATCTATGAAAGATACATGGATGTGGGAATGGCACAGGGGCTCTGCCCAGGGGGACTGGACACCTCTTGTGGGTGTCACATCAATAGGTCAAGGGCTTTGGTCTTCAAATTAGGCAGCTCCTTCCCTCTAGGAGCGTCCTCGGGGTAAAGGCCCAGAATACTCCTGTCCTGGGATCAAAGGAAATAACCACTATTGTCTACTAGATGAAAGCCTGTGCTCATCAACCATGGGATGTAGGAAAGATGCGGAATGAGGAGCTGGAGCTCAGTTTCCCCTTCTGGAAATGGGGCTAACACAAGTTGGGAGAGTTAAATGGATTGATGCCTGAAATGTGTTCTGAAGAGGGACTTCTGTCATCCCCGATTCCCGGCGCCTGCACCGACTGTCCACTAGAGGGAGCCAATCCTCCGCTCGGAGAAGTCAGGCTAGGTCCCGCCTGGTCCACGAGGATGGTCTTCTACAGAGTCTTGTGGGCGACGAGGGAGAATAAGTTTTGTTTTGTTTTAAGATTTATTTATTTATTTGAGAGAGATCTAGAGAGGCAGAGAGGGGCGAGGCAGAGGGAGAGGAAAGACAATCTTTGTTGACTCCCCGCTGAGTGTGGAGCCTGAGGCGGGGCTCCATTCCAGGACCCTGAGATCATGACCTGAGTTGAAATCAAGAGTCCGGCGCTTAACCCACTGAGCCACCTAGGGGCCCCAAGGAAGTTCCTGATAAGTGTATCAGTCATGACTTTTAGGGACTTCCGAAGAAGTTGCTGGGAAGGGGTTCAAAGTCTAAGACAATGGAATTCTCGTATTCTTCCCTAAACCTGACTCAGGGTTTCAAATCAGATGTCTTGCCGTGGGCACGGTTTTCCAGGAATGCCTGTGTTTTGGAAAAGGAACCAAGAGGAATGCCAGGTAGAGGGGGTGGGGGGCGGGGGGTCCTAGAGGAGTCTGGGGACGGAGTGATGCCCTGTGTCACAGCTGGGTGAGTACTCAGTGACGTCAGCCAGGCGGGCGGTTGTTTTCATTTTGTGGCACCCGCCCCCAGACTTGAGCTCTCTGCTGTCCGGGGAGCTTCTGCCTGAAATGTTAACCCCATCTCTCCGACCATCTGGGGTCAGCAGCTGTTCCGTCTGGTTCAGCTGCTTTCTGCAAGGAGGCGCTGTCTGGCTTCCTTCTGTGTTCTATCCTGGTGACCTCCCAGCCAGCACTCACCTAAGGCAGATGCCATTCGCATTGCTGCTGGTGCGTGGACAGATGGAAGTCTGTGATCGGGAGTGACTCCAGTGGGAGATGAGTCCTCTGTCCCCTTTGGAAACAGAGCCCCTGGCTCCCTACCTGGTCCCTAAGGGGCAAGAATGATTAGGTGGGTTGTTTCCCCCCGGGAATCCAGGCTCCCACCTTTGTTTTAGGGCTCTGACTCCAATTTCCCCTGAGACCACACAACTAGAGGAACTGAGTAGGACCTCAGAACAAGCTGCCTTCCACCCTCTCCTTTTCAGATGGAAAAACCAAGGCCCAAGGACAGAAGCAAAATCCTTCAGGCCACGCAGGGTAGGAGAGACCTCGGGTCCCAGAGCCCCTGTCATCTGCGGTATGTGTTCTCCCCATCCCAGGGCCTCCGTTCTCCCTCTACTAAAGAGAACCAGCCAGCATTTGCTCCCAGCCTTTCCCGAAGTTGCTTGGAACTCCTTGGAAGGAACATTCTACAAACTCATTTTCCTGCAGAGTTCAGCCTGCAGCCACCTTGAGGTAAATAATAAACAATGGTGGCTGTTTCTGGCACGTCCGTGCTCCGTGCCAAGGCCTGGGGAGTGTGCGCGTGTTCTCTGATTTAATCTCCAGATCAACTTCTGAAATGAGGGCTCTGACTCCGCTCATTAGAAGGATAAAAGAATGAGGCTTAGAGAAGCTAAATGCTTTCCTCATGTGAGACAGAGCTCCATGAAAGTGAAAGCTACCTCTTTGTGCAGACATGACTTTGAACTACGCTGAACACACACCCCACATGCCTTTGTCACCAGTATCTCTTTGTCTCACCAGTATCTCAAATGATACTGGTGGGCATGTCAGTCTCTTCTTTACCAGCAAAATTAAGCCAGTCTGGGGCAAACCAGAGCTAAAGCAGGTCCAGGGAGTACAATAGCGGCCCCAAGTCTCCCCGGCCCCAACCCTAGCATGTGGAACTAGAGCCTTTGGGGGAAGATATATGCCCTCGATCAACTCATTAGTATTGTATATGCCCAATAGCTAAAAATCACAGATCCAGGTATCAATAGGAATGGCCCTACTTACCATCACTCCCAAAGACTCACTTGGGGGACATTGTGTTTCCTATCCCTGCAGTTGAGAGCTCTGTGGGTTCAGAAGTGTGGTTCCCTAAAGAAAAACTAGGCTTTCCAGTAGGAGTCTCATTAAACCTCAAGCTATACCCTGTCTCATTCGACTTACTGGCTAAGAGACCCACAGGCAAGGACAGGAAGGAGTGACCATTGTGGTGGGGCAATTACCCCAGGCCAGGAAGAGGAGGTAGAGCTGGTTTTACCCAATGAGGGCAGAGGAGACCTGCTTGGCTTCCACGTGATCCACTTGGCCGAATACCTGTTGATACACCTTCATCCAATTTTGATGGAAAGGTGACAGCCTGAGAAGAACAGATGACCAGGGACTGAACTTCTCAAGAAGGAGGGTCCAAGTCAGCCCTGAAGTCACACCACCACACCACCTGGACCAGGAGAGGTATTGGCTTAGGTGGAGGGAAATCTGGAAGGAGTGATGGAGGAAGGAGTAGTAAGTGTCTACGATTCTTTTTTTTTTTTTAATTTTATTTTTTATAAACATATATTTTTATCCCCAGGAGTACAGGTCTGTGAATCGCCAGGTTTACACACTTCACAGCACTCACCATAGCACACACCCTCCCCAGTGTCCATAATCCATCCCCCCTCCCAAACTCCCTCCCCCCATCAACCCTCAGTTTGTTTTGTGAGATTAAGAGTCACTTATGGTTTGTCTCCCTCCCAATTCCATCTTGTTTCATTTACTCTTCTCCTACCCCCTTAACCCCCCATGTTGCATCTCCTCTCCCTCATATCAGGGAGATCATATGATAGTTGTCTTTCTCCGATTGACTTATTTCGCGAAGCATGATACCCTCTAGTTCCATCCACGTCGTCGCAAATGGCAAGATTTCATTTCTTTTGATGGCTGCATAGTATTCCATTGTGTATATATACCACATCTTCTTTATCCATTTGTCTGTAGATGGACATCTAGGTTCTTTCCATAGTTTGGCTATTGTAGACATTGCTGCTATAAACATTCGGGTGCACGTGCCCCTTCGGATCACTACGTTTGTATCTTTAGGGTAAATACCCAGCAGTGCAATTGCTGGGTCATAGGGTAGTTCTATTTTCAACATTTTGAGGAACCTCCATACTGTTTTCCAGAGTGGTTGCACCAGCTTCCATTCCCATCAACAGTGTAGGAGGGTTTCCCTTTCTCCGCATCCTCACCAGCATCTGTCATTTCCTGACTTGTTCATTTTAGCCATTCTGACTGGTGTGAGGTGATATCTCATGGTGGTTTTGATTTGTATTTCCCTGATGCCGAGTGATATGGAGCACTTTTTCATGTGTCTGTTGGCCATCTGGATGTCTTCTTTGCAGAAATGTCTGTTCATGTCCTCTGCCCATTTCTTGATCGGATTATTTGTTCTTTGGGTGTTGAGTTTGCTAAGTTCTTTATAGATTTTGGACACTAGCCCTTTATCTGATATGTCATTTGCAAATATCTTCTCCCATTCTGTCAGTTGTCTTTTGGTTTTGTTAACTGTTTCCTTTGCTGTGCAAAAGCTTTTGATCTTGATAAAATCCCAAAAGTTCATTTTAGCCCTTGCTTCCCTTGCCTTTGGTGATGTTCCTAGGAAGATGTTGCTGTGGCTGAGGTCGAAGAGGTTGCTGCCTGTGTTCTCCTCGAGGATTTTGATGGATTCCTTTCTCACATTGAGATCCTTCATCCATTTTGAGTCTATTTTCGTGTGTGGTGTAAGGAAATGATCCAATTTCATTTTTCTGCATGTGGCTGTCCAATTTTCCCAACACCATTTATTGAAGAGGCTGTCTTTTTTCCATTGGACATTCTTTCCTGCTTTGTCGAAGATGAGTTGACCATAGAGTCGAGGGTCTATTTCTGGGCTCTCTATTCTGTTCCATTGATCTATGTGTCTGTTTTTGTGCCAGTACCATGCTGTCTTGATGATGACAGCTTTGTAATAGAGCTTGAAGTCCAGAATTGTGATGCCACCAACTTTGGCTTTCTTTTTCAATATTGCTTTGGCTATTCGAGGTCTTTTCTGGTTCCATATAAATTTTAGGATTATTTGTTCCATTTCTTTGAAAAAAATGGATGGTACTTTGATAGGAATTGCATTAAATGTGTAGATTGCTTTAGGTAGCATAGACATTTTCACAATATTTATTCTTCCAATCCAGGAGCATGGAACATTTTTCCATTTCTTTGTGTCTTCCTCAATTTCTTTCATGAGTACTTTATAGTTTTCTGTGTATAGATTCTTAGTCTCTTTGGTTAGGTTTATTCCCAGGTATGTTATAGTTTTGGGTGCAATTGTAAATGGGATGGACTCCTTAATTTCTCTTTCTTCTGTCTTGTTGTTGGTGTAGAGAAATGCAACTGATTTCTGTGCATTGATTTTATATCCTGACACTTTACTGAATTCCTGTACAAGTTCTAGCAGTTTTGGAGTGGAGTCTTTCGGGTTTTCCACATATAGTATCATATCATCTTCAAAGAGTGATAGTTTGACTTCTTCTTTGCCGATTTGGATGCCTTTAATTTCCTTTTGTTGTCTGATTGCTGAGGCTAGGACTTCTAGTACTATGTTGAATAGCAGTGGTGATAACGGACATCCCTGCCGTGTTCCTGACCTTAGCGGAAAAGCTTTCAGTTTTTCTCCATTGAGAATGATATTTGCGGTGGGTTTTTCATAGATGGCTTTGATAATATTGAGGTATGTGCCGTCTATCCCTACACTTTGAAGAGTTTTGATCAGGAAGGGATGCTGTACTTTGTCAAATGCTTTTTCAGCATCTATGGAGAGTATCATATGGTTCTTGTTCTTTCTTTTATTAATGTGTTGTATCACATTGATTGATTTGCGGATGTTGAACCAACCTTGAAGCCCTGGAATAAATCCCACTTGGTCGTGGTGAATAATTCTTTTAATGTACTGTTGAATCCTATTGGCTAGTATTTTGGCGAGAATTTTTGCATCTGTGTTCATCAAGGATATTGGTCTGTAGTTCTCTTTTTTGATGGGATCCTTGTCTGGTTTTGGGATCAAGGTGATGCTGGCCTCATAAGATGAGTTTGGAAGTTTTCCTTCCATTTCTATTTTTTGGAACAGTTTCAGGAGAATAGGAATTAGTTCTTCTTTAAATGTTTGGTAGAATTCCCCTGGGAAGCCGTCTGGCCCTGGGCTTTTGTTTGTTTGGAGATTTTTGATGACTGTTTCAATCTCCTTACTGGTTATGGGTCTGTTGAGGCTTTCCATTTCTTCCTGGTTCAGTTGTGGTAGTTTATATGTCTCTAGGAATGCATCCATTTCTTCCAGATTGTCAAATTTGTTGGCGTAGAGTTGCTCATAGTATGTTCTTATAATTGTCTGTATTTCTTTGGTGTTCGTTGTGATCTCTCCTCTTTCATTCATGATTTTATTTATTTGGGTCCTTTCTCTTTTCTTTTTGATAAGTCTGGCCAGGGGTTTATCAATCTTATTAATTCTTTCAAAGAACCAGCTCCTAGTTTCATTGATTTGCTCTATTGTTTTTTTGGTTTCTATTTCATTGATTTCTGCTCTGATCTTTATGATGTCTCTTCTCCTGCTGGGTTTAGGGTTTCTTTCTTGTTCTTTCTCCAGCTCCTTTAGGTGTAGGGTTAGGTTGTGTACCTGAGACCTTTCTTGTTTCTTGAGAAAGGCTTGTACCGCTATATATTTTCCTCTCAGGACTGCCTTTGTTGTGTCCCACAGATTCTGAACCGTTGTGTTTTCATTATCATTTGTTTCCATAATTTTTTTCAATTCTTCTTTAATTTCCTGGTTGACCCATTCATTCTTTAGAAGGATGCTGTTTAGTCTCCATGTATTTGGGTTCTTTCCAGATTTCCTCTTGTGATTGAGTTCTAGCTTTAGAGCATTGTGGTCTGAAAATATGCAGGGAATGATCCCAATCTTTTGATACCGGTTGAGACTTGATTTAGGACCAAGAATGTGATCTATTCTGGAGAATGTTCCATGTGCACTAGAGAAGAAGGTGTATTCTGTTGCTTTGGGATGAAATGTTCTGAATATATCTGTGATGTCCATCTGGTCCAGTGTGTCATTTAAGGCCTTGATTTCCTTGTTGATCTTTTGCTTGGATGATCTGTCCATTTCAGTAGGGGAGTGTTAAAATCCCCTACTATTATTGTATTCTTGTCGATGTGTTTCTTTGATTTTGTTATTAATTGGTTTATATAGTTGGCTGCTCCCACGTTAGGGGCATAGATATTTAAAATTGTTAGATCTTCTTGTTGGACAGTTCCTTTGAGTATGATATAGTGTCCTTCCTCATCTCTTATTATAGTCTTTGGCTTAAAATCTAATTGATCTGATATAAGGATTGCCACTCCTGCTTTCTTCTGATGTCCATTAGCATGGTAAATTCTTTTCCACCCCCTCACTTTAAACCTGGAGGCGTCTTCGGGTTTAAGATGAGTTTCTTGTAGGCAACATATAGATGGGTTTTGTTTTTTGATACCTTCTGATACCCTGTGTCTTTTGATTGGGGCATTTAGCCCATTAACATTCAGGGTAAGTATATGAGAGATATGAATTTAGTGCCATTGTATTGCCTGTAAGGTGACTGTTATTGTATATTGTCTCTGTTTCTTTCTGATCTACTACTTTTAGGGTCTCTCTTTGCTTAGAGGACCCCTTTCAATATTTCCTGTAGAGCTGGTTTGGTATTTGCAAATTCTTTCAGTTTCTGTTTGTCCTGGAAGCTTTTAATCTCTCCTTCTATTTTCAATGATAGCCTAGCTGGATATAGTATTCTTGGCTGCATGTTTTTCTCATTTAGTACTCTGAATATATCATGCCAGCTCTTTCTTGCCTGCCAGGTCTCTGTGGGTAAGTCTGCTGCCAATCTAATATTTTTACCATTGTACGTTACAGACTTCTTTTCCCAGGCTTTGATACTGCCTCTTGTTCTTTTTTTTGTTGTGAATTTTTCTGCCTTGTCACTTTGTCCAGATAAGAGTATATGAAGGAGCAAGTAAAATACTAAAAGGGTGGCAACAACCCCAGGAAAATGTGCTTTAGCCAAATCAGAAGAGATCTCATATCCTGAGGGCGGAGAAAGGGGGATAAAAAGGGGTTCAGAAAAAAAAAAAAGAAACTATTAAAAAAAGAAAGCCGATAAAAAATATAAAAAGGAAAAAAATATATATATATTAGATAAACTATTTAAAAAACTTTAAAAAAGAAAATGGTAAAAGTTAAAAAAAATTAGCAGAAGAAGAGAAAAAAAAATTGAAAAAGAAAAAAAAAATTAAATTAACTGCAAGGCTAAAGAATCATGGGGAGAAAGCCATGAGTTCCGTGCTTTGCTTTCTTCTCCTCTGGAATTCCGACGCTCTCCTTGGTATTGAAACTGCACTCCTTGGTAGTTGAACTTGGTCCTGGCTGGGTTTCTCGATGATCTTCTGGGGGAGGGGCCTGTTGTAGTGATTCTCAAGCGTCTTTGCCCCAGGCGGAGTTGCACCGCCCTTACCCGGGGCCGGGCTGAGTAATCCGCTCAGGTTTGCTGGGTTTGCTTTCGAGAGCTTTTGTTCCCTGAGCGCTTTCCGTAGAGTTCCGGAAGACGGGAATGAAGATGGCGGCCTCCCGGTCTCTGGCCCGTAGGAGCCAAGAGCCTGGGGCCCCACTCCTCAGTGCGCCCTCAGAGAATAGCGCCCAATGACTCCTGTCACCCTGGCCTCCGGCCGCGCTCTGAGCTGACAGAGCCTGCGACTGGTTCAAGGTAACCCTGAGTTTAGAGCTTACTCCTCAGCTCTGTCTCTGTAGCTGGCTTCCCTGTTCTAATACCGGTAAGCTCTGCAACACTCAGACACCCCGATTCCTTCTGTGACCCTGCGGGACCTGAGGCCACGCTGACCCCGTGTGGGATTCACCCCAGTTAAGCCTCTGGAGCAATGTCCCTCAGTGGAACAGACTTTTAAAACTCCCAATTTTGTGCTCTGTTGCTCCGCCGCTCGCCGGGAGCCGGCCCCTCCCCCCGTGGTCTATCTTCCAGTCGCTTTGGATTCACTTCTCCGCCAGTCCTACCTTTCAGATAGTGGTTGATTTTCTGTTTCTAGAATTGCTGTTCTTCTTCTCTTCGATGTCCCGATCTCCCGTTGGATTTGTAGGTGTTTGCAATCTTTAGATAAGCTATCTAGCTGATCTCCCGCTACCTGAAGTAGTCTCAGCCTGCTACTTCTCCACCATCTTGACTCCTCCCACCCTTGTCTACAATTCTGATCTTAGTTTCAGTGTGTATGTGTGTGCGAATTCCAGGCAGTTTACTGACACGTGCTGGGCGTTCGACAATTCAACTCACTTCTGACACGAACTACCTGGAGATAGCATCAGACCTCACGGGGCAAGGACTCATTCCTATGAGACTGCGCACGCCTATGGCAAGATGAGGTTTGTCCCCTGTGCTTCTGAGGGACTGGCTATAGCGTGGAGGTTCCCACGACCCGCCTCTTCGAGTTTGATTAATGTGCTAGAGCGGCTCATGGAATTCAAAGAAACACTTTTACTTATGGGATTACTGGTTTATTGTAAAAGGATTTCACTCAGGAAGAGCCAGATGGAAGAGTCATAGGGCGGGGTGTGGGGAAAGGGCCTGGGGCTCCACTCCATGCTGTCTTGAAGGGCACCACTCTCCCCAAATCTCCACAGACTCAACAACCAGAAGCTGGCTGAACCCTGTCCCTCTGAGGTTTTATGGAGGCTTCATTACATAGCCGTGATGGATGAAGCCACTGGCCATTGATGATGCCTCCATCAGTCTCCAGAGTCCCTCTCCCCTCCTTGGAGGTTGGGGGTCTGGGACTGAAAGTTCCAACCCTCTAATCACACTGTTGGCTCCTCTAGCAACGGGCTCATTCTTGGGTGTTTTCCAAAAGCCATCACATTAACATAACAAAAGTCCTCTTTAGAGCTCTCATTACTGGAAACTCTGAGGGTTTTAGGAGGTCTGTGCCAAAAATAAGGTTGAACCTCAAATATATATGTCTTATTATAAATCATAATATCCCAGTATTATTTACAACCTCAAGATCAGCTGCGGCAGTGAGGAGGGGGCCTCATTCACCCTACTAGCCCTCCTCTTACAAGTTTCGTGAGAAGAAGAGTCCCATCAGATTCCCAGAGGAGTTTTCTAGGACCTATTGTATCACTGAGTGGGTGTGCACGCAGCACAAGGGCTGGGGCGTGGTGGATTCCCTGGTGGGCAGCCAGATCCTCCCACCCAGGATTGCTGTGCTCCTTCCCCAGCCACTGAGCGCGTGCGTGGGCAGCCAAATGCTCTGAACTGTTCCAACGGCCCTTGGCTGATGAGGGCTGTATTACCTGGAGTCATGACCTTTTCCGGGAGCAGCTAGCCCCCCGTGACAGATCGATAGGGGGTATGAAAGCCTGGGTCTTCCTGCCCAGTTCTAAAGCTTCCTGTGGGATTGGCCAAGACCTGCACTGTGACTTCTACAACACACATTCTCTCTGTTGGTCTTGGTTCTTTACTCTCCAGTAGTCTCTGCATGACAATTGCCATCAAAGGGGCTGCTCCCCTAGAGAAACCATTTGATGATATCCCTGGTTCTGGGTTGGGCATCGGTGTGCCATCAGAAGACTTTAAGACCCGCACCTCCCCCACCTTGCCAATACTTCATGCCCACACTTCCGTGCTCCAGGGGCAATGAAGCTGTGCCCACTTAAAAGAGAGTTAGGTTTAGGATTCCTTGAAAGAACAGATAAAGGGTTTGGCATCAGGGATGTGAGCAAATTCTATTTCGTTTTTTGCAAATGGAAGGTACTTTTCTTCCCATCTGCTCTCCGGTCTTGATTCCCTCTTCAAGACTTGTCTGGCAGAGCTGCTGACCCCAGTGAACTGTCGTGTGGTCACCCTGCTGGTGGTCTGTTGGTGTCTGCCTCCTGACGCTGGGAGGTGACTCCCTGATCCACGTTCGGGGCTGAAGTCCGCTAGGTAGCAGGAGAGGTCGGGAGGCTTGCTGCCCCTGAAAGGAATTCCAGTGATTTCTCTGAATGGGCGCCATTCCCTAGAACTACTCTGCTGGCTCCTGGCATCTGTACTTCTACCTGAGGCTCTCAAAGAGAAGCTTCTGAGAAAGGCTCAGTCAGAAAGAGGGTGGGCGTGCCAGGGACCTCGGCCTGCCTGACTTGGGACCTCAGCCTGCCTGACTTGGGAGCACAAGTACAGAACCTTTGCCCAGCCTTCCCTGCTCCAGTGGGTGGAGATAGTCATGTGTTCCAAGAAAAGCGCTCTCGGAGCAGATTTTGTGAGGTCCTTTGTCAGAGTTCTTAGTTCCCTCCCTGAAACTCAGTGATTCTTGAATGATGGACGGGGTTAGTCAAGGCCCAGGGTAACATAGTGAGAGACACAGGCTCTAGGGATAAAATGGAATTCACCTGTCCCCCTGGTCAGTGTTCTTCCTAGTGCCTCATGCTGCCATTTACATCGCCTCGTGTCACAGCCACTACACATAGTGATCCAAGTTTGGCTTCGGTGTGAGTGGTTTCCCTTGGAGTTATGGAAAGCAGTGAGCCTGCTGGATGGAATGCAGGGGAGGGGGCCATCGGGCCTCCAGACTGGTAGCCTCAGACCATATGAGGTTACACCAATAGGGCACCTGTGACCCTTTCCTGCTAGGATGACCAGATGCTTTGGGAAGGTGTTAATTTACATATGTTGTCCCAGCATAATTATTAAATAATTTTAATTAATTAATAATTAATTATATATTATATAATATACATTATATATTTATATATTATATAAAATTAATTATAATTTTATTATAAAAATTAATTTTATTCTCAAAACTGTCTTAATTGGGGGTGATTAAAATGACATGTTGCTATGACATGTTCATCTTACTTATTACTATAAGAGTGGAGCACAAACTCCTCACCTTCCTAGACTGACTGACCTCAGCCTTCCTTCCCAGATTCCCCCACTGCCGCACCTTGACCCTGACCCTAACACCTTCCCAATGGGCTTCCACCCAATTTGATGAACACATCACCTTCTAGGCCTTTGCTCAAGCTGTACCTGTGTCCTTCCTACCAAGCCAGAAATACCCTTTAAAAAACCCCTGCACTTGTCCATCCATCAAAACCTGGCTGAAGTCCCAGGATGTAGCCTCTCTCAGTGCCTGTAAAGCCTTAGTCTCTATAAACCTCTTGTCAAGGGCCATCTAGACTTCCTCTGATTTCTCAATGTTTGTATTGTCTGAGTATTTGCAACTGGAGAGCAATCAGGGCGGAAGGTCAGGCGTAGGGAGAACAACACAGGTTGCAGCAATAGGCTGGTGGAGAGGCTTGGGACAAGCGTGAGGTTGACCAAGAAAGGCTTTGTGATGGGGGTCCTTCTGAGTTGAGTGGCTCAAGTACTTGGGGTCTGGAAAACCGTTCTTGGGGGCCACAATCAGAAGGATGGAAAAGGTGTGTCTGCTCCTCTCAGACTTACCCAGTTGGGCCAAAGGCCATTTATCAGGAACACAGTCCCTTCCGCTCACCCCACAACCATACCACTCACCCCTCCTTCCATCTTTCTCCCCCCACCAGCTCAATATAGATTCCCCACAAACATTACAAGTGTGAACCGTGATGAAAAATATCTATTCCTTTATATTCTTTTTTTTTTTTTTTTAAAGATTTTATTTATTTATTTGACAGACAGAGATCACAAGTAGGCAGAGAGGCAGGCAGAGAGAGGAGGAAGCAGGCTCCCTGCGGAGCAGAGAGTCTGATGCGGGGCTCAATCCCAGGACCCTGAGATCATGACCTGAGCCGAAGGCAGAGGCTTTAACCCACTGAGCCACCCAGGCGCCCCATATTCCTTTATATTCTTAAAATAACATTTACTTTCATTTAATTTTATGAATCATATCCTTGGTTTATAAGAGCAGTGTTTTCTTAAAAAAACAAAACATCTTCATGGGGATGATCCTTGCCAGGACTTCTACAAGAGTCTAGGGAGGTAGGGAGATGAGGAGTCACATTACTCATACTTTGCAAGAGTTGAGTTGGGGCTCACAGAGCAGAAGGGACCTGACCCAAGCTTTATATTTTAAAAATGACTGATACTCGTGGCAAAGAAGTTTAAAGATGTCAGTAACTTAAATGCAGTACATTTTATTAAAATGATTAAACAAAAGCTTTTCCTCTTGGAATGATGATGAGATGATCTCAGAATGAATCTTAGGAAGACCAGGGAAAATGAGTCAAGCATTTCTCAGGCTTTGGTTTAGTTTCAAGAAGGTAAATGTTTATGACTTTGATTGGGGTCTTGGGTCAAGTACCTCATGGCATCCTAGAAACACTTCTCCCTGGGGCCATTTCCCTTGGCTTGTTTGGTGGGAGAGAGGGGAAACAATTAGATGGATCGTCTTCAAAAGTTGTGTCCATCTAACTCTAAAAATTCCAGATATTTGGTACAGTGTTATTTGGTACTAACTTTTGTTGTTCTAAGCCACTGGTAATTTAGGATTGTTTGCTACCACAACATGCATTATCTCACTTGGATTGACACAGGTAATAAACCTAAGTCATCAGAGGTTGGAGAAATGAGTCCTGAGCAGAATCAAACATGTCACCCTGAGATTCTACTGAGACCTCATTCCCCTCCTCTCACCCCTGCTCCTGACGGTTTCCAGAAATGCCTGGGTTGCACTTGTGGGAGATGCGGGGTCTCCAGGTTTTTGGCTGCTGTGGTTGAGCAATTATGTTTCCTTGGTAGATATCATTTCACAACTGCTGGGTGATTAGAGGGCCTTATCAGCAAGTGACTTTCCATTTTTGTGTTTTCCTTCCGGAACTTTGGATTTAACATGGACCGCAGATACCTCAGTGGGAATAAACAAACTGAATCTTAGATGTCCAAGTTCAGTAGCTGTCCCGTCCAGCTGCCTGGCTGTCTCCAAAAGTGGGGGCGGCTTCTTACTCAGAAGTGACCTAGGCTGGATCCACTACTTTCTCTGGTCTGTGTCTGAAATATGTGGGGCGTTGGTGGGGAATGACCGAGTGATGGGAAGGAAATGAGTTCCTCACTGTGAAAACAGAATCTTAGCTTTCTGAGTGTTTTCCAAAGAAGGATGAATGATCAGTGGAAAAGGATCCCAGGAATCAGGCTTTTTTTTTTTTTTTTTTTTTTTTTGGCAACTGTGTTCTAGATTTCCTCTAATAATGTGAAGTTATACACAGAATTGAAAGAGATATTAATTTTAACTTTGTTCTAACCCTATCTGATTTTTTAAACTTTTTATTTATTATTAGAGAGAGAGGGAGCAGAGGGGTGAGCCCAGGGAATCTCAAACACACTGAGCTGAGCGTGGAGCCCAATATGGGGCTTGATCCTAGGGTCCTGGGATCCCAGCCTGAGTCAAAATCAGGAGTAGGGCACTCAACCAACTGAGCCACCCAGGTGCCACTTAGCCCGATGCTAAAAAAAAAAAAAAAAAAAAAAAAAAAAAAAAAAAAAGGAATAGAGAGACCTGGGGACCAGCGACATAATCCCTCAGGCAACATGGTGTGTTTTAGGCTGAGCCTGATTCTAGAACCTCTGTCTTGTGACTCCCCGTGTTGTGAAACTTTTACCACATCGTAGCCCCTGGACCCCCTTTTCCCTTGTGCAAAACGGAACCAAGTAGGGTGCGCTACCTCTCTCTCTCTCTCTCAAGGGTCACTGAGACCACGTCTGCAGTTTCTTATTACTTTAGGAGGAAGATTACCCCAAATATTTGTTAGCATAAAAATTCTAACCCTGGGGGCGCCTGGGTGGCTCAGAGGGTTAAAGCCTCTGCCTTCGGCTCAGGTCATGATCTCAGGGTCCTGGGATCGAGCCCCGCATCAGGCTCTCTGCTCAGCAGGGAGCCTGCTTCCCCCTCTCTCTATGCCTGCCTCTCTGCCTACTTGTGATCTCTGTCTGTCAAATAAATAAATAAAATCTTAAAAAAAAAATTCTAACTCTGAACAGACATCTCTGCAAAGAAGACATCCAGATGGCCAATAGACACATGAAAAAGTGCTCCACATCACTCGGCTTCAGGGAAATACAAATCAAAACCACAGTGAGAAACCACTTTACACCAGTCAGAATGGCTAAGATTAATGAGTCAGGAAATGACAGATTTTGGAGAGGATGTGGAGAAAGGGGAACCTTCCTACACTGTTGGTGGGAATGCAAGCTGGTGCAGCCACTCTGGAAAACAGTATGGAGGTTCCTCAAAAAGTTGAAACTAGAGCTCCCCTATGACCCTGCAATCACACTACTGGGTATTTACCCTAAAGATACAAATGTAGTGATCCAAAGGGGCACATGCACCCCAATGTTTATAGCAGCAATGTCCATGATACCCAAACTATGGAAAGAACCTAGATGTCCATCGACAGATGAATGGATAAAGAAGATGTAGTGTATATATATACAATGGAATACTATGCAGCCATCACCCCCCCGCCCCGAAATCTTGCCATTTGCAATGACATGGACGGAACTAGAGGGTATTATGCTGAGCAAAATAGTCAATCAGAGAAAGACAATTATCATATGCTCTCATTGATGTGAGGAATTTGAGAAACAAGGCAGAGGATCATAGGGGAAGGGAGGGAAGAATGAAACAAGATGAAACCAGAGGGAGACAAGCCATAAGAGACTCTTAATCTCGGGAAACAAACAGGATTGTTGGAGGGGAGGGGTAGGAGGGATGGGGTTGACTGGGTGATGGACACTGGGGAGGGTATGTGCTATGGTGAGCTCTGTGAATTGTGTAAGACTGATGATTCACAGACCCGTACCCCTGAAACAATTAGTACATTATATGTTAATAAAAAAATATCTAACCATGAGTCTAGCAATTAGCAAGTTCTCAGTAACGATGCCAACTTACTCAACGTACACAAGCAGTACATTGCTTCATTTCCTGAGGGTTCACTTATTTAAATACTCCAACAAACCTACAAAGTAGGAATTCTAATTAGGTTCATTTTAAAGATGAGACAACAAAGGCTTAGGGAAGGTAAGCAGCTTCCTCTTTCATGAAGTCACTTATAAAAGTGAAGCCTGCTTTTCAGAGCTCTCTTTTTAAAAATTTTCTTACTGCTTATCACATTATCCTGTATAATCCTCTTTGGGCAACTAACTTGAGTCCTTTGCACAACGATGAAAATGGGGACAGGATGGTGAAAGTATTTCCGGGCATCAGTTGGTCACAGCAATGCCAGCCTATGCTTCCATGACAAGCACAAAAATCTCAGCATCTCACTGCAAAAGGTATTTCTTTGTTGTTCATTTCACCACCTGACATTGATCAGGCTGCTTGCCCAAGGCACTCTTTTCAAAGGAGTAACTCAGCGATCCAGCTGCTTATAAATGATAGCCAGCATCAGATAGAAGCTCATGTTCCAGATGCTGTCTGTGATTTACAAGCAGCTGGATTGCCCCATGTTCACTGAGGCAAGGGAGAGAAGGTTGATAGATTGTACAGGGGGCTTTAAAGAACCAGGCATGGAAGCAACTTCTACCACATGTGTCCTAAGTCATCCTATGGCTCCAAGTGCAAGGAAGGCTGAGAAATGAAGAGGAATACATGAAGACTTGGTAAGAACTAATAGTTTCTGTGCAGTCTGTCCTTTGCTCACTGCTTCTTAAAATAGCTTAATGCAATCAACCAATCCCCAAGAGAGACCAACCCAAAGTCCTATAAAGTCATTGCACCAAAATAAATGCCCAGGATCTCTGGATGGCAAGTGGTCCTCTCTGTCAGGTGAGGGCATGGATCTACTTTGTTCAGTGACCTCTGAATTTGCCCCTGACGTAATATATCAAGTTTGAGGAGGACAGGTACGTGGAACCAACACCTTCATTGGTGGAGGGCAAGATGGCACACCAGTGGCCAGTGCTCTGTAGAGACCCTGCAGTCCTTCAGGCAAATGTTGTCTAAGTCCCTTACCTTCAGTTAGTCATGATTCTGCAATCTGGGGAAGCTCTTTTGTCTTTTTGATCCTGGGTCCTGGTTGTTTTTGTGAGGTCCTTCCTTCTATATTATTCCTCTTGGCCACCTCTGAAGTGGGCATGGAAGGAGCATATTCTCCTACAGGGCTCTGCAGCCTTGGAAGATGGCTTGCTTGAAGTTTGTTTTCCTTTTGAATGGTCAATGGCTATGTGTTTTTAGTGCAGGATTTCATGGTTTTATTGGTAATATAGTCTAGTTCTTTTGAGAACTTAGCAGGCTTCTGATCTCTTTCCACCCAGCCAGATCTATCTGCCAGTAGTCACAGCCCATTTCTTTCTAGATACATTTCTCAAATTATTTTTCTGCCTTTTCCTCTCTCCTCCTTCCTCTTAATGAGGCTTGAAATGGCAGGGTGACAACTTCAATCTGATTTTTGCCTTTAGTTACTGCGTCCAACTCAGGTTTTTTTCCTGGATTTTTGTTACTGAAATCTTTTTACTTTTTTCTCCTTAAATTAAGCCTTTTCTTAGTGTTTGGGACCTACAAATGACTACAGATGGCTTTTCCAACAATGTAAGATTATGTTTCATTGTTGCTTTAAAACAAGTCAATGCTTTCTTGAGTTCATCTCTTTCTCTCAACACCCTGACCAATGCAAACAAAATCAACCAATGCATTACTAATGCATATTTTAAAAAATCTCTCCTTGGAGCTGTAATTTCAGCAGAGGACCCAACAGCTCTGACACTTTGTAACAAGATTCTCCATCATTTCAACCTGAGATAGTTTCCTCACTGTCTGCTGCCAAATGTCAAGTCAATGCTACACATTTTAGGTTTCTACTGGCTACACATGATCATGACACCAATTCCTCTATTAATTGGGGTTAAGCTAAGCTCCCAACTTCATGGCTTAATATAACAAAGGATTATTTCTTTTGCCTGTCACAGAGTAGGGTAGGCCATGTGGCTCTCCTCCAGTGGCTTAAGGACATGGGATGCCTCCATCCGAAGGCTGAGATAATTTGGAGCACGTTGACTCCAAGGTCAGCATGACAGAGGAAGAGAAGCCCAGAAGAATGAGCTGTCATGGGGAAGTGGCTTACATCATTTTGGTCCTCACTTGGTTGGTTAAAATCCAGTCATATGGCCCTAAATAAATGCAAGGTAGGCTGGAAAATGCTGAAGAGCACATGAGCATGAGGTGGGCATTTACAACTTCAGCTCTTTCAAAGCTGGTGCATGTCCAATGGCCAAATCTAGGAGGTGGGAAAGTTCAGACCAAAGTCACTCTTCATGTCTAAGCCAGAGGCACAGATCAGGCCCAGAGACTGCACTGATCTGAAGGAGAACATCAGGGTGTACCCTTCACACTTCTGGAGACAGGGCTGGAAACCAGTTAAAAAGTTGGAAGGGGCACTTTGTCCACCCAACACTCTGTATTAGAATCTTTGGTGATGGTACTTGGAAATCTAAATTTTCATTAATGTCTAAGAGATGTTGATGCCAGTATGAGACCATAAATCTCCATGGATGGGGGCCTGGTCAGGAAAAATAACTTGCCCTAATTTACTAGGCACATTGGTTTTACACCCAGACTGATTTTTGAGTCCCATTAAACTCCATGCCCAGTTATGGATCAGCTTCTGTTCCTGGTTGTGGTTTCAAATTTCTCTTTAATGCCCTGTGTCCAAAGAGGCCCAATGAGGACAATGAGTTCAGAATTCCTTGAAAATGAATAGACAGTCTTGACAGGGAGAGTGTAATCAGATTCCTTTAGGCCTTGGGCACATGGAACCCATCTCTTCTTGCTCGTCCTACGACCTGACACTGCTTGGTATTTGCCTGGACCACAGGGCTTACTGTGTTTCATGGCACTAGAGTATCCCTCTTTTGCCTGGATCGGGCTACTGTTGTTCCCGACTGGCATTTGAGATGTTTGGGGTTGAGGACTATGGGGAGGTGGGGAGGAAAGGGCTGTTGGACCTGGCCTGAGCATCCACGAGTCACCTATGAATTGTCTGCTTGCCACCAAAGTGTCTGATTTCTCCTGACACCTTGAAATTTCTATGGGAGTTTTGAGCAACCCTCTCTCTCCAAGAAGCTCAGCTTGAAGTTATCAAGGGTTTTTTAGCATGTTGCCTTGTCATGCCCTCCTTGCTCATACCCTTCTGACCCTCCTTGTTCTCCCTCAACATATAAAGATAGAGATCTTTCTATGACACGTGGTTCCCAGATGTGGAAGGGAACGTCTGAGGTCCTCTGTTGAGTCCCTCCTTGGTTCCTCAATGCAGGTGATACTTGTATTATTCTAGATTCAAGGGTTAGAAAAAAGAAAACAAGCCAGCTGTAAGACTAAGGCAACAGCTGAGGGGAGAGGCTCTTGGGAAGGATGTGGGATGGTGAGGAAGGAAATAATTTTGGAAAGGAAGAAGGTATTTGAATGAATGGCTGAAGCTGATGTCAGTTAGAGCTGTGGAGTTGGCCAAACCTGGCCCTAGGCAACCTGACTCGTTGCTGTGCAGGGTAGCCCAGCCTGGGGACAAGCCCAGAGTCCATCCTATGCTCATTCCCCCAGAACACAAGCCCTACTTTCTGAAACCAGCCCTCCTCTCCCTGGTACTCCCACCAGCTTTATCTTGTCCTTTTAAAAGGCATCAAAGTCAAGTTTTATCCAAAAATATATTTTATGTAAAAATTCAAGAGTTGTACATATAAAAAAATACTCATTTCTAGAATAATCTTATGGTTTCATAGGGACATCTCCTCTTAAAATTAAGTATATGTATATTTGCTTTGATTCGTGCAAAGATCTACACAACGTTACAATGAGGTAGAGAGGAAGGGAGCATCCCGCAGTTTTTGGTGGGCTGAAGTCATGGGATATGTCCAAGGGTTTACATTTAAAATACATTCAATTCCAGAGCACATTAAATTAAAATATTATCAACTTAGAAGACATAAAGAATTACTTAAGAAAAAACTATGATTCACATTATTACACAAATCTCATATTCTTTAAAATTATAATAGAACAATCTCAGAAGGTATGTTGGAAAAGATAAGGAACATAAATGAATTGTTTCCTGGGTACTGCCTTGGCTTCATTGTGGGCATGAATGTTCACGGCTTTCGGGTTTGGGTTTTCTTGTCCAGGTACTCCATGAGATCCTGGACCCACTTCTGCTTGGGGTCGGCACAGACGTCCCTGGCTAGTTTGGTCTTGAAGCTGTGGGAAGAGAGGGCAGTTAGACAGAGTGCACTGAAGATTCAACCTGGGAGTGTAACTCACTCTGTGGGAAATTGGCCTGTCCCATTAGCCTGGGGTGATGCGGGAGGATGATGGAAGGAACTCAGGGGAAGTAGCTACTTTTGCTTGCCCGGGGGGAAACCAGCTCGTGTCCTGGATGAAGGAACCGATATCTGAACTAACAGCTAGACAGGGAGCTGGGAATGGGAAATCTCTATGTTCTCCAATTCCCTTTTCCCACAAAAAATTTCTGGGATTGGATTAGAGCTGGTCTAAGCATCTAGGGGTTAAATTCCAACTCGTCTTAATAATAACTCTATCCACTGCCTGGGAGCAGAACTCAAGGTCAAGGGTTGAGCGCGGGTGATCATGGCGTCACTCACATCACAGCTTCCCGGGGACAGTAGCTGCTGGTGATTCTTCTGTAGCTCTTCAGCTTCTGGATGCGGATCTTCTTAGTGGCAAATCTATAGCAACAGGTGGCTGAGCTATTAATCCCGTCTGTTGAAACAACAAGGGTTATTTAGGGTGTGTGCTGGGACTTCCTATTTGTAACGTAGGGAACGGTAAGGAGGAGAGTCGAAGGAAAGGGATCCTGGCCACTCTAAGTGCTGTGTCTCTGGTCTGAACCTCTCAGTCTCATCGGCATGGACCGTGAAATGGAAGGATACCACCGCTAACTGTGAGGGGAAGAGGAAGTGGCAACAACTCTGAGTGTTGTTAGGGGGGCTCATAGGATAGCCCGATTCCTCAGGACGGGGGTCTGCAGCTGTGGGTCCCCCTCTGGTCTCTGAGCAATCTAGGCCTGGTTGTGAGTTTCCCTGATCCCCGATGCCTCTGCGGAGCCCTGTGTCTGGATGCTGGACTGAGCAAAGCACAGTCCAGATTCTGGGTCTCCTCCTTTCCCCTCTACCACCTCTGGAAATACCCTGCGCACCCTCCACCAGAGTCCCCCTCTTTTTTATCACCCCAGTTCCCCCCAAACATGGCTACAAGGAGCAGGGGCACTGAGGGGATGATGGTAGAGCTGGAGACCTGGAAGGACTGGATTTGGGGTCCATGGCTGGAATTCCCCGGGAGCAACTGAGTGATCAGTTTCACTTCTTGTCCTTCTCTGACTCTCCTGATCTCGGAAAGCAGTCATGGACGGGAGACTGTGGGTGGTCCTCCTGCTCTGGTGGCCCATGAGAACCCAGAGGTGTGGTGATGGGCTTCGGGGGAAAAGCGAGAGGGGCTTACCTGGCTGGGCAAGCACCTGGGGGCAGAAGGCAGCAGCTATGAGCAGCAGGCAGAGAAGTGTGGCGGAGACCTTCATGTCGGCGGGGAGCAGGAAGCTTGGGCATGAGAGCTGGAGGTTTCTGGATTGGTCTTAGCCTCTCTGCTCCTCTGGTGGCTCTGCCCTCCTTTTATAGGAGCAGACAGGAATAGAAAGAAAGTGAGTGGGTGATAGGCAGGACTTCATTTGGAATGAATCATAGGACGGAATGGTACATGTGCTGACCCATTGCTCCGCCCTGGGAAAGATGCTAGAAAATGAGAGAGAAGGCATGATTGATGTTGGCCTGCCTTCCACCGGATTCAGGGCTGGTATGCGAGGTGTGGGCTATGCCCAGGTGGCGTGTGACCTATGACTCTTACTAAGGGTTCTGCTTTTTTGAAATAAAACACTTCATGTAGAAAAAGAAAGAAAGTAGTGTTACCAAATCAAAGAGATGTAAGGGATTTCCCCAAATTTTCCTTTTCAGATAGCATCTCTAGGACACCTGGTTCCAGAGATCCTTTCCTGCTTTAAATCCTGCTGGCTTTTCTAAAATCCAAAAAGTACAATAATAGAACATTAGCAGAAACACAGGTTTCAGTATTCTTAGAATAATACCTAAAATTGTAGTATCTATTGTCATAATCAACTTCCCTCTAACCACCCATCAGAAAACAGTGACTGAAAGCAAGAGCAATCGCTGATTTTGTTCTTGAATAAGCCAAGGCAGTTCATCCTCAGGGTTTTTTTTTGTTTTGTTTTTTGTTTTTACATCTTTGCAGCTGGGTGATGGCTGGGATTGAGGTCGTCTCAAGGCCTTCACTCAATGTCAGGTGTCTGAGGTGACAGGTCTTAAACAGCTGAGGGTTGAATCTAATGGAATCTTCTCCCCCCCGCCATCCCCATCTCTCCAGGGGCCCCTCTTCATAGCTGGATGTGGATATTTTACATGATGATTTAAGTCTCCCAAGTTCAGAGTTAGAGAACACAGACCACATCTCTTAATTCAATGAACATACAAGAGTTTGCAGGCAGGTTTTTAAACCACTACCTGTTCCATAGGCTACAAGGCACATAATAAGATCATGGAATGCTGTGGTTTTTAAAATATGGGATTAGCTAGGAAAATATCTTTCCAAGTAAAGCAAGGGAGGGAAAGCCAAATTTATGAACAAAATCAAAGTATACCTACTCAGTTTGAAGCAGAGACAGGAGTCTTCATATCCTTTCCCCCACATGTATTTTAAGGATCCAAAGACTGGATTTTGAAAACCAGTAGTCTGACTGCCCATCTTAAGCTGCTCCTCTCTTAACACACACACTACAAGCTCATCAGCCAATTGCTTATGATATCAATGAAAAAGGGGCTTGATGGGAAGCTCTTAGCTTTGCCCATCTTTTCTACTGTTTTTCAGTCTTTATTTATTTCTGCCCTGATCTTCATTATTTCCTCCCCTCTGCTAAATTTGGGCTAAGGTTACCCTTTCCCTGTTTTTTTGAAGTATAAAGTTAGGTTTTTTATTTGTGATCTTTCTTCTTTCTTCTTTGTCTCTTACAGCTTTTGGCTTAAAGTCTCTTTTGTCCACTGTAAGTATGACTACTCCTGTTCTCTTTTGTTTTGTTTTGTTTTGTATTATTTTTTTAAAAGACTTTATTTATTTATTTGAGAGAGAGAGTGTCAGAGAGAGCACTAGCTGGGGTTGGGGGTTATGGGGCAGAGGGAGAGGGGGAAGCAGGCTCCCTGCTGAGCAGAGAGCCCGATGCAGGGCTCTATCCCAGGACCCTGGGATCTTGACCTGAGCCGAAGGCAGAAGCTTAAAAGACTGAGTCACCCTGGTGCCCCACTCCTGTTCTATTCTGGTTTTCATTTGCATGGAATATCTTTTCCATCCCTTCACTTTGAGCCTATATATGTCCCTCAAGTTGAAGTGAGTCTCCTATAGGAAGCATATATTTGGGTCTTCTTTTTTTTTTTTCTTCTTCAATCTATTCATCCACATATGCCTTTTCTGGAGAATGTAATCCATTCACATTCGGTGAGTAATGATAGGTAAGGACTTGGTAATGCCATCTTACTGTTTTCTATTTTGTAGTTCCCTTGTTCCTTTCTTCCTCTCTTGCTGCCTTCATTTGTGAATTGATTATTTTCCATAGTGGTATGCTTTGACTCTTTTCTATTTATCTTTTGCATATGTATTATAGATGTTTATTTGAGGTTACCATGAGGTTCACATAATACATCTTACAGATTTAACAGTCTATTTTATGCTTGTTGCTTAACTTGGACAGCATACAAAAGCTTTACCCTTAGGGGCACCTGGGTGTCTCAGTCATTGATCATCTGACTTCAGCTCAGGTCATGATCCCAGGGTCCAAGGATCGAGTCCCGCATTGGGCTCCCTGCTCAGCAGGAAGCCTGCTTCTCCCTCTCCCACTTTCCCTGCTTGTGTTCCCTCTCTCGCTGTGTCTTTCTCTATCAAATAAATAAACAAAATCTCTTCTAAAAAAAGTTTTGCCCTTTTATCCCTCCTTTTATGTTTACAACTTTACCTTTTTTTATATTGTGTAACCATAAACAAATTATTATAGTTTTAGTTATTTTTTATAATTTTTGTCCTTTAACTTTTATAGTAGAGTTAAGTGTTTAATATATCACAGTATTCGAGTGTTCTGAATTTGACTATTTACTTACTTTTCCTAGTGTGATGTATATGTTTTCATGTCACTAATGAGCATTCTCTCCTTTCAGCTTGAAAAACTCCTTCCAGCATTTCTTGTAAGGCAGGTCTAGGGGTAATGAAGACTTCCAGTTTTTGTTTGTCTGGGAAAGTCTCCAGATATCCTTCATTTCTGTAGCACAACTTTTCCAGGTAGTGTTTTGATTGGCAATTTTCTTCTCTCAGTGGTTTCACTATGTCATCCCACTGTCTCCCCAGTGTAAAGTCTCTGCTGGTAAATCCTGATTACCGTCCCAGGCTTCCTTTGTAAGTAACAAGTTTCTTTTCTCTTTCTGTTTTTAAGATCCTTTTTGCCTATGGTTTTTGACAGTTTCATTCCAATATGTCTTTGGAGAAGAGCTTTTACAGTTGAGTTTGTTTGAGGACCTATTAATCTCATGAACTTGGATATTGAAATCTCCCCCCAGATTTGGGATGTTCTCAGACATTACTTCTTTAATGAAAGAAAGTAAGCTTTCTGCTTCCTTTTCCCTCCCTGTCCTTCTGGGACTCCAAATACTGCTTCTTTTGATGATATCCCATAGATCATAAAGGCTTTCTTCAGCCTTCTTTATTCTTTTTCCTTTGTTCTTCTCTGACTAGAACATTTCTAGGTGCTTCTTCACAAGTTCTTTCCTCTCCACGGTCCACTCTGCTGTTGATGATATCTATTGTGTTTTGCATTTCCTTCATCCCACCTTCTGCTCCAGAACTTCTTTTTAATAATTCCTCTCTCTTTAGTAAGCTTATTTGGTTTCTGTTTTGTTTTCCTGATTTTATTAAAAGGTCTTTCTCTGTTCTCTTGTAGCTCACTGAGCTTCCTTAAAAATGGCTATTTGAAATTCTTTTTCCGATACATCCTGGATCTCCATGCCTTTGGGGTCAGTCACTGGAAAATTATTGTAAGCCTTTGGTGGTGTCATGTTTCCTTGATTTTTCATGTTCCTTGAAGCCCTGTTTTGTTTCTTTGAATTTGAATTAGAAGCAGTAGTCACCTCTTCTGGTTTTCACTGACTGACTTTGGGAGGCAACTTCCTTCCATCAGCTCTGCTAGTGATTTTGAAGCTTTCTCAGAGGTTCTACAGATAGGACTGTTCCATGCTTCTTGCTTCCTCTTGTGACAGAATTCTTAAGCTTGCATGCCTTCTCTCAGTCCCAGTACACCCGGCCAAGTGCTGACATTCTGCCATGCTTTCCCAAGGGTGGAGCTAGAGCCCATGTTTGTGGTCTCGCCCTGGATCACTGCTGCATGTGGCTTTCTGTGCCTGCCCCCTAGCTGTCTGTCACAGCTTGCCCTTTCCCTTGTCAGGAACACTCACAGGAAGATAGCCATAGGTTGGAGGGGGTGTTTGGGTGAGGGTCATGGAGTATGGGGGTGCCCATGGGCCGTTTAAGGGGGATCTGCTGGTTTGACATCTCCAGTGGCTTGTAGGCAGGCTTCTTAATGGAGTCTGTGGTGTCATTAGTGGGATCCATGTCCCTTGAACCCCGTCAGAGTCTTATCTGTGTTTGGCCAGCTCCTTTTTGCCCACTCAGTCATGCAGCTCAATGAATCAGTGCTTCGGAGGAGGCAGGAGGCAAATGGGTCTCTTTGGCAACCCTGTCTTAGCTCAGGAGCTGGAGAAGCTCCCCCGGGTGCTCTTGCTTCCCCCCAAGGGAGAAATCACAGTTTAAAAGGGTCTCTCTTGGCTCTGATCGGTGTCGCTTTGGGGACGGAGGGATGCAGGTAATGTCAAACTGTTCTTCTTACCCTCTCCAATGCATGCAAACTTGACTTGTTGTTGTTGTTTTTCTGAGAGTGTGCTGGAATTTCTCTGCCTAAAACCTGGGCTTCCACAGATGTTCTTTCATTTGTAAGAGATTGCCTAGGGCAGTGCTTTCCAAGGGGCTCCCAGACCACAGCCAAGAGAGGTCCCTGCAGGTTCTGCAGCCAGGACTGGTATCTATATGCTTTTGACCCGATGAATGGGTGAGTGGCTCCTTCCTTGGCGCATGGTGCCAGATCCCACAGCCCCCAAAGTAACTTTTGTCCATGGATAGGTGCAAAATTGTTGTTTAGGGAGAGATATGAGCAAGGGACATCTTATTTGGCCATCTTACTGACTTCAGTCCTCTTTTTATTATCGTTTATCGTTTTGTGATGCACAGAGAGTACCATTTTATTAGATACCCTTTTATTCTGTTTTTTTTTTCTTTTATTATATATACATTTTTAGTTATTTTCTTAGTGATTACTCTGAAGAGTAACATTATCATGTATCACAACCTGGTTAAGATTAATGTCAT
Source organism: Lutra lutra (assembly GCF_902655055.1). Lineage (NCBI taxonomy): Eukaryota > Metazoa > Chordata > Mammalia > Carnivora > Mustelidae > Lutra > Lutra lutra. The sequence continues at coordinate 38,826,854 of NC_062293.1, forward strand.
CTTAATTTCAACATATGAAAACTTTGATCCTTTGTAGCTCCACCCCTCCCCACTTTAAAGCTTTGATGGATGGAGAAAGGGGTCATGAGCTAAAGAATGCGGGTGGACTCTAAAAGTTAGAAAAAGCGAGAAAACAGATTCTCCCCCAGAGCCCCCAGAAGGAGTGCAGCCCTGCTGAGTCATTGCAAACTTCTGAACTCCAGAACTATAAGGTAATATATTTACATTGTTTTAAGCCATTAAGTTAATGATATATTGTTACAGTAGCAATAAGAAACTAATAGAGACTTTGATACTTGGAAGAGGGAAGTTGCTGAAATGAATACTAAAAAAAAAATAATAATAATGTAGAAACAATTCTGGAATCCAGCAGAGGCTGGAAGGATCTTGAGTACAATAGAAAAAGCATAGATTTCCTGGAAAAGATCATTGGCAGCTGCAGGAAATGAATACACCGCACTTGGCATTCCTTCTTAAACCAGGGCCTCTTGCCAGGGCTTCGTGTTCATAGTTTCGTCACACGGAGAGCAAGGACTCCCATGCTTAGCTGCAGGAAAAAAAAAAATGGATTGAAGATTGAAAAAAAAATGGCTTGGAAAGGGAATGTGAGCAGATTACTTTTGGGCTTGACCTCACAGACAGACCCTCTCACAGCTTCCCCTCCTTCGAGACCCCCCACCTCAAATCTGCCTGGCTTCAGAGGGTCTCATGCTCAGTAAACTGTATGGGGATGTACCATTTGCTTGCCCTGCATTCCCTTCCGTCTCCTGGCATCCACTGCCATGAGGGATTTAGTCCTGGTTGGCAAACAAGGCTGCAGATTGGAGAGGTGGAGGAAAGGCAGGGAAGGCTGGTGGACAGGGCGTTTGGGTCAGTGAGCTCCCTAGAAAACAGCCAATAAATCGTCTGCTGACTGATGCTTCAGCGGACTTTGGGGAATGTTACTTGGAGCTTTGATGGAATCCCTCAGCCCAAACCAGGGACCTGGACTGGCTTGGGGATGGAGAAACAGAATCCCGTTTCTTCCTCTTCAGCTCCAACTGGTAGAAATGGAAGTTTGCCAAGACATGCATTCGCAGATCCTTGAACCTTGGTTCTGTGGAGTTCCTATTTGTAACACATTTCATCCCCACTTTGCTGGTGGGGACTCAGAAGACTCAATCTGCCCTGAATGACAGAGTGAGTCAATGCCAGTGCTGGGATGAGAACTTGAGTGTCTCTGCCAGCCAGCGTTTTCCCCAGCTACAGAAGGCATTGCCCAGTCTAGCCTGATACACCAGCCATCTCCCCCCCAGATTGGCCTGATGGATCTGCACATTTACCACGCAGAATTTATTCAGTAGGGCAAGATATTGGGGCACCTGTGTGGCTCAGTCTATTAGACAGCTGCCTTGAGCTCAGGTCATAATCTCAGGGTCCTGGGATAAAGCCCCACATTGGGCTTCCTGCTCAATGGGGTGTCTGCTTCTCCTTCTTCCTCTGCCACTCCATTCAGAGGGGCTTGTGCACCATGCTTTCTCTCTCTCTCAAATAAGTAAGTAAAATCTTTTTTAAAATAGGGCAAGATATCTACTTTCCTTAGTGAAAAGGCTGTCTGTACCTAGAGGGATCAAATACCTTCCAGGTAAGGTTAAATGCCATCCAAGGGAGTATAGACCTTAGGCGGACATTCAGGAAAAAGAGGCTTATCCATATAAATGGATGATCCCAAGCTCCTTGAATTGAAATGGGGATAGTGGTGGACAGAAGTACATTCTGATTTCAGGGAAATTGTCTCCTTAGAATGTGGGTTATAGAAGGGACTTCTATGTCTTATGTGATAGTTCCTTCTCCTTCTACAGTGCACAGCATTTCACTCTACCTAGTTCATTCTTCTCCAAAGTTGCTTCTTGGGTTTCATATTCAGGCACTCATCACCTCTTGTCTCGATCATGGCAGTAGCCTCTCCCTTGTCCATACTTCTCCAGGCTTTTCAGAAGCCAGTAAGTTACATTTACTGACTCACTTCTGAGCCTCCAAACATGGCATGTCCTTCCACATTGGTGCAGACATTCTCAACATCTCCTTTTAACCTATGAGGTTGAGTACTGACTTACCACACTGACATTCAGAACCTTTGACTCAACATTCTTTCCTAAACTTCCCCATCCCTTGACATAGATATGGACCCCTACTCCCATCTCATGGGTTTTCACCCTCTTTTATGTACATATCATCATCATTTCTAACTCTAGGTATTGGCTTCCACTCTTTTTTATCCTCTTCTAAGGTTTTATTTATTTATTTGGAAATGAGAGAGAGAGAGAGACAGACAGAGAGAGAGACAGAGAGCAAGCAAGTGTGAGGGTGGAGATGGGAGGGGAGCCGAGGGACAAAAGAGACTCCACGCTGAGCACAGAGCCAAGGCAGAGCTCAATCTCATAATTCCAAGATCATGATCAGAGCTAAAATCACCTGTTGGACAACGCTCAACCAACTGAGCCACCCAGACTTACCCCATTTTTAAGATTTTATTTATTTATTTGGGACGGAGAAAGTTCTTCTTCCTTTTCTAAATGATACTGTATTTTTTTTTCTAGAAAAATCTTGTGCATTCATCAAAGATAAGTTGAAGTCATATCTTCTTTATGAAATCTTAACATAACCATTTATCAATGGTCATTTAATCATTCCATGATTTCCCAAAGTTTGCAGTGTCTGTATTACTCTAAGTTGGAGATGACTTGGAGGAGGAGAGACTGGGGGCAAGTATCCCAGTTCAGGGGCAGTAGCATTAGGTTATGGGAAAGATTGAGGACAGGGGTCAAGGGCTGTGAGAAAGGAGATAGGGGTGTTGCTAAACAGGGTACAAGGATAACTAGGACCTGGGCAGTTGGTCTCGGGGACTGGGGTGGTGTGACTGGAATGCCTGACTGGGTCTGGCCTTAAAGATTCTTCTATAGTTACTCAGAGGAGCCTACCCAGTGGAAAAGACCAGGGCCAATCCACAGTGTCATTCCTCCCAACACAAACCCACCCTCTGTAACCATATTCCTTCTTCCTCACCAAGATTATGCTCAGCTTTTTAATTTCCTTCAAGAAAACACCAGAAGTCAGATTTTGTACAAAAATATATGTATATGTATATTGATCAATAGTTACAGAATATACATTTCCACAATACCATTGTAAGCAATCTTTGGAATTTAAAACGTAGTCTTGCCTTAATGATCCCTGCAAGGATCTTCACACCAGCCCAGGGGTTGGAACTGGGGCCCCCAGAGGAAAGTAGTTTGTTTCCAAGTCTCCATATTAAAAAAAAAAAAAACAAAAAACAAAACAACAACACACTAGTATTCATGGGAGATAAAATTAAAACATCAATAACTTAAATAAGATTAACATTACTTAAGGCATCGTGTGCATATCAATACAGTTCATACCCTTTGCAATTATAATAAAATATCACAGGGCATTTGGGTAAGTTAGAAGAAAATAAATTAGTTTCAGATTCTTCGGTTTTCAGAGTGAGTATTCATGGCTTTGCTGTTTGGGTCTGGGTTTTCTTGTCCAGGTGTGCCATGGAATCCCGGACCCACTTCTGACTGGGGTCAGCGCAGATCTCCTTGTTAAGGAATGTCTTGAGGCTGCAGAGGAGAGAGGATGGAGTTAGAGTCAAACTGAGATCTCTGCCTCGGACTCCAGCCCATTCTGCCCTGAGTTGCTGCCATGGGAATGAGAGGAGAAGGCAGGTGGAAAGAGGGCACCTAGGCAACTGTCCCAGTTTCAGCCATCCTGACTTTCTGCTAAGGAAATTGGGAGGATGTGTATAAGCTCCCAGATGGAGAGTGATGGTGGGGGTCTCTTTTGACCTTGTGGCCTCAATATTCCCATTGGGCACCGTTGGATATTAGATCAGATGACCCACATCTCTGACTCTAAGTTTGTAAGGCTTTCTTCTTGCTCCCAGAGGAAGAAATTGACCAGGGAGGGCTGAGGTGCTCAACTTACATCACAGCTTCTTTGGGACACTTGCTGCTGGTGACTCTCTTATAGCTCGCCAGCCTCTGCACTGAGATCTTCTTATTGGTGAATGTATAGCAGCAGGTGACTGGAGAATTAATTGCATCTGGAAATAAGACCACAAAGAAAAAGCATTTTAGGATGGACTAGATTCTTCTGATCTTAATCATAGCAGAAAGGAGCAGTAAGGGGAAGGCAAAGGGAAGTCAGGAGTGGAGGTAGGATCCATACATCCCAATATTTCTGCCTATGCTTCAGAGCTTGAATGTTATACGAACTCAGTTTCCTCTACTTTATAATGGGTGCATAGCATTGATAATGAACGGAGGGAAGCGGGAGTTGTTAAAACTGGATAATTCCTGGGAGTGTCCTTAATCATCAATCTTGGGAGGAACAGATAATCCAAATATCCAGGGTCAGGGAAGATCAGCTGAGGGTCCCCCTCCAGGCTCCAAGTTATGAGTTTCCCTGACCCCCGATGCCTCTGCGGAGCCCTGGCTCTGGATGCTGGACTGAACAAAGCACAGGCCAGATTCTGGGTCTCCTCCTTTCCCCTCTACCCTGAGCACCCTCCACCAGAGTCCCCTCTTTTTGATCACCCCAGTTCCCCCAAAACACAGCTACAAGGAGCAGGGGCACTGAGGGGATGATGGTAGAGCTGGAGACCTGGAAGGACAGGTTTTGGGGTCCATGGCTGGAATTTCCGGGAGCAACCGAGTGATCAGTTTCACTGATTACTCAGTCCTTCTCTGACTCTCCTGATGTCAGAAAGCAGTCATGGACGGGAGACTGTGGGTGGTCCTCCTGCTCTGGTGGCCCATGAGAACCCAGAGGTGTGGTGATGAGCTTTGGAGGGAAAGCGAGAGGGGCTTACCTGGCTGGGCGAGCACCTGGATGCTGAAGGCGGCAGCCGTGAGCAGCAGGCAGAGAAGTGTGGCGGAGACCTTCATGTTGGTGGGGAGCAGGGAGCTTGGGCGTGAGACCTGGAGGTTTCTGGGTTGATCTCAGCCTCTCTGCTCCTCTGGCTCCTGGGGCTGCTCTGCCCGCCTTTTATTGAGGGTAAAAGAGGGTGGGGCTAAGAAAGAAAGTCTGGCCCAAGGCAGCATCATTCTCAATGAATGACGAAGAGGAATCAAAAATGTGCTGAGCAAGTGTGGGGCCCTTGGGAGGTTTCCAGGAAGTAGGAGGAAGCAGTGAGTCCGGGCGGGACACTTTTTCCATCTGCTGCTAAGACCAGCAGAAGTGGAGGTGGGCGGTGAACAGTTATGCCCAGAGCGACCACAGATGTGAACAAAGCAGATTATTCCGAGGAATTCCACTTTCTCTGAAGTGAAAACTCTGCAGTAAAAGAGGAAACAAGGAAAGAGAGGTCACAGGAGAGGACAGCATCTCAGGCTCCCCCTCACTCGCCTGCCTTTAGGCAACAACCCATGAGGTTTCCAAGCCAGGAATGGGTCCTGATGCCTTCTTGCTGGGCTCCCCAGCAGCGTACTAAATCCATTTGCTTCTTAAAATTCAGCACAATCGGTTGGGAGAGGGGGGGTGGGGTTATGGATATTGGGGAGGTTATGTGCTATGGTGAGTGCTGTGAAGTGTGTAAACCTGGCGATTCGCAGACCTCTACCACTGGGGATAAAAATATATGTTTATAAAATAAAAAATAATAATAATAATAAAAAAAATTCAGCACAATCGAAGCTTAGCAGAACTATAGGATTTTGTAACTGTAGAACCGAGTTCTAAGGATCGCTGGGTTTAAGACTTGGAAGAAGCCATATAGATCATATAGGGCTACAAAGAAATTTCCATGTCATACTCAGACAGTGCTTACTCTGTGCTGGGAAGACCCTAAGCCCTTTACAAATGCCAGGTCTTTCAATTCTCCAATCCCACCCGGTAGGTATTGTTAATTCCCATTTTATGGATTAGACAACTGTGGCACAGAGGGGTTAAATAACCTGCCAGGGTTCCCAGGGCACAGTGTCTGTGACTCATCATCCAGCTGGCTGGCTGCTGATACACCTGGGCGTCCTCTGTCCTCCACATCTGCCCAATTAGCAGACATCGAAAGGCAAACCGAAGAACATTCCTTGTGGTTTAAGTCGCGGTGGGATTTGGAGTCTGTGGTTAACAGCACAGGCAGCAGCACCAAGGGCATCCCTGTTGTGGGGGGCTGGTATCCCAGGTCCTTTCTGTTTCCCAGGGAGCCTGAGAGTGAGCAGAGGAACAGTATTACAGGATTCAAATGCCTGCCTTAGCACTATCCCCAGAAACCCCCAAATCACCATCATAAAACCCTAAAGACCTTCATACTGATTTCAGCGAATTCCTTTCTTTTGCAAATACAATAGGATTCCACGAGGCCCCTTAGCGGCTGAGTCAAGCCTGAGACTAGAACTTGGGTCTCAACTCTCTCCTTCCAGGGCTTCGTGCTTCTGAGCTCACTTTTGCCCAGTCGGCCATGGAAGGATCTAGTGACTCTACTTTCTTAAAGGATTGTGGAGACGAACCCTCTGAAAAGCCACAGAGCTTCCCAGAAGAAATACTTGCCAGTCACTACCTGTGTGATAAGAAATGGGTCCTCCTGAGCACGTGACCGTGTCTGGTCCACAGTTGGTGGTCAGCAATGGCAAGGGAAAGGGAGAACCGCTGGTTTGGAGTGCCTCCCAGCAGCCAGGCCCTGTGCTGAGGGCCTTCCCAGCATTGCCTCAGTCCTCCAAACCCCCCATCTTCCTTGGGTGGAGAATCGAGGTAAATAATTTGTCCAGGATCTCACGGGTAAGAGCAGGTGGAGACGGGCTTCCCACCCAGGATGCTCTGACTCCAGAATCCTTATTCCCAGGTGCTAGGCTTGTCTCCCGATGGATGCTGGTTTCCTAGAGAATCTGAGAGCAGAGACTCTGCAGAGAGACCATTCTAGACTCTTGGGTATAATTGCAAAAACGCAGAATAAAGAGAACAAGTCAATACGTGTGCTGCTTGGCTTGTACCCCTCCCGGAGCCTTATTTTCATTCTGTCTTGCTAGTCCTCTAACCTCCTGCCCTCATCGAAAGCCCTCTGCGTTGGGCTCAGTGCTCTGCCAATCCATTCTTCTTGGATGAATAAAGCATGTTTTGGAATGTAGACTGTGCAGTTTCACCCATGTCTTCCCAGACCACCTCACCTTAACTTCCCAGGAGTTTTCCCTCATAGTAATGAAAACGCTTCCCTAATCACTCAGTTTCCCCTGCCATGGGCTGGGAGGGTTGGATCCCATTTCCCTGAGGAACCCACCCATTCTTTGGGTTCTGTCCAGGTGAACAGGTTTAAAGATGCTGAGATCCTGGGTCAGCCATGTCCCGGTCAAGCCTAGAACCCTGGAACCTGGAGCCAAAAACTCTGGAGAGATGGCGAGCTCCCACATCTTCCCTTCCATGTGAGGAAACCGTATTCCAGAGAGTGGGGGTGGGGGGAGGTGTGGGCAACTGACCAGGGTCCCACAGGAAATCTTCTTGGTTTTTCAGAGTATTTAGATGGACCTCTAATGCTTTGAAACTAAGTCTCTACTTCCAAGAAGGATCATCAGTTTTGGAAAGTGACTTGGTCTCTGCCGAGTGTGAGACAGTAAACAGATCCAAGATGGGAGGGTGGGAATAGAAGAGAAAGTTTGTTGATAGCTATCCTCCTCCCACCTTCTCTGTCAAGCAGAGATGCTCGCCTCAGCTGGAAGGTCAGTCACAGAGGAGAAACAAGTGGAAATTCCCACTCTGAGGCAGCTCTGGAAGTTCCCAGATCCCATGGAACACAATGCGTTTGGCTGGAGCCTGCATTCCAGTTGCTGGGCCTGGAGCCAAGGCCATCTCACGTGGAGCCGTGCTGGGAATGTCCCAGCACAAGATCTGGGTTGGGTCCCTGCTCAGGAGCATACAAGGGAAAGGCCCAAAGAAGGGTACTGAGGGAGGCAGGGTCAAGGTTTGGCAACTCCCTGAAATATGCAGTCTCCCCCGGGCCCCTGCCCATCCCCTCAGAGATGAGGAATGGAAAAGTTCTTGGTGAATAATCTCTTTTCCTTCCTTCCAGTGGGCTGGCTCCCCACAGGCATCCTCTGCATGGACTTTTGTCATCATCCCAGACTCCCACTCACTGTCAGGGGTGACGGAAAGAGGAAATAAGACTGAGCTTTCTAGAAATGTCAGAAACCAGCACCTGGCCCTCTGCCTCGGCTCTCTTCTACAGGTCCCTTGCTTCCCCCTCTCCATCTAGCACAGTGCCCCCTTGCCTGTGCTTTCTGTGTCCCTTCCCCTCCCACGCCCTGCCACTTAGGCCTTTGAGTGAGACCCACAGTGGGCTCTGCACTGGTTAGTTCCTTCCTAGACACCTCCTCCAGGTCTCCTTCCAGGTTTGCTTTTAGCTCCAGGGATACCAGAGCCAATTTTCCTGGGCCCCCAACTCTGTGACTCCTGTCCTTTCAAGGACTAGAAACCTTTATTCTTGTGCAGAATGCCAGATGAGCACAGGACCTTAGAGATCATCTCCCTGTTTTCTTGATGAGGAAAGCGAGGCCGAGAAAGAGGCAGTGGGAGGCCTGGTTGGCGTGGAAGGTGGATGGCAGAGCGTGTGTTCATTTCCAGGCTTCCAGTGCCACACCCCTGTTCATAGACCACGCTGTCTCCCTAGCAGAGCATTCATGCAGGTAGCAGCAGGAGGGGGACTGAGGTAAGCCAACCAAACATGAAGCTTGTTTTCCGGAAAGAATGGTTAAGTATCCATGGGCAGTGGGGCTGAGTGAAGTTCACCCCAAGCTTCCAGCGTGTAGGCATTTCCGCTGGATCCGCTCTCCTGGGCTGGATCTGCCCCAGGTTTATTTGCATGCAGGACTCATGGCACTACCTGAGGGGGTAGAAAGGGGTTGAAGGATGGTGGAGGGGGGCAGTCGGGGAGGTGGAGATAGCCTTGGGAAGAGAAAGGGAAGATTCACCTGCAGTGGCCTGGGTTGGTTGTGGGGAGGGAGTGGTGTCCCAGCCGAGCCAGGGGCTGGTCCCTTAGACTCCCCTCTGGGCCAGCCCCCATGGAGCAGCACCTGGGCCCTGCAGTGAAGGGCTGCCCTGGGCCAGGGGGCGAGTGGAAAGACACTGGTGGGATAGTCACAGCGTGAGTCACTGCAGCCCCTCTGAGAGACTGTAGCCAAGGGGAGCAGAGTAGGGAAGAAGTCACTTTCCTCAGTTGGAGATCTCATTGCCCGAGGTGGCCTGAGCAGTGTGGGGGTGTGGGGGTGGGAGTGGGGAGGGTGGCTGGTGAGCACAGTTGAGATGCCCGTGTGAAGGTGCTGACCTGGGGGGTGGACCTTAGGGACATGGAGGTCATGAAAAGCAGGCAGATAGAAACAAAGAAACATTTAACAACCTTACTGAATTTTTGCTTTCAGGGAGAGTCTGGAGACAAACGGCAATTACAGACTGGATAGACAGGGGGCTGTGAGTCCCCGCTAAGGGCTCTGGAAGGTTATGTGGTGGCTTCCTTAAGATGGGCACCCGGGTTGGGTTGGCAGGTTCTGAGGTTTGGGGGATTTTTCGATGGGGGAGGGGCACATTTTGGAGGTGACTTACAGCCACTGCAAATTTAAAACCCTGGCACTTTCCCCTTAGGATTTTGTTAAAGTGCCAGTTCTGATCTCTGGGTCTTGGGTGGGCCTGAGATCTGGCATTTCCAACCAGCTGCCAGGAGATACTGATGATACTGGGCCAGGGTCCTACTAGAACAACCTTAAAAGGATCGAGTGTGGGAAATGCTGGTCAGGTATGGGGAATAGCGAGCAGTTCATGCTGTCCAGTTCATGTTCTTATCTGGGGCTCTTGGCTCTTGGCTAGGCTTTGAGAACCATCTGGAATTGTCTTCCACACTTATGTGTTGTGTATTTCTCTGGAGAGAGCGACCATAGCTTCCATCAGATTAGCAAAGGCATCTGTGACCAAATAAAATTAAGTACCACGGAACCTATCAAAAATACAGAGTTCTGGTCTTCACCCCAGACCCGCTGAATCACAATCTGTAATTTTATGATGTAAACCTATATATTTTTTCCTAAGCTGTCCCTCCTACCCCTCCCAGCCATGTTTGGACAACCCTGGCCTAAAGCATGAGGTACACAAAACAGAGGCGGTGCTGGCCAGGCTGGGTGGCCCCAGCAGAATGAGGCACAGGTAGAAAAGGGTAAAGAAACAAGAGAAAAAAGAGTGAGTGAAGGGCAAGGAAGAAGAGGCCCCCTGGACTCATGGAGAGAACCCTGGGCAGTGTCAAAACCCCAGGGCCAGAGGCCTGAGTCTGCCTCTGTCTGGCTGTGTGGCCTTGCATAAGTCACTTGACCCCTCTGGGCCTCTTCTGTAAATTGTGATTAGTAAGACAGCTGTTTCCAACGTTGTCATGAGACTTGCATGAAATAATAAGCCAAGAGTGCTTTGTAAGCACCGTGTAAAGAGCTGTGTCACTCTGAGGACCTGAGCAAACTACAGTGGGTGGGCAGCCTTGGGCGCCCATGCCGGCCCGGGCAGCAGGTGTGCATCCCTCCGCCTTCAGGTCGGGCTGTGGAAGTCCATTGGGCATGTGAGTTACAATGCGGTGAGGTTTCGATTTCCTAAGTTTTCTCTCATCCCTGTTCTCTTGTCTTCTTGGACAGAGGGAGACCCTTGGGCGACCGAAAAAAAACTGTTAGGATGGAACAGCCCCAGAATCAAGTTCGGGCCCTGGCTTGTCACACAGCCAGCTCTCCCTGGAGAGCTCACATCCCGACAGGCCCCTGTCTGCCATCAAAGCTCGTGTGGCCTCCGCTCTGCTTCCAGAGCCCTCTGTGCCCCAGCCTGCCTCGAGGCTCTCGCCTGGGCTGGATCCCAGCCCCTGATGCAATGTCATCCATGCAGTAAGTTCTCCTGAAATACTGTTTGAACCTACAGCCCGTCCAGGAATCTCGAATGGTTTCCCCAGGTACCTGAATTGGAGGATGGTCTAGTGTCAGACAGGGAAACGAGTAGAGAAACAAGACTGCTGGTTTCCCGAGTTACCCACGGCTTCTATTTGGGGAAGAGGTAGTGGTAAGGGTTGGGGGGCCAACAAAGAGGCACTAGGCAAGAGTGATTTTTAGGGGCCACATGGATCCTTCTTTGGGGACGAACAGCTTCTCTCTTTTGGTTGCAAAATGCCGCCTCCGGAAAAGCGAAACTTCCCCGGCCACAAAAAACTCCTTCTTTGTTAATGGTTTCAGCTGGAGCGCTGGTGCACTGGTGCGGCCCCGGCCAGCAAAGCTTTGGCTCTATTCATGAGCTTCTTCTGCATTTACTGTAAGGCAGAGCCCGAGAAGAGTCTGCATGAGCACGCAGATGGTATCTGCCTACAGGAGGGAAGAAGTTGAGGGGGACGGTTGCGCAAAGCACACCCATTTTTTTTTTTTTCTGACTTAAATGCACGGATTTAAAACAAAGCGTTACCAAATCATTCAACTTTGCAACGTCCATGTTGCTCAAAAATATAGCCAAGGGAACGAGAGAAACGTCACAAGCACGCTGCTCTCAGAGCTGTTGGTAACGGGGTGGGGATGGCAGGCAAGTAGGGGTCAGACACACTGGCGGACGGGGACTCGGGTGTGTGTTCACTCTTACGTTCACTCTTGCATTAAAGCCTAGCCTTGGCCACACCACCACCGGTGGGATGAATGAATGAATGAATTCGGGGGAAATCAGGGCTGGTGCAGTGGGTCGAGATTCCTCCCTGAGAATCCCTGCTGGGGTTCATTTAAATTGGGGAAAAGAAAGTTGCCTAGGATTTCAGTGCCCTCCCAGATCAGTGCAGAAGAGCCGTGCAGATGCCCGTGTGTGCTGTGGGAAGTGCCTGGTGACACAGATCTTAACTTTTCCAGCGAGACTGCCAGCTACATTTTTCGCTTCTTTGGAGAAATCTTCCTGAGGCTAGAGAAGTAGGCATTCGTTGCATTATGGAGAGTCACTCAAGGTCCTGGTGGGAGGGGGGGAAATGTTTGGTGGTCAAAGGGAGAGACTGCCCCTCCCAACCCCCTTGCTCTGCAGAGCTGGGCATGGGGGAGAAAATGGATACATCTTAAGGACAAAGAACATCCTAAGGGGAGAGGAACCGAGGCCCTCTCTTTTGAGTCCAAAGTGATCAGACACTCTCTCTGTTGAGGCGGTCATCATGCTTTAAGGGTGTGTCCAAACCTGCCAGGGTAAATGGATGTGCTGCTGAATTGGGAGCCCCAGGGCAGCCCCACGGCCAAGACTGGAGGAGGCACAGTGAGAGTGAGGAAGAGGGACAGACTTTGGGTGGTGCGGGGACAGTAATCCACAGTTTTCACTGGCAGTGCTGGAAGTGATGGCAGCCAAGAGCCCTGGCCACTGTGGTTGAAATACCACAGCAGGATTTGGCAGCTGGAGCGAACGGGTCCCCGCGTTTCTTGGGAACTATGACAAAGTTGGGAGGGGACGCTTGAGCCCAGACTGTGAGATTTCCTCCTAATCAGGACGACTTGGGGTTCTGGTGATTAACTGAACATCATAAAGGAACTGAGAACCATTTACACCTCAAGATGACAAAAAGGACCATGTCAGCTACACACACATTTCTTTGCTGTGGAAAGTTCACTGTTTCAGCATCTCACAAGCTCCCACTATAGAATGTACTTCTATCCCCAAACTATGACACGCTGGGCCGTGACACGATTCTGATTTCGTGACAATGATTACCATTGGTTTTAAGTGTTTACCGAATGCCTTCTAGAACTCCTGTGTGGTTAACAAGGAATGATTTCAAAACTGTTGGCCACAAGGCACCCGTGACTCTAATTTCTTGCATGTGTTTTATGATTCATAGGATGCTGTGACTCTAACAAGAGCACTGCAATGTACATGAGGCTGGGATCATCATCCCCATTTTACAGATGTGGACACTGAGGCTCAGAGGTTGGCTTGCTCAGGGATGAGGGAGATGAGAATCAGCAGGGCTAGGACTGAAACCCAGGTGTTCCCACCCCAAGGCCAGTCTTCCCCATGCCCTTCCAGTCCTTCCCTTCTGCTTATCGTCTTCTCCCTTCCCCCTAAAACTCACCTCTGTCCACCATGTCCACGGAAACCTTGGAAAGGAGGTGGTGGGTGAGTCAGGGGAAGGTGAAGAGCAGGGGTGTAGAGGCACAGAGAGGGAAGTCCTCCAACAGGTGCTGGGTCCCTGTTCAAGTGAATTAATCACATCATTTCAGCCTCTAACCCGTGGCCACTCTCTGGACTTTGTCATCTCCCTGAACTTCTGCATTTCATGAAGTTCATCTTAGTAATCCATTTCTTTGACCGCAGCCTTCTGCTTCCTTCCCCTTCAGCAATTCCACGGGCCCTGTGTCAGCAGGTCCAGGGCCCTCCGCCCCTACCTGGCTTCCTTTTCTTCCCGGCTTGCTCATCTCTCATTTCCGCAGGGGTCCTGTCTCCCCATGGGCCAGCGCCCCATTGCAGGCCATACAAAGGCCCCCTAATTCCTGACCCTTAGGCCATCAGGCTGGCTGGAGTCTCGCCATCCTGATGAGCACACCAGCCACGCTGTCCCACGTGTCTCGTTCCCTCCATCCTCTGAACCCCACACAGGCACAGAACCCCTCACCGGGCCCTCGAATCTCAGGATCCAGGCTCAGGACACAAAATACCTCTTGGGGAAGCAGAGGCTGTGCAGTGGTTAGAATTCCCTCCGTGCACACCCCCGTGCCCACACCCCCATTCTCATGTTATTGCCTCTCTTCTCTCCTGCTGTAGAAGAGCTTGTCCCTCGTGTCAAGGGGCACTGATTCATCTATATCCATGAGCTGTTGCAGACTTTTCCAGAACCTGGCATTCTCCTTTCCTCCATGCGATTCCTGGCTCTCTCTTTCTACTCTTCCCTTCCCTTTCCCCAGCCAGCAATGCTCAGGTCTTCATTGTTCAAAAAAATGTATTTCCTTTATTCCTGCCTTCCCTTAAGCAATGCCGTGCTCTCTTTCTTTCCTCCATTTCCTGGGAAAAATTCTTTCTTTTTTTTTTTTTTTAAGATTTTATTTATTTACTTGAGAGAGAGAGAGTGCAAGCATGAGCAAGGGGAGAGGCAGAGGGAGAGGGAGAAGCAGGCTCCCCACTGAGTCAGGGAGCCCGATGCGGGGCTCGATCCCAGGACCCTGGGATCATGACTTGAGATGAAGGCAGACACTTAACGACTAAGCTCCCCAGGTGCCCCAACCTGGGAAAAAGTCCTTGAATAACTGATCTCTATGTGTGGTCTCTGTATTCTCACCTACAATTAAGTCCTCAGGCAGTTGTCATGTACTTTCTACATCCATCGCTTGAGCTGAAATCCTTAGGGTCTCATCAGGGACCTTCTTAACTCTTCCTGCAGCGGAGTCTTGACAACTCTGATCCCAGGGGATCACTGCCCCGTTAACACCGTCTGCAGCCTGCTCTTCTGGGAAATGCTGCCCACTGTTGTGTCCAAGGCTCGGTTCTCTTTTCACGTTCCTCCCCGTTGCTCCCTCGGACACTGCGCTCCCTGGCTTCTCTGCTCCATGCCTCCCTGGATATCGCTGTTTGCAAGGTGCTCATGCTTCAACTCTCACTGGTATGAGCAAACTGGTGGCCCATGGCTTGGTTCTGTTTGCACTGTGAATAAAAAGAAGACAGTTGGGGTGCCTGGGTGGCTCAGTGGGTTAAAGCCTCTGCCTTTGGCTCAGGTCATGATCTCAGGGTTCTGGGATCGAGCCCCACATCGGGCTCTCTGCTCAGCGGGGAGCCTGCTCTTCCCACCACCTGCCTCTGCTCTGCCTACTTGTGATCTCTCCCTCTCTGTCAAATAAATACATAAAATCTTAAAAAGAAAAGAAGACAATTAATTGCTAACATGTAAAATCAGGTGGTTTCTCACTTAAAATTGGGGGCATCTGGTTTGTCTTGGTAGAATCGGATCTGGCAGCACCCAGCCCGCAATCCCATGTGGCAGCAACCCATGGCAACGGAGTGGCAGCTGTCCCTTTGGATGGAGCACCGGCTCTTGGCTTCCCTGGAGATGGCCCTCCCACACCCACGGC
This sequence comes from Lutra lutra, assembly GCF_902655055.1. Lineage (NCBI taxonomy): Eukaryota > Metazoa > Chordata > Mammalia > Carnivora > Mustelidae > Lutra > Lutra lutra. The sequence goes on from NC_062293.1 coordinate 38,841,928, forward strand.
TGCTCTGTTGCTTGCTGCTGGCCTCCTTCCACTCATGTGTCTTCTCTACCTGGCCCCCATGGTAGCTAAATGTGTTACCCTGGGTCTAGACTCTCTTTCCTCTGGACTCCCATATTCAAACTCTCATTATCCAGCAGAATCTGCAGGCAAGCTCTAGACTTATACTTCTCTCCACCTACTGGGACTGTACACCTGGGTGTCACCCACTTCCAGTGGGACATCCTTTCTTCTTGGTATCTCCCCTTTCCCTCCCTCTCTTCCATCCTTTCCTTCTTTCAACACAGAAGCATTAAACCCCTGTGACAGATGAGACCTCTCTACCCAAGAGGACTTCAGGGAATCAGTTTGGTTGGGAGATAAGGTAGAGGACTGTGTTGGGGTTGGGCTTGCCTAAGAGAAAATCTTTTTCCTTAGTTTATTCCTTTGGGGTGGCTTTGGGCAGAAAGTCTATGGAGAATTTTTAAAAAGTTTTTATTTAAATCCTAGTTAGTTACCATACAGTGTGATGTTAATTTCAGGCATACAATACATTGATTCAACAATACCATACATCACCCTGTACTCATCACAACAGGTGCACTCCTTAATCCCCATCACCTGTTTAACCCATCCCCACCACCCACCTCCCTTCTGGTAACCATAGGTTTTGTTCTCTATAGTGAAGAGTCTGTTTCTTGGTTTGCATCTCTCTCTCTTTCTCTCTCTCGTCTATGGAGAATTTTTGAGGAGGGGTTTTAAAGTTCCCCAAACCATGCCTTGATGCTGTCTCCATTTGCCTCTGCTTCCAGGTACAGTGCTGAGTGTGAGGAAGACAGGGACATCCTGACCCCCAGCCCCGGGTCTCGTGCCACTCCCAGACCAGCCTCGCCCACTAAGAATTCACCCATCTGCTCCCAGAGATGGCCAAGCTTGAAAGCAGGGCTTAGATTTCCACGATCACCTCCTGCCACATCCATCTGGCCTCCAAGCCCTGTCCGTTGCACTACTGAGGCATCTTTAGCAAGCATTTCCTCTTCCTTGTCTCAAAGGACCCGCCTTCGTTTAAATCCTATTAAAACAATTGAATATGATTTCCTGACAAACAGAAGCTCCACCATCTGGTCCATGCTTTGTACTGATAGCAAATCGATCTACCCCAAGCCATCAATCTGGTCTACCAAGAGAGTTTCAGCAGCTCTCTGTTTTGACTTGACAGAGTTCAACTCCTTCCTAGAGCCATTCCTGGAGCTAACTCCTTCCATCTAGCCATCAGGCCGAGTGCCTGGCCACGGCTTACCTTCCAGACCACATCTCATGAGTTATTTCTTTCAGTTACTCTAGGCTCTAGTAACACCTAATGGCTCATTCTCGAAGAATCCAGCCTAGGCTCTCATTATTTCCTCTGCCTGGAATGGTTGCTGGGCCTTCTCCAAGAAGTCTTTCCAGACTCCTTTTGACATGCGTGCCTTTGTGATCCCTTATGTTACACTTTTCTTTCTATGATGTTGGGAGCACCTTGTATTTTAAAGGTTCTTTATCTGTTTATCTACTGCAAGATGCTGTAAGCAAGGATAGGCAGGATCTATCTGTTCTCTGACTTTATCCCAGCATATAGGAGAGGGCCTGACATTCATTCATTCATTCATTCACCATTCATTTATTCATTTACTTAACAAGTGATAATTAAATGCCTTGTCCATGCTAGATGGGAGCTCTCTGTACGAGGCCCAGGTTCGCTAAACGCATGAATGGAGAGCTTGGATGTGACCTCAGCTATTAAGGGAGTTAAAATCTGAAAGAAATCTGACTCTGATGTTTTGACTGTATTTTGACTGGGTCTGAGCTGCCCTGGGCATTGGCCCAATGGACACCTCCCACTGACTCAGTGTGATACCTTGGCTAAGGGGTTAGTTATGTGGGTCCTCAGCCGTAGAAGGGAAATGGTAAAATTCTGACCCTCTGTGTAATGCCGAGGTTCCTTTGCTCCATCACTTCTCTTCAAGGGCAGCTGCAGAGGAAGGAAGTCTCTCAGTTCTGGAAATTCCCCATCGGATGGGCCGTTTGGCTTCGTGCCCGCAGGTCAGAATTAGCATCATTGCACCTCCTACCCATAGCAACCCTGCGGGATGGGCAGGTCTGGGGACAATCATGCCATCTCAGGGAGAGGTCAAATGACCTGCCCAAGGTCAAATGTGAGAAGGTACCACAGCAAGGTTGGGAAGAAGCAGGTCTCCTGCCTCTGTGTTCCGAGCTGGCTTGGACTGCCCCCCCCCCACTGTTTTGGCGGGCATCCTGGCGAGAAAGTGGGTCTGGACACCCAGATTAGAAACCCAGTGTGGCCTAGGCTAGGCTCTGCTCTCCCATCTTGGCCCACACTGCATCCTCCCCATTCCTGTCTCTCGGATGTGTTTTGCAATGCCATCCTTCTTCTCTTCCTTGCTCCGGGCCAAACATCAAGATCCTGCTTCCCTTTCTAGACATCCGTGTCTGCTGCTCAGTTTTCCTTCCAGTGGTTTTTGCTAGTTCTCCATTTCTCTTTCTCTCTCATTTCATTTTTGTCTCCTTGGCACTCATCATCCTAATGAGACATCCCGTTTTGAAGGATGACGTAAGTTTTTCCGGGAGTGCTTGAGTCTGTAAGCCTTCTAAGAAAAAGAAAGTCATAAAACCCCCTCTCTCTTCCGTTATTTGTATCTGGCAAAACAAAGGAACCGCACCTGCCCAAGCCCTGCTGCCTTCTCAGCCAGGCCCACAGGGAAGCCAAGAGGCAGCTCTGACTCTAGAGCTTTCTGGCAAGCCAACCAGAGCTCAGAGCAGCTAATTCCCTGGGAATGTAAGAGACCACCTTGCCTCCCATGGGTGCAGCCCCAGGTGAGGGGGCCGTTCGATGGGGGCACTGTAGCTCTGGGTTGAAAACAGAAAGGCGCCAAGGGGGACGTTCAGCACCCACTCCCCATCTTGGAGACTGAGGCTCCTACAGCCGGAGGAAGCAGCGACTTACTCAAAGTCACACAGCAAATCAGTGACCGCTAATTGGGGCTGCCACCTCAGTCTCTGATTCCTCTCCTGGGAAGGGGTCTTTCCTCTCCCACAGGGTTCTTGGAGCATCAGGGGGCTCTGGTAAGTGAGCTGCAGAACGGATTCTGGATCAATCCCTCACGGTCACTTACTTCATGCCTTTGAGCTTGATGACACTGCCTGGAGGGGGTCATATCGTTGGGTCACATGCTGGCCACAGAGTCTTTACTTGTGTGATTTCAGCCCTCTGAGGTGCTGGTGAGGGAAACCGAGGCAAGGACCTCTTAACTGTTGGTTATCCACATGTCTGTCCCCAAAACGCACAGTCACCTGCTTGTGTCACAGAGTGGGAGATGCTCTGAGGCCAGCAAGGGATCCATCCCCAAGGAAGAGCCGTCCTCAGGGTTGCCACTCCCATTACTATGGTGGAGGGACACCGCACCTCACAGCTGGTCAAGACTGGTCGAGGCTATTTGCCTATCATCTCTCATTTCCCAGCTCCACAGCAACCCCGGGGGATAGACACTCCGTGTTCCCCTTTGCCAAGTGAGAACTCAAGGTTCAGAGGAGTTAGGCACCTCAGACAGGGCCCTGTAGCTAGAACCCGCCAGAACCAAAGCTCTGAATCTGGGGCTTTTGGGCTGTCCTGCTCTCCCACACAAATTCATAGTCCTAAAGCTCATCCGTCCTGAGCATCTCCCACAGCCAGGCTTCCTCAGGCCCTCACAGCAAGCTGGTGAAATCCCCCTCCCCGAGGGTCAGTGGTGAAGTAGCTAAAGTGGGCTGCACATTCGGGGCACATTCCGTGGCCCGGCCTTGCCCAAGCCCACAGCCCCGAGGAGAAATCGGGAGCCCTCCAGGCTGACGGGCCAGGCTGGGACTTCCTGCCCAGAGGTCTCTTTTTCTCTGCTGAGTCCTGCTGGGCCTCTGAGAGAGAGGGAGAGGCCTTCTGTCGGAGCAGCCTGGGGTTTTCTGTCCCCCTCACCTCTTCAGGACTTCAGGACCTCCACTCTCCGGAGAGAGAAGCTAAGCCAGGAGTGGATAGCCAGTGAGGATTGGACAGCAGGGCTCTTAAAGGAAGACTGCATTCATTCATTCGCTCACACACTCACTCATTCATTCATCCCCGCATCCTTTAACAAAGCTCTATAGTGATCTATTCTGCGAAAGGCACTGCTCGCTGTTTGGGCGTCTGGGGTTGGTAGAGATGGCACAGGACTTGAAGGAGTTAAGTGTTGGTTCAGCAGGTTGAATAGAAAACTGTCAGTTGTCCTGAGCTCTTCTAGCTATAAAATCATCCCTGTCCAGCCCCTTCTTTGCCATCCTCTTCTTTGGGTTCTTAAAACGTTTTTCCTGGGTACGGCAAGGCTCCTGGCTGGGCTTTCACCCATCCTCCACCCCAGTGCCGAAGGACTGAGATGCCAATCCATTGGGTCTCTTCCGTGCTGAGAATCTCTCAATGGTCCCTCTGAGTCCTCAGGGTAAAGTCCAAGCCCGTCAGCATGCCTATCCAGAACTTGGTCGTGGCTCAGTCCCTTCCTCTCTCTCTAGCTTCAACTCTCCCTTCAAACTTCAGGCACTCGGGCTCCAGAAAAGCCAAAGTGGTTTTGAGGGACTCCCCCCAACCCCTCCTCTACCAAGATCACACTTCTGGGTCTTTGCACATAAGACATTTCCTCTTTCTGGAGACTCTTACCCTTCTTCACCAGCCAACTTCTACTCATTCTGCAAAACCCAGTTCAGAGGCCCTTTCCTCCTGGAAGCCAAGGCTGGAAAAGATGCCGGTATTCTACATTTCTATAGCATTTAGAAATATATTTCATATTTTATCTATTCTCTTGGTCTTGCTAGTCTCCCCCTCCCTATTTATCTGGGAGATCCTGGTTCCCCAAGACATAGATAATGCCTGGACCAAGACAGTGCTTAATAATGTTTCACTGAACAAACACAAGGGAAATTCCAAAGACAGAAACTTATTTGTCCTCCCTGCTCTAAAACCACTTGCAAAATGCAGCCAACTTGGTCCACCCTCCAGGGTGTCTGGAGCTCAGAAGGAAGGAATGTGTCTGTGATTTTCTGGAGAACAAAAGGGTTACTTTCAAGCCCACAGATGTGGCAAAAAGAAGGAGCAGCTGTTAATCATTGTAACTGGGAAAGTCCGCACACTTTCCTGTGGTTTTTCGCTACAAACATAGGTCCTTGGACAGATTTCAAGAGGAAAATAACAAGCTATTTGACCTTTTCCTCTTGCTAGCCAGCATTTTTCACTCTCTGCTCCACGGCCACGGTTTCAATCTAGGATGATTCCGTTCTTCCCACTCCAGGGCTGGAGCTTGCAGAACTAGCCCTGTGCACAGGTGTCTTGCTGGCCCCAGGAACTGGGATCCGTGGACTTGCCACCTGTTACGTGTCTTGGAATCTAGAGAGAGCCATTGAGTTCCTCAACTTCCTTCTTGCTGCCCTGCCATGGATTCATCCTCATTGCAGAAAAGTGCCATAGAGAGAATGACAGTTATCAGCAGGCCTACCACTTCCGAGGAAGTTAGAAGAGGTGGGATATTTCCGCTGGATGCTTTACATCTTAATTCATGAAAATAATCATAATGTCCCACCAGAATAGATACTGGGTCTATATGGACCCATTAAACAGGGGTACTTCCTGCCTCAGTGAAGTTCACCTCTGTTAGTTCTCTCTGCAGATGAAAAAACTGGGCTGGCGAGGTAAAGCGACTTGGTCAAGGTCACACAATTTCAGCTGAAATCAGAACTGAAATTAGAATCTAGGGCTTCTCACTCTTGTGTGGTCTGCCTTGGGCACCATCTTGATAAGTGACAGCCTGTGCTCTCACTATCTAGCTGTCTGACACTGTGCAGACCTGTCTGGGCACATCACCCTGACTCAGAAACGTGTCTCATGTGTGCCAGAAGCAACTTTGCTACCGGAACCCAGGGGTCCCGTGTGCACCTTGGCCCACCTCCAGCTGTGAACCCAGACCCCAGCCAACCTGTAACTCTGGGGATTTGGCCTGCCCACCCCATCTTCCTCCCCCCAGCTTCACCTCCCAGAGTCCACACCTGATGCTGGATGAGACCCCGTGTTCAGAAAAATTTCATCTTAGTCTTTGGGTTTTGGATTTTTTTTTTTTTTAACATCCTTACATGAATAGACAGAAGGAAAAAGAGGGCATTCATCCTAAGGGTACAATCTATCCTTGCCACTGACGTTTGTGTGCACATGACCAAACGCTGGATCCAAGCTCCTCACCCACCAGTGGGTCCCAAGGGCCCGGAATTCTCCTTGTTAGGGTGTGTTGTTCAGCTAAAACTCATCCTGAGTTTTGACATTCTACCTTTGTGATGTTTTCACATGTCTTTGTAAAACTGTTCTCTGACATACCTAGTGGTTTTCTTTAAAATGACTCACATTTTTTTTTTTTTACTTAAATACATGTGTTTTGAAAGGAAACATTTTATAACTGCTATAAATGTGAAACCAATATTGTTTGCTTTTCTTGCCATCAAAATAAACATTGTTTTTTGATTGGAGCTGGATGCACTTGCCTGCCTGATGTCGGAGCTCTAAGTTTACTCTCTTGTTGAAGAGGGGGAGAGGGAGACAGAGAGAAGGGAGAGGAGGTTGGTAAGTGCTGAGGCTTTCTCCTTGACTGGATCAAAAACATTAAAAGACAGCAGAAAAGGAAATGTCTTTCCCTACTAGAGCCTTGCTGCTCTTGAAAGCTCTGGTCTAAGAAAACAGTGGGTCGGGAGTCCTGCCTGACCCGGGGCTCGCCTGGGCTAGTTAGCAGAGTGACTCTCACTCATGGACACAGCATGGGGCTCACGGAGCTGATATCCTGACAGTGGGGTCTACTGGGGACCCACACATCTTCCTGAGGGCACGTGGGGTAGAGCCAGCTGACCTGGGTCTCACCAGGACGAATGGCCAGGTGGGGTATGGGGACAAGTGGGCTGAGGCCAGGGTGTCCTTGGAGAGATGAGGTGGTGCTAATGGGTAATGGGGAAGCCCCAAGGGAGACTTGGCTCAATCTGATCTACTCAGCTGTGGCTCCAGGGGGACTCTGGGAGATCAGAGTGGGGGGAGCTGGCTGCTGTCCCCTAGAAGGGGACTTGGAGAAAGCAAAGTCTGACCAAAGGCCCTCTGGGTGGCTGCACAGAGCTCCTCACGTGAACCTTGGGGAAAGGCCCAGGGGCTGAAGGACTTCCTCTTCTAATGGACAGAACAGCCCCTAGTTGCTATGCATTTCACAAAAGAGAAGGGAAACTTCCCAGAAAAACCACAGGAGATGTGCTGACAGTGGGGCAGGGGAGGTGAAGGAGGGCCATCAAGCACGGTGGGTAGAAGGGGTGTCCGCGTGCAGCATGGGGAGGGGAGACGCCAGCACACGCCATTGGAACCCCACTGGCCAGGCAAGGAGGCAAGGGTAGGACAAGCGTTGTCTCCTGTTAACCTCACCGTTTCATCATCTCTAGTGAACCCAGGAAGAAATGGAGGCCCAGAGAGTCAGCACTGCCAAAGATCACATAGCTGGGGAGAGGTCGAGCCGGGAGATGGACCAGACCTTGAGCCTCCAGGTTGGGAGCGTAGACCTGGCCTGGTGTGCACGTGGCCTGGCCTCCCTCTGAAGAACAGCCGGACTGTGGACAAGGTGAGGCTGTGCCTCTAACAAGCATAAGATCACGTCAACCCCCACCCCCTCAGACCTGCACTGCCCACGCCCTGATGCATCTTACCTTCATTCTGTGAAGCTACTCTTCTCCCCCTTTCTGGGGCAAGGCGACAGAGACTGCGAAGTTGTGTTCATGCACGGAGGTCCCTCTGGCCCCTATCACCAGAGTGCCTGCAGTGGCTTCATCCGCTGCTCTGCGTGGGGAGCAGCCCTAAGGGACAGGGGGCCTGGATGGCAGCTGGGAGGAGGGACAGGGTAGCTGGGTGGCCTCACCTTGGGCCACTGGGCAGCTCCACCAATGGGGCTGGAAAAAGTCCAAGGTCGTGATATGCCTTCAGGCTCAAAGAACAGACTTATTCATGGGAATGATTCTCCCTTTTAGGGATGATAAACATAGATGGGAGTTTCCCAATTTCAGGGTCTGGGAGGAAATTCCAGACTTTCTCTTGAAGGCTGAGAAAACAGAGGGACTCTGGCCCTTTGGAAGTAGGGACAGCAGGAGAAGTGGGGGGCAGAGGGGTAGGGGACATGCGCAGAGGAATTGGGGCTTGGCTTGGATGCCTGGCCCCGGCTTCTTTGGGAATCAATGAGGAGAGGGCAGCAGGGCAGGAAATGTCAGGAAGCTCGCTCTTGTGGTTGAGCTTCCGTCCCTGGCTCTGTAGGGCCGTGAGTGTGTGGCTGCGTCTTGGCCCTGGTGTTGCCTCGCTTTCCTTCTGTCCCCCTGCAGAGAACCAAGCCAAGGATGTTTGTGGGAAATGACCTGAGAAGACGAAGTCCTATGGCACTGGTCCCATGACCTTCTCCGGGGAATCCCCTTCCCATATTGTCGTCTCCCCAGTGGCAGTGACGCACGTGCAATGGGAGTCGGCGTCCAGGGGCTCCCATGATAGAAACAGCATGTTGCCTTTTATTAAGATAGGGTCATAAAAATGTGAGTGTTGGAGCTCCCCAGCAGTGGGTCTGGGTATATTGGGTATACTGGGTGATCTCCAGGGTCACAACACTGTTTCTCATGACCTGAAGAATGTCTTGGGGTGGCTGTCACCTTCCTGTGTGTGTGTGCAGGTGTGTGTGTGTGTGTGTGTTGGGGGGAGGATAAGACAAACGCGCTAGTACCTGTCCTCTGCGACAGGTTGTGAACCACTCGCGGGAGGTGCTGTGTGTCCCAAAGGGGACCCCTCATCCATGTACAGTGGCCAGTGTGTCTCGAGAGAGATGGTGATGTGAGGAAGGATCACCCACTGAGAGAGGAAGGAGGGTCTCACACACAAAACACTGCAAAGATCGGCTTGGGCATCTCTTTCTTCCCCTAAGCCTTTGTCCTGTCAAGGCTGTCAATGACCGGGACCGGCCCTGGGACCCAGGCAAGGCCACTCTCGCAGTTTCCTCGAGTACCTGGTGCAGACCAGGGCTTCTCAACACTGAGCTGGGCCGAACCACGTATTGGAGCCCAGGCTTCAAGAGGAGGGAGTTGACCAGAATGGGAACTGACTTTGTGTTCAGTGGGATGCGTTTGGACTCACTGATCCTCACCTAAGACTCTACAAGACAATCAGGGACAGGGTGAAATATTCACTAGGAGCAGAGAGAAGAGAGAAGAAGTGAGATGAGGAGGGTTGGGGATGAAAAGGAGAGAAGAGGGAAGGACTCGAGTTGATTGGCCTGTGTCATCTTAGCAAGGGGCATAGCATTGAATCCTTGCAATGTTCGCGGTCAGTGTGTTCTGTTTTTGCTCATTAGGCTGAACCCGATGGTCAGTGAGCTACAGTGACTTGCCTGAGGTGATCAGGCTCACGCATGACCTATTTGCAGTGTGCCCCCAAGACTGCTTGACTGCAAAGTCCAGAGTTGTGTCCCCTCCTCCACTCTTCCTCCCAAGACCGTCTGCACACTGATCCCTTCACCAGAGCATTCTACAGTGGCGACTCTCCATTCCATTTTAGTGACAGCTACCTCAGAGCCATCGAGGCATCGAGAGTAAGTCTTTCAGTCAACTCAGAAGGAGGAGACCTGAGCAGCTTAAGGAAGTGGACTATACAATTGGAAAAGAAGTGTAGAATGCCCTGTCTCATGTTTGGGTGGCTACCACCCAACCTCAGAAAGACAGCTTCAATTCGAAGCCAATGTTCTATTTTTTATTTTTCCCTACTTTCTGATTTGGAAATACAAGTAGTAAGGCTGTATATAGCAGCCTTTCATACAACGCACGCATCTATTACTTTTTCCATGTCTCCAAGTCACTGGGTGTGGCTAGGTCTACTTAGTTCCAGAAACCACTTACAAGAGCCAGGTCACAGGAGTAAATTTAACCTTAAACCAGATCATTGGGTCTGTAGGATGTGACCTCTTTTTACACTGATGATTCATGTATTGAGTCAAAGTTGGGGTTTTGGGCCTTCTAGAGTCAAGGAGTCCAGTTATTGGGTCTTTTCCTGTCTTGGAGATGGTTCTTTTCTGATCGGGCTGTGTTTTATAAATTGCACGTAGAAAATGGAACATTTGACCTACCTTCCTTCTTTCCTTCCTTCCTTCTTACATTTATTTGAATGCATATTATGCTCTTGCCCTTATTGTGAGGAACGAGGAAAACTCCCTGCCCTCAGGGAGGGTGTTCGGGGTCTGCGGACCCCCAAATGACTTGGCAAATCCCAACATTACACCTACGTGCAATGAGAGTTTGCATAGAACCCCGCATCCAAATCTGCCAAGGGAGGAAAACTTCAGTTATTAATGTTCAGAGCCTGGATACAGCCTTTGCGATAGAAGAGCGGTTTTCTCTAGGATCTAGTTCTTTTCTGTAGAGCCAAGATGGTCTCAGGGGACCGCTATAGCCCAGCCAGAAACAGGTAGGCAGTTGGAACAGGTGTGAAGCAGGAAAGGGGGTGATCTGTTGTCTTGAGCTGAAGCCCACTGATGAAGAGAACATGGTAACAGGTCTCCCGGGACTCACCTGGCTCCTCCCTCAGAGATGTTGGGAACTCAGGGCCCAGGGCTGTTGGAGATGTTGCCTTTAAGACAGTGGTGGCTGTGGCTGCCTTCTTGGGCCTTGTAGTGGTACTTCTAGTACCTCTAGGCCCCATCAGATCAGTTACCTGCACAAGAAAAGAACCATGATGTTAAATCACGAAGGATTTTCCAATAAAGTGGCTGAAGGGGGAAAAAAAAGGAAGCCAACTGGGCTTCAAAAGGGACAGAGGCCAATTTCCTTTAGTCTGGAGCTCCAAGTATAGCAGAATTTCCTAATTTATTGTCTCAGATTTTAAGGCCGCCTTGGGGCTATCTGGCCTATGGTGTGTACCAGAGGTTTGATGCTGTGATCTCAGAGCTGGACAGGGACCATCCCTTCTCCAGCTTCTGTTGTCTCCCTCCCAGAGTCTGATAGAGTCTCACACAGTTCTGGAGAAAGGGCAGTTCACCAGTAACTAAGAGGACCGTGAACAGTTAACAGAATGGGAGCCCATTCTGCACCATGAAGGGGATGGGGGAGATTAATTTCTTCTCAACAATAACTGTTCTCCCCACCAGTTCCCAACTCAGCCAGTAGCTACCCCAGGCATGAATAGAGGGAAGGGGACCCTCTCATTTGTTGGGCTTCTGATGTGAGTATTCTGTACCTGTGTGTGCACGTGTGTGTTGGAGTGGAAAGAACAACCATGCTGTTCTACCAGTAGATTCCCGAAGAAAGCAGAGAAACAAGAGTCATTGGAGACCAGGTCTTTGGGTGGGCAGGTATGCGCTTTCGAGTACGGCCAGCTATTGAGAGAAATTTCTGGACCCATACAAACTTTCCCATGCCCTAAAATAGGTATGTTATTATTTGCTTTCACTTAACCACAACCTCCACACTGCCCCAGGCCTTGGTCTCTGACTCGGAATGACAGACACGATGACAGATACGAAAATGAAGATGAGTCATCCTCAAATTTTGCTCTTTTGATCGATAAAATACCTGCTGTGCATGCAGGCTCCCATCTGTGACTGCTGTTTGCAACCAACCCATCAGGTTGCTCTGAGGACAAGCTCACGTTCCAGAAATTAACCTATCTATCTGCAAGAAAAGACATGTTACCATGGGAGTCTCTCAGGAGTGTGCTTCAACGTCAGTGTTCCATGAGAGAGGAAGGGATGAGAAAGGGGGTTGACAGGAGGACGAGGTGTGATGGAAACCATAACTGCTATCGTTGTCTTTGACACAACTCTTTGGGCCACCCAGGTGCACTGCCATCCTCCCCCAAGCCTGACCCCTTTCATGAAACTCTGGTTTTCCAGAATGACCCGAAGGCTTCCTGAAAATGCAGATTTCTGGGCTCTTTCTGCCAAGATCCAATAGATACAGGCAGCAGGGAAAGCAAATTTTACATCAGCCATCCCACTGTGTCAATGGCTGAACGAGATAATGATTCATTTCTCAATCCAGTATAGGTTAGTGGGGTGGAGTTCTCTGGAGTTGATCTGTACATATTCTTCTCCTGGTTATTCTGGGACCCCAGACTCCCCCATCTTGGCTTCTACCCTTCCCTTGTAGCTTCAGAGTCCTCAGATAAGAACATGAAATGGGGGGGGGGGGTGCAGAGAGGACACACCTGCTCTTAATTTCTGCAGCAAAGAGGTGACCGTGTTACTTCCATTCACCTCCCATTTGTGAGAACTGGTTCCACACCTCCATGCTGTGCCCTGGGGAAATAGAGTCTAATGCCCAGAAGGGAAAGGGATCTTGGTGAAAAGTTAGCCAGTCCCAGCCACTATCTGGGATGGGGACATGCATGTTATTTGCTACAAGCATCCTTGGCAACTCTAACAAAGACGGCGTGATGCCCATATTCTTGAGAAATACTTAGCCACAGACACCTGCGTGGGTAATAGCAGGTGGGTGCTAATCCACTTACAGATTGTGGAGCCTGGCTCGTGGGGGCAGAAATGTAAATATACAAAGCAAACCTCCACAGCGATCTAGTGTTTTCAGGGTGGTGGTTCTTATCCGCACGGAAGGTTCTTGTCTGCACGGAAGGTCTCCAGCTGCTGATCCAGCCCACAATTCCCCGTCCCAGGGGCTGGAAGACTCCTCACATCCCTCGGGAACTTGCATTCTTCCTCTATAAAGTGGGAATGTCAACACACGACATCAGATTAAGTCAGTCGAAGGGTCTATTAGTAACCAGCCATGCAGTAGGTATACAATAAATGTTACAAGTATTTAGCAGAGAGTGGTCAAGGGGTTACAAACTTCCAATGAGTACATGAATATGTTACGGGGTTGTCGCTGACCATGTGGACACTATGTTTAACAATATTGTATATTTCAAAGTTGCTAAGAGAGTAGATATTACAAGTTTGTCATACAGGTGTGGGGGTGGGGAGAAATTGTAACTAGGTGAAACAGGTTGAGTAGACTCATGACAATCATTTTGTGATACACGCACACATCAGATCATTATGCTTACGAATTTAACTAATACAAGATTACATATCAGTTGTATCTCAGTAAAACTGGGGGAAAATTATCGTCAAAATGAGAACGTAAAAAAACTTGTATTTTTTCACACTGTGAGCTTGATAGTTTCCCAATACTTAAAGGTTTCATGGGTGCATGGGTGGCTCTGTCATTAGACATCTGCTTTCCGCTCAAGTCATGATCCCAGGGTCCCGGGATCCAGTCCCGCACTGGGATCTCCACTCAGCGGGAAGTCTGCTTCTTCCTCTCCTTCTGCTTCTCTCTGTCTCTGTCTCTCATGAGTAAATAAATAAAATATTTGAAAAAAAATTAAAAATACTTTGCTGGTGAGATTAGTGAATCTAATATTTGACACTATGTAATAAAATCTGTCAACATTTGAATGTCTGCGTACCTCCATAAAGCAATACTTTCCAAATGACCAATGTTTAAATTTTTTTTTAATTTGGTGAATGATGGGACGCCTGGGTGGCTCAGTTGGTTAAGCGGCTGCCTTCAGCTCAGGTCATGATCCCGGCGTCCTGGAATCGAGTCCCACATCGGGCTCCTTGCTCAGCGGGGAGCCTGCTTCTCCCTCTGCCTCTGCCTACCACTCTGTCTGCCTGTGCTCATGCTCTCTCTCTCTCTAACAAATAAATAAAATAAAAATCTTTAATTTGGTGAATGCTTTGATCACAATTCAGAATATTTACGTAAGAGGGTTTTATCTGCTTTAAACTAATGAGAAGATTTTAGTTGGTTTACTAGAAAGTGCAGAATGAAAAATGAACAAAGTTTTAGGCCCAATAAACAAATATGTGAAGGATTGATTTGGCCCATAAGAGCCAGATCTGATCCTCCTGACTGCTTTGTTATGTTGTTAAATTGGTTCAATGCAGCATGTGAGCAATTTTTGGAAGCCTCATCTTACGATGATTGCATGCTACTTTTTCAAAATACAAAAAGAAAAAAAAGTTTCGTGGATATAATTCTGGCCATCTGTTCACAAAGGAAACAGGATTATTTTAAGTGAATTTTTAATTTTAGCATAATATTTCCTTTTTTAAAAAAGATTTTATTTATTTATTTGACAGAGAGAGATCACAAGTAAGCAGAGGGGCAGGCAGAGAGAGAGGAGGAAGCAGGCTCCCCGCTGAGCAGAGAGCCTGATGTGGGGCTCGATCCCAGGACCCTAGGATCATGACCGGAGCCTAAGGCAGAGGCTTTAACCCACTGAGTCACCCAGGTGCCCCAGCATAATATTTCTTAAAGGGGACTGTTAATTGGGTAGGTATCCAAAGAGTGTCTGAATTTCTTGTACTTCTTTAAAATTAAAAAAATTGTTTTTGTATTTTTTGACTTTCTTTTATTTTTTAATGTTTTGTAGCTGTCAACACTGAGGTTTGGAGCCATGCAGACCCAGGTTCAAGTCCTCACACCACAGCCTACTAGCCCTGGTGAATAGGAGAAATTCTACTTCATTTTTCTTGACCTTCATTTTCTTATTTTCATAGTCGTAATTGATACCAGTATCTCCATGAGGTTATTTTGAGGATTAAATCAAGTAAATTTTTATAAAGCACTTAGCATTGTGCCTGACCCCTAGGAAATACTCAGTAAATGTTTTCTGTTATTTTATATACCACCATCAACATCGCTGACAGATAATCACTAATCATCGCTGACAGATAACCACTAATCATCTATCCTGATTGCTATCTGAAGGAAGATTCCTTGGATCATGAAAGCAGCATTAGTAGGAAGATAGCGTAAAAAGAGAAAAGGGGCTTCAGGATAACAAACAAAGTACTGCATAAGCTGTTGTCAATAAGCTATTGACATAGGGAAGCTTATATTTCTATGATAGGGACTAAGCAATCTCAAAAACCAGGGTAGTAAATATTCAATGTACATTATAATTGGAACTCATCATCTTTTATTCCTCATGTAAAATACTCCATATCCATCAATTTGTCAATGATTAATTTGCATTATGTGATCTACAGAAGAAATTTTCCATACTTCAAATATATTTTTCAATATATAGAAATCATTTTTTCCCAGTTCTACTTAGGTATAATTGACAAATAAAATTATAAGAAATTTTTTTCTTAAAACGTATTTAGCAGAGGGCTGGGCTTCTAAGGTCCTAGGAGAATGATGAAATCCATAGTCCAGGAATGGAGTCCACCCTTCTTATTCAAAGTGTGACACACTCACCAGCAACATTTTCCTCACTTGGACTTACTAGAAATGCAGGCTCTAAGGCCCCACCTAGGATCCACTGACTCAGTATCCATAATTTCCCAGGACCCGCAGGTGATTCTGCCATTGGACAAGATATGCACACAAAGAGAGACCACCTCTGGCCTCTTTAGCCCGAGTCCCTGCATTTGAGGAAGACACGGTAAGAGTGGAGTGTGAGGGGTGAGGCCAGCACAGATGGCGTGAGAGAGAGCTGATGGTGGCAATCATGCTGACAAGTTGTGATCTGCATGACCTCACAGACCTACTGGGCTGTCCTTGACCTTCCAATTGAGGGTGCCATTTTGGAGCTATCCTTCTCTCTGTCCTTCACTCAGGTGTGTGGTCCATATCTTGCTGAGACTTCTCTATTATTTCTTAGGAAAAACATCTTTTTTGTTTTTGAGATTGAGGGATGATGGTCTAGGACAGACATGGGCTCCTAGAAAAGGTGGGCACAGACTGAGTGTCGAAGCTTTCACATCCTAACTGGTGATGCCAACGGTCTAGGGAAGATTGTGGCTCCAAATAGTTATTATGGAGGGGTACAGCAATGTTACGCTGACAAAGGATTGAAAGCAGATTGGACAAGACATTGAAATAACGGAGGGGAAACCCCACAGTATATGACCTTCGCATTGTGTGTGAAGAAGCCATAGCCCACTCCCATGGGCCTGGAAGACAGCATAAGTCAGCAGTCACGTTAGTAATAAATGCAGGATCTCTGTCTCTCTCAGGTTATCTAAATTCTGTTAACTAAAGAGTAACAAACAAACAAATAAAAGAATAAATAAACAAATAAAATAAAACAAAACAAATAAAAACAAACAAAATAGCACTGGGTGTGGAAAAAAAATAATGAATACTGTTATGCTGAAAATAAATTAAAAAAACAAAACAAAACAAAAACAAAATAGCAACCTTTTATTTGTATAGAGCTTTACAATTATTTAACAATTTATTTATATGTTTGTTTATTTTTGCAAATATTTATTGAACATATACTGTGTATCAGAAGCTGAGCCAGGTACCAGGATTACAGTAGTGAATGAACCACACATAGGCACATTTCAATGGAATTTATGCTGAAGTGGTTTTCCACTGTAGTGGGTTTGCTGAAGTTCTGTTGAACATTTACTATGTGCCAGTCACTGGGCCAGGCACAGTAGCCCCCCCCCCCCCGCCAAGGAATCGTCACAACAACTCTCTGATTTGGCACCTTTACTATCTCCTTTACCCAACTAGGGTTGATCAGAGTACACACGTCTCAGAAGTTCAGACTTTCCCAAAGGGATTTAAATAGCTGTTGGTGGGTTAACGAACAACCCACATGCTTTACTGTCAGATGCTCACCCTTTATGACCTTGACCTGTACATATTCTGACAATTACAATGGACCTGAGCCTTGAAGACGGGGTAGGGTTTTAGAGATGGAGAAGAGCGTTCCAGAAACTGGAGCTTGAGTAAGTGGGTGAAGGTAATGAAATGACAGTATCCCATGGGGTTGGGGGATCATTTCTGGAATTAGGAGCCGAGGCCTCTAAGTGAAGTCTGCCCTTCAGAAATGACAGACATTGCCCAGGGTGGATAGAACACAGTGTCTGCAGAAGCCATGGCAGGAAAGGTTGGATTGGTCCAGATTGAGAGGGGACCTGAATGCCACTCCAAGAAGTTGGTCTTTTATCCCTTAGGCAACACTTGGAGGGCAAGGAGGTCAGGATTCTATAGAAGGAGATCGCTCCCATGGGGCAATGGAGTATATTCTGGCACAGTGTAGCAGAGATGGTGAACAGTGCAAAAAGACAGAAAATTGGTTAGAGATCTGTTGCCATACCCATTCCCAGCCTCCCTATCCTGTCGGATAGTGAGCTAACCACTTCCCCCTCGCTGCAATGCCTAAACCTATCAAGATGCAGATTCTGATTGGACAGGTCTGGGGTGGGGCATGAGATCCTGCATTTCTACAAAGGTCCCAGGGGAGGCAGGTGCTGCTTCTTTGGGGACCACACCTTATGTAGCCAGATGCAGAAAGTGACGACAACACATGCAGAGACACAGAGCCAGAGGCCCCTACTACGTGTCTGCGATTTTGCTGGGTCCTTTGCGCTCTGTGTTCATTCAGATGCTAATAACCAAGAGACAGTTAGGATTGTTATCCCTATTTCACTATGAAGGAACTGGACCTCAGAGGGCTTGGGTATCTTGTTTAAAGTCACACACACCCTTTGGTCCAGTCTCTCCGCGACAGAATAGACAAAATACAGACAGACAGCCCGTGAACTTCTAATTAAATTTAGATTCTGTCTGCAGAAACCCTGTCGCCACACATGAACCACGAGAAAGAGTCAGTCATTACTCACATACGGAAAAGGAATGAAGAAGCAATTTTCTCTTTTTATCTCGTGACCAAAAGGGGTGCCTCTAAGGAACAGGCCTGCATGATAGCAGGTGAAGATAGGGAAGTCTACCAGATCCGTGAAGTAAGTGTCTTTAAAGGCCAACATTTGATGTGGCGTCTTTCTGCCGTGGGGAGGAAGCAGCCATGACAAGCCACAGCGGGTGGGCAAAAAGCCATTTGTATCTCTGTGTAAACGCTCCTGGCTGGGGACTCGACCTGGCAGGCAGCCCAGGAATGTCTCATGTCTCCAGTGGGGGAATTCATGATGCAGAGAGCACTCAGTTGTGTTAAATAATCTGTCATTGCAACATCCATGCCTGGGCTTTCCCGCTTCCTCCGGCCAGATCTGGAAAGCTAATCAGAGGTCACAGAAGGAGGTGAAGTTTAGGGTCTGGGCTGAAAAATGCCATGGGAACGGCAAGAGGCAGAGGCTGAGGATGGCTCCAAAGGTCTCCCTCTCCCCTCCAGAAGAGGCTCTCTGTCCTTACTTGTGCTGGCTTGGCCAGGAAATAAACCAACGCAGATTTGACACACAGGGCGATGCTCGAGAGTTGACTTTCAGAGCCCAGTAGCAGGCGTGGCAGGAAAGGCTGTTATTTGTGAAGGACTAGGTCTTCCTCAAGGTGTCCAAGCCTTACCCTGGACCTAGTGAATCAAAATTTGGAGGACTGAGAATGGATTCTTTTTTTTTTTTTTTTAAGATTTTATTTATTTATTTATTTGACAGACAGAGATCACAAGTAGGCAGAGAGGCTGGCAGAGAGAGAGAGGAGGAAGCAGGCTCCCCGCTGAGCAGAGAGCCCGATGTGGGACTCGATCCCAGGACCCTGAGATCATGACCTGAGCCGAAGGCAGAGGCTTTAACCCACTGAGCCACCCAGGCACCCCAGGATGGATCTTTTTTTTTTTTTTTTTAAGCAGTTTTTCCAGGTGATTTCTATGCACTTCAAAACTGGAGAACTACTCAGACTCTATTAGCAAAATGGGGCACATGGACAGTATTAAAGAAGAGAATATAGGCTCCAGGGGATTCAGAGAATCCCAGAGTTGTGCCCCATCCCTATGGCAACCAGCTGCGTGACTTTGCAGCTGGTTGCAAAGTGAATCACTTGACCTCATTGACTCTTCTATAAATGGGTTCATGACGATCTCTGCAGAGGATGGTTGCAAAGGTCCCATAGGTATGAGGTCTGGAAATGCCCACTTCATGTCAAGTGTCCCGTAAATACTCAGGGACTTGATTTCAGCATCTCCCGGGCCCCAGTCTTGTTTCTTGTTGAAATGGCCTCAGGAACTCATCTACATAGGACGTTTGCAATGGAGGCAGGCAGCAGAGCATGGGGAGATGGGAGGAAATCAGATGATGTAGTAGGATTTATTTTCATTAGGGTTGATGCTTTGCTTTAAGATGCTTTGCTTTAAGATGGATGTGACCATCAGGGCCTCAGCAGCCTGGGACATGTGCTGACTCTAACAAGATGTAGTTTAAAAAGACACAGACATCCGTTTAAAAAAATAAGTAAATAAAAGGTTTGGGAAAGATATTGGTTTGTGATCCACAAATTTAGGGGCAACCAGGAGGCTCTGGATAGTCCTGGGTGGTCCCACCCTGTGGCATAAGGGGTGCCCTTGGGCTTCATTAGGAGAGATACAAGCTTTGAAAGGAGGCAGTCAGAGATGCCCTTTTTCCTCTCCGCTGGTCTGAGCAGCTCCTGGACCTTCCCACATGTGGGTGGTGGTGGGGTGGGGGCTGTGTGTGTGGATCTTATCCCTAGAGGAGAGGAAATATGGTGGTGAAGGAAGTCATGTGTTTGGGGAGCTGTTCAGGGAGAAGAGTGGTTTAGCTTCAATAAAAAGGGGCAATTGCAATGGATATTTGAAAGATCTGAAAGTACCGACAGGAAGTTGGAAGGAAGGATCAGCCTTAGGGACAATGGGTGGAAACTGCCAAGACTCAGACTTCAGTTCCTTCATGGAAGAACCCAGTAACAGCTGTATTGTTGATCGTTCTACTGAACGTGCCTGACGGCTTTATGTCATCAACCCTCGGACAGCCTTGCCAACCAGGCATGCTTTTCCCCGTTTCTCAAATGAGGAAATGGGTTCAGAGAGAGGAAGTGACTTGGCAAAATCATGCAGATCAGAAGGAGGATAGTCAAAGATCTAAACCTCTAGACTCTCAAGTCTCCTCTTGTTTCCCCTGTGCTGGCCTGATTTTCTGACAAGCAGAGGGGAGGGAAGGAGGGAGGAGTTGGTCTGGAAGGTAATGAGCTCCCTGTCCAAGGATTCCACAAAAGGATTCAGTGGAAGTTGATCCTAGGAGCTAAGGTCTTAGACTCTGGAATCATATGCCACCTTATAAGTAAGCCATTTGTGGAGGGTTTTTTTGTTTTTTTGTTTTCGTTTATTTGTTTTCTGTTTCATAGACCTGCTAGAGTGTAAATACTTGTCAGGGAACCAGATACTGGTAGTGAGGGCCCAGCAAAAGACAGCTTTTAAAATGGGCTAGAGTCAGTTGTGATGGCCTTGAAGTTTCCCCCCAGTCCTAAGAATGAACAGGTGGTTTTGGCTTATCACACATGGGGCAAGCCTGCTGTCCTCCATTCTCGAGATTCCTTGGAATTAGCTTTGACTCTAGGTCTCTATGACCAAGTCATTGTCAACTCCCAAGAGCTAACCTTTCAGTCTCAGACTTGGTGTAAGCTTCTGTGCTAGATTAAAACCAGGGTCACCAGTGAGCACGGAAGAGGAATGCCAGTGGAAACTGAAAGTGTCTTGCTTCTTGGAGCAGAAAGAACATGACTTTGGGTTTGAATCTTGTGTCCTTCACTGCTTGATGGAGAGCTTATGTAAGTCACTTAACATATTTGGGCCTCGGTTTGCATGTCATTGAATGGGATTATCAACACCTAACAAAGCTAGGTAAAATCTAGAAGGCTGCGTATATGCACAGCACCGGGCATAGGCCAGGAAAGTCTTTTTACTTTTATTTTTTTAGTATTTTATTTATTTATTTATTTATTTGGGAGAGAGAATGAGAGAAAGAGCATGAGAGGGGGAAGGTCCCTACTAAGCAGGGAGCCTGATGCAGGACTCGATCCCAGGACTCTGGGATCATGACCTGAGCTGAAGGCAGTTGCTTAACCCACTGAGCCACCCAGGTGCTAGGAAAGTCCTAGGCCGGGAAAGTCTTAAAAGACCCTAAGTTCTCACCTCTGGCTAACCCTGAGACACTAAGCAAGCAGGAGGTGAAAGCTAAAGTTGGTTTATAAGCACCAGCTGAAGTTGAAGGTATGACCCAACACAAACCCAGGGCCCTTTGGCAAAGACTGGGAGACTTATTGGTTCCAGACATCTAGGAAATCTTTGTCCAACCACTACTTAACAACAAGCTAACTGAGAAGGGGTTTCTGTGGTCATGCATAACAAAAATGCAGACTTCTAGAATTAGTTCAGAAAGATCACTAACAAACAAAAAGAAACTATAACAAACCTTGGGGAGAGGAGAGTCTCTGATTTTCGAGTTGCCACATTATATTATTTCAGATTCCAACAAAAAACTTGTGAGACATGAAAAGAAACAAGAATGTAAGGCATATACACAGGGAGGAAAAATCAATATAAACTCTCCTTGAAGAATCCCAGATAGACTTCCAGAGGAAGACCTTAAATTATGTATTTTAAATATGTTTAAAAACTAAGGGAAACCATATCTAAAGAACTAAAGGAAAGTATGAGAATGGTATGTCACTAAATAGAGAATATTAATAAATACATGGGAGTTATTAAAAACAACCAATAGAAACCCTGAAGTTGAAAAATACAACAGAAATGAAAGATTTCCTAGAGGAGTTCAACATCAAATTTGAGTAAGCAGGGCAAAGAATCAGGAAAGATGAAAATATGTCTGTTGAAATGATCCAGTCTGAGGAACAGAAGGGGGAAAAAAAAGAAAAAAGAAGAAAAAAAAAGAACAGAAATTTGAGACTTACAGATCACAAAAATTTGTACCAACATACGCAGAATGGGAGTCCCAGAGAGAGGAAAGAGAGAGAAAGATAACGAAGGAATATTTGCATAAATAATGGCTTAAAAATCTCCAAATTTGATGAAAAATATTAATCTACCCACCTAAAAAACTGAATGAACTTCAAGTAGGATAAATGTAGATAGATCTACACCAAAACACATCATAATCAGAACTTCGAAAGCAAAGACAATGAGACAATGTGAAAGCAGCAAGAGGGGAGTAATTCATCACATATAAAATGTGCTCCATAGTATTAACAGCCGATTTATCACCAAAAACTACATAGGCCAGGAGGCAGAGGCTTGATTTATTCAAAGAGCTGAAAGCAAGAACTATCAACCAAGAGCTCTGTATCGGACAAAACAATCCTTTAAAAGTGAAGAAGAAATTAAGGCGTTCTCACTTACATAAAAACTGAGAGATTTTGCTGCTTAGCAAATCAGTTCTACAGGAAATACTAAAGTGAGGGGCCCCTGGGTGGCTCAGTTGGTTAAGTGTCTGCCTTCAGCTCAGGTCATGATCCCAGGGTCCTGGGATCAAGTCCTGAATCTGGCTCTTTCCTCAGTGGGAAGACTGCTTCTTCCTCTCTCTTTGCCCCTCTCCCTGTTTGTGCTCTCTCTCAAATTTAAATAAAATCTTTTTTAAAAAAGTACTAAAGTGAGTCCCTTCAGGCTGAGATAAAATAGACTAGGCAAACACTAGAATTCACATAAAGAAATAAAGAGAATCAGTGGTGCCTGGGTGGCTCAGTGGGTTAAGACTCTGCCTTCATCTCCGGTCATGATCTCAGGGTCTTGGGATCGAGCCCCATATCGGGCTCTCTGCTCAGCAGGGAGATGCTTCCTCCTGTCTGTCTGCCTGCCTCTCTGCCTACTTGCGATCTGTCAAATAAATAAATAAAATCTTTTAAAAAAAGAAAAGAAATAAAGAGTATCAGTAAAAGCAATATATAAGTTAATATAAAAGACAATGGGAATATATTTTTGGTTACATTTTTCTTTTATTGCATTTTTATTTGTGTTTGTATTTTTATTTATATTTTTCTCTTATCTGATGCAAGAGACAGCTATATAAAGCAATAACACTAAGTACGTGTTGATATAAATACAATGTATAAAGATGTGCTTTGTGTGACAATAATAGCAAAAAATTAAAAAAAAAAAAACAACCCACAGGGGTTAAGGAATGAAGTTATATGGAAACAACATTTTTTAAAAATATTTTATTTATTTATTTGACACAGACAGAGAGAGAGACAGCATAAGCAGCTGAGTGGCAGGCAGAGGTAGAGGGAGAACCAGGCTTCCCGCTCAGCGGGGATCCCAACTCAGGGCTTGATCCCAGGACCCGGGGATCATGACCTGAGCTGAAGGTAGATACTCTACTGTCTGAGCCACCCAGGCACTCCTTGAAACAACATTTTTAATATACCACTGAAATTTGGTTGATATTAATACAAACTAGATTATTATAAATTAAGATGTTAATTGTAATTCCCAAACATGCAGTAAGAAAATAAATTTTAAAAAGAGTAGTTAAGGGGCACCTGGGTGTCTCAGTGGGTTAAAGCCTCTGCCTTTGGCTCAGGTCGTGATCCCGGGTCTTGGGATCGAGTCCCGCATCGGGCTCTCTGCTTGGCAGGGAGCCTGCTTCCCCCTCTCTCTCTGCCTGCCTCTCTGCCTACTTGTGATTTCTGTCTGTCAAATAAATAAATAAAATCTTAAAAAAAAAAAAGAGTAGTTAAAGAAAACAAGAGAGGGTGCCTGGGTTGCTCAGTTGGTTAAGCAACTGCCTTTGGCTCAGGTCATGATCCCAAAGTCCCAGGATCGAGTCCCGCATCAGGTTCCCAGTTCCACAGGGAGTCTGCTTCTCCCCCTGACTGTCTTCCCTCTCATGCTCTCTCTCACTCTCTCAAATAAATAAATAAATCTTAAAAAAAAAGAAAACAGGAGAATTTGAATAATGCATTAGAAAATATCTAACACAAAAGAAGTATAGAGCAATCGAGGAAAAAAAAAAGAAAAACAAATGACAAAAATGGCAGATTTAAATTTTATTTGATTAGTCGTCCCATTAAATGTAAATGTAAAGGGATTAAACTCTCTAAAGCCTGAGTTTGGCAGGATGGTTTAGCAAAACATGATCTTCAAAGAAGATATAAAAAGAAAAGATACAAATGTCCAACAAACCCATAAAAAGAGGCTCAACACCATTAGTCATTAGAGAAATGCATATCATAAGCATAGGGATACACCACTCCATACACACAAGGATGGCAAAAATAAAAAAGATGGGCAATTCCAAGTGTTGGTGAGATCACAGAAAAATTGGAACCCTCGTACATGCTGGTGGGAACGTAAAATGGTGCAACCACTATAGAAAGGAGTTCGTCAGCTTCCCAAAATGTCAAAGACAGAGTTGCCATATTCCCCTGCCATTCTGCTCTGGGGGGCTCCCAAAGGAAACTGAGAACATATGTCCATACAAAAACCTGTACATGAATGTTCCCAGCCATGTAATTCCAAATAGCCCAGCAGTAGAAACAACCCAAATATTCATCAACTGCTAAAGGATCAGCAAAAATGTGGGACATCCGTTCAATGGGACCTCACTCAGCCACAAAAAGGACATATATTACAACACAGATTAATCTGGAAAAACATTCCACTAAGTGAAAGACACCTGTTACAAGATGCCCCCTAATCCATGTGAGATGTCCAGAGGAGGTAAGTCGGTACAGACAGAAAGTAGATTTGTGGCTTCCTGGGGTGGGGAGAGGGACGGTGGCTGCTAATGGATATGGAATTATTTTGCGGGGGATGAAAATACTCTGGAGTTAAATGGTGGTGACAGTTGCACAACTTTGTGAATATGCTAAAACCACTGAATGAATGGGAATATTTATGGTACAGATTAATTCTCGATTAAAAAAAAAAAGCCATGAGATAATATGTGGTAGATCCCTGAATATTACTCCTTCCCTCCCTCTCTTTCTCTTTCCCTTTCTCCCCTTCCTTCCTTCCTTCCTTCCTCTCTTTCTTTCTTTCTCTCTTTCTTTCTTCCTTTCCTTCCTTCCTTCCTTCTCCCTCCGTATTCTCTAAGAGGTTAATCTGGACTGCTTGCCTCTGAGAATCTCTGCCAGGTGACATCAGCTTTTTGGACCAAGAAGTCAAGTTCATAATCTCCATTTCCTGAAAGCCTGATATCTCTTTGGCCTCAGACTCACTTTCATGACTTACAGGCAGGTCTCAGATCATCAGAACTGGAACTCACTCCCAGGTCCTGTGGATATTGTCCACCCCTCAGCAAGCATGTCTGGATTGACTGGACCCAGAGGTGTGAGGTGGAAGAGGTACAGGAGGTGTGATCAGAGGCCAAACAACACTAGAAAAGTAGTGAGGTCTGTGTCTTTGAAGATGTGTGTGTAGTGACCCAAAAGAAAGAAAAAACAAAAACAAAAACACGGTACAGAAAGCCCCCAGCATCCTCAAGGTGATGGTCGAGGAAGGAAGGCTGTCACTCCACTGGGAAAACGCTCTCAGACCCCTGCTGCTCAGCATCCCAGATATCCAGGCTTCGTCAGGAAGGGAAGGGCTGGAAACGAAGGGCTCATTTCTTGATGTAAGAATGTGGAATGACAACTTGCATTCTGGAAGCAACTTTTCCCAGAGAGGCATTTCAGTTTCCGTCTGTGGGTGTAACGATGGGGGGGACCCAAGGAGACGAGCAAAGCAGAGGTGGAGGGAGGGACGCAGTTCAGAGGAGAAGCCCACGCTGCGGGGGCAGGTGGGGTCTAAGTCTGTCCTTCTCTCCTGCATGGGGCCTCTGGGGACATCCGCACCAGGTCTGTGACAGAGTGCCCTGGAGGGAGCTGTGGAGTGCCAGGTGGGAGAAGGGGCTGGAGGGGGTGGAGGGAAAGCTCAGAGCAGCCCTTCAGCCTGAAACATAAAAAAACCACATGGAGAAAGTCACATCTTGGGGATCCTAACCCTGGGAGGTGGTGACGCTTCTGTCCTCTGTGCGTGGGATGGGGTCTGGAGTGATGGCGGGAAGTCAAGACAAGGTGACCTCATGGGACTGGTGACCACAGCCCTGATAGGGGCTGGATTCTTCTGAAATCTCAGAGGCCTTCTGGAACTCTGAAAGCTGGAGAACAAAACAGGGTGTGTGTGTGTGTGTGTGTGTGTGTGTGTGTGTGTGTGTCCGTGTCCCCCCAATTCCCATGAGCTACAAATGTTTCTTTGCCACTGGCTTTGTTCCAGTCTCCTCCCGTGGGGACCCAGGACCGCCGTTCCTCTCCCCCGTACACGCTCCCATCTTTTCCCGCCATGGTTCCAACATGCGTAACTACACTGGCAAAGCCCACGGGATGATTGCCGCCTGCCAGCTGTAGGCCACGGCCCTTGTCACTCCAGACAGGACTCTGCTTGCTTGTGCAGAAATAGCTCTGGGTCTTGGCGGGAACAGATGATAATCTGCAGTCCGCATCTCCAGCCGTAGCCAAAGAGCTGGAGGGAGAATTTCTGGTGCTTCCTCCCCACCCTACCCCTGGGACTTCCGGTGCACCTGGACCCCAGGTGGGGCAGAAGGGAGTCCTCTCCTCCTTTTCCGGGAATGGGTAATACAGACGTTCAGCACCGGCAGTGTTTGTGCCTTTCTCCAAAAGCTTCTGTCTCCTGGGGGCCACCCATGAGCCTCAAAGGACAGCATGCCCCACCGATGACTTGTTTCTGCTACAGCCTCTATATTCATAAACCAGGCATGTCCACATGTCTAAAATTCTGGATTTGTATCCTCAACGGTTGATTTGGAGACACTGAAGACCTTGAGCCCTCCGGGCATCTTGGTGGGCCCAGTGCTAATCCTTTCATCAGCCCTGTCCCCACAGCCCTGCTAGGTATCCCAGCCCAGGGGAGCGATCTCTTCAACTGGGCCAGCCTGCCCCGTGCTGTGTCAGCGACGTGAAGACAATATGGCATCGTGACAATGGCAGACAAGACAATATGGCACCAAACACACACTTTGGTGTCAGTCTGTAGGAGCTGGAAGCCTGGCTCTGTTGGGCTTAGACAGGGTAACCTTGGGAAGCTTCCTTAAACACAAGGGTCTTGTTCTGGTCATCTATGAAACAGAGGTCGTGGCATAGATCTTCCAGGCTCCTGTGGGGGTTAGATGTCTGGATCTGTGATGCCTGCCCCATATGCGACACGACCAGGCTCCCTCTCTCCCCTGACTGCAGGCTCTTCAGTCCCCTTCTGTTCTGCTCTGTGGGCCCACGCGCACCTTCCCAGGAGCTGACTTTATCTCACTATGCCCTCCTCCGTGCCTAGACTGGCTCTGAGCCATCATAAACATTTTATCAAATACAGGGAAAGGCCCTCTTCTGGGCCCTCAGGAGCCTCCAGGATCTGCTCCCAAACTCACTGGCCCAGACTTATTTCCAGCCTTTCCCCATGGGACCCTCCATCAGGTCTAGCCAGCCTCTCCATTCTCTTCAAATCGCCTAACTCGTGCCAAGACTCTATGCTGCTCTTCCTCCATCTCCTTAAACCCTCGGCACTCTGGAAGGTCAAGGGCAAGAACGCGCCCCTCCCCCACGAAGTCCTCCCTGACTAAGCCAAAATTCTCTGCTACCCACATGCTGATTAGTCACCCACTGAATTCTGTCTCTGTGGTTTTATTTTTTCCTGTACTTGCAAATGATCTTACCCCCCAACCTAAGAGCTCTTGGCAGAGAGGCCCTGTTGCCATCGTTTATGTGTGGCACTCAGTAGGTACTCAGCAAAGGCTTGCTGGCTAGACAGAGGGACAGCCCTGGGTCTTAGGAGACTCCTAAAAGCTGGGGACCCAGGCAGAGACAGCAGTGAGTCCCTGCATGCCGTGGGGGACCCAATGCAACATGGTGGAGGGAAAAGCTATGCTTAGCCTCCCCTGGGTGTTTGGAAGGAACAGGACTGACACTCCCTCTGCTGCCAGGACCCTCCTCTGTGTCCCCCACGGGGCTTGGTAAAACAGCCACGTAGTGTATAGTCCCCTGGGTAAAGGTCTGAGGTTCCAACGCCAGACCCCACTTTTACTAAGGGTGTCGCCTTTGCAACCTCATCTCTCTCAGTGCCCCAGGTTCACCACCTGCCTTTGAAGGGGGAACAGAAACAGCCTCTCCTGGTTGCGCTGATTCAATGAATGAGTGGGACGTTGCTTTAATGAGCACGTAAAAGGGTCACCTGTTGGAGGCTGCCTCCAGCTTTCTGGCCTACAGGTGTGGACGGTGTTTGCTGGAGAGGAAAGTCAGGCTCGAGCCCTATGTCCTCCACATCTAGCTCGGTGCAGAGGAACATCGTGTCCCTTTCTGGGATCTGTTTGCCTGTCTGCGGGATCAAGAAACTGGAGGCCACCATGCAGGGGGTTGAAGCGGGTAGGAGATCCTGCCTACCGAGCATGGAGAACAGAGCCTGGCGTAGGTGGGGCTCACCGGTGTGTACCTATCCTCTCCCCGGAACGTCTGCCTTTTCTGCCTGTCAGAGACAGCGGCCGTGGGAGGACAGAGATGCCGAGGACACCAGCCATAAAAAGATCCTGAAAATTCAATTTGGTGTCTTTAGAGGCTGATGGGGGGCTGCTGCCATCTGCTGGGTTAATTAAGAATGGAATCTCTCGCGCTCTCTGGTGCCACCTGGTGGTGGAAGATGTTGGTAACAGAGAGGTTCTCGTCTGCTGCTCCGGCTTGCTTGCGACCCCCTCCTCCCCTCATTCCTCCAACGATAGGTCTCGAGGACGCCACCTGCTTTCAGTCTGTATCTGCTTGGGGGCACTCATCCTGTGCCAGGTGTCCTATGAGCTGCCATGAAAAGATAAAGGGGACGGAAGCAATCTGGCAGAGATACATGGTGCTCATCTTCAATCCCCATAAGAAATACCTGGGAAACCATTTTTTGAATCCAATTTATTGGTATACCATAAAATGGATGCGATTTAAATGTACGCCTTGAATTCTGACAAATGTGTATACCCATGGAACCACCGCCCCCATCGAAGTACAGAACATGAGTCTTACCCCTAGAAAGTTTCCTCGTGGCTTTTTGTAGTGTGAGTAAAGCTGAATTGGCTTTATTAAAAGCAGCAGCCCATGTAGCAAGTAGAGAGATGCTCCTAGTTGTACAAAAGGAAAGGCTTTTATGGGGAGGAGGGCGGGTCAAGCATCTTTTAGCAAGAGAAAAGAAAGAATTGTTACAGGTCTTACAGGGAGAAGGGAAAGGCAAGGTTTCGTTTAATGTGGATTATTAGAGTTTTAATGTAGATATGTAGATTCTGCGTACATTATGTAGATGTGTAGATTGTGTAGCCCTTTAATGGAGGTTTTTATGCAGATGACTTCACTAGATTTTTATGCAGATTAGTTCACTAAAAGCAGACCAGGGAATTTCAGAGTGCTGGTTAAAGGGTCACGTTCCTGGGATGGGTTAAAATTGCAATTAAACCTCGGGTTTGCTCTGTAGGGGGGCAAATGACTATTTTGGACTGGTTTCTTCCACCCCGGGCAATCTCTGATCTGGTTTCTCTTACCAGAGCTCAGTTTTGTCTCTTCTAGAACTTTCTGTAAATAGAGTTGAGCAATATGTATTCTTTTGTGTCAGCGTTCTCACTGACAACAAAAGTGTTTTGATATTCATCCGTGCTTTTCTATGTATCAAGTTTGTTTCTTTTTACCATTAAATGGAACTCAAATGTAGAAATATAACAGCATATCCACTCTTATTGATAGGCATTTGGGCTGTTTGCAATTTCATACTTGCCATACTTGCCATCATACTTGCATAAGATTGCAGGAACATTTGTGAACAAGTCTTTGTGTGGACGAATGTTTTTATTTGTCTTGGGCAAGTTTCTAGAGTGAAACTGATGGGTCGTCAGGGTAGACGCAAGTTTATAAAAAACGACAAATGGCTTTTCAAAACAGTTACTCAATTTTACATCCCCAGTATGAGAATTTCAGTTTTCTAATAAGCACCAGTGATTAAAAGTTTTTCTTTTTTCTTTCCTCTTCCTTCCTTCCTTTCTTTCTTTCTCTCTTTTACTTTTAGCCATTTTAATGTGTGTGACGTTTTACCACATTTTGGGTTGAATGTGCAATTCTTTAATGGTTAATGATGTTGAACATCTTTCCAAGTGCTTACTGGACATTTGTAGATGTTTTTGAGCAGTGACTATTCGAGTTGTTTGCCTATTTTTATTGTTGACTTGAAACAGTGACTTTTATATTTTGGATACAAGTCATTTGTCAGATTATGTGGCATTGCTTTTCAGATTCTTAGTGGTATTTTCTAAAGAGCAGAAGTTTTCAGTTTGAAGTTCCCTTTAGCAGTTTTTTCTTCATTCCTTCCTTCTTTCTTTTGCTTCCTTCCTTCCAGGGGTGGTTAGTGATTTTTCTGTCCTCTTCAGTCAGTCTTTGGACTGTTAAAAAAACAAAATTCAACAGAGTAAATTTGAAGATCTGATTGGGTTTATTAAATGATTCATGAATTGGACAGCATCTAATAAGTAGCAAGGAGCTCTGAAAGGTTACAGAAAGGGAAAGGTTTTTAAAGTCAGGAAAAGAAGTCATAAACAGAAAAAAGGATTATTTTAGGTGAGGTCACCCTCTGGGGACAAAAGGGTTTTATTATATGGGTGACCTCATCTTCCCTGGGAGTATGAAGAATGCCACGTGATACACTACCTTATTGGTGCTCAAGAGAAGATTCCTGACCGAGCAGTTAACACTGCATTTCTGGGGGACGTTGGGATTGTAATTGTTAAGCCTCAGTGTGCTGATGTGGGCTAGCATGAGTGAGTGCATGTTGACCCTATGGTTTTCTTTCCAACAGCAACAGCGTTGGAAAGATTGTCTCCTATGTTTTCTCTTTAAGACTCTATAACCATCATTTATTTTTTTTTTAAAGATTTTATTTATTTATTTGACAGACAGAGATCACAAGTAGGCAGAGAGGCAGGCAGAGAGAGAGGAGGAAGCAGGCTTCCTGCTGAGCAGAGAGCCAGATTCGGGGCTAGATCCCAGGACGCTGGGATCATGACCTAAGCTGAAGGCAGAGGCTTTAACCCACTGAGCCACCCAGGAGCCCCTCATCATTTATTTTTTATTTAATGCTCCATCTTGAATTAATTTTTATTGTATGGTGTAAGGTGGGAGTCAAGGCTTCTGGATACCCATAAAGCCAGTACCGTTTGTTGAAAAGCTTACCTTTCTCCGTTGACTCACCTAAACTTTCTCCACTGAATTATCTTCACTAAAGCCATTGACCGTACACGGTCTATTTCTGACTTTCTGTTGTATTTCCTTGATATACTTGACTATGCCAATGGCATGTGTTGATTTCTGTAGTTTTATAGTAAATTCTGCAATCAGGTACTAATTAACTTTGATCTTGTCATAATTGTTTTGATTATTATAGGTCTTTTGCATTTTAAATAAGTTACTAGATTGTCAATTTCTATAACAAAGTCAACTGTAATTTTGGTTGTACGTCATTGAATTTCTTAGATACATTTGGACAGAAGTGGTGTTCAAGCTTCTATTCCACAAACATGGTATGGCTTTCCACTAATATTTAGGCTCCTTTTAATGTCTCTTTATATTCTCTTGTAGTTTTCAATGTAGATGTCTAGCATATTTTTTGTTAACTTTATCCCTACATATTTCAAGCATTTAGATGCTATTATAAATGATATTTCTTTAATTCCACTTTCCATTTCTTTGTCAGTAGTGTATAGAATTACATTTTTTGATATATTGATTATACTGGGTATCCTAAATCTTCAGTAAATTCACATAGTAATTCTAGTGCTGTCTTTATAGATTCCTTAAGATTAAAAGTCATGATATGTGGGAATAAGACAGCTTTCTTTCTTTCTTTCTGATCTGTATGTATGTCTTTTATTTATTTATCTTGCCTTATTATTATAGGCTATAATAGCCAATGCAATATTTATAAGTAGAGCAGATCCTTGTTTTGGTCTCACTCTTCAAAGGAAAGTATTTAATTTAGTACTATTACAGATTTTGTTATTTGTATGTTTTTTATTTTTTCCCTTTATCAGACTGAGGATGTTCTATCTAATTTTGAGTTTACAGTGACTTTTAAAAAAAATCATGAATTGGTATTGAATTCAACAAGGGATTTTTCTGTATATTTTGAGGTGATCATAACATGATTTTTCCTTTTTTTTTTTAATGTGGGGAATTCATTTATTTTTAAATGTTGAAAACCCCTTGTACTGCTAGAAGAAACCTCACACAGTTGTGATGTATTATTTCTATATATTATTTTTTTGAGAAATTTTGCCTATGTTCATGGATGATATTGGTCTATAATTTTCACATTTCTTTTTACTTTTTATTTTTTTTTAAATTTTTTATTATTTATTTTTTATTTTTTTATTTTTTCAGCATAACAGTATTCATTATTTTTGCACCACACCCAGTGCTCCATGCAATCCGTGCCCTCTACAATACTCACCACCTGGTGCCCCCAACCTCCCACCCCCCACCCCTTCAAAATTCTCAGATCGTTTTGCAGAGTCCATAGTCTCTCATGGTTCACCTCCCCTTCCAATTTCCCTCAACTCCCTTCTCCTCTCCATCTCCCCTTGTCCTCCATGCTATTTGTTATGCTCCACAAATAAGTGAAACCATGTGATAATTGACTCTCTCTGCTTGACTTATTTCACTCAGCATAATCTCATCCATTCCCATCGATGTTGCTACAAAACTTGGGTATTCATCCTTTCTTTTTTCTTTTCTTTTTTTTTTTTTTTTTTTTACAGCTTTATAAACATATATTTTTATCCCCAGGGGTACAGGTCTGCGAATCGCCAGGTTTACACACTTCACAACACTCACCATAGCACATACCCTCCCCGATATCCATAACCCCAACCCCTCTCCCAACCCCCTCCCCCCATCAACCCTCAGTTAGTTTTGTGAGATTAAGAGTCACTTATGGTTTGTCTCCCTCCCAATCCCATCTTGTTCCATTTACTCTTCTCCTACCCCCTCAACACCCCATGTTGCATCTCCTCTCCCTCATATCAGGGAGATCATATGATAGTTGTCTTTCTCCGATTGACTTATTTCGCTAAGCATGATACCCTCTAGTTCCATCCACGTCGTCGCAAATGGCAAGATTTCATTTCTTTTGATGGCTGCATAGTATTCCATTGTGTATATATACCACATCTTCTTTATCCATTCGTCTGTAGATGGACATCTAGGTTCTTTCCATAGTTTGGCTATTGTAGACATTGCTGCTATAAACATTCGGGTGCACGTGCCCCTTCGGATCACTATGTTTGTATCTTTAGGGTAAATACCCAGCAGTGCAATTGCTGGGTCATAGGGTAGTTCTATTTTCAACATTTTGAGGAACCTCCATGCTGTTTTCCAGAGCGGTTGCACCAGCTTGCATTCCCACCAACAGTGTAGGAGGGTTCCCCTTTCTCCGCATCCTCGCCAGCATCTGTCATTTCCTGACTTGTTCATTTAAGCCATTCTGACTGGTGTGAGGTGATATCTCATGGTGGTTTTGATTTGTATTTCCCTGATGCCGAGTGATATGGAGCACTTTTTCATGTGTCTGTTGGCCATCTGGATGTCTTCTTTGCAGAAATGTCTGTTCATGTCCTCTGCCCATTTCTTGATTGGATTATTTGTTCTTTGGGTGTTGAGTTTGCTAAGTTCTTTATAGATTTTGGACACTAGCCCTTTATCTGATATGTCATTTGCAAATATCTTCTCCCATTCTGTCAGTTGTCTTTTGGTTTTGTTCACTGTTTCCTTTGCTGTGCAAAAGCTTTTGATCTTGATAAAATCCCAAAAGTTCATTTTAGCCCTTGCTTCCCTTGCCTTTGGTGATGTTCCTAGGAAGATGTTGCTGCGGCTGAGGTCGAAGAGGTTGCTGCCTGTGTTCTCCTCGAGGATTTTGATGGATTCCTTTCTCACATTGAGATCCTTCATCCATTTTGAGTCTATTTTCGTGTGTGGTGTAAGGAAATGATCCAATTTCATTTTTCTGCATGTGGCTGTCCAATTTTCCCAACACCATTTATTGAAGAGGCTGTCTTTTTTCCATTGGACATTCTTTCCTGCTTTGTCGAAGATGAGTTGACCATAGAGTTGAGGGTCCATTTCTGGGCTCTCTATTCTGTTCCTATTGATCTATATGTCTGTTTTTGTGCCAGTACCATGCTGTCTTGATGATGACAGCTTTGTAATAGAGCTTGAAGTCCAGAATTGTGATGCCACAAACTTTGGCTTTCTTTTTCAGTATTCCTTTGGCTATTCGAGGTCTTTTCTGGTTCCATATAAATTTTAGGTTATTTGTTCCATTTCTTTGAAAAAAATGGATGGTACTTTGATAGGAATTGCATTAAATGTGTAGATTGCTTTAGGTAGCATAGACATTTTCACAATATTTATTCTTCCAATCCAGGAGCATGGAACATTTTTCCATTTCTTTGTGTCTTCCTCAATTTCTTTCATGAGTACTTTATAGTTTTCTGTGTATAGATTCTTAGTCTCTTTGGTTAGGTTTATTCCTAGGTATCTTATAGTTTTGGGTGCAATTGTAAATGGGATGGACTCCTTAATTTCCTGACCTTAGCGGAAAAGCTTTCAGTTTTTCTCCATTGAGAATGATATTTGCGGTGGGTTTTTCATAGATGGCTTTGATAATATTGAGGTATGTGCCGTCTATCCCTACACTTTGAAGAGTTTTGATCAGGAAGGGATGCTGTACTTTGTCAAATGCTTTTTCAGCATCTATGGAGAGTATCATATGGTTCTTGTTCTTTCTTTTATTAATGTGTTGTATCACATTGATTGATTTGCGGATGTTGAACCAACCTTGCAGCCCTGGAATAAATCCCACTTGGTCGTGGTGAATAATTCTTTTAATGTACTGTTGAATCCTATTGGCTAGTATTTTGGCGAGAATTTTTGCATCTGTGTTCATCAAGGATATTGGTCTGTAGTTCTCTTTTTTGTTGGGATCCTTGTCTGGTTTTGGGATCAAGGTGATGCTGGCCTCATAAAATGAGTTTGGAAGTTTTCCTCCTATTGCTATTTTTTGGAACAGTTTCAGGAGAATAGGAATTAGTTCTTCTTTAAATGTTTGGTAGAATTCCCCCGGGAAGCCGTCTGGCCCTGGGCTTTTGTTTGTTTGGAGATTTTTGATGACTGTTGCAATCTCCTTACTGGTTATGGGTCTGTTGAGGCTTTCCATTTCTTCCTGGTTCAGTTGTGGTAGTTTATATGTCTCTAGGAATGCATCCATTTCTTCCAGATTGTCAAATTTGTTGGCGTAGAGTTGCTCATAGTATGTTCTTATAATTGTCTGTATTTCTTTGTTGTTCGTTGTGATCTCTCCTCTTTCATTCATGATTTTATTTATTTGGGTCCTTTCTCTTTTCTTTTTGATAAGTCTGGCCAGGGGTTTATCAATCTTATTAATTCTTTCAAAGAACCAGCTCCTAGTTTCGTTGATTTGCTCTATTGTTTTTTTGGTTTCTATTTCATTGATTTCTGCTCTGATCTTTATGATTTCTCTTCTCCTGCTGGGTTTAGGGTTTCTTTCTTGTTCTTTCTCCAGCTCCTTTAGGTGTAGGGTTAGGTTGTGTACCTGAGACCTTTCTTGTTTCTTGAGAAAGGCTTGTACCGCTATATATTTTCCTCTCAGGACTGCCTTTGTTGTGTCCCACAGATTCTGAACCGTTGTGTTTTCATTATCATTTGTTTCCATAATTTTTTTCAATTCTTCTTTAATTTCCTGGTTGACCCATTCATTCTTTAGAAGGATGCTGTTTAGTCTCCATGTATTTGGGTTCTTTCCAGATTTCCTCTTGTGATTGAGTTCTAGCTTTAGAGCATTGTGGTCTGAAAATATGCAGGGAATGATCCCAATCTTTTGATACCGGTTGAGACTTGATTTAGGACCAAGAATGTGATCTATTCTGGAGAATGTTCCATGTGCACTAGAGAAGAAGGTGTATTCTGTTGCTTTGGGATGAAATGTTCTGAATATATCTGTGATGTCCATCTGGTCCAGTGTGTCATTTAAGGCCTTGATTTCCTTGTTGATCTTTTGCTTGGATGATCTGTCCATTTCAGTAGGGGAGTGTTAAAATCCCCTACTATTATTGTATTCTTGTCGATGTGTTTCTTTGATTTTGTTATTAATTGGTTTATATAGTTGGCTGCTCCCACGTTAGGGGCATAGATATTTAAAATTGTTAGATCTTCTTGTTGGACAGTTCCTTTGAGTATGATATAGTGTCCTTCCTCATCTCTTATTATAGTCTTTGGCTTAAAATCTAATTGATCTGCTATAAGGATTGCCACTCCTGCTTTCTTCTGATGTCCATTAGCATGGTAAATTCTTTTCCACCCCCTCACTTTAAACCTGGAGGCGTCTTCGGGTTTAAGATGAGTTTCTTGTAGGCAACATATAGATGGGTTTTGTTTTTTGATCCATTCTGATACCCTGTGTCTTTTGATTGGGGCATTTAGCCCATTAACATTCAGGGTAAGTATTGAGAGATATGAATTTAGTGCCATTGTATTGCCTGTAAGGTGACTGTTATTGTATATTGTCTCTGTTTCTTTCTGATCTACTACTTTGAGGGTCTCTCTTTGCTTAGAGGACCCCTTTCAATATTTCCTGTAGAGCTGGTTTGGTATTTGCAAATTCTTTCAGTTTTTGTTTGTCCTGGAAGCTTTTAATCTCTCCGTCTATTTTCAATGATAGCCTAGCTGGATATAGTATTCTTGGCTGCATGTTTTTCTCATTTAGTACTCTGAATATATCATGCCAGCTCTTTCTGGCCTGCCAGGTCTCTGTGGATAAGTCTGCTGCCAATCTAATATTTTTACCATTGTACGTTACAGACTTCTTTTCCCGGGCTGCTTTCAGGATCTTTTCTTTGTCACTAAGACTTGTCAATTTTACTATTAGGTGACGGGGTGTGGACCTATTCTTATTGATTTTGAGGGGGGTTCTCTGAACCTCTTGAATTTTGATGCTTGTTCCCTTTGCCATATTGGGGAAATTCTCTCCAATAATTCTCTCCAACATACCTTCTGCTCCCCTCTCTGTTTCCTCTTCTTCTGGAATCCCAATTATTCTAATGTTGTTTCGTCCAATGGTGTCACTTATCTCTCGAATTCTCCCCTCGTGGTCCAGTAACTGTTTGTCCCTCTTCTGCTCAGCTTCTCTGTTCTCTGTCATTTGGTCTTCTATATCGCTAATTCTTCTGCCTCATTTATCCTAGCAGTGAGAGCCTCCATTTTTGATTGCACCTCATTAATAGCTTTTTTGATTTCAACTTGGTTAGATTTTAGTTCTTTTATTTCTCCAGAAAGGGCTTTTATATCTCCCGAGAGGGTTGCTTTAATATCTTCCATGCCTTTTTCAAGCCCAGCTAGAACCTTGAGAATCGTCATTCTGAACTCTATATCTGACATATTACCAATGTCTGTATTGATTAGGTCCCTAGCCTTTGGTACTGCCTCTTGTTCTTTTTTTTGTTGTGAATTTTTCCGCCTTGTCATTTTGTCCAGATAAGAGTTTATGAAGGAGCAAGTAAAATACTAAAAGGGTGGCAACAACCCCAGGAAAATATGCTTTAGCCAATTCAGAAGAGATCCCAAATTGTGAGGGGGGAGAAAGGGGATAAAAAGGGGTTCAAAAAGAAAAAAAAAGAAACTATTTAAAAAAAGAAAGCCGATAAAGAAAAAATATAAAAAGAGGAAAAAATATATATATATATTAGATAAACTATTTAAAAAACGTTAAAAAAGAAAACGGTAAAAGTTAAAAAAATTTAGCAGAAGAAGAGAAAAAGAAAAAGAAATTGAAAAAGAAAAAAAAATTAAATTAACTGCAAGGCTAAAAAATCATGGGGAGAAAGCTATGAGTTCCGTGCTTTGCTTTCTTCTCCTCTGGAATTCCGCCGCTCTCCTTGGTATTGAAACTACACTCCTTGGTAGGTGAACTTGGTCCTGGCTGGGTTTCCCGGTGATCTGGGGGAGGGGCCTGTTGTAGTGATTCTCAAGCGTCTTTGCCCCAGGCGGAGTTGCACCGCCCTTACCCGGGGCCGCGCTGAGTCATCCGCTCGGGTTCGCTTTCGGGAGCTTTTGTTCCCTGAGCGCTTTCCGTAGAGTTCCGGAGGACCGGAGTGAAGATGGAGGCCTCCCGGTGTCCGGCCCGGAGGAGCCGAGAGCCCGGGGCCCCACTCCTCAGTGCGCCCTCAGAGAACAGCGCCGAATGACTCCCGTCACCCTGGCCTCCGGCCACGCTCCGAGCTGACCGAGCCTGCGACCGGTTCAAGGCAACCCCGAGCTGAGAGTCACTCCTCGGCTCTGTCTCTGTAGCCGGCTTCCCCGTTCTAATACCGGTAAGCTCTGCGACGCTCAGACACCCCCGATCCTTCTGCGACCCTGCGGGATCTGAGGCCGCGCTGACCCCGCCTGGGCTTCACCCCAGTTAAGCCTCTGGAGCGATGTCCCTCAGTGGAACAGGCTTTTAAAAGTCCTGATTTTGCTCCGTTGCTCTGCCGCTCGCTGGGAGATGGTCCCTCCCCCTGCGGTCTATCTTCCCGTCGCTTTGGATTCACTTCTCCGCCAGTCCTACCTTGCAGAAAGTGGTTGATTTTCTGTTTCTAGAATTGCTGTTCTTCTTCTCTTCAATCTCCCATTGGATTTGTAGGTGTTTGCAATCTTTAGATAAGCTATTTAGCTGATCTCCTGCTACCCGAAGTAGTCTCAGCCTGCTACTTCTCTGCCATCTTGACTCCTCTCTAATTTTCACATTTTTTTATAGTGTTCCTAACTGGCTTTAGAATCAAGTTCTTACTG
The DNA here is from genome assembly GCF_902655055.1 of Lutra lutra. Taxonomy (NCBI): domain Eukaryota; kingdom Metazoa; phylum Chordata; class Mammalia; order Carnivora; family Mustelidae; genus Lutra; species Lutra lutra. The sequence goes on from NC_062293.1 coordinate 38,880,622, forward strand.
GACTCATGAAATGAGCTAGAAAGTGTTGCTTCTTCCTTTATTTTCTGAAAACTCTGAGGAATCCTGTTACAGAAGCAAGCACCTTGCTCTAGAAGATTCTCAGTCATGTGACTTTGGACAATTAAACTCTCTTGGATTTTATTTCCTCTTCTGTGAAGTGGAGTTGGTACTATCTATCTAGCTTAGTTATGGGGAAGAATCCAGGGAGAAGTATCTGGACAACTGCCTAGTAGGGCACCTAGTGGGCCTTGACACATGAGAAATAGTTTCTTCATTAACGTGATGATTATCACATCACTGGGAGACTGGAAACCTAGCACATGATGATTCTCAAGGTCCTTTCTGCTGTAAAATTCCGACGCTCTTTTCTCTCAAAGAGCTTAACGTTGACCCATTGGGTCACTTTTGCAGAGCGTTAAAAATTGATTTTAGCTTTTAACTCATGTGATGCATGAGAGTCTCTAAATGTTGTTATTATTGACCCCATTTCTCCCTCTCACGGGTGAGGAGACTGAGGCTTGCCGGTTGGGGGATTTGCCAGAGACAACATGGTGCTTTGTTCATCAACACTGAAGCCAGACGGTTGGAGAGACCCTGGTTCTCCACCTCATGGCCACTAGAGGGCCCTCCTCACACCGTTTGGGGAAGCCCTGGGGAGAAGACCTCTTGAAAGGTTTCCAACAGAAGACTCTGGTCATGGCAAGGAGCTGTATTCTCTGTCCAGCAGTGTAACCTTAAGCACATTTCTGTCCTCCCTGGGTCTCAGGTTTCCTATCTGGAAAAAGACAAGACTCACAACAGCCATTAGTTCATATACCTAATATATGCTGGAGGTTTTACCGCATGGTTCTCCACATGACTTATTTAATCCTCTGAAGAACCCTGTGAAATGATGAAAATATGAGTCCCAGGTAAGAAAAGTAGGGACAGAGAGACTAAATAATGTACCTAATTTACTGGAAAGATCCAGATCCAGAATTGAAACCCAGGATCACCTGACTTTCCTTCCCACATTAAAATTGACCAAATTATATATTTCAAATATGGACAGTTTATAGTTAGTTATACCTCAATTAAAAAAAAATTAGGCAGCCTCTGGAATTAGATGTGAAAGTTGAAGAGAAGAATGACACCAACAACAAGTAATACATTCACAGGAATATATATGTGCCAACATTCATCCAGCCGTACGCTTAGGATTTGAGGATTTTATTGTATATAAAATATGCCCGAATAAAGTAATGCTGCATTTTTTAAAAAAAGCAATTAGACCTCAAGCCATAATTCTCAAATATCACCTGGATCTCTTACTGGCAGAAATATAGACTGCATCTAAAATAAATCATTCTCTCAACTCCTGCTCACCTTGGGAAAAAAAGGGCATTTTTTTGCTTATTATAAAAGCAATACATGCTCATTGTAGGAAAATTAGAAAATAGAGGTGAGGAAAAATATAAAAATAAAAGGCAGCCTTGGTTCTATGTTCAGATATAACAAGATTTTACACTCTGGCATATTTCTTTCCACTATTCAGTGCCTGTGTGTTTATTCAGATGTATACCTAATTCTGTAAAATGCAGGGAGATTAAAAAAATGGATCTTATCCTAAAAATTCTTTGATAATTTACTTTGAATCCATATGAGTATTCCATGAAAGGCTTACTATACCGATGAATGGTCATTTAATAGAAGAATTTTTAAATTCTTTCCCATGATGCCTTGGGGTTCTTTGGAAGTGTATCAGGTACTGGGTGCTGGCCCGGGCAGGTGAGGGGGGAAGAGAAAGGTCAGGTGGAGGGCAGAATGGAGCGTAGGCAGGTGAGGCCCGCAGCTGCCACTCTTACTCAACAGAGCCACTTTTTTACTTTTTCAAACATTCATTTCCCATGTAAGATTTCATTTAAAGCAATTCCATTACCAAAAACAATTTTAAAAAGGGAAATCAGGGGGGCGCCTGGGTGGCTCAGTGGGTTTAAAGACTCTGCCTTCAGCTCGGGTCATGATCCCAGGGTCCTGGGATTGAGCCCTGCAATGGGCTCTCTGCACAGCAGGGAACCTGCTTCCTCTCTCTCTCTGCCTGCCTGCCTCTCTGCCTACTTGTGATCTCTGTCTGTCAAATAAATAAAATCTTTAAAAAAAGGGGAGGGGGAATCGGGTAACATCATTCTAATTTCCGCTTAATTTCTTTTCAAAATGAAAAGAGCTTGTTTTACAATTATAAAAGCAACACCCACACAATTTGCAAGATTCAAACAATTAAAAAAAATAAAAAAATAAAAAAATAGAAAGTCATCCATTCATCTCCCTACATGACATTTTGGAGTGTGTGTGTATCAAAATGTACTGTCCATATATTATGCCCCATCTTTGTTCCTTTACACAGCCCATCTCCCATGTCGTTTCTTGGTCTTTAAAAATATGGTTCTTCATGAGAGACTATGGACTCTGAAAAACGATCTGAGAATTTTGAAGGGGTGGGGGGTGGGAGGTTGGGGGCACCAGGTGGTGGGTATTGTAGAGGGCACGGATTGCATGGAGCACTGGGTGTGGTGCAAAAATAATGAATATTGTTATGCTGAAAAAATAAAAAAATTAAAAACAAAAAAAAATATGGTTCTTGACCGTTTACTCTTTGTGTTATGTCGTTAGGTTATTAATAGACACAGAAAAGCTTCCAAGTTAAATTTAAAGATTAAGGAGAATTGGGTTTTCATTTTTAAAAGTGTGATTTTAACACATTGAATATCCACATAAACATTGCAAATCGAACACTGTGTGTATCCATCTGAGTGCCCCCACTTGGGATGCCTGGGTGGCTCAGTGGGTTAAATCCTCTGCCTTCAGCTCAGGTCATGATCCCAGGGTCCTGGGATCGAGCCCCACATTGGGCTCCCTGCTCCACAGGGAGCCTGTTTCCTCCTCTCTCTCTCTCTCTCTCTCTCTCTCTCTCTCTCTCTCTCTCTTGGCCTGTCTCTCTGCCTACTTGTGATCTCTCTCTGTCAAATAAATAAATAAAAATCTTAAAAAAAAAAAACAAACAGGTGCCCCCAGCTTTAGAAGTTTCATGTGGGCTGATCTTCAAATCTAGAAGAGCTTCTGGAATAGATGCCCTTTTCGGTAAAGGAAAGTGTGATCAAGCATTCCCAAAGGTCTGAGGGAGGGGGTAGTTTTGGAAGCCCCTCCTAGACCCAAAAGGGCTTTGGTATTGTTTTTCTCAAAATTTAATGGGCTACGTATTTTTCCACCCCATGATTATTCAACCAGCCTCTTCTTCATACACACTTACTTAGTGTCGAGTGTTGTTATGATCATAAAATCATAAACAGAACTGCAATGAATTTCCTTTTATGTAACTCTTTGGCTGTATCTCTGATTATTTCCTTAGGATTAAGTTCTACAAGTGAAACTTTCTGGTCAACCAGTATAGGTAATTTATGACTCTTCCTATATTGCCAGATTAGCTTGCAGGCAGGAAGTCCTAATTTAGAATCCTGTCTTTTCATCTCCTCACCATTTTTGGTGCATAAAAAAGAGCAGTTGGTATATGAAAAACGGTATCTCATTATTATCTTAATTAGTGCTCTTAAGTGACTGCTGAGATGAAAAAAGTCTATGAATTTCTTAGACATTTTTGTCTCTCACTTTGTAGAATATATACTTTTATACTTTGTACATATTTCTATTGGAACATATCTGTATTATTATTATTGTTTAGAAAGATCTCTTTATATATAAAGGGCATCAGTCGTTTGCCCATATAGGCAATCTCACTTTCCAATTTTTACTTTACATTTTATAACTTGATAATTTACATTATATTCATAATGCCTTGTCTCTAGTTTTTCATTTCTTTTTATTTTTAGAAAGATCTCCCTCATCTCTCACTGCCAGGATTACCAAATAGCCTCATCTGCTTTATGATTTCATGGTTATATAAATATTTTTATATAAGCAAATAAAAATTTAAAGATACACGATATAGGTACATATGATGAATGTATCTGTACTTAATTTTAGTGGTGGTTTAAGGATGGCATTTAGTTTTTTCCCTCCAAACTAGTCAATAAATTGTCCCAACATTATTGTTGAATACTTCTCTTTCCCCTCACTGATCCAAAATACTTCTTAATTCTATAATTAATTCCTTTATGTACCAAGCATTTTCTTGGCTTTCTATTGTGTTTCATTGATCTATATTCTTAGCATTGATCTATATTCTTAGTCTTCTGCTAATGCCATTATTGTATCATATCATATTGCATTATTGTAGCCTTATAATATGTTTCAATATCTGTTTTCCTTGATTTCCTTTCATCACTCTTTTTCTTATGAATATTTTTAATATGTTTTTACTTTTTTTTTTAATTTTTTTTAATTTTTTTCAGCATAACAGTATTCATTATTTTTGCACCACACCCAGTGCTCCATGCAATCCGTGCCCTCTACAATACCCACCACCTGGTGCCCCCAACCTCCCACCCCCCACCCCTTCAAAATTCTCAGATCGTTTTTCAGAGTCCATAGTCTCTCATGGTTCACCTCCCCTTCCAATTTCCCTCAACTCCCTTCTCCTCTCCATCTCCCCTTGTCCTCCATGCTATTTGTTATGCTCCACAAATAAGTGAAACCATATGATAATTGACTCTCTCTGCTTGACTTATTTCACTCAGCATAATCTCTTCCAGTCCCGTCCATGTTGCTACAAAACTTGGGGATTCATCCTTTCTTTTTTTTTTTTTTTTTTTTTTTTTACAGCTTTATAAACATATATTTTTATCCCCAGGGGTACAGGTCTGCGAATCGCCAGGTTTACACACTTCACAACACTCACCATAGCACATACCCTCCCCGATATCCATAACCCCACCCCCTCTCCCAACCCCCACCCCCCATCAACCCTCAGTTTGTTTTGTGAGATTAAGAGTCACTTATGGTTTGTCTCCCTCCCAATCCCATCTTGTTTCATTTACTCTTCTCCTAGCCCCTCGACCCCCCATGTTGCATCTCCTCTCCCTCATATCAGGGAGATCATATGATAGTTGTCTTTCTCCGATTGACTTATTTCGCTAAGCATGATACCCTCTAGTTCCATCCACGTCGTCGCAAATGGCAAGATTTCATTTCTTTTGATGGCTGCATAGTATTCCATTGTGTATATATACCACATCTTCTTTATCCATTCGTCTGTAGATGGACATCTAGGTTCTTTCCATAGTTTGGCTATTGTTGACATTGCTGCTATAAACATTCGGGTGCATGTGCCCCTTCGGATCACTATGTTTGTATCTTTAGGGTAAATACCCAGCAGTGCAATTGCAGGGTCATAGGGTAGTTCTATTTTCAACATTTTGAGGAACCTCCATGCTGTTTTCCAGAGTGGTTGCACCAGCTTGCATTCCCACCAACAGTGTAGGAGGGTTCCCCTTTCTCCGCATCCTCGCCAGCATCTGTCATTGTTTTTACTTTTTTATTGAAGTGCAATGCATGAATGATAGGTGCACATGTCACCTAAGTGAATGGCCTGGTACGTTTTTACAAAATGACATTTGCCCCGTCAGCAGGGAGGAGATCAAGAAACAGAATATTAGCAGCATCCTAGAAAGGCTACCCAACCTTGAGTTCTCTTCCAGTCACTATCCACTCTAAGAGTGACTATGTTGATTTTGATCAAAATTAGTTTTGAGGGGCCCCTGGGTGGCTCAGTTGGTTAAGCATCTGCCTTCAGCTCAGGTCATGATCCCAGGGTCCTGGGATTAAGCCCTGCATTAGGCTCCCTGCTCAGTGGGGAGCCTGCTTCTCCCTCTGCCTGCCACTCCCTGCTCTTGTATTCTCTCTTTCTCTCTCTCATTCTCTCTTGAATAAATAAATAAAATCTCTAAAAAATTGGTTTTGAGCTTTATATGATAAGAATCATATCGTCTGCACCTTTTATGTCTCTCCTCTTCAACTTTACATTTGGGAAGTTCATCCACATTGTTGAAAATAGTTTTAAATTGTGCATGCCCATTGCTATATAATCTTCCTTTATGTGATTGTACTATCACTTATTTATTCATTCTCCTGTCGATAGGTATTTCAGTAATTTTCAAGGTTGGGTCTATTACAAATAATGCTGCTATGAATGTTTTAGTACCATATGTCAACACAGGCATACAAGTCATCAGTGCACATACATATGTGTGCAGTTCTGTTCTGTCTACTCCTGGAGGTGGAATTACTGGGTCCTAGACTAAGTTTATGTTTGGTTTTTGTAGATACTGCAGACTAGTTTCCCAGAATTCCCAGAATGGCTATAGTAACTTACAATCCTGCCAACAGTGCAAATGAGTTCCAGTTACCCACACTCTTGTCCACACTTAGGATTTTCCATCTTACTTATTTAGCTGTTCTGGCGTGAGAGGTATTGAAGTATGCATTTCCATTTCCATGATGACTCATGAGGCTGAACACATTTTACAGTTTTATTGGTCATTTGTATGTCCTTTCTGGCTAGCTGTGTCTTCTCATCTTCTACCTTCTTTTCGTTGGGTTGCTTTTTTTTTTTTTTAACGGATTTGTAGGAGATCTCCATATATTTGGGATTTGTGTTCATTGTGATGTATGTATATTGTAGATGTCACTTCTTACTTTCCAGGTTGCCTTTTTACTCTTTTAATTGTATCCTTTGATGATGTCACTGAAATTTTAATGTCATCTATGACATCACTTTCTCTGTGCTGGTTAGTACTTTTTGTGACATGTTTTAAGAAATCCTTGCCTTCTCCAATGTCACAAACAGGTTTTCTTTCTTCTTCTTTTTTAAAAAGATTTTATTTATTTACTTGACAGACAGAGATCACAAGTAGGCAGAGAGGCAGGTGGGGGGAGGGGAGAGCAGGCTCCCCGCTGAGCAGAGAGACTGATGTGGGGCTCAATCCCAGGACCCTGAGATCATGACCTGAGCTGAAGGCAGAGGCTTTAACCCACTGAGCCACCCAGGCGCCCCACAAACAGGTTTTCTTATACAATCTTAATGGTTTCAGCCTTCACATTTAGATATGGAATCCATCTGAAGCTGATTTTTGTGTGTGATATGTGGTAAGGGGGACAAAATATATTTTTCTACATAAATATCCCATTGGCCTGAACCATTTATTAAAATGACTGTCATTTCTCCACCACATTGGAGATGCACACTGCATCTGAGAACACTACACAGCAATGAGCATAGACAATTTCATGCTGGATTCAACAATACGGATGAATGTTACCAATATAAAGTCAAATGGAGGAAGACAGACACAAAAGGGACAGGCAACATGATTTTTGCCTGTCATAAATCAGGCAGCCGTGGATGTGTAGGACTGTGGTCTGTTTTGTTTCACACCAGTTTATTCTTGTATAAATACAATAATGTTTTAATTACTAAGACTTCAAAAGAGGTCTTACTATCTGGTAATATAAGCCTTCTAGCTTCGTTCTTCTTCAAAATTGCCTTAGAGAAAGCACTAGGTCCTTTCCATTATCATGTAAATTTTAGAATAAGATTATCAATTACCACACATAAACCTGCTAGGATTTTTTCTGAGATGGCTCTTGTCTGTTTTTGATCTCCCAAATCCCTTTGGAAAATCCCTTTGGAGTCTTGATTTGGATTTTATTAATCCCATAATTTAATTTGTGGTATATTGAATTCTTTTTTTATTATTTCATTGCTGTGAATATTGATCTCCCCACCAGACTATTAGCAACTTTTGGAAAAGGTCCTGGTCACATAATTCTTTTGTTTTCTGCATAATTTTATGGCAATGCATAGAGCCAAATAGCATTTAATGTGTGTTTCTTGACTAGACCTCATAGACTCTTGCAAAATGACCTTATCAAATGCTTTTCTCAAATATTCCAGGACAGATGCTCCTTGGTTTAATTCATTTGACTGAATCATTAAAGTATTTATTAATTCACCTAGCACAGGCAGCTAGTGTAGACGGATCTTAAATGGATACTGACACACAGGATATGTTGTGCCATCTGTTCAGTGTTTGGGCATCTCCTTTTTCCTTAGAGATAGTTCAGTCCAGTAAAGGCAGTGAACACAAAACCAGCTACCTAAAAGGTCTTTTTAGTGCTAGAGCTTTAGAGTGAAGGAGTGATGAGCTCTAGCTAAGAAAGTAGAAGTTGATCAATCTTAGTGAAGTTGACCATAGAACAGGGTCTTGAAGCATGAAGAGGAGTTCTCCAGGCACTAGAGTCTGGGAGTCCAGGAGAAGATGGGGAGCATTCTGGGCAAGAGGATAAAAAGATACGAAAGCATGAAAATTCATCCCATGTCAAAGAAGCATGAGTGGTCTGGAATGGTTGGGGCAGAAGAGGTTGGAATGAGAGCTCGGCGAAGCTGGACATGCAGGGCACGGTCCGAAGATGAATGGCTTCTTATTCTAGAGGCGAAATCTATGACTTGGTGATTGATCAGGTGCATGCAGGTGGGCAGATGGCATCTGGATGTCCCCGTACAGGTTATGGGATATGCCTGTACTAAGCTCCAAGCTGTCCATTGGGATGATAGGGTAGAACAGATCAGCTCTTCTGGAAGTATGCTAAGACGTACCTGGGATCGACAGCTGTGGGAAAGGCATGGCAAAAGGCCAGTGAGGTTCTTTTATTCTCTTAGAATAACCACATTTTGCCATGTGACTTCATTTTACAGGAGTCCTAGGCTCTTTTGTTATTTACTGCTGCTCTCCTGGAAAGAGAGAAGACTGGTTATTTCAGAAATACAAACCCAAAGTAAAACATTCCCTCCCCAAAGCTACTCTGAAATTAGATTCGTTGGTCAGGTCAGATTGGCAAGGAGTCTTAAATCGTTTAGCACCAACTGCTCATTTGGTAGATGAGGAGGCCAAGTCCACGAGAGGAAGGGTGATGTATTAAGCAGTAAATGGGGTCACTGTGTACGCTCGGATGTGGCGGGAGGCCGTCGATCGGCACCGTAAGAAGTAAGGTAAAAAGTAAGGAGTCAAACGGGTGTGGACGCTGCCACCTACCAGCTGTGTGGTCTGGAGAATGCGACCTTTTTCCAAGACCTAATTTGCTTGGCTTCGAAATGGAGTTTTGAGAATTACATGCTCCACGGGCACAGTCACAGCCGTGGCTTATCCAGATGCCCAGTGCACGTCGGTGATGATGGAGATGAAGGTGATTCTGATGCCGAAGATATGGAGAGGGGCGGGGCTTCCGCATGAGAGCGCCTGAGTTAAAATGTCTATTGTAGTTGTTTGACCGTTAAAAATGATCTAACCTCTGTAACTGTCAAGTTAATTGTGTGTAAGACAGAGACCATCTTCATCTCTCTCTTGCGCTATTTTGAGAATGAAATAAAATAATACACTTATTTAAACGACCTAGCACCCTGCCTGGAGCAAGGAAGGCACTCAGTCACGTTTGCTCTCTACCGGGCATCCCAAACTTCTTGCTTCATCATCCTCTCCTTCCCTTTGCTCTCTTCTTCCTTTTCATCCATTTTGGAAAGAGGGCCTTATTTTTATTTAACGCTATATTGTCATTGATCCGTTAATCACGAATCTGGAAATGTGGGTTGCCATGATCGTTCTTGAGGCCTGTCCATCTGGTTTCCGCAGTTGGGAATTCATTCTCTGCAATGTCTGTCCATCCTCCTGGGGCTCATGGATGACCCCAGACACTGCCACTCTGCTCAGAACTCCCTTGGGCACTACCTTCAGTACAAGGACCCTTACTCCGGGTAAAGGGTCATCCTCCTGCAGAGGCGAGGCGGGACCTGTGGCTCCCACCAGGCCCCCCTCATCTCCATCGTGACTGCATCTGATGCATATAATGAATAATTTGTTGTTGGGAGGCTTGCTTCAGTAACTAAAACAATATTTTGTCTTTTGGGCTGGGTTTTGGTGGAGCTCCCGGAACGAGAGTGGAATGGAGACCTTCTGACCCTCCTCTCTGGACCCAGATTTGTTTCTTTCATTTAATGGGGAAAAAACTTAATGATCCATATATTCAGGCATCTTTTGTAAAAACAGCAGGTCCCCCAGCTCCCATATGGATGCGCTGGCTTGCTGGCTGGCTGTGGCTGAACATGACCAGAAAGCAGGTCAGGGATTGTCAGGGGAGGATAAAAGGTCAGTAGCCAATAAAGGCACGTCCCATGGCAAACAGAAGTGCATCGCAGACTGGCAAGTACCAGCCCCGGGGGGTCTATCTTTTCTGGAATGGCCAATCCCCTTTGCCTGCTTGTATGCCTTGATATCCCCAAAGTTGAGCCCCAAACAGCAAAGAACATGTATTTATTGCTTTAATTTAAATGAATAAGTTTGAGGATTTCAAAAGAGAAAACTGAAGACACCCAAGAGGGATGACAAAATCAGAGATGGGAAAGCTTCTACCAGAGAGAACTGGGGTCACATAGTTCTCCGGGTTCCCGGATTGATGCATGAAAATAGCACTGGGGTCAATGGAGGGAGGAAGGAGGATGGGTCCAGGAGGGGTACAAACTTGATTGTAATTTTTTTATCTTATAGAAAAACAAGGAAGGAAGAAAATAATAGAGGAAGGAAAGAAGAACCACTAATGCTCACATCTCCATTTCGTTCCCAAGTGAATTCCATTAGACTTGATATGTCATTCTAAGTGCGCCTGAATATAGCTGTGGATTTAGATAACTCTCTTCTCCTCTTCTGACCTTTATTATGACTACAAAAATTCTGTGTGTGAGGGATAAATAATGCATGCTTTCAGCCAAGAAAGGAAAGAAGACCCAAGCAAACATTGCAAAATAAAGTAAGCAACATTCCTTTCTCTGGTATATTTTAACTCCTGACCCACTCCCATCTCCCACCCCCACTGCCTGCCTGTATGTACCCATCAAACAGGACCCCAAAACCTGGAACAAAGTGCTAGACACCATAGGTTTGGGGGTCAAACTTGCATTTAAAATGCTTATAGCTATGGGGCACCTGGGTGGCTCAGTGGGTTAAAGCCTCTATCTTCAGCTCAGGTCATGGTCTCAGGGTCCTGGGATCAAGCCCCGCATCGGGCTCTCTGCTCAGCGAGGAGCCTGCTTCCCCCTCTCTGCCTGCCTCTCTGCCTACTTGTGATCTCTGTCAAATAAATAAATAAAAAGTTTTTAAAAATTCTTATAGCTATGGGGTACCTGGATGGCTCCACTGGTTAAGACTCTAACTCTGGATCTTGGCTCAGGTCTTGATCTCAGGGTCGTGGGTTCAAGTCCTGCACTGGACTCCGTGGGGGGCATAGCGCCTACTTAAGAAAATGCTTATAGCTATGATATATTATTTATGTGATCCTGAGAAAGTCCCCTTCCCCCTCTCCCCCTTGGTCTTCTCTGTGAAATGGGGATAACCAGCTTGGTATGCTCTAGGTCAAAGGCTTAGGAGAAATAATAAATGAAGATGTAGGCAAATAAAACTTTGCAATGGCATCCTGGGGAGCAGACAGAAGAAAGGAGGTATGTTCTGGTCAGCTGTGAGCCTCAGACATGAGGGAAAACGTTGTGGGCAGAGGGGGCAACTTCTCAGCCTGGAATTACCTTGAAGGAGTCATTGAGAGCCTCGAAACCCAGTCTTGGCTTTGGATCCCCCAGCTGGCTTCTGTGGCAGCAGAGTGAACGAAAGGTTTCTTACCACGTTTAGACGCCAGAAGCCTCTGCTTCTTGCAGTTATAATAGAAACAGATGAAGGGACAGAACAGAAGCCAAAGCTCAAACGGAACTCAAAGTTGGGCAGGACACGGGGTTATGCGTCTGTCTGCGTGTGTCTGTTTCCCACACGTGCCTGTATTGTGCGGAGGTGGAGGGACAGGGACCCTTTTCCAGATGGAGCTCTAACAAAGACCCTGAGTCTTGACCCTCAAGCCTTTGGGGCAGAAATTGAGGTGGGAAAGGCAATGAACCAAGAGCAAAGGAAGACAGCGTGGGTACTTCTCTGTGGGAGGAAGTTGGAAGTCATCACAAAAGTGAAGACTGGGGACTACATGCTCATTTCCTCATCACCTCCAACTCCCCAGTCACACACCTAATGAAAGAGTTGGACAGTCAGGCCAACGGTTTAAATAGAGGACAAGGGGGTTGGGGATGAACACGCAGTGAGGGAGGAGGCTTGTCTAGTCTTTAGAAAACCGTAGGTGGAGGTGTCCCTGCAAAATGTCTTTCAGAGCCTTAGCCTGTGCTTTTCTGGGGGCATTTCTGATGACTTCTGGACAATTCTTCAGCTCCCTATGCTTTGTCACTCTGTCCCTAAAATCATCAAAACTCAGAGACAGGAGAGAACTCCAAAGACGAAGGAATAGAGGTCTGAAAAAGGGAGCAAGCTGTTTTAGGACACAGCGAATGGGAGACCCAGGGCAGCAGCACACCTGCTGATGCCCATGACCGTGACTTTCCCCTATTCTCCCCGTCTGTGCTCCCACCTCAGTGTTGTCCTTTTCAGCGTGTCTTCTGTCTCTGCGATTCTCCATCTTCCTCCTAGACTTTCCTGTACCCCCTTGTAAACTCGTCCTTAGAGCCTCGAGTTCCTCTAATGTTGACAGATCTAGGTAGAAAAGGGATGAGACCTCCTGGTAAGTAAGACCACCCCACCATGGGTGGGATGATTTTGATTTACCTGGTGCGGGTCTGCCCTGCCCCCTCACGCCTGCGTTTGAGATCTTTGGAAAGATGAGCAGGCCAGGCCCCCACTATGGGCTTTCCCTTCATGGCCTTCTCCGCTGCTGCCCCAATGTGAGTTAACTTCAACCAACAAGTGTTTTTGTATAACCATCATGGAACCCCCTTTCTTGTTCCCATTCCAGTTTCGTCCCATGTTTTGGAATGACTATCCCACAAAAGGGATCAAGTTGGAGGAAGGGGACCAACTAGCTCTGCATAGGGAACCTGAGACAGAGCTGGGATGAAAATGTGGTAACCCACCACCAGTCCAAGGATACGGAAAACCTCAGGGCTCTGCCTATTGCCCAGAGAAATCCTTGACTTGGGATGCAAAGGGTAATTGGAGAACTAGCTCCGGGCTTGCCTAAGGAAGCTGTAGCATCCGCTTCTTCCATTCTTACTTCCTATTAGATGCAGCCTTGCCATTTCCATGGCAACTGGGAAGCTTCTTGGGTTTCACTGATTCATTGCTTGGGGAGATACAGGAGGACAGCTGGATGGGTTAGGTAGATACGGAGGCTGAGATGTGTAAATCTTCCCATTTTATCCTCACCTTGGGCTCTGGCAGGGCCACCCCCACAAGCAGGTGTAGGAATGTAAGGGTCATTATTCACTTTGTGACTGTAAAGCCCCGGAGGCCCATCCTGAGAGTCACGAGTATGCAACGAGGGGCTAGAGATCAGCGCTGGAAACACTGTGGTGCTCAGCTGCCCAGGGAGCCATGTCTGTCTTTAGGGCTCCCCTCCTCCCTGCCCATCTTTCTTCTTCCTCCTTTCCTTCCTTTGACTCCTTCCTCTTGGTGGAGACCAAGCCTAGGGCCAGGGTCAGGGGAGAGGGATGCTGCTCTCTTGCTGGGGGCCGGGTGATATGGAGGGAATGGGAACTAGAGCATAGAGTTGAAGAATAGTGTCTACTTTCCAGCCCCGTGACCTTGAGCTTCAGCTTTGTAGCCCCTAAAATGTGGATGGCAATACCTCCTCCTTCTTAGGCCTGATGTGAGGATTCGATGAGTCCCTCTATGTGTAGGACTTAGAGCTGTACCTGTCATGGAGATGGTCCTATAGAAGTAGGAAATCTTAGAGGCAGCTGTGCCTAGGACAGCCCCATTTTACGCCTCCTGCTCCTGCCTCACTATTTACAGTGCTCCCTTCCCATTTCAAAAGTATTAGAGTTTGATGTGAAATATGGTGACCCTGTATACAGTTTTAGCTATTTTGTATGGGAAGTGGCCCAGTGTTTTGAGGACATACAGGGTTGGAGGCCAGAGGCTAGGAAGTGAGGTCGGTAAGAGTCTGGCTTCAGCAAATCTACAATAACCCAGTTAAGGTTCAGCTCTCTGGGGAGTTTAGAAAAAACTGGAGGGATGAAGAAAACGTTGTACTTCTGAAGTTTTGCTCTTCCCAACCCACTCCCCCCTCGCTGGTGAAAGGTGCCAAGAGCCAATAGGGTACCAAACACTGGTAGCTGGGTCCTACCGGTAACGCACATTCAGAAAGCAAGTTTGGAGAACCCAGCACCGGAAATTGCTTTCTGCTCTGTCTCTGTTCTGTTCCGCCAGCTAAGTGGGGTCAGGGTGCCCGGGTCTCCCAGGGCAGCCAGCAGGACCATGTGTTCCTGGATAAAAGAAAAAATATGTCCAGAGAGAGCCCACCTTCCTCCCTAGTGGAAGAGCCAGACTCTATCTCGGCAGAACATTGCCCCCGGTACTGGACTGCCCTTACGTTGCCAGAGTGGTGGGCTGTGAGCCTTTCTGGTGGCTGAGCCCTTAAGTTCCTTGTGTGGATGAACCTCAGGTCCTTGTCTGTCTATCCCATCACTGTGAGAAATACCATCTGTTATTCCAATAGCTTGGACCCTGAAGTCAAATCCCAGTTCCCCCACTGGCTTGCTGTGTGATTCTGGGTAGGTTTCTTGACTTCTCTGTGCCTCAATTTTCACACCTGCAAGATGAGGATGATGTTGTATCTTCCCGGCAGGGCTTCGGTGAGGATGAACAGCCATTTTTACGCTGCTCCGGGCGAACACGACAAGAACTATCGCTGTTGTTTGCATGTTGTTTCCTTGTTCCTGTTGTCGAGGGGGTTCTGACCTCTCATCCCATCCCTTTGGTTGCCTCAGTATGATTTCAAAGGAAAACATACCTCTTCCCATGCTGTATGGAAGCATAGCCTGGCCAACCTTGACCTTCACCGTTTCTCTCCACAGATGGGGCAGACTCGGAAAACAGAACTTGGTATAGAGGGGAGTGCCTGGGTCTTGGGGAACGGCAGTGTTAAGAACTGCACAGATTCTGGAATTAGACAGACTATGGATTGAATGTCAGATCTCTGGATAACGATTTTGGGGGAAATAGCTAACCTTTCTGAGCCTCAGTGGGCTGATAGATAAAATAGAAAAAAAAAAATGGCACAGTGGGCATGAAGATGAACGGACGCGGAAGATCTTCGCACCGTTTCTGGCACGGAGCCCATATCCCGGAAGGGCCAGTTCCTCGTCCCCTGCTGTTACTGGACAGCGGGGCCCTTGCGTTCACTGTCGCATCTCCCAGGTCTTCATGCGCCGCCTGCGACTGAGCAAGCCGTCAGTAAATTGTTGGGAACTAAATGCAGAATGAATAGGCTTTTTCATGCATTACATGCCTCCTTAAACATAAATGTATTAACTGCTTGCTTAGTGCTTCATGGCTAATCACTGCTAGAGATGAAGGCTTTGAGGACTTAATGATTTTTGAAAACTATATTCAAGGTTAAATTATGAGTCAAGTCAAGCCTCGAAACCGCTGGAAGCAATTTCCTCATGTTTCCACAGTTTGCTAAGCCTCATCTGCTTTATTTATTCAAAGCCCACCGACCCCTCCCTCTCCCCTTCTTCCACGTCTGGAGTGTTACACATCCTAGCAGCCCTTGACGAGATCTCCCTGGGAAGGACGCAGGGGCAGAGAACGCGGTTTAAGGCTGAAGTGCCTCAGGCTTTGTGTTTCAAAGGGAATTAACTGGAGGGTGGGTGGCCCTTCTTGGCACCAGTCCCCTGTTCCTGAATTCTGCATTTACTCACAGCGGGTGAGAGAGGGGAAAGGGACACTGATTTAGAGATCGGTCCTTCTTCCCTGTCCATCCACAGCCTGGTTAGCTCCTGAGCCTACCCCCTCCAACCCCCACTCCCGCCCCGAGACTCCATGAAGTGCTGTCTCCTGGGGGATGACGCGGGTGACAGCGGACATGGCTCTAACCATCTCGGGCTGCTCAAAGCGGCTGTTCCCTGCATGGGCCTCCGCGCCCATCTTCTTGTTTCTCCTGGCACCTAGGATTTCTCTGTCTCCCTTAAGGCGTTCCTGATGGGGTGGGATTTGATGAATGGAGCAGAGAACTTCCATGCTCTCTGGAGCAGTCTGAGAGCTCATTGACATATTCCCTGGAATGAAATCTCCTCAGGCCTGTGCTCTGTTTTGTTTTGTATTTTTATTTTTTAAATTTTTTTTATAAATTATTTTTAAAAAGATTTTATTTATTTATTTGATGGAGATCACATAGGCAGAGAGGCAGGCAGAGAGAGAGAGAGAGAGGGGGAAGCAGGCTCCCTGCTGAGCAGAGAGCACGACACGGGGCTCGATTCCAGGACCCTGAGATCATGACCTGAGCTGAAGGCAGAGGCTTAACCCACTGAGCCACCCAGGCACCCCATTGTTTTGTATTTTTAAAAACAAAGCCCGGGCCAACACCTGCAGTTGTTGAGGGAAAACCCTTGTAGGCCCCCTCCGTGAAGGGGCGCCCCGCAGAGGGCATGGAGAAGACCGTTCGGGAGGCACCCGCGTTGCTGTGGGAAGTGGTACTCGGACTGTGTGCGTGAACTTGAGGAGAAGCATTCTCTCTCCTCATGGTGCAGGGGTTTGCAGAGGTGTGGACCCATTTCAGAGGGTTCCTCTTAGGCCAGCAGGATGGAATGGGGCCCAGGAGGTAACCCTGGTCCTGGAGCACGTGAAGGGGAAAATCAGCCCAGACCAGTCAGGGAGAGCTGTCGAAGCTCAGTGTGTGAGACTAGAAGCTTCTCAGCTCGACTCCCCTGAATCCCTAGGGGTACAGACCTAGGGACAATGGCTGAGCTCCTGTGTCTGTGAACTAACAGAACTGTAGCCTTGGCTTAGGCGCAGTGCCCCTGTGTAACCATCAAGGCCAGCACCTGCTGGCACCCTCAGGGGTGGTGGGCAAGGGTCTCCGGACCGCTGTGAGCCCCCTCCGCAGCAGTGACCTCTTGTGGCGACAAGGAGCAATTGCACTTGTAGCAATCGCTCTTGGACAGACTGATAATGCCCTGCGGTTGGTGGGTTAGCGGAGGAGGATAGGAGGGAAAATACAGTGACATCCAGAGGAAGGAAGATTCTGGACTTCATGCTGGCAAGGAGAAATGGCTTGAGAGATTCCTTTCCCGACAAAGCCAGGTGGCTGGAATTGTATCCCACATTGGTGAAGTAGGTCATCACCAGTTCCAAAACTAATACAGGGAACGGTGTTTTTGTATTTACTTAGATATCAGTACGCGTTTGTTGCACCAAGAGGATGGACTGAGGAGTGAGGGGAGGGAATTAACATTCACTGAAACCCACGCTCTGCAAGAAACTTCAGATACTCCTTCAATTCATTCCTCACAATCTGGTAAGTATTGTCATCCCCACTTCACCGGTGAGACATTCAAGGATCCACACACACCAGAGGACGCTGGAGACCGTCCTTGGACCCTGAGCTGACTCCCAGCGCCACGCGGGTCCTTAGCCAGCTCGGTTGCTGCTGGGCATCTGGGAGTCAGAGGAGGACTGGGATTACTGATTTAATTGAAATTAATACTGACTTAATTGAAACCAAGTCCCGAAGAGTCTTTACAAAGTGAGAAATTCTGGCTTTCTCCTCGGAGTTAGGATGTGGGATGAGGATGATGGTGCTGAAAACACCCACAAAGTCAGTAGCATTACCTACAGGGGGGATGGGAAGGGCGAGGGGAATAAAGGACAGAAAGGAAGTCAAAAGACGTATGGGGGGTGCCTGGGTGGCTCAGTGGGTTAAGCCGCTGCCTTCAGCTCAGGTCATGATCTCGGGGTCCTGGGATCGAGTCCCGCATCGGGCTCTCTGCTCAGCGGGGAGCCTGCTTCCCTCTCTCTCTCTCTCTCTCTGCCTGCCTCTCTGTCTACTTGTGATCTCTCTCTGTCAAATAAACAAATAAAATCTTAAAAAAAAAAAAAAAGACGCATGGGTCGAGAGCCAGGAAAGATAAAAAAATTAGGCAGGAATGTGGGGAAAGAGGAGAGGACAAGAACCTCCAAGAGAGACTTTGCAAAAACGGATACATTTAGGTTAGTCAGCTGAAAGAAACACAGAGTGCACAGAGGTGATTTTGCAAGGAGTCCTGCCAAAATCACAGAGGGTTCATTGTTTCCATCCCCATTTCCTGCTATCACACTTGACGGAGGGCAAACAGACCGGAAAGGACACCACCGCCCTCGATACCATGTTTACAGTAACTAATGACCTCTCTCGAGTATAACACAGGTTCCTAGAATACAGTTGTAATTCTAGAAGCCAACGGGCTTGCCGTAATGGCCTCTACATAATTGTTAGTGCTTTCTCCTCTGTTTTGGCAAGACATGCAATCCTTAAGCTTTCTTTGTTTTTTTGTTTTGTTTTGTTTTGTTTTAAGGGCCTATGGTCCATCTTCCATCATCAGAGCAAATGTGAGTTTTGGAAGCTCCTTTGGGCAGAAGCACTGGTTAGACTGGACTTGAGGAGGGTGGTGGCTGGGATGGCCTTGTGTGGATTATACCCAAGAGCTTGGTACAAGGGAGTCAATCCATGAATATTTTTTTTTTTTTTTTTTTTTTTTTTTTTTTTTTTTAGGATAAAAACTTTTACTTTATTCTTTCATCAGCCTTTGAAGTAGCCAAAGTAGTAGTAATAATAATAATACTAACAAATTCTTGTGTTTAGTAAATTAATGATTAGACTAATTATAATTATGTTATATGAAGTATTATTATTATTTCATTGTAGAGGTGAAGAAACTGAGACACAGTGGACTTAAATGGCCAAGTCACACAGCTGTGAAATAAGGCAGGACTTTAAACGGGTTTTAACTGTTCCAAATCAGGTTTACGTTCCATTAATTCACACACTCTTAATAGGTAGAGCGAGCACTCCGTGTAAGAGCCTTCAGTTGATTGAACGGGAACTTGCACCTGCACGATCCAGGTGAAAACCGGAAGGGTGACCGCCACGAGTGAAAAATCTACTCTACCGTCTACTCTAGTGTTCCCGCCAAATGAATCTTTCTCTCCTTCAGTGATGCCAGTCTTCAGGGAACACAGAAGACTTTTTTTCAATTTTTCGTAGCCTCAATCCATGAATATTTGAATAAAAGGTGTATATATGCTGAAGCTTTCTGGGTTTTTTTATTTGTTTTTGAGGCCATACTTTTTTTTTATTCCTAAATAGTTTTGAGCCTTTCTAATGTGTTTAGCTCTGCTAGCCTTTGGGGATATAATGCTCAATAGGGCATGCGTTGTATCCTCAAAAACTTATGGTTAGTGAGATGATTCTGTTTGAGAATGAGGGCATTCAGATGCTATAAGCTTGACTTTGTTACTTTTTTTTTTCTTATTTATTTGACAAACAGAGATCACAAGTAGGCAGAGAGAAGTGGGTGGGAAGCAGGCTCCCTGCTGAGCAGAGAGACCGATGTGGGGCTTGAGCCCAGGACCCTGAGATCATGACCTGAGCCAAAGGCAGAGGCCTTCCCCGCTAAGCCACCCAGGCTTTGTGACTTTGTTACTTTTTAGAGAAAATCTTCTATCTCTGGTTGGATATCTCTGCTTACATAGAAGACTACCAGACCCAGAGATAATTTTGGAAAATCAAGAAGCATAACAGGTATTGTTGTTGTTGTTTTTGAGGTTCATTCATTCATTCAGCAAGCATTGAGGGAGTCTCAGCCCCGTGTTAGGAGCTGGATTTGGTGCTCGGGAAATAAATAAGGCAGCCTCACATCCTTATCTTCTAGGAGTTCATATTCTAGCTGGGGAGGCAGACACCACAAGAGAGAACGCTGGAGTGTACGAAATACCAGGGAGGTGACCTTGGGACAGGAGCAGCACATTGAAAGGATGTCAGGTTGTATTCCTGGATGGGGGAAGTGGGTAGCTCTGCTTCACGTTTCTCTCATTTTGTCTTCAGACAAACAGACCCCTCAACCCTATCCCTTATCTCCCACTACCCTGAACACCATTCAGGAGCCCTTCTGACAGTGCACACCCACGCACCATTTCCGAATGCTCACAATTCCATCAAGACCATGAATGGATGAATTCACTTCCGTGCTCCTTGGGTGCCTCCTTTGTGAGATGAACATCCCATGGCCATGGGGCTGCTGGATGTCAAGGTGAAAACGGATGTGAAAACAGTTGAAGGCCAGTGAGGGGTCTGTCACTGTTTCTTCTGGATGCAAAAGAAATTCTTTTATGAGGCTCTTTCCGGAGCTTAAATAGACAAAGGTTTAAAGTGCAGATCCTTGTGTTCTGTGTTTCCACAAAGGGGGCAGGGGGGGCTCTGAGTCATAGGAGTGTCAGAGTATGGAGGGCCTGCACACAGTGCATCAATGCGGGTGAGTGACCCTATCAGAGCATCCCCCACCCATTTCGGGGGGGAAGGCCCTGAATTCCACTGGGAGAGTCCTCTCCTGTCCACGGGTTCTAGCTGGACCCCAGCAGGTGCATATTAACCCTTGCTCTGCTCACCTGCCCTCACGCTCAAGCCCCGGTTCTTAACGGCACACCTGCCATTTTGTATGGGAATAGAGTGGGGCCCGGGAACCAGACAAAGATCACAAGTCTGCAGGGTGGCTCCATGGCACCCAGCTCCCCTTCTGACAATGCTAGTAATAATAATGAAGGTGTTCTTGATGGCAGCTCAAGCCACTGAGCTTAGCTTAGACACTCAGTGCTTGACATATTTTAACCCATCAGAGTCTCCCCTCAGCCCTACCAGGTGGGTACTCTTTCCTATCCCCATTTTACAGATGAGCAAGCCAAGGTTTAGACAAGGTGCACAGCATGTTTCCGGTAACAGAGCTTGTGTGTGGTAGATCCGGGACTTAAACTCACAGCCATCTGGTGCCAGCACCTGAGCCCTTGACCGCAGCCCTCATGGCCTCATGAGGTGCATGGACAGCAGCGTGATTCAGTGACCCTGGACTCTCATTCCCACACCCGCAGAGGGGTCGTGGGCAATTTGCTTACCTCCTGAAGCCTCAGTCTCCTTGTCTGTAAAATGGGCAGAATAGCCTCATGGGACAAATTGAGATGTTGGTCTGTGCGGAGTACTTAGTGGGACATTTCAATGTCCATGGCACGCAGCCTGCAGAATCCATTTGATATACAAACACTACGGTTCCTTTAGAACTGGGATTGCCCCTCAAAGGGGCTTGGGCATTGGCATCGTTTTAATCAATGACTTCAAGCTCTATTGGACTAGAACTCCTCCTTATAGGACCGCCGGTATCGTGACTTTGAGTGAAGACTGTGGATGTTTTGGTTTCAGGTGGCAACCTCGGCATGTTTTCCCAGCAAAGTTAATTAAATGTACCCAGTGCTCTCCATGCACCTTCCCCATCTTTCACATAACCAGGCTTGTAATTTCATGTGCTTTCCCTTGATCTATTTTTATACCACCACATACTAATTTATCCCCTAAATATATCCATCACCCAGGATTTGCATTTATTTTTTTTTATTAGGTCCTTTGCCTGTCTCCCATAGTTTAATCGGTGTTTATTCCACTTTCTGAGTAGTGGAGGGCATCAATGACAAAACGTGGGTCCAAATTCTGGACTCTTGCGGGTTGCCTGCTCTGTGACCCGGGGCACCCCCCGCCACCTGCTGTTGCTCCAGATCTCAGGGTGCTCATTTATAAATGGGAACGAGACCTACAAGGAAGGGTTGTTGTGTGACTCATAGAAACAAAGGTAGTGTCATGCAGTAGCCACACAAGGCACCGTCATAACAAATGAGCCATCTTCGTGGGGGGTTATCGTCCATCACCGAGTCCTCAGCACCGAGCATGCGGTGGTAGGCAATGCCATAAAGACAGTAAATGTGTGGTCTGTGGAAGACTACTGGCTGGCCCCCCAGCTCTTGCTGGCAGGGCAACTCTGGACACATGATATCACTTTGCTATGCCTTGGTTTAGAGAGGGAACAGCTATAAAGTGTGGAGATGATAATAGCACCCACCTCCTTAGTCTATATTAAGATGCACTCAGTGGTTCTTAACTGGAAGTGATTCTGCCTCTAGGAGTCTGGAGACATTATTGGTGGGGGTGGGAGGCTGCTGGCATTTGGTGGGGGGAGGTCAGGGATAAGGCTTGTTATCCTACAATGCACAGGACAGCACCCCCATGGTATGGAATCATCTAGCCCAAGATGTTCACGGTGCCCAAGCTGAGAAACTCTCACTAAATGAAACAATCCAGGTAAACTCTTTTGTTTGGTTTTGGTTTTTGTTTTTGTTTTTTTCCCCAGGTAAACTCTTACTGGCACCCTGAAAGTGTCTGTCTTGAGGAGTAAAGTTGGCTATATCTGGAGAGAGCCACAGAATGTTCTAATGTCAGGCTCAGCACTAGGATGGGAACCTTCACTTCACGCTAATTCCACTGGAGGTCCCCTGGGTCCATCTGGCTCCCTCTCAGATCTGTTCCCTTGTGCCAGCTGTGTGCACAGCAGTCCTGCTCGTCCGTCTTCAGCTCTGTGGATGGAAGAACACAGCCCGATTCCTCTTTCGGGCCTTCCTGATGCTTGTTACCCTCACCCGACGTACAGAACATGCCCGGTCATGCTCAGAGGTGGTTGGCAGTTTGGATTTGAGCTTTGGTTGGCAGGGGTTGAAGAGGGATGGAGATGTGGAAGTCGTTGGTTCAAGAAAGAGGGCAGGGCTCTTGTAGGAGGTGCTTGCTGTTGGATGAATAGGGGAGGGAAGTTCATCCCCCAGGGCCAACTGGCTTTATCTGGAGAGGATCCTCACTCCCCAAAACTCACAGAAAAAGACACTTTACCTGCAGGAGGAGGAGAAGTTTCCAGCCTTGGGAAGACCAAAGGGACAGAAGCTGGAAGAGTGATTGTTCACAGGACCACACAGGGTTAGGTCTGCCAGGGACCACAGGAGTCATCTGACCTCTCCGATCCCCTGAACAAGGAAACATATATCTGTAAAAGTGTCCCCAGAGCTCATGGGAACACGTCTAATTGAGCATTATATCTTCACAGGCTGGTAGAGAACTTCATACACCAGAGGTGCCTTAATAGGGCATGAGTGAACCTATCAGAGCGTCCCCCCACCCATCTCGGGGGAAAGGCCCTGAATCCCGCTGGAAGAGTCCTCTCCTTGTCCATGGGTCCTAGCTGGACCCCAGCAGGTACATATTAACCCTTGCTCTGCTCACCTGCCCTCACGCTCAAGCCCCGGTTCTTAACAGCCCACCTGCCATTTTGTATGGGAATAGAGTGGGGGCCTGGGGACCAGATAAAGATCACAGGTCTGCAGGGTGGCTCCATGGCACCTAGCTCCCCTTCTGACAACTCTAGTAATAATAATGAAGGTGTTCCTGATGGCAGCTCAAGCCACTGAGCTTAGCTTAGACACTCAGTGCTTGACACATTTTAACCCATCAGAGTCTCCCCTCAGCCCTACCAGGTGGGTACTCTTTCCTATCCCCATTTTACAGATGAGCAAGCCAAGGTTTAGACAAGGTACACAACATGCTTCTGGTAACAGAGCTAGTGTGTGGTAGATCCGGGACTTGAACTCACAGCCATCTGGTGCCAGCACCTGAGCCCTTGACCGCAGCCCTCACGGCTTCATGAGGTGCATGGACAGCAGCATGATTAGTGACCCTGGACTTTCATTCCCACACCTGCAGCGGGGTCGTGGGCAATTTGCTTACCTCCTGAAGACTCAGTCTCCTTGTCTGTAAAATGGGCAGGATAACTTCACAGATGAAATGAGATGTTGGCTCCCGGCCCATGTGGACTCGCTTCCCTCTGTGAAAATGCAGTCTGTGCGGAGAATGTAATGGGATGTTTCAGTGTCATGTCCCCCGATATCCCACAGTCCAGGGATCTCTCTGCAATAGGCACAGACGCTGGCCCTGCCCACCCCCTGGGGACACCTGTTGGTTTGCCTACCGGCATCTGTGCGGAGGACAAGCAGAGACCTAGGAAACAGACCTCTCCAGATTGGTAGGAGGAACTTTTACAGGTAAGGGAACTTCCTAAAGGGCTTGTCTCTAGGCTGCCTCAAGATGGGTACAGCTCTGCATCGCCTGCCAGAGACTTCAACGTTTGTACAGAGGCCTGAACTAGATAGGCCTGAACAAGTCGCACATACCGCTTAGTTTTTCAACAGTGCCTTACTCTCGAGGCTGTATCCTTGCAAGCAGCTCCCACTGTGGGAATGGCAGGCAGAGTGAACATTCCAAGGACAGGGGAGGGGCCGAGAAGCTTTTGATTGCCTGGGCCCACCCAGTTCCCTGGTCAAGTGGGGATCTTCCGTGACCTTCCCCAACAACAGAAAGAAACATGCTGTCTCTTAGCTATTGGCGTCCTCTGAGATTGCTTTATCAAAGTGCCTAGACCAAAATTAGCAGGCCATCAACCCATGCTAAATGGAATGCATAATCAGACGCAGAACAAGGAGACGCGGACACATAGGCATCTGCTTATTTTTATATATAGACAGAGAGAGTGAAAAGGCACTTACCTCATTTTCTTTCCACAAAAGCTCTTGAAAATCTGCCTTTGGTGGCTCTTCTGTGGGACTTTATACCACGGACACCGTGACCCCACTTCTGCTCACCTCCGCCAACCACTTGTTCCTGAAGATCAGAAGCCGTTCTAACCAGGAGGGGGAGGGAGTTCCCCTCGGTGGCATGGCAGGTCCAGCTCTTAGGCACCGCGTGTTTCTCGGCTGCCGTGGTCGCCACCAGCTCACCTACGGCCCACCTACGGGGGTGCCGATAAAGTTGTCATTAAAAGCCTGTCTGTGGCAGGCTGACTCCAGGGCCCTCTGTGCCTCTGCCCTCCTGGGTCAAGCAGTTGGCTCTGGGGGTTGAGAGAAAACAAACAGCGATGGGTTCTCTCTCTTCCTTCCTTCCCGGGGAGAAAAGGGCATCAGTAGTATCCAATAAGAGGACACAGGAAGAGAGAAATACGCAATAAAGGGTATTTTTTTTTAAGATTTATTTTTTTATTTTTTAATTTGACAGAGAGAGATCACAAGTAGGCAGAGAGGCAGGCAGAGAGAGAGGGGAAAGCAGGCTCCCTGCTGAGCAGAGAGCCCGACGTGGGGCTCGATCCCAGGACCCTGAGATCATGACCTGAGTCGAAGGCAGAGGCTTAACCCGCTGAGCCACCCAGGTGCCCCCTCAATAAAGAGTATTGAGAGAAGGCAATTAATACGGAGAATGGATGGGGAGTGGTGGGATTGGGGGGGCTTTCATGACCTATGGAGAAGGGAGATGATGTAACATTAAATCAGGAGCCGATGCCTCAGGTCCTGGGCACCATTTTTTACTCATTGGGTAGATTTGAATCAGACCTGCTTTATTCATATGAGAGGGAAATTTGTGTCTTTAAGCAGAAGGACTGGACAGGTCAGGTGTGCTCCAGGAATCTCTGCTCAGACTACCCGGAGGGGTCAGGCCTTAGGTGATGAGGGGACTAGGGGTAGGTGTGTCTCATGGAAAGCAAACACAATACGAGAAAGGAACCCCTGATTCAGTGCTAAAGGAGTGAGTACTCCTATTCCAAACCAATTTTTGGCTATCAGAAAATTGATGGAGGGTAAGGAAGAGTTTGGAGGCTGTCCGGTGACTGTCTTCCTTATTTCACACCAGAAAGCATTTATTAAGCACCTACTGTTTTAGTTATTTCTTTATGACATCATTATCCCATCAGATTAGGAAAGCAGAGAAAAGCTTGTATGGGAAATGTCAAGGTCAGCTGTCATTCAGGCAGGGGGAGTGAAAATGGAATAACGCTTTCATTGGGTAGGTAAGTAGGACTCACTTCACACGTGACCTCAGCACCTACCAGCACCATTTTTTTTTTTTTTTTTTTTTTTTGGTAGTCTATGAAGAAGGGAGGAGAACCTCGTCAACAGACTCCAGACTCAGGATTTTGCATCCAGTAACCCCAACTGAGGTTTTTCAGGTGCATGGTTCCCTGTTGAATCCACCGGCTCGGGCTCCGCTGAGGTCTTCCTTTCTCCCATGTGGGGGGAACAGTGGACAGGGTTGTGGGGTAGAAGTTGCCCCTCACCTTCTCAGGAGCTGGTTTCAGGACAGGGCACAGGTTTCTCAGGGTCTGAAGAGGGTCTCCATTCTTGCATCTCCGAGAAGCAGCCTCAGCCTTGGATGTAAGGGAATTCTCACATCACAGAGGACCTCCTGTGCCCACCCATGTTGGGGTGCAGAAAAGGAAACAAGTGATGGGTGCGTGAGGGGGGTGGAGGGTGGAGATGGGGAGGTCAGCCAAGTCCCTTCTGAGCAGGTGACATATGAGAAGAAGCCAGCCCTAGAGGAAACCTTTCCAGGCAGATGGAAATGCCAAGTGCAAAACTCTGGAAAATGGCTTGGCATGCCTGATATATAGGAGGAGCTCCTGGAACGTGGCTGATTCTGGTGGGGTCCCCATTCTGCCCTCCATAATCCCATAAAGGAAGAGAGCCTTCCCCAACCCCTGGAGATTCTGATTCAGGGGCGCGGAGGGGGCGGAAGGAGGATGGAGCTGGTCTCCGCATGTTTAACAAGTGTTGGGTGATTGGTGTTCACCTGACCCTATCATCATACCACTCTAGCAGATGGTGACGTGGCGTTAATGACCGGAATCCCAGATTCTAACTCATTTTTATCCCATTACCAAGGCATTTATGATTTGGTCAAGGATCGTGTCAAATTGTAGTGGCATAGAAACCTGGTGCAGGAGGCCCAAACAAGGAAACAGCACAGAGAGGTTACCTGGTTTTCCAAAGGCCACCCAGCAAGTTAAATCCATCCCAAGGCTCATGTCAATTGGCAGCTGAACCCCAAGAGTCCTCTCTGTGTGGACCGACTTCTGTAGTTTTCTCCTGGAAGGAAAAAAATAAAACCACTGGAAATAAAATCTCAACGAGCCACACATTGAATGCCCGCCTTTGCTCCCTGCCCCACCCTGGTACACCCTTCGTGACAATTTGCTAAGCAGTTGTATGAGGTGTGTACTTATAAATCAACCAAAAACAGGACCCACTTTGGTTTATAAGTTGATCTCTAACCTTTCTTTAGGGCAATGACAACAAGTCAGGAGAAAAGGTATATCGAGGCCTCTCCAAGTTTGAAATAAGAATGCCATCTGTAGGGGCACTTGGGTGGCTCAGTGGGTTAAAGCCTCTGCCTTCGGCTCAGGTCATGATCTCAGGGTCCTGGGATTGAGCCCCACGTCGGGCTCTCTGCTCAGCGGGGAGCCTGCCTCCCCCCCTCTCTCTGCCTGCCTCTCTGCCTCCTTGTGATCTTTCTCTCTCTGTCAAATAAATAAATAAAATCTTAAAAAAAAAAGAAAAAAAGAATGCCATCTGTATCTGAGAAAACAATGTCTTTTTTTCCTTTTTTTAAATTAGGGAGTGATGGTGACAGTAGCGCATACCTAGCATGGGTTACATAGGAAATAAGCATTCGAGCCCATAGTATATCTGAGCTTCCTGGCCCTCCTACCTGTTACCACCTGCAGGAGGCGGCACTCTGCCCTTTGTGCTCACCCTCCCTGAGTTGCAGGCCCTGGACCGACCTCAGAGTCCCCAGGGCAGGAAGAGGGTCTCCTTTGTTGCATCTCAGAAAAGCAGCATCAGTGTCAGAGAAAGTGAATTCATCCATACTCCCATTTACTCATTCATAAGTGGATACATTTACCAGAGCCAAAATCTCAGCACATTGTTTAAGTGGGGAGTTAAATTGCCTGACTTGCAAATGAATTAATCTGGAAATTTCCTTAATGTTTAGCCATGCACTTAATATTTTGCTTTCACCAAAAAAAAAAAAAAAAAAAAAAAAAAAAAAAAAAAAAAAACAAAAAAAAACCAAAAAACAAAACAAAACAAAAAACCCAAAAAAACAAAAACAAAAAGAAAAACAAACCCCACAATTACACAAAATTAGGGCAGAGCCTGAATGTTTGGGCCAAACGGACCCAATCTAAACCCAGTCTGCACACCCCTGATATGTACCCACCTTGCCAATGGGTAAGGTGCTGAGAATCAGATCAAAGAGGAGAATGTTGAACAAGGGGAATGCCACAAAAACATTTTTAAGGATCCTGGAATATCTGATGT
Source organism: Lutra lutra (assembly GCF_902655055.1). Taxonomy (NCBI): domain Eukaryota; kingdom Metazoa; phylum Chordata; class Mammalia; order Carnivora; family Mustelidae; genus Lutra; species Lutra lutra. Next base: position 38,908,686 of record NC_062293.1, read on the forward strand.
TTGTGTAGAAGCCATACTGTTAATTGTAATTGAGTCTTATCTAATAAAAAGGGTCCTTAAGAGGAGCTGTGTGGAAGAATTTTATTTGCTATCAGGTTGAACTACTATATTTGGCAGGAAACAGGTATATAAGGATTCTTGGAAAGACTGACAAGTACAGATTTCTGATAACTTAGGCTCAATTTACCTTCATGTGGGAGGGGCAGTAATGGACCTTTCTTTTTTCTTTTTTTTAAAAAAGATTTTATTTATTTATTTGACAGACAGAGATCACAAGTAGGCAGAGAGGCAGGCAGAGAGAGAGGAAGAAGCAGGCTCCCCACTGAGCAGAGAGCCTGATGTGGGGCTGGATCCCAGGACCCTGAGATATGACCTGAGCTGAAGGCAGAGGCTTTAACCCACTGAGCCACCCAGGCGCCCCAGTAATGGACCTTTCAGGCGGCTCCGTGGGACTCCCTACTTGGCCCCACAATATGTCATGTGTTGGCCACTGCAGAGCTGTCCCCTTTCTCCTCCCACACATCAGTAACATGGGCCCATGATGTTGATGACATAATGTTAACACATAGACTTGTCTCTGCAGCGGGACACCCTGCAGGTGTTGTCTTGAAGGAGAGAATTTTGGGGGGTGGAGAGCCCACAGAAATTCAAGGCCCAGTCACCAGCGTAAAGTTCTGGGGAGTCATTTGGTCAGATAAGACTTGAGTTGTGTCAGAAGCTGTGGTTGGAAGTGTTGGAGAGGATATGGAGAAAGGGGAACACTCTTACACTGTTGGTGGGAAGGCAAGTTGGTGCAGCCACTTTGGAACACAATGTGGAAATTCCTAAAAAAAAAAAAAAAAAAATAGAGCTACCTTATGACCTTGCAATTGCACTACTGGGTATTTACCCCAAAGATACAGATGTAGTGAAAAGAAGGGCCACCTGTACCCCAATGTTCATAGCAGCAATGTCCAAATCGCCAAACTGTGGAAAGAGCCAAGATGCCCTTCAACAGATGAATGAATACAGAAGACGTGGTCCATATATGCAATGGAATATTACGCAGCCATCAGAAAGGATGACTACCCAACTTTTGCATCATCATGGACGGGACTGGAAGAGATTATGCTGAGTGAAATAAGTCAAGCAGAGAGAGTCAATTATCATATGGTTCACTTACTTGTGGACCATAAGGAATAACATGGAGGACATTGGGAGAAGGAGAGGAGAAGTGAGTTGGGGGAAGTCAGAGGGGGAAACGAACCAAGAGAGACTGTGGACTCTGAGAAACAAGCTGAGGGTTTTGGAGGGGAGGGGAGTGGGGAGGTTGGGTGAAACTGGTGGTGGGTATTAAGGAGGGCACGTTATTGCATGGAGCACTGGATGTGGTGCATAAACAATGAATCTTGGAACACTGAAAAAATAAAATAAAGATGTTTAAAATAAAAAGAAGCTGTGGTTCAGAAGGTATAGGACTATCCAGCCCCTAAGAATACGAAGGAAGGGCTACCTCTTGAGCTAGACAGGTCTGGGATTCCAGAAGGGAGGGGTGGAGCCCTGGGGCAGAGAGCGCAGAAGGAGAAAATACCCCTGCATTGGGGTCCCAGCTCTGGAACAGCACAGAAACCTGACAGGGTCCCCCAGAGCTTCAGCTCCTAGCAGTATGCACAGTTCTCCGCCAGGTGGAGCCTCTAAACCAAGGAACAGCAGGCCATGGTCAGTGCTCCCCTTTCCATCAGAGGATAGGCTGAGAACATGTTCTATCCACTCCCTTCTCCCAACGTTCAAACCCCCATTGTGACCAGAGGGCCATGCCTGCCTGCAGCAGAAGAGCAGCCTGTCCACCAGCCCACGGTTTCTGGAGTGGGGGTGCCGCTGGGCCCTGTAGAGTACACAGATCCTCCAGATGCCACCCTCTTATTTCTTGTAGCCATTCCTGAGGCCTATAGGAAGGGAGTGGGGGAAATTCCTGCTGGTGCATGGACACAGGAAGGACCCACAGCAGCTGGTGGGCTGAGCTCAGGGTGGTTGGCTTGTGATGACTTGTGAGTCCTGGCCACCAGCCTTTGCACTACCAGTGGACTATTCCAAAGGGACGAGCCCTACGGCTTGGGCAGGGGAAGCTGGAGGTAGATGACCATGAATAAGACCTCATGAGGTCAGAAAAGGTGGAACAATGTTTGGGTTCACCTGCAAGCACCTGAGGCAACCCTGACTTCCACCTCCCAGCTCACAGTGCCCAGAAGCCCTGTGACCATCTGGACGGTGCTGCCCTAGCCCAGGTACGAGCTTTAGCAGCTGACCTTTCAGAGATATAGCTGGTTAGATGCATAGGAAGCACGGCCACTGTAACTCCCAGGTGGACTGGCATCTTACCAAGGATACTGGATTGCCCTTGAAATACACTGACTTGGTTAATCCAGTGCCCGCACATTCTGTGTGTTCTGGACAATGCCCCAGACCCTAGCCAGAGGGGTCTAGAGCCAACTACCCGAGTTTCTAGCTGGTGAGAGATGGGGAAATCGCTTCTACTGACTTCCTCCCTCTGCATGAGGATTCTGAATACGCCCGGTTTGTGTGGATACTTGGCCTAACTCAAGCTTTCCCTTATCGCTCCGAAAACCAGGGTGCCACCATCCGAGGATTAGAGAAGCTGAGTACCATGTAGGGATGCCCGTGCCAAATACCCTGTCATCGGGGGTCACATTCCAAAGGTCATGATGTGCAAGACCAGGAACAGGACATAGAAAGCAAGTTCCAACTCTCCTAAAACCTGCAAGCAATAGGCATAATGAAAAGAAAAAACAGAGTGCTAAAGCAGCAGACTGAATTACTAACAAGTAAAACGTCTGCCTGTGGCCAGGAGGCCTGAAGTACTGTCCCAGGCTTCCATATGTTTGAATGATCAACCAATAAGGGCCTGCTCTTCCATATGACAGAATGGGCACCCCTATGGAGACACCCAATGCCATAAGGTATGGAAGTTTCTAGAAATAGCCCCAACTGTTCCTGTGGATCAATGTGCTATGTTGCTGAAAACACCAAGCCTCACAACGCCCGGGAGAGGCATTATCTACTGGAATCTGCAATAAGACATCCCACCAGGATGGGTGAATTGCTTTGCACCCCTCGGTGCACCCGATGCAGAGCTGACCCGTTGAGAACATTCTACCTGGACTGGAACAGGCACCATCAAGAGCGGGGAAAACGTGGGTGTCTGGGTCTGGCCTATCTCCTCACACTCCCCCCTCCCCTGCTGCCTCTCCTGCCAACACGTATGGTACGGACAGCTGGGTGACGTCCCTCCAGCTGCGAACCTCTCTCTCCCCAAGGCCAAGCGCACATGTTCTGTTTTCCACTGCTACAATCATTTGGCCACTGTGTTTGTCCCCTCCACTGGCCTGGAAGACAGCACATGCAGAAACCCTTACTAAATTCACCCAGCAAGCCTTAAATGGGAACTGGCAAAACCTGTCTTTACCGAATGTTGAAATGTCTAATGGAAAAAGCTGTCCTCCAAAATAAGATGGCCTTGGACATTATTACTGCCTCGCGAGGAGGCACCTGTGCCATTATCCCAACAGAATGTTGTGTGCTCATCCCTGGTGAACCCGCTGATGTCTCCTCTTTATTAAAATCACATGAGGACACAAGTGAGTGTCCTGAGGGATGATTCCCCAACCGAGGGGACTTCAGAAATCAGTGATTTGGATCATGGGCTCTTCATGGGAAAAACTGGGGGATAATTGGGGGTTATTTGGGGGATAATTAATTTGTGTTTTCTCTTGCATGTGTCTATCCTGTTGCTCTTCATTGCACCTGGAGAGCTGCACCTGGAGCTTGACACCTCCATGTAGGTGAAACCCTTTACTGAGGGACTAGGTGAGTGGTGGACGAGGGGGCAGGTGAGCTTATAAGAACTGGTCACGAGGGGCGAAATGTTGCAAGGGCTGACGGAGAGGACATGACCGAGGCTTAACCCAGAGCTTGACCCAGGGCAACCAGAGGTTCCTCACCCTGTTCCCTGTCCTTGGAATATACATTCCGCTTGCCTTCCCTGTGCTAGAAGGTGCCCATGGACACAGCTCTAAGGGAGCGAGGTGCTGTTGAGAGTACTGGATGGTATAAGTGACTGAATCCAGTGATGGCTTCTACGTCAACATTCAACCTGCTGGTAAGTGGGTGTGGAGAGCTGAAGGGCTTGCCAAGCCCAAGACAAGCCAGGTTAGTTAAGTTCCTTTGCTTGTAAACCCGCCGCCTACTACTCCAGAGAGCTCTGCCTCTTTCTCGATCTCTCCTCGCCCTTTCTGTCCTGGGGCCAGTCTACAAACCAATACCACCTCTCCCGGCACTGAAGCCCGAGTTATCAAGGGTAAGAAATGTGTCTTATTCCTCTTTGTTTCCCCTAAAAGCAATAGAGGGGCGGGTGCAGTTGGAGTTCAGCACACTTGTTAAAACTGGTGAGCGGCGCCTGGGTGGCTCAGTGCGTTAAGCCTCTGCCTTCAGCTCCGGTCATGATCTCAGGGTCCTGGGATCGAACCCCGCATCGGGCTCTCTGCTCAGTGTGGAGCCTGTTTCCTCCTCTCTCTCTGCCTGTCTCTCTACTTGTGATCTGTCAAATAAATAAAACCTTAAAAAAAAAAAAAAGACTGGTGAGCCGAAATTTGAGATTCATCGGGGAAGCGTTCCCATAAAGGAGGGCCTTGGGCTGGAAAATGAACAGCGGGGATGTGGCCTGGTGGAGAGGAGGAATAGGGCTGCTTTTTGTATGTGGAAGGAGGAAGTAGTACGTGATGAGCGTTTGTGCGTGTGTAATGGGGGAGTGGGGTAGCAATGCTTGTCCCCTTCCTACATTTGGGAAGGAGTATTTGGATCTGCTTTCTGAGCTGTTTTCCAGGCAAGCCTGCCTGAGCTCAAGGCCCAGGTCTAGCACTTATCAGCTGTGTAACCTAGCGAGAATACCTCACTTCTGTGAATCTACTTTCTTATCTGTATAATAGAGGTAAACAACCACAGCACACACCTGTCAAGATGGCTGGGAGGTTTATGTGAGATAAGACAGCCTCACACAGGTCTTGACAGAGGACAGATTCTTATTTTTGGCGCCCCTCTGCCTATCTAGGCAGCCCTACACGCAGGGCTCAGGGACCTCGGAGATGGCCCATGCGGGAGGTGGGCTAGCCTCTGCCATTTGTGCTTCCGTGCGATACTTCTGTGCTCGTAGTTCCCAGGATCAATACACTGCTAATTCAGTGTCACATGTTTACTGCCCCTGAGAGCATTCTGATACTGTTCTGTTTGGATCTGGGTTGGTAAGAGGGCAGATGCGATGGAGAAATATTCTGAAGTAGATGCAAACCAGGAGGGACATTCCTGAGGCTGCTTTCTTCTCAAATGCCTTCCAAGGAGTACTTAAGCTTGGCCTGCCCTGGGGACACCAGGTTGGCTGAACAAGGCACCTTCGTGTGGCTCTGTCCCAGCTTGGCTGTGTGCATTGGGTTGGCCCCTGGAACTTTCCGTTCCTTCCCACCTGATACGATTTAGCGCCACTGATTCTATAGGTTCTGGCCGTTTGATCCTTGACACCGGGCAAAATCACACCCACCTGCTAGCAGGAGCGGACTTCCAGGGGATTTTCAGAGAAAGGAGGTAGGCGGCTGAAACCCCAATCCTCTGCTCCCACCTCTACCTCCAGCTGTGGTTCCATCCGGCAAATCCTGGGGCAACACACACACACACACACACACACACGCACACAACCCAGAGGAAATGCATGCAGCCAGTCCTACCTGGAACCTCAGCTGTCTTTCTTCAGATACAGAACCTTAGGATGGCAGTTCCGGGGAGGAGGGGGTCTACTTGTTGCTCGTTCTCTGGGTCTCCAAGGGGCGCCTGGCCCTTCCATCCGAGGAGGGGTTCCTCCCTCACTCGCTGGAATGTTCCCCTCCCGCTTGGCTGGCCAGCGGCAGACGCACTGTGGTTTTAGATGGCTCCTTACCTTCCCCACGTTGCGCATCTCCCCTCTGGAGACCCCAGGCTGAGTGTGACCTGGGAGCAGAATTCGGGCCAAGGAATGCTGCCTCCACCCCCACACCTGGGCCCTGAGAGTTTATCAAGTGCCTCCCTGCCATACACAGGGAGGGGTGTCACGTCCTCCCTCCCAGGGCCAGTTCTCCACCTTCCGCGAGCCCCCCTCCCCCCAGCTCCCTCCGAAAATGGCCAAAAAGAAACTTTCGCGGGGTCCCCGTCCCCCTTCCCACCTCCCGCCCTGCCCCCTCCCCCCACCCAGCAGCCCCGGGGGAGGGGGGCGGGGGGAGGGGAGGAGGCCGACTCCCTCGGCGCCCTCTGGGTCTCGCCTTACTTCCGGGAGGCAGGGGTTGGTGGGGGGTGGAGAGGCGAGGCCGGTGGAGCCCCCGCGTCCTGCCAGCCTCCGGGTCCGCGCCTCTCCCCGCGGTCGCGCGCTGCCTCCTCTCCGGGCGCTGGCCGCGGCCCGCTGGCATTTGGAATTCCGCCTGCGATAGAGGGGGGCCTGGAGGCGGCGGCGAGGAGGGCTGGCGGCCGGCGGCGAGCAGCGGAATCCGGGGTCCGGGGAGGCGAGCGGAGCGGCGGCGGCGGCCGGGGAGGCTCCGCGCGGCGCCCGCCCGCAGTGCATCAGCGTGGCCGCGCGACATGCCCGGGATGCTCCACGCGGGGCATTATGCACGGGTTAACAGGCTCCGGGCTGCCGAGCGACTTGTTTGAAGCATTTTCTCCCTCGCTCTCGCTTTTAATCTTGTCTCTAGTGGCGTGTGTAGGGGGGAGGACTTTATTTCCATTGGCTAAGCTCTCCCTTCCCACCCACATCTCTTCCACATCACCTTGGTGTCTCCCTAAATAAAACCAGCCCTCCTTATCGCCTGGAAAAAATCAGGAGCTAGAGTTTGAATGGGTTTATATAAACACTCACCCCTGGCGGCGTGCGGCTGGGCTCACGGCATAAACTCAAGGCACCCGGCCTGATGCGTGCCTTGCCGTGTTCTCTCCCTTGAACGTCAAGGTTTGAGCAGAGCCCGAGGACTGGGAACTCTTCCCTGGAATTGGATCAACCTGAAGCCAGTTGCGGAACTGCACAGGGTCCCCATGGACCTCAAGGAGAGCCCCAGCGAGGGCAGCCTGCAGCCCTCCAGCATCCACATCTTCGCCAACACCTCCACCCTCCACGGCATCCGCCACATCTTCGTGTATGGGCCGATGACCATCAGGCGTGTGCTCTGGGCCGTGGCCTTCGTGGGCTCCCTGGGCCTGCTGCTGGTGGAGAGCTCCGAGAGGGTGTCTTACTACCTCTCCTACCAGCACGTCACCAAGGTGGATGAGGTGGTGGCCCAGAGCCTGGTCTTTCCAGCGGTGACCCTCTGCAACCTCAATGGCTTCCGGTTCTCCAGGCTGACCACCAACGACCTGTACCACGCTGGGGAGCTCCTGGCCCTGCTCGACGTCAACCTGCAGATCCCGGACCCGCACTTGGCTGACCCAGCGGTGCTGGAGGCCCTGCGGCAGAAGGCCAACTTCAAACACTACAAACCCAAGCAGTTCAGCATGCTGGAGTTTCTGCACCGCGTGGGCCATGACCTGAAGGATATGATGCTCTACTGTAGGTTCAAGGGGCAGGAGTGCGGCCACCAGGACTTCACCACGGTGAGTACTTGGCTTTCAGCTCACTTTTGTGTTTGGTTCTCTTGAGAAGTGCCATGCTGGGCTGGGCTAGGGTGGGCGGGTTGGGGGTGTTCTCCCTGTGCTTTGGAACAGGAGGGAGAGTGTGGTGCCGGAGTTGAAGGCCAAGAGGGTAGTTGGCCGGAGTTGTTGGGACTGGTCGGAGAAGTCTGCCTGCTGGGATGGGCACGGTTGCCTGGTCAGATGTGGAAGGTGAGCAGGGGGCCTGCGGTGGGGAGATCGGTCCCCCAGATGTGCTGAGTTGGCTTCCCTCCCAACCAGAGGGAGGAGGCTGGAGCTGTCCGCTGTCCAGGGCACTTGGGATCTGAGCTGTGTGATTGGAACAGCTTGTCATTGACGAGGTGGCATTTTCTCTCTCTCTCTTTCTCTGCTCGGAAGTGGCATCAGGCACTGCATCCTGTGGGCTGGGCTGGAGCTGAAGCTGCCAGAGAAGGGGGTGTGGGGCCCCAGACAGCCTGGGTGGTTCCAGTGGCTTTGGGAGCTTGCTGGAGCAGCTCATGCTGCACAGGGGTAGAAGTCTCGGGGCTTCCTTTTCTTATGTGGATTCCGAGCTCCGTGTGGGGAGAGGAGAGGCCGGGGGACCCCGGGTCTCCTGGTCTGCTGGCAGGTTAGAAGCAAAGAGATGTCCAGGGTGCTTGGGCCCGAGAGGAGCGTGTAAGTGGAGGCCCGTGTGTAGGAGAATGGTCAGTGTGGTGTCCGTGAGGCTGAGGCGGTTCAGGCTGGCTCGTCTGGGAGCTTTGGCTTGAAACTCAAAGGCTTGGTTTGCTGTCTGTGCAATCGCTTAACGGCGTGCTTGCGAGAGGAGTGGTGTGGGGAGGGGGCGAGCAGCTGTGGGATTGGAAAGCCTGGAGGAGGAGTGTGGAGCTGAGTAAAGACGAAAGGCAGAGGGGGATGTGGCTCACGTTCAGGATGGGGCTACCTAGAGGGGCAGAGAACGGAGGGAGGAGAGCTGTCGCTGCTGGAGTCTTCTGCCCAATTAGTGGGCTGCCAGTCATAACGCGAGATAAGGGGTCAGACTGCAGCTGCATACCCCTCCTTGCTTCCAGTCGAGTCTGGGGCATCGGGGGCCGTGGGACCCTCCGGAAACCCAGGGTGGCTGCTTTTCCCAGAGCTGCCTTAGGGAGAACCCGGAGCTTTGGAGTCTCAGAGCCTGGAGCTAAATGGCCATGGTAGATTCTGGATGGCAGGTGCAGCAGTTGCAAAAGAACTGGACTCTGTCCTCCGCACTTGTGTGGGCCCTCTGCCTAAGGGAGACCCATGCTCCCTTGCCGAGAGTGCATCTACTCCCCACCTGCTCTCTGGCCCACTGCGTACCGGCCTCTTGCTCTGAGTTTCTGTTAATGCCACAAACAGGCTCTGCCTGCAACCTCTGTGATTCCAGGTGGCTGTCTGTGATTCTGGAAAAGCCCAGAGTGCCAGGGATGAAGGGGCATTGCCCCTTGCGTCCCATAGAGCTCTGGTTCATCTGGGGGTGCTGTTTTTACCCTCTGTTTTTAAACACCGAGGGAGAACACAACAAAATCCTTGGTAACCTCTTTATACTAAAGAGGAAGAGGGTCTGGGCTGGGGGAAGGGACCAGCCATCCTGGAAGTCCTTCTAAATGGAGCAAACAGGACCCTGAAACATGTCATGCATACATGATGTCTCAGGTGGCTTGAGAAGGGGACAATGATGCATTCCTGGAGGCTGAGACCATCCCTGTCTTCCACCCGTGCTTTCTAGTGCCGTGGTAACACTCGGCTTCACCACTGCATCTGCCCGCTCGAACATGCTCTCAGCTGTTCCTCTGTCTGCCTAAACACACATGGAATACATAGAGGGAAACTGCAGCCGGTAGCAGACCCTGGGCCAAGTTCCCAAGCATCCCCATAACTGCGTGTCCAACTAGTGGTTTCATCTCCATTCATGATCGAGTTCCAGTTCCAAGGCAGGGTTCTTAGACCCACGGCTGCTGTTTTGCACTTAGCGCATCGTTTAAATCATTGGAGTCCCAAGAGGCCAGAGATCAGGCCTTCCAGCCTCACCTGGGCCTTTGACCTCTCTAGGCTGTCTCTCAAATAGTGAAGTTGCTTGTGGATATGGTTTATTACATAGTGACCGGCGTGTCACTCTCAGCCGTCCTCACCAAATCCAGGACGGATCTGGCCATGTGTTCCCCCTTGGACTGACCCTCAATGTCTGACCTCCCCCAGCACTGAAAAGGGGGTGAGCCTCAGGGCTGGATCCCCAAGCTATTGGGGAAGTGTCAAAAGGAAATCTGGAGGGGGTCCCTGGTGGATGGCTGATCTTTCTCCCCTTTTGACAATGGGACGCCAGGCCGAGCCTCTATGAGAGGGGACATGGCACCAGGTTTATCCCAAGACCTTGCCGTGAGGGGTAATCCTTCCCATTCCCCCTTCGTACACCTGTCCCTTTTGGCCTGGAGTATAGTATGCTGATTCCAAGGCTTTGGCATCCGCAAGAGGGCGGAGGACCTTGCAGGTGGTTATGGGAGAAGTCTAGTTCAGGGGCGGTCTCGCTCATTCATTCTCTCTGCTCCTCTTCCCTCTCCATTTGGCTTATTTGTGAGGCCCTGCCTGGGTTTGTCCTAGGCTGGGTGGCTTCTTGCTTAACGTGCTGTGGCTGACGTATTAGAGAAGTATGGGGGAGGGGAGGTCCCAGGTGGATCGCTTTTTCTGTTTTTCTTTCTCCATAAAGCATACCTAGGGCTATCTCCAGGGCTAAGGCTTTTGCATAAGCTTTCTTATTCCAAGTTCTTAGCTGGTGTGCAATGAAGTGCGTAATACCCTTTAATTAGTGAATGAGCCATGGTTCTAGCAGAGAGAAAGGCTGTTTGTGGAGGTTAAAAGTCCCAGGAAGCCAGGTGTGGAATGCTGACTGCCATGTAAACAGGTCTGTCCCAATCTGATGCGGGTACATCCTTAGCCCTCACGTGGGACCGTCTGAATGCAGATAGGCACCTGTTTGCCCTTCGGGGGAAGCCTGGTGGGAGGTCTGGATGGGATGTCTCTGGACGTGACGTTGGATGATCTAAGGTTATGATCAGGAGCCACTTCTTGGCTTGAATGGGTTTGAATCCTAGCTCCATCATTTTCTAGCTTATTCCCTAGGCTTCGACTTGGTCATGTAACATCTGTTAATATGTGATTTTCTAACTCACAGGGTTATTGGGAGGAGGAACCATGGGAGACACTATAAGTGAATATCTTTTTGTACTTTGTGACAGCTGTGCCGGTGGAAGGCCAGGGTGGGGGGCCTTCTCCTTGCTAGGAGGAGGGTTATTATTGTCCATGGTTCCTGCCCTATTTGCAGCCCACCGTAGGAGTCAGGTCATGAGTCCTGCTGTGAGGATTAACCAGGGGGCTGGAGGGGGCTGCTGCTTTCTCTGTTTGGAGCCCAGGGTTAAAGCCCAGCCTTGTGGTGGTGGGATTTCTTAGAGTGGAGGTCCCAGCTGGGTTCAATAGCTAACTATTGCTGACAGGTGGCAACTCCATTGTGTGTGACTAACACGTGATCATGTCACGTTGCTTCTCTGCTCCTCACACGGCTTCATTTGTCTCCAAGTTCAGGAATGCAAGTGACACTTCAGTTGGCACTTTTAACTCGATTTCTGTAGTTGTGTGTGTGTGTGCTTTAAACTTGAGATTTCTGGGTCTCCTGGGGGGTTCAATCGGTTGAGCATCTGCCTTCGGCTCAGGTCATGATCCCAGGGTCCTGGGATCGAGCCCCACATTGGGCTCCCTGCTCAGCGGGGTGTCTGCTTCTCCCTCTGCCTCTCCCCCTGGCTTGTGCTCTCTCTCTCTCTCTCTCTCTCTCTCAAATAAATAAAATCTTAAAAAACAAAAAACAAAAAATTTGAGATTTCTTAGGAAAGGCATTTCTTACTGAAAGAGTGGTCTCTCCACAGTGAGATCTTGTTAGAGGCACAGCTGGAGCTTAGACAACTGTATCACATAGCGTCACAAAGATGTGGAGGTGAGGGTTTCGGAGGCTCACATGCTTGGAATTCTTGCCCAAGGCTGGCAGGTCCATGGCTAAGCTCTCTGTATTTATTACACAAGGAGCAGGTGCATGAAGACTGGGGGCTTTGGGGAGAGCTGCATTGGAATTCCCCCGGTATCCCCATTTGAGCTGTGATCTTAGGCACCTTTCTTAGCCTCAGTTTCCCCATTTTAAGAATCGAAACAGTTATACCTGTCCCTCAGGTTGTACCCTGCCAGGGCGGCAGAATATGCCCAGAGCCCGGGTGTGGCCGAGGAGGCCTGGTGCATCCGGGGCGGGCCCCTTGCTCTGCTGGGCAGCCCACGGGAGTGTTACTGAGCCTGTGCTAGATGCTGGCTCTCTTGACTCCAGGCCAGTGTTCTTCCCACTCTTCCGTACTGTGACTAACCACTAGCTCTACAGCACTGTGCTGTAGAGCTTTGCTCACGGGGTTCTTCGTTCTCTGCAATGCTTAGATTCCCACTTTTCCCTGGGCTTTGGTTCCTGTGGAGTTCTGCGGCCTAAATCCTCTCCTTCCCCACCGCCCAGCCTTCCCCTGTTGCATCTCTTTGCTACTGACCTACTCCCGGGGGGCTCGTGCTGCTCCGGCCCCTGCGAGGAGCTCCGTGACCTCCGTATGAGGTGTACAGCTTTTGTTACAGTGGGTCCTGTCACTGCACGCACGGGCGTCCCTCTGTCCACCCAAGTGCACCTGCTCTGCAGCAGTTCCAACGTCCCATCAGGGCCTTGCCATCTGAGAGCTCACCGTTCCTTTCCCATCCCCTCTAGATGGAGGGCTGTTGACAGCAGGCATCTCGGCTTCTAGGATGTGCTCTCTGCACAGTGGGTGCCGAATATGGCCTCGCCGGTGGCCAGTTGTCAATTACAAGTTGCTTTCTGTTTCCTGAACTGACCCAGAATCCTGTTTGTGGGCTCTTTGAGCTTACTTTTGGCTTCCCCCCCACTCTCCACCTCCAGGCTTATTTCTTTAAATCTGACATGTCCTTTAAAATCCAGCTCTAGTATCTCTATAGCCTTTTCCAGGAAACCATTGCCAAGCCCTCACCTCCATGGCCGTAATCTGAATGAATTTCTTCCTCCTCTGTCTTTGAAAGAGAATTTTGGCTCCCTCCTCCGTCAGAGCACTCACCGTGCCTTTCCTAGCCTTAGACTCATAAAGTGTTTACGCTAGAAGAGCCCTCAGAGATGATTTGATTTAATACCTGAATTCTTTAACCACGGATAATTCTTATACATTGCCTATTTCTGTCCCTCTTCCCTGTAAGACATGTTGTCTTTCCTGACCTTATATTCTCAGGGCTTAGAAGTGCTTAGCACATGGTAAGCTCTCAGACTGTGTCTTCCAAGTGCGTCAAGTGGGCTTGAAGCTACTGGAAGGTGAGAGGACACTCTGGCTGATATAAAGGGAGATAACAATTTTTCAGCCTCCTTCTCCAGTGTAGGTATCTGGGATCCCACCTGCACCGTGATGACACGTCTCATTATTGTCATTATTTTAATAATATGCTTTCAGATGACAGAAGCAATCCAAGCTCATGGCTGAACACTTGGGCAGTGTGGGGAAAGAATAGAGAAGAAAGAAAAAAATTGCCTATTGTAGCATCGCAGATGCAATTATAGGCATTATTTGGGGCTTGGGAGTATCTCCATTGGGTCACACAATGTATGCAAGTTTGTGTGTCCGCGTGCCTGGGACCACACCTTTTGTGCATCAAGTGTCCTGTCTGGCATGTGGCACATGCCCAATCAGCGTCAGCTTGCTTTCTTCTTCTTGGGAACCTGGGGTCATGTTCAGGGCGTTAGAGATTCCCTCCAAGGTCCACTTAGAGTCAAAGCATAATCCAAAGCTAGGTCTGATCAATACCCCTCTTGTGGGCTTTGTTTTGTCCTTTCTGCCAAAGCACTGGGGATAATTTGTAAGAGCCAGTGGTAAGCACCCCTCTTAATTTAGCCTCCTTGGATTTTAGGGTCATAACTGAGTACCCGTTACCCTCCTCTGATGCACTTGACAGTCCAGCTGTGCGTTGACCAGAAGCCACCTCGGTCCCCCTGTTTGTTGTCTGTTTGCAAGGATGAACCACAGATGTGTTCATGGATACCAAATGAGCTCTCCTGACCCCACTTCTGGATGAGGTCCAACCTTATGACTATGCAGAGCCATGAGGACCATGGGCTGTGAAGACCATGAGATTCTGTACAGACCATTCCTGTCTGCCTCAGTATACGGGTGTAGACCGCAGCTCTCTCCATCCCCTGTGACATCTCTGGGCTCTAGGACAAGTGGTCTACATTGCACTTTTAATCCTTAAGGGGCTTGGAAGTTTTGTAAACATTTTGCCATGTTGTCAGAAAGGCAGCCACTGCTAGGCTGAGCGAGCGAGCAGTGTTTCTTGGTGCCACTTCTGGTTTGTAGGACATTAGTCGTGTCTCCCTGGAAGCACTGAATTCTCTGACATGTTGGATGGATAGGGTGGTGACTGGGAGCTGACTGTTAAAATGACCCACATCATCTACGTGCAGAGAAAAGCTAACACTACACACAGGCCACAGAGTCAGGGCCTTGTTGCACGTGGGGTGAGTGTATATATCTGTGCCTCTGTCCCGGGAGTCCTTAGCCTCCAGAATAGCTGATGGAAAAAGGCCACCTGAGGGCTTTTTGAATTGGTAACGGGACCCTTTCCCCTTCTGTGGTGGTTCCCTCTTCCTTCCTACAGAAAGTCCTTCCCTTAATGAAGAGAGGAGTTTTAGAAATTTTTCTCTAAAGCGAATCCTAGTTTGCTACTGATTTCTATAGCAAGGGCTGAAATGGGATCCCATTAAAAAAATCCCCCAAAGGCCGAATATGGCAATTTCTAGCCCTAAATTTGCAGTTCATATTTCAAAGTACCAAGGATCCCATTCTCTCCATCAGACCAAAAATATATCACCTAGGTCAGGAGATATCTGAAAGTATGCTGTGTGTTTTCTCTTTTTGGTCTGACGGTTTCTGTCTGATGGAAATGTGTTGAAATAGCAAAACGTTCTGCTGAGCCATTTGACCCACAATCTATTATAACCTGGAACTAATGGTCTGCATCATCATCGCTGCAAGTGAAATTTCATATATCCCATGTCTCCCGTGTAGTGGACTTAAAACTAGTCCATACAGATGGGCCTTAGTGGTTACTGGGTAGCAGATGCCCCCAGAAATACATGGTCATTATTTGATAAATCTGAAGCTTGGGATAGAAGCTTGTTTATCAGATTAGGCTTTATTTGGGGACCGCAGTCCCCAGAGTGTCAGCTTTTGGATGCTAAAGCATCTTTCTATCTCCCAGGGCTTATTTTCTCATGACTCAGGTATGCTCTGTATTGATTACCTCAGTGATCATGGAAATTTATACTCCAGAATGCAAGCCCGAGACACGGGAGAAATGTATCCGACTGGATTTATTGACTTCTGTTGGTTGAGTTGTACAACATGGGGCAAGGTAATTAGCCTCTGGGGGCCTCAGTTTCCTCATCTGTAAAATGAGGGGGTTGAACTGCGTGATTCCAAAGGATTTGCCCTCCTGTAGAACTCTACTGCAATAAAGTATAACCAACATTTACTTTTCTGATCCCACATCTGTTCCCTAAAACTATAACTTTTAACTTCTATTTGGGGGAGGGAACTAATGTTCTTTTGTAACCAGATCTACTTACCCATTTATTTGTTCTATTTAGAGAGATCTGTGCAGTGGGAGCAGAGACATTCTGATATGCCGAGTGGCTGTAGTGGGGTACAGGGAGGTGTAGCACCCTGCTTTCAAAATCCTATTCGTGAGCCACTACGTGTATTGGACTGACTGGATGTTTCCATCACTAGCCTCGTGCTTGTGAGTGGGGATGCACATATAAATTAGCGAGGACATCTTTGGAAGATGCTGCCCAGACCCCCTCTAGGGGTGCAGGGTGCTAGGGGTGCAGTTCCTGACCGTGCATATCTGTACCAATGGCACCGCCACTCCTGGAAATAGCTGGGAAGTTATTCACCTCCCACCGCCTGGGGCTGGCCAGTGGCCAGCGGCTCACTGACCCAGGGGTCTGCATTGCCAGCCATCTTGCCTCGAGATGGAACAAACTTCCAGAGCGCTTTACACTCCACAGTTTCCTGTGGGATCAGGCCGAGCAAGAATTCTCCTGTGCTTTCAACATCTTGGCTTACCTTTTCTCTCTTACCCATATCCTACAAGCCTCACTCCCTGAGGTCTTTACCTCGATAAACCACCTGGATGAGAAACCCCATCTCAGGCCTTGTTAGGGAATACAGCCTGTATGGTGATGAGTTTTAGCTTTTCCATCTGTTTGGTAACCTGGAGAACCACCTAGGCATATAGATCTGTGTCTGGCTTAGAAAGAAGGAAATAGCTGTTTCAAAAGTCTTGGAAACCCTGTACTTTCTAGATCTGTGTCCTCAACGGGGGGGCCTATAACAATTTCCAGGAGTGGTTTTCCTTTTTTTTTTTTTTTTTTTAATCAAATGAGCATCTGAGTGTCTTTCTAATTAGGATTCACACCTCTGGGCGCAGCCGATTTGTTCCTCTTTGGAGCTTCTCGTCCAAGGAAACCCTTCCTGAAGTTGCCCATAACCTCTGAGCTGAGCTATCCCTATTCACCCAGCTGCTGCCTACCCCAAGCCACTCATATTCTAGCTCACACCTTCAGCAACATCTGAATTCTCCTCTTTTCTGCTCTGAAAACTTCCCTTTCAGCGCCCCTCCCCCAGCCAGCCTTCAATGCCATTTCTTCCTGGATGTGCATCAGTCTCACTTTGAACCACAAGGTAGAGACTTTCATGTCGGCCGTGGTTTGGGCCCGTCTCTAAAGCAGGAGGTGGGGAGCAGTGTTTGGCTGATCAGGGGTGATGGTCTTCATAGGTCACCGAAACCATGAGTGATGAGTGTTGGAAAACATGGAGACTTGTTAGACTGCAAAGGAAAGTGGGTGACCCAAGGCAGGGCCGTTGCCTTCTTCAAACCCTTGCAAGGCAGTTGGGGAGGAGGAGTGAAGCTTTCTCTGTGCAAAGCTGGAGGGCAGAGCTAGCCCCAGTGCGGGAGAGGGGAAGAAGTTCAGAGAGGTGGCTACTGGCTGATTGGAAGTAACTCTCCTGGGAGTTTCGAGGACCCCATGCCCCTTCAACAGCTCCGGGCCAGGCCACGCAATTGCTTATTACCAGCGCTGTAGGGGTAGATCAATGTCAGGTGAAGAGTTGGATTTACTAGCCTCTAAAGTTTTTTCCAATGCTGAGAATTCTCGATTTATTTCCTTCCTGAACAGATAGATACTTGAAGTCAGAGGTGAGGGTCCTTGGCATTTGACATTGGAAAGAATTGATCATAGATGCAAGCCAGCTTGTCCAGCCTGCAGATCCACCCCATTTCCCAACCCTGGGTAGGGCGGAAGCCGAGTGTTTCAGAAGCCAGGACGAGAAGGGCGCTGTGGGCCCATCCCTGCACACAAGAGAGCAGGTGTTCAGTTCAGGCAGGAAGTGTGTGGGTGCCTGTAGCCAGGCTTGGGGTGGCTGTTCGAAGACCTGGCCTCCCGAATCGAGTATGCATGCCTGCCTTGAAGTTCCCAGAGGAATTTGTCATAAGTTCTGGGCTCTAGATCCAGTCCTAGAGAGCAAATTCTGGATGTGGTTTAGTCTGGCCTGGTTCTGGGGACTGGGATGTATATGGGTTATACCAATGACCAGAGGTGACTCTGGGGTAGGTGGGGGTAGAGATAGACTGAGCTACAGGGAAGGAGGCTAATCTGGCCCAGAGAATGTCCTGTTCTGGAACATCAGGGGATACTGGCAAGGGCTGGAAAGATGAAGGGGCTTTGGCACCTGAGATAATTACATAGGAGATGAACTTTGTGGTGTGATCATGGGATTTAGGGCCCCATAGGTGTATGTTCCAGGTTTGTGGGACCGTGATTTTTTTGGTTAATAAGAAACCTATATTTGGTCTTCGTTCCTGGCTCCTGGTACAAGAGCTTTAAAAACCCTTGGAATTTCCTGAGGAATTGGAGCGAGAGGAGCATCTTTGGTTATTTCTAATAAGGGCCTTTCAGCCATACCTGATTTTCTGCTGATGAAGTGATTGCTTTACGATGAAGGCTGGTTGCCAGAGGAACCAACCATCTGACCAGACAGAGGGCTGGGGATTGAGTCAGTCATTAACGACCAATGACTTAATCCAGGGTGCCTGTGTTATGAATCGCCACAGAAACCTCTACATGAAGGGACCCGGAGTGCTTCTGGGTTGGTGAACACGTGGAGGTAGGTAGGAGGGTAGGCATGGATGCTCTGTGCCCCTCCCCCATATCTTCGACACAACCTGAATTATCCTATAAATAAAAGAGTACCAATAAATACACTTTTCCTGAGTTCTCTATGTCCCTCTAGCAAATTGTTGAACGTGAGAAGGGGGTTGTGGGAATCTCTGATGTACAGCTAGCAGGTCAGAAGCATGGGTGGCCTGGATTCCTCAGTGGCACCTGATGTGGGGGTGCATTCTTGTGGGACCGAGCCCATAGCCTGTGGGGTCTGCACGTGTTCTGGGTAGTTAGCATCAGAATCACTTGGCATGAGGAGAACAGCCCACACATTTGGTGTCAGAAGTGAAGGGTTCTGGGAGTCAAAAACAGCTCAGTAGAAACCTTGGGAAAATTATTTATCCTCTCCAGGCCTCAGTTTCGCCATCTGTTAAATAATAATAACCCTGGCACTTGCCTCCTAGGATTGTTGGCAGCCATGGAAGGAAATGCTAGAAGTGAAACTTCTAGCAATGGGCCAGATGTAGAGGGACAACTGTTTTGTCGCTACTGTTATTTTTGTTAGGGCTAACATGAGCCAGTGATAAAACCCAGTGAGGGAGATTCCAAGAGCAGAAAGATTTTTGGGGAAGTCCATACTGCCATCAGCAAGTCTCAGGACTATGGGGAATGAGGGTGCCGTGAAGCCCTGCGCTCAGCTCTTGCTTGGGAGGACGAGCCACTGGAGACCCTAAGACTTGTGTCCCAAGTGGAATTCCTCCTGTTTGGTCATCCCTGTGTAGTTGACGAAACCTGTAAATTACTAACATTTTCGGAGCCCAGAATATATCCCAGGCGCTGTTCTGGGTCAAGCATCTCATTTGGTCTTCACGATTGCCTTGGGAATGATGGAATATGGGTAACCCTTTTTCCCATGAAAAAAATGGGGCTCAGGAAAGTTAAATGACAGGGCTAATGTCACTTAGCTAGGAATTGGTGGAACTGGGATTTGAACCAGGAACTCTGGTTCCAGATCCGGGATGCTTTTGTTACAAAATGCTTATTTGAGCCTCCAGATAACTCATAGTGGAAAAGGTAATGATGTATTTGTTTCCCAGTTGAATACAAATGAGGCTCAGAGAGATCTGGTGACTGGCACAAGGTCACTCAGCAAGATGGTGGCCCTCTTGGGGATTAGAGTCCTGCCTTTTGATTTCCTGGGGCTGTCTTCTGTAAGGACCTCAAACTTATTTGTATAGGACTGAGCTGGGTGAAAGGCCTTTCGTCGGCAAGTCTTCAGCTCCAAAGAATTGGGGTTTAGGCCTAAGCTCCCTCAATTTACCTGTGTCCTCTCCTGGGTACCAGGAACCTGGCAGCTGCCAGACCTGCAGCCAAGCAGGAAGACTGCCCAGCCTTAGTTCAGCAGGCAAGGCAGAGGGGCCAAGCAAGCCCACAGCACCCTCTTCAGGAGGGTTGAGATGCTGCAGAAAAAGTCCCTTCTTGCCAGGGTGACACTTGGGATCTCTCCAAGTTGCCAAATGTGGAGCTCAGGGCTCTGTGCATTTGATTCTGCCTAGCCTGCCCTTTTTGCCTCTGCCTCCACATTTTATTTATTTACTTATTTATTTTTTTAAAAGATTTTATTTATTTATTTGACAGACAGAGATCACAAGTAGGCAGAGAGACAGGCAGAGACAGAGGAGGACAGGAAGCAGGCTCCCTGCTGAGCAGAGAGCCCGATGCGGGGGCTCAATCCCAGGACCCTGAGATCATGACCTGAGCCGAAGGCAGAGGCTCCCACCCAGGTGCCTTACTTATTTATTTAAAAAAAATTTTTAATTTGAGAGAGAGTGAGCTAAGGAGAGAGAGAATGAGTGGGGGGAGGAGGGGTAGAGAGAGAGGGAAAAGGAGACTCCCTGCTGAGAAGGGACTCCCCCTTCCCCCCCCCCCCCCCCCCCCCCGCGGGCCTCAATGCCAGGACCCTGGGATCATGACCTGAGCCGAAGGCAGTCGCTTGACTGACTGAGCCACCCTGGTGCTCCTGTGTCCACATTTTAAGTCAGACTCTGGGTGGCAGAAAGGATGACCTTGGGAGAAGCAGATGTGTTTAAGGAAGCAGGTGGCTAGAACTTGGTAGAGAGAATTCCTACTTCTGCCTCTGAACCGGTGACTTGCATCTGAAGGTCCAGTCCAGGTGAATGGGCAGGTGAAATAAGAGTGCAGTGGTTAGGAGCTGGGTTCCAGAGCGAGACTGTCCTTCAAATTCTACAATCAGATGTTAGTTCGGTAAGTAAGTACTCAGTTTGGTGTGAGGAGAACTGAAGAATTTGTGATGCATGTCACCATAGACCTCAACCTCTCTGAGTTTCTGTTCCCCCCCTTTCTTTCCTGCCATTTCCACCCACACGGCAAACTTTTGACTTCTCCTCCAGGACTCTAGTCTTCCATTTCCTCCTTTCTGTGGTGTAAACTGAGGCTTTCCGGTGGGAATCTCTAGAGCGCCATCTTGTGTTTTCTCTTCCCCCGTGGAGGTGGCAGTCGGGACCTCTCTCCAGAGCGGGAGTGGTTGCGATGGGGCTCTCACATGTCCCCCAGGATGATGTAGGGATTCCAGGTTCCCGCCTTCTCCCTGGGGTCCTGAGAGGGGCTTGTCCCTCTGTTCATGGAGCACGAGGAAGCAGTGATGAGAGAACAGCATCCCCATGAACTGGGAGTAACCATGTCTTCTAAAGTTTGGGCCAAGGCTGCTTCTGCCTTCCTGGAATGATTTCTTAGCAGAACACCTTCTGTCCCCTGGGCCTGTTAGCTATTTCAGGGACATTTTAAGTGGCTATTAACAAATGTTGAATTATGGCTGCAGACCTCTGGGAGCTCAAGTGACATTCACATGAATCATAAGTGAGCTCTGTACAGTCGAGGCTGCCACAATGGACTGGGATTAAACAAACAGGAGCCATTGTTCTCTCCAAAGCAATGAGGCAAGAACATGGCTCCTTGGAGCCTGGGATCACAGGCAGTGTGCCCCTTAGGAGCTGTCCAGGACACAAGGCTCATTGCTGCAGGGCGGACAGATGCTCTGTGGTTTGCAGAGAGGCGTACTTGAGCCCAATATCTGGAGGTATTTACCGACCATGGGCATGTCCCAGGATAGGCCAGCCAGTCTCTGGGGCTATGAGCTTCCCAGAACATTGATTCAACAAATATCTTCTGAGTGCTTCCTATATTCTGGGCTAAGCTCTAGAGAAATGGAAATTAGTAAGGCCCAACCAGGAATTCAAGATGATCGGTCTAGTGGGGAAGCTGAGCGGTAAAGAGATTCCTTGAGCCTGAACAGCCAGAGTTTGCAGAGTCCAGAGGCAATACTGGGGAGGCTCCACAAATCTTCCAAAAACAGATGATATGTATATATATATATTTTTTTTAAATTTCAAACATGTTGCAAGACAAGTTCAAAGAACTCCTATGTGTCCTTTCCCCCATGTCCCACCGATGTCCTCTCTGGCTAGAGGACCTCGCGTAGGGGTAACTTAGCTGTCAAATCCCCCCGTTGTCAAAGCCCCCAGTTGTCCAATGCCCCAAGCCTCCTTTTCTTGGGCACTGTTTCTTGGTTTCTCCCTGACTTTCATGACCTTGACATTTTTTAAGATTCAAGGGCTACCATCTTGCAGAAGGATTTTCTTTTTGGGTTTCCCTCTTGATTAGCCCTAGATAACAGATTTTTGGCTGAATTTCTCAGAATTGATTCAGGATTCTTCTCACTTCCTCCCGTTCAGAGGCACATGATGCCTATTTGTCCCAATACTTACCATGTTAATTTTGATTAACCTGATGTCTTCCAGGGAGACCCTTTGAGACCGTGTAAAGCCCCATTTCTCAACCCTCTCTCACCCTCTGGCTCTATCATCATTGATTTTTCTTGCCTGAGTTGTTATAGTGACGCTCCCCAAATGGTGATTTTCTAATTCCATCATTTCATCCACATCTATTAGTTGACTAATAGACTAATAGAGAGGTGAGCTCTCTTCTCCCTTTTTATTCATTCATTTATTTAAATCAATGTAGTTTCAGATCTCTATTGTCTTCAATGGGTTATAATCTTTAATCAAAATCTCTATTTTACTCAATGGGTTCATATCATCATTTCAAAACTCCAATTTTCCCATTTTGGGGAACCTCTTCAAGCTGACTTTTGTGTTCTTTTGACCTTTCCCTGCAACTTTTGAGCTCTTTAGCAGTTTCTGGCCCAGCTGGATGTTCCAGGTTCATCTTTTTCTTTTCCTTAGTCCTGTAATTGGTCATCTCTTCAGTGAACTCTGGTTCCTTTTAGTGGGAAATGCTGTTTAGAACGAAGATCCAGGTTCTAGACTTGCCTCAGTGAGGGCTCCACTGCTCCTGGGCTCAGTGGACAGAACTTGGATATTTACATAATACATTTGCATCTACAGGGAAAACCATAATCTCACACGAGTACTTCCTACACCCAACGAAGGGCTTGAACTCCCCACCCTGAGATCAAGAGTCACATGCTTCCCCGACTGAGCCAGCCAGGCCCCCCTCACACCAATACTTCCAATTCTGATCTGCTTCCACAAGGTTCATTCTAGATCTTTCCTCTTTCAAGATTAGCGTTTCCTTTTTCCAGCCGTAGGAAACCAGCCTCCCATTACCTTATCTACTTGTTTTGTTCCATTCTATTGAACAGAGACCATCTCCCTCTCCCTAGGGCTTCTGCTCTGCTCGGATGCCCCCTCACCTGGGCCCTGTCCTCAGGAGCTACCTTCTGGCTAGACTCTAGTGCCTTCCTTGTGTGTGCTCCGGCTGGCTGTTCACCAGCTGCCTCCCATTCTTACTCAAATCTCCGCACTTGTCCCCCAAACATTTTTACAGCTTTTTAACTTTAAACATTCAGCATGCACTCAAGAAACAATCAAGATTCGTGTGGTGCATTCGGTTCTCCTGTCTCTTTAATCAAAGAGCTCTCCTCCAACGTAGCGCACACACAGTTTTTAAAAATAGCTTTATTGGGATACAATTCTTCTATTATACGGTTTACCCATAGAAAGTGTTAAATTCAGCGGGTTTAGTGCGTTCAGTGTTGTGAATTTCAGAACATATTCATTACTCCAAAAAGAAACTCAGTCCCCATTAGCGGTTGCCGCTTGCTCCCATCTTCCTTCCTCCGCCCCCTCCCCACACTAGCCTCAAGTGACTACTAACCTGTGGTCTGTCTCCACAGATTTGCCTATTCTGGAAACTTCCTACAAATGCAATCATACGCTACAGTATGTGGTCTTTTGTGAAAGAGCTTTTATGTAGCATAATGTTTTCAAGTTGTATCCACTTTGTAGCATGTGTCAGAACTCCGTTCCTTTTTATTCCTAAACGATGGTCCATGGGCTGAATGGGCCTCTTTTGATTTATCTTCATCAGTTGATGGACATTTGAGTCATTTCCATTTTTGGTGATTATGAATAATGCCATGATTCACACTTTTAGTAGTGACTTCTGGAAGAGAACAGACGATGGTCTTATACAATCTGATTATTGCCTTGTGATTTCGTTTAACCTGCTCCTTCTTTCCCTGCATTTCTTGTAAACGGGGAGTCACGCATCAGGACCTGATGAGATTGAGGGTAATGACTTTGGCAAGAAAACGCCACCAGAGATAAAGCTGTAGACCTCTTTCGGTATCATAGCAGGAAGAGTGTATTGTGTGGTTGTCCCACTCTT
Organism: Lutra lutra; assembly: GCF_902655055.1. Taxonomy (NCBI): domain Eukaryota; kingdom Metazoa; phylum Chordata; class Mammalia; order Carnivora; family Mustelidae; genus Lutra; species Lutra lutra. Next base: position 38,932,372 of record NC_062293.1, read on the forward strand.
AGAGATGCTAGTTCTGATCACATAATTAAGGCGGTACCTGCTAGGTCCTCTGTTGCGTTCTCTCCCATAATCAGATGGTCCTCACCATCTGTGGGATGGTAGATGCTATGGTACCCTGTAAATGTTTTGTTTACCCTGAGAGTTGAACCGGAATTAACAGTTTCATCAGAGGTGGCAAAATAGTGATTCTCCCATTGTATCGTTCTTTCTACATTTACGAGCTGGTGTTCCTGTGCAAAGAAGAACATTCCCTCATCAGCCAGGGACCAGCTCCGGTTCCTCCTGTGAAGGCAGGGTGAATGCTTCTAGTTGTCCTTCCACTGCCAGTTTTCAGAGGACAGGGTTGGCGTTGTAATTGCCATGCTGGGCTCTGAGGGGTGGTAATTCCCGGACAGACCAGGGGTAAGGTGTTCACCAGAGAATGTTCGTGGGTGGGGAGGGAGCTGGGAGGTCAGTAGGTCTCCACTCAGCTGTCGTCAAGGCAACCACAGACTCCTTCCAGATGCCATGGTATCCCAAGATGGACATGTTCATTTCCTAGATGGATACTAATTCTTTGGCCTGTGTCTTGGTATCTTATCACTTCCTTGGAGCCTCCCCCGGCAGAGGCCTGGTACTGGTACGGCCCCGTCTCAGTCTCTGGGGAATTCATGTAGCAGCCCCTCCTCAGTGGGGCAGAAAGGAAAGTCTCCCACGTGGATCCCATTTCATCGAACTACCGCTAAATGAAGCAAGCGTGTCTATGGAGCATCTGCTCTGTGCCAGGCAATGTTGCAAGCGGGTCCCAATGACACCATGATGGTGGTCCTTTCCTCCTCCCATGTTGTGCATATGACCATCGCACAAGAGATTTAGGAGATCGCCAGGGTCTCAAATTTCCTGGTTCCATTCATTCCCCTGTTTCACCTTCTTAATGCAGTGAATGACCAAGAGCTTCTGCTGGGAGGGGAGCACGGGGCAGCGTCCCTATCCTCCACCTCCTGCCCCTATCTCCCTGCAAACCTGGATGGCTCCACAGCTCTCTGGCTGTCAGCCTGGAGGAGGCACTTCTGAGTAAAGACAGGGTGCAGCAGGGAGGGGTTCACAGCGGGGAGAGGCACCCAGGGGACACAGGGTGGTCCCCAGGAACCCATGGCATCAGCCTCTGTCCCTCCCCCTGCACCCCTGCCTGCCATTCCACAGCATAGGCTGCTTACTTCATACAACCTGCTGTCTGCCTCGCCTGCACAGGGGCACTAATTATCTGGCATGCTAACGAGCCCAGAGGATTAACACAAAACACGGGCAATGATGACTTCACTCGGTGGATCCAAGGCTACCTTCCTGGGAAAATATTTCAGGCTGTTTGCTGGGAGAGCATCTCACAACCAAACAGCACGTGTTGACTAAGTTCTCAGCCGTGGAGAAGCAAGTACATATCCACAATGTGTAGTTTATTCAACCTGCTGTTCGTTCGTTCATTCATTCATTCATTCATTCATTCATTTTGCGTTCCCTGAGGGCCCACTTTGTGCCAGGATGGATAAGACACATCCCCTGCCCGCAGGCGAATGTCCTATTTTTAGAGGGATGAAGATACATAAGTATATACCTTTAATTAGAATTGTCTTGAGAGCATTAGCTCTACTGTGCGTGGCGGGGGCAGTGCCTGGCAGAGGGGGAGAGGGAGTCACTACAACTGGGAGGACTGGAAGAACTCCAGGAAGAAGGTGGCGTTTTAGCTCACCCTTTAGGAGGAATAGAATTTTGACAAGGGGAAGGGGCAGGTGAGGGCATCGCGGGACTGCGGAGCCTTGCCCATGAAGCTCTGGGCCAGGTGGGTCCAGGTTGGGCAAGGTGTGTCCTTGGAAGAGGCCGGAGAGGAGGGAATGTCGCAAGTCTAGGCCAGAGACCGGCTGTGAGGGACCCCAGGCTGTCTGCTGTGGGTCATAGGAAGCTACTGAGTGGAGGGACATGATTACATTGTCTTCTTCTTCTTCTTCTTCTTTTTCTTTTTTTTAAAGAATTGTGCTTGTCAGCATCCTGGTTGAGCATGGTTTTTAGATAAGAAAGATGTTGCAAAAATATGATTACTGTTATTTATTTTTTTAAGATTTTATTTATTTTATTTATTATTAATTATTATTATTTATTATTATTATTACTTATTTTATTTATTTACTTTGAGAGACAGAGTGCATGAGCTGGGGGGGGGTGTGGGAGGGGGAGAGGCAAACTCCCCACAGAGCCGGGAGCCTGATTCAGAGCTCAATCCCAGGACCCTGAGATCATGACCGGAGCCGAAGACAGACACTTAACCAGCTGAGCCACCCAGGTGCCCTGTTCTGTTGTTGCTTAAAATTTAAGTCTTGCCTTTGTTGGACTCTTCTGATCCTATCTTGGTGAAGCTCGAGTCCTTGGTGTGAATTACTGACTTTAGAGCACAAACAATACTCGGGTACTGAAAAACGGAATCATCATGTACCAGGAGAGCTCATCAAGGCCGAAAGGGAAGATTACAGCCTATGATTCTCAACCTTGACTGCCCGTTGGAATTACTTGGGAGAGCTTTAAACACTCCAGACTCACCTGGGTTGAAGGACAGGCATCGGGATTTTTCAGAGCCCTCCAGGTTAGTTCAAATGCTCGAAGTTAAACACTACTAGTAAGAGAACAAGCAGCCTGGAGAGTTGGCCGCAGATCCCAGTGCTAGGTTCTACTGACTGGTCCTCTCCCCCTGAAGTGCTAGCTCTTGCCTAGTTCTTAGCCCCGTCCTCTCTGTAGCTCAGGTTGTGTGCCTGCCATGTTCATGTTCACAGCCTTCCAGTGACCAGCAGGCAGGCCTGTCTGCCACAACTTGGCCTTCGCACGCAAATGAAGTTCTCAGCTCCGGTTGGCCAGGCCATCGCTGGCTGAGGCTTTCCTGGGCAGAACTCAGAGAAGCTGTGAGGTTCTGCTCTTGGAATTATTAATCAAGGGCTTTCCAGTTTCCCCAGCAGGAAGAGCCTTTATTTCAGGCAAAATATCCCATTTGGCTTTGGAGCTCTGACAAGTTGTCCTTTGGGGTCTCAGGCCTCCCTCTCTGGTTGCCAGTCCTTCAGTGATGCCTGTGGCTGGGAGCTGTCTGGTCAAGTAGGATTCCAGAGGTCAGGATGCTGTTCTTTTTGTGGCATGGACTGAAGGGACCCCAGAAACTACTGCCTGTGTGTGGGCTGGGGGTTCAGGGGACCCCAGTAAGAGTGGGAGCTCAGTGCTCAGCTGCCCTCTCTTAGGAATGAGTGGCTACCTGTCTGTCCACCAAATGGTCAGATGCGGGGTTTCCTCCTGTGGTCAGACCTAATTAATTTGGGGACCATCATGAATAGGGACTTAGCTTCTGGGGTACATGGTGCCAACTGGCATTGAGAGAAGGATGAGGTCCACCTCCTCTCTACCATGGCTGTCCTTGTACTCGTCTGTCCAATTGCACTCTTACTGGTGTCAGGCTCTTGACCTATGTGGCACGAACCATCTGGCCTACCCCTAGGGACCTGGTCAGGGTGCCTGTCCAGTTTTAGTGAGAGGGCAGTGTGGTTCATCTCTGGACCGTGGAGCGCTCCCCCAGGCCATGAGCACTTAAGGACTGATGTTGTGTTTGGGGAGGCGGTGAGGGGAAGGGCAGTGACAGAGGGAATTGACCACTTCTAAAATTCCAAATATAAAGAAGTCTTCATTTTCAACTCCCAAGCCTTTGCTGCCAATGACTCCATCATCCTAGGAAAATTCAGGATGCTTCCTGCCAGGGCATTTCAGCAGGGCCCAGGATCTCCAGCCTCTGTCTGCTGGAGGGAGTGCGGGCTTGTTTGTTGTTGGGTTGCCTTGGCTGGTACTCATCTCCCCATCACAGATAGAAAGGAGGAGCCTTGGTGTCGAAATCAGAGAATCAGTACCGGGAAGCTGATTCCAGCGCTCATCAGCTTTGTGAACTTGCTAAGCTTCTCCTAGAACAGTTTTTGTCTCAGGATTTCTCTCCCTGGGCACTATTGACATTTTGGACCTGATTCTTTTTTCTTTTTTTTTTTTTTAAGATTTCATTTGAGACACAGAGCATGAGCAGGGGTGGGAGCAGAGGGAGAGGGACAAGCAGACTCCCTTCTGTGCAGGCAGCACAACACAGGACTCGATCCCAGGACCCTGAGATCATGACCTGAGCCGAAGTCAGATGCTTAACCAGCGGAGCCAGGTGCCCGTGGACTGGATTCTTCTTTGTCAGGAGGGGCTGTGTTGTTCATGGTAGTATGTTTAGCAGTATTCCTGGCGAGTAGTATCTTCCCTCCACCCTAAGTTTTTTCTGCCCAGGGTCTCCTGTAGGGCAAAACTGTTGCTGGTTGAGAACCACTGGTTTATCTGAGATGCAGATTGAAAACCCCGTCCGTCAGAGGTTTTCCTCAGCTGTAAGTAAGTGTGGTTTGCAGGAGACAGCACTTGGCACACAGCAGGTGGCTTCGGCAGGCACGGTGAAGCCCAGGCAGGCTGTGGGCTCCCTTGGCTCCGTCACAAGAATAGCTTTCCCTGTTGGTGCCAGGCCCTTCCAGGATCCCTGAGCCAGGAGTGGGCACCGGGCTCACTGGCACCCTTGGTCCCCTGGCCTGTGGCCAAACACTGGAATGTCTGCCTCCTGGGCTTCTGTCCCATAGTCCAGAGCCCCAGCTGCTCCCTAGGGTGTGGCCTGATGTTTTGTATGCCACCCCGCAGGGCCAGGCTACCCTGGGGCCTTTCCAGGGTCCTGGTGATTCTCAGGAGTGAGGTCCTTCCCTTTCCCTTCTAAAGAAGGTGCTGGAAGGAATTAAACATTTACTGAGCATTACCACGGCTTTACTCCCACCCACCCAGAGGAACTCTGTCCTTGCTCTGTACCATGGGAAGAATAGAAAATCACTGAGAGAGAAGCAAGATCCTTGGACACAGAGAGACTTGAGTTCCTGTCCTCTCATTGCCTCTGCAATGAGAAAATGGATCTCTATCTGTATAATTTCTCACATGCATATTTGCATCATCTATCATATGATCTATATGTCCCGTATTACATCTCATATATACGAGAGAGTTAGTATGAACACTTAATTACATCAGGTAATAGAAGCCGAGCACAGGGTCTGGCATATAATAAATAGGAAATATTTGGTATTTATCATCTTCCTTTACACAAATGAGCTCCATTACTTCTCCTAGTGAAGGGAGGAGGCAGGTATTACATTGGGGTGACCCCAGTGCGGTGAGATTGGGGTCAGGCTTCTCTCTGGAGGAGAATGTGTTTCTTGGGAGGCCTTGGGTTCCCTCTGCAGACTGAAGAGCCCAGCCAGGCCTGGGCTTCCGGGATGGGGTGTTGAGGCATGACCTGCTTTTCTGAGCCCTCCCAGTTTTGGGGGAGCATTCACGTGTACCCTCACCATCTGATTCAACAGCCCACTGTGGTGGGGCAGGCAGGTGTTTTTCCTGCTTTATAGGTGAGCGTATTCAAGCTCGGGGACACTGGAGGTTTTTCCAAAGTCATGCTCTGGCATGGACCCCAATCCAGATTACCCAGACTTGTCACCCCCATCCTTTATTTATCATGACCTTTGTTCCCTGCATGAGGCATTAAGATCCTCCCTCCTCAGAGCCACACACCCCCCCCCCCCCGCCCCCGCTCAAACATCAAGCCCTGAGGTGGAGAGCAGGTGCCTCAGATTCCAGGGAAGTACCCATATTTGTCATAGAAGTTCTCAGAACACCCTCCCAGACAGCCAGGGGTCCTAACTCCCCCCCCCCCCCCCACCCGGTATGGAAAGGGTTTGACTCGAGGTAACTCACCAAAGGGCCAGAACTCAGACACTCAGACAACCTGTTCCAGATTCTCAGACTTCCCAGAGATCTCTTCTTCACCTGGTCCCACATGAGCAGAGGTCCTCAATGATGGCCCTGCCCAGCCCACCCTAAGAGAGATGAAGGAGCCATAGACTGAAACAGGTTCCCCTCACCTTTCTGATAGAATGTGAAATACCTCTTAAAGATCCGAGGACAGGATTCAAGCTTAGGATGATGCCATCCACTGGCAGGCCTGCTGACCACGGCTGATGCTGTCAGGGGACCACAGGCTGGCCTCCCCCGAGGGACAGGGTGGGTGATGCAGTGACGGATGGCCGTGCCCAGGTCCTGGCAGGTGACAGCTCTGAATGGGAGTGGAGCTGGGGACAGAGACCTTTCCGGGGCTCCTTATATGTCCTGGTGGTCAAAAGGGAGGAGGCTCATCAGTGTGAGGGTGAGTCCTCTGGGCAGTGGAGCTGGGGGGCTGGCTGTTTCTTTAGGGGTATGATGGCTGACTCCTGGAGTCTCCTGGTATTCATTTGCCTAAAGTCTGCTCCTCCTCCAACATCCATTTCGATGAAGCATTTTCCACGAGGCTTTCCCGAGCTCTACTTGCTCCCCTATGCACCCCAACGGGTCCATCTTCTCCCTCTATTGAACCCTTCTTCCTCTCCCAGGATGCGCACCAGAGTTGCCCTTGAATGTACTGATTGATAAACTTTCCTCACCCTGACCTCCATGTCCTATGTTCAAAAGTCCTTTATTGAGCTTCTACTATCTTCAAGCAGTTGCTAAGGGAGACACCTGTTATACAAACATCAGGAAAGCAAGGCCCAGCTTGCAGCCCTGATGAGGAAAACAAGCTTTCTAAGACATTGTATGGTGTGATACGCACCTTGATGGGGAATTCCAGAGCTCAGAGGAGGAAAGGTTTTCCTCTATTTGAGGAGCCGTTTGGACACCGAAGCCTCCCAGAGGCCAGAAGCATCTTTCGGGCAGGGACTGTGTCATTTGTGTCCATTCCCTCCATGCCTAGAGCAACATCTGGGACATAGAAGATGCTCAGGACACGCGTGCTGCATTGGGAAGAGGCAGATTAGTTTTCCCATTTTTGTCCAGGCTCCTTTGAGGCCTTGCCTGTGCTCCCATTACAACGGTATTATAACTGTCAGCATGGCTGTCTTCACATGAGCTGTGGACCCCTGGAAGGCAGTGGCTGAATCTAATTCATCACCGCATTATCTTCAGAGTCTGCACAGAATAAGCATTTAATGGAGCTTTACTGGGAGCAGTAATGGGCGGCAGTGACTGTCTCCTAACTGATTCTACTTGGAAAGTATACGAGAGGTTCTGTTAGATCATCCTGTCTTTCTTAACACATCTGGTTTGATCCTTTCACAATGTGTCCGTGAATGAATTCCCCAACCCCACAGATAGCCCGAAGGGTGCAGAGCTACCCTTACAATGGAAGAGTGTGACTTTTCACTGTGGCCTTGTTGTCACCCAGTTGGGCCCACCCAGTTCCTGCCCCACACACCCCCCACCCCCCCCGACCCCCCACCCCCGCCCTGCCCCCGGAGCAGTGGCCTTCTTAATTGCAGCCGTCCCAGCTCATCAGACCCTCCCCCCACCCCTGCTGTGAGGTAGGAAGTGGTGTGTCTGGGAGGGTGACAGCTAGTATCTGCCTTCATTCTGTACTTGGTTCAGAGCTCAGCTTCCGGATTTCAAGAAACATTGACCTGGTGGGGGGTCCAAGAAGATGGCATTTAGCTTTGGCAGGGACTAGTATGCACCATTTTAAGTATCAGTTTGGGCAGTCAGTAAAAGGGTCTGTGGCTAAGGAAGCTCTACAAAAATCTGGATGAAACAAAACTGCCTGGATTTCTTTACTGCAGGACTTATCAGCACCTTTACTGTGAATCTTTTGCATGCTCTGTGCATCTCTAGGAGGATGTATAATAAGTGGTGATGTTCCTTCTTAGCCAAGAACCTCTTAATACTCCAGAGCAAACTTCTCGGAATTCTCCATCCCAGGTCTAGTATGAGATATGGACTTCTAGACTGTGGAATGGGTTCTTAGCTGATGATCAATGTGTATGTCAAATATAATCATGTGATACCAGGATTTCCAAAGCTGATTCTAACAGGGATTATCTAGAGTTTTTGGAATTTACAGGGTAACCAAAGTCAGAAAGAGGATTCTCTGCTTCAAATCATGGAGGGGCCAAAATCTTGTGATCACCTCCCTTAAGAGCAGGTCTCCAGGCTAATTGCCCTGGTTTCAAATACATTTGGAGTTGTGAATAGAAGAAAAATAAGGAAGACAGTGGATTTAAGTACGAAGAGGTCATACGGTTGTAGATCTGAGCCTGACAGAGCTGGCAGCCGGTGATCTCACTTTGCAGGTGAGGAGAAAGTCCCAGAGAGGGCAGCGACTTGCCCGAAGTCAGACACAAGTACAAGGCAGGGGCTGGGTCTAGGCTTTCTGTCCAGCACTGGTCAGTGGTCTAAGGGGCTCAGGGCTTGGCCTCAGAGTCAGGGAGAGCTGGGGTGCTGGTCCACTGTAAATGGTGTGCAGTAATAAGCTCGCCCCCCACTCCCCACTGGGAATGGGGTCACAGGGGCCCCACCTCATAGGGTGGTGCAAACTGTCGCTGGGATAAAGGCTGTCACGTGCTCCACATAGTGCTTGACGTGTAATCCGTGTTTGATAAATGTGAGCTATTAAAAACTAGGTTCATAAATGTTTCATCTCCTAGTTCACAGGCCCTTGAACTCTGGGGGAGGGGTATGACATCATGGTGCAGACTGATGTTAAGGTTATTTTCCTCTTTTCGGTTTATCAGTGTTCGCTTTATTAGGGAGTCCAGGAGTTTGCAACCTAAGGGAACACTGGAGAATATTCTAGAAGAGCTAGCCCAGCCCTGATGTGGATCTTGAGGGGGTGGGGAGGGCAGGAGGTTCTAAGATGCAGCCTAAACTGAGTAGAGCTAGAGTGCCCTCTCTGTGGATATCCCCTTCCCCACCCTGCCCCCACGAAAGAACCCGACTCTATTTTGCATCTGTAGGGCACCAAGCAATGCTTTGCCCAAAAGGGTGCTAGAGGCAGCCAGAATAGGAATTTCTTCATCTAGCCCCTGGCCCCAGTGCTAGAACTCCCTCCCCCTGCCTCAGTGTGAGGTCAGCGAGTGGGGGGGGGGGGGCTGTTCACCTTTCCCAGTTACAGATGAAGCAGGCTCTGAGAGGTGACCTGCCTGAGGTTGTGCAGTGACATAAATTGGGCCCTCTTCACCCATCAGTTTGAGTAAGTGTGGATTGCTGGGGACAGCTGGTGGCATGAAGCAGGTGGCCAACAGTTGTTCCAGTGAGGCCCAAGGATGCTGCATGTCCCCTGGCTCTCTCATGAGGACAGCTTCATCTGCTGGCGCTGGGCCCTGTGAGGGTCCCCATACTTGGGGTCAGTGGGAGCTCAGCAAGTGGGGCTTCTCAATGGGGATAGGGAGGTGGGTGCAGTGGAACCCCACAGGGCGCTCTGAGAAGACCGTGTGATCTACCCCATCCCCACCTCCACAGACACACAGATCAGATGTGTTAATTATTCACAGCCATGGTCCAAGCCTCTTACCATGCCTTCAATTCCTTCCGGTCTGTCCTCCCTCCCTCCCTCCCCATCCTTCCTCCTTGTCCTTTCTTCCCTCCCTCCTCATCTTCCCTCCCCGCCCCGTCCTCCCTCCCTCCCTTCCTTCTTGTCTTTCCTTCCTTTCTTCCTGTCTGTCCTCCCTTCCTCCCTATTCTCTATACCCTCCCTTCCTTCCTTTCCTCCTTTCTTTCTTTTCTTTTTTCTTCATCTCCCCCCCCCCCCCCGCCTCCGCCCGCCATGCAGCCAGCACAGACAGAGCTAGGATGTGGATCTCTGAGGCTCCAGCGTCCCTCAGCCTCCCCCACTGAGCTCAGTGGCATGCTGCTTTGAGACCTAGGTTCCCCGACCCTGCCCTCAGAACATAGTCCCAGTCTGCTCATCACTCACTGGGCTCCTCTCCTGGAGTGGGACGGGTCCCCATGTTCTTGAGTCCAGCTGCCTCTCTGTGGAGGACTCCGGTGGCATGTGGTTCTTCATTGGAGCCCTCAGCATTGACCAGGTTGGGGAGGATCAGAGGGAGCAGTGGCTCCTGGCTGACCTCACAGAAGGGGAAGGAGCATGAGAAGAGGGGCCCCTGCTCCCTGTGTCTTCCCTTCTGATGCTAGCGACTTATTTGGAGGGTGAAACTCTTCGCTACATGACTGGCTTGGGGACGCGCTTTGTGGGGGGTGGGGTTGCTCGTCTAGAGAGAAGAAGGGGCTGCGCCCCCCAAGCAGACCAAAACTGCAGGTGGTGGCTGCCCATGGTGGCCACAGCCTGGCATTTTGGTTGGCTCTGAACAAATTCAGGATGATTATATTTGGAGGAGATCCCCAAAGACCGTCCTGTTCTTTGCTCTTCAGAGTTCAGCTTGAAGGTAAGGCGAGACGAGCAGATGTGGGAGTGGGAAGCAGGCAGTGTGATGCAGGGAGGTCCAAGCCTGGTGTGGTCAGTCCCCACTTGCAGCTAGGGGAACCACAGATCTGACGCCTGTTTCCTGTGTTTCTGCTCACAATCCTCTGACTCCGAATGTGTGGAGTTATACTTCACAGCAGCTCCTTCTCCAGCTCTTGGGACACCAGTGGGGGGTCCTGCAGTGCACCTGTGACACTAAGTACCAGAGTTGCTGCAGGTTAAGAGCTTGGTCCCCCGAGACTGTCCCCTGTTTCTGATGCTGGTGTGAGGCCCAGCCTCCCATGCTTCTGGCCAGCTGGTTGTAACTCAGGGTTCCCATGATGCTGGAATGACTCACAGGACTCAGAACTGTTCCTGGTTTATTTTATAAAGGCTATGACTCTGGAAGAGGTGAATGGAAGAGATGCACAAGGCCAGGTCTAGTGGAGGGGTACAGGGCTGCGAGGCTCCCCCAGGGCTGCCATGCTCCCACCCTTGATGTGTGTCCCAGCCTGGACGGTGGCCCCCTCTGGGGTCCTCATTCATCCTTGCAGGCCTGCCGGGCTGCGAGTATCCAGTCTCAACTGTGGCTCCTCAGTTTGGGGCATGGGGCAGGGGGCTACCCTCCCCACGTTCACACAGGAGGGCCAGAAGCTTAGCGACAACCCCAGCAGACATCAGTTCCCACCTGCGCCACAGGCCATCAGTGCCCTGGAGGGCAGCCCTCCTTGTGATGGTTCTGGGCCGAGGCTTGTTCCCGTACAGTGCCTCTGTCTCCTCTGGGGCCTCCTGTCTCCTCCCCTGGGCCCTCTGCATCCTGGTATGAGCCAGTGGAGGAGACATGCCAGGCCTCGGGTGCTGCAGCCCAGAGCTGACCCACTTCTCTGGTGTTCACACTCTGCCGAGCAGAAAGCTCCATCCTGGGGCCCCACTCCGTCACAGTGGGGGCTGAGCCGCATGGTCCAGCTGTGTGCTGGGTGGCGGTGGGGTACGGGGAGGAAGCGTGTGTGGGGCGGGCCAGCTGCCTTTGTCACACTGTCTCCTCCCAGCTCCCTGCTTCCATGTGTCTGAGCTCTCACCAGGCTCCTCAGCCTCCTCAGAAACACCTGCCCACCCCTCCCCCATAGCCAGGTGGCTGTGGCATGGGGGGGACACCTGGGCATGAGAACACAGTTCTGTGGCCTGCTGTGTGTGGGGCTGTGAGGAAGTCCCACCAGCTCTGTATATATGTCTCCTCCCTGGGAAGGTGGCTGTAACCACCCTGACAGCTCACCGTCCCTCCTTTGTTAGATGGCACTGAGTGGGAGCTGAGGGGACCTTGCCGGGACAGGGCAGCCACTTCGCCCACCCCTGGAGCAGCCAGGCACTGGACTTTGAGGCCATTCCCTTTCCCTTCGGAGACTGGTTCTCCAGTCTTCTAGAGATTCCAGGAGCCACCTAACATCCTTAAATTTCTTTTCGATTAAACCTAGCTAGAGTGGGTCCTGTTGGGTTGGCGTTGACTCGTGGTGTCCTGGTCAAACACAGGCCTGTGGCTCTCGTCGTCCCCACTCCACCGTAGTTCAGAATAGAAACCATAGAAACCACACGAACACGGGCACCTGCTGTGTGCCAGGACCTGGGATAGACTCATGGCGAGGCCTGGCCACCCGGCAGATCCTGGCCGAACAGCGGGGCAGACAGAGGACAGACACGTGCAGGGGTGTGTAGTGTGGCGGGAGGGCCGTGATCAGGGCACGGGAAGCTCACTGGAGATTCTGAGGAACAAGCATGCAGATCTGCCTGCGGGGCAGGGAAAGCTTCACGGGGTGGGACCTGCAGTGTGAAGGGAAGGTGTTTTCCAGAGTAGAGAAGAACCGGTGTCGCAGACAGAGCAGAGGACATATGTAAACGTCCCAGGGGATGAGTGAACAGAACACATTCCCGAAAGAACTGGAGGAGAATCACAATCAACCAGAACATGCAGGGGAGGGGTGGAACAGAGGCTGAACAGGCAAACCCAGAGCAGATAAACATCTTTGGCTGCAAAGGCAAGAGATTTGGACCTGACCAAAAAGGCACAGAGAATGCATTGAAGGAATATAGGTAGGGTGGTGGTTTGCTCATATTTGTGTTCTCCCCGCAGCCCTATGTAGGGTGGGTTAGGGTCCCAAGACCACTTATAAGACTCTGGGAATAATTGGAGTTTTAAAAATGCTCTTGGGATGCCTGGGTGGCTCAGTTGGTTAAGCGGTTGCCTTCGGCTCAGGTCATGATCCCAGCGTCCTGGGATCGAGTCCCATATCGGGCTCCTTGCTCAGCGGGGAGCCTGCTTCTCCCTCTGCCTGCCACTCTGTCTGCCTGTGCTCACTTTCTCTGACAAATAAAAACAAAATAAAAATAAAAATAAATAAAAATAAAAATGCTCTCGAACACATCCGTCATGCGTAGGTGCCCAAAGCAGCTTTCAAACTACACTTGGCAAGTATATTAAATATTATAGAATTACGCAAATGACAACATCATTGAGTTTTACAAGGTGCCAGGCACTGTGCTAAGCATTTTCCATCTGTTATTATTTTTTTACTTAACTTCTGTGTCTCCACTTTCTTATCTGTAAAATGGTGAGAAAAACAAGGGCAACTTCACGGAGTTATTTTGAAGATAAATGGCTTACTACCTATAAAGAGCCTCCAATGGTCCCAGCCCAGGTCAGGGCTTCTGTAAAGGTTCGTGGTCACACAGTCTTCTGAGGGAGGGGGACCTCATTCCAGTTTGTAGGTCAGAAGCTGAGGCTGTGAGTGGTAGCTCCAGGGTTCAGACCTGGCTCTCAGCCAATACACTACCTGTGTGGTTGTTGTCACTGTCGCGATGACTCGAATATCTGAGCGAGAGGCAGTTGCGCTACCAAGGGGACTCCCAGGGGGCACCCTCCCAGCTCAGTGGGGAATACCTGTGGGGAGCCGGCTGCCATTCCCAGGAGTCCGCCCGCTCCCTCTCCCTCTCCCTGAGTCTGCAAAGGGAAGGCAGGGCAGGAGGCATTTGGAGCTACAGAGCCTTCTACCCGCCTGGCCTGGGCGGGCTTCTGCTGGGTTTCTGGGAGGTGGCCCCAGCTCAGCTTGATCTCAGGAGCTCCATCTAGATTGCAGGACCCCGGACCAGCCCAGAGCCCCTCCAGGCAGGTGTAAGTCCTCTCCCCTGTCCCACCAGCGGGGCATTTCTTCATGGGCAGGAGTGTCTGCTCAGAGCTTCCCATCTCCCTTGGAGAGGGCCACGTAATGGGGGATTCTAGATTCTTCTTCCAGCCTGGGTGAGACCCATTTGCCAGCTTGGAGCAGTGGGAGCCCTGGAAGCCCACAGAACCATTAATGGGGGGCAGTGAAGCCAGGCTCCATGAATTTTTGATGGACTCCCCTCCTGAAGATATTAGTGTGCCTTTGAAGGCAGATAATTGAAATTCATATTTGGGTATTCTATTACTTTGCGATATTCTTTATGAGGCTGCTTTGTGTTTCCCGGTGACTTGGTTGCAGCCTTAGTGACTCCATTATGGAGAAATATATCGATTTGTCAGGGTGGTGTCAGGGGCTCTGCTCTGATGAAAATTGATTTATCTCTCTCTGAGCAGCTTGTGTTTTTAATTTGTCTTTGCCTCCAACAAGGCACGGGCTGGGGGGGTGGTGGTAGTGCTTGCGAGGAGGGCGCCTGCCGTGTCAGGAGCGTTCCCCAGCACACACTGTGAGTGAAGGTCGGGGTGCAGCCCTGGTTCTGGTTTTATGTTCTGTGCCGAGGAGATAAAACAGCTCCTCTGCCTCTGCTGGTGTTTATAACGCTTGTGTTCACTCTTCCCCTCCCCTGACACTGACACACGTAGTTGGGTGTGACAGATGAGGCCATCACTCGCGCCGCCATGGGAGAATGGCTCTCTCTCTCCCCCACTCTCCTGACAAGAAGCAAGTCGATATCGAAGTGGCAACTGGAACTAGGGAGGTCTCCACTTGCATTCCGATGAACTGCTGGGAAGAACTTTTAATTATCAGACGACTCTGATGGCCTCGTTTTGGCAGCCTGGTGGGCCTCCGGGTGCCCGGCTAGGACCTGTCCCTGGCCACCTTTTGGCTGTGTGTGCCGGGCAATTAGTTACCCGGTCTCTCAGAGACCGGCCTCCTTAGTCACAACGAGGCTAAGCTGTTGGTGTTGGTGGAAGGAAGGGATGAAACAACTCACGTTAAATTTTTAGCAGGTTGCCAGGCCCCAACTCATAATTGCGATGTTGAAAGCCAGTGAGTACAATAGACAAGATGAAGAGTTACTTTTTGGGCACCTGCTCTGTGACCTTGTTGGCTTTGGTGGTGTAAGTGACAGAGATGGTTCCTGCCCCACAAGGAGCTCAGTCTAGTGGTGGAAATGTGCTGCGTCGAGGTGACCCCATGACCGTGGTGGTGGGTGCTGGGGTACTGTATTTAGACTGGGAGGGGAAAGGTTAGAGAAGACTTCCTGAAGGAGGTGGTTCCAGAGGTAATTTTTTTTTAATTTTTTTATTTTTTCAGCATAACAGTATTCATTATTTTTGCACCACACCCAGTGCTCCATGCAATCCGTGCCCTCTACAATACCCACCACCTGATGACCCCAACCTCTCACCCCCCCACCCCTTCAAAATTCTCAGATCGTTTTTCAGAGTCCATAGTCTCTCATGGTTCACCTCCCCTTCCAATTTCCCTCAACTCCCTTCTCCTCTCCATCTCCCCTTGTCCTCCATGCTATTTGTTATGCTCCACAAATAAGTGAAACCATATGATAATTGACTCTCTCCAGAGGTAATTTTGAGGAGAGTAGAAGTTGGTTAGGCAAAGAAGAGAAGCAGGGTTGAAGACAAAGGCAAGGGTGGGTGAAAATCTTTCAATGGACAAAATCGTTAGAGTTGGAAGATTCCCGTAGGCTTGGCACAAAGGGTGCATGTGAGCGTGGTGGTGGCAGGTGATCACAAGATGACGGTTGCAGCCCTCATTGTCAAGGGTTTGGAACTGGACTGAGATGCTTACACCCCATTGTCAATGTCCTGAAGGGTCTGAGGACACCCCGGGGTTTTACAGGGAGAAGGAAGCATGATTAGATTGGTATTTTGGGAAAGATCCTTCCAGCCACCGTGTGGATGTATAGAGGGACACTTACTTGGAGGAACCCAGAGCAGGAACACTTACTTGAGAGCTTTTGTAATAATGCAGGTGTGAAGAGAGGAAGGATTTAAAGGTGTGATGGCGGGAATAGTCAGACAAGGCCGGGAGGAGAGGCAAGAGGGAGGGGCGTCACAGGGGTGAGGCTGGCTGAGGAGAGAGAGGAGGCCAGGTCGCTGTCCACTGGCAGGAAGGAGAGTGGGTGTGTTCTTTTCCTAGGCCTGAGGCTGGAAAGTACCAGGGATGAGGTGGCATCGAACAACAGAAATTCATGGTCTGAGTTCTAGAGGTGGGAAGTCCAAAATCAAAGTGTTGGGAGGGCCAACCTGTGCGGAAAGCCTGTGGGGAGGAAACTTTCCTTGCTTCTTTGAGCATCTGGGGTTTGCCAGACTCCCTTGGGATTGCCCAGCTGGCAGGTGTGTTACTCCCATCTCTGCCCCCATCGTCACGTGGCCATCTTCTCCCCCCGTGTGTTCCCTCTCTTCCTTAAAGGATACTAGTCAGACTGAATCAGGAGCCCACTCAACTCCAGGATGACTTTGTCTTAACTAAGTCAATCTGCAATGATCCTATTTCCAAATGAGGTCACATTCAGAGGCACTGGGGTTTAGAACTTTATCATATCTTTCCGGGGGCCACAACTCAACCCATAGTGGTCTACCATCTGGACCCCTAAATTTATGTCCTTTCCCCAGGGAAAATACATTCACCTTATCCAAATAGCCCCAAATGTCTAATGAGTGTATGTGTGTGTGTGTGTTTGTGTGTAGCGGGGAGGGAGGTTCAAAGAGGATTAGATTTTGGAGCTGGGCCTTGAAGAATGGGTCATAGGTGGGCATGTCAGGGAGGCTGGTTTTGCAGGCACAAAGAAGAAAAGATAACGAGAGAAGTTATTTAAGCATTATCCAGGGACTGTAATACACTTAGGAAGTACATACAGAAGTGGGGCTATGATCAGGCTAACCAGAAAGTACTTTTATTCACCTCGTCTCACTTGGTCCTCATAGTAATACCTGGCAGAAGAGATCTTATTCCCATTTTCAGATGAGAAAATAGAGACTTTGCACAGGGTTTGGTAATATGTCAAGATTTCACAGTAAAAGATGGAGCTGGGGCTCAACCTGGTGTCTTTTGATTCCAAGGTCTGTGGTCCCTCTACTGTGTCTCCTTTATTACTCTTCTCCCTTTCCTCAGCACTGTGATGAATACTTGCTTCCTCAGTGAAACCAGAAAGAATTCCATAGGGCTGACTGGGTGGGCCCAGACGGGGAAGCCGCTGGAGGCAGCTTATAGGGTGAATCTTCTGATTTCAGGCTAGCATCTTCCTGCCTCAGCTCTTGGGGCTCCAACATGAAGACCATGGAATGGGTAAGGGGGAATTTCTGTCTAATATAGTTCTGTGAGAACTTACCCAGCTGTGCTCACAGAGGACACAGTCAGGTCAGGATCGATGCCTGGTTTGTGTTCAAGGTTGTGTTAGGCTGCTCCATAATAAGGGGCTTGGACAGCACGGCCCTTGAGGACCAATTCCCTAGCTGGAAAGAGACCATGGCCACATCTCACAAGGTCTGTAGAGAAGACTACGATTCAGAGAAGCGAGGACACGCTCCCTTGCGTTCAGGGGAGGAGCTGACTCTAGCGCGGTACCCAGAAGGCCTCAGTTTTTGGGGTCAGACAGTCTTGCTCTGTTTCCTGACCCTGGCCAGCATTCTCTCCAGGACAGATGACCCGGTCAGAGTCCCACATCTGGGAACATGGCCAGAGGCACATCTTGCTGACAGTGGCTAGGAGTTCAGTCCATATGTCTAAAGAGCAGGGCTTAATGCCTGCATTGTGTCAACCTCAATGAAGATCTTCTGGAAGTAGCTTGGGCATAGGGAATTGTAGGGAATTGCTCCTTGTCTGCTGAAGAGTTCTTCACACTGCAAACAGAAAAATACATTTTTGAAAAAGAAGACCTTGATGCTAACAATGACAAGATTCCTTTTTTTTTTTTTTTTTTTTTTTGAGTCCTTATAGTGGGTCCAATGTTACTCTGAGCCTCTTCTGTTACCACTAACTTGTTAACCTTTTGGTAACCTGTGAGGTAGACCAGTATACCCATTTTATAGATAACAACCAAGGCTTAAGAGAGATTAAGTAACAGGCCCAGCACAACCAGTTAAGGCAGGGGAGGAGATTAGAACCCAGGACTGCCTGGTCCCTGGCTATGTGCTCTCAGTCTCCATTCTGTGCTTCCTGAATGCTCCCCTCCTCCTCAAATGACCCATCTGAGCCTCCACCTGCAGCCTAAGGAGGCATCCTGAAGCCTCAGGGGAGCTCTCCATGGTCTGGCATCTGGCTAAGAGGTGGCTTTAGAGGATGTCCTTGAAGGGCACAGTAGAGCTGATTTTCATTCCAAAGCCCAGGCAGAAGAACGTCCTTGAAAGCTGATGGAAGATGGGCCCCTTGGCGTTATTTATCTAACCTCCCCGGAAACCTCTCCTCCTGTGTTCTCAATCTTGGTTAATGATGACTTTAGCCAGTCGATCTGCAAAACCAGAAACCTCGGAGTCATCCTTGGCTCTTCCCTCCTCTTCAGGGCCCCTCCCCCTGTCGTCAGTCCCCAGCCCTGCCATTTCTGTCTCACAGGGGTGTCTGGAATCCAGCCTTTCTTCTCTCTACCCCGCAACCACCCACCAAGACCACCGTCAGAGTATGGATCGAGGATCTTTGGTCAGGATGATTCCAGTCACTGCTCTTTAACTAGAACTCCTTAAGTCTCTCCCACATTCGACCCGTATTCCTCAGGTCACCTCTTCTGCTATTAAGCTGCACCAGCCCCAAGCTCCTGGTATACTTGCTCCCCCCAAATGACGTGCCCAGCCCCAACTCTCAGTCTTTCACAAGCCGCTTCCCTGGCTTCAGATGCCCTTCTTCCATTTCAGTGCTGAAAAAATCTCCTCTCTACCTGTCAAGGCCCCAGCATAGGCCACCTCCTCTGGAAGTTCTCTCGCTTCCTCCAGCCCTGGGAATGCTCCCTGTCCCTTCCTCTGTGCTCTGGCTTCACTGACTTCATATATGGGGCTCACGCCAACTAGACTGTTCCGTACTTGGTGATTACATCCCCCCCCCCCACCCAGCGACAGGACCTCATTCCTCTCTCTCTCTCCACCACTAGAAGAGTGCTTAGGCAGTCATCTGTGCTAAGTAAAGGGTTGTCAAATACATGGTTGTAAAGCCCTGACAGATTGATGGTTCACAGGGCATACAGTTGGTATATGTACCCACTTGCAAAAGGATAGGAATTTCTTGAAATTGGCTTAGCAAATCAGGAAGTCTGGTTACAGTTCAGAGGTCTGCGTCTCCAACCCGATCATGCCATGCAAGAGGTAAGACATGCTAACAATGCTCCTGAGCTTGTCGATGGCATCTTTTAAGTCCCGCTCCCCCATAAGGAGAAAGCAGGTGGTATAGGGAGGGAGAGGGGACAGAAGCTACTTTGAAGCCTTCATGAATGCCGCTTGGTAAGAAAGAAAAGAAAATGCCACCATCAGCATCACGGCCACCCCCTGCCTAGAGCGTAAGATTTCTTTAACACCTTAGCAGACAAACTCCCCCACAGGAGGACTCACACTGCCGTACTAGCCCGCACCGAGGTGTAAATCGCTGATGTGAGGTCTTTGCTCAAAGCAGACATCTCTAAGGAGAATGGAGGGCCCTCCCACTGGGGAGTACGAAATCCATTCTGGGCCCTGTGTGCCCGCAACCCTGTACCAGACCCTGTCTGTTGCTTTCCTTAATCATCATAGCTGCGGGGGGCGGGGGGGCCGGGGTGGGAGGTAGCTCGTCCCATTACGCAGGTAATGAAACAGAGGCCCAGCAAGAGAAGGCATTTGTCTGTCACTACACAGCCAAGGAGAACAAGGACTCACACCCAAGCCAGTGTGGATCTAACATCTGTCCATTTTCCATCCCCTCTGCTGAATCAGGAGGAAGGAAGGGGCTCAGGGGTATCAAAAGTCACATGGCTCTCTCTGTGACCTTGCCAAGAGCCATCTGCACCCTAAACGTGAGCTTCAGTGAAGTGATTTGGGTAGTGACTTATGCTGTTCCACTTCTGCCTCACACGGTTTCCCACCCTCCTTGGGTTTCTGTCTCTAGGTCAGGGCTGCGGAATCCATGTGGAAGGAATGCTCCCCGTTCTCTCCTACAAAATTGCTCTGTGGGCAGGGAACATATTTCCACGTATAAACCTAGATGAGTGCATCTCATTTGAGCCATATTTGTAAAACCATGGGTACATGAATCAAGAATGCCAGTCCAAGTCAGATCTGAAATACGGTGTTTTCAACTTGTTTAACTCCTAGATGCCACATGGTGCAGGGAGCCCTGTCTGGATGAGAGAATCCAAGGTAGGGCAAGTAGGGCAGCTCTAGGAACAAAACCATATGAGGAGTATTTGAAGGAAATCCGAGACATTCAGCCTGGAGCGACTTGTAAATATTGGACTTAGCCAAACACAGAAGTGAAGGAGCGAAAGATTTCTAACAAATGGGTTGATCAGTAAATAAAGAATTTGAGCCCTCCATGAATGGCCTTCATATATTCAACACAGATGGAGAATTGACTGTTCTCCACGCTCCGCACTGGAGCCCATTGGAAGTGGCAGCCATGGGTGGCGAGTTTCCTGGGGTGGGAAGGGCCCAAGTGGGAGTTCGACTGGCTTCCTGTCATGGATAATCTTCAAGGGGCTCCAGTACTAAATGGATGATTGGAAAAGATGAATTCTAGTGTACTGTGATTCAAATGTCCAAAACCTCCCTAAGGGGAGGTGTAGTCGTGCCCCTTGTGCGATCCAGAATCCTGAGCGTGGGGCACTGTCATTGCGGGATGAGTGGCTAATGCAATGAATGGCGGTCTCTCCGCTAACAACAGAGTCCGAGCACAGCGTGGGGGGGACCAAGCTCGCCATTGTTTCCCGTGCCCCAAGAGAACTCAACGGGAAAGAGGGCCGAAATGAAAGCAGAATGAATTTGGCTCCAAGTAATGTGTTGACCCCCAAGGGGACTGGCTGCTGAAATGAGCATCTGAGGGAAGGTTGTGTCTCTGTCCCAAGTGATTCCTTGAAATCTCTTAGGTGTCTGAGCCTGTAAGACCGTAATCGTAGGGAGTACAGTGTGCTCATTAGACATAGCCCGGGGCTACAGAATCCGCGTTGGACAGAATTATTCAAATGGCCCTGATAACTGTTGGACTTTGCAATTTTGACTGGTCGTCGTGGCTCCTTTTTTTTTTTTTTTTTTTCCCTGGCCGCCTCCTGCCTACGGCTCTCAGGCCTTCTTGGCCGTTGTCCCAGGAGCTCTAGGGAACAGCGCTGTCTGGGTCTGTGCCTCTACCCTTTGGCTTATAGGACAAACCTGTTGCACACCTTCCAGGATGCCCGCCTTCTGGTTTTTACCTCACCTTACCCTCCCCGTCCTCGACACACAAACATCGTTCAGAGGGAGAGCGGGATGCCTCTGCGCCAGGCACGGAGCTGGTTCTCCTACATGCCTGACTCACTTTTAGTCCCTCCCCTCCCCTCCCCACCCCGAGATCTTTTCTGTAGCTGGGGATCTAAGGACCTAGGAAAGTTGCCCCAAAACACACAGCTGGCTGGTGGCAGAGTCAGGTTCAGTCCAGGTGTGTGTGTGTGTGTGTGAGAGAGAGAGAGAGAGAGCATGAGCTAGCCTGTGCACGTGGTTTCCTGGACTCCAAATCCAGTGCTCTTCCTATTCCACGGGAAGAAGGGATAGTCCTGTGCCCCCCACCCCTGCCATGTGGCAGCCCCTCTTCTTGCTGTCATCACTTCCCCCCCCTCCCCAGGGCTTTCCTGGCTGGGTTCTGAGCAGGGCAGAACATGCAGTCTTCCGATGGGTGAATGCCAGGTGTGCCTCCCTTTGCTGTGCGCCAAGAGCTGTTGTAAGGAGCGGCTTCGAGAGCAGCCGTTGAGAGCACTGTTCTTAGTCCTGGCAGCAGGTCTGCTTCATTCAGCTCGGTGCAGGCAAGACGCGGCAGACAGCTTGGACAACGGCTCTGCCAATTTCTCCTTGATCTGAGAGCATCTGCCCAAGGGAACGGTGTGTTCTGAGGAGCCTTATGAACAAGCCTCACAGTCAGACGAGAAATCCCACCTTCTGACTATCTTTCATGTCTGCCCTGGGGTCACAGTTCCTTGACTGTAGTCGGGGCTCAGCAAAGAGACGATGGGCGATTGAATACAAGTCTGGAGTCTCCATTTCTTCATCTTGAAAATGAAGGGCTAACGGTATCTTCCTGGCAGATGGCGAGCACCCAATCGGCAAGCTTGTTTTATTCTTCTGTGATTGGTGCTTGCTAGATCTTGGATGATACTCATTTCCCTTCACCCCACCACTTTTTGGCTTGATGCAGGGGGACACCGCCGCCAAAGGGTCAGCAGCTACTAGGCGCTTAGGACCCGCTGCTCAGAGCCCAGGTGGAGGTTCAGCAGCTAAGTTGCTGTGGACCGGAATCCCATCTGACCCTGGAAAACCCACCAGTGCTCGCTTTGCTCCTGGGAAAACGCATTTCATTTCTGATGCCTCCCCGCCCCTCCCATTCTCCAATCCACTTGACCCTGCCCCTGATTTGGGAAGTGGGGACATGAGAGAGAGCAGCCTCGAGCTGGGCAAGCGCAGCTGCCCAAGCATAAGACCACACAGAAACATTTATAGGTGCACCTCGCCAAGGGTCTCCTGCGCGTTTAGCATTATCGAAGCTAGGGGAATCGTCCCATGACATCCCCACAGACAAGAGCTTACCGTGTCTCGCTGAGTGAGGACATTCATTCTAAGAGGCTTCAGGGAGCATCACTGCCCAGCCTGTAACAAGGTCTTATCTTGTAAATGCCCCAAGAACCAGGGAAGGGTTGGTTTCACATGTTGGTTTCACTGCAGAGCCCAGGGATTAATACGTAACGCGTTCAGTGACTGTGAAGTGTCAGATCTGTGGCTGGTTTGAGCTGAGAATGACTCTGGCTCAGAGTGAATCCCCTATTTACCCACCTTGGTTGGTTCCCCTATGAGCATGTATACGAGTATGGCCTGAAGGTCTTCTTCCTGATCAGCTTTGTCTTGCACTTGGGGAACTTATAGGAGAGGCTGGGGGTGGTGGAAATGTGAGGAGGGACCATCATTTTACCTTATTTTTATTTTTATGTTTTTGGTTAATGAATTTATCCTGGATGATATTTGTGTTAATTTGTTGCAGTGGGCTCAGTGTTTGTGTTTTTAATTTATTGAATTTTCATTATGTCCTTGTGAAGTTAAAAATCACCATCACCATTTTACAAATGAAAAAGACTTTGAGGTTATACGTAAGTTGCTCAGTTTCACAAATTCAGAATGTGAAAGAGCTAGTTGTCAAATTCTAGCCTTTTTCCATTTTGAATATATTATTCTTTCAACCCAAACTAGTGTCTCTCTCAAATACAACTTCTTAACAATAATGGGTATTTTGAGAAATTACATTAAGTTACTAATATCTTTTTTAAAAAGTCTTATATTTTCCAAGTTCCCAGGAGCATTTTTTCCATATGGATATGCATTTTAATATAGTTACGATCATTACATATGAATACTTTTGTATTCTCTTGTCTTGCTGTTATATGATATGCTCTTCCTGAGACTGTGAAATAATCTTTAAAATTATCATTTGTATGAAGGCAAAATAATCCACCGGGTTAATTTCCCATAATTTGCTAAGATGTTCTATTATGAGTCACTTTTCTTTTCCTCACTTTCTGCTCTTATGAACAATGCTGCAGTGAAGTTGTTCATACATAGACCTCCTTCTCCCAAAGCTGTATTTTATAGGGGAAGGAACAAGGGTTGGGACTCCCACAGACTGAGCTTGAACTCAGGTTCCCCATCATAATGATGCTGCTGGGGCCACAGAGAACTCATTAGCCATTGTCCTAACTTCTTCATCTATAAAATGGGAACAAGAATATGTGTCAAAAGACTGATATGCGGAATTGATAGCATAGTGACAGTAAATATGCCTCACTCATGACTGATACGTAACCAGTCTGGGCCCTTCTCTCCTGTTTGGAGAACCCCATTCCTAGAGTGTGTGAGTGCATATGCTCTTGTGAGTTTTGTACCTATTGCAAAATTCCTTTTCAACAGGGTCAGAACAACCTCTGGTGTCACCAGTAATATGTGAGAGTACTGTCTCACCACAAGCTCACAAGCAATTGATTTTATTATTTTTGGTGCCCATAGTTTGGAAAGGGCAACAAATAGCAATAAAAATCAGCCGTATGCTCTTTACTTGCAAAGATGATGGTCTAGATGTTCACAGAAATGGAGTCACAAAGCTTCTGAAGCGCAGACATTGCTTAGTGGCCCACAAGGCTTCGATGTAAGTCCCATATGACTAAGCAAATCCCCTTGAACCAAGCGACGGATGGGATATAAAGAATGTATTCTTGACAGGAAACATTATCTGACCTGAGCATGGGTGCCTGGTAGACACGGCAAAACCTTCTTAACTGATGATTTTTTTAATAGGAAGACTTGTCATCAGATAAGGAGGCTTAACAAGATCCTCTTCCAAATTGGATTTGACGTGTGCCCGGCACTGGGGCAGCTGAGCCCTCCCTCCCCAGACGATTCTCCGCAGCTACAGCCCAGGGCAGCGGGACTCTGCCCGGCCTGCTGCTGACACAGCTGCTAATCCCAGGCTAATGAGCGGTCCTGAGGCGGGGGTGGTGGTGAGGCTGGGGGAGCTGGCAAGGGCATTGTGGGCAACTAGAGCGGCCTGAACTGCAGGCTAGGAAGACACCCGTTTCCTAGGGCAGCTTTCCCAGAGTCACTCCTCGATCTAAATCAGGCCAGTGCTCCAGGTCCTATCACAGTCTAAGCAGTCTTAGACAGGATACCAGATTGAGAGAGAAAGAGAGAGAGAGCACGCATTGATGAGGTTGACATGAGGTCCACATTCATTTGTTCAGTCTATAAACCCACATAGGACGATGGGCAGTATTGGGGGACTGTCTTTTCAGGACATGTCTTCAAGATGGTTTTATTCATTTTAATTTGATTTTACTCAAGATAAAGATTGGGGGGAAAGGGTACATTGGGGGTGATTTGGCTTGGATGTCATTTTTATCCAGGGATGGATTTGAAGACCTCAGCCCAAAATGATTTCTAAAAAAACACTCCCCCAACCCCATCACACCCACACACTGACACATCTACTTAATCATAAATCCATATAGTATCAAGATAGATGGACAGATGGATGGACAGGAAAATTTTTTCAGGGTTGGAATACTGAGATTCCTGTCTCATCCATGACAGCTCTGTCTTGCAGGGCACTTTATCTAATGCATCTGAATTTTCATTTCTCAACTTAAAAAATGAGAATGGGGCACCTGGGTGGCTCAGTTGATTAAGCATCTGCCTTGGGCTCAGGTCATGATCCCAGGGTCCTGGGATCAAGCCCCGCATTGGGCTCCCTGCTCCTCAGGGAGCCTGCTTTTCCCTCTCCCTCTGCCTGCTGCTCCCCCTGCTTGTGCTCTCTTTCTCTCTGTCAAATAAATAAATGAAAATCTTAAAAAAAAAAAGAGAGAGAGAGAGAAGAAAGTATAGGAATGGTTAAGTCTCCAAAGAGGAAGTCTTAGTGGTCAAGGTGTACATGAAGAAGTACAGATCTATACAACAGTGAGATTAATTTAAAACCTATTAAAGGGCAGATGTGTGTGTGTGTGTGTGTGTGTGTGTGTGTGTGTGTGTAAGGATGTTGATCAGCAGGAATTCTCATCCCCTCTTGATGAAAGTGTAAATTGGCAAAACTACTTATTTTGTAGTTCTGCAAGTGAATGTTACACAGTAAAGATGGATGATTCATACAGCCTGAGAGAAACAAGTTTTATGCATTAGCCTTTCCTGGAACATACATGGGAAACGTATGCACCTAGGCATTCACATTTTGGTATTATTTGTCCATATGAAAATGGCAAACAGCCTAATGGCAATCAATGGCAGAATGCAAAAATAGCTTTGATATATTCCTACGATGATGTGTAACACAGCAGAGAGGCTGAAGGAACTGGCGGCAGCTTTCAGGAGCTCCCATTGACCACGTTTGAGACAATTTGAGCCCCCAGATAATTAAGGATGGTAATAAGCAATAAGCCCCTCAAAAATAGGAATTCATGAATCTACATTCTTTTTTAAAAAAAGGTTTTATTTATTTATTTGACAGATAGAGATCACAAGTAGGCAGAGAGGCAGGCAGAGAGAGAGGGAGGAGGAAGCAGGCTCCCTGCCGAGCAGAGAGCCCAATGCTGGGCTTGATCCCAGGACCCTGGGATCACGACCCGAGCCAAAGGCAGAGGCTTTAACCCACTGAGCGTCCCTGAATCTACATTCTTAATTGATAGAGGGAGAGATGGATTCAATACATAGATTAACACATACATACACACACACACACATGCATGTATGCACACGTGCATACATGAGAAGGGAGGTCGCTTGTTTACATTAGAATGCTGTGGGCAGATTGGCCAATCTGGAGGGAGTGCTGGAGTTTGGAAATCATTATTTTGCAACCATCATGGGTTGCAAGATGGGTAGGGAAGAATCACCATTGGGTATTAAATCTAGGAGAGAATTTTAATGAGAGCAGTATTTACATTATTTTTAAATGTCTCCCGTATACAGATTATTAGTTGAAAGGGAAAAAAAAAAAACAACAGTAAGTATATACTGAAAAAATTGGCAACACCTCGACTGAGTGATCAGAGTTAACATCACCACTGGAGAACAGATGGACGTTGTGTGTCTCCAGATGTGATATCCTAGGAGAGTGAATGACCTTAATTTAATCATGAGGAAATATCACATAACCCAAAGTGGATAACATTCTATTACAAGATAGAAGGGCTGTATTCTTCAAAATGTTATTGTCATGAAAGACAAGGAAAGACTGTGGAAACATTTCAGATTCTCTAAAGCTAAAGGAACTTGACAACTAGACAGGATCTTGTACTGGAAAAGAGAAGGATGCCTTAAAGGACATTTTTAGGCAAACATACAATCGGAATATGGTTGGTATGTTAGTTGAAGTATATCATGAATGTAAATGTATGAATTTGATAAGTGTGGTTGTATTCCTACTCATGGAAATACACATTTTTAAGCATTTAGGGGTAAGTTCCTTGATGTATATAAATTACTCTCAAGTGTTTCAGAAAATAGACACATAGCAAATGAAGAAATATTAATAAAGATGAATCTATAGAAATAATTGGATGTTCCTTGTACTGTTTTATTTTTATAACTTTTTGCCATTTTTCTTTATTAATATGTAGAGATGCAGCTAAACCAATGTTTAGAGGAACAAATGGTAGCTTTGAATGTTTCTATTAGGAAGATGGGTATATAATTGATTATCTGAGTTTCCACCATAGGAGGATAAAAAGAAAAGCCAATTAAGCCTAAATTAAGTAGATGGAAGGAAATAATAAAAATAAGAGCAGATACCAAAAAAATTAAAAAAAAAACAGAAAAGAAAGAAAACTGATGGAGTCAAATTAAAAAGAAAATAAATTTGATAAACTTAGCCAGACTAAAAGAAGGAGAAAATACAAAGTGTCTATTAATATCATAACAGGAATTAAGGAGGGACTATCACTACAAATCCTACAAACACTACAGGTTTTAAAAGGACAACAAGAGGATATTATGAAAAACATGCCAACAAATTCTACGGTTCAGGTGAAATGAACAAATTCCTTTCTAAAAGTCAAGTGACCAAAAACCCAAACTGATACACAAGATGGTAATAGAATTTGGAATAGCTCCATACCTATGAAATGACATTGAATTTTTGGGGGGTGGGGGAGAGAGAGTGAGTGCAGGGGGCTGGGGTGTGGGGAGGAGGAGAGGGAGAGGGAGAGAGAGAATCCTAAGCAGGATCCATGCTGAGCAAGAAGACTGACTTGGGGCTCGATCTCATAACCCTGAGATCTTGTCCTGAACCAAAATCAAAAGTCCACTGTTCTCAGTCAATGGAGTGAGCCACTGGGCACCCCTGAATGGCATTGAATTTCAAAATCTTTCAACAAATAAACTCTAGGTCCCAACAGTTTCCCAGGTGAATGCCATCAAACATTTAAGGAAGAAATGGTACCATCTTACAGAAACTCTTCCAGAAAATAGAGGAAGGGAAAACAGGCATTAACTCATTTTATGTTAAACCATGATAGAGACTTTGCACAAGAATAAGATATTCCTCCCTATGTGCAAAAATCCTTAACAAAATAGCATTAAATCTTTTGATATATATAAAAAGCATACTACATCATGATCAATTAAAATTTATCCCAGAAACACCAGTTTGATTCAACATTCAAAAATTAATCAATGTGATCTGCCAGATTAATAGGCTAAAGTAGAAAAAATGTGATTGTCTTCATAAATGGGGGAAAAAGGGGTGCCTGGGTGGCTCAGTTGGCTCAGCATCTGACTTTTGATTTTGGCTCAGGTCATGAGGTCAGGGAAGTGAGATCGAGCCCCATGTCAGGCTGCATGCTGAACCTGGATCCTGCTTAGAATTCTCTCTCTCCCTCTGCTTTTGCCCCTCTGGCATTCTCTCTCTTTCTCAAAATAAGTAAAACTTAAAAAACAAAACAAAACAAAAACAGGGGGAAAAAAAGCATTTAACAATATTCAACACTCACTCACGACAAAGATTCTCAGCAAGCTAGAATAGATCTCTTCTAGCAGCACTTCAGAATACTCAGACTGATAAAGGGCATCTCCAGAGTACCTCCAGTTAATACTTATTAGTGAAGCACTGAGTGCTTTTCCCCTAAGATCAGAAGAAAGGCAAGAATGTTGGATCTTCTATTTTCAATATTGTATGGGGGTTCTAGCCTGTTCAATGATGCAAGACAAAAAGTGGGAAGATTCAAAAGGGAGAATTTAGTTCTATTATATTAATAAGCAAAATTGCATTTAATAATTTAGAATAATTCAGAATCATAGCATAACATAAGAAAATCCTAAGGAATTAACAAAGAAAACCCTTAGAACTATTTAAATGGATTTACCTGTATTTCAGCGACGCACAAGCCATGGTTAGGTTTCTATAGACTGACAGAAAACAAGGGGAAACAAAATTAAAATTTTATTCACAATATTACAAAAATTATGCTGAGCAATAAGTTTAAAATGTGACAAACATCTCTACTATAAACTATGAAACATTATAAGAAAAGTGAAAGAAGACCTCGGTGAATGGAAAGACACGCCATATTGGTGAGATGGAAAATCCAATATTGTTAAGATGTCAGAATTTTCCCCAGTGCTCCATAGTTCAACATAATTCAAATAAAATTCCAAGACGCTTTTTAAAAATAGAAAAAGATAAGCTGATTCTAAATTTATATTTATGTTATACTTTATGTGGGAATGCAGAAATGCAAATGATTTTGAATAGTCAAAACACTCTTGCAAAGGAAGAACAGAGCTGGAAGACTCACTCTTTGCCTTTGAGACTAAAGCTACAATAATTAACCAAGTTTGATATTGGCATCAGGATAGAAGCATAGATCAACAGTGCAGCAGACCAGAGAGGACATACATACACGTATATACGGTGGGTTGATTATTGACAAAAACAGCAAAGTAGTTCAAAGGGGAAAGGAAAATTCTTTTCAACAAAAGGGTACTGAAACAACTGGATGGATATCTTGCTTGGTGGGAAACAAGGGCTCAGTCCCCTACCTCACACCGCACAGAATTTAATATGTGATGGATCTTAGACCTAAGTGCAGAAATTAAAATTACGAAGCTTTTAGGTGAGCTCGCAGGGTAGACAAAAATTTCTAAGACAAAATTCAAGAAAAACAAAATTCAAGAAAAACAAAATTCAAGAAAAATTTCTAAGACAAAATTCAAGGAAAACAAAAAGAACTCATAAATTAGACTTCATGAAAAATGAAAACACAAAAATTGGTCAACAAAACATATCCTTATGAAAAAATGGATAGGCAGACGTGGAGAAAATGCTTCCCAAACCAATTTTTGACAAAGAGCTTCTATTCAGAATATGTAAAAGAACCCTTTCAACCCAGTAGAGCAATGACAGCTCAATGAAAAGAGGCGAAAGTCTTGAACAATGGAAGGTGCTTCCCAGCAGCGTTGGGAAAGGTGTGGAACAGCTGGAAAGCTCAGACACCACTGGAGAGAAAACACAATGGGACAGCCGCCTTGGAAAACAGTTTGGTGATTTTTCATTAAGTTAAAACATACCGACTCTCTGGACTCGGTAATTCCGCACCTTTATCCAAGAGAAATGCAAACAGGTATCCACAAAAAGTACCACGTAAATATCTTCACAGTGACTTTATTCACAATAGCTGAAAACTGGAAACAGTCCAGACGCTCTTCAACAGGAGAATGAATGGACACACTGCTGTATTCAGACAGTGGAAAACTACTTAGCGGTGGAATAAAGCTATCTCTTGATAAGTGGAAACACCACGGAGGAATCTCAGAGATGTAATGCCTTCCCCCAGAAGGGATACAAATGGCTGTAGACTCCATGGGTCTCTTTAAATGAGGTTCTAGGAAAAAAAAATGTAGTCTAACTTGAAAGATCAAAACAGTGGTTTCCAAGGCTGCAGCGGTGGTGGAGGGGAAGAAGATTTGGGAAAAGAAGAAAATCTGTAGAGGTGAGCGCGTTCAACATCTTGATAGAAATAGCAACACAGGATGTATCTCTTCTTAAAAGGTATACAGTTAAGGTTTATGCATTCAAATGTGTGTAAAATTTAGTTCAAAGCAGCATTGTAGAATCTCATTGGGGGAGGGGAGGTGGGCGTGGCATCAGTATGGGTGAATCAGGGACCTGTGAGTATTGTTGATTGGAGCTTGGTGATACACTTGCACTTTTTGTGTTTCCTTGTGTACATTTGAACTTTCCCCTAAAAAAAAAATACTTTCCTTAAAAAAACAAGGTGCTGGAGAGGTACAGTGTGGTATCATTTATATCAAGCTTGAAAGCATGTATGCAGAAATACACACTGTTTATAGGTCTGTATTTTTGTATTAATCTTTCAATATTTTATTTACTTCTTAGAGTGCACATGAGTAGGGGCAGGGGCAGAGGGAGAAGCAGGCTCCATCCCAGGACCCTGAGATCATGACCTGAGCCAAAGGCAGACACTTAACTGACTGAGCCACCCAGGGGCCCCTCTAGTAAATGTTTTTAAAAAGGCACAGAAAACACAACACCAGATTTGAGATTAGTGGTTCCCATTGGATGGCACAGAAAGGAGTCAAAGGCCTTTGTGATCTTCTTTGAATTCATTAAATTATCCTCTGTACGTTTCTAGACTGAGATATTTCATTTAAAAGTGCAGGAACCATCAGGGCCCTAGCTTAGAGAGAGGGGGATTGTTTGTTACAGAGAAGGATGTAGGGATCTCTGCCCAGCTCACCTTTGAGGTGAGCACTGACTAGAATGTTGAATGGGAAAAGTGCTGTGTAAACTGTCAAGCGTAATCAGCTGCAGAGACTTTTGGGGAAAGCTAAAGGGGCTTCCAGACCTCTAAGCACTATTGCAGCATACTGCTTTACTAGCTGGGGAGCTCCTTGAAGGAGAGGGGTCAAGTCTTCCTCATCTCCCTGTCTCTGCTACTTAAAATAATGCCCAGCACAATTGGGATGCTCACCAAATTTATGGAAGGAATGATGGATAGATGGATGGTGTCCCTATCCCCCCCTAAAAGGCTCTATCAGGATGAACTCCTTTCCTCCTCACAGCAGTTCTGGTGGTTGGTTCTATTATTACCAACCCCACTGGACAGCTGATGACACTGAAGGACAGAAAAGTTAGATTTATTTATTTTTAAAGATTTTTCTTATTTGACAGAGAAATCACAGGTAGGCAGAGAGGAGGCAGGCTCCCTGCTGAGCAGAGAACCTGATGTGGGGTTGGATCCCAGGACTCTGAGATCATGACCTGAGCCGAAGGCAGAGGCTTAACCCACTAGAACCACCCAGGTGCCCCAAAAAAGTTAGATTTCTTATCCAAGATCACACAGCGAGTACTAGAGGACAAGGAGTTTGACCACAGAGCCCTTATATTTGACTCTGAGACCCTATGGTGAGTTTGGAGGTGGAGTCCTGAAGGTAGAGCCAGGTCTGGCTCCAAGCATGGAGCACAAAGGAGCCTGGCAGGGTTCTCTTTGAGGAAGAAGTGGGGGCTTTCAATGTAGAGTGGGGGGGTGGGTGCAGGAGACACCCACTGATGCTGATGGTCTTGGTGTTGGGAGCCCTCAGGCTTCTTGCAGATGTGTATCCCTTTGGGGGAGGTACATTGCTCCCAAGTCCCATGTTCATGGCTACGTCAAGGCATCTCTTGGAGGCTCTGAGCCATCCTGGGGGCCGGAGCTCCTCTGGTCTGCGGAGGCCCAAGTCTGGGGACAGCTGCTCTGGGTAAACAGGGCCTGCCCTGCTCCCTTTGCAGGCAGAGTGAATACAACGTGTTTTAATAATGAATGAGTGATTAATAGCAACTGCTTTGGAGAATTATGATGTGACGAGCCTTCCCGTGCCGCGGAGCTGAGTATAAATGATGCTGGAATGCATAATCGGGACGTTAGCATCTGTTACAAACCGCATTATAAACCCGGCTCCCTAATGCCGCTTATCCACACCTCCCTGACATGTTATTATAACACCTCTCTCGAGAATGGATTGGAGGGATATGTAATACCTATTAATCACCAATTGATAAAAAGAAGAAGAGGACTGTTATATTAAGGTAATGTCATGTGGGCTCTCTCTTGCCGCTGTGGCTCTGGGTTCTGCCCTGTGAGGCCTGCAGGGACCGTGTTCCCTGTTCCCAAGGTGAGAGTGTGCTCTGGAGAGCAGCTTGTATCTAGGAACCTGAGTCCTTTAGCTCCTTCTGTTTATCCCAGTTGCTTTCCTCATGGAATCCTGGCCCCTCCCGGGCCTGCCTGTGTGCTCGGGCCCCATAGAGCCCATCAAGTGCACTGCCCATGCTTCCCATCTCTTGCTCTGCACTCCAGGTCACGAGGAACCATTCGTGGTCCCTAGGAGTTGAGAAGCTCTTCTGGGGCACCATCCCCTCCGCCACCAGGCTAATCTGTTCATCCTCCAAACCTCGGCTTGGTTCCTGCACCAAGGTGTGCCTGCTCGCTCTCACTGTGTTCTTTCCATCAGCCTCACGCATCACACAGTGGATATGGAAATTGCTTATCTGCCATCTTCGCAGGCAGCTGAGAACCTTTGGAGAGCTCGTCTTATGCACTGCGGTTTTTCCAGAAAACAACCCAAGACGGGGCACAGGGTGGGTGCTTCACAAAGGAAGCAGTGAGCTCCCAAATCATGGAGACCACAGGCAGGGACATGGAGAGATGTTCCTATACAATCTCATCCTCACGGGACTCATTCATCTGTCTGTGCATTGAGCACCTACTGTATTCTCTTCCAGGGACTGTGAAGAACGGCAATCAGAGCAGCCTGAATCCTGCTTTTGTGGGTCTAGCATATGGGGGACTCGTAGGGACTCATAGGGAAGGAAGGGTCACCAGCCTGTGAACACTTTGTCTCCCATTGCCTTCCCCTTGGCATATTTCTCGTCATACTTGAGGTTCAGTTGAGACGCCATGATCTATAGAAAACCTTCCACTTTCACCCCAGGGCAAAGTGACAGAATTTCCCTGTCTCAAGAGGCACACTCTCACACATTCTACTGTTGTTTTGTCCTCCTCTGGGAATTTATGGTATTGACGTGTGACCCATGATGGGTTCATTGGATGTGGTCCAGTTGCCTTTTGCTCTTGGCTGTTGTCAGGTCAGGACATTCCTCACCGTCAAGGTGTCGCTGAGTGAGGGACGCAGGAAGTACCCGAGGCCTGGGCTTCCGTGGGCTTCGTTTGCCCGGTGGACGTGCTGCTCGCCTCATTGTGTCTAGTCACGTCTTTCTCCCTCACTGAACTGTGAATTCCTCCAGGGAAACCATGTCCCCTTCAACCGCAATTGTCCTTCAGCTTTGCACTTGTGCCCGTCACCCAGCGAGCCCTCATTTCTCTTGGGGACTAAAGTGACGCATGACATGACGGAGGGGCGCTCGCCTGCCTTCTACATGGCAACTTCTCTTTCCCATGTATCTTTTCAAGTTCACCTCCAGAACCACCTGTGTAGACGATGGCTGAGTGCAGGCTGACCGCAGGCTGACCGCATACTGGTGGGGGGACCTGCACACGTGATTCCTGGGGCCTCCGATCCCTGACCTGCCAAATGGACCTAAGGCACCCGCCTTGTGCAGCCCTAGGGGAAGATAAAGTGTGATAAGCCCCATGGATGTGTTCACAAGCTGGGTGGCTTAAAACAACAGAAGTGTATTCTTGTACGATTCTGGAGGCTGGAAGTCTGACATCAGGATGTTGGCAGGGAGCCATGCTTTCTTCAGCGCCTCTAGGGGAGGATCCTGCATTATCTCTTCTGGCTTCCGGTGACCTTGGATGTTCCTTAGCTTCCACAGTATAACTCCAATCCCTGCTTTATCTTCTCTCTCTTACAGGAACACAGGTCATATTCGACAAGGGGCCCACCTGACTCTGGTGTGACCCATTTTAGCTTAACTAATTATATCCACAATGACCCTGCCTCCAAATGAGTTCATTCGGAGCTGCCCGAGGTTAGGACCTCAACAGATATGTTTGGGGGGATAGTTCAGTTCAGTCTGTCAGAAACACAGTACGTTCTAGTGAATAGTCCTCTCCTCCCACCCCCTCACCCCCAGTTAGGCCAACTCCGCCCCTTCTTCCTGTGTCTGCCTTCCTGTGCCTGCCTCTCTGAGGTGTGTCGCTAGGTATCATTTTAGGGACGGTAGGGGAGCTTTTTGGAGGCGGAGGGCTAAAAGTTGTCCTTCGAGCATCTGAACGACTGCTTGGCATGTCCTAAGAACTCCGTGTGTGGATTGTTCGGTAACAAAGGAGCAGAAAATACTGGTCACATTTTCTGCCACACTGTCCTTCTCTCTAGAATTCTTCCTTTGGGTTCTTAGAGGGGTATTATCATTCTCGTTTCAAGTAGCCTCCTCGTGTAGGAGCTGCCAGGAGAAAATGAGTTTAGAGAGTTGGCGGTCTGACCACAAACAGACACCACCCTGACTGGGGCCTCCAGGATCTCTTATTTGGGCAGCTGTCCTCGTCCTGCTTCCTTTTCAATCCAGTCTTTGCGCTGCACTCAGAGATCTTTTTTTTTTCCCCAACTTTTACTCATTTTTAATTTTACATAGACTCCATGCCCAACGTGAGGCTTGAACCCATGACCCTGAGATCAGGCATCATGTGCCATACCGACTGAGCCATCCAGGCGCAACCCCCACACCCGCCTCACCTCTGGAGGGATATTTTTCAAACACCGATAGGATGGCACCATTTTCATGAAATCCAGTGGACTTGTGTGTTTTATTAGGGCTGAAGGTTACATTGCCAGGCACTGTGGCTGGGTGCAATATTGCTGGGTAGATATTTGTGGAAAGTTGAAGGGATGTAGTTAAAAGGGTTCAGGCATAGATTAAAAAAAAAAAAAAAGCAACCAGGGTTTAAACCCTGGATCTTCTACCTATTAGAGGTTTTTTTTTTTTTTTGAGAGAGACACACCTGAATTTTCTGAGCTTCAGTGCCCCTGTCAATAAAACAAGGGTAGTAAATGCAGATCGGTTTCAGCTCAACTGAAACAAGGCGGGTGAGAACCACGTACCCTTCCCAGTACACAGTCGGCGTTTATGGACTACCAGTTCCCATCCTCACCTCCCAGCCTCTGCCTTCCCCCTCAGGAGCCCCTCTCTGTCCCCATCTGCTTCCCCTGCAGGTAGTTATCTGTACTCATCATCTCTGTTTCTTTTCTAACTCGGTGCCCCCGTGTCTCCAACTCCTCCCGCAATGGGGGTCCCTGCCTTTCTCATTTTGTCATGATTAAAATAAAGCGTCCTGGAAAACTAATTAATATTGCAGAGATGAAGGGTGCGTGCTGCCAGTCCCGGCTCTGCACTGAGTGCAAACCACTTACAATGAAACCCGCCAGCTTGGCTATTTAGAAGAAAAAGGATTTATTTATCAACAAGAGGGAATGCAACCCTTTTATAATGCAGCTCCCGGTCTGCCTTTGATGGTACTGCCAGCTTCAAACCCCAGGTGCCTGCAAAAAAAAAGGCCAGGAGGAAAATAGACTCATGCCAAGGAGATGGACAGTGTGGAATCCTCTGGTCTCCCCTGGTCTTGTCCCTGTGCCATGGGGCTGGGGGGGGGGAGTGTCTCTGTCCCCCTGGCCACATCTTAACCCTCATTCCACGATGACCCCCTCATGACACCCAGGGTGGGGTCCCGACCAACAGAAAGGGTTCTGGAACAGGAGCCAGAGGGCAGCAGGACCAGAAGCACCAAGAGATCATCCTGTGTTACAATTCTCTTTTATATATAGGGAAACTGAGGTGGGACAGGAGATACAAAGCATCCATGGTCCCAGAGCACGGGCTTCCCGCAGGACCCTGATCCTGACACTGTGCTTTCCTCCAGGACGTTCCTTCCTTGTCCTTGTTGCCCAGTGTTCCTAACAGCCCTCCCAGCGATTATCATCTTGAACTGTGAACCTTTGCCTGTTCTAGCCGGGCAGCTTCTGGATGAGTGGGGACGCCGTGGTTTTTCATTTTCTGCCTTTGTGGAGCCCAGAACGGTACTGGGCACCCAGCAGGGATTTCATATTTATTAAATTAGTTTACTAATGCTTGAGCTCTATGGCATTGCAGTTTCTTCTCAATGTGCATGTGATCCGATGGGTTCAGGGAGGCGTTTCAGGCTGACCGGCCCAGAGTTCCGACCTTTGGAGATCGCTTCAGGGTTTCACTGAAGGATCCCCACTTTAGGGAAAGCTTCGTGATCTGGAGTGACCTGTGCTGCCCAGCCCAGCCTGGCTCCCCGGGGCTCGAGCTGCACTGTTCTCACTGACTGTGGTGCTATGTGCCTCAGTTTCTCCATCTGTCATCGTCATCAGCCCAACAGGGACATTGTGAGGGTCACATTGGAGGGTTGCCTTGGCTCATATGCCCAGCAGGGTGGCAGTATGTGTGGTGATTAGATGTGACTGCGGGAGGGGAGGCCCTCCCAACTATGAGGTCTGCGACACAGCCCTCTGATGCAGTTAGGGGTTGCAGTGGCTGTGGCTGTGGTTAGCATCCAGGAGATAGATGTGAGCTGGTTTCTGTCACCTGATGAGGCTAAGTGACCTAACCTGGGTCGAAGGGTCGTGAGTGGCAGACGCAGGATCAATGGCAAGTCCCCTTTCTGCGGACTCCGTGGCTCCCGCTCCACTACAGCCTGCTGTTTGACTAGGGTGTCCTCAGTTTCCCACCGCTGTGTCTCAGCTCCACTTCACCACCACCCCCCAACTCCAGCAAACACCAGAAGTTTTCCATCCTTCTTTTTTTTTTTTCTTTTTCTTTTTTTTTTTTTTAGATTTTATTTATGAGAGAGAGAGCACAAGCAGGGGGAGCTGCAGAGGGAGAGAGAGAAGCAGGCCTGATACAGGACTTGATTCTGGGACCCCGAGATCATGACCTGAGCCAACGGCAAGTGCTTAAGCAACTGAGCCACCCAGGCACCCCCCCTCCTTTTTAAAGAGTGCTTTGTTCTTCTCCTGTCATTATCTGCTCCAAGAACAGTACTGCTGTCAGACACTCATACTGTCGTGTGTGTTTTACATCCAGAAGTGACCTTACCGGGGAAAGGGAGGCCAACATCACTGTCTTCCACAGGTGGAGAGTTCCAAAGGTCTAGCATGATGGGGTGCCTCAGGCTGATAGATGGCAGGAGGCAGCCTTCACATGCCCCAGATGACCAGGGTGGAGGGAGCCTAAGTGTGGGAGAGACCGGATGTCTTTGCTTCTTTGAGAAGACTTTACTAAATGGTGAGAGGCAGCTCTCAGTTTGCACAAGGGCCACTGAGCACGTGAGTCACTGGGATTGCCGTGGACCCACAGGTGGAGGCTTGGAGACATCCAGGTAAAGGGAAATACAGGTTAAGTGTATAAATGACCCTGCTTCTCTGGGACCCCTTCTCCATCAAGCATTAGTTCCTGCATCCACCTGCTCAACAAGTATTTAAAGTTCTAAGATTCGTTCCTGGGATGGGGCTGCAGCATTGAATGAGTCAGACTGAATCCCTACCTCTTGGAGCTTTGAGTCGAGTCCTGCAGAAGCCAAGGATGAGCTCATGTAGTGAGGACAAGTCCTGCAGGACTTCATAGGGCTTGGGGCAGGTCACTGACCCAGCACTTCCTTTTTGGAGATGGAGGGCAAAGAGAAGAATTCCCAAGGACAAGGACAAGGTGGCAAGTCCCAAACCCCTCTAGGGAGCAAGGACTGTTCAGATAATAGGAGCCTAACCACAGAGCCCAAGCAGAGTGGCTCAGATGCGGGGTGTGGGGGCAAGATGTGCCCTAGAAAACCAAGGGAAGGAGCGCCAGATGGGTTCGAAGGCAACATCGCCACATCTGTGTGTGGAGTCAGGCTGGGACATGTTCACAGCAGCATCTCGTAGGAGAAAAACTATGACAAAAGCCTCTGTTATCAACGAACAGGAACAAATAAATAAATTATGGTGTTCTCAAATGATAAAAGTTTCAGTGGAGAAAAGTAATAGACCAGTGCCACTCATGTCAACATGGATGAATCATGCAAAAATAATGGTGGATGAGAAGCCACAGGCTGTGGAAAATACACTTATTTTCGGATACCATTTATGTATCAAGTTTGCAAATGTGGAAACCGATTTTATATATCATTCGGGGAGACCTATATATGTGGCAAAATTATAAAGTTGTTTGTGGGAACGTTGATGTCTCAGTTCCAGATTTGGATGCCTTCTGGGGGGTGGTGGGGGGGAACAGTGTGGCCTAGAAGGGTGCCGAGCGGTGATGCCTTACCTCCTCCTTTCTGAGATGTTTGGTTGCTTGTTATATTATTATTTATGCCTTTTAAAAATATGTCTCAATGATGGCATCATCAAAGTTTATGGAAGAAGCTGCAGTGAGACCCATGATATGCATTAGAGAAGGAGGGGCTCCTTGCTACCCCTCCTGCTTCTAGTCAGTCAGGCCTCAGACTTGGGGGGGTCTTTCGGGGTCTTTCCCAAGCCTTCTTCCGAGGAGGGAGACAAGATGGCTCTCACGGAACAGCCGCTGGCCCTGTCAGCTGCTTTTCCCTTCCACTCAGCTCTCCCCTGGTTCAGTGCATTGATGTGGGAAGTAAAGACCGGGGTAAGGCTTACGCACCCCAGAGTGCTCCTTGGGTACTCTGAAGTCCACCCTTTCCCCTAGAGCTGTCCAGTGGCCCACAGAGCTGGAGCCCCATCTCTAGCCAGTGGTGCTCCCTGCCATCGGTCCACTGATGACTCCGCCCCTCCCCATCCTTTGCCTGAGACATTCTCCATTGTGTTGCTTCTTGGTCTTGACATTGGCCCCAGGGCCAAAAGGTTCAATACCTTAGCTTACTGAGCAGGGCCTGACTTCGTTTTGGGAGTCGTGGCGCCAAGGGTCCACTACCATCCCTGGACTATCGTGCCCACAGCTCCTTCATGACTTGCCTCCTTCCTTCCTCCTCCCCGCCCCCCAACCCCGCTCCATGCAACCCCAGAATACCACTGAGCTACTCCCAACCTCCTGCCCCAGAAAAGTAGGGAAGAAGAACCTTAAATGTGCTCTCTTTCCATTTAAGCAAGAGGTGTGCTGCTGTGGCCTCAAGAGACAAGGAAACCGAGGCCCCAGTAAATACCTCGCTCCAGGTCACACAGCGAATAAGGAGCAGACTTGGGATTCCAACCTGTGTTCTTCTGACCTCAGAGCCCGTACATGCACTTTCCTTTATCTTCCCTGCCTCTCAGATGTGGGTTGGAAAGCTCCCAGTGGGCTTTAACCTCTTCCTCGTTGATTCAGTGCTATAGACTGGCTCCAGGGAAAATTCTTTAAACCTGTTCTGTTGCTCTCCTTCCTTCATTGACTTCCTGTCACCTGAGAGCGAGAGGTGGTAGGGGGATCTCTGAGCCCCTTACCTCCAGCCCCTACAATGGTATTTCTCAGAACATGGTGGGAGAGGACCCCCATGGAGCCATACTGCAGGGATCCCCCCACTCCTGTTTCCAGCTGCACTGTGGGGAGATGCCAGACCATCCCTAACTACTGCCACTCCAATCTCCAGGCCCCGGCCCCCCACTTTGGGCCTGCCTCCTAGGGGCCCCAGTACTGGTCCTCACCAGCCATGGAACAAGGGCAGTTGCCAAGGCCATTTAGGTTTGATCCACTCAGGCCCTCTCTCTCCATTAGCTATGCCTCGAGGGGGAGGGCTGCCAAGTTTTCCTAAGGTCTCTATGAAGTTACAGACCCTTGAATCACGGGAGAAGACAACTTTTTTTTTTTTTTTTTTGGTACCACTTCAGGTATAAAGTGGGTAAACCTACAAGTCAGGTCTGTTCTAGGATCGGCAGGCCCGATGAGTCACTACCAGAGTTGGTATCCCATGGGAGGGTGTTCTTGGGTAGAAGGGCCCTAGGGAGGAGGAACCTGCCATCATCATTGCTTCTTCCCTGAGTGCCGAGAGGGGAACTAAGGATCTGGTCAGGAAGTTCTAGGCAGGCCAAGGCGGCAACTCAGGATCCAGGTTCCTAGTCCAATGTTTACGTTTCACCTGTCTGCCTTTTCTTCTTGGAGAAAATATAGCTGGTGTCCTTCCCCTAGGTTTAGAGGGATGGGGAGACAGCCAGTGTCTTCCAGCCGAGTCTGAAGCTTTGTTTCTGGAACCTCCCCAGTCCCCCAGCCAGGGGTGGGCATGGATCAGGAGTATGAGGCAGGAGAGGCTGGGGCCAGTGGCCAAGCCCTCCACCTGTTTGGAGGGCTCGTGCTTTCTCAGGCTAAGTCTCCTGGGGGAACAGGCAGAATGGGGGGTATATGTGTAGGCTTGTTGGCGGTTGCCAGAGTTTCAGGGGGTGTCAGACTGCTTGAAGCACTCATTCCCCCTCCTGGTTTGAGTTACCCCAGAAAGAAACAAAATACAGATTCCTCTAAAGCATGAGCTGGACTGAGTTGTGGAGGAAGTTTTCCTGACGTGAGGAAACCTGGATATTTGGCTGTAACTTGAGCCCATTGACTGTCTCCTTGCCCCCATGTTGCCCTGGCGTGATTATCAGAAGGCCTGCTTCAGACTCCAGTGTAAGCCTCTCATCCATCAGAACACCAGGTCTGCGGCTGACGTACTGAATGACCTTGGACAAGCCACTTCACTTGGAACTTGAATGGGCACTTGGCTTTTCAGATGGCTCTCTCTTCTTGGGTGTGGGGGTGGGGGGCATTTGGAAATGTGTTTGAGTGTCATGTTGGGATTTATTTCCAGAGGGCAAGTTTGCCATGCAAAAGAGCCCGCCACAAACAAGAATCGTCCCCCCTAAAATGCCAGGGGTGCCCTCCATGAGAAGCACTGTCAGACTCTGCAGAGATCCTCCCAGCTGTGATCTTGTCTGTCAGACTTGACCCTGTGAAGCCGGGTGCGGGACCGTGACACAGTATCTATCTATACCAGCGATGACATAGAGCTCTGGTTGGAGGCCTGGGTGTGAGATTAGAGAGCTTGGGACATTGTCTTGCGAAAACTAGGACAGCCAGGGATGGGCTGACCTGGGAGCTGTTCCGGGTTAAGGGTACAGCAGCCATGACTTCTGGGCTGTCTAAAACCGAGTCATTTGAGCGTGATCTAGGCAGACCACCCTGTAGTTGAAAGGGGAAGGTAGGTGGATGCCACAGGGAAGCTGAGAAAGGGGAGAGTAGGTCAGAAGAGCTATAAGATGTAAGACTAAGGGGATAAAACAAGGCATCGAAAAGAGCAATTTGCTGTGATCTGTTCTGCTGCAGATGGGGGTGGGGGACCTGGGGCAGAGCAGGGAGTCAAGGGAAGCATATTTTAAGGCGTAGAATCAATACTGCATCTGTCCCTTTTAAATTCAGTTCCTTTTTCTAATAAATCAAGTGGAGCTGGGGTGTAGGGGCTTGTGGTCTGAAAAGAGCCTTTGGCTCATCAATTTCCATAGCAAAGGCAGACGGTTCAAGGGATCAGATAATTACTGGGCCCTGAGCAGGCCGGGGCACTTTGTAACTTCTAACTCACCTGGCTATCACTGTGGTCTCTGCAAAGCCCTTGGAATTGAGTCAGGGAGCTCCTCACAATGCCTGATCTTCCTGCTCCCCATTTGGCATGTCCATACATGTCACAGTGAGACCTGCGTGAGGTCAAGTGCCGTGTCTATCCTCAGCGGCACCGAACTTCCAACCCTAGCACTTTTCAGAGAGCTGGGTTTTTGTACCTACCGGCTAAGCAAGTGACTGACGTCTGGCTACTGAGTGTGGGCTATAGGGAGAAAGACAGGCCTATCCCTGTAGACTCCTGCCTTCAGAACATTCTTCCTGTGGGAGGAGCCAAGCATGGAGTAGAGGAAGGAGCTTAGGTGTGGAGTCAGGTTGTCCCGGGTTGTAAGGCCCCTGTGACTGGTGCAGATGCTTCCCGGTTCTAAGCGAGTCTCAGCCAAAAAGCGGCAGTAGGGACGATGGTGGCCGATGCATGAAGGGCCGAGGGCAGGGCCTGGGATATGTAAGTGCTCAGTGAGTGGCCACGCGGAGGACACGGTCGGGAAGTTACCGGGGCATCGTCCTGCCTGGGGCAGACGGCTGTGCTGGATCAGGGATGCCTTGGCATGGGTTGGGGAGCGGGCCTAGGACGGTGTTTTCAGAAGTCCACAGCCAAAGGAGCAAAAGACTGACAATGCCGTGAGCTTTATCACAAAACTGATTCTGTTCCATTTAAAGGATGAGCCTTTCATGTGAGATTTTCTTCCTTAGGACTCTTCTTTGGTGTAAAAATGTGGTTGTCTTGTGATATGATGATGAGATTAGAAGGCAGACTTTAAAAATACATTCTTGCCTGGCAAAATAAACATGTTTGCAGCCCAGACCTGGTCCTCCATTAAAAAACAAACAAACAAACAAACCCCCCCCCAGAATTCTGTCCCTGGAAACCCGATGGCTA
Source organism: Lutra lutra (assembly GCF_902655055.1). Classification (NCBI taxonomy): domain Eukaryota; kingdom Metazoa; phylum Chordata; class Mammalia; order Carnivora; family Mustelidae; genus Lutra; species Lutra lutra. The sequence goes on from NC_062293.1 coordinate 38,975,009, forward strand.
GAGAGTACCAATGTTGCTGAATCCAGCATTGCTCTCATCTCTGGGAGGTAGAGCAGAGAGAGAGTGTCAGGGAGGAGTGGAGGTAACAGAGACCTCTGTAGGTCTAGACCTCAAGACGCCTCCCTAAGGCAGCAAGAAGGACTTGGATGTGGCCTTTAAACATGGGAGGGTTTATGTTGGTGGATGAAAGTGTGTGGGTGTTCTAGACACAGCTGGAGCAAAGACCCACATGTGGGCCAGCTGTGCTAAGGGGTTGAAGTGGAGAGTTTGGGTCACAGAGCAGCAGACGAAAGCCAGAAACCCACTGGGGTCTCTTCAGCAGGGGCGTGCCATTCTGAAAATGGGATTAAGTAGGGAAGTAGCTTATTTATGGAGCACCTATAATTATTTCTACTACTGGTCACATAGTAGAACTGTGGAACTATTACCCCCCCCCCCAAATTATAGAGAGGAATGTGGAGGCTTATAGAGATAAAACAAGGCATCAGGGGTCATATAACTAGTAAGTGGCAGAACCAAGATCCTAGCAGGGATGAGATGAGATGAGAACAATGCTGGATTCAGCAACATTGGTACTTTCTAGCCATTGGGATTCCAGGGACAGAATTCTGGGACAGAGCTGGAGGACCAGCTCTGGGCCGCAAACATGTTTATTTTGCCAGGCAAGAATGTATTTTTAAAGTCTGCCTTCTAATCTCATCATCATATCACAAAACAAATGTGTTCAGATTCAAGAAGTTTTGAGAACGAGAAGTTGATAATTTAGGGGAAAGAAATACAACAAATCTTGATGGGGAAAGTGGTAGGGCTTGAGGGCCAAGAAGGGGAGCCCAATGGAGTTAGAGGCTGCATTCCCTCCCTTTGGGATGAACTTTGGCCCTATGGGTTCTAGATCCCATCCGATGGTCCCTTTGTGGTAGAGAGCTAAGGTCTTCTTTATGCCTCTTCTGTTATTTTTAGGGAATGTATATGCACGGTACCCAGCACAGTGGCTGAATGGACACTTAATAGCCAGTAGATCCCATCTTCCTACTATGACAGCTGGGTATTGGTTCTCCAACTGGTGTGTCAATAAACATCTGTCGCCCCACTTATTGTTTCACAATAACCATCTGTTAGTAGGCCTGGGGTGCCTCGAGGAAAATTAGATTTTTAACAGGCTCTTGAGGGGGTTCTGGTGCATTTGGTCCCTGGACCATACTCAGAGAAGCTCTGGTCCAGAGATAGGCATCTCCTCCTGGGTTTTATGCCAGTAATTCCAGTTGATGCCACCAGAAGGGGCTGGACAAAGCTTTCCTTGCGTTCAGGGAACCAAGACAATATTCTTGGGCTCTTTTTATTCTTCCTTCACTTTGGAGATGAAGGAACTTTGAAGGAGCAGGTAGGGGAGACAATGTGGTTGTTCCAGTTGGTTCTGGACAAAGACCTATAAAAGCTGTCCAACCCACCCCATCCCTGTCATCAGCAAGAGAAGACAACTGTGAGGCTGACGAGCCATGGACTGCCCTTGAGAGGCCTGCTTTGCTGCCAACACGCTCCATGATATCGGACAGGACACGTTCCAGTATCCGAGAAACGAAGGGGTTGTTGCTGGGAACGCTAAGGTGCCTGGGGTTCCTGAGGCATTTGCTAACCCTCCCTGTTTCCTCCTACCGGCCCTGAGGCCAGACCCTCCTGGTTGCCCATCCTTCTCTCTCTACGTACCTCTCAGGCTGATGTCCATTTGTGGGCCCAGTGGGGGCCTTGCTTCCCTACTGGAAAGTTCGAGAAGCTGACCATTTGTGGTCTCCAGGGCCAGCTTGCCAACATGGAGTTTGTTTTCTTTTCTCAACCATTGGGACCGTTGGAGAGGCAGTTTTGGTGTGTTTTGATTTTCAGGCCAGGCCAGCTGGGCTGCTGTTGCCCATGGTCAAGGAATCAGGGTGCACCCAGCAGCCACACTGCATGACTCTGAGGGTGCAAATGACTTTGCTGTCAATGGGAATAGTGCCCCCCGCCCCAGAGCTTGTGTGGTAGCCATCTAGAGGGAGTCCAATGACAAGCCTTCCCTCTCTTGTCTTACATCCAAGAAGTTGGAAATTTCCCTGGAGGTTCTAATGGAGGGGAGATAGTTTTCAGTTCTGTGTGGAACCAGAGATCAGAGCCTTTTCAGAAAAATGCAGCCTCTCCCAGTCCTTTCCTGAATGGATGACACCCTTTCTGACCCCGGGGCCTGGATGTGACCTGACAAAACAGAAAGCCAGGGCAGAAAACCCTTAGGTCAGTCCTTGCCCAGTCTGCCTCACACAACCCTGGAGGCTTCTCCTTACATCCCGCACCCCTGTCTCTCACCCGCCTCAGCCTGCTGCCTGCCGTGGGATATTCCAACCACCTGTTTGGGTGTCAACTCTGTGTTAGGTATGTGGGTGCACATAGCAGCAAGACATGGCTGTACCTAAAAGGACTTGACAGAACAGTTGGGGAGACCAACAGGAAACCCAGTGATTCTGGTTGGCCATGAGATGGCACTGGTGGGGATGTGGAAGGTCCAGTGGGGCAGCAGGAGAAGCCCCTGATCTACCTGGGAGACGGGTAAGCCTTCCCTGAGAAGAGGGGCCCTGGAATTGAGACTTAGAAGGTGAAGTAGGACAGGGAGGAGGAAGGGAGTAAGGAGGGGGCATTCCAGGCAGTAGGAATAGCATGGATGATGACCAGGAGGCCAGGGAGAGCTGAGGGTTTGGTAAACCACACGTTGCTTAGTATCACTGAGACGAAAGTCACATGGGCTGGGTGTTGGGGGTGCGGGTGGACAGGGAGTAGGAACTGGCCAGAGAGCCAAAGCAAGACAGGGCCTGTATTCCATGCAGAGTGGTAAGAATTTCTATCCTGAAAACCGTGGGGACCTGCCGAAGAATTTTGAGCAGGAAAGTGACATGATCAGAATCGCATTTTAGAAATATCACATTCTGGTGGAAACGCAGAGAATCAGCTAAAGGGAGGTAAGAACAAGGACCGAATGAATAGCCAGGTGGTGACTGCAGACTTCAGGTGAGGGGTGTGGAGATGATAAAGGAGCCCTGAGGGCCATCCTAACTCCCTTACCTTGACCCTGGGCAGGCAGATGGCTACCTGCCCTTCCCTGGTGGGCAGCCATGGGAGGGGCACTTCCTGGAGTAGCCTAAGCTTCTCTGGGAGTCTGGGGTACAAACCCGTGGGGTGCTTCTTCCCCATGTGGACTGCTTTGCCACAGGAGCAAGAACCTCTGGGAACCTCTGCTCCCAGGCCTGAGCTCCTGCCCATACAGGTGAGAGGCACCATGAGTGCTGGGGGCTGGTTGCCTTCCCCGTGGTTCTAGAGCCCCTTCCCCACGTTTCTATGGCAATCCCTTCACTTCGATTTCTTCCTTCTTGCTTTGCAGATTGTCTCCCAGCACCTCCAGGGGTGCTAAGGAAGGGAGCTAATTACCTTGTTATAAATACCAGCCAGGATGAGTTCCTAGGGCCCCAGACCTGGCTTCTCTTTCTCTGTGTCTCTGCTGGGTTGGGCAGTAGTGGGTAGGTGGCGTCTACACAGCAGTGCACCCACACGTTTGTTCCCCCTCTCACTGCTGGGCTTGGCTGTGCTTACCTTTTCCCCAGGGAACTGCACAGCAGACAGAGCAGAAGTAAATGGCAGCAGTCACAGAGGCTCCGGCACCATGCTAGGCTCTGGGAATCTGAGGATGGATCAGATTCCACTTTCAAGGAACTCTCTTCCCTGAGAAGAAGCAGTTCCCACAGGAATAGGGAGGAGCCATAAGTCTGCCTGTAGGAGGAGGGGAGGGCTTCATGGAGGAGGTGGCGGGTGTAGCTGAACCCTGAAAGAGCTGGTGGGCTGGAGAGGGCGTGGAACAGCAGAAAAATAGACTTGTGAACATGAAGGGGAGTAGAGTTGGCCCTCCATGATGCCAAGGGCTGGGGACTTCCTGGAGGAAGGAAGGATTTGGGTCCCAAAGTGCAGCTAGGACATGGCTCAGAGAGCCCTTGTGTGCAGTTCTGGGGTCACTGGCAGCCATGGGAGGCTTTTCAGTAGCCTCCCTGTGGCCTGGTCTGATGCTTAGGGAGATCACTCCAGAAAGAGGCTGGGGCACCCTCCCTCTGGTCACTTAGCTTCATTATCTCAAAAAGGCATGGTTCAGACTGCTCTGAAGGAGGTGATGGCAATGGGTAAGGCATTACAATGAGGACACAATTAACATCTCACAAACAGAGCAGAAATGCAAACACCTCCCTGGGAGAGTAGAATTATGCTCAAGGGGGAGGGAGGGGGGGAAAAAAAAACAACCTTTCCTCTAATAGCAATCTGCCTTTCATTAGTTCAGACAGTGAAGGCGGCATTGCTCTGTGTGTGTGTGTGTTACATGGCAACCGTCTCCAGGCAGAGCAGAGCCAGGAGGAGCACAGGTTCTGAAGACTTTCAATCAGTCCGAAAGCTTAGCCAGACAAAACATCTCGGTTGCTGGCTTCACAGCCTTGGCGGGTGCCTCCGGGAGAGGGTATGACGTGGGCAAACATTCCCTCTGGTGATGCTGGCGACTTGAGCGTGGGTGGGGGAGGGGGTTGCTGGATGGCAGGACAGGTGCTGGAGACAGGGAAGGGCCCTGAACAATTGGACCCAGGGCCTGTGGCTGCGGGAGAGGAAGGAGGCAGGGAAAGCGAACCTAACAGCAGCGGACTCCTGGGCTTCTGCCCTGTCGCCCAGAGAGGCACGACGGGCTTTGTCTAGCGTGCACACCTCTGATAACACTGAAGAAGGAGAAGAGCCAGGCCCTGGAGCCAGAGGGCCTAGATCTGAATCCCAGGCACTCCCTTATTCGCAGTGTGATCCTGTCTCTGGGGCTCAGTACCTTATGGATCCCAGCGTCAGCAGGAGGATAAATGAGTCAGCCCACGGAAGATGCCTGCCTGTAGAACTGGTTCGTGGTAGGGGCTGACCTTAGGTCCCATTCCTACGTGGGGTACAGAGGGAGATGCAGGCAGCGCATGTTCTAGATCCCAGGCCCGCCATATATGAGCAAGCCAGCTGCTAGCTCCAGCACTTCATTTTCAAGCCTTCTTCTCAGCCTTTCCTGCTCTTCCTCCCTTACTGTCTGACGCTATAGGGCCCACGGATGGCAAAGCCTCGGGGAGAGAGCAAGAGGCTTTGTTCTCATGCTCTGGAAGTCCTGAGGTGCCCTTTGGGCTCTGGTCCTGCTCCAGACAAAGTGCACGGGGCAGGAGAAACGCACAGAACAGGAGGACCGCTTACAAAGTGGGTGCCCACATAGCTCATCTCCACCACGAACACCTACAACACCTATCGAGGTGTTCAGAAGCACAGCTCTAGGCGCTCATGGTGGTGAATGAAACGGACAAGAGCATCCCTGCTCCTGAGATTGACTGGCCATAAGCAATACACAGGACCCAGGGTAGAGAAGAAGGCAGAAAGTGATGAGAGGAAAGAGGAACCAGGGGGCGTGGAAGGAGGCTGCAAAGGGAACCTGTGGGATGAGTGGCAATTTCAAACAGGGTGGGGGCAGGGCAGCATTTGAGCAGAGACTTGAGAGAGGGAAGGATGTCGGGAGGAAGGGCATGTAGGACACAGGGAACGGTCAATGCAAAGGCTCTGAGGAAGGTGTATGACTGGCATGCTCAAGGAATAGCAAGAAGGCCCTCGTGGCTGAGAGGAGCCCCGGGGAGAGCAGCAGGAGAGATCACACCGTGACCGGGGCTAGAGTAGATGGGCTCCTGTGATGTCTCCATATCATGCCACGGATACTGCCAGGGCTTGGGACGGGCTCATGGTGACCAACTCCCCTCCCTTTAGAACATTTGTATTTAAAAAATATTCCATATATTGGGGATCAGTGTAGGATATTATTTAAATAAAGACATTTGCAGCTTAACAAGCTTTTGAAATTGACTGCTTAAGTCTTGTGCCCGTGGGGAAACAGAGCCTCAGAAAGGGCAAGTGGCTTGCTCAAGGCCACACAGCCAATTCAGTGGAAGAAACGGAACTCAGAATTTGGGCCTTTGGAGAGGACACTTTTTTTTTTTTTTTTAAAGATTTTATTTATTTATTAGAGCATGACTGGGATGGAAGGGCAGAGGGAGAGGGAGAAGCAGGCTCCCTTCTGAGCAGGGTACTCCATGCGGGGCTCCATCCCAGGACTCTGGGATCATGACCTTGAGCTGAAGGCAGACTTGAGGCCTGTCACTTTCTGTTATTTCTGTTATCTGTGTCCAAGCCCTGAGAGGCCTTGGGAGGTGGCCTAAGGCACACAGTCCACACAGGGCCGTGACCGCTGGATCCCCAGATTCTCACTCTGCAGCTTGCTCAGCCTGTGCAACTTTGCCCTCTCGTGTACACACATGGTCCTTCTCAGTGTAGCTTCTACCTCCTTTAAAAAGCCACCCTCTGCTTCCTAGAGCCAGGAGTGAATCCTCTGTGAGGTGGTACCGGAGCTCTGAAACAAGTCTCATGGTCTCCCTAAGCCCGTGTTTCCGGCTCTGTAAGTGCTGAGGCAAGATGCCTACTTGCAAGGTTTAGGCTGGAATGGAGTTTCCTAATATATGGAATATTCTGGAATATGGTCTGGCACAGGAGAGGTGGTCAATGAATGTTTATTAAGTAAATAAATCATGACAGCCTTTGGAGAAGTGCTCTCCCAAGGACCTCCTAGCCTTCTCTGCAAGGAGGAGACCCTAAGGCAGAGTGGTCCATCGCTTGGGCCTTGAAATAAACAAAAGCCAGGTTCGAATCAAATTTCTTAACATTACCAGGACCTCAGTGTTTACATCTTTCAAATGGCAATAGTCAGGACAATTTAGGATTCTTGGAAGGGGTTATAGTGCTCAGTAGCACATCCCTAGCACCCCCCTGAGATGGGGCCACCCTGGGGCTGCGGAGATCCTAGGCAGTGATTCTCAGCCTCGTGTATGGCAGTCAGCTGGAAGGCTTGCGGAAACCCGGATTGCTTGTTCCCACTCCCCAGAGTTTCCGATTCAGCAGGTCGGAGATAGAGCCTGAGACTTTGCATTTCCAGCAAGTTTCCAGGTGATGTGGCATTGCCCGTGGTGAGAGCAGTCTTGAGAACCAGTGTCTTAAACAAGATGATTGTTGTGGGAAGAGAAGGAAGTGAAGACCGTGCATGAGCTTGATGGGCAGACCGTCCAGATGGAGAGATGTGGCCCCAGAAGGAGGTCTGTACTCTGGGCTGCGGGTCAGCTGACGTCGCCACACACCTGGGTGGCCAGCTGCTCTCCCTTGAGCTCCCTCGTACGCCCTGAGATTCATAGTCCGACAGAGATGCAGCCAACCGAGAACTTCCTCTTCCTCGCTCCCACTCCGGTTTCTTCCAGCTGGGTACCTTCTAGCCTCTGGATATACTGAAAGAAAGTGAATTCTTTCCCATAATTTCTCAAAGAGAGCTATCATCCTGGGAGCATTGTGAGTGCCTAGTACTTTATGACGATCCCATGAAAATGGATCCTCTGTCTGCTACACAACAAAATCCGTAGACTTCAGCCTGGCATTCAGACCCTGCATGACTTGGGTCCCAGCCATCCTAGCCAACCGTTAGATACCTAGCTCTCCCTGCGCCCCGGATTTTCTTCCTATCTTTTGGCTCTCTCAATTCCTTCCAGCTGAATTGTCCTCCGTCTGATAAGGCCCTCACAAAATCCATTTCTGTTTTCGGTATTCTGAATCAGGGTTTGGCAGACTACAGCCTGGTGGGCCTGATGCTGCAGCCCTTTGCCTGTTTTTGTAAATAAAGTTTTATTGGAACATAGACACACCCGTTCATTTCTGTATCATCTGTGTCTGGTGTTGTGCTGCAAGGACATAACTCAGCAGTTACAACAGGGACCACATGGTGTGCAAAGTCTAAATTATTTGCTATCTGGCTCTTAATAGAAAACGAATGTTGGACCCTGTTCCAAATGCAGTATCGCTTCCTCAGTGAAACCTTACTGGATCCCACCAATTTACATTCGTCTCACTTTCCCCTGACACCTCCCAGTTCTTTGCTCTACGATTTTGTTACTTGTCATAATGGTTTTCCGTGTATCTTTTCTTGTTGAATCTGTCGACACTGCAGTCTCTGAGATCCCAAAGTTTGGTGCCAGGGCCCATGAAGTTTACATTAAAAGATATTTCTTTCTTTTTTTTTTAAAGATTTTATTTATTTATTTGAGAGACAGAGAGAGCATGAGCGAGGAGAAGGTCAGAGAGAGAAGCAGACTCCCCATGGAGCTGGGAGCCCGATGCGGGACTCGATCCTGGGACTCCTAGGATCATGACCTGAGCCGAAGGCAGTCGTCCAACCAACTGAGCCACCCAGGCATCCCAAAAGATATTTCTTAAAGTCGTCCATAAGGCTCCCAAAGTAGGATGCAAATTTCAATGTCCAAGAGTAGAAAAAGGGTCAATTTCTTGAGGACCTATAATGGTTGGAGAGGAATTGTCCATCACATAAAGTTTTTAGAAACGATTCTAGCAGTTTATGCAATACAATCCTCCTTTGTAAGTAAGTAAATATGTAAATGAATTAATTAAGAAGGCTAGCAGGAAATATGCAAAATTTTTATTCCTCTCTGGGTAGAGGGTTATGGGTGACTTTCATTTTGTTATTTTATTAGTTTATGTATTTTTCATATAAAGGATCTATTGCTCAGAACCAGAGGGAAAACCGCAAGTTATTAAAACACGAGCAGCTAGCTCTGTCCCGGCTTCAGCACATTCTAATGGTACGGCCTTAAAAAGTCATCGCTCCTCAGTTTCCTGATCTGTAAAATATAGGGCCAGCCGGCTGTCTCTGCAGGGTTGTTTGACTGAATGTTGAGATCCCCCAGCAGGCTGCAAAATGCCCTTGTCCCCAACAGGCTGCTGCAGCAGCTGGGCCCTGGTGGTGGCTTGGGGTTGTTTGGGAACTCCCAGAGATGGAGTTGGCCCCTTGAGGTGGAAGGGGAGCTGTGATGCAGCAGAGCCTTGCCAAAGCTAGCGGCAAGTTCAGGTGCAGCCCATACTCTCACAACTGGGATTCAGGATGCCTGCCTAGGACGGGGTCTCTCCCGGAAGCCCCCAGCTTCATTTGGCCCAATACCCAGTGGCTCATGTATTTCATTTTCACCCTGTACTAGCTGCACTCGCCAGAGTGGCCTGGTGCCTGCCCTTGCCCACCTCCCACCCTGGCCTGTTTTCTCACTGTCTCTCTGCCGTCTGTGCCTGCTGTCTTCTTGTTCCTTCGAAATCACACCTTCAGACTTCCACCAAGGTTTATTTTTTATTTTTTCTTAACCAGAATCTTTCTGCTCCTTTCTCTCTTCCCTGACTTGCTGAAGAAAATGTCTTTGCCTGAGACCAAAAGCAATGATTTTCTGTCCCTTCCTTCCTTCTCTTCCTCTTTGTTTGTAAACATCCTTATTGTCCCTTTTACCCCTGATTATCAAGGTCAGTTAAGGGAGGCCAGAGTAGATGAAGGAGATCAGGTGTAGAGGCTGGTAAGCTGGTCTCAGGTGGTGGAATGGCAGCTGGGGAGATGTGGATGGGTTGGGATGGAAAGAATCGTACTCATGGGAGTTACATATGGGGACGATGAGGCCCAGACAGGGCCTGTGGCATGGTCACAAGGTCATGCATCAACCAAGTGATGGGTCAGGGAGTCCAGGTCCATGTTCTCCTAGGTCCTGGGCATACCCCGATACCTAGAACAATCACTTGTCCACCACCCCATCTCCCTATGCTGTGTGCTCTCTAGGGACACAGAGATGTTGGCCTCATTCCAAGCCTCCACCCTCAGAGGGGTGAGGAAGACAACAGAAAAGAAAGAGCAGGAGGGAGGGGGCAGGGCTACCAAGTGTCTGGGTTTCCCCGGAGGAAAGGTTCTCCTGGGATGCAGGAGGACATTCAGGGCTGACACTAGGACAATCCCAGGAGGAACTGGTCGCCTTGGCAGAAGGACAAGAGATGCCCGTCTCTCCTCTGTTGGAGAACCTCCAGTAGCCTCCAACAACCTCTTCACCGGCAAGAGAACTGGCTGCTAGATGTCAGAGAGGACACCTGTCCTCTCCCTTCCCCTTTTCTGCCTCCATCAGTCATGGACTTGGCACCTGTCCACAAGATCTTAGAGTCAAAGGAAGGACTAATCAGAAAACTCAAGGAGGAGGATGGCGGGATCCATCCTCTGTGAGGACAACACCTCCGTCCTGCCCACCTGGGCCAGAATGGACCTGTAGCCCCTCCCTCTCTCATTCTTCTTTAACAAATGCTTCCACTTCTTGTCTTATTGTTGAACCTGAAATAGAGTTGTTAGATTATAAAAGTAAGCAATCTATGGAGATTTTTTTAAAGAAATGAAGCAATACAAAATATGTAATAGAGAAAGTGGATTGTCTTCAGATAAACCTACCACCTGGACTCTTGAATGGGTATTTCTGGTGAGACATCCAGAAAGCTGATTTCACCCATCTCTCTATCTAGTTATTCTTATATCATAGTGCATATTATATATGCATATTCTATTAAAAATGGGACTGTATTATATTCCTTTGTAGTATGGATTTTCATTTACTAACATATGAACTGCTTTTCACATAAGTCATTTAGAGAGTCCCCTCTCCTTTTGTAATGAAAACATAGTGCTCTATAGTGTGCACGTGCCTTAATTTATCTAACTAATCCTATGCGTGAAGACAGTGGGGTTATTTCCATTCTAAAAAACGATTATAAATAGCCTTTTGTGTGTTTGTGCAATAGTCTCTTTTGGGTAATTTTTTAGAAATAAATTCTTGGGTCCAAATATATTCGTACTTAAAAATGCTCTCTAAAAAGTCTATTCTACACTTGATCTTAGCCAAAAGGGCCGAGAAGCAATTAAAAAAAAAAGTCTATTCCAATATATGTTCTCATTAACGGTCTCTGAGACCACTCTCCCATCTCCCAATTAGGCTTGGGTATTACTGATCTCCGTCATTTGCTGATCTGATGAGTAAAAAAAAAAAAAAAAAAAAAAGTTTTTAAAAAATTTGCTTTTCCTTGAATTTCAGTGGAAAAAAAATCTTTTCACCTGTCTGTTGACTGTTTATATTTCTTTCCTCAGTTTCTTTTCTCTGAAGTTGGTACTTGTGTATGTTCAGGACTCTGTACATCTAGTTGTCACTACAAAGGCGTTCAGAGAACAAGTCGTGTCTGCTTTAGTACTTATCCTACCCGAGAAATATTTATTAGTTTTCTACTCAGTACTGCATGTGGGTTTGTGCGGAGTTAGAAATATAACGCTAAGTTCCCATTTTGGAGGGAGGCACGTACGAACCTAAGCCCAGAGCCTCGAGGACACAGCTGGCTTTTACAGCGGTCTGAGAACCACTGCGGCCAGTCTTCAGGTTCTGAATTGGAATTCTTGGTGGTGTTGCTTTAATTCTCTTGGCGTTGAGGTTAGACATACAGGTTTGTTTCAGAGCTGGGGTTTGGTAAATAATCCTACCTATAACCAAAGAATTAAAGACATCATGAGCTGTTTTTGTTTTGTTTGTTTGTTTGTTTTGTTGTGTTTTGTTTTTTGGGGTGGGGGAGGTGGTTTTGTTGACATTTTCTGGTTTCAAGTGCCCTGGAAACTATGCCAAACCAGTGATTTGCATCCCTACCTCCACCCCAAGGCAGTCTGCTTGGCCCCTTCCACAGACTTCCTAGAACTCTGAAGAACAGGAGACGTAATGATCATTGAAGTCCCAGCCGGTCCTCTGTCTCTGTGACTCAATTATTCATTTGGAAAGGTGTCATCATGGCAGAGGCAGTGCCTGTCCTTGAAGCATGTGCAGCTGAGGACCCTCTGTGAAATGTCTTGGCAGCCTACACGGAAGGATTTCAGCTGCTGAGGAAAGTTGGCTCTCCACTCAAGGATGACATCTTTTTTTTTTTTAAAGATTTTATTTATTTATTTGACAGACAGAGATCACAAGTAGGCAGAGAGAGAGAGAGAGAGAGAGAGAAGCAGGCTCTCTGCTGAGCAGGGAGCCCGATGTGGGGCTCGATCCCAGGACCCTGAGATCATGACCTGAGCCGAAGGCAGAGGCTTTAACCCACTGAGCCACCCAGGCGCCCCAAGGATGACATCTTCACATCTATCGGCATCAGTGGTTCCCAGCCCAGGCCACACATTAGAATCACCGGGGGAGTTTTAAAAAAAAAAATACGGATCCCGAGTCCCCACTCCAAGAGGTTCTGATTCAGTAGGTCTGGCACGAGGCCCAGGCAACAGTGTTTTGTAAGAACTCCCCAGGTGATTCTAATGTGTGGCCAGGGCTGGGAACCACTGGCCTGTGCAGCTCACTGGGGTGGGGGGCGGTGGTTCATGGAGATGAAGAGCTTAATTACCTGGTGGTTCAGGATTGTTGCCTGTGTTGGCCACAGTGTTGTCTCCACGGTCTGTCGTCTCCTTAAATCCTTCGAGGGTAGTGATCTTGACTTCAAACTTGAGATTTTCATCTCCTCGGCCAGGCCTGCTCTCGTCACTGTTCTGTGGCTGGGAGAGGAGTGTAGACTCCGATTCCTGGAGCTCAGACACCGGTTCTATGATCCAGCATTTACGGGACCTTGGGAGGAAAAAGTCAACCTCTGCATGCCTCTGTTTCTTCACCTAAAGTCATGGCCAACACTCGTACTATCTCAAGGGTATCGGTGGATTAAATCCATTTCTTGTAGGTGAGGGGGTCATAGTAAGCACTCCCGAGACCTTATTCTCACCACTTGAGAGAGGAAACTCTCTGAACAAGTGGTTCTCTAGAATTTTGAATCTCATAGCTCTTTTCTTGCTCTCCTCTCAGTTTGTCTACTCTTCCCATTCCCTTTGTTTGCCTCTTCATTACCTTCCTTCTCTTTCTCAGAAGGCAAAACCCTCCCTCATTCCAGTGGCCTGGTTGTGAATGGTTGTTCTGAACAGCAAGCAGCCTGTCAGAAGAGTTCCCCCTGAGGTCTTTCTCGCTTGGGAAGCAGCAGAGAGGGATGTGTATGGGCTTTGGAAACAGATGGAAAATGGTCTGAATCTTTTTTTCAGCCATTTACTGGCAGGCAAGGTCCTTCATGTTACCAAGTACCACTTTCCCCTTCTGTGAAATGCAGGCTGTGATACTTACCTCACAGATGGCTGCAGGAAAATTCAAAGGATGTGCCTAGTGAGGTACATGATAAGTGCTCAGTGGGTATGAAGCCACAGCATGGAGTCCATGGAGAACCAGCTGGGTCTGCTCCCCTTCCTTCCCACGTCATCTACCTTCATTCCTGCAAAGGAGGCAGGGGCATCCCTGTTCCCTAAAGACGCAGGAGGAACTCTTAATACATTACCACGGGATCTGCGGAGTCTGTTGATCTGGGAGGAGGAAGGGGTTTTAAGGGCAGGATCCCAAGGCCTGCTGTCCATCTGTGAATGGAGCAGCAAGTGCCACAGGGATGGAAGTCTGACCTGAAGATTCATTCATCTTAATCATGCATGTCATCCCTGAAGCCATCCATTTCACAGTGGGTGCTCCTGGCAATGAGGATCACCGAGACAAGAGGATGAGGCAGAAGATCTCGATTCACAGGCAGTTCCTCCAGACTCCGTTGCTTCGTCTCTAAGATGGCTGTAATCTACAGCTGGTAAACCAGACCAGGCAATTGTGAGGTGACACAGGCAGCGGCATGCTGTGAGTTCTAGAAGGTCATGCTGCTCTGTATGATTAGACCCCTGAAGAAGACGTGGAGATGGATCTTCTATAGGCAGCGTCTAAAAGCTCAGAGTCTAACTAGAAGGTGACATGTATAGAACTGATTCAAATCTATGATAAAATGTTAAAAAAAAAAGACGTAAAGTAAATATAGAGTTTGGAAAGATGTGATTTTCAGGTGAGGGAACCTGAGAAGTATTCCTAGACTAGAAGACAGCTGCATTAGCCTTTGAAGAAAAGGTGGGTTTTGACCATGCACTGAGGAGTAGAGGGGTGTGTGTGTGTGTGTATGTCCCCATCTGTCTTTGATAGATCTGTCATGGCTCCTGGAGGAGGTGGTGGGAGTCAAGCTACCGTGGAGTGTGGAGAAGTAGAAAGAATGCTGGGTTTGCAATCAAGCAAACATTGGTTCTATCTGGCATTTTCAAATTATCCTGCACAGTGCATTGTGAGGCTTTCATTTCGAGCCACACACACTCATATTCATACTCTCAGCAATCATTTATGTATTCAGAAGCATTTTTAAAGAAATTTTGTTTATTTGAGAGAGAGAGAGAGAATGAGCTCGGTGGGGAGGGGCAGAGGGAGAGGGAGAAACAGACTCCCTGCTGAGCAGGGAGCCTGAGGCTAGGCTCCATCCCAGAACCCTGGGATCATGACCTGAGTCAAAGGCAGACATTTAACTGACTGAGTCACCCAGGGACCCCATCTTAGCAACCATTTAATTGCTGCATCTTGTCAATTCTCATTTCCAAACGGCTCCTGAAGTTTTACCTTCCACTCCCTTCCATTCCTATTGCCAAGCACTAATCCTAACCCTAACTGCAGCCAGAATCGATCACCCCCTTGGTTTGGAGCCTTGCTTCCTCACCTCTAGTTGCCTCCTGCCTGCAGGTTTCTTTCTGTTGTATTCCCCTCCCCTCTTGAAGCCTCTGCATTGCCAGTCTTTCCAAAATACATACCTGATCACACCCTTCTCCTGCTAGAACGCCAGTGATGGCTTGCGCCGTAGCCAGAAGAGCAAGTCGGGTCATCACACAGGCCCTACCTACATCTATTACCTCAGTCCTGTTTTCCCAAACAACCTCTCATTGGCATAAGCAGCAGCCAACTTTGCCCCATCCCGTGTCCAGATATGTCCAGATATGCTTGGAATGTCCTTTCCAACATCTCCTTTGGGGAGATCTTTCATTTAATTATCTTTCAAGGCTCCATTTAGACTTCCTATCTTCCAAGAAGTCTTTTCTGATTTGCCTTGGAATATTAACAAAGAGTATATCCAACTCTCCTGGGACTGACTTACATGTCTAGGTGAGCCTTTGTGAAGGCCATACCCATGACTTACCTGTCTCCACAGAGGTGTAGAGGTGTCTCTCAGGTGCAAGTGTAGGGCCTGGCATGAACTAGGTTCTCAATAAAAGCTTAGTGGTTCAATGAAATAATATACGCATAGGAAGTTTTTATTAATAGCAAGAACTGGGAAGCAAAAAAGAGTCAGCTAATACACATTGATTACCTGTCTAATCTACTCTTTGACATTTTCCCCAGGGTATATAAATGATTCATCACTGTATTCAAAAGTTTAAAATCCTTTGGAGTGAGTTTTCACAAGAATGGGTTATTTCCCAAGATATTTAAATTATTCATCAGTGTATTCCAAAGTTTGAAATCCTTTATAGTGGGTTTTCACAAGAATGGGTTGTTTAACCTCAAGACACCAATGGATCCCAGATGAGGTTGAGAAACTCAGTATACCCTGGGATTTTTGCAATGTGAGGAGAAGACAAAGGTCGCATATATTCACGGAGGACTTGTAGGATACTGAATTCAGTAGAGGAATCGAAAGAAAGAAGCAAAAAAGGTGGCTCCATATTGGATATTAAAAATAAAAGGCAACGGAATGAATCTGAAGATTTAAATGACTTTATCTAATGATTTATGACTGGCAGCATCCCGCCTAGCAAATAGAAAAGTGCACCAGAGCTGTGCAAAATGGAAGGGTTTTAGGGGCTGAAGGGTGAAGAAAAAGGAAGTTTTAACAAAAAGTGGATTGTTTCAGGCAAGGTCAACTTCCTTTGAGGGAAGCTGGAGATCTATCAGGCAGATGACCTTACTAGTACCCAACAGGTAAGTCCAGATTGACTAGTTAAAGGTCACATTCCTGGGGGAGCTGAAACTGCAATTATGTTAAGTATTAGGTCTTGGTTGGCTGACATGGGGCTTAGCACAAGTGACTCCATTTTGGATCTATTGTTTCTTTGTTAACAGGGTCAATCTATTGACTGTTTGCCTTGTGTGGGCCCTTGACTTGTATTATTGATCTGCTTGGTTATTCAAGAGCAGGTTCTTTACTTTTCAGATTTTGTAGCCATGGGTTTCAACTCGATCAGGCATAGACATTATCTGAATTGGATTTCCTCATGCTGTGATTCCACACCCATGAACACATTGCTTATCAAGCACATCACTCCTTCCTACCTGCTAACCCTGAATACGGTCTCATAATCTTCTTTTGCACAGTGTTCTAGGTTGCTATTACTAATTTACCAGAGTAAATAAATTACTATGAAATAAAATCCATTTTCCATCTCTCTACCAGACAGGCATTTTTAGGGAGAAGTCTAGATCTGGGCAAGGTAGAAGATGCATGCAAGGGTAACAGCAAGTCTGCCTTATCCCTGAGCTCTAGCCTCCAACTGTCTGCTTACTGTCTACACCTAGATGACTCATGCATTGCCGAAGGAAACCCTTGGATGCCCTCTAACTTATTCCTCTTTCCTCACCTTCCCAATTTCAGTAAAAGACCCCCAGTGTGCAACCAGTTTAGTCAAGCTAGTCATTTTTGATGCTTCCATTTCTCTTACTGCCACACTTATTTCACCAACAATTACTGATTGTGTTCATCAATACATATTTCAATACATATCCATACATATTTCAAAATCTGCTCCCTTTCACTCTTACTATAATCCTTCCCCAAGGTAAGCCATCATAATCTCTCTCCTTAAGTATTGCAATTGCCTCAGAACTGGTTTTCTTGCCACCATACCTGCCTCCTCTCCACTCTGTTCACAATACTTTTTAAAAAGTAGAAATTAATTCTACTCCTAGGTATTTTTTCAAGAGAAACAAAAACATAAGTCCCTGAAATGGATTGTACCACATTCATAGCAGGTTTATTCACAATGGCTCCAAATTGGAAACAACCCAAATGTCTATCAACCAGTTAATTGACAAACATATTATTTATTTATACAATAGAATACTAATCAGCCAAAAAAAAAAAAAAAAAAGGAAAACTACTGATACACAGAAACGGATGAATTTCAAAAACATGTTGAGTGAAAGAAGTCGGACATAAGAAAATAATACTATATGAATTCATGAATACAGCCTTTTAGAACAAGCAAAACAAATCTAAGATGAAAAGTTAAAATAGGGTCGCCTGGGTGGCTCAGTGGGTTAAGCATCTGCTTTTGGCTCAGGTCATGATCCCAGGGTCCTGGGACTGACTGCCACGTTGGGCTTCCTGCTCAGCAGGGATCCTGCTTCTCCCTCTCCCTCTGCAGCTCCCCCAGCTTGTGCTCTCTCTTTCTCTCTCTCTTTCTGTCAAATAAATAAATAAAGTTTTTTTTTTTTTAAGTTAAAAACTGTTATTGCCTCTTAAGATGGGGAACTGGTGGGGTTTGATTGTGAAGGGAATATGAAGGAACTTTCTGGGAAGATCAAAGTGTTCTGTGATAAGAATGTGAGTTTCATTTGTCAAAATAATATAGCTTAGATTCATTGTAAGTGAATTTTACCTTTAAAAGAAAAATAGAACTATAAAAATAACAATAAACAAGTGGGACAGCAGGGAGTGGGTGGAAGTGTGGATGATATAAAAATGGAGAAATGCTGAAAATGGTTGAATCTGGGCAATGGGTTCATGGGGGGTCATTATACTGTTTTGATTACTTTGTATACATTTGAAATTTTCTATAACAAAATGTTATTTTAAAGCATAAATCAAATCTTTTCTCTTTATAGTTTAAAACTCTGTAATGGGTTCCTATTGCACATAGGAAAAAAGCAAAACTGTATTCCATGATCCATATGGTCCTCTCCCATCTAACTGTTGCCTACTCCATCTCATCTTCCTCTCTCCTCCCTTACTTTGCTCTCGTCCCACTGAACTGGGAGATACCAAAGCATGCCAACATTTTTCCAAATGTGGGGCTTTGGGATGCATCTGTTCTTCTAATGGACTTCTGTCCTCCCACTTTCACTTCTCATCCTTCATGTCTTCAGGAAGTCCTCCCAGTTGATATAGTTTGGTTGCTTGTCTCTTCCCTAGAAAAACAGACTCTGTGAAAAGAGGTGTAATGCCTTTATCAGTTGTCATTTGATACTGACTTCTTAGAACTATGCCTCGTTTCCCGTTTTGTGAGTCTTCATGTACCAACTACTTCCTCTCCTGGAGCCCTGGGGTGAAGTGCGTTCTTTTTCTTCGCTCAGATCAGCACCATGGCCAGCGGCAATTTTGGCTGTTGTGCAGTTGGAACAAATAATCAGGTAGGACATGATAGGTATTTTGGCGTGTTTTGGAATCTAAAGGCACATACGTCTGTGTGAGATGAAACTGGGAGGCCTTAGGAAGGTGAGCATCTGAATGGGATGCTCCTGGTGGTGTGGGTCCGAGAGCCCGACCTTGTACCAGACAGAATCTGGGAAGGGGTATGTCTCCCTTTCCCCACTCATTGCTTGAAAAGTGCCCTGTCCTATAAGCCAGGAAGTGCACATCTTGTCCAAACTCTGCACCAAACAGGCTTCATGGCTCCGGGCAAGTAACAGCCTCTTTGACCTTTGGTTTCTTCATGCTTAAAATGGGTTCTCCATTGATATCAGTGTTTCCCAAACAAAACCATGCTATAGGTCATAGATGAGTGGGAACAATGAGGAGCAAAGAGAGAAAGGGATGAGTGAGGTGCAAACACTATTGATGAAGCAAGGGGTAGAGAAGCAATGGAAATCATTTAGCTAATCGATGCATTATCTGCTGTTAGCAAACGGGACTAAAGAGCACTGGAGATTATTTACAGAGTTGCTGTTCTGTGGGAGGAACATCTGATTTACTCCTTTGCAGGTCCGAGGTGCATACAACTTGCACTATACAAGGAGATCTGCTCTGAGTCCTTTGCCCTTGTTGTGTGTTGTCTCCTAGCTTGGGAAAAATAATGATATGGGGGCAGAGTTCCTGTAGGGACTTAGTCCTTGTCAGAGACTGATAGAGGAAGTTCTTCGGGTAGTTTTGTAGAGAGAAGAGTACACCATCATCCACTTAATCTATCAAACTTGTCTTTAACTCATTTTGAGTCACTAGACCGTGAAGGTGGCCCTCATCCACGGCCAGCATTTGTGTGTACTTAACCAGGCAGGCTCTAGAACCCAACAGCCTGGGTTTAAATAATTCATTTTCTCACCTCTGTGTTGCTTGAGCTTGAACTCGTTACTTAACTTCTCTGTATCTCAGTTTTCTTCTTTTATTTAATATTTCTAAATTAAATATGACCTGTTACCCAGGGTCGTTGGGCAGATAATGTGGCAAAATGCATGTAAAATGCTTAGCGCACAATCTGGTGGACAGTATGTACTCGATAAATGTCACCATTATTGATATCACCGATACTGTGGGATGTTGCCTAAATGGTGGTAATCAAGACTTTGGCTCTGTTTAGAAGTGGGAAAACATTTAGTCCTCTTCAAAAAGCTGTATTTACCAGGAAGGGTAACACAAGCAACAATAAACAACCAGCACCCAACTTTGCACAATCAGAGCCACATAATGGCGTGAGGCACCAGCTAAGGCATGGGATGGTATTTGCATTGTCTTTGGCACCAGGAGCTCTTAGAGGGCCTGATTTTTATGAGTGTGTGGAATGCCTTGTGGACACATTAAACTTAATATATGATCATAATAACTATGGAGCCGCCAGCTTGAGACAGAGGCAGCAACCCAGGAGAGCAAGATTAGGAAGCATAAAGCATGAGAAGGGAATGTTATTTCGCAGGGGGTGAGTGGAGGTTGAGACAGAAAGGGGTAGGGAATAAAGGGCAGAGGCTGTGGTGAGCGGTTGGGAATGGCAAGCCCTGCAAAGGACTTCATCCATCGCGATCTGGGCCCAGTACATGAGAGCTAAGTATATGATAGGAATAGACGTGGGAGAGGCAGGTAGAGGGGAAGAAAGAAGAGGGAGAGAAAAATGAGATTATACATAGGGGCGGGGATGACAGCAGTATTGTGTTGGGTATAGATGATGAGGAGGTGACTGGCACTTGTCTATGTGGTCCTATTTGCACAATCTACAATCCAAAGTTTGGACTTAGGACAGCAGAAGTCTCTGTTACTCTCCAGTAGACTCAGACTTGTCATCCACAGTGTTTCCAGTGATGGGATTTTTCAGAGGATTCTAGTGGCAGCACATCCTGGTTACAGGACTGAGGTCTACAGGGGAAAGGTCTTAGCATTTTGATCTCTGAGGTTATAAAACTGAAGATAAGGGGTGGTGGAAAATGCCACATAGAGGGACAATAGGAGGATTTCAAATGTTTCATGGCCCAGAGGCAATACTATCTGGAAGGATCAATGGACATTTGTCAGCCAAATGCCTGGGTCAGATATTTTTCACCTCATAATAGGCTTGGATTTGCACAGAGCCATTTGCTTCCAGGAAGGAATGGACAAATGAATGAATGAATGTACAAACGAATGAACAAATGAAGGAAGGAATGAATAAATTAAGAATGGGAACCAGGAGGGAGGAGTCAAGATGGCGGAGAAGTAGCAGGCTGAGACTACTTCGGGTAGCGGGAGATCAGCTAAATAGCTTATCTAAAGATTGCAAACACCTACAAATCCAACGGGAGATTGAAGAGAAGAAGAACAGCAATTCCAGAAACAGAAAATCAACCACTTTCTGCAAGGTAGGACTGGCGGAGAAGTGAATCCAAAGCGACGGGAAGATAGACCGCGGGGGGAGGGGCCGGCTCCCGGCGAGCGGAAGAGCAACGGAGCAAAATCAGGACTTTTAAAAGTCTGTTCCGCTGAGGGACATCGCTCCAGAGGCTTAACTGGGGTGAAGCCCAGGCGGGGTCAGCGCGGCCTCAGGTCCCGCAGGGTCGCAGAAGGATCGGGGGTGTCTCAGTGTCGCAGAGCTTACCGGTATTAGAACGGGGAAGCCGGCTGCAGAGACAGAGCCGCGGAGTGACTCTCAGCTCGGGGTTGCCTTGAACCGGTCGCAGGCTCGGTCAGCTCGGAGCGCGGCAGGAGGCCAGGGTGACGGGAGTCATCTGGCGCTGTTCTCTGAGGGTGCACTGAGGAGTGGGGCCCCGGGCTCTCGGCTCCTCCGGGCCGGAGACCGGGAGGCTGCCATCTTTATTCCCGTCCTCCGGGACTCTACGGAAAGCGCTCAGGGAACAAAAGCTCCCGAAAGCGAACCGGAGCGGATGACTCAGCGCGGCCCCGGGTAAGGGCGGTGCAACTCCGCCTGGGGCAAAGACGCTTGAGAATCACTACAACAGGCCCCTCCCCCAGAAGATCTATGGGAAACCCAGCCAGGACCAAGTTCACCTACCAAGGAGAGCGGCGGAATTCCAGAGGAGAAGAAAGCAAAGCACAGAACTCATGGCTTTCTCCCCATGATTTTTTAGCCTTGCAGTTAATTTAATTTTTTTTTCTTTTTCAATTTTTTTTTCTTTTTCTCTTCTTCTGCTAAATTTTTTTAAACTTTTACCGTTTTCTTTTTTTAACGTTTTAAAAATAGTTTATCTAATATATATATATATTTTCCTCTTTTTATATTTTTTCTTTATCGGTTTTCTTTTTTTTAATAGTTTTTTTTTTCTTTCTTTCTGAAACCCTTTTTATCCCCTTTCTCCCCCCTCACAATTCGGGATCTCTTCTGATTTGGCTAAAGCATATTTTCCTGGGGTTGTTGCCACCCTTTTAGTATTTTACTTGCTCCTTCATAAACTCTTATCTGGACAAAATGACAAGGCGGAAAAATTCACAACAAAAAAAAGAACAAGAGGCAATACCAAAGGCTAGGGACCTAATCAATACAGACATTGATAATATGTCAGATATAGAGTTCAGAATGACGATTCTCAAGGTTCTAGCCGGGCTTGAAAAAGGCATGGAAGATATTAAAACAACCCTCTCGGGAGATATAAAAGCCCTTTCTGGAGAAATAAAAGAACTAAAATCTAATCAAGTTGAAATCAAAAAAGCTATTAATGAGGTGCAATCAAAAATGGAGGCTCTCACTGCTAGGATAAATGAGGCAGAAGAAAGAATTAGCGATATAGAAGACCAAATGACAGAGAATAAAGAAGCTGAGCAAAAGAGGGACAAACAGCTACTGGACCACGAGGGGAGAATTCGAGAGATAAGTGACACCATAAGACGAAACAACATTAGAATAATTGGGATTCCAGAAGAAGAGGAAACAGAGAGGGGAGCAGAAGGTATATTGGAGAGAATTATTGGAGAGAATTTCCCCAATATGGCAAAGGGAACAAGCATCAAAATCCAGGAGGTTCAGAGAACCCCCCTCAAAATCAATAAGAATAGTTCTACACCCCGTCACCTAATAGTAAAATTGACAAGTCTTAGTGACAAAGAAAAGATCCTGAAAGCAGCCCGGGAAAAGAAGTCTGTAACGTACAATGGTAAAAATATTAGATTGGCAGCAGACTTATCCACAGAGACCTGACAGGCCAGAAAGAGCTGGCATGATATATTCAGAGTACTAAATGAGAAAAACATGCAGCCAAGAATACTATATCCAGCTAAGCTATCATTGAAAATAGACGGAGAGATTAAAAGCTTCCAGGACAAACAAAAACTGAAAGAATTTGCAAATACCAAACCAGCTCTACAGGAAATATTGAAAGGGGTCCTCTAAGCAAAGAGAGACCCTCAAAGTAGTAGATCAGAAAGAAACAGAGACAATATACAATAACAGTCACCTTACAGGCAATACAATGGCACTAAATTCATATCTCTCAATACTTACCCTGAATGTTAATGGGCTAAATGCCCCAATCAAAAGACACAGGGTATCAGAATGGATAAAAAAACAAAAACCATCTATATGTTGCCTACAAGAAACTCATCTTACACCCGAAGACACCTCCAGGTTTAAAGTGAGGGGGTGGAAAAGAATTTACCATGCTAATGGACATCAGAAGAAAGCAGGAGTGGCAATCCTTATATCAGATCAATTAGATTTTAAGCCAAAGATTATAATAAGAGATGAGGAAGGACACTATATCATACTCAAAGGAACTGTCCAACAAGAAGATCTAACAATTTTACATATCTATGCCCCTAACGTGGGAGCAGCCAACTATATAAACCAATTAATAACAAAATCAAAGAAACACATCGACAAGAATACAATAATAGTAGGGGATTTTAACACTCCCCTCACTGAAATGGACAGATCATCCAAGCAAAAGATCAACAAGGAAATCAAGGCCTTAAATGACACACTAGACCAGATGGACATCACAGATATATTCAGAACATTTCATCCCAAAGCAACAGAATACACATTCTTCTCTAGTGCACATGGAACATTCTCCAGAATAGATCACATTCTTGGTCCTAAATCAAGTCTCAACCGGTATCAAAAGATTGGGATCATTCCCTGCATATTTTCAGACCACAATGCTCTGAAGCTAGAACTCAATCACAAGAGGAAATTTGGAAAGAACCCAAATACATGGAGACTAAACAGCATCCTTCTAAAGAATGAATGGGTCAACCAGGAAATCAAAGAAGAATTGAAAAAAATTATGGAAACAAATGATAATGAAAACACAACAGTTCAGAATCTGTGGGACACAACAAAGGCAGTCCTGAGAGGAAAATATATAGCGGTACAAGCCTTTCTCAAGAAACAAGAAAGGTCTCAGGTACACAACCTAACCCTACACCTAAAGGAGCTGGAGAAAGAACAAGAAAGAAACCCTAAACCCAGCAGGAGAAGAGAAATCATAAAGATCAGAGCAGAAATCAATGAAATAGAAACCAAAAAAACAATAGAACAAATCAACGAAACGAGGAGCTGGTTCTTTGAAAGAATTAATAAGATTGATAAACCCCTGGCCAGACTTATCAAAAAGAAAAGAGAGAGGACCCAAATAAATAAAATCATGAATGAAAGAGGAGAGATCACAACGAACACCAAAGAAATACAGACAATTATAAGAACATACTATGAGCAACTCTACGCCAACAAATTTGACAATCTGGAAGAAATGGATGCATTCCTAGAGACATATAAACTACCACAACTGAACCAGGAAGAAATAGAAAGCCTGAACAGACCCATAACCAGTAAGGAGATTGAAACAGTCATCAAAAATCTCCAAACAAACAAAAGCCCAGGGCCAGACGGCTTCCCGGGGGAATTCTACCAAACATTTAAAGAAGAACTAATTCCTATTCTCCTGAAACTGTTCCAAAAAATAGCAATAGAAGGAAAACTTCCAAACTCATTTTATGAGGCCAGCATCACCTTGATCCCAAAACCAGACAAGGATCCCAACAAAAAAGAGAACTACAGACCAATATCCTTGATGAACACAGATGCAAAAATTCTCGCCAAAATACTAGCCAATAGGATTCAACAGTACGTTAAAAGGATTATTCACCACGACCAAGTGGGAATTATTCCAGGGCTGCAGGGCTGGTTCAACATCCGCAAATCAATCAATGTGATACAACACATTAATAAAAGAAAGAACAAGAACCATATGATACTCTCCATAGATGCTGAAAAAGCATTTGACAAAGTACAGCATCCCTTCCTGATCAAAACTCTTCAAAGTGTAGGGATAGACGGCACATACCTCAATATTATCAAAGCCATCTATGAAAAACCCACCGCAAATATCATTCTCAATGGAGAAAAACTGAAAGCTTTTCCGCTAAGGTCAGGAACACGGCAGGGATGTCCGTTATCACCACTGCTATTCACATAGTACTAGAAGTCCTAGCCTCAGCAATCAGACAACAAAAGGAAATTAAAGGCATCCAAATCGGCAAAGAAGAAGTCAAACTATCACTCTTCGCAGATGATATGATACTCTATGTGGAAAACCCAAAAGACTCCACTCCAAAACTGCTAGAACTTGTACAGGAATTCAGTAAAGTGTCAGGATATAAAATCAATGCACAGAAATCAGTTGCATTTCTCTACACCAACAACAAGACAGAAGAAAGAGAAATGAAGGAGTCCATCCCATTTACAATTGCACCCAAAACTATAAGATATCTAGGAATAAACCTAACCAAAGAGACTAAGAATCTATACTCAGAAAACTATAAAGTACTCATGAAAGAAATTGAGGAAGACACAAAGAAATGGAAAAATGTTCCATGCTCCTGGATTGGAAGAATAAATATTGTGAAAATGTCTATGCTACCTAAAGCAATCTACACATTTAATGCAATTCCTATCAAAGTACCATCCATTTTTTTCAAAGAAATGGAACAAATAATCCTAAAATTTATATGGAACCAGAAAAGACCTCGAATAGCCAAAGGAATATTGAAAAAGAAAGCCAAAGTTGGTGGCATCACAATTCCGGACTTTCAGCTCTATTACAAAGCTGTCATCATCAAGACAGCATGGTACTGGCACAAAAACAGACACATAGATCAATGGAACAGAATAGAGAGCCCAGAAATGGACCCTCAACTCTATGGTCAACTCATCTTCGACAAAGCAGGAAAGAATGTCCAATGGAAAAAAGACAGCCTCTTCAATAAATGGTGTTGGGAAAATTGGACAGCCACATGCAGAAAAATGAAATTGGATCATTTCCTTACACCACACACGAAAAGAGACTCAAAATGGATGAAGGATCTCAATGTGAGAAAGGAATCCATCAAAATCCTCGAGGAGAACACAGGCAGCAACCTCTTCGACCTCAGCCACAGCAACATCTTCCTAGGAACATCACCAAAGGCAAGGGAAGCAAGGGCAAAAATGAACTTTTGGGATTTTATCAAGATCAAAAGCTTTTGCACAGCAAAGGAAACAGTGAACAAAACCAAAAGACAACTGACAGAATGGGAGAAGATATTTGCAAATGACATATCAGCTAAAGGGCTAGTGTCCAAAATCTATAAAGAACTTAGCAAACTCAACACCCAAAGAACAAATAATCCAATCAAGAAATGGGCAGAGGACATGAACAGACATTTCTGCAAAGAAGACATCCAGATGGCCAAGAGACACATGAAAAAGTGCTCCATATCACTCGGCATCAGGGAAATACAAATCAAAACCACCATGAGATATCACCTCACACCAGTCAGAATGGCTTAAATTAACAAGTCAGGAAATGACAGATGCTGGCGAGGATGCGGAGAAAGGGGAACCCTCCTACACTGTTGGTGGGAATGCAAGCTGGTGCAACCACTCTGGAAAACAGTATGGAGGTTCCTCAAAATGTTGAAAATAGAACTACCCTATGACCCAGCAATTGCACTGCTGGGTATTTACCCTAAAGATACAAACGTAGTGATCCGAAGGGGCACGTGCACCCGAATGTTTATAGCAGCAATGTCTACAATAGCCAAACTATGGA
Organism: Lutra lutra; assembly: GCF_902655055.1. Classification (NCBI taxonomy): domain Eukaryota; kingdom Metazoa; phylum Chordata; class Mammalia; order Carnivora; family Mustelidae; genus Lutra; species Lutra lutra. Next base: position 39,001,354 of record NC_062293.1, read on the forward strand.
AAGAACCTAGATGTCCATCAATGGACGAATGGATAAAGAAGATGTGGTATATATACACAATGGAATACTATGCAGCCATCAAAAGAAATGAAATCTTGCCATTTGCGACGACGTGGATGGAACTAGAGGGTATCATGCTTAGCGAAATAAGTCAATCGGAGAAAGACAACTATCATATGATCTCCCTGATATGAGGGAGAGGAGATGCAACATGGGGGGTTGAGGGGGTAGGAGAAGAGTAAATGAAACAAGATGGGATTGGGAGGGAGACAAACCATAAGTGACTCTTAATCTCACAAAACAAACTGAGGGTTGATGGGGGGAGGGGGTTGGAAGAGGGGGTGGGGTTATGGATATCGAGGAGGGTATGTGCTATGGTGAGTGTTGTGAAGTGTGTAAACCTGGCGATTCGCAGACCTGTACCCCTGGGGATAAAAATATATGTTTATAAAGCTGTAAAAAAAAAAAAAAAAAGAAAGGATGAATCCCCAAGTTTTGTAGCAACATGGACGGGACTGGAAGAGATTATGCTGAGTGAAATAAGTCAAGCAGAGAGAGTCAATTATCATATGGTTTCACTTATTTGTGGAGCATAACAAATAGCATGGAGGACAAGGGGAGATGGAGAGGAGAAGGGAGTTGAGGGAAATTGGAAGGGGAGGTGAACCATGAGAGACTATGGACTCTGAAAAACGATCTGAGAATTTTGAAGGGGTGGGGGGTGGGAGGTTGGGGGCACCAGGTGGTGGGTATTGTAGAGGGCACGGATTGCATGGAGCACTGGGTGTGGTGCAAAAATAATGAATACTGTTATGCTGAAAAAAATTAAAAAAATTTAAAAAAAAAAAAAAAAAAGGGAACCAGGACATGACCTGCCACCCATCTCTCCTCTCTAGATGCTGAGCAAAATATATTCATGTAACTGGAAGCCAGATTTTTTCAGAGTACAGTTTTATTCAAAGTTAATGTAGATATCTAGCCCCAGAAGGAATAATGAACAAACACACACTCTTACATGTACACACATTCTATCCAGAAAATACTGAGTATTTAAAAATTGATCCTGAGGATTCCAAACTTTGTATAGATTAAATTTCCTTTCTCTTACCCCTTAGCTTGGAAAGATGCTTTAGCCTCAAGGGAATCGTCCTCCATTTTTCCAATTTATTAATTTAACTGGTATCCACTGAGGTGCTCATGAAATGCCAGACATTGTGTCAGGTTCAGAAAAATAAAAAAATGAAGGGGGTATGCACCTTCACATCCAGAAGGCACACAGTCTCCTTGAGTCTCTTATAAGGAGAGTAGATCTACCCAATGTGAAAATGACAGATAGCCTTTACTGATACAAGATCTTCGCCATTCATACGGCGATCTCACACACATGGTCTCCTCTGACCCTCAGATCCCCAGTCCCGCTTCACAGGAGAAGACAAGGAGGGAGGCTGCAAGGAACCCAAAGAGGTACAGATCATAAATGGCAGAGCCAGGCCCCATGCAAGTGTTCTGATAACAGATCCTGTGCGTTACCCACTGCTCCATGACTGCTCCAGGCTGCCAGGCTCTGGCGCTGGTGGAACGTTTGGATTCACTAAAGGGAGAAGATCTAAGGGGATTAGCGAGAAGTCACACGTCGCCAGTTTGCTTGATGCCATGAAGCTCCTCCGAGAAAGGGATTAGTCGAGATGTTGCCAGTATAAAGCAAATTTCTCTCTCCTCCGCTGTTCTCGGGAATTTGGCTTTCCTGGATAAACCTACCTACACCCAAGAATGGCAGGAAAATGATCGCACAATAAGGCATCCCAATCTGGGGTGTGTGTTTCCCTCCCCCAGTCAGGAGCAGAGAGAGCAGGTTTGATTTATGGGAATAAACACCCATGTGCGAGGCCCGGCCCCAGCCTGTCTCATCTCAAGCAGTCATTTAGACGTCAACAGGCTGCCCCGCCCTGGAGAGAGAGAGGAGGAGCTGGGTGATCTCTGGTGTGTGCGAGATGGTGAACACAGCTTGCTTATGCTCCCATTGAGTCTGTGAGCTCCTTGATGTTGGGGGACATGGATTCGCACTTGCTTCTCTTCTCCTCCTTGACCACACATAGAATGGGAGGGGGCTCCAAAAAGGTCTTTTGTGTTTCATGGAGTAGCAACTAAACATGGAGGTCAGTTTTAGGAGGATTAAAACCTATAAATGGGCAGAAATTCCCCTACCTCGGACAAGACTGCCCTGATCTCTGCATTTTATGTTTTGTTTTTTCTTTTTAAAATATTTTATTAGCATGAGAGAGCAAGCGAGTGATAGAGAGCACAAGCAGGTGGGGGTAGAAGGAGAAGCAGTCTCTCCGTTGAGCAGGGAGCCCGATGCTGGGCTCAATCCCAGGGCACCTGGGATCATGACTTGAGCTGAAGGCAGATTCTTAATGGACTGAACCAACCAGGGTCCCCTGGGTTTTATGGTTCTTACACTCAGACTAAGCAGAGGAGACTGTAGGATCCCGTATAGCCAAGCAGGGTCGTGAGTAACCACGTCAGACCTCACAGCCAGAGTAGCAGGCCTTTTGGCCACCTCATCAGTACCAGAGACCTGACATTTCTACTGTGGCAGCCCCGAGCTGTGCGTGCATTTGCAGTCATGAAAAATAGTTCTGTTCATGAAAAATAGTTCCCGACTTGGTGACAAATAATCTGTATCACAATTTACACATTTCCTGGCAATCATAAACTCTTGTCTCATGAGGGCAAAGAAGCCAGGTTACATTCTCTCCTTTTTCTTTCTGGGTCCCTTTTTTGCCTTCCCGGACTCAGGCACATGGGAAATTTCCCATGCTCAGTTTAGGGATGGAGGTCCAGAGTGTGGCCATGATTTCAAAATCTTTGCCTATTTGTAATATGTATCTTTTCTAGTATGTTTCAGACATTTTCCAGAAGCTGAGCACTGTTACGTGTGGGAGCCTCAGATAGTTGGGGCCTTGATTCTGCTCTCACCTGTCCAGGAGGCAGGCAGATAGACAGAAAATCTCAATGCATTAAAAAACATGCTCTTTAAGGTCCAAGATGGGCACAGAAGAGGAAGTAATGATCTCCATGGGGCTGGTTTTCCGGGGGTTTTCAGAATGGATTCCTGGAGGAGGTAAATTCTCTCCTGAATTTTAAAGGATGAACAGAACAGATCAGATGAATAAGGGCAGAGAGAGGGACTTCTGGTTGCAAGGAATTGCATGTTTTATGGCATTTGGATATAAAATATTGCAGATCAGTTGGAGGGCAGTTTAGAGTTGTATGACTGTTGGGTCTGACTGGAGGGTAGAAAGATCGCATCATCAAGGTGCTTGTGAGCCCTGTTGGTGAGGAAGTCTTGCTTGTGCAGTAGTTGGGGGGCCAAAGAGAGGTGGGAAGCAGAAATGGGCTATGGGAGGGCAGGGTGGATGGTACACTGGAGAAGGATAAGCTACATGGCAGGCATCTGCCCTGGGGGCCAAAACCTTGTCCCATTTGGATCTGGGTCCATCCAGGGAGGGCTCTACCACCATCCTGAAGTTTCATTGTCTATAAAAATGTTTACCACGACCTTTTCCTAAATAATTTCCTTCTCTTAGGATATCACAGAACGTGATGCACCGATTAGGAGAGACCACATGGCTGCACTGTCTCCTCTCTAGAACTATTGAAATTGTATTGGATTTGTATGTAGAAGCAGGCTGCCAAGTGCATTGGAGGTGGGCTCCTGTGAGCGTGCCTAAAACATGGAATGGCGCCCACTGTTCTGCTGGTCCAGAGTCCCCACTTCAAGACAGCACCAGCAAGCCATCTCTTACTTGCCCAGCATCCTGGTGGAAGAGTGTTTTCATGTAGAACATTCCCCACCCTAGCCCCCAGCCTATGCAAGAATTCTCATGAGCTGGGAGGAAAGGAGCCATGGTCCAGATTTATGGGTGAAGAAATTGAGCTAGAGGAGTTAAGTAATATGTCCAGAGTCACTTAGCTGTCAAGTGTCAGAACTGAGACTCAGACCCAGGTCTTCTGATTTCATATCCCCATACCAAAAGGTAGGACTTTTCAGGTTAAAAAAAAGGGGGAGGGGGTGCCTGGGTGGCTCAGTGGGTTAAGACTCTGCCTTCGGCTCAGGTCATGATCCCAGGGTCCTGGGATCGAGCCCCATGTCAGGCTTTCTGCTCAGCAGGGATCCTGCTTCTCCCCCTCCCTCTGCCTGCCTCTCCGCCTGCTTGTGATCTCTCTCTCTATCAAAAAAATAAATAAAATCTTTAAAAAAAACCGGGGAGGTTATGAGATGATGGCATGATGGGGGATGGACAGGTTCAAGTGGCAATAGAAATAAATCAGAGGAAGAATAGAATATTTACTGAGTGTCTAGGATCCATTCTATTGCATACCACTATCTCTTCTTGGAAGCTACAGAGTCCCATTTTCTTATTTGAAAATGGGGGAATCTTAAGCCCAAAGAGGTGATACCATGTGCTTGTGATCATGTGAGCTAGTAGGTTTTGAGTTTATTTCTATGAACCAAATTTTAGAATGAAGGAGAAAAATAATGTAGCAAGCTCAAGAGAGAGAAAGGCAAAAGATCTCAAAATCATGACATTGGGGAAGAGCTAAGGGAAAGAAGAAGATTTATCTGGGGAGAGATCAGAATAGAGATGTCACTAGGCATATGCTGTGTATGGCCCTGAGGAAGATCCAGAAATCAAAGCATGGCTACTCCTGATGGATGTACTTTGGTTTACTGTAGGAAAAGACTTTCTAGGAGTGAAAGCCATCTCAAACTAGAGCTGTGGCATTGGCACATAGTGAGTGCTCTGGCTTTGGAGGGGTTCAAAATTTTGGTAGAGATACTGTGTATGATTTAAGCATTATTTGAGGTTGAATAATGGTTGTTTCTAACCTGGAAAATTTTAGATTCTCATCCATCATTCATTGATTCCCTAGAACATAAATTCACACCAAGTGGGGACCATGCTTGTTTCTTTCACTACCTTATCTCCAGTTCCTAGAATATTACCTGACACAGGAGAGATGCAGACTCAGAGCCGAGGCAGAGGTATGAGAAAGTGAGTAGAAGTACACAAGCCCCATGACACAGAGGCTCAGAAGAGGCACACTGTCACTTCGGCTGCATTTGAGTGGCCAAAGCAGGTCAGTGGGGCAGCCTAGATTCAGAGAGAGTGGGAAAACAGACTTCACCTCTTGGTGGAAAGAGCTACAGTCATATCTCAAAGGGCACGGATGTAGGCAGAGGTGGGAAATTGAGATGTACACAATCTAGGTACACTAGTCTTCCTTTAAGAGAGGCTGGGAAGGTCTTCTCAGGTGCTCCCCCGTGTGACTTACCTGATCTTGACCCTCCAAAAATAGGTCGTTCTGAGGTTTTGCGGGGCAGCGCTGAAGCCTTACTGATAGGAGTATGAGCAAAAAAAGACATCAGAAAAAATACTCAAGACATAGGGTGAGGATGAGGGCAAGGAAGGGGGGTAACAGAAGATACACAATTCTGATTTCTCACTGGTTCATTCTTCATCTGTAGTCAAGCCACACAGCCCTTGGCTTTCTGTTACCCACTCTGATTCAGGACAATTTATTCAATCTCTACTTTTCTCATCTCTATTCCCCTTTCCCTTCACCTGCAAAGTTCCCAGAGCTGGCTGGGTGGGGAATACTATAGCAGGAGTTACATGGAGAGAGGAATAGAGTATGTCAAGAATACAGCAGAGATCAAAGCCAGGGCCAGGATGGTTGGGGGTTGTTGAGTTAAAATTGTAGAAAGGGATTCAAGGATGTTGCAACGTGAAGGTTTATGGTGAAGGTCATGGTGGGTATCTATGGTCTAGATGCTGTAAGGTCTATGAGAGTAGAGACTGGGTCTGTTTTCTTCATTAATGCATACTCCGTTCCTATACAGAGCAGGTGACCATTAAGCATGTGTCAAATCCATGGATGTATATGTGCATGAATGACCTGGTGATAATTAGGACTGGGAGCTACATTCAGTTTAGAGGATGGTTAAAAGAGTGGGCTCTGGGGCCTTGCAGATCTCAGTCTAAATACCAGCTCTACCACTTATTAGGTGTAATGTCTCTGGTCTTCAGTTTTCTCATCTGGAAGAATGGGTCATAATAAGTATGACCTGAATGGTTCTTTAAAGGAACTCAGCATATTGAACTGGACAGCCCAATGGATGGCATGGAGAGTTCTTGAAAATGGGTAGCTATTAAAATTGGGGGTCGTGGGTTTGAAGCATGTAAGTGGGTCAGCTGGGACCAAACCCAACAGACTCCGTTCTAGAAGGGACACTGACCCCTCAGGCCTGGAAGAACAGACTTGAGCCTGTGCTACTTTTTTTCAACAAAGACAACAAAATCACCCATAGAAACATTATTAACAACACAACAGCTTCTGCTTTTCTAAGCCCCAGATGCTGTGTTTCCCATTCAGGACTACACAAAGCCATTTGTTTCCATGGTTTTCCATCTCTGGTACTTTGAGTGAGGGGTGGGGACTCATGGGGAGAGGAAGGAAGCATGGAAAATAATTGGGCATTTATGAGTGAAATTTCACTCCCTCCACGTTTGGAACCAAGCTGGCTCCGAGCCCTTGTTGGAGGGACATCTGCATGGACTCAGCCAACCAGCATTGGCTAGTTCCTGTGACAACACATCCCATGACAGTTAAATGTCTTTGCAACAATAGATTTTCAATGATGTCTTTTTTCGCAGTTACTCCTTGGTGGGCAAGCCAGAGTTCCTAACCAGAATCCAAGCCTCTAGCAGCAGGCAGTGGTGTTCATAAAATCGGATGCCTGTAGCATTTACCTCTCTGGCACCTGTTTCTGTTATCTGCCCCCAAATGAAGTGGCTTTGAAACTCATCACTCATACGTTGGTATGCCAGGCAGGACTCAGCTGGGTAGTTCTTCTGCTCATCTTACCTACTCATGTCAAATGCCATGCAGACATTTGGAGGCTCAGTTGGCCTTAGAAATCCAAAGTTGTTTCCTTCACATGAGCATCCTCTCGGCTGAGATGGGTAGAACATCTGGGGGTGAGCAAGGCACCCCAGTCTCCCCATTTGTTTCTGTCTAGTAGGGTGGTCAGGCCTTTGGACATGGTGGCTCAGGGCTCCAGGCTGAAATGGGAGCTTTCTGATCTCCCAGAGCCTAGACCTCAAACTGGCTCAGCGTCACTCCCTTCACACTCTGTGGGCCAAAGGGATTCACGGGGAAGCCCAGATTCAAGGGAAGGAGATATGGATTCCAGACAGAGTGTTGTGTGTTTGCAGGGACATGAAGAATTCCCAGTGACCTTGCTGGCATAGAGACCACCCTGATCCTCCTCTCTTGCCTTCGGTCCCCCCATTTGCAGAAGATCACCTACAGGGCCCTGCAGGGGAAGTAGCCTGCCTGGAGGGATGGTGACAGATGCAAGTGGTGAGACTAGAACCCCCACCTCCTGACTCCACACTCTGTGGACCTACATTCTTGCTGTCATCTCCTTGGGAAAGACTGAACGTCTGGGAGCCCATGCTGGAGTTCCAGGGAGAGTCTCTGGAAGTAGAAGACAGATTTGGGGGCCCCAGGTCTCTAAGAAGACTATGTGTTGGTCTTCTGTAGGAGTGTTCATCTTGGACCACGGCCGTAGGAGAGGTCTGGTACCCTGGCGCAGCCAAGTGGCCGTGGGCGACAGCCAGTTCGTTCCATGCTGTGGGAGGACGATGTGCTTTGGGAACCCGGCTGTGTGCGTCTGGGTGTGAACAGGGGCTGGGGAATGAGTGTAATCATGACTTCTTGGGGGCCAGGTAGGATGACAGGTTGTGATGGTGGCTTTGGATGGCCCATGAGATCTCAAGATCTGGGAGAAGGTATAAATGGTGCCCACCCACATTTAAACACGCCCACCCCCATCTCGTTATATTACCTACTTTCTGTGTGTGTAGAAGCACCACACACACAGTGAGAACCTTCCTCTGGTCCCCCCGCATCCTTTGAGCCCCCCGAGGGTGGGGCCGGCAGTCATGTCATGTTTGGACTCTGGGGCACATCTCAGAGCAGATGTTGAATAAACGAATGAGCACAACTGTGAGTAATGGTCTCCCAGAGGCACTCGAACTGCAGGAAGTCCAAGAAATGAGCAGCAGCCCCAGAGGGAAGCCAAGTCTCAGCTGGCAGAACACGGGGCTGAGCAGGACTCGCCTGTTCTGGAGTCTCTATGAGCACTTCTGGACACGTCCCTGGACGCCACTCTTCAACCTGAAATAAATGGATCTGCGAAAGCCCACGTCCTCCGGGGACTCCCCAAGTGCAAGAGGGACGTCGAAGGCGACAGACTTCGGGATCTCCCTCTCTGAGAGTTTTTGTGCTTGCTTCACCCGAAAGGGCTTCGTCCTTCTCCAAGGAGGTGCAGATCAGCGGCAGGAACTGGGATTGAGGTCCACCCCTGTCAGGGACCCTGTCAGAAGCAGGCTCCTCCCCCCCACACACCCCCTCGCTGCCTCTGAGCCACAGGCCACGTCCTATTTGCAGCCCTGGAGATTAAGGATGGAAATTTGACTTTTTAATTTTATTATTCTTGTTCTTCCTTCCTGCTTCATTAGAACCATGTTATTGGCCTAAAATTCTGTATGTAAACGATGCTCTGAAACCCATCTGGAAGCCTGGCTTCTCTGGGGATATAATTATGCTAAAGCGACACTCACAAGGGACAGCACAATTTAGCTTCTACCTGGGCATCCTCCGGCAGCAAATCCCTCAGTTCTTGAGAGGGGACTGGCTGCTGTCCCTTCAGGGTTCCTGCTTCTTGGGTGCATGTGTGTGTGTGTGTGTGTGTGTGTGTGAGAGAGAGAGAGATCGATCCAAGGGTATGGCCCACTTTCATTCCATATGCGCTGTGGTGATAACTGATGGCGCCTTTGCCATGTCCTCAGCAGGGAGAGTATGCATGCTTTTGGAAGAGTAAACGGTCACTAGTAACCAGAAAGAGAATGCAACCACAGGCGACGGCAACACTTTGCCCTCTGCCTCTCTGTACAGATTTAGGGCTAGACTCGTGTTAGTTTTCACAACTGGGTTGGGGGGTGGGGGTGGGGTCTTACCTGGAAGGAGGGCCTTGGCTCTTGCTTCCAGCACTATCCAAGGGCACAGGGCTCAAAGGCATCAAGCCAGGATTCAAACTGCTTCCAAGTTTTGGCCCATTTGTAAGAACGCTCTTAACGCCTGGGAGCCTTGGTTTCCCCCTGCAGAAGGAAACTAATAACACTTACCCTGCTTATCTGCAGACTGCCTGGGAAAGAAATCATTGTGTTAGTGAAGGTCAGAGTGTTTTGTGTTCATTCAAGCAAACATTTGCTGAAGGCCCACTCTGTGCATGGATTAACAGTTCTTATCTTTGCAGGGATCACGACTTTGCAAACTGTAAATTATGAAGCCCTAAACAAAGGCAAGGTTGTAAAACGTATACATTTGAATTCATTTTGCATGTGCAGGATTGGGAGAATTCCTGCCCAGCCAAGGGTACCCAGGTGGACCATTCTCAAACCCCGCCTTTTTGCGGGCGGGGAGGGCTTGATCCCAGGACCCTAAGATCATGATCTGAGCTGAAGGCATACACTTAACTGACTGAGCCACCCAGGCACCCCACAAACCCCCTTTTTACTTATTGCTCATCGTGTTATGCTCCTCTTGCTCTCTCCCCTTTCTCCCCCATCCCCAGCTCTTTTATCTTCTCTCTCCTTTGCAGCATTTTTAGTCCCGCTCAACACTGCCCTTTATCACACACCATTACAACATCCCTTTAAAATAAACCTGTTAAAGCATAGCATGCATACAGAAAAAAGTCATATGGCTTAACGCATTATCAAAAAAGGATGCAGCTAAGTGGACCAAGGAATCCAGCATCTACCAACAACCTGAGTGGCTGCCCATCCCACCCCTCCAGCACTCTCCTCCCTTTGCCCTCAGAGTCACCACGCCCGTCCTTTCAAACACAGGTTTATTTTCGGGTATGTTTTTAAGCTTTCTCTGCAGGGACTCAAGTGCTGTGTTTTCTTTTGTGTGCTTATTTTGTGCGTCTTTGTGGCAATGACCCATGGAGTTGAGTGTAGCTGAGTCTGTCCACTGTCATTACCCTACAGTGTTATGTGAATGTACCTGCCCTTCCTTATCCCACTGTGGATAGACATTCATACTATTCTAGCCAGTTGGAGGCTGTTATGAGTAAAGCTGCTGTAAACATTCTTGTACATGTTAAAAAAAAAATAAACCAAACAGATATGCTGAGTTATAATTGGTATAACTTACCAATAAACTGCACATATCTTAAGTGTACAATGACACATGACCAGCTTATTCTGGAAGGATGAGGAGTGTGGCTGGGGAGGCAGTGGGGTGAGGAAACTGGATATCTCCCCGATATGGTTCTAGGTTCACAGTTCTCACCTGCATGTGATGGAGAAGACTCAGGCTATAAAGAGCAATGACGATGGCTCTGCACCTAGTTGCACCAAGACCTTAGGCAAGTCACCAACTCTGAGTCTCTAAATCGGCCCCTTTAGTGGGGAGATGGGCTGCTTGATGATTAAATAAGGACCCAAATTCAAGGTATCAACATACACCTGGCCCAAAGGGAACCCTTGATGAATGCTTTGGGCTGCTTCTCCTTGGTCCTCCCCTTTGGTAAAACCAAATTTGCATGGATGGTTTTAACTCATATAGTAGGCACTCAAAAATACAGAATGGACAGATGATGGATGGATGGATGGATGGGTGAATGAATGGAAGGATGGGTGGATGCATAGATGGGGGATGGATGGACAGAAAGAAGGATGGATGGTTGGATGGGTGTTTGATGAGTACAGATGGCTGAAAGTAGCAATGGAAGGGTATAGGTTGTGAGAAGCAAGGCAGAAGTGCATGAATTCCTTTTTCTCCAATGAAAATGTGAGTTCCTTCTTGATTCTTTATGCAACGTGCTCATTACAAGCCCTCACAACTTTCTTGCCATGGGGAATGTGTTTGAAAAGTGCGGTCCTATCCTTTTCCAGTCCCTTTGCAGGTAGACGCTGGTAGTGGGGCATAGTCATGAAGGGAGGAGCTAAGTGTGTGAGGCTTGGGCATGCCGGGTCCAATGGAACAGGAGCAGGCTTACCACAACTTCTGTGAACTTGGGGAAAGCATTTGGTTTCTCTGGGCCTCAGCTGTTGCATCTTGAAAATGGATGATCAGATCTGCCTGGCAGGGTATATTTTGTGGGATATTAAAGTCTGCTCAGGCTGCCATAAGAAAATACCATATGCTAGCTGGCTTAAACAACAGAAACTCATTTCTCACCATGCTGGAGGCTGGAAGTACAAGATCAAGGCCAATTTGGTGTCTGGTGAGAGATTTCTTCCTGACTTGCAGATGGGTGCCTTCTTGCTGTGTCCTCTGATGGCAGAGAAAAAGGTATGTGTCTCTCTCTTCTCAAAAGGTCACAGTGTTATCAGATTAGGCCTCCACCCTTACGACCTTATATAACCTTTTTTTTTTTTTTTTAACCTTCTTGAAGCCCCTATCTCCAGATGTAATTACATTTGGGGTTAGGGATTCTGCATATAAATTTCAGAGCGGACAAAATTCAAATTACTGCACAGGGAATGAATGGGATCACTGATAGAAATATGCTTCATGAACTATGAAGGGCTATACCCATTTGGATGGTGGTCTGAGAATCCTGGGTGTGTTTGATAAACTGTGATGAGTGCTGAGTAGCCAGAGCTGAGTGAGCGATGGAAAGAGTGGAAAGAGAGCCAGAAAGATTCAGTCCGAGGAGACTACCCACCCCGTGTGCTCGATGAGGGCGGGCAGGCACAGCGGGAGGAGCAGGCGAAGATTTTATGTATTCACTGAAGATCTGTGCTCATCTCCAGGAACACCTGTGGGAGCCAGGGCTCATCTGCTCCAGAACTCCTTCCAATATTTTTGTTACTCCAGACATCTCCTCCTGTGAAGCTATGGTTAATGGCTGCTGGTGGAAAAAAAATGTTCCTAGTAGAGTATGTAAATGAGATCGCATCCATGCATTATTAAAAGAGTAAATCCATAGCCAGAAGCAGATGTGTATGAAGCAAGGTTAATTCAACATAACACCTTTACGCACCAGTAGGACTAAAAGCTCCTTGAGTTCAGGAGTCATGTTTAGGATGTTTCTATGTCAGCTGTAGCTTCTAACATAGTTCCTAGGACAGTATAGGCTCTGAAAATACGTTTGCTGAGAAATAAAATCTCTCTAAAAGACGTATATTGGGAAGGCAAAGAAAGGAGAGGAGATTCTCTTGGTTCGCAGCACCAAGTCCTACCAAAGGGCAGGTGCGGGGTCCGGCATCGGCTCCCATGGAGGCGGAGTGGGCTGCGTGCCCCTGTGGCCCCAGGAGCTCTCTCAGTTCAGAGTATCTTCACTTCTAATGACAGAGATTCTACCACTGGGACTGACTTCCCTCCATCCATCCATCCATCCATCTCACCTCCCTCCCTCCCTACTTCCTTCCCTCCCTCCCTCCCTTCTTCCCTCCCTTCCTCTTCCTTCCTTCCTTCTTTCCTTTTCTCTCTCTTTCTTTCTTTCAGATTTTATTTATTTCAGAGACCGAGAGTGTGAGCTGGGTTGGGGAGGGATGAGGAGGGAGAAGCAGAGTCCCTGCTGAGCAGGGAGCCCAATGCAGGACTCCATCCCAAAACCCTGGGATCATTACCCAAGCCAAAGGCAGACACTTAACGGACTGAGCCACCCAGGAGACCGGAGGCTTTATTCCTTTGCATTTCTCTCTTTCTTCCATTTTGAAAGGTAACACCCCCAGGCACACAAAATTCGGCATCAATGACTCTGCTTCATTATTTCCAGGCTGTGTCAACTCACTTCTCTCTCAGCCTCATTTAATCATCTGTAAAGTAGAGGATGACAGCAATATTCTTTGCCTCCCTGGGCTGATCGGGATGGCCCATGGATGTAAAACAATGTTCAGGAGGGTAGTTATTATTATTCCCACTTTAAAGGTGAATATGTGACATGAAGAGACAGTGTCCTGTGCAGAAACTTCCACCTGTTTTTAAGAATCTAAACAGCTTGCTGTGGGTGGGGCGCTGTCCTAGGTGCTGGGACACCTCCCTGGGTAAAACAGAGAAGGCTCAGTGCCTCCCTACAGGAGAGAGAGGAGAATGAGGTGCATAAACACATCAGTGAGACAATGGTGGCTATGCAAATGACACAGCTAGAGGCACAAACTCAAGACTCAGCTCTCCCCTGCGTGGAAGTCGGGTATGGCCGCAGCCCTCAAGGAGCTTGCAGTATGCCAAAGGAATCACATGTGAGCTGACCGAAAGTGGCACTGGCTCTTGGGGTCCCTAGAGAATCTCAGAAGCACATGGGCCCCAGTTGGTCCCGGGAGGGAAAGGCGGAGTCTTACTACGGGACTTCGGGAAGCTTTCTTGAAAGGGGTGGATTCCACATGGATGGAGGGGAGGGAAAACCCATCCCTTAAAAGAGCAGTGATGGCAACAGACCCATGGCCATTGAACTAGGTGAGGGTATCTGAAAAGATGCTTGTGAATTTCAATGATTGGGAAAGTGGAGAATGCGTCAACAAATTCCTTCAGGTGGCAGCTGATTGCGGTGGGTGGGGGGCATTGGGACATTTGGGGTCGGGGGCAAACTTGCCTGAGGCCTGGTGCTCCTCCAAGTGCTTCTTCACTGGTGGGAGGGAAGCATGGAAGGGAAAACTGCCCCGCTTTCCGACGTTGGATGACACGATCATGTTTCTTAGTTTTGCTTCATCATTTCAGCACCAGGTATAGTTAATATTTTCAGGGTTCTTATGAATATTTCATGGGAGCGCTTTCGTTTTCCCCTTAAACATGTATTTAGAGTGGATTGCCACATTCTGGGTAATTTTATTAAATCCAGAGGCCAATTTTCTTCTTCTTCTTCTTCTTTTTTCTTACAATAGTCCACTGCTTTGATTTTATGAGGATCATCAATAGGGAAAAAGGCGTTGCTGAATAGAAATCTGCTTTATAGCAAAATATCTAGAAACTCTTCTATTCATTTTTAAATAGGAGCCTGGCTACAGCTGTAAAAACAGTCACCTCTCAGACTTTTATACATAGACACGTGGGTGTGTTTAAATGACAGAGAACAGCCTCAGGCCACTGCTGGCCAGGTGCAGGTCTCTGGGAACCAGTCTCGTGCTGTTGACGTGAAAGCCTTCAGGAATTGACTCATCCCTGAGCCTTTTCCCATCTGGGTCTCTGTCCCAGGGAGGCCACCAGATCAGGGCGTGACCCCGCACACAACGCTCTCCCTGTCTCCACCCCCACTTCCCATGTGCTCTGGGAGGCCCCCCCCCCTCCACCTCTGGCATCCAGGGAGTCGGCGGATCCTGAGAAGGACTCGTCAGGGAACTGCAGGAACCACGGGGAGACGAACAAGCACATATTATTTAGTTCAAAGAAACAACCAAATTATTTAAAAGAACCACTTTTATTGAGTTAGCGGTGAGTAGTGAAACAACGAAATGAGTGTTTTTGGAAACCTTTCCAGCTTAAGTTGAAAACAAACCCAAGATAACAATGAGCCTCCCGCGTTCCAGCGCAGTCTCTGTGGGAATGAGAACGCCTCGGTGTGGAGGGCCATTCCCCCCACCCCCCAACCATTTCCAAGGCAGAGCACGGATCATCTATGCGGGCCCAGCCTGTCTCCTGCTCCCCCAACCCGCCAGACATTTACAGAAGCTAAATTAACTTCATGCACGGCTAGCGGCTGCACCTTCCAGCTGCCGCGGGGCTCCTGGTTTTCATTAAGACTTCAGGGCAGGTGTGCTGCTACTGGGAATACACACCTTGACACGGAGTCCAGGGGTGAAGGTGGCTGAGGGGGGAATCGCCTTCCACAGTCTCTGCAGCAAATACTCTGAAGCTGCTGTGGCGAGACTCCAAATCTGGTAAGCGCCCGAGGACAGTGGGAGCGGCCGCAAACAGGTACTGCTTGCTAAGCCCCTTCTGCGCACTGAGCTCTTGCTAACTCTCAGAATTCCGGGAGATCTCACCCACCATGCCCATTTCGTGGATGGGAAAACCGAGGCTGAGACGGGAAGCCTCTTTGACAAAGTCGGACAGCTGGAACGCCAGACAGGATCCTGGGAGAGATCGCGTCAGCACTTTCTGCTTATCTCCCTTTGTGTTCCCTCCGAACCCGTTGTGCACACACAGTCTCATTTGTTCCTCGTGCCATTTTGCCAGCAGGCAGGAGGACAACATTTGTATCCCTGTGTTTATGGGTGAGGCCCCAAGAGACGAAATGCCCAAGGCCAGTGGCTAAAGTATTAGCAAATCAGGTCTAAAACTCAAGTCCGACTCCTTAACTCCTTCAGAGGGTCTCACAATTAACAGTGGGAAATAGAGTATTTAATAAAAAAAAAATTTTTTTTCCTTCAGCATGAATGTTTAGGTCTAGAGAGAACCTTACAGATAATCCAAAGCAGGGGCGGGCAGGCAGGCCATCTGAGATGTGAAGAGGGACCAAGTGGACCCAGGGTCTCCCCAAACATTTTTGCAAGTTTGAGTGTGAACCTGTGTAGGTGCCTCACTCGGTGACAGGTACGTCCTCCAGGCAGTACATCCGTGATGGGAGGGGCTGACACTTACTTGTGCTTGGGGATGTCTGGGTATCTAGCACAGCCTTGGCACACAGCAGGTGTCCTGTGCATGGTCAGATTCTTAAAAAGTTCCGTGATGCCATAAATATCTGAGTGCATGCAAGGCAGGGGTGGATCTCAGAAGCCAGCCCTTCAGCCTTCTTACCCTCTGGAGGCAGACCCAGAGGCCCAGAGTACACAAGGTGCTAGCCTTGGGTGCACTTGGGCAGGGCAGGTCTGGTAGCTGGGTCTTAGTCCCTGCGGGGACACCCCCTGCCCACAGCATCCCAGGGCCTCCTGCAGTGAGAAAAAATTGCTGTGCCCCAGAGGCCCCAGGGGCCCACAGGCTGGCCAGCTTGGAATGCGTTGCATTCAGCAAATCACTCTCCTCTGTGCAAAGGAAAGGTGCTAAAGCGCTTGAGAAGAGAGATTCTCTTAAGTAGGTTAAACACTCCCCCACTCCCCAGCCTCATTTTCACTATTCATTTGCTCAGCAGACTGTGGCTTCCCAGATAGTACTTGGATACCTGCAGCC
Source organism: Lutra lutra (assembly GCF_902655055.1). NCBI lineage: Eukaryota > Metazoa > Chordata > Mammalia > Carnivora > Mustelidae > Lutra > Lutra lutra. The sequence goes on from NC_062293.1 coordinate 39,017,548, forward strand.
CTAGCCAGGTGTGAATGACTCTAAGCCAGAAAATATTGGGGTCGGGAATCAAGCTTGTGCTCTATGGAGAAGGCACTGTCAGGATCCAGGTGGGCCAGGCCTGCACAGTGTGCATCCCCCACCCTGGCCAGGTTTTGAGCTGTCTCAGGGAGGGTATGGGGGGGGTCACCTCAGGTCCAGGCTGCTAGGAAACAGGCAGTGGAAGCTCAGAGCAGAATTTCTGGGAAACAAAGAGTTCCTCTCCCCACTCCAACCATTTCTCTTCTGTCTGAGCCTTAATGAGCTTTTAGCGCCAGGAGGGATAGCAGACAGAACAAAAACAGCCCAGAGTTGCTAATGGGATGGACAGTGTGCATGTTGCAGGAATCCCTTCCCCTGGGGCCACCATCCTGTCCGTGGTCTGCCTAAAGGCGAGGGAGGGCAAGGAAAAAAACAGGGGCCTTTATAAGGGGGGAATGCTGTTTAAGCCATTTGTGCAAGTATCGAAGATCCTGAATTAACCCTTTTGGCCTCATTATTTGCTAAGTAGTGCCGGGATTCATATCCCCACACTTGCTGGGAACAGGAGGGCTTTGAGGCCTGTTTCTGTAAGGGGAGTCTCTGGCCATTCGCTCTGCAGTGAAGTCGGAGGAAACAGCTAGTGGGTGCTGGGGAACTCAGTCCTGCTGTACCTCCAGCTCCTTACGTATCATGGTCAGGTTTCTAGAGGCCTGTTCCAAAGGTGACTTACAGCTTAAGAGGAAAGCAGGCCTGGGTTCAAGTCCTGCATGCACTAAGTGAATCACTTTCTCTCTGCCTTAGTTTCCCCAGCTGTAGAATGAGGGGAGTAGCACCTGCCCCATAGGCTTTACTGAAGGTTCAATGAGATAATATCTATATGCTAGAGGGATAAAATAAATGACATTGAACATTGTTTTTTAGGCCTTCCATCCTCACTGGGCCCATCTGCCCATATCTACTGACTAAAGAAATTGTTTCTGGAATCTACTAGCTCATATCCTGAGCGTTCGCAGCAGTTCAGAGTCAGAATCTGAGCGGAGAGAGAGAACACACATGTGATGCAGACAGTATGGGGGTTTACATCCCAAGGAGCCAAGAATGACTTAGGAGAGAGAAAACTAGAAGCAGAAGGAAAAGGGGGCAAGCATAGAAGAGAAGGGGTGCAGTTGGGAATAGGTCGACTTCGGGCTGAGGAGTTGATGGGAGCATATATAGAAAGGCTGTGGGAAGCTTGGAGGTGTGACCCACAGGGCAAGGGGAGTGTAGAAAGAGGTGTTTAACAAGAGTTACAGGGTATTAATGAACCACTTCTCTTCATATCAAGATATCAGTCAAGATTGTAATTGGTTTTCAACTCTTTTGCCTGCCAGGCTGTGTTTTCTTCTATGGGGACCAGACCAGACTATGTGGGGCTCCAGATTATATTTGGGTTACAGTTGAAGTGTCTAGCAGAGTGCTTGGCACATAGAAGATGCTAAATAAAGTGTAGTTATTAAAAGATGTAGAGAATTTCAAGGGTGAATGGTCTAGATCATGGCAACCAACTGTTTCGTTTTCTAGTAATATTTCATTTAAGGAATATTCTTTGGCTCTGAGTAGGTTGTGTAGGTGGGGCAGGAGGAGATCCCTAAATGTAAGGCATTTGTGTCCAAAACACTGCCACAGACGTGACTAGGGCTGGAGTGGCAATGAGAGGGAGCGGGTCTGTTTTCATTAATGTCTTGGCTGAAATTGAAAAGAATGTGGGAAATTTTGACATGCGGAAAGAAGCAATCAGCCAAAATCAGGTTTGGGTCATTCACAGCAGATACCAACCAGAGGTAGAGAAGAGTCTTAGCTACAGTGCCTTGGGGGAGTGGTCCTCCAGCCGACTTGCATATTAGAAACACTTGGGGGGCTTTAAAGATATTAACACATAACCTCATTGCATATCAGCTGGGTTAGACTTTCTGAGGCTGGACCTAGGTGTCAGTATTTTTAAGAGATCTCCTTGAGTAACCTCATGCTGTGAATCTCTGCACTAAGGTGTTACAAACTCAATTCTGATCCCATCTGCTGACATCCCAGGGTTCTAAGCCAGATTTAGAGGAAGAGAGAGAGACATGTAGGAGGAGCAGGAGCTTTAAGGCAGCAAGAGTTTGCTCTCTCTCAGGTGGTTTCTGTATCCATCGCTTCAGATGGACCTGCCCAGTTAGTGGCAAGATTCAACTCAGGGGAAAGGGACTGACAAAGATGAGATTAGGGGGCAGGGCCTCACTGTGTGTGCCTAGGTAAGGTGCTGCTAGATGCAAGTCAAGAGCAGAAGCCTTCTAGACTAGTGACAGACTAGTCACAAACAAGGTAGACATTTTTCAGAGTGGTTGAAGTCTAGTACTTCTACAAGACTGCAGGGCCCAGGGCGATGGCGATGGGGGTGAGGATGATGGGTGTAGGTGGTGGGATGGAGGGGATGTGGTGGATGAAGGGGTGAAGGTGATGGGGTGGAGGCAATGGGGGTGAAGATGGTGGGGTGGGGTGGAGCTGATGTGGTGAAGCTGATGGGTGAAGATGATGAGTGGGGGTGACGGGGTGAAGGTGATGGGGGCCACTGATGGCAATGATGGGGGTGATGATGACGATGGGGTGATGATGAAGATGGTGGAATGTGGTAGGAAGTGGTGGAAGTGGTGTCGATACTGGTGAGCGTGTGGGCACTTATGGGTGGGAGTGATGGTGATAATGGCACGATCCCCATCTGGGTGAAGGGTGTCCCGAGTGATAGTGATTTGGTGGTGATAGTATTAGAAACAGAGTGTTTGTACCTGTACTCATTTCCACTGCTGTGTAACTAGTTACTGCAGACTTAGCAATTTAACATAATACCCATGTGAGTTACTGTGGGTCAGGAATCTGGGAGAGCCCCACTGTGCCTTCCACTAAGTGCCTGGCAATGCTGAGACTTAGATGCTGGCCAGGCTCCCTTCCTTCCTTCCTTCCAGGAGGGCTCCTGGATAGAATCTGTGTCTGAGCCCCACTGGCTTGTTGGCCAAATTCAGGTCCTTCGGGTTGTAGGGCTGTGCTCCAGCTTCCTGTTGGCCATCAGCCTGGGCTTCTCTTTGCTCCCAGAGGGGTCAAGCACCTCTTCTCTCGATTTCCGTGTCATCCCCTTGAGCAGTGACGGGTTTAGTTCCTCTCATGATTCCCATCTCTCTGACTTTTCTGCCTACTGCCTCTCTCCGACTCCAGCTGGAGGAAGTTCTCTGCTTTTCAGTGCACAGAGGCTGAGAGTGGGCCCACTTGGATAGTTCAGGATACTCCTCCCTGTTTTGAGGTCTGTAACCCTCATGACATCAGCATGTAACATGCTCATGGGGTCCAGGGACGTGGGCATGGACATCTTTGGGGAGGCGGGGAATGTTCTGTAGCAATGATGCTGGTAGTGATGGTGTTGTAGGAACCCTTCTCACTCTGACAAAGATGTCCCCCCCACCCCAGTGCCAGAGCAGGTTCTCTTTGGCTCAGAGGCTGGGCAGGATGGAGTTCCAGGTGGCACAGCACTAGAGGACATGATTGGCTAGAGCACTGGGCTGTGGGGGGGCAGGGAAGCTGTGTGGGAAGGGATGAGGAAGGCGGCCATATTTGTGACGTTGGTCAATCCTCTAGTCCTTCCCCTTGACCACCACCGAGGTCGTCTTTTACATATCTCTCGTCCCTTCCCCTAAACAATTCTGTAAGCTCCTGAGGGCAGAGCTGTTCTCACTCTGTCCTTCCTTACAGCTTTGAGCACAGAGCTGGCTCTTAGGACAGAGGAGAGGAGGGGGACGTGATGGTTGTTGAGTGCACACGACCCACGGGCTGCAAAGCTCATTCAAGACCCAGCCTAGTTTCTGTTCTGTGGCTGTGCACTGGCTTCCCCTATAGGTGCTCAGTGGAGCCCACTCACCAGGTGACGGATGGAGAACAGGGAGAGGGTACCCAAAGTGCTCCCCAACCTCGTGGTGTTTCCTAGTGCTGATCTGGGGCCCCGAGACTTCGGGAAAGTGGGCTGTTGACTACAAGACTGCTCTGTTCCTCGGTAAGCACATCTATAAGCGCATTTATTTGTTTAGGACTGTTTCAGGTAGATTTTTCTCCAGATTTAATACATGAACCAAACATCATGTTTGGCTGTGGGTACTGTACTGGGAGAGAGATGGGGGGAGGCCCAGTCAGTCACTGTGACTCCTGTGGCAGATTCTGTGTGTGTATGAGACCCTGCCTCTGGTGGCTGCCACTCAGATGGCTGTCTGGCCCTCGTCCCCATCCCCAGAGGGCATGTAGAGCTGCTGATTACTCTGGAAGGCTCTGGTGTCCCTCCCAAGCTGCAGGTCACGACTACTGCCTCCCCCAACCCCAAGTCTGTCATACTCCCCTCCCCACCACCATTGCCTTCAGAGAGAACTCATAGAAACCTGACCCATCACAGCTAAAAGATAGTTTTTCTTTTCTTTTTTAGGTAGTATTTAAATATTTGTTTAAAATTATTATTATTATTATTTTAAGGCTAGAGCCTATTGTTAAAAATAGTCTGACATGGTGGAAGGTGTATTTCAGTAAAGTTGTTAAAAAAGAAAAGATGACAACACAGGAGCGGTTGGAATGGAAGCAATCCTGGTTGCCACCCCCAGGCTTTGAGGTCTGATTGGCTCCCATTCTGTTACTAAGGAAACTGAGACCCAGAGGTGGCAGGTGGTGTTCCCAAAGTCATGGGGTCAGACAGAGACAGAACCTGGACCAGAAGGCTTGTCTCCTGACTCCTGGTGTCTTGCTCTTTCCCTTAAGCCAGATGACTTCCTTCAGAAGGGTATCAGACAGGTGAGTATTTGAACCTGGAGAAATCTGGGGAGGAGAGGAGGCAAAGAGATGGAATGTTGAGAACTTGTGGCCTTGGGGATTTCTCATGGGGTGCTCCATGGACAAAGCCCGAGACCCCTGAGCGTGTGTAGGGATTCTGGGGATCAGGGTGGGAGAGGGCAGGCAGTGAGGAGTTCTCTAGAAGCTACATCCCTGTGGCCTACCTCACTCATCAAAGAGCCCAGCTCAGCCACAGCCCTAAAGCGCTAAAGCCCTAAAGCCCCTGGACAGGGGCCTCCAAGGTAGGTTGACCTGGAGTTGGTAATACCTGAGGGTCGAGGATGTCAAAGCAGTTAGAACAAAGAGGCTACCAGGGGACTGCCGCCACAAGCAGGGGTAGCAGGACAGAGAGAAGCAGGCTCCCCACTGAGCAGGGACCCCCCCCCCACCCCTGACATGGGGCTCCGTGAGACCCCGGGATCATGACCTGAGCCGAAGGCAGCCGCTAAATGGACTGAGCCACCGGGGTGCCCTCGAGGTGGTTTTCTAACATGGCAATACATGAGGTACATTTCCGGTTTTCCTTTTCTTCTAATAAACTAACGTGTTAAACTTCCTGGTAAGTGTCTCAGGCTCTGTAAATTTAGAAAAGCATTTATGAATTTTGTGTACCTGTGGTCCATTCTTCCATGTGTGTAAGTAAGTAATACATAGGCATGGCACACGTATTCAAACACTCAGGAAGATAGAAAACAGAAGGCAACATTATCTTCTACACCTGGATCCCCAGTGCATTTTTCAAAGGTAAACACTATTAGCAGTTTCTTCTGGATCCTTCCAGTAAAGGTAGATTATACTATACTAAAGGTAGATATGCTTGCATATCTACAGCTATGATAATATCTATGACCATCTCCTTCTTATTTATAAGCAAATCTGTCATTGGCGCTGGTTTGCTCTTTGGTGCATTTTTTTTTTTTTTCCTGTTAATGATTTACCTCAAACCCCTTTCCATCATCTGGGACTGGTTTCCTAATGTCTTGCTGTGAGGATGGATGTGTGACGGGCAGTTGCGTTGTTTTCAGTTTTGAATATACACACAAACACGTCTCGGTAAACTCTGGCTCCTGGATAGTGTTTTTGCATGTTCTGGATCAAAGGCCATGTTCATTTTGCATTTCGACAGGCACATTTATTTTGGCACTCCCCTGGGAGAAAGCTTTTGTGACCCTTCCTAACAACGTCTTCCTCTGCATGCCTAAGAATGCATTACCCCATCTAACCCCATGGTAGCGTGTGAATTGCTTGTCTTTCTGTTTTCCGGAAGGAGAACCTGAACCTTAGAGATTAGGTTGAGCCTCTGCCCAAGGTCATACAACTAGTAAAAGGTTTTGTTTCCTTTGAAATTTTTCTTCTCTCTCTCTCTCTCTTTTTTTTTTTTTTTTTTTAAGTGAAAAGCATTAACCTTCCACAGGGATCTAAGAGGCTGGCAAAACCCAAACCAAAGGCAGACTAAAGCAAATCTCCTTACAAAAAGAGGGCAGAATTATCAGTGTCTCGTCTGTTTATTCCTTTGTGATCATGGAGGGACAGCTGATCTCTCTAGATCTTGAGATTCAGAAGATATGAAGATGTGGGTTCATCGCAGGCAGATGGGAACAGGTCTGAGAGGTGGGGAGATGAGGCTTCATAGGGGAGCCCCACCCTGAGGTCCCAGGAGGCAGAATGAGCCATGCAGAGCTGGCCACATCCCCCTCCCATCCCCCCCTGCCCAAACCCCCCCCCCCCCCAAACCCCTGCCAGCTGCACAGTATTCTGGGCCTGGACTCTAGTCTGGGGCTGTGGGAGATGTGCCCTCTGAGCCACGTGGCTGTGAGCTCAGGCCCCACCAGGGCGGCCTGGGACCTCTGCAGAGGACAGGACTATGAGGAAGATCTAACCTGGGGTCTCTGCCCAGGCATCTTAGGAGTCAAAGCCCTTCTGTCACCCCAGTGCAACCCCAGATTGAACCAGGCAAAGAAGAGTAGCACTGTTATCTACAAGGGAATCCAGGTGGAAGGATGTGGGGATGAGGGCACTTGTAATTGTGGGTACCTACTTTGTGCCAAACGTTCCACATAGCATGCCCCCTTCAAGCTTGGCATTAGGCACGAGTAACTGTTATTGTTCTGTTTCAGAGATAAGGCAGCTGAGGCTCGAGAGACTTGTTTTCAGAATTGGGGCTCCAGGTGGGGACCCGACTGGCAATGAGGGTGATGTGTTATCAGCTTGGGCTGCCCTAACAGATACCAGAGACTGGGAGGTTTAAGCAGCAGACACTGATGTCTCACGGTCCTAGAGGCTGGGAGGTCCAAGATCAAGGTGCCTGCATCACCAGTGTCTGGTGAGGGCCTGCTTCCTGGCTTCTTTTTTTTTTTTAAAGATTTTTTATTTATTTATTTGACAGAGAGAAATCACAAGTAGGCAGAGAGGCAGGCAGAGAGAGAGGAGGAAGCAGGCTCCCTGCTGAGCAGAAAGCCTGATGTGGGGCTTGAACCCAGGACCTGGGATCATGACCTGAGCCGAAGGCAGCGGCTTAATCCACTGAGCCACCCAGGCGCCCCATGCTTCCTGGCTTCTTGATGGCCACTTTCTCACTGAGAGAGAGGGAGAGAGATCGTGTCTTCCTACAAGGGCTCTAGTTCCATCCTGAAGGCTGCACCCCATGATCTGATTACCTCCCCCACCTCCAAATACCATCACCTTGGGGACTAGGCTTTCTTTTCCTTTTTTAAATTTTAGGCTTTCAACATATGAATTTTGGGCATACATATTCAGTCTGTAAGCAGGTTTCCTGTTAACCCCTGCCTGCCTGGGTCATATTTAGTGCGTCGAGCCCAGCAGGACTGAGCCAGCACTTGGGTGCCATTGGGCTGAGACCAGAAGCCGGAGGAAGCCCGCGAAAAGGAACCCATATATATAGGGTCTCATTCCTTTCTTTACCCGCTGCCCTGCGTTCTGCTCAGGCAGGTCCCACAGCATATCCAATGTCTCCAGCTCTGAGCGGTGGAGGCTAAGCTTGAATCTGAAGTCCACAAACTTTCTGCCTGATGAGGTAGGCAGAATGGCAGAATGGAAATGATTTTCACTGCCCCGTCAAGCTGCTATAGGGTGCCAGGAATGAACCAAGACCAGGGACGGGGGAGTGCGCGGGGGGAAAGAGAAAGGCAGAGGTCCTTAATGAAGCTGACTCTCGTCTTTGGCATGGTGGCTGTCCCAGGGCCTTACAACTGGAGAGACTGATATTCTCTCTGCTTTGAACCTGCCTGGGGTCTCTCTGGCAGTATGCACTCAGCTCCTCTTCTCCATCAGGGCAGCAAGAGCCCCTCTCCCCTGGAGGAGTTCTGATACTTGGGAGTGAGCCACAGAATTGGGAGCTCCCTGCCTAGAGAGTGCAGGCAGGCGGGATGGGACCCGGAAGCCAGGGGCGGGAAGGTGTGGAGGTATCCTCTCTGTCCCAAGGGCTCTGGTCTGGGTAGGCCTCTTCAAATCCTGCCTCTACCACTTTATCCACATGACCTTGCAAGTGACTCGCCTTCTGGGAGCCCTGGTTTCCTCTGCTCCCATAAAGATGTCTGTTTATGCAGTGTGACTGGCACAGAAGAGTCCCTTGGTGGCTTCTGTTCCTGGCCACTGAGCCTCGGGAGCTCCCTCTTCTTGTCTCAGAACAGCTCTCAGTTCACCGGCACACCCCTTCCTGCATCTACGCGCCGGCACCACGCGAGGCACTGAGGCCGGAGTGATGATTCAAACAGACAAGGGCTCTTCCCTCTGGGATCTTACTGACATTGAACTGTAAGTACAAGGGTGGTGATTTACCAAGGTGACTGTTAGGAACTTTAAGAGCACGCAGTGTGGCCTGGAGCTGCCTGGGCTGGGGGCTGGCACAGGTCCTGCAGGAGGACCTGGAAGGGGTGAGCCTGGGAGGCAGAGCCTCTGGGCTCTGCAGTCTGTGTTACGTGGAGCCCTTAGGCCAGCTCTTTCTCTTCCTCCCCACACGCCTGTCCCCGGGGACAGCCTCTCTTCCTAGCTCCCTGTGGACCCGGAGAGCCTCAGATAAGCTTTCCCTCTGGTTGTCCCCAGGATTCCGCTGCCAGTTGTCTGTCCCTCCTCCTTTCGCCTAGCGCTCCCAAGCACATCTGACTCTGTGAAAGCAGTCTTCTCTGTCTCCATCAGGACCTCTGCCCCAGGCCATATGATTAGCCGTTTCAGGGAGGCTATCCCCTCTCCCTGCTTCCTGAAGCAGGAGGACTGCCTCCCTCATCTGCCTAGCCAGGTGGGGAGAGTCAAGGGGGGAGGCGGCGTTGGGGGGGTGGGGAGCGGAGAGGATTGCCCTGGGAAAAATGGTGCTTTCAGTTGTCATGGTAACTGTTGCTAGGTGTCACCAGGAACCCGCACTAGATGTTGACCTTCCCAGTAAAAGGGCAGGGCTCTGAGCAGGATCTGAACTCTTGCCCTGGGCTGAGTTAGTCGGCTTCAGTCATTCATTCATGCATACATTCATTCAGTCAACATCTGTGTCTCGCCTGCTATGTATGGGGACGGTTGCGAGTCTCTGAGAATTCAGAAATAAATCAGTCTCTGTTCTCAAGGAGTTCAGCCTAGTGGAGGAGGAAAAAGGCAAATATAGGGTGATATGGGGCTGTGTAAGGACTGTGCTGAATACGTCCACAGGGTACGAGGAGAGCAGGGCAGGGACACCTAGCCCTGCTTGAAGGCTAAGAGGGCTCATCCGGGAGCACTTCCAAGACTAGGGGGTGACGCTGGTGCCAGTAACAAGGCATAGCTGCTTTCCGGATCTTCTCAGTCCACTTGTGGGAGATGCACGTGGAACTTGGGGGTACACTTGGAGATGTCTGCAGTATTGGGTGTGTGTGAAGGAAGGGCAAGGGAGAAGGCTGGCCAGTTAAGTGGAGGTCGGATTACAACACGTCTGAAACACAGGTCCTGGGTCCTTCTAAGGAAGAGGGGCCGTGGGAATCAGAGCATGGGAAGGGCAGGGGATAGCGGGAGCCCCCTACTGACTCTAGAAACGGGCCACAGCGGATGGCCGGGGCCTGGAGGGTATCCTGGGTGAGGAGGTCAGGCTTTTGTGGCCACTGGAATCCAGTGGGTTGAGGAAATGAGAAGGAAGTCTAGACTGACTTCTAGACCTCTGGCTTGGGGCCAGGTGGGGCTGGTGGTTCAAACAGCTGAAACAGGGGACCAGGGAGATGGTGTCTCTGCAGGATGCTGGCAGCACACACGAGGGAAGAGGCCTAGGGGGCCGCTGTTGACCTGGGGTGGCAGACGCGAGGCCCAGGGGTACGTGTGGGCTGAGGCAGGACCGTGGGGTGCAGGGCATCTAGAGGGTCAGCGTGAAGGCCGAGAAGGAGTACTTGGGGGGAGTGACCGAGTGAGTGGTTCACAGGAGGTAGGCGGGAGTGAGCCATGGGGACAGATGCTACGGGGCTGGTCATGTGAGGACTACGAAGCGCGTGTTCGATTTGGCAATTAGAGAGCCACGGGGTCACTCTGCCGGGCAGGTTTCCATGGAGCGGCTGAGGCAGAGGCTGGAGGCAGAGGGTTGGGACAGAGGCATGCGGGGGAACTTCTCACTCGAGGAGCTTAGCCGGCCAGAGAAGGAGACACGGGTTAGGGATGAGGGCAGGCCATGAGGATTTCTGACCTGTGGGGACTGCCAGTGTGTTTGTTGGAGGTAGAGAAGAGGCCCCTGGAGAAGAAGGTTGAAAGCACAGGGCTGTGGATGGAGGTGGAGAAGTGACCGTGTCACCAGTGACCCAGCTGTGCGGCCTTGGAGCTCCCTGGCAGGTAGAGTGTAGTTCTTGCCTTTGGGAATGGTCTGGGGCTGAAGTCTGGTCCGTAGGAGGGAGGAGGTGATGGATATGAAAGCAGAAGGGGCTCTGGGGTTTGTGTGTGTGTGTGTGTGTGTGTGTGCACAAGGCTGCCTGTGTTTGAATGGGGGCATCCAGACATCTTCTATGTCCAGGTCTTGGTGGGGTTTTGGAGCCTGGAGTGTTTTGTTGGTAAAAAGTCCAGGTTTTGTCAGCACTTGAATGAAATGGGTCATGTGGAATGGTGTGTATTTGTGTGTTGTGGGGTGTGTGTGTGTGTGTTTATGCTTGGCTCTGAGGGGGGTGTGTTCATATGTCTCTGTATGTAATGCAGGTCTGTGTATGTTTATATGTGAGGAGATGCACGTGTGTGTGTTTTTGTGTCTGCATGTGTGTGTGTATATATAGATCTGTATATGTGTTTGTGTGTAGGTCTGTGTATGAGTGTGGGGGGGTGTATCTGTGGGTCTGTAGGAGTGTGTCTGTATATCTGCATGTCTCTAGTCTGTGTAGGGGTGTCTGTGTGTGTACTCTTGTGTGTGTACATTTGTCTGTATGTGGGCTTGTGCATGCGTTTGTGGGTATGTCTGTATGCCTCTGTCTCCATGTGTGTTTGTGTGCGTCTGTGTGTGCTGGAGTGAGATCATGGAGCATGTGTCAGGGTTCAGAAGACACTGGGCTATCATCCAGGCCCATATTATCCCGGTTATGCCGAAGAAGGAACCAGCTCCAGGGACACAGAGGCACTTACTCAGGGTCACAGAGAATACCAGACAGAATCAGCTGGACCCTGGTGTCCAGGCAAACTGTGTACGTCTGAAGCTCCCAGGGTAGGGCTGGCCGAAGTCTCTTCAGAAGGGGAGGCCACCAGAGGCCTTGTAGCTGGCTGGTGCCACAGAGGCTGGCATTTTTGTCTCTCAGAACTTGGGTTACATACAAACATTGTCTCCCAGTCTGAACCTGGAGGCTCAGGACCACATGGACCAAAGCGACCTGGGGACTCATTCTTATTTGGCCTGGACCCTGAGAAGCATCCATTCTAACTGGGGTCCCCAGAGCCCAGCCTTCTGCCCACCCGCCTGACAGCTGAGGGCTGACACCCTCCTGCTCACAAGGCCTGCAAGGAGCTGGGTGCGTGGAGCTTCCCCCATAACGTTCATGCTTAAAGCTCACGTGGGGGGAGCCCTGTCCACACAGCAAGCCGGAGCTAGACGATGCTGCTGTTGAGGCTAAAATTTCATTTCTGCCTGGATGTTTCATTTTGCCATCTAATTGGGTGACAAATCAAGGTGATGTATAGGGACCCAGCCCACATTTAGTGTGACATTTTCATCCAAAATGTGATTCCCCCCCAACCCCACCACACCACTCTCCTTGACTGCTCGGACCTCACTCGATGGCTATCCATGGATTTAGAAATATGGCTGGTGGAAATCTGGCTCCCCCACCCCCCAAATTCAGATAATTTCCGTTGACTCGGGCAAGAGCTGGTCTAAAAATCCTCAAGGCTGTTTCGTTTAGCAGGAATGCCCCCTGCTGTAATGGAGGCCAGCATGTACTTGGAATCCCTGGTGCTTTCTTTCCTCGGTGCCAGCATTAGCCAATAGAAATACAGTGAGAGCAGGATGCCTGGGTGGCTCAGTGGGTTAAAGCCTCTGCCTTCAGCTCAGGTCATGATCCCAGGGTGCTGGAATCGAGCCCCGCATCGGGCTCTCTGCTCAGTGGGGAGCCTCCTTCTCTTTCTGCCTGCTGCTCCCCCTGATTGCATTCATACTCATTCTCTCTCTCTCTGTGACAAATAAATAAAATCTTTAAAAATAAGTATATAATGGGAGCTTCATATGTTTTTTTCAAATTTTTCAGTAACTGGGTTTAAAAAGGTGAAAAGGAAGAGATAAAACAAGTGTTAACAAAGTATTTTGTAAATCTATCTGGAATCTTACCATTTCAGCATGTCATAAATATAAAAATAATTAATAAAATGGTTAACCTTCTTTTTTGTATGAAGTCCTGGAAACCCATTGTCTGTTTTGCATTTACAACCCTTCTCAATTCCTCAGGGACTCTCTCTGGCGCTCTCAGCCACATGCAACCAGCCTGTCCTAGATGGTTCTCAGCTGGAGGCTCGGGGCCTCTGTTTCCCCATATGTGAAGTGAGGGTGATACTCCCTGTTCTTAGCCTTCCCAGGGGTGTTTTCAGGGTCTAGTGTTCCCATTTCTAGAGTTCTCATTCTGAGAAATGCTAAACAGTTACAACACGATAGGCTGTGTTAAATATTTGCATCTAGAAAGTCAGTGTTTCCAACACCCCAAATAGCAACATCTGTCTGTGTGCCCTTATATGGAAATCAGAAATCTACATGTGAGGTAAATCTGCAAAGAAGGCCCCAGGCCAAATGTTCTTCCTGCCACCCCACTCCACTGGCTACTACGGTCGGCGCTCCATCTTGGAAAAATAAGTACAAATGTTCTTGGCAAACCAAGAAGTGTAGTACCCAGGCTTGAGATAGGGAGAGCGGGGGTCCTCACTTGTGGTAAGAAAGCACCAAGGAGGCTAAGGGTTTGACTCGGGGAGGATCCTGAGGCCAGGCCTATGCAGGGCTCCACCCAGAATACTCCGGGGTTTCTGGGGCCCTCCAGCATGGAGACAAAGTGTGCATGTGCAGGGAGGGAAGATCCTTTCCTTGTCCCAAGAACAAATTTCTAAGTAGTTGTGGCTCCGTATGTGTACACACACACACACACACACACACACACACACACACACACACAGTTAAGCTTGTTGACTTTTTTTCTCCTTTTCGCCTAATCATGGCATCGTTATAGACTGTTGCTGGCATGCCAGTCCTTTGCAGGCGGAGATGACCCTCTTGCCCAAGAATCCCTCTAAAAGTCAGGACAGGGAGGATGAAGGAGTCCCTTCCCTGGGGATCATCTTGTCCCCGCTTCAATCATTATTCTTAATAAGCTGCAAGTCAGCACTACAGAAAGAAGAGATCTGGAATAAGGAGTCTCCAGTTGAAGGCTCGGCTTCCTAATGAATTTCTACTTTATGGTCCTTGGTTTCTCCGTTCTGATACCGTGTCAGCTCCATGAGAACAGGAGTCCTGCTTAGCACACAGTGTCTGGCACTGAGTAGTGACCTCCATATTTGGAAATTGATTAAACATTTGCATCTCTAAAATGGGATGAAGAATAATATCGGCTCTCCTCAGTTGTTCTGAGTTCTCAGTTGCCAAATGAAGAACACACACACACACACACACACACACACACACACATACACACACACCTCTTCCTCAGCCCTATCCATGCTAAATGGATTGGCTGTTTAGAAACTTAAATTCCAAGGAACAGGATAGTTGGAGAGACTGAACCCAGGTCATGGAGCATGATCATGCCGAGGTGGGATAAGAATTTAGGTCTTAGACCAATCTCACCTTTCTTCTCTTGCCTTTGAGATTAGCAGCTAGTTTCAAGTGTGTGTGTGTGCATGTGCGCACACGCATGCGTACTTGGGGTGGGGCGGGGGTTTCTTCTGATGTGAGATACAACAAATACCTTTCACTGGGCATCTCTTTAGGAACTATCCTGGGCAATGGTAAAGCATGTCTGCTCCCAGAATCAGCAGACTTTGGGGGGGCCACTTGAAAAGACACTGAAGCTCTAGTCCCATCCCTCGGACATGCACAGTCTAGGAGGAGGTCAGCGTGCCGTTTTGAAGCAGTCCTGAGATGGTACAGGAGAGAGTCAGGCTGGGAGTCAGAAGATCTGGGTGCTCCTTCCAGCTCTGCCATGATTTCTGATTGGTTTTGGGCTAGTCACTTCCCCTCTTCGGGCCTGGGATTTCTTGTCTGGGAAGGTTGAAGTTGGAGGCCAGATGATGTCTTCAGGGCCTTTGAGCATGACCTTGGGTTTAAGTGAAAGCAGCTCATCTGGCCCTTTCGTGCTTGGAACACAGCCACCTGCTTATCCTGCCAGAGGGAACACTGCTGTGTGTTAAGCTAGCAGTCCAGCGGAGTGAATTTCTGTCCACTTTTCAAGTGCACACATCTCCCCCAAGCAGGTAATTCAGCATCAGTGAAGATGCTGAAGCTTGAGCTTGGCTGAAGGTAAGTTCAAAGGCTCCCCAGTGGCACTCTTCCTTCAACCTTAGAATTACCCTAGGCAGGTTGGTATAGGGGAGGGTGCCCCAGACGTAGGTTAGGAGACTGGGACTTGAGGACCATTTCTGGTGCAGGCCACTCTGACGTTCCCTCTCTGGGCTTTGGTTTGTCTTCCATGAGACAATGCTCTTTGCTTTGACCTTTTCAAAGGGCCCTTAGCATAGTGGCATCCCATCGCATGTCATCCCCTTCCATCAGGCAAGGTCAGACTGGGGTGGGAGGATTGGCTGGTGGCCACTTCTGTGGACCAACTGTTTACCTCTATAAAAAGTCAGCACCGAATGGTCAGGTTTTTTTTAGCTGCCAGCGACAAGCAGAGACCCCTTCTGATAGAGCAGATCTTGAGCAAATATCAAGTGATTCACACATAAATTTACCAAAAGAACAAACAAACCTACAAAAACAACTAAAGAAAAACAATCAAAGAAAACCTCACCGAGTTCCTATTATATGCCAAGTACCATGAACTTGATCTTAATCTTCACTGGCCTGTCTTCTTTTATCTTTTAAGTCTTGGCATAGAAGTCAACATCTCAAGAAGGGCTCCCACCTCCGAAAACCTTGAAAAGTAGGCTATAGGAGGCCCATTTTCAAGTGAGGAGCCTGGAGGTCAGAGTACCCACATAAAATCAAATCCAATTACGTCAGCGCCTTCCTGACGCACCTCAAGTGAACCCACACACTGCGCCCCCCTCTCGCCATCGCTCCCCGCACTGGGGCCCCCGCTCAGGCTGCTCTGTATGCTACGGCTTTCCCCCTCTGCCTCTGCCCGAGCATCCCACATGCCAAGCTCTTTCCATCCTACAAACCTGCGTGTGCTGAGTCTCTCCTGGAAATCTCTCCCCAGCCCTTCGGCTGGATGTCTCCTTCACAGCCTGAGCGTTGCTGCTTAAATGCCATCTCCTTGGAGAAGCCGCTTAGGAGACTCCTAGGGATCTCCTTCCACTAGTCTTTCTCGTGGTACTGTTTGCATCCCTCATAATGCATGTCAGGATTCAGATTTCTTTTTTTAGTTTCAGGCTTGTCAATTTTGTTGTTGTGGTGGTGGTGGTCTGTTTTTTCCCACTTGACTGTAAGCTCCAGGAGGGCAGAGCCAGGACTGCTCACCTAGACGTGCCTTGTGGTTAGCACGTGCGTGCACGGTGAGCACACACCTGGACAGCAGGTGTCTAAAGGGCCCCAGAGATGTAAAGATGACCAAGAAGAAAGTCCTTTCCAAGTTCTCGAGATCTCCTCATGAAGGGACACACAAAGAGGTGGTCACAGCTGAGGTTGATCTTTTCTCTTTAATTCTGCAGGCATGGGACACTGTGCTGTAGTCGGGGGAGTCTTCCCGGTGGAGGTGGTGTTTAGTAACGTCTTGAAAACTAAGTGGGGCTTTACCAGGTCAAGGCTTTCCAGGCAGGGGGATCAGTGCTGGTAAGGCCCAGGGGTGTTGCCAGCCAGTGAGAATGAGGCATTTGGAGAAAGGTGAATGCGATGTATATTCAGACACTCTAGGGGCAAACTCCAAGAGATGAGGCAGAAGAAGAGGCTTGCATTCCTTATCCTGTGAGAGTGTAAACACTCAAGTCAAAGAGATTGAATCACTAGTTCAAAGTCTTGGAACACTGAAGTTACAGAGCTAGGATTGGATCCCAGATCTCCAGGCCTCGTTCTTTTATGGATTGGGTTTCTGGTGAACTAATTGGGGCCTGATTCCAGAGTGTCTCAATGTCTTTTCTCCTGGAACATTCCTGGCTGGAATCTGTCCCGCCACCATCCCTGGGAGGGAAGTCCCGATTACCGCCCCAGAAGTCCCGATGACCATGTCTTGAACTGTGATGACTCCCATAGATGTCATTCATTCCTTCATTCTGTTGTTTGCAAGTTCATCCGTATTCACTGAGCCAGACGTTGCTTTTGGCCCTAAGGATAGAAGGAAGAAAGACTAGGGAGATGAATGATAGATGACAACAGTATGTTTGTCTGGTATGCTCTTTGAAAGTCCCAAGTCATATGTTGTATGCAGATGTACCAGTTAGCGTTCAGTAGGGAGAAAGGAGAAAGAACCCATCTGAGTTTTTGTTTTTTTGTTTTTTTTTTAAGAGAATTATTACCTCGGAATAATGAATTGTCAACCAGGTAACTTAAAGGACAGAGGAATAATGAATTGTTAACTAGGTAGGTTTAAAGAGGCAGGGGGATGGAGGGAGAGAAGGAGCACACAATACCTTATCACAGGTATAGTGAATGTAGGAAGCCGCCATCCCTAGGACTGGGGGAATAAGAAGATGTGGAATAATGAAGACTTAGCAGCTTGGAGGGGGAGCCCCAGGGGCTGATAGAGAGTACAGTGAAGAGCACTGTGAAGCTGGTGGGAAGAATTAGAACCCAGATCCAGCTGATGTTACTGGACAGACTATGACCGCAGGGGTGAGTGAGGAGTGAGCTAGGGCAGGGGGGAGGCTGGCAGGGAGAGGAAGTAGACAGGACACCCCAGCAAGTGAGCTGGCAGAGGTGATTTCTGCAGGGGTGAGTGAGGAGTGAGCTAGGGCAGGGGGGATGCTGGCAGGGAGAGGAAGTAGACAGGACGCCCCAGCAAGTGAGCTGGCAGAGGCGATTTCTTCCTCCTCCTCCCCCATTGCATGCAGCCTCCCACTCGTTCCCACCAGCAGCCAGGCTTCATGGGGGGGTGGTGGGCAATAGCAAGAATCAAGCCTTCAGGGGCCAACGTGAGGCAGAGTACAGAAGGGCGGGCTTGAAGCTAAGAGCCAGTCATAGACATGAATAGAGGCCCAGAATCTTGAAGGGGCTAGACGAGGCTTCCTGAAGGCATGGTATCACTTTCAGAAGGGAGCCCCAGTGCTGAAGGCCCCGAGAGGGACTGAGTCAGAGAAAGAGAGAGAGAGTGAGAATGGCAGGAGCCCGGGTACATGAGACGGGGACGTGGACCGGGGATGGGCAGGGGAGGTTCCCACGTTGCCCTACTCTGGGTCTCGAGCCTCGAAGGATAGGTCAGGATGGAGTTATGCAGTGAGGACAGGGAAATGGCCTAATTCCCACACTTGCCCACTTTTATTTTCCCAGTTGTCCCGTGAATAAGGCATTTTTGTGTCTGTTTCACAAATGAGGAAATGAAGATTCGGAGATTTCCCTGCCAATGCTGCACAGTCCCAGCGGGAGCCCTGGATGGTGTCCCCTCTGGGAACAGCACAGCCTGGCCTCATGGGGCGTTTGGCCAGCGTGTGTGGCCGTCCTGCTCTGTGGCAGTCCTGCTCTGAGGCCACATAGCTAGCGGGCAGGGTGGTTAGGAGTGTGCAGTCCTCTGACACATCCAAACTGTCTTTTTTATCTCTAGCGCTCTTGAGAGTCTAGATAGGAAATGCTGACATTTCACGTACAGATCCGCCTTTCCAGAGACTGATATTTGAAATTTCCACAAACCCCATTTCTTTTGCTTTTGTCTTCATCTTTGGGGAATGCTTGCATCGAAAGGGCCTGTGTTGGCATCAGTAAAACTTCCCAGTGGCTATAGGGTCACCAGGTTTCCCAACCCCCAAATCCAGAGGGTGTTGGAGCCAGGGGCTCGGCCAAGCCCCTTCTAGTGGGTTCGGGCTCCAGAAGACCACTGCCCGGCCCTGGATCTTGAGGAGGGCCAACTCCTGATTTCTCTGCTTCTTTGGGAGTTTGCAAAATTCTGTCTTTGGTGCTTGTTATAGCTAATTTCACACTTTGCTGTCACTTGTTATTAGGCGAGAAAAAATGCAGGCCCGCCAGCAAATCCTCATTTAAGGAGAAATAAAAAAACACATGGGCTCCGGCATTACTTAGGGAAAGAAGCAATTCCTGAGCAGAGATCACTGAGTGTAACTCATGACTTCAGGATCCGAGGACGGGATGGAGCTTTGCCGCCCACCCCACCCCCCAGCCCCAGCATGGTGTGCCTTCCCGTGGTTTCTTTTGACCACATGCAGGTGATACCACACAGTGGTCTTTATGCATCTTTCCAGGAGGGTGACATCTGAGCAGTATCCAGCCCCATGACCAATCCATTGGTAAGTCACCACACAGTTCTTATAATTTGGGAAATGTTTCTGCAGATCCTTGCTGGCAGGGGGTCTACAAGTAGCTGCAGCAGCCTCAGGTCTGTGGGGGGCACAACGGCCTGGGACTGGAGACTCAGCCAGCCTGTCCTAGGCTCAGGCTGGTCCCATCATTGGAGGACACGCTCCCAGAGCAGGAGAGGGCTAAGGGGATGGCCTGATGTGATAAACGTCCTAAGTTTAGGGCCCTCTTCTGGGCTGTGGGGATACAGTGACTAATAAGGCACATTCACTGCTCTCTGGGGGTCCCTTAATCTGGTTGGGGAGACAGGTTGTGTATAGAAAAGGATCAATCATTGTGGAAGGCAGATAAACACCGGGTGAAAGGCAGAGACATGAAGTCCCTCTAGAACTGAGAAGGCCCATCCAAAGCACCAGTCAGACTCCAACATTTTCAGAGAAGGAGACTGAGGGTGGGAGAGGGGCACAGCTCCACCAGAATGGCCGGGGCAAGGCAGAGCAGTGCAGATTAGACTGAAATGGCCTGGTTTTCTTCTCTCCCATTTGCAGGGCATGACACCAAAGACATCTTGCTATACTCTCCCAATTTATCTAAGTGTCCTCAGCTACGTTTTGTGCAGGGAGAACCTGTAGCTCAGGGAAGCTAGATGATCTGCCTATATTTTCACAGCTGTCAAGCAGAGCAGGAGCCTGAACTCAGAGTCTGTTTAACTCCAAAGCCCAGGCTTTTGCCTCCGTGTCTTGCTGATGGCTCTGGAGATCAAGGAGAGCCTCAAAGAGGAGGTGGTACCTGTACTAGCCCTTTAAAGAGAGAGAAACAGTCAGCCGTGTGGCGAGGAGCAAAGGGAATGGCAGGGGTGTTCAAGCGTGGGGATTTGGGGACAATGGCCATGCACTAGCGACTTGCAGGGAAACTGTCTTTAGGCTAGGGCTTTTGAACTCTTTTTGACAGAGTTGAGATGTTTTTCTTAAATGGCCACCTAACTAAGTCATCATCCTGGATATGAGCCCAAAAGTCAAAACCATACCAAGCAGGGAGGGGAGAGCCTCCTTGTAACCTAGCCTCTTATTAGAGGGATGGCTGCTAACCCACCAGTGAAACTTCATCCCTCTCCTTGACTCTCAGTCTGCCTGTGTTCAAATGGTAGGCACTGGAGACATTTGGGGTGCTTGAAGTTGGGGGTGGTGGGGGGCTGAGATTCATCTAGGAATTTCCTCTAAACCAGTGGTTCTCAAACTTGGCCCTATTTTGGCATCCTATGGGGATATTTAGAAAACACTGATGTTCAAGGGACTCAGCCCAGGGATTCAGGACAGGGATGCAGCCAAAGCATCACGTGATTTTAAAACGGCCCAAGCTCACAACCACTGCTCTGGTTTTGAACTTGCTCATGCAAGTTACTTGGGCAGCTCTCTGTCTCACTTGCACACAGAACTTGGCCTTCCTGAAACCTACCAGCCCCCACGTTTGCTGACTGATCAGAGTAAGAATGGGGCCATTCTTACGCCCTAAAATCTAAGCACTGGGGAGGTATGTAGGCAGTGATACGCAGGGAAATACTTAACAAGTAGCTTTCTGGGAGGCAACAGAGTCCTGATTTGTAATGTCATTCAATTTCCTTGTTGTAAATACTCCCCACCATGACTGGTTTCATGAAGTCATTGAACTCAGAAGAAACACCTATCATTGGCTCTTGCAAACCAGTGTGAGCCGGCTCTCACACTCCTGGGTAGAGCGATATCTGGCCTTCACCCCTACCTACCTTAAGGGAGGTAGGCACAGCCTAGTTGGGAGAACGCAGAGGTGTCCATAACCAACAAATCCCAAGTGCAGGGTGCTGGAGGGACGCAAGTAAATGCAGCCCAGCAGGGTTGGGGGAGATGAGTTTCAGTGAATGCATAGTAGACCAGGGACAGACCTTAGAAATCAATCCCCTCGGTGGTCCCTCCACCCCTTTATTTTCCTCTAAATCCCCATGATGTCATTGACAGAGCATCTGACCAGGCTGAGCTAACTGGCATTTCACACCTGGAAGACATCAGTCTGCCCGGGAGGAGACAAGTCACAATTTCCTCAGTCTGTGAGGCTTTAGGTCAGTAATATGCGTGATTCCGTTAACGTTTTCTGAAGTGGTGTGGATAGTTCGTGGGCCTTCGGTTTTCTGAACCCACCCCAACCCTATCAGTGCTGGGGGTGCAGAGGTGCGACGAGAAGCCGGGCAACCCCACCTCCCAGAGCTGTGTTCTCACTACCCCACCCCTGGGTCGGTCTTAAAGATCAAACACCTCTTGGACGACGTTTTATTAATATACTGATATGAGGAACACCAGTTCATTTGCTTCAAACAAAAGGTTCTGTGCAGAAAGGAAATCCAATCTTGCGTCTAAATTGCTCCTAATAAGCCCACAATTGGCAACCCCAGGGATGATCCTCTCAGGCTATAATTGTGTGAAAAATGGATACAATCCCATAACCAAGAGGAAACACCAAATCTGCCCCCACAAGGTAGTGGTTAATAATCTCATTAAGTTATTAAGGAGATTAGCAGAACTTCCTGTCTTGGTGGGCAGGGAATATCAGGTGAGGGTATTTTGTGGCACATCAAGGGAAGCCAGACTGTCTGTGAACTGGAGGATCCTTCCCTGCTGGGTTATTGTCCCCGGGGGGTGGGGCCAGACCCCATGAGCCGGCTCTGAGCACCACACTTGTGGACTGTGGCCAAGGGCATGGTAGATCCTTCCTCCATGCAGAGGTGGTGGTAGCCCACCGAGGGTCACGTTAGGAGTGTGTGTGCGTGTGTGCGCATGTGCACGTGAGTGCATGTGATGCTCATGACAATATGGATTCTGGAGGATCTGGGGTCAGTGATTCATTCAAGAGGCAGGGGTCTGTCCTGGCGCTCCACACCTAGGTGACCTGTGTGACTCACTTCCCCTCTCCCTGTCTCTTCCTCATCAGGAAAGCAGGAGACGGTTTGAACGAGCCAAACCTCTGAGGCTCCTTCTAGACCCGTCATTCTGGTCTTTGCAGTGACTGCTTGAGACTCAGTTAATAGGGACACGGTATTTTTCCCCTATGCTGACACTCAGGCTTCATACCTGTGAGCTCACAAAGTTCAGATGGATCCTTCTGTGATGTCAGCCAGCCCCGGTTAACTGTGTCACAGTTGGCCCATGTGGCTTAGAAGCTGTTCGAGTTGGAATCTTGAAGACCTACAGTCTTTATCTCCCCACTCTTTTTACCGTAATGACCTAGAAATTTGGGGTTAGGATTTTTGGTTGAGTTCCTTGTCTTTAAACTATCATTTTTGAACTAATAATTAAGTGAATACTATTATTCATGGTTCATTTATTTGAAAAATGATTGTGTGTTTAATGCTTTGGAGAGATCTTCATGTTCTGGCTATTTCTGCATAATATCCTCTAGACAAAATGAATCACCCCCTCCTCGATATACCCACAGCCCTTGGTTCAGACGTCTGATAGAACTTTTCTCCTCTGCTTCGTTTTTCTTCATGTCCATCCCTTCCAAGAAACTGTGAGTCCTTCCCAGCAGGTACTGAATCTTGTTCGTCTCAGGGTCCCCATTGTCACTGTGCCTGGCTCATAAATGTTTGTACAAGCAAATTGAGTTGCTCTCCTTGTGGGAAAAGAGAAGTAGCCAACTAACTTAAAATTTGTCTTGGGTGCCTGTCAGTCTTTGACAGGACATTTTCCTCCGAAGGTAATTGATCTCAACTTATTCTCATGTCTCAGCCTTCTGCATGAATCTAGTGCTTTCTGAACCTACAGTATCGGCTTTGAGACCGAACTCAGCGTTCCTTTCCATTTGCCTGATAAATGTTAAGGAAAATGGAATGGGTGTGTTGTGGATCCCTCGGTTTGTAAATTGCTGGACGATTTGGGTCTGAGAACAACCTGTCTTCGCCTTCTGTTTTTTACAGATAAGGAAGTAGAGGCTCACAGAGGTCCTGACACTCAGCTGGTCACAACAGCTAGTGAGTGGCGGAGCTGGGATTTGAACCCAGGTCTGTCTGGCTTTTTTGGCCATATGCCGTTGCTTCTCTAGAGGTCCAGAGGTAACTTCAAGCTCAACATCAAATCCGTTTCCCCACCTTCACCCTCAAACTAATGCTGCTGCTTTCATCCTTGTTCATTCAGACACCAAGTCAAAACCTCAAAGCGTCTTGGGGTTTCTGGCTGTCCTTGCCAGCCCCTTTGTAGGTGTCCTCCTGGGCCCGCTGCCACTTTCCTAGTTGGAGCGAATCACCGAACCCAGAGGTCTCCTGCAAACATCTCCTCATTGGTCTTCAGGTCGCCCAGCGGTCTCTAGCTTGTCCCGCGTGCCACCGTCATACGAGTTTCTCTAAAATGTTCTCAAGTCTTTGCAGGGAGTCCTTTACCAGCATTAAGCCCAGACGCCTGGCATGAGGGGGAGGAGGGTGGAAAGTGCAGTTTGAATCTCCAGGAATGGGCCAGGGGTTCTCATTCTGCTGTTCTTATTTAATCCTCAACACAAACATCTGAGGTAGGGACTTTCATTTCACTGCTCAGTGAGCTGAGTTACCTGTTTTAGGTCACATACCTTCCAGAAGGGGTGGGTGCAGCGTGGGAACCCAGGTGTGTCAACCACAGGGGAGCACATTCTTTCCACCTCCTCCTCCTCCCCAGCCTGATCCTGAAGAGCCCCTTCCCGGCCCGACCCTGCCCTCCCTTCCTGGGGTGCTCATCACGACTCCACTCAGATGGCCCAGTTCCCTCTGTCCTATAAGGACCTGTCACGCTTGCCGTGCTATTCTTCTGGAACGTCATACCTCCCCTTCAGATGCCTGCCTTCTCTACTGGGTGATAACCTACACATCCTTTGATGCTGAACTATTCTCTTCACTCTCTGAGCTGTTCCTCTTCCTCCCTAGGTTCTTAAAAACCTCTCCCTACGCTTCAACTTCTTACATTTCTACTCATTTTACCCTTAGCTGCTGTTGCTCTGCTTAATCATCCTGTCTTACCAGCAAGAGAAAGGGCTTCAAATTCAGGCAGACATGGGTTGTGTTTTAGGTCGGGTTCCCCAGGAGCAGTCTCTGAGGTGAGAATTCCTGTCAGAGTGATTTGTTAGGATGGGATCCCAGGAGAAACTGAGAAGGAAATGGGGGAGGCAGGAAAGAGAGCGGGGGAAGATGTGAGGCAGGGGGACAATGTGGGGCCAAGTCCTGGCTGATCCTGCAGGGACTGTACAGGGTATACCTCAGAGCTTGTCCCCATTGTAGGCAATGCTGTGGGGCCTCGTGCTTCCAGCCATCACCGTCTAAAGGTCACTCCAGGGACATTGACTCTCAGGCCCTTATGTCTGGGAGCAACGGCAAATGGACAAAGTAGCCCAGGACAGGCCTCCAAGGGGAATAATAGGAATAGGTGCTTAGAAGAAGAAAACAACCCTGAGAGCTGGCAGAAAGGCACACCGACATGACAAAGAGGACTATGAGCAGTCTGGGTGGAGGTACCCTTAACTGTGTCTGCACACTCGTTTGGCAAGTGCCTTCATCCTTCAGAGCCTCAGTTACTCTATCTGGGAAATGGGTGGGATAAAGTGATCTATCATAGTCACTCAGTGATCGTTCATCGCCTTCCTTGGAAAGAGCCTCGTGCCTGATGTGTTCTGTGTACATTTTATACTATATGGTTATTGTCTGGTCTTAACTGTGCTATCTTCTTTTGGTTCCAGGGTCTTCCTGTACCTACCTGGGCTCTCCCTCATGATTCTCTTCTTGCCTTGTGTACTCTTACTACACTTTTTTGTTTTTATTTTTATTTGTTTATTATTTTCTGCTATCCTTTGTTTTTTATTTTTATTTTTTTCTGCTATCCTTTTTCATTTTTATTTATTTTTTTCTGCTTTTCTTTTCTTTAAAAAAAATCTTACTTCAAATGCCCCTTCCTCCAGACGTTTTCTTTGACTTCCAGGCCATGTCACATTCCTTCTTGCTTCCCTCACAAATTGCATGCTGTCCTAAAACCTTGAATAGTTCTTTGTTTTTTTTTAAGCACTTATCACTATTTATTATTATAAATACCTCTGTTATTTATTTTAAAAAGCTGGGTGGCAATGAATGTTAACTAAAATTATTGTGATGATCATTTCAGAATACATACACATACCAAGTCCTGTTGCACAGCTTAAACTAATGCAACATTTTGTCTCAATAAAATGGGAAAAATGAATCAATTGGTTCAAAAAATGAATCTCCTCTCCATTAGAAGTGATTGTCTTTTTAATCCCTTTATTACTGGAACCAAAGATTGAATGAAGAGATAGTGAGTGAAGAAAACACGCACGAACCTGAACGTTAAGCCCGCTGAAGGTAGAGCAGAATCCCCAGGGTTGCTCTTTGGCTCTTTTCTGTAGCAGATGCTTGGTAGATGGTTTCTGACTGTTTGGTAGATGAAGTCAAGGATGCTGGTGGATTGGGATTCCTGGATCTGCATCCTGGTCCACCTTTATTACTGGGTGCACTCTTAGCAGGCAAGGCAGCCCCTCCTCTGGGTCTCAGCTGCCCCACATGGCAAGTGACAATCTCTCAGGGCCTTCTTGGTGGCACTAGGCCCTGGCTCCCAGCATGGATCATCTGGGGAGACCCTATAGGAGCAGATTGCTGAGAAGGAGGATTGTAGGATGGAGGAGTCCTCCCGTCGGAAGAACAGTTGCTTCAGGGAGCTGGGGGGCAGAGCCGGATCCTGAGGCATGATTGGAATGGAGCCCGGGAGACACTGAGAGAGGAGGCAGGGATGAGCTGGGGTTGCTGCCCGGATCACCAAAGCATCGTGAGGCGCTCACGGGAGCAACACGTTGGTTCAAGGACCATGTCTCACCGGACTCTTCTTTTTCCCGGATACTGGCACACGTGGCTCTATGTGACTTTGGGCAAGATAGCACATTACCTACTACCTTCTTGATGGCCTTAGCGTCCTCCTCTGTAAAGTGACATCCATACAGCCATAGGAATTAAAAGACTGAACACATGTCAAGTGCTTAGAATAATGCTTGGCATATAGTAAAACTTCAAGGAGCCTGAGCTGTTGTTGCCGGTGTCGTTGCATTTGCTGAAAAGGAAGGCACCCTGGACAGGCACACACCTCCCAGGTGTCTGATTGTGTAGTTCGGTATTTGCCAAACACCATTTTGTGAGGTTTGCCATCTTGGCAGTTGTGGGGAGTGAATGAGCTGTAAGTATGGCAGACCTTTCTCTGAATCCCAGCTGCAAAGTTACTTAATCTCTCTGAGGCTCTGGTTCTCATTTGCATAATGGGGGATTAACACTCACCTCAGAGGATTACTCTGAGTCTTCAGTATGTATTTGGGAAGCCCCTGTTTCTTATAAGGCATGGCATGAGACCCGGCGCCTTCTCTCCTCCAGCAGCCCTGGGGAGATTGGGAGAGTGGGCGGTGAGCATCTCTCCCATGACATTGTTCTTGCAGATTTAAAGATAAATTTATACTGTGGGTAATAAACTTATGGAACTCATTGCCCTGGGACCTGGCAGGGGATGAATAGGAATAGGCCAGGAAGGATTTAGGAAAATGGATGAGGGCTGGAACCTCGGTGAGTTATTATAGCAGCATTTCCTAGAAAATGTGCATTTAGGAATAGTGGCCATGCTGAGATGCTCTGTAGGAAAAAAGGAGGAAAAGGAGAAGGAAGAAAGGAAGGAAGAAAAGAAAGAAAAAGAAGAGGAATAAGAAGAAAAAAGAAGGAAGGAATAGCTTCTGTGATTAAAAACCTTCGGAGAATGATGCTTACTGTATTCCTCTCCCACTAAGATCTTCACATGCTCATTGGTTTTACTGGTGAGTTGGCAAACACGTGGAGCGCCTACTGTATGCCAGGCATGGTTGTCGTTTCCAGTCAAACAGCAATGAGGGGTGCCTGGGTGTATCAGTGGGTTAAAGCCTCTGCCTTCGGCTCAGGTCATGATCTCAGGGTCCTGGGATTGAGCCCCTCATCGGGCTCTCTGCTCAGCAAGGAGCCTGCTTCCTCCTCTCTCTGCCTGCCTCTCTGCTTACTTGTGGTCTCTGTCTGTCAAATAAATAAATAAAATATTAAAAAAAAAACAGCAATGAAACCCCAAAGATTTATGTCCCAATGGAGCTTATAATCGAGTGGGCAAGACAAAGCAATCCACATAACGACTTGAGTCACATGTTGTGTTTGAAGGCAAACATGCACTGAGAAGCAGAAGATAAGTCAAACAGGTGAAGAGGGGGGTTGCTGATGTTGGGGATGGAAGGTTGAGATATTCCACTGGGTGGTCAAGAAAGCCTCCTCTAGAAGGTGTCACTCGTTGCTCAAGAAGGGGGCCGGGGAGTTAGGAGAGTTGACTGTGGAGGAGAGACCCGAGGCCGGAGACTGCCCAGCTAGTGTTCCCTGGGAAGGCCTGTGTGCCTGGAGATGGGGAGGGTGGAGAGAAGGAGGCAGTGATGCCCTGGGGGGCCGTGCTGGGCCCTGGGAGGGCTCTTCTTTCATTGCTGCAGACACAGGAGCGATGTGATCTGATTTACACAGTGTGGAGGTTCTCCCAGAAGCATTTGACCATGGAGCCTCTTTGGTTTCCCATAAAGTCTTTTACTATTATATAGATTTTACCCCACTCCCTCCCTGTGGAGCTCAGATGCTCGTGAAACTCAGTGAGGTATTCTCCATCTCCCCTCCGGCATCTCTCGGGCTCCCGGAAGGCCTGTGAGCATCCTGTTTCACTAGCTGCCCGAAGCCTTTCGAGTTGAAACGTGGCCCGTGGGCCTGCTGCGTCAGCATCCCGTGGGGGCTGGTTAGAAATGCAGAGTGGCAGGCCCCAACCGGACCCCGTGCTGAGGCAACAGAGCTCCTGGGCACGTGGGATTTCCAAATTGTTGCAATAGGAGACCCATGTTGAGAGATGCTGGATTATATAGAAGGCAAGTGTGTGTGTCTGTGTGCGCGCGCGCGCGTGCACACGCATGCACACGCATGCACAGGGTCGGGGGAGGTAATGTGAAGAAGTTTACAGTAGTTGACACAGATTGTTTCCCAAGTTCGCATCTGCAGAGGTGACTCTCCAGGTGTCCCTGGAGCTCGCGAGCTGGACTGTACTCCTCACATCCCTGCAAGCCTTTAATGACTCACCATGGCTCAAGGCCTTTATTAAAATCCTCTGACACCTGTCCAGAAGAAGCCTCGGTCTCCTCTTAGATTAATGAATCCCGTATGTTTATCACCCACATCTATACGCATACTGCCCGTCTCCAGTCCCCAAACGACTTTATCCTTCTGCTCTTAGCCTGTGTCACCTTTTCAGCATCTGGTGCCCTGTGGGAGGACACACAGATGCTGGGGACAGGGATGGTGCTTATGGACGAGGTCAGCATTAGAGACGATCCATGCATTTCCTCTTCACTCTTGTGAAGCTCAGAAACAACTCTTTCTCATCTAGCAGCTGGCTGTTACGGCAAGAACACTTGTGTGTGCCTCGGGGTCAGATGGACTCCCGTTTGCTTTGTGGTTTCATCATTTCCCAGGCTTGTCACCTTCAGGGAGCCAGCGAGGTCCTTGGAGCCTCTTATCTGTGCTGTGGAGTGGTTGTAAAGACTGCATGCAAACATTCTAGGAAAACCCCTTTGGGCCCTTTGTTTGGTACAGGGACCATAGACGAGAGACTCTGATCGTAGAAACTGGTAGGCCTAACAGTTGCTGGGATCGTGTCCGTGTGTTTGTTGGCGTGGGATGGAACACAGTGAAATGGCTGGGCCCAGCAGTGGCGCCTGATTCCTGGTCATCTAGACAGAGGACGCTCTGGGCCTCCTGCCCAGGTCAGTGCGGTACAGCAGCAACAGCCTAGCTGCCCTCACGTTGCCTCCTGGGACCAGTGAGAGAGGCACGGTCTCATCCACAGGAGGAGAGGAAGAGCCGACACACGCAGGTGTCCGTGGGCCAGCAGAGCATCTGCTCCCCGCCCCCCCCCCCCCCCGGCAAGGGCCCCGTGGTCCCCGATGGAGGTGACCACGGCCAAGGAGGCGTGGCAGCTACAATGAAGGAAGCCTGGGCATTTGTTCCGAGCATGTGTGTGTGCCCGGGTTTTCCTTATCGTTAGAAACCGAACTAGAAAAGACAGGTACATAAAGGTCTGAAAACCAAGTGGTGGTAGTCAGCAGTAGTATGGAAACGCACAGCCCCCCAGCCTGCTGCCCCATTCGGTAGGGTTTCTCAACTCCACACCATTGACATTTGGAGCTAGAGGATCTGTGGTTGTGTGGGCCACCCTGGGCCTTGTGGGACGTTTAACAGCATCCCTAACCTCTACCCACCAGCTGCCAGGAGTGCAATCCCCTGTCGCCACAACTGACCATATCTCCGTACCTTGCCAAATGTCCCCTAGGACAAGATGGTTCCCAGGTGAGAACCACTGATGCAGGGGTGACTCCACCAATGGCCCCTGTCTTCTCAACCCAGAAACCAAGCAAAATGCCACAGGGACGGCTGATTAATTTTCACACCCAGGCTTCTTCCTTCTGTTTCCTTGCGGGGAAATTGGCAGCAGGTAATGGCCACAGGAACTCCAGGCGACCCTTATCTGACACGGAGATGGCCTCGGTGGCAGGGGCCAGACACTGCCTGCTCTACTGCTGCTTTTCTGGCCCCATATCTGGGCTCTGGAGCCCAAACTCAGAACAGGTGCCAGCCTGGCTCCTTGGGGCTCTCGCTGATTGAAAACTTTCCTGGGCATTTTTGGCTACTGGGAACGTTCCATTTCACATTGATTTATTATTATATTTTTAAAGACACTGAGATTTAAGACTCATCCAGGAGACTCTGCTTGCCAAGACATAATTAGGAGAAAATGACAGAGGTAGTAAATATATAATTAACTCTTTTCTTAATGCCTTTTGCTGGCATTCTTAATTTATCTGCACAGCCTGAGAAACTAGTTCTCTGGAATCTTCAGGCAGCTAGAAACCAATTACCATCATGTTTGCACATGGTGTTTTCAATAACATGGCTACATGTTTATGTGTCGGAAGTTAAGTGGGGAGCCATGAAGATAAACATAGTGCATACATATTCTCAGCTCCTAATTGATTTTGATTGCTTTACTCATTGGTTTATTAATTCAACAAAGACTTAGTATGAACCTACTGTGTGCCAGGCACCATGCTATTTCCATCCTGCTAAAATCTCCTAACTTTAAGACACTGAGTTCCAGGAATAGGTACATAATGCATATGCATGCGATATCAGGGAATTCTATATATTTGTGTACACACACACACATACGTAGAAAATGAGGTTCAGAGAGGTCAAGCAACTTGCCAAAAGTCACACAGCTATTAGATAATGAAACTGGTATTTGATCCGAGGTCTGTCTGGTTTTCACTACCCTGTGCAATCTTCTTTCCAAGGATGTGACATTTGAGCAGAATCTTGAAAGGTAAATAGGAATTTACCAAGTAAACATGACAGGGAATAGCTCCTGCAAAGGCTGGTGGAATGATGCTTCAGGAATTCCAAAAATTAACTACAGAGAATCAGTAGGTGCTCAAAGAGGAGCGGAAGAGATGAGCAGGATGGGGTGCAGCTCAAGGAGGGTCTTTTCTGCCAGCCCCTTCCAGAACTCACAGCAAAGTCTGGGTTGGATCTGATGGCCTGCGGACCTCTCCCCCCAGGAGCTAAGAGAGCTCCCACTTGGAGCTGCAACCTCCAGCCTGATCCAACGGTACACGTTACAAGGTGACCCCCAGTCCGGTTAAGAAACCAAGCAGCACTTGATTTCACCCAGTGACTGTCTCCAGTCTTCTCTTGCCCAGGAAGCAGGGACCAGTTAATTGCAGGGTGATCGCCATGTTCTCTCGGAGCATTTAATGTAGCATGTAATTGCAGGGTAAATAAATACAGAGCTATTTCCAGCTCTCAGCCCCGTGCTGTAAGCCTGGTGGTAATTACGGCTGGGGATTGGCTTGGTGCAATTTCTGAGCAATGGCTCGAGGCCTGAACTGGGTCAGCCCTCAAGCAGGTCCTGTCTGCTCCCAGGAGAGCTAGAATGTTGATCTCTCCAAGCTCCCCATTCACACAGGCACCTAGGGCCTCGATCGGATGTCTTGGACTCGCCAATCCTTGAGTCCACACCTACATCTGGGGGTCCCTCTGCCTTCTAGTTGGTGCTGACTCTCGCTAATAATCATGGTTAAGATGTCCAGGCTGGGAGTGAGACAGAGCTGGTTTTGTTTCTGCCACTTACAGGCTCTGTGACCTTAGATAAATATTTGTACCTCTCTGAGCCAAATTCTTCATCTATAGCATGTAGATTAATAAAAAAAAAAGTGTCATAAAATTGTGAGGATTAAATGAGATAATGCATGTAAAATGGTGTATATACTGCCTGGTCTGGGGTAAGTGCTGAATGTTAGCTCATCCTTTCTGTTCCCTTCCTCTCCCCTCCTCTCCCCTTCCCTCCCCTCTTCTCCACTTCCCCTCCCCTGTCCCACTCCGTTCCTCCTCCTCTTCTCTCCTCTCCCCTCCCTTCCCTGCTAGTTCTTTCCTGCTTTTCCTCCTTCCCCCCCTCACCCTCCTCTCCATCCCTCCCGTCCTAGGGCAGTTGTGTATCAGAGGAAAGAACATACATTTCAGGACACGATAGACGTGGGTTTGAGCCCTGGCTGTACCAACTGCTTGCTGTTGTGGTCTTCAAACAGTTATTTAACTTCCCTGTGCCTCAGTTTTCTCATCGGTTGGGTGGAAACTGGATTGCTCTTTTCCAAGTTACCATGAAGATCAAGAGAGACTGCTGTCCTAGAGGTTCTTTGTAAACTATAGTCGGCAAGAATGAGCCTCCCACTTAGCACTGAAGCGTGTGTCATATGGGGGGGGGGTGTCCCCAGGAAGGAGACTGCCAGAGGAGATTCTCATGCAGTTGCTATACTAGGTAATACTCATGCAAGGGGCAGAGGAGAGGGGGAGCTGTGATGCCGTGGACACCTTGGCCAGGCGCTGTGGGGAGGTATGAATATGGAATGAGGCTTCTGAGGGGTCCCAATTTGGGACAGGGGGGTTCAGGCCTCAATACCTTCCTATCTCTCGGTGTTGGAGGCAGAGCATCCCATGACGGGGGCACGATCTTGAGCAAGGCAGCCCTCTGCAGCCACAAACCCCGAAGTGAGCTGGCAGCTGAGGGTTTCCTGTAGGTGGTGGCCCCAGCAGCTGAAGGAGTAAGTCTTTCTTTCCTGAAGTGGAGCCTGGGGGTGCATCACTGCGTCCATCACTGGCCCCCAGTTCTTGGAAAAGTGCCTTCCCTCCCACTGTGATCTCCATCTCCATAGTGGCAAAGGTCTATATTCTACCACTTTCCAGCCTCTCTCCTCTTCTGACCCACCGAGTCATTTCTGGGTGTTCTGATCTCACTTGGGAAACACCTCCATTCTGACCTTGGCCGAGTGGCAGGAATGGAGGGAAGACCAGCCCTCAGCCAATGCCCCTCCTCCCTGCTCAGCCTTGCTTGAGCTCCAACTGTCCTTGGGCTTCACGTGTCCTGAGAATACAAGGCTGTCAGTGGAGATGTGTCCTTCTATCCCCACCTCCTATCTGCCTCTGTGTTTGCGGAGCTCACCTCCCATGCTTGTCCCAGTGTCCTTGGGTTTTGTGTCTCTGTTTTTTTTATTATTAGTATTTTCATATTATCTGACTTGGCTTCAAGCCCACTCCCCTGACTGCTGCTGTGTGAGACTCTCCAAGGCTCACCTGGGCTGGGACTCAGCTCAGAATCCCAGGAATACTAAGGGCCAGGGCCCTGGCTCCCCTGCATCCCGGAGATACGAGAGGCCTGATGGGCATGGGGTGGGGGGAGGTACTGACTTGGGACTCCCAGTGGCTTTTCTGTGCAGAGCCCATTTGAATGAGACTGAGTTCCCCAAGCTCCTTGTTGAGATGAGTAGGCAAGGATGGATGAGTTCTGAGTGCGAGGCTAGAACATGGGATCTGGACCTTGTAAGTGAGGGCTTAGCCCTTTATGAGTTATGTCCCCTTGAGAAATGGCCTTGGCATCCCTGAGCGTCCATGTTCGCATTGGCTAACATGACTGGCCTCATGCTGTAACAGTGCTATTGGGAGGGGAAAATGGGGGAGTCCTTGGAGGAGGGCTCATTTGTATCAGAAATACCAGGGGCCAGCTGCCGGGCTGACAGGGCATCTTTTCCTGACATGTGGAGACTTTCTGTCCCCTCTTACTCGGAGGGAACCACGTAGGACCCACCCCAGTACCCGAGGAAGTTGTGGCCTGGACTCAGCACAGATGATTCCTTGGCTCCCCAAGGGGCTGTGTGTGGAGGGGACATCCGGGTGAGAGAGCCCCCCCTCCTGGGCTGGCTGGAGCTTGGCCATGGAGAGATGAGGAAGGCAGGGGTTCTGACGGCTTCACGGTCAGCTGCCCAGGGAAGCGAGGTGCTCCATGACCAGTGTCCCCATGACCCACTGCCAGGCTCCAAGTGTGGCCGCTGCACCGGACCTCCTCACGTCGGGCTTACCCTTGTGCTCCTGGGACAGGACCAGCCCCTGCCTGCTCTGGTGGACTGCCTCACTGCCTGGGCCCCACGCTTTAGAGGGGTTCTTGCATTCCTGCTGCCTGTAGTCACTTCTATTTTGGCTTTCCGTGATGCAGGTATAGCAGTCCCACAGGTGTGGGGGGAGGGTGTGAGAGTCGCATGCATGCGTCCCCCCTTTCCCCCACCCCACACAGCAACATTCACCGGCAGGCTCAGAACACTTTGCTATTTGCCCTCAAAATCCCTGTCCCTCCCTTCTCCCCAGGGCAGGGATTGTGTCATGGAAAGGGATGATGGTACCCCACCCATATGTCAGAGGGAACCCTGGCCAGCCTGGCTCCCTCCTGGCACACGGTGGCCCAGGCGTGTGGCACGGGCCCTGTCGGAGACTTGCCCAACTGTCCCAGCCCACGCGTCCCCACGCCTGGAGCTCGCTGTGGACGGGGACTCTGGCAGGCACGGTTCCAAGCCCCTCTAATCATCACAGCAAACCTATGAGTCAGAGGCTCTCCCTGTCCTCATTTTAAAGCTGAGGAAATGGAAGTCTAGAGACAGGGCAGTGCTCCCCATCCCATAGCCAGTAAGAGGCACGCTGGACCCCGTCTTAGGGCCTTTGGCCCCACCCACTTCCCTAGACAGGCCTGCTTGCACTCTGAGAAGCTCAGGCCACTTGCTCTGTGTGCCTTGAGTGTGCTTCATCTGGCCTTGAGTTCCCCTTTCTCTGACTTTGCAGCCATCTCTGTGGTTGTGTGTATTGGGCCCCCAGTGTGTGCTTCCTTGTCGGTCAGTCTCCAAGGGTTTCCTCCATGTCCGTGGGTCACTCTCTTCACCAACCCATCCATCTCTGGGCCTTCCTGCTCCTCTTACCTCTTTTGAGACCTTACTATCACTCTCGGGGTGCTGGCAGCTTTAAAAAGAGCCCTGATTGCTTTTTTTTTTTTATTTTTTTATTTTTTCAGCATAACAGTATTCATTATTTTTGCACCACACCCAGTGCTCCATGCAATCCGTGCCCTCTACAATA
Organism: Lutra lutra; assembly: GCF_902655055.1. Lineage (NCBI taxonomy): Eukaryota > Metazoa > Chordata > Mammalia > Carnivora > Mustelidae > Lutra > Lutra lutra. The sequence goes on from NC_062293.1 coordinate 39,052,026, forward strand.
CCCACCACCTGGTGCCCCCAACCTCCCACCCCCCACCCCTTCAAAATTCTCAGATCGTTTTTCGGAGTCCATAGTCTCTCATGGTTCACCTCCCCTTCCAATTTCCCTCAACTCCCTTCTCCTCTCCATCTCCCCTTGTCCTCCATGCTATTTGTTATGCTCCACAAATAAGTGAAACCATATGATAATTGACTCTCTCTGCTTGACTTATTTCACTCAGCATAATCTCTTCCAGTCCCGTCCATGTTGCTACAAAACTTGGGGATTCATCCTTTCTTTCCTTTTTTTTTTTTACAGCTTTATAAACATATATTTTTATCCCCAGGGGTACAGGTCTGCGAATCGCCAGGTTTACACACTTCACAACACTCACCATAGCACATACCCTCCCCGATATCCATAACCCCACCCCCTCTCCCAACCCCCTCCCCCCATCAACCCTCAGTTTGTTTTGTGAGATTAAGAGTCACTTATGGTTTGTCTCCCTCCCAATCCCATCTTGTTTCATTTACTCTTCTCCTACCCCCTCGACCCCCCATGTTGCATCTCCTCTCCCTGATATGAGGGAGAGGATATGATAGTTGTCTTTCTCCGATTGACTTATTTCGCTAAGCATGATACCCTCTAGTTCCATCCACGTCGTCGCAAATGGCAAGATTTCATTTCTTTTGATGGCTGCATAGTATTCCATTGTGTATATATACCACATCTTCTTTATCCATTCGTCTGTTGATGGACATCTAGGTTCTTTCCATAGTTTGGCTATTGTAGACATTGCTGCTATAAACATTCGGGTGCATGTGCCCCTTCGGATCACTATGTTTGTATCTTTAGGGTAAATACCCAGCAGTGCAATTGCAGGGTCATAGGGTAGTTCTATTTTCAACATTTTGAGGAACCTCCATGCTGTTTTCCAGAGCGGTTGCACCAGCTTGCATTCCCACCAACAGTGTAGGAGGGTTCCCCTTTCTCCGCATCCTCGCCAGCATCTGTCATTTCCTGACTTGTTAATTTAAGCCATTCTGACTGGTGTGAGGTGATATCTCATGGTGGTTTTGATTTGTATTTCCCTGATGCCGAGTGATATGGAGCACTTTTTCATGTGTCTCTTGGCCATCTGGATGTCTTCTTTGCAGAAATGTCTGTTCATGTCCTCTGCCCATTTCTTGATTGGATTATTTGTTCTTTGGGTGTTGAGTTTGCTAAGTTCTTTATAGATTTTGGACACTAGCCCTTTATCTGATATGTCATTTGCAAATATCTTCTCCCATTCTGTCAGTTGTCTTTTGGTTTTGTTCACTGTTCCCTTTGCTGTGCAAAAGCTTTTGATCTTGATAAAATCCCAAAAGTTCATTTTTGCCCTTGCTTCCCTTGCCTTTGGTGATGTTCCTAGGAAGATGTTGCTGTGGCTGAGGTCGAAGAGGTTGCTGCCTGTGTTCTCCTCGAGGATTTTGATGGATTCCTTTCTCACATTGAGATCCTTCATCCATTTTGAGTCTATTTTCATGTGTGGTGTAAGGAAATGATCCAATTTCATTTTTCTGCATGTGGCTGTCCAATTTTCCCAACACCATTTATTGAAGAGGCTGTCTTTTTTCCATTGGACATTCTTTCCTGCTTTGTCGAAGATGAGTTGACCATAGAGTTGAGGGTCCATTTCTGGGCTCTCTATTCTGTTCCATTGATCTATGTGTCTGTTTTTGTGCCAGTACCATGCTGTCTTGATGATGACAGCTTTGTAATAGAGCTTGAAGTCCGGAATTCTGATGCCACCAACTTTGGCTTTCTTTTTCAATATTCCTTTGGCTATTTGAGGTCTTTTCTGGTTCCATATAAATTTTAGGATTATTTGTTCCATTTCTTTGAAAAAAATGGATGGTACTTTGATAGGAATTGCATTAAATGTGTAGATTGCTTTAGGTAGCATAGACATTTTCACAATATTTATTCTTCCAATCCAGGAGCATGGAACATTTTTCCATTTCTTTGTGTCTTCCTCAATTTCTTTCATGAATACTTTATAGTTTTCTGAGTATAGATTCTTAGTCTCTTTGGTTAGGTTTATTCCTAGGTATCTTATAGTTTTGGGTGCAATTGTAAATGGGATGGACTCCTTAATTTCTCTTTCTTCTGTCTTGTTGTTGGTGTAGAGAAATGAAACTGATTTCTGTGCATTGATTTTATATCCTGACACTTTACTGAATTCCTGTACAAGTTCTAGCAGTTTTGGAGTGGAGTCTTTTGGGTTTTCCACATAGAGTATCATATCATCTGCGAAGAGTGATAGTTTGACTTCTTCTTTGCCGATTTGGATGCCTTTAATTTCCTTTTGTTGTCTGATTGCTGAGGCTAGGACTTCTAGTACTATGTGAATAGCAGTGGTGATAACGGACATCCCTGCCGTGTTCCTGACCTTAGCGGAAAAGCTTTCAGTTTTTCTCCATTGAGAATGATATTTGCGGTGGGTTTTTCATAGATGGCTTTGATAATATTGAGGTATGTGCCGTCTATCCCTACACTTTGAAGAGTTTTGATCAGGAAGGGATGCTGTACTTTGTCAAATGCTTTTTCAGCATCTATGGAGAGTATCATATGGTTCTTGTTCTTTCTTTTATTAATGTGTTGTATCACATTGATTGATTTGCGGATGTTGAACCAGCCCTGCAGCCCTGGAATAAATCCCACTTGGTCGTGGTGAATAATCCTTTTAACGTACTGTTGAATCCTATTGGCTAGTATTTTGGCGAGAATTTTTGCATCTGTGTTCATCAAGGATATTGGTCTGTAGTTCTCTTTTTTGTTGGGATCCTTGCCTGGTTTTGGGATCAAGGTGATGCTGGCCTCATAAAATGAGTTTGGAAGTTTTCCTTCTATTTCTATTTTTTGGGACAGTTTCAGGAGAATAGGAATTAGTTCTTCTTTAAATGTTTGGTAGAATTCCCCCGGGAAGCCGTCTGGCCCTGGGCTTTTGTTTGTTTGGAGATTTTGGATGACTGTTTCAATCTCCTTACTGGTTATGGGTCTGTTCAGGCTTTCTATTTCTTCCTGGTTCAGTTGTGGTAGTTTATATGTCTCTAGGAATGCATCCATTTCTTCCAGATTGCCAAATTTGTTGGCGTAGAGTTGCTCATAGTATGTTCTTATAATTGTCTGTATTTCTTTGGTGTTCGTTGTGATCTCTCCTCTTTCATTCATGATTTTATTTATTTGGGTCCTGTCTCTTTTCTTTTTGATAAGTCTGGCCAGGAGTTTATCAATCTTATTAATTCTTTCAAAGAACCAGCTCCTCGTTTCGTTGATTTGTTCTATTGTTTTTTTGGTTTCTATTTCATTGATTTCTGCTCTGATCTTTATGATTTCTCTTCTCCTGCTGGGTTTAGGGTTTCTTTCTTGTTCTTTCTCCAGCTCCTTTAGGTGTAGGGTTAGGTTGTGTACCTGAGACCTTTCTTGTTTCTTGAGAAAGGCTTGTACCGCTATTTATTTTCCTCTCAGGACTGCCTTTGTTGTGTCCCACAGATTCTGAACTGTTGTGTTTTCATTATCATTTGTTTCCATAAATTTTTTCAATTCTTCTTTAATTTCCTGGTTGACCCATTCATTCTTTAGAAGGATGCTGTTTAGTCTCCATGTATTTGGGTTCTTTCCAAATTTCCTCTTGTGATTGAGTTCTAGCTTTAGAGCATTGTGGTCTGAAAATATGCAGGGAATGATCCCAATCTTTTGATACCGGTTGAGACTTGATTTAGGACCAAGAATGTGATCTATTCTGGAGAATGTTCCATATGCACTAGAGAAGAATGTGTATTCTCTTGCTTTGGGATGAAATGTTCTGAATATATCTGTGATGTCCATCTGGTCCAGTGTGTCATTTAAGGCCTTGATTTCCTTGTTGATCTTTTGCTTGGATGATCTGTCCATTTCAGTGAGGGGAGTGTTAAAATCCCCTACTATTATTGTATTCTTGTCGATGTGTTTCTTTGATTTTGTTATTAATTGGTTTATATAGTTGGCTGCTCCCACGTTAGGGGCATAGATATTTAAAATTGTTAGATCTTCTTGTTGGACAGTTCCTTTGAGTATGATATAGTGTCCTTCCTCATCTCTTATTATAGTCTTTGGCTTAAAATCTAATTGATCTGCTATAAGGATTGCCACTCCTGCTTTCTTCTGATGTCCATTAGCATGGTAAATTCTTTTCCACCCCCTCACTTTAAACCTGGAGGTGTCTTCGGGTTTAAGATGAGTTTCTTGTAGGCAACATATAGATGGTTTTTGTTTTTTGATCCATTCTGATACCCTGTGTCTTTTGATTGGGGCATTTAGCCCATTAACATTCAGGGTAAGTATTGAGAGATATGAATTTAGTGCCATTGTATTGCCTGTAAGGTGACTGTTATTGTATTTTGTCTCTGTTTCTTTCTGATCTACTATTTTGAGGGTCTCTCTTTGCTTAGAGGACCCCTTTCAATATTTCCTGTAGAGCTGGTTTGGTATTTGCAAATTCTTTCAGTTTTTGTTTGTCCTGGAAGCTTTTAATCTCTCCGTCTATTTTCAATGATAGCCTAGCTGGATATAGTATTCTTGGCTGCATGTTTTTCTCATTTAGTACTCTGAATATATCATGCCAGCTCTTTCTGGCCTGCCAGGTCTCTGTGGATAAGTCTGCTGCCAATCTAATATTTTTACCATTGTACGTTACAGACTTCTTTTCCCGGGCTGCTTTCAGGATCTTTTCTTTGTCACTAAGACTTGTCAATTTTACTATTAGGTGACGGGGTGTGGACCTATTCTTATTGATTTTGAGGGGGGTTCTCTGAACCTCTTGAATTTTGATGCTTGTTCCCTTTGCCATATTGGGGAAATTCTCTCCAATAATTCTCTCCAATATACCTTCTGCTCCCCTCTCTGTTTCCTCTTCTTCTGGAATCCCAATTATTCTAATGTTGTTTCGTCCAATGGTGTCACTTATCTCTCGAATTCTCCCCTCGTGGTCCAGTAGCTGTTTGTCCCTTTTCTGCTCAGCTTCTCTATTCTCTGTCATTTGGTCTTCTATATCGCTAATTCTTTCTTCTGCCTCATTTATCCTAGCAGTGAGAGCCTCCATTTTTGATTGCACTTCATTAATAGCTTTTTTGATTTCAACTTGGTTAGATTTTAGTTCTTTTATTTTTCCAGAAAGGGCTTTTATATCTCCCGAGAGGGTTGCTTTAATATTTCCATGCCTTTTTCAAGCCCGGCTAGAACCTTGAGAATCGTCATTCTGAACTCTATATCTGACATATTACCAATGTCTGTATTGATTAGGTCCCTAGCCTTTGGTACTGCCTCTTGTTCTTTTTTTTGTTGTGAATTTTTCCGCCTTGTCATTTTGTCCAGATAAGAGTTTATGAAGGAGCAAGTAAAATACTAAAAGGGTGGCAACAACCCCAGGAAAATATGCTTTAGCCAAATCAGAAGAGATCCCAAATTGTGAGGGGGGAGAAAGGGGATAAAAAGGGGTTCAAAAAGAAAAAAAAAAAAGAAAGAAACTATTTTATTTTTTTTAAAGATTTTATTTATTTATTTGACAGAGAGAGATCACAAGTAGACGGAGAGACAGGCAGAGAGAGAGAGAGAGAGAGGGAAGCAGGCTCCCTGCTGAGCAGAGAGCCCGATGCAGGACTCGATCCCAGGACCCTGAGATCATTACCTGAGCCGAAGGCAGCGGCCTAACCCACTGAGCCACCCAGGCGCCCAGAAAGAAACTATTTTAAAAAAGAAAGCCGATAAAGAAAAAATATAAAAAGAGGAAAAAAAATATATATATATATTAGATAAACTATTTAAAAAACATTAAAAAAGAAAACGGTAAAAGTTAAAAAAGTTTAGCAGAAGAAGAGAAAAAGAAAAAAAAATTGAAAAAGAAAAAAAAATTAACTGCAAGGCTAAAAAATCATGGGGAGAAAGCCATGAGTTCCGTGCTTTGCTTTCTTCTCCTCTGGAATTCCGCCGCTCTCCTTGGTATTGAAACTGCACTCCTTGGTAGGTGAGCTTGGTCCTGGCTGGGTTTCCCATTGACCTTCTGGGGGAGGGGCCTGTTGTAGTGATTCTCAAGCGTCTTTGCCCCAGGCGGAGTTGCACCGCCCTTACCCGGGGCCGGGCTGAGTCATCCGCTCGGGTTTCCTTTCGGGAGCTTTTGTTCCCTGAGCGCTTTCCGTAGAGTTCCGGAGGACCAGAGTGAAGATGGCGGCCTTCCGGTGTCCGGCCCGGAGGAGCCGAGAGCCCGGGGCCCCACTCCTCAGTGCGCCCTCAGAGAACAGCGCCCAATGACTCCCGTCACCCTGGCCTCCGGCCGCGCTCCGAGCTGACCGAGCCTGCGACCGGTTCAAGGCAACCCCGAGCTGAGAGTCACTCCTCGGCTCTGTCTCTGTAGCCGGCTTCCCCGCTCCAATACCGGTAAGCTCTGCGACACTCAGACACCCCCGATCCTTCTGCGACCCTGCGGGACCTGAGGCCGCGCTGACCCTGCCTGGGCTTCACCCCAGTTAAGCCTCTGGAGCGATGTCCCTCAGTGGAACAGACTTTTAAAAGTCCTGATTTTGCTCCGTTGCTCCGCTGCTCGCCGGGAGCCGGCCCCTTCCCCCGCCGTCTATCTTTCCGTCGCTTTGGATTCACTTCTCCGCCAGTCCTACCTTTCAGATAGTGGTTGATTTTCTGTTTCTAGAATTGCTGTTCTTCTTCTCTTCAATCTCCCGTTGGATTTGTAGGTGTTTGCAATCTTTAGATAAGCTATTTAGCTGATCTCCCGCTACCCGAAGTAGTCTCAGCCTGCTACTTCTCCGCCATCTTGACTCCTCCCGCCTTTGTGTTTCTTGAGAGTTAGTTCTTTTTTTTTTTTTTTATGAACGTTCATGGTTAACATAAAAGAGATGGGGGCAGACGAAGGAAAGTTTCCAGGTACTAGATTCCAGAAAGTTCTCTTTGAATTCTTCTCCTTCCTGTCAAATAAGCCAGCCCGATTCCTGACTTCAACAGGGGTCATGTTCCTGAGAATCTTGGGAACACTGAGACAGAGCTCAAGCAGGTGAGAACTTCAGCAGCTTTAGTCTAAGCAGTACTGAGTGTAGCATCCCTGAAAGAGGCTGTCCAGTCCTGGTGAATGCTGGCACGTTCATCTACTCAACCCAGGAATGATCTGGGCCCAGTGTGGTCTCTGCCATGAACGCACTCACCCCTGTACCTGCCTGCCTCTTCCCCACTTCAGTATCTCAGCGTTAGGGACCAGGATCTAGGGCACCAAGACTGCATCCACGGACTCCTAGATATGCCGGAATCGTGGTTCCAAATTTCCACATCACACTGTGATGCGAAGAACTGGCAAGGCCAGCTAAGCCCACGGGCCAGGCAGGAAGCTGCTGATGCCATGTTTCTAGGGCCAGGAAGGCCCTCTGGGCCCAGATGGCTCGCCATCCTGTTCACAGAGATCTAGGAGTCCTGTAACAGGACTGGGCCTCCCCTTTCCTGGAAAGGATCAGTGTCACAAGGCTACTGTTGGGATGGTGGCAGACAAGGAAGCATATGCACACTCAGGTGTAATCCATAGGCCTCAGGCCTTCCCCTGGGCACAGATTCTGATGGGGCCTGAGGAGGAAAGGCAAATAAACAGGTATGGGAATTAGGGGAGAATGTCCCTTAGGGGAGAACCCCAAAGAAGAAGATCCTACAAACAAATGACCCAGCTATAAGACAGAAGGAAACCATATCCTCACCACTGGCTCATAGTAGGTGCTCAATAAATATTTGTTGGTTGAACAAATGAATGAGCTCAATAGCCCGGCATTGGAATTTTGCACGCCCCTCCAACTTTTTCATGTTTTTCTATTCTGGTGAATTCAAAATCATTTCTGACTCCAAGGTTTGATTTTCACATTCGTGAAGTGGGGGAGGCTGTTATCAACCAACCATGGCCACAATGCGGACAGTGGAGCTTTGGAAGCCGCCAACATGGTGCAGACACAGCAAAGTTTCATTATTCGCCACTTTACCTCCAGCCGCCCCTGGGGTCAGCCCCCTGTATCCATCATCAATATCTAATGCTTTCCAGCAATTACTCTGGGTTAATTGGCTCAGGCAGCGCAGTCCATAGGAAATGCCCCTGGCGGAACTGACAAGCCCTCTTCTCGGTGTGCAGAATCTCTCTCCGGATTAAGTGTGCCGAGTGCTGCCGTTTGCGAGATGGGGGATAGAGACAGCAGGGCCAGAATGCAGCTGCACATCATTTGTATCAGAAATACCAGGGGCCAGCTGCCGGGCTGTAATGAAATTCCAGCAAACCTTGTTGACATTCTAGCAGCATCGCCACGATGAGGTTAAATTATAAGTTGATGATGACAAGCAGACGCGCAGGAAAATGTCAAAATTAGCATGACCGAGCCCAGGCGCCCTCCTCCCTCCACACTCTCTTTGGCATAGACACCTCTCTTCCTTTTCCTTGCCCCGTTTTGCCCCCAGGACCACATTTTTAAGGACATGATAGCAGGAACGAGTTTGTTGGGGGTTTCCGGTGTCTGTCTGTTTTACCCTTCTCCTCGGGCAGCTGGAGAGAGGGAGAACAGAACAGCCTTCTGAGGCCTTGGTGACCTTGGACGTGTCACTGACCCTCTTGGGGCATCTGTTCACTCATCCACCCAGGGAGGATTGTACTAGTTTGCTCCTGGAGCTGCCAAGGATTGGACGGGCTCACACGTGGACATCTCCAGATGCGGCGTTCAGCGCCACTCTCCTCCCTGGGCCCACCCAGGCTCATCTCAGGAGAGAGCGCTGGGAGGATACCCTACAGATGAGGGAAAAGCAGGTGGGGCCCGTAGGAGGGGTCCATGCCAGGCGAGGACTGAGGGTAGGGACATAGCTCCCAGGCCTAGAGAGCCTCCTGGGGTCTAGAGACCCACAGATGTGATTCTAGATGTGATTATGTATCACCGCACGTGCTCTACCAGGCTGCCAAAACACAGATTAGGCATTTACTGTCAGAGACAGAATAGAGACCAAGTCACCCACGTACCCCTTACGAAGAACCTGTGCCTGGGTGATATGGTTAAACTCACCCAACAGTTGTTTGAGAAGGGGCCAAGTCCCCCGTTTTAGAGATGACCCAAGAGGGTTCATCCAGTCTGGGGTGCAGAGAAATTAAGGGGAGGGTGGGGAGTAAAGGTTGGCAGAGGGCCAAGGAGAGTTCAAGTAGAAATGGCCATTGGATAGTTTCAGATTTGGGGGTGTGAGGAAGAATTTGGGGAACTCTTCCCTGAGGATGAAACGTGGAATGAGAAGCCCAGAGGGCTAAGAATGGGGCCCTCGGGGAAGGTCTTCATTCAGTGAAGTGAGGGGAGATGAGGAGCTTGAAGGGAGATACTGAGTGGGAAACATCAATGATGCTGAGAGAGGCCATGAGAGAATAGTGATGTGGGGCCCAAGCCAAAGTGATGGCATCCTTGGGAGGGCAGACTACTGACGGGACCAGAGAGATGGCCCCAAGGTCTCCTGCTGAGTCCAGTGGATTGTGGTGGGCTCCCTGGACCTCTTTGTACTGCTTTTGACCTTGATCCCAGAGGAGAAGGAATTATTAAATCCAAAAAATTGGCGTATCAAAATGATTTTCAGGTTCCAGCCCATTGAGTCCTGTCTGCCTTTTTCCTTTTCTCTTCTTTGACTTTTGCTTTCTTAGAAAACGGCCCAGGACTTCGAGATTTCTTAAAGAAAGTGGTTCAGATTCCAGAGACTGGTCTAGGACACAGGGTTGAAAGGAGAGGTGAAGAAGCTGGACAAGAGTGAGCTGTACCACCCCGGAGGAAGGCTTCCCCTGGTATCTCCCCCTGGAGGTCACCCCTCCCCATATGTGAGCCATGACCCCTGCTTTCATTCAGGCTTCCTGCTCCCCTATCAGCCAAGGACTTCCCAGCCAGGGAGGTCCAGGACCCAGAGTGGGGACAAGAGACAGTATCAGGGTTAGATTCCAAACCCACTGTTGTTAACTTACAGCATCAATTTATACACTCATTCATTCAACCAGTATTCAGTCGGTGCCTCCTGTGTGCAGGGCACTGTTCTGGGCATGGAGAGCGTAGCGTGGCAGTGAACAAAGTAGACACACATGCCCACCCTCACGGAGCGTGTGTTCTATGGGGAGAGTGGCCAGTGCCCGGAGTGTGTAAGTGAAGTGGACAGCACAGTGAGCCAGCGCTGGTCAAGTGCTGGGCAGATGAATGAAGCCAGAGGGGAGGACAGGAAAAGCTGGAGGGGTTGCAGGTAGAGGCGAGGGAAGGCTTCATTGAGAAGGTGAACTTGGAGCAGGCTCATAGGACACAGGCACTCAGGTGAACAGGGGGATGACGGTCAAGCTGCAAAGTCAGAACTTCAGAAGGGAGAGGAATCAGGAAGCTCTGGGGGTCCAGGGAGGAGGAACTGCTGAGCTGTCTCTTCGGGGTGGGGCTCTATGGATGGATGGACTCCAGTGTTTCTGTCCTAGGGACCCTCGATCCAAGTCAACTTCTAGAAGAAGAGAATCTGTCTGGGTTTGCCTGAGTCTCCTGCCCACCTTCCAGCAGACACATCCTGATCTATTCTCCCACCAAGAAGGCATGCCACAGGAGATGGCTCCCCAGGAGAAACCAGGCAAGTGGATGGAGGGGGGGGGTGCGTGCCAGGCAGGCAAAGACAACTAACGTTGCCCTCCTATGCTCTCTGCTCCCCTATCCTCTGCTCCCCTACCCTCTCCACCCCCCACACTCACACACTCTCACAAACACACTTACACATGCGCACATGTAGTGGCTTTGCTGTGAGACAAGGGAGCTCAGAGATCATTCAGCCTGCACCCCTCACTTTGCCCCTAAGAGACTTAGGAATTGGGAAGGAAGAGTGATTCAAGGTCACTCTCCAAGGAAAGGGGAAGTTTGGGACTAGCTTGCAGGGCTCCTGACTCCCAGCCCAGAGTTCTCCCCACTTCCCAGTGCTTCCCAGGATGCCTGAGCAGAAAGCATCTCACGGCCTCTGCCCATTTTTCAGGTGGGAGAACTGAGACCAGGCAAACATTGAGACAGTGGAGGGTAGCTCTCAGTAAAAGGCAGTGCTTGTTTTTCCGAAGATTCCAGGGGTGGGAGGGAAATCAGGCCTTTCCCTCCCCTGCCCCAGGTGGTAGGATGATGCTTAGAGAATGTTCTCTGTACGTTCTCTGTGTTAAGCAAATATTTAGCAGTCTCTGGGGCCAAGGAGAATGGGCCTGCCAAGGTGGCCCAGGGCAGCCAAGCAGGCCCATTTCGGAGGCATGCGCTCCGTACAAAATGCCCGGAGGGCCACGGCAATACCCTGACCCAAAGGAGGGCCTATTTGCCATATAAACCCTATTTGCTTTAATAAGCCTGTGTGTAAATGCTAGGCCGTGGCTCATGCCCCACGGCAGCATGGCTGGCGTGGGAGCGGGACCCGCGGCTCTCTGTGTCTATATATTCAGGAGGTCGTGGGAGGCGAAGTCAAACACACACCCCACAGTGGAGGGAGCCCCGCAGAGCTCCATTTGGTGCGCGCACAGTAATTGAAAATTAGAACACTCCCTCCTGCCCTCACTCTAGAGTTTGCATCCCTGCCCTCCTGGACAGCACAGAAAGCTGCCCGGTCACCCCGTGTGGGCCCGCTCCTGCTGTGAACAACGGCTTGGCCATTCTGCCAGGGTTCTTTTTTTTTTTTTTTTTTTTAAGATTTTATTTATTTGACAGAGAGAAATCACAAGTAAGCAGAGAGGCAGGCAGAGAGAGAGGAGGAAGCAGGCTCCCTGCCGAGCAGAAAGCCCGATGCGGGGCTCGAACCCAGGACCTGGGATCATGACCTGAGCCGAAGGCAGCAGCTTAACCCACTGAGCCACCCAGGTGCCCCCTGCCAGGGTTCTTTAAGCACGGCTATCCACCCCTGACCCCACCCGCCATCCCCCTCACCCCCCCGCCAAGGCAGCTTGCCGCCACCCCACTGAAGGGAAGACCCAAGTCCACGGCCCTGTACTAATGACCTGTCTGGCTGGTGCCTGCCTCCTTCCCTGGGTCCCGGATCCTTGGCATTTAGCATCTGGTTTGGAGCCCTTCAATTTCACAACCCAGGGACTTTCCTTTGGTTCTGTTGGACCGCCCCTCGCCAAGCTCAACCCCTCATTCACACAGAAGTACATTGTTGACTCGGAGAGGGAAGAAGCATCTCCAGGTTTGTCTGCATTCTTTTCCTTTGGTTCTAGCTGGCTACACTCCTTTTACTGTTCATGGTAACAGGACGTTATGAGACCTAATGCTTTCCCCTGTTTGCAGGCTTATCAGAACCGACCTCGGTTCTCTTCCTACCATCAGCAGTGAAGCTGGAGCTAGTCCTAGGAACTACCCCTTAGGAAGGCGTGGTGGACTCATCACAGACCTGTAACGGACCTCCTCGCCACCTTTGCTTGAGGGAGTGGAAGGTGTACATTTCAGATAGTAAAAGAGACTTTTCTCAGAAAGGGGCACACTGTCAAGCAGGGAGACACAAGGGCCGGACTGGTCCTAGGTGAAGGTCTCATATGGTATTATTCTGAGCCTGGAGATCACTTGAACTCTGGGCAGTTTCTGTCAAAACAAGCAAGTTTTGCTTTTAAAACCCGAAAAACAACCCTTCTTGGATTTAAACCCATAAAACCCAAACCCACCGGATGGGAGTATTTTCTCCTCTTCCCTGCTGGGTTGCTCTGGCGTATTATGGAAACGAACCCATCATCAAGTGGTTCCTGACTCTAGGTCAAGTTGTTGGTTGGTACCTGTGTGGGATTCAGGCATGGATAAGGCATGATTCTCTGCCTTTAAGACATCTTGGGCTGCAGTTGGTAAATAAGGGGTAAAATGCTGTTGCTGATGATATTAGTTTGTTAGTTCATAGTTTCTGGCATTCCTCAAGTTCACGGAGCTCAGTTTCCTCATCTGTAACCCCCCTGTGTGGTCGTGAAGATCCCATGATCTTCATGTGAAAACATTTGGCAACAGGAAGTTCCACGAGCTGGTTGTTACTGTCACCTCTGATGTCTTCCTCAGTCTTGGGACAGAATTATTACACATGTCAACGGGTTCCTAACTCCCATTTACATGGGAGTCCAAGGACTCCAGCCCCTTCCTCCTCTCCCAGCTAAACTATGGAGACAGATTCCTCCAGATCTGTAGCAAAGGCTGCATCTGAATGTCGCGGTGTGAGTCCCAGCTCAAACCCCCTTCATCTCTTTGGAGCATAACTTCCTCATAAATACAAGTAAGCAGCTAGATTCCTAGAAAATGTTCTCATTCTTTCATGTTTGTGTGTCCTTACCTCTGGATAGGCATGCCCCCCCACACCCCCCAACCTTGCATTTCTAGAGAGTTCCTTCTAGCCAGTGTCGTCCTGGGCTTCCTCCTTATCTCTCTTACTGCCCAGAGGGATTTTAATTATCCATGGGAATGACAGGGTGGGGATAGGGATGGATAGAACTGCCACATTCCAGGGCTGGCTGGCGTGAGAGTATAAGTGTGTGTGTGTGTGTGTGTGTGTGTGTGTGTGTGTGTGTGTGTGCGCGCGCATGTGTGTGAAGCTTTTGGACATGCCAGTGCTCTGCCCCAGCTGCTCAGGCCTCCTGAAGATTGCGGCAGAGGCCAGGCTCAGGGACAGAGGTTTCTGGGTCCCTGCTCGTTGCTAAGCTTGTTTAGCCCAGGTAGGCTGCTGCATGGACAAGCCAGGAAACAAAGGCAGGAGGGGTAGGGGTGCTGATGGCACAGCGGGCTTGGGGCCTCCCCTGCCCATCTTTGGTTCTGTGCTCAGCTAGCTTCTGGTGCTAGCTGTCAATCACTTCTTCCAGAGGGGCTGGATGCCACTGTGTGCCCTCTGATTGGCATGCACGCTGCACAGGCGGCCTGGAGGGAAGCATGAAGGAGAGGGAGTGGAGGAGGCAGACTAAGGGAGAAACACAGCTCTGCACGCCCAGGCTTGGCTTCGCAGACTTGATGGACAGTCAGCAAACCAGGAGGAGGCTGGCGACATCTTTGGTGAACTCAGGGCCAGAGAGTCGGCTGTCAGTGCCAGTGACTCAGGACCCCTGGTTTATTCCAAGCGTCACTCCATCCTGTTGTGGGGAGGTCTCAGGCCCTCCCCTTTAAGGATATCCCCTGGTGTCATGGAAGGAAGCCATTCAGAGCCTGGGGGCTGGCCTGCTTTCCTGGTTGGCTGTGCACTTGCTCCCTGTCTATAATTTTAGGAGAGCTGCGTAGCCTCGGGGAGCCCTTAAAGCTGTTCTCCAGTACTTCTGGTGGGCCCTCCTTGGGTCTGTCTTCAAAGGTTGGCCCCCAGGGCTGACTGTTGGTTGGGCTTCCCCTCCAGCAGCTGCCAGACTTCCTTCCCTGCTCAGCATGGTTCCTGCCACCCAACCGTGATGCCCGTGAGGCCTGCGCCACCTTTGCTGTTGAACTTTCCGTGCCTGTAGCTCGGGGCTCAGCTCCACAGGGGACAGCATGCTCCACATCTGGGATCTGGCCTGGCTCTGGGATGGGTTCCAAGCATGGCATCCATCTGAGTGGAGACTAAGCAGAGCCAGGGCCCGGTGAGGAAGAAACCACTCGAAAAGTCTGAGTGGGGAACCGCTGTGGTCTCGGGAATGAGGCAAGGCCTCCATCCCCCCCACCAATTCTCCTATCGTGAGTGACTTTGCCACCCAGGGGACATTTGGCTATGCCTGGGCACGTGTTTTGGCTGTCATAACGGGAGGTGCTAGTGTCATCCAGGGAGTAGAGGCCAGGGGCGCTGCTTGATGCCCTGTGACCCAAAAGAAGCCCCACTGCAAAGAATCACCAGCCCAAACTGTTCACAGTGCAGAGGCTAAGAAACATGATGTAGCCTGAGATCTCCCCAGGGGATGGGTAAGAGCAGGAAACACAGGACTTTGGAGGTGCTGGCAGCTGTGTGACATAGGGAGCATGGGCTACCAGTCACCAGTGGGGATTGCCCTCCCCTCCACCACCCAGCACAGGAAGATGCCGATCCTGGGTGTCTCATGGTGCCCCCTGGCCCCTCCTCCTTGCCCTGGCAGCCGAGGGTGCCCCACAGCAGACACCAGTGGCTCTCTGACCCTCTGCTGGGGACGTTCCCTCTGCCCACAAGCAGGACAGGGCAGAAGTGCCCTGGAGCTCACACTCACTTGTGGGGGAAGCTGTCAGCCATTGATAGTAAGAGCTGAGGGTCAGTCCCCCTGCATGTTTGGCATTGTGTCCCAGAGATGCCCATGGGACCAAGCCTCAGTTGTCCCTAGGGGTCATGGGTGTGTTAACATCCCCTCTACTGCTCCTTCCGTTCCGTCGTCCTCACTTTCCAGTTTTTCTGCTGATGCTTCTTGGGACCATCCTGCAAACTGACTCCTTCATTTCCTGTGAGAGCTGGTTTCCGGGGTCGCCGGACCTGCGACGAGCAGCCCTCTCTGTTGATTCGTGGTGATGCCTGTTCATCCCCTTACGTCGTTCCGCTGGCTGCACTTCTGAGAGCACTGATGGTGCCAGGAACTGAGCATCCATACCCGCTTATAAATGGGGAAACTGAGGTTCCAAGATACACACACTTGTTCAGAGTCTCTCCAACAGTAAATGACCAAAACTAGAGCATAAAGCCAACACCTTAAATGTATTTTATGACCATTGTACCTACCAGTTCTCCCTCAGCTGGCCGTGCTCAGAATCACCTGGAGGGCTTTGTACAAACACAGATGTCTGAACCCCATTCCAGAATGAATCATCGTGTCTGGGAGTGGAGCCCTGGCATTTGTATTTTTCAAAGGCCCTATAAAGCACATGTGAACACAGAGGGAGAATGGGTGCCCCCTCCCCTACCCCACACACAGTGCCTGATTTACGAGCACTGGCTTCAGGATGAAGACGGGGGAGAGGAAGGAAGCCCCCCATGCCCAGAGCCGAAGCTCAAGGCTGACCATACACATCACCCACACGTACCCCTAGACCCCAAGAAAAGGTGGCAGGCACCCTGTGGGACAAGGCCAGCTCCCCAGCATTGATTTAACATCCTTACAGAGTCGTCGTCCTGCCAGCTTTCACCTAGACAGGCTGTCCTGTGGTTTTCCCTGCCTGTTTTACAGTTGGGGTTTCCTGCCCCGCCATATGGTGAGCCCTTGTAAGGCAGAGCGCTAATGGGGCCGCACGCCGGCAGACGGGCACTTCCTGGCACACAAGTCCAAGAGTGCCCCAGCCCCCAAATCCATTCTCACCTCTGCCTGCCCCATGGAAGGGTTAGAGGTTGAGGGATTTCAGGCTAAATATAGAGGCGGACCATTAAGAAACAGCATCCCCTGCCCCTCCCCAGTCTCTCTGGGCTTTCCATGTGGTGGTTTAATTGCTCTGACAATCTGTTCCGTTCCTCCCTTGCAGTTCAGGGAAGCCGGCAGCCACGGTCTGTGGTGAGAGGCTGCTCTGGAGATGGGAGCAGCTTTTTAGAGGAAGGAGGAGGCTTCTTCAGGCCTCAGAACTCAGTACGCTCGGGTTAACTTTCAGAGGTCTCTGTGGAGTCTCTGTCCCCGGTGCTCGCCTGACATTCGGGCTGGATCCGGAAACCTGCAGCCCCCACTGGCAGGAATGGCACTGGGCTTGAGGTCAGGCAGACCTGAAGCTGAATTCCGGCTCTGCAGCTGATAGGCTTGGGAATCATAAAAAAGTCATTTAACTTTCAGGAAATGAAATGACCGGAAAGGCCACCCAATTTTGCAGGGCAGGTATGAAACTGAATGGTGGGGACTTGGGTGGGTGGCACATAGTAAGCACATGGCAGGGCGACCAGCCACGCAGTAGGTCCTCTGTACAATGGCTACTGTCAGGAGTCCCTGGGTTTATTAGCTGTGGGGCCTTGATTTTCACATCTGTAAAATGGGTATATTAACAGTACCTACTTCTAGGACAGGCTGTGTGGTCTCCAGGGCCCAGGGCCAAATGGAAATGTGAGGCCCTTCAGAAATGAAGAATTTCAGCACGGTGACCACAGAGCGTGAAACCAGGCATGGGGTGCTTCTGAGCCCGGGACCATGGGTAACGGCCCAGCTGTACAGTGTTTACTGTAGAAGGTTGGAGTACATGGTGTCCGCACCCAGCTGTTGATCAGCCACAGCCACAACCCCACATTCTTCATGACCCCTCGAGGCAGTCCAGACACAGTGATATTCCACCTGAGAGGCTCTGGGGCCCACTCAGGGCCATCACTCAACATGAACACTTGATGATCTTTCTTTCGCTATTTATTTCAAGATTTCAGAGTAACAGAAATGCCCCAGCAGCAATGACTTACTTGGCCGGTGGGGATGGGGGAGGTTGGATGAGACACTCAGCACTTTTTTTTTTTTCCATTGCAAAAACTCAAATGTCCCCTTCCCGCCCACCTCACGCCCCCAACAAATTAATGCATTAAGAGACATATCTGGGTAAATGGGTCGTAGTGGATTTCCTCCCTGGAAATGGAGAAGGAACAAGTGGATAGACCTCTCTCCTTGGACCGAAGCTCAAGGGCAGGACACTTTGTGTGGTGTCATCGTGAGCACCTCCAACTGTATTCATGCCATTGGAATCATAAATTTGATAGGGTGGTGACAAAAAAGAGAAAAGGTCACAGGGCAGAGTTAGGACAATGCATGTAAAGTGCTTATGACATGACGTGTTTATTACTACTGCTAACTAAGCATGAGATCTATTGTGGGAGCAGGAAGACACACACCACAGGGAGAAAGAAAGAGATTGTGATCAAATTTGATAAGTTTCAGGTGGCATCTTACAGAGCTGGAACTTTGTAAGGTGACAGTGGGAGTACTGAGACATTTGGGCCGTTGCAACACAGTGTGTAAGAATCCTCATCGGAGCCTTGTTGGGGGGGGTGGGAGGCGGGGGTGGCGAAGAGGGAAGTGACTTGCATATGAGTGTCCGGGGAGAGAAAAGAATGTGGAATATCACTGCTGAGTGATCAGAGGGGATGCCACTCAGCAAAATAGGAGATTTGGGGGGTATGGTGAGTGGCTTTGGGCCACAAAGCATCTGAGGTGTCAGTGGGATATTGGTGTGAGGCAAGACATGCCTTTGGAAGTCAGGGAACAGGGGTGGCCTTAGGGCTCAGATGAAGACTTGGTGGGGGCAGGGCTTTCATGGAGACCCACGTGGAAATGGCTGATGTACCAGAATAGATGAAATTATCAGTGGAGAGCACAGTTCCAGATTGCAGGAACTAGGGATAAAATAGGACCGGAAGTCAACTCTGTCCAAAATTAGCAAGTGAAGCCGGGAGCTTTGAGCTGATCTAGGAAAAGAGGGAGGAGCTGAGAAAGTGCCATTCCTGCAGGAGAAGATCCCGAGCTTCTATGACCCTTAGCTTCTTCATCTGTAAAATGGGCACAGTATCCTTCATTGATGAAAAGATAAAACAGAGAAATATGTGTCAACTATTTTTCATATTGATTATAGGTTTGTGAGCAATGCAACTTAGTCTCCATCCCACTTGGGCCTCTGATTCTCAGATCTTTTTAGTGAGATTACATTCTATTTTTATTAATGGTTTTTTATGATGATTTAGGTATGTTTATTTTCAGAGTGATTTGGGTATTACATGAACTACTTTACTTACATATCTCCTTGCATCCTCACCAGATTCTTCCTGGACTGTCAGTATTCCCACTCTACAGACAGGATGCTCAGAGAGGTTTGGACATTTATCTAAGGCCTCACAGCTATAAAGTGTCGTGATGGGATTTCAGCCCAGGGCTGCCTCATTCCAGAGCCCAAGCGATCTGCACTGCTTGGAGAGAGCAGATAGACAGGACAAACAACTTGCAAGAACTAATCTCCAAACCTTGGCTCTTCTCCAGTCCACCTGCTAACAACACCATCTGCAGAGGTATGCAGATGGTGACCGATGGGGACCAGAGAGCTCCTTGTTCTACAGAATTATTTGTTGTAGGTAATTTGCTATTCCTACGTCACCCAAGTGCCTTGAACAATGGCCACTCCCAGGGGCTGGGGCTCTCCTCCTCTCTACAAAGCCCAGGGGGTGAGGGACTGGCAGACTTGGCATCTCAGCAGCCCTGGGGGAGAAGGGGACTGCATGCGAGTGGCCTGAGCCAGGAGGACAGAAGCTAAGCTCTGCCCCTCCACACTTCCCACTCCCCCTGGGCTGGTCACTCCCCTGTTAAAGAGAAGAAGGTGCTCCAGGCTTTCTTCCTATGATCCCCCAGGCCTCCTTCTGCTTCCTCGGGTGGCAGCTGGTGGGAGGCAGTGCCATAAGGAGCAGCAGAGTGAGGTGGTAAAGGGCGCAGACTCTAGAGCCTGTCTGTCTGGGAACAAATCCAGGCTCTGTCACTTCCAAGCTGTGGGACCTTGCATGTGTCACTTAGTCTTTCTGTGTCCTCTTTAAAATGAGAATAAGAATATCACCTATTTCCCAGATCAGTGAACTAGCACAGGTGGATATTAATTATTATTATTGTTGTTGTTGTCATTCATTGTTGCCTTCTTGGTGGTGGTAGTTGTACTGGAAGCCTCAGCAGCCTGTAAAGACGCCACTTCTTCCGTGAAGTTCTGTCCATCTCTGTGCCTCCTGGATCCTACCCACCCTTTCACGCTTGGCCTCGCCTCACAACTATGTAGGTGGTTGGCTTATCTCCCTGACAAGCTGGAAGCCCTGGGAGACAGGGTTGGTGTGGTGCTCACTCATTTCTCTGTCTCATATCAGCGGAGGATAAAGCCATGAACGTTAGGGTCAGAAGTTTTTGGTGTCAATCTGCCATTTACTGTGTGATCTGAGGCAAGTTGCTCAACCTCTCTGAGCCTTGGTTCTTGCATTCATCAAGTGGCCTATGAGCTAGCACGTGAGCATGGCAGGCACTCAATGAATGCCACCTCCTTTCCCTTCCTCTTCTCATTTTTCACTTGTGGATCACACTGTGCATTTTAAGTGGGGGTAAGGGAAGTGGAATTCAGGGGCTCCTGGAAAGCTGGGTTCCCTCAGTACCCACCCAAGCTCCAGCGTAGGGCTGAGATCCATCAGCGTATAGTGCCCAAGCTGATCTGTTGGCAGTCAGAAGCAGGCGATCACAGAAGGTCAGAGCTGGAGTGGGTTGTGGAAACTTCTCCAGTGCAGCCGATTGGTTTCGTCTGACATGTTCACTCCAGCCAGTTGGTGGTGGTTGTCAGGGATAGCTGTCTGGGGCTTCAGTGGGGCACAGAGAGCTCAGTGATCCATTAGTGATGGCTGCCATGGGCACAGCACTAGGAAGTCGGGGCCTCAGTGCTCTCTAACTTTCCGTTCTGAGTTGATCTCACTGCTTCATCTTGCAGGGAAGGAGGCTGAACCTCAGAGAAAAATGCTTCAGTCCTGGTCACCCAATTATTGCCTGATGGAGCATCCTAGCCCCAGATTTTCTGAGGCCAAATTCAGTGATCTTTCCATGAAGTCAGATGTGACTTAGAAAACTCTTCACTGATGTAATTATGTCTTATTGTCTTTTTCTGTTGGCCTCTGCTTGCCTGAAAGTCAGTCACCTGCAGTTCTCCTGATTGACTCCACAGACCGGAGACCCATGTTTGTGAGACCCTCATTACTCCCACTACTGACATATGCCGAGCTTCATATGCCGAGTTTCCATGCAGATCTTGACAGATGATGGCAATGATGAAGGTGTAATAGAACATGTATTACATATGATTTACACAACAAATACCCTAGAATGTATACCCTCTAGAATATGTATGAAATACAAGTACATGTGTGTGTTCCATATACTATATGTAATGTTCTATATGCTATGTGTAATATGTATTCTCTAACGTGCTTATAGATCACATATGTTATGCATAATGTAACAATAACATAATTTAGTGCCCGCTATGTATTAGGTCCAAGGGCACGACTAGCCTACCTCCTGCTCAGCTCCACTCTGTGCATATTTAAGGCACTTCCCCTCTCTGGGCTTCAGTTTTCTCGTCTGAATAATGAAAGAACTAGAACAGATGCTTCCTCTCCATGCTGACATTTTCCTCTCTGTGCTTCGTATTGTCAGCACCTACTCTGTGCCCAGAAATGGGGAAATGGCACAGGACAGATAGGAAAATGTGAATCTCCAGCTCTTTGCTCTTAAGGCACCCAGCCAGAGTGTACACCCCCAAGTGCACCCAGAAAACGGTGCTGTGGTATAGCGAGATAGACCAGAAAGGAAATAGGGAGATGGGGCGTGTGTGTGTGTGTATAAGGGGGCTAGTGCAAGTGTGGGGGACAGTAGAGTTTTGGGGGGCAACCCAGACTTGAAGCCTGACTCCTGCACTTCTGAGCTAGGCATCCGTGGGCCCGTAGTCACTGATCCCCTCTCTAGGCTCTGCATTCTTACCTGTAGCTCTGAGTTCTTATTATAGATGTTGCAGGGGACGTGGGAGGGCACAGAGGTACAGTCCCAGTGACTGGTGCAGTCACTGCCCCTGAAGTCCAGATGCGGCAAGGCGTGAAACAGAAAGATGTTTGGGGAGCGGGGGAATTGTAGTGGAGGAAGCCTTCCTTTAAGAGGTGGGCTCAGGTAAGCCTCCAGGAATATTTCAGTTTGGGTGGAGGGAAATGAATGACGCTAGTCATTTTTAACCCCCAGTTGTTCTCTCCTCTTTGGGCCCTATCTGTGCCTCTTCGGAACGGAGCGTAAATATTAAGCACATTTTTCATACACTTTGAAGACAATCACAGAGTGCCAGCAGTGGCCTGGTGGATTTCTTTCATATTTAAAGAGCATCCTGTTGATTTGGGGAGGAGAGGCAGCTGCGTGCCTTTCTTTCTCCCTAGTAGCCCCCAGTACAAGCTGACACAAGCACTTTATTCCTGACTCCAAGTGATAACAGAGGAGATGTCCCATGCTCTGCACACCCTGCAAAATGTGTGCAATTTTCAAGGCATTAGGAAAACTCTAGAATTCCCTGCAGCTCTAGGCTGAAGGACAGACTGAGCGAGCTCTTTTCTCTCCCTGGAACATCTGCACTCCCCATTCATCCTTCCATTTGGTCATTCATTTGTTGGTATTGGAGCATCGACTGTGTACCAGGCACTAAACTCCTTTAGGACTCTACTTGGATGTCACCTCTCCCAGGCAGCCTTCCTTGATATCCACCTCCCAACTCTGCTGGGCTCCAAGCCCCTCCCCTCTGTTTCTAAAGCACTCTGTCTATTACATACCTCCCCTTGTTCTGTTCCTCTTCTGTTCCTGACTTCCTCGTTTGACTGTGTGTCCCTTGATCTCTTTCACTAGCAAGCAGTAGAGACTCCATAGCTGCTTGAGAAGTCCACGGAACTGGCCTGGGTTTCCTGAGTTGGCTTCTCCTGGGCTGATCCTGACCACTTCCCAGTTATGGAGGCTGGAAGGCAGATGTGGGAGAGGCATTTACACTCTGAGTTTCCACGATGCTTCCCTGGATGAAGGGACAGCAGGAGGCTACCCGGCTGGCTCCCTTAGGTTGAGGTCTTTCTTTGCTCCCCAGTAGGTCCTTCCATCTATCCAGCAAAACCAGCTTGGGTATTCTGCCCTGCTGAGCAATCACCACCTGAGCAGGAAATTATGCAAACCACATGGCAGTCTTCTCAGAACAGCAAGCCTGCTCCAGAGGAGAAATGCAAACATTAGACCCCCATGTGGCTGCCTCTTGGCGGACAGGACAGTGCAGGAACCGTGCTTGTCCAGCTGTCATTGCTATGCAACTCAGCATTAGCCAGGTGATGTCAGAGGGCAGAATTTCCCATCATGCTCTCCCAGTTTCAGGGACCCCAGCCTGGATGTGCTCCCTGCTCTGTTCTGGCTTCAGAAGCTGACTGCTGTCTGCATCTGTCCATCAGGGGAACCTCCTCCTGCCACACCCGCCCACACACCTGACATCTCTGTGGGTCCCACAAAATACCGAGGTGCAGCCCACCTCTGCACAGAGCACATAAGAGCATCCCCTCTCAGCCATGACCTCACCCCTGGCCAGTGGCGACCCCTTTCCCTCACCCACAGGATTCATGGTCTGGGTGTCTCTCTACAGATTCTTTTTCCAGTCGTCATCACAGCTGACGACTTTTTTTGGCCTTGCCCTCCTGATTTTCACACGGTCTTCCTTCCCATTCTTTGCCCTGTCCTTTCTCTTCCTGGAGTCATGGCCTTGGCTCAGGTTTTGATCACCTCCCACGTCTCTCTGAAACAGGGGTCTCTCAGCCCTGGTGTTGACATCCTTCACTCCCACCTCTCTGTGGCCTCCTGCATTGTGTACCTTATTCAGGTGTCTGGCACACAGTGTTTATGGGGCGTTTGTCCTGGTAGAGTGGTGATGAGAGCAGTGTGGTGGGCAGGGCAGTGGGCAGGCAGTGAGCAAACTGTTCCCAGCGTGCTGAAGTTAGAAGAAAGCATGGCTGTGGGGGCCCTGAGAGAGTGAGTCAGCCCCTTAGGGGCCAAGAAATGCCTCCTTAAAGCTGTGAGTTTGAGCCGACATTTGAAGGATTCATAGGAGTTAGGCAGGTGAAGGGAACCACATGTATAGAAGCCTGAGGCAGGAGACGAGGCACATTCCAGAAACTTATAGTCCAGTGTGGACAGAGTATAGAGATTGGGAAGAAAAGAGGTGTGGATGGGACCAGAGAGTACAGCAAGAGCCTGATCCCTGAAGGTTCTGAAACTATGGTTAAGGCCTTGTGGGGTTGTATCCTGAGAAGAGCAGGGCTTTGGCAGAAGTCAAGTCTCCATGGATCTAATGATTCACTATACATCCTCAGTCGAGCATTCGTGTGTATAACTCATTCACCCCCACAGTGTGCCTTGGTCAAGTTTCCCTCAGGCTGGAGAGATGGAAACCTCACCCAAAGAGGCGTGACTGAAAAGGAATTGTGTTAGTTCAAGAATTGAAGCATTCAGGCATGGCTGGATCTAGGGGCTCCAATGTCCCTCTCCATCTTTGGCTCTGATTGCCTCTATGCTGGTTCCATTCTCAGTATCTCCTCACCAAGTGGCAGAGGCAGAGATAGTGGCCAGCAGCTGTGGGCTGACACCTTACTGCCTGAATTTTCATAGCAGAAAGAGAGTAGCCCCTCCCCAATAATTTCATTAAGAACCTAAGATGGGCTCTGAATTTGTCCCACTTGTGTCTGATGCTCATTCCTGGAAGGACTGAAACCAGGAAGTGAAATAGGTGGATGGATCAGGTTGGGTCACATGCCAGCCCCTAGATGTGGCAGTGTGGGGAGCCCATGCAGAACCCAGGGACAGTGAGGTGGTTCCCCAAAGGAAACATTGAGTACCATCACTAGAAACTTGAGGAACACATGTCAGACACACAAGAACAGCAGGAGTCCACCCCAGTGATGTAGTTTCTCAGAAACCCTTAGCATAGTCCTTCCACTCCAGCCAAGCTAGATCCCATAATCCCAGGACCTCTGAGGACATCCTGCTCAACTTCTCCTCTAAGCCTTTGGTTGGAGGTTGCTGGTTGAGAATGCATCTGGATCAGAGAGCACAGCCTTAGCATCCAGATGGATCAAGCTCAGAGCTTCAGGTGTGTAGGGACAGTGGATGTGTGAGCAGGGCTGCGGTGGTGGGGGCCATGGGGGTGCTGTGTTGGTGGCTGAATCCTCTCGAGGGCATTCCAGAACCCAAACTAGCTTCAGGGTACTCCCCCAACTTTCTCTAGATGCTTGTTCTTTCTCTCTGGAACTGGCAGACAGAGTGACAACAAATGCCCATTATTCTGGTTGTTAGGCCCAGGTAAATAGGGCAGCTGCTGTCCGGCCCAAAGCAAGGTGACCCCTGCCTCTTTCCAGAAGCCTCTGTACTTGCAGAGGTAGGCAGCCATCCCAAGGTAGTCAGTCCCTTCAGGAAACCGCAGGACGGGGGATGTGGAGCCCATCAAGACCTCTATGAGCCGCTGCCTGGCTGGGCAGGTCACAGGCAGGTCACAGGTCTGTGGTCATGTTAATACTTGGGAATCATGGGTGCTTGTGGCAAGGCAAAAGGGCTGGGTGATGCCACAACCCTGACCTGGCCCTGGGACAGCCTTCCTGGAACAGGTGCTGAGACGCCACTCACTCAAACCCTCCCCCTTTTGTTTTAAAGATTCGTTTTATATGAGAGAAAGAGGGAGGGCAGAGGGAAAAGGAGAGAGGGAGAATCTTCAAGCAGAATCCCCACTGAGCCTGGAGCCCCTACGCAGGGCTCAATCTCACGACCTTGAGATCATGACCTGAGTAGAAATCCAGAGTCAGACGCTTCAAACACTAAGCCCCCCAGGTGCCCCTCACCTACTCCTCCCTTTTATTTTTTATTTTTTAAAAGATTTTATTTATTTATTTGAGAGAGAGAGAGAGTAATGGAGAGAGAGAAAGAGAGCAGTAGAGGGAGAGGGAGAAGCAGACTTCCCGCTGAACAGGGAGCCTGATATGGGACTCAATCCCAGGACCCTGAGATCATGACCCGAGCCGATGGCGGATGCTTAACAGACTGAGCCATCCAGGTGTCCCTCACACCTCACTTTTAATCCTCATCTTGCAGACTGCTGAAGCTCTTCTGTACGATCTGCTCCCTCAAACTGCTTCTCTGATCACCTTTCCTGCCTGGGTCACTGCCCAAGAAGCATTCCTCCAACACTATGGCCTTCCTTTACCTTTTTCCTACCTCCTTCTCGAGGCTTTACTATGTGCCACTGTCTTCTTAGGATTTGCTTCTACCTTGTTTCTTGGGCCCATTGCACTTTACACCCTGATGACATGTCCATAACCACTGTCCCCCGGGAGATAGGAACAACACCTGTCATTTGAACAGAGAGACATTCATATAAGACATTTTGACTAGATGATCCATTAATCCACCTGCTAAGTGAAAGGGTAAAATAGGACACTAAGGTATAACCTAGTAGCCACCCCAAGAAGCTGCCACCAGCCCTCCCGCGGAGGGAAAAGATGGCGTTAGCAAAATGCAGCACCCACTGCTGGCAGAACCTCGCCAGGACCCCAGGGGCAAAGCAAAAGCAGATTTGCAGCCCCAGCGGAAGGAAATAGCACAGGAAGGGCAGGTTTGAAACTTAGGGACAATAAAGAATTTAACAGCCAACCTGTGACTCCTCAGTGACCACACTCCACACTGCACCTAGAGCCGGGCTGCCTAGAGGGTGGTATTGGAAAGACACAGAATTTGGGGTCCTTGGACCTAGATCCGCTGCCGGATTTCAATGTGACTTGCTGGGCAAGTCAGCATTATCACCTAGCCTTCACTTCCTCATCTGTGAAATGGGAACATAACCCCTTGCCCTGCGTACCTCTGATGGGAGGAAGACAGCACACAGCAGTGTGTGCAAGGACCGTGAAGCTCGAGCTGACCTGCAGAGAGAAGGTGGTGGGGTGGCGTTCAGTAAATACTTCCCGCAGAATAAAATTGCAGTCTGTTTGGGGCCTTGAACTACTTCTTTAAGCGTGTATCCCTTTGGAGGCTTCAAGGTTCTTCTTATAAGCAAGAAAGGCACACATGAGGCTTCGTGTCAGGAAACCTTGCCTGACAACAAGAACGTTGTATGAAAGAAAGCAAACCGTCTCTTCTTAGAGATGAGGTTCTGTTGCGTAAGACATCTCGGATAGACTCAGACAAAACACTCGCAGCTTTGTGGCAGGGCTGGGGGTGGGAAGTCGGAGGGAATCGAGCTGCCCTTGTCCTTGGGGATGATCAGCCAGCGCTGGTGGAGCTCTTCCCCACATCTAATTTGGAGGCACATTTCACAGTCCCACTGGCACTGTGTGGGCGTCAGAGATGTTGTCTCTTCTCATCTTAATGATGTTTTGCTCTAGCAGAGACATTTCTGCTCCTTGGAGCTCTGCTCGATGCTTGGAGGTAAGCCTCCTGGGATGCCCCTGGGTGAGAGCGAGAGCTCGCTCCCAGCTTTAGGCACAGAGGTTACTATGGAGAAGCAGCCCAAAATGGGGAGGGCCCCCGAGTGTGCACCTCAACCAATCCTGCATGCCTTGGTGGCCGGACTGAGGTACTGGGGGTACAAACCCTCCCCTCCCCCCACCTTGACCCCGATCTCAGGGCCAGGGAACAGTCCTGTACCACGTTTTTGTGGGCCACTGCTTCGTCCCCCCTCCACAGAGGCAGGGGGGCAGATGGACTTGGAATTAAATCTGCCTCGGTTCTCTCCTGGCCGTGCAACTTCAGATAATTCTTTTAAACCTCTGTATGTTGGTGTCCCTAAGGTAATGTAGGTGGACAGGCTTAGCTGAGTACCTCTCTAATGTCCTCAACCTTTGAATTCACCCTCAAGATCCTGCCTGAATACTCTGGTCAAAAGATATTTCTCCTAACGTCATTCCTGCTCCATGTAGACTAAAGAATGTTCCTCAGTCCCCGTTGCCCAGCAGATGAAATTGAAATCCCGAATGTTGGCCTTTGGGGCCCGCTGACATCTGTGGTTTCTGGTTTTGCTCCTTCCTTCTAACGTACTCTTTTACCCCAGCAAACTTGGGCTGCATCACAGTCCCTAGGAATAGCCAACAGCCTTCACACCCAGGCCATGGACCACAGTGGCTCTTCTGTCCTCAAACTGGCCTCCCTTCTCCACCCCATTCAATGGCTCAGCATGTTACCACCTCCATTTTGAAACTTCCTCAGCGCTCACCAGCCTGATGTTGTTTCTTCCTTCTCTGAGCTTCCTTGGGATTTTTTATTTTTTTAATGGGGTTTATATATTGCAGGATTTATATTTTGCTACAGATGGAAGAGGATGAGCTGGTAGGCAAATATAGTAGGTTTGAGTCCCGAGCCTATCACTGGCAAGTCATGGCTTTAAATAAATTTGATTCAACTCCCTTAGTACTTTATGGGGCTATTGAAAGGATTACAGATTACAGATCACGTATATGAAGTTACGATCACAGTGTCTAATAAAGGTACTCGTAATTATCATGATTATACTGCTTTAGGTACATATGAAGCACTCAATGACAATCTATTGAATTGATTGAAGGTGTGGACATAGAGCCTGAAGGCAGTGATATTGGACCTAAAAATTATAAATTGGTATTTTTAAGAATCGGATTTACCATCACAGAGTATAAACCAACATGTGCTCATTGGAGAAAATTTATAACATGTGTGTGTTATAAAAAGAAAGAAGCCACCCATAATTTTACAGGTCAGTGGTAATGACTCTTATATTTTCTTCCAATTTTGCATGCATTTTATATAAGGGGATCTCATACAAATATATAGTTTTGTTTCCCACAGTTGTATGTGTCATAAATACACTTTAGAAGCTACTGTTTAAATTATTATATAAATAATATGTAATAGAAAGTAAATACAGAAAATATTGAAGCACTTAATTAAATACCTAAATCTAGCATACTATTAATATTTGGCTATATTTTTTCCAATCTTTATATTTGCACTTTTGCCTATTTCAGATAGCAGTATTAGAGTAAGAGCATTTTTCTATGCCATGAAACAATTTTCTGATGTCCTTTTTGATGGCTACATAGTATTCTATCTTATAGCTATTGCATAATTTAATTCTATCCCTATGTGTAATTAGGATGTTTTTCTATTTTTCCCATTATGAATGCATTTTTTTCTGAATTTCAGATTATTTCTGTAGAAAAGGGAGAGTGATTTTATTAGTTATAAAAATATAAATTTTAATGGCTTATGAGGGAGTAAGTCTGATGGGACCAAGTCTGGAAGAGGGGCTGTTCCTGGGCTGGCTAGGTCAGTGACTCAGTGATCTCATCAAGGACCCAGATACCTTCCATCATTTTGTTCCTCTGCTTTCTTCTGTGCATAGTATGAATGGGTGTCATGACAAGTGATTTATGTATATGATCTCCTTTCAAAGGAGTCTAGGAGTAGACAGTCTAAGGAGTGGACCTGTTATCATTCCTATTGCCCATTGTACAGATGAGGACACTGAAGCCTGGTGTGATATTTTGCCTAAGATCACACGGCACCTAAGTTGTGAATAAAGCTCTTCTTTGTGTCTCTTCCCTGCCTTTTTTTTTTTTTTTAATTTTTTTATTTTTTTCAGCATAACAGTATTCATTACTTTTGCACCACACCCAGTGCTCCATGCAATCCGTGCCCTCTACAATACCCACCACCTGGTGCCCCCAACCTCCCACCCCCCACCCCTTCAAAATTCTCAGATCGTTTTTCAGAGTCCATAGTCTCTCATGGTTCACCTCCCCTTCCAATTTCCCTCAACTCCCTTCTCCTCTCCATCTCCCCTTGTCCTCCATGCTATTTGTTATGCTCCACAAATAAGTGAAACCATATGATAATTGACTCTCTCTGCTTGACTTATTTCACTCAGCATAATCTCTTCCAGTCCCGTCCATGTTGCTACAAAACTTGGGGATTCATCCTTTCTTTCTTTTTTTTTTTTTTTTTTTTTTCAGCTTTATAAACATATATTTTTATCCCCAGGGGTACAGGTCTGCGAATCGCCAGGTTTACACACTTCACAACACTCACCATAGCACATACCCTCCCCGATATCCAAAACCCCACCCCCTCTCCCAACCCCCTCCCCCCATCAACCCTCAGTTTGTTTTGTGAGATTAAGAGTCACTTATGGTTTGTCTCCCTCCCAATCCCCTCTTGTTTCATTTACTCTTCTCCTACCCCCTCGACCCCCCATGTTGCATCTCCTCTCCCTCATATCAGGGAGATCATATGATAGTTGTCTTTCTCCGATTGACTTATTTCGCTAAGCATGATACCCTCTAGTTCCATCCACGTCGTCGCAAATGGCAAGATTTCATTTCTTTTGATGGCTGCATAGTATTCCATTGTGTATATATACCACATCTTCTTTATCCATTCGTCTGTGGATGGACATCTAGGTTCTTTCCATAGTTTGGCTATTGTAGACATTGCTGCTATAAACATTCGGGTGCACGTGCCCCTTCGGATCACTATGTTTGTATCTTTAGGGTAAATACCCAGCAGTGCAATTGCTGGGTCATAGGGTAGTTCTATTTTCAACATTTTGAGGAACCTCCATGCTGTTTTCCAGAGTGGTTGCACCAGCTTGCATTCCCACCAACAGTGTAGGAGGGTTCCCCTTTCTCCGCATCCTCGCCAGCATCTGTCATTTCCTGACTTGTTAATTTTAGCCATTCTGACTGGTGTGAGGTGATATCTCATGGTGGTTTTGATTTGTATTTCCCTGATGCCGAGTGATATGGAGCACTTTTTCATGTGTCTGTTGGCCATCTGGATGTCTTCTTTGCAGAAATGTCTGTTCATGTCCTCTGCCCATTTCTTGATTGGATTATTTGTTCTTTGGGTGTTGAGTTTGCTAAGTTCTTTATAGATTTTGGACACTAGCCCTTTATCTGATATGTCATTTGCAAATATCTTCTCCCATTCTGTCAGTTGTCTTTTGGTTTTGTTCACTGTTTCCTTTGCTGTGCAAAAGCTTTTGATCTTGATAAAATCCCAAAAGTTCATTTTTGCACTTGCTTCCCTTGCCTTTGGTGATGTTCCTAGGAAGATGTTGCTGCGGCTGACGTCGAAGAGGTTGCTGCCTGTGTTCTCCTCGAGGATTTTGATGGATTCCTTTCTCACATTGAGATCCTTCATCCATTTTGAGTCTATTTTCGTGTGTGGTGTAAGGAAATGATCCAATTTCATTTTTCTGCATGTGGCTGTCCAATTTTCCCAACACCATTTATTGAAGAGGCTGTCTTTGTTCCATTGGACATTCTTTCCTGCTTTGTCGAAGATGAGTTGACCATAGAGTTGAGGGTCCATTTCTGGGCTCTCTATTCTGTTCCATTGATCTATGTGTCTGTTTTTGTGCCAGTACCATGCTGTCTTGATGATGACAGCTTTGTAATAGAGCTTGAAGTCCGGAATTGTGATGCCACCAACTTTGGCTTTCTTTTTCAATATTCCTTTGGCTATTCGAGGTCTTTTCTGGTTCCATATAAATTTTAGGATTATTTGTTCCATTTCTTTGAAAAAAATGGATGGTACTTTGATAGGAATTGCATTAAATGTGTAGATTGCTTTAGGTAGCATAGACATTTTCACAATATTTATTCTTCCAATCCAGGAGCATGGAACATTTTTCCATTTCTTTGTGTCTTCCTCAATTTCTTTCATGAGTACTTTATAGTTTTCTGAGTATAGATTCTTAGTCTCTTTGGTTAGGTTTATTCCTAGGTATCTTATAGTTTTGGGTGCAATTGTAAATGGGATGGACTCCTTCATTTCTCTTTCTTCTGTCTTGTTGTTGGTGTAGAGAAATGCAACTGATTTCTGTGCATTGATTTTATATCCTGACACTTTACTGAATTCCTGTACAAGTTCTAGCAGTTTTGGAGTGGAGTCTTTTGGGTTTTCCACATAGAGTATCATATCATCTGCGAAGAGTGATAGTTTGACTTCTTCTTTGCCGATTTGGATGCCTTTAATTTCCTTTTGTTGTCTGATTGCTGAGGCTAGGACTTCTAGTACTATGTTGAATAGCAGTGGTGATAACGGACATCCCTGCCGTGTTCCTGACCTTAGCGGAAAAGCTTTCAGTTTTTCTCCATTGAGAATGATATTTGCGGTGGGTTTTTCATAGATGGCTTTGATAATATTGAGGTATGTGCCGTCTATCCCTACACTTTGAAGAGTTTTGATCAGGAAGGGATGCTGTACTTTGTCAAATGCTTTTTCAGCATCTATGGAGAGTATCATATGGTTCTTGTTCTTTCTTTTATTAATGTGTTGTATCACATTGATTGATTTGCGGATGTTGAACCAACCTTGCAGCCCTGGAATAAATCCCACTTGGTCGTGGTGAATAATCCTTTTAACGTACTGTTGAATCCTATTGGCTAGTATTTTGGCGAGAATTTTTGCATCTGTGTTCATCAAGGATATTGGTCTGTAGTTCTCTTTTTTGTTGGGATCCTTGTCTGGTTTTGGGATCAAGGTGATGCTGGCCTCATAAAATGAGTTTGGAAGTTTTCCTTCTATTGCTATTTTTTGGAACAGTTTCAGGAGAATAGGAATTAGTTCTTCTTTAAATGTTTGGTAGAATTCCCCCGGGAAGCCGTCTGGCCCTGGGCTTTTGTTTGTTTGAAGATTTTTGATGACTGTTTCAATCTCCTTACTGGTTATGGGTCTGTTCAGGCTTTCTATTTCTTCCTGGTTCAGTTGTGGTAGTTTATATGTCTCTAGGAATGCATCCATTTCTTCCAGATTGTCAAATTTGTTGGCGTAGAGTTACTCATAGTATGTTCTTATAATTGTCTGTATTTCTTTTGTGTTCGTTGTGATCTCTCCTCTTTCATTCATGATTTTATTTATTTGGGTCCTCTCTCTTTTCTTTTTGATAAGTCTGGCCAGGAGTTTATCAATCTTATTAATTCTTTCAAAGAACCAGCTCCTAGTTTCGTTGATTTGTTCTATTGTTTTTTTGGTTTCTATTTCATTGATTTCTGCTCTGATCTTTATGATTTCTCTTCTCCTGCTGGGTTTAGGGTTTCTTTCTTGTTCTTTCTCCAGCTCCTTTAGGTGTAGGGTTAGGTTGTGTACCTGAGACCTTTCTTGTT
The DNA here is from genome assembly GCF_902655055.1 of Lutra lutra. Lineage (NCBI taxonomy): Eukaryota > Metazoa > Chordata > Mammalia > Carnivora > Mustelidae > Lutra > Lutra lutra. Next base: position 39,084,642 of record NC_062293.1, read on the forward strand.
TCTTGAGAAAGGCTTGTACCGCTATATATTTTCCTCTCAGGACTGCCTTTGTTGTGTCCCACAGATTCTGAACTGTTGTGTTTTCATTATCATTTGTTTCCATAATTTTTTTCAATTCTTCTTTGATTTCCTGGTTGACCCATTCATTCTTTAGAAGGATGCTGTTTAGTCTCCATGTATTTGGGTTCTTTCCAAATTTCCTCTTGTTATTGAGTTCTAGCTTTAGAGCATTGTGGTCTGAAAATATGCAGGGAATGATCCCAATCTTTTGATACCGGTTGAGACTTGATTTAGGACCAAGAATGTGATCTATTCTGGAGAATGTTCCATGTGCACTAGAGAAGAAGGTGTATTCTGTTGCTTTGGGATGAAATGTTCTGAATATATCTGTGATGTCCATCTGGTCCAGTGTGTCATTTAAGGCCTTGATTTCCTTGTTGATCTTTTGCTTGGATGATCTGTCCATTTCAGTGAGGGGAGTGTTAAAATCCCCTACTATTATTGTATTCTTGTTGATGTGTTTCTTTGATTTTGTTATTAATTGGTTTATATAGTTGGCTGCTCCCACGTTAGGGGCATAGATATTTAAAATTGTTAGATCTTCTTGTTGGACAGTTCCTTTGAGTATGATATAGTGTCCTTCCTCATCTCTTATTATAATCTTTGGCTTAAAATCTAATTGATCTGATATAAGGATTGCCACTCCTGCTTTCTTCTGATGTCCATTAGCATGGTAAATTCTTTTCCACCCCCTCACTTTAAACCTGGAGGCGTCTTCGGGTTTAAGATGAGTTTCTTGTAGGCAACATATAGATGGTTTTTGTTTTTTTATCCATTCTGATACCCTGTGTCTTTTGATTGGGGCATTTAGCCCATTAACATTCAGGGTAAGTATTGAGAGATATGAATTTAGTGCCATTGTATTGCCTGTAAGGTGACTGTTATTGTATATTGTCTCTGTTTCTTTCTGATCTACTATTTTGAGGGTCTCTCTTTGCTTAGAGGACCCCTTTCAATATTTCCTGTAGAGCTGGTTTGGTATTTGCAAATTCTTTCAGTTTTTGTTTGTCCTGGAAGCTTTTAATCTCTCCGTCTATTTTCAATGATAGCTTAGCTGGATATAGTATTCTTGGCTGCATGTTTTTCTCATTTAGTACTCTGAATATATCATGCCAGCTCTTTCTGGCCTGCCAGGTGTCTGTGGATAATTCTGCTGCCAATCTAATATTTTTACCATTGTACGTTACAGACTTCTTTTCCCGGGCTGCTTTCAGGATCTTTTCTTTGTCACTAAGACTTGTCAATTTTACTATTAGGTGACGGGGTGTAGACCTATTCTTATTGATTTTGAGGGGGGTTCTCTGAACCTCCTGGATTTTGATGCTTGTTCCCTTTGCCATATTGGGGAAATTCTCTCCAATAATTCTCTCCAATATACCTTCTGCTCCCCTCTCTGTTTCCTCTTCTTCTGGAATCCCAATTATTCTAATGTTGTTTCGTCCAATGGTGTCACTTATCTCTCGAATTCTCCCCTCGTGGTCCAGTAGCTGTTTGTCCCTTTTCTGCTCAGCTTCTCTATTCTCTGTCATTTGGTCTTCTATATCGCTAATTCTTTCTTCTGCCTCATTTATCCTAGCAGTGAGAGCCTCCATTTTTGATTGCACCTCATTAATAGCTTTTTTGATTTCAACTTGGTTAGATTTTAGTTCTTTTATTTCTCCAGAAAGGGCTTTTATATCTCCCGAGAGGGTTGCTTTAATATCTTCCATGCCTTTTTCAAGCCCGGCTAGAACCTTGAGAATCATCATTCTGAACTCTATATCTGACATATTACCAATGTCTGTATTGATTAGGTCCCTAGCCTTTGGTACTGCCTCTTGTTCTTTTTTTTGTTGTGAATTTTTCCGCCTTGTCATTTTGTCCAGATAAGAGTTTATGAAGGAGCAAGTAAAATACTAAAAGGGTGGCAACAACCCCAGGAAAATATGTTTTAGCCAAATCAGAAGAGATCCTGAATTGTGAGGGGGGAGAAAGGGGATAAAAATGGGTTCAGAAAGAAAGAAAAAAAAAACTATTAAAAAAAAGAAAGCCGATAAAGAAATAAATATAAAAAGAGGAAAAAATATATATATATATATTAGATAAACTATTTAAAAAACGTTAAAAAAAGAAAACGGTAAAAGTTAAAAAAAATTTAGCAGAAGAAGAGAAAAAGAAAAAAAAATTGAAAAAGAAAAAAAAATTAAATTAACTGCAAGGCTAAAAAATCATGAGGAGAAAGCCATGAGTTCCGTGCTTTGCTTTCTTCTCCTCTGGAATTCCGCCGTTCTCCTTGGTAGGTGAACTTGGTCCTGGCTGGGTTTCCCGTAGATCTTCTGGGGGAGGGGCCCGTTGTAGTGATTCTCAAGCGTCTTTGCCCCAGGCGGAGTTGCACCGCCCTTACCCCCGGGCCGCGCTGAGTCATCTGCTCGGGTTCGCTTTCGGGAGCTTTTGTTCCCTGAGCGCTTTCCGTAGAGTCCAGAGGGCGGGAACAAAGATGGCAGCCTCCCGGTCTCCGGCCCGGAGGAGCCGAGAGCCCGGGGCCCCACTCCTCAGTGCGCCCCCAGAGAACAGCGCCAAATGACTCTCGTCACCCTGGCCTCCGGCCGCGCCCCGAGCTGACCGAGCCTGCGACCGGTTCAAGGCAACCCTGAGCTGAGAGTCACTCCTCGGCTCTGTCTCTGCAGCCGGCCTCCCCGTTCTAATACCGGTAAGCCCTGCGACACTGAGACACCCCCGATCCTTCTGCGACCCTGCGGGACCTGAGGCCGCGCTTACCCCGCCTGGGCTTCACCCCAGCTAAGCCTCTGGAGCGATGTCCCTCAGCAGAACAGACCCCCAAAAGTCCTGATCTTGCTCCGTTGCTCCGCCGCTCGCCGGGAGCCGGCCCCTCCCCCCGCGGTCTATCTTCCCGTCGCTTTGGATTCACTTCTCCGCCAGTCCTACCTTGCAGAAAGTGGTTGATTTTCTGCCTCTGGAATTGCTGTTCTTCTTCTCTTCAATCTCCCGTTGGATTTGTAGGTGTTTGCAATCTTTGGATAAGCTATTTAGCTGATCTCCCGCTACCCGAAGTAGTCTCAGCCTGCTACTTCTCCGCCATCTTGACTCCTCCCCCTCTTCCCTGCCTTTTTGACTTGGTAAATTTCAAGGCTACAGAAAATCCCAAAGAATAGTCCGGTGGATGCCTGTATTTCCTTCACCAATAGCCACATTTCCTTCCTTTCACTCTTGCTCGATCTGTCTTCCAGTTGCAAGCCATTTGAAGACATCACGATTGCCGGGTCTCTCTTTTTAAATGTTTCAAATTGAAATATGATACACTTGCAAAAGTGCACTTATCGTATGTACAGTAGGATGAGATTCCACAAATTTGATCCCACAGCCAGTGCTCCCCTCCCCTGAAGCCTGGGGGACAGGGAAAATAGAAATAGAAGTTGGTTTGGTAAGAATGTGGAGGGTCAGCGGCACCATCTCATGCCCCCCCCACTCTTCCCTTAGGGCTGGAAACAGAGACTTGTCACGAAGTACAAAGGAGTTGGGACCCTACTGACGCCTAGCAGAGAAGGACTAGCTTCTGGTTCAGCACAGATTTTGTCGTCAGAGAGACCTGCCTGGGAGTCTCAGCTCCTTCTGTAACTTGCTGTGCGATCTTCATCACGATGCTTAGGCATCAGTCTCTGTGGAACACTGTGGATGGAGGTGGGCAGAGATCGTGCATATAAACCGCTTATCGTGATGCCTGATACACAGCACGTGTTCAAGAAATGGGATCTGTTGTTGTTATGATGATTGATTTGGTTTAATAGCCTTGCTAGATAGGCATTATTGCCCTTCCCCTTTTACAGGGGAGAAAACGCACTCGGAGAAAGAAAGAAAACGAACCTATGACACTTGACTCATAAGAGACGGAGCTAGGATTCACAATTAGGTTTTCTGACTCTAAACGTGTTGATCCCAATGAATCGATCAGGCCTGGACAAATGGGAGACTAAATCATACCTCGGAAGATCCGTTGGTTAACTGACAGCTTTATAATGGGAGATGTCATTGTCAAGCAGCCAGCGAACTGGTGCTGGCCGGGTCAGCACTTTCTTCTTCCCGAGAGGAAAACGCAGAGGGCTATCTGCGGGGTGGTGCGGAAGACTGGGGCTTCTTTTGGGATCTCCCTGCCCCCCTGCCCCAGGCCTTGCAGACACCCTAGAAAGCACTGGTCCTGGAGAAGAGAGTCCAGGGTCTCATCAAGACTTCTTTCCTAACCTGTCATGTCTGTCCCTTCCCCAGGGTGGGTTCCAGCCCTCCGCGGAGAAAGCAGGGGTGTGAGGCTGGGGACTCTAGGTCCCTGCTCATCGCTGCCCCAGGTCCCCCCAACACCTTTCTGTCTGTATTCAGGAGGGGTATTTGCTGTTTGTTGGTTTGTTTTTTTTAATAACTTACTTCACTATTACTTTATTACTTTCCAAGTGACTGCCAGCAGATAGACTTCATCTCGATATTGGCAGGGAGAATGTGGTCGGCATTGATGATAGTCTGATTTCATTTTGGTTTTGCTTCTTTTGTGTTCAGAGGAGGAGGAAGGGTATTCCCTGTGCCCCTCCCCCCCACCACCAGTTCCCTGGGAAAAGGGGGGGGGGCGCACACAGCACGGGCATCTGATGGAGGAAGATGGCCCTGAGGAGTCTCCCCCAGATGCTCTCTGGGGCCACCGCTCACTGGCTTTCAGCCTCCCGGAGCCCATGCCCCTGGGGGTCTCAGGTCGCTGAGATCCAGGCCACTGGCTGGAGGCAGAGTCAGACCTGCCTCGAGTCTAGATTCAGCCACTGACCCAGGAGTAGGGCCTGGGGTTGACCACACCAGGCTTCAGATGAAGATGTTCTTTGATTTTAAAGCACATTCCTACCTTCAAAGAGCCTCCACTTCTTCCCAGGAGATGTGGACGGTGATTCCTGTCGTGGAGGATAATAAAATAAGAACTGATCTTCAATGAGCTTTCCCTAGTTGCCGGGCACGGTGTGACATGGTGTCATGGTGTCACTGTCTCTCAAGTCATGCTACAGCTGGCCAGCCTGGATACCACATGCGAACACTTGTTTATAGACGAAGAAACGGAGGCTCATATCTGCCACGAGCTCTGTATATATGTCAAGTAAGCCTGGAGGGCAGGCCCCAGGAAGCCAAAGGAAGAGAGAATGCATGTTTTGTGAAAATTGACCTAATGCGTATTTTCAAATAATCCTCATTAATCCTTTCGGTTTCACGGAATAAAGGAAGAAATCATAAACCTCCGAGGCAGTGTAGGAAGGGTGTATCATGCTTATTTTATCAAAGCACAGGCATTCATTGCAAGAGCACTGAGTGAACTGCTTCTGTGTCTGACTCGGTGCCAGGCTCCATAGATAGGAGCTGGACAGGCTAGGGTCTGGCCCTGGACGAACTTCTGGACTGTGGTCACGGCGTATTGTGACATCTGTGCTGTCCACAGGGGAGTCCACCAAAGGCCGGGACCGAGGAGCGGACAGGGAGCTTTCCCCGGAAGGGGTGGCCCGTGAATGTCCGTGTTCCTGTCACAGCCGTGTAATGCTGAGGGAGATGCACCACCCATCGGGCGTTTGCAGACACGGCCTGCAGGCCAAGTGTGGCCCCACGGCCTGTTTTTACACGGCCCTCTGGCTGAGAATGAGCTTTTGCATTTCTAAATGATTGGGGGAAATCAACAGAAGATTGGTATTTTTTGATACATGAAAATTCAAATCGAAGTGTCCTTTAGTAAAGACGTATTGCAACAAGGTCACATTCATTGTTTACGTATTGTCTGTGGCAACAGAGTGAGGAATAGAGACAGAGACGTTGTGGCTTGCAAACCTCAAATTTTTATGCTTGAGCCCTTTGCAGAAGTTTGTGGCCCTCTGCTATCTAGCATCGTCTTCTTCCTTCTGGTCCTTCTTATCCTTTACGTACGTACCTACGTACATACGTACATGTGTGCGTGTGTGTTTTACACAATTTGCACCATCTGCCCTCCAATGCTTTGTCTAATCCTCCCAATCACTGCATAAGTGATTAGGCATTCACAGTCCCTCTTTTCAGACATTCTACCTGAGGATCTAGGAAGATAAGCCCCTTGCCCAAGTGCACAGCTAGTAAGCAGGGAGCCCAGGGCAGGCCTTGGTCTGCTCCAATGCCCTGTGGGGGCATAGACTGCATGCTTGAGGCCACAGCCCTGTGTGATCAGGGGCCGGATGGCTCTGGAGATGCAGGTCTGTGATCCTGGTGGGGGGGGTGGGCATCACAGGACTTCCATCCTGAGGATTAGGTGACCTTTCAACTCTCTGAGCCACGGCTGTGTGATTTCTGGGCAATGCTGCAAAGGGCTGGACTACACGCCATCTCCAAAGGCTTCAGCCACAAGGTGAGACTCTGTGTGGGGTCTCACTCCCCACGCTTCAGCATGGCTTTCTGGAACTCTGTCATTCCTAGTGGGGACTCTTCGAGGCTTGAATCTGTTTCTTTGCAGACGGAACTACAGTGACTCAGAAACAGCAGTTTATCCACACCTTTGTTCTTCCCTCTCTACAGGAATGTCCCTGGGGCCCTGTTTCAGGCCAGCCCTTGGTACCCACCCAGCACAGTGCAGTGGTTGGGTCGGGGCGGGGGGGGGGGGGGGGGGGCGGGGGGGTGCGTATGGGTTTGGGAGTTGGTTGGACTCATTCAAATCCCAGTCCTGACACTTATAGGCTCTGAGTATAGGACAAGGGACCTCATTGCTTTCAGCCTCTATGTCCTGCTCTGCAAAATGGGAACAAGCAGAGTACCTAACCACTTTGGCAAGAAGGTGAAGGTGGGGGAGGGGACAGCATCTCAAGTGCCTGGGACATAGCAGGGTCCAGTAAAAGTTACAACCTTAATTCATATGAAAAAAAAAAAAAAGTGAGAATCTGGAAATATTTAAGAGGGCCTAAAAACTCATAGCTTGTGACTGAACTCCATTCGAACACCTAAGGAAAAATATCAGTCCTCCGGATGGCCTCCTTTGACTAGAAATTAAAAGTCTAAGCAGCAGCCTATCTTTGTGTTTGAGACCCTCCAGATATCTTCAGAATTCATCTCTTTGAAGGATAGATGGAAAATTCATGCGTCTCCATCTTCACTGGATCCTGACTACTAGCCATCCCCTAGACTAGCAGGGACCTTTATTTTGTGTGCCATTTGCATGTGAATGTCTCCCTGCATGAATGACCCTCCTCTCTTTCTTTGTTTCATGAACTCCTATTCATCCTTCAAAACCCGGCTCAAATAAAACGGATTCAAAACCGCTTCTATGAAACCTTCCCTTGCACCCTCATTGATTCCTCTTCTAGGTCCCCCAGCACTTTGTACATAAGCTGTGTTAGAGCATTTAGTCCATTGTAATTTAGTTCATTGTTGATGCTGGACCTTATAAAGAGAGTCTAAGTTGAGGCTGTCTCTGAGCGGTAATCAGAATAAAAGACCAGAGGAGCAGGGCCACTTTCCTAGAGAATCTGCCTGGGCCTCCACAGGCATGCTGCTGTCACCCCAGAGGGGACGTGCTCTCCCCCATGAGATGGTGCTCATGGTTTTCCTTTCCATCTGGACTAAAACTATGTGATGTTTACACCACTGTGGGGCAGAAAAAACTGTGAATTGCTTTACAATCCACACATCAGATTTCATGTCCTCTCATATTTCATGTCCCATCAGATTTATGAAACTTCCAGTTCTCTGTCTCACTTAGTGGAAGTCAGAAGTTCATACCCTGAGCTCAGGTGCAGGTGCAGGGGAAAGCACGTCTCTGGGCCTCATGATGGGTACAGTGAGGGAACACCCCACACAAGCCCCATCCCTTCTCCTTTCCCCCCATATGGCTACACATACATATGCCCTTTGTCCTCCTGTGCGCCCCCCCAGTCTTAGATTGTGTGCTGGTGTCTGCTCCCCTGGCCTGGCCCTGCCACCCTGACCTGTGCATAGCCCCATCTCTGCCCACTGCACTGAGCCCCTGGGCCCCCTGGTTCAACCTTCCCAAAGACCCCACGTGGAAGTCTCAGTTGGCACCCCCCAGAGAGGAGAGTCTTTTCAGTCTCTTCTCGCCCACCCCCTTCCAGGAGGGGTGACTCCACAAGACTCTGAGTTCCTAGAGGGTGGTACATGTGTCTTGTTCACTTTTGTGTAAGCTCATGGCCTCGAGCACTGCGTCTGGCACATAGTGGGTCTTCCTCAGTTGTGAAATGAATGAATGAGCGAGTGAAGGAACAAATGAATGCAGCATAATGACCAGGCTTCTGATGAGCCTGTATTGCTCAGAGAGGTCTAATGGAAGGCCAAGTGTAATTGGTTTCCAACTTCTTTTAGTGTTTGGAGAAATATTGGTATTTCCGCCAAGGCTGGGAGCCCCTGGAACTTCTAACCTCCTGTGATTTACCTCCAGCCTCGGGCTCCCTGATCCCATTATTTCACACCCATAGTGAGGCAGCAGGGGAAGGATTCTCGAAAGACCCACAGGAGCAGCATCGCAGGCCCTCTGACGCTCGCTCAGTAACAGGTGGCACGTAATCATGCAGATCTGTGTGCAGAAGCCGGGGCTGAGCAGCCATCCTGGCTGTGACCCACGGAGACCAAGGGAACCTGTAATGGGACCCGGCCCCTTCCTCCCACTCTGCACTTAGAAAGCACGTGGCACCTTCATCACAGGACTGATCCACGTGCCCCATGGCATGGCGTGGACTAAGTTCTGATGATCTCCTGCTTTCATCTGCACTGCTGGGTGTGCCTCTCGAGCCCCGAGAGGGGGATTGCCTTGTCAGAATCTCATTATGGATCTTCCTGCTCTAATCGCATTGTTGTGTCCACTCGGAGACTTGCGGCCGGTGGGCATGAGTCCTTCTCCTCCCACTTGCTGCTGTGTTCCCCGGCACGACGGGTGGCTCGGCCGACTCTGCGGATGAGCACATCGGGGAAAGCCTGATGCGTTTGCTTTCCGTGGGGGGCTGAGTCAGAGCAGGTGGCTTCTGCTGGCTCCCCGTCCAGAGACCTCCACGGCTGTGGGGAAACTTCGCAGGAGTCGCTGAGGCTGTCGGGTATTCTCTGTCACGCGATCTGTAGGGGGCCTGGCATGGAAGCTCAAGGTCGGGACAGCACTTACCCCCGGGTTTTGCACTGCTCTCATGGGGTCTGTCTTTGCATCCGACCCTGCTGGTTTGGACCTTCTTGGTTAGCTTGTCTTCTGCCCAAGCCATTGTGCCTCCCTGGGGCCTCTGCTTCCTGAGTCAGCAATCCTGGTTCACAGCCCCGGGGCTGCCCTCGTGGGTGGGCTCGCTGGTCCTGAGACCATCAGGGACCATGGTAAGCCCCACCACTTCAAGGCTGTGAATCTCTTACCCATTTTATGCTTCCACCAATCCTGTGAGATAGACATCACGATGTTCCTTTCCCAGGTGGGAAAACCGAGAGTAAGTGACTTGAGCTCAAGGGCTTGTGGTGGATGCTCGTATCCTCGAGCTTCGGGGCCAAGCATCTGTCTCAGGAGTCCGTAGAGCTGCCCCATCTCGGGCAGCAGCAACCACACACAATCATACTTCTGGGAGCAGGGATCTGTTGGTCCTTTGAGAACTGACACGGGGATCCAAATGGAGCCTCAACCACCCTTGACAGTGCGATGGTCCTGTTCTGTTGGGCGGCCGAAATGTTAGCTTCAGGAGAGATTCCGGGAGGAGGGGACAAGGGGAGCAGATGGGATGGCTGCCCTGTGGGTCCATTTTATGGGTGGCAGACCTCGTCTCCAGATCTGCCTTGATCACTCTGCCCGTGAGGGGTAGATTCTGGCAAGAGAGACAGGGGTAAGAACACAATAGCTTCGGGTCTGCACAGCACTTTCCAGCAAGCAAAAGACTCTCACCACTCTATTAGCTCACCTCACCCCCCATCTCAGCCTCCCAGGACAGCCTTGCAGAGCAGGCAACAGAGAAACGTTCCCACTTGGCACACAAAACAACCGTGATCGCGAGAGAGAAGGGGTCCCGATGGTCCGCACCTGACAGAACCCTGCTCTCTTGGTGTTCCTCCCTCTCCCCTGTAAGTTCGCTTCCCATCCAAAGACCTACGCTCTTCGCCACGGTCTCACCTTCTTTATCCATGTCCCTCTGCCGTTTGTCTGTCTGCCTCTCTCTGGACATCTGTGCCCTACCTGTAAAACGATACTTCAGTGTCCCTACTCAGCAGCCTTCTCCTTGAGTCTGGTGATATTTGGACCTGGAAGTTCTTGCTAAGCAGAGGCCCTTATCGTCCCCAGCAACCGCTGCCGCTGTCGCCACACTGAGCCCAAGGCTGCGTGGTACCTTCAGCATTTCTCTCCCTGAAGCTCAGCCCCCCAAGGGCCATACAGCCAGGTGATGAGGAAAGAAGCCGATAGCAACCCTACCCCCCACAGGAAGCGCAAGGAAAATCCACAGCCTTAAACAGGTGCTGCGTGAAGTGGTCAATAAATTGCGGCTGAAAACTTAGAACTGCTGTCCAGTTCCTACGTGGGCTGTCAGACTGAATTTATGCCACGCGGTGACTGGGAAACCTCCAGACAAGGATTTCATTTAGAGTGACTGGCTTGTCCGAAGCGAACATGTGTCTTTTCTAGAACCCACCTACGTTCTAGGTTACAGCACAGTTCCCATAGACAAAATTCTAAGGAAACGTGCACCTGAGAGGTAAAGATAGCTCGGCTACCAGGAAATAAGACACCAGGAGAGTGAACCAGAGGAAACAACCACGGGACTTAACTTCCCGAACCTCGTCAATAAAATGGGCTCAGAACAGGGATGGGATGAAATGAGAAAGTGTGTGCGGTGTGTTTAGCATGGGACTGGTCTGCACAATGGACGTTCGATAAAAGCTCACGGCTCTGACTATAGTCTCCATTGACTTTTCTAATACTACCGTTCAACGAATGTTGGCTCTCCCCGCTTCCTTTCCCTATCATTCATGTGCAGACAAAAGAAAAGCAACACGCATAGAAGAATCACAGGGTTTGGTGTCAGGCGGCTTAGAGTTGCATCCAAGTCCCCTGGGGTCTGTCCCCTGGTCTATAAACCGGGCAGTGGCCTCTGCACGTTCTCTTGCTGCGCAAGGTTGTTTGAGGGGGAAACAGCGTGAGGGCTCTGGAAGTATTTTGCAAACTGTAAAGTGTGATGCAAATGTAGCCCAGCCATGCTCTGTATTAATTTCTTCCATCTTCTCCTCCACAATGTGTCTGTCCTGAAACGTGGTGGATGGAGTGGTCAGGGATGAAGTGGAGGAGGCAGGAACAGAGGGAAGTCGTGGTTTCTGTCCTCATTCTGGGCTTTCTCCATTGCAAGGCCAGCCTTCTCCCTGAGGTTTGTTTTGCTACTTGGGATGAGGGGGAGGGGGTGGACCAACGTCTTTTCTTTTTACTACTCTGGGAGCCAAGGAATCAAAGAGTGCTCTGGAGTTCACAGGTTCTGGCTTTGGGACCCGCTCTGTCATTCCCTCATCTTGTGTGTCCTCAGGCCGGCCCTCTTTCTGGGCTGTAGTTTTCCCATGCATGAAATGGGAGTGATACACCCACTCACAGTCCGAGAATTAAATGAGATCTCCTTTGGAAGATTGAAAAGGGTGGGACTCGCAGCGTCTAGGATGTCTTGCAAAGTTGATGTGTGGAGGCTTTGTGGGGGAGAGAGACCCTTCTGGAATAGTGATGTCCACTCATTAGGGGGGAGAGTGTGGGTTCTGGAAGCCGTGAGGGTGAGGACTGCCGTGGCGCTGTGAGGTTAGCCTGCAACACAGGGCATGGTTTCTAAAACAGAGGTGGCAGCCGGCATCCATCGCTCTGCTAATGAAGCAGAGAGTCGTCCCTGCCTCCAGAGCTGTCCCACTTGAATTACATCTTAGCAACACATACCGTCTTCCTCTGGCAAAATGTGCAGTCGGGAATAAAAAAAGCTTGACCCCTGACTTCAGGGCCCCAATCTGTCTCTGCCATTTGTTTCCATAGTGATTGTCACTGAGAGATGACCTGCCACTTGCTCATCCGTGGCTGTCTCCTGTGCAATTCCTGCCTCCTGCACATGCCCTCAGCCCCCAGTCGGAGAAAGGATGGCCCCTGGGAAGCAGCAAAGGAAGGGGGAAGCAGATGAGCTGGACCCATACCCCGGCTCTGGCACTGGCCGCTCTGTGACCTTGAGCGAGATCCCGGCGCTTCTCTGGGCCTCCGTGTCCTCCCCCGTGAAATGAGCTCTCCATGCTTAGGTGACATCCGGAGAGGCTCAGAGACACCATAAGAACGAAGGCAGGTCTCTGCTCGGGTCGGGAGGAGCTCAGTCCCTCCATCTCTGTGACAGGGACTGAAGCAGCAATGTTGCAGCTGTGAGATCACATCTGCCAAGCTGGGTCCCTAACCCTTGGATTCCCAGCCCTCCCAGGGCCCACCGCACAGCCACAAGGCTCCCCCTGCTCTGTGCATGGGCCTCTTTTCGCTCAGGCTGCTCCTCCCGCCCTTGGTGTTTCCCGGCTTCCTCCCACCTTGGGAGGCCATCCCATCCCTCCTGTCCAGCTTTGAAAAGTTGGTCTAGCTGGGACAGCCTATGTTTATTCCTGGGCCCACCTGGCTTATATATTATATATTATATATTATATATTATATATTATATATTATATATTATATATTATATATTATATATTATGGCCCTGGTGAGGCTCCCTGGGAATGTTGTGTCTGTATAATTCCCTGGCCTCTTCCCACCCTGAGTTGCCCCGTGGTCATAGGGACACAACAGAACATCCTTTCTCTGGCCCAGGATAGAATCTGGCAGGTGACAGTGGCTCTGTTCTGGCATATGTATTCTGATGTCTGAGAGAAACCCCAATCAGGCTGTGGTCATCATAGAACTCTCTCTCCTGCCCCAGGGAGAAGCTCAGAGGCTGCTTCCCTCCAGGGCCCCCTCCTGCCTCCTCCCGTTCCTTCTGCTCCTCTCCTCCACTCTGAGCCACATGGATAGAAACCACCACTGCTCACTGGCTCTCTGGGGCACCGCTGCTGCCTCGAGCTCTTTGCCCACAGTGGAGAGGATGCTGGGCCAGAGACCTCCAAGTCCACCCCAACCCACTACCCTGGATGGAGCTGCATCTCTAAGTCTGAGAGGTACAGGAGGCTGGGAGCACAAGGAGGGCTCTACCCATCTTTCTCTTGGGGTCCCCTGTGGGAGGAGCTGTCCAGCTGCAGAGGGCTGCTGTGGGTAGAGTGGGATTCTCTTTCCACCTCTGGTGCTCTACGAGGCAGCCTCCCTTCTATGCCTCTCCCTTTGTGCCAGCTCTGGGTTTATCCTGTAGAGCTCTGATTTGGGGTGGGACAGGTCTGTTGCTTTTCTTTCAAGAGAATCTGGTAGGGGAATGAGCCAGAAGAACTTCCTCCCTGCATTGGTGGCCACTGTCCTTCCAGCTCACCCCTGAGCCTCTGAGTGGGGCTCCCTGCAGGGGCTGAGGTTCTTCTGGCTCACCGATGGGGTCCCAATGTGGTTGGGTTCACCTGGATTCCTGTGGTTGGCTCTCCTCTATCAGCCGCCCCCCACCCTGTGCCCCATCACCACCACCCTCTGCCTTCCTCTCTGCATGTTGTCCGGGACATCTGGTCGTACTGCTCCCTTTGTGCTGCTTCCCCTGGCTGGGAACTTCAGTGGCTTGTCACTGCACTTAGAATGAAATCCAAACACCGCAGCCTGCCCTTCAAGGTCCTCTGAGATCTTATCCCCCAGCCCCCGTTTCTCTCCAGCCTCACGGCCCGTGCCCTCCCTCCTGGTCCAGACTCGAGCTGCACTGACTTTCTGCTTCTCCATGCCCTGCCATGCACTCCTCCTGACCTATCATCATTTGGTTCTTAGGTCAGATGCCAAATGACTTGACACCCCAGACTGGATCAGGGCCCCTGGTGGGTTCCTCCTCCTCCTCCTCCTTCCTCGTCTTCTTCTTCTTCTTCCTTTTTTAAAATTAACATATAATATATTATTTGTCCCAGGGGTACAGGTCTGTGAATCATCAGGCTTACACATTTCACAGCACTCACCATAGCACATACCTTCCCCAATGTCACCCTATCCCTACTCCCCCACCCCCCCAGCAACCCTCTGTTTCCTGAGATTCAGAGTCTCTTATGGTTTGTCTCCCTCCTGATCTCTTCTTGTTCACTTTTCCCTCCCTACGCCCCACAACCCCTCGCCCTGCCTCTCAACTTCCTCATATCAGGGAGATCATATGATAATTGCCTTTCTCTGATTGACTTATTTCGCTTAGCATAACACCCTCTAGTTCCATCCATGTCATTGTAAATGGCAAGATTTCGTTTCTTTTGCTGGCTGCATAGTATTCCTGTGTGTGTGTGTGTGTGTGTGTGTGTATCACATCTTCTTTATTCATTCATCCCCTGGTGTGTTTCTTTAAAATACCCCGGATCTTGCCTCAGAGTTCTGGACCAATTTGCAGTGATTTGCATACTGTGATTATTTGAGGGGTAACTCTGCCCTCCACTTGCCTAGAAGCTCTGTGAAGGCAGGAACCGGGCTTTGGTACAGTGTTACCCCAACACTGCACCTACCACAGTGCCTTGTTATGTGCAGCTTTGAGTTTGTTGGAAGGAAAGAAGGAAGGAGGGTGGATCGAGGGAAGGAGGGAGGGATAAGCAGGTGGAGACTGTGTGTTACTCTTGGCTGCACCCTGGGTGCCTGGTGTCATGTTGTGTGGGCAAATTTTGAGTATAAGGAGAGAGGCCAGCCGGGCTCCCGAGAACCACTGAGTCAGGGAGCTAGTGCCCAAAGAATGGATCTCTCTAGGGCTCTTTTTGAAGACCTCAGACACAACCAACTGTGCTCTGCCTTTGGACCTTGACTTGGGATCCCCCAAGATTTGGCCTTGCTCAATAAGAAAGGGCACCAGATGAGGGGGACGCTTTAGGACGACCCCTCGGGAAGCTGCCATTGTGGCCACATGGTGGCACAGGCTGGGCACCTGGATCCCGCAGGGAAGCCAGAATGTGTTCAAGATGCCCACAGAGATCACTGAGCAAACCAGCCTGATGCCCTTGCTCCCAGAGCCAACTCACTCCCTGGGAGGGGATGGGTGGTGGAGGGGAAGGCTCGTGGTTCTTGGAGTCCAGCGCTCCTTGGACAGTGACTCACTGAGGGCAATGTCTCCCTCCCAAGGCTGAGGTAACGAGGGTGGGTACTTTCGTCTCCCTCCCCTTTCACCCCTGGTGTTACTGGCATCGAGCCCTCAGGATCTACCTTCATTAAGTGATGGATACCTTGGTCTTCTTTTGGACCAAGGAGATCGCTGTTCTCCGCAGTGGTGACCAGCATGACCCACTGGTCCTAGAGGCCCACGGGCAGCTGATCTCTGAAGGGGCTGCCGTGGAGGGGATGGAGCTCACCTGTTTCTTGAGCTGGGGTGCAAGGGTGGTGTTGCTGTGGGCAGCAGCAGGGCGAACTCTCTTTACGCCCCAAAGCTCTGGCTCCCACTGCCCACTTGCCAGCCCTTTGGCTTCACCCCAGCCCTGGAGTTCCTAGGGGGTCTCTCCAGCTCTGTGGGACTCACCCCATCTGTGGGAACCCGCCAGTCAGAGCCACATCCTCTCCAGGATCCAGAAGGACCGTGTGGTGGAACATGCCTTCTCTTGATTCACTCATGCTCTGTTTGCTCGTAATGAAGGGTGCCCCGGGAACAGGAGGAGTTAGATCCGGTCCCAGCCTTCCTCAGCGGACACGCCTGCAACCTTAAATAACCTCCTCACTTCTCTGGACTTTTGTTGTCTCATATGAAAAACAAGAGATCGAAAAAAGGTAAAATCCCTGGGCCTAGAGCCAGCTGCTTCTAGGCCTCATTCACCTACCAATGGGCTGTGTGGCCCTGAGAAGGTTACTTGACCTCTCTGATTTTTCCTTCCGCACAGGACTAATGGGGAGGATTAATGAGATGGTCATGGTGTCACTGTATTAATTGTGAGGTCAACGAATAGGAGGAGGTGTCCTTGCCATATTTAAGGAAACTTCTGGTTCGACCATCTTGTGACAGTGGCTATAGAGGACAGCCAAAAATGATGTCCCATGCTGTGTGGAGACAGCAGGAGGGGGCTGAGGACCCAGCAGTGGGCTGGCAGGCGTGGTTCCTGGGTGCAGCCGGGATGAGCTGAGTGAGCGGCTGGACCCAGAGGTCATGATAAGCATAGCTCTGGACGGACGGTGGGGAGTGAGTATAAGCCAGTCTGAGCCTAGGAGCCAAAGCCTTGGCCTCTCTGGGTTCAATCTTGCCTCTCCCCTCTGTTAACTGTGACTCGGTATCTCCAAAGCTTTCCGTTGCTCTGTGGGCAGCGTGGGGTTAACCATAGGGGAAGCGGTGAGGAGAACTGGAGAAGGCGCAGGGGGAGTTTAGTTGTGAAGGATGTGAGAGTGTTTTCTAAATCTCAGTTGTTCCTATAGGGAGCATAGAAAGCCAGACACCCTTCCCAGAGGTGGGGAGGTGGTAGGAGCTGGGCAGGGTCCAGGGTCCTCGAGGTATCCAGGCCCCGGAAGCGGCAACAGCAGCCTTAGCGGGCATCGGGAAGGGGTGCAGAGAGCCAGCCGCCCCATGAGGGGAGAGGGCCCTGCTGAAGAAGGCATCGATTCTGCCCCTGGACCCAGCCAGGCCCAGGGGTGTCAGGGCACCAGCCCCCCACCTCCTGGCCTCCAGCCCCTGCAGCACCAAGAAGGGCACGTTTTCTTTCCCCCTTGAGGCCAACCTCCCAAACTCCCACACCTTACAGGAGAGCAGAAAAAGGACAATATTTATAGGATTCACATGGGAAGCCCCAGGCAGATACTTAAAGTTCAAGCAGCTCAGGAAACCCATCTGCCCCGGGGGGTCTATTCAAACTAGGCCAGGGAAGAAAAAAAATAAACCGCAGTCGCTGGCACTGACGCTTCCCCGCTTCCACGGGGATCCGGGCCAAGCCTGAGGCCCGGTTCCCTAAGAAACTCCTCCCTGATCCTTGACATTCAGGTGTCCCAAATCACGGTGAGATGAGGGAACCCTGGAAGGAACAGGCATGCCAGCCCTGAAAGTCAGCGTCCGCTCTGGATCAAGAAGCCACTTCTGGTAATCTAAAATGAAACCCTAAAGGCAGTTAAAAAAAAAAAAAATCCCTTTATGAATGAAGTATCTGTGGGTTTTGGATTTAGGAGAGACAATGTCGGAAGATATCCCACATACCTGACAGGGGGACGGGGCTGGTTAGGCAATTCACGGCATCACCATGAAAACTCTGCTGAGAAGATGAGTTCTGCTGTCATGGAAAGCCGAGGGAGACCAGAGGCCGTGTTGAGGACGACCTCCACCAGTCAGAAAGAACTCTGAGTGGAAAGAGAAAGGCAGGGAGGTCCCCACATGTTTTTGCACTATAGAATCTCAGATAGTTTCTTTCTTTTCTCTTCTCTCTCTCTCTCCTTTTTTTTTTTTTTTTTGGCTTGCTCCAAATTCTCCCGAACGAGTCTGTGTTGTTTCTCAATGAAAACAAAACCTCAGACGAGGCCTGAACTCTGGCTGAAGAGACATGTTTGCCAGTAGGGGGGCTGGGTTGCCCCCTGCTGAGGTACCTTAGGGACCCAGCCTCCCCAAGTCACCAAGTCAGGAGAGGACCAGACTGCACTTGATCTTAGCCAAAAGGCCGAGAAGCGATGGGAGAGGGCCAGACTGGAGGGCCCTAGCTCTGTCCCCTCAGGCATGGCGGAGGGAGAGCGGTGAGAATTTACTGAGCACCTACTGTGTGCCAGCTCCTAGGCAAGGTCCTCCGTGGGCCCTGCATACACAGTCACCATAACAGCCATTTTTTAGCCCCACTGTGCGGCTGAGGAGCTAGGCTCACAGGGATGTATTCAGGCTTGTTTCCTTCTCACGGCCTTAGAGAACCATGTTGATTGATACAGGATTGACGTCAGAGTTCAGGCTCTAATTCTAGAGTGGAAGAAATGAGGCCCAGAGCTTCACAGAGCCACATGGCGAGATGGCCTCTCAGGTCCTGTCCTGCCCCGAGGCGGGGGTTCACCTCACCCTGTGACCCTTGCCCTCCTCCTCTGTCCTCCTGGCTCCTCAGTGTCTGGAAGCTTCTGTTCTGGGCTGCCCCACTGAAGCCTGGCTTCCTCCTCCTTGGACCCTCTGCTAGTTCCCTTCGGAGCCTTCCAGTGTCTGCCACAGTTGGGCTCCTGCAGACCTGCCTGGTAACCACTCACTTGCAGGGGCTGCTCCCATCCTTAGGTCATGTGTAGCCCTCAAAGGAAGTATAACAGGGTGCAGGGGTGGGGGGAGAGCATCTCCAGCAGAGGGTGAAGGTCAGGCTCAGCCTCCGTCTGGTCTCTTTCGTCTGATGCCTCTGGTGCCAGACTTTGGCAGGCATAGACCCCTGAGATGGGGTTCTTCAAGCCTTTGGCTAGCCGCCAGGGTCCTAACGTTCCTCCTTGCCCTTGGGTTTGGTGAATCTCTGACTATCCCCAGCACCCACCCCCCACCCCCGCCAGCCCAACTCAGCTTTGCACTTCCCAGCATCCATCAGGGCCTGCTTCTGAGGGGTATTGTGTCTGCCTGGACCTGGAAAAGCTTTATCCGACACCCTGTTGAGAGAACCCTCCCTCCCTCTGCCTCCTTGCCTGTTCTCACCTAGAGGGAAAAGCTCCTCAGGGCTAAGAGCCCTCTTTGCTTTTATTAAAGCCCGAGTGCCGGGCTCTTGGCAATCACATCAGGAGATAACATTTACTGACCGCTTATGACATGCTCTTCCTGCTCCAAACGCTGAGCACGATTGTGTCCTATAACCCTGCAGTGACCCTCGGGCTTAGGAACTTTCATTTCCCCATTTTACAGCTGAGGAGCCTACGGCTCAGGGCAGTGAGCACACGCCCCCAGGGCCACCACGCAGACTGCGATGGGCATAGGTGGTCTCACTCAGCCTGTTTCCTGGGCCACCTCCGCAGACACACGAGCTGTCCTTGAAAAGTCCCCGGAAGCATGGCAGGTGAGGGGCGCTAAGGGGGCAGGTCCCTGGCACTTGAGTTCCTTGATTCAGTACCCATATGGGCCCCCTGGGTCGCAGAGCGATACTGAGCCCAGGCTCAGGGTGTCAGATGGATATAGTGTCACCTCTCGCCTCTCCCAACCTGTAAAATGCATGACCTCAGGAAAGGCATCGGTATTCTCTGAGCTGCAGTTTCTGATCTGCAAAGTGGGAATAAGATTGTGTAGAATTCTAGGACATTAAATGAAATCTTCTTTTCGGACTGCATAGCACAGGCTTGGCGTGGGGCATGGCTGTGTGAGCGTCATGGCGCTGGTTGCTTTCAGTATTAGTCATTACTATTACAGAGCATATTCGTTATTAATGAAGAAGAGTATCAGTTATTGATGCTGTTGCTAGTTTCTGCACCACATGCTGGGGATCAAGAAGCATTAGGCCTGCCACCCTTGTGCTCTGCAAACCCTGGCCTAGAGGCTGGGAGAAACACCCAATGAGTTGTCAGATGCTATCATAGAATCGAACCACTGGAATAGAATAATGTTCTTTTCTTGGTAAGAGCAACTGACTGCCCGACATAGGTTAGTTCGAGGAGGTGGCATTCACGTGGGTTTTGAAGGATGAGTAGGAGTGTGTGGGGCTGAGAAGAAAGGGAAGGGCTGCCAAGGGGACTGAGTGGGAAGTCAGCATAGCATGAGGGCCTGGAGAAGGGCGAGGAGGCCTGCCTGGCTGGAGCCTGAGGCGCATAGGCCAGCTGGCTGGAACGGCTGGTTGGGACCAGCCTTAGAGAGCCTGCAGCTAGGGAGTCTTGTCCTTGGGCCACAGGGCTCCATTTTCACTCTAGGTTGATACCTGCTCAGACCCTTCTCTCAAGGGTGAGGGTGATGAGGGACCAGAGGGGATCCAGCAGCAGGAACTGCTTGAGAAAATGAAAGGCCTGGTTGAGACAGTAAAGAAACAGAAGTGGCCCTGTGTGTGTGTGTGTGTGTGTGTGTGTGTGTGACATAGGCTGAGGCAGAAAGAGAATGAGATGATGATTTTGATTACTCTTGCTTAAGAAGACTGAATCGTGGGTTCTTCTAGAAGCATCTGGGGAACTTAGAGACTGGACTTCCCAATAGGCAGCTAGAAAGGAGCAAATGGAAAATTGGTCTTGGAGGAGAAGTTAGCATCTCTTCCTCCAGGAAGGCCTCCCTGCACCGCTCCCCCACAAGAAGAGTCAGGTCCTCCTCTGTGCCTGTGGCCTCTGTGCCCTTGGCACTTGCCTGCATCACAGCCCTGACTGTGCTGTGTTTTAATGCCCTGTGGACTTATAGACTTGTCACTAGACCATGAACTCCTCGAGGCCAGAGGCTGCGTCTTCTCCCTTCTTCTGTCCCCAGAGAGTGGCCCAGTGCCTGGCTCACACAGGTGTTTGAACAGACGTCGCTAACGCAGTGAGGAGACACACATCTGAGTTTAGAAGTCAGAGAAGAAGTCAGGCTGGCTGTGGTAACCCAGGGTTATTCTGGGTGGGCAGGGAGGAGGCTCTGGCCTCGGAGAACCAGTCCCCGGGAGTGAGTCACCGCGGAGCAACAATGCTTGTTGACAGAGTCGTGGCCTCGTGGTCAGGCTGTGGGGCCGCTCTGCCGAGAGCGTGCTCAGAGCGTGCTTCTTGGGAGATTTGGCTTCTCAAGCCACCGTGACCTCTTATCCTGGAAGGGCTGATCCGGGGAATGGGAATCGGTGTTGCACGGTACGGCCGCGGGAGCCAGGAGGAGAGCAGTTGTCTGCAAAGACATCAGCTGCAAGGAAGGAGCTGTTGACCTCAAAGAGTCAGGTGTTTCCTGTTGATTAAAACGAATACAAAACCAGCAGCTGCCTTGAGCTTAATGAACTCCCGGTCTCTGGAGGTACCCAGGCAGAGTGGGGTCCTGTCCAGGGCATGGGGTAGAGACCTCTTGCAGCTCCAAGGCTCGAAGGTCTGTTTCTGGTGTCCAGATGGGCCTTTGTGATTGATAGTCTGTGTTACTTGCCCCCAAGCGCCTTCTCAAAGGCTCCCATGATGCCAGGATACATCTGAGCCAGCAGGTGGGACCTCAAACCCTGTCTCTCCTTTTTTTTATTTTATTTTTTAAAGATTTTTATTTATTTATTTGACAGACAGAGATCACAAGTAGACAGAGAGCAGAGAGAGAGAGAGAGAGAGAGAGAGAGGAGGAAGCAGGCTCCCTGCTGAGCAGACAGCCTTATGCGGGGCTCGATCCCAGGACACTGGGATCATGACCTGAGCCGAAGGCAGAGGCTTTAACCCACTGAGCCACCCAGGCACCCCCCCGTCTCTCCTTTTAACCCACCCTGGCACCTGCTTCCCACAGGAACTTTCCAGAGCACATCACAATGGTCTTGCTATCTTTGCCTATTTTCTTCCCCTACATGGATGGTCCTAACCTCCTGGGCTGGGACAGATTCCCAGTGCGTGAGATCCTAGAGGCGGTGACTTTGCAGGTCACTAAGCCACCATCCGTTCTAAGTTTGGTGCCATCCGTGGACCCAATCCCTACTCTGCCCTGTACCAAGCTCTCTCCAAGCCTGAGTCAACACTTCTGAAAAATGGCCTGATCCCATTGACCTTGGGGGTTGTTGTGTGCGTTCACTGAGCAAGCTTTCACTGGGAGTCTAGTATGTGGTGGACAAGAGAGACAGAGGCTTTTTGTCTGGAGAGCACAGACAGTAAATGTGCAGTTTCTTCTCAGACAGTCATGGGAGCTTTGATGGAAAATGAAGCAGAGTGAAGAGACAGTGATTGGTTCTAATTGAAATTGGGGGAGTGAATCAGGGTGGCCTCTTTGAGGAGGTGACTTTCCAACTGAGAACAGAATTAAGGAAAGAGTAGGGCAAAAGTCTGGGGAATACATTCTAGGCAGAGGGACCAGCACGTGCAAAGTCTGCACTGGGCAGGGGGTGCCTAGGTAGTGGCTTAGTCCATTAAGTAACTGACTCCTGGTTTGGGCTCAGGTCATGATCTCAGGGTCCTGAGTGGAGCCCCACGTGGGGCTCCCCACTTAGTGGGGAGTCTGCTTCCCATCTCTTTTTCCTCTGCCTCTCCCCTGACTCTCTTTCTCTCTGTCTGCAGTGGGGCATGGTTGATGGTGTTGAAGAAAAGCAAGACCCGGGTGTCTGGAGCAGATGGAGGGCAGGGGCTGTGGGGGGCTAGGTGGGGTAGGAGGACACAGCCAGCCTGTGCAAAGTCTCTAGGGCCTCAGGGGCTGGGGGCCTTTGGAAGGGCATCATGAGCAGCCTTTGGATAATTTTGAGCAGGGAGGTCCAGAATCTAACCCTGATTGATCTTTCCTGGATATCCTCTCTTCACACAGAGCTTCCAATGACCTCTCCAGCCTAAAATGCCTTTAGAACAGTTTTGTCCAAGAGAAAAAAAATGCAAGCCATAGGTGCACTTTTAAATTTCCCAGGGCCTCTATTTAAAAGGTAAAACAAGGGCCGCCTGGGTGGCTCAGTTGTTAAGCATCTGCTTCTGCTCAGGTCCTGATCCCATAGTCCTGGGATCAAGCCCCACATCAGGCTCTCTGCTCGGCAAGAAGCCTGCTTCTCCCTCTCCCCTTCCCCTGGCTTGTGTTCTCTCTCTCACTGTGTTTCTGTCAAATAAATAAATAAAATCTTAAAAAAAAAAAATAAATTAAAAAGGTAAAACAAAACAGGAGAAATTTTTTTTACAGGATTTAATCCCAAATGTCCAAAATATTATAGTTTCAACACGATGTCAATATAAAAATAATAATGGGATATGTCACGTTTTTGTACAAAATCTTCAGAATCTCGTACCTACTTTACAGTGAGGGCCCATCTCCATTCAGATGAGCCACATGACGACTGTATTGGAGGGTGAGGCTCAGAGGGGGCTCTGACCCCGCAGGCAGGACACGGGGCTGCTCTGCAGGGGACTCATGTGTGGGAAGGAGGGGATTCTCATGGTGGAGCACGGAAGGAAGGTGGCCTTGGAGTTGATCCCCGCCTGTTACAGGGAAGCCCGCCTGCCTGGCTCAGCTCCATTTGGGGGAAGTAAAGATGATATAAATTGAGCCTGACAGACCCAGCATGACTCCTGTCTAATCGGTTCTGAGACTTTAATAAAGTGCCTTTTTAAAGGTCTACCGGAATCAGGGCCAACATTACTTTCTTAAGGGAAATGTCGAGAATGCTGAAGAGCAATTGTGCCCCGTGCCGGTTTGAGGAGGCCCATTCCACAGCCTTCCTCTCCGAAGCTGATGGAAACCGGCCCGCGTTCAGAGGTCCCTCCTGGTTAATGAAGAACAATTTATCAAAGTGTTCCTTGTCCCAGACTGCACCTGCTCACTAACTGATGGCTTGAAGGATCCTAAGGACCCTCTCGGAATCAGAACTAGACCCGAGGAAGCTGGTGTCAGTCAGCTACCAGGGGAGCTTGCCAGGGTGGGGGATGGGGGCTCTCTTTTGCTAAGGGGACTCCTTAGAGCTGTACTGGCCCTTCTGGGCATGCATCAGGCTGGGGGGGTGCGGGGAGGGATGCAAGGCAACACGATGGGAACTCAGAAGCAGCTGCTCAGGCTCAGGCTTGGGCAGGGCAGGCAGTGAGAGAGGGAATCTAGCAATGGTCTTCAGCACTTTTGCATCCCTGCGCACAGGGAGAACGGGGCTTTCGTGCTCACGGCATTTTATACACTCACAGGCAGAGCTGGTGGGTTGGGGACTCCAGTCTCCACGCCCCATTCTCCCAGTCTGAGGTCTTAGGAGATCTGTATCTCAGCCCCCTGAGATACTGGCTGGGAAATTCCAGCCAGCTGAGCCAGGGTTGGAAGACATACAAGCCACAGGTGGATTTCTGGAGCTATGTCTGGAAAGCTCAACAGAGGTAGTGACCTCCTCCTTACGTATGGTTATGTATGGCCCTTGAGGCCTAAAGGGAACATGAAAGGCATCAGACCAGACAGTTCCTCCCCAGGAAGCCCTGAAATGGGAGAAGTGCAGGGAAAATCGTTAAGTGGTAGCATCGGGTCTTCACTGCACTGGGGATGAAGAAAAGATCACTGACTCTCTCGTAACCTCTGTTCTTTCACCTTTTATCTTATATGTTTCGATGACTATTACTAGCTGCATGTTTTCCTTAACCAGCCTGCAGAGTTGTAGAAGGTCTCCAGCAAGCTGGTCATGCATAGCACCTGCTGACAGGGGGTCTGAGAGTCCCCCAACATGAAGGCCATTTCTGCAGCTAGCTGCTCGGAGATGGGTATGGGGTGGGGGTGGAGATGGGGAAGGGAGATGGGGTTGGGGTGGGGATGGCCTAAGGATGGGGATGGGGTAGAGTGGGGATGAGGGTGGGCATGGAGATTGAAGGGCTGTTCCGCCTTTAGCTCATTATGACCCAAGGGCTCTCTGTGGCTGTGTTCCCCAGCCACCACACCTTTCCCATTGTGACTTTGCGAAGATTTTTTATTTTATTGTTTTACTTCCCAACCCTTGTAATAATCTAGGCACTAGGCAGCACCCCCTGAAGCTCAAGCTATTTTAGGCTAAGGTGAAGGAAATGCTTTGCACAGCAGGCAGGAAGCCTAGAGTTGCATGCACGATGAATTATTATTACCAGGCGGGGAGGTGCCTCCTCCGTGGGCAGAGCTGCCTGAGCAGAGGGCACTCCTGCCCTCCTGGGGGTTGACCTCCCGGCTGCTGTCAGAGGAGGCTACTGAGCTACCCCTGCCCCTGCCCTGGGAAGTCCTGCTCCCAGCCCATGGGCTGTGTTGTTGCCTCTGCCGGAGTGGGGATCACGGCAGGGAAGCCACCAGTCTGAAACCCTTCAGAGCCCGGGAAGGTGATGAATGCAAAGGCAATCGAGGGCTACTTGGTGAACATTGAATTAACTGGAAAAAATTAACTAAATGAGGTTGGTGAGTGAAATGTAAATGAGCCCCAGCTCTGCAGGAGCCAGGGAAAGGATCACAGTGGGAGACAGAGTCAAGTGGGAGGCTGGGAGCTTGGGAGTGAACAATAAGCAAGTGTACCAAACCTGTAAACATCTCACCCCCAGGAGCTGCTCCGAGGGTGCGCCAAGCAAGGACCCGGACACAAAGGCATGAGCTGGGAAGGGAGGGAAGGGCTCCTGCAGGTGCCGAGGTTTCTGAGAAGCCAGGAGGGGTCTGGGGAGAGCCGGTTTAGGTCCAGGACCCCATGCGCCATTCCCATGCCCCCTCATGGCAGGCAGAGCTATTTGGTGGTAAGAAACAGAGGTTCCCTTGGGCTGGCTTGAGGAAGAACCTGGGAGTGGGTGGGTCATGCTGAAGACACACAGAAATCGGGGGAGAATTTCCAGGGGATCCAAGGACAGGCACCCGAATGCAGCCACATCTGGTGGAAGCAGGGGCCAGGAACAGGATGGGCAGCGGGACCCGGGGCGCTAGTCCTTCAGAGCCTCCTCCTCTCTCAGGAATCTGCTGCATTTTCCTGTTTGCACTAAGTGACTCGCTCACACATAGTTCATGCATTCCCACTGTAGCCGCTGTCCGGCTCACCCCATTCACCCCACCCCCCAACTCCCCTGGGCCCACTCTCCTTTCAGAGCTCAGAGCCCATCATTCTTCATTTCCAAGAGAGGCATGTCACGGATGGAGTTCCTCTCTTGCAGTGAGGCTGCAAGCCCTTGTTTGCTGTCCGTCTGTGGTTTGGCTGTACTTGGGCTGGGTGTTATGGAGTCCAGTTGGAGAGTGGAAGGCGATGGGTGGTCATGTCATATAGAGCCCGGGTCTGTAGCACGGGGAGAGAAGCACGGCTCCCCTGGGGATGGAGATTGCCAAGGGTGAGAGTACATGTGAGGATCTCTGCTGCTCTGACCACCCACCCCCTGTCACCTGCAGGAAGGTGATGCACCCTCCAGAATGTTGGGTTAGAACCCTGGGAGAGAGCCTAAGAAGGGTCACTAGGGAGCAGATGGGGAGGAGTGACTCTAAAACAACATGGGTTTCCACCAACCTGGCCACGTTGTTCTGCTTCCGACACAGTAATGGTGGCATTTTCTGGTTGGCAGGGGGATAAATGGAAGTAGGCAAAGACATTGAAATACCTCAATTGAAAATGCCTCCCAGTGAAGCTTTTTCTCCCATATGTTTTTCTTAAACCTTTGGTGCCTCCTACTGTTAGCCTGCTGTCACTCACTAGCGGATGACAAATGAATGCACAATTAGCAAAATTAGCAGACAAATATTATCAAACAGCTGCTAAGTCATGCCTGCATTTGCTATCTTGTTTGTGTGAGTGTCGGCCCATGTGTTCATGGCTGTAATTTGATGTGGCTTACACTTGGTGTAGTCACAGCTAACGGATGACATTGTCATTCAGTCCCAGGGATGGAGGGGGAGGACAGGAATATGGGCTGTGGAGTTGACTTGGCTTCCTGGATTGATTCACTGATTTCCAACTCGGGAAGTGACATTGGGCTCGGCACCTCTCAGAGCCTCAATTTGCTCACCTACGAAATGGCAATATATAGTAGTGGTATAAGTGTTTTTGGAGGATTGAGTGGGCTATTCCATGTAAAGCACTTAGCATGGTGCTTCAAGCAGAAAGAGTAGTCCTGACTTACATTTATCTTTTTACAACTCTCAACGGACTCCAATAGCAGTATTTTTGCTTCTGCAAGGAGGACAGAACTTTCAGATACTTAAACACCTAAACAAGTTTGAGAACCCGTGACTTAGAATATCATTTGTGGGGCTCCCAAAACAATCATGGCAAGAGGTCAACCAATATGAAAAATCATCTTTCTTTGTATTTAGATAATAATTTTTTACAATTTGAGCCTTTTGCATCTGGAGGGTCTCTTCATTTGGGGGCGCACAACCATTCTGAGGCCTCTTAAGAGCTTCTGTATAGAAGTGTGAGTCAGAACTGCCACTGGCGGGGGCAACATTGGGAAATCTAGAAGGGCACCCACTCAGCTTCAGGTGGGATGGGAATGAGGGCTGCAAGAGGGAGAGTGTTGCCGGTGGACCACAGCCTCCGGCCCAGAAGGGCCTCCAGGCCAGAAGGCCAAGGTGGGCCACCACAGGGCAATCTGGAGTCCCAGCCTGGGAAGCTGTTTGATGTCAGGCCTGTTCCCGGGATTTGGAGGAAGCACGTATGGAGAAAACGTGGGCCATAAGAACAGAGCCAACCAGCCACCAGAGTGACATGGGGCTGGTCCTAGAACGTGGAGCCAGGGCTTCTCAAAGCAGCCTGTCCAAGGGGAGGCGGAGCCTCTGAAACTAGGGGCCTGACGGGGCACCAGTTGATACCCCAGCTTTGGGGAGAGGAGAGCTATTGGGACAAGCACCAGGCTCCTGAGTTGGTGAGGCCCAGTCGCCGTTCAGCAGTCTCGGGGACTGAGTCTCGATGACTTTCTTCTGTGCTCAGCACACCAGAAGTAAGGCCTCCGTGATTACCCAGATGTGGTGATGCCATAGTTTCTGGGCCGGCGTCTGCCTTCTCTGAAGGAGAGAAAGGGGGTGTCATCCATGGGGCATCTTGGCTTCATTAGCTGCAGTGCAAGTTAGTAAGGTGGTATGAGCACAGCCCTTGACAGACGGACGAGCAACTCGGCTCTGGTAGCGTTAACGTACCAGACAAAGGTCGCACAGCCAGACTTGCATTTGGGTCTGCTGCCTCAAATTGGTTTCTAGAAAGGTCTGGGCATCAACCCTGTAGCAGGGGACTGGAGAAGCAGGGAAGGCAGATCAAACCCTGAGTGCACTGACCTCCTTTGTCTTTCTGTCAAGCTCAGAGGTCAGGGGGCAGGAGTTGAGGAAGGACTGTTATCCACGTGTCAGTCTTCTTGTCACAAGGCTGACCCTTTCCTCTTCGCTGTGCCCTATCCACTTGCAGGTGGTGAGATCTGGTTGAAGGTGACTGAGAATGACAGGGTGCTCACTGGCCCAAGGCCACGGTAGCAGGGAATTGAACAGCCCAGGATCGTGAGCAGCTTTGTCCAAACACAGATGCCCAAGTGGGGCTTGCGTCCGCCACTGCTACCTCTAGGTCATCAACCCAGCTGGGACGGAGTCAAAGAGCCTTCGAAAAGGGGGTGGAAGGAAATCTTATAACAGTCTCCATGGTCCTCCCAATTCCCACAGAGCAAGTCCCTAGACAACTATGGGGAAACAGAGTTTTGGCAAGTGGAAACTGGATTTTGAGTGCTCTGGAGAGGCTCCCAATGAAAGGAAGTGTGTGGTGAGTCCTTCCAAGCATGACTGCGTTCCTCTGCCCTCTTATTTATCTTCTTGGCAATGCTGAGGTTTTGTCTATGTAGTTCCAGCTGCATAGGGAGGGCTCTCATGTTCCCAATGCCACCCCAAGTCACGGCCTCTGTTTAAGCTAGCAGAGTTCAAGGATGTGTGGGTGTGACTGCTCTGCAGGCCTGCCCCCCACCACCCCCCAGATCTGGGGCCAGGGACAGCTGAGAAACCCCACAACAGACTGTTCTTCACAACAGAGTATTGGAGGGAGGTATTCCAACGTGTCCACCAGCTGTGACTTATGAAGGGCTTTCTTGGTAGGCCAGGCCCCATGATAAGCATTTTGTAGACATGTTCTCTGATCTGCCCCATAAACCTGTAACTCTGGTGTTCTAACAGGGGAAGAAACCGAGATCCAGGGAGTGTAGGGAAAGGGGAGTTTTGTGTTTGGACTTGCTTGAGGTCTCCCTGTACCCCCTCATCATATCTCTCCTTCTCCCACCTTCTTTCTGCACACTGATCGGCTGATGTCCAAGGGTGGTTTGCGAGCATTTATAAACCTGTTTGGATCACAGGTCTATCTAGCAAGAACTCTCCGGACTTTCCCTTCCAACAGATACTGGCCTGTGACCCATTCCTCTGCCCCAGCCCCTTACAGCCAGGATGGTGACGAAGTAGGGGATGTCATGTTCCACGTAGATTATTCTAGAGTCCAGCCACAGGGGGGAGCAGCACATTTTTGTAGAAAGGCTGTGTTTGGAGTCAGGTGATTCAGGGCATGGACTTCTCTCCTTTGGTATCCTGTGTGACCATGAGAAGTCATTTGCTCCTCGATCTCCTCATCTATTAAATGAGCGCTTGGACTGGGTGATGAATAAAGTTCCTTCCAACAGCCCCAGTCCATACATTTCCTATAAATGTGGCTGTGTAGATGGATGGACCAGTCAGCCCTGGGAACTGGAAATATTCCTCAGGCATGGTCCTCATTCATCAGCCTGTCATCTGCCGGGGGACCAGAAGGTCTGAGAGAAATGGGTTCCATTTTTCCTCCTGGCACAGAGCTCTGGCTGGATTGGGATATCATCCAGTTTCCATCTTCTGATGGTAGGTGCTCCTTGACTAAGGACTCCTCCAAGCCAATCTTGCAGGTCCCAGTGCCTTCCTGTTTGCTGGCTCATTTGCATGGCTGTCAGGACCCACCCACCCCCACTGATGGTTCTCTAGGGCAGGGGCAGAACAGTGAGGAAGGACTCCCGTGTCTGCTGAATGCTTGGAGCTGGAACAAATGTTCCCAAAGGGTAAACTTCAGTGCATGTGTCTTATGGCCTGGTTAAGACCACAGATCCTCAGCCAGCCAGGAGGGGGAGAGCAAACCCAATCTTCTTAGGAACAAACCAGCAACCCCTACAAAAAGGAAGTTTCTCTGTGGCCTCACCCTGTCTGAGTCCTGTATTTATCACTCATGAGGTGGGGGACTGTTGAGACTGGGCACATGAGCACTGGAACTCCACAGTTTAAATGCTGGCTTTACTTTTCATGATCAGTGTGATTTTAGGAAGTTAGCCTCTTGTTTCCACATCTAAGAATTGGGGAGGGAGATGCATTGGTATTTACTTCCCAGTATTATTTAAGGATACATTATGCAATGTTTATAAAATATGTAGTATAGAACCCAACACATAGTTTCATATGTGTAGAATGTGTATTATTTGATTACTGTATCAACGTCGTCTGTATCGATGTCGGTCTTCCCCTGAGGAATTAGGATGTTAGCTCCTTGAGAATAGAGATGTTCTGTCTCAACTGTTCTTCAGCACCTAGGACAGAGACAGACACTATCATTGAACAAAGAAATGTCTTTCCAGAGACAGAGTGCATTCTTAGACTGCAGGGCTTTCAGGGCTGAAATCATAGTAAAGTCCGGGGTAAACAGGGATGAGTTGATCCCCCTACAGAGAAAAGAAGGGACGGATGAGCAAGGAGAAAAGGGGGAGGAAGGAAGGAAGGTGGAAGGAAGGGAGGAAGGAAAGAAGGAAGGAATCCCTCATTTTACAAATAAACAAGGCTCATAGAGATTATTAAATTTTTCCCAGACCTCACCATTAACAAGTAGCAGAGCAAGGATTTGCTACTAGCTTGAATCACCAAGCAGTAATGGAAGCTGTAGAAGTTAGCAGGTTCATTGACACCTTGCTGCATGACATTGGCCAACCCTGCCTCAGTTTCCCCACCTGGGAGATGAAAGTCTTGGACAAGTGCTCAGAAGTGGGCTGAGGAAACAAAAGCCTGCCTCCCCAGCCTTAGGGAGCTCCATTAGTCCCGAACACCATGCAGAGTGCCCTGCACGGATGAGGATGCATACCTGACGATGATTCCAGACTCGTCGGCCGCTCTGGGCAAGCCTGGAGTGCTGATTCCACTCTATTATCCTGAGCACTGCCATTGGTATTGGGAAGCAGAGGGGCCCACTCCCAGCGGGAGGGAGGCAGAGCATTTGAGGACACTCATGTCTCTCTCTCCCGTGAAAGTTCCCCATAATTAGCTTAGTTTGAACCATTTGTCTCGTAGACTTCCCAGTTTGTCAGAGATATATGCCAGCCCATCACGGCTGATCACGCTGTGGTCATAATTCCCCAGCTCAACTCCAAAGCCCATTTTGCATAAGGGTCTTTAGGATAATTAAAAGCAACTCTATCATCTTTCCTCCTTAAACACTGGAGTGTTTCCCAAATGAGGGAATACCAGGCCCTCTGCTCAGAATTCTCCACAAGTACCCCTCCTCCCATCTGCTATCCCAGGCTTGCCCACGCCCATCTCTAGAGAAAAACCTCACCTGCCTCCTGTCCAGCTGAGCTCCTCTTGCCTAGAAGCTCCTTGCTTCGAGTTCATACTGGCATTCCTTATACATTGTTCCCTCTCCTACCCAAATTATATCTGCTGCAGAAATGCTAATAACAATGAGTAATATTTTAATATTAGCATTGATATCACTTCTTAAAAGATTTATTTATTTTAAGGAGAGGGGGGTGGGGAGCTGGGGGCAAGGGGGAGGAGGAGAAGGAGGAGCAGAAGGAGAAACTCAAGCAGACTCCCTGCTGAACATAGAGCCTGATGCAGGGCTCAGTCTCATGACTCTGAGATCAGACCTGAGCCAAGGCCAAGAGTCAGATGCTTCACTGAATGAACCCCCCCCCCAGGTGCCCCCAGCACTGATATTATCTTATCATTCAGTAGGTACCAGGTTTCATGTTAGGACCTCTGCTCATGTTATTTTACTTAATCTTTACATGAATACAGCAAGGTATGTATGTACATACATACATAGGTTTATATATTATAATTCATTTTTCAAATGGGGCTCAGAGAAGCTAAGAAACTTAGCCCAGGTCACACAGCTGGTAGGTAGAAGAGTCTGGACTTAAACTCTGACTTCACGCTCTCCTTGGCCTCTCTGGAGAGGGTTACCCCATGCCCCTCCACAGTGAACATGCGGCATGGCTGATTAAATAAATCATAAATGCACAAAGAATAGCAGCTAACAGGGCTGTTAGGTTAGGTCAGGCTTGTGTTAGGAGGGCTTGTGTTAGGTCAGGCACAACTCAAAGAATTTTCCATGTAGAATTGATGGACTCCTCCCATAAACTTTGTAAGGGAGGAACACGGGCCCCTCACTGTTAAAGCCTGGACATCTGGGGCTAGGACAGAAGCTGCTGACTACCGGGTGTCCCTCAGGGTCCCTGGAATGTGTGAGGTGAAAGCATTGTCTGGGGGATAATGGTGTTGTGGGAGAGTGAGGGCAGGGCAGCTGCGGATCCCGGGATAGCTCCTGGCATCAGAACCTGCATCCGGGGAACCAGGAGGCTGTAAAAAGACCACTCCAGCTCCGAACATGGGTTGTCATGGGTGGTGAAGAGTGGTATGGTTTCAAGGCTTCACTCTGCCCTTCCAACTCTTGATCTGCTCACCACCCTGCTACCAGGCGCTGGGCCAGAAGGGAATCCCGGTCCACAGAAAATCATAGCTAGGCTGACCCCTTTCTATGACCACCTGGATCCAAATCTACATCTTGGTGATTGCCCTGAAAGGAGAACAGGGTCTCAGCTGAAGGTCCGAAATGTCCTGCTGTTCCTCCTCCCCCCACCTCCTGCACTCACTGCCCAGGGACTCAGACAGACAGCCTGCAGCCCCAGCCTGGTCAGGAATCCGATGGTGAGCCCATCACACCCCCAACCCATCTCAGGTTATCACATAGCTACAAGGACACTCTGTCCCTCAGGTCCCCTAGGCTGGCCCTTGTTGGCAGTCAGGACCCCAGTCTTACTCCCATCGGATGTCCCAGGATCCTTCAGGAACTCTGGGAAGACCCAGGTAACCTCCACGGGCATGACTCATGTGTCACAGCATCTTTCCGATGTTTCTCCATAATGCCGGCGTCTCTAAGACAGTCTCTTCTAATACAGAGCTTGGAAAGTAGATGCTCTGCCTTGATCCCATTTCTGAACACAGAATCCTATTTTCTCAACAGCTCCCGTAGTCGATGAAGGTCTACGCTCTTGTTCTTTCTGGGAAATCATTAATGGGCAGTGATTTCCAGCAATTTCACTTTTTGGGTTTTTGTGTGTGTGTGATTTCTCCCAATGCACAGTTCTCCTCCAGGCTGGCAGTTGATAATCCATAAATAAGTTAAAATGAATCTGAAGATTTATTTAGAAGAACCCGTGGGAAATCCTAAGTACTTTTTCCTTAGGTAAACAATTCTTCTGTAGTGCAAAACAGTTGGTCCTATGAAATGCACATGCTTGGTGTAGGTAAGTGTATACTTAGCACTAATTGAGAAACACTTTCTTAGTTGTTGGGGATGCAAAGATAAATAAAAGTCTCTACCCTTAAAGAATTTACAGCCTAATTGGCAGATAAGTAACTTACATAAATACCTTTTTTTAGCAATGGAAATGCAAGGTGTAGTTTCATATAAGGTACTTTCGGAGAGGAGTGGAGAAGGATCACAACTGCTAGGGTCACAAGCAAAGGAGTGATAGGAGAAAATTATAGGAGAAGGGTTGCAAAGAATAGACAGGATTTGGCCAAGTGGAGTTGGGGGGAAGGAAATAGCATAAGCCAAGTCAGGGAAGTAGGAGAACATGGAAATATGTGTTGTACAACCTGACTTAAGCAGGAAGCACAAGAAAAGCAAATTAAAATCAGGAAGACAAGGAATGAATGAAGAGAGTTCACATTGTTCAGTACTCTGTGTGTGTGTGTGTGTACGCATACGAAGACACACATGTGTTCATTCACCAGGCTTAGGCTGTGTGGTCTGGTCACCTAAACCACTAGATTGAAGGGAGCCTGGTCGGGGACTACATTAATTTTAATTTTGTCTTCCTCACAATGCCTGGCACAGTGCCTGACACAGAAGAGATGCCCTGATTAACGTCGGCTGAACTATGTTTATTGCATCCAAAAGACAATGGGCAATCGTGGCAGTTTGGGGGGAGGAGAAGGTTAATTATGAGGGCTTTGGCATTGACAAGATTCATTCAGAAGTAGAATCGGTGGGGGAAGGAGCTAGCGGGGTGGGGGAGATCTTTAAGGGACTGTTCAGACTGTTGGGACATCCCCAGAGCCAGCAGGACCTGGAGTGGCAGAGTGGGGGCAAGAATGGAGGTGGGGGTGTGCTGCAGAGATAAGAAAGGTTGAGGGTGATGGAAGTGGAAACAGATTTAGGATCAAAGGTCAGATGATGGGGTGACTTCAGGGGTTCAAGTTCAAAGACTGAGCAAAGAGAGGTACCATTAGCAGAAGACTGGAAGTCACAAAGAGACGCTAGCTGGGAAGTGAGGCTTTTGGAGAGGAGACAGCACTAGTGACATCAGAGGCATGTCAGGCTTGAGGTTCCGTCGGGCCACCGGAGGGGATGGTGTCCACATGTCGTGGAGAGAACAAAGCTGAAATTGCCAAAGAGAATCAAAAGAGGATCCGACCAGAATGTGGAAAACACCTATATTTTGGAGCAGGAGGAGGAGCCAAGAAGACCTGTGAATAGAAAGGCAGGAAGGGAATGGAGAATAGAAGGCAGGGGGTTAAGCCTCTGCCTTCGGCTCAGGTCATGATCTTGGGGTCCTGGGATCAAGTCCTGCATCGGGCTCCCTGCTTCTCTGTCTCCCTCTGCCCCTCCCCTGCTTGTGCATGCTCTCTCTCACAAGCAAATAAATAAAATAAAATAAAATAAAATAAAATAAAATAAAATAAAATAGGCAGGTGGAAAAGCTCAAAAAGCACAGGTCAAGAGGAGCCAGGAGAGGAGAAGGCTAAGAGAGCCTGTGCTGGTCGGCCATGAGCAGTGTTCAGCGTGGAGAGGGACGACACCCCGGGGGACCCCTGTGCTGCCAGCCTCTGCTGTGAGCTTGCCAAGGACTGCTGCTGTCTCTTTAGAGCTCACTACCCCTAATTTCAGGCAGCCCCATTTGCAGGCGAACAAACTGAGGCTCAGAGAAGCGGCGTCGGAGTCCCTTGTGCAGAGGCACAGAGATAGCGAGTACTGACGCAGGGGCTTGAACCTGCGCTGCTCTCACTCCCAAGCCAGGGCACCAGCTCATGCTCAGGACAGCCACTGGAAAGAGCTGACTGAAGGCCGTATGAAATCACTCCGTCTCGTAGAGCTCTTTCTGCAGCAAGTCACAAAATTCCCGATGAACCGGCTTAAACCAAAGGGCTCAGTTATTGGGACGGGCGGCCGTTAGGGGTGTTGTCGGGAGTGATGGGGCTCAAGGGATTCAAATGATGTTCTGAGGTCAGATTCTTCCTCTTCCCTCCTCTCTGTCTCATCTAGCTTGGCTTCTTTCCCAAGCAGGCTCTCCCCCTTGTGGGGGCAAGTGGCTGCTAGCAGGTCAAGGACGGCTTTCTCTCTGCTGTAAATCCAGCGGCAGAGAGGAGTCTCGTGTGCCCATCCCTGAGCAAATCGCCTTCCCCCATCCTTCCCCCTTGCAGCTCAGGCAAATCTCATAGGGTGGGAGTGGGAAACGCAGTGGTTTCCAGGAGGAGAATTGGGGTCTGATTAACAGAGGCAAGGAGGGGTGAGCACTGTGGGGAGCAGCAAACTACATGGCTGTGTCCTCTGGCCGCCATGGGGACAAGCATGTCAGCAGAGCAGTGAAAGGAAGCCAGCGTGGAAATGGTTAAGAACTCTGAGCATGTGGGTAAGATCCCGTAGGTGTCCATTTGAGAAACCCGAGAAGCGGAAACATGGAAGGTAGCCAGAGGAGAGATGGGCAAATGTCATCTTGAATATGGACACATCGGAGCATCTCTGAAGGCTGAGGAGGAGACCCCAAAGTGGACAGGGAACCTGGAGGATGTGGGAGATGCTGGGGCTGTTCTCCAGGAGACGGCAGGAAGGGTGGGCGGCAGAGCAGAGCTGGTCCCAGAGAGGAGGGAGCAGGGCATCTGAGTAGGGCAGACAAATGCAGAAGAACCCCGGGGAAGCTCCTGGTGCATGAGGGGCTCTCTTCACATAGGGTATGCCCAAAAGAGTCTGTATCTCCAGCAGAGGGCTTAGCTTTGCAAGGATGTAGAACCTTGATGTGTGGATTTTTGGTCTGCTTGCTGGACAGTCACACAGACTCTTCCTGTGGAACGTGGGACAGCTCCTCCTAACCCTTCCAGGAGACGGACGCACTTGGTTCCCTGCTGATGGCCTTGATCTACGGCCGATGGAGGCAAGGGCAGAGCATTGTCCCCTCGTGTGTGGCTTGCGGATGCCAGCTGGGTTCAGTGCTGATCCTTTGGTTGAGGCAAGGCAGCCACAGCAGATTGTGTGAAGCGTTCTAACCATGATGGCTGATGTCCCTCCAAAAGTGTCTATTCCTAGGACATAGAAAAGGACAACTCAGGCCGGCGGGCATCCTTGTCCACTGATCACTACAGTGACTTGATCAGCATTCCTCTGCCTCTGGCCACAAGCCAGACAGCTCAGAGAACTATACTTCCCTCCCCCAGCTTGCTCAGAATCTCAGCAGTGGAAAGCATCTCGATGTCCCTGACAAATAAAAGTATTTTGGGGGGATGCCTGGGTGGCTCAGTTGGTTAAGCCGCTGCCTTCAGCTCAGGTCATGATTCCAGCGTCCTGGGATCGAGTCCCACATCGGGCTCCTTGCTTGGCAGGGAGCCTGCTTCTCCCTCTGCCTCTGCCTGTGCTTGCTCACTCTCTCTCTCTCTCTGACAAATAAATAAGTAAAATCTTTAAAAAAAAAAGTATTTTGGGGTCCAGCTTAGGTTGAACTTTGACCCTCCTGTGTCTGTGTAACCCTGGGCAAGTAAGTCACTTCCTGCTAGGCATACCAGACTACGTTTATGTGCCACCCCTGACCTGCTTAGCCCTAGATGTCCTGTTCTCCCTCCCTTGCTTCCGTATTCGAAGACTTGTGCCAACCACTCAGTCCGGTTTGGCCATCATAAGGTGCTGGCTGCCATCACCATCTCCTGATTCTCAAATACCGTGGATTGATTGAGCCTCCCTTAGGGTGAAGAACTAGGCTTGATCAGGGCCCCCATTGCACCTGACATGGAGGGAACCAGGCATCCAGCACCCAGGTCCAACTCAGCCAGATTCATGGAGGCTCTGGCCTCCCCACCGGCTGTCTGCATAGGCTGGATGGGAAGCTTAACACCCCAATGGGGCCGACTTGGAGCAGTAAGACACCGAAGACTGAAGAAGCCAGCCAGTCCATTGGTTGCCTGTCCTAGCCACATGTGGAGGTCATGGGTGGCCTCTCTAGATCAGTCCCATATCGGGGAGCAACCGGTTGTGTTCTCTTGTGGGGATGTGGCCAGCTTGGATAGGCAGCACCCTGAAACCGCCTCCCTTTCTACCCTCCTCTACCTCCTGTCCTCTTTATCTATGTTTCCCTGGGATTTTGCTCCCCATCAGATACACTGTGAGCAAGTAAGCTTTGTCCAAGGCTCTGTTCTGTAGAGAACCCAGCCCAGGCTCTGAGCTTTGGTTTCCGTCTTTTAAAAATAGAGCTAATGATATCTATCTCACAAGACTGCTGGAAGGATTAAATAAGACCATGTGTCTTAAACACCTGGCCTAGACCAGCACGTTGCAGGTACTCAATAGATCTGAAAAGGACCATTGCCAACAATTACAACATGGAGATGGGACTTACCATTTGGTGGGGAGGGTCGGTTGTGTGATAAAAGTGTAGCACTTAATAACTTTATTTGTATCACTGTTGGAAGCAAGAACATCTTATGGATGGGGAATGAGACCAAGTGCACATTTTATGATGACTATGAAGAGGGATCTATCTACGTGCAGCTTATTTGAGGAGCTTGTTGAATAATTAAGAATGAAGGAGATGCTGTTTCCGGTGTGTGATAGAGATAAAATTTGGTAGATTGGGCTGTTGGGAGTGCAGTCCTAGAATTCAGTTTATGGCACAAAAAGATTCGTGAGACTCAGCATGTGTTAAATGCTCCTTTTGATCCCATGATAAACAGAATAGCAGGAGGTAAGAATCAAGAGAAGTCCCTTGGTAAACAATTTAACTTAGAAAGTGATTTTATTAGTCACAAGTGGATCTGGCCAGGGGTAGGCATGACGATTCACTGTTAAGCTGATTTGGTTTAAAAAAAAAATTATCTATCTCTCTCTCTCTCTATCTATCTATATATATATATCTATATTCAAGTTGCATTGTCACCTCGGCAGAATCAATTCTGAGAAAATAATAGTAATAGCTAACATTTATTGAACACTTACTACAAGACAGGTGCTGTGCTAAGCTCTTTGTGCACAATCTCATTTCATCCTTCTAAAACCCTTACAGTGCCAAATCGTCTTGGCTCCCTGCAAGTCCACACGAAGGAGCTCAGAAATCTGTGAGCATTGACAGAACCAGGGCAGAAAAAGCCCTTGATTGGAAAAGCGATACGCTATGGGTGCTACTAAAAAGGAGAGCAAGTAGAATGGAATTTAGAAAGTGCTGCTGACCACCTCTAGTTCTTCTGAGCAGGAACACCTGACATGCCAGAGGTTTCCACACTGCGCTCACTCCCAGGGCCTCGAGGGAGGGACCGCCATGGAAAGGGATGGGGTGATGAAGGGGGCACTTGAGACCTCCCCCTGCAGCCCCGGCCCTGGCTGCTGTTTTCAGTGGAGATACATAAGCGTTTAGCATAATGGAATTCCATGCACAGATTTGTTGGAACCCTGTGTTTCAGGCTTTCAGCATTGGAAATGATGGGCATGACATGGTGTTCCATTGATAAATATTAACGTGAGCTAGGCTGAGAACACATTCACCCCTGGTCTACGTAGTGATTTCACCGCACGTGCCAAGGGCAAGGTGAAATTGTGCAAAGGGCTGGATCTGCCTCGGGTGGAGAGTGCTGCTGGTGCCTCCTGCTCCGTGGTACCTGTTCTGGTTCTCTCTGGCGTCTCTGAGTTTTAGCTGGGCTCGTGATCTCCCACGTACATAAAGACAACACTTCTCAGCCCTCCTTTGTGCACAGGTATGGCCATATTACTAGGCCTGGCTAATCAAATGTAAGCAGAAAGTTTCCAGAAGCTTCTTCCTGCCCCCACCCACTGTACGCTGCTTCTTGGGACACCAGAGTGTTCCTGGACTGTGAAGACAAGGAATATGCCTTTGGGATGGTGCAGCAGGAAGCCATAGGCTGGCTGGTCCTGAGGGCTTGATGGCCTGGTCCTGCCTATGCCCGCACTGGGACAAGGGAGTCACTATCTGTCCTGTTTCAAATCCTATGAGTGCAAGGTTTCCTACTTCTGCCAGCCGACTGAATTCTAACCAGTGTGCTCATGTGTAGATTAGGCCAAGGTTTCTTTCTTTCTTTTTTTCTTTTAAATTAACATATAATGTATTATTAGCCCCAGGGGTACAGGTCTGTGAATTGCCAGGTTTACACACTTCCCAGCACTCACCATAGCACATACCCTCCCTAATGTCCATAACCCACCGCCCCTCTCCCTCTCCCCTCCCTGCCCGCCACCCTCTGTTTTGTGAGATTACGGGTCTCTTACGGATTGTCTCCCTCCCGATCCCATCTTGTTTCATTTTTTCCTTCCCTACCACCCAAACCCCCCACTTTGCCTCTCAAATTCCTCATATCAGGGAGATCATATGATAATTTAGACCAAGTTTTCTAATCAAAGTGTTATTCTCTCTGTCTTTACATGATCAAGAGAAAACCGTTTTTATTCCTTCACTCTCCCTCAAAGGAATCCTCAGGGAGGGGTTGGCAACACTCAGCCTCACGCGGAGAATGCATCATAACCTTGCTGATGGGTGCTTACTCTGGGTAGGGCACACACAAGGCTTTAACGTGGTTCTCTGGGACCAGTAACCAGGAGGCCAAGACATCGTGGCTCCCTGTTCTTCCCTTATCCAGGCTTGCTCAGATCTCCGTGGCTTTGCCCTTGGACATGCTTGTGCATATGCTTGAAGCAACCTCCACTCTCTTTCAGGTGATACATCTCCCCCCTCCCCTGCCACCCTGTCCTAGATCTGGTCTCCACGTCACCTGCTCAGAGAGCCCTTCCCCAGTGCCCTGTAGTGAAACCCCACACGGCTTCTTCATACGCTCATTATAGGTATAGGAAGGTGGTGTAATGTTCTTTTTACTCTCAGGGTGGCAGTCTATCACAGTGGATTATCCAGTGCTATTTATTGAGCGCTTACTGTATGCCAGGCTACGTGCTGGTTGCGAGGTGGGCTGCGAGGAACAAAACAGATGCTCTGTCCCCTGCCCTCATGGAGAGTATAGTCTGGGGAGAAAGACAATCAATAAAAATGCAATTAAAAATTAAGATCCTTTTGCTAAAGGAAAAGAGACTCAGATTCTGTAAGGAAGAGCCAACAGGGGATGTTTGCATCATCTTGATGGAAGACTCGGGTGGGTTTTCTTTCTCATGTATGGAATCAGCCATGAGTCCACAGGATGGCCACGGAATGGTATTTGCCAGGTTTGGGTTTGTACCTCAGCTACTCCACTTCTTAGCTCTGTGACTTTGAGTCAGTCATTTATCCTAAGCCTGATGGTAATAGTCCGTCTCCCATGAAGTCCACGGCACAGTGCCTGGCACACAGCAGACACTCAATACATGTGATCTCTTGTTATTTTTGAGTGTTTGCCATCCATCTGGAATGGAGATGCTCTGAGGGCAGATTGTTCTGTTCCCCTTAGCATCTGTCTGGGCATAGGATACGTAGTCAGCACTTCTGGAAGTCATTTGAATGATAATCACCAACAGGTGCCAAACTGCCCTATGTGTCACTGTTCTTAGTTCATGGGCATTCCTAACTCATTCGACGGTGATAACAGTGCTATGAGGCTGATGCTACTTTTACCCCCAGGTTACTAATGAAGAAGCTGAGATCCAGAGAGACTGAGTCACTCGCTCCATCTCGGGAAGAATCGGGGTTCATCCCCAAGCAGCTATATCCTGTTGCTTCTGCCATGGGGGAAAGAAATATATCAATCATTTCAAAGAAATACAGCCCCCTTTGGCCCATGGCCTTTTAGGGTGTAGGCTCTCCAGAGGTATACTAGTTTGGGAAATGCATTCCCGTCCCCTAAAATTATATAAGAATCATCTCTACACTCTCTCGTTAACTGTGGGTGAATCAAGGAGTGAAACAAATAGAATTAAATTCTTCACCTCTCCGTTGGCACTCATGGGACTCTGCCAGGAGCTTCGGGTTCCCTGGCATGCGTGTCTGAGCAGAAGCACGGCATTGCTCCCATGCTCGTCCCCCCCACCGCCCCCAGCCCGTGGGCCCCACACCCCATGCTTCCCTGTTCCTCCCTGCCTCTGGCAAGTTCTGCTATCTTCTTCCTTCTCTCTCTGTCTCTTATTAAAACACCTTCACCCAAAGGCATCTGAAGATGAGAAGTGTGCCTGCCGACTCACCCTGGGAAGCCAAAATGCTTAAATTGCTTCTTTTATTTTCAAAAAAGTGTATGTTGTTTGGAATGGAGAATGGCCTCACCGTGTCCTTGTGGGCCCGCTGTTCTGGGATATTTTGTTGGAAACTCCGGGAAGGGATAATGCCTTACATACCCCCAGCTCCTCTTGTTACAGAAATTGGAATAAACTGCCAAGAGTGCATGCACCGCGGCTGTTCTTTTGATTAATGTTTTCCAAGGTGTGGGGCTGCATCGGCCTTGAGCTGCCCACCCCAATTATCCAATTATGTAAGGAGACATCGTGGGAAACTGTCGAGGCAGACTATAGGCAGCCTCAAGTGGTACCGTCAAAATGGTGACATGATTTCCACACTCTCCATTCCACAGCTGATGGGTGGGCTCTTTGCTGGGACTCAGAGCTGATCCTGGGCTGAGGAAATGGCTAAGGGAACTGTCAGGAGACATTGGGTAAGCAGTGGGGAGGAGGAAGAAAGGGCTATGGGGCTAGGGCTAGAAGGACCAAGACCATTTTATGACTCAATAAATTAGTAAGTGTTCATTGAGTTCCCACCAGGTTTTTATAACTGTGGATTAAGCTCTGAGCAGAGGACAGCATATTAGAATGCACAGGTCTCACTTCAATTTCCAGTCCCTACCATTTACTGTAGACTCAGTTATTTATTCTGTGAAATGGAATGATTCTATTTCTCCTAGAGCATCTTAACCAGTTTTATATGGCTGCCTGTTAGTAACCTATTTAAACCAACTTCATTAGATCAGAAACTCTTGAAAGGATACAGAGGTCTGTATTTTAAGGCACCCAAGGGCAGGAAATACTGCCAGTCCCATGGGGGTGTGGAATCAGCAATGGAGTTAGCTACACTTTCTCAATCTCTCCATCCATCTCTCTCTCTCTCTCTTTCTTTCTGCTTTTCTCTGCGTGTTTGTTTAATTCATATCTGTCTGCCTCTGCCCTTCTGTGTGTGTCTCTGTTTCCCTTTTTGCTTCTCTACGCATACAGTGGAAAATAGATACTCCACTGTTGTCTCCCCGAACCCCTGGGTCTGTAACATCTCAAGTCCAGCAGTCACTGGAATTTGTGAGTCCCCATTACAAACTCCGAAGAAGGAGAATATGGCTGGCCCAGCCTTGCTCAGGGGATTGGACGAGACCGTGTGGCCGACTGCCCACCCAGCGTGGCCGGGAGTCAGGGCTATGAGAAGGAGCGTGGGCAAGCTTTCCAAAGAAGGTGCCAGGACAGAGAGTGATGGAAGACAGCCGTGGACATTGGGCTGCTGTAAAGAGTAAAGGTTTGGGGCACCTGGGCAGCATAGTCCGTTAAACATCAGACCCTTGATTTCTGCTCAGATCATGATCTCAGGGTTGTGAGATCAAGCCCTGCATTGGGCTCTGTGCTCAGCAGGGAGTCAGCTTCAGATTTTCTCTCTCCCTCTCCTTTTGCTCCTCCCCCTTCCACCCTGTGCTGTCTCTCAAATAACAAATAATAAATCTTTTTTTTTTTAAAGGAGTAATCTCAGTACAGTCTATGAGGACTCTGTGCTCAGTGAGTACTAGAAAAATCCACTGCAACCAAAGCTTATGATTCACTGTGAGGGGCAGAAGGTGTTTTCCTG
This sequence comes from Lutra lutra, assembly GCF_902655055.1. Taxonomy (NCBI): domain Eukaryota; kingdom Metazoa; phylum Chordata; class Mammalia; order Carnivora; family Mustelidae; genus Lutra; species Lutra lutra. The sequence goes on from NC_062293.1 coordinate 39,127,526, forward strand.
TTTTTCACTCAAGTCTCCAACACAATGTGTCTGGCTGATTGTCAGTGTTCCATAAATGTTCGTTGGTTGCGTTAAGCAGAAGGAGAGGGATGGCATTGAACCAGAGCCAAAATTAAAGCCAGTGTGGAGTTGAACTCTAAATTAAGGCACACCTTGAAGAGGCTGTCATCTTCCCGGGGTACGTGGAGTGGTTCGTTGATGGCACGTTGACAGAGGGTTCACACAAGAGAAAGGGCTCTGTGTTGCCTTGAAGATAGACAATCTGGGGAGGCATCCAGAGAAAAACAATTCAAGACCAGAGAGCGGTATGAATGGGCACTTGGAGCCTGGTGTGCTCAGGGTGGAGAGGAATGACAAGTGGGATCGAGTGAGTGAATGGGTGATGATGAAACACCATGGGAAGGAAAACCAGGGGACAGTGGTCACTTGTAGAGCCCATGGAGAGGAGGACAGAGACGCGAGGAAGGGAGGAGCAAGTGGGTCCTTGAAGTCAATTGCAAAGTGAGGCTGCCGGCCCCCTGCCTTCCCCAGCTGGGCTCTAGCGGCAGGAGCTGGTCCTGGCTGGTTCCTGTGCAGGAGAAAAGCAAGTCTTTAGCAGCCCTACTCCCAATCTGGAAGATGTACCCCAGCATCCCGGCGCCCTCTACAGGCCTCATCTCATCTTTATGTGGCAAGGGCATAAAACAGGGCATCTGCTTCTGGGGTTCCTGGCTTCCCTTCCTTTGCCAGACCCTGATTCCTAGCCCGTTGAGTGGTGAAGCTGATTCCCTGCCTGGTCTTAGCCAGCCGCCTCCCCCAACGATGAGATCTTAGCTCTGTGTATCCCACCCTTGGTAGGGACTGATCACATTCGAGGTAGATCCTAAAGCCAAAAGAGTATCTTTCACCTAATTGAAAAGAGATACTGCCCAAGAGATCAGACCCCCCCCCCAACTACTGGGTCAGGCCAGTAGTGCCCTAACTTAGGCATGCCTCCTGGACTCTGTAATTTAGAATGTAGGACCTGCCAGCCAGGGTAACCACTCTCTCCACGACCCCACTCCGTGCCAGGTGACCTCCCTGTCCCCAGCAACCTCCCCATTAAGATCTTAGCGTGCTCTGAAACCAAGGCCTCAGAGATGATGACGGATCCATCTTCATTTGAATGATGCAACGTCCTAGAGAAATGGAGACGGCTCTATGAGATACTTACATTCCCACAGCCCTGGAGAAGGTGGCGGGTAAAACCAAGAGTCTCAAGAGAGATGGAGTGAGGTTCTCGTTCACCAGAAGCATGTTCTAATATATGCCCAGGTATTAACAGAACACACAGTGAGGAAAGAGTTTTTGTGCCTCTACCTCGAACCTATTAAAATGCCTACAAATTTCACACAAGTGGACGAGTACACATGGCCAACCTCAGAACACGTGTATTTCCACCGTACCCATATATCTTCCCTGTGCTGCCCAGAATGTTAAGGGAGAAATATGTGATCCACAGTGACGGGAAGCTCCAACTTCACTGGGTAATTTGATCATTCATTCATTCATTCGTTCGTTCGTTCATTTTTTTCTCCAATTTTTTAATTTACATTCTAGTTCACTAACATATAGTGTCATATGGGTTTCAGGAGTAGATATACTATAGGTCTCCTGCTTGGGAGTGCATCCCAAGCACCTGACAAGGGAGCAGATGGCAGCCCAGTGTCAGTCAGCCTCTTTGAAGATCGTCAGCTTGTGACCACCCTCCCAGACTTGTCATTTCCCCATTGTCTGATGGCCAACTGGCATCTTCCCCTGCCCCAACAGGGTGGGGACTGGTTTCAGGACACCTCAGAGCCAATCACCTTTCTCCTATTTACCACTGCAGATGATGGGCTGGTTGGCTGAATGCTGTATCTGCAAGTTCAGACCCCACATTAGCATTTCAGTCTCTCCTGTGTCCCCGCTTTGCATATTATCTGCTGTCATACATCACCGGGCCGGAGTCCATGCACCAAGGAATCCTTGACGTCAGCACACGTCTCTGAAGGAGGGAGCAGAGGACAAACATGGTGTGAGAGGGTGATGGGTAGCTCCTAGCCTCTCTGGAGTGGGGATTGTCTCTCTGCTCACTGTCAGAATCTGCAGGGAGATGACTGGGCAAGGGGGGAGTCAGTCATGGCTGCCTTGGGTCTGAACCAGGACTAGTGTGAGTATCTGCTAGGAATAATGCTTTCTGAATGCCCTGGTCCAGGGTATAGAAGAAAGAGCAGGGCCTTCCGTGCCAGCTCCACACGAGGTTAGCCCTGGCTTAACTGTGTCAGAGTTAGTAAAACATTAACCTGCCGGGCGTCACAGTTTCCTCTCTGAAAGAGAGGAATGCTAGTAGTTACCAGCTGGTGGAAAAATCATACCTTCCACTAGACAGCTCAAGCAAATTGCCTGGTGCATGGAATTACTTCAATATATGTGTCTGTTTTCATCCCCGTAAAAAACATCCCCATAAGGACTCAAAAACCCGTGCACATTGGGAATGATTCCTATTTCTGAAATTCTCTATCCAACCCAAGATTCTCGACCCACTGGAAGATTTTTTAAGATGTTTTAAGATTTTTTAAGAGGTTATTTATTGGAGAGAGACAGCAAGCATGAGCAGAAGGAGGGGGCAGAGGGGGAGGGAGAAGCAGATCCCCCACCCGAGCAGGGAGCCAGACCTGGGGCTCGATCCCAGGACCCTGAGATCATGCCCTGAGCTGAAGGTAAACACTTAAATGACTGAGTCATCCAGGCGCACCCCCCCAACTCCCCAGGGAAGATTTTCAAGATGGCTTCAACCAGTTCGTGGGGGAAGATGTTCTGGAGCTGTGGCTGCTAGCCTTCTACTTGACATGCATTCCTGCCTGCAAAGATGTTGTTCTGATCAAGGGCTGGGACCCAGAGAAGATGTAATGGCACAGCTCCTAAATATCTTTGGGAAGAAGTCACCATAGTAACTGAGCCCAGAAGGGTAGTATGGCTTCTACATCCAGTAGCATCTGGGCTAAGGCCTCTCTGGAGGTTGTGGAATGTTCTGCGGGTTGTTCTGATTTCTCGCCGGGAAGCATGCCACAGGTTCCAGAGGCCCCACTCCCCAGTCCCAACAGGAACGGACGTGGATACGATGAATGTGACGGTCCTTGTCATGTCTCCTGTTTGCTCTCACTCCCCACAGCAGTCCTCTGGGTTAGACCAGTGGCTCGTAACCTAGGCTGCATGAAAGGGAATTTTCGAAAACACTCACACCACAGCTCTGCCTCGGAGCATTTGAATCAGAATCTCTAGGGAGGGATCCCAGGGATCCCTATATTTAAAGCTCTCTAGATGATTCTAAAATGCAAGCAGGATGGAGAGCCACAGCTTAATACCAGCGCTTTTCAGATTTTGATGTGCATACAAAATTTAGATCTCCTTAAATCACAGCTTCTGTTTCAGTAGATCTGGGGTGAGGCCCGAGACTCTGCATTTCTGGTGATGTCGATGTTGCCAGTCCGGGAGCACACTCGAGCAGCAAGGCTGTGCAGCCTTCCTCCCCAGCACAGCTGGAATTATGTCAACCCTGCCTATCGACGTGGGCTCACACACCTTCCTCAGGACCAAGCGTGAGCAGGAGAAACCTGTTCAGCTCGAGTCCCTCTTCTGAGCTCAGCATTAAGCCCCGTGGCTGTGAGTCTTACCCGTCGATGGCAGGCGTCCTGGATATTGGAAACTCCTCTCACGTCCAAACCCCTGGTTGTATAATCCAACTTTCTATTCCCAGATGACATCATCTGCCCAAACTAGAATCCGTAGAACACTGGGAAGCAAATATAAAGCTCATCCTTGTTTAAATTTACTGGGAATACTGAACCGAGTGAATTTGAAATTTTAATAGGTCTCTTTACCGTAGGATGTATCAGACATGGGAATAAATGGGCGTTCTGAGATCTAAAGCATGCAGCACTTCCCCAATTTTTTTTTTTTTTTTTTTTTTTTTTTTTGCTACAGCATACTTTATTTGTGGGACACCTAATAACATTTTGTAGATCCAGGCAAGCTATAAAACCCATTCTGGAAAATGCTACTTTAGACTGATTTCTCCAGACGTGAGATAAGCGCAGGGCTAGATGAGTACGAAGATGACGGGTTGGAATTTCCCATCAGCATGCAAGAAAGGAGAACCCTCCGTGGGCCGTCATAAATTGTTCATGTGTCTGCAGCCAAAGGGAGGAAGCCCAGGCCTGAGGAAAAAAAGATGGCCAAAGATGCTAATTTGCCATGATTTTGAGAAATAAGTGTGGGGGGGGGGATTTTTATGGCTGCTAGAAAGGAATAAATTGATGCTACAGCACTGAGGAGAAAGGTTGAAACTGAAATATTCTTGCCAAGTCAAAGGTCTTGGGAGATGGGCCAGGGGAATGGATACTGCTCTGTCCAGGATATGATTTCCTCTCTTCCTATTTATGATTTCTTGGAATATGAAAGAGTCCCGGGGGAAGGAGCCCGCAAGCAGAGAAGGTTGCCTGCTGTGTTGGGCCAAACGTGCCATGCAGAACAGGGCAGGCTGCTTACTGTGACGTTAACGTCTTCACATGGATTTGACCTTCATTGTCTGGAAATTGATGAATTGGGGGGAAATGGTAGCATCTTTAACAGTTCTGGCAGAATTTCTGCTCTTCTTTTCTACTCCTTGAAGACTTGGGGTCTTATGGAGTTTTTCCCCCCAAAAATGTAGGTTCCTAGGGAATTCTGGCCAGTGGTTGGAAACCTGTGACCCATGGATGGGTGGAAAGCGCTGATGATGATTATGTTGTGTTGATTGTCAGGGGGCCTGCTTATTCACTGACCCAGGGCTGGTCAGTGTAATTTTGATACTTTAAAACACAACTTCCAAATTAGGAGCTTCTGGCCTTAGCTGAGCCAGAAGGTGTGCGTTTCAGGGTAGACCCTAGTGTGAACTTCATTGTAAACTGGATTCTTCGCCATAATGCTGGGTCTGTTCTCCTTGCGGATGCTATATTCATTAAGGCTTAGTTGCACTCATTAGAAAGAACTCTGGGTTGTTGAGGGAAAGGGATTTATGACTCAGTTTTAGATGGCTTCCCAAATAATTGGCAAGGCTGAAGGAATAGGATTAGCTTCCAGGAACGATTCCCAGTCTTCAGAGCCCCTCCTTTGGCTGCGGCCAGTCCTCCCTGCTGCCTTCTGTCCCCCACTCCCTGCAGAACTCAGATTCCAATCTTGGTCTTATACAAGGGCATCTGGTCAGGAGAACCTAGACCACAGTCAGATCCCCAGGTCTGAGAGAGTCTGGGAAATGTAGTTTTGCTTTTCCAGTTTCTGCAGCACCAAAAGACACACAAGAAGGAACTCAGAACGGTCGCAGAGTGAGCAAATCGGTTGGCCTTGGGACTGAAGTAATGGGACATAGCCACAATATCATTGTCATTAAGGCAGTGATCAAACCCATTATAATCACAGAGCAGTCATCCTCCTGACTGGAAATGCACAAGCCCTGACTGGAACCAGGCTGCCAGGGCGATTTTGCAGAGTCCCGGAAACAGGTCAATATCACTACATTTCTGTTTACCAACATCGCGGTATTTGCCTCACCGTCAAAAGTCAACCCTATTAGAATTCTGGAGCTTAAAGTCATGCTGGGGACGAGCCTGTTCAGATCCCTCATTTCATAGAGCTGATCACACAGTTGCTAACTCTTTACTTTTTTTTTTTTTTTAAAGAGTTCATTTATTTGTCAGAGAGAGAGCGCACAAGCAGGGGAGTGGGAGAGGGAGAAGCAGGCACCCGCCTAAGCAAGGAGCCTGACCTGGGATTCAGTCCCAGGACCTTGGGATCATGACCTGAGCTTAACCAAATGACCCACCCTCGTGTCCCACCTAGCTCTTCATTTTTTAAATCTTGTCTCCCTCTGTGGAATGTGGCTTTGCAGGAATTGGGACTTGGTCACTATTATTTTCCCAGACACATGGTGGGTGTTAAGTAAAATCAAAGAAGGGGGAAAAAAGGAGAGAATGGAGAAAGGAAGTTGAGGCCCACCTCAGAGAATTCACCAGACTCTGGCCTGACCCACAGACATGGGGGAGGAACCAGGTGAGAACCCAGATGCCTTATCTTTCCCAGTGGGCGGTCAGGGTCAAGACCAATAGCCACAGTCATGAGGCTGCTGAAGGCACTATCCCTTTTCCAGGGTCTTCTTTCTGGAAGGCTCCTGGTGCTGCTGTAATCCCAGAAGTTTGCCAAGTTTGGAGAGAGTAAGGCAAGGCAGAGGCATGAGTGAGCCAGAGGGAGGGGCTGGGGGTAAAAAAGGGTGTAGAGCTGAAAGTACCAAACCAGTGACTCTGGGAGCCAGAGCGAGGAGGGACAGGGTCAGAGGAGCAAAAGAGAGAGCTTCATCCTCCCCATACACCTGTGAAAGGGTGTTGCCCTCAGTGGGATTCCCACTGGGTTTGTTGGGACCTAATGCATAAAAGAGGCACCAAAATCCAAAGAAGCCAACTCCCTGGAACCAGGAACCGGGGAGCTGTGGGCCAATCTCCCTGTCTCTCCAGTTAGCTTCATACCACCTCACTCAGTCTTCTGCTCAGCTTGGTGATGGGAAGAGGCCTGGAGCTCCCAGGAAATTTGTAGCATCCTGCCGTGGTTCACAGAAGAGCCTTGAAGACAGTGAAATGGCTGAATGAGCAGACAGCCCATCCTCTTCCCCAGATGCCCCCGCCTTCTCCAGCATCTTGTGGGCTGCCTTACACCTCACTGGGTGTGCAGAAAACTATTAGTGGGTCTTTATTGCACTTTGGCAAGGAAATTGTAGGAAAATAGACCAAGCATTGCTGTTCTAAGGTTAAGGACTTTTCACTCGGCTGATAAATAACCTGATAGGGATTTTTTTGTTTTGTTATCTGCACGTAAGGAACAGTACAGTAACAGTAACAAACAGTACATGGTAGAGCATTTATTTTAATGAGAATGCACAGGCTTTCAGTGTTGGGAGGGCACGTGGATGGGGTATTTGCTAGATACACATTTTTAAGATTATGTGCTCCATGGGGGCATGGGTGTCACAGGAGGGACCCTCTGGGACAATACTCAGAACAAGAAAGCAAAACCACTAATAACTTTCTTTTGCTGGTCAGTCTCAGGAGACTCCATCTGGGGGATGAATGTGGTAATCACTGTCTTCCTCCCCATGTTTGACTGGCTGGGGAGTACAAACTGGCTCCATTTCCCTCATGCTTGAAGAATGTACATGGATCCTTATTCATGTGTAGTGAGGGCGGTGGAGGGAGGAAAGGAACTAACTTTGCTGGTATCTGTGCTGCCCACCGTGCATTATCTAGGTTAACTTTTTGAAATACATGATAACCCTGTTGACCTGTGAAGTAATTAGGCTCCCAGAAGTTAAGGTAGGATACTCTCCCCCACCCTTAAAACATAGTACTCATTCAATCACCTATGAAGACTGTCTTATACAGTGGTACAACTTGTGCACTGCACAGCTCCAAGTAGTTCATGGGGACACCCTGGAATTTTGAGGTTCTTAATCTGCACAACTGTATAAAATATATTAAGTGCTGGGAATAAGGAAGCAGGGAGATACAGTCTTATACACATAACATGAAGACATCTGTACATAACACACAAATTATAGAATATCATTGTCATTGAATTTTTTTTCATTGTCGCTGAATTTTAAACACACATTTTAGGGTTCAAAATTTAAGTGAGACAGTCTTCTCATGTATCTGATGCTGGGTCTCCCAGGCCTTTCCGTAAGAAGGGTCTCAGACTTCTCCACTACAGGTAATCCACATCACATCCCAAGCCTTATCCTTTTTGCTTCTGGCTTCTTGCTATAGGATCTGACTCTCAGTAGTGCATTGCCCAAATACAGCATCTCCCCTTCTGCTTTGTCCATGTCAGATCCCAGCCATCCTCTGGCTTTGGCCATACTAGCTCTGTTCCCACATTTTCCTGAAGCTCACCCTGGGAGCCCGTGCCTAGTTTCAGCTCATTACTCCCGCCTCAGTGATGACAGCTGGCAACAGTTTCGCCCCATTATGTGGCTAAGCTAGGACGAGGGAGAGGTTAAGCACTTCGGTGGTACTAAAAACTTTTCTGCGTCTTCTCTTTGGGGGGGTTTCTTGAGAGCTCTGACCCAGCTTTCCATTGTTTCTCCAAACTTGAGAATCTTCACCCTGGTGACTGAATTTGAATTTAAGAAGCAGACAAAAGTCTTTGGAGGCAGGGGGAAGTTGAGTCGTTCAAAGCAAATGTAACTATAAAATTGAAGCTATATTCACGTGGGCCCTATTACCTGTCAACGATGAGGTGCTGTCACCATTTAGAATCGGGACAGAATCGAGACATTTGAAATAACTGACCGGTGCTCATTAAAATTGCCGAGATCGTGAAAGGAGGAGGAGCAGTCACAGATGGAAAGAAACTGAACTGAATTGAAAAATATGACAACTCAGTGTGGTGTGGGATCTTGGGTTGTTCTGGGATCACGTATGTTGCTAACATTAAGGAAGGCTGGGTGAGGGAATACAGGAACTCTCCTATTTTTGTAGCTTCTCTGTGAGTCTAAAATTATTTCAAATAAAAAGGTAAAAAAAAAAAAGAAGAAGAAGGAAATGTGGGCAGAGCACCTCACTTGGGGATAAAATGAAATTAAATGTCATCTTATTTGGAATCCTTTTGCCTTGCCAGTATCTCGTATCGCCACAGGGAAAATCTATGACCCTTCTGTTAACCCAGTGCTTTCCACTGTTGCTGCCTCCTCCCATTTGGAAAGAACTAGTCTGCATTGCTCTAACTGTCCCAATAACCTATATTCATTACCCGTTTGCAGTTTCCACCATGGTGTCCCTGGTGTAAATCCACTTCCAACTGCCTGTCCTCACTCCCAGACTTGTTTTCACCATTGCTGTAATTATCAGCAAACAGACCCCTTCCCTCGCAGGAGCCCTTCCACAACCATGCTCCTGGGGCTGCATGCCAGCTCCTGGGGGGGCTCCCCACCCACGGGCTCTGGCCCAGCTGGACCTCCACTCAGCACTCCCGCTAGAACTCGACGGCTACGGATCTGGAATTTCAGAGGCATCTGAGCAAAAGCAACGTCGTTGGCAGGGGTGTCGAGCTTTCCGAGAGATTCGCCACTTTGAAATGCAGCCCTGTTTGACACATTTGGGGGCATTTACTGCAAATGCCGACGTACCACTTTGAAATGCAGCCCTGTTTGACACATTTGGGGGCATTTACTGCAAATGCCGACATACCACTTTCCAGCCCTGCCTTTTGTGTGTTGGGAGTGGTTTCCAACTCAATTTCCAGGGGAAGTCAATATCAACCAATTTGAGAGAGCTGGGTACAGACACATTTGATTCAATTCAAAACCGTTTTTTAGACACCACAATGGAGCGGACGCCGTACTATGTGATGGCAGCACAAAGACGATTAGGACGTGGTTTTTGTCCTCGAGCAGTGCCAAGTGTAGTGGGGCGACATGCCACAGTACAACATTTCATGTAAAAGTGGGAGGTGGGAGAGAGAAGCTTTTGGGCAAAACCATCTTTTTCTTTTCCTGGAGCAGTGGAAGTGCCTTTGATAGAAGCTGCACAGAATATCAATGAACTTGGAAGGAGGAAACGGGCTCTGAGTGCGTCCCATCTTGACATTCCGTATTTGGAACAGCAGCTCACATTTCTCTCCAAAGTTCCTCCATTCCAGTGTCTGTCTGCCGGCCGCATGTGCAGATAACCTGCCAGGGGACGGCATTGCTTTAACGCGGTGTATGCCGTCGACTGTCCGACGGGCCTGCCCATCATTATCTCATCATTATCTCAAAGCCTCCAGCCACCCATCCCCAGATTTCAACTCAGCAGGACCCGAGGAGCTCCTTACTCAGCTCCTTGCTCGTGTCTGATTCATTTCCAGCCAAGGTGTTCTCCAGTCGCCCTTTATCAAGAAGGTGTGCGTTGTTTTGGGGGGTTGTAGGGAGCAGACTACATGAGCGACAGGTGGGGCTAGGACCTCTTGGTACAACCCCAGGGACAGCAGGCACACGGAATACAACTTCTGTGTAATCTGGAGAAGTTGCCTTCTCCACTGAGGCCAGATAGGCCTGGGCCGCAAGCCACAGCATGGATTGTAATCTCTGGGGCAAACTGTTTCCCATAACACAGATGCCGTACCCTCGTCCCAAGAGGATTCAGATTAGTGAGATGCTCAGAGGGCCGCAGCTCTATCCCAGTGAGGTTGGAGCCACTCCCAAGACAGAGAGGACCCCACAGAATCCAGCAAGCCACAGAGAGCCCCCGACAGGGGCCAGGCCACGGGGCTGAGGCGTCCTCTGGGAGTTCTGAGCCTCCACAGGCCAAAGGTGCAGACCCGCCTCCCCTCCTCCCTTTCCCCCTCCTTCTCCTGGCCAGCGCGCACATGGTGTCCACAGTGTCCACTGCGCAGCTAAGGAGTAACTATAAATATTCATCCGCTGGCTGTGCCAGAGTCACTTGCCTCTCTGCATATGCAAAACCAGAACTTACTTGGGCTGGCGGGAAGGAAGATTCCCCCAAAGAAAACATCTGATGGAGTGGGCTGAACCCATAGGGAAAACAAAGCTGGTGATGGGAAACAGGAGTGTTCTTGTGAAAGAGGCTGCCATTGCTGCCCCAGCTTGCAAGATGCCATCGGGGAAAGGCGGGCATTCAGACCAGGGAGAGAAGCACCGTCCTAGCCTGAAGGCAGGTGACATAGAGCTGCTGCTACCCCCTCCCGGGCCCCAAGGCTGAGAGGGAAAACAGCACAAATACAGAGTTCTTTGCCTAGAGGCAATCAGAGGTTGCTTGGACAACAATACAAATAGAACACCACATGCACATTTGAAAAACATTGTTCCTCTCTGAGCACCTGCTGTATGCTAAGTGCTTTGCATCTCTTATCTCACTTAGTCCTCAAGTTTCCTCAAGAGTACCCTGCAGACTTGGCTCCTGCTGTCTCCATCAGACACTGGAAGGAGCTGAGGCTCAGAGGAGTTAGGCATCTTTGCTGCAAAGTCCTGTACCAATTAAATGGTGGATTCAGGATTGGAATTCAGGTTTGATTAGGTCTAAAGTCCATGTTCTTTTTTTTAAGATTTTTTTAATTTATTCATTTGAGAGAGGGAGAGACAGAGAGAGTACAAGCAAGGGGAGAGGCAGAGGAAGAGGGAGAAACAGACTCCCTGCTGAGCTGGGAGCCTGATGTGGGGCTCCATCCCAGGACCTGGAGATCATGACCTGAGCCGAAGGCAGACACTTAACCATCTGAGCCACCCAGGTGCCCCTAAAGTGCCCCTATTGTCTTACCACCGTTCTGCCTCTTAGGATGTGATTTAAAGAGAACCCCCCGATTTCGGGACATGTGGGATAGACACCAGGTCACTGAATGGTGGAGAGTAATCGGAGGTGATTCCCTACCCAGGACCAGCTCAACCTGGGAAGACATCCAGATATTGACCATGCTTGAATTATGGAAGCTTTTCAACAGCCATTTCCCTGTTGACCCTAACTAAACTAGGCAGTCCCATAAGGGGGCTGTGTTGGTGCCATTGTTTCTTTTTTGTTTTTGTTTTTAATTAAAGATTTTATTTATTTATTTGAGAGAGAGAGAGAGAGCATGAGCAGGGGACGCAGCAGGCAAAGGGAGAGAGAGAAGCAAGCTTCCCGCTGAGCAGGGAGCCCGACATGGGGCTCCATCCCAGGACTCCGGGATCATGACCTGAGCCAAAGGCAGATGCTTACCAGATTGAGCCACCCAGGCACCCAGTGCCATCGTTTCTTAAGAAAAGCACAGCCTGGCATGGATGGGGCTTCTCCTTCAAGTAGTGCCCCCTGCCTCTAAACTCACCGCGGGCCAGCCAAGGGCTAAGCACATGGCACAGAGGAAACAGTCAGTCCTCGCCACGATACTGCCAGACTAGCCCAATTTGTATAAATGGGGAAATTGAGGAGTGGAGGGTTTAGAGGAAACACTCAAAGCCATACATTTAGAAAGTTCTGAGCTTGGATCTAAAACCTGGTCATCCCAACACCAGAGTCCACCTTCTCCAACTTGGGCCCAAGTTATCAGCGTGGGCGCGGGACTCAGGATGAGTGATCCCTGCATTCAGGAATATCGACCATGTTTGTCATTAGTGCTAATGGTCCGAACTGGCAGGGCCGGGTTGTCTGTCCAGTCCTGCCCTGTTGTGGACTGCCAGGGAGACTGAGACCCAGCAATGGCCAGTGTCTTGTCCATCGTCATACAGTGACTTAGGGCTACGCTGACCCCAGGTGGGTAACTAAGATTTTGACTATAGCTCTTCTCTCACCTACTCATGTGCCAGATGCCAATATCCACCCAACTCTCATTAACTCCATTTAGTAGATGAGGAAACTGAGGCCCATTGAAGTTTAAGGGCTTGGCCCCAGTTCACACAGCTAGTGAGAGTCGAAGCTTGGATTTCCTCCAAATGTGGACTCTTAACCCACAGGGGACGTCAGTGTGACTCTCATATCGGGGGTTCCAGGTAAAAGGGGAGAGCACCCAGGAGGGTACACCTCGCCTCGTATCTGGTCTTTACTCAGAAATACACAATAATGGGCATCGTGAGGCCCATTGTGCATGTACACACGTACACACCCTCCCACCCACCCACGCACACACACACACACACACACACACAGCTTACCTGTCCATCCTCCCTTCTTCGCCCTCCCCACCCCACCACCGCCAACTCGAGATCCCCAGCTGGCTTCCCCACCCATTATCCAAATGTACTCTGGGTTTGTACCCAGAAGCTTAATTTCACATCTGGCAGGAAGCGATTCTGCAAAGTTGCTGAATCCTCTTCCCCACCCCTCTTAGGGGTTCACCAAACCCCATCATCCCAGGAGTGTCCAAATATTTTCCATGCCCCAGCAAAACCAAAAGTGGCATAGAGTTGGAAAGTCCATAATGAGAAGGCCTAAAACCAAGCAGCGTGAATACAGAATTCTCCTTCAGGAATCTGTGGGGCTGTAGGTTCTGCCCAAGAAGCACGCAGCTGAAAGAATGCATCCTATGTCCGATTATCACCTTGGGTGAGGCTTTGGAAGAGTGAGCTCTCAGAAAGCCACCTCAAGTGGAGAAGCCACCCATCGGCACGGGCGGACCAGTTCAGGCGGGATGGACATGCAGGAGGATGGGAATAACATCTGTCGAGTGTCTCCTATTGCAAACCGCATACTATATAGAATGTCACTGGATCCTTACCCTGCCATCAGACATGATCCATTTTACCTGTTTTGTGGGTAAGGATCCTGGACTAAGAACCTGGGATCCTGAGATTTTTGTCCTGGGTCTGCTGCAAACTGGTTGCATGGCCTTAAGTGAGAAAAGAGAAATCCAGAACGGGCTCTGAGATCATCAGACATTCTCCAGAGGAGTGGCTACCCAGCTATGTATCTGGCTGTCCCCCTGGCTTGTGCTGCGGGCTGACTTTGCTATCTGATCATACAGCTCCTTCCCAGGAATCCTGGAAGAACTTCAAAATCCTTTGGAATTGGCACAAGAGATGAACTCTACTTACAGCCAAACCTGACCTGGGTCCAGTCTTTATTTTGAAGATGAGGATATCAAGGCTCAGAGAAGAGCAGTAACATACTTAAGGTCACACAGCAAGTAAGAGACAGGTCTAGAACTCAGGGCTTAGGGCTCAAAGTGCATTACCCAAGACAGCTCCTCCTACAGAGAGGGATCATGCCAGCCCTGGGTGGCAGAACAGCTCATTTCCATTATTTTGGACCAAATGGATTTAAGTTCTGGAAAGGGCTCCTCAGGCTCTTCCTTCCATCATGCCCCTTCCCTGCTTCAGCTGAGCAGCCAAGATGAACACTGGACCTAGCCAGTTAATGTGTGCCTGGCATTAGCTCAAAACTAACATTTTATTTCCCTTCCATAGTATGTAATTTCTTTGGAAGTTGAAGTGTAATGAAATTGGTGTTTATTATAATTAATAAAAGCCCCATAACTTTAAATTGGGTCATAAATCTTGCAGGGAAATCCAATACCGCTGTTAGAGTCGTTCCTTTCCCAGAAGGGGCCCTCCAGAGGAAGGAGGCAGAGGGACCCCCTCCTCCCCAACAGAGGCTGGCTCTCCACTGCTGATCTATTTGGGTCACAGACAGAGCACAAGCAGCTCGTGGCTCTGCAAACAGAACCATACCTTAGACTGGCACCTGTAGATACTGCTCGAGGGTGAACATCGCCTGTACTGTCAGCTTAGCAGAGGCTTATCTGGAGAAATAAAATGATGCACTTTCTAGGTGCCAGGACTATCCTAGAGAGAAGGGAGATGCTGTTCTTGTCCTCCCCAAAAGCACCCCCGCCCCAGGGCTCCTGGTCAAAGGCATTGTTTGCCAACTGGCAGGTGCAGTTTAGTGTGGATTGTATGGGGAGAGGAGGAGTATAGATGAGAAGCGGTTGACCTTCTCTTTGAGCCATGTCAAGAATGATGGGGATTACATCAGTGAGAAAGAGAGAGTGATGAGAAGGGTTTTGGAAGCCGAAGAAAGAGTTTACCAGGTGGGCACAAACATCCTTCCAGCATATCACGTTCACCTCTGCATCAGAGCCACTGTTCTTCCTGGAGTACCCGTCCTACGTCTTTGAGTGGCTGGCATGTTAGCATGAAGATTTCAGGGCAAATATCACCGTAAAAGGACTTTCCTCCCTCCCCTCTCCACCCATGTCTCCCCTTCCCACTCTTCTGCTATCTTTCTATTCCCTTTACAAAGCTAGCGGCTCTGTGAAGTTACATTTTTTATTTATTCATTTCCTTGTTCATGTCTATTTCCCAAGTGCCCAGTACAATACGAACACGGTTAAACAAGAACCTTGTCTAGTTTATTTACTGCTGCTGCCCTTGTACCTAGAACAATCCCAGACACCTCATGGACAGTTAATAACTATTTTAGGCAAAGATTCATGAAACTGCATGGCTCATTAAAAGAAAATCGTTTAAAGCAGATTTAAAATTGCATGCAACGTAAGGAGGAAAATGGTGTACAGAGATGTCAAAGCAAAAATAAAATAAACAAAATCACTACCAGAATAGCTGGGGGGTGGAGAGGGAGCTGGAATCAAGAAGTTGTCATTTGTTTGCTGTGGGATATACACCGGGAGCCCTCTTATTTACCTCCTCCCTTGCACATTTTGGTAAAGTCTTCATAACTCATTAAAATAAATAAGCAGGGGCACCTGGGTGGGGCAGTCAGTTGGGCATCCAACTCTTGGTTTCATCTGGGGTCGTGATCTTAGGGTCCTGGGATTGAGCCCCACAGTTGGGCTCTGCATTATGTCTGCTTGGGATTCTCACTCTCCCTCTCCTCTGCCCCTCCTGCTCATGCTTGTTCACTCTCACTCTCTCTCTCTCTCACTCAAATAAATAAACAAATCTTAAAAATAAATAAACAAGCAAATAACCCTGACCCCAAACCAGGTGTGGAATTAGAGTATGAATTTTATAGGCCTTAACATCTTGCCACAGGTGGGTAGCAAATTTGGTTCTGAGCTTCCTAACAGCTAAAACAAGGAGAAATGAAATTTGACAACTTTCAAACCTCAGTGACTAGCAGGTAAACCCAAAGCCATTGCTCAAGAGAAGCTTAAGTTTTCCAGGACCTGAGACACTTCCCCACTGGTCCTGACAAGGGGAGAATGCTTTGAAGTACTAAGCATCATCTTCAGTAGCATGACTTCAGTCTATGCAAAAGAGTTTCGCTTTAGGAAATTGTCTTATAGCAGACCAATGAACTAATGCCAAAGGGCAGTGTCACAAAAACCTTTCAACAAGGAGTCCAGACCATGCCATCTAAGCTCATCTCTGATGGGCTGACCAGAATGACATGGAGAGCATCTTAGAGAAGTGGAAACATTTGTCCAGTCTATATAGATGGTTCAATGTTGAGTGCATATATACTTACAATTGGTGTATCCCTCTTGACGAGTTGACCTCTTTATCTTTATGTAATGACCTTTGTTATTATAGTTTTCGGCCGTGTCTAAGTATATTTTGCCTGATTAAGTATATTACCCATGCTCGCTTTTGGATTCTATTTCCATGGAATATCTCTTTCCATTCCTTCATTTTGATTCTTTTCATGTCCCTAAGGCTGAAGTGACTCTCTTATAGGCAGCATGTATTTGGGTCTTGTTTCTTTATATATACCCAGCTACTCTATAACTTTTGATTGGAGAGTTTAATCCATTTATATGTAAAGTACAAATTGATAGGTAAAGATTTACCAATGATGGTGCTCCTTGGTGGCTCAGTGGGTTAAGCCTCTGCCTTCGGCTCAGGTCATGATCTCAGGGTCCTGGGATCAAGCCCCGCATCAGGCTCTCTGCTCAGCAGGGAGCCTGCTTCTCCCTCTCCCTCTGCCTGCCTCTCTGCCTACTTGTGATCTCTCTTTCTCTGTCAAATAAATAAATAAATAATGTTAAAAAAAAAAGATTTTCCAGTGCTCCCGTCTCATCAGTTTTTTCTATCTTATAGTTCCCTTGTTTCTTCCTTCCCCTCTTCCTGTTTTCCTTTATGAATTGTTGCTTTTTCAATTGTGGTGTGCTTTGATTCCCTTTTCTTAAATCTTTTTCGTATCTACTGCAGGTTTTTGCTTTGTGGCTACTGTGAGGTTTGCATAACATATGTTATAGATGTAACAATCTATTTTAAGCTAACAATGACTTTGATCACTTACAGAACTCAACCCCCACCACATTTTATGTTTTTGATGTCAAAATTTACCCCTTTATATATTATATATACAATAATAAGTTATTGTAGTTACACTTATTTTTTAATAATTCTGTCCTTTTACCTTTATACTAGAGTTAAGTGGTTAATACACCATCATATTACACTATTAGGGTATTCTGAATCTGACTCTATATGTGCTTTTGCCAGTGTGCTGTATATTTCCATATGATTCAGATTGCTAATTTGCAACTCATATTTCAGGTTATTAGAGCTATGTTCTATATTCTTGTAAGGGAGGTCTAGTGGTATTGGATTCCTTCCATCTTGTGTTTGTTTGGGAAAGTCTTTTTCTCTCCTTCATTTCTGAAGGGCAGCTTTGCCATGTAGGAAGTTGTTGGTCGGCAGACTTTTTTCTTTTGGCGCTTTGACTATATCATCCCACTTTTTCTTGACCTGTAAGGTTTCTGCTGGGAAAACTGCTGATAATCTTATGAGGGTTGCCTTGTATATGAGGAATTTTTTTTCCTCTTACTGACAGTAAAATTTCCCCTTTGTCTTTGATTTTAAGAGAGTTTTAATATACTATGTCTTGGAGGATATAGTTTTGGGTTGAAATTTTAGGGGGACCTAGGAGCTTCATGAACTTTGATATCCAGATCTCTCTACAGATTTGGGGAGTTCTCAGTCACTATTTCTTTAAATAAGCTTTCTGACTCTTTATCCCTCTCTTTTCCTTCTGGGACTCCAATAATGTATTGATTGCTCTCTTAATAATATCTTGTAATTCAGAAATACTTTTTGACTTTCTTTTATTGTTTGTTTTTTTTTCTTTCTTTTTGCTCCTCTGAGGGGATAATTTTAAATTACCTATCTTCTGGTTAACTAATTCTTTCTTCTGCCTGGTTGAGTCTACTACAGAAGCTATCTATTAAATTCTTCAGTCATTGTATTCTTCAACTGCAGGATATCTCTGTGTGTGTTTAATGGTTTCTGTCTCTTGGTAAAACCTCTCATTTTTATTACACGCTTAATAATTTTGTTTAGTTGTCTATTTACGTTTTCTTAGAGTCCAAGGAGTTTCTTTAAGAAAATTATTCTGAAATTTTATCAGTTTATAGATCTCGACTTCTTTTGGGTCAGTCATTGGAATTTTATTTGTTTCCTTTGGTCATGTCCTGTTTCCTTGATTTTGGATGATACTTGTGGCCTTCATCAGACCATTGAAATGTATTTAGCAAATACTAACAAATCTGAAGGGAGAAATAGACAAAATACAATAATAGTAGGGGATTTCAATACCCCACTTTCAATAATGGGCAGATTATCTAGACAGAAAATCAGTAAGGAAACATTGGACTTGAACTGTAGACCAAATGGACCTACCAGCCATATGCAGAACATTTTATCCAACAGCAGCAGCAAATACACATTGTTCTCAAGTGCACAGAGAACATTCTCCAGGGTAGATTGTATGGTAGGTAACAAAATAAGCCTTAGCCAATTGAAGAAGACTGAAATCATGCCAGTAACTTTTCCAATCACAGTGGTATGACACTAGAAATCATTAAGAGGAGAAAAACTGGAAAATTCACAAATTTGGAAGTTAAATAACACACTCCTGAACAACGGGTCAACAAATAATCAAAAGAGAAATCAAAATATATCTTGAAACAAATAGAAATTGAAACACAGCATACTACAATTTGTGGGATCCAGCAAAAGCAGTTCTGAGAGAGAAGTTTATTGACAACTGTTTTCTACATTAAGAAGAAAAACGATCTCAAAGAAAGGATCTAACTTTACACCCTAGGGAAATAGGGAAAGAGAAAACCAAACAAACAGAACAAACTAAGCCCAAAGTTAGCAGAAGAAAGGAAATAACAAAGATCACGGCAGAAATAAATGAAATAGAAAACAGAAAATCAATAGAGATGATTGACAAAACCAAGAGTGGTGTTTTGAAAATATAAACAAAATTGACAAGTCTTTAGCTAGATTAACTAAGAAAAAAATGAGAAGACAGAAATAAATAAAACAAGAAATGAGAGAAGAGACATTAGGAATGATACCACAGAAATACAAAGCACAAAGCATCATAACAGACCACTGTGAATAATTCTATGCCAACAAATTGGATTACCTAGAAGAAAATACATTCTTAGAAAAACACAATCTGCCAAGAAAGAATCATGAAGAGACAGAAAATCTGGATGAACAATAAGTA
Source organism: Lutra lutra (assembly GCF_902655055.1). Lineage (NCBI taxonomy): Eukaryota > Metazoa > Chordata > Mammalia > Carnivora > Mustelidae > Lutra > Lutra lutra. The sequence goes on from NC_062293.1 coordinate 39,146,500, forward strand.
AGAGATTGAATTAGTAGTAAAAAAAAAAAATTCCCAACACAGAAAAACCCAGGACTAAATGGTTTTCCTGGTGAATTTTACTAAACATTTAAAGAAGAATTAGTGCCAATTCCTCTCAAACTCTTCCAAAAAAATTGAAGAGAAGGGAATACTCCCAAACTTATTTTACAAAGCCAGTGTTACCCTGATACCAGAGAAGGACAGCACAAGAAAACCAGGAAAACAAAACTATAGGCCAGTATCCCTGAAGAATAGAGATGCAAAAATCCTCAAAAATATACCAGCAAACCAAAAGCAACAACACATGGAAAGGATTGCACACCATAAGAATGTAGGACTCATTCCTGGGTTGTAGGGATGATTCAGCATAGATAAATCAGTAAAAGGACCAAAGATAAAAATGACATGGTCATCTCAATAGATGTATGAAAACATTCGAAAAAATTCAACACCCTTTCATGATAAACACTCTCAATAAATTAGTATAGAAGGAAAGTGCCTCGTTATAATAAAGGTCGTTTATGACAAGCCCACAGTTAACGTCACACTCAGTAGAGAGATGTTGAAAAATCCCAGAAGTCCTAGCCAAAGTCATTAGGCAAGAAAAGGTTGAGGGAAGCATCCAAATCGGAAAGGAAGAAGTAAAATTATTTCTATTTGCAGATGATATAATCTTATATATAGATAATACTGAACATGCCACCAAAAATCTATTTGAACTATTAAATGAATTCAGTAAAGTTGCAGGATACAAAATCAAAATACAGAAATAGTTGTGTTACACCAACAACAGTCTGAAAAAAATAAATAATCCCAATTACAATAGCACCCAAAACAATGAAGCACTTAGGAATAAATTTAATCAGGAAAGTGAAAGATATGTACATTGAAAATTATAGGACATTGATGAAAAAAATTGAAGATGACACAAACAAATGGAAAGATATCCTGTGCTCATGAGTCAGAAAAATTAATATTGTTAAATTGTCCATACTACTCAGAGCCATCTATAGATCCAATGCAATTTCTATCAAAATTCCATTGCATTTTTCATAGAAATAGTAAAAAGCAATCCTAAAATTCATGTGAAACCACAAAATAGCCTGAATAATGAAAACAATCCTGGGAAAGAACAGAGCTGGAGGCGATCACACGTTCTGATTTCAAACTTCATTACAAAGCTGTAGTATCAAAACGGTATGGAACTAGCATAAATATAGACCTATAGACCAATGGAACAGAATTGAGAGCCAGGAAGTAAACCCTTGTATATATGGTCAACTAATATTTGATGAGGAAGCCAGGAATACTCAATGGGGGAAGGATAATCTTTTTACCAAATGGTGTTGGGGAAAATGGATATCCACATGTAAAAGGGTGAAATTGAACTTCTGTCTTACACCACTCCCCCCAAAATTAACTTGAAATAGATTAAAGACTTAAATGTAAGACTTGTAACCATCAAACTCCTAGAAGAAAACAGGGGAAAAGCCTCTACATTAGTATTGGCAAGAATGTTTTGTGTATGACACCAAAAGCAGATGCAAAAAAAAACAAAAATAAACACGTGGGACCACAATGGACTAAAAAGCTTCTGCACAACAAAGGAAATCATCTGCAAATGAAAAAACAATCTACAGAAAGGGGAAAATATTTGCAAACCATGTATCCTATAAGAGGTTAATATATATCCAAAATATATAAGAAACTCATAAAACTCAATAGCAAAAAGAAAGAAAGAAACAGTAACAACAAAACTCCTCAAACAAACAAGCAAAAAGACCAAAAACATGGTCCAATGAAAAAATAAGCAGAGAACCTAGATAGACATGTTTCCAAAGAGGACAAACAAATGACCAGCAGATGCATGAAAAGATACTCAACTGTCACTCATCATCAGGGAAATGCAAAGCAGAACCACAATGAGATATCAACTCACACGTGTTAGAATGGCTCTTATCTAAAAGACAAGAGATAACGAGTATTGGTGAGGATGTGAATAAGAGGAACCCTCGTGCCCTGTGGGTAGGAATACAAATAGGTACAGCTATTCCGGAAAATAGTATGAGAAAACAGTATGGCTATTGAACACTTGTAGCCAGTGTGACTGAGGAACTGAATTTTCATTTTAAAGTATTAATATACAACGAAATAGCCATCTTGGTGGGCTACCATATTGGACAGTGCTCTTCTAGAAGGAGAAATGGGAGCTGCGTACTGGAGTCACTGGAGGCAGCCTCCCCTGGGTCATGTCTAGCTCTATGCAAATGCTGGAAGAAGGTTCTCTTTGTTTCGGGGCCATTGCCCTTCTCCATCCCCCCTTCCCTGATTCTCACTAAGCTGGCCAGCCAATCCTGGTGAGGCAGTGAGCTTCTGGAGAAGTGCAACCTAATGGTCTGGTTCTGACCTTTGTGTCCTCAGAGTCTAGGGCAGTGCCCGGTGCTGGAAGTTCATTAACTCAGCCAGAGTCTGGTTGACTCTCTTCCCATCTGTCGGGCTTGGCGCATCCGTGCTGCGGTGAGGACTGATTACCTGCTCGGAATGGGGCATAATGAAGATTTTAAAGACAGGTGTGAATATCTGATTGAAAAGGCAGATACAGGCAAGGAATCGCAACTCACATTAGTATTATCTTTGTAAGAAGCCAGGCTGCTGTCTCATTGTGGAAAGGAGGGGTCCCCCCCCTCTATTTTTAACTGAGAGAATTGTTTGCCATGGGTTAAATTAAACCCCTGTTCCAATATAAAATATGACATAATTCAAGTCAATGTTAATAATGATGGGAAATCTTAAGAATTATCTTTCACAGTAAATTACCTATGAGATCGCAGGTACTCCTTATCAGAAGTCAATTCAATATAAAGAACACTAACCATGAAGAAGTGATAAATTATGGAGCGAGTCCGCCTGCCATCCTTTGGGTCGTCTTAGTTTTGAGTTTCCGGGAGCGACTGTGACTGTAGGGAAGTCATTTCCTATCTCTGGGCTGCGGGTCCCTCATCTGAAAAATGAGGGAGGTTGAACCGGACGCTCTCCAAGGAGCTTTCCAGCTCTGAAAATTTATCAGTCTCAGATTCCATGAAACGGATCCATTTGGCATTTCATCCTCCAGTGCTCTCGCTACAACAGAGACCCTGTTAATTTAATAAACTGAGCGGTCTCCTCAGAGTCAGCTGTCAGGAGTGGCTCCCCTCCCGTCCCTCCCCACGCAGGAAGCATTTGTACTCAGCAACATGAATTTGCAGATGCTGAGCCTGTTCCCAAGGTCGGGCCTGGGGAGGAAGGGGGTGGGGCTATTCTGTGTCTCTGCTTTCCAGATGCGATGAGGGGGTCTCCTGCCCTGGTTGCCTGGGGGACAGATTGTGACAAAGAACCCCAAAGGGTAGCTGATGGCTCAGAGGAAGGTTTTTCTCCTTTCACCCCACCCCCCACAGTCTCTCCACTCAGCCACCCCCATATTTAATGATCTCCAAATCCTCATCTGACATACACTCAGAACCGCTGTTCAGGGAGGTTAATTGTACTTTAATTGCCTCTGTATCCAGGGGCACTTATATTATAGCTTGTGACTCAGAGGCTTGGGGAAGGCGACTAACTCCTCTGATCCCTCGTGCCTCTAGAGCTGGCTCACCCTTACCCTGCTCCCCTCATCCTTCAGCAGCTGTCTCCTCTTCTGGTCCATGCCTTCCTGATGTCCTTTGTCCCAGCCATATGCTTTTTGTCCTTGCCCCTGGACCAAACTGGGATCCAGGGCAGGTGGGGTAGGATTAGGAGGTAGGACAGATTTCATGGCTTCAGCTGAGGCAGTCATGGCCTTTATGATGCAAAGGGTCATGGACCATTATACAGCTATAGACCATTATACAGCTAACGTTTATACATCTAAACATTAATATGTTATATAAAAACATATTTTAACATGAAACTTACATTACATTAAAATTATGCACATTAAATAAACTATGTTTAGGTTTCACTGAAAATGTTACCTGCCCTACTCTAGATTAGCTCAAAAACAAGGTGAGTCCTGAGCCTACAGATGGTCAAAACCAAGAGGCTTAGAGGGGGGCTGACCCCATACTTTATTTCTGACCAGAGACTTTTCCTCCATATCCCATCAGGCTCCTACACTTCAGCCTTCCAGATACTCTATCTAGGAACACTGAAGACCTCACCCTTCCTCCTTCCAACCCTAAGCACCAGCCATATTCAGTATTTCTTTGTTGTCTCAGTGAACTGAACTGCTGGGCGCTGCCTGAAAGCTGCCAGGCCCGCTGGAGCCCCTGCAGAGCGAGTTCCCTTTCATACCGTAAAAACCGCCTCCTCCATGAAGCCTTCCCTGGTACCGCAAGACAGTCTGTGGTGCCTTCTTTTTCTGGGATCTCAAAGTATAATTTCATAATTTCATGGTACAGTCAGTATCTACTTACATGTCTATCTCCCTCCACTCAAGGCAGACTCCAGTCACGACTCTTGTCGTGTTCCAGCCCATAGTGTAGCTCCTGGTTTGTAACAGGCATGGAGACTGACTTAGTTAACTAATGAGTGAATGGCGAAAAATGTTGGAAAATGCATTTAAGTCATGGGCTTTCAGCAGTGCCTGTTAATGCTGCTCCCACATGGTGCAAAATAGCAGGGTCTCTGTCATTTTCTCCTGTTTCTACAAAATTAACATGATGAGCTTTCAACAGTGGGCAGCACCACAGACAGCTCCCGGATTCCAGCGCAGAGAAAATGAATGCATTTTCCTTTGGTGTCTACATCAGCGCTTCTCAGATGTGAATGTGCCGTGAGATCACCTGAAGGTCTTGTTAAGATGCGGAATCTGATTCAGGGGGGCAGGGGCAAGGGCCTGAGAGTCCACACATCTAGCTGATGATGCCAAGACCAACCTCTGTTTCAGGGATGACTCTTGAGTAGTAAGATTTTACTCCATTTCTTATAAAAGGGGGGATGCTTTCTAATTAGAAGCCTTAAAAAGCAAAAAGAACAGTGTGTCTTAGGAGAAAGTGAGCTTTGGAGTTAGACTCAAGTCAAATCTGGGTTCTACTACGTTACCATCTGGGTGATCTTAATGTAGTTTCTTAACTTCTTGAAGCCTTGAATTCGGTAGACATGAAATAGTGGTTTGTATCCGCCCCCCCCCACCCGCCTGCCAGGTGTGTGTAAGGTACTTCCTGCCTCGTGGTAGACCTTCCATAATGAGCTATCCATTTCCTTCTAAGTGGAGACAGTTTTCCTTCTAAATGGATCCACTGCTTGCTTTCTCTGATACATCAGACTTCTCCTCCATAATCAGAGCCCCGCTCAGAATGACAGTTACAGCCCTAACCCTGACATCAGACTGGCCATGGGTCATGCCTTGTCTGACGGGATGGGGATGCAGTCATGTGTATGACCTCCAAGCTGGAGCTCGAAGGGCCAGCCTGTCTTCTCCTGTCTTTCCTCTGTCCCTCTTCCATGAGACGATCAATGACAGAGCCAGGGGTTCCTCCTTCAGCCAGGGTCCCAAATTAAAGGGGACAGTGGCTGAGCTCCAGTCAACTTCCAAGGAGAATACCAGTCAAATTCCAAGGAGAATGAGGGAGAAATAAACCTTTGTTTCTGAAAGCCACTGAGATTGGAGGGGCTGTTTGTTACTGCAACATAGGTAACTTGTCCCGACTAATAAATCCTAGTATTCATTTATTGTCTTCCCATCTATTCTATGCAAGGTACTGAGATGGTCCCTGAGATTGCAACTTGTCATACTATGACTATCATGGCAGTTTTGTCCTGGAAACCCTCAGAGTTTAGTGAAGGAGACAGAAATGTAAATTCCCAAGCATAACACACAATGGAATTCAGTTCATCTGAGCAGGTCCATAAGGGAGACTGCAGCAGATAGATTAGCAAATCCTTCCCAAAGAATTGAGGAAGGTCTCGTGAGAGAAGGGGTTATTCGAGCTAGGCCTTGAAGAATAAATGACTTTTTGTCCGACGTTATAGTACACTAAACATAGCACATAAAACAGTGTATTTGGGGATCAGAAGCCCCACAGTCCAGTCTTGATTCTGGCATTTGTTTGCTGTGTGATCTTGAGCAAGACATCTAACCTCTCTACGTGTCACTCTTCTGCAAAGCAAGGCTCATAAAACATCTCATACTGGGGAGGTCTGAGTAAAATCATCTACAAACACATCTCCGAGCACATAGCTTACACGATAAACATAGTAGTGTGTCATAGAATAATCCTGTCTTCCCGTAGTTCCGATTGAAACACCTGCTTACATTTTTGAGAGCTTAGTTTGTTCTTAGTACCGGGCTTCATACTTTACTTAATCCTCTCAAAACCCTGTGTGGTGGGAACTATTATTATCCCTGTTTTGCAAGGAAGAAAATAGCCTTTAAAAAAAAAGATTTTATTTATTTATTTGAGAGTGAGAGAGCAAGAGAGTGAGCAGGGGGAGGAGCAGAGAGAGAGGGAGAAGCAGACTCCGTGCTTAATGGGGAGCCTGACTCGGGGCTTGATCCCATGACCCCGAGATGGTGACCTGAGCTGGAGTCGAGAGTCAGATGCTTAACTGACTGAGCCACTCAGAGGCCCCAGAAAATAGACTTTGAATTGGACTTCTTGGACAGCTCGACTCCAGCCTATGCTCTAACAACTGCACAATCCTGCCTCCCAAGGTGGAAGGAGAGAGGCCTCAAATGCTGCCATGCGTGTGGGCAGTGGAGCTGAGTAGGAATCAGGGCAAATAGAGAGGGCTAGGAAGAGCGTTTGAAGCCGTTCACCTGGGGATGGCAATGCCGGTGGAGATTACAGAATCTTTGAGGATGCTCTCACCACAGTTCTGTGCTCCTGTGCTGTACACCTTTTGGAACTTCACAAATAATAATACTTTCTTCGCTCACCATAACCTATACTGAATACAGACAAGACCCTTGGAGAAATACAAAAATGAATCAGACCTACTCTATGTTTTGGAGTTTGATTTTATTCTTCGGGCTTGAGGGAGCCATTGGAGGGTTTTGAAGAGGCAAGTAGAGAAGTGAATCTGGGCTTTGCGGGGCAGGCTTTGCCCACCTTGGAAGATCTATTGGAGATCTAAGAGCCTGTGTGTGGGGAAGCCAGGCGGGAAGTTAATGGATAGTGTAAGACAGAGCAGGAAGGTGGAGAAGAAGAGTGAAATGCTAGATCCATGGCTCGGTGGCCTTCATAGGCCTTTAGAAGGCTGGGAAAGGGGATGTGATGGGAGGGAAAGGGCAGAGGGGACACTGAGGTTTGGAACTGGAACCGATGCCAGCAGGAAAGAGAGGGAAAGAACTCTTACAGAGGTGTGAGCAGGGAGAAAGGAAACAGCAGTTATGGAAAGGCATCCAAGACAAATGACAGTGGGGAATTATTCCTGGCTCTGGGACTGCAGAAGAAGGTAAGGAAGGTGTCACCAGACCCTTGGAGGAGTCATCACCATAGAATACAGCTCCTGCTAGTAGGAGAGTGAGGTAGGGAGGGAAAAGGTAGGGCATGAGGGTAAATATCCCCATCTCCCCCCAACCTTCTGATCATCCATTGACCACACCCAACCTTCAGCCAGAAGACAAGAGAGGTCAGATGGCATGGTGCATAGAAGTCAGCCTCCTCAAGGTCAGAGAAGGGCAGAGGAAGACAGAGGGACTGACCGATGTGGAGTTGCTCACAAAGAATGCCTCGCATAGTGTCTGCAGAGAGGGACAGTCTTATGCTTACACATGGGCCCTGGAGCCACATGGCCTGGATTTGAATCCCAGTTCTTGCACTAATGTGTGACAGAGGGCAAGTAATTTTGCCTATCTGAGCTTCAATTTCCCCATCAGTAAAAAAAAAAAAAAAAAAAAAAAAAAAGATTGTTGCAAGTTCGTACATAGTGCCTAGAATACAAATGCTAGATCACCTGTGAACTTGGGTTTGGTTTTTATTCTTGTTTTACAAAATAATGGTCCATAGATGAATGTAGGGAATGCGTAAAGAGATGCTGGTTGAGGGGTAGGTGTGTGGGGGGGTGCTGTCTTAAATGTTAAGCCTTGAGTCTTGTTCTTACGGGGTCTTTGGTACTGTGGACTGTTCATGGGGAGATGGCTAGCAGACAAGCTGATGTGAGCACTAGGGCTGGGAGGAGGATTATAGGGCTAGAATAGCTTTGGGGCTCAGCCTGGTAGGGAATGATGGTTCTCGAGACAAGGCAATAGATGGGACTGTCCAGCAAAAGTCTTTGGGAAAGGAAGGGTCTGGTATCTTTCTGTACTGGATAAGGCTACTGATCCATTTATTCTGACTTAACCTTCCATCCCAGTGGGGGAACTAACTACATAACCCTCTGCCTGGTTCTTCCCGGGGACAAAGTCATTCTTGGTTGTTACATGGTTAGATAAAGTCAGAGACAAAATCTAGTCTTTGTATGGCGCTGAGTCTGTTGACCCACCAGGCTTTCATTCATTCATTCATCAAAATTGGATTTGGGGGGTGCCTGGGTGGCTCAATGGGTTAAAGCCTCTGCCTTCAGCTCAGGTCATGATCCCAGGGTTCTGGGATTGAGCCCCGCATCGGGGTCTCTGCTCAGCAGGAAACCTGCTTTCCCCTCTCTCTCTGCCTGCCTCTCTGCCTACTTGTGATCTCTGTCTGTCAAATAAATAAATCTTAAAAAAAAAATTGGATTTGGTATGTAGGTGCGGGACACAGTCCAAGAACAAGTGGGAAAGAATCAAAATGATCAAGAAATGACCTTGGTCTCCTGAGCAGCTATTATCTATTTTTATATGTCGAAATAGGCTTTAGTGTTTGCTGTGGTAATGTGCATACTCTTGGACCTTTGTGAGCTTAGAAATCATTTAGAGCTCTGCTTCCTGGCTCAGGAAAGCAAAAGTAACAAGAACGGATGTGAAACCCCAATCCCAAGCCCAACACAGGGGCCACTGGATAATAAGGACATTTCAAGGGAGGCTGCAGTTCTCAGCCAGGTGCACAGAGAATCAAGTGTGTTCAAGTCCGTGAATGCCACAGAGCCCTCGGGTACCCCAACTGACCTGTGGGGCTGGACTGGGTTTGCTGTACTCCTTGCCCATCCAAGGGAGCATGAGAAGCAGACCTGGTTCAGATCCCAAGTTCAAAGACAGATGGACTGTGAGCTCTGGCAGGGGGACTGCATGTTTCCTACATCTTTCCCCACAGTAGTCCCAGTGCCTAATCTAGTGATGGTCAGACAGTAGGTGCTCAACAACAGGCAGGAAGCTGAGCATGTAAAGCTATAGGGGGGTCAAAGACAGGACATTTACGAAGCTTTTTATTAGACAAAGGGCGGTGCCATGTGTTGAGCCCTGTGACCCTTTTCTGTGATTCACTTTCCTCATCTATAGGAAATATAGGCTTTATATATCGCTGCCCCCCCCCCCCCCGCCCACTTCAGGGTTTTGTTAAAGGGACTGAGATAGTGCGCAATGAAATACTGATCCCTGGTAAGTGGCTGGTAGAGAGGAACCTCAGAACTATAAATTACTACAGCATTAGTATTCTTATCATTGTTTTGTTTGTTATTTTTAAAACGTTGGCTTAGTCATAGATGTTCTGGTTTGAAAGGTCATCTAAGTCTTGTTTTCTAACCTCGTGGCAGATATAAGGTGACCAGCCAGGTGTGTCCTAGGTGCCCACAGAGGCGATGTCCTGTGGGCCTTCCCCAGCAGGAGATTCTAAGTGTGGGGGACACTGAGACCCCTTCCCCTCCAGGAATAGAGGGAGCACATTTCCTGTCTCACTTTACTCTCTCAAGATTCCATGAGTTAGGGAAGGTCACAATGTTAATCCATTTTATAGATGAGGACAGAGGTACCAAGCTGTAAAGATAATGTAATAAGCCAGTGAATACCAAGGTGGGACCTTGAACCAGAGTCATCTGAATCTTGGCCCCACATTTTTTGACTGATGTGCCTCTACTGCTCATTTGGCCCATTATTAATGATTTCAGTTTTATTTTAAATACGTCTGATGTCAAATGCCTCCCTCCTTTCTTAAGACACACACAATGGAGCACTTTGCCCCGATTTAAGCATTTTTCTTTTCTTGGGATAATCAGTAAGATTTTGCTGCTCTTCACCGGAATTAAGAGACCTCCGTCGAGGAGTATTGTAAAAGCGGGGATTAAACCACTCACGCTTGAGCCCTTTGCTCTTTCAAGGGGATTATTCTTAAAGAAAAAAAAAAGTCCACCCAGTTAATCATTTTGCTGTGGGCCAGGTTACTGTGGCTGGGGTGAATTCCGTAGCCAAGGGTTTAGGTTGGGCTCATTCACAAAGCATCTTCTCAGCGCACAGCAGGGGCTGGGGTTGGGCGCGCGGGGGGGGGGGGGGGGGGGGGGGGGGGGGGGGGTGCAGGGCGGAGCCAGGGCCGGAAGAGGCTCTGGGGCGGAAGCTGGGAAGTGACTAAGGCAAGACAGCTCCCTGCAGGCTTTGGGAAGGGAGAACCCATCAAGAACTCTGACACGTGGGGCGGCAGCCTAAATCCTGCCCACCCTTTCTCTCCGTGTGTCCTTTTTGCACTCTCTTGGGATGTCTTTCACTTTGAGGCTCTTTTGCCAAAGGAATTACATATTTTATATGTGCTTATATACATGGTTATAAAAAAAATGGCCTGTGTGGAGAGGACCATGGGATGGTGATCCAAGAGAAATTGGCCAACCGTATTCTGGAAACCCCTGCTCATCAATCAGGGAATTTCTATTTTCATTAATAAAATAATAACAACAAGCCCATCTACCTCAGAGCCTCAGTTCCTATTCTGTTTTCACTTATTCCACATATACTCTCTAACAGGGGCTGTGTCAGCTGTCAGCTGATGGAGAATATGGTACATACTGGCTCAGATATATGATGCTTTTCTCTCTGAGCTCAGAGACGAGCTGTCCTCAGAGCTTGGCGTAGGGCAGAGAGGAGGAGGGCAGTTAATTTTCACAGGATGGAAATACTGCTGGTTAGGAGGGTCAAGACTTAGAAATAGCTGCTTTGCCTGATGACAAGCTCCCCAGAGAGTATGTGGTGACCAGCAGCAGGCCACACGCATTCACAGTGGCTAGCCAGGAGAAGGTGGGTGTGAGAGTTGTCTGTGGCTCAAAAAGGGGCATGGGGAGGCTCTAGTGCCAAGAGGACAGTAACAGGAACACAGTGTCCAAGTGCTTGGGTTACCGTGTGCTGGCTCAGTCCCAGGAATGTGGAGACACACCTGTCAGATCTGGCTGCAAGGTGCCATCCTGGATAAGCCATTATCTGGGATCTGTCCTCATAAGTAAAAGGTTGCAGTCCATGGGAAATCATCACGAGATTTGCACAGCCCCAGAACTGAGGCTCAAAGTTGTGGGAAGGATGGTTGACTTGAGGCTAGGCTCAGTAGGTTCAGCAAAGAAAAATGCAGAATACCCAGTTACATTCAAATTTTAGAGAAGCAACATTTTTGGTATATTTTGGATACAGTAAAATTGATTTGTTGTCTACCTGAAATTCAAGTTTAATGGTCTCCTGATTTTGATCTGGCAACTCTGCCCCAAGCAGAGACCTGTGGCCCTTCCATCCCTCCTGCCCATATGGTCAAATTTAGGTGTCCCTATTAATCCAAGCTTTGGGGGAAGGGGCAAAGTCAAGTACAGTGTGGTTGATAGTAGAACCGAGGAGGGCCCAAACCCAAAGATGGGGGGCTAAAGCCCTGGTCTTCAGACCATTAGTTAGAAAGTCTTATGAGGCAAGAAAGACTGTAAAAGAGGTCAACCCGGAAGAGGACAGGGAAGAACTGGTCAAGTGGGGGAAAGCTCAGCTGCCTGGCTAAGACATAGGGTTAAGCTCCTCTCTCCCAAGTGTCAGCGGCCACAGGCCCATAGGAGGGAAGTTGAGTCCCAGACTACCCTCTTCCAAAAGGAAAGCTTCTGGGTATCTGCTTCCAGGGGCTGTCATGGACACAGAGGATTCTCATGTCCTTTGGAATTACAGGTGCCAGGAGGCAGGGTGAACCATGAACAGATTTATGTATACATACATTGTATATATTATGTACACCATGTATCCTATAAAGCATTGCCTCAGGTGCCTTTGCATAGAGTGTTACAACCTTTGATCTTTACAACAATCCTTTATAAGACTGAAATCAATACAAATACCCCATTTCACAGGTAAGGCTCCTGAGACTCAGGGAGGTGAGGGAATGTGTCCAAGGTCACACAGTATTAAGTGAGGGCATGGGAATGATCACACATTCTTCTGCCTGCCAACGGTGTCATGAGAGAACCCCACCCCACAAGTTAGAAGATTTCGGCCTTCGTTCTGGCTCCACTCAACCACCGACTAGCCATATCATCATGGTATAGCCTGTCCTCCTATATCAGAGACACAAGTTGACAGGCAAGGTCTTAAATATGCCCTCCAGGTCTTGCAAGTGGAGACTAGTGATTAAGATCACTGGCTCTGGGTCAGAGATCAAGTCCTGCCTGGACTTCCAGGGTGGGCATGTTCATTAACTCTGAATTTGGTTGAGCTTCTCGGCAATGAGAATTGCCAAAGGGACAATTTATGTGAATCTCTGGCATGCAAATGGTCTTCAATCAATGTTCCTTCTACTCTTTGTCCTCAAGTGTTTTGATGTTCTTACAACTTGGAGGCTAATCTGCAGGCTCGGGATAAATACTTCCATTTGCTTCTTCCCTGAGATCTGCCCTCATAAACAAAAGGTTGCAGTCCATGGGAAATCATCAAGAGCTTTGCACAGCACTCAAAATCCAGCGCCTGCACCTTGTCCTGCCTGATCTGGCCCTTTGACGAGTTCTCCACCTCACCTCTTCCTACCTTCTCCTCCTACTTCATTCCAGCTCTGTCAGCCTTTCTGCCATTCTGAATGTGCAGAGCTCTTCTCTGCCCCAGGCCTTTCAGGTGCACTCTCCTCTTGGTTCCCATGCTCAATAGCAGCTCCCACGTCTCCTGCCCCATGCGGTCTTCCCAAACCACTGTAGCTCAAGTCATCCTTTTCCTAGTCAATCATACCATTCCCATTCTGTTTTTCCTAAGCACTTATTATCTAAAGTCAACTTGAGTTAATTGCTGACCTGCATTTTGTCTGCTTCCTCATCACACTATTATGTGAGAATAGGTATTGCAACTTTGTCTTGCTGATTCCTGTATTCCTGGTATTGGGAGGAGTCCCTGATACATAGTAGTACTCAATAACCATGTACTGGTGTGAGTGAGTGAGTGAGTGAGTGAGTGAATCCATCCATCCATCCACCCATCCATTTACTCCCCCATCCATCATTCCTTCTCTCTCTCTCTCCATCCATCCTCTCATCTATCCATCCTCCCATCCATCCATCCATCCATCCATCCATCCATCCTCCCATCCATCCATCCATCCACCCATCCATCATTCCTTCTATCTATCTATCCATCATTCCTTCTATCTATCCATCCATCCATCCATCCTCTCATCTATCCATCCTCCCATCCATCCATCCATTCATCCACCCATCCATCCATCTTGGTATCGCTGATTGCTCTTATCTCCATTAACATCTCTTTGCCCAGCCTATTCAGACCAACCTGTGCTGCAGGCTGTCTGTGGGCTCTTGGCTTCCGTATGTTTTGGGTCTATGGTTCTGTGCTCTGTGGCCTATCATTAGTCAGTCCCACTCCTGGCTTCAGGCCCAGCTTCAAGATTCCTCAGGCTGGGCTTAGAGGTTGTCCGCAAGGTAAGTTCAGACACACACAGGAGGCAACAGAGGACTATTTATATCCCCTTCTTGCTGAGGGGAGAAAAGTCTCAATGTTCTTCCAGCTGGTCCAGGTGAGTCACCTGGAGAGGGGCTAGGAGGGGGTCTGAGGCTGCAGGCCAAACAGAGGAAAGTTCTCAGAACAGCAACAGTGTGGCTTGTCAGGAACGGGTACTCCCTCACTCGTCCTTTCGGGGTCCGTGCTCCTCTTTCTCCCCCTCCAGACTGTGACTCAGCCTGAAACCTCACCCCATCTAGAAGTGGGTACAGCTGACAGACTAATCACCCCCTTTGCTGTGACTCAGCGCCCAGCCTCCCCTTGCTGCTGTCTGCCAGCAGCATCTCAGAGCCATCCAGGGACTGCTTACCTCCCCCCATGCATAATTCATCAGCCTCCCTCTTTCCTGTGGCCATTTTTCCCCCTACCCCCATCATTCTGGCAGCTGAGTCTTCCTCCTCCGTGGGCTCTGAGAACCCAGAAGGCCCTTTTTTAGCGAGGAGGAGGCTGCTCTAAGAGAAGGATGGAGAAGGAGAGGAGGAGGGGCCTTAGGCACGGGGATCCACCCTGATCCTGAGCAGGGGAAGTCTGTGCTGGGGAAAAGCATTGTACACACACGCTTCTTCCTCCTTCCCAGCCACTCCCTGCCCTTTGGGATCATCTCCCACATTGTCCACCTCCAGACTGGGAAAGCCAGCAAGTCAGGCTAAGCAAGCAAGAAGGAGTCTGGGCTGACCCTAGGGGCTCAGGGTTGAGGGGAGAGGGGGATGCCAGAGGGGGTATACCCGGCACCTTGTTGCCTTGTTGTAGCAGTTAGCTTCCATCAGTGTTATTTCTCCAAGTGCTGCCCCAAATCATTCCCATTTGTCATGCACTTTTAATTATTCCAGAGGAGGGACCTGCTGCAGTCTGGTCTGACCCTGCCTCCTTCCTGTCCCAGATGAGCTAACTGAGACCCTGACCCTCAGCAGGTGTCCCAGCCCCACCCAGACTCAGAGTCCCTCCTGACAGGGCCATGGAGCCCCAGTCCTCTCAGGGGACAAGAGCTAGAAGTCACCGTGGGCCACAGACCTGGTCTCTCTCTCTGAGAGCCTAAAGCGAATGCTGGGTGCAAATATGCCTTCAGGAAGGAAGGGGGAGAGGGAGGGGACTGTCACCTTTTCTTGACCGTGGACCGGGGACCGCCACATCTCTCACATGAGGAGAACCAGCTCCCAGCCCCAGCAGGGGCCCTGACTTCTTCAAGGAGACACCACCTGCCAAGACAAGGCATCGTGCCTTCCGCCTTTAGTGAGGGCCAGTTCCAGGCCCCACAGGGGGGTGACAGACATGTCTAGGGCAGCCACTGCTCTAAGAACTTTGTGTGTATTGGCTTACTGAATGCTTGCGATGACTAGCATTCTGCTCACTTTACAGGGGAGGAAACTGAGGCATGACTGTGGGCAGCAGGCCTGGACAGTTTGCACGGGGAAGGTCTTGCCTCTCCTGGCTCCTCTCTTCCTCCTGAGGCTGACTCTTTGCCATTCTGAGGCTATCAAGACATTTTGCTTAGCATGCATCTTGAGCTTAAGTACTTAAGACTAAGTACTCTCCCAAGTACTTTACAAATACTCATTCATGGAAACCCACGACTACCCGACCAGGTAAGTATGAGGATTCCAATGGTCAAGATGAGGAGTATCAGCTCTGAGAGTTGTCGACAGTTGGGGCTTCCTAGCAAGAATTGATAAATTAGTATCTCCTTGTCCTATTTCTAAGAGGTTCGGGTCTAGACTTCTCCCCACACACCACCCACTTCAATAAATCTGTTCAGAAAATTATACTCCATCAGCTGCTGAAGCCAGAAAACTGGGGAAACAGCTTGATTTCTCCCTCCCCGGACCCCTCCAAGTCCAAGCAACATTATGGCCTCTTGTCCCACCATCTAGATCTCTCTCATTCCATCCACCTTTCTGCTGGTCTGTTTCCACCCTTGCCCTCTCCCCACTCATTCCTCAAACAGCAACCAAAGAGAGTCTGTGATAAAACACTCAGGGGAAAAAACAAACCAACCAGAATTCCTCATCATGGCCCCCAGGCTCTCCTTGACCCTGCGCTCCCTCTCTTTCCTGCATTGTTTCCTTTATAGCACCTGTTACTATACATTTTTTTAAAGATTTATTTATTTATTTATTTATTTATTTATTTGGAGGAGGGGAGGGGCACAGGGAGAGGGAGAGAGAATCTCAAGCAGCTTCCTTGTGGAGCCCAGAGCCAAAGCAGGGCTCAATCTCATGACCCTGAGATCGTGACCTGAGCCGAAATCAATAGTCGGACACTTAACCGACTGAGCCACCCAGTGCCCCACCTTTAAAAGTTCCTAATTGTGTACCAGTTAGAAATGACTCTGTGTTCTATTCTGGTCTCTGCCACTAGACTGTAGTATGATTTTTTTTTAAAGATTTATTTATTTATTTGACAGACAGAGATCGCAAGTAGGCAGAGAGGCAGGCAGAGAGAGAGGAGGAAGCAGGCTCCCTGCTGAGCAGAAAGCCCAATGTGGGGCTTGATCCGAAGACCCTGGGATCATGGCCTGAGCCGAAGGCAGAGGCTTTAACCCACTGAGCCACCCAGGCGCCCCTAGACTGTAGTATGATTTATCAGAACAAGAGTGTGCATCTTTTTCCCTTCTCTGTCCCCCCACATCCAGCACTCTACCTGGCATCCTGTAAATTAGGGGTTGGAAAACTACAGCCCTCAGGCCAAAGATAATCTGCCATCTGATTTTTTGGTTGTTTGCAATAAAACAGCTTTATTGAGATCTAATTCACATTGCTTATGATTCACTGATTTTAAAATGTCCAGTTCAGCGGTTTTCAGTATAACAGGGTTGTGAAACTGTTACCCTAATCAACTTAAGAGTTTTTTCATCATCCCAAGAAGAAACCCTCTTAGCAGTCACCCCCTATTTTCCTCTGACTCCTCATCCTCATTCCTAGGCAACTACTAATCTGAATTCTGTCTCTGTAGATTTGCCTAATCCTGGCGTTTCATATGAACAGAATCATACTGGAGTCTTTTACTTAGCGTCTTGATTTGAAGCAACACCAATTTTATATTGTTGTACTTTGTTCCTTTTTATGGCTGAATAGTATTCCATTGTATAGATATATAGATATACCACATTTTTTAAGGTTTTTATTTATTTATTTGAGAGAGAGAGAGAGAGCACAGGGGGAGAAGGAGAAGCAGATTCCTCACTGAGCAGAGAGCATGATGGGGGGCTCAATTCCAGGACCCTGAGATCACGGTCTGAGCTGAAGGCAGATGCTTAACCCACTGAGCCACCCAGGCACCCCAATATACCACATTTTCTTTACCCATTCATCAATTGATGAACATTTTGGCTCTCATGGATAACGCTACTACGAACAGTCATGCACGAGTGCTATGTAGACATGTGTGTTTATTTCTTATGGGTATGGGTCATGATAACTCTATGTTTAACTTTTGGAGGAACTGTTAGACTAGTTTCCAAAACAACTGTGCCATTTTACATTCCTAGGGGCAGTGTCTGAGAGTTTTGATTTCCCCACATCTACCTCCCGCCCCCCGCCCCAGCAAGTGTGCTGTTCTTGGTCTTTTTTATTATAGCCAAGGTATTGGGTATGAAGTGATACCTGATTCTGGGTCTTGATGTGCGTTTCCCTGATACACAGTGCTATGGAGGATCTTTTCATGTGTTTATTGACCATTTATGTATCTTCTTTGGAGGAATGTCTTTTCAGATCCTATGTTCATTTTTTAAACTGGATTACTTGTCTTATTTTTGAATCATAGGTTTCTTTATATATTTCGGATACAAGTCCCTTATGAGATATTTGGTTTGCAAATTTTTTCCCCTTTTGTGGATTCTTCTCACCTTCTTTTTTTTTTATTTTTTTAAAGATTTTTTTTTAATTTATTTGTCAGAGAGAGAGGAGAGCGAGCGAGCACAGGCAGACAGAATGGCAGGCAGAGGCAGAGGGAGAAGCAGGCTCCCCGCCAAGCAAAGAGCCCGATGTGGGACTCGATCCCAGGACGCTGGGATCATGACCCGAGCCGAAGGCAGCCGCTCAACCAACTGAGCCACCCAGGCGTCCCTCTTCTCATCTTCTTAATGGTATCCTTTGCAGTACAAAATTTTTAATTTTGGTGAAGTCTAATTTATCTTTTTTTTTTTTCCTTTTGTTACTTTTGCTTTTGTTACTTTTCCTTTTTTGCTTCTTATCTAAAAATCCATTGCCTAATTTAAGGTCATAAATGTCTATTTTATATCTATTTTTTTCTAGAATTTTATAGTTTCAGCCCTTGTGTTTAAGTCTTTAATTCATTTTTAAAGTAGTTGTGTTCAGGAACATGGCAGGGATGTCCGTTATCACCACTGCTATTTAACATAGTACTAGAAGTCCTAGCCTCAGCAATCAGACAACAAAAGGAAATTAAAGGCATCCAAATCGGCAAAGAAGAAGTCAAACTATCACTCTTTGCAGATGATATGATACTCTATGTGGAAAACCCAAAAGACTCCACTCCAAAACTGCTAGAACTTGTACAGGAATTCAGTAAAGTGTCAGGATATAAAATCAATGCACAGAAATCAGTTGCATTTCTCTACACCAACAACAAGACAGAAGAAAGAGAAATTAAGGAGTCCATCCCATTTACAATTGCACCCAAAACTATAAGATACCTAGGAATAAACCTAACCAAAGAGACTAAGAATCTATACTCAGAAAACTATAAAGTACTCATGAAAGAAATTGAGGAAGACACAAAGAAATGGAAAAATGTTCCATGCTCCTGGATTGGAAGAATAAATATTGTGAAAATGTCTATGCTACCTAAAGCAATCTACACATTTAATGCAATTCCTATCAAAGTACCATCCATTTTTTTCAAAGAAATGGAACAAATAATCCTAAAATTTATATGGAACCAGAAAAGACCTCGAATAGCCAAAGGAATATTGAAAAAGAAAGCCAAAGTTGGTGGCATCACAATTCCGGACTTCAAGCTCTATTACAAAGCTGTCATCATCAAGACAGCATGGTACTGGCACAAAAACAGACACATAGATCAATGGAACAGAATAGAGAGCCCAGAAATGGACCCTCAACTCTATGGTCAACTCATCTTCGACAAAGCAGGAAAGAATGTCCAATGGAAAAAAGACAGTCTCTTCAATAAATGGTGTTGGGAAAATTGGACAGCCACATGCAGAAAAATGAAATTGGATCATTTCCTTACACCACACACGAAAATAGACTCAAAATGGATGAAGGATCTCAATGTGAGAAAGGAATCCATCAAAATCCTCGAGGAGAACACAGGCAGCAACCTCTTCGACCTCAGCCGCAGCAACATCTTCCTAGGAACATCACCAAAGGCAAGGGAAGCAAGTGCAAAAATGAACTTTTGGGATTTTATCAAGATCAAAAGCTTTTGCACAGCAAAGGAAACAGTGAACAAAACCAAAAGACAACTGACAGAATGGGAGAAGATATTTGCAAATGACATATCAGATAAAGGGCTAGTGTCCAAAATCTATAAAGAACTTAGCAAACTCAACACCCAAAGAACAAATAATCCAATCAAGAAATGGGCAGAGGACATGAACAGACATTTCTGCAAAGAAGACATCCAGATGGCCAACAGACACATGAAAAAGTGCTCCATATCACTCGGCATCAGGGAAATACAAATCAAAACCACCATGAGATATCACCTCACACCAGTCAGAATGGCTAAAATGAACAAGTCAGGAAATGACAGATGCTGGCGAGGATGCGGAGAAAGGGGAACCCTCCTACACTGTTGGTGGGAATGCAAGCTGGTGCAACCACTCTGGAAAACAGCATGGAGGTTCCTCAAAATGTTGAAAATAGAACTACCCTATGACCCTGCAATTGCACTGCTGGGTATTTACCCTAAAGATACAAACGTAGTGATCCGAAGGGGCACATGCACCCGAATGTTTATAGCAGCAATGTCTACAATAGCCAAACTATGGAAAGAACCTAGATGTCCATCAACAGACGAATGGATAAAGAAGACGTGGTATATATACACAATGGAATACTATGCAGCCATCAAAAGAAGTGAAATCTTGCCATTTGCGACGACGTGGATGGAATTAGAGGGTATCATGCTTAGCGAAATAAGTCAATCAGAGAAAGACAACTATCATATGATCTCCCTGATATGAGGGAGAGGAGATGCAACATGGGGGGATGAAGGTGTAGGAGAAGAGTAAATGAAACAAGATGGGATTGGGAGGGAGACAAACCATAAGTGACTCTTAATCTCACAAAACAAACTGAGGGTTGATGGGGGGAGGGGGTTGGGAGAGGGGGGTGGGGTTATGGATATTGGGGAGGGTATGTACTATGGTGAGTAGTGTAGTAGTAGTAGTAGTAGTAGTAGTAGTAGTAGTATGCTGTGAAGTGTGTAAACCTGGCGATTCGCAGACCTGTACCCCTGGGGATAAAAATATATGTTTATAAAGCTGTAAAAAAAAAAAAAAAAAAAAAAAAAGAAAAAAGAAAGGATGAATACCCAAGTTTTGTAGCAACATGGACGGGACTGGAAGAGATTATGCTGAGTGAAATAAGTCAAGCAGAGAGAGTCAATTATCATATGGTTTCACTTATTTGTGGAGCATAACAAATAGCATGGAAGACAAGGGGAGATGGAGAGGAGAAGGGAGTTGAGGGAAATTGGAAGCGGAGGTGAACCATGAGAGACTATGGACTCTGAAAAACGATCTGAGAATTTTGAAGGGGTGGGGGGTGGGAGGTTGGGGGCACCAGGTGGTGGGTATTGTAGAGGGCACGGATTGCATGGAGCACTGGGTGTGGTGCAAAAATAATGAATACTGTTATGCTGAAAAAATAAAAAATTAAAAAAAAATAGTTGTGTTTGGTCTGGGGTAAGGGTTCAACTTCATTCTTTTGCATGTGGCTCTCCTATGTCTCATGCCATTTGTTTCTGTAAAAAAGTTCTCTTTTTTGGAACACAGACACACTCATTCATTTTAATATTATCTTAGGCTACTTTCATGGTGCAATGGTAGAACTGAATAGTTGCTGCAGAGACCATTTGGCTGATAAGTCTGAAATATTTACTGTCTTTTCGTACACACACACACACACACACACACACACACACACATGCACATACTCAGACATGCAATAAATTAAAAAATACAAAAATAAATTGCTGACCCTTCCTATAAATAATCAAATAAATAAATGAAATTTAATTAGTATATAAATATATGGCTATCCATACTACTTTAATAGCTTGGAGAAAAGAATGTCTCTGGCTCTTGCTAAAAGTGAACAGTTTCAGTGACCTTCTTGCATGAAAGTCACAAACCAGGAGATGTGAGTTCAAGTTTCAGCTTTGCCACTTATGTTAGTCTCCTTGGGAAGAAGTCATTAGTGTAACTTTCTTTACATTCCATATCACTGTTCTGCTTTCAGAAGGTGCCAGGTCTCTGGTGCAACAGCATTCATATCCTTCTGTGCACTTTCTTGTCTGCCTTGTCAAGGTGCTTCTCATGGAATTCCCTGTGTGTAAGGAGGCAGCGGTGATGGGAAGGAGGGAAGCCCCATGGTTTTGACCTGTGATGGAAAAGCCTTACTTTGTTTTGTTTTTTGTTAAAATGTCTTGTGAATGATGAGAAGAGTCTAGTTCTTGGGATTGGTTAGAGATAGTTTCTAGTCTTCCTTGTCCTTGCTGCACAATCTTGGCAAGTTAATTGGATTCTCTTTGAGTCTTCATCACCTGAGTAATGGGGGAAAACAATAATTATATAGGTTACTGTAAAAAACCTAAACAGAACCTCCCTCTACAGGTGCATTGAAGGGGGTCAGGAAAGAGGAGTTATTGACAGTATCCTATCCCATTTCAAGCTGAGTAATCCTCATCCAGCCTGGCCCAGATGGAGCTGCAAATATATGAATTTTCCATGAAGCCTTTCCCGTTGCTGCTGAAAGTATTTGTTTCCTCCTCTGGGCTCATAGAACATGTCATTTCTCCAATACAGGATTTTTGCTCTAAGTTTCTGTCTCTCAGATGTCAGTGGTCTCTGGATAACCAATGTCTAGAATAGTAGTTGGCCATATGGCTCTCAATATATGTCTGAATGTCAGCATTCACATGATCTATTCTTTTCTTCCCACATGACTGATATGTCCCAAAGACCACACATCCTGCAATCACGGGGATCCAAATGAATCATGTTCTTTGGCAACAAGGTGCTTGCTCTAAGCTCTTGAGAGGTTCAGACAGTATTCCAGAAGCGTATTTCAGGGACTGGCTCCTTCCTGGGCTTCGGAAAGGAGAATTTTGTGAACTGTGATCCCTACCCATGGCACCTCCCAACCCCACTTCTTCACCCCATCTACTCAGGGCTGCCCCAGGAGATCAAAGTTCAGTTTTAGGGAGCCCACACTTTATAGGACAATTGACAACAGAATGTGTTCAAGAAAACAAACAGAGAGACCAACTTCAGGAACACCAAAGAAGATCATAGAGTTGTAGGAAATTAACTTTAGGAAACCTGGAAATAAACTTAGGAAACCTGGAAATACACAAATTTAAAATACATATACTCTTCGATCCCCCAGATATCATTCCCAGGAGTTCATCCTAAGGAATAATTCCATAAATGCTCAAAGATAAATGTAAAAGGTATTCATGGAAACATTTTTAATAAAAAAAAAGTGTGTGGAATTAGAAACAACCCAAATTCCCATCGATAGAAACCCATAAATATATCCGTACGGTAAAAATATGATGCAGACATTAAAAAGGATGAATTTAGGAACCTCCACAAACCGATGCTGGGAGTATAAATTGGCACAGATGTTATAGAGAAATGACAATTTCACTCATGGATATATGCCCAAGAGAAGGGTCTTTACAAGTGTACCAAAAGGAATGCAGAACGCATCTCTGTTTGTAATGGTCCCAAATTGGAAACAACCTAAAATTTCATCAACACTGGAATGGATCCACCGATTATTAGATAACCGCACATTGGAGTATTATGAAATAAAAATGAACCACAGCTCTACAGAACTTCATGAACGATTCCTACAAAATGTTGAGCAAATAAGCCAGACACAAAGGAATAGTGTTTGATTCCTTCTATATGAGGCTCAAAATCAGGCAAACCTAATACGTATTTGAAGTCAGGAGAATAATTTTTTTCTTGGCAAGAAGGAAGGCCTTAGTGATTAGGACGGGGAGGGGATATAGGGGAATTATAGGGTAGGTAAGTACCAGGGAAGAGGGAGGCTGGTAATGGTCCAAGTATTGTCCTCAGTGGCCGTCTCATTGTTTGTGGGTTTCCCTCTATGTTTGTTATATTTCAACAAAAAAAGTTAAAAAGAAAGGACACCCACCATCTATTAGAGGGGGAGAAAAAGGCAGACTACAGAACAATATGTAGTAATGTCTCATTTAGGTCAGAGAGAGATTAGCTATGAACATAAAATTCTAGAAATATATGTACCAAGCTGTTAATAGTTATGGTTTTACTTGGCAGGAGAGATTTAATATCTATTACATTATACAGAAATAAAAAAAAGAAGCTTCGATTGTGAAAAATGAGATAGCAGGGTCCTAATTCTGCCAGGTGCCTGGGTCGGTCAGCCCAAGGGAAACAGAGCAGAATGAGGCTCTCCATTTACGTAACGGAAATTACCTCCTGTGGCGCATGACCACAGCCTGATGTCAAGGCTGGTCCTGCAACCTGGAGCATCAACATCTTTAACACATCACCCTAGGCCCCCAACTCCATGCCTGTTCATCTCCTCAGTTGCTAGGCAATATGTAATTAAATTTTGGAACGCCTCCTCCACCCTGGATATATTATCCTGGAAATTGGACTTTGCATCTGGCAGTCTTAGAAAGCAAAATTCCATTCCCCTCAGCCCCCCACCCTCTGGCTTGCAATTGACTCACAATTTAATTAAAAAGATTCCAGGGACATCTGGTCTCCTTTTCTAGGAGTGCACTTGCAGTTGGTTTTTCTGGAGTGTTTTTGTTTGCAAGCCATGGATTTATTTACAGAGGCAGAGAGATTCATTTTCCTCTCTTAGATAGATCTCTGTGGTTTTTATTAATGCTGTTTTATAAGCTATGATGGTTCTTCCGTATTGGAAACTCCTAATGGTCTGTTTCTCCCTGAGTTCTGTTCCGTCAATGAGGAACCAGTGACGCCACGGAGTTGCCTGCCGCACTGCTGACCCCATATGGAACATGGGGTGCCTATTCAGCATTGAGGAGTCCAGAACACAGCCCCTCATCACCCCCCACATCCCAACCCTCACGCCCCTTCCCATCCGCGGAACGCTTTGTTGGCCATTTCTTTAACAGTCACAAAATAAATGTGGAAAGAACTCTTGGAGATATGCATGGCAGAGAAGACTGGGGGAAATGGAGCCAGGAGCTGGGTGGGTAGTCTCCGGCAAGCCACCCGCCCTTCCTGGGCTTCCGTTCCACCTGCAAAAGAGGTGGTTGGACTTAACCAGTGTTTCCCGAACGTTGGGTTATTTCCATATTTGCATGATTTGTTCTGTACCTGCGTGCCTCCTAATCTGTTATTTATAGTCTTTTTCTTCAGATTGACTCTCCCGTCCCAGAAATGTGTGTATTTATAATGGGAACCTTAAATCACTACACAAATGGTAAAATATTATCGTTCACCATAAATAGAAGGTAACTGTAAAAATGCATATAATGAAAACAAACCAGTGTTGTTAACTTGTAACCAGACATTGTTTTCTGCCGAGGCTCTGTGCCCAGTACTTGTTCTCTCTTTGTTAAAAAAAAAAAAAAAAAAAAAAAAAAAAATTAGCAAATGTTTAGAGACTTGTAAGAGGCATATTAATACCACTTTGGGACTCTCTCCTTAGGCAACACCAGAAGGACTCAAAGACACCTGACAAAGACATAAGCTTCTGATTATAGGATAATTTAAAAGGAGCATCAGCCTAGGTGATCTTGAAAGTCCTTTCTGGTTCTAGCAATTACGCGGAAATAGACCATAGCAGAGGGGAGTTGCAGACTCCAGGAGCTGATGCTGAGTCCGTTCCTGGAGTCTGCTTTCCCATGCAATGTTCCCCAGGGTTCCCCTCGGGGCTCTCTCAGGCACAAGTATCTAGTGAAGTATCTTCGAGTAAAATATTCTGGCCCTAAAAGCATCCTATGGAATTCAGGGACAGGAGTCCTAGTGGGGGCTCCCATGCAGACTGGAGCTGAGCTGCTCACTTCCCGGCTGCCCCTCTCCATCTGGTGTAGGACATTCTCCAACTGTGAAATGAGCCAGAACCTGGAAGGGCCACTTCGGGATCCTTCACTGAGTTATGACAACCTGTGTCCCCAGAAAGCGGGTGCACACGGGTGCACAGGGAGGGGTTGCTGTTAAGGGGTATCTTTGATCAGCAGTTAGTTCTCTCACTCATTCAGCTGTGGAAGGCCAGCTTGGGTATTGCAGAAGAGCTGGGATCACAGAGGTGGGTGTAGTTCGCATAGGGGCACGCCATGGACTCGCTATTTTACTAGCTGCGTACTTGTTTGCACCTATTTCTCAACAATAGGCTTGGGATTGAGAAGATGTCAGTTTTAGATGCTTTGGTGAAGCTGAGGTGGAACTTTGGCTTCTCTGTTCCTGGACGTTCACAGTCTTGTGGGACAGACTGAAATATACCACCAAAATGGCTAACGGTGTGCAGCAAATATTAAGAGAGGATGTGAGGGGCGCCTGGGTGGCTCAGTGGATTAAGCCTCTGCCTTCGGCTCAGGTCATGATCTCAGAGTCCTGGGATCGAGCCCCGCATCGGGCTCTCTGCTCAGGGGGGAGACTGGTTCCCCCTCTCTCTCTGCCTGCCTCTCTGCCTACTTGTGATCTCTCTCTCTCTGTGTCAAATAAATACATAAAAATCTTAAAAAAAGAGAGAGAGAGAGAGGATGTGACCCAGGGTTTGCAAAGCAGAGGATGGGGCAGCTGACTCCCCCTAGAGAGGCTCACTTTCGCTGACCTCAAAGGGAGGGGCCTTTTTCAAGGCAGAGAACAGAGGAAAAAGGTGGAGCAGTGGTAAAGAGGGGGGATGTGGGTGATAGGTACCCCCTGCCCCCCCATATCCCCCCCCCTGCTTCCACAGCAGAGCTGAAGAGGCAGAGCTCAGAGCTATTGCAGAGCCCAGAGAGGTGGGAGGGGCTGCTGGAGCAGAGTTAAATCCCGCTGTCTCCCACCTGCCCCTTAGGTCTTTGTCATTGCCTGGCCATCACTGAATGAGGTCCCAGCACCCTAGGGATATCTCCTGTGCTGTAGCAAGAAACTATCTCCCACCACAGCAGTGCCCCAGTGGAAACGCCAAGAACTCGGCTACAGAGATCAGCCATCGTGGAAATGGTACCAAGACAGTTGGGAGAAATCCTGCCTTGAATTCAGCCAATGGGAGGCCTGTCCCTTTCCTCTCAGCAGGCAGAGAGGATGGGAAGGGAAGGGGCGGGCTGCTTCCAAGTTCTCGAGAGCTGGCATCAAGCATGAAGAAGAGTCAGTGTGTTTCAAAGCTTTGGTAATGATTCTCCCATACTCTCCACACTTCTAATGCAAGTGAAATTGGTGGTTATTAGAGGCATAAGCCTCCGCGAACCTGTCTCCTCATGTTCAGGATGGGAATAATAATGCCTGGCCTGATTCTTTTCAAGGGCTGCCATGAATTTCAGAATTAAGCAATGCATGGG
Organism: Lutra lutra; assembly: GCF_902655055.1. Classification (NCBI taxonomy): domain Eukaryota; kingdom Metazoa; phylum Chordata; class Mammalia; order Carnivora; family Mustelidae; genus Lutra; species Lutra lutra. The sequence continues at coordinate 39,173,033 of NC_062293.1, forward strand.
AAACTACTTCAGAAGCTGAAAAGTCCCATACGAGTGTGAGAAAAAAGTCTTCCGTGGCTGTGATATTATTGCCTAAACAACTTTGGATCCTGCATTTTTCATTGAACATTGCCCCCCAGACATTTTCCACGTCACTGGAAACTCTTTATTCTGGCTTATTAATAACTCCCTCCTAGCCCACAAAGTGAGGGTACCCTAAATTACTTAAACACTCCCTGGTTATTGGACATGAGGATTGCTTTCAATTTGCTGCCCTTAAGACTGATAGAAAAATACCCACCTTCGCAAGTATAGGGGTTTTCCCCCACTTTTTTTTCTATTAAGATTTTATTTATTTATTTGAGAGGCAGAGAGAGGGAGAGCACAGAGAGAGAAGCAGACTCCCTGTTAAGGTGAGAACCCGATGTAGGGCTAGATCCCAGGTCATGACCTAAGCCCAAAGCAGACGCTTAACCTACTGAGCCACCCAGGCGCCCCTCCCCTTCTTTTTAATACCTCAGATGATTTTCTTGGTGCAGAAGCGTTACTGTAGTGAATAGCAGAGAATGGTATAGAGACTCTGGATCCGTATTGACAGATTGCTCTCCAAAGGATTGTACTAGTTCATACATCCTCTGGGAGTGCTCGACTGTGGACCCTAAGTCCTTGGTGACCAAGGCTGTAAACTCTGGGGGATAGAGATCATGCCTTAATTACTCACCATGTACCTCTACGATCCAGGGCAGTATGGGGGTATGTTGTAGGTACGTAGTCATTTCTGCGGACAGGATGAATGATCAGCTGGTGTCCATCTCACCAGGCATGTGTCTGCACACAGAACTCATATACTACTTAACTCTGAACTTCAGAACGGCAGCAGAAAGTCTACCCGTGCAAGAAAAAACTCATGCCGAGTTAATAAAACTAAGTAACAACCTCAGCAGAGCAAGAAGGCCCAGAAGGCTCTGTGTCTATGTGACATGATTCTGGAATCAGTCGCCAATCTCGGCTGTTGGAGAATTACTAGAATTACTCAACCTGTGGTCTGACTTCTAAGAGGAGAAGCAGGCATCTTCCATAGCGTGTAGCGTGGAAAGTATCAAATAATTGCTCAGCTTAGTCTTTTTGGTAATTCTAGTATTTCATCATATTCCATTTCTGGGGAGACTCTATGCCCCCAGGATGGAGGGCCCCTAGACTCCTCAAAGCTGACTGTGTAGGGGATCACTCACTCTGCCCCTAGAGAGGGGCTCAACCCAAGAAAGGAAGGCAGTGCTTATCCTGGGTGACTTTATACCGACTCTGAGCAGCCCACCCTTCTCTTCCCCATCCTCACTTCCTGCAGAAAGGAAGGTGAACCATCTCACATTAGCAGGAATTCTGTCTGGCACCATGTGTGCCTTATTTTATTCCATCCTTAGAAAAATCTAGAAAGTAGACATCATAACGTCCATGGTAAAAATTAGGAAACCAGGGTTTAGCCACCTTCAGAGCCACTCAGCAGGTAATATGGCAGAACCAGGATTCCTATACCATTACCCCAAGCTCCTGTCCCCTGGTCTCTCTCATGTTAAGTTAGGAACATGTATTTGAAAGACCACCCCCTACCCACCCCCAGGTCACATTGCCTCTCTCACTGTCAACGCTAGCCTTTTTTTAAAAAATTTTTTGGATTTATTGAATTCCCATCATTAAAATCATTCCCTTCTTACTCACTGTGCCTTCATGAGGCCGGTCCTGGGAGCCTGGGAGGACAGAGATCACGTGCTACACTTAAGCTCTATCAGTTGCCCCAGTGCGATACTGGGCAAGCCATTTAACCTCCTGACCGAATTCCGGTTTCTTATCATAACAGGACAGACTGATAACGGGGGCCTGTCTCTCCTGAGCTATCTTCTGAGCTATCTTCCTTCCTTCTTCCCTTCCCTTTTTTTCTCCTTACTCTGTTCTTCCGTTGCTTCTTGGCAACAACTCATTGTGCAGCGCCGTCCAAGAGCCCCTGGTTGGGCTAGGTTTTCGTTGCTGCAGACCTAGGATTCCAAGCCGCGCCTTCTGGACCTGGAGAAACCCCCTCCTACTTTTTGATCTTGGGCCGATTATTCACTGTGATTCTTTCCTGGATTGACATGAACTGCATATATAACACAGTACTATGATTTTGACGCTTCCTTTGTTTCTTAGGTCATCCAGTTAAAATGATTAGGGATATTTCTGCACAGGGCATGGCTACTCCTGTATCTGCAGCTCTCAGCACAATGGACAACACGTAGGGAGGAGACAGGGACTAGGAGTTACAGGAACATAGATGTCTTATCCTCCCAATGACAGTTTCAGTTCCCAGACAGTCCCGGCCATATCAGTATCAGAGCCGAAAGGGACGCGATGAGCTGCTCCTGAGTCCATGGCTCATGTGACGGAGCCGGGGCTCAGAGGTCCCACGCTCCATGTTAGGGACAGAACAAGGTCTCCCTACAACCCTAGAAGGCACCCCCATTTCTGTGTCTAGTTTGGTGCAGTGGTTGACTCTACCTCTAGTAACTCACCAGCATTGGCCTAGAAGATAAGACCTGGCTGAGGCCAACACAAGGATGCGTGTTGTCCTTGGAGATTCCAAGAGACAGCCCAAGTGTCCCCTGTGAGAGGCACCAGAGGCCCTCGCTTTGGCTGCAGGCCTTAGGAAGCAGCCGGGAGGTGAGAGAGAGCAGCAGAGATGGCCCTGCTGAGTGGCTCTTCCTGGGATGCTCAGAGGAGGCGGGGAGGAGGGGAGGGAGGGCGCTCAGGTTGTCTTTGATTCCCAAAGATAAATCAGCTGTGAAGTGCTCCCACTAACCCCGGCGTTAATGAGGTCTTTGAATTGAACAAATTTCATATCTGTAGTTGAGACCACAGAGGGAATTGGTCCCAGACTGACAGCACAGAGCCCCTCATTAGCCATTTCTCTGTAAGCAGCAGGCTGGGCCCTGAGGGAGGCCACGCAGAGGGGTGTGGAGAGAGAGCTGTGCTACTGCAGGGCTTGGCATCCCAAACATTATTCATTTCCCTGTATTGGGGGAGTGAGGCTTGTTCTCTCTCTTTCTGTTCTAGGCTATTGCACAAATTAGCATATGCAAAGCATGTGGCCCAGGGTCTTCCTCTGGGCAGGTGGCCTAAGGATGAGGGAGAAACAGTGCTGAAGTGGGGGGTAGGGCTGGCCCCCCTGCGTCTCCCCACTTGCCTTGTAGGCATTCTTCTGAGGATGAGAGCTCAAGGTCTTCCCAGGCCTTGGTACCCCCTGCAGGTGTTACCTGAACTCTTCTTTTTATTTTCTTTCTGATTATATGAAAAATGTATTTATGCCATTCAAATTTAATTTCTACTTAGTTTGGTCTGCTGTAACAAATTCCTGTAGACTGGCTGGTAGAAAAAGCAAACACTTAGGTCCCATGGTTTTGGAGACTGGGAAGTTCAAGGTGCTGGCAGATCTGGTGTCTGGTGAGGACCTGCTTCCTTATTTGCAGCTGACAGCAAATCCTTGGAGGCTGGAGAGCAGGGAGAGGAAGCAGCCTCTCTCCTGTCTCTTCCCCTAAGGGCGCTAATCCTGAAAATGACATCTCTAAATACCATCATATTGGGGATGAAGGATGAGGATACTGAGGCCGAGAGAGAGAGGACCTGGCTTGTCCAGTGGCACAGAGTTTACCTGAAATCTCACCCAGGGCCTGTCTCATCAAGAGAGAAGGAAGACCTCTCCTCCCTCCATGGGCAATGGACATTAGAATGCCATTTTCGAAGAAAGCTGATATTTTAAGGTAAAGCGACTGCTCTGGACAGAAGGTGTCCCCTTACCTGAGCTCTGTTTGACACTCATTAGACCCCAGGCTGTAAGTCTGGGGAACTGGACAGTGGTATGCTGTTGAGGATTCTGACCTTGAACAAGCATTTGCTAGGTACAGGGCTTGGTTCCAGGTAATTCTACGTGCTTTTGTGGAAGGTGAGTCAGAAATCCCAGACCTTTCTAGCTCTGCCCCCAATTTACTGTAGGATATTGGAATGGTCACTTTTCCTACGTGAAGGGCTGTTCCTGGTTCTGCAGTGGTGGCTTGAAGGAGCTAAATTGTCACAAAGGACAGGCCATTGTCAATTTGAATCCCAGCTCCTCTGTTAGCATCTGACCTCAAGTGAGTCTCTGATCCTCTGTCCGCCCACCTCCAAAATGAACCTTCTGTGACATTCTGTGACAGTTCCCAGCGCTCTGAACTCCTGCGTTTGCCTCTGTAAGATATGGCATTGGACTGAATGGCAGGTGAGGTCCACATGAGTCTTACGCATGGCTCTGGTGGCCTCCAAGTTCATTTCTCACTTGTTCGCTTTTCCTTCTTCCCTCCCTCCCATTGAGGGGTGTCAGGGGTCCAGGCAGATACTGGCTGAACCAGGACAGGATGTATGAAAAGGGACGGCACTAGGACAGCATGCTCGACTCTCTGTGCCCGGACCTCCACTGGCTCTCATCTCTCCCCTTTACCTGGTCTTCTCCTTCTCCAGTTCCCCAGCCCCGCCCCAGCATATCATGGTTTCTCATGCCTCTGGGTCTTTGCCAATGCCAGGAACTCCACTCGGGCTGCCGCCATCCCTGTGCCCAGTTCACCCATGCGTTCTCACTGGTCTTGTGTGCAACGCAGGGAGCCCCCCTGTCCGTGTGGCTTGTCCTGTGCCCTCAGGTGGAGAAGCTATTCCCACCTGCTACTACAACTCCCACCACCAGAACTGCTCCCATTACTACTATAACAACTAACATAACAGCAAATACTCTCTCTCTCTCTCTCTCTCTGCGTTTTTCTAAATGCTTGGTCCGTTATTGTATTAAACTCTTGCTGTGACCTGATGAAGCTGGTACCGACACTTGTCCTCATTGTACGGATGACGAAAGGAGAGAAAGAAGTGGGCTTACTGGCTTCAAGCTGAGTGACCAGTCTGATGCCAGAGCCCCGTTCCTGGCCACCGTGTATGCTCTGTCTCATGTACACACTTTCGTTGTGGTATCGTTACATAACACATACGTTTACTTCTTCCCCTCCCCTCCCCTTCCCCTTGGTCATTCTCTCCCCACCTCTCCCTTTCTCCTATCCTTCCTCCTTGCATTGTGAGCTTCTCAGGGACAAGGACTTTAAATGCTTTAGTCTCCAACCATCCAGGGCGCCGCACAATGCTGGTGTGTAGCCAGCATCCATGACCATTGAACTGGGTTGTGCCGGGTCACTTGGCTGTAGTCCGAGCCATGCCTGGGCTCTACCTGTCTCACGAGGAGGTGGTAGAGTTGGCCATTCTGGGACCCTGTCTGGGAGATGTGGGGACTCAGGCTTCATCCCGATCTTCATCCCCTCCCTTTGGTGAGACTACAGGAAAAGAGGCACCATCTGAGAGTGTGTCAAGAGACATAAAACACCACATTCCCCCCGCCTCCGCCACCTCTTATCATCCTTATCCCCAGTGTCTGTCAGGCCAGTAAGCCACGAGTGGATGATACACATGGAATTTCACTCTGTGCATCCGTGGTTTACAACTGACTAATGCATCTAGAAACTTCTCCACCAGAGAACCATCATCGTGACTGTGTAATGGTTCATCCCCTTTTCATCCATCACTCATTTTTGAGTCCTCAAAACCTCCACCTGTGGCTCATGATAGTATTAATCCCAAACTGACGTGTAGTTCAGGTCGGCAGAGTCGCTCGTCTGGGATGACACAGCTACTCCGTGTCAGAGGCAAGAATCCCACCCGACCCGGCTGGACCCACAGTCCCTGATGAATTTGCCACCCCCCTCATTGATGCAGTCCCACATAGGCTCTTGTACCATCTCATGCATGTGGCATTTTGCTCAGAGGAACTTTAAAGCCCAGAGATGGCAAGGAACTGACCCCAAGTCACACAGCCAATTGGGAGCAGACCAGGATTCACAGTCTGTGGTTGGCTAGCTCCTGATTCTTTCTTTCCTCACTGCAGCAAGGACCCAATGATGCTCACTTATGGGGGGGGCATCTCACGGCACCCCGTCCCTCCCTCCTCATGCCATTCCATCTGCCTTCCCCAACAACTCTGCTCTCCCTTTCCATAACCTATAAGAGTATCTCCTGTGGCCAGATGACTCCCTGCCTCTACACCCTGTGCACCCCCCCCCCCAACTCCCGCCCTCCTCCATCTCAAAAGGAAAACACTGGTTCCCTGGCTGGTTCCCTAACCCAGCTGTCCTCCCAGCAAGGAGCCTGGGTCAGAGGCTCTTCATGCTTCCGCTCAAACCCAGCAACCAGAGGGAGGTAGGGAGGCTGTAACCCCACTCAACCCCAGAGACAGCACAGGTTTTTCTGAACATTAGTAGCCACAAACCAGCATACACCACCCATGGGGAAAGAGGACCCCCGACCCTCATCCGGAAAACTCCTCCCAGGCAGATGACAAATGGGAAGTGGCCATTTGCATGACTGAGGTCCCAGATCTCAGCCCCAGCTGACTCAGCCATGCACACACATCCTTAGGACAATCCACGGGGTCCTGCCTACACAAGTGTCTGCAAGTTGGTCCATCTGGACAGCCTTGCTATAGCTTCTGCTCCTGTAGACAAACCACTTCCCCCTAAATCTCACACGCTTATGGGAGTCCTGGGGCATGATTCTCAGACCCCTGTTCCAGCATGCTTGCCACAGGCATGCAAAGAGCCACGTGCCCCAGGGAGGCACTGTAAAAGCATGCTTGCACGTGTGCCAAGCATGTATATGCCCACCCCAGAAGCCCACTGCTATACAGTGTACTCTTGTGTGTACACACTAACACAGCATCTCCCCCCTTACACACACACTCTGTCTGCACAACCTGTGTTCATAAGTGGTACTCCTCCCTCTAAACAGATCTGCAGGCATGTCTTCAGGGCAGAAGCACACAGAATCACTCCTTTGCTTCCAAACTCAGCTGGAGCTGGAGCTGAGCCATTAAGCACCAAAGAAACAGGCCTCCTCCTCCCCTCCCCGCCCCATTTATGAGATGATAGACATGTACTGGGATGGACAACCCACAGACTAGGAGATGTATTGCCCCAGAGGTCAGCTGACGTCCGTTGAGTTCCTTCCCTCCTGGTCAGAATGGCTGTCAAATCAGGGATCTTAGACTTTTAACATTGGTGAGCAAGGACCTCAGCTTTTTTTTTAGAGGTCAGTTCATGGAATAGAAGTGGAAGATTTACAAAGGTGATTCAGAGGTAAGGAAACTGAGGTTTACAGATCTTAGGAGATTAAGGTGAAGTTCCTCCTTGGTGGGAAAGCCAGGATCAGAATTTTGGATTTTGGTCTCTTGGCTCCCAATCCGCTTATCTTCACATGGGTCCACTGGCTTATCAAGTTCAGCAAGCTTGTGGTGACCATCCCCTCTGAACCCGACCCAGGGCTGGCCCTCAGGATACAAACGTGAATGAGGTCTCACCTTGGAGAGCTTGGACAGAATTTCTTCTTCTCTTCTCTTGTGGCTCCTTCCTGCTGCTGTTAAATCCATTTAGACCTTCTCAGAAGAAACTCCAGAAGGCCACTGCGTCAGCCTACCCCCGACTCTTAGGACCCTGATCACCATTAGAGTTTGTCGCTTGGAGATTGTTCCTTAGAGATCATCCAGGCTACATTCCCGTTTTACAGAGGAGGATAGAGATTCCGTAAACACAATTTCATTGTGAGGTCCTTTTGTCCTTTTGTCCCCAAGCCAAGCAGAAATGAAAACATGCATGGTGCCCAGCATGTGATCGGTGCTTACTCTGTATCAATTCCTTGTTCCAGGTGAATGAGCCATCTCCCCCAGCAGCTTCCTTCCCATGGCCTGGACCCTCTTCTTCAAGGACTCTCCACACAGAGGTCCTCCACAGCATCCCATCCTCATTCTGCTTCTCCTTAGGGTGTCTCCTCTTTGCAAGTTGTCCTAGAAAAGTCCCATCCCTGTTCTAGGTTCTAATCAAATCTTTCCTCCCTTGTGATCTGGTCATAGGTGTCAACTGTCTTATGTGTGTGGCAAAAATGTTTTAAGCTGAGGGTCACAGAGCCTCCCTAAAATTGCATCCAACTCATTTATTTGGGTAAGAATGTATACTTCTGAAACTCTCATAGCTTTTATTAAATTACAAAGCCATCCATGATTGGGGCGGGGGGAAGGCTTAGGGTTTAATCTCTCCATCAAGGCTGGCGGTAGGACAGGGGGCTGTCTGGCAGTGTTGGTGTTGTTACCATATTCTGGGGTAAAATGGCATCATACAATGGCAGGTTATTCATTGGACCATCTTGCTCCTGGACACCCCCACCAAGTTCTTGGAACCTCACCTTAGCCAATGATAAAGTCACCTGACTTTGTAGTATGAGCCCCTTGGAGACCCATCAAAGAGCTATGTGAAGTTGGAGAAATCTTTTCCTCCCCTTCCGAGAAATGATGCACTTATCAGAATGCAGCAAGGTATAAGGGAAGGAACCTGGCTTTGCCATCAGAAAGTCCTGAGTTCAAATGCTGACTCCCACTCATTCTGGGCAATTTACTTAACCTTTCTGTATTTCAGTTCCTGGGCTATAAAATCAACATTTTTAAGCATCAGATTTCTATGTGGATTGAGATAACACATGTAAAAGCCAGCATGTTGCTTTAACATAGTTGGGGCTCAGACACCTGCTTCCTCCTGCCATCTCTTCCCTGCCCTCCACCACCCTGCACCAAGAGAGGACCTGTATTCAGTCATTAGTTCCTGATCCCCAGCAGGAAGGACACATAGATTATCCCAAGGCCAGTGGAGAAGGTTAAGCCAATTACATGCTTATCCATAGATATCCTCCTTCCTCACCCCACTCCAGCCCACAAATGACCACCATCCACAGGGCTCAATGATGGTGACACAAGGGAAGCTGCCTGTGCCCTGGATTTCTGTGGCTTCATTGTATATAGAAGATTCTAGAAGGAGTGAACTGCTTTGGCAAAGGGCCTCATTGTTGCCTTGGAAGGAAGATGAGCTTTCTCTGTTTTCCTTATTAAAGAAGAGGCTCATGTGATACCGGCTAGAAGCTGGGGTCCCCTATCTGCTCCATGGACAGGTTGCTGAGCATTCTTCCTCTGTCTGACACTCACAAGAGAAGCTGGGAGGGTTTGGTCCCAGGGATGCAGAGCCAGCCTGAGTCACTGAGTGCAGGCCAGGGACACAAGGGACTACACATCTCTCACAGTCTTGGCGTGCGTCCTGGGACCTGGGCCACTGTCTGCTGGGATGGGCTCTCTCATCTGCCCCCTAGAGGGGGATGCTCCAGCTGTGGTCATGGAAATGCAGCAGGACTCTCTCCCTTACGTAACTCTGTGAACTGGGCTGATCAGGGATTAACCCCTTCGGGAGAGAGGTAAACTGAGGTTTCTAAAAGACCATCCAGGTAGACCAGTGGTTCCCAACTGCAGGTGAATTTCCCTCCCCCATCCCCAGCCCAGGGGACATATGGCTATGTCTGTCCACATTTTTGATAGTCGCAGCGGGGGCTGCTACTGACATCTAGAGGGTAGAGGCCGAGGATGAGGCTAAGCATCCTACAAGGCCTAGGACAGCCCCCACAAGAAGGAAACATCCATTCCAAAATGTCCATAGTGCTGGGGTTGAGAACCCTGAATTAGATCTTTAAACATACCCTTAGCTTGCATCTTCTAGAATAAGCAAGAACAAAGGATAGTAAGAAAGACCTTCTTTTGTTGCTGTTTTTGTTCTTAAAAACTGGGCAATGAATTTGACAAGAGAGCTTCCTCCCCTCTTACCCTGGGTGTCCCCTCCCACCCATCTCTGCCAGTCAGTAAAGCTCACTCCCCCCTGGACTTCTCCTTCTAGCGTTGCCCCAGCACCCTGGTCTCTGACGCATCAGCCTGCCCTTGTGGGTGGTGACAGCAGAGAGCAGAAGGGATTTCTCATCCTCCCTCGCAGGTCCTCCCCTTCGGGGATGCCTGCTGCCCTCTCCAGGAGAACTGAGAAGCATGGCAATTGTCCTTTCCTCCCTGCTGGACATGGCTCTTCCCAACACCCCCAGGTTTTCCATCTGAAAGCGGGCCTCGAAATCATTTTGTTCCCTGCACCCCTTTTTGAGATTGTTACTTTTAGACATGGGGAAACTGAGGCCCAAGGACACTCGGAGCAACAGAACTAGAGCTACATCTCTCTCTCTCTCTTTTTTAAGATTTTATTTATTTATTTGACACAGAGAGACAGCAAGAGAGGGAACACAAGCAGGGGGAGTGGGAGAGGGAGAAGCAGGCACCCTGCAGAGCAGGGAGCCTGATCCGGGGCTCGATCCCAGGACATTGGGATCATGACCTGAGCTGAAGGCAGATGCTTAAAAGAACAAGCCACCCAGGCTCCCCATTGAGCTACATCTCTTAAGTTGTCCCCCAGTGATGTCTGCATGATATCTTCCGCCTGCAGGTCTCCAGACAGCTGGTACCCACTGGTGCTGGGCGTGGTTTCCCCAACCCTGTCCGGAGGCTAATGGGCTGAAACAGCTGACTCCAAGTCATTTTGCTGGGACTGGATTTCCGGGCTTGGGTAATGGCCCCAAGATGCCACACGCCCTGAGTGCTGGGAAATAATGTAGTCAAATGACCCGAACGGGAATGTCAGACTGGCCCAGCGAAGGTGGCTCTGGGTGCCTGGGGCTTGAGGCAGAGCACCTGAAAGCTTTGATCGCTTCCGTCCTGCCAAAAGAACTAGCGACGATTTTACCCACAGAAAAGATGACTCTATTATATGTGTGTTCTCCAATCACGACCCGAAGGGAACATACCCACAAACAGCGCCCCTCCCCCAAGACACAAGCCAACAACAGGCTGTCAAAGTAAGTTCGTTGGCTGATCTCCCGTTCTTCCTCGAATATCTGTTTGCTATTGTTCACTCCCTTTGTCACCGGCTGGTACTTGCTAGTCGACAAGTGGTAATTGCTACCAGAGGCTTAAGGAAATTTATGCGCGAAGAGCTACGCATGGAGAGAAATGGTATCCGAGAGCCGTGTCTCTCTGCATGTTGGGGAGAGGAGGCCATACGCAGGACAGAGGGGAAAGGTGCGTTGGTCCAGGACTGAGCACCTCACGGTTTATTTGACTTTATTTTATTTCATTTCGGACGGATGCGCAAAAATACTCATGAACAGGCTGTTTAATGAGATGAGATGAGATGAGTTGTCAACGCACGCAAGTGTGCCTTCCCACCTTGCTTCCGTGCTCCCAGCCACCGGACCCCCATGCTTATTTGGAACAGCTGAAGGGAACAGTGAGGCGGGGATGACAGGCACGATTAGACTAGAAGCTGCAAGAAGTAAAGGGCCGTGTTTTTCGGGATGGGCTTCTTACAGAAAACATGACCTCTAACAGATCTGAATCCCAAAACGATGGTGCATCCCTACTGCCTCTGCCTTTGGATTGCTCAGCACCGTGGTGGCCCCCACTGAGTTCTCTGTCTCCAGTCTTGTCCTCACATGACCCAGGTCGCAGTCAAAGTGACCCTCCTCAAATGCAAATCATGTCAGCTCCTCCTTTGAATAAAGTCCTTCCTGGCTCCCTATTGCCTTTGAGGTAGAGTCCAAACTCCTTTTTTTTTTTTTTTAAGGATTTTATTTATTTATTTGATACAGAGAGAGAGCACAAGTAGGGAGAGAGGCAGGCAGAGGGTGATGGAGAAGCAGGCTCCCCGCCGAGCAGAGAGCCTGATGCACGGCTGGATCTCAGGACCCTGGGATCATGACCTGAGCCAAAAGCAGTTGCTTAACCCACTGAGCCACCCAGGTGCCCTGGAATCTAAACTCTTTTGTCTTGCCTGAGTCCTGCTTACTCCTGAGTCAGACTGCTAGTCCCCTGTTCCCAGGGTTTGGTACAGTCTTGTGGGATATCTGTCTGACATTCCCATTCTTTTCTTGACTGACTCCGAACCAACCTTCCAGACTCAGCTGAGCTCGCCTCCCTGAAAAAGCCTGCCGGGACTCCCACCCATCCCTTGTCTGAGCAGCAAACAGCATGGTATTTAAGACGACAGACTTTGGTGTCAGACAGGCCTGGGCATAGATGCTGGCTTCATTCCTTATGGACCATACGACCTTCAGCGAGTTACATGGCATCTCCGATTTCTCTGCTTCCTCAACTACAAAATGGGAATGATAGTGACCTGTTCCTCTAACGGCCCATGGAAGGGTTGGTTGAGCCTGTGCAGTTGGTCACCAGCCCCCAGGCCGTGTCCGCTTGGGTAGGCAGCAGCAGGTCATCACAGGAGCTCTCCTCCTGCTTTCTGAGCTGGGTTCTCACCACGGAACTCCTGGAGGGTGAGGACTTAGCACAGGCTCTGGCCCAGAGCTGGCCCTGGCTGCGGATCCGAGGAATGAGCACATTTATTCAGAGGTGTCGAAGCGTGCTGACTTTGGCATCAATGAATTGTGAACATCAGGCCAATTTTCGGAAACACAGAGGCAGAAATGGACCAGGAATCAATCAGCCGGTGGGCAGAATAGGCCTCATCTGAGCTGTGTTCCTTCAACAAATGAGTTCGCATCCCCCAAAGCTTCAGCTTCCTAAGCTGCGGTATCCGAACACTGCCTACCTGTCACGGGATGAGCAGATCGTACGCACATCACATGCTTAGCAAATATGACTCCCCCCCACCCTTCCTGTGTTTTCCTATTTTTCTTGGCCGAGCCCCTGAGTAGAACACGGTGCCCGCTAACACCATGGGCCAGGGACCCTGGACTAGACCCTGTCCCCCTACCAGGAGCCTCTCGCCCCCTCCCCCACACACCCAGGGGCTGTGTGGAATGCCTCCAGGAGCAGGAAATTGGGAATTACTGTGTACCTGAAACGCTGACGTTGTTATTTCTGTTCTTTTATAAAAGCAGGAGGCGATCTGCTCTGCAGAATGTTGTATAAATATCCAGATAAAAAGATTAGTGAGAAATCCCCGAGAGCATCGGAGCTTCTAAAGCAGGCTGGCTTTGAAGCAGGGAAAGGGACAGGAGCCCAGCGCCAACCCTCCCCCCCCCAGCTGTCAGGTTACCACAGCCCTCGCTGACACGGGCACAGAGGGGGACAGTCTCCTGTCCCCCAGGCAGCGGCTTACTAAGAGGACGTGGAGGAACAAGAGGCACATTCCCTAAGGGCCTGACAGTGTCAGAAGAAAAATAGGGGAGACCCTCACCCCATCAGGTCGCCAGGGGTGCTTGCCCTTTCCTTGGGCTTTTATCGGCCCCCCGGGGGAGGATGTAGACCCCGCTGTTTCTGGGGGCTTCTTTACTTCCAGCAGTAACCCGTTCTTGTCCTCTTTGAAGGGGGCTCGTACACTCAGTCAGCTCATCTGATCCCCCAGTCTAATGGACTTTTTGGCAAAGGCAGCTGTGACTCCATTTTTTGGAGCACCTACACCTCTAACCGTGTTGCCAACCCTTTTCTTGGAAAGGCAGAGTGTGACTGGAGGGAGCTCAGGCTCTCGGGCCGTTGGCCAGGGGGCACTGTGCAAGCATCTTCACCTCCCAGAGCTCAGTCCACTCCTCTGTCAAGTGTGAGCCTCACTCATAGCCACCCAGGGTGTCCCTGTATATGGGTCTCTGCATCTCCTTCTGCCTGGAATGCTTCCCACACTTTCCACCCTCTCTACTCCCCTTTGCCCAGTGAATGCTTACTCCTTCCTTCCTTTTTGAAGATTTCCCAGACTGCCCGCCCTGGACTCCCATCCCTGTGCCTCCCTCTATACCAACACACACCACAGGGTCTTGTCCTCACCCCATTTGCTCCTCTGCCTCACCCTCCAGACCACCCTCAAGAGCAGGGACGATTTTTCCCATTTTCTCTGTGCCCAAAACATAAAGACTCTTAAGGAAAGCTGGTTTGGTGAATTCATGGGGAGAATAGGCTGTGTCTCATTTACCATTGCTAAGCTGAGGCCACAGAGGTCCCCTGGGAGAAAAGGGGTGAGTGTCCCCGGGAAGCAAGGTCAGCCTCATTTCTGAGGTTTACGGGTACCCATGGGCGGGAAGGGGCCGGAGGCCAGGAGCTGAGGAGTGCAGGAAGAGGTCAAGGATGGAGTGTCAGGCTAGATGCTGGGAAGTGTTGGTGACATCCGCTGTTCACAGGGCCCATTGACCTGGGACTTCCTCGTACTGGTCGCTAACCTCATAGCAGGCAGCTGGCTGCAGAACTGGCCGTATAGGTAAGGCCGAGCCGCATGCACTGCCTGATAGGTGAGAAAACGGAGACTCAGGGAGCAGGTGGGTCTTTCCCAGAACCTAAGGCAGTGATGGAGACTGATGCTAAGAAAACCACGCTGCACTGAGGCTCGTCTTTCTTCTCCACCAGGGGCCTCTCCAACGTCTCTGCTTCTCAGGGAGGAGGCAGAGAGATCCCGGGAGCTGGTTCCAAATCTTCTAGGGGTCTGGGTTTAGGTGTGCCTGGCTGGGTTTGGGGGTGCTTCCACACAGCACTTGGGAAGGCCTGGGGGGAAACCAGAGCTCTCTGAGCGCCTGGGGAGGCAAGACCCAATAGCTGGGAGTGGGAGGAGATGACGTGGGGAAGCATGAGAAACTGCTTCCTGGTCATCAGGGCTCTGCCTTGGAGGGTCAGGTCCTGGGAGAGAAACTGAGGCTCCTACCAGTGCTCCCCAGGAATCCCAGCTGCTCACAGGTGTCGTTTGTAGGAGAAAGAGACAGTGTTGTTGTGTGTGGGTGGGCGCGCATGTGTGTTTAACAGCAAACATCCCACTTTGAAAGGAGTCAGATTGGAATCGTCAGTTAAACGGACTGAAAAATACTCATTATGGAGAAGTGGCATCATGCCATCCATATACCTGCTGAATCCAGAACTGACTCCCACATCGTCGCCAGCCCCACTCTCTGCACGGGAGATTCGACACGTGGTGATGGCCAAGGGCTTGACCATCAGAACTGTCTATCACTGAGGCCACTGCAATGGTGGATCCACTCCTAGGGAGGGGGAAGTAGCTCATCAAGTAAACCAGGGGAAGGTCCCAAAGCCAGAGCTGGTCTGAAAACCTTGTGTTCACTGGATCCATTTGGGGGATGAGGTGGGGGCAACATTCCACTCAGGTCATTTTGCTAATGCCCAGTGTCCCCTGGTTGTCACCTATGGCTTTTGGAAATTCAGACATTTTGCCGGTCACTTGGAGAACAACAGAGAGGTCTTTGCATGAATTCTTCAGAGGCCCCTCAATTCCAAAGTCATGAAAGAAGACAAAATCTGTTTTAGTGGAATAGTTAGATATTGATAGGAGTTTTGGCAAGCCAGGACTCTGTAATCACAGGGCCTCAACCTCACAACCTTTTATTAAGCTATGCAGAACCTTTTGTCAGCATTTAGAAGACACTTTTATTTTATATACTCTATAAATGAGGTCCTTTTAATCATATGTGTAAATCTCATGAGAATGTTAAGGGTGGGGAGGAAAAATTAAAATACGTAAAGGACCCCTGTGTAGCAGACATTTTATTTTTATTTATTTTTTTTAAAGATTTTTTATTTATTTATTTGACAGACAGATCACAACAAGTAGGCAGAGAGGCAAGCAGCGAGAGAGAGAGAGAGGAGGAAGCAGGCTCCCTGCTGAGCAGAGAGCCAGATGCGGGGCTCGATCCCAGGACCCTGGGATCATGACCCGAGCCAAAGGCAGAGGCTTTAACCCACTGAGCCACCCAGGCGCCCCTGTAGCAGACATTTTAAAAATGTGATCATTCCATTATCCCAGAGGGCCTATGGGCTATGTTATCCCCATTTCTCAGCTCGGAAAACTGAGATTTAGAGAGGTGAAGTGGACCGTCCAAGGTCATACTACTCTTCAGCGGCAGAGTCTCTGTCTTCCTTGTAAATTACGTCCTTTCCACTGCACCGCATGAGCTCATTCATTCGGGGCTCCTCTTTCTCCCACCCACTGTATATCTCAGAGTTCACTGCTCCATCTCCGTGTGCATCCTTCCCTTAACAATATAAAAGCATCCTGGTGATGCCCGTTGTATGCCAAGATGATGGAGAGTGAATCTGTTTTTCCTTTGGCATGCACAATAAATTTGGAGATGTGTTTCCATGAAAGAGCAAAAGGTCTCAGCACCAACGGAGATGAAACCTGACTATCAAGTAATACAACTGGGTATCAATCAACTAACAGAAGTAGGTATCAAGGGGTGCCTGGGTGGCTCAGTGGGTTAAAGCCTTTGCCTTCGACTCAGGTCATGATCTCAGAGTCCTGGGATCAAGTCCCGCATCGGGCTCTCTGCTCAGCGGGGACCCTGCTTCCCCCCCACCCTCTGCCTGCCTCTCTGCCTACTTGTGATCTCTGTCTGTCAAATAAATAAATAAATCTTAAAAAAAAAAAAAAGAAATAGGTAGCAATAGGTTGGTACTTACTTGGCTTTTATAGAACTTCACCGAATTTTGGAGAATTTTATAATTCTGAATTTTTTTTTCTAAAACCTCAGATATCCTAAGACTTAACCACTTTATCTCCTGAACTTGGCTTTGCCCATGATCCATTCACATGTTTGAAGTGGCTAAAGGTTTGGTCTTTGGAGCCAAGTTGTAAGGATATGAATCGTGGCTTCCCTGCATGCTAGCTGCATGACTTTTGCCAGGTGGATAGTACTCAGTTTCCCCCCCTGTAAAATGGGGATATGGAGAAAAAAAAAAAACAAAGAGAAAGACTTCTGGGATTGTTAGAAAAAATAATTTGTATGATTCAATTATGAAAATATCCCTAGCATATAGTAAGTACTTAATACATGGTGGGAGCTGTTGTGATCTAATATTTTATGATCACAAATAGAGTTAGACAACAGGATCACAGTTTATATTTGGCAATTGGGAATTGGTTTCTCCCTTTGCTGTCAAGTGGCATGAAGGTCGTCACCATCTCTGGGACTCTCCAACCCCAAGTGGCCAACATCTCTCTCTCTCTCTCTCTCTCTGTGCTCATCTGCCCTCTCCATTATGGTAGAAGTAACTTTGCCACATGAGCTGTGTTGGGACAGAGAATCCGAGAGTCATTGTTCTTGCTTACTTGGGTGCCTGTAATGGCAATTCTCATGGTAAAGCCCATGATTGGGCTCATCTCCGTCTGCCCTCATTGCTCTAGTCTGTGTGGTCTTCATGCATCTGAAAAGATTAGGTCTCCATACCAGGCAGTCTGGGAGGATCTCAGATGCACAAGGAATCCCTAGACTTGGTTTTGTCCAGTAATATTTAAGCCTGAGGGCTACAGGAATCCTGCAAGATTTTTTAATTCAAACTTCATTTATATATAACATACATGTATACGTATGTGTGTGTGTGTATATATATATATATATATACATATATATATATATATGATTAGCACAGTCATTCAGAACAACAGTGTACAACTTGAAATGCCTCATATCAAATCACTTGCGTGCGGTTCTGGGAACCCTGCTCCCAGAAGGGTGATTATACCTCTCTATCAGAACTTACAGAAAATGAGGGCGCCTGGGTGGCTCAGTGGGTTAAGCTGCTGCCTTCGGCTCAGGTCATGATCTCAGGGTCCTGGGATCGAGGCCCGCATCGGGCTCTCTGCTCAGCAGGGAGCCTGCTTCCCTCTCTCTCTCTCTCTGCCTGCCTCTCCGTCTACTTGTGATCTCTCTCTGTCAAATAAATAAATAAAATCTTAAAAAAAAAAAAAAAAGAACTTACGGAAAATGAGTCATTGGCTATGAAAGTTGCATCTTGGCACTGATTTGTTAAAAGGTACCTTCATACCCGGGCTTCCACCTCTGTGGGAATTACAGTTCCACGGCACAGAAACAGTCCTGTGTTCAGGCAGGAGTTCGGCGGAGAGAAGGGGCTTGCCTCCCAGCATGGCCCAGCGGTTGGCTGTGTAATTGTAACCGCGCGTGTAACTCATCAGAGTCATGATAATGTCACCCATCAAAGTCGAATCGGCGTTTACTGTCTGCTTTTTTGCCTCTTCTTGTGTGACTTCTGAATGTGTGGTACTAGGCACAGCCCACTGTTACAAACCGTACGAGATTCAACTTTCAAGCTGAATGTTACAGCTACTCCCTTTTCAAGTTCCTGCATCAGTTTAATTAAAGAATTATCCCAAGATGGCCAGATGAGCTCTTGGAGACTGGTATCGTTTGCAACTACTTTTCTGCATGAATCAGGGTTTTTTTCCTCCTGTGCTCCACAAGCCAAAGAAAGGAGAGGAATAAATTATATCTTTGGTCTTCCGGTAGCTTTGGTTTCAAAGGTTTTCTTATGTTTATCCAAACAATCTCAAGGCTCTCAGTGTTTCTTTTCATCGTAAGTTAAAAAAAAAAAAAAAAAAGAATGTTTGATATTGGGACTTATGACATAAATGTATATTATTAAGATGCCACATTAATCTGTTTTACGTTTTGGGGTCCTGCACATCTTCCTTGGCTCACATTGCCATGTCTCCCTGGAATTCCTCTCGTCTCTTCTGGTTCTCCCTGCTGGCCTCTCCGGGCGGATCTGACTTATCCTTCACAAGACAGCCCATCAGGTGTCAATGCGCAGGGCTGGTGCTCTCCTGGGCCTTCGGCCTCCCATTCTGCACACCCCCAGAGTCCCCTGTCTCACTTCCCGGTCCCTCCCTAGATGGCCAGGGCTGAGGTTCCTTGGAATCCCTTCCAAAGTGCAGTGTCCACGCCTGAAGTCATTCTACACATGATCGGGGCAGAGCACAACAATCTCATTCTTAATCCTCTCTTTTCCATGACCCCCGCACGTGTGCACCCACTTCCCCCCTGCAGTTTCCTAATGCTGTGGCCTCCTCTCTGGCTTCTAGTCCACTGCGTGGCCCCCAGAATTGCCTCATGTGTGGGTGGCTGACTCATGTTTCCAGCTCCTGGACATTCGCCGTTTGGGGTTTAAACCTTAGCGTGGGGCATTGCAGGATGGTCCCAGTTACGCTTTGCGATGAGGACCAAAGCACCAGGAATGGCCACTCAGAAAGAGGGATGCCCCTTCTCTCTGGGGCTTCTGCTAGTAAAGGTGGCCCTTGGAGCATGTCTGTGTTCCTTGCACTGGGGACCCTCCCTGGGGGACAGCCATGTTCCCGGTGGCTGTCTTTCCCTCTGTGAAGTGACATTATCTTTGATTGGTTCCAAAATGGGCCCTTTGAGCATCAAACAGGACCCAGTGGGTCAGACATTCTGGACCCGGGACACGTACTGACTACAGTTCCACAGCCGTGCCCCACCTGCACCTAACTACCTTTCCTCGGGTAGCTAAAGGCCTCTAGAACTTTAAGCTTCCAGGCTGGCTTTCAGACTTTAATTGGAAAAAAAATATTAAAAGGTACATGTAAGTGGTCCCGGCCTCCCCGTCGCCTTTTCACTCCCTCACAGCATTTCCCAAAACAACCAGAAACTCTGCTGGCGAGGACCTCTGGTCCCTCTGTCCACACCTACCCACCCCTACTTGCTGGAGAATTTTCTTTCTGCCACGTTTGCGTTTGATTTCTAGTTGTTGTCTACCCCTTGCCTGAGAAAAGGACCGTGTCACACCTGTTAACTCTTTTGGGGTATCTTCCTGTCCCACTGGTTTGGTGTCTCTAAAAATTAAGGGACTGTCTGCTTGCTTTATAAAGCTTTATAAAGCTTAGCACATTCTCTCTGGGGCCTTCACGATAGTGTAGCTGTCCATCAGAACGGCCACCCCCTCTTCATGACATTAGGATGCTCCCCTTGGAAGAAACCACTCTATTTTTCAACTAAATAATCTTGATGCTGTGTCTGTATAAATATATCTATGCCCAGGTATCTGAAACAAATGACCTATCCAGATTGGAATTCATATTCTGCCTCTTGATTTAACACATCCACCTGTTTCTGACAACATAGGACCATGGATTTCTGGCCTGGAGAATTGAGCAAAATACAGGTAAAAAGCCACCTTTCCTTCTCAGTTTCCCACCTGACCACACCTGGAGCCACCTATAGACTTGATAGTAGGACCCTGGCATTAAAAATCTTGTATAAATGGCTTAAAGGTTACAGGATCAACTCGAAACATCTTTGTGACTGTTTCTGTCCCAGGGTGATAGTATTAGGAAGGGAGACCTTTGGGAAGTAATTGGGTTTAGGTGAGGTCATGTGTGTGGAGCCCCCAGGATGGGGTTAGCGCCCTTGTAAGAGAAAGGAAGCAACCACCAGCATTTCCTCTCCCTGCCCTGTGAGGACACAGCAAGAAGGCAGCCATCTGCGAGCCAGGGAGAAGGCTTTCACCAGGAATCAAATCAGCTGGCACCTTGACCTTGGACTTCTGAGCCTCTAGAACTGTGATTTAAGCCTCCAGTCTATGGTATTTGTTGTAGCAGCCTGAGGAGCCCAAGACAACGGGACTGAACTATCTACAGACTGCCTACTACTCCTCTACCCACAGTCCTTATTCTGACCATGCAGAATTATTCCTGGAGCACGCTGTGCGGTTACACTTCTGTATGCCTTGGTGTAGGGTGTACCCTCTACCTGAAAGGCCGTGGATCTTTTTTTCATTTTGTTAAAGCCCCAGTTGAAATCCATTTCAGATAACACTCCTCCTCCAGAAAGCTTTCCACAAATGTCTATTTTGGGAACCCCCGTCCTGGGCTCCCCCACACCTTGTTGTGTGGTTGGCCCAGCCCTTACCCCATTGCAGTGTGATAAAGGCACCGCTAGAGGGCGGCAGCTGTGCCTTAGTTGCCTTTGTATTTCCAGGGCCCAACCGAGTATCGTTGGCACAGAGCAAATATACCAGCCGGAAACCAGTTAGGAAAACCAGACTAGGTACATCATCAGAAGAAATATAACATATAAAAAAACATTTCGACAGGTTTAAATGGAGCATGCCGGCATCACCCATATATGAGAAGTGCGAGAGATAGAAACTCGCCCCCAGAGCTGGAGGAACAAGGGAACAAGTGGACCATCAGAGTCTAGAAGCTCAGGGGAGGAGCCTGTGGGGCTGGGGCTTGAACCTCCGACGAGGGACACTGCCCATCTTCTGTGACATCTGGTGGAGCACTGAGCCAGCTCTGAGTGCTGAGAGGGGCAGGTAACCAGAACCAGCTGCTGCTGCTGGGGGCACCTGCCACCAGCTGGGGTGGCGGTGGCGGGAACCGCAAGCAAACCAGGAAGAAGACAACCCCTTCTCCCTCCTTACTAATCTCCCCCCGGTGACTCCTATTTGCAGAACCTCATAGCAAGCCAGCGAGAATAAGTAAGGGGTTTCCTGGGATGTGGGCCTTTCGGTGCTAAAATGGGGACAGTTGTGGGCAAACTGGGACAGCTGGTCCCCTTAGAGCCAGCAAGCAAAGGAGAAAAGTGGTTGGCAGACTCTCGGGCCCAGAAGTATGTAGCAGAGCGCAGAAGGGTGAATTGGGAGCTGGGAGACAATAAGTCAGCTAGCACTACCACGATGGGGGATCTGTTAGTGTTGTCTGAATTAATTTGTGCATTTCCAGGATGATTTGGAGAATACTAGGCCTCTGGGACTCTGGGTACTGGGGAATGCGATGGCCAGTTTATAGTTTAAGGCCTTGAGCTAGCGTTCCTCCAATGTTTCTGAGTGCCCAGCTACTTATGACAGTCTCTGAAGCATCTGTCTCTGTTGGTGGCTCTCTTTAGGCCCGTCCTGATTGTCTTGATTGCCTTCTGAGGCGTTTTTCTAGGTTCTTCTGAAGTCAGACAGTCTTTGTTGCTCCCCAGATTCTGAAGAGTGCCTAGCACCGAAATTTCAGAGGCACCTATTACGGCCAACAATGTATCCTGTGGTTATATATGACTATTTCCAAGAAGAGCCCTTCAAAGAATTTATACGGAATAAAATGGGTCTTGCTCTTTATGTAGATGGTCCATGGACTAACAGCACTTGGCATCATTTGGGAGCTTGTTAGAAATTCAGACTCTTGGGACACCTGGGTGGCTCAGTCAGTTAAGGGTCTCCCTTCAGCTCAGGTCATGATCCCATGGTCCTGGGATTGAGTTCTGCATCGGGCTCCTTGCTCAGTGGGGAGCCTGCTTCTCCTTCTCCCTCTGCCTGCTACTCCGCCTGCTTGTGCACACACTCTCTCCATCTGTCAAATAATTTAATTAATTAATTAATTTAAAAAATAAAGAATGCAGACTCTTGGGTCACTCCTTAGACCAAAGGAATCCAACTCTGCAGAGATCTCTTTGTGGTTTATATGCAAATTAAAATCTGAGAAGCGTCTATCTAGAGTAGAAGCTTTCTACCTTGGCTGCTCTTTGGAATGATTTGGGGAACTTAAAGTTCTTCTGATGCTTGGGTAACAGCCTCAGAGAGCATCAGTAGGTTGGGGTGGAGCAGAAGGTGGCGTGTGTAAAGCCCCAGCTGATGTTGGCAGCCACGATGGCAGAGCACTGATCCCCTGCCTGAATGTGATCCTAAGGAACCATACTGTTCACCGTCCAATTATCTCACTTCTGCTGTGTATAGAGGCACAAAAGTGAAAATAACAGAGCTCCAATTATCCTAGTTCTGCAGCAATTTAATGATATTTTGAAGCTACAACTGAGATCTCCCAACTCCCGATTCAAGTTGAACCATAGAACTACCCCTGAATTTTTATGGACATTTGTAGTTACTTATATACGAGAAGATGTGTTAAGGATGGGTCAGCAGATCTTTGGTCAAGTCTCAAGGGTTTTACTGAACAACTACAAGCTCTATTTAGGGGGTGAAAAACCAGATCTGGATGAATCATGAGTGCAGAAGCTCAGCTGGGCGTTCACTTCAGCAGAACCTATACTCACACACTAGAGGAACCTTAGCCCACCCCTGCCTTTTTGTCTCATAAAGAGCCCACCGTTGGGTGTTACCTCTTCTATTTCCCGTCCCTTCAGTGTTGACTCTGTTTAACTCAGTAATCATTTATCCAGCATCTACAGGCAAATCCCTGTGAAGGTACAGAGAGAAAAACAAAGGACCGCTGTTTCCAATTTTGTTGGAGAAGTGAAAGACCTATCCGTATCCCAAATCCCATTAGAGAAGGATAAATCAGCATGGAGCTTAAAGGGAAATAGAGCCACATCCAAGTTCAAGCAGACAAATTACCAGATGTTTTTGGTGGAGGCTTGAGGATGGTCTTGAAGGAGAGGAGGAGTTTTTATGCAAATAGATGGTGGGGAGGGTAGTTCCAAAAGAGGGGACAATGTAAACAAAGGGCTGGAGAAGTGCTTGGGTGAGGAGATAGTGGTGGAGAGCGGAAGATGAGACCAGATGGGTAGATTGGACGCCATATTGTGGAGGAGGGTGCACACAGGGCCCGGCATGAGAGTGTAGTTAAACAGGGGGACTTGTCTTGGAGTGTGAATTAAGACACATCGGCAAGAGTGGAGGCAGGCGATAGACCACTGTGCCAACAATGCAGATAAGAGTAAGGTGAACTTGAAGTAGAGTGGTGTTTTGGGGAAAGGAAGGAGGGCGTAGTATGAAACTCATTGGATGTGGGCCTTAATTAGCACATTTAGGAGAACATTTATGGGGTAAGTAGACATTGTGTTTACACTGGCTAATTGAAAGTACATTTCCCTGGAGCAGAGTTACAGCAAACACTATTAAATCACAATTAAGGCCTATGTGGATGGATATCTACACCATTATGGATTTTGTGTGTTGGGACTGGCTTAATTTATTGCTGGATAGCACTATTTTTTTTTTCAAATTCCCCAATATTTTTTTAAAACCAACTATAAACAGAAGCTCAGGGCCAACCTGGGACCTCTGGACGAGAAAGACCCCAAGCCCTTGGCCCTTCAGGACTGCCGCAGTGAGCCATGAGGACCATCCAGGGTTTAAAGCAGCAACTATTGCCACCACTAGGGGGTTTGACAGACGCAGAGAGAGAAGGAACCTTATTATCCACATGAAGGCTTACATCACATACCATACCACCAGTTACACTCCACGGGGCTCAGAAAATTCACACCAAGCTAAAGTTCGTTGAACTTCCAGCTCAGCGGTTTGGTGTAGAGGATGAACAAGAACTACAGGAACTCACATAATTGATTGATCCTTTCAACTAGCATTCAGCTTGCCTTACCCATGAAGCCACTAGTGAAGTAAGGTCTGTGAAGTACAAACAATGGAAAAGATACAAGGCGACAGATCCAGATTCAGATCCCTTCATTTTTCACTAGGTAACCTTGGGAAACTTGCCTAACTTCTCCAAGGGTTAGTTTCTTCATCTATAAAATGGGCATAATAATAGCACCTGCCTCTCAAAGCAAGGGTAAATGAGTGCTAATATAAACATCAACACACATACATATTTATATGATGTAGGTATATATGTAAGCATATGTATTACGTATGTGTAAGTATATGAGTTACATAATAGCATAGATATATAATTTATACAATGAATGTTATATGTTATATATAATACCATTTATATAATATATGAAAATTTATGTCTGCAAGCTGCTGTAAGAGCTTGAATCTTGCCAACTCTAAGAAGTCTTTCCTCATCAACCCCAAATTTATATATATATGTTACATATATTACAGGCAAATGTTACTGTATAATACATATTACTATAGATATATATTACATATGTCTTATATAATAAATATATGTAACATTATATATGTGTGTTATATAATATATATGTTATATAATAAATATATGTAACATTATATTTATGTGTGTACACACACACACACACACACACACACACACACACATACATATATTACCCCATACAGGGAACATAGCACTCAATAAAATAGCAGTAATTGAAAAAGCATTTTTTTATTAGAGTGTTCTATGATATGATGAAATTCATGTCATGACATGAAAGTTGTGTTCTATGACATGATGAAAGTCAGAATAACATAGTAAAGAGTCATAAAATTTGAAACCAGGCTGACCAGATTTTGAGCCCTAGCATCTAGCATCAAGTGTGACCTTTTGCTAGTCACTTGCCTTTTCTGAACCCAGAAGGGATGACATTGTATCCACTTACGTGTGATGGAACAGGTCTGCAGGGACAAGGGGGAGGGGTAAAGACCTGGGGTTTATCAGAAAAGACTTATTAGAGTTAATGAGATTAGACCTTAGAGCTACTTATAGACATAAATTGATGGAAAAGAAATAAAAATCTGTATAAAGGACTGATGGCTGGGTTTAGCAATTCACCTGCAAGAGATATAAAATGTACTGGCTTAGAAGTGGCCAAGTCTTGCTGGAATGTAGTTGGGGAAAAAGAATTACTGAGCGCACACCGTGTGCCACTGTGGTTCTAAGGGATTTACGTGTATTTCAGTGTAATTAATCCCCCACGCAAGCCTATGGGGCATGAGTACTGCAGTGAACTTCCTTTAACACATGAAGTCACTTGTCCAGGATCACACAGCCAGTCTCTGGCTTGGCCAGCCAGGACTGGAACCCAGGCCTTGTGAGCTCAGAGCCCACACCATTAACCGTGATGCTACAGTGATTTTAAGTCCAGATGAGAGAGAAAAGGATCTCTAGAATGACAGCCCCACAGGGTGGCAGTCCCATGAGAACAGAGATCACACCGTAATCATTAATATCCCTGCAGCGTCTGTCACATGGGGAGGGGGGACACAATAAGTATTTGTGGAGAAAGTGCATAGAAGCACCGAGCAGAGGTATCTCTTTGTGTATTTGGAAGACTGGGGCAGGACCTTCCAGAGTTCTACCTTGTGGCCAGTGGGATGGATTGAACAATGCCTGGGCCCGGCGGGGCTCTCAGCAGCTTCTTACATCTCTGGGAAAGATGATAGTCTAGTTCAAGTGACACCATGATCTTAGGACACAGATGAATTTGTTGCAGGAAGATAAGATAGAAATGATGTCATTTTATGTCTTTTTAAAATAGCATACAAACACTTTGCCTGGGAACAGCCACAGGTTAAGGGCTGTGGAGGTTCACTCCCTTTTTCCCTCTCCCATGTTAAATCTGGCCGCATTTGCCGAGTCACCACTGCAGAGGGAGCATTCCTTCCCCCTACCGGATGGTGCGCGCCCACACACACACACACACACACACGAAGACATATGTTCATATGTTATACATATGCTAGCTTCTTTCCAACTACAACATGATATCCCTTAACACCTATTTACTTTATTTTCCTTGACCATATGCTAACGATGGATACCTATGTTGGCTCTGTCTCCCCACTCTGACAATCAACACTCCAAAGAAACTTCTGGGCCTGCCTTCCAAAGAACCTATACAGGAATTTCTCCAGCATATATTTCAAAATCTACTCTCTCAAGTAGACTTCTACCTATTGAACTGGAACAACTCTATTCCAGAAATGGGGCTGCTGGGTAAGGTGGCCAAACATACTAAATTTCATCTTGAGGTATTATTTTTTAATGAATTGATACCAACACAGCACTTTTTAAAGGTAGCACAGCTATCAGTGGTAACGTCTGACTGATGCTAAAGGTTTGGGGTGTAGCAGCATCTTACTGGTTGGCTGCAGACTCCTTAGCTGGGTGTAAATGAAGGGTGATGTTGATAGCATTCAACCCCTGAGATGCACTCTCCATCTGCTGCTCTCCATCTGTTTGGAACTGCTGCTGTCTTAGAAGGCTGCATCCCATTGGGCTTTCTGGTCAACCACGAGCTTGCTGTTGGGTTCGTTGTTCTTAATTAGCACACCGAGATCCCCTGCTTGCTGTGACAGATTCAGGACCTGCTTCTGTGTATGTCTAGATTTTCGTGGGTGATGTGAGATGACAGGAATTGTGGAGGATCCGTCTCTCCTGCCACTCACAAAACCAGCTATATTTTGATACTTCTTAGCGAGTGTATCTAGGTCAAAACTTGATTTTGTTATTTCTACATCGAGGGAGAGTAAATGAACAAAATGCGTAACTGGCCCTGTAGATCCTCCTTCATCTTTTAAGGCTAGAAACAGGCATCTGGAGAGGAGTTGAGATGATGATAAGAAGTAGCTCGTTACCCCCTTTCTCTGTTGACTACGGTGGACTACCACGCCTTTTATCCCCTCCCCACCCCCCGCCATCTTCCACAAGGACACTTTGGGAACAAGCAAAAAGAGAGCAGAATGGAAAAGGACAGAAAAAGTAGGCTGGGAAGGACTTTTGGGGGCCTTTTGCAGCTGCTCCAAAGGGGAGGGTCTCTAAGTCAAAAGTACAGGGAACCTTCTCCTTCCCTTTCCTCTCCTCTTCAGACTTGTTTCTGGGTCTTTTCTCTCCTCTAGAGCAAAATCCTGACAGCGTGCCATATACTTGCGAAAGGATAATTACATCTGTACCCTCCGAGAGACAGGCCTGCTGTCAGCAGGGAGGAGTCTGATGAGGATGCAAATGTAGCTAAGTACCCGCATATGCATAAACACAGACAGCTCCTGAATTAAGTCAGAGACTAGAAATTCTTCTGACCAAACTTTTCCTGGCGCTTCCTATAACTTTGGGCCAGAGAAAGATTCAAAATTCCACAGCTTTACCGGTCTGCCCGGTGATGTTCTTTTCCAAAGGAAGATAAATGACCGAGAGCCCCTCAAGAGAAGGGAATGTGTCCTGGTCTTCGGGGTGGCCCAGAGCTTAACACAAGGCTCGAACCAAAGCAGGGGCTCAGTGGCTATGGTGGGACTTCCCTACGCTTGAGGAGACAATGAATCCACAAGAGAGCCAGGAGAGATCTTCACAGACAGTGAGCTCAAAACCTATTTCCATCACTAAAGTTCTCCGTTGTCTAGTGGGTAGTGAAGAGGGCCCCAAAACTCCCCTAGGGAGGAGGACAGGGCACCACATTTTATGCTCAAATATAAATACAGGATTTTCTCAAAACCACAGCCAAATTCCTAAGCACTTAAACTTTCGAAATGCAAATACATTCTAAAACACCAGGAGGGATAGGGGTGCCTGGGTGGCTCAGTTGGTGAAGCCTCTGCTTTCAGCTCAGGTCATGGTCCCAGGGTCCTGGAATCGAGTCCCGCATAGGGCTCCCTGCTCCGGAGGGAGCCTGCTTCTCTCTTTCCCTCTGCAGCTCCTCCTGCTTGCTCTCTCTCTCTCTCTCTCTCTCTCTCTCTCGCTCTGACAAATAAAATAAATAAAATAAAATAAATAAATAAAATCTTAAAAACAATAAAAATAAAAAAATGAAACACCGTGAGGGAGATGCTATAAGAAAATATACTACTAGATGCTTCGCTGGTAGCGAAAGGAAGGGCCACATGATCACTTTCAGGCCCAGCTGGGACTCCTTTCCCCATCATATTCATGCCAAGAATGGGTGAAGGGCTTTGTTTTTTCTAACAAGGAAAAGGGCAAAAAGGAGGAGAGGAAGTTGATGCCAGGGAGAGTCACCCCCACTTCCTATTGAAATAAGACTCAAGAGAAGCAAGTAGAAGTACTGAAGAAATGACAACATGGGATGTTTAGGTCTGGAGAAGCCATCATGTCGGAGTAGGCCTTAGCTCCCAGCCAAGACAAAATCTGAGGAGGTAAGACTTCAGCTTAGTATAAAGAAGAGGTTTTTAGCAAGTGGGATAGAGGTGAAAGAAAGAAAGAAAGAAAGAAAGAAAGAAAGAAAGAAAGAAAGAAAGAAAGAAAGAAAGAAAGAAAGAGAAAGAAAGAAAAACAAAAGTTATGGGAAGAGCTGCCTATGATTATACTGAAATCCCTTTTTTTGGGTCTGTTTCAGCAGAATCTGCCTTCCTTTCAGTGAATCTAGAGCCAATATTTCTGCTTCGAGTGGAAAGTTAGATGCTATGTGATATTTTCTAATTCTAAAATGATTATGTTTCTATAGATTAAAAAAAAATTCAATAAACAGCTCTGAGTAAAAGTGTTTCACATGATGCCCTGCCTTGAAGCAATTCTATAACATTCTGTTCCTAATCTTCCCCACAGCCTCAGGGGTCCCACCTGCTCTCTCGTTCTCTCTCTCTCCAGCATGGCTGTGGCTTCTTGCTAGGGAGGCTCTCTCCTCCAGATGATTCTAAGGCAGTATCTGCTATCTCCCCAAAAAGAACATCTCTGAGAATAAGCCGAGGAAATGGTCTTATTTGGGGATAGTTTCCCTATTGTCCGTGGTGAGAACACAGCAAGAACCCAAGATAACCAGGAGAGAAGAGAGTCACTGTTTCCAGAACCCTACAATGGACTCAATTTTTAGGGACTTAACCATTTCTCACACGATTTGCAGTAAACTCAGACCTTGCTGCCTTTTTTTAGAACAACTGAGGGTGAATAGAATTGACCTTCTCCTCACCCTTAAACCCAATCCTTTTTTGACCATGTGGGGGTCTCCTTCTCAGGGAAGGCCCTTCTCTTTAATGCCTAGCCCTGAAGTCACAGGCAGGGTCAAGCTATCCCTGGAAAAGAGTGGTGGTTGTAATTTATCCTGGTTTAACTCAATCGCATCCATCCCAGAAACCTCTAGTCTAGGGAAGAGATGGCCCATTTTGTTGTATCTCTGCTGTACTCCAGATTCTGAGACCGACCCTTTATATCCCTACACACCTAGCCATCATGATGACTTTAAAAACAGGGGCTTCATCCCCTAGAATCCTTCTTCCTAATTTTGAGTAGCCAGTGCCCCCTTGGGAACCCTGCGCTGTGAGAAGACCCAGAGTGGTCCGAATGTTAAAATCTTCAGAACCTCTCTTGTCTTGTTGTCTGCCTTGTGTTCCCTCTCTTTGGGAGCGAGCAGTAAACCATCAAAAGGGGGAAGCACTGTCCTTCTTCAGTACATATGTGAGTAGCATTGTAATGCATCACCCTCTGTTTCTGGTCCATGCTTTCTCAGGCCGTCATTTTGTACTTCATGCTAAGTTCATGTCTACGTTCAGGTTCCATGCTAAGAGGCATCAAGAGAGATGGACCTACCGAGGCTGCCAGGGAGCCTTCATCAGTCGTTTGTGTATTCTCTTTGGGCTTCTCCTGCTACAAGCGGACCTCTCCCTTCTGTACAGCACCTGCCCCTGAGCTCTAAAATGTTTCCAGATAGATTTGAGTTCTATTCATATCATGACACCAATGATGTGATATCTGCCACCCTACCTAGTAAGGTGAGCATCAGTAGATCATAGAGTAGAGGCATACCCAAGTTGTATAACCTTGTCTGTAGGTTAGTGGGGCAGGTGAGGACGACATATCATCAGATAAAAAGAAGTCAGCAGCAGGTTGTCACATGGTGGCTCTTGCTTAATAGATAAGGATATTTGGGTTGCAATGGTACCTCATCTGCTGGGACTAAATCAAAGTAAATATTAGCCAACAGGCAGGCATTGGCTCCCTATCCTACGTTTTTGATGCAAGGAGCTTGGTTTAGCTCCCCAGTGGTGATTGTTTCCTGTTAGGCAAACCCACACCCCATAATGGCATCTTATTCCCATTTCATAGTTAAGGAAACTGAGGCTTGTAGAGTGTCAGTAAGTTTGTGAGAGCTGTGTGACTCCAGAGCCACATTAGATGTGCATATTATTTATGACACAGAAAAGAAACCCATCCCTTCAATAATCCACATGACTCAAAGCCAATCTGGGTCCAGCTCCTCCACAATGACTCTCAGGCTCTTGCAATACGTAAAGCTTTCTCCATTTTCTGCATCACATAATTTAGCACCTAATTATGTATTGTCTTATAATTTTCTCCTAATTGCTTCAAGTGTGTTTGTTCTGCTTCTCCATTAAGTTTATCATAGAAATCCTCAAGGATGGAATTTATCTCGTCCTACACTCTATCTTTCTCCCACTCCACTGTTTGGACATGAACGTCATATTGTAAGGGCTGGTCCAGTCCACTCTCTCCTCGGTGCTTAGGGGCCTGGCTGGGGTAAGGAAGGGTAGTAAGAGTCCTTGAAGGGAAGTAAAACACCTGTGCTTCCACCCTTCCTTTTCTCCTGGCCATCTGCTCTCTCTGGGTCTGTTTCCACATCGATGAAGTAAGAGCATTGTGCTAGCTGATCCCCATTGTCCCTCCAGCCCCATGAATCTATCTCTGTTCAAGGGCAAGGGGAACCCTGTGAAGACATTCATGCCAAGATCATGGAACCCTGCCTATGGTTGGTGGGCCCATGGCTGGAGCCAAATGCTATAGCCCCAGCTTCAGAAACAGATGAGCAGCAGCTCAGAATCACACCCCACTCCCACGGATGTCTCCATGACCCCCATCATGGGCCACGAAGGCGGCAAGTAAATGAACCCACAGGAAGGTTCAAGGAGTCACACTTAACGTAAGATCTACGGGATCACTGAATTTCAAGGGAAGGCCAGAGGAAATGTTCTTCTTATGAGCAGTGAACTATAACAGGTAACCTTGATTGTTGCCCTGTGTCAACCTAACCAACTGAACTGATCATTAAAGAGAAAAAAGCTTGGATTCCCCAAAAGGGAACTGATGTACTGCTTGGGTGCCTCTACGGGGACCCATCATAATTCAACATTAGTTAAATGTACCATTAAAGCATCCACGTACTTAATGGAATTTTGTTGGGGTTTGAGGTTTTTCCTGAGTTGTTTAAATTGCCTCTATCATGAATGACTTCCTGAATTAAAAATTAAATGGACTTTCAAGTATTTAATTAGGTATATCTATTACCGAAGTGGAGAAAACAACTGAGATTCACCTTAGAAATCTTTTAAAGGAATATGGTATGTCTTCAGCATTACATTTTGTTGATAAATTTAGATACAGCTACTTTTAGGGATAAAATAGGAGCCGGGAATTTTCTTTTGTGGTTCTCTTGTTCCCAGATTTTATAGTCTTCAGGGCACCTTAGCTTTTTATCCTTTCAAGGCCTTGAAGCACTCATGAAGCTCCCAGAAACCTGTGATGAGATTATGAAACAGATATAGAGTGAGGGTAAGTGATGGTGAACCTCCAGGTCTGGCAAGGTGAGAATCTTCTGGGGGCAGAGCAGAGCTTTCCCTGGCCCTACTTAGCTATGGGGCAGGCTGGAAATAGTTTGGTGTGTGGGCATGAAGCTCTTTGGAAATACAGGGTCCTGGTCCAAGTGTGTAGCTGCCTCAGCCAAAGTCTGCTTTAAAAAAAAAAAAAGGTTTTATTTATTTGTCAGAGAGAGAGAGAGTGAGCACAGGCAGACAGAATGGCAGGCAGAGGCAGAGGGAGAATCAGGCTCCCTGCTGAGCAAGGAGCCCAATGTGGGACTCGATCCCAGGACACAGGGATCATGACCTGAGCCGAAGGCAGCCACTTAACCAACTGAGCCACCCAGGCGTCCCCAAAGTCTGCTTTAGAGAGAGAACCCTAACACTCGTCTGGCTAAGAGGGGAATCCAAGTATCTTCTTTCTTCTGTCCAGCACACTTAGGGATCACTCCCTGTTCACCCTCCTCCCTCCATAACCCACCCTATTTGGATCCTTTCTACCCCATCTTCTCTGCACAATTGCTTGAGCCACCTTGCTGCTTCTAGAAACAAGACTAGGGCCCTTTTTGCTGTATGCTTTTACGACCACACTTTACAGGGAGGGGAATGACAAAGAATTAGAACACATGACAAATTACGTGATTCATTCCAGAGTCTTATAATGGCAATAGCAAGTGTTCGTTGAGGACTGACTATGCGCTGGGCATTGTGTTCGTCTTTCTGTATCTGTCATCTTGTTCGAAGCTCGCCACAGCCCTGTGGGGAACTATCGTTGTCACCATCCAGTGGGGGAATGGAGGCTCAAGGAGGTGCTGTGATCTGTCCAAAGGCATGTAGGGAGCAAGTGATGGAATTGAGATTCACATCGGATTAAATAGCTCATGCTCATGACGACCTCTTTTCTAACAAACAAACAAAACTACATAACTGCTGATGTCTGTCTGAGGTGGTCTTAGGATGGAAGCCTTGTCGTCAATTTCTGTCTTCACTTGTGTATCTTTCAGACATCCCTCTCTGTAACATTTGGCCCCAAAATGGAAAGATATGCTATCTCCTGTCTCAACAAATGTCCCCCCACCTCAGTGCATAGGCTCACCTGGGTATTCAGGGCCCCAAATATTACCTTCGTCTCAGCTAATTATTTTGCAGCCCTGAGACCTCTGATTTGGGGAGCCCTATCCTCCTGGCCCCGCTCTCATTCACAGAGATGATTCCCATTGGCATTCCCTCATGATTTCTGTGTCTCTCTGGTTTTGGTATCACTCTGCTGGGCCATATCCTCATTTCTGAGTGAACTGCCTGAATGTAGAACACCCCACTCACCTGGGTTTCATCAGGGGAGAAGGCAGACCCGGAGAAGAATGGCCCATCCACAGGATCTAAATATGAGGGCCAGATAAACCAACAGACAGGACCCAGAGCACGCCCGAGGGCCTGGGGTGGAGTTCGAGGAGTGATGAAGTCCTTAACAGCCAACAGTGGGAAACCTTCAGGTGCTTGAAGCTGAAGAAGAGAGTAGACTGAGGCTCTAGAGGCTTTGCTTCTACCTAACCAGGAAGAGGTCTGGGACTGGGGCTTGTTCACCTCTGTAGTCCCCTGTCTGCAATGTACAGATGAAAAGTTCAGCGAATAAAGAAACGGAAATCGCATAAATGAACCAACAAAAGAAGTGTGGCCAGTGCCCATCATAGAAGAGGCACTAGCATCAGCGCAGGCAGTAAAGCAGTCTGCTTCCCCCACGCATGGACATGGCGTCAGGCTGGGACCCATGGACAGTGGGTTGGGTCATGATGTTGGAAGGTGGGCAGGCTCTTGGGAGAGGGGCTCTGAGGCACTCATTGGAATCTGGACTCCAGATTCCATCTGCTTCTAAGCTTACCTTGACTCTATGTCTTTAAACCTGCCCAGGTCCATGAATCCCCATGGTCATCTGTCTAGGTCCTTCTGGACTTTGCCTTCTGCAGATGTAGCATGACATAATGGGATGGGCGTGGTGGGTTTCAGGGGCTGAGAGACTTGGGTAGAGTCCCCTCCTGGCTAGGTCACTACTAGCCTTTTGGGATTGGATAAATTAACCCTATAGCCTTGATGAAAACAGGAATCCTGAAACCCTGCTACTGGACAGGGTGAGGAGTAAGGTATCCATAACATTAGTTCCCTTCCCATGTCTCTAGGATACCCAGCCAACATTTTTCCCAAGGTCACAGAGAAAGCCACTGGTAGATTCTAGAACTGAACTTGGGTTTCCTGTCCACGTACACACAG
This sequence comes from Lutra lutra, assembly GCF_902655055.1. Lineage (NCBI taxonomy): Eukaryota > Metazoa > Chordata > Mammalia > Carnivora > Mustelidae > Lutra > Lutra lutra. The sequence continues at coordinate 39,207,153 of NC_062293.1, forward strand.
ACCCTCTCTCTACATGAAGATGCTTCACATGAAGATGGCGGTGAACATCGAAGATAAAAACAAGCTCAGACTTTCCAAGCGAGTACTTGTCTGCTGAATTCATGGTTGAAAATCTAAACCCAAATGTATGCATACAGTTCTCCACTTCCTGCCACGCTGCTCGCGACTACGTGATCCCTGAAGTTTTAGGAGAACAGGATCTTTGCTGCCATGATCCAGGGGATGGGTTTTAAAACTTCCCCAACTTTGAGTAAAACCCGTGAAGAACTCATGCCCACTCACCCCCCATGCCCCAGGCCATTTGGCTGACTTAAGAGCCCCCCAGATGAACATTCTGTCTGCCATGTCTGCTGCTTCCTGCCTGAGGGAATGAGGACAGGAGTCAGAAAGAAGCAAGAATGAACATAGCTGTGGGTCAATGCAAGACTTAGGGTTCTCCCCCTCCTCTCCTTACCAATCTCTAGAATAACATTAAATCTGGGATTCAGTTGCCTTCACTGACTAAGGATGTCAGAAAGAGACAAGGCTGAGAAATCTGGAAGGATTTGCCCCAGTGGTGTACTGAACTAAAACAAAGGATGGTTGGGAGTTCCTGGGTTTTTAATTTTTTTTGAAGCTCATAAGGCAATCACTAACAGATATTCCGGGTCGTGTAATAGTAGCTCTGAGGACCAGGCTGCCATTGACTGAGTGTTCCCTAGACATCAGGTTCTGCGTTCTTGCAAAGCAATTCAGGAAATAGGCATTATCCTTCCCAGTTCCAGAGTACAAAACTGAGGCCTAGGGAAGAGGCACTTTGGTCAGAAACACATGGACTTTAAGCAGGCAAGCCAGGATCAAGTCCTATCTGTTTCCAAATCCTATGTGATGTCTCGACATGTTACCACCTTCCTGGTGAAATTAGAAGACCAATACCACAGTGTCTCATGACCTCACAGATCAAAGGGGTCACTCTTTACCTCGCAACTTCTAGGTCCCCCACTGAGAAGTGCTGTGATTAGATTAGTGATATCCCCAAGGACTTTCTCCCCCCTTTTTTAAGAACATGCATGACTCAATCAGGGCGGTCATTGCCCTTCAGTAAATAAGCAGAACAGTTACCAGTAATCCTGAGGAGGAAATGAGTTTGCTGATGGATATGGTTCAGACCTGACTTGGGGATAGGTGGGGGAAATATTAATCTCTTTCCACGATTGGTTAAATATCAGAAAAGTCTTGTGCAAATTGCACTCGGGACCCAAGCGTGGCTGTTCTGCTCCTTGTTTGACTTGCAGCACCTGCTGCCTGCTGGTCCCGTGGCTGCCACGGCGTTTGCTGGGGAATGGCCATAGGCTCAGTCCCAAATTCAGTTTTGGAGGCTGATCAGGACACCTGGACCCAGAAGGCCTGAGACAGAAATGAGCTGAGCCTTTGCAAAGATGGGCTCTCCAGATCTGGTGGGACTTGGATAAGAAGGTCCCCGTAGAAGGAGAAACCTTCAGAACCAGTAGCACAAAGCATCCCCTTCATAAGCAACTCGAGCTAGTTAGCTGAGTGATGTCAGAGATATCCACGAGGTGGGACAGCAGGAGACTAAGAAACATTCAGTAAAGGGAAAGTGACGTGCATAAGAGAACAGTGAACTTTATTTTTTAAAGATTTATTTATTTATTTATTTATTTATTTATTTAAGAGAGAGCAAGCATGAGCATGGGGAGGGGCAGAGGCAGAGAAAGACAAGCAGACTCCCCACTGAGCAGGGAGCCCAATAGGGGCTCGATTCCTGTACCCCACGATCATGACCTGCGCTGAAATCAAGTGTCAGATGCTTAACCAACTATGCCACCCAGGTGCCCAGAGGACAGCGATCTTTTAAAGAGCTGGTATTACAAAAGAGACTCAGGACCATCCAGATCCCACAGACTCACCCAATCACACCTTCCCACCGGATCCTCAAGGGAAGTGTGTGCACAGAGGCAAGGGAACAGAGTCAGCTCCAGTATGTGCTTCCTTCTTCTGAAACTTTGTTTCTAATCTGTGACTTGGAACTCTGGGCAGGACTGTCGCACCTGGTGTAAGAGCAGCCTGGGGTGGAGACTGAGAGCTGTCTGGGTGGCCGACTTTAGCACTGGCCAGTAGAAACATCATGGAGCCACAAAAGTAATTCTGTTTCCTGATCGCCACATTGAAGTGATATAAAAAGAAACAAGCAGAATTACTTTAGTAACATACTTTTTTAATATAAAATGTCCCCAGTATCTCAGGGCACCTGGGTGGCTTGGTCATTGGGCGTCTGCATTCAGCTCAGGTCGTGATCCTGGGGTCCTCGGAGGGAGTCCCACTTTGGGCTCCCTGCTCAGCGGGGGGCCTACTTATCCCTCTTCCACTTTCCCTGTTCATGCTCCCCTCTATCTCTGTCAAATAAATTTTAAAAAAAATCTTTAAAATGTCCCAAGTATCTCAACATGTAATCGATTTCAACATGTAATCCACATGGAAATTATTGACTAGATAGTACTAAGGCTTCAAAATCTGTTTGGTACATAGAGCTCATCTCGGTTATCAATGGAAATACTTGCTCTGCATTTAGGTGTCATAAAAGTCACAGTTGGAAAACTAGGTTCACGACAGACCTGTTCCAAATGTACTTAAAAGTCTTTCCAATAAGTGAATCTGGTATCGGTTTTACATTTAAATGTAAATTATTTAAAATGAAACACAATTTAAAAAGCAGACCTTCAATCACATCTACCATATTTCAGTTTCTCCCTAGCCAAAGACTATAACCACTTTCTGTTTCTTGGGGTGGCCAGCAGCTACCACAATGGGCAGCACCCATCGACGGCATGGCCTTCATTATCTGACCGTGGGCTTCCGGGGGATCTCAGATGGGCCTGAGCCTCAGGCAGTGTACAGATCCTAGAAATGCCTGTAGTTTTCCTTCCCAGAGCAGATTTGCAACTTCTGCAGAATCAGATTAATAATAGCAATGTCCATACACCGAGCTTCTACTCTGTGTCATTGTATGGGATGCTTTTTGCTACTTAGAAAGGCCAAGTGATTTGCTCAATGTCATTCAGCTAGGAAGGGTCAGGCCCAGGATTCAGAATCAAGTTTGTTGGACTCCATACTGATATAGTGTTGCAATATTCACGGCCAAGGCCACCGTCCTAGCATTAGAATTTCCCAGCCACAGCGATGTCTGGTTGTGTACTTAGTCCACCTGTCAGGACGGCAGCCCCATTAAAAGACATAATTCCAGAGGGTGCCCTTGGTGCCCCCAGCCTTGACCACATCCAGAATTAATGGAGTTCTCTGTCAAGAGCATGAGGGCTGTTATTGGAATGAACTTATCGCCTCTTCCGTTGTCAGTTTGCTTCCTCTTCCTAAAAGGCTTCAGAGGGTGACTTCATGCTGCATCCAGGATCTGCCCAGCCTCTAACGGTCTATGCTGGGCTCATTAGGCAGCTTGCCCACAAGCAGTTGAGGGAGGAGGAGAGGGCAACAAAAGCATACCTTTGAGCTAAAGGCTAACTTGTAGTGCTTTTAAAATAACTGACCACTGACCCCACTGCAGGAACAGTGTCAATGCAAATGTGAGGGAATGCGGCTTCCCTCCTGGAGCTGGAGGCCTCCTACCTCTCCCTCCAAGAAGAGCACCTGGGGAAGGGGCGTGGGCGCACGCAGGCTTAGATCCACATTCTCCCAGCTCTTGTCTCAAATCGCATCTGGCTCGTGACCTTGCGGGCTCCTGCCCGGCCAGCACGACGCTGTGTCTCACAGCACAGCCGAGACCAGCCCCGCAGACCCCTAGGGATGAGGTGGCCAGACACCACCCACCACCTGGCCCTGGATATGACATCCACCAGGCTGGCACAGGGCAGAGATTGTAGGATATGTATCTGATCCCAGCGCAGTGGAACAGATGCAGCCAAGGGCTGGGCTACAAAAGAGGCTGGAAGACTAGAGGAAATGAGGGGCAGGGGGGCAGAAACTAACACGAAGAAAACCCTAGAATAAGGTCGTGATTAGAATGTTGTCTCTAGAGCACCGTCTTTCAATCTCAGTGTTATTGACATGTGGACAGGGAGATTCCTTATTTGGGGGCAGGGCTGCCTGTGGCTTGGAGGATGTTTAGTAATGTTTCTGGCTTCTCTCCACTAGATGCCAATAGTGGAGCCCCCTCACCCCAAATTGTGACAGCAAAACATGCCTCCTGAAATGGTCAGATATCTCGGGGTGGGGGGGTGAAGGGAGACAGAATCACCCCTGGTTGGGAGCCATTGTTCCAAAGCTGCACTGTCTTCCAATCCAGGCCTGTTGCTCACCATGGACAGTGGGATGGCCCCTTCACCCATCTGTCCCACAGTTCTTCCTTCTGTAAAATGAAAGAAAATGTCCTTCGGGGCCTTGAGGTTTAAGGGACATGGATACAAAAGGCTTCTTGCTGATAAATGCTGTTTTGTTTAAGTGAAGAATTCAGGATGTACTTTTTAATCACCAAACAATCTATCTGATGGTCGAGTAGTAGTAGTACCTATGTGAAAGGTGTATTTTCCCCAAGTGGTCACTTCCCAGTCCCACATGCTCCTCCTGAACATTTCTTCTCCGTCCCTCCCTCCCCCATCAAGAGTAGGATTCTGTGTCTTCACCCCATGAATCCAGCTGTACCCATGTGACGGCTCTGAAGAGAATGACCTGGAAGGGATGGTGTGAGTTCCGAGGCTGGGTCATAAGAGATATGGCTTCACCTCCTCTCTCGTGGACACAAGCCGTGGGAGCTCTGAGCCAACATGGAGAACATCTCTTTCGCCGGAAGCCACGTGCTGGGCAGACCACGCTAGAGGCCACACAGAGACAGATGCCTGAGGAGCACTGGTTCCCTGGCTGTCTGGGTCTTCCCAGCCTATGTACCCCGTGTGGGTACAGGAGGCTTCAGGCGATTCCAGTCCCGGCTTTGAAGCCGCCCCCAGGGGATGCTGAGGAAAACAGAGAAGCTCTCTTAGCTGAGCCCTGCCCACATTGTGGGTTCTTCTTCTTCTTCTTCTTCTTCTTTTAAGATTTTATTTATTTGAGAGAAGGAGTGAGCGAGCGAAAGAGAGAGAGCACATGAGCAGGGGCAGAGGGAGAGGGAGAAGAAGGCTTCCCCGCTGAGCAAGGGGCCCAAGGTGGGGCTCGATCCCAGGACCCCGGGATCATGACCTGAGCTGAAGATAGACATTTAACTGACTGAGCCAGCCAGGCACCCGCCGCATCGTGGATTCTTGATCAAGATAAATGTTGTTTTTGTGCGAAGTTTTGGGTTGGTTTTTATTGCAAAGAAGTAGATAACTGCAGCAACCCTCTGACAGGCAAGAAAACCAAAAAAAAATTATGGAGGTTACATGGCCAGTGAGTAACCAGGCTAGAATTTGAACCAAGACTTTCCTGCCTTCCAAATGGCATCATGTCCCTCTCATGATACTTGCTCCCAAGACGGCCAGGGGTGTTCCGACAGGTGGGGTCTGGGACTCAGTGGAGAACAGCAACAATAAGGTCTGGGAGCACATTGGCTACCCAGGACTCAGCCCATCTGTATGCAGAGGATCTGAGCATGGCAGGGACAAGACAGACTTCAGGTCTAGAGAGTCTTGGGGGGAGAGGGACCCCTCCCAAAGAGCAAGACAGAAGCACGGGTCAGAGTGAGCCAGCATCAGAAGCTCGTTTCAGAGCCTGAGGCTGTTGAAATCCCAGATGTCTCAGATAAGAATGCACCCTGAGCTCGTGGTTCTCACCCTTGGCTGCTCACACCGCCCCGAGGTCTCCTAAACATCTCGGTGGACAGCAGACCCTCTGGGGCGGAACCCAGGCATCAGCATTGTTGAAGTTCCCCCAGGTGGTTCCAGGGTGCCCCGGGCCATGCACAGCTGCTCAGGGGTGGGTGTGGGGGTCATGAGGCTGCAGGTCCAGGTAGTTGAGTGAAGCCTGCCTTCGGGGCTGGCTGGTTTTGGAGCCTGGACCTCCAGAGACAAGGTTTGAGCATTAGCTGAAGTCATTGGTTTGCTTTATGACCCTGCGAGGCAAATTAAAAAAATCAAACTTCATTTGGCTTCCAGTGAAGATGAAGATTCAGCAGATCGGGAACTGTTAAGGGCCCCCATTAACATGTTTACGGGCAGAGACTCCATTGGATTCTCACACGTGAGTTCAGGCAGAGGGGACCGTTGCTGCCCCTTCTGTCCCCTCCCCACCCACTCCCTTACAGTACTGGGAGGGCAGAGCCTTACCCTTTGGCCTCTCTCATCTGCTGTCTGAACGAGGCTGGCAGTAGTTGGCAGCAGGACAGAGTAGAGAAGACAGCTGCGAGGGTGGGCAGAACTGGGTTCGAATCCCACTTCCCTCTATCCACGTGACACGAGACATTCCTCAGTCTCTCCACTTGCTTCCTCCGTCAAATGAGAACAATGATGACATGGTCAGGATGGACCGCGCAAATCCACAGTAAACCAGCCCTCGAGGGACGCTGGTAACGGGGGCTGCGTTCACTCAGTCATGCATTCATTCATCCGTTCATACTTTTATGATTCATCTCCTTTTCCCCTCCACGCCTCTACACCTCTTTCTTTTCGGAATGTTAAGAATGAGAAACAGGTGCCCTGGAAAGGAGCCCATTGTGGTGCATTAGATTAGAAGCTTCTCCATCTGCCCAAACTCCCTCGCCCCTCCACTTGGTGAGCTCCTACTCAGGAAAAACTCACATGTCACCTGTTCTGGAAGCCCTCCTTCATCGCCTCTGTCTGCGTAGGAGCCCCTCCTCTCTGCTCCCACCTCCCTCCTGCCCCGCCCCGTGCGTCTCTATATCCAGCACGTTTGACTATAATGGCCCACCTCCAGGTCTACCCTCCCCGGAGACTGTGGGCCTCCTCCTGGATGTGTCACGTCATACCCCCTCATACAATTTCCATGAACTAAGTTGTTCACTAGACCTGTGTTACTTCCCCTTCCTGGGCCTCCTTTTCCATGTCTGTAAATGAGAGGGTTGGAACAGTTGTAGGCCTAGAGCAAGTCCTGCTCTGGGGGTCTCTCTAGGGAATGAAAGGGCAAGGACAGGAAAGAGAGAAAACCAAGCTGAATCAATTAATTCAGGAAGCAGTAATGAGTTGGCAGCAAGTCATCGTTGACAATGTCAACAGGATGACAATTAACTTGACATCAGTGTCATCAGGTGAGCAGGGCAGTGCCATGGTGCCCGGGACTGGAAGCTTCCCAGGCAGGAGCAGTCAAGTTTGTGGAAGGGGTGACCGGTGGGTCAGAGGAATTCAGACTTCCCAGAGAAAGGCGGTGGAGTCAAGACCTTTTCAGGAACAAAATCAAAGAGTGGGTGGATGTATGGCTGGGTGGACCAAAACTGGTTTGGGGTGGAGAAGTCACAATCCAGGACTTTCGAGAATAATGCAGGAGTGCTAAAACTCAAGGAATGACCTGATGTCTGGAGGCCGCCTGTGGGGACCGTACCCCAGATTGGACCAGCCCAGGGTATGAGGGTCACAGGGTGCCTCCGCTTTATCCAGGTTCCTGGGCAAGTTCAGGAGCTGTGTGGGGAGAAAGTCTGTGAGGGCTGGGGATAGGGGGGTTCTGTGGACCCCACTATGAGGAATTGGGGAATTTAGGGACCTAAGATGGCTCTGTCTCTGGAGACCATAGTCAACTCATACCTCGGCAAAAACTTTCCCCAAAAAACACACTTGCCTACAACACACCTGTGCGGTCACACCCCGACGTTGGTCCACGTTTGGCCTGCAGTCCAGCTCTCCATCTGACACACACACAAGGCTCACTGCAGAGATGCACAGACACACGTGTCTTCGTTTTGGTGGACATTTATGAAGCATCTGTGAGGTAGTCGTTGGGTCTGTAAATGGAGAAACTACAGAGTTTGCCCTGTAGGAGCTCAGGATGAACATTTGACTCAGTACACAAAATCACAGACCAGAGTCATGTTGTGTAATGTGTGTTCACGTGTACCTGTTTCTGAATCCCCCATGAATTCCCATATAGGCGCACACAGAGATCATGAGTGATTATGCGCACGTGCGTGCGCGCACACACACACCCCAACACTCAGGTGCCACCCATGGGCAGAATCCCAGTGGACAAGCAGACAGAGCCTGTGAGTTCCCATCCACCTTGGCCTAGTCAGCAGGTCACAGAATTCCTTAACCCCCTTCCCATTTGCATACCCAGTGCAGAACCATTGCTCTGCCCTTATTCCCACAAGAGAACCCTCCCAGGTCTTTTATAGGGACATTATTTTATGGTGACATTGTTAACTGACATTTATGAGGATTCAATCAATAAATTAGAGGCTCCTTGTAAGGATGCATGGCTGGCTCACATTTGCTTACGAGCCCTAAGAACTCAGACTCCAAATTGGGTGTTTTAGACCTCTCCCTCTTTCTCCATGCCCCCCTGCCCCCCCTCACAGTACTACATAAAATGTCACTTTAGTCATGCTAGGAAGTGGTCCACTGTTCAGCTTTTGTTCATTGGGGATGGAGTTGTAGGGGTCATTGTCTGAGGGCCTTGAAAGGTTAATATCTCCTGGAGGAAAGAGTAGAGCAGTGACGGGGGTAAAACCCCTCATCCTCAGAGCTCGCACTCCTTGGTACAGGAAAGAAGAGTCTGGACTCAGAGATGAAAACTTAAATTTCTCTGTGCTTGTCCCCACTCCTCACCCACCATCCCCCGTGGGTGTGCTCCGTGAAGCCACCCACATCGGAGCTGGAAGAGAGGTTAGATTTAGGCATGGGGAGCAGGCCCAGAAAATGCCCCCACAGAGACCGCCATCCTTCTCCTTCCACTGGGCTCTCCCGCCCCATTCAACCTTGGGCAGCCAGCAGGGTCACAGAAAATTGTGGTCATAGAGAAAGCAGCTGTTCCTAGGCAATGACGACTCTTGAAAACCCAAAATACGTGGTGTTGCCAGCGTCAAGGGTCAAGTCCTCTTCCACCCCCACCACCTTCTTACTAGCAAAGAGGACAATCCTTTTAAGCAAACAAACAAACAAAAACCTGGCCTTAATGTTGGCTTTCCAGGCAGTGCTTCGTTGGAGGGTGGGGTTGAGGACCTCTTTTGGGCAAAGGATGTCACCCCTTTGCTAAGACGGAGTTTGCCCCTCAATGGCTCAGGCTGACTTCTCCTTTGAGGAAACATAATCCTGCCATTCCGGGAAATGTAACTAATGTCCTCAGGAAGGGAGTCTGTTCTGGGGCTGATGGGGGTAAATCCAGTCTGGCTAGACCATCCACATGATATCCTCTCAGTCTCATGGGAGCACTTTCTCAGTTGTTGTCCCTCCCCTCTTGGGGGCACACTGAATTCCTTATGCTCTCCTGAGCCTGCCTGGAGCCTCAGGACTCGGAATGGGGGACACTCAGGTCCTCCCTGCCCTGATCCATCATTCCTCTTCTTCTGCCTCCCAGCAGCAATGTGGAGGAAACCAAGCATTTCACTAGCTTTCCCAGACAAGCCCCCAAACTCTGGAAGCAAATGTAGGTTCCCTCTGGCCTCCCCAGAATGCTCACCAGCGTCTTCTTCTCTTGCCGTGTGGAGCATCTCCTCTTCCAGCTTGTGGACAGGTCAGGGCGGAGAAAAGGGCCCTCGTAGAGCTTCTTTATCTGTGTAAGCCCGCGTGTGACTTTTGACATGCGCAGGGCCTTTTCCTTCAAATCCATGGTCTCGTCGATTTCAAGAGTCTGGGGTGAAATTCACAAGCTGACCCGTTGACTTAGTTGCATGGCCTCACTGCTGCGGTAATCCTAACTGAGGGGCAGTCAGTAAAGGAGGTGCTGGTCCCCGCTGACCCCTGGCTGGGGGAGTGGGAAGGCAGGAGTGATGCCAAGCCCTCGGAGCAAAATTACATCTGTCAAGGTTTCACGATATCATCCCGTCACATGGATAAGAAACAAAACCTTACCCAAAAAAAGGACTTTCTGTGGCGTTAACAGATGCATGTCCGGGACAATAGGAGAAGAGAGCAAAAAGGACCCCCAACTCTCAGGGGTCCGATGGGGCAGTGATGGCAGCTGCATCTTGCAGGACAAGCAGGGATTTGCCATCCTAGCAGAGGGTCGGGCTGTCCAGTGGTGTGGAGGTGAGGGAGGGCATAACATGGGGGACAGCAGGTCAGGGAGAAACTTTCGGGTTAGCAGTCTGGGTTGGAGTTCCAGGTGTCCTGCTTGCCTGCAAGGTCACTGTAGGGGAATGGCTTCTTCATAGTAAAATGGGGGTCCCTCAGGGAAGGTGAGGTCAGCAGACCCAGCCCACCTTATGGCAAATTCCAAAACCTGATTCTAGTTTGGCAGGAATGTGTTCAGTAATCTATTAACGATGTGTGCAAACGTGCGGGGGGGGGGGGGGCAAGCAACAACACACACACCATATCTTTAGCATCTGTGGGCTAGGGATTAATAGGGACTCACTATTAGCTAGGAGACGCTGCTTGCGAAAATATTTCAAACGATGCCTGGCACACGCAGGGACTCGGTGAGCGTGAAACCTCTCCTGTCTAGGGAGCTGTTTGCCCAGATGATCCCTGAGCGAGGCATGAGCTCCTGTCCCACTCTCTTGGGAGCCCTTGCAGTCTGCCTGCCTCCAGATGCCCGGTTCTCCTCCCCGGCTCCACACACAAACAGTGGAGGAGAGCCAGGGTGATAGACGCAGGAGAGGGGCCGAGGCAGGCGGGCAATGGGACTTTAATGGTTGGTAATTGCTTTTCCAATTGGCCTCCAGGTCGGAATAATCTCATTAGGTGAAGCTACTGAAGCTTGTGACTCGGCCAGAGAAAATGGTTCCGTGCATTTATTCCTTTTCGTAAAGGCCCGTGTGATTTCCACGCCTTCTTCCATCCACGCCTTCCTGCCAAAGGACCCCTGATGTCCGACTTGTCCTCGGGCTGGGGCAGGATGGCCAACGGGGCAGGGAGAGTCATTGGCCTTTGAAAAATTGATCAAAAGGGGGAACTCTTGGGGGGACTCTTAGTTGTACTGGGGGAAGTGTGAGTAGGTGTGTATAGTTTATTTTGGAGATTGTCCTTCTAAGATGGGACTGCAGGGGCCACCCATTAATCCTCCAGTACATAACTTCATATTATTTTTAACATGAAAACATCATCTTTCTCCTGCTCTATTCATTGCAACAGCATCTCCTGCCCTGAAAGAGAAGATCCCAAGCCTGGGCCACCAGCAGACATCCTCTGAACTTAGACGGCTTTGCTTCTCTGTGGCTGAGGCCCCTGGTCTGTCCCGTGGGAGGTGGCACCTGTTCAAATGGCGCCATGGAGCTGTTGTCAGAATCAGATGAGCTCTGCTGACACCTTCAAAGAGAAGGGAGGCAGGCTGCTGCGAAGCAGTGCTGTGCCCAGACCCGTGGTTCCCAGATTTGGCTGCATATTGGAGTCAGCTGGGATCTTCAAAAATTCCTGGTTCCTGGTGTCCACCTCCAGACATTCTGACCTAATCCGTATGGTGTCCAAATGTGGGCATTGGGGTTTTTATAGCTCCCCCAATGGCAGCCAAGTCTGGGGACCACTGGGACAGAATGGGACTTCCTCCTGGCCTCCCCACAACAGTCTTTTCCAAATCCCCTGGGATGTCAAGGGATCCCCTTGCCAGATGCATTGTCACTCTGTTTGGCCCACTGCCAAGAGCTTTCTCAACCTTTTGCCCCATAAACTGTATCCTGATGAACTATGAATGAACTTACATAATACCTCGGAAGCCAGATTATCCAAGTGATCTTTTCCCCAAACGCATAGCTTTTGTTCACATGTGAGAATTAAAGAGCAGAAGGTTAATGTCTGTGCTCAAGAAAGATAAATCTGAAGTTATTTCCTATGTAGCCTCCCACTCCCCCAGAGTGTGGGATCCGCGGAAAGGGACTGAGCTCTTCAGTGGATGTGTGAGAGAGAGAATCACTTGCTTTGTGGAGAAGAATTCCGAGACCCGGTTCAGGGCCCACAACAACGTGTCTGTGATCTGTTAGTGATGTTGGCACGCGTGCAGGGAGGGGAGGGACAAAACCGCCTGCCTCCTCTAGTATTTACACACTAAGGAAAGCTCAGGCCCAGCTTCCTGCTGTGGCCTGCAGCTGCTGTTTCTTTCTCAAGGGAAACATGTGAGACACAGGCTTTGGGGCTGGGTCTTCTGCTGTGTCACATCAACTTCTGGGGTACATCAGTCTTCGGGATGGAGGTGCACCATAGGCATGTCAACTCATGAGGTCTGTGGGCACAAAAGATTCATAAACTTACCTACATACAAGGAGAGAGATTGTGAGCTGTTCCTTTTTCTTCTTTTTTCTTTGAAAGAGAGTGAGCAAAAGAGAGCACAAGCAGGGTGAAGGGCAGAGAAAGAGGCAGGCTCCCCACTGAGCAGGGATCCTGATGTAGAACTTGATTCTGGGACTCCAGGATAGTGACCTGAACCGAAGGTAGATGCTTCGTCTCCAACATCTGATCCAGTCCTTGTTGTAAACCAAGGACTCTGGGAGCATGATCTGAACCGAAGGCAGACCGACTGAGCCATCCAGATGCCCTGAGCTGCTCCCTTTTCCTATTTAAACCCTCTTACCCCTTCCTCCCTTCCTCAAATGCTGCTCCTAGCAAAGCCTTCATCAGCATCGCACCCCAGGGCAAGAACTAGGTAGTGGCTCCCAGAGTTGTGTGCATGAGACACCTGTGGAAGGATGCTTCTCTTTCCCTGTGAAACACACCAGTCCTGGCCCGTACCCCTGCAGCAGCCATCACCTCCTAGGTGCCCTTTGTCTGCTAGTTCATTCAGCTCAAAGCTTGTACACTCCCCAGGAAGCCAGGTGTGGAGGAGGGCAGGAACTCCAGTTTGGAGATCAAGACCCCCAAGGCCTGCAGGTGTTCAAGATTGGACTGGGAGGTGGCTCAGGCTGTCAGGCTTTGCACTGGGGAGGAGAAGGTGAGGGAGGCCACGACTTGGACCCCGAGGTCATTGGAGTGGATCTTGCCCCTGAGTCAAAGGCCAGAAACTCAAGACCTTGGCTGCTATGAGTGCCACTGGATCCTGGGGTTGGGGGGGCATTTAGCTCTTCACCCCACTGACAGGGTAGAGGAGATGCCTGAGGGGTCAGGTGAGGTTGGCATAGGAAAAAAGTGAATGAATAAGTGAATATTTAAAAAAATAAAAATAAAAGATGGATTCAGAATCTGAGCAGTCTTGGATCTCCAAATGGGGACATCCTGGGGCCAGGATGGCAGGCAGATAGGAAATGGGGGCAAGGGGAGTGGCCCTAATACTGTCCAAGGACCCAGCATGCACCAGTAAGCCCCGTGTAAGGTCCCCGAATGTATCATCTCTCAGTGCCCCTGCTTCAAGGGAGACACCTCCCAAGGTGGGGGTTAGGATCGAGCATTGTCTTCCACATTTTACATACGAGGACACAGAGACCCGGAGAGGTTAATGGCAGGGAGCTGACGAAGAGATGGGTATACATTCATCTGGGCTGTCAGCCCTACTACCCACCACCCACCTCAGGAGCACTGTGTGGCTCGCTTCCCTGTGTCCTCCCTGTGAGCCTGTGCCCCAGCCGCCCTCTCCCCCTGGGATCTCCTCCCTCACTGTGCCTCTGCCTCGCCACCCAGCTGGAAACTCATGTCGACGTTTTTGAAAGCCAACTCAGAATTGATCAAAAAGGGGAACTATTTTACTTCCTGGAGAAAGAATTTCCTTGGGCTCCCCTTTCCCTTCCTTCCTTCCTTCCTTCCTCCATTCAGCATCCTTTTCATTAACGCCTGTCATGTAGCAAGCATGCCACTAAACACAGAGACACCGCACGGAGAAGAGTAGACATGGACCCAGCCCTCACGGAACCTAGAGCATGGTGAGAGGACAGATGTTTTAAACCAAGAGCCAAGCACATAACCGTATAGTGAACACCAGTGGTGATGGATTTAAAGAGAAAATGCAGAGTACTCAGAAACTGTATAAAGAGAGTACTTCATTGGACCATATCAAGGAAGGCTTCTCTGAGAAAGTGGCACTCAGGTTTGGAGCTGAAGGATGAGCGGCACCGATGACATGGCAGTGACCGACATTACTGACTGCTTCCTCTGTGCCAAGCGCTAGTGGGTATTAGCTCATTTAAATGTCACAACAGCCCTTTGGGGGGTGGGCACTATTATCATATCCCTTTGACAGAGCAGGAAACTAAGGCAGTGAGGGGGGAACTGACATGTTCCAAGAAGTCATTGGGTTAATGAGTAAGGGAGTCAGCATTTGGAGACAGCCATCTGATTCCAGACCCCTTGCACTTACGGGAAGAAGAAGAAAGGGCATGTATGGGGAGCTGGAAACAGCGTGATAAACCAAGAGGTGAGGATATAGATCGGGGACCTAGAGGCCTGCTGAGCCTATGGGGCCTGGAAGGACTTTAGTTCTAAGTGTCACAGCCCTCCATCCATCTGATGTGTGAGAGAGGGAGGGAGGGGTAAGGTTAGATTAGCAGGTTAACAAGCGAATAGCTGCTTCAGTGAGCAGATGTGTGGAAGGAGGGCAGGGAAGGGGATGACGTCAGTGCAGAGACACTAGTCAGAAGTCACTTCTGTCATTTAGGTAAAGGCAGAGACAATCAGGGAGGGAGAGCCTGAACCGCTCCCTTGGGTTGGCTGTGCGCCTTCTTCTGGAGTCCCGTGTTGTGACTGATTGATGAGGTCCGCATCTGTCCCGCTGGGCAGGGAGCGCCAGGAGAGGGGTGATTTTACACTGCTGCCCACCTCTCGGTCAGCTGCACCTAGCGTGGTGCCTGACCCCAAGCAGGTACCCAACCACCATTGGTCGAATGCCTGAATGAGTCATGAATGGAAGACTTGATGATGTCAGCCCCTCCCTATAGCCATACAGAAGCCACCTAAATCCTACCACCTGCTCAGTACCCAGAGCCTTCCTCCAAACACCCCAGACCAGCGTCTACTCCCCACACAAGCCACCACTGATTCAGCCATGGCAGTGAAAAGCACCCGTCAAGCCGGGCACCTGGCATCCTGTAGGGAAACTGATTGGCTGATCAAGCATTGCCACGTTTCCCCCCAGAGTGTAGGGGGAGATGCTGTCTGTGGCTGTCTAGGCTGGCAGTGGTTCCCTCCTGCCTTGGAGCTAATGGCAAAGCAGATGTGTGGGCAAGGCAGCCAGCTTTGTTGTTCAGGTGGAGAGGGCTGCCTTGTCAGGAAATCAGATACGTTCTCAGTGTTGAGATGCAGTGTTTATCATGGCGGTGACAGTGTGCAAACATGAGCCCGGCATCTCGGCGGTTCCGCAGCTGTTCTCGCTGTGGTTAAAACACACAACTTCTTGAGTGGAACTGTGGGCAGAAAGCTTCCAACTGGAACCAACTCAGATGCTGACTCTCCGGCAGCCGGAGAGCCAGTGGGGCTAATGTTAGCAAAAGAGAGAGGCCCCTTTGGCATGGCGGTCCCTTGAAGAGGGCCAAAGCAGTGATTATTCAGAAGACCCATGCTTGACACCAGCTTTAGGAATTCAGGGATTTGCATTGTTAACGAACTCATCATAATCTTCTTTAAGGAGCAGGTTCCTGGACATGTTACAGTAGGATTCTGTGGGCAAAAATTCATGCAATTTTTAGAAACCTATTTAATGGTATAAAGCGGGAGTTGGCCAACCATGCAACCATGGGCTAAACAAGCCCACTGCCTGTTTTGGGTGACCCATGAGCTAAGAATTCTTCTACATACTTAGATGGCAGAAGATGAATCAAAACAAGGACATTTTGCGGCATGTGAAAATTATACCATATTCAAGTTTTAGTATCCATAAATGAAGATTTGCTGGAACACAGCCACGTTCATTTGTTTAGAGACTGTCTGTGGTTATGTTCAAGCTACAATAGCAAAGTTGAGCCAAGCACAGTCTAAAATATTTACTATCTGACCTGTTGCAGAAGAAGCTTGCAAGCCCCTGATTTTCATGATAAATTCTTGGGTGTATGAATGAGTGCTTCTGTGTGTGTCAGTGGGGGTCTCGGTGCTCCTGCGGGAGGTCTCTGTGGAGGCAAAAAATGGGGGCGTGGAATGTGTTCCTGCAGCAGGATTGCGGCTCTGTGAAGGGGCATTGTTGAGATGGAGAATGATGTCCATAAACTGTTCTGTTGACTTAGTGTGTACAAGCGTGTGTGCATACACGTGTGCGTGTATGGGTGTGTAATACAGAGCAGGGAATTTGGGCAAGGTCAATATTTTTGCAAAGTATGTTGTGTCCTGAGTACTACTAGCTCCAAGGAACATTATAGGTGTGACATTATAAAAATGGATTTGGTGGTCCCGTAAGCCTGAGAAGCACTGAGTGGGCAAAGCAAGGCAGTTTCTTCCCCCACAGACGTATAAGGACTTTTATGTACTCTTGTCTGTGATGACTTTCCAAAGAGGAAGGTCAGAAACAGCCTTTTCTGACTATTTGATTTTAGAGTCCATGGTCCAGAAGTAGTAAGAGGTGCTTATGTGCTGCTTATCACAGGTCCTCTGCTGCTGGGTCCTTTCCTAACCATAGAAAACCTGGAAAACCATTGCAGCATGGGTCCATGAGAGAGCACACCGCAGAGCTGTCCCACCATCCGCAGAGGTGTCCTGGGGCAAAGTCAGTATCACAGACCAGAAACACAGACCCCCTGGAATATTCATCTGAAGGACTTAGACCAAGGGGAAGAATTGAAAAACTAAGATGGCCCTTGAGAAAGTTCAGAAGCATCAGACCAGAGCAGGAGGGATCAGGAAGACATGTTGAGGGGTGCAGCTTCTAGAAGGTTCCTGAGCTTCTGGGATGATCGCCACAAATGCTTTTTATGGAGTGCCTGGAGCTGTGACTAGAGGTGGGGAGGGAGTTTTAAGGGCACCAGGATGGCTTGTACCAAGTAGATTAACTCAGGGTTGGGTCCCGGGATCCAGAGCTTAATCAGATGAATTGATGACCTGAGATGGGTACAAAGAGAAGGTCAAAGGCAGATGCAAAATTGTACGTCAGAAGGAGTCTGGAGAGCCACAGTGAATATTGTCAGGTCTGAGGGAGTGCTATCGAGCAGACAAATAATCCACGAGACTGATCGAGGAGGCATTGGTCACAGGATAAAGAGCGAAGCTGGATTCTAATAATGCTGCCATGTTGCCCAGAGCATTTCTCTGGGGCACCTGCTGCCATGGTGGCCTGATCTCAAGGCACACCGTTCTTGGGGCCTTATGCTGATGAGCAGCCTTTTAAAGCTTAGCCTCCGCCTGTCTTCTGGCACCAGCAAAGCCCTGGTCATGGACGAAGGCTTTTGCTGGTGAAGACTTGGCCTCGATCTCCACATATCCTAAACAGAGTGTTTCTCCTTTCCCTGGTCCCCATCTCCTATGCTCCTCACTCATTCCTTCTTCGATACATGGCGTACTTCCTCGGGGCAGAGCAGCATGCCACCAGGGTAGAGGCCATTTGGTGGGTCCCTCCCACACATAAAAACCCTGTGCCCAATCCCAGACCTGGAGACTCGCTCTGTGAGGGGGCCGGGCTGCAGGCATAGACTTTTAATATCTGTCTCATCTCAGCAATGGAGCCACTTTCCCCAAGGGCTTCCCTGTGTGTTTACAATGGTGCAATTAAATGTCTGGATAGATAACAGTTATTAAATGGGTAAATATATTCCTAATGTTAAGCAGAGCCGGAGCCTCCTGACACTTCTGCTGGACTCATTTGTTTATTTAGATCGTAGGGGAAACTGGGACATGAGGGTAATAACAGGTGACTTCTGGCGCCTCTTTTCTGGGTGTTTAAATAAGGAAAGGTCCTGGGCTGACTTCGAGGGGAGAGGACAAGAGAGGGAGGCTGCTCTGAGTATTTTTAGATCTTTCCTAAAAAAAATCACTTGCACGCAAATGCTGGGATCTCTTTCAATGCTTCTCTTTGGGCTATTAAAGCTGCGGAAATCACACAATTGAGCTACCTTTCCACCACACACTGGCAATCTTCAAATAAAAGACTCCTGGGCTGTAGTATAATCTGAATAGACGGTTTGCCAAATAAAAAAAAAAAAAAAAGCCAGTTACGATAATTAGGAGAATGTGCTTGTGGAAATTCCAGGCCTTTATCTTTCTTCCTGGTGGTGAATTGGAGATCACATTCATCTTGTGGGGCTTGTCTGAATGGAAAGCAGGTGAGGGAAATATGGGTTTTGTGGGTGAAATGAATTTTCTGTCCATGAAAACAAATTCCTGTTCTCATGATAAATAGGAAGCCAAAGCTTAAAACAAAACAAAACAAAAACCGAAAAGAAAAGAAAGTATCAGCCTTGGCCAGAGCTTTCATCTCCTTATTTTAATTATTTCATCTTCCAGGAGTAAACACTAGGGATCCAACCCATCAACGTTAGTTAACCACCACGCCCTGGGGTGCACACTCCTAGTTCTTGATTTTCATTGTACGGCAAACGCATCCCACTTAGGAAAATCCAAGATGTGGAAATCCACATTTTTGCAAACCTTCTACCCTCCCACCCCTCCCCACACTCAGGCATACCCAGAGGGAAGGTCCCTGGCTTTTCTTGTGTATGTCAAGTTGGACCTGTCTAATTTTTACTCACACAGATTTCCTCTCTTTACCGCTGATGTTTTCATTGAAAAATGCCGGTCAGAGAAGAAGCGTGCTTAGAAATTCCTATACGCGGTTACCAATGTATCCACCAGCCTTCCATGGTTAGCCCACTGGAAGGAGTCTAGGAAGCCTTCCTTTCCTTCAGCATTTGCTCATCACTGAGAACAGAGGACTGACTTTGGCGGGTAAGCAAAAGAGAGAGAGGTTTACCAGTTATCCAAATACAGTGCCTACATTTAAGGTTTCTTTCACTTTGGTCTTGCAATGAAGGACAAGGGGAAGGAGGAAGAGTGAGGCTGTTAAGATGGCTCCAGTACATTGTTGGGGTTTCTCTAAAGGGCTGGAGATGGATTATAGAGTTGCTGCCCCCTCACTCCCCAGGTGGACAGAAGAGCACAGCATAAGGGAGCTTGTGAGGGGCAAGCTGAGCAGGGAGGCAGAAAGGTCCATAACTGCATGTCCACTGGGAAGCTGATGCTTGACGTATTCCTGTTACTGGAGCGGGCTCAGGACTATTTCCAAAGTACATTTCTCACCCTGCCTAGAAATACATCCTTGTTCCACCTTCCAAGTGGCCAGGCAACTTAGTAGCCCGCAACAAGTAGCAGGCAACTTAGAAGGTCAAACTCTCCAATGTTCTCAGATTGCATGAGTTACTCAACCCCCCTCAACTAAAGATACAGATCTAATTTGCTTTGAAATTCAAAATACCTTCCCACCAGGCTTTTTTCCAAAGAATGATCGGTTGTCCGAATTTTACCAAAGCTACTTGAGAGAAATAATATTTTAAAGAATAGTTTGAATAATATATGCCCCCTATATCCCTGTAGATCGGTTTTATCCAATAGACACTTCCGTGAAGGCAGAAAGTCTCAGTATCTTGCTGGCCAATACAGGAGGCACCAATCATGGGAGCCTATGGAAAGTCTGTGAATGAGAAACGGAAGTTTAGATTTTATTGACTTTGAGTTTATTTTAACTTTAAATAGCCATATGTGGATAGCATCTTGGGCAATGTAGTTCTGTGTAATAACAATGGAAGAGCTTCTGTTCAGTAGGTGTCTCGTAGGTCCAGGTACTATGCTAACATCTCCAATGCATCCTCTTCAATCTTACACTAACATTTTGATGGCAATATATCTATATATCTATATATTTATATCTATATCTATATCTACATCTATATATATCACCATTTTACTGGAGAGGATTGAAGCTCAAAGATGGTAAGGGACCTGCCCAGGGTCTCTCATGTGGCAAGCGGTAGAGCTGTGGTCTGAACCCATGTCTGCCTGACTTCAAACAAGACCCACATTTAAGTTTCACCCCACATTGTAGGTGAACTTTGTGCAAAATTGAAGGAACCACATGAAAGCTCTTTGACCATGCTTCACTACCTAGGCTGTTTCTTTGGGTTTCACTTTATGTAATTTGTATGAGGAAGACGACAGGCTGTCTTGATTTAACAAATACAAAATTATATTGGTGTATTTAATATTTTGTTGAACTGTACATGACATCTTAGAAAGTTAAATAGATACCCTCCTCTTCTTCCCAGTCCAAGTTGAGAATTCGCTTTATCTGAGTTGCCATTGGACATTTTGCTCTGACTTGCATTGAAGAAAAAAATGATATTACGTGCCTTGTGGAGCTATTGGGAAGGGCATTGTTTATTATATACTGTACCATATCCCTGTTATAAATACTAGACTGAGAAATTGCTTCCAGACCTAATCACCAAGAAAGAAGGAGATGCAAGCATTTTCCAGTGTGGACCAGGCATCTGATTCTATCGCCCTTTACGCTTTGGCCACAATAAACCTCAGAGCCAGACTTTTTATTTCCCTCTAATAGCTGTGATTTGTGGGCTGGTTTTGACTTTCTGCTTTGACTAAATTTTCCACCAAGTCTGAATCTTGATTATCTTAATCTTCATATAATCAGATCTTTTCATTTCATCTGTATATTTGCACCATCAGTTTCAAATCCTTTGCGCAGAGTACAGGGCTAGAAGATTCAGAAGTGCCAGCCCAAGCTGGGCAGAAAAACTCAGCCTCAACTTTTGTGAGAATGGGATCTCCCCCAAGCCCCCAAAGGCCAAGATGTTTTACTCATATAATGGTCCAGCGTGTCTCCTCCACAGAGAGGCTTTAGGAAGAGGGAATATAGGGGAAGAGTTGCACAATAACCATTGGGGACTAGGACAATGCCCTACAGACTCCATCTTTGACCTGAAAGAGTGGAAAGTCGAGGGTGAAGCCGGAAGAGACGTAAATGGTGGTGCAGAACCAGCTCTCAAAATTCAAGACCATGACTAACAGGGACAGGTACCATTCTGTGGCTCGCCATCGTAACTAGGCTCTGCAGTGTTTGGACGGACTCCAGCACTTGATTAATTCAACTAGAAGTTTCCTGATTCATCATCTGCACACAGCGGTGCCATCAGCACTGGAGGAGCCCTTACAGAAATAACAGAAACAGGACAAGTCCGGGATCCCCAAATCTACCTCGAGGAAGGCAGGAAGCCAGCCACTCATCTTAAGGGAATGGGCACTGCTTTCAAACAAAAGAGGCAGAGTATATGTTAAAAGAAAAAAGATACAGTGGAAGCACTCTTCTGTAATTATCTCACACAGTGGGCATGTCGGTGGCGAAATGAATGTTTGAAGGGCAGAAATGTGTGTGGGGTGCCGCAAGAGATGTTTTCATACATGGGAAAAGCTTTGATGCAAAATGGAACATCAGCATGTTGCAGTGAATTGAATTGAATTGAATTGAATTGAATTGAATTGAATTGAACCATATTTAGTGATTTTTCAGTGGTCTGTTTAAGAACGTTGTCTTAAGTAGCCTGGCTCAATTCGAGCATGGAAGACAGCATCTTCAGAGAAACACACCCAGCTCCTAGCTCATCGCTTCTGAAATACCAAATCAGTAAGAGGCAGCACATGGAAGAAGAGGGAGGTGATAATCTAGACCCATGCTACTCAAAGTGGGGTTCTGAGACAGCAGCTTTGGAATCATCTGGGGCCCTGTTGTGAGTGCAGCCACTCTGGTCCCATCCCAGACCTTCTGAACCAAGATCTGTATTTATGTTACATTTTGAGAAGCACTGTTCTTGAGCAGCCTACTCAAGACCGTGAAGTCTGTGATGTTCTCTTAGGGTGTCCCAGCCACCCATTGGCACGTTTATTTATGAAACATTCATCCAGCTCCTTCAGGGAGCAAGAAAGCTCCCAGCACTGTGGAGATGCAAGGATAAGTATGACTTTGCCTCCATCTTGAAGGAGTTCAATCTATTGAGTGAGTAGGAGGAGGAACAAAACATATGTGTCTATGGAAACTAATGGTAAAACATAAATGTCCTGGAAAATGACAGAATGGGTTTGGGAGGATGGAGGGACCCCATTTGATCTGGCTGGGTATTTAGGAGTAAGAGCTGCAGAGAGCACAGCCACGCAAGTAGAGATGGAGGGGGGGCGGGGGCAGGGAAGAACGAAGTGGTCCCATCTGGTCCCACTGGATGGCTAGCTTTCCCTCCCACCACCAGGCAACGGATCCTCATTCTTGTCCTTCCTTTCTCCCAGACAAAGCTGTCACTCTGTCCTTCACCAGAGCTGGAGTGAATGACATCAGCTTCAAGTGTAGTCCTTTGGTCCAGATTTTGATGGACATTGAAGCTTTTGATGGCATGGAAATCTAAGCCCTGTTAGCGTATTGCAAATTTCCTTTTCCTGGAGGATTTTTCATCTCACTGCTTAGGTGATCACTCATTCTCCCTATGCAGCAGGTTAACAGAAGAGACCCTTTCCTTGTGATGCAGCCCAGCATGGTGGTCAAGGGACAGGTGCTGCAGTCAGAAGAAGTTAGCTGTATGACCTTGAGAAAGTTACTTAACCTCTCTGTGCTTCCCTTCCTTCATCTGTACAGCGGATACAGCGGAATAATAATACTACCTGCCTCAGGAAGTTGTTAGCAGGGTAAGAGAAAAGTTGCTATATGGATAGCTCTTGGAACAGTTCCTGGCATGAGGCCGATGTTCAATCACATCCACTATTATTGTGTTCTCCCCAAATTTCCTAAAATTTCGTGATCACGGGAATCATCTGTACAACATTTCTAAGGGCTGCCCCCCTGGAGATTCTGATATTGTGGATGTGAGTGGTCCTTGGAATTGACAAGTTCAGCAAATACCCCTTGATGATTCTCATTGTCAGAGAAATTAGAGGACTAACTTAGCTAATGTGCTCGGCCCTCTGGAAGAGGATAAGGCAGCTGGAAGGCGTTTCCCATCTTTTCTGTGGGGAACTGGTGTCTGTTTCTTGAGCGAGCATGCCGTGCTGGGAGTCTGCAGGGATGGCAGGTGAAAAGCGCAAATCTCGGGGGTCAGACAGGTCTCGGTCCCCAACCTGACCCTGCTGCTTTCTGAAGTGTGATAGGCACCGTGTGGACAAGATCCTCTACACAGCGATTCAAGATGTGCAGAAGGGGAAACGTGATCGCTGAACTGAGAGTCTCCAGGACATGGGCAGCAGCAAGACAAAGCGGACAGAACATCCTGCTGTAGGGGCTTGGAAGGGTCTGTCCAGGGTGGGAGAGTAACCAGGGAGATGGGGGCCTGGAGATGCACCTGCAGTGAAGAGGTCATAAGGTATGCCTGGGCCAGAACTGGGCATCAGTAACATGGGCATCTGGTAACAGATCATGGAAAACCAGCTAAGGTCAGTCTCCAAGGTCTCCATGTGGGTCAAGGTCCAGGATAGGGGGATGGAAAGAACTAGGACTGGTGGAAGCCAGTTCTTAGATAGAAGCTTTTGGCTTGATGCTCTCTTTCATGCCAAGTCCACCACCAGCATGGTCCTGGAGGACTTGTGCAGACCCAGTTAGGCCACCATGATTGGCTGTGCAGGTTGTATACTGTCCAAGCCCAGGGAGCATCACTGATATTGCAGTCTCTGTAAAGCACACCCATTGGGTCGTCGGCTGTGTATCCTGCACTATAATCCTCTATGGCGGCCATGGTCACCCTGAGACTATCAGATGTGGCTTGTCTTTTTTTTTTTTTTTAATTTTTTTAAATTTTTTTTTAAGTTTTTATTTTAAAGGTGTGGCTTATTTTTTATTCATACCAGAGTTTACCCCCTCACTCAGGGGTGTCCTGAGACCACTGTAGGCAGCTGGCAGTCTGGAAAGGGGGTAAAGGTCATGTCGTAGCCTCCACACACACAGCGCTTGTCTCTACACTCACATGGAACCTTCAGGTCCTCTTCTCTTTATTTGCCTCCTTGACTTTTGTCACCACACATCCTGTATCATATATTTTCTAAAGCTGTTTCCCCCCAACTGCATTCAAAGCTCAACCCATACCCAGCACATGGGTGATATTTGATTATTAACTGGGGCCCGTGGAAGAGAAGGAAGAAGAGGAGAGGAGAAGGAGCAAGGGGAGGATACGCCAGTCTGCCTCCAGGCTAAACAGAGGCTCTAACCTAGGCTTGGAAGAATAGGGAACAGATCCCCCTACAAGGGAGAAAGAGCAGGAAGAACTAAATGGGAGCTCAAGGTGTTTGTCGGATGTGTTGGGGTTCAGAGCAGAACTCCTGCCCCGCTGGAATCTCTAGGTAGAAATCTGGGCATGAAGTCTGTAGATAGGGGTAGCTCCAGGGGCACAGAGTTTTCTGGGCCCCACAGAGATGCCCCCCCAACCCTTGTGGTCCCCAGCTCCCACCCTCTGAGACCTGTCTGTGCAGGAAACAGCCTGGGGACCTCTCCAGGGCTCATAGCATCTCACCAGAGGGCTGAATTCCCCCGCTGCCCCCAGCCCTTACAAACAGCAGAGAGAGCTGCTGGCCAGCTGGCCCGATCCCCTTTGTATGCAGCCATCCTGGGTTTGCATCTGGTGGTGAAAATGTTGCCAAAATTGAGCCCCGGGATGAGCTCTTTTATGGTCGCTGACAACCCAGGGATGCGAGGACCTTTCAGCAGAGCCCCCAGCACATTCCCAAGGATGATCCCCCTCCGTGGCCATGAAACGCAGACCGGGGAACGAGCTACCTGCTCTGTCGGAACAACCAAGCCCAGCCCCGCTCCCGTGCTCCACAGAGCCAGATGCTGGGTTTGTGCTCATTGGATGAATAGTCTCATTCACTTGATGGCTTGGGTCTGTGCTTGGGGGGTGCTCAACATCTAGATTTCTTAAACACAGAGTGATCCCTGATAATTTGTGTGTCACCACTGAATAGTTGGGCACAGGATAGCTCCTCACTTTGGAGGATCTCTTTGAGCTGGCAAGCCAGCAGGGCCAGCCAGACGTTCTGGGCCCTTCCCGTCTGCAGAGCTCCTGTGGAGACCCTTCCTACAGGCGAGGGAGACTGAGGACCCAAGAAGCTTCGTGCACTTTCTCCCCTCCCTCTCCAGCTCCTGTCCCGACTTACCTGCCCTCCTTAATTTTTGTCCCCACACCTTCTTCATTCTCAGAATCTCCTCATTTCTAAGGCTTTAGTGTCTCTTATCATTTTTCCACTTCATTTTCTTCTTTCCTGCCTCTTCTCTTCCCACACTGCCACTGTCTGCTCTTTGCAGTCCTGTCCCCCCCAGCCCCGCAGCTGTTACCTTCTGCCACCATCTCTCTATATGTACAAGCTGTGATTTTCCCTTCACCCAAGATCCCGGTCTCTCCCCTGGCCTTTGTGCCCCTGCACGGCCAGTCTCTGTGTGAGAGAGCCGCCCCGAGGGAGCTCAGGTGGAGGGGGGAGGTACCAAAGTGTGACGGAGAAGCCTGACCTCCTTCCCCATTAGGTACACTGAGCAGTGTCCCCGGGGGCCAGAAGTGCAAACTTAGAGCAGAAGTATGCCCCAAACCTCCATTCTTCCAAGCAGCCTTCTGATTGCAGGCAGGCAACACCAGGGAAGCTCAAACGCATGTCTCAGCAAATTGCCTTGGTCAGGCACTCTGAGCCGCAATTAGCATTTATCAGAATAAAATATCTGCTGGACGAATGAATGAATCCATCAATAACACCATACATAGAGCCGAGCACCACATCAACGTGCATATTCGTTTACTAATGATCAATCATGGGCCAAGAAAATTAGACATAAATCTGCTGTCAGGACAACACCAATTATAAGATGAATCTCTAACATCCATACATCAAGGTAGCAAGAGGCAAATCCACTGCCTAACCTATTCCCGAGGCACTATTGCTATCTGATTTCATTCCCGCAGGACCTCTGAGGGATATCAGCCTACCCCTTGCACACTCAGTATGCAGCATGCCAGACATCACCCCACACCCCAGAGGTTTTCTCAGATTCACACCTTCATGCTTGGCTCCCAGGTATGCCTGGAGGGACTGTTCCTATCCTCTCTTCCTATCTTCGTCTTGCTCATCATTGAAGACCCCGCACAAGCATTACCTCTAAAACACTCCCTGTTCTATGCAGTAGAATGTCTCATCCATTTCTTTCTTGAGTATTTTGATGGGATGGGTATTGTACCAGGTCCTGGGGCCAGAGCCCAGAGCAAAAGAGCAATGATCTGACCCTCATGGCGCCCACCAGGCTCTACGTGCTCCATAGCATGTTCCCAGTGCTGCAGCATTTCTCCTTTGCTTGCCTCTGGCTCACCCACCATGTAGTTGTCTATGCAAGAGGTCATGTGCTTGAAGCATCTGTGTGTCCTCAATAGAATGAATTAAATGGAGGCTTGGAGAGTGAATGCTTTGCCTAAGATCACAAAGCTGGAGCCCAGGGTTCCTACTCCCTCCCCCCTTGCCAGCCCAGCATTTCCCTGTATGTCACTCACTCCATACTTGTGGCTCAAGCCAAGCCTTGGCCAGTCTATGGGTTTGAAGCCCAACAACTGAAGGAAAAAGGTGCTGATGATACCGGTATCATGGTGATCCGGCATCAGATGGATATCAGGAGTGTGCGTTTTTATGTGCTATTCACAATACTCAGTGTTTACTTGGTTTTGGCCTCTGTACTATACCAGTTAGCTAAGGTTCATGTTCTTTGTAGTATCGGTATTCTCTAGATATCATTACCAGTAACAGTAACCGACTTCAAGGTCTCACACTGATGTTCAGCATGTCCTATGGTTTCTTCTTCTAACACAATTCCTGCAAGTTAAGTCTTATTTTATCAGCACAAAACAAGAATTCTGAGAAGTGAGCTCGCTCACCCAGGGACACACTCTAGCAAGCAACAGATTTGGGATCTCTGTGCTTTCCACCCTGCAGTGCTCTGCTGTGTACACAGTGTTTCCTGGGAAGCATATGGCCTTGAACACAAGCCTGATTTCCCTGAAGCACGAGCTAAACATGTTGGTGGTCCAGAAGGAAGGCCAGAGTCTGTCCTCTGGTGTAGCCATGCTTTGAATCCACTGGGACGGTAGCATTCTGCCTTTAAAATGATGGAAAATGGGTCCTGGAGACTTTTGCTGCAAAGCCAACCTGGCCAACCTCACAGAGCCTCCTCTTAACAGCTCTGATAGTCTATTAGCATTCTCCCAGTTTCAGTGAGCGTCCATGAGTTTCTACCATGTGCTTAACTCGGAAAAAAAAATTTTTTTTTTTTTGAACTTCAAGGGGAAGATTTGGGCTGCTGGGTGCCAGGATAAATCAGGTTAAAAGAGTTTGATTTCATGCAAAAGAAGTGCTACTCTTTGATACTAAGGGTGGAAGAACATGGGCTTTCTGTGGTTTACTTTCAAAGTTAAACATTCATCAGACCCCCTGGGCCATATTCATGACAGCTGTCTCAATGCCTGGAGCACCCAGTCCACTCCCCTGAAACCACACAAAGGACATCTGTGCCTGCACTCCAGGAAATGGCATGGGAAACATCCATTCTGAGTGCCCCCCTACTTTCCAGAGTCCTGGGGTTCCAAGGGTATGTTGGAGTTCCCCCAAGAAACTTATTTTTAGAGGCGTGCATACAGGAGGTTTTGGGAAGTTGCTCTCGGGAACAAGTCCTACGAAGGAACAAGAGAAGTTGGATGGGACAGAGAGGGAAGCCTACTGTCTGTGTTCCCATGAGGAGCCCTGCCAGGATGTCCCTTATCCAAGGGATGGGCTGGGCCTTTGGGCCCAAGCATCAGTCTCTCAGTGGGCAGGGATAATAATGCTGGGTGAGACAGCTTCATTAACTGGGGGCACAAAGGGTCCCCATGCTTCGCCTGTCATGAGAAAAGTGTGTTGTGGTAGCCCAGATCAAGCCCCTCTCATCTCCGGGGGCTTCTTGATGCCCTCTGTGCAGTCGTGGATGGAGTTGGTGCCCAATAAATGTTTGTAGACTTGAACTGCATCTGGAGTCCTTATGGGTCTTTCTGAAGATCTAGTTCATTTCCTGTTCTTTTTTAAGGATGGTATGTATTCACTTGACACACAGAGAGGGAGAGAAAACATGTGAGAGCGCAAGCAGGGGGAGTGGTAGAGGGAGAGGGAGAAGCAGGCTCCCTGTTGAGCAGAGAGTCCGACGTGGGGCTTGATCCCAGGACCCTGGGATCATGACCTGAGCTGAAGGCAGATGCTTCACGGACAGAGCCACCCAGGCACCCGATTCATTTCCGTATCTTACCGCGGGTCAAGTGTCTTATTCAGAGAGGCAGAGTTTGTCAGAGCCAAGAGTCAGAGCCACGTCCTGGGACTGCTATTCTCTTGATCAAACCCTGCTAGCTGCTCATGCTCTTTTTGGTTCATATGATGAAGGGCTGTGGGTTGGAAGGAGATTTCACGTTTTTTGTTTGTTTGTTTGTTTGTTTGTTTTTTAAAGATTTTATTTATTTATTTGACAGAGAGATCACAAGCAGGCAGAGAGGCAGGTAGAGAGAGGAGGAAGCAGGCTCCCTGCTGAGCAGAGAGCCCGATGCGGGGCTCGATCCCAGGACTCTGAGATCACGACCTGAGCCGAAGGCAGCGGCTTAACCCACTGAGCCACCCAGGTGCCCCGAGATTTCACGTTTTAATGGATATGCCCCACAAGGAGGTCTGACTGTTACTATCATGGAGAGCCTGCTTGCTGCCGTGAACAACATTGGGATTTAATGGTCTCCGAAGAGCTCACCCAGGATTGTCTGGCAAATGTCATTTTTCACCATGAACTTCCTACCGAGTCATGTAAATTAGTATTTCCCCAACTGTTACGTTGAGGACGGAGCATCAGGTTTCTGGAAGTAAAGGACAGATGGTCCACAGTGGTTGAACAGGTGTGTGGAACCACCCCCCAACACACACATTCATACATACAACATGGTCCCCCATTCACCTATGGCTGCCAGCCCCACTGAGGGTCATCACCCCATCCACCCTCCCAGGCAACCACTGGTGAAGCGTGTGAGGTCACCTGGGGCCCTTGACCCACTGAGGAGCCATCACGACACATGACACACCTGAACTGAGGGGCTCTACCCAGGTGCTATCTTGCCTTTGGCCTTGCTGTAGGAACACCCGGGGTCCCACTGCTGTGTGACTCCAGGCACTGATTTAGAGGAGAAGAAGCCATGCCCTTGTCATCAGAGAGATTATAAAATCACCAGGATATCCCTCTCCTTCCCTGGGCAAATTGGGGCTCCTGGGAGGTACCTCAGTGGCCTGGGTGAGTTGGAGCTCTGAAAGCTAACTTTGAAAGACCGTTCGCTCGCTTCTCTCCATTCCTCGGGCTGGAAAGTAGGGGTAAATTATACCTCCAACACAGGGTAGCTGTGAACTACCATGATCAAGTTTTATTAGACGCTTAGCACATGCTTGGCAGATGAAAGCATTCAGTACAGACAGACTGACTACATCTTCTTCACTATCACAGGAGCCGGAGATGGCTCTGCGGTCTGAGCAGCTTCGAGTCTGCGGCAAGAACACACGGATCGGGGTCCAGATTCTACCCCTGACGAGATGGATCACTGGTCATGGGCCCCACAGCTCCTCTGGGCGTGGCTCTTCACTCATGTGATGAGATGATGGCCCTCACTTTGTGACTGTTAACAGTGGCTTTGCACTCAGGATTGGCCCGGTTTTAACCTTGACTCTGCCACAGCTACGTG
The DNA here is from genome assembly GCF_902655055.1 of Lutra lutra. Classification (NCBI taxonomy): domain Eukaryota; kingdom Metazoa; phylum Chordata; class Mammalia; order Carnivora; family Mustelidae; genus Lutra; species Lutra lutra. The sequence goes on from NC_062293.1 coordinate 39,236,812, forward strand.
ACTTTTTAATTTTATTATTATTTTTTTAATGCATTAGCCTCGGTTTTCTCTTGCATGAAATGCTATTAATAGTCTACATGCCGGGGATCCCCCCAGGATGGGGCACATACGGCGCTCAGCACGGAGGTCAGCTTGCAGCACATATCCCATAGAGCAAGCGGACAGACACCATAAAGTAGCCCATTGCATTATTAGGAGAATAAGCAAAAATTCCAAAAAGTGCTTTGCAAATATTTGTCATCGTTATCCCTATCAACTAATGGCATGTGTACACAGCTGTGTTATTACAAAACCTGGGAACTGCGATGGATATCTCTTTCTCAGCCAAATGCGTAAAACAGGCTGGAGAAATTGTAGGGTCACGACCATGCTAATAATTCTGCATGAGGTTTGCCTTACTTTTCATTCATTCCCTCCGCACGTACCCATCCAACATTCACTGTTGGACAGGCATTTTTCTAGTTGCTTCAAGGTCTGTGGATGGGACTGAAAGCCTACTTCTGGTCTAAGCCCTGCTCTGGGCTGTTAATGAACTTAACGTGATCTCCTTCTATCGGTACAACAGTGAGGAGAGGTTGTTGATCCAGATCCCAGTTGACAGATGAAGAAAACAGGAGCACGGACCTGAGTTGCCCTAAGTCACTGACCCGGCAGCTCCATCTTTGAGTCCATGGTCCTTGCATCCCATCGCACAAAGCTCCCAATGGTGCTCTCTGTTTGTGTGTGTGTCACACGCCAACAGCCTGATCCACGGCCCCTACAGAGCCCCAAACTAGACCATAGCATGAGCCTTTCCTAAACCGCTATGATTTTTTAAAGACAGGCATTTCCTCTAAATAAAAAATAGAAGGTATTGCAAGGTACCTGAGATATCTATGTATTCAAAACAGCAGTTGTGACATTTTTCAGATTTTGACTTCAAAATATTTTCTTCTGACTGACAGCCCATAAAAAGCCCATTTCTTGGGTTGAGTGTAATTAATCTCTGTATTTTGACTGCCACCCGTGCAAACTCATCCTCTCTCTCAGCCTAGAAGTCAGCTGGTTCTCCACCTGCTCCCCACCTCTGTATTTTGGGGCTCTCAAAGCAAAAATGGAAGCAGGAATTGAGGGCACAGGGAGTCTCCTCCTTGTCCAGACATGTGCGCATGTAGCTCTTGGAAGCAGCGGGCAGCCCAGCAGCCATGGATGGGCTCGAGTGCAATCTGAATGCCGAGACCAGCTCCACCACTACGAGGTGTGAGACCTGGACCCAATCCCTGAACCAGTCCCTTAACGACCCTCAGTCTGTGCATTGGTGAAGTATGGATAAGAGAAGAGACAAAAGATGTCTCAATATGAGAGAATCATTTGTAAACTAGAAAGCTCTTTAAAGATACAGAGGATGTTTATTGCTATTGTTATACCAGTACTGATATTACCATTATCGGCACAGATGCGTGATGTTCCCTCCCTCTCTCTCTGCCTTTGGCAAAACAGGCCCACATCTCGAGCCAAAGAGCAGAGCCACTCATCAACCTTGTGGCAACTGTGTCATTACATACGAGGTCTAGAGACTCATTCCTTCCTGCCTGGGCAATGCCAAAGGTTAAAGACTCCAGTCTGTCTCCTCCCCAAATCTCATAGGAACCCTGGCTATGCTGCTGAACTTTTCAGTGGGCGGGGCCCTGTGGGAACTGGCCTGAGGCCACCTGGTTGCTGACCTGGAGGGGCTCAGTCAGGAAATCCCTCTGCTCCGTGGAGCACAGGGTCCTGCTCAGGCCTGTGCATCAGGAGGGAGCTGCTCCAGAGGACATTGGAAGCCTTGAACCTGTTTATTCCCTGCTGCTTCTCCATGCCTTTGCACGGCCTCAGGTTGCTCCCCTGTCCCGTGACTGGTAGGTCAGCACGGCCTTCCTCCTGATACCCTGTGTTCTCTGTTCTGTTTACCTTCTCCATATGTGTGTGTGTGTGTGTGTATTTGGATTTATTATAATAAATCAGCTTATGCAAATGGGGGCTGGCAAAGCCAGTAAAGTCTATAGAGCAGACAAGCAAAGATTATGAGCATTCTGAAATCCCACAGCATGAGCTGAATCTTGTTACCCACAGGGGCAGTTGGGGAGGATGCTGGGGAATGGGGACTTGGAGGGGAGTGGGGAGAAGAATGGCAGACCACGTGGCTATTTCGAGTCTCAGAGCTCAGGGAAGGCCCAATCTTTTTGAAAGCACTCACCTGATTAGGCCAGGCCCACCCAGCACAGTCTCCCTGCTGCGTCATTTAAGGTCAGCTGGTTAGGGACTTGCATCACATGTTCACAGCCCCCTGCAGCAGCCCCTAGACTAGAGGTGGACAGAATGACTGGCAGACGATGTCAAAGGATGGGTGTTACACAGCAAGCACCTTTCCTCACCTGGAGAGTGTCATCTTGGCCTTTAAGCTCCAGCTCAGGTGGGAGATCTCCCAGGAGGCCCTTCCTTGACTTTTCAGGTTGGGTTCAGGGTCCTTCTGTGAATGGTATGAGGGCATGGGCCCAGAGTGGGTTTATGACTTGCCTTGGTGTTCCTGAATCTTGTGGAGTGCCTAGAATGGGAGCTCCTTCATCTGGCCGACCGGACGCTGTCCCCGAGGCCCAAGGGAGACTGGCTCTCTCTGCCTGCCACGCAGGGAGCCAGCATCTGAGTGCCTAGGTGCAGTCTGGGTGGAGAGGGCTGCCTGAAAGCATTCTGTGTGGGAGGGAGCAGATGGCCCTTCTGAGCTCATTAGTAGGAGTGAGGTGGGCAAAGGGAGTGACCCGGCAAGGTGCTCAGCTCCTCCGGCAGATTCACGGCCTCATTGTGTCTAGAGTATCATTGCCAAATGTGGGGCTCACAGCTGGGAGATGTTAGTTCAGAAGCCACTAGTCTTAAGGAAGAAATGCAAATTGGAAGCTTTTGTGTCGGGCTTGTTTTTGTCACCAGAGGAAGGGAGAAGGGACAAGGGCTCAGGACAGTCCAACACTCTAGTGACGCAGACGACACAGCCAGGAAGGACACCTCCCCGCAGCAGGTGCAGAAGGGCCCAGAACATGTCCTTCTGGGGACCCCCATTCAGAAAGAATACGGAGTAACAAAAACAAAATGAGTTGCAAATCTGAGGAAAATGAGAACGGGAATAGGAAACATCCCAACAGACTGCAGATTGTACCCGCTGCTAACAACTTCCAGAAAAACAAGACTTTTTATTAATTAGTGGCATGACCCACCTATATGGTACTTTCTCCCCCACCATTTCTGGCAGCGTACTCCGTGATTGCTTCTTCCTAGGAGAGCACTTTTGGGATATAATTTTCTAAAGAGCAAATAGAAATATAATGCCGTCTTTTTCTAGCGTGGTTGATCCACAAAGGTCTTAGGAGAGAGGGATCTGCATCGAGCACAGAAGCAAGCCCTATTTGCAATAGCACTCCATGCTGGTACCCGACAATTTCAGGAATTCTGGTAAATTCTATGTTGTAAGACAGCATCTGGAGAATGGAAGAAACGTGTGGTGCGTGATGGTGCAAATGTACTAATACGCGCACGGACACATCTCTGAAAGGAGCAGATGTCCCGTTTTGAATAGGCCTCAGTGAACCCTGAGTCTTCTTGTACGACTCTACGTGTCTCACGATCGGAAGAATTTCCCACAGACTAGCTTCTGGCTCCGTCCATTTCACACCTTGTTTCTCTCCTCCGGGACCCACATCTGCGTTGCCTGGTAGGGAATCCATTCCTATCACTACGTGGCCCTGCCCCGTGAGGGGGCACAGCGGGTATTGGGATATTCCCAGAAACCATTCCTGCCCCATTGTGACCAGCAGTAACTTTTTTTTTCCATTTTATTTTATCTTATTTCTTTTCAGTGTTTCAAAATTCATTGTTTATGCATCACACCCAGTGCTCCATGCAACACATGCCCTCCTTAATGCCCACCACCAGGATCACCCAACCCCCGACTTCCCTCCCCTCCTAAACCCTCAGTTTGTTTCTCAGAGTCCACAGTCTCTCATGGTTCGTCTCCCCTTCCGATTTCCCCAATTCACTTCTCCTCTCCATCTCCCAATGTCCTCAGTGTTATTCCTTATGCTCCACAAGTAAGTGAAACCATATGATAATTGACTCTCTCTGCTTGACTTATTTCACTCAACATACTCTTCTCCAGTCCCATCCATGTTGATGCAAAAGTTGGGTATTCATCCTTTCTGATGGAGGCATAATATTCCATTGTATATATGGACCATATCTTCTTTATCCATTCGTCCATTGAAGGCCATCTTGGTACTTTCCACAGTTTGGTGACTGTGGCCATTGCTGGTGACCAGCAATAACTTAACCACGAGCAGAAGAAGGGACTGAAATCCAGATGGAGATATCCCATTAACCCGAAATAAATGTCTCCAAAAGCCGACCTCCCCTTAGCCAGACACCCACACTGTCCACACCGCTCAGCACACTCAGCATGAAGGGCAGTGTGATGGGTGGGCAGGCAGAGCGGAAAGGGACACTAGAGCTAATTGATTACCCTAAAATATTCTAATTTTGTGAAACATATTAAAGCATGTGACCATATTGCTAGGGCTTCCCAGGACCTTGGAGGGAGCCCATACAAGGGAGGCGTTCTCTTAGGCAGTTGAAATGCTGTACACACATGTACACACACACACGCACATGTGTGCACACACAGAAGGCCTATTTCCATTTCTATAAAATGTTGATAGGATGTTGTTGGGAGATACACAAAACAATGTTCCAAGTGCTTATGAGGGTCTCTGGGCCACAGTGAGTGAGCAACGTCATTGACAAGTGTCACTTCTATGAGACTCCCCTTCACCCCAGGTGCTCAGTGGGGCTCCCTGTGTCACACATGCTGTACATAAACTTCTTATACCCGAGACACCTTCGCTGCGCCACTGTTCTACTTGTCACTCTCCCCCACTGGGGTCTATTTTGAAGGCTCTGACTTTGTCCAACCTACAGTTGAAACCCCGGCACCTGTCACCGTGGGGCACCTCGCAGAAGCTCAGAGATGTTTCTTCTCTTCTTCTTTTCCTTGGACCCAGGAAGTGTTGCAACTTCTGGTAACATCCTGCTCTACCTTTTCAGCCACATTTTTATTCCTCTTGAATATTTTCCTCTCAGCTTGGCTCTGGAGGGGGCCCGAGGAACCCCATGTCCCTTCCTGCTACAGAGGCCAACACCGCTGTGTTGGCCTCAAATCACACACCTTCTTGGGCAGCTGGGCCCTCTGTGTCCACAGGAAAGCACTTAGCCCATAACAAAGGCGGCCTCCAAGAAGGCAGTAATAGCCCTGGGCCCTGCAGAACTCAGTCCATCTTTCATCCAGGCAACTTTGGACATAATTGCTGCAGTGGGAGCGAGCAAGTGTTTAAAGGGGGGAACTGCCTTTTGTGAGCGCGATGCATGAGCTCCATGCACTCCCTGTCATTGGCTCATTCTCTCCTGGACGCGTCACAAGTACCTTGGAAATACCCATTAACAGGTGCACAATGAGAATGGTGTCTGCAAATCAGTCTTAGCCATCCAAGAAAGCCAATTTTCCAAAGACGTCTAATTAGCAACTCTTTGCTAAATGGGTTCATCTCGCAGTATGGAAGCGTGTGTCTGAGAAGAGGAAAATTAACCCACCTTTGATGCTGCGGTTCACACTTCTCACTAAATGCAGATAGAGGTAGGGCCAAATTATGCATTTTGGCCCCAGTTTCCCATTCAGCCTGAAGGATGACTTGTCCACCCACGGGAGATAGACCATCACCTCCACCCCCCAGGCCTCCTCTTTGACTCCCCCTAGAGCAAAATGACCCAGAGTTTAGGACACAGGATGGAGGTGGCCTGGGGCCAGGATTCCTGTGAACCATGGACAGTGAGTAATGAAGGTTGCTTTCGACTGCAGCAAAATGGGAAAAAATAAAGAAAGAGCAGCGAGTTCTCATGAAATGCAATGTATTAAATTTAAAGGACCATTCTTTTTATGAGATTAAAATCTTCTTAATTAGGTGTGTATTAAAATGTCCTTTTTATGTGAAATGATGGGAATAGCAGATAGTAAGTTTTTAAAGTGCAAAATAAAAAGCCAGCCTCCAATGCCATCTTTAATTTTTTTTTATTAATATCAATTCTTGACTTTGGAAGTTTGGGAATCTGGATTCGAACTTGGAGTCCAAGGCCACCCTTCCCTCTCTTCTGCCTGCTCCATCCAGGAGCCCCAGAGGGAAGAGGTCTGAGAAATTGCCCAGTGTTCTGGGCCCCTGTCTGTTCTCAGGAGGTAACTAAGGCCTCACCTTCTATTTCTGAGTCACATTTATGGCCCTTGAATCTGCCAATGAATCAAACAAGTTTCCTTCCCTGGAGCCTGGTATTCTGCCTGGTCTGTCCATCATGATCAAAGTAGCATAGGCTTGGGTCCAAACACAGCCTCTTCTCTTACTTCCAGCTGCGTGATCTCGCCAAGCACCTTAACCTCTCTTGAGATGCAGTCTGCACCCTGGGCAACTGGCACACAGGAACTTCCTTGCAACCAGATTGTGACGATACTAACCCCATCTAGTACCACCAAACCCGTATAGCAGGTGCTTATGCCAGCTCCAACGACCCTACTTGTCATTCCAATACCTTCTTTAGTGGTAGAATCTTCCATCGCCTCTGGTGGCTTGTCATCTTAGCAAGGGCCTGGGCTGGGTTAGAGTCATCATCTCCTCTAGAAACTGCAATGTGAAATTTCTCATAGGAAAATCATTTGGAAGGACTTTCAGTGACCATTGGGCTGTTGGCCTTATGGATTATCCCCATGGAACTCTAGTTTTCTAATTTCAGATTTCAGATTCCCCTGAGCCTCCTGGCACCACGCTCTACCCACAGGTATAACAACATCTTTGGTTGTGAGCTTTCAAATAGGGGGTCCCAGCTAAGTTCCTACCAAGGGCATTTCTAGAGATGCATGGCATAGAGAGGGCCACCCTTAGAATAACTGAGTTCACATTCTCATGGAGCATCACAAATGGAGGAAACCTTTTTGCTAAACATGACTGGTCCCTGTTTTTCCTCTGAAGCCTTTATGGGGTGGTTTTAGTGACTCTCATGTCTGTATATTACCTTGACCAAAGACTTCTCAGTGCAGTTTCATTTTGGTGAATGGCCTGAAAGGAAGTGACACCCCTCAAAGGGGGTGAATGGCCACACCCCCTTTGCTTATACCACTGCCGTCCTGCCTGCCTTCTTCCCCCCACCCACTCCATCATTCTGTGCTGTCTCCATCCTCTCCCAAGACCAATGGTGGGGACAGTATTGATCTTTGTGCTCAAGAAAGCAATTCCAAGAAATGCACATATAGACCCTTGAGCAAAGCAAGAAGCCAGCCATTTAGAAATACCATGGAGAAACCCTCAGGGCCCTTAGCAGGCAGTAAAGATCAAGCTGTGTGACTGCTAGCAAACTCTTTGAACACCAGCAGTTTGGGAAACAGGGCTAAGAGCAAGGTTGGAGATAATGGAACCTCCAGCCCCTCCCCGCCCCCGCCGCATAACAGGTGTCACTCCTCATGCCTTGAGTTTCCTTCTGGGCAAGCGTTCACCGTCATGCCTCTCCTGGAGTGCTGCTCTTCCCCGCCCCCCCCCATCTTCACTTGACTGTGTGCCCCGTCTTGGGCTTAGCTTTCTGGTACATTAATTTAGTATACCCATTTTGCAGATGAGAGAACTGAGGCTCAGAGCTGTTAAATAACTTGACCTGAGCCACATGACCAGTAAGGGATAGAGCCTAAGCATCAAATCCAGGCTGTCTGGCCCCAAAGCTCTTAACCATTAAGTAAATGGCCTCCCTAGTCAAGCAGGCCTTGCTCCCCAGAGAGCACTCCTACCTTGCCCTGTTTCAAGAGACCGACTGCTTGTGAACGGAGCCCGAGCTGATGCCTGGGACCCGCTTTCTGTGCACTGCCAACCACCTACTTCCTGGCTCCTGAGGCTTGGCCACTGTGTAGCTTTCCCCCATTTGGACCTCACCCTTGCAATCAGCTGAGATTCTAGCATGTTACCCACTTGCAAAGGAAATTGGCTGAGTCTGGATTCTAACTCAAGTCCCCCTGTGCTTTTTCCCAACAACCTGTATTTTCTGTGATATGTCCCCTGCCCCAGAGTTACGTGGAGCGTGTGCTTTGCACCCTTTACCCGAGTGGGGATGGGCTCGTACTGTGTCCCCGTCTGTACCATAAGGTGACAAGGTTAGATGAGTTGGAACAGGAAGGCATCTGAACAGTGTCTGGCAGGCAGTAAGCATGGGGGACATTTTCAATTGTCGTTACGGGTAACATTCCTTCAGATCCCCTTTGCTGGGTAATCTATCCCTCATTCTCGCTTCAGAATATAGACCTCTCTGCATCTGCTGATTCCCCCCACACCCTCCTCTCACCTCCCAGCCCAAAGATCCTGGGGAGAAGCTAAGTTCCCAAGGCTGGGATGGCTGGCTTGTTCATTCTGAGCCCGAGACAAAGGCCTGAGCTGGCTTTGTATCTAACCGAACTGATTAAGCTGCACGTTAGCTGGGGATAAAGCTTCTTACCGAATAACTAGGCTTTTGCTGAGCCAGGATGATAAATTCATTCTTAATGCATTGATAATAAAAGGAGATTTTCTCCCCGCCTCTTCGGTGAGCTTCCAGAGGTTTTAGAGAAGCATCGGTGTTGAACACCGCCATCTAGAGGGCATCTGGAGAACTGCACCCGGGAAAAAAAAAAAAAAAAAAACCACTTCTTAAGCAACACCAGAATTTACAGTCCGTAAGAGGTTCAAAGCAGACACCCTGCGAGGCCAAATGTGTTTACAAAATGACTGCCAGTAAGTTACTTATTACTCTGGAAATGGCATCCTTTTCTGATTGCGAGGCCCTGCAATCAGAGTCCTGCGACTCTGCTATCAGAGATGGGTTCAGGGTGTCTGACATACTGGGCTCATTGAAACAGGCTTAAAACATGGCCTGGTCTTTTTGAGCACCTACTATGTGTAAGTACCCCCACTAGCACTGTAAGGAATACAGAAATGAGGAAGCAGAGCTGTGCACTTCAAATGTCAGTGTGGCGATATGTGCAATAAGGATGAGGATGCTTAAAAAAGAAACCAGAGGAACCCAGGTGCCCTATACAGACAGCTGGGGGCAGAGCTGGGTAGAATTCAGAGGCAGGGGAAGAGGGAGGGACTAGCACGCCACAAGTATCCTCCATGCAGCTGGACCTTATCTCCCTCAGTATTCTCTCTCGCCCTCTGAGGGTCCTTAGGGGTTCTCAACCTTCAGATGGGGACCTGGAGGCTCAGAGAGGTTAGGTCACTTGCCCAATGTTACCCAGCTGTGAGATGAAGAAGCCAGGATTCTAAGCCCACCTGCCTGACTCTAAAATTCTTCCTATGAGGCCGGGCTGCCTAGAGAGGAAGAAGAAACTGGTAGGGAATCGACTTTTGAATTATCACAGTGGTAGCAAGTGTTTATCCCCAGGAGGTGAATTTGATTTTCAAAAATAGTCAAAATTCTTTTCTAGGCCAAAGTCATTCAATGGATAATGGGATTTGAGGTTTAAAAAAAAAAAAAAGTGTGACTCTAAGGCATGAAAATTGTTTTATGCCTATCCGCAGATAAACTGGCTAAAGGGTGTTTCTCGAAGTCTGGTGAACAAACAAGGGCACGGGGAGGAGGTGTGGCTGGCACAGGGATGCTTGGACCCCAACCATGGTCTTTTGGGTACGTTTGTTCCAGTGTGTTTAGCATCTGTCTTTTCCTTTTTATCACTCATACTTCTAGTCTGGAAGCAAAAGTTTGTTTCACAAGCACTCATATAGGATCTCCAAACTCTTTTTGATTCCTCCCTAAGGTCTCTTACAGGAGTAGCTCATCTCTGGTTGAGAAAGGAGGACATGGGCTTGAGATGAGTGACACTCCCACTAGGGAGCTCTCTGAGTCAGCAGTAATGGCAATGGAACACTCAGAACACACAGGCTCAAACTCCCTATCCTCCTCTTATTTCCCAGGGGAGGGATCTCCAGGGTAAGGGGATCGATAATGCCATTTCGGGAAGAGCCATGTTGGGACACACCCCATTGTGGAAAGAGAATTGGTGTGCCAGAGCAGCATTGATGTAGGGGAGTGGAAAGAAAAAAGTAATCTTGGAAGGCTTCCTACAGGAAGTGATGCTAAGATTCACTTAGGGGAGGAAAGGGGCAGTTGGTATCTCACAGCTGTCTTGTTACCATAACCCCAAACTAGGTACCAGGGAGGACTTTCAGTCATGCCACAAAGGGCACTGTATGCAGTGGGCAGTGGGGAGGTGATCTTTTTCCCAGCTTGTACAGAGTTTGGATGTTCCTTCTCCAAGTGAAGGTAGCAAGCCAGGAGATATCCCTCCCACGGCTACACAGCAGGCTGGATTCAGATCTTCCAGTGCCAAGTTCAAAGTCCTGGGTGCATGAGAGCCAGTCTATATATTGACCTCAGGATGCAGCCTCCCAGTTCCAGGGCAGGAGGAGTGGGAGGGAGGTGGGGATTTTCCTTGTGCCATGTTTCCGGGGACTGATGGTGATAAGCTCCAGAACACGCCTGCATGGCTTTACTCTAGAATCCTAAGATAGTCTCAGCTGCCTTCATCATGACATGTTAGGAGGCACACATGAAGGCACTGAGTAATGATGAACGAGGACAGTAGTTTAGGAACCTAGAAGCCATTATGGCTGATACGCATGCCCCTCACTTCTTCCGTCCATCCGTCTGTCTACCCATTCAGTGATTCAGGCTGGTGGGGTACAAGCAAAGGCCCAGAGAGGGAGAAGTCCAACTCTTTCTGAGAAGCTCACAGATGGCGAGAGGGGGGCAGGCAATGAGACATGGACAACAGTCACAGAAGTCACTGTGGAGCTCTCTGAGCAGCCGCGGGGTTACCTTGGTGCTTGGGGGAGATCCCCCAGGCTTCTGTGTCGGGGATGGCACAGAGGCTGAGGCTGGAGATAGGAGGTCACCCAGAGGGAGGAAAAGGCCAACCTGAGCCAGGGCTGGCGGACATTACGACAGTTGCTATTATTATTATTTATTAAAATGGTGGATTGTTATTTATTAAGAGGGTGGCCCTGGGCTAAGGGCACAAGGGGACAGTGTCACATAATACTAATCTTATCAACAAGACCAAAGTGCAAGAAGGTGCTTTGCTTGAAATCACAGAGTGAGTGTGACAAATCTGCGGAGGGCGCCCAGGCCTCAGCTCCCTCCCCTAGGACCCAGAAGGTCCTCCAGCCCTGGTGTTTGCCTCTCCCTCCTGTCCCGCTCTCCTACCCTCCATCCATGTCAGAGCTGCTCCTGACAGAGGCAGAGACATGGGATTGCCAGGCCCCAGGCTCTCAGCCCCAAAGCAGCTGTCTCTCTGAATTCTAGGTGTAGCCGGGTGCCTGGGTTTTATCTGGGATTCACCAGAGCCCCAGCCTGAGGGCAGTGCCACCAGGAGAGCAGAGAGGAGCTGAACCAGGGGAACAGCCCCTGTGAGGAAGAGGGAACAGAGGACTGTGGCTCCTTGAAGGTTCAGGTCCCTCTACTGGGGACACGTTCCCACTACACCCATATGCAGGGTATGTGCCACACATGCATGCACACACCACAGTTGTGCACACTCCTGGACCCTTCTGTAGGCACCTGCTTCCCTCCTGCCTTTGCTTTCCACCTCAGCTCAAAGTTCAGTCATTCATTCTGCACCAACCAATCTCTTTTCCTTGCTCATGTCCTTGTCACTCACCAAGTTCATCCAGTCATGAAGAAATGCTTCCTTGTTCATTAACTCTCATGTCCACCGTGCACACACATTTCCAGAACATTGGCCGCATGAACACAGACACTGACGCTCATGCACGGCTGTGTTCCCTGGGAGTCAGGACACTGAGCTGGGCCCCCGTACTGAGGTGCCACCAGGAACTCTCCTTGTTATCCCTCTCCTTGGGGCCAGAGTGGGATCACTGCCAATCCTTGGATGCCTGCTGTGGTCACGTCACTGCTTCCTGAACACCACACGCTGGGGTTCCTCTCCTGTGGATTCTATGTCCTCCTGGATTGAATGACCAGGGACTGTCCCATGGACGTGGATTCCCTCACACTGAATATCTGTGAAAGATCCCTCCTGTGCCAGGCTGTGCACATTCATTGAAGAATATGCCTTTGTTCCCAAGAAGACCGTCATTTACCAAGTTGTCAGATTGCGCCTTGGCTACAAGGGACCATGGAGATATCCAATCCAGAGACGGTACACACGGCAGACACTGCTGTTTTCCTGCCCCATATCCAGTTCCATTTCTCTACTTAACACAATTCTTATTTTTCTGAGGGGCAAAGTGGATCCTAGTCAAAATGCTGAATTTCCAATCTTCCTTTCAGCAAGGTGTCACCATGCCACACAATTCTGGTCAATGAGGTGTAAGCAGATCTGTTAGGAATTTCTGGGATATGTTTTGCCTTTCAGATGCAAGTATATTCCCTCTCCTTCCTTCTCCTTTCTTTGTTTTCTTCTTGCTTAAAAAAATGGAGTGGGAGGCTGAGGTGGAGCCGCCATCTTGCAGTGAGCTATGGGGATAAGAACAATCACGGTACAATCATGGTGCTTTTGAGAAACATCCCCAGTCATCCACAGAGGTGCCCAAGGCAGACATCACCAATTGATCATAGCATTCTCTCATAATGAGCCTAGACACGGCTGCCTCAGAATCTTGTCCAGCCTAGGGCTGCCCTTTGTGTGAAATCCATTAGTCATATCTGATCTAAGCCAAACTTTCCCTTGACCCATCATATGGAATAATAATGAGCCTCGAGAGGAAAAAAGAGAGCTTCTGAAGCCATGAATTAGTGTCTTGGCCAGAGCTGGGAGCCAGCTCCCTAACACCTGATGGCCTGATGCAGAGGGAGGAATATGGGCTTGGGGCGCTGGAGAGCCCCCAGTTCTTGTGCTGACTGTCCCTTGTGTGCCTTTAGAAATGTCACCTCCCTTTAAGGGGGAACAGGAGGGTCAGGAACATACAGTCCACCCTTGCGAGTTTCTTTTCTCTCCTTCCCCTCCCCACTTCGGAACAATTCCACAGAGAGAACGTGCCCCCCGATTAGGAATCATAACTAGAGACTAGTCTGATTTTGTCTAAATGCAGGATGTTTGCTCCCAACCTGCCAGCCCCATGTGCGGGTTTGCGGCTTTGCCCCAAGCTGGAGCGAGCTCATTCCCTGCTCAGCTGGGTGACAGGCTCCCTGCCTCGGGAGGTTCTGGGGTGTGAGCAGTTATTAGGAGAGACATAGCTCTGCTCTGTTGCTCCTGCTTTTCTTACGAGGGCGTCCTTCAGAGCAATTACAAAGGTAGTTATCTGTATGCAAAAAAAAAAAAAAAAAAAAAAAGTAAAACAAAGGAAGAAAAAGTGGTTAAATCCTTAGTATCATTTTCTGAAAGATTTGCAACTCTGAAGCAGTTGAAACTTATTAGCTATAAAGTTAAAAGCTTGGGTGTTTTCTTTGTTTTGTTTTGTTTTAGCAAAGAAAGATCACCTGCGGTAATGTGTTGGGAAGTCAGGAGCAGTTGGCCGCATGTGAACTAGACGCCTTTACGTGTGGGCTTTGAGCCCCTCTCAGTGTTCTTCTCCACTACGGGGACAATGGCAGCAGTTACCACTTATTAAGCTCTTGCTTTATGCCTAGGACTATGCTAAACACTGGACCTATCGAGTTTCTTTTAATCCACTTTCCCCCCACCAACAACCTCATTAGATAGGAAGCTTTGCTACTCATCTTTCCAACCGACGAAAGAGGTCAATTCACTCGCCCAGCTACCGAGTGACTGAGCGGGGAATCAAACCTCAGCCCCAGGGATTCCACGGTGACATGGATTCTAGGATGGAGGGTGACAGCATGGGTAGGTGCCTGGCACATAGTCAGGGCCCAGGAAACATCGCTTCCTCTTGAAAATCGGGTTTCAGGTGGCGTAGGCATGACGAGCTCTGCTGCTGATCCAACTGACAGCTCCCCGAAAACTTTTGTTAGGCTGTGCAGAGGGATAGGGAAGGCCCTCGCAGTCCTGGGCTAGAAACTCCTAAAAAGTTCAGCCCTCGGGCAAAACCAGCTCCGAGGCTCCTCAAAAAATGCTAATGCAAGTTGTACAGGGACTCAGCTTTCTACCCACAGGCACAGGCTCACAGAACATCCATACAAAGGAAGGAGAAGGAGATGGGAACACGATATATGATGTCGACAAGTCGTCAGAAAGAACACACGGGGTGACAGCATCTGTGCATGTGGGAGGCAGCGGGGCGGAAGGAAAGGAGCCCGGGTGTCCCACACGCATCAGATCAGCGCTGCCCCTCAGACCTCTAAGCTTACTTGGTGACCTTGGGCAAGTGACTTAACCTCTCTGGTCCTCAGTTTTCCCATCAGTAGACTGAGGAATAGTGATCACATCATCCTCGTCAGGTTGACTATTCTCCCAGAACGCCCTGGAAGGGGCCTCCCGCCAGCATCCTTTCTGAATGCTCAGTTCATAACTGCCACAAGTTACTGTTCTTCCTCTGACTCTGGATCCCAGAGTTGTTTGGGGACAGAGATCTTGGCTCAGTGCCTGGCATGGCGTGAGCAGTCACTGTGACACCCCCTCCCCCAGAGATGGCTCCTCTAGCAATATGAGTTCCAGCGTCTTTCTTGTTGATGGCCCTCCGACCTGTGGTGGTCGATAACCACTGTTTGCTGTGTCAGAAGATGCCGTCCCAGCCAGCCACCAAGGAGGATCTAGGCCCATGTCCGAGACCTCACGATGAGTCTATCTTCTGAAACACAAGTTCTGCTGGGGTCCTGGTGGGGGGAACCTGGAAAACCAGCCCCGCGGGTTTCAGTCTGAAGAACATTCATGCCTTCAAGCATTTCAGTTCTAACCAAGGAGAGCCATAAAGCTGTGAGACCCCAGCAGAGGCAGGGACAGGGAGCCGCCATCTCCACGGGCTCAATTGCAGAGCCTTGGTTCCTGTTCAAGAGGCAGCTGGCTACAAGGGTGAGAGGCAGATTTATAACCTGGAAAGTGCGGTGGGGCGCCTGGGAGAGAAATGAGCACCGTCCAACGGTAGTAGGAGCTGGCGTGGAGAGCGCTTCTGCTACGCGCCCAGGAGGATATGGGGACCTTGTCGAGAAGTCGTGGTAATCACCAGCCAGGACAAGAAACAAGGAGCATGTATCCAACTCTGCTTTGTGCCCGCCACAGCTAGGGCCTTTACAAATGTATTCTCCTACCTAATTTTTATACTGACTGAGGGAAGCCGGCTTTCCTCCTCCTCCAGAGCAACACCCTGGGGCCCCGGGAATCGAACAGTGGCTCTGCAGGGCTGGGGTGGGAACACCAGTCTGCCAATGCCAAAAGCTTGCTCTGATGAATTCGACAAAGAGCTTTTATCAAAACTAGATTGGTGGGGAAAGAGAAAACAGTAAAGCTGAGGGATTGGGCATCTTGCCTTGGCTTTCAGAAGCCTACCACAAGGCTGGGTGAGAGAAACAAGGACCCAGGTATGGCCATGTATGGAATCTTCTAGAGGCCGAGCCAATCAACCATCTTATCCCATCAGCTCTTATCTACCATTTCAGGACTTTCAGGGACCTCAGTGGTCACCCCCTCCAACTTCATTATCTGACGGATGAGGAAACGGAGGCCCAGAAGGGGAGAGTGATTTGTCAAAGGGCCACAAAGGAAATTAGTGGCAGGTGTAGGGCCACAATGGCTTTCTGACCCTGGGATGGCACTCTTTCTACCGGAACCCCTCTCCCACCCACCTCTTAACCCACCAGTTCTCATTCAACTCATAGAACAAAGAGATCACAACCTGATTCCCTCATTTTGGTAATAGATCATCTGTTATCCCAGACTCCAGGTTCTTTAACAGGAAAATAGCCATAAATTCTCGATGTCTCTCTGGATAGCTGAAGGTAGCACAGGAGTCCCGGGAACTCTATACCCATGTCTGTCTCTGCCGTGAGGGTCCCCGAATGAAGGCACTCAGGTCTCAGAAAGGAAGCACCCATGTCAGACACTGCCATTCATCTCTGGGTCCCCTGTGCCCACTGTGGGGCCTGGGACAGTAAGACTCAACACATGTTGTTCAGTAGACGTGAACTTCAGCTCAACAGACCTCTCCAGCTTGAGCTCCATTTCCATGCTCCTCTGTGGGTTCAGAGAAGGAATTGTGGATTCAGAGGGAAAGAAGCAAAAGTAAATTTGCAATGTAATTATTCTAAGTCTTTTGCATCGAAGCTCAGTAATTCCAGATCTCTTAGATAATGGGAAGAAGCCTGCATTGTGTTTAAATTATTAGAGTCACTTTTTAAAAATGTTTATGTAACTTTTTACAAAAAGGGATGCCTTTAGCGATCCTCCCACTTCTAAGGGAATCTATGCAGATGTTACACTGTTTGAGTTAATTAGGACTAAATCAATGAAGTCGCAGTCAATGGGTTAATTATCTCAAGATTGGTGGATAAAATTCACCGTCTATGGCAAACAAAGCTTACAGCCTCAAGTAAACTAACAGTTTTCAGAACAAATTTTTTTTAAGCTTGTTTTTTTTTGTTTTTTGGGTTTTTTTGTTTTTGTTTTTTTTTTTTTTTTTGACAGAAATCACAACTAGGCAGAGAGGTGCGGGCAGGTGGGGGGCGGGTGGGAAGCAGGCTCCCTATTGAGCAGAGAGCCCTATGCGGGCCTTGATCCCAGGAACCTGAGATCATGACCTGAGCCGAAGGCAGAGGCTTTAACCCACTGAGCCACTCAGGTGCCCCCAGAACAAATATTTTAATAAACATTGTGTCTTCAAATAAATACTGATAGTCTCAAAGTTACAGGTCAGTGGGCCTTAGAACTTTTTAAAATAAAGTTTTCAAGAAGATAGGAAAACTTTGTTCTTTTGTAGGGTATAGGCTTAGAAACTACTTTATAATGACAGGATAAGAACTGAATAGAAATGCAACTTAGCGTTTTTGGAGCCTGGCATGTAGATATCTTCAAACCTTCTGTCTTATTACTTATATGTGCGTTCATTGATTCAAGGGTGCCTTGTAGAACATTCTAAAGACTATGTCAGTAGCGTTTTAAAGTTTCTTGGATTTCCTGAGTGTGGCATCTGGTTTTAATTTTAATCAAAGTTGGTTCGAGTGGCATTGGGGCTATTTTAGTTTTGCATTTAGTAGTTCATCTAATAAAATATACGTGCGTGTGTGTGTGTGTATGAAACCTACCAAATCTCACACCCACAACAGGGTGAGTGGGTTTTCTCCAAAATCAAAAGGGATGTTCCAAGTGCTTTGGATTATTGAAACATGGTCTCCACAACACACAGGAAATAGCCTTCTGAAAGCCTTGGGGAAGTTGCAGAGGAGGGCTGGAACCAAAGCTCACCGGGGATGAAACATGAGGGACCCTTGAGAAAGCCATCCCTTGCAGAGGAAGACACCCCAGAAAAGACAGGGCTTTCGAATGTCCTCCTCAAATCCAAAATCAAAGAGCAGGTGCTCTGAACCACATGCACCAAGTCCCACTCTCACTGCTCCTGGGATGGACAGCACCACCAGGCCTGCTCCAGGCCAAACTGCAGCAGAACTGGTTCCATTTAATGATGGTTCACGGTCCTCATACGCAAAGCCAGCTAGGCCTCCAGTGCATTTATGCGGCCTTGCTAATGTTTGTATCTAAACGTAATCAGAGTTTGTAAGCATCGGAACCAACTGATAAATAAGGGAAGACCAGGGCTCATACTAGGGAGACGTGGACGCTTGTGTTGATGCTGAGAAATGAGCCAACAACAGCTCAGCTCTTTTGTTCTCTTTGGAAACACAGGGCTGAACTCTCAAGAGAGGGCCTCATTCTAATAATGCGCTATTTTTCTTTAGATTTGATTTTAGATTTACCTCTTCCCCCGAGGTAAGAGCTAAGCCAGAGTGGGAAATATTTGCACGTTGCCTCGCACAGTGCTCCACTGGCCACGCAGGACACAGGAGGCCACTGGTAGTGCGCTCGGCCCTTAGCTCTCTGCCCTGGCAAAGGGATGAAGGCTGGAGCTTGGAAGCTGGGCAGAAAGGATTTCTTGGAAGTATGTTGTCCCTGTGCTGTGCGGAGACGTGGCTAGCACCACTGTCCAGCAGGAACCTCTCCTGCCCAGAAGGTGGCCTACGGCAGCAAGGAGACCCTCCCAAGCAGCTCTGCTGGGGAAAGATTCGTGGCGGAGGCACCCGCAGATCTCACAGGGAGCACATTGCCCACACCCAAGAGCCACGCGGTGCTGTGAAGCCCAGGCACGGGGACCCCCAGAGTCCTCCCAAACGTGCCCAAGGAAAAGTGCTGTTTTGGAATAGCATCTGACCCCCCTATCTCACTCCAAAACCACAGCACGTCAATAGAAACAGGTCAAGTGGAAACATCTGTGCTCCAAGTCTGTTCTCCAAAAAGTTGTTCTCTTTCTGGAATGATCAGGAATCATGGGGGAGAGGGGCTGGAAAAAGAAAAGAACCCAGCCACGCTGGCCTTGCCTGCTCTGGGCTTCCAGGGAGACTGACAAGACATTGGTTCTCAGTTTTAAGAATGGCAGGAGACTGGACATTTTATCACTGAAATCAGACCTATTTTGGGACTTGCGGTGACCAAAGGACTTTTCATTTCCTGCGAGTGACAAGAGATGGAGGGACCTGCCCGAGATACCTAATCTTTGGGTGGGGAGACAGGGTTGATAAAGTAGATCTGTCAGACAGTCCTGAGAGGAAAAAAAGGGGAGTTGTTTTTACAATTGTACACTATCGGGTTCCTCTGTCAACATCATGGTTATTTGGGTCTGCTGTCCTTTCTCCTCTGGGGAGCGGGTAGGGTGAGGGGTGAGGATGGCTAACACTGGTGCAGGTTGATAACTATTTGATAGGCAAGCAATGTTATAAGTTCAGCTCCAAAAGATGCCAAGGCTGATGGCCCGGGAGCCGAAGCGAGAAGGGAAAGGTCAGAAGCAATAGAGGGAGAAGAAAAGAGAGCCAGGCAGGCAGGGGCATGCACGGATGGGAATGCTGGGCTCGGACCTCTCTTGGGGACCATGGAGATGCCTAGAGGGCAGCCTGCTCCGGGATGGTTCATTCTGTGAGGGACTCTAACTAGCAAGAGTTAGGGAATGGGAGAGGTGAGCAGTCCTCAGGAGGGCTTTGACACAGGAGAAATCACCTAGCACAAAAAGAGAAGCAGATGGGGGCTCAGGTATTAAGCATCTGCCTTCAGCCCAGATCCTGGGGTCCTAGGGATTGAGCCCCGCTTCAGGCTCTCTGCTCAGGGGGAAGCAGGCTGTCCCAGTGCCTGGGGGGAAGAGAGAAGGCCCTTCTGACATGGGACCAGGGGACATCCTTGGGCTCAGAGAAGGACTAGATTACCTCAGCCCCAAGGCGGGAGCTAGCATCCCCCTGGGAGCTCACCAAGCCAGCTGCTCAGGAAGCCACCTTGATTTAAAAGCATGCGTGGACTGAGGGCTGTCTCTTCCCCCATTCAGCCTTAATCATTCACCCCACAGATGTTTATTTAACACTTACTGTGCAATGGGTGTGATGATTGACGGGATATGTGATCCCTGACCTCCCAGGAGTCCTAGTCATGGAGCCGTGTACCCCAACAGCTCCTCAAAGATGAACTAAAGTCAGGGTCGACGTGGTTGAGGGGAAAGAGCCCTGAACTTGGAATCCGAACACGTGACTCTGGTTCTAACAAGCATATAGCCTTGGTCAAGTTTATTCCTCCCTAAAGGCTTCTCTTTCTGTGTCGTATTGGGGTCTCACCATTGCAAAGGACTAGCTTCATTAAAACAGAGAAAGAAGGTGGAAAGACAAAAGGCTATCCAGTGGACGCCAGGGCCCCACAGGGTCTGGAGACCTTGGACTGGGTTTCCTATAGCCATTGCTTCTGTCCTCACCCTGCTTATCTATTCATCTGCAGCCTGCTTTCCTCTCTGATAGGCCTTTCCTGCTTCAGACCCAAAGACACCTGCTCCACACAGGGCTCTGCCTGGCCTCCTCTGCTCAAACCCGTCATTCCAACTCGCAGTGATCCCAGCTGCCTGGCTGGGCATGATGCCATCTATCCACGGCTGGTCCAGTCAGCTGTGGTTGGGGGCAGGGTTGGCCACATGTCCTTTTGGTGAGGGCTTATGCCGGTGGACTTCCTGGAAGTAGGGGCAGAGCAGTCTCTAAAAAGTGACCCTGAGGGGGAGGCCATGGACATTGTGGCTTCATGGAGCAGCTGTAAAATGACAGTCATTTGATTGTCATACCCTTGAGCTCACGGGTTCTCCCCGTAGGGTCTCCCTTGAACCCCAAACATCAGGTAAAGCAAACTCGTTGTAAAAGTGATTTCTGCACACTGCCTTAGCCAAAAAGGATTACTGTAGACTCCAAGACCAGCCCGTTAACCAGCTAGCTTAGGAGGAACCTTCTCTTGTTCAGGCTAATACACACATTTGACTTAAGAGTTCTGTTGCAGGAGCGCCTGTGCAGCTCAGTGGGTTAAAGCCTCTGCCTTCAGCTCAGGTCATGATTCCAGGGTCCTGGGATCAAGCCCCACATCGGGCTCTCTGCTCAGCAGGGAGCCTGCTTCCTCCTCTCTCTCTCTCTGCCTGCCTCTCTGCCTACTTGGGATCTCTCTCTCTGTCAAATAAATAAATAAAAATCTTTAAAAAAAAAAAAAAAGAGTTCTGTTGCAAAGTCAGGTCCAGGGGCCAGGCTCACTCAAATCTGGGAGACTCACCTATGAAAGCAAATGGAGGCCTTAGGCCGTAAGTCTGAATATCCAAAGCATAAAAATCAAGCCCTTCCCCAAAGAAATAAAAATGTTCTATCCTCTTTCTAGATATATATTGAGATATATAGAAAGTTAGATATATATAAATAGAAAATATATACATTCAAAATTTTATATATAAAAATATATAATATTTATGTATAAAATCTTGCTATGACATATATGCATATATATGTAACTTTCTATTTGCACACACATCTTGCTTTATTTATATGTATATATACAATCTGACTGTGGTTTTTTTATATATGACTGAACATCAGTAAAATATCAAGGACAACTGAATTCAATTTTTATTATACATGTGTGGGTGTTCTGTCGGTGATACAATGATGTTCAGATGAGTACTAAAATAAAAACATACATTATTTATAAATATGTTTATCACATAAAATTTATTTTTCCTGCTTTCATTTCCACAAAAGCACTAATTGTGTTGTAAAAGCCAACATTTTCACATAAGATGTGTTTTATTGGCAGTTGTATCGAATCAGACTTCTCTTGAGCGTTT
This sequence comes from Lutra lutra, assembly GCF_902655055.1. NCBI lineage: Eukaryota > Metazoa > Chordata > Mammalia > Carnivora > Mustelidae > Lutra > Lutra lutra. The sequence continues at coordinate 39,258,171 of NC_062293.1, forward strand.
GTAATTCTTACTTTTTTATTATCATTATTAATTCCAATTTGGACAAACAGCTCTGCTGAGGTGGTAGCAACTGGGATTGTCCATAAAAATATTAATTAAAATAATTCTTAGTTTCTGGGGTGCCTACATGGCTCAGTCAGTTGAGTATCTGACTCTTGATTTTGGCTCGGGTCATGATCTCAGGGTCCTGGGATCAAGCCCCATGTCAGGCTCTGGGCTAGGCGTGGCACCTCCTTGTGATTCTCTCCCTTTCCCTCTGCTGTTCCCCCCACTGGTGTACTCTCTCTCTCTCAAATAAATAAATAAATCTTTAAAAAACATAATTCTTAGGGACACCTGGGTGACTCAGTTGATTAAACCTCTGCCTTCCGGTCAGGTCATGATCTCAGGGTCCTGGGATCCAGCCCCACCTTAGGCTCCCTGTTCAGCCAGGAGCCTGCTTTTCCCCTCTCCCTCTCCCTCTGTCTACTGCTCTGCCTACTTGCACTCTGTCAAGTAAATAAATAAAATCTTTAAAAAATAATAATTCTTAGTTTTAAAAAAGACTAAATTTTACATGCAAAGGAGCTGCCTGTGATAAATTATTATCTCAAAATTATCATCAAATATGTAAATGACATAAAAAATGACTCTCCATGATGGTTAATTGTATATGTAGACTTGACTGGGCTAAGCGCCCCCCAGCGAGCTGGTAAACTCGATTTCTGGGTGTGACCATGTTCTGGAAGAGATTAGTAGTTGGATCAGAAAGCTGAATAAAGAAAGTGGCCCCTCACTGATGCATTACCCAACCTGTTGAAGGTCATTGAAGGGAGCAAGAAAGCAGGGGAAGGGTGAATTCGCTCTCTTTGCTTGCACAGGGACATCCGTCTCCTCCTGTCTCGGACACCTCTTCTGGCCTTCCTGGTTCTCCTGCTTGCAGATAGCAGACTGGGGGACCTCCTGGCCTCCATAATTACATAAGCCAATCCCTATAATAGATCTTCTCTTATGTAAACCCCTTATGTCCTATTGGTTCTGTTTTGAACCCTAACTAATCCACCATGATTTGTATCATGATTTTCACCGGCTCTGGTTTATAATATACATACCCAGACACAGTAAAGACACACATTTCAGAATAAAATTTAAGAATAAGCTTATTTCTTATCCCAACATGATTTTCAGCCCCCTCTATTATGTCTGTGATTTTGTCAATTCCCCACGAACTCATGAGTTCTGCCAGAACAACATATTGCAACAAAGAAGCCAGAACTTGGACACTTTTTTAAGCAGGAATCAGTTGTTGCCATACGGTCTAAGAGGAGGGATTTGAAAAGCGAATGAATTTCTTTTTGCTTACTATACCCTCCCCACCCGTTAGCCCACTGTCTCTGTCCGAGGCTGGCTGCCACACAGCAGTACACACCTGCCTGGAATTCCAACATAGCCACCTTTGGTTTGGAGGACATGGGGCAGGAGATGCATAGGAACGTTTGCCGGGACCCCACACTCTCTATCACCAGATAGATGTTTAGCCTTACAGATCATTCTTAGTAGACGCCAATACACGGATCTTGAGGGTGAAATGTACAGGTGCATTTGGATGCATTCCAACTTGAGTTGTCCATGGTATGTGTGGCCCTCTAAAAATGTGAGGTCCAGGGTTGCCTGGGTTAAAGCCCAGTGGGTTAAAGCCTCTGCCTTCGGACCAGGTCATGATCCCAGGGTCCTGGGATGGAGCCCTGCATCAGTCTCTCTGCTCAGCGGGGAGCCTGCTTCTCCCTCTCTCTGTCTCTGCCTGCCTCTCTGCCTACTTGTGATCTCTGTCAAATAAATAAATAAAATCTTAAAAGAAAATTTAAAATGTGAGGTTCAGGGCAAGGGGCATAAGAACTGGATTTGCTGGGGGACCAGCAAAGAACTATGGGGTCTACTACCCTCCTGTTTGGGTTTAAACAAAAGAAGGAGCTCCCCTCCCATCAAGTTCCTGCACCCCTACCCGTGCACCAGGTGCACCAGGTGCAAAATACAGGTGGACAGGATACTAATGCCCAGTAAAGGAGGGAAGCCGCTGCCATTTGTCCAGGCGGAGGACTGGAGAGGGACAGGAGAAGGCCCCAAGGAGGACAGTGTCTTCTCTTTGTCTGCTGTTAGCATAAGGACAATGGTATGGCCTCCGCAGAAAATGAACCCACCGGAATCTAACTCCTTGAGCACTGTGCCTCCTGAAGCCCAGCCCCAGAGGCCACATCTTGCCCCTCCAGGGGGCTCTCGGAGGCTTCTGATAGACAGAAACTGGGTGTCAGAGAATTGTGCATTTCAGTGGGTATCGCTGGGAGACCGAGTGCCTTGGTCAGTTATGCAGGACACTTTCCTGAGCGGTGAGATCTGCCCAACCCGTGCTCAGTTTGGATGATCTTAAAAGGAAATTTCATCTCAGGAGATGGCGGGAGAATGGGTGTGGAGAGGGTGGCCAGGGAACAAAGAAACACGGGCTGATGTGATATGCACAAAAGGCACAGCAGGGAGAGGGCATGGACCTCCAAGGGAATGTAGTGACCAGGCTTGGCCTGTTTCTACCTAGGTGACATTTGGGCATGCCTGTAACTTTAAGGGGAGTATCCAGAGCTCAGCTGCTGGGTACCTTCGCTTGGTGAATTTATACAGAAACAACCCCCTCTCTCCATATCTGACCCTTCTCGTGGTCCCAGACGTTTTAGGGGCAGAATCTGAGAATGAGCTGGGAAGAATGCATGCTAGACTGTGAGAGGAAGAGGGGAAGTCGTATAAGAAAAGACAGGGGGACGCCTGGGTGGCTCAGTTGGTTAAGCAGCTGCCTTCGGCTCAGGTCATGATCCTAGCGTCCTGGGATCAAGTCCCACATTGGGCTCCTTGCTCATCAGGGAGCCTGCTTCTCCCTCTGCCTCTGCCTGCCATTCTGTCTGCCTGTGCTTGCTCTCTCTCCCTCTCTCTCTGACAAATAAATAAATAAAATCTTTAAAAAAAATGTATAAAAAAAAAGAAAAGACAGGCATAAATAGAGCAGAGGAGGAAAAGGCAGGAGGGCTGTATTCGAGGACAAGAATGAGTCCCTCCTTCCCGCCTCCCCTTTCTTGTCTTGTTTGTTTGATTAATAAATTTTATTTTTTTAGAGCACCTTTAAGTTTACAAAAAAGTGGCGCAGAATGTACAGAGAGTCCCCATGTACCTATCCTCTCGCATTTGTCCGCTGACCATCTTTTTCTGGGCACAGTCTGTTCCAGATGCTGCTACCAGGCCGTGTATTCATTCTCTGCTGATCCCTTCTGTCTGCTACTCTTTCAGCTGTCGGACTGGTTTTCCATTTGAACTTGCTCCAAGTCATTCTGAACGGGAACCCAGGACACTAGAATCAAACAAAACCAGGAACCCGAATCAGGAGTGAATGAATGAACGAATGAATGAGTTGAAAAACAAAAGACGAAGGGGTAAGGGTTGGTGAAATATTAAGAAATTTTCATTTTAAAATTTTGGCATTTTAAGAAAATCAATGGATTTGGAATTAAAAATACTCATCCCAGCCAAAAACTGTGTCTTTGTGCAAGTTAGGCCTTTAGATCTCCGATTCAGCCTCACTAGAAAGGGAAGACTGGCTGCTTGGTTTCCAAAGGCTCTTCTCTATCTTACGTTTTCAGAAACGGCAGCAGTTTCTGTTCGTTCTAGAAGGTGGCTGGCACCATTTAAAAAGAAACCAAAACATTTTGGTTTTCTTGTCCCGTTTTCCCACAGGCAATTCCTAGGGCTGCCACTAGATGGCGGAATGAGACCACGATGGTGCTGAGTCAGGGAGGCTGCAGAAGCTACTTCCCGCAGGCGTCTGATTAATAATGGGGCTGTAATTATCTTTACACAATCCCGTTTGCAGCCCGGTTGTAGCCTAGCTGTTAAATTAAACTGCACAAATAAATTTGCTGGGCAACACCGCCTCCCCAGCGGTCCCCACCCCGGTGGCGTTCAAGCTCATTAGCATATCAAAACACAAACTCAACCCTCCTCCTTCCCTTCATTTTCATAACAAAAGGGGCTCCCTTTTATCTCTCCAGCAACCCAATCTGTATTTAAATAGCTCTGTGAAGACTGATAGCATTATTACTTTATTTCCCCACGTCTAGCTCTGGGGATATCTCCAATCTGTTTTCTCTAGAAACTGGACGGATGGATTTTTTATTAGGAAGATGAATCAGTCCCCACCCCCCAACCCCCTTCTAGGTGCCTAAAGCTTGTTGCTTGCTCAGTGTAGGTGGGAACGAGAATGCCCATCCCAAAGACTCCAGAAATCGCGCATTCATTCTGCAGTGTTGCTGGACCAGTCAGAAAATGCCTCCTGCCACAGCGATCTTAGGTCAAAACGAAGCAAAAAAAAAAAAAGGAAGAAGAAGAAGAAGAAAAGAAACAGGAACCTGACATCTGGGTGGGCACACTCTGTACAGGGCTTAGAGTTATTTACAAGGATAGCTCTGGGCACTAAGTCAGCCTAGGAGTTGGGGGTTCCTGGAGACTGTTGGGTCCCCCAATAATGGGTCCATGGTCAAAGGAGCGAGACTGATAGAAAGCGAAGGTCAAGCAAAGCTTTATTTCGCGCCAAGCATCAAGAATCAGACCGACCGTCAAACGGACGGGTTGGGGCCTCCCCTTAGAGAGAGGACGACCCCTCCCTGCTTTCCAGACTAACTTTTATAGAGCAAAGGCCATGTGGTTGGGCCTGGCCACACATAGGTGGCTAATTGAATTATAATTCACCCCAAAGTAGCTATGGAAACTAGCCTCTCACCTTGGTAGCTAGGAGATAGTATGCGCCCCCACTAATTCAATGTCTCCACCTGACCCGACCCACCCTTGTATTTGGGCTGTTACCTCCAACTGGTTTCCGGGACTTGCTTTTAAATAAGTTCCCCTGGGGGCGGGGCGGGGGGGGTAAGGTCAATTTAAGTTTTACTGCATAAACAACAAAATCACTGTTCAACCTAGGTGGGGCGGCTCTGGCTAAACAGGCCCTTACAGAGACCATCTATCTCACTGGTTCCAGGGTCAGCCGAGTGTCTTTAGTTTGGAAAATGTCATGCCGATGAATACATTTGAATGTTTTGGAAGGAGTCCTGTTTTCATCAGGCTCTTCAGCTTTAAGAGCCACCATCTCCAGTCCTTATTCACTTAAGGATGATAGACCAAAGTCCAGGAGGAAGAAGGGGTTGGCCAGTGTCCCGGGGAGCCCTCTGCCGGATGAGACAAGGACCCTCTGGGTCTCCCGACTCCACATCAACTCCCTCTCATTGGACTTCCTTGAACCTCAGGGAACTGTGCAGACCTATATACACCACAACCTCATTCCCTCTTCTTGGCACAGGACAGGTATTGATAAGCAGGGGGTGAAAGTAGGAGTGTGGGATTGAGTAGCAAGCTGGGAAGCAGTGCCTAGATTAAAGAGAGAGATGGGTGCCCAAAGCCAGTCCCTAACTGAGGTGGGTGGGGACATTGGGGGCGTTGGTCTGAGGATGGCCCCTGGTGTTCTCAAGATTCACCTGCGATATCGCTCTCAAACTGGCAGCATGGAGACATCCAGGAGCACACAGCTGGGCCCAAAACCCTGTCCCTGCCAATAGACTCCTATTTTCAGTCCACACTGGTTTGGGACTGACTCAGAAATCGGGACACCCTGATCATATGCAGCTGGGGATGAGGGTGGGGGCCTCGGGACAGTGTCACAGGGCCATAGCCCTGTCCATCGGCTTCCTTCCTACAGCAGGCACTGTGTTAGGCCCAGGCCTGCTGCAGAGATGCTAGCCATCATCTCCTTAAGTAGCCACAGTCTGGGGGGCACCATCGGTCTATTCAGTGGCAGCTTTGTGGTGTGGCAGGGGGCCCTGGAGATGAGGCAGGAGGCATTGAGTGTGGTCCACTGGGCAAGGCTGGTTCCCGATCTGTGATGGGGGCTGCAGTTTGGGCACTCCCAAGGTCCACTTCCATAGGGGGACCCATGTTAGAGATTTCTAGGCCCACAGGAATGGAGAGAAGAGATGGGCTTAGCAAGTAAAAATGCCTCTTGCCCACCCCTGCACTGTTCTTTGGGGCATCTTTGGGCTTCCCAGGGAGAATGCTGATCCTTCCTCCTCTCAGTGGAGGAACTGAACTGGACTAAGTAAGGATGAGGGGAAGGGAGAGTGTACCCAGAGGAGGAGAGGGAGCCCTCTTTTCTTGGGGTAGGGGTGTGGACGGAGGCAGAGCCAAGAATGGGGAGCCGGGACAAAAGGCTTCCCCAGGAGGGAGAACCACCCCCTTTCTGCTCACAGACTCCCAAAGGGAGCCTTCTTTCCTGCAACCCTGACCTGAGTCTCTCTTGGGTCACCTAGCTATTTCCCATTTGCCCACCCGCTCAGGAGACAAGGAAAGAAAAGTAGGAGGGGGTGCTGGGTGCCTTTCTCCTCACCTCTGAAGAGGGCATCCAAAGCCATAAAGGCTGTGCCAGGGTCCCCTCTCAGACCTGGGGCTCCTATGCTGCAGCTGCTGGTGGCTTGTTTTTCTTGTGACAAGAGGGAAGGAGGGTTGTACCCATGGCCTCCGGGGACTGTTGTCACACCGGACTCCAGTTCCTTCCCACCGCAGCTCTTTGTTGGCTCATACATTTATGCATTCCACAAATATTAATTAAAAGTCTGTCATGAAAAAAAAAAGTCTATTGTGTACTTACACTAATCACTTAAGAGGCACACGAAGGAAGAAAAGGACATAATAAAGCCTTACATTCATCCTCCTGGAGTGCTGGAGCCCCCAGGCAGCTCACAAATTACAAGTCCGATTCCATTTCCCATGTGACCCAGGAGCCGGAAAGGACCACAGGGTAGAGGCCCCAGCATCCTGTGTTGTAGATGGGGAGCCAGAGATAAAGGAGAGGTGGTGTCTGGTGCACCCCACCTGCAGAGGAGTCAATGATTTGGGGTCTTAGCTGTTTTTTTTCCCCCTTTGATATCAGGAAGTTCTGCTTTAAAAGATAAACTCGTTTCCTTTATCAGGATCCTCTTCCTCCCACCAGCTCTGTGAAGTGTTCCCTCTTACAGAGGCTCAGCTTGAGGCCAAAGGGTCTCAACTGCTCAGGATGCAGGGTGAACTGCTCTGGATGCAGGCCAGGTCCCCAGGTCTCCTGAGGACAGGAGAAGAGAAAGGACAGGAGTTTGAGTCAGGGGTCCCAGAGCTCCAGACCTTGTGGGTGGGGCAGTTTGAAGAGGAGAAGCTCACGATGAGCCCTCAGGGGAGGCTGCTGTAAGGCAGGCATGAGGCCATCAGAGCAAAGGAGACAATGACTACAAGGGTGAGGGATGAGAGAAGCTCCCCAGGAGCTTGTCAGTCACAGAAGGGTAGGCTTTGCAGTGAGATGGAGGGCGTTCAAAGCTGACTCCATTGCACTCAAGGGCAAGCTGCTTAACCTCCCTGAGCCCCCTATTTCCTTCTCTCTGAAATGGGAGTCCTCGTGGTACCTTCCCAGTTGCTGTGGGTCATGGGAGAACACGGAATCACTGGCTCATATTACACACTCAGAAAGCATTGTCTTCTTTCACCAATGTCCTAGTGACCTGCAGACATGGGAATGATGTCAGAGGAAGGGGTTGAAGCAAGGTCCACCTGTCAGAGGCTGGCTTCAGGGACTGCAGGGGTGTCTCCCGAGGGGCTTGGTCCAGGCTCTGCCACTGTCTAGGCCTCTGGTCTGAGAAGTCACTTCCTCCCTGGAGTGAGGGGTTGGCTCAAATGCTTCTTGGGACCGTTTCAAACCTCACATTCTATGAGGTCCACAGAAAGAAAAATGGAAGTTGGGGAGAATCTGGGGAAGAGGGGACCCATCCTGACGGCAGCAGGGGGAACCAAGGAGCAGAACAATCTTTGTCCCATTCAGAAGTGAGGGCATCACAGCCCATGTGGACTGTGGAACCCCAGGATCAGGCAAAGTGCAGCAAGATGTTTCATTTTCATTTCAAAAGACAGTTTTGCTGGATATAAAAGATGCTTGATTGACACTTTTTTCTTTCTGCTCTTTGAATATTCCTTTCCTACCTTTCACCATTCCTGCTGCTTGATTTTCTCCTGCATATGGGTCACATTTTCCTGTTTCTTTGCTTGTCTTGTAATTTGGTGTTGAAAACTGGACATTTAAGGTAATAGCTTGTAGCAATGCTGGATACTAACTCTTCTCTCCCGTCTCTGGTATGGTTTATTGGTATGGTTTATTGTGGTTTCCTTATTTATCCTTTTGCCACTTGGCTTGCTATTTTAATGACTCCTATTTTCCCTGCAGTGCGGAACATTTGGGGACACTCTCTGAGGGCACTGCCTTGGATATGGGTACAGTCACCCTGAGAGAATCAGACAGCGCTGTCTTTGCCTCCTCACCTGGCCTCTCTGTTAAGCTCTGGGGCATCATAACTAGCCTTTGGACTCCACTAATGACTGGCTGTTTCCTCTGCTGTTTTCAACAGCATCCTGAGGTACAGAAATTGCCCAGGCCACCTCTTTACCCATTGCACCATGAAAACCCCAAATTGCTCAGCAGTCTAATCCAGTTAAATTAGTGCTGAGGTAGATTTTGAAGCTGTCCCTAAGGTTTATTATGACTCTGGGTGGACTCTCCTTAGCTGTCTCTTTCCCTAGTTCTCTCTGGGGGAGCTAATGAGCTTGTAGTTAACCATCTTGCTCCTGATTAAGAGAAGTTATTTTTTTCAAGTGCACTTCCAGGCTTGAGCTTCCCCACACTGTTTCTGATAAGGTTAATTTCTCCAAAGAGAACTCCAGGTCTCTTATTCTGGGCTGCCTCTCCCTCTGTCTCTGGGGAAAATCTCTGAGCTACTGCTCTGGGATCTGGGCAGAGCAGAAGCCTTTGTCTTCTCAGCTTGCCTTTCCTGGTGTGGAATATGTCCTAGGAGTGAGCTGTGGCTACGCTAATTGAGGGCCCAGCATCCTCAACCTACTGCCCCTTGGGGCAGAACCTCTCTCCTGTGCATGATGGTCACACAAAGGAGACAATCTCAACCTCTCTGCTGCTGCACACACTAGAAATTTTGCCTCTTCAGTTTGGAGTTAGAGGGGCTGAGAAAGACTAGTGGCATGTCCCTCCCAATAAGGTGAGGGGTGATGATCCTTGATTGACAGCTGAAGGGAGGGGGAGCCAGGTCTTCTTAGTCACTCCTGACCAGAGTGGAGTTTCCATCAGGCTGAGCTGGGAGGGGAGGGTGGGGCAGGGGTAGGGAGCAGGTTGTGACTCAGGTTGTTTCTTACTGCCTTTGAGTAGACCTTGAATAAGTCCTTTTTCATGTGCCATGTTTACCCTGGAGACAATTTTCAGAGAATTTAGGTAGTTAAGCCTTTTAAAATAGTTTTCGGCAGATTGGCCTATCTTGCTGAGGAATGGATCACACACCCCCTTGCGCTGCCATCCAGAAGTGGGAATCCCGAGCCCAGGATCCTTCCTAATGACAGGGTGAGGTTGGTAACTGGATTGGCCATGGAGCTGAAGGAGGCAGGATATGGGAGTACAGTCAGGAAGCCCATGCCAGTAACAGGAGATAAGCAAGTTAGTAGAATTTACCCATGGGAGCTGGAAAAATCTATAGAAGATCATTATCATCAGAATGTTGCCAGGATATTGTAATAGCATTGTCTGGTGACAGATGGGAGCTACATTTGTGGTGAGCCGAGTGTAACATATAGACTTGGGAAGTTGCTATGTTGTACAATGGAAATTAATGTAACATTCTGTGTCAATTATACTTCAACTTTTTTTTTAAAGGTGATGTTAAAGAAAGAAAAAGTTGCCAGGGCATAGGAACAGCAGGCATCGATGTGGACCTGGTCCAGAGAGCCAGCAGGATTGCCCCCTGGGCTTGCTAAGCTGTGCCAAGCAAGATGTGTGCACCAGAGGTGTGTGGGGGATAGTGGCCAGGGTGGCTCACATTGCCGCCTGGTCAGAAGCAGTTTCCAGTGTCCTCAGTTATGGCCAATGAACACCAGACAAATATAGGAGTGCGACTGTGTTCTGAGCCACTCTGCCCATTTCCCAGATGCCAACAGGAATAGCGTCCCAGGCACTGTCCCAACCTCTATGTTGGAATTGTTTCTTGTACGATTCTGTGAATTTACCCATCCTCTTGCTTCTCTGCCCATCAAATGCACCCTGCAAGCCCCCAGCAAAGGAGCTCAAAATTTCCCCCACGCAGTCAGTCCCAGTGAACCATGCTGAGGCAGATAAGAGAGAACACAGGGCCACTGTGTGCCCACCCAACTGGGGAGTGGGGGGGGGGGGGGGGTAGTCACGAAATTTTGTTTTAAATCCTCCTGAGGATAAGTAGGAGTGAGCCAGGCAGCCAGAACAAAGAAAGAAGAAATGGCATTCCAGGTCGGGGGAGTGGCATGGGCCCGAGGGATGCGTGCGTGACCACGGCCAGTGGAAAGCTGTGGTCTGCCCTTACAGCTGGAAAGGAGGGAGGCCGGAGGCTGTGGAAGTATGTGGTTCGAGTTCCAGTCTTGCTTTCTTGTATCCAGATTGATCTGAACACCTACAACAACCTGGTCACTGAAACTGGCCTTCATACTTTCTCTACAAAGAACGTATCCGGGCCCCACTTCTCCCAGAGTTCCTGGTGACCCGCTGTCGAGTGGATGTCCCCTGTGTCCAGTCAGGCCTGACCTTCTGATCATTGGCCCATCCCCACGGGGGGTTGGTGACGGTGCGGACACCCTCCCTCACACCAAAAGCTCCAGCCAGCTTCCCATCCCCCCTCCACCACCCAGGCCACCCAACTAAGACTGCTGGGCTCAGCTCGTCTCTGTCCGGCAGCTCCCATCCACTGGACTCTGGCCGGGCATCTGGGAATGGTGGCCTTGGGGGCTGCCTGCAAATCCCCAGGAACCAGTGTGGCAGCCTGCCTGAGCCCGGGCGGTCTGGTGCTGGGGCTGAGCATGCATCAGTCGTGTCTGACTAGAGCAGGAGAAAATTGCATTGTCTGTCACTGTCAGCAGTGTATCAATGGCAAACGCAAACATTTTGGAAGCCAAGATGAATGACCTGGGCTACTGACAGGGCCCGGAGATGCCGCTCAGTGCCTGCCCGGGGTCCCGGGGACTCTTCATCACCCCAGCCCCAGCTTCTCAGGTGCCTTCTCTTTATGTCCCCCCACACTCTCCAGGGTGCTGAGTTTTGAATCTGCTGTTCATGGGAAGCGGCAGCTGTGGAGGGACGAGGCCAGATCGTAGCAGGCTCACACACGTCAAACCCATCAGCATCCAAACAGCCTTCAGCCCCCTTCATCCGACTTGATCTTCCTGCCAGCCCTGTGTGACAGGCACAATGAATATTGATACGCCCATTCCACAAACGAGGAACATAGTGCCCAGAGACTGTCAGCCATGTGTTGCCATTAGAGGAGGAACTGAAAAATCTCACTAGGTATTCTGGCTCGGAGGAGGAGACAGTGTGTTTACCCACCAGCACCTCTTTGTCCAAAAAGGGGAGCCAGGATAAAGGAAACTTAGGGGTCCAGAGCACCCCAAGGGGCAGGCACTGTGTGTACCTCTCCCCCATGCCCTTGACCTGCCTGAGGACGACGCTGTGTGCTCCCAAGATCTCCTGGGCCTGCCGGAGCAGGGACCCCGTTGCGGGCGGGGGACGGGGGACAGGGAGGGCCGCAAGGGGGTGTGTGCACAAAGGGCTGGCGGGCTGTGCCAGGAGATCCCTGGAGTGTCATGAGGGGGCTCTAAATCCAGACAGCAAGCCTTCCTCTTCCTAGTAGCCCCACTGAAGGAGCAGTCCCCATATTTTTCAGAGCAGCTAACAGAATTTTGGAGAAATGGATTACGTTACCACAGAGTTGGGCCTTCAGGTCCCAAAGCCCTACCCCAAACTTGTCGCAGACTCTCTGAGGAACAGTGGATGGCTTAATAAATGGGGTTCTTGGAATGCTCCTGTGTGAAGCATCTCATCCTCTCTCGGCCCTGAGGGAGGAGGGAAGGTGCGCTCCCAGCCCACTTATCCCATCGGATTTCCAACATCCTTACTGTCACCACATTGTATGTCATAGATTTGGGCTCCCTCTGCCTCAGACATGACACTCCCTGGGCACCCTGTCAGGAGGGCCAGATACCATGTGACAGCTAATGATTTGAGTAATCCAACAAAAGAGGTGGCTCTCTTATGGGGTGGTGAATTCTCCCTCATTAGTCATGTTTAAGAAATGAAATGATGGGGCAGCTGGGAGGTTCAGTCAGTTAAGCATCTGCCTTCGGCTCTGGTCATGGTCCCAGAGTCCTGGGATCAAGTCCCGAATCAGACTCCCTGCTCAGCGAGAGCCCTGCTTCTCCCTCTCCCACTCCTCCTTGCTTGTGTTCCCTGTCTCGTTGTGTGTCTCTCTCTATATCAAATAAATAAATAAAATCTTAAAAAAAAAAAAAGAAAAGAAAGACTGGATGAATAAAGCTGGGGTTTCTGCCTTGGGTAGGAATATGGAGCAGGTGTTTTCCAAGCAAAGACTAGAATTAAGGTCTTCATGCTCCTGGTGACCCCAGATGGTCTACCTGTGGCCACAAAATGAAGCCTTGCTTTTTGGTTTTATAGTCCAATAACCTCAATTTCCTACTGCTTTTATGTATGACTAGGTGGGATTACTAGTAACTTGAGCAAGTGAGCTATTAAAGTTTACCAACAGCTTGGGTCAATGTTCTCTAAATTTTTCATCTCTCTCTCTCTCTCTCTCTCTTTTTAACTGGGTTTTTTATTTCTCTTCTGGAAAGTTGCAGCGGGTAAGAGATGGGGGTTAAAGGGTCATTTGCTACAATCAATCAGACTGCGTTCTAGAAAGTTCTGAGGCCCCCACTCAAAAGTTTCTTTCAACTGTAACTGGGATTCTTGTGCAATTTCAAACAAACAATGCCTCCCCTGACCTGGATAGTGTGGACACAGCTTGCCCATGGCTGGGATTCTGTACAGTAGAAACAGTTGCCATTCACAGAGCAAACACCCTATTCTGAGTGCTGCTCGAGGTCTTTTTTTTTATTTTTTTAATAGTTTGCTAATTTTTTTTTCTTAAGATTTATTTATTTGACTCAGAGAGAGATCACAAGTAGGGAGAGAGGCAGTCAGAGAGAGAGGGGGAAGCAGGCTCCCTGCTGAGCAGAGAGTCCACATATGGGCTCGATCCCACCCAGGCCACCCTGAGCCATCCAGGCACCCCTAGAGGTCTTTGATACATTGGCTCTTCCTGTATTCTCACAAGCCAGTAAATGAGTTCCTCTCTACAGCCTGGTTTTAGATATAAGGAGACAGGATCAGAAAAGTAAACCTACAGCCTGCCTTGGTTTATAGGTAGTAAACGGCTCAACTGAGGTTGAAGCCAGATTAGAATTTCTGAAAGCCTCCCTGATTCACTGAGAGGTAAGGAAGCCCACCACACTTCTCTTCCCGGGGTATCCCATTCAGGGAAGAGACGGGGAGGTCCTACGGAGAATGCTGGAGTGGGACTTGTGCCTTTACGCAGTCATGGTGTGGTTTAAGGACATGGTCCTGAATGAAAGAAGGCAATCCAGAGACACAACCTGCCCATGATAGCCAGGACTGAGAGATTGATTAAAATGTTAAATGAGCGGGCGCCTGGGTGGCTCAGTGGGTTAAGCCTCTGCCTTCAGCTCAGGTCATGATCTCAGGGTCCTGGGATCGAGCCCCGCATCGGGCTCTCTGCTCAGCGGGGAGCCTGCTTCCTCCTCTCTCTCTCTGCCTGCCTCTCTGCCTACTTGTGATCTCTCTCTCTCTCTGTCAAATAAATAAATAAAAGTAAAAATAAATGTTAAATGAGCATGTCTTTTTTTTTTTTTAAAGATTTTATTTATTTGACAGACAGAGATCACAAGTGGACAGAGAGGCGGGCAGAGAGAGAGAGGGAAGCAGGCTCCCTGCTGAGCAGAGAGCCCGATGCGGGACTCGGTCCCAGGACCCTGAGATCATGACCCTGAGCCGAAGGCAGCGGCTTAACCCACTGAGCCACCCAGGCGCCCAAATGAGCATGTCTTTATATCAGCAATCCTACTGTTAGCAATTCACTTCGTAGAAAAAAATCTCTGTTTGTAAGGGTAAATGAGCCAGGTTTTGTGTGTGTGTGTGTGTGTGTTTACAGAATTTTTTTGTATTAACAAAAATTGGAAACAATTTCAAGTCTGCCAAAAGAGGATGAGATGGCAACATCGATCAGACAACAGGATATTAGGTAACCATTAAATATTAACATAGGTTATAACCTAGGTTTATAACCTATGTTTATAAAGACCAAACTTATCAAATTCGGCACTTTAAATACATAGAGTTTATTGGATCTCGGTTATATTTTGATAAAGCTGTTTTTAATAAAGATCCTTTTAGATGTATGAGTGTCAACCAAAGTGGTGCTCATTTTATATGCCTTAATGAATAGAAGCGAGTTTCAGTATCAAGTGTGTGATATCATTTCATTTCGAGCCTCAGCAATGACGGAGTGATGACACAGGCGTCCTTACATGCTTTTATGTAAGCGCAGGGAAAGCGTGCAAGGTTACTCCCTAATGCTCTTGACGAGGAAGCTGTAATTGGCAGAAAAAAAATGGGCAGACTATTAAATTGTTCCTTATACAGTTCTCTCCGATTTGACTTTTTACAAGCTTGTATAGCTTTTGCATTAAAAAAAATTATAAAAGCAAAGCCAAACTACAGTCAGTGACTCAGCACAAGAGCCTGGCCCGTCTGTCAGGCTGATGAAGATCACTTGCCTCGGAGGAAACAGGTACCTGGGGGCTTCATCGTCCCTTCAGGCTGGCAAGGGACACTGGCCAGGGTCTTTCTGGACCCACGCACGCTGCTGGGCACATCGCGGTAGGCGGGGCAGCCTGAGTCTGGAAGAGGGATGTAAAGGTCAGAGGCAATAGAAAATGTGTTTCCTTTCCAAAATGTCTGCATGATAAAATGTAGGATTTTAATAAATTCAAAGGGTGGAAATTATTAGCAGTCTGAGCTTTTATCACTGCCTCAGGCTTTGGACTGACCCCTCCAAGACCCCACTTTCCTTAGCGACAGCAGGGTGATTTTCTGTTTCATAATCTTTTTTCTCATTGTGGGAGGAAAAATAAATTCCCCAGATGGCTTCCCTGCAGCCCCAGCCCAGCGGACCCAATGAGAGCAGGATTTCGTCCACTCGCTCAGCTGGCAAACATTTATTGAGCACTATTTTCCTACCTTTATTATTTTGTTTATATCAGGCAGTGAGGATTCAAGAATTCCAAGAAATGTTCTGGGCAACACACTTAGGAGTGAAGCTATGGAAGAAACGGAGATCAGGCAGGGTGACCAAGACTGGGAGGAACTTGCAACCATTCATTCATTCATTCATTCATTCATTCATTCCAAAGGAAAATTTGCAGACAGAGATTTTGAGCTTTGAGAGGAAAAAGTGGTGAGCTTTCCAGTAGGAGAAAAACAAGGTCAGGTCACTGTGGCTCTTGAGAGCAGAACGAGAATCTAGGAGTAGGATGCAAGAGGGAGGGCTGGGCACAGTGTGAGGACTTGTTTAAACATTAGAATGTGTCCACACCCAGGCAGTGCTGGGGAGCACCCCTCCCCATGGGGCCCCAGTTGAGGTGGGAGGTCATTGTTGAGAGTGTGGTGGAAAGGGCTCAGGTCTCTGATGGAGACTTTGCCAGATACTGCTGGGAACCCTTGCAGCTACAACCTTCTGAGACTCCTTAATCTTTCCCTGCTGGAGTGACGTCATGGAGGGCAGGCCCATGGCCCTTCCCCACCACCTTCACCCCCACCATGGGGCTCCCAGCTGAGGCTCTCTCGCTCTCCTGCCTCTAACCTGGGCCTCTCCTTGTGTCTGCTATAAGGGCACCTGCCACTTCTGAGGACACTTGGGGCAGATCTCCTGGTCACTGCACTGAAGAGTGGGCGGGAACAGTGATGCTTGGTCGAGGACCCATGCCCTGTGAACATGGGGCCTTGCACACCATTCATTTATTCGGTGGAGAAAAGCCTACTACCACCTTCCACTGCCAGCTCTGTTCTGGGATGAGTACTAGAGCAGGGGCTGGAACAGGTTCATCCCTGGAGGTGCTCTCATTTGGGTGAGGGACAGGGCAGGTGTTAGCTGTGTCAGGAACTCTGAGTGGGAGGTCGAGAATTCTGGGTGCTACTTTGGGTAGGATGGGGAGAGCCAAGATCTGAGTGACCCCAGGGGAAGAGAGTGGGGAGATCATGAGGGAAGTTTTGAGAAAAGCCAGAAAGTCGGTGTAGCTGGAACACAGGGAGCCTCTTAGTCCTCTCGGACTGCTGTAACCAAATACCACAGACTGGGCGGTTTCAACAGCAGAAATGTATTTTCCTGCCATTTTGGCAGCTGGAAGATCAAGATCAAGATGGCGTCAGGGCAGTTTCTGGTAAGCCTCTGGTCTTCGCTTCTTGACGGCTGGCTCCTCGCCGGACCTTCCTGCGGTCTTCCCTTTGTGTGTACAGAGAGTTCTACACCTGTCCCTTCCTCTTCTCAGAAGGGCACCAGGCACCTTGGGTGAGGGCCTCCCTCCCAGGGCTTCATGTAGCTGTAATTAACTCCTTAAAGACCCTATCTTCAAACACAGTCACTTTAGGGGGTAGCCTTCAACATTTGGATTTGGGGGAGAAGCGTTCAGTGGCTGATGGTGAGCCCAGGAAGAGGGGTAGAGCATAAGATGAGATGATGGGCCATATCCATAAGCAGATGGCAGTGGTCCTGGAGCGAGGGGCTGCGAGGGGACCGTGGGGCGCCGTGGGGGACAGTAGGGAAAAATGACCATTGCGGGGCTGTGGTGTTCTGCTGGTAGAAAGAACAGAAGCCAGGACCCCAGAAGGGCCGGCCTCTGATGGGAATGCAGACAAATCATTCTCTGTGACAGGAGGGAAGGCGGGGAATTGGGTATAGATGCCACTGTGTCTGGGGATGGGAGGTCTGGTGATAAGAGGGTGACTGACTTCTCTTCTGGTTGCTTCTATTTTCTCCATGCAGTGAGATTGAAAGGCCCCAACCAGGACTGAAGTGTGGGTGATCAGCCGGAAGTCAGGGTCAGGGGAAGGGTGTGCAGGGGTCTCCTCTGAGAACAACAGAAGGACACGTGGCCCGGGGACTATGGCAGTGTCACCGAGGAGTGCCAGGGGCCCACTGGGGGGTCTGTGTTCATCACGGACAGTGAGACCAGTCAACACGATGGTGTGTTTTCCTCGTGTTTAGGGAAGGAGGGGGAAGGTAATTACATTTAACCGGGGTGGGATTTAGCCAGGAAAACCCCCCAAAAAAGGGTCCCAGTGGTGAGATGGGCCACAGGAGCTCGGCCCAGGGAGGGAGCAGAATGGCACCATGAGGCTGGCAATAGGGAACAGATGGTAGATTCTTGGCTGTGCCTGAAGGGAAAGATGATCAGCCCCATTTTATGGGTAGATACACTGAGATCTGGAGACATCAGTCATATATATGGTCAGTAGAGGAATTTTAGAAAATGAGTGCCAGGAAGGTGAGAAACTGCAAAGTGCTTACGTTGGCAATGTCTCTTTTCCCTCTTCTCCCCTCCCCTCCTCCCTCCACACCAGAGGGGGTGACCCACTGTCCCAGAACCAAGGATGTTCCCAGAACATGGAGCTGTCCATGGTAGAATTGGGAAAACCCGAGACAAACAGCATCGTGGGTCTAGGACCCGGCAGGTTGGCTGGCCAAATGCACCTCCTTCATAGACCCCCACAGCCCTCCAGCTTCCCAGGTCCTCTATAGCTGAAGGCAACTTACCAGTGAAAGGTAAATGCAGCCTCAGTGCATTTTGAAAGCAGTATCGGGGAGAGAAAGAGAGGAAGAGCGTGTGAGTGAGAACAAGAGGGAGAAGTAACAGTAGGCAAACCCAGCATGTCCCCACCTCCTACCCTGCGTGATCACGCCAGCTGTGATCCAGAGCCCATTCTTGCAGACCTGGGAGTCCGAAGTGAGGGGACAGAAATAGGGCCACCTAGCACATATTATGCTATCTGTTTATTTTTAGAAAAATAGAAACTATATATTTTTCAAAAGATTTTGTTTTATTTGGGAGAGAATCCCAAGCAGACTCAACACTGAGTGCAGAGCCTGACTTGGGGCTCTATCTCACAACCCTGAGATCATAACCTGAGCCAAAATCAAGAGTAGGATGCTTAACCAACTGAGCCATCCAGGTGCCCCCAAAATTAATACACTTTGGATAGGTAACTGATTTTGAATAGGTAACCCTCAAGGGTCAAAACTCAAAGGATACCAAAGAGTATACATGGAAGTATCCAGTCCTCTGGCCAGACGCCACCTCTGTTATCAGTTTCTTGTGTTTCCTTGCAAAGATGTTCAATGCGTATAATGCTCTTTGCATATAAAGCTTGCATCTTCCTCGTTTCATGCAACAGAAGGTCATGGAGGTCATTCCTTATCAGTACATAAAAGGACGCATCTCCCTTCAGAACGGTAAGCTCTGCAGGGCAAGGAGGTTTGATTGTTTTGTTCAACATTATATCTTCAGCACCGAGAGCGGTGCCTGACACAAAGGGGGAATTCGGTCAATGTTGAATGAAATGGACGAACCCTTTGCTCTTCTCGGCATTCCAGTGAACACACATGCCACAGTTTATCAAATTGTACCACTTTTGGCTCTTCAGTTGTTTCCACACTTTTGATTGCATAATTGATGCCACAGTAACATGGGACACACTTGCCACTTCACATCTACCTGTAAACCAAATTCTGGATTCTGTGTGAATCTATCTGTAAACTGAATTCCTGGAAGTGGGATTGCTGGGTCAAGGGTAGGTGGGTTTTTTTGTTGTTGTTGTTTTTTAATTTTGGCAGATAGGGCCAAATTATCCCCTTGTAGAAAAACTTCCTCGTTTCCCCCATGTATTTACTATACATTTTACGTATCATCTTTTTCTTTGATTTTAAGCCACCTTCCAATGTTCCACTCATCAGCTCTCCCCTGTTGGATACACATGTGTAACAGCAGCATTTCCCACCAATGTGCGACTGTTTCCTGTTTTATGGGCTATGATGAGCATTCCTCTGGTTTCTGAGGCCAGCCTTTCCAAGGGTGTTGGATCCATCAGAGAGGTCACAGACCTGCATTCAGGGGTTCAGTACTCTTGGATTGGTGGATGGGAGGGGGACAGAGAAGAGAACCTTAGCTTAGGCACTAGTATTTTGGAGAGGAGATGGGGATATCCAGAGATCCCCCGGCCGCTTAGCTTTCTTTCCTCAGGAAATTTTCCCTAAATTCCCCAGGGATTTCCCATTCCATTTACCATGATTCCTTCTACTCGTCTCTCCATGTATTGAATTCCCAGCTCACTCTAATTACTTATTGATTAGCCCCAGGGGACCTCTAGCATAGATGGGGCAGCAGGGATATTTCTTCCCGAGCCTCCGGTAAAAGAAGAAAATGGTTCAGACTTTGCAAACTCAGACTCTCAGCAATTTGCCCCATCTCTCTGCCCTGGCCGATACTTGGTTTCCCTCCAGCAATGATGCATTCCCTCCCAATGATGTTTTAATTCCTGCTAACATTTAGCTCTGCTGTGGCAATGTCTGGCTAGACAGTGAGAGTTCTCATAAGCTTCCAAATGTCTACTCTTCAAGAGACATTGGAGAAAGGAGCAACACGTGGTTTTGCTCACCCCACCCCCTGCTCCACAGTACATTCCTGGTAGTCATTTCCACATGCCCGGAGTGATGATAATGGTCTCTGAAGCGGGAATAAATAAGACGCCTGTGCTCAGAGTCTTTTATTCAGACTCTCGTCCCTCCATTCATTCCCCAGCCAGTCCCTTCTCTGGAACTTTGGAGCACCCACGTGGAGGCAGGCTTTGGGCAGGTGCCGGTGGAGGAGAGCAGAGGATGAACAAGATGATCGGGTCCCGGGAGCCAGAATCGTGCCCTCGTTACCTCGCTGTGATGAAAGGCCATTCACAAAAGCATTGGATCAATTTCAGATCTCAGTGAATACACAAACCTTTCCCTAAAAGGAGACAGCGTTGGTGGGGTGGTGTGTGTGTGCATTTTTCAGTTTTGGTATTTGGCCTTCATTTCCTAATCTTTGAGTTCCCCTCATTCAACAGGAACAGCATAGAAACCTACTATGTGCAAGATAACATGCTAGATGCAGTGGGAGGTGATTGGGTTTTGTTTTTGACTTAGTGTTGAGCCTTGAAGGAGCGGCACCTAGAAGAGTACCTAGAACAATACCCGACACAAAGGCGGCATTCAGTAACTACTGAATGAATGGAATGAATCCTTTGTTCTTCTTGGTATTCTGCAAAATACCTATGCTGCCTATTTATTTAATTGTATCCTTTAAGAAAGAGGTTAAAGCCCCTGGGGGAGGGAAATATGGGGATTTGGGAGACACAGGGAGCAGAGTTCCAATGCTAGATCGTTCAGGACAAAGCCAGGTTGCCCTTTTCTTTGCAGCATCTCCAGGAGTTTGTGACACAAATTAACAAGGCTAGCAAGACTTGGGAAGGAAATGTTTCAGAGCTCTAGAAGAGCTCATGTTTCCAGCCCCCTCAAGCATTTTAGAATCGTTCATTTACATTCAAGTGGTCAAAAGCTAATTTTAGATCATTCTCATCTTTTCCTGAAACCTAAGGACTTTTGAGTGAAAAACACACGGACGAGTGAGTTCTGTGAGCTGGGTTTCAATGATAGCAGGTTTCCAAAAATGACAAAGCGGTGAAGCGGATTCTCGGTTCTGACTTTTTCACGCATTCAGCCTCATCCTCCCACAATTAGTCCTCATTAACGAGCCCTCACTGTCTTTGCCAGCATGTGAGCTCTGTGGTCCCTGGAGCAGTGCCGGGTCTGATTTACCTCTCTCTTCACATGGAATCAAAGGCAGGAGTTCATTAAGCAAATTAATAGGCGAGATGCAGTTTCGAAAGAAATATTTAGCCTATCAAAGGAGGTAGGGAGGATTTTTTTTTCCCACACATTTTACAAGTCATTCATTCACAGGTAAACTGTGCTCGTGCTAATTAGAAGTCATTCTTTGAACTCATAAAGCGTGTCCCCACTGGACCTGTATTGGAGTCTTTGTTGGATAACCTGAAATCACTGTGCGCCCCTTCGTATAATAAGTAAAATAAAATATCCCATATTTCTTTCTAGCATGAGGCAGTGAGGTGTGGAAAGACCATGGGCTCTCTGTTTAAGTGCCTGTGTTACCGTTTTCTGGTAAGCACTCACCGAGTGTTGAAGCGGTGTTTCTGAAACAGAACTGGATGCATCATTTGGGTCGACTTTCTGGAGCTCAGAGAATCAGTTTCCTTGCCTGGGAAAACTGGACTAATAATACCGAAGTGTAAAGGATTGTTGCCATGGCAAACCCTCCCAGGGTTCCAGGCATTTATTGTAGGTCCTTGGAGAATGTTAGCTCATGGCCGCCTCCTAACAACTTGCTGGCACATACGTCTGATGAGCCACCATTGGATTGTTTCCTATTTCTGTGGAGTTGGACAAATGATCTCGAATTTGTCTATCTTGTTGGGAGTGGGGCTGGGGCACTGTGAAGTGAAGACTGGAGAGTTCCAGGGTGAGGGTTGTACCCCACTGGCAGGAATTTCATATTCAGTCCCCTTGAACAGCTCTGATGGCCCCACAGCGTCCCTCCCCACCTGCACGGCTGAAGATTCTGACCCTGGGGTTGCGGGGAGGGCCACAGACCTTATGGCTCTGCCTGGTCTGCCTCACTCCTGTTTCTTCCTCTGCCCTCCCAGCTCTAACCCATTCCTCCGATTCACTCTGGGGATGGTCCCTGGGCTCCAGCCATCCTCAGCCGACTGTCCTCCAGGCAGACCCCGTGCTCTGTGAGATAGACCCCTTGCAGCCTGGGGGGCAGAGTTTAAATTATAGATACTCTGAGAGAAAACCCATTTCTTTCTGTGATAAGGTCTCAAAGGAAAGGTCAGGCAGATAAATAACTTTGAGGGAGGAAATGATATTGTCCCAATGGCACATGCCATTCTAAGAATGAGCTTCGGTCCCTAAAGTGGCACTTTCCCCATCTGCTGTTAAATTGAGTCACAGAGGTTAACCCTTAAAAGAGCAGGACAGGGAAGGGAAAAAAGACAAACTGGAGGACAGTTTTAGGTGACGTGCCAGCATCAGCCCAAGCTGCTGTATTATTTACCTTAAACACCCTCCAGACATTGGCTTTGGCCCCTGGAGGGCACCTTAACTTTCCTGGGCTTCTGCTCTTTGTAGAGGGCTAAGTGGCTCTGGGAGCCCAGGATCGACCTCTGAAGGTGGGGACAGGTATGAGCCAGCTGGAGCAAAGCATGCAGAAGGGGACAGTGGCTGGACAGAATGGGTAGAGGGGATTTCGGTGGTGTCTGCCTACCTCTATCATAATGCATATCTCATCGCGTTTTAATTTTCTTTAAGATCTTGGAGAGCAAAGGCTTGAAATCCAAAGGTGCCTAAGAAACGTAGTTGCTCAGTAAATATGTGTTGCCATATGGACGAACACGGACAGAGGATGACAGACCCGGAGCACTGAAATGCAGCTTCCTGTGAAGATGTGTTCCTCTCGCAGGATGAGAAAGTCCCGGCAGGAAGTCTCTATACATGAAGCATTCTTCAATTTCAAATTTAAGTTTTAAATTAATATATGCCCATTTCAGCTCAGGACTATTATCTTTCGGATGAGATTTTAAAGACCCATTTTGGTGTCCCGAAAGCAGACACAGAATCCTTTGTGGCCAGATCCCTCTTGTGAGCCATTTCATCTTCATAGATCAAATCAGAGACCAGATCCGGGGTCCCCACTCCTCTGGAGTCGGAGACTTGTTTATGAATGCAGAGTCTCTTGCAGACCCACTTCTGTGGGTCTTTGGTATTCATTGTTCAAACAATGAACAACGTTCATTGAACATTTGTTCAAGAGAACGTATAGTGACAAAAAGCTCCTCGGACATTCAGGGGCTCTTTTAATAAACTTACATTTCATCCATCAAAACATTTATGCTAATTTTCCAATGAGTAGCGGCAGGCAGGCAAGCATGATGAATTTTTTTATTTACTTATTCTACCAAAAATTATTGGTGCATTTGAGGATGGCCCCAGAGCCACAGTTGGGGGTGGGGAGGCGGTGGGAAGGGGAGGGATTCTCCAGCCTCCTTCCTGCCCCAAGGTAGTGGTTGGCCATCTACAATCAAATCAAAAGGAGGCCCATCTTTCCAAATAATTGTAACAACTCACGAACGACTTCACACTTGGATGTCTCTCATTTAATCATTACAAAGTCGGCCGTCCTGGCTTGAGGTTAGCCTGTGGCCACCTCAGGAGCAGGTGGTCCAGACTGCAGGCATTAAATTGTCTGAGAGTTTTTTCAGCTGAGGCAGAGAGAAGCAAGGTCTTTGAGATGAGAACTTGAGGAAAAGAAGAAATGTGAAGGGAAGGGTGGAAATCCGCCAGTGTTCTGGCTGGGGCAGCCCAGCCCTGTGTTCTTGCCACACCCCACTTGAGGGAGGGATGCAGGCTGAGGCCGGGAAGCTGTTTTGTGCAGCTGCCGGATGAAGGAGGGGCTTTCTGCCCCTTCCCTCATGGACCACAGAGCCTCTGGCCAACTCAGGATGCAAGACGAAACCAGCTGCTTGTTTGCCCAAAGCCGCTGGACTCTCCATGTGATGGTCACTCCATCCCAACCAACCCAGTGGCTTAAAACACCCAGCATGTTCTTCTCTCCCATGGTCCTGGGAGGTGTGTGGACACAGCGGGATGCTCCCGATGCTGGCCTCAATTGGGTCTCTCTTGAAATGAGGGCAGAGGGCAAATGTGGCTGGAGATGTCTAGAGGCTCAGCTGGGAGGCTAGCTAGGACAGCTGGGTCTGCCTCTCTCCATCAGTTCAGGGCCTTTTTATGTGGTCTCTCCAGAAAGGTTGGCTGATGTCACTGGTAGAGGCGCAGGGTCATTAAGAGCACAGAATGTAAGTGGAAATCCCAGAACGGGGCACAGCCAACCCTTCTTCTATCAGTTTTGCACATCGCAGAGCTTTACGGCCATGTTCAGTGTGGAAGGGGGTTACGCCAGCTATGGGGTGTGGTTCAGTGCATGGAACGGGGCCCCGGGTTTGGGGGCTCCAAGGGAGGGAACCTTGTCCTGGAAAGGAACAGGCTCCCCTCCCAGACGCGGGGGCTGTCACACTGGTGAGGTGCTGCCCTCATGTGGCTGCCTGGGGTCATCACAGGCACAGAGCAAAAGTTTGTACTATATAGCGTTGTCTTGGAGCCGGATGATGTCTCTAGGGTTCCGGGTTAAGGCAGTAATAGTAAAAACAAACAAAAAAGTGCTTTCTTCGTATTGATGTGATGCAATTGCACCCATATGCTGAGGAATCTTATGTTACCTAACAGCACTGAAGGACGGGGTGCGGAGAGAGGAAATCGATGCTGGTGTTCAGTTTACTATAGCTGTGAATCATGAAGTCTCCACTTGTGTATTATCTGATCTTGACAATGATGCTACCCTATTCCCGAGTCTATTTAAACATGTAGAAATGGAGGCTTAGAGAAGTGAATTTACTTCTGAAGACCACAGGGCTAGCAAGTGGCAGAGCTGGGACTGAAAACCAAGCCATGCTGATTCTAATGCCTTGATTTCCCCCCACCTTTCCGAGCTGCCCCTCCTTCTTCCCCCACGCATGGACAGCTCTGCCTGAGTCCTTGCCCTGCAGAAAACCTCCTAATGGGCCCGAAACCTGAATATTTAATGTTGTCACTATGGCTTTTCTTCCTCTTAATTGAGGCTTTTACCAAAGTGACATTTTCCCTTTCCTCCGCATCCCGTCCCTGGCTCACTAATGACGCGTTTATTCAACACAGGGCATGGAGGCTATTTGTCCTGACAGCTGGCCCACCTGCGCCCCTGCCCTCACGTGCGAGGGTGTGGGGAGCAGAGCTGTATCAACCACAGCTCAAAGCATAGGGCAAGCAGCAGGGTGAACCCATGTTCTGTCATTTGGCTGACACCGGGGCAGAGCAAAGATCCAGAAAGGGTGTTGTGACAAGCGTGGGGTGCCTGCTTGCCGTTGTGGGCACGGCAGCATATTCCGGACCCAGCAGCCGGCTCCTTCAGTCCGAGAAATGCTGGTGAAGGTAATGATGGCTGAGACTGATTCAAGGCGACCCTAAGATTTGAGTTTTCCTTTTGTAAGAAAGCAAAGGGGAAGGAGGGTGCGCTTTACTTAAGGCAATGGGAGTATGTGTTGGGGGAGTAGTTAATACTCACCTACCCCTCCCCCACCCATAACCTCCAGTCTGACTTTTTTCATGGTGGCTTCATTATGCCTGTTCTTAAACTTCACTTACATGGAATTGTCAGGGACGGACCATTTTGTGTCTAGATTCTTTCATTCAGGACAATTGTTGAGATGTGACCACATTCTTGGGTCAATATTGTGTTCTTTTATGTTGTAAGGGTTTTCCATTGTCTCACTGAACCAGAACCTTGATGGACATTTGTCTTGTGTTCAGCTTTGGTCCACATGCATCTCTTGTCTTCCTTTCCTCCAATACATACCTAGGAATGGAGTTCCTGGTAAATAAGATAGGCATAGGCTTACCTTTATTACGACCGCTAGTTAGTCACTAGCACCACTCCAACATGGTCTTACACTCTTACCAGGGAAGGATGAGAATTTCATTGGCTTCTTATTTTTGCAAATACTTGGAATTTTTTTGGAGTCTATAGGAGTATCTAATTTTGCTTCAAAATTTTACTTCCCGGTGGAGTTCAGAGGTTGAACACCTTTCCATTGGCTTATTGGCAATTTGTGTACCTCCTTTCATAAGTTACCTGTTCAAATCTTCTGCCCATTTTAAAAAAAATTTGGCTGTTTGTCTTTTTCTTACAGATTTATATGATTTCTTTGTGCACTGCAGACATGAGTCCTGTGTGAGATACGCAACACCCCTGTTTCCTTCCCGGCTGTGGTTTTGCTATTTTACCTTCTCAGTCATGTCTTCTGATGTGACCTTGTGTCTTGTCCTCTCATTTACTTTCCTTGGCCTTTTCACACTTCCTCTGTTCCTTCCTATGGCCTTATGGCTGGTCTTGACACATGCCAAAAAGAACCTGACCTCTGTGCCTTAATGGCTGCTCTCCCCTCCCTCCAGGTTGCTCATCCCCCACAAAATCCAGGTGTCTGGATGGTTCACCCCCTTGCTGTGTCTGGGTCTCCATTCAAATGCTATCTTCTCAGAGAGCTTTCTCTAGCCACTGCCTCCAGAACAGCTTTCCCCAGACCTCTTACCCCATCTTATTTTTCCTCTTAGCATTTACAACCTTATGTATACATTTATTAACTGGTTTGACTCCCTATGAGCCTCGAGCCCCTAGAGAGTGCCCAGCACTCATTAGATACTTTAAGGAAAGTCATTAACTGAAACACTGAAATTAATAAGAATAAGTACAGGTATGGCATAGTTACAAATAACCCCCAAATCGTGGTATTTAAAATGTGCAAAGGTTGATTTCTCACCCATGCTGTATGTCTCATGTGGGTCAGAGGGGGAATTCTGTTCAGTATAGTTGTTCAGAAACCCAAGTTGACAGAGAAGCCACCATTTTATGATGCCGCCTTTTCAAACACTCGCTCTGAGGTTTGCTGTGGTGAGGGATGAAAACATGGAGAACAGAGCACACTGACCATGAATGTACTTCATCCAGAAGTCACACATATCACTTATGCTCACATTTCAATGACCAAAGCCAGGCACATGGCCAGACCTAACTTCAAAGGGTGTGAGCCAGTAGAGAGAGGAGAACTGAAAATCCCAGCGAACACCAATGATGTCCACCACAATGAACAAAAGCATGGGAATGAATGAATGAATAAACTCATGAGTGAATGAATGAATGAATTCAGGAAATAAAGATGAAGATGGCCCTTGTAAGCAATGGTTGGGCAGCCAATTTGTTAAACTTCTCTCACGATGTTGCATGGGACCAACACTGTCTTCTATTCAGATATGGCTGGGCAGAAAAATGCCTATAACCATGTTCTAAGGAAAAGAGGAAGAGCACTGAATATTTGGTATGCTTTAATTGTATTCCAGGGCAATATGCCTAGTGTTTGTTGTAATTACTAAATTAGATAGTACTTGCCTCATATAACAATTGGGTCAACTAAGACCCAGAGAGATAAAATATAGTCCAACGTCTTGCAACTAGCTGGCCAGACTTTGACTAAAACACACGTTCTCTCGACAGGATGCCAAGTTACAGACAGGGTCCCAATGTGCTCTACTCTATAATCTTGTACCTCTCCACGTGGGTTAGAGCTGGAATCACAGGCATTGTTTCTTTGTTTGTCTCTGTTGGCTTCCTACTAAAGCCCAGTGACCCCAAGCTATCCCATACCAGATCATCCTGCCCATCGGTTCACTTCACCAATGCTATAACCTAACAATTTCTGTCCATTCATTCATGTTTCTTCATTTTTTCATTCAGTAGGCTACTCTTGAATACTCACGGTAGGTCCCATTCCTCACGTTACTAAGACTAAACACTTGATACAGTAAATCAAATGGTGTGCATGAATCCCCGAGGAAATGGATGTCCCTGGGTGAGTCACACAAAACTTTGCACTGTGGTTTCTTCATTTGCAAAATAAGGGTCATACCTACTGTGCCTTTTACGAAGAAGTATTCTGTGGATACAATGATATGGTGACTATTAAAGCATTTTGTAAAGTGGAGAGAAACGTAGAAACCGATTCTCGTGTTATAGCCATGTTTATTGGCATCAAAGACAACACAAAGACTGCCGTCTTCTTAATTCTTCTGCTCTTAGAGACCCCCCACTTACTTATTTAGATTCTTAAAACAAAAACACAAACTGGGCTGGACAAGTATTCCATTTCTAAAAATCATCCCTGGCCCAACAGGTGAATGGCTTTCCTCTTGAGTCTACAGCCCAGCTTCTTAGGAGGTGAGTTTAAAGTTTGATCTAGGGCTGGAAACTGCCCCACCCCACCTCAGTCCCGAGCTTATTTGGAGAACAAATCCCAATTCAAGGCTAGACGTGGCCCCCTCATACAACCTCAAATGAAATCCAGCTTCCAGCATTGACTGGACGGCTTCATGCCGCACCGTGATCCATGTGTTGTATGTGGATACCATGCTTGAACTGTCACCCTTCCCACAGCTGCCATCTTAGACTTCTCTATTGCAACAGTGTAGCTTAGTTTTTCTAGCAGATGGAAGTAAAACTTCTTGTTCTAGGAAAATCAGCATATTATGACAAATTCCTGACAGATGCAAAGTAAGCATCTTGAGAAGGGGCCCCGTCTTCTGATGTGCACTAGCAGAGGCCTCACTGCTGGGTGGGTGTTCGGGGCAGTGGAATCAGTTGCCCAGAACTTTCTGCGGACCACAGCTTCATGAGATCCCCCTCAAGCCTTCTGGGTTCTGGTCTGCCTGAACAGTCTCCCCTGTGCTCCCCACTTGCCCTCCTGCACACCCACTTCCCTGTAGAAGGAAATCCATTGTCCCAAATACTTCTGTTGTGAACTAAAGGCATAGGGGCCAGTCTGTGACCCTGACAATATGAGGGTCTGATTTCCATCCCGACAACACTGCACACTTAGGGTCCCTCCCATCATTTTCAGGGAGGTCTCAAAGGTGGACTCAGCACTGTCCGCTCCCACCGCAGGGCTGCCAGCCAGGGCATAGAGGGATGGTGGGAGCTAGCTCACTTCCAGCTCATTGAATCAAAGTCACTCTGCCCCCACCCCTCATTTCTGTACCATGTGGGAAGTAGAATAGGATTTTGTACCCATCCTGAATTTGTTGAGACAGGTCCCGTAAAGACCGTGTCTCCCCAAAATTCATACATTGAAACTTAATCCTCAATATGATGAGTAGGAGGTGGGCCTTTGGGTGGTGATTAAGTCAGTCTTGGTGACCTGATAAAAGAGACCCCAGAGAGCTCCCTTGCCCCTTCCATCATGTGAAGACACAGCGAGAAGAAGACTACTGGGAGCCAGGCAGTAGGTTCTGACCAGACATGTCACCTGCTGGCTCCTTGATCTTGGAATTCCCAGGCTCCAGAACTGTGGGAAGTACATGTCCATTGTTCACAAGCCACAGTCTCTGGTATTCTGTCATAGCAGCCTGGATGGAGTAGGCAGTGGGGAGAAGTTAGGTCCCCCAAAAGCATCTTCTCACACTCCCCGATCACCTAGACACCTGGCAGGTGAGGGAGAGTAATCCCGCCTGCTGGGTCCTCCATGCCCCTTCCACTCTGGGCCTCGGGACCCAGAGATGTGTGTGCACAAAATGCTCTTTCCACGAATAGAAGCCCTCCTGAGATGGTAGAAACTGAGAGCTTCACTAAGTCTCTGGGGGGTTTCCTGAGACCAGGGTCACTTTATCAGTCCTTTGTATTGTTATTTTTAACCCACTTACCCTCAAGGATAATAAGACGGTAATGTAATAATAACCCTAACTATGTTTATTAAGCATTTTCACCAAACCGAGCACTAGAGCCATTTCCCCATTCAGTTCTCACAGCATCCCCACGGGGGAGGAGAAGCTACCTGCGTTCTAGGGAGGAAGCAGCTGGGACAGTTGGAGAGATCACACATGCTCTCGCTCAGAGAGGACTTGTCCATGGGGTCTTCTGAGCCGCGGACAGGAAACAGCTCTTCGGGGTGGGGGTTGGACGCAGCATTTCACAAGCCCACTAAGAGGCCCCTGGATGGGAAGGAGCGGGTGGCCTTGGAGGCTCCAGGAATCTGGGCAGGGCACCTCAGTGCCAGCCTCAACAGGGTAGCTGGGCCTTCCTGGGGCAGAAAGCCAGCATCACCTGCTGCTTCCATATTGCTCCCGCCTTTATTAGGACTGTCGGTACGCCTGGTGATGGGAGGCTTCCCAGAGAGGCCCCCCCATGCCAGAAACATTAGCAGCAACTGCACACTTGTCAACCAGAGCGTGCTAAAAGCCTCCCCCATCCCAGCCTTGCCCCGCCGAACAGCAGGCTCCCACTCTTTTTGCCTTTGCTCCTTACCTATATTTCGAGCGGGAAGAAAAGTGTATTTTTTTCCCGTTAATATCCATTTTACAACCATTTGGTGCAAGATCTGAGAGCTGTCAGAGCAGTAATGCATTGCATCAAATTAACATATTTTCCTGAAATGGTAATTACACCCTTTTTGTGTGCCTCTGAATACACATTTTTTGAAGTGTGAATGAGGCACTGACATCAAAGTCTCCCCTCAAATCATCGTTATTAGTGCATCTGTCCAAATGATTCACGGGAAATGGCTGGCAGAAGTTTTTAAGTTTAGAGGAATTAAAAGGTGAGCCACAGAGCTTCTTTAGAAAAGTTGGAATGCCCAGCATCTTTAATATGCGTTTGTTCCTTCACACCCTAGAACTGTTCCCAGGCTGGTGATGCTAATCAGTTCAGTTGAACACATCTTTATTGAGCACCTACTATATTAAAAATCCTTGTTAGGCCACTGATGCAGAGCAAGACATTTGTCCCTGCGTTCAGTCCCAGGGGGGAAGGACAGACAGATGGCCTGAAGAGGGGGAATCTGGGAAATGACATTTAGACATGGAAGACAGAGAATAATTCTGGAGTGTGCATCTTGGGGGAAGGAGATAGAACCATCAAAGGCATCTTCAGAAGGTGGCATTTGAGCTGAACCTTGAAGATAGGGCATTGAGGATGATAAATATGTTCTAGGTTCAGAGCAGAATCCCTAAAGCATGAGTTTGAGAATAGCGAGAACCCAGTTCTCAGTGCCTGGCATCATAGTGAAGGATCATAGCAAAGGGGGCTTAAGGAGATGTTCTTTGTATCTTAGGTCCCTCAAAAGGAGCCTACAAAGTGCATTGTGGCTGGAACGTAGGGATAGAGGTGAGGAGGTGGTCGGGCTATCATGGGAGGCGTCATGAGCCAGTGAAGAGTTGAGTCTTTATCTTTTTTTTTTTAAGATTTTATTTATTTATCAGAGAGAGAGAGGGAGAGAGAGCAAGCACAGGCAGACAGAATGGCAGGCAGAGGCAGAGGGAGAAGCAGGCTCCCTGCCAAGCAAGGAGCCCGATGTGGGACTCAATACCAGGACACTGGGATCATGACCTGAGCCGAAGGCAGCTGCTTAACCAACTGAGCCACCCAGGCGTCCCGAGTTGAGTCTTTATCTTAAAGGGCCAGAGAAGCCACGGAAGGTTTTCAGGAGTGGAGGGACTTGAACAGATTTGTTTGTGAACCTTGCTCAGTCACTAAGTAGATAACAGATTGAAAGCAAGGGAGTGTCAGGAAGCATGAGTTAGAAGGCTGTTACTAGAGTCTGAGCAAGTGATCAGGGCCTGGGCTGGGACAGTGGCAAAAGGAATGGAGACAAACAGATGGTTTTAATGGGCATTCAGAAGGGAGACTGGGCTGGTCTTCATGATCAGTTGACTGATAGTGTCGATGGAGAAGGAGGTGTTAATCCTGATTCTGCAGAGGGTGGTTCTGTTAAAGGTGGTAGAGAAATGGAGTGGAAGACCAGGGGCTGGAGAGAAGTTGATGAGTTCCGTCAGGACATGCTGAGTTCTCAGCCCTTCCAGCCAGTTCTCAGCCCTTCCATTCAGCCCTTCCAGACGTCTGGATGATGTCTCTGTCATTTTGACAGCTTGGTTGGGTTCTTCTTGTTTTGATGCATGGGGACATGCATAGGGACATGGTCTTGTCTTGGATGTGGCTGTTTCAGTGGCAAGGAAGTGATATACACGGGAACTGGTTCCTGTGAGAGATGGAAGAGATGAAAGGACATGGTGGCCCTCCACAGAAATCCAGGAACAGTGACTCAAATACAGACAGGCTTCATGTAAAGCAGAATGAAAAAGATAGCATGTCAAAATCATTCCTTCCTTCTTGTTCCAGTTCCAAGGATTGTCTGCAGTCCTAATGCCCGAGCAGAAATTTAGTGAGAGACCTACCTGTGACAGTCTGGATGGTTCCATAGCTTAGTTGTAACCAGGACCTGATGTTCCTCTGCTCAGCTTTGCTCATGCTCTTTGCACTGGTCCAAATGGCTGGGACATCCCAGTCATACCCATGGCCATGGCGGTTGTGGCCCGCACAGTTCTCAGAGCCCACATTCCCATGGAGACTTAGTCTTTGCAAACCAGGGTCTTATCTTTATCATTTATTTATTTAAAAAAGGAAGAAGTCAGGAAAAAATCATGAATGTTGATAATGAATATCAGTGAAGCAACAACATTTGGTTGTTTTATATCAGGTTTCTAAAAATATACGGATCAAAGAAATAGGAGAATGCAGATCAAGTGAAAGTCCTCCTTATTCCTCCCAATCTCTGCCCTCCATGCCTCAAGCCATCAAGATCCATGAATTTGGTTGATTTCCTTCCTGTTCATTGTATTTAAACTTCTACTGCACATGCATACACCCATAAACATAATGTAGTAGTGTTGGTGTGTTTTTATTTAACAAAAATGGCACCATTCAGTATGTAATGTTTTACATTTTGCCTTTTCTATTTCACTTGGTATTGTTTTCAAGATCTATTTATATACATTGCCATAGATCTAGTTGGTTTAATTGCTGTATAATATTCTGTTTTAGGAATACATTGCCATTTGTTTATCCTATCCCTTGCGGAAGAACATTTGTGTTGCTTCCAAATTTTTGCCATTACCCACAATGCTGCAGTGAATATCCTTTTACATGCTTCATTATGTGTTTATACGTAAGTTTCTCTGGGGTGAATTGGTTTTATTAAGTATATACATAGGAGTGGAATTGTCATGAATTGGTGTCCTAGTGAACATGTTCATTTTTTGTTTGATTAAATATGGCCAAATATCTCCTTGTCAGAAGTAGGGGTAAAGGAGTCAATATAAGAACCATGTTCAGGGGCACCTGGGTGGCTCAGTGGGTTAAGCCTCTGCCTTCGGCTCAGGTCATGATCTCAGGGTCCTGGGATCGAGCCCCGCATTGGGCTCTCTGCTCAGCAGTGAGCCTGCTTCTTCCTCTCTCTGCCTGCTTGTGATCTCTCTCTCTCTGTCTGTCAAATAAATAAATAAAATCTTAAAAAAAAAAAAAAAGAACCACGTTCAAACAACATGTCACCCACCCAGGAATTTTTTTACACTTCCACTTGCCGAGAAGACGTGGACCCCAGCGAGAACTACCGCTTTAGTGGAACATTCTTGGAAGGGAATGTGTCACAGGCTTGGGTTTGCTGTAAGAGGAAGGGATTGGAGATAATTGACTTTAAGATCACGAAGACATGGTCAATTTGTTTTGATGTCTTTACCTGGGTGACCAAATCCCTCAAAGTCTGGTTCTCAGCAGAAATAGTGCCCAGATCCCAGGGGATTACAGGGGACAGATGTATTGACTGTTTTACTACTAAAAATCCCTGGATCAGCCTCAGGTTAGGATGATCCTATAGCTGGACTGATCCTCTAAGAGGCAGCAGCACCAGGCGGTGAATGCCCTGTCATTCTTGAACAGCGGTAGCCTGTGCAGTGGGACAATATAACAGTAAGAGGCAGAAAAAGGAGTATGAAGCGAGGCCATCGTTGGGGAAGTGGAAGGAGCAAAATTTGTGCTCTAATAGACAGCTGTGTGTGTTCAATTGTGCCCCCCCCAAAAAAATTCATATCTACCTGGAACCTGAGAATGTGGTCTTATTTGGAAAAAGGGTCTTTCCAAATGTAATCAAGTTAGGGAGAGGGGACTCCAATAAGGAGAGGGAAATTTGGACACAAGGACATAGATGTGTGAGCGCAACTTCCACTCTTCTGGAAGCAGCCAATTCAACTTTCACTTGGGCCTCTTTATTGCCATGCAGGGCAAAAATTATTTCCTTTTAGTATCATTCATATTATTTCTGTGAAATCACGTATATTCGTTTGCATTATGTCAGATTCTTCCGTCTGTGTTAAGCTTTTTGAAATTCAGTATTTAATAGGTACTATCCCTGCCTGGAATATAATTCGCCCCTCCCCGCAAAAAAAGAAAGAAAGGAAAGTAGACAGTAATGTACAGGGAGCATACCACACCCTAGGGTGATGCAAGAGAGCTCGGACCAATGCAGGGGCAAGCCAGGGAGCCAAGGATCAACGATGCCAGCAGAAGCTGGAAGAAGCAAAGAAGGGTCCTCCCTAGAGCCTTCAGGGTCTTGCCAACACCTTGAGTTTGGACTTCTGGTCTCCAGAACTGTGCAAGAATAAACTTCTGTTGCTTTAGGCCACGCCGTTTGTATCGCAGAAGCCCTAGGAAACGAATAGAGCAGCCTTCCCAGATGCCCCAATTACCAGCCCTCTGGGGCTCATACCCTTGTGCAACGCCTTCCCCTCTTTTTTTTTTTTTTTTAATTTTTAAAAAATTATTTGAGAGCGAAAGAGAAAGAGCAGGAATGGGAGGGGCAGAGGGAGAGGGAGAGAGAGAATCTCCAGCAGGTTCCCCGCTGAGCACAGAGCCTGATATGGGGCTTGATCCCATGACCCTGAGATCACAACCCAAGTGGAAACCAAGAGTCTGACGCTCAATGGACTGAGCCACCTGGGCGCCCCATGCCTTTCCCTCTTATGTGGGCTGGGCCTAGGGACCCACTCCTAACAAATATAGCTGGCGTGACAGAGTATCATTTCCAAAATGAGGTCACAAAAGTCTTCTTATTCCATCTAGCTTGCTCTCGCTTGTCCTGTCTGATAAAGCCAGTTGCCATGTCATGAGCCACTTTATGGGGAGGCCCCGGTGACAAGAAACTGAGGAAGGTTTCCCGCCACAGAGGGGCAGAATCTTGCCACAGCCACCTAAGTGACCTTGGAAGTGGAGCTCCCCCAAGGAGAGCCCTGAGGTGATGACAGCCCCAGCAAACACCTGAGTGGCAGCCTATGAGGCCCAAAGGCAGAAGACCCCTGAATGGTGCCTGGATTCTTCACCCACAGAAACCGTGAGGTGACCCCACAGTGAGTTTGTTTCTTTAAGCCTCCGAGTCTTGGGGTGGTGGGTTATGCAGTGACAGGTAACTGACAGCTACAAAGAGAAGATCACAGCAGGTGCTTGGGAACAAAGACCACGAAGTCTCCTGGTTCCCTGTCTGTCGCCCACTGGGGACAGTGACTTGGAGAAGCTACGGAAGCATGAAAACATCCATCCTCCACATTATGTACACATTCCTGTCACCTGAAGAGGAGGCAACCACTCGAAACTAAGAGTGTGAGGAGCCATGGTCGGAGGCTGGGTGCGTCAGTGGAACTTTCCTGAAGGGAGGCAAGTGGTTGTGTCTTTATAGGCTGTTCCAGACAGGCTCAGAAACTTCCCCAAACGTCTCTTCCTGGCACCTCGCTTCTCTAGCCAGTGTTGCACTGAGGGAGGTATGGAGAAAAGGGGAAAGGTGACCTGGCCTGAACGGAGTCGGTAGAATTTCCTCAGGCATTCCTACCAACATGGCTGGATACGCTGTAAGCTTTCCTCTGCCTCAGTTTTCCTATTTGTAAAATTGGAAGTTAGCTTTTGTAACCTTTAAAGGTCTCTTCAGCACTTACATTGAATCATTCCTTATAAAATAACCAGAAGGCCTAGGAAAAAAGTAGAAGCAAGTGAGCATTCCCGGGGCTCATCTTACGAAACTCGGGCGTCACCTCCTCTGGGAAGTCTCCCATGACCTCATCAGATTGCAGGCCTGATTGAAGTGCTCCTCTGATGCAAAACCCAGGCAGACATTTATCGGTTTTAACTTAAACAGTGATGGTTGATTTCCGAATCTCTTTTCTTTGCTCTCTCGTCAACACTTGCAGCAGAGATTGGCTTATGTCTTATCCTTCTTTGTATGCCCAGGACCTCATGGAAAGCTTGGCACACAGGGATGTGTATTAACTGTTTGTTGAATAAGAGAGTGACAAGATGGATGAATGGATAAGTGGCTTTTTTGCCCATTGTGGGTATCCTGCATATTGTGGAAACAGCCTGGGAAGTTGTATCTTTCTCTTGCCCCATGACTTGTTGGTGACATTTGCATAATATGGACAGAGAAGGGCAGACAGTGGCACAGAAAGTCAGAAATCAAGATGTATGCAGACCCACAAGGTTGAGTGAAAGCTCCTCTCCTTTCTGTTCTAACAATCTAGGGAGCTTAGAGGCAGAAATAATTAATTCATGGCATATGTGGAGACAGATGTTAGGGAAATGGGACAAAGATTACAAGGTCAATGCAAAAAAAAAAAAAAAAAGAGGAGGATGTGAATACTGAAGTGGTAGAATGGGTTGTCCCATCAAGTACTGAGCACTCGTATAACTGGAAATGCCCAAATAGATCACCATCAAATAGATAAAGAAAGAGATAGCAGGTTAAGTGGTTTGTTCAAGGGCACAAAATAAGTGGCTTGGATTTATTTTGCCTCTCCAGAATATCAAGGACTTTCCCCCAGTGCAGATGCTGGGGGGTGGGTGGTAATGTTTAGACCATTGCTACAACTAAGGGTCAGCAGGGTAGACAAATGATGGTGATGGTGTACATTCTCTGACACAGTCACAAGTAGGAGACATCAGAGTAGTAAATACGGGTGTGGAGGCAAAAATACTCGTCCATTAGATCCCAAGGTGTGATAGAAAGAGCATGACATTGATGTAAAACTAATTTGGGTTTGAATTGCAGCTCTAACATTTACTAGTTATGTGCCCTTGCCTGGATGTATCATCTATCAGCTTTTTCAACCTTGGTTTATTTATCTATGGAAAGGTAAAAATAATACTTATCATAGAAATTATTGTCAAGATCAAAAGAGATGTGTTTGTGGGAGCACCTAGCAAATGAATGGGGTTCAAATTCTACTTAAAGGACTAGAGCAATCAGGTGAGGTGCCTTAGCCACAGATGTTGTTCCAAGATAGGATATTTAAAACGAGGTTTAAAGGAGGGGATGTTTGGTGCAAAATGGTGGTAAGAGTGGTACAGCATGACAGAGGGGGCTCTCTCTGCTCCACATCCAATAGGGAATAGAGGTAATAGACACCTACCTGCAATTGGAAGGAAGTTTTGGGGCCACCAATTCAAACAAGGAGATCTTGGCTTTAAAGTTAGAAGAGGAAAGGAGAAGAGAGGTTGTTATAAAATGTGAATGGTAGAACTCAGGCACTTCTTTCTGCTCTAATCCAAGACCCTACTAACATCAGTGTAAAAAAAGAGGCATGTTCTCATGAAGACAAAGACGGGGAAAGGAGAAAAGAAAACAGAAACGTTAAGACAACTTTGAATGCTAGAAAACAGATGGATAAGTAAAATTTAACTTTGCACAGCCGAGAAAGCTGAAATAAAATGCCTGCAAGATTCTTGAATGGGTAATCAAGGAGTCCACTGATTTCTCTTCTAGAACCCTCTGGACATTAAGGGAATAGGTATCTTTAAAAGTGAAGGTAGGGTTGGGGCTGAAAAGTAAAAGAATGATCGAAGCACTAGTCCCCCTAGATTTCCCTGCTACCCTAGGCAACCATGCAACTCTTCCTCCCCCACCCAGCGGGAGACTGAAGTTTTCTCTTTGAAGAAGTGGTTTACGAGAGGAAATCAGAACTCAAGAATACCATGCACAGATTGGACCGAGTGGGAGGCGCAGATTGTTGCACAGAAAACTGGGAATTGGGGAAGAGAAAACCTCTAGTCCTTATAACAGAAGCTTGCAGAGTAGACAAGATGACCCGCAGGGGAGAAAAGTCTTACAGATACTCACAGTTGAGGTTTCCCTTAGCAAAATTCCTTGATGCCTGCAGAAGCAGCCTAATTCAGCCTGCCACTGGATAGCACAACCCATTCCCACAAAACTGATCTTTTCTTCACTTTTAAATGTGGAAGCACACCAGACCCTGGAAAATTTTAGTAAAGCCTCTAGATAAAAATAGACAAACAGAATAAAGGAATCTGAGGAAAACAGAAACAAGGCAGAAAGCAGATAAGAGGAAACTATTGAGGAGGCCTCTGATTTATATCCTCAGAGAAATAAGAAAAAATATTGATACTTTTAAAAATATCTTTTTTTTAAAATATTTTATTTATTTGCCAGAGAGAGAGATCACAAGTAGGCAGAGAGGCAGGCAGAGAGAGAGAGGGGGAAGCGGGCTTCTTGCTGAGCAGAGAGCCCAATGTGGGGCTCGATCCCAGGACCCTGAGATCATAAACCTGGCCGAAGGCAGAGGCTTAACCTGCTGAGCCACCCAGGTGCCCCTTAAAAATATCTTTTAAAATAATAAAGAAAATTCATTGGAAATTAAAATTATGTGAAACAAAATATGAAGTTTGATAGAATGGCTGAATATTTGAGGGAAAAAAATCCAAGCAGTAGAATAAAAAGGCAAAGTGATGGAAAAAAGTAGGGATCAGATAAGCACCTTAAAAAAATTAATCCAGGGGTGCCTGCGTGGCTCAGAGGGTTAAGCCTCTGCCTTTGGCTCAGGTCATGATCCCAGTGTCCTGGGATCCAGCCCCACAATGGGCTCTCTGCTCAGCAGGGAGCCTGCTTCCCCCTCTCTCTCTCTGCCTGCCTCTCTGCCTAATGGTGATCTCTCTGTGTGTCAAATAAATAAATAAAATCTTTTAAAAAAAATTAATCTAGAAAATTCAGTCTGAGAAAATTTCCAGAAAATGAAGAATTTGGACCAGAAAAGGCCATCCAGGAACTAGTAAGAGAAAATCTTTTGTAATTGAAGGCTATTGGCTTCTAAATTTAAAGGGCTTATTTTATGCTCGGCGTAATGAATGAACTCATTATAAAATTTCAAAGTAAGGAGGGTAAAATAAAACTCCTAAAAACTTTCAGAGAGAAAAACAAGATCACATTCATAATAACAGAGTTCAGATTTGCATTAAAATTATCAACAGCGGTATCAGAAGCTAGAAGACAATGGAGAAATGCCTTTAAAACTCAGAAAAAAGATTGTTCTAGATTCTGCACGTAGTCAAGATAAAGATATGCAGTAACACTCATGGCACATACCCTTTCTCCAGAAGCTACTGGAATTAACTCTTCATTTTGATGAGGCACAATGAAGAAAGAGACAGAGGATCCAGGAAGCCAAGACTCTTCCCCAAAGAAAGACAAGCATTTCAAGGACAACAGCAGAGCTACAGATGTAGAAAGGAACCAAATCCGGCTGGATTGGGAAGATGGGGAAATCTAGGAAAGGCGTTTCCAAGGCGGGGCCAGGGTATAAAAGTTAGATTATCTCATGTGTTAGAATGTAATTGAGAGAGATTTTTTTTTTTTTTCAAATTTCTGTCGGAGAGCTTGGAGATGCAGTTGTGGTGATACACACAGAGGGGCAAATAAAAACATGCGGCAATCATTAACTCCAGAAAAACAAAATGCAAATATAGTACATCACATGATACAGCTATGAAAGCAATTTATGTCAATGTGATAGTAGACTATAGATTTAGCCAAAAGCTAATAATTATTGTGATATAACTATTTTGGAAGTTGACAGCTTGATGAAGAGAAGTGTGTGTGTATATATGTGCTTAGGAGGTATATGGGTTTTAAATCCTTTTAAAAAATATAAAATCAACATCAGACAACATATAAAATATATGCATACTTCCTGGTTAAAAATATGGGGAAAATTTCCAGAAGAAACTGTTACAAAATTTAAAATATTTGTCTCTGCTGGGGGTGCAAACCTTGGGATTAGGGAGGGTTGAGGTGGAAGACTGATGCTTTCTTTCATTTTTTTGTATAGATTTTATTTATTTATTTAACAGAGAGATCACAAGTAGGCAGAGAGGCAGACAGAGAGAGAGGGGGAAGCAGGCTCCCTGCTGAGCAGACAGCCCGATGCAAGGCTCGATCCCAGGACCCTGGGATCATGACCTGAGCTAAAGGCAGAGGCTTAACTCACTGAGCCACCAGGCGCCCCTGATGCTTTCCATTTTAAGGCTTGAATGTTGTATTCATTTGCTATGGCTGCTGGATAACATTAGCATAAACTGGATGGCTTAAAACAACTGAAATTGATTTATTTTCCCACAGTTCTAGAGGCCAGAATTTTGATATGGGCTTCCTGGGCCAAACCAAGATATCAGCAGGGCTGTGCTCTTTCCAGAGGCTCTGGGGGCGAATCTGGTCCTTGTCTTTTCCAGCTTCTAGTAGCTGCTGACATTCCTTGGTTTATGGGTTTATCACTCCAATCTCCATAGCCAGCATTTCCAGATATGTCTCTGCTCCAACTCCACATGGTCTTTTCTCTGTGTGTAAAATCCCCCTCTGCTTCTCTCTTATAAGATACATGTGACTGTATTTAGGTCTTACCTGGATAACCCAGGATCATCTCTTTAACCTCAAGATCTGTAACTTAATCACATTCTGCAAAGACCTTTTTTTTTCCCCCCATAAAACATGATGTCCACAGGTTTTGGAGATTAGGACAGGGATATATATTGGGGGGAGGGCATCATTTAGCATACCACAAGCATTTAAAAGATCTTTTTTGTGCATTTATATGATGGATAAATATATACACACACATACATAAATACATAAGTAAAAGAATATGTACCATTTTTTAAAAATTGTGTCTATCAATGGATGGTCACGGCAGACTTCCAATTCTACATCAGGTATCTCTATAAGTGCTCTTGAATAATGAACATATATTACTCATGTGAAATGTTAATATGTAAGGGAAAAAAAAAAAGAGGCAGGGAGAAAGATTTCATGCTTTGGCTGATCTACATTGGAGACCAACTAGTTCCAAGTCTTTCATTTCAAATACAAACACCAGGCAAGTCTCCAATTAAGTGACACTGACATTTATGTTGTTCCCTGGAAGACATATGTGTGTTTAAAACATACAGCTACCAGAAGCCAAGAGCTCAGGGGCTAGAGAGAGGTTTTGTGGGGTTTCAAAACAAAAAAGAGTAGTTTTAAACCCAATCTAGGGAATCTTTTGCTCTCACACATACAGCATATCTGTTTCTTGTCTTCTGGCTTTTTTCCTGTTTTTCTCAGATGCTAAGATAGACCATGTGATGATACTCCAAATTTGATTACCGTGGTTGAAAGGGACTTTAGAGACCACGGGGTCCAACCCCAACATGAAAGAGTTTAGGGAATTCAGAGAGGACCAGAGGGATGAAAGTAGTAATTCCTAAGGCAGCTGAGGCAGAACTAGACCCCAGGTCTCCTGAGCCCTGGTGTTCCAGAGTACTATCCTATTCTCCAGTCTATGAACCTCTGCCCCTCACTTCTCCATCGTTTAGAAAGTCCTAAAGTTTGGGAAGCAGGGAGAGTAGGATATCCCCAACTCTCCTGGATCTTCAGGATTCCCTAACTATTGTGTAGGTCACATACTCACAGGGATCTCCTGAATTCCTCTGTCAGGACAGGGGCCCTCTCCTTTGGACAAAGTTACAGAGGTTTGGTGTAGGTTGGCTTTTACAGAAGTTGAAGGGACTCCTCTGTCTGCTCCCCTGATGGGTCACCTTGATCTCCAGTTCCAGTGGACTATCCGGTTGGGAATTAAGAGATGCAGAATTTTATCCTCTCTTCCTTCACAAGAAGACTCCTTCTGCCTTGGAACTTTGTTTCTCTGTGTGTCTCATGGTTCAGCCAGTGCCATGCCATCCCCTCCGTGGAGGTGCATGGAACTAGCTATGGCAGACATATGCTCAACATATGTTCAGTGCTTTACCAGCACGAATTTACTTGATCCTCATAACAGTCAGGAAAGATCAACATCACTGTGTTACAGATGAGAAAACGAAGGTAGTTGCCTGAGGTACCAAAGCTAGTATATTTCAGAGCCGAGACAAACTCGCATCTTCCAGATCCCTAAACCAGAACACCTCCCATGATGCTACATTGGAGTGGAACGAAAGGGAGAAAGGGAGAGGCTGCTGCCTTCCAGAATGAGCCCTGTTATTTACCACGCCAATGGGAACACCCTGTCCAGCTGGCCCAGCTGAGCTGAACCCCGCCATCTTGTACCATCTGCAGATCTCCAGCTGTCACTTAGACAAATTGGCCACTGGATTAGGAGTATTGGCAGTGAAATGCACGCATCTTATGATGATCCTTAGACTAACACAGATTGATGTGGGAGGGAGGATGGACTATTCCTAGCAAGGGAACATTGATGGAAGATGGCCGATTGCCATCTTAATCGAAAGGCTTTCTAGCCAATTAAGTGTCTTGCAAATGCCTCACTCTGACAATCTCGCATGATCAAGTTGGTTAAAAATGTATTTTCCAGGGTAGTGCTACAAAGATTATCTCATCGTAGAATGATGGCTGTCCCTGACCAGGAGGGAATCTATACTG
Organism: Lutra lutra; assembly: GCF_902655055.1. NCBI lineage: Eukaryota > Metazoa > Chordata > Mammalia > Carnivora > Mustelidae > Lutra > Lutra lutra. The sequence continues at coordinate 39,300,547 of NC_062293.1, forward strand.
TGTCTAGGTGTTCAAACTCTACGTTGAAGTAGTTTCTAACCAGGAGAGACCCTGGGACTAACACCGTCTAGAAGTCAGCCTATTGCTTGGGAGTCAGACCCAGACCTACTTCCTCTCCCTTGTGTAAGAGTGAATTAGTCTCAGGACTGTGACCAAAAAATGACTTTTTCATGTTTGTATCCTGTAGAAGACAGTTATTTCCATGGTGAGTTAGTTAGCTGTTTAGTTATTTATTTATTGGCTACAGTCAGGTGAGACCATAAAGAGTATAACCCAGGACCTGGCCAAGGTACTTTGTGCAGAATTCATAAGACCAGTGCTCTAACCCCTGAGCTATAGGTCCTCGTCTTTTGTGCAGAATTTAAATATTGAGCAGGAAGGCAAGAGACAGACAGGAAGTCCATTCTGTGCCAGCATGAGAAGTCCTTACGCCTCACTTCTCAGGGTGCTCCTGCCTCTCCGTCTGAGCCCCAGGCACTCCGTCTGGAGTTTCAGGCTCCTCACTGTCCCTGATATGTTGTGATTTCATCAAAAGTAATGTGTATTAGAACCAAAGCAGACTGACCTCTTTGGAAACTGGACATCAAAATGATAGCTCCATGCTATGACATCAGTGACTTTAATTCTACTCCCTCTGACAACTGCTTTTTAAAATTATCCTTGTGGAGTTATTAATTTTAAAGCAAACCTCAAAACTATACCCTTCACTTTGACCTTGAAAGTCCAGGGGCGGGGGAAGGGGTGGGCAGGGGAGGTAACCCGCAAAGAGCCAGACATTAAAACCATTGACTAACGATATTAGAAGCTAAGACTCCAATGTGTTCATGCCTTCATATTTACGTAAGGAAGATGCTTTGCAACCTAGAAGCTTTGACAAAGCAAACCATTGATCAGGTACACAGGTAAACCGCAGTCATTTTCAGATTTATAAGGGCTTATGTCATTCAGGTGCATCCTTTCTTAGAGAGAAAGAGATCTTAGACAGATCACCCCCTCCATGTAGTGGAGGGGGTGATCTGAAAATGAGGAAGGCATGGAATGCAAGGAAGGGGAAACTCAAAAGACATGGGTGGCAAAAATGGAGTTCTTAAGAAAATGCTAGGATGTGAACTGCACCTTGACATGAATAAGAACATAGAATGTTCCAGAAATGTGGTCACTAGTTTAAATCCTGCTATCGCTATTCCTACTACTAATTGGTAGACAATAGGTTATCATCTGAAAAATGAACTTAAGGAAGCAGAGAAGTATTGAGATCAAATCTTACTCCTATAGAGAAAACAAAGCTTTTTGAAAAAGGCAGTGATTAACCCAAGAAAATCAAAAATTGTGTGAGAAAGGAAATGAACCACAATAAAATTCTCCGATTAACAGTGAACAGTGTTTGTATAGCTGTAATAAGGTAAATGTTGACTTGATTTAATAGAACACTGAAATAAGATGATGTTGGAAGAATGGGGGAGGAGCAAAGGGCATGGTAGGGGTGAATTAAATATCCTTCTCTCCAGGCAAGAAGAAAAATATGAAGGAGGTTGCTATGGGGGGGTAGTGTAGCTGAGGAGTTGGCCAGGGAAAGAATGGGCAGGGTGCTGGTGTATATTTATTATAAGACTTTTAGTTTTTTGGGGGGGTGGGTTGTGTTTTTTTTAATTTTTGAAAAATGTATGCATGTATTACTTTGAAAAGGTTGTTTTCTTAAAAGTCATGAAATAATGTAAAGAATTTCCACATTTTTTTTTAGATTTTTTTTTATTTATTTATTCATTTGACAGAGAGAAATCACAAGTAGGCAGAGAGGCAGGCAGAGAGAGAGGAGGAAGCAGGCTCCCCGCTGAGCAGAAAGCCCGATGCGATGCGGGGCTTGAACCCAGGACCTGGGATCATGACCTGAGCCGAAGGCAGCAGCTTAACCCACTGAGCCACCCAGGCGCCCGAATTTCCACATTTTTGAGAAGCTTTAGTTCCTAATGAGTTGAGCTCTCCAAAGTCTGGCAAGCTAAACGATACAGAAGGACCTGTTTCCTGAGGCTGACTGAAAATAATGTTTTCACCGGACAGCTAAGCAGATGAAAAGTTTTTTTTATTTTTGCTTCACTAAATTTTACATAAACACACACACACACAAAGACACTAAATATAACCTTACAGATGAAGACAAATGTCCCCCACTTCATTCCTCCCATCCAAGTACTAACCAGGCCCGACCCTGCTTAGCTTCCGAGATCAGACGAGATCGGGCGCGTTCAGGGTGGTATGGCCTTAGACCCCCACTTCATTCCTATAAGCTCCATCGCCACTAAAGCAGTTAGGATTATTAATTTAATGTCATTCTTTCCAGTCAATGCTTTTTAACATGTATTTCTACTACACATGCACACACACATACACACACACACCTGTACAAATATATTAATTTCCTTTTCACATTTCAGAATTTCACTTAAATGCTTATAAAATGCATCTATTATCCTGCCACTTACTTTGTCCATCCAGTGTTGAGACCATCCCTGCTGAAATAGGGAGCTAGTTCATTCATTTTCTTCCACCGTATGACTGGCTTAGAGTTTCTTTTCCTTCCGTCTTTCTCTCTTACAAATATGGGAGTGAGTGCCCTTATACAAGCCGCTTGCTAAACATGAGCAGGAGTTTCTCTAGGGTAGAGACCTAGAAAATTGCTGGGGCAACTTTTTTTTTTTTTTTAGTTTTTAAAGATTTTATTTATTTAAGGGAGGGAGAGACAGTGAGAGAGGGAGCACAAGCAGGGGGAGTGGGAGAGGGAGAAACAGGCTTCCCCGCTGAGCAGGGAGCTCGATGTGGTGCTGGATCCCAGGACCCTGGGATCATGACCTGAGCCAAAGGCAGACGCTTGACTACTGAGCTACCCAGGCGCCCCCATTTTCTACTTTATTAGGTCACTGGGTCAGCATTGTTTTCTAAGTACAATTCAATAGTGCTTCTCAGGGACTAGGCCAGGAGCTGGTACAAGCTGGGCCCCAGCTGGGTGTGGAGGCCATATCAGAAATATGATCTGTTACAGCAGGGCTCCCACTTCTCCCCTCAGATGCTGCACTTTGGGACCATAGCAGAGAGATTGATTTATTCATATCTGACATTTAAAGGGCTGCTAGGGTTCTTTTCCCTTTTGCACCTATGGGGGGAGATCTCCAGTAGCATACTGCTGAGAAGATGGAGGGTGGGACAAGATAGGATTACAGACCCAGTAACAGAGACAAAGAGGCTCCCGTCGGCCCAACGTGGGCGCACACATTCTTCCATTCATCCACTAGATCACCACTTATGAAGAGTGTGTCAGGAGAGGAGCCCCTGGCTGGCTCAGTCAGTAAAGCAGGTGACTCTTGGTCTCAGGATTGTGAGTTCGAGCCCCGTGTTGGGCATGGAGCCTACTGTAAAAAAAAAAAAAAAAAAGGAATGTGTCAACCATGGAACTGGACCCTGGGTGGAAAATAACATAAGAAAGGGACAATTCCCAGGTCTTGGTCAACCAGCCTTGTTCTGAACCATTACATTTCCTTCCCTCACCTCCCTCTCATCCTTGAAAAGTACCTTGGTTGGACCAGGGAGGGTCACTTGACTCAAGGACTATTTTTTGTTGTTGTTGTTTGTTTGTTTGTTTTTTAAGATTTTATTTATTTGACAGACAGAGATTACAAGTAGGCAGTGAGGCAGGCAGAGAGAGAGGAGGAAGCAGGATCCCTGCTGAGCAGAGAGCCCGATGCGGGGCTCGATCCCAGGACCCTGAGATCATGACCTGAGCCGAAGGCAGCGGCTTTAACCCACTGAGCCACCCAGGCGCCCCTGACTCAAGAACTGTTAATCCTGAAACCACTCAAGGAGGTATGGTTCATATTCTGCGTCAAGAAAAGGAATGACACCAATCATATGTGTTTAGGATGCAATGGATTGGAAGTAGCGGAATCCACTGTCAAACTGGCTTTACGATAAAGAATGTATTCTTGTGGTGGGCCGTCCTGTGGTAGAGCAGGGGCTGACTGTGTTGTGTCCCCACGATTCACGGCGTCAGTGTTGTCCTGACCAGCTCTTCAGGTGGTCAGAAGGAGGACACCAGTAGAGACAGAAGGTGGAGTGCTGTCTGGTTTACATCTTGTGGGAATAACCATGAGATCCATCATGGTCCCATTAATCTGATTGGGCCAGTTGAAGTCACGTGCCCACTCTGGACCAATAGCATTCATGGGGAGATTTCATGCACTGATTGGATAAGCTGGGCTTCTGAGCCCCGCAGGAGAAAAGGGAGAGGGAACCTATCATCGGTTTATAGCAGTAACATTTTTTAAAAGATTTTTATTTATTTATTTGACACAGAGGGAGAGAGATCACAAGTAAGCAGAGAGGCAGGCAGACAGAGAGAGAGGAGGAAGCAGGCTACCGGTCGAGCAGAGAGCCCGATGCGGGGCTCGATCCCAGGACCCTGAGACCATGACCTGAGCCGAAGGCAGAGGCTTAACCCACTGAGCCACCCAGGCGCCCTATAGCAGTGACATTTTACTCTTGCAGCTGGCTGTTGCTCAGTTTTCCCCAAGTCATGTGAGCTCCACTGAGGAGGAGGAAGAGAGGAGAGGATACTGGGTAGGAAACAGACAGTGTCCACTGTCATAAAACTGTATCTTAGAGTTGCTGGAAATGTATGGAGTTCTGGGCTTGGTTCATTCCATAGCTGTCAGTTCCCTTCCCCATACTTTAAAGCCAGTTGGTGCCCAGGAATCTGAGGTAAACACAAGGAAATGAAGATGCAGATCTCACATTCATTTGGGTTTCTTTTCAAGCAGAGGTTCCCAGACACCTTCCTTTCCAGGTACTAAAGGAGAAGCAACTTCTATTTGCTTCCAGAGATCTCGCCGTACACTTTACTTGGATGTGAGATCAGACTTGTCTCAAGGATGAGTGAAGGCAGGCAGATGTTTCAACCCCTTTATAAAGCCCACACCGCTTTTATAGTATGGGGACATCTGTGTCCATCGGGTGCCCACAACCACAGCGTCCTCAACACCCTCGGGTCAGCTGCTGCCCTTCCAACTATTGTGGTGCCCCTGTGTTTCCCACGGAGATACCTGGGAAAGTCCACGCCATTCAAAGGGACTTCCAGAGCCCCATTTCTCTAGCTAAGAACTGGAGGTAATGGCCCCATAGCAATTTGGGGGGGGGCGGGGACAGAGGTGATTAATGATTCATATGTCCATATGTGGAATACTGTCACATAAGTGTTCTTAGATTTGGACACAGTAGCCTTTGGTGGTGGGGTGGGAGGACGAAGAAAGCAAGACATCTATTCAAAGTTATCCAATCAAACAACTTCGTTGTCCTGTGAGTTGCTATAGAGTATCATCCAGGAGCTGTTGCTTCTTGCCAGAGCATGGGGCATGAATGGGACAGGCTGTGGCTTCCGTGCCATTTCTAGGATGTGGCTCTCAGGCCAACCTTAATCTGCCACTTAATTCAGTATCTCAGAGGTGAGTGGGTGTACTCATATCCATGAAAATCATGATTTTCATTCCATTGGGATCTATTTTTGAAGTAAACTGTTTACAAACATCAGTGTTTTTACCATTAGTAGTAAAAACTAACTTGCAAGGCACCTTGCAATTGATCCCATACCACAGTGTGCTCCAAGAGCGGCCCTATTTTGCAAGCATCTTTCATTTAAACACATACCCATGCACAAAAAGAGTAAGAAGTCGCCAGGGCCAGAACACATCTCCATTGGACACGGTGAAACCATCTGAACTAATAGGCCTGCGGCCCACCTTGCCTTTGATAAAGGTGGTTTGCAGAATTTTCCAATTAACACCGACGTCTCTGCCAACACACACACTGTCCCCTCTCCCTGCACCTGGGAGGGGCTGCATGGGCTCTAAACTGAGCCCAGGTCAAAAGGAAGTGAGGTTGATGGGGCTCTGAGAAAAAAATGTGATGATTAGTCTCCTTTGGGCCTTCTCAGGTTGCTGTAATGGTTTTGGTCCTCAAATAGTAGTGATCCTCTTTTCTGAAGCAGCAAAATTACAGGTAATTGCTTTTGGGAAAAGCCAAATAGCGGATGGCTTCTCCTCTGACCAGATTTATTTTAATTCTCAATAAACAGAATAATCGCATCCTTGCTGGGCTCTCCAGGTCATTAGGGAGGCTCAGACTGTGACCATACCTGGGCACAGGACCTGCAACCAAATGCATTCGATGGATAATTATCCTCTGTTATTGTTCAGCTGCAGAGGAAATGGCCCATAAGCTATCTGGCTTCTTCTTTTGGTACCTGCCACCCACAGCCATGTTGAAGGGGAAAAGCACAGTGCAAAGCGACCTGAATGGCCCGGGCCACATGAGGAAAGAGAGCTTTCTCTAAGAGACCCTGTCTTCTCCCCTCTCACAATACCAAGGGTACAGGTCCATTATGGCAGGGGGAGGGAAGGGTTTGACCTTCCCAGGGAATAAGACTGAGACAAACAGGAGTCAGGAGTTGGAAGGATCTATCTGGATGCATGAGAAACGTTGTCATGGGTAATATCCCATGGTGGCTGGCTATGCCTGTCCCTCTCTCGTTTTGCTTCTCCTTATGGCTACGGCCCACCTCTGTCTTGGGGGAATGACCCAGTTCCCATCAGAACCTATCCCTCCAAACTCTAACACCCTAGGTCTCTGCTGTGAAATTCCCTGGCACTTACCCACCTGTTTATGGACAGTAAAGCTAGAGAAGGTGAAGAAAGAGCTCAGATTAGGCACCTACTATATTCCATGGGATTGTACTCGATATTTTAAACACCATCCCATTCAGTTTTCACAATAATCCTAAGAAGAAGGCACTCCTCCTATCCTTGTTGTGTATGAGAAAAGTGAGGCCCAGAGAGGTTAAGCAACTCGTCCAAGGACACACAGTAAGTAGGAGAACCAAGATTTAAACTTGGGTCTATGTGACCCCAAAGCCTGCATAAGTTCTCCTCAGCCATTCATGTGTGTCAGCTAGACTGCAATTGGGCTTCCTTTCCAAGCCCTTGCCCTTTCCTGATCCAACTTCACTGGCATGACCCTAGTCCTGCTCCCCCAACCCCTATCCAGTTATGACCTGAGGCTCTGGCTCCCCAGGCCTAATCTAGAGTAGGGCCCCCGTGTCTCTAGCTGGCTTTGTGAAATACTTCCTTTATGTGCCAGCCTCCCACGCTGCCACAGGAGCTCATCAAAGACTAGGGGAATTCTTTGCTCATTTCTGTATTCTGAGGACTGACCTTCACATGTAGCCCATGGAGAAGCTCCATAAATACTTGTCCAACTAAACTGATTGGGAATCATGAATGTAAACTTTTCTTCTTGGCCAGGGATGGTTGATACCCAATGGGTGTGGCCCTTCCCCAACATGGTGCCCATGGCAGACATAACTAGTTGGTCATAGTTCTCTTGAGCCCCACCCCCCCCAGCCCCAGGGTGACCCAAGGGTCCTTCTCAAGCCAGAGGGCCAGGCAGCACCAATACATTCAGAGCCAGTGTAAGAGATAACCTCTGTTCTGACTGCACCAGGCACACGCTACTCCAAGGGCCTGCACCTTCCTACCCTGCTTTTGTTCCCCTGACTTCTGATCTTCAGCTCAGAGGCACCTGGTCTCTCTTGAATGCTCTCGTCTTTCTCCTACCCGTCCCTGCCTTGTCGACCTTGATCCCCCAACCTGGTTTCACCTTTGTCCACTCCTTCAGCTCTGAAAGCACCATCGTGGAATCCTTCTCCTGCAGCCAGCAGACTTCAGCACCCCTCTCCTGCTCAGCCCAGCCCAGCTCTTCCACTGGAGCCCACAACTTGGACCTGCTCCTCGTTCTGAGGTGGGAACCAGATTGGGAAGGTACCCATGTGGGAAAACAGTCTTGACCCAGCCTCAATTGGGAGACTATCAGAACATCATGTGTGAGGAAGTCCCAGGGCTCTCAATGTGCCAGCTGCCCTGATGGAGAGCCCCTAGCCATTCACTTGAGGACAGGCATGCCAACACAAGACCGCCTAAACCACCTGGTCATTATCTGACCTAGTCAGGGGAGAGACATGGGCATCATACAGGCACTGTGGTCCTTTTACAGCTGTTGAGAATCCTGCTTGAGTGCTATCTCCAGGCCTCAGTCTACTCATCTGACAAATGGGGCCACATCACCCAGGAACTCTGCGATCTGGAATGCTGAGAGGACCGGCTATGGAACAGATGACCAGGAAGAGCGCAGCAAAAACCAGGGGACTGATAAACTCTCCTCAAAAGGGTAAAAGGACCAAGCCTGGAAGCCCCTTTCTCTTAGAATTCAAGTAAGCACCATCTGGTTGGTTAGGCTCCTTCCTTGTGTTCCAGGAGACAGTCAACACTTTGAGGTCTTGGACTGTGCATTTCACAGCTAGTCAACCCCTGATGGGAAATGTGATCTTCAGCTGTTCCTTATCAAGGACAAGCTGTCAGGGTAATTTAGAGCTCAGGCAGGAGACGCGCTTTGGAGGGGGTCTCTGGAGCATGCAATGGGGAAGGCTGAAGATTCTGGCGAAGGCCACCGGCAGGCAGCCAGTGATGGATGGAGGGATGGGATGGCTGGAGTGGGCTGGGGGAGGGATGCCATTCATTTTCATGCACAGCGTGGGAGAGGGTTGTGGTAGACTGGCAGCTCGCTTGGGACCAAGCGAAGGGTGAAGGTTTGGTTTCTGCCTACCTAGACAGTGGCAGGTGTCCTCTACTGCCGTGGGGAAAGGGACAGACCCCACATCTATAGGTATGTGCCATGCCTCACCCCTCAGAGAAGGATGTGACCTCAGGAGGAAGGGGAAAATGAGGACAAGTCCAAGGTCAGACTGGTAGACTTCATTGTCTCCTGAACGTGTGTTGGTGCTGAGGCCAAAGAGGAAGGGGAGGGGGGCAGAAAATCTAGGGGCTGGCTGCCATCCCTGCTTGGACACACATCACCCCTGGTATTTGTCGTATGCCCTAGACTTCACGCACAGCCTGGCTTGAGCACGGGATCCTGTCATGATATCTTTCCCAGCTTGGTACAGGATGTCACTCTGTTCCCATGAGACGCTGACGTTCCTGACTTGGACCAATTTGTTTCTCCTCTAAAACCTGATCATGGACATCTTTTCAACAATAATTTAAAAAAATGACATGAACATAATTTCCTCAATTTTGAGGGGAAAAAAAAATTTCCCCTGAAACCATGGGGGCCTGCTGCTTCCTGTCAAAACCAGAACCTCGAGAAGATAATGATCAATTTAGCAGGCAATTATATGTTTATTATATTCAGTTTAGCTTCACATATCAATATTTCATGGTGTTCTGTAAAGAGGAACCGTCCTCTCTAGTGGCTCTGATACTTGAACACATTCGAAAAGTCGTTTCTCCTTGCACTTGACCAGCCGACTCTTGCGTGAGGCCCTCGAGGGACGAGTTCCCAGAGGGGCAGGGCTGGACTCCCGAAATCCTTCGCAGCCACCAGCTTCTCTGACATCTCTGTCTTTTGTTCTGGAGAGTCAGGCCAGCATTTGACTTTTGAAGATGCCAAGCTGTATTATTTGTAGATTAGGTTAATGTAGCCTAGAACCTGTCATGGTAACCTTTAGAAGGCTACCGGCAGAAAGGGTATAGAAAGTGATTAACAGAGGGGCGTCTGGGTGGCTCAGTGGGTTAAGCATCTGCCTTCAGCTCAGGTCATGGTGCCAGGGTCCTGGGATCGAGCCCCACATTGGGCTCCCTGCTCAGCAAGGAGCCTGCTTCCCTCCCTCTCCCTCTGCCTGCCCTGCATACCGTTTATTCCCTCTCTTTCTCTTTCTGTCTCTGTCTCAAATAAATAAAATCTTCAAAAAAAAATAGAAAATGATTAACAGAAACCCTAAAAACAATAAACTAGATGCATGGAAAGAACTAGAAGCCAAGTGTACCTGCAGATGGCTGAGTGTTCAGACATTCTGCCGTCAGGAATGAGTGGGTTGTGGGTTATGGGTTGCATTATCTCTCCCCACCCTCCAGATTCATACAGGAAAGGCCCGACCCCCAAGACCTCAAAATGTAACCTTACTTGGAACAGGATCTTTGGAGATGCCATTCGTTATGAGGTCATCCAAGAATGGGGGGGGGGGCAGTCCAATCTGACTGGTATCCTTCTAAAAAGGGGACATTTGGACACAGAGGCACCCAGACGGGGAGAATGTCATGGAAAGAGTGGTGTTAGGTTGTCACAAGCCATGGATCTACCAAAATCTGGGAGAAGGTCCTGGATCAGACACTTCCCTGGGCCATCAGAAGGAGTAAGGCGTTGCCCGCAAATTGGTCTCAGACGCCCGGCCTCCAGAACTGTGGGACAGTCCATTTCTCTTGCTTGAGCCACTCAGCTTGGCTACTGCAGCCCTAGAAAACTCATCCACCAGCTTTCATATCCCTTGCAGGGGAAGGGAGCTCTGGGATGATGCTGAACCCTACTGGCTGTACGGTTTACTCCATCCCTCCCTCCGCTCTTAAGACGAAGACTCCATCACCTTAGTCCGGGGAACGCTAGACTCCAAAGTTACATCAGTGGAGAGCAACCTTGGCAGGCTGGAAAAGCTGGAAGTTAGCTCTGGTTAGAAGACTTATGGGCATTTCCTATTTCATTTTTTTTTTTTTTTAAATATCCCAGGCAAGGCAGACTTGCCTCCTAATTCCACTCCTTGATTAAACATTAAAGGTTTGCACTGGCTCCGCAGAACGTGGAGTTATCTGTTAACTTGCAATCATGCTAAATTCATAAAACTAATTTGGCTCTGGCATTCAGCCAAGAGAAAATGCAAGGGATTAATGTTTTCGGGCCATCCGGGCTGGAAATGAGAATTATTCTGTTATTGTATTTTTTAAAAATTGATCCCTCTAATGTGATTTCTAGAGGCCATACACAGATCTCTTGAGTATGGAGTAACTAGGAGGCAAGAAAAAGCAGCTTACCCCTTCTAGCGGCAGCTTACTTAAAAGAATCCAGTGACAGAAATTGTCCCCAAGTGATCAAGTATCGATCTGCTTTTCTATTTATGGAATCATCGCGTTCTGCAGAGGTCACCTTGTATAAGCTCCACCTTTTTATAGAGGAGAAAGTAAAGGTCAGAAGGTTAATGTAGGTTAAGTCATTTGCTGGGGCTCTACGGTGTTTCAGCTATGGGGAGAGTGCCTGCCCTCAGGGGTCAGATGGTCTAATGGGGAGCAGAGGACAGAGACAGGCACACACACAGGATGCTAGAGCAGCACCGAGGGCTGTGGGGCCTTTAGAATGGTGCACACGGATGATTTTCTAGAGGGCAGAGGCCGACTGAAGCTGGGAGCGCAGCAAGAGCTGCCCAGAGGAGGGAGAAGGTCAAGGGTTTGGGGAAGTGAGAATGGCGTGAGTGGCAGCCCGAGGCTGAGGCAGTCCCATCCTCCAGCCACTCAAGGCCCCACCTCTTGTTCCAAGGAGCCCGGGCATCATTGGATAATGGTGGGAAAGTCTTGAAATGCTTTGGGGAGGGCCTGGCTGACCTGTGTGTGTTGAGACAGCTTGGTCTGGTAGAAAAGGGGAGGTTCAGATAGAGAGAGCTGCTTGGAGGGAAATCGTGCCAACAGCTGGACTGAGGGTAGATGGGGACCTGGACGGGGCACAGCAGCGGTCCCAGAGGCAAGGGGCCAGAGCCAGACACCCTGGGGACAGATTGGATTTGGATGGCAATAGGCTGCCTCATGAGGGAGCCAGGGGCGACAAGGAGGGCCACATAGTTCCTCGTTTGGGGTCAGGTCGGGTGATTGTAAGTGACAGAAACCCAGCTGAAACTACTCAGCTCCCCAGGACATCCTGGGGCTCCCTGGTATCAGGACTTTGTGACATGCTTCTCTGTATTACCTCTCCACTGTCTCATCTTAGCCTCTCTGTTGGCCCCATCCTTGCCTTCTGCTGGTCTGGGAGGGCACCTCCATCTATGCATAGCTCCAGGCTTGTCCCATCCCAGTGCAGAGGGTGTCCATGCATTCGATCTCAAGAAGGCCCCTGATCTCCTGGGACCATACTTGTCCCTGGACCCATCTCTGTGGCTGGAGTTGGGTTCTAGGATTGGCAGCTCAAAAGAACCGCAAGGGCCGGGGGGGATGGTGGTTGTGGGGAGTAGGCCATCAGGAAATCTGTGGTGAATGAATGCATGACAGCATTAATTAACGACAAAACGAGACAATGGTCGTGGTCAGTCCTTGGGATGCCAAAGGTAGTTAATTAATTGTACTTCCTTCTCCTCCTTTCCTTTCAAAAGTGGATTTGCATGTTCAGTTTGATCACCTGTTGGGAAAGAAAAGGGCCAGGGATAGCTAGGAGAAATACTGGGGCAGGAGGCAAGGGGTCCTGGTTAGTGAGGGACCTGAAATCTCTGCAGGAAGGAGATTTCCTATTCCAGCTGGACATGGGAGATAATCCAAACTCACCTACAACTGAAGTACATGAGGTTTGCTTCTGAATTACCTTGTTCGAGCTATTTCTGGGAAGACTGATTGCAGAGGTAATATATGTCTGATCTTTGAACATACATCCTTGCTCAAACACGGTCACACTAAACCTAGGGCCAGCTTGGTTGTCGACAAAAAGCGTGGAGCTGAGAGGCTGGCCAGCTCTGCCTCTGTCTAGCCTTGAGACTCAGAGTAATTGAACTAATCTCTCAGAGCCTCAGTTTCCCCTTCTGTGAAATGGCGAGATTCTTGTTTGTCTCAACCATCTCCCAAGGTGACTACATGAATCATCGGGGGGGGGGGGGGTTCAGAGCAGCCCCTGGGGGTGCTCACGGGCCCCGTGCTTTCTTAGATGTGGGCAGTCAGTTCTTACTGGCTCTGTGGGACCAGCTGGAGGCAGCTGCCTCCATGTGTTAACACAGAGCTCTCTGGACAAAGCCATGTCCTTCATGCAGCCTCTGGGAAGCATACACTCAGAGACAGGATCATTCTGATTGAAAACTGGCTTATTTTAGAAAAGGAGAGGTAGATAGGCTTGAGAGAGTGTGTGGTGCCATGGTTCGCTGTGGGCTGGGTGTCAGGAGCTGTAGCAATGTCCCGCTGAACCTCTTTGGGCCAATTCCTTCCTCCTTCTGAGCTGTGACGTCTTCACCTCTACAAAGTGTGCGTGTGTGTGTGTGTGTGTGTGTGTGTTGGGATTAAACTTTTATTTACCAACACCATGGCTCATAACTTGGAGATCTTAATGAAAACTCTTTCCCATCCCCAAAGAATAAATATAAACCCAAACAAGTGAAACTGAGATGCCCTGAGTCTCATCCATGGACCCGTCAAGAGCCCTAGATAGGAAGGTCTTTAAGGGACAGCCAAACTCTGAACTCATGGTTTTTTAGGACAAACTCAGGTGGAACCAGCCCCAAGATTCCTACTAAGCTCAAGGACAGGGATGCACCTTGGGATTATCAGGTGCCCAGAGCTGGCCTGCGGAGAGAGATGTTGGACCAGAAGAAGAGCTCAGGTGGAAAGAGTATGACCAATCCGATGAGAAGGGGATTAAGAGGCTCAGACCCTTGCAAGGAAGCCAGATTTGCTTCTGCGCTTTCTGTTATACCGCATTGGGTCAGCAGAGGGCAGAAGAGAGCAATCTTGCTCTTTTTCCAGGCTCGCTAAGGGGAAGCCTGAGTCCTGTGTAAGGCATTACCCATCCATCCACCACATTTTTTAAAAAAAAATTATTTCTTGGGACGCCTGGGTGGCTCAGTTGTTAAGTGTCTGCCTTCAGCTCAGGTCATGATCCCAGGGCCCTAAGATCGAACCCCGCATTGGGCTCCCTGCTCAGCAGGAAGCCTGCTTCTCCCTCTCCTACTCTCGCTGCTTGTGTTCCCTCTCTTGCAGTCTCTCTCTGTCAAATAAATAAATAAAATCTTTTTAAAAAATTAATTATTAATTTACAGGTTTGTCAAAGTTGGACAAGTCCCTTGATCTTTCTGAGCCTTAGTTCCCGTACTTACATAATGAATAGAGTAGTATTTGCCTCCTAGGGCTACAGGTTTAAAGGACATTAGCACATATATTTAGCAGTTCCTGGCACAGAGCAAGCAATAAAAAATAGTGGCTATTACTATTACCATTATTTATTGATTCATGCAATAGTTCATTCATTCACTCAATCATTTTAATGCATCATGGATTCATCTAGTGTCTGTTACGTAAAAAAAATACTGCCCTAGGTGCTAGGAGGGTGGGAGTGAGTTCCGAAGATGACTCAGATGTGCTCTCCTGAGACAGAGAGACCAAACACTGCCAAGTAGCTGCCATCCGCTGTGGGGAAACACGAGGGCGCTTCCTGCTGGTGGGAGACCCGGAGGGCATGTTCTTGGAAGGCTGAGCCTTTGAAATAAATAGCTTATTGAAAACATAGATGCACAGACCTCAGCCCAGACCCACAGGATTCCAGGTCCAAGGACGGAGCTGACTCGTTCTTCCTCTTCACAAAGATCCACAAGTGATTCTGATAGCAAGCTTGGTTCAGGGACACACTCAGTTGGCTCCTGAAATATGCATAGGATTTAATTCCTTGAAGATGAAGCCCACCAGGGCCTTCTTAATTTGCAGGTTGCTCAAAGCTGGCCAAGTCCCTTGATCTTTTTGAGCCTTAGTTCCCATACTTACGCAATGAAGAGAGTAGTATTGGCCTCCTAGGGGAGGGCTTGCAATCGATGTGGGTGCAGCAGACCGGGTAGGCAATGTTGAAGCTTGAAACAAAAGGGATACATTGGGCGTGAAGCCCAATGTAGGAAACTTCTTCTCCGCGCCACCCCCCACCCCCACCCCCGTGACATGCGGTCCTGGAGCCTTTGCTTGAATGGCATTCCTCCTCTTTGAGCCCCAGTTTCTCATCTTTACAAAAGGGGATTACATCAGATGGTCTTCAGATGCCTTTCAGCCCTGATGTTATACGACTTTCATGCGGACAGCACTGCTCCATAAGAGAGGCTGTTAGGTAAGACCGCATTGTCCTTCATGAGAGATCTGTGCCTTCTGTGGTGCCCTGTGTCCCAGAGAGAAAGCCCAGGCCCTTTCCACTGGGGCTTGGGTTCCTCTTGGATGCCAGCCCTGTCTTCTCCTCTGCCCGTCTTATTTCCTTTATATCTCAGTTAAAGTGAATGGATGAACGACCTTCTTCATCGTCCCCAGTGCCCTTCACTTCATCTCCCTCCATTCGTCATCTACCACCCTGGAATTCTCATCATCCCTCCAGCCTTCTTCCCCTCCACACCTGACACTGAGCCTCCGAAACCCTACAGGCCTTTGTTCAAATGCTGTTTCTCCTGTGAGCCGTTTCCCCATTCCTCCCAAATCAAATGACTTCTCTTTTCTGGGTCTCCGGTGCCAGACTTGATGTCATTGTCACAGTTCCCGCCATCAGCTAACATTTACAGAGAGCCCTGGCTATGGGTGTGTTTTATTTTATTGAGTCCTTTCACGAGACCATGATATTGACATCACTGCCATTTCCATTTTATAGGCAAAGAGAATGAGATCCAAGTTGGTTCAATACTTGTCCCCGGAGACTCTGCTCTATATTCCAGTAGTTTCTGTAGATGTCTCATCTCAGTGCTCAACTGAAGACTCCCCCTAGTAATCCTAAATGCCACCAGCTCCAACTCTCAGGCCCTATAAGGAGAACTTGAAAACTTGTATGAAAAGATGCAGTATCCCTAGGAAAACAACACTGCCAGGAGTGGTGTGTTTAGAGTAAATGCTATATCTTAGGACACCTGAAAATTGGAAAAATCACTAAGGAACCAAAAAAATCAGGGTCCACTGCACCCTACTCCAAGGCAGCGAACTCTGTGCCTAGCAGGACGGGAGGATCCCCATCAAAGGTTCTGGGTTCAGACCTTGCACAGCCTCCCAGGAGGAGTTTAGGTAATGCACTGCATTAAATTGACGACTCAAAAAAGGAAAAAGCTGAGAGTAGAAAAATACCAATCGCAACACAGGTGAAATCCAATTTTTAATTTGGCTCTCGTACTTGGTGGGAAAGGTGGGCATGGTGTGGCGGAGCAGGGAATGGAGTAGACAAAACCTCTTTTACGAGGCTGTGATAGGACAGACACATACCCCTTCCCTTCCTGCACAGTTGTTTTGAATTCATGAAGCTGCTCAGATGCGAAAAGCTGTCTGTCCGTAATTGTCCCAGTGGCAGCCAGCCTTAATGGAGTGTGCAAAACTGGTCCTTTGGGACAAGGCATTTGAAAAACGACTGCCAAGGGTTAAGAACCAGGAGGTTTATTTTTCATTTGTGAGCAACAAGTTCCACATCCTTCTTTTCATTCTGGAAAATTTTTGCCTTGGCTTTTCAAACCTCCAAATGAATAGGGGAAGAAAAAGTGAAGTGAAGTGGTTCCAATTTGCAACAAGAGTGCAATTTCAATTGATTTAAAGTGGGAACAACACGGGAATGATCACAGAAAGAGATTGGAATTAGTCAATAAATAAGGTTCAAGGTCCCAAGCCTGACTTCTCTTTCATTAGCTTTAAGGAATGAGGAGAGAGGGATAGAGTGGTGGTTCCATCTATCAGGCTCCTAATAAAAGCAAAACACGGGGCATCCCACAGCTCGGGACCTGGAGCAGGGAGGCACTAAGGTCTAATCTGGAGTTTCCTCCCCCCAGCAGCATGGTTGACTCACAGAGATATACTCATCAATGGTAAGCTTCCCAAGAGCTCTGACTGTGCCCAGCTACACGCTCTCACCGTCTGAGAAAGTGGGTACTTGTGTTTCGGTGACCCAGGACCTTCCCACATGTTGCCCAAGTAGTCCATCAGAAAGATCCCCCTCTCCATCCTTTGTCCTCAACTTTCCCATACTCCACCCCATTCTGGCTCTCCACTGTAGGGAAATGCTTTCATTTCTTCCATGTCTAGTCTTGGACCACTTCCCCGCCAGTGGAATGCGGTCCTGAGGGGGTGCAGAGTTAATGTAGATGAAGCCTGAGAACGGACCCTAGCACCCAGGACACACCCGATACATGTTAGTCTTCGCTATCGCGGTTGTTACTTTTTGGATTTTACCCGCCAGGTGATAAATGTTACGTTCCGTGTGTGCGGGTCTATGTTTGGTGGGGAGGAGCAGTGAGGGCCACGTGCCAAGTTGAGATTGAGAAAGGAGGTCAAGGAAGGCTTAGGGTATGAGCTCACCTGGCATGCAATAGGAAGTTTCTGAGTTTATATTATAAAGAGCTGGTATGTCCTTGGGGTAAGTGATGAAGGAGCTAGAGCTACGGTCAAGAGACAAGCCACCCTTGAGGAATTTGGATTTTTGTCCCGTAGGTTCTTAAACTTTTCCATGTCTTAAAAGCAGACCTAAAGGAAAGAGGAACCTGAAGGATCTGGGGACAAAGCCCAAAGAAGCTTTTTCCAGGGCTGGCATTTTGAGGGTGTCTCATTTACATGGAAAGGCTATTCTAGATGTGTGTTCTACTCTGAACTGTAATCCGATATAAATATAAAAGTGCTGGAACCCTAGAAAGATGCCCCGTGTTTACCTGGGGGTCTTTCCTGCCATGCCCCCCGGGACCGTGTCTACCCAGGAGGAGAAACACCCCTGTAGGGGTGATGGATGGAAATGTGGGGGAGGTTTTAAGAGGGAGAGGGGCAGGCTCAGGTTCATGTTTCAGAAGGATGGATGGGTGGGTTAGAGGGACCAAGTCGGGTGGCTTGGACACCAGTCCACAAACAGCCCCAGGAATCCGTTGCTTGGTCAAAGGAGCCGGCAGGCATGGGTTCAGAGTGGTCCTTCCTGCAGCAGGTGCCCATGTTCCAGGAGCCTCCTCAGCAGTGAGAAGAATGGCCATATTCTGTACTTGTTTGCAACTCTTACTTTTGCTTCTTTGATTCCTTAGTTAAAAGGTTCTTAGTCTTGGTTCACATTCACATGCAATATAACTAGTTCAGGCTTGAAAAGCATCTCTGTTAGACAACCCTTAGCATGGCTGGAGGGGCAGGCTCATTCAGTCACCCTGGGACATCTCCCAGGCCTTGGTCTTCACTCCATACTGGTTATGGCTAATCCGTTCATGGCCTAAAGCTACCAATCTCTGCTTTGGTCAAGTTTGGGCTCGGTGGCTGGGGCCAGGTTGAGTGTCCTTGTCCCCCGTGTCCAGCCGTTCTTTGTATAATGCTCCTGGCATTCCATGGGTGTCCGGTTCTCATGGAATTTACTCCCCCCATCCCCTCTCTGTCACCGGGGGAAGGACCCTTCAGGGTAGCCCACCTCCACCTCTCCCCGCCCTCTGAGCCTTTCTCTTTCTCAGACCACCTCCTTCTTCTCTTAAGCTTCTCCCAGGTCAATATCTTTTAATGGCATAAGTGGCCATGTTACTTCATGTTACTCTCTGGACTGGGTACAGAGAGCTTAACAAAAGCCGATTAGTGGTGCAGCCAGAGAAACCTGGGAGATGCTTAGTAGGTTATAAAAGTGGTTGGGATGAATTATGATTATACTGAAGGTGGAGGAAGTGAGGAGGTCCCTTCCATGTCTGTCCATCCATCTGTCCTTCTATCTGTCTGTCATCTATCTATCTCTCCATGTAGATGCGCACGCGCACACACACACACACACACACACACACACACAGTTCATATACCCGTATATGCATGTGTGAGTATGTACTTTTGAGGTTCTCTAATTTCCCCTTTGTTTATGTGGAATGAGCACAAGTAGGTATCACTGTGGCCATATGTTACCCCTTTTATTTATCATCTTTGCATGTTGCAAGAGATGGTGATTTATTTCAGTTAAGTGATATGAGGCATCTGGGGAGATTTCTGGGGTGGCTGAAACTTTGAGCAGGCATTGTTTTTTCCAAGCTCATGGGTGGGAACTTTGGTCACTTACCCAGGAATGACCATGTGGGAGACAGACTTCCACAACCAGATGCAAAAGAAACAGATCGAAAAACCCAGATCCTACCATTGCCATTTCTTCAGAGTAGTGGATGCTGGTTCCCATTGCCCAGGCTCCCTCCTTCTGGTGGTTTCTGTCCCAAGCACGAGATACGGTTCAGAAACCTGCCTGATGAGCACAGATTTAGGGAAGAAAACGTCAGTGTGGCCAGGAAGCTGTCCTCTAGACCATCAGGGTCTGAAGGGTGTGAGGAATTTACCTTTGTTTCCATTTCTGTGCCGAGCACAGTCCTGGCTCAACCAAGCTGATCGTGATGGGCATTGCTGAATACCAGACTGTGTTCTGAATACGTCACATGTATGGGCTCATCTAACCCTCACAATTGCCCCAGGCAGTGGATTATTCACATTGAATGCATAAGGAAACTGAGGCTGTGCTTGGCCTCCCAAAGATGTCTATGATGTAACCTTTGAACCCTGTGAATGTGTTACCCTATATGGCAAAAGGGATTTTGCAGATGGGATTAAGGACAAGGACTTTGAGGTGGGGAGAGGTTCCTGAATTATGCAGGTGGGTATCATCTACTTATAGGAGTCCTTAACATTGGAGACATGTGATTTCTAGCAACAGAGAAGCAGGCAGAAGGCAGCATGAGAAAGACTTTGCCCTTACTGCTGACTTTGAAGGTGGAGGGAGAGGTCATGATCCAAGGAATGTGGGCAGCCTGGAGAAGCCAGAGAAGGAAAGGGAATGGAGCCAGCTCTCCCAGAAGGAGCCCCGCTGGCATGTGGATTTCAGCCCAGGGAGACCATATCGGACTTCTAACCTACGGAACTGGGAGAGAATAAGTGTGTGTTGTGTTAAGCTATGGAATTCATGGAAATTTGTGACTGTCGTGATCAAGAACTACTACAGATTTTCAGAAAGGTTTAAGTAACACAGGTAATAAGGGACAGAGCCAGAGGTAAACCCCAAGCAGTCTGGTTTCAAAATGTATGCTCTTAACTACTCTGAACGTGGCCAATTCTACTGCCATTATCTACTGAATGCAAAATTGAATAAGAAAAAGAAGGAAGAAAAGAGAGACTATTAGGGAAAGAAAGGAAGAAAAGAAGGCAGAAAGAAAAACAAGATGCACGAGTTTGATACAGCCTGTGTTCTATCCATTTCTGTTATGAGGTGAGGATATTTCCTCTTGCTTAATAGTAAGCAGAGGGTTGGCTCACTCTGCCCTCCACCGTCCCCTCCCATAGTGCTGGAAACACCAAACAGCGTACTTTCTAGAACTCATGCCAACAACGCCTTTGTCTGGACATCTCTCTGACCAGGGTTTGGTAGAATTTCCAAGATACCAGGGGAGCACACGAGCACCTTGCTTTGCATTCGGATTGGTGGCTTTTGGTTGAGATTCAGGGAATATCCTTATCTCATTGTGTCTGTAGATACGCCATCCCACCCTATTTATTTCACCGACTGTCTAGGTCCTCTAAATAACTTGTTTGGGCCACAGCTGGAGTTAACAGATTTAGCAAATAGAATCCAGGATACTCAGGTAAAACTGAAGCTCAGATAAACAGCAATTAATTCTTTAGTACACCTGTACAAATATTGCATGGGATAGATTTATACTGCAAATTATTATTTTGGGGGGCACCTGGGTGGTTCGGTCAATTAAGCATCTGACTCTTGATTTCAGCTCAGGTCATGATCTCAAGGTCATGAGATCAAGCCCTGCTTTGGGCCCGGAGCTTGGCATGGAGCCTACTTAAGATTCTCTCTCTCCCCCCTCTCTGCTCCTCCCTCTGTCACTCTCTTCTTCTCAAATTGATTAATTAAAGTTTAAAAATTATTTGTTTTTATGAAGTTCAAATTGAACTAGGTATCTTGTATTTTATCTGGTAACTCTACCCATAGTGCACAAGTTGGGAAGCTATTGTGGGGCAGGAGACCTTGCGTAGCCCTCTTCAACCACACTGGGGAGAGCAGTCCATTCAGGTCAGAATGGAGACAGGGCTTTTCTGCTCTGCATGGACCTTCTGAACAGATGTTCCAGTCCTAGGCAGGGGGTGAGAGCAACTAAGGAAAGATGAGGTGGGCAGAGGAGATGGGCTGGGAAGGATAAGAGTCCTCTGGCCACCTTCCTGACCCAGAAGATGCTGTCCAGACACCTTTAGTCTTCCAGATGATTCCTCTAGTGGCTCTAGAAATGTGGTGGTCATGTTGGCCAGGGGACTGAGTCTCCTTTTGGGGTCTTTGGTTCTCTTGGCTCTCATAGGAGTTTGCCTATGGGGTAGATACCCAAGAAATCTGAGTTTTGGTTGATGTCAGCTTTGCTATGACCCTTAACCCCATAATACCCTCTACCACCCACCCACTCAGAATCACCTCAACTAGTCCAATTCTTAATCTTATCCCTCACTTTTCCTTTTCTGATAGCCAATGTATTGGTTTTCAGGAAACCAGTCCTCTATCAATCCTCTATCAATCCATCAATCGACCAACAAACAAGAAGTAGTTATTGAACGCCTCCTGTGTATAAAGCAACGTGTTAGCCCCAGTAGTAAAGACATAAAGTTCCCTCTGGGAGCTTATGGTCAAACTGAAAAAAAAAAAATACGGTTTGATTATATGAGGGGGAAAATGAGCAAACAACAAGATGGTTCTGTCATTTAAGAAACAGCCATTAGACATCTATCGCCATGTTGGGTACTGGAGACATGGAAAACAAGGCTGAAGCTCAGTTGGGGTGAGGAGAGCCCAGAAATAATGACTTTCTGGAATGAACAGGGAAGAGGCCCCTAACCCAGGCTGAAGACCGGGAGATTTTGTTGAGGTGGTGAAGCCCGAACAGTCTCTAGAAAGAGAATTCAGTTAGGTGAATGAAAGTCATGGAGCTGGCCGAAGGTATGGCGGAAAGGTTGTTCCGGCAGAAGGAGGCACAGGTTTTGTGAAAGCCACAGGTGTTTGAAGATGGCTAGAATGAAGATGGGGCCAGAGGTAGCTGGGGAGGATCTGACTGTGGGCATTGCTAAGGGGTGTAGTCGGAAAGGAGTATGACCTGAGCTGGAAGGGCTTGTCATAATGGAATCTCGGTGCCCCTTGAGCTGAGGGAGCTGTCAGACCCATTGGGCTGGGCTCAGGTGGGTGGGCGGGCCTGTTGTGAATCATAGGAGGATCCAGTGACCAGGGATATGTGACTGGTTAACTTCAGGAATGTTCTGCATGAGGTAGATATCTTCAGAGCTGGGTAGAGCATGGTGACAGGAATGGGATAGGGTGGGGATGGGGCCATTTGTCGAGCCACTCACTATCTTGGGAATGCCATACAAGTTTTATCATTTGATTGTCATAATAACCCAGAAAGTTACACATCATCTCTATGGTCCATGTGGGAAAACTCGGCTTCAGAAATATTCAGTAACTTCCCCAGGGTCACTTGGGGAAAGCTGGATTTGTGCTGAGGTCTGTCTGAACTCAAAGCCACAGGGATGCCCTCCCCCCACCCCAATATCCCTTTGAGATCTTGAATATTGAATCCTGCCTCCTGCATTTCTTGTGTGATTAGATGGAGAAAAAATGATGCACCAGAATTCCTCCTGGCGAATGACCACTGAACCTGTCTGGAAAATACACTTGGATAAGGGTTTTGGCAGAGAGGGCAAAGAAGGATTCTGAGGGCATGCTCAAGCAACACTGGTGGTCTCTTGACTGCTGTGTCTGAGTCAAGAGGGATAGGGGCTTTGCATTTGAACTTTGGGTTTCCTTAAAGGACTGGAAGAACGGGGGCGCCTGGGTGGCTCAGTGGGTTAAGCCGCTGCCTTCGGCTCAGGTCATGATCTCGGGGTCCTGGGATCGAGTCCCGCATCGGGTTCTCCGCTCAGCGGAGATCCTGCTTCCCTCTCTCTCTCTCTGCCTGCCTCTCCATCTACTTGTGATCTCTCTCTGTCAAATAAATAAATAAAATCTTTAAAAAAAAAAAAAAAAAAAAAGGACTGGAAGAACGTATATCCTGACCCTAAACACTTGGGCAATGACAGCCTGTCCCTCATTCATTCAATATGGCCATGCCACTCATGCCCACTTCCTCTGTAGCCAAGGGATAAGAGTCATGGTCTTTGCTCTCCATGTCTTTACAGTGTAGTACCATTGCCTACAGAATTTGAATCTGATGCCCCTATACCACATAACTTTGAGCACCTCTCACCCATATATGTAAAGGTATTTAAGATATAATATATTAAATAAATGCTAAGCATGGACCACTGCCATGGAATGAATGCTTGAGTGCTCCCAAAATTAATATATTGAAGTCCTAATCCTTACTGTGATGCTGTTAGAAGGTGGCACCTTTGAGAGATGATAAGGTCATGACGGTGGAGCCCCTCATGACGGGATTAGTGCCCTTATACATAGAGATGCAGGCAGACGGTCTCTGTCTTGGCTATAGGAAGGCATTGCATGAATGTGGCTGTTTGCCAGGCAGGAAACAGATCCCACCAGGCACAAATCTGCCAGCACCCTGACCCTGGACTTCCCAGCCCCCAGGACAATGAGAAGGACATGTTTGCTGTTTAAGGTGCCTAGTCTATGGTATTGTTCTAACAGCCCCAACTAAGACAACCCTTATTCCAATAGTTTGTGAAAATAATGAAACATGCCCCAAAATAGAAACTTTAAAACATTGAGGAGTACAGAAAATAAACATTATTCATTTAACCTTTTAATTAACAAAGCATCGTGAATGATACTAGATGCACCCACATATTCTCAGATAGTCATTTGGCCATGACAACATTTTTGGCTGACTTTTTTTTTTTTCAGTCCCAACTAGATCAAAGTTGTTTTTATGCCTAGAAATCAGGCTGATGGGAAGCTGGCCCCACGAGGACCATAGCAACCTCCACTGTTCGTTAACATCATTTCAGCCCATGGTTTCTTCAGAGGAACCTTCTGAAGCCACTTGTCTGCTTTGTAAGGGTTGGTTTAGTTAAAACAGAATAATATATGGTAAAAGTTCTCTTAGCCAAGCACACACACATGACCCATCACAGCATGTCTTCAGGTGAAAGAAGTGGGGCTCAGCACGGCCAACTCCGCTGCTTGGATCCTCTCCCTCCCCCAACCCTTCCCGGGAGGCCTCGTGGACCACAGGTGCAGGTGACCACCTGACCCTGGGCTGACTTAGGGCACCAGTGTCAATGTGTATAGAAAATATGAGTAAAGCTCAGTTCACATTTTTATCATCTCAACACTCACTGGATCGCCTTATATGTTCTACTTTGGAAACTACCCATCTGCAAGGTGGGGCATAGCCACGCAAGCCAAAGAATCACGCAGATGAATGTTTATGTATCGACCATGATACGTGCAATGATGAAAATTCCAGGCAGCTGAGACAGGGACCTTGACTTTGTCTAGGTGACCAGGTACCTCTCACTGCAGAATACCAATTGAGCTGAGCTCCAGAGACAAAATATAGTTTCCCAGATGAAGAATTGGAGAAGAGATGTCCAGATAGAAGAAACGACATTTGCAAAGGCCCTGAGGTGAGAGGAAGCGGAATCCATCAGGGGACCTGCACAGATGCTGGTGTGGTGGTACACAAAAATCAAGGCGGGCAGTGGTACAAGAGAAAACCCTGACATATCTTCGACTCTTAGGATGCCCTTCAAATGAGGTGTTGGAAAGATACCCAGGGATGAGAAGAATCTGAGAGGTCAGGAACAGTGATGGTTAGAATGGATTGCTCACTGGATCCCTGGGTGAGGAGAGTTTTGGGGTGGTTGGTGGTAAGGGTTCTAGGGACTCTGTGTGTGTTGGGTGGGGGGAGGGTCTGATCTGAGCCCATTGATATTCAGCTGAGGACATTTCAGAGACCAAGAGAGATTCATAATGACAGAGAGTAGTGAGGTGTGCAGGGAAAGGCTAGGGATCCATTGACAACAATCAGAGCTGCCTATAAAAACTCAAACACACCGTCTACTGGCAGGTCTTTCCCTCATTTTAAAATGACAGTCTGTATTCCCGTGCCCCCACTGCAGTGTTAAATTATACATTAGTTCCTCTGCCACATGGTACAGCTCAACTCAGCTCTGTCCAGAACCTCCGGGCGCAGAGAAGACTTTCAAGTGAAATATAAATTGTCTTATAACCTGTACTTAATTAATGCCACCTTACACTTAAGATCTAAAAAGAAGACTCTACAAACACACTTCTCTGTGCGAGCACATCCTGCGAAGGCTGGAGGAAGGGATAAGGAACAAAACTACGGCATCAATCTCAGTTACGTTCGTTCAACCAGCAAAAGAGGCTGCTTTCCTCTGGGTACCCATCTCAGGATCCACCAGAAGCCATTCACAAAACTCATCCTAGAGAAATGAATATTTACCCTGGGATGGTTGTGTTTGGGGAGGCAGCATTGTAGAGGCCAAAGAACAAGGGTTTGGGGAGCAGACGGACCCGGGTTTGAACTTGGGATCCCTCAGTGACCTGTCATGTGAGCCTGGAAATTTTGCTTAACCTCTCAAAGCCTCGATGTGGTCATTTGCCAAATGCAGACAATACATTCACCTTGCAGGGCTGTTATGGAGGTTAAATGAGATAGTGAATAGAAATGACGGATGTTTCCGACGCACACCAGGTTCCCCAGCAGTGTGTGTGTGTGCGTGCACACGCACCTGTGTGTGCACTCACCCACCTGTGTAGACCTGTTGCATGACATCATCTAGGGAGTGTTAGCGAAGACACTACAGTCGGCATGTCTTCACCCATTTACATTTCACTGCTCACCCAGCGTAAATATAAACCCTTTAAAAATCTTTGAGCTTTTGGAACGTCCCACTCTCGTATTTTTGTAACCCACTTGCTAGTATATGACCTTGGTCAAGTCATTTAAATGCTTCTTGGAAGGATCCTTAAGATCCAGGTAGAAAAGAGAAAGGAAGGTAGGAAGGAAAGGGGAAAAGAGAATGAGAAGGAGGGAGGGAAGGAGGGACGGAAGGATGGAAAAACCGATAGTAGTAAAGTCGGAGACATTTGAATAGAGCTTCCTCTTCACCAGACCCTGCTGTGAATTCTGAATACATCTGTTCTTTCAACCATCCCAGCAATGCTCTGGGACAGGAACCATAGTCATCTCCATCTCACAGGGGAGGAAACTGAGGCTCTGCTGTCTCCTTCCGTGTGGTTCCAGACAAGTTGCTTAGCCTCTCTGACCCTCTGTTTCTTTATCTTTAAGGTAGGAAGAGTGATAGCATCTACCTTGCTAAGTCCTAGCTAAGTGTTCTGGTGAGGATTGAGTGATATACCACATACAAAAGCTCCTTGGCTCTGTAGGGACATCATGCATATTAGGGAGTGTTCTTACCCAGAGAATTGAGCAAGGATGGCCTCATTCCCCAGAGAAGAACTGAGCAAGGATGACCTCTCTTCCAATAGCCTTGCAGGGAAAAGAAATGTGGGGCTGAGTAGAGGGGAGGACTTCCAAGATGGGAAGAGTGAGCCGAAAGTCCTGAGATGTTTGGGAGGAGAGGGGACAGTGAAGTCTTATCTTTGTAGGGTCCTGTGGGTCCCAGGACAGGAAGAGGTGCCAAGCTAGGTCCTGCACTGGATTTATTTCTGCCCAGCACTTGACTTTCCACCAGAGTTCCCACCAGTGTAATAGGACAGAAAAGAGAGACCGTGACTTCCAACTCAGAACAATTCCAGGACCCGTCTCTGTAGTAAAACTGAATGAAATAGCATGACTAGCCTTCAAACAAGTTTTGACCTCCCAGTCCTCAAAAATATTTCCCCAAATAATTGTCTGCTTCTCCATGGTTGGCAGCATAAAGCAAAGCTCAGATAACATTTCTCAATGTTCTCTGAAGAGCCCCTCATCTAAGCTTGAGGTCCCAGAGGAGGGACACTAAGCTATAAAGCAGATACGGAAAGTGAGGCCCAGAGTTATTCATTATCTTCCCTGAGGCCATGCCGTTCAACTTACAGGGGAAGATGGATGCATTTGGCTACACAGCTTCAGGGTGTTCTGTTCAAATTTATTCTACAAAAGTGGCAGCCCTGGGAGCTGGGCCATCAGGCAGGTCTGAGCGAGGCAATCAAGCTTGAATCCAGGTCCCTAACTTCTCGTCCCCTGCTCCTTCCACCTGCCATGCTACAGGAACATCTCACAGAGAATCTGCTTTTTGAAAAAATTAATGCTCAGAAGTGTAGGAACAATTTCCTGAGGTTCAGATTCCCACAATCAGGGCAGTAGCTTGCTAGACATGAACTCAAGTGCTTGCTCTTGGAAGCTGGTGCTAAATGAGGGTTAGCACCAGCTGAGTGAGAGGATAAAGGAAAGGAAGGTGTGGTTTCATCAGAGAACAACATGGGCCAAGGAATGGATGGCAGTTTAGCTTGGATCCATGTGTGGAGTTAAGTCAGACGGGGTCACCGTATAGCTTGCAGAGGGTCCAGCTGGTAAACCTCAAGGAGGCCAGGTAGTAAAGGGCAGCCTGGTGACGTGTTCAGAACAGAGGCTGAGATCTGTTTTGTTTCTTGAATTCCACATATGACACAGAACAGATGAACATAAGGGAAGGGAAGGAAAAATAAAATAAGATAAAAACAGAGGGGCACCTGGGTGGCTCAGTGGGTTAGGCCGCTGCCTTCGGCTCAGGTCATGATCCCAGGTCCTGGGTTCGAGCCCCGCATCGGGCTTTCTGCTCAGCAGGGAGCCTGCTTCCTCCTCTCTCTCTGCCTGCCTCTCTGCTTACTTGTGATTTCTCTCTGTCAAATAAATAAAATCTTTAAAAAAAAAAGATAAAAACAGAGAGGGAGGCAAACCCTAAGAGATTCTAAATTCTAGGAAACAAATAGGGTTGCTGGAGGGGAGGAGGGTGGGAAGTATGGGGTCACTGGGTGATGGGCTTTAAGGAAAGCACATGATGGGATGAGCACTGGGTGTTCTATGCCACTGATGCATCACTAAATTCTACCCCTGAAACTAATAATACACTATGTGTTTATTTAATGGAATTTAAATAAAATTTAAAAAAATAGAACAGAGGCTGAGATCAAAGTTAAGAAGCTAGAGGTGCAGTTTAAGGTGGAGCAGGGTTTGTGCCTCACGGGTAGGCTTGTGGGCTTGAGAGAGTCCTGCAGCCTGTGGTACAGTGAGAGGCTGATGTTCAAGAATACTAAGAAGGACTTGGAGAAGAGGGGGTTGGTGGTGGGAGGTCTCAAGAGTCTGGTAGAGCAACCTTATTGCAATGAAATGCCCTGAGGAACCATAGAACATTAAGATGGGATACAGCCACACCAGCAAGTGGCCAGTCACACTCTCTCTGGCATCCACACTAGGTCCCTCCACCATTGTGCCTGGTCTCCCATTCCAGAGCACTCATTGACTGCCTTAAGTCAATGAGTATCTGACAGGCTCCTTTAAGCCACACCCCATACCTCATGAAGGAGGACTGCAGGAACTTGCCCCATTGGCCGAAGGGAATTTAGGTTCCTGTCCTTTGCTTTGCTTGTCTGGACTTTTGGCAAGTGTGGGCCTCTCTGTCTCTCTTTGTTTTAAAAACAGACCCTGCTGTCTTGCCTCCTGCTATGTGTGAAGCTCACACCACTTCCAAAGAACAGCCAATTGGACAGAGCCCAGATGGAAGCCCGGGCTTTGAGCAGTGTTTCTGCATGGGACTAGTGGGGTTAGGTGAGGGCTGTGCAGGCTTCAGTTCCGGGCCTCCTGACACACTAGTTTTCAGGCTCTTACTTCTCCGGACTGGCTTAATGTAGTAGGCATGGGGGTAAGTCTCCCCAGAGGCATGAGCTAATTATATCCCCAAGGAGTTGTTAGAAGAAGACAGCCACGCACCATGCTTCCCGAGGGTTCTGATTAGCTGGGGTGCGCCTCCCCACACGCTCATCATGCCCTTTATTAGTTCGCTGTTGGATTCCAGCTAAGTTTAATGCAGCACTGGCTTCTCTAAACATCCCGGAGATGACGATTATGCTGCAGACATTTTCTAGAAACTGCCGAAGGTATCTGAGGCCACCAACTTAAGAGCTCTTGAAAGCCATGTTGCTTGTTTAATATGAGCTTTCCGGGGAGCTGGCCCAGAACCTTCTGCCAAAATCTTTGCAGACTGCTCCCTTCTTCCACTCCCCAAGCACCTCATTTAGTTAAGTGGTTTTGCCTTCTTTAGGTTGCTTTGTAATTGGGGTGATTATTCATTCCCATCACAAGACAGAAGTGGGAGGAAGAGGCTGGCTCGGGACCCTGAATGCTCTGCCCTGCATCCTGCTGAATTCTTTCTCTTCTCTTATTCTGAGCACTTGGCTTCTCTTCAGCTTGGAGGAGCAGGCACATGGGTTGCCTGTCCCAGCTACCTCATGGCCACCGTTCCGAAGTAACGGCTCCATTGCCTTGGTGGGGTCAGGCCAGGGGAGAGACATAGTGGGGATTTTGTTTGCCATCCAGCCAGGAAGACATAGTGACCCACAGCCTGGCAAGTCTATGCACTGCACTTCCCAGCACAGAATCCCTGGATAGGTGGGGGTCCTGGATGGGGCATTCTGTCTGTCTCCTTTACGGAGCAGCAGGGCTTACCTATAAGTGTGGTTAAGGAGATGGTCAAGGACCTGCCATATCAGGGTGTCATCAGTAGTGCTAGAGAAGCACATGCCTATATTGGGGGGCCCATTTGGGTTCCCAGCATGCTGGAGATCACACACGTCACCAAAGGAAACACCCGTAAAAAGAAACCACTCTCTCCTCTCTATGAACATCAACGCTCTGACACTGACCTTGTGGGGGTTTTTCTCCCATACCAACCAATTCTCTGACACAACTGGGTATCCTACCTGGAGTTGGTATCAGGTTCCACACGTTAAAGGCTCGGTGCCATAGGACTGCTCCTACTCCAGGTGGCGATCTTAGGTCATAATTCTGACCTACCGACTCTTAATGGGGGGTTCCCTCAACCCCATCCCTATGTTTAATGATTTGCTAGAATGGCTCACAGGACTCAAGAGAGCCTTTTACTCACTATTACCCATTTACTGTAAAAAAGGGTACAGCTCTAGAATAGCCCAATGAAAGAGATGAGGAAAGGATGTGGTGTTTCTATTCCCTCTCCAAGAGCACCACTCTCCCAGCACTCCAACATGTTCACCAACCTGGGAAATCTCTAAATACTGCACGGTAGGGTTTTTCATGGAAGCATCATCATGTAGGTGTGATTGATCATGAACGGAGTCTCTAGTCTCTCTCCCCTGCCTGGAGGATAGGGGCTGAAAGTTCCAAGCTTCTAATTATGGTGCCATCCTTCTGGCAACCAGTCCCCATTCTGAAACCATCCAAGAGGTCACCTAGAATCCCCTCATTAGAATAAAAGACACACATCTCAGGAAACTCCAAGGAATTTAGGAGATTTGTGTCAGGAATTAGGATCAGAGACCAAACATGAGAACGAAAGATGCTCCCAGCACCTTTATAAGACTAGGAAATTATAAAGGTATTGGAGCTCTGGCCAGAATCTGAGAATGAAGACCAAACAATATATTTCTTATTACATCCAATATCATGTCCCTTGTCTCCAATGTTCATCCCAAACTCCTCCTTCTTAGCTACTCTGCCCATCTTAACTGTTCTCATTGTTCTGACTCAGTCATCTTGCTCCCAATGTCTGCTTCAGGTTCCCAGCCCCTGTTTGGGTGAACTATCATGACACTCCCTTCTCTGGTTTTCCCATCCCTGCACAACCCTCTCTTCCAACAACACCCTCAGGTGACTCCTGACTCTGCACACACTCTTGATTTTAGCCACATTCAGAGTTTCTGGTAAGAGAACCCATCCATGGGCTTTCGCCCTGTGGAAAACAGGTTTGTTAGGGAGACAAGTCAGTAAGTGATTAAAACTCAGTGTGATAAGATCCTTAATAAGGGAGCATGAGTGATATGGAAGCACAGAGGGAGACACAAACCCAGAGTTGGAGGTTCAAGAAGGCTTCCTGGAGGAGGTGACTTCTCAAGTAAGACCTGAAGGAGGAACAGAGAGAATCTTGCAGGCAGCCAGAGCAACATATGGAAAGATTCAGACCAGAGAAAACCACACAGGTCTGGAGACAGACAAGAAGTATAGGAGCACAGACCAGCCTTGCCCGGGAGGCTCTGTGGGTACAGGACTTGAATTCTTCTGTTCCAGAAACTGGTATGGATTGGTCCTAAGTCACTCTCAGTCTTGGCAGCAAGGACATACCTAGACATAGTGGAACACCAAGAAGCTAATGATTTACTATGAAAATTGAACCTGTGGTCTTATGTATATTAACACAACATTCCTATCACTAACAAGAAATCTGATGTCAATCTGATTATTTTTTTAAGAGATCATATATTCTTTACTTAACTATTATTTCATTGTTGAACATTTAAGTCACTTTTTTGGGCTATAATTTGATATTATGATGAGCATCTCTGAATGTAGAGTCTTTCTTCTCCTGACCCCTTCCCTTTGATTTTCAGTTCCCAGGAAAGAATCCAGTGACAGGAATTGCTAGGGCAAATGTTACAAACTTCCCAAGGGCCCTTTCTATTTCCACCACGCCATGCTGTTTCTAAAAACAAACAACAAAAGGTAGAAATTATAACACTCTCTCCCCCCACAAAGAAAACAACAACAAAGGTACTAACTCAGTTTGAACCAGGAATCAGGACCACTGAATTTAATTTCCACTCCAATGTGAGAAATTTAAAACAAAAAAGAAAAATTATCTCTCTTCATTATAGACAACATGCAGAACACACCGAGATTTTTTTTTCTATACAAGGACTGAATAGACCATTCAACACCCAATTCACACGCATGATGATTAATTATTGACCTATTTTATTGGACAGGGGAGATAGAATCAATCCTCATAGCAATAATCATACCTGAAATTGAGGTATAATCTTGCAGAGTCACACCTAGATTTGGGTGGGATGGACCAGATAAGAGAAGTCTTGGGCAGGTCTTCCTGGAAAAGTCATGCCATTGAGCAAACCTGGATACTGATTCCAGAGTGCTCACATGGACTCATTAACTCAAGGTAGACAAGCAGGAATGGGAAAGCACAAGAGCAAATTAGAAATTGAGGTGTCAGTTCATGGAGCTGCGGTGGGTAGAAGAGCCGCGTGGGTTATTTGCATGGAAGCTAGAAGGAGTCCAGGGGGCAGACCCACTCTCCAGCATTTAGGAAGGCAGATGCATCAGAACCAGAGCAGATTTCTGGGATTGCTGGCACAGGATTGGGAAACTGGAGGAAAAATTAGAGGGGGAATAGGAAGCGAGGACCACATGCCGAATATCGTGCCAAATGCTTTGCCTATACCTACCTAGCTCTCATGGTAATGGTCTGAGACAAAGTTATTCCAACTTTACAAGTGGGGCCAAATTTGGTTTGTAGAGCAGAATGGCTTTTTCCTTCGGTGCCAGGTCTATCTGGTGTTTTGCTCAATACTGTGCTAGGAATGGAATCCTATGGAGCTAGAAAACTATCCGAAAGGGCTAGAAACTGCCCCAGGGTGTGGAATGCAGTGGAGAATTGATAGAGAGGGGAAGATCCAAGCAAGACACTGCCCAGGGGACTTGGGTTAAGCAGTCTTCTTCATTTGGTGTAAACTTATCTTCTGTGAACTTGGGAGCAATTCTAATCTGAGAGCTCTGGGCCTCAAACCAAAGCCAGGTGATTATACCAAGCATCTTGGCTTTAGAATTCCAAAAGATACAAAGACATTATAAACCATGGCTTCTATAAATAATTTCTTCCCCTACCTGCCAGTTCTGATATCCCATTGCTGGACTACGGTGACTACTGCAGAGAGGGAGAGGGTGTCATTCATCACAATTTTATTTCTTCCAGGTCAGGAACAGGTTATTGATTGAGGCTCAGAGCCAGGAACCCCACGACAGAGCTACAAAGGCTTCCTGGCCATTCCTTTTATCAGATCAAGCATGCTTTGGGGAGAAACAGTGGCTCAATTTTTAGGAAATAAAGCTGTTTATGTAAATGCGTAGTCTCCTCTTGACCTCTGTACCCTCCACCAGAAGCCATAACAAGCTCTCCCCTGCTCCTGTTGTTATTTTGGGGCATGTGGTGAAGGGAAAGAGATGGCAGGAATGAAACCCCTATAAAGTCCCCCATCCTTCCCAGACAATATTTTATCCCAACCCAATGATAACTGTAAGACAGACATGAGTGGGTCCATTTTCTATGTGAGAAACGAGGCTCCAAGAGTCTTAAGTAGAGTAGAAAGAACGAGTGTATGGATTCGGGTAGACCAGAAATCCATTTCCAGCTCTTTCCGTCTCTAAGCTTCAACATCTTCATCTACTACAAGAAGCTTAATGCTTTGTTCTTCTGGGCTGTTTCAAGGAACAAATAAAATGATGCACAAAGATTGTCCTGTACCATGCCTGCATGCATCAAGAACTCCACAGTCCACTGTTGGTACTCTTGTTAATAATAGTAATGTTTATAGGTAGTGAGAGTTAGAGGTGGGTCCTGACCTTAGCTCTGGACAGTTCGAGAGCCCATGTTTTTTTCCTTCTGTGCCACATGTTCTGAAGTTAAACATATTGCTTCTATTTAGAAGACTGGGAAAGTGGCCAAAGCAATCCATGGTCTCCTTAAACTTCTGGGAAGCTTGAATTCTAGAAACTAATAAAAGAGTATTACCAAATACCTGAAACAGGGAGATTATTGCCGGCCTGGAGCCAAGCATGCAAGCTGTAATTGACCTAGCTTCTGTTCGGTAAAGCTGGGATCAAAATACTCATTCCAGAAGACTGTACCAGCTGAACATCTCTATAATTACACGCAGACAGGGTTCCCTCTACCCCAGGAAACAACATGTGCCGAACTTCTAATATTTTAGGTGTATGGCTGATTATTTTATGTAACCATCTCCAAGAACCGTAAGTCAAATGGTAGTCAGTGCTGTGAAGAGAAGAAGGGAGATGGGGACAGGTGCTAGGGTGGGTGATACTATTCTAAATGCCACGGTTGGGGGGCGCCTGGGTGGCTCAGTGGGTTAAAGCCTCTGCCTTCAGCTCAGGTCATGATCCCGGGGTCCTGGGATTGAGCCCTGCATCAGGCTCAGCAGGGAGCCTGCTTCTTCCTCTCTCTCTCTCTGCCTGCCTCTCTGCCTACTTGTGATCTCTGTCTGTCAAATAAATAAATAAATAAATCTTTAAAAAGTAAATAAGTAAATAAATAAATAAATACCACAGTTGGGGAAGCCTCACTGTTTGGAGGAGAGCTCTCCAGGCAGCCCCACTGCTAATGAAGACCGAGCAGAGAAGAAGGCCAGCTAGCTCTCCTGTGCTACCTAACCTTCTGGCTTCCTCTACCCTGGGAATAATAGCAGTGGTTCCATCCACTGGAATAAGGCATGAGGTCTGAGTGTCCATGGCTTTACCCTCATAGCACCCTTGATGATGAGAGAGAGAGAGATCATTCCCTTTGCAGGAGATGCTGTCAAAGCACAAAGAGGCGAAAGCCTACCAAGCTCATAGGGCCAGGAAATGGAAGAATTGGAACTG
This sequence comes from Lutra lutra, assembly GCF_902655055.1. Taxonomy (NCBI): domain Eukaryota; kingdom Metazoa; phylum Chordata; class Mammalia; order Carnivora; family Mustelidae; genus Lutra; species Lutra lutra. Next base: position 39,335,000 of record NC_062293.1, read on the forward strand.
GACTCCTAGTCAATTGATACCAACTTCTGTCTTCTTTCAGCTTTATCAGGCTGGGCCTGCCAGATGTGTCCCAACCCCTGGCTTTTGGTCCTTCCGGTCTGTGATGGCTTAGATTAGTCCCTGGCATTGCTGTTGATGAGTGTTGGGGAACTTGCGAAACAGATCAGCACAGGCTTACTTCCTGAATGTGTACTCCTCTCGCTGTCAGTGTGGCTGCTTCCCTGAGATGGGAGAAGTTTCCCCCACATGTATGACAAACAGGTCAGCAATAGGCTTGAGGGGTGACTGGCCCTGGCTTTCTCAGGATGTGTCAGCAGGAAGGCCAATAGTGGAAGGAGGGGACCTAAAATTGTGGTTAAAACTTGAGCTCCAGAGCTGGGAAGATCCAAGCCCATCTCCTTTCCTAATGTGTGGCTTGACACCAGATGCCTGGCCTCCCCACTCCTCAGTCTCCTCATCTGTAAACTGGAGGTCATGATAGGACCTACCACATAGGGTTGTTATGAGTGATGCACCTGAGACCATGTCCATGAAGGGCTTGGAAATGTCTGGCACATCACTGCTGCTCCACGTACAGGGGCTACAGCTAAAGTCCCCTGCATTAGAGTTTGATGAAGCTCAGAGGACATTCAAGTGTCCTGCTGTCATTCCACCAGAATCCCAGACAGAGTCTAGTGTCCAAGTGTCCTGTTATAGATTAAGCTCCTGTGCACCCGGGGCATTTTCAGAAAGGCTGGGAGCCGCTTCCGCTCCATGCACATCCCTGAGTCCTGACCCTTTTGTCCCAGAGCTGAAATATCAACTCCAATACCCTATTTTCTGGTTCTTTCTGGGATGCTATTAAGATGTAAGGAAACAGTAATGCTGGCAGCCTCCCCATTTCACAGATGGGCAAGCAGATGAGACCCTCTGTTACAGCAACACTCCCCTAAGACAGGCATGCGCACGCACGCACACACGCACACACACCCATTCTGGGATGCTGGCCACACCACACCCAGAAGATGTGTCAGCCTCAGAGAGCAAAACTTTCCAGAACAGTTTGTCTAAGAGGAGGGGACTATATCGCCATTTTGAGCCCTGTTGTCACATCCTTTTCATTTCTCTGATGTCTGACTGGTATGAAAAAGCTATCTGCAACTAGGAACTGGGTCAGGTTGGCTGGTCCACACAGGGACATGGCCACAGTGAGAACATGTGTCTTATTTCTCCCTCCCACCCTCAGCAGAGGACCAAAGGCTCCTTGAAGACAGGGCTCTGCCTTCCTCAGTCTTGCCATACAGTCTAGAACAGTGAGCATGGACTCCAGAGGAGGCATAGCCAAACCCTACCTCTCCTGGCACCCACACCTCCAAGAGTTTACCTCACTCCTGGTATGGGATCCGAGATGAGTGCGGTGGCAGAGAGGAAGCGTCATACCAGCACAGCCCTGGTGAGTCCTGGTTGGTTGAACTTGAAGTTGCTAGCCCCAGCAGGACCGCTCATGGATGCCCATCCAAAAGAGTTGTAACTTTTCTAACAAAACTGTTAAATGTTTGAATTTTATTTTGTTCCCCATACTTATTTAAAAAAAAAAAAAGGTTTCCTTTTTTGTGCTCAGTGCTTTTTTAAAAAACTTTTTTTTATTTCAAAATAATTATAGCCTCACAAGAAGTTACAAAATTAATACAGAGAGGAACCATATATCTATCACTCACCCAGCTTCCCACAGCATTTTATATAACACACGGTATTATCCAAACCAGGAAACTGACATTGGCACAGTATATTTAACCAGACAGATACATTTACTAAGATAATAGGCTTTATTGAGACTTCGCTAATTTTGCACGCAGTGGGGTGTGTGTGTGTGTGTGTGTGTTTTCTATGAAACTATCACATCTATAGTTTTGACTTTTTAAATTAAACTTTTAATTTCAAGATACTTTTAGATATAAATGTGTTCATAAGAAATAATACAGAAAGATCCTACATACCCTTACCCAATTTCACTCAATGGGAACATCTTGCAGAACCATAATACTATATCACAACCAAGATATTGATATTCATACAGACAAGATACAAAACATTTCCGTCCCCACAAAAATACTTGGGTTGCCCAGTTCTCTTCAGTCCTCAACCCCTCCTTAACACTCAGGAACAACAACCTGTTCTCCATTTCTGTAACTTCGTCATTTCAAGAATGTTGTATAAATGGAATCATACAGCAGAGTCTTTTGTGACTGGTTTTTCCATGCAGCGTAATTCCCTGGCAATTCATCAAGGTTGTCTGTATACCAATAGTTTGTTCCTTTATTATTGCCAAGTAGTATTCCATGATAGGTACGGACCATGCTCTGTTTTGACATTTGCCAATTCAAAGACATATCCAAAGACTTTTGTAGCAACCAAAAAATAGTTATTGCTATGACAAGTAAAGCTTCTATAAACATTTGTGTGCAGGCTTTGATGTCAACATAAATCTTCATGTCTCTGGGATAAATGCCCAGAAGTACAATTGCTGGGTCGTATGGTAATTGAATGTTTAGTTTTTTAAAGAAACTGCCCATTTTTCAGCGTGTCTGTGGCATTTTACATTCCCACCAGCAATGTGTGAACAATTCAATTTTCCTCTTCCTCACCAGCATTTCATGTTCTCACTCTCATTTATTTTATTCTTTCTAATGGGATATAGTGATATCTTAATTAATTTGTATTTTTTTAATGGGTAATGATGTTAGACATCTTTTCATGTGTGTATTTACAATTTTTTGTATATTTTCTTCAGTGATGTCTCTTTATGTCTTTTGTCCATTTTCTAACTGGATTTTTTTTTTACTATTGAGTTTTTTTAATTTAAATTCCATTAGTCAACATAGAGTACATCATTAGTTTTTGATGTAGTGTTCATCGACTCATTAGTTGCATATAATACCCAGTGCTCATCCAATCATGTGCCCTCCTTAGTGCCCATCACACTATTGAGTCTTGGGTGTCTTTTACATAATCCAAAAACTACTCCTTTGTCCTCTTTGTAATTTGAAAATATTTTTCCCACTCAGTAGCTTGTATTTTCACTCTTTTTTTAAAAGAATTTATTTATTTGATAGAGAGAGATCATAAGTAGGCAGAGAGGCAGGCAGAGAGAGAGAGGGAAGCAGGCTCCCCGCTGAGCAGAGAGCCCGATGCGGGGCTCGATCCCAGAACCCTGAGACCATGACCTGAGCCGAAGGCAGAGGTTTAATCCACTGAGCCACCCAGGTGCCCCTGTATTTTCACTCTTAACACAGGCTTTCAAAGAGCCAAAGTCATCCACATTGATAAAGTCTAATTTATGAACTTTCCTTCCATGGGTCATAGTTTTAATGCCAAGTCTAGGAGCTCGTTGTCTAATCTTGAATCCCAAACAATGTATCCTACTTTTTTCTAAAATTTTCATACTTTGACCTTTTTAAGATTTCAGCCTGTGACCTATTTTGATTTAAGTTTTATATCAGGTGCCAGGTTTAGGATCCGCTTCACCTGAACTCATGCCTAGGGATATCCATTTGCCCCAGTACCATTAGTTGAACCATCTATGTTTCCTCCCTGGAATTGCTTCTGCAACTTTGTCAAAAATACATTGGGCTTTCTAATATGGGTCTTTATCTTGGTTCTCTATTCAGTTCTACTCATCTATGTGTCTATCCCTCCACCGGTATTGCAGTGTCTTGATTGATCTCTTTTGCTATATCATTAGTCCTGAAATTGAGTACACATAGCCTTATGTCTTTATTCTTTTTCAAAACTACTTTAGTTATTCTAGTCCCTTTGCCCTTCTATTCACATTTCAGGATAATCTCATCTATACCTACAGAAAAGACATCTTGTTGGGATTTTGACAGGAGCTACATTAACGTGTGTATCAATTTGGAGAATTGATGTGTTGGATCTTCCAATCCATGAACATGCTATGTCTCTCCATTTATTTAGGTCTTTGATTAATACATATGTTCAACGTAAGTAAATACAAAATATGTGGTATACACATTTTGATTGTAAACATTTTGTATTTTGAGTAACAGTAAATGGTATTTTATTTTTAATTTTATTGTCCAAGGGTTTATTGCTGGTGTATAGAAATATAGTTAATTTTTGTGTATTGATCCTGTATCCTGCAACATTGCTGAACCTATTAGTTCCAGTAGGTTTTCTTAGAGATTTCTTGAGATTTTATATGTAAATAGTCATGTCATCTGCAGATAGGAATAATTTTACTTCTTTCTTTCTGATCAACATGCCTTTTATTTACATTGCTTGCTTTGTTGCTCTGGCTAGAACTTCCAAGAGTGGACATTCTTGCCTAGTTCCAGGTGTTAGGGGAAAAGCCCTCCAGCTCTTGTCATTAGTATCATGTGAGTATCAAGTCTCAAGTATCAAGTCTCTTGTCATTAAGTATCATGTGAGCTCTAGATATTTTTGTAGATGCTCTTTATCAAGTTGTGGAAGCAAGCAGTGGCCGGTTAGCTCAGTTGGTTAGAGCGTGGTGCTAATATCAAGTTGAGGAAGCTTCCTCTATTTCTATTTTTTTCCCGAGAGTTCTTACTAATAATGAGTTTGCAAAAGAGTAAACTTTCATCTTGTCTAAAGGTGAAATATGTTAAAACATGACTTCCCCTAAAAGTGCACATATGTATTCAATAGTCTACACAGACAAGAGTTGTGTAATGAATCAAGAACATGCTCACATGTTTTTTCAAAGATTGAAAGTCCTTCGTTCCATGCAGGTCTGGCTGGCCCCCCATGCAACAGCCTCAGAGGCACATTTCTACTGTGTTCTATGTAAATAGGACTCCTGGAGTTGTGCAGTGCAGGCTGTCCCATATGGGAGAATATTCTCTGTGGTTTGCTAGACAACCCTGGCTGAGAAAAGCCCTCATTCACATAAGGGTTTTGCAGATTCGAAGCCTTATGCAGTCACTTGATTTGCCCTTCGCTTCTTAATTCAATATATATTTACTGAGTGCCTCCTATATATAGCAGGTACTGTTGGAGGTGACGGGGATACTATAGTGAACAACGAAGTCGTCATGTTTCACCAACCCAGGCAGAGAAGGATGGTGGCTCTGGCCAGAATGATGTAGTGGAGTAAACCCAAAATGGTTGGATCTTATCATAGTGTTGCCTTTGCTCAGAGATGGAGTGAGCCGCCAAGTGTCACCCAGCTGGAAGATCTGGGAAACAAGCCATGGTGGGTCTAGTTCTCAAGTCACATCCCTCAGAACTGCACGTGACGGCCACTAGATGGAGCCTCCCTCTCCAGGCTCCTCTGGACTTTCCTCCTGGTAACACTACAGTCATCTCAGCTTCACTCACAGCCAAAAAGGAAAAGGAGGCAACTAGGAAGTACAGCACCCCATGATTCACAATGGTGACTGTTCCCATATGCTAAGCCGAGATGGAAACTTGATGCCACCACTGGGTGACTGGCCACAAATGTGTCTGTGTAGGGGAAAACAGGGGTATCTTCCTCTCCTGCACCTGGAATCCAGAACTCTCCTCCCAGCGAGATAGGAGGTGGCCAGAGGGGATCAAGGCGGGAGGGAGTCTATGACAGCAAGCTTTGGCCAAACACAGGGCACCTGGGTAATTGCAGAACATCACTCAGCTCTCCAGCTCAGCAGCCAGCCACGCATGGCTTTAATTGGGCATTTTCAGGCCATTAAATAAATCGATCAATGACAATTATCTTTGGTTTTTAACTTCATTCCTCCTCTGTCCATCATTCTCCAGGCTCTAGAATACTGAGAAGAATACATGTGAGCATAAACACACATGCAATACGTGGCTCACCTTGAGTGTGCACCACACTCACGCACACAAAACCACACGATGGGGCAGAGCCCATCACTGCCAGGGGCCTGGGGCTACAACCCCTGCTAGTGTACCTCCTCATCTTCAGGTCCCGGGTTTCTTTCTGCTGTAAAGAAAAGAAACTGGGTCCATGAGTGATGCCTGGGGGCCTTCTGCCTGACTCTGGGGTGGGGTGGAGGCATTATACTGACCCAAGAAGGGCTCCAGGGTCCCTTTTAATGACTGTGCAATGGATACAAGAGGAGGCTCAACGAACCATTTTCTTGCCATTTGAATGAGCATGTAGGAAGTGACCAGTCATAGGCCAAGCAGTGGACTTGGCCCTTGACATGCACAGTCTCTCTTAATAGCCCTAACATCACTCTAAAGCAGAGACTACTCTCCCCAAATTGCAGACTAGGAAACAGAGGTAGCAAGGGCTTGTGGCCACCTGAGGTGGGTACTTTCATGGTTTTCTTCTACTTTATCTTCCCACACTGTTCAAGATAGCCCTTGACCTGGCCAAAGCACTGGCTCAGGGGCTGTGGGCTCAGTCCTCAAGGCTATTTCCAAGCAGGGTCCCTGGCAGGAAAGCTGCCCCTCTCCCGCCTCTGTCTGCTGCTCCACTCACCATCAGCCCTTCCAGCACAACTCCTGCTGGGTTTGCTCACTTTCCTTCCTACTTTGCTCTGTCACTCTGCTGATTTCTTGCTGGTTGCTGATACAAGCACTTCCAGGGCAGGAAACACACAGCCTCTTTCTCTGAGCCCCTACCCCTCACTGGCTGCTCCACACTCAGAAGTTGCTATCCCAGGGCTGTCCCCTCACCAAGAGTCCCATCTCAGCTTGCTAAGGAATCCTATTTTCAAGAGACCTGAAATTGTAGAAGAGACGTGTTTTTGGTTTTTTTGTTTCCAATACCTGGAATTCAAGGAAACCAGGGTCTAGACAAAGCCTGCCTCATGCAGCAGCAGAAAGGGGAGCTGTCCAAGGTCCTCCTCTTCCTCTGATGGTGTCTCTGCACCTGTTGCCCCAGGAACAACAAGCCCCCATTCCTACCACTCTCTTACATCATCCAGGTGCAGGAGGAAGCTAAGGGTGATGTATTCTCATGTCTTTCTCCTCCTCCCCTCCTTTGCCCATTCCAAGTGTACCTTTGCTGCCATGCCAGCATCCAGGGAACTGGTCCATGGGTAGCATGCTTCTTCCTTACCCTGCATAAGGTCATTGCTCAGTACAATGCAATCTTTTCCTTATCCAAGTCTTCTAACCATAATCTATAATAAACATACCTCTTATCGTCTCTCTGTTCTTGATCTGTATCAGCCTTCAGAGAACTCTGCCCCATGGCTGCTAAAATTTCTCGTGCAGGTTGGCATCTTTGTTCATGGTAGAATAACAGACTTGGAAGATAAAGTTTCTTTAAAATTTAGGGTCTAGGGCCCCGGGGAGCAGAAAGTTGAAGACAAAGCACTCAGGAGCCACTAATCTTCTATAGTGCAAATAAAGTGGACTTGGGCCTCGGGCAGACATTGGTTCACATCCCAGGTCTTCCATGTACTCACTGTTCACCTCTGATGAGTTTGCATAGCCTTCTCAAGCTTCAGTTTTCTTGTCTTTTGAGTGGGAATAATGATATCCTCACAGGTGTGTTGTGTGAATCACAATTATGTAATGGGAAGTCGGGGCATACACCAGACACACAACAACATTACTCAATCTTTTGAGCAAGGCTGCCCTATTCCTAACAAGGACAGAGTTGCACCTTGACAATCAGCGATTAGAATAAGGTGGCCGCAATGCCCAGTGGAAGGTGGTGACAAAATGATGACCAGCAAATAGCACTTGTGGGTTAACTGTATCAGAACTCTCCAGGAATTGGCCTGTTGCATATTTAGTTCAAATGTCAGGTGTCAGATACTTGTGTAAGGAGTACACATCCTATTTAAACATCAGGACATCCCAATTCTTAGCTCAGTGTCCCTACTCACAAGAAAGAGAGGGTTCAGGACTTCAGAGGAGATGGTCAAGAAAATTGCAAATCAAGATTTTCTGCTTTACAAGGCTGACCACTGAATAGATGGTGGCTTAGCCTGTTTTGTTTTAATGTTGCTTTCTGAGATGGCCGAAGAGGCTTGGGCCCAGGGCTGTGACTCCTTCTAGACTGTTGTACGCATTCTAGATGGAACCAAAGTTCTGCACAGAATGGATGGGGAGAGCAGAATTCCCTTTGCTACTTCCAGCCATTCCTCTTGTCACCTCTGCCTACCTGGTATGGTAGAAGGAGCACTGAATTAGGAACCACAGGGTCAAGTTCCAGATTTTCCATTTATTTGTGGCATTACATCAAATGCAGTCACTTCGGCTCTCTGAGATTCCATTCCCCCTCTGTCAAATGGTAATATTCACTCTGCCTCTATTACTGAGTAGTCAGGAGATGATGAGGACTGATGCTTAAAGATAAACTCAGGCATATTAACGTTGCTCAGAATTTATTTTGAGCATACAACGATTCATAGAGAGTAGCACTAGACTGAAAGCAGTTAGGATCATTTCACCTAGACAGGAGCTCCTAGACAGAAGTTTGGGGAAAGGTTTTTACAGAGAAGATGGGAAGCAAAGCAGGGAAATGATTTGATTAGCTGCAGCTTAAGGGATTGCCTTATTTGGGAAAGCCCAGGTGGCCATTTGTGATTGATTGTCTTGAAGCTCCGTTTTCTTGTATTTGCGCACACCGGCTCTGGCTTAAGTTTTGGTTTGCTTACGTAGACTGTGGGTGTTTGAACCACCTCAGTCTAACAGCCTTGCTTTTGATTGCTTTAATGCTCTTTGCAAAGTAAAATACCTGTAACACATGCAGTTCATTAAAATAATATGTAACATAGCTAATTCTGATAAGTGAAACAAAATAATAATGATGGTGATCTTTATTGTCAGTCTTGGAATTTTTAAACCTATCTGTCATCTACCTATCTATCTTCTATCTATCTATCGTCTGTCTCCCTCTCTGTCTCTCTCTCTTCCTACCTTCTTTCCTACCTACATACTTTCCTACCTCCCGACCTTCTTACGTACCTATTTGCCTATCTTTCATCCTATGTATCTTTCTAATTTCCTATATTCCTACTTATCTACATACCACCCTTCCCATATATCTAGCTCACTACTTATGACATACATACTCACCTTTCTACCTACATACTTTCCTATCTATCTACATGCCTATCCACTTTCCTATGCACCTGTCTTTCTTCCTACCTGCCTACCTAATTTTCTATATATCTAGCTAAAAATGGCCACATATGTTTCACATATCAACTGAGCCAGTGAACATAGAAGCATCCAGTATGCTCTATAAAACCATGCTTGTTAATTTACAAATGTTGATGGCGGTAGGTGACAGGAGGTATCTGTTTATGAGAATTGTACGCATCTCTGAGCATTTACTTACTTAATGTTTTTGAAATTAAGCTTAGAGCTTCTTCAGCGTGTCATGTTAAACATATCTCACCCATTTTGAACTTAATACGGTGCATTAAAGTATTCTTAATCATTGAATGCCTTTCCAAGGGTTAATTTATGTAATCAAAAAGAGTTATGCTTCCATGAGCATCCATTCAGTTTTTCAAAGTTCTACAAGTTTTAAGAAGGATATAATGGCTGGATCACGGGAAATAATCCTGAGACATGATAGAAGAAATGCTAATGAAACATCAGAAGGCAGATCAAATAGAGATGAAACCAAAATGAACATCTAGGCTGACAAAGATTGACAGAGGACACTGATGAAAGAGGACAGCAGTTGGGAATAAAAGGGAGTGAAACCATGTAGGGATGATTAAGTAAAAATACCAGGTTCCGATAATCAATGGTTGTAGTAGCTAACCAATGAGGAAGGACATGTCAGAAAAAAAATGCATCACCACAGTGAGCTAACAAAGCAATTTATTGGAGGCACATGTTAACACATAGAATATAAGATTCATATGATCGTGTTGGAAAGGTTTGACTGAGCCCAATGTTTGGGACGTCTATACTGTGATGAGAGGTGCAAATGAAAGCCAAAGAACCTGCCCAAGAGGATAACTCAGCAATGGCACTCCCATGTGGGGACCCACGTATAGCTCTTACATAGGTGCCTTCCATGGATTCACTGAGTGTTGAACTAAACGAGGATTAGGGTTTTAACTGTAGTTACAAGGATGGGTATAATTCAATGCATAAAATAGGTTACAGTTTCATTGATAATTGTCCAAATCTTTACATCAGCTGATGTCACATTGGATACAACTCTTTTTACTACTTTTAGTAATAACAATTGGTATTTATTGATCTACTTCTTCTTATTCCTATCATCATCATGACCAATCACTTGATTGCCACCATATACTGAGCCCCTGCTCCCTGCAGGCCTTGGGGCAAAGCCTTGAACTCTTTATTTTTCATATTCACAACAACTCTTGAAGGAGAGAAGCTCTGACCAGTGCTTTACAGATGAGAAAACTGAAACACTGATAGTTAAAATAATGCATCCACAGGGTCATGGTTAGTAAGGAAGGGAGCTGGCCTAGAAACCCAGGTTTGTCAGATTCAAAGCCCTTGGTCATCTTTCTTCCCCACATCCCTAATCGTGACTTCTTCCTCTGGCCCAATAGCTCAACCCTTGTAAATCTCAGGTCCACCCTTTTATTGAAGACCCTCTTTAGTTACAGAGATCCCAAGCATCTTCCTCTGCTACTGTCTTCACCAGCTTAGGTGGCTCTAACAGAACACCACAGACTGAGTGGCTTAAACATTTATTTCTCACAGTTCTGGGGGCTGGGAAGATCAAGGTGCCCCAGGATTTGGCATCCCTGAGACCCACTTCCTGGTTCATAAACAGCCAAATTTCCATTGTGTCCTCACATGGTGAAGAGGGTAAGAGAGCTCTTTGGGGTCGCTTTTATAAGGACACTAATCTCATTCATGAAGGCTCCTCCATCCACCCGCCACAAAAGGCCCACCTCCTAATATTATCACATTGGATTGCGATTTCAACATACAAATTTGGAGAGACACAAACCTATGATGTACAACAGGCTCCGTGGTGTGTTGAAAACTACAGACTGAGATCCTGGAGTTGACTAAAAGGGTAATAGTGACAGGTCTTAAAAAGAAATGCAAAGAAATAGAATAGCACATAGAAAATATCATAGGGCGTCAAGTGGTAAAGATAAGAAGTTTTTTTTTTTTTTTTTCGGTTCCCCATGTGTCATATTTCAGTGAATCAAAGTCCTCATCTATTGGAAGACACAAAATTTTCTGTGCCACTCAAAAAGAAAGAAAAAAGTTTCCCATTAATGGCAAAGTATTATAGTTTATAAGACTCATCCAAATTTCTGAGAGGTTAAAATGTGAAAAAGTCTGTCTGAGATGGATGGGGTGTACCACGCCTTCATCAACTCACTGGGTCACTCGGTAAAATGCATTTCCTACTGTGGGTCACGGCCAAGAGAGTTTGAAAACCTCTGTCCTTGATGGTGGGGAAGGTGACTGGGGCATCCACCCAGTGGTCAGAGCTGCCAAGAGTACCTGGCATGGCCAACCAATGAGTGTACCCAGCCACAGGCAGTCTGGGCTAAGCTCTGGCTGCAAGGTGCCCCATGACCCAGCCCTTGGAAAGTCGCATTCCAACAAGGCTCAAAGGTGTCCCACCCTGTGCCAGGGCCAAGTGTTAATGAAGGCATGTGGCACTTCAAGGATGTGACCCAGAGGTGTTCTTTTCTCTAGTTCATGTTATACAGAGCTAAGGTCCTGACCAGACAGCATCATGTAACTAATTGAGGTGTTTGGGAGAAAATCAAATGGGAATTGGTGTTTCCCAGGCCATACTCACAAGCTCAGAGCCGGAGGCTGTGGAAGATAACCCAAAGGCCAGGTCGGGGTATAACAAAAGAAATTCTGACTTCTGACAGGTAGGCTTGATAGACAGAAAGTGAGGGGGTAAAGGCTGTAGAACCTTGGGGTCAAACTTGACCTCGGTCTATGCTATTGACCGATCTATTCATTCAGCCAGTATCTATAGATCATCCAAGAAGGTCAGGGATCATGCCAATAAGACTGTGGAGACCACAAAGAACAGGTTGCGTCGGAACTGACTTCAGATTCTCCCTGGTGGCAGGCTGGTCCCTGGCTTCCCCACCTCTGCCTTCTCCAGGCATGCAATGCATCCTCGGGGGCCCCTGGCTGCATGTGCAGACCAGTGACAGCTCCCGAGTCCCCTCTATCATAGGATGGGGACGATCCCAGGGTCCTTTGGTCCCAGCCTGGTAGAGCTTGGCCCTAAGTCCCAGGTCTCACTGGGTGGAGACCGGCCAAGCAGCTGGAGTTTCTAAGATTCTTTCTGCTGGCCCAAGGGCCTGAGTTACAACACCATCACCTTCCTGCTTGGAGTAGTTTACAAGCCCAAGGTCCAGCTGCAGTCCCAGTAGGTCCTGTTGCCCTACCCAAGGTCACAGTGCCCTCTAATCACCATGGCTACATTGATTGGCCCTGTACTCAGGTGCGTAGGCTCTTTTCAGGGCTCACTCCATCCTTCCTTCACCCCGTGTGATAGGGCCTGTTACATACCCATCCTCCAGAGAAGGAGAATGAGGCTCCCTCTAGCTCTTGCCAGCCCCTTCTGCACGTACCACCTACTAATGCTAATGGCATTCCTGCCTAGCTTTTAACTTTCCTGTCACCAGGAATCCCTCACTGTCCTGCTCCCTGGGCCCAAGCAGGAAAGGGCAAGCTTTTTGCCACTTCAAGGGTGGCCCTCCATTTTCCCAAATCCTGGAGTGATTCCATTCAGCTGCAAAAAGAGGAGCTTCTAGGATGAGGAAGTGGCAATGCCCTGCACGACTCTCTGGGTACATATCTGATCTGATCAAAGACAAAGAGGCTGAAATGTTAGCTCAAGTCCTGGGTCAGCCATGGCCTGTTGTGTAGCCTTGAGCAAGTCCTTGACTGCCCCCCCCCATTCAGTTTCCTCATCTGTCAGATCCCTAATGCCCTTCTGGTGCTGACAGTCGGGAGTCCTGTAGGCAGAGCATTAGTGTTCCCCAGTGTGTGTGCAAGAACAACAGAGCCTGTGTTACACGCTGAGCGTTGCATACGGGGCATCACGATGCGTGCCTTGTTCGAAGACAGTAGAGAGGAGTTTGCATTTCTTTTGTTTTCCCCACTTTCTCAATCTGCTCAGAATTCCTCTCCGAGCCCTGTGCACCGGCAGGCGCTGGGCAGAGGAACAGAAATCTCTACATGCTGGGCTAGAAATGAGGCTGGAGGCAGGGAGATCCTGTGAAGAATCCAACAGGTCACTCTTTTGGCCCAAGGGAGTCTTAACGGAAAGAGGAAAGGGACAGAATCATCCTTCCCACCAGGGAAAATAGGCAGCCCAACCCTGCACAGCATAATTTCAGCATCAGATGCTGACTCCATAGCCTAAAGAGGGCCTCCTCTTCCATAGGATGGCCTACTATTCCTTTAGCCAGAAATAGAGTTTTTATTTTTCTGAAGGAGGGATTCAAGTGTAACATGTGGCAAGCCCCAATGAAACAATGCTTCCCTGGGTGTCCCATTCTGTAAGGGGTTTGCCTTCAGTGAGCTTCCTGCTCTTAGCCAAGGAAACCTGACTCTCCCAGGCAGGTGAGGGTTGGAGGAGGCATGGCTGACTCAGCACTAGGGATGGAACTGAATGCAATTTACATGTAATTAACGACATGCATAGATACAGAGAACTCCAAAAGCCAGGCAGGGGGCCCAGAGCAGCCCTTGCAGTTTCTTATCATTTTGAGCTTTTAAAAGTGCCTTCCTGGAAGAGTCTTGGTGCCTATGGTGGTCTGAGTTACATTCTTGGGGTCTGTTGATTCTTAAGTGCACCCCACGCCCTCTCAGGACCCCCTCTCTGGGTGGGATGGGTTGTGTAATCCAGGTTTCTTCTTGTCCTTAGGTGGTTTCAGTTTCAAAGGGAGTCAGTGATGAAACAATGTTTTCATTCTTGACTTGTCTTTGGATGAAAATGCAAAAGCTGGGTATGCATTCTTAATTTGAGGGAAATCTCTTTAAAACCCTCCTCATTCCTTATTGCTCTTCTAAATCATCTCTTCCTAGATACTATTTACCCCCAAACTCCCTCCCTCCATCCTCAGCCCGCTGGCTGGCAGCTTTTCTCCTCGCCCCTTCTTTTTTTCCCTTACATCTTTATTATGCAGATCAAAAACCTCTCTGACTGCCTTAGCATTCTTTTTACTGCAGCCCTCATTTGAAATTTTCTGAAAGAAAAAAAGGCCCAGATCTGACCCAGCAAGCAAAATCCTCCTGGCGTGTGTAGGGAGGGGAGTTCGGGAGTACTCAGATTCAGACCTGGGTAATCCTTGTCCCGTTATAGTCATTTCCTTCTGTTGGGGCCCTTGTTACTATTTACAGGCATTCTCCATCTCTGCTAATGCAATTGCTCAAAGGGCACTTTAAGTATAATCATTATCCATTGATTTTTTTTTTTTTTGGAGGCTTTTATTCCCTCCAATAAGCTCTGCCAAATGCAGGCTACTGGTTCTATTTGTTAAACAAGGGCGAGCTTTGTTCTGTTTGGCTTTTCTCTTAACCTGCGTTTCCTATCCTCCCTCTGCATGGGGCAAAGGCGAGATTTTCTGCCACCCCTTTGGGTGAGAAGAATCCCTTGCAGATGGGGGTTGGAAATGAAACGGGTCTCCCATTGGGAAGAAACGTGGCTGCCCTGGCACTTGCTGTGTGTCCCCATTAGGCAATCCTCACTCCTAACCCGCAGGTGGCTACACAGGCCAGCTCTTCTCTGGGAGTATCCCCATTAGTAATAAGCAGGCTGCTCGGGGATACCAGAAAGAGAATCTGTTGACTTAAAATCACTCTGATGGGTATAGGCTGAACATCGGAGTCTTTCCTTAGAGCAGGTTTTAAAAGAGGTAAGAGAGTAAAAGTTTCACAAGGTGACGTGACCACGAAGTTCTGCAAAAGGGTCCAGAAAGAAATGTGGCTTTGAAGATACACTGCCCGATTTCACAATTTTACTAAGGGCCGGCCCCGGAGAAGGGATGAAATCAGAGGTTGGCTGGTCACATTTTCGTGATTTTTCACGTGACATGAGGCGTGGCCAGTTTACCAAGCGCTTCCCCAAGCACTCACTTCTGTCTGAAGCAGACGGACCCTGCCAGAGGTAGCCCTGGGAACAGTGAGTCCCACCGCAGGTCCTTCATCCTCACCCCTGCTCATCACTGGCTCAGCCCCATGTCCCTTCCACCAGACGCTCTTCCTCCACACCCCTTAAAGTCTGGGTCGGGTCTCCTCACTGGGTCCCCCTGGAACACCTTCTCCTCGCCTCCCTGTCACTCTTGAGAATCTGATTATGGCCTCCTTTCATTCTCATGGCTTGCTGAAAGGAGGCAGAGAAGGAGAGTGACCAGTAAAGGCTGTGGCATCAAGCGGGTCGCCACTGGGACATCCCTAGCTCAGTCCTGCCTTGGGACTCTGGGAAACGTGCCTCAGACTGTCAGCGACTGGGGGACAGGGAAGCTGGGATATGCCCACTCTCCTCCCACCCATCCCTGGCTGATGGCATTTCCATGGCTATTAAACCTTTGGTACTTGTAGCTCGTCCTATGAAGGGATAAAATGTGCTTACACAGCAGTGGGGGGAGGGAGATCCCCCAGGTAGTCACAGTGGTTCTCTGTAAGCAGCCTCGTGAGGGTGAGGGCACAGGCAGGATGTGTTACACCTGCTTCCTATTCACTGTGGTACTTAGGGCACAGGTCATAGGTCCCAACACTGTGTCCAGTATGTAGCCGTCTCCGTAAAGGACAATCGTGCAAACTAGGTGTGCATGTGTGCAAATAGTGCATGTATGTAGTCCTACACCTCCATCCAACATTCTTGGCTCTGTGGCAGACAATGCTTATCAATCATAGCTTCTTAGTGATGCTGACAAAGGACAGGCTCTTCATAGCCAGCAGGTGGGAAGTGGACCTATCCCTTATCAGCGCCAACCCCTTTCCTTGGAACTTGTGAAGGAAGATGTGAAAAAATATCTTCCCACCCACCCTGGAAAAAATGTCCTTAGTCCCTCTGTGACCCCCCAAGAGCTCCTTCCCAGCCCTTCTTCCTCCTCTCTCCAACCCCAACCCCCATATGTGGAAGTTATGTGGGGTGGGGGAGCTCTGGAGATGGCCACAGAAGCTGGAGGGGACCAGCTGCAGGGAGGATAAAAGGAAAGTAGCAGAGCCAGGAGACTCAGACTCAGGTCTGAGCTGCTTCCTAAGAAAGGGCACTCCGGGTGCCAGCTTGTTGCTATGGGAGGGGCAGTGGGGAACAGACAGACCCAGGGTAGAAACAAACAATCAAGGAAAAATCTGTTCCTTGCTGCCCCAGGCAGCTTCTAATTGGTGGTCAGGCTCCTGCTTCTATTTGTGCATCATTTAACCTCTAACACTAAGACGAAGAGGAAGTTTAGGAAAAAAAAAAAAGAGGCTTGAGTAAGGACAGCAGCAGAACTGGAGAGACAGGAGGGGGAGAAGGGGAAGAGGGCAAGAAGAAGGAGGTGGAGAGAAGAGGAGAAGTGGGGAGAAGAGAAGAGAAAACCAGTTTGCAAGTTCAGAAGGGTCCACGGTCAGCCTGCTAGAGGGACTGGAACTACGACTGTCTCTTTTCTCTCTTTCAAAGCTGGAGATAATTGGATAGTTGTGCTGTGTGTGTGTGTGTGTGTGTGTGTGTGTGTGTGTGTGTGTGTACATGCGCACACGTGCATGCGTGTGCCTGTCTGTTATGGCCATGCGTCTGTAGCTTCATGAGCATAGTGCTTGAGCAATTATAGATCCACTTGTCTTGGTCATTTAGTGTGTTGGTGTGTGCATGTGTGTATTTGTATGGGTGTGTGTGTGTGTATGTGTGTATAGTGAGGCATAAACGTTGAGACCTATTTGCTCTCTCTAAAGAAGAGTGGATAAGTAAGAAATCTTCAGTTAACATCTTCTCAGCTACAGAGATGTTTCCCGCAAATCTGGGCTCTGAGAAGGAATTCAGGGCAGCCTTATGGCGATGGAAAAAGGAGGGGCAGCCATCTTCCTATGCTTATTTTTCCAAGCTTGTCACTAGCTCCTGAACCAGCCAGGATGGGTCCTGTTAGCTTTCTAGGACAAGGAAGTGGCCTAGTACTGAGGTCTGGAGCCAGATGGCCCGACACATGGTAGGGTAATGAGAGGAGTGGAGGCAGCCCTCCTTTTCCCCACAGGGTTTCTCATGCTGGCCAGGGGCAGGGTGGGAGGGAGCAAGGTAAGTCTAAGATCATTCTGTTTCTTTTTAATGTTCATTTCTTTTTCAAAGCAATGCTATCCATAGAAACATTATAGCATTTCAGAAATGCACAACTTAAACCATGAAATTTTCCCATGCTCCTGTTAGCTTTTCCATGCCTTTCTCGTCACGTTTCTTTGCATATACTAGCATTTTGGGTATATATTAATATGCATATATGCACACAATGTATTTGCATATATTCACACATATACATCTCATTATTTTTATAAAAACAAAATAATACAATATTGTTCTGCAACTTGCTTCCTTCTCTAAATAACACTTTGTGGATGTCAGCCCATGCCAATTCAAGGGAAATTGTATCAGTTGTTGGAATGGCTCTATAGTATTTCTTTGTGTGGGTGGGCTCCAATCTGTTGATCCAGTGTCCCCACAATGGACATATCTGTGGTTTTCTAAGTTCTGTGGTAGCACTCCTTAGGGGGTGCTTTTGTGTGGTACTTTCAGTGAGATCACGGAGAGGAGGTTCTCTTCTAATGGGGACTTGTCAGGAAGTGAGGGCTGGAGAGCAGGGAGCTTCTAGTTCCCCTCTTCTCAGTTCTTAGCTCCCCCTTAATGTACGGGACAATTTCTCATTCTCTGCCTCTGGTGCCTTCTCTGTACAGAGAGATGCTAAAAATAAATGCACCTGCCTCTTCGTCACTCTGTTTATTAAACTGCCTTCCTTAAAGATTCTCAGCATATCCATGAAGGTTTAAAAATACATACTTCAACAATTCACTTGCAGAGAAGAAGATTAAATGCTGCCTCCCACTTTAGGCTTTCAGCAGTGCTGCTGGGATGTGCTAACACCCCCTAATGCAGACAGTATTTCTAAAGGAAATAGACCTGCCTGCCTGAGTGAAGAATGACCTGGTTAGAGTCCCAGCTCCTCAGCCTTCCAGCTGGGGAGTCAGTGGTCAAGTGACTCGTTCCAACCTCACCTGCAGTTCCTGGAAATGAGGATAATAATGCCTGGAGTGTTCATTGAAACAATGTATTTCAAGCAATTAGCACAGTGTCAGAGATGTAGCAAACGCTCACTAAATCTCAGCTACATTATTATTATCCTTACTGCCCCATAAATACAGTAGTTGAATATAATTCAACCTAACTCCACTATGGTCTTCCTTTTCTTCCTGAAAGCATCACCATATACTCAGTGGTTTGATTTAGAAACAGTGATTTGGGGATAGTCTTAGAGGTAGATGACAAACATTCTTTTGTTTGTTTATATTTACTTCTTTCAGTGCTTACTGCATGCTTGTAAAATTTCTAATATTATAGAAATGTGTGACTTGGAATGTGTGAAATTTCACATAATTCTCTGTCCAAGAGAATCACTGTTTGCCAAAGTATATTTCTCTATTTCCTTGCTTGCCAGTTTATTGACTGACTGCCTCCTCCACTAAACCAAAACTCCAATACCACAAGGATGATAAAAGAGTTCTCCTCTCTGGAAATTCAATATCGTGCAGCATAAGTTGGCATATCGCAGAAATGTAGTAAAAGCATTTTGAAAATGTTGCTTATTAAGAATATCATGTTCTTAATACCTTAGGTGAAGTCTTGGGATAAGGTGGTAAGCCTTGGGATAGGATGGATGTAGCCATGTTCATTGTAACCAGACAGCGGAGGCTAGTCGGGGTTGGGATCAGGAACTGGTCAGCCCCAAGGGAGAGGGGATGATCTAGCAGATGGAATCAATTACCCTGGAATTTGGAGGACCCACAATAGCAGACAGCCCCATGGTGCTGTTGACCTGTGGGCAACCCACGCAGGTAACTAGAGCCAGTGGTGGGCATGTGGGGCCCAGCAAGGGGTAATCCAGGGGCAGGCTTTGTTCTGAGATCCAAGTAGACTGGAAGTCAGACCCTTATGGGCTTGTTGAAAGAGTCCAAGTATGCAAGCTGCAGTGCAACAGTGACCACCAAGTCTGTGGAATAACTGGTAGGAGCCCAGAGAACCTGGGCAAGGGCTGGATCCTGGGACAGATTAAAGAACAAAGAACAAGGCAGAAGAACCTCTGGAAGCTCCTAGCTCTTGGGGCCTCACATGGAAGGTAGTCGTGGGCCCTCAAGATGGGATCTCAGGGACACTAGCTTCTAGACCAAGCCAGGCCCTGAAGACAGGGTAGAAACGCCCCTAACCCTTTCCTACCTTAGATGAGGATTGGCTGAGAAGCTTCAGAAGCTGGTAAATGGTGGAGGGAGGGCTGCAACAGATAGCCACATCTGGGTGCAATCCCTGTACACAGGAAGGAAGGAATGCATGCCCTACTTTTTTTTTTTAAGATTTTTTTTTAATTTATTTATTTGACAGAGAGAAATCACAAGTAGGCAGAGAGGCAGGCAGAGAGAGAGGAGGAAGCAGGCTCCCTGCTGAGCAGAAAGCCCGATGCGGGGCTCGAACCCAGGACCCAGGATCATGACCTGAGCCGAAGGCAGCGGCTTAACCCACTGAGCCACCCAGGCGCCCTGCCCTACTTTTTGATGGCTTTGCTGGCCTTATCAATAGGCAGGCATGACAAGTCCATCATAAATGCAAGGTCTGAACACATGAGGCATTGGTGAACCCAACTCTGGAAATCCTTCCACCCAACAGAAATGAGCTTTCTGTGACCCAGAGCTCGGGATGCCCAAGCCTTAAGCAGGGATTAACAGTGGAACGATGATGTGTTATTTGTTCCTAACCAGTCCTTCGCTGTCCTTGACTTTTCTATGGCCTGGTGTCCACTCCAGGGCTGCATCCATGTCATGTCCAAATGTCAGGGCTGCCTAGAGAGGCAGATAGCCCCTCCCAGGTGGGGAGCTGCTCACATAAGAGCCTTCTATTTCTTAGGAAAATACCTTGCCAGTGGCCAAGAGAGCCACAGCAAGTCCCTGAGCTCCATGGGCTCTTATCCTGATGTACCCCAGGAAGAAATGTATAATGCTCACTTTGATGACTTCCTGAAGACTTCACCCCAGCCAGTCCTTCCGGAAGAGCAACATGGTTGAGGCCCGATGTTTCTAAGGGGCTCTGGTGCTGGTGCCTCTGGGAGAAGCAATAGGGACCATGAGGCTGGTCACTCCTGTTACTCTTGTTTTATTATAAGAGAAAGGGCCTCTGATACTCCCATAATGATTGAGCCCTTGGCCTTGGGCAAGTTATTTGACCTCCTGGAGCCCATCTGTAAAATGGAGACACTTTACAAAGGTGTTTGAGGACGAAATTAGGTGATGTGTGGAGAATGCTTCACATAATGTTGTCACCACGTGGAAAGCAAACGCAAGATATATATCAGCCGTTACTATTATCACCTGTGTTGTTGTTGCTGTGAGGTCAGAGACAAGCCTGGTCAAGGAAGAGACTCAGCAAAGGGGAGAGGAAGCTCCAAAGTATGTACTAATGTTCTCCACTGCCCACCAGGGAAAGAAGCTTCCAGGTTCTTAGGGCTCCTGGTCAGAGGTTGGGCACGATATTCTTCTAATTGGTCTCCAGATATGAGGCTCAGAATGCTGTTCCAACACCATGCAGCCCTGAGCACTAGAGGGGCAGTGTCCCCATCCCCCAATTCCAAGTTGAATTTGAAACATGACAGAGAATGCTGTTTTTTTTCACCAATAGCAATGACAGTCATAAACATTATTATTGTTATCTCATGTACTGTGTTATTCTTTTTTTTTTTAAGATTTTATTTATTTATTTGACAGAGAGAGAGATCACAAGTAGGCAGAGAGGCAGGCAGAGAGAGGGCGGGAAGCAGGCTCCCCGATGAGCAGAAAGCCCGATGTAGGGCTCGATCTCAGGACCCTGAGATAATGACCTGAGTTGAAGGGAGAGGCTTAACCCACTGAGCCACACAGGCGCCCCTACTGTGTTATTCTTATAAGTGAAGTTATGTTTTTATTATAATTACTTATAAGTATTACTGTACTGAAATGTAATTAATCAATTACTTAATCATGTTCCATGCACCAGGTAAAGGTAAAGGCTTTCCATGCATTCTATCATTTTATTCTCACAAAACCCCTCTGTGGCATCATTATCATCTTTTCAGATGAGAACATTGAAGCTCAGAGAGGTTTTTCCCAAGGGTGCACAGCTAACAAGTGGCAGAACCAGAAATCAAAGCCAGCCTGTCTCTCAAGCCCACACTCATAACCTCTGTCTTGCTGCCTATTCTTCCCAAGACCTGTGTGATCAGCTCTGCTTTGAACCCTCCCAGGCTCTTCCGCATTCTTAGATCAGAGACACTTATGCTTGCAAAGGACAAGATGACTTGGTCTTGTACCATGCCCTCTCACTCTGCTTATCAGATATTTGAAAATGGTTATCAAGTTCCCACGAGATCACAGCCTTGCTTACTTGAATAGAAGAAAGAACATTTTAGGTGAATAGATTACACTGCAGAAGGAGAGTCTCAGGTGCTCCAGATTCTCAGTGTTCCAGAGTTCACCTGCCTCTTAGGGCTCTCAGACTCTGCCCCGCTCTGCCCCCTTCATGCCCCCTGCTTATGGATGCGGCACTGCCCCTATGCCTTTAACTTCTGCTTATCCTGTCTGTCCACGTGAGCCCCTCTACAAACATGATCTCATTCCAGCTTCCCAGCAGCCCTCTGCAGTGGATACTATCCTTATCCCCATTTTCCCGAGCAGGAAACCAAGACAAGAGCAGTCACAGAATCAGCCAGCATCACTCTCCCGCAGGTCTCACTCCGAAACACCGTATTGTCATCGCTCCACTGCATTCTCTTATCTATATTCCAGTTCCATCATTTTCCTGGTTTCTTCTTAGAACAGGTGAGACAGGCTGGCATTAAAAACAACCCCCCTTCCCCCCAAAAAAAAACCTCCTAAAACTAACATACCATACTAGAGACTAAAAGAGGGCACAAAGGAAACAATTACAGAAAACATGAGTTGCATGAAGGTTCCCAAAGTACAGATTTCTGATCTTCTAATAATTACTTTCTTGACCCAAGGGGCTGACACCCTGTCACCTAAGTGCCCCTCAACTCCATGGCCCCCTCGGCCCCTTCATTCCTGCCATCATGTGGTAGTGCCATCTTGGGTCTTAGCCACTGAAAGTGGGCGACCTCCCATCTGCCCTCTGCCCACCCTGGGCTCACTCTGCAACTTCATTCCCATCTGGAGTCAAAGTTCATCCCCTCCTGCTCACTCATTCCTTCAACCAATATTTATTAGCAGATACGAATTTAAGGAATGGTCTCACCCTCTCCGTAACATTGGACTTTCTCCATCAGTCCTTGATTTTGTATTTACTGTCTGTAGCACCTGCTAGTGCCATACAAGTTTGGGGATGCCAGTGATGGTAATAGAGATGACAACAAAAACTAGTCATAGCTAAGCTTTACTGTGTGTCCACCATGGGCCACATAGTGCGGCAGCAGAACGCTTGGCTTAAATTTTCACATTTGATTCTTTCAGCAATCTAGTGAGGAGGGTACGATCATCATCCCCACTGGACAGATGAGGAAATAGGAAGGTTGCTGAGATCACGCAGCAGGGAGGATCTGAGACATGACTTCGACCCCAGAGCCCAAGCCCTTGACTGCTATGCTATGTAGCAAGCAATAGAGAGCTGAACACCATGGTCCTGAAAGGGACAGTAGTGCACTAACAATGCATGTCAGCCATCTCTGTGGAATGTATCCGAGTAGGGCGAGGGGCAGAGAAAGAGTTAGGAAAGTTAGGAAAGGCTTTAGGGAGTCAGGTGGATGCAGGTTGCTCCCTGAAAACTGCCTAGGGGGTCATGCACAGACAGGGCCAGGCGGCACTCCAGGCAGAGGGAACAATGTGAGCAAAGACCTGGAGGGCTGGCCCAGCCTGGCTGTTTGGGAGCTGCCAGCATGTGACTGACTTTAGTGGGGCTGGGGAGAAACTGATGAGTGAAGAGGCTAGAGATACTGTCAAGAACGAGATCCCCAAGGGCAGCTGGGTGGCTCAGTGGGTTAAGCCTCTGCCTTCCTCCTCTCTCTCTGCCTGCCTCTCTGCCTACTTGTGATCTCTGTCAAATAAACAAAATCTTTTTTTTTAAAGATTTTATTTGTTTATTTGACAGAGAGAGATCACAAGTAGACAGAGAGGCAGGCAGAGAGAGAGAGAGAGGGAAGCAGGCTCCCTGCTGAGCAGAGAGCCCGATGCGGGACTCGATCCCAGGACCCTGAGATCATGACCCGAGCTGAAGGCAGCGGCTTAACCCATTGAGCCACCCAGGCGCCCCTAAACAAAATCTTTTAAAAAGAGAGAGAGAGTGAGTGAGTGAGATCCCCAAGCCCTGCAGATAACGGGTAGCCTCTGAGGATGGACAGCAGGGGAGAACAATAATCAGACACAAACTGTAGGAAGATTCCCCCAAGGCACCTGCAGGAAAAGCGGAGGGGGCAGGGAGGGTTGGGTCTGGTGGACCTCGGGAAACCTGGTCCCACAAAAGGCTCAGCGGGGCAGCCAAACCCTAATCACCTCTAACACGGGTTTGAGCTTCAGTGAATAAATATTAGGAGCAGTTCCCAAATCTTGAACAAGCCACTTCCTCATTTTGTTAGACCCCTTGACAGTGCAATTGAGACACACGAAGTATGTTCCGGGATTGGGAGCCGCGGGATCATTGGGAGCTCCAGCCTCACTGTGAGGTCGTGGTTCCTCTCCCTGGGGTGCTACCAAAGACCAGGGCTTACTGGTGGAGTTGGTTCTGCTAACCTGGCTGTTTGCCAAGTGGCCCTGAGTGATAACCCCACTTCTTTTCAGGTCTGAAATTCAAGAAGGTAGCGGCAGAGGGTCCTGGCTTTGGTACCATCCCTCTGGCATTCTTGAATTCTCTTCCCTCTTTTTGGGAAATCTTGTCTGTCTTCCCCATGTAACTTAAACCAAGGGCCAACACCCGCCTCCTTCTGTAGACAATGCCCACATTAACATGACCCCAAACCAGCCACTTGGTCAGTATCAGCTTCCTAACCTACTCCTGATTTTTTAAAGGTAATTTGTAAAAACAGAGTAGCCTTCTAGTTTCCACCAGACTCCTTCAATTAATAGACCTGCATGTTGATCTGGGAATTGATTAGAAACTCCCCATCGGAGTCAAATGTCTCCTTCAGAGTGCCTCCATGCCTCCTCATTTCAAGCCAGATCATTGTCCTCTAACAGTGGATCCAAGGCGACTTCTGGTCTTAACCAAACTACGAAGTGGAAGAAAAACTGGCAGAGAGCAGTAAGGAAAGCCGGACGAGGGCTGAGGGTCCTTCTCCAGCTGCAGAAGCTGGTTTCTGGGACGGGAGCCAGGTGGGCCAGGAGGGTCAACGTGCAGAGTCTAACCGGAATCACAGACACAAGTGAGGTGCAGGGAGATGTTGGCAACAGGGTACTCATTCCAGTGGGCAGGATCTTCAGGAGGGTCGGGGTGAAGGCAGCTGGGACTCCTGGGAAGTCAGCCGGCCGGCAATAGCCCCACCCAGCAGCCCAGAGGGCCTTGGGGGTAGAGAATGCCTGCATCCACACCTTCTCCACCCACGCCTCGCCGAGCATGGCTCAGTGCCGCAGACTGCCGTGCCAGGCAGGAGCCCTGGACGTGGTATCGGGCTGACTGGAGTTCAGACCTGGCATGGTCTCTTGCTAGAATGTGAAGGTTGGCAATGATAAATTCTTTAATCTTTTTTGACTTAAGTTTCTGCTTCTATTAAAGGGAGGTAATAACTGTATCAACCTCAGAGGGCTGTTATGGGGATTAAGTGTAATAAGGGACGTTGACAGTGCTTAACACCGTACCAGGCCTGGACACAGGCTTAAACATTGTTAAAAGTGGTTATTATTATATGTCCAATGGAAAAAAGACAGCCTCTTCAATAAATGGTGTTAGGAAAATTGGACAGCCACATGCAGAAAAATGAAATTGGATCATTTCCTTACACCACACACGAAAATAGACTCAAAATGGATGAAGGATCTCAATGTGAGAAAGGAATCCACCAAAATCCTTGAGGAGAACACAGGCAGCAACCTCTTCGACCTCAGCCACAGCAACATCTTCCTAGGAACTTCGCCAAAGGCAAGGGAAGCAAGGGCAAAAATGAACTATTGGGATTTTATCAAGATCAAAAGCTTTTGCACAGCAAAGGAAACAGTGAACAAAACCAAAAGACAACTGACAGAATGTGAGAAGATATTTGCAAATGACATATCAGATAAAGGGCTAGTGTCCAAAATCTATAAAGAACTTAGCAAACTCAACACCCAAAGAACGAATAATCCAATCAAGAAATGGGCAGAGGACATGAACAGACATTTCTGCAAAGAAGAGATCCAGATGGCCAACAGACACAAGAGAAAGTGCTCCATATCACTCGGCATCAGGGAAATACAAATCAAAACCACCATGAGATATCACCTCACACCAGTCAGAATGGCTAAAATGAACAAGTCAGGAAATGACAGATGCTGGCGAGGATGCGGAGAAAGGGGAACCCTCCTACACTGTTGGTGGGAATGCAAGCTGGTGCAACCACTCTGGAAAACAGCATGGAGGTTCCTCAAAATGTTGAAAATAGAACTACCCTATGACCCAGCAATTGCACTGCTGGGTATTTACCCTAAAGATACAAACGTAGTGATCCGAAGGGGCACGTGCACCCGAATGTTTATAGCAGCAATGTCTACAATAGCCAAACTATGGAAAGAACCTAGATGTCCATCAACAGACGAATGGATAAAGAAGATGTGGTATATATACACAATGAAATACTATGCAGCCATCAAAAGAAATGAAATCTTGCCATTTGCGACGACGTGGATGGAACTAGAGGGTATCATGCTTAGCGAAATAAGTCAATCGGAGAAAGACAACTATCATATGATCCCCCTGATATGAGGGAGAGGAGATGCAACATGGGGGGTTGAGGGGGTAGAAGAAGAGTAAATGAAACAAGATGGGATTGGGAGGGAGACAAACCATAAGTGACTCTTAATCTCACAAAACAAACTGAGGGTTGATGGGGGGAGGGAGGTTGGGAGGGGGGTGGGATTATGGACATTGGGGAGGGTATGTGCTATGGTGAGTGCTGTGAAGTGTGTGGACCTGGCGATTCACAGACCTGTACCCCTGGGGATAAAAATATATGTTTATAAAAAATAAAATTAAAAAAAAATCTAAAAAAAAAAGTGGTTATTATTATAAGCTTCCACCAGGGATGCAAACATGAATGGAAGAGAGTACTCCATCCTTGAAAAGCGAGATGGATTGGGATCCCTCCCTAACAGCAAATCAGAGGACACTGGGTGGAAACCGAAGTTGAGTTAAGCTAGGTGTTCATAAAAGGAGCTGGACAGGGATGCCTGGGTGGCTCAGTGGGTTAAAGCCTCTGCCTTTGGCTCAGGTCATGATCCCAGGGTCTTGGGATCGAGTCCTGCATCGGGCTCTCTGCTCAGCAGGGAGCCTGCTTCCCTTCCTCCCTGCCTGCCTCTCTGCCTGCTTGTGATCTGTCAAATAAATAAATAAAATCTTAAAAAAAAAAAAAAAGGAGCTGGACAGACACCACCCCCCGGCCAGGCTTTCAGGACCACCTTTGTCAATTGGTGGGGGAGACTGATATCCTTTGCTTTCTTCTGGGCCCTAACAACATTGTTCCAGCCACCTGTGCAGGTGTGGCCACAGCCCAGGAGGCGTCTGCCTATATCCAAGCTGGAGACAGAGCCTAGGAACTCAGCTTAATGCTGGGTGTGAAGCAGATGAGGGCCATTAGAACTGGCTCAGTGGCTGAGAGTGAATGGCTTATCTCAGCTCCCCAGTGGAACCAAATCAAATCCATGAAAAATATTAGGTTTTCAAATCAAAAAGGCAAACCATGTTGAGCAAACCAGCCGCTGGCAGCAGACAGCTAATTGGCTTGTGTCTGTCAAAAAACATTGAACTTGACAGGCAT
Source organism: Lutra lutra (assembly GCF_902655055.1). Lineage (NCBI taxonomy): Eukaryota > Metazoa > Chordata > Mammalia > Carnivora > Mustelidae > Lutra > Lutra lutra. Next base: position 39,362,077 of record NC_062293.1, read on the forward strand.
CAGGAAGCGTTGACCAGAGCCTCACCTTCCGGCCCTGGGGGGGGATCTCTCCTGGTCATCACGCCTGCCCCTGCCATCTGCCACCCACACCACCGCCCCAGGTCCATTCATCCTTCCTGTTGGGGAGAAACATGGCCCCAGTGCGAAGCAGCAGCAGGAGGGGGCTGGAATGTAGCGTCTCCCTTAGCCAAACGACAGGTCTGCCCCTGTGCCCCTGAAAACAATGCATTCATTTGAGAAGAATTATTGAGTGGCTACTGTGTGCTGTGTATCAAAGATGGAAGAATGGATAAGCACCCTCAACTCTGTCTTCCCAGTCTAGTATCAGAGTTGGGGAATCAAGAGATATTTCTGACTGTGGGATGTGATGGAGATTTTTACCCCAGGAAACTGTAGCTCTGGGGAAGGATACCTGTGTATCAATGAGAGATTCAGGAAAGCTTTAGCTGTCTCCCACAGGGTGAGCAGGCTTGTTTCAGTAGACTGGCAAGGGAGGACATTTCAGGGAGAAATCATAGCCAGTTCAAAGACACAGGAGTGTGCCATGTGACAAAAGTTTTGTTCAGGGAAGCACAACTCCTTCCCTATTCCTAGAGCCCGAAGTATGTCTGTGTATATGTTGTTTCTGGGTGAATGAGGGTCAGAAATGAGGCTGGACAGTGAGGGGTCTTAGGCATGAAGTACCCCATGTAAAGGCTAAGGAGTTTGGGATTTTATTCTGAAGGTGGTGGGGGAGAATTTGAACCAGGGAGCATTGTGTTCAAAGTTATAGTCATAAGATAGAGGATAGCGAAGGCTTGAGTTCTGGAGGTCAAGAAGCTACTATAACAGTGCGTGTGACAAATGCAAGAACCTGAGCCAGGGAGGTTGTAGAGGGAGTGGGGGCAGGGGGAATAAAGTGTTCTTTGGGAGACAAGATCAGTGGACTTGGTAACTGATTAGATGTCAGGCATGCTGAGGGAGAGGGGAGCCTCGAGGGTGACAGACACCAGAGATGGTGACATTGGGAAACTTGTTGACTCCACCTAAGCCCACCTTGAATCAGGGCATCCCCCTCCGCTAACACCATTTTCTGAGGCATTTCCCAAAATGTAGTGTACTACTGCTGGGCTATTCTAGGATTTTAGGGAGCACACAGAAAAGCATATTTTTAAACAGTGATTATTCACTTTTATGTTTATTAAAACAAATATAAATAGCCTATCAAACCCATGGTTTCTTGGACATTATTTCTTGGGGGAAAATTCAAATTTTAGTTAAGAAATTTAAAAATGTAAAATTTTAATTTTACAAAGCTAGTCCATTTAAATTAAAAATAAACAGATGGTAATAATAATGATAATGATAAACAGGGATACTTAGATACAACACAATAAATATGGTAATGAGATGATGAAATCTTGAGGAATGTGGCTCAAAGAAGAACGGCACATGTCTGTGCCTGGCACTCAAGGCCTTGTCTTTTCTTTTCTTTTTTTTTTTAAGATTTTATTTATTTATTTGACAGACAGAGATCACAAGTAGGCAGAGAGGCAGACAGAGAGAGAGAGAGGAGGAAGCAGGCTCCCTGATGAGCAGAGAGCCCCACTCAGGGCTCGATCCCAGGACCCTGGGATCATGATCTGAGCCAAAGGCAGAGGCTTTAACCCACTGAGCCACCCAGGCGCCCCTCAAGGCCTTTTCTTCCCAGACTTACCGACACATTAAACAACTAGTCATTCCTAATGTATCCAAATTTATCCATTGGTTGGCTTTTACTTTAGTGACTTTAGCAATTAATGAAAAAATAGCTTTCCATTTATGGTCCATCATCTCATCAATCTTTCAGAATCCAGTTTAAAGGCATTTACTCATGAAACATTCCCAAGCTAAGAGACATAGACTCCCCACACCCAGCCCCTCTCCAACTGGCTGTGAGCTTGTCCTCCTTAAAATTCCCATGGCAGATTTGTTGATTTTATCTCTTTATAGCATTTTTTACTTCAAGTGCATATTCTCTGAAAGTGGACACTAGTCCTTATTTAGATCTTTGATGTTTAGGAATGTTCAGAATGTTTGTGTAATAATTCCACAGGTCCCTCTTTTCATTTTTCTCTCTGTATTAGTTATCTATTGCTGTTACAAATTATTCACAGTTTAGATGTTCCAACAACAAACGTTTGTTAGCCACAGTATCTGTAGGCTGAGAATCAGGGAGCAGCACAGGTGGGTGGTTCTGGTTCAGGGTCTCTCATGAAGTTATAAACAGACTGTAGGCTGGGAGTGTGGTCAACTGAAGGCTCAATGGGGGAGGATATACGTCTAAGCTCAAACGTGTGGTTGTTGGAAGGCCTTAGTTCTTCACTGGTTGTTACATAGAGAGCTCAGCTCCTTGTCACGGGAGCTCATCCATAGGCTGAGTGAGTTTCTATATAGAGCTAGCTTCCCCCAGAACAAGGGAAGGAAGGGGTGAGAAGACAGTGTCTTTTATGACATACACTCAGGAGTGGCACACCTAACTTCCGTAATATTCTGCAGGTCGTACAGACTGACCATGATACAGTGTGGGAGGTGGGTCTACACAAGGGTATAATACCAGAATGCAAGGCTTATTGGGGGTCATGTTGGAGGCTGGCTACCTTACTGCCTCACAATATGTTCTTTGATGAGTCTTGGGTTGAGTCAGTTTCATAATGCCTAGCTTAGTTCTTGGCATACAGAAAGTTCTTAGCAAGGGTAGATGGCTCGATAGATGGTTGGATGAATGAATTAATTAACTGATGAAAATGACAACCTTTGACGACCTAAATCCCAAATGTTTGGCACTGTGATGAGCAACCATCTTCATGGTTTGGTCTTTGACTCAAAGAATGTAAGATCTAGAAAGGACCATCTAGGGCCCCACTTCATTTTACAGATGCAAAATCAGAGACCAAGGGAGACAATGTGTGTTGTTAAAGATCAGCAATAACTCAGTGGTAAAGCCAGGGCTAGAACCTGAGGCTCCTCTTCCCAAGCTTCCTCTCCATGACCAACATGAAAGGGACTGTGTCTACTTGTCCCTGAATTCTTACCCATGCCAGATCTAAGAGGAGACCTTAGATGGAGGTAGGGAGAAAAAAATGACTTGTTCAAATCCAAGACCAGCTGGATTTCACTGACCTAGACACCCTCCTTGCTTTGTCCTGAAGACCCACCTATTTGTGGTCAATCTGTGTGTCCTCCTCTCTCCCCAGACTCCAAACTTACCGGGTGACCTCACCACAAATATTGGTATTCACCATCACTCCTTCCCAGCATGGCCCCATGTACATTGCTACTTCTGGGTAAGTCTGCCTCCAAATCCACTCCTTGTCAAGCTGGGACCTTCTTAAGTGGATCTTTTCCTCTGCTGATACATCCCTGTGGATGCACCATAAACGTTGACATTTCTCCAGAGCAGGATGTTTTTGAAAAAATATTTTAGATGAATGCCAGGCCAGGCCGCACGAAATGTCATGGTGACTTTCCAAAGAGACCTTCCAGGAGCTAAGGTGAGTAAAAATAGCCACTGCTTGGTGAGGATGCGAGGAGAGTAAAGATCACAGGAAGGAGAGTTTATTTGTTTTTAAAATAATTATTTCTAAGTGGTTCTGGGCCTGAAGCATGCGTCAGACTGGCAGGCAGGGAAGCGGAAGGTCTGTGTCTAACGCTAACGGGAGAAGGCAGAGGAGGGCAACAGATGGGAAGGTAGGGGGATGGAGCCTCAGATCCCAGCCCCAACAGAACACTCTGTAAGGCTTGGAAACTCCGTCTAAGATTGTGATGCTCAGTTTCTCCACCTGGAGTAGAGAAAGAGATGGGGGGGGGATGTGGTTAGGGAATGATAGACATATGCCTCCATACACAGAGGGTGAGAGATAGAGGCTGAGAGGAGTAGACAGATCAGATGGAGAGAAATGCACAAAAACAAGGCTCATGTTCAACCAAGGAAAACATCAGGACCATGGACAGTTCTGGTTTGTCCTACCTCCAGGCTTGGTAGCTGAGCCCAGACTGGACACGTTACTTTCCCACCCAAAGATATTAACAAGAGGCACCCAGGGATGAACACATAAGGCTGGAGTCAGACAACTCTGGGAGCCGGCCCTGGGGTCATCATCTGCCAGAGCGTAATTCTGATCAGGTTATTTCTTGAAGCTTGCATAGCCCCCATCTGGAAAATGGAGAGAGTTCCTACCCTCAGGCATCTTGCCAGGACTCAATGGACAAAGAAATCAAGTGCTCACTGAGGTATCTGTCACTTGGTCGGTACTACATAAATGCCTCAATGAAAAATGCCAGCGGCGAACTACTATGCCAGGGGCCCCAACTTCTCTTGGCTTTCATTTGGGGAAGGAAAAACCTGCCTTTCATTTAAGCTGGTAACTGAGTTAAGTGGTTGTGTTCACTATGGGTTTGTTAATGTGAAAACAATGAGATCATTGGCAGTTCCCACTCCGTGTTGACAGTGTGGTCAGTGTGCATGGAGCCAGATTTGGAAGGAAATAAACATTTACTGACTATCTTCTATTTGCCAGTCCTATATTAACTGTTTTTACATCTGTCATTTTATTTCTTAAAATAACTCCATGAAGTCAGAACTGTTACCTCCTTTCCATTTTTTTTTTAAACAAGTAAGAGGCCTTAAACACCAGCAAGGAAAATCCTTTTGCCCAAAGTCACGCAGTTTAATGGTTATTCTGACTCCAGACTGTTTGACAGCACAGCCTGTGTTCTTTCTCCTGAAAAAATGTTTCCTGTATAAAACTTGATCTGGAATGTGATCGAAAGATTGAATTGAGTCACATTTTGCATTCAGCCTTCAAACTGCATCTGTGTGTGTGTGCACATGCTTGCACACACATGCATGTGAGATGTGTGTGTGTGTGTGTTTGCTGCTTTTCCTTTACTGTAGTTAGTTTGCTTATTCCATAGAAAATCTTAACCTTCTTCTAAAGCATTATGCTTTCCTTTACCTCCACTTTTCCATTTGGAAGAACTGCATTCCATCCTTCAGGCTTGACTCAAAGATCAGCAGCTCTGCAAAGCTTTCAGTGATCCCTTAAGCAAGGAAACACACACCCTCTTCCACATTCCATGGAGCTTTGCAGATCCTACCTTCAGTGAAAATTGCCTTCTATTTCTCCTTTTATGTCAGACACCTTGAGTGACATCAGGCACCTAGTAGGAGCTAAAGGAGTATTTACTGAATGGAAGAAGGGAAAGAAACGCTTCCAAAGCAATAGAATTTATGACAATGATGATAGTGATCGTAATGCCAACAGCTGACATCTAGTGAGACACTTGATAATTCACCAACAATCCCAGTTCCGTTCTAGGCACTTAACGTGTATCATCTCATCTAATGCTCACAATAATCCCCAGGGGAAGCACTATCCTGGGCCCAATGTAACAGTTTACCTTCCTTGTTTACAGTCACACAGCTGGTGAGTAGATTTTTTTTTTTTTAGTAGAAGATTTAGAAGATCAACCTAAAAGATTTAGAGGTAACAGTCTCATTAGTAGAAGATAATTAGAAGTTTGGACCCTAGCAGATTGGTGACAGACCCCAGGAACTGCATCTCTGTGTTCTTCAGAGGACCCTGGGGGGAGAACACAGACCCTGAGTCTGACATACTGAGTGCAAGGTGCAACTTGGCCAGGGGTCCACTGTGTAGTGAAAGTGTTAGCTGTGTTAATTTGCTAAGCTTTTGCTTCCTCATCTGTGAGAGGTAGACAACTCCACCCCACTCTAAAGCATTGTAGAGAGGATGTCACATGTTGGATGCTCAATAGACACTAGTTCCTAGCCTCTCAGCAGTGGCCCCCCCACCCCCCACCCCTGCTGTTCTTTGCACCTCTGAAATCTACTTCGGGAAGAGGAATGTGGCTTAGACATCCACTCACTTATTCTTCTAACAAATATGTATTGATCAGCTGCTGGGCAGCAGGCACTATTGTGGCGCTGGGGGGGACAGTGGTAAACCACACAAAGTCCACACTCCTGTTTTATTACTTTTTTTGTTTTGTTTTGTTTTATTATAGTGTAGCTTTGATTAATATTACAGCAAAGAAACACATGAATAAGCTATGACCAAAGACCGTAAAACAATGTAATGGGAACAGTTGGGGCCAGACGAGGCTGTATTTGGGAGAGAGGCTGAGGAAAAGCCTGGGACAGATAGCATTTTAACTACCCTGAATGAGAAAGGGGATAGCCTTGGTAAGATCTGAGGCAAGTGCCAGGATATAGACCTTGAGGTAGGACAAGTGAGTGTGTTCCTAGTATAGACAGCCGGCCGGGGTGGCTTGTGATTGGGTGAAAAGAGAGGGGCTCCGGGATGCTGAGGAGTTGGGAACCTGTCATGCAGGGTCTTGGAGCTCCTAGGATGGGCCTGGATTTGATTCAGGACAGATAAAAGGTAAGAATTCATTGAAGGAGCAATCGGACTGAGCTTTACAGTCTCTTTTCAAATAGATGTTGTCCATTAAAAATCATCTTATCTACTTCGTGAGAAACAAGAAGGCTGCAGATGCAACTCTAGCCTTTAAAATGTTTTCTGAATTATTTTCTGAGACATATAAAAATCAATCTCTCCACAGAAAAATAGCAAAGTTGCTAATTTTATGGGAAAGCTCTAAAATAAGGATGATTTCATTTCTCACAGGCTGTCACTAGATTGCATTTGAGACTTTCACCAGCTTCAAAAAATACTGCATAAAACAATACCAAATCCCTGTGGCTAATGCAGACAAATGCAACTTCTTGACAGGAGGTTTTAACACTATACAGAGGAGCCCACCACAAATTACTTCATTTAAAAAAAAAAAAACTGATGAAATGAAATAAAGACCCAGAGGAACGTTGCCATCAACTGTGTGTTGTAGCAGCCTAATTAGCTGATGCTCTCTTTGGCTGCATTAGTAGAGGTTTAGTAAGGCTAACACAGGAGGTGATTTTTTTCCCCTCACCCCTGCTCAGATCCAACTCTACTTAGACATCGTCCCATATCGTACAATTGTTCCGTTTTTCTGAAAAATTAAAGATATTGCACTTTCGTGGTTTTAACAAATGGTTTCACAATTCCACTGAAACTTTCCCTTTGGGGGGATTTTTAAAACAGATTGGAAGAATATTCTCTTTCCATGTTTTTTTTGAGCGTATTCCATGTTTTTTTGAGCGTACAGATATGGAAACCTTCATGGGGAAGTACATCATCTCTGGCAACAAAATCACCTAACAATGGCAACATTGTTGCCAAATGGCCAAACATCCATTTTTCCAAATGCTCTTTCCATAGCATGAGTCTTTTTTGAGAGGCAATTGTTCTCCTATGTGTTGTTAAAGTGTCACCTCTACCTTGAAGGAGCAGATTAAGTGTGCATTTTTTTTTTTCAGAAAATAACTGCTAAGTAGTACACTCCCGACAGCCATTTGTCATTACAGAAAAGGTCATCAAAATTGGAATGCTTGTCTTTTTCAAAAAGAAATACACGCAGCTCTGCTCCAAGTTTCTGACCTGCTCTAAGCACTCACTAGGACATAATCAGAGAAAGCTCTGGGCGACAAGGGATGTTATGGTCACCTCCTTTCTCCTTACCAAGCATCTTTTTTTTTTTTTAAATTTTATTTTTTATAAACATATATTTTTATCCCCAGGGGTTCAGGTCTGCAAATCGCCAGGTTTACACACTTCACAGCACTCACCATAGCACATACCCTCCCCAATATCCATAACCCCACCCCCCCTCCCAAACCCCCTCCCCCCATCAACCCTCAGTTTGTTTTGTGAGATTAAGAGTCACTTATGGTTTGTCTCCCTCCCAATCCCATCTTGTTTCATTTACTCTTCTTCTACCCCCTCAACCCCCCATGTTGCATCTCCTCTCCCTCATATCAGGGGGATCATATGATAGTTGTCTTTCTCCGATTGACTTATTTCGCTAAGCATGATACCCTCTAGTTCCATCCACGTCGTCGCAAATGGCAAGATTTCATTTCTTTTGATGGCTGCATAGTATTTCATTGTGTATATATACCACATCTTCTTTATCCATTCGTCTGTTGATGGACATCTAGGTTCTTTCCATAGTTTGGCTATTGTAGACATTGCTGCTATAAACATTCGGGTGCACGTGCCCCTTCGGATCACTACGTTTGTATCTTTAGGGTAAATACCCAGCAGTGCAATTGCTGGGTCATAGGGTAGTTCTATTTTCAACATTTTGAGGAACCTCCATGCTGCTTTCCAGAGTGGTTGCACCAGCTTGCATTCCCACCAACAGTGTAGGAGGGTTCCCCTTTCTCCGCATCCTCGCCAGCATCTGTCATTTCCTGACTTGTTCATTTTAGCCATTCTGACTGGTGTGAGGTGATATCTCATGGTGGTTTTGATTTGTATTTCCCTGATGCCAAGTGATATGGAGCACTTTCTCTTGTGTCTGTTGGCCATCTGGATGTCTTCTTTGAAGAAATGTCTGTTCATGTCCTCTGCCCATTTCTTGATTGGATTATTTGTTCTTTGGGTGTTGAGTTTGCTAAGTTCTTTATAGATTTTGGACACTAGCCCTTTATCTGATATGTCATTTGCAAATATCTTCTCACATTCTGTCAGTTGTCTTTGGTTTTGTTCACTGTTTACTTTGCTGTGCAAAAGCTTTTGATCTTGATGAAATCCCAATAGTTCATTTTTGCCCTTGCTTCCCTTGCCTTTGGTGATGTTCCTAGGAAGATGTTGCTGTGGCTGAGGTCGAAGAGGTTGCTGCCTGTGTTCTCCTCGAGGATTTTGATGGATTCCTTTCTCACATTGAGATCCTTCATCCATTTTGAGTCTATTTTCGTGTGTGGTGTAAGGAAATGATCCAATTTCATTTTTCTGCATGTGGCTGTCCAATTTTCCCAACACCATTTATTGAAGAGGCTGTCTTTTTTCCATTGGACATTCTTTCCTGCTTTGTCGAAGATGAGTTGACCATAGAGTTGAGGGTCTATTTCTGGGCTCTCTATTCTGTTCCATTGATCTATGTGTCTGTTTTTGTGCCAGTACCATGCTGTCTTGATGATGACAGCTTTGTAATAGAGCTTGAAGTCCGGAATTGTGATGCCACCAACTTTGGCTTTCTTTTTCAGTATTCCTTTTGCTATTCGAGGTCTTTTCTGGTTCCATATAAATTTTAGGATTATTTGTTCCATTTCTTTGAAAAAAATGGATGGTACTTTGATAGGAATTGCATTAAATGTGTAGATTGCTTTAGGTAGCATAGACATTTTCACAATATTTATTCTTCCAATCCAGGAGCATGGAACATTTTTCCATTTCTTTGTGTCTTCCTCAATTTCTTTCATGAGTACTTTATAGTTTTCTGAGTATAGATTCTTAGCCTCTTTGGTTAGGTTTATTCCTAGGTATCTTATAGTTTTGGGTGCAATTGTAAATGGGATGGACTCCTTAATTTCTCTTTCTTCTGTCTTGTTGTTGGTGTAGAGAAATGCAACTGATTTCTGTGCATTGATTTTATATCCTGACACTTTACTGAATTCCTGTACAAGTTCTAGCAGTTTTGGAGTGGAGTCTTTTGGGTTTTCCACATAGAGTATCATATCATCTGCAAAGAGTGATAGTTTGACTTCTTCTTTGCCGATTTGGATGCCTTTAATTTCCTTTTGTTGTCTGATTGCTGAGGCTAGGACTTCTAGTACTATGTTGAATAGCAGTGGTGATAACGGACATCCCTGCCGTGTTCCTGACCTTAGCGGAAAAGCTTTCAGTTTTTCTCCATTGAGAATGATATTTGCGGTGGGTTTTTCATAGATGGCTTTGATAATATTGAGGTATGTACCGTCTATCCCTACACTTTGAAGAGTTTTGATCAGGAAGGGATGCTGTACTTTGTCAAATGCTTTTTCAGCATCTATGGAGAGTATCATATGGTTCTTGTTCTTTCTTTTATTAATGTGTTGTATCACATTGATTGATTTGCGGATGTTGAACCAGCCTTGCAGCCCTGGAATAAATCCCACTTGGTCGTGGTGAATAATCCTTTTAATGTACTGTTGAATCCTATTGGCTAGTATTTTGGCGAGAATTTTTGCATCTGTGTTCATCAAGGATATTGGTCTGTAGTTCTCTTTTTTGTTGGGATCCTTGTCTGGTTTTGGGATCAAGGTGATGCTGGCCTCATAAAATGAGTTTGGAAGTTTTCCTTCTATTTCTATTTTTTGGAACAGTTTCAGGAGAATAGGAATAGTTCTTCTTTAAATGTTTGGTAGAATTCCCCTGGGAAGCCATCTGGCCCTGGGCTTTTGTTTGTTTGGAGATTTTTGATGACTGTTTCAATCTCCTCACTGGTTATGGGTCTGTTCAGGCTTTCTATTTCTTCCTGGTTCCGTTGTGGTAGTTTATATGTCTTTAGGAATGCATCCATTTCTTCCAGATTGTCAAATTTGTTGGTGTAGAGTTGCTCATAGTATGTTCTTATAATTGTCTGTATTTCTTTGGTGTTCGTTGTGATCTCTCCTCTTTCATTCATGATTTTATTTATTTGGGTCCTTTCTCTTTTCTTTTTGATAAGTCTGGCGAGGGGTTTATCAATCTTATTAATTCTTTCAAAGAACCAGCTCCTAGTTTCGTTGATTTGTTCTATTGTTTTTTTGGTTTCTATTTCATTGATTTCTGCTCTGATCTTTATGATTTCTCTTCTCCTGCTGGGTTTAGGGTTTCTTTCTTGTTCTTTCTCCAGCTCCTTGAGGTGTAGGGTTAGGTTGTGTACCTGAGACCTTTCTTGTTTCTTGAGAAAGGCTTGTACCGCTATATATTTTCCTCTCAGGACTGCCTTTGTTGTGTCCCACAGATTCTGAACCGTTGTGTTTTCATTATCATTTGTTTCCATAAATTTTTTCAATTCTTCTTTAATTTCCTAGTTGACCCATTCATTCTTTAGAAGGATGCTGTTTAGTCTCCATGTATTTGGGTTCTTTCCAAATTTCCTCTTGTGATTGAGTTCTAGCTTCAGAGCATTGTGGTCTGAAAATATGCAGGGAATGATCCCAATCTTTTGATACCGGTTGAGACTTGATTTAGGACCAAGAATGTGATCTATTCTGGAGAATGTTCCATGTGCACTAGAGAAGAAGGTGTATTCTGTTGCTTTGGGATGAAATGTTCTGAATATATCTGTGATGTCCATCTGGTCCAGTGTGTCATTTAAGGCCTTGATTTCCTTGTTGATCTTTTGCTTGGATGATCTGTCCATTTCAGTGAGGGGAGTGTTAAAATCCCCTACTATTGTTGTATTATTGTCGATGTGTTTCTTTGATTTTGTTATTAATTGGTTTATATAGTTGGCTGCTCCCACGTTAGGGGCATAGATATTTAAAATTGTTACATCTTCTTGTTGGACAGTTCCTTTGAGTATGATATAGTGTCCTTCCTCATCTCTTATTATAGTCTTTGGCTTAAAATCTAATTGATCTGATATAAGGATTGCCACTCCTGCTTTCTTCTGATGTCCATTAGCATGGTAAATTGTTTTCCACCCCCTCACTTTATATCTGGAGGCTTCTTTGGGTTTAAAATGAGTTTCTTGTAGACAACATATCGATGGGTTTTGTTTTTTTATCCATTCTGATACCCTGTGTCTTTTGATTGGGGCATTTAGCCCATTAATATTCAAGGTAACTATTGAGAGATATGAATTTAGTGCCATTGTATTGTCTTTAAGGTGACTGTTACTGTATATTGTCTCTGTTTCTTTCTGATCTACTACTTTTAGGGTCTCTCTTTGCTTAGAAGACCCCTTTCAATATTTCCTGTAGAGCTGGTTTGGTATTTGCAAATTCTTTCAGTTTTTGTTTGTCCTGGAAGCTTTTAATCTCTCCTTCTATTTTCAATGATAGCCTAGCTGGATATAGTATTCTTGGATGCATGTTTTTCTCATTTAGTACTCTGAATATCATGCCAGCTCTTTCTGGCCTGCCAGGTCTCTGGGGATAAGTCTGCTGCCAATCTAATATTTTTACCATTGTACGTTACAGACTTCTTTTCCCGGGCTGCTTTCAGGATCTTTTCTTTGTCACTAAGACTTGTCAATTTTACTATTAGGTGATGGGGTGTGGACCTATCCTTATTGATTTTGAGGGGGGTTCTCTGAACCTCCTGGATTTTGATGCTTGTTCCCTTTGCCATATTGGGGAAATTCTCTCCAATAATTCTCTCCAACATACCTTCTGCTCCCCTCTCTGTTTCCTCTTCTTCTGGAATCCCAATTATTTAATGTTGTTTCGTCTTATGGTGTCACTTATCTCTCGAATTCTCCCCTCGTGGTCCAGTAGCTGTTTGTCCCTCTTTTGCTCAGCTTCTTTATTCTCTGTCATTTGGTCTTCTATATCGCTAATTCTTTCTTCTGCCTCATTTATCCTAGCAGTGAGAGCCTCCATTTTTGATTGCACCTCATTAATAGCTTTTTTGATTTCAACTTGGTTAGATTTTAGTTCTTTTATTTCTCCAGAAAGGGCTTTTATATCTCCCAAGAGGGTTGCTTTAATATCTTCCATGCCTTTTTCAAGCCCGGCTAGAACCTTGAGAATCGTCATTCTGAACTCTATATCTGACATATTACCAATGTCTGTATTGATTAGGTCCCTATCCTTTGGTACTGCTTCTTGTTCTTTTTTTTGTTGTGAATTTTTCCGCCTTGTCATTTTGTCCAGATAAGAGTATATGAAGGAGCAAGTAAAATACTAAAAGGGTGGCAACAACCCCAGGAAAATATGCTTTAGCCAAATCAGAAGAGATCCCAAATCGTGAGGGGGGAGAAAGGGGATAAAAAGGGGTTCAGAAAGAAAAAAAAAAAAAAGAAACTATTAAAAAAAGAAAGCCGATAAAAAATATAAAAAGGAAAATATATATATATATATATATTAGATAAACTATTTAAAAAACGTTAAAAAAGAAAACGGTAAAAGTTAAAAAAATTTAGCAGAAGAAGAGAAAAAAAATTGAAAAAGAAAAAAAAATTAAATTAACTGCAAGGCTAAATACTCATGGGGAGAAAGCCATGAGTTCCGTGCTTTGCTTTCTTCTCCTCTGGAATTCCGCCGCTCTCCTTGGTATTGAAACTGCACTCTTTGGTAGGTGAACTTGGTCCTGGCTGGGTTTCTCGTTGATCTTCTGGGGGAGGGGCCTGTTGTAGTGATTCTCAAGCTTCTTTGCCCCAGGCGGAGTTGCACCGCACTTACCCGGGGCCGGGCTGAGTAATCCGCTCGGGTTTGCTGAGTTTGCTTTTGGGAGCTTTTGTTCCCTGAGCGCTTTCCGTAGAGTTCTGGAAGACAGGAATGAAGATGGCGGCCTCCCGGTCTCTGGCCCAGAGGAGCCGAGAGCCCGGTGCCCCACTCCTCAGTGCGCCCTCAGAGAACAGCACCCAATTACTCCTGTCACCCTGGCCTCTGGCCGCGCTCCGAGCTGACCGAGCCTGCGACCGGTTCAAAGTAACCCCGAGTTTAGAGCTTACTCCTCGGCTCTGTCTCTGTGGCCGGCTTCCCTGTTCTAATACCGGTAAGCTCTGCAACACTCAGACACCCCGATCCTTCTGTGACCCTGTGGGACCTGAGGCCGCGCTGACCCCGCCTGGGCTTCACCCCAGTTAAGCCTCTGGAGTGATGTCCCTCAGCGGAACAGACTTTTAAAAGTCCTGATTTTGTGCTCCGTCGCTCTGCCGCTCGCCAGGAGCCAGCCCCTCCCCCCGTGGTCTATCTTCCCGTCGCTTTGGATTCATTTCTCCGCCAGTCCTACCTTTCAGATAGTGGTTGATTTTCTGTTTCTAGAATTGCTGTTCTTCTTCTCTTCGATCTCCCGTTGGATTTGTAGGTGTTTGCAATCTTTAGATAAGCTATTTAGCTGATCTCCCGCTACCTGAAGTAGTCTCAGCTGCTACTTCTCCGCCATCTTGACTCCTCCCCGCCTTACCAAGCATCTTAATGAGTGTATTCTTAAGCCCTTGTTTTTAATGAATGTAACCACATTCCTGGGTTCTGTGGCCTTTTGTTATTCCTGCTTCCATTTCTTAGTGCAATCATTTGCTTACAAATGAATCAATGGATGAGTCTCACAGGGAAGTCCACTCTCTAACCTTATCCCTGAATTCTTTTTTATTGCAATGGAAGCAGCAGCTACATGAGAGGTTATGCTTCCAAGGTTTTTCCTCCAAAAATGCTGCATTTTATTGAAGAACTAATTTATTATGGAGCCTATAACCTTTCTGGTACATCATTTTTAGGACCTAAAAAAAAAAAAGTAGTCTTCGTATGTTGAAATTGAATGAGTACTGAAATTATTAAAGTACAAATAAAAATATTATTAAAACTATTATTAAGGACAACTCACAATTATTACTGAAATTATTATTAAAACTGAATTTAACATGCCGTTCTAGTTACAGAGAAGTTAGACTCATCTGTACTTTTGTCCAAGTATATGGTACATCTCCCACCCTGCAGACATATTTTCTTGTTACAGATGATCAGTTCAGGTGGTCTTGACTGATCGCTTAAAAAAAAAAAAAAACTGAATAAATTTATTGCCATTTCAGGCATTAATAGGAATTAGGGTTTAGAAATCTTAAGAACCATAAAATCATAACACAATATATGCATAACATGGCATAGCAAACCTTTTCAAACGTTAGTGGCCATCAGTATGTCCTGGAGGACCCCCTTTTTATTTGCTTTTCTGTGCCTGCCTTATTTCAGTTAGCATAATACCTTCTGCATCCAACCACAGTAGAGGACTTCTTTCTTTTTTTTTTTTTAAGATTTTATTTATTTATTTGACAGAGAGAGATCACAAGTAGATGGAGAGGAAGGCAGAGAGAGAGAGAGAGAGAGGGAAGCAGGTTTCTTGCTGAGCAGAGAGCCTGATGTGGGACTCGATCCCAGGACCCTGAGATCATGACCCGAGCCGAAGGCAGTGGCTTAACCCACTGAGCCACCCAGGCACCCCAGAGGACTTCTTTCTTAAGGCGACAAAATACATGTAATAATTTGCCACTTTAGCCATGTTTATGTGGACAATTTGGAGGCATTATGTGCATTCACATTGTTGTGTAACTGTCACCACTGTCCATCTCCAGAACTTTCTCATCTTCCTCAAATGAAATTCTGTCCCCATTAAACACAAACCATTAGACATACTCTCTACAAGAGACCATCCTAGAATGAGCCATGGGAACATGCACTCAGCTCCACCAAGAGAGTCTCAGAATTGCTTGGAAACTAGGAGAATTGAATGACCACCCGTGAATCACAGTTCATCATTATGGTGCAATCCTGAATCTGGGTAGAGCAATGGTCTAAATTTCTAGGGGTGACTGTAATTGCCTATGATTTCAGTACAATCCGTTGTGGGGCAGGCCAGGAGCATGCTGGTCTCTCTTCTGGACAACTTGAGAATACATTTTCTCAAAAAAGAAACTGTAAGGAAGACAAAAAATAGTAATTCTCTTCTGTGTAGAAATCTGTACGTTAAGAGCATCCTTTTCATCTCTTAGTCCCTATAACTCTCCTGATCATCTCGTGGAGTGAGCAGAACAAATAATGTCTGTCTTGTTTTGTAGATGAGAAAATTAAGTGGCTTTCCCAGAGTCATGTGGATGGGCAGCAGCTGAGCTGGAAATTAAACAGGATTTAAATTAGAAAGGCAGGGCGATGTCTACCTACTACTTTGTAGGGAAAATCTCATGTATTTTCAAATGTTAGTTTGTGAAACAGGAGCCACCTTAGGTGTTTTTTTTTTTTTTTAAATGTTTATTTGACAGAGAGATCACAAGTAGGCAGAGAGGCAGGCAGAGAGAGAGAGAGGGGGAAGTGGGCTTCCTGCCGAGCAGAGAGCCCGATGCGGGGCTCGATCCCAGGACCCTGAGATCATGACCCTGGCCGAAGGCAGAGGCTTAACCTGCTGAGCCACCCAGGCGCCCCCCACCTTAGGTGTTTTAAATAGGAATGTATTTAACAGAGGGAAGTGGAGGCTTATACAACCCCTGCTGGCTGGGAAATAGAGGTCAAGGGGGTATTGCTGGGTTCCAGAAAAAGTGGAAATATGGAAATCACAAGAAATCCACTATAGGTATCCATGCCTTCTGGAAGACGCCCAAAGGGCCAGAGTAAAAATCCCATCCATTGCCTGCTAAAGGCCACACTTAGGCCCACAAGCTGCTGCTTGAGAACTGGATTCTCTTCCAGCTCAGAAACCTCCCGCAAAGGACCTCTCTTTGCCAGAGTCTCTGGGATCCATCCTGACAAGGGAGTCTGGGAAATGTAATTTCCAGGCTTCCAGCCCCTGAAGGTCAAGGATCACTTGGAAAAAGCAAGGAAGATACTATTAACAGTTAATAATGTTCAGCATGTCCGGTTATTAGCCAGAATCACAGCTGAAATGAAGAGAATAAAAATCAGTCCTCTGGGTTGTTAACCCCGAATATGGATTTCTCTCTCTCTCTTGTCTCCTCCCACATACTCTGCTGTGAATCAATGATCTTCCCCTTCTGGAGAGCTCCTGAGAAAGCCGGAAAGAACTCAGTGCCCCTGCAAAAGGGGAAATGGATGGGGACGAAGGGTGCATTCCATACTAAGGTAGATGAGCAGGTGAGCAGGGAGGGGGCAGATGGTTGTTGGGGGGCAGGGGTGCTGAGCCAGCTCCAGTAAGAGGCAGGATTGCTGATAGGAGCATAGACTCCCGACTGGGCTGACTACAGTTTTCATTTCTGCTCCACTCTGTCCTGGCTTATGACCCTCCCTTCTGTGGACAAGTTTCTTTCATTGTAAAAGGAGTAATGGCCCCATGCTATGCACCTTACAGGGTTCTTAGGAGCACCTCGCCCAGCGTCTACCTGGCACGTAGTACATGCTCAGGAAACACGTAGTGTTACCAGAACGAGTTCAGGGAGTTGGTTTGCCCACCAAAGGGTTCCCCGTAAAGCGGTAGAACTCACCGTCCATGGCATTTTCCCTGCCACCGAATCCTATAGCTACGGCCGGATACGGGGGTGGCTGCTGTTCTTATTTTCTTTGCTTTTATTGTTTTATAGTGAAATAGCACATTAGAGTCCCAGGTGCTTACCTTTCTATTATTATGATTTATAATTTTACAATGGCCCTGTAGCATAAGGCAGTTCTGGGACTCTGAATCTTGCAGGTGAGGGGAAGCGAAGTGAGGGGCTTGACTGGAGCCCTGAATAGCAGCTCCAGACGGGCCACAGGCAGATGCTGTATACACGGTGCTTCTCCACGGACCCGGAGTAAGTCCTCCAGTGCCTGTCAACAGCAGGACTGTGCACAGGTGTCCTTGACTGGCAGTTCTGTCCCCAGACACCAACCCCTGCACCGTTCCCCTTCCCTCCACGGTTCTTCTGGCCTTGACGTTCCTGACAAAACTCACTTTGGAGCATACCGTGGTAGCCTTTATGATCTATGTAGCCACCTCTGTCAGGTTATCCCTGGCCAAAGAGTAAAGGAAACTTTGTTCTGTATTCTGCTTCTGGAAGGATGGTGTTGCTCTCTGCGTGACCAGGGACCCACTGCTCAACCTCTCTCACCACCTTTGGATTGAATGATAGGACTCATGCAAGAGGAATTAGGAATATGTGACGGCATGGGAACATCTGGCTGGGTGCCTGGTGTGTAGCAAGCGTGGACAGGACCTTCCGCACCCCTTCCCGCTCTAGATGCTTCCCTGAGCTCCTTCTTCACTCTCTCTCTCTCTCTCTGTCCCTGGCAGTTTCAACACTGCCCTCCATCCCCAAGCTGCTACCCTCAAGACCCTTCAACATTGATGCCCCTGAAAAGATGGAAGATAGAGTGGAGATATTCTGGAGGCATCTGACCACTAATTTAGCCTTGACCTTTTCAAGTGGAAACCCAGGAAGTGAAGTCCTAATTTCATTTTACTCTTATTGAAAGGTTAGGGTATAGAACTGGTGTCTTGTTTAAGGTGGGGACACAAGGCCCAGAGTGACAGACTGCTCCCTGTGGCAGAAGGGGGTGCTTCTGACCTATGACCCAGGGGGTTTGGCCATCCTCTCCCATTTGTTTTGTGCACCCTCTTCCCTGCTCTCAGGGTGCCCCGTTCATTTAATTTGAGTTCTTCGGGCACCTGGGTGGCTCAGTGGGTTAAAGCCTCTACCTTTGGCTCAGGTCATGATCTCAGGGTCCTGGGATCAAGCCCTAAGTCGGGCTTTCTGCTCATCGGGGAGCCTGCTTCCCCCTCTCTCTCTGCCTGACTCTCTGCCTACTTGTGATCTCTCTGTCAAATAAATAAATAAAATCTTTTTTTTTTCAAAGATTTTATTTATTTATTTGACAGAGATCACAAGTAGGCAGAGAAGCAGGCAGAGAAGCAGGCAGAGAGAGATAGGAGGAAGCAGGCTCTCCGCTGAGCAGAGAGCCCGATGCAGGGGTCGATCCCAGGACCCTGGGATCATGACCTGAGCCGAAGGCAGAAGCTTTAACCCACTGAGCCACCCAGGCGCCCCATAAATAAATAAATTTAAAAAATAATAATAATTTGAGTTTTTGTCCTGGAGATGGTAAGGTTTGGAGCCACTGGCCACTGTTGTCATCTTAGCTCTATTACTATCTAGCTGTGTGACCTTAGACAAAACACTTGGGTTTTGTGCGCCTCAGTTTCCCCATCTTTGAAATAAAGATGCTAATAAAATCAACCACGCGGGATCTCCAAACACATTGCTATATACATGTAACAATCATGGTGACTGAGCATTGCTGTGGGCCAGAAACTCCACCAACTCCTTCATATCCATAAGCTCTATGGGGAAGTTAGTTAGCGCTGTGAAATCTGCCATACAGGCGAAGATCCCAACACTCAGAGAAGTTGCGCGCCTTGCCTGAGGGCACACAGCAAAGGAACAGCAGAGTTGGAGTGGACTCCTCCTCCTTAGGTCTTCCTCCTGGTCCACACCAGCGCCCTCCAAGTTGTTTATTGACTTATGCAACAAATGCTTACATAATGCTTAGTACATGTCAGGAAGTCTTCTGCGTGCTTTATAGATATTAACTCATTTAATGCCCGTGACCTGATGATGCAGGTCCTGTTCTGTGATCATCCCCGTCTTCATCTACAGATCAGCACACTATGGCACAGGAAATAGAATGATTGGCTCAAGGCTCACTAGTAAGTGCAGTGAGTGTGACCATCTTGGGAGTCTGGCTCCAAAGGCCAAGTGGCAAATGTGAGGCTCTTAGTGCCAGCTTTCTCTTCTCTTCTCTGCATCAGCCCCCCCTCCCCCGCACCATCTTGGGTGCCGCTGGCTGGCCCCTGCCTCCTTCCCCTCAAGTCCTTTCTCACCCGAAGGCGAAGGCGGAGGCTGGATCTCTTGCACCCAGAGAAGACAGGCAGAGATGAGAAGCTGGGGCAACCCTCATGCCAACACAGTGTAGATTCCCATGCTGAAGTGAGTTCTGCTGCAGCCGCTGCTGATAGCTGGTGCTAACAGAGGTCCCGTGTGGCCGAGACCTGCTAATGCATTTTGTCACTTTGAAGAGTGCCTCCAACTACATGTACTGGTCAGGGGCCATGGTTTAAAACATGTTGCAGTGTACACAACTGATCTCTCTTGTAAACTCAGGTAGTGCAGGCTAGTGAAATGTCAGAGCTGAATGGGGTTCCAGAGAGCACGATCTGTGACCCTCCACCCCCTTCATGCGCTGGAATCCTGAATGCAGGCTGGGGGAGGAGACTTAGTGGAGCTAATGCCCTGGGGAGTGGCAGCTTTCTAGGACTTCCCAGTTTCCTAGGGGAAAGGATTTGCAGCTTGGTTTCACTGTTCCTTTCAAGGCCTTCTCCTTCGTCCCTGGAAATCTAAAAGATGAAGGCTCACGTAGATCTTTCTGTTGATTTTCAGAAGTGGAGATACGTGTGTGCTGAGTACAGGCATGTCCCCGGGCCACCCGTCTCCTCTGAACCAAGGTTTTCAGAAACACAGGAAAATTAAGGCGGTTTGTGTTTGTGATGATGTTGGAACCAAGACAATAGCGTTATTAGCAGGGGAAGCCCCTTGAGGTCCGCTCAAGCAGCGTCCGTTTTCAAACGTTTATCCCACAAATATCCTGGTGTTATCTCCATCTTTTGTCTGTAGTTTGCTGTTTTTCTTCTGAAATCATTTTCCTTCTTAAGAAAGTCTGTTGAGGGTGCCTGGGTGGCTCAGTGGGTTAAAGCCTCTGCCTTCTGCTCAGGTCATGATCCCAGGACCCTGGGATCGAGCCCCACTTCCGGCTCTCTGCTCAGTGGGAAGCCTGCTTCCCCTCCTCTCTCTCTGCTTGCCTCTCTGCCTACTTGTGATCTCTGTCAAATAAATAAAAATAAAATCTTAAAAAAAAAAAAGAAAGAAAGAAAGTCTGTTGAATCATTCATTCCTGGGGCAAGGAGAGAAGCTTAGTAGATCTTTAAAAATAATAATACCCAGCTTGGGTGAAAGGACAAGAAAGTGTTCTCCCAGACCCCTGAAACCGCCTTTATAGGAAAATCTGGCAATGCAGATCAAAAGCTTAAAAATTAACTGTGTTATTAGGTGGACAATTTCCATAGCTAGAAATGGCCGTGGAGTTCCTCGTGCAAGGTGGAATATTGCAGTATTATTTATGATGGGAAAGCTGGGGGAAAAAATCCAAATGTTCAGTGGAAACAGATTCAGATAAATAAATTTACGATACATCTGTACAAGGGAAAGCAATGTTTAATAATAATAAAACAAAGAGGCACCTGGGTGGCTCAGTAGGTCAAGTGTCTGCCGTCCCCTCAGGTCATGATCTGAGGGTCCTAGGATCAAGGCCCACATCAGGCTCTCTGCTTAGCGGGGAGTCTGCTTCTCCTTCTGTCTCTGTCCCCTCCTCCCTCCCGACTCCCTCTCCTCGTGTGCTTGCTTTCTCTTTCTCTCTCTAATAAATAAAATCTTTAATAATAATAAAACATAATAACACTGTAGGTCTTACTATTTGCCAGCTCAGCTTGTAATTAAAGCATGTAACAGACACAACAACCCTAGAGGGGGATGCTATGATTATGGCCATTTTACAAATGACAGAATGGAGGCTCTGAGAACAAAAGTGACTTGCCCGTAGCCCCGTAGCCAGTAAGTGATGATGTCAGAGCCCAGACAGTCCCGTTCAGATGTCCGTACAGTTAACTACCACCCGTGGAGAATGTCTAACAACTGCAGCAAATGCGTGCATGGGTGCGTGGATCTGCGTGGTAGGATTGCCAACACCGTATACTTTTTCCTTTATGTTTTCCTGCAT
Source organism: Lutra lutra (assembly GCF_902655055.1). Taxonomy (NCBI): domain Eukaryota; kingdom Metazoa; phylum Chordata; class Mammalia; order Carnivora; family Mustelidae; genus Lutra; species Lutra lutra. The sequence goes on from NC_062293.1 coordinate 39,383,381, forward strand.
CTTTTAAATTAACTTCAAGGGCACTGTGGATTTTTATTAATCAGAAAAGACTACAGTGGATAAAAAGAAAAAAAAAATCCAAGGTGTGATGTCAGGTAGGCCCTCACCTTCTGTCCCATTCCAACAAGCAATCATTCGCCTTTATTCGAATGGCTCTGTTGACAAGGAGCTCACGGCTCTGGCTGTTCAGGGTTGGTTCTAAGGAAGAAGGGGAAGGTGACCTTGGGGTTTTATTTGTGTGGTACAGCCCAGCTCAGAGGGCAGGGAACCAGTTCAGGGGTTCAGGGCAGAACTTCAGGGATGCTAGAACATCCGTGGGGAGCTTCATAGGGAATAGCGCCAGTTGAAAGACACGAAGCCCCCAGAACATTCTATCTCATCCTATCTCATTTATTTCACAGCCTATTAGTTAAATTGTCCATTCACAAAACTGGTTTCTAGGGGACCATAAGGAGGAAATCCTCCTAAAAAATTCACCCCAGGGAAGAAGAATATGCCATTTGTCAGCTATGAAATCGACAAAAATGAAAGCCCAGGGCTAGCGAGCCCTGATACCGCTGGTGGGAATGTAAAGTGGTACGGTCTCAGGGAGGACAATTAGGCAATATGTATCGAAACCTAAAGCATACAGTCCGTTTAACCTAAAAATTCCATTAACAGGAAGCTGCCTGATAATTATAAGGACAGGGATATTCGCTACAGTCATTACAGCACTGACTATAATAGAAAAAATAAATAATAGTGGGAACAGTGTCCCTCAGTCAGGGCTATATTAAACAAATCCTAGTACCACCATAGAATGGAATACTCCAGAAATGTCACGTAGCATGAGAGACACCTGCAAATGGTGTTTGGGGGAAGATCTTGGTGCTGTCTTGGTAGGTAGTGAAAAGCGAAATACAGAACAGAGTCCATAGTAAAGAAGAAGATACACAGTTTTCCCCCCGAAAGAAAATACAAAGAATTGTTCACATAAAATGCACGAGGAAAGCAGCTGTGAACAGAGGGACTGGAGACGCGAGGAGGGTCTGATTTTCATTTTGTATCTATTTTGTTTCAACGCTCAACTAGGTATTACTGTTATTTTAAAAATGAAAGCAATGGTTCTCTGGGAAATTGTAGACCATTTTGTTCATTGGTTTTCTAGGTCTCTACACTGAAACAAAACACACACATGCACACACACACACGCACACACGCACATACACACCCCTAGTAACTATCATTTTATTTTTAGAAATACCTGAGCGTGTTCCTCTAAGGCTCGCTTATAGTTCCTCTCCCTGTGCACGGGAAAGGCTTCTCCAGGCCAAGCACCGGACCTTTCTGCACCAGCAACTCCCAGTTTCTGCTTCTGGTATCTGCGTGGGGGTCAATGAATGAGCCCAAATTAGGAGCAGAAGAAGAGTTGATGCACTTAGTCGGGGAGCTGGTGCAGGATAGGCTGTGCTCGGCTGCTGTAACAAGTGGATCCCAAATCTTAGCCGCTTGACAATACAGATGTGTGTGTGTTCCTCATGACACACGTTAACCCAGGCTGGGCTCCTCTCCTCTGCACGGTGACTCAGGGACAGAGGTCAAACCCACTGATGACTTTAAGATTGCTCTGCTGTGATCTCAGGGGAGAAAGGGGGAGACCTGCTGCATACTTGCCCACCTCAAAATGCAAAAATGGCACACATCATTTTGTGCACATTCTAGCACTAGCCCCCTGGCCAACCTCACTGCAAGGGAAGCTGGGAACCGTAGAGTAGTACAGGGACATTGCTGATGGCTGCTACTCACTGTCAGACACAGAAAGTTCCAAGCAGACACCTCCCTGTGTGGCAAGATATACAGGGCATGAAGAGAGACCTTGCCCTTAGCTGTCTTAGCTTGGCCAGGGTACCCAAATGCCCTCTCAAAGACCCTGCAGAACATGATTCACTGTTCCAGGTTCTTCATTCCCTCTCTGTAGCAGAATTACACACCCACGCTTCTTGTGGCTCTGTACCGCTTCCCACTGAAGTAGCCGGAAAACATTTCTCCACGTTGAGTTGCCCATGGCTGTGACTTTCCTAGGGCAATGCACTGTTAGTGGATGCTGTATGAGCAGAGGTGTTATGTGTTCTCAAACATTCTTGTTTGGCTTCTCGTACTCCCGTGACCCGCCCTGAGGAGATCCTGCTCCAGACAGCCATTTAGTCTGGGCCCCAGAAGAAGGATATGGAGAACAGACTTGAACCTGACGTGGCCTGGACTCTGGCTTGGCCCAGCCTGGCCAGCCTGGATCTGTGGAACCTCAGTCAACCTGTAGACCAGGGAATGTGAAAAGTTTGTCGTTGCAAGCCACTGAGGTTTTAAGGTTTTTGTTATACAGTGGAAACTGACAAGGAGCCCCATAAAATGTTAGTTTCAGAGGCAGCATAGTGCACATAAGTCAGGGTCCTGGGGCTACTGAAGGCCACACTGTGGCTGAGCAGAATGGAACCCAGAGAAGGAAAAGACCTGAGGGCACAGAGCCAAGACCAGAGCCCAGGTCTGCAGGTTTTTCGTGCCCAGACGTCTACCGGCCAGCACAGAGCAGGGCTCTGAGGCCTGGAGATGCTGACATTTTGATTTGGGCAGGACGGAGAGTAAGAGAAGGGGCCCAGACAGAGGCAAGAAGAGTTAGTTGGGAAAGCAGGGGCTACCAGCAGTGGGGGAGGGGACTGAGTGGCTTTCTCTCACCTTCCTGATTAGCTGAAGTCTGGGGTCTTACAGTCTGCCGATTTCCTGCTCAGCTATCATACCAATTCCCAGAAATCATTCTGATGGTAAGTCAGATTCCTGGAGGCCTGCGAGCTCTCTGTACAGATTTCCCAGGCACCATTTGTATGGTGTGCCCTCCAATTGCTCCTGCTGTCTGGCTTTTGATGCGGGTTGTTATATCAGGGAAAAAAAAACAACAACAAAAACTCAGGCCATTAGGGGAAGGAGCATTGGGTAAGAGGCAAAGTGGGGAAGGAGCCCAAGTGCCTGCTTCTTTTCTGATTTCAAGACAGGCATCCAAATGAGACTGCGAATGCATATGCAAACATACACGCGCCTCTGTGATTCCTTCCAGGGTCCCCCACCCCCATCCAAAGGGAGGCGGCAGGTGCATGAGCTCTGCCTGTCTGGTGAGGGCGCCACAATCCAGCAGAGCCAAATCCCAGGTTGTTCACAGGGAGGAGGAGGAAGCTGTGGTCAACTAGGAGGACTCTGGTCCTTAGTAACCCTCCTCCCGTCCTGTCCTGTCCCCTCTTCCTCAGCCTCCCTCTCCTTCCTCCCTTCTCCTTCCTCCTTGCCTCCCCACCCCTTACATTTTATCTTCCCTTCCCTTCTCCCTCACCTCTCCTTTCTCCTTCGAATGTCCCACAGGTAAGAGGTGAGCTCCCCTAGGGACACAAGGCTCAACAGACAGCAGTCCCTGCTTGTGGGGCTCACCTTCCAGTAGGGACGACAGGTGATAACTAGACACAAAAATGAATCTACGATCCCACATTATAATAAAGTCAGTGGAGAAGAGGGTGATATAATGGGATGGGATTTCAGGAGAATCTGGGCAAGACTGAAGGCACAAGAAGGCTCCTGGGATGGGGAGCATTCAACCCCCTGCTTGAAGGATAAGCCGGAGAATCAGGGAGAGAGCCGGATAAAAAGAATGCTGGACAGAGCTTCCAGCGTGTGTGAAGGGACGCCGTTGGTGTGTTCAGGGAGCTGGGCAGAGACCGCCGTGACCATGGAGTGGCCGTGGCTCTGAGAGGAAGGGGAGGCCTGTGCATAGACAAGAGGGGCAGATGGGGAGTCTGTGGTTTATCTTAAGGGCAATGAGAGGCTGTCGGTGTCTTTGAAGCCCTGGATTGCCATGATCCAGTTTTATGCTGTAAAGAGATCAGTTCAACAACTAAGGGGAAGATTGATGGGAGGGAAGCCAGAGGGAAGGGTTTAGGATCCCGTCCTGGAAGTTGTGGTGGAAGATGAGGGTCTGGTCATTAGGCAGCAGGATGTTTGTAAAGGTTGCCGATGTCCCCAGCCCCACACTCCCATCACGCGGTGACCCTCCCCATTGAGTCACCTGCTGCTTCTCATAGGGGTTTCCAGGGTGGAGCTAGAGAAGGACATCATATCCTTGGTGTTTGGGTCAAAGAGCCAAGACTCAGGTAAGCAACAGAAAGACTGGGAAAGGAATAAGATTAGGCTGGATTGCGTTGCGGGACGGACAGACACAGAAGAAGTAAGAAAGTTGGTAATACCAGTAGGGGTCTCTGTAGCTCACCTAGATGAGGGGAACACCAAATCTGTCCCCCGCCCCTGTTTGAGGGGAATCTTAGAGCAAAGGGGATCTGTCTCAGTTCCCTGGTGAGGCCCAATGAGAAAGAGTCCTAGAGTTCCCAGCAATGCCGCAACCTGGTGCAGGGTCCTAGGGCCTCCCAGGTACTACCGATTCTGGAAGGAAGGCACTTCCAGTCCATTCTGGATATAAGGGTCTACAAATGCTCGAGTCACTGCCAAAGTCCTTAAGACTTGTGTTTGAACTCCAGGACTTGGAGCCCATTGGAAGGAGGATCGGACTGGGAACAGGAGATTCATTTTTAAACCCAGCTTTGCCCCCACGCTGGAGAGGGGATTCCAGAAAACTGCTTGACTTCCCTGAAATTCAGACTTACCCTCTAAAGATGGGGGCCATGAGCCTGGCCTCTTCATGGGGATGGTGGAGAATTAAAAGAAGTAAACACATGGGAAAACCATGGAATTCCACACTCAAAAGGAGGTATTCTATTTGGAGGGACAAAACTTCCATCATGCTGACCTCATTAATTTCACCTTCTGAGAGTTCTAGCAACTTCCTTTCCTTGATCTGATTCTATTTCTTCTAATTCTACCTATTGGTTCTGCTTCTGCCCTATGGGTGACACAGGGTGAAACCCATCCCTGTTGGCCCAACAGTGCACATTGTAGAACCTTCCAGAGACTTGTCTCCAGATTGAACCAGCTCAGTCCCTCCAGCAATTCCTCTTAGGGCCCTGCATTTGACTCCCCCTCTCTTGGGGACATGTTCCTCTTTGCTAATGTCCTAAAAATGTGGTGTCCAGGGGACCACAGGTCAGCTCACTTGGGGACACAGTTCTGCTGACATTTCTGTAGCCAGTGGTCCAAAGCCTCTAGCAGGAGTCTAGGATGGACTCTATGAATGAAAGGCACCCGTGACTGGGGTGGATGGCTAGTTGCAAGGCAGGGACCAGGGAGGGGTGGATGTCTCCATTGCTTCTGCCTTCTGGGAGCTGTTGGCATGGTTGTCACCGGTAACCACCACCACACAGAAAATGAAAACCACAGCCATCTCCCAAGGGAAAGAGCTAACACTGTCCAAAGACTTTCTGGGAGTCTTCCAGGGAGCACTGGATTCAGCTGTAGAGGGTCTGGTGAGCAGAGGCTCTGGCCTGGAAATAAGTGTGGGAAGTGAGGGAAGGGAGGCTGGGGTTAGAGGAACCTGGGCTCTGTTCCTAGCAGGTGGTCTCTTGGGTGAGTGTCCTCCCTCCCCTGCACCCTCAGATTTGATGTTTCTTCCTGATGTTTGCATCCCTGCACATCCCCCCCAGGAGGGCCTGGGCAGAGAGCACCCACAGAGCCTCGGAAGCTCACCTCCACCTGCTGGGTCTTTGTTCCCCCTCTGTCATGTGACCCTTCTTGGTCTGTTGCCTAAATTTTCTCGGGTCCTTCTAGTTACTGTGTCTTACGACCCTAATTAGTGTTCCTCTTGGCCAGAAACACCTTGATTCTCAGCACCATGCTCAGGCATCCCCACTGGGCCAAGCCATGCTCTGGGGACTCATTGTGGGTGCAGCTCGCACCTGGTCAAGCCGCTGGTCTGAGGAAGAGGTTGGCTGTCCTCATATCCCGTATCTTCCCTGCTCTGCACCACTGGAGCTGGTGGGGGAGAAAACAGGTTGTAGAAACTGGGGGTGTAGCTAAGGCACCACTGTCTAGGATGGCATTGGATTTGAGTGTGATGTAGGCAAGGCGGTCCTCAGGCCCTATGACAGAATGCTGGGCCTCCTTTGGAAGCAATTTGCCTTTCCTGGGTGTATCTCCTCCTTCCTCTCCACAAGTATCCCATGATTTATCAATGCACTGTGGTGAACTCAACCATTTGCTCATGTGCTGAGTGCTGAATACCATGCCAGGTGCTCTGCTACCTGCTGGAGATAAAATGTGGCTAAGACAATACCCTAGTCTCCAAGCGCTTCCCAGTCCCATCTGAGGAGAAGCAGCACAGACCCTGTTAATACTGTAATCAGCAGTACAAAGAAAGCCAGTCCAGACTCTGGATGGCGACCTCTTTAAGGACTTGGCCTTGAGCTCAGGTTTGGGGGGTGGGGGGTTTGCACAACCTCTGCTGGGCTCCTCTGTGTATGGCCCCACCTAGCCGGAGCCTCGCCCCTGGAAGGACCTGAACAGAGCAGAGCGGAGAGACTTGGATGCTCTGTGACCCCCCAGCTCTAAGCCTCAGTGATTCTGAGAGAAGGATGGTGCCAGCCTGCCAGATGTGGGAGCTGGGTTCTAAAAAGCATTCAATAGAAGTGAAATAAATTGGAAACTGCTGCTCCCATTGTCCTCCAGGCGTCTGGAGAGCAGTCTTTTATCCTCCCTTCTGTTGGCCAAATGAGCTCCTGCTTCCAATCTGGCCCCTGGGTCCACTGCCCAATGGCAAATATTTCTGCCCTGGAATAGCTCATTGGCAGGAACCGGGAAGACTAATAACAGCGCCTGACAGCCCTTCATGGTTTTCCCTAAATATTCGTTCCTGCACAAAAAAGTTTAATAAAAATACAGATTGAAGCAGAGACTGGGAGTGGGAAATCATTGGCGGGCTCGCAGCTGCGTTATTGTAATACTCCTGCACCTGTGCTGCTCACCCAGGGGAGACGGGAGTGCAGGGAAAGGGGGAGGGGAGCACTCTGGGCAAGGAGCACTGTGCCTAAGACAGGAGTGGGTGAGTGTGATGATCTCTGTCTAGGCTGCTGGGAAGCCCTCTAGGCCCGGGGTTGGGGGGCATGAGCCAGGGAATGCGGCGTCCTAGGTTTGCATGGGGTCTAGAATGTTCTTAGCTAGTGTGATTGTTAATCTAGTCTCTGTAACTGATTTATTATTATAGGTAAATTAATTGTTCCCTGTGCAAAGGAACAGTATATGTTGTCCTTTCACCTCCAAATTATTATGTTCAGTTGAAAAAAGAGATGGTTTTCAATACATGAATTACTAAGCAGCAAAAAGCATGCTAATTACACAGGACTTTCTCTACTATTCACTAACGTGATCCCCAAAGTGCTTCTAATTGGGCTCATTTTGCTCCCTATCTGTCCCTTTTGTTCCTGAATGTCTTGGAAGCAATTAAAAACTCCTGTATTTAAAAGTTCTCTGTAATTCAGACTTTGTATAATTCAGACCAGGGATTTCACTCACCAGCCCATTTTTGTATGTCACTGAGGGTTTCTGAATGGATCCTGTTCGTGCAGGGGCCACGCAAGGAAAATGCTGGCATTCTCAGAGATGAGATGGGTCTTCTCTCTGGGGCTCCACCTGGGGTAGAGACCCCCTTCTCTCTACACAAACTCCAGCTCGGGCTCATGCTGCGCCAGCAGGCACAGAAGGTACTGGTTGCCCGATGTGAAATGATAAATATGGATTAGATCCGTGCAAGCTGCAGGATCAATTATGGGAACACGCAGCTAAATCAGCCTCCAACTGCCTGAGTGTCAGAGTTTCTGCAGGAGATTATGAGTCCACTGGGTTCCTGGGGGTTTAGCAGTGTGCGCGCGCGTGCGCACGCATGTGTGTGTGTGTGTGTGTGTGTATACGCACGCACACCGGAGTGTATGGGTGTATATCTACGTGTGTGAGTATGTATATGTGTGTGTTAGTAGTGGTGTGTGTGTGTGTGTGTGTGTCAGTTACAGCAGCAGAAAAGGTAATGCCTAACAAGCAAGAGAAGATTGTTCTAGGCCAGGATCTGCTTCCAATTAGTTTGTTGGCTTTAGGAAAATCATTATTCTCCTCTCTGAGCCCATTTACCCATCCAGAGAATGAACAGGTTTTGGGGGTTATCTTTTTCATACCAGAGCTCCACCTCTGAAAAGTTTGACTCCATAGGCTGGGGGCAGGGGTAGTGTTGGGTCTTTCTATAAAGGTCCCAGGTGAGTCTAATGTGGCGTCCCTCAGACTCTCTGGCTCTCCAGCCTGTCACTGCCCAGAGCAGCCCCCTCCATGCCTGTCCTCCTGCCCTTTCCAGCCTGCACTTGCCCTACCCGCCCCTGGGTTCTCAGAGGACTCTCTTTCTCTGAGGACCCTTTGGGTAGGATGCCCTGTGCTTTTGGCCTAAGGGTTCCTGGGTTTTGCTGTGATTCCATTTCGTACCTCCCCTGTTTGCACCCCGGTGGGTGCCCTCCTCTTTGGCTCTGGACAACTACCCACCTCCTGTCCATGTCCATTCCCTTCAGACACCACCTGCTGCCTGCAGACCCAGGCTCCATTCCAGCCTGCGGAGGAGACCATTCAGCGAATGGGTGTCCTCTTCCTCCTGGCCACACAGCTACACGACACATGTCCAGACACCCTTGCAATCAGAGGGAGCCATGTGACGAAGCTGTGGTCATGGACTGGAGCAGAAAGATAGCGCCCCCTTCCAGATGTGGCCCTAAAAACCGCCCCTGGACCCATCTACTCTTCCTCAGGGCTGTCTGCTGAGTATCAAGGTCCAGGATGACTTTGGGAGCTACCTAAGTTTGGCAGACCCTTGTTTTCCCCGGGGAGCGCTCCTCTGTTCCCTTGCCTTCAAGGATGCTCACTGCACTTTCTATGGAATGCGGAGTAATCTGTTGCCCTAAATCACTGAGATTCGGGAGTTTGCCTTTTCTAGCAGCTAGCATTATTTAAACCAATATATAACCCACATAGCCAGTTCAGTGAACACCACTGATGCCAGAATGTAGAACCCAGTTGTCTTCTTACTGCCTTTGCCCCAGTGTAATGTTACACGGGGCCACATCTGGGTTTAGCCATGTGAGTGACCCCATCTCTTCCCTTCCATATGCATTCTGTTTCTCTCTCATAAATTTTTTTTAAAGATTTTATTTATTTGACACAGAGAGAGATCACAAGTAGGCAGAGAGGCAGGCAGAGAGAGAGGGGGAAGTAGGCTCCCTGCTGAGCAGAGAGCCGATCCCAGGACCCTGAGGTCATGACCTCAGCTGAAGGCAGAGGCTTAACCCACTGAGCTATCCAGGTGCCCCTCTCTGGTCCATTTCTCCTCCTATCTACTCTCCTGAGTGCTGGACCAGGTCAGCCAAGTCCCGACAGAGGAAGGGAGCCTGTCGGACCATGGTACACAGAGTACCTTTCCCAGGGGCTATAGTGGGCCCTGTGCAGGCTTCCCTGCAGCTAACTGTGCCTCTGTGTTAGGACCGTCCTCCTTCCAAGAAATGTATAGTCACACGCGCCACTGTCCTGGGGTCCTCACTGGGCATGTAAGCCAGGAGAGGGAGGAAAGGGAGGCAAGGGCAGCTTCCTCCTTCTCGGATGCAAACTTCAAGGGAACGCCCTCGCAGCACCCTGACAGCCCCCCTCACAACCCCCTACCAGCACCTTGCTAAACTCCAGGTGCACATTGACCCAGAGCTCTGGGGATGGCTGTTGTCCCTGTCGCCATAGCAACCAGTCACAGTGAATGATGACAAAGGTAACTTCATTCCTGTTGGGAGGGCAGAGAAGAGCATGGCACAGGGAGGAGGGTGGGGCTCCCGGAGGTGGGGGAAACTTGGAGCCTGGGGAAGAGCTCTTGTGGGCCTTTTGAAAATGGTGTTTGGGCTCAGGGCCTGCAGGCGTCCTTTCTGCAACACAGCAAGATAATAGGAAAGCGTTCAGCCTTCCTCACAGAGCTCTGGGAGGATCCTTGGGTACACCCAAGTGAGGGGGGACCCAAAGAGAAAGATGCAGGGTAGAAGGTGCAGTGAAGAGAAGGGATAGACTTTATTCCATGGTATTTTCTGACCACTGGTCTGGTTGTACTGCTGAGCTCCGGATGTGAGGCAACATGCAGAGGGTTCCTGCCCTGCATTGATGTGGCACTCTAGCGGCCACCTTCTGTACGGCAAATGCTGCCCCCTGGCTGTGTGCACCGCAGCAGCTGGAAACCAGCAGTGACCGCATAGGTCAGGTGGAGATACCAGTTAAAAGAAGAGAAAAATAAAGCAGGCTCAGGGAGGTAAAATGTGCCTCAGCAGAGGGACAATGAGCTATCTCATATGAGGACAACAGGGAAGGTATTTAGGAAGAGGTGATATTTGCAGGGAGCGAGAGCATGAGCCATGTGGCCATGCCAGGGGAGAGCAGCTCAGGCAGAGGGACCAGCCTGTGCAAAGGTCCTGAGACAGGAAAGGCCCATGTGGCTGAAGCACAGTGAACAAGGGCAGGTGGGAGTGGCAAGAGGAAATCAGAGGGGTCTTTTGGTGGCAGATGAAGATCTTGGACTGTGTATCTGAGTGAGTGGGAGCCTCTGGGGGTTTCCCTCAGAAGAGAGACAGGATCTGAGTGATGTGTGAGCAGGTCTCCCTGGCCACCATGCAGAAATGAGAGCACAGGGCTGCAAGGGTAGAGGTGGGGAGAAGCAGGAGATCAAGGCAAGATGGTGGGATGGAGTTGGGAACTGCCAGATTCTGGACACACTTCAAAGAGGAGCCTGCTAGGAGAGAAAGAAGATGAAAGGCTGGACTGCAAGATTTGGGCTCTAGCAACTGGGTAGCAGAGTAGAAAAGGGAGAGTCTGAGCTGTCTCTGGAGGAGTGGTAGGTAGGGCTCGCCAAGCCTCCCTTGGGAGGCTCAGTGCCTTCAGGGGTCAGTGGAAGCCATCAGCAGCTCAGACTTTCCCCCACAGAGAGAGCAGCAAGGCAATCCCTCCCTCTAAGACATCCTACCATGGGGCTTTGGCCAAGAGTCTCTCACTCCCTTTCTCTATTTCCTGACACACATGCTCCTGCACACTAGCCAGCGATCATGCAGGAACATTAACGACCAAGCCTCAGCAGCTCTGAGCCCCAGACTTGGTGGCCTACAGCACCCCAGCACCCCAGCAGTGATGCCCTGTTATCTGGAGAACCTTCAAAATGCAGAAACCTCACACATGCTGTGACCAGGGCCACCTCTCTCCTCCACTCCAGCCCCCTCCTGGTCTGATGACCTCAGTGTTCCCCCTTTATTTCCTACTTGGCTGGCTTGTGGCTCAACCTTCACCTGTGTGTGCTTGGAGTGGGAGATCCCAGCAAGACTGGAGAATGGCCTTCCCCTCCACCTCTCCCTGCCTCTTGTTCCCCATACCCCCAAAGCAGCTCCGTTGTTTATAGTCATGATCTTATCAACCCTACCCATACCCTTACCAGGCAAATAGGGCAGATATCAAGGTCCCCACTTTACAGATAAGGATGCTATTCCTCAGCTTCTGTTTCTTTTTCTCTACAATTAGAGGATTCACTTAGGTGAGCTTTCTTGCCCCTTCAGCTCTGATGTGCTACAACTGTAAGATACATGCATACATAGGAGAGACAGCCCCTCACGCGCACCGGAGCAGAGGGGCGCACAGGGGCACACAGGCACTGATTCCTTCCAGCAAAATGCACTCGTGGATACCCTATGGACAGTCTCCGCTTTCCTGACAAAGCACTCAAGGGGAATTGGACTAAATAATTTCTAAAATCTCTGACATTAGGTCCTCCAAATTCTGACATTTCATCATTGCTTGTCCTGGAGGCACTGAGGCCTCTTAGTCTAGCACCAGCATTCATCAAATGCTGACATTTCAACATCTGTAGTAGGTTCTAAGCGTACAAGAAAAAATAAGAGACACAAAGTCCACAAGCCAGCCGGAGAGGCAAAAGGAACAGACAACTGACACCCAGTAGGGCTTTATCTGTTCATTTCTTCTCCCTGGTCAGTTTTCTTTTATCCCCTCCTTGGATACCCACCCTCTCACCTTCATGCTTCCTGGACACACCCTGCAGAAACTCAGCTCTTGCCCTGTATTCACACTCTTTTTTTTTTTTTTGAGATTTTATTTATTTATTTGACAGAGATCACAAGTAGGCAGAGAAGCAGGCAGAGAGAGAGAGGAGGAAGCAGACTCTCTGCTGAGCAGAGAGCCCGATGTGGGGCTCGATCCCAGGACCCTGGGATCATAACCTGAGCCGAAGACAGAGGCTTTAACCCACTGAGCCACCCAGGCGCCCCGTATTCACACTCTTTGAGCACCTACGAGGCCTAACTCCTGAAGATACAGAAGGAAGCTCAAGCTGGGTCCTTGGTCCAGAAAATGGGGAGTAACTTGTACCTACTCTGCGTCAGAAACCAACCGACAAGATGGTCAAGCCCGTGGAAATGGTCAGTACCGTTGGTCAGGGTTACTTACAGAGCTCAGAAGGGTGGAGAAATGAGCCAACAGGGGACAAGAAGCCAGAGAGCTTCTCATGAGGGAGGAGTCGGAGGGAGACTTGATGAGGTGTGCTCCCACCAGAGAGCAAGCTGGGCCAACAGCCTACCTGGCTGAAATCTCCAATGGTCTAACACAGAACTTAAAATTCCCTGATAGTCATTTCTTCTTCTTGGAGGTCTACGAAGGCCTCTGTTGACATGGAAGTGGTGACCGGGTGGAAGGGCCCAGTTAGATGCCACGGTTCCTTTCTTGACCCCTCAAGTGTGGATTTGCCAATAATTTCTTAACACCATCTCACAGGGTCTTGATATAATGGGATATAGGATAGATAATATTTAGAGAGAGGGAAAGCTGTGGTAAAGAGTCTTTTGAAGGCATTTGGCATGTATTACATTTTGAGGAAGAAAAGGAAAGAGGGAAAAATCCAGAAGAGACAAGAATATAAGCAGCATCCAGAAAGAGGCAAGCCGGGAGACCGGGTCCTGACACCATCCAGTCCGGTCACCTGTAGCGCGGCCTGTCAGAGTGGACAGACCCTCTCTGGGTCTCACTTCCTTCACCCACGAAATGAGGGGTTGGGCAACATGCCCTCAGAAGCTATTTCCGGCACAGGCTCCATCCGCTGTTAAGACCCATTTCGTTCCTTTGGCTCTGGCAATCCCAGCAACAGAAGAGTTACTCGCATTTCTGTAGAACCTTGCAGTCAGTAAAACTTCTTCACACTCATTCTCCAACCTGATTTGTACAGAAGCAAAACCTGAGTCATGTATGTATAAGTGACAGGTCCATTTTACAGAGCAGGGATGTGTCCCCTGTGCAGGAACTAGGATTGCCATCTCTGCACACACCTAGACTATTAGGTGTCAACACTTGTTGACAGATTTAAATTCATGAGCGGATACCCTCTTTGAGATGCAAGGAGAAGGAGGCTTGATCTGCAGGAAGTGAAAAAACTCTCCAGCTGACTGTCCAGGCCTTTCTTCCAGCCCCCTACCATGTCACCTCGGCTGCAGAACTTTCTGGGCTTCCTCCATAACTTGCGAGATGTCCTTAGAGACTTTGGTGACAACAAAGAGGCATGTTATGACTGTGATTTGCTGGAGACAATCAACAGGTGTCCTCTGGGTTGATGGAAATGAGATTCTGGGACGAGAGAAGAGTCTAGCTCCTCTACCAGCTTTGTCATGAGGCCTTAATGGTGTTGATCTGCTCCTCTACCTGGCAGTGAGATCATTTTTTCCCAGGCACCTGCCCATGTCTTCAGGGCTGTCGTCCAACTCCTGTGAGATGAGGGTTAGGAGAGAGCTTTCCAGAGCACAAGCCGGTGTGAAAGATGCCTGGCGGCAAGGAATCTGATGCCGTGGAGGAGGACAGGGGAGAGAGGAGAGGGAGGTGAGAGAAAGGTGGGAAGAGGGAAGGAGAGGAGGACAAGAGGGAGGATAGAGGGAGATGAAATGGAGGAACAGGTGGCAACCAGAAGGGGGAAGGGAGAAGGATGAAATCAAAGAGGAGGAGGAAAGGAAAGGGGAAGGCAAGGAAAGAAGGAGAAGATGGTGTTTTTCACTCTGCGCCTGGGATGGGGCAGGTCTTACCTGCCTGTGGAAGACACAAGGCAGGCTCAACCCTTGAGGCTAATGCTTTAGGGAGTGCAAACCCTGGGGAGTGGAGGGGTGAGGCCTGAAGACAGAAGAGAAGCCACTCTACGCTTCTCCCCTCCCCTCTTCCCCCCTCCCCTCTTCCCTCCTCCCCTCTTTCCCCCTCCCTTGCTATTTCCAAATTGTTTTGTTTCTTCTGTGCAGTTTCCAGAGCATAGAAAGAATTTGTGCATTCAATTAATCCCCCTTTAATTCTCTATCGTCAGTTCCCTGGAAGTTTAAATAAGAATAACTGTTTTCTAACTGATGATGAACCTGCACTCTGCAAACAAAATTAATCATGTCACAGACATTCCTCGCCTTCGTGTTGATGATTAGGGGGAAGAGGTGGGGTGGGAGAGAGAGAGAGAGAGAGATTGATTGAGAGGAGCAACACCGACCCTACCCCCTACACCAGAAGGCACACAAATCTCCGGTTGCCTAGAGCAGAGAGAAGCTCGGAGCTCCAGGATTTGGTGCTGGAGTCTAAAATTAGAACCGATTTGTAGACAAGTTGGAGGGAATTCAGAGAAAAGCCACCAAAACAATTAGAGGAATGCAGCTTAATTGGCCCAGCTTGGCTAAGAATTGCTAGGCAGGAGCATTAGCCAGTCTGTAGCCCGAGGAGGCCGAGTCAACACCAGCCAGGGGGAGGACTGGTTAGCTTACCACAGAGGGGGAGCCCGAGGGGAGAGGGGGCCCAGAGCGGCCAGGACACAGCTCAGCCCGGCCTGGCACCCCACATGGAGCCTCTTGGGTGTCTCTGGCCATGTGGCTAATCCTCTTCTCGGGCCATTACTCTCCGAGTATCGCCTATAACAATGCATTCATTATTTAATCTAATCTTCACCCTGGTCCTGCAAGGCGAATGTGTCTGTGCCCTTTCTGCAGATGAAGAAACAGAAGCTCAGGGAGGCCACGCCCCTTGCCCTGAGGTCTCTCCAGAAGTCAAATAAAGATCTAAACTCAGATTGGATCGGTTCCCAAGCTCAGGCTCATTTTTCTGACGTGGGGCTGTGACAGGAAGACACAGGGATAGGGGCCCCTGTGGCCCAGGAGCCCCACGCTCCTCATGGGTGGGAAGGCACAAGATGTCACTCACTGAACTGTGCTTTGTCTTAGAACAACCTGGGCTCCTGTCCTCTGGCCCCTTATGTCCTGAGGACCCTGTTCCTCCTTCCTGTCTTGATGACCTCTGTCTACGTGCTCGGGTCTCCCAGCGCCCCGAGGCCCCAGCTGTGGTACAGCAGGAAGGGTACTGCACGGCAGGTCAGACAAACCTGGTTTTCAGTCACACCTTTTGAAAATATTGTCTGGCCTTGGGCACATTGGTTAATTTCTGCAGGCCTGAGCTTGTTAATTGCTTACACAGTAATCATCAAGTCTACCTGCCGCGGTTGTTGTAGGAGCAACGCGACAGCATAAAGGTGCCTAGTAAGTTGCCAAATGCTGAATGCAAGAGGATGACGCTATTCGTGATGGTGACGTAACTTGTATTCTAACTCATTACAGACAGCGCTGACCATCTCTGGGCTCCTCTCACGTCAGGCATCACCTGACACACACATTTTCAAATCACACATGCCCTGGTGTAAGAGGGGACCCTGAAGTTAGACCTGAACCCAGAGAAGGTCCTGGAAGCAGGCAGCTGGTGACCACCAAGGTTAAGACTGATTTGACCGTCCGACTGACCATCCGACTGGGAGGTGACCTATGTCAATATGGCAGAATGCCAGCACTGCGCACACACAGCAGATGGCCAATGGCAGCCTGGAATCCAGAGACACATGGCACAGACTGTGTCAGTCTTGCAGGAAGGGTCATCTAAGATCCAGCAAGATGTCCTGCATCAGAGGCAAAGCGGGACCTTCCTGATGGGACAGAGCTTGGGGATGGGGTGTTGGGAATCAGTGGGGTTGGGGATGGGATAGCAGTGCCGGAAGCTTTCTAGCACTTAGAGGCATCTTCAAACCTCCCCTATTGTGGGGTCATAAACAGGCCCCGGGGATGGGCTTTTCTGAGGCTCTTGTTGTTGGGGTCCTACAGATACTGAGAACCATGTCGTCTTAAGTGGAATGAAGACAGCTAGCAGGGGTAGCAGGCAGGAGTGCCACGGAGAGGGCCCCAGAGTGGCATGAGGTCACTGTATTGACCAGAAAAATCACCCCTTGTGCCTTCAGCTCTCTCTTCCATGTACAAATAATAGAAGAGCCAATGCTTACTGTGTACCGACCACATTCCCGGCTGTGATCTAAAGATGCACTGCACCCGGTCAACTCTTACTCTTCAAAGCAAACCTGTGGGGTGGGGGGAGAGTGCCCCCACTATCCATTATTGTCACCATTTCCTAGAAGGCCCTCCAAGAGGAAACTTGCCCAAGTGGCAAAGCTGAGATTAAGCTTCCGCTTTCCAGTTCTGGAGCCCCTCACTTCGCCACTACACTCCGCCACCTTTAAAACAGATCCTAAAATAGATGGTTTCCAAGGTTCTTTACAAAATCATACAAAGTCAGTGATGGACCTTGAATATCATATGGCGTCATCTGCTCATTTTACCAAGGAGGAGACCCAGCAAGACAATCAATGCCCAGCGGTGGGCAGGCTTATAGCTCGAAAGTTTAGTCACTGCGTGAGTCAAAACCTCTGGAAAGAGAATAATTCATTTATCAGCCAGATGTTCTGCTGACATCACAGTTGGGCCTGCACACACAATGGTTACCCCCTCAGGGGATGTCCTGATATTATCAAAACGCTCTCTCCATCTTTGTCTTAAGATCTTTGGATACAGCGGCCACAAAATTTGAGCAGGGATTCCCGACTTTAATGGTTCACAGATGCCTTCAGGAACCTGGTGGAAGGTCTGGATCATCTTGTAGGGAAACAAGAGTCGTGCATTTCAGTTTGGGGGAGGAGAGTCTGAGGGCTATGAAGCTCTGTCATGGATCTCTAGGGGTCTCTGAGCTGTAAATGATAAAACTCTTCTGCTCTTGATAATTAGAAAACCAGAACAAAATATGTGCTTCCAAGTCTGTCTCTTGAAAGATTCTTCAGAATCTGTTCTATTCTTTTCGCCGTACCACCTTCCTTCCCTTTGGTCCACGTAGAGAGTCCTTGTTCCCATTGTTGTCCTATCCACACCATCCCACTGGCATGCGAGCTCCTCCAGGACATGGACCACCTTGGTCTTACACATCACCATGTCCCCAGTATCCAGCACAGTGCCCGACACATGTCCAGGGCTCTGTGCACATGTACAGGGATCATTTAATTGTTCCACTGAACAGAGAGTAGAAACTATGCACATTCACTCAAGTTTTCCTTGCCCTTGACTTTTCCTTCCTGACCACAGGGTAGGAAGCAGGTGTGGCAAATGACTAGCTTAGGTCAGGATCCCTAGAAAGAGAATGAAACAGGGAATCTGGGGTGAGGAGTTATTTGGGATGTGCTCTCAGTCACCATCTCCAAACGTGTGAGGGCAGCAGGAAAGAACCAGAGGAGAAGCCAGGCAAAGCCTGATGCCAGGGCTGTGACTATTCATGAATACCAAGGGGACGAGACTTATGTAGCCTTGTATCCATCAAGGCATGACATTGGAGACATTGCCTAGAGAGGTGGCTCCTATCTGGCCCAGTGGAGGGCAATGCTCAGGAAGAAGGTGCATTCATGGGCTATTGCAAACAATACTTCCAGCAGCGGGGGGCTGAGCGTGTGAGCCAGAGAGAAATGGGTGGGACACCAACAGTGTCTACTACATAGTGTGAGCACCAGCTCAGATCAGTGGAAGGTGGCTGCCAGGAGCATGGCATTTGAGGAAGAATGAGAAACCATGCCCTAGCTCAGCCACAAAGCACCACGATGGATTGATTATTCATGCTTGCTGACGACAGAAGAGTGGCAGCTTTGGGGACACCTCTTTGCCTTCTGAACTCAAGGGGAAACTGGAGCCATGGGTTTTTGTTGTTGTTGTTGCTTTTTAGGTTTTTGTGGTTTTTGGTTTTTGGTTTTTTGTTCCTTTGTTTTTATCAGAGTTGTAAATCAGTGCGGAGACTCTGGGGTAATTTTATGAGTCACACAAACTAGAGTGTCATCATCTGCTGTGGAAGATAGTTTCTAGTGATTTCATTGACTACAGGTAGAAACCAGAAAGGCAGCCAGTAACTAAAAGTCAGCTTCTCCAAATAAAAAGCAAAGGAATTACTTAAATGGACAGCCTTTTGGCAGGACGGACAGTCACACTGAGAGCCCAAACCAGCACATAGGACTGTCAGGATGTGTCAGGAAATAGACACGGAGCACTGGAGGACCTTAGGATAAATGCACCAGCAGGCTAAAAGCTAGCACCCCACATATGAGGCTTCTGTACCCACCCAGAGCCCTGCAGTGTGCCCTAGCTCTCAGTTGTTTCCCAATAAATACGTTTTAGATGTTTGTAAACAAATAAATCAAGCCTTAGGGAATTAACTCTTTGAGGTAGTAAGCTTCTGCTCCAGAATTTCTAACATATTCTCTCAGACGCAGCTGTCAACCCTCTAAGTGTGAAAAGCATCCTGGCTCCCTTTGTATCTCTCAGGATATGGCACATGAATTTCCACTCCTGTTATTATCACAGATTTTGGTGTCGGGAGAAATTGGAGTGTAGTACAGAGATACAGCAATTTAAGATGTCATCCTTGTTGTTGTTGTTGTTGTTGTTTTCCATGGGCCCGGATGACTTGGTTGTCAATGAGGGAGTCTGTTCTTCCCTACGGCAAAGTGTTCCAACCAAGATGACAGTGAGGACAATAGAAACCATGATCGCAAGTGTCTGTACTAGTACTGACTGCTTTGTGGGGTTTATTCCTTGCTCTTCAAAACAACTCAGTGACATAGGCAGGGGGCTGTTACTCACCCGTGGAAAGACCTAGGATGTCCTGGGCCAGGTGGAACCAGGGAACGGGGTAGGAAAGCAGTGTCTGTCATCCAGGGAATAACAGAGTCGCACCTCCAGGGATACTGGGATTGACCTAGGTGGTGGTTGTCATGGTGGACACACAGCATGGTTCTTGATAGGACGAGTGGGAGACTGATGGGTGGAGAAGCGTGCCCTCCCTTGGTGTTAATCCATGCTTCCTCCTGTTCGTCTTCTTGGCCTTCAAAGTTCAGTTCAAATTACCGTATGGTCTAGCAACGCCACTCCCAGGTACAGACTCAGACAGATGGAAACCAGGGACTATCAGGAATATCAGTGTGCATAGCAGCGTTATTCACCAAAGGGTGGAAGTAACCCAAGTGTCCACCAACAGGTGAACGGATAAACAAAATGAGGCACATACATACAATGAAATGTTACTCTGCCTTAAAAAGGAATGAAATAGCAATCCATGAACAACATGCTTACATCGTGATGACCTCGTGCTAGGTGAACTAAAAGGACAAATACTGTGTGATTCAGCTTACAGGAAGTGTTTAAAGCAGGCAAATTCATGGAGACAGAATGCAGAACAGAGGCCATCCAGGACTGGAAGGAGTGGGGAATGGGGACTTACTGTTAAAAAAAAAAACGTACTGTTTCTATGTGGAATGATGAAAGGTTTCTGGAGATGGACAGTGGGGGTCTTTGCATAGCATTGTGGGTGAATTTAATGTCTCTGTATTGTGCACTTAAAATGGTGACTTTTATGTGTGTGTATTGTACAATTAAGATGAATGAATGAATAAATAAAAAGACAAATTCAGTTCAGAGCTCATGGCTTTCTGAAAGCTTTCTCTGATCCAGCCAGATTTGAGCACAGCCTCCATGCACATAGGACACACTGTACCCTGATCATTAATGTACTTGACTCTCTCCACACTAAGGTGTGAGCTCCTAGAAAATATGGACTGTGTCCTCTTCTACTTTACATCTCTGGCTCAAGCTGAGTGCCTAGCACATTGTGACAACCGGATAATTCTGTTTTAAATCAATGGATCTGACATATATATGGCATGTTTGAAATGAACATCATACGTTTCAAGTAAATGAAACACACACCAACTAGTATCACACTAGTGGTTGGTTGGATAAACTTGACTCAGATTCTTTTTCAACATGTCTCATTGTTCTTTCCACCATAATTTTAAAAGAGTAGCATAGCAACTGGATTGATTGGGAAAAGACTGAACTTCAGATGTAGAATAAATGATAGTTTATTAACAATTCTCAACATGCGCTAATACCCTTATCAGAGAAATCCTTCCCTCTCTTCTTCACTCAAGCTTGGTTAACTTGGACTCCTGCTTTAGGTCTTAATATAGACATCACCATCTCTGGGAAGCCCCCTTGCTCTCTTATCCCAGGTAGCATCTGCTGTCCCCACCCTGAACTGCCGTGAGCTTGCAATGATCCGGCATCTTTCCTATCATCGTGCTTGTCACAAGATGTTATACGTACCTGTGTACTCTTTCTGTCTTCCCCACCAGACAGTAATCTCCATAAGGGCAAGGACTGCTACATTCCCAGCATCTAGCAAAACTCCTAGCATATGGAGATACTCAGTAAGCATGTATTGAAACATTGACTAAAAGAATGATGAGTGAATGAATGCGGTAATGTGAGCATGAAACTGTATAGGGTGCATAGCTGATCCCTTTTAACTAGCTGAAAGCATTCCTATAGATCACTAAATCCACCCTTTCGTGGAACAGATGAGGAAGGTGAGGTCCAGAGAGAGAAAGTGAATTTTTCTAGGTGCATAGAAAATAAATAGACAACAGGAACTAGAATATGGGTATATGGTATGGGCTCATGGTTCTATTTCTATTATAATACTGCTCTCTGCTCCCCTCAAGGTCAGTATTTCTGCTGTCCAAGATGATGTATGACCTCATACCTTTGGGATTAAGTCATAAACTCACTATGCATGGCCTTTTGAAAGTAACATCCATTTTAACAGAGGCATTCTAGAGAAAAAAGCATTAAACCAAGATGTCTTTTATATAACTGGGTTTAAAACATTGGATTTGGCTGGTGGAGAATATGTGGGGCATTTTGCATTCCCTCTGGGTGTCCCTCAAATCCTATCATCAGACTAGGCTGGCTTTTTAAGGAAAATCTGAATCAAGTGGGATTGTCATAAAGTAAGCTGAAACTTGCTTTCCTGAAGTTAGGACCAAGGCTGGTGGCTGGTGGGAGAAAAAAATGGCGAAGAAAGTAAAAGATGAGAGGCGAGATCTACCTGAAAGCTAGAAAAGGAAAAAGAGTAATAATGTGCCCATCTGTTCTTAGAGAGGAGAGAGTGAACAAACGTTAGTCTTTCATCACAACCATCTACAGTGTGAAGAAATGAGGCATGTTTCATTCATATATGTTATAGACATCCTCCCTTTTTTCTATTCCCGAAGGCAATGTACCCAGCCTCAAGGCAGGAAACATCATTGGCCTGAGCCATGAATCACAGTGGTCTCCTTCCCCTTCACAGTGATTGGTCCAACAATAGGCATGTGACCCTGTTCTAGCCAATAAAACACAAGGAGAAGGTCAGCGGGTGTCTTCATGGGAGATTTTCTCCCCGGGAAAGGAGAAAGCCAGTTTTTGCTCTCATTACTTTCCCTCTTTGGAGCTTGGATGTTCAAGGATGTGATGGGCATAGCTATGGTAACCATCTTGGAATCTTGAAGGAAGGTTTCAAGGTTAGGCAAAGAGGGGAATAGTAGGACTGACTCTGAGTCCTTGATGACCTCACTGAGCCACTAAACCAACCCTGAATCCTTCTGTCTCTGGTTTCTGGTTAAGTAAAATTCTGAATGTCTATACAGATTGAACTTTTATTATGGTAGAAGCCAGGGGTCAGCCATCTTTTCCTCTAAAGGGTCAGATACTAAATATTTTCAGCTTTGTGGACTACATGATCTTGTTGCAAGTACTCAGTATCTGCCATTGTAGCATCAGAACAGCCATAGACAATAAGCAACTGATGAAGCTGCATTCCAATAAAACTTTATTTACACAAACAGGTAGTGGGCCACATTTGGCCTGGCCCACAGGCTATAGTTTGCCAACTATACGTTTATCTCACAAATATCTGTTAAGAACCCCCTATGATGCAGTCAAGGTTGTAGGTACAAGGAGTATGGCAGGGGTCAGACATATTAGGTCTCTCCCTGAGAAGCTTAGGCACCGCTCAGGGAGACCTGTATGAATCAAATGAATAAATAAGGAAGATTACTGCAGATTGTGATAAGGGCTGTGGTGGAAGTTGAATGATGTGATCGAGTTTTGAGGTTAGGGATGGACCCTGTTGAAATGTGCTAGTGAGAGCAAGCATTTCCAGGAGCATGGCCTCTGAGACCTCAAGAACGAGAAGGGACTTGCTGTGTGAAGGAGGAGGGAGATTCTGCAACAGGGAACTGGATGCTTGAGGGCAGGGCTCACTTGGGTGCATCCAGGAAGCCACAGGGAAGCTGGGGAAGCATAAACAAGGGAGAGAGAGAAGTAGGCAGGGGCCAAAGCTTGTGGGACCTGGAAGGCCTGGGAGGAAACAGGAATTTTATGCCCAGAGCAATGCAGAGTGTAGAGTAAGGATTTAGGCTTTAAAAGCAGCAGGCTGGCTATTGCATGGACTGCAGGGAGGTGAGAGTGGAGCAGAGAGCCAGTTGGGAAAGTAAGGTATTTCAATGGGCCAAGAATTTTACAACAGCTGTCTCAGTTCACTCAAGCTGTGGATTGGTAAAGAGGGTAGAGATAGGCTGAAGGGTGAAAATGTGGGAAGAACCAGAAAAGAACGTTCTAGAAAGATAGACGGGCTTCTCTATGATGATACTCAGGATGCCATGATCCAGTAAGGCCCTGAGACAGGGTTACCTGGCACCACAATCCAAGAGCTGCCATTGACCTCTACCCGTTGGCAGCTCACAAAGTGCCTTGCACACTTGCTGGCTCCTTCTAAGACAAGAAAGGGGGACCTAACCGAGAGGTAGCCAGCTGCTCCCAGCTGCAGCCTGGCTGGGATGGGGGATCAATGAGGCATGCAGGCACCACTCTGTCATCCCCCTTCCCCTGTTCCCTTGGCTTCCACCATGGCACTGTACTCCCAAGAAGACATTTGTGGAGGGGTTGTTTGGATTGTGTGTTTATTTCTCACTTTGTCCCACTGAGGATTTGCAGCAGGCCTCAAGGAAGACAGGTAATAAAATAGAAAGATATAAATTAAATATATCAATCAAGCCGAAGGAAAATACAAATCTGATGAAAGATCAAGTGGGCAGATGAGAAAGCCAGAATGTGGGTTATAACATCCTACGTGGTTGCCAGCACTAAAGCTGGGAAACCCCATCTGTTTGCTAGTTCCTATTGTATTATTTACAGTATTTCCACTAGCATTGGATGGGTCCCCGTATTTACTCCAACCTGTGGGCCTTTCCTGCCAGCCATGTGGTGATCGCCACACAGCTAGTGTAGGGGCCCACGAGAGGGCCCCTCACTCCCTGCCTGACGCTGAAGTGACCCCAGCAATGGTGTTTCTCCTTCTCTGGGCAGGGAGGGAAAATTGCCACTGGTATTCACAATTTTCTACTCCATTGCTTTGTGCTGGGCTTGGTTTAGTTCAGTGATTTCCCAATCAGATCTGAATTCGCTTATGTTACCAAAATCAAAATGCTAATAAGCAAGGCAGATGGAACCAAGACTCGAGGTTCTCATCCTAAAGTCCCAGAGGGACATGGCCAAGTTCCTGGGAGAGCGTCAAGGCCGAACAAAATGAACAAGGGGGCATATTGGTGAAAACAAGCCAAGGGTGGTCAGCCTGGCTCCTGCTCTCAGTCAAGGCTATTGTCTTGAGTACCAGAGTACTCAGTATCCAACTCAGTCCCAGGCCACTTTGGACAAGTCTCTTCCCCTTCCTCCCTTCCCAGCCAAATGGGATTGGCTAATCTATCAGGAAGGGGCTGACTTCTAGCCCAAGAGGGAGCTACAGCCCATAAAGATGAGAGATATTATGGAAGGCAGCTGGTGGCCACAAGACTCATCTCTGGCCAAAGCCACCTCATGTGTACCCTCTCTGCCCACTCCTCCTCTGGTCCTTTCCCTCCCCCTCCATTGTTCCATCAACCCTTTGTGCTTCAGCCCCGTCTGTGTTTAGTCTTTGGTGTTTCTATCCTAGGTCCTTCTGACCAGTCAGTTCCTGTTAGTGACCCCTTTCTGGCCAAGCACCCTCAGGCTCTCAGGACCCTTCTCTGGTGATCTATCTCCATGAGTGGCCCAGGCAGGAAGGGTCACTCATATGTCCAGACCCTTCTTCCCATCTCTTCAACAACCTACCAACTCCCAACCCAAGATCTGGCTCAGATGGGTCATCTACCATTCATGGTTCTCAGCTCACACCCCCCGAGGACTCATCCAGATACAACCTCTGCTTTGGCTGGGCCAGGCCACAGGACACCTCTGTCCTCTGAACCTGGTGAGGGTAACAGGGCTTCATCATGACAGAGAGCCTGGGGTCCTGAAGTTTGGTGACCAACTCCTCCCAGTTTGCCCTAGACTTTGGGAAAGCCCTCAGTCTGGGCAAATGGGGATGGTCAGTCACCTGGCAAGAGAAATGGACATAGAATATAAGAACCAGCCTCGGTCTCACCTCTGTTCCGCCATACCTGCATAACTGCTGGCAACGCACATGTCCCTCTCTATGAACCGGCCATTATAATCTCTTCCTTGCCTACTTTGCAGGGCTGTTCTAAGGGTCACATCAGATAATAGATGTGAAAGCACTTAACGAACTCTAAAGCACTGGACAGATGTAAAAGGGGTTTTATTACCCAGTGTTTACGACCTTGAGGCCAGAGTATTAGCAATTTCAATTAATCAAATAAATGGAAAAATAAATTGGTTTTATGGAAACAAATTCCCGTACCTCGCCAAGGGTTCGGGGCTGAGACAAGGGAAAGGCAAGAATCCGAAGGGCTCAGAGCTCTGGCCGAGCTAAACCCAAGCGGAGGCTTACCCAAGCCCACTCTGCTGGAGGAGCCCAGAACACATGCCTGCCAGACACGTGTAAGCTCAGCTGTGCTCCCATCAGAATCCTTTCTCAGCCACGGAGCATCCAAACACAGTTGGTTCTTAACTGTCCATGCTGTGCTTGAATAAAACTGGCAAGTGGCAGCCAACTACCAATTATTGATTTGCACGAGGCTTCACAAGCTGTTTGAGTGTTAACCCTTGAACACAGGTGCCTTCATTGCTCTGAGCTTCACGGTCATCTGGGAAGGTTCTGGAAGCAACATGCTGAAGACCCGGCTTGAGAGGATGTGGAAACTGAGATTGCCCACGGACCCTGATGCAGAGCACCCAGCCTGAGCACGGCAAGCACTGTGCTGGAGTTTGAATCCTGATGCTTTGAGTGGAACATGGACATAGTTATGATGAGCCAGTCCCCTCCTTTCATACTAGAAGGAAGGTCATGGTCGGGGCATAAAATCAAACTCAGTTTGACAGACAGGTAGCCGTTGCCCCCTCTGAAGTCATCTAGGTAGAGAGACAGGTAGAGAAATAGCCACACCCAAAATAGTTCTAATGTAGAGCTACGGGCCCGGTCAGAAATAGGGCCATTCATGCCAAAATAGACTTAGGTAGGGTAAGTGACAATCTTGTCAATAATTTGGGTGCAAGGTTTGCTACGGACAATTTGCAACCCGGATCAGCTGTCCCTGTATAATTTAGAATAGATTCTGCCCAGTTCTGTTTTATGGGCTTATAGAATTCAAGGCACTGTGGGCCCAATAAAGAAACACAACCACGACAAAACTAATAGCCTCCTCTCCTCCCAGCTCAGCTAATCGATAAGGCCAGTGAGAGGGAAGCTTTGCCTGGTACAGGTCAAGCCACTACTGGTCTGGACTTTTAGCTTTGTGGAAGCCACTATTGTCCCCAGACTCTTTCCATCTGGGAAGTGAGGGTACAGACAACCCTCAGTCCACCCCTCTCATTATGAAACTTATTGTCTGCTGATGAATTACACTTTGAAAAGCCAGCAGTAGGGAGAAGTAAGGGAGTTTGCTTAAATTAAAACAAGTGTCTGATGCTCTTTAAAGTGATAGAAGTTTTAAGATTGGAGAATGTTTTTAAGGTTACCTCTTTATTTTATAGAGAAGAAAAAAACAAGGCTCAGAGCGTGTATGAAGGGATTGGACATGGAAATGATTCATGCCCATTGTTGGGAAAATGAAGATTAAGTTTGGAGGTTTCTGACTCTATCTGTGAAATAATACCAAATATTTATTGAATATTTACAACAGGCAAGCCACCGTTCTAAGAGCTTGTTATGCAAGCTCTAATCCTTCTGTGAATCCCGTAAGGTAGTTACTATTTTATCTTCATTTGCCGATGGGATAGCCCAGGCACAGAGAGGTTAAGTAATTTGCCCAACATCACACTGCTAGCAGAGAGAGCTAAGATTAGACCTCAAGCCCCAGACACCATGCCTGCTCTTCAAGCACTCACTTGTCAGCTGTCCTGCCTCTTGGCTGAGCACATTCTGGCAGCTTTTTGGAAAATTACTTCTTTATAGGATGAGTCTGGATTTTTTTTTCCTCATTTAAAAAGAATGTATCCATTGATTAATCTATAAATGATCATTGTGTATCTACTATATACCAGGTTCTGGGGGCTCTAAATAAGGGACACTGGTTTCTGCCCTCCAGGAGCTCACAAGTCCTCAATACCCCTTCCCTAAGTGGCATCTTCGATCTCATAGTGTTCATTTTCTGTTTTAATGGATTACGACAAACTCAGTGACTTAAAACTCTACCCATGTATTAGTTCACAGTTCTGTAGGTCAGGAGCAAGGTAGGCCTTGCTGTAGAGTCTCACAAGAAGCCCAGAGACGTTCAGTACCTTCCCCAGGGACCACACTGGTGAGAACTGGTGTGATTCTGGTTCAGGTGTGTCACTCGAAAAGCAGGTGCCCTGTCCTTTCTCAGCAGGGGTCAGGATGGTGTTTGTGGGCAGGAAGTAGTCACCCCCAGCCCTCATGTCATCCCTGCTTGTACCAAGAACACCGGGATGCTCTTGAGTTTTTATTGAGTGTTCACTTACCATTCACAAGTGAGGTAGGGACCATGATCATTCCACTTTCTATTGAAGACACTGAAACAACGTGAGCGGGAGTCATGCAAAGTCCCACAGCTGGTTAGAAGCATCGCAGGGCTCGGGGCAAGGCAGTTCCAATGCCCACCTTTTACATGCCCATCTACTTTTCCTGCCAGGAATTAAGAAGGAACGAAAAAGAAAGATGCCCAGCTTGCCCAGGAGGGAAAAAGGGGGCCCTGCTGTCTACTAAGCACCAGACTGTGGGCCCCACCCATCTAACCACAAGTCATACCTCTATTTGTAGCAAGCCTAGGCCAAGAGCTTCCATTGCCTGAGGTCACACAGCTGGAAAGTGCTGGAAGTAGGATTTGAACCAGGTTTTCTCTAAACCTATGCTCTTTTCACTTACCAAAGACAGACAGAGGCACAGAGAAACCAGAGAACATTATCCAGGGGTGGCTCCTCTTCAAAGGTTGGGGAACAATGAAAGCCTGAAAGCTGAAGGGTACGGGGCTCAGCCAGGTCAGTTCAGGTGGACTTCTAGGAGGAGGTAAGAGAGAAAGTGAATGACTGAGGAGGTACGTTTGGAGCTATTTGTTTGGTTTGGTTTTGACTAGGAACCATGTCCAGTGTTTTTATTAAAAAACAAAACAAAACAAAAAAAAAAACAAAACAACTTGCGCTGGATTACTATAAATAAAGGATGGGCTCTGTTTCTAAATGAGCTTGTGTTTCCGTGTGTTAACTAATCACTGATGCACTCGACAGGCAGCCCTGCTCAGAGTCTGCAGAGCCATTAGCTTTCTGAGCATGCATGTTTAAAGAGCCCCCATTGCCTCCCTCTGTGAAGGGGGCCCCTGCTTACCGATAGTCTGACCCGCACCCCATGAGTCTACAGAGTCCAGAGCGGCTCTATGCCCTCATTTTAATACGGCTTTCATGGAAAGGAAAGCAAGGCAGGTGTGCATTTAGACCCCGGTTCTGACTCTGCGATTCCTGGGTACCCCTGGATTAAAATTTATCTTTGTAGAGTTTTTGCAGACAGCAATACCTGGTTTCCAAATGCTGCCCGCAGAGGAGAGGGAGGATGGGAAATTTTCTTGAGAATGAGGACAAGCCATTGGTAGGTTTAAATACTTTTTTAAGAAGCCATCATTCATACAAACTACAGGCTTATCACAGAGCTCTTCTCTTCCGCTTTTAATTAAAGAGGGCTGCCTACTGATGATACTTCCCTGAGTGTTGTTATTTGTATCTAAAGATAGTGAAACATTGTTTCTTTGTATCCTAGTCAGCATTCCTCACTGCTTCCCAGTCTGGACTAAGCAGTCACCCATTTGTAGGATTCTCATGACATTCTGGGGCATGTATTTGCTCTACCTGTTAAGTAATTGACATGGCTTGTCTCATCTAATCCTCGCAAAAGCCCTAGGAGTTTGGTGTTATATGATTTTTCCATCTTCAGATGAGGAAAACAATATGGAAGGGGTCGGCAGTCCATGGCCCAGCAGGCAGTGGCAGAACCAGGTCCCAATCCTGGCAGCCCTGGGCTCTGGATTGTGCTCTCCACCACACTTCTCTGTTGGTAGAATGAACAGGCACAATGGGATCTGTGTCCAGCCTCTTCCTCATCAAATGAGGAAACAGATAAGCATGGAGGACAGGTCATCATCCTACCTCCAGCTAGGGACAGAGCCGAAACAAAACTCCAGGCCTCCCCCTTCCCTGTGACACATTCTTTATATTAGACCTGAATTCATACTGTTTCTACTAGAAGGGCTGAGTGCCCTTGGACAAATTACTAGACTCAGTGCCTTATCCGTGAAGTAGGGATATCAACACCTACTTAGTAGATTTGAAGGAATGATAGGAAGACAGAGATCCACACTAACACTTTGGACACAGTATGGGTTGTTCTTTCTTCCTTTCTCCAAAGCAAAGCTTCTGAGGAAAAAAAGCAGCAGCTCTACTGACGATCCCAGAATATCTTTGTGAAGATATAGTAAGTCTGTATATCCGACAGTGGATTAACATCCATGAAAGATACCGTATTCCTATAATATTCTCAACTGAGGATGACTTGGCAATGCTTAGAGACATGCTTGTTACAACTGAGGTGAGAGGAGAGGGCTTGCTACTGGCATCCAGCCAGAAGGGGCCAGGGTCACTGCTAAAGTTCCTGCAATCACGGAGCAGTACCCTTCCTCCCCCCCCCCCCGCCCCCAAGAAGTAATCATCCAGTCCAAAATGTCAATAATATTGCTGGTAAGACACCCAGCTAGAAATCAACATGAAAAAAGATCAACAATTTAATAGAACAATGAAAAAGGATATGGAGAAGTGAGATAAAGAGAAGTAGAGATAGAAATGGTCAATAAGTGTGACTCACTGGTCATCAGGGGAAATGCCAATTAAAGCAAGTCTGAGGCGTCATCTCCCACCGTCAAATGGGCAGGCATTTAAAAAGCGTGAGAGTACCAAGTGCTGGCTGGGTTGCAGAGTAATGAGAACCCAAGCGAATGCAGGTACAACCACTTTAGGGAGCAATTTGGCAATACCTAAATTGAAGCTTCACATAACTAAATGGAGCAAGTCTACCCAAGAGAACTCCACCTCCCGGCGCAGAGAGAACTGTGAGCAAGAAAGTTAATGGCAGTACTCTAGGAGCAAAAAAACGGAGACAGGCTAACATTCCATCATAAGAGAAGTAGATGATTAAATGAATAAATAGCGTGCATCAACGTGTTTAGATAGCAAGAGCTGGGGGAAAGAAGAAGTTGCAGTGAATCCTGGAAGAGTATTTATGTGTACAAAGATGTAAGGCTGGCAAACAAAACATAAATTCCAGCATGGGACTGTCCATTTCAAGATGATGGATATCTCTGGGGAAGGAAAAGTGGGAGGGAATAGCGGCCAGGAGAGTCAGAGGGTTCCTGTTGTATGTATAAAGTTTCATTACCCAAGGAGGGTGGTGGGAACTCCATTATTCTCCATATTTTTGTGTATTTCTAATAAAAATAAAACAAAATGCCACAGAAAATGGCAGTGTCTTCTCAATGGTCTAGTGGACCCATTGAAACTGAGGTTGGGCCAGGGTATTCAAGAGAGGGCTCCTAAGGGGAAAATCTGCTATCCTTCTTACTCTGAATCCCTTATGTGGCCATGGCTTATCCAGACATGTGTCCTGAAGCCCATATTTCACCTTTGCGATGAGTGTTATGTCCTCTCTGAAGATTGGTATCTGTGTGTTTTGGAAAAGCCTTAGTTTCAGACTCTGAGAACACATTTATTTCTCTGGAATAACTAAGATTCAGGACCCCAGGTCATTCCATAGTCCCCTTCGAGATCTAATATGCAGATACTTGTAACATTCCCTGGGGATGGCAGTGACAGGGGGAGTCGGCCCATCATGGGGCACAGGCAATGCAGATAGATGGCTGAGAGCAGGTGGAACGCAGGGAATGGGATTGTTCCTGGAGACCTTAGCTTGCAACAAGGCCAGTTCAAGGGAAGCATAAAGCAGGTACACTGGACAGTGCCAGTCATCCTTTTGGGGATCTCTATAAGGCTGGTCTCCTGTCACACATAGAAATGTTTATTGGTACTGTTCCCTCACACTGACTCAGCCTTAAAACAATTGAGCAGTTGGGCATTGTGTAGTAAGATGTGATTTATAGATAAGCCTGAAAATCTGGTCCTGTCATCACTGGATCTGGAGTCAGAAGCTTCCTACCCTGTTTTAGAACTCCTCTACCTACAGCCAGGGGTGGAGATGTGATAAGGGCAGTGGGTTCACTGTGGCCTCCATTCTTGGCCATGCCATCTAGGATATCTGAGGCCTTCTGGGCACTGAACCAATAGTAGTTCCATACAAGCTCCTGGGGGAAGAAGGCACATTCAGTACAGTCACAGAAGATCACATAAGTGACCTCCAAGGAAACCCTTCTAGTACATGTGATAGCAGGTCCATCCATCTCTTGGCTCGTGTAAACTGAACACACAGCTCAGTGTGGTCAGTTGGCTACTATGGACTCTGAGCACTGAATTATCTAGCTTCAGCAGGGAATCATACATAGTCTCCGTCTCTTGCCAGAGAAAAGACCAAAAATCTCTCCCACATCCTGACTTCTATAAGCTGGAACTTCACATCAGTGAACAGACCCAACTGAACAAAGCCTGGAAAGTCTTGAAGGATAGTAGTGGTAACATTTTCTCTCTCTCTCTTTTTTTTTTTTTTTATGTCTTCTGAGTATACATCTGAATGTCCACCCAGCATACATCTGAAGGGCTGAGATAAATTTATTTGAAGGAATTTTCATGAAATGGACAACATCTTCTTGTCATTCCAGATGTTCAAATTTTGTCTCGCCAAAGAAATTATACTCTTGGGGCCCCTGGGTGGCTAAGTGGTTTAAGCCTCTGCCTTCAGCTCAGGTCATGATCTCAGGGTCCTGGGATTGAGCCCCACATCGGGCTCTCTGCTCAGCAGAGCCTGCTTCCCCATCTCTCTCTACCTGCCTCTCTGCCTATGTGTGATCTCTCTCTCTCTGTGCCAAATAAATAAATAAAATCCTTAAAAAGAAAAAGAAAAAGAAATTATACTCTTTCAGTGACCAGAACACCCTCAGGACAGATGTAAGACTCTTGGACACATTTGTGAGATGGACATAAAGAGGGTCTTTGGAATCTTCATGACATGTCACACTGTGCATAATCAATGAATGAATTATCCTCAAATAATAGATGTTTATGGTCATCTTCTACAGACAGGAGCTGGGAGAGGGACTATGATGGGTGGATCACAATCTTCATGGAACTTGAATCCATTCAGCAAATATTTACTGAAACCTACCATGTGCTAAGCATGCCTCTAGGTGCTGATAATTTGTCAGTGAAAAAATAAGGTTCCTACATGAAGTTCTCAGAGACCAACAATGTGCATGTAAACAAAATAAAGCAGCATGCTATAACAAAAGGTGGACTTTAGATAGTGCTAACTACAGTAAAAAATATGCAGTAAGATAACTGGGCCCCGGGCGCCTGGGGGTTCAGTGGGCTGAGCCTCTGCCTTCGGCTCAGGTCATGATCTTGGGGTCCTGGCATCGAATCCTGCATCGGGCTCTCTGCTCAGCATGGGTACTGCTCCACCCCACCCCCACCCCCCGCCTGCCTCTCTGCCTTCTCATGATCTTTCTTTGTCAAATAAATAAAGTCAAAAAGAAAAAAAAAAAGATAACTGGGACTCAGATGCAGTCTCTTTGCTCCTAGACCATATACTCAAGTTGGGAATATTGTAACAGGAAAATGCTCTAGGTGACCCAGCTAGAGGGGCAGACCCAGACATAGTGGTCCATGATATTGTATACTGTTTCCAAAAGTTGTGAACTTGGGCTTAATCTGGCACAATGTACCACCTGAGGGAGATCAGTCTGATAGATGGGTGAGGGGAGATGAGGTGGATAGATTTAAAAACCCAGCCCCAATATTGTAGAGCTCCTCCCATCAAGAAGTGACATCTTACCCCACCTTTGAATCTGGGCTTGCTTTGACCTGTAGAGTATGGTGAAGGAGATGCTGAGTTAATTCTAGGGCCAAGGTCCCAAGAGGTCATGCAGTTTTTGTTTTCACACTCCTGGAACCTTGAGACTGCCACATTCTGAAGACATCTAGTCTGACCTCCTTGAGGATGGAGAGGCCAGATGGAGAAGGCCCAGGTGTATGAGAAGCTATTCCAGTCACCCCTGCTGAGACCCGGGACATATAGCCAGAGCCATCCAGGAAAGCCCAACACTGACTGTAGTTACCTGAATGGAGCTAAGACCAGAAGAAGAACCAGTCAGCCAGCCCACAAGATCATGAGAAAAAAATAAGTTGTGAAGTGTCTGTGCAGTAATAGGTAACTAACAGAAGGTCACACTCAAGGACATACACACATTAATGGCATGGTTCCTTGGGACCAGTCAGTTAAAAAAAAGTACTCATCAGATTTGGAGTAAGGGAAGCTGGTTCCATCCCAGGGCTAGGTCCTGGAAGTGACACAAACGTCAAGGCCAAGCTAACTTCTATGTGAGACCCACCCTGCGCTGTCCTTGTAGGTCCTGATGGTCTAAGAATGGAAGCTTCAGACCAGGATCCCATAGGTGCCCAAGATTCAGGCCTGCAACAGTGGGCATAGGGCTTAGAATAACAAGACTCATTCCTGACACTTCTCTCTGAGTCCTGATGGGTTCAGAGCTGGGTGGGACAGGGTTAAAGGGGGATGATAACAAGCAAGAATTAGATAGGAGTGATTGGGAGGGCACTTAGGAAGGGAGGGTGATGGGAGAAAAGGAGAGGAGGCAAGATCCAGCCTGCCAGGGGAGGATGGGCAAACCCGTCTGGCTAAGGGAGTGCTCATGTACATAGGATCAGGAAATAAAGGCGAATTGTGAATGCTGAGATAAGAGATGTTACTTCTAGGTTGTGGCCCATGAAAGACACTTACAGTGTTTCAGCAAAGAAAGATACATGCTTTAATGATGAAGATTTAAGTGAATGGATGGGTAGATGGATGGATGAAGATGGATGGGTGAACAGATGGATTTGTACCAACAAGGACAGGCAGATGTGATTTTAAACATAAAGATATGAATGAATGGATGAAAGAAGAAATGGATGGATGCATGGATGGATGAATGGATGGGTATATAATAAAGAAGACACATAGATATGCACTTTAAACATAAAGGTCTGAACAGGCATATGAATAAATGAATGGATACATGCATGGATAGATGGGTGAGTGGATGATTATGTGGCAGAAGGAAGAGCCTGAGGAAGTCAATTAAGTTTTCCGGTGAGCAGCTTTGACACTCAAATTCATCATTGCTGCTGCCCTCCATTGCCCCACTCCCTGGGGCCCATCCCATCAGCCCGGTACTGCAGGTTCACCTGAGTGTTGGTGAAATGGTTCAGGAGAGTGTGTCATGAAGGTGACAGGAGCTCATCGATCACAGCCAGGCTGGTCCAGCTCCTCTGGGAGCAAATCACAGCAGCATGGGATGAAGGCTGCAAGACAGGGAACCCAGACCCAGACTCGTCACACTTCTACATGCCTCACAGGCCCCTCCTCCAGAGTTTTGGCAAAGGGGGTTCCCAGCCACGTTGCCTTATTATCACAGCATTGAGCACCCTGCCAGGCACATAGTAGATGCTTAATAAAAGTTTGATGAGTTGAAATGAAATTTCATGAAGTTCCCTGAATAGGACAAACAGGTTGTGTATCGCTGACACCATCCCCGCCATCACATCCTCATAAAAGCCATTGTCAGAGAGAATGACACAGTGAGTTGAACAGTCCGTCACCTGACCTTCAAGAGAAGATATAAATCAGACCTCATCTGCTTTCAGGGAAATAAATCGTATGAAATGAGCCTGCCATCTGCCTTTTGGGATATAAATCAAGCTTCCATTGGCTCTTTTTTGCCTGTGGGCTGAGGTCCACACCCCTTAGCAAAATATGCAGACATCCCCCCCAATATGACCTCAAGCTTTTAAAATATCCATATTGACATTCATGTATTGATTGCTAACTATGTGTAAGAGAATATATCAGGCATTGGGACCCTGAGAAGAATGAGATACATTCCCTCCCCTCAAGGATAATATTATCTATTACCTATCGAGGAGACAGATACTTAGACATGTCCCCATACATTTCATGCCTATCTACAGCTACACAGTACGGCACAATAACTAAATTGATAGGCACATCCACGTGGCCCAGGTAACACAGAGGAGGAAAGGATGAGTGATTAACTCTGCTAGAGGGTCAGGGAAGGTGTCCTCTCATGGTTAAGATGATCGGGAAGGTTAAGTGGAAGTTTCCCAGGCCAAAGAGAAACAAGGACACTTCAGGCAGAAGGAACAGTCTTAGTTAAAATCCTTCGCCACAAGTTACCGAAGTTGAAATGAAATAGGGAATTTAATATCCAGAGATCTGCCCTGTCGACTCAGAGGTTGGTTGCACAAGTCCAATGAGAGGATATATAAAAATGCTTTGTAAGCTGCAAAGTGCTAGGCAGATGCAAAGGCTTATTATAGGTGTTCAGTATCTGAGTGGTGATTGATTGGCCAATTTGGCACAACCCAGCAGGAATGGACCATAACACCTCCCCGAACCAAGGCATGCTAATAGAGAACTTACCAAAGTGTGTCTTTAACCTGAGGGCTCCCCTGGATCCCATTTGGATTTTGTTTGACCGTGAAAGGGCTGATGGAGGGGACAGATAAGTGGGGAGATCAGACAGACTTGGAACTAAAAAGTGATGGTCACCGCCATTGGAAGAGTCATCCAAAAAAAAAAAAAAAAAAGAACAAGAAGAGGAAGAAGAAATGGCTTGATGGTCATCAAGTAAGCTAATGAAAACAATGATATTTGGGTGCCATTTGTAATTTTTTTAAGAATAAGTACATTGCGGCAATCAAAGCATTCATCAGTAATGGGTTAAGTTTGTGAGGACCTGTGCTTAGTAGAGTGGGGGAGACAGAGGTGAGAAATGCACAGCCCCTCCTCTCAAGGAGTCTGAGATTTGTAACCAAGTCTTGCAATATGGTTGATAAGTGCCATGCCCACACCCAAACTTGACTCCCATTCCCAACCTCATTCCTCTGCTTGCTGTTTCCCTCTCATGACTGGTGTCTCCATTCACCAAAATTCCCCAGGTCCCAATCTGAAAGTCACTTCTGCCCTTTCCTCACCCTCTCCCCACAACACTCAATCTACCAACAAGTCTTGTTGGCTCTTCCTCCAACGGAGATCCCAGTTCTGCAGCTCCTCACCCCGCAGAGCCACCACCTTCATCTCTGCCTGGAACACGACTTCCATGCTCAGCTCCCCACAACCCAGCCACCAGACCAACCTTTTCAAGATGCAGATCAGAAAATGTACCCACTCCTCTCTCATTCCCCCAACACCAATCTTCCCTTTAGGCTTAGACCAAAATCCTGATTCTTTGCAGTGACCCACAGAGGCTACATCATTTTATCCTGTCCCATTTTTTAATCATTGCTCTGGCCCTCATTCACTGCACTCCATCCACACTTGCTTTCTCTCCCACCAGACGTATTCCCAACCTCAGGGTTTTCCTTTTGCTGCTCCCTCTGCCAGAACTGTCCTCACCCCTAGATCTTTACAAGGTCATTGCCTCACCACATGCAGACTCTGCCAGAGATGGAGTCCACGATGCCTTCACTGAAATAGCACCACCCGCAACCCACTACAATCTCCTTATCCAACATTTTTTCATAGTAATGACACAGAGCACATGATAGGCACTAAACAAATAATGTTTTAATAAATACATGTGAGAGGACACCAGGAAGGAGTGCCGATATATACTTGAAAGAACCAAGGGGCTGCTGGCTTTGGGTTCTGGAAGATGATTACGTTCTCACCAGGTGAACAAAGAACAAAGACATTCCAAGCAGAGAGAATAGCATGCACCAAAGATGTAGAAGAACATGGCATTTCCACTGGAGAGGAGGCAACTCAGTTAGGAAGACACAGGGGCCTGGGAGAACACAGTGGTGTGCAGAGCAAGGCAGATCACTGAGGCCCCCGTGAGTCGTGCCAAGGGAGGGAGCTTTAGCCGCAAGGAGACATCTCAGATACTGGGAGATTATTACAAGGAGAGATAAAGGGGATCCTGGAGATAGAGGTTACTGAGCCTAGAGCTGAAAGAGCTTCAAGGCTTCAGGGGGCTTCCAAGAGTTTGCAAACCTTTCAGTTACTGCACTGCTGTCATGACCACACCCCTCCCAGGTGTGTTCACATCCATTCCTCTGCTGGCTGGTGACTTTGGTTCAGATTTCTCAAACAAAAAGAAATTTGACTGATTCCTGTTTTTTCCTGTTAAGGGAGGCCGTGTTTTATTGGCCAGCTGGTAGCTGGGATGCTTCTCTCTTAAGTCAGATATTGCTGCCTCATTCAATCAATTGTGGCCCAGTTTGAAAGAAGGTCTTGGGAAATGAACATGACTCCTTGGCCCTCCCTGTCCCCAGCAGGGACCAGGGACAGGGGCTTTCCTTGAATAGGAGAAGGCGTGTCCACCATCCCTGAGGCTGTCGAGTACCGTCTGTATAGCCAGAAAACACAAGCAATAGTAAAATGAAAAGCAAAATCATAACTGTCTCAATTCTTCCAAGTCTTTGTCCTGAGATAGGAGAGTGCCCAGATACTCTATTCAGGTTGCTCTTTTTATGTAATGGTAAGGCTTCTGGCAGAGTGGTGGAGGGAGGCAGAAGGGACCTGAGCACTGAATGGGGAGGGCTATCAGTTGGGAGGGAGGAAGGCAGTAAGTCAGCTGGAGTCCTGGGTACCACACATGAACAGGACTAGGTCCAGGGGGAAAAGGGGAACCTCTCCTTCTCTCTTAAAAAAAAGGGGGAGATTTTACCAGAAGCTTCTCCGAAGACTCTGTCTCCCTTCTTGTTGGCCAGAATTGGGTCACTTGACCCTTTCTGCTGCCAAGGGAAATGAGGTGACCCTTAAACCATCCTATGGGTGGGGTTCATCATCCCTCATCCTCTGCTGGGGAGGCATGGATGTCTGAACAGATTCTGGGTTCCTTTGGGAAGGAAAGTGGATATGCATGGATGCTGGGAAGGCAGACTAAGAGTGTCCACTCCAGCTCTAAAGACCATTCCAGAAAACACCGAGGGGGAAAAGATGTGGCCCGTGAAGCAAAGAGGTGGTATGCTAGACAAAGACGGGGATCGAGGTGCAGGCAGAAGCTCTGTTTTCAAGCCCAGCTCTGCTCCCCACTAACTGCTATGTCCTCACTGAATCTCACTATGCTCACCTGTTAAGATGAGCATTCGGGTCACCTGTAATTGTCTCAAAGCAAGACAAGCAAGACAATGGAGGCAGAAGAGGTTCCCAGCCTGAGGAGGGTGACAGCTCCTGGGAGGAAGTGGTTATTATTAACAAGAAAGGCTTCAGAGTCAGAGTCAAGGGCAGGCCAGGGACGAAGGCTAGGAGTGGCTTGCTGGCACCTGGAGGTGTGAATGGTAGCCAGTGCCTCTTCACACTGCTCCCTGGGGGCACAAGTGCCTTTCTCAACCCTTGGATATTCCCGTTTGCCCAAAGACACCAAATGACAAAGATAATTAGTTCAGGAGACCCAAGCGGAGTGGTGTACTTTTTGTGACTTTCCGCTGACCCAGGGCTGTGCTCCTGCCGCCAGCAAAGATCTTTATCTCTAGGACGGAGGGCTCGAGTGCCTTAAATCAACATTCTAGAACCCTCTTGGAGAGGGTGGGGAAGCCAACTTCACCCCATCCGCTGCAAACCGACCCATGGATTAATGAGGCAGGGCAGGCCTCCCTAATCAGGATTTTCGTTTTTCATTGTTGAGGCTTTCCTCAAAAATCTCAGTTAATTGGATTGCCGACTTGGCGATAGGAACACAGGCTTTAAAACCCGAGGGAAAGCCAGACTGAGACAGGGCCATTACCTCCGTGTCTTGGAGCGCTGTGCCTTATCCAGTTAATCTTAGCTTTGCGTGACGATGTGGCATCTTTGTGCTTGCGCGGGTCCAGCCTTGCCGGGGAGCTGGCGCAGCATCAC
This sequence comes from Lutra lutra, assembly GCF_902655055.1. NCBI lineage: Eukaryota > Metazoa > Chordata > Mammalia > Carnivora > Mustelidae > Lutra > Lutra lutra. The sequence goes on from NC_062293.1 coordinate 39,422,138, forward strand.
CCCCAGAGTCAGACCTGACCTCCTGCAGGGAACAGGTGGTTCCAGGGGCAGCCTTGATATCCAATTTGGGTCTTAGCAGACTACGGCACATGACCAGGACTGGGAAGCCAGGATCCAGTGCCCCACCCATCCCATTGACCAAGTGTGGCCTTGAACAAGTCACTTTTCTCCATCGTCTTGGGTCCCCATATTAAAAGTAATGGGATTCCACTAGTTGGGCTCTGAGATCTTTCCAGCTCAGCCCCTCTGCTGATTCTTTGATTGGGAACAGCCACGGCGAGATGGGATAGGGTGGAGGGTTTCTTCAATCCGTCAGTCTGCGGCACTCTGAGAGTCTGGTCGAGCCACTCAGGGGCAGACGTGGGGTCCCACAGCCCACAAAGATAACGAACAGGGAAAGGTTGAATGTGCCTCCAGCACTTAGCAAAAAGAGCTCCCGGGATGGGCTCGGGGGAGAGCCCTATGATGCATTTTGTGCAGATGTCTCCAGTGCAGGAAGCTGGAGGGGCCAGGATTGGGAATGTGGAACCCTGGATCCAAAGCCTAATTCTGCAGCAGGCCTGCTTCCTCCACTGTAAGATGGATAGAAGGCTCTACATCGCAGGGCTGTTGGGTAAGTTAGATTAGATGAGTATCCAAAATGCCTGATACGGGGCAAATACCGAGTAAGTGTCATTTTCCTCTCATCCTGTGCTAGCTGAAACATGGCTACCTTCCAGCTTCTCAGAAGGCTGAGTTCTGAGAAGCAGAGAAACCTCCTCATTTTAAGTGGCATATACCCAGAGAGTTTAAACTTTGGAGGGAAGCTCCTGGTTGTGAGGGGCAGCTGGCTTTCCAGTTGTGGTTCCTTTTGGCTCTAGCCATTCTTTTGAGCTTTCTCCCTATACTAGCTTTTCCTAAAGCAGGAGACAGAGTATGTAGGGGAGTTGGCTAAGTCTTAAGGGAAGGCAGAGAATGAACAAAGAGAGAGACACTCAGACTCAGTTTCTCCTCTCCTTTCAATAAGGGATCTTCATGCCATTGGGGGCAGCCACCCATCCCAGCCTCTTCCCTAATACCCCACCCCCTAGCTTCTGGATTGACTCTGAGTAGATGGCACCAGCTCACCCAGGAGGTGGTCGTGATATTCAGCCCCCTCGAGGTTAAGCACAGAGAACCCCATTCCTACAGGCAGCCCCATGGCTCACAGATGCCAGCTCAGGTCTGAGAAGCAACTCTCACCCAGGCACTTGGTGCCAAGAATGACTTCCTCTTCCAGGCAGGACTCACTCTTGACACACAAGGGTGTGGTCCTCCAGGACTGGAGCATTCCAGTTTTCTGTACCAGCATAGCAATGACATCTATAATCCCAGACAGTGTGGTCTTGTTGTGTGCTCTCATCCCAGTTGCGGGAGATATCGCTGATGATTAAGGATGCAGAGGGCCGTCTGAGGGAAGATGGGAAATCACTGGGACTCTGTGTACTGTGTCAGTCATTTACTAAGCAGTCCAGAGCACCTGTTATATACAAGATCTCTGCCGGGCCTTGGAAAGTGACAGGTAAGATGCAAGAGAGAAGTTCCCAGTCTACTGGGGTGGGTGGCACATGGGCAAAAATGACTATCTGGGAAAATACGTGCCATGAGAGTAGGTCGAATCCGGAAGTACAGAGGAAGATGGGAAGGGCATTTGGCCTAGGCAGATTGTAGAGGATTTCACAAAGAAAATGGCCTTGGGGGTGCCTGGGTGGCTCAGTAGGTTAAGCCTCTGCCTTCGGCTCAGGTCATGATCCCAGGGTCCTCGGATCGAGCCCCGCATTGGGCTCTCTGCTCAGCAGGGAGTCTGCTTCCCCCTCTCTCTCTGTCTGCCTCTTTGCCTACTTGTGATCTCTCTGTCAAATAAATAAATAAAATTTAAAAAAAAGAAAGAAAGAAAGTGGCCTGGGAGCTGCATCTTGGAGGATGGTCTGATTCTCCTGAGAATAACAACTGCCCCTATTTGGTTTCCTGGGGGGGGGGGAAATCTTTTAATCACCCTGGATTGGAACTGCTTCCTGAGATAAAATCCAAGGAGTCTGGCAAATGAGGGGCAAACTTCTAAAAGGAGTCCCAAGAATGTGAACACCCAAACCCAAGGTGTTAAGATCTTCCGGGAAGGATGTTTTTGCACACAGCCTTGTGTAGAGCGCTGTCAGTAACTGAACCAGGACCTGCATCTATTTTTAAAATGATCTACACTTCTGGGAATAGTCCTGGAGGGAAATCGGTCATCGATTGCTAGGAAACCAGCAATCCCTGCTGGGCTTTCTGCTCCCTGACACATTTGCACACATTTTCTTTTTTCCACGTTCCTGCCTGCTCTCCTCTCGGCACATACACCCAAACTCACCGGTATGTCTCCTATGCTTTTCTGAAGAAAAAAACCAAAGCGAGGGGGGGCCTGAGTGGCTCAGTCGGTTAAGCATCTGCCTTTGGCTCACGTCATCATCCCAGGGTCCTGAGATCGAGTCCCATATCGGGGTCCCTGCTCTGCAGGAAACCTGCTTCTCTCTCTGCCTCTCTCTCTCTCTCTCTCTCTCTCTCATAAATAAATAAGATCTTAAAAAAAAAAAACACTAGAGCATGCTAGATAATAGATGATCTACAAATTACGGCGCTCCAGACAATGCAGAAGGAAGAAGAGAAGTCCATATGTTTCTACACTTTGTTTCTGTTTGCATGGCTGATCATGAACACAGGCTTCTTTGCTGAGGACTCTTAGCAAACGAAGAGTGGGCTGGCCTTGTTACAGGTGGAAGGAATGTTATAAAGGTTGCATTGCACCGTAAGGAACTAAGCTTAGTGGGCACCTTCAAGTGCTATCAGTCCTATGTTAGACCAAAGCATCTTTTTAATCGGTTTTAAAACCCAAGTGTGACCAGCCAAGATCACATACTCATGCATGGTTGTTCACCTGTTCCCTCAGGACCCCTGGGTACAGCCAGACTTTGGTCTTTGACCATGACATGTATATGTACATACATAAATTCTAAAGTTGATACTCAAGAGTAAGGGAATGGAAAAGATTCTTATCAGGAAAAGAGTGGGTCTACCATTCTCATTTCTGAAATGACACACACACAATCACTGTGAAGCCCCTTCTTGTTCGTGACACTGCATCCAGTGCCCTCCAACCCAGGAAGCAGAAAGACCTGAGTCCTGCAAATGCAGACTGCCCACCAACGTACCACCTACCCCAGAGAGACACAGCACACCAGGGAGACAATCAGGTGTTTAGAAAGGACCATGAGCTTTGGAATTAGACAAATCTAACTTGTCCAAAGCACAACTCTGCTGTATTATTAGGTCTGTGACTTTAGACATTTTCACTTATCTAAGCCTCAGTTTCTTTACTTCCAAAATGGAAATAATAGGACCTAACTTACAGGGTTATTATGAAGGCACCACTAGCTAATTCATGAAAACCCCATGCTCTGTGCCCTCACCCCAAAGGACTCAATGAATGTGGATGTCTGTCCTCTTCTTCTGACCTCCTATGGGAGTACCCAAGCAGCCTCCCCTTTTCCTTCATCACAGTCATTGGCTTTCTCCTTTGGGAGTATTTGCTAGTACACAGTTAAAACAACATTTTAGAGGAATTCTGATGCCCCTGAGTTTTTCCTTCCAGCCTCAAGCCACAGGCTCATGCCTTTCTTTCCTCTGAACTTCTTTGAACTTCACCTCCTCAAAAGTCTTGGGACATTTCTGCCCAAACCCTGTGTTTCCCTTTCCTGGATATCACAAATGCCAATTTTCTGTGCCTAAAATTTGCTACCAGATGAATTTCATCAACTCATGAGTGAGTACTCTGGGGTCTCCTTGGTTCCAGAGCACCAGTTCCCTTAGTCACCTTCTCTTCTGTCTGGGAAAGAACTTGGTCTCCGAGGTGATTCACTGTCTCTAGTGTGGGCAAGACGTCAGCATTGCACAAATGGTGTGCTTGCCATTGATCTGTTTTCTCTTCTTTTCAGGTTTCCACGAAAAACTGTTTGGGATATTGTTTTTAGCAAACTGATGATTCCTTTGGCCTGTACACATGTCCATCTGTCTATCTGCCTGTCTGTCTGTGAGCACAGCCACCCCAGGTCCAAGGAAAACTTTTTCCTTGCCTTGTATAGACAGCCCTATCCAACCAAAGACCTTCATCCTGAGGACATGGTTTAAGATCTTGCATAATTGAAAAATGGTAATTTAGTGGCTTGATCCTCAATTATCCTATTTTCTACACACGAAGCCATTGAGTCATTTGTAGTCAGCATCCTGTGTTGGAATTTTACTGAATAATTCACTAATCCCCATGCTCTCTCTTGCTTCCCTGCCTTTGCTTATGTGTTCTCTCTGCCAAAAATGTCATTTCTCATTCATTCATTCATTCATTTATTCAAAAATATGTATTGCATACCCAGCACAGGGAAGGCTCCATACTGTGTGTTGGGATTCACTGCTGGGCAAAACCAGATCTTGTCCCTGAGATGTTATCTTAAGAGCAATAGGGAATCGTTGAACCGTTTTAGGGAAGGTCCTGGGGATGATTAGATGTTTAAATGGAAAAGATCATTTCGACCACAGAGTAGAGAATAGGTGAAGAGGACAGGTGTGAATGTGGGGATTTCTGCATTTGCCCATGATGGGAAAACTGGCACAGGACGAACCCCAGGCCATAAATAGCTCTATAAATGGATGGACTATGTAAGCAAGGTGCTTTCTGGCATCGGCGATGGGCAACACAAGACCATGACCTACGAAAAAAAGAGAAAATCCTGAAGTAAGGTCTCATTTTCTTCACTTCTCTGTCTAGGGGCAATTTTCTAACTGTGATGTAGGGAAGCAGAACCCAAATAAATCATGGTATCGCCATTGACCTGAGGATACGGGGGTCAGATATGGGGGACTGCAGAAGGGACTAGAATCTGTGGGGCAGACCATCATAGAGGAAGAAAGCTGGGCATGGGGGTATGTCCCCAGAACTCTGGGTGGTAAGAGGGCAGGCTGCACATGCATGGGAAAAGTCTACACAAAATTTACCAGGAGAGGCTGTTACAAGGTTGGGAATGGAATGGAAATACTTGCAATTGAGAAGTTCTAGGAGGTGGTGGAGTTCTGGTCCAGAGTGTAGAGACCTTGTTAACACCTGGGAATCTAGTTAAGACATCAGAAAGTCCATGCCTTAAGAGTAAGGACCATGCCGTATAGCAGGGGTCAGCAAATTATGGCTCCTATAACATATAATGATATAATTTACCAACATACTCATCTACGTTTGTAAATAAAGTTTTATTAGAATACACTCATGCCCATTTGTTTTCAAGCCACAGTGACACAGTGACACAGCTGGTTATTGGCTTCAAAGATCCTATGGCCCACACACCTAAAATATTTACCATCTGGTCCGTAAGAAGGTTTTCTGACCTTAATCCTGGAGTAAGGACTTCTCTAGATCTGTTCTCCTGAAGCCTAAACACAAACTATAACAAGATCCACAGCGGGTTTTGCAATCTGAATCCTATGAAGTTAGAAGACTAGAGACGACACCTTGACCTTGGACAGAACACCTGCCCCACCCCACTCTCCACCAAAAAAGCATTTTGAAAAGCTTGCCTTTCTACTTCCTTACCAAGAATTTGGATAAATGGCTTAATGTTTATAAAATGGAGCCTTCCCCCCGCAAAAGACCCCTTTCTAGTGCCTGCCTTCCTGAAGATGCTCAGTCAATGCTACTGGATGTGACCATGTTGAGGAGCAGACCAAGGCTGCCCCAGAAGGGTTAGCACAGGACAGCAGGAGAACTCATTCCAGGAAGGCTCCCGCCATGCTCCCCACCTGCACTCTCATCCCTCACAGACCAGAACACACACGGCTGTCCAACAGAATTTGCTTATGGGAAAAATTTAGCATCACGTGGAAACTGGGCCTGTGCTTAGGGGACCAGCCGTGGTTTTTCCACGTAGGTCAATAACGGAAAGATGAAAAGGAAAATGGGAGTCAGCTGGTGGGTAACTACTTATATACAGACCTACAAATTCCAGACAGGCCTTCCCTCCATTATGACTGTGAACAACGTTCTGGCTCCATGGGTCTCGCTTCTTCCCCAAATATGGACAGAAGTCTGGTGTGGCCCTAAAACTTTGGGTTCACAGAGGATATTCAGTTGTGCTTTGCAAATGGTTGGAATTTTGCTGAAGCAGCTAGAAGAGGGCTATGCTTAATTTTCTGAATGTAAATGTATTTAAACTTTAAATAAATAATTATACATCCATCAGCCCCTATGTTTTGCAAGGCCACACTGACAGGAAAGACACTGGCTCTCACATTGTTCCAACTCCCAGGTCTTCCCACTGGCTTTCTGCTTCCGGCCAAGGAGGATGGAGAGGCAGCATGCCTGCAACCTGTCCGTGACCTTGTGCTCCAGAGCCTCCGAGCTTCATGCCCTTTGCCCCTCCAGGAAGGGAACGTCAGCTTTTTAGCTCATTGTGCAACTTTCTCTTTAGTGCTGTCCCCTCTCCCCAGGTCTCTGGTTCAAGTGCAAGGCTGATTGACAGTCTAAAGCAGCGACACCGTGACTCACCCTTTGACCTTAATCTCTAGCTGTGGGCTTTTACCCTCCGTTACTAAGCTTATCTCTGTCACGATGAAATGCCTGGGAAACCGGTGTTTCCTAGGGCTGAGGCATCTCATTGCAGGAATGGGCAGCTCTCCTCCTCGAAATATCCAAACACGTGTCTTTTCCATGAGATGCCTTGATCTGTGACCGACAGATGCCTTCCTGCAAGCCTTCACAACAGGTTTCCCTTTAGGTTCCCAGAAAACACAATGCTTTCATGTGAGCTGAATCTCACTGTGCTCTGGAGAGTGCTAGAAGCTCAGTTTGGTACAACTCAAGTGCTTGCCTGAGTTCTCTTGGAGATACAGGTGAGCCTGCTCAACCCCCAGATCAAATCAAGACCTCTGGGGGTCCAGAGTTCTTCACGTGAATCCCTGGCTACTGATACCGTCATTGACTTTCTTATTTTGTTCCTGATACTCACACCTGAGTTCTGACTTCTGCCCCATGGAATGGAGCATAACCTCAGTCCTTTCGTAGGCTTACAACAGAGCCATTTGGGCTAAAAAGTGTGCAAGGTTAGTAAGTCTGCTAAAGGTTTGAGCTCTCATGCCATATACCCCTAGGCTTTTCATCATCTCTTTTTCCCTATGACCTCTCTTGTTTCCTCTTTTCATTCCTTCCCTGTGATGGTTAACTTTATCTGTCAAGTTGGCTGGGCTAAGGGATGCCCAGATGGCTGATAAAGCATTATTTCTGGGTGTGTCTGTGTTTTCAGAAGAGATTAACATTTGAATGGGTAGACTGAGTGCAGAAGATTGCCCTTACCAATGTGGGGGGCATCATCTGACCTACTGAGGACCCAGTAGAACAAAAAAACAAAGGAAAGCAGATTTTCCCTCTCTTTCTTTTGGAGCAGGGACATCCATCTTCCCTTGCTCTCAGGTATCAGCAGTCCTGGTTCTTAGGCCTTTGGACCTCAGGAATTACACCAGCACCCCCCACCCCCACCCCACCAAGTTATCAGCCCTTGACCTCAGACGGGTAGTTATAGCATTTGCTCCCCTGGTTGTCAGGCCTTCAGACTCGACCAAATTCTACCACCAGCTCTCCTGGTTCTCTAGCTTGCAGATGGCGGGTTGATGGGCGTCTCAGTCTCCATAACCATGTAAGTCACCAATTTCTATAATAAATCTCATATCTATCTATCTATCTACCTACCTACCTACCTAGCTTTGGGAAACTCTGGCTAATACACTCCTTATCTAGAGAAACAGACAGATCTTTTCTTTGCCTCTCAAGGAACAGTTCCTGTCATACACATATCCCTGGCTAATTTTTTTCCATTCCTGAGAATGTATCCTGGTATATTCTAAACTAAGAGCCCCATTCCTAAGAGCCATTTTGGTGTCAGCTAGGAATATAATGATATATAGTTTCCTTATCAGGATTTGGACGACTCTCTTCAGATTGGAAAAGGGGTGTCTTCCAAGCCCCATTCATGTGATCAGTGGCAGACCTAAAGCATATGCAGATGTAGTTAGGAGAGAGCTCCAAGGGTAACTTGGAGAATCACGGATTAGGTATCTGAGGCTCCTTTTTTTACCTCACAGCCTTTGGAGACAAGTGGAGAGGGTATGGGCTGTTTGGAGAGAAGAGAAGAGGATTAGCATTTGAGGCATAGACCGAGGAGGCAGACAGACCTGCATTTGATCTTCAGATCTGCCTTTTCCTGATAACCCGAGAAATGGAGATAATAATAGCTAGTTCTCAGAGCCATTGAGAGGATTATGATAAGAGCACAGTTAAAACACCCAGTCCCTACTTGACCTGTAGTAGGCTCCCTCCCTTTCATTCGTGGTCCATGGTAGCTGCTCGTACCTCTCAGATGTGCTTTGGGCTCAGAAGTCCCAACAATAGGCACTTCCCAGCAAGGCAAGGCCTGAAGTGTCACTCAGCCTTCCTTTCCACCCGCTCAGTCCCTGGCCAGCCTCAGACATGGAGTCCTCCCTGGTAGGGGGAATAGACGTACCCTCTGGTGGGGCTTCCTGGGTTCAAGAGTTTGGTCATTCCTTCTTCTCAGAGCCCACCTCCATTGCCCATCAGCCCTTCCACATAAAGCACAGAACTTAGAGGATCCATGACCAAGGATCCCAGCTATAGGCTCTAGAAGGGTTCAGTGTAATGGGGTTGATAGTATTGAACTGGCCACTCCAGGCCATTTCACAACTTTCCATCTGCTCTTCCTACTTCTTGAAATGTTGTCTCTCCCCTAAGTCTCTTTTCTGCAAGGTGACATCTATTTATTTTAGTATAGCCCAGGCTTCTGTAGTCATGCCTTCAATGAGTCCCACAACACCACACACACACACACACACACACACACACACACACACAGGTGTGTTAAAATGGTCTAATTTCATGACTGCACCCTCCCCACTCCCCTTAAACCACAAACTCACTTAGGATGGAAGTTCTATGTCATTTTTGCATAGAATCAAACCCAACTGAGTAACACTGCCTCCAGCTAAAGAGACTTTCCAAACAGGACAACTCCACGCACAGGCAGCTCTCCAAGGCAGTTTAAAGCATCAGCCTCCAATTTGCAAAGTGTTTCCTCAGGCACTGTCTCAGCTGGGGCTTCCTGGTCACCCCATGTACTTTATAATCCCCCCCCACCCCCAGCCCTACTGCCTGTCAGCACTGACACCCAGTTTATCTGTTGCTGGGTAGCTCCTGGGCTTTGGAATGCTTGCATTGTGCTTGCAAAGCAAGTTCAATCTCAGGAAAAGAAGAAAGGGGTCTCGGGTCCACTCCCACTGGCTTCATGCAGAACAATGACAAGAAGCTTTTACTGGGTCCTTTGACTCTGTCAGGTGCTTCCTATATTCATTTAAGCCTCCCGAGTGTATTTGAGACAGGAGTACAAGTTACTTTCTCAGCCTCAGGATACTTATCTACAGCAAAATACTAATAATATCTACTACTTTATGATGTTGTTGTGACAGTTAATTGGGTTAAAGATATAAAGCACATAGAACCATGCTTGGTACGTGGAAAGAGCTCAGTAAAGGTTAGCTGATACTAAAGGATCTTTCTTCCCAAGGGCTGCCTGGTGGCTTAGTTGGTTTCAGTTCAGGCTCATGATCTTGTGGTTGGGGGGTCCAGTACCACATTAGGCTCTGCACTCAGCACAGAGCCTGCTTCAGATTCTCTTTCTCTCAAATAAATAAATACAGTCTTTTAAAAAAAATTTTATTTATTTGACACAGAGAGAGAGAGAGAGAGATCACAAGGAGACAGAGAGGCAGGCAGAGAGGGGAGGGGAAAGCAGGCTCCCCGCTGAGCAGAGAGCCCAAGATGAGATGCCTGGCTCCATCCCAGGACCCTGAGATCATGACCTGAGCTGAAGGCAGAGACTCAACCCACTGAGCCACCCAGGCGCCCCTAAATACAGTCTTTGGAAAAAAAAAATAAAATATCTTTCTCCCCCAAAACTCCTTTATCAGGGGAAAGAGATTAAGAGACATGAAGAAGTTTTTCCCATTTCCCTTTTCAAGTCCTGTGAGGCAGGCTTGCTCCTCACTTTAAGTTGCCACGTGTTTGGGTTTGGGGCTCGGAGGGCTCTGAGGGAGGAGGAGTCTCCTGGGTTGTTTTTCTGATCGCTTATAATGTTAGAGCCCAAATAACCACATTGTCAGTTACCACCTGCCCTTACAGACTCACTCCAGTCATCCTCTTAGCGGACCCTCCTCCAGAGAAGCCCTCGTCCTGTGGGTCCTGTGTCCCCACTCTGCTGCAGTGATGGATTCCGTCTACCCCGAGAGAGCCCCATGTCCACCACGACCTCTCCCAGTCCAAGGTGGGGGTGGGGTTGCCGAAGCTCTAGGAGACCCTTTCTCCCAACAGCCCCAAGCCCCACAGAACAAGTGATTTCCGTGTCCCTGCTCAGAGCCTGGTCCCTGGAGACACGGTCCAGTGGGCCCGGGACAGGGGCCGTGGAGGCATTCGAGACCTGCCACAAGTACATGTCCCCACCCAGCTCTTGGGCAGTACCAGGGGGCCCATCAGCATCTCCTTGGGGAAGCATTTCTAAAATCAACAGCCATGCCTGTCTAACCACCGGGACACCTGATGTGGCATTCATTCCGCTAGCTCCCCATGTTGTCAAGAATGTCCTGGATGATTCTTGGCACATGACTGCCCCACAATTATTACCTAGCCAAAAAAAAAAAAAAAAAAAAAAAAAAAAGGAACTGATCACACTGGCTGATCTTTGGCTGAATCATGTTCTCGTGATCCCTGGATGGACAAGAGGGCTCTAGAACCCAGTCAGTTGAGGCCTAAGTGCACCAGACACTCCGCACATAACTGCCCCACTTCTGCTTACAACAACCTTTGATAGGGGTGCAGCCTTTCCTTGTCCAGATGGGGAAAGGGCAGGTCAGGTGGCTGCTAAGACAGAACAGGAGCTGGGACCAAGCTCAGGGCTGTGGGACACCAAGCCCGCACTGTAACTCTTCCACCATGCTACCTCCCGTTTCACATTCAGAAAAGACAATCAGTACAAAACATGTGGTTGGTGAAAAGCCCTTGGGTCATTGAGGGGGGAGATGGGTCTAACCCCATCCCCTTGACCACCTTCCCTTCCCCCAGCAGCTGTCAGGCCTCTGACAGGCCTCTAAACTCCCCTTTTGAAGCTGGCCGGCCCCACTTGGCCTGGCAGAAGACAAATCTTCCCAATGCTTTGTAATAATAGGCTTTGGAAATTGGGTTACAAGGAAAATCATCTCTTTTTTCCTCTGGTAAGAGAAAAGCTATTCGACAGAGGCTTTTCTTTTTCAGGGCCCCTCCAGATTTGTTAACTCTCTGAAAATGCTGCTTATGAAACAGCACTTGCAACAAGGCAGTGGAGGCCCTGGGAAGTGGTGGGTGATGAGATTTTTTTAAAAATGATTTTATTTATTTATTTCAGAGAGAGCCCGTGCATGCATGAGCAGGCCAGGGAGAGGGGTTGCAGGGGGGAGAAACAGACTCCCCTCTGAGCAGGGAACCTGATGCAGGGACTCTATCTCAGGATCCTGGGATCATCACCTGAGCTGAAGGAAGATGCTGAACTGACTGAGCCACCTAGGCGCCCCAGGTGGTGGGATTTTAATGTGGTCCATGCTGTGAGCTCATCTCGGCTGTCTGCAGAGCCTTGTGCTCAGACCCTCAGTTATTCTGTCTCTCCATCTTCCTCCCCCACCCTCAGCACATCTCCTATGTCAGACCAGCCTCGGGCACCATCGCCATAACCTTCATTTTCTGTGCACGGAGCTTGGCAGTGGCAGACGCATCTGATGGTGGGAAGGACTGTGGCCGGGAGAGCGGTGGCTGTCTGCCTGGAGGCTGAAATCAGAGAGACCAGCAGCATGATGCCGTCTGAGTCAAGAAAGCCACTGGAACCTTCCTTGTGAGGACAATATCTGGCTTTTACTGGCTTTTATGTCAAAGGGGACCTGATGGCTGGGAGGTCTCAGACTGACAGCACATCTTCATGGAGTTTTGCAAGAGGCATAATCGGGTTTGTGTGGAGAGATCTGGGGTGCCAGGAGAGGAGATCTTATAATCTAATTGTTCTCAAGATGAAGAACACCTTCCAGGATGGAAGACTATGCTGTGTGTCTGATTAGGACGTGGACCAGGGGCCTGGAGAAGAAAATCTTATAGTCATTGACTGGCTGTTGACCTTGGCCTTGATTTCACAAAAGTAGCAGTTTTCTCTCCTGGAGTGTTTCTGTCCAGGAGGGCATCTATCCCTTCCTCCCTGGTCCCACTGGCTGTGTTTTGACCCAGGCAATCTTCCTCTTTGCCCTGGACCAGAGCGAGACCTAACAGCTTCTGACCTGGGCACGCGGTCTCTGCCAAGCCTGTTGCCCACACCGGTTACTGGGATTTTTAGGAACGCGAGCCTGATTGTGATTCTCTCCTGCTGAAAAATGGGTCTCAGATGACATTTTTGTAAAGCTACTCTAATATACCTCCACACCAAAAACGTCCCGAGAAGACATACGACCAGATGTGAACAGCAATTATTTTGTGCTGTGGGTTTACCTGTGATTGTTTTTCCCTTACACTCTTGGTATTCAAGTTCTCTGCACTGAGCACATGATAAATATTGTTTATTTTTCTAGGCATAAAAATACCACCTGGAAAATAAAAAAGAAAAATCCTCCTGCACAGAAGAAAGCCCAGATTCCTGAGCCTTCCTGTGAGCTCATCCAGAGCTTAGACCAACCCATTAATACTCCTGCTGTACTCCAGCTCCCAGGCCAGCAACACACGGGCTTCAGAAATGCTGTTCCCTGCCCCAGATGTAGCCCCTTCCCCTTCCTCCTACCATTATTTCCTCTCCTACCCACACCCCATCCTCATCATAGCTTCGTCTTCCTACCAAACTCCTAGTCATCCTTTGAAGTCCACTTCAAATGTACTTCTTCTGGAAACCCTAATCCCCTCACTCAGAAGAGTTTGTTTCTAGATGAGGGCACCAATGCTTGAGAGGAGCCAAGAGGTGACAGAGCTGGGGCAAATCCACACTGCCTAGCTCTATATTCTTTGCCATATAACCATTATACAATAGAGTTTCAAGACAGATGCTACCTGTCCCAAAATGAGGGTTAACTGTGTGGCTCCCTTGACATCACTACAGGTGTCCAGCATGATCAGTCAGTCCTGCCCCACCCATGTCACTTGTATGAGCCCTCATCCTATGTGGACCTGCTCCTTAGGACCATCTCCTACAGCACCCTGTATGGAGAAGGTCCACATAGGGCAGAGAGGGAGTGGATCTCATTATCATCCAAGTCACTGAAGTAGAGGAAGAAGATGTGTTCACACACCTTCCTCGGAGGGGGAGAGGCTGAAACACTAGTAGGGAGGACTACTACCTCCTTTGGGAAAAAGGTTGAAAACCTGCTTTATCGTCCACTGCATCTCACAGATTCCACTCCAGGAGGGGAGGACAGAACTCTAGATGCATAACCCAGGAAAGTACTTTCATAGTGCCAAGATCTGGACTCTTTATCCTACAAATAAGAGTGTCTACCTGCCAGCTACAGGCAGCATGCATCAGCCATGATCCAGGCTAGCGTGCAGAGTGAGTCCCAAATGGAGAATCCCTGTCTTCTTAGCATCCCATGAAGCAGGTTGATGAAACAGGTAATGAACGATTAAGGGAGAGAAGCTCACTTTTTTTTTTTTAAGATTTTATTTATTTATTTGACAGAGAGAAATCACAAGTAAGCAGAGAGGCAGGCAGAGAGAGAGGAGGAAGCAGGCTCCCTGCTGAGCAGAAAGCCCGATGTGGGGCTCGAACCCAGGACCTGGGATCATGACCTGAGCTGAAGGCAGCGGCTTAACCCACTGAGCCACCCAGGCGCCCCAGAAGCTCACTTTTTTAAAGTGGTGCCCTCATGATTATAACTTTGAAGCTGGGAAGTGGACAGGAGTCACAGCTCCAGTCATAGAGGCTATGCTCTAAAATTGAAAATCTGGATGGACCCCAATCCACAAACACATCCTCAAAGTCTGTCATGGACAAGGCTTTGCTGACGGCTGGTAGGGAAGTTCAAAAAGGAATAAGGCATACTCTGTCTTTCACAACCTTTGTGTCTCTCTTGGCTCTGCATTACGTTCAAAGCATCCTAAAATGTTACGACCACATGGGCTCTCAAAGATCTTTGTACTCAACTCCCTTCAAGCTTTGTACTTGACTTTCCATTCATCCAATCAACAAATATTTGTCAAATGCCTACTAATTTTCAGGCACTGTCTGAGGTGCTGGAAAACCAATGTGCCGAGACTGGTTCCGAGATTGGTTCCAGCTTTCATAGCTTTGATAGTCAACAGAAACAGACAATAAAGACATGAATAAATAAATACCTAAGATACTTCCGTAGTGTGACATCTGTGATTAAAAGATAATAGTGTGATATGATAGAGAAGAAAGGGGGGGAACACTAGACTGGGTGACCATGGAAGGCCTCTGAGGAGTTGTTTGAGCTTAGATGTGAATGATGAGGAGAAGCTCCATATGAAGATTCAAGGATAAAGATTCCAGGCTGAGGGAATGGCAAGTGCAAAGGTCCTGTGGTGATTGTAAACTTGATTTTTTTTAGACGTATAACAAGAAGGTTATCTTGAATAGAATGGGCAAAGGCAGAAAATCCTTGGAGCATAATCAAATGCCTGACCATAACCTATCAGACAGCAGGGATTTGGAACTTATGTAATGGTAAAAGGAGCCATGAGGAGTTTCAAGCAGGGAGGATACACAGTGAATTGATAACATAGCAGGAGAGGAGCACCCAGGCCTGTAGACTCCCAGTCAACCACCACACTGCACTCCCAATACACAGTGACACTCCTCCCTTGCTCCCTCTGGTTTCTGCTCCAGTTTTCTAGAATTGCAGAGTGATGGAATTTTCCCTTCCGTCTAGTTAAATGCTGAGCCAAATGAGCGGAGCAATATGCTTCTATATAGAGCAATGTCTACTCCTGAGCGTATCTTTATCCCTTAAAGGGGAATGAAACATGATAATTAGTAACCAATTAATGTGCGTTTCAACAAACTATACTTTAATTATTCTGTCGTAGGTTGTCTGCCTGTGAAATATTCCATGTTAATTAAATTCTTTTAATAATCCAATGAAAGTGCCTCTTTTCCTTGATGTGCTGGTTAAAAGGAAGGCGATGGCAGACTTACGGCTCGTGTAATTTGAGTTAATGGCATGAATCCTGCTTTGAGCTTTCTTATGCCAATTGAACTAGTGATCTCTTAATACTTCCTAGACTTCTTTTTATATAATTATCACACAATTGTGCTGTTATGTCTGAGAGACTACATTCTGACAAGAAGGGGCTTTGGGAACTTGGCTGGAGGAATACTTGACCGAACCTTGTTCCTAGCTTTGATCACTGACCGGTTAAACAGCACCCCCTGCCATCTGTCCTACCTCACTCTGCAACATGTCCACATCTCTTGCTCAGAGAAATTGGTCACTGTGGCTCTGATTTTAGGCATTAGGAACCTACTCTGTGTCAGGAGCTGTGCTGAGTACTGAGGAATCAGGTGCAGCGTGGCTGAGGCCCTATTCTCACATTCTGTCCCCTGCTGCAAGGAAGCCGGGGAGCTCCCAGACACACTGGGGAGGATAAGTAGGAGCTGTCAGGGTAGCAACCAGGGGTAATTAGTTAGGACAGAGGGGATGAGCTGTTCGAGGCAGGAAAAGGCCAGAAGCCCTCATTACCAAGTCCAGGGGGATAGAGGAAACTCTAGACCCCTACTGGATAGAGTGACTGTCCATATATTAGGCAGCAGGGGGCAGGAGGACTTGCAGGGAATGCAGACTCTCAGACTCTGAGGGATGGTGGTTTCAATCAGATAAGATACTTGGAAGTATGTGAGGGATGCCAAAGGTGGGTCCAGAGGACACGGAGAGGCAGACAGCAGCCAAACAATGAGTCTGGGCCCTGGCCCCTTGAGGAATTGGAATGGTGCTTTTAAGGATAGATTAACCTGCTACAGAGTACCTTAAGTCGCCAAAATCTATAAACTCTCAAACACAGGGATGCCTGGGTGGCTCAGTTGGTTGAGCAGCTGCCTTCGGCTCAGGTCATGATCCCAGCATCCTGGGATCAAGTCCCACATCGGGCTCCTTGCTTGTCAGGGAGCCTGCTTCTCCCTCTGCCTCTGCCTGCCATTCTGTCTGCCCGTGCTCGCTCTCTCTCCCTCTCTCTCTCTGACAGATAAATAAATAAAATCTTTAAAAAAAAAAAAAAAACACCTCTCAAACACAATAAAAGTTTATCTCTTGTTCATGTAATAGTCACAGGTGGTTGTCCCTGATTGATTGGGCTTCTCTGCATGACCTCCAAGACCACTTATGTACCCACACACTTTCTCTGTTGCATGCTGTCTCCTTGGCCAGTGCTTTTCAAAGCGTGACCCCCATGCCAAAAGCATCAGCATCTCATTTGGGAACATGTTGGAAATACCCCTGCTTGGCCCCTCTCTGGGCCTGTTGGATCAGAAACACTATGGGTGGGACCAGCAATCTGTGTCTTAACAAGCCTTCCAGGCAGTTCTGACACACTCTCAAGTTTGAGAACCAGTGGTCTAGGGCTGTGTTGTCATCTGCATCCAGCCAGAAAAAGCATAAAGAAAGCATGGAGAAGGCACCTGGAGATGGAAAGCCTTGATCCCAACAGCAACCCCACAGCTTAGGTAAGAGCCAGTCACATGGCCATGTTTAGCTGAGAGTGAGGTCCCATGTTGGCCAGTGGCTTCCCAAATATAAATACATAATATGGAAAAGGAAAAAAGACGTTTTTCTGCCCTAGAACATGAAACGGGTTTGAGGGGGAAAGAAGGTGGCCGGAATTGTCACACCCATGACACTTGGAAAAGCACATGGCAGGTTTCCCAGCATCCTTCCCTGCTGGAAAGGGGGCTTCTATCTGGTACCTGGAGGCTCACATTGGCTCAGGACCATCAGAAAACCAAAGTTAGGCTGCATTGTTTGCCCAGAATCACAGAGAGAGTGAGTAGGCTGCAGCCTGACTCAGGATTGCCTGATGCCAAGTTTTAGGTCTGTTTTGTTATGCTCCGATGCTTCCAGAATACTAGAACTCTCAGACTATTCTTTTTTTTTTTTAATTTTTTTTTTATTTTTTCAGCATAACAGTATTCATTATTTTTGCACCACACCCAGTGCTCCATGCAATCCGTGCCCTCTACAATACCCACCACCTGGTGCCCCCAATCTCAGACTATTCTTAAACTATACCTGTGTAGCCCTCCTGCATCCATTTCACCCCAGAAGTTCGTACAATTGAAGGTACAAGCAGGCATTGAGAAAACACGAAGATTTTGATCAAAGATTACAAAGAGTATAGGACATAACAATAAAGAATGAATAGGTTGAATGCATGTCTATGTATATATTTGTATATCGATGTCTATTGTGTATACGTAAGTATACGTTTATATATATATATATATATATATATATATATATATATATATACACATGATATTAATCCTCCGTTATGGGCAACTCAGAAAACTTTGCCCATAAATATGCCATGCTACTATGACCAAGAAAGCATTGTGCTTCACTTGTATGAGTAGTCTTCGGTAAGAGTAAGGAAGAGAAAGATTTTCTAGATAAAGCATATGCAAGATCCCAAAGGGGACATGTCCAAGGCACCTTTGGAGAACACCAAATAATCAGATGTGCCTGGAATGGGATGGGGTAAGAATAATACTAGGATGATAGATAGGGCCCAGAATGTAGGAGAAATTGAATGTCAGGCTAAGGGGTTCATACTTTATTCTTCAAATAATGGGGACCCAGAGAAGAGTTTGGAGAAGGAGAATGACATGTTCAGACTCCTTCAGTCAATCCTATTCAGGAAGATCACTAGTGGGGTAATGAATGGGATTGACTGAAGAAGAAATTGCTAGAAAGCAAGTAGATAAATGGGAGGATTCTGCAATAGCTTGAGGGAAAGAAAACAGTGTTGAATGAAAGCAACAGAAGTGGGTAAGAAGGGGAGAATCATTGTGATTGGGATTGGTTGGGGAGGAGGGAGGTGTTGAAGATGAAGTAGCTGTTTCTGTTGTCTGTGACAAGGAATTGAGAGGACATAAAAAATAGAGCATGGCAGATATCCAAGTATTGGGTAAAATATGCTGTATTTTATCAATTTTTACATGTTAACATCCCTAAAGTCAGGTTGTCTCCCACACACGAAGACAGTTTTCAATCACTGGCAGGCAGGAGGTCATGTCAAAATCATCATAGCCCACACATGTGTAGACTTGGTGCCATGACTGCTAATACTGCCAAAACCCCAGTCAGGTTCTATGCATTTCTTGACATGTCCACCCAACAACCCCTAAAGGGCAAGGGAAATTGTCACATTGCTTAAAACAGAACAAAACAACAACATCAACTATCCATTGACCAAAACTCTTTTTACCGGAAGCTGTTTTACTTTGGGATGCAACCAGCGGTGGGAGTTAAATGTGAGCGTACTCAAATAAGAAAGTTCAGTGTTGAGATCTGCTCAAAAGAAAATCCTGGGGACAATAACGGAGCACTCTTTTTCAAAAGACTACATCATTAATAAGTGGATGGTACAGAGTTGAAACCCTGTAAGGAAAAACACGGACACTGTACAGAGTCAAGAAAAAGATTCAGGAAAGTCTAATGTTCTCTCTCTCTCTTTTTTTTTTTAATAAGATTTTATTTATTTATTTATTTATTTGAGAGAGACCACAAGCAGAGGGGAGGGGCAGAGGGAGAGGGAGAAGCAGACTCCCCATTGAGCAGGGATCCCAATGCGGGGCTCAATCCCAGGACCCTGAGATCATGACCTGAGCTGAAGGGCAGATGCATAGCTGACTGAGCCACCCAGATCCCCCAAGATTCAGGAAATTCTAAAAGTGGGCACGTTCTGGGAAACCCTAACCATTTGTTTTCCACTTTGTGGAAGAGTGATATATAGACTGTTGTAATAAGTGTAAACTGTTTTTCTGAATGATAAGAAAGCACGGTGTCACAGTTTGTCAGAGCCTTTTTTCTTATTAGTGTGTAAAATAATGGTACGTCTGAAAATGGATAGCCCCTTAGATTCGATGAAATGTGATATTCATCATTCTCAACTCAGAGCAACTCAGAATGGGGTGGAGGTCAAGCCGAGGATGTTTCATCGTAGCTGAAATTATTTTCGACACCATGCTGGTGAGAATTCAGAAAGGCACAGAAAGGGTGGAAAATAGGGCGGCAGGTTCCTAGGAAGTCAAATACCTACTTACCCTGGGACTCCAGAACCCCCACTCATGGGTATTGGAGAAGTGGTGTAAGAGAAATGAGTGAACATATGTTCACGCAGACACTTGTGCACAAATGTTTATCACAGCTTGATTCGTAATAGCCACAATCTGGAAAAAATCCAAGTGTCCATCAACTAGTGCACGAATCAGCCGAGGGTGGTTCATTCATACCATGGACCATCATTCAGCAATAAAAAGGAACAAACCAATGCACGTGATGGGGACGAATCTCAAAAGCATCCTAATAAATGAAAGAAGTCAGTACAAAAGACTCCAGACTGCATGAGTCCATGTATAATGTCATTCCAGAAGAGGCAAAACTCTAGGCACAGAAAATAAATTCTAGGGTTGGGGTTGGGGTTGGTAGGATCCGATTGCCTGCAAAAGGCCAAGAGGGAGCTCCTGGGGTTGGAGAGCTGTCTTTAGCTTGACGGTATGGCAGTTACACAACTGTGGGCATTTGTTAAAACTCATTGAACTGTCTGCTTAAAAAATAGAAACTTTGTCCTATGTAAATCATACCTTGGGAAACCTGGGGGCTTTATTAAATGTGGCTCGAAGACTGGAAAAGACCCGAGCTCAAAGCCCAGCTCCTCTTCTTACTTGCTGTGTGCCCTGGGCAACTAATTTAACCTCTCTGAACTGACCCTGGGTTTTCCAGGCTCAGAGTGGAGATAACAAGGCTCTGCTCAGTAGGGCTTTGCTGTGAGAACTAAGTGAGATGATATATGTAAAGTATTTGGAGAACTTGACAAGGAGTAAATGCTCAATAATGTAGCTCACATGCTAGCAGGGACCACAGGCAGTTTCATTACTGGGGAATTAATCAGTTGTTGGGATGACAGAATTGTACAGGCCAATCAATTGCTTGTGGCTGAAACCATCATTCTGATCAAAACAGTGTTGAAACTGGGGCTCCAGGGAGCCCCAGCCTGAGCCATTTACAGTCTGCGCATTCAAGCCTTCACTGCCACTGCTCACGCTATCCATCTCACTCCAGGAAACTTTGCAGAAAGGGAGGGAGTACTGGGTGAAAGTTATTTTGAGCAGGAGCCCCGAAGACATCTGGGAGGCTGAGCACAGTCCCTGACATACACCGCAAAGGTTGACTTGCATGGGCTTTTGCTTCCCACTAATGTTTGAGTCATCTGCACACAGCAGAATGAATCGATACTTTGTATGTAACAGGGATAATGTTAGGCATGTTGCACTGGATGCTCCTACAAGAGCATTGTGAGGTGGAAACTAAGATCATTTCTGTGAAATTGATGTGGAGACAGACTCAGAGAGATAAAGGGACTTGTCCAAAGTCACAGCTAGTTAGGACCTGGATGCAAACCCTAAAATCCTGGTCCAGTGGGTCTTGATCATACATTAGCCCAAGGGAAGGACCTGGGAACCCCCCGCAAGGGCAAAATGTTTGGAAGCTGAGTTCCTGGGGGCCTGTGCCTGAACACAGAGTACCTGCAGCACGGTGAGCTGGAGAAAGGGCGGCCTCGGGGAGGAGCACTTTCTTTAGAGTCTCTGTGGGTAGGTTAATGCCTGCAGAGGTAGGACCAAGGGTGAGCCATGCTTTGGGACCAAGCTACCTTTATATTCCTTTTCTCCTCCTTGAGTGCAGCCCTGAGTAATCAGCCTTGGGTAATCTTGGGCAGCTCCTTACCCTTTCCCACAAATGCTGCTCCGGGGACCAGCGAGCTCTGAAATCCTGAGAAAGATGAAATCCTGGCAATACCGTCCTCACCTGAGCGCAGGTAACCATGCACTTTGCAGCAATGGCTCCAGCTTCCATTGCGTATCTCCCTTCCTGGCCTGTTACCTGCTGGATCTTCTCCAGGGAGTCCCCATTCCTCCATGTGTCTCTCTCGCCCTGTCTATAAAATGAGTGGGCAGATCTAGCTGCTCTTTGTGCTCCTTTCCCATTGGATGCTATAATGGAGCAAGTGGCATTTCATTTTTGCTTGTCACTGGATTTGTCAGCCATTTGGGGGCTCTGTTTTGGCAGAGGCATACTGGAGTTCCTGATCCCCCTTCCTTCAAAAGTCCAAAGACTGTGGCCAGGGCTACAAAATCCTGATTTTCTCTGAGCAAACCTGTAGAAGACAAATTGAGAGAGAGGAGGGGGGGCAAGAGGGAGACAGAGAGAAAAAGGACAGGCAAGTCTCCGATCTTAAATCCTAGGAGTAGATCATTAAATTTACAACCTCTTAACAATGCTGGGATTGGAAAGACTGCATTTTAAGTGTCAACATGTCAACCTTAAGATGGCAAACCGATTCTGTTACTTCCCTCTATGTTAAAGACACACAAATAATTTATTGATTTTTTTCTTCCTAAGACAAATAACAAAACGCCCAGTCACATCTGTTTTGCAAACCACATATATTATGCGATACGGAATTCCAGGAGGACATAACAATGGGTTCCAGTTCTAAGAGGATGAGATAAACATTTCAATCTGAGAAATCAAGAACATGTATAAAGATTTACAAAAGGGATTTGTATTATAGCAACAATGATGTAAGATGTATGAAGAACATATACAAATTAAGAGACCCTCTGAGCTCAGCTGATAAGAGAACTGAAATAAATTCCCTCCACTGATGAGCACTTATTAGGCGTATCCTCTGGGCTGATCACTGGGCTGGGGTCCTAGTGAACAATAAGGCTTGGGTCCTGCCCTCAAAGAACTCACCATTGAGTTGGAAAACCTACACTTAACCCACCCACCAAGAAAGTGCTCTTGGAGAGCTCTATCAGACCCCAACAACCCAAAAGAGTGACTAAGTCTTTGTGAGGACAAAAAGATGGATTCCCCCTTGCCCTTGTAGTACATGGCAAAGTCTCCACCATGCTTTAAGAGCCCTCCCTGAGAGGCCCCTGTAGACCCAGTTAGCCTCATCTCCCCTTGCCCTCTCCACTTCAGTCTCTACACCCCTTTCTGTCCTTAGAGCAGTGTTGGAGTCCTAACCCCCAAGACCTGAATATGACCTTAAATGGAAATAAGGTCTTTGCAGAGGAGCAAATGAAGATGGGGTCATGAAGGTGGGTCGATATCCAGCATGACTATGTCCTTATTAAAAGGGGGACATACAGACACAGAGACTGACATACGCAGAGGGAAGGGGATGTAAAGGCACAGAGAGGGTACCATTTACAAGTCAAGGCATGGCCTGAGATGACCAGAGACTAGGACAGAGGCCTGTAATAGTTGCTCCCATGGAGCCCTCAGAAGGAACCAACCCTGCTAACACTTTGATCTTGGACTTCCAGCCTCCAGAACCATGAGACAGCACGTTTCTGTTCTTGAGGCCACCCAGCTGGTGGTTCTTTGCTATGGCAGCCCCAGGAAAACCTATACAAGGCAAGGACCTCACGTTGCTATTCCCTCCTTCTTCACCTACCCCTTCACCTGGCCAACTGCTCCCCAGCCTGGATATCACCTCCTCAAGTGAAGTCCCCTGTTACACATCCCCATGGCGCCATATGGGTCTCATGTTGTGCCCTACACTCCCTCACATAATCCCGGGTACGTCCTGTCTCCCCATCTGGACAGTGAGGTCCTTAAGGACACAGTACTCGGTAAACACCTGCTCCCATCCAGTGTGTGGAGCTGGGCTTCCTACGGGAATCGAGTAAGAGGCTGATTGTGAATGTGCTTTGCCAGCCAGAAAGCTCTGGGCACACAGACTGGGTTTGATTATTTGTGTCCTAACCAAGACTGGATTGGGTAGGCAACAATCCTCACGGCTGCACTTCTGTAAGACACTGCATATTAAAGTTTCCTGTGTGTGTCTTCTTGGCAGACAGAAAAAGGAATTTGCATTTGGGCCCTGAGATGTTTATATTTGGAGCTACACTGCTTGTGTTTCCAGCCTTTCTCCCCTCTACTTTGGAATCCAGCCGGAGAACCCCGAAAGGGGATCAGGAGGAGTAAGCTGTTAGCTTGGAAGGCGCTGGAACCATTCTAGGGCGAGGAAGGCAGGAGCCAACAGGAGGAACAGCCTCGCCTGGCCCCAGGGAAAGTCCAGAAGGCCTCTCCATCTGGCTGTCCATTTAGAAACCTGACCTCTTTGCAAGTAATAAGCATCCAGGGCCCATTAAAATGCAAGGCACCTGCTGGGTATCTGAGAAGGAATCTGCTAGTCAGAAATGAACTGCTTTGGGGGTAATTGTGGGCTCCATCTTCAGGTAGCAGGAGTGGGCACTTCAGTACCCAACAGCCATGCCCCTTCAGACTCCAGCTTAAGGCCACATGGCTCATCAGAGGCTCTCATTTCCCCTCAGTCTTCTCTCTGCAAATGAGGACAGTACTCTCCATTGCACTTACCACAGGCTGGTTTTTTGGGGGGACGCATGGAAACCTGGGTCTGCGTGGACTCTCAAAACTGAAAAGCACTTTGTAGGTATAAGGGACTGTCATTTTGGTTTCAAGACGAGCTTCACAGCTGTAGTTTATGCCCCTACCCAAGCCTCCCCAGGCCCTCCCGTTGGCCATATCCAGGTTTGATTTTGATTACGCCCTGATTTTGATACCCTCCCTGACCTCATTGCCCATCTCCACTCTGCCTGTTGGGTGAGGCAAGGAGCTCCAGACACCCAGAGTTTTCATGGCCAAGTCCCTTTGAGCTCTGATACCCTATAGTTCCTGGTTCTAAGTTCCAACTAAAGAACACGAAAGGAGTGTCATCCACAGGTAGGAAGGTGAGGGAAAGGTATGGAAATTAGCAATTACTGAGCTTTAATTGAACATGTACTTCCTGCCACGCATTGTGCTGGAGGCTTTCATATATCTGCTCCTTTAGGGATCCCACCAGCCATGGAGGATATCACCCTTTTCTACAGAAGAAATCAAGGTTCAGAGAGGTTAAGTAATGTCCCCAAAGTCACACAGTTAGAAAGGTATAGACCGGAACTGGTTCTCTCTGATGCCCTAACAAAGGGGCCTTAGATAAATCTACCCAGATTCTCTTCCGACTGCCCCTCCATGACCCACTTTCTCTGGCCTTCCATTGGGGATGTTGACCTGAAATCCGGTTTTCACTCTTCTTCCAGGTACACTTTAGAATTTTTTGTTTTGTTTGGATTCTTCCATTGGTTCCCCCATTGCCCCTTGCTCTTTGGTCATAGCCCACTTAGCTCTCCTGGCAGGCCCTGACTCTTGCTTCATAGTTGGCTCTCTGGGAGGAGGAAAACCCTGGTTCATAGCATTTGCCAATCCCTGTGGTGTAAATAACCCCACCATGATCTGCCTCATGCTGCAAACACAGAGTCAACCAGCTTGCCATCTTCCCAACGGTTCAAGCGAACTAGGAGCCAGCTCCAGCACGACACTGCCTAAATTTTTAAGATGCGGCTTACAAGACTTGAGAGTTAAAGGATGGGTGGAGCACCCCGGTGGCTCAGTCGGTTAAGCATCTGCCTTTGGCTCAAGTCATGATCCCGAGGTCCTGGAATCGAGCCCTGCTTCTCCCTCTTGTCCCTCTGCCTCTGTTGCTTCCTGCTCCTTGTGCTCTATCTCTCTATCTTGCTCTATCTCAAAATAGATGAATAAAATCTTAAAAAAAAAAAAGGATGGGAAGCAGGGGAAAGACAAATCCAGGATGAAGGACGATTGGTCAGGTCGCTGGTGGTGCCAATGACTGGGATGGAAAGACTGAGAAAACTGTCCATTTAGGCAGGGGCTCAGAATCACGAATGTCACTCATTTTATCTTCCAGGCTTCCCAGGAGAAAGTCATACCACCACGTCTTTGCTCTTGGGTTTGGGAGGAAGGGGAACATTGTGTATACTCTGCCTAAACTACTTGATCCTGGGGCCACTCTATGATGTAGCAGTTGAGAACATGAACCCCTGAAATGAGACTTTTTTTTTTTTGTCTCTGTGTTAGTTAGGACAATGCTAACTGCTATAGCAAATAACTCCCAATCTCAATGGCTAAATCCAACAGAAGTCCCTGCTTCTCTTGTGTACAGTACAGTGCAGCCAGCAGTGTGCAGGAGGCTGGAACAGTGGTGAGAACCCTGTTCACAACATCAGGCAGGGATCCAGGCTGGTCGATGCTCTACCGTCTCCCACACAGAGATTCTGAAGTTGGTCTAGGGATGAATTCCACAGGCAGGACGAAAAGGAGAAAGAGGAGAAGGCACGTCTGCTTTGTCACCTCTTCTACCAAGAGATGACATCTTTATTTCCATGTATTCTTGGCTAAGAACTGGTCAGCATGGCCTCATCTGTTGTACAACAGGTGCTGTCCTTGGCTGGGCCATCATGTCTTAGCAACATCCTCACAATTCGGAAGGGGACACAGATCCTTGGTGGACAACCATTCAGCTCTGTCTTGGTCCCCCATCGCAGGTCGGCCTTGGGCAAGTTACTTAACTACTACTCTAAGTCTCTGTTTCCTCAGTCTTACTGTTTATCTCATAGGGCTCCTGTACAGCTGAAAGGAAATGCTTGCAAAGCATAGGGTCTGCCTTCTGCCACACTCAATACATTTGAACCAAGAGGGATATATATGACCACCCTGTCCACCCCTAGTATGTTCCAGATAAGCCTGTATCACATCAGTGTATGCCCCCCCCGACCCCAACTTTCATCTGCAATCCACAGAAAATGAGGCCAAATAATAAAAGCATTGTGAGAGAATTTTGTTCCTTAGAGGTGCCCCACGGTGGACAGGAAGCCGTAGTCCAGACCTAACGTAATACGTTGGGTCCTTTGGCAAAGTTATTGGAATCCCCCAAGCCTCCCTTCCCTCCTTTGTAGAGGGAGGAGAACGAAAAATATTCAGGTTCATCGGGAGGATGATATCCACCAGAGGAGCTTCTCACGCAGTGAATTCATACATGTGAGTGTCTATCTTCTTACCAGCATCAAACTACACTGCAAAAGTTGCTTGGGAGGTGGGGAGTTGAGACACGTCATCACATGGATCTCTCCCCAAACAGATATGCCTCGTTTTAAAAATGATCCGTTTGGAAACAGGACATACCACTGCTGCCTTGTGGGCAGAGGGTTCTCATCGGTAAGAAGGCAAAGCTGTTCATTTTCCAAGACGTCTCCCTCTCCTTTTGATTCTGTACACTCAAGGTTGTCCGGGGTCCCAAGCAATCCAAAATGATTTGTGTCAAAGAGCATATTACAGGAATCATTTGTCATTTCTGGTTCGTGTTTGAATTTGAAGAATGATGCTAGGGAGCGATGTGAAGGCGGGATGCAAAGCGTCATTATGATGGGTGGCAAAACCGTTATGTTAACCTTCTCACGAATTAGCTCTGGAGCTTCAACACAGTGGGATGGATTGGGAAAGTATTCATAATGAGAATGCCTTGTGCTTGGATGACGATATTTTCTTTGAAAAAAAAAATCGACTTATAATGGCACAGAGCGCAGAGAATGACCTATGGAGAACATCAGATTCAGCCTCGCCTTATGCAGAGAGGAGAACTTTGTGTACTCAGAGTTTCAAAGCTAACTGGCCTGTTGAGGGGACAGTGCCTTCCTCTGGCAAAAGCTGGCACACAGGGTCAGAATAATGACCCGGGAGTTTACGCTCCAGGTTCTAGGCCCAGCTGAGTCTCCAACTGTCTGTGTGACTTTGGGCAAGGCACTCTCCTTCACTGTGTCTCTGGCTTTCCCTCTGAAAGGGGACATTGATGATTGCCCAGGGTCCTAGAGCCCTGACATGCTGTGATTCTGTGCAACTCATGGGACAGGCTTTTTAATTCTGATTTGGCAGATGAGAAAACTGGAATCCAGGTACCTAGTGAAGCTGCTCAGAAGTGGATTTTGAGCTGAATCTTGTAGATTTTCCTTAATATACAGAGAGCGAAGGATGCCCTAAGCAGAGAGAATAGTGTGGCCGAAAAAGCAAAGAGAAAAGGGCAGGGCACTGTCAGGAAAGCTTGTATATTTGATTGTGGCTATGTTTTAGGCCGTGAGGAAAAAGACAAAGAAAGAGAGTGCTGAAAGGCAGTTTAGAATCGGATCATGGAGAACTGTGAATGTCACGTTCAAGGACATAGTACCTCTAAGCCAGTTTTTCTTGACCAGGAGTGATCTTGCCTCCCAGCACCCATTTGGCAATCTTTGCACCCAGTTTTGGTTGTCACAGCTAATAGAGATGCTGCTAAGCATCCATAATGCACCAGGCATCTCCCCAAAACAAAGTTGTCCAGCCCCAAACATCACTAGGGCCAATGCTGAGAAACTCTGCCCTAGGTAGACAGGTCCTCTGCTGCACTGTGGAGGCTTTATTGTGGGGGACAGGGTGGGCAGGGGGCTGCTGCAGCCAACCAGAGAAAAGGCGATGAGGGTCTGAGCTGAGGCAGGGTGGAGAGGACCAACATCAGGGACGTGCAAGAGATGGGACTGACAGAACATGGTTTCCTCCTCCCCTCACCGGCACCTTCAGGCTACAAGCCACTTTTTTTTTTTTTTTAATTTCTTTCCAGCGTAACAGTATTCATTGTTTTTGCACCACACCCTGTGCTCCATGCAATCCGTGCCCTCCCCAATACCCACCACCTG
The DNA here is from genome assembly GCF_902655055.1 of Lutra lutra. NCBI lineage: Eukaryota > Metazoa > Chordata > Mammalia > Carnivora > Mustelidae > Lutra > Lutra lutra. The sequence goes on from NC_062293.1 coordinate 39,450,115, forward strand.
GTTCCCCCAACCTCCCACCCCCCATCCCTTCAAAACCCTCAGGTTGTTTTTCAGGGTCCATAGTCTCTCATGGTTCACCTCCCCTTCCAATTTCCCTCAGCTCCCTTCTCCTCTCCATCAAGCCACTTTTCAATAACATCTTCTTCCCTCCCCTCTCCTGTTCTCTCTGCTGCCCCAAGAGGCAGAGGTGAAGGGAGACTTGGGCTGGATCTCATCTCCCTTATCCTTCACTGACCCACTCCCTCACTGTTGTTCAGACTCGGTCCTGGAGGGACAGGAAAGGTCAGGAGCTGGCATATGAAGGCAGTGACAGCCCTTCCTGTGATTTGGATTTTATAATGATAGGTGGCATTATTCCTTTACTCCCATTTTCTGGCTCAAGATTACAAGTTCTGTGAGCAGGAACCACATGAATCATTTCCTTTGGTACGTTCATAGGGTCCAGCCCAGTACCTAACACAGTAGATGCTTTTAAAAATGTGTTGAATGAATGTCTAAGTGCCCCTTTCCTCATGGATTAGCCTGGTTGGGCATCACACACTTGTTGGGGTAGTATGGATGCCCCATTTTTGGTGAACTTGACCTGTCCGCTGCACAGTTAGTGAAAGGATAGGTTGGGTGTAGGCTCTGGCTTCCCTCATATCATTTCAGTGAAAAGGGAGCAGGAGGAAATGGTGGACGGATAAGACAGGACTTAACAGAGCCTTCAGTGTTCCCTCAACCCTTCTATACATACCCATCTTGGGCATCCCTTCCACAGTGATACCCTTGTCCCCTCCAGGTAGCCCATGGACACAGAGAGTGGGACTGAGAAGAGGGTAAAGGGCTGGTCATCCAGCACCCCCAGGTCACAGAAAAAGAAGTTGAGCTTGGGGGGAAAGCAGAGGATGGAGGAAAGAAGGAACCCCGTCAATGGCTGCACGGCAAGCCCACGGCCATGTGGCCAGACCAGAGGTATGTGCAGAGGCATGTGTCCTCCCGAGGGTGCAAAGGGAAAGCCTTTTATGTCGGCCTCCCTGCAATTTTCAGAGTTTTGAGGAGCAAGTCCAGGGACACACCAGCCCCAGAGCTCAAAGAATCAGGCCAACCTGACTCAACCAGATTCTCTGATTCTCAGAGACCTGGCAGCCATCTGGCCTGAACCCCAGATGGCGACAGCTGACCTCTACAAGGTCAAACATTGCTCTAGAGGCAAGGAGAGGACTGGGTCCCACGTGTTTGGTGTCTGAGCTCTCTTTCTGCCAGGGTCCCTTCTGCTCAAGATGTGGTGTTGGCACAGAGAAGGCAACTCGGACCTGCTGTGTCCCCACCCGCTGTCCCCTGCCCGGCTTTATGGAGCCCAGCGCTACCCAAAACAAAGCCTCCTCCTTCTCAGTGGCACCTGGTCTTGCCGTGATGTCCTATCACCTGTGTCCTAGGCAGTTCTGGAATGTTTGTCCTACAGGGCCAGGAGACCACTGCTGCAGATTCCTTCTACTGATCAAGGTCCAATGTTGACAGTAGGTGTTTTAGACCCTGTCTTGCTGTGTGATTTGGGGCTACGACTTAGCCTTTTTAAGCCTCTATTTATCCACGGGTAAAAATGGGAAGATAGTCCTTGACTCTGAGACTTTCAATTTAATTAAGTAAAATCAAATGGAGCACTGGATGGAAAAAGCACTTGGTGTACCAAACACAAAGTAGGGACTCAGAAACCCTTTACTGAATGAGTGAAAGAATAATTGAATAAAAATGAGTGGCTTCCAGAGCCATCTAAGAGATGGCTTCTAAAACACCGTGCCACCCACTAGGTTGGTCCTGGTGTGCCGGAAGCTGGCCTATCTCTGGCTTCCTAGGGAGGACTATGAGCTTTCTCTCGAGTTCTTAGCTACAGTCCTCTCTCCCTTGGCTATGGTAGCAACACGGTCTTTGAGAGAAAAACACTTGGTGGGATCCCAGAGGCATAGGCTCCCATCTGAACCCCTGCCCTGAGCAAACGTGACCTGCACACTCATCTCTGTTCCCGCCAATTAAGCGGTGTCATTAAAAGGCCTGACACTGTATACAGCTCCAGAGTGACCACTGCTATCTGCCCAGCCGCCCCCTCACTGGCCATGGGATCTGACAGCAGAAGAGGACTGACCCTCTTTTGGTTTGTTTGTGTTTTTGTTTTTTTAACATCCAGAGCACGCTGGGAATGAAGAAAGTCCAAAAATGATTCCAAAGTTAATTTTATTTTTCTAGAAGCTCCCAGGCTAATTAGATCTGCAAAGCACTTAGTTTTGTGCATTACAATTGACCCAACACACAGAATATCCCATGACACGTGACATATTTGTTAGCTGTCTCCCGCTCACGGACACCAAAAAGGATCGATCCCCTTCCTTGTTCTTCAGAGTCAGGCTCTTTCTAAGGGCCAACAAATTGTATGTCTAGGGACTCAGAAAGCCCAAGCACATTGACCACCTGGCCCCTTTACTCACCAACCGAAGAACCCTCTATGGCCTTCACATTTATTGAATACATATTTCCTGGAGCTGCTTTGTATAGGCCTGGGGAGATGAGCTGAATAAGAGCCAGTACGCACATACGAGCCAGTGGGGTAGAGAGACTTACAGCCGATTAAAATACAACACTCTGAGGGCAGAAGAGACAGAAGAGTAGAGAGCCAGAGGAATGCAAAGGCTCCCTCTATCTATCTGCCCAGGGTATCTTTGAGGTTATGGTAACAGCTCCTATTTATGAAGCACCTGCTGTATGCAGGCAGCCTTCCAAATACCTTGCATGGTTGATTGCATTTTAATCCTCATTGAGAAGGGGAAGGAACCGGCATCTACCAAGCAGTAGTGCTGGGCCCTGGGTTAGTGCTTTGCCGAATAACCTCATCCCCTCCTGACAGCCCTGCCACAATGGTATCATTGTTGCCATTTCAGATTCCATTTCCCAGGTATCATTGTTGCCATTTTGGATGCCATTTGGGATTCCATTTCCGTAGGTGTGGAGTGGCTTCTGAGAGGCTAACAAGCCCCGAGGGGATAACCATGGGGGTTGCTGGTCTACGGAGCACACTTGGAGAAGAAAGGGTGTTCACAGCACCCTTGGGACCAGTGTCTCAGCCCTCCACGCAGCACAGAATCACCCAGGAAGCTTTTAAAATGCATCAGTGTTTGGCTCATTCCACCTCAAGAGTGATCCGACTGTACTTGGATGGGGATCAGGAATTACTGTGTTTCAGAGCTCCCCAGATGACTCTGCTGGCAGTCAGGGTTGAAAACAACTGTTCTACTTCTCACCATCTTGAAAGTTCAGCCCAGTTCCCAGATGTCCCCTCTCCAAATTCCCTACCCTCTTGGGGACCCCGCCAAGCCAGTGCGACTCCACCAACTCAACCGCCCAGCCTGGACCTTCTGGCCAGAGTGTCTCTCGATTCTCTTTGCTTCCCGGGGTGTCTCCCGGTTGTGGAGGCTCCCCCATAGCCCTGCCTCCCTCTCCCCACCTCCAAAATGTTAACCCCATTGATTTGGAGCCTGCCTCAGTCCTTTCTCCCCATCCCTGGAGCCAGCAGCGGGAGGCTTCCACAGGGCCATCGATCCCCCCAAGGAACTACAAGGTAGCACTTTCTTCCTTAATTAAGACCTTCATGACGAGCCACTGGTATGGGACCGAATTAATCAGCTTTCTGAAAGCAAATCGGGAATGCGGAAATGAAAGGGGTGATTCTGTCACGCTTGCTCATGGTGTCAAGAGGCTGAGGCTTGGCCCAATGTGGGTGGGAGTGAGGCCTGGAGGAGGGCAGCCAGCCCTGTCTTTTCTGCCTTTTTTTCCGTCTTCTTCTTCTTCTCTCTCTCTCTCTCTCTTTTTCTTTTTTTTTTTTTTTTGAGTCAGATGCAGGATGACACATTCAAAAGGCAATCTTTATCCAAACATTACTGTCCCCGCCCCCTCGGCCAGTCCTCCTTACCGCTCACCATTATCTGTCATCAGAGACAAGACAACAGGAGATAATAGGAATTTCCAATGCCTGCTTTTTCTTCCTTCCATTCTCCGGGGAAATTATGTCGAACATCTTTTTTATTGACTTATTTATAAGTGTAGAAAATGAATTTCTTAAAGCTTTGTGTTGGAGCAACCCCGATGTTATCAGGGTCACAGATGCTCCCCCTTGGGCGCCTCTGTGGCTGGAGGGAAGATTCCAGAGGCCCGGTGAGGTGTTAATTAAATAAATTGACCCCCCCTTTCCCCCCACGGGGAGCCTGGGTGGTGGCCCAGAGCTTTGTCAGGATTTGAAAAACAGAAATGACACAGCAAGCCCCAGGGGCTATTCCCAGGCTCCCCCATCCTGGTGGGAAATGACAGCCACGTGAGGGGTCTACCCGGCCTGGGTCCCAATTGCCCCCCCCCACCATCTCCCTCCCAGTGGTGGGCCATAAGGGCACTCACGGCTCTGCATTTTCTCAGCTTGGGCTCATGGAGTACACTGAGTGAGTACTGTTTGAATGTTGGCTTCTTGGTCTACAGAGTAGATCACTTCCCTCCTGGAGTCCCAAGAGAGGGTGTGAAATTCACACCTGACACACAGTAGGGCCTCTGGGAATGTCTGTCGTCCTTCTTTCTGTTCCTGTAGAAAATCTCAAAGCTGGAAGTGTCCTCAGAGACCACCTGGTCCACTTCTTTCCCCTGGCCCTTGGGAGTCTGAGACCGGGGGAGGGACAGCGATTTGCCTCCTGTTACCTAGGGGTGGAGGGGCGGAACCAGCTCCCTGACTCTGCGTCTGGCTCTTCCCCGACCCCACAGAGCCACCCTTTGCCCTGAGGAACTGGTGCACATCATACTCCACACCGTCGCTAAAGTGTGTAAATCCAACCCCCTCCAACCCCAGTACCCATGGACATCAGGCACGCAGGAGGGTGTAGTCTTTAAGAGCTATTCCCGATGAAGACTGTCACTTACAGGACCCCTTTACTCACGGGTGTTCTTTTGGTTTGGTTGTTGCAAATAATGTTTTCATAAAGTGGGAGACCCTACACCCCACTCCTGGTCTGTTCTCAACCACTCGAACTTCACCTCTGCACCCTGGCCGTGGCTCCCAGCCCAGGGTTTATTGGGTTTCTAGTTCTGTAACTGATCCAGAGCCAGAGTCACTTTGGTTCTGGCTACTTCTGAGGGTCTAATCTGGAGCTTTAAGGCTCTAGCAGTCTCTTGCCCTTCGGGTGGGTCCAGGACCCTGAATCTGGCCTTCCTCAAAGACGCAGGTGAGAAACTCTCTTTTTCTGGATCTGCCCAACAGACAGCACACCTCCTCCCTGGCCCACACATCTGCTGAAAAACAGGATTCGTCCTTTCTTCTTTTTAGGCAAGGTGCCCACTTGCATTCTCCTTGGATTAAACCCCAGAGGGAGGCAGGTACGAGGCCGCTGAGGCCTCCTGCACAAGTAGTGGGAGGTGGTTTCCATCCACAATACCCTGAGCCAAGCTGAGAGAGTATGTGACAAATTGTCTAGCTGGAAAATGGAGATAATCTGTCTCAATTATGCACAAGTTCAACAAATTAGGACCCAGCATGAGAAACCTGCCTGTGTTCTGATTAGGAAACAGATGTGTCCACCATGAGGTGTTCACACAAAAGCTTTTGGCTTAGGCATCAGAACTGACCTTCCCGGCAGACACAGCCACAGAACTGACCACAGCAGGGAGGCGGGGATTTGTGGCGAGGGGCTGGGGGGTGGGCATGCCTGGGTCACTCGAAGATGCCGTGCAAACAGGACCTCCTGGCCAGACCTCCGATACTGACCCATTTGCTGTTCCTGTGGATTCCTCACACAACCAGGACAGACGTGGCCCTGAGCAGAAGACAGCTGGCCCCATTTCCCGTGGAGTGCCCACTGTGTGTCTGGCACAGGGTCAGTCTAGAATGTGCCACAGAAACAGATGGAGAGAAAGTCCCAAAAAAGAAGCATTGGAGCCCAAACGTGTTGGCGCCCACCCTGGGGAGATGCCGAGGTGGGTGAATCCGAGAGAGAAGAACGGAGGGGCTGGAAGAAAGAGATGGCTCTGGGGTGGTCGGCGAGGACAGTCCTCTGCAGAGGGGAGACTGGGGAAGTTTGCAGGGGTTGGGGGACTGTGGCAGGACAGGCCACCAGCCAGGTGAGCCAGCAGCTAAGTGACTAGGTGTGAGCTACACGTGACTGCAGTTCACCTCTGTCCCCCAGATGTCCCCTGAGAATCACTCCTGAGGCCCCCTGGACCAGCAACATGCAGAGGAGGGGACCCTGGGAAGGGCAGCTCAGCCTAGTCACCACACACCCTCTTTATCTGCACGTGACCAAGGACAGCCCTACATACATACGACTGGAGAGGAGAAGATGCCCAAGTAGAGGGAAGGGCAAGAGGAAGGGCATGGAGGTGGGAACGATACAGCTTGGGGTGTGGGGAGAGCAGAAGAGGCCCGGGTTATTGCTGTCATCTTAGTGAGGCTGGCTTGGAGGGGCCTTGTCAGACCGTCCGCCTGCCCTGAGCCCCGGAACCGAGTTTCCAGAGGAGATGCTGGACTCTCTATGCACCATCTGTGCTCTCAGCCAGACTCGCTTCTGGCCAAGGTGAAAACAGGGCAGGAGGTTGTGTGGTTGGAAGCGGAGGAAAGTAAGAGATCAGTAAGAAAGTAAGGGGCAGCAAGAGATCACTAGTCTCTTTTTACAAAAATTCACATTTTTAAAAATATTTATTTATTCATGAAAGACAGAGAGGCAGGCAGAGGGAGAGGGAGAAGCAGGCTCTCCGCTGAGCAGAGAGCCCGATGCAGGACTCAGTCCCAGGACCCTGGGATCATGACCTGCGCTGAAGGCAGATGCTCAACCGACGGAGCCACCCAGGTGCCCCGTAAATCCACATTCCTATCATACTCTCGGGAAGAACGCAGTGTCTCATCTCCCGAATCAAGCGGAGCATCTTCGCTCCTGGTTCCACCCTTCGTTGCCTTTCTGACCTTGGGCAAGTCACTCCATCTCCCTGAGCCTCCATTTCGTCATCCGTGCAATGGGAACGGTAATCCTCACCCAGAATGCGTACTGGGAGGGCAAGAAGGAGGATCCTATCTAAAGTGCCTGTAAAAAGGTACCCAACAACTATCTGTTCCAGAGCATTCCTACGGTTTGAGTTCTTGGAGGAAGGAATTGGCCAGAACTGGACAGAAGTTCAGAGACTGAGCTGAGGGCAGGAAGAGAAACCCCTGAGCCCAGCCTGATGGCTCTGAGCCCACTGAGGCACTGCGGGTGAGCTCAGCAGTTGCCCTGGGGTATGAGGTTTGAAGCTGATCCTCGAGAGATTTTGGTTGGCAGAGATGAGAGGCTCAGGTGTCACTGAATGGTTGGTTTAGGGAAAGAAGGATTAGGTAAAGCCCCTGAGACTGCACTGGGCAGGTGGAAATCCCACAGAGACAGAATTCACAGCATCACAGCCAGAACTTGGTCACCATCAGACTGTGCGGTGGTGAGCTCCCTGTCCCTGGGGGCATGCCAGCACTGACCAGAGGACTGCTTGGCAGAGTTCCACAGGGGGGCACGGGCACAGAACTGGGTGGCTCCGGGAGTATTTATAACAAGAGGGAAGTGTAATTCCACAATTCAGTGCTCTGTTGGGAAGGGGTACCTGTGGGAGCCACACCTCCGTTGCCAGGGTTGTACACACATCCTGCTACTTTCCTCCTCTAAACAACCCTCTGCAGGAAGTTTTACTTCCCCACTTCATAGATAAAGAAACAAAGGCTCAGGGAGGCCTTGTACTTGCCCCAAATCACAGATGCTGTGAAGTTCAGAGCTGCGGTTTGACTCACAGCGAGCCTCCGATCTCCAATTTTTCCCTGAGAGAGGAAGGCCCAGCTTGGTGGATGGGGGTTTCTGACAATTCCCGTCCCCTCGCTTGCAGTGTAGACCTGATTTGGACCTTGGTGTCTACATGAAAGCTGGCCCTCTAGCATGTCTGCTCTTGCTGGGACCCCCAGCACCTCCAGGAAAAATAACGCTGGGATTTGTGGAACACTCCCTGACTTCCAGAGCACGACGCCCCAGCCTGCAATCTCACGGGGCAGGCAGGAGCTCCTGTTTCACAGTTTAAAAAAACAAAAAACTGAGGATCTTTGTGAAAGAAATGAACAGCTTCTGGGTTCTACAGCGGAAGCTTCACTGTCTCATCTCACTTCATAGCCAAGGCGATTCTGAGAGATTGGAATTACTGTTCCCATTTTCCAGGGAAACCGGAAGGGTCGGTATGTGGTTCCAAGTCAAAGAACTTGTAAAGTTTGGAACAACTTTCAAACCAAGGGCTCCTCAAAGACACTGCGGGGCCTCCCCGCCGATGGGTCTCGCCCCGCAGGGAGAACAGACCGGCCTCCACCCCCTAGTCACTCCTTTGGGGTAAGACCTAGTTTCTGTTAATGTCGCCCTTCAGGACAGGTGGGAAATAACCCATTTACCCTTGAAGAGTGAGTGGCCTATGAGCAGGATCCAGACTGGTGGAGAACAAAGGACATGGATGGGAGCTTTCAGGGAGAGAGGAGAGACCCTGAGTGGGGGTCCTAAGAGAGGACAGGGCACCTGGCCGGGACCACAGTGACAGCAAGGAGCAAGAGGACTACGAGACAGGAGGTGCAGGGCACAGCTTTGCCTTCACTGACCCTGCTTAAAAGGGTGCTCACCTGTACTAACCACCAGGTCCTAGCCTATCCCATGGGCTTTACTCGGGTGCCCATCCATTCCTTTCTCCTCAGCTGCCCAGCAGGGGGCCCCCTAGCCCTGGCCCAAAAGTACAGCCAATGTTGCCACTAGGCATCACGCTGGGCAAAGAACCAGATCACCAGAGAAGGGCCCTGCCAGCTGGGCCCACCCAGAGCAGTGCCCGGTTACTTTCTGATCAGGCATCTTTAGAAGCCACCTCAGGGGTCTGAGGAGCTAGAATGAGACTCAGGTTTTGTGACGTGTAGCAAGGAGGTGAGGCACTGGGGCAGGCAAGCTGGGATCCAGTCCCAGCGGTGCCGTCAACACGTTATGTGACGGGAGGGCTTCCTTCCACTCCCAGACTCAAGTTTCTCACCTGTGTTGTGGGAATATTGGGCTAGAATATTCTCAAAGACCCCATCCACCTCTGACATCTGGTCCAGCCTCCTCTCCCCTCTCTGCCACCCTCTTCGCAGGCTCTCAGGGGAGTCCTGTCCTCGTGGGTATCCCTGTCCCTTCCACTTGGAGGGGCTGACTCACTGGTAATATGGTCTCTCTGGGCTCCAGGATGCCAGAGGTCAAGTGAGGCCATGGTCCCCTTAGCCACAGTAGAACTAGGCCTTCCTGCCCCTGCAGTCGCCATGGAGACTGCACCACTTGTGTCCCCAGGGACCACACTCAGGGATGAGTACCGTCAGTGGAGAGCTCATTAGCCAGTGGCCTTCCTTACCTCCCACCTCCTCAGGCAAGTCCCAAGGATTCATCCTCTGCCTTGTTTTCATCCTTTAAAAACTATTCCTTATCAGACTGAGATGTTGGCCTTCCCGAAGCCCCAGAGGCCTTTATTCTCTACTTCCCACCCAGAAGACAATGTCCTATGGACTCAGTCAGGCCCGGGTCCCCAGACTCAATGGGCCACTTAGACTCAATGGACCACTTAGCCAGGAGACCATGTTGAGCCGACTCAACCACAGGTCCCTCATCTGTGCAATGCCTGCCTGTTCGGTGGTGCCTGACCCATAGGGAGCATCTCGCTGTAATCTACCTTGATAATATTATTATTTATTATCGTGATTATTCAGACTCCTGGCTGACATAGCCAGCATGACAACTCGTGCCTTCTCTCCGACTCTCTGTAGCTTCTAGACGTTTCAGCTTTTGGAAAGAAGCCCACCATCATTCCAGCCCCCACCCACCCAAAAGGATGGAGCAAAAATCCTCGGCCCTCTTGGGTCCTTAGGCCCACACCCAGGCCTGAACAGGAATCCTCAAAGACACCCTGTAATTCCTTCCTGGGAAAGGGGCTCGGAAGGGACAGCTTCCTGGAGACAGAATTTTCTGCTGTCTCAGAATTCGGTGATAGGAATGTAGATGAGGCCCCAAAACACATTTATGTGACACAAGTAAAGGCCAAACTTCAGGGCCCCTCACTGGCTCCCATACCTTACAGGGCCCTGCGAGGGCCACCCCCACCTCCATCCAGCCTCGCAGAGGGGACAGACAGGAATGAGGACTCGTTGCTTCTCTCTAGTGGCCAAGGACCAAACTGTCTTTCCAGGAGGATTGTGTGCTGAACACAGTTGGGTGCTCTCATTAACAGAACTGCCCAGGGAACCCCCAAGTCCCCGGAAGTGTCACTTCCTGGGGAAAATGCTAGCGCGTGACGTATCTATGATATGGTAGCAGAGGAGAGTACATTCTTCTGATCCACACACCGGGGTGAACCCAGGACTGATTTTCACGCCTCCCACTCTCCCTGTCTCTCTGCCCAGTTTCCTTGACCACTCTTTTCTGCTTGGGCTGTGTTTCTTTCATGTAGAACAGCTATACTCATAAGCATGACACGATTGCCCTGTGACTAAAATGCCTTTATTAATGACCTTCCCCAAGATCTAACAACCAAGAAAGCCCCCAGGAGAGGCCATAAGAAGCCAGATTTCCCATTGCAAAGATGCTCTCTGCAGTCAAGCTTGTAATCAGTACTTGGGTGGTGACAGTCTCGAGGAATAACAATAATTAACACAGGAATGTTGAACACCATTTGTTTCTCTGATTTCTGGGCCACGCTGAACAGTAATGAAGATTGTTTTCTCTCTGAAGCATAAAAATGGTCTCGAGTCACCTGGTGTGCTCACAGATGTGCTGATTAATTGTGGCCTGGAATGACACAATGACCACAACCCGGGCTTTGCTGTTGGGCAACAGAAGTCACGTGCCTGGGATGCCACGACCGGGCTCACTGGCCTGAGGTGAGGTCGGGTTTGACAGACAGAGTGACACTGCCTGTGCATGGAGACCCAATGAGGCAAGACCTCCGGCCGATCTTTTAGATCCTGATCTCCCCCCTCCTTTAGGGAAGTGCTCACTCTGGGCCTTTCTCAGTCCAATAGTTGGGATCAAGCTGCTCGCCCTGGCTCCTGATGGGGCAGTCCCTTGTCGGTGAGTCTGAGACCCACTGGTGTGCTCATTAACGTGGCAATTCCTGGACTCTACTCAGAGATGCGGATTTTGTGGACATAGAGAGTGGCCTGGAAATCTGTATTTTAGTAAGCATCACGGATGGCTGGTGTCTGCAGGTGTCTGCAGGGCTCACTTGGAGATATATAGTCAAAGCTCATCTAGAGCCAAGGCAGAATCTGCAAAAGGAGCTAGGGTTCCGTGGCTGTGCTTAGAGGGATGCTCGCTGGCAGAGGAGGGAGAGGGAAGGAGCTCTTCCTGTATCCTCCTTTACTTCTCCCAGAGCAATTAACCTTCTATTTGTTCAGCAGAGAACCAAGATCAAGGCCCTGGGGCCTCCCCACATGAGTCCAAGCCACTTACCGGCTGTGTGACCTAGGGCAGGTTATTTCCCCTCTCTGGACTTCAGCTTTCCTCTCTGTAGAAATGGGATGATGATGAGCCTGGGTGGCTCAGTCGGTTAAGCATCTGCCTTTAGCTCAGGTCATGATCTCAGGGACCTGGGATTGAGCCCGGCTTCTCCTTCTCCCTCTGCCCCTCCCCATCACTTGTGCTCTCTCTCTCTCTCAAATAAATAAAGAATATCTTTTTTTTTTTTTTAAAAAGGGATGATGATAAAAAAGTAATAATAACCAATTCACAGGGCCCCTGTGAGAATTAGGAGTTCATGTGTACAGAACATTTAAGAACGTCATTAAGAATAGAAGAAGCATGAGTGCATGGTAACTGTGACAGCATCATCTATTTTGTATTTTAATTAGGTAACAAGTCTATGTTCCCCTCCTTAGTTGTAAGATTTAGTTTAGAAAATGTAGGTACCACTTTAAAAAAAAAAAAGTCTAAATAATATATTAGTCTAACCTACTCATTTTATAGATGGGAAAACTGAGGCCCCAGGAAAAGAACACCTACTGGAGGACACGTAGTAGGTGAGAAGCAGAAATGGAACAGACCCAGGCCTAACTGAGCTTGGTAATTCTTTCCTCCCACCCCCTTCCCCAGCCCACCTGCTGCCTTCCTGGCTGTGTGGGGAGTGGGGAGGGGATATCAGCTTTGGCTGTTCACATGGCTAGCCTTGACTTCTGTCCCACCATATGTCAGGGGCAGCCCAGAACGGGGGATGCTCCACCCACCCACCCTCCCCTGTTTCAGAGCCTATGTGGGTAGCGTTCCTCCGTCTCTCCTTCCCTCTTACCCCTATTGTCTTCATATTGTGTGGCCATAAATAATAAGTTCACACTCCAGAGACATTTGAAACTTCTGGTTTACGCCTGGGTCCTCATCTACAAGTTGACAACTACAGAGAGTTCAGAGGTTAGTTCAGAGGAGCTTGGGACTGAGAGCCAGGGCTGCATTATTTTGCTAGCTTTTCTCCAGAAGGATCCAAAAGAGGCCAGGGTGCTCGTTCACCTGTTGCACAATCCCCACACGGAGTCATCGGTATACATTCATAGTTCAAGAGCGTGATCGCAAAAGGCCGGGACAGGCACAACGCACCCCCTTTGGAATCTCAGACCGGCTTTCCGCATGACAGCCACGGTCGTCAGCCTTGAAAATGACTGCTGGAACCCCCACCTCCTTGTGCGCTTCTACCCACATAGCACCGGGCTTATTCTGGGCAGCCTATGAGGGAAGCAGTGCTATGAACTGAAAAGACTGGCTTCCAGCCTGGCAGGTCTCCCACCCACGTGTGTCCTTTGTCCCATGGATCACTTGCTCTCGGGAAGGCCATGTCATGAGCAGCCTAATGGAGAGGCGGTAGCTTCCTACCAACAGCAACGAGAGGAGCTTCAGGGAGAGACTCCAGCCCCACTCAGTCCAGTCTTCTCATACCGCAGCCTCAGCTCATGTTCTGGCTGCGACTTCATGGAAAACCCTGAGCAAGAACCACTCAGCTAAGAGCCTCCCAATTCCTGACCTGCAGATACCAGGTGCAATAATAGTTTATTGTTTTAAGCTGCAAAATGGCGGGGGGGGGGGCGTAAATCTGTTACACAGCAAGAGATGACTAATGCAGGGGCTATGAGGCTTAAGAGCCATTTCCAGGAGCAGAGAGAAATATTTAGAGGGAAAGAGGGACTTCATTAACCGTCGGGAAGACGAGAAGGGATAAGATGTCCCTAGATCTATGTGACACTGATACAGCCTGATGCGTGAAAGCTTTGACAAAGCCTCCAAAGATGAAAGTCTGGGTCCTGCCCTAAGGCAGGCAGCCCATTATCTTTTGAGAGCAGCAGGCGACTAAACAGGAAATCAAACGGAGTGTAATAAGAGAGAGGCAGAGCCCCTGATCTGGGCAGCGGGGAGGGGGCCGGTCAGGCAAAGTGCCCCAGAGAGGTGACTCGTCATCAATGGATGTGAACTCAGTACTGACCCAGGCATCTCAGAGGAGGCAGAAATGGATAAATCTGTGTCCCTGACTCCTGGAAGCCCACAGCAGTCCTTATTGACACCAGCTGGACCCGGAGGTGCTATTTAAATGTCCCAATGCCTAGGGTCTGTTCCAGACCAAGAAATTAGAGTCTCTTGGGATGGGCCTGGATACCAGCATTTTAAATAGTCTTTCTAAGAGATTTGAATAAGTAGTCAGGTTGAGAACCACTGGTCTAGCTAAAGAAACAATAGTAACAACCACACACACACACACACACACACACACACGCACGCACTATAATGAGTAACTTTTGTAATTAACATGTGAGTGACACAAACTTCAAGTGCTGGGCATGCGTAGAAAAAACAGACATGGCCGGGCCCGGGGTGGTCTCAGGAGGCATCTCCAGACCCAGCTGGACACAAACTCCGCATTGTTCAGAACAGAGCAGAGTTTAGAACGAGATAGGCGAGACTCCGAGTGGGAATCCAAGGCTGTGTAAGCCTCCAAGTTGGTCCTGGGGGCCTTGGGCAGAGCTAAGTCTGCAGGGCTAAGACCCAGCAGCTCCAGGGGTGGGGGAAGGAAGCAGAAGCTGAGGGTCAGGCGAGGCCTAAAACCAGAGACATTTCTCTAAAAAGAGATAGTGGAAGGGAAGAGAGAAATTGATGGGCACTGGAGATTCTGCTAACGCTTTATGTTCCAGGTCACTTCCCTTCCCTGGCCCTCAGATTTCCCACATGTACAGGTAGAGGTTGGGGCTACCTGCAGGCACTGATGATTGTCAGCTGAGTCCCTCTCACAGCCAACATTCTGCAGGAGAAAAAGGTCACCTTCCCATTGGTAAACGTTGATGGAGTCTTTTCTGAATGGTGGTGCCGTGAAGTAATTATAGTTGTCTCTGTAGGCTGCATCACAGAAGGTTGGCCTGAGAGGGAGTCAGGATGGAAGGATAAACCCGGACACTGAACATGGCCTAACACGGCCATCTTAGAACATAGGCCTGGGCTGGGATGAGCAGGGAGAGTAGAACATGTCAGGACCTTGGGCTCTTTTAAAATCTGCTGGATTCCCTTCACTTCCTCCTGGACTTGTTCATCTATCTTTCTTCCTATTATTTTTCTAAGTGCTCATCTATCTTGAAGTGATTAATTCCCCAGTTCCAGTACCAGGTTGTAACAATGATAATACGGGGGGAAGAGATATTCTAATCCTCAGTCTTAAGGCTCTAAGAGCAGGATAACCAGTCAAGGGTCAAGGTGTCCACAGGGATGACCAACTTGTCTTGGAATCCAGCACACGGGCAGGCAATTTCTAGAGGCTCTATCTCTGGAGATGACTTGTAAGGAGATTGCCATAAGCAAAGGACCCTTCTTTTTCAGCACAGGAAGTAGCTGGAAGTTTTCACACAGATGTGGGTCAGGCTGAGCTCCTGGAATCCTGGGTTATCTTGTCCAATGGTGCCTCCTGACAACATGGTTGGGCTGCGTCAGCTCCACAGGCTGCTGCCTGGAAGCTTCAGTTCATTTCTCTTTGGGGAGTGTGAGCCTCTCAAGAAGGGAGGTTCTTCCATGCTTATTGCATTCAGAGAGGACCCACATCCTGCAGAGACATATAGGTCTTCTTAGAGACATGGGGCTTTATCCCAGAATCTATCAGGAGTCCTGAAACGGTTCAGGCTGTGTTCAGATTTGGGTTTTTCCAAGCTACTCGGTGTGTGGATGCGACTAGACTGGAGGGCAGTAGTGTGGATCCGGGGAGACCAAATTAGGAGGCTGTGCGGGAGTCTAAGCAAGACACAATCATGGCTTCACCTTGGATACGGGCAGTGACACTAGAAAGAAGGGACACAATCAGGGAGGAAGAGTCACTAGGGCTCGGGTTTCATGGTCGAGGGAGTGTGAGGGACAGGGAAACCTTGAGACAACTCCCTGTCTTCCAACTTGGGCAACTGGGAGGTGCCATTTGTTGAAAGAGGGATGGCTAAGGAGCAAGGACAGAGTCAGAGACAAGAGTATGGGTTTAGGTGGGACATGCTGAGTTTGAGGTGGCAGCTGAGCTGGAGACAGAAATAAAGACAGCTTCCAATAAAAGAAATATCCTGTCTTGGAGAGTCATAGCTTACAATTATCACTTCCCCTCCCCCTGTTTTTTATGGAGATTCAAATGTCTGGGTATAGCTGATAAACCAAAGAAACTGCATGACCACTTTAGTCTCAGGGTGATGGCTTGGGAAAAGAATGGGTAGGGTGAAGATCGGCCATGGGAAGCCTTATGTCCTCTAGGGGAGCAGCTCAGCATCTCCCAGAGGACAGTACTTTTGAGAAAGCATATCCAATGTGCTAATACAAATTTGCATGTGAAAATTTGAAATAATTCCTATGTGTTTTAATACGGTCATCTAAGCAGACAGATCTCTGGCCTTAATTGGGGGGGAAGGTGCATGGCCCCCAGGAGGACTGATCATCAGACTCAGAAGGCAGAATGGCAGGTCTGTGCCTGTGGTCGGGAAATGTGAGTGAACAGGCCTTTGTCTTGGGTGGCACACTTGGAAGCTTCCAGAAGCAGGTGACATGAATGAGTCTAGCAGCCTGTGTGCTGGGTGGGAACCATTGCTGCCCACTTCCAGCGTGTGCTTCCAGTATGAATGGGGGCTGGCATGGCTAAGCCTTCTGCTTTTCCGGAGAACTTAAGAATCCAGGACTGGATGTGAAATCTCCCAGTATTTAAATGTTGGCTCAAGGGACGCCTGGGTGGCTCAGTCGGTTCAGCCGCTGCCTTCGACTCAGGTCATGACCCCAGGGTCCTGGGATCGAGTCCCACATTGGGCTCCTTGCTTGGCAGGGAGCCTGCCTCTCTCTCCACCTCTGCCTGCCACTCTGCCTACTTGTGCACTCTCTCTCTCTCTCTCTGACAAATAAATAAATAAAATCTTGAAAAAATATACTTAAAAAAATAATAAATAAATGTTGGCTCAAAAAAGGGATAGATAAGAATTAGAAAGAGAGGCCTCTGTCCAGAAACCAAATAAATCTCCACAAGTCAAATGTAACCCACGGTTCATCAGTTAGAGATCTCCGCTCAGGCCCTGCCCACCTGGCATGCAGGTGCTAAAACTCAAGTGCAGACACAGGACTGGAGAAGCCCAGGTCACACAGCCAGTTTTGGGAAAAGCCCAGACTCAAACGCAGACTCTCTACTACTGTCTTTACTACGCCCCAGCCACTCCCTCCTGCTGGAGGTCTATTTAAGGAGAGAAGATCTGAATTTTTCCATAACCTCATTATAACAGTTCCTACTACTAATCTGAATTTTCCCAAACTCCTCGTTTTACACAGAAGGAGACTGAAACCAAGAAATAAAAACAAGATGAGCTTTCCCCCTTTGTGCAGCGGCCATGCCTCGGGTTCCCGGACTAGCCTTGCTTTCCCCAATCCCTTAACAACTCTAGGCTCTCCCTGGACAAGGACCATATTCAGTGAATTGTTGAAATATTCCGTTCCTAAGCACAGCCGACAATCCAAATTACAGTCCCCGGGACTGGTCCCGTAAGCCACATCACCTTAAATCTTCCCTCTGCGGGGGTCTGACTCACCAGCCTAGCATATCCCTTCTCTCCTCTGATGAACGATAAACATGACTGCAGCAGGCTCGAAGCCTGAAGCCTCATCAGCCACTTCTGATTTGTCTGCTAATTGGAGCCGGGGCACGGCTGGCGTGATGCCGTCTGTCAGTTGGTTAGCGAGCGGTGTGGGAGGGCAAGAGAACAGAACTTCAAGTGCGGGAGATCAGGCTCAGGTCTGCCGCTCATGAGCCAGTGGACCTTGAAGAAGAAGAGGTCGTTCCAGTGAACTGGGAACCCTCAAACCTGCCCTTTAGATGTTGACCATGTCCATAGTCAGAAAGGAGATTAGAGCCTAGGGCGGACAGAGCCTGATGCCCTGACTTAAAGTCTTTAAAGGATCCCCACCGCCTACCTATTAAAGTCCAAAGTCAGTTCAAGGCTAGTGTGAGCTGGCACCAGCAGCCTCTGCTGTCATCCCTCAGTACCGCCTTCCTCCTTTCTCTTGCTAAGAACAGCTGACATTTATCAATCACGAGCTCTGTGCCAGGCACTTGACGTGCACCAGCTCACACATTTCTCCCAGCATTCTTCTAAGAGAGGCACTGTCTGTTTTCTCTAACTTCATACATCAAAAAGAGCAAACTTAGGGCACTGCAAGAACTGGCCCAGAGGCCCCACTTGTGAGTGAGGTGTGAACCCTGATTCCAGAGATTATGGTCTTCCCTGCTGTGTCATCCCAACTCCAAGAATGTTCTGGACCCCACCTGACTTCCTATGAATTCTTCTCTGCAAACAAGTCACTTACTTTCTTGCCTTTGCCTCTTTGCTAGAATGTTTCTCCTGCTTAGAAAGCACTGCCAGGCAGACTCTTGCTTTGAGGTCCAGTTCCCAATCCCATCTCTCCAGGATCCACCCACCATCCAGGCTGGCCCTCTTCCTGTGTCTTTTAGCTCCATGGGCTGCATGGAATGGCCTGAGTTAACAGTCATCCTGCTGACACTCCTACCACAGTTCTACCACATGTGGTCAAAGCAGCCTGGTTGCCATTCATGCTGGCACACTTTGTTGGCTACCATGACAAGCTTGATCACCTCAAATAGTAAAAACTCCTTGAGAAAAGGGGTCTTGTTCTACTCATCTTTATATCTGTGGGCCACAGTACGGCACTCAAAGCCTAGTGAATGATTTGTGAATGTTGTCTGGGAGGAAGAAGGGAGGAAGGATGGGAGGGATGGAGAGAAGAACATGGAGGAAGGAGAGGGGAAGGAGGGAGAGAATGACAGGAAGGGAAGAGATGGGAATTGGAAAAGGAGGGAGGGAGGGAGCAAAAGATAAGAGGGATGGTGAAATACATTTATGAAAGCATTTATTTAGTGAATGGTATGAGGCAGGGGTCAGCAATCTATGGCCCTCTACTTTGGGGTCATATTCAGACCATGGACTGTTTCTGTATAACCTGAAGCTAGGGATGGGTTGATTTTTTAAAAACACTTTTAAAGGGTTGAAAAACAAAATAACAAAGACTATGTGACAGACCACAGGCATCTTAAAGTCTGAAATATTTACTATCTGGCCTTTTACAGAAAAAGTGTGCTGATCTGTTTATTACACGAACGTAATAAAAAATGAAAAAAATGAAAAATGAACATAAGAGGATGTTCATTCTTCAAAGAGAGTGAACTTCAGAATCTGGGTAGGAAATCAGAAAACTTCAACCAATGAGATGAGATCAGTCACCTCCCCAGGATACAGACCATCAGAGTGATGGTTGGGGTGTTGCTGATAGGATGAGCTGAGGCCCGGCTCTGTTTCAGCACAGGGTCTTTGGAGGAAGGCATACATTTCAAAAGCAGCTAATGGAAGATAAACTGAAATCTTAGAAGGCCCCACTTGCCTGTCAGGGGGCCATGTTGTAAAGACAGCCAATTCTGGGGATGGACATAAGCACTCTTGGCAGAGCAGAAATAAAGAGTCAGTATGGGGAGTGAGACCCCAACGTTGTAGAGGGGGAGTGGGTTCTGAGCGGCCTGTCCAAGTGTTCTAAGCTGCTTAACTATCTGTCCCAGTGAGGACTTCAGGATGAGCCTTTAATGGGCCTGGCTATTTAGGTTCTGTCCCCTCCTTTGCTCTAATTTACTGAAGGGCTATTTGATGACAGCTGGACTCCTACAGGGAAGATGATGTCCTGTCCAGCTGGTGTGTTGACTTACATTTGCTCAGCACAGCAACCAAGAGAAGCAAGTGCATGCTATTTATTGATAACTGCAGCATACCAGGCACTGACTGGGTGAGGTGTTCTTGAACTTCTATTAGCTCAGAGCCGGCCATCACTCACCTCATGTTACATAAAAGAAAACTGAGTCTCAGAGAAATCAAGGAGCTCATCCAAAGAAGCACAGCTACAAAGTAGCAAACATAGTAACCCCTGGTTTGTTGGCTCCAAAACATGATACTCTTCATCATACACACACACACACACACACACACACACACACACACACGTCTTTGTTCTTTGTCTCAGCACTGTTTTATACTCCTAGACCCCAATATTCTGGAACCCTGTCCTAACCCCCCAAATAAGTACATGGCTGGAAACCTTAATATTCATTTCCATTTCATCAGAAGCCTATTGGTCACATATTATACACAGAGAGAAACAAAATTCAATCCCTTTTTCAAGGAGCATATGGTCTAGTGAGGGAGGTTGACAAACTGTCTAATAAAATGTCATGAGCCCTGAGAGCCACTACCTCTGCTGCTGGGATAGCCCGGGCTTTGGAGCTTTGACTCCAAGAGGGGTTCCATGAGAAGGGTACACCAGGTTGAAAGAGTTCACAGATGAGGGAAAGAAAGGTTAGTGAGCCACCCAGCCAGAGGGATCAGGATGCACTAAGTCTGGAGGGCTAGCAAGATTTGATGTCCAGCCATCCTTTGGGATGGATGGGGCTTGAGCTGAATCTGAGGAAGCAGCAAAAGCCAGATCACAGAGGATCTTTGCAACGTGATAAGGAATTTGTACTTTGCACTCATGACAATGAGGGGATCGTTGACAGGTTTACCTAGGAAGTGATATGGTCAGACTTACAGGCCTGAAAGATCCTAAAGCATCATAGGGAGGGTGTAAGGTCAGCTAGCAATGGCAAATGGAAATGTTTAAACTGTTGAAGAAGCAGAGGTGTAGGAAGAAGACCCACCACAGAGAGTTGGGTGGTAGAATCAATAGGACTTGGTGGCATATTGGGTATCAGAGGAAGGAGGGAGAACAGTCTAGGTTAATACCGTGCCTAGTCCCTGGCAGCACTCCTCCTCTAGAGACCTGGGCTCTTGCCTCTTGTCTCCCAGTTTCTGACTGGGTCTCACTCTTAGTGGCTTCAACCTCTGGAATTACACCATCCTAGAACTATGGCTCATGGGCTCCACCCGCCATATTGAACCACCTTCCAAGCAATCACCAAACCCAAGTTTACTCACACACAGTAAGATGTCTTCGCTTGAACTCCTCTCCATGTCCTGTCCCAGCCCAGAGCCAGGCCTGTTTCCTGAACTTCACCTTTCCCCACCTTCTCCACCAAGCAGAGCTGGTCCTTGCTGCAGCAACCAGCTTTCCAAGCTCTGACCCAGCCAACTCCACCCTTTGCCTCCAACACCAGCACAAAAAGCTGGGAAAGGAGGCTAATATGATAGTTTCAAACTCTCTTAACAATGCAACAATGGACCCAAACCAACAAGATGAAGTTTAGCAGAGATGAATGACAGGTTCTACAATATTGAGCCCAGGAATCAATCACAAGGACAGGATGGGAAGAGCTGATCCTTGGTAATGATATAGGAAACCTCCAGGGGAGGGGCTGATTAGCTGATCAGGAGCGAAGCAGTCATAAGAGTGCAAGGTAGCAGCTGCATAAAACATTTGCAGCCACAGTTTGACGTTAAATCAATAACAGTAGAGTGTCCAAGTTAAGAAAGGCAGCATCTGACAGTCAAGACCACTTAGACCCCGACTTGAATACAGTGTTCCACTCTGGGAACCGCTCTACTGGTGTGTCCAGAAGAGGAGCAGACATGAGGTGGTGAATATCTGAAACAAATTCTGGAAATGGAAAGAGAGGGGGAAGGGAAAGATGGCTGTCAGAACCTGGTGCTCAGTCAATGCTAACTGCCATCATTGTTATTTTTCCTTTCCCCAGTTGCCCCATTCTTAGGGGATTTTTCTAAGTCCGAGGGTCTGCCCCTTGGGAAGCACAAATAGCTACCCCATAGCTCCACCTGCATCTCCTTAAATGCCCCCTTCCCTGCTCTCCTGATGGGACCAGGGGATGGAGGCTGCTACTGGTGTGTCTGATGGGCAGCCCTCTTGTCTCAACCTCCCTGAGCTGGGAGGGAGGGCCAATGTGATGTGTATTGTATAGTTTCTCTCCTCATCTCTCATATGGTCCTGGAATGTGGAGCTGGCTGTGTCCTTAGGGCTGACCTCTGTTTTACAGATGATGAAACTCTGGCTTCTTCAAGGTCCCTGAGCTCACTTCTTGGCAGCAGAAGTAGGATTAGAACCGGGATCAGTCCAGGGCCACTGTCCACTGCTGCTTTCCTTCCAACCCCAACCACTCATTGACCTCCAAGGGGTTTTAATTTAAAAATTTAAAAAGACAGGGGCACCTGGGTGGCTCAGTGGGTTAAGCCTCTGCTTTCGGCTCAGGTCATGATCTCAGCGTCCTGGGATCGAGCCCTGAGTCAGGCTCTCTGCTCAGCGGGGAGCCTGCTTCCCTCTCTCTCTGCCTGCCTCTCTGCCTACTTGTGGTCTCTCTGTCAAATAAATAAATAAAATCTTTAAAAAAAAATTTTTTTTAAAGGCAGGCTGTATAGGTTCTGGGGGCCAGCCACAGAACCCAAGAGATCAAAAGAAGACTGGACCCAGAGGCTCTCTCTGTCTTTTATCAACAGGGTTGGCTTTATTACTGGAGCAAAGTGAGTCAGTGTCTCTGCCGATTCTCTTGCAGAACACTGGCTCCTAGGAGAAACCTTGCTCCAGCCCCTCACTGCTGCCTACAGAATGAGATGGGACCCACCAGAGATGTGCAGAAGCCAAACCTTCCCCAGCTCCCTTGGGGGGTATCGCTACTTTGATTTCCAACACCAGCAGCCCCAAGTATTCAAGAGAGGAGGGGAACATTTGCCTCCAGTGACGCTAATTGCTTTCTCATCACAACTCTTAACCGCAAAAATCTGGCAACTTTACCATCACCATTATCACCAGTTTCTCCCGTATGCACTAGACACTACAGCGTGTGTGCTCAATACATGACTCACATATCCTACTGACCCTCTCAATTACCCGGTGAGGTTGCCCACGGGGACAACAATGCCCAGAGAGGCTTCCGGTCTGGCTGACTCACATGGTATTATGGCTTTGCCTCCTCAGGAAAGCTGTATTTCTTAAATGTGCCTCCCCTGAGTTATAAAGTAAGTCCAAGACAGAACGGCAATTTCCCATTTTTACAGTTCTGGGTTGAGAGACTCCCCTTAAATCTACACAGAAACGAGGAAGAATGATGTGTGGAACCAGGAACACAAGCAGACAGGTCAACCCACAGGAACTCTACTTGTGTGGCCAGAGAATTAAAAAGTCATAGAAGGAAATAAAGACTTCATGGAGGCCAACTCGTAAAAGCATCAACAGTGGGACCCAGATTCAATGGACTTGATGCCCAAGGGGGCACAGAGTGGTTTCATGGCATGGCTGGAATTGTAACTTGGGTCACTGGGGTTCCCAACATTCCATGAGCCTGGAGTCTGGTCCACTCCAGCCACGGACACTGAGTGCTCAGGAAACTGTGGGCTAGAATCTGCCATTCTCCTGGAAGTGCTGAAGGACTGGCAAACTGTCCTTGCCCTTTGTCTGGAATTTGAAAACCGCCTTTGCTGCAAGCTAGCAGACAGGTCTCCTGGGCCTTTGGTTTTCTACGCAGCACACCCAGACTTATGAAAGAGGTCCATGGAGAAGTTGGGCACCTATTGGCCACATACCTCCCCAGATCTCTGGGGTGCCTGGGATACATGTCCCCCAGGGCCCTGGCACTCAGGACAGAGAAGAAACACCTGCCTAATGTCCCCATTACCTTCTAGGATGACATTCTACTTTATTCTTGCCACCTCACCATTTCTCAGGTATTAGGTCCTATTTCTCTATTCTATCACACTCTTTTTACAGAGTATCCATGTCCACATGATGTCTCCATGCTGACCGTTGGATTCACAGCTCCATCTTGCCAATGCCATCTGGGTGCTCCTGCCCCCCCAACCCTAGATCTTGACAATAACCTAGAACCCCCTGGACTGAAAATCCCTCCCCCAACCAGCACTGGGAATTAGTCTTTGGTGTCAGCCTCCTCCCTAAGGTCTCCTCCTCTGGCCTCACTTTCTCCACTCAGCCAGCAAACAGGGAAACCAAGAGATACTCCCACCCGGTGTTCCCCAGCGTTGATGTTCTCATTGCTGGCCCTTGAAGCCTCTGACCCACTGTCCGCTCCCGGCCTCACCATCGCACCACCGTACCCAGTGCCTTCAGGACAGAGACAAACCCCAAGACCAGCCTCAAAACAGAAGATCTGATGAACTAATTCTTTCCTATGGCCTTTTACGGAAAGGGGAAGTGAGGTTCCTTGGTCAAACAAATTTGGAAAACACTGGGTTAAATAGACGTTCAACAGGGTTCTTTACTACGGAATTTCAGTGTACTCTCTAAACAAATAATGCCGAATACAACATCTGTGTTCTCAACACCCATCTGACCATCCCCAAAGACCAATGTTCTCTAGAAATGCATTTTAGGAAACATTCATTTAACTCCTTCCTGGATGCCAACACTGATAAGTCTGGACACTGACGTCTATTTGCTGTGTAGCTTCAGGCGGGTTACTTTCCTTCTCCGGACCTCACTGTCTTCATCTGTTAATAAATAAATAAATAAATAAATAAATAAATAAATAAATAAATAAAAGCAAGGTGGGCGTTGAGCAGAATGGTCATCGGAGTCCCCTCTGGCGTCGGCACCTTCCAGTCGCCCATCTGTATTTCCTGGCACATCTGCATGCTGGTGCCAAGGGCAAGAGAAATGCTAGAGCTTGAGGTCGACGCAGCTGACAAGACCTGAGCACCAGAAGACACAATGCGTGGCTCTGAGACTGGCTGGGATGCTTTTCAAATGTAGAAAGTCATTTCTGTTTAGTTGACATCACATGGCCATTAACAGCACTCGGAATCCCCAGGGATTGAGAAGAGCTCATAGCCGACAAGCTCCCCTGGGACTGTGAGATTAAGGGACCTCCACCGGGTTTTCAGGTTCTGCCAGCCATCCATGCAGATCAGGTAGCCTTGCAGTAGCCCCCGGGCATCAGAGACCCAGGCTCAGCCAGCTCACCCTGGGGCTCTGAGGCACCACACGGACACTGAAACGGCTAATCAGGGCAGATGTGGGAACATTGGGGAGAATGGTGGGGGCAGCTCTCAAACACATCCCTATAGCACATGGAATAATGAGGGGCCGGTACATTTGGGGACCTGTTCTAGCACTGAGCTTCTGGAATTCCTCTGAATGCCTTGTGTATGCAATATACTACTCTAGACCCAGATGATGAAACAAAAATGAAGAAAACACAGCCTTTACTGTTAGGGGATATTGTATTCCTCAAATTATGTCATAAGGAAAACTGGTCCTTTAGATGCTCTGAGATTACGGTGTTTTCTCATCAGATAGGTTTCATAAGTATAACACCTTACCACCTGGATTTCTTATCCTACATCAACATGTTAAAGGCTCTGAGAAGTCCTGCAGAAATCTCCCTAACTCATTCATCCAAGTCTTCCAGAAGTTGGCCACAGAACTCTTTCATCGGAACGTTTTTTTAACAGCCCGTAGAACTGTTATTTCCCACAAAAGGAATCACAGCATGTAAGACCTAGAATGGACCCTAAAGGAGGTTTTAAGCCAAGTCCCAAGTTTTATAGCTAAGGAGGAACCATGCTTCAGGCCTTTGCAGTGATCTGGAGTGGGCCAACCAAGATGCTTCCCTGGCATTTTTGAACTGTCTGGGTTCTCTCTGGGGACTGTAAAGAAATGATCCCAGGGTTGGTAGGCACCATGTTAGTCATGTCTCATCTTTTCGGCATGACGTCTCTGTGCTGCCATGTTGCTGTCACAGAAGGATGAGAGAAATACAGCAGGGATATCCTCAACACAGCTCCCAAGATTTCTGGAGCTGCCATTCTTCTAGCTCTTCCTTCCGTTTATTTGCAGGTAACCTCAGCCTCATTCCAGGAAGCTCCTTTCCTTTCTTTTCCTTTCCTTTCCTTTCCTTTCCTTTCCTTTCCCTTTTTAAATTAAACCATATAAGTCAAAGCTCTTTCTGCCACAAGTTGAAGAAAACTTGACTCAACCAGCTTAAGCCCAAAGTGAATTTGTTGGCTCATGTAACTCAATAGTCAAGAAGGAGGGACAGCCTCAGACATAGCTAGGTCTAATGCCACAAAGACCTCACCAGGGCCTGGCTTCTGACCCACCCCCCACCCCGTCTCTCAGCAAAGCTGTCTCTCCATGGTTTCCCCTCATAGGAAGTCTGGACCTTTGGGGGCTAAGAAGGGCAGCTGCTCCAACCTCATGTGCCATCCAACTGAAAGTGACCAAATGTGTGTAGGTGGCGCCAGCAAAAGTTAAATGTCATTCTGGTTACACCCACTCGGGTCTTGTGCCCGGTCCAGAACCAGTGTTACCAGATGTGTTTATGTCCCCAGCTGCGGTAACAAAGTAGCCCAGACTATGCTGGAAACAACAGAAATGTTCTGCCTCATGGTCTGGAAGCTGGAAGCCCCAAATCAAGATGGTGGATGCTCCTGAGGGCTGTGAGGAAGAGCCTGTTCTGTGCCTTGGCTTGTGGACACATCACCCCAGTCTCTGCCATAGTGTTTACATGGAGCCCCCATGCAGGGCTCTCTCTTCACAATAAGGACACCAGCTGTATTGGATTGGGAGACCACCCTCCTCCAATATGCCCTCATCTTAATTGGTTACATCTGCACCAACCCTATTTCCTAGTGAGGTTACATTCTGAGGTCCTGGGGCTAGGACTTCAGCAGTTGAGTTCAACCCATAGCATGAGGGGGCTACATTTAGCCAACTGACATGGGCCCAGATCCAGAACCTGGAGTCGCCCCACCCAGACCTCAAGGAGTGAGTGTAGAGAAGGGTGGGCACCTCTAACCTTCTCCTCCCAAAACCAAACTGGGCTAACACTGCAGAAAGGGGGATGGATGCTGGAGAGGCACACCACACATGCCCACCAGGCTTTTTGGACGTGGTTTTCCAGCACTTGCAGGCAAAAAGGCCTAAGAAGTACACCTGCCTTTCCTTCCTCACCCTCACCCCTAGGCTTCCAGGCAAGTCTATAAGCCAAACCAGTAAAACCATGTACTTTACTCATCATGTATCTTCCACCAGGAATGCCTGGGCCCTACTTCCCTAACTTACTAACTCTCTGCACATCCTCTAACTCCTGTGCCAGTGCCAGAGGAAAGGTCCCATTCAGACAAGCCTGGCCCTCCCTTCTCCTTCCCTGGACCTGCCTCTTTCTGCACAAACACTTGCTCAGTCCCGGCTTCCCTGCTCTTCCTCCTCCCAGGGCAGTGCCTCAGAGCAGGCTTCACTATCTCATGAAAAGTCACGCATCTCTGGGCATTAATATATCATTCACCCAAGATCCCCCCCAATTTCCTCACTCCTCACTGCCCCTCCCATGGCAGCCGCACCCTGCGCATTGCATTTCTCCCTGTCCTGTTCTGAACTGTTCTGATGCTTAGCTCTGTGGGTACAACATCGCTGCAAAGCTCACATTGTCTCAGGATCACAACCAGCTCTGCATTATTGTCTGACGGTTTCCCAGGGAGCACTCCCACCCCAGAAGGCAGGGACCACAGATTACACGAGCTCAATCAAGGGGAACCTACCCTGATTTTAGGGCCAAAAGTGCAGGGTCCAAGCCCTGAATGTGAGGCACTAGTTAAATCACGATGAGTACATTACTTAGGTCTCTGTGCCTCAGTTTTCACGTCTGAAGGATGGGGTGATTCTTTCAACACCCTAAATTCCTGGAAGCACTTTGTAGACTGAAAGACATAAGCACCCATCATTGTTTATCTCCCTTAGTATTATGTTACTCACTGGGTAAGTATTGCTTTCTGAGTCTGGCCTCCTCTAAGGAACTCTTTTTGGCAATAACCAACTCACTGTGATCACTCCCTTATTCCAGTAGAATTGTGTATCAGATCCTTTTGTTCAGAGCTTGTGGAGGCTCCCAAGAGGGAAAGGGTGCCTATAACCTTTTTTATAACCAGCTGGGTGACCTTGAGCAAATGACTTAACCTCTCTGTGCCTCCTTTCCCTGATCTGCAAAAAGGAGTTAAAGATCTCTGCAGGGCTGTGTTGAGGCTGTGTGGAATGCAGTTTATAAAATATAAGCCTGGTGCAATGGCTCTTTCCTGTCCCCTTCTCTTTGGTCCCCCCCAGTCTGGGGACAGGCTTCTCAGATGAAGGGGAACAGAGTGTATTTTGGTTAAGAATCAGGATTCTCAGTGATATTTCTATTATTTCAGGGCAGTCCTGAACTGGCATTGTTCTCCCTGATAAATTTTCCAGGCTGATCCTTAGAGGTCTATCAGGCTTCCCCTCAGGCCCTTCCTCTGGCCTCCTATTCTTGTAAAAATGAGAAAAACAAGTTGCATCAAGAAAATTGCTTGTTATTTATATGTCCCAAGATGACCCCTACATGGAATAAGACAAAGAGCCTCCATGTACCCATCCGGGGATCTGTGGACAAGAGGGTCTTCCTGGATTCCTGACCCAGAACCAGGAGGGTTTACCCCAGAGCAAGAGAGTGTTTTAGGGAAGGTTGGGGGAAGTGCATTCATTCGTTCACTGAGTACTTATTCAACATCTACAGTGGGCCATGCACGGTGCTGGGTGTGGGACACACGCTGAACAAGCCGACACGGTCTGGCTCCCAGGAAGCTTTGAGTCTACCAGGAAACACGACATTAAAACAGTCCACAGTAACTGTATCTTGATTTGCAAGTAAACCTTTCCTAACCCAGAAGCTTCTTATGAGGGTGAACACTTGAATTTTCAGGTGACAGTTGGGGATTATTAGTCATGTCAAGTCTCTGACCTATCCCATGCCAGGTATGCGTGAGCTGTGGACCGAGCACTGCTCCACTCCAGGCACCAGGAGTGAGAGTTACAAATATGACATTGTCCCCATCCTCCAGGAGTCCAGGTGACTGAGGGAGATGGAGGCAGCAGGAGAGGAGCTCTGACTACAGTATTACAGGACCAGAAGGAATGTGCAGCCACCGCGGTCTTGAGAGGAGTGGGGGAGAAGCTTCTTGGAGAAACTGGCTCCAAGCAGACCTTTTCCATCCTTCCAACTTCACATCTGTGTACGGCAGTTGGGTCCAAGGCATCATGTTCTCCTTCCCAGACTATGCCCCTAGCTTTCTATCCTTCTAGGGATAGAGAGCCACCAGCCCCAAGTTCTCTGAGGCTTGATGAGTGTTTTAGGTAAAGACCATGAGGATCCCATATTCTAGTCTGTTCTACCAGTGTGGTTCCATTTATAGTCTAACTGTTGCCCCTTCTCTGTCCTCAATGAACCATATTCAGCTCCTTTCCTCCCCACTTAGGGCCTTTGTAGCCACTGTTCTTTGTACTGGGAATGTTCTTTCCTCCCTTCCAGTCCTGTGAGTTCAACTTTAGCCTCCTGCCCAGTCCCAGTGTCCCAGGAATGGCTTTGCTCTCTGACCCCTGCGATGGTCTGCTTCACTTGACCCTCCTCTCCCCTGCCTTGGTTCCCTGTGCATGGCTGTCCCAGCACTCACAGTGGTTTTCAGGAGTGTGCTCAGCGACACAGCCCCCTGACGGTCAGTTCTGCGAGCACAGGGACCAGGTTCGTGTCCTCTCCAGCCCCAAGGCCAAGCAGAAAGCCTGACACCCAGGAAATGCTCTGAACATACTCAGTGAAGGGAATAAAGAGGGTAGAGCACTGCCTCCCTCACCCCCATCCCGGGTTTTCTAAAGACAATGGGAAACAGGGACAGGAGGGCTATGTGAGCTCCCACAAAGCCGTACTTCCACTTGCAGTAAAGGATTTAACAGGATCTAATGACTGAGAAAAACAATGTCGAAGAGGAAAAGCCTCCAAATTTGGTTATTTTTCCCTCTTCCTTTCCCAGGAAATGAGAATATTGATGGAGATGGTCAGGGTACTGGGAGAAGCAGGGAAGCTTCTGTACACAGAACCAGGACCAAAGATGCATACAGTCTAAGCTGCTCAGATCAGGGGTCACAGGAGGCGAGAGTCTGCCCCCTCCCCCCGGGTGCCCACCACAATTTATGGCAAGGCTTTCAAAGTTGATATCTCAAGCCAGGGACTGGACCAAGGAGAAGGTGCAGTCCCCGCACTTGTATGCCCCTGAGAGCAGGGACTTCCTTAAATTTTGTGCCCTGGACACTCTGCTAGCCTCCCCTTAACCCTGCCCCATCTGGAGACCACAGCCTCACGCTCCAGGAGCCTTTAACTCCATCCTTCTTTGCAGGTGGCTCTGATGCACAGGCAGGCTTGGGAACTGCTTGGCTCAAAACTCCTGAGAAGACAAGAGTGCAGATAAGCTCAGGGGTATAGCAGGTCAGAGGCCACTGCTCCAGTCGGGGATTTTCTGTGAGTGATCAGGGTGACCACCTAGACCCGGGCCATCAGCCAGTTTCTGTCTCCATAGCTAAGCTGCAGAGCTAAGGTGAGTTCATAATGAGCTGGAGGAGAAAACTTAGTCATGAGAAAACTCTGTTCAGAGCGCTCTGAAGTGGGCAGTATGGGCTTCCGGGTCCATTATATTTTTGTAGGTCTGAGTTCTTCAGAGAGTCCAGAAAGTCCCTCTCCCGTTGCTCTGACCTGGGTTCAGTCTGGCAGGTCTGATCCAAGGGCTTTCCCAATGCCAGAACAGTGTGTGTGGCACCGAATGCCGCTTCTCAGACCCCAAAGACTTTCTGAATGATGTCACCTGCTCTTCTCTGAATTGCCTGCGACAACAAGGAGCCGAACCCAACACCCCTTATTGCATTGATACATTGTCATGTTCATGTGAAGAAGGTTCTGCTGGCCTCCTTTTGCAGAGAAGGAAAATGAGGTTCGGAGATAAAATGACTCATAGAAAACGGCATAGCCTGAAAATGTCCCAGGATTTTAAGATCTGAGCAAACACTGAGCCAAATGCTGAGCTCTTAGCTCAGCACCATTCACGTTCACGACAGAGGAGTCAACAATTAGTAGCCCCACATAGGATGTCACTCTGTCTCCAGGGATCCAAGGGAAACTGAGCATGAGAAAGCGCCAAGGCCTTCCTACTGATCCCCAAACAGAGCATGTGCTCTGAAGGCTGGTGTTGGCATTTCTCAGGTCTCAGAAGGCTGGAGCTCAACTCTCTGTACTGGCTGGGGAAAAACAGCTGGCTATCTGCTGGGTGACAGGAGTCCTGCCCAAGGAGTGAGAATGCTAGTTCCTGGGCCCAGATCCCCACCACCTCGCCCTGGGACCCACGTAGACCTTTCCTTTCAGAGTTTCTGCTGACCAAACTATAAGACCTATGAGTGGGGAGGTCATCCGTGGGAAAATTGAGTCAGTTAGCCTGTAAGAATGGTTCTGCCTATATGCTCATGAGTCTTGAGTATAGTCCCTTCTACAGTGGACAGTCAGTGGGTCATGGAGGGGCCATTTGGGTCAATGCTATCGGTGCTAATCGGATGAGTAAACCCCATGCTGGAGGCTCTGGTGCTCCTTGAGTGTAGTGGGTTCTGAATATGGATGGCCTGGAATCACTGCCCCAGCTAAGGCCCTGCCCCAGGGTGGAGGGTGGGAGAAAGCTCTCCAGGAAGAAAGATGGCGTCCCCCAGCAAGTGAGGGCATGCCCATGCACCCATGCAATTTGAGCGTGCACCCAGACCCTCCCTGGGACAGAGCTAGAATGGGAGCACTACTTTTGGCAAAACTTCAGTCAAGGACCATACAAGAGAGGAGACAATGGAAGAAGAAGGGAGCTGGTAAGAGAAAGCAGAAAGACCAAAGGAGGCAAGGGAACATGAAAGAAAGAAAGGAAAAGGAGGGTAGGGGAGAAAAGAGATGCTATGGAGGCGGCCCAGCATCAAAAAGTGTCAGGGATCAAATGCCATGGCTGGGACACTACACTGTGGTTGTGCAAGATGGTAAGACACTCTGGGGAGGGCGCCTGGGGGGGCAGGTGGGGTCTCTCAGCGTTATTTCTGACACTGCCTGTGAATCTACAATTACTTCCAAATAAGATGTTTAAAATAAAATGTGTCAGCGAACCATACCTGTAGATATATGGCAAGAAGGATAAGAAGACTAAAGGAGGTTGTGGCACCCTTTGGGAACATCCGGCCCAGTTCGGATCCAAGGGGAAGGTGAAGTCCAGCCGTGGCATGGCCCAGCCTAGCAGGTGTCCCTGTCCCACACTGGACCCCGTGACTACACGTGTTTGTCCAAATGTTCCCCTCTGTGCTTAAGTCTCAGAAGTGTTTGTTTGAAGAAGTCCGTAGCTACTAAATTAGCAGCTTGCTTTGTATTTCTAGAACTGCTCATTTGGAAAACTGGCTCTGACATTTAAAAAAAAAAAAAAAAGTCGAGGCACTGGAGAGAATTCAGTGGTCTGGGGTTGGAAACCACTGCGCAGAGGGAGGGGCTGCCGCAGGACCCAGGCCACACGTGGGAGAGACAGTTATCCAGGTGGCCCTCCCACTGCCCACAAACCAGCCAGCCTCTCCTGAAAGAGGTAGTCGTTGTGGCAAAGGGTTTGGGGGCTGTTCACTGTCACACTTGTAAAATGGATTATAGACAATGCAGATGGGCTTGGGGGACCCCAGGAACCCCACCTCCCTAGCACCAATGTCAGAAGCAAGTCCAAGTCCCAGGCCACCCTCCCCAGAATCCTCACTCGGTGTAGCATGAGCCTTCAGTGACAGCCAAGAGCTGGAATGAGATACAGAGAGGAGAGGTGTGTTCACTTCACGAAAGGAGCATGATTTGGGTAAGAGGAGATGCAGCGTCTGATTTTCTGAGTTTCTATATGGGAAGGTTACTGACGGACTGAGGGCCGTCCTCTACAAGAAAGGACCCAGGAAAACCTCATGCTGACCTTATCCATGCCGTGTGCATACTTCTCCTGGAACGCTCACCACCTCTAGGACATGAGCTCACCATCCCCATTTTAGAGATGAAAAAAATGAAGGTAATTCACTGGGTGAACGTGCAACAGAAACAGACTGAAAAGCAACAGTGCCGGGACACAGCTCCCGGGATTTTATTCGTAGCTCAGCTCAGTCTCTGCAAACAGACCAATAATGGCACTTGCCTCCTAGGATCAGCGTGAAGATTAAACACGCTACAGGGTGTAAGGCACTTCAGACCCACTGCCTGATGCCGCCTCCATACGTGCAGGCTGCATTGTCATTACACTATTGGTACTGCAACTTCTAGCAAGGCCCTGTGTTGACAACGGACCTAGAACCAAGGACAAATGAAAAGTAGTTAAAGAAACTAGAAATATGTATGCTGGTAGGAGGAGGTTATAGGGAGACAGGATTTTAATCCTTAAAAATCCAAAAATCTGCTCAAAAAAGATCAGACTCGCTCAGCTCTTTCTGGAGGGCAAATATAGGGCAAATAGGACAAAAGTATAGGGGACGAGATTTAAGCTCCCTCATAAGGAAAACATTCAAAATGAATGAACTCCCTAAAATGGGCTCATATATCTGCCTCCCTTCTGTATTAAGCAAAGCAGTGTGATCATAAGCAGAGGTGCTCTCAGGGGAGTGAAGCATCACACGGGGACACTAGATTCAGGCCAGGATGCCAAGAGAGGAGCTGGCCTGTCAGTCCCTGGGGGCAGTTGACATCTGTTGGCCAGTGGCTCCAAACCCCTCAGGACCCGGCCTCTCGGAGTAACTCAGCTTCCTCTAGGGTCCAAATTACTATGTCAGATCAGCTCAATGAAAGTAATTGTGTATGTTCCTAATGCTGCAATTAAAGAAACTCATTGGCAAGTAGTGTTCAGCAAAAATCCATTTTTAGATTTCTTCCTTTTTTATTAGCCGCTCTCCCATAGAAATAGTCTATGCATGCAGTAAATCAGAAGCCAGTATGTGGAAAGTTTCCGAGGAGCCGGAGGATATAGAGAACGGTGAGATGAATTGCAGGCAGAGTCAACACCGAGGCTGAAGGCAGAGATTCGTAAATTGTCTTGACAAGCAGCTCTTGGGCTTGGGTGCCCAGCATCGTGTTGGGCCCGAGGGGAGGAATCCAATGATGGATTGTCCTTTGCCCGTGATCAGTGTGGGTGTTCTGGCCCGTGCTCCTCTTTGTGCTTCACCAAGAGATCTGGTCCAGATGCTTGTGCCTCTGAAGGTGTGGGATTTGCAAATAGGAGATGAGAGGAATGAGTTGGAAGAAATGGCAAGGGCCGCTGTTGCGTAGAGGGGAGTTGGCGGGTAGGGCTGAGAGATGTGGAGGAGGAAGAGTGAGGGGGTGGCCGCCTGGTCAGGGCAAGTGCTGAAGAACAGCTCCTCATGAACTAAGCAGGTGGGTCCCTCCGAAAGGAAATTCAATAAGAGATTCTGGATCCAGTTGGGGTGGTCTCTTGGTCAAGGGTCAGGATTGTCCTTAAAACAGGGTCAAAACAAACAAGCAAAATAGGGACAGAATTCCAGCCACCCCTGGTGATAACGCCAGATGATTTAACCTAGGAAACCATGTGGGAATTTTGCCAAAGGAAATCAGCCGGCACAAAGATCTTCTTTGCAGAGGACCCAGAACAACAGGTTTGTTTGACCACTTGAGAAGTGCTGAGTTAAAAATCACAGGCCACCCAGTGAAGTGTCATGTAGCCATTAATTATTACAACTGGCAAAGACTGTCCAATAATATGAGAACAGTTTTATAAGGCTCTAAATCAAAGATTGGCAGGTGTTTTTATTTTTTCCTTCTGGAAAGGGCCAGATGGTAATATTTTTTGTTTTGCAGACCTTACAGTCTTTGTTGCAACTACCAACCCTCCCATAGTTTGAAAGAAGCCACCCATAGTATGTAAAGGAATGGGAGTGACTGTGACCAATAAAACTGTATTTATAAAAATGGGTAGTGGGCCAGGTTTG
This sequence comes from Lutra lutra, assembly GCF_902655055.1. Lineage (NCBI taxonomy): Eukaryota > Metazoa > Chordata > Mammalia > Carnivora > Mustelidae > Lutra > Lutra lutra. The sequence goes on from NC_062293.1 coordinate 39,484,458, forward strand.
GCCCTAGGGGTGTTTTAAATGACAAACACAAAACAAAGTTGTATATATTCATTATCATTATAGCTATATAAAATATGAGTGTGAATGGTCTAGAAGGAAATATGCAAACCTAGAATGGGTAGTTGAGTTAGGAAAATGGAATTAGAGTGGGTTTTCTCTCTTGTTTGTTGGGGAAGACAGGACTCTCTGGTCACTTGAATACTCTGGACTCACAGAGATCTTCCAAAGGACTAGGCATGGAGGGACTTAAATCCCCATTTCTCAAACATGGTGCCATCCTGGGGTTTCTCAATGAATGCTTGGTGAGTCAGTGAATACCCAGGAAGGCTGGCTTCACAGTACTCTGGCCTCAACCTGGGACCCCATTTTTGTCTATAAGTGGAGTCAAATCTGAGACTTTGTCCAATTCAGCTGAGGATTGGGATTGGGATCTGATGTCTCAGAGATGCAGCAGTGGGTACTGGAGGCCATCCCAGTGTCCAGGGCCCATGAGCTGACTCTGTTAGAAGCTGGGGATAAAAACCAGAAGCATAAGGTTGCAGGCTTCAATAAATGTTCTAGGATGTGATGGGGGTGGGCAGGCTGAAAGGGCAAAGCAGGGACCCTTTCTTTCTGGTTTAAAGTACTGGTTTTAGAGTCAGAGAGAATTGATCAGCTATGTACCTTTGGGCATGTCCTTTCACTTCTTTGGACCTTTGTTTCCATGTTTGTATCATGGGAATAGTAATACTCAGCCTGCAGGGTGTGGCAAGCATTAAATGAGATCATGGGACCCTCCCTCCACAAGGACTGGCTCAGAAAAAGCCATCAGTAGTTAACTCACTGGGTCAGGCACTGGACTAGGCCATGCCCAACAGATAGCCTTGCCCAAGAGTCAGTTGGGGCCAGCCATGGTATCTTCACAGCATCCCAGCTCTGGATCTCTGGACCATCAGAACAGTATGTGATCTTTTCACTGGAGAGGCCAGAAGGCAGAGGACACAGTGGCCAACGGCATCATCTCATTAGCAGGAATTGAGGTTATGACGCAGGGATCTGGGTCAGACTAGAGGGAGGAGTCCCCAGACCAGTCAGAAGTGAAAAGCCTCACAGTGGGCTCGGTGTCAGATCTGAGAAGGAACCCATGTGAAAGGCCTGGTGTGCCAAGGTCCCATCTAGGGATGGAGAGACACCCCATTCACTCTGAAGTAGACTGGGGTACCCAGATATTTTCACAAGGGACCGACTGTTGAGGGTCAGGGCTTTGGGTGGGTTTGGGTGTGAATTTTAGGGATGTGGTGGGATTGTGGGAGAATTCTTTACAGGAGAATCTTTTATTGTACATTTTTAAATGGTTAAGATGATAAATTTTCTGTTATGTATATTTTACCACAATTAAAAATAAAAATCAAACACATTCACCAAATGTAGCAAAAGAACACAAGTACAAAAATAAACACATGTTAGGGCTTGAAAAGAAAAATGCATGAAAAATAAATACGTATCTAGCCTTCAAAAAGAAATGTTTACGAAATCTGACAGATGTGGTCCTGATGATAAGGCCAATAATGAAGGTTATGCACATTGTACTTTGCAAAGTGTTTGTGTGTGCAGAAAAGAAACAGGTTTCCCAAGACTGGGTGATGGCCTGTGGAAAGGTGTGGAGATAACAGTGTGCCAGTATCTCTGGAATGGACGTGTTACAGGGAGGCAGGATGGCATATCGAGAGACAAACAGGGTGGGCGATTAGTGACCAAGTTGCTTCCAGTTTCCAATATCAGCTCTGCTTCCTACTCTGTGAATTGATACCTAACCTTCTAACTGATAGCTAAGCTCCACAGAGAAACTTCTGCGTGCCAGGCGTGGTAGCCAGCACTTAATGTACACGTTCTCATTTACTGCTTACAACAACCCTATAAGAGAAGAGCCATTAGCGTAGCTGGAGCCCTCTTGGAAGGGCAAGAGGAGCTCGGAGCTGACAGGGAAAGCAGGAGATACAGGTACTGCACGGAGTCAGGGGCAGAGAAGCAGCAAGAATGGGGAGGCAGGCCTGGACGCCGTGGAGCAGACAGGAACATGACCTTGGAAGCCTCGGGGCAGCTCACCACTGCCGTTCATCAGCAACCGCGAACTAGTAGGTTCCCTTAGGATGGGACGCCCACTCGGGAGCAATTATATTTCATGTTGAATATTTAAGCTCCAAAATAGCCCCCAAGTTCCTGAATTCTGTTGTTCCTAGTCTGTCTCCCAGAGGATGCTTGAAGCAAACTCCTTGACAGTGAGGACCCTTGAGAAGCAGCAAGGAAGAGTGTACAGAGCCGACTGGCCCCTGCTGCACAGAGGTTTGGGGACCGGTGGGGGCTCACATCCTTGCTGGTTCTAAAGAAAGAGGAAATGACTTAAATAAAGCATTGTGTAACTATCTGGTCATTGTAATATCATTTAAGTTTAGGTACTTAAGGAATATTGAAGGGCACAGGGCATACTAACTGCATACAGGAGTAGATAAAGGCAAGTTACAGAACAGTGTACACAGTTGGAGCTTAACTATTCAGCCTGGCCTCACTGTCCCCTTCCCTGGCCAGGAAGTCGTCATCCTTGGATTCTAGCCCTGCTTCTCCCCAGCTACTGGCTTGACCGTAGGTAACTATTCCTAATAGTGTCCCCAGTACATTCTATGAAAGCCTGTCATGGTGATCACTTTCCCAAGCCCATTGTCCACCCAGGGTCAGTTAGAGAGTTTGATGAACTGACCTGCTCTTAGAGGTTGACATTCTTAACCTTTTAGAACTGTCCAAATTGGACCCAAGCTCGAATCTGAGCCCTGTGTAGCTGGTTCACATGGAGGTGTGTTTCAAATGTAAAATACACTCTCGATTCCAAAGACGTGGTACAAAAAAAAAAAAAAAAAAAAAAATGTTTTATATTGGTTAGGGTTGAAAAAATGATATTTGCATATATTGGGTTGAAAAATATATATTATTCAAATAAATGTCACCTGCTTTTAGTCACTTTAGTGAAGTGGCTAGAAAATTTTTAATTACCTCTGTGGCTTGGGTGATATTTCTATGACCCGTGCTGCTGTTAAGGGGAGCGCGTTTCATGGGGGAGATCATCACCTCGGCCCAAAGCGATATCTCCAAGGGAGCGTCCCCCAGAGTGTGGCTTTCGGACAGAATGGTCTCCCTACCTTGGATGACGTCATATAATCTTGCTCTTTTTGCTGACGAATGGGGAGTCCCACTGTATCGGTTCCCTCTGGCTGCCGTGACACATTACGAGAAATAGTGGTGAAGCAACACTAATTCATCTTCTTCCAGCTCTAGAGGTCAGAAGTCAGACCTCAGATGTGCTGGACCAACAACATCAAGATGCTGGTAGGGCTGGTTCCTTCTGGAAGCTCAGAGAGGACTGTGTGACTCCTTGCCTTTTTCAGCTTCTAGTGGCTGCCTGCGTCCTTTGGCTTGTGCTCTCTTCCTCCTCCTAATGAGATCACATTACTTTGATACCTGTTTTGGTTGTCCCATCACTTTTTCCTCTCTGTCCCCTGCCTCCCTCTAATAAGAAACTCTGCGATTTCATTGGGCTACCTGGATCATCCAGGATACTCTCAGAATTCTTAAATTCATCCCTCTGGCTTCTTTTGTCCTATGAAGCAGTACTCACAGGTTCTGGGGAGTAGCATGTGGACATCTCAGTCTTCGTGCAAATGACACAACAAAGGCCCAGAGAGGTTTAGTGTCTTGGATGAGCTTGCCCAGCTGAGAGGAGCCCACCCTGGGAGAAGCTTCCTCCCACTTGCTGGCAGAGAACCCCACTGGGTCAGAAGAGGCAGCCCTGACTGCTCCTTCCTTTGCAAACCCCACAATACTCTGAACTTGTCCGACCTTGTGCTCTCGCAGACCATCTCCGGGTTCATGGCTCTCCGGCCCCTTTGAAACAGCCCAGATGTGTGGCTGGATCAGGGGACCCCTAGTGACAAGACTCCTACAAACTGCTGTCAGAGGGGGCAGCTGAAAACCGGTTCAAAGCAGATGGCAGGCTGGACGGAGCCCACGCCACCGTGCTGACAACGTGCTGGCCGGTGACACCAGCCTTATTAATCAGGGACAGAAGGAATCAGCTCAGCCTGCAGGCTGCTGGAAGCCATGAGGATCTGTGTGTTGCAGGAACACAGGAGGCCCCACTCGACAGTGGTTTTTCTTCCCTGACAGGTCTTCCTTCAGCCTAAAGACTTCCTGCCCACTCCTGCCTCTGTGCCGGCTCCCCGCAGACTCCCGCCCCATTCATCTTAGTCCTTCCTCGTCACTTATTTTTAGTCCTGTCAGCAGATGATCCACTGCTCACTGGGGCAGTGGAGTCAAGGAAGGGAAAACATCTCAGCCTCGGGAACAAGAGGCTCTGTGGTCTTCCCACCACCTGCCCCCTCTCGGTTCCCACAACCAGGCCCATCCTGGCTGGGGTTCCGGGAGGAGAGGCTGTCCTGGGGTGGGAGGCCGGCGCCCTCGGCTGGGCTGGGAGACCAAGGTGCCGCCCTGTAAGGTCAGGACTGGGACGTGGGGAGGGTGGAAAGGAAATAGAGAACAAGCGCCCAGCCATGTGAGGCATCAGGACACCTGCGTGAGCGTTCTAGACCCAAGGCACTGTGACTCCCTGGCCCCTGGACTCTGTCTGGGGAATGGACGTAACAGGGAACATGCCCACCTTTCAGAGCTGTTGAGAAAATGGGTGTGGCTGTATGTTGCATACTGTAAAATAACCTTCAAAAATGAAGGCTATTATGAAGAGCCAGCACAAGATTGGGAATGTAAACGTGGGCCAAGTTTAAGTCCTGGCCTGGATGGCAGAAGGTCTGGAACACTGAGGGCAGAGTTAAGGCTATAGGGGCACCTGGGTGGCTCAATGGGTTAAGCCTCTGCCTTCGGCTCAGGTCATGGTCTTGGGGTCCTTGGATCGAGCCCTGCATTGGGCTCTCTGCTCAGCGGGGAGCCTGCGTCCCTCCCCACCCCCTGCCTGCCTCTTTGCCTACTTGTGATCTCTGTCTGTCAAATAAATAAATAAAATCTTTATAACAAATAGCATGGAGGACAAGGGGAGATGGAGAGGAGAAGGGAGTTGAGGGAAATTGGAAGGGGAGGTGAACCATGAGAGACTATGGACTCTGAAAAACGATCTGAGAATTTTGAAGGGGTGGGGGGTGGGAGGTTGGGGGCACCAGGTGGTGGGTATTGTAGAGGGCACGGATTGCATGGAGCACTGGGTGTGGTGCAAAAATAATGAATACTGTTATGCTGAAAAAATAAGAAAATTTAAAAAAATTAAAAATAAAAAAATAAAAAATAAAAAACTCTCTAAAAACAACCAAATAAATAAATAAATAAATAAAATCTTTTAAAAAAAAAAAAGTTAAGGCCGTGGTCCCTAAACCAAGCACGTGGCTGGGGGAAGTGCTAGAGGGTCAGATAACCAGGAGGGCCAGCATGGACAGAGGGCCAGAGACCTCTAACAGGTTAGCTCCCGCCTGCTGCAGGTGGGGCTCCAGAAGGCAAGGGGAGAGGTAGAGAAGGCTGAGTCTGACAACCCCTTGGAAGGAACATGGATGTCATCCAGGGGACAGAGGAGCAAGAACAGAGGCTCAAGGGGAGTTCCAGGACCTGATCTGCATGAGAGAGAACTGGCTGGCTGGAGTGTGAATTGGTTCAGACGCAGCAAAGGCCAGGGAGGGCAGACTGGAGCATGGTCTTGGATATGGGGAGACAGAGTGTTTCCAAAGAAAGGAGAGGGCAGCAGAGCCAACCACCACCAGAGATCAGGTACTCTGGGGCATGAGAAGCATGCAAATGAGGTGATCAGGGGAGCAGCAATTTTCTTGGAAGGGTGAATCCAGGCAGTGGGAACAGAGGGGTGAGGGGAAGGAGATGGAGCAGGACAGGGGCTCAGGCACATTGGTCAAGGGTGTGCTCAGTGAGGGAGACAAGAGCTGTAGCCAAGGAAAGAGGTGCACCGGGTCAAGATTTGTTTGTTGTGGTGTGGGTTTGTTTTTGTTTTTGTTTTTAATGGAAGAAGAAGCCTTAAGCAGGTTTAAACACTGGTGCAATGAATCGATAAAGAGACAGAGGTTGAAGGCAGAGAAGAGAGAAATCATTCAACAAATATTTCTCAGACACCTGTTATGTGCCTGGTGGTGTTTCAGGCACAGGGGACACAGCAAGGACAAAGATTTATGGACTCTTCCTTCTTGTGAATGGATAATCAATGGAGCAGCGTCTTCATGAAGGGAGAAAACTTTGGGATTCAGAGCACAGGTTGAGGGTCAGCCACTGACAAAGGAAAAGTTGGAAAAGAGAACAAATACAGGTTAATTGGTAGGTGTTGTGCCAAGCAGTTGAGGGAATTCTTGCCTGATGGCTTCTATTTTTGCTTCAAAGTAGGAAGTGAGGTCATCTGTTAAGAGGACAGGAAGAAGAAGTTTGGGGAAGAGGAATGAAGACTTGAAATGACCATGATAAAGAAGGAACAAGTGTGGATGAAAGGGACAGACGGGGGGGGGGGGGCTCAAAACAGGTGGTACCCCAGGCCTCATAGGCATCAGAAAGCATGAATACATGAAGGGACACACCTGTGGCATTTGCCTTCAACAGCCCAGGAAAAGAGTTTAATTTATGCACAATCAGAATTTTGCAGAACAGGCATGGGAGGTGAAGACATGGCAAGGAAATGTTGATGGTTGATGAGATGGACTGGTGAAGACCAGGCTAGAGAGCAGAAGTGGAAAAAAGTGTTGGCAGAGGATCGTTGAGAAGTCAAGGACTGGGGGTCTTGAAGAGGTCAAAGAAGTCAAGGACTGGGGGTCTTGAAGAGGTCAAAGAACAACCTTGGAAGGAGAGCCAAGTGAGTGACCAGGAGGGGAAGGAAGGAGGCCACAATGGGAGAGGAGTTGTGGGGATGAGATTCTATAGGTGGAGACTTTCTTGGTGATGGCCAGGTCCAAGAGTGGCCTTGGGGTTGGAGGGGTGGGGGTGCTGAAAGGGAGCATGAAGAGAAGTCTTTGGGGTTGAGTGCTCCTACCGTTGTTCATGAGGAAGGCTGGGTTTGGGATGGTGAGCCAGGCTGAATCAGATGCCTAGACTCCCTGCAGCATGACCAGGAGACATGTACAGAAAGGAAGGAGAGAGGGAGGGTGGGAAGGAAGGACAGAGGGTGGGAAGGGAGGGTAGGAAGGAAGGAGGGTGAGAAGAAAGAAGGAAGGAAAGTAGGAAGGAAGGAAGGAAGGAGGAAGGGTGGGCGGGTTAGGGAAGGGACAGTAGTCACTCCTTTCTACTGCCCTTAGCAAAAGCCCAGCTCCTTACCAGGTCACAGAAGGAAGGACCTGCACCCAGCCTCCTTCCTCAGTCTCATTTCTTGCTTTCTTGCCCCTCTGTTGCTGTGCTTTATCCCCTCACGGACTCTTGTCAGTTCCAGGTATATGAAGCACTTTCTACTTCAGACTTCCCTCTATTCCCCCTCCACAGGCTCAACCTGCTGTCTTCATGTGTGACTCCTTCCTAGCTTTCAGAATTTTCACTTCCTTGGGGAAGACCTAGCCCCACCCCTCTTTAAATCAGTCCAACGTGTTGTTATCACTCATAGCACACTGTTCTTTTCCTCACCATTTATTTCTCTGTGTACTTAATGTTTGTGTCCCCCAACTAGACAGAAAACTCCACCTGGGCAGGAGCTATGACATTTTTGTTCATCTTACATCCCCAACTCCTAGCAGAGTGGGTAGCATAAAATGGCAACCAGTAAATAGTGTTGAATGAATTTAAAAATGAAAGAGGAAGATGGCAGCCACACTCCAATGAAACAGTCAATCTGTATTACTTAACATCCTCAAATATCCCAAGCCATCTCTAGCTCCCATGCCTTTTTCTGTCTGGAATGACTGTCCTTGGACTTTGCCTGGATGATGCCAACTCATCCCTAACATAATGCATAACTTCCAACATGAAGCCCTTCAGACCATCCTGGGATGCCATGGCCAGAGCATCTCCATTTGCTTGTCTGTCTCCTCCATTCAAGTGTGAGGGGCTTGAAGACTGGGTCATGGTCATGTCTCCGTAGGTACCCAAGGTCCAGGATACAGTAGGGCATGGTGAGGATCTGATGAAACAAGTCAATGCAAATGAGTGAAGGCTCCCTTTACTTTCAAGTCAGCCATTATTTAAAGCACAGATGGCAAAAGGTTAAAGCTAGAAGGAACTAAGGAGATATTTTAGTCTGTGCCCTCAATTTATAAGTGAGGACAATGGGGCCCAAAGACAGGAGCATGTTTCTGCCAGTGCTACAACAAGACAGGGGCAGAGAGAGAGCCAGAATCTCCTCAATTGACCCATAATTCAGGGTTGTTTCTACCATACCATGTGGCCTCCCAGTATATTTGTACTTCCCTGAAACTGGAATTAAGAAATTTATAAAAATGTAGTTCTAATAGGAACTCTCAGATGTTACTGGTATGAATGTAAATTGACATATCTATTTGCAGGAGAAATTTGGCAATATTTTGGTTTTGTTTTTTTATTTTTTTTGTTTTGGGTTTTTATTATTATTATTATGATTATGTTCAGTTAGCCACTGTATAGTACATAATTAGTCCTTGGTGCAGTGTTCAGTGATTCATTAGTTACGTATAACACCCAGTGCTCATCACGGCACGCAGTATTTTGGACTGGTACAAAGAGAACACATACCATGAGATCCAGCAATTATACTTCTGAATATATACATATCCTGCAGAACATTTTTTTCAACATGAGCTCAAGGATTTCTTTATTTCGGCATTGTCGATAACAGCAAAAGTTTGAAAAGTTGAAATGTCCATCAAGAGGAAAATGGAGAAATAATTGTGATATATTCATATGATGGGATCTGATTTTAGCAACCAAAAGAAATGAAATAGATCTATATATCGTCATCCTAGAGGTAGCTGGAAAGCATAAAGTTGATTATAAATGTGGTGGTGGTGGTGGTGGTGGTGGTGGTGGTGGCAGCGGTGCTGTATTCTTAAGCTCCTTGAGATTGAAAATAGGAGACGTCCTCCTGCCCTGATAGTCCATAGGTCCCTCGGGGTAGGTCCTTGTTGGAATGGTTTCTGTGGCACCAGTGCACTTTCCTGAGCCAAATAAAGTCAAAGCTCCAGGACTGGGTGACGTTTGACCATGGATCCATGCTTTTCCTTGTGTTGGGAACAGAGATAGATACCCAACAGCAGCTTCCCAGCTTTACCCCTCACCACTCATTGGGAGGCAGTGTCCACATAGGTCTGGACGGTTTGGTAATTGTCATAAGGATGCTTGATGTGGGAAAGAGATCTAACTGCAAGAGAACAGGTAGTGTTCATGGGCAGCTGCTGGAGACGGATGGCCAGATGGCCACATGGAAAAGTGGAAGGAGCCCCGCCAGGGGAAAGGGTGCAGGCAGCAGCAGCAGCCACCTCTCCCCCTTCTTTTCAACAAGGTTGCTTTCCCTCCCAACATCATTGCCAGATGCAAACAGCTGCACTGTGACAGTGGGAAGGAGAGCAGTTGCAAGGAGACTGGAAGTCGCTGTGATTTTTAATGCCTATGAAATCTCTGTGAAAGTCACTCTTTTTAAGTCAAGTCTGGGCCAGCCATCATTGCTTGACCCTCACCCCTCGAGGGAAGCCACCCACCAATAAACTCTCTTAAGACAATGTCCAATCAACAAAGCCACAACAAAACAACCACATAATGCCGAGTGAAGAAAACAAATTATAAAAGGTTGTCTATGATACAATGGTAATTATATACATTTTTTAAAGCAGAGCAATGTAACAAACACGTAAAAGCATGGATGGATAGGATACTCATTAACTTCAAAGTGGTGTTACATGAGGGGAAGAAATATAATAGATGCTCCCATTGTATCTACAATGTTTTCTTGCTGAAAAAAGATCTGAAGCAAATGTGGCAAAACTTTCACATTTATTAAGCACAGGTGGTGGGTACCCGGGTGTCTGGTTTCTATTCTCTACACCTTACCGAATATTTAAGTAGGTCATGATTTCTTTTTTTTTTTTTTAAGATTTTATTTATTTATTTGACAGAGAGATCACAAGCAGGCAGAGAGGCAGGCATAGAGAGAGAGGAGGATGCAGGCTCCCCGCTGAGCAGAGAGCCCGATGCGGGGCTCGATCCCAGGACCCTGAGATCATGACCTGAGCCGAAGGCAGCAGCTTAACCCACTGAGCCACCCAGGCGCCCCTAGGTCATGATTTCTTAAGGTCAACAAAGAGTTAACCAGGCAAAGAGGAAGGGAAAAGAATATCTCAGGGGTCCAGGGAAGGTAAGAAAGGCAGGTCTGTGGACCAAATCAAGGAGCTCATTTCTCTTGAGCTTCTGATTATGTCAGCTAGTGGGGAGCATTAGAGAAGTCCCGAGAGAGGGAGCAGCTATGGGGCTCCCTTCCTGGGAGGTAACCTTGGGCTGCCTGTGTCCCTGGACAGAAGGTCACTGCTCCTGTCAAGGTGGCCTGCTGTGCACAGCTCTCTCCCGCTGGGTTCTGAGATTGGTTCCCGTCCTTGCCCTTGGCCCCAGGAGTGCTGAAAGCCTTGCTGCTGGGGACTCCACCCATGTCTTCATAATTAATCCTTTTGTAAATAAACTCTCCTTGGATTATCTTTACATGTGTGTGCCAACTTTCCCTCCTTGGGACCTTATCTGATACAAGGCATGTCTCCTCCATTAACCTCTGAACAACTCAAGGGTGGGCGAGAGGTCTGATTATTTCTTGTAGGCGGATCCCAGGTTAGGACCTGGCACATTTTGGGTGACCAAAACATAATTGATGAATGAATGGGAAATAGTATTGATGAATGGGTGGATGAATGGAGTGTACTCCTGGGTTTGTGAATGGGGTATCCATAGGTCTTGGGCTCTCAGGAGGGAGTAAACAAAGAGGCGATTCCAGGAGAAAGGAAAGATAGGAAAAGATGCTCCAATAAAGGAGCATCTGGCAAAGTCCTGAAAGGAGAAGGACCTGATGGTTTTGGAGCTCCAGCAGCTCTGCAGGAGCAATGCTGGGTTCTTCATTTATTCCTCTCATTTATTTCGTGCCCAAAGCATCATGGTGCTCCTCTCACAGACATAAACCAGAGGTTCAGAGAGGTTACGTAACTTGCCCAGACAGTGTTCTTTTCACTTCTTGTCATGGGCGAACCACGTGGCATTCATCCCCCGCCCCCTTCCCCACCCAGAGGCTGGCATTTCCTGGCTCAGGGGGAGCCTTGTCTGGGCTGTCAATCACGGCAGGGTACCTGGGGTCTGATCACCGTTCATCCTGCATCCTTCATCTCAGGCATAAATGTTACTGGCGTTATTACAACGGTGGGCTGATGGGCTGTTTATCTACCCCGTGCTTTTCAAAGCAATTAGGTGGATTTAGCGCTTGGATGAAGGCTCCTGAAACCAGCGTTCTGGCCTGAAGAAAGAACCAAATAGAAGGATATTTTGCTAGAGTCCCCCCATGCCAGTCTGTGCCCCAGGACCTCCCTACTGGAATCAGATCCTTCCTGCTCAAAAACATGAACCACTTTTTCTCCATAGCCTGATTAGAGCCAGCAGTGGCTGAAGTAAACAGGGCAGTGAGGAGGTATTCACCAATTATTGCATGCCCACGGGCCAGATTCTGTGCTCCAGACTGGCTCATTTATGCTTCACCATAATCCTACAAGAGAGGTACTAGCATTCCCATTCTGCAGCTGAGAGAACTGGGGCTCAGAAAGGCAAAGTTACTAGGCCAAAGTCACCCAGTGCTGCTGGACCCCAGAGCCCCAGGCAGCCTGCAGCCCGCCTCCCCACCTCACCAACCCAACCTGTCATTCTCCTGGCTGGCCCCTATGAATGCATGTTTCCTGTTTCTTTCCTTCTTTGGGCAATCGTTCATGCCATTTGCACCTCCGGCCCTAAGTAAAGGTGGAATAATCATCCCACTACAGAAGTGCACAGGCTTTCCGCAGACAGCCTGTCCAGAGCACCCCTTTGGGTTAAGACATTGAAGGATCCAATAAAGGAGCATCTTTCAAAGTCCGAAGAAGATGAGCTTGGAAATTCAGACAGACCTGGTTTCTAATCGGAGCCCTTCCATCTAACAACTACGTAAATGTGCAAAACTCACCTCTCGGCACGTTCGTCCTCCTTGGTAAAATGGTGTTGTGACACCTGCCTTATAGGACCATTTTAAAGACAAAAAAGATGACTTATGCACAGTGGGTGTTCGACAAGTCAGTTTCACTTCCTGGGCTCCCATTCCAGCACTGTAAGACCTTGAGAAAGTTACCTCATCTCTCCAAGCCACAGTACAAGGACCCCGATGCAGGACTCGATCCCAGGATCCTGGGGATTATGACCAGAGCAGAAGGCAGAGGCTTAACCAACTGAGCCACCCAGGCTCCCCAAAAGACTTGATTTTAAAAAGAAGAAAAAGAATATTTAAAAAAATAGAAAATAACAAAATGTTTGTATGATTTAATTGAAATGCACGTGCATGTAACAGCCACTGGGATTAACAAGAACCCACAACGCAAGGCCTGTTTTGCCAAGTTTCTAAAAGGCAGGGGTCATCTGTCAACAGCTAACTCGTTCAAATGACCAAATCCCAGGGTTGGTCAGCTAGCTCAACGATCCCGTCCAGGTAATTTCTCCTAACACAGAAAGGAAGCTTTGAAGGCTTCGCTCGCTCTAACTATCACAAATTGCTCCCGTGAGCAATATTTTTCAAAATTGAAGCTGATCAAAAACATGGAAAGGACAAATGTGACCCAAAGTCATTATACCAATCTACCCAGAGCTGGCTTCGGAGAGGAGTACAGAACACGCTCCCTTCCTCGGATGTTCTCCAAGCCAACCAGTCTAGGGGGACCAAACCATCACCTAGCTGAGCATCAGGTGGGCTGGCCAGGGATTGGACTCTGAGGGGGAAGAAAAAAAGAGCTAGCACATACTTTTGAAATCCCTGGGCAGGGTCAGGATGAACAGGATCCAGGAGTGTTATACAGAGCAGGTATAGAAGCAGGAACAACACTAAGAAGCAGGGACCAGAGGGAAACTAGAGTCAGGGGAGAGCAGGTACGGAGGTCACGGCTAGTGCTGTGAACACTTCTGGGGTGTCCTTTTTTAATCTGTTTTCACAGGTGGTTTCAAGGTGATTGGGAAGTGTCCCTTCTTAAAGGTCCAGGATGGAGAAGCATGAATTTGCTTTCAAACGAAGGGGCCCTCTTGACTCTACAAGAAGCAAGGGGCCAGCCAATGGTTTAGAGCCCTGCTACCTGATGTGGGGTCCGCAGACACATAGCCTCAGCACCACCTGTGTCTGTTAGAAATGCAAAATCTCCTTCGGTCTCATCCCAACCCCCTGAATCAGAATCTTTGAAGTAAGGGCAATGAATATGTATTTTTTTTTAAAGATTTTATTTATTTATTTGACAGAGACAGAGATCACAAGTAGGCAGAGAGGCAGGCAGGGAGAGAGGGAAGCAGGCTCCCCGTTGAGCAGAGCCCGATGTGGGGCTCGATCCCAGGACCCTGAGATCACGACCTGAGCAGAAGGCAGAGGCTTAACCCACTGAGCCACCCAGGTACCCCAATGAACATGTATTTTTAACAAGCTCTCCAAGAGATGTTTAAGTCTGCTAAAGCTTGGAACTGGTTTAGGACAGTAGCTCTTAACGAAAGATACTGGAGTACATAAATACACAAGGTGACCAGATCACCTTGGATGGGGTGTTTCCTCAATATGCCAGTACCCTGGTCCCACCCCCAGGGCTCCTGAAACAGGTGGTCTGAAAGGGATCTGGTCATTTGCAAATGACCTCAAAGATCCCTGGGTGCTTCAAGAGCATAATCTTGGTTTTGAAGCATTGCTTTAGAACCTTTAAGGCTGACGTAGGACCGAGGCCCATGGTTGATGATATCCCTGCTGGATTCTGCTATTCCCCTCCATTATAGCTCTCTTGTATGGTCTCATTCTGACACCAGCTGCTCCATGAGCTCCTTCCTGACCACCCCCCCAGCAACCTCCAGTTGAAATGAATCCTTCCTGGCTCTGAGTCCCTGTGGTTGCTTCATGCATATACTACCTTTCAGCTCTTACTCCATTCTACCTTCCGTCGTGTGCTACAACTGGTTGTGCATTTGCTATTTGGCTAAATTTTAGTTCCCCATGCTGGCCCCCAAAGCCCAAGCTTTTAGTCACCCTTGTCTTGCTGTGACATTTAACTCAGTGCCTGGCACACTGCCAGATATAGAATACCTTAGCTGCTGCCTCAAAAATACTGAAAAATTCTAATTCTTCAGTGTGTATTTCCTTACTTCAAAGGAAATACTTTTGTGTACTTTTATTTACTGTACCAGGTCAGATGCTTCAGTTAACCCTGGAAGGAAAGATGGGTGCTATTATTATCACTGCATTGCTCAGTGAGATCATGCGTCTAGTTCAAGGCCACAGCTAACAAGTGAGAATCTAGTGTCCCCTACAACCGTGACTCTCCACCACCCCATCTCCAGGCAAGATGTGGTATCTGCCGCAGTCTAAGAGGTGCCCCTCGGAAAGGAACAGTGGCACAGTTTCTGCTACAGTCCCTGCTCGTACCTCCTGCAGCTCTGGAGATCCCTGGAAGCTCAGAGGATAGGGCTGGGAACAATGCCATGAGGTTCTATATCCAGGCGCTGGTGTGCTGGGGAATCTGCAGAGCCTTCACCCAGCTGCAAAGGACAGGCTGGCAGCCCTCCCCCGCTGCCCCAGTTCCTGGTGCTCTCTGCACTTTTGCTTGGCCTGGTTCCCTGCCCTGAACCCCACCCTGTCTGACCTCGGTGCATACGCTGTGCCTTGTCTACCCCGATCTGTAACCACTGGGGCTGGACCCAGTTTCTGGTTGGGTCTGGCTCCAAGCCACTCAGGCCAACCCTAAGCACCTGTCTCTGAGCATCACTCTGCCAAGAACTTCCTTCTGCCAGGCACTGCCTATTCCTCAGGCCCTCCTGGTGCCAGAAGGCATCCAGCCAACTTTTCACACCCATTTGGGCACTCACAGTGATGGCTGGCTGCCTCCCTTCTCTGGGGTCCAGGTCTCCAACCAGATTCTTTCCCCCCACTACCCTGGCCTCCTTCCCTTATTTCCCAACTTGTTGCTTAGGTCCAGCATGCTATTTTCTCCAGTCTGCAGTGCCCATCTTTCTAGCAGACTCCTGATCCTGCCATTGGCCATGCCCTGAGAGGGAGTCAAGACCACTTGCTCTCAGCACAAGCAATGGATTTGCAATCAGAAGATAAGGATTTGAGACTTGACGTTGCCTCTCACCAGCTGTGTAACCTTGAAAAAATGACTTTTTATTTTGTTTGGTCCTCAGTTTTTCTAGGTAAATGAGGAGAACATATATATGTACAGAATACACAAAGGTACATATACATAAAGTTGTTGTGAGGATTAAATGAGATCATTTGGTAAAGTTACACCATAATTACAAAGCGCCCCAGAAAAAAAATGCATCATGGTTTTACTGTCTTAAGAAATTCTGAAACAGAAAAAGATGATGTTTCTGTTTAGTATGCCCTGGTTTAGAGGTATGTAATAAGGTTAAGGTGTTTTCAAATCAAAAGAACCAAAGCAAAATGTCTTTATGCTTAAAGGAGCTGACTTTGGTACCTGGGAAATTAATCCATTCCAGAAACTTCATTCGTGATTGAATGAGTTGTGAATGTATTGTGAATGTATTTTGCCATCAGGATATAAAACAGAGAGCACGAGGTGGTCCTTGCCTTCCCAAACAGTGCCACCATCTCCATCTTCAACTGTTCTTGGATGAACTGATTTATTCATTGATTTGTCCAATAGGATTCTGAAAGCTTACACTCAGTGTTGGCTGGGGAGAGGGCACGAAGGTATAGAATGGAGCCCATAGCTGCTTATGAGCTCCTCTGATTCTCAGTGACGCAGCTGGTTTATTCCCAACCAAAACCAAAACAAAACAAAAAACCCTACTCTTGAGGTGTCAGCCCCAAGAACTGAGGACGAGCTGTCTGATAGATCTAGAAGGCCACAGTCTGAGATTCCTGAATGAAACCTGCTCAGCTCTCTGGTCTAGTTTCTCTAGTATTTAACCTGAATGAGACAGTTCACGGTTTTCTCATCTTTAAGGACTTTTGGGAAAATGTCTCTCCTGTTACCTATTCTCCATCTGTTTCATCAGCAGATAATCCTTTCCAAATTCACCCTTATTTTTAAACATCCTTTAAAAAGTATGATCCACTTAGTGCAAAGAATCCATGTCCTGTGGAAGTCTTCTAGCCAGAACCCCCATGCTCTGATTCTCAGGAAGTTCTTCCCTAAATCTGACTATATTCTTCCTGGCATCAGCCTAAGGACACTTTCTTTGGCTGGTCCTTACAGTCTTTAAGACTTGAATCCAACAACAACAAGAATACTCTGGTATTGAACTTTCTTACACATCCCTGCATCACTCAGGCGCAGAAGGCGCACAAGACCAGAGCTAGGGGTGCACATTCTGCTCCTACCTCTGCCACCAGTTTCTGTGTAGCTGGACATTTATTCATCTCTCCCTGCTCTGGGTCCCAGATCATGCATATTTCAAGTGCGGGGTCCAACCCTCCCAACTCTGGGATTTATAAGCTTACTTTTGTAAAGATCACTCCCAAAGACCCCCCACTTACTAGCCTTCCCGAGGTGACTTAAGAATTCACATTTTCAGCCCAAGGAACAATTTTCCTGTTGAACAATTATGAAAATTCAGCATTTGGGAGAAAGCACTATAAACCGGCCTGGTGTATTACTGCTCTAACAGTCCCCTGTGCTCCTTATAAAAACAGCCAGGGGAGGCTGGAAGCCAGCATGAAATATGGCCCACTTGTTTTCTTAACAGCCTGCTTCCCTAGGTTATCCAGGAACTGTCAGCACCAAGTGGAGGACTGCATAAAGAATAGGGCAATTTCCTGTCTTTTATCCTGGTGTCTCATGCCCCAGACATTATTTTAATGGAATTCCATTGTATTTTTGTATTCAAATGGACTTGAAGGCAAACAAAACATTTAAAGGGAGAAGTTTCTTCCTAAGCAGAAAAAGTGCCTTGCTGGCACTTGTGAACTGTGGATAGTCCTGAGTCAGGGAATTGGATGATTCAGGGGATCTAGGGATGCTACCTTGAGCTTAGTCCAAATGCTTGGGGGCATGGGGAAGGGTGGTGTGAGGGGTCAGTGTGAAAGTCCAGGTAATGGGCTCAGTAGGAGAGTTTATTTCCAGGCCCTTACCTGCTAATGTTGTAAAAACATTCAAAAAGGAAAAAATAATAATAATAATAAAGGAAGAAAAGACATAGGGAGAGCCATTACAGAGTCTAGAATCAAGGATGAGGGTCTCTTGATTGAAATTTTTCTATTTGGGTATTTTCCCCAAATGTCAGTAACAAGTAGCCCCCCATTTGGGTTCAAATATCGTATCATCCACATCCCTGCCCAACATCCCAAAGGAGTCTGGGGTTAGTCAGAACCTTCACAGGATCTGGCCAGAGATGGGAAGTGCCTCCCCTTAAGATTCCAGAAACTATTGAGCAAGCAGAATTAAGAGCTACAGAAATCTAGAGACTTGTAAAATGTAAAGTATGCAGAGAGGAAAGCCCAGTCTCACTGCCTGGGCCCTCAGGACTGGGGAAATGAACAAAAACAGGTAAAGGGCATTTGGTGACACACAGTGGGATGTGGCATGGGAAGGCAGGGCAGGAAAGGAATGCCAGTTGGAGTCAGAATCTCAGAACCGGGTTCTTTTGTGCTTTGGCATTCAGATGCCTCTCGGAAGAATCGAACAACCGTGCTTTCTGAGGATTAGTTTCTCTTACAAACCCTACCCATGGGCCGGGTATTGTGCTGATTTCTGGAGACATGAAGACTTGTGATTCACCTTGAAGGGAAGAGAGGCACAACCAAAGTCATGACTGTGGAGTGTGTGCAGTAGCACCACAGAGACATGCACCAGGGCTGGGAGAGTACAGAGGAGCAAGAGAGCAACCAGCTGGGCTGGGGGCTCCCAGCCATCCAGAGACTGGAGAGCAGAGAGCAGAATTGTCGTTTCACAGACAATTGTCCCTTTCTGGGTCCATAAGGCCTGGAGCTCGTATAGACAGATTTCATGGAGCAGAGAACTTCCTGCTACCAGTATCCTACCTGCCCAACTTCCTGTAGACAGATCCTAAGAGAGGCAGAAGGCTGCCCTCTAGTTCACTGACTGAAACAAATGGGAAATATTGGAAGATAGTAAAAGCATTTCTTTGTCCTTGGCATTCTTTGTAGCTTTGGGGAGCCGTCTTTGTCATGTGGTTAGGTAGAATTAAGACGAAGATCATGATATATGAAGACAGTCCTGCAACTCCAGCTATAAAGTATACCAGACACTCCCTTTGGGGAACAATGGCAACTGAGTGGGACCAATGCAAGTAGATAGATACTGGGTCAAACTAACACAGCCCCATGAGTTGGGTTCATTTGAACGGAACAACTGAGAGAGACACTACAGAGGGAGTCCAATGACAGGTTCTTAAAATATGAGCCAACTGCACATGCAATTAGGAAAGACCCAGGATCTGGGTTTTTCATTCAAAGGGACTGAGTGGAATACAACTTCAAGACTGCAGTGTCTTAGGAAATCTCGGAAATAGGAACAGGACTCTATCTTTGAATTAGAGAAGTTCAAGATGATGTATAACATTCCCAAAGGCAGAGCAGGCCCAGGGGAGGAGTGTAGCAAGAAGTAGGTGGGAGGCAGAGGCAGCCCAAAGCACAGGCTGAGAAGCAGAACAAGGCTCCTGTCACCTGCTCCATCCCTTTAAACCATTCCACCTTCAAGTAAGAACAGAGAAGAGATCTAGTCGAAAGACTGGTAGGGAATTCTGGCTGTACATGACGGTAGTGTTCATTGTGCCAATACTCTCACCAGAATCCAGTGTTTTATTCCTCCCCACATCATCCAGAAATAGCAAAACATGTTGACCACTAACTATTTATAGATCACACTTACCAAGAGGGAGGGGACATTTTAATATCTAATCAGGCTGAATTTTTTGTGCAGAGCTAAGCCTGTGCGTGGTTGGTTATTTTGTAAAAGTGGAGGTTAAGCTGTTATTTCAAAGGGGTACCTGATATAGTAGCTGTAGTGAGAGATAGGTGGGAGGTCCAGGGCTGGTGAGTGCCTCTGCTCCTTCTATTTTATGGCTTTATCATCCACTAGGGTATTATCAGGATAGTCAGAGCCAGATGACTTCCATCATATACACATTCTAACCCAAGGAGAGTGGGAAGGAAGAAGCAGAGGACAAGTTAACCTTTTTAAAGGTAGCAACCAAACTGTACACCTCTCTTCCATTCATATCCTATTGGCTATAATTTAGTCCCATGGCTACATGAAGATGTAAGAGAAGCTAGAAATGAGTCTTTGGCCATGAATCCCACCCAACACCTGGTAGGTTCTACTACCAGAAGGAAGAGAAGGCTGATACTGGAAAGTGATTAGCAATATCTACCACTGTGATTCCCAGCTGTAATTCTCCTTTGCTAGGAAGCCCTTTCTGACTCCCAAATCCTGGTCCTTCTTCTGGGCTCCCATAACAGTAATTAATGCTGTTAGAAGGCTTCCCTAAATGCACTATTATACTCTGTTTCTCTGTCTCTCTTCCACTAAAGTATGAGCTCCAAGGGCACAAAATACGTATTGTTCATCTATGTGTTTTCAATGCCTTACACAGTGGCCCATGTCCATGTTCAACAAGGTTTTGTTGAATGGGTAGATGGGCCAATCAATACATTCTTCACCTGATGAGTGAATGGAGCTAGAGTATAAGTGGTTCAATCAGGGATCTGAAGGTTTCCTTATGTGATTTATGAAAGTCACCCTCTATTGTATAATCCTATGATACATGTGTATTCAGTTAAGCTAATGACCGTTCGATATGGATGGGATAGGTAAGAGGCAGGATGGCTGGGACATGTGAGATATATATATATCACATGTATATACATGTATATACATGTGATATAGATTTATACATTTATATATATCATATATAGCATACCCTCCTGGTGTGTTTGGCAATAGATTCTAGAGTATGGGTGAATATTTGGAAAACCTGGGCTTCAGTCAACTCTCAAAAGTGTGGTGCTATGTACAGTTTCCCCACTGTTTGCCAACAAGTGCCCTTTTTCATGACTCTGTTAATGCCCTTGATCATGCCATACAGAATCTGTCTGGATTCTTTTTCTCTGCATTGCGTAAAGGAGTGGGTCATAGCAGGCAGAATTTGGACAGCACCAAGAAGCAGCACCCTGGGGAATATCAAAGTGTGGGAAGACTGGATGTGAGCACATGAAAGTTTCCCTGATCGGGGAATTCTGAGAGGGGTTTTTTATACTGCTGAGGTTGTGCCTGGAGGATGGAATCGGCAGAGGTTAGAAAGGAGCAATAAGACAACAGTCCGTAACTCCCCATCCCCACTACCCCTGGGACCTGGGCAAAACCAGCATGTCAGCAACTCCACAAGATTTCACAGTGTGGAACTAAACCTGGAGGAGTTTTACATGTTCTGTTCGTTCCCATGGAATCTAATCCCACAGAGGACTTCCTTGGACTATCAAACTTGCATCTGGGACTATTCTGAAAAAGCAAGAGCTGAAGGGCAGGTGGAAGTGGGTTTGTTATGTTCTAATATAGTGCTATGGAGAAGTGTTTTACAGAACCCAGAGTGTCAGACTTGGAGGAGGAGGCAGATGATTTAAGGATGCAACCGGCAATTATCATTTGGGCAAAGGAGATGGAATTGACAAAAGCCGAGAAAGCTCTAGGAGATGAAATTGGCTGGATGGTTGATAGTTCCCAGTGGGAAGAGTCATTGGCTCTGCTTCTGGATACCATAGAGTTATAGAATCTTAGAGTTGTGAGGATATGAGAAGTCTGATGTCTGTCAGACATAATCAAGGCTCTGTCACTTCTGATTCTGTGACCTTAGACAAATTTCTTAACTTCTGTGTACTTCTGTTTTTTCATCTGTAAAATGGAGTCAATTAACTGTACACCCCTCACTGGGTCATTTAAGGGTTTAAAACAGTCATGGCATATGAAGCTGATGTCTAGCACTTATTTTCCTTATGTTCTGGAGACTCTTAGAGGATCTTCAATGTTGAAAAAGAAGGTAATTGACTTGGTTGATGAGACCCCAATACAGTGTCTTTGACCATGGGTCTTCTCCATTTCTTTGGTTGATAGGACCATCTAGTCTAACACTTAGCTTTGCAACTCAGAGGAAAGCTGGCCCAAAACAAAATAATTGGCTTACATAACAGAAGAATCCAGAAGTGGTTCTGGCTTCACTTGTGGTTTCTCCCAGAGGTTCACATGGTCATCATGGAGCCAGCCCTGATTTTCTCCATTCTAGCCTCCTTTGCATGCCAACGTTCCCCTCAGAATGACCCTCATTGAGGAAGCCGAAGGGCTGCACCAATCCCAACCTTGTAGCTCCAGAGCACACCACCCAAGAGGACAAGGACGCCTCTTCCACCACTTCCTGGACGGGAGAACAGTAGATTTCTTGTCCCCTCATGGGTGCCTTGTGTATTATTTGTCCAAGCTGTGTCATGTGCCTGGGGACAGGACATGCCAATTGGCTCAAGTCAATCTGAGCTCACTCCTAATGTTGACAGGAGAGGTCAATACAAAAGCTAATGCTAGAGGGAAGGGGTTCCCCCAGAGCAAATCTGGACATTGTGGACTGAATGAACTGGGACATAGACGTGTCAAAGGCAAGCAAAACAACAACAAAACTATGGAAGCCATTAGCTGGGTTCTCAATGGTAGAAATCTGAGTAAGACTCTGTATATACTGAAAAAACCTGGGATTTTAAAAAAAAATCATTTCCCAGTTCCCAGAAGATTTTGGGTCATGAAAATTGTAACCACAAACCAAGGACTAAATGAACTTGATGCCTCCTAATATCCCTACCACTCTAATAAAGACTAACAAAGAGATGGTCACTTCCCACACTGGGGTGAGAGCCCACAGACAAGTGTTCCTTCTGCAGGCTGGAAGGAGCAAAAGAAGAGCCTAGACAGAGCTAGACAGCTGCAGGCCAGCTGCTGCCTCTGAGACCAGCAGGGGCGGTGACCTCACCCTCATGGGTACAGCCAGACCCACACGACATTCCTCCCCTGTGCTGATGAAGGGAGGCTCTGGCCCTCGCAGAACAGCTTATTATGTAGAAATATGGATTCACCACCACTCACTTCCTGCAAGGAGGGATATTGCTTGGAGCCAATCTCCTTTTATCTCTCTGCCTGGGTGCTTTCAGCTTCTCCCCCCCACCCCACCCCGGCTCTAGCAATGAGCCTGTCTGTATGCTGAATTCCTTACATTTCCCTTCAGAAAATAAAACTAAGACAGAGGAAGGAAACCTATTTAGCTCTAATGATGTGCGTAGTTCCATTTCTTCTGTTTGGATCTATTGCTGTTTAATGAGCTAAATATCCACTGGATGAATTAGATATCCTGATCCTGTGTGCGTCTCTCGGGAGGCAGCCTGTCCGTGGCAGGTTGTGCTTCAGACGTAACACACGGGAACCAAACACAAACGCAAACACAAACATGCCAGATACAGAACCAGAGCACGGGCGATGGGGACGTGGTTAAGTCGCAGGTGGTGAGTCACTCACAGCTGACCCCGAAGCCAGCCTAGCAGGCAAGAGATAGGAAAGGCAAAATCGTGTCTTGATCAAAATGCTTGAATAAGGGATGCCTGGGTGGCTCAGTGGGTTAAGCCGCTGCCTTCGGCTCAGGTGATGATCCCAGGATCCTGGGATCGAGTCCCGCATTTGGGTCCTTGCTCAGGGGGGAGCCTGCTTCTCTCTCTGCCTCTGCCTGCCACTTTTCCTGCTTGTGCTCTCTTTCTCTCTGACAAATAAGTAAATAAAATCTTTTTAAAAAAATGCTTGAAGGGGCGCCTGGGTGGCTCAGTGAGTTAAAGCCTCTGCCTTCCGCTCGGGTCGTGATCCCAGGGTCCTGGGATCGAGCCCCGCATCGGACTCTCTGCTCGGCATGGAGCCTGCTTCCTCCTCTCTCTCTCTGCCTGCCTCTCTGCTTACTTGTGATCTCTGTCTGTCAAATAAATAAATAAAATCTTTAAAAAAAAATGCTTGAATAATTTTAGGACCCCTGGGTCAGAAAAAAAGAAAGAAAGAAAGAAAGGAAGGAAGGAAGGAAGGAAGAAAAACCGATGAACAAGCTTATAATGAGGTTTCTAGAATGGACAGGTTGTTTCAATTGTCTAACGAGAAAACGCCTTTTGTAGCTCTCCATTGACAACGTGGAAGCTGACCAATGATGAGGCCATTGGTCTTGCTAGAAAGCTCTGTCAGACGGGACTCTTGATCTGTTCTCCAGAATTATTCTAGTTCTTTGTTTTTATTAGAAAAGGAAATATCTAAAGTTGTTTTGTTCTTGGTCTTCTTCACCAAAGGAGCCACTTGGAATGAATCCATTATAGATGGGAAGGGGCCACAGAAGTAATATTCGAGCCCTTCATTAATTGATAAGGATTTCAAGGCTCAGATAGGGAAAGTCGTGTGACCAGTTGGTAGTTGACCCATGGCCTAGAATAGTAATGCGATTTTAGGAGTGCTCATTGTAAATGCCTTACTGCTATTAATCTGTCCGAGTCTGTCACCAAGCTCACTTTGAGGAGAAGTCTGGGGCTCTGGGAGTGTTAACTAACACCCCCAAAGTCACGCAGCCAGGAATTGATAGAGTTGGGATCAATCCAAACCAAGGGGACCTCAGAGCCCATTGGGGCTTTGACTTTTTAATAAAACCCAATTCTTCTGGTTCCCAGGTCAGACATGTGAAGAAGCTCCAAAAATCAAAATGAAAAAGTATCTTTCCCTGTGGATCCTGAAGGAATCTTCTTAGGCCGACAAAATAAAACAAATGCCATGAAGCCTCCCGGCCCTTGTGCTACCTCTCGCAAGCTTAGCTTCCAAAGACCCCCCAGGCTGCATCCACTTGGGCTTTACTTGAAAGCTCTCCCCAAGAACTCCCCCTCCTACCCTCCTGCCTGCTTTTGTTTCCCAGACATACCCAGAGGGCAGAGACCCCTTTGTATCGGTCAGGCCATTCTTTCCATCCGGAAGCCCCTTTAGTCCATCCCCTACCATTGATCTCCTGCTTTGCCCTCAACCCAGTCACACTCAGGACACCCACTCCTCTCCCCCAGTGCACTGCCCTCTACCACCTTCACATCACTCTTTCCTCCATTATAATTGGTCCATTGGAAGGGCACGCTCAGTGGATGGGGGCAGGGTTTTTGACACTAGTCACGCTTGAGTCTGAGATGTAACCATGCTGCCTAGAAGCTGTGTGGCATTGGGTAAATTACAAACTCTCTGAGCTGCCTTTTCTTCACCCACCTACTTATTTCAAGCGGTTCTTATGAGAATTAAATGAGATGATTCATGCAGAGCGCTTAGCCAGTGTCAGTCGTATCTACCGTAGCTATTACGGTTTTGGAGGTGCTGCCTTCATCATCACCATCATCATCATCGCCGACACCATCATCATCATTGGCATATTATTAATAATCCCACTACCGAGTGTAAGCTCCTGGAGGTTTTGCTGATCTTTATGCACGGCCTTTAGTATTGCTTAATAAATGGACATAGAATTGAATTGCTGAAACGACTGTTCAATTTACAATGGATTGTTTTGGCCCTGGTGATAAATTGTTTTCAAATCATTTGCCTAATGGCTTGCCACTCAGTTGGGTTTTGAGCTCCATAGGGTTTGCTGTTTCTCCCTACAGAGCACATACTCCGTAAATATCAGGATATGTAAAAGTACTTAATGGAGGCTTAACTCATGAGCTTCCTAAAGGATGTTCAAGTTTTGTACCCACTAGTTTATTTTTAAAGGCTGGGGGCTGGGGCACCTGGGTGGCTCAGTCGTTAAGCGTCTGCCTTTGGCTCAGGTCATGATCCCAGGGTACTGGGATCGAGCCCCCCTGGGCTCCCTGCTCAGCGAGAAGCCTGTTTCTCCCTCTCCCACTCCCTCTGCTTGTGTTCCCTCTCTCACTGTGTTTCTCTCTCTCTCTCTCTCTGTCAAACAAATCATTAAATAAATAAAATAAAGGCTGGGAGCTAAATTTGCAAGGGAAAAGGAAGTAGCATTTATTGGACACTTGAAGATGGCTACTATTTTTTGAGCAGTGACTTCACATACTTTACATACTTCTGTGTACCAACCTCACCATCAGTTTATTTGGTGGACACTCATTTCCCCCACATCACAGTTAAGTAAATGGAAGCTGAAAGTGATTTGTGAATGTGTCCATGAGTAAGAGCTATTGTGCAAGGAACCCACGGGGGAAACAGTCCCTTTCTGACTTCAGTAGAACGTGTCCGGCTCTCAGCTAAAATTTTAAGGTCCTTCACCACATTTAGTACTCCATTCAAAACCGACAGTGGGTGACTGTCATCCCCATTCTACAGATGAGGAAATCCAGGCTTGCCTGTATCGGTGACAGAGCAGGGCTTTGCAAGGAGAGTGGTTCTAACCCAGCCCTTCGTTTCCTTTCTTTCTGATTCTCCAGGGCCTGTCTCCAGAACCCTGGTGTCTGGAAGGATGCTCAGTTCAGTTCTTATTTGATCTGCACACACAACCCCCAAGCCATCCGTACTCTAGCAAGCATTCCCTGCAAGCACCTGGCAGACACCCCGCCCACCACACAGTTAAGAGAGAAGGTATCATCCCAGATAGACGCATCTCCACACAGTAAAAACCCAGGGGAGAAAAGAAATGCCATCAGAAAGATGTATTGGTAGTCACTACCCAGTGGCTGGTGCAGCCTTGAATTCTCACTGAAGGATGAGCTCCGAGGGCTGTCATTATGAGCAGACTTCACAAGCTGGGAACGGATGGAAGGGGGTGGGGAGAGTGCATCATGGGTATTAGCAGCATCCCAGGGGCTGCAAGGGAGTGGGTAGATAGAGTTAAGCGGTCTTGGGGGCCCGGCCTGTTTCATAGGCCCCAGGAAGACAATATAGTGGGGAGGGAACAGAACGGTAATGAAAGCCAGAGACCCTGAGGTAGGAAGTGC
Source organism: Lutra lutra (assembly GCF_902655055.1). Classification (NCBI taxonomy): domain Eukaryota; kingdom Metazoa; phylum Chordata; class Mammalia; order Carnivora; family Mustelidae; genus Lutra; species Lutra lutra. The sequence continues at coordinate 39,510,628 of NC_062293.1, forward strand.
CTCCAACCTCAGCAAAGCCTGGGAATCGGTCTGCAAAATGAAAGAGGTAGAGAGGAGCACCAAAAATAACCTTGAAGGTAACAGATGAGGCAGAGGAGAAAAATCAATTCAAGGAAAACATATTAAGCGCAGAAAAACTAAATGAGAACTGGGGATTGAGGAAGTCGGGATGGAGAGAGCAGGGGGAACCAGCAGCCTAGAGGCTGGGTTCCTCCTGCAAGCCAGCCGCTAACAAGCTCTGTGACCCTGGGCAGGGTACCTCACCTCTCTGAGCCACTGCAGGCTCTTCTTGAAAATGATGCACTTTGACAAGGTGGCCAGCAAAGCCCCCTGCGATTCTGACAGTCTGTGATAAAGGACTGCGCACAGCTAGCATGCTTTCACGGAGACAGTCCTGAGCAACTAGATGAAAGTGAGCACATTTAGTGAGTCCTCCAGATATTTTTACATATCTGGGTGATCATGAGATGTAAATGAAACCACACGGGCTTGAGTTTCACTGTTCCTTCACCTTCTGGGGGGTCCTGAAATTAATGAGGAAGGAAGCTCGTGGCATAAGTTAGGAAGCATCAAAGAGGCTACTTGGAAAGGATGCCGAGAATTCATTTAAATGTTAGCATCACCAGAAATATGGTAATTATGTGAGAGGACGGAGGTGTTAACTAAACTTGCGGTTGTAATCATTTTGCAGTATATATGTGTATCAAATCATCTCGTTGGGTAGCTTCAACTTACATATGTTGCCTGTCAATAACATCTCAATAAAGCTAGAAAAAGAAAAAAAGGAAAGGAGGCTCAATGCTCACCCTGGATGACACATTATTTACCTACAAATCCTAGTTACCCAGAAAACCACCTAGGGCCTATAAGCAAAGCAATCAAGGAAGTAAAAGTAGCAGAAGGGAATTTGGATGCATCAGGTGCCTACAAGGGGTTTGGCATCTTTTATATATCTCTCAAGTGTCAGCCTGTCCCCACTAGTGCTCTACCAAAAGTTATAGGGGTTTTGCCTCATGGCGGTGTCTGAGTCAAGTCCTTGTGGTAGTGGGCTCTCTCTAGGCTACCTTCAGTTCTGCTCAGGCCACTGTTTAAAACACTTGCTGGTCACCGCACAGAACCAGCACTGTGGACTGTGAGCATGGGGCCAGCCACCCTGCCCCTTCCTGTCCCTTTATTTCCCAGAACACCACCATGGAAGGCTGGCTGGTTGTGTCAGGCTTTGCAGAGGTTGGAGACAACTAAAAGAAATGTCACCACAAGAGGAGAGGAAGATGTAAGACTGGGTATTCCGGCGTAGTTTCACACAAAGGCTTGAATGCCAATGTCCATAGCAGATTTGTAATAGCCAACCATTGGAAACAGCCCAAATGTCCATCAACATGGACAAACTGTGGTATGAGCACAGAGGGAAAGAAATGAATGAGCTGTTATTGCATGCAACACTATAGCGGGACCACCAGATAATCACACCAAGTGAAAAGAGTCAGGCTAAAAGAAATTACGTACTGTATGATTACGTTTATATACATGCAAGCAAATTTCTCGTGACAGAAGGCAGATCAGTGGTTGCCTGGGTATGGTGTTGGGGTTGGAGGTGAATCACAAGAGAGCACAAGTCAACTGTGGGGGACGACGGATACTATCTTAACTGTGATGACAGTGTCCCAGGCGTTACTTGACACGTGGATGTCAAGGTGCATCAGACTGCATATTTTAAATAAATTCATTGTTTTATAGATAGGTTGCATCTCAGTAAAGCTTTTAAAAAAAAAACCAACTGTACATATCCTAGGACTGTCATCGTAGACCAAGGGAAAAAAATACAAAATTTAAAAACCTTCATGGGGAGTTGGATGTGTCCTCACAGGCACACACTTTGCCCTTTTTCCCTGAGAGCACGTCCTGTTTTGCATACCCCGTGTGCCCCCCCCCACCCCTTTTCTGGAAATTCTCCCCCACCCATAAGCAGTTTCTGGCTCTGGATTCCAACACCCTCCCTCAGAGAAATCTGTGGCACAGGGACATTTCCCAAAATAGGAGATAGTGTAGAAAAAATAAGACCATAGACTCAGAATGGAAAATCAGCCTCTGTGTGTGTGTGTGTGTGTGTGTGTGTGTGTGTGTGTGTGTGTCTATGGAAAACTGCTTTGCAAGAAGGAAGGAGAGGGTTATCCTCAATGAGGGGCTGTAACCCACATATACCCACTACATCCGAAGTCACAGGCCTTCTTTTACACATGAGTATAATCCAAAGTCCTCCCCACCCCCATGCACTCATCCACACACTTGAGAACCAGGGAAAAGGAGGAAGGCTGTGAGATACTCAGCAGGAAAGGAAAGTCAAAGCCCATAAGTGTGAGTTAGCAATAGTCCGTGAGCCTGTTTGAAAAGCATGCTAACAACATGCCCCTGAAAGGGGTCACGGTACTTATGCAGTGAGACATTAAACATTAAAGCCCTGATATTTTATGAGACTTTACCTTCCTTGTGCTAAATACTGATATGTAGTGTTGTCTAATTTGGAGGGCCTTCATTAATAAAGAGCCTGATGGTGTTCACAAAATATCTTGGTATTTTTTTATCTTTGATGCCTGGTCCAGCAAACCTGAGCCCCTTACAAGTGTACCACACACATGAACCTCCTGGTTCTTCTTTCCTGGCTAAAAGCCATTGCAAACACATGTGGATGCATACACACACAAGCACACACACATGCACACACACACACACGCACACACACCTCCCAACAAAGAAAACATCAATTCTCAGAGACAGATAACCTATGAAACCTAACTCCACCATCAAGCTTTTAATTTCTTTGGATTTTGAGCAGGTCATATTATTGGGGAAGAGAGGCAGCATAAGTGTGTGTGAACTCCCGACTAAGCTACCAGAGTGTGATGGGAACAAGAGCGAGACCATCTTTTTTTTTTTTTTTTGAAGATTTTATTTATTTATTTGACAGAGAGAGAGACAGAGAGATCACAAGTAGGCAGAGAGGCAGGCAGAGGGAGAAGGAGAAGCAGGCTCCCTGCGGAGCAGAGAGCCCGATGTGGTCTCGATCCCAGGACCCTGAGATCATGACCTGAGCCAAAGGCAGAGGCTTAACCCACTGAGCCTTAGGCGGCCCAAGAGTGAGACCTTATTTAAACCTCACGGCAGTCCTCTGAGATAGATGCTAATGTACCCATTTCATAGATCAGGAAACAGAGGCCCAAAGAAACCAAGAACATGCCCATGATTTACAACCAGGGAGTAGGCCAGAAGTCCAGTCCAGATCTGCAGGATGGCCCAAGTTATGTTCCTTCTACTAGTCCTCACTACATCTAAGCAAGCAGGTGGTAAAAAATACTAATGTGCAAATAGGTTGGCGGTCAGTGTGTGTTTATTTATTTATTTATTTTGCTTTGGGTCTACATGTAACTCAAAGTTGGTTTTCCAGGTTTTGATTTCACAGCAGAGTCAAATCAGCTCACTACAAGAGGCGCAGTAATGCTCCTGTGTATTCATTCATGTAACAAATGTGTGTTAAGCAGCTACTATGTAGATGATGTTGAATGATGTTGATGATTCTGAGGAACAGCTGTAACTAATACCACCAACGTCTCTGCCTTTGCGGACTCCCTATAGGGGACAGTGGCAGCTCACCAATGTGCCTATGGATTACTCTGTGCTGAGAATTATGAGAAATGTGAAGAAGGGAGGAGAGAGTAGTGTGGGGTTACAGGACAGAGGACTTCACTTGGGCTGAGTGGCATGAAAGACGTCAGGCATAGCAACAAACAAGCCATTGAGGATAAACCACTGGGCATTTTAAGCAAGAAACAGATACAATTGGATATGTTTCAAAGTGAAAACTGTAGCTACTCTGAATAAAAATGGATTAAAGAGAGGGCAAGAGGGACGTAATTGGAAGGCAATTGCAACAGTCAAAGAATGAAATGTTGGTGACTCGGATCCAGGGATGGCAGTAGGAATGGAGAGGAGTGAAGGGATTTGATTATTTTTAAGACAGAATTAACAGGATCAGGGGTTTGGTTTTATGGGGGGGCGGGGAAGAGGGATGGATCTCAAACAAATCCCAAGCAAGACCAACAATGTTTATAGGGGTGCTGAGAACTGAGAGATGGAGTCCTGGAAAGGAGCCAATTCCAGGGGTGGGGAGCAGGACAGGGGTGGGGGTTCAAACTTTCCATTTGATGGTAAAAATTTACCAATTGGTAAATCCTGAGGAAGGGTGTTTGAGAGTTTATTGTATGACTGGAATTTTTTTTTTGCTAGTTTAACAGTTTTCCAGGATAGAAAAAAATATTGATTTGGGGACATGTTAATTTTGGGAATCCTGGGGTAAGGTAGATGAGACAACATGTCAGGATAGCAGTTGGATATATGAGTATGGAGTTTTGCTGAGAAGTCATAAGAAGAAAAAGACATAACATTTAGGAATCTATTATATGTAATATAATTTATATATAATGTATATGTTTATATATAGGTATATATATACCTATTTATATATCTAAATATTATTTCTAGTGTCTTCAGAATAGTTATTTGGCTGCTTGCCACCATTTATTAAAGCAGCCCCTTATTTTGGATGGTTCAGCTATTTTTTTTTTTAAAGATTTTATTTATTTATTTGACAGAGAGATCACAAGTAGGCAGAAAGGCAGGCAGAGAGAGAGGAGGAAGCAGGCTTCCTGCTGAGCAGAGAGCCCAATGCCGGGCTTGATCCCAGGACCCTGAGATCATGACCTGAGCCGAAGGCAGAGGCTTTAACCCACTGAGCCACCTAGGCGCCCCGGTTCAGCTATTTTTAAGCTTCAGCTTATCCAGAAAATGCAGCAGTAGAGTTATTTTGTGAATCCCTTTATGTAGCTTTGGAACCCAGGTATGAAATTCCTGATCCAAAGAGTAAGAAGGTCTTTGATGCTCTATATATGGGAAACTTTCCATTAGAATCAGCAACTCTTTTTTTTTTTTCATACGAAAAAAGTGGTTTCCAATTATCTAGAACATAATTCGTGTGGACCACTATACTTTCCTGGGAAGGTGATGGAGGGAGTTGCTTTGAAAACACAGCTGTGTCCAGGTAACTCCAGCAGGGTTGTTGAACAGGAATGGGGTCTCTGGAGGCATCTATGCCAGGAGTGTGCTGCTCAGAGGACAAGAAGCAAACAAGTGATAGGATGGTGGCATCTGGAAGCTGCCTGGGAACCTCAAAGGCTGCAGATGATGACTGTTTTAGGGTAGGTCTTGGCTCCTAGCCAGCAAGAATGTCTAAAGCTGGCTGGAAGGAGGAAGACAGTTGGTTCTAGGGAGATCAGGAGGAGCTGAGTCCACCACTTGAGGGCACCATCAGGCTCTTCCTCATCTGGACACACTGTGATTTGGACATAGATGCTCCCTGGCAAGGAGATAGTTCAGTTGTGTTGGTTGTGTCATCCTTAGCCTGGGGCAGGAAGGGCCAGGCAGGAGGAACAAGAAAAACAGTGATGACCTGTTTATAAAATGCTTTCCTAGCCGCCATTGCATTTAACCCACCAACACACCCAGCAACTGGGGTGTTTGGAAGTGGGGATGCCTGAGAGGCAGAACCAAGAACAGACCCAGCCCCCACTCCCCTCAATATACCTTACCGAGGCTAGGTTCAAAGGTTGCCTTCTAGGGGCGCCTGGGTGGCTCAGTTCTTCTGCCTTAAGCTCAAGTCATGATCCCGTAGTCCTGCGATCCAGCCCCGTGTCATGCTCCCTGCTCAGCAGGAAGCTGGCTTCTCCCTCTCGCACTCCCTCTGCCTGTGTTCCCTCTCTCGCTCTCTCTCTCTGTCAAATAAATATATAAAATCTTTAAAACAAAACAAAAACAAGAAACAAAGGTTGCCTTCTAGAGGACTCATTCATTCAACAACTACTGCATCACTTGCTAGTCCATTTGGGGTAGGTGTCAGGTACTGGGATGAAGAGACATGGTCCCTACCTGTGTCCATGTCTTATAGCTACTGTTACAAATTCCCAGAAACCTGATGGCTGAAAACTGGACTTTTCTTAGCTCCCAGTCATGGAGGCCAGACGTCTTAAAGCAGTTTCAGTGGGTGGAAATCAAGGTGTTGGCGAGCCACACTCTCTCCAGAGGCTCTAGGGGAGAATTCATTCCTTGCCTCTTCCAGCTTCTGGTAGCTGCCAGCATTCCTTGGCTTGTAGCCACATCACTCCAATATCTGCCTCTATCGTCACACTGCCTTCTCCTCTGTGTGCCCTGGTTGTCTCATAGAAGGATGCTTATCTTGGCATTTGGGATGCACAGGGATAATCCAGGATCACCTCCTCCTCTCAAAATCCTTAATTTACTCACATCTGCCAAAAAAGCTTTACCATATAAGGGAACCCTGACAGGTTCCAGGGATTAGGACCTGATATCTTTGGGGCCACCACTCAGCCCACTACACTGCCCTCAAGCATTCACAGTCTGATGGGGGAAACAATGGCACAGATAAGAGATTATAACATAATAGATGATGTATGGTAATGCAGGTGCATTATGGATAGAAGAGGATCTCAGGAGGGCTTCCCAGAGGAAGCAACATTTAAGCTGAGACATGAAAGATGAGTAGAAATGAGTCAGGCAGATGACTGGAGTGGGGCATTTGGGAGGGTGGGGTATCGAATCAGACCTTCTCTGGGTGAGTGAATGACATGCAGGGAGTTCTGTTTCCATAACATTAATGTGTTTTATTATCATCTAATTATGAATTATTTGATAGAAGAACTAGGGGAAAGAGTACTTTAGAACAAAAATAAAATGGCTTCTGTCTTTTTTTTTAAAAGATTTTATTTGTTTATTTGACAGACAGAGATCACAAGCAGGCAGAGAGAGAGAGGGAAGCAGGCTCCCCGCTGAGCAGAGAGCCCGATGCGGGGCTCCATCCCAGGACCCTGGGATCATGACCTGAGCCGAAGGCAGAGGCTTTAACCCACTGAGCCACCCAGGCGCCCCATGGCTTCTGTCTTCTGAAAGAGAAAAGTGGGGATGACCACAGGAGGGAAAGGGAATTCAATGCACACAGATAGCATCTTCCTCTTGGAGGGCCTTGGAGGGCCTCTGCTCTGGGGCATCTTCCTTTCCATATATTTCAAAGTGATCCCTACATGACTCCTTCAGCACTGCCCATTTGCACTGTTGTCAGGCAGCTATAGTGAGTGCATGTCAACAAAGGTGAAAATGGAAAAGTAGGGAATCCTCACCCAGCAGCACCACACAGGAGACATCAAGTCAAATATATACTCTTTCTTCTAGGCAGGTCCCCCATGGCTCAAATCCTGGTCCATTTCCCGCTATGTTAAGCTAGGCTGGACAGAGCCACCTTCACCCACTCCCAGAGAGCCTCCTGCCACCAGAACCAGCTCTCAGCAGCCAGGTTCCCGCTGTCTTTTCCTTGGTCCCCATGTGGTGCCCTCAACTCCCCCAAGTCCACAGTAACACTAGAAGCAAAATGTACATCCCCACATCTATTCCAGAAAGGGGAAGTAAAAAAGAACCCAGCTGCAAACACTCTTCTAGTTGTCTCCTAGCAAATCATGCCTGCATCCTTCTGGCCAGTGGCTCAAATTCCCCATCCTCAGTCTCATGGCTCCTAAGAGCTTGATAGAGCAGGAAGGGGTGGGACTGATCTCATCCTGCCTTGCTCCAGGCTGGGGCACAGGGCCACCGCCTCCAGAGTTCTTTGTTTCCAGAGTGGCCCCTGTTCTTTCTCTGGAGCACTTTTTCTCTTTTCTAGAAGATTCCTTCCTTCATGGAACTACTGCTTCTCCAGCTCCATCTTTAATCACAAGAGCTAAGTGCCTTTTCAATGTGGACCCTAACCACAGGTGATTGGCCCAGCAATGGTCACCTTACCAGAACTGGGCCAATCAGAGTCCTTCAAAGGAGGTCTGGCTCCAGGAAAAGAACTGAGTCTCCTCAGGTGGCCAGAGCAGAGGACGTGTTATGTCAGCAGCTGCAAGCAGCCACAGCCTGATTAGTGAAAAAATGTCATTTGGCAGTGAACAATAAAAATAAAGTAGACATAAGAGAATTAGGAGGCAAGGGTCAGAGAGAGGAAGAGGTCTGGTTTCTTCATGATAATCCAACTCCTGATGCTGGTTTATCCTTGGTGGGCATCTCCGCCCTTGAGTTCTACAAGATGCTCCTGTCATCCCTTCAGGAACTGTATCCCTACCTCTTTTGCCCTCTTGAAGTTGCCCAGGGACAGTTTCCGCTTTCAACCAAAAGGGAACTAGCTCATCATGCCTGGTGTTGACAGGTCCCGCTCTGAAAAACCCTGCCTTGCCCACTCACAGCCCCTTCCAATGCTTTCCTCTCCCTAATGAACCTCACTCTTCTCTCTGTTCCCAATACCTAGTCCCTCTCATTAGGAGAACTGACTGCTTATGCCTGTCTCAGGCTATTTATGTCCAGTCTCCTGATATCTCCATTTCCAGTAGTACTTTGACAAATAGCTATACCAATAAGCACACCCTCCTTTGACAGGCCCCCTTGACTTCTCTTGGTTAATGACATCTCTAGGCAGGCCACCCAGGACACATCCGACACCGGGGACAGACTCTGATTCTGTTTTTCTTCAGCTGCATTTAGTCTTCACCTCTCTGGCCCCATCAGACTCTCAGAAGTTCTCCCTTGCCATGTGATTGTAGGCAATTACACGCAATCAACACTCCCTTGGATCCTATGCATTCACACGTCAGGACCTGAACTCACAGGGCAGGCAGAAAGTGAGCAGGGATCACAGCTCATTCTGTAGTAATTCACCTGGAGACACCAAGGTGGAGAAGAAAATGTGGCCTTTGTCTCCTGAACCTGGAGACTGGCAACCTCCCCCACTAAGAAGGTCTGCCAGATTACAAATAACTTCAGCATTGCAGTCGGGAATCCACGCTGAGAATTCTAATCTTTCTCTCTAATTTGGCCAAGTGCCTAAAGGAGTCATTTTCTTGCTGTAGCCACAGAGGCTGGGAATTCCAGGCTCTGAGTTATAACTCAGGGTTACAATTATTATAAACTCTCACCTAAAATTCAGTTTCATGTCAACAACTGAAATTACCCTTGCTGGTGTAATAGGGTTTACCATGTTCAGGCTCTTGAAGGGAAAAGAAATAATTCATGAGATTAAGCTTCAAATGTTTGCCCTCTTCAGCAGGGTTGTCCTTGGGAAGGAAAGTGGTCTTCAAACCATTCCTTTGCTGCTGACCAGCATGCTTATGACACAAGGGGGTTTGTTTTCTTAAAGTTCTCTTATCCCATCTTTCTCTTTTCTGTAATAGAAATGGTCTCCTGCTCCCTCTGCAAATCAAGGAAAGTGCTTAAGAAAATGCTATATCACACACTTCGCATGAAAAGTACAAAGTACATAATGCAGTATTCAGTCCATAAGAAGAATAGATCCAAACAGGGGATTTAGAGGGTCAACATGAGTGTTCTGTAAACATCAAAATAAGCAGTATATGTATGGTGCCACCTGGTTTGCAGCATACTTTCTCATATCCCAAGTGATAGAAAAAGTCATCTGACTCCCATTTTCCAGTGGATTTGTGCCCAGAGACAGCCAGCGCTTCCCCAGGTGTCACTGCTGATGCATAGCATAGCCCAGGCTTCACCTCCCATCTTCTGATTGTATACGTGATGCTCTATCCACATGATCATGTTTCAAGGAAGTTATCTACTACAGTTTTAGTTTAAAATATGTGTGGCAGGCTTTTTTCTTCGAAGGGCCATGTAATAAATATGTTACACCTGCAGGCCATGCCATCTCTCACAATTACCCAATACTGGGCACATAGTACAAAAAGAGCCATAGACAATATGGAGGCAATGGGTGTGGCCAAGTACCAATAAAACTTTATTGACAAAAGTGGATGGCAAGCCAAATTTGGCCTGCATGTTTTAATCTGCCCACACCCTGGTTTAAAAGTATCAAGACCAAATCTTTATGTGAAAGTTAGAGCTAAGGTTGAAGTCAGCAACTCCCGCTCCCCTCACTGATGCTGACATGAAGGCCATTTCCATTTCCCAGTAGCACAAAATTCCCTGCCACCCTAGCTTTCCTGTAGCATAATCAGCACATTCCCAACCTACCCTAACACCTACCCACCCCCCAGAAGAATGGAGCTTCAAACCAAGGAGGGAGAAACACTAATGGAAACAGTGGCTGTTAGGTTGAGCCTTAAGGGTACAAAAAGTAGGCTTTTAAGGTTTTTGAATTCCATATTTTCCAATAGGCCATGAATTCAGTTCTTGCCTACATCTCTGTGTCCCTGCCCCATTCACTCTTCATTCTTTCCATCACCTTCTGGTCTCTCTCCACCTCTCAGTCTCTCCAGCACTCCAACTCACACTTTCCATGGCATCATTTCTAGCTCTAACTTAAAAAAAAAAAAAAAAAAGGAGGCTTATACTCTGGCTTCCAAATGCCCAATAGCACCTTCAAAACAAGAAGAAGCTTAGCTGACAGGTCACACATCCAACCTTTTAAAAGACTAAAGGAACTTCCAGCTGTAAAGGAGTGCAGACATGAACAAATCCTCTTTGCAAAAAAACAAACAAACAAACAAAAAAAAAACAGCTATAAAACTAGACAAAATTGTCAAAAAAACAAAAACAAAAACAAAAAACCAACCATTTCAAATCTGGCAATTGGCCAAAGGCAAACAACACATTTGAAAACTCTGGAAATTTAGGTAGGAACAGCAGGAGTCCGGGGCATTCTTGCTGGCCATGAAAACCAGCAGCTTCACTGCCAGAGGGGGCTGACTTGATGGAGAGTGGAAGGCAGAGCCTGTGCCAGCTGTGAATGTGGAAACTGCAGCTCTCCTAGCCTCAGGTTGAGATCCCAGGTAAGGTAAACCACAGACCCAAGAACTAGCCAGAAGTTTAACAGGGAGACCCTGGAAATGATAGATGAGAGACTACAGGGGGCTTGATAATCTCTCTATACATCCATGCCTGACCTGGCTGTTCAAACATCAGGGACCTGTGAATGCCTGGTGGGAAGTAAAAACCATGGCAAAGCTGAAAATTGCATGACCTTTAAATGTACTCCCCAGCCCACACAGAGATCCACCAACAGGAGGTGGGTAGCCCTGTTGGCTAGAGGTGTTTGAGCACAAACTCCGCCCAATCATTGGATGACCACTAAGCTAGGTGGGGAAAAAAAAAGACTCAAGGATGACAAGCTAAAATATAAAAATAAGAAATTTTTAAGAAACAAAGCAGAGACGTAAACAACTGGACAGCACATGGCAAAACATTGTGCAGATTAAGGCTAGGCAAATGGGCACAGATTACAAAAACTGAATCAAAAAGGAATGCAAAATGTGACTAGGGCTCTAGCAAGTGAAGGAATTGAATTAATAATTAAAAATCTTTTATACACATAAAAAGCTCAGCCCCAGATGGCTTCACTATTGCATTCTATCCCATTTTTAAAGAGGAAATAATACCAATCCTCCATAAACTCATTCAGGGAATAGGAGAGTGGGGGACACTTCCCAGCTCGTTAGATAACACCAGTATCACTCTACTACCAAAGACAGACAAAGGAACCACAAACAAGACCTATAGATCAATATTCTTTATAAACATAAATGCAAAATGTCTTAAATATTAACAAACTGAATTGGTCAACATATTAAAAAGATTATGCATCCTGAGGAAGTGGGATTTGTCCCAGAGATGCAAGATTGGCTGAAAATGTGAAAATCAATTCACGTGATACGCCATATCAAAAGGATAAAGAACAAAACCCACATAATTACAATAGGTGCAGAAAAAGCATTTGACAAAATCTAATATCTATTCATGATAAAGAATTTTTTCAACAAAATAAAAATATAGGGAACTTCCTCACTGGATAAAAGATACCTATGGAAAAAATGAAACAAGATGGGATCAGGAGGGAGACAAACCATAAGAGACTCTTAATCTCATGAATCAATCTGAGGGTTGCCGGGGGAGAGAGGTAGGGAGAGGGTGATTGGGTTATGGACATTGGGGAGGGTACGTGCTATGGTGAGCACTGTGAAGTGTGTAAACCTAGCGATTCACAGACCTGTGCCCCTGGGGCTAATAATACATTATATGTTAATAAATAAATTTAAAAATTGTAAAAAATAAAGCTAAAAAAGTATTACTGGGACTTCAGTAGCTTATATATTAGGAAACAAGAAAAATATGGTACTTATGCATTATATACCTTCCCATCCAAAGACTAGCCTGACAAGATGTTACAGATGATGAGTTTTCATCAGGGTCTTCAGAAGTGGAGCTCTGGGCCAATACTCCTGATGCTTGACTTGTGATGTCTTTATAAAGCTAATAAATTGGTACAAATTCATTAAAAAAAAGATACCTATGGAAGCTGTACAATGTATATAATATTTAATGATGAAAGACTGAATGTTTCTTACAGCAACTCTCATGACTCCTGTTCAGTATTATACTGAACATTCGAACCACTGTAATAAGGCAAGGAAAGGAAATTAGCAACACACAGGCAGGAAAAGAAAAAGTAACATTCTATTACAGCATGATCCTATATGTAGAAAAACCTATCTGTATGTATGTATGAATGTATGTATGTATATGTATATGTATGAAATCTATCAGGAAAAAAACACAACTAGAACCAATGAACAAATTTTGCAAAGGTGCAGGTTACAAGATCAATGTTTCAAAATTAGTTGCATATTTATACGCTAGCAGTGAACAATCCAAAAATAATAATTAGGAAAATAATCTTATTAACAATAGTATAAGAAAGAGTAAAATACTTAAAAAATAAATTTAACAAAAGAAGTGCAAAACTTGATCACCAAAAACTATAATGCTGAGAGAAATTTTTAAATATCTAAATAAATAGTTAAATATCTAAATATTTAAATATCTAAATAAAATCTAGATAATAAAATCTAAATAAAATCTAGATATTTATTTAAATATCTAAATAAAATCTAGATATTTATTTAAATATCTAAATAAATGGAGAGTCCTTCATGGTTTGAAGGACTCAGTATTCTCTCCCAATTGATCTATAACTTCAAATCAAACCCAGGAAAGTTATCAACGTTCTTTTTTTAGGAAATTGACAAGCTGATTATGACGTTTATATAGAGATGCAAAAGATGTCAAATAAACAGAACTATTTTGTGAATACACAAATTTGGACTACCCGATTTCAAAACTTAGTATACATCTACAGAAATTAAGGATGTATGGTACTGTGCCACCCTAAGAATAGACATAGAGATCAATGGACCAGAAATAGGACTTTCAGAAATGAAAGTCCTAAAATAAATCCTTTTCTCAATGGTCAATTAATTTTTGACAAAGTTGCCAACTCAGCTCAGTGGGGTAAGGATGGTCTGTTCAACTAATGGTGCTGGCACCATAGAATATTAGTATACAAATTTAAACCCTTACATCTTAGGATACACAAAAATTAGCTCAAAATTGAGGCACCTGGGTGACTCAGTTAAGTGTCTGCCTTCAGCTCAGGTCATGATCCCAGGGTCCTGGGATGGAGCCTCACATCAGGCTCCCTTCTCAGTGGGGAGTCTGCTTCTCTCTCTGTCCCTCCCCCTCCCCCACTCATGCTTCCCTGTGCATGTGCTCTCTCTCTCTCTCTGAAATAAATAGAATCATTTAAAGAAAATTAGCTCAAAATGGATCATAGACCTAAATGTAAGAGCTAAAACTACAAATCCTTATGGGAGAAAATCTTTCTGACTTTGCATTAGGCAAAGACTTCATAGATACAACACCAAGAGTATGGTCCCTAAGAGAAACAATTTGACAAATTAGACTTCATCTAAATAAAAAATAATTATTCTTCAAAAGGCACTATTAAGAAAATGAAAAGATGAGCCACAGAGTAAGAGAGACTATTTGCAATATAAATATTTGCAAGTAATATAAAGGATTTATATTCAGAATATGTAAAGAACTCTTACATCTCAATTATAAAAGATAAACAGTTCATTTTTTTTTTTTAATGATCAGAAGAGGGGCTCTTGGATGGCTCATTCAGTGGAGCATTTGACCCTTGATCTTGAGGTTGTGAGTTTGAGCCTCACATTGAGTGTAGAGATTACTTTTAAAAAGACCTGGGGCGCCTGGGTGGCTTAGTAGGTAAGTATCTGCCTTTGACTCAGGTCATGATCCCCAGAGTCCTGGAATCAAGACCTGATTGGGGCTCCCTGCTTATAGAAAAGTCTGCGTCTCCCTCTCCCCCTCCCTCTGCCCTCTGCCCGGCCTTGTGCTCTTGCTCTCTCTCTCTCTCTCTCTGAAATAAATAATTAAAATCTAAAAAAAAAAAAAAAAAGTAAATGGGCAGAATACTTGGGTAGACATAAGACCAAAGAAACCAAAGAATGGTTAATAAGCACATGAAAAGATACTGCATGTCTTTAGTCTTTAGGGAAATGCAAATTGAAACCACAAAGAGATACCACTCTGTATCTACTAAAATATCTCTAATCAAAAAAACCAACAATCACTGATCTCAGTGACTATGAAAAAACTGGAGCCCTCAGTCATTGCAGGTGCAAGTACAAAGTACAGCCAGACTTAAATTCTCTTGTGCTCCTCTGACTCTGGGTTCTCTGCTTGTCTCATAGATCTTCTGTCTGGCTTTCTAACAACCCACTTACAAAATTCACCCTCTCCTTGCCTTCCACATTCCCAAAATCCCACTCACACAAAGCACTGATGAGTATAGAGTATACTTTATTCTTTAAAAAAAGAAAAAAGATTTTATTTATGTATTTAACAGAGAGAGAGAGAGATCACAAGTAGGCAGAGAGGCAGGCGGAGAGAGAGGGGGAAGCAGGCTCCCTGCTTAGGGATCCCAGGACCCTGAGATCATGACCTGAGCTGAAGCCAGAGGCTTAACCCTCTGAGCTACCCAGGTGCCCCGAGTATTTAACAGAGAGAGAGAGAGATCACAAGTAGGCAGAGAGG
Source organism: Lutra lutra (assembly GCF_902655055.1). Lineage (NCBI taxonomy): Eukaryota > Metazoa > Chordata > Mammalia > Carnivora > Mustelidae > Lutra > Lutra lutra. Next base: position 39,525,637 of record NC_062293.1, read on the forward strand.
CAGGCGGAGAGAGAGGGGGAAGCAGGCTCCCTGCTTAGGGATCCCAGGACCCTGAGATCATGACCTGAGCTGAAGCCAGAGGCTTAACCCTCTGAGCTACCCAGGTGCCCCGAGTATACTTTATTCTAGACACCTTATGGAGTCAAAGAAGAGGAAGTCATCTACACTAGAGCACTTAAAGCAACTGTACATAGAACATTTGATATTCTTAACATGCTCTCAAGCCATATCCGAGAACATTCAAAGGTCCTTCATGCTTTGTTGTTGTAACTCCATACCCTCTCTTCTTTCGTCTTTCCATCCTTCTTTCCACTCCTTCTTCAGCCCCCAAATATATATTTATATTTATATTTGTATATGCATATATTCTTTTCCTCTTCCTTTCTCATGAAGATCAGTTTATCTACCTTTTTGAGGTCTTGTCCATTTTCATGCCAAGTGGCCTATCATGACATTGCCTCAAACCATGGTATCAGCCAGGTTTCCAAATTGAAAGTTACAAAAGAGTGGAAAGAAAGAAGAAAAGAAAAGAAGGAAGGAAAGATGGAAGGAAGGAAAAGAAAAGAGGGAAGGAAGGAGGGAGGGAGGAAAAAAAAAGACTCCAGATGATTTAAGCAGAGAAGACCTTTGTTGATAGTGAGTTGCTCAAAAAATTGCCAAGAAGACTGTAGAATAGAATCATCCTCAGAAAATAAGCAGGAACACAGGTAGGCTGTGCAGGATAGCCCACACTCTAGAACAAGATCAGTGAAAATCCTGTTTCTGCCACCATTGAACCCAAGACATGGAAGTTCGCACAAATGGGTCTGCCACCCCATCCGTAGAAACAGGATGCCTCTGCACCCCTCCACTACTGCTTCCAGAATTCCCCACCATCATTGTTTCTTGGCCTCAAAGTCTGGAGTGTCTCCGATTGGTTGGACCCCAGGTCCTCTGCCTGCCTCCTAACCACAAAGGAGACTGGAAAAATGAGTCATTGGACTTTTCAGCTGTTAGGGTGAGAGTCTCTTCTCACCAAATTCCATACCATAGAGAAGTCTCCAAACATAGGAAGGGAATTCAGATGTTGAAGAAACCCAAAATAGCAAAAACAGCCTTTATGACTAATTTGGATAATGAGAAAATGTGCTCAACATAGTGATTCAGAAATTCTGAACGCCCTGATTTTCTTTGCGTAAGTTCTGTTTTGCTGTATCCAAGATAATGAAGAAGAAAAGTTGGGGGTTTGGCCTGAGTAGGAAAGGCAGGACATTCCCTAATTCTTTGCATTGTTATGCACATCTCAGCCCTCCCAACCATGGTCCCCTCTGTGTAACTATGCCTTGTTTGCTCAGGGGCTGGCACAATCCTTGAACAGCCCACGCCTCCCTCCACACTGTGAAGCAATTACAGTTCTGTAAACAAATGCTTACCTTCTCCCTGCCAGCTGCTATTTAAAGGAATCTTGAAGCCAAACTCACCTTTAAAGGGAAGAATCCTAATTGTGATGGAAATATATATTGTGATGGAAATATCACAATTACCATGAAATTTTGCATATTGGTTGTTAAGGTAGAAGTCACCTAACAATATTGAGCCACCATTATAAATATACATTTCTCATGACATTTTCTGGGACTCTCCCAGAGAGCTCCTGGTTAGAATAAAGTAGAAATGTCAAATGCAGGGAGCCCTCTACTCTGGGCCCATTTTTATTTTATTATTCAGCTCATTCTTGGCTGCCTAATAAAAGCCTATAGTTTACTCTCATGACTTCTACGTGTTCTTTGGAATAATCTCTTTAACTGTTTAAAAGGCAGGAGGATATTCCATTGGGAATTCATGTTAGACCCAATAACCCATGTCCTCCCAGGCAGAAATGGAACGTGGAGGTCTTAGTGACCAAAGGGGCCCCGTAGGTATGTTATCTTTGTCCCATATAGATATGGGACATAAGCCTTTTTTATTTTAAAATAAAACAAAAGCCTTTTTATTTTAAAAATAAAAGAAATACAGGGGTGCCTGGGTGGCTCAGTCGGTTAAGCGTCTGTTTTCGGCTCAGGTCATGGTCCCAGGGTTCTGGGATGGAGCCTCCGCATCAGGCTCCCTGCTTCTCCCTCTCCCTCTGCCCCTGCCCTGAACTCCTGTGCTCTCTCTCTTTCCCTCTGTTCTCTGTCTCTCAAATGAGTAAATAAAATTTAAAAAAAAAATGAAATCAGACATTTCTCCAGAAGCCCCAATTTCTTATGGTGGGAAACAATATTTCAAGACCACCATCTGTGTCCTAGAGGTGCTCATTGCTTCTAGGCCTTTTCACTGGACCAAGCCAGAAAATATACACACTCCAGGTATGGACACTTTTGACTCAAATTCAGAACTCCTGCATTTTACCTAATCTCTTCCCTCTTACATCAGCATCTCCTTTCTGCCAAACTGGGTCTCCTGGTTTCTTAAGGATGCAAGAGATAATAAGGTTAGAATTCCCCATGACTGATATTTGCTTTCTCTCACATTATCCACTCAACAGTCTCAGAAAAAAACAATACAAATGCTACTACCACAAATACGATTACTGAAAATGATTGGAAAAAACATCTGCACATGGGTCACCTGGCTGGCTCAGTGGGTTAAGCATCTGCCTTCAGCTTAGGTCATGATCTCAGAGTCCTGGGATCATACCCCCCCCCACCCCCCAGCATCTAGCCTGCTCCCCGCTCAGTGGAGGGTCTGCTTCTTCTCCCTCTGCCCGTCCCCGCTGCTTGCGCTCTCCTGTGCACTCTCCCTCTTAATTAAATCATAAAATAAAATGTTTTTTAATCTGCATATGGTCCCCTTATTGTCCCCTGAACTTGTGTAATTGCACTGTATCTAATTTTCAAATCATATAGACTTGCAGACTATGCTCTCTGCCTTTTGGTCCTCATTCAGTCTTATTCTTATATTAGCTGCACCATAATGCTCACTACCAGCCCTTCAGACCAGTGTCTCTGGCTATTATGTTTATCTGAAGCTTATTATCTAGTAAATCCCTCGGGAAGAACTCCTGGGAATACTCTTCCTTGAGTTCTTACATGCGTGTAGTAGTTACCTGTGCCCTTTGTACATGTCAACCAGTTTTTCTGGATATAAAACTCCCGAATTGTATTTGCTTTCCTTAGGTACCTTAAAAACATTACTTCATTGTCTTCCAATATAAAGCATATTGTCAGAAAGTCTGATAACCTAATTTTTCTTTCCCTTATAAGCCATTTCCTCTTTTTTGGCTGCATGCCTAAATAATGGTCTTCTGCCTTATTATTTTCTTCTTAAAGTGCAGCAATTTTACCAAAATGCCTCGCTATCCATCATTCAGGCTCAATTTTTCAGGTACGCTGTGTGCATGTGTTCTTTCAATAGGTAGGTGCAGATCTTTAATTACTGTTGTTGTTTCAGGAGAGTTTCCTTAAATTATAATTTCTAGTATTTGCTCCTTCCCCGGCTTTGGCTTTGTTTTTCAGGGGCCCCTGTTGCTACATATAAGAAGTCCTTGCCTCTTTCATATTTTCATTTTCTCTCAAATTACTCTTATCTTCTTTTTTCTCCTACTTCTTTTGAGTGTTACAATTTTCTTCCTTTTGACCTTCTGTTATCTGGAAGGCCTTATTTATTATGTCTGTGTACTCTCGTGTTTCTTTGAGTTTGGGTCTTCCTTTTTGCAAAGACTTTACCCCTTCTTTTCTTCTTTTTTCCCATGTGTCATGTAATTTCTGAGGTTATGATTCTAATGACACTCACTTAAGTGGATGATGATGTCATTTTCTTAATGTCTTTTAGCTCCTTTGGAAGTAAGAGGTTGCAGTTTTTGTTTGCTTTGTAGGTGTCTCTTTCTGGAATACTTTCACTGCCTAGAAAGGTGTTACTTTGTTCCTTATTCTCTTTGTTTGAATAGTAATTTTGTGTGACTTTCACCCTCACCATTTTTATGATGTTTGTTTTTAAGTAAATGCAATTTTCCTGAACTTTGTGGAAGAGGCCCTCATTCCGGGAAGTTTTCTAACTGCTTGGGGCTCCCTCTTGGGTTGTTTTGTGTTGTATTTAAAAATATGTGGGGCGCCTGGGTGGCTCAGTGGGTTAAGCCTCTGTCTTTGCTCAGGTCATGATCTCAGGGTCCTGGGATCAAGCCCCACATCAGGCTCTCTGCTCAGCAGGGAGCCTGGTTCCCTCTGTCTCTCTGCCTGCCTCTCTGCCTACCTGTGATCTCTCTCTGTCAAATAAATAAATAAAATCTTTAAAAAATAAAAAAAAATTTAAAAGTTAAAAAAATAAAAATATGGCAGCTCACCTTCTGAGATCTCCTGGCTCTGCTCCCCTACCCCACTTGTATACAGACCTTCTCTTTCTTTTGATTCTATTATTCCTCTTCTGCTCAGTTTTGCAATTGCAATTACAAAACCCAGCAATTTCTCACTAGTATGTGGAACCTGTGTTGGGGATCCCTGGCTAGTCAGTTCTCAACATTCGCAGGGTCTGGACTGCTCCATCCCTTCAGGACTGGTCACAGACCCCTTGCATTCACCCACTAATAGTTTGGGTAAAACCTTCTAGTTTCTTTCTTTCTTTCTTTCTTTCTTTCTTTCTTTCTTTCTTTCTTTCTTTTTTTAAAGTTATATTTAATGTTGGCTAACTCCTACTTAGCATCTTTTAGAATGCAGTATCCCAAAAGATGCAGGGAAAAAAATTATTTTCTAATAGAAATTAAACCCATTGTCATAAATAGTTCTTTTAAAAGTAGTTTTGTTTTGTTTTAAAGATTTTATTTATTTATTTGACAGAGGAAGAGAGAGGGAATACAAGCAGGGGGAATGGGAGAGGGAGAAGCAGGCTTCCTGTTGAGCAGGGAGCCTGATGCAGGGCTTGATTCCAGGATCCTGGGATCATGACCTGAGCCTAAGGCAGACACTTAACAACTGAGCCACCCAGGTGCCCCTAAAAGTAGTTTTATTTTTTTGTAAAGATTTTATGTATTTATCAGAGAGAGAGAGAGAGAGAGCAAAAGCACAAGCAGGGGGGAGTGGCAGGCAGAGGGAGAAGCAGGCTTCCTGATGAGCAGAGAGCCCGATGCGGGACTCGATCCCAGGACTTCAGGATCAAGACCTGAGCTGAAGGCGGACGCTTAACTGACTGAGACACCCAGGCATCCCTAAACATAGTATTAAAAGACAGGAACACAAACACCTTGCAAACATACAATTTCCTAGCAAGATCTTTAAGTCTGTAATTCTCATGTAAGTCACTTTCATTCTTTTTCAAATAAAAATATCATAGAAAGTATCCATTCTCTGTAATTGAGTCTTCATAAGTTATACAGTAGTAATGTTACTTCAAGTAAAACTTCATCAAATACTTAACTTTGGCATAATATTCTTAAATATTTTTACCTTTGAATAGAATGAAGGGGAGGCATCAAGTCCTACGTAAGCTAATCTTAAATAAAGGTAATTCTTGGTCTGTTTGAGAGACTTGGTCAAATTTTTTCTTGTTGATCTTATTCAAGACTCTTGAAATCTTCCAAAGGAAGACTGCTTAAGGCAGTGGGTAAGATGTGTTCTGATGTGCCCTTGGGTAATACAGTCTTTGCTTCCAGATTCTCCACCAGGCGCATGGCTTTGATCCCTCCTCTGGTTGCTCTGTGTTCTTTTTGTAAGCAAGTTTTCATTGTCTTGCATAAGCTTGTTGGTGTTTTTCCCATTCAATTACACTCTTTTTCTTTCTGCCACCATAGGATTCCTAAAAGCATAGCTGTGTTATGTTATGCTTTTAGCATAACTGTGTTACGTAGTTCTGGCTGACTACTAATGTTTGATCTTAAACTAGATGGTCCTGTTGGAGTACAACTGTTGTTTTCCTTCAAAAGATTCCTTGACTTGAGTTTCATGGGCTTTCAATAGGTACAGAAACCTAAACTGGTTGGAATTGCATCCATTGTAAGTCGTCGAGCTTGTCCTTTGAGTCAGAACAAGAGACTTCAAAGTGCTTTGAACAAAGAAAAGTGTTTTCCTGGCACAAAATTGTTGTACCTAAGTGGGCAAGCCCATTCTTTTCTTCTTCTAGGATCCAGAGGGAGCCTGTGGAGGCTGATGGTCACGTGTGTGTTGTGGGTGGCTGGCCTTTCCCTGCCCCTCATTCAGCCCTGTTCTGAGCCTGTTCGGAGGCCCTGGCTGTCCCTCTTCCTTCCGACAAAGGCTGGGCAAACGAGGCAGGGGAAGGGCCCACTGAGAGGAGTCGCGGAAGCGGGTGGGAGAGACAGGTGTATGTATGGGGGATGGGTGGTGCCAACCTTTCCAGTCTCTTTATCAATATGGCGGACCTGAGGCAGCACAGCAGACAGTCCTGAAGCTCCAGTGGGACACAAGCTGTCCCCTCCCAGCCCCCAAAAGGGAGTGGGACTAGTGTGTCTCTGTGGCAGCCTTCTTTGGAGCAATTACAAAGGTGTCTCTTCCCCTTTCCCCATCACTATGAAACTCTCCCACCTAGGCAGAACTTCCAGTTTTTCAACTGCTATTTTCCAATTGCCACCCCACCTCCCTCCTTTCCAGGGAACCTCTGTTGGCTGTTTGGGTATGGTTCTTTCCTCAGAGCCATCAGGTACCTGACCACTCCCTCTTCTGCCTCCCACGCAGATGCTGAGACTGCAAGGGGCTTGGGCGTTGGTGATTTGTCCCCGCCTACTTGTGTGTTTTGGGCTTCATGGGAGTAGCTCATCATCCAGCTTGATGTCACTGTCTGTAGTTTTGGTCTCTAGTGGCTCTGTTTATCTTATGGGTGGGAATTGCTGAAATTCAGAGATGGTGCTGCTTTCATCATTTCTATGTATATGTGTTTTTTTGCTTGTTTTTATGTGGACAAACTGGCAATGATTTTCCATTAGAATTCAGATTTTTGGTTTATCTTGAGAAATTTCAATGTCTAGTTACACTGCACCTGCAACTGGCTGGGACTAAGTAGCAGCCTCCCCCATTAGAGGCATGTGGGCTGTCCCATGCGTTCAGTCCCAGCACACACACCCCCCCCCCCCCCCCGCCATGGTTTCACTGGCCAGATGATGCATTTACACAATCTTTTGAAGGCATCTACACTGTGACTCCTGTTCTGGGGCCATTGACAGGAAGGGAAAAATACCCAGGAGCCCCTTACCTTCTTACCCAGGGTTTTATGCTGTTTAATGCCCCACTCCATCTAATACATTTCCCCCATAGGAAACTGGGGTTCCCTACTCCCTTTTTAAAAAAAGGTTTATTCATTTGTTCTACAGAGAGAGAGCATGGGGTTGGAGGAGAGGAAAAGAACAAGAGGGAGAGAATCTCAAGCAGACCCCACACTGAGTGAGAAGCCCCATGCAGGCTTCGATCTCACAACTGTGAGATCATGACCTGAACAGAAACCAAGAGTTGGACTCTTAACTAACTGAACCACCCAGGCGCCCCCCAGGGGGTGCCCTACTCTTCATGCTTGTGTCCCTTTCAAGTGTGTCTCCCGGAATCCCTGCTGGCATTTGGGTTTCTCCCTCCCTGAGTCTCCTCTGCCCTGCTCCTAGTCCAGTAAAACATTTAATCAGATGCTAAGGCTGCCTATGGACACAGCTCATAAGAGAAGGTCCCAAGGTCCATCTGAGAGTCAGAAAGGTTGATCACATGGAAGCCAGTTTTAACAAGACACAAGCAGGAGACAGAAGGAAGAAACAGGCCAGTAGCCAGGGTTTCAGTGGGTCAAGCAAAAGAAGACAAAACAAATCAAAGTCCTGGTTCTGGAGATGGGGGCTGGAGCAACCATTAGGCTGGGATAGTGAAGGGGATGGTCACCCACATTTGGTGAAAAAGGAAGAGTAGGGAGAGTAGGGTGCGATGGGGTGCTGGGAAATGGTGAATTCTGCCCCCGGTGTGCCTTTCATGTACGGCCTGGTACTCGAAGAGGTATTGCTGCCTTTGGGCCACTCCCCTAAGCTGTAGATCCAGGGACCATGCTTAGACCCGGAAGGAGATGCTTACAATTCCCGAAAAGCCTCAAGCTCCTACACCTGTACATTGTACTTTCTGCTCTTGACTTCCCTCCATCTTTGCCCAGGCAACAAAACATCTCAGATCTCACTTCCTCCAAAGACTTCTTGGGCCAAGTGCAGTGCCTCCTCTGGGCTTCCATGGGTCCCCAAGTGCAGTACTCATCACATTCTATTACCTCTTTTCTTATTTGTTTCTACCAAGCTAAGAGCTCCTTGAGAACAAGAAGAGGATCTTACTGCCTTCTGTATCTCCTACACCTAGCATGTTACAGGGGCTTAAAAAAAAAATGTCTATCAGTGCTTCTGAGCACTGTAGGTATCATACAGGTGCAGCTGGTACTGGTGCCCATTCTTAGGAGAATCACAGGAGACCAGCCCAGTCATCGCTGGCATGCAGCACCGAGAGAGCTGGGTGAGCTCACAGCCTCTGCCTGTCTCATCAGCGTCTTTCATCTCCTAGGACTCCCTTTACAATCATTTTAATTACTTTATTGCAGGTTTCATCAGGGAGGTAACATGAAAGGGAGCAGAGAGACTGTCGGGCCCCTGACATATTGTTCAGAGATTGGAACAATGTCCTGTTAACCATGGAAACTCGAGGATGCACAAAGGTTTTCAGAATCAGCTGTCATCATTGCTCATGAAGTTTTCAAAGAGCATATTCAGAGGCAGGAATGGGGTCTGGGTGGAAAACACGATGGCAGGTGGAAAGAAGCTGGAGGGCTGTCCATCACTGGAGCACGGGGCATCTCAAATGTGTAGGATGGCAGAGAGGGTTTATGGGTCAAAGCTGTTGTCTATCGAAGGTGGAGTTGCCTGCTTGGCCCTGGACCTCTCTTCTCCCCCCAGCTAAGGCACTCAGTTCCTTTCTATAAGCCTGTATCCTTAGGGAAATTTAGGTACCCTGTGGTCAAAAGCTATGGACACTAAAGCAGCCTGGCTCTAAGTCCACAGTGACCCAGATCTCTGATCCACAAACTGGGTTTTTGCCCTCCTCCAGGATAGAACCCTCAGCATAACCCTAGCTCTGGAAATCAAGGCAATACCTTGTACCTAAGCCTTCTTTGTTGACCTACCCAGTGCTCTAGTCAGTGGTTCTCAATCTTGGTGGCATACTGGAGTCATGTGAGGTTTTTAGACAAACCAACGCCTGGACTTTACCCTAGACCAAAAGAATCAAAATCTCTGGGCATGGGGCTTGAGCTTCAAGATTTTTAAAAGCTCCCTAGGAACACTGGTTACCTAATGCTTTGCAACAGATCACTTAATGCCTTAAAGCAATAGGTAAGCCTTCTTGGATAGCTTCTATGCGTCAGGAATCTAGGAGTGGCTCAGTGGTTCTGGCTCAGTGTCTTTCATGAGGTTACAAACAAGATGTCAGCTGGGACTGGAGGACCTGTTTCTAAGAGGTTTTCTTCCACTCGGCTGTTGGCTGGAGGCCTCAATGACTTGCCACGTGAATCTCTCTGTAGGGCTATTTGACCATCCTCACAACATGGCTTTCCCCGGGGCAAGTGATCTAAGAAAGAGGGAACAGGACAGAAGCCATAGTGTCTTTTGTGACCTTGCCTTGGAAGTCACACTCCGTGGTCTCCACAATATTCCCTTGGTTACACTGAATAGGATAGTCCTATTCAGAGTGGGAGGGGCTGCCTAGGGATGTGTATGCCAACAAGTAAGGCTTTGGGGGGTTCTTTTGGAAGCTGGCTATCATTGCAGGTGTCTTTAAAGTACAGCCAAGGTTGAGAATCATTGCTTCTGTTCCCTTTGGGGCTGAGGCCCAGCCTTTGTCTTGCTTAGCTCAAAGCAAACACTAAAGATTTATTATGTTTATTCTCTTCACACAACAGCCAGAGTGGTTTGGGTCTTTTTAACTATAATGAATATTTTTGTACATAATTCTTTGTTCTGCTAGTAGATTATTCCCATGGGGGTAGATGCTGTAACATGAAAATACTTGTTCAAATCTCTTTTTTCCCTTGCAGGGAGGTCCAACTATTTTGTGGTGTTTTTGGTTTTTTTCCATCTCTGATTGTTTATTTTATTTTTAGCATGCAAATCTAGTCATCACACTCTGCTCAAAATTGAGCAACGGTTTCCTGACAATCACAGGGTAAAGTCCCCAGTCCTTCTCTTGGTTGCTGGGCTTCTGGGTGACCGGCCCCTTCTCTTGTCCTCACTCCCAGCCTCACGTCACTCCGCTCTTCCCCTTGCTTACTGCATTCTGGTCACACAGATTTAACTTCAGCTCCTAAAACACCTTACTGTGCTCCACTCCTCAGGGCCTTTGAACAAGATATTCCTCTACGTCTGACTCCTATAACTTGTACTTACCCTTCAGGTATCAACTCCCAGGCACTTCATCCAAGAGGTCTTCCCAAGCCAGCCTGATGGGTTCTCCCATAGCACCCAGTACCTTTCCCTTAGAGCATTTATTGCAATGTGTTATTATGTACTTATTTGTCTGGTGACTTGATTACTTCCACTAGACTGGAAGCTCCATGAGAGCAGAGATCATATACTTTTTTCCACTGCCTGCCTCCTAGTACGTAACACAGCCATTTGCACACAGTAGGTGCTCACTGGGTGCTTACTGAATGAATTTTTATAAATTGAAAATCAAGACCCAGAGATATTTAGAGACATGCCCAAGGCGCCTCCCACCACCACCACCAGGCAGGTAGCAGGATACCTGCCTGGGCCTGAGGGCAGATATCCCAAATTCAAAATCTCTCCCTCATATCTAGTGTCCCTAGAATCCTCTACCCCTGTTTCTGGAATCCTATGCTGTGGTGAATTGTCTACACTAGCTGCTCTAAAGCTAGCTCCAAGGGTTCCCCATCAATGGGACAACCAAGTTTTTGTGGCACGCAAGGGACGAGCCCTTCACCCGAAGGGGACAGTTGCCTTTGGCTGGGCTCTGGTGTTGCACTGGAAAGGGCTCTTATCAAGGGAACCCCGAGCCTGTGTACCTCAGCTCTTCTCATACTGAGCCTCCATGCCTCTTGAAACAGCCCTGGGAGTTCTCATTTGGCCTTTGGGGATGCTGCCAGGAGGCCTGTCCTCAAAGATGTGTGCACTGGCTGTCATTATTTAATGATCCCCCAAACCAGTGAATTGTCTCTTCCTGCCACTCTCAGGGACTATCTGGCAGAAATGAGGGACTCAGATCAACAGTAGCCTCAGGAAGCCTTCACTGTGCCCCAGGCACTAGGCCAGGTCCTCTCTGTGCTGCTGGGGGTGGTGGGTTACGGGTTATTGGGGACAAATAGAGACGTGAAGTCAGAGGCCTTATCCTCCTTGCTCCCTCCAGCTCCCACGTCCCTGTGCTGTACCTTCCACTCCCAAGACCAGCTTAGTTGGTGCCACACCTGACCCTGTTTCCTAGGGGAAGGCCAGAGTCTGAGAACTGTACCCACCAGAATATGCCAGAACATGCTCATCCTGGGAGTAATTCCACACCTCTTCTGCTGCTGCAGAACCCATCAGCAGATCTCTGTGAATGCCCAGATAGGCGTTAATGGCAGACCTATATATGATAGACCCAACAAGGAAACATAGACTATTTCCCACTTGGCCCTAATGACACCTAAGCTCAGGAGAGAATACCAACCATGCCCACTCAACACGGGCATGCACATACACACACACACATGCGTGTACTCCCAGACTCAGGCACATTCAGCCTGGATGGCCTTTGACCTCTTCCTCACCCATGGCATTGCCATATTAATCCCAGGCACCTTACCAGGTCACTATGAAGCTCAAGTTCCAATCCAGGTGGCTCCCAGATGCCCTAACCATTGGTCTATCCCTTCTTTGGTAGTTTGTTCACGATCCTCCCCCATCTCTTCTTTTGGATCAGTCTATCTGCCATTCACCTCTCAGTGTCCAAGTCCCCCTCATCCTTTAAGGCACAAATCCAGCCTCCTCCATGAAGCCCCCATTGCTGCAGTTGGAGTGATGGCCTCCCTCCTCTGAATACTCATAGTATTTTAGTTCCACCTCCTCTATGGCTCTTGAAACCAACTTTCTCCTTTCTAGTCGTGATGTTTTTATACACATTTTAGCAACTGCTTTCCCTCAACTATTTCCTACATTTAACTGGTTTATAACTGCCTGCTTGCACTCCCCAGAGACAATGTTCCATAATAGAAAAGTCACTGGCTTCGGCGTATGACAGAATGGAGTGGGTTCTTTCTTTCCTCCTTCTCCCCCTTCCTTTCCTCCTTTCATAAATACTTCTCAAGTCCTCTGTGTGCCAGGTACCTAGTAGGACCCGAGCCAAACAATACACAAAAGATGTTCAGCCATTGTCCCAATGGAGTTTCAGACTAATGGAGTTCTAATTCCCAGCCCTTCCATTACTGGCTGTGTGACCTGGGAAAGTTGTGCAATCTCAAAGCCTCAGCTTTCTCAACTACAATATTGAGTTTTAGAATAATTATCTCCTGGGTGTTCTGTAATAGTTAAATGGAATAATGTATAAAAAAATATCTAGCACTTAATACACTCACTAAATGTGCACTTCTTCTCCATATGCTTCGTTACTGGAGAGAACTCTCAAACATCACAGAGACTCAGAGTATATGTTGGAAGGGAGAAAGGAGGGCCAAAAAGAAGGAAGTGGAAGAAGGAAACTATCATGAAAGTTCATCCAAGAACTGTCTCTGGATTGCCAGCACCTCCCACCCACCGCCTTCTTTACTTTCCCATATGGACTGTAAAAGGGGATGCCGATTGCAGCCTAGGAAAAGCAGCTCTGGACAAGGACACCAGTTTCCCCAGCCCCTTTTCAGTTTATCCCACATGCATATCCAGTCACAGAGCCAGGGCTAGGAGCCCTTCCGTGGACTAATTAACGTATTAAAAAAAAATTCCTCCAGTGGTTGTCAGGGTGCCTAAAAGCTGTTGCCCCCAGACTCCCCACTGAACTTCTGCCTTCATATTTATAACCCTTGAGTTTCTCTCCTTCCTGGCTTCCCAGACAGTGGTGCAGCCAAAAGGACCGTTTATAACAGCTTTTCTGACAGCTGGACATTATTTAATTAAAACTTCCGGCAGCCGCATAGTGTGCTGAAGACTATTTAAAGTTCTCAATGGCAGGAGGAGAAATGGGGAAACTTACAACCCTTGGGGGGTGGGGCTGAGGGGACCTAGGGTGGGCAGCGCCCAGGGCAGACTCTCAGATCCCTTACTGTGAAGTGGCATCTCTCAGAGCCCTGACTTTCGCCATTGGAGTCTCTGGGGGGAAAAGGCAGGCATGATGTCAGTCCCCCAAGGCATCTGCTTGGGGAGGGGAGGGATGATATTTGGAGAACCAGCAGCACCAAACTGCATAGAGTACTCATTTTTCCGGATCAGCCACCCATATTTTTCAGAATAAGAAACTAAGGCATAGAGAGGGAAAGGAACTTGTTCAAAGCTGCATGGTAAGTGCTACAACTCTGGGGAAACCATTTGAGTATCCTGGGCCTTATTGTTGCCTTTATGTTTGAGCAAAACCTGTCTTTCTTACTTTTCTACACAGTAGCCATATACCTGCCAGTGTCCTCTTGAAGGGTTCAACCACTGTGCGTGTTATCCTAGGTGTGAGCAGAAATGCAACCACGGATGCCCATGTTTGATCATCTCAGTCCCAGCAGAGGCAGTAGGTTTGCATTTAGCTGCTATAGGTACAGTTTGCTGGACTTCAGGTAGCAACAGCTGGAATGAGGGGACAGATCTCCCCCATAACAGAGCAGGAGCAGAGAAAGGCAAGTCTACCATAGGACGCTGTACCCTGGAAGAGGAGGAGTTCGTAAGGCCAAGTATGAATGCAAATCATAATAACAATGACCGTGATAATAGCTCCACAGATTGAAGGCTACTATCACCATCATTGCTATTACTATTAGCATATTTCCCTTTCAATATTTCTATAAAATATATGATTTATAATATTTTACAGATGAGGAAATAGAAGCTCAGAAAATTCACTACATGCTGAAGTTCTCCCAGCCACCAGTAGGACCAGGATTCAAACCCAACTCTGTTTGATTTCAGAGTGTATCATCTTTGCTCCATCTTGGTAGTTTTCAACCAGAGCTGCACCCTAGAAATTGACTCTTTAAAACATTCAAGAGGGGAGCCTGGGAGGCTCAGTTGGTTAAGCAACCGATTTGTGATTTCGGCTCCCATCATGATGTCAGGGTCATGAGCTCAAGCCGCAAGTCAGGCGCTGTGCTGTGAGGAGTCTGCTTCCCTTCCTCGCTCTCTCTCTGCCCTTCCCCTGCTCGCTCGCTCTCTCTCTCTCTCTCTCAAATAAATATTCTTTACAAAGACATGCAAGGGCTTTCATCTTACTGCAGTCCAACGAAGCCAGAATTTCTCAAGGTTAAGACCTGGAATCGGTACTTTTGAAGAGGTGTAGCCAGAGTTGAGAGCACCCTGTGAGCACCACACTGAGAGCTCCTGGTGGTGTGATATTGAAGTATGACTCACTCCCACTGCTACCTCCCCACTGCTGCTTAAGTTGTCCCAGGTGGTCATGCCAGGCTGCTGCTTGGGGACCATGGCTAAACCCTACCCTGATGACACTTGTTGACCCCAGCCCTCTCTGTGGCTCCCATGGTAGCCCTGATGGGATCACAATTCTGTCTGTAGTTTCACTTCCTGCTCCTGTCCCAAGAGATCATCATCCCAATCTACCAACTCTGACCACGCTGCTAATCTCAACAGCCCCTACCAGCAGGCTGATAGTATCCACTAGGATAAGTTCCTCAGTGGAAGCAAATTCCAGAATGGAGATTGGCATGCAAGAAGTTTATCAGAGTATACTTTGGAGATCAGCATCTATGGAAGGTGAAGGAAGGTGGGTAAAGTGGGTCTCAGTGCTGAAGGAGTATCTGGGTGGCATGTCACAGCCTCCACTCCAGCCCTTAGCAGTGGGATGGGTGGGATGGGTTTGCATGGGAGCTGAGGAAGGATCTTCCCCTCCAGGGAGAGAATGACTTTATTGGAGCTCAGCACGGAGCTGCCTTGAACAAGGCTTTCATTAATCTTGCTCTATAGTATCATTGCAACCTTCCTGCCCCCCTGGGAGCTTCACTTAATTTCCCTTAGGGGCTCAGCTAAAATCAATTAGAGGGTATTGGTAGATCAGCTGTCCTAGATGGTCTTCAGCAAAAGCCCTTGCATCTGACTGCCACACCTGACTCTCTCTCCCACAGTGGCCCTCTGGGGGGCTACAGGAAGAACTTTATTCCCCTTCTTTCTTTTTGGATTTACCAGCATTTGGGAGTCAGTCACCAGCTCCAGCAGTTGTCATTGTTTCAACCTCAGGAGCCGAGACAGGAGTTATCTGCCTTCCTGAACTCACAGTGAATGGGGAGGATAAAAACAGAAGTTTGCAATAAAATGGCCATATTGCTATGAAATTGGCATACACACAGAATGGCTGCAGTCATGAAAGGGAGGGATTTTCTCTATCTCAAGGCAGGGCGGGAGAGGCTGCCATATTGGAAAAAATTAAGGAAGACACTGGAATGCTGGAGAAGATTTCAAAGAAGGAGAAGATATTTGCCCAGCAGATGTGATGAGGAGCACATCCCAGGAGAGGGTCTTTGCAAAGTTTGAGAACCGAACCACAGCATGTTAGTAAGCAGTGTGTGCTCCTGGAACATTACCTGGGTGGTGTAGGGGGTAAATCGGGGGGGTCAGGAGGGGAGATTGGAAAGATAGGCAAGGGCAGAAAATGGAGATCCCTATGCCCATGCAAAGGAATTTGGTCTCACTCTGAAGGTAATGATTCCCCACTGAAGAGCTTTCAGCTTGGGCTGTTGTGTCTTTTTAAGGTATGACATAATAAAGAGGACCCCTTGTCCTGTTTTTCACTAATCTATCTTCTGCTCTCTTGACCTGCCATAAACTTAAAAGCAAACCTCACTTTGCCTTCTATTGTTCTGGATTTCTTTGTCTATCTTGGGTTGGGTATAAATAAATAAGCCATCAGGCTGTACCAACTCTTCCCCCACATCTCACGTTTATAGTTATTGGGAATTCTTCCCGAAGCAACTGATTCATAGGCTCATGAACGTCATACTAGGCGGGTCCTGGGAAACAATCTCCGAAATCCCATCTCCTGGCCTCCCTTTAAGGAGGAAGGCTCTGACCCCTGCAGAAGAGAAATGACTTACCCAACTGCACACAGATGGTAAGGACATGGATGGGACTTGCCCAGTTTTTCTTTTCCTTATATCAGGTCAGGTTATTTCATTCCTGTTCTGGGAAGAAAAGTCAGCCCAAACAAAACCGTGCCATTTGTCTTCCAAGCCCTTCCCCTGAAATCTCTTCCCCTGTGACTCTTCCTCCCAGTTGCAGTCCTCTCATGTAACCCCCAGCACACAGAGCTTTCCTGTTGACCAATACACATTCCAGAATCCTACCCTCCTCTTCTCTCTAGGAGAAACCTCTCTGCTTTTCTTTATACCCTCTTGCTCCCTCAAAATGACACAGTCCCATGCTCCATTCCTTCTATTATATTAGTGATTTCCAAGGAAAAATAGAAATGTCACTAAACTAAAAGGTAAAAAGATAATGTCCCAACTCTGCCACTTCCTCTGACATTGTGCAAGCACCTTCATTTCCCCCTGTGTAGCTGAGGTTCATTTAAAACATTTCTTCGGGAGTTCCTGGGTGGCTCAGTTGTTAAGCATCTGCCTTAGGCTCAGGTCATGATCCCAGGGTCCTGCGATCAAGCCCCGAGTGGGGCTCCCTGCTCGGCGGGAAGCCTGTGTCTCCCTCTCCCACTCCCCTTGCTTGTATTCCCTCTTTCTCTCTGTCAAATAAATAAAATCTTTTTAAAAAAATATTCAGCATCCCTTTTAGCTCTGCTACTCTGAGATTCTGTTATATCCAGCAACTTGTTGGAGTGAGCTCTGTCGAACTTAAAAGAGTAGATTATGTGTGCCTCTTCCTAACTCCCTTTTGTATCAGTAGCTTGAAGGCAGCTGTGGTGGGAATAGTTACACCATGGAAATTGGCAAATGTTACAAATCCAGTCATGGGGGGTTGGGAGGGAGCTGGTTTCTTAGTACCCCCACTGAATCTATTCACTTATCTCAGTCAAAGATGTCTGCATTCTCACTAAGGCTCCTGAAAGCAAATGATCCTGTAACCCAAAAGAAAGGATTTCTGATATAAAAGCAAGCAGTTGAGGAGGTTGTCCATTTACTGTTGTCCATTTCCCGTTCTGTATCTTCGGCTCCCTTTGCTCTCTCTGCCTGGAATTCTGCACCCTGTTCATCCATCTTCAAGTCTCAAAATTCCACTCCCGGTGCATTTCAAACCAGCTCTATAAAATCTTCTCCAGGTCCCTAGCAAAGATTAAATTTCCCCTCCGACTTGTAGAATAAGTATGTCAATACATTTTCTTCCCACCTGGACAGTAAGTTCCCCGAAAGCATGAACTGTATCTTTTCCACTTCCTCCCAGAGTCGGGCTAGCACGGTGTATGGCGAACAATGCGTATTCAATAAATATCTGGAGCAATGAGAGATTCAGCATTTGGCAAATGTGCAAAAAGCATATGCTTCCTTTTTATTATATGCTATTTTTGTTGGGAATAGAGTACAAGCTTACCATAATGAATTTAAATGATGCAAAAGTGTATATAAAGAAAACCAAGCGTTCTTCCTTCTCCATTCCTTATTCTCTCATCACCATCCCCAACCCAAAGTGAAGCAGTATTGACAGTCTTATGTATGTCCTTCCATAATAGTCTAAACATACACATGCATCTATATCTGTCAATGGACCTTTGTATTTTGCACAGATGAAAGCACGGTGTTCTGTAGATTTTCTTTCTTAATATGTCTCAAAGATAGTTTCGTCCCATCACATCATTTTTTTTTCAAGACCGTGTGGTAACCTATCATACAGGTAGATCAGATGTTATGTAACTCGTCTTCCATTGATGGAAATCTAAGTTCTTTAAGTTCCTTCCTGTCTTGAATATCGGCAAGAATACTGCAATTAATACCCATGTTCATATGTCTTTACCTACCTGTACCAGTATATCTGTAGGGGAGAAAAACCTAAAAATGGAATTTCTGGATCAAAGAGTAGATACGTCTTTAATTTTGATAGATGTTGCTGCATTTTCCTCCAAATGCGTAAAGACCTGAATGCCATTAATTCTCTAGTGTCCTTTATCTTTATCCTTCATTCTTACCCATTACTCACTTCCACCTTTTCTGGCATTAGAAACTGCTGTCATTATTTTAACAATCGTCCCACCGAGCCCCTGAAGGAGACAGAGCAGACTAGCTTTGTGGTGCCATAGCATGGGGCTGGACAAATCACTCATTCCTCAGATGAACAAAGCCCCAGCCTCAGTGGGCATACTTCTTGACATTATTTCTTTTGAGCACACCCAGTTCCAGCTGTCTGAGCTGATTTCCATCATTGCTACAGATCAGTAGTCACGATAGGGAGGAGACCCGGCACAAACTTGTCACCCATCTTTGCCCCTCCCTCCGGGACAAGGAGGAGACAGACCAATGGATGCAACAATGCTGCCCCATCTTTCTCTGGCAGGCAAGGCATAAGCCCTGCTCTGTTTACCATGTCCCTATCTTTTTTATGTCTTTGTTTTCTAAGGTAGGTATTCACTTTAGTTCTAGATGGCACAACTTCAAGAGGTACAGAGAAACTGAAGATTGCAATGAAGTTTGGTGCTATCTAGGTTGTGTGAAGCCAGAGGCTTAGGAATTCCTGAATCCCACCTTCCTGATATCCCCTCCACTAGGGAGTTTTTCCCAAAGAAGAATAACAAGATAAGCCGGGAACATTCTTTTCATAGCTGGGCAAGTCTTCAATTCCCCTGGCATAGGATTTCTCTAGTTAGTCATGCCTCAGTCACACACACACACACACACACACACACACACACACACAGAGAGAGAGAGAGAGAGAGAGAGAGAGAGAGACATGCCAATAGCTTCTGGTTCTAAGATGATTGAGTCAACAACGTAGGCCTGACCTGGTTGTAGACACAGAAGAAGCAGAACAGAGAAAGCATGGTTGAGTCTGAGTAGTCCAGCCCTGCCTGGCCTCCTTACTTCCTGGGGCCAGACTGCAAAGGGGAGATGACCCTTGTACCTACGGTGTGAAATCTTGACCCACAGTGGCCCTAGCCACTGGTCAAATATGGCCCAATGAGCATCCCGGATCCTGAACTGTCAACCCTCTCTTCTTGGGTGTGAGTTAAGAAGGAAATGAGCAGAGGGGTGGAAATGTTGGAATGAGCCTGCACAGGCTCCCTCCTCAACCACCTCCTTGGCAAAGAGATTTAAACGTGTGTCCTGTGAGGTACATGTCCCTGATCACACCAGATTTCTTTATCTGTGCCTCTCCAGCACCTAGCACGAAAGAGCCCGCTGAGAAGACTTAGCCTGGAGGAAAGAAGTCTCCAAGAGAATGAGGTTTCTTTCTTTCTGCGGAAGGCTCTTAAAAAACAAATTCAACCAGTAACTCTGAAGATCTAACTGGTTTTGTTAAGTGATTCGTGAATCAGAAATCCCACTTAGCAAGCAGAGGAGCTCCAAGGAGCTGTGCAAAATGGAAGATTTTTATAAGAAAAAGGGTGAGGCAGGAAGTTATTAGCAGTGGAAAAGAAAGGATTGTTTCGGGCAAGGTCACCTTCCCTTAGGAGGAGAAACAGGGTGTCTGATTCATGCAGATTCCCTCATCTTCTTTTGGGCGGGAGGAGATGGAGAAGTTGTTATCCAGGAGATGGAGAAGGTGAAGCCAGAGTCTGATGACCTCATTGGTGCTGATCAGAAAATTCGGACGGATTGGCTTAAAACTCTGTTCCTAGAGAGGTTGAAACTGCAATTAAGTTTTTGCTATCCTGGGGCAAGTGACCCCCCCCCACCTTGCACCTGTGGTTTTCTTTTTACCAAGGCCATTGAGAAGAAGAGGGAATGGATGTGTTCTGTGTGTTTTTAAAGCAATTCTTGATCCGGTGGGTTGAATTTGCAGAGAGACAGATGTCAATTCAGTATAAAAAACATATGCTATCAACGTACAGATTATTCCAAACAGGGATCATCTGCTTTGAGAAGTCGTGATTTCCCCATCACCGGAAGCATTCAAATATAGGGAGAAATGCTGTAGCGGGGATTCAAGGATTAGAGGTTTAGACTAGTTTTAAGATTTCACAACCCCTGGGAATAAAAGATTCTATGAAATGTCCCTTCCTGCCTAAGAAAGTTGTGTTTTATGCTCTCAAATACCCTGTGACTTCGGCATTCGTTCTGAGTGTGTTCTAGGTCAATCTGTGGCAGCCGGAGGAAGTGCCTAACCCTGTCAAGACTGTTCTCCATCCGAGGAATACCCATTCTCCAAAAAGAAGACTGCAATCTTTTCTTTTTTTTTCCTTCCTTCCTTCCTTCCCTCCATTCATTCATTCATTCTTTCCTCCCTTCGGCAAAGCAGAACCAGGGTTGAGCCTTAAGCTGCCTGCTCGTTTCGGAGCTCACTCAACTCTCTAGCGAAGACAGGGAGGCAGCTGTGGCATATTGGTTAGAACCCAAGTAAATATTTTATCTCTGGCCTCAGCAGAGGTGGAGAAATGAGCCTTTCAGAGATGAGTGGGCGGTGGGGCTGCCTATCGGCAGTGCCTCTATTTAGAAGAGAAGGGGGACCTGTCATTCACTCGGGTCATCAATCTTGAAGCCCGAACCACTCCAAACCCTGGTCCCCTAGAGTCAGAATTTGACAAATGGCAAAATAAACTCAGCATGTGCAGATGAATGAGGAGACCCCCCCCCCAGCTATTAAAAAGCCATTGCCATCTTTCGCAACTGCACAGCCGCGCCATCCTCAGCTGCCTGTGTGGGCAAGGCGTCCAGGGGAGAGGGGCACACAGACGGGCACCTGGAGTAATTAGCTGCCCAGCCCCGGCCCCAAAGCCTGGCCTGAGTCCCAGCCCCCCTCACCCCAATGGGAGGCTGTCCTCCAGGAGCCACGCGACCCTCAAAATTAAAACAGAATAATCAAACAGCAAAGATGAAGCCCCTGGGAGAAGACAGAGATTGGCAATGCCAAAAGCAAGTTATTCACTGGCAAGGACCCCAGAGTGCAAATGGAAAAAAGAGTAAGTGGGAATGTCGACTGATATGACAAACGGTCCAAGCCTGGTCCATTTGTGCAGTGAGGGGAGGACAATGAGAAAATTAATGAATTGAACTTCCATTAAGACTTCCAAGTCCTGCCTTGATTTTGGCCTCAGAAAATGGGTATGTGAGCTACCTCCGGAGCAATATCATCTCCAGATGCCTGCAGGAGTCCGAGCAGGGAGCCAGGGCTCGGCAGACTCTCAGGGGCTAACAGCAAGTGCAAAGCAGAAGCTACCCCATCCACAGACGGACAGTGTGCCTAGAGGTTCTGGCTGATAGAGTGCGGGCAGCTGTGCCCCACTGTGCACACGAGTGGACTCACGTCACTATGGAAATGATCTTCCTTATTGAATGTGGCTCGCCCCACGGGGCCCACACGGGTTCCAGCTGGAACAGGAAGGAGCACAGGCTTCTCCTCAGATATCCTGGGCTTTCCGTCAAGTCTCAAAATGAGGTGCAACCTCGGTATCTTGGGGATGAAATGTGATCAGAATCCTTCTTTCCCTCCACCCACTTCCCTCTCTGTGCTCTACTATGCCTTACCTAAGTCTCTTTCTCTCTCTCTCTTTCTCACTTTCTCTTTCTCTCTGTCTCTTCTTCTCAATTCCTGTCTGTCTCTTTCCCTCCAAGATGTCATATGAGCCCCCTGCAGCTCCCACCACACTGGCTGCTGCAGGCATGAGGTCAGTGGGCAGTGAGGGGGATTTGGACCACCTTGAACTGAAGGAACTCTCCATCATCTGTCTCTGTCTCCCCCGCTCAGAGAAATCCAAGGGCACTCAAATGAAAGTCGTATTTCCTAGTCCAACCCCATCCTGTTTTTGCTGAGCCCCAGAGAGGGTAAGTGACTTGCCCCAAGTCACAGAGTAAAATCAGTGCAGGCAAAGGGAAAGTTGCGATTTGACCCCCAAGTCCTCAGAGGTCAGTATGAGGGAGAAAGAGAGAAAAATGGAGAAGGGCCAGAGGAGAGCGAATCTTGGAAGTCTGCTTGATCTAGGGCATATCTGGGACATTAAAGACTTTTTCAGAGATAGAGTGGGGACTGTTAAGATAGTGATGGAACCAAAGTAAAATGTGAAAGAGAAACAAGTTTGGCATCCTCAGTATAAAAGGACTTTGACAAGGAATGGATTGCTCCCTCTCAGAGAGTCCTGAGAAGTCCCTGCCCTCAGATTCACCATGGCCTCAAGGGGACACATGAGGACTAACAGAGGCAGGGGAGAGCCCCCCACCCCACGGCAGACTCTTCCTTCCCAGGGAGATCTGGGTCAAGCCCAGACTGCAGCCCCTGAGATAGGAGCGGGAAGGAATGATCCCAGTGGACACCTTGCACGTGACTCCACGCCTTCTCCTCTCCCTGTGGGTACTGCCAGCCTGCCAACCTAGAAACACCCCTGTCCCCAACCTCCCCATCCAAGCTGTCCCCACGTCCTCTCTGCTCTACCCACCAGATTCTCCCGGAGCTGCTGCCTCCAGTCTCTTGGCTGCCACTGATGGCTAAACCTCTCCAGTTCCCTCCTCTGCCTCGGGCACAGCTCCCAACCAGTTCCTGTCCTGGCATCTTCCTGCCTCCAATGCGTTCATTCCGCAAGCATGAGTGCTCCTTCCACACACATGGAGTCTCTGGCTGGAGGATTGGAGAACCAAGCAGGGGCAGGACAGGGATAGGCAAGAAATGGCGTGGGGCTTGGACCAGAGGTGCAGCTGTGAAGGGGGAGATAAGTGAGCTGCTGGGAGTGATACTCAAGAGGTATAATCGACTGTATTCATGCTGCAATCAGAACCAAATTGGGGGCATTTACAAAAGCTTGTTGATTGATCTGTGGTTACTCATTGGTGCTAATGGTTTTAATCAAGGGAAGAGATTTCAATAAAAACAAATGATTCCTCTTTATAATAGAAGTGTCAATGGGCCCTTAATGAATGAACTTGCTAATTCCTCTTCCTGCTGAGACAGTCAGTCTTGGGTGAGAATATTTAGGACCTTCGCCCTGAGTCCTGCTTTGGGGGGGCTGTGTCCCACTTAACTGGACTTTGAGAACCTTGGAACATGCACCCCAGGAGACAGCACAATGTTCCCCAATCACCTGTTTCCTATGCCCCCCCCCACCCTGTTTCTGAAGAACCTGCCCATTAACTGCAAGCGCCTTTAAGGCATAGAGACAGAAGCACTTGGCTGGGAACAAGAAAGAAGAAAGAGCAGCCAGCCCATAGCACCTCATCTGTGCTGAAGGCAGCCTCTGCCCTCACCTCCAATGGCCCTTAGCTGCCTCCCTGTATCACCACCCCCTCCCCATCCCTGTCAGAGCCCCAGTCACTGACCTACTGCCTGCCCCATATAGCCCATTCTTCCCATCCAAATTCATGATTCCTTTCATCTCTCTATGGACCTATCAAAGTGCACTAACCTCTCTCTCCTCTCTCTGTCCCAGAAGCCGCAAAAATGATCCAAGCAGCCTTCCCCGAGGCCATGCTAACCCCATCTCTGAGATATGGCCCATATCCAGCCCAGAGACCACAGGAAGAACAGAACTGTTGTCCCCTCTAAAAGATATTTCATAGCTCTGGCTTCTCCAAGACCGGGATCTTAATTCTGACTCTGCCTCTTCCTCACTGTGTGACCTGGGGCAAATGGTCTGACCTCTCTGGGCCTGCCTCTGGGCAAAGGAAGATCAATGTTGAGCAGGAGGACTGTTGTGGTGGGGAAACGCCTAGCACAGTGCCTGACTCATAGAAGCCATTTAGTTAAGTGACTGCTCCCCTCTCCCTTCCTCTCGGCGGTACCATGAACAGGGGGAAGGCAGGCAAGGAACATCAGCCATGGAATCCCGGTTATCAACAGCCTTCCAAGAACCACAGAGACTGTGGGACCTGCACTGTCAGACAGGTGGGCTGGGCTGGGCAACCACACACAGAATCCCCTTCCCCCATACTCACAACCACCCCTTTCTTTTCAGCCCTGTAGATAGCAGTAGGACCAAGGGGAGCTGAAAAGTGGCCCACCCAAGGTTTGAGCTGAACAAATCAAAAGCAGCAAGCAAGAGGAGCCAGTGCCTAATGCAGCTTAGAGTTACAAATGGTAACAATCTTACAATCCAAACTCGAAACAATAGGGTGGAAAATTGCTATTCTAATGAAGATCCTGGAGGAGAATGGCAGGGAGAACGGCACACGCGCGCTAGCCCAGGCCAGGCTGGCCCCTCTACAGAAGCAGTCTGTGTCCGTCGCAGCTCCGACTTCACTGGA
The DNA here is from genome assembly GCF_902655055.1 of Lutra lutra. Taxonomy (NCBI): domain Eukaryota; kingdom Metazoa; phylum Chordata; class Mammalia; order Carnivora; family Mustelidae; genus Lutra; species Lutra lutra. Next base: position 39,550,060 of record NC_062293.1, read on the forward strand.
ACCATGCGTGTGTCATTCATTCATCGTTTGGTTCAACCATTTCTCCGTACGATCTTTCACCTTCGCAAATAGGTGAAAGTTTCCCATGCGTTCATTGACTGACCCTCCACTCATGCATTCCCTCTTCTCTTCTTTCATTTATTCACTCCCACATCTGTTCACCCAACAAGTACCTTATGAACATTTCTGTGCCAGGCAAAAGTTCCTGTAAGTATCTGCTGGCATCCACTTCAAGCCTAAACATCACTGGCTGGAGATGCAAAGGAAACTCTCAGCCTTGCAGAGTTTACAAAACCACACTCGGCCCAAGAAGAGCTGGGGAGGGAAATGTACTGTGCTGGACACTTTCACCTGTTCTGCAAGGACGGTGTAGTAATACAGGTATAGAGAGAGGGAGGGACACTCAGAGAGCAACCTCTTCCGGGTCTAAGATGGGCAAAATGAGCGAGCAAATAGGAGAGGAAAAACAGACACTAAAGCCCCATGACAAGGACAAGCACTGTGAACACAGCCTGATCTGCTGGGCACAGGGTAGGAGGCTGAAGGTGAGCAGGAGGCACAGAGAGGGGCTGGTGTTCACTGATGGGTCTCGAGTCCCAGGTGAGCGTGTCCCTCAAAACCAATAGTTCTCCAACACTGACCTGCAGAAAAATGTGTTACCTGGATTGTTAATTTTTTCTTGGCCCAGAGAGGAAAATCATCTAAAGGATAGGGTGCTCTCAATTAATATTGTCCTTCTTTTTCACCTGCTTCCAAACTGTTCATAACCCTTTTTCATCTAGACCAGGGTCTACTAGGAGACGACAGCCAATCAAGCACAAAATTATGTATGCGTAATTTTGAGTTGCCTGGTCCAGAAGTCCATGGTTTCTGGATGCCATGGCCTCTTATCACATTTGCCTGTGGCTGCTGTAAAGGGCAATTCAGAAAGGAAAGCCTAGAGCAGCCAAGTTTAGATGTTCCAGAGTTTAGGTCCCTCGTGCCTGTCCCAGGGGCACTGAGGTCTGCTTTGGGAGAGCTTTGACATCATCTCCTTTGAAGCTCACCCCTGGGCTGGCCATTTATCAGTATTCGCCCATCCCAGTCCAAGAACTGTGAACTGTAACTACATTGAACACGTGGGGTTCTGCCAAGTCGTGCTAGCCTGAGCTGATCTGAGGTAGGCTGGACTGGGGCAGGCTGGATGGAACTGGAGGGTGGCGGCAGATCTGGCCAAGGGGAAACTGGGTGGAGCTGAATGGAGCCAAACGGTGCTGAGACAAAACAAGCTAGGACTAGGACTAGGATCCTGGAGGGTGAATTGTTCAAGAAATCCAACTCAAATGCCCCCGGCAGAAGCCAAAAAGTCCAGCTCCCTCCACAGCCTCTTCTCCAAGATTCATCTTTCATTGGAGCTTCAGAAAATCATGGCTCCCTACTGCAAAGTTTATCTTGTTAGGATTCCACTTGATCTAGGGGAAGAGGGAATAAGAGGATGGATGTGCAATGACCATGACCGAGAGAAGTCTGAGGTTGACTACCCGTCTCAGCAGTCTGGCCAAATTCCTGACAACAGTCTTAGGGTTATTGTTAGCGTTAGCCTTGGAGTTTCCTCCAATAAGGTGGTAAATTCAATCCCCAGTCCCTCCCAAATATGGAGGAAGGGGTCCACAGAGGGCACCGGGCTTCTTAAAGATCACTCCACAGTTTCTGTCCTAATGCCTTACTGCAGCCACCCTGCACTTTGCTTCAGAACTCCATGCCCTGAATATTGGGGTTGATGGCTTTTATAAATTCAGGACCAGTGCATTCCACACACCCTCTCTTCCCGGGGCTCACTGAACATTGCTTGTACTGTTTTCCTATTCTCTTTCATCTCCCTCTGCTTATCCCCTGTCCCCATTCATGTGGCTTTCCCACTCGTCTGTCTTCCCCCTAAAACATCAGCAAGGCTTTCTTGATTGGTCTACAAAGATTGAATCCGTGCTCTGTAATTTCTGGACTTCTCTCAACCCCTGCCGCTCATTCATTCATTCATTCATTTGTTTGTTTCTTTATTGCCAATTTTTACCCAGTGTGTAGAGGATAAAAACATTGTTACTCTAATGGAGAGGGGAAAGGAAAGGGGGATGGTTATTGTAAGTCCCTGTCACCAGGCATTTAATACACATTAAACAGTTATTTAAATGAGTTTTCTACTCTACCATTTTCTCACATATGACTTGAACTTGTAAGTTAATGTCTAGCACACATTTTAAAGAGGAGCAAATTGAGATTCATACAGCAAGTATCAGAGCCATATTCAAGCTTTGATCTGGTTTGTTTTCTTTATACTACACCAAATTATCCTGCCCTTCTGCCGCCCATCACCTACAACCACAACCCAGAGATGGACACAAATCTGCCTGTTGCCTGCTGTTACCTCCACTGTGTCACGTTGCCATGACATCTGTTAAGGAATGAGAATCAGTCGACACAGAAAAGGAAAGCCAGAAATGAAACAAAAGTTAGTTATTGAATTAAGCTGTTCTGTCTTTTTAAAAAAAAACATGATTCCCTTAAATTGATTTATGTGCATAGACCTGCAGGTGCCCTCTGAGTGTTAAACTCTGCCCAGAATCTGAATGGGGAAGAAGCTATGGGAAGCCATTCACTAGGGCACCATTACACATGTCACTGTTCTTGTAAAGGACAGGAGTTACAATCTTGAACAGAAAGGAAATGACATCATCATGCTGACATCAAATGACATTAGGGACCTCCTGATGGACCGAGTTGCCAAGCAACTCCCTCCTTGTCCTGGCCTGGCATTTGAGCCAATACCTAACTTGACCTAGCCATACACTCTATGGTTGCCATCAGGCCAAGCCAATCCCAGCTTGGCTCCCAGAATTCCTCGGGCTGGCTTGGCTTGCAGATCCTGGTGTTTTTGTATTAAATCCATCAGGAAAAAGTCATTTATCCACTCTAACATTCTCCATCTGCAAGGCTTATCTTTCAAATTGTTTCTCTAATCAGACTGTCACATTCTTGATTTTATTTGATTAATTTTTTGATTAATGTGCCTAGGACCTGATAGGACTTTTCATTATTTCCTTATCACTTAAAAAAAAGATACAAAGTTGAGGGTTTTAGGATAATTTGGCATATGCATGCCAAAGGCAACACATCATGGGAGTGTCGCCAGGCTGAGGATGAGAAGAAAATACAACACTTAGAGAGAGTCTTCAGTGATCTGTGGCTGTTATCCCAACAGAGCAAGTATATTACACAGTTAACAATAATGACTCTTGTCATTATTTGAGGACCTATTGGCGCCAGCACGGCTCTGAGAGATTCAGCATGAAATAATAGCTATGAGAAGTCACTGGGTTCAAATCCTCACTCAGCCACTTTTTACTGAGTGACATTGGGCACTGAGTTACTGAACTTTCTCTAAGCCAGCTCCCTTCTGGGTCTCCTTGTCCAGTGCCCAACACATACCAAGTGCTCAGTACGTGTCAGCTTGTATTGTAATTCTTTCTTTCTTTCCCATCTGCTAGAGTAGGTATTGTTGCCCCATCATTCAAGTTGAGAAAATGAAAATTCAGAGAAATTCACTGGTTTGCATGGGTAGGAAATAGCAGAGCCGGGAAGCTAGTTTGTCCAGATTTTGACAGGTCTGTCAGACTCAAAATTCAGTTCCCTTTCTTTCTTTTTTTTTTTTTTTTAAAGATTTTATTTATTTATTTGACAGACAGAGATCACAGTAAGTAGAGAGGCAGGTAGAGAGAGAGGGGGAGAAGCAGGCTCCCAGCTGAGCAAAGAGCCCGATATGGGGCTCGATCCCAGGACCCTGAGATCATGACCTGAGCCGAGGCAGAGGCTTTAACCCACTGAGCCACCCAGGCACCCCTCAGTTCCCTTTCTATGACATTTCATTTTCTCTTTTTCCTTTTTAATTTGAGAGTGATGAAGGCCCCAAATATTAGTCTGTTCTCACCTTCACAGTTAACATCTCATGCAAATACAGTTTCATGAGCAGCACTTTGATTTTCCAGAATGTTCTAAGCTCCCGTAATAAACTCTTTAAGGGTAGGAACAGACCTTCTGCATCTTTACAGTTTCCAAAGTCTTAGCACAGTACCCTCCACAGAGCAAGACTCAGAAAATTATTAACAAATGCCTACATAGCCCTTTCTCTGTTTTGGCCACTGTTCTGTGTGCTTTATAAATATTCACCGTTGTGATCCTCACAGACACTCTCTGAGGAAGCTTCTGGTATTATTCCCACTTGTGGATGAGGAAATTGAAGCACAGAAAGGTTAAGAACTTGAGAAAGGACACACAGCTAATAAGAGAGTTGGGATTCAGTACAGCACTATGCTGTGTTCCATGTTTGACAGAACAAAAGAAAGAACAGTAAGAACCAGACCTTGAAGGAAATTCAATCTTATGTAGCTAAGACTTGGCCCAGACACTATTATTTATAATTTATGCCTCATCCCCATTGCAAAAGGAATCTTAACAGACTAGCTTTAAAGAGCTGAAAGTATGCGCCAGACACAGCACCCAAAGGCCCTGTCTCACCGAGTCTGTGGGCCAGTGCACAAGCTAGTTTTACTTCTGGAATACTCTTCCCCCTGGAAAATTCCCAGCCTCCCATCAAGCTTTACCTGCCTATATCAATTGTATCCACAAGATTCTAATTCATGGAGATGATGGAGCGATGACACGGAGAGGCTGACCCCATTGAAAGACTGTTGTTTCTTACTTTCATTTCCTGAGGGAAGGGAGTTTGTGTTGCCATGTAGAGCCCCATGAGAAAGCAGCAGGTCTGGTCAGGAGGCAGAAGGGGGTGAGGAGAAAGCATAGTCCACTGCCTTTATTGTGTTTTCTATGGGAAAGGCAAGTCAGGATGGGGGAGTGGCTGTGGACTGATTTGAGTAATGTTGGTGGGTTCTGAACTCCAGGGGTGGTCTCTGATTGTCTATACCTGGCTCTAGGATGATTTATGAGAGAGGAATATTGATTGCCTCCTGGAATCTGAGCCAGAGAGAGGAAAGGGTTCAGAGTGTGGGTTCTGGGTTGGTTAATTTACATATGAAAGGTGGAGCCCTCATGCATCCCTGAGAATTGGTTAGCCCTGGGAAGGATAGTCCCTCCCCACTCAGTGAGGTCATAAACGTCAGAGCATCAAGAGTACAGAAAATTTAAAAATGTAATTAGCATATTATCCTTGAAAGTTGTGCCCTGTTTCTCTATTCGTAGTTTCCTCCTTTCTCTACTCCCATAGCATCTGGAGCAGGCCCCTATTATGGAATTCTATTTTCAATTATTCCCATATCTGCTTCTTATCCATCATTTCAACCACAGTACCTAGAGTGGTCCCTGGCCCATGCTGTGTGCTTGAGAGATGCTTGATGATTGAATGAATGTGAGAGAGGGAACTTGAACTAGACCAGAGAGCAGAGAAAGAGTTACATCAGAGATGACACTGTATCTATCACTCTGCCCTAACTAGCCCGGAGTGTCCTGACAATGTAACAAGAAGAGGAGGAGGGGAAGGAGAGGAGAAAGAGGGAGTAGAATGAGGAGGAGGAAAAAGAAGAAAAAAAGAAGGAGAAGGAGAAGCCACTACAATGGCTCAGTGCTCCCACTGTTTAACAAATAAGTCATTTGTGGTTTGGTTTTGTTTTGTTTTGTTTTGTTTTGTTTTGTTTTGTTTTGTTTTGTTTTGTTTTTTCCACAGTACCAAATTCTATGGGGTACTTGTATAATTGGTTCTCATGGGAAGAACACTGTTACAATGGCCAGCAATGCCTATATAGTCTTCATGTGGTCATTTCATTCACTGAACTTGGATTAAATAGTATCTATTGGAGCAATTGAGAAAGCATTTCCATGGGTATCTAGGCTATAGAAGTATAAGCATCCTGCTTTCTGGGACTCTTAACAGGATGTCCACAGCCCAGTTATATGGCTAGCACAGTATGTATGTTGTTCCTCTTACATGTCATCCAGCTCAACATGCAATTGACAGAAGATGGAGAGCTGTCAGTTCAAGACAGCTCTGAGAGAGGGTCTGAGTGTGATTGGTCGGAAATTGAGCCATCCGCTTCAGATACTGCCACTAGGTCCTAAAGGTAGAAAGCCTTCTAGAGCCTAAACACAAACCCATCTAGAGCCCCAAGATGTATTGTCTCCCTTTGCTCTGGTCCTGAATGTATTGTCTGAACCCTCACTCAGGGTCTTGTCTTTCTTTCTACTTTTTAAAATAACTTCATTGAGGTATAGTGTACATGTGACAAAATTCATTCATTTTTAGTGTATAATTGAAAAAATGTTCGTAAATTTATAGAGTTGTGCATCTACCACTACAATCTAGTTTCAGAACATTTCCATCACCCCAGAAAGAAACCTCATGGCCACTTACAGTCACTCCTAGTTTCCCCTTCTGGTTACAGGCAAGAACATCTTGCCTTTTCCTCATCTTTTCTTTTTATCACATAAACCTTTCCCTGCCCAGACCTGACCACTCAGGCTGTTGAGGTCTTTTAAGCAAGAACATGTCTTTGCTTTTTATGGAAGTCCGTGTAAAAGAATGAAACTTGTTTTCACTTAGCAGGCAATTTGGCAAAACCTGTAGCTTTGCCCTAAGCTGGAAATAACAAAAGCCAAAAATAATAAGAGTCTTTCTATAAATTCTGGTTATCCTGAACAAGATGTCTTGCTGCCTGCCCAGCCACAATCCCATCGTGGTGTCGGCACAAGTCTCTTCCTTTCTCTGAGGTTCAGCTCCTTCACCCAGTTGATTGCCAAGGTTTGTACAAGCTTTCGGTTTACGAGGTTCTTTAATGGAAGGGAAAGGGGGACCACCGGTGATTATGGTTGTTTTCTTCCTCAACGTGAATTCTTTCCTGTTCAAAAGTCAGAAAATCCCACACCTGCTTGAGAGATCATTTTCACCTACGCTTGTAACCGGTCCCACCAGATGAGGCTTTTCACTGAGAAATAAAATACCTTTAAACACATTTGAGTTTCTTTCTTATTTAAAATACTGTGGGTTTGGGGTGTGTGTGTGTGTGTGTGTGTGTGTGTGTGTTCTGTGCAAGAGAGATAGGCAGTCTTAGTTTTTAACTAAGCAGCATGTGACAGCCACACATAAGTAAGTTCCTGTTGAATGCAAAAATAAGATCAACCCAACCAGACGATCGATGGCGGGGGAGATGTGGGAGATGAGACCTTCCTAAACGTAAATGGAAATGTGGTTCCTTCTGATTGGAAGAAAGAGTCCTAGGGAGTGGGAAGCTGTGTGCCTGCCTTCTTTTTCTTCCAAATCTTCACCTTCTATATAATGTGCTTATTACTATAGTGAGATGACTGTGTTCTATTAAGTACGCTGAGCCTGGTAACCAGATAACTTCTTATAGACTCTACCTGAATTTGCTTACAAACTCTGGGGGAGCCCGGGGTGGTCATTGACAGTGGGGTCTGCAGCCAGGGCCCAGGCTGGACTTCTGAGTCTGTTAAGGAAGAGGTATAGGTGGAGACAGCAGAACCAGGGAGAAATCTAAATCTTAGTAGAGGTAAAAATACTTCGGTCATAGGAAGTCATGACCAAAAAACAGATCTAAGGGTAAGGCAAGACCATAAAATGGAAGAAAGGATTGAGGCCAAAAATAAGTCCATGCATGGAACCCACCATGCAGTGTGGTCCCCCAGAACTAACTAGCTAGCCCCAGCAGCTTTCCCAGTGGACTTGGGGCTTGCAAGAAGGTTGGTCCAGAAGGAGTCAAACATGGACCCAAAAAGGAAGGAGTATCAAGATCCCCAAAAGCATTCCTGGACAACAGCTTTCTTACTCTGTGAAATATATGGCTCTGGAGGAAATTATAGTCAGAAAGAGAATCAATTCTTTCAGAATCTTCTGGGTCAGTTATGTCATTTGAAGATATCTAAAAGCTCCCAGAAAGGTCAGTTTAAGGAGCGAGATCTCCCATAACTTAATTTCCTTTTGTTACATTGTGAGCTTCATTTTCTCCCACTCTCACCTCCCTTCTATCTCTTTCCCAGGCCTGCCAAGTCCTGTTTATTAAAAGTGTTGTGTCCAATTTACCCAGCTTTTAATTAAGCTGTCAAGTTGAAATGGGATTGTCTCCTGGGAAGCGAACAAAGATTTTATGGTCATTTAATTTTTGCTTAAGATTAAAAATCCTACTTCTGGCATGCTTAAAATTATTAATGAGATCCAGGAATTCTTGCCCATTTGTGTCCATTACAAGACATAAATCATTAAGCTCAATTAGGGGCAAGGGAAACGTGTGAAGCTACAGCTGGAGGTTGTGTTCAGTCACATCTTTCCAAAGCAGCCAAGTGTTGGAGATGTGACCATCAGGGGCTGGATGAGGAACAGAAGGGCAGAAGGGGAGATGGCAGATGGCACAGTCAGGGAGAAGGGCATGGACACAAAGGAAGGAATGGAAGGAGAGAACGTTAGAATGGCAAGGGGTCAAGGAATGGAGATCCTGTAGGAGATCAGTGAGATCAGAAGGAGAGAAAGGAATTAGGGAGTTGAATTACAGGAAGTGAGGGACACGTTTGTAGTTCTCACCAATAGTTCTGATTCCCCTCTTCTTCCAGGCACAAGGGAAGATTATAACTCTGTGACCGTGTGAAGTTAGTTAGGAATGACTATGTGACTTCTTTGGCCAATCAAATAAGAGCAGAAGTGACATGTGTCTCTTCTTGGTGGAAGACCTTAAAAGCTGGCATGTCATCCCCCTATGCTAGAGTGTTGAGATTGTGATGTCATTCACCAAGTTTACTCTGTCAGTCTGGGTCCCTGAGTGACTAGGATGGTCAGAACCCTCCAGTAACTTGCTTTAAATATGTGATATTGTTTTAGAACACTACAATTTGGAAGTGTTTGTTGCTTCATCATAACTCAACCTATTGAGACTGATATAAGTGGGTTGAAAGCAGAAACACAGACCTGTAATGGGGAGAGACTGGGGGAAGGTCGGGGAGAGACTGGGGGAAGTTCAGGTAGAGTCAGAAAGCATGGAGAGTGAGGACATGCGAGAGGCAAAATCTGAGCAATCTGAATTCTCAGACCCAGAACAATGGTTTGCATAGAATGGATCTGTAGAATGGAATCAAATGGAAATGAATCAAAGTGCTTTCTAAAGTTTTAATGGTATGCTGTTTGCATGGTCCTAGGGAGATGGTAGATCCTTCTCAGCTCTCGGTATGAAGGCTCCAGTTTCTACCAAAAGAGAGACTTCCGTTTCAGAAATCTCCTTATTGTAAGGCATACTTTAGGAGGAGAGTAGGGTTGGAGAGATCTATAATACTCACAAATTCTTCTGCTCCAGCCAATATTCATCTTCTGTGCTGCTTCTCCTTTATCTCCCTCCCCTCAAGACCTTTCCTACTGTCTTCTAAGCTTACTTCCTCATGCTTGGTCTTCCTAAGACCACAAAATTAGTCCCAGTGTTGCCCACATGCTTGAGATTTTAGGTCCTGGCAGACTCCTTGGGCATTGCTACTTCCCTGCAGTGAAACTTCAACGACACTGCATAGGTAGAACAAGGCCTATAGTGTGTGGCCCACAGCAACATCTGCTAGCTCCCGCCTTTCCACTGGAAGGTGCTTCTCAGGACCTTTCATAGAGACTGCTCTAGCAATCCCCTGTCAAGAAGGCTTTGTAGTTCAAAAAGAAAGAAGAGAGAGGTTGGTGGGACGTTTCAGCTTCAACCCAGACCAGGCTCCTCATGATCAAGAGAGAAATTAATAATTTATGGACCAGAATAAACTTCTAGACCAGACTCATGCAGGCAGATCTCTGTAGTAGCTCAGATCTGCTCATTTTGTCCCATTCTCAGACAAATTGCCTGGAAAATTAACTAGCGAGGTAGATAGGGGTCCCAGGATTATCTGGACAGGGCTTATTTTCCTATTCCACAAAGAGACAAAAAGTCTCAAATGTTAGATGGGTCAGAGTGATGGCCACACTGAACAGAGTGCCTATTACTATCATGTGTGCATTCACATACACACACACATATACAAACACCCCTCTCAGAAGAGCCCAATCTTGGGCTTTCTTCCCATGGCTATCTCTCCAATAGAAATGCCAGAAAGCTGGGAAAGGGATACATATCATGGGATGTAGCAAAAATGTGATCACACATTGGAAGCAGAAGCTGCTTCTCAGTCACTGTTGAAGACCCACCACTGTCCCTACACATGATGGCCAGCATGAACTGGGGAAACAGATCAGAATTGGATCTAAATGAGATTTTCTTTAACCTAATACCACATAAGGATGGAGAGGGGTGCTGGGTCAGAAGAAAGTACAGAAGTTGAGGGGCAGAGTGGAATGGAGTATAATTACTCAGGAGTCAAGGACAAGCCTTACATCTCATGCCTCCCTCCTTAAACTCCAGTGTGTTTCTGGTTGACCTCAAGTGCAGGGGCCTTTGATGGGTGACTTCCTGAGGACTGAGCAAAGAAGCTGTCAGAGATGCTTTGTCTGAAGAGAACAGATTCCCATTAGTGCCAGGTTGGATAAAGTGGGGTTTATTATACAGATTCCAAAAGCAGGAGTTAGAGAAGGGCCTCATGAAGGACAGGACCTTGGACTCAAAAGGCCATCAGAAACCATGGTGACCATGACCCCACATTGCCTTCCCTGGCCCATCTCTGTGTATCTGTTTTCCTCTCCTGTCTCCCTACAGCCTTGCTATCTCTGCTCCCCTGGGTACACAGAGGAGGGTGGCCACCACAAAATGGCACCATCACACTCTTAACCTGTATCACCTGCAAATGAGGTGTTCAAGTCTCTGACTTCCGAATCATCAGGGAAGAGGAAGTATAGTTCTTAGCAGTGCTGGCACACTAAGAAGAACAGTAAATAGTAGCTTATTATTTGGATGACAGGACTTGACCTGCAGACTTTGTTCTGCCTCTGATGGCTGTGCAGTATTGGACAAGTCACTTCATCACTGAAATCTCTAAAAATAGTGCCAGTAATGTTGGCCTCTGCTACCTCTGAAGGATATTGTGGGTATCAAAGTCAAAATGATACAGAAGTGCTTTATGAACTCTAAAGTTCCATGAATGTGAAGGAGTTTATGCCCTCTTTATTATGATCATCACCATCATCACCACAGCCACCACCACCACCATCATCATCACCACCACCATCGTCATCACCACCATCACTGTCACCACCACCACCATCATCATCACCACCACCATCATCACCATACCATCATCATCACCACCACTGTCATCACTACCACCATCGTCATCACCACTACCACCATCATCATCATCACCACCATCATAACCACCATCATCATCATCACCATCACTATCACCACTGTCACTATCATCATCATCACCATCACCACTGTCATCCCCACCGTCATCATCATCACCACCACCATCCTCACCATCACCATCATCATCACCACCACCATCATCATCACCATCACCACGTCATCACCACCATCATCATCATCACCATCCATCCTCACCATCACCATCATCATCACCACCACCATATCATCACCACCATCACCACTGTCACCACCACCATCATCATCATCACCACCACCACCATCATCACCATCACCACCACCATCATCATCACCATCACCACTGCCATCACCACCATCATCATCACAACCACCACCATCATCACCATCACCACCACCGTTATCACAACCACCAGCATCACTATCATCACCAACACTACAATCATCACTACCACCACCATCATTATCACTATCCCACTGTCTCCATCATCATCACTATGATTACCACCACCACCAAATAGCTCAATGCCATCTTGATTTCCAGAGGCTTCCATAAATCATGAGCCTGAAACTTTGTTGTTGTTGTTGTTGTGTTTTTTTCTGGGGGTGAAAGGATTTATTGTTTTTTATTAACATATAATGTATTATTAGCCCCAGGGGTATAGGTCTGTGAATCATCAGGCTTACACATTTCATAGCACTCACCATAACACATACCCTCCCCAATGTCCATAACCCAACCATGAAACTTTGTTTTTAAGATAAGCTCCCTCTCTTCACTCAGAATGGCTTCCAAACCTTGGATTGCATTAACTTGCACTGACTTTTTAATTTATTCATTCATTTATTCAATAAGCATTCTATGAGCACCAACTGTATTCCAGGCTATGTTTTAGATTTTGGAGATATATCAGTGAAGAAAACAGACAATGATTCCCTACCTCACTGGGCTTACATTCTACTATAGGAGGGGGAGAGAAATAATAAATAATAGGCATGATATATAACTAAATTACATAGTATGTTAGAAGGTGGTGAAACCATGAGAAAACAAAAACATAGAGTAAGATCAGGAGCCGAAGGAGAGAGAGCTGACAGAGGCATCTCCCTGTGCTTTCTCTGCAGCCTGAACTGTTGCCCACTGCATGGAAAACTTCCTAGCCTAAGATTTCTTTTTTCATTGTGATATTCATTGAGAAGTTCATTTATTCAGCAAATATAAATCACTGTGACAAAAAAAAAAAAGATCCGATTAAAGAGAGATTTAAAAATAAGGTACAGTGAGTTAGTAAATTATTCACAATAAAGTTGGGATCTCAATCAATATGAAGAGTAAAATGAAAGAGTTATAGAGCTGGGAAAATGCCTAATGGGGTTCTTCCAGCGAGACCTTGATCTGTGCCTTGAGCTTTCTTGCCACACTGACCAGATACCCACATGGGAGGGTCATTGCTTCCTTTCTCCAGGAAAGGGCCTTCCCTTGTCTTAGGCCCATCCCAGGCCCCTAGGGCCAGCTGCAGTCAAAATAGAAAGTAGCTCCCCTGTGCTCTAGCAGCCCTCATCTCCCTCACCTCACATGTCTTTCCTCTAGTTTCATTGCCCTTCCTTCAGCCCTGCTACCTCTTATCTCTAGACCATCTCCTATTTCCACCCATACTTACACTCCACTAACATTTATTGAGCACCTACTATGTACCAGTCCCTATTTATTTTATTTTATTTTTATTTTTATTAATCTATAATGTATTATTTGCTTCATGGGTACGGCTCTGTGAATCATCAGTCTTACACAATTCATAGCACTCACCATAGCACATACTCTCCCCAATGTCCATCATCCAGCCACCCTATCCCTCCCCACCCCAGCAGCCCTCAGTTTGTTTCCCGAGATCAGAGGTCTCTTACGGTTTGTCTCCCTCTCCGGTCCCATCTTGTTTCATCTTCCCACCACCATTTCGCCAGTCCCCATTTTAGCCACAGGGAATACAAAGCTGAGTGATATGGGACCCCTACTGAAGTTAACATCCTGAAACAGAGAAGTAAATAGAACCTCACAAATGGCCAAGATTAGTGCGTGGACAGGGGCCGTGCAAAATGCCAGGTGAGCAGTTTAAGTGGAGAAACTATGTTCCAGGGAAATTTGGTAACATGCAGTCCTTGACCTGGTCCTCCCTGGAGGTGGGTGCACCCTCTCAACAGCCCTATGTTTGCATCCGTCATCATCCTTTCCACTCTGCATTATAATTGTGCATTGTCTCATCTAGCCTCCCTACCAGACATGAGCAGTCTAGGCAGGACCTGTGCTTCCTTAATAGTCCTGTATCCCCAGCCTGTAGAATGGAGTGATGACTCAGTTATAAGAATGTTATAAGTTTCTGTGCTCAATGACATTTGTGCTAGGCCTTGCAAGATGAGTCAGAGTTCAACAGGTGGTGGAGGGAAGAATACACTCATACTTAGTTATCTGGATTTGCTGTGCTTTTGTCCGCATTCCCAGCTATTGGGATGAAAGCCACAAATCAGCCAAAGGAATAAACCACTAATGGCAGAGTTTCAGGCACTGGAGGAGGCAGAGAAGTGGGGTAGGTGAATTTTCCAATGCCAGCCCCCTCACTGAAATTGCTCTGTTTTCAGTGTGTGTGGAAGATTACTAGAGAAATGCTCCAGTTGTGTCTCCATGATGGGAAATGGGGGACACAGCCTCTACCTTACCCCCGGATGTGTGACCCAGAGTCAGCCCTAGATACAGAAACGTCTATAAATTATTTGGGACAAATTCTGTAAGTGAGGCAGTGACATAAAGCACAGAGAGTACGAGCTCAGTGGTCACAAAGACCTGAATCCAAGCCCAGCACCACTACTTCCCGGCTATGAGTCCCTGGGAAAGTCACTCACTCTTTTTGAGCCTAAGTTTCCCACATCTGTATAATAGAGAACATAACTGTACTACCTACTTCATGGGCTTTTATAAAGCTTGAACAAGACAGCATACATATACATGCCCAGGACATAGTAGATGTTAAAGAAATGCGGAGGTCAATCCTTGTATCTATTACAGCAGCTTGAGTTTTATAGTCGTAACTGTTAAAAAAGTTCATTTTCTACTCATCAAAAACCAGAGGTGCATCTGCTCCTGGGTGCTGCAATGAGAGCTTTGACTCAGTATCCTGAGTTCTTCCAACCCTGTGAATTGCTGACTTGCTGGACCACCGTGGCGAAGGCACTTCCCCACTCTGGGACTATATCTTTATTTGCAAAATGAGAGAGCTGACTAGATGCCACTCACATTCCATCCCATCTCGAGTTCTAAGTTTCTCTGGCTGTGAAGGGATCTGCATAGGTAGGGAAAACCTAATATTCTCCTCCAGTTGATGACAAAGTAAAAAACAAAAGCTTGAAAGTAATTCAAAAATCCTACTGATTTCATTCATGACACCTCTGCCCTCTGTTATGAATACTTACCATGAGCCAGGCCTCACATGGTTATTGGCTTATTTAATTATCACCACCTAATGTTCCCACTTTCTAACTTTTGAAACTGTAGTTTGAGGAGGTTAAAAAACATTGGTCAAGATTCCACAGCGACTAGGTGTCAAATCTGTTTTTTTTTTTCCCCAAATTACCAGACCCTTAATGGGAAATACCCACATATCATTACCTCCACCCACATCAACATTCATCTAGCCTGTCCAGCTCCAGACCCTGCTTCCTCTGGTCTCTTCTTCATAAGTTAAAATCAGAACCTGAACCTGAACATTTGCACAGAGAGGCAGCTAATGGGCCTGTTAGAGTGAATGACAGGAGAGTGGAAGCTTAGCTAGACATCTGTGCGGTGTATTTTTATTGAATGAATAAATGAGTGAATGGGGGATGGTTGGCTGGTTGGCTGGCTGGCTGGCTGGCTGGATAGATGAATGGATGGATGGACGGACAAGTAGATAGGTAGATGGATAGATGGATGAGTGGATAGGTGGATGGATGGATAGACAAATGGATGGATGGAAGTACTCTAACAGTAGAAATTCAGTCTTTTCTCTGTTTGTATATGTGCTTCAAACAACAACAACAACAAAATAACCCATGACCCACGCAGGAAGGAAAAACTTAAGACACTGCTGTGAGCCCCTAGAATGTCTCCAGGCATGACTTGTTCTACGATGAAGCAAGGAATACAAAATATAAGGCGAAACTCCTCTCTATACATTTTGCCTCCCTGTGTACCTCCCTTGCCTCACCCTGGTCCTGGTCCCATCTCCAAGATCATTTCCTTTCAGCTCTGCTCTACTCCCTCAACTCTCCCCTCCTTTCCGGGTTTGCGTTATTCTGACCTTCACCTCTGTCTCTCTAGCCTACTATTTGTCAACCCTGGTTACACAGTAGAATCATCTGAGAGGCTCTTTAAAAAATAATAATAATAAAGTAAAATAAAAACCATTTGTGAGTCCAGCCCAACAAACTGAAATAGAAATTCTAGTGGTAAGGACCGGACATCCAAGCATCAGTGTTTGTTGAAGGACCCCAACTCCAACTTGCAGCCAGATTTGAGAGTCACTGTTCTACCCTCCTGATGGCCACCTGATGGGTGACCCAATTTTAGGCTGGTTTTTGCATCATTACTTTCACTTGTGCTACTCTCTGTAATAGATGTTACAGAGCAGGCTTCCCTCTCCTCCTACCTAGTTCTTCCAGGGATGATTAGTGAAACATCTCTTTCCATTTTTACTCATCATCCTTCACTCTGGAATGAAGACAAGTCCACAGAGACCAGACTCAAGAATAATAATATAAAACATAATAGTTAGCATTTATTAAAGGTTTATGGTCTGCCAGAGGCTTGCTAAATTCTTAACAGATATTTCGCTTATCATCACATTAACTCTATGAAATAGGTCCCGTATTTAAGGCCCCTTTTGGAACTGAGAAAAGGCAAACACAGAGGGGTAAATGAACTTGGCCAAGATGGCACAGCTAATAAATGAGAAAGTTGGAATTTGAATGTAAGATCAAGGACCCAAGACCCTTCACTGCTGTGCTTGGTCTCTGTCACCAAGATGTTGTCTTAGTCAGGCCTGCTCACTTGGAGTCTTAGATACTATGGGTGGATTCCTTCTCCTGGTACAAAGAGTGACAAGTGAAATATCTCCATGGACATTCCAGGTGGGCCTGGTTCCTTCTGGATCCTGGACTGGCACAGCTTAGGTCACCAACCGAAACCCCTTGTCACCACATACATTCCCTCATTTTATTCTCTTTGCAATCCCAGGACATAGGTATTATTATCTCTCATTTTGCTGAGCTTAACTGGCCCAAGGCCACACAACAAGTCAGTAGTTGAAATTCTGAGCCACATCTCTCAGCCAGTAAAGTTCAAGCTTTTCCCTCTACACCAAATGAGAAAAGTTGCTATGGGTCAATGGTCAGAGAAGGCTCATGGAGGAGGTGAGAATTAAGCTGAGATGAGCAGACACGGTAGGCTTCAGATATGTGGAGGAAAGAAGGGAGGGCTTTCCAAGCAGGAGGAACAACATGAGCAATGGTGTGGAAGTGGGACTCAATGGAGCATTAAAGACATGGTGAATAGCATGCTTTGGCCTGCACAGGGAATTTATATAATGCTGCAGTGAGATTGGACATGCACTGAGGCATATTGGGAAGGTTATTGAAAGCTAGGTGAAGGAGCTTGGGCTTTATTATGTAGGCATCAGGGAGTCACTGAGTACACAAGCAATGTGTACAAAGCAGTGTTAATAGAGTAGAAATCATCAGGATGAACTGGACAGGGGAGCAAGGAGTGAAGCAAGAGGTGAGTTCAGGGTGATCACAATGGGCCACATGAGAGATTAGGAGACACAAACTTGGGCTGATGGCTGGGAAAATGGAAAATGAAGAAGAAATATGAAAAATCTAACAAAGAGAATTCTGCAGGGCTTGTCTACTGATTAGCTGTGGGGATTAAAGGAATGAGATACACTGAAGATGATTCATTAACCATTAAGTGTCTGCTGCCAGAACAGGAGATACAAAGATAAGCATTCACAGTCCCTGCTCCTATAAAGTGTGCTGTGCAGAAGGGGATACCCATGGGCAAATAAGTCGTTATAGCTCAGGTGATAGTTGCTATAATAGAGGTATCTTCAGACACAACTTTAGGTTGGGGTGTCTTGGCTCCTGTGTCAAAGACATAGCCAATGAGGAAAACCTCAAGTTCACTGTGCCCCAGCCATGGGACACCAAGGAAGAGGTGATGACCTCAGCAGTGGGGTGACATAGAGGAGATGTATTGATCATATTGATGATTATAGGAAGGGTCTTCCAGGAAGAGAGAACAGTACATACAAAGGCATTCAGATGTTCCACAGTGTGGCATATTTAAGACTCCAAGATTCTGATGCTGAATAAATTGGAGAAGAGCAGAACAGAAATAGAAAAGTCCAGAGGGAACAGTTTTAAGGAAAGGCTCATGAGTGCAATGGTTAAAAGCTCACATTTTGGAATCAAAAGGACCTAGATCTGCTTCTAGTCATGGAATATCAGATTAGTCACTCTGACTCTCTGAGCCTAGTTTTCTCATCTCTAAGATGTGAACTGTATTACTTACAGTATAGTGTTCTTGAGAGAATTAATAAGAAATAAAGCACTTAGCATAGGAATTGGCACATATATTAGTTCACTAGATGATAGTTGGGGGAGTTCTTGTTATCACTGTTGAATTTAAATGTCAATCACCTGTCAATGAGAATAACTATCAGGCAGTTAGAGATGGGGGAACTGGCCAACTTAAGGTCCAAAGCAAGGAGATGCAATCCTCCAATCCCCCAAAGCAGACAAGTTTATTAAGGGGCCTGGATGGTGGGAAAAGGGAAAAGGCTAAAAACTGAATCTCCATGATATTGTAAATGTTTTGCTTGGTGCAGGGGGAAGACTAAGAGCTGGCCACTGGGGTGTGAAGAATCGAATCTTGGCCACAAACCTTCTAGATAACCTTTGGGAGAATAATTTCTGTGCAATGATAAAGCTATAGGAGATCAGAAGCAGAATAGGTAGAAGAGAGTAGATGGAGGAAACCAATTTGGCGACCTGTGTTCTAGGACCCACTCTGCAAATAACTCCATCCTTTTGGGAAGGTCACACACCCCTTCTATGCCTCTTTCTTCATTTATAAAATAAGGATGGTAGATAAGATGACTTCTAAATTCCTTTCCAGCTCTCAGATTCTACGCTGCAGATCAGAATGTGGGTCACTATAGGGAGAGGTTGGGAAGATGTGCTGGAAATGTCTCTTCCTTCTCTACCTAGTCACTGCTACATTTTTAGAAGAAGGAATATGTGGTAGGCAGCCTCTAAGTCAGTCCCTGATGATCTCTGCCTCCTATATTCATGCCCTTATGTAAAAATCCTCTTCTCTTGAGTGTGGTGGATTGACCCCCTGGTGCCTTACTTCTCATGAATAAAATACGGCAAAAGTGATGGATGTCACTTCTGAAATCATAGAGACTCAAAGAGTCTGTGAGTTATAAATAGACTATGGCTTTTTCACTTCGTGTGTTCTCACATGCTCTCACTCATTGAGGAAATCCAGCTACCATGTGCCCTGTACAGATGTCTTTGTGGCAAAGAGCTGAGAGAAGCACTCAGTCAACAGTGACTGAGGAATTTAACAGTCAGGAGAAAATGAATTCTGCTATCAACCACAGGATTTCCCCCCAGCTGAGTGTTCAGATGAGACCACAGCCCTGGCAGACACCTTGCCACTTTGCTAGAGACCCTGATGCAGCAGTACCCAACTGAACTGTTCTTGGATTACTGGATTCCACAGAAACTGTGAGATAGTAAATATTTGAGTTTTTTAAGTCACTAATTTTAGGGGTGATTTGTATACAACAATATGTAAATACAAACTATGTGACTACAAACAGAACTGAGCTATGTTTTTAAAGAAAAGGAAGAGTTAACAAGAGGAAGAAAGAGAAGTGGGGGGCACATTTAGATAGAAGGAATGGCATGAATGAATCTCAGGCTTGGGTCTTGGTGTGTCATGATTCTCAAGCCCCCACATGAAGCCCAACACAGAGATGGTCCTCTATATTCCCTTGGTGACATTTATTGTGGTTAACTCATCATTGTCACCTCCCCACAATCCTTCAAAAATGTTATTGTGTTCAACTCTCATTTCCCCAAACTCATCACATTATTCCTATTTATAAATAGTTTGCCAAGTCTTGTAGGATTTTCATGAATGTATGTCAGGCCTGCTAATTTGCATACATGAAGACATAAGAGAATCTTTTTGTCAGGGACTATTGTGATATGTTCTTTCTAAACCTCTTCCTTGATCTTTTTCTGCAGACAGATTTAACTAATGCACTAGGTGTCTTAGTCCTGGGAGAGCTATCATTAATTTCCTACCCAGCTTCATTTATAAGAACTAGCCTCATAGTCTTTTCGTGTTGTCTTCGCTCTGCTGACATATTTGTTGAAACCCTGCCCAGCAATTTTTCACATATGATGGGATTTCCATTTGAGCCTAGAATCCTCTAGCAGAACTAGGGTGACCTCCCTGTAATATAGATTAGTTCATCTCACTGTATCCATTGTCATCCTTGTCTGATGTTTACATGAAGACTCCTCAGGCTCCCTTGCAGTTAAGTTGGGACTCAGGTGACTAGTTCTGGCCATTGATCTATAAACAGAAGAGATTTGTTGTCCCATTTGTTTGAGGGCAGTTAAGAGTGGGGATAGATTCTTCTTGACCTCTATTCTTCTGCTCTGGGTGCCCACAGAGACCATGAATTGATATGGAGTTACTGTAAGATGGAAGCAGCCTAGATTGCTGAGTGGCCACAGGAAGAACAACCACCCTACCCTGGATTTTGATTCTCAAGCCCCCACATGAAACCCAACAAAGAGATGGTCCTCTATATTCCCTTGGTGACATTTATTGTGGTTAACTCATCATTGTCACCTCCCCACAATCCTTCAAAAACTTTTTTTTTTTTGCCATGTTAAGTAACTGAAATTTGAGGAGTTATCCATTACCACAACATAGTCTTGCTAGGAGGAAAGGGTCTGTTTATTGCCAAAACAATAAGGAAGAAGTTGGACAGTAATAAAAACGATCAAGTTTCATGAAAGGAGCTATGATACTCTCCAGTTAGGGCTTGACTGCTTAATAGAGCGTCTGTTACATACTAGCCACTCAGAGGTCTTCATGGAAATGCAAAGGTGAAGGCCCAAATGGAAGTAGCCCAATGTGTTGGAGGAATTAAAATAAGGGTTATGGGAGGAAATTGGAAAGCTACACACACACACACACACACACACACACACACACACACACGTATTAAATGAGACCTGCTCTTGTGAGGGACCCATAGACCATGTTAAGGATGCTGATAGGACTTTTTAAAGGGCAGAGAACAGGGGTAGCATAATCAGAGAGCACTCTTGCTCCTGACTGGAGCATGGTCTGGTGATGGGAGTGGTTACACTCCAGGTGGAGTTGGCTGTATCTTGGATGAAGGTGGTGGCAGAGTTGATGGGGAGAGGTGGATGGATCTAAACTCTACTGAATAGGTAAAATAAGCAAAACTTGGTTATTGATTAGATCACCGCTAAGATTGAGAGATGTCAAGACATTCTGGATTATCAACTGAATATGCAGTGGTGTTAGTGGTGACATTTACCAGAATAAGTAATACATGCAAAGTCCAAGTGGTAAGTGGTAAGAGAAAGGTGGGGGGGAGGTATAGGGGAAGGTGGTGAATCCAACCTTAGACATATGATATAGAAAGTGAATGTAAGGCAGTCACATGGGGAAGAAAAGTGGGCACTTGGAGATACAAGTAGATCTCTAGAGGTTGGGGCAGAGATAGAAGTTTTTGTGATCAGCTTAAGATATGGCTGTTGAAGATGTGTGCATATGAGAGAAAGTACCTTGGAGAAAACAGTCATTTCAGTTGAGCAAACATCATCCTTGTGCCAGGTCCAGCTAGATACCAAGAATACAAAGATGAATAAGACAAGGTGCCTTGGGTCTGTTAGATAATTAAGCATAGTGCGATAAATAGAGGAACAGACACCCACCAAGGGAGAGAAGGTGGTGTGATAACCTCTGTCATCCTGTTAGTGGAAGGTGAGGTCCATGAGGCTTGGTCTGTTGCCACCGTATAAGCTCCTTGCTCACCACAAAACGTCCTATCTTTATGAAGACCTCGTCATTCCTCTTTACAGTCACCAACCAGACATGAGATGGGGATTTTTCTGTCCTTCCCAGACATCTTTGCAGACACAAACTCGACTTTTTTTTGCATCCTGTAGGTCTTTCTCTGCAATGGAAATCCCCTTCCCAGCTTCCCTGGCAAAGCTCCTCACCAAAACTTTGCAGAGTTGCAAAACTTTTGACTCCAGAAGGCCTCTTCAGAAAAGTGAAACTAATGAACTCACTGCATTACGCAGCTGTCTCCATTAGTAATGAAATCCTTTTATTACAAGGGATTAGTTTAAAACATGTTATTAAACAGATCAAAATGAGCAATAGCAATGAAAGTCGTTAAAATGCAAGGCATATGAGAGAACAGCTTTCCCTCTGAAATAAGAGAAATCTGGAAGTTACGATTGGAACGATTTTGTGTGGGAGGAAAATGAGAGGGACGTGCCGCGTGGAATGATGGGATGTAGGGACAACAGCTACCACTTAGAATGGCGGGGCTCACCTAGGTCAAAGCAGAGTTGCTGAAAAGAGCAGTCACCCAGGGTCAACCAAAGGCAAGGGCACAGGGATTGGGGAGGGATGGAGGCAGAGGCCAAGAAAAACCCAGCAGAAGACAGGCTCTTCCATTTTGTATTCATAGTACAGTAACAGTAAGCTAATATATGTTGAGCGTTTCCCATGGGTTACCATTTTGCTAAGTTCTGTACCTAGCATATCTTATTTAATCCTTACACAACCTATGAAGAAGCTAATGTTATCACCTCCATTTTATAGACAAGGAAACTGAGCCTCGAGAGGTTCATACCTTGTCCAACTTTCAACTAATAGAGGCTGAGAGTGGGATTTGGGATTAAATCAAGTCTATCTGACTTCTGGGCCTGCACTCCTAACCAATATGCTATGAAGGAAGAGCTTAATGTAACAGAGCTGTGGCCCTGTCCTCCAGGGGTTTGCCATAGCATTGGGAGTATAAGTAAAATTTCCAGATTTAACAACGCAAACAACCCAGTTACTGAAGGAGCATAGATCCCAGCGAGAGGCTGCGGTTCAAGAGTCTAGAGGTTCAGATGTAGTTGGGTAGCCTCAGGACTGAGTCTATGTGTATGTGAAAACTAGGAGTCTTCAGAAAGACGCTTATCCTGAGCACAGAGAGAACTGAGGGACATGACCTTCTTTCAAGGTCAATGATCTGCCTGTGGCAGGAGCAGCATGGCGTACCTCTCTATTAATGGCCACTTGTCCATTGCCCTCCCCTACCTCCCCAGAAGGAGATAGCTTGAGGAAACTCAGATTATTAAAGTAACATGAAAACAAATGTAATTTGAAATTTTAGCCTCTCAAGTGTGGATGACACCTGGAAGTTGACACATCGTTCCAACATTGTAATCCTTTCCTTAACATTCCTGACAAACACTGCGAGTAAAGGAGAGCCCCCGCATCACAGGGCAGCTCATTCCCTGGTGAGCAGCACTGACTTATGAGAACATTCTTTTTTACGTAGAGCAGAAATATGTCTGGCTGACACTTTTACCAATTAACATTAATTCTGTCCATGAGCCTTACAAAATGACTTTTCAATGTGACAAAATTGGATGTTTGCAAAGGGTTCCTTTGCAAATGTTCCTTCTTCAGCTCTGATTCTACAGGGTAGCATTCTCCCGGTTCCTTGGACTTCAATGCCCAGAGTATCAGGTCACTTTTCTCAGGACATGGACCACTCTGTCATTGCCTCACTTAAAGTGGGGGGACCAAAAGTGAGCATCACACTCCAGATGCCATCAGATCAAAAACTCCCAGCGGCACCATCACCTCCTTCCTTCTGAAGCTTCTACTTTTAATAATGCACATTTGGCTTCCATTCCTAATGGCCATACCACCCTCTGCCTGTTTCTAACTCACTTCTTAGTAAATAAGACTTTGCCCCCACATGCTTCTGCTAAGTCATGCCCCACTCCTCCATCCCCTGTGCCATTGGTTCCCGGTCCCAATATTAATCTCTGCAAAATGAGCTGACCCTTTGTTCCAGCTTATTGTGATCATTTTGGATCCCGATTCTGTCATCTGACATAATCACCATCCCTGCCACTGTCTTGTCATCTGCAAATTTGATGAGCAAAAGCTCATTGTATTTTTCTGAGTCATGGACAGAAACACGGGATTTGTTAGGCCAAGAATGTGGCCCTGGTGCTGGTTAAAACTGACTGTGTCCCAATGTCTAGACATTGAGACATGGAAAAATTGATCTGCTGTGTCAAGCTCACAAAAGGGCAGAGTATGAGACAAAAGGGCAGAGTATGAGTCAAAAGGTCAATGTACCATTGACACTGGGATGAGTTTCTGCCATGAAGCCTACAATTGCCAGTCATTCAATGACAATTTCCTGTGTGTCCATTTCTTGATATCAGCAACCTGGAAAGCATACCCTATTCTTAAGAAGTAGGGCTGAACATACATTCTTATATAGACATCCTCAACACAATCACAGTTTCAACGTGGCCAAAACTACAAACTGTCTAATGAAAGAAAAAGACACACAATCAAGTAATTGTAATCTATGTGCCAAATGCTCTCCTAGAGGAGTAGACAAATTGCTATGAGACCCTGCTAGGGAGATATGAACTCTCTACAGAAGGGACTTTAAAAATAGAAAATGTGACATTTGCGCTAGGTTGAAGGAGGCATGGGAGTTTGCTTGGTGGAGAAAAGGGAAAGATATTCTAGGCAGAGGGGACTACAGGCACAAAAATATGGACCAGAAAGACATTGCAAATCTGGGAAACAGCAATAAATCTGGGGATATGGAGCAAGTAGAAAATAAAGCTAAAAAACCATTTGTCCTCATCTGCTTCAACACTTACTGAGCTCCTCTTGTATACTGAGTATTGTGCTTAAATCTAGGGGATGAAAATGGCAGAGTCCCTGCCTCAAGAGCTTACTAATTGGGTAGACCTGCACACGTCACTTACCCCTCTGAACCTCAGTATCCTCCTCGGTTAAGACAAAGACCATCAAACTCATATTCTGGGGACTGAATGAATGTTTGGAGAGCATCTAGCCCAGTGCTTGGCACACAGTAAGTCTACAGGGCAAACACATAGTGGGATCCTTCCTATTTTCTTTGTATGAGTTCCTGGTGCAGGGCTGAGTTTTCATGGCCCCATCACTTTAGTTGGTAGTCCCTGAAATCTTGCTTCTGATGTAGCCTCCTGTCACAAGGAAGCCCATTTAGGGGTCTGGAAACATCTTTCCTCAGCATTCCAGAGAGGCTTCCAACCCAGGCCACACCCCAGTATCTCTGGGAAAGTTCAAACTTGCTATAAAATTTCCACATTGTTGATTCTCGATTCACCTGGAAAGGAGGTTCCTGTTTTCAATTCATGTCTCTTTACATCTTGTTTTGGGTGTGAACTGGTGTGGCCCAGACACCTGTCCCAGATTGAGATGGATTCTAAAAGGTGCTGGGATTGGCTTGATCCAGGGACTCCAGGATCATGACCAGAGTCAAAGGCAGATGCTTAACCGACTGAGTCAGAAACAGTACCAAATAGTTTATATATAACACCTCAGTTCATCCTTACACTGATTCCAGAGACCAGGATGAAGGAATCCAAGACTCAGAGAATTTACAGAACTTGCTAAAGGCCATTCAGCTAGTCTATAGAGAAGTCAGGATTTGAGCCCAGGCCTGATTTACCATAACCTGTACTTTCAAATCCTTCATGGTCATAGAAATAACTACCAGATTTTGAGCACCTACTATGTGCCAGGCACTGTGTTCAGCTCTTCTATGAATTATCTCATTTTTTTCCTCAGAATGAACTTCCCAGGTCATGTAATCATCACTAACCTGACCTTACCACTGAGGAGCAAAGAAGGGACCGGGAGTTTCCGTGCCTCACTCTGAGGCATGTACCAGTAGTGGCAGAGTTGAGTTGAAACTGACTGACCCTAGAACCAGAACTTGCCCATCTGCCTGGACAAGAGGAGTCAAGAGCAGAGAGTCTGATGAAAGAGATTTATGGCTGTGCTGGGCCTGCAGAGGGGGAAAGCAGCCACGGGTGGTCCTTCTGCAGCCTTGGACAACATAGTCACAGGCGTGGAGGCTGTCCCCTGCATCCCTCATCCAGGGCTCACCATTCCCTCAAAGAGCCCCTGTATTGCAGGAGGCCTGAACATGGTCTGCCCTGAAAAAGGGCTAGGGTCCAGCTGTGATTCAGATGCAGCAGCAGCTGACACATTTATGGTCCCACCCACCATGCCATAGCCCAGGGAGAGTGTGACCCAGCCTGCCCCAAATGAGTCAGCTTCCCTCAGTTTCATTTAAAAAAAAAAAAAAAAGGCAAGCTTTGGTTTCAGAACTAAGAAATCCTCTCTGAACAACCCTGGTGCCTGCTAGAGATGGGGTAACAATTCTTCACTTTGTTCTTACTGGACAGAGAGAGGACAGTCACCCACTAAGTGTTGGTATAAGCTCCCTGCTGGGAAAAGCCACAGGTTTCCCTCTCCAAGTCCCCAAACCCTGCCATCTAGAACTGTGAGCAGTGGTCCCAGCTCTTCTTTAAAACACGAACCTGCCTCCACTGACCTGTCTTCACTGGTGTTCCCCCCTGGAGGAATTCTGGGTGAGTGTGCAGTGTGAGTGTGCAGTGTGCAATTGCTTGACAGCAAGAGCATATGCACAAAAGGCAAGGTTTGGGGCGTGTTAACCAGCCTGGTGGCAAGGCGTCTATTTGCAAGGGAGGGTAAGACCCTGCAGAGGCCACGGAGATGCCCAGGGCTGGCACAACGCAGGACAGTAGCAATTATGAAGCCTTCATGAAGAACGCCTTTACCCTTCTTCAATGCAGACCCGTTGTCGGGCCTCCAGCAGTGCAAGGACTTGGGGTTGGGAGGGCAGCAAGTGTTTGTCCTCTGGATGAGGGATCAAGGGGACAGCCTCACAGTCTGTGACTATGCTGTCCAAGGCTGCAGAAGGACCAGCCTTTGAAAAACCGGTGACTACCTTCTAGTGTAGGACACCTGCCACTCTAGGAATTTAAAGCTGAGAGCTTGGCACAGACCCTAGAGGCAAGAGTATGAGTTCTGGATAGAGAAGCATCTGGACACAGATAGGTCTCTGTAATGGCCAGCTGTGTGACTGTGGTCATGCCACTTAACCTCTCTGAACCTGTTATCTTTCTCCTGTGTGAGATGAAGTTATCTTGTACCTCGGAGATGGAATTTACATAGTAGGCAGTGCAATGGACCTATTAATGTTTACAGCCTTATCACCATCATCATGTGTGTGATGACAATCAGCAATACCAATTCTTTTTTTTTTTTAAAGATTTTTTATTTATTTGACAGAGAGAGATCACAAGTGGGCAGAGAGGCAAGCAGAGAGAGAGAGAGAGAGAGAGGAGGAAGCAGGCTCCCCACAGAGCAGAGAGCCCGATGTGGGACTCGATCCCAGGACCCTGAGATCATGACCTGAGCCGAAGGCAGAGGCCTAACCGCTGAGCCACCCAGGTGCCCCAGCAATACCAATTCTTAACAAAGTCCTACTACGGACCCACTCTGTGAAAGACAGTCAAAGCCTCCTGTGGGCCAAACACCAAAGCCAAGTATTGATGACTATGGGAGTGATGTACGTGGAGTCGGTTGAACTTGGTCTGTTGTCCTTAAGTCTCATCTTCAGCTTGTGAGCTACGTGGTCCCTTTCCCTAGTCACTTTCTCACTGCCAATGCCCTCTATTAGCCACAGTAAAGGTCACAGCAGCCGTAACTGATCTGTGTGCCACAGCTGATCATCTAAAAGCTGCTTGAAGTAGATCACCTTGGTCCTCGCAGTATTCCGGGGAAGAAAATCAAGCAAGTCTGATTGCCTACGTTTTATAGGATGCCTTAAAAGAACAGTGCAGGGTGCAAGAGGGAGGCAAAGGTCCAAGGGTGCAAGGTTTAGAATATGGAACAGGAGCCTCCAGAATGTGTTTGAACATCCAAGGGAATTCTCACTTCCTGATCAGGTTCTAGGTACTAGAGTCCTGTGGAATCTGGACATTTGGGAGATCAGTTGTGGATACAGCACTAGAACCAAACAGCTTCCTGAATGCTGACAAAGGAAGAGAAACATTCATTGTGTGTGCCCCAGGAACTGCATTCAGTACCCCAGGAACAGTATTCTGCTTGCTGGACTTACCCTAACCATCACAACCGCTGAGGTGTTATCAATTATCATCATTCCCATTCTACAGATGAGAAAACTGAGGCTCGAGAAGGGTACATAACTTGATTGGTCTCTGACACAGCAAGTGAGTGCCAGAGCCAGGACTCAGAGGCAGGTCTGTCCCTCTGTAGTGTAGCTGGTCAGAGGCTCCACCCTGCTGCCTCCTCAAACAACCACAGCCACTAATGAGGACAACCTGGTCACGGGTCCTTTGCTCTGGGTCCAGTCACTGACTCCGTGTTTTGCATACGTTATTTCATCTAACGCTCCTAATAACCATTAAATGCCAGTAGTTTCTGTGGAGATTTTTTATGGTTACAAAGTACCCTTTCCCAGTTACTGGCTATCAGTTAATCATCACATCAACCCTGGAAATAGTAGGAAAATGAGACCCAGAGATGTTAGGTAACTGCCCAAAGTCATGGGCAAGGACTTGTGCCTCCAAATCCCACGTCCATGCTGCTATGCCAGATTGCCCCTCCAACTTCCTTCCTCTTCTGTTCTTCCCACCTGCATCTAAAGAAGGTCAGTGCCATTCCTCAGGTGGACAAAATTAAGGCTCAAAAAATGAAATTGTTACGACAGACCCAGAGAAGTAAAAACTGCCCCTGATAAGAAGAATTCCCAGGACCCGGCATTTTTCTGAGACAAGTTGTCTTCCTGCCAGTTCCTTTCCGGTCATTGGTAATTTAAAACCATCCCCTACCAACCGCCTGCTCCATAATTTAATTTGCACTGCATTTTGCCAATTCACCCACCCTGCCTCTTGGAGGGGCTCAATCCACATGCTTGGGGAACCAGACAGGATGAGGAAAAGAGCGTGAACCACCCAGAATGGAGCCAGGAGGGAGAAGGGTAAGGCAGAGGCGAGCCCCAGTCACTTCCCCGGATGAGTAGACAGACCCGTCCTTCGTGGCAGGACTGGGCAGATGCCAGCCTCAAAAAACAGCTGAGGCAGCCTCTGCGGTTCAGAGGCCAGATGCTCACTGTCTAGGAATTCACTAAGTAACATATGAAGGGGGTTTGCTTTAATGTTACCCCCTACGCCTTCCAGCCAAAGGTAGTGACCACGGCACTTAACCAACAGGGAGGACAAAGGGAAGAAACATGCACAGCACAACTTTATGTGTCATGCTCATGATATGACTGCAACACTCTCTAATGAAGATATTATGATTGAAATATTCGAAAGGGAGGAGGAAACTGAGGAACTGGGATAAGACTTGCCCAAAGATCACATGGCTATAAGTGGGTTTGCATCCGAGATCTACAGGCTCCAAAGGCTCTTTGCTATGCTGGGTAGGCAAGAGTGGTATCGAGCCCCACCTTGTGCCCACGGCGGGGGTGGGGGTCATCAGCAACCCTTGTGGAGTAGGGGTAATGGGAATCCTGCTATAGAGGGATCTGCCCACGTGGCTGGTGAACTGGTATTGCTCAGGCATCCTCTGGAACCCCAATGTGCCCTCATCTTATAGTGGGAGAAAATAACATGGGTTATTTTGTACTCTTGCAATGAGGCCCAGAGAGAGCCAATGACTTGCCCAGAGTGATAGCATGGAGATTGGTTGAGTCATATGCGTTCCAAGATTGGAAACAGGTCCTGGGAGGTGAGGGTCAGAGGTTGAAAGAATGTAAACAGTCTTCATGGGGAAAGGATTTTTTTTTTTTTTTTTATACTCAACCTAGAAGAATAGTGTGATGCTGTCGGATTGCAGATTGTATGTAGAAGGACTAGAGACCTGGAAGAGAATAGAAAGTGGACAAAAATGGAAGATGAGAATCAGAGAGATTGGAGAAATCCCAAGTATTCCTGTTTCCCTGGAGAGTGAGGTAGAGAGAAGGGACCATGCGAGGTGAATGTGGTCGGGTCAAAGCCACCGTGAAATTGGACACAAGAGGTTGGCGATGAGAAGTTAGTGAAACTTAGTACATAAGAGAAATTCACAAGGGATCATTACAACCATTTTTTTTAAAGCCTTTAATCTGCAAAAGTATTCTCCGGCTAGATTGATCCAAAGAGGGGAGAACTTTCTACCCTTTGGAACATAGCAGATCCAGATAAAGGTTGTAGGACACTGAATAAATTACTTGGTCTCTCTAATCCTTAATTTCTTCATCAATAAAACAGAGATCCTCAAACCTCTTCTCTGAGGTGATTGTGAGGATTGAAAATAATTTAGGTAAAACATGTAGGTGAATGCCAGGGCCATGATCAGTGCCCAGTAATTGCTGCCTAAGATTAAATGATAATGAATTATTCAGACAAGCCAGCAAAAGAATTCTCTTCATAGAGGCAATGTACTGTAAAGGTCCAGACCATGGACTCTAGAGCTGGGTAAACTTAAGCAATAACTTAATTTCTCCTCTTTTTTCAATTTCTTACTTCTAAAGTGAGGGCAGTAATCGTACCTGCTTCCAAGAGTTATTGTGAATATTAAATAAATATATATCTCAATAAATATAAGCTATTCCCCTATGCTCCTGGAAAGGCAGCTTGAAATGGACAGTGTTGGACTGACGTACACAATTTGATGGGAAAAAATGTAGTTCAAAGAGGCATTCCTCATAAACTAGTCCCTCATCTAGCTGTGATTTTCTTAATTTTTTATTGTACTATATTTCATTTTCTTTATACTGCTTGTATCATGCTGAATTGTATTTTATATTCATTTATTAATTTGGTTTCTGAACCCCCTACCAAAAAGTAGGTCTGTGAGGGCAGAGACATTATCAATTTGCCTCATTTTTTATTCATCATGTTTACAGTCGTGACTGGCACCTACTAGACAGAAAATGTTTTGTTTAGAATTTGATTATTATGTATTTAGGTGTGATTTCCATTATGCTTATTTTGCTTGGAACTAGGTGCACTTATTGACTCTGCAAATGTGTATCTTTACCAAATTTAGGAAAATCTGATTATTATTTATTCAAATGTTTTTTTTTCCTGTCCTATTTTCTATTATTTCTTCCTGAGACTCCAATTATAACCATGTTAGAACCTTTGACATTGTCCCACAGGTCACTGAAAGTGTTTTGTTTTGTTTTTTCTTAAATTTTTCCTCTCCTTTCTTTAGATTAGATAATATCTATTAATCTCTTTTAATTTCATGGTTCTTGTATAATTTCTAAGCTGTTATTAAAATCATTCAGACTCATTATTTATGTTGTATTTTCTCAGTTCTAGAATTTCCATTTGGTTCTCCTTTGTATCTCTACTGAGATGTGTATTTCTGTTCTCTTTTTTATGCATTAGAAGTGTATTTTCCTTCATGTCCTTGAGCAAAGTTATGATAGCCACTTTAAAATCCTTATCTGCTAATTTCAACATCTGGGTCATTTCAAGCTCAGTTTCCATTTATTGCCTTTTCTCCAGGTTCACATTTTTCTATGCCTTCAAATATCTAGTAATTTCGAACTGTATCCTAGACATTGTGGTTGATATATTGTGGAGATTCTGAATTCTGTTATGATCATTTAAATAATACTAGTTTATTCTTTCAAAAAGCAGTTAACTTGAATGAACTCAAACTTCAAACTTTGTCTCCCCTGTGAAGAGTAGCAGCTGAAATCTTGATTCAGTTATTTTTTTCCCTTAGCAGAGTTGCTTGGAGTCTGCTCTGCATATGTTCAGGGGTCACTCAGCCAAGAACTGGAGAAAACATATACACCAAATTTAGGGCTCCCCCTCTATGGCTCTCTCCTTCCTGATCTCTCCATCCTTCCATTTCCTAGCTGCTGTGCTCATCCTGAATGCTGTCTTCCAATTTTTCAAACCAGTAAGACTAAGGATTTTCTATAAGAGTTTAAATTATCTCATGCAGCACAGCAAACTGGGTCCTGCCATTAAGCAAAAAAAAAAAAAAAAAAAAATCATAAAAATGTGAAATCTAGTTAGTTTCATTCATTTCTCCCAAATTCAGACCTTCTGCAAGTTCTGCCTGTTTTCAATTTCTCCCTAGTGCCTTTAAGTTTATTTTTTTAAATATATTGTCCAGAGTCAATAGATGTTATCTGTGGGAAAGTTGGTCCAGTAAAAGCTACTTCTCCATTATCAGATGCAGAACCTCCATCAATGCTTTCAGTTAAAAAAAAAAAAAAATTACATGCCCTGGAACTGCATAGAATCAGATTTTGTGAACTCTACCACCATTTCATGAAAACAGCTCTCTGACCTCTATATTTTTCAACACCACAGCCAAGATTTAGGTCTCAACATGGACTATCCAAAGCATTTGACATAGTTGATCGCTTACATCAAATGCTTTTGAAACATCTTTGCTTGGCTTTTGAAAGACTGTTCTTTCTTGACTCTCCTTTTCCTCACTGGTTACTTTTTCTGTTATATGTGTTGATTTTCGTCATCTCTCCAAACTCCAAGCCCTGGAATGTCCTAAGACACATACATCTTTTCTTAATCCGTAGAGTACCCCACCCAGTCTCATGGCTTTATACACCACCCCCCAATTTTATATCATCATTCCAGACATCACCAGATCTCTAGACTCATAAATATAACTGCTTATTCAATATCTCCCTTTCGATATCTAATAGACATGTTAAACTCAGTATGGCCAAACCAAGTTCTATGCCCAACCCCAAAACTACTTATCCTTCATTCTTCTCCATCTTAGTAAATTGCTACTTATGCTTTCAGTTACTCAAACCAAAACTTTGGACCCATTTCTCATTGCTCTCCTTTTTCATAATTCATATTCAAGTCTATTAGCTCTGCCCTGACAAATATTTCCAGAAATTATCTGCTTCTCACTACCCCCACTGCTTCCAGCAGGATTCCTGCCACCATTATCTTCCTGGGGATTATTTCAGGTCCTCCAACTGTTATCTCTGTTTCTTTCCTTGAACCCTCTTTAGTCCACTCTTTATATAGCAACCAAAAAAACAAGACATACTGTGGCACTTAGCTGTTACAATCTTTTAATGGTTCCCCATCTCATTCATGCTGAAAGTTGAACTCTTTACAAAGGCCTGAAAGCCCCACATGGTCTACATATTACCTCCCTGAGCTCATCTTATGCTACTCTCCTTCTCCCTCTCTCTGCTGCAGGAACACAGGACAGCTTGCTTCTCTTGAACATACAGGCACAATCCTGTCTCAGGACCTTTTCATGTGCTGCTTCCTCTGCTGGAAAATTCATCCATCAGAAAGCCACATCAGGTGGGGCACCTGGGTGGCTCAGTGGGTTAAGCCACTGTCTTCGACTCAGGTCATGATCTCAGGGTCCTGGGATTGAGCCCCACATCAGGCTCTCTGCTCAGTGGGGAGCCTGCTTCCCCCCTCTCTCCTCTGCCTACGTGTGATCTCTCTCTCTCTCTGTCAAATAAATAAAATCTTTAAAAAGAAAGAAAGAAAGAAAGAAAGAAAGAAAGAAAGAAAGAAAGAAAATGAAAGAAAGAAAGAAAGAAAGAAAGCTGCATGGCTCACTTCCTTGTTTCTCTCAGGTCCTTATTCAAATGTTCCCTGATCAGGGGGGCCCTATCTGACTACCCTTGTGAAAAGAGCAAACATCCCCACCATAGCACTCCCCCTCTTAACCTGTCTTACTTTTCAATATAGCATTTATCATCATCTGACATACTATGTATGTATTTCTTTCTTTCTTCATTGTGTGTCTTTCCTCAGTAGAACATAAACTCCGCAGGGACTATTTTGTTCGCTGTTTTGTATCTACAATCTCGATAGCGTCTATCACATGATAGGTGCTCAGTAACACCTGTTGAATAGATGACGAATGAATAAATAATTAATTATAGTTTGGGCTCAGAACTGCCTAAGAAGTATTTTAAAAATACAGATTTCTTAGAATACAAATTCTTAGGCCCAGTAGAGACATAACTGAGGGCAGAATCTATGAGAGTCTCAACTTGCCAGGGCCTCAGTTTCTTCATTTCTCAAATAGAGTTAATTCCTCATACCTCTCAGGGTTGTGGTTCAAAGTATGATTCAAAGAGATTCAAAGTACGATTCAAACAGGGATCTTTGTATAAAAGTGCCCTGCTTAGCATACAGAAGGTGCTTAAGCATCAGAAGACTCCTCCTCTACCAGTAAAAGATTGACTCAGGGTTCCATAGGGTCCAAATGGAGATGTTAGGATTAGACCCCTGTTCCCTGGACTCCTGGTCTGTGACCCCACTCATGAGTCTATATAATCACACACTCATGCCTTCTGTGTCTGCCACTATGCTGAGGGAGGGCCCTGTCAACACCCACATTCCTTTTATCCTAGTGTCTGAAATATTATTCCTCTGCATTTCTGGCCAAGT
Organism: Lutra lutra; assembly: GCF_902655055.1. Classification (NCBI taxonomy): domain Eukaryota; kingdom Metazoa; phylum Chordata; class Mammalia; order Carnivora; family Mustelidae; genus Lutra; species Lutra lutra. The sequence goes on from NC_062293.1 coordinate 39,584,046, forward strand.
GTACCACATGCCCTCTAGACTGCATTACAAATCAGTGGTCTAGCCCCTGGGGGCATATTGTCCTTTTCCCCAATTGCCCTTTTTTGGCAGGGACCAGATTTGCTCCTTAGCAAGGAGCACTGCTCCTTAGCTCTGCCACTGAAGGTTCAGAACCACTTCCCATACTGCTCCTGAGCCCCACTCCCATCCTACCCCTGCCCACGGACACCAGTGTCCCAAGAGCACCACTGATGGAGATAACCCTCGGGCCCCTACCTGAATAAGATGTGAGGCTCCAAAAAAGAGTGCAGAGAGAGAAGAGGGGGAGCTCTCCTGCAACTGGAAACAGAGCCCTTCTGCCTTAACACCAGCTGCCCACCACTCTCAACACGTGTATGACTTGATATGGTCACCCCCAGAACCCTGATCCTACCACCAAGTCAGCTCTGCTATAGTTGTCTGAAAAATGGATACTCCAGGCAGAAAGTATGGGAGCTGGTTCAGGCTCTATACCATCCCATCTGGTTGGGTTCCAGCTTCAAGGGAGATGGAGAAGGCCAGTCCAGGAAGGCGGGCAGATTTCTTCCCATGAGCGTTCTTTCTGGTTCCATTTCTCCTAGGGCTCAGGCTATTGTCTGGGGCCTCCACACTCCCAGTGGTATGACTTCCCTCTGGACATCGCCCACTCACCTCCACCTGGGAGAACACAGAGATCTTCTTCCAGGTCCCCAATGTCTGCTCTCATGCCCCACTCAAATAAACACACACAATCGCTTTAGCTTTCTCTTTTCAATTTCCGATTCATTTCAGAGGCTGTGGAACCAATCTTTCCAGAGCCCTAAACCACAATCTCAGGGGATTAGAGTCCCTCCAGACCTCATTCCCATGAAGAGGAAACACACACAGCTTTGAAATTTGCTTTTCTCCACTGTTTATGTTCACCCGTTCCCCATCAAAAACAAATCCTAAAGTGATTTGCGAGTCCTAAATCCTAAATCCTAAAGTTTGCGAGTGATTTTCACACACATCTTGTCATTTGATTCCCTCCCTTCACCCTGATGAACACAAGACGATCCCATTTTACAGGTGATGAAATCAAAGTGCGGAGAAAGTAAGTAACATGAGTAGGTCACAGGAAGAAGTAAGTGGCGAAGTCAAGATATGGAAACCAAGTCTCGGGGAAGGGGAAGGGAAGATTTTAATAAGATTGCCACTGAGCTTCAAAAAGACCAACTAGAGGTGCCTGGGTGGCTCAGTGGGTTAAAGCCTCTGCCTTCAGCTCAGGTCATGATCCCAGGGTCCTGGGATCAAGCCCCTCATCAGGCTCTCTGCTCAACAGGGAGCCTGCTTCCCTCTCTCTCTCTGCCTGCCTCTCTGCCTACTTGTGATCTTGATCTGTCAAATAAATAAATAAATTCTTAAAAAAAAAAAAACCAACTAGCTTTTTGTTGTATTTGTTTAGTTGTTTGCTGTGTGATATACCGTATGCTAATTTCCATGAGCCTCTTGTATTTGACAATGCTTCCTTCCTACTTACATGTGCACATGTACACACACAAATACACACACACAGCCAGGAACTTGCCCCAGTGGCAGGCTCCTAAGTAACAGCTGGGAAGCTCTCCCAAGTCTTGCTTTTGTCCTCCACCATGCTGTGTTCAAGAGACAATCCCAGTAAGGATTCTTCAAATCAACTAGTTCCTCTGGGAGACAGATTTCCCAACACTAATCAAAGATCTGCTTTGTACTTTCTGAGTTTCATTCCAGGTGAGAGGCATGGAATCCCTCATGCCCCTCCCTCCAACCTGCTTCCAGAGATGGGCCAGGGTCTTAGAGTGACATTGTGCTGCCTTGGTTTGGATTGCTAAGGTGCCTGAGCTCCCTCCCCCTAGCTTCACCCAGCAGGAGAGCTATTCTTTTTTTTTTTTTCTTTTTTAATCATTTTTTTTAATTTATTTTCAGCATAACAGTATTCATTGTTTTTGTACCACACCCAGTGCTTCATGCAATCCGTGCCCTCTCTAATACCCACCACCTGGTTCCCCCAACCTCCTACCCCCCCACCTCTTCAAACCCTTCAGATTGTTTTTCAGAGTCCATAGTCTCTCATTGTTCACCTCCCCTTCCAGTTTCCCCCAACTCCCTTCTCCTAACTCCCCATGTCCTCCATGCTATTTGTTATGTTCCACAAATAAGTGAAACCATATGATAATTGACTCTCTCTGCTTGACTTATTGCACTCAGCATAATCTCTTCCAGTCCCGTCCATGTTACTACAAAAGTTGGGTATTCATCCTTTCTGATGGAGGCATAATACTCCGTAGTGTATATGGACCACATCTTCCTTATCCATTCATCCGTTAAAGGGCATCTTGGTTCTTTCCACAGTTTGGCAACCGTGGCCATTGCTGCTATAAACATTGGGGTACAGATGGCCCTTCTTTTCACTACATCTGTATCTTTGGGGTAAATACCCAGTAGTGCAATTGCAGGGTCATAGGGAAGTTCTATTTTTTTTTTTAAAGATTTTATTTATTTATTTGACAGACAGAGATCACAAGTAGGCAGAGAGGCAGGCAGAGAGAGAGAGAGAGAGGGAAGCAGGCTCCCCGCTGAGCAGAGAGCCCAACGCGGGGCTCGATCTCAGGACCCTGAGATCATGACCCGAGCCAAAGGCAGAGGCCTTAACCCACTGAGCCACCCAGGCGCCCCGGGAAGTTCTATTTTTAATTTCTTGAGGAATCTCCACACTGTTCTCCAAAGAGGCTGCACCAACTTGCATTCCCACCAACAGTGTAAGAGGGTTCCCCTTTCTCCACATTCCCTCCAACACATGTTGTTTCCTGTCTGGCTAATTTTGGCCATTCTAACTGGTGTAAGGTGATATCTCAATGTGGTTTTAATTTGAATCTCCCTGATGGCTAGTGATGATGAACATTTTTTCATGTGTCTAATAGCCATTTGTATGTCTTCATTGGAGAAGTGTCTGTTCATATCTTCTGCCCATTTTTTGATATGATTATCTGTTTTGTGTGTGTTGAGTTTGAGGAGTTCTTTATAGATCCTGGATATCAATCTTTTTTCTGTACTGTCATTTGCAAATATCTTCTCCCATTCTGTGGGTTGCCCCTTTGTTTTCTTGACTGTTTCCTTTGCTGTGCAGAAGCTTTTGATTTTGATGAAGTCCCAAAACTTTATTTTGGCTTTTGTTTCCTTTGCCTTTGGAGACATATCTTGAAAGAAGTTGCTGTGGCTGATATCGAAGAGATTACTGCCTATTTTCTCCTCTAGGATTCTGATGGATTCCTGTCTCACGTTGAGATCAGGAACACAACAAGGATGCCCACTCTCACCACTCTTGTTCAACATAATATTAGAAGTCCTAGCAACAGCAATCAGACAACAAAGAGAAATAAAAGGTTTCCAAATTGGCAAAATCTCTCTTCGCAGATGACATGATTCTTTATGTGGAAAACCCAAAAGACTCCACCCCCAAACTACTAGAACTCATACAGCAATTCAATAACGTGGCAGGATACAAAGTCAATGTACAGAAATCAGTGGCTTTCTTATACACTAACAATGAAAATACAGAAAGGGAAATTAGAGAATCGATTCCATTTACTATAGCACCAAGAACCATAAGATACCTGGGAATAAACCTAACCAAAGAGGTAAGGGATCTGTACTCAAGGAACTACAGAACACTCATGAAAGAAATTGAAGAAGACACAAGAAGATGGAAGACCATTCCATGCTCTTGGATCAGAAGAATAAACATTGTTAAAATGTCTATACTGCCTAGAGCAATCTATACTTTTAATGTCATTCCAATCAAAATTCCATCGGTATTCTTCAAAGAGCTGGAGCAAATAATCCCAAAATTTGTATGGAACCAGAAGAGACCCCGAATCGCTAAGGAAATGTTGAAAAACAAAAATAAAACTGGGGGCATCACGTTACCTGATTTCAAGCTTTACTACAAAGCTGTGATCACCAAGACAGCATGATAGTGGCATGAAAACAGACACATAGACCAGTGGAACAGAGTAGAGAGCCCAGATATGGACCCTCAACTCTATGGTCAGTTAATCTTCGACAAAACAGGAAAAAATATACAGTGGAAAAAAGACAGTCTCTTCAATAAATGGTGCTGGGAAAACTGAGCAGCTATATGTAGAAGAATGAAACTCGACCATTCTCTTACACCGTACACAAAGATAAACTCAAAATGGATAAAAGACCTCAACAGGAGAGCTATTCTTGATGAAAGTCTTGCACCTGCATTTCCATTTCCCCTTATGTTGATGCTCTGTGGTCAGAATCCACACTTTCCGGGCTAATTTTGAGGGAAAGCAGAGCGTGGCATGCATGCCTAGCTGCTGATTTTGCCAGTGCTGCTAGGCTGCCCATTTATGGATTTTTGTTCTTTGGTTGGAAAAAGCACTTGTCAAGCATTTTGGTTGGGGGAATGTGCTGAAATTCTGCTCTGTCTAGTCTGGGAAGGTTGCCCAGGCCTGCATCGTAGGCTCCCTTTTTTGCCCTACCAGTTACAGGGACTGAGCCTCCCATCAGTCATCCCAGGGTGGATATCCTGGGGCATGCTGTCTCACCTCATTAAGGCCCTCAGCAAAGCCTGGAAATAAGTCCTTGTCTCATCAACATCATTGGGGGCATCAGTTAAGGCCCTGTATTCCCCCTAGGACGTTGGTATTAGGAATTGAGAACTTCTTGAAAGACAGCATGGCAGAAATCTGAGTAATTCCTTTGGAATGTGGCTCATGGTGTGGAAAAGTGGGGAAAGTTGATGACAACCACGTACTCTTTCTTGATGCCTAAGCACCACGCTGTGCCCTGCATTAAGAATATGCTCCTAAGATGAACTGTAGAACAGGCATACAGTCAAAATCAATGATAGCAGTAATCATGCTCTGACGGAAAGAACATTGTCTTCAGCTCCAAGAACATTGGAGCTGGAAAGTCAGCTCAGCGTCTTACTATCTAGGTGATCTTGAGTAAGTTGTGGGCCCCCCCCCCCCGCTCTGTCCTGCTTCCTCAGCTGTGATAGGGATGATGGGTCCTAGTTTACAGGATTATTATGAGGAGTAAGTGACATAACATGGTAGTGACATGGGTAGAATGCCCAGCACACAGCATGGCACACGCTGAGTGTTCAGTTAAAATAATTTCCTATGCATAATGTCATTGGATCAGAACAGCCCTTGGAACAGACAAACAGGCTAGAGTTCCTCTCATTTACAGAAAGAAAAGGAAGGTTCAAGGAGGTAAAGTGACTTGTCTGCAGTCAAACAGAAGCAAGCAAGGGAAGAGCAAGGGCTTGACATTGTCTGATTCCTACCTCTGGATTCTTTCCAATTAGGTGACCCAGGCTCATTCATCACTTTCCCAAAGCATCTAGCTCATTCTCAAAATGGATTCAAGAACCAGAGACATCCTCTACTCTAAACTCTTCTTGGCTTTCCATGTGTCGGGTGCATCACTCCTGGAAAAGGAAAGTCTGGGACGGGCTCTTGCTGGACTCCCCTGGAGACCTTCTCGGTAATGGACATTTGGTTGGGACACTTAATATCTTTTTGATATTTTGCTCCCTGGGGTCTCTTTGCATTTGTTCCCAATGTTTTACTTATGATGGTCTTCTTTGGGAAACAGAGAGACGTTGTCATCTGCACCTTTAGTCTTCTTTCTCTATCCCAAAGAACATGAAGGTTATGGGGTTGTGTCTGGACAAGTTAAGTTTTGGTGAATATTGCCTGAGAAGTTCAGGTTCCTAAGTATTGTGGACTGAATGTGTGTGTTCTCCCACAATTCATATGCTGAAGACCTAACAGGATGGCATTTGTTGGTGGGGCATTTAGGAGGTTTTAGAATCATAAATGTGGAGCTTGCAAAATGGAATTCTTATAAGAAATGGGAGAGACCAGAGCTCACTTGTTCTCTGTCATGTTAAGACACAGCAAGAAGGCAGCTGACTACAAGCCAGAAAGAGAGCTCTTACCAGGAACTGAATTAGGTAATACCTTGAGCTTGGACTGCCCAGTCTCCAGAATTGTAAGAATGAAATGTTGTTTAAGCCACCCAGTCTATGGTATTCTGTTATAGCAGCCTGAGCTAAGATAACTCAAGAGAACATTGCCTTCTAAACTATCCAGTGCCTAGTATCTAGGCCCCTCTCCAGAGCCCCCCATGAAAAGTCAGTGCTAGGATGGAGGATCCTGTGCTAGGATGGTGGAAAGAGAGAGCAGAGCAGGAAAGCCAGCAGAAGCAGAAGCTCCATCACCAGGGAAGATAGAAAGATGGTGGCCAAAAAAGCAACACTGAAAAAAGGGACAAGATGAAGCCTCGAATGGGGGAGGAATCAAGAGGTGAAAGGTGCTAAGGGTCAACAGCAAGGTGGAAAGTAGACAGTGATGGAAGTTGACAAGTAGTTCAGCCCTGAAATTGTGAAAAGTGCTCTCCAAATTTGCTCTGATTACCTAATGCTGCATAACAAATTTCCCTAGATCTTAATGGGCTTCAAACAACCATTTATTATGCTTATAGATTGGGATGGGGTCAGAAATTCAATAGAACACAACAGGAAGGCTTTTCTCTGATATTTGATGTCTGGGCCATCAGTTGGAAGCCTCCAGAACTGGAAGCTAGAATCATTTGAAGTTTCACTCACTGGTGGTTGATGCTGGGAAGACTTAGGTAGCTGGGGCTCTATGAGTATCTCTTTCTGTCTCTATGTGGCCTCCTTATGTTGTCGCTCCAACATGGCAGCTTTGGGCTAGCCAGCCTTCTCACATGTCTGCCCAGGGCCCCCAGTGTGCATGTTGACAGCAGGTGAAAACCATATCATTTTTGCCGCCTAGACTCAGAAGTCATGCAATGCCCTACTGCCACGTCCTACTAATCAAGGCAGTTACAAGGGTCCATCAGGTTCAAGAAGAGGGAACATAGAGCTTACTTTTTGCTGGATGAGTGTCCATGTCACACTGTAAGAAGAACATATATGTGACGCCATCTTGGAAAATACAATCAGCCTCCATGTTCAAAGTCTCCTCCCTATGGTACTTTCTCATGCTGCCGTGGTCAGTGTGTGTGTGACCACAAAAGCACAGACCCTGGGTCTCCCCTTGAAAGGATGGCGCTAGAGATGGGAACACCCCAGGCTTAGACAAAGGGGTACTTGACTTATTCCTTTAGAGAGCAACGAAGCAGTTTCTGGGGGGCCAGCTCTAACGGACAGGAGTTCTGAGCTCTCTGTTTCAGCTGTATTACTGCTTTGCTTTGTGAGGTCTGTTAGGGATGGTAGAAGTCTTGTCTTGGCCCATTTCCCATACTATTTACTAAAGATCTTTCTGAAAAGTAAGCCTATGTCTGTGATGCTGAGAAAAACCAAAGGATGTCTCTGACTTTGCTCATAGCTGAGTTAGAGGTAGGGAGGAGCAGTTCCCCTAACAATAAGCATGAAGGAGAGCAGGTACCAGCATGAACCCCCAGCAGGGAGGCAAACTCAGGTCAGCAAGGGTGCATTACCCCTCCCACCCCACCTCTTTCTGGAGCACTTGTCTCAGCTCAGTCCTAGAGCATTTTGTATTTTGCTTCCATGAAATCCTTTTACAGATAGAGGCAGAAGAAGGATCAAAGTGGGAGCACCTCCAGGGAGAGATGAAATGCCAGAAGGGTAATGCCACCAGCACTTGAGCGACTGTCTTCCTCACCAGACTATCCCTCAAAGGAGTTCATAGAGTTTATCCTGTGTATATTATGCAATTTCACCCTCTACGCCTTTCTTGCCTTGCCCACCCACCCATCTTTGAGCCTCTGGAATCCTCCCTGCTCAATCAAGCTCCTGAAGAATGTATTTCCTGTTAGAGTTCCCCCAAAGAAATACCAGCATGAGGGAGCACACAGATTCACTAAGCAGCAGCAAAAGGTCTTCCTCCACTCTCCTTTACCATGCAAAGATATTGATTCAAAAGGGCCTGGTGGAAACCCTATGGCTAGTTGCCTTCTCGTATTTCCAAAAGCACCCACGACACAGGACGAGCACAATGTTTACTAAATCATGTAAACACAGGTAATGCCAAGGCATAAAACACTGAAAGCGAGCATATTTGCCACCCCCAGCATTTCCCACCCAACAAAGAGTGTGCTAATTGCAAATATTTCCCATGATTCATTAATGGAGTGTACAAAGTTCTCAAGGACCTAAAATCCAATGACTTTTGTCCCGTGCTGATAGAAATACTATAACTGGACCTTGAAAGCTATATTCCATTTTTTAAATTTGTCATCCATTTATTCACTCAAAAAATATTCATTGGTTATTGTGCTGTGCTTGGCCCTGAAGATAAACAGTGAAGGGTCACTACCCTTGAGTGTTCCTAGTGGGAAAGCAGTGAAATAAAGAAACATGTTAGTGGGTATTATAAGAGAGAATACTGGGAGCTATAGGAGCATGTAATAGGATCCTTGATCTAGAGTTGAGGAAGGGGAAATCAAAGAAGACTTCCTGGAGGAAGTGAAGCCTGAACTGGGTTTTGAGCCATGAGTAAAAATTAGCCAGGAAAATATGAGAGAAGGGAGGGAGCACATGTGCAGGTCATGAGACAGTAAGGTACCTCCATGGAACTGAGAGGAGCTCAAAGTAACTAGGGAGAAAGGGAGAGTGGAGCATCTTAAATGCTGTACTAAAGAGTTTGGGCTTTCTCCAGAATTATGCAATCATACAAGTACCTTAAAATTTAGGATTTAATTTAGATAAAGTCAGTGAGTTGATGATAATCACCAAGATGACCTCCAAGAGTAAATGATGATGAAGTTGTCCTAGGGTCAGTCAAGAGTCAGCTGTTGGCTTTGAGGCCCACCATTCCATTATAGGAGGGTCAGTGAGGAGGAAGCAGGAAGCACCGGCTCTCAATCAGCCTTGCCCACCTAGTCATTAATCCTGACCTCTAAGACCCACCTGCCTCTCCAACCTGCCTTAGCTCACCAACTTGAACTTGACGTGTGGTCTCTGCCTGTTCCTTCCAGCTCAGCTGGACAGTTGTTTGAACCCTCTCTGGCTGAGTCCCACTATGTCATTGCCCTTGTTCCCCAGATTCAGCTGTAATTAAATACCCTTCTGGCATTTCATCTTTAAATCAAGAGAGTGTTCTTCCTTCCCATTCTAACCTCAGTGACTATACTTGCTATCTGTTGACTGCTGACTGGGTATCTTGGAATTATGGGCAATTAAAGATAAAAGGCTCTTTAGAGACCATCATGCCCAAGCCTCTCATTAGAGCTAATGCCAGGGAGAAGAAATTACTTCCCCAGGAATAAAGACTCATTGGAGGGTCTTCTGACTCTCAGGCCAGTGAGCATGGACTGCCTTTTAGTAGAAGGAACTGATAAGCTGGTAAACACAGTGGGTAACAGGCACTCAGAACTTGGGCTTGGGGATTTTCTTTTAGACAACTCCATAGACTGAATCTTGTCAAGTGGGGTTTAGTCACGCATATCACAATGGCTAGCCGGGTACCTGTTCTGTGTCAGGCTCTATAGGAAACACTAGGAAGCCAAAGGATAGCAAGATCCATTTCCATTGGAGAAGCCTGTAGCCTGTATCTTACTGAGAGGATACTGAGAGGAAGATGACAAATGGTAATTATGCAGTGTGAGAAGTGTCGTGGCACCCGGACGCTGTAATGGAGGAGTCTTCATGGCTAAGCCCCTGGTTGGCTCCTGGAAATTGCCGTTACTTCTGGGTAGATGCCAGGAAAAATTGGTGGGATCATAGAATTTGGCTTGGGAGTCTCACTCCAACCTATCTTTAAGTCATTAAAAGGTTAAATGTAATTTCCATAAACAGAGCAGAGAATCACAGATCATTAAGTCCAAACCCTCATTTATAAGAAGAGGAAACTGGGGCCCAGAGAGGGGAAGTGGCTTCACTAAGTTCACCATGTTATGGTTCCTGCCTCTAAATCACCCTTCTGACTTGCACCAGAGAAGTAGTTCGGTTTTGCAGAAAGAGCACTGGACTGTGAGTTCCATTTCTGCCCCTTCCCCATTGTTACAGACTGAAACTTTGTGTCCCTCCAAATTCATGTGTGAAGGCCTAGACCCCAGCATGGTGGTATTTGGAATTGGAACCTTTGGGAGGTAATTAGGTTTGGATGAGGTCATGAGGGTGGGGTTCTCAGAAAGAATCAGTGTCCCTTTAAGTAGAGGCACCAGAGAGCCCCTCCTCTCCAGGAGCACTCGCTGAGGAAAGGCCATGTGAGCACATACAGAGAAAGCAGCCATGTATGAGTAGGCAGAAGGCCCTCACCAGAAATCAAATCAACCAGGACCTTGATCCTGGACTTCCCAGACTCCAGAACCATGAGAGATAAATGCCAGTTATTGAAGACCCCAGTATGTACATTTTGTTATGGCATCTGAGCAGACTAAGACATCCACATCCACGGTGTGTTTCTTAATAAATCACAATGTCCTTCTCTGAGCCTCAGTTTTCCTGCATGTCAAAGGAGAGAATTCGGCCAAAAAGGTCTCTGCGACTCCTTCCGGCTCTGAGATGTGATGTGACAATTACCCAGCGAGGAGAGAGGCTGAAAAACCAAAGCAGCTCCCCAGACTGCCTCTGGCCACTAGCTCAGGGGTTCCGGCGATGGGTGGTACCCAGAGCCCAGGTGACCGCCCTGGGAAAGGCCGAGAGGAGGCAGGGGGTAGCATTAACATTCCCCCAACGCATGCCCAGGAGCTCAGAGGGCCCAGATGGGAAGCAAACAGCAAACCCTCTGACGTGCTCTGAACAAGAGATCACCTTCCATCGCAGCCCCCACTACTCTCCTGTTGCCGTGGCAACTTTTCTCTGGATTCTTCTAATTTCCCAACACTCGGCTCCAGGAGCAGGGCCCAACTGACCTACAAGTGGAGACCACCCAGACCCAGGACGTGGAGGCTGGACAAACCTGGGCGTGGGCGTCACAGCAGGGCTGGGATTTCGACCCAGGTGTGTCAAGACCCGCTCTTGTCCTTCCTCTGTAAACACGGCCTCACAGCAGAGCACAGAAAGGGCTGGAAACAGAGAGGAGGATTTTTCACATTATAAGTCACCCTGGTTTTTTGAAACTATAGTTTTTCTTCTAACACTCATTTGTAGCAGCAGTGGTCACTGCTTTCTGTTCCGCAGTGAACGTGCTCTGTGACCTTGGGCAGGCCACTTAATCTTTCGAGGTTGTGCTTTTCCTAAAGCGTAAAAGTGAGCTAATAATTCAATTCAGAAGCCTGGATGCAAGCGCTCTCCTGCTCCTCCCCCTGCCTGAGGCTCTGTGGGTGAGCAGGTGAGATGTTTGAAGGGTCTTCACTTGGCAAATGACAGTCTTTTGAAATGTAAAGGTTTACCAGTGACCGTATTTTTCCCCTCATTATTATTGATGCATTTAAGAGCTGATTTTTCTAAGTATTTCTTTTTTTCTTTTTCTTATAAGGAAAAATGCTCTAGGGGCCAATATATTAGGTAACTCCCTATTTTCAATCAAGAGGAAATAGAAGCAAAGCATGTCTGAAATTATTATCAAAGTCATTAGGAGAATAGAATTTTCTTATCAGGCTCCAATACACACAGATACAATATTGGGAAAATATCTATTTGTGTAAGGTGGACAATTCCAAAACTGATATGTCACCTCCCCCCTTCAGATGGAGTCAAGCCTCTTCTTCCTCCCTTCCATCCCTCTCTGCCTCTGTGTATTCAGTAGTGCCAGCTCTGGTCTCTGTTCAAACAGTGCCAGCTCTGGTATCTGTTATACAAAGGCATGCAAAGCGTGCCTGCTCTGCTGGGTTCCATGCTGGAGCAGAGGTGCAGGGTAACAATCAAGGTCATTGTTCTGGAGGAGTGCAAGGTCTGTAAAGACAGACACAGGAGTAAGCCTGTCCTACCCATTACCTTTCCTGCATCTTCCAACAAGCCAGTGAAGGAAGTGTTATCATATGCCATTTCAGTGGAAGAGCTGGCACACTGAGGTCAGGTGCTGTCTTATTTGCAAGATCTCTGCTTGACCCAGTTTGGACCCCTGGTCCTCCCCCATAGGCTGCATCCCCCAGCATCACCCCAAGCTTGCCCTGAAGCCCTGTCCTCCCTGGTTTCTATCTGCAGCTCCTGCCTTGTCTTCCTCTCCCCCTCTACCCACATTATAGAGCCAAGGGCCATTGTTTGCTCATCTGTAGACCTCACACCACTACTAACTGGACCCCTGGGCCACTAAAGCATTTGAGAATGATGTTCAGGGAGTTTGAGAACCCCTGCAATTTCATGCAAAACTTCGGTTGAAAGGGAACATGTGCATTTTGAAAGGAGAGAGGCTAAATCATTCATCAGAATCTCCAAGAGGTCCAGAGTCCATACAAGGGAGAATTACTTGAGAATTACTACATTTGTCCCTCTGAGTTTCTGTTTCCTCTTGGCTCCTCCCCAGGGCCTGGCACTCAGCCAGTTATGTAGAAAGGGTAGAAAAGGGGACAAGATACTTACCCCCCCCATACCTAGTTCTACTATATGGCATATAATATATAGCAGACCTACAGCCAAGCCCCAGATCCTATTCATAATGACATATGTCTGGAAGAGGAAAGGAGAAATGAAGAAGTAATTGGAGGGACCACAAAGCTGAGTGAAGGTCAAGGAGAAAAGACTCAAGTAGATAGAGATGCCAGCCACCCAGAGAAAAGCTGAAGGACAGGAGTCTGAAGGAAAGGGATATAATGACCTTACCAAGGTTACAATTCAATCAGTTCATCAGCAAATATCTTCAAGCTTCTTCTATGGCCTGGAAATGATTCCAAATGCCTTACTCTGTGAGTCATAAATTGCCCAGGCACTGGGGTGATGGAAAGGGCTCTGGGCTTGGAGACTGGAGTCTGGCATCTGGACTACATTCGTGGTTGTCATCAGTACAACCTTGGGTGAGAGTCTTGAACCTCAGTGTTACCTTACCTGTAGAATGGGGACATTATCCTGGCCTGACTTCCACGGTTGTTGTCATGAGGCTCAGCTCTGATATTGCTGATACTGGGTGTTCTTTCAAGTAAGGCCATCGCCACCAACAGAGGTCAGACTCTCAGATTCTAGCATTTAAAATCAGATTTCCATACCAATCAAAGCCACAATGAGATACCACCTCACACCAGTCAGAATGGCTAAAATTAACAAGTCAGGAAATGACAGATGCTGGCGAGGATGCGGAGAAAGGGGAACCCTCCTACACTGTTGGTGGGAATGCAAGCTGGTGCAACCACTCTGGAAAACAGCATGGAGGTTCCTCAAAAAGCTGAGGTTCCTCAAAAAGAGCTACCCTATGACCCAGCGATTGCACTACTGAGTATTTACCCTAAAGATACAAACGTAGTGATCCGAAGGGGCACGTGCACCTGAATGTTTATAGCAGCAATGTCCACAATAGCCAAACTACGGAAAGAACCTAGATGTCCATCTACAGACGAATGGATAAAGAAGATGTGGTATATATACACAATGGAATACTATGCAGCCATCAAAAGAAATGAAATCTTGCCATTTGCGGCGACATGGGTGGAACTAGAGGGTATTATGCTTAGTGAAATAAGTCAATCGGAGAAAGACAACTATCATATGATCTCCCTGATATGAGGAAGCAGAGAGAAAACGTGGGGGGTTTGGGGGTAGGAAAAGAAAAAATGAAAGAAGATGGGATCAGGAGGGAGACAAACCATAAAAGACTCTTAATCTCACAAAACAGGCTGAGGGTTGTTGGACGGAGGGGGATCGTGAGAGGGTGGTGGGGTTATGGACATTGGGGAGGGTATGTGCTATGGTGAGTGCTGTGAAGTGTGTAAACCTGGCGATTCACAGACCTGTAACTCTGGGGATTAAAAAAAAAAAAAAACATTATATGGTTATTTTAAAAATTTAAAAATTAATTTAAAAAATTTTTTAAAAATCAGATTTCCAGAAGTTCATTGTTGTGAACCTCTCCCATCTGTGTGTGCCAACAGAGCTAACCTGAAGTTACAGATGGAGAGAGCGATTTGCTTATTACTCTCCCAACCACAGCCCACCTCCTACCTTCAGGGCCACTTCGTACAAGTCTCTGTTCTCACCCTGCCCTAGCGGGTCCTCAGTGAGTTCAGCTTCCCACCCAAGACCCTTGGATTGCCCTTTATACCATCTCTTTCTCTCCACTATCCACTACCACTTCCCATGGGGGCTACCCATTTGCTCTCTCAGCCCCAGTCCTCTATTGTTATGGTACATTTCAGCATGGGCCGAGCATGTTACCATCATTTCTGGCACATTCCATGTGTCCTCCATCCCCGCCTGAGCCTCCTTATCTACACGTTCCTCCCACCCTTCTTCAGACTTCTGCAGTGGCCAGTAACCATGAGAGCACATGTCCTTGTGCAGGCAGAAACTCAGCTGGGAGATCTGAAAACACTCTGAAACCTCCAAGGCAGTCTGCAGACCCAAGGCATCGTTGCCAGTCTTTTGCTGGGCTTAGGGAAGTGCAGAGACTAAGAGAGGCGCCCAGAGTGAGAGATGCTGGTCGTGTGAGCTGAGTCGGTTGAAAGCGAGGGAATTTCTCTTTCCTCCCATCCTCAGGAGGCAAGTTCTTCTTCAGGCTCTGACTGGCCACAGGTGATAAATATATTTATGCTGAAGAGAAACAAGCCATAGATCTTGTATATGGGAGGCAGTTTCCTTTTATTTCAACCACACGAAATGGGGCCCAACCAATGAGCCGATGCAGGAAAGAGATCAACACGGAATTGTAAAATGGCTGAGGCTAATAGCTCCGTTTAATAAAACCTGAAGAATAAAAGCCCTAAGAGCAGGTTGCTTCCCTGTGCTTTGAAAAGAAAAAGTGCATATTAGAAGATTGGAGAAAACATACAAGGAAAGAGCTTGGGGTCTTTCTTCAGGGGCATTGGGGAGAGTGGGCTACAGGAGAGGCAACAGGTGTGCTGGGAAAAGCTGGAACCATTCATGGAGATAGTTACGTATGTTGTCATCCATTCAGACATTTGCTGAGTATCTGCTGTGGGCTAAGTAAGTACTGGCTGGCCCAAACCAGAGTGGTCCAATCTCAGCACCATTCCCTACGGCACTACTGGCAAACAGTCAGTCGTTCCAATTCTACCTTCTTTTTCTTTTTCTTTTAATTTTAATTTTTTTTTAATTTTTTTATTTTTTTCAGCATAACAGTATTCATTATTTTTGCACCACACCCAGTGCTCCATGCAATCCGTGCCCTCTACAATACCCACCACCTGGTGCCCCCAACCTCCCACCCCCCACCCCTTCAAAATTCTCAGATCGTTTTTCAGAGTCCATAGTCTCTCATGGTTCACCTCCCCTTCCAATTTCCCTCAACTCCCTTCTCCTCTCCATCTCCCCTTGTCCTCCATGCTATTTGTTATGCTCCACAAATAAGTGAAACCATATGATAATTGACTCTCTCTGCTTGACTTATTTCACTCAGCATAATCTCTTCCAGTCCCGTCCATGTTGCTACAAAACTTGGGGATTCATCCTTTCTTTTTTTTTTTTTTTTTTACAGCTTTATAAACATATTTTTATCCCCAGGGGTATAGGTCTGCGAATCGCCAGGTTTACACACTTCACAACACTCACCATAGCACATACCCTCCCCGATATCCATAACCCCACCCCCTCTCCCAACCCCCTCCCCCCATCAACCCTCAGTTTGTTTTGTGAGATTAAGAGTCACTTATGGTTTGTCTCCCTCCCAATCCCATCTTGTTTCATTTACTCTTCTCCTACCCCCTCGACCCCCCATGTTGCATCTCCTCTCCCTCATATCAGGGAGATCATATGATAGTTGTCTTTCTCCGATTGACTTATTTCGCTAAGCATGATACCCTCTAGTTCCATCCACGTCGTTGCAAATGGCAAGATTTCATTTCTTTTGATGGCTGCATAGTATTCCATTGTGTATATATACCACATCTTCTTTATCCATTCGTCTGTAGATGGACATCTAGGTTCCTTCCATAGTTTGGCTATTGTAGACATTGCTGCTATAAACATTCGGGTGCACGTGCCCCTTCGGATCACTATGTTTGTATCTTTAGGGTAAATACCCAGCAGTGCAATTGCTGGGTCATAGGGTAGTTCTATTTTCAACATTTTGAGGAACCTCCATGCTGTTTTCCAGAGTGGTTGCACCAGCTTGCATTCCCACCAACAGTGTAGGAGGGTTCCCCTTTCTCCGCATCCTCGCCAGCATCTGTCATTTCCTGACTTGTTCATTTTAGCCATTCTGACTGGTGTGAGGTGATATCTCATGGTGGTTTTGATTTGTATTTCCCTGATGCCGAGTGATATGGAGCACTTTTTCATGTGTCTGTTGGCCATCTGGATGTCTTCTTTGCAGAAATGTCTGTTCATGTCCTCTGCCCATTTCTTGATTGGATTATTTGTTCTTTGGGTGTTGAGTTTGCTAAGTTCTTTATAGATTTTGGACACTAGCCCTTTATCTGATATGTCATTTGCAAATATCTTCTCCCATTCTGTCAGTTGTCTTTTGGTTTTGTTCACTGTTTCCTTTGCTGTGCAAAAGCTTTTGATCTTGATAAAATCCCAAAAGTTCATTTTTGCCCTTGCTTCCCTTGCCTTTGGTGATGTTCCTAGGAAGATGTTGCTGCGGCTGACGTCGAAGAGGTTGCTGCCTGTGTTTTCCTCGAGAATTTTGATGGATTCCTTTCTCACATTGAGATCCTTCATCCATTTTGAGTCTATTTTCGTGTGTGGTGTAAGGAAATGATCCAATTTCATTTTTCTGCATGTGGCTGTCCAATTTTCCCAACACCATTTATTGAAGAGGCTGTCTTTGTTCCATTGGACATTCTTTCCTGCTTTGTCGAAGATGAGTTGACCATAGAGTTGAGGGTCCATTTCTGGGATCTCTATTCTGTTCCATTGATCTATGTGTCTGTTTTTGTGCCAGTACCATGCTGTCTTGATGATGACAGCTTTGTAATAGAGCTTGAAGTCCGGAATTGTGATGCCACCAACTTTGGCTTTTTTTTTCAATATTCCTTTGGCTATTCGGGGTCTTTTCTGGTTCCATATAAATTTTAGGATTATTTGTTCCATTTCTTTGAAAAAAATGGATGGTATTTTGATAGGAATTGCATTAAATGTGTAGATTGCTTTAGGTAGCATAGACATTTTCACAATATTTATTCTTCCAATCCAGGAGCATGGAACATTTTTCCATTTCTTTGTGTCTTCCTCAATTTCTTTCATGAGTACTTTATAGTTTTCTGAGTATAGATTCTTAGTCTCTTTGGTTAGGTTTATTCCTAGGTATCTTATAGTTTTGGGTGCAATTGTAAATGGGATGGACTCCTTAATTTCTCTTTCTTCTGTCTTGTTGTTGGTGTAGAGAAATGCAACTGATTTCTGTGCATTGATTTTATATCCTGACACTTTACTGAATTCCTGTACAAGTTCTAGCAGTTTTGGAGTGGAGTCTTTTGGGTTTTCCACATAGAGTATCATATCATCTGCAAAGAGTGATAGTTTGACTTCTTCTTTGCCGATTTGGATGCCTTTAATTTCCTTTTGTTGTCTGATTGCTGAGGCTAGGACTTCTAGTACTATGTTGAATAGCAGTGGTGATAACGGACATCCCTGCCGTGTTCCTGACCTTAGCGGAAAAGCTTTCAGTTTTTCTCCATTGAGAATGATATTTGCGGTGGGTTTTTCATAGATGGCTTTGATAATATTGAGGTATGTGCCGTCTATCCCTACACTTTGAAGAGTTTTGATCAGGAAGGGATGCTGTACTTTGTCAAATGCTTTTTCAGCATCTATGGAGAGTATCATATGGTTCTTGTTCTTTCTTTTATTAATGTGTTGTATCACATTGATTGATTTGCGGATGTTGAACCAGCCTTGCAGCCCTGGAATAAATCCCACTTGGTCGTGGTGAATAATCCTTTTAACGTACTGGTGAATCCTATTGGCTAGTATTTTGGTGAGAATTTTTGCATCTGTGTTCATCAAGGATATTGGTCTGTAGTTCTCTTTTTTGTTGGGATCCTTGTCTGGTTTTGGGATCAAGGTGATGCTGGCCTCATAAAATGAGTTTGGAAGTTTTCCTTCTATTGCTATTTTTTGGAACAGTTTCAGGAGAATAGGAGTTAGTTCTTCTTTAAATGTTTGATAGAATTCCCCCGGGAAGCCGTCTGGCCCTGGGCTTTTGTTTGTTTGGAGATTTTTGATGACTGTTTCAATCTCCTTACTGGTTATGGGTCTGTTCAGGCTTTCTATTTCTTCCTGGTTCAGTTGTGGTAGTTTATATGTCTCTAGGAATGCATCCATTTCTTCCAGATTGTCAAATTTGTTGGCGTAGAGTTGCTCATAGTATGTTCTTATAATTGTCTGTATTTCTTTGGTGTTCGTTGTGATCTCTCCTCTTTCATTCATGATTTTATTGATTTGGGTCCTCTCTCTTTTCTTTTTGATAAGTCTGGCCAGGGGTTTATCAATCTTATTAATTCTTTCAAAGAACCAGCTCCTAGTTTCGTTGATTTGTTCTATTGTTTTTTTTGTTTCTATTTCATTGATTTCTGCTCTGATCTTTATGATTTCTCTTCTCCTGCTGGGTTAGGGTTTCTTTCTTGTTCTTTCTCCAGCTCCTTTAGGTGTAGGGTTAGGTTGTGTACCTGAGACCTTTCTTGTTTCTTGAGAAAGGCTTGTACCACTATATATTTTCCTCTCAGGACTGCCTTTGTTGTGTCCCACAGATTCTGAACTGTTGTGTTTTCATTATCATTTGTTTCCATAATTTTTTTCAATTCTTCTTTGATTTCCTGGTTGACCCATTCATTCTTTAGAAGGATGCTGTTTAGTCTCCATGTATTTGGGTTCTTTCCAAATTTCCTCTTGTTATTGAGTTCTAGCTTTAGAGCATTGTGGTCTGAAAATATGCAGGGAATGATCCCAATCTTTTGATACCGGTTGAGACTTGATTTAGGACCAAGAATGTGATCTATTCTGGAGAACGTTCCATGTGCACTAGAGAAGAATGTGTATTCTGTTGCTTTGGGATGAAATGTTCTGAATATATCTGTGATGTCCATCTGGTCCAGTGTGTCATTTAAGGCCTTGATTTCCTTGTTGATCTTTTGCTTGGATGATCTGTCCATTTCAGTGAGGGGAGTGTTAAAATCCCCTACTATTATTGTATTCTTGTCGATGTGTTTCTTTGATTTTGTTATTAATTGGTTTATATAGTTGGTTGCTCCCACGTTAGGGGCATAGATATTTAAAATTGTTAGATCTTCTTGTTGGACAGTTCCTTTGAGTATGATATAGTGTCCTTCCTCATCTCTTATTATAATCTTTGGCTTAAAATCTAATTGATCTGATATAAGGATTGCCACTCCTGCTTTCTTCTGATGTCCATTAGCATGGTAAATTCTTTTCCACCCCCTCACTTTAAACCTGGAGGTGTCTTCGGGTGTAAGATGAGTTTCTTGTAGGCAACATATAGATGGTTTTTGTTTTTTTATCCATTCTGATACCCTGTGTCTTTTGATTGGGGCATTTAGCCCATTAACATTCAGGGTAAGTATTGAGAGATATGAATTTAGTGCCATTGTATTGCCTGTAAGGTGACTGTTATTGTATATTGTCTCTGTTTCTTTCTGATCTACTACTTTGAGGGTCTCTCTTTGCTTAGAGGACCCCTTTCAATATTTCCTGTAGAGCTGGTTTGGTATTTGCAAATTCTTTCAGTTTTTGTTTG
The DNA here is from genome assembly GCF_902655055.1 of Lutra lutra. Classification (NCBI taxonomy): domain Eukaryota; kingdom Metazoa; phylum Chordata; class Mammalia; order Carnivora; family Mustelidae; genus Lutra; species Lutra lutra. The sequence continues at coordinate 39,603,836 of NC_062293.1, forward strand.
TCCTGGAAGCTTTTAATCTCTCCGTCTATTTTCAATGATAGCCTAGCTGGATATAGTATTCTTGGCTGCATGTTTTTCTCATTTAGTACTCTGAATATATCATGCCAGCTCTTTCTGGCCTGCCAGGTCTCTGTGGATAAGTCTGCTGCCAATCTAATATTTTTACCATTGTACGTTACAGACTTCTTTTCCCGGGCTGCTTTCAGGATCTTTTCTTTGTCACTAAGACTTGTCAATTTTACTATTAGGTGACAGGGTGTAGACCTATTCTTATTGATTTTGAGGGGGGTTCTCTGAACCTCCTGGATTTTGATGCTTGTTCCCTTTGCCATATTGGGGAAATTCTCTCCAATAATTCTCTCCAATATACCTTCTGCTCCCCTCTCTGTGTCCTCTTCTTCTGGAATCCCAATTATTCTAATGTTGTTTCGTCTTATGGTGTCACTTATCTCTCGAATTCTCCCCTCGTGGTCCAGTAGCTGTTTGTCCCTCTTTTGCTCAGCTTCTTTATTCTCTGTCATTTGGTCTTCTATATCGCTAATTCTTTCTTCTGCCTCATTTATCCTAGCAGTGAGAGCCTCCATTTTTGATTGCACCTCATTAATAGCTTTTTTGATTTCAACTTGGTTAGATTTTAGTTCTTTTATTTCTCCAGAAAGGGCTTTTATATCTCCCGAGAGGGTTGCTTTAATATCTTCCATGCCTTTTTCAAGCCCGGCTAGAACCTTGAGAATCATCATTCTGAACTCTATATCTGACATATTACCAATGTCTGTATTGATTAGGTCCCTAGCCTTTGGTACTGCCTCTTGTTCTTTTTTTGGTTGTGAATTTTTCCGCCTTGTCATTTTGTCCAGATAAGAGTTTATGAAGGAGCAAGTAAAATACTAAAAGGGTGGCAACAACCCCAGGAAAATATGCTTTAGCCAAATCAGAAGAGATCCTGAATTGTGAGGGGGGAGAAAGGGGATAAAAAGGGGCTCAGAAAGAAAGAACGAAAAAAAAACTATTAAAAAAAAGAAAGCCGATAAAGAAATAAATATAAAAAGAGGAAAAAATATATATATATTAGATAAACTATTTAAAAAACGTTAAAAAAAAGAAAATGGTAAAAGTTAAAAAAAATTTAGCAGAAGAAGAGAAAAAGAAAAAAAATTGAAAAAGAAAAAAAAAATTAAATTAACTGCAAGGCTAAAAAATCATGGGGAGAAAGCCATGAGTTCCGTGCTTTGCTTTCTTCTCCTCTGGAATTCCGCCGTTCTCCTTGGTAGGTGAACTTGGTCCTGGCTGGGTTTCCCGTAGATCTTCTGGGGGAGGGGCCCGTTGTAGTGATTCTCAAGCGTCTTTGCCCCAGGCGGAGTTGCACCGCCCTTACCCGGGGCCGCGCTGAGTCATCCGCTCGGGTTCGCTTTCGGGAGCTTTTGTTCCCTGAGCGCTTTCCGTAGAGTCCGGAGGACGGGAATAAAGATGGCGGCCTCCCGGTCTCCGGCCCGGAGGAGCCGAGAGCCCGGGGCCCACTCCTCAGTGCGCCCTCAGAGAACAGCGCCCAATGACTCCCGTCACCCTGGCCTCCGGCCGCGCTCCGAGCTGACCGAGCCTGCGACCGGCTCAAGGCAACCCCAAGCTGAGAGTCACTCCTCGGCTCTGTCTCTGCAGCCGGCTTCCCCGTTCTAATACCGGTAAGCTCTGCGACACTGAGATACCCCCGATCCTTCTGCGACCCTGCGGGACCTGAGGCCGCGCTGACCCCGCCTGGGCTTCACCCCAGTTAAGCCTCTGGAGCGATGTCCCTCAGCAGAACAGACTTTTAAAAGTCCTGATTTTGCTCCGTTGCTCCGCCGCTCGCCGGGAGCCGGCCCCTCCCCCCGCGGTCTATCTTCCTGTCGCTTTGGATTCACTTCTCCGCCAGTCCTACCTTGCAGAAAGTGGTTGATTTTCTGTTTCTGGAATTGCTGTTCTTCTTCTCTTCAATCTCCCGTTGGATTTGTAGGTGTTTGCAATCTTTAGATAAGCTATTTAGCTGATCTCCCGCTACCCGAAGTAGTCTCAGCCTGCTACTTCTCCGCCATCTTGACTCCTCCCCCCTAATTTTAATTTTTTTAAAGTAGGCTCTATGCCCAACATGGGGCTCAAACTCATAACCCTGAGATCAAGGGTTGCATGCTGTGTTCACTGAGCCAGCCAGGTAGCCCTAATTCTACCTTCTTGTTGTTGTCTTTCCTGAAAACTGGGTGTTCTATTATTTTTTCAACCATTTAATTTAAATGAACTTACTTTTTTAGGTATAAATACCAACCTGAATCTTATCCATGGAATCACAGATTTTAAAGTGCTAGCTATGTTTTCTCCAGTACATATTAAATTACATACATAGGGGCACCTGGGTGGCTCAGTGGGTTAAAGCCTCTGCCTTCAGCTCAGGTCATGATCCCAGGGTCCTGGGATCGAGCCCCGCATCGGGCTCTCTGCTCAGTGGGGAGCCTGCTTCCTCCTCTCTCTCTGCCTGTCTCTCTGCCTACTTGTGATTTCTGTCTGTCAAATAAATAAATAAAATTTAAAAAAATAAAATAATAAAATAAAAAATAAAATACATACATAATCCTAGACCCATGCTTGTCTGAGTTAATACTATCTAAAGTTGTCTTGGAGTGCCTGGGTGGCTCAGTAGGTTAAGCATCTGACTCTTGGTTTTGGCTCAGGTCATGATCACACGGATCGTGAGATCAAGCCCTGCTTTGGGCTCCTCACTCAGCGGGGAATCTGATTGAAGATTCTCTCCTTCTGCCCTCCTCCCACTTGTGGATGCATGCATGTGTAACACACCCCCTTTCTCAAAAATAAATAAATAAGTCTTTAAACAATAAAGTTTTCTTGTGTACTATCAGTGACACATATACTACATGTTGGAAAATGCTACTGGATGTGGGGGAAGTATCAGGAGTAATTCTGACATCGTGTAATGGAAAATTCCAAATAACTGCCTTAAGCAAGATAGAAAATTATTTTTATTTAACATAAAAGAAGTGTGGAGATAAACAATCCAAAGTCTGGTGTGGCTGCTCCAGGGTTATTAGATACCCAGATTCCTATTGTTCAGAAACACTGTCCTAGAATATTCTTCCATTCTCAAAGTCACCTCATGGCCCAAAATGGCTGCTACAGCACCACTCATTACATCATACACCTGTATTCTGCAGGAAGGGAAGGGAGAGATGTCCTGCCACCTTATGTCAGTGCTCTTTGAGGAACCTTTCTACAAGTCCCCCCAGTGATTTCTTCTGCATTATTTTGGCTGGAACTTTGTCAGATAGTTAGTTATATCCCTCAAGCTTCAAGGAAGCGGTTTTGTTTCATGCATGAGAATCAAGTTCTAGTTGCTGAACCTCCCTATTTGGCCTCCAATGCTTGTCTGAACTTCTGTCCTGGCTTTAGCCCTGACTTTTAGCTTTGTCCATCAGAACTGAGGCTTGGCCCTGAAGTCTAGATCAGCTAAGTGGTGGCAGCATGACACTATTTCTTTGTTTTCATCTGACTCTTTCTTCTAAAATGGGATCCTGCTTTAGGAACTCATTTCATTGGCTTCTATGTGCCTCCCTGACCTAAAATCTCTACTCATGCTGAGAATCAGTGTTACCAACTTACTTACACTCAAACCACAGCCTAGAGCCCTCAGATATTAATTTCTGTTCAGATCACACTAGAGTTGGCTTTGCCCTCTTCCTTGCCCTCAGCATCAGGTGAATTCCTCCACACACCTAGACGGGGCCTTGGTTCTCATGAGTTCCAAGGTCACCTTGGAAATGGACATCCGTAAGCAGGCAGGAAATTAAGCCTTCAGAGCAAAGCATGTGGGAGGCTGGCCTCCTGTTTTGGCATAGACAAGTGAGAACAGAAAGCAGGGAGGCACCAGGGCTCAAGAGGCACCTAGAACTTAATTCTCACCCTAAAGCCAAACTGCTCCCCTCTTGCCACTAAGCTTGCTAAGTGGCCAGGGCCACACTTCTCACATATATCCAGGTCACATCTCTTTCCCCTATGTGGCCTCCAGGAATTCTAGATTCTCTTCCCCTTCTGCTATTGCTGTTAGATGCTGTCCTTCGAGACATCCTTGCCTCTTCTACCGGCTTATGTTGTTCCGTGTTGAAAAAGAAAATACAGAGAATTCTCTGACTCTGTCTGCATCTAATTCTAGTTCAGTCTCCACTGGTCACTCTTCCTGGGAAATGCAGGATCTTTACCCAGGGCACTCATCTCCTAGTGTGAACTTTTTCTACTAATGCCTTCTACAAAAATCCCTGAGCAGCAATATGTAGCATGATAATACAATAAATAGAAGTTAGTTAATGTTTAGCCTTTTGTTTAATAATTAGTGTCATTATAATGGAAAAAGCATACTTTCCAAGCTTATGCATTATTCACCTATTATGTTCGCGTTGGCATCTCAATGCCCAGCCCTTCAAGAGCATCCAATCAATGTTTGCTAAAAGAATAAATAAATGAATGAGTAAACCGTAATATTTGTTCTCATTTGTCCAGGCCCCAGGGACTCTAAGTCCATGGATCCTGATGCCATAGCCCCATATCACTATTCAGCAAAAGGTACTTTCTAATAAAGTACAGTTTTAAGCTCTAGCACATGGGTCAGCAAACTTCCTGTAAAGGGCCAGATAGTAAATATTTCAGATTCTCTGGGCCATATGGTCTCTGTTGTAACTGCTCAAGCTGCTAATGAAACCCCAACATGGCCAAAGACCGCACATAAATGAGTAAACATGGCTATATTCCAGTGAAACTTTTCACATGGCCACAAAACAGTATTCTGTTATTCTCCCTTTGATTTGTTTAACCATTTAAAAAGTATAAAACCTGCTCTTATCTCCCTGGCTGTATAAGATCATGTGGCAGGCCACATTTGGTCACGGGCCATAGTTGGCCGACCCCAGATCTAGAATACGGTTGTCAGTCTCTAGTATACAGAAAAACTACCAGGATTCTTTCTAAAATACAGATTTCCAGACTCTGTAAGCCTGGGAATCCATTTCGGTAGGGAAGGGGGACAGCCCAGAAATCTGCATTCTTAGAAAGCAAGGGATTTTGGTAAAAAAAATTGGATCGTACTATGAGAAAAACAACCATTTTAATTAAGGCAGGTTAGGCAGCCGAAACAAATGGACCCCAAAATGTTAGTAGCTTAATACAATAGAAGTTGATTACATAGAATTCTGAATGGTTGTTTAAATCATGGGTGACCCTCCTCCACACACCTAGATGGGGCCTTGGTTCTCTTGAGTTCCAAGGTCACCTTGGAAATTGACATCCATAAGCAGGCAGGAAATTAAGCCTTCCCAGCAAAGCATGTGGGAGGTTAATATGGGCCGGGCTTAAAAGAGATATACGTCATTACCACTCCATTTCACTGGAGAGAAATTGGTGGCTGGTCTTACCCAGCTGGAGAGAGGGTAGGAGAGGTAGGTGGTCTAGCTGGGTGCCCAGGAAAAATGGAAGAACTAGCTAGCGCCCCCCTCCCCCAAGCTTAGGGAAATAGCCTACTGCTGCTACAGGTCTGCCTGTGCAAACTTAAGCGTGGTAAGCTATTCCAATGGGCAACAGAAGATGAAGGTTTTAGACCCAGCTCTGCTATTTCCAAGCCACAGGAACTTGGACCTCAGCTTCCTAACCTGGTAAGTAAGAATATCCACCCCTACCTTCCCTCCCTCACTAAATCATCATGCTCACTGCAAACCCCCTGCACATATGAGGACTAAGGAATTCAGCTCTGATGGTGGGGCCTGGTAGGGGGGTCTACCTGAGGAAGCTGGGGATCAGGTGCTTCAGGTTCTCAAATTGGGGTCCCCAGGTCAGCAGCAACACTATCGCCAGGGAACTTGTTCAAAATGCAAATTCTCTGGCCCCATCCCAAACCAACTCAATAGAAACTCAGGGGGTGGGGCCCTGCGATCTGTGTTTTAACAAGCCCACCCAGTGATCCTGATGCACACTCAGGTTTGAGAATCACCGTCCCTAACCCCGCAAGCTGTTCTCTGTAAGAAGATAAAGGAAAGAGGCTCTCCTCCCTCCTCCGAGACGCTGGGACCCCTGAAGACTTCTTGCTCTGTGACAGTCTTCATGGAGCAGCCCCAGAGAGCCACAGGGACACCCACTCACCATCCCCATGGAGCCCTGAGCTGCATCCAGCCTTCTGATTGCAGTGGCTGAAGAATAGCTCATTTTCCAGAGACCTAATTACATAATGAGGCCTTCATGCCTGTGGAGCTCCTTCCAAATCCTGCAGCCAGGGGCTGGCTCTGAGAGCAACTGGTTGGGGCCTCATTTGAATACTAAGACAAGAGGTCAACACACTCTGTGGCCAAAAGCGCTATCTGCACAGGTGGCCTTTCTAGTTTCCCCTCCCACCCCAACAGAGCAGCATGCTAATCTTCATGACAGCGGGGACCAGCCAGTGGGCGTAGGAATGCAAGAGGTGGCCGTGTCCTTGGGGAGATGCTGATCCGTGTGGTCTCAGTGGCTTCCCAGCAGGGCTGCCCTTCCGTCTCCATGGCCCCAGCCTCTACAGGCAACACAGGGATGGAAAAGACCTGAGCCATGAGTCTGAAACCTGGCCCAGCCGCTGACCAGCAGGGCAAACCTCCTCGAGCTGCTGAATTTTCCCGAGTCTTATATGAAAAACAGAATGCTAATCCGTGTCTCATAGGGTTGTCCTAGAGACTCAATAAAAATGGATTTCTTCAAGTGCCTGGCCCAGCACCTCCTGTCAGGAGCCTTTTCACTCCTGCCATGGTGAATGGGTAATTGATGTAGAATTTTCTCAACCTCTACATAAGCTGTCTCTCGGGCTCAAATACTCCTTGTGCTTGTCCCCCACTCCTGGCTGACTCCTAATCCTCTGGCAAGTCTCATCTAAGCAACCACTTTCTCCAGGGCACCTGGGTGGCTCAGTTGGTTAAGCATCTGCCTTCAGATCAGATCATGATCTCAGGGTCCTGGGATCAAACCGGGTGTTGGGCTCGCTGCTCAGTGGGGAGTCTGCTTCTCCCTTTGACCTTCCACCCTGCTCATGTTCATGCACTCTCTGTCCCTTTCTCAAATAAATAAATAAATAAATAAATAAATAAATAAAATCTGAAAAAAAAAATAAGAAAAAGAATCACTTTCTCCAGGCAGCCTTCCCTGATCACTACCTGTATCCCAGGTCCCCATTAATTTCCCCTTCTCTGGGATCCCAATGCCTCCTAATCTTTCCTGGCCCAGCACTACTTGTACTGTGCAATTCCTCCTACACTCAGAGCTCTGAGCACACAGAAAGCTCATCTGCTTCCTTCACGAGTGTAGCCCCAGGCCTGGCAAACAGTGGGTGCACAGTTAATGTTGAATGAATAAATGAATAGTGGATATGCAGTAAATGTCGAATGAATGAATGAATCCTACCAGGACCCCGGTGGTGATCGGGGTAAATACTATCCAATTCGGCAAATGTTTACAAAACTTCTACTATTTATCAAGAGCTGTTATGGGGAGCAGAGGAAACCAAGATAGATAGAACACAGTCCCAACCTTCAAACAATTTATCATCTTAAGAGTTGTGCTTGTGTGCAAGCAGTGTAAGGCACATCTGGGAGGAAGAAGTCTGGGTCATGTAACCGCCCATCTCCCAATTCTGTTCTTGTGGCCGATAACAAATCCTGCCCCAGAATTTCTCAGGACAGCCTGCAGTGGCGCCCTTTGCATTGAACTACCTTCTGCTTTGCTCAGAGAAGCTTTGACTCGCTGCCCCTCCAGTTCTGCTTCTCAAATTTGCTTACATGGGCTTTTAGTTTTTTGTTTTCTCTGCCACCAGCTGAAACTCTGCATCTACCCATAGTCACCCTACACGCATGGACACACACACAACGTCCTTCCTACTCCCAAGCAAGGTGAATAAGAGCAGCCCCTTCTTTCAGGCTGTTATGGGCAACACATGCACACCAGCACCTACGGACCGATGCCCGCTATGCTGTACACGGAGCTAGGGGCACGTGTGTGGGGAAGAGGCAGGGAGAGAGGACAGTGGTGAATAAAGAGACATGGCCTCTGCCCCCAAATAATTATACCAGGAGGTTGACCCCTTGGCCAATGCCGAGTGAGTCATCAGGGGAGCTGGCGTGTGGGCAGAATCAGGAGGAGTAGCAATTTCAGAGATCGGAGGGATGATGGGGAGGGTGGTCAGCAGGCCCACCAAGGAAAGCTGAAAAGGAGAATGTTCTCTGCAGAGGAATAGCCTGGCCTGGCCCTTGAGTGAGAAAGAATCCAGAGCACTTGGAAGGGAGAGCACAGGCAACGAGCATGGGGGAGACCACTGGGTATGGGCATGGAGGGGCAGAGGGGTGTGACAGATCCTGGTGAGGGTTTGGGCCTTTATCCCAAGAGCCATGGAAAGTCATGGAGGACTTCAGGCAGGGGGTGACTAGGTTAGGTTTTCACCCTGGCTGCAGTGGCCACAAGACCAGTTAGGAGGCGCTTGCCGTGGTCCAGGGGAGAGATGGGTGGTCACTGCTAGAAAACTGTTGTTGGGAAGGAGAGATGGGGATGAAGGAATTTTAAGATGCCCGTGGGCCATCACCAGGAGAGTCTCAAGAGACCCATGATATACATGAGAAGTACAACCTCAGTGGAGACTCTCTACGTGGCCAGAGTGTCCTGGAGAGCAAGGAATTCACAAATGACTTAAATTCACCTCATCGCTCAATTCCAAGGTCCAAAATGCTAAGAAGCATAAAAGGGGATCAAAGGCCTATGGAAGTCCTAGGAAGAGGAAGGGAGTCCTGGCTTGAGAATAAGGAAAAGGAGGAAGTGACATTGGCCTGGGCCTCGAAGATCAGATGAGCAGGGGTGGAAGCTGCAGGGTAGAAGTTGCTACAGAGCGGATGGGCGTGCTCGGGGCAGGACCATGGAGAGTGAGTGGTGCAGGTGGCCAAATACTTTAACAAAAACAGCTAACCATGGATGGATCTAGAGCAGAAAGTGTGTCTAATGCCAAAACGAGGAAATGGCTATAGATGCTATTTCATAGATTTGGAGAACTATTCGATCAAAATGCAGTGATTGAGCCTGTATTTTGTGCCAGCATCGTGCTGGGCTCTGGGAATACAGTATTGGGATTTTGAAGGAGCCTGAAGTCCCATGGAGAAGCAGACTTGTAAGTGGAAGGCAGATATATAAGTGGGAGGCAGGTGTGTAAATTGGCCGCGGGGGTGGGTGGGTGAGGTGTAAGTGGGAGGTGAGTGTGTAAATGCTGTTAACTCCAAAGGAAGTGTGAGGTTTGACCTGGTCCTTGAAGAATAAGGACAAGTTCACCAGACAGACCCCGTAGAAGACAAAGGAAGGGACCGTGGAGAGGGTAGGAAAGGGAACAGGGAAGAGACTCCATCAGCCGGAAGAGAAAATGCAGGCAGGCAGGGAAGCATGAGAACTATCAATCAGCCAAGACCTCTGTGTAGTGAGTGGGAGACGGGAAAAGCTGGCTGGTAGGGATAGAAGAGATTAGGGGGGAGGGCTCTGGAAGGGTCCAGGCAAGTGGTCATGGAGCCTGATGGGCAGACACCAAGGCATCTCACACTCCAGTTCAGTGTGTGTTGGCTAGATGGCGAGGGAGGGGCTAATCAGACATTTCCCAAGACTGTTGTTCCCGAAGAGAAGATGAGCACTAATAACTGAGACGGGCACCCTAGGAGAAAGAATGGGTTGCAGGAAAGATTGGTTCTAGGTATGCCAGTTCTGATCCTTGGCACCTGCAAGATGTTCACGTGGCAGTAAAGTTGGAGACTGGGGTGGCTACAGATAGTGACTTGATAGAGCCATCCGTGGGGGGTTGCAGTGGGAGCCACGGGAGCAGAGGGGCTCACACAGGGAGATAGGATGAGGGCACAGGATGAAATCTGGAAGGGCAGGCCATATAGGAGACTGAGGGCGAGGCATCCCAAGGGTACTGCAAAAGGAAGAAGATGGCATTAAGGACCGAACTGTCACCAAACTTGCTCCGGGTTACACAGTCACTGGTGAAAAACAGATCCAGACCCCAGTACTCCAACCCCTCATTCGTCATCCTCCCAGGCACCCCATGACACTCCCAGTGTTCCCTTCCCCCGATCTGAGTGCAAATATAAAGAAATCCTCCAGAAAAGCTCAAAAACACTCAAGGATCATAAATGCAGGGAGCCAGCCCACCGGAGACTGATTTCCCATGGAAATTTTCTCTGAGAAATAAAGTTGCATTATGAATGCACTTGAGAGGTTCCACAATCCAACATTTTGCAATCAAGGGAAGGGCTTAGAGGCAGGGGAGATATGAGCCATCAGTTGCTAAGATGCGGGGGGGGGTTGCTCAGAGCGAAGATCCCACCAGGGGAGAGTGAGCTCAGGACCTTGAGGGGTGCGGGGCCGTGTAACATGAACAAGAGTGATCAGGAGGGGCGGAGAGACCATTAGACTTGAGCAGACAGATCTCTACCTGGGGGCTGTTGTTTTCTGAATGGCTTACATTGGCAGCCTAATGGGAGATGGTGTTTTGGAAGGGAGAGTTCTAGGTGGCCTTTGACCTCTTTGGGTTTATTTTTGCAGTGGGGCAGATCATGGTGTCCGCATGCTTGGTCAGTTTCCAATAGCTAGTGGGCCCTTGGAAGTGGGGAAGGCATGCAGGCAGAGAGGAGAACAAAAGACAGGGGCTAACTATGTAATTGAACACCCCATGCTCTGTGAGAGGGATTTTGGTATTTGTTTCATTTTCCTGATAAAGATACCGAGGCTTAAAGAGCTTAATTAAGCACTTTGTCAAGTCAGGGAGTTAGTAAGTCACAGGACCAAGGCTTTCGGTCATCCAAGTCTGCACTGTTTTCAGTTCTACGGGGAAGCAGAAAGTCCTTATACCAGGAACAAGGGAGATCCAAAGAGTTTGAAGACTTGAAGACACCCTCAGGCCCCACCAAATTACGGTGAAATCTCATACAGATAGACTTTTTTTTTTTTTTCCCCAGAGAGAAGCTATAATATCATAAGATTCTTAGTGTTTTATGACTCGTGGGAGGCTAGGAGTTGCCGAGGTCCTGAGAGGAAGAGAGAAGTTAGGATTGTATATTTCTTGAGACTGTTCTTTAACTAGTTCAGCACAGGTGCTAGTCACCTGGGCTTGGGGCTGGGCAGTCGGACAGATACCCGCAACGCTCCTCTAACTAGAAATTTGATGTATGTCTTGGACACAGCTCTTCAGTTCTGAGGGTGATGAAGGGAAGCAGGCAGAACCCAAGAAGACTCAGTAGAGAAGACGGGTCTTCACCTAGACCTTGAAGAATGGATGGGACGTGGTCTAATTTCCCATCACTTAAAACACTGGCATTCCACAAGCTCGAGGGAGGGTTTTGACCACTGAAATAGAATAAGAGAAGTTTCAATTCTCAGAACATATTAGCTTAATTGGGTTAAATTTGTCCACTATGGAAGGCTTTTCTTCATAAACTGTTCTTAAACTTTGGGTACCTGCTCCTGCTTATCTGTGAGTGAGGCCCACGGGTGACCCAGAGAATAAACAAATGGAAATAAATGCTAAAGGGAAGCCATGCATGTGTTTTCTTCCAAATATTTTATATGTGATTATTCCTTTTTTGAGTTGCAGAGAGCTGGGTACATATAATCCAGCCATATTTCCTGCTAGAAAAATCGTTCGGAGTCTGAATGATAGAATTAAATATGTCAGTATTTCATGGCATTTCACAAAGAAAACTGAGACTTCTCATCTAAACCACTTTGAAAGCCAGGGGGATGCCCTGGGGCGGGCTGGCAGATGGAGACCAGGTGCTTTGTTTGCACAGCAAAGGTCAAGAAGCACTGCTCTGATTCCCCCCAGTTGTGGTCCAACCTGCTTCTCTTGTTTGCTTCAGTGGTCTGGTCTGAGGACACATGATACCCTGCTCTAGATGGAGTTCTCTCTTGCTCAACTCATCCTCCTATAACCCACCCTCTTGACCACCACTGTGAAGCCTCCAGAGAGAAGGGTCTCATATGAACCCAAGAACCCATCCATCCCCTCCTCTAGGGCCCACACCCTATTCAGCCACATCCCCACTCAAAGCCCAAGGCCCCTCCGTGTCCCCTGTGATGGAACCTCACCTCCTCACAGCTCTGCACATCCTTTAATCTCACCAATGTCCTAGCCCTCCCCTGCCTTGCACTGTGCCCTCTATAGCTCGCTGTCTATGGGCAAAGGAGATCCCGACCACTCCAATCCTTTGCTGAATATTCCCTTCACGTCATGCTCCCTGAAGCCCATTTCAACACTTTCTCCTTTGCTCCTACCTGTGCATGAGGGTGGAAAGATCTCCTCCCTGCTCCCATGCACCGGTCCTTGTAGGTCAGTGCGACCTTCCTACTGGGACTGAGGTCTCAGTCTGACCTCAGTCAGACCCCATCACTGTCTCTGTGTCCTCTCTAACACCCCTATCCTTACTCATGGCAACTTCAGAATCCACCTGGATGGTCTGCCCTTGCTGCTTCAGCTACCGAGCTCCACGGTAACCATCTTGACCCTATCATTGCCAATGGCTGGGTCACCTGTAAGAAATCTTGACTTTGAGTATCCCCTCTGATGACTTCTTATCCTACTGGCTCACTCACAGCCAGTGCTCAAACTTCCGTTATTTTCTGTGACCTCACTGAGGCTTCTACACCATGACCCCCCCCACCCCCACCCCCTACCGCGTCTTACCCCCAGCCATCCCCTCAGCCTGCTCTTGAACTTCCGTAGATTGCATCCTTGGTCATTATAATCCCTCTCCACCAAACACCTTTAATTCCACTGCCACCTCTGCCCTTCTAACCCCCTGGGGCAGGCCATAAAGCGATTCATTCTGACTCTCCACTTGCTGCAAGGGGCCAGAGGAAAGTGTTTGTTCATGGGCTGACTGGTCCAGCTTTACATCCACGGCCAGAAATCCCAAAGTGGCACTCAGTGTTGCCTGGCAATTCCGTTACCCTTTCCAAGCAAGTTCACTTGCCTGTTCTTCGAAATGACTATTCACACCTCCCAGTCTCTACTCAAAACTCCTACACCCTTCCCCCCGAAAATACTCACACACAACAGCTATGGTCTTTATCCCATGCTTGAATGTGATTAGGGGCAAGTGGGTAGACACACTCTCAGATTTCCGTACTGAAGAGGTGCTCCTCAGAGCTCATCTTCCCTGTCCCCCCTCTTGTTTCTATGGGTGAAGTGTCTGTGCCTCTTTCAAAGGCCACCCCTCCTCCTGTGGCCCAGAGGCCATTATCTCTCCTTTCCCAAAGAACTCGGCCCTATGAGGCAATCCCACCTCCCTTGCATCATCTGGTTCTCCCTTCCTCTGGCATCATTTCCCTCGACAGATAAATGTGTTCCCGAATCTACCCACAGCACACGCAGGTTCCAGCCAACCCTTCAGCCAGGCTCCGCTTCTCTCTCCCCCTTCACAGCAAAACTTTCTTTAAAAAACAAACAAACAAAAACGTTTCCATAGCAGTCCATGTTTCCTCCTCCCATCCTAGTCACATGTGCGACCCCGCCATCGTGGGTACACTACCCGCACCATGGCCACCATGGCCACTGACTGTCCCACCACCAGGCAGTTTTCTGTTCTCACAACATGGAAGTCAACACTGTCGGTGCCTCCCTCTCTCCCCCAGACTCTCTTCTTCTCTTGGCTTTGGTGACAGCTCACTTTAAAGCTCTACTACTTCCCAGTCCCCTCTGTCTTGCTCTCCTTTGCAGTTCCTCTTTCTTTGTTGAAATTCCAAATACTGGAGTGTCTCAGGGCTCTGTCTCGGGTCTCCTTCTTTCATTATCTTAGCTTTTCCTTGGTAATCTACATTTAAATAACTCCTGATCTATGTTTCCAGTTTTAATCACTTCTCAGAGCTCAAGGTGCAAATACCCCATGGCCAACAGGCACCTCAATCTTAGCAAGGCAGGAGCGGAACTCTTGCTCCCCATCACTGCTGTCCTTCCCTCTCCAGCACAAGTACACACACGTCCAAATAAACACACGTATGCAGGCTCAGGGAACATCCCAGACAGCCCCCCACCCCAACTCTTTCCCACCTCAGGAAATACCACCACGGTTCACCCCACCACAAGCCAAAAATCTTGGAGGTACCCTCTATTCCTCTCTTTGATCCACTGCCTTTGCCCCCTGACACTCAACAAAGGCGATTGATTCTACTTCCAAATACACTGAGAAATGTTCATGCATATCCCCACATTTTCACCTCTCCTGCTAACATCTACCTCCAGGCCAACATTGTTTCTCATCACAATGTTGTAATACCTCCAAATTGGTATCTGCCTTCCATTTTTGGCCCCTAAAATCCATTCCCATTGAAGGAACCCAAGATATTTCTTACTTTTTTTTTTTTTTTAATTTTTTTCAGCATAACAGTATTCATTATTTTTGCACCACACCCAGTGCTCCATGCAATCCGTGCCCTCTACAATACCCACCACCTGGTGCCCCCAACCTCCCACCCCCCACCCCTTCAAAATTCTCAGATCGTTTTTCAGAGTCCATAGTCTCTCATGGTTCACCTCCCCTTCCAATTTCCCTCAACTCCCTTCTCCTCTCCATCTCCCCTTGTCCTCCATGCTATTTGTTATGCTCCACAAATAAGTGAAACCATATGATAATTGACTCTCTCTGCTTGACTTATTTCACTCAGCATAATCTCTTCCAGTCCCGTCCATGTTGCTACAAAACTTGGGGATTCATCCTTTCTTTCTTTTTTTTTTTTTTTTGCAGCTTTATAAACATATATTTTTATCCCCAGGGGTACAGGTCTGCGAATCGCCAGGTTTACACACTTCACAACACTCACCATAGCACATACCCTCCCCGATATCCATAACCCCACCCCCTCTCACAACCCCCTCCCCCCATCAACCCTCAGTTTGTTTTGTGAGATTAAGAGTCACTTATGGTTTGTCTCCCTCCCAATCCCATCTTGTTTCATTTACTCTTCTCCTACCCCCTCGACCCCCCATGTTGCATCTCCTCTCCCTCATATCAGGGAGATCATATGATAGTTGTCTTTCTCCGATTGACTTATTTCGCTAAGCATGATACCCTCTAGTTCCATCCACGTCGTCGCAAATGGCAAGATCTTACTTTTTTATAATTAAATTTTTTTTTTTTTGTAAAAGCATGTATCATATCATGTTATTCCCCTGCTTAAACCCACCTATGGCCCTGGAGAGAAAATCTGAATTCTTTCCCCAGAGACTATAACACCCTATGTAATTCAGCTTTCAGTTTCCTCTCCAACATCACTGTGTCACTCTTCCTCCTCGTCCACTCCTTGAATATGCCAATCCCTTTTCCACCTCAGGGCCTTTGCACCAGCTCTTCTTTCTGTTTGGAATTCGCTCTCCCCCTGGTCTGACCACCCTGTCGCTCATGAGCACGTCACCCTGTTGTAAATTTCAGCTCCATATTTCCTATTCCTATGTTTCTTATTCATTTCTTTATTGACTATCTCCCCTCACTAGATCATAATAAATATGAGAACAGGGCCCCTTGCCTTACTCGCTGCTACATTCTCAGTGCCTAGAACAGGGCCTGGCACAGAATAAAAACTCAACAGATATTGTCGAAGGAAGGCATGAAAAAAATGTTACCAAAAAACAAAAATTGCTAATCTTCAAGATTATAAGAGTAGTATTTAGGCTTCTCCAGAGAACAGATTATTTTTTAAGAACTTGAGCACTTTTACTGCATTTGAATGCGAAAGGACACTTACTAATTACAAATGAGTTTTATCTGCATACCACAGCCTCCCTGGCAAAAACCTCTATCTGGAAACACTTTGGTAGTCAGGAGTTCTGGTGGCTTATAAACTGGAAAGTTCTTTTTTTTTTTTTCCACTTTTTTGTTTTGCTTTAAAAACCTTCTTTTGATTTGCTAATTCAAGCTACTGTTCTCAGTTCCTGCCCAAAACAAGTTTTTGCTATATATATAGTGGCATGACGCCCCCAACTAAGACTGTATGTTCATTCATTCATTCATTCATTCAAGAGTATATTGGCACTCATACGTGCAGGTACAAAGAATATAGAGCAGAGTCTGGTCTCTCCCCTCAAAGAATGTCTGGTCTACTCACCAAACAGACAAAATATATACATTCTTGAGGAAGTAGATAAATGACCTAAGAAATGTGTGAACAGGGGTAAGTGGGAGGAGAAACCCCAGAGAAATCTACCATAGTCAAGGAAGCCTTATGGCCACTGCTTAAACATATCATCTCATTTAACCTTTACCCCAACCCTATGAGACAGAGACCTTTATCCCCAACTTACAAAGAAACTGAGGCCCAAAGAGATTAAATCCTTGGCTCAGGGTCATACAGGTTTAAGCGGCCAGATCAGAATTTTTACTCAGTTCCTCTGATCAAGCATTTTCCCCATGGGCAGCTGATTCCACGCTTGTGTCCTGGAAACTTATTATCTGCTCCAGACCTTCCTGATCGCACTGGCCTGCCAGATAACAGTGACTGTCAGCCACTGGCCTTTGTGTGCCTGGTGGTATTGCAGGAATAGTTCTCACTATCCAGCCCTGGACATTCCTGCCACTGACCCCCTGATACCCAGCTCTGCTCCTCTCTCTACCATGCTCCACCTATCTTGGGGGTCTTCCTCCTTCTCTAGCAACTGGCCCAGGGAGTTGTTAAAATGTTTAACAAAGAATCCACTAGGGACTTGGCACTGGAGGGTGGGGATGGGGAGCTATAAAAATGATTGAGACATGGTGCCTGCTCTGGAAGAACTAATTGTCTCATGGGGAAGTAGGACATCCAAGCTATTTTTGACACGATGATGTGCTAAGTGCTAGCAGGAGACATGAACAAGGTCCCTTGGGAAGACAGAGGCTGGAGCACAAGAATCAGCCTGGAGAAATCAGGGAAGGCTTCACAGAGGAAGTGATGGCTAATCCATGTCTTGAAGAATGCACGTATGCAAATGTTCATCATACCCCACCTAGGGTAGTCTAGGGACAGGAGGGAAAATGTGGACAAAGGCACAGTAGCTTCAAGGGACTCCATAGGGATCCATCCATGACTTTTCCATGGAGAAGAGATCCAGTGCATCTTGGATGAGTGCATATGGGAATGGTAGAGGTGGTAGTGATAGAAACTGGAGTGGGGAGCTAAGCTAG
Organism: Lutra lutra; assembly: GCF_902655055.1. NCBI lineage: Eukaryota > Metazoa > Chordata > Mammalia > Carnivora > Mustelidae > Lutra > Lutra lutra. Next base: position 39,621,055 of record NC_062293.1, read on the forward strand.
TTCAAGAGCTAGGCAGGGCCAAGCCTGGGGACTGTGGATGGAAGCAGCACAGAATTCTGAGACTAGAGGATGCAGAGGAAGAAAATATGGCTGAGGTTGAATGTCTCTCATGTACAGAGACAGCCACATCAACCCACAAGTCAAAGAAGGGGGCTTGTATCCATGCAAGTGTACAGCACAGAAGGAAGGCAAAGGCAAGGCAGACAATTTCCTGTGCCAAGGGAGCTTTTAGTCTGGCTGGAGATAAGAGATTTGGGCACATGTAAAAATCAGTATTACAGTGAAGCAAGTCAATGACAAGTGTCAAGGGAGTGCCTTGGACCACAGGCAGCTAACATCTGGAGGAGACTAAATGTCCAGAGAAGTTGCACAAATTCTTGGAGGAGACAGTAGACTCTTAAAAATCACAGAGCTACACTGGAGAGGATTGAGGGGTGAGAAATTGGGGTTCTGTGAGTGGTTGAAGAGCAATGGGCTTATGATAGAAAGCTTCCTAGAGGAGGGGTCCTTCGTGGTCAGCCTAGTCCAACTCTAAATATGTTAGCAGGCCTGGGCCATTGGACAAAACCCATCTGAGACTCTGGCTCCTCTGTCGTATTCACAGCCTTGTGTCTTACCTGCCTTACCCTTTTTCCTGGCCCGATTCGGATTGCTCACTCCTGGTCCCTGGTCAGTCTCAGCCTCCCTCTCATTCTTCAGCCCAGCTGCTTGAAGCTACATCTAGGCATTGACTTCAACTCACCTATTGGGCTACAATTTGCCTATATCCCTTAGGTATATGAACTTCTGGTCCTTCTGAATAGCATTTCAGGGTCATCCAACCTCTCTCCAGAACCCCGTCTTGCCCAGCCAACCCAGCTCTATCCTGGGTATATGTCATTGAGGCAGACTGTCTGGAATTAATGAGGGGCAGGTGGGGAGCTGTGGAGAGGGTCTGAGCTTCTCCCAGAAGCTCAGTCATCCTCAGATACACAGGAATCACGAGATGGGATGACATCAGGGGAAATCACCTCTCTGCCCTGCAAACCCCCCAAGAAACCTGCAGCTTTCCCGGGTAGGAAGGCAGAGTTGACAGTTATGGGTCACTTACAGTTCTCACCTGGATTTACTCAGTCAGTGGAACAGTCATGCACATAAATCCATGTCCATACTTATGATCATATAAAGGCTCCAATAATGCACAAGACCCACACACAAAACAGAAGCACACACATAGACTTGCACAAAGGTGTCCATGAGCGCACACACATGTGCACACACATGTGCCCCACTCCACCAAAAGTCAATTTGTAGTTTAGGATTTCACAGGTGGCCCCTTCCTCTTTGCTCATTTCCTCCCCGGGCACCCCCAGGGAGGGTCCTTGTCCGGCCATTCATGGGAGTGGAATGGTTGAGGCTCTGGCAAGGATTTAAGGACATCTTCTGTTAATGTCACATGGCACTTGATGGTGGCATGAATTGATCTCTGTTTATTTACAGCACATTTTCTTTTGCTAAGCAACATTAAGTTTGAATCAAAATATGTGACTGCTATATAATTATTCTTGGTGCTGCTTCCCTTGGGTAGCATTTTTCTTGCTATTTATTTGTTCAGCAGTGGGTAGGGGCATTCCTCACAAAAGATGTCAGTCTGAGGCAGGCCTTCACCCAGCAGCTTGGCAAAAGGGGTATCAGCAGTCACGGCGAATCCCAACTTAACCCCTCCGACCCACCCCGAGCCCACTCCAGTTTATTCCAAGGCCACAATGCATCTCTCGTTAAAGGCTCTGTAGCTTGTAGCCACAACCCAATTTTGAATGATACAGTGCAGAGAGATAGCCAGGCGTCACCAAAAATTTTCTCAGTCAAACCCCAACCCCTCTGAGCCTCAGCTTCCTTCTAAGTGAGAGGAAGATCATTAAACTATAGTAAAGGTAATCATTTCCAGATTATGCCTTCAAACATGTAGTAATTATAACAGTATCTCTGTATTAATCCAGTTATTGCTATAATAATACCACTTAACAAACCACCCCAAAATTCAGTGACTTAAAACAGCAATCCGCTATGCTCATTCATGAGTCTGTGGATACGCTGGGGTTAGTCGATCTTTAGTAGGCTCTGCTGGGCTTGGCTGCACACAGTGGACTGGGTCTGGATCTGCATCACATGTCCTTCATTCCCCAAGGATCAGCAGGCTAGCCAGGACATGCTCTTCTCATTGAAATGAGAGCGGAACAGGAGAGCAAGCCCACGTCAGGTGCCTAACATCCCATCACACAAGGAAAGAGGCATGGCTAAGCCCAATATCAAGGACACAGAGAAGCACACTCGGCCCACAGAAAGATGAGCTGGAGGGTGGGCTAAATTTTTGCTGAACAATAGTCTAAACTAGGCATTGGAAACGTTTTCTGTAAAAAAACCAGATCGTAAGTATTTTAGGCTTTGCAGACCACGTGATCTGTGTTGCAACTACTCAGATCCACTGCTCTAGTTTAGAACTCTGCAGCCATGGGTAACAGCAAACAAATGGGCGTGGCTTTGTGCCAATAAAACTTTATTACAAAAACGGACATGGTTTGCCACCCTCTGATTCCAGCTGTGGCTGATTTCTTTTCACTCTCAGAAGTGACCTGATTCAGATGATGAATTGCATATAAGAGGTTCTCGGTGGGTGGTCCTAGACAATGCACATCAGAATTACTTGAACTGGGGAGCATGTGTGCATATAAAAATGCAGATTCCAGGGCCCAGTCCTGAATCTTGGGGGTGGGCCTGGGAATCTAGAGGTCTAACCAGCTTTGGTCAGGTGATTTTGATACCCATTAATGATGGATTACAACTGGATTGATTGACTTTAATGATTTCCAGGAAAATCTAAATTTTAAGGAACTCTGTACTAGATTTGGAAGGCTCTTCAGAATCAGGATGTTGGGGGCACCTGGGTGGCTCAGTCGGTTAAGGTCTGCCTTCGGCTTAGGTCATGATCCCCAGGTCCTGGGATCAAGTCCCACACTGGGCTCTCTGCTCAGCGGGGAGCCTGTTTCTCCCTCTGCCTGCTGCTCCCCCTTCTTGTGTAGTCTCTCTCTGTCAAATAAATTTTTAAAAATCTTAAAAAAAAAAAAAAAGAAGAATCAGGATGTTGGATCTTCCTTGGGAACTGCATTTAAACGAGGCCTCTTCCCTATGCACACAGGAATATCCCAAGGCTGGGACCAGAGTGAGGTACATAGGGGCACGAGATTTATGGAAGTGCTTACTCCCGGGGTCACGCAAGGGCAGGGTAGGGACCTGAGAATGAGTGCCTCCTTAAAATGATTTCACTGGCACTTCACCCGTTTCACCCTAATCCTGGCCCTGGCTTAGCTATGCACATGCATGTGCACACATTCATTCACACAGGTGCGCACACACATTCCCCCGCCACACGTGGTTGCACACACACATACTCACTATGGGGAGCCAGCTTGGTGAGCCAGGAGTCTCACCCAGTCTCACCCCCTGTGCAGTCTAAATTGACGATCATGAATGCCTCCCTCCCTGGACTTGAAATTCCACTGTTAGACATTCATTCCTTCAAATCTTAGAGTAAGTTTCTCTCCGACGTCATCTCCCGGAAAACACAAGTACACCTGAGGGAGATCAGGCCTGAAATTTTAGCATTTGTCTAAACAAATGAAGGCTAACTCTGAAGCATTACAGGCCCTGGGAAGAAGACATAAGGAAAGAGCGGAAACACCCATTCAATGAGTATTTACTGAGCTCTGGCTGTGTGCCAAGGCCTGACCTGGGTGCTAGGGAAAAAAAAAAAATAGCAGTATCCAACACTTACGGTGGGATGCGGAGTTAATTAAGAACTTTCCGAACTTTCTAAATGAGGCAAGTAGGGCAAGAATAATTATCAGCATCCTTACTTTGCATCTGAGGAGACGAATACTCTGGCAGATTAAGAGACTGGCCCCTGACCATGGTCCTTCCTTCCCCCTGGAGGAGGGGCGGCTTTTTCCTCTGGCCCATTCACACCCACAGGCAAAGCCCACAGGTCCCCAGTGGACCTGAAGGCGGTTCTCCAGCCCAGCTGGCAGCCTGACTTAGCAGCCCAGACCTTCATAACATACAGCAGAGGCCAAAGGTGAGCTGCTTTTTTTTTTCTTGTTTTCTGAGTTTTCGCACTGCTGACATTTCCATATTTGTGGCACTTGGTTATGTATTAGACATTAAAGGTGCGTTTATAATATTAACCTTTTTAGAGAGGCCACTTTTAAACCAGTCACCCTTGCCTGCTTAAAATGCAACTCTAAGTGTTTGTTACCTGCAGTTCCAGCCCTTGGAGTTAACGAATCAAAGCTATGAAATGCGGGGGTGGGGGAATTGCCTTGGGGAGGGGGGCTCATTGGCAGGGTGGTGGGGGGAAGTCATCTGTTTTGCTAACAGAGAACTATCAGATACCCTTATGAGTGTCACCACTGTCATATTGGCTCTGGGTCTTCTCACTGCAGCTAAAATGATGTCAAAGAAGTCTATTGCTTTCCTTCTGGTGGTCTCGGGAGCTGGGGAGACATAACGGCCCTGGGTGTGCACAAGATCAAAAAGAGGAGGCAGCCCCAGAGGGACCGCTACACCCACCCCCACCCAGAAGACTCCGTCTGGTATAGAAAGGAAAGGGACCCACCTCAAGCACAAGGCACTGTGCTGGGCAGGGCTGTCTCCTTGCACCACTCTCTCCAATCCAGATGGAGATGCCAAAGTGGCTTCTTAAAATGCAGGTTGGATGCCCTGAGCGCATAGCAGGGGTCAGCAAACTATAGTCCTCAAGCCAAATCCAAATGCATTTGTTTTTGTAGATAAAGTTTTATTGGAACACAACCACCTCCATTCATCCGCATATTGTCCACGGCTGCTTTTGCTCCATGGCAGCCGAGTTCAGCAGACCACATGAACACAAAATAAAAAATATTTACAGAAAACGTTTGCCGACCTCACACCTGTCGGGTTGAAACAGGTCTACTGACCATGAGAGCCAAGATTTTGCAGGCCTGGCCTTGTTCACCTTCCCCCAGCCTCATCTCCAGGCAGACTCCATCTCCCCCCAGCACCGTGTTCTAACCCAGTGCTTCTCAGCTCTTTTCCCTATGGAGGCTCCCTTTTTTTCCTTCTTAAAAAAAAAAAAAATGTTATTGTGGTGAAAAAAACAGATAACATAAAATGTACCATTTAACCATTTCACATCATTGGGCTCCCAATCTCCAGAATTTTTCATTTTGCTGAGCTGAAGCTGTGTCCCTAATAAACACTAACTCCCCATCTCCCTATCGTGCAGCTCTGAGCAAGCTCCGTTCTGCTTCCTGCCTCTGTACATTTGACTTCTCTAGGTACCTCACATAAGTGGAATCACACAGCATATGTCTCTTATGCCTAACATACTTCATTCAGCATGGTGTCCTCAAGGTTCATCCATATCGTAACCTACAGAGACTTTTTAGACTTTTTGTCCTCATCTTCCCAGAAAATTTTAATATCACAGATATACCGCATATCTGTGTACTGTGACCCTTTGGAAGGCCACGACCCCGTGAACTATCCAAGATCGTTCACCCTCCTCCCCAAGAATTAATTTTCACCGTCAACGGTTATTCCTCCCACTGAGAATGTGTGCATGCTTGGCCAGCATCCAGGGCCATGCCTACATGTGTGTGCCTTGCTCCTTCTTGCCTCTGATCTGCATAGAGTGCCTGGAACTACCTTTCCTCCATTTCTTCAGAACCCAAGCTGGAGGTCACCTCCCCTAGGAAGCCAGCCCGGATTCTCCCGCTTACACCCTTCCTCCCCGTCACCCCAGCTTTTGTCTGCTGCATGCTTCTAACTGGAGGCTACCATCTTTGCTTACTCCCAGCCTCTCCTAGGAGCCGGGGAGGTCCCCACTGTAAGAACTGTCTCCATCCCTTTCCCACTTCCAGAGTCAGCGTGTGACCAGGAGCAGTGCAGTCCCCTAACGGAGGCTCATTGAATGCATGATCTCATTCCATCCTCACAAGAATGCTGACAGCATTACCAGCCCCATGAAACAGTGGAGGAAACTGGGGCCCTGAGAAGCAAAAAGAACCCACCCCAGGTCACATGACTCGGAGGAAGCATAGCAAGGACTTTGGAGTCAGAGCATCTTAAGTTAAAAATCGGGACTCTGCTATTAAGTGTTGCTTGCCTTTGGGCAGCAAGGCTCCCAGAGGCTCAGTCCCACCTGAAAAATGTAAAATCATGGTGCGGCTCAGCAAGCTGGCGTGTTCACAGTGGCCCAGGCGGAACTCAGCTACTGGTTGCCACTGTTACTCTGTTAAGTGGTGCAGTGATAGTTTGAACCCATGTGTGAGAGACAGCGCAGTCCAGACTTTGGGTTCTGCTGCTGCTCTCTCACTGGAGTGCCAGTGTGCTTTTGTACAATGGAAACTGAGTCCCTCGTCTCCCATGGCCCCCTCTGGGAAGGCAGGACCCCTCAGAAGCATAAAGCCAGCTCTGGGGAGGGGGATTGCTTGAAGGGCCCCAGACGAAAAGGGAGCTGGATGTTCTCAGGAGACATTTCCATCCAGCCCAGGCAGCCTGACAAATCACCCTTCTCGGCTCTAGGAATATTTCTGTCTCAAGAACCGAGGCCATTTGTCTAGATTCAGAACCTTCCCGGCTCCTCTGTGCCATGAACGCCCTTGACAAATCTGACCGTCTGATAGCTTTTTGTATCAGTCAACAAGAAGCCTCATTACCACCTGTGTGACGACGGGTTACACCACACTCAAGTGGGCCTGGCTTTCTAGAATCTGTTGGACTGCAGCCACATCTCCAGAGGAGGAGGGTGGGGGGAGGGGCACAGCCTTGACAGAACCTTGAAGAGCTAATCACTCTCCAGACACAGCCTGGGGCAACTTTTCTGGGCTTTATTCTGCTCACCTGCAGAACCCCCACAGCCCTGGGAGGAGAGAACGGGGATTTCTGCCAAGTGCCTTGCATGTAGTAGGTGCTCATTGACGTCAGTCCCCCACCTGGCCCTGGGCAACGAGTGAGGCCAAGAAGGCCCTTGCCTCCAGAGCAAAACTTAAGGAGAGGCAAAGATCTCAAGATAAAGCAGATTTGAAGTTAGCACTTCTTAAAAAAAAAAAAAAAAAACAAAATTAATGTCAACAAAGGAATACCTCACATTGACCAAAAGATCCACATTTTAAATAAAGACGAGATTCGTGTTTGTCATATTTCCTTTGGCTTCCAGAGAGAATGAAGCGCCTCCATGGAAGAAATGGCTGACCTACAGACGCTGGGCTTGTAAATCCCATTTGTTTAAAGCTTTGAAATGATCCAGAAACTGTCCTGGAGGACAGAGGGACTGGGGCCAGGGAGGGATCTGAGGCCCAAATACAGTCCCGCCTGGCAGGCAGGTCTGTCAGCAGCTGTCCCAGGACCGCCCCCCCCCCCCCAGTCCCTGCTCCTGTCCCCCAACAGTCTTCCGTGGAGTGGCTTGGGGTGGGGTGCTGAATGGCAGGGAGAGAGGCAAAGGGGAGATTTGACAAGGAACTCAGCATGGAGACTAGTCCCAGGGTTTCAGACACACAGTGAAATACCAGGAAGGCTCCCGGCCGCCCTTGGAGGCCACTCGGCTAGCTGGGCCCTCATCACTTCTGGGGGAGCTGCCCAAGGAAATCCCCAGCGCAGACAGCTCTGATCCAGGAGTGTAAAGTTGCTCCCGCCGGTGATGGTAAGAAAAGAGGCTACGAGGCAAATGGATCCGAGAGATGAACTTTATTGCAAGGACCCTCGGGCGAGGTTCCACGACTCACAGAAAGAGAGGGGGGCGGGGGGGGATAGTGAGTCGGGGAAGTCGCATTGGCAGTGAATTGGCGAGGTCCTTTTATCGGGTTGAGGTAGGGCATAGCCTTGCGCCCATTGGGTATGTGGTGATCGGAGGGTATGGGGCGGGGGTGGTCCGTGATGGCCAGTTTCCAATTTGGAAGCTCCTGGGCAGAGAGTTTCAGTCTCCTGACGGTGATGTGGAAGCCGCAGTGGCCGCAGTGAGGGTGGCGGGAAGATCCACCATTTTGGACCCCGGTTTCCCAGCCGGCCCATCAAGGAGAAACCCCTTTATTATCACCGCTGCTCCCTTCCTCCACTGTGGGGGATGTGGCCTGGATCTCTGGCCCCTACTTTCCCAGCAACTTCATTCCCCTTTGTTCCCTCCCTCCCCTGTCTGCAAGCCTCCTGCTTTCTGGGCCTGGGTTCCAGGCACTGTACCTGGACCCCACACCTTGTCTGCCGTACCTTCTTGTCAGGCCCTGAGTAACTCTCTCAGAATCGGATGTAAACAGCCCACCTGACCATCTTCCCTCTGCTGCTGGGTCAAGTCCAGATTACATGGGCACCATAGAGGGCTTATCACACTCTCCCTCTCCTCCCTCCGCTCTGGCCCCTCCTCCCTCCACTCTGCCCCAGCCCATTGGTGTCCCAGGACTTTCGTGCCTGGTGTCTTGCTTAGGCCCTCCTCTCTAAACTCACTTTTCTCCCCTCACTAAACCCCAGTACTTCACTCTAGTGTCACCTCCATCCGAAGGAGACTCGGACTTTGTTCCTCCCTCTTCTGTGAGGCTACTAGGTCTATGTGGCACTTGTGTGTCTGGGATGGGCTGAACTGTGGGCTCCTTGAATGGAGGGACTGTCTTAGTCATCTTCGTGGCCCCAAGTCCTAAGGTGACATGGATGCTTCTCGAGTATTTGATCAATAATTCTGACCTTGGACACCCTCACATTCACGCCACATTCACGGCCTCTGAGCTGGGGTCTCCCTTGGTGTTTGGACCTGCTTCTGCCGTATATTTGCCCAGTCCTGGTGGCAGCCAGATTTTTTTCTTTGGCAGCCCCTGAAGAGTTGTCCCGAGTGTCAGCCAGGCTTATGGGTCACTGAACCCCAGGCTTATAGCTCCTGAGACCAGCTCCTGGAATGGTGGAAAATGTCTGGATTTGGAAACCCATCCTCTGTGGGTTTGAAACCTGTCTCCCCTACTTATGATCTCTGTCATTTCAGCTGCCCTGCTTTGATCAACTAAACCACAGTTTCTTCAACCCAAAACAATGAAACCCAGGTTTCCCACTTGCTGATTGGTGAGAATTCCCATGAATGAAACATGTGTAAATTACCCAGCACGTAGTAGGTGCTCTAGCAAGTCTGGCTTTCATGATAGTATTTTCATTTTCATTTTATTTCATTCCATTTTCATGTTAGTTAGAACAAGGCATGTCCATCCTCCTGCCCTGGCTTGATTTTTGACTTTCAGTGAACTGTGTCCACCCCACAGCTGGGGGTTTTAGGTGCCTGACAGTTATCATTGTATCTGGACCCAAGCGACAATATTACATTTATATATATTTTTTCCATTTCTGGGTTCTCACTGTTTAATGTAAAAGGGAATAATAGAGCTGTCTTTTTTGAATCCAGATGCCAGGCTTGGCTCATATTACACTGTTTTACAGACTTTGAGGAGTAGCAAATACCTGGCAGGTTTGTCAGCCCCAAGTTTTCAAAGCGATGAGTCAATCCTGACTTATTGTTATTATCCTCTAATAGTTTACACTGTATTATTCTGTAATTACTCTGTGAATCACCCTGACAGCTTGCATGTTTGCAGCCTGCCTGAGTTACTCCTCCATCTTCCACTGAAAGCTCCATTAGTCTTGCTCTTGACTGCAGGAAGACGACCCCCGTCACCTGCCGAATACAGAGGACCCTTTGTCAGTCCTTGTCAGGAGAGGATGACACACGAGCCCCCGCGGTCTTGGGTTGGGTCGCTCGTTTGGGGAGAAGGAACAGTTGCCTGGATTCTAAATAGTTCCAACTAATAATAGTTCCAACAACTAATACAGCCCATCTCCCCTCGTTCCAGGGCTCAAGATCCTCCCTTCATGTAAGAATCTAAGACCCATAAGAATGGGTCAAACTTCCTCTCCACTTTGAGGACAGGCACACTGCCTGGGTTGATTTCCAGTGGGATCTTTTTGGAACAGGCTGTGTGGAGGACGGGTCCATTTTCCTTTGTGCAGTAAAGTGCAAGAACCCAGCAGTGAGAAAATACAGTTGGGCGGGACTGGGAGCCAAGTTTCTCAAACAGCCAAGTTTCTCTCTTCCAAGCTTGTCCGCTGCATCTATAACCTGTGCAGGGTAGAGCAGAAAAGGTCACATGGTGCACGTGCATGCACTTAGCTGAACTTGGCCCCCTCTCTCCTGTAGTGACTTTCTTTACCCTCTCTAGGCCTCAGTTTCATTGTCTAGGAAATGGGTACATTAACTCCTCTCCCCCAACTTGCCTCAGTTAATGTTTCCTCCTCTAAGCTCATTTTGCAACATACAAAGGTTATGAGTCTCTCCTTTTGGAATGTGTAGACTCTACAAGGCCCCGGGGTTTCAACTCAGTGCCCTAAGACAAGGATTCTGCAGCCCAGGGGCTCGGAAAATAGTTGTGCTTCTCAGACTCTTAATCTTAAGACATAGAGCCACTGAGCACCTCCTTGTCCAGCCTCTTCCTGGGGGCCCTGAATACGTCCATTTTGCAGCTCCAGGCTGAAGAAAGAGTTTGTTGTGTCAACACCACTGAAGAGGGGGTCTTCCTCACAAACTGGCTTTTTGTTAGAGGGGCAGCCCCAGTCCAAGTCTAGGGGGGTGGGGTGGGGAGAGACTTTGCAAATTGTCAGAAATGATGCATCAGTGTGCAAAATGCAAATCCCCCGAGCAGGAGAGGACCCTTCATACCCACAATCCCTGTTTCTCCCCTTCCCCTCCCCCAGGACCCTACGGGCATAGCCAAATGATTTCCTAACCTGCAGAAAACTTTCTAATTGCTTTTCAAAGTTTTCCCCCTCTTCACCCTGTTTGCTTATTACAAGAGAGCCTATTTTATTACAAAAGGAAGACGTACTCACTGTATGGCAAAAAATACAGATAAGTGGGAAAAGGGAAGGGAAAAATTGCCCATCATCATACCCCCAAAAGATAACTACTTTAAGCTTCTCGGTGTATTCTCTTTCGTTGTTTGGTTGTGCGGAGATATTTTTACGTACTTATAATTCCGCATAAACAATCTTGATTCTAGCTCTCTCCCCTGGGTATTTTACTGTAAGAAGTCTGCTTTATGATCACTTTCTGATATTACTTCAGATGGCTGTGTGATCTCCCACACTTGGACTTGGCTCGCCCTCTATAATCACCACACCAGAGCGGAAGAGCTGGGAGGTGTCCAATTATATCCTGGTGTAAATAAGGCCTTGATAAGCATCTCCAGGCATGAAGCTTTCTCTCCATTTCATATTATTTCCTTAGGAAATTATTTGGTCAAAGGGAATGGATATTTTTTTTACGTCTCCTGATCCATATCATCCAATTACTTCTCCAGACATTTCACTTGTTAGAAACAAACAAAGAAAGGAGTCTGAAGGAAGGAGGACTGGCCTTCTATCATCCTGCCAAAGCCAAGTTCCTGGAATTCTGCCCAAGGCTGGACCCTTCGTAAAGAGCCCGTGGGTGAAATGGTTGCTAAGAGAGTCAAGCTTCACTCTTCTCACCACACACACACACACACACACACACACACACACACACACACACATACACACACCACCATTATGGGATGGGATAGAGGTATTAGCTAACGCTATGGTGGTAATCATTGGGCACTGGGGAGAGCAGGAATTGATTATTGTGGATTGAACAGACTGTGTGTAGGTAATAAGATAGATTGGTACCTAGAAGGCCATGAAAATTCAATGAGGGACATTTCCTCCTGGGCATATGCTATAATTCCTGTACACATCTGAGACCTTGGGGGTGGGGGGCAGAGATGAAGGCCCCAGAAAATTTCTAAAGTGGCAGCGTCTGATACATGAGCCATTTTTCCCCACACGGTAGCTGTCGAGCCCTTGAAATGTGGCTGCTCCGAAGTGAGATATGCTGGAGGGATAACATACCAGATTTTTCCACTTCATAAAAGAGAAAAGAAAAAGAATGTAGAGTATCTCATTATTTATTTTTTATCAATGACATGTCGGAGTAATATTTTTTTATGTATTGGGTTAGATAAAATATATTTTGGAAATCAATTTCACTTGTTTCTCTTCACTTCTATTTAAAACGGAGTTACAGGAACACATTAAAAGTGCATCAGTGTCCCGCATTATGACTCTATCGGACAGCGAAGGGAGCAGGAAACTCTAGTATTAACCTTTCTGGCATAGAGAGGGCTGAGGCAACCCTCAGAACACCAGGGGGCTTCTGGGAAGTTGACACCACTTAGTCACTCAGCATCCTCAGTTAGTGGGGAAGAATCCTCTGCCAATAAAGCCACGATTTTTAGCCTTCAGTGAGCATCAGAATTGTCCCATGAGCTTTAACCAACACGGGTGCCGTGCTCTGTGTCCCAGAGATCCTGAGTTGGTTAGTCTAGGGTAGGACACGACATCCTAACTTCCAAAAGTCCTCCCCCTGCTCCCAGACAGAAACCCAATATGCAGCCGAAATTGAGACTAGTGGCAGGCACTTCCTTTGGATCCTGGCTCTGTCACCTGCTGGCAGGATGACTTTGGGCATCTACATAGCCTTTCTAAACCCTCATTGTTTTTCCGGAGAACAGCGATCACTATAAGGGCGACATTTTAAGAACTAAATGATATTACCCACCCGCTCTGGTAGACAGAAAATGCGCTATAAGATTTGTAGCTTTTTTTTTTTTTTTAAAAGCATCCGGCTTATGAATTACTGCTACTTAGCATAACAAAGGCCCGTCTTTGACTCAGGAGTCAGAGCAGACCTTTTCAAGAGGGCAGATCAAAAAAAAAAAAAAAAAAAAAAGTGGCAAAATAAAATGTGTGCCTTTTTATCTGGGTTGTTCAGTTCAGGGCCTTTGGTGTCTCAGAGGGATTACTCAGAAGAAATGAGGCAGCACCTAGAGGAGTGAACAGAGCTGAGGTTTTCCGACCAAACAGACTGAGCATTCTGACTCCCCCCTCTTATCTGCTGTGCAGCCCATCCTGAGCCTCTTAACCTCTCTGAGCCTTTGTTTCCTTTTCTGGATGATAAAGATATAGTCGTGACGACTGGAATAGTGTGGCCCAAAGGATGAAATGAGTCCGGGAGGTTTAGCTCTCTGTAGGAGCCCTGTGGTGGGGTCCACTCCCGTGAGACCATGGGCTGAGCCCCTGGAGCATCGTGGGGACTCACTGAGGTGGCATCTGTGTTCAGGCTCTGGCTCAGGGAACGCAGCCTGTATTCCTGGGATCTCAGCTCATCCCTGACTCTGTGGGGTGCTAGGCCCAACGCCCTTCTCTCAGCCCTGACAGAGGCCAGATGTCCAGTCCCTTGAGAAGTTCAGAGTGAGTCGGGGAAAATTAGAAGATAGGAGGTGTCTAGTTCCAGATTCCCCAAGAGGGTGGAGTGAGGAGCCTGGGGCAAAACTAGATGCTTCGGGGAGAGGGGAGATAAAGCTCCTTCCCTCACAATGGGCTGGGAAGCATGGCTCCTGGGGCCAGTGAGGTCTTATTGATCATGTGGTCCCACAGCCAGACCCTTTTACAGATTGAGAGAGAGAGAGAGAGAGAGAGAGAAACTGATCTCGGGCCACAAAGCAACCCGTGTAGAGCTAAGGACCCCACCTTTTCCCATGAGGACAGGTAGAGTCTCTAAGAACACACCTGCATGCCTAAGTCATCGAGGGCAGGAGGATAGGCCCTTCCCTTCTTGCCCCAAACATGTTCCCTCTCCTCACTGCCAAAGATGACTCCTTTCTGTGAGGAGAGGACAGGTCCAGTCACCTGCTTGGGTGGTTCTGCATAGGCCCACAGACGTATCATCCCTGATCCTCACAAACCTATGAGGCCAAGGCCAAGGTCATGGTGCCCATTGGGAAGGTGAAAAAAACCGGGGCTGAATGAGGCTAAGCGGCTTGTCCAGAGTCGAGGGACAGCTGTTAAGCACAGAGCCAAGGTCTGGACTCCAATTCTCATGCTCCAGGTTTGCATGTAAAAAGAAAAGACTCTTTAGAGAGGCCACACAATACCCACTAAGACATAACTGGGTACCACGTGGGGGAATTGTACGGTGACCAAGATACCAGGCTATGATGAGCTTCGTGGCATTGGTCCCTCCCCTTCTGCAATTCAGGCCTTGATTTGCCCCTTCGTGGAATGTGAGGATTTCCCAGATGACTTCAAAGGTTCCTTCCCGACCTGGCGAGCTGTGACTCTCAGGCTGGGTCCTCTCCGCATTAGCTCAGGCCTTCCTTATCCACTGTAGGCAGACAGTCCCGTTAAACCCAACAGCTAATGAACAGCTAATGAACTTCTCAGCCAAGGAGGAATTAATAGCCTAATTACACTAATGACCACGGCTTCACAAACACCTACTACCCGCTATGCATATATGTGGTCCTAATCCTAAAATACCCTGCAAAATGAGTCCTAATGGCTCCATTTCACAGATGAGGAAGCTGAGATCCTAAGAGAGTGGGTGGTTGTTTGTAGGGGATGGTGGTAGAAGTCAAAGCTACACCACTCTGTCAACCACTGCATGCTGTCACCCCCTTCACCACCTAGACAGCCCACCCCATTCCTTCCCCCTGGATTCTGAGCTTTTCCCTGCCTCCTCAAGAAGTTTATTCTTAAATAAGGAAAGCATTTGGCCCGTCAGGCAAGGTTCCACCCGCTTTCCCAAAGACAGCACCCCCAGCTCCAGGAATGGGGTAAAAATAGCAAGGAGAGAAAGGTGTTTGAAAACATTCTGGTTCACATAATTACTATATTTAGCAGGATATCCCCTGGAGATTAATTTAATGCACAAATACATGTATATATAGCAATCACTAAGTATCATAGGGTTTGCAGAATCTCTATTTAAAAGAAAAAACAAAACAAAACTCAGAAACAACTGTGCTGAAGACAGGAGCAAGTGGAGACAAGGGTTTTCTTTTTTAGCTCCTTGGCCTGATTCTTCCTGCTGCATGGGAGGGGAGAACAGGGAGCCAGAGAGAGTGAATAAGAAGGAATCTGGAGGTAGAGCAATGTATGAGTTCTCTAAAGGATAGGACAGAGAGAAAGCGGGGATCATGTGTGCCCACCGAAGAGGGGGTATCTCGATCCCTGCAGCGGGGCCCCCGGAAGTGGAGGTGTCACAGGTTGTGGTGGACAGCTATCAGACTGGGTGCTGGGTGCTGTGCTGGGCATCCTGGTTGCAGCCCACAAGGTCTAGAAAAGACCATCAGCACTTTGAGGGTCCCCGGGAAAGATTTCTAGCCTGGAGAATCTGGGGCAGTTTTACAAAAGAGGTGAGACTCGAGGGGGCCTCAAGAAAGGGGGGAGATAGGCAGAAAGGAGAGAGAGGGATGGTCTGGGTAGGAGGCACAATGGTGCCCTAAGTGTGGTGGAGGGATTGTGAGGAACACACTGGGAGATGGTGGTTTGGATTCTTTGGCTGGAGACAAGGGTCCCTGTGGAATAGCACTGAGAGGTGAGTTTGAAAGAGATTGTCAGGAGACTGAATTGATGTCTGATTTATTGACGAAAGAGTGTAGGTGCTGGTGTGTAGACAATGGGAAGACACAGGAACCTACATGCACCATCATCGGACAGGCACTTGGGAGAGCAGCTAAAAGCTGTTGGGGGAGGTCAGGCAAGAGGAAATGGGATCTGAATTGGAACGGTATCTGGGGATGGGGAAGAAATGATCAAGGAGAAGGAAATCATTGAGAGAGCATGATCAAGACTCAGCAGCTGGCTGTCTGTGGTGGAGGGTGCAGGGAACTGTTCACCAGGTCCTTGTGGGAGGATGGTAGAGACCTGCTTGGGGAAAAGGTGGTCCGCAGTTCTCCAGGTCCTCCCCAGCTGGGGGAGCTGCTGCCTTTACTCAAGGGAAAGGAGGTGCTTGGGCCAAGAAGGGCACATGCAGCAGCAGCCTCCTATCTAATGAGCCCCGAGTGCACGCTTCCTGGGAGGTGCTGCGCTAAGCGTGTTACACACATCTGCTCATTGAACACTCGCCACAATACTATGTGAGGCATATTATTTTCTCAATTTGACAGGTGAGGAAGTTAAGGTCCAGAGAGGTTAAACAAAATTGATCTGACTCCAGCGTTTGTGAACTTGTCAATGAAGGGCGACGGCAGGAAAAGCGTGGTCTGGGAGTCAGAGAGACCAGAGTTCCAATCCTGTTCACACCAGTTACAGCTCTAAGACATTGGTCAAGTTAATGCCTTCAATTCCTTTGTCCATACAATTGGTATAATGATATGTGTTTCGTCTACCGTGTAGGGCTATCCCGGTAGAAATAAAAAACGGGATGATGTATTTGAAATTGCTCTGTAAATTGTGATACATTGCAGGAATGGGATGTATAACAGACATGAGCCTCTGAAATTGTCCACAAAGTACCAGGATGCTATGATTTAGAGAGCTTGCTCTGTGACCTTGGCCGAGTTTCTTGACCACTCTGGATCTCAATTTTCTTATCTACAGAGGGAGCGCCCTTCTGAGGATTGAGATAGAAACAGAACTTAGAATTTTCTCTGCATTTCTGCCTGTCCCATTTCCCCCATCTCAGCAATCCCATCATTTGCACATCATGCACAGACATCATAAACACCTCTCCTTCCCTCGCCTGTCCCTACCATCATCAAATCTTAACCGTTCTGTCACCAAACTACAGCTCTGAGTTCTCCACTCCTTGCTGTCATGGCCATCACCCATCCCGCCCAATCCACCATATTCTCTGGGGCGGGGGGGTGGGGGTGGGGGGGAATAGCCATGACCTCTTACTGATCTGGCTTAGATCCTTTTGCCCCTCACCTATCCTCTGCCCACCACAAGCCAAAGTAACCCTTTTCTTTATTTTTTTTTAGTTTGGTTTTTTTTTTGTTTGTTTTTGGTGGGGTTTTTTTTTTTGTTTATTTATTTATTTATTTTTTTGAGAGAGAGAGAGACAGACAGAGACAGAGAGAGAATAAGATGAGGAGGAGGGGAGAGGGAGAGGGAGAATCAGGCTCCCTGCTGAGCAGGGAGCCCAATGAGGGACTATATTCCAGGACCCCAGGGATCATGATCTGAGTCGAAGGCAGACACTTAACTGAATGAGCCACCCAGGCCCCCAACTCTTTTAAAAACCACAAATATACACATACCATTATTTTGCTTAAGATACATCAATAGCCACCCGTTACCCTTAAAGTCAGCTGCTAGATTCTTCCCACAACTCATAGGACCCTGTGTGGTCTGGGTGCTGGCTGCCTCCGCAGCTGGGTCTGGGGTGACCTCCATTTTCATGCATCACACTTCAGCCACTTGACCTTCTCTTAGTTCCTCTGAACACCGTTCTCCTTCCTGCCTTAAGACCTCTGTACAAGCTCCTCCCTCTGCCTAGAACATTTCCCCTCATGTTCTTCTCCCAGTCACTCCTGTTCAGCCTTCAGGAGCCGGCTTCGCAGTCCTGTCCTCTGCAGAGCCTTCCCCTCACTACCCGGGACCAGTCCAGGTCACCTTGTCGTGTGCTCTCGGATATCCTCGTTCTCTTTCTCCCCATATCTGGCACGGCACCCTTTATTGAATCATACGTGTGAACATCTGTTCAACAGCTCTTTTCCCCAGTGGACTATGAGCTCCATGGGGTCAGGGTCTAGTTCTGTGTGTTTGCTGTGGCCTCTCCAGTGCCCAGGCCCTGGTAGGGAGTCAGTAGATAGTTGCCCAGTGCTGGAAAAGATGTCAGATGAAAGCATCAAGCACTAAGGCTGAAATGAAGTCTACATTCAGCCCATTGTTCTCTCTCCTCTCCCTCTGTGGCTCTGGGCCAAGCTGGGATCCTGGGCTGTCAGGGACAATGGTAGATTATGTCACATCTCTTTCCAGGGTGGTTTTCTTGTGACATTCCTGGCATCTGGAGTGAGGAGGACAGCTGGCATGCCAGGGTCTTGGGAGAATGATTAACATGAGCATCACATGCCTCTCCCCTGGCTTTCCTGTCTAAGATATGGAGAAAAGCAGCCCATGTGATATTGAGAATACAGCTGGATCCCAGGGCCCAGTGGCTTGGCCACATGTCCGGGGGTGACGTAAAATGCTGAGATGAGAGCCTCCTAGGGAGGCACTAGGCATACAGCTTGGTATCCTGATACAGTACCTCTCCAGGTGAATCAGGCCTCCCATCCCCCTGCATCAGAATACAGTGAATGACCCCTTGCATTTGCATGGTTCCTTCATTTGCCTTGTCCTGCTGGAGCCCTGCAGGCAAGCAGTTAATGGGATTAGGAGTGAATCAGCAGTAACTGTCCCAGATTGCTACCCCCATTGTCTTGATGTGTAAATCGAGGCACAGGGAGTCAAGCCACCCATTAATAACAGAGACGGAAGCATGTGAAAATAAATAAATAAATAAAACCCTTACTGTGTTCACAGCTGCTTTCCTGAAATAATATCTGTTGCAAAAGCTAAATGGATGAGAAGAGGCCTCCCTTGAGGGAAAATGAAGTGCTTGATTTAATAACACAAGGACACCAAGCCTCCTAGGAGTACCCACTCTTCTAAGAGAAGAGCAACCCGAGAGGACCCAATCCACCACGGGCCTTTGCTGAACTTCTGTTCCCACAGCCCTTACAGTCTGCCTCTGTCCTGCCCTGTCTCTCTGGATTGCAGACGGCTTGTGACTCTCTGTGGAAGCATGGTGCACACGATGCAGTGCCCTCATGAGCAGACAGCCTGCGGAGTTCCCACGGCGTGAGCACACATCTGCGTGTCCCACATCCAAGTCAAGAAGACAAGCACAGTCTGCACCCATGAAGCACCCACCATCATGCTTGTTCCCGGTTACTCCCCGCTCCATGTATAACCACTATCCTGACTCCTAACAGCATAGCTTAGTTTGCCTGTTCTTACAGTTTGTTTGTTTGTTGTTGTTTTTTTTTTAATCACAATAAGGTCATAGGGCGCATATGCTTTTGTATGAGACTGGTCCATGCTGTTGCGATGGTTGCGGGTCATTCCTTCTGGCTGTGGCATGGTATGCTGCTGGACTGAATAGAGCACGGTTTAATCTCTCCCATCTGTACTCGTGGTCGTTGTGGCATTTTCCAGGCTGTGGCTTTTAGGAACAGCGCTGCTGTGAATCATCTTGTACATGACTTTCAGTAAACGTATGCATACATTTCTTTCGGGTGTATATACCTGGGAGTAAAATGACTATGTCATAGGGTGGCCATATGTTAAGCTTTAACAAATACTGCCAGTGTTCCAGAAAACAGTTGTACCAATTTATGCTCCTACAGCAGCCTGTGAGAGTTCTGTTATTTTTTGTTATTCTTTTCTTAATTATTCTCTAGTTATTTGTGGGTATATCCAGAAAGAGATAGTTACAGTTTCAAATACTCTAGTCCGTTATTCTTATGAATCATTAAGCCATCGCCTAAATTATAATAGTCAATGATTCTGACTCCTAAAATTGCACGGTAAGAACAGAATTTTATTTCTTCACTCGCTAATTCTTGCACATCCTTCATGAAGGATCTTCAAGATCTTCAAGCTCTTCAAGTATCACCTCCTGTAACTTGAGCTTGGGCTGGGCGAGCCACCTCTCCTCTTTCGCTTCAGTCCCACCAGATGGCTCTCCCAGTCCTTCTCACCCATTTTGTAAGCACCTGTTTCCCCCATCAGCCTATCAGACAGTGGCATTCTTAAGGGAAGGTCCTGTGTCCCAATCATCTCTGGTTTCAGGACTAAATACTCTATGAAGCACAAGATAGGCTTTCAGAAAAATGTTGAATGAATGAATGAATCTTTCTACTAGTTGGTAAGTTTATTGAAGGCATGGGTCAAGACTTCTCTTGTATCACCCCAGGAGATTAATTAGGCACACAGTAGGCACTTAATAGAGGCTTGCTGTAATGATTGGAGTGAATTGCAAGCCAACAGTTCCAGTTACTCAAGGGAAAGACTCTTCTTGAAAACCACAAGAGCAAAGCTGGGCAGACGAGACTCTCTGGCTGGATTTTGGCAACATTTGGATCTTACTTTCTGCTGGCTTTTCTGCTATCACTCAAGAGGGAGAGTGAGGTGGTGATTCAGACTCACTTCTCACCCACGCAGAAAGCTGACTATGCCCCACTTTCAGCCTGGCTCAGGCTCTGATCTCCCAAGATCTGAAGTCCAGGAGCCAGAGTTGCAGCGATAGAAATAAAGACCAACCTACCTCCTCCACCCCCGAGCCCTTAGGAGCAGATTCACAAGAGAGGGCCTTTGCATTGGCTCATACTGGGCCTGTCTCTCCTCCATCACTTGTCATTCTCTAGAGCTAGAAAGCAGAGTATGGATCCACGGTGGTCCTTCCTGGGCTCCAGATAGCTAACAGGGAAGCCATGACATCTTGGGCAGACTGAGACCCAATACTGACATCACGATTCCTGCCATTACCTAACTCCCAACACCGTGAGATGTCTGGTCCACACCGCGGTGCCCACGATCCACTGCAGACTTGGAGAAGAGCACATTTTCAATGCTCTAGTTAAGCTGGCATCAAGCTTCTCATCAAGGGGGCTGTAAGCTCAGTGAAAAGAAAATGTGTAATGAAAGTTCAGTAGATATCTTGTCCCCATGTAAGAGGGGATTATTTCTACTGAAAATTTAATAGAAAGTAATTATGGCCTGCTTTCCTTGAAGACTGAGAAATGGACATCTCTGATCCTTACCTCCAGCAAGAAGCGAAATTATTTCTGTTAGGAAGACACACAATAATAACAACAAACATAATCCTTAGTCTTTCTTCATGCTCAGAGGTATGTTACAGGAAGATGTATTTTAATGCAACTAAAATAATAAATATTTTAAATGGTGGCCCAGGAGTCATAAGCAGGGCTTTCTAGTTGCACAGAGGCTTATTTTCACATTTTTGATTCTGGCATGGAAATGCTGTGCATCCTTAGATAAGTCAGCTCCCTTTCCGGGCTTCGGGTTCTGCATTTGTGAAGTGGCCCCCTCTGTATCTGGTATGTTGGGAATGTACAAGGCTAAGTTTTTGTAGCTCTTTAACAGGAAGTAACCATAATAAAATAACCACTATTTGTTATGTATAAAGTATTACACTTAGACTCAAAGAAGCAAGGGCACATGTATTCATTTAACCTACATTTACGTATGCCTACTCTGTGCGAGGTGCTGGGATAGAGAAGTGCAATCACTTCTGCCCATAATGAACCCAAGATAGGGCCAGGATGACAGGCACTAACGAAACAGATACGAGAGTACACAGATACGAGAGCCACATACTCTCTTGGGGGGATAGCAAAGGATTTTCAAAGGAGGGAACCTTGAGTCGTCATGAAGGACACATTGTCAGGAAGAGAAAGGAGAAAGAAAATGGATGTTTGTGGGTCCAGCAGAGAACAGATGCATCATGACTTCAGGGTCCCACATGGGAAAGCAAAGTACTTGTGGCATCCAGCCAACTCTAACGCCAGAATGAGCCAATGAGGCGATGTGCTTGCAGCAAGAAGGCCATCAAGCAGGCTCCAGTCCACCTCTGTTGCATGCTGCCCAGCACTGTCTCACTGGCCCCCCGACTTCGGGCCATTCCTTCACCATCCCTGGATCTCGGGTTCTCATCTGTAAAGGCAGAGCTGGGCTGAGGTGGCCTGAAATCCCTAACTACCGGCCTCATCTGTAGACCCAAAAGAGCAACACATCAAGAGCTGCCCCCCCCCAAAATGAGAGCTTTGAAAACTTGAAAGACTCAGCAGCTCTAAACCTACCAACGGAAATAATGACTGCCTCAACAAAATCACATTTACAAAGAAATACAGCCACAGAGCTCCTCCTTTGGACGAGGTGTGACTCAAAATTTACAAGAGAAGTTTATAGAGAACCCATTTCATTTATTTGCTTTTTTAAACTTTTTTTTGAAGATTTTATTTATTTATTTGACAGACAGAGATCACAAGTAGGCAGAGAGGCAGGAGGAAGCAGGCTCCCTGCCGAGCAGGGAGCCAGATGCAAGGCTTGATCCCAGGACTCTGGGATCATGACCTGAGCTGAAGGCAGAGGCTTTAAACCCACTGATCCACCCAGGCACCCCGAGAACCCATTTTAGATGGTAGGAAGTGTCTCTTTGGAAGCTGTCCAATGTCCGATTTCTCCACCACGCTTTTGTGGACATCAGGCTGGGACAGGTGTGACACAGCAGAGGTCACCTCGGTCCTTACTAGCTCTGCTTTTCACTGCTCCATGAAAGCCCCAGGCCCCCAGCCCAGATCACCAAGGATTCTTTGGCTTGAGGTTTCTGACTCGGTTTCATCGTTTTCAACTTCTCCCCATAGCATTTTTAAATCGTAGCATTTACATAGACGGGGAAATAGGGTGGTTGGCATCCCACATTAACACAGGGGAAGCCCAGACTCTTCCCTATCAACACTGGGATGCTCTCTAGTGGGATCGGCAGGTCCCGCGCAGCCTGACAGATAACCCTGGGCAGCGGCTGCCCCCCACCCCAGTGGGGGACCCTGTGGGCCCTTGAAAGAGACAAAGCCACACTGTTGGTGCTGAGCACGCCCAAAACAGATGGATGCAGACTGTACTTCTTTAATCATTGGTCCTTCCATAGATTTCCTCCAGATCTAGGGGTGCCCAGATGTGTTCCTGCTGACCATTCTTTGCAGAACTAGAATCACTTTCCCTCCCTAAAGATCAGCACCCCCTGTGAAAGTGAACATCTTTTTCCCTTTTAAATTTCAGAACAAAAGGGGTCATGTTATGTCCCCTTTCCCACTCAATGCAGCTATCCTGCTACCTTTCTGAACCATGGGAGGTTCCCGCACATGACGTCCGGGCTGCCCCTTGCACAGGCCCCCCGAGGAGACTCAGCATTGGCTTACCTTCCTCACCATGGTCAAAGAGAACCCCGCTAGAGCAGAGAAGGGAAATCAAAGCAAGTTAAGTCTTAGAAAGCCATCCTGCTACCTCTAGTTACTCTATTAAAGTAATGAGAAAAAACCAGAAGTGGAAGTTGAGGAAGCTCGTTCCCTAGAAAGTTTGGCTTTGCGACTGTGAAATGTAGACTAAATGGGGCAGGGCAGTAGGGAGGGGGGCCTGCTCCTTTTGTCAGCTCCTGGGAGTGGAAGAAAGACAAGTGCACATCGGGAACTTATTCTGGTTCCAAATCCTCACTCACAGCTCTGCAACAGGTGAAATCAGATCCAGGCTAAAGCAGATTATGTGAAAACAAAGAGCTGGAACCCAAACTCACATAGGAGAACAGGGTTTTGGTCTCTTCCTGAGAGTGGGCATTTTTAGCAAGGGCTGGAAAGCCAAAAAATCCAAAAAGCCTGTCTAGAACCTGGAGGGGAGGGAAGGGGCATGTGGAAGGGAAAAAGGAAGGCAACAAGGGGAGGCTGAACTCGAAATTCACCTGCCCACAGTATTGCAGAGGTCCACCCTGACCCAAGGCTCCTCCTGGGGTTGCCAGCTGCTGCCCCAACAATATTTGACCTCTGTGATGAATGTAAGACTCTGCACACATGCTACCCAGTGCCTTTGCTTGTTCTGGAGGTTTTATTCCAGAAGCATCTCAATCTCCTCTCCCTCCCCCATCTACAGGTTCATATATGAGCAGGTATATACACGCATGCTGACACACGTCTCTGCAACTAAATCAGTTTCATAAAAATCAAAAGCCTAGACAAAAGGCCACCTCCTCCATGAAACCCTTTCTGATCTTGCTTGCTTAGGCAGTCCATTGACCTTCTATGATAGAAGTCATGTCTTATAGCCATTTGTGAATATGCTTTATCTCCCCACCAGCTTATAAACTCCTTGCAGGCAAGAGCCTTATCTAATTCATCTCTGATTCATCACCGTGCCCACAGCACCACCTGGCTCAAAGGGGGTCCTTATAAAGTATCTGTGGAATTAATTATTCAGCTTAGCCAAAAGTCTTTGGGTGGAAAGGAGCTAGGCAGTGTGAGTGGTTTCTCATTGGGTGTCCCCTGTATGCAGGCCTTGGATAAAGCTCTAAAAATACAAAATGAAAAATGTAGGTCTGCTTTCATGGATCTCAAGGACATAAAAGGATATTGACAAGGAAGTATGGTCAGTGAAGAACGGCAAAGGGGCCAGCCACCCGATCTGGAGCAGGGGCCACCCAGAAGAGCCTTTTAGAGGGGTGACCTTGCGGTTCCACCATCAGAGCTCATATGAACCCTTCCTGGCAGCAGGAGGAATGATTCACAACAAGCCCCATCCTCTGACCGGGCATGGAGACCACAGCACTCCAAAGGAGCCAGCTCTCTGGTACCGCATGGAGGGCAAAGGCAGAAGAAACTCTGGAGAGCATCTGAACTTCTTGGGGGCTTGATTAATTGCTTTAATTAGCAGCCTGTAACCATTAAGACAAGTGGCATGGATGGTAATAATGCAAGAATGGGACCCAAGATTAGGTATGAACAACGCAGTGCTGGACCCACTGGCTGGGCCCTGCTCTCTGAAGCTGGTCCTGGAGCCGGAGAAGAGAAATTTGCAAGGCGTGATCAAAGGCGGACCAGTGCTGGTTAGCACGGAACGTCTTACCTTGTCAGCACCAGCTCCCAGGGCGAATGAAATGCTTACAAAATGAATGTGCGCCTGGAAAATCTCCAAAGTGGATCTTACTCTTACCCAAATGTTACCCGGTATTTTAATTAACCTGGGCTTATTGTTCTAATTACTGGAGTTTTATACCGTGAATTGCTGTTTGGGACTGGTGACGATCAGTAAACACAATTACCATGTATATTTCCAGCAGCACTTTGCCCTTAAAATTTTATTTAAAAAATAATAATTAGCAACATAAATCTTTAATTTCTAGTTCACTGGGGCTAACAGACTGAGTAGGATGGAAAGAAGAGCTTTCTTAGAATGTCGAGATCTGGTCTTAATAGCATCCCGGCATCTGATACCTTAATGGGCTTACTTCACTTTGAGGGATACCAGGTACAAAAGTTAGGGCTGCAAAACTCTCCCGCAATATATCACTAAGTGAGAAAAAAATTACACGTAACAGAATGCAGGTAACAATAGCATTTTTAAATAATAATAAAAAAAAACACTGCATGAATGTGTATGTTTGAGTGCATGTGCTTAAAATATATGGAAGGCTATTTTTTGCTCCAATCTGTTAGCACTGGTTAGTTACCCTTGGAGAGCAGGACTGGAGGCACTAGGGAGGTGGGAGGAACTCTCCGTTTTTATTTTATACACTTCAGTGTTGACGTTGGAATTTTATAATAGAAGTGTTACCTTTGCAATGAACATATTTTGTAAAATCTGAAGATCACCACATCTTGAATGAGCCAAGGGCACGGTGGCACAAAGAGCCGGGCGCAGGGAACCCATGGACGTAGGACAGCTGCAGCTATCCCCTCTGTGGTCCTAGACCACTCTCTTTGGTTGTCACAGTGGCATCTTGTAGAACCTGGATCTCTCTTCCTGCCTCCCAGACTTCAGCTTCAGGATCCTGCACTGACATCTTGCAATCCCTTCTTAGCTTCTCCATCCTTTCTCTTGGGACCTGCTGGTTCCCTGATCCCTAGTCCATTTCTGGCTTCACCCTTGGACTCCATCTTTCTGTTTACTTTAATCTCCCAGCGTGAGACTTTTCTAACCACCTGTGCCTCCATCCAGTCACCATCCAGCCGGCCATGCCCTCACCACCTTCCCGTCCCCCAGGAATCCTCTCTGTGGGCTCCTGATCCAGTCTAGTGTTTAATCATACATATATATTTTTTTATTTGTTTATTTGACAGAGAGAGATCACAAGTAGACAGAGAGGCAGACAGACAGAGAGAGAGAGAGAGAGAGAGAGAGGGAAGCAGGCTCCCTGCTGAGCAGAGAGCCGGATGCGGGACTTGATCCCAGGACCCTGAGATCATGACCTGAGCCGAAGGCAGCGGCTTAACCCACTGAGCCACCCAGGTGCCCCAATCATACATATATTTTTTAAAGATTTTATTTATTTATTTGCCAGAGAGAGAGAGAGAGACCACAAGTAGGCAGAGAGGCAGGCAGGCAGAGAGAGAGAGGGGGAAGCAGGCTCCCTGCCGAGCAGAGACCCCCACCCCCCGCCCCGATGCGGGGCTCGATCCCAGGACCCTGAGATCAAGACCTGAGCCAAAGGCAGAGGCTTAACCCACTGAGCCACCCAGGCACCCCTAATCATACATATTTTTAACTGAACATGACCTTGAAACACAAGCTAATTACTCATTTTTAGGATTCAACTAAAGAAAATGAACCTTACCATTGCAGAAGAGAAACTGAGGAGGTCAGACTTGAGAACTACTACTTCCAGTGGACTGCGTTCCTGGGAGATTCCTAAGGATGGTTCTTATTTGCTTGACTTTTACCTTATGCCCCATACTGGAACCTAACCCCCACCTAAGATGTAATTCCCAAGAACTACATTTAATGAGATGTGCCTGAAATGGACAAAGGTTTAAATGTCCCTCTCCCCACCCTTCGTTCAAAGGGTAAGTGATACTGTGTGCAGAGGTCCTCCCTTATTTATTTACGCAGAATGTACTGATTCATTCTTAGAAAGCATTCATCCTCCCCACTATGGGCAGGTGGTACACACTTAAGATGCTGAGGTGAAGTAGATAAGTAGAGGTGAAGTAGATAACCGAGCTCCTTGCTCAAGGGGAACCTGCTTCTCCCTCTCCTCTCAGCTCAGTGCTCTCTCTCTCTAATAAATAAATAAAATCTTAAAAAAGAAAGAAAGAAAGAAAAAAGAAAGGGAAAGGAAAGGAAAGGAAGAATGAAAGGATCCCTGCTTTCAAAGAGCTCCAAGTCCACCATGTGAACTGATGTGTGGGGTACAGAAGGGCAGGAGAAGGATGGTCTAAGCAGAGGGGAGGAGTTGGTGCAAAGGCATTATGTATCCTGGGACAGATCAATAGTTTAAGATGCCTGGAGCTTGGAGTGTGCATTGGAGAGTGGTGGCTGGGGACAGCAGGTCCCAGGGTGAAGAGCCCTGAAGGCCCGGCCAAGAAATCTGCTCTGTACTTTGCAGATAACTGAGGGACTTCTGAGAATTAAGAATTAAACGGAGAAGAGGCATATTCAGGTCTAGGCTTTAGAACCACCTCTTTGGTGCCAATGGAGAAGATTAAAAAGTCTGACAGAGTAATGCCTGAAGGCGAATTACCTCATTGGCTTAGATGTTCCCAGAAAAACCAGCATCAGGTTAAGTTCTCAGAGAGCGAAGGGGAAGAAAACCGATCCAACTTAGGAAGCACTCCCTCTGTGCCAGACTCCAGGCTGGGTGTCGGACACCTGTCTGCTCTCCCAGAGCAGAGAACGGCGCCACTGGAGGGGAAGGCAATTCGAGGAGCGCCATTTTGCCAGTTAGGCATGCGTCAGGGGATTCGCAAGATCATGCAGTTAGAAAGCAAACCTCAAATTTGAACCTCAGTCAAAGCCAGTACTCTGCCATGATTTGTTACCTCTCTGGGCTCCCTTTTTCAAGGGTCAGGACGCTAAAGGCCACGGAACACACCAGAGGAAGGTCATTGTGGACACAGCATTCCTTGTGTTGCTTGGGGCCTCAAGGATTTGGGGATACATCATAAATGCCTCCGGGGTTTGTGATGAATTCCTTTGGAAATGTAATGCCAAGGAAAGATTTTCTTTCTTAGAATCATGTGTTTTCTCAGAAGATGAGAATCATTTAATCCATTCTTTTCTCCTCTTGGCTTGTTATCAGGAAGCTCCAACCTCGGCCTCAAATTCAGTGGCTGTCTCAGCCAAAGTAATTATGGTATATGCTTTCTCGACCTTTTATATACTTTGGTGGAATTTTTTTATTTTATTGTATCCCTATATGTTGTTGTACAATGCCTCAAAGCTTCTTGGAATACCAAAGGAGAATATAGAAGAACAATACAAAATGCCAAAACAATACAGAATACCCGATCTGGTTTTCCTTTTGGCCTTTACTCTAAACAGATCTCAGAATAATTGCTATAGTGACAAAGCCCATGATTCCTCCTTCCCTGGGTTCCACTTCCCGGTCAGCAACATTGCTCTCCATCATGACGTTCTGCAAGTTTCTGGTGTCTACTCTATGTGTTTGTTTAATCATTCATTTAGTATCCACTAGTTTTCAGACACTGCGTGGATATATACTTTCTCACATTTAATCTCTCTAACATTCAAGGTAGTTACCATTGTCCCCATTGTACAGGTGGGGAAACTGAGGCACAGAGCACTTAAATGACTAGCCTGGGGTCACACAGATAGTACAAAATGGAAATGAGATTGAAATTGACGTCTCTTTGATACCAAAGCCTGTTTACTTTTCCCACTGCTATAGGAGATCCAATTGCCTTAATCCTCTCGTGAAAGCATAAGATTGTCTGTCTCCTGCAACCTCCCCATCTCCCTATCTGGTTAGCTCCCCTAATTAATAAAAAGAAAAAAGAAGAAGAAAAAGAAGAAGAAGAAGAAAGATCTGGTGCAGGCTACAGAGACAGGACTAAACATCCAGACTGGCTATTTTCCTGACCTAAAGTAAGTGCTTTCAAAGCATAAAAATAGAATCTCTTTTTTCCATTTATCTTTGTCCTTAAGAATCACAGAGCGGAGAACATGTCAGACCCCCTGACTTGTCTATCTCTGTTAAAAAAAAAAAAAATTAAATCTTTTCCACCAAGCTCTTCTGCTTTTTATGAAGCCCAGTAATGAAAACTCAATGTGCAAATCCTAACATCAAATGCACGTTACATAATAAAACCCCACCTCCCAGCCCTCTCCAGAAGGGCGGATTTCAGTGACACATTTCAGAGCTGAAGTAGTAGAAATTCTTCTGTACCCTGATGGCCATTTTGCTTGCTCCCTGTCCACCTGGGGGCAGAACTGTAGGCTCTTATCTGGAAGCCACATCTGAAAGAGTCCAAGTTCCTGGAACTAGATCTGCTTAGCCAAAAAGGAATGTGTCCTTGGGAAAGCCCAGCGGTCACAGATAAAACTGTGCAGAGAGTCACCTGCGATCCTTCCCCAGCCCCCAGCCTCCCCACCAACAAAAGTTTGGGATGTAAAGAAAGAGAAAGGAAGAAGAAGGAAATTAACACTCTCGTGTCTAAAACAGTGCTGCGTGCTTACCATGCTAGCCTCATTAATCCCCACCAGAGCCTTCCAGCAAGGTGTCAGTGAGGAAACTGAGGGTCCATGGGGGAACATGGCCCAACATCATGACAACTGGCCAACACGGGGGCCACAGAGCTGAGCCAGCATCTAGCTTCAGAGCTCATTGCCTTTCCTCTTCACGACATTGTCACCCACATCTAACCACAGAGGAGGCAAAGCCTGAATAATCCACAAAGAAAGACACATCTTCAATGAGAGAAGTCCACACAGGAAGGGGTCACCAAGGACAGCTCTCTCCACCTTTTGTTTGCGAAAGTCCTGCTAGCAATTCCTCCTTAGGGACTCCTGGGCCAGACCGATATCTGCCACCATCCCTTGCGGTGTCTCAGGATGGTTCTCTCCCTCTTAGCTATCCTGACCCACATAGAGGCAAGGCTCTCTCTCCCTAGATTCAGCCAGGAAACAATTGGAATACTTCAAACAGCATATGCAATCAGCAAGTGCAAGAGAGAAAATATGGGAGCAGAAAATCCGTCAGCTTCACAGGGAAGGGATTGCTTAACAATTGTCACACAGGAGCCCTCCCATCCAGGTATCCCCAGGTCATAATAACCTGAAGGGTTTTGAGCTCTGGACTTTGTGAGGGAGACCCAGGAATTTGTTGAGAATGATGAAGTCTGTATTCCTGTGACGAAAAAGGGTATATATTTACTGACAAAGTTATTTCTAAGAAACATCCATACGGTGGATTATGGGACCAGATGATAAAACAAGCAAGAACTCAAAAGAATAAGAGTGCCCGCCCACCATCATGGTCCAGGAAACATTTTGAGGCCTGTCAGGTTTCCTCCACAAGTGTGTGGGGCTGGTCTTGCGACACACTGCCTCGGCGGAAGTTCGCTTTAGATCCTCATCTACCAATAATGGAAAGTCCCGAGATTCTGCCTCGTGTTCTCCACAGATTCTTCCTAACGATCTCTAGGGATATATTTACTTCTCTCCAACATGCTAAGAATGCACAGCCCTTGCTGCTCACTGTTCTTGTGGTTCATAGGGCACCCTGGAGAGCCTGATGCACTGGATTTTGCTGACCCAAGTGTTCTGTGTCTGGGTCCTTTTTGATGTCTGCCATGTGATTCCATGTGTAGGCACCATGCGTTTTCTCTACGGTGTGCTGGGGAAGGCATCACGTACTACATTTGTCAGGAAAGCCATTCCCTTCTTACCTTGAAGCCTATGATGAGATGGAATTCCCCCATTAGGTAGAAGTCAGACACCATGACCCTTCCTATGTAGCACCATTAAAAGTCACCCTAACAACACAGTTCATAGCATGGCCATTTAAGATCAGCCACCATTCAAAGCTATTACACATCAGACACTGGCTCTTAATAGGTTACATATGCTATTCTCATTTGATTAAAATTTCAAAGAAATCTACAACGCCCATGTCCGTAGCTCCACATTAGAGATGAAGAAGCAGCAAGTTGGAGAGATGATATGCCTCACCCAATGTCACATATGCACTCCATTACAGAGCTGATATTCCAACCTGGGTCTTCCACTGCCCCCTCTGTCCTTGACATCAATCCCGAAGACCACTGTGGGGATTGAACCTTACTCTGAAGGCCAAGAGGATCCCCCCCCAAAGGGTCTAGAGAAGACCAGTGAAGTGCTTTGCTCTGACAGGAGTGTAGGAAATAGATGAGTATACAAGGATTCCAGAAAATGGGAGTCAGAGCAAGAAGTCAAGTATGATGCCTGAGTTTCTGATGTGGGTAGCTGGGGGGGAGGTGGTGGAGCTATCTGCTGAGGTGAGAAACTTAAAGGGAAGATGTCTGGGTGAATAAAAACGTGAGGAGGTCAATGTTAGTCATGCTGAATTTCAGGTGTCTGAAGAGCACCCACGGGACGTACAAAAGAATTACATACGCAGGCCTAGAACTCAGAAGTAAGATCTGGCAGAAGTTGTAGGTTTAGAAGTCATTACTTCATCCATGAGTTGAAGCTAGGAAAGAATATGGTTGTCCAAAGGAAGCATATGGAATAAGAAGGGGTTGAAGGGGGATAAAGGAAAGCCTAGATATGGAGCTTATGGGAGGAAAGTGTCTCCTGTCTGTATTCAGTGAAAACCTACAGCTCTCCTCCTGGTCTCTGGGCCATCTACCACCTCGCTCCAACTTGCATTTCACGGTTCTAATAGAGTTGAGCTCCCCAGGCATGGGTGAGAAGACATTCTCCCCCCATCTCCCAAACTCCTAGATTCTCTGCTTATAGCAGGGCTAACAGAATACATGATGACTCAGCAGTTTCCTTCCTGTGAGATAAATGTATGCTCAGAGATGGGGTTGCCTCATCCTCCCATCCTATTATCACTTCCTCCTTGCAAACACACACACACACCCAAACAATGGCCACAAGCAACCAGAATATGAATGGGAAATATATTATCTAGTAGAAACAACACTATCTTGGGAGTCAAACAGACCTGGATTCAAATCTCAGGTTTAATTTGTAACCTCAAGCAAGTTATTTCAACTCCAAGTGTCAGTTCTCCTACCTATGAAATGGGCTAATCCTATCTGGAGACCTAGAAGCATGGTTGAAAAGATCAGGTGAGCTGTAAGGCAGCCTCTGTGCCCAACTAAGGAAGGGCTGCCTTCCCAATCTCAGACAGAGCCAGAATCATGTAGAGATTCTGAGCTTCATACCACTCCTCCCAAGTCTTTTGAACCCAGAGTGAGTTCTAACAGTTCTGTGTTTACCCATCTGCCTCTCTAACCAGAGGCTGGAAAACCAGGCTCTGTGATTCCCAAGAAAGCTCTAGCTCTTGGACCAGATTAGTAATGCTAAGACAAAAATGCAACATTCCTTTTTAGTCATATATAAAAGGATAAGAAAAGTTTTCCTCCCAGCCCTCAAGCAATCTTGTGTACAAACATCATTGAAATCAGCAGGTGTATGTTCCAAGAGAAGACTGTGTCTCTTGGACTCTTTTGAGTAGTTTTCCCCTTCTGGAAAAACATAAAAAGAGAGAACAGCAGAAGATACAAAGTAAGGATCAAACCCACGCACAACCAGTGTCCAACTTCTTCAGAGGCATTTTTCACGTAGGTTCTAAGCCTGAGGATGAAAGTACAGGCTGTTCTCTCCGATCAACACAAGTCTCTAACCTCTGTCTTTGCTGATGCGCATTCCTAACCTGAATTAAGGAGGCAATGTTAGCACTCAGGATGGCTCTGAAGGAGAGACAAGGGCGTCTCTAGTCCAAGGTTAATGATGAGCTCAGGTGTATACAAGTCTTAGAGAAACACAAATCCTAGAGATTATCTAGCCCAACAGTGTCATCTTAAAGATGAAGGACCTATTATCAGAGAAGAGCAGTGACTTTCCTAAAGCCACAGGATAAATCAGTGGCAGATTTGAGACACAAACTCAAAGCTTGTGTTCCTGAGTACCACTGTCATTCCAAGCACCACCTGCTTCCCTGGAGCATAAATATCATATCTCACCACCATAGATTGGACATACAAGTGGATATCACAGGAGTTAAGATATGTTATAGGCTTCAGTGGACAACCATCAAACAATGGTATTGCAATAATATAGAGTATTAATATTAGAACAATATAATATACTCTAACAGTAATATAATACACTCTAATTACAATAATACGCCCTAATAAGTGAGTATAATACTGTAGTAATGTTATTCTGTTTCTCAATTTTGGAAAAACTTTTGATTGATAAAGGCATCATCTTGCTTGACTCCATAGAGTGGGGAGGGGTGATGGTATTCTAAGAACAAAACACCCTTCAGAGATAGGGATTCCTCACCAATTCTTTATGTAGTACCTACTACACATCCAGCATGTGCTCAACTTTGAAATTACTGTCAAGGATGAAACATTCCCTAAGATCTTATGGTCTTGTGGGAGAACAGATACAAGAGCGTACATTGGTATGTGAAGTGATTTGTGTTTATAGAAGTCAATATAATGGTTTTGAGTGTAGTACTCAAAGTTTGGATGTGGAGGGTGCACTTTGCTTTGTGTGGTCAGTGGTGCCATCCTTTAGGGTAAGGACTAGAGGAGGGAGGCAAGGATGCACTGACGGGAACAGAGGAGGAAGGTGATAGCAGTGGCAGCAAAGGTGGTGATGGTGGTAGAGGAGGAGAAGGAAGAAGGTGATGATTTCAATTTGGGACATTCTATGTTCAAGCAGCCCAAGAGACCTCTAAGTAACAGGGATTCTGTAAGGTGAACCAGCTCAGGCTAGCTTCTTATGGGATTTCCTCTCTGCCAGTACTCTAGCTCACAGCTCCTCTGTTCTACCATTTGTATCCTGCATTTAAAGAATGCATTGACATATATAATCCACAGATGTCTCTTCTTTGTCTTTGAAAATATCATTTCTTTCTTTTTTTTTTAACCATTAATTTGATGGAGTTTATCGAGGTAAAAGATACATGTCTGCAGATAATCCAACATCTTTAACCAGGAGTTTCAAAAGTCAATATCTGAGCAGTAAGACAAGTAAGAAGGAAAAGAGGAAGGAAGGAGCCAGATGAGGAAGAAGAAAAGGAGGCAATGGCGGAAAGAGAACTGAGAGAAGCTCTAGGATGTAGCTGTAGAACTAGGAGGCAGTGGCAATGGAAGACAGTCATGCCACTTCATTATTGCTCATTGCAATGTGGTGAGAATTTGTCAGTCCCAAATCAGTGGGAGCCTTCCAACATACAGAGTAAGTGACTACTACAATGCCAAGCTCCCCATGACTCAATCAGCTCAGAACTTGTCTGTTTGATAAAAGGACATGGAGCTATCACTGAATGGGTTGACCAGTTCACCAAAGCTACCTACTCAATCTTGTTATTTTTCCTACTAAAAAGAATGGCTCTTAAATTATGTAGATGATTCATAATGTCTTGGATGTGTAGGTGGCACTGCCTTTCACCAGGAATAGACCAGCTCAACCAAGTTCTTTGGTGTCATATAGGTTAAATCTCTCCATGGAATAAAATTGCTCCCTTTATTTCTTCTATCCTCCTACCTTCCTTTCTTTATCCATTCATCACTCATTCATTTGCTCATTCAACAACACAGAATTATTAGATATCTACAGTATGCCAGCTCCTGGGCCAGGCTCCATAACTAGGGTTTGGTTCATAATCAGGAGGCTGGTGGGGCTGGCTTCAGGCAACACCAGGAGAGGTGTTAAAATAAGGCAACCCAGCAGGGGACTGGAAGTCACAAAGGAAGGGAATTCCAAGATCAAATCCAAATTTGGCAAGAGAAGATGCAGAAGAAAAAGTAAGGATCATAAAAAGCAGAAAATGCCATGAGCAGGATGTAATATACCCACTGTCTAGAACCCAGGCCTCGAATGATGGGAAAGGCCTGACTCCTCTTGGAGAAGGGGAGGAGGTAGATGAGGGAAAGGAACTATGCATGGTTGTTAAGATTTTGAAGAAACACCATCTCATTAAAAGGAAACATACATTTCGAGATTTCTTAAATAATAAGTCGAAAGCCACTGAGTCCCTCCTTCTCCAATTAGCTTGATTCTCTATCCCAGCCAAGAAATCCCTCTTATTAAAACTGAAGTCCTTTTGTTTAAGATTTCCTGTCTCTTTGGTCTCTTTAGCATTTTAAAGGAAGTTTGCCTCCTTGTTACCTGTCTGACTTCCCCTTCATCACCTTGGCATCTGATTAATTGTTACTATTTTCATTAAGGAGACTCATGTTGATTCTTCTTACTCTGCATCTCTCACACATATCCCTTAATTATTCTTTTCCGTGGGAATATTCCTTGGCAATATTGCTTTCCATTCCCGCCATTACCACCATGCTGAGGCTCTCATCAACTCAAGCAGAGAAGATTCCAATTGTCTCCCTGTCTCCCTGCTTCTCACCTCCAATTCCTTCTCCTACCTGTTGAGAAACTAATTCTCTAAAAGCTCCATGTTATTTGTATTCCTCAACTCAAATTTCTTGCAAGTGAAACAAAAAACATAACAAAGCTCTCATTACTTAAATAACAAAGTACACATCCACATACATACCCACGTCCACACACACCAATGTGGCTTCAAGCCTCCTTTGTGCCTTATCTATGTTTACTCACCTTCATATACAGAGAATCTTCTCTTCTCAGCCTCTGTTTACAGACCTGAGCTACCAAATATATATGAATGAAGCCCTTAAAGACACCTTATTTTCTCAATATTTTCCAGGTATTCTTATTTCCTCTGCCTTAAACTCCATCTCTTTCTCCCTCTGTTAGACACTGTACTAAAGCAGAAGGAAGGGATACTTATGGGGAGTCCCTGGCTGTGTGATATTGGACAAGTCACAGACTCTCTCTGGGGCACAATTTCTTTTTCTATAAATTAGACCAAGGAGATTGGACCCATGGATCACTAAAGAGCTTCCAGCTCTTCTCTAAAGTGAAGTCCACACTGGTCTCCCTCACCTGCCCTTCCCAACGTGACTCTGTCCTTGATAGAGACTGTCACACCATGGCTTGGAGAATGAGGGTAGCAGGACTCAGGGTACAACATATCTAGAACTGCATTTGTGCTATAAGCATGAGAGCTGTGGCTGACAGATCCATAAGTGGCTCTTCTATTTCAGAAGGCAATGATACAAATTAGAATGTCTGCCTTAGTTACCTCTGTCCAACACAAGTGCTAGCATTGTATGTGGGCACCAGACTTCCCCAGAACTTACATGCCACACCAGAACATGAGTCTGCAGGCAGGTTAATGTGCTGGCAGAGTGCAAACCCAAGCGTCAGCCTGGAGACAAAAAGAGTCAATGAATGGATAACTCCCAGATATATAAGATATTTGGGGCGTTTACATGTTCAGAGTATCTCATGCACATCATGGCACTTGACCTTCACAAGAAGCAAATGAGGAAAGCAAGTGAGCAAACATACATGTGCCAGGCCCTGTTGAGGTTGTATAAGATATACCGGTGGACAAGCTCAAGATCCTTTCCTTCATGGAACTGATATCCTAGCAGACCAGAATCTATTGCACTGAAATGAATAGGAAAATCCTAAAAAGAGGAGTTAACAACCGTCGCACGATTATGGGATAAGTACACTGGCAAAAGTTTGATAGTTAACGGTAGCAACTACCATTTATTATTCAACAAATATTTACTGAGTGCTTACTATATGCCAAGTTCTGTGCTAAATGCTTTACATATGTTGTTTTATTTAATCATTGTGCTAACCCTGCAAAGCAGATATTATTATCTCCATTTTTCAAATGAGGAAATTAAGACTCAAAGAGTTTAAGGAACCTTCCCAAGTTCCCCTAGCTGGCTTGCATTGGAGCAGAGGGGAGACGATGGTTAGTCCTGTTTGCAGGAGCAGGGGAAAGCTTCAGGGGTGGGGGGGGGGTGGAAATGTTGAGCAGGTCTTAAAACAGTACATGTTCACCAAGCCACAAATTTAAAAAAAAAAAAAAAGGAGGGGTTGTAGATGGGCCAGAGTGAGAAGGGTTGTAGAAGCTAGAACTTCCTGGAATTTGTTATAGAACAAAATAGGAAATATCTATACACCATACTGGGACAAGTGGACAAGGCTGCAGTCTTGAAGAAGCCCCTGAGACTCCACTGCCCCAAGCCTGTCTTATAACCCCAAAATACTTGCACTTCCTACATCCCACTGTGTGACACAGCGCTTGGGCTGTGAAGGTCTGAGGTAAGCAGCAGGGAGTCATTGAAGGATTTTAAGTTCAGAATGGCACAGTGGGGACTGGGTTGGAGAGGAAGGAAGTCAGAGGCAAGGCATCCAGTTAAGACTGTAATAGGAGGGTAAGCTGTAAGCTCTAGACTAGGAGGGCCCAAACCAGTAGTTGCCCTGAGAACGGATCACAGACCATGGGCTTGAGAATGATTGAGGAGGGCAGCACCAGACAGCCTCCAGTGATCGATGGAATATGGTGGGAGTGATGGCTTAGTTGAGGATAACTCCAAGATTTCTAGGTTGAAAAGGGACTTAGAATTCAAGACTGAAATGTCACTTCCCATGAGTAAAATTCCGGTTCCAAATTTAAAAGGATATAACGTCAATACTTTACAAAGCAGTGCAGACATCTCACATTTCTCTGTATCAATCAATGAGTGAATATGCAAACGGGAAATACAAACATAGACATGCACACAGGCACTAGTGTGCGCACGCACACACACACTCACACACACACACACACACACAACCCTCCAAAGGGAAGTCTGCATTCAGAAAGTTAGTACATGAGCTGCATCCGTGGAGATACTCTGATTTCTGACACTCCTCGGTAAGCTGGAATTCTGCTATTCCTATTCCTGTCACCTCTTGCCCAAGACTTCCAAGTCCTACAGAACAAAACCCTGAAATGTTTCTGATGGAGACATGAGTGTTAGAACTGTTTTCTCAAATCGATATTCTATTTCTCCTTTATTGTTTCTTCCTCCGGGGGGGAAAAATGTGGTAAAAACTGGTCTTGTCATTGTGTTTCGTTGAAGACACAGAAAAGAGATAGAAACATTTAAATACCACAAAACTCCCTTTTATAGAGCAACTAAACACCCACAACCCAGCCCAACTGGCAGGAACGTAATCAATTTGGAATGGTAAGCCACGTGCCAATCCCTGTTTGGCTATCAAGCAAATGACAACAAGGAAGCTTCTGTTCCAGGTGACAGCTGAAACAATGGACCAGAGAGAGTGAAAACCTCAGTTAGCCATACTCTCTCTCCTACAGATATCAGTCATTTTTCTGAATAGCCAGCATTTCCAGGAGTTAAGGATTTATTTTCTCTTTTAAGAACCACTACTTTTTTTTTTTTTAATGGAACACTGTGGCTAAAACTCCTTCTGAAATATATGCCAGCCTTTTCTATATTCTTATACAAATTATACAAAACAAAATGTGATCGTGGTGATGCGAGGCTATCCTTTTAAGTTCCAACTATTATTTTGGGCTAAAAGACTCAGGACTATTTGAGATGTGGGAAGTTTGCCCAACATTAAATGGCATCTTTTTTTTTTTTTTTTTTTTTTTAGTCCTTTGATCTGTTTTTATAGTTGTTTCTGTCTGTTCCTTTGTTGTCAGGCTTTGGCTATACATTCAAGCTATTTGTACTCTTGAATCTCAAGCCTCCTTGCTTCCTTTTAGAAAACGCACTACTTTTATCTGCTGAGAGCCCAAAAAACAATACCCAAGTATGTTACCAAGATTGTATGTACAGTAAGAGTAAGCAGACTCCATAAAGGACAAGGGCTTACTTATGCCTCAACCACGTGGTAGGTCCTTCAGTGCCTAAAAGACTGTAGAGTATAATGGCCGGGGGACGTAGGGTGCCAGGAAGAGACAGGATTTGACTTCAGCAAAACCTGACTTTGACCTTCAGTAATTCACATTCACTTGCTGTTTCTCAGACTCATATTCCTTCCTGGCACAAATAGAAATAATAATATCTCTCTACTTCACTCAGATTACTGTGGGGATTAAATGAGATAATGCATGCAAAGTTCCCAGGCCTACCATATTATTAGCCTCAATCAATTAAGGCTACTACTATTATTACGGATTTTGTGACATGCATTGTGACTGCTCAGACTGCTCAAATGTATTCTTCCTTATCTCCCTGCACTGCCTCTAACCTAGAAATTAGAGTTTTATGGGTGTTAAGACCCAGCAGAATTCCAACCATGGTTAAAGATGAAAGCATGCTTGTCATTGGGGGAAATGCTCAAGCCCTTCACACTGTTCAGATCCAGCCAGGGTCAAATGCGTCAAACCAAGCTGTCCAGCCAGGAGTTTAATCACAAGTCAGAGTAAGGTCATCCAGCAGAGACTGGGAACAGAGGATGGAGACACAGCAAGCAGAAAGGATACAAGGGAAGCCACACGGCAGAGGCAATCCTCACACAAAGACCTCTCCTTTATTTGGGGACAGGTTAGCTTCTGAGATAGTTTTTATTATGTGTCACTAGTTGGTCACAGGACATCTATCACTAAGTCATCACTGGGACTGAGACCAAGGTGGCGGTCCTGGAGGAGCCTGATAATGCAAGACAGGGAGACCCAGGATTCGGAAGCCATGGGGACAATACCAGATTGGGCAGGGTGCTCACTGGTGAGCGCCAGAATAGGGAGGCGAGGTTGACTAAGAGGTCCAGGGCTCCAATGCCCCAAATCCAGTGATATCACTTTCCAGAAAGAGAAAACTTTCTTTTTTTTTGACGTGCCTTCTTTCCAAGCTTGGCTCTGGCAAGCTTACTTGGGTTGAGTTTGTCTGAAATCTACGTAAGTTTGCCAAAAGAACCTATTTGTTGGGAAACCCTGTCTCTCCTAGTTCCCCTCTGACCATTTTTCAAGTGCAAAGAGATGTTTTTCTAAAGAGGTGGCCAGGTGGGTGTGCCCTTTGTGCTCGGATGTTGGCATTCAACACTATTTCATATCTAACTCAACACACTGGCATCCTTGGCCTCGTTTTTTTTTTTTTTTTTTTCCTTTTAATGACATCATTTTCCAGTGACATAGTGACCATAGTTTGTTTGGCCATTCTCCTTATTGTTGGGCATATAAACTTTTCTTAGTTTTGTTTGTTTGTTTTCTCTTCTATCATGAAAATCCTCACTGTGAATACCTTTGTACTTTTTCTTTGCTTTGGGGTTATTTCCTTAGGGAACCCACTAGGGTGTGGAATTGCCAGATGAAAGGGTATGAACAACAGTTCATACCTGATTCTTATTACACATCAAGCTTATGAACTTGCCTTTATAACTCCAAGCACTTTCAGAAAACTGTTTTGAATCTAATGTTGTGTGTTAGTGCTGTAGGCTGCAGAGAAATATTAAGTGAGTAAGTTTAAACACTGTTGAGCTAAAGAAATATTGATTAGAAAGGAGAAGGCAAGGCTGAGGTCTGAAGGAAGGAAGGAAGAAAGGAAGGAAGGAAGGAAGAAAGGAAGGAAGGTGGGTTGGAGGGAGGGAGGGAGCAGAGAGGGAAGGAGACGAGCAGATAGGCTGAAAACCCTTAGTTTGTAAAGATGAGTTCCTACTTTGTGGCCATGTGGTAGCTCTCAGCATGAGAGGTCATTTGGAAGTTGAGAGAGGAAATATTTTGTGTGGCCTTCTCGACCTTACTTTGCCCAGCGTGACCCTTATAGCCATGGATGCTTCCCTAAACCTTTCCCAATCACTAGGCCTGTATAGTTTGGGCTCTGCCCAGGATGGCATCACGGGAGCTAGGAAGAGCATAACTCCAGATGCACAGCAGACTGAGAACCTAGCTTCTGTTTTCACTTCCTTCATCTCCCCAAAGATCTTTACATTGCTATCCACTTTGTTTTTTCTCCTTCTAAACTCCCAATTTCCTGCCTTTCGAATTATTACCAACACGCTGGAGTCAGACCTGGGTTGGAACCCCGGCTCTACACGGTGTGACATATGCTGTGTGACCCTAGGCAGGTGATTTCACCTCTCTGAGCTTCATTTTCTTCATCTGGAAAATGACATTTAACCCAGTGCCTGATATCTAGCTTAGCGAATGGTTGCCTTATGTGATTATGGCTATTTTTGTGGCTTAAGCTATGCTTGAGCCAGCAACAGAGAGAATGGGATTGGAAAGAAAAGGTTTCTATGTCCTCATCTGTACAGTGGGAATAATATTATCCACCTGGGAGAGCTGTCATGAAGAACCATTACATGGTGTACATAAGGGGGCACCTGGGTGGCTCAGTGGGTTAAAGCCTCTGCTTTCGGCTCAGGTCATGATCTCAGGGTCCTGGGATCAAGCCCCACATCGGGCTCTCTGCTCAGCAGGGAGCCTGCTTTCCCCTCTCTCTCTGCCTCCCTCTCTGCCTCCTTGTGATCTCTGTCTGTCAAATAGATAGGAAAAAAAAAAAAAGAGTACGTGGTAGGTACTCTGTGCTCTTTTCCTCTCCCCTCCTCCCCACTCTCCCGTTCTCCTCCCCTCCCCTCCACTTCCCTTATCCTACCTCTCCTGTCCCCCCCCTTCTCTTCCTGTCTTCTGTTTAGATAATTGCACAGACCCACATGGCTGCCAAAGAATGTACTTAAATCGTTCCCTTTCTGCTCCTCTGGTGGGTGGACAGGCAAGATAAACTAGGAGTAGAGAAACCCGAGGTAGTGGTTTGGTCAGGTCATTTATAAGGGAAAGTGAGTAAACACATGCTAGTGGCTGAGACAGGGGAAAGCCATGGCTAGGAGGAAAAGCAGCCTGGACGGAGGCCTTTGACAAATCAACCTAGCCTTAAATCTGAGTCACTGCAGAAGGTCTGTCTACAAAACAGATTCAGAGCTGGTTACTTAGTGCTCCCGAAAGGAGAGGTGAGAGTCAGGGTAGGATTAAGTCATGGCCAAAAACAGTTAAGGAGATAGTCAAGGAATTGTGAATAATATGCCTAATTGTACCTGGGGTTTTATATTTCATTAAATCCTATTTTAACTGTGTGCCTTTCATAATATGAGCGGACGGTAACTACAGACAAGGTTATTATGCTTAACAATTTTAATGAGAGTTTTGTTATGTGTATGGGAGGGGAAATTGTGTAGAAAAGTGTGCAAGGTTCCATTGCTCTGTTAACTTTATGGCCGGTGTTACAACCAAGGCTCAGTTATTCAAGCTTAAACCCAGAATAAGCCAATGATAAGTAAGCAAAGCTGGGGGAAGGAGACTGGTGATTAAGGTGGTCTGAGCTTAGAAAGTAAGTGTCCCAAGTCAACAAGATGCCACTGGGAACACAAAAGCTCACAGCAGGAGGAGGACGTGGATGTGGACATCATGGGCATCATGGATCCGAGCATCCTTAACATGGGACTGCACTAGCATGGCCTCTGGGCTCAGATCCTATCTCCAAGATTCATCCCTGGGGACAGTCACAAAGTTCTCCGGGAGGTGGCGTGTGAATGTGAAAACAAATGGCAAAATTAAGTGGAAAACTGGGAAGGGGTATGGTGAAAACTCTCAGGCCAGTTGAAGGGAGATCCTCCTCTAGACCCTCTCAGTACCCTGTGCTTATCTCTGGCAAAGCATTTATCATGCTTTTAAAATGATCTATTTTTTTACCCATGTCGTCCACTAGGCTGTAAGCTGAGGCAGGGGCCAATGTGAACAGATGACACATTCCCAGTGCTAAAAAGACAGTGCCTGACATGCTCTGGGGACTCAATAAATATCTGTACACTTCCAGCCAATGACAACCCACTTAATTAAGAGCTTGTACTCTGGAGCCCAAATCCTTAGGTTTCAGTCTAGCCA
The DNA here is from genome assembly GCF_902655055.1 of Lutra lutra. NCBI lineage: Eukaryota > Metazoa > Chordata > Mammalia > Carnivora > Mustelidae > Lutra > Lutra lutra. Next base: position 39,663,476 of record NC_062293.1, read on the forward strand.
CCATCTGGACAAGGTACTTATTCAATCTTCACCTTGGTTTCGTCTATGTAGAAGAGCTGTACTGGTGGTACGTATCTCATAGGAATGCTGTGAGGATTATGTAAGTTAGCACACGTTCATGGAGCACAGCGGCTGACACATGGTGCTCAATCAATGTCAGCTATCGAATATTGTCATCGTCACTGTCCTCACCATCACCATCATCGCCACCACCATTACCACCATCGTTATCACCAACACCAGCATCATCATTGTCACCATCATCATCACCAACAGCACTACCATCATCACCACCATCATCATCACCAAAACCAACACCCATCATCATCACCAGCATCACCACCAGCATCACCATCACTATCATCATCATCATGATCTCCATCATCAGATCAACTTCCCAGTGAACAAGAGCAAGATGCTGGGCTCTGTACACCAATTTCTTCTCCAAGTTTAACTACATGGTCATTTTAGATCATGAGGCACTGAAACCCTGTGGTTCTTTCTGTAGTATGTTTTATCCACTCTACGTATGAGTCACAGAAACTTCTGAATCCCAAGCTAGCTTTGTCTGTCATCCAATGCATGTTTGGACCATCTTCCCAAAACCAACCAGAGCTGTGTGCTCAGGGCACTCAATATGTGTGTGTGTGTGTGTGTGTGTGTGTGTGTGTGTGTGTGTGATAATTAGTCTAAGTAAATATGACCAGAAAACTAAATCCTATGCAAATATACCTTGTAATACTTTCCAGAGGCAAATGGAAATATCTTTGCATTACTTACTGTTTGAGATGATCTCCACAAGAGCTTCTGTCCACCAGTGTATCTAGCAAAGAGTTAATGAAAAAATCTGATAATAAAATGATAAGCTCTGTGTACCACCTTTTCAATAGGACCCTCTGTCCTTATTGGATGGGAGAGCAAGACAATGTGAAATGAGAAGTTGAAGAAAATAACAGAAGTTGGAATGAGATGTCAGAGGAAGGCAACCATAAAATAACTGAAAATACAGGGGAAAGGTGTGAAGAACATGGACTACAATTACTCGAGTAAATGGTATTCACAGAATGCAACCATTTGTGTAAGAAAAGGGGACATATGGAGGCTAAACGCACATAAGTATATTCACGAAGTAGCACTAATAGATAATGCAACAAATTGATGGCCTTAGTTGCCTCTGGGGAGGAAAAATGGGTGGCTGGGGGAGGGGAATGGGCAGAGGGACTTGCTTACCAGATAGACTCTTTATCCTTTTGTCCTTTTAGAGCCATGTGAATACTGATTTAAAAGTGGACTTTTAAAAAGATATTTCCTAGAGTGAGCAGAGAAGGAACTGGAAGTTAGAATTTGGATTCTGGTTCTGCATTTTTCAGTACCAATCTGTATGATTTATAGCGAGCCTCTCTGCTCTCCCCTCTTCCCTCTCAGCTTCCTCCCTCGAGAGAGAAGGGGTTAAATTAGATTCAATATCCAGCTCCCAGCTTTCAGGATTTGCCAGTCCATGTGGAGCACTGGGTTTTAGCAGAGTTCCCTCCAGAGCATGAGCCTATCGGTCCGCTAGACTCTGGACCTGTCCTTCTAGCCTCTGATCCTTCTCTGGTGGTTGAGGGCCCTCTTCTCCTGTAGCTTAGTGCTGGTGAAGGCTGGGCAACTGAGAGTTTGAATTCCAGTAAAATGAGGGTGGCCAAAAGTGCAAGACATATAGATGATAGATAGATAGATAGATAGATAGATAGATAACTGGTGAGTCTAAGAAAGAGCCCAGGAAAAGAGAGAACTAGGAGAAGTTAAGTGTAATACAAGAAAGCCATGCATTGAGTGGAAAAAGCAGCGGGCATGCCAAAGCATGGGGAAAGGTAAAATGGACCAGCAACTCTAAAGCCAGCCCCGTGGTGGAGGGTGGGAGGGGTGGGAGGCAAAAGTGTGCAATGAACTAAGACCACCATGGAGAAGTCCTCCTTGCTCTTTTCACTAGTGCAGGAATCTCCATCATGACCACTGGGCATTTGCTCAGGTTCTGTGATATGGCAGCCAGGCCTATGATAGCCACCACAGAGGCCACCAGCAGCGTGAACTAAGGAGGTATCAGATAGGACCACTAGGTTTCAGGCAGAGGTTGGGAGAAGAGAAAGGGGAGAGGGGGAAAAAAAAAAGGAGAAGAAAAAAGGGGAAAGGAGAAGGAGGCAGAGTGACAGAGAGCCAAGGTCAGTAGAGATGGAAAAATAAAGGGAAAAACAGATTTGGGTACACAGGTAAACCCACAAAAGCCCACCTGCCCCCTAAGATCAGTGAACTCTAGTACTGAAGGTCATATTGACTCATTACCATGAGCAGCAGAGTCTAAGCAGGGCCACCAGGAACCCATCGTTAGGGACCCCTCTTTCCACCCACCACGTCCAGTACATCTCAGAGCTAAGAGGGCAAATAAGAACCCACAGCCATCAGAAAGACTAGGGCCAGGAAAGACCAAGTCCAGAGTAAAGGGCTTTGCAGGGCTCGGTGGTCACATTCTAAGGAGGTTGACCTGTAAGATACCACTTCAAGGGCAGCAAGTACAGGAGAAACCATTGTAGGATCTGGTCACATTTCTCCTGAGAAGAAAAGACTTACCTTGAAGAATTTGCTAGGTAGGCAGACTGGTGGAACTCCATTCAGCATCATTGTACTTCAATTCTGTAAAGTATTTTGAATGGTTCCCATGTGCAGAAAAGATCAAACTTAGTTGTGCAGGCCTCCGGAGATAAACTAGGGGAAATGGAAGAAATGAACAAAATGACAGATTCCAAGCCGATGAAAGGAAGAAGCTTCCAACGCTGCCAGATGTTCCAGAATAGAACTGGTTCCCGGTGGACTGTTCCTGAAGAGGTGTGTAGGAGGGATTCCTGTAGCAGGAGGGAGCAGGGCTGGGTGGCCCCTCAGTCGCTTTCCAATGCCAAGCAGTAGGGACTAGGGGCAAACAGGAACATCGGGGGCCTCCCAGGAAGCCTGATCAAGTCATCAAATGTCGGCCCCAAAAATTGGATCATAAAAACAGAAGATCACATTGGCTTAAATTGACCTCCCCCTCCCAACAAACTCATTTGATGCGAGGAAGAGCTTATGCTTAGCTGGGGTAGTCACATACCAGAAAGCGTGCTGGCCGGCCAGGAAGGAGGCTTTGCTATCACTGCACGCAGACATCACACAGAAGAAAAGGCCAGGGTGCCAGGTGTGGGGCAACAGATGTTTTAGAGATAAACAAGAAAAGGGCGATTTTCTTGAAAGCTTATTATTGGGAAAATCACAATGCTAAATTCCAATTTCTTGGTGGAGAGGTTATATGGGTCAGCTCAGGCACTGCCTCGCAAATCTGTTTTTCTGGCCAAGTGAGGCTGCCAGATCAGGAAAGCTAATTCTCATGTGCTATCATTCAGCACAGCGCTGAGGGCAGACGTGGTATGGGAAAGGGTTTGAGAGCACGGCGGCTGGAGCCACGGCCTGGGTTCAAGGGCTGTGAGGCTTAGGGTGAGTAGTTCAACCTCTCTGTGCTGAGGATTCCCCTTCTTCAAAGTACAGAAAATAATGGTATTTACTTCATATAGTTATTTTGAGCATTAAGTACTTAGAACACTTGTTCTTAGTGTAAATAACTTAGAACAGGCCCTAGTGCTTAGAAAGTCCTATATTTATTTTATTATATGTTTATTATCACTTATCTTTATACTTTTGCAAGAAGCATGGTGGAAAGAGAAAATCTTGGACTTCGGAATGAGTTAGAGCTGAGTTCAATTCCTGCTTTCTGAGCTCTTGGTTCACAAATGTAAAAAGAGGACCAAAAATTCCTCCCTTGCAGGGCTGGAGTGAGGAATTAAATACGTTTGCATGCCCAGTTGCATGACATACAGAAATATTCAAGAAATCCTAGTTCCTTTCCCCTCCTTCTGTCTCAGTGTGCTTCCTTGTCATGCTAGGCACTGCGCTAAGAGGTAGGGACACAACTGTGAATGAGATGTAGTCCCTGTCCTCAAAGGGTTCATGTCCAGAAGGAAAATCTGGATACACACCGTGACAAGGTACTACGGCAAGGGCCATGAGGGGTCCAGTTTCCTGGCAGGTGATGCTTAAGTTGGGGCTTTAAAAAAGAACATACTTTGCCGAACTGGTGGAAGGACTGGTCTGGGACATCATGGTGGGTAGGGAACTCACTACATACGTGTGCCACAGAGAGAGCCATCGATCCTTGTGGAGGGTCACTAGCCATCCCTGGGTCTACCTCTGGATTTCTGTGCCAAGACCCCAGGAGCCTCTGCAGGATACCCCTCCTCTCCCTGGGAAAGCAACCCATCTGGAGAATTATCAGGAAAACCAAAGGCACAGAAGACACTAAGGCAACCCAAATCAGCAGGTGTACATTTCAAGAGGGAAACTGCCAGAAAAGAAACAGCCTCCAGCAGCTGAACAGATCAGAAACATAGAATGCCCTAAAGGTTTCTGTAAGGCAGAGCTCCGTGCCAGCCCAGAGTTAGGACTCTGGAAGACGTTATATGCTTGCCCTGGCTGCTTCTTTCACAACTGCGCTGAGCTCAAAAGGTCATCCCACTTTATCTGGTATGTGCGTCACAGTGGCAACCCACGAGACCACTAGGACTAGGCTGGGAGCACCAGGGGATGAGCCTCTGGTAGAAGCCCCACAAAACTGGCAGATTCAGAGCCTTCCCCCCAAAGCCAGCAACAGACAGGTCCAAGGACCCCAAGGACCCGCTGTGCACCACTTACTGCCAGGAAGCTGCGGGAGCAGGATTCCAGCCCTGCCCTCCAGGCGGCTGGCCCAGAGAGATAAGGCCATGGGCTGCAGTAGAAAGAGCCAGGGCTTTGGGGATTGGGATGCTGAATCCCAATCCGCGACTTGCAGGCTGTATGACCTTGGGCATGTACTTGGCCTCTCTAGTCTCACCTGTGAAGTGGAGCTAGCAGTACACTATGAGTATGTTTCATCCAGCCTTCAAAATACACAAAAGTGGACTATTACAAAGGTTAAATAAAAATGTCCCAAAGTGCCCACGGGTTAGCGGGAGCCCCTAAGCCTGCCCAGGAGGGAAGGACGACATCATCAGCCCTCAAACTGTTGGATCCCAGGGGGAGAATGCAGAGATGAAGACTCCTGTCCTGGGAAGTCACAATCCTCCTTCCTGCCTTTCCAGGATTGCTGTGCTGGCTGCCCGCTCCAGGGCTGAGCGGCAGATCCTTCCAACCCAGTAGTGGGGGCACACAGCTGGGAAGCTCCTAAGAGTCAGAGGTCACCCCGCCCAGCACCTCAACACACATACTACATACCACACACCCAGACGCACACGCAAAACACACCAACCCACACACCACATCCAGGAACCCTACTCTGTATTGGCACATCGACACACCCATTCATACCCACCACCAAGTGCACACACACGCGCCCACACAGAACACACATACCAGCCCAGGCACCCTATCCTACACACATCACACCCCCTCGGGTAGCCACAGTCCGTCATCTGCAAATAAGCTCACATGCGCGAGATACACAGAAATACCCGTTCACACATACACATGCACAGCCTACCCACACTCAGGGCGTGACACCCTCACATACTTGTTCACAGGCCCACACTACACAGAGGATGACTCTCCGTAGGGCCCATTTCCCAGCCTGGAGTGTTCTCGCACTTATCTACATAGGGCCCCACAACCGGTTGTACCCCCACATTTCTCCCACAAGCCCGCACCCCCGGGGCACATCTGTGCAGCGCCTCCCCCACCCGGCAGCCGGCTCCAGCAAGAGGCTTCCCGCTCGGTGTGCAGCGGCCACAGTGGCCAGGAATTAAAATGCAGCGAGGAGGAGCCGGGCGCGTCAGCACCGCGTCTCCAGGAGCGCACAGCGCCCGCCGCCGCCGCCGCCCCGCCCGCCCGGAGCCGTGGGGCCAGCGAGCTGAGGAGCAGGTGCTCTAAGCCCAGCCGCGCCAGCGTCGCGCGGCCGCTGCCCAAGTTCGCCCGGGGCCCGAGGAGGGCCGGGCAACCGGGAGAGCAGCGCAGCCGGCCTCGCCGTCGCCGCCGCGGGCTTGGAGTCTTGAGAGAAGGACGCGCGGAGCAGCGAGTTCGGGTCACCCCGCCGAGAGAGGTGCAGCCGGGGCTCCGCAGTCCCCAGCTCCTGGCGCCGCCGGGGCAGGGAGAAGAACAGGCAGGGGTACAGCGAAGCCTGCCTTTTCTGGAGACTCGAGGCTCCCGGGAGAGTCGAGGGGAGAAGAGACACTTTCCTCTGGCCGGAAGCCCGGAAGGGGCCCAGCAGCGAGCAGCCTCCCGCAGGACGCCCCGAGAAGCCCCAAGCCCCAGGCGAGAGCGGGCGCGTCGTACGCAGGGCTCGGGCGCGGGACTTAGGGGAGCCTTCGAGGGTGTCGGCCAAGCGCAGCCCGCGGAGCAGTGAGCGATCTCGCAGGGAAGGGGACGAGTGCAGCGGCCGGCTGAGCGACCCCTCGCCCCGGTACACACCCACCCCACCCGCGGCGCCTGAGCCGCGGTGCGCCTCTGGGGGCGCTCGTTCCCTGGCGCCTTCTCTCCCGGGTCCCAGCACCGCTGGGCTACCGGCTGGGCTGGCGGGGCCCTTAGGGATGTCCAAAGCAGGCATGGTGGCCGAGTGGCTGCTCTCCCCGGACCAGCGTAAAAGCTGGGGTTAGGCGGAGCAGGGGGGACTCGGCGCAGGGTCCCCCGAGGTCCAAGACGAGGGGAGGCGGGCGCAGCGCCCGGGCACCGGAGAGGCGGCGCCCGGTGGGGCCCCTCTAGAGGTAGCGGCCGGGCCAGGCACTCTGCAGGAAGACTAGGGGCCGGGAGAGCCCGGGAGGCGCTCGGGAGAGGCCAGGGCCAGGGGCGGCGGGCCGAAGCAGCGCTCCGTCCCGGGCGGGCGCCCGCGGAGGCGGCGGCGGCGGCGGCGGCGCCGGGCGGGCATGCCGCGCCACCGGAGCTCCTTTCGGGCGCACGCTTCCCTGGCGCGGGCTGCGCGCGGCGGCTGCTGCTGCTGCTTCCACTGCTGCTGCGGACTCCCATGGCGGCTCCGCCCGGCCGGGGCTGCCGCCGCTGCCGCCAGCCGCGGGCTGAATGAATGAGCCGGAGCGGCGGAGCCCGGCTGCCCGCGGCCGCGCTCACCGGCCCGGGACGCTTCCGCATGGCCCGCGAGGAGCCGGCGCCGGCGGCGGTGGCGGCGGCCGGGCAGCCCGGGGGCGACCGGGGCGGCGTGCGCGAGCGGGCGCTGCAGGGGCCGGGGGTCGCCCGCAGGGGGCGGCCGTCGCTGAGCCGCGCTAAACTGCACGGGCTGCGGCACATGTGCGCCGGGCGCACGGCGGCGGGGGGCTCCTTCCAGCGGCGGGCGCTGTGGGTGCTGGCCTTCTGCACGTCCCTCGGCTTGCTGCTGTCCTGGTCCTCGAACCGCCTGCTCTACTGGCTCAGCTTCCCGTCGCACACGCGGGTGCACCGCGAGTGGAGTCGCCAGCTGCCCTTCCCCGCCGTCACCGTGTGCAACAACAACCCTCTGCGCTTCCCGCGCCTCTCCAAGGGGGACCTCTACTACGCCGGCCACTGGCTCGGGCTGCTGCTGCCCAACCGCACCGCACGCCCGCTCGTCAGCGAGCTGCTGCGGGGCGACGAGCCGCGCCGCCAGTGGTTCCGCAAGCTGGCCGACTTCCGCCTCTTCCTGCCGCCGCGCCACTTCGAGGGCATCAGCGCCGCCTTCATGGACCGCCTGGGCCACCAGCTCGAGGACATGCTGCTCTCCTGCAAGTACCGCGGCGAGCTCTGCGGCCCGCACAACTTCTCCTCCGTGAGTTGCCCTCCGCGCGACCCCGCTCCCCGGGCTTCCCCGCGCGCTCCAGAGTCTGTAGGCCCTCCCTGCCCTCCTCCCCCAGGGTAGGACACCAGGCCGTTGGCGGTGAGGTGACATCATTCCAGGATGCCAAGGCGGAACCCACTCTTGGGTCCCCTGAGCCTTGTCCTCCAGGTCGTGGGAAGTTGGACACAACTGTAGGGGGAGTGACCTTGCTCACTTGTCCCCGCCTCTCCCCTTCCGGTGTCAGTCCCCCGGCCCCCAGCTCTTGTCTTCATGGTCCCCTCTGTGAATGCTAGCCCTTTGTCCCGGACCTCACCCCTGGTCCACAGGACTCCGGGCAATTGCCCGGTGTCTGGGGTGAAGGGATGGGACGAGAGGGAGGCACGTCTTACTTGTGGGTTTGTTGTTTTTGGGAAAATCAACAAGAAGCTCTTCAAAAGGGGGCCATCGGCAAAATCGCGCTGCTCTAAGCAGCTTCTGCCTGAGTTCCCAAACACTTGGAATCTAGGAGGACTTGGGAGGAAACGCCCAGAATATGAACTGACACTGAAACTGTAGCTGGTTAGGTGGAGAACTCAGCAGCCCCTTCTGCTGCTTTTTAAATAAAGCTCTGTCTTAAGCACCCAAGGGAATTGAGAGCGGTGGGCATCTGTGGGGTCCTTGACCCCTGGAGGTGAGTGTGGGTCCTGGGCTAGAGGAGCCACCCCCTGCCATGGGGAAAACAGCCTCGGAGAGATATTGATTCTAACACCAGGGGCCAGGAGAAGCTGTGCTTGGGGTTTGTAAACCATTTGCTGTGCTGGTTCCCCCACGCTGTGGGTCTAGATAATGCAGCTGTCAGACAGAAGGTATCTGCCGTGCACCGTCTGCCTTGGAGGAGTTCTAGTACCAAGCCCCAGCGTGGTACAAGCCTGTCCAGTCATTCATGTGTAAACGCGCCTTAGGTGGGTTTGGGTTTTTCCACTAATGTGGGAAAGGTGGGCTGCGTGTTTATTTGTCATGTCTGATGGTGATTTTACCAGCCCTTTTGCCTCCCTCCTGACAGTCTTGTATCTGCCCAGGTTTTTCCTGTTGTGGTAAAGGGATGCCACCATTCCAACAGGTGGTGGCTCAGATGCCTGTCAGGCCAGGCCTCTGATTGGCTAATTGGGCTCGTCCTTGTCTAGGATGGTGATTCTGGCTTCAGTCTTGCTTTCTTTGCATTGCTTTATGGAGAACAGCCCTGACTTATCCATTCCCTAAACACCCCTTACTTTCTGGGCTTTTCAGCCTGCCTTGGAGGAATCCCTAGCCTACTGGTTCGCCTGCCTGCTTTAGCAAGCAGAGGCTGGTAACGCGTGCTTCCAAGTGACTCCTTTCAGTCGTCAAGCACAATGGTGACTTCTACAGAGATGAAGGAATGAGATGAGCAATGCCTTGTTTATGTTTGGCTGACCACTACCTAGCAGCCTCTAAAGTTAGGCTAAACTTCAATGTTATATTCAACAATCAGCAACCCCTGGCTTCAGAGTTCAAGTTGTGTAACAGGGCTCACCAAATAGAATCGTGCATGATGGCTCTACACGTGTGCAGAATTAAATCCCAACAGCCAGTGTTCATTTTTGACATTACACAACCCTGCATTAGCGAGGAGTTTTCTTCCCATTTTATGGATGAGGAAAATGAGGCTCCATGATGCTCCAAAGCTCAGAGCCAGTGAGTTGAAAGTTCAGCTTGGCAAACCATCAGATGAGTTACATGGAAGCCACACATAGCTTTCCTCTCTGAGCCGGGGCTTCTCTTCTATTAGAAGACCCCCTGCATAGGACTCTTGCCCTCCCCGACCCTATCAGCTCCCACCCCTTCTCTGAGCATGGCTGGGAGAGTGGCAAGTGGAGCCCCCGTAGGGGGTGCAGGTAGTCATAGCCTTGACCGCATGCTACGGGGGTCTAACCCACCTCATACAGTACCTTCAGGAACCACCTGACCTCAGTCTCCACAGCAGGGATGGCCATGAGTTGAAGCAACCAGGACCCTTCCCACAGGGGCACACCCTTCTCTCACTAGCCTGTACCCTGCCCACCTTCAGCTGAAGAGCTTGCAGGCACCATGCCCCCCACCCCAAGCAAAACAAATAGCTCCATTCCACAAGGATGTGTTTCTGGAGACTCAAGTGACCCCTGGTGGCTGGCTTTCTATTATGACCCTGCACTGGGACTTTCCAGCCCTTTAACACTTGATGCTGTAGTTTTTTCCAAGGATCTCAGAATTAAAAGCTGCAGCATCCCCTTCTCTGTGGAAGCCAGAAGCCAGGAGAGCATCAAATATAGAGCAGACCCGTCAGAAGTATTTTTCCAGTAACTACAAGACCCTGGCTCAGACCTTTGTTGTCTTTGGTGGTGGGGACTCTAGGGTAGCAGGTATGAGCCAGAAGGCTGAAGCTGCAGGGATGGTTCAGATCCTGAGATTACCACTTACTGTGTGCCCTCTGGACAAGTGGCTTAGCCTCTCTGTTCTTTAGTTTCCTACTCCATCTAGTGGAGGTAACAAATATGTCATATGTGTTGTGCCTGGATGGATGGAAGGACGGATGGGCATATGCATATACATAAAGAGGGTGCGGCTCTTAAGGCAATGCTGGCCCCCATCAAAATGTGGCCTTTAAATGATACTTGCCTCCTACCTGGTCCTTTGGCCTCCAGCTCAGTGCTCCCTCCCCGCCCCCATCCATCCCCTGTACTACAGCCAGAGTACTCTTTCCAAAGTTCTACTCAAAGCATATCATCCCACCTCTTAAACCCCTTAAAATCCCAGGCTGTCCTCGGCCCGGCACCTGCACCTTGCCTTGTTTCTTACCCCAGTCTCTCTGGTCCCGCATACCAAAGCTCTGTGAACAGCTTACAACAGCTGGACCACCGCTCCCCAGGCCTCTCTGCCTTGCTCCCTGCGGTCCTCTGCTGCTGTAAGTGCTCCCTGCCTCTGCACCCCCACCCTGCACACACTGCCTCGCCTGCCTCAGGATGCTACTCATCCTTTAGCATCCAGCCCTGGGGGCTCTGCTTGGGAGCTCGTCCTGACTGCCTCACTCTCCACTTCCAATCACCAAGCAACTGATGCCTTCCTCCTTTCTACCCCTCTGCTGCCCCAATTAGGTGTCATGCCTCGCACCTACTGGTCTGTGTCTGTCCCTCCCTCCAGAGTCACGTCGGATTTCCTGACCTCTCCAGCACCTGGCACAGAGGCTGACACATAAATGTTGAGGAAAGGTCTGGGCAATGAATCCATCCCTTCACCATTCACCAGGTGCCCCCAAGACTTCTTCTTGTCTTGGAAGACCCTCACCAAGACACTTGGCTTACTTTCTCTAGGGAACACCAGTGGAATGCATTTCCAATAAGCATTTATTCCTTTGTGGGTTAGAGGCAGGGAGTGCAGAGCAGCATACCAAGCATTCCCCAAAAGCCTGTGCTTCCCAAGCCCAAAGAGGACCAGTGCAACAGGTGAAGAATAGGGTCTCAGAGGAAGCCTTTAGGAGTATGTGCCAGCTGGCCGCCAAAGTCTCCTTCCACCTAGCTAGTCTCACGTCTGGAAATAAACTTGGCTGGGGAGAAAGGAGTATTGTGAAGAGGCGTGTCTGTTGGCTTTTATTTTCCGGTCCATTCGGTGTGTGTTTATTTGTAGCTCCTCTGTTTGTTACAGCTGTGAAAGGGTTAATCACTCAGCAGGCAGAACAAAGCAGCTCCTGCTTTTAAACGCCCATGTTCTTTCTGTGGCCCTAGCAAAGGACCTCTGGCTCTGCTTTGCACTCTCTGGCCCTCCTGGATTGTCCTGGGGGTGGAGGGAAGCGGCCTTCCCAGTAAGTGGCAGGACGCAGAACTGTGAGGCTGAGATAGCTGGGACTAGGACCTCCAGAGAGGGAGGGAGGGGTTGGGGACAGGGGCTGACAGGGCAATCAGGGTCATCTGCAAGAACAAGGAGCAGCGACCCTCTCTGGGGGAAGGCATGGTTCAGGGGAGACATCAGCCAGACCTAGCGTGGGCCTCTGGCTCTGCTGCCTTCTAGCTGTGTGCCTTGGGCAGATGCTTGACTCTCGTACCTCTGGTAATAGTGCCTGCCTCACCGTGCTGGGACGAAAACATGTGGGCAGAGGCTGATTGTATGATTTGGATCAAGAGATTGGCACAGTCCTCATATCTGGGGGTAGCAATTATAAATTATTCTCAATTTAATTATCATATCTTACCGTGACCACTTACCTGAGTGGGGATAGGCTCATTTCCTGGTTCATTCACTCCATCAACCTGTGTCTGTTGAGTGTCAACACTATGTCAAGCTCTGTCCTAGCTGCCGGGGGCATAAAACAAAGTAATTAATTATTAACATTAACATTAATTATGGTTAAGGTATGAGACGTGTGAACAGATGCCAATACAGAGTGCTCGGGTGCAATGTGGGCTTAGCGGAGTCCCCAGGTGAGACTGGGGACCTCCGAAGGCTTCCTGGAGGAGGTGACATGTAAACTGAGTCATGAAGGCTAACTAGGATTTCCAAGGCAGAGAAAGAGGGAGTGGGGGACAGCATGTATAAATGTGAGTCCAGAGGTGTGAAACGATGAGGTTGAACACAGGCTTCTAGGCCCTGAGAGTGGTTCGGGGTATCTGGAGGGAGGGGCTGGAGGCCTTGAGGAGGAGGAAAGCAGAAGTGTGATAGCACAATGCTATGATGGATGCCTGGGGGTCAAACTACATTTTTAAACTTTGTAGTAAATCTCTGACTTCTTTCACTTCTGGCTGTTAGACCATGGAGGGTCCCCTCTGTGTCATCCGTGTCCCACCCCCATTCCTCACTCCATCAGGGCCATTCCTCCCTGAACCCTTCCCCTTTTCTTGCCCCCTTTTGCTGGGGTCAACCTTGAGCCCAGATTTTGGTCTAGTCTATGTACGAAAAGCCAAGGAAGGAGCATTTGGTTTCATCACACTTTGTCACAGCAAGTGGGCTGACTGCTCCGAGCCAGCGACAGAAAACAAGAAATCATTTTAGCAACATATTGTTTAAAATCAGCAAATTCGGTTGAAATGGTGCTAGGCCAGGCAGTCCAGTAGTTGTGAGGATGGATGGCTTTAGGGAGGCAAGAAAGATACTTCTGCCTTTAGAGAAAGAGGAGTAAACGAGCTAATACATGTAAAGTGCTTAGAACAGTTTCTGGCACCAAGTAAAGGACTCAATAAATGTGAGCTATTTCCTTTATTATTACTTGCAGCGAGCGATCTGAGTGAAGGATGAAGGCAAATAGCGTTGGGCAGCTGTGATACACCAGGCCCGGGCTGGGCACACTGCATGCCATCTCCGTTCTTGCAATAACCCTAAAAGGTTGTGTGATCATTCGCATTTTACAGATGGGCAATTGCAGCTCAGGGAGGGACTGTAGTCTGCCCGGAGTCACAGAGCCAGCAGGTGACAAACCTGGAATCTGAACCCAAGACCTCACGACCACAAAGGGGCATTTGGCCGGATGGAGAAGGAGCAGCTCGGGTGGGAGGTGGGGGTGTGCTGGGAAGACTGAGCCAGCCTCAGCGCTGCCCTGACCAGCCATGTGACTTTGGCCTCAGGATCTTCCTCTGTGAAAGGAGGGCATGTGCCAAATGACCAAAGGGACTTAGCTGAGAAGTTCTCCGTCCAAGAGAGCAGTCAGGGGAAAATACGGCTTAACTACTGCAGATGGCCTAAGCTTTTCAGCCAACCGTCTCTTTTCTTTGCAGAGCTGAAACAGTGATTAAGGGGGAAATGTACAAGTTATTGAAGTGCTGGAGATAGGTTGGCGATTAAACAGACATTTATACAAGGAACATTAGAAGAACTCTACCAGTGATTTTACTTCGGGGAAATTAGTTTAGGGAATCAAATGTAAACTCTACTCAGGTCTGCAGATATCCAAATGGACTGTCAGGTTGATTTTGATAGTGGCTGCTTGGAGGCTACTGTGGCCAGTCGTGAACACATCAATCAGATGTCTGCCCAGTTGAGAGGGGCTGGAGGAGTAACCAGACCATTTGGTTTATACACCCATCGCTTTGATTCTCCTAAGTGGTTTGCTTGGATCAGCCACTCAGAGATCCAGCCAACCAATACCCATGGAGTGCCTAGTGAGTGCCAAGCAGTGGGCCACAAAGATGACAATAAATTTACTCAGTTTCTGGAAAATAGGCCTGCGAGGGTCAGTGTGCTTCATGGGGGTGATGGGGGCCTGAAAGGAGCTACCCATCACACAGGGAGGGGACCGGGCATGGGACAGCCCAGGATTTGGATTGTGTACCTCTCATGTAAATATTCGTGTCAATTTCACCAGCTTCGAATGGGGGTTATGAAACCCATTTTACAGATGAGAAAACTGAGGCTTGAGCAGGCACAAAGTCACCAGTCCTTCCAGAGAAGGTATCCTTCACCACCTTTCAAACCTTTGCTGGAAGTCTCTTTCACTCTAAATTGGTGTGGGCCCCCGAAGTCATCCTGCTTTCTGAGGCCTGCAACCAGGAGCGGAGATGGCCATGTATCCTCCGTTCCGTCACCACACAGGGGGATCAGGCATTGTGAAAAGTCTTTGTTTGGCCATAGCCCAAACTAAATCACTATTTTCGTTCCTTTAAGGACATTGGGAACTCGTAGTCTTGTCTAATAAAATGTTGCCAAACTGAGCTCCAGCTCAGACCCGCTCTCACAAAGGCATAAGTCACCCGTCATTGGAACAGGACTTGGTGGTAAAGCAAACGGAGGCCACGAACTCCCTCGGGAAGTTTGTTCTCCTGAGCCTGTCGAGGATCTCCCCTCACACCACTGTTTCTACTATTAATTTGCCCAAGACATCGTTTCCTCGGATTCCACGCAGACTTGTTGAGCTCCTACTCTCTGCCAGGAACCCTTACATTCATTAGTTTATCTCGCCCCACAACAGACTGGAGAAAAAAGTCTTCTTTTCTCCCTGGTACAGATAAGGAAACAGAGGTGCAAAGCAGTTTGCTAACTTGCCCAAGGTCAGAGACAGAAACTCTGAACTCCAGCTTCCAAAGTCAGTGCTCTTGGCCCTACATCGTGGTTGATCCCAAAAAGAAACCCCAGTCCAGCTCTGGCCAGCAAACTTGCATTTCCAATCAGTAGGGGCTTTATTACCTGGATACGCGAACAGAATATGCATTACCGTCTCATTTTATCCCAACAAGAGTGGAGGGTGTATTCTGCCCCTTGTGGCCTGCCTGACTTCAGAAAGGGGAAGCGACTGGCCTAGGGTCACGTGGCCCAGAAAAAGAGTCAGAATTTGGATTCAGATCTCCTCGGCCCCTCTGTTCCTGCGCAGGGTGGGTTTAAGGGGATTTCACCAACCTTAGCAGATTTTCTTAGGGACAAAGCAGTGGGACCCTGAGTGCCTTGCAGAAAAGGATCAGTGCTAAGACTGGCGACTGCAGAGAGGTGATGATTTCCTCCTTTATCTCTGCCCTGAGACTTCCTGCCTTCCCAGGCAGGGAAGTATCCCTCCCAGTATACTCCAGTTAACTATGGATGAATGGAGAGCACTCTAGGCCCATGCTTCTCAAACTTGAGCATACCCAGATTCCTGGGCCCCCCGCAGAGACCCTGATCTCCTGGGTCTGGAACAGGGCCCAAGCTTTGCGTTTCTGAAAGCTGCCACATGATGCAGATGCTGCTGGTCTGTGGACCACACTTGGAGAGGCAAAGCCCATCTGAGGGCTCCCTAAAGTCCCTTGAGTGCTGCGAAAGAGGGATCAGTGGGCCGTCTCCATAAGGCATAAGTCACTGGGTCTATAAACGTGCACGGGGAATGTGAATGTCCACTCTGGCATGGCCAGTGTCCATTAAACCAAAATGCAAAGGCCATCTGGTAGGCTGATTAATGGCCCCTTGAAATGGCCACAGCCTCCTCCCCAGAACCTGTGAATGTATTACCTGACATAGCAAAAGGGGATTCGTAGATAATTAAGGGTTTTGAGATGGGGAGATTATCCTGAATTATCCAGGGGGGCTCAACGTAATCACCAGAGTCTTTATAGGGGGGTAGGAGGGTCGGAAGAAGACATCACCACGGAATCAGAGACCAGAGAGTCAGAAGACTCTGTAGTTCGAAGACACTACATTGATAGCTTTGAAGATGGAGGAAGAGCCCATAAGCCAAGGAAAGCAGGTGGCCTTTAGAGGCTGGAGAGGCAAAGGAAACGTTCTCCCCCCAGAGCTTCCAGAAGGAATGCAGCCTGGCTGACAGCTTCATTTTAGCCCTCTGACCTCCAGAACTATATACTAATATGTTTGTGTTGCTTGAAGCAATTGTGTCTGTGGTAGTTCATTTCAGCAGCAACAGAAAACTCACAGCAGCTTCCTCGGTTGTATAAAACTCTCTCTACTACACACTTGACCATATTGAACCAGGCTGGGTAGGTTTAGATCAGGGTGTGTTCCAAAGCCAAAAAATAAAAGAATCCTGGACAAACAAGCAATGAGGCTAAAATAATAGTCAATGTGAGGGTATTTAACTGTGCTTATATTCGTGCAAGATTGGGAGTTTGGACCCCAGAATCTTAGAAAAGAGGTGGTTGGAGAACGAGGAAGGAGGTGGCGTCAGGAGTAAGACAGACTCAAGTTCAAAGTCCAGGTGCTCCGGATCCTAACTGGGTGACTGTCGGGAGTTGCTTACCTTCACTGGGACTCTGTTTCCCTGTTTGTAGAACGGAGATCATACCTTCCAAGCAGGGTGGTTGTGAAACTTACAGGCAACTTATTAATCCATTGAAAAATTATTTATTGGGAGGCAGCTCTGGTCTAGTCCTGGTGGATACAAGTTGAGTATCAATGCAGAACGTACCCCTGCTCTCTTAACTATAAAAGCACAGACGTGTAGGCACCGGCTACATGTAAGCTATCACTGTCATCCTCCTCATCATTACTAACAGGTGACACCCCTCACTTCCGGTCCCTGGAAGAATCATGCGCTAACAGTGGCCTTCTCTGTATCGTCACAGTCCCAGCCAGGATCCTCTTGTAGCTTTCATGTCACACCTCCATGGGTAGGTCAGCGCCTTTTAGGGCCACTTCCCCCATTTAGTACCCCGACCAAAGTGAAAAAAATCAGAGAGGGAGAATGAGTTGCTCGAGGTCACCTCGAAAGTCCCGGGGAAGCTTGAAAGACCCTGAGGATATCTGTGCTTAAGCCTATAGACGACGATTTTGTATCACAGGAGTATCTGTTTCTTCCTCTGAGAACTTACTCTTTTCCCAAAATATGTATGCTGGTCATCCCCTTCTGATTCCAGTGGCATATCTGATCTGAAGGTTGTTGATGCTCTGATCTCTGAAGTGAAGGGTTTAATCTTCTCTTGGAACCCCTCCCAACGAAAATTATTTTCCCACTTTGAAATGGCACGGGCATCCACTGTGAACTCACATCCATAAATCTAAGCCTACAGCTCAGGAAAGCAGATGAGCTTTGATTCTGCTTCTCAGTACAGTCTCACAGAGCAAATTATGGCAAGAATTTGATTTATAGAAGCACCTCAAAGGCTCTGGAGTGAGACGCGTGTTTATTCACTTTATTACCGTTTATTTTACACTATCTCTTTATGCTCCCTGCACATGGATTTGAAAGACTATTTGGATAGATGCTTATGATCTGCCAGTTTGCACAGCCCTGTTGAGGAACATGGATCTCTTTGGCAATGCTGCCAACGGCTCACCCTGGGGGTCCTTCTACCCGCGCAGATACAACACACAGGCTTGGAGGCCCTGGCCCAGGGTTCTCGCCCGAACTTCCCCAGCTCTGAGCTTCTGAGGTTCTTGATGTAGATCTCCAGCTGCAAGCCAGGGATGTATACAGTCAGGCTTGATTTAAGATTCAAATATCTCACAACAGCTGAGGATATTTAACATCGCTATAATTACATTACATTTTTGACAGCACATGGCGTGAGAGCCTGTATGTGTGTGTGTGTGTGTGTGTGGTTGAATATTCAATGAGCATCTAATATTTTAACCAGCCAGGGAAACACAACTGTATATTTCACACCCAAGTAGTTTTGTTTTTAAAATGCCTGGGGTGGGCATCTCAGGCTCCAGTCCGTTGTCATTAAGTCTCTGGAAAGGCAAGAGCCCCATCCCTGTGGCCGGGGAGCTGGGTTAGCTGGGCCGCCGAGAGAAGGGAACAGGCAGGAGTCAAGAGGGCACTCCTGCACGCTCGGGGTGACCCGTGAAGGCTAGGATGTCACTCCCGTCCATTCTCCGTGGTGTGAAAAGGAAGCCAAGGGTTGGAGAACAACTGGAAACTTGCGAGAAGCAACATTGCTGATAAATGACAAAGCTAGGGTTAGCTCAAGCCTCTGTAGAGGCGTGGCCAACAATTTGGGCATCCCGGCTGATGGCAAGAGGTGGGATGGAGGAGCAGAAGCAGGGCAGAGAAGACCAACCGTGTGCCCGCTCTGTGCCTCCCGTCCGTCTTCCCCAGCCCTCCAGGATGCCACCCTTGGATCCAGTGCTGTTATGTCCATTTTACAGACTCACAGGCAAGTAGAGAAGCGGTGGTGGGGATCTGCACCTCATGTTCTTAGAGAATCACATCTTGGATAGTTGATTTCCATTTATCCCTGGTTACCTCTGTTGCCTACCACCCCCCTCCCCGCCCTTCCCCTGCCACCTGCTCTGAGAATCTTCTCCAGCCAGTGAGGTGGGAAACTCCCTATTGCCTTGTCTGACCTCCCTCTCCCCAGCCCTACTGGAGTCAGAGGTTCTCGGCCCTGAGTCACAAAGCCAAGTCACTTTGTTGCTGCTCCTGCTTTTCTGGTTTCATGCCTTTGTTCAGACTCTCATTTGTCCCTGGACCTGGTCTGCCGTCCCTGCCAGTGAGCCCCGTCTGTGCTGCGGGCCGTGGGCTCAGATGGGCGCCAAGTATGCCTGGAAGGGGGCACCAGCCTCTGAGGATGGGGAGGGGAGGAGGGGCAGGGAGGGTGGAAGGAAGCCTGGTGTCTCTGCCTGCACTTTTTTCTGGGGTCTGCATGTTTTTAACCACGTGTAGCTGTAACTAATACAAACAAACACAGGAAACAAAAGTACCGTCTGAAAGATTTCCCACCTGTTCTGAGGTTGCCCCACTCCTCTGCACCCGGAAAGCCAGGAGGCTCATCCTTCCAACCAGACTCACAGCCTCTGCCACTCCCAAGGCTCTTTCCTCTCTTGCTCTTTCTTCCTTCCTTCCTTTCTTTCTTTCTTTTTCTTTCTTTCTCTCTTTTTTTTCAAGATTTTGTTTATTTATTTGACAGAGAAAGACAGCGAGAGAGGGACACAAGTGGGGGGTGGGGAGCGGGAGAGGGAGAAGCAGGCTTCCGGCTGAACAGGGAGTTCGATGTGGGGCTCAATCCCAGGACCCTGGGATCATGACTTGAGCCGAAGGCAGATGCTTAATGACTAAGCCACCCAGGGCCCCCCCTTTCTTGCTCTTTCACTGCAATCCTCTCCGTCTGCTCAGCTTGCTGTCATTAGACCATCACCTCCTGAGGGCAGGGGCGATGCTAGTCTTATGGCCACCCCATTCCTCATAGGTAACAAGGGCTCTGTCTGGATACCGACTAGCCAAAGCAGGAGAAAGGATTGGTACCACCAAAATATATGTGGACTCCTTCTGTTGTTCATGAATCCATTCACTAAAGAGTTGTCCGGAGCCCATGTGTGTGGGCTGTTGTGTTCCATGTGCCATATAGGAGAAATGGACAGGGCCCATCCCTCACGGAGCTCACATTCTAGAGATCCCTGCATGAGCTCCATGACAATCAGAATGATCAGGAAGGCTTGTTTAAGTATCTCCAGCCCCAGCCCATGACTACTGAGTCAGAATTTATGGGGGAGAGCTCTAGCAATGTATTTTTAACACACAGCTCCAGGTGATGGAGGAGTTTAGGAAAACATTCTATGATGAGAGGTGTGACACAGATAATATAGAAATAAATGAGTGAACGTGATGGTTTTGATATTAAAGACAGTGAAGGCAAACCAGTCAAGGACCCTGCACTAAGGAATGTCTAGAGGCTCCCTGAAGATGGGGCTAAGGAAAGGACTGATTCTTCTCCAAGGAGATGGCATCTTTGCTGAGATGGAGAAGCCAGTCAGGGATCCAGGGAAAAGCATTCACGACAGAGGGATCAGCAAACTAAAGGTCTTGGGGATGGAATTGGGGGGTGTCTTCCTTCCAACTCTGGAAATTCCAACTCCAGTAGCTCCATTCAGTTCTTTGTTCTGTGAGTACATCTGCTTTCTTCCAAAATGGAGCTGCCTCTCTCACCCACACAATGTGAGAGAACAACATGATTCTAGTGGTTCTGGAAATACTGACCTTCGGAATGCTAATGCAATGTAGCCTTAGGTCCTTAGGCTGAGCTCGCCTTGGAAAAAATAACTCTAAGTAAGCAGAAAGAAACAAAAACAAAACACAGTCTCAAGAATCCAATTGCAAATCCCCATCTAAGGGCAGCTCGGCGAGACCAGCGTGGCCGGGCCCTTTCTTTAGAATGCCATGTCCTGCCTAATTAGTGCCATGTTCCTCTGCTGATTCATCTTCATGAGGGCAAGGTCTGCTACCTTTGACTCCCAGATGGATTTTCCTCATTCATCTTCTAAGGTGTCAGGGCCGAATGGCTGGTTGTCCATACTGAAAACAGGCCCCTTCACCAGCCTTTCTGTTTCCTAGAGAGCCTGTGTATTTTCCACCTCTGTTTATCTCCATGACAACTGTGTGATCAAAAAGCAAACGTATTGTTCCCATTTTACAGGTGTGATAGGAAGGCTCAGAGGGGGAACTGGGTTGTCCAAGGGCATCTGACTAGTACCAGAGCCGATCAGTCCTGACTCCTGCTCTGGTCCTCCCCCTGCCCCTGGTGATGAGCCACACCTGGGGGACAAAAGCCTGTGCCTTTCCACAAGCCTCAAGGTCATGGTCACCTCCTGGGGGAAATCTTCCACAATACCTCTGGAGGGCTTTGCAAAACCTAGTCAGGGAGTTGAACTCTCAGCTCGACGGTGTCTTGGTCACCTGCAAACAGAATTTCTCAAACTTCAATAAATTAACTGCCAACCTTCCATAACAATCATGGTGACCCATACATGTCGCTGCTGTTGCTGGGGCACAGACCACATTTTAAGCAGTGGGGCTATAGAAGGCGGGCAGGAAAGGCAGCATAGAGTAAGAGAGGAAGAAGGGACCGCATTGTCCCGAATCCCGCCCTGTCCAGGCTAGACTCGCAGGCTGCTGCTACTTAGAATTACAGTCAGCACAAAGATTGGTAAGTCTCCATTACAGATAACTCTTTCCCTTTGTCTTTATATGAGACTGAAATGACTAGTCATTTAGGGAGACCGTGTGAATGGAAAAATGACAAGGGAGTGGCAGACCTCCAAAATGAGTCCCTTCCCCCTGCCTCCGCCCGACGTTCTGCACCCTCTCCCGACTCTGGGGGTATCAGTGGAGGCGTCCTGGAACAGCCTCTAGCTGGATCACAGTAATCACTCTGACTTTGCGCGGTGTGCTGCTCTGATGGGGAGAAGCCTTCAATTTGAAGGAGTCTTGCCAACAACAGGGTGTTCCTGGGTAATGCAGGGAGGAGTCTGTGCTCGTGTTGCTCTGAGGCTGTCCCTTTGAATTGCTAAGGCTGCTTGCAAACCATGCCTTGGGCTGTTCACTGGATTGACTCGTCATACCCTCATTTGTCATTTCAGTCATTCACTTCTTTGATCATTCTGTTATCCATCCACTGACTCTCAGAGTCATCTCTTCATTCGTACATTCATTGAGGGCCTTCTGCCTACCAGGTACTGCACCAGGCTCTAAGGATATCAAAGTGAATCCATTCAAAGCCACTGGTATGGTCTCCCTGCCTTGTATATCCTATAGCCAAGCAACAGGCTACCCCCTCAATAGCCTGGCCAGCTTAGTGCTGAAAAATGGAACTAGCCATTTATTACTTTACCCTGAGAATCTGCCCTGCTTAAAGTTACCGCGTAGCTCCCTATCGCAAGATCAAGCCTAGCATCCACATGAGCTCCAAGCTCTCACCCCTCGCACCACATGCATCCCGCCATGTTCCCCGGGTCTCTGCACCTGCTGTCCCTTGGCCAGAAATGTCTCCCTGGAAACCTCTCTCATCCTTCGAGGCTCAAGCTTTATCATCTTCTCCCCTTCCCCCATGCCTCCATGCTGGGAAGAATTCAGTCCTTCTTCCCCTGAGATGCATCTCACTATTGAGGCCCTGAGACACTCTAGTGTGCAGTGGTTAAGAATAAGGGCTCTGGGTTCAAGTCCTGACTTTGCCATGTCTAGCTGTATGGCCATGGAAAGATATTGCTGGAGCCTATGCCCTCGGTTTCGCACCCATTCTCATTTGGATTTGCACAACAGCTCCGAGGGGATGTAGAAGACTTACAAATCCCAGGCAAGTGGAGTGACTTGCTCAAGGTCACAAAGCTAGGAAGAGGCCAAGTCGCGGCTACAGCTTCAAGCTTCTCACTTTGTTTCCAGGGCTGCTACTAGTCAACAGCATGCACAAAGTTGTGAGCCACTTGGAATCACTCATTCATACCTATAGGGCATTTTCCTTCCTTTCCACTGAAGGCTAGAAGACTCTGCTCTGGCCAGACAAGTAAGGCGTAGAGGAGGACTGGGGCTGTTGTAGGATGACTCAGGTTTTGACATGCAAGTTTTACCCAAGGTATTTCAGTAACTCCGAGTTACTGCCGCCCCATGGAGGAGAGGACAACCAGGCAGTGGTATATGACTTCTGGGTGGGAGGGGAATTGAGTGGGAGGCCAGAGCCAGGCTTCCAGAGAGAAATTACCATTTTGTATTTATTACTTTGGCTCACAGGAGTGCCGCAGGGACAGGCTTGCTAATACATTAGGTAATTGCCTTGGTTCACCACTTCTCTTTGCAGTGTGTAGACCAGCCCAGGTGCAGATGTGTACGATGGACTCGGTTCTGGCCTCCCAGGTGCCAGGGCTCTCTTTAGGGACATGAGATGCTGGAGGAGAGGGGAGAATTGAGAGAGTGGGACCTGGGGGCTCTCAGACAGCAGGGCACACCAGGATGGCCCAGTCCCTATGACCAGAGTATGGGGAGCAGAGGAAGAATCCTAGCTGGGAACCAGGAGACTAGAGTCTGCCGTCTGCCACTGAGTGCTGAGCAACCCTGGGCCCTTAGCTGTCCCTCTCTGGGCTTCTGGTCCACGTCTGAAAAGTTGAGGAGGTCATAAATCAGTATTTCTCAACTCCATCCATTAGAATCACCTGGGAGAACTTAAAACACACACACACACACACACACACACACACACATTATATATATATATATATATATATATATATATATATATATATATATATATCTAAAGCTCCAAACTTAACGAACTCCTAAGGGTTCTGATTTCATTGGCTTGAGATAGAGCCCAAACCTGAGTATTTTTCTCCCAGGGATTGAGAGTCCCTAGACTAACTGATGTATGTAATCTTCCTTAGGATAGGCTAATTCTATGAGACTGTGTCATTGAAAAAGGCGACAAGACAGTGACCTTGAAACCCAGGGTCAGGGCGCCTGGGTGGCTCAGTCAGTTAAGCATCCAACTCTTGATTTCAGCTCAGGTCATGATCTCAGGGTCGTGAGCTCGAACCCTGAATCGGGCTCCACACTGGGCGTGGAGCCTGCTTAGGATTCTCTCTCTCCCTCTGCCTCCGCCCTCTCCCCACCGCCTCACTCTCTCTCTTTCAAAAAAAAGGAAGAAAGAAATCCAGGGTTACCTGTTCCCATGTTCAGATTTGTTGCTGTCCATGATTTGTACCTGTTCGTGTCCCGTCTCGTTCCCAGTGAGTGTCCTTCTTACCAGTGAACGTCAGAGCTCTATACCGGGAGGCAGGGGGCTCAGTTTCAACCTCTCCTGTGTTGACTCCGTAGCCATGAGGGTCACCTTGGGTCCTCTGGGCTTCAGTCTCATCTCTAGAAGATGAGGGAGCAGCTCATCTTAGCCTGCCTGCAAGCAGGGAGCTGGACCAGACTTTGCTTCTCTGTGCCATGCGCTTTATAAGGGGCTTCGCATCCAATGCCCAAGAGATCAGCCTGAGAGTAGAGAGTGCCATCCCTCTTGCCCAGGTAAGGAGACAGAGGCTCAGGTAACTAGCCCAAGCCATCCAGCCAGGAAATAAGAAAGCCACACAGACATCAGTTCAAATCCCAGCATTGTAGCTTCCAAACTGACATTGAATGTTTTATTAATTTACTGTGGCTCAGTTTCCTTATCTGTTAAATGGGCATGCATACCACCTGTTTCCACAAAGTGGTAGTGAGGAAGAAAAAAGGTGGCCAAGCAAAACTCTTCGTGGAGCCTGGCACAAAACAACTGCTCCATTAATGTTTCTTCCCCTCAGAAATTTCTCCCATCCTTCTTTTATCCTTTCCTTTCCCCCTGCTTGTTTTTAATGTCTTTAAGGATGGGGACCTTGAGAGACTGTTTACTGTGCATGAACTTGAGCAGGTTGTTTAACCTCTGTGGGCCTCAATTTCCCCATCTATAAAATGGGGTCCTAACACAACATAAGGACCCGATGTGTTACAAAAACAGCTTCTGGCACAGAACATTGGCTGCTACTGCTCCGCCTCTCCAGGGCTTCCTTCTCCTCCTGGAGCCCTGCAGGGAATACACCCCCCACCACCACTACCCTCCACACATCCCCCCCACCCGCACCCGCCTCCACCCCAGGTCCTCACTGTGTTCTCAGCCTTGACAGCTCTGCTGAGCACGCACAGCCCACAGGGCTCACCGGCAGGGAGAGGCAGCCCTATATCAGGGGATTGCTTACTATCTCGAGATGGGAAAAAAGGAAAAAGCTATAAATATGGAGGATTTGTCTGTGATAAGTCATGGTTAGAAGCCCGAGCTATATAACTTTTTAATTCTCCACTCCAGCTTGTAGGCTTACGCAGTAAAAACAGTCACTAGTAATTTATTTTTTTCCACTCTTTTAATTTAGTAATTTTTTTTTTAACCAACCAAAAAGTCCTCCTAAACTCACCTTAAGCTTTTATTTTTTTTTTCCCCTTTAGCAGTCATAAAATATAATGGATTGCCATTGAAATGCTATCCCCTCTCCTACATGGCCAGAAGGCAAATGTACAGACTTGGGGGCAATGTCTTACTGGGTATTGTTAAAATCGGAGTGAGTCCTGGGTGTGGCTTGCCTCATCTGCCTCCAGGTGACACAGGAAGGAGGCAGGTCAGCCAGGACTGGGTGTGCGGCCCAAGGGCTAGATCTGAGTCTCTTCTCTTTCACCTTGGAGCTGAGTGATTTCAGGCAAGTGACTTCTCTCTCCAGGCTTAGTTTTCTTGCTTATAAAATGTAGACAACAATTAGGGAGTGACCTCCTCTCACTGAAATGATCTGAGAATCCAAAGAGATATGTATAAAAAAATTGTTTTATTGAATGTAAACTACTAGCATGTTAGAGACTGTTGTTACTGATGATGGTGGTGGTGATGGTAGTGGTGGTGATGGTGATGATGATAGTGGTGTTGGTGAGGATGGTGATGGAGATGATAGTGGTGGTGGTGATGGAGATGATAGTGATGGTGGTGATGGTGATGATGGTGGTGATAGTCATGACAATGATGGTGATGATGATAGTGGTGGTGGTGATGATGGTGATGGTCATGGTGTTGATGATCGTGATGACTGATGATGGTGAAGGTGATGATGGCAGTGGTGGTGATGATGGTCATCTTGCTGATATTAATGACTATGGTGGTGATGGGCATCATGATGGTGATGATGATAGTGGTGTTGGTGATGATAGTGATGATAGTGATGGTCACGGTGGAGATAATCGTGATGACTGTTGATGGTGAAGGTGATGATGGCAGTGGGGGTGATGATGGTAATCTTGCTGATATTGATGATCATGCTGGTGATAGTCATGATGAAGGAGTGATGGTGATAGTGATTGTGGTGCTGAAAGTCATAATGATGATGACTGATGATGATGGTCATAATACTACTATGTGCAATGTAGAGCCCATGGGTTTATGTGCTAAGAAGACAATTTTCCTCAGAGCTTATACTTCTCTATGTATACAAAATATGTGATCAGTAAATAATTGCTTACCTAAAATCAACTTCCAACTTCAGAACTCAGTCCAAATTTTAAAAGTTTCTTTCATTCATCCAGCAAGTATTAATTGAGTGCCTACTATGTGCCAGACCACATTAGCACTGGACCACAGCAAACAAACAGAACAGACACGATCCCTGCTTTCATGGGGCTTATAGTCTAGAAGATGGGGGTGATGGGGTGCTGGAGATAGATGGTAAGCATAAATAATTTTAGATGATGTCAAAGACTCTCTGAAGACAATGAACTAGGACAGGAGCTTATGGAGTAATGGAGAGGGGCTTTGCAGGATGCTTTCAGTTGTGTAGTCAGAAAGCTTGTCTGGAATGGGGACATTTGAACTGAGACCTTAATGATAGAGGGATGCGACTGGGGGAAGATCAAGGGGAAGAGTGTCTCAGGTAGAAGGGACCCAACACAAAGGCTCTGAAATGAGAATGAACTCGGCTGTTGGAGAGATGGAAAGAAGGCCTGTATGCCTTGAGCAGAGACAAAGAAGGCGAGAGTGATATGAACTGATGTAGGAGAGATAAACATGGGCTAAACTGTGGCAAGCCTTGTCAGCTGGGCTAAATGTGGAGATGATTCAAGGGCCGTGAGAGGTCATTGAGAGGGTGTAAAACTATGGGAGCTCCTGAATTAATATATTCTCTGAGAAGATCACTCTGGCTTCAAAGGTTGGATAAGAACAGAGGCAGGATGACAGGTTAGGATGCAGAGGCAGTATTTGGGATGAGAAGTGCTGTGGATTGGGTCAGGTTTTGATGGTGGAGATGGGGAGAGTGATCCTGTTGAGGGTGGACCCAATAAAAGAAGTTGTAATGTGACTTGGTGTTGGACTGGCTGCGGAGAGTGATAAAAAGACTCAAGAAGAACTCCCAGGTTGTGGGCCTGAACTACTGGGCTGTGCTGGTATTACACACTGAGAAGGGACAGCTGGGGGACAGTAGATTTGGGGGACAGGAGAGGTATGTGTGGAGGAGGTAGGTAGAACTCAACATTTCAGCCATACTCAGATTGAAATAATGAGTGGGCATCCTAGTGGACGCTTGGACATGTAAGCCCGGTGCTCAGGGCAGGTCGGGCCAGGAGATAGGGATTCAGGAGTCATGGTGGAATGGCAGAGTTAGGAGGCATGAGACGGCACAGGGTCATGGAAGGAGAGTGTGCAGACAGAGGCAAGTAGTGAGTTGAGCACCGGGCGCTGGGCGTGCCAACATTCAGGAGTCAAGAAGCAGAGAAGCTGGAAAAGGAAGGGTTAGGGAGGTGGGAGGGAAACCAGGAGAGGGCTGGCAAAGAAGTCTAGGGGAGAGGGATATGACAAGGGGGTATAGTCACTGCAAACAGCGAGCAGTGGGCAAGGGCAGGCCTGTCCCCGATTTGGAAATGCAAGTCTGTTCAGCATGGAGGTTATAACCCAGATGCACTTGAATCCATGGTCCCAGCCTTTTCTTAGCTTTCAGACCATAGGCAAGCCCCAGTCTCCTTGATGGGGACTTAATAGTCTGCCCTGCAAGGCATTATTCATTATTGTGCATGAGATCATGTCTGGAATGTGTTTACCACTGGGCCTGGGATATAGTAGCTGCTCAATAAAGGGAAGCTAGTTATGTTCTTCCCGAAACTGTTCAGCTGAGCAGAGCTGTCATCCAGCCTTCACTGAGGGTTGGAAATGAAGTTGTCTTTAAGGCTCAGACAGGTAATGTAAGGAATAACCAAGTAAGAAGCAGATAGGGTCAGGAAGGCTACTGGCCAAAAGGCATCCTAATTAAAGTGTTTAAAATTCTGGGGTGCCTGGGTGGACAGCTGGTTAGGTTAAGTGTTGGACTCTTGATTTCAGCTCAGGTTGTGATCTCAGGGTCCTGAGAACGAGGACTGCGTTTCATTTAGAAATTCTGTCTCCTTTTCCCTCTTCCCCTGCTCCTGAAATCGCTGTCCCTCTAAATAAAAATTAATAAAGTCTTTAAAATAAAATGCAAAGTTTAAAATTCCATGCAGCCCAAACAAAACCCTTTTAGGTAGGCCCAATACTGCCCCTGTGAGTTTGAGACCGCCCCCCTTAAGGTGATGGTGGACCAGAGAAGAATTTAAAACAGGAAGTATGGGATTGACAGGCTCAGATTTGCATTTCAAAAAGGCTATTCTGGAAGTACTGCAGAGAGAGGATGGGGAGAGTGTCTGGTTCCTCCCAGGGAGAGGAGCCAGGAAACTTTTCCCTCAGGTGAGAGGGACTAGGATGAGGAAATAGGCTCATTATAACATAATTAGCTCTGTAATCAGTATGCAGGCTTATCATCTCAAGACATAAAGATGATTACACGATCAAAGGGTTTTCTTCCTTTTAATGGAAGAAACTTGCCATCCTAGGGCTTTGGTTGGGTGGGTAGAGAAGAAGATATTTTTTTTAACCAATTGATTTTGCAATGAATTAGTTTATTGATTTAAAAAAATCACTGTGGACAGTAAAAGTTGTAAGTGGGATCAGTGTGTGGTTAGAGTGAAGGCTAAGTGCAGGCGCTCATTAGTGGGGAAAAAAAAATTCACATGTCTGGAGAAGGAGGGCTTCCAACCTGGACTGCAAAGCCTCCTGGGACCAGGGAGTGTGCATGGGCTCAGATCTGAAACTCTTCCCCTCTGCTTCCTGTGAGAGTCAACAAGTGGTGGAACTTTGGACAATGAGGCTGTCTGTGCTGATCAGGACTCTCCTGTTTCAAACAAGAAAATATTTTGGGGCACCTGGGTGGCTCACTGGGTTAAAGCCTCTGCCTTTGGCTCAGGTCATGATCCCAGGCCCCTGGGATCGAGCCCTGCATTGGGCTCTCTGCTCAGTGGGGAGCCTGCTTCCTCCTCTCTCTCTGCCTGCCTCTCTGCCTACTTGTGATCTGTCTGTCAAGTCAAATAAATAAAAATCTTTAAAAAAAAAAAAAAGAAAATATTTTTACGACCATTCCCAATGTTTTTAAGTACATAGACAAGAAGGAACACAGGAAAGCAGGCAGGCCGGTGGACAAGAAGAAAGGAAGGCAGGAAAGCAGGGAGGGAGGGAGACAGAAGAGAGAGGGAGAGAGGAAGCAAAGAAGGAAAGCCTATCCTCAGATTCCATAAACAAAGAAAGACCTTAAATTCGAGGTAGTAGCCACACAGTTGCCTTTGGGGGAGGTGGGGGCGACCAGGTCCTAGACTCCAGGCTAGGGGATAGGATGTGTGTGTGTGTGTGTGTGTGTTTGCGTGTATGTGTAGGGGTTGTTGCTCAGGGAGCATGGTTAAAATCTGTTCACAGGGCCTCTGCATAAAGGACTCTAGAGAAACTGCCCTTTCTATTAAAGAGGAGTAGAAAACTCCAATCAGAGCACAAGGAAGCTAGGTATCCTCTAGAGGTTCCAGGTGGGAGTGGGAAATCTCCTGCAAAAATGAGGGTCGGCAAGCCTGCACTATATGTGGGTAAGGGGTCAGAATACCTACTTCCTGCGTGGCCCTAGCAGCTCAAGTCAAAAAGTCGACATAAAAACTGGTCTGAGTCTGGTGAAACACAGGGACCCAGGGGAAGCAAGCTGGGAGAACAGCTCTTTTAGGGCACTGCTCACAATGCGAGGCATGTGGGCTCCTACAGACAAAAGACAGGAGGTATCACACCTGTTCTCCTTCTGGAGAGGAGGAAGCTGCTTGCCAGGGAGGGCACCCACTTACCCCAGGTGCACAGTAGACTTAGGTGGGATGGGGGTATTGGAGAGATTAAAACTGTTAGAGGCAGTAAGATCCAAGTTTGAATATTGGTTCTGCCATTTGATAGATATGACCTACATCAAGCTGCCCAAACTTTCTGAGCCTCAGTTTCCACAAAGTGGGGTTGCTGACACCTACTTCATGGGGTGGTTGGGAAACACAGGAGATCACTTATGTAAAATCGTATGGCGTGGTGCTATGTGTTGGTTTCCTTTAAACTTTGCTCTTAAAAAATTATCAGTTCCTCCAAAGAACCCCCTCCACCCTACCCCACCCCCTAGTAAGCCCCAGCTGGCCCCGATGCTTCTTTATCTAGTGGGCCATCTGTGTTCTATTACTTTATACTCAATTGCTTGCTGTTATAGGACTAATTTTTAAACTCCTTATGGCTTCCTCTGTTCCCTTTAACTATGTGTTCCTTGTCTGTCCCAAAACTACTACTGGGGTCCTAAAAACCCCAGTAGTAGTCCAGGGAGTGAATGAATGGTTGAGTGGGTGGAAGGGTAGATGGATGGATGGATGAATGGATGGATGGATGGATGGATGGATGATTGCATGGATGGATGGATGGATGATGGATGGATGGATGGATGGATGGATGGATTATTGGAAGGATGGATGGATGAGTGGATGGATGGATGGATGGATGGATGATTGCATGGATGGATGGATGGATGGATGATTGCATGGATGGATGGATGGATGGATTATTGGAAGGATGGATGGATGATTGCATGGATGCATGGATGGATGGATGATTGCATGGATGCATGGATGGATGGATGATTGTATGGATGGATGGATGGATGGATGATTACATGGATGCATGGATGGATGATGGGTGGATGGATGGATGGATGGATGGATTATTGGAAGGATGGATGGGTGGATGGATGGATGGATGATTGCATGGATGGATGGATGGTGTATGGATGGATGGATTGATTATTGGAAGGATGGATGGATGAGTGGATGAATGGGTGGATGGATGGATGGATGGATTATTGGAAGGATGGATGAGTGGACGGATACATGGATGGATGGATAGCTCTCAGTTAGGGCTCATTGGTCAGCAGTCAATGCTGACCCTTGCTAAATTAAGCAAAAGGAAGTATATTAGAAGGATATCATGGAGATCACAGAATCAATAGTCCTGACAGTGTTTTGTTTAATCAAACAACCACCAAATGAGGATTTCCTATACCTAACATGGTACTAGGCTAGACCCTAGTTAGGTAGGTAGGACCCACACAAGTACCATGCATACACACACACATGTGAACACAGGTGAACATGCATACATGCTGGAAAACCAGGCTGAGAAAAGTCAGGAACTAAGGAACCACAGGGTTATAAGGTGGCAGTAATAACCTCTCAGTCAGATCAGGGCATGGTTCCTGGAATGAATGAACACCAGGCACTTCTCAGGCCCAGGTCTAAGTGCATTCAAGTCAAAGTGCAGGAGAAAACGTCCAGTTGACATAGCTTGGGTCACACGTCCTTTGAGGGATCGCCTTCTAAGCATACACAGTGAGGTCTGAGTACTGTGCCTGAGAAAAGAGAGAATGGCTTCTGGGTGCTCAGTGTTCCCCCACCATCCCCAAAAAACAGAACTGATGAGTCCTTGGTGCCTGAGGCAGCACCAGTAACTGGTGGCTTCACCGGCCCCTCCCACTCATCTCAGTCATGCCCTCGTTCACCTTTCACTCTCCCCGGTCAGGCCTACCCTCTGTCTCCCCTACCCCTCCAGGCACCCTGCCACACAAAGCAGTCACTGCCTTCCCCTTCAAGGAACCTTGGCAGCTTCCAGAGCCCTCTATGATTGCTCCTTTCCCTGAACTCCCATCTCCCCTGCCGTCAGCAAGCAGGAATTATCCTTTGCTGCTGCCTGTTGGTCTTGGGGTCCGGGCTCTACTCTGAGTTTCCTGGAAGCAGAAACCTTGTCAGATTTGTCTTCATCCCCCAGGGTCCTAGCGAAGTGTGGCTTTCAGAGTCAGTGACCTGTGGAGGCATGCTGATCCGTCATCAGCGAGGGCGTGTGGCATGGAGTCAGTCCAGTGTGTCTTAGAAACAATTCAAACACAACCTTGGAGAGTTGAGTCAACCAGACTCCCAAGAGCTGACTTATCCAAAGTTGGACAAGTTACTGGAGACAGTTTGGGCCTGGAAGGGGCTCTTACTACTTCCAGTCCAAACCACACTCCATGCTGCCTTTGGGGATGTGTGTGTGTGTGCACGTGTGTGTGTCCATGTCCCACCTCTCCATGTGGGCCATCACCTGGTACTGTACTTGGCACAGTAAATCCCCAGTCAGTGCTCATCTCATTAATCAAGCAAAGCCTTGGCAGGACCATACCACTGTGCTCTTTCTCTTGTTCCCGCTCCTTCCTTGCCCCATGCTTCTGCCCACCTTCAGCCCCTCTGCCCAGTGAGCAACCAAGAAATGTTGATTGATTACCCCTAAAACTTCTTTTTGTTTGAGAGTCAATGAATTTCCAAAAGTGGGCGATTTGTCATATCCAGACAGAATCCACCAAAACCTTGTGTTGTCTAAATCACTCCGAGCGAGTGCCCTTGTCAACCACCTCGCTTCACTCCACCTTTCTGTGCTACTTGAAAAATTAGTTGGTGTATGGGAAATAAAGTCACTAGGAGGGAACATTTTGACAAGGTAATGGTCCCCTGCCTTTCTCAACATTTGCGAGGGAGTCAGAGTCCATTATAATGTCACAATGGCGCACACCTTTGACATCTCATTGAATAATTAAAAGGGGGTTTAATCATAGCGATCATCCACTTAGTGTCTGATTCCAGATGTCGGGGAAGCATGCTTAAGGAGGCAGCCGTGGGTGTGTGGATGGTGGGGGAGGTGGGGCAGGGTGGGTAAGATAAACCTGGGTCAGGACTGAGACCACCAGGTGGTAGGTCCTACTGCAGCTTGGGGATGGGAAGGCAGCCCCTGCCCATCACAGGAGAGGAAGGAAGGAGAGAGGGAGAAAGGAGGGAAGGAAGGAAGGAGGGAGGGAGGAGAAATGGGAGGAAGGAAGCGACAGACCAGGGGAGGGAGGGAGGGAGAAAGACTATTATAGAGACTAGTAGAAAGACTAATATAGCTTCTTTGAAAGACATGCAAGAGCAGACCTTCTTTTCCATCCAAATGAAAAATAGAATTTGTGGTTTCCATTAATCACAGGTGGTTAGTGCTAGAAGGGAACTTACTTTTCATTTTTTCATAGGACAGGTATTTATTGAAAGCCTGCCCTGAATCAGGCATTATTCTGAGTGCTGTGGAGACAAGGAAGGAAAGGACAGCCCAGGTTCCTGCCCCTCTGGGGTTTATGTTCTAGAGAGGGGGAAGGATAAAAACACACATGCGCTGGGAAGAGCCATAACATAGTGGTGACCCGGTGACTGAGTTCCGTGGCCAGGGTAGGTCTCTCTGGACAGCAGCCTTGGAGCCAAGGTCTAAGTGACAAGGGGTCAAACGTGTGAAGCTTCCTGGGAAAGAAGCTACAAGAAGGCTCTGGGTGGGAAGGAACCGGGGGCACTGGAGGACCAGCAGGAGGACTGGTGTGGCCACAGAGAAGGAGGTGAGGGCAGTGGGCCTGGGTGGTTGTCCCAGTCTTCTAGGCTAGGAGTTTGGATTTCAGTCTCCATGGTACCAGAAGCTTGTGATGGGCGAAGGAGAGGAACAATAGGCCTTGAACATAAATATCTCACATTAGACAGAAAGAAAAAGTTCTCCTATGTCTGTGCTCCTCCTCCCTGGCCGGTGGGTGCAGGATGCTGGGAAGGATAGCGGTGAGTGATGCCCCTGCCCCCAGGATATCACTCAGCCCCCCAAGGTAGAGGTCAGCCCAGGACTGTGGGAACCAGAGTCAAGGCACCTAATCCAGGAGGACTTTCTATAGGAGGTGTCCCCAGGCTTCCATTGAGAAGAGACTGACCAGGCAGATATGGCAGCGTGGATGCAAACACCCCAGGCAATGAAAACAGCCTGGACCCGGAAGGAAAGCAGCCCCGAAAGCGAAAGCGGGCCTAGAATTACAATGCCCAGGGAAGGTCCCAGAGCACACAGTTCCTACCCCTGCCTTCACTCCCCACTCCCATCCCCACTCCCCTAAAGTGAAGGTGACCACGGTCAGGTGTTCAGAACGTTGGATGAGTCAGGACGTCCCAGAACACTTCTTCACTAGGCTACATGCTGGGAATGGCGCTTCCCCCAAGCACAGGTGACTCTGACTTGGCTCTCACTGTTTCTGAACCGTCGCTCTTCCTAGTAGCTGTTCAGATCCTGTCCTCATACCCCAAAGCCGACAAGGTCCAGCCAACACCCTCCCCCCTGCTGGTAATGTTATATTGGGGAGACTGAGGTCTGGAGAAGGGAGCTGCGTTCTTCCAAGCCAGAGAGATTTCAAGTGGAAATACGGGGGCTAAAACGCTGATCTCTTGACCCCGGATCTGGCACTGCTCCGGAAAACGGAGCCCAGTCAGGGTGGGGGAGATGGCAGAAACCTCTGCTTCCGGCACATGGGCCCCAGCTGCGAGTGGCCAGAGCTCAGCCATGAGGTGGTTCTGAGCTCGGATTCAGTGTCCGCCTCCTGTGGTGACTCGCTGTGTGTCTTTGGGTGGGTTGCTTCACGTCTCTGTGCCTTGGATTCCTCGTCTGTAACACAAGGATAATCGTACCTGCGTCCTAGGGTTACAGTGAGTGTTGAGTGGAGGGGACGCACACAGAGTACTTAGAACCATGCTGTGTACGCAGTGGGACCCATGGGAACCTGGTGGGCAACCTCCTAAGAGCTGCCACCAAAGCGGCCGCCTGCGTGCCCCCCACCCCCAGTGCTCTGCACATCTCCTCCCACACATCCCCTCGCACCTCCTTGCCCTGGTGATGTGATAGCTAGCTCACGAAGTGTTTTACAGACACCTGCCACAGGCTTCGCGTCTCTTATTGGCTAATTCCACTCACATTCTCTCACTGGCTCATCACAATAATATAGCGAGAGGGCTTTTATGGATGCTGAAAGAGAGGCTCAGAGTGGTTCAGCCACTCACCCGACATCACACAGCAGGCAGGAGGCAGAGTGGGAGGCAGAGCCCAAAACTCTTGCCCGTCCGTCCGTCCATCTGCTCACCATCTCTCATCCTCTTCCAGGCTCTCTGCCTTGCAACTGGGGCACCTGTTGCTACTCAGCGGGTGTCGCTTGAGACTCCCCTAGCCCATGTCCATGGCAGCCCCCTTCCTTAGCCCCAGAAGAGGAAGGGTGCAGTGAGGAGAGCCTCAGGGAGCTGCACGCTTGCCCCCTGCAGGCAGAATGGGGAAAAGCAGAGCTCTGTGGCCAACGGGCCCACAATCTCACACCCAGGCCTGTTCAGCCCCCGCACATCCAGAAGGATGAGGGACTGATGGACGGGGTTGCGCCTGGTGGCCTGGTGCGCAATGGCTCCCGACTCCGGAGTGCTCCCTCCTCCAAGGCCAGAGCCCAGGCAGAATGGAAACAGGCACACCTTGGCAATGGGGCCAGAGAAGGGACCCCCTCCCCCAGAGAAGGTCTGGGCCAGGGCGGGTGTGGTCAAACCAGCTGTCTCCAGAAGTCCCTGGGGGAGGACTGGGGGCTCCAGCCTGTGTGTGGTCAGGGCCCAACCCCACTCCGCTGTGCTGTTGTCCATTTCACTGGGTTGGTCTACACCCAAGATTTTCTTTAGAGGAAAGTGTTCACTCACTGGAACACAAAAAGCCGAAAATTAACAGCGTACAGATAGGCTGTGGACTCACAGCCCAGACCCACAGCCACGTGGTGCGGGAGTGGGACAGACAGCAGTCCTTCTGGAAGTGCATTATCTTCAGGGCTCCCTGGAACAGCAGGGGCGGGGGGTGGACGGGAAGGTGCTGAATAAAGTCACCTCAGGGGACACCTGCCTCTGCAGAGGTCACAGCTTGCCCTCTGTGTAACCGGGTGAAGTCTTTATGAATAAGTAAACACAAAGCACTCAGCCAGGGCCAGAACACCCAGGTGAGTAATAACCTGACGCCCTTGCCTCAGGGAGCTCACAGTTGGGTTCATGAACGAAGCAGCGTCCCTAACATTCCCCTTAAGTCACTCGCTTACAGAGCCAACAGCCATGTCTTTCTTCAAAGTCCCCTGGCGTCCTTTTGCTGAGCCTCTGGCACCACCTGCCTGGTGAGACTTGGGTGTCCGTCCCTCGTTCCACCGCAGCCTAGAGCGCCCACTCCACAAGCCTCCCTGCACGTCAGAGCGCATTTCCCCCTCTCGCGGACCTTAGCCTGTTCCTGTAGTGCTCATCACAGTGTGTGATTACTCATGTGCTTGTGTATTTATCTGTGGACTGTCTCTCAGCAGCAGGGACTGTAGGCCGTGCTCTGTTTAACCAGAGGCTCGCAGAGTATCTGTCTCGTTGTGGACACGGAGATTCATTTCAAATAAATAGGATGCTCCTTCGGGAAATGGTGGGAGGTAAGTTTAAAAGGTGGTTGAGGCCCAGAATTTGGGAGGGACGGGGACACCGAATCAGACAGGCTAGGGGGTTCGTGCTACAAGGCATTCGAGAGGCCATTACACACCTTTTATCTCCTTCCTTCCTGCCTGCCTGCCTCCTTCATTCCCTCCCTCTCTTTTCCCTCCTTCCTTCTATTCATAAAAGTGAGGGGCGCCTGGGTGGCTCAGTTGGTTAAGCAACTGCCTGTAACTCAGGTCATGTTCCCGCATTAGGTTCCTTGCTCAGCAGGGAGTCGGTTTCTCCCTCTGGCCCCTCCCTTTCTCGTGCTCACTCTCTCTCTTTTTCGTTCTCTCACTCTCAAATAAATAAAATCTTTAAAGAAGGGAGAGGGAAAAAACGGGAAAGAGACTCTTTGTGGGGTGCAGAGGGGTCAGTGAATTTCAGAACAGGCAAGGGAGGTTTGAGACCTGTTCCGGGGCCAGGCAGTCAGGCCTGGAGGTCCTTTACAGACGCTGGGAGGACCACACGTTTCCATGGCTCAACGGAGCCCACATGGACTTACCAACCCATTCCCAGCACTGACTGCTCCGTCTCCAGCCTGACAACCTGGTCACACACCAGCTCCCCTTCATTATCCTTTATCCAGATGCTGCCTTGGAGGGGCCCCTGATAGTCACACTCGAGTGGCAGAGAAGAGCCATGGGCACCCTACTTGGATGCAGAGAGGGCCTGAGCCGGCCAGCCTGCTTCCTCTGAGACTGGAGATGCTTCCAGACCAAGGCCGCCTCCAACTCCCCCCCCCCCACCCGCCCTTCACCACCCATAAGCTTATGACTAGAATTACGTGTTGAAAGCAGGGGCGCCTGGGTGGCTCAGTGGGTTAAGCCTCTGCCTTCGGCTCAGGTCATGATCTCAGGGTCCTGGGATCGAGCCCCGCATCAGGCTCTCTGCTCAGTGGGGAGCCTGCTTCCTCCTCTCTCTCTGCCTGCCTCTCTGCCTACTTGTGATCTCTGTCTGTCAAATAAATAAATAAAATCTTTAAAAAATAAAATAAAATAAAAGCAGAAACTCAGGAGGCCAGCTTTCTGAGTTCAAATCCCGACTCTGCTGCTCACAGGTCACTTCTGTGTGCAAAATGTGGCTAATATAGAAATAGTGTTTACCTCCTAGAATGAAATGAGCTGACGTACTTCAAGTACTCGGTTGTGGTCAGTGTTGTGGGCATCTGGGTTGTTATATTGCAAGGATCTTCGGGCCTGACTCCCCGGGGGGCAGGAACCAGAGGCCTTGGTCGTTCAGTGAAAGTTGCCGGACTTTTTCCAGGTCACCAGGGGGTTCCTAGCAAAGCCTAGTCCATTTCCTTGCTGTTTCCCCCTTGACCCTGGAAACTCTACAAGGGCAAGAACCCAGCCGCCAGGCCTGGGTGCATGAGAGCAGCTCAGAGAACGGGTGTAGATGAACCGAATAGCAAGAACAGGGGACACAAGGATGCTGAGATAGAGAAGAAGAGGGGAAGGCGGGAGACCATATTCATCCTGAAACATCCCTCCTTGCTCAAGAGGGTAGGTGGTGATTCTGATAACCACGTGAGGACATATGGGGGGAGGCTAACCATGCTGGAAACCACATTTCTGAAATTAGTGATGGAAGCTCAGGATATTATGTCGGTCACAAATGCATTTTTTTTTTAACTTCGTAAAAACCGTCCTTCGACTCGGGCCCGCTCAGATATTTACTTTTAAGTCTGCAGTCAGATCGGGAGGGTGAGGGTCCGCAGTCAGGTCAGAGCAGTAAGGAATGAAATCAAAATGTTTGTTGGAGAGGCTTAACGTGGTTCCAAAGAGGTGGAACCCAAGGACAAGCAGTCTAGTGGCAATAAAGCATCTTTGCAATCATGCTCGGTGGCTGCGGGAGGCCAGCTTTTGGTCTGCCCAGGCTTGTTTCTGTGCAGACACCCAGGAGCCAGAACCTCTCCAGTGCCGGCGGCCAGCGGGGTGTGGTGGTGAGGAGCCCAGCGCTCGGGAGGGAAGGACGGGGCTTCTCCCAGAGGAAGCAGGCAGGGAGCCGGCATTAGGATGGGGAGTGGCAGCTATGCTGAGGTCTCTGCCTGGAGGGCTCAGCCCAGCACAGCATCCCTGCCTGCCGCCTTGATCCCATAAGTCACTCATGGCCTCTTGCGACAAACCCTTCTGCCTTGCAGTGCAGACCTGTTCTCCTTGGCCCCCTGGCGGCAGCGATCTATTGTGTGGCTGTTGGAGGTGATGAGGTCCAGCAGGAAAAAGACATCAGACCATCACTTTCCCTTCAAGGAGCCATTAGATTATTCTGTCTGACCTTCACAGGAGCCCTGGGAGGCTCAGAGTGGCCTGTGCCGAGTGCTCCAACCAGTCCCCGCAGAGTTAATGCGCCTGGCCACTTCTGCTGGGAGCTGTGTGCATCCCCGTGGCCTCCCCTCAATGTGGTTGCTCCTGTGGTTGCAGTATGCTTAGGGACAGAGCCAGGAGGAGACAGGCAGTATGGCCCAACGGAAGAGCACTGATCTCAGAGAATGGGTGTAGATGAACCGAATGGCAACAACAGGAGACACAAGGATGCTGTGAGCATCCAAGAGACCAGGCTCTATCTGTAGATCAGCCCCATCTTGCTATGGTAACTTGGGCAGATCATCTCTCTGTATTTTTTATATATACGTCCCCAAAGCCACCCAGAACAGGCGGAACAGAATGACTCCAAGTGGGTTCCCAGGACTAGCAGCACCAGCATCAGCTCTGAGCCCATTAGAAAAGCACATCTGGGGCCCCAGACCAAAATCGGAAGCCCTGGGGTTGGAGCCCAGCATCTGTGGTCTAACAGGATCTAGGTGATTTGTATGTAGGTTGAGGTTTGAGAAACACTACCCTGAAACGCAGGGTGCGTCCCTAACTCTGGTTCAGTGCATGACATCTGCGGGAGCATGTGATCAGATGGCCCAGTAGGATCCTAAAATAATGATCAAGCCCAGACTCACATTTGGGTCTCCAGACTGTCACTTTTGTTCTTTCCACCAAATCTGGTCATTATAGTACCTTTGTTTTCCTCTAACACCAAAACACAGCCCTTTGCCAAATTTGCTGCTCAGTCTGGGGTGGGGTGGGCTGGGAGGAGTCTGGCAATGATACATACACCTCACCTTGTCTGGAGAGCCCTGAATTTGGGGAATGAGTTGGGGGGAGTTGCTTTGAGCCTGACTTCTGAACCAAGGGGCTGCCACGTATGGAATGCCGGGTGATAATATCTACACATATATAATACATAGGTTTGTGAGATTCTGTTATATCGCAGGGTTTTATGACCCTGGTTTTGTAGACTGATGGGCATGAATTGAAACAGCACAATTGAAACAGCACAATGTATTGCTGTGTAAGATAATATCACCAGAGATGGAGACCTAATGTTACATTTAGAAATGTGCTGTTTTTATTTAAGTGCCTTTGGTGTTTTAAAACTGTTGGCTCTGAGATGCCATGTTTTGGGCAAATGCCGCTTCTCATATAAACCCTGAGGGCCCTCAGCGTTACCCCAGCTGACTGGCCAGAGCTGCCAAGGTGGAGGTGAATGTGCCAGGAGAGAAAGGGAGTCTCTTCCCTTCTGCTCTGTGCCCCCTCCCTGCATTCATACATGCACATGCCCCTTGCCCCTCCACTGGCCCTTACTCTGTGCCTAAATTCCCAGAAGATAGTTTGAGGTGGGACTAGCAGGCATAGGTGTGTCTAGATTTCCACTGCACTTTTGGTTGTTCATGCCCAAGGCAATGTAGATGCTGATGACTAAGAATAGATACCTTCAAGCCGGACTGTCTTGGGTTCCAGTCCTTGGTTCTACTCCTCATCAGCTTGATCACTTTGGGAAAGTTATTTAACTCAGCTTTAGTTTCTTCTTCTGCAAAACAAAGAGAAGAGCATAAGGCTTGATCTTTGTCTCCCTTCTTGCCCTGTGCCCAAGCTCTGTCCCTCTTGCTCACAGGGTCCAGCCACTGAGACCTGCATTTCGTTCCTCAAACATCCCACATCGCCGGCCTTTTGCTCCCATGTCAAGGCCATGGCACTTGCCGTTTCTTCTGCCAAGAACACTGTTCCTGCATTCATCTACTGATCCCTTTCTCACTTTGGTCAGAGCTCTGCTGAAAATGTACTTTGTGGGAAGAACCTTCCTTCACCAGGCTACCCCAAATTCCTTACTTAACTCCCTGCCCATCCTTGTGCTCTGTCCCTTACTCTGTAACTTCCCTTCCCAGCCTGGCATGCATTGCCTGACTGCTGGTTAACTGATAGGTTGGTTATCTGTGTCCCCCACACAGATGTGAGCTTTATGCAGGTGGAAAGATTGGAAGCTTTCTGTGCTGTTAATGCTCTGTCCCAGCACCAAGGACTGCACCCAGCATAAAAGCACTCCATAAGTAATTGTTGAATGAATGAATGAACGAATGAATGGCACTTCCCTGATTCTAGTTGAGAGAACGGAGTTAAAGCAAGCAAAGCATTTAGTATAGTTCCTACATTTGGTAATTATATCCATTTATGTTTATTGAACACTTACTATGTGTCAGACATGGTTTATGGTTTAAACACTCTTCACTTATTAATCCAATTAATCCTCCAAGGATGGAGGAAAAGGAGGGACAGGGAGACAAATAACTTGCCCAAGGTCACCCAGATAATTGGTGCTAAAGCCATGTTCAGAGTTGTGCTCTTCTCTTCTGCCCTGTACTCCACATCAAACAAAGCGGTGGCTCTTGTTATACCTGCCTCTTCTGGGTAATAGGGACGTTGGTGTGACCTAAATACATGCCAGCCCTCCTACCTTGCTCAGGAAATGGTGCCTCGTGGGGAGGGCCAGGTTGTGCTCCTGGGGAGCCTAACCCCTTGGCTCTCAGCCACATCCAGCCTGAATGCTGGTCTGTGGGAGGCAACATAATGTGAACTGGCCTGGGAGGCTGGCGCTCTGGGCAACATCCTGACCCTGAGACTAACTTGCTGTGTGACCTTGGCGAAGTCCCTTCACCTCTCTGAGCCACAACCCTCTTCACCCCTGTAATGGGTTATGTTCTCATGAAGATAACCACCCTCCTTCTGCT
This sequence comes from Lutra lutra, assembly GCF_902655055.1. Lineage (NCBI taxonomy): Eukaryota > Metazoa > Chordata > Mammalia > Carnivora > Mustelidae > Lutra > Lutra lutra. Next base: position 39,704,765 of record NC_062293.1, read on the forward strand.
GCAAAGCTTCTTAGGATACACTTGGACAGACTATGGTAGAAAATAGTGTTGGATTGAGAACTGAAATGGAGAGAGGTTCAGATCCTACTCCCCCCAAGGGCAGGATCTCCCCTGTAAGACACCAGAGCAGGAGTTGCAAAGCCCTCCACCCCCAGGATCAGAAGTGTGCTTTGTGATTAGGGGGATCGAGCCAAGGGAGCCCGCCCACCTGCTGAAAGCAGCCCACACTTGGCTGTGGCCCAGTGTTATGCTCACTAATGCAGTTCTAATTTGCCAGATAGGCTAGGAATCTGATTTTTTTTTTATGTAAAATCTATGTTTTCAGTGTTGATTCGAGTTTTATAGCCCCCTGTGATGATGGGTGACCCATCCATGGGCGGGGTTGCGCCCGAGGGCCCGACAGCCCTCATCTTTGCCTCCGTGCCTGCCGGAGAAAAGGTGCTAGTGAGTCCACTCAGGGTGTGAAAGGCTTCCCAGGACCTTCTCCAGCTCTGCAAACCTGTGGGGGACTAGGAGTGGCCTCCTGCCCTATTTCCACACCAAGAGATGTTCTAAGGGGGCGGGGAGATAGGTTTCTTCTTAGAGTAAAATTTTCTTTGTATCAGTTAATGCGCTGATGATCTACACTTTGTTTTGCACGTTTTTCTTGCTGTACCTTAGACATATTTTCATATGAGCTTATGCAAATCCCTCTTGTGTTTTTGACGGCTTTGCAGCAAAGCACCGTAGAAAGTTACCGTCGCGTATTTTCAGGAGCCCTCATGGTCAGACCCTTTGGCGTCATCCGGGTTTCCCCACAACAGACAATACTGCGAAGAACGACTTTATCTGTATACATTTGTGCAAACACGTGGCATGTCTGGGGCCTGGGGAATAATAGGTACTTTTCTTTTTTTTTTTTTTTTTAAGATTTTATTTATTTATTTGACAGACAGAGATCACAAGTAGGCAGAGAGATAGACAGAGAGAGAGAGAGGGAAGCAGGCTCCCTGCTGAGCAGAGAGCCCGATGCGGGGCTCAATCCCAGGACCCTGAGATCATGACCTGAGCCAAAGGCAGAGGCTTTAACCCACTGAGCCACCCAGGCGCCCCAATAGGTACTTTTCTAAAGTGACCACTTATATGCCTGGCCATGAGTCTGACCTTAAATCATGATGTAGAACCTGTAATAATTTCTTCCTGTGTGGAGTAAACATGACTACAAACAAACAAGTAATCAAGCAAATGGGGCAGATAGTAGTCACGGCTGAGTGTGGGTAAAGCATATGTGAGTCTTTCTTTTACTAGTATTTGTCGTGTTCCTGGAGCTTTTCTCTCAATGTAAAATCATTTCCAAATTTAAAGCATGAACAAATTACTCTAAGGAAGCAACGTTGTGACTTGTCTGCAATCTTTTATTGTTATTTTGTAAGTACCTTAGTTCAGCCCACTCTTTGGAGTCTCTTATTCTCTATTTGATTTTTTAAAAAATATTTACAACAGGGACACAGGCTTACAATAGCAAGTGAAATAAGACAGTGCAAAGATTGGGTGCCTGGGTGGCTCAGTGGGTTAAGCCTCTGCCTTCAGCTCAGGTCATGATCTCAGGGTCCTGGGATTGAGCCCAGGGAGCCTGCTTCCCTCTCTCTCTCTGCCTGCCTCTCTGACTACTTGTGATCTCTCTCTGTCAAACAAATAAATAAAATATTTAAGCAAAAAAAAAAGTGCAAAGATCAATAAAAGCAAGGAGCCACCCTATCTGTACTTCCTGTCCCCTGAGACAACCAACATTATCATCCTGGTATGGATATCACTCCATAGTTCACTCCTTGTTGATACATGCATATGTGTGCATATATTCACCTCTGTGTGTATTTTTTTTTTAAAGATTTTATTTATTTATTTGACAGACAGAGATCACAAGTAGGCAGAGAGGCAGGCAGAGAGGAAGGGGGAAGCAGGCTCCCTGCTGAGCAGAAAGCCTGATGTGAGGCTCAATCCCAGGACCCTGAGATCATGACCACAGCCGAAGGCAGAGGCTTAATCCACTGAGCCACCCAGGCGCCCCATCTGTGTGTATTTTTAATGCAACACTATATATACTAGACTAAAGCTTGCTCATTTTACTTATTTCTTATTTACTTATTTGCCTCCACTTAGATCTAACACTGTCTTTTAAAAAATCATTCCTTGGGGCACCTGAATGGCTCAGTCGGTTAAGCGTCTGCCTTCAGCTCAGGTCGCGATCCCCAGGTCCCGAGATAGAGTTCCGTTTTACCTTGGGCTCCCTGCTCAGAGAGGAACCTGCTTCCCCTCCTGTCTGCCTACCTCCCACTACCACCCCCTGCCTGCTCATGCTCTCTCTTGCCACCGCTCTCTCTCTCTCTCAAATAAATAAATCAATCTTTTAAAAAAAGTTATTTCTTTACATTCATATACCCTATTCAGCCTATTTCTTTCCCAAATTAAATTTTGTCTAAATACAGAAATAGCCCAGCTCATCATATAAAATGTAGATAACTTAGAAACGCAGAAGAAGGAAGTAACAGTCACCCACAGCCCCTCCTCCAGTGGTAACGGCCCTTAGCACTGCTATAGTTTCCTTGGGTCTGTGTGCTCTGCACCCATTCACGTGCCTGTGTGTATGTCTGTGTCAGAGCCGTTAATACAAATGATGCCATTTTGTGTGCTCTCTGGTCTCCTGCGCTTTTGACTTACTTTTATAATGTGACTATCATTCCCATGTATTAAATATTTTTTTTTTTAAGAGGAAGCTTGAAAGGAATTTGAACAAATGTTAAGTTTGGTTAGGTCTGTTAGGAAGCGGGAGAGATGATCAGAGAAGGCTTTCTGAAGGATGAACCCTGAAGGATGAACAGAAGTCAACCAGATGGAGGGGAGAGGGGAATAGGGATGTCAGGCAGGGGAAAAAGCTTGGCCAAAGACCTAGAGGTAGAAAGCTCAGTGCACACAAGGCCTGCATGAGGTTTGATGGACTGGGTAGGGAAGGGAGATGAGGGCCAGCTCTTGGAAGAGTCTTGGCTGGATTAAGAGACTTCTGTTTTGTCCTGGAGGCAAAGGAAGCCTACTGAAAAATTTCACCCAGGAGGGGATGGGGAGATGGTACAACCTTGGCTGAGGTTTGCCTTTTAATATGACTGTGCTGGTGACATTGGGGGACAGGACTGGAGAAGGCATATGGGAGGCAGGGAGAGGGTTACAAGGGTTACAGAAATTCCTGGGCCAGTGTTCTGTGACCTTTTTAGACTGATGTCCTAAAAACTCCCCCAGTCCTCCCTCTCCCCTGTAAGCCAGTGCCACTTCTGGGCAGTTGCCTGAGTCTGTTTGGCAATTGTGATGTTCTGAGCTGTTTGGACATTGCCTCCAAGCCCCAGAGCACCTGTTAGTGGCACCATTAACAATTTGATGGAAATGGTTTTGGAAAACTTGCACACAGAAATCTGTGCCTCTCTTCTGCAGCTGCCCTCTATGACCTGTGGTTCCAAAATCGGAAATTCAGGGGACACGAGATCCTGGGAATGCACATAATGCTAGAACCTGACGGTTCAGTTGTACAAAGCACGGCAGGTGTAAGGATGTCTCCTCACTTAATGATGCTCAGTCTGATGGTCTCAGTGTCATGAAGCTGGCTGGGACATCCCTAGAGATCAGGCCACCTTCCGCATGGTCTAATTAGGACACCTACAGCTCTTGGAAGAAGAGACTGAATAACTCGCTTATCTTAAAAGTCCTCCATTTAATCAAATTCTCACTTTCTTCTTCTTTTCATGAAGACTAGTGTATCAGGGTTGGCATTCCCCCTAAATCTGACCCACCCTGAACCCCAGCTCATCCCTGAGGCTCTGGCTGGCCCATCCAACGTTGATCATATCTCCCAATGAACACCAATCAATGTTGCTTAGGCAGAAACCTTGGCTGCCTCTAGTAAACATCTGTGATCTTAAGTGGAAAAAAGAAAAAAAATTCAAGAAAATCCATCAACCTAATTGTTCAGAAGTGGGATATTTTCCATGCGGCATGAATAACGCTGACCTGATGGTGATTTTTCACTTTCAATTCTAATCAAGTTCATGTAACTCCCAATCATCCAAATGGGGGAGGGGGATGTTTGTGAGGGTACACACATATGTGTACACACTTGTTTGTGTCCGTGTACACTCATGACCAACATGAAGCCAGAAACCACAGTCAGAAATACATCTGTTTGGTCTTGAGTTCCTGAAGCAAGGCATGCCGGTCGGGAGGTAGGATTGCCTGTGGGTAAAACCGTGTATATCTGTGGTTGGACCCCAGTTCTGTCCCCTGGGAGGTGTGAGATCTTGAGAAGTCCCATCTTTTCTCTAAGATGCAGCTTCTTCAATTGCAAAGCAGGAATATTGCAGTAACTGTCTTACGGGGTGTTGACATGGGAGATGACAGTGAGCAGAGACACTTAATACAGCGTCCAGTATGTAGTCAACCACAGCTGTTACTTCTGTCGGAGCCCAACATGAGAATATTGAGGGATCCAGGTGTATCTGGGTTCCACCCACGAGGACAAGTCAGACCTCTTAGGGGCAGAGTATAGAGAACAGGAGGGGCCTCGGGACATTGAAGAGGCCAAGGCAGCCCATCAATGTGTTGTTAAAATGGGGACGTGCAGCCGTAACCCAGTGAAGAGCCAAGTTCTTGGAAAAAGGAAAGAGCTGGTCAAAGACATGCTGGAAGGGAGAGTTCCAGAACTCCAGCTAGGAGAGCCGAGAAACAGAGCAGCAGGGTGTAAAGGGCACACCAGGCCAGCAGCTGAGGAGTAAGGCCAAGAACTAGCGGGGACACACCAGGCGTCCCCTCTCTGAGCAGTGCGGGGACGTCAGTGCTGCCCTCCCTGGGCTCTGCAAACACATTTTCCTGCAGCTCAGGGAAACAGCGCCCTAGACAGGAGCCCATGTATTAACCTTGAGAATGCAGACCAAACAAAAGGATACTTTTGCTATTGTTCTCTCCAGGCAAGCCACAGGCAAGAAAAGTGGTCTCTGGGCTGGGTGTGTGTCAGCACAACCCAGAGAGGTGTGCCAGGTCCTTGTAGACTAATTTGTCCCAGAACAGAGCAGGCTGTTACAAAGGCTGTTTGTAGCTGGCTGGTAGTGTTATGCATAACATTCGTTTAGTAATTTGCATTTCCTTCACCTCTTAAAAAATGAAAAGCAGGAGCAAATAAATGATGAACAGAAGGGAAATTGAGTGCCTAATAAATGAAAAGCCCGCCCTGATGGAAAAATTGGGTGCAGTTTGAAAACAAAATGAGTTCTGGCAAAGAGGAGGCATGAAGTCCCTATGGTTTATGGCTGGCATTGTTGACTGGGAGAAAGTTTCAAAGGAAATAGCAAAGCCCCAGTTCTTCCCACACTTTGGGTAACCCTCGGCAAATCACTCCATCTCTCCAAGCCTCAGTTTTCCTATCCAGAAAATGGGCTTGACGGTACCGGGCCTGCTTACCTCACAGAGTTCATGGGAGACCAGCGTGAGTAATGTAGATAGGAGAGTAGGAGCTGAACCAAGAATTTGCAGATCAATAAAAGGGATTGCTTTTAAAACAATTCAGTGACTGTGCCCTGAAATCAGAGGGACTTTTTGCCCTCAGAAACAACATGGGGTGGGAAGAACACAGTATTTGCATTTAGCTCTGAATCTGAATCTTGAACCCATTAGCCATATGACCTTGGCTAAGTCACTTTACCTCCCTGAGCCTCGGTTTCCCCATATATGGGATGGTAATAATGATGTTCACACCCTGTAGCGTTGATCAAAGAATTAACTAACATAAAGTGTAAGACGGTACCTGGCACATAGTAGGTGCTCAGCTAAAGGTGGTTTCGTCTTCCTTCCTGCCCTGACCATTGAACAGCATTTGCTCTAATTTCTTGGTGACCCAGAAGCTGATTCATGACATTGTCAAGATTGACCATAAGAAAAAGTTATTATTTTTGAGATTTTTTTGACCTGCGTGAGACCTTAGAAATATTTCTGTTGGGATCTGTCTCTCTCTTCCTGTCTCATGGTCAAAGCAAAGCCAACCCCTTCTTCAGAGTATAACCACGTAACCAATTTGACATCAAGAAATTAACAGGTAGCCATAAAACACTGAGAATTTAGCTGGCTATCTGCAGGTTAGAAATAGGAATAAAGCACACACACAAATACATTTTTACACATAGCCACTTGAAATACACATTCATCAGTACCAATTTATCTAATTCCAGTCACATACAGCTTTCAACACAGAGGCACTAGCAATTTTTATCTTTAGTCAGAATTTTTCAAAATCTTTTCCTCGGATCTCTAGGGTTCCGTGGAGGTCCCTTGGGCCACCTTGGGGCAGAAGAGGATTCTGAGCCCAGCAAGGCTGAGGTTCCCCTCTCTCCACTTTAACTAGATCATCTTTAATCTGTTTTAAACATCAGGGTACATGTAAGGCTTTAAAAAAAAATAATGGGTGTGTTCCCCTACCATAAAACAAAAATGCGAAAATGACCAGGATAGTTCAAATGTAGTTCAAACCCCTCATCTTACAAGTTGGAGAAATGAAGCCACAGAGAGGAGTGGTGGTTTGCCAAGGCCACAGGGACTGGACAAGGAGCAGGACTGGGAGGAGGACCCATGCCCCAAGCATCTCCCTATTCTCAGAGAACATTCTTTGGGTCGAGAGGCAATGTTTGCTGTGAACTGTTGGCATGTTCTCCCGGCTGGACATGTGTTTGTGACACGCCAGGCAGCCCTGGGCTGGCCTTCGGAATTGAAACAGAAGGCCAGCAGCCCCACGTGAGGAATGGGCTCCTGGCATTGGCCTCCGAGTCTACAAGCTGGCTGTCTGTACTCTCTGGCTCTCCCAAAAAGAGCCATCTCCCTTTTGAGTGGGTGTATGGCAGGACTGACCCAAATAGTTTCAAATCGAGACGGGGGAAGAAACCTGAAATGCTTTGAATGTCTCTGATGTGCCTGGCAGCTTGAACACAGTGTCTTATTCCTTTCCCCAGGAGTAGATCTTTGTCGTCTCGTTTTCCAAACGAGGATACTGAGGCTTGAAGAGGATGGGTGATTTGCCCAAGATCCTCCCAGGCAGCAAGTGTCAAAGGCAGGATTGGCTCCTGAGGGTCTCTGGCCCCCAGAATCCCTGTTTCAAAGCAGAGCCCCATGACTCCTGGACTGGCCATGCTCACTGTGTTCTGGGACCCATTGCTCTTCTCCCAGTTCTCCTAAGCCCCCAGCTGCAGGCCAACAGTACAGAGGTCTGTCCATCCACCTGCTGTTTGTGAGCCACAACCTGACAGTCTGGAAGGCTCAGCCTCCTCCACATCCTGTTGGAGGCATACCAAACCTTCCACCTCACCTGTGGCAGAACTAAGTTTCTGCGGCCACTGCTTTGCGCTGGGCTCTGTGGGCTGCAGGGGTCCTCCCTTCCAGAGTGAGTGGCCATCTGCCAGGTGTCCCTTCTGGAGCAAGACTGGACAGAAGGAGGGATGCAGGCAGAAAGCAAGACCGTTGCTTAGTTTTTTGTCCTTGCTGGGAGGCCATGTTACCCCCCCCCCTTCCTCTGTGTTGGGCTTCCTTCACTTGGAATCCCGGAGGGGACCCTGCCTGGATCCTCCTCCTGTCTCAGGGCTCGGTCCTTCCCAGTCTCCTCCCCCACAACCCTGCTGCCCTGTCCGGGGACCTCCTGCATTAGGGGGCTCAGGGCTGCAGCTGCAGGTCCCTCTCTCTACACACGCTGCCTTGCTGGTATCCTCTCGTGCCACGGCTCATGCTGACAGCCCCAGTTAATGTCTATATCCCAGGCCTCTCTCATTCTCTCAAGCCTCAGACTCCACTACCCTGTATGTCCGTGCAGGTGTCTAGAGGACACCTTTTACCCCTCCAATTTCCAAAGCCACGTTTCTCTTCTTACTCCCGAAACCTCCTCAGCCCACAGCTCTCTGTGTCTTGGTAAGGACACCAGCACCCTCCTGCTATTCTGGGGAAAGCCCTGCAGTCAGTCCCTAACCCTTTCTTTCTCTCACACCCCGCCTCCCATCTGTCAGGAGCTCCTGCTGGGTTTGCCTTCAAAACAGGCCAAGAATCTAAAGCTCGGACACCACTGATGCTGCCCCAGCCCCGGTCCGAACCGTCACAATCTCTTGCTCAGATGATTCCAGAAGCATCCTAATGGGACACACTCTCTGCTTCTACCCTTACGCTCTGGAGGATGCTGAATCATGACCCCACAAAATACCAGGTTCTGACCCCTGGAACCTTGCCTTATTGAAAAAGAAGGCTTTGCAGGTGTGATTAAGGATCTGGAGATGGGGCGATTAGCCCGGGTTATCTAGGTGGGGCCTAAACGTCTTCCTAAAAAGTAGAGGGACACATGACACACACAGAGAAGATGATGGGACCACAGAAATAGAAATTGAATGATGTGGGTGCCTGGGTGGCTCAGTTGTTAGGGGTCTGCCTCCAGCTCAGGTCATGATCCCAGGGTCTTGGGATCGAGCCCCGCTTCGGGCTCCCTGCTCTGCAAGGAGCCTGCTTCTCCATCTCCCACTCCCCCTGCTTCTGTTCCCTCTCTCGCTCTCTGTCAAATAAATAAAATCTTAAAAAAAAAAAAATTGGAATGATGTGACCCCAGACCCAGCCATGCCATAGCCCCCTGGAAGCTGGAATAGACACAAAACAGACCCCCGTCAAGCACCTCCAGAGGGAGCATGGCCCTGCCAACACACGGATTTCAGCCCAGTGACACTGGTTTTGGATTTGTGGCCTCCAGAACCAAGAAAAAATACATTCCTGTTGCTTTAAGTCTGTGGTCATTTGTTACAGTAGCCGCAGAACCCACCCACTCCCCTACTGTCTATTCTCAGCACATTCTTTTAAACATCAATAAGATCACATGAATCATTTGCTCAAAACTCTTAGGAGGCACCCTCTCTCATTCAGAGAAGAATCGTTAGCCGGTCATCACAGTGGCTAAATCTTGTCCACATTATCACCGTGACCTCTTTTCCTATCGTGTACTCTGCCACCCCAGCCACACCGGGCTCCTTATTCTTCCATGAACAGGCCAGGTATACACCCACCCCAGGGCCTTTGCACCTGCTGGTCCCTCTGCCTGGAATTCTGTTCCCCAAGATTCCACACGGCTCATTTCCTCACCACTTCATAGTCTTAAAAGCTGAGACCGAAGCTGGATCACTGTCTCGGTGAGGCAGGCCTAACCATTCTGCACCCCCTCTTTCCCTGGCACCCCCAAATTCTTCTCATCCATCTCTTCTTTTTTTTTTAATATAGTCTTCTCTCACCTTGTAACAACTCATATCATTTTCTTACCCATTACGTTTATTGTTTTCTGCCCTTTTCCCTGACTCCATGTATCTGTACCCCAGAATATAAGCTCCCCGGGACAGCGGGTGGGGCAGAGTTGTGTCTTCTCTCCACTGATGTATTCCAAATGTCTGGAATGACAGCCGAGATGCTCATTTGCTGCCTGAACACATGCATATTTGATCCATGAGACCAAACCTTACCTGCCTTTGTTCTTAGACAAGACTCGCCCTTCCCGTTCTTAAGCACCTATTTGGAACCTACTTTTGGCTTTAATACCTTCACTCTCTCTGCCCCAGGGAAACCGGGGGCAGGGGCAGGCTCCTGCTAGGTCACTTCTGTTTAAGTCATCCTGGCTGCCAGGATGCAGCTGGGCTCTCCCACCTTGGTTTTCTGGCACTCTGTTCTCCCCGTCTCTTGTCTCTGCCTCCTGGAAACATTCCCTCCAAAACAGACTGGTGGATTCGAAACCCAAGAGAAGATCCCAGGTCTTTTTCTGGATTCAGAGTTTCCTGAAAACCAGAGAAACTTGCAAAAGAGATCCAAGAGAGACCTGACAGCTGGACGCCCAAGATCTCGTAAGCTCTGGACATTTGTGTTTGACACCGCCCCATCGTTTTTGCCAGCCGTTCTAAAACCAGCCCTTATACCACACGAAATTTAACTTTTGCCCTAACACACTTTGAAAGGATTATGGAGCTTCCGTCTTTGTGGTTATTTCACACGAGCAAGGTGCTTGTCTAGCTGGCTGCTGGCTGTGATTTCTTAACAACCATCCTGTGTACTTTGGGATTCTTGCAGAGTGAGGCGAATCTAGCCTACACGTGATTTCCCAACATAATGAAATTTTCATGTGTGCTCTGTGGCTCAATTAGTGAAGTTACATGACATTACATTTTGTAGTCATTTAAATAAACTGCCATTCATTTCATATCTGCCCTTTGCTTTTAGTATTTGAGAGCCCATAAATATTTTCAGACCACAGGTGTTTGGGGGTTTGGGAGGTTTTGGGGGGGGTTTTATTCTTTGGGTGGGGTCTTGAAACCTAGGTCCTAGGGACTGCCTCGGTTGTGGCTGATGTGTGTACTGCCCGTGCTGGGCAACACTCGGCGGGCTCTGCCCTGATGTACGTGGGAGCCTGAACATGTCCGTAATGCCCCCGGGGCCTGAGCTTCCTTCCCTGTTTCTAGAATTGAGATTATGGCTCTGCCTCTGTATTTGTGGTAGGAATCGAGTGGGATAACGGATGGCAAAAGTGCTTTGTGAACAGTGAAGCGACATACTTGCGTTCTGTGGCCTTCCTCTTCAACAGCTTTACTGCCTGATCTCACCTGGGCCCAGGGGTGGAGAGCCTCCTTACTTCCTCCCGACCGGGAGGGAGCCCGCCGCTCCCTTGCAAGGCTCGCTGGCACGGGGCCTGCTGTTTGTCTGTCCCTCAACCCCGTTCTGCCCTCTGGTGTGGTAGCTATTCCTGCTTAGGTTTGAGTAAAGTTACCCCACTGCCCTGAAGCTCATTAGAAATACAGCCAGACGATTCGCAGACCTGTACCCCTGGGGATAAAAATATATGTTTATAAAGCTGTTAAAAAAAAAAAAAAAAAGAAAGAAAGAAAGGATGAATCCCCAAATTTTGTAGCAACATGGACGGGACTGGAAGAGATGATGCTGAGTGAAATAAGTCAAGCAGAGAGAGTCAATTATCATATGGTTTCACTTATTTGTGGAGCATAACAAATAGCATGGAGGACAAGGGGAGATGGAGAGGAGAAGGGAGTTGAGGGAAATTGGAAGGGGAGGTGAACCATGAGAGACTATGGACTCTGAAAAACGATCTGAGAATTTTGAAGGGGTGGGGGGTGGGAGGTTGGGGGCACCAGGTGGTGGGTATTGTAGAGGGCACGGATTGCATGGAGCACTGGGTGTGGTGCAAAAATAATGAATACTGTTATGCTGAAAAAAAAAATAAAAAATTAAAAAGTAGAAATACAGCCAGGGATGGGGCGCCTGGGTGGCTCAGTGGGTTAAGCCGCTGCCTTCGAATCAGGTCATGATCTCAGGGTCCTGGGATCGAGTCCCACATCAGGCTCTCTGATCAGCAGGGAGCCTGCTTCCCTCTCTCTCTCTCTGCCTGCCTCTCTACCTACTTGTGATCTCTCTCTGTCAAATAAATAAATAAAATCTTAAAAAAAAAAAAAAAGAAAGAAAGAAAGAAATATAGCCAGGGGATGAAGGGACCAGCATTTATTGAGTGCCTACTGTGTGCTAGGTGTCGTTCACACATCATTTCATTTCCTCCTCATGGCAGTCTGTGAGCCAGGGAGGGCTTTGTTTTTCTCCCTCTCCACATGGGGCACCTCCATCTGCCCCATACCATGGGTCAGGAGTCTGGGAGCCATTCTGCGTTCCTCCCTACCCCTCCTCCAGCCCCCACGTCTTATCCCTCAGCCACGTCGGCCAGTCCACCCCTCAACATGTAGCCTGAACCCACTCTCCTCTCTCTCCACTTTTCTGCTGCTATCAGTCCTCACTGGGTGGTCCCACCGCCCCCAAACTCGCCTTCTTGCATCCATGGGTCCCCCTCCACTCCCTCTTCTGCTGGATCCAGAGTGCCTTTGAGAAGGCAAAGCAGATAAGCCCCCTCCCCAGCTTCCTCCTTCAGTGGGGTACCCCCCTCGCTGGCCTCATCCTTCACCAGGCACTTTCTCCCTCTTGCCACTCCTCCTGCTTGGCCCCCCGGTCTCTGGAGCCCCTGCACTCACTACATCTTTGACAGACTGCCTACCATGCTCTTCGCTGACTCCTCACAAAGCATCTCCTTCTGAGCCTCTGGTCCCCAGCTCGGTGGCCACCTCCTCGGATCTCCAAGGCACTCCTGTCCCTGGGTCGTCTCGTATCATTTCTGAGCACCCTTTACAACTCTGCACACGGTGGGTAACCTGCGTTCTTGTTCCTGCCTCCGGTAGTCACTAACCTCCAAGAGGGAGTCCAGCAAACAGTGGTCAAATGAATCAAATTTCCCATATTGGCTCAATGCAGAAAGCAGGTGTTTAACCCAAAGATGAGCAGAAATCCCAGCCTTTTAGGGGCCCTGCAACACTTCCCCCCCCCCACTAGTTCCCCAGGCACCTGTCCCCATCTCCATCATAGCTGTAACTATACCTGATCTTCTCCTTGTCTCCTTGTCTCCTTGTCTCTGTAGCCTCTGTGTCAGCCTCTCAGTCTCAGGCCACATGTCGCCACATCCAGCCCCATGAAAATGAGTTCAAGGAGTAAACAGAGCTTATGATGAGGTGGTCCCGGGAATCAGGGCCTGGCCTGGAGTCTCTCTAATGCATGAAATCATCATTTGATATTGTTAGAGTTATGGTGTTATGATCTCTATTATTATTATTATTATTATTTTTATTTTTACTGAGTAATTACCTTAGAGTAGACTATTTAATACTAAAAATCTTCCCCATAACCCAGTTCAACTCTTGTGTTATGTGCGTGAAACCAAGAGTGGTTGAGGGAAGGATCCTGCCCAAGATCACACAGTGTGACCCAACGAAGACCAGGACTCAGAGCCAACCGCGCCCCCCTACCCCTGTCCTGTTCTTCCTGCTCCTTCCTGCTACCAAATGGCCACCCATCTCTCGCTTCTGCATTCCCAGCGGAGCAGAGATGCGGAGCGGGTGAGAAAGGCACTGAGGGGTGGGAGTGCTCCTCAACGCTGAGGCTGTGTTAAAGGGCTCAGGACCCCACCTGAGAGCTCAGGGAGGGTAAGGTGTGGCCAGGAAGGCAGGACAGTGGAAGACAGAGGGCTGCTGACTTCCTCCGGGGCCATTCAGAAGCATAGATTATTCTGGCAAAGTAGATTATTGTGCTTTTGTTTGCTCTTTTGTTAACAAAGCAGATTGTGTCGGAGCTTTCTATGTGCGTGCTTAAACCCTTTAGTTAAACATCTGCATGAAAATAGAACTCATAAAAATTAGATCTAATACATGCCATGCCAGGCACTATGCTAAGAGTTTTCTATGTATTCCCTCGTGTAAACCACGATCTGATTCATTCAACCAACAAGGCCACCCAATTGCGTAAATCAGGATTCCACCATCTTCCCAGGGGCCTCCTTTTCCAGTCTGGCAGTCCATATGGTTTCCTCAGGTCAATGGATACTCAGCTCCCCTACCCTTCCACTGTGAGCTGCAGATAGATACACACTTGTCCCCCAGGACTGCCAGTACAGAGCCAATATCATTCCATAGCTTTCCTGGAAAATATGATTTTGCTCTGCTTCTCCCTTCATTCCGGCTAAGGACATATCTCAGTGTATTTGACCTGGTATGAGAGTCTGTCACCTAGTATGTCTCCACCAGTCCTTAGACTTGCTTCATGGGGAAGGTTCTGGAGAGAATAACAAAGTAGAGAGATCTTGCCAGTTGAGTTTGCCATTTCATGAACTTGCAGAAGTGGCTTTGGTGACGGGAGGTTCCTGGGAAATCATTTGGTCCACATCTCTCACACTTCGTAAGAGGAGCTAGAGGCTCAGAGAGGTTAAGTGACTTGTCCAAGGTCACGGAGCTGATCTGTGGCAGAGCTGTGATTAGAACCCGGTTCTCCCAATTCTCAGCTAGGTGGTCCTACCCAGAGAGGATTAAAAATAATCAAGAATAAGCTGGGGATGGATATAAGGAATTTTTTATACGAGTCTCTCTACCTGTGCTTATGTTTGAAATTTTCCATATGAAAAAAGTTAAAAGAAAAAAAAAGCCATAGGAGAATGTTTGATTGGAGCAGGAGTGGGTCCTGTTTTTATATTCACCTCTTCAAAGAAGATTTGTTTAATTCTTCCCAAAGGGATCTTTTCTGTACTTTGAATTCCCTCAAAATTACATACAGTCTGTTCCACACATAATTACTAACAGAGAAGCTGGGTTGGATTTTTTTTGGGGGGGGGGGTTTTGGTTTTCCCACTTTCTGTCTACCAGCCAGAATGCAAGCCCTCCCATCTTTGAAGCTCCTGACCTTTCTAGGAGGTGGCCTCAGGCTTCTTCCCCACCCATGTCTCTCCCACTCCTGCCTGCCCTATACCCTCCTGGCCAGGATATCCCCAGCTTCACTCACCTACAGACTCCGTGATAGGTCTTTACCATCACCAGGTACCTAGCATCGCATTTACTTCATATTTTTCCATTGCCCTGACTCATTTTGTTGATTTCAGTCTATTTTCAGAGAAAACTGCGTGTCACTCTTATCAATGGATAAGCAGCCATGTAATTGATGAAACTGGGGTTTGATATAATAGTTATACTAATCCTAACGGTTATTATAAAGTGCATAGTAATTTAAAAAACAAAATGTTCACCGATGTACAACTTCAAAATTTCTACACTGACCAGGCTTTGGGAAACGCTGTCATCTGCTGCTGGTATCCTTCGAGGAGCCTTGTTCGGTATCTGTGCTCAGAATGCAAGGGTGCACGAGGGTGGCAATCTTCCTGCTCTCTGCCAAGTGCTCCAAGGAGCTAGGTCACAGTCCCCTCTGCCCCCACTCTGCCTGCATTTCTTTTTATTTTTTTTCAAAGATTTTATTTATTTATTTGACAGACAGAGATCACAAGTAGACAGAAAGGCCGGCAGAGAGAGAGAGAGAGAGAGAGAGGAGGAAGCAGGCTCCCCGCTGAGCAGAGAGCCCAATGCGGGGCTTGATCCCAGGACCCTGGGATCATGACCTGATTCGAAGGCAGAGGCTTTAACCCACTGAGCCACCCAGGCGCCCTCTGCCCGCATTTCTTGCCCAGCAGCCCCCACCAAGTGAGCCCTGACTGTGTGGCCGGCCATACAAGTAGGACTGAGAAGAGATGGGTCTCAGCTAGGAAATAGATGTCTCATGGAGGGGATTATATGCTAAAGTGGAATTTGTAAATTGGGAGCTCCCAGAGGTCCTGGGATTACTCTCATGAATGTCAAGGATTTAATGCTCTTGCATTTCTCAAGAGGCAGAGAGATGTGCTAGGACGGGCTTGGCCGTGGAGCCACACGGACTGGCTTTCAATCCAGTTCACGTCATCTTGAGAAGGTACTAATGTCTTCTGAGCCTCATTTACTATATCTGTGAAATGGGGATCATAAAACCTCCTGCCCAGCGTCATACTGACGATTAACTGGGAAAGACCCAGGTGCCTTGCCGAGCCAAATGACTCCGGCGGTTAGGGTTTCCCTCAATTCAGGGAAGATCAGCAAAGGCTGTCTGATTCCCTGAAAGGATAAATTCCATCTCGTGCAGGCTCAGAGTTAACGTGGAGAAGATCCATTATCATGTTCCAATATTTCCTGGTTAGGATTTCCATTTATGTATGGCAACTATCAATTGGGATATTGATTGAAACAGATCTCTCTGTGACTGACTAATGACCCAGGGAAGGCATTGCAGGGACATGTCTCGTGGCTTGAGGGGGCCTCCCTGGGGCACTGGCAAAGCCCGGGGGAGAATAGAGGGCATGCCTTCTGTGACACGGGCCCGACCTATGTGCACACTGGATCCACAGAGCAGCTTTCCTGGATAGGATCAAATGGAATTAGATCACAGGACAGCAAGTCTCTTCCAGAACGTACAGCAAATACAGACCTCTTTCCTGACCACATTCAGAAGCATTTGGAAAGTAAGAACGGATAAATTCTACCAGGTAGAGGCCAACATGTGACCTCTAAGGTCTAGATGAGGGATGGTTTATATCTGTGGGAAAATGTCTTCTTGAACAAATACAGGAGGCTAGACAGACCTGCCCCCACAATCAGGCAGCGCAGAGGAGAGGCCTGGCTTGGGGCGTGCTAGCGAAGGACGTGAGAGGGGGCTGAACCAGCCCCACTCTCAGGAAACAGCAGAGGAAGACAAGAGGGAATCTTAACTCAGGTAGACATGGGGGGTTTTGTATCGTTTCCTGACTCTACCTCCTCCCACGAACCAGCATCCTGTAAGTCTTACTAGTTCAGGGCTCAATGCCCAGGGAATTTGTGCATGAGGCAGGTGACACTGAAGAGGAACTGCGCACTCTGTCGGAAGAAGTCAGCACGGGGAAGGGCTGGACTTAAATACGCCTCTCCCGTGTCCTAGCCCTGTGCCCAGGAGCTGCTCTCTTAGGCCACCTGAGCTTCAGTGTCCTGATGTATAAAGGAAGATGTACGGATCCTCGGTCCCAAGGTTGGTCGGGATGACAAGCAAGGAATGCACATGCCAATCACTCGTTAGGAATGCAGAGCTCGTACTCCCGGAGGGTCACAGTAACCCCAGATCCTGGTATGCCAAAGTCCGGGTTTCTTTCTTTTTTTTTTTTTCTGGAGAGGGCCAGCCGTGGAGAGGACAAAGAACACGGCCCTAGGACATATTGATTTATGGAGGGAGCGCAGGGATGCTTGAAGGGAGAGGAGCAAGGACAACCAACAGAGCAAGGAGCCTCCAGGAGTGGCAGGCAGGGGACCCACCCTGCCTTCTTCCAGCACTGTAGCCCTTCCCTGCTCCCCTCAGGCTGCAGCCTGACCAGCTCTGGTTGCCTACCGTGGCCCCTGATTCCATGGCCCCAGAACACTGATTCTGGAGCATCTGAGTCAATGGAGACTCTCTTCAGACAGAGAAGTCCAGGCCTGAGCTGCACAGCGCTTGGTGAGTGAGGCCCAGCCGTGAAGCTGGTGTCTGCTTCCTGACCAGTTGCCTAGCACCCACACAACTCTCATCGCCCTGGCAGGCTCTGACCGTGGGAGGCTTTTCTCTTTCCAGCCTCAACAAAGAGTGGTCACTGGGGTGGGAGATCTGGGGGATGGAGGAGGACTGCCAGTGACGAGCTGGGCCCCAGGGGGATGTCTGCAGCCCCCCACCCCCGGCTGCTGTGCAAAGCGGCACTGGCCTGAGGTCTCTATCTTGGGAAAGATGTAGAGAAGGCAGTGTTTTCTGGATCATCGTCTGTGTTCTATCAAGACAATTTGGGACATCTTTCACTCTGTAGACCCCAAGTCAGGGCAGAGATGGGATCACCACCCGTAGGCCCAGAGCATCCAGATCGATCATTTAAGTGTGTGCCCATGTGGAAGGAAGGCATTGTGGCTTCTGCGTTAGAAATTCATCCAAAAAGCCTTATTGAGTACTTACTGTGTGCTGGGTCTAGATCTGGTCCTAGACCCTATAGTCTAGGAGGACAGACAGGCAAATTGATAGGCTGATCTGGAGCAGCATAGGAAGTACTGGGCTGAGAGCACCAAGGAGGAAGACCCCCACGAGTCTGGAAGTCAGAGTGGGCTTCCTGGAGGAAGGGACATTGAAGAACGGCACATGCAAAGACCTAGAGGCCAGAGACAGAAGTGCTTTATGGAGGGAGCAAGCAGAATGCTGGCTACAGGTGCATACCAAACACTGCCCTATAATCGAATTTATGGTGGTTTGCAAATGTCTCCACAGCTGTATCCCCAGGTCTCAGCAAACTCTTTGCAATTTATAATCATTGTTTTTGAGGGGGTCAGGGTAGTAATATTTACTGAGTGCCCATTATCCATTATGTGCTGTGACCGACACAATAATATTCTACCATTTTAACATGGTTTGTTCATTCATTTGACAAATATTTATTGAACACTTATTATGGGCCAGGGTTCTAGGCAATAGACTGAACAGTAGTGAGCCAAACAGACAAATATCCCTCCCCGCAGGGTTTCACTCAGGCTATAACGGTTAGAAGGAGTAAACAAATACATAAAAGAAATATATGGTAAGTCAGGTAGGATCAATGCACGGAGAAAACTAAAGCAGAGAGGGGAACAGGGGTTCCTGGGCCGGGCGTCACAATTTTAATTACGGTGTTCAGGAAAAGCCTCATATTTGAGCCAAGACTTAAAAAGGGGGAATTGGTGTGCCTTGTAGATATGTAGGGGAAGAATAGTACAGGCAGCGGGAACAGCAAATGCAAAGGCCCTGAGGTACCAGTGGGTCTGGTGTGTTCAGCAAGCACCGGGAGGGCAGTGCAGCCGGAGGGGAGTGAGCATGAGGGCCAGAAAAAGAGGTAAGATCAGATTTCATAGACATGGCAGGCTGCCGCTGTAAGCACACAGCTTTACTAGGAGCGAAACGGGAAAAAGACAGCAAGTTTCGAGCAGAGCGATAGAAAGTTATGTTTCATCACTCTAGTGTCAAAAATAGCCTAGAGGGAGGAAGCAGGGAGGCCAGCGAGGAGGGAGCTCCCTGCAGCCAAACCTCGGCATTGCCTTGGTCCTCCTGGCAGAGTCCCCAGCGCCTCCTCCTTCCTCAGGATGAATGAGCCAAAGGAACAGCCTCAGAGCCCAAAGCCCTACAGCGCCCACGGGAGGCGGCCAGGCCGCAAGCTTCCCCCCCCCCACCATCTCTCGGATTTCACCTGCAGCAGCCTTCCTGCCTGAACCAGCCAGCACATGACTTCAGGCCCTGGTGGCAATGGGCTCAGGTGGAGGAATGGAGCTTTCTGCAAAACAAAAACAATACCCGCGTCCAGGAAGACACCAGCCACCTTTATTATAGTCTGGATCTGGAGAGACCTACCAGTCTACTGGTCCAAATCCTAATGACTCCCCTTGGCGTGCCCCACTTTCCTCCTTGGTAAAAGGAGATAGTAACAACTCCCACGGCTCTGATGAGGATTCCAAGAGATAACGCCGAGAGGTGCTTGACACACAATTGCATTTATCTGACGGATATGAACACCAAAGCCCTGAGCAATCAAGGCAGTAGCTCAAGGTCCAACACCGACTAAGTGGCAACGTCTGATCTACCTGTTCCAGAGCCCAGCACTTCCCATTGTGCCTTCCCACACGCAGCCCCGCTGCGGCCCCAACTGGGTACAACCCCAGGCCCGGCCCTAGCTGGCCTTTGCTTTTCCTAGCATGGCCCCCTCTGCCCTAGCCACCAACTGGCATTTGTTTTTTGGAAGCCACCAATAACTCCCGTTGGCCCTGTGGGTTCTCTGCTGCCGATACAGATGACAGACCTCCCAGTGGCGCAGTCTTTGGCATGGTTGTGAATTCTCCGTGCCCCGTCCCAGGCTTTCTCTTTGTTTCCTAGGGCTGCTCTAACACATCATCACAAACCATGTGGCTGCAAGCAACAGAAATTTATTCTTTCACATTTTGGCACCAGAAGTCCAAAATCGAGGTGTTGGCAAGATGGCACTCCCCTAGAAGGCTGTGTTGGGGCTTCTTCCTGAGACTCCTCTGGGCTAGGTGCTCCTTGGCTTGTCCTGGAAACACAACTCCAATCTCCACCCCATCTTCCCACACATCTTGTCTCTGGCTCTTTCTGTCCTGTCACCTTCCCTTTTCTCTCATAAAGACACCATCACTGGATCTGGGGTCCCCCTTGAGTCCGCAACTAATGACGTCTACAATGACCCTATTCCCAAATATGGTTGCAGCCTGAGGTTCTGCGTGGGCATGAATTTTGAGGGGACCCTGGTCAACCCACCACAGTCCACTCTCTGCTCCTCCCCCGATTTTCACATCCTCCCCACTGGAAACATGCATTCACCCCATCCCATTGTCTCCCAAAACATTAACCCATGCCAGCAAAGCCACAAAGTCCGAAACCTCCTCTAAATCTTGTCAGGGCAAAAAGTTCCACATCTCATTGTCTGCATTGTCTAAATCAGGTCTGGGTGAGACTTGGGGTCTGATTTGTTCTGGGACAAAAGTCCCGTCTGCCTGGCACCAAGGAGGAGGAGCTAGGGCATCCTGGCTGCAGAGAGACTGAGGCCAGGCACACACACGGCTGGTTCCTTGCCCTGGCAGAGCTCCACAGAGGGACCAGCCGAAGAAGCGAAAACGCTCAGGTGAAACCCGTGCCCCCAGGAAGCAGATCGAGGGTCACCTGCTGGCTTTCCGAGCCCCCAAGCCACTATTTCCATTACCATAGATGTTTGGAGAACTTGTACACCTGCTCTGACTCATTCCAATTCATTGATCTGTGTTGGAAATAGAGCGGGCTCAAAGGGGCCAGTCCCCACCCATCCCATGACTGACTCATCCCTGCCCGGCTCTATCGTGGCTCTGCTCCAAACCTGCCAGCAACAGGGAACCCCTCACTTCAGCCTGGGAGGTGACGCAAGAAGGCCCCATGGGGAAGCCACGTGGGAGGATGGAGCGCAGGACCCTGGATGGAGGAAGGGGGTGGAGCGCCGGGCCAGTTTGGCATAGCCCGTGTCTGTGGCTCTTCCTAGGAAGGAGCACAGATCTGGGGGAGCCATGGCTGCCCGCCTGTGTGGCTATGACTGTTTCACAGCTGATGCTCCAGGGTTCAGCTGTGACCTGCCCAAGAACAAAGGACAGCACTAGAGAGAAGAGTGAATGGGACCAGAGTCACATGCCCTCCGGAGAAAGGGAGTGAAGGCAGCTGGGAAGGATGTGGTCCTAGCTTTGTGTCTGGCCTCAGCCCGATCTCGGGGGAGGACCTCAGGACCATGAATAGCATCAAAGATGATCCTTCCGGGCCCCTGCCACAGGACTCCGTGCCCCAGCTCAGCAAACCACCGTGGCCTCCCTCCAGCCAGGCTGCACTCCGCAGGGGGCCGGCCACGAGAGCAAATCATGGTCTTCCCTGAGGCACCGAGAAGCCCAGAAAGAGCTGGCGGCTCCTCTGTCCCCCGTTTTCAGGAAATTGCAGGGAGGCGCTCGGCCTGGCCCAACTTCATAAAAGATGGATGGCGGAGTTGTAGAACACATCCACAGGCTTGTATGAACTTTGCCTTCCCTTTAAAAAGCTGCTAACTTCAAAGACGAAGAAAATCACCCCTGGGCACCTTGGTGATTGTAATAAAACGCATTCTCCCAGGAACGTGGGTTCAGTTTCAGCCTCAGAGAAGGAGGCGAAGTGGCCATGAGGGTGCCCATGTGCCTGCTTCCTTGCGGGTGACAGGTCCCCACCCCCCCCACCGCAACTGATTTATGCCGTGAACTGCCAGCCGGTGGCCATGACCTACTTTCCTCTTTACAGTATAGTATCCAGGGCTTGGCAGGGCTACCCCGCTTCAAGGAAACTGGGAGCACAGAAGCCCAAGCTTGGTGAGCATATGTACTGGGGGTGTCTCTTCACAATCTGCTTTACAAAAAAAAATAAAAATAAAGTAAAATACAAGTTCTTGTGTACGTGTGTGTGCGTGCATGCCTCTTTCCAGCGGTGTGAGGGGTTCTTTTTTAAAGAATGAGCTCCTCCAGTCATAAAAAGTCGGGATTTGAGCTTCCAGATCTTCTACTTAGTTGTTGTCCAAAACAAAGTTGGCCTCCCCGGCGTGTGTGCAGTCTGCATCTATCCCGGCTGATGGCATGCAGGAAAGATGAGCAGGTTTGCCAACAGTGTTCCCCCGGGGGAATGGCTGGTCCGGCTGGAGTTCCAGAGTCCTGCGCTTCCGTGGGTGTGAATGTGTGTGTGTGTTTGTGTTTTAGTTTCCAATTCGGTGACCGGAAGTGTCATTTCAGTTTTGAGATTCTGGAAAGAGCTCAGGTGTGGATGAATTGGGTCTCGTGGTCGCTTTCAACTCGGCGTGGGGGTAGGGGGTGGGTGGTGGGTGGGGAACGTGACCCATAGTGGCATAGGATGTGAGCTCTCTGTAGCACAAACATCTCTGTAACAGGGAGGGGAGCCTGGGTGGCTCAGTCGGCTGGGCATCAGACTCTTGGTTTTGCCTCAGGTCATGATCTCAGGGTCGTGAGATCAAGCCCCACATCGGGCTCTACGCTCAACACTGTCTGCTTGAAATTCTCTCCCTCTGACCCCCTCCGGAGCACACAGAGTCTCTCTCTCTCTCTCTCTCTGTTTCCTTCTCTCTCTCCCTCAAATAAATAAATAAATAAAATCTTGGAGAAAAACCGAAGAAAATGTCCATAAGGGAGGCAGAAGACTTTCCCCTCAACCTTTCTGCATTCTTAGCCGAGAGCCCTGTCCCAAAAGGCAGATGAACAAGAGGAACACAGAGGAATTTCTTCCTGTGTATACCTCCTGCTGTCCATGGAAGTCAGTGTGGGAAAGAAGAGGGACTCAGAGAGATCGCTTTAGAGTTGAGGCATGAACACCACCTTCCTAGGGAAAGGGGACGGGGTGTGGCCTCTTAGCGGGGAGTGCATTTGCTTCAGGAAACAGGAACAGGCCCTTCGAAGAAGAGGTGGAAGTCTGGGATCATTTGTGATGCAGTTTGTCTGGGTGTGGGGTCAACCTCCAGTTCCCTCTCCTGGGACAAGAGTCCGTCTTCCCTGGCTTTTAAACTCCCGGGAGGGCATCTGTGATAATTGAGTTTTCTTTTCTAGAGAAAACTTCTCCTGGTGTTGCCGTTTTTCAGGTGCTTACTGGGCCTACAGTTCAAGTACATACAACGTGAGACATCTTGGGGTCGCGTGTCCCGAGCTCCTGCCATCATAATTGGGGTGGCCTCATTTGCCACCCTCCTGGGGAAACGGCGCAAGGGCCTCTCTCTGCTCAGGGGCTGCTGGAGCAGCCCAGATGTGCAGGGGCTGGGAAAAGGAGGGTGTGGGGTTTAGACGGAGTCTCAGCATGTGCATTGGTCCAAGATGTGGATCCTAGAATGTAAGGAGCTTGAGAACCATCTAGTACAGCTATCTTCAAAGTGGATGACCCAGACTGCCCGGGATACCGGTTTAGGAAGGCTTCCCCCGAGGTGCGCAGGCACAGAACGTGGTCCAAGCTCGCTCTCCAGATCCTCAGCTTTCATGCGGTCCTGTGCCTGGGACAGTGCCTGGGGTTGGCCAGGATAACCCTTCCCAGCTGTGCCTTTGTGACCCACTTGCCCTGTCCCAGCCGCTAGTCAGCATCATCCCAAGGGACACCAATCTCCCCATGCAATCAAAGGGTCATTTCAAAAATGCTCCGCTCCCCAGAGAGAAGCCCCCTTGAGGACAAAGCAAGAGCGGGGTTGCGTGGACCTCAAGGGTATTAAGCTAATGACATCACTTACCCCTGGAATCTAAAAAACAAAACTATGAAACAAACATGCACACAAATCAACAGACTCTTAAATACAGAGAACAAACTGGCAGTTGCCTGGGGGAAAGTGGGGGTGGGATGGGCAAGAGGGCTTAAGAGTTCAAACTTCCAGTTAGGAAATAAGTAAGTTGCAGACGTGGAAAGTACGCCCTTGGGCACCTGGGTGGCTCAGTGGCTTAAAGCCTCTGCCTTCTGCTCCGGTCATGATCCCAGGGTCATCGGGCTCTCTGCTCAGCAGGAAGCCTGCTTCCTCCTCTCTCTCTCTCTCTGCCTGCCTCTCTGCCTACTTGTGATCTCTATCTGTCAAATAAATAAATAAAATCTTGAAAAAAAAAAAAAGAAAGAAAGAAAGAACCACCTGCAGGATATAGTCAGTAATACCATAATAGTAGTAACATTGTGTGGTGCCAGATGGGAAAGCACTTACGTGGGGAGCGGAATGGATACACTTGCCCATGAAACTAACACACCATTGGGTGTTCACTATACCTCAATAATAAAACTAAAAGAAAAAAAATTAGAAGCCTGTGTCACAGGCTCTGCTCCTCCCATCCTCCCCCACACCATTCCTTGCCCTTCTTCCCTAACACAGGTCATAAAACTCCCAGGGGCAAGTTGCCTTCCCCGTTCCAGGAGGAAGGAAGGCATTCTTCACAGCAGATACCGGGATTTGGGGGATGGGAAGGCGGGACGAACCAACCTTGTCAACTAATCCTCGTTCCTCACCATTTACTACCCAGCCCCAAACCCTTCTGTCTTGTCCATTCTTCACACATTTACTGTGTCTTTGTCTAAAAGATCTAAAGGCTTCAGTTCTGGTCAGTTTTTCTGACCTTTATTCTCTTGCAAAGGATCCTACGTACATATAAGCATTCGGTAGAACTTGTGTGCTTTCCTCCTATTGCTCTGTCTTGGGTCATTTTAATTTTCAGACCCAGCCGGGGACCGTAAGGGGCTCGAGAACAACTTTTTCCTCCCCTCCAGGTTGTAGGATGGACATTTTAAATAAATCCATTGAGCAAAATTCACAGCCTGAGGTTGTAGTGAAGATATATTTAAAGTGCAAATATAAAATAAGTTGGACTTAGATGCTGCTAAAAAAATGCTTGAGGATTTTCAACTTTATTTTAGGAGTGTGTTAGCCAAACTGATCAAGTACTAGCATGGTTCTGGAAATGTCCCAGATAATAAGAATTCGTAGAATGAAAAGAAAAGGGATGAGTGCCGACGAAGGGAGGGCTGATGTAGCAGAGGGCACTTGGTTTTTCCACAGAAGAGATAAGTGGTGCTGAATTATACACTTAAAAATGTTAAAATGCTTAAAATTTTTGTTATGAATATTTCACTGCAATAAAAAAAATGATTAGTGACAAAGCTGGGTCGCACCCAAGTGTCCCCACTCCTACTCAGTAGCCTCCGCTTGCCTCCCTCCCGTTGCTCATCTGCTGGGTTTTCTGCAGACGTTGTCGGGGATTTGCTGAGATGCCAGCAAAGCAGGAGACTCACTGCTGAGAAATTCTGAGGCAAGATGGGATCCTAACTAGAGAGGCAGTCTGGGAGGGAGGGTTTCTGGGACAGAGAAATGGGGAGGGGGGAGCGGGGAGGCATTCCAGGACCCTGATCACAGCTCCTAAAGGGACCTGTCAGACTTGTATCTGACAGGCTTCGGTCAGTATCTGAGGCTAAGATCTGGGGTTTGGGACCACGGTGGTGGGCCACCCTATCCGGGATGGGTCTCCCGCTAGCATCCGCAGGACAGGACATGAGGAGACAGAGCTGGCTCGAGCTAAAGGCAGCAGGACTCCCTCAGGTCCAGGCCTCATGTTGGAGAGCCCATTCTGGCCTCCAGCCAGCCATCCACCTCCCTCTCCCCAGACCACACTCCAGGCACCCAGTGCCTGGAATTCCATCCCCAGAAAGTGCTAAGTCCCACAGATATTAGGGCTAGAACTGAGCAGTACAAGGGTATCTTCTCTTTTGAAGGCAGAGAAGATGAGTGGCCTGATGTCCTGTTCAATACCAAGAAGGCACCCAGTGGCTTTTCTCTCCCCTTGGGCTGAGCAGCACGGTTAGTACCCAGATCAGCCTTTGGCTTCAAACTGACTCCCCTGCCCAGCTCTTTCCTCCACGGGGATCCCCAGCTCCCAAAGGAGCAGAGAGCCCTGTCTTGGGCTCCCAAAGCTGGGTGGTTCTTTGGTTCTCCCCCTTCTTGAACAGAAGGGCATCTTCTGTTTCTCTCCCCTAGTGCACCTGCACAAGAACGAGCTCATAGCAGGCATTGGATGAATAGTTCATTGGTATTAACTATTAGGAAATGCATTCCCTACACCCACATAGGAAATGAGAGTCCCCAGGTCCATGTGCTTGGCTGTTCTCTCAATGAGCAACATCCAAGGCATTCCCTGTGTGTGAAATGTTTTACTCTTGAACAGGTACTATTACCGCTTTCATGGAGTGTCCATTCTGGGCCAGGCACTGGGCTAGATTCTAATAATGGCAACATTACTTCCCGTTTTACCAATGAGGGAAGGGTGGCTTGGGCAGGTCAATGGCTCAAGTCACATGGCGAGGAGGGGGCAGAGCTGGAATAGGTCCCCAGGCTTGCCTGACTCCAAAGCTTTTGTCAGGGGATCTGTGGCTTCCGTGGCTATGACCATCTGTGGGAGGAGCACTGCTGGCCTTGGAGGGAAATAGCCTTAGCCACCTGCTATGTTTTCCCCAGACCAGTTTTTGTGGCCCCGCGACTCCCTGGAGCTTGGGAGGAAAGCCATCTGCCAACGAGCCTACACGAACAATGGGTCACTTAGCACAGAACCTAGCTTATAGCTCTTCTGTGATTTAAGCAAGAAATAGATTCCTGCTTAAATAGATTCACAGATCAATACTTCTTTTTTTTTTTTTTTAAAGATTTTATTTATTTATTTATTTGACTGACAGAGATTACAAGTAGACAGAGAGGCAGGCAGAGAGAGAGAGGAGGAAGCAGGCTCCCTGCTGAGCAGAGAGCCTGATGCGGGACTCGATCCCAGGACCCTGAGATCATGACCTGAGCCGAAGGCAGCGGCTTAACCCACTGAGCCACCCAGGCGCCCCCAGATCAATACTTCTTAAAAATATATTCTGTAATTCCCATAGCTTCATATAATACATACTCTGTATATACTCATATATCCAAACCACTTCCATCTCTTTGGGGCAGATTTTCATCACCACATCACCTAGAAGTGGGGACCTTACCACTAACCCCAACGTGTGACAGCTTGCACAGTACCCCACTCCCATGATTTTACTTGGTACATGTGGACATGATTAGCCCCATTGTACAGCAGAGAAAATAGAGCCTGGGGGACATGTGGGTCCCCCCAGATCACCTCATCCCCTAAGTCTACACCTCCACTCGGCGCCCTCATACCATCGGCCACAAGATGAAAGGGACAGTAGATGTTTCCCCTTGTCTTCTACCCCGGTGGGAAGGGCTCCGTGTCACCTTCCCTTTCACCTGGATAGTTTATAACCTGTCACTGGGCACTGGCTTCCACCAAAGAGGAACGGTCTCACCAGCCCAGAACAGCAGAGGCTCTGATAAATACTGAGTTCATATAGCAGAAACGGAAGCCCACAGTTGTCTGCCATCACTTTCAGTCAGACAGCTGCCAGCTCTTGGCCCTGAGGGGCCTTCTGACAATTTATTAGGCAGAATTGGAGGGTACGCCCGCGCCTTACCCCAGAAAATGAGTCACTCGATGGCCAGCCTGTGTGTTCACATCAGACTTTCATGAACCAGCATGGGTCCCACCTGGGATGTGGAGAAGGGAACAGATGTCCCGTATGGCCATCCTCGGCTGCCTGGCGCAGCCCCATAGGCCCCCTCTGGGTCCCAGAATCAGGGTAGCTCTGGGCTAGAAAGGACTGCCAAGGTCATCTGGCCTCAATGCCTCTTCAAGGCTAGAATCCCTCCCAGTGGTACCTACTCCCTCTTGAAATCCATGGGTGATGGGGAATTCAGCGCCTACAGGAGCACGAGAGTCATCTTATCTGATCCTTTCACTGTGTGGACGGAGACATGTTTCCTTACGCAGAAGAACAGCTTCTTTCAAGGTCATCCAGCTAGACCGGCAATGAGGAGGTGTCTATTTACTGTCTCCTGCACGTCCCACGCCCCAGCCACGTTCCGGTTCCTGGGATGAGCCCTGCTGTTTGCTAGCTCCGTGTTGTTGTTCACTGCCTTCCCCTTTCTGGATACCCTTCGCACCTTCTCTCTCACAAGCACGGGCAAACACACCTGCCCTTTAAGGCTCCACAGGGCACTGTCTCTTCCATAAAGTCTTGCCGGAGAACTTCCTCCCACACTGAGAAATATGCCCAGTCTCCTGCACCACCGTGGAGGCTGCGCACACGTGGGTCACAGCACTTGTCACACTGGACTCCATACCTCCCTACTGGCTTGATCCCCAACTGCCCAAGGGGGCCCTTGAGTGTAGAAGCCACATTCCCTGTGTCTGTGTTCTCAGACCCTTCCGCAGCTCTCGGCACAGACGTGCTTGTTGAGTAGACACACACACGAACGATTGGATAGATCAACACTGGAAAAGCCGCCAACGCGATTTGTAATTTCCGAAAATCCCCATTACTCTGTTTCATGTTTGTTCCCCCCTTCTCCCCGTTATGCCACTTCCCTTCCCCATCAGAGGATGGGTCCGACTCCTTCCACCACACAGAAGTGAGGTGATTGGCCCAAATCTCCCAGTTGTAAGTAATTTCTCATAGTTCCTGTATTTCCAAGTTCAAGGGAAATGTCACGGTTACTGCCGTCTCCTGAGTGGCTTCCCCTCTGGAGGGGATTCCCCGCCCCTGCCCAACTTGAGAGCCTGCCCTGAGGATCTTTCTCTTCCCCAGCCTCAGCTTGGGATGCATAGGTGAGTGTGTGGGACTCCCTGAGAGTCCATTCCTGGAGACTCATGGGGGACAGGACACAGGCGTGTCACCTCCGTGTGATGGGGGCATGAGGGGGTGTGGGAGGAGCTGGCAGAGGAGCCTGACCCAGGCTCCAGCTGGGAGAAGGCTAGTGGATGTAGGCTGTGACCGGCAGGGAGCAGACTTACACATTGGCCAATGCCAGCTCGCGCCCACGGGCCTCAGACCCTCTCCTTCACTGTGTCGTCATTCTGCTTCCTCCGTGGGACACACACTCGCCGTCCCTGGTGAGAGGTTTCCAGCAGGTGTGGCCCCTCTCTGGGATGTGGGTGGGATGCACATGCACGGGGTGACTATCACATGGTCATCGCACGCTCTCCAACTGTTGCACGCCCGTGGGTGTTATGCACTCATGTGGATGGGCACACGTGTCCACGTGCACCTGCCTCATCCGGGGGCAGGGGGATATGGGAGGCTCTGCCCTCGGAAGCTCCCTCTTCTCGGGGGCTTCTTCCTCCCATCATCTTCCTTGGCCCCCTTTTTTAAAAAATTGTGGTTACATTTACATAGTATCAAATTCACTGTTTTAACCTCTTGTAGGTGTCTGATCCCATGGCACTTAGTAGATCCCCGATGGTGTGAGGCCATCACTGCTCCCTCATTTCAGAGCATTTCCACCAGGCACACAATCTCCCCAGCCTTTTACACGGTGCCCAGGTAACAAGGGCAGCACCCGGGCCTGTGTGGCTCTAAAGGGTGAGGTCACTAGGAGCATGTCAGCGGGAGAACAGCAAGAAGCTTGTGTGGGAGTCGCTGTCTGTCACCTCTGCACACTCAGGGCCCAGCGCTCCTTCAAGTTGTGTGATTATGAAAGGTTATATTTCCATTTCACCTGACATCTCCCAGAGTCCCTCCAGCCAGAGTGACAAGTTCAGGGCCGGGCCCAGGCCTGCCGCACTGATAGCTTCTGCAGGCCTTCAGCCTCACTGCCCCATATAACAGCCACTGGCCACAGGAGGCTACCGAGCACTTGAACTGTGGCTGGTTGGGACTGAGATGGGCTCTAGGTGTAATTAAAGGCTTCGTTTGGGGTGGGGTGGGGGGGAATCTCAACAATGTTTTATATTGACTACATGTCAAAGTTGTACATTTTGAATGTAATGGGTTAAATAAAGTTTAATTAATTAACTAATTAATTAAAGCATCAGAGCTGGGACCCACAGCCTGACTTACATCCACTGCCTCTCTGTATAGAGTATTGTTTTTAATCAGTTCCTCTGTGGATGAATGCGTGGGTTGTTTTTTGATTTCTTGCTGTAACAACCATTGCCACAGGACACATGAGGTTTTGTACCTGTGCGAGGATTTCCCTGGGGTTGCCGAGTCAAAGGTGCTTCGCGTGTTTCGCTTTGATAGAGAGTGCCAAGATGCCTTCCAAAACAGGCTGACCTGTGCATGCTCAGGAGACGCCTTTCCTGGGCCAGCTCCCCCAAAGGGCAGCAGAGGTGGTAGACAGAGAGGTTCAGAAGAAGCAATTCCGTTCCCTGTGGGACCTTAGCTAAGGGGCTCAGGCAGGCGGGGTTCCCGCAGAGCTCCTCCTTCTCCCAACAAGGGAGGGATTGGACAGCCCCCTCCCGATAGCCTCTGATGCTCGAAGCTTTGCGCGTCTGTCCCCCACATCAGCGTCTGGCCTGTAAATGGGACAGCATGACTGAAGTTGTCATGATTAGCCACGCCCCTCCAGGGCCCCCGCTCCCAGCCTGTAAAGCAGCAATGCTAGCAGCTGTATTAGAGGGTCTTGGGGATTAAACGCAGCAGGTGTGTGTCCTTATCCACCTAGACTCATTGGATGGCGGTGAGAATTTAATCGATGACTCCAAGGAGGCACCAGCAAAGGCCAGTTTCCTTCCCTCCTCCCTTCAGATATGGACATTATACCATGGATGCATTCATCATTCATTCATTCATTCATTCATTCATATGATCTTTCTCCAGCACATTCTCCTAGTTGTGTCAACTCTCTTGTCCCCCATATAGTAGCTGTAATGAGCTCTATTTTATATCCCAACCTGCATCTCACAGAACTGAACCAAAATACATTGAATTACCCCTTTTCTCCCTTCCCCCTATGTTGTTCAGCTCATTCCCATCTTCTCTAAGAGCAACATCGCTCTACCTTTCTTTTACTTCTCTGGCCCCTCTTTCCCTCCCTGCTACCTCCTGCTTCCCACCCAGGCCCTGAGACCCATGAGTTCCTTACCCTAGTCTGTGTTTCCCAGAGACAGATGCGGCATCTGCACATTCAGGTGCCACAGCTGGAGATTACCAATCATTATATTTTATATCTGGCCTCATGAATAATTCAGGACCCAGAAAGCAAGAGCATAATAATTAACATGAGGTAGAGGGGGAACGCCAGTTCCAACACAGCCCCATTGGTTTTATGATAGGATTTTGCCAAGCTTAAATGCACAACACCTGACCTTGTGTTCTTGGCTTTCATTTCAAGTTACTTTCCATATTGAGACAATGTCTACGAGCCTCATATAATCCACAACAGGAGTTCTTTCCCAGAAGCTGGTCTATTAGTAGAATCTTTGAAAAGACATGGAACAAGGGTGACTGGAGAAGTACCCAGACCTGGGTCCCTCAGAATATCATATGCAAAAATCAGATCGTCTTTAACCAGAGTCTTCTTTTCCCTTGACTTATCTTCTCCTGCACACTCTGACCTTTCAAAGCAGAGCTTGGGTCTCCATCACCCACAGCGACAGCCCCATCTGGTCCTAGCACAGTGTCTGGTATGGAGGAGACCCACAGGAAGAGTTGGGGTGTTGCATGTCCCTTGTGTGATCTTTTCAGGAACACTGTCTCCCCATCTCAGAGCTCTTATGGGTGGTTGTCTTGAACATTTCTGTCTAGGCTTCTTTGCCTTGGAACTCTCCTTTCTGATACCAAATATTCCATAAAGAAACATTTAAATGCCCCACAAAATACACTCTTTGAAGCCATACTGGAAATATTTCCAGAAAATATACTAATTGATTTGCTTAATAACCTCAAATGTCCAGATGTTTGTTTTCTTTCCCCTTAGGAAAAAAAAAATCTTCTGTGGAAGAACAAATATGTGTAAAGGGGGAAAGTGGAGAAGGGGTAATTCAGTATATTTTGGTTTCATTCTGTGAGATGCAGGTTGGGATGTAAAATATAACTAATGAAGGTTTTTAGCACATCAAAGTGTTTTTCTGAACATGGCTTGCTGTGCGAACCTAGCTCCCTACTGTGAACCTGGTTCCCTGGTATGAGTCTGATTTCCTGGTGAGAATCTGGCTCCCTGATGAGAATCTCATTCCCTGGTGTGAACCCAGCTCCTGGTTAGAATCTCATTCCCTCGTAGGAACGTGACTCCTTGATGTGAGCTTGGCTATCCGGTACAGAACTGGTGGTCAGGAAAAATGTGTTGTAGGAATGAATGAATGAGAATGAATACTAGACTGTAGTTTTATTGAATAATATTGGGCAAAAGATGTCCCTTGTAAGAGACATATAGAAGTATTGTCTACATTAAAAATCCTCATGTTACAAGCATTCTTGCATATGTACGTGAATAGCATCCTAGCCCCAAGCCAGGAGAGTAGAGAAAACTCTCTTTGAAGCACAAGAAAGAGAAATAGCCCCTCAATTGCTTTGCTTCATTCTGCTTTTTTAAAAAAGCGTTGTTGAGATACAATTTACATGCCACACCATTACCCGTTGAAAGTGAGCAATTTGGTGTTTTTTAGTATATTCACAGGTATGTACAACCACAACCATAACTAAAATTTAGAACATGGTTGCACCCCGTCCATACCTATTACCTGGCACTCCCCGTTCTCCCCAGCCCTAAGCAACCAATAATCTGTTCTCTGTCTCTGTACATTTACCTACTGTGGATATTCCATATGGAATATCATACACGGAATCACAGAGTATGTGATCTTTCACGGCTGGCTTCTTTCTACTAGCAGAACATCTTCACGGTTCAACCATGTTGTAGGACGAGTCAGTATTTCATTCTTTTTTATTGCCAAATATTATTCCACTGTATGGATAGATAACATTTCATTTGCCCATCTGGCAGGGTTTTGTGTGTGTGTGTGTGTTTTTTTTTATTAGTTCTTGCCAGGGTGGATAATAAGCCAGGAGGTTGTGGCCAGAAGGCACCAGGACGTCTTAGTTACCACGTTCCTTTTTAACTACAGAGAGCATTCCAGATGTCCCTCAAGGCACCATTTTCCTTCCTTCCTGCACTACCAAAAATCCACTTCCCCTAGAGAATAGTTGGTTTCTCAGGATAGCCCCCCAAAACACACTCATTTCATAATAAAGTCCCCCAAATGTTGGGAGGACCATAGAAGGCAGTAACAGTAAGAAAATGTAAATAATTTCAGAGGGGAAGTATAAATGATTAACTATCATGACTGGGTAATAAGCAACTGTGGGGCTAGCCTGGAAACCTGACTACCATTCATAACTTTGTTTTCATGGGAAATGAAATCTAAATTCTTTTTTTTTTTTTTAGATTTTATTTATTTATTTGACAGACAGAGATCACAAGTAGGCAGAGAGGCATGCAGAGAGAGAGGGGGAAGCAGGCTCCCAGCCAAGCAGAGAGCCTGATGTGGGGCTCGATCCCAGGACCCTGGGATCATGACCTGAGCCGAAGGCAGATGCTTAACCCACTGAGCCACCCAGGCACCCCTGAAATCTAAACTCTAAATAATGATTTTAAGATGAACTTTCAGAAAAATGTTCTTCCGGCACGGCACAGTATCTGCATTTCAAAACTCAAAAAAAAAAAAAAATTAAATTCTGTGGTTGGGCCAAAAAAAAAAAATTTTTTTTGTAGACTCTTCATAATGCACATGATGGCTACTTTACAAAGTCAAATCTACCAGAAGTGAATTTATTTTATTTGACCCCTCTAAATGAGCATCTTAAATAATTAGACTTTTTTTCTTTTCAGTGCCAAGCAGGTACAGAACCTAGAAGCCCAAAATCTTTACCCAAAGTCTAAGCAGCCAGATTTCTCATTATTTCAAGATCAATCAGCAATAAATTCAAATGGTCAGGTCTTTCAAAAGGAAAGAAAAAGAACAATGCATACTAGTTTCTGGTCCTTGAAGATTCTTCCTCTTTTGTTTGAAGTGAAAAATGTTCTTGCCATTTTTTTTTTCCTGGAAGTCAGATCATTTGCTGGCTTTTTCTGTAATACAGAAGAATATTTAGATGGCTATGAACACCCCCAGAATGCCAGAGTTGGGCCATGTGATAACCAAGATCCAGAGAGAGAAAGTACCTTGGCCCAGATCACATTTGGGTGATCTGGAACTGGTTTCTGTAATGAGGGGATTGCTCCTGCTGTCTGCTCCGGGGGTGTGACTACCCCGGGGATTCTTTAAGCATCGCTGCGGGCTTGGTGACACAGTGGAGCGTATCAACAGACAGAGGAGAGAATCTGGAAAGGAGGAGGAAGCAGAGAGATGAAATCAATAATATGGATTGATCTCTTACCCAGTGCCAGCAGTTATGTCAATTCTTTGCATACGTTAACTTTTTCTTAAAGATTTTTATTTATTTATTTGACAGACAGAGATCACAAGTAGGCAGAGAGGCAGGCAGAGAGAGAGGGGGAAGCAGGCTCCCAGCCAAGCAGAGAGCCTGATGTGGGGCTCGATCCCAGGACCCCAAGATCATGACCTGAGCCAAAGGCAGAGGGTTAACCCACTGAGCCACCCAGGAGCCCCTCGTTAACTTATTTAATCATCAAAAAAATTCTGTGTAGTAAATAGATTTTGTTTCCTAAATTAATTTTAAAAAAATCTAATACTTGGAGAAATTAAGAATATTACCCAAGGTCACACAACTACCAGTTACTAGATCCAGAATTTGGAGCCCCAAAGCCCCAAGGTCTGTGTCCTTTCCCAGTTTATCTGGTTCTCCCCAGAGGCCTGGAAACCAGCTTGAGGGGGGGTGGGCAGGAGAGCTGTTTAGCAGGAGTGAGGGCTCTGGCCCCAATTACAGGGTGAGACTCGAGGGCCTCTTCGTTTCTCTTCAACTAGAGGTGCCAGATGAGACCTTAGCAGGGCTACTACTCATTAGGTATTCAAGAAAATGACAT
The DNA here is from genome assembly GCF_902655055.1 of Lutra lutra. Classification (NCBI taxonomy): domain Eukaryota; kingdom Metazoa; phylum Chordata; class Mammalia; order Carnivora; family Mustelidae; genus Lutra; species Lutra lutra. The sequence goes on from NC_062293.1 coordinate 39,739,155, forward strand.
TCCTTTATCATGACAGTAATTTTTTAATTTCTAATTTTTCTTGGTTGGGCATTTCCCCCCAAGAACTGACCCCAGTGTGAAAACTGTTCTATGAGTCAATAGTGTAGAATATCCATAGCCCTGTTTCAGGGGTCCATGAGGTGGTAATAAACATTAGAGGAATGAATGAACAAACAAACGAATAAATGGATAGATGGATGGATGGATGGGTAGATGGATGGACGGACAAACAAATGAACAAAGGAACGAATGGCTACATGATCAATCGAGTTAGAAAACTGGCTATTCTAACAAATTTCTTTAAAAGGAGCTCTCTCGGGGCCTGTAGTAACACATGTGCTAACCCTAATAGGGGAGGTTGGGCAAGTGAAACTTCCCCAACTGCCTGGGCCACAGGACCCTGTCTTCCCCAGACAGTGACCTATTAGCATCTCAGGGAACCCCAGGGTTCCTCGGGACCCAGTTTGCCAAACATAGGGTTTTAAGACTATGGGCTTTAAAACAGAGAGACTCACGTTCGACTCTTCTTCCTACCCACCTCCCCCATCTCACCCCCCCCACCCCCACCCCGTTCACTGCTCTGCACTTCAGTTTTATACCTGAGAAACAGGCAGCGGCAACTACATCCCAAGACTGTTGCAAGGACCCAAGGTCATAATGGCTTTAACGTGGAGAGTGGGCCTGGCAGTGGTGGAAGCAAGAAATATACATGGAGGCTGTTATTTATAATCTCATAGGCACTAAAGGTATTACCTCACGGGGTCATTGTAGAGATTAGATGAAGTAAGATATGAAATAATGTGCACAAAGTACTTGGCATCCAGGTGCACCCTGGGAAGGTGGACTAGCCCTGCCTGGCTGCCTCTGCTCTCAGGGCACTAGGACTAGCTAGGACAAGATTTCTTGTGCCGGGAAGAATGACTACCTGGGATATGGAGCATTTCCCATCTGCTTATAACTGTTCTGAAGAAGTTGACATTCGAAGCTTCGTCAGGCTCTTGAGTTTTTAAGTAATTGAAGCACTAAGAGTCTGAAGTGACTCACCCCATGCTGTTTATTCTGGTCTCATTTGCACAAAAGAAAGGAAAATCAGCAGCTCTAACCACCCACTGCAAAGTGCTAGGGATTAGAATAGCTGGAGAAAATACCGAAAATAATTTCCTAGGCCCGGTTTGGCTCTTCCTTGTACCAGCAGGGCTGGAAAAATGTGTGGCGGGTCCTGAGTCATCAAATCCAGTACCACCCCCGACACCTCTGCATGGGTCACTGGGTCCCCTGAAGAGGGGAGGAGGGGAGGAAAGGGGGGTGGAGGAGAGAGGAGACGTGCCCTGGGCAACCCGACCGGATTTCCAGTTCACGCTGGAAGCAAAGCGGGGAGAAAATGTATTTTAAGAATCTACCATCATTGACTGAACACCTACTATGAATGAGGCACACAGCCAGATACGGGAGAGGAAACAGTTACACCCAGAGGTGGTGCTCCACTAATAATAATGAAAAGAATCAGAGTATTAGCTCCCACATGTCAAGCAACTACTATGCACCAGGCACACTGCTTGGCATTTTCTATTCCAATCCCAGATACAATTCTTCAAGATAAGAATTATTATCCATTCCTTAAGGAGAGTGAAGGACAGAGACACTGATATCTGCAGCCATCCATTTACACAGCAGACTCCGGGCCTCTGCTGGGCCAGGAGCTGGGCTGGACCCTGAGAATGCCCAGACTAGAACAGAGGCTCTCAGCGGAGTGCAGCAGTCTGGTGACTTTCCCCAAGGTCACGAGCAAGCAGTGGGGGAGCAGGGATGCAGCCCAACCCTCTGTACCCCAGACGTGTGCCCGGCCTGCACCATCAGGAAATTGCCTTTGAGTCAGGCCCCAGTGGGGCTCCCAGATTCCCAGGGATGGGACATAAACTACACTAGGACAACAGCCCTTGCTGTGCAGTGCGGCGGACTGGGAGCACAGCAGAGCTTCCGCACCAGAGTCAACAGCACAGCCCATTTATTTTAAATAAAAACATTTAAAAGCATGAGTTGCACTATGTAGCAAAGAGGACTTTGTCTTTGCCATCACAGGAGATCTTGCTGCAGAAATTACCATATTATACAGGACAGTCATCATGCTGGGTTACCCCGAGGGGTCCTCTGTGTACAGTGTGTTTCACTATACCTGTCTTGAGTCTCCTCTCCCAAGATCCAGAGGTGAGCTCTTTACCTGCATTATGTCACTTAATCTTCATAGCAAGCCTACAAGGTGATGCTGGTGTCCCTATTTTACAGAAGGGAAACCTAAGGGTCAAAGAGGAGGGACCCGAGGTCACCCGGGAGGGAAAGAAAGCTGGGTTCAGACCCAGCTCTGTCTGAAGTTAAAGTCTGGGTTCTTTGCAAGACATCAGGCTGTAGGTTCCAGGGGGGGTGGCAGACACGACATGCTTAGAGGTGTTCAGCATGGCACGTGGGAAAAGACAAGCACCCAGGAGGCAAAGACTCATGTGCGGCTCAGCCACCATAAGCGTCATGCTGAGCCTTTGTGGGATGTGTGTGTGCCCTTGGCTGTGCCTGCCTGGTGCAGGGCTGTGGGTATGCATTCACAGACCTGTCAGAGCAAATCCCCAAACCATGATTCCTTTCTGCTTTTTGAGAAAAGGTGACCTCCAGAGAGAAGCCCAACCCTACACACACCTGAGAGCTTCCCAGAAACCATTGTGCTTTTGTAACTCTCTCCTTTTTCCACCCTCCATACCCCACTGCAAGTCTGGGTGGCCCTCAGTCAAAGGGACCTGCCCCATGGCAGCAGGAGTTCTCAACCGGCATGGCCAACATCTCCACTTTGCTCCCCCATGTGAAGCCCCTACATGCAGGCTGAGAATGTTCCAAAGGTACCAGAAAGGCACTGGCTTCTATGTCTTCCCAATGGCTTGTGGCTAAGATCTGGGCCTTTGGTCTGGGGCTGTACCTATATTTTCAAGAGATGTATATGTTCCTGAAAGGTTATGTCTAAGTTATATTTTTATTCAGTCAAATTACCTTTTAATTTACTCTGAAATTCCAGCCTGCAAAAATAAATTTGAAATTATTAACATTCCGACTGTCAACCCTGTTGCTCAGGCCAGAAACCAAGGAGCTTCTTCTCTCTCTTTCTAACCCTCTGCATCTAATCCATCTGTAAGCCCTATAGGTATTGATCTATCATGGACAGCTCCCCTCCTCCCATTGTAGGTCCAGCTTTATGTTCATTGGAAGGGGCATTTTTACAAAATCACACACAAGTCAAATGTACATGAAAAACATTTTGGAAACTACATAAAAGTCACCCATCGTTCTACAACCCAAACCTGACCACGAGCATGCTGCTTTAATTCCTTCCAGTCTTTTTTCTGTGTCTAGGTTGAAGGGTGGTTTGAATATCATTTTGAGAGATGCTCTGTGTATCATTTTGCAAGTGCCTTTTCCCCTTTTTGTCATTAGAATGTTCATGGTATTACACATACATTGTTCAAGAACGACACAAAACTCGACTGCAGGAACGTTCCATAGATTGGCTCATTCCTCTGCTGGTAGATGTTTAAACCCGTTCAACTGTTTTCTTATCCTGACTAATGCTGGGTTACACGTATTTCTGGATTTGTGAGGACAGATTCCCAGAAGCAGGATTAGAAGTCAAAGGCTAGGAACATTTCTGAGGCTCTTGAGATACGCTGCCCCCAGTCTTTCAATCAGATGTCCCAGTTCGCGCTCTTCCCGCCAAGTGCACGAGAATTCCCACCTTCCCGGCCCCCCCCGCCCCCCACCTGTGATTATTATTTTAAACTATCTATTCTATTTTGACTGGTGAGAAGTGAATCCACACTGTTTTGCCTTGGTTTCTCCGGAGGGAGAAGGAGACAGAGAATATCTCATAGGTTTGCTTACGAGATGCATCTCCTCATCTGTGGACCGCAACAGAGCTTCATCTTCCCTTGCAGGGAAACGCCATAGAGGAGAGAGAGCAGGAGCTGGGCGCACACTCGGTCCCTGCCTCCTCATGCCAGCCGCATGATCCTAACTGTGTCGCTGTAGCTCCGAGGTTTCTGTCCCCTTATCCGTGGATTCAGGGTTCTAACCTAATAGCAACTTCTACCCACCTGGCCAAAAGGCCCCAGGCACACAGCAGACAGGTGATTTCAGCTCCCCTTCCCTTCTTTTTGAGCCCTGAGCCGTTGTCATTGCCACGGGGTGATCTTTGAGGACCCTAGGGATGCTCCAGAGCTTGGGGAGCAGGCCCTTCTTCATTTAGGCCCCACCCATTGTTCTGGCGATGCTTACCCAGGGAGTGAGAGATGTATGCGTAATTGGCCCTGAACGTGGCAGGCCAGCAGCTGATTGAGAACACGGAGACACAGTGGTCACTCTGCTGCATGGATGGGCTCAGACTCAGAACAGCAGCAGCACCCTCCAGTCTGTCATCCGCTTCTGCCTTGTCGTACTCTCAGACTATGAGAAAACCTGCGCGAGCAAGAGGGAATCGGCATTCTGGGGACTGGAGTACGCATGCGATCTCACCGAGCCTTCTGCCAACCCTCTGATGAGACAACCCATTCTTCAGTTGAACAAACAAAGGCTCAGAGAGATTGGCAGCTAGGACTCCCAGCCCTCCGGGGTGACACGGGGTGGGGGAAGGGCTCCCCATCTCCAAGGGGCTCCTCTCACTCACCCACGTGACAGATCAGGAAGCTCAAGTTGAAAGTTTAAGTAACTCAAAGTTCCAAAAAGGGATGGGGACAGAAGGGGGTGGGGGGGTGTGCCTGGCTGGCTGGGTGGGTGGGCCATGTGACTCTTGATCTCGGGGTTGTGGGTTCAAGCCCCAAGTGAGGTGTCACGATGACTTAAAATAAAATCTTAAAAAATAAGAAGAAAAACCCGTTGGAACTGTCACTGCGGGGAATTTAGTCCCCGGACTCCTGAACCAGCATCCTCCTTTCTTGACCTTCCAGCAGCAACCTGCTCCCATCCCTGCCGGCTTGTCTCAGTGTTTCCAAATTCTCAGGCTTCCAAGAGTTGTCTCCAGTCTTTCCAAGCAGGGTTGTTGTTTTTTTTCCAACCTCAGCTCATAAGACCAGTCTGTGTGTCCCCACATTTCCCCCCAGGCTGTGGCAGCCAGAGAAATCCTCCCAAATTCATAGGCACTGGAGCTTCTCCCTGAGGGTCGGCTCGCCAGCGTGCAGCTTCAAGAAGCCTCCACGGGGAGCCCCAGGAACCTGTTTGCATACAAGATGAGCAGGAATGATCTGCACGGAGTATGTTTTGGATGTTCCTTTGGAGGCTTCTACATTCTGTTCAAATGGAGCTTACATGATCCGTTTGCTTAGCACACAGACAGAAAAGTCTTACAGCTGGATTTGAAAAGTCATAGCATCTTCAGAAATTCAGAGAAGTAAAGTGCTTTGTCCAAGATCACACAGCAGGTGGTTGGTTGGGGGTTCCCAGGTTCAGATGGTGGTCAATGTGGCCAGGAGGGGCAGGTGTCGGGAAGGGGAGGACACCCAGAGGTCCGGCCTCATTTGTTCCTTCCTTGCACTGACATCTCAACCCAGTTCTTTCCTCCTGCTTCAGGGAGTGTAGGAGTTTTTTTGCAGCTGCTATAACAAAATGACCACAAACGGTCTCCAAACAACAGAAATGTATCATCTTATGGTGCTAGAGGTCATCTGTCCAAGATGAGTCTTCCAGGGTGAAAATCAAAGTGTCGGCAGGCCTGGTTCCTTCTGGAGGCTCCAGGGGAGAATTCATTCCTGGCCTCTCACAGCTTTTCATGGCTTCTGGCATTCCTTGGCATGTGGCCCCTCACTTGGGTCCCTTCCCCATCCCCACACGGCCATCTTTTCTGTACTCAAATCCTCCATCTGCCTGCCTTTTCAAAGGGCCCTTGCGAGTATTTCTATAAATTTCAGGATAATCTCCCCATCTCAAGAAACTTAACTTTTTCTCATCTGCCAAGTTCTTTTTGCCAGGTTCCAGGGACTAGGATGTGGATATCTTGGGGGTGGGGGAGAGTGTTCCTCAGTTCACCATAGACATTGACAAGATGTGGTTAAGAGTATAAGGTGTACATGGGCCCCTGGGTGGCTCAGTTGGTTAAGTGTCTGCCTTCAGCTCACGTCCTGATCTCAGGGTCCTGGAATCAAGGCCCACATTAGGCTCCCTGCTCAGCAGGGAGTCTGCTTCTCTCTCTCCCCCTGCTCCTGCTCATGCATTCTCTCCCTTTCTTCTTCTCTCAAATAAATTTAAAAAAAAAAATCTTTAAAAAAAAAATAGTCTAAGCAAGCCTTATAGACAATGGGTTCACATTTCAGCTCTGGTACTTGCTCACTGCGTGACCTTGGTTTTTCAACCTTCCAGGGGACTCCACTGTTTCTTCTTCTATCAGATGGAAGTCCCATTATGTCCCTTTAGGGGCTATGGTGAGGACCAGGCATGATTAGCACTGGGGACCCAGCCCTGTAGCTGGTGCATGGAGGGTATTTAACACAGGCAGCTAGAGGCGCTCGAGGATCCCAGAACTCTGATCCTTCACTCTCTGAAGGAGGGTCTACTGGTCTGGTGCAGCCTTGCTGATTTTAGAGTCAGCAAATGCTGTAGGATGGGAGAGCCAGCCAGTGGTGCACACACAGATTGAGCCTCCATTATGCTCAAAATTAAGTTTGCACCAGGTCCATTTGGATTAGCCAGTAATGGAAGAGGCAAAGCACTGATCTATGGTAAGAGAATTCTGAATAAGTGAATTTGTGATAATGTAATATCAGTAATAGAAGGGCCTGCGGGCTCTGTTGGCCTCCTAGCTAAGAAATTCCACCAGGTCAGATCTTTGCTTCGATTTTGTTTCATTTCATTTAAAGGGATGTTTTCTTCTCTTTAAAGGGACATTTCCCCTCCATGGTTGGGGCAGGGGGTGGGGGGAAGCAGTCACTTCTGGTTTTCTGAACTACAGGTCTCCATTTCTGGCCTTTGGCTCACCTTCCTGAAGTCCTTATCCCCATCAACAGCATCACTAACTTGGTGATCATAAGAATTGGGTCCCCGGTGGGCGCCTGGGTGGCTCAGTTGGTTGGGCGACTGCCTTCGGCACAGGTCATGATTCCGGAGTCCCGGGATCGAGTCCTGCATGGGGCTCCCAGCTCCATGGGGAGTCTGCTTCTCCCCCTGATCTTCTCCCCTCTCATGCTCTCTCTCTCTCTCAAATAAATAAAGAATTGGGACCCCGGAGCCACCTTGGAGATAATGTCCCCCAGTTCTCAGTGTGAGAGACTCCATGTTTAACAGCTGGGCTGGGGGGATACAACTGGGGGGAAATGGACCTGACTGCCCACTTCCGTGGTGCAAATGTTCCCACCCTGGCTGATCTCAGGCCACCAGCCTGACCTTGTTGCATACAGCGCTGGATAGGGTGAGCAGTACTCACTGCTGAACTGGCCCCGCCCCCAGCTGCCCACTCACCCCCTCCTCCCTCTGCCCACAGCGCTTTTCACTCATCCCTCCTCTTCCCTGCCTTTGCACAACTATCCTTCAGCCCAGGGAACCCCACCACCACCATTTTCCAGCAATGAAAATCATATTTGTTTTTCACCCCCCCAGCCCCATTCCTTCCCTCCCGTGAATTCATCTTCTCTTTGCCTACTTGTGCGTGGGACACTGCTTACACCTTTATGCAGCCGTTCCCTATCCTACCTGGAGCATCCAGTTAGTCATTACGTGTCTGTCATTCCCGGTCATCTGTCGTGGGTCGCATCCCCGCAGTGGCTCTATGACTCAAGGCATAGGTGTTTCTCAACTGTGAAACGAAGACACCAACCCACACCCCGTTCTCTATTGTGGGCAGGTACAGAGCACACAGTAGATGCTCAGTAAATGGTGAGGAGGCCTTTCGGTGGAGGGCAGAGCCGAATCTCCTTCCTCTTTGTCAGCCCTCATGTCCCCAGGTAGCACAAAGACTCTTATCACTCAGCCGGCCCGTGCGGTGCAAATAGGGGTGAGTGGAGGAGGGGGAGGGCTGCGCCCTCAAAGGCCTGCCGCTGGCCTCAAATCCCACCCATATGGGATGAGCTGTAACTGCCTGAGAGATCTGAGCTCAGCCCGGGTTGGGGTGGGGGTGTGGAAGTGAGTGCAGATGGAGAGTTTTCGTGGTGCCTTAATCTTGCAGGCATCACGGGATAACTCATAAATGTCAGAAGTGATGCACACAGTTTAGAAGGCAGAAAGGCATCTGGAGATACGTAGATATTTACCAGAGCACGTGGGCGAGCAGGCTCAGCCTCAGACGCCCGCTCATATTTTCATCAGCCGAGGCTGAGTGAACTCGAGCAGCTTAAAGCCTAATAGAAGCTTCCATTTTCTCATTTGGGATCTGAGCACAGTTGCCTCATTATACAGTGTAATGTTCCTTGATGGATGTTTGTTCCGACTGGTGTCTGCAAGATAGAGAGATACGGGGTTGGGGGGTGGGGGGCAGGGAGAGTGACAACTCAGCAACTTCCTCTCTTGCAGCATCTTGGGTTGGATCCCAGAGTGTGGGAGTGACCCCCGAGGAATGGGGGCATCTGTTGCATGTGCTCCTGTGTTCCGCCTGTTCTCCCTGCTTCGCCTGGGGGTTAAGGTTAGAAGTTTCTGGATTCTGCACACTGGACCAAGACACTCTTGCGAGCTGCTGCCTATTTGGAGGTAGTTTATGGGAAACCAGATCGACCTCTACTGGAGTTGGCTCTGGGTGGCCGATGAGACTGGCTGGCAATGGGATGCCAAGGAGATGGGGAAGGGAGTGCCAGGAATAGGGAGCTGCTAAGGTCAGAGGATTTGAGGAGCTCAGTCTAAAGACATGGGCTGGATTCATACATTCATTCATTCACCTTGTCACTCATTTATTCATCCTTCCTTCCCACAAATATTTATGGGGCATTTAACAGGGGCCAGGCACTGGGGACACAATCTCAAGCAAAAATAGACATAGCACCTACCTTCTTATAGATCAGGCAGTGGTTCTTTAATAAGGGAACTTTTGTCCCCAGGGGACAACTGACACCGTCTGGAAACATTTTACGTTGTCATAACTGGAAGGAGCTCCTGGATGGAGGCCAGGGATCCTGCAAAACATCCTAAATGCACAGGACAATCCCCATCGCAAAGAATGATCCAACTCAGCATGTCAGTAGTGCTCAAGTTGAAAAAACTGGGGTCTGGAGGCTTTGGGAGGAGAGAGGGCGACATTATTTTTTATATGCCATGTTTTCAAGGGCAAATTATTTGTATGGCCGACCTATATATTTGCTCACAAGCCGGCAAAAGATAAAACTGGGACAATTTCTAAATAAAGTTTTAAATGTCACAGCCACAAAAATAATACCCTCTATCTATGTGATGCGGTAGAAGATGAGGCTACATGATCAGAAAGCCTTGTTTCAGGCATTTTGAGTGACCCTTTGTTGATGCCTACGGGATGGGGGACCAAAAGCACAGGGTTCGTGATCAGGAGCCCAGGTTCAGGTTTTGAATCTCCTACTCTTACCAGAGTCATCCCGAGCCGTTCCCATTACCGCCCCCCCCACCCCCATACAGTCCTGTAAAGACAGCTAGCTAGTCCAGATAAATTTTCACCAGGGGATTAAAATGCACATTAAAATGCCCTCACACTCCAGAATTCTTCCAGAACTCTTCCCACTGCCATCTTCTCTTTAGTTACTCATTGATTCATTCTGTACACCAGCCCCTTCTCCTGCTCAGCTGAGGCTGAATGGGTCCACAAAACAAACAGGTTGTCTCCTAGAACCTGCATTTTATATATGAAATTCCTTAATAATACTAATAATAAATTTTTCCACGGATACAAGTTGTATGCTGAAGTAGAATAAGGTGACATAATAAGGAGAGACTAGGTTGGTCAGAAAAGACCTCTCTAAGGAGGTATCTTTTAAGCTGAAACCCAAAGGAAAAGGAAAATGTGAGTCAGGTGAAGCTCTGGGGAAATGATCATTCTGGGCAAAGTGCCAACAAGAATAAAGGTGTCCCAAGGAGGGGGGTACTCCATATGTTCAAGGAACAGAATGTGTAAGGCTGGAGCACCCCAGTGAAGGCAAAAGGGTTAGGAATGGGTTGGAGAGCATGGCAAGGCCTGAGTAAGGAGTTTGGATTTTGTTCCAAGACAACAGGACAGCCAAGGGAGGGGAACTAGGCAAGAGAATGCAGGGCTTCTCATAGACCAATTACCCAGTAGGGATCACATTCCTGACCTCAGCTCTATCAGCCCCACCAGCACAGGATTTATAGCATATTTTCTCTGCTTCCTCCCACCAACACCAGCTGGCAAGATGCAGCCCCAAGCTGAGCTCACCCCAGTTCCCATGAAACAAACACATCAAGGGCCACTGTAAGTTCCCGGGCAGGGATCAGGGATGGGGTTCATCCTCTTGTGTGTCCATTCACTCACTCACTCACTCACCCCATGAACTGCTAGTGAACCCAGTCTTAGTCTGGTTCCCATAGAAACAGACCGTGAAAAAAAGACACATAATTTATCTGGGAGAGGATCCCAGAGAACACTGATAGGGAAGTAGGAAGTGAGACAAGGAAAGAAAGTAACCAAAACAAGTTCATTATTAAGGAAGTTAGCCCCACGGTCAGTTGGACCTTAATCCCACGGCACGGTGAACTCTGGGAGTCGGGGTGGAACACGAACCTCAAAGTTATCTCATCCGAAGGGTGAGGGAATGGGGGTATTTACGTCCCAGTTACAGATAGTCTGGTTGAAGGAAGCTCCCAGGGAGGATTAACTTTCTGGAACTTCTCCCCTGCACTGTGCATAGTCAGAGAAAGCCCTCAAGGTAAGAAATGCAGGTGCCAGGACCTAAAATGGAGCTATCCCACAATGAAACTGTTAAGTCCAAGGGAACATGGGCAGGAGACCAGAAGTATCAGCCAGGAGCCACATTTTGTTAAGCACTTAGTTTTGTTTATTTTTTATTTTATGTCATTGTGGCAAGATGACTTCAGTGAGATCCACTTAGAAAATTGGAAGTGTACAATGCAGAACTTTGACCATAGGTACCATGTTGTACGGCAGAGCTCTAGGGTTTATTTATTTTGCTTAACTGAAACTTCATGCCCCATGATCGGTTACTTCCCATTTCCCCCTCTCCCCAGGCACCATTCCACTCTCTGATTCTATCAGTTTGACTAGTTAAGAGCGGTATTTGTCTTCCTGTGACTGACTTATTTCACTTAGCGTAATGTCCCTTAAGTCTCTTCCACGCTGTTGCACATGGAGAATTTTCTTCTTTTTTAAGGTTGAATGAATAGAATATGGTTGTACGTGCAAAGCACATCTTCTTTATCCCTTTCTCTGTCTGTCGACATTTAGGTTGTTTGTACATCTTGACTGTTGTGAATAATGCTGCAGTGAACATGGGAGTGCAGATAACTGTTTCAGATCCTGATTTCAATCCTTTCTGATAGATGCCCAGGAATGGGATTGCTGGATCATATGGTAGTTCCATGTTTCAATGTTCTGAGGAACCTCCATATCGTTTTCCATAGCAGCTGTGCCATTTTACTAGGAAGTCCTACCAACAATGTGCAAGGGTTCCAGTTTCTCCAGGCCCTTGCCAGTACTTGCTGCCTTTTGTTTTATTGATGCTAGCCATCCTGTGGTTTCAGTTTGCATTTCCCTGATGATGAGTCATGTTGGGCATTTTTTCATATGCCTCATGGCCATTTGCACATCTTTGGAGAAATGTCTGTTCAAGTCCTCAGCCATTCTGTAATTGGGTTATTAGTGTTTCTGCTCTTGGGTGTGCAAGTTGGCTTCCATTGCCAGACACCATGCTTGATGCTGAGGACTTATGGATCAAGATGGTCTGGTTCTTGCCCTCCAGGAGCTGACACTCTGGCCCTGCCTCTTTTCTCACCTTTGATATAAGTCTAATACTCATAAGTTCTAGCATGCAGGAATTTTTGAAGATTCAATGACATGCCACGGTGACAGATTTGAAAACCCTGTGCAAATAAATTGTGAGCACAGACTTTAGACATTATAATCACTACTCAACACATCACTTAACTTTCTTACTCTCCATCTGTCACATGAGAGTGAGAATATTTGCTCTGCCTACTTCAGACAGCCATCAGATGCTTTCAATGAAGTAATGAATGAGAATGCTCTAGAATACTACTGAAATGTAAACCACCGCTCACCACCCCCATCCAGCCTCTTTGCACTACGTGAATCTCTTCAAGACAGGGATCTTTGGGGACTGCCTTTGTAAGCTTTTCTCCTCAGACCAGGTAGAGTGCCTGGCATATAGTTAGTGCTCAATAAATCCTGGCTAAGGTGGCACAGTTGGTTGAGCATCCGACTCTTGGTTTTGGCTCAGGTCACGATCTCGGGGTTGTGAGATCAAGCCCCATGTCGAACTCTGCACTTAGCAGAGAGTCTCCTTGAGATTCCTTCCCTCTGCCCCTCCCACTCATTCGCTCTCTCTCTCCATCTCAAATACATAAACCCTTTTAAAATCAATCAATCAATCCTGGTCGAGTTAACAAAATGCCATGGCTATTATCACTAGTAAAGTGGGAAGGAATTATCAAACCCAGTTAACAGATGAGAAAAGTGAGGCTCCGGGAGAGCGTAGGAGAGACATGCTGTTAGGAAGGGGCAGAGCCAGGACTGGGATCCCTGATGTCTTGGCTTCCAATCCAGTGAGCTCTTCGCTACCACCCACTGGAATGACTGTTTGGGCATACGCCAGAAAATAGATAAATAAATGTTGGTGCTTCCTGAGGACAAGCAAGCCCACTAGCTCTTGGCAATGCTGATCTCTAATAACCTGCAGGTTCAGTTTGAAAGTAGCTTCTCCAGTCTGGAGGTATCTGGGTAACCTGGAACTTTAGCCTGGATCCGGTTTACTTGCATACCCTCACATCCTCATCTCCCCAAGTCAGAGAGACTAGAACTCACGGAAGGATATTCTACCTTGATTGGGACACAGAGCTCAAGTGTTGTCAAGCGGTTGAAAGGGGAGAACAAAGATCGATCCCCCCCAAAGATCGACTAACTGAGTCTGAGATGTCTCCATATCATAATACACCAGTGAGAAAACCCTTCCTGGGACAGCTTTGGGTGGCTGGCCCACGTGGGTTCAAATCCCAGAACCTCCGTGAGGCAAAAAGCATTACCCTTTTGGTGCTTAATTTCCTCCCCAGAAAAATATAAACACTACTCACCTCATTGGATTGTATAAAGATTAAAAAGAATTGTAAATGGGGAGCAGCTAGCACAGGGCCTGGCACATAGCAGCTCAACAGGTGGTGGCCTCCCCTCTCCTCTCCTGCCCCCAATCCCAGAATAAATCATGCCTGGGCCCCCTGGCTCTTTCAAACTCCTTACAGGTCATAAGGATTTATGACCCAATACCAAGCAAGCATATCTGTTTCCTGGGAAATACAAGGCTGCTGTTTTGAGAAAGAGAAAAAAAACTTAGCTCTCTTCCTGTCATCTAGGTTTGAGCCTCCAGGAGGCCTCCTGTGGCCATCCTGCATTTTTATGACCCTGGCGGGTTTCATTACAGGCCGCGATTCCTGGAAACTCATCTACTATCCTGACCCTGAGAGCGTTTGATTTGAAACATCAATCATGGTTTAGTGTCGAGCTCCCTGTTTACATGTAAGTGCAGACACTCTTGTTTCCAAATCTGAACTGTGGTCTCAGAATGGGGTATCAGGGAAATCCACGTGGTCCAGGAAAGAACAAACACTGTCAGCCTAATCTAATTGTCCACTGTTGCCATCGCCATGGGACTGCTATGCCAAGAAACAGCACCGGCAGTGTGGCCTCAGCCCTGCAGCACCCTGGGAGCTCTGGCAAGAAGAAATTATGCCAGTATCACCAGGTCAGCGTGGAGGTGTCAGAACCCAACCAGGTCTGATGGGTCAGCCCCCTCCAGGGAGAGACCAGTTTATACAATTTGCCAGGTCCAACCAACTTCTATAAATTCTAGTCAAGGTTTCCAAGATATAGATTTCTCAGATTGTTATAGGTATTATCCCCACAACCAAAAACCTGTGTGTTCAGTAGGCAAATATGTTTCAAAGTGCTAAATTATGATATGTCAAACACTTCTCTTCCCTGTAGTACTTATCAGAACCTTTAATAAGCAAAGGTCCCTATAGATCTCCAAGAGAAGAATATAAACTATAGAGCTTTGTCAACTTTTTAAAATTGCAAACCTTTTTCTTAATCTCCAGTAAGAGCATCCAATGGGACCAGTATTCCCTGGAACATATTTGGGGAATCGATGATCCATGCTGGCATCATTTCCAAAGGGCACAAGACATGAGATTGTAGGTTCCTGAGCTATGCTCAGGATTGGGAGATACAAGGGATACTCAAGGCCAGGCTTAAGGGAAAGCTGAGAGGAACCAGTCACAAGGATGAGGACCTGGCTGTGGAGCTAGGCTCAATTTCCAGCAAGGACCCAAGTTGCTAACCACTGGGGTTAGAAGAGGGAAGACTGCAAACACCACAGAGAAAGGACTAGAGAGAGAAGTCACTGAATGGCAGTCTGGAGGGACATTAGACTCTGAATCAGTAAGAACACTTTTGCCTGCAGTGAGAAAACCCCACTTGAATGTGCTTCAGTAAACTAGAGAATTTATTGGGTCATATAACTGACCAGTCCATCCAGGCAGACTGATCAGCCTTCAGGCCTGGCTCAGTCCAGGGATCAAATGCTGACACCTGCATAAGGTTTATCTCTGTCCATCCTGACCCTGCTTCCTCCGTGTTGGCTTCCTTCTTGGTCAGGCTATGTCTTTATGATGGCCACTGGCAATTCCCAATTCTGTTCCTTCCAGCTTCAGGTCTAAGGGAAATGAAAGCCCACTCCACCAAGGGCATGTCTGTGTGTGCCATACACACTAGAATTGAGTTTCATTGGCTGTAATTGGCCTGACCTGGATCACATGCCCATCTATGAAACAGCTAGGTCAGGGGACCAAATGTACCAGTTGCCTTAATATGCACCATGGGCACCATTCTTGGAGTCTAGGTAGAGTCTACTTTATCTGAAGCACATGGAGTGGGTGAGGGAGGTGATTACCAAGGGGGAAACTGGGGACTAGTTACCAGGAGGGTGAATGAATGTTGAGCAGTAGATGCCATGGGTATCCACAATAGAATGTCCACACGCTAGGTGCCCAGATGGAAGAAAGCAGTCTCTCTGTGAGGGACTGGTGAGGTGTCTGGGCCCCCCACACAGGACTACCTGTCTCACACGTAATTTCCTCCTGCTCTGAAACCCTATTCAGAATATTCCCCAGAGAGAAAAACATCCTTGCTTCCAACAGTGGAGTGAACCCCAAACAGCCCATTATCTCCCTCCAAAACTCACTGCACAGAAAGACTCCATGACTCTCTGTGGGGCCTTCATGAAAATGCTTCGTAATTGAAGCTGTGGCCCAAGACTACTTGCCCCTCACTGTGGAACTTATCCTGTCGGCTCCCCTGGCTTCTCCCCTGAAGAAAACTGTCACTCATTCATTTATTCAATAAACTCTTGCTTAATGGACACCTGCAATGGACCAGGCACTGCTGTAGGTACAGAGGATGTGATAATTAACAACACAGACCCAAATCCGTGCTCTCCCTGCTTGGAGGTGACAGAAAACAAACAGGGTATGTAAGTAAAGGATATGGTGTAGTGAATAATACATGCTAAGAAGAAAAGGCAGATCAGGAGACAAGAATGTGTGTTGGCAGGTGAAAGTTTAAGTAAGATGGCCAGAGAGGGCCTCCCTGAAAAGGTGATGTTGAAGAAATGCCTGGAGGAAGTAAGGAAACCAGCCCCATTGATCTAGGGCAGGAGCAGTCTGGGCTTTGTCTTTTGTCTTTGAGCAGTCTAAGATGTACGAAGAACTGTAGAAGTGAGCTTAGCAAATTAAGTCGGTCAGAGAATGACAGATACCGTATAAATCACATGTGGAAACTCACACATGGCATTGATGAAACAAAACAGGTGAACACAGGAGATGGGAAGGAAAAATGAAATAAGATAAAAACAGAGATGGTAGGGAGCCTGGGTGGTTCAGTCAGTTGGGCATCTGCCTTCAGCTCAGGTCATGATCCCAGGATCCTAGGATCGAGCCCCGCATCGGGCTCCCAGCTCAGCGGGGAGCCTGCTTCTCCCTCTCCCACTCCCCCTGCTTGTGTTCCCTCTCTCTCTGTGTCTCTCTCTGTCAAACATATACATAAAATCTTTGAAAAAAAAAAAAAACAGAGAGGGAGGCACACCATAAGAGACTCTTAACTCTAGGGAAGAAACTGAGGGTTGCTGGAAGGGAGGGGAGTGGGGCGATGGGGTCACTGGGTGATGGGCATGAAGGAGGGCACGTGATATAATGAGCACTTTATTTAGATGAATCACTAAATTCTACCCCTGCAACCAATAATACAGTATATGTTAACTAAATTGAATTTAAATACACATTTAAAAAAAATAGAAGGGAGCTTAGCAGGCAATAGAAGCCAGATCGCGTTCAGGGGCTTATAATCACAGTAAGGACTTTGGCATTTACTGTGAGCATGATGGGGAGATATTGAAAGTTCTGAGCGGAGGAGTGATGTCATTTCACAGGATCACGGCGACTGCTGTGCTGGGAATAAACTGAAGGAGGCAAGGATAGAAGCAAGCAGGGAGAGGTCCCTTGCAGGAGATCACAATCAACTACGTGAGAAAGATAAAGGCTTAGCCCACAGTGGTGGGTGGTGAGAAGGAGTCAGAGTCTGGATCTGTTTTGAAGGTAGAGCAACAGAACCACAGTCACAGCAGATCTGTGGTATAAGAGGAGTAAAAGGAGTCAGAGATGACAGTGGGGCTGTGGATCTAAGCAATGGAAAGATGGAGTTTCCGTTTGCTGAGAAAGGACAGAAGCCAGTAGGAGAAGGACCATTAGGAGCTCAGCTCTGGACAAGCTTGGGTGTATCTAAGTGAGATATGTAAGTGGGCAGCTGGTGCCTGAGTCTGGAGGTTAGGGGAGTGGACTGGGCCAGAGTGATTTGAGAATCCTCAGCCTATAGATGGTTTTTAAATCTCTGAGACAGGGCAAGATTCCCTAGAGACTGAGAGCTGAATCAAAAAACAAACAAACAAACAAACATCGATTGTTGCCTCTGTGCCAGGTGCTATTATTATAGCTCCCTGACCTACAGAGATGAGACTCACCTTTGGCCCCAGAGAGAGGAAGAAGCAATATCAGTGGAATGCAGTCACGGTCCAGGGCAGGACTGGTGGGGGGAAGTGGGGTGGGCGGCGGGGCTCCTGGATTAGAGCTTAAGGGTTAACCCTCAGTGGGGCAGGGAAGTCAGGGCAGGCCTTCTAAAAGGGAGGACCCCACTGCTCCCCTTAAAGGTAAAAGGAGTTATTCCAGCAGAGATGGTGGGAAGGTACTCCTGGAAGAGGAGCCAACATGTGCAAAGACAGGAAGTCAGCACAGAGCGTGAGGCTAGAACCGGAGCTGCCCTCGGGTAAATCAGGGGGACCGGGAGGCGTGGAGGTGGAAGATGGTTGTCCAGTGCCACTCTGGGGAGTGTGGGCTTTGTCCTGAGGTGGACACGGAAGGGCCACGGAAAGACTATGCTCATGAGAATGTCATTGTCAGGTTCACGGTGTTAATAATCAGAACCTGCGACATGTGCCATGTATCCAGGCTGGAGATGGTGGTCGGTGTACTTCATGTGAAACTGTTCTTTATGAGGGAGAGGAGACTTCTGAGCCTGTTCCTTTGTTCTGGACACACGGTGACTGGCCTAAAGCTAGAGGAGTGCTTGCCTACCCAGAAGAGGGCCATGTTCAGTTCAAGGGCACAGGGAGGGAGCTCCCAATGTCTCAATGCTCTTCCTTCCCTTTACGGACATCATCCCAAAACAGCACGGGAGAGGGGTATGAATATCTGTTTTCTAGAAGAGTTTATGTATCGAGTCCAAAGTCCCTCAGTGCAAATGTGGGGAACCAGGATTTGAAACCCAGTCTGTGAGTACCTCCCCCAGCAAATCTCTTCCCAGCAAACATTTCCCACCTGCCAAGAGCCCACAATTTGCAGGGCATCTGATGATTAAAACAACTTGGCTAAGTGGTTCTCACGCCTCATCCACAGTTGTCCTTTCCTTGACATACTGTGGATGGAATTTAAATATTGTCTTTCAAATCAATGCTCATTTTATTAGCAGGAAGCACTTAGAATGAGCCATTGTACCATCACGGGGGCTTTTTATTATTAGTCCTTAATAAATGTTTGATGATCCAAACGGTTATGAGTCCACAGTGTGGGGAAGGTCCCACCTGCTCCCTCCTCTACTCTCTTTGCCATCAAATTAACTGAGATATTCATTAACAGACTTATCATTTATCTTGGCTTTTAACTGGCGTGCTGCCGGAAAAATAAAATAAGCATATCAGAGGAACTGCAGAAGGCTTTTTAAGGATAGCAAAGTTAGATTGCAAGAGCAGTCCTTCCCACTGGCTTTTTATCATGAGCCAGGTCTCCGAGCAAGACAGTTAATGACATGGCCAAGCCCTGGGACCTGAAGGCAGACTTATTTATTTGCTCTCTAGAAGAGGGATTGTGCATTATAGCTCCCATGCATCCTTCCCTAGCTGGGGTGGTGATATTTAAAGAGACCTTTATTTGCCCATTTCAGTTTCACCCCAAACTGTTTGATGCGATGTCTTATTTGCTGGCTTTAGCCATGCAGATGATGGGTACTTTGTCCCCCCAAGTCGAAGAGCTTCTGAAGAGGACACAGAGGGTTTATCCAGTCTGGGGGCGGCTACCCAGGCTGAAGGATGCCCCAAGAAGTACCAATATGCCAGGCAGTATTGTGGTCAGGCTGCCATGAGCCCGGTGCAGGACAGAGTGAAAAAGTACAGCTATTATAGCAAGGAACCAAGAGTCTGCACGAGGTAGAACCCCAGGCCTGGATAATAGGAAAATAGCAACAGCTAACATTTTACTGAATGTTCTCTATGCACTGGGCCTAGGACCAGTTTCCATGTGTCACTTCCTTGGCCCATATGACACCTCTGTGAGGTCTGTTCTAATACTATTTCTGGTGTACAGAGGAGGAAACCTAGGAACAAGAGGTTAAGCAATTCTCCCGGGTCTAGTCTTCTCCATTAACATTTGTGGAATCCAGAACAAGAGTACCACTGGAGGCCCATAGACCATATATCTAAATATTTCAAAGTTATAAACCCAGGTAGCAAATTATTAAATAAAATATGTCCTCTCATCCTACTTGATGACTATACCTTTATAATGACTGGAAAGTCCAATTTGAATTCAGAGTTCTCACATTCCTTGGAGGCTCAGACAAGAACCAGTGGCTTAAGGAGAGTGGTCCCTGGCTCACAGCTTACCCCCATTTTCTTCCTATCCCCCAGCTCTGTCTTAAACTGTGAGGGACCTTTCCTACATGCATGGGGACAGCCCAGCCCACATATCCAAGCCTCAAACACCCCATGGCAAACAGCCACTCTTTGGATCCCCAAGTGAGGACTTCTGGGTCCTAGAAGCTGGCATGGAGTCATTCAGCCAGTGTAGCACAGTTCCAGGGCCCTAGAGTGTGGTCCAGAATGAGAAACATGCATTCCGGGTGGGCATGTCCTCCTGGCCCCTGCAGGGAAAGACACAGATGGAAGAGGGCCAGAGAAGCATCCTCTACAGCAGGGGGCCCAGAGCAGGCCCCATGGTAGAGCTTGTGTTTGAACTGAGGCCATCTGACTGGCTCCAGAGTCCAGAGGCTAAACCCCTAAACAATCATCAATCAACAACAAAACATAAAGTCTAAGTGGTGGCTATAGAGTCCCAGAATCCCCCGGTGTGAGAGCAGGGAGAGAGAAAATGCTTTAAATTCACTAAAATAAAGGTAATCACATTTGGTTGAACCCCTGCCCACTGTCACTATGACTCTCCACCCATTTTATAGATAAGGAAACTGAGGCTCAGAAAGGTTAAGTGACTTTCTCAAGAAGGCACACAGACCCAAGACAAAAAGCTAGGTCATCTCCTACTCTGCCCTGCCCCTCCCTACCCAACCTGCCAGCTCTCTGGCGAGGACTTGGGCGAGCGTCCCTGCGGGGGACTGCTCCTGCCACGCGATTTACAGTGTGTGCTCTAATGCCGAGGTGGAGATTCCTACTCCCATCTGTGTGTCATGCCGCCGGGAGCCCTGGGTGGCGTCAGTGTGTTCCAATTAGCCTTCTGAATCATATTTGTTGTCTTAAAATATTTATATCCAACCACTTCCCACCTGCTAGAATAGAGTTTTAGCCTCTTCCACAAGGCCTTGCTCTCAAGCCCGAAGGAGAGCTCTTGTCACTTGAGTTGATCATGACATCAGGCACCACAAGCAAGCACGACAGTGTTTCCTAATCAGACGTAAGCGGGACGAATGCTGCCACCACCCAGGGCACCCACGCTCTTACACTTGGAGCTCATTGCTTCTGACAATGGCACGTCTATTCCACCAAGAGAGGCTGTTTGCAATTCTATTTATACTCTCCAGCCCAGGCTTGGGGGTGGGGGGGGCGCCTCCCCCTGCCGTCAACTCCATGTATTTTTACCCTTCTCGATGGACAGAGAAAGCTAGAGCACGTTTTGCTGCAGGTCATGTGGACACTGTTCCCCCATAAGCAATCATTATCATCGTCATCTCAGGTACTTTTAGTCTACAGGCAGCATAGTGTGGTGGGCAAAGCGTAGGTCAAAGGTCTACCTCTTAATAGCCATGTGACCTCAGTTCCATTATCTAAACTCTCCAAGTACCCATTTCCCTCTTTGTAAAATGGGGATGGTGAAGGAATTATAAGGATGAAATGAGCTGCTAAATCCACTCACAGCTCTCGTGGGGCACCCACTCTCTGCCCCCTGACTTCCTTCATCCCTTGGACATTTGCAAAGTGCCCAGCAGCGAGGTATCTGGCCCGTGGTCGGCATGCAATCCATGAGGTAAGGTGGAGCGTATGGCAGTGTCACATTTTTGCAGGGAAGGATGCTGTGTAAACTCAGCCAGCAGGTAAGATGCTGTGCCAGGACCCCTAGCTAGGAGGCTTGGCCAGGTTCAGAAGCATCTCCATTCATCCTTAGAGAAAGCAGATACCCCCGCCCAAGGAAAGCAGCATGGCTATAAAGGAAAGGGGTCAGTGATAAGCTGGACCATGCCTTCTATCCTTGGGACCCTGAAATTGGGGAGCTGAGAATCCCAGCCAGGATACTTCACCCCCAATGCCCAAAATGATGTCCGGGCAGCCTTGACCTCTCCAACACATTATTTCATCTCATGGATTGTAATTTGTATTTGAGCACCAAAGCCAAAAACATTTTGGCAGGATCCTTATCAAGAGTCCTCCTCCTATCCATCAACTCCCCTAGACCATCCATCTCAGAGTCCCCTCACTGTGTCCAAAGAGGGTGAGGAGGTGAAGGCAGCCATCACTGAGGTATACTAGAGGGTCAGACAATTGAACTAGAGCTGTGACCTTCCATCCTAGCTGCATGACCTTGGGCAAGTCATTTGGCTTTTGGACCCTCGTTTCCCCTTTCCTAATAATGAAGATGGTCATCTGTGTTCTCTAATCCCCAAAGATATCTTTGAATTATTGGGTTAAATGTTTGTACTCTTATAGCCTGCAAAACTCCCTGAGGATAGGATTCATTTCTTAATTTAAATAAACTAATGACCAGTAGCCATGTATTCTACTAGATTGAAAAAAAATCTTAAAACCTGTAAGATAGCAACCCAACCACCATCATGATCTTCATTCATAGTCATAGCCGTAATGTGATGAAGTTATTGACAAGATGTTTTTCCCTCCATACTCTACCTTGATCCTGACAACTCTTTTCTCTATTATTGTCCCATTTTACAATAGGAACACTGAGGTTTTGAAAGGACAGAAGAATTGTCTCAAGGTCATGCAGATACTGGCTGATGTAGCCCAACATGCACCTGAGCCCTACGATTCTGAAATCACTCCATGATTTTTTTCTTCCGTGCATTGCTATCATTTGGGGGTTTTAGCCTGATTGCAGAGGCTGCTTTGCACCTGCTGCCTGTACTTGGGAAGGTTGGCATTAGGGCTGACATCTCACTTTTTAAAATTTTCCTTCCATTTTAATAAATAATATGTCACAATTCAGGCAAGCCAGCCGAATAATAATTTGTCAAACCCGACGCCCGACTTAGCTTGTTCCCACACTCGTCTTCCTACCTCCTACCTCGCTTTCTCAGGCCAGTCTTCACACATCCCGCTGAGCTCCAGATATTTCTGCCTGGGTGCTGTCATCATTCCCTGAGAAGTGGCAAACACTAACTTTTTGTCTTTCCCCAAAGTTTCCCACTCAGTCTGCTGTGATCGGCTTTACAGCTTGGCCTGCTGGCAAGGGGAAAGTTCTGAGGTCTCCACTGAGATTCCCCAGAAGCTGGATTTTGCCACATATCCTCCCCACCCCACCAGAACCTGGCCCCCTTTGACCTTGGTCTTGGCTTTACAGAGTGTAATAGGTAAGGCTGCATTATTACAAGTTAGCAGAGGGAGCTCCCAAACAACAGATAGATACCCCAAATCCGAACACTTTAAGGCTTAGATGTGAACATAACAAATATGTTTCCCACTTTCCAGTGCTTAAATACAAGATTTCATATATAGATCCAAATATACATACATATATATATATTTTTTAGAAAAAAAATTTTTTATGTTTTATGTTTTTTATGTTCTTATTTTATGATTATGTATTTTCCTACATAATCATCATCATCAACATCATCACAGCTGGTATCCATATGAACTTTCTCAGCTTAATGAGAAATCTCATGTTTATTCTCTCATTTGGTCATCACAACTTTTTGATAGCGATAAGGGCAAGTATCAATCTACCCATTATTTGGATGAGGGAAGCAAGGCATAAGCAACATACTGTGGAAACCCAGGGGAGGAAAGGCTGATTCAGACCGTGGAGATTAGGAACAGTCTCGTGGTCAGGATGGCATTAGAAAGGAGTCTCGAAAAATGAGGAATGTGCAGGGGACTAGAAACAGTAACTCCAGCTTTATGGGTCAGCATGAGCAGAAGTCAGGAGTCTTGGGAATTTCATGGCATGCCTCAGATTGGGGGATAAAGGCGGGTGCCCAGTCCACAGTGGATCTTGACTAGCACCCTCCACCTGCCCAAGACGTTTATAATCTGTTGCCTTAGGGTGGCCCTGAGAAACAGACCCTGAGACAAGGATACATGAGAAAATGACTTATTGAAAAGTATTCCCAAGAAAAATCAGTAGTGAATTGGGCCCTAGAAGATGGCCAAGCCAAGCAAGGTGACCACACAGCCTCCAAGATGGAAATTTTGCTCAGCCCCACTGGGTGTTCTGGCAACAGAGCAACCTGTGGGATTCCAAGCATGGTCCTGGACCAGCAGCCCTGGCAATCACCAGGAAACTAGTCAGAAAGGCAAAATCCCAATCCCAGCACAGACTCTCTGAATTAGCTCCCCAGGTCTTGTTATGATGGTCTAGAGCACATCTCAGTGAGTGCACAAGGGAATGGAGTATTTACACATCCTGCACCTCTCAGTCGTTGGTTAAGGTCTGCTCTCCAGAGGGATGGAAATTCCCAAGTACCTCTGCTTTTCCATGTGATAGGTGCAGATTTCGGCAAGCAGAGAGCAGCTCTTCTATAAAGAGGCTGCTGTCAGGACTGAAAGCACACCAGGCCAAGGGCCCTATGCAGAAACACAGTGAAGACACCAGGGGTGAATGAACAGAGCTTCATAGGGTCTGGTCCTCCAACCAGCCCAATGCAAGCACACAATCGTGTCCACATTCTTCAGTCTAGCACCTGTGGGAGCCAGCAGTCAAGTGGGGACAGTGTTGAGGCTGCGGAGAAAGGGTCCGCTGCAAATTAAGTCACTAATCTCCAGAATCCCCACATCCTGGGGAAAGTTTTATTACTTCCTGACATTTACCAGGTGTTAACAACCCTTTGTGTAACCCTTTGTTAAGCAGAATTAAGTAGAGTTTTCCTTTTTTGAAAGAACAGATGAAACACCTTTGTAACTAGGACATTAACATGTAAATAGATACCATAAGTGGAATTTCAAATGATTAGTTCTATTGAGTAGGTTAAGTATTTCCCTAAAACCCAGGGTGAATTCTTCCGTTGCTTAACAAACTCTTGCCCCATAGACCACTGTGGTGAGCAGTCCTTCTTAAATAAGGGCCAGTTCTGGAAAAGTAAAAATATGCATGGGCAGAGGTTTTTTTTCCATTCAGTCCAAAAAAAGAGTGAGTCCCATGGCAAAAATAAAATGTATTGGGGCGCCTGGGTGGCTCAGTGGGTTAAGCCTCTGCCTTCGGCTCAGGTCATGATCCCAGGGTCCTGGGATCGAGCCCCACATCCTCTCTCTCTCTCTCTGCCTGCCTCTCTGCCTACTTGTGATCTCTGTCTGTCAAATAAATAAATAAAATCTTTAAAAAATAATAAAATAAAATGTATTATTAAAACAATTTGTCTGCTTTATTTTCTAGGACAATGTCAATTAGAAAATTTGGAACTGGTTTTTAACCTGCAAAAGATTAATATCTGGACATTTATGAGAAACAGCATCAGAAAGGCAGCTTTCCAACTTCTCTTGAAATCAAATCACACACCGTATTATAGAGCTGGATGAAATGTGGGTTTGCTATATTTTTTTTATTATAGATACATGTATATATATATATGCATATATATGTATATTTATATATGTATGTATATATCAAGTTTCCCCTGGTCGTGGTTGATTTTCACAAGGTCTGAATTAGTGAACATCTGAAGTCAGGAGGTGAGAAACCTGGGAGCAGTCACACCTTTCTGCTCTTGGCCCATCCAACAGACCCCGAGGGATATAGATGGTCCCCTGGGAATGTCACCCTAGTAGCAGAGTAAGCCTATCTTCAACCCATTTACAGCTCCGTCCTTCATAAGTATGTCTCAACACTTTCTTTGAATCTAAGAACACATATGTAGCTTTTGCCCATAATATGTCTTTATTAAGGAGAAGGGGGAGAGGACGAGCTGGGGGTGGGAAGAAGAAAAAGGGCTGTCTTTCCCAGCAAAGTGAAAAATAGGGTCACTATAGTGATCTCTGGGATTAGGAAGACCCAAATAATGGGGTGGACCTGATTAATGGAAGGCTCAGGAAAAGGCATGTGACACAGTTCTGGCCAATGAAATATGGAGAGACATTTACTGGATGGTTCTGGGGAAGTGCTTTCCTGCCTTAAGTGGGAACTTTGTGGAGTCTGTTTCTCCTGTGAGTCTGAGGAGGTTTGTGGCATTGATCTGGAGTGGCATGGGGAAAGGGCCTTCGGAGAAGCTAGCACCGTGAATTTCTGTGTGAAGAGAGAGTCCTTGGAATGCTGCTGCTCACCTTAGCCCGAAGCTTCTCTTCCTCCTCCTCCCTCTGTTTCTCCTTCTCCTGACATTTTTGTGACTTTATTGAGATATGATCATTATGCAGTAATATGCACATATTTAATATTGTTTAGTCTAATGAGTTTTGACAACTACGTATCAGCAACCCTATCAACATGATCAACAAAATATGCATCTCTATCCCCAGGTCCATTTTCAATCCTTCCCTCCTTCTATCTCCATCCCTAGGGAATAATCGATCTGATTTCTGTCACTATACACCGGTTTGCATTTTCCAGAATATAGAAATGGAGTCATACAGCGTGTTCTCTCTCGTGCGGCTTTGTTAACTAAGCATAATTTTCAGACTTCTCCCTAACACTGTGTGTATCAACTAAACACACTTATTAGTTCTGGTAGCTTTTTTGGTAAATTCTTTATAATTGTCTACATAGAAGATTATTTCATCTGTGAATAGAGTCAGTTTTACTTCTTCCTTTCCCATTTATTTGTCTTATATTTATTTTTTATTTTTAATTTATTTTTCTTGTTTTGTGGCACTAGCTAGGACTTCCTTTACAATGTCGCACGTAAGTGGTAAGAGCCAAGCTTCTTGCTTCGTCCTTGATCTTAGGAGAAAACCATCCTCTTATGCCATTACTAGTCAAGACCTCTATATCCTTACTGATTTTCCAGCTACATGCTGTCCACACTATGGAGAGGGGTGTTGATGGCCCCACTATAACTGTGGCTCTGTATCTTCCTTTAATCCTATCTTTTTCACATCGTGTATTTTAAAGCTCTGCTGTTAGATGTATAAACATGGATTGTTATTGTAAGGGCTTATTTAACCAGAGCAGTTCCATCCAGTTAAACAATGACTTTGTTGTTTATACAGTAAAACTTAAACTGTCCCTGCCCACCCTTACCCCAGGGGACTTACTTAAAAACAAGTCCCAGAAATCAGTCCCAGGTAACAAAGCCCAAATACAAGGGTGGGTCAGGCCAGGTGGAGGTATCCAATCAGTGGGGGTGCATACTGTCTCCCTAGCTACCAAGGAGTATGGGCCCCACCCTTTGGGTGCCTTTTGGGCGCCAATTCTGACCAAAGTGATAGGCTAGTTCAAATATCTACTATAGGGTAAATTGTAATTCAATTGGTCACTGATGTGTGACCTAGCATGACTATGCAACTTTCTCTGTGTGTTACAATCTCATTGGCCACCTGTGTGTGGCCAGGCCCAACCACATGGCCTTTGCCCTTAAAAGCCAGTCTGTAAGGCAGAGAGAGGTTGCCTCTTTGTAAGAGACGGCCCTGGCGGGTCAGTTTGATTCTCGATGCTTGGCATGAAATAAAGCTTTGCTTGACACGAAATAAAGCTTTGCTTGACCTTCGCTTTGTATCAGTCTCGTTCCTTTGACCATGGACCCAACCGTTATTATGTCCTTTTGATGAACTGACCCCTTTATCACTATGAAATGAATCTTTTTGTCCCTGGTAATATTCCTTGCTCAGAAATCTCCTTTGTCTGACACTAATAAAGGCTTTATTAGTAACATATAATGTTACTATGATTTACCTTTTTATATCCTTTTACTTTTATCTTTACCTTTATGCTTAAAGTTGGCTTTTTGTGGATATCACAAGGTTGAGTCCTGCTTTTTATAATCCCATCTGATGGTCTCCACCTTTAATTGAGATGCTAAGACCAGTTTATTTATTTTTTTAAAGATTTTATTTATTTATTTGACAGACAGAGATCACAAGCAGGCAGAGAGGCAGGCAGAGAGAGAGGAAGGGAAGCAGGCTCCCCGCTGAGCGGAGAGCCCACTGTGGGGCTCGATCCCAAGACCCTGAGATCATGACCTGAGCCAAAGGCGGAGGCTTTAACCCACTGAGCCACCCAGGCGCCCCAAGACCAGTTTATTTAATGTGATAATGGATGTGGTTGGCTTTTCAATCTACCAACTTGCAGTTTGTTTTCTATTTGCCCCATCTGGTCTCTGCTCCTCTCTCTACTCACCTTGTCTTGTTTTGAATTTATTGATTATTGTTAATGATCCCATTGGATCTCCTTTGTTATCTCCCTAGGGCTGTCTCTTTGTTTCCTGGGTTTTGTGGTGGTTCTAAAGCAAGGTTTCTGAACTCTGCCTCATTTGAGGCTAGATAATTATTTGTCATAAGGTGGGATGTGTAACAACTGGTCTCTCCCCACTAGGGGCCCATAGCAACCCTCCCTGCATTATGACGGATATCCCCAGGATGGCCAAACTAGAACCACAGCTGTGGGGTCCACAATATAAATCTTTCATTTATCAGAGTCTATCTCGAAGCAAATATTAGACCTCATCACACACAGTATACACGTGACTATACATGCAATACGTCCCACCTCACCTTAGTGCGATTCTTGGCATACGTTTTAGTCTACATGTGCTGTAAACCCCACAATACATCATTATTCGTACTTTCTAAATGTGATCTTTTAAGAGAGATTTTTTTAAATAAGAAAAAATATTTGATATTTACTCACATATTTCCTATATAAATTCAAATTTCCATCTGGCATTATTTTATTTTCTGCTAAAAGGACTTACTTTAACATTTCATGTGGTAGTGTCTGCTGGCAATGAATTCTGCCATCGTGTGCGTTTTTCAGATTTGTATTATTGGAGTGGAGCGGACGTACAATATTATATTAGTTTCAGGTGTACAACATAATGATTCAACAATTCTGTACTGTGCGACGTTCACCCTCAGTTTAGCTACCATCTGTCAGCACACAACATGATTACACTATTGACTATCTCCCCTCTGCTGTACTTTTTATCCCCATCCTTTGTAGGTTTGAAAATCTTTGGTTCACCTTTGTTTTGGTAATAGATTGTCACTTGATATAGAATCCTAGGTTAACAGTTACTTTCTTTCAGATTTTATTTATTTATTTTAGAGAAAGAGCATGAGCAGGGAGGCAGAGGGAGAAATAGAAAGAATCCCAGGCAGACTCCCCACTGAGCATAGAGCCAAACGCGGGGCTGGATCCCAGGACCCTGGGATTATGACCTGAGCCGAAACCAAGAGTCTGATGCTTAATGGATTGAGCCACCCAGGCACCCCCCCCCCAGTGTATTTTTTTAAATTAATTATAAGTGACATATAACATTATATTCATTTCATGTGTACTCCGTAATGATTTGAAAGTTGTATCCATTGCAAAATGATTACCACAATAAGTCTAGTGATCTGTCACCATACATAGTTACAAAAAAATTTTTCTTGGGATGAGGACTTTTAAAATTTACTCTCCTAGCAACTTTCAGATATGTAATACAGTCTTATTAACTATAGTCTCCATGCTGCATATCACATCTCCATGACTTCTTTATTTTATAACATGAAGTTTGTACATTTTGACTCCCTTCACTCATTTTGTCCCCCTCCCCATCCCCTCTGACAATCACCATTCTGTTCTCTGTGTCTGTGAGCTTAATGTTGTTAATGTTGTCGGGGTTGTTTTTGGCTGGGTGGGGAGGACATGGCAGTGAGTTGCTTTGATTTTATTTGTTGGGTTGATTTGCCTTCTAGATTTTAGATTCTACATATAAGTAAGATCATACAGTATTGCCTTTCTCTTTTTAAAGACTTTATTTATTTATTTGACAGAGAGAGATCACAAGTAGGCAGAGAGGCAGGCAGTGGGGGGGAAGGGGGAAGCAGGCTCCCTGCTGAGCAGAGAGCCCAATTTGGGGCTTGATCCCAGGACCCTGAGATCATGACCTGAGCCGAAGGCAGAGGCTTTAACCCACTGAGCCACCCAGGCACCCCTCTGTCTGACTTATTTCACTAAGCATAATGGCCTCAAGTTCTATCCAAGTTGTTGCCAATGGCAGGAGTTCCTTCTTTCTCATGGCTAAGTAGTATTCCAATACGTATATGTAATAGATGTGAGATGTATATGTCATATCTTCTTTACATATATATTAAATACATAGATCTTCTTGATCCATTCATCTATCAATGAACACTTAGGCTGTTTCCTCTCTTAGCTATTCTAAATAATACTGCAGTGAATGGTGGTGTCTCTATCTTTCTGAATCAGTGTTTTTTCATTTTCTTCAGATAAATACCGAGAAGTGGAATTGCGGGATCATATGGTAGTTCTATTTTTAAGTTTCCAAGGAACCTCCATACTGCTTTTCATAGTAGCTGAACCAATTTACATTCCCACCAACAGTGCCTAAAATTTCTTTTTTTTTTTTCCCCACATCCTCGCTAACACTTATTTCTTTTTGATGCTAGCCACTCTAACGGATACCAGGTGATGTCTCATTGTGCTTCGATTTGCATTCTTCTGACGATTGCTTAGTGATAGGAAGCAACTTTTCATGTGCTTGCTCGCCATCTACATGTGTCTTCATTGGGAAAATGTCTGTTCAGATCCTCTGTCCATTGTTTAATCAGATTGTTTGGGTTTTTTGCTGTTGAGTTGCATGAGTTCTTTATATATTTTGGATAGTTAGCCTTTATCAGATATATGATTTGAAAATGTTTTCTCTCTTTTAATAAGTTGCTTTTTTATTCTGTTAATGATTTCTCTTGCTGTGCAGAACTTTTAGTGTGATAGAGCCCTACTTATTTATTTTTGCTTTTGCTGCATCTGCTTTTGGGGTCAGACCCCCCAGAAAAAAATCATTGTCAAGACCAACGTCAAGGAGCTTACCACCTATGTTTTCTTCTAGTAGTTTTGCAATTTCAGGTCCTACATTCAATTATTTAATCCTTTTTGAGTTGATTTTTAGATACAGTGTAAGATAATGGCCTAGTTTCACTTTTTTCCACATAGCTGTGTTGTTTTTCCAACATCATTTTTGGAAGACACTGTTCTTTCCTCGTTGCATTTTCTTGCATCCTTTGTTGTAAATTAATTGACCATATATGTGGTGGGTTTACTTCTGGGCTCTGTTTTATTCCGTTTTATTGAACTATGTGTCTGCTTTTATGCTAATATCATGCTGTTTTGATTACTATAGCTTTGTAATATAATTTGAAAACAGGGAGTGTCATGCCTCCAGCTTCCTTATCCTTTTTAAAGATTGCTTTGACAAATTGGGGTCTTTAGTAGTTCCATACAAATTTTAGGATTGGTTGTTCTGTTGCTGTGAAAAATGGCATTGGAATTTTGTTAGGGATTGCATTGGATCTGTAGATTGCTTTGTACAGTATGGACATTTTAGCAATATTAATTCTTCCAATCCGTGAGTATGGAATATCCGTAATATTTGTGCTTTTTCTAGTTTGTTTGTTTTTTTTATCAAAGTCTTATAGTTTTCAGTTGTATGTCTTTTACCCCCTTGGTTAAATTTATTCCTAGGTATTTTATTCTTTTTCATGCAATTGTAAAGGGGATTGCTTTCTTAACTTCTCTTTCTGATAGTTCATTCATGAGTGTATAGAAATGTAGTAGATTTTTGTGTATTGATTTTGTATCCTGAAACTTAACTAAATTCATTCATTAGTTCTAACAGTTTTTTGGTAGGGTCTTTGGGGTTTTCGATATATAAAATCATAACCTGCAAATAGTAACACTTTTACAATTCTTTTCCAATATGGATTATTTATTTCTTTTCTTGCCCAATTCCTGTGGCTAGAACTTCCAATACTCTGTTGAATAAAAGTGGTGAGAGTGGGAATCCTTCTCTTGTTTCTAACCTTAGAGGAAAAGCTTTCAGCTTTTCACCATCAAGTATGATGTTAGCAGTGGGCTTGTCATATATGGCCTTTATTATGTTGAAGTATCTTCCATCTTTACCCACTTTGCTGAGAGTTTTTAATCATAAATTGATAGTGAATTTTATCAAATGCTTTTCCTGCATTTATTGAGATGGTCATATAATTTTTATCCTTCATTTTGTTAATGTGGTGCATCACATGGATTGATTAGTGAATGCTGAACCATCCTTGCATCCCTGGAATAAATCCCATGGTTGCTGATCATGAGGTACGATCATTTTACTATACTACTGAATACAGTTTGCTAATATTTTGTTGAGGCTTTTCACATCTATGTTCATTAGGGATATTGGCTTGTAACTTTTTTTTTCTTGAGGTGTCTTTGTCTGGTTTTGAAATCAGGGTAATACTGGCCTCATAAAATGAGTTTTGAAGCATTTTTTTCATCTCCAAAGTTTTGTTTTAGATCTTCTTGATATCTCCCATGTTTCTCCTTATTATGTTTACACTTTCCTCTATCTTCTCACACAACGGGTATATGTTGGTAACAGCTGTTTTAATTCTTTATCTACTAATTTGATCATCTGTTTCTTTCTAGGGTATGTTTTTATTGATTGATTTTTCTCATTACTGTGGGTTATAGTTCTCTGTTTCTTTGCAAGCCTGTTAATTTTTTATTGGATGGCAGGCATGGCGAATTTTCTGTGGTTGGATGTTGTCATTCTTTAATTCCTTTCGTGTCTGGGGGCTTTGCTCTGGGATGTAGTTAAATTATTTGGAAAAAATTTTGATGGTTTAGAGCAGGGATCAGCAAACTACATGGAGAATCCAACCTATTTTTTGTTGGTGTATTAATGGAACACAGTCACCAGCTACATCCATTCATTTATGTATGGCCTTTGGATGCTTATGCATGACAGCAAGAAACTTAAGTCATTGAGACAGAAACCATATGGACTGCAGGGCCTAAAATATTTACTAGCTGGCTCTTTACAGGAAATGTTTGCTGACCTCTGCTTCAGAAGCTTGCTTTTAAATTAGGTGGGTCTAGGACAGCCCCAGTCCATGGGTAATTTATCTCCACTACTGAAGCATTACTTTTCTGAGGAGTTTCAGAATATACCAATGCCTGGTATATTGCAAAGTTACTGAACTTCTGGCTGATAGAAACATACAGTATTCCTGCCCTGTCTGATCTCTGGGGATAGTTCTGTCTTGGTCACCTTAACTCAGGAAGGCTGCCAGGCTCTGTTAGGGTTCTCCTCCCCTCTACCACAGTCTAGAAACTCCCCTGGCAGTGAGACAGGGCAATCAGAAGGCTCTTGTTTGTGGCCCTTCTCTCAGGATAATACACTGTCCTGCGTGGACGTTTATCCAATGTTGAAAAACTATTCTAAGCTTCTTATGTGAAATAAACATTCACTGTTTGAGCCAGGTTTAGTTGGTTTTTCTATTACGTGGCATCCCCAAACTCCCTAACTGATATAGTCATCCAAATGATAGGGTGCTGGTTTTGTGGGCAATGTATTATCCCTTTGAACTCTGAAAAGCCATGTCACAAAAGAGATAGTGGAACAGACAAAGCTCCATCAAAAACTAGAAAGCCACGTACAACTCAAGGAAGGAGATATTTCAACATACCAGAGTCAATTTCTACAAAGGCCAGCAGGCAGTGTTACAGACAGGCATAAACAGCTTGATTTCACTTAGACTTCTGTTATTATTGTTGTTCTGTTTTGTTTTATTTTATTTTATTTTATTTTATTTTAAGATTTTATTTATTTATTTGAGAGAGAGAGACACAGCGAGAGAGAGAACACAAAGAGGGGGAATAGAAGAGGGAGAAGCAGGCTTCTCACCAAACAGGGAGCCCAGTGCGGGGCTCGATCCCAGGACCCTGAGGTCAGGACCTGAGCCCAAGGCAGAGGCTCAACCCACTGAGCCACCCAGGTGCCCCTAGAACCTAGTCTTTTTTTTTTTAAGATTTTATTTATTCATTTCAGAGACAGACACAGGGAGAGAAAGAACACAAGCAGGGGGAGTGGGAGAGGGAGAAGCAAGCTTCCCTCCGAGCAGGGAGCCCAATGTGGGGCTCTATCCCAGGATTCTGGGATCATGACCTGAGCCGAAGGCAGATGCTTAATGACTAGGCCACCCAGGTGCCCCTCTGTTTTGTATTAATAAGAGATTCCAGAGAAGGTGCCAGGGGACTAGAATTGAATAAGTCTTTGGAGAAAAATTCTCTCTTTTTATTAAACTTTTAAGGGAGTATTGGGAATTGATTGTTCCTGAAATACTTAATGAAGTTTCTAGCCCTAATGAATTTAACACATTTGCTGATAGTAAGCAGGTGCTAAATTCCATATAAATCTAAACTATTTCCTGGGGGTGATGAGTTCTAGAAGTACCCTCTGTTTGAAATAGGACTGCCTTTTGTTGTTCTAAACTTACTGTTGAATTGGGAGTAAACCCAGCAAGGCCACAGGTTCCATAGGCCAATACTATGTACTGGAGTGCTCGCCATGAAAAGGTCAAGGGCTGGTGGAATGCAGGGGAGGCACGTAAAAAGGGTAACAAAGGAGAGGAGTTGAAGACAGGACCTTGGGAGAAGTTTAAATTAAAAGGGGTCAGAGCAAGCAACAAGGCACAAGGGCAAAAGTCATGATCAGGAGCAGGTTGGGTCGTCCCATTTGGGATTTTTATTGTGAAGGACACAGAGGACCAAAAATTTGACACACCTGGGGGCTGACCACCTGTCATGGAGAGAGTTCTGTTTGAAGGCATAGGACTGGGGGCCCAGGTCTTTTCCTCCAAAATCTCAGACAGCAGCAATTTTAGGAAATTCAGGGTATTCATGACTTTGCCGGCCTACAACATGTCCTCTCATAGGCCATGTTTTTCTAGACTGATATGTTCCACATGAAGAGTTTTTACAATGGATATGTAGGAGGAGGTGTTCTTCAGTGTTAACATAATGGTTAATAAAGTATTAAGGTTGAAGGCAGGACACCTTGATTCTGCATTTATAGCATCTGGATCACTGGTTAGTCAGGTGGATTTGGGCAAGTCACTTTAACCTCCTGATACTTTGGTTCCTCATCTTTAAAGTAAAGGGGTGGGATCGTGGGGCTCAATCGTAGTAATAGACTTCATTACCTCAGCACTATTTCATGTGCAAGTTGCCAGAGTCGACATTTCATAGTCCATGCTCAAATCCTCCAACAGCCCTATGTCACAGACACTATCATTAGTATCTTAATGTGTCTAATGAAGAAGCAGTGGAAGATATGCCCAAATTTGCACAGCAAGGAGGTAACAGAGGTGGATTCTGTGGCAGGTCTCAACTCTAAAACCATAGGCTCTCTTCTACCTCTAACCAAATAAGATATTTCAAAGTACGGTTGAGTGTACGTAGTTGGAATGTGAGTCTTGAAGTCTGTTGTGAGCCACAGAAAACAAACGGGGAGGTACCCCATGGTTCCACTGCTGATCTAACCAGGGAAGATGATCATGGATCCAAGAAATGCCTTTTGATTCGAGTCCTGCTCATTCAGATTGTGATGTGAGGGCAGATAGCAGTGTCTGTGGTCTTTCTCGAGTGTATAGTTTGAAATTACTTCTGCTACTGAAAACTTTGGGGAGCTCAGTACATAAGGGAAATCCATTTTAAATCAGTATCCTTCTTCTAAAATTAAGGGCTCTTAAATTAAGCATTCCTTCCATGCTTCAGCAACTTCTGAGTCCAGCAATTAATTATTATAATGTTAAAGGTCTTTTATGTTTATGATACACGCTCGCATTCTGCAGGCTTATTATGAATTGTAATTTTTTCATTAACTCCCCTCATGTTCATTATTTGCGCTCTCTTATATCTTAGTTGATCATTTATATAACATTTGAAAGTAATAAAACTATTTTTCATTAAAACCACTCTGTGATCCCACCGTTTCACGAAGGTTAATAAAAACTGTTTTGCAAGAGGGAGAAAAAAAAAGTTCGTTTCTGTAAAACCAATTGCTTTGAAAACCCAGCATCCAGTGTAATAAGGTTGCACTTTGGAGGAAGGAGGCAGATGGGTTCCAGATCCAAGCCTTGCTTCTTACTAGCTGTGTGGCCTTGAGCATGTTAGTTTCACCTCTCTGAATGTCAGTTTCTTTATGTGTAAAATAGGGAGGATGAGAAGAATAGCTTCCTGGTGTTAATAAAGGTTGTGAAATGTTTGAATGAACAAACCGAAGAAGCAATAAAAATTCACCAGTCCAGGCGTGAATCAAATATGGAACATTACTCTACTTTAAGGAAAAAATCAACAGGAAACTGTCACGTTGATAAGGATGTTACTAGAAACCTGGGCAAGTTGGAAGGGAATGAATTTATTGCTTCTAGAACGATAGCCTGTCACTGTATACTTCATGCTGTGCAGAGCCAAGAGCCTGAAATTCCTCCATTTAAACACAATGGCTTAGAGAAAAAAAAATGACAAGGATCTCAAGGAGATAATTTCGAAATTGCCACTGTTTCCTTTGTTGTTGTCTGTATTGATACCGTCTTGTCCATTATGATAGAGAGAGGCCTCTTGAATCTCAAATATGTACTCAGCACAGACAAGGAAGAGACAGAGGTACTAAAACAGGACAAATTAAAATTATAATCAGCTAATTATGTTCTCTCGGAATTGAGACTGTGATTTTCTTGACAGTGGTTCAACCCAGTCTGGCACCTCCTGGGCAACGTAGAGCTGGAAAAAGTTTCAGACTGCAAAACAATGACAACCACAACCACAACAATAACAAGAGGTGCTGGGCAGAACTTCAGAACCCCATGGTACTTTCCCACTTATTTCAGTTGGTTCTTCCCAGAAAACTGCGAGGAGAGCAGCAGGGTCAATGGTGACTCCAGCTTTCCAGGTGCTCAGGTCAAAAAGTTTGGCATCCTCTTTCTTGCAAAGCCCACATCCAACCTGCTGGCAAATCCTGCTGGCTGCTCTTTCAAAATGCCTCCAGAATCTGACCACCTCGCTACCACCACTGCCTCCCTGCTCCAGGCACAGGCAACTGTTTCTTAATTGTTGCAGTAAACTTGCAACTGTCTCCTTCTTCAGCCTTGGAACTGCAAGAGTCAGCTCTCAACCCAATAGTCACCCGGAGGCGGGGGGGGGGGGGGGGGGGGGGGGGGGGGCTCCTTTTAAAACACAAAGCAGATCCTGTCCCTTCTTCACTCAAAACCTCGATTCATTTCCTGTCTCATTTGGATTAAATAGCAAAGTCACTAGAAAGTTCCACACAATCTGGTCCCTCTTCCCTTCTGATCTCAGCTCCTGCTGCAGACCCACTCACTCACTCCCTCGGCTTTGGTCACACTGTCTTCTTTGCTGTTCCTAGCACAGGTCTGGGGTCTGTTTTTCCTTCTATCTTGTTTCCACTGCTGTGTCTCTAGCAACTAAAACTATTTACCTGGTTCAATAAATATTTGCCCTAACGTAGTGATTTTTCCAAAGGAGCCCTGGAGTCAGACCCCACAGGTTTGCCTTTAGGATCTGACCCTGATCAGTCCCCTCATCTATAAAATGGGAACAATAGAGGTACCTGTTTCATAGGTGTCGTGAGCTGAATTTTGTCTCCCCCCAAAACATATCTGGCGCCTGTGAATGTGACCTTACTTGGAAATAGAGTTTTTGTGGGTGATGGAGTTAAGCATTTCAGCATTGAGGTCATCCCGGGTTTAGACTGGATCCTAAAGCCAACAGCTGGTATCCCTGAGGGCAAGGAAAGAGACTGGGACCCAGGCAAGAAGGACATGGAGGCAAAAATGGGAGCTATGCAGCCACAAGCCAAGGAAGACCAGGGACCCCTCCCCAAATTTGAAGAGGTAAAGATGGTTTGTCCCTAGGTCCCTCGGGAGGGAGTGTGGCCATGCTGACACTTTGATTTCAGGCTTCCAGCCTCTAAAACTGTAACAAAACAAAGTTCTGTTGCTTTAAGTCACTGATTTTGTAATAATTTGTTGCACTGGTTCCAGGAAACAACTACAATAGGGTTGTTAAAAGGATGTAATGATCTTATCTATATAAAGAGCTTTATTGTAAGCAACTCTGTAAATGTTAGCTATTAGGATTAGCCTTATTTTACAGACAATGAAATCAAAGTGCTGAGAAGATAAATGACTTATCCAAGAGCTCATGGGCACTACGTGGTGGGTCAGGGATCAGAACTGTCCTATTATGGCTCCGGGTTCTGCCAGGCTGCCTGGCATTTTGATGATAGATGACCACTGGCTGACATTAATCTCAATTAAATCACTTCCAGCTCGTAATATTCTATGAATTGGACAGATGCTTCTCAACAAAGGGTTTTTCCTTTTCTTCAGTCAGCCTCAGAATTGCTAAAGTAAATCTTTCAGAACTGACACACAGCATGTCCTGGTGACCTTTCAGTTTGCCCACAGCAACCAGAAGGGACTGAGCATGTAGCCAGTCAGACCTGCCTGGTAGGAACCCCACCTCCCCATTGACCACATAGGTCTGTGGGCTGGCTGCTTCATAGACTCCCCACACGCGGGCTCAGCAAGTGGGAAATGTGCATAAATGTCATGTGGAGTTGAGACTCTGATCAGTACTTAAGTAGCCTCCGGAAGCATCGTTTCTAAACATCAGAGGGTCCCCATAGCTGAATGAGCTCTGCCAGCCATGTTTCCTGGTGGAAAATTTCCTTGTAAAATGGGAAGCCCAAAATCATTGTCAGGAATCATTGACTTAGATTCCTGGTTGGCTGGGGTAACCTGGGGGGGGGGGTGGCGGGGGGGACCAGGGTGGGGTCAGTGGAATGGAGAGTAGGGAGGGAATTCAGATGAAACCATTCCCTCCCCCCACCTCCCGCCCCCACCCTGATCCCAGAAGTGATGGCGATGTTCCTCCCTGCACACTGGTCTCCAAGCATGCTAGGAGCAGAGGGATCCAGTGGAGGGGAGGGAACCAGAAGGGACACAAGGGGCTCCTCTCCACCTCCGGGACCCCTTCCTGAGGCACCACCTGGTCACCACAGCTTCAACCCTGCTCGTTCCCCTGCTTTGTGCAGCTGGAGTAGTTGTGGGAACTGGCTGAGCTCTGGCATTAGCAATGCCGCTAACCAAATAGCTCCTCTAGCTGAATGCATCTTGCAGGAGAAGTGCCCCTCATTAGGTAAACTGGCTGCATGCCAGAGATTCTTGCTTTTCTCAGCGGATGAAGTCTGATCACCTGATGGAGAAGTGAGGCTGGAGGTGGGTCTGTTATCCAGAGAGGTAGGGTGTAAGACTCGAGAACAAAAATGCAACCACATCCTGAGACAAGTAAGAAAGCGTTTCTAAGCTGGTGCCTAAGGCAAGGGCAGCAGCTGAAATAAGAACAGGTACAAGGGGCATGGGCAAAACAGTTGGGTGACCGAGATGTGATGTGTGATGCAGATGGAGTGGGGCGATCCTGAGATTTCCCCCACCCCCCAAACCCGCCCTGAGCTTATAGAAAGGCATCAGTACAAAGGGATTAAACTTGCACCTTCTGGAGTCAGCCTGCTGGATTTAGACACCTGCTCCCCCACTCCATAGCTCGGTAACTGAAGCCAAATCTCATAACTTCTTTGTGCCTGCAGTTCCTAATCTGTGAAATGAATTTTGCAGAGATTAGGCAACTTAATTACAGAAAGTGCTGTAAATATTGGTGCTTATTCTCATCAGTGTCATCACGGTGAGGAGATCAGTTAGAGGCATTGGACGGGGCTGGATGGAGGAGCTCTCGGAAGCCTGAACATTCTGCCCATGCCCCTCCTTGGGCAGCAGCAAGGTCATGACCGGGAGAACAGCTGCGCACCTGGAGGACAAGACCACACAGCTGGGGGTGGAGGTGAGGAAACAGGGGGAGAAGACAATGTTTGTTGCAGGACATTTGCATCTTGATCTACTGCTCAGTGATCTCAAATCATGTTTCTGAAATTGGAAGTAAATAGAACCATTGTTGGCTGAGTCTTGTTTCCAGTGAATTAGGATTTAGGATCCAGATCTTATAGTAAATCTATCTAGAATTTCCTGGCCACGCTTTCCCAATTGTTTTTATTCCTTGTGGATAAAAGGAGGGGAGGCTAGGCTCTTAAAGCAGAGGTGGTCTTACCATTCATCTAGAGAGCCACAGGAGACAAACAAAGGGCTCTAAGAAGGAATTACAGCTTGATTGAAAATGGCTGCAGATAAAACATCTTGGAAGGAATCTGCAATCACTTCCTACTTTCATTCCACAAATACTCCTGCATCCCTCCTATGGGAGATGCACAGGAGACCCTAGGAAGCCCATGATGTCCCTGTATCAAGGAGCCCCACCAAGTGGAAATGAAAGGAAGAACCAGTCAACAAATGATTAAAAGCAGGTATGACTGACCCATGAAGAAAAATCAGAATGAAAGTGCCCTTCAAGCAAAGGAACTAATTATGGAACTATTTTTAATGAACATGCCATGAGTTTTATCACCAACCAACCTGGGTTCAACTCAGGTCTCATCACCTATGAGCCACAGAACCTTGTAGAAACCTGTTAACTTTGCAGACTTGGTTTCTTCACCTGCAAAATGGCACTGCTACCCACCTGTGGGGTTGTATGGAGGTCAACTGTAGCCTAGTCCCTGTCACATGGTAGAGATGTGACAAGAATCCATCCCCTTCCACTGGAGGGAGCCCAACAAAGGTTTTCTCAAGGAGGGCTGTTTAAGCATGTTCTGAAGGAGGAATAAGAGCTTGCCGGGTAGAGTGGGATGCATTTCAGGGCTCCTTTTGACAATATTGTGATTTCTGCCCAGCTTTTCAGGAACCCATATGCCCACTGACTGACAGTAATTTTACAAAGCCAGACGTGTCTGTATTCTTTTTCTATCCGGAAAAAAAAAAAAATCTTTTTGTTTTCTTGTTCTTAACAGTTATTTTGTGGTAGTTACAAAAAGTCCTCCAACTGCCAGCAATGAGTCTGCCAAAAATATCATAGGGGGCATTAAATGTGCCAAGAAACTAAAGGGAAGACAGGAACCAGTCTCCTTTTATTTAAATAAAGCAGAGTCTCGCAGGTAGACAATTTGCGTTGAGCCCAAAGAAGAGGTAGCCGCACTGACAGCTGCCTGCCTGGTCCTCTGCCTACCTGTCCCCATAGAGGGCTATGCACAGAGTCAGTGAAGCTGTGCGGATGGCACTGGTCCCCAGAGACCCTTCAGAATCTAAGCCACTGATAAGCTTCCGTTTCTTATGCATTTGAAATTCTGGCCAATGTGGCAGGGTGGGAGGGGGTGGGGGTATGGAATAAGAGAAGGCTGTCCCCTAGCATGGGTTCTGGGCTGAGATTAGAGAAACAACCTTGGTAGTGACAAGCCCGGCGATGGCTTATGGGTACTGCTTCAAGGAGGGTGGGTGGGAGGCAGGGTCCACATTGCCAAGGACCTGGTCTGCTCATTCGTGTTTGTGTGTGTGTGTGTGTGTGTGTGTGCGTGCACACACACACACATACACAGACACACACACACACACAGATCCTCCCTTCCCTCCATGGGGCCCTCCACTCCCGGGCTGTCTTCTTCAAGCATGAATATTGGAAAGTGACCTCAGCTAGTTGGTGGAGAGGAGCAGAGTGGGAGATGACGCCGTTCTGCCTGTTCACCTCTGACTCAACCATGCCTCCCACTTCAAGCTGTTCAGTCTGTCTGGACTGCCCTCCCCCCAGCTGCTTTCCTGACCTCAAGACTCAGTCCCGATGCCACCGGGCCCATTAACCAGACTGTAAGATCCAAAGGATGGGGATGATACGGGCTCATTCACCATTTTGTCTCTGGCGCTTAGCACAGTGCCTGACCTAGAGTAGGTGCTAGATAAATATTTGTTGACTGAATAA
The DNA here is from genome assembly GCF_902655055.1 of Lutra lutra. Taxonomy (NCBI): domain Eukaryota; kingdom Metazoa; phylum Chordata; class Mammalia; order Carnivora; family Mustelidae; genus Lutra; species Lutra lutra. The sequence continues at coordinate 39,780,252 of NC_062293.1, forward strand.
CAAGCCAGATTTTCTCTGTCTGTAGTTCCCCTAAAGGGTGGGACTTCCCTTGTCATGTCACAGGTCCACATTTTATATCCCACAGTGGTTTACACATTTGTATTCCCATCTAAACTAGTGGCTCTTAAGGTAGGGTCCACGGATAAGCTTCTGCAGAACCCAGGAACCCCCTGAAATGTACATGGATTGTTAGTGTGTGTGTGTGTGTGTGTGTGTGTGTGTGTGTGTGTGTGTGTGTGTCTAGATTTGTTTTTTTCTGCAGAGAAGCTCCCCAGTTTGGGTCAGGTCCTTGCAGGGGCCATGACTGGAATATAGTCAGAAACAAGATGAGTCTGCAGAGACTAAAGTCCCCTTTGAGGCCAGGGTCCTTAACTAGCACAATGCCTGGTGCACAGTGGAGAAGGCATATTCATTGAGCAAGTGAGTGAAAGAACGATCCTAGGTTCCAGCCTGGGTCTCCACCATCACCGAATTCCCAGACATTGAGTCCTCCAGTCATAGCCTATCCTACCCACAAGGCTGAGAGATTTGGGCTTTTCAGAAAAGTACATATGGCAGAATTGACCTGTGCCTCTCTCATACCAGTATGTCAGCTAATGCTAGAAAACTGCATCTTGGCATGCTGATCATACTTTGGGCTTCCTTTTCTGGAAGGAAGCCAGAGCACCCCATCTTCAGCTCACCCACCCTCTCCTGCCCTTGCCTATGTGTTAGTCAGTTCAGGCTGCTATAGCAAAGTACTGTACATAGTGGCATATAAACAACACACATCTATTTCTCACAGTTCTGAAGGCTGGGAGGTCCAAGATCAAGGTGCTGGCAGACTCCATTTCTGTGGAGAACCTGCTTCCTAGTTCACAGATGGCACATTCTAGCTGTAACCTCACATGGTAGATGGAGTAACAGAACTCTATGGGATCTCTTAGAGGAGCCCTAAACCGATTCATGAGGACTCCACTCTTATGACCTGAGCACCTCTCCAAGTCCCCACCTTCTAATGTCATTCATCGTGCATTAGGTTTCAACATGTGAACTTCGGCAGGGGCCAGGGCAGGGAGGGGACATGAACATTCAGGCTATAGCAGTGCACTAACTTTGATTTGTTGCATTAGGGGCCCTCGTCTCTGACAACAGCCCCTGCCCCCAGAACCATTTTCCTGCTTCCTTTATCCAAGGTCATGTCCAAGTGTCTCACCGTTACAATTCTTCTTGCCTGGTTTCTGATTCCTTTGTTCCTGGCAATTGCCATCTTTACCCAGTGATACAGGAGCCCCTCTGTAAAATGGGGGCTCTTGGATTTCTGGACAGCCCATCGACTATAACAAAGCACCTTAAAATCTGTCTGGTTTTTCATGGACCCACTTCATTAGGGCTCATGGGCCCGTGGGATACAAGGGAACCTCTACAAATCTGGAGGGTTCCCCCACCCCCGCATGAGCCCCATCACTACACTGGAGGAATTTCAATGAAAGAAAGATGACTGACCAGAAATCCCATTCCACTGATGGATTCAAGCTGTCCCCAGACACCCAGATTCTTGGATATGGAACAAAGGCATTCCAATTCAGATATTGACTAGATCAGACACACAGGGGCAGGTCTTGCTACAAATCCATCTACTGTTTTTCTCCCTGTCCCCTGCAGCTCTAGAGAGAGCTTGGCTAGGAATCATGCTCCCCCTTCCCATGGCAGACATTCTGAAGTGGTCTGAGGATAGGACATTCAGACCAAGGGCTCTGTGGGTACAGCCTCAGGTTCTGAAAAGATGGTGTTCAGGCTGTATCTCTGAGCCTCACTCTCATAGATTGGGGATAATTGTTGCTCTGTACATCCTGAATTATCATCAAGACCAAAAGAGATGATAAGTTCCTTTACTCATATTCAACAAGTGCTTTGAGCACCTACTGTGTGCCAGGTTCTGGAGGTATGTAGAGTAATGAGACCTGCTCCCTGCCCTGAAAGAGCTCACAAAAGGAATGGGGGAAACAGACAAATGATCGATTTCAGCGCAGTGTGGAAAGTGCTACCGCCCTATAGGAAATCCCACAGGATGCCATCTGCCCAGTCTTGAAAGGTTAAAAATGGAGACTTGTCAGAGGAGGAGCGGGGACCGAAAGGATGAATACCGTTAGCTAGAAAAGGGGAAATAAAGACATTCCAGGAAGGGGAAACAGCCTGTGCAAAGCCAAAGAGATACAAATATGGCATCTTTCTGGGGTTCACAGCTTGCTCGGTAGACAGGAGGAGAGGTAGAGACACAATCAGAGAGATGAGCAGAGACGAGGTCATAGAAGGATGCCAAAATTGGGCTCTTTCCAGAAAATGGTGGAGAGGGATTTTGAACAGGGGCATATAAATTTCAGATTCATATTTTTAGAAAGGTTGCCCTTGGCTGCAAGCTGGAGAGCACAGCAAGGCTGAGGGTGTAGAGATTGCTTAGGGACCCAGTGGACCAAACAGGGAAGCTCTGATGGGGCCAGGTGGGGCAGGAGGAGGGGTGGAGAAGGCAGCAGCAGGGATGGAGGGGAGGCAGTGACAGCTAGACCTGGTGCATGAATGGGAAAGCTTTTACAAACTCAAAAGTGTGGTGGAGCATTTTCTTTCTAAACGTGGGCACCAAATGAAGTCATTTCAATCTGTCATGGGCTCCACAAAACGACACCTTCTCGTCTCCAAGAAGAAGGTATTTTTCTCCCCTCTCTCTGAATTACGTTATCTCTATGGTGGTACAAAGGCAAAATATTTTCAAAAACAGTAAAATGGAAGACAGTCCTTTTATAAATAAAATGACATGAACTCGGGACCGCCTTTGGAAATGGGGGGACACAGAGTATCCACAGACCTGCTTGTGGCCATCCACTCCTTGATGGAGGCGCCTAGACTTGCCACCTACACAGATGAGGAGGAGAGAAGCATTTCAGGCTGGAGCAGACCTTGGGTTGAAGACAGTGCAAGGGATCAGTGTCAGAAAGAGAGAGATATTGCAAAAGCAAAATGCCTAATCAGTGCCAGTTTAATAGGGCGACGTTAGCCGTGGAAGAAGAAATGTTGATCTGTGTGTCGGCTATTTTATAATCACCAGAGTACTTAGCTTCATGTAAGCTATCTCATATTCATTAGAAATAAAGAGTAATTTTATTCATTGGAAAGAACTCTTCAATTTATAGCATCTTAATTGCTTAGGGTTTTAAATTCTGATAAAGGAAGCTCCATCTATGGCAGGCGCAGGGGACAGGCAGAAGGGAGGGTTCATGCATAATGACAAAGACATCAGGGCCAGCGTGGTGCTCTTCGGCTGTGTCTGTTAGAAAGGGCGAGGTCATGCTGTGGTAGGAAGCAACCCCCGGGGTCTCCGAAATCATTTCTCGCTCCTGTTACGTGTCCAGCATGGGTCTACAGCAGGTCACTCAGGGACCCAGGTTCCGTCTCCACCTGAGCTCTTCTCTGGTCCCCAGGGCAGGGGGAGGAAACTAGCTGTATGGGCTCTTAAAATGTCCTCCCTGCAGTGACATGCATTGTTTCCTTTCACTGGGCACAGTAAGTCCCAGATGGAGAGACAACACATGGCAGGGGAGTACAGCCCTACCCTAGTGTGTGCCTGGGAAGAGAGGCTGTCTGTGGACAGCCCCAGTGGCCACACAGTGGCACCAAAGCCACAGAGTCCTCTGTAGTCCACTAAGATATGAGCTCCCTGAGGGTGGACCGTATCTTACTGATCTTGGTATCTCCAGCGTGAATACAGCACCTCCCACAGAGTAAATGATGGTGAATTTCTGATGAATGAATGAGTTGGTACATGGATTTGATTTTCAGAACTTCTGAGTCTTTCTAAATGAGTAGATCCAAGGAGTTCGGCCTATACTCTTCTACCCAATCTTCCTTCAGGGTTTTCTGGGCCATCTGAAGGGCACACACTTGGTTTCCCACAGTGCAGAGCAGACCCCTGAGGCAGGGGAGGGACTCATGAAGCCCTCCCTCAACCAGGTTAATGGGGCAGTGGACAAATCCAAGGCTCCCATCATCTGGTTGTCTGGGGCACGGGAATGAGCGGCAGAAGCCAGGGCTGGGGAAAGGGAGCAGCCCAACGTGGCCTTATGCTGTGTTAGGCGTGGTATTGGCGGTTTTATAGAACTCATCTATTTAATCCTCATAGCGGTCCTGAGAGGAAGGTGGTATTCTCTCCCTGCATCTTACCCATGAGAAAACTGACACTGAGGATATTAAGACATTTGCCCTATATCTCATGGCCATTTAAATGGCTTTGAACACAGAGCTGTTTGGTTCCAAGTAGTAGGTACTCTGAACCACTGGACTGACCATCTGTCTTCTACAAGCTTCTCACAGCTTCAGATCATTCTGTTGTTCTACAAACATTCAGCCCCTTTGGCTCTTTCACAGCCCATGCTCCAAGAGGCAGGAAAGCAGCCAAGGGAAATGCACCGCCTTTCTCGCCCTCAGGCCTAGCTGCCCTCACAGGAGCCCCCAAGCTCTCACCTTCCATTGGTTCCTTGAGTATCCTCAGCAGCTCCGATGGGGCAGGCCCCATGAGCTCAGCCCCGCCATAGTTCAGAGCTGTGGTGATTTTGTTTTCCTTTCTCTGGCTGTCTGTCCTCACCTAAGTCAGGCTGTGCAGATGCACTCTTCATGGTGCCAACACCCCACAGCCTGGCAGAGGCGCGGTGGTCCAGGGAAAGCAATCAGCCTGCATTCCACCTTGCTTCTCCCTCATGCTCTTCATATGCCCAGACTCCAGAGCCTGCCTCCTCCTTTTTAACATGAGATAAGAAGGGGGGTGGGGGACAACACTTGTGGAACACCAGAAGTATTCCAGAAACATCACATGAGACCTCTCACGGTATCCCTGTGCAGAAGGGAGTAATGTCCCCATTCCACAGAGGAGGAAACTGCATTCAGCCTGGTCAGGGAACTGGCTCAGGACACACAGCCAGACAGGCTTCTAAGTCTTGTTTACATCTCTCCGTGTTGCGCTTCCCAATACACGTGTGGATCTCAAACTTGTGCATGAAGTTAAGGGCCAGCCTGGGGCACTCATGAAAACTCGGGTTGCTGGGCTGTACCCCCAGAGTTTTTGATTCAGTGGGACCATGGTGGGGCCTGAGAATTTTCATTTGTAGCAGGTTCACTGAGGATGCTGAGGGGGCTGCTCTGGGGACTACACTTTGTGAACCACTGCACTAAACCATGTTACTGAGCTCTCTGAATGAGAAGAGCTGACAGCCAAAAAATTCTCATGAACTCTGAAGGGACGGTATCACCCCTACACAGTGCTCTCTGGAGGGACAAAGTGACTGTCCAGAGGGCCTGCTCTATGACTCTGTCCCCCAGGATGAGGATAGACTTCCCAGGCTGGGGTCTACACACCACGGCTAGGATAGCCAATGTGTGTGCCCATTGCAGAGTGAAAACCACCACCTTTCCCACTTTGCTCGGTGAGCTGCCTATCTGCCATGCAGAGCTGGGCTTTATTTTTGCCACGGCCATCTGCTGCCTGTGGCAGGGGTGCAGGGGTGGGGCTGGGCATATCAGTGGCTCCCTAAGCTTTGGAACATAAATGCAGGATATATTACTCATCCATGCCACTTGGACTTATTAGGAAAGCTCCATCTCTGTAGCAGGTACAGTACCACCAAGAAGAATGATGCAACAACGAGCAGATACACAGTCTTTGCTCCTGCCCCTCATGCAGTTTAAAACTTAGTAGGAGAGACAGACATTAATCAAAGAATTACACAAGGGAAAATAAACAGAGCAACCCTGACCAGTGCAATAACGGAGAAGGGCATGGTGCTACGAAAGTGTATGAGGAGGAAAATTGGCCATTAAGCTGAATTTGAAGGCTGTGGGGGTAAGGAAGGGCTTTCCAGGCAGAGGGAGGAATGTTACAAAGGCCTTGTGTGGGGAGGGGCTGTAGCCCGCAGTGAGGTGGGGCTGGAGATAGCTAGAAACAGACAGAGGCATGTGGCATGGTTTGGCCCACGTGTTCAAAGGTTATGTCTCTGTCCTGAGGACAGTGGAAGCCTGTCGGCAAGTCTAAGCAGGGAGATAGGCTCAGATTTGTGTTTTGAAGGAATCACTCTTTAATTCAGAGAATCCATTAGAGGAAGGCCAGTGTGGATGCAGGGAGACTGGGGAGGAGGCTATTATAGGAGTCCAGGTCATGAACAAGGTGATGATGGTGACGGTGGTAAAACTAATGGAACTTGACAATGGATTGGGTGGGAGGATGTTGACAGAGAGGGTTGGAAAGGTGATTTTTGTTGTGCAGTTGGATGCATGACAGCCCCATTCATTGGGATTGGGTCCCCAGAAGATGGCTAAGTTTGAGCATGTTGAGTTTGAAGAACTTCTCAAAGTACAAAAACACATTATTAAAAAGCGGTGGCATTCACTAATCTAGAGTCCCAAGGAGTTTGGGCTAGAGATAGGAATTGGCTAGTCAGCTGAAATCATGGTCTTTGATGAGATTTCCTAGATGAATCGACTTTATACATCTCAACTTCGGTGTATTGAGTCTTTGTGACTCAAGGTTCTGCCATTTGGATCATAAGTCTCCCCTGGTAGGATTAGCTCACTTTGCTGAACATTTCTATTAATATTAACCTAGGGAATTAATATTTACTGGCTGCTAGGGAGAGACAGTAGCAGAATAAGCCTGAGACCTTGAGTCTTCCAAATACTCATACTATCTTGCTTCCCTCAGGCTCACAGAGTGAATCAGCACTGTATTAAGAGGTTTGATGACTTCCTGAGCATTCAGATGTTGGCCCCTATGGCACCCATGCCAGCCTTGACACCTGTTTACTTTGGTTAAGACCCACAATATCACATATCTGAAGGCCTCTGGAGTGGAAGGGGATAGACCAAGGTCAGGTATATGGAGATCCCTATGTTGGGCTCAACATGAGCAACTTCTAGTTGTTCAAGCCTGGACAGGGTGTAGGGAGTTGCCTTGGGAAGTAGAGAGCTCCCCATCCCCAACTAAACTGGGGTAAACACTTGATTCAAATATTGTAAAAAGGTGTTGATGGGGTTTGAGCAACCAAATCTTTGACCCTTTATGACCTATGAAATACTTGATACCCTACATGGGAGAAATTCTCATGCTCTGTTCTGCTACGTTTCTAGCTCTTTCTTATGGGTCTTTCTCCTCCTCCTCCTCCTCCTTTTTCCTTTTCTTCTCCTTCCTCTTCTTCTTCTTCTTCTCCTCCTCCAGTGGAGCAGGATATAGGAGACTCAGAGCCTCTCGGTATGTATTGTGAGAGAGCTGCATAAGTAGTCAGACAAATGTCTCAGTGAAGTCTACATGACAGGAGGAGGTGAAAGCTGCAAAAATAAAACCATAAAGGACTAAGGTCCCTTCCCTTTCTGGCTACATTTTGAGATCTGTCCTAAAGGACCTTCAGTTGGTAGATTTTTCCTACTTGTGCCTTTAATTTTATCTGACCTCATACTACCCCATCTCCTAGTCAAATAGTTAATGATCTGTTTTAAAAATGACAATAGGAAGCCATTTCCTATTTGAAGGGAATTTGAAGGTGAATCTTTTTGTAGCATAAGTAAGCATCGATGGATCTCGTACATCTACACTTGGACATACACTGATTCCTTCTGAATCAGGGCCCTGTCACTTGGATCATGAGTCTCCCTCAAGATGTTTAGCTCACCCTGCTGGGTATTTTCACAAAAACAAACAAATAAAAATTCAGATGACTAGAACTTGGTGAAGAAAGTACCAAAAGAATGGCTTGGCTAACCTTGGTTCTCTTGGAAGTGTTCACAATTCCACAAAGTGATCCTGTGTGTTTCTAGCAATGCTGGGAATACAGTCCTCTCTGTTGTTTCCACACTATTTGCTTCCAGAATGTTCTCTCTCCTCTGTTGCCTCCCTAGCATGGGACTGCAAAGTGGATTGACTCATCTTGGGGGATCTTATGCACTTCATTATACACAAGGGGACCAAAGGCCCACCCAGGGCTGCAAAAATTATTATTCCCGAGGATGCTATTACAGCGGAGTCTGGATGACAACTGGAGCTACCAGAAGTAGCAGCAGGGCCTGGGAATGTGGGCTTGGGCCAAGAAGCAGTGTGTAATCACCCAGAACAGACCTCTTCTCCAGAAACCTCCTCTTCCGTGTGTGCAAGAGAAGGATTTGGGATACAGCAGGGGCTTCACTGACCCCAGGCCTGCATGGGACAGTGTCCTCCAGCTAAAGATCTGCAAGAGACACTATGGGTCTCCAGTTTATCTCTGGGTGGCATTTGGAGAGAGGAGGGCTTTGAAGAAGAGACTCCGTCTAGATCTGGGTTCAAAGCTCAGCTCCCCAGCTTACTAGCTGTGTTATTTTGGGGCATATTACATAACTTCCTTGAGTCTCTAGTTTCTTATTTGTAATAATAATAGCTAATTTTTGGTAAGGGCTTGCTGTCTGAAAGGCACTAAGCTAAGTGGTTTATGTCCCTTGTCTAATTGAATCTTTAGAACAGATCTTAGAGGGGGGCGGGGATGTAAAACTTCTTTCTCCATTTCATTATTTCAGTCAAACACTGTCTCCTCAGCATGGACTGTGGGATAGGGCTTGGAACAAAGAGGCACAGCAAAGGCTGGACCATCTCCTGGAGCTGGGGTGGGAGGGGAGAGTGTGGGTGGCACCCGAGACCATGGAAGACACCATCTCTACCCTTGACCAAGGCTGGGTGAGGTGCCCTCCTCTGTTCCCCCATCATCCTGTCCTCTCCTTGCAGATTGTCTATTAACATAGCTGTTCCTTCTACCTGCACACCAGCCCTTGAGAACAGGGACTCTATCTTTCTTATCTCTGAATCCACAGTGACTGGCATGGATCTGGTGCTCAATGAAGAAAGTTGAAAGATGATTACATGAATGAATGACTCATCTCGTTTGGCTAGCAGTGTTGACTATGTCTCCTGTCTTTAAAGTTCTAATCACAGTTCAGCCTCTGTGTGACCCTGGACAAGGCATTTGCTCTCTCTGAGCCTCATGTTCTTCTGTAAAAGGAAACCATTAGAAAGGATAATGTCTCGGGGCCTCTGAGTTGACCAATTTTATAGTATCTGCAATGGTCAATCAGCCCAAGGAAGTCTAGAGCCTCCAGGATTCAAGAAATCCCTCCCTGAGCACTAGGCAGCACCAGCTTGACACAGAAAGGGTAGAGAAGGATTCAGATGACCTGGCCATTCAGTGGGCAATCCCATTTCCCAAGCTACAGCACAAAGCAGCTGACACTTAATGGTACCTATGGGGTACACAGGTCTGCTCTGCACTGTAAGGAAATCAAATGTAGTTCACTTCCATTCCTGCCCTCCGTGGGAGGTAAGACCTGCCCACCAATGTCCATAATGCAAGGTCCACTGGGAGGAATGACTCAGGAGAGGTCCAAGCCATCATATTCTGTGAATTCACAGGGAAAAGATGATAACACCTGGTTGCAGATGAGAGGAGCTTCTTCCTACAGGGAATGGCATCTGAAAGGCCCCAGAGGATGTGGCTGGAGCACCTAGAGATTGGGGAGGACATGTCAGGCGGAGGTCCTGGTGGTGAGAAACCAGAGAGTCCATGTTTGGGAAATGGAGATGATCTGGTTTTGCTGAGCGTAGCCTTTATCCATGGGAAATGCAAAAAAAAGTCTAGGGAGGACATCCCGAGGCACTACAGGATAAAGCCTTGAAAGCCAGAATGAGGCATTTGCACCTAATGCCGTAGGCAGTGGGGAGTCATTGAAGGTTTTTGAATAAAGGGGTGAGAGCAGAGCTGCCTTCGAAAATTTCCATTTAGCACCATGGCTAGAATTATTTGGAGAGAATAGACACAAAAACTGGAGATGGAGTGTTTGGGGACACTTTTGGGGGCTGGGACAATGGTCCAAGTGAGAAGTTAAAAGTAACTCATGTAGGGTGATGGTGGCAATGTGAGAAGCTAGAGGCAGAACTGGGAGCCCCTGCAAGTTGGTCAAGAGAGGTCAAGAGGAGAGGTCAAGAAAGGAGAGAGCTCTGGTTATGACTGGCTTGCCACTTGTAGGCATGGTGCGCCCCAAGAGAAACAGCACATATGGCAGGAGGGGCTGCTTGAATGGCACCAGGAGCCAACGAGGGAGGAAGTGCAGATGACAGATGTGGTTTGGGAGATGTTAAGTGTCACATGCTAGCCTGACGTTTCATCTTGAAATCGAGGGGGTTGGATCACATGATCAGAAAGTGTGCACCTACTATGTGGCAAACCCTGTTGGCGAAACTTCCCACATACTCTCACGTGGCCATCACCACCTGCCTGGGACATAGGCATTGCTGTTCCTTTCAGCCATAAGATATTGTGATTCTGCGATTCCAATCTGTTACCAGTGTATGCTCTTTTCATGAGATCAAGTCAAAATTCTGCCTCTTTTTGAGCTCTTCAGAGGAAACAAACAAATCACTGTCATTTCTAATGCGTTAGTTGAATTTGACATTCTCTGATGAGTTGTCGAGATACATTCTGCAGAATCGCCCTTATACGGTGCTGTTCTACTCCTCTTGTGCAAGACAGGAGGGTTCTGTTTGCTCAGACTGGGCTCTGCCTGCTGTCTCAGCTCTCACTATACTTCCCTGCAGCCCATCTCCTTCCAGTTGCTGTAAGGATGAGGCCAGGAGGGGTGGGCTTTATGTGAAGCCCTAGGGGAATACGCCTTACCTTTACTCAGGGTACCTGGGGCATGAGGCATGCCAAGACCTCAGAGACACCTGCAGTTGGGGTGGAGAGATACAGTTCAGGACCCCAGAAGAAAGGTGAAACTAGGCACCTCTTCATTTTCCCAGCTAAAGAGAACTTTTCCCTCTTTTAGATCCCCAAAGCACTTGGTCATAACTGTCCTTTGGAATTTGACTTTCCACTTGGTGTTGATTATCTACATCCTTAGATTACTTCTCCCTCTCGACTAACAGCTACCACAGAGCTAACAAGAAAAAGAAGGGAAATAACATTTTAGAAGCACCTCGTATTGGTCAAGCAATGTGTTTGTAACTTTGTAACTATTGATGTATTTGATTCTCATGCCAGGTAAAGACAAAATTATCTTTCCCATTTTCCAGATGAGGAAATTGAAAACGAAAGCAACTAAGTAAATTCTGGAAATGTGATTGGGCAAGGGCCAGGCACAGGTGCCTTATAAATTACAGCAATTATTATTAACTATCTTGTCCAAGGATTCACACCCTGAAACACGCGTCCAGAGCGCAGGCATGCCTAATCTCTTGTGTGTATTACTATGTAACTCATATCAATGTATTACAGAGTCCACTCCAGTAATTGAGAAGGTGCTCACCAAATCAATAAGACCTTTGTCTATCATTTCTACCCTTGACCCCTTCCCACCCTCATACGATGTTTGGATGATCTCATGGGTCTCCAATAAATAATTGTCAAGTGAATGATTGGCTGACTGCATGGATGAAAGTCAGCTCTAAAACTAGCCTACAGGGAGCACCTCCCATGGATAAGCCCCTCCATGGAAAGGTCAGTCTTCACCACCTTTTACTCTCCTTGGGCCTCTCCTCAAAAAGTGGCTGAGGCTCTTAGCAGAGGCACCAAATGAAATGCCTTTGTCATTCTCTCTAGAACAGAGTGTCTTAAATGGGTGAGAAGGAATTTGGTTAGAGCGGCAGAAACCCAGAAAGGCAGGATTTTCTAGCTGCTTCATGGGCTGAGCCCACTTAAAGACTAGCCAGACCTCCCATCCCCACCAGTTTCCCTCCCGACCGGCCTCTGAAACACCCTTCAGCCTATGGATTCACAAATACACACACACACACACACACACACACACACACACACACACACACACATCCTAGAAGATAGCCTAAAGCAGGACTGAGCCCCGTGATAGTCCCTCTTGGGGCCTTAGTTTTCTCATATGAGCATGGAGGCTATTGGAGTGGACCGAGTCTGAGTGTCCTGCTGGGGACAGTGTTCTGTGACTCTCAGCCTGGCCCAGCGAGACTCTTCGCCTCCCCCCACCACTCCAGAGCCAACAAGGGGGAAAGCTGGACCTCAGGTCAGGCATGATCACGGTCAGCAGGCAAACCCAGGGCTCAAGACTCCTGACACAGGGAGTGCCCATCATGGACCCCTGAGTTCAGAGCAGGTTCAGGTAGGATCCCTGCACCAAGTGGGGTCCATGCCCCAGCTGCCAGGCTCTACAACAGATGCTCACTTACTACCTGTTGTTCTTAAGTCTCAAACTGCTTTGAATGTATGGAAGATGAAGGAGATAGTGAAAATAATCAAAACGGACTCATAAACCAAGGGAACGGGTGAAGAGAGAGTGCTGAGAAAGAATGGGGACTTGATTCCTACCCTCAAGATTACAAATGTATCCGGGAGAAGGAATGGCCAAAGGACATTCTCCTGAGGATGATGGGGAGGCTAGGGAAATTTGAACATGGAAAGGCAAGCGTCACTCCGAAGTCCCTGCCTGAGAGGGTCGCTCACAGGGGGCTCCAGCAGTTCCTAATTCCAAGAGATTCTTGACAGATGGGTTATTTTTCCCCAAAGGGTTCCATTACAAGACACAGCACACAGCTGCTGGGAAGCTCCAGAACTTTCAACAAGCTCCTGCAACAGTGAGGATGAGGGTGTGTGTGCGCACGCGCGCGCGTGCGTGTGTGTGTGTGTGTGTGTGTGTGTGTGTGTGTGTGTGTGGTTTGGGGGACGGCTGTTTCCAGAGAGCCTGATGAGCTCTCTAACTGTCCCCCCAATGCAACTGCCATTCCTGGCCAAGATTTGCTCCAAAAGGAATTCAGTCCATGAGAGAGGAAGTTCTGCCACCTCCAATTACCCCTGGCAGTAACTCCCAGGGGGAAAGACCTCAGGGGACATTAGCGTCTGAATCACAGGGAAAAGTGATTCCAGCAAGAGCCCAGGAAGACAGCAACTCATCAGAATCCCAGAAAGATTCATGAGTTGCCTAAATATAGAAACTGCCATCATGCCAAAAGTGAGGGGAGCTCAGTATCCATCATCAGCCCCAGAGTGCAGGGTGGGCCAGAAGGAACAAGGAGGGAACCGGGGGACCAGACACATCTCTGGGCTTGGACACACCTGGACCAGACCACAGGCAGGAGTGGGGGGGTGGAAGGTAGATTGCCTGCCAGGACCTTGGAGCCCAGTGTCAGAAGAGGAGCTGCTGTGGCAAGGTGCGACCATGTGGGCTTTGTGGCAGGACACACATGCCTGCAGATTCTAGTTATGTCACTTAAGGCAAGGCACACAGCCAGGTTTCCTCAACCTGTATGTAAAGGAAGGTTGACCACAGCTGAAGATGCAGGGATCTTAGAGGCTTTTGTCTCACTCTTCCCTCTGCCTGGTGCTTTTCCCCAAGACATTTGCATGGGTTGCTCCTTCACCCCCTTTAGATCTTTCCTGATCTGTGAGGGAGGCCATCCTGACCACCTAGCTAAGAATGCCACCAGTGCTGGCATCCACGCCTTGGCACTGTTTTCTGCTGCCCTGCCTTTCCTGCAGCATTAAGCCTCCTCTGATGTGTTCTATGTTCTGTGCATTTCTTCACTTATGGTCTACTCCTGCAGGATGTGAGCTTCCCAGGCTCATGTCCATTTGGTTCAAGGCATGTCTCCCAGGCCTAGAGCAGCACCCATGACCTAGTAGGTGTGCAGCAAATACACGTCACATGAAGGCATATGTGGGTGAAAGAATGAGCAAATGGGATGGCATATGGAAATTGCTCGGTGCTGGTTGCCCGGTGGCAAGAGTAGGTGGATGGCATCTGGTAAGTGGTCCCCTGGAGAAGGTCAAGCACAGGCGACATGGGAGTTTCCGTGGGTGCAGGCAGGGGCCAGAGCCACCCTATGAGTCAGGGTAGGGAGCGCCAGGCCCATAGAGAGGCGGGTCTCAGAAGTCAGTCTGCGGGAAGTGAGGCCACATCTTGGAGGGGAGTTACCAGGCAGGACACAGGCTCCCGAAGAAACTGGAAATTGGTCTCTCTCCATCCAGAAGGCCGTGCCTCTGTCTCTCCACCTTGAAAACTGCTCCTTGTCCTTAGAGACACTTGGGAACCTTCTCTGACAAGCAGACACCCCCTCCATGATCTGCAGCCTCCCAGCTCCCCTGTGTCAGACGTCTCTCCAGGGCCGTCTTCGTGCTCTAACCTACTCCCCACTCCCAACCCACTGGACTGAGCTCCCTGGAGGCAGGACTGTGTTTTATTTGCCTCTTTATCTCCAGAGATGAGCCCAAGTAGCAGGCAGAGTCCAAGTGCATCAGACAGTTTTGCCCAATAACTAGAAAGGGGGCATCGAGTCAGAGCTGTAGATGAGGAAGGCCGGCTTGTGCCAGAGCCTGGATTTGGGCTCAGTCCCCAGGTGTGAGTGGGTCCCGGGCTCTCACTGTAGACAGCCAGGTGAGCCATTTCCATAGCCCGCTTCCAGACGATGTCTGTGTCCTCTGTTGGTCTAGGAATTTTGTCCCATCTGGTATCACCTGAAAGAAACAGGCCGCCCCTCTGGCATGCAGGAGGTGTTCCCATGCAAGGAGATTTGTGTTACGATGGTGCTGGGCTGAAACGAATGTCAGCGTCATCTGAGGGAGCCTCACTCACCCTGCGTCTCACATGGCAGCCACCCCAGCCTTCATGGGATGACTGCAAGCCTGCATAGGGTGACTTGCCTCTCCACTGAACACAGTCAGGAGCTGGTTGTATCAGTTGCCTAAAGAGCAAACAGCCTCCGTGCGTCAGGGACAAAGTAGGGGCCCATACTAGCCAAACCCTCCAGAGACTGAATGATAAATAGAGATGCCCAGTGATGAACTTTCCCTGCGAGAGAGAACAGTGGGGCCATGCGACACACTCATGAAGGGTGGTCAGCACCATCTCCTTAGAAAGCCAGGGCAGGACCCGGGGTTTGATGGGGACTGAAGGGATCTGGTGATGCTGACAGCTTTTGTTATTCCATTACGCCAGTCGGAGGTCTCTGTCTCTCCTCGAGGGAAGCAGTGTTGTATATCAGAGGGTACAGCTTTGAAATGAAAAACCTAGTTCAGGTCCTCACTCCATCAGTTACTAGTTGAGCAAGTCCCTCATGTTCCCAGATCCCCCCTTTCTTCATGTGCACAATGGAATAGTTATACCACTGGCCAGAATGTTTGTGATGTTTGCATAAATCTCCATGGGAGGGGCGCCTGGGTGGCTCAGTCCATTAAGCATCTGCCTTCAGCCCAGGTCATGATCCCTGGGTCCTGGGATCGAGCCCCACATTGGGTTCTCTGCTCAGCAGGGAACCTGCTTCCCCCTCTCCTTCTGCCTGCTGCTCCTCCTGCTTGTGCTCTCTCTCTCTCAAATAAGTAAATGAAATATTCAAAAAACAAAAATAAAAAACTCCATGGGGAAAGGACCCAGTCTCCAGGTAGGAAGAGCTGTCTGTCAAGTATATACTGTGTGCCAGGCACTGTCTTTGGACATAGCCAAGAACAGATCTGAAAAAGTCCCCCACCCCCAGGGAGCTTATGTTCTAGTGGTAGGAAGCAGATAACAAGCAGGTACCAACCAGATAAATAAAATGTTTTATAGAGAAGGGGCTTTAGCTAGGATCGGAGAACTCTCTTCCCTTCAGGCAAACTTTAAGCTAAAATTTAAATGGTGTTAGGGAGACATCTATGCCAGAAAGCAAGCGAGGAGAACAAATGGGAAGAACAGCATGTGCAAAGGCCCTGGGGGAGGAATAGTTAGTTTTGAGAGGACAAGAAGGTTAGTGTGGCTGAAGCACACAAAGGAAGGTAAGATGCCTGGCACAATGCCTGCCACACAGTAGGTCCTCGGTAAACATTATCCCTCCTTCCCCCTCCATCAGTCAAGCCTGAATACTCCCGTCAGACTCCCCAACCCTCCCTCAGCGCAGGAGAGAGCCAAATCCTGATTCCTTCTTTCTGGAGCAAGCTCCCGTCTTCCACTCTAACAATAGATGTGACTACTTCTCCAGCAGTAATTGCATTCCAGGATGCAATGAGATTCGGGGAATCCCCTCAGTTCTACCACAACCCAGCTACAAGCTGTCCCTTAGCCTGGGTCTCTGCTGCGCCGGCTTAATCTCTCTTCCTTTATGTCTTTTTTATTAGCTACAGTTTCAGAGGAAGGTGGTTCCTGACCTTGCCCCTGGTCTGTTCATTCTCTGCACATTTGCTGAGCTGAGGCCAGAGTGGCAGAGATGGCTGCGGGCTCCTCCCCACCCACGAGCGGGGCTCACGGCTCCCAGCCCTCAGGGGAAGTTTGCAGTCTGTGCACAATCTGCCAGCCCCTCTCCCAGGCACCCTGCAGACCCTCTCTCAGCCCCCTTCCCATCAGCCAGGCAGATGGGACCGCTCAGAGGGTTGTTCCCGTTCACTCTTTGCCACTCTCTCTTGGATGTATTTTAAAGAATGAACTAGCAGTCAGTCTTTGCTATTTCTGCTAAGGTCATATGCATCTCATTGGGGGACAGGCTCTACCCACACAGAATGAGGGTAGAAGGATCTTCAAGTGACCTAGAAAGGTGTGGTCAGCAGCTTTGGGCTGTCCCACGGTGGAGTGCCCCGAATGGGAGGATGAAGTGTGCGGGGACAGGACCTGAGTACAGATGGGTCGAGAGCAGAGGGGAATCTGGTTGGAAAGCCCCTGGGATTTAAGTCCCACATTTCTGGGATGCAGTTTTCCTACCTAGTAAATGGAGATAAGAGTCTTTGCTCTGGGTCATTTTGAGGACCAAAGGGGACACTGCAAAGGCAATTACTTTATAAAATGGAAAGCTTTGCAAGTTTTTCTTTTGCCTAAGAGGCTCCAGATAGGAATACAACATCAGCCGTGGACATCCGAACAAAGCTTATCATCCACTGAGCATTTTCTGTATCGGACAGTGTGCTAAGCACCCTATAGGAGTTGTCTGATCAAATTCTTCCAAACTTGGGCAGTGGGTGGCTGTCACTATCCTTGGTTTACAAATAAGGAAACTGAGGCACAGGGAGATTAAATCACCGGCCCAAGTCACACAGCTAGAAAGTAATCTGAACCCTTACACATTACAACAATCAAGTACATGCCAGCACCCGTACCAAAAGATCCAGGATGAGCCCCCAACCTCATGGTGAGCAATTTCAGGCCACCTTTGTGGGGGACCCAAAGTCCTCAACAAGGAGGGGTCCTGGTCTGTGCAGGTAACACAGTAAGCAGAGGAAGCCCAGCACAGGTAATTGAGAAAATTAGATTTTAGTGACTAGGCATGATCTCTGACCCTTCCACCTCTCTGGGCCTCAGTTTCCACTATCTACGGAAGGAGAGGGAGAGGGAAACTTGATCCAGAACAGCATCTCTCCTCCTTTTTGACTCGAGCCCACCTACGCAAGGTAAAAGGACCCGCAGCCTCCTGCCCCATCTGTTCTCATGTTCCAGTGGGAGGGGAACTCACAGATAATTTGGAAGTGTGGCAGCGCAAGCTATTTGGGGGAAAGACTGGAAACAGATCTGCTTCAGGAATGAGGAAGATGACTCACAGTTGAAATGCAAAGCGCACGTGCCTTGAAGCTCAACCATTGGAAAAGCATCAGCCCAAATTACTGCTGTTAAGCAAACAACCCACAACAAACTAAATTGGTAATGATGAAACCAAACAAATGGTAATTTATAATTAAAAAGCAAGAACGAGTGGCGAGTGGAAGGCACCACCACCAGTTCAAGACAACGGAGGTTGCTAAGGTTCTCAATGGACAGCCACAGCCCTCCGCTCCCGCTGCAGGGCCCAGGTGCAGTGGGAGCTTGGCAGGGCCACCCATGCGGCGTGGCATCAGACTTTGGGAGTAGGACACCAAATTAAAGTCTTCGGGAAGCTCCAGTTGGAAACGAATTTTCACTTGCAAAATTTTTACCACTGTTCAGTCACTCCCCACCGCCCACTTAGTGACAAGAGCTCCCCTTAATTGCTAAACACTAGCCTGTTCCTGTCCCTGTGCTGAGCTCCCTGCAGGCTTTGTCTCGGGGAATCCCCAAGCCCCGATGAGCTATAGGTGCAAGGATTATTCCCACCTTATGAAGAAGGAGCAGAGAGATGTGGCGATGGCGTGCAAGGGTGGAATTTGGTTTTGAATCCAAACCACCTGTCTCCGGGGCTGCTGTGCTTATAGTGCAGTTCGTGGGCCACTGAGAAGGAAGCCCAGTTAAGAGGCACAAGGGGACTGCTTCAGCAATGCCAGTCATTCACCCGGAAGAACCAAGAGAGGACTCGCATTACTGGGTGAGTTCAGAGCCCACCCGGAGATCCTTGGGGCTTGCGTGAGCCACAGACCATGGCCCTGCCAGCAGCTGATGTCCCACAGGCTTCCTGTTTTTCAGTAGAGGGGGATTTCTCCCCACCCCCACAAGGGGTATTTGGCAACATCTGAGGACTTTCTTGGTTGTCACAAGTCAGGGACAGGAAGGTGCTACTGGGATTTAGGGAGGATGCTGTGAAACATCCTCCCACTCACAGACAGCCCCACAAGGAACCAACCAGCCCCAAACGTTCAGCCCAACCGTGCCAAGGTTAAGGGTTTGAATGCTGTGAAACATCCTCCCACTCACAGACAGCCCCACAAGGAACCAACCAGCCCCAAACGTTCAGCCCAACCGTGCCAAGGTTAAGGGTTTGAACAAACCAAGGGAACCTTGGGGAGAGCAGAGAGAAGATGGCTTCACAGGGTGAACGAAGGGTGGGACCACGTGTCCCACAGTTATGTGCGTGCCCTCCTTGACTCCAGCACCAAGTGAGGGAGATACAGCAAGCAGCTACGGGCACCCCCAGCCCTATCACAGTCCCCCAGTCTTTTTACCAGCCAGGAGCGATGGCTGGATCCATTCATTCATTCAATCAATCAACAAGTCTCTCCTGATCATCTCCTACGTGCTAAGTATTGTTCTCAGCCTCCGGGATGGAGCCATGAACAAAACACGTAAAAATCCAGTCACGGAAGACAGACAATAAACCAATCAGGACATTTATACTGGCGATATACCAGATGGTGATGAGTGTTATGGAGAAAAATAAAGCAGGAGAGAGGACGGAGTGTGCCAGTGAGTTCATTTCCATTTTAAACAGGGTGACATTTGAGCAAAACCTTGAAGACGGGAAAAGGAGCAAGGCAGGTGGACGCGGGGGGAAGAACATTCCAGGCAGAAGGGACGAGAAGCACGAAGCCTGGGGGGGCAGCATGTTTGGAGAGTTTGAGGCAGAGCAAAGCAGTGTGAGCAGGGCAGACCTGCAGATGAGCTCTAAGAGAGGACAGGACTGTGCAGGGCAGGGCGGGCCACGGGGGGTAGGGGGACATTGGTACTGTGCCAGATTGAGATGGACGCCAGTGGAGGGCAATGTTAGGAAAACAGTTTACTGGGCACCATGCAGACCAAGGCAGAGGCAGGGAGCCCCATCCATCTTCCAGGTGACTGATGGGCTGCTTGGACCATCGTGGTCGCCGGGAGGGGGCAACGTTCTTAGACTCTTGAAAAGATAGCTCCCGTGGGTCAGACGTGGGTGAGAGGGAAAGAGAGGAGGCAAAGCTGACTCCAGTGTCTGGCCAGAGGAATCTGCAAGGAGGGAGTTGATAGTAAGCCTTGCACTGATGTAAGGAAGGCCACACGTGCAGGAGAAAGATGAAGGGTTTGGGAACAGGACAGACTGGGTTTGACTCAGGGTTTGCTTCTTAAAGGATACAGTCACTTAACCTCGAAGAGCTCCATTCTTTAATCTACAAAGTGGGCACCATGGTGCCTATCTGGTGGGATTGTGATGCGGATCAAAGGAGATAAGGAATGGAAGACTGGCCCAAAATAAAATTCAGGGCCTTTTGCTCAATGACATCATTTTTGACCTTTGTTCTCTTACAGCCATTGACTTGGCTGATGGGCTGAATTCCCTGGGGATGCTTTAGACTGGCGGAATCACAGAAACAGGCACTCTCATTTCCACTGGCCAGGAAGGGGATAGGACTGCTGGCTTCTTCCCTTGGCTAGGCCCTACCTCATGAGCTAGCACAGGCCTTGAGTCTTTGTCCCGCCCTCCAGAGGTGGGATCTCAGACTCAATAAACTGCCCAGGACCCCCAGCTTGTCCCAGACCCACGGTGATAATGCACTGTTCTCCCGGTCAAGGAAGGGGAGGGTTGGAACAATCATTTGCCCGGGGGCTCAGGCAGTGGGAAACCGTGGCTGCACATTTGAATCACCCAGGTAGCTTTTTAAAACTTAAGATGCTTGGGGAACCTGGGTGTCTCAGTTGGTTAATCATCTGCCTTCAGCTTGGGTCATGATCCCAGGGTCCTGGGATTGAGCCCCACATCGGCCTCCCTGCTCAGTGGGGAGCCTGCCTCTCCTCCCTCTGTCTGCTCCTCCCCTTTCTTGTGCTCTCTCTCTCTCTTCTCTGACAAATAAATATTTTTTTAAAAAATTAAGATGCCTAAGCCTCCCCCCAACCCCTGTCTGGCTGACTCAATTATAAGCACAGCTCAAGAACTGACCATTTTTTAAAGCTCCCCAGATGATTTCAAAGTATAGACAAGATTGCAAAACACTGAACCAAGTTATCATTTGGTCCCATTGTACAGATAAAAAACTGAGGCCCGGAGAGGTTAAGTGACTTCTCCAGGGTCTCTCAGCTCCCAAGTGGCAGAGCCAGGACTTCAAGCCCAAGGCCTTCACGCCACATTACATTGGGGCCTTAAGTAGAAAGTGCTTGTAATACCTTTAAGTATGCTTCTGTTGGTCATTAACTCCTTTATAGGAAGACTGGGGGAGGTAGAAAGGGTGAGAGCAAATTAAATCTAAAGGGTTAGGAAGCTCCCGTCAAATAAAGCACATATCCACAGTGATTCCGAAGTCTGAGGGGCGACGGATTCTGTACACAGGAGTCTGGTTTATGGACAACTTCTCCGAGACGCATGGCGAACCTAAGACTCCTCCCATTAGGGCCCAACCCACAGCTGCCAGCCCTCGGGGTGCCTACCTGGTGCTTGGGTCACACAGGTGAAGGTCAGTTTTGGAACTGCCCACGACGGCCGGGTCAGCGATTACAGAGCACCTAACACACGCCAGGCTCAAGGTTGGGTGCTGGGGTCCTTGGTGAGTTAGAGGCCCTTCATGGCAAACGCATGTAGATGGCAGCCCTGTTGCTGCTGTCCATGTTGACGGGAAGTCTCGGGACTCCAGCTGGAGCTGCTGCCTTCATAGGCGGTTCTTGGAGGAAAGATACTAACACCACCGCCCGCAGCTCGGCACAGCCTTTGGAGGTGAAAGACAGCTGGGAAGCTTGGCCCTCAGTAGCCTCCAAGGCGATTAGAAATGCAAATAAGGCACACAGTCGTTGCACACAAGTTTCGAGTTCTCTTGCAGCCTCACAAACCACCTGTTATGAAATTAGAGGGGATTTATTTTTTAATTAAGGTGACAGTAATTAGCAGAGAGTTCAGATGCTCAGAACTCGGCCTACATGGGGAGGTAGGCCATGAATAAAGAGTGTGATTTTATTTCTCAAAAAAGTCCCAGGCGTCATTGGGATTCCGTAAGCGCCCGTTGATGCGTTCAGTTACCTACAGCTGCGTTTGGAACGTACCGCCAAGGTGTGCATCTTAAAACCAAAGAGGTCTGGGGGATAGAGCTCAGGTGTTGGGCTCAGCTGGCGTTGGGGTTGAATCCCACAGCTATTCACAGAAGGTATAGCCTAAAAAAGGTTTCTTAACTTCTCTGAGCCCCCAGTCTCCCCATAGAGATAAGAAGATTGTCATGAGGGGGCGCCTGGGTGGCTCAGAGGGTTAAGCCTCTGCCTTCGGCTCAGGTCATGATCTCAGGGTCTTGGGATGGAGCCCTGCATCGCTCTCTGCTCAGCAGGGAGCCTGCTTCCTCCTCTCTGCCTGCCTTTCTGCCTACTTGTGATCTCTGTCAAATAAATAAATAAAATCTTTAAAAAAAAAAAAAGAAGATTGTCATGAGATTGTGGCAATAACTAAGGGGGAAATGGCACGTGGCCCTTTCCCAACTTTTGAAAGAATAAAAAAATAATAATTACTGGCCACCTGGAAAGCACGAGTACATCCGAGGACATTGTCTGAGGCTGGGTTTACTGTGGGGTCCTGGTGTGTCCACGACCACCTTGGCTTTGGCACTAAAAGCCCCACATCGTGGGTGAACTGGGAACCCTGGTCACCCTCGTTCCCCGGAAAGCGAACCCTGAGATGTAGTTTAGCGCCCAGAATGTCCATCAGGGTCACCCTGGGGATCAGCACTTGTGACCAGAGGGGAGAGAGGAGATGTCAAACTATGACTTGGGCTCAATGAGAGCTTTGGCCAAGCCCACAGGCACTCAGAGCTAATCAGCCCTTCAGAGCTAGTCTAAGCAGCGCCTGTGTGGTGGTCAGGGCTGAGTCCCTGGAGAGGGCTGCCTGAAGAAGCGAGATCATAGGTGTAGCTGAGGCTAGTCCCAGCAGAAACCTCTGCCAGCAGTGCTCCCAGAAGCAGGCAAGGGGTCCGTCTCTCCTTGAAGAGGGTTGGGGAGAGTGTTAGCGTCCACCATTCACATGAAATCAACCCTCTGCCCAGAAAACTTATATCACAGAAACCGTGAACTGGACACCCTATAAAACCATCAATGACATAGAAAATCACAACCTACCTTCCACCACCACATCCACGAAATTCCCCACACAACCCTTTCCACCTTCTGACAAAAGGGTGGCCTGTGTTCATGACTGTAGAGATCATGGCAAGCCCTCGAAAAAACAGATTGGTTCCCTGGACTTGCCCCACTCAGCCTGTGGTCACATTGCCTCCAGATTAGTTTACCTGAACTTCCTTCTTGGAGGCACACCACCGCCCACCCCCCCAACTACAGTGGGTAAAGCCAATCTATGCCCCCTCCCTCAAGGAGCACCCCAGAAAGGGCAGAGGACACGTCAGTGAGCAGGGTATTGGGGAGAGAGCCCCACACGCAGAGACAAAGATGTCAAGGACCCAGATGTCCATCCCAACTGTGCCCACCTGGTGCCGGATCCGCGGAGGGTAGTCAGTTGTGAGACTCTGTGTCCGCACCTGCACAGCCGGGATGATCTCCCCGTCCCAGGGTTGCCCTGTACATCACGTGAGTTGAAGATGAGAGAGGATGTTATGAGCCACAGGAGCCTGCATATGTGAGAGGAAGAGGAAGGTCAGGGAGGGGGCAGGTAGAAGAAAGTATGCCGCCATCCCAGCCCCTGGCAATATTTCTTCTCCTGAAGGTCTCCCCCTTGGGAAGTGAAGAAATGACCTTCTGGCCTGGGAGAAAAAGATTTCCACTTCCAGGCTGCTAGGTGCCATTAAAAACAAACAAACAAACAAACAAACAAAAACTATTTAATTGAAAATTTGCCAGTGAAAATTTAAAAAAACAAATACCTTCTGTGTTCTGTGTTGTTCTTTTCTGTGGGACTTCTGAGACCTTTGACCATGCTATTGTGCGTCCTAAGTCACCAAGAAAGTGTGGTGTGCAGGGAATACTGTTTGATTCTTTCCTCAGAGGCTGTCCCTGGGGTCAGCGATCTGTGGCTCATTTTGAGAACCCAGCTCTCAAAAATCAAGGTAGATCCCTTAACCTGCTCTGGAAACCTCCATGATCCATGTACTAACCTCCCCCTCCAGGGCTCTCCCTCACCTACCCTTACAAACCACTTCACTCAGTCCTCCTCGCTCACTCCCACATCTGTACCTTTGGTGGTATGTCTCTCCTCTTCTTGCCTCGCTTCACTGTCTGTCTGAATCTTCTCATCCTTTGAGACCAAATGCAAAGATGCCTTCAACTTGAAGGTTTCTCCAGGGCCTCAATCTGCTGGTGTTTTGTCCGCCTCTGAAACATTCTGAAGCATTTAGTGTCAATGACCTTGCATCAAGAGGCATTTCGTGAAGACATCCGGACTCTTCAGTGGGAGGGGAGGCTCTTCCTGCTTCCCGCAACCCCCTCCCCCAGACCAACCCCACCATGCTTAGGATGACCTGGTAGTTCTCCACTGGGCAGTGGGAAGAGTAAGTGCATCACTAAATCTGTGTGACCTTGAATGAGATCTATACCCTTTGAACATCAGCTCCCTCATCTGTAAAAGAAAGATAACAGTAGTATCTATTCCATGGAATTGTTTTATTAAAGATCATATGGGGAAAATTCCCAGACGACATGACATTTGGTGGTGGACCCTTAATGGTATCAGTTCCCTTCTATCCCTATTGTTGAAACAAAGTCACTACCGAAGTGGGAAACATTTATCAAGCAACCCTCAAGTGTGAAGCACTTTACTTACATCTTGGACTTTAGAATTATGGCTTGACAGAGTCATTACTCCAGGACTATCATTCTGGAAATGAGAGAGTCACAACAAGAGGGCTTTCCAAGGTCATGTATAAATAAGTGGCAGAAATTAAGGCAGGAATGAATTCACTCTGATTAAAGAAAGAATGTCTTGTTCATCAGTGATAAGACCATGGGATGATTGATTATAGGTGGACATGAGGTTGGGCTTCCAAAGATGTTTCAAGAAGAAAATGAACAATGTCTTTTCAGGAGGAGTTAGAGATTCCCTTGGAGGCAAAGGACCCAATTTCCTCATCCACCAGTTCTGGAATGTTCTGCTAATCTCTCTGATTTCCTGAGCAGCAGGTGGACCATCCGTGCCAAAGAAATACGCACCTGCACTGGGCAGGTGGGTGGGAGGGACTCTGTTGTCATGATAGGAAATAAAACCCATTTTTCTTCCATTGTTGTCTCTTCTCAGTAATTAACTGGATGCTAATGCCTTCAATGAAGTCTTCTCCAAAACTGTGGCTGAACTTTAATAAGGTGTGCATGGAATTACAGGAGAATAATGTGTCAATCTGAAGCTGAAATGTCAGGAAAGCCATGTGTCAATTGCCAACTCCATAAACTTGAGCGAGAAATTCACAAATGCCCGAGAGGTGGCAGAGTGCCAAATTAATGAATTCGTGCATCGGGAATCTCAGAATTAACAAATACCAGAACTTAGAAATGTAATTACCCTAAAATAATTAGCAAGCACCCAGTTCCTTCTCATGAACCTCATAGATTATCTGGAAATGGGAACTTGTCGCAGGGAAACACATCAGGACTGCTGGCCTCATGCCTGTTCCTTCAAAACCAGTTCCTTTAAGAAGAAGAAGGGAAAGGTGGAAAGAAGACAGAAAAACCAAGAAGGGGGAGAGGGGATGCCAAGAGACAGCAAATTAATGCATGAATCAACTTTCAACCTCACTAGTAATCAAATAAATAATTAAAACAATGAGACTCCATATTTTCCTAAACAAATTGGCAAACATTTGTTTTAACCTTTAAATCAAATGCTTGTAGGGTTGGAATGAGAAAGACAGTCATACAGTGAGTGCAGGAAGGCCAATTGGTAGGAAGTCTCCGGAAGTGCCTATCAAAACATTGGTTTTCATTCACTCCAAGATGAATTAAGCACCTACTATGCAAAGTGTCAAGAAAGGAGAGTAGATCAGATGTATAGGTTCTCCAATTACGTATGAGGGAATAGCCAACCACACACAAACAATATACAATGGGTACATAAATTATGATTTGCCTATAGAACAGCATAATTTTGTAATGACTTAAAGCTACATTTGTAAAACTAATAGCATAGTGGGAGCTCCTGGGTGGTTCAGTCCGTTTAGTGTCCAACTCTTGATTTCAGCTCAGGTCATAATCTCAGGGTTATGAAATCGAGCCCCCTGTTGAGGTCTGCACTGGGTGTGGAGGCTGCTTCTGATTTTCTCTCTCCCTCACCTCCCCCTCGAGTACTCCTGCTCCCACTCTGCCTCTTGCTCTTTCTCTAAAAAATAAAAATAAAATAAATTATGTTTTTAAAAATAAAATAAAAAATGATAGAATACGAAGACACTCATGTCATAATGCTAAATAAAAAAGACAGGATAGGGGTGCTTGGGTGTCTCAGTCAGTTAAGCATCTGCCTTTGGCTTGGGTCATGATCCCAGGGTCCTGGGATCAAGTCTTGTGTTGGGCTCCTTGCTCCAAGGGGAGCCTGCTTCTCCCTCAGCCTGCTGCTTCCCCTGCTTTTCTGTCAAAAAAAAAAAAAAAAAAAAACCTTAAAAAAAAAAGACAGGAGGCACCTGAGTGGCTCAGTGGGTTAAAGCCTCTGCCTTCAGCTCAGGTCATGATCCCAGGGTCCTGGGATTGAGCCCCACATCTGGCTCTCTGCTCAGCAGGGAGCCTGCTTCCTCCTCTCTCTCTGCCTGCCTCTCTGCCTACTTGTGATCTCTGTCAAATAAATAAATAAAATCTTAAAGAAAAAAAAAGGCAAAAGCTTAAAAAAAGAAGACAGGGTAAAAGGCCGTCAATGTATATACTTGTGTTTGGAAAAGATGGCTGGAAAAATATCTAAATATTGTGGTTATTACTGTGTTAGGATTCTAGTGACTCTTATTTTCTCCTTTATGTTTCTCTATTTTCCATTTTTCTACAAAACAAATGCCAACCATAAGATATGTCTTAAAGTTTTAATTTTTTCTTATTACTTTTACAATAAAAATATATTTAACAAGTACTTATTGAGGGCCGAACAGGACATTGATCTGCATGCTTTCTGATGTCGTGGTTTAATTCCCACAGTGAAGCAATAAGGAAGGTGCTCTTATTATCTCCATTTTACAGATAAGAAAACTGAGGCACAGTAAGCCTAAGTAAATGGCACAGTTCCGGAAGTGCAGAACTGGACTCTGATCCAGATAGCTTGGCCTCAGACCCTACGGTCTCAATCACAATGCACTTTTAAATGAGGTGCTGGTATGTGAGTGCTCTTCTTCCAGCAGCGCTGTTAAGACTGAATAAGACCATGATGGCTGGGTGGCTCAGTTAGGTTAGGGGCCAACTCCTGATCTCAGCTCAGGTCTTGATCTCAGGGGATCTCAGGAGATCAAGCCCCACGTTGGGCTCTGTGCTTAGCGGGGAGTCTCCTTGTCCCTCTTCCTCTGCCCCTTCCCCCCACTCACGTGGGTGCTGGATATGTCTCAAATAAATAATTAGATAAACAAATAAATAAATAAAATCTTAAAAAAAAAAAGATTGAACAAGACCTACATGTGAAGTCAGGAGACTTTGATTTAAGTCCTATCTCTGCCACTTCCCAATGACCTTGGGCAGTCCACTTCTCCTTTCAGAACCCCAATTTAGTTATCTGTGCAATGGGTTTTATCATCCCTGTCCTGAGTAATGTGGTGCGTGGCATGTGTCAACGTGTTCTTGTGCAGTCTGACATTCTCTACAAAGGTCTGGGTACCTCCCTGCCAACCTCACGGGCCTGTGGGCGGGAGAAATGGCATCCCCATAGGAAAGCACCTTATGCTGTAGCCATACTATACCGTTGCTTTTACTATTTCGCACTTCCCTTCTGCTGGGTTTTTTTGGCTGACCTGAATCAACTAGGGAGGACTAGTTCTTCTCCTGTCTCTGGCCCTTTCCAGGCCTTACTTTCCCCTTCTGTTTGGTAGAGAGAAATATAGACTACTTGACCTCCAAAGTCCCCCCAACTTGGACATCGCAGGCTTCCAAGTGGACACACAGGGCTCGTCATCCCTCGCCCTCCAGTCATGACAAAACCAATGCCAAGGTGGGGAGCTCCAGCTGGGAGAGGGACCCCTCTGAGTCAGGGCCTGATTTGGTCTCCATTCTGGTGAGCGTTTACAAGTGATGACGGATATACCAGGCTCAGTAAATAGGAGTCCCCTCCTTCCCCCTGCAAGCCAGCTGAGTCATATTGGCCCTGGCCGTGGATTTCACTGAAGTCTGGGGCCATTCAATTAAAACCTATGGCATTGGTGGCATAGTGGTTTAACATAGCTGCCTTCCAATTAAAGCCTATGGTGGAAACAAGAGAAAGATGACTCTGCCTCTGTACCACAGTTTCTCTAGGACAATCCTGCTGTGTCTCATTAAATGTGAAAAACAAACAAACAAACAAACAAATAAATAAATAAATAAATAATGACAGTGCACTGAAAACTTGTTAGGGGACAATAGGCCCTCTGGCCCAAGCAGAGGTGTGTATTAGTGTTATCAAAGTTGGAATTGTTTCTGTTCAGTAAGACATCATCAGCCCACCTGTCCTAGGTATAAACCCTGGCCAGACTGGTACAATATCTTTTATCAAATCAGGAAAATGGTTTCTCTTTCCGTTTCCATTCCATGTCCACCAGGAAATTCAGATCTGCATTCACAGCTCATGTGCAGTTACTAACTCATCTCAAATGTTGGCCCCCACAAGCTTCTCTGTCCTCTTCCTTGATTTTTAATTTGTACTTTTTTGGCCATTTTTGCTGTTCACTTTATATGTTATAAAATATCTAAGTCTCCTCAAATTGCCTCCAATGATAAAAAATAATAATAATAATAGCACTCCCCTCATAAGCCCAACCCCTGTAATATTCTCCTATCAACCTAACCTGCCCCAGACTTGAGATGTGAGCAAGCCCTTACTTCAGATGTGGGGTAAAAATAAACAAGCACATTTTCTGTGTGGGGGGTCGGGTTCTGCAAGAGACATCAAAGAGCGAAAAAGAGACAGTAGCAGTAAAAGCAGGACTTGACTGAACCCGCTGATGGACATCAACACCGATGGTTTCCCCAAGTTCGGTTTACTTTGGGCTTGGTCCCTTCCTTGAGATGGACTGAAATAATTAAGTGTCCCAAACAGATAGCCTCAGGTCTCTAGCACTTAATCAGGTAGACGTCTGGATCCTTCCAGATGCTTCCTCTACCTTCCTTCCTCCCAATCTAACTTAACTGCTCTTTGGAATCCAGCCAGGTCAGGGCACAGGTGGGACACAGTCTTCTTTAGCAGGCACTGAATGTTCCTCTCAGATCTGGAGACACACACTGAGTACAGCATCCTTTGTCCGCCTGACCTGCATGGAATGTCCTTGTTTTACCCCAGTTCCCACTGGAGGCTGTCAGCCAGCTTGGTGTCTGGGAAATGGATCTCAGTGTCATATTTTCAGAAATCTAGAGCCAACCTGTTATCCAGTTTTCGACCATGGGCGACTGAGTCAGGTGTTCCCAGGAGGACCCAGAGGGCAGACCTCTCCCACCATCCGGCAACCCTCCACTGGCCAAGTAGGGCTTCAAACGCCAGCTCTGTGCCTGGAGCAGAGGACACGGGCCCCTCCCTAACCCTAGCCTTTCCAAACATCAAGTTTCTCCTCCGGAACAAGGATATCATCCCTCCCATCTCATCAGTTCTTTTAAGGACTGAAACGAGAGATGATGTTTTCAAAAGTCCCAAGCACGGCCCCCAGGGGGTCCACTCGGTCACTCATTCTGCCATCAGCTGAGGGTAGCCTCTCCTTATCTTCCTCCCTCATTCCAGCAATTTCCAGGGATTTGTCCCTGACTCTGAAGAGGCAGGGTGGAGGCTGAGCTGCCTGTCTCCATCTATGTCATGACACACGGCACTTGCCTGAGGCCACTGAAGGATATTTTGAGACCCAATTAGAATCTGCTGAAGTGAATTAGATGGGGGGATGTTAAGAGGAGGAAAGGTTTGGAAAACACTTCGGCGTTTAGCAGTGTGGATCGGCACTGGTGGGGACGGAAGGCTGAGCCAGGCCTCCAGCTTGGCTGTGGGGCTCCGCTGGGCCTGGTGCTAACCCAGGGCACAGTTCCCGGAAGCCAGTCTCTCTGCAAACCAGCACAAGGAGGAACCTCCCACCTACAGGAGCTGGCAGAAGAGAGTACCCCAGCATCGATCAGCCCCTATTCTGGGCCAAGCTCTTAACTGTCAGGATTTTGTCAAATCCTCCCAACTTCTTCCTGAGTGAAAGACTATTGCTGCATATTTAGAGATGAAAAAAATCAAGATTCCGAAAAAGTACATAACTAACATATTGTCAGGAATACAGAAATAGACAGGGGATTTCAAAGAGAGGGCATGTCATCTGGGGAATTCGTGACCCGTGTTCTGGAAGGCTGCAGAGGCAAATGCAGGGTGCTAAGGTCACCCGGAGATCAGTAAGCGCAAGAAGCAATGACCGCCTTCTAGGGCCGGGGAAGAAAGTGGAGAAATGTCACCAGAATAGAGTTAGGTGCTGCTGCTGGGCAGGGGCTAAGCAGATGATGGCACACGGTCCGATGGTCGCAGGAGGGGGCACCAGCTGGGGGTGAGGTGCTCGGCATGCCTGGCACGGCCCTGTCGTTGAGAGCGGCAACAGACGCTGGAGACAAGTGTGTTCTCCATGCTTCAGGGATACTGAGCTCAAAGCTCGTAGACAGTCCCTTCTCCATGGTCTTGCTTCCAGTCCCCCATGAAGCCACCCAGACCTGTTGATCTCCTGGCCAGGAGAGCCTGAGGAATATAGTTTGTACTGTCTGAGCCCCATTATCAGAGAAGAAAATCGAGGTTTGGAACCAAGAGACTATATGTAAATCATAACCCCACATATTGAGGGCGCCTGGGTGGCTCAGTGGGTTGAGCCGCTGCCTTCGGCTCAGGTCATGATCTCAGGGTCCTGGGATCGAGGCCCGCATCGGGCTCTCTGCTCAGCAGGGAGCCTGCTTCCCTCTCTCTCTCTCTCTCTCTCTCTCTGCCTGCCTCTCTGTCTACTTGTGATCTCTCTCTGTCAAATAAATAAATAAAATCTTTAAAAAAAAAAAAAAAAAAAAAAATAACCCCACATATTGAGTAAGAAGAGAGCTGGAATGCTCCAGTATATTTCTGAATGCATACATCTTCTCCACAGTTTCCATTGTTTCCTTTATATATGTTGCCAGATGTGGAATATAGTTTAGAGTTTAAGTGGGTTTTTTAAAAATCAGATTATCAAAAACTGATTTTCCTATTGTTACTATGGAAACTGTTTTCTCTTTTGCTAGGCAATTGGTAAAAGATTAGGCCATGTAAGACTAGTCTAAAGATACAGACTGTCTGTAGAGACCAACAGTCTGGAGGACACTCAACTTTTATCGGGCTCTGTGACCTTGGGCAGGTTGTTTGATCATTCTGACTGTTCTCTGTTCTTCCAAACATGGGATAAAAATAGTTTCCCTCACTGGGCTATTTGGAGGAGTAGGGAAAATATCTGAAAAGCAAAAACAACCATCACAGTGCCTGGCACATCACAGGTTTTCGATAAATTGTACTCTTTAAATTATATGTTAAATGTTTTAAAAAGCATAATAATTACTCTCCATCGTGAAATTAATACTATTCAAAACAGTGATTCAGAGCCTCAGGGACTGCAGGAAACCTTAGCACACCCCTGGTCCAGATGCATCCCTGAGACGTCTATAGACGTCTAAAAAGCCTTATCCCAACTGGACAGCACACATGAACTTGGAAGGGGTCCGAGGTCCAAGCACACCCCTACACTATCAGTCCACTCCACCAGGTGGCATACTGGCAGGCCTTGCAGGCACATGAAAAAGGGAGAACTAATCCCTCCCTCCTTTCGGTCCCCAAACACCACATGTTCTTCTCTCAGCCCACCACCAAGGCCTTATGGAGATTTTTGGTTTATATGTGGAAGGGAGTGATGAAGCACCAGGGCTCAGAAAGACACCCCACCTTCACCTTCAGGACCACAGGCAGTGGCATTCACACCAAGGGTGACAGGAGCCAGACACTCGGACCTGGCCCCACCAATAGCTCATGGACCTTACCACCTATAGTATACACATATGGGATGTCCACCAAATCTGGAAACATTGATGAATACCTAATAAATTATTTATTGCCAGTACATTAAGATCCATGATAAAATCATATCTATTTTTTCCTGTGAGCCCCATTGGAAGAAGTGGTCAGTTCTACCTAAGTAGAGATGTGGTCATTGGACTGAATCTTGAAAGATGGAGCCAGGTGGACTAAGGTGGGGAGGGGGATATAGGCATTCCACACAGGGAGAGGAATGTATGCAAAGACCCCAAAGAGCTCTCCTCTCTCTCTCTCTCTCTCTCTCTCTCTCTCTCTCTTTGAGTACTCCAGGCTGGGCATGCACTGACCTGTTGTGAGTCCAAATTCTTCAGGCAGGAGTCTAATTCTTTATCAAAGGATATGGCTATCCTTTGAAGACAGAGAATGGATCTATAAATATTCAGAAGACGCTGAGTGATGAGTGGATTCATCTCTGCATGCTAGCTCTTAGCTCCCTACCTTCGTCTCTTTTATCACAGCCCAGTCCTCTGGGTGGACATTCTACCTCGAGACACCATGGAGAGCCCAGTTAATGAGCTAGGTGTCCCAAATGTCTGAGCATGCTTTCTCAAAGCCTACTTTTTGAGCCCTCACTTCATTTCATTGCCCTCCCCACTCCCAAGATAAGCCTTGCCATTCACTTATTCATTCAAATGATTTTCATTTATTTGAAATTTATATTCAAATTATTTACTTGAATTAATTTATTTGAATTAATTCATTTCATCGGTAGGTGGTATGTACAGAGCCCTCCGTACGTGCCAGGTGCCATGCAAAACGCTGAAAAGGCAATAGTGGACACACGCTTGCTCTTTGCCCTGGTGAGGTTTAAAGCCCACTGGAGGAGACAGATACTTAATCAGATAATCTTACACATTCAGACATATGCCAATAAGGTCCAGAAACACAGATACTATTTTGGTTTTTTAACAAACTGAAGATGTCTTTGTTGATGTCCCGTTTCCAGGCTTTATGGACACCTTGTGTAATTAACACTATGGAAGAAAAAACTGAGGAGTCTAAGAGGCTGCTTAACAGAGAGACTTAGAGCGAGGATTCTGGAATACTACAGTGATAACAACCTCAAGGGCATGTAAGACTGAGGCTCAGGGAGGGTAGGGAATTGCTCACTGTAACCCAGGTCTTGAGTAGCTGGGAGAAACCAAGCCCTTACCTCCTGGTCCAGCCCCCTGAACTCAGAATGTAAATTAGTGAACAAAGTTCAAGTCCAAGGACTGGGAAGTCTATCTGCTGGAAGCTACCACCTTCCCTACAACGCCTTCTTTTCCTTGCCTGAGAATCAGCTCTCTGTCCCCCTTCTTTGTCTTCTGGGAAGCCCGCCTCAACCCCAAAGCGCTTGGGTCAAACCCGCAGTCCCAGCTCCGGTGCTAACCCTTCCCCAGGGCTTAGCATAAATCACAAGTGTTTGCTCTGCGCTGGAAGGAATGCAGGCCGCTGAGTGAGCATTTAGCAGGACATTTTATGCCGCTTTCCTTGCCAGGAAAACCTACCCCTCCTTCCTCTCTCCAGTTTTCCCGCGAGCAAGATATAAATTATTTTAACTATCTTTACTTAAAAGCCAACAACCTGTAAAAGAAAGCTGGTTGCCTTCTGTTTTTTACTGCTTACAAAGCAAAGGGCAGAGTCCCCAGGGCAACAGGACCTTCAGGGCGGGGGGGGTGGGGGGTGGGGGGGAGGGGGTGTTCTAGACAGCCTTTGGGACAAAGGGCAGCAAACAGCCCCCATGCTCAGGGAAGGAACCTCAGTATGATGGCAGAGAAATGGTCCTGCCCAGGAAACCTCCCAGTCAGATGGCCGGAGCACAGCCCTGCCCTGATGGGAGCCCCAGTCTGATGGGAGAGGCACAGCTCTGCCCTAGATGGGAGATGCAAAGCTCTGCGTAGAGGAGTCCCAGTCCAGTGAGAGAAGAGGTTGCAGTCTTTCTTTGCAGATGAAAAACTGCAACTTGGAGCCATTGCCAAACTCAGCAGATTATCTGTGACCACAGAGCTGTGTAAGAGGCCCCCGGGATCATATGCTCAGGCTCTACAGCCCCCGTCCAGGGTGCCGGCTATCCCCACCTGTCACCACGGGTGTCTTCTGGCTCTTCCTCAGGGGCCCAGCACACACCCCTAGGGGAGCCCCAGTCACAGGGCCCAGGCTGGATTTAACAACCCGTCCAGCATGGTTTTAATAATGCATGTCACCCAGATTTGCTAATTAAACTTTAATAATCCTATACAGGGAGCAGTGGAGCTCACTCAGGACACAGTGTGGGCTCTAGGGGGTTGAGTTCAGCAAAAGTCATAGCCCAAGTTCTAGCCACTTGGGCTAGATTCTCAAAACCAAGTCCTCCGTGAGTCTAGTCCAAACATGCCACGGGAAGCGACAGCCACCTAAAAGAAACCAAGGGAGACCTCCCACCACGTGGGTGGAAGGAACTAGTTCTCTGTGAGCCTGTTCAATGTGGCAGCTACTTTTCAGATTAGTTGATTCCTTGTAATCCTAATTAGAACCCCAAGATAACCGCTATAATCCCCATTATGGGGAGAACAGTGAAGACACAGGGAGTTGGGCAAGCGATGTAAAGTCTTGCTAATCATAGCACAGCCAGGATTTAAATACTGGTTTAATTCCAATGCTCCTGCTTCCTCCACTACACCATGATCCTCTTGGACATACTCCAGAGGTATCCTGGCGTCGGGGACTGGGACAGAGGCTGCTCTGACCCTAAGCACATCCCAACACCTTAGCGTGCTCCGTGGGCTCGAGTAGCTACAGGAAGAGTTAGCTATGCAATCGGGAGGTTTTGGATAGAATAAAGATAAGCCAAGATCCCAAGCATCAGGACTTAAAAGAATCACCTCAGAGGCTTATTTTAAACTCAGATCACTGGGACTTCCCACCAGAGAGTCTGGCTCAGAAGTCCTGGACCAGGCCTAGGAACATGCATGTTATAAGCATCCCCAGAAAGCCCTAATGTGGCTGGAGAGACATCCCGCTAACCCTCCTTCCACACACACACATTATATCTTTTATAAACAAATGCGCTTTCATCATCTCCTGTGATTCTCACCCCCCCACCCCCGGCAGGCAGGCAGGGCAAGATCTATCTGTCCCATTTTAAACAAGCGAGAACTGAGCCTCCATAAAGTAAAGGGACAGCGTAAGACCATGATAGGGTCAAGCCAGGAACAGCAGTCACATCTTCCCACCTCCACGTTTTGCACTTGTTCAAGCATGTGGTCTTATCTGTCTGGGTGGGGGTGGGGGAGGAGGAGCGCTGGTGGTCTTCAGGACATGGTCCGTGGTGAGGGTGTTCGGGCGGGGGTCCTTGAGACCAGGGGCCAGTCTGCGGGGAATGGCTGCACGGAATGCAGGGGGGTTTGGCAGCGTGCAGTAAAGCCAGAAAGGAGCCCAGCTAGGGGACCAAGGAGACCCCAGTAGCCCAAGCAACAGATGATGGAACCTGTCCTGGTCACTGAGGTGGTGGGACACAACATCAAGGAAGGGAGTGGTGTGGGAGGCCTGTGCCCAGCACAATGAGCCCCCAGGAGTCACCAGTTAGGTACAGGGTGAACAAAAAGAGGCTAATGTTTGCCGACCCATTGGCCGTAGAGTCAAAGACAGAACAGGCTCAAGGATTTTCCCAAGAAACCTTACTTTGGTCACCAGAGAAAGGATGGATTTGGGGAAGGGACCCAAGTCAACTCCTTCCTTACTTAACACTGGCTGATATCCTTATTTAAGTCCAGTGTGGAAAGGGGTTGGACTCAGGCTGAGATGCTGGAAGGTAAGAGCCAGGTGGCTAACAGATAGGCAGGAAAAACTGTATCCCCAGTGTATAAGCAGTCCCAAAGTCAGGAGAGACATGACATTGTGGGGGGGGTGGGTAGTGGTGATCCTGGCATCCAGGGCAAAGGTGATGGGGAGAAGGCAAGAGCTCTGGGGGGTGGGATTACGGGAGGTGGGGAGGGGTGCTGGCAATCCAAGTCGTGGGAGGTTAGACCCCAAAGGAGCCTTAGGAATTGTCAAGTCCAGATGAGGAAAGCAGGCCCAGACACCAGAGGTGACGTGCCCAAGGTCACACACCTGGGGAGGGGATCCCGTGACTCTGAGTCCTGGGCCAGCTGTCCTTCCAACCCAGACGAGGGTATCTCTCCAACCACCTCCATCCACCCACTTACGAGCAACTACCTGATTCTGGACCTGAGACTGATGAGGCAGCCAATTAAAATATGCAATGTTTAAAATGTCAATTCGGGATAGTGTATTAACATAATCCCCAGATGGAGGCATTAGCATTCACGCTCTCTCACACTACCTGGCAAAACTTGCTGATACCTCTAAAATTGCAAATGTTATTACTACCTGAGGTGGCAGCCAGCCCTCTAAGGAGCTCTCAGGGGTGAGGTGGAGGGTGGAGAAGCAGAGCCCCTCGGTTCCCAGGGCTGCAGTGGGGAGGGGCTTACTCAGAGGGAACCTGGGCGGGGCTTCTTTCTCATCCCTGAAACTGGGGCCTGGGGCCGCTGTCCTATTCTCTGCAACAAGGAACCGTATTGATTCCAAAGTGAAGTGCTCGCTCCTGAGCAAGAAATGTGCGTTCTGAGCAGGCTCTGCTCTCAGATTGTGGGGTGACGTTGGGTGTCTCCAGTCGACAGGTTTCTTTTTGTTTAAAATCAGTGTTGGGGGTGAGATGATCTCCAGAGCTTTGAACCTCTAGCTCTGATATATTAAGAGGAACACGGTTCCTCTTAAGCCCCTGAGCTAGCGCCTCTTAAAAAGGGACAAACCCGCATGTCCTTACTTGCCTCGACCCATCCGTTGTTCCTCACTGATGCTCCGTTCCTAAAGCTTGGCAGTGGCATACCAGCCTCAATCTTGGCTTCTCTTAATAAGAATTCTGGCTTCCTTGGTGCCAGATTCCTTGGGTAACCACCTTCCAGGACCTTCCATCCCCTGCCTCGCTCTGCGCCTCTACCCTATAGTGAGTTCCAGGGCTTATGCCACGAGGTGTATCAAGCATATACTTGTGCACCAGAGTTCTGGATAGCCCAGGAAAGTCCAGACTGGAGGAGATAGAGAGATATTTGTATGCAACCAAGCCAGCTGGCCTCCCAGTGTAGTAATCCATATAGTCTTTTAGGCTAAATGGAATAGAAATGGGTAAGATTAGAAAAATAGATCAGGGCCAGTCCATGGAGGGATTTTGTACATTATTGTATCAGCCAGAGTTCACCACAGAAATGTGTAGGAACCATAATCCCATATTGAGGTCTTGGATCCGAGCATGGACTTGGAGGTCCAGCCAAGTAAGGAACTTGTGGCAGATGCTGGCTGAGCTCTTTCCATATGGCCTCTGCTCTTCCCTGTCCTGACGTCAGGGACTCCCTGAAAAGCCCTGTGATTGTCTGCGAGAACATTCTCTGGGCACCGGGCAGGCAGGAAGTTCTAAGGTGTTAACCCTCCAGGGGCAGGAGCGAGCCAGTGAGTGGCCTTCTTCTTCCCCGCTCTGGTGTGACAACCCTATGGCGTCTTTCACCATCTCTCAACAGTCCCCTGCGGGACTAAGCCCCAGTCTCCACAAGCAGGACCTGGCTCTGAATGCACCCGATATTGTTGCCTTCCCTTCCCTGCCTCAATTCCACACCCCCATCGCACGGCTTCCTGAAGTCACCCCCCAAATCTGTCACTGCACTGAAGTCCTAGCCTCTGGAAGGATCCAGCCCGAGACAGAAATAACATATGTTCTGCCTCCTCTCAGAGAGTCATAACACTCGTGTTGTGTTATAACAATCCCTAGAAGTGTTGCAGGAAATAAACGTGCATACCCCTGGTTAGCCCAGCATCTTCTAACCTATATGACCACAAAGTTGTTTTTCTTTTCCCCTTAAGCTTATCATAGAAATCGTGTTTTCCAGAAAATACCTTGGAAGGGCCACACAGATGATCAGGCAGTACCAGAGTCTTGCTTTAGAAAGGTGGCTTTTGGCCGGGAATGGCTCACCCATGATGGGAGCCAGGACTGTTAGTGTTAGCAACCTTCCTTTTTTTAAAAAATATTTTATTTATTTATTCATGAGAGACAAGGAGAGAGGGAAGCAAAGGCAGATGGAGAAGCAGGCTCCCTGTGGAGCAGGGACCCTGATGTGGGACTCGATCCCAGGACCTTGGGATCATGTCCTGAGCCAAAAGCAGACGCTTAACAATTGAGCCACCCGGGTGTCCCATGACCTCCCCTTTTTGCATGGATGCTTTAGGACTCTGAGATTGTCACAGCGATTATGTGATGGTGGCTGGAGACAGTATCATTACTCTGCCTTTACCGATAAGGAATCTGAGACTCAGAGAGCCTGAGACATGCCCAAGGTTATACAGCTCATGAGGGGTGAATCAGTGCTCCAGATCAGTACTCCTCAGACCCGCCCTTGCAGTGGCTTTTTTGTAACTAACAGCAGGACTAGGAATGGATTAGAAGCCACATCCCCCTTCACCCTAGTCCGGAGTTTCTCCATCCACCGCAGCAGTGAGGTCAGACAGACACACACACACACACACACACACACACACACACCTCGAGGGCTCTCATGGGTGGGCAACGGTGACCTGAACTCAAGGGGAAATGAGAGGGAAGTGGAGCGGCCACAGGTTGTGCACACTCTGGGGGTATGAGGTCCCTTGTTCAGCCTCCGCTGCCCTGACAGCTTCTGCCTCTTCTTGACTTTTCCCCACTCACACACACCAGTCACCTCACTTTAGCAGTCACTGGTCTGCAGTCTCTTTGAAGGGATGTCTTCCAGAACCTGGATCAGCCAGAAACAGCTCCCACACAACAACACCAACAACACACACACACACACACACACACACACACACACCACTTTATTCCCATGCACACATACGTAGATTTGCAGACATGCATGAGCTCAGAGCTGGGCACACACGTGCATACCCGCATTCATATGATCTTCAAGACACTTTGTTGCTACTCCTTGTTTTATTGTCTGTCTCCCCTTCTAGACCCCTAGACTGTATCCCCCCTGCCAAGAGTAGGGACTGGAACTGTCTATCTCACTGCTAGAACCCCGGAGCAAGTACTGTGTCGGGTGCACTGTAGGGGCTCCGTAAATATGTATGGGGCAGCTGGATGAATCAAGTCACAGATGGGCACATTGCACTGATCTCTGTAGCGAACAACAGTGTGCACACACACACACATGCAGACACACACCCCCAGACATGTGTGCAAACACATGTGCACACGCAGATCCCCGGGGCCCCATCCGGAGCCCAAGGTCAGGACGTGAACATCCAGCCTGCTGCTAGGAGTCGCCTGGATGGGATGTAGGAGTCCCCAGCAGCCATTAGTGTGCTATCCGTCTATCTGCCCCATTTAGACTTGAAATAAAATGTGTCGCGGCTGCTTCACTGGAGACCCATGGAAACATGGAGGGAAATGGAGAAATATCGGCCCAGCTTGCATTCTGGCTCACTGGCTTGGGGGAGCTTAAGGCATAAACGAGTTTGGACTTAATTGACTTTTTTATTGGGCTTTAATTCACTGGTACTTTTCCAGAGGCTGACTCCCAACGAGCAGATGCAGGTTGAGCAGTCTCTGGGGCTGCCGTGCCCCCGTGCGTCTCTCCCCCACCCCTTCGGGCCCGTTCTAAACCACCGTCCACATGGCACTTTCCGAGGCAGGCCCTCTTGTCCTCACCTCTCTCCCCCCAAGGGCATTTCAATCTAGTGTAATAACATTGATTGAAAGCTAGCTCTGTCCCAGGCCCTGTGTGGTGCGCTGGGATGCAGAGACGGGCAGAAACAGACCTGTGTCCTCTGGGAGCCTGGAATCAAGCTGAGAGGCAGACATAAATTGCACAGCATGAAATTACCCCTCGAACAAGGTCTGGAGAGGTACGGTGCTTCGGGCAAGGCAGACGGGATGCTTCTACTTCCTCTTGAAGACGCAAAGAGTTTGCCAGGTGGGGCCCTGCCAGGAAGGACTCCCCGAGCAGGTGGATCAGCAGATGGGAAGACAGGGAGGGATGAGACAAGGTGGCATTGCGGGGGCACTTGTGGACGGCTTCTGGTAGTGGAGTGGAGGAGGGGAAGAGAGGATGCTCAGGAGTGGGAGGAGGGCAGCGGGGCTCAGCACCGTGAACTCAGGCCTGGAAGTCAGGAAACCTGGAGTCTGGTCTTAACTGGTGGTGCGACTGGGGCAAGTCCCCTTCTTTCTCTGAGTCACAGTGTCTTTGTCTGTAACTAGTCCTAGAGTTCAAGCTCATTGAGCTCAAAGATCTTTGTGTTGACATTTTTCTGCTCTCCTTAAGACTCTGACTTAGCTGATGCTGATTTTGAGTCTCTTTAAAGAAGCTGATGGAAGAAAGCCCAGTGTGAAAGTGTTGGTGACTGTCCCTCTCTTGCGTCAGGGACTGCTCTGGAGTCCCCTGTCTTAGGGTTCTGCCCTGAGTCCCCTGGGTTCCAGGAGCTCTCCCCAGCTGAGCAGGAGAGGGAGGATAGCCCAGGGACAACACAGTGGAGTGCCCTTTACTCAGGCAGGAAACCCTGGGCTGCATTTCAAGGTTCACCACCCAGAATCATCCAGATTCCTAAAACATCATATTTTAAAGGATGAGCTTCAGTTATTTCTCATTTCACCATATCAATGAGGCATGGCTGGAAGTGGGAGCATGCTTTGAAAAACTTTCAAGCCCAGTGCAAATATAAATAATTCGCCCTTAGGGTCGAGTGAGCCCGTGTCCCCGTTTGTTGGGACAATGTCAGGGTATGTCTGTCGTCCTGGTGTGATTACTGAGAACGCCCCTGCCTTTCACTCTCAAAAGTGTGCTCCTTAGGGTAATAATATGATGACCCTGGTCATTAAGCTTTTGAGGGCAGGGATGATAGCAGAAAGGCAGGGTGCCCTACTAGAAAGGAATGGACTTTGGTACTACAGGGACCTGAGGGCTAGTCCCACTCTACCTTGGATGTGGGAGCTCAGCTTTCTTATAAATAAAATGGGAGGCATAACACCTTTCACAATGAGTGGCTTGAAGAAATAAAGATATCACATGTTAGTACCTCACACGTTATGTGCTCAAAATGTGTTTCCTCTCCTTCTGTGTCTTTGGCAACCGCAGACTACTCAGAACTGAGCATACAGGGGATTGGGTGTTGGGTGTATGAATGAATGAGTCCATCAACCAATCCAGCACAGAAGCATACACTGGGGGCTCTTCCCTCGGCACCCCAGTTTCCTCTTCTGTCAAATGAGCTGAGAGTTCTGAGACTCTTCCATTGCGGATGGAGATGGTTTGACTCCCCTCCC
This sequence comes from Lutra lutra, assembly GCF_902655055.1. NCBI lineage: Eukaryota > Metazoa > Chordata > Mammalia > Carnivora > Mustelidae > Lutra > Lutra lutra. The sequence continues at coordinate 39,821,336 of NC_062293.1, forward strand.
CTAGCCCAGAGCCTTCTTGGAGTCCTACTCCTGCCCTTTCTCTGCTCTTCTGCTTCTGACCTCCATTCAGCTTCTTTGTCTTTCTTTCTGATGGTAGTGATGGAGTTGAGGGGTTGTTCTTCCCCTTCATTCCAGTGCCTAACCTGGAAGATCAATACAGACTTGGTATTTCCCAGAGTCCCTCACCGTTTCCGAACTGCCTCGAGGCACAATATCATATTCTCGGGGACATGTGGACTCAGCGTCCACGGAGCTGAGTTGGAATCCTGGCAAAGGAGTCAAGGGCTTCAAGGGCAGAGTTTAGAACAACTGGTTTATGGTAGAATGTCTTATAACCTCCAGAGTCTGTTGCCCATCCCTAAGGAGGGCATAACACACAAGATGTCGTGAGCTTTAAGTATATGACTGTGTAAGCCGTCTGGAACAGTGTTTGGCCTTAGCCCAGCATCAGTGTCTTCACAATCTGGCCTGACCCACTTTTCCTGTGTCATCCACTACTTCCCTCCCCGACAGCCTCCCTGACAGCCCACCAGTGTGATCACTGCTCCCAGAGCTCCCTATACATGAACACACATCTCTGTGCCTCCACTTGTGCTGTTCCCTCTGCCCTTCCCTGCTTTTGGTATCCTGAAATCCTCCTCCACTGAGCCACAGTGCAAATCCCACCTCCTTCACAAAACCTCTTCTGATCCCTCAGGTGGGAACTGGTCCCTTGGCCCCACTTGGAGTCTCCCCACCTGTATTTGGCTGAGCTGTCCATTACAGCATATTTCCTTCTGCTTATTGTAGTTATTTGCTCACACTCCTGTCCCCACCAAAGGGACTATAGGGTCCTTTAGGCTAGGAAACTTATCTTGCTCATCTCTCTATTATAAAGACCTCAAGAACTTTGTGAACAGGGTGGGACATGAGCAAATGAAATCAAAATTCCAGTCACAATCTCTAGTTCCATCTCCATGATGGACTGAGCCAACACAATCCTCTCTTCCACTACACACACAGAGAAATGCAGGACAGAGTACAATTTAAAAAAAAAAAAAATTTAACGTAGAGCCAAGCTCTAAAGAAAGGGAAACTCCATATGCCAGAAACAAAAGAGGCCTGGAACCAAGATGCCTGCTTAAAGCCAAGCATCTTGGGTTTAAGGAACATCTCCCGCTCCATGAAAGGGGTCTGGAAAACTTCACTTACCTACCAGGGAAATGGGCTTCCGCCAGGGGCCATAGGTGCCATGTGTACATACATGTGTATGTGCACGCATGCGTGTGTATACGGGTGCTTTGTGTATGTGTGTGTGCACTTCACACAATTCGGATCAAAGCCCCTGAATGCCTACTGTGTGCAATCCTCAAGCTGGATGCAGGGTATCTGGAAACACATGGCCCACTCTCCCCTCCCTCTGTACAAGTGTTAGTGTGTCCTCCAGCGGGCATGTATTCACTGCCGTCCTAAAACCCTTTTCCTGTATTATCTCATCTAACCTCATTACAGCTTTGTAGGGTGGAGGTTATTACAAGCCAGAACTCAGGCAGGGGATGTTAACTCAGTCCCCAGGTCAGGGGCCGAACCAGCGTTTAAATCTACGCATTTCACATCTGAACCCAGAGCTTGAATGCCACGGTACATGACCACATAGCACATAGTAGGTACGCAAAAATAATTATTGAATGAAAAACGGACTAAGTGGCTGCGGGGAGCTCCAGAGCATTTCAGATTGCTGTGGTCAGGGCCAGACCAGGCAGTGCTGATGGACCAGGGTCCCAGCGTCCAGGCCAGTTCTCCATAAAGGGCCCTGATTTTAAATGAAATGAGCTCCCCCCTCTAATTTCTTGGAAGATGCTTTTTGCTGCCTTGGGATGATTGCCTCTGGCCCCACTTCCTATGAGTCCTTCTCAATTTTTTTTTCCCTCCCTGCTGTGCTTCTGGCTCTAATTCCCTTCCTGGGTCCCATTTGGTGGTTACCACATGTTCTAAAACGCGCCATTAGGCTTCTGATGTATGGCGCGTTCGGTGGGTGGCCTTGCTGGTACTCTGAGCCACTCTGGGAGAGAAAGAGACCACTGCCATCTGCCAGGAGCGCCACCTGCAGACAGTGGCTGCCAGTCAGCCCCCTGGGGCTCTGTGGGCCCAGCTGGAGAAGGGTGGGTTGTCCCTCCATCCTCAGGATGGCCCTCCAGGGACAGAAGCCCCAGAGTGGGTAGGTTCCCCCAAAGGCGCCCATCCCCACACGTAGCTCAAACACCTATTTGTGTGGACACTCATGATGCACCCGGAGCTGAAACAGGGAGATGAAGTTGCCTTCCCTGCCCTTGTGGGGTTTACTGTGTGTGACTCTGGGCTCGGTCGGGACTGGTCAGGGTCCAGGAGGGGATCACAGCTGAGTGGTCCCGGGGCCGTGTGGGCTGCCAAAGGGAGACTGTCCTGCAGGGTGGACCCACGACCCTCCAGCACTGTGTGCTTTTACAAGAGATGGGAATAAGCCAGGGTACAAAAAACCCCAGCAGTTACTCCAGAAAATTGCTTGGGATCCCTCGAGAATCCTGGAATTTTATCAATGGAAGGGTCCTTGCAGGCATTTTTCCTGTCTTTTAAGCCAGGCTGACCTATTCAAATACCCACCCTCCCCCACGTTGGCAATCCCTAAAATGAGTCCCTCCAGTGGTGGCTGGTGTCTGAGACAGGCCTTCCAGTCCTATTTCCTTCTCCCCATTGGCGCCTGCCTTGCCTTAGGTTCATCTCCCCCTTATACTCAGCAAAGACAATAATGAGCAAGGCTGTCCATGTTAACTTAATCCTCACAACAATCTTATGAGGTGGGTCCTAGTCCCATTTTCCCAATGAGAAAACTGAGGCTCATGGCAGTTCAGTGCCTTGGTAAGGTCACACAGCGAGTAAGCCCATGGCATAGGAATCCGAGCCCCAAAACTCACACTGTCGCTGATCGAGGCTACTTTCCAAACCCGTGGGCCCTTACCCTGCGTTGGATCCTCCCCCACATTCAGCTTGCCTCCCAGCAGGTGCACAAACCTTCCTAGAAGCGTTGGCCACCTGTCCTGCCTCCACCCCATTATCTCCCACTGGCTAGAGTGAGGGTCTCTGGCTCCAGTTCCTGGCTTTCAAGAATCTCGCTCTCTTCTAGACTCTCAGCCCGTCCCCCTCCCCCAGGACGCAAAGGGTAGAGACCCTGACCAAGTCTCTCTGGTTCATTGTTCTACTCTTGGCCATTTGCTCCAACATCTCAGGTTCTTGCAGGGTGGGGGCATTCAAGGATGCCCACAGTGCTTACACAAAGACTTCTAATGACAGGAAGCTCACTATCTCCCAACACCACCCATTTGATTCCCCTTTGTTGGACAATTAACATGTATCTATTTTTATTAGGAAGATGTTCTCACATATACAAAATAAACAGAATAATATAATGAACCCCATGTGCCCACTATTCAGACAAAACCACATTAACATTTTGATGTCCGTGTTTCTTCTGTACCTCTGCTCCCCTCCATTCCCTCATTTAAGGATGATAAAAATGGTGATAAGGATGATTTAACATTTCCTTTTTGTTGTCATCAAATGTATGACCATTGAGATGCACCTGTCTTACCTATATTGCTCTGACAAATGGATACCCATGTCTTTATGATATAGAATATGTCCATCTCCGCAGAAAGAGTATTGTTGGACATTGTAATGAAGTTATTTCCCTACAACCAACGGAAACCCTAGAACTATTCTCCACAGCAGGAGGGAATCACACTCCTCCAAATGGCACCCCTTCAAATATTTGCAGATGGCCCCTGTGCCCTCCTCGGGTCTGCTCTTTTCCATCCTAAATACCTCAGTTTCTCTAGCCATGTCTTCTTTGTCTTTGGAGGATGGGTTACTAACATTGCTATTCGGAGACTTGATCTCCTTACCAAATCTCTTCCCGGCCCTTCAACCAAGGGCCATGTTGGTAGGCAGAGGTTTGCTGTGGGAGATCCGGCCCACCTGCTAAATTTTCTGCTTGGAAGACACCTGGCTCATGAAATGGGGCCATACAGGTGTGCTCACTTGATGCAGCCTTGAACAGCTAAGTTGTGAGCAGATTTATCTTTCCTTATGAAAGAAATTTGTAGCTTTGCTTCTTTTGGTCTCTCTCTTTTAGCTTAATCATTCACTCAACAAACTTCTCTTGGGTACTGACAAGAAGCTAGGCTCCTTTTAGAGCACGGGGAAAGCTAAGGAAGACACAGTCCCACAGTTTGGAGATGGAGCCAAGATAGACAAATAAATGGATGCGTTTATGTTGGCATTTATCTGGCACGTGTTGGTTTCCTGCTAAGTCCCTGGCAGTAGGGTGATGCGGGGAATGTGGAGGCATGGCAGACGCTCACCCTTGCAGGACCGAGGCACTCACCCACCCAGTGACTGGCATACCGGCAGCGGACAGCTCTCAGGCCAGAAATCCCCTCTCTGGGAACTGTCCTCTAGTGCACAGAGTTACCTTGCCCAGGCTTCTGTCATCTCCCCAGGAGTGGCCCCAAGCCAACGAGGGAGTAACAGTTGGCCCCTTGCCTTGCTTCAAAACAACTCTGGAGGGCCACCCTAGCTCAGGGCCTCCTCCTGGATCAGGGGGCTTCACCGGCCTTCTTAGCTCCCTTATGGGCACGGTCTGTGTACTCGGGTCTCGGGTACACTGGTTTCCATGATGAACCTCCATGGAGATGCAAGTCTCCGTGTCCTGTCAGCTCCGCGGTAAACCCCAAAAGTGAGCAGATACAGACAGCCCACAGCTTACAGTCCAGCGCAGAGAGACTGGCATCAGTCAAACGCTTACACAAATGCCCAAGTAATCAGGGCTTAAAGGGAAAGCACACAGGAAAGGTCCTTTCCTCAGACATGACCCCAGTATGGAAAAGCCAGCTGAGGTCAGCAGGTCAAGTAGGAGTTAGCAGGCCATCCGGTGTGATGGAACGGGATTGATACTGAGTGCTGTCCAAGTCCCGATGGGGGGCACCTAACCCATGCTGAAGAAGGGGGTGGGCAGTCAGGAGGGGCTTTCAGGAGGAGGTGGCGGCAGGCTGAGACACAAAAATGACTAAGCGTTATCTTGGTCAAACCAGGGCAGGGGTTCCAAGCAGAGGAGTCAGCATATCCAGCAGCACAGAGGTGTGAAGTAATATGGCATGCTTGGAGAAGGGCATAGTTGGGCAGAGAAGACTCAGGGAGTGCAGGAGAGAAGAGGCTAGAAGCAGCTGCGTGGGGGCCCGAGGCATCGGCTTCCTTGCATCAGCCCAACCAATGGATTCCCAGCCATGGAAAGGTTTAAGTAGGGAGTCTGCTTTCCAGCAAGATCCTGGGACCACTGTGTGGGAAATGAATGAGGGGAAAGGAGTGGGGCGCAGGGGGACCACCCGGGAGGAGGCTAAGGCAGGTAACAGGAGGACACGAGTAGCATCACCCTGACACTTGGCTAACGCTAGGGCTTGAGTGGAGGAGATTAGCTAGAGGGATGTTCTCAAGGTAGGACCTGCAAAACTTAAACCTCCAGGGAACTGCTAACCGGCCCCTCATTCCTCCAGTTTTGGGAAATGGGGTTGTGGAGCTTTCAGACTTTGTAGATACAGCCAAGACACCACCGGGCCACCCTGCAGAGCCACAAGGTACCCCTCCGCCATGCCTAGCGAGCAACTGGCACTCACCAGGTTTCATGCACTGGCTTGGAATTAGAGCTGTTTATATTCCCGCACGTTGGGACATGCGCAGACGCAATTCTCAGGTTTGGCTCCGTTGCTGAGACATAGGAGCCTGTATTTTTGGTTTCTCTTCCGTAGTGGGATGCACAGAGACTTCTTCTTCCCATACATGGGGCGGAGATCCTGTTCTGCTTCCAACTCACTGCTTGACCTTACATGAGTGGTTTTAGCCTCTTGCGGGTTCTGTTGTATCTTCTCTAACAATGAGAGTAATGAAAGCAAGGTTGCCAGGAGGTTTGAATGGGATCATGACATAAACCCAGGAAGGTAGCAGGTAGTCAGTCTCCGTTACCCCTCCAGGGAAGATCTGCAACTATTATCAGGAAAGTCCCAAAGGACTCACCAAACAAATGTTCACGGCCCCCCCTTAGATCCCAGGAGAACAGTGGACCGGGCTGAAGACACAGCAAAGCCTCAGGAAATGACATTTCATCCTGCCAACAGCTCTTGAGAACTCACTCTGGGTCGGCACACCCCTCCTTTCACTGGGTCCCCATGGCATCTCTGTGAGGCAGGTGTGGCCTATCCACTTGACACGTGGGAAAGCAGAGTCACGGAACCAGAAGCTGGAAATGCCTGGAGTTCATTGCCATCTAACCCTGAGAGGGATTATTTTTTTTTTATTATTAAATTTTTTTATTTTTTTTCAGCATAACAGTATTCATTATTTTTGCACCACACCCAGTGCTCCATGCAATCCGTGCCCTCTACAATACCCACCACCTGGTGCCCCCAACCTCCCACCCCCCACCCCTTCAAAATTCTCAGATCATTTTTCAGAGTCCATAGTTCTGAGAGGGATTATTATCTCCATCCTTCAGATGAGGGAGCAGAAGGTCAGAGAAAATAAGTAACTGGCCCCAGGTCACATGGCTCAGGACTGGCAGAATGGGGGTCCACATGGGGGTCTCCCCAAGTAAATAAGCCGTGTGTGGTCTTCCACTACTCCTGCAGACTGCCACCACTCCTCCAAGACTACTCCTGCAGGCGATTCACTCCTCTGTGATGCCTCTAAAGTAACTCATCCTCTCTAAGCCTCAGTTTCTTCATCTGAAAATGGAACAACAGTGTCTATTTTGCAAGCTTATTGGGAGAGCCGGTTGTCGTGCCACTTTCGTCACAAACGGCTCCACTCCTGTCTTCATCTGACTGTCTGGAGCAGGGCCCCGAATAGGATGAGGCAAGCAAGGCAACTGGGGTGCAAATTTTTTTTTTAAGATTTTATTTATTTGACAGAGAGAGATCACTAGTAGGCAGAGAGGCAGGCAGAGAGAGGGAAGCAGGCTTCTCGCCGAGCAGAGAGCCCGATGCAGGGCTCGATCCCAGGACCCCGAGACCATGACCTGAGCCACCCAGGCACCCCATGGGGTGCAAATTTTAGGAGGTGCCCGCTCTCGGGTGAGTGTGAGTGCAGCCCCAGGACATGGGTGCCTCCTTGGGTTCCTTACCCCAGATACCTCGTCTACCCTTTCCTCGTCTAGGCTGTGATTTGGAGGTGAGGAGATGGGATGGTGCAGGGGGAGGACAGGCAAGGCAGGCTGTAGGGCATGCTGATGTCCAAGCTGTAGCAGAAAGAAGGTCCTGGTGAAAATGCACACAGACCAGCGGGGATGATAGGCTGGAACAAGTACTCTGCAGGGGGACCTTGTTCCTCAAGAGCTGCATTGTGGGCGTTGATCAGTAGGGGTCTTATAGCTGCTGTATCTCCTTGATGATCTGAAGCTCTTTGATGTCCATTTCTACCCAGACAACTCATAAACTACCTGGGGTAATGGCCATGTCTTATTATCTTTGTGTTCCCAAGACCTACCAGCATATTCGACATCGAAGAGTTGCTCGTTGGATGTCCAGTGAACTAAAGGATGCTTTGTCTTCCATTTTGAAAGCCCCTGATCATCTCAGGTCCTTTGATACTCGGATCAGAAGGCAAGGAGCTGTGGAACAACGAAAATTACAGTCTCCTAGGAGTCTAGCCTACCAATCATCGACACGGGGATGCTCAGGGGGTATTAGCCCAATTTAAAAATCTAGTAAACAGCAGAATTGGGATTTGATTCCAAAGTTTATTCGGGCTCCATTCTACTGCAGGGGCCAAGTCTAAGCCATTTTGAAGTATACGCAAAGCCTTACCTCTGTCTCTATCGCCAGCTAGAGTCCCTTCCACCTCAACCCCCAAAATCCCACCCCTCATAGTGCCATATGATACCTGCCCAAACCTTCCCCGACATTGGGAATTGCTGCTTGTTACAGAGACACTGGCATCACCAGATTGCTTTCCTGACACGTGGAATTAAGACCTGGCTGGAAGACACACCGCGTGCACAAGGCCGCTCTCCTTCATAGGTCCACCATGTGTCAGGAAAGCAATCTGATTAAATGACCAGAAACCCCCTGCCTTTGTGAATCTGTGGCAACTTTGAACATGCTTTGCTACTAACATTATATGCTCTTCAACCTCCAAGACCAGCCCTTGGGAAGACTAGAAGACAATGACATTCTCTGAGCATTTTCTAGAAAAACTGAAATCTGTTTTCAATGAGAAAATATGACTTCGGTAAGAATACAGTAGTATGAGGATTTCAGTGCTATGTGGGTAGTTACCTATTTGACCTTTTCTTTTTTTAAATTATTTCTATTAACATATAATGTATTATTTGCCCCAGGGGTATAGATCTGTGACTCATCAGGCTTACATATTGCACAGCACTCACCATAGTACATTCCCTCCCCAATGTCCATAACGCAGCCACCCTATCCTTACCCCTCACCCTCCAGCAACCCTCAGTTTGTTTCCCGAGATTAAGAGTCTTTCATGGTTTGTCTCCCTCCCAATCCCATCTTGTTTCATTTTTCGTCCCTTTCCCTACTCCCCAACACCCCCCCCGCCCTGCCTCTCAAATTCCTCATATCAGGGAGATCATATGATAATTGTCTTTCTCTGATTGGCTTACTTCGTTCAGCGTAATACCCTCTAGTTCCATCCATGTCATTGCAAATGGCAAGATTTCATTTCTTTTGATGGCTGCATAGTATTCCATTGTGTATATATACCATATCTTCTTTATCCATTCATCTATCAATGGACATCTAGGCTCTTTCCATAGTTTGGCTATTGTGGACATTGCTGCTATAAACATTCAGGTGCACGTGTCCCTTTGGATCACTACATTCGTATCTTTAGGGTAAACACCCAGTAGTGCAATTGCTGGGTCGCTCTATTTTCAACTTTTTGAGGAACCTTCATGCGGTTTTCCAGAGTGGCTACACCAGCCTGCATTCCCACCAACAGCATAGGAGGGTTCCCCTTGACCTTTTCTTGATCAGCTTTTAGAATCAGCCCTCCTTGGGATTATTTTCAGCCCTGGCATTAATTGGAATATCTGCTTTTCCTCTGCAAGCATCATAAACCATCCTTTGGTTTTTTACTGATGCGTCATTTTCAACGCAGCCCTGTAGAATAATGTGAAATTAACCAGGAGAGCAACAGAACACATTTCTGGTTCCCTCCTCATCCTGCATCTGCCAAAAAGAAAAAAAAAAAAAAATTCCTAGCAGGTGTGCAATGAGACAAGTGCAAGAAGTGAATCTACTGGTATCTCAGGGTTGGTCCTCTAGGTATGAAACATACTCACACTGGGAGGTGAAGCCCACCTAATCCCTGGGAATAGGTGCCAGGAGGGTGATGGAAAGGTGAATGTTCAACTGAGCAGAAATACCCAGCAAGGGTAACACAAACTTCTCATACAGAATAGCCATGGAATGTTCCAGAAGAGAGCTAACACACCCTTGGGGGAAACCAAGCAGGTAACATATTCCTGGAAATCCAGCAGGCGGCAGGTAGAAGAGGGCACAGGGCTGCCTTCAGAGGATTAAGCAAGCAACTGTAAAAAGAACTTGTAATGGGGACCATGACCCCAGGTACAGCCTCTGCCAGATACATCCATCCTCTCAAGAGTGATGAGAACATTGACTCAGAGGCGCCCTGCTCCCCAGAACACCCAGATGTGGTGGAGCACGGGGCCGCATTCCAGTGTGTCTGGGCAGCTGTGTCTTGAACCCACGCTGTCCCTGGTCTGCCTTGCCTGGGCACTGGGACAGCCGGGAACAGCAGGAATCTTGTTAGTAGGGTTAGAAACAGAAAGTGAGGGCAGCATAAGAAAATGGTAGCAAGACTGTGGACGTTTGCGACCATGCTCCTTCACTTTTTCTGGGCTTCTTTGCCTCCTTAAAGTCAGAGAATCCCTCCTGAGTCCTGCTCCCCACATTTGGCGACAGGCAAGGGGAACCTCTTTGCAGTCAGACTTGGCTCCCCAGAGGTGTGTTTTTTTATTTATCCACCTGCCTTGGCCCTGTGACCCTACGTTTGGCATGGCAATCTGTTGGCGATGGGCAGATCAGCTCTGAGACTGACCCAGGCGTCCTTGGAGAGAACCAGGTACCAACGCCTACTGGTCACTGCATCTCTGTATTAATAATTATCTCCTGTCTGACAGCTGAGCTCCATTATTCATTGTGCACAGTGTCTGGCACACAGTAGGTTTTCAACTCAGGATAGTCTGACTCCAAAGTCTGTGTTCTTCTGCAAATCCTGCCCACATTTTAGTAGAGCCCATGATTGTCTAGGGTATTCGGTTCCAAAAGAAAGAGCTGGAATGATGAGCAGGTAGGCAGGGCTCGGCAGACAACCAGAAGCCTGGACTGGCGCCACTGGTCTTCCCAAAAACATCAGCATGGCCCTTCTCAGACCAGGAGCCAGTCTAAGGGGTCTGTCTCCACCTGCTAAATACCTTGGTGTCATCCTCGCCGTGCCTAGCAAGAATTCTGCCACAGACCCCTGGGGCCCCCTCCATCGCTGCCCTCCAGGCAGCTTTCCTTCCATGCCTTCCTACAGCACCTGGCACCACCCTCTCTGAAGGGCCATTCCTAGAGGGTGGACTCATTCCTGTATCTCCAACCCCTGAGATAGTGCCCAGAACACAAGTGGCGGGCTGCAGATGTCCACTGAGTGAATGGATGAGCCGTGACCATGGCCCCAGATGGAACAACATCTCAGATTCCATTCTCACAGCGGAATAACAGCTCTGCCCCTCCCCTGCGCCCGCTGGGGGCTTAAGCTGGTTGCAAACCACAAACAGAAACGTTCCCTGCGGCAGAGGGTTTCTTTCCTCCACAGAGCACTTTCAGACCCATTATAGCCCTTTTGATCTTTACAATTCTACTGAAAGGTACTCTTGCCAGCGCTTGCGAGATGAAGGATCCAGAACCAACGCGATGAAATAGTCCTCACATTGGTGCAGAGCCAGCACTGGAAGCTGGGGCTGCCTGGTCCCCAATTCGTGCTTGACTTTTCTCTTCCACCCAGACATCTCCTGTAAGTGCCTACTATGTGCCGGGTCTGGAGCCAGGCACTGGGGATCTAGAGATAAAAATGCCACCGCCCCTCTGGCATGCAAGAGAAGACAGACCCTGGGGCCTTAGCAGAGATAGCAGCCAACCTGTTGCTGAATCTCATTTGAAACTTCCATCAGGCCAGGGCCCGGCCCCCGACCAGCCAAGCTGCAGGTCCAGCTGGAAAGGCGTCTGGTTTCCCACATCCCATTTCGCAACCTCAAGTTGAACCCAATATGGGATTCTCCCATGAGCTGTCAGGAGGGATTCATCAGCGGAGGTCTGGCCTTCTCAGGGACTCTCCAGGTGAGCAGCCCGAGTGCCTTCAAGTCGCCCTGTCTCTGTGAGTCATCCACCAAGAGCACATTTGCTCACAAAATGTTTGCATCGGAAGAGACCACTCAGAGTCACCCATTCCTCCCCTTCATGCTGTTTTCTCAGCTGACAGATTTGCAACTGCGTGATGCTCTTTCTTTCTACACGGCGAGCACACATCCCCCCTCCTGCACGGTCTAAAGCTCTCTGGACAGTTGCCCGGTGGACAAGGCCCCCGCTGCACTCAGGCTCGGAGGGAGGAGGCAGGAGGGCCTCTCAGTGAAACGGGCACAAAAATGTCACATCCCAGCAGTTGCATGCAGGGGTCCGGAAGAGAGGGTCACGGGACCATCTCATACATTCTAATAATGCCAAGCGGACCTCTCACAACCCATGCACGTAGAAGGGAACGTCAGGTGAACCACTCTTTAGCTGTGGGACCTTGGACGAGATATTTAGCCTCCCAGAGCCTCAGTTTTCTCATCTGCACACTGGGCGGAATAAGGCCAACTTCAGCGGGCTTTGTGAGCTGGAAAGGACAGAAAGGGTATAGAGCAGTCGGCACAGTGCTTGACTTGTGGTCAACGCTCAGTGACTGTTCCTTCTTCCCCTTCCGCCCCAAAAGTTGCCACTAAGGATGTCTTAAAAGAAATGGTGGCCTCCTGGTTGGGAAGAGGTGACAAGTGGTTCCCGGGGCCATGTTCCCTGGGCTTCTTGGTTTCCAGGAATAGCACCCACCACCACACGGGGGTGCTTTCACGGGTATTTGTTGTAATTGTAGGGAAAACACACTCATGCACAGTCCTTGGAAGGAGAGAACTAGTCAGAAATTCCGTTGCGGGAACTGATGAACGAGCAAGCAGAGATTTTAATAAGATAAAGTCCTTGCCTTCAAAGAGCTGACCGTCTCTGGCAGCCCCCCTCTGCCTCCCTCCCCCTGCTGTGTTTTGTCTTCAAACAGGCTCATTGCAACTTCAGGAAACAAAAAGGCAGGTTCATTTTGTTTCCTGGAAGCCCGGTGACCCATTTAACAGACGTTCTCACTCCCCAATCGTGTGAAACGTGTTTTAGGAGTTTGAAAGAGGCAAACCAAACAAATTGGTTGGCTAAATGGTTGGCTTTAATACACATTCTTTGGAAAACAGCCTAATAAGGAATTTCAGTAACTCATTGAAGGGAGACTCAGTCAACTCGGTAGGGGGGCATTGGTGTGGAGAGGGAAAGACTGAATTTTGGAGGCATTTTGGAGCAGTACAATTTCATTTCCTTCAAGGGTAATAAGCAAGAACAGACAAGAAACCCACCGCCTAGAAGCCCTAAAGGTCAGGATTAATGAGGGGGCTGGATGGTCTGAAGCTTGCAGGCTTAGCCGTGTGCTGGTGAACGGGTATTTCAACAACCCTTGAGGGAACTTATACATAATTTATTTTCTTAAGTAGGTACATGGTGTAGAAACATTGTTTGCACTATTAATTGAACCAGAAAACTGTGTCTGCATGGGTATCAGCCATTCTTAACCTTTCCCAGCAAGGGCTCCACTTTCCATTTCCCAGACTCTGTAAGGCAAGGGACCCCAGCAGGTCATGCCAATCCTGGATACTTGCACCCCGGGCCAGCATGGGCTGCCAGTCTTTCCCGTATTCCTGAGAAGGCGATCCCGGCCATTAGTTTCAGCCCCTGGCGTGGGCATACAGCAGGCTTTAGAGGAAGAGCACAGACCCAAGCTATCAAGACCAGGTCAGATCTCGGCTCTGTCCCCAAGCTAGCTGTGTGACCCAGAGCAGGTCACATCACCTCTGTGGACCTTAGACTCCCATATGAAAAAGAGAGGTTTGGATAAGAAGATGCTTGCCCTTTTCCAGGATGCCTCTGACTCTGAGATACAACCCCCTCCTACCAGGTGGGAGAGCCCTGTGTTAGCAAGCTCTAATTTCACCGATTGGCTGGGACCGGAACAGATTGGGAGTGGGGTTGGTATTAGAGCCATAGCTACAAGGGACAGGGAGCAAAGAGCACAAGCTTCAGAAGTAGGCAAAGACGAATTTTGCCCTGAGCTCTCCACTGACCAGCTCTGTGACCTGGCTCAGCCCCTCTGGGCCTTGACTTTCTTATCTGTAAAATGGGGGTGATAATACCGACCTTGGGGGCTGTTGGCAAATAGTAGCGACGGCAGCGATAAAGTCAACAGTACCCCAGGGAGGGTAGCAAACTCCAGAGCTACTCTAAGAGTTACATGAAGGCGGCGAGACCTTCTCTCCATCCCCACATCTGTGTTCCTTTTGTTTAGAATGTGTCAACTTCAGATTGGTGGGATCTTTTCACTTTACCAATAACTGGTCACAGTTCAGTTAGAATTCACATGTAGATTTTCAAAGTGGGTGGTATGCATGGCAACGTCTCTCTGTCTCCTCCAGAACTCCATGGTGCCCGTCATCTCCTGGGCTGCCCAGGGCTTCAGCAACAAGCTTGACAGCATTAAGGAGTAAGCAGTCAGTGGCACAGGGAGGTCTTCGTCTCCTCTAACTACTTTGAGATGAGCTTGGTATTTAGGGACCTAAGCGGAGAGGACAGGAAGCCTCAATCCCCCATTCTATTCATCTCGGCCTCCCTACCCACAACCCAAATGAAAAGGAGAAACCTAGTGACTCCTTCCCTGGTATGGATTCATAACTAGTCAAGATGTCTATTACATAATCCTCCAAACCAACCCACTTACGTCCTGCCATTTAGGCCATCCAACCACGAGGCAAGGTTATCTTGCTGGGTTTGTCAATGAGGCAATGCACCGGGGACAGAAAATGCCATGTTCAGGACCATGGACTTGACAAGTGAGAGAGCTGTCTTTTTTTTTTTTTTTTTTAAGATTTTATTTATTTATTTGACAGAGAGATCACAAGCAGGCAGAGAGGCAGGCAGAGAGAGAGGAGGAAGCAGGCTCCCTGCTGAGCAGAGAGCCCGATGCGGGGCTCGATCCCAGGACTCTGAGATCATGACCTGAGCCGAAGGCAGCGGCTTAACCCACTGAGCCACCCAGGCGCCCCTTTTTTTTTTTTTTTTTAAAGATTTTATTTAGAGAGAGCTGTCTTGATCGCATCCTGTCTGGCCTCAAATCCCAGGCTTCCTTCCTTGTGACTTCCCTGTTGATTAAAGTCTCACCCACAAGTCCTAGCTCTACTACCTACCTCCTGAGCAGCCTCAGTCTCTTCAACCGTGAAATGGGGACATAATCACAAGATGCCTCCACATCAGGGGAGCTGGACCATAATTAGGGAAGAGAGAACACCTATGGAAATGCCAAGCAGGGCCCTGCACGGAGTAGAGGATCAGGAATGGTTGGTTTCCTCTCCTTCATGGGGCCACTGGGTCCATAGGCAGTCTAAGCTGTAACACACTGTGCAAATGTTAGCAATGAAGATTAATTTCACAGGACTCATCTTTATCTCAGGATCCCACATACCCCTCACCCCCTGCTGCCCGCTCCCTCCTGGAGATCCAGGTTTGAAATGTATACCTTTAACTCTTACAAACCAACGCAACTGACTGTAATTCTAGACTCTTAACAACCCAGTGGGTCCAACACTGCCATTCGCAATGGGGCTGTCAGCACTTACCGGGAGCGCAGAGCGATGCCTGGGAGGATGGCAGGTCTGAAGCAGCAGCGAGCTGGACCTGACAGTCCGGACTTAAATAAATTGTATTTTCTGGTTGGGGACGATAAGACAAGACATCTGAAGCGTGTGTTACACATCATTATGCTCCCGAAATGGGGAAGGAGAGCTGCATCTTGTCCCAAGTTTGTAGCAAAATTGTGCAGTATATACATAGCTCTCAGGCCTTTGATGTTGAGCAGAAAGGAAAATAATCCTCTCGGAAACACCAGGCAAAGCTGGGGGCTCCGCAGCACAGTGAGGGAGGCTGAGAGAGGCGCACAGCCAGCACAAGCCTACTGCTGTCTCTGAGCCCCTTCTCTTGCCCCCACGAAGGTAGACTGTCTTAGCTCCCGAAAGGATTATTTCCTCAAATACTTTCATGCAGAAGCAAGCAAAAATGCTTAGGTACAATGAAGAGGAAAGCTGAGAAGGGCCTCAGCAGACAAAGGGAGGAGAGGGAGGGGAAGAAGGGGAGGGAGGGGAAGAAGGGGAGGGAGGGGAGGGAGGGTAGGACAAGTGTCAAAAAGGCTGGCCAGTGCCGAAGGACGCCTCCCAGAGGTGGGCAAGGGGATGTGGGTTGGCACACCCTGGAGTCCCTTTGTTTATTCAACAAAACAGACACAGTCCCTACCCTCTCAGAGCTTGCAGTCTAGCGAAGACATGTCCAAGAAACAGCCACACGGATAATCAGCTAGTTACACGCTTTGATATGCACCATAAAGGGACAAAAGGGGAAGTGCGAGGTTATAAGACAGGACGTCCCAATTGAAATGGAGGCTGAGAGCAGGGACGCAGGGAGAGACTGACACCACGGGCCCCTGCAGGAGCCTATTTAGTGGATCTACAAGGAAAAATCCTAGTAGAACACCCAGAAGTCACCCCAGATGTGTTCAAGCCCTTGCCAAGGATGTGCTAAATGTAACATTCTCTCCTCTGTTCATTATGGTGGTCCCAGGGAACATCTCTCTGGAGGACAAATTCATTAGCCAAGTCTGGTTGCTATAAACAATAGCAATGATAAAGCTCAGGGGTTTTTTGGAAAATCATGTTCCAGCTGTCCTCCCCCACCATGAAGCTAGGGGAGCAGGGCTTGGCTGTCCTGAAACAGTGCGGCAGGTCAGGGACTCAGACATTTTATACAGTGAAGAAAACATGAACTCTGATGTTTTGCCGGGGCTTCCCACGGGTCCTGAAGGCAGGTAACAGGCTTTGTACTTCTTTGCAATCCCCATAATCCTCGCACATAGGAAGAGCCCATGCCTATGACTACTGATGGGCTGATGGAAAAAGCAAGGCACAGGGAAAGAGACTAGGGCTCAGAAAGGTCCCAGTGACAAAGACCCAGGAAAGCACAGCCAGAAAGAGCATGCTTATTAGACATTCATGGATTTCATATCTCAGCATCTCTACTTAATAGCTGTGTGACCTTAGGCAAGTCACTTAGCATCTCTGGGCCTCAGTTTCCTCCTCTGCACTATGGGAGCAGAAATTCCCAGAACAGTCATGGTTGCAAGAGTTAAAGGAGATAACATAGGTGAGTGTCTAGCAGAGTGTCTGGCATATCGTAGAAGCTTCTCTTCCTTCCTTCCATCTGACTCTCAAGATCTGCATAAGAAAGGCAGCCTCCAGCACTTGCCCCTGTGATTTATCTGCCCCCACACTGAAGGGTGGGAGGCCAGAGAACCCCCCCCCCCCACCTCACACCGTGGCCTCCATGCTGCAGGCAGGGCAGCTCAGTGGAAGCAAAGCCAAGGAGAGGTCTGGTCCCAAACCTCAGTGGCTACAGGAACCCAATACAGTTGGCCTGGCTCTCTTCCAGCCAATTTTGCCAGATGTAATTTGGCTTCTGCTCGAGGTTCCAAAGCAGTTATGTAAGCATAATAACCCATAGCATTTGTAGAAAGCTTTTATGGTTCTCAAAACACATTGTGCTTGTATTAGCCCAGCTGATCTTCTCGGTAACCTTGAGAAGTGGCTAAGGAAAGGGTAAGAACTCCCATTTTATAGATGGAGAAGTTGAGGCTTGGAGGGTTTATTTGGTTCATGACTAATGAGTGGCAACATCAAACTTGGACAAAGATCTCTGCATTCCTTGCCTTGGGCTCTTCCCACACCATCACACCATCGCACTACATCATTGTAATCATGTAATCATCAGGCAAAAGTGGCCCAAATACCTACTGGGTGCCAGGCCATGTAGTAAGTCCTTGGGTTCAGAAGTGAGAGGCAGAGTCAAGTTCAGGAGAGATGTAGAACCAACTATTTGGGATGTGATAACTGTCATGGTGAAGGAGCCAGGGGAACAGGGAGGAAGGACATAGCCCAACTTGGTCCAGGGACTCAGGAAGGCTTCCTGGAGGAGGAGATGCATCAGTCCCATCTCAGACAATGGTTAGGAAGAGGAGTGAGAGGAGTTGCAGATAGCAAAAGCGGCAAATAAAAAGAAGTGTGTGAACCAGCAGGTTGTCTGATCTGATTCCATCCACCCACTCAGGACTCACTCATTCCTTCATTCATTCAACATATATTTCTGGAGCACCCCCATGTGCCAGGTACCATACACAGCGAATAAGCAGATGTAGTCCCTGAATGCACAGAGTTTCCCTTCTAGTGGATTCCCATGGACACGGATGGGGAAAGGTAGGATGGAGTGGGCAGAGGGCATCTGTATGGTGGGCCTGGATTTAAGGCTATGGGTGCTGGGGATCACTGATTAATTTTAAGCACAGGATTAGCAAAGTGAGGTTAACATTTCAGAAAGCAGGAGCCACAGCGAAGTTAAAGTATGGGCTCAAGGAGGCAGTCTGGAATCCAGGAGCCCAGGCAAGCAATGAATGGGTCCTGAGTTATGGCAGTGCCGTAGGAATGCATGTCGGATGTAGAAACAGCCTTGACAGTCCTTTCTGGTTAATTGGACATGGAGGTGAGGAAGAGTGGACAGCCACTCTGAGGGTCTGGCTCAAACCTCTTGGAAGGGGGTGATGCTATTTCCTTGGACAGGAGTGCAGCAGAACCATCTGGTGGGGCAGGGAACCTGAGGAAGTTTGTTCCCACTGGGACTCACTGAGTGTCTAGGGACTCTGGGTCCCGCTGAAGTCACACTCATCAGGCACTGTGATCAGTGAGTCTGAAGTCCAGGAGAGAGCTCAGGGCTGGAGGTACAGATTGGCTTACAAATGATGTTCAACATTTGGAAGATGGACAGGACCACCCGGAGCAGGGGGTGCCCAGGGGGAGAAGACACCAGATCCCATCGCAACAAACCCCAAAATGTGTCCATATTTTTCTTTGATACCTGAATCCTGCTTGGCAAAAGTCAGGCCATTAGCCACAGTGAAGAATCATGGCTCCTCCAGAGGGCTTGACTGGGACGGACCGTGGGGACTCTGGGACTCTGGCCTGATGTCATCTCACCTCTTAGGTCTCACCAGTCTCTAGTCTGAAGTCACTCATGTGATTCTCTCCTTCTCCTCTCTCCCTCAGGTGTTTACAAAATATGGAAAGTGTTACATGTTTAACTCAGGCGAGGATGGCAAACCTCTGCTCACCACAGTCAAGGGCGGGACAGGCAACGGGCTGGAGATCATGCTGGACATTCAGCAAGATGAGTACCTGCCCATCTGGGGAGAGACAGGTGAGCTGGGTACGGGGACCGGGGCTGTGGGTGATGGCAGAGGGGTACAGGACTCTGAAAGATCGGTTTGCTTTGGGTGGGCTGTCTTGGCCTGGGTTTTGAAGGACGGCTCTCCATCAGCAGGACTACAACATAGAGGTGAAGAGTAGGGATGTCCCTCATGGACTGTGATACTCAGGGCTTCCTCAGATTTCAGTAGATGGGAGAGGGGCAGATGACAGGAATACTGGAAAGGGAAGGCAGATAGGCTGAGGGGGTTGTTGGGAAGGAGGCATGGAAAAGATATGATTGTGCAGGCAGGTGGCTTGATTTCAGGAGAAGAGGAAGACATGGACCATCTCCTTCCTCTTCCAACCATTTTGACTACCCCAACCCAGCCAGGAGGGCCAGCAGAAGGGAAAACATCTCTTCCCACTAGGGGAAGGTGGAGGACCTTGCTGGGTTGGAAAGCCAAAGGGCATGGACTCAGGGACCTGGAACCAGGCCTGCGTGAGCCCCTGGGGGAACCTGTGTGTACAGGCCCCTGAGTAAGTTCATCCACGCATTCATCTGTGTATTTATTCAGCAAACTATTCATTAGCCATGTGTATGTCAGGCTTTGCACCACAGTAAGGACATTAAGGTGAAAAAGACCAGGTCCTTGACCACAGCCTAGAGGAGGAGACACACGATTACAGTCCAGTGTGACATGAGTGTACCTGCACGAGGAGGACAGCGGCCTCCTCCTGGGTGGGGTGGGGTGGTGGGTGTTCAGGGAAAGCATCGTGGTGCCCCGGGCATTTGAACAGTCTTGGGATTATCCTGGATTATACAGGAGGGTCCTCACAAGAGGGGTGCAGGAAGATCAGACAGAGGAGAAGGTGAGGGAAGCAGAGATTGGAGTGATAAAGCCAGTAAGCCTAGGGATGCTAGTGGCTTCTAGAATTCCCCCAAGTGGAGAAAGTAAAGAGGTGCCCAAGAGTGGGACATGGTTGCAAAGTAGACCCAAAGCAAGAGTAGTGTTGTGTTCAGGGTGTCATAGTGGGGAGTGTGGAAGGGGGTCAAGGATAAGCCTGGGGAGGGGCCTCCATGGGAGAGGAGAAGGGAGAGAAGATTCTAGCAAGAAGGACACCCTGGGCCCTCAGATTAGAGCTGAGGTGAGTGAAGGCCAAGTAGCCCAGCCCCCACCTCTTCCAACCCCCACCCCATGACTCCTGGAGCAGCCCCCCAATCCTGAGCTCTGGCCCTGACCATGCCCAGGCATTCCAGGCATCTGAGAGCAGCCAATGCTTCCACCCCAGGAATGACTGACTACAAATTCTAAGCTCCCTCCACCACCACTCTCCTTCCATGACTCTCGCTCGATCTCCCTGTGGGGAGAGGTGAGCATGACCACTTCCCTCACTGTGTGGTGGTCCTCCTGCTCCTACAATCACGGAGTAAAATGGTCGCCACACACATCACTCCAACAATGCCTTCTGGTGGCTCACCTCAGGCTGAATCCAGGCCATCTGCTGCTTACCGAGGAGATGCCTGGTTGGCTCCATCCACTTCTTTAAATTCAGTGCCCCTGCCTTCCAGCAAACAGAGGGTGGTCTGGGTTTGTGCTGAGCTCTGGCATCCCCGAGAACTGACCAGCAGAGCTTGGCTTTCCAGAACATCCCTGAGACCAGTCTGTGTCCTGGGACCATGGGCATCTGTAAACAGCCCTGAGTCCTAGGAACTGGGTCTTTGTCTCCCAAAAGAAGCTCTGCCTTGCAGACACTGGAACATCTTTGCTCACCGAACCATCTGTGGAAAAGGGAGAAACAGTCAATAAAAATAGGTCCTGAAGACCTCATACCCACACTCTGACTACCGGTTAGTTATCTTTGCATGGTGATGGTGGATTTCCTGCCCTCGATTTGGGAGCAAAAGCAAACATGTACACCCACACATGCACACACTCACACAATGCCAGGCACCTCGTCACACATTCTCTACACAGCACAGCTCCCTGTGGGGTCTGACCTTAGGTTGGAGCACTGGCCTCTGATAGCCCCTGTGGTTCCAACCACAGGACCTACCCTCTGGGAATACACACTCTGCCTCCTGAAGCCGTAGATGGATATAGCAGGAGAGCTCTGAGATCATCTCTTCCAGCCAATCCCCTTGCTCCTTGGTAGAGGGATAACTGAGGCCTGGTGTGGTGAGCTGCTAGACATCACGCAGGAAAGTCATGGCCAAGCCAGGGCTCTACTGACTCAAGCTTTCTGACCACCAGTTAGCCCCAGTGGACCATAATCATGCTCAAGGAACTGCTGTGTGCCTAACACCATGTAGGGCATGGTCAGAGAGGCAGAAGACACCAGACCCTGCCTCTTGGGAGCTTATCATCTCAGTAGGCAGCCAAGCACCACACAGAACCCACAAGAGGACAGCTTTGCTCCTGCCAGTAGCTTGAGCTATCCTTTACGACCCACCAGCCCCCCTCACTTAAACCATGGCCTCCGGGGCTAGGTGGCTGGGGAAGGAGGCTGCATGAAGAAAAAGGGACTGAGAGCAAGGGCAGGGGCCAGAAGAAACTGGTTAGAGGAGAGACTAGTCGGTGCTGTCCAATAGAACGTTCTGCAGAAATGAAGGGAACGCTTTCTAGGGGCACTGTCCAGTCCAGTCACCACAAGGGCGCTTTTGAAATGTGCTCATGGGAATGAGGAACTGCGTTTAATAGCATGTCATTTTGATTAATTTAAATTGTCATGGGTTGTGGGGTGGCTAGCGGCTACCACATTGAGGAGCACAGCTTCAGACTGCTCTTGTCGGTTTCTTGGATGTTTGCCTCTACAGCCAGCTTCCACAGTCTTCTGGGACTGTAATATTCCTCAGTTCTGGCCTTCCCCCACACCAAGGCCATGAGGGGTAGAGAGGGCCCTTTATCCCCACTTACCAGGGAAAGAGGCTGAGGTTAGGCGACTTCATCCTGGCCACCCAGCCTGATGGCCTGAATCCTTACATCCAGGCTCTCTCAACTGGACATTTCTTCAGGCTGAGAAGTCACTGAGCAATGAGCACCTCTTGGACACTCTGGTCACCTCAAAACCTCTTGTGTCCTGGGCCAGTGAGGAGTGAGCTCCACTGGGGTAGGAGTGAGGGGTACACACCTATTGAAGGATGAGAGGTAGACTCTGACAGGTGAGAGTTGCTTGTCCGTGAGGCCACCTGAGGAAGCATGGCCATCTTGCTCCTTGCTCTTTGCTCCAAAGGACTTTGGGCACCATGAGGCCTAGTCCTGCCATGATCTTCAAGAGGGAGGCTGCCTTCTGGACCTCCAAACCCTGTGGCCCCACAGACACCATCTTCCTTCCTTGGCATTTCTGCCTCTTCTCAATTCCCAAGTCTTTGTTGGAGATACCTGGGTGATGGCGGAGAAGAGAGGAGTTGAAATATGGTGGTTGAGGGAGTAGCCACAGACAGCTTGATGGCAGGCAGTGTAGTAGGACAGGAAAGTGCCATTACAGAGTCAGACCCAAGATGAAATCCCCAGCTCTTCCTTTACCAGCTATGTGGCTGAGGACACGTGAATGGGCCTCCATGTCCTCATGCCTAATAGAGGTCAACCACACAAATAAACTGATAGATTTGGGGGATGGCTGAAGGAAGCACATGATAACTCTCTGCAGATTGTAGGCAGTGGAAGGGTGATAATGATGACCATGGTGGGGGGGCGGGACCGTCAAACTGTCCCAGAGCCAGAGCCTATGCTAAATATCCCAGTCCTGTAACAGAGATCCTAAAGTAACTCAACATCCGTGAATCTCATTCTGCTCAAAGCAGAGCCTCTGGGACACCCTTGCGTTTCTTCATGGATGGCTTCATTGCTCAGAAATTTAAGGGAGCAGTGAGCGAACCACTCCTTCGGGTGTAATTCTGGCAGACAGGGAGGACCTTTGATGCCCGAGTGATTTTGACAAAGGTACCCCCTTTGAGTCCCTCCCCCAGCCCTATGGGCTCACACTTAGTGAAGCAAGATGACTATGAGAATTATCAAGTATCCTTTCCTCCAGGCTGACAACACACCACACCATACCAGGATGCCCTCTTGCCCAAACAACCTTATGCACATCACCCTGGAACGAAGCTATTTTGTTTTATTTTATTTTATTTTATTTTATTTTAAGATTTTATTTATTTGATAGAGAGAGAGATCACAAGCAGGCAGAGAGGCAGGCGAGGGTGGGGGGGGAAGCAGGCTCCCTGCTGAGCAGAGAGCCCGATGCAGAGCTCGATCCCAGGACCCTGGGACCATGACCTGAGACGAACGCAGAGGCTTAACCCACTGAGCCACCCAGGGGCCCGGAACTGTGCCATTTTAAAGAAGACGGGATCTGTCCCATAGGGACCTCATCAGTATGGGCCCTGTGGAAGGTCGAGGTTGGGGATATTCCATGTTACAGGAATAGCAAGGATCTGAGGACCCTGCTTAGACAAAGTGAAACACATTTATTCATTGTGGGGATTCTTAAACATGCTACGTCATGAACATCTGAGTAGGAATATCGCAGGCAGCCTTTATTTCCCAAATGCCTTTGACCATGGAAACCTTTCTCACGGAGGAGCTCACAAAATAGAACGAGGACAGAAAAACCGTCCTGGACTGGAGAAGTGCAGATTTCATGGCTAGCGTTTTCTAAAGGAAATTAAATTGAAGGCAGGTGGGAGGTTGTTAAAAATGAAACTCTGTGTCGATGCCTCTGAGTAACTTCAAAAGATAAAAGACATAGGCAGTGGGTTATCTAGGTTGCACACGAGAGAAACCAAATTCAAACAAGCTTAGGCATAAAAGGAATTGTATTGCCCCCAGAATCCAAGGCAAGCTTCAACAGCCAAACAGCGGGCGAGCAAGGATGCAGCATCAGAAAAACCAGGGCTCAGGTGCCCTCGGGGCTCTGCTTCTCCCGCCTCTCTTCTCTCTGAGTCACTTTATTCCTTCTCACTACAGACAGGTCCTTTCCACACATATTTTTTTTTCACACATGGCCGCCAATAGTTTTCTATTTTACATGTCCTATCCCCAGTGAGAGACTATTCTGATTCTCTCCTGGGTCTCCTATTAAAAAAAAAAAAAAAAAAAAAAAAGGAAGGAAATCATTGGCCCATTGGTCAGTTGGGAGTCCACGTGTGGACCAATCAGCAGTGACCAGGGGAGTGAAATCATAGAAGGATCCAAGAGTCCTGAGGTTGGGTGGATGGCAGCTGGGGAAGGAGTTCCCAAGAGATAGCCCCTATGAAGGGCCATGCTGGGAGAGGTAGGGCTGAGGGTAGGGCTGAGGAAAGAATGGGTCACCTCTGAGGAAACTGGAATTGGTGTACAGAGAGTTCTTAAATGAACTCAAATTCTAGAGAGATAGGCTCAAAAGTTGGAAAGACCACAGATAAGCCTCCTCCCTTTCTCCTCTCCCTCTTGCCTTCATTCACCCCCTGCAAAAACACTTTTTATTGAATATAATTTGCCTCAATTTCTCCAAATCCTAGTATTTAAAAAAATGAACCTGAGGGGCACCTGGGTGGTTCAGTCGGTTGAGCGTCCGACTCTTGATTTCGGCTCAGGTCATGATCTCGGGATCTTGAGATCGAGCCCTGCATTGGGATCTTGAGATCGAGCCCTGCGTTGGGCTCTGTGCCTAGTGGGGAGTCTGCTTGAGAGTCTCCCTCTCCGTCTGTCCCTCCCCGTGCCTGCGTGCTCTCTCTAAAATAAACATTTTTAAAAAGTGAACAGGACAGTGGAAAGCATGAATTAAGTATGCAATAAATGATTGTTGAATCAATCAGAAAAAAAGGAAGGAAAAACGAACCTGATATTATATCTTTGAGCAAAGGAATTGTGTTGAGGGTCTATGCTTTAATGGGGGGTAAATATCTGGTACCTTAATCCACCACGAGCCTCCTCACCTCCTACTCTGTCCCCTTATTCACTTGGCTCTGGCCACGCTGGCTTCCCTGGGATGCCTTGAACGCTCCAGGAACACTCTTACTTGAGGGTCTCTGCGTTCTCCAATCCCTCTGCCTAGAATTCTCTCTGCTCAGATCCGCATGACCAACTGCCTCACGTCCACCAAGTTTTGGCTCAGAGATCACCCTCTCACGGAGGGCTACCTCAATGACTCACCCCTCCTCCTCTCCTCTGCTTCTCCTTTTCTCCATGACATGTGTCACCTTCAAAGACACCATGGGATTTACTTATTTATTATTTGTCGGTCCCCTTCTGCTTAAACATATGCTCCAAGAGGTCAGGGATCTTGGACTGTCTGGCTCACTGATGCACACCAGGGCAGTAAATATTGGTTAATACATTCGTGGAGGGAGGGGGGAGCCCTGAACTGTGCACACTGACGGGTCCAGGCAAGAGAGAAGCTGGCATTCCTGAGTGGCCGCTAGGTGCCCCGAACATTCGATCCCACAAGCTCTTTCAGTCATCCTAACCAGGTGTTGCAATCCCCACTATGAGATAAAGAAACTGGAGCCCAGAGAGGTTGAGTAAGCTTCCCAAGAACACACATTTCATTAACTAGCTGAACCAAGCTAAAAACCCATGCACGAACCCAAAAGCAATCCTCCTTTCACTACGTGCCTTTAATGTTCAAAATGTGATTGTAAAAGAACTCCCATGAAAATAGCTCAGGGGAAAAAAAATGGTCCAGGTGACATCTCTGAAGAGAGAATGGCAGATAATGATAGGTCTGTTAAATTTTTCCTTTTCTATTTTTCCCTCTTTTTTTTTTTTCCTCAATAGCAGAATCCTTGTATTGAACAAAAGCTTTATCACAGCCCCAGTATATAGAACAGATAAAGGTAGAACTGCCCTGGTTCACCTGGAGATGTGATTGTCTCTTGCTCACTATGGCTGACCCTAAGGAACCCTAAGGCTCCAGGGAACCCAGTTTGAAAGCATCAGATGGACACCTCATGTTCCCAGGGTAAAAATGGTGTCCAATAGTGTGTACATCCCAGAGACCGACTCCAAACATCTCCCTCCCTTCTTTGGGCATGGTCAAAGGAGCTCATGATGTGTCTGCTGAACTCTGGGGAAGCTGGCAGTCTGGACTTCTGGTTGAACACAGTAGATTGGACAGAAGTGTTTTTGGAGGCTCCCTCCATACACCCCACCTTAATGGCCATCGTGGGTTGGTTTTTTTGTTTTTTATTTTTTGTTTTTAAGTATAAACACACATGACGGAGAGGATGGGAAAGAAGGCAATAGTCAACGTCAGCAAGTTTTTGGAAGATGGAAGGCAGATAGTAATTACTCGGCGTGTGGCAGACAAAGCTGAGGGATAAGGGTCTGCACTGAAAAGCCGACTAAAGCCAGACAGTTCTCACCACTGAACCCCAGAAAGAGTCCAAGGCATCAGAGTTGGAGGCATCAGACAATGCTGAAGACAGGGATAAGAGAGAGGGAAAACTAGGAGGATTAGTTCAAAGCCTGTAAAAGGAGCTGTTAAGTCTCTCAGATATCTAGACAAGTACCTCTCCGCACCCCAGCACCCGATGGGATGAAACAGACCGGCTCTGGGCATGCGTAAACCAGACAGAGGTGAAGCATGAAAACAGAGAGAGGAGGTCAGGTTCTGCTTACTGAGTAGGGAGACCCCAGCCATCCTAATCTACCCTACCACCTCCAAATGGAAGTCTGGGGGAATCTCTTTCTGGAGAGACTGACAGGCTCATGAGGAAAGGTCCACATAGAATGACAGTCAGGAGGGTGTCTGGGTGGCTCAGTGGGTTAAAGCCTCTGCTTTGGCTCAGGTCATGATCCCAGGGTCCTGGGATTGAGCCCCACATCGGGCTCTCTGCTCAGCAGGGAGCCTGCTTCCTCCTCTCTCTCTGTCTACTTGTGATCTCTGCCTGTCAAATAAATAAATAAAATATTAGAAAAAAAAAAAAAAGAAGAATAACAGTCAGGAATCCCCAGACATGATGGCCTGGTTATATACCCTCCCAGAGGGAAGTCCCTTAGCAAGTCCTCCCACACCCAGGAATGACTGTGCAGCATTTAAGTCCCTCTTCATTATGAGTGGACAGCCAAAACATCTGGCTTTTGAGGAAAGCCACTAATAGGAAAGGAACCACACCAGCCAAACAAAAAAAGAAACTGTGAGGAAATAGAGATAATGATTAAAGCATAAGCTTTAGAGTCAGACAGAGCCTAAGTTCAAATCCCAGCTATACAACTTACCAGCTGTGTGACCTTGGGCAAGTTACTTAACCTTTCTGACTCTGCATTCCATCATATCTAAAATAAGAATAATATTATTATCTACTCTGAGAAGTTGTTAGGAAGACTGAAATGAGTTAATATTTATGAAGTACTTAGAAAAAGCCTGAAAAATATTGAGCACTGTATGAGTGTTTGATAAATACAAAATGAATGCAGAGAGCAGAAGGAAACATCAAACCACTTTTTAAAAATTCTCAGGAGATGAGAGATGATATTGCATCCATAAATACAAGCTATTAAAATAGGATGCTATTAAAAAGTAACATACAAAGAAAAAGTTGTGTTTTTTTTAACTCTTAGAAATTAAAATACGATTAGATTTTTAAAAAGTAATAATAATAAAAGGGTTGGAATTGGGGAAATTTCCTGAAAAGTAAAATGAAAAGACAAACAGATGGAAAATGGAGAGAAAAAAGATATGAAAATGAGAGGGTAAATCCAGGAAGTCCGACACGCTCCTACAAAGAGTTCTAGAATAACGAACCAGAGAGAATGGAGAAGAAGACGTTGGCAGAGAAGTAAGACACGAAGAGTTCCCAGCCGAATTACGTGAGTATTGGCTAAAGAATTCACCAAGTCCCGACCACAGAACAACCCAGACCAAGAGGCATCCTCGAGGAATTCAGGCTAACAGAGATGAGGCAAACCTTCCAAGTTTTTGGAGAGAAAAAAACAAATCGCCTACATAAGATCTACACTCAGCACGAGCCGGGACTGCTCAGCGGATGCGATTAAAACCAGAGGACACTGGGCGGAGAGGAGGGATGGGAAATCTTTCTTTTCTAAGACAGAATTCTCTACTCAGCAAGCTACAAATGAAGCATAAGGGTAGAATTTGATTTCAAATATATTCCAGGGGCACCTGGGTGGTACAGTCAGTAAAGCATCTGACTCTTGGTTGTGGCTCAGGTCATGATCTCAGGGTCATGAGATCAAGCCCCAGGTGGGGCTCCCTGCTCAGCTGCGAGTCTGCTTGAGATTCTCTCTCTCTCTCTCCCTCTCCCTTTGCCCCTCCCTCTGCTTGCATGTACGCCCTCTCTCTCTCTTTCAAATAATCTTTAAACATACATATATAAATATATATTCCACATATGTATATCATATAATTTCATACATAGATCAAATATATTGATATTATTTATTAATATTATATTAATTATATATCCTATATAATATTTCATAATATATTATATCATATATCATATATTATATTAATATAATATTAATTACATGTATCTAATGGTGCTATAATCATAATTAATATATTAATTATATTTGCATGTTAATATAATATATACATATATTAATGTATACAATATATTTTTTGGCGAGAACATTTACATTCTACTCTCTTCACAGATTTCCATTATACCATACAGTGTTATCAACCATAGTCACCATGTTTTATATTATACCCTCTGACCGTATTCATCTTGAAAGTTGGTGTCTTTTTACCAACCTCTGCCTATTTCCCTCACCCTTACCCCCTGGCAACCACTCCTCTGTCTCTATGAGTTTGGATTTCTTTTTTTTTTTTTCCCCACTTCTGTGATAGATATCTAGCAAACTAAAAAACAAAACAAAAGAAAGAAAAAAAAAAAACCAACAACCAAAGAGAAAAAGAAAACACAACAGGAAACTCAAAAGACTTTTACAAGAAAAGACCGAAATCTTTAGATACTACAAGGCTGGGGTGTGGATACTATTTACCTAGTTCTGTAAAAGCTGGAGACTGGCTTAACCGAAATATCGTGTACGTCTCCAGGAGGATGGAAAGAAAAGAAACACAGCAGACCACCCCTCCCAGAAGAAGTCTACGTCCTCACCTCCCATGGGAGGAATTTGGTGGCTAATACCTACAATTTTTTAAAACCAAGAAGTATCTTCCGAGCCATTGATGTCCAATGCAATATGAAAGTAAATACAAGTAAATACAAGAAGTAGTTTTTTTGGTTGGAAGTAGCTGTCTGAAAATTGGGGCTTGGGGCTCGGGGAGAGGCGGAGCCAACACTGCTGTTTTTCATTAAAAGCCTTGTGGAATCATTTGGCTTCTTAAATTATGTACATACATTGCTTTGATAAAAATTAAAATTAAATTTAAAACGATCCGAACTTCTCTGCATAGCTGGAAAGCCTGAGCGCCTATCAGGAATAGCAAACTTCTATCTCCTGTCATAAATGGGACATAGCCAGACAGGATGCCGATGGTTGCTATGGTTTCTCTGACATCTCTGCTCCCAGGAAGCACTCCTGTCATGGTGCCTGGTGCTGGGGACCTTCCCGGAAGGAATCCCGAGAGTCGGGAACCCGGGGACGTGCAGCAGCCAGCTGGAGTTCCGGGCTCACGCTCGGAGGGGGTCTTTTTGCTGGATGGGGCAGGCGGAGGGGTCTCCACAGGTGCCCAGGAATCGGGAGAAAAGACACCACGAGTCAGAAGCACGATTGGAGGCAAGCATCCATGAAGCAGCCAGAAAACTGACTTTCGCCGTTCTGAGAACTGCCTTACATACATGCAGAAAATATACCTGCTCTACTCATACGTCGCAGCCCGGCTGACCGTATGCAGATGAAGCAGACCCACCTCAGAGCTCATGCCCTCCTAGTTGGTAAATTGCCAAGGCGACCTACTGTGTGCCATACCCTCAGGGATACGCATGAAGGGCGCACTCCAGGTTTGCAAAGAGTTCACGATCTAGGGACTATCTCCAGGGTTCCTTTTACAGAGGAGACAGAAATGCGTTGATCCAACAACCCTCACGTTGCTTGCGGGCTGCCAGACTTTGCAGTCTGGGCACATGTACACAATTAAATGTCATCAAGTGCTCTAACTGCTAAGGATAGATGGAGCAGGTGATGGGTTCCAGAAGGAAGGAAAAGGGCAAATCAGGGGAGGCTTCCAAGAGAAGGTGACCTTTGGGCCTCGTCCCGGGCCTGGCTGCCAGGCGGATATGCAGAGGATGGGAGTTAGAGAGGGTGTGAGGCATAAGGAGGTGAGAGGCCAAACAGAGAGAAGGGAATCTGGAGCAAAAGTCCAGAACAGCCCAAGGTGTCCATGGTAGCTAACTCTAAGGTTGAGACCCAGAGCTGGACAGTTGGACAGAAGTCAATCACATCAGATCTGGTGTGTGCTGCTAACCCATCAATGCTGTCCTGTGAGTCCTGCTCCCCAGAGGTTGGTCCTCTAACCAACACACCAGCATCCCCTTGAGGCTTGTCAGAAATGCAGAATCTAGAGCCCAACCCGAATCTGCATTGTAACAGGAGTCCCTGGCTGACTCATGTTCTAGGATGAGAAGCTCTGATCCAGACCACCGTCTCCCACCCTTTGGAAGTATGCAGATGCCTTTTTAACATCTTGACATTTCTCAGACGTCATTCCCCCCACATGAACGCTATCATGCTTTTTATATTCACTGATTGAGAAAATATTAAATTACAGAAGGTAATGCTTTGAATGACTTTGACTTCCGTAATTATATCACAATCTATATACGTGATCTGTTTGGCATCTGCTTGTACCTAACTTGCATCACCAGCGTGTGCAAACAGAATGTTTATAAATAGAATCTCAATCATCCACCAACTTCCCCCATGGTTCCGGATATGTGGCACTTCCTGATGGCTTTTCAAGGGGGATGTCTCCTCCATGCGGGTTGCCCACCCAGAATCATCAGCCTTCTTACCAAGGAGTTTATAATCTCTGAGACTGAATGCACCACGGAAACTCATTATTTAAAGAATCCTTGGGATAAATGTTTTTGTAATGAGAGCAGACCAAACTGCACACCGGTGCCTTCACGAATGTATGTTTTGTGGACCTTCTGTTTAACAGGAATGTGTCAAATGAAGCCACTCTTCTTTGTTGCATAACTAAGACCCAACATTAACCCTCTCCTTCCCCAACATGGACAAATCACTCCATAGGATACAACGTGCTTCACCTGCATCATATCCTCTGACCCTCATATACTCTGAACGATGTAGACCGAGCAGGCTTAATCATTTAACAGATTAATCCACTGAACAGATGGTAAGTCAGCTAGTCTCTGAGGTGCCGAGTGGCTTTCCCATGACCTCATGGCCAAAGAGCATTGGAACTAGCACTTGAATCTATCTCTGATTTGGTCCTTGGTTCTTTCCGCCAAGAGCTAGTGTTTCTTAATAATGAAAACAGAAAAACGAGAAGGGAGGGATAAAAGCTGTTGCTTTGGTTAACATTTTCATTGCTTGGTTAACATCTTTGCCAGATCATGTCACAGGGGCTTTGAGGCTCTGCAGGAAGGGGTTGAGGTTTGCAGCCTTCACCACACTGTCGTGGCCACTTGCTAAGGAGCTGTCGTTGAGAACCCTGTACCCCACAACCTGCCCTGAACAGACATCATTGCAGCCCATCTGGCTTGGGGACACAGTGTTGATTTCTCTTCCTCCGGATCTGGTCTAGCCTCAAAATGTCACCTGTAAGCTCTGGAGTATGATCGTACCCATCTCTGTGCTGGGTTCAGATTTGCTCATCTAGACGTGCTGCTCAGCTGGGCCTGTCAGGAGAGGGGTGGGCAGGGAGCACAAGACACACACAGCCCTATGTTTGCCAGGCAGCAATTCAGGGAGCCTTTGTATTGTCTTTAGAAAACTCAGCCTCCTCTGACTTGCGAGGGCTGAGCAGCCATGTTGGGTTTTTAAAATCTAGTTTCCAGGACATTAAAATGAGATGCAGTGAGGTTAGGAGACTTGTGCATGATCGCAGGCTCCTAGAATTGCAAGGCTAAAAGTCACCTGAGGGATCAGCTCTATTCTGCAACCCCCCCTTTAATTTAAACAAGAGGAAACTAAGGCTCAGAGAGGCATTATAACTTGCCTGAGGTCACACAGCTATTCAGTGGTGGGGCTGGGAATCAGACCCAGGGCTCCATGATTTCAGAGCCCACACTTTTCTTGGGCTCCCCTTTCTCCTGCTCCCCTTTCCAGGGCCCACCTTGGCCTCCTTGGATTCCTCTATGCATGCCAGAAGGGCTGGAGGAACCAAGATGGCGCCCCTAGTGGACCACCAAAACAGTGTTTGGCAGAACCTTTCCACCAGAGCTCTCAATGGCTGGAGCTAGGACCTCAGTCCCTATTATTGTCACCGTCCCACACAGTGAGCCTTCCCCTGAACTCTGAGATGAGAGAACACAGGCTGCTGAACCCAATGTCAATTAAAAGATTCTCTCCCTTCATCCTGTACAGCTTCATCCCTGTACAGCTTGAACCCTTATTAGCTTGTCACCTGGGACCAGTGCTTCCTCTAGTCGACTGACAAAGGGCAGGGGAGAGTGAGGAGTCAAGATACCTGGTTCCTGGACTCTGCCAGGCCACCACTTGCCATGTGGCCATTGGCCACTCTCCTCCCTGTGGGTCTCAATTTTCTCACCTACAAGATGAAAAGTTAGTTGGATTCAAGCAGTGTCAAGGACTGTCCTAGCTCCAAAATTCTATGCAGCCATGAATGTGGACCCTGGGCCTGTCCTTTCCTTTCTTTGGACTTTGGTTTCTTCACCTATAACATAGATACAATGTAAAAATATATATATAATTTATATATATTTCCCTAAGTGGGAAAATTGACATATTGACGCCTGTCTCGGGATGCTGGGGAGGATCTGGGACGTGAAGTCTGTGAGCCCCAGAGCTTACCATACTCATGGGAGTGTAGTTGTTTGCCATGTCCTATAGGGACATGAATGGCTCAGAGTCCGGGCCTGCAAGCTCTCAAAGGGGACCTACCCCATGGAGAATGCAGCCAGTGACACCAGAACAGCATTCTGTCTGAGTGATGCCAGGTATTAGAGGGCAAAAAAGCAGAACCTTGTGAGCGGACGGCCAGGGACGGATGCTGGATTTGCTCACTGTGGCTACAGCAAGCTGACCACTCTGAGCCTTTGTTTTCTTCTCTGTAAAACATTTGTTCTCGTGTCTGGAATAAGCCTGCCTCTTGGGGCAACTCTAAAGCATAATAAAGGGATCATCCAGCCTCTGACCACATCCCAGTGGCTCCGAGAACAGGCCAAGGGCATGCCTGTCTCGGGGCTTCCTCACCGGCTGGAACACACCTGCTTCCTCCTGGAACACTCTCCTGGGGTCATCCCATGAGCCACCTGCCCGTCAGCCAGGTCCCTTCCTACAGATAGTCACGCTGGAAAGCCCGGGAGAGTCATAGCCCCCCCAACTCCCACCCCCCCCACCTATGCGGTCTCGCTGTCCTCTCCCATGCTTCTCCCCCCAGCACTGGGCGCGGCTGGCCTGTGTCCCTGGTTGGTGTCTGCTCTGCCCAGAATGAGAGCTCCAGGAGGACACAGGACCTGCTCGGTTCCCTGCTGGGCCCCCGGCCCCTGGCCTGTGGCAGGTGTCCACGCAAGGCATTTGGTATGTCACTGTCCAGTGGACAAGGGGACAGATGCAGAGTGGTGGCAAGCACCCAGGGCCCTCGGGAAGGCCAGAGTTTTCTCTGGTTCTGTGAACAGCAGCACTTCCAGGAGCCACTTCAGGGAAGTAAGAGGAGATGAGCATGGTTTCGGAGATAGTTCCTCTCTTACCCTCCTATCTCTTTCTCTGTCTCTCTCTCCATCGTGTACACACACACTTCAGTCCCCAGAGAATGGCAGGGCCCAGCCCCAGCATCTGGTGAGCAGTGTCAGAGCCAGAGAAGCCAGTGGGGAGCCCGGAGAGGGGGGTGGTCCAGCGGATGGACGGCCCCTCCCCAGCCTGGCTGAAACATGGACCTGGACACTCCAGGCCCCTCTCCCTGAGCTCGAAGATCAGTGAGGCCCAAAGGCTGAGTCTCGCCCCCACTGTGATATCATAGGCCACAGAAGCCAGGCAGATGGCAGCCACCCAAGACAGTAACACCAGCCAGGTCCCTTCAGCAGGGTGTCCCGAGCAGTCTTTGCTATGACACCACCCCCCCAGCTTAAGTCCCTACACAGCTGCCCGCCAGGCTCTGAATGACTGACCACCTGCTGCCTTGAGATGGTGGCAGTGGGTCCCGATGGCTCAGCAGGCCTTGTGCGGACCCAGCTTGGCCAAAACCTCACCTAGGAGACCCAGACAAATGGGCCACCCTCCTGGCATCTCTGTATCTCCGCTGTAAAAGGAGAAGCTGGGACTCTGTGAGTCTCAGAGATCAGCTGTGCTGTTTGTTCACTTCTGCAAGCAGTATGATACTTACTATGTGCCAAGCATTATGCAGATATGCATGAATTAAACACTGATCCTGTCCCCAAGTATCTCCCAGTCTTAGTGGAGAAAGAGTTAAGTGGAAAAGAGAAGTACCAGATATTGGGACATCCAGTGGAGGAGACCTTCCAGGACAGGAAAACTGGATAGGGATCAACAAGATGGAAGGGGAGAAGGGCCAGTCCAGATGCAGGGGGTCCCATCAGGAAGGAGGAGTGAGAAAGGACACCTGACCCAGCTGGGTTTTTTTTTTTAATAAGAACATTATTTATTATTGAGACTTGAGTTTATAAATCCATTTTTTTTAATTGAAGCAGATTTAGCTTTTTTTTTTTTTGTGAGTTATTATCCAGCTGGGTTTTATTGAAAGCCGGAAACACTGAATAAGGACGGTGACAGCATTATAAGCCTGAGCATTTCTTAATCACCAGACTCTGTGCTAAGGGTTTTCTGTGCAATGCCAATAGCCCTATGAAGACAGATCCATTATTAGTTCCAAGCCCATTCTGCAAATTTTGCAGAAAACCCAGGCTCCAAGAGATGAAAAAGCTTGCCAAAGGTCACAGAGCTAGACTTGATCTTAGCCTGCCTGACCCCAGAGCCCCAAGAATTTAACCAACTGTCCTAGGCTCTGTCTGGTTCTGACCCCCCAGGTAGAAGGCCTGTGTTCCTACCTCTCTTACAATGCCCAGGTCACTCCCTGGGGAAAAGCGTTCTCTACTCCAGGTGAGAGCTCTGTTCACCATGGCCCCACCCATTGTGTCCCCAGGATGTCCATCCACCATGAAGGGCTATTGGCTGTCCTGTGGGAGACAGGGATAGTGTCCTGAGCCCCTTTGCACAGAAGTCTCTCCAGGTCAAAGCACCGAGCATACCTCCGCTAGCGAAGCCTCCAGGAATGAGGACACACTGGGGTTGGGGCCATGGGGAAGGTTAGCATGGAAACAAGAAGACTTCTGGTCACAGTATGTAACTTCAGATCCTTGAAGGCGTGTCAAGTGGAAAAAGGGATGGAGCTGGGAGCAGGGGGAAAATCTATAAACAGGCAGTTTTCAGCTCAAAATAAGGATGACCTTTGAAAACCATGGACCACCCTGAAGGCCGTGAGGTCTCCCGCCAAGAATACTCAGACACAGCAGCATCCTTCCATGCATGGTGCTGCACAGGTGCCTCTAGCTGTCTCCCAGAGCCCGGGCAGTACATGCCCTCTGGGGTCCGAACCAGTGAGGACACAAGCAGGCAATCAACAGGATAATCCAAGGAAAGATGAATGAAGGACTGTTTACAAAGGTGTGGGCAAGGCTTGGGGGGGGCAGGACAGCCACTACCATGCCTAGGGAAAGGGGAAGAGAGCTGGCATCAGAACTCAGACAGAGAGCAATACCAAGAGCTCCCCTTAGCACCCCCAGTGCAGAACTGTGGCTTTCCTAGGTGCTGTGCGGCTAACTCGCAGTGACCCAGCAACTGGAGCTAAGAGACTGAATATCCCAGAGTCACTCCTCTCTTCTCCAGTTTCCTACAGGCCCATCATCACTGGCTGACCCCAGCCAGAAGCCAGAGGGTGAGGACAGTCTCTGCAGGTGCAGCTCCCAGGGCAGAGAGCCGAATGCAGAGGACTGGCTAGGGGAGGCTATCCTGCACTGAGCTGAGCCCCCATGCATCTGGCCTCCCTCCTACCCTCTCCTCTCCAGCTAGCTATCCTAGCCACTGTTGTAAAGTTGGTTTTGGCCAACACAGATTGCTCTGTATCAACATATCCCTGCCTTAGCCTAGAAAATTCCTCTGGCTTTTCAGAAAATCTTCCCTTCCTACTTCCCTCGTGTTTACTTTCTTGGAATATTTCCTGTAATTTGCAAAGATTAAATATTTAAGCTTCTTTTATTGCTATGTACTTTCCCGGCCCCATTATGCATTCTGCCCGTGGCTTGCCCATCTCCTCCCCCAGAGGTTCCAAATCCTTTCTGCATGCACAGAAAACGCTCTACAGGTAGACCTCACCTTGAGCCGGCCATGGCTGTGTACTTGAAAAGGGGTACGGTATTCTGGCTTGGGCTGGGACGCGCCTTACCGCCTTCCTCCTGATCCAACATTATCTTTCATGTTTGGTCTTAATTAACAAGGGCTCCCAACACTGTGCATGTAGTAACTTTCCCTTTCACTGTGCTCTCTCATGCTCTCACGCACTCACTCGCTCTCAGGGGCTTTGAATCCTGGTGTTCATGATATGTAAACAAATCCTTCGCTGCACTTAGGGCCCACACTCTGCAGCGGCTCCGTGTCAGATCATTTGGTGGTGAGGAGAACACGAGGCTGGGAAGAATTCTGTCCATGCCAGTCTGGGTTCTGGTCAGGGCTGGCTCCTCCAACGTGCCACCCATGTGGTCATGCTGATCCCCGTGCTCCAAAGGTCACACCCTTGCTTGAATGTTCAGCTGTGGCTGTCTTGAAATTCATAATTTTTTTTAAGAAGGGTCCCCACATTTTCATTTTGTGCTGGGACCCCAAAACTGCGTGGGTTGTCCCAGTTATTGTTATAGCTGCTACTGCTGTGGTTTTATGGGCAACCCACCTAATTCTCAGCAGGAGGGACCCCCCACACCGCCAAGTCGTGTGATGTGGACAGGCAGCCTGTGCTGCTGGCATTTCCCTGGGTCCAACCAGACCCTGGGCAGACTCGCAGCTGTCAAAGGGCAGGGAATGAATTAGAAGTCAGAGGACTTGACTTCTAGCCCCTGCTCTACCCTGGACTTGCTGTGTGCACTTGGCCAAGTCACTTCCCCTCTCTGGACTAGATTGCTACTTGCCCACCTGTGTTTGGCCTCAGTTAACCTATAGTCGAATCTCTGGAAATGCAGATGCCTGGGCTCTACCTCAGAGTGACTGTATGGAGGGGTGGGTCCCCAGAATCATCACCCAGAGCTCCCTACATGATTTTGATGTGCATTCCTGTCCAAGAACCTCTGAGGTACCTGACTGGAGCCTTTGACTCTGTCTATATTGGATCACTGCATTCTTAAGTTGGGTCTTCACTGTGACACTGATAGCATCCATGTCCAGGAAGTGTAGGACACTGCAGGTGGGTACTACAGGGCAGAGACTGGAAGGGGGCTGCTCACTACTCAGACTGGAGAATGACCCACAGAGGGAGGCTGAGGGCAGCTCTATGAAGGAAGAGAAACTATCTGGAGATGGGAGACTAAGTAGTGTTATGGAGAACCAGGGCCAGAGGACCTGTGCTGTCCCTGATGCTGTGAGACGTCTGAATCTGTTCATACCTAACATTCTCCAGTGGCACTGCCCACTGAAGTTGTCACTAGCCACATGCGACTATTTAAGTAAATTAATTAAATTGAAATTCAATTAAAGATAAATAAGGCAAACAAAAAAAAGGTAAGTATGTGAGGTGATAGATGTATTAATTAATCTGATGAGGAAATCCTTTCCTAACAGGTACATATATCAAATCCTCACATCATATACTTTACCTCACAATATGTCAGTTATACCTCGGTAAAGCTAGGGGGGGTTAATTAGGCAATTAATTGAAATCTCAGTTCCTTGGTTGCACTTGTCACACTTCATGTTGTTATAGCTCCTATGTTGGAGAGCACGGATTCTAGAACATTCCACCTTGACAGAAAGTTCTCTAAAGAGAGTGGAAGCCTTACCCATCGCTCTTTTCTGTGTCCAGCCAGTCGCTGGATATTTGTAATGATAGGAGATCATTTAGAAATGTACTCTGCCCCAGCCCCTGCTGCTTCTGGAATAAACTCCCCTTCCAAACCCAACCCGCTCTGGCTGGCCTTGGGCAGCTCTCACAAGGCAGGCATGCCTGGCCTGTCTCCTTTGCCCATTACTCGAAGCGTTTCTGACAGAAAGACTTCACTTTTCATTTCTCCCTGTAAGCCATGGGTCCCCTCCTTTGAGCCTGTCTTACTGGCTCTCGGGTTTCCTAAGCTCAGTTACCTAGCTGGCACGCAGCTTCAGAGAGCTCCAGAAAACAAGTTTTGGCATCTCTCCCATCCCACACCCCACAGCTCACTGAACATGACTTCAGTTCATCCAAGCACAAGCATCCCTGTGATCCCAGCATGACACCACTTTCGCTGCTTCCCTATCCAAGCCTGTTCATCAGGCTCCTGACCTCTCCTCCACCCTTCCCCTTCCCACCCATCCTCCATCTCCCGCAGTCGCCTTCCCTGATGCTCCTGTGGGGCACTGGGAGGAATAAGGGGCACTCACTTCTCTGCAGCATTCACCATCCCTGGGAGAGACAGGCCTCAAATCACAGGCATGCCGGGACATTCGGACAGCATTCTGCACACAGACAATCTGGGTAAAAAAATAGCAGAACATTTGACCACCGGAGGGAAGGGGGTGTGTTTGTGGATTGCCTGGGATCCTCTCCCATTTCTCTAACACAGGACAAAAGGATTCCTGACTGAGGGTCTCTTCTTCCTAAACCCCATGCCAGCCACTAAGCTCCAAATTTGGACTCTGAAATCCCTGCCTATCCTTCTTACTAATCCCTGTGTGCCTACTAAGCCCTTCTGTGTATGTACCCCTACCTTGGAATTGTTGCCCATCAGAAACCCCCCGCCCCTGCCTCTGTCACTGTCTGTGGGTCACTGTCACCAGGCTGTCTATGGGTCTTACCCATTCCCGTGCCTGGCCCCAGCCCTTCCTTCCTCTCAGTGTTCGTCCCCAGACTATGATCCCAGTGCTAACACCTCCCTCCCTCACTCACTCACCTCGACCTCCATTTGTCCCCTATTCCATCTTCCCCCATTCCTGCATTTATCCATCCTCTCCCCATTCCCTTCTTTGAGAACACTCCTTGATTTGGACTCTAGATTGGCCTTGTCCATTAATAACTGCATGAAGTTTGAGTCACAAATCCCTTATTCACTCAGCAGGCATTGCCTGAGTGCATGCTATATGGCCTGGCCCCACAGAGGACCTTTGAGATCCAGGGAGACAGCCCAGAACTTGGCTTCAGGATCCTCCAGCCTGGTGGATAAAGAATTAGTGCCCGGTGTGGCAGAAGTTTCATCAGGCATATGTAAGGAACACAAGAGAGCAAGAGAAGGGTTCGCTTTGGGTGGGGCTGGGGGCTGAATCTTCGGGGACGAGTAGGGAGATTGGTCGGGTGGACAAGGTTGAAAGGCTTTCCAGGCAGAAGGAATGCATGTGCATTCATGCAGAGCAGAGACCAGTAACAACCAATCTGGGCAGCCCGGGAGGGTTGGACCATCTGGCGCCATGAATGAGGCTGCCCCGAGAAGGCTGGTAACAGGGGCAGGTTAGGGAGGCTGCGCTCCTTATCAGCCTGGGAGAAAGTTGTGCAGGTTTTCATGCTGGACAGCTCCCTCTGCGGGCTGTTGGGCAAGAGTAAGACTGAGGATTCTGACCCAGGAAAGACTCATACAGCCCACCTGTGCATTCTCTACCAATTGTGAGCCCATCTCTGCCATCCCATCACCTTCCACCACTCTTGCCACCTCCCGCTGCCAAGGGCCATTTCTCTTGTGAAGTGAAAGAGAGGCAGAAGTGTCTCTTCTGGTTGCCCATCTCCTACAGCTCCAAGGGGCAGCAGGCATCTTAGCATACAAGCAAGTCCTCTATTTTCATTTCTGCTGCTGTGTCTTCGTCTCTTCCCCCTCCTGATCCCCTCACCTTCAGCTCATGGCCCAGCAGAGAAGCTAGTGAATAAAATAAAGGTGCTTGACTCACTTCCTAATCCCATTTTATAGTGCCAGAGTCAAAAGCAAAGGGTTGGCTTAACTGGCCTGAATTAGCTTCTGACAGCTACTATAACAGATGCCACAAACTTCCTGGCTTCAAACAATACAGATTTATTCTGTTATAGTGCTGGAAGTCAGATGTCCAAAACCCGGTCTCACAGGGCAAAAATCTAGGGGCTGGCAGGGCTGCATTCATTATAGGGGTTCCAGGGGGAAAATCTGTCCCCCTGCCTTGTCCAGCATCCCGTGGCTTGTGGCTCTTTCCTCCATGTCCAAAACCAGCAACAAAGCTTCTTCCATTCTATCCCTGACTCTGACCCTCCTTGTGAGGACCCTTGTGATGACATTGGGCTGCCCAGATAATCCAGGATAACCTCCCCATCTCCAGGCCCCTCACTTAATCCCATCTGCAGTATCCCTTCTGCAGGGCAAAGTGACATCTTCATAGTTTCCAGGGATAAAGATGTAGATGTATTTGCAGGTCATCATACTGCCCACCATGTGGCCTTTTCTGGTGTCCCTCTGAGCTTCTGAATCCCAGGAGTCTGTGAGCATCTGCTATCACTGACCCATGGCTCTGTGTGTCTTTGTCCTTTCAGAGGAAACGACATTTGAAGCAGGAGTGAAAGTTCAGATCCACAGTCAGTCTGAGCCGCCTTTCATCCAAGAACTGGGCTTTGGGGTGGCTCCAGGGTTCCAGACTTTCG
Organism: Lutra lutra; assembly: GCF_902655055.1. Classification (NCBI taxonomy): domain Eukaryota; kingdom Metazoa; phylum Chordata; class Mammalia; order Carnivora; family Mustelidae; genus Lutra; species Lutra lutra. The sequence goes on from NC_062293.1 coordinate 39,861,954, forward strand.
TGGCCACCCAGGAGCAGAGGGTAAGTTCCTGGGCTCCCTGGACCAGAGGTCCCGGGCCGACGCTGGCCACCTGCATAGGCATGAGGAGGGGAAATGGGACTCCCACTTTTGGAAGGTTCTGAGTCCACTCAGGAGGCCTGAGCGGGGATGGGCTTGGGACAGAGGCTCACCTAGAAATTGGAGAAAGGTATCAGCTTAACCTCTGTGACCCAATTCTCCCATACCATCCATCAGTTCCTAAAATTGGGTGTGAGAGAAACCCAGCTTACTTTCTTTTTCACTGAATTGGGTCAGGGTTTTTTCCAGAACCTTTTGGGTGGGGGGGGGGCAAAACTTTCTTAATCTATGGGAAAGCACTGAGAGTGTAGGCCTCCCAAGCTGTTCCCGTACTTAATTCCTGGGATACTGGCTGGAGCACACAGTGGGTGGGATGTCAGCTTTGAGGCAGACACAGAGGAGGCTGGGAGGCGGGCTGGCCTCCACAGGCCTCAGAGGCTGAGACAGGTGGAGAGATCAGAAATGAGCATGCACGGGTGTCCTAGGTGGGAACCAAGTGGCGCAGCCAGAAAACCTCATCTTTAAGGACAAAGAAGAAGGGCATGGAGCAGATGGCAGGGAGCCAAGTTCAGGGCTGAGGATTTGAGTCGAGAAGGGTAAGAACACAGACGAACAAGTCCAGGCATGCAGACAGACAGGCTGCCCTGGTGAGCCCAGAACCCAAGCTATTAGCCTCATGGGCTTTTGAGTACCGCCAACCCCAAGCAAAGCCAGACACTCGTTAAAGTGACAAGGACAGATTTTAATCAAAAATATACCCTTGCAGTAGGGACAAAGATTCAGCATGAACGGAACTCAACTTCCATTTTCACAGAGGTGGCTGGCATCTTAATGTAAATGTGAGAAGGGAGGGGAGCAGAAGGGTCTGGGGCAGTCAGGGAAGTGAAACATGGCAGAAAGCAGGAAGGGGGGGGACTGTTCCATGAGAAACCCACCTGGGTTTGCTAATAGGCACCTGTCAGAGTTAGGCTCCTATCTGTCCACAAAGACAAGGGGACGGAAGCCCAATCTTTAGGTGTTGGCTGGAGCAAACAGTAAATGCTTTCGGCAGGCTTGAGTTTTCTTAGGCAGGGACTTACCTTCTATGAGTGACACCAAAGAAATTTCTGGCCTGAGTGGGAAGCTGGAGCTCAGGACTTCTAAGAACCCTTGACTCTCTTCCTCTTCCCAAAAGGAAACCAAGGGACTCCCCACGGTGAGTGAGAGACAGGGACAGCCCCGTTCTGGGCTTCAGAGAACAAATTTGTTGTTTGCTTTGAAGTGTGTTCTCAGAAAATCAGCCTCATTCATAGCAGCCTTGTGATGAGTATTATAACTAATAATAAGATATTTGGTTAAACATTTTACAAATCTTCAAAGCATTTCTGCTTCATCTCATTTCATCATTTCATTCATATTAATAGAGAAATACAAAAACACATCCCGGAGCTAAATCTAATAATAAATTATGTTTACATGTATATGAAAGAGCATATTCATAGGAAATAAGACTCGAAGGAAATAAGCCAGAATACCCACAGTGGGGAAATTGTGAATGATTTATTTTCTTTTCTGGGTTTTCCACGTGTTTTAGAATGTGGCTCTTTTGTTTATTCAGTCAACAAATGTTTGTTGAACCCCAACTATGAACAAGGTGGCAGAGATACGGTGGTGAACAAAAGAGACCAAGGGTCTGTCCCACAAAGCCTACGGATTAGCGGTTTCTTTCCCAAACAAAAAACAATAATTAAATAATGTGAAGCAAAGTATAATGGTGATTGGTCCCATTTGTATGATCTCATTCTGCCATTAGTATCCAGCTGACCCTGATTCTCAAACACCGCATTTTAGTGATTCTAAGAAGTACAGTTGACTTCTGAACAACATGGGGTTTGAGGCACCAACCTCTAATAGAGAGTCGAAAGTCTATAAGCTTTGACTCCCCAGGAACTGAATTAGTAATAGCCTACTGTTGACCAGAATTAACACATATTTTGTATGTTCTATGGATTATATACCATAGTCTTACAATAAAGTAAGCTAGAGCTAGGAAAATATTAAGAAAATTATAGGGAAGAGAAAATACACTTACCACATTGTACTATATTTATAAAACACACACACACATATAAGAACACCTGTCTTGTTCAAGGGTCCACTGTACTTTTTTTTCATATTTTAACATTTCTGAAATCGGGATTTGTCTCTCAATCAATGGCACCTTAGAGCTAAAACTAGCATTGCTATTTCTTTCTCGGTGGCATATAAAATCATGGTGTATCCTACGGTCTGCCTTGGCTACATTGTTTCCCTTCCAGCATTCCCTGCTTCATCTCAAAGCTCAAGGGAATCTTGGGAAAAGGCCAGGGGTGACAAGACTGTGGGAGCAGGAAGCCTTTTCCTGGAAAGTTGAGGTGAATCACACTAGGGAAATGGACTCCTGAGTGAGAGCCCAAAGAGGAACTGGTGATTTAAAGGATACCTACCATGAATCCCTTTGAGAATGGGGAAGTCCTTTTGCATGGTAAAAAAAAATCACTCAACCCACGCCAAGTATATACAGACCTCCTTTTTTATTTTTTCATTTTTTTTAATTCCAAAAGAGCACACTATTGCACTGTCACCCAAAGCAAAGATCACTGTTTTAAAAATCAGTATCTGCCCTAAACCCAGTAAAGCCAGGGTATGCTGCTGCCTTCTGGGACAGGCTGAGAAACACACCTCTGGCTTGCTCAGCTACAGTGGGAGCCCTGTGTGATCCCAGGACCGGCACCACCACCACCAGAGACAAGCAGCGGGATGATACACTGGGGTGGAGACAGACCCTGGAAGGGGGATATAATACCAATCACTTCCAACTGAGCACACACCAACTACCAGGCATCAAGCAACCGAGACACTTGACATGCATTCTTTCATTTTACCCCCCACAGCAACCCCAAAAAGGAAATAATATTATCTCCACGTTCCAGAAGATAAAACTGCACAGTTAGGTAACTTGCTTAAGGTTGCATAGTAGGGGGAGAGCAGGACCCAACTGTGAGCCCACATCTCTCTGTGGAGAGGAAATCAGCCTGGGGGCCCAGAGGCCTCAAGTCTAGTCCTAATGTGCTGTGAGACCTCCGACAATTTGCTTCCCTCCCTCTGCCATGGGTTTCCCAAGCATGGAATGGAAGGGCTGGGTTAGACGACCTCAAAGGGCCTCCAGCATTAATAGCCCCGCAGTCCCAGGTAAATAGTATCCCTAAAACTTTAGAAGAGAGGTTCTGAGCATGCTCCTCGGTGGTAACCCTGCCTCAGCTCACACACAGAGTGGTCACATTGCTACCCTACCGAAATCCCTTAAATTCCAGCACTTCTCATAATTTGCAAAGCCTCAACCCTTAAGAATGGCTTCTGAGGTCCTGTTCAATGTGGCCCCAGCCCTCTCTCCGGCTTCATCATTCCCTGTGGTTGACAAACATGCCTTGGACATCAGCCAGACACTCTGTGTCCTTCGATGCCTGCTTCATGCATTTGCTCCCGCTGTTCCCTCTGCCCAGAATCCCTTCTTTGTCTTATCTGCTTGGCAAAGGCCTACTCATACTTCCAAACACTGCTTAAAGATCATGGTCTTTAAGAAGACTTTCTCCCACCCCTAAGAAGGAGCTAGTTGCTCCATTCAACTCTCTGCACATTCATTTATTCCTTCAGCAAATACTCAATGAGCACTTCTTGTGCTGGGAAAATGAAAATCAGCAAGACCTGCTCCCAACCTGGGAGCGCTCAGAGAATGAAGTGGGTTTGTTGACAATTTTGTCACACTCCTTAAGAGATACAAAAGTCTCCTTGTAGGACTTACTTCCCTTGTGCATCACTTATCTTTACACCTGCCTTTTAAGAACTGATTTCTTCAACCTCCAGCAGCCCTTGTCTCACTGTAGACTGGGAGCTCCCTGAGAGCAAGGCCTATACCTCTTAGATTCTATAACATCGGTGCCTTGCTTATATGTGAGCTTAGGAAATGTGCATTGATCAAAGAATGAATGAACCCTGATGCCCAGATCCGCACCCTCTGTTCAAATAGCACTCAAATGTTATACTCTAAAGCTCTCCCTGCCTCCCCCCTCCCACCCCTGCCAAAATCCCCATGTAAATGTGCCCTGAGGGCTCTCCTTCTCCCTGAGGCTAAGCCAGCCTGTGACAGATGAAGTTATCTTTATCATTCTGTCTACACATTTAGAGATCCTAATCAAACCAAAAGCTTATGAAATGGGTCAGGGTTGGAGACCATCCGTGCACATGAGAGTGGATACAGCAGATGAGAAGGGCAGGATAGCACTCTGGAATTTGCGGAGAATTATACGAATGTGTGGATAGATCAAGTGCAAAGCTAGGACATTCAAGTTTAGTGCTTATTAAGACCCAAGACTGTCTTCAATGTTGACATCATCAGTCAAACTCTTTTCCCTAATTTAAGGTGATTGCCAATCCTGATGGGATTCCCAGTTGTGATTTGATATCAGAAGACTTTCATCATCTCCCATGCCCTCCTCCAAGAGCCTAGTGGTGATTCAAATTAGTAATTCAGCCACTTTGCCCATACCTCCAGGTAGGTCTGAGAATGAATCTGGAGATCCTGGGTAGTCAGTAGGCCACCAGCCCCTACTGTTCAGAAAATTTCCTGGAAAACATGGCCCTGGGTCTATATTTCGAAGTCTCAGAAATGCCTTGGGGTACAGGGTTGGAAAATCACTGGCCAGAGGTATCCCATTTTCACCAAGAACCCCTTTCAACACCACTCGTTCATTCGCCAGTGGGAATGAGAAGGGTTCCAATCCCAAAACCTGGACTCCGTGTTGGTTCCTCACTTGGGCTGTTTCCAAAGTACCATAAGAATGCCCACCGTCACACCCTACCCTGCACTGAGCAGCTGCCCACTGGCCTGTTTGGGGCTGTAAATAAAGGCAAATATAAATGGTTGGGTCCTGCTGGACCCAATTAGGTCATTGGCGGGATGTGTGGGCCCAGCTGGCTCCTGCAGAAGCTTATGCCTTTGCCTTTAGTGTAGGTTGGCCACACTTCCAACATTTGGAGGGAATTCTGCTATGGCTCACAACAATAGTATCCCCTCCCCCACCCCCAAATAAACAGTCTCAGCTGTTGGGTGGGGTGCCCCCGTCTGCTCTTGACAGCTCTGCTCAAGCTTCCAAATGCAACTTCCTAAGTGACTCTCAAAAGACAAGACTCATTCATCAATGTGACAGCCAGATCCAGGGTCTGTAGTATCTGCTTCATGGGCCTCATTAGAAATGAAGGTTGGCCCATTTGTTTTTTTCAAGGCAGAAGAGAGAACTTGTTGTGCCTGCCTTCAGCAGCTTCCAAAATGCCCAAGCTGGCATCACATAAATATGGTAGCATCTGGTTCCGCTCCAGAAAGCACCACGGAGGCGCCAGAAGGCAGGACGGCCTGCTGGGTGGCCATTCCCTCCATGATCAATAGGGTACGTGTCTCCCATAAATAGATAAAAATAAGAACCAACTAAGCATTTACTAGCATAGCTACTTAACCACTCGTTACCACTCAGCATCCAAAATAGAAATTCTCCCAGATCCCCACATGGTTTTGCCAATACTCGGGTTTTCGCCCTTCTTTCCTACACAACGAGTGCTTGCTTTTTTCAAAGTGGAAGTGATGGCAGGGGGTGGAGAAGGAAGAAGAAGCCTTGTTGATTGGCTAGGATGAGCCAGTATCTCAGCTTTATTGGGGTTATCCCAAAATAAGCCCACATAAAAATATGTTCAAGTCTCGTAAGAAGATAAAATCACTCTACCCTGCCTCCCCTCTACCTTGCAGCCTCTCCCTTCTTTCCCTAACAAAGTGCCTCCAAACCACTCTGGAGACTTGTCTCTCCTTCCTCACCTCCCTTATACTTCCCATCCCACCCACAGCACTCCACTGAAACAGCTCTTCATCAAGGTGACCTGCGAAATCTTTGTAGCCAAAGGCTGTCTTTGTTGCTAAGGACACTCCCCACTCCTCAGTCATTACCCTACCTGGTTTCTCAGTGGCAGGTAACCTGCTGATCATGCCCTCCTGAGACACTCTTTTCTCTGGTCTGATTTCCTTCTTAGTCCCCTTCATGAGCATTTCTTTCTCTGTTCACCCCCTTCGACAGCGGGTGCTCCAAGATGTTGTTTCTGGCCTCTCCCAGCCTTCAGTCTCCTTGAATGCCCTTGACCATGACTCTTAGATCACTACTCCCAGCCCAGATGCAGCCAAACCCCTCCCCCACAGAGTCCCATGGGCATCTCAAATCAACAGTCTAAATGGAACTCCTCCTCTTCCCCACCCTCACACCCGCACCCCAACGCTGCTGCTCTGCCTAAGTCCCACAACCCTGTGAGTGGCCTGAGTACACATATGCACTCACTAGAGGGTGACCTTGTGCCTCATTCTTCTCACCTGGAAAATGGGAATGATGACAGTTCCTATCTCAGAGGCTAACTGGAGGACTGAGTTAATGCCTTCAAGTAGAACACTTCTTAGCATATAGTAAGTGCTCAGTAGATGTCTGCAATGATTATCCCCCACCCTGGACACTACTTTAATTCAGTCCTTTGTGATTCTGCACCTGGATAAGAACAGCTGCCTCCGTTGTCCCTGCTGCCCATCCAGCTCCTCTGCAAGCCATTCTCTGCCATCAACATGATCTTTGTAAAGTACAGATCCGAGCATTTCCCTTCCTCATTGCTGGATGAAGCCTGGGAGTCCCCACACGGCCCTTTCTGCTCTGGTCCCTGGCTGCTTTTTCAGCAATACCCTTCTGCTCCCCAGCCTCCCACACAATGCACCGGCTACCCCAAACCGTGGGCCGTTATTCCCAAGCATCACGTGCTCTCCCCTTTCTCTCCCTGCCAGCAACACCCTTCCCACCCTTTCCTTTACCGGACCCATATGTGTCCTTTGAGATTCAGCTCAAATGTTACCTCCTCCAGAAGGTCATCCTGGAGTACTCTGTGTGAATCTCTAGCATAAAATTCATACATTATAATCATCTGTTTACTTCTTCTCTTCCTCCCCTTCCGGACTGTGAACTCTTTGAAAATACGATTCCCCCTCTTCTGTTCCTTATATTTCAGTATTTTGTGTGGTGCCTTACAGACAGATCATCCTTGATAAATTGTATTGAATGGAATGAATGCGTAAATGAATGCATGACAGAGAGAGAAGGAGACTGCTTTATCATGCTATTTCCGTGACTGATACCCATTGATGTCTTGGAGACTGCTTTATTGTGCTAGTTTCCTGCTCGATACCCACTGATGTCTTTCCAGAGACAGAATAAAGTCCCAATTCCACATCCCAGCTCCAGCTAGCACCTTTCTCAGTGGCTACATCTCACCATGCTTTGGCAGCCGCCCTCTGTTCCACACACTGCTGGGTCTTCCTGCCCCACCCCTTGCTCATTTCCTGCTGACTCGCTCGTTTATCGAATATGTGCTCTGTGCCTGGCACTGTGTGAGGCATGAATGATTCCACCGTGAACAGGACTGATCCAACTCTTCTCAGAAGAGAAGCAGACACTCCAATAATCAATCACAGATTAAAAGCTCTATGTGTCTGTGTAATATGCCCTCAATATACTTTAAACTTCTTACAGGAACATATCAGCTCTTATCATTCTTAAATGGAAGGATGAATGGATGGAATGTTGTAGAATGATCTCAGAGGTCCACCCTCGGTAATTTACAGTCCATATAAGCTCCTGTTAGCTTCCAGATTTGATGTAACTGAATTAAACAGTCTAACACTAGGAACTAAAAAACGAAAAAGACCCTTTACTGAGTGCATGGAGAAAAGTGATTAGCTGGAAATGATACAAATTGACATGGCAGCCCCAGCCGGAGTCCAACGTCTAGATCTTCTGTGGTACCCACCCTCACTAGCAACCATCAGGACAGAACTAGCGGCTCCTGGACGCTCTCTGCCCTGGCTCTGACATCAGAAGCCAGTGGCTTATCTCAATGGCCTCCCTTGCGGAGGAAAGCAGGCTCTAACGTCTGTTGACTCAGGTACTTTATCTTACTCCGGAGACAAGTTAATATATCAGAATATTCTTTGTTTGGGTCCTGCTACTCAGTATACCATGTTATCTTCTGATTCCCAAGCAGCTTGCTGTCTGAACTCTGAACAGTGTGGACTTGGTTTCTGATTTTTTTTTTTTTTTTTAATAAGGGGCCAAAAAAAAGTCTGTAGAGGACACTTCCATGCACAGGCTGAAAGCCATCTCATCTTTTTCTTGCCAACGGGGAAGGTTGGATAATCACAAACAAATCTTTTAGAAATATCAACCCTAATGAAGCAGGGAAGGAGGGCATTTGAACAGCCCTGCTGACGATCAGACGGATCAGACCATCTTGACAAAGGCAGAGGAAGAGAGGCTTGGAAAAGACATCTCTTTCCTATGTCTCCCCTCCCCCTTCACTCTTGAAAACAGCTTTTGCTCAGGGATAGAGAAGTCCCCACATTTGTTTATGTGGTGACAAAAGGGCTGGATGGCCCCAGGAATCATTCGAGATGGACTAATAAATCTCAGTGCTAATCTGTTAGACTGTTCTAGCCCCAAAGCATGTCTGGTCCCTCACCTACAGAATTCCTCTCTCTCTCTATCTCTCTCTTTCTTGAGTATTTAAAACATTCTAACAACAGCCAGCTGGCTATTAATATAATATAATATATTTAATATAAATTTACATAATAGCACAATTCGTTTGCATAGTTTGCTCCAAGCAATGAGAGTATGCCCTATGAGGGCTAAGGTTCCAAAACAATGAGCACAGAGCCTCACACTGTAAGTCAGTGAGTGAAGGAGGGGCGGACTTAATCAAAATTGATGAATAGATTGCTCCAAACCCTGCAGCACAGCCTGCTGGAGAACAAAAATGTCATTCCAAAACGAGAGTCGTGGGTCCTTGATTTATCAGCTTTGTGTTTTGAGATGTCACTCGGAGTCCTTAGAATGGGGCCTTTGACACAGCCGGATGGCAAAGGACAGGAAGGTGGCATCTGGCCAAAGCCTGGAGGAGAGCCTGGAGGATCTGCAAAAGGAGCAGCAGAAGGGGAGGGAGACCCCAACAGAGAAGCCATGCATCCCTGCAGAGGGCAGATCAGGCAGCTGTAGAGAGTGTAAACTGGTAGAGCCTTTAGGCTGGGAAGGTGCGTGAGGACTTGGCAGGATCCATCCAGGTAAAAAAAAAAAAAAAAAAAAAATGCATCCCCACCGATCTAGCAATTTCTGTCCTGCAGAAATATTTAAAAATGTACCCCAAGAAGCCTGGATAAAGGTCTTTTCTGCAGCATTGTTTGCAAGAGCAAATAATTGGACCCAACTCAATGGACTGGGGATGCTTCTGCATCTGCATTTCCTGCCCCTCCTCCCACCCCAACCTCCCGGCAACAGTTAAAGAGGGTAAGAAAGACCGGGAGGTCCCTTGAGGAACATTTCCAAGACCTATTGGTGAGAAAAGCAAGTTACAGAACAACACAGGCAGTTCGGTCCTATTTGTATTGAAAATATTTACATGCTAAACTAAACTCTGTATTTATAAATGCACATGTATGCAAATAGCACACAGAAAAATTCTGGAGAGGTGCGTACCCTACTGAGAGCCACTCAGAGGAAGGCAAAAGAATGGAGTATGCCAGATTTTCCTCTTTTTCTGGATGCCTGGAATATTTATTAAAAGGGGGCATTTGTGCATTCATGTGTTAGTTGTACAATTTTTTTTTAAGGTTTTGTTTATTTATTTGACAGAGAGAGACACAGCAAGAGGGGGAGCACAAGCAGGGGGAGTGGGAGAGGGAGAAGCAGGCTTCCAGAGGAGCAGGAAGCCTGATGCAGGGCTCCATCCCAGGACCCTGGGACCATGACCTGAGCAGAAGGCAGACGCTGAACGACTGAGCCACCCAGGTGCCCCAGTTGTGCAGTGTTTTAAGGACATGCATAATACAGCTATTTACAAACATGTTTTATTGTTTGGACCCTGGCATCTAACAGACAGATGGGCTCCTATAAAGGGTGGTGGAGGTGTGCTCCCTGCCCTCAGGGGCAGCCTCCTCTCCAGGCTCGTCTCATCCTGCAACACCTTCCCCGACAGACAGTCTTCACCAGACCCTGCTTCTGCTCCCAGCACAGGCAAAGACCGTAGAGAAAGGCCTGCAGCTCTGAAGGCCTGTTTTTGAAGTTAGTTTAAAAGGAAAAAGTACCCCCCCACAAACACACACACACACTCAGGTCTGGGGCCAGAGTGCACAGTTCCCAAAGATCATTAAAGAGCAGGGCCCAGAACACATCAGTCCTCCATCCAGGTCGGATGCATTTAATAAGCTCATGATTGGATTGGGTTGATTAGGTTAGATTAGACTGACAAGTGTCCTTAACCATTCCACAGTTCCTGAAGTCACACTCTGCCCCCTTCTACCTCTGTGCCCTCAGGCCTGGCTGCCTCACAGGGATTTCACCCTCTCCTTGCCCACTTTGGAGACAATGGGTACTCTCACTTCTTGTGAGTCTGTCTCTGGGAGTGAGACTTACTCTGTGCATGCCCCAGCACCTGTGCCAGGGACCAGGATATAATAGGGGCTCAGTCAGTGTTTATTACATTGAATTGAACCGATCTGAGCCCTCCTGCACCTCCATCAAAAGGCCTAAAGGGAGCCAGCAGCAGGAGCAGACTGGACCAGGCTGGGAAAGCTTCCGCCACCCCTGGGCTGGTCAGGCTCCTCTGAGGCCGAGCCCCAGACTGGCCCCATTGCCAAGGCCGCTGCCTCTGAGACCCGAAGGGAGAAGGCAGAGGACAGTGTGGTGCTCAGTGCTGGCCGATGGAGGACAGGAGCTTGAGGTCAGCCGCATTTAGAACCTCAGAAGGAGCGCACACCTGGACTCCTCCCTCTCTGAGGGGACACAGCCTCGGGAGAGACATCACTGTGCAGGCAAGTCTTTCAAGACATCATAACCGAAGTTTACTGAGTCCAGAATGTGTCCTATCTATTATCTCAGGGATGCCTCTCAAACGGAATAAGGTAGAAGTCACTGGAAACCGTTTCATAGGAAATCAAATTGGAGCACAGGAAAGTGAAGAAACTTGCCCAAAGACACACAGCTAGGATGTGATTCAGCTTGGAATTGGGGTCAGTTTGACACCAAAGCCTCGGGCTCCAATCATTTAGAAATACTGCCTTCGGTTGCTCTGGGGTGTTTCTGCTTCTCTTCTGGCCAGGGGAACAGGACAGGCTCTGAGGAACTCAGAGAGGGAGAAACCAAAACACAGGAGGAGGGCTGCCCCTGGGCAGATGCCGTGGGAAGCCCCCAGGTGCAGGAGAAGGAGGGCCAGCTCCAGAAATGGAAAGGAAGGGAGAGGAGAGGAGGCCACTGAGACACATTCAGCACAAGCACAGCACCTCCAAAATGGATGGAGAGAAGGGCAGGACCCGCACAGACACGAGAAGGAGCCAAGGGCAGCTGCCACCCTGGGTCCTACGGGCTGTGCTTCTATCTGGTTTCTTCCTACAAAGATCGTAACATATGCTTACTGGAGAAAATTGGCGGGGAACAGAAAAGTAGTAAAACATAAGCCATAGAACTCGCCCTTAGAGGAAGGAATGGTTTTGCATTTGGCATCTTTCCTTGCGGTTCTCTCTCTGTATACTTTATTGTTCCTTTCTGCTTAGTTAGGGTTCTCGGGGTGGCAAGGAGCAAATCGCCTCAGAGGCTCACTCGGGAAGGGGCCTGGGAGCTGAAGGCTGCAGAGAGGCTGCAGACCCAGGGCAAACACAGCGTGTCTAGTCCGGTGCCCGCTGAGAGCAGGAGCCAATGAGCTGCTTCCTGTTCCTGCAAGTGTGTGGCTCCCTGCTCTCCCAGCGTCTCCCCCGCCCCCTCCCACTTCCCCTATCTGCCATTGTCCCTTCTGCCTTCTTTCTTTCCCCCTCCCTCCCCGCTTCCTTCTCCCTCCCTCTCTCTCTCCCTCCCTCCTTTCAGAGACTACAAATGAATTGTGCTGTCTTTGTGTGGCTCTCTCTCTTTGCCCCCATCTCTCTCTCTCTCTCTCTCTCGTTATTCCTTCTTCTCTCTCCTTTCAGATGCCACAAGTGATGTCTCTGCACCTCTCCATCCTCTCTGTGCAGGCAGGATCCCATCCCTGTTTGCACATTTGCACCCAGTTTTGCCTCCTCGGAACTCCAGCTTGCACAAAGCAGGGTTTGGAGGCCAGGCCCTCTCACTAGGGCACTGGGTGGGCCCAGTGGGCCCAGGCCACAAATTCCCACAGTCACCGCTAGTGTAGTGTTCACTCTGATGCTGCTCTCTCCTTCCGCCCCTCCACCTCATTTCCCACAGACATCTCCTGGAGCATCGTCGGAGCATCCCATCAAAGTCCACCAGGTACCGCTACCAAAGTCAACTCCATCCTTCCTTGTTCTCAGACCATCAGGATCACTGGTGTGACAGTCATCCTGAGGGAGCACCAGCCAGCACCTACTTTATCCAGGCTGCCTGATTACAAACACCCTGGGAGATAGGGAGGCTTCCTCGTGCCCATTTCACAGATGGGGAAACTAAGGCTCAGTGGTAGAGAGATGCAGTTTGAATGCAGAACTTTGAGCTTCTCTCTACTTCCCCACCCTGTGTCTGAGCTCAGAGGCTTCCCAAGGGGCCAGAGCCTTTGACCGCTCCTTGTGGGCCAGATCCCTGCAAACCAAGAGGAAACAAGACTCTCTATTAAAGAGAATGCATTTCACACCTCCCCATCCCTTCCTAATGCCCGCTTCTCTTTGAATGTGATTGATGTTGCTTTACTTTATAAGCTTTTAAGAAGCCACCTAATGATAGCAACCTACTTCCCCAGAGGTAGCAAACATTGCTATTATTATGGCTATTCCCCTAGGCTTATCCATTTCTTCAATCGGTCCTAGCAGAAATAAGGATGAGTCACTGTTGAAATTTTCCAGGGAAACACACTCCTGTTTGGTCCACACACCATAGCAACAGTCAAAAACCACAGTTTTGTACTGTACACACCAGACATTTCAGCAGCACGGGGGCCCACCTGGGGCTGCGTTCACTGCGGTTTGGCTTTCCCGTGTGTTTTTAAGCAGGGGACTGGATTATTCACCCTCTTCCCAGTGGGGAAATGCATGTGTCACGGCAGATCAGGAAGCAGAGCTGAGCTCCCTGCCTGCTGCCTTGCTACAGGGGAGAGAAGAAGCAGCAATTCAGCTCCAGCCTAGAGGGTCATAGTCATGACTCTGCTATTGAACTTTAACACAGCCATGGGCAGCTCGCTACACCTCTTTGGGCCTTGGACTCTACTTGCCTAGTGGGCAAATAATGTCTGTTCATCTCATTCGGCTCTTGACAGAGTCAGATTGGATAATAATCGTGTGAGTGCTTTGGTCATGGAGTGAATACATCACTCCATGGTGTAGTGATGGAGAAGCAATGACGCATAGTAGAGTCACGCACACCTGATTCGAGTCTGCTCTTCCCTTGGGAACAGCACATACCCCCGGCACTGAGATGGCCTGTGGTGGTGGCAGCAGGGGCTCTCGCTCCTGCTTCCTGATGCAGGAACAGAATGGGTCTATCCTTTCATCCAAAACCACTGAGAAAACAAACAATGTGGGAACAACAGTTTTTAAGAGTACTGAATAGTAGACAACAAAGAACAGCGATCCCAGAGAGATGGGAAACAAAGCAGTGAGCCCTATGACCACCCCACTGTACATCCTTCAACATGTCCGGGACACAGTGTGTGGAGGGGCCCAGGCAGAGCCCTGTGGACTCCCTGAGTTGAGGACCCAGTGAGTCTGGGAAGACCAAGGCAACTAGAGTTCACAGCACAGAGTACCAATAAGGAAAGCACCACAAAGAGAGGGAAGTCCAAAGATCTCTAGAGCATCTGCCACAGAATTCATGTTCCTCACTGGGCTGTGCCTATGAGGAAACTATGCAAGACCAGGGAAAGAGTGAGCTGAGAGGCCTCAGGGAAGCAGTGCACGGCACTCACACAGGGTTGGGGGTGCTGCCTGGAAACACTCATAATCCACAGCACATGAGGGGAGGTACCCAAAGGGTCTTGTGTCAGCAGAAGCAAATAATTAGTTCTAGATTAAAACTGCCTGCTCCCACCTAACAAATCCTAAAGCAAAACCCAAAGGGTCAACTTAATTGTGTCCCAGAGCAAAGCTCAAGAAAATTTACTGAAATACAGACATATCTGACACCCAACGGGACAATATTCACAATGTCTGACACTCAATCAAATACTACCAGGCATGCAGAGGCAGGAAAATACAATCTATAGTGGGGGAAATAATCAATCCATTGAAACCAACCCAGAACTAACACGTGTGAGAAAGAGCCAGCAAGAACATGAAAGTAGTTATAACTAAATGCCATACATTCAAAGTATGGTCCCAGAATATATATATTTCTAAAGACCCAAATTGAGCTTCTAGAGATAAAATCTACAATGCCTAAAATGAGAAATAAGCCAGAGGGGATTAATAGCAAGTTAAACATTGCAGAGAAAAAGATGTGTTAACTGGAAGAAATGGTAGTGAAACAGAGAGAACAAAGAATTTTTGGAAAGGAAGAGTATCAGTGGGCCATGGGACAACTTCAGGTGACCTAGCATATGTGTATTTGGAGTTTTTGAAGAAAGGGGAGGGGTGGAAAAAATATTTGAACAAATGATAGCTGCATCCTTTCCAAATTTGATGAAAACTATAAATCCACAGATCTAAACAACTCAATGAACCCCAATACCAAGAAACATGAAGAAAACCACACCAAAATCACTCAAAATCAACAAGAAGAGAAAATCTTCAGAGCAGCTGGAGAAAAATAACTCATTACATACAGAGAAACAAAGATAAAAATGATAGTAGATTTTTCATTGGCAATAAATCCACCGGAGAGGCCAGTGAGGCACACCTCCACATACCGAAAGATGAAAAAAACTGTCAATCAAGAATTGGATACCAATGAAAATATCTTCCAAAAAATAAAGGCTTTTTCAATGTGTTAAAACAGGAACTCCAGTGGATCCATCACCAGTAGACTCGTATTGCCAGAGATAATAAAGAAAGTTCTTTAGGCAAAAGGAAAACGATACCAAATCGAGATTTAAATCCACACAAAAGGAATGAAGAACACCAGATATGCTAACTACATTGGTCAATATATAAGATTTCTTTCTTGGTATATAAATTTATTTAAAAGACAACTGACTGCTAAAATAATAAGAATGTATTGTGAATTTTTTTTATAATGCATGTATAAGTAAAATGAAAGCCAACAGTTGCATAAAAGCCAAGAGAGGAGAAAAGGAAGAATACTATTACAGGACCCTTAGACTACGTATGAAGTGTTACATATCCCTTGAAGGCAAACAGTGAGGAGTGAAAGATGTGCCCTGTCAAGCCTACAACAACCCTTAAAATATCAAAACAAAACGTTACAGCTAATAATCCAACAAAGGCATAAATGGAGTCACAAAATATACTTAACTAGCCTCATGGAAGGCAGAAAGTGAGAGGAAGGGGAAAAGAGAACAAATGGGACCAAAAGAAAAATAGAGAAAGAGCCAGCAAGAAAAAGCATAACTAAGATGATAGACTTAAATCTAACATGTTAATAAGTGCATTACACAAAAATGGTTTAAGTACCACAGTTAAAAGGCAGATTGTCTAAAAAACAAGTCCCAACTGTATATGGGTTACCCAAAAAAAAATGTTTAACTGTAAAGGTACAAACACAAGAAAAGGGTAGAAACATATATACCATACTCATACGAATCAAAAGAAAGTTGGAATGACTATATTAATATCAGACAAAGTAGATGTCAGAGCCAATAATATCGTCAAAGGTAAAGAAGGTTATTTCCTAATCGTGAAAGTACAGATTCCTCAAGAAGACATGACAATCCTAAACATGTATGCTTCTAACGGAAATCTTTATAAATATGTCATAAAGCAAAAACTGATAGAACCACAAAGAAAAACAGACAAATTCACAATTACAGTTGGAGATCTCACAATACGATCAGTTTTCTCAATAACTGATAAGACAACTGGACAGAAAACCAGCAAGGATGTAGAAGGTTTGAACAACACTATCAACCAAGTTGACCTCATGGACGTTTACGCAGCCCTCTCAGCACCCACGGCAAAGTACACTTTCTTTTCAAGTACACACAGAACATTTGCCAAGATAGACCACATCCCGGACCATAAAGCAAATTTCAATAATGTCAAAAGGATTCAAGTCATACAAAGTGTGTTCTCTGATCGTAATGGAATTAACTTAGAAATCAATAACAGAAAGATAGCTGAAAAATTCCCAAATATTTAGAAGCTAAATAACACACTTCTAAATAATCCATGAGTGAGAGAAGAAATCAAAAGGGAAATTAGAAAGTATTGTGAACTGAATAAAAATGGAAGTCTGACATGTAAAACATTTTGAATGCCAGTAGAGCAGCCCTAGAAAGGAAACTTACCAAATTAAATGCCTTTATGGGAAAAAGAAGAAAAGTCTCAAATTAATAACCTCAGCTTCCATGTTAAAGAACCAGAAAAAGAAGAACAAATTAAACTACAAGTAAACAAAAGAGGATTTGGGAGTTGAGATAGCAGAGGACTGGGGGGACCCTAAGTTCGTCTCATCCCTCAACTACAACTAGATAGTTATCAAATCATTCTGAACACCCAAGAAATCAACTGAAGTTCTGAGAAAACAAATGTCGCACATATTCAAGTAGAAAAGCAACCACCATTTGGAAGGTAGAAGGTGAGGAGACTTGAATCTGGTGTGACATAGCTAAGGATACAACAATGGGTAGGGAACCAGGTTAAAGAGGCTACTGCAAGGTATGATAAGCAGTGGGATGCAAAATCAGAACTTTTAGAAGTCTGCTACAGTGGGGGTCCTGCCTGGCTTAAAGGTGCTCAGATGGTGAAGCGGAGTGGGATCTCCATGGCGACAGTGTGGTCTGAGGATCCCGTGGGTTGCAAGAAGAATGGGAAGCACCCAAATGACCCACTCTTCCCAGGCTTGGGAACAGGGAAGCCAGCTGAGAGCAGGAAGGCTAGGTGCCGGCTTTCTGCTCTTTGTTGCCATAAACTGCAAACCGCTGGACCATCAAGTGACCGCGTTCCTGGGATGGGTCCAGCAAAAGGCAGAAGCATGGGGGAGATCCTCCACAAAAGGAACAACATAGGGTCTGCATTGTAGGAGTCCCTAAAATTTGGGGG
This sequence comes from Lutra lutra, assembly GCF_902655055.1. Lineage (NCBI taxonomy): Eukaryota > Metazoa > Chordata > Mammalia > Carnivora > Mustelidae > Lutra > Lutra lutra. Next base: position 39,879,286 of record NC_062293.1, read on the forward strand.
TTTGAAACTCAGTTGTGTGCCTGAAATAAAAACGCTCAGTCACAGGCCAGGTGAACACAGAGTTCTGATAGAAACCGGGGAGATAAGAGTGATTGATTGCCCTTCTGTGACGACTCACTGAAGAGTGGAGGGCATGAATTTTCAGCTCCAAGGCTAGAGACTGAAGTGTCTATATTCATCCCACCCATCAGGGCTGAAAGTTTCAGGGAGCAAAACAGCGCCACCTAGTGGAAGCCAGAGCGGCTTATAGGGAGCCTTGCCTCTGCACACTGGAGGTTCATTTCCACTAGAGCAAGTCCCCCTGAGAATCAATGCAACAGGCCCCCTCCCCCAGAAGCACAAACAACTCCCTCCCACCAGGTTTGCAGGTCATGGAGGGCTTCAAAGCTTCAGCTTTGGTATAGGGTATAATGGTATCTAGCATTCTTTGTACTTTTATTCTTCAGTTTTTTAGAATTTTTTTTTTCAGTCACACAAAAATAGACTCAAAATGGATGGAAGACCTAAATGTGAGACAGGAATCCATTAAAATCCTAGTGGAGAACACAGGCAGCAACCTCTTTGACTTCAGCCACAAAACTTCTTGCTAGACAGGTCACCAAAGGCAAGGGAAACAATGGCAAAAATGAACTATTGGGACTTCCATCTAGATAAAAAGCTTTTGCACAGCAAAGGAAGCAATCAACAAGACTGAAAGGCAATCGACAGAATGGGAGAAGATATCTGCAAATGACATATTAGATAAAGGGCTTGTATCCAAAATCTTACCAAACTCAACACCTAAAAAACAAAAAATCTAGTCAAGAAATGGGCAAAAGACATGAACAGACATTTCTCCAAAGGAGGCATATAATGGATGACAGACACATGAAAAAATGCTCAGCATTAGAGAAATACAAATCAAAACTACAATGAAATACCACCTCACACCAGTCAGAATAGCTAAAATGAACAACTCAGGAAACAACAGATATTGGCAAGGATACAGAGAAAGGAGAAACCTCTTACACTGTTGCAAATGCAAACTGGTGCAGCCACTCTAGAAAACACTGTGGAGGTTCCTCAAAAAGTAAAACACAGAACTACCCTTCAACCCAGCAACTGCATTACTAGGCATTCATGCAAAGAATACAAAAATAGTGATTCGAAGGGGCACATGCACCCTAATGTTGATAGGAGCAATATCCACAATATGCAAAAGATGGAAAGAGCTTAGACGTCTATCAATAGATGAATGGATAAAGAAGATGTGGTATATATACCACATTTTTTATCTTATACCACATATACTACTGTATATCTATATATACTTTTTTATCTATACCAATATACATATACACACAATGTAATATTATTCAGCCATCAAAAAGAAATCTTTCCATTTGCAATGACATGGATGGAACTAGAGGGTATTATGCTAAGCAAAATAAGTCAGTCAGAGAAAGACAAATACCATATGATTTCACTTATATGTGAAATTTAAGAAACAAAAGAGATGAACATAGGGGAAGGGAAGGAAAAATAAAGTAAGATTAAAACAGAGAGGGAAGCAAACCATAAGAGACTCTTAACTATAGGAAACAAACTAAGGGTTGCTGGAGGGAAGGTGGGTAGGGGGATGGGGTAATTGGTTGATGGGCATTAAGGAGGGCACTTGATGTAACGAGCTCTGAGTGTTCTATGCAACTGATGAATCACTGAATTCTATATACTATATGTTAACTAAATTAAATTTTAAAAAATAAAAATTAATTAAAAATAAAAGTAAACATAAGAAAGGAAATAATTAAAATCATAATAGAAATCAATGAAATATAAAAATAAAGTTTTTGAGATGATTGATAAAATGGATAAACTTAGGGGCACCAAGGTGGCTCAGTCGGTTAAGTACCTGCTTTCAGCTTAAGTCATGATCTCAGGATCCTGGGATAGAGTCCCACGTTAGGCTCCCCACACAACAGGGTGTCTGCTTCTCCCTCTCCCTCTGCCCCTCCCCCTGCTTATGCTCGTTTGCTGGCTCTCTCTCTCTCTCTCTATCTCTCTTTATCTCTCTCAAATAAATAAAATCTTTTTTAAAATGGATAAACTTTGAGCCAGAATGATCAAAAACAATGAGAAAAAACACAAGGTATCAAAATTAAGAAGGAGAGAGGGGACATCAGTACAGACTCTATAGATACAAAAAGGGTAATAAGAGAAAACTTAATAATTTTATGCCAATAAATTCAACAATTTAGGACTTGATGTGGGGTTACAATGGTTCAAATTCACTCTCAATTACTTTCTGTAGTTCCTAGGGGCTGCATCCATGGTGACCAACCATACTGGTTTGCCTGGACTGAGGGGTCTCCTAGGAGGTGGGTCTTTCAAAGCTAAAACTGGGACAGTTGGTCACCCTAGGTGGCATTCCTCTTGTAATTCCACTCTTCCCCCTTCTCAGCAGGTCACCCAGAAGCCACAGCTACCCACAGAGGTATACCACCTACAGGTCTTGACCCTGCCTTTGTGCTCTCTGGTCATCTACATGGGCAAAGGTCTTTGCTTGACCTTCTCTCCATACTGACCCTGCAGGTCAGAGGCAGGGTCTTGGAGGGACTTTCTGTTTCTCTGGCATCATGCCGCAGATGCTCCTGATTATCGTCCTTTGCTTCAGGCCCAGGTGCTCTGGAGGGGTTGCTGTGTTCTTGGGATGCATTAAAGTAGGGACTTCAACTACCAGAGCTGGAAGTGGCTTTGAAGATATTAATGCTCTTGTCCTGGCCCACCTCCAACCCCTCCCACACTAACCATTGAGCCTGGGGGTTCACTTCTGTTCCTTTAAAACTTTTCAGTGTTTCTGCCTCTCCCTGCCATACTGAGGTGCTCTGGAAAGTCAGACTTTATAGCCATCCCTGAGGCTATGCCCCCCTCACTCAAGCACCCTAATGGCTCCCTATTGTCTCAGGAATGAACTATGGTTTCATGATGCCAAAGTTCAATGTCTCCTATAATCCAGGTTCATACGTCATGCAGTGCTCTATGCCCTGTAGGTTCCTGACTCTGACCTTTGCTCTATTTCCATTTCTCAGAATTCCATCTCTCCAGCTCCTCATGCTCAAACCCAGCACTTCTCTTTGAGTTCTCCTCAAATGCCACCTCCTCCAGGAAACCTTCTCAGATGCTCACAGTTGAAAGTGTGGTCTTTTTCTCTGAATCAGCTTTGTCTGTGGCTCTTGCACTCTCTGCTGTGTGGGGGAGTTAATCACACACAGACGTTCTCTTGACTCCTAGATTCTAATCAGTACTTGACAGCGGGCTCCCCATCACCCAACTCTTGCCTAGGCCTAACCCATCCATGACCTAGTCCCATAATTTACCCAAAAAACTCTATGCTTCAGCGCGTACACACACACACACACACACACACACACACACACACACACAAACACACAGTGCTGTGCTTGCTCACTTAAGATTCTGGGCTTTTGCCTATGCTCTTCCTCACCTGCCATGCCTTTCCTCCTGATCTGCTTGGTAACTCAACCACCATTTTGCAATCTCAGCTTTCCCTCCCAAAGTCTCCAGACTCCCACCTGCTGCCGGGAGCACTTACCTCCCTGTATTTTTCCATCTCTGTATCTCTGTCCCCTCAGGCTACTGGTGGCACCTTCCATATGCCTCAATATCTGTCTGATGCCCAACAGAGGAGTTGGCTCCCCAGGAAGCACCAGCAAACATTGATCAAATGAATGATAAGTGCTAAGTCATGATTACCTGGGGAGCAGGCAGCTCACCACCTCCAAAGCTTGTTCCAATTTACTTTATCCTGAACTAACAGCTGATTAACATTGCTCTGTGACCTTGGAAAGCTGCACACTCTCTCTGCATCTTCAGTCCGTTCATCTGTAAAAGGAGGGGATAGATCTGATGGAAAGGAAGGCCCTGCCAAGTTCCCCCTTTTCTGATCCCAGTTCAGTGACATTGAGTGTTTAAACTAAAATTTTCAATATTTTATGTCTGGTCTCCTCAACTAGCCCATGAGGCTATCCTTCATCCTCCAGCTCAAGCCCAGCACCAGGCTGGGTGTCCCCAAGGCCCCACTGACCACCAGCTGAATAAGTATTAGACCATCCAGGGGTCCAGGATCTCACCTCCTGTGAGCAGGGTGAGAATCCATGAAGCACACATGCCAGAGACAGCCGTCATTCTGCCAGGTGCCACCTGGTTGTGTCCAAGTTATTTTCTTGAACCCTTCTGGTTCATTCATGAGCTCCCAGCTCAAGCAAGATGTTCTCTACTGAGGTACCTGGTGGCTCAGTTGGTGGAGTGCCTGACTTTTGATTTTGGCTCAGGTGGTGATCTCAGAGCTGTGAGATCAAACACCCTGTTGGCTCTGTGCTCAGCATGGAGTCTGCTTGTCCCTCTCCTTCTGCTCCTCCCCACCGTGCTCTCTTTCTCTCAAATTTAAATTAAAAAAAAAAAAAAAAGAAAGAAAAGAAAAGAAAAAAAAGATGTTCTTTACCACCCCTGAGCAACAGACCCATTGCCTCTCTGAGAGAGAAGGCCATCAGTTCCCATAGTGAAAAGACAGGCAGCAGGCTGGTTATCTCAGCCCTGAGGGAAATTCTTATTGGAAAGATGGCCCAGATGTCCGGCTGTGGTAGGGAAGGTCCTGGTGAAAAGGCCACTTTGTTGTAGCAGGGGGAGACAACTTAGTGTGTGCATTAGCATCCCCCCTCCCCAGTCTGAGATGGAGCCCGGCTCTGCCTTTATTAACTGTGGCATCTTGAACATGGGCCTTAATTTCTCAGGCTTCATCTGTCAAAGTGGAGGGAAAAGCCTGCTCATTTCCAAGGGCTCTTGTGAGCGTTCATAATAAACAATTTTAAGATCTGATATATAGGTTTTCATTTTACTTCACTTTTTACCCCTTCAACTGTATGGCCCGATTCTTCTCCCATTTCCATTCCCTCTCCTTAGCTTGTTGTGCCGCATGAGGCTGATGTTAATGACACAGAAACCACTCCCTTCCCACCATCTACCATCGAATGGTAGACATTTCGTGAACACTGAACCAAGGAACAGCTCTCCGGTCACACCTAGGAGGAAGGATGAAGTTGCCCCCCCATCCTCCTCCAAGTATCATCTGAATAGTAATAATTTACCTCAAGGTTTTCAATAGATCTAGAGGCCCTACTATGTGCTATTAATTTCAGTAAATTAATTTCCCCCCCAAACAACACTGTCCAGTAGGCGTAGTGTGTCCCCATCTGAGGAACCAGACACTGAGAGGACCCAGCCTCGAACCCTTAGGCGACAGGGTTCTCATTCAAATCCAAGCCTTTCAAATCCACACATTGAACCACTGCGTACAGCACTTCACAAAGGATTTATTATCTTTCCATCTCAGAATTTAGGCACGTGCGTTAATGTAAACTCAGAAAGACAGAATAGAGAGCATTAAAGTTTAACAACCAGAAGACATCCTGAATTTAATACTCTGGAGTATTTTTTCAGATCTCTTTTTCTGCATGTAGATTTCATGGGTTTGAGGGTGTGTGCGTGTGTGTGCGTGTGTGTGTGTGTTTAGAGCCACAATCACCCAGTATAAGATGTGTATCCCCATTTATTCTATTGTAAGCATTTTCTCCTTCTTACTTACTCTCTATGCCCATCATTGTAGCAGTTCCATCAAATGGACATATTTTAATTTACTTATTATCTTGCTATTGTTGAGATCTTAATCTGTTTTCATGTTCAGCAGATAAATAATAACATGCTGAACATCTTTGTGCATGGAGCTATAAGACTATTTTCTTAGCTAATTTTAATTCTTTCCTTATGCCAGTTTTCTGGAAAAATGAGGTTACCCAGTCAAGGGAAATGAGCATTTGTAAAGCTCTTGAAAAATTTATTGCCAAGTGTATTTTCCCAAGGATTTTCATGTAAAAAAAATAATAATAATAAAAGAGAAAAGGAGTAGAAGACCAAAGAAAGATGGATGTTTCCTGGACAGCTGACAGCCATAGACAAGAGCAAACTGGGACTGCCAGCAATAAAGCTTTATCATGGACTGGGTCGTGTCAATGAGAAGCAGTAGCAAAAGCAAAACGATGTTTTCTTACTTCTCAGGAGGGAAAAAGAAGCAGATATAAATACTGCATGCAGATTAGTGAAATAAAGGGATTTTCAATCACTCCAAAAGCACAAGAGGGGTGTGCTTGCTTAAAAAATAGCAGAGCGAAATCTACTCTTACCCTAAAATCTCCCCCACCTTTTCCAGTGGGCCACACCTCTGTGCTTTGAGAAAGAAGGTCCAGCTAATATTAGGTCTGTCATTGAACAGCACTGAGTCTGCTGGCCTCTCTGTGCCTTGGCTTACAGGCCTGCCTTACTTACTTCCCAGGAGTTATTATGAGGATACATAAGCTCATGTATATGAAGATCATTCTGTAAAATTTCAATCACTTGTATGACTTGCTGATCAAAAATTAATTTCCTGTTCATTATCATTCATGGGATAAGGACCTTCACAGCTTTACAGAAAGCATCCCAGCCCAGTTTCTTGAAATGTTTTCAGTATGCCAGTACACTTTAGCTAGTTCCTATAAAATAGGCTAATATCAATTTCTAAAAGTGACATATGCTCGACTTGTACTGGAAAATTTGGGTTGTGCAAACCAAAGCACAACTTCTCCACTCTGAATCTGAGCAGGTACAGCCTCTGCCCTATGTCCCCCAACTCCAACACCAGATAAATTGGCACTGGTTCACATGCACCCTAACGCTGAGCTGACTTAACCACTGAGGACCTCAGAACGCTTCCAGAACCACCCCCAACCCTGAGTTAGCCCCGGAGGCAAGACCACAGACTAGGGCTGTTCCATTCAGTTCAGTGAGCACCACCGGGGCCCCCTGCTTGAAAATGATCCTTCTTCTACTCTCCAGAAGGTAATTCCAGAGGGTTTGGCCGTCAGTGAGGCCAGCCCTGCCAATAGCACACATCACTCAGCATTTTAAGCTACCCACCTCTTCCACCTTGACTTCCACCTATCACCTTCACGGCCACCTCCTCAGTCAGGTAGGGAAACGACAGGTGTGGAGAGCCAGGAAGACACCTCAGGTCATGTAGATCTTCCCTTTGATTTATGATTGAGGTATCAGGGTCCAGAAAAGAGGGGTCACACTGCCCCCATCACCCCAATATTGAGTATGAAGTTTTCCTAAGCTAGGCATTCTCCAACCAGAGTGTGTGTCAGAAGCAGAGAGAAGAGGTTCAATGCCTATTCCTAGGCCAACCCCTCCTATGTTAGAGTCTCTGAAGGCAGGACCCAGGAACCTGTCTTTCTATCAAGCCTCCCAGTAACATGGATGCACCCCAACGTTGGAAAACTCTTGAATGAAAAATAGGACCAGAAGACCCACTTTACCATGCAATGCCCAGAGCCCCAAGTTATGCAGCTGACAGCCCTAATTTAGTTCTCCCTGGTACTGCTTCACTCCCTCCCCACTGCCTTGGGCACACACAAAAGCACGCACATTCACCAGGCTGGCCTACTGAAGGCTGGGGAGGTTAAGTGAACCGACGAGTTTCAAATCCAGAGAGAGCCATGCACGATGTGGTCTGGACCTCCCAACAGATGGTCAGCAGCTTTGGGAGAAGCTCTGTGGCTTCAGAAGTTAATCCTGGGCAGCTGGGGGAGGGCTGAAAATAGACCCAGCTCCTTCCAACAAAGCAGCTCACCTGCTTGAAGATGCCAGCTCAATGGGACATCTTTAGTCCCACACAATTTAATAGCCGATCCTGCCCATTAATTTCTTCCTGAGAGCAATCCCTGATGGGAACTACACTGACTCCTGATGAGTCATTCATTGGCCAGTAAACTTTATGGAGCAGCCCAGGCCTCCCAGCCCTGAACATTTGACACATGACAGTGGGGACATAAGGCTCTGATATGGGGACGTTGGGAACTTGGAAGGAGTCTGCAGATAGCTGCAAACGCGCCTTCAGGCCAGAAATTAGACCTATGAACCCTGTTAATGTGCTTACTCCCCAGAGAAAGCTGAATCCTCTCTGGGGGACTGAGAAAGGGTTAGACACCCCTCCCCAAACGGTCAGGAGTGATGATCAAATAGCATCAAGTGTGTCTATGTTTTACTTGAGATCTTTGTATTTCCACTCCCTTCCAACCTCTGCTGTTAATTCCTGCCTAGATTTTCCAACACAAAGAAGATGTGTCTCACTATCCCTCTTCTCCCACATCGTGAATGTGCATACGCACATGCACACACATTCACACACACAGAGAGAACTATGTGCCCATAGGGTCTGTGGCTCACAGAAAAGGCTCTATGGGGTAAGCTAGTTAGAGCTTTGAGTGAGGAATCCAGGAATAACCCAGAAAAGTGAAGTCTAGCCCCACTTCTGCAGCCCACTGGTATGACCACAGGCAAATCACTTGGAAGTTCTGGACTTCAGTTTTTCCATCTGTCAAACCGGTTGGACGAGATTAATGGTTTGCAACCAAGCTGCAGGAACAAAATCCTCAAAGAAGTATTTGGGTCTCACGCCAGCCCAAATGAATCCTAATCTCTGAGGTGAGCCCAGGGCATGTGTGGTTTGTACAGCTACCCCAGGGGAATTCTGACACAGAGTGTGGGTTAAGGACCCCCGCCCTGGGTGAGCCAGTTCTGCTACTCGGTTAAGTCCACCATTCATCAAGGAAGAGACAAGGCCGAAAGAAGACGGAGTAGCTGCCTTTCTTCTGATTCCCAGGAAGAGAGGCCAAGGGCGGAAAGGCTCAAACTGTGCCATCTGGGACTCAATTTAATTTAGGAATTTCCTGAATAGAAAGAAAAGGATGTTCTGAATATAAAATCAGACAAAGAAAGCCCTGGGCTTGAGGTTCTTAGCAGAAATCTGCTGCCAAGGGACAGGAAGGGATTCCTCCTCATGGGCTCCAGCCTGGAGTCCAGCATGAGCTGGGGGCCTCAGGGGACCCCCAGCCATCCAGTGATCACAGGGAGACCTCCCTCCTTCACCCTGGGCCTGATGATGCTCTCTGAGAACCTCCTCAGGCCTCATAGGCAAGTCCTTTTACAGCCCCAAAGAAGTCCCTCATATGCGCCTCTGTAAAATAGGGAAGGTGGGAGGTAAGTCAAATAACTTACCCCTTCAACTCTATGTTGCACGGTAACACCTCTGAAATTGAGGGGGTCTTCCAATCGATGGCTTCTTACCATTAACTGGCAGGATACTTTTTTTCCTAAGTGGTATGCAAAATAATGACGCTTCTTACAATAGTTAGCATCTGGCAATGGTTAGCATACAATGGGAAAATACGGCAGTATCTCTGGTCCCTTCCAACACAAACATTCTAAACATTCCAAGATTCCATGACTCCGTGGCCTTGGGTCCAGATCATACTTACTGTCAAAGAGTACATCCGTCAAGCCCTATGGAGAAGCATCGGTTCCTTCTGGTTCTTTCTCATTCAGTGTTACCCACGGACCAGCGGCATCAGCAGCATGAAGGCGTCAGAAACACTGGCTGATCAGAAACGCAGAGTCTCAGGCCCCACCTCAGACCTGCTAAGTCAGAATCTGCATTTTAACAAGGGCCCTTAGTAGTTTTAGGCACATTAAAGTGTGAAGACTGCTGTGATAGTTCACACTCCCCCTCCACCAAACACACACACACACACACACACACACACACATTCACCAGAAACACTCAGCCCGATCCTCACTCTAAATAGCCTTCGTGGGGCTCCAGTTAATTCTGTGTTTACCGTGCTCTTACATACAAAGCAGTTTGTTTAGAGCCTGGAGAGGAAGGAACATCCTGAGAGGATGTAGGGACATACTGTCCCTTTAAGAGCCAGAGGTGGCACATGTAGATAATAGCACCTTCTTAAATGGCACAACTGGGGCAGGGCCTGGACAAGTACTTCCAGCATCCCTCCACTCCCTCTTCCTGGACATGTGACACCTGTTCTGCCCCCTCCTTCCTGGGCCTCACCCTGAGAACCCTCCTTAACCTTTAGAGAACACATCACTTGAGTTCCCTGATACCCAGTCCAGTTCTGGCTACTCATCTCTGCCCCCAGACCTCAACTTTACATCTGCATTTCCCATCCTCCTCATGTCCCTCTTATGTCCACCCTGGCAGGACTTCGCAGGGCCCACCATCCATCCATCCATTAATTCAGCAAATATTCACCAAGCATCTGCACACCTGAAGAAACCACGAATTCTTAACACATGGCCCCACCCCTGAGGAGCTCACAGTCTGGTGAGGCCACCAACATGTGAACCACTGTTGGTAATGCCTCGTGGTTAGTGCTAGGAGAGAGAAAGCATTGGGCACTATAGGATCCAGAGGGGGGCTTCTCACTCAAACTTCAAGGTCAAGGACGGCTACCTGGAAGAGTTGCTACCTGAACTGGTATTGAGGGATTGGTAAGCATTAGCTGGGTGAAAAGTGGGAGGAAAAGCATTCCAGGCATCGTGAACAGCCTAAGAAAAGACAGGGAAGAACCAGCTTGTGAGCAATTTGCATTGCAGAGCATAAAGTCCAGATCAGGACATGGAGAGAGAAGAGGATGGGAAGCAGGCAGGGCTGAATCGAACGGGACCTGGCAGGCCAGGTTAAGCATTTGGATTTTAACCTTAGGAGCTGGCTCTTCCCTGATTTCTGCCATGTTGCCATGCAACCAAAACTTAATGAGACCCTTCAAGGTATCCTGCAACAGGTAAAGTTGGGGTCATAAAGAGGCACCAGGCAGCCTCTGTTCCCAGAATCCTGAGGCAAGGCCTTTGGGACATATAGAAAGACATCATATCACAGAAAGATAAATGGTGGCACAGGGCAAAGTATCCAGTGATCAGATGAGAAGGTCTACTGGAGTCAAGAGGAGGGACAGTGCACAGATGAGCCAGGACAGCTTCCTGGAGGAGGCAAGACATGAGATGCAAATGAGCAAACTCAGCCATAATATAGGATTGCAAAGTAGACAAGGGATCGGGAAATTCTCAGAAGACTGGCTGACCTCAGAGACCCTAGGAAAACCAGAAGTGACTCTTGGGGAATGAATAGTCCTGGGACAGGAAAGGAAAATGTAGCAACTGAGCCAATTAATTGATGAGGAGGGGAACTGGGGTCAGAATAAGTCAGGTGGCTGGAGCTCAGTGGGGGATGCCCTAGGAATACCTCCGTGGACAGCCATCGGGGGTCAGATCCCACGTGCCCAAGGCTGGCATTTGGTGGAGAGGGCCTGCCAACCTCATAAACACCCACTGAATTCTCATTGTTTTGAGCTTTTGAACCTAGGAAGGTAACTGCATTAGACACAGTTGACTCTTCCGCAATAAATTCCTAGATTGCTGGGAGGAAGACAGCCACCCAACGCCACCCTGGGAAATGCGGAAAGGAAAACCCGGACCTGGGGGCCAACATGGGTTCAGGGAATGGGGGCGGAGCTTGGCTAAGGCCACGTGCCCAATGACAGTGGAGTTCCCTGAGCCTGCTAGCGGTGTGGCAGGAGGTGTGCCGAGAATTCCTTCCGCCATTCCACCCCATGCACACCCTGGACTCTGAGCGTCTCCCCACTGCCAGGGCACCGCAGATCACACCCATTTCTCATTGGGGTCAATATAAGAGGACATTCTACCCCGTGTTTCTATCTGAGTGATAGCTTATGGGCCACATGACTGAAGTCTAAATAACTAAGCCGTGTTTCCTTGACAAATGAAGGCTGGAATGCTGGAGATGCCACGGTTGCTAAACCTGCACCATAAGCTTTTCTGTAATGATAAATTCTCACTGGCGTCAGGCAAAGCTGAAAGCCATAGGCACCCCCGAGGACCGTCTTCTGAAAAATTGTGCCTTGCACAGACACAGCTCGGGAAAAACTCTGATTATTGATTTCCCTTACGTGACTGCACTATGTTAGTGGTAAAATTATAGAATCCTGGAATGTTGAAGCTGGGAGAGCCCTAAGAGACCATCAGGGGCTAGTCTGTGCCAAGCCACCTCCTGGATTTGCTTTTGGAGAAACCGAGGTCCAGGGAGGAAAAGTTGCCTTGGTAACTGTCTTGGCTACAACAGAGCCAAAAGTATAGTCAGTTGAGCCCAACTTTGTGCCAGTCTTAGGGAAGAAAAATATGTCACCTCCCTCCAAAAAGCTTGAAGTCTAGTAGGAGGCAGGCATGTCAGCCAATAAAGTGTTGCAGGTGCTGGGATAAAACCCAAGGCTGGACACCAGGGTCCAAAGGCAGGAGGAAAGGATGGAGAGGGCTTCTTGGCAGAGGGGCACAAAAGCCAATGAGGTGTTTGCAAGCTGAAGAGCAGGAAGAACCATCCAGGCGGGAGGCAGGAGAACAAACGTGGAGAGGCCATGGGGCCCTATGGTTTGGAGGAAGACAAGAGGAGAGGCAGGACGTTGGATCATGGAGGGACTTCTGAAGAAAAGGAGCTTGGATTTCATCAGAGAAGATGGTGACATGGTCAAGTTCACATTTTAGGAAGATCAGGTGGGGGTCAGATCTAGGGGCTTGTATACGGGAGGCGGGAGGGCCACTTAGGAGATTGTTGCAATGATGAAGGAGAGAGCTGGGGACAGTCTTAGCTTGTCAAGAAGAGGGGGCTCTTACATGAATTTGGGAAGATGGAGTCAGACTTGCTCACCCATCCAATGGAGACTAAGGGAGAGGGGAGAGCTCAAAGTCCTTTTCTAGAACGACTATGTCATTCCCTCCAACTTCCAGTAGGATTCGTAAGGTCTAAAATTAAGAATCCATACTTCCAATGTTCTTCAAGTTTCAAGTTGAACATCTGCACAACAGTCATCAGAAGTTAGTTACTGTATATTATCTGGTTAGTAGAAACCTACCTTCTAACTCAGGATAAACTATCACCTGGGATTTCCTTACGTTTGAGGATTTGAGTCCTGCTCAATCAAGTATCTCCAGCCATAGGCAGAAGAAGCCAACTGCTATAAAATCTACCCTTAAATCTGAGAGGTTTGACACAACAAAGTTTATTCCTTACCTATGCTACACCCCAGTGCCATTGGCAGCGGAGTTCTGCTCCACACACTTAGGGATCTACAATTCTACCATCTTGTGGCCCCGTCCTCCTCTAGGGCATCCACTCTCCACCGCCTCAGCCAAGGAGTCCCACATCACTTCTACCCACATCTCATAGGTGAGAACTAGTCACATGCCTCATCTTAGGGGCCAAGGGGGCTGGGAAGGGCAACCCACCCAAAGAAGATGGGAAAGAACCTCACTACAAGATCCCCCATGGTCTCTGCCATGCTGCCCAGAGTTTATCTGTGCAGTGGACTCATGGTGTACAGCAGAGATGCTCTGGCACTGGAGCTCATTGGACAGGACTTGCCCAGCCATCCCTGACCCAGAGACCCCAAACAAGCAGGGGCACCTTGTATTCTGGAGGTCAGTGAGCCCAAATCGTGTCCAACATCCTGTGCCCCTGCCCCTCCATCCTGAGGACAAGACTCAGCTGTCCACCTACTGGCCTCCCTAATGCCAGGAGCTCTCTGTTTTCCACATGTCCCTCCTGACAGCTAGCTCTTCCCTTCCACACCGGTGGGAGACAGAGGCTCTAAGGCAGTTGTCAAGAATTACCGCAGCCCGGAGAAAGGACTGAGAGAATGGGAGTGATTCATCAAGAAGACATATAAGCCGATTGGGCAACTCGTGATCAGAGCTGCTTAGCTACCCAAAGGGATAGCAGGATAAATTACAGCCAGAAGAATTAACAATTACAGGCTTGGCATCTTACACTGTGAAGTCATTCCGATCACCTGTCACTGGGCTTTTAAAGTTTAGGGGGAAACATTTGGGGGTGCCTGACTCTGCATTTATATCTTACTTTGAACAACTGTAGGATGGGTTCCTGGGAAAGATGGTGAGAGAGATATTTATAAGTGAAATCTTCTCCTTGGGTTACACTTTCAGACCCTTTTTTTTTCCCAATCCTATTTGATTTCTAGTAGGTAATGGCCCCTAGCGCTGGCTTTCCATAACATGAGCTGTGCTCTTTCTCTCTGCCCCCTAATGTCGCTGTCAAGTAGCTAATGATTCAAAAATGGGCATGGCAGCATATACACGTAACTGACATTTAAAAGACCCAGCCAAGCCCTTTCTGAAAATCAGGGATCCTTGAATAATTAAAATAACCCCTTTTGTGTCTCAATTTTGGGTGCCCCTTGCAGATTGGCTTTTCTTAAGACTCTGGACTCTTCTGCCAGTGACAAAAGACAGAATATCTGCTATATTAAGCACCTGCTCTGTGTCACATAAGCAATGTGTTGGGTTCTGTTCAGATGTTATCCAAAAACTCTCCACAACAGAGAATAATATTCCTAGTTCACAGAGGTAACGGATACTCAGTGAGGTTCAGTAACTCACCCAAGGTCACTAAGCCAGCAGGTGGTAAAGCTGAGTTTCAAGCTTAGAATTTCTGACCGCAAACCCATAATTCTTTCCACTCTCCATACAATCCCCAAGTAAGATGCCTCCCTGTGGGCTTCTCTGGACGACCCCAGAGACAAGTCAGCTTACTAGCGTGTTTAAAGAAGCTCCCAGGAAAGGACAAAATTTGAATCCATGGGGCTGTAGACAGTGTGATGGTTGACTCCATCTATGGGATCAGGCTGTCCCTCAGAGGTGGCAGGGCAGTACCCCAGAAGGAGGGCTGGACAGGGCAAGGGATGAGGAGATAGTTGGTTCAGTGTGGGGCATAACCAGGAGTCAAAAGACTTGGGTGCTTGTCCCAACCCTGCCTTCCACCTGTTAGATGATCTCAGGCAAATCATTTTGCTTCTGTGAATCTCAGTCTTCTCATCTGTAAATTGGGGATAATATGGCAGTCCCACCTAGAGAGAGAAAAGTAAGACCTATGGTGGCGCATCCTGAGACAGATAGAATCTCCTAATAGGTTTCTGATAGTAAATGGCTTCTTTTCAGTGGCAGCAGCCATCACTGGGATTAGACCAGGAGGGCTATCTTGGAGTGGGATCTACATGACAATGGTGCAGGACTTCGGCCTCAGACTGTCCAAGTCTGAATCCCGACTCCTCCACTCACCAGGAGCGAGACCTTGAGCAAGTTTCTGCATGTTTCTGTCTCAGTTTCTTCCTCTGTGTACCAGGGATAACAGTAGTTCCTCCCTCCTACTTAATTAATGCAAAACCATGACCAGAGGGTGTCTGTTCAAGCTTCCCCCTTCCTTCTCTTCCCACCCTCTTTCATGGTGGGAAGACGCCATCTCCCCACCCTCAAGCAGGATGGCCGAGGGCCTATGGGACAGTCTCCTGGAGCCCCGCAAAGATCTCAAACAGAGATTATTTGTTCCTCTTTGAAAGGCAAGCACCCGGGACTTCCTCGTGGGCTGACAGTTTACATCTGCTCGTCTGTGATGTTCCCCTTGCAGAGGAAGGTTCACTTCAAAGCCTACTTTATCAGAGCAGCAGGGAAAAACATCTGAGCATTTTGTAGTTAAGTCAATATTGCTTATGATTTCTTCTGAAGCTCATCTGAGGCAGGAAGAGGGAAGGGGGTGGGCAGCATCAAATCTTGAGCACCAACCCCAAGACAGACCCTATGCACATATTAACGTGGCAGATAAAGGCACTGACACCTGTAGAGAAGTGTCTCGTGCCCACGGTCATCCAGAGCCAGGATGGGAGCCTAGGTCTGACTGAGCCCAATCCAGACTGTGGTCTCTTAGAAACACAGGAGAAGGGACTCTTACCAGCCAAGGTGCCAACCAAAGGCTGCCCTGTATTACTTCGTGGCTCGAGCACAGGGACGATTCTGCTGGGAGGCAGGTGGGGATCAAGGATTTGCCACTCAGTTTAGCCCCATGCTCTGGGCAGTTTTCCCAGCAGCCACATTCAGTATAAAGAGAACCTCAGCGGGGGGCTTCATGGGTCATTTACATGTTCTTGTCACAGTCCCAGGCTGGGCTTCAGGCTTTCGGTCAAGGTCTTCTCCCTGGGTGAGCAGGGTTGGCTACCACCAGTTTCTTCCCTAGCCTTCCCTTGAGGTTCAAGGAGTCCTGCCCCATCCCGGGGACCACAGGGCAGGACAGCAACGAGCAGGAGACCTTGGCGGGTGGGTCCAGAGAGCTCAGGTTCAAGGAATCCCCACCCTTCCACCTATGCCAAATATCCGAGAAGGGGAGGTTCCCCCCAGGCGTGGTCCCAAGCTGGAGCTCCTGTTTTAAGCCAAATGTCATGATAGGTGCCTCAATCCACATGCTACTTCATTTCATACTTCCTCCAACACTAGAAAGTGGAGACAATTATTCCCACTGTGCAGGTGAGGAAACCAGAGACTTGGTCACTATCGCTGGGAGCCGTGCAAGACAACCAGCTCCGCCATACAAAATTGCAATCATTTAGTGGAAAAGATTTGCCTTATGATTGTAGATCACTCCGACCTGTGTGATAAATATGGCTCAGTGCGTCAACGATGGTGGCATTTGTAGGGATAGTGGCAAGGAGGCCATAGTTTGAAGGACTAAAAGATAGTGATGGATGGGCTTTTGCCATGATAATGAGCCCTCCATGAATATTAATTATTTGGGGAATTATGGACCACAGCATGGTCTTATAAGCGGCCCAGATATGGAGCAGGTATGCCTTTTTGGCAAATTACATAAGATCCAATTAAATGGGGCTCCAGCCGCTGAGCTGGAAAGATCAGACCTGAGGACTTGTAGTTCCTCAGGTCTTAGAGCCGAATGGCTCAAGGGCAAAGTCTCACCCTTCCAGAATCCAACACTGTTTTATGGCTATAACCATCCACCACCCCCACTGAAAAGCCACAGGAAGGAGGTGACAAAAGATGGATTTTATGGCCACTGCGTGGTGCACACAGAGCCTCCCTGCAGGGCCATCTGAGGCCCAGAGGGATGCAGCTGGAGCCTTATTCACGCTGTGTCACAAGCCCAGGGAGGACATCCATCCCCGTGTCTGAGCATGCACTCCAGATTGGCTCTGCTCTGGGTCCTTGCTGCAGCAGTGGGGTCCTACACGGGGAGGGCAGTGGCGGCCCATTCTGACGCCTTTGCAGGGCCTTCAGAGGCCTCCGGGGAGGGGGTAGACCTGGTGTTGTTGCTGGACGCTACTCAGGGAAGCCGCCCAATACCCACCTAGAGAATGCTTGTGCAGGTGAATGGAGCCACACATTAGTTGCTGCTGAGAGTCAACAACATCTGAGAAGCATGGTGGGAGTGGGTAACTGGCCCTGTGCTGGGGGCTTGGTGGGGTGGGAAGGACCACGGGAGGACTGTGGAAGCCAGACCTGGGTAGGTTTGCCTTACGGTTAGCCCACCCTACTCCCAGCACTGACTCTCTGGCTCCCAGCCTGGGTAGAAGTTACCCTGAGATGATAGGCCACTCCCCGCAACCCTGCCCCCACCCAGATATGTGAAGAGTGGATTTTGAAAGGAGCCAACACCGTCGCAAACGCACTGAGGTGTGTTCCACTTTAAGAAAGACTGTTAAGTGAACATTTCAACCTGGACCCAAATTCTGTTTCAAATATACCCATTGAAAAGAGCAAGGTCATAAAGGGCCCCCACTCCAAAAGAGATTGTGAACAGAGGCCAATCTGTAAAGGGAAGGTATCTGAAGGGGAAACAGTGGGGTGACGGGGATTGAAGCTAGATGGTTAGCCAAGGAGTGAGTGAAGCCCCAGGTGGGACAGCAGTAGAGGGAAACAGACTGCTCAGGGCTGCCTGTGCACTCTCTGGAGGCAATATTCACACTTCAGTCCCTGTGAGTGGAACCTCCTGCTGTTGTGCAGTGCACGCTCTGCACAGCTGTCCGTAGCAGTTCTGAAAGTCCGATTCAGCATAAAGGGAGGTCAGTCCACTGCCCTCTTCCCAACTCCTCTCTCTGTTGATGGTACTTGAGGGTGGAAGCTGGACTGGGATTTTCTTAGGTGGAAATGCAGCCAGGGGGGGAAAAAAAAAGGAAGAAGTGGAGGAGGAGAAAGAAGAAGAAGGAAAGAAAATACAGAGCAGAGATGCAGTCTGGAACCCAAATGGCCACTTTCCAGCTTACATAGCTGAGAGTGTGGGTCAGAGAAGGGGCTGGGCAAGTCAGGACCCTGTAGTTCTATACTCTAAGGACCCCAGCAGCACTGACAAGTCGGGAGGATAACCTGCCTGGGCCCTAGACAGCAAAAGACAAAGAGAGACATAAAGCAATAGCCTGGTCCAGGGTTGGAGGGACCAAAGAAACCCTAAAGAAGGACGGGCTCCGCCTACAGTGGCCTATAAATGGCCCAGCCAGGCCTGTATGCCTCCAAGCTCATTCCTCTGGATGAGTCTGCCTCCCCGCCTGCGTCCCAGCGGCACTTTCCCTCTCCCTGTTTCCACCAACAAATCATGCACCAAGGTGAACTGCAGAGAGGACACTGCTCGTGCCGATGGTGCCCGTGCCAGGAGATGGTGTCCAGATGAAAATGTGATGATAATGGTGGTTGGTGTGCACAGACACATTAAGAACACTCTTCTGCTGAGGCAGCTCTTATAGCAGCAGTGGAGGGGAGGGTGGGGGGTGGGGCAATGGCCAACAGGGGCCGCTTCCCACTAGTGATGTGTATTTGCTATGTGCACAGGACTCCCAGTAACGATCATGGAGAATTTTCAATCACCCAGGCCACTGAGCAGCACAACCCCTCCTGACACTCACCCATATGTTCACCTTGCTACCTGTCTGAGGCCCCCCTGCCAAACCAGGCCTTTCCTTTCCTCTGTGCCTTTGCCCAGGCAGTTCCCTCCACCCCAAACATCCTTCCCATTTCTCCTCTGCCCGATGAATCACACAGTCTTCTTTGACTCAGCTCAAAGGGGACTACCCCTTCCATAAAGTCTTTTCTGAGCCCCCCCTACTCTGAGTTGGTCTGGCCATTCTGTCCTCAGTGCCCTCACTACCTCTGTACGATGTCCCCCATTATAGCGCTTGCTTTGTTATGCGCATGTCTGTTCTTTCCAGACTGTAAGACCCATAGTCATAGGAACCACATCTCATTCATTGTCATAGCCTGTTTCTGACAGTGTTCCTGGAACAGAATAGGTGCTAAGTAAATGTTTATTGGACACAAGGAAAGTGGATGGGTGGGTAGGTGAATGGATAAATGGATGGATGGGTGGATGGGTGGGTGGGTGAATGTGTGTAGATGGATGGATGAGTGGAGGGATGAATGGAAGGATGGATAGATAGATGAGTGGATGGGTGGGTGTGGATAAATGGATAAAGGTATGAATAGATGGATGGGTAGTGTAGGTAGATAGATGAATGGATGGGTGGGTATGTGTGGATGGATGGATGGTTGGATGGTTGGATGATTAGATGGGTGGGTGTGGGTAGATGGATGGATGAGTGGATGGGTGGATGGATGGATTGTTGGATGGGTGGATGGGTGGATAGGTGGGCATGGGTAGATGGATGGATGTCTGAATGGAAGGATGGATAGATGGATGAGTGGATGCATAGGTGCAAATAGATGGATGGATAAAAATGAAACTGCAGAGGGTGTCTGCCCCATGAAACAAAGCTGGAAGGAATCTTAGAGAGCTTCAGAGGCATATCTAGAGCCAGTACGGCCCAAATTAAAAGTCATGTTGGAATGAAGCAAGTTAGAGTCTTTCTTTAAAAACCTCTCTTGCTGTTTAACATAAACAACTCACCATTTTCTGCTCTTGTTGTCTCCCACTCGTAGACATTTTTGCAATGGATATACCTTTTTAAATTGGTCACAAACCATGGGTAGTTCGCTTTTCAGATTGATAGTTGTTGCTGGTCAAAGTGCTGCAGCAGCTGCTACTACTAGTTTCCAGCCAGCACAACGAAGAGCTCTGTGTGTGACCTCGGTGCAGGATCAGGGCATCGCTGAATTCTGATTGCGTGACTCCTTCTCTGATCCAAACAGTCCAAACACCAGTCAGGGATGCTCCACACAAAAGGGCAGGTTATGCTTACTCTTTTTGCAAGGAAGTCACATTCTGTATTTTATATAGTATACAATAATTTGCTCAGCCTGAGCATTTATCTCATCTCTGTGACTATTCAACAATGAGTAATTTTCAGGTGTCTACAGATGAAGCCTCCCCAAATACATTTCCATTCAGTTCCTATTGCAATGAAATGGCAGTGTTTAGCTAAGTTCCAAGACCACATCTGTGATTGACTAGTGATGTCTGCCATGTACCCAGAATGGGGGAAGGAAGCAATCACCTGGTTTGCAGATGAAAAAGCTGAGTCCCCTGAGAGGACAGCTAAGTAACAGCAGAGCGAAGATTCCGATGTCTCCTGGCCCCCAATCAGGAGCCCTGCAGTTGGACAGACCTGGGTCTGCATTCTGCCTCTGCCACTTCTCAGCTGTATGGTGTTGGGCAAGTTACCCGAATTTGCTCATCTGTAAAATGGGGATGATCGCATTTAACTGGCAAGGTTATTGAGAGGATGAAACTGTTTAATGAGTCTATGCACTATTTCCCATATGGGGGTCTGAAGAACACAGGCTCCCAGCTCTCAATTCTCTGCCCCAGCCTCCACCTGCCCACCCAGGAATTGTCTTCGGCCTGTGGAGCCCATTCCCTGTGGCCAATTCTTTCAATGTAGGTAGTTGTTAAAGGTGCTGTGTTCCAATTCCATGACCATAGCCGCTTAAATGCTCCAGTCCTCCCAGATACACAATGACGGCATGAAAGTCTGCACATAAGGTTGCTGTGGGAATTCAAAGAGTCAGTATAAAGAAGGTGCTTCGTAAGGATTCAGTAAATATCAGCTATGTCTATACCATCAAATCATCTATAGTCTTTCGGGCACATAGTACTATTTCTCACAGGGTCATTGTGAGGCTCAAGAGAGACGATATTCTTGAAAGTGCCTACTATGCGGCCTGGCACATAGCAGGTGCATTCAAATCGGCAGGTGTTCTTATTGCTCAGTCACTAGACTTTTGCTTCTTCCCAAGGCCACCTCTTCTGCTTTCGCCTTGTGAGTTGAACTGTCCCTGAAGCCGGCAGGGCTGGGGGATGGAGCTCCCTCCCTGCTTGGGTGCTGCCTACAGGGACACGTCTCCCCTGAGACCCCACTGCTGCCTCTGTGACTGACTGATCGGTAGATTTGACTTTAGTATTTTATTTGATTTTAGTAGTGTTTAAAAGGAGTGCAATATAATCATTTGCGAACACACTAAATCATTCTGCAGGATTCAATAAAAACATCAAACTGAAAATTATGTCTCAAAAGCAGACTCTGATATCATATGGTTTCACTTATTTGTGTTGCATAACAAATAGCATGGAGGACAAGGGGAGATGGAGAGGAGAAGGGAGTTGAGGGAAATTGGAAGGGGAGGTGAACCATGAGAGACTATGGACTCTGAAAAACGATCTGAGAATTTTGAAGGGGTGGGGGGTGGGAGGTTGGGGGCACCAGGTGGTGGGTATTGTAGAGGGCACGGATTGCATGGAGCACTGGGTGTGGTGCAAAAATAATGAATATTGTTATGCTGAAAAAATAAAAAAATTAAAAAAAAAAAAAAGCAGACTCTGAGTTCCCCTCCATCTGGGCGGGCAAGGCGGAAGTTCGCACTTGGCGGTGGGAAGTGGAACAATGAGGGGGAGATCACAGGGCCTGACCAAGAGGAGGGGACCTCATGGTCACCTGCTCCTGGAACGTGGGACCTCTCAGAACACAGTATACTTAGAGCCCTGCCCCTTACAGATGGGACAGAGAAGCTCAGAGAGGTTGAGCAGCATGCTCAAGGTCACAAAGGAAAACCTGCCATTGACCAGTCCAGGATTCAGATGTGATTTGGTGCTGAGCCTCCTTCAGTGCAGAGCCTATGGGGACCAACACAGTGGACCCTCTGCTCCTGTGTGACTTGGAGAGGGCAACCCCTTGCACTCATTCTCTGTGCTTAAGCTAGGAGAAAGCAGGAAGGGGCAATTCATTTGACAGACAAGTATGAAGCATGTACTATGTGCTAGACCTTGTACTAGAAGCCTGAGATCCAGGGGGCAGGAAGAAATATGGATACAGTTGAAGAGGGGATGCCACTTAGGACAGGCATCTGGGACCAGCTGCCAGACTGCCTGCCATCTTGAATAAAGGACTTCTATAGGTGCTTCCTTAACCTAAAGACAGCGAACACGTGTTAACACTGCACCAGGTACAATGGCTATTCTCATCTAGCCCTCAAGGAAACCCTATGAGTTGTAAATCATTAGTTCTGTTTTGCAGATCAGGAAGCTGAGGCCCAGAATAGTTAGGCAACTTAGCTGGTCAATGATGCGCTGTGTTCTGCCCACAGAAGATAGGCCCCCGGGGATTTGGGGACATTCCTACGATGCTGGCAGAAGCAAGGCTTCGGCAAACGGGAGCCCCGTTTTATTCCCCTCTCCAGCCCCGGTACCCCTACAGCAGCATCCCAGCCAAGGCCTGAGTGTGAGCTGCAGACAGACGGGAAAGGCCAGGGAGCTTGGCCAGGGAGCTTGGAAGTCACTGACTTCCTCCCTGTTGTTCAAACTGCAGACAGGCCTATGGGCAGCTGCGGTAACTGCAGCGCCACCTGGTGGCTTGCCTCGGGATCTCTGGGCTGGGCGACGCTGGGAAAGCCGATGACTGAGGAACAGCACAGGATGTCCCCAGGCAGGGAGGCAGAAAACACAAGCTTCTCTCTCTATAGTGGAAACAACTGCAGACAGAAGCCTCAAGACAGCGGAGCAATGAAAGCCAAGCACCAGAATATTCAATCACAAAAGTGCTGAGTTCTTTGTTCAGTTCATAAATTCCAGCAATTATCCAAAGCCCCCAGTTCCGTGGCATAGTGGAAACACACGGTAAGGGAGGATGAGATGTCAAGGATACGCAAGAACACTTCAAGGCTCCATTCTGGGCGACTCTCCTCTATCCCAGCTCCAGACCCCTAGATCCAGTTGCTTGACATCATCTGGACTCGGCAAGAGTCCTTATCCTAATAAACCCAACTCAGAGTAATTCGACCCAAAAAGGGCAGAGATTGCTGGTTACAAAGCCTGTAGGAGAGTAGAGGGGGAGCTGAGCTGTTTGGTGCGTGAATGAAGGGGCAGAGAAACATGAGGGCGTTTATTAGGTGAGATGGGGCTGGGAACTAAGTCTCGGTGAGCATCTGCCAGCTGCGGGATGCTGATCGCATTTGATTAGATGAGGACACCAACAGCTGGGGTAGGGGAATTACCAAGGTCATGACAGCTGGCCCAAGAATGAGTGGGGCTCAAAGATTCTATCTAGCTCCTTTCACTGCCTCTAATTCTTCTAGTAAAAGTATAGGTTTAAGGTCTATAATTAGACATAGGGACTTAAGAGACCTTAGGAACCATCTCATCCACTGCACACCCCATGCTTGAATCTCTCTCTTCCCATCCGAGCCAGGGATTCATGTTGCTTCTGCTCGAACACCCCTCAGGATGGGGAATTCACTCTCAAGACAGTGATTTTATTACTGAATCATGCTAGTAGGTTAGAAAGTTGAGCCAGAATTTATCCTTCTTTAGGATTAAAGTCATGCATGTCATGTGCTTACCACAGAGCCTGCCATATCAATAAACGTTATCATCGTCTTCATTTCCTTTATTACCACTATTCTTGTATCTGTCTTTCCCTTGGGAAGCCAGAAAACAAATCTCATTCTTCCCTGAGACAGCCCTTCAGATATCTGAAGACAGTGCTTCGGGGTCCCCCTGAGGCTTTGCTTGCCCGGGATAAACAAATACTCCAACCTACTTTCAGATACTCATTGGTAAGCAAGAGTCGATGCTGTACAGGCAGGGATTTTCCAGCTGCTACAGTGTGTGAGTCTTCAGGAAATCTGATGGCACAGACAATGAACCAGACACAGCAAGGTAGTGGTGGTACCCGGGTCTTGACCTCTGTAGCAAAAGGGAAGTGGTTGACCCTGAGCAAACAAGGGCTGATCTCCATCAGAGCTTTACCAGCCACACTCTTGGTCGAGAATTGTGGAAACCTGTTCCAATAGGAGAAGAAGAAATGAGCTCCCCCTCCAGAGTTAATTTATATCATTTTAGACCCTAAGCATTGCTAAAAGTCATGATTATTTTTTCCCAAAGCCAGTGTGTGTGTTTAATGATCTGATACTGAGCAACATAGGGGACCCAATCCATTCTAATCAGACAATAATTCCTACCCTCTGCCCCCTATCCCCTAAACTTCCCTATTTATAGATGGGAAAACTAAGGTCCAGAAGAGAGCAGTGATTTATCCAAGGTCATACAGGAAATTTGTGCAAAAGCCCTGTCAACTCGTGACCTCCAAAGAAAGATGAAAGAGTAAAGCAAACCCTGAGAAAGGAAGAAGAAAGAAACCATGAGATTATAAATAAAATTCTTTAAAAAATTTTAAAAAAAGGGCGCCTGGGTGGCTCAGTGGGTTAAGCTGCTGCCTTCGGCTCAGGTCATGATCTCGGGGTCCTGGGATCGAGTCCCGCATCGGGCTCTCTGCTCAGCAGGGAGCCTGCTTCCCTCTCTCTCTCTCTCTCTGCCTGCCTCTCCGTCTACTTGTGATCTCTCTCTGTCAAATAAATAAATAAAATCTTAAAAAATTTTAAAAAAAAGAAAGAAACCATGAGATTAAAAGAAAAAGGCTCTGAAAAAGCCCTCCTTGGAGTGTTTCTCCCTCCCTTCCTCCCACCAAGTTACTATAGAGGCAATATAGCATGATAAGCACAAGACCAGAGTCAGAAATTCCCAGGTCCATCTGCTGGCTTTGCCACTGAGTAGGTTCGTGATTTTAGCCGGGCTACTTAACCTTTCTGATGCTCAAGTTTCTCATTAAAAAGTGAGAATAGGAGCATCAAACCTCAAAGGAGTTCTGTGAATGTTAAATAAAGTAAGTATAGAGGCTTTCAGTTCCCAGTCATGGTGGAGCAGCTTAGATCAGACAAACTCTCCTGAAAATATCAATTACAAACTCTACACAAAATATTTTAAAGCTACAATTTGATGGCACCAGGAAGAGATGAAAAGCAGGTAGAAACCGGAAGATACACAGCCCTTGAAGAAAGGGAACCACACAGAGTGAAGCACACACTTAATTCACCTGACCTCCCCTGGAAGGCATGCCAAGTTCTAAGGGAATCCTGAGGATAGAGTTCAAGCAGGAAGCAGCAGCCATTGCATTAAGAAGTCAGAAGTCAGAGTTCAGGGTTGCCTAAATGTCTAAAAACTGGGAAAAGAAATCCTAAAAATGATGGCCCCTCTCCCAGATGGGGAGCTCCCACATTTTTATATAGACTTCCCTAAAGTCCTAGCCTGAACTTCAAACTTCATACAGATGGGGAGAAACTCAAAGAAGCTCAGGAGATAAACACCGGTTGAAAGAAATGGGAAGTAATTTCAGCAGCTGCCATTTGGGGGGTGGGAGAGACAGACTTGAAATCCAAGTCCAATCAAGTTGGAGAGACTTAATAAACACCTCAGAACTTCCACTGAAATCCCAGAAGAGTCATTCCTCAGGAGTTAGGATCACATCCCAACACAAAGATCTATAGTCCAGAACTAAAGGCAAAACTAAAATATGCCCATCTATAAACAAAACCTAAACAGAGCCTCCACGAAATCAATGTGATTCACCATTAACTTAACTGCCTGCTAGAACCCAATATATTCAGTGGAAGATAACTGACCCAGAGTCACTATAAAGAGTTATTCACAATGTCCAGTATATAATTAAAAAGGACTATGTCCCCATATGTAATCAAAATTATGAGACATGTGGAAAAAAGAAGGAAAATGTGAAAAAAAAACAACCAGTCAAAACAGATCCACATATAGACCATGTTGGAATTAGAAACAGCAACTTTAATATAACAATGATGAGCATGTTAAAAAATTACAGAAAGATGTAAATAATGAGAAACTTTTAGACAAGATATGAAAACTTCTTTTAAGAGGTCAACCTACACCTGAAATATATAATTACCTGAAATAGAAAAACTATTGGGATTATCAGAAGACTGGAGAGAAAACAATAAATGAACACCAGACTTGAAGGCAGGTTAACAGAAATTATTCAAATGACACACAAAAAAGAAGAAAAGAGAAAGACTGATAAAAGTAAACAGAGCCCCAGTGATTTCTGAAACAGTATCAGGCAGACCAACATACATATAAATAGGATCCCAAAAAGAACAGAGACAGAGAATGGAGGAGAAAGAATAATTGAAGAAATGTTGTCTAAAAATTTTCTCAATTTGTTTAAAAGCATCATTCCACAGATTCAGGAACCTCAGTGATCTCCAAGCAGGATGAACACAAAGAAAACCACATCCTCCTATGGTACATTCAAAATCCTGAAAACAAAATAACAACAACAAAATCTTTTTTTTTTTTTTTAACAACAACAAAATCTTAAAAGTAGTCAGAGAAAAAGAGGCATAATACATAGAAGGAAGCAATGACAAAATTATGACTGATTTCTCATCAAAAACAACAGAGACCAGAAGACAGTGGAATATCTTTGAAATGGTAAAAAAAGACACTTAACAAGCTGGAATTCTATACACAGCCAAAATGTGTTTCAAAAATAAAGACAAAATTAACACATCTAACAGATAAATAAAAACAGAGACTATTTTCCACTAGTGAACCCATACCAAAAGATATGATAATGTTCTTCCACTTGAAGAGAACTGATAGCAAATGGAAATTCAGATCTACACAAAAGATAATGAACAGCAGGGGTGCCTGGGTGGTGAAATCTGCTAAGCATCTGAATCTTGGTTTTGGCTCTGGTCCTGATCTCAGTGTTACAAGGTGGAGCCCCACATTGGGCTCTGTGATCACTGTGAGTCTGCTTGAGATTCTATCTCTCTCTCTCCCTCTGCTGCTCATGCTCTCTCTCTGTCTCAAATAAATAAATAAATCTTTTTTTTTTTTAAGTGAAAATGGTATGTATGTGGTTAAATTTGAACATAAGTTTTCTTTCCTATCTTAACTTCTCTGCAAGTCAGTGGACTACTGAAGGCAGAAATAGTAACAATACACTGTAGTGTTTATAACAGATGTAAAACATATGACAGCAATAGCATAAAGGACAGGAAGGGATGTAAAAAGAATTATATGTAGAGTGGTATTATATGAATTCAGAATAGATCTGGTAAGTTAAGGAAGCATCTTGTAAATCTTAGAGCAACAACTAAAAATAATAATAATACAAAGAGGAATAATTAAAAAGGCAATAGAGGAGAGGGAATGATTTACAAAAACAATACTCAGTTAACCCAAAAGGAGTCAGGGAAGGTAGAACAAAGGAAGAAATAGCAGTGGGGGGCAAAAAAGAAACAAAGAGCAAGATAGTAGACTTCAACTCAACCATATCCAGAATGATATTAAATTTAAATGGATTAAACCCTCCAATTAAAACTTAAAGATTGTCAGATAGGGTAAAATAGAAGCGTTCAAATAGGCTATTTACAGGGGATGTACCTTAAAGATAAAAAATATTCTGGCAGGTTAAAAGTAAAAGGGTGGACCAAAAAATTAAAAGAAGAGGAAAAGATAAGTAAGCATAAGAAAGCTGGTATGTCTATATATATACAAAGTAAACCTCAAGACGAATTATTGCATGTGATAAAGAGGGTCAATTCACAATGACAACAGATCAATTTCTCAAGAAGATATCATGACGTTAAATATGTATATGCCCAATGATAAAGTTTCAAAAATACATGAAGCAAGAATAGATGGACCCGAAGGGAGAAGCAGAAATATCTATAGTCATAATTAGAGATTTGAACACTTCTCTCTCAGCAACTGATGAAGGACTAGATAAAAATTCAGTGAAGACATAGACAATTGGAGCAACACTATCCAACAACTTGACCGAATTGCCTTTTATTAAACACCTACACCAACAATTACAGAATACTTTTCAAGTGTACATGGAACATTCACCAAAATATACTATATGCTGGACTATAAATCAACCTCAGTAAATTTTACAGGAATGAAACCATGGAGAGTATGTTTCCTGATCAAAGCATAATTAAATTAGAAATCAAAAACAAGGGGCGCCTGGGTGGCTCAGTGGGTTGAACCTCTGCCTTTGGCTTAGGTCATGATCTCAGGGTCCTGGGATCGAGCCCCACATAGGGCTTTCTGCTCAGCAGGGAGCCTGCCTCCCCCTCTCTCTCTGCCTGACTCTCTGCCTACTTGTGATCATTCTCTCCGTCAAATACATAGATAAGGAGGAGGAGTCAAGATGGCGGAGAAGTAGCAGGCTGAGACTACTTCGGGTAGCGGGAGATCAGCTAAATAGCTTATCTAAAGATTGTAAACACCTACAAATCCAACGGGAGATTGAAGAGAAGAAGAACAGCAATTCCAGAAACAGAAAATCAACCACTTTCTGCAAGGTAGGACTGGCGGAGAAGTGAATCCAAAGCGACGGGAAGATAGACCGCGGGGGGAGGGGCCGGCGAGCGGCGGAGCAACGGAGCAAAATCAGGACTTTTAAAAGTCTGTTCCGCTGAGGGACATCGCTCCAGAGGCTTAACTGGAAGCCCAGGCGGGGTCAGCGCGGCCTCAGGTCCCGCAGGGTCGCAGAAGGATCGGGGGTGTCTGAGTGTCGCAGAGCTTACCGGTATTAGAACGGGGAAGCCGGCTGCAGAGACAGAGCCGAGGAGTGACTCTCAGCTCGGGGTTGCCTTGAACCGGTTTTCAGGCTCGGTCAGCTCGGAGCGTGGCCGGAGGCCAGGGTGGCGGGAGTCTTTGGGCGCTGTTCTCTGAGGGCGCACTGAGGAGTGGGGCCCCGGGCTCTCGGCTCCTCCGGGCCGGAGACCGGGAGGCCGCCATCTTTATTCCCGTCCTCCGGACTCTACGGAAAGCGCTCAGGGAACAAAAGCTCCCGAAAGCGAACCCGAGCGGATGACTGAGCGGGGCCCCGGGTAAGGGCGGTGCAACTCCGCCTGGGGCAAAGACGCTTGAGAATCACTACAACAGGCCCCTCCCCCAGAAGATCAACGGGAAACCCAGCCAGGACCAAGTTCACCTACCAAGGAGAGCGGCGTAATTCCAGAGGAGAAGAAAGCAAAGCACGGAACTCATGTCTTTCTCCCCATGATTTTTTAGCCTTGCAGTTAATTTAATTTTTTTTTCTTTTTCAATTTTTTTTTCTTTTTCTCTTCTTCTGCTGAATTTTTTTTAACTTTTACCGTTTTCTTTTTTTAACGTTTTTTAAATAATTTATCTAATATATATATTTTTTTCCTCTTTTTATATTTTTTCTTTATTGGCTTTCTTTTTTTTAATAGTTTCTTTTTTTTTTCTTTCTTTCTGAACCCCTTTTTTCCCCTTTCTCCCCCCTCACAATTCGGGATCTCTTCTGATTTCGCTAAAGCATATTTTCCTGGGGTTGTTGCCACCCTTTTAGTATTTTACTTGCTCCTTCATAAACTCTTATCTGGACAAAATGACAAGGCGGAAAAATTCACAACAAAAAAAGGAACAAGAGGCAGTACCAAAGGCTAGGGACCTAATCAATACAGACATTGGTAATATGTCAGATATAGAGTTCAGAATGATGATTCTCAAGGTTCTAGCCGGGCTTGAAAAAGGCATGGAAGATATTAAAGCAACCCTCTCAGGAGATATAAAAGCCCTTTCTGGAGAAATAAAAGAACTAAAATCTAACCAAGTTGAAATCAAAAAAGCTATTAATGAGGTGCAATCCAAAATGGAGGCTCTCACTGCTAGGATAAATGAGGCAGAAGAAAGAATTAGCAATATAGAAGACCAAATGACAGAAAATAAAGAAGCTGAGCAAAAGAGGGACAAACAGCTACTGGACCACGAGGGGAGAATTCGAGAGATAAGTGACACCATAAGACGAAACAACATTAGAATAATTGGGATTCCAGAAGAAGAGGAAACAGAGAGGGGAGCAGAAGGTATATTGGAGAGAATTATTAGAGAGAATTTCCCCAATATGGCAAAGGGAACAAGCATCAAAATCCAGGAGGTTCAGAGAACCCCCCTCAAAATCAATACGAATAGGTCCACACCCCGTCACCTAATAGTAAAATTGACAAGTCTTAGTGACAAAGAAAAGATCCTGAAAGCAGCCCGGGAAAAGAAGTCTGTAACGTACAATGGTAAAAATATTAGATTGGCAGCAGACTTATCTACAGAGACCTGGCAGGCCAGAAAGAGCTGGCATGATATATTCAGAGTACTAAATGAGAAAAACATGCAGCCAAGAATACTATATCCAGCTAGGCTATCATTGAAAATAGAAGGAGAGATTAAAAGCTTCCAGGACAAACAAAAACTGAAAGAATTTGCAAATACCAAACCAGCTCTACAGTAAATATTGAAAGGGGTCCTCTAAGCAAAGAGAGACCCTAAAAGTAGTAGATCAGAAAGAAACAGAGACAATATACAATAACAGTCACCTTACAGGCAATACAATGGCACTAAATTCATATCTCTCAATACTTACCCTGAATGTTAATGGGCTAAATGCCCCAATCAAAAGACACAGGGTATCAGAATGGATAAAAAAACAAAAACCATCTATATGTTGCCTACAAGAAACTCATCTTACACCCGAAGACACCTCCAGGTTTAAAGTGAGGGGTGGAAAAGAATTTACCATGCTAATGGACATCAGAAGAAAGCAGGAGTGGCAATCCTTATAGCAGATCAATTAGATTTTAAGCCAAAGACTATAATAAGAGATGAGGAAGGACACTATATCATACTCAAAGGAAGTGTCCAACAAGAAGATCTAACAATTTTAAATATCTATGCCCCTAACGTGGGAGCAGCCAACTATATAAACCAATTAATAACAAAATCAAAGAAACACATCGACAAGAATACAATAATAGTAGGGGATTTTAACACTCCCCTCACTGAAATGGACAGATCATCCAAGCAAAAGATCAACAAGGAAATCAAGGCCTTAAATGACACACTGGACCAGATGGACATCACAGATATATTCAGAACATTTCATCCCAAAGCAACAGAATACACATTCTTCTCTAGTGCACATGGAACATTCTCCAGAATAGATCACATTCTTGGTCCTAAATCAAGTCTCAACCGGTATCAAAAGATTGGGATCATTCCCTGCATATTTTCAGATCACAATGCTCTGAAGCTAGAACTCAATCACAAGAGGAAATTTGGAAAGAACCCAAATACATGGAGACTAAACAGCATCCTTCTAAAGAATGAATGGGTCAACCAGGAAATTAAAGAAGAATTGAAAACATTTATGGAAACAAATGATAATGAAAACACAACGGTTCAGAATCTGTGGGACACAACAAAGGCAGTCC
Organism: Lutra lutra; assembly: GCF_902655055.1. Taxonomy (NCBI): domain Eukaryota; kingdom Metazoa; phylum Chordata; class Mammalia; order Carnivora; family Mustelidae; genus Lutra; species Lutra lutra. Next base: position 39,910,660 of record NC_062293.1, read on the forward strand.
TGAGAGGAAAATATATAGCGGTACAAGCCTTTCTCAAGAAACAAGAAAGATCTCAGGTACACAACCTAACCCTACACCTAAAGGAGCTGGAGAAAGAACAAGAAAGAAACCCTAAACCCAGCAGGAGAAGAGAAATCATAAAGATCAGAGCAGAAATCAATGAAATAGAAACCAAAAAAACAATAGAACAAATCAACGAAATGAGGAGCTGGTTCTTTGAAAGAATTAATAAGATTGATAAACCCCTGGCCAGACTTATCAAAAAGAAAAGAGAAAGGACCCAAATAAATAAAATCATGAATGAAAGAGGAGAGATCACAATGAACACCAAAGAAATACAGACAATTATAAGAACATACTATGAGCAACTCTACGCCAACAAATTTGACAATCTGGAAGAAATGGATGCATTCCTAGAGACATATAAACTACCACAACTGAACCAGGAAGAAATAGAAAGCCTGAACAGACCCATAACCAGTAAGGAGATTGAAACAGTCATCAAAAATCTCCAAACAAACAAAAGCCCAGGGCCAGACGGCTTCCCGGGGGAATTCTACCAAACATTTAAAGAAGAACTAATTCCTATTCTCCTGAAACTGTTCCAAAAAATAGAAATAGAAGGAAAACTTCCAAACTCATTTTATGAGGCCAGCATCACCTTGATCCCAAAACCAGACAAGGATCCCAACAAAAAAGAGAACTACAGACCAATATCCTTGATGAACACAGATGCGAAAATTCTCGCCAAAATACTAGCCAATAGGATTCAACAGTACATTAAAAGGATTATTCACCACGACCAAGTGGGATTTATTCCAGGGCTGCAAGGCTGGTTCAACATCCGCAAATCAATCAATGTGATACAACACATTAATAAAAGAAAGAACAAGAACCATATGATACTCTCCATAGATGCTGAAAAAGCATTTGACAAAGTACAGCATCCCTTCCTGATCAACACTCTTCAAAGTGTAGGGATAGACGGCACATACCTCAATATTATCAAAGCCATCTATGAAAAACCCACCGCAAATATCATTCTCAATGGAGAAAAACTGAAAGCTTTTCCGCTAAGGTCAGGAACACGGCAGGGATGTCCGTTATCACCACTGCTATTCAACATAGTACTAGAAGTCCTAGCCTCAGCAATCAGACAACAAAAGGAAATTAAAGGCATCCAAATCGGCAAAGAAGAAGTCAAACTATCACTCTTTGCAGATGATATGATACTCTATGTGGAAAACCCAAAAGACTCCACTCCAAAACTGCTAGAACTTGTACAGGAATTCAGTAAAGTGTCAGGATATAAAATCAATGCACAGAAATCAGTTGCATTTCTCTACACCAACAACAAGACAGAAGAAAGAGAAATTAAGGAGTCCATCCCATTTACAATTGCACCCAAAACTATAAGATACCTAGGAATAAACCTAACCAAAGAGACTAAGAATCTATACTCAGAAAACTATAAAGTACTCATGAAAGAAATTGAGGAAGACACAAAGAAATGGAAAAATGTTCCATGCTCCTGGATTGGAAGAATAAATATTGTGAAAATGTCTATGCTACCTAAAGCAATCTACACATTTAATGCAATTCCTATCAAAGTAACATCCATTTTTTTCAAAGAAATGGAACAAATAATCCTAAAATTTATATGGAACCAGAAAAGACCTCGAATAGCCAAAGGAACATTGAAAAAGAAAGCCAAAGTTGGTGGCATCACAATTCCGGAATTCAAGCTCTATTACAAAGCTGTCATCATCAAGACAGCATGGTACTGGCACAAAAACAGACACATAGATCAATGGAACAGAATAGAGAGCCCAGAAATGGACCCTCAACTCTATGGTCAACTCATCTTTGACAAAACAGGAAAGAATGTCCAATGGAACAAAGACAGCCTCTTCAATAAATGGTGTTGGGAAAATTGGACAGCCACATGCAGAAAAATGAAATTGGATCATTTCCTTACACCACACACGAAAAGAGACTCAAAATGGATGAAGGATCTCAATGTGAGAAAGGAATCCATCAAAATCCTCGAGGAGAACACAGGCAGCAACCTCTTCGACGTCAGCCGCAGCAACATCTTCCTAGGAACATCACCAAAGGCAAGGGAAGCAAGGGCAAAAATGAACTTTTGGGATTTTATCAAGATCAAAAGCTTTTGCACAGCAAAGGAAACAGTGAACAAAACCAAAAGACAATTGACAGAATGGGAGAAGATATTTGCAAATGACATATCAGATAAAGGGCTAGTGTCCAAAATCTATAAAGAACTTAGCAAACTCAACACCCAAAGAACAAATAATCCAATCAAGAAATGGGCAGAGGACATGAACAGACATTTCTGCAAAGAAGACATCCAGATGGCCAACAGACACATGAAAAAGTGCTCCATATCACTCGGCATCAGGGAAATACAAATCAAAACCACCATGAGATATCACCTCACACCAGTCAGAATGGCTAAAATTAACAAGTCAGGAAATGACAGATGCTGGCGAGGATGCGGAGAAAGGGGAACCCTCCTACACTGTTGGTGGGAATGCAAGCTGGTGCAACCACTCTGGAAAACAGCATGGAGGTTCCTCAAAATGTTGAAAATAGAACTACCCTATGACCCTGCAATTGCACTGCTGGGTATTTACCCTAAAGATACAAACATAGTGATCCGAAGGGGCACGTGCACCCGAATGTTTATAGCAGCAATGTCTACAATAGCCAAACTATGGAAAGAACCTAGATGTCCATCAACAGACGAATGGATAAAGAAGATGTGGTATATATACACAATGGAATACTATGCAGCCATCAAAAGAAATGAAATCTTGCCATTTGCGACGACGTGGATGGAACTAGAGGGTATCATGCTTAGCGAAATAAGTCAATCGGAGAAAGACAACTATCATATGATCTCCCTGATATGAGGGAGAGGAGATGCAACATGGGGGGTTGAGGGGGTAGGAGAAGAGTAAATGAAACAAGATGGGATTGGGAGGGAGACAAACCATACGTGACTCTTAATCTCACAAAACAAACTGAGGGTTGATGGGGGGAGGGGGTTGGGAGAGGGGGTGGGGTTATGGATATTGGGGAGGGTATGTGCTATGGTTGTGAGTGTGTAAACCTGGCGATTCGCATACCTGTACCCCTGGGGATAAAAATATTTGTTTATAAAGCTGTAAAAAAAAAAAAGAAAGAAAGAAAGAAAGAAAGGATGAATACCCAAGTTTTGTAGCAACATGGACGGGACTGGAAGAGATTATGCTGAGTGAAATAAGTCAAGCAGAGAGAGTCAATTATCATATGGTTTCACTTATTTGTGGAGCATAACAAATAGCATGGAGGACAAGGGGAGATGGAGAGGGGAGTTGAGGGAAATGGAAGGGGAGGTGAACCATGAGAGACTATGGACTCTGAAAAACGATCTGGGAATTTTGAAGGGGTGGGGGGTGGGAGGTTGGGGGCACCAGGTGGTGGGTATTGTGGAGGGCACAGATTGCATGGAGCACTGGGTGTGGTGCAAAAATAATGAATACTGTTATGCTGAAAAAATAAAAAAATTTAAAAAAAAACATAGATAAAATCTTAAAAAAAAAAAAAGAAATCAAAAACAATAAGGAAAAAGAGGTAATACAAGTTACCAATATCAGGAATGAAAGAGAGAACATCACTACCAATTTTACAGGCATTTAAAAAATGTTAAGAGAATATTATATACAAGTGTATGCTAATAAATTCAAAAAACTTAGATTAAATGGACAGATTCCTTGGAAAACAACACAACAAAAACAGCACAAGAAGAATTGGAGAGTGTGATTTTCTCCAAATCTACTAAAGGAATTGAATTCATAATTAAAAAGCATCTCACATATGCACACAAACCCCATCACCAAGTCCAGATGGCTTCACATTTAGGACAGGAATGATACCAAGTCTACACAAACTGAGAAAATAGAGAGGGAAACACTTAAATTTTTTATGAAGTTAGCATAACCACAATACCAAAACCTGACCAGGACAATACAAGAAAAGTAAAATAAGTTCATCGGCACAGATGCAAAATTCCTCCACAAAACATTAGTAGGTCAAAGACAGCAATAGATAAAGAGGATAGTAAATCATGACCAAGTGGCGCTTATGCCAGAAATGCAAGGTGGGCTCAGTATCTACAAACCAATCAGTACCATTCACCTTATTAACGAAATAATGGAGAAAAATCATGGGATCATCTCAGTGGAAACAGGAAATGCACTTGTCAGCACTCAACACCCATTAACAATAGAAGTGCTTAGCAAACTAGAAATAGGAGAAAAGTTTCTCAATCTGAGAAAAGCATCTAAGAAAAACACATATGTCTAACGTATTTAATAGTGAAATAATGAACCCTTTCCTCCTACAATCAGGAACAAGTTAAGAAGAGCATCTCTCTTCCATTTTTTCCAACGTTACACAATATACAGTTTCTGGCCAATGCACCAAAGTAGAGGGGGAAAAAAAGAAATAGAGACTAGAAGAGAAGAAATAAAATTCAGCAATAAAAAGGCATAAACTCCTGAGACAAGGAAGAGCATGAATGAATCTTGAAAACATTCTGCTGAGAAAAAGAAGGCAGACACAGAAGAGTACATGCTGTACGCTTCTATTTATATAAAACCCTAGAGCAGGCGGAACTAATTTATGACAGAAAGCATATTGGTGATGGCCTGAGGGTTGGGAGGAGACTGCAAAGAGGGGATTTCTTGGGGTAAATAGAGCTGTTCTGCACCTCGAATAGGATGGTTGTTACCAGCGTGTACACACTTGTAAAAATTTATTAAGTTGCCCATTAAAATTGATTCATTTTATTACATGTAAATGACATCTTAATGAGGGATTTTAAAAGTAGGAAGATTATACACCATTCAGAAAATTAAAAAGTAAGCCACAAATTATAGGAAGTATAGAGACATTATTCTCAGGCCACATATCTGAAAAAGGACTTGTACCCAGAACATATGGAGTCTCTTAGAGCTTAATAATGAAAGTAAAAAGTTAGCAAGTTTCTTTCATGGGCAAAAGACTTGAGAAGACGTGTCACAAAAGATAATATATGAATGGCCAATTAGCACTTAAAATTGTGCTCAAGATCATCAGTCATCAGAGAACTGCAAACAGAAATGACAACGAGATATACCTACACCCCTACAAGAATGTCTAAAATTAGAACTGTGGACGAAATCAATATTAGGCGAGGATGCAAAGTCACTAGAACTCTCACTCGCTCCTGGTGGGAATGAAAGGTAGTTTGACCACTGTGGGTAATAGTTTCACAGTTTCCATACAATCATCCCCAGACCTGTCTTATGAATCAGCTATTCTACTCCTAGCCATTTACCTAAAAGAAATTAAAATACCTGTCCAAACACTGAACTGACTTGTACATAAATGTTAATCGGGACTTTTTCATAATCACCCAAAACTTGGAAACAATCCAAGTGCCCATCCTCAGGTGAATGGATGCAGATTGGGGTGTATTTATACATGGAAAATTATTCAGCAATTTTTAAAAAATGAACTAATGCACATGACCATGTGGACAAATCTAAAACGTGTTGTTGAGCAAAAGAAGCCAGGCACAAAGAAGAGCCCAGTGTAGATTTTCATCTATATGAAGTCTGAGAACAGACAAAGCCAATCTCTATGGTGATAGAATCCATAACAGAGACTGGCTGGGTGGACGGGGGTTGATTGGAAAGGGACAGGAAGGAACTTTCTGGGGTGATTAAAAATGCCTTGGGTCTTGGGTCTTGGGTCTTGGGGCACCTGGGTACCTCAGTAGGCTGAGCAGCTGACTCTTGAACCGCTCAGGTCATGATCTCAGGGTCCTGGAATGGAGCCCTGTGTCAGACTCTGCACTCAGCAGGAGTCCGCTTGAGATCTCTCTCTCCCTCTGCCCCTCCCCCATACTCATGTTTCTCTCTCTCTCCCTCATAAATAAATAAAAAAATTTTTTAAATCTTAAGTCTAGATTTAAGTGATAGGTATGCAGGTGTGCACATTTTTCAGAATTTGTCGAACTGTGCTGTGAAAACATATGCATTGTATTGCTCTTTTATTTCTCAATTTTTTTAAAAAAAAGATAGGTATAAAGGACTTAGCTTGGGGCTTAACACATAGTAAGGCTCACAGCTATTAGTTTCCCTCATTCTTCACCTTCCCCGTCTCTAGTAGGCACGTACCGTAGGCATGACAGCGTTCTATGGTCACTGGACCTCTGAAAATAAAAGTGACATTTTCCCCAAAGAAGTCGGTCCCTAGCATGACCCTGGAGATTAGCTCTAGTCTGGGCCATGGATCAAAAATAACACTGATTGTGTTATTTCTTCCTGGACCCTCCTGCAGGCCCTAAACCTAGGTCTAGAGTCTCAATGTCCCCAGCCAAGAGGGTAGAATTTAGTTGGGTCATTCCAAGGGACTCGAGATGACAAACTCGGAAGTAGAAAGACAAGGGGCATTTGTAAGAGACTTTGAGATCAGCATTTCAGGGAAGGTTACAAGACAGGAAAACTAGGATTGGAGCCCGAAGCTGAAAGCCTCTGAGCTCAGTGGGGTTAGATCGTTATGCAGGAGATGCGCAATAATTGTTTGTTGACTGAATAAGTGAATGAGTGAGATACTGGGGCTGTCCACGCTGAACCTCCAGGGCTGACTGCTGCCCCCACCTTCCTGTCTTGCAGCTCACATACCTGCCCCCACCCTGGGGCGAGTGCCGATCCTCAGAGATGGGACTCGACTTCTTTCCTGTTTACAGTATCACCGCCTGTCGGATTGACTGTGAGACACGCTACATTGTGGAGAACTGTAACTGCCGCATGGTCCACATGCCAGGTCAGTGCCAGGGTGCAGCCTGGGACCTTGTCTGCACTTCGCACCCCAGTGGGAAACACTGGACCCACTCCACGAGGATCCACAGGGATGCTGTTCTAAGAAGGCTAATATTTGGTTCCAAACACTTGGAGGGCAGATGGAAGCATCCAGGCTAGCAACCAAGGCAGCATCCTGGTGTCCAGTAGTGTCCAGATGTTTGAGGAATGTTCCTTCCAGTGCTCAATATGTGTGCTAATTGTCTGCTGCTCTTACCTCCTAGAGTTCAGTGTCCAGGCGTCTGAGTGCTTGCAGTGCTTGAATCCTCGTATGGTACCTATTCAAACACCCAGGTGTCTATTGCTTTCATCCAGATGGTTCCTTTCTTGCATCCAAATCTCTAGCACTCTTTCAAATGAGGCAAAAGTCCATCAGCCAGCAAATAAAGGTGCATGTGCTGAGATTTCTGTTGTCAGACTAACAAGGCATGTGGCCGTCTCATTAGACGATCTCATTAGAGAGGGTCAGCTAATCAGACACAGAAATGCAGGAGGTGAAGGGTGGGAGGGCCAATTAGAGCATGAAGAGTTTGGTATCGCAGCAGAGAAGAAAGAGTGACAGGCGGGGGGCAGGGACATTGGCTTCTAATGCAGATTCCTCCATTCACCTGCTGTGCAACCTGACACAAGTTACTCAGCCTCTCTGTTCTCACCTTCATTATCTTAAAACACAATCATTAGTTGTTATGAGGATAAAATTAGGCTAAAATATAAAAGTGCAAAAGTCAGTGGTCATTGTATTAGCACATGGGGAGAGGAAACCAAAAGTACTATTGACTGATGACCTACTATGTGTTGGGAACTTCACTATGATATTTCATGGCCACTATTTCATAGTGGTATCATACTTTTATATCAGACACTTAGTCCATTATTAGTTGTCTTCTGTTATAACCAATGCTGAGAGGAACATGCTTCTAGCCCAATTCTGAATTATTTCATCAGTAATCAACAATTTTCCTAGTAATGTAAATGGATAAGTGTTAATCTTTGAAACTGCCTCTGAGGCTCCCAGAAGACAGAGCGAAAGGGGAAACATATCAGTTAAATTGTTACTGTTGGAAAGGAGGAAACATCTCAGCTCTCAGCTCTTGAAAAAGGTGTTCATGGACATAGTAAAGAAAGGACATTGCGATAGGTTTAACTTTAGCCCTTATGGACATAGTAAGGAAAGGACATTGTGATAGGTTTAACTTTAGCCCTTGGAAAAACAGAAAAAAATGTGGCGGGGTGTCAGGATTTCTACAAAGAGACCAGAGAGAAGAATGGAGCATTGTTAAGTGTTACCCGCCTGGTGCTCAGATGGGGGCAGCAGCCAGTGAGGTTCCCCCACTGAGGGGGCCTGAGCCAAAAGCAAGGAGAAGACTTTAATCATTCCACTCATGACGCTGTTACTGACATCTCGGTTACTATTGTGGAATTAAGGGCAGAGCAAGAGGAGACTTAGAAAGCAGCCCTTGTTGGAAAGAGCCCTGACCTCAGGGTCAGACTGGCCTGGCTTCAAAGCCCACCTCCATTCCTGCTCCTTCTGGTGTCCTGAGAATGCAGGATACTGAAGCCTCACGTCTCCCACCAGTAAAACAGACACAATGTGTCCTGTTTCAGGAGGTACCCATGTGAGTTATAGGCAATGATGTGCGCCGGATGTGGCAGGTGCTTTCCACCACCTCCCTGCTTTCAGCCATCAAGGCTTTCTCACCCATCACCCACCTGAGCTGGCTAGACCAGGGCAGCAATCTGGGAGAATAGGCAGACTCTATTATTGCCTACCCAAGCTCAGAGAGCAGAGCAGACCCAATCCCCTGGCTCTGGGTACACTGCACCCCAACTGCCCTCAGGGAGCTCTGATCTGTGGTTCCCTTCCGTGGAGGTTCCCCTCCGAATGTTTCCTGGGAACACTGGCCCTCCTGGCCACAGGATGCGCGCCCCCTCCCCAGCCCAGGAGGGGGACATTGTTGCCTGAGTACCTCTCCCTGTGTCTCTTCTTTGTAGGGGATGCCCCATTCTGTACTCCTGAGCAGCACAAGGAGTGCGCAGAGCCTGCCCTAGGTAAGTACTGGGGGACAAGGGGAAGGGGCTGAGATTGAGACTTCAGAGGCCATATCGGGGTGGGAGAAATGGGGTAGACTGGGGAATGGAGGAGGAGGAGAGGCTGACCGGGCGGGCAGGCGGGGCACTGCAGGGACAGGAGAGGAAGGTGGAGAGGAGGGAGGAGAGAAGGGTGGGGAGGGAACAGACTCAGGGATGCAGACAAGCAGATGAGGGCTGACCAGGCACTGGAGGAGAGAATGGGAATAGAGGGGTGTGGGTAGAGATGGGTGAGACTCGGGGGAAATGGAGAGCACTGGGGAATGCAGAGGAGGGGACAGAGATGGAAAGAAGATGGACAGTGGGCATCTGGGCGGGCACCGAAGGAGATGGGGGAGAGAGGAGGGGTGGCCAGCGTGTTTATCCCCTTCGTCCTCCTCCCACTGGTCCTTGTAGGTTGGAGTCACTGCTGGATTCCCCCACTGGAAAACTTTGGGTGTGGGAGACCCCACAAGCCTCAGGTGCGGGAGATTCTACAACCCCAAAGCTAGACCCACTCCACATGCCTGCTCTCTCCAGACCTGGGAAGTGATTTACAATCAAGACAAGCAGAGAGGGAGTTTAAATCATGGGGACTTAATTTCATTCAGCAGCTGCACTTGCTGGAGTTAAGCCGGGATCTCTCTGGACTCCTGTGTCTAGATGCTTCCAGAAGGACGGGGGTTGGGGAGGGTCACTTAGAGAGAGTGGGAGACTTCTGACCTGTACGAAGACATCTCTCTTCGGAGTATAGATTAGAGAAAACCCGTGGGTAACACTGCGATGATCAGAGAGATGGAAGGAGAAAAGTGATGTCTTTAGCCACCCCGTCCTAAGAGGAAGGGGGAAGCTTGAAGGAAAGAAGCGTTCCTAATGCAGGGAGATTGCTTCTAGGGACAGGAATTGGGGATCTTTGCTTGTGCCCTAACCCAGCAGGAAGACGAGGCCGGCTCTGGCTAGGAAGGAGCCATAGAGGGAATACCACAGAGCCCTGGGTTTCAGAGAAAATGGTCTCCCACATTTGCCCTTGGCTGGAGGCCCACTTTGTGGATGAGAACACTGAGGCTAGGAGCAGAGAAGGCGGCTTTGGGAAGCTGAGGGTGCCAGGCCTCCCTGGGAGCCCGTGCTCCAAAAGTGGGGCCTTTTCAACAATTTTTAAAGGGCAATGTAACAATAAAGGAAGTCAAAGGAAAACAGGACCAAGAGAAACATAGAGTGGGCACTTCTTTTTATGAGAGCTCCCACTCTCACCAATCTAGAGCTCAAGCCCAGCTCCCCTTCTCTCCGCAGCGCCCCGCCCCTCTCTGACCCGCGAAGGCACATCCTTCCCGGCCCCCGTCCAGCAGCCGGGAGACCCGCCCCAACACCTGCCGGAGCCCCGCCCCCACACCCGACTAAGCCCCGCCCCTCTCTCCCCTCCAGGTCTGTTGGCAGAGAAGGACAGTAATTACTGTCTCTGCAGGACACCCTGCAACCTGACCCGCTACAACAAAGAGCTCTCCATGGTGAAGATCCCCAGCAAGACGTCAGCCAAGTACCTCGAGAAGAAATTTAACAAATCAGAAAAATATATCTCGTAAGCGAAGTGGGCATGGTGGGCAGGGGGAGAAAGGAGGGGTCGAGGAGGAACTGGGGGCGATTTGAGGAAGAGGGCAACGGGAAGCAGTCGGCGCCCTTTGGCAGACATTAATTGAACTCGGCTGTGGGCCAAGCTCTGTGTTTAGGACTCAGAAAGCAAAGACAAAGATGGTTAAGACGCAGCCCCCTGGCCTTTAAGGAGCCTGAAGCAGTTTTCCAGGGAGGCCTTGCTCATTCCCTTACATCTGCCAGGAACACTTTTCCTCTCACACTTTACCTAGCTGGTTCCTCATTGTGCAGGTCTCCATCTCAAGGTCATCTCCTCAAACCCCTGAATGAGTGCCCCGCCCTTTATTTTTCTCTCCAAGCACTCTGGTGTTTTCCTTCAGAACGCTCGCCCAAGTGTGTAATTCCATATTCGTGTGTGTGTGTGTGTTCCCCCCTAGACTGAAAGCCCCCTGAAGGCAGGAAGAGCCTTTCCTTTGGTTCTGTGCTGGAGAGTGCCTGGCACACAGTTGGCACTCCAAAAATGTCTTCTAACAATAAATGAATGAGGTCCATGGGAGAAGAGGTGTCCCAGGCAGAGGCTGAGCAGAGAGGATCCAAGCAGGGCAGACAAGGGGCGGGCCAGAGAGAGCCAGGGCAGGCCATGTGTCACCTTGTAGGCGGAGCTGGCCATGCAATGGGGGACAGGGAGAGATTTTCCCCCAAGACAATAGGGAGCCTCCAAAGAGCTTCGAGTGGACGGGTGACAGCCTCAAATGTGTATTTTCGACCACTGCCCTGCAGCAGAACTTTCTACACAGATGGAAATATTCTGAGTCTGTGATGTCCCACACGGGAGCCACTAATCACATGTGGCTCTTGAGCGTTTTAAATGCAGCCTGTGTGACTGAGGAGCTGAATTGTAACTTTTTTTCAATGTGACTTCGTTTAGCAGTTTTAGGAAGATTCCTCAGGCAGCAGGTGTACAGGACAGAAGGGAAGCCAGAAGAAAGGGCGGGAGCCTGGTAGGAGGCAGGTGCCATTACCCAGGCAGGGGATGGTGAGCCTTACTTTGAGTGGTGCCTCTGGGAGCCCTGCAGGGGAAGGGGGATTTGCATCTCTCTCACCAGCCACTCCCTCCTGCCAGCACTGCTGCCAAAGCCCAGCCTGGGGCAGCTTTGGCTCAGCAAGTTGAGAACAAGGGGCACCAAAGCTGTTGTGACCAGCAATGAAGGAGACGGCCCCGCTGTTGAGCACATGTTCTGCCAGCAGCGATGACTTTTCCTGCCAAGATGTGTGTTGTTAACACACCTGCCTAAAGGAGTAAAAGGGAACCCCCAGTCAGATCTAGATTTGCTCCCTAAAATCCCTCCCTGACCTTGGCAGTTGACTTGGCAGTGCTAGAGTCGGGGCTCCCACTAGGAGAAGCTTGTTATACGTCCAAGTAGGAAGACGCCTGGGTGGCACAGTTGGTTAAGCGTCCGACTCTGGGTTTCGGCTCAGGTCGGGATCTCACAGGGTCCACACTCAGTGTGGGAGTCTGCTTGAGATTCTCGCTCTCCCTCTCCTTCTGTCCCTCCTGCTCCTTCTCTCTCTCTCTCTAAAATAAATAAATAAATCTTAAAAAAAATAATCCAAGTAGCAACTTGGGTTGGGGAGGCTTTCAGGAGTGGGTACGGAGTACCCAGGAGGTCAGCGGGCTGAAGCAAGGCCAAAGAGTGAAGAGCTTGTCCAGAAAGTACTGAGCTCCCCTAGGGGTGAGGAGCCAGGCAGACCCTTAGGGGGCACAGAGATCTGGACACCAGGCAGGACTCATGGAGAGGACACAAAGAAGGGACAGCTGAGGGACAGAGGGGCACAGAGCTGATACGTGCCTCTGGTCTGTAAAGAGCACTGGGCTGGGGGTCAGGACTCTTGGTTCCAAGGCCAGCTCTGTCACCACCCAGCTGTGACTTTGGGCCATTTGTCACACTTTCGTGGGCTCAGCCTCACCCGCTGTCAAGGGGAAAGCTGTGTTAGGTGGGCCGTGTGGCCCCGAGGGTTCTCACTGTGTACGGTCCTGAATATTCCCTCTGCAGAGAGAACATCCTTGTCCTGGATATATTTTTTGAAGCTCTCAATTACGAGACAATTGAACAGAAGAAGGCATATGAAGTCGCTGCCTTACTTGGTAAGTCAGTGTCCATTGCTCGAATTTCCACAGGTCATGGTGGGGCGTGGGGAGGGGGATGGGCAGTAGGGTAGACAGGCAAGCGGGTAGATGGATACACTTTTGGAAGAGTCTGGCCTTTTCACGTTCTGATTACTCTCTCTGTCCCAGAATGGGAGGGACTCCGGTGTGGTGGGCGCGTACGTCCCAGTTCATGCTCCAATGTAGGCCTCAGTTTCTCCATTGACACAACGAGGCAAGTGAGCTAAAAGGTCTCTTGGGGCCTTTCCAGCGCTGCCCTGTTGGATTCCGTGGTCTTCTGTCCCAAGGTTGGAATGAGCCTCAGGGCCACAGCGGGGAGAGGGAGTGGTCCAATGGAGCAAAGGCTGCGCTGTGGGCGGTCCCCAGGCAGTGAGGGCCCCAGATGGAGCCCAGCCTGGAAAGCAGCATCACAGCCTGCAGGCCAGATGTTCCCGGTGGACTGAGTCCTTTGTCAAACACAGAAGAAGGGCCACACAACCCCAGATGTCTACAGACCTGACTGCCAGCCCCACACAAGGTCACACCCGCAACCCTGGCCACGTGAGCAAGTAAGGGATGCGGGATGTTCATTTCAATCCCGCCCCGCCCAGGGCAAAACCCACAAGACTCCCGAAGGTGGCCAGTTAAAAGATCTGCCTCTGGGGCCCTTCTCCCGACTCCTACTCACTCTCAAGAAAGGACATGATGCTGTCCCTACAAAGAGAATTAGCTGCACTTGGATCTGTGAGCGGGACCCTGGTGGAGGGGATGGCAGTTGTAGAGGAAAACAGACAGGCACAGGATCAGACCACTGCATACCAACTAGAAGAAGGAGGGCATGTGGCCTCTCCTCACTGAACATCAGGTCCCTTCTCTGTAAAATGGGTCTAATAAAAGTAGTTGATAATTTTGTTGTGATGGTTAGCTGGGAGAGAGCACCAGCCCACAGACTGTCCATAAAGAATGGTTTCTGGTACCTGGACAGTCACCATGCCAGGCACCCAGGTTCCAGCTGCTTCACATGCCATCAGAGGATCTCTGCACCTCTCCTAGGAGACTGGGGGCTTGGCCACAGCAGACACTCAGCTGGGTTAAGGTGGCTGCCACTTGGGTCTCAGACACTGTTGTGGCCAAAAGGGACTGAACCAAGAGACTAACACTTTGGACTCGAGGTAGAGGTCATGCTCTGGGGATATAGACCTACCTCTGTCACCTTGTCACCTTCATTTCCTAAGGAGAACTCAAGATAAGGCTCTTCCCTCCCCTCCCCAACACAGGCTCACTACTCGCTCTCTCACACACACATACACACACACACACTGAGGAGGGTCTGAGTTCTGGATCTGTCAGAAAGGATAGCTTCTCTCTGCATCAGCTACGAGGACAAGCGTGTTCCCAGCGTCTTGTTCCCGCCCAGAATAGCCTGCTGAGAAGATCACGCTGCCATCTGTACCGCCTGTGATGGGAGCTTACGCTCGCAGACCCTCAGCCATCAGGCCCTTCCCTCAGCACCGTGCAGCTCACCCTCCCCACCCTGGGCACACGGGCCACGTGCGGTAGAGGCACATCTGCACAGACGCACTATGTGATGGCAAACTCAGTCACGTACACCTGTCCATACACGCAAACATGTTCCCACGGCTTCTGCACACTCTCACACGCGATGTCCACCTCCACAACGCCACACTCACACACACTGGGACCTCTCAGCATCCCTACCCTAGACCAAACATCCACCTGCCTAAAGCCATGGACAGCCAGACGTGCTCACACAGAGTGCCCTGATGCATACCCCACGCTCGGCCACACCGCATGCGCGTCCAAACACACACCTCACACCTGACAGGTACATGGGTAAATACATACTCCCCAGGGCATGAGAGAGAGAGCAGGGGGAGAGGAGGGAAGGGAATCATTGGGAGCTCAGCTCCAAGCCCCACTGGGAGGAGCCCCCTCCTCGCCCTCTCTACCTGCTCACATGGGACTGTGGTTGTCAGCCTGCCCTGCCATAGTCAGGGATGGAGCGGGCAGATGGAGCCAACAGAATGTTCTCAGACCAAGAGCCTGTGGTCTCCAGGAAGACTGGGCACCCATCCTGGCAGCACCCTCCTTTCCCAGCACTCTCCCTGCTTAGCCCAGCAGCTGAGAGTCAGAGTTTCCAAGTGCCAGGACCTCACAGTGGTCTCCTCTCCCCTCCCCTCCAAATGTCCTTTGAAGGCAAAGCTACCGAGAAGGTCAGGGTTTCCAAAATCACGTGGCAAGCCAGTGGCAACTCTCCAAACTCAGACCCTCTGAGCCCTCTGCTCTACCACACTGCCTCCAGAGCAAAGCATTGGGACTTTGGGGGGACCAGAACCCCGTAGTAAATCTGAGAACAGCTTCTCAGATAGGGACCCTCCCCCTACAAACACTTAGGTACACACAGGTAACATCTTGTATTCAGTTTTAAAGGGTCTCCGACATCCACAGTCCCCACAGGGGAGTTGTTCTCAAGCCCTGGTGGGTGAGAGAGCCCTGGGAACTTAAAAAATCCTGACTTCCAAACCCCAGCCCCAAGAGTCTGATTTTATAGACCCGGGGTAGGTCCAGACATCTACACTGAGTATAGGTGTCTCAGGAGGGAGAAGACCCAGAGACCAGTCAAGAAAGACTTTGGTCAGTCAAGAGAGACTATTCTCCCCACAGCAAGAACTCCTACTCTAGAGAAAGACCAAATTGAACATTTACCCTCAGGTGGGAAAGTGAGGGGATGCTTCCTATGACCTTATCCCAAGGGTGAGAGGTGTCCTGAGTTGGTCCTGGAGGCCTTGTCATGATGGGTGAGGGAAAGGGGTCTCTTGGGTCATTGTTCCCAAAACCCCCAACCATGGCAACCAACCCATGAGACTTGGGCTAGACTGCCCTTGCCCCAGGCAAGGACCACACACTTCTTATCTCTATTCCCAGCCCAGAGCCAAAGAAGGGCCCTCTCCATGTGATTCTGAAGGTAAGTGAATAAGCCTGTTAGCCTGTGAGGTCTACTCCAGGTCCTCCAGTAAGCCCTCAAGTTCATTCTCATCACCACTGGGTGCTGTGCAGTGAGAGAGGGAGTTGTCCAAGGCCTGATCTGTCCCCGGGCCAGGCTCACCATAGAAGGGGAACTGTTGCAAAGGTCTGGTTTCTGAGTTCATCTCACCCCTTCCTAAAAGCGCTGTGACTAAAGCCAAAATCTTTGATCTTTTCTCTCTCTCCAGGTGATATTGGTGGTCAGATGGGATTGTTTATTGGTGCTAGTATCCTTACAATACTAGAGCTCTTTGATTATATTTATGAGGTAAGATTGGGGTTGCTCGTGGGGAAGTGACCATATGCTGGGACCCTTGTCCTGCCCGGATGTTCAGAACCAAAGCGTGGGGGAGAGGATGGCCTCTCTCCACCCAGAGCCTGCTTTCTTCTCCCTGTCCGGAGATTGTCTATCACCAAGTCCTAGGCAGGGAGGAGGGGTGGGCCCAAGAGAGACGGAAGCCGGCTCCTATCCTCAGGTTGCTGGAAGATCTGTGGGCTGTCCACACTCAAGGGAGGGAGAGGAAGGGTTGAGAAGGAGAAGAGCCAAACCTCAGGTCAGCTCTGAGCCCCTCCCACACCAGGCCAGCTGTTGTGGCTTCATACATGTGTGTGTCTGTGCTCACACACTCACAGCACATGCACACACATGCCCCCCATACACACACACTTCTGCCACACTTACATACATCACCCACAAACACACATGCACACTATACACATACCACTCACACATACATGCTACAGCCACACAACACACACACCTGCCCTCCGGCTGGCCCGTCACCTGAGTAGTGAGTGTCTGGGTGCAGGCAGGTTTAGAGAAGGGCCATTTCCTGGCAGAGTCCATCAAGCCTGAGCGAGCAAGAAGAGTAAGGGTACGATCCTTCAGCGTCCCCAGGACCACCTGAGTTTTGTGCGGCAAAGGAGCCTGCAGAGGGCTGTCCTTGGCCAAGGCCAAATGGGAACCCCTGTGGGGAAGTGGAGGACCCCTGAGACCAGGGTCCTTGGGAGTGCCACACTCCACCTCCCAGCATGGTGACCTTGTTCCCCAAACCCAAATCAGGCCCCAAGGCCAGATCTTACTCTGCTTTGTTTATTAATTTTTGTGAAATAAAAGCTTTTGCTGTAAAAAGTGATGGAAATTACATCATACCAGGGAACACGTGGAATGCCTACCCTTTATCGCTAAGAATCAAATGTTATGGACTCATGGGTGCCCTGATCTTACAAACGAGTGGGGCTGTCAGGCCTCATCCCCGAGGCCCAGCCTCAGAAACGGTCTCCCAGGCTGCTCACACACACCCCCACCTGGTCCCCAAGAAAAGACAGTCCTGATGCCAGATGGGGCCCTCCTGTGACCTCTTGCAGGCTCTGGCTCCTGCACCAATACCTCACCCAGCCCAGGGAGGTCCCTCTGCCTTCTCTCCCCCATCCCCCAGCCTGACCAACCCCGTCCCAATTCTCTTGCAGCTGATCAAAGAGAAGCTCTTAGACTTGCTTGGCAAAGAAGAGGACGAAGGGAGCCACGATGAGAACGTGGTAAGGGCAGCACCCATGCTGTTGGTTGCTCGGTCCCCCAGCCTCTGCCGGCCTTATGAGACCAGAGGTCAGGGCCAGGGCGGCAGGAGGGACACACCTCACTGCACACTTTAACTTGGCTCATCAGGGACACACCCACTGAGCCCCGGGGCTTGGTGGTGAGCACTGGATGCAGCGATCCCAGAGATGCTTGCAAGGGGAGGTCCTGCCTGGCCCAGTCAGGCTTGTCCCAGACCCAGAGGGCTACCGCTCTCATCTCATGCCTTGGGAGACAGAGGGAAGCTCTGCAACCTTATTCCTCGGGGTAGCAAAACACAAGTAAGGATGTCACTGGTACTAGACTCCCTTTGAAGGGGACAGGGAGCTCGGGACCCCGTGAGGTGGGGAGCAGCCGTGATTCCCATCAAAACTGCCAACTACTTGGTGCCAGGGCTGTGTATTTGATGCCCTTGAGGCCCAAAAGCCCCAAGTCCCCTGACTGGTGAGTGGCAGAGCTGGGCACAGAGCCCCCTGACCATGGTCCACTCTGCCTGCCTTCCCTGGAGCAGTCACAGAGGCAGCATCTCTCAGGGCTGTCCGCTCTCCTTCCCAAACTCAGCCTGCTCCCAGCTTGTGCCTGGGACACCCACTAGGTGGCCGCCCTCCGCCCTCCGGCCCTCCCCTCTAGCCCAAAGTCAGCAAATCCCAACTGAGGCCAGCCCCTCTCCCCAGACAGGCCCCCATTTCTGTTCCAGACCCTAGTTCTCCAGCCACCTCCGAGGCTGAAAATCTCTGCCTTGGTTCCCTCGAGTCCCTGCAGCTCTGGTGACCCGAAGATGGCGTCTGTGGAGGGGAGGGCAGGCAAAAGGGGCCCAGGCTCTGGGCTCGGGTCCTGTTTCCCAGCTGCCTGCCTGAGCATCTGCAGACCCACAGGAACCTGGGGGTGGGGGGTCATTGGGATTGAGCAGCCCCTGCCTCTAAAGCGGGCAGCAGTGCCTCCTTTGTAGGGCACTGCCAGTGGAGGTTCCCTCCCCCTCCCCACCTTCCCTCTGCCCTCAGAATGTCACAGAGTCACAGCCTCCCTCTGCTGCCTCCCCTTCCCCCAGCCCCGTCCTCCCCAAGTCTCCCCCACATTCTTGGCACAGCCTCCTAGGCAGTGTCTGCTCCCATTCCTCCCAGCCTCTAGCCCTCTGCAGCCGGGGAGTCACTGGGAAGACTCAAGGCCCTCCCAGCTCCGCCCTGCTGAGACTGCTTTCTATTGGGGGCCAGCTGAACCCTAAAGGTCCACTGGGGAGCCGTGACTACTCTAGTTCTGACTTTTGGGGGCCTTCCCACTTCCTACTTGGCCTCAGCCAGTGGAACCCCCTGCCCCAAGCCTAGAGCCCCAGAGGCTCTATCTCCCCCATTCCCAGAACCCCTCCCAGGATTCCTCCTGCCTCAGAGCTAGAGAGCACTCAGAGGTAGGGACACGTCTAGAAGAGAAGTTCAAACCAGCCACTGAGCCCCGTCACCAGGGAGCCCTCTCCCCACCCTGGGGGCACCTAGGTGGGCAATGGTGAGGACTCTGTGAAGACCCCCGCCCCGCCGGTCTCGTGCCCCACAACAGCACCGCAGCCCCTGAGATGCCTGGGGCAGGAGCAGCAGGGGGAGCCCTGGGAGAGCCCACCAGCAGGGGGGCCTCAGCTCCCAGGGCCTTGGCTGGGCTGCCAGTGGCATCGTGACACCATTTTGCAGGATGAGTTTCAACCCCCGCTGTCCCCTTCCCTCCAGAGCACTTGCGACACGATGCCAAACCACTCTGAAACCATCAGCCACACTGTGAATGTGCCCCTGCAGACGGCCCTGGGGACTTTGGAGGAGATTGCTTGCTGACAGCCCTTGGACCGCCCGGCAACCCCCAAACAGACCTGGAGGCCCAAGACCCAGGACAGGGGACAGCAGGCGCAGGTGGGATGGCCCCTGGTGACAGAAAGAAGAGCCCCCTATGCACACATAGCAAACTCTCTGCCAAAACCTCGCTGCGGCCACGTCTGACGCGACGTGTCCTCGGGCCCCGCCGTGCGTCCCTCTTAGGAGAAGTGAGTCACGCTCTGGAACTGTCCGAGAACCCACCTGCCATCACATCTCACTGCCAGATGTACAAAGCACCTGCATGCTGAGACCGCTCACGGCACCACCTCCACGTCTGTCTCTCTACCTGACTCTCCTCCGCGTGCTCCCCGGTGGCTGCTCTGCGGCCACCCAGCGGGACCAGGTTCTAGCCCCGAAGTCACCACCCCGTGGCCACGCTGGGGTCGCAGCTTCACAGTCGAGAGGGAAAGTGCAGAACTCTCAACCACGTCTGGTCCTTGTGTACTTCGTGAAGGTTCTGAACCTGCCCTCAAACCCCTGCCCTCCCCTGAGCTGGCCCCTGGGCTGACCAGGGCTCCCCACCCCCACCCCCACCCCCCACCCCTGTCCCGTCGCAGCGCCTGGTGGAGGCAGGGTGGCCTGGGCGACTCCAGCACTCATCCATGGGACCCACGTCATTCTGCTGTCCCCGTGACCTAGCTTGTACAGTCCAATTCTGTTTCTTCTTTGGGGGGGCTTGTTTTGTTTGTCTGTCGGAGATCTGTTTTGTTTGGTTTTTACTTTCCGAATTTGGGTTTTGATGTTCTGAGGTTTGGTTTGATTTAGTTTTTCCATTTTCTCTGGCATTTATTTATTCGTGCTTCCAGTCACGGTCATATTAAAAGCTGGTCTTGTGGAAACAGCTGGTCGGTGCTGCCTCGTCCCCCAGGTCTCTCCCCGCACCAGGCCGGCCAGGTCAGAGCCCACAGATTATATACATGTCAGGTTCCCTGCACCAGCGCCTGCTGTTACAAAGTGTCTAGAGGGAATGCACTTCTAGTCTGTTCTGAATCTTTAAAAACTATTGACTGCAGCCTTGTAAATGACTATTAACACATCACAGCTTGTGGCCTGAATGGCACTGTTGCCGACCACAGACCTGTGGCTTGAAGAGAGGGAGGCAGAGAACGATGCCTAAACCTAAAAACCATGAAGGAAGCCTTCCCACCCCTCTGCTCCTCCATCCTCTGTCCCAACGCCTCTGATCCTGTCAGTGAAATCGAGCTGTCCCACACGGCAGCCTTTCCAGACCCTCTCTCTGTACCCCACCTCCTCACCCCCCATCAGAGGTCACACTGGCTTTCTGCTTGGCTCCGCACAATGGCTGAGGGGATGGTCAACGGGGAAAGATGGGTGCCTCATGGGGAGAGGGGATGCCCTTTCAAGCCCCTCCCAACCAAAAGGGGCTTTCTGTCTGGGCAGAATCCTTGCCCTCATGGCATCACGCTGATTCCCCACTTCCCCCATTCAGGGGCTGCCCCCAAAGCCCCGCAGAAAGGCTTCGTGTGGCGTGTGCCTTCTTTTTCACGCACAGGCGCACAGGTGCACAGCTGGACCAGGAGTTCGGGGCTCTGGCCCCAGCTCTGCCTCCCGATCTCTCTGCTGATCTCAACCCCCCTCGGTCCTCTGACTCCTCTCCCGTCCCCATCTGCTCACGCAAGAAGACTGGTATTTCCCCAGCCACCAGCTGAAAAGAGCCTGGCACCAGGAGTTAGGAATGCTGTCCCCAGGGCCTTCCCGCAGTAGCTGTGTGACAAGGGCCATGTGCTCGTCTCTGGACTCAGCTCCCTCAATTTGAAGATGAAATTAATAGCGTACCTGTGTCTTCACGCATGATCTCAGGAGGGACCTTCATACTCGAGGCTCACGATAGAACTGCTATCCCTGCTCAGGGGGACACGTCAAAGCAGCCACACCCAGACCGAGGCAGTGGCCAGGGGGCGGCTGGGACACAGCATCCCTGAGATCCCTCCTCCCAAGCACCCTCTCAACTGGGCTTGCCCAAGGCTGTCAGCAAAGCCGGGCTTTAATCCTTAGGAGCCAACTGCAAGGCTGCTGGAAGGCGCCCTGTTTTTGTCCTTCTACTGCGGCTGTAACAAATTACAGCAGATGTAGTGGTTTAAATGCAACTGTGTTGCCTTCAAGTTCTGGAGGTCACAAGGCTGGCGCGGATGTCACTGGGCTACAATTTGTGTCAGCAGGGCTATGCTCCTTCTGGAGGCTCTAGAAGAGAAACCATTTCCTCACCTTTTCCAGCTCCTAGAGGCCACCCACGTTCCGTGGCTGTTGGCCTCTTCTTCCGTCGGCCAACCCAGCAATGGTGGGTGGAGTCCTTATGTCACACAGCTGTGACTTCCTGGGTCACCTCTCCCTCTATCCCAGACCCTCTCCTGCCTCCCTCCTCCACTTTTGAGGGACTCCTATGATTAGACCAGGCCCTCCTGATAACCCATGATGATGTCCCCATCTCGAGGTCACTAACTTAATCACAAATGTCAAAGTCTCATAGGGTAACGTGTTCACAGGCTCCAGGGATTAGGACGTGGCCATCTTTGGGAGGCATTAGTCTACCTACCAAAGGCCCTTTGGACCATGTAGCCTACTGCCCTCGTTTTCCAAATGAACAGACCCAACAGAGGAGGGGAGGGACTTGCCTAGCATCACACAGTGGGTTAATGGCCTTGCCAAAGCTCCCAGGCTCATAATTCCATCTCTAGACCCACCAAAATGCACAAAGCAAGATGAACTGAAAGTGATCATTTTTTCCAGACTTTCCCAGGGCGTGGAAGTCCCTCTCCTTAAACAAACACACACACCACTGCATCAGGCTGGAAAATGTCTTTCCAGTGCCCAGACTGTCAGACGCAGAGGAACAGTGAGTGTCCTCAGACCTCTCCCATCGGGGACAGGAACAAATGAAATGTCTTATTCAGTGAGTTGGGAATCTACGGGAGGCTTCTGTCTTGTTCCAATTTAACAGTTTCAAAAATGTTTTGAAAATTTATGTCTTAAGATACAATGTGAACTGCTTCATTGGATTTTGGGCTTCCTTTTCAAAAAAGAAAGAAAGGAAAAAGAAAGAAAGAAAGAAAGAAAGAAAGAAAGAAAGAAAGAAAGAAAGAAAGAAAGAAAGAAGGAAGGAAGGAAGGAAGGAAGGAAGGAAGAAGGAAGGAAGGAAGGAGGAAGAAAAAGAAAGGAAGGAAGGAAGGAAGAGAGGGACTTCAGATCAATTTGTAATAGAGCACAGAATATTTTAGAAGGCTGGGATTGCTTCGGGCCTCACATATGTACACACCCCTTCCGATTTGGAGATTCTGGTTTTGTTCATCTTGGAGCAGGTCTACAGACTTAACCTGTTCAAAGGGGAAAAGATAGGAGATTTGAGAGAGCCAATTAATAGCCTACTAACCAGTGTTAGTAATAGCCTACTAACAAGTCGTTAGTGATAGCCTACTAACCTGTCACTAGTAATAGCCTACTAATAAGTTGTAATAGCCTACTAACCAGTCACTAATAATAGCCTACTAACAAGTCATTAGTAATAGCCTAACCAGTCACTAGTAATAACCTACTAACCAGTTGTTAGGAATAGCCTACTAACCAGTCATTAGTAATAACCTACTAACCAGTTGTTAGTAATAGCCTACTAACAAGTCATTAGTAATAGCCTACTAATCAGTTGTTAGATCCTACTAACAGATCGCTACTAACCAGTTGTTAGCCAAAGACAGAGTTGTATGCCTGAATGCTTGGGAGTGTTGCGGTGTTTTTTCTTCTCATTTCAAACAAGTAGCCATGGGTGTAATCATTTCCTTAGTGAAGACTTGGAGACGTTTGGTAGACAAAGGAGACTTGGGGATGTGTCATGTTTTCTAGAGAGACCCTCCCCACCAAAGATGTCAGGAAGACCAGGAATGTGGAGCAGTCACAGACCCAAACCGCAGGTGAAATTATCAGTCATCTCAAAGAACCAGATCAATCGATCAATCAAATAATGGCACATAACCTCAGAAGGAGAATCCGCAGGGCTTGCCACAGTGAGGGGCAGCCAAAGGAAGAAACATTTCCGTGAGCAGCCACGCCAAGGACGGGGCTGGCTCTTTGCACGCTGTTGCTTTGTTGTTTTTGGCGGAGAGAAACTGGAGTGATTTTCTTTTCCTCTTTCCAGCTCGAAGCTATTTTTGTAAGAGTCTTTATCACAAACACGCCTAGCCAGAAAGGTTCACAGAGGGGCTCTGGAGAGCGGTTCTCGGGGAGGTGGGAAGGAGGAAGTTCAGGGGCAGACACTGTCCAGGGGTGTGATCTGGGCGGCTACTGTGTTTGCTCAGGGGACACTCAGCTCAGCCTGCCTGAGTCTAGAGGCCCAAGGAGAAACCTGAGACCTCTTCCTCCACAAACTCGGAGATTTTAATTTGATTCTGCGAATTAACCTTGGAGCAGAGGTGAGGATCCCCAGAAAATACCAGTTATAGAATAGAAGCGGCGGCTCCTGGAGGCCACGGAAGCTACCAGCCCTGATCCACTCACAGCCAGGGCAACCCAGCACTGCCTAACAAGCTTCCCGGCCTAGCAGGGAAGGGGAGACACAGGAAGAACACAGGATCACTATTTATTTCAACTCCCATTGATTGGCTGTCCATTATGCACCGGACACTTGCCCCCAAGAAATTTATTATCTGAGTAGGGATGCTGACAAGTAAACAGGTGACTACAAAGATGAACCCAAGTTCAGGGAACGAGAGCACAGCAGAGGCCAGGCTTGTGGGGTGGGGAGTGCTAGAAAAGGGATGCCACCATGTAGGTCCAGGGAACCCGAGCAAAGAAGGGAAAGGAGGAAACGTCCAAAATGACCACTTAGGCACAGGCAAGTGCAAAGGATGAGGGGCGGGTCAAGGCTGAAGCCCTCAGCTCCTTCCCCTGCTCTCCATGTGTCTGTGAAGATACTTCCCAGCCGAGGGTTGATTTATTTAGCAAATGATTCTCTCCCCATTCATTTGAGACTCCCGGCACATGGAATCATTTTGTGCACGCATTTGAATATTCCGAGGGCTAATAGGTTGGGCACATTTGAGGCCAGAAAGTCCCTGGGGACCAAGAAAACAGGTCAGTGGGAACCAACCCAGCCTGAGGACAGATGGGAGGAGGGGAGACTCTTACTAATGCAATTTAACATTTGTGGAAATCTGTGCTCACCAACTTTGCAAGAGGGAAGCAACAGTGAAAAAGGCTTTGGACAGAGAGTCAAAGGATTGGCTTTTCAATCCATTTCTGCCATAAACAGACCATATAACACTGGGCAATGTACTTCACTTCTCTGGGCCTCAGTTTCCCCCTCTTTAGAAGACGAGGAGGTGGAAAACAAACAGATAAGCCTTTGGTGTGCCCCAAATCTAACGGTCTATGAGTGTAAGCCGAGAATGGGGGTCAGGCATCCCAGCAAGTATTTAATGCTGGGTTTGGGGGGGTAATTATGAGGATTAAATGAGCTAGGGTAAATACCTTCTCTCTTTTCTTCTTTTCTTTTTTTTTTCCTGTAAAACACTGATTGTTCATCTTGTTTGGATTCAAAATAAGGTGAAAGCTATGAGCTCTCTCCCCAGGGGAAAAAAAAATGCACATGGTCACAGAGATATACATGCACTTTTGCTTCTTACTTCAGGAGGGTTGTGGACCCCCCCAACCCCGGAGCCCATCTGTGATCCTCCAGGGGTGCCCTGAGGCGAGGCAAAGGCTCCCTGGTCCAGGAAGTGCCAACCTCTCCTCCATAAAAGGGCCACCGCGCCACAAAGAGCAACCAACATTTCTTCTCCTAAAATGACATAATGGCTGTCATTTTTCAATTTACAGGAGGGGAAAAAAGAAAGCTAGATAGGATTTGATCAATTTCAAGTTTTTCCTCCCATAATTTTTTTTTAAACCTTCGGCCCCTGCTGCAGCTTGTGTGCTAATGAGCTCCCACAGATGGCAAAATGAATGAGCGAGCAGAAAATGAATATGAACAGAGAACCTTGAGATGTGATTTCATAAAAATTATTTTATGCATGCGATGATTTCGAGGGCCAAAGAGACCTGCATACATAGAAAGCAACAGCAGCATCGCTTGGCAGACCTCCCCGTGGCCTGGTTCTTGAAACATGGCCGCCGGCCCGACTGTGTATGTGCAGGAAATGCATGCCTTGTGGTCCCTAGCTGCTGTTGAGCCCCGGACACACACACACACACACACACACACACACACCACTGTTGACATCTCATTCATTTCTGAGCAGGAAGGTAATGGTGCTTCTTTAAAACACAGAACACCGCCGCCACCACCACCACCAAAAGAGCCCTTGAAAATGGATGTGAGTGATGCTTTGGGATAGGGAATTTGGCTGCCTTGTGTCCTTGAAGCTGCTCTCCATGCCATGCCTCTGAAGGAAGTGGTTCTCGTGGCCCACTTCTCACCGTCACAGGTCATTTGTCTTCCGTGGCATTCGGACTTCGTGGTTTCCTTTCCAAAGGAATTAAAAGAGAGGCCCATGACAAAGTGAGTGGTGGGCATCAAAGCATACCCAACTGAACCAGCCTTAGAGGGAGGAGGTCAAGGAACAGCTGGAAGGAGATATCCCAACACCAGGAGGGGTCTCTGCCCAGAATCTCTCACTCTGTGGGCATTTTCTGCATGCCAGGCACTTCTGCTTCTATTTCCCACTGTCTCCCCTCTCCTCCTTCTCCTCATTCTTGGAAAAATTTTTTGAGGACATGGCACTGACCTCCCAAGTACACCCCAGTCACCAGGACAGGCAGGACATGGGCCCACCATTCTTCCCCAGGGGGGACCCCCAGAGCACAGGGAAACCAAACAAAGGGCCAGTATTTCTTTTTTTTTTTTAGTTTATTTATTTATTTATTTATTTGACAGAGAGAGAGAGAGATCACAAGTAGGCAGAGAGGCAGGCAGAGAGAGGGGTAATCAGGCTCCCTGCTGAGCAGAGAGCTCAGTGCGGGCTCGATCCCAGGACCCTGAGACCATGACCTGAACTGAGGGCGGAGGCTTAACCCACTGAGCCACCCAGGTGCCCCAGGGCCAGTATTTCTTAAGCCCTCACACTGTGCCAGGCCATGTACTTGGTGCGTCACTGCTCTGTGTTATGTGATCAATGCAATATTGTGAGATGGTCTTTATCAGCTCCCCTTGTCCCTGAGGACCACTGAGGCTCAGAGAGGTGGGGTGACTTTCCCAAGGTCAGGCAGTCAGGATAAGAAGGAAAAAAAAAACAAAACCAAACATTGTGCCAGCTCTTCCCGATTCATGCTGAACTTCCTCTGTAAGACATGGCCAAGGAGGAGGAGGAGTCAAGATGGCGGAGAAGTAGCAGCTAAGACTACTTCAGGCAGCAGGAGATCAGCTAAATAGCTTATCTAAAGATTACAAACACCTAAAAATCCAATGGGAGATCGAAGAGAAGAAGAACAGCAATTCTAGAAACAGAAAATCAACCACTCTCTGAAAGGTAGGACTGGCGGAGAAGTGAACCCAAAGCAACGGGAAGATAGACCGTGGGGGGAGGGGCCGGCTCCCAGCGAGCGGCGGAGCAACGGAGCACAAAATCGAGACTTTTAAAAGTCTGTTCCGCTGAGGGACATCGCTCCAGAGGCTAAACCGGGGTGAAGCCCACGCAGGGTCAGCGTGGCCTCAGGTCCCGCAGGGTGACAGAAGGATTGGGGGTGTCTGAGTGTCACAGAGCTTGCAGGTATTAGAACGGGGAAGCCGGCTACAGAGATAGAGCCGAGGAGTGACTCTCAGTTTGGGGTTACCTTGAACCGGTCGCAGGCTCGGTCAGCTCGGAGCGCGGCCGGAGGCCAGGGTGACGGGAGTCATTGGGCGCTGTTCTCTGAGGGCGCACTGAGGAGTGGGGCCCCGGGCTCTCGGCTCCTCCGGGCCGGAGACCTGGAGGCCGCCATCTTCATTCCCGTCCTCCGGAACTCTACGGAAAGCGCTCAGGGAACAAAAGCTCCCGAAAGCAAACCCGAGCGGATTACTCAGCACGGCCCCGGGTAAGGGCGGTGCAACTCCGCCTGGGGCAAAGACGCTTAAGAATCACTACAACAGGCCCCTCCCCCAGAAGATCAACAAGAAATCCAGCCAGGACCAAGTTCACCTACCAAGGAGGGCAGTTTCAATACCAAGGAGAGCAGCGGAATTCCAGAGGAGGAGAAAGCAAAGCACGGAACTCATGGCTTTCTCCCCATGATTCTTTAGCCTTGCAGTTAATTTAATTTTTTTTTTCTTTTTCAATTTTTTTTCTCTTCTTCTGCTAAATTTTTTTTAACTTTTACCCTTTTCTTTTTTAACGTTTTTTAACTAGTTTATCTAATACATATATATTTTTTCTTTTTTATATTTTTCTTTATTCGTTTTCTTTTTTTAATTGTTTCTTTTTTCTTTCTTTCTTTCTGAACCTCTTTTTATCCCCTCCCCCCCCCACAATTTGTGATCTCTTCTGATTTGGTTAACGCATATTTTCCTGGGGTCTTTGCCACCCTTTTAGTATTTTACTTGCTCCTTCATATACTCTTATCTGGACAAAATGACAAGGCAGAAAAGTTCACCACAAAAAAAAAAGAACAAGAGGCAGTGCCAAAGGCTAGGGACCTAACCAATACAGACGTTGGTAATATGTCAGATCTAGAGTTCAGAATGACGATTCTCAAGATTCTAGCCGGGCTCAAAAAAGGCATGGAAGATATTAGAGAAACCCTCTCTGGAGATATAAAAGCCCTTTCTGGAGAAATAAAAGAACTAAAATCGAACCAAGTTGAAATCAAAAAAGCTATTAATGAGGTGCAATCAAAAATGGAGGCTCTCACTGCTAGGATAAATGAGGCAGAAGAAAGAATTAGCGATATAGAAGACCAAATGACAGAGAATAAAGAAGGGACAAACAGCTACTGGACCATGAGGGGAGAATTCGAGAGACAAGTGACACCATAAGATGAAACAACATTAGAATAATTGGGATTCAAGAAGAAGAAAGAGAGAGAGGAGCAGAAGGTATATTGGAGAGAATTATTGGAGAGAATTTTCCTAATATGGCAAAGGGAATAAGCATCAAAATTCAGGAGGTGCAGAGAACCCCTCTCAAAATCAATAAGAATAGGTCCACACCCCGGCACCTAATTGTAAAATTTACAAGTCTTAGTGACAAAGAGAAAATCCTGAAAGCAGCCAGGGAAAAGAAGTCTGTAACATACAATGGTAAAAATATTAGATTGGCAGCAGACTTATCCACAGAGACCTGGCAGGCCAGAAAGAGCTGGCATGATATATTCAGAGCACTAAACGAGAAAAACATGCAGCCAAGAATACTATATCCAGCTAGGCTATCATTGAAAATAGAAGGAGAGATTAAAAGCTTCCAGGACAAACAAAAACTGAAAGAATTTGCAAACACCAAACCAGCTCTACAGGAAATATTGAAAGGGGTCCTCTAAGCAAAGAGAGACCCTAAAAGTAGTAGATCAGAAAGAAACAGAGACAATATACAATAACAGTCACCTTACAGGCAATACAATGGCACTAAATTCATATCTCTCAATACTTACCCTGAATGTTAATGGGCTAAATGCCCCAATCAAAAGACACAGGGTATCAGAATGGATAAAAAAACAAAACCCATCTATATGTTGTCTACAAGAAACTCATTTTAAACCCAAAGAAGCCTCCAGATCTAAAGTGAGGGGGTGGAAAACAATTTACCATGCTAATGGACATCAGAAGAAAGCAGGAGTGGCAATCCTTATATCAGATCAATTAGATTTTAAGCCAAAGACTATAATAAGAGATGAGGAAGGACACTATATCATACTCAAAGGAAGTGTCCAACAAGAAGATCTAACAATTTTAAATATCTATGCCACTAACGTGGGAGCAGCCAACTATATAAACCAATTAATAACAAAATCAAAGAAACACATCAACAATAATACAAAAATAGTAGGGGACTTTAACACTCTCCTCACTGAAATGGACAGATCATCCAAGCAAAAGATCAACAAGGAAATAAAGGCCTTAAATGACACACTGGACCAGATGGACATCACAGATATATTTCATCCCAAAGCAACAGAATACACCTTCTTCTCTAGTGCACATGGAACATTCTCCAGAATAGATCACATTCTTGGTCCTAAATCAGGTCTCAACTGGTATCAAAAGATTAGGATCATTCCCTGCATATTTTCAGACCACAATGCTCTGAAGCTAGAACTCAATCACAAGAGTACATTTGGAAAGAACCCAAATACATGGAGACTAAACAGCATCCTTCTAAAGAATGAATGGGTCAACCAGGAAATTAAAGAAGAATTGAAAACATTCATGGAAACAAATGATAATGAAAACACAACGGTTCAAAATCTGTGGGACACAACAAAGGCAGTCCTGAGAGGGAAATATATAGCAGTACAAGCCTTTCTCAGGAAACAAGAAAGGTCTCAGGTACACAACCTAACCCTACACCTAAAGGAGATGGAGAAAGAACAAGAAAGAAACCCTAAACCCAGCAGGAGAAGAGAAATCATAAAGATCAGAGCAGAAATCAATGAAATAGAAACCAAAAAAAAAAAAAAAAATAGAGCAAATCAATGAAACTAGGAGCTGGTTCTTTGAAAGAATTAATAAGATTGACAAACCCCTGGCCAGACTTATCAAAAAGAAAAGAAGAAAGGACCCAAATAAATAAAATCATGAATGAAAGAGGAGAGATCACAACTAACACCAAAGAAATACAGACAATTATAACAACATACTATGAGCAACTCTACACCAACAAATTTGACAATCTGGAAGAAATGGATGCGTTCCTAGAGACATATAAACTACCACAACTGAACCAGAAAGAAATAGAAAACCTGAACAGACCCATAACCAGTAAGGAGATTGAAACAGTCATCAAAAATCTCCAAACAAACAAAAGCCCAGGGCCAGATGGCTTCCCGGGGGAATTCTACCAAACATTTAAAGAAGAACTAATTCCTATTCTCCTGAAACTGTTCCAAAAAATAGAAATGGAAGGAAAACTTCCAAACTCATTTTATGAGGCCAGCATCACCTTGATCCCAAAACCAGACAAGGATCCCATCAAAAAAGAGAACTACAGACCAATATCCTTGACGAACACAGATGCGAAAATTCTCGCCAAAATACTAGCCAATAGGATTCAACAGTACATTAAAAGAATTATTCACCACGACCAAGTGGGATTTATTCCAGGGCTGCAAGGTTGGTTCAACATCCGCAAATCAATCAGTGTGATACAACACATTAATAAAAGAAAGAACAAGAACTATATGATACTCTCCATAGATGCTGAAAAAGCATTTGACAAAGTACAGCATCCCTTCCTGATCAACACTCTTCAAAGTGTGGGGATAGACGGCACATACCTCAATATTATCAAAGCCATCTATGAAAAACCCACCGCAAATATCATTCTCAATGGAGAAAAACTGAAAGCTTTTCCGCTAAGGTCAGGAACACGGCAGGGATGTCCGTTATCACCACTGCTATTCAACATAGTACTAGAAGTCCTAGCCTCAGCAATCAGACAACAAAAGGAAATTAAAGGCATCCAAATCGGCAAAGAAGAAGTCAAACTATCACTCTTCGCAGATGATATGATACTCTATGTGGAAAACCCAAAAGACTCCACTCCAAAACTGCTAGAACTTGTACAGGAATTCAGTAAAGTGTCAGGATATAAAATCAATGCACAGAAATCAGTTGCATTTCTCTACACCAACAACAAGACAGAAGAAAGAGAAATTAAGGAGTCCATCCCATTTACAATTGCACCCAAAACTATAAGATACCTAGGAATAAACCTAACCAAAGAGACTAAGAATCTATACTCAGAAAACTATAAAGTACTCATGAAAGAAATTGAGGAAGACACAAAGAAATGGAAAAATGTTCCATGCTCCTGGATTGGAAGAATAAATATTGTGAAAATGTCTATGCTACCTAAAGCAATCTACACATTTAATGCAATTCCTATCAAAGTACCATCCATTTTTTTCAAAGAAATGGAACAAATAATCCTAAAATTTATATGGAACCAGAAAAGACCTCGAATAGCCAAAGCAATATTGAAAAAGAAAGCCAAAGTTGGTGGCATCACAATTCCGGACTTCAAGCTCTATTACAAAGCTGTCATCCTCAAGACAGCATGGTACTGGCACAAAAACAGACACATAGGTCAATGGAACAGAATAGAGAGCCCAGAAATGGACCCTCAACTCTATGGTCAACTCATCTTCGACAAAGCAGGAAAGAATGTCCAATGGAACAAAGACAGCCTCTTCAATAAATGGTGTTGGGAAAATTGGACAGCCACATGCAGAAAAATGAAATTGGATCATTTCCTTACACCACACACGAAAAGAGACTCAAAATGGATGAAGGATCTCAATGTGAGAAAGGAATCCATCAAAATCCTTGAGGAGAACACAGGCAGCAACCTCTTCGACGTCAGCCACAGCAACATCTTCCTAGGAACATCACCAAAGGCAAGGGAAGCGAGGGCAAAAATGAACTTTTGGGATTTTATCAAGATCAAAAGCTTTTGCACAGCAAAGGAAACAGTGAACAAAACCAAAAGACAACTGACAGAACGGGAGAAGATATTTGCGAACGACATATCAGATAAAGGGCTAGTGTCCAAAATCTATAAAAAACTTAGCAAACTCAACACCCAAAGAACAAATAATCCAATCAAGAAATGGGCAGAGGACATGAACAGACATTTCTGCAAAGAAGACATCCAGATGGCCAACAGACACATGAAAAAGTGCTCCATATCACTCAGCATCAGGGAAATACAAATCAAAACCACAATGAGATATCACCTCACACCAGTCAGAATGGCTAAAATTAACAAGTCAGGAAATGACAGATGCTGGCGAGGATGCGGAGAAAGGGGAACCCTCCTACACTGTAGGTGGGAATGCAAGCTGGTGCAACCACTCTGGAAAACAGCATGGAGGTTCCTCAAAATGTTGAAAATAGAACTACCGTGGGACCCAGCAATTGCACTACTGGGTATTTACCCTAAAGATACAAATGTAGTGATCCGAAGGGGCACGTGCACCCGAATGTTTATAGCAGCAATGTCTACAATAGCCAAACTATGGAAAGAGCCTAGATGTCCTCAATAGATGAATGGATAAAGAAGATGTTGTATATATACACAATGGAATACTATGCAGCCATCAAAAGAAATGAGATCTTGCCATTTGCGACGACATGGATGGAACTAGAGGGTATCATGCTTAGCGAAATAAGTCAATTGGAGAAAGACAACTATCATATGATCTCCCTGATATGAGGAAGTGGAGATGCGACATGGGGGGTTAAGGGGGTAGGAGAAGAATAAATGAAACAAGATGGGATTGGGAGGGAGACAAACCATAAGTGACTCTTAATCTCACAAAAAACTGAGGGTTGCTGGGGGGAGGGGGGTTAGGAGGAGGGGAGTGGGGTTATGGACATTGGGGAGGGTATGTGCTGTGAAGTGTGTAAACCTGGCAATTCACAGACCTGTACCCCTGGGGATAAAAATATATTATATGTTTATAAAAAATAATAAAAAAAAATTTTTAAATTAAAAAGAAAAGAAATAAAAAGTTGTCCTATGAAGTAAAAAAAAAAAAAAAAAAAAAGACATGGCCAAGGGGAAAGGAAATGGGACTTGGATGAAAAGCAGCCGGGTTTGTCCTCCTCTGAGAGGTAGGGAACCTCCCCAAGAGGGCTCAGGAGGAGCAATGGGTCTGTCTGGAGGGATGCCTAAGGCCTGACACTTAGCTGGTACTTAATACCGTTGCATGAACCGCTGCTCTATTGAAAGAAAGTATCAGGGCTCATTCATTCACCCATTCTGCAAACAGTAGCTGACTGCCCACCGTTCATTCCTTCATGCATCAGTCATGCATTCAACAGGCTCATTGATTCACTGAGAACCCACTATGTGCCAGCCTCTATTCCAAGTGCTGGAAAGAGAAGGAACACACCCATTTCCTGCCCTCATAGTGCTTCCCATCTAGTATGAGGAGACGGAAAATGGGATGTATATAAATTCACCCGTGCATAAAATCATCTCCCAAAGTAACTTATGCTACGGTGGTAAGATCATGACAAGAGGGGAGAGGAGCTTCCTTCAGCTCTGGTGGTCAGAGAAGGAAATCTGAGGATGTGATATTGAGACAAGAGCTGGCTGGAGACAAACAGCCACTCAAGGATCTAAGGAAGTAGCATTCCAGGAAGACCCAAGCACAGGTGTGAAAGCCGCACGGTGGAAACAAGCGTGATGATTGGCTGGAGTGCGTGCATTGGAAGGTATGGCAGGGGATGGCGACAGGTAGGAAGCAGCCAGGGATAAAATCCACCAGGGGAAAATCTTCTGAACAGTTGAGAAGATGTCAGCAGATCCTGGCTTGGGAAAGATCTTGTGTACCAAGCCAAGGAACTTGGACTATAACCGAAAGCCATCGTGGTCAGGATGCAAGGGAGTAGCGAGGTGGAAAGCTCAAGGAAGGGAGGAGGTGGGATGGCAAGGGACACCCTCACGAGGCTGCTGCCCCAGGAAAGAAGTGACGGGGCTTGAGTTAAAGCAGTGGTATCTGGGATGGACAGGAGGGAGAGTTCCCAGAGATATTAGAAAGGGAAAAGAGACAGGACATAGTGAGCAATGGAATGTGGGGTGAGAGTGTGACATGGAAGCAAGGAGGCACGAGGAGGTAGCCTGGTTACTCTACTCAGTCTGAGAACATCACTTAGAAACTGGGATTTGCAGGTGGACCTATGGACCATTTAACCTTCATGAACAGGTGAGGGCTCTCCCCTGGCTTCCTCTCTTCCATCACCACATGCTCCTGGTCCACCCCCCAGTCCAGCTCTCCAGGATCCCATATCCAGACCTGCTGGTGTCCAGCCCTATTCTGGGGAGGGGCCTGAGGCCATCATGTCAGCCTCCATGTCCTTTTAAAACTCGTGCTTTGATTCCAAGGACCATCTACTCCTGAATGACCGGGACCCAGTGGAGCAATCATCTGGTTGTAGGCAGCAGAAACCTAAAATGAGGCTGAAACAGAGGATAGGCATCACCTAGAGACAATGGGCCGGGGGACACGGGCCAGGTGAAGGAGAGCACAGACTGCAGGGGACTGTGACTCTCTCCTCCCGGGGAAGCAAAGAACAGCGACCTAAGAGCACATGGAATCATATTTACCTGGGTGCAAATTTATCTCTTCTGAGCCCCCATGTCCTTACCTGCAGAATGGGGATGACAAAGGCAGCTCCATTATAGTAACTGTTCCAGGGTCTAGATTAGATGATGCATGGCACACAGTAGGCACACAGTGTTGCTTTCATGTTAAAAAGAGAGCAGTATCTCCCCATGACTTAATGAGAATGGATCCATTTGTCATTGATCCCCTGACACCCAGCTCCCAGCAAGGAGCCGCTCCTTCACCACCGTCCACGTGTATGAGCAGCCCTCACGTTCTGGCGTCACCTCGACATGGAGACAAGAGCTCCATGGGGAAGCCAAAGCAAAAGCCAAGGTGGGACATAAGGCAGGGACAGTTACGCCCTGGCAAGGCAAGTGGCCCAACACCAGACCAGCAGGTGCAGGAAACTGGCCTGCCTTGCCAGTTACGACCCTTAGCCACCCCTCTGCTGTTTGCTGAGTGGATTTGGTGGATTTGTTGGTGGATTCGGAGATGGCAGCTCGGTGGGGAGGGGCGGTCGACATCACAGTCTTCTCTCCTCCTGGGGAAGCACCTGCCATGCCTCAATCAGAGAACTGCAGGGTTCTCTAAGCCCTTCCAAGAAGAATCGATCATCTCAACTCAGGGCTCAGCCTCTCAGTCAGCCCCTTGGTTGCTTCTCTTACTACCACATCCACAGTGACCCTGAGACTGCCCACCTTCCTCCTTCAGGAAGGACTGCCTCAACCAGTACCCCCGTCCCAAGAGACCTGAGACACTGAAGGCGAGGTTAATGGAAAACAGTGCTGCCTCCTTCTGAGCTCCCCACATATTGAGGAAGGCAGAGAAGTGCGGTTTGCTGCTGCCGGGAAGCCATCCCTACCCTCCACCCAATCCTCCAGCCTCCCAGCAATGGTCAGCAGCACCAGGGGTAAAATCCTTTCCAGGCTGCGACAGCCACCAGCACTTGAATTTCCTGGCACTAGAGGGCACTGGAGAGCAGGGTAAGAGTCTAGCTGAAGCCCAAGGCTGTCTCCATTCAAGATGAACCACGCCTTGGGGTCTGCTAGTGTGTTAGCAAATCTCCACTGTGGCCACCCTCTGTGACCAGAGCCACAGAAAACAAATGTCCCCAGGACCACCCCCAAACAAGCCTGGGGTACACCACAGCAGACCCAGATAAGGTTGCCAGATAAAATATAGGATGCCTAAAAATGTATGTATATATAGGATGCCTAGCTACATTTGAGTTTCAGGTACACAACACATCATTGTTTTCATTTTTGTTTTTGTTTTTTGGAAAGAAGGAGAGAGAGAATTCACACACAAGTGGTGGCAGCGGTGGCGCTGTTGACAGAGGGACAAGGAGGGAGAGAATCCCAAGCAGTCTCCACTCTCAGGGCTGAGCCCAATGCAGGGCTCGATCTCATAACCCTGAGCCGAAATCAAGAATCTGACTCTTGGAGCTCCTGGGTGGCTCAGTCGAATGAGCGTTCAACTCTTGATGTCAGCTCAGGTTATGATCTCAGGGTCATGCTAACCAGCTTCATTCGCTCAGAATATTTCCCTCCCACATCGCCTGCACTTTTTTCATTCCTGTCTCACACTGCCCCCAAATTCTCCCAACTGGCGATTGAGTTAAGTTGATAAGAATTCTCTTACATTGGTGTCAATTTGCTCGATCCTTCTCCCTCATGCCTAGATGAGATCAGTTAGAAGGAGGGGACGGAGAATTTCATTTCGTTTCTGAGAAATAATTCTGCAGCACGAAACTGTTCGTGGATAAGGCAGACCTGGGATGGAGAACTGAACTTGAGGGAGGGGGAGGGCAGGAAGGGGCAGGATATAGAGTGAGCTCAGTTCATTCTTGGGAGGCAGGCTCCGATGGCAGGGGGGATGTCCAAGAAAAACTTTGCTCAATTAAATTTATCTGTGGAGATGCCTGGGTGGCTCAGTCAGTTAAGCATCTGATTCTTGATTTCAGCTCAGGTTATAATCGTGGGGTTGTGGGATCAAGCTTCTGGTCAGCACAGAATCTACTTGAGATTCTCTCTCTCCCTCTTCCTCTGTCCCTCCCCAACCCTCCCCCCCAATAAATAATAAACAAATCTAAAAGAAAAAAAGAGAGTCAGACACTTAACCAACTGAGCCACCCATATTCCCCAAACAACACACGATCCCCAAACAACACATCATTTTTTTTTTAAGATTTTATTTATTTATTTGACAGATCACAAGTAGACAGAGAGGCAGGCAGAGGGAGAGAGAGAGAGAGAGAGGGAAGCAGGCTCCCTGCCGAGCAGAGAGCCCGACGCGGGACTCGATCCCAGGGCCCTGGGATCATGACCTGAGCTGAAGGCAGCGGCTTAACCCACTGAGCCACCCAGGCGCCCAACACATCATTTTTTAATACAAGTGTGTCCCATGCAATATTTGGGACATATGTATAGTAAAATTTATTTGTTGTCTATCCAAATTTCAAATTTAACTTGGGCATTCTGTTTTGGTTATCATTATTTGTTTTTTGTTTGTTTTGCTACATCAGGCAAACCTAGATCCAGGTAAAGGGTCTAAGAAACTCTACCAGGTGTGGACAAGGGAGGCACTGAGGCCCCCCTCCCCCACCCACCATGACCAGGTCTCCAGGAATGGAGGCAAGCCTTCTGTGGTAGGCTTTTTAGAGCTCATCTGGAGCCCAGCCCAGATGGACTGGCAAAGAAACTCTGACGTGCCACCTGGAAACACAGTGACAGCTGAGAGCCACACTTATATTAGACGATATTTTATTGATCGGCTTGTCTTCCCAAGCCTGGGTCAGAGACCAAACCACATCTCCCAGCCTGCTGTGCGTGGCCTGGTCATCCACAGAGGGTCCTATAAGTCACAGCCATCCACCCAGTCGCTGAGGTCCTTCCCCTGGCAGTGACGCCTCCAGGCCTCCCTGAGGATGGAAGATGGGGAAGAGGAGAGACCAAATCAGCTGCAGCCTTCAGTCCTTGCTCAGAGAAGAACAGGAAGGAGGCATGGACTCTAAACCACAGTAAGGAGAGGGGCTAGCAAGGGAAAGAGGGCTACTTAACCCTGCTAATGAGGAAAGAACCCCCTAAAAGAAGTAAAAAAGGACAAGCATGGCCTTTAAAATGTCATCTATCTAGCCTCCTTGTTTTACCAATGGAGATACAGGGTAATTTGTTCAAGTTCACCCAGAAGTCAGTGGCAAAAGTCCAGAACCCCAGTCCAAAGCTCTTTTCCCACATTGTGCTCCTTCTGCAGACAGTCATGACGCCCTACAAGTGTACAGCCCTTTACAGTCTACATAGCACTGTCCCATCCATCACTCGTTTGTCTGCACCCTGCTCCACCCCCGGGCAGACCTGGAATGTGGATAAGGCAGATACTGCATTCCCTATATTCCAAATGAAACACCGAGACTCAGATGCAAAATTCCTCCCCCAAGATCCACAGCCAGTAAACAACAGAACTGCAGTCACACCCACTTCCCCTTCGCCACCAATCCAGGTCTTTCCATTGTCGGTAACTATGGCTTAGAGGCCCTTTCAGGACCATTACCTTGCTCCATTGTCACGCAAGCATCTTGAGGAAGATAGGCAAGATCCTGGGGTGCCAGGGCCCCCAGTTCTCGGGGGTTCCAAACTAAGGTGATTCCATGATGTCAATGTTAAAGAGCCTGATGACCAAGAGTACCCCAGAGGGCCTCTACAGATCCATCAACGAGGTGTGGTCAGCGGGCTTGTTTGCCTCTCCCATTAGACCGTAAGAACCCCAAGGGCAGACTTGGATCTCAGGCTCTCTGCAGCCCAGTACCCAGCACAGAGCCCAGCACAGGCAAGCTCCCACATGTGCAGGTGGAGGGAATAAACAGTGCCCTTTCTAGTTTCTGGGGCCACTGCCTGTTATTAGCCTCAGCCATCTGTCACGAGTTATACCTGCCACAAATTTTCTCGCAGCGTACAAAAGAGAGCTGTTCTTTGATGGAACCCAACAGGACCAATGGTACTACCATTCCTGGGTAGTCCCTCCATGATCTCAAGCCCTTAGAGCCCTGCCAAGCCTGTACTCACCCATCCTGATCTTACAGCTATGTCCTGCTGGGCCTGCCTCACTCCAGACCCAGTTCCTAGGGCATCAGCTCTTCTCAGACCAACACATCTCCAAAGCTGCAGCCACGGTCAAGGCTCATGTCGGACGTTCTCTAGATTCCCAGTCATTTCTGCCTCCTCCTCTCCCTCACTGCCACATATCACCTGTTCCCATGCCTCCATACAGCCCCTCCTGGCCAACCTCCCTCCTGTCCATCAGCTGAGCAACTGTCCTAGTGCAGACCAGGGATCTCTCACCGGGACTCCTGTAAAGGCTTCCCTACATGCCCCTGTCCTTTGTCTCCCCCCCCCCCGCTCCCCGCTTCCCTCTGCTCCTGGGCTGATACCCACTGCCTCCCAAATTCCTTTACCTGCCTTCTGACCGTCACATCTGCCTGTAGCTCTGGGAGCCACCTGGAGTATCTCACCCTCCCCACATCCTGCCCCTGCTGCTCTCTCATTCGGAAATGTGAGGAAAGGGAGGTTGGAGACTCAGCAACGAGACCCCCTTCAGAGAAGTCTGCGGGCCATTGTCTCAGAAGGCCGTCTGGGAACCAAGGATCTAGTCCAGGACCCCACGGGACGCTCACCCAACCCCTCGCCTGTGGGCATAGCTGCCCCAAAGGCCATCTTGTGGGAAAGAGACGGAAAAAGAAAAGGTTGACACGGTGAGGCTCCAAAGTGCTCACCCTCATCCCCCCACTATGCTTCAAGCCCCGAATCACTTCTTCGATCTGTTGTACATCTTGGGCTTCTCTACCTAAGTTAGTTTCGGTGACGATGCCACCGTTAAACAAAGAAGGCTGACCAGATCCAGGCCTGCAGGCAGACATCCTAACAGAAGCATAAGTGGCAGAGCCAGGCTTGGCTCCAGGAGTCCCAGTGAATTGCTTACCCTCCCTGACACCCAGTGTGTTGCCTGTAACGACGTCAGGGACAGTAACCCCTGCGGCCAAAAGTTGGGTGCAGATCAGACTGTGAGGCCACGGAATGGTGGCTGGGACAACGTGAGCACTCAGGAAAGAGTTGTTGCCTGCTGCTGTCCACCAGTCCTGGCCACATCAGCCTTGGGGCGGGGTGAGGGGTAGGCTAGCCCTGGTTACCCACCAGTCCCGGCCACATCAGCCTTGGTGGGGGGCACTAGCCCCAGTTACCTACCAGCTGGCCAGACCCTGGGGCTGTTGCGTAATCTTCATGGCACAGATAACAGTGTTCTTAAGGTTAGGATTCAACAAGTCTGGGGTGGGAGGCAGAGACACATGGTGAAGGAACAGCGGACAGAACTGGACATCCAAAGTCTGTCTGTCTTTCTCTCTCTCTCTCTCTCTCTCTCTCACACACACACACACACACACACACACACACACACACACACACGCCCTTCTCCATCCTAAACCCAACCCTGTCTCTTGTTCCCTTCGGAAACCCAGGTCTCACTCTCCCACTCCCCTCCCGCCCTCCTACAGCGCTCCGAACAATCTCCCATCAGATTCATGGCGGACCCGCCCCCATCTCTTGCCCCGCCCCTCTCCCCCTGGTAGGCCCAGAGGGGCGCGGGGGGATCCCCCACTCGGAGACGCTGGCGAGGATCACAAGCACCAGCAGGGAAGCAGCGCAGCCGCGCGCAGAGGCGCGGCCCCGCCACCCCCGACTGGGGCCCCGCCTACCGGAGCAGTAAGTCTGGCACAGGTTAGGGACCTCTGGGTTGAGGGTTTTGCACCACTTCCGGCTGTTGATCTGGAAGATGCCGTTGTTGGTGCTCCCGTCAGCCTCATGGTCCACAGCAGCTGTGTTGAAGCCACTCGTGAAGTAAGCAAGACAGACCCCTGGGTAGGGTGGAGATGCAGGCCCGAGGGTCGGGTGACCGAGGCCAGCGTAGACCGGGACACTCAGGTGTGGGTGCGGGGGCCACGCGCGAACTCCCCTGAGCCTCAGCTCCTGCTCCAAGGTGGGCGGGGCGGCTGTCCTCCCGCCTACTTCCCCAGGGCCTCCAGACAGACAGCCTCAGGGGGACAAGGGACTCGTTTGGGGCCACCATAGCTACCAAACAGCCAGAGGCAAGTCTGTCCCTCGGGCCTCCTTCCTTCCTGCCATCTCACCGCTCTGCGCACAGTGGGGCCCAAGACATCTTTGTGGGGTGAACACACAAGAGCTAGATCTTTAGAGGCAAACTGAGGAAGACCCAGGAAGAGTGTTGGCAAGGGAGCTAGAACGAGAGAGAAATGAGCCAGACGTGGCTGGACCTCACAGCTTCCCGAAGCTACCAGCGGCTTGAAGAGTCTGCTCTTCCTGGTTTGCTCAGTTTAGCCTAAACCTGCATGGGAACATCCTATCCTCTTGGCTGCCATTGCAATTAGGGAACTAAGCCTTTCTGTTTCTTTGGCTGTTGACTTCAGTGACAGCGGCAGGGGCGGGCAGGAACAGGCTGATGGGGCTGCCTGCAGCCAATTAGAGATTCAACTTGTGCTAAATGTTGTCCACCCGTAGGGTCCTAGCACTCTGGGTGGACAAAGGAGGGCTGAGGCTGAGAAAGCTTCTGAGACCACAGCCCAGGAGGGAGAGCGGGGAGGGAGGGGAGCAGGGAGGGGCAGCCGAGGCTGGGGGTGGGGGCAGTCCTCACAGTCAGCCAGGGTGGATCCCCGGTAGCCCTCCAGGCCGAAGTCCTGGAGCACCTTGGCCAGCTCACAGCGGCTGTAGACCTTGGCCTGGCTGGAGGTGAGCAGGCAGCCAAGCAGAGAGGCGAAGGCCAGCAACATGCTCCCTGGCGGGCACAGCTGCTTGCTAGGAGCCTGGCTCCTGGCTTCCATGCAGGTGGCGGAAGCACAGCCCCCGCCACGCTGGCTCACGGCTGGGTTTTGAGAGGGCAGGCAGTTCAACAGCCCTGCTCCACCACTCACAGAAGGTCACCCTTGGAAGACGAAGAAAAAAGGGCTCTGAGCATACCTAGGTCAAGGGGAAAAGGTGCCAATACTGCACACCAGCTCCCTTGCAGCCCCGAGGAAGCATCAGCCATGCGCCCGAGATCCCAGATCCCGGAGAGGGTTCCCTGAGGCCAGCTCCCCTCCATCCCACTTTACACCTGCCCCCAGAGCGGAGAGAGGAAGAGGGGAAAGAAAAGGAGCATATTTGGAGCCCTGTACTACTTGCCAGGCATCGTCGCATCCTGAAGCCCTATGTCGCACAACTAGGAAGGAGCAACGTTTATGTGACTCCAAACCCCATGAGGTCTGGCCGTGAGCCAGATGATCCAGGAGGGCAAGGGCCTAGCAATGTCCTCAGAGTGTCAGTCAGTCCCCACCCTGCCCCTGTTGTCAAGGGAACGCTCTCCTAGAGCCGCTCCTTGGGTTGGCCTCTTGCGCTGGCTCTGCGGGCCAGCCCTCAGCATCATGAAGG
Source organism: Lutra lutra (assembly GCF_902655055.1). Lineage (NCBI taxonomy): Eukaryota > Metazoa > Chordata > Mammalia > Carnivora > Mustelidae > Lutra > Lutra lutra. Next base: position 39,952,569 of record NC_062293.1, read on the forward strand.
ACGTTTGCACCTGGTTATGACCTTCACCTTCACTCGGTCTCAGCCACCCACTCCCAAGGCCATCCGAGCATCTCGCTACTGCCGCCCTCTGCCACCTTCCATTCCCGTCTCTCTGGCACACCTTCCGTGTCTCCCATGACCCTACCCCCATCGTACTTGCTGTCTGCCTTCATTGAGTCAAAAAACAGAACAGCCACAGGACCTCATGAATGGCGTCCTTAAAAACACATGGCCTCGAAACCCACTGGACCTTCACACCATGGAGGATGACAAGGTGGGTTAAGGGTGTGGCTCTGCAGTGAGCCTTGAGTCTGAAGCCCACCTCCAACCTGCACAATGTCTCTGACTTCAGACACTTCCTGATCCTCATCGTCTCCAGCTGGCCAAGGAGGAAATGAGTAACCTCTGCCTCAGAAGATTGTTGAAGGAGTGAATGACGGGAGAAAAGCCCAGAGAAAACCTAGCTCTTTGTACTATAAATGGGTTCTTGTTATTTCTCTGATGAAATCCTCTGACACCAGCACGAGCGCTTGTCTTGGGCCAGCTTTCTCTCTCCCGTTTCCCTCAAAGAACATTCTAGATGCTCATTACTGCCCTCGGCCCCGTCCCACCCAAGCTCCCAGAAGACCTCACCTCCTGCCTCAGAGAGGCACCAGTAGCCTCGTCCCGCTTGTCTTCACCTCTCTAGTGTTGGGATGCAGGGCCTCGATGCTAGTCAAGGCCCGTCATGCCTGCGAGCTCCAGACTTCACCCTTTCCTGCCTCTCAGTCTTGCTCCCCCGCCATCGCTCCTCTACCAGTGTCCTCAGCCACTGTCCTCAGCACCTCTTCCTACCTCTTCTCCTGATGCACACAGGCCTCACCACCATCTATACTGATCAGTCTCTCTCCTTCTTTTCTCATGGAAACTTCTACAGGAAAATTTACTGTTTTCTCATCTCCTCATGTGTGCTCAGCCCAGTGGAATTTAGCTTGACCACCTGCATCACTACACACCTGACGCTATTCTGCCCTGTCCAGTGGGCCTCGTGAGTTCTTGACCCATGGGGGCGCTCAGCAGCCTTTCGCACCATTGCCCAAACCACCTGTTGAATCTCTTGCCTCTCTTGACTTCTGTGATGCCCTCTCTTCTGGGTTCCCTGCTTCTTCTTGGGCTATTTCTTCTGATTGCCTACGCCATCTCAAAAATTGGTATGCTTTCCAGGTATTTCTACCCTGAGCCCTCTTCTCTCTCTCTCTCTCCAGAATACCCTCTGGGTGGCCCCACAGTTAACTGCCACCTGCAGGCTGATGACGTTGAAGCCTGTCTTCCCCAGAGCAGCCGACCTCATCTGTAGCTGCCTCCTGGGCTTCTCCACTTGGATATCCCACATCATGTCCAAAACAGAACTCATGTTCCCACTAAAATTGGCTTCCTTAAAGCCTTTCCTTTTTGGATTTAAAACATTCTTGAGTTTAAGCTTATAACTGGGGTGCCTGGGTGGCTTAGTCAGTTAAGCATCTGCCTTCGACTCAGGTCATGATCCCAGGGTCCCGGGATCAGGCCCCGCATGGGGCTCTCCACTCAGCACAGAGCTCTGAAGCTCTGTTCTCCCTCTGTGATCTCCCTCACTCTCTCTCAAATAGATAAGTAAAAATCTTTAAAAAAAAATAACTCCTAACATTTTTGGTTTAAACACATTTATCTGAGTTAGAAATACAGATGGCCTTCTTTACTCCTTCTGTCTCTACACCCTTCACCCATCCCCAGCCGGTCGATCCCCAAGTGCTGTGGATTCTGCCCTGCCTCCCAGAGCACCATCTTGCCCTTTGTTCCGACCCCCCCTTCCCAGCACGCTGATGGGCTCCTTGCATCCAGTCCTGACCCGTTTTCCAAACTATTCTAGACACATTTACCACCATGAGTTTTTTAAATGAAAAGCCCGACCACCTGCCACCTGGGGTTGGCTCCCTTCATCGCTGCTTCTAGGCGTGCAGACCTGTCTCTCCCTCATGCCGGGAGTTCCAGTACTGCCGTCTTCGCTCATGACAATCGGCTGCCTGGAGCCCTAACCTGCTCCTTCCTCTACATGGCGAACTCTTACTCATACTTCATGGGTCACATCACAGGTGAGTCCTCCAGCTCCCCAGCACGCCCTGAGCACCCTGTGGCTTCTGCCGTCCCCCTGTCCCACAAGACTGTAACATACGGTAGTTGTTCCTACCAGAAGAGGACTTCCAAGGAACAATGGCTGCCCTGTGTAGCTTCATATCCTCAGAACTAAGCCGAGTTGAGAGGACGGAGTGGCTGCTCAAAGGTGCTGCTTACTCTAAAGCATCCTGAGGTCCTGACCCCAAGAGCACAAACCTTCTCCACCAAAGTGGGGGATGGGGAGGCGATGGAGAGGGGACCTCACTAAGCTCTTCACACCCAGCAGACACTGTGCTGGGCCTTTGCTGGATGTTTTCTAATTTAATCTCATCTAATCCTCTCAACAACTCAAGGGGCAAAGGAGTAATAGCCCCCATTTCCAGATGAGGAAACCAAGTTCACTTCTCTACAGAGACTGTTTTTTGACTTTTTGTAGCAAAGCGACTTGAAATTAATTTCATCCTGAGCATGTCATGGCAGGTCGAGGGGTGTAAGGAGTGAGGGGCTGGTGAATCAGAGGCCAGACACCATCAACAAGATCTCCCCGCTCTCTCTCAACTTGGTGCTCTCCCAGCCCAGGACTCCCCCTGCCCATTTCTGACCACCCCCTTTCTTTTTCTATGCCCCTCTCCGACCAGGCCAGCCAGGGCCTTGGCCAACAGTTGCAGGAAGAGGGGAAGGGAGCTCACTGGTCAGGTGTCGTCCCCACCAGAGCTGACACGGCAGTGACAGGCGGCAGCAGCAGGGACCCAACACCCTGCTTCAGCTCAAGACACCCCCATGATACTGCTAGGGCCCGAGGCACCCAGCTTTCAGAGAATGATGGGGGAGAGCAGACTCCAGACTGACCTAGGGCCTTCTGGAACTCCCCAGCTCTGTGAGCTCATCTTCTAGAACCATCTTCACACACTGAGCTTTGAGTCGTCTCCTGAGCCCCACAGTTTTGGGGCTGGGGACATGTTAGGAGTGTCTAAGCCCTCCTCGGCCACTTCCACACACACACACACACACACACACAATACGTTGAAGGATGACTCTTCTGCTCCATCAATGACGATGGCAGGGGCCCACAGCCTCCCCAGGCAGCCCACCTCACCATCAAACTCCTCTGACTGGCAAAAAGTCCTTCCTTAGTGCCAAACCACAAAAGGCCCACTTTCTGCACCTGTGTGATGACAGGTCAGTGTGGACAAGCCTGGGACAAAGGTGATGCTGTTGACCCTAAAGCTTGAGGAACAAGGCAGGGACCTGGAAAGACACATGATGCCCATGTCTGTGTCTCACAGGGGCCTCTGCTTGGAGGTCACATGGATCTGGGAAGGAAGGCAGGCACCAGTGACTACCAGCTGGGTGACCGGGAAAAAGTGACTTCACCTCTTAGTTTCCTCAGCTCTCAAGCGGGAATAACAACACCAGGAGTAGTCAGTGGTTGGTACGTGGGGTGTTCAACACATGGGAGCAATGACTGCTAAGGACAGAGGACAGACAGAAACGTGTGGAGTGGCACCTGCTCACCCTCTCTGCCTGGGTCCCACCCCAAACCGACCAGTTTAGAATCAAGTGTTAGCCTAGATCCAGATCACCTTAGGATTTCTTTCTTTCTTTCTTTCTTAATTGTGGTGTGAACACTTAACGTGAGATTTACCGTCAAGAAGTCTGTAAGTGACCAGCAGAGCCCTGTTGACCATCGGCGCATGTTGTACAGAAGATCTCTAGAGCTTATTCATCTTACTTAACTGAAAACTTTATGCCTATTGATTAATAACTCCCTGTTTCTCTCTCCCCAGTGTCTGGCAGCCACCGTTTCTCTCTGTGTCTACAAACTTGACTACTGTAGTTACCTCATACGAGAAGAATCATGACGTCTTAATCTTTCTGTGACCAGTTCATTTCACTCAGCATAATGGCCTCCAGGTTTATCCATGTTGTCGCATATTACAGAATTTCCTTCTTGCTTAAGGCTGAATAGTACACCATTATGGGAATGTACCACACCTGCCATAACCATTCATCTGTCCACGACCACGCAGGTGGTTCCACATCTCAGCTATTGTGAAGAAGGCCGCAGGGAACATGGGAGTGCTTGTATCTGATTGTGATCCTGACTGCAATTATTTCAGATAAATACCCAGAAGTGAGATTTCTAAATCGTGTGGTAGTTTTATTTTTAATGTTTTCCACAGTGACTGCCCCATTTGTATTCCCACCGACAGTGCACGAAGTTTCCAATGTCTCCAAGTCCTCGCCAACGCTTGGGGTCTTTTGTTTTTTGATGATACCATCTTGACAGAGATGAGGTGATAGGTCTTGTGGTTTTGATTTGCATTTCTTTGATGCCTAGTGCCATTATGCATTCTTCTTTTCATATACCTGTTGATCATTTGCATGTCCTCTTTGGAGAAATGTCTCCTTGGCATCAGTATTTCTTAAGAACCCTCCCAAATGACTCCCAACGGGCAGCCAGGCTTGAGCCTTCAGGGCCCTGGACTTGAGTTAGGTACACCCAAGTTCAACGTCTCGCTCTGCCCCTGACCGGCTATTTACCCTGCCTGCCCGCTGGAACCACAGTCCTTAATCACCCCCAAGCCTCATTTTGCTCCTCTGTAAAATGGAAATAATCCTCCTTCATTTTCCCAATGCATGAAGACGCCCGCCACTTCGTTCAGTACATTTTAGCTCTTGTTTTTATCATCTGGCCCTGGGTGGTGATTCCGTGTGGTTGAGTTTGGGGGTTTTTACGACATCGGCCTGCTTTTACTATTTTATCGCTTCTTTTTATTGAGTAATCTTTCAGCTTATTTTATTTTATTGTATGTTTTGTTATTTCCCACTTGACTTTCACTTTTAAATGGTGAATAAGAAACAGCAGCTCAAGAGGAACAGTTATGAGGGCAAGAGAAGGTCCCTTTTGGGGATCGACGGGTCTTTATACCTCTGAGGACCTCTGCATGCATCTTTCCTGTTTCCCCAAACGCAGCTCTAATTCTTGACCTCGTCCTCGCAGAGACCCTCCCCTGGCTCCCTGAAGGTTTCAATTCCCCAGCACAGTTTCTCAGCCCCAGTGGCACATTAGAGAAATACTGATCCCCACCCCCACCCCCGCTAATCACATCAAAATCTCTGGGGATGGGCCCAGGCATCAGTATCTTCTTTTAGTGCTTCCGGATGATCCCGAATTGCTACCTGGGCTAAGAACCACCCACCATTCTAACCAAACTTTTTATAGATCCCTCAATGTGTGACAATGCTTTGTGCCCCTGTCATATATGCTATGGGCTGTGTTATTCCCTCTGTCAAACACGCCCTTTCTATCCAACTCCCTGGCTGGCTCCTAGCCCTCCTGAGAGCATCACTGAAGCTGGTCTTCCTCCCCCTGGCCCCCCTGGGCTGAGTTCGGAGGCCCCCACATCCTTGCACAGCATCCGAAGCTAATCTGTCATCTCAGCCTCCCATCCCATGACACCAGTGCCTTCTAGGGAGCTGCCTGATGAGTCCCTCTTGTCTATGTTCCCCTTGTCAAGAACAAGAGTCTTCAAATGTTATGCAAAGTAATGATGAAATGAATGAAAATGACCCAGTTGATCCAGAAGAACTGTAGCCCAGGGAACTTCATCAAGGAAAGCATGAAGCTGATCTCGAAGAAGGTGCCAGGGATGGCTTGGACCATGGAAAAACAAGTCTGCCTCTGGCTGCAGATAGGAAAAGGCTGGAACCGCTTGAGAGAGAGACCTGCTCACCTGGTCCACGCCAAACTTACTGCATCGAAAACAGAATTCCCCTCTTGTCGATAAGTTATGTCTCTGTTATTTCCACCATTGATTGCAATACGGAGCTGTCATTGCAAGACACAGTTATTGGGAGGTCTGAGGCATGTGTAAAGTCCCTAGCCTACACTAACTAGTCTCACAGCAGCATATTCTTTTAGTTTTGTGTCTCCTCTATCATTCTGCCTTCCTTCTTACAATGGTTAATCTTATGTGTCTGCTGGACCCGCCACCGGGTGCCCAGATATTTGGTCAAACATTATGTGTGTTTCTATGAGGGTGTTTCTGGATGAGATTAATGTTTTTTTTTTAATTGAAATATCTTAGACATGTAATATATAAATTTAAAGGTAAAATATGTTAATTTTGTACATTTACGTATTGTAATATGATTGCCATTGTGGCAATAATTAGCAACTTTACCATGATACGTAATTTATTGCTAGTGGTTGGAGTAATTGAGTTCTAGTCTCCTGGCAAGCTTGAGTATTATAATATTATATTTTGTCTGTATTCGCTACCTGTAAGTTAGATGGGATTAGCATTTAAATCAGATAGACTGAGTAAAGTAGATTGTCCTCCTTAATGTGGGTGGGCTTCATCCAATCAGTGAAAGGCCTGACTAGAATAAAAGGGCTGAGCCTCCCTGAATAAGAGGGAATTCCCCCTGCGTGTGTTCAAGTGCAGACCTCAGCTTTTTTCCTGCATGTGGAATCAAATGGAAACATTGGCTTTTCCTGCCAGCCTTTAGACTGGAACTCCATCACTGGTTCTCTGGGGTCTTCAGCTTACCCACTCACCCCACAGATCTTGGGACTTGCCTGCTTCCATAACTGCATGAGCCTTATCATTAATTTCCCAAGATGTGTTTGTGTGTGTGTGGTCACTGTTGCTACCAGACTTTGCTACAGATGTACAGATACAGACATACTGTTCTGCTCCTACTAGTTCTGCTCTCCTAAAGAGCCCTGACTGATCCCCTCCTCATGGGAAGTTGCTAGAAACCCACTGAATGGTTGTGAATTTCCTCAGTCCACGGCATTCTCTCCCTTACCCTGGTGCCACCACCGGCTGACATTCTCCCCACCCCTTCTGTGGTTTCTAGCTTCTATAGCACAGGGCAGCTGGCGGAGAGCAGCCAGACCTGGGCTAGCCTTCTAAGATTACAAAACTTACTAGCTTTGTGACCTTGACAGGTCACTTAGCCTTGCTGCCTCTCAGGACGTGCATGCAAAGCATCTTACACAGAGCCTGGCACCAAGCAGACACCATAAAAAGGTAGTTCCTAATTATTATTATGTTGGGAAGAGGAAACCAAGTAACCATTCTTTTGAGAAGTGCACTTGAATTTTAAAAAACAGCTCTGCGTGAAAAGAACCGAAGGATATTAAAGTAAAAGCTCGATCTCGTTTTAATGGGTCAGAGGATTTTTCCTCATCCAAGCTTGTGCTATGTTGGCCCCTCACTGAAGTCACAAGATCTCTGGCTAAGCAAGGAATTACTCTACTAGCATTCATCTTCTTGGACTTATATCCCAGGGATTTGCTCCCAGGGAAACCGAGAGCCCAAAGGAAAAGGGAAAACATTTGTCTTCAAGAAAGTGTCTGTTCATTCCCGTCACACTCTCCCTCCCCATCCTGCTGTGCTTCAGAGGTCAAAAATGGGTCTCTATCTCTGTCCCCACCCCTCAGCCTATCCGATCTGGGACTGTGGGGATTTCCTAACTGGGCCCTCTACATGTGTAAACCTCATGGGACTCAGAGAAGCAACCAGATGGTCCCCAACCACCTGACCTCTACCCAAGTCTGCAGCCACAGCTCCCTGCACGTTCCCCCTGGAAACACCACCTAGAGGCTTCCATAGTCCCAAACCACCAACTCTTCCCCAAATTTCTCTACCCCAGATCTCTCCCCATCAAGCACCAGAGAGCTCCATTTCATCCTTCAAAATCAGCCCAACATTGCAACCTTTGCAGGGAGCATTAATACGACACACACTGCCTCTTGACCCCTCCAATCTGCTTTCTTGTCCCAGCACCTTTTTCTCTCTATCGTAGAACTACTGCCTTACACTATAATTTACAGTGTACATGACTAGAGCCCTGTCTGCGAGCTCTTCCTGAACAAGGAGTAGGTTATATTTATCTCTGTATTTCCTTAACTCTTAATGGGTGAGGCACACAGAAGGCATGAGGGAGTACATTTAAAAACACACTGGTTGGGGAGGAAGAAAGATGAATCTCACTATAAAGACTACATAAGGGGGATTCTGTGATGGGACCAGTTCTCTCTCTCTCTCTAGACTGGAGTGGTGGGTACACAAATTTATACATTGTAAAGCAACAGAGGACCATGCAGGCACATTGTAGCAAGGTTGATGTTCTGATTTTAATAGTACACTATAGTTATATAAGATGTAACCATCGGGGGGAAAGGAAATGAAGGGTACAAGGGATCTCTCTCTACTCGTTTTGCAACTTACTGTGAGTCTGTAATTATTTGATAATAAAAATATTTTTTTAAGATTTTATTTATTTATTAGAGAGAGAGAGAGCGTGAAAGAGAGCATGAGAGGGCAGAAGGTCAGAGGAAGAAGCAGACCCCCCATGGAGCTGGGACCCCCCCCCCCCGCCATGCAGGACTCGATCCCAGGACTCCAGGATCATGACCTGAGCCAAAGGCAGCCACTTAACCAACTGAGCCACCCAGGTGCCCTAAAAAGATTTTTAAAAAGGCAAAATGCACAGGCTAGTTTTACTGTTCTGACTAATCTAATAAAATAATGGGGAATAAGGGACAGTCAACTCTGGAATTTTTCACAAAGTCTAATTTAAGATTATTTAAAAGCGACTAGCTAGAGGGTGAATGTTAGAACATAAACACAACCCAACTGGGCTTCAACATCTGGTTTACTTAGAAATTGCACCAAGTTTCTGCTCAAAAAGCCTTTCAACTGGTGTCTAAGTGGTTAGAACCCTGAGCTGAATGAGTCAGATCCGTGCGGCTGTGGGGGCTGAAGGAGGTCACGCAGGATGAAACCCCTTGGGAAAACATAAAGCTTCAGTTACACTCTCTGACAGCCTGAAAGGTGCTGAATGGGAGGAAGACACCTGTATGCCTGGCCCATGACTTTGGGAAGCCGTGGGACCTAAAAATCTGGGTGCCTATTCTTAGCAACATGGGACCCTTCACAAGCTGGAGATGTTGAAAAGCGAGGCTTCCAGTAAGCTGACATCTTCAAAAGCTTAAAGACTCTTCAACCCAAGGCCTCTCAAAACCCGAGATTCCTAGCGACAGGGTGGGCTGACAACCTGATGGCTTCAAGAGCCTGGAGCCCTGGAAGCCTGGGGCCCCGAATAATGGATAACTCTAATAACTTGGGGCCTCTGAGAACCATGACGCCTTTCATAAACTGCAAAACTGAATAACCTGGGGCTTCTAACAACCCAAGACCTATAATAAACGGAGACTCTTAGCAACCCAGGTCTCCTAGCAACCTGGGGACTCTGATTATCAGAGACTCCTAGCAACCAGGGAGATTGTGCCACCTGGGGGTCCGCACACATCTAACCTTGGACCAGGACTGCCTCCCATTCTGCAGGCACCGCACGCAGAATCTTGAGAAGCAGTGTCACCTAAGAGATAGAGACAGACTTGGGAACCGATGGCCCGTGTTCTGATTTTGCCACTCAGGAACTGTATAGCCTTTGGCTTAACCTCCCTACCAGTTTCCCCTACAGAGAAGATGAGAATGATTATAGTATCTTGCTCATGAAACAATTGTGAGAATCAGGTAAGAAGGTTGTGGGAAAGCATCTCAACCACTATACATATGCGCATTGCCATTTCTAACAGCACCCTCCCTTCTCCCGGCCTGATACCCTCCATAGTCCATTGGATCTGCTTCCAAAACATCTCTCCCATGTACTCCAGCTCTGTCATCACTATTGAAGTCAGTCTTCATTGCCAAAAGCTATCTTTCCAACACACAAGTGCTGTCATGACACTTATGCCCATAGGATTCCCTGGCTCCCTTGCTCCTGGAGTTGAGTTCAAACTCTCGGCCATGGTACCTAAACTCCTCATGATCAGCCACTATCTTCCCAGCTTCATCTTCAATCACTCCTCCAACCCCTACCTCTCTTATTCATTCCTAAAACAACCCTGAGAGGTGGTTTAGATTAATCATCTCAATTTCACAGATACAGAAAATGGGACAGACAGAAGTCACTTAAGTGCATACAGTCTTGACGCATTGATTTGAAAGCCAAGTCTGACTCCAAAACACAAGTTCTTTGATCGTAAAGCCATCACCGCCTCCTGAAAGTTTCCAGAAATGAGAGTCTCTGGTTAGCCTCTTAATAAACCAACTTTGGTCTTGCCCCAAAGCCCCCTCCACCCTTTTCTGCAGGGGCAACTGGACAGCTTTCAGCTTTGGTGGAGCTCAAGGATTGACACCAGGGGGCGCTATCCCTGAACACAAAAACAGTAAATAATGAGACCGCTGAGACCTTGGAGACCACGCCCAGTAATGCTTGATCTGTAACCTGTCTCATTGGGCCACCTGGCTCACGTGTAATTCTAAGATAAATGGTTAGAAACCTGCCTCCATGTTGCTGCTCTTCAAAAAGACACGGTTATTAATATTTCAGGGGCTTAAAAGTCATTTTCATTAACATTTTTCCTGTCAATGAAATAGGTTAATCTGAGTTTTAAGGATATACATATTCTTCCATGGAATCCAATAAAGCTACTCTCATTTTTCTTCTTTTCTTTTCTTTTTTATTTTCAGCATAACAGTATTCCTTGTTTTTGCACACACCCTGTGCTCCATGCAATCCGTGCCCTCTCCAATACCCACCACCTGGTTCCCCCAACCTCCCACCCCCCACTGCTTCAAACCCCTCAGATTGTTTTTCAGAGTCCATAGTCTCTCATGGTTCACCTCCCCTTCCAATTTCCCCCAACTCCCTTCTCCTCTCTAACTCACTCTCATTTTTAAAAGATATTTATTTATTTACTTATTTGAGAGAGAGAGAGCATGAGCAGTGGGTAGAGGGAGAGGGAAAAACAGGCTCCCTGCCGCCAAGCAGGGAGCCCAATGCGGGACTTGACCCCAGGACCCTAGGATCATGACCTGAGTTGAAGGCAGATGCTTAGCTAACTGAGCCTCCCAGGCACCTCTACTCTCATTTTCAATTAAAATTAATTCAACCTATAAACCCCTTTATTGCCTTGTTCGAGTCTCAAGACTGGGGATGTGAGGAGGTGGATGGGGAGAGCGAGGACACTGCTCCTCGGGGGTACAGTCTGACATCCTCATTTTATCAATGTGAGGACAGCAATCCCCAAAGGGAAAGCCAATTGCTCCAGAGCCCACAGCAAGAGGCAGGACAGAGACCAGATCTAACTTTCCAGAATATAACTCCATAGTAATATACTCTGATTGTAATTGATGAGGAATACACAAGAGGAGCCTCTGACATTATTGCTCATGGCCCCAGACCACAAACCGAGGGACAGTTAGCCTGAGTGTCATGTGGGGGCTCCTTACCATGCATGGAAGTTTTGCTTCCGTGTTTGCTTCTATGGGTGGTTCACCTATGTCTTCATCTGGGAGATGGGGATAATGATATGCACCTTTCAGATGACCCGGCTTTCATGCTGTGCTCCCCCTGCACCCACCCTGCACCCCCCTGAGAGCTGGTCTCCCTGGGCTGAGATCAGAGATCCCAGCAGAGTTCTCCCAAGGCAGTGAGAGGTTGGGTTGGGAGGAAAGATTTTGTCCCCTTACCAACCAAAACCACTACTCTTCCCAACTGCAAGGGAAGAGCTGAGCTCCAGGTTCTTGCTATTCAGTGGCTGGCCCTGAACGGGGGGTGGATCTGTCCACCAGGAGACATGTCGTAACGATTGAAGACATTTTTGAAGACCATAACTAGGGAGAGGAATGTTACTGGCATTTAGAGAGTAGAAGCCAGGGATGCTGCGAAACATCTTACCATGCACAAGGCAGCCCCCTCAGACAAAGCATTATTCAGCCCAAAATGTCAATAGTGCTGAGGTCAGAATGCCCTTATATTCAGCATAGAGCAGTCTCGGTCCGGTTCCCCCTGCGCTCCTGTCTTCTGTGTGATGCCAGATGAGCCATTTCGTCCCTAGGCTGGTACTTTAGTTCAGTTTGATGACCCCCAGGGCCCCTCCTAACATGGTCACCCTCCAGCTCTGCTTCCTAATCACCTACCTGGTGACTGGGCTGCCGGTGTTTTGAGTCTCCATAAGCAGAAAGGAGAGCATGTCATCCCCATTCCTTCAACTATAATATGGGAATAATTATTCCTACTTCACCAATTCCTACGTTGGGAGAATAACTTTACACAGAGTTGGTACCTAATAAACATTTGTTTTTCAGAAAATAAACATCATAATGGATTGGCAGGGGGAAAGTTCAAGGGAACTGGGATTTCCTAAACAGGCGCTCATTCAGCAGCCTCCAGGCCAGAGGCACCTTTGAGACAAGAAAATCCTATTTCTCGAAACTTTCCAGGAGGTAGCTATGGATCTTGGACTTTGTAGGCAGCCTCGCGAGATGGAAAGACCTTGGGCTTTGGAGATACACAGCCCTGAATTCGGGCCTCTGACCCATCCTAAGAGAAACATTTCTGCCAGAAAGAAAAATGTCCGATGGAAGAATCATTTCAACTTCCCAGTCGATGTGGAATAGAGGATACAGAGCTTTGATGTCAAACCTGACCTAAATCCCAGCCCCTCCCGCCCATCCTGACTGACTGACCTAATCGTCAGGAAAGATGATAATAAGGCAAACCAATTTAGGAGGCTTGTGAATTTCGTATGAGGGAAAGCATCAAGTAAGTGCCTAATAAGTGTTACTTCTTGTTATTACAGAGGTAAGCGGTCATGGGTCCCAGTCAATGGATTCCCCACCTGGACTCACATTTTCATTTAAGATTTTAATGAGAAATCACAAATATTGTCAAATCCTCTATGGTTCTAGGAGGAAGATGTTTGATGGCCTCTGTTACGCTCCCACCTAGACACACACACACACACACACACACACACACACACTCTCACACATCCATTTACATTCGGAAAAGCTAACATTGCACATTTTATCATGCCCAAGAACCTGTAAGTCAGAGAGGTTAAGACGACTGCTCTTGACCATTTAAAGTGGGGTAGGCAGAGCTCCCTGGGTGGCTCAGTCAGTTAAGCATCTGCCTTTGGGTCAGAGAATGATCCCAGAGTCCTGGGACAAAGTTAGGGTCCTGGGAGCAAGCCCCTGAGCAGGGAGCCTGCTTCTCCCTCTCCCTCTGCCATTCCCCCCAGCTTGTGCTCTCTCTCTCTCTCTCTCAAATAAATAAATAAAATCTTTTTTAAAAAAATCTTTTTTAAAAAGATTTTATTAAAGGATTTAATAAAAAAAGATTTATTTATTTTATTTTATTAATAAATAAATATATTAATAAATTAATAAAATAAAATAAAGGATTTAATAAAAAAAGATTTTATTAAAAAAAATCTTTTTTAAAAAGATTTTATTTATTTATTTGAGAGAGAGAGAGAGAGATAGAAAGCAGAAGCAGGCAGAGAGGTAGGCAGAAGGAGAGGGAAAAGCAGGCTCTCTGCAGAGCGGAGAGCCTGATGCGGGACTCGATCCCAGAACCCTGGGATCATGACCTGAGCTGAAGGCAGCCACTTAACCGACTGAGCCACCAGGGCACCCCATAAATAAAATCTTTTATAAAATAATTAAATAAAACGGAGAAGGCATTGATGAGCACTGAGTAATATACAGAATTGTTGAATCATTGTACTGTACATTTGAAACTAATTATACTTGAATAAAAGAGGGGGGTCATTTTCCTACCCCTGAGCCTCAGTAAAAGAAAGCAATCCCGTAAAACAGACGCTGTCCCACGGTCACGTCAAGACCATCTTTTACTGATTCCAGCATCAACAAGGATGTAGATTAGTTAAGCTGCAGAGACCTAACGTTGTGAAACACCAGGTCCCAAGTTATCCATCAGAAACCAAATACCCAAAATACAAGGAGACACCACCACAAGCTTGATCAGAGCTTATGCCACTCCGCTGGATCTAAAACCCAGATCATTGGGACGTCTGGGTGGCTCAGTTGGTTAAGCAGCTGCCTTCGGCTCAGGTCATGATCCCAGAGTCCTGGGATCGAGTCCCACATCGGGCTCCTTGCTCGTCAGGGAGCCTGCTTCTCCCTCTGCCTCTGCCTGCCATTCTGTCTGCCTGTGCTCGCTCTCTCTCCCTCTCGCTCTCTGACAAATAAATAAATAAAATCTTTAAAAAAAAATAAAAAATAAAAAAAAAATAAAACCCAGATCACCAGCGTCTCGGGAGGGCTCCAACGTGGAGGGCCCCAACTGGGTTCAGACCCCACACTGCTTACAACAGACCCCTGCAAACAAGCAGAGTCAATGGGAGGTATTTCTGTTGCTGAGAGTGTGGAAAGGGTCAGGTTTGGCAGAAGAGAAAAACAGAAGGAAGACAGAGGAGATAGACAGAAGGGGACAGTGGGCACCCTGAGAAGGAGACACAAACATCAACTATCATGTTCTGGTTCCTTAAACATTCTTTTTTTTTTTTTTTTAAGTAATCTCTACACCCAACACGGGGCTTGAACCCACAACCCTAGATCAAGTCACATGCTCCACTGACCGAGCTAACCAGGTGCCCCTGGCTCCTTAAACGTTCTAAATAAAAAGTGGAAGCTTGCTCCTTCTCTCTGGGTCAATCCTTTCTCCAGAAAACGTAGCTTTAGTTATCCCTCAGTTTCCTCATCAAAGGAAGCTCATTTATTCAGAGGAAATGGAGTTGTTCCAGAAGCTTTTATCTAATTATATCATCAGAAGAATACAACACCTGGCTTTAAAACACTCCCTTCCCTCTAGTCTAGGGCAATGGGTTGAGGACAAGCCAGGGCAGGACTGGGTAGGGGGAGAACTTCAGCTCCAGGACTAGCCTCTAAGGAAGGCAGCCTTAAAGGTTCATGGCACTAGGTTCAAACAGGGAAGCAAGCTCAAGGGTGAGAGTAGCAGTGGTCAGGAGAGCTGCTCTGGCCGGGATGAGGGCACAGCAGCAGCGGGTCGAAGGAGCCAGCCAAAGCGAGGTGTACATCCTGGAAAATCTGTCCATTTGCTCCAGACCTCACTAGCGAGCAGGCTGGGAAGACGACAGGTACCTGGCCCTGTTTTCTTGTTTCTCACTATCTTCTCACTGCCTCCCCGAGTTGCTGGTCCATAGCAGAAGCTAGAGAAATGCATGCAGAATGAGTGAGTGTAAGCCAAAGCCCCTGTAGATGCCAGGTCTGCTCACCCTCTTCTTGCCTCCACCTGCCTGTAGGAATAAAAGAAAGTGCCACTGCCCTTCTAGTGACTTCCCAGGGTAGTTTTTATGAAATCACTAAGTATAATTAGGGACCAAGAACAAAAACACAGACACTGCCATGTTGTAAAGGACAGGAACACTGTAGGAGAAATCTGATGGGAAATGTCCAACGTGGAGATGAATCCGGTGGTTGAGCTCTGGGGCCAGTCCCTGAGAGAGGTCAAGGTGGCTGCTTCCAGAACAAGTAGACCTGACAACAGGTGCCCTAGGGGTTTGTCCTCACTGCTACACGGCTGGACGTGGCTTCCTGGTCCAGCCGGATGCAAGGACCTGATACCCACAGAGACCGATCCTGCCTACCTATAAAGGGTGTGGTCTGGCCTATCACCTGAGCAGCTCGACTCTCCTGCATGGGCTTCTCTTGCAACCAGTGAAGGAGCAAAGACATGGCGAGGCCACATGGGAAGGACCTGGCTTGGGGCTCCATTCTAGAAACAGCAACCAGGCTGCTTGACCAAATAGCACGGCTGAAACTGTGTGCAGAGCCTGAATCGGGGCTCGATCTCACAACCCTGAGATCATGACCTGAGCTGAAAACACGAGCCGGATGCTTAACCGACTGAGCCATGCAGGCACCCCTTGGCTGTGCTCCTCCTTAAACATGGCTTCAGGTCCCTGGCTCCTGTAGGACAAAGTGCTCCATGAAATCTACTAGGAGAGGAGGGGCTGACAAATGAGAGTCCATGAGGCATGGGCACTTTGCAGACATGTCCTAGCGGGTCCTGCAGGGGACAAGGGGGCAGAGCTCTGCCTACCTCTACTTCTATCAGAAGAACTTCCGTCCTGTCTATATTGCATATTAAAATTCCACATTAGGGGGTGCCTGGGTGGCTCAGTGGGTTAAAGCCTCCGCCTTCAGCTCAGGTCATGGTCCCAGGGTTGTGAGATCGAACCCCGCATTGGGCTCTCTGCTCAGCGGGGAGCCTGCTTCCTCCTTTCTCTCTGCCTGCCTCTCTGCCTACTTGTGATCTCTGTCTGTCAAATAAATGGGTGGAATCTTTAAAAAAAAAAAAGACTTAAAAAAAATTCTGCATTAGGATTTGTTTGAAGAGAAGTTCTGAAGCTAAAAAAGGTTGATGCCTGTTGGAGATTAGCCTGTGGGGGTATGGTGCATCCACACACTTACCATGATCTCATGGGGGACAGAGTACAGATCCCCAGACCTTGACCCTGGGATTACCTCTGCTTGGACCCATGGGATACTTGCATGACATAAGCAAAGACTTGAAATGTGCTTGGGTCATGGGACCTACTCTCTAGAACTCCCTCCTTTATCCATGAGAAAAATTTGCCCCAGTGAGCTCCAAGCCCAAGGAGGCACGTGGAGTAGACATGGACCCAATCCACAGCTTGGAGCCAGGCTGAGCTGAGCCCACTATAGAGCAGCCAAACCCTAGCCAACAGGCAGGCCTGTAAGCCCAGAATAGATACTTCCCATAAGCCATTGACATTTCAAAGTTGTTTGTTAACAGCAAATAACGAACCACACGATGCTTTTTAAGAGTCCTTCCAGTGCTTTCATTGAAAGAAAGCATCTGGCTCCTTAAAGAAGAAGAAGGAGGAGGAGAAATAAAAGGAGGAGAAAGGGAAAAAAAAACAGTTGACAGAAATCCTCTTGTTTCTACCCCTTTGAAGAGCAATTTCACAACATCTAGTATAGCTGAAGGGACAAAGACATACCGACCATTCACCATTCCATCTCTAGGTGATTACATACCATAGAACACGGGTCAGACATTTTTTCAGTAAAGGGCCAAGAGAGTAAATATTTTAGCCTTTTTAGACTGTGCAGTCTCTGTCCCAAGTACTCCACTCTGCCATTTTAGAATGAAAGCTGCCCTGGACAATATTTGAATGAATGCCTGTGGCTGTGTTCCAAAAAAATTATGAACACTGAAATGTGAATTTCATATAATTTTCGTGCATCACAAAATACACTTTTTTTTAGCCATTAAAAATGTAAAAACCAGGACACCTGGGTGGCTCAGTGGGTTAAGCTCAGGTGGTGATCTCAGGGTCCTGGGATCCAGCCCCGCCTCGGGCTCTCTGCTCGACGGGGAGCCTGCTTCCCCCTCTCTCTGCCTGCCTCTCTGCCTACTTGTGGTCTCTCTCTTTCTGTCAAATAAATAAATAAAATATTAAAAATGTAAAAACTGGGGTGCCTGGGTGGCTCAGTGGGTTAAAGCCTCTGCCTTCGGCTCAGGTCATGATCCCGGGGTCCTGGGATCAAACCCCACATCCGGCTGTCTGCTCAGCAGGGAGCCTGCTTCCCTTCCTCTCTCTCTCTGCCTACTTGTGATCACTATCTGTCAAATAAATAAATAAAATCTTTTAAAAAATAAATAAAATAAAATTTTAAAAAAATGTAAAAACCGTCTATCCACTGTTGAAGGAATAGACAGACTGTGGTGTATACATACCATGGAATATTACTCAGCCCTAAAAGAAAGCACATTCTGACACCTGCTACAACATGAATGAACCTTGAAAACTTTATACTAGATAAAATAAGCCAAACACAAAGGGAAAATACTGTATGATTCCACTCAGATGAGGTGCTCAGTATAGCTGAACTCACAGACAAAGTAAGTTGATGGCACGGGGAGTAAGGAATTATTGTGGAATGGGCACAGCTTCAGTCTGCGAAGATGAAAAAGTTCTAGAATTGGATAGTGGTGATTGTTACACAACAACATGAATGTACCCAAAGCCACTAAATGATAAGCTTGAAAATGGTTAAAATGGCTAATTTCATGTGACATATATCATATTGCAATTTTTAAATTAAAATTAAAAATAAGGAAAATTTTAAAACCATCCTTTATTCACAGCCCCCTACAAAAACAGGTGGGAGCCAGATTTGACCCATGTGGCATAGCTGCCCTAGAGAACTTGCCCTAAAGAAACTCTCACATGTCCCAGGCAGTAAGGACAAGAGTACTGTCTGGGTTAGGAAAAAGAAAGAAAGGAAATGTCCTGAATATTTATCAACAGGAAAATGGAGAAATACATTATGCATAATTATTCAATGGAGAAGTCAATGATAAGTGGAGTACACTACAATTTATATATAAAATTTAAGACCCTACTGAATAATGCTATATTGTATTAATGGATGCATAAATATGTGGTTACAGTGTGAAGACATACATGGGAATGATAAACAGTGAATTCATGGTAATAGTTACCTCTGAGGAAGGAGGAGAAGACTGGAAAGGAGGATGGGATATATAGGGAGCTTCAATTA
Organism: Lutra lutra; assembly: GCF_902655055.1. Lineage (NCBI taxonomy): Eukaryota > Metazoa > Chordata > Mammalia > Carnivora > Mustelidae > Lutra > Lutra lutra. The sequence continues at coordinate 39,971,150 of NC_062293.1, forward strand.
GATCAGCAATGTTTCACTTCTTTAAATGAGATCTGATACAAATATGACATAATGTTAAGATTTGATAAAGTTTAATGGTGGGTAAATAGGTATTCATTATGCTCCTTTCTATTCTTGTCTAATCTTTGAAATATTTCATGATGAAAAAATTAATTCAGGAAAAGTAAAAGGAGAAACAAATTAAAAGGAAAAAAAAAGGAAACCATCAATTTCAAAGCGAGCCAGTAACAGCAACAAGCATAGCAGAAGTGGTAATCAGTCTACCTCCCTGATCCTTCCGGGCTTTCTCAGGCTTCCTTGGCTCACCAGCTTAGAGCTCCCCGGGGCAAACTTGATGCAGATGCCCATGTTCAGAACCTAAGGTAGGCTCTGCCCCTTCTAGTTGGTCACCCCATGGCTGGGGAAGAAAGGCTGACAGAGCCCAGACTCCCCCACAACTTTGGAACCATGTCCCAGGCACAATCCATTTTTTTGGAGGCAAGCCTGCCCCTACCCATAAGGCACAAGAAGTCATTTCAGGGCTTCAGGACATTTTCTTGAGAAAACCCAAGATTCTCTTGCCTAATACCTGCAGAGATGGAGAAGGATGAGCCAGGCTTCTTGGGGGGACTCACCTGTCCATTCAACAAACATTTATTGACCTTAGTTCTTACCCATAGTCCTGCCTATAAGTAAAAAATGACCTAGCCAGTCTAGACGCTCGTCCTCCTGAGCAGGGAAAAGACTGTTATGGAGTGAGATACCACCCATCCTCTCACATGCCTCCAGCATGGAAAAAGAAAGTTTGGGTGACATTTCTAAAGAAAGGAGAAGAAAGATATGTCTGGCCCAGCAACACAGGTTGAACTTTGAGTTTGAGCTTGGGTGATAACAAAGCCCCACCCTCAAACAGGCACACATTTACACACATGTACCCACCACCTGATCTGGAATGATGGAGTCTGGCCTCATATGGTGGCCTACTCATCCAAAGAGAACACAGACACTTAACTAAAAGTGCATCCGAACCGGAAACCCAGTGGAAAGGTATTGCATGCTTTGTATCTAACATATAAGGGAAAGTGTTGTTGAATCTTGCTTCCAGAGTTGTTGCGGCTGACGCCCAAAAAATAAACAGAGAGTTGGTGATTCATCTGCCATTCTGAAACATTAACCCAATGGACCGGTAAGACAGGGTCCTAGGCTCACACCAAGAGGGATTTTATCATAACTTCCTGAGAGCAGGATCCAGTACTCACCATTACATCACCGGCTGCCTGCCTCTTTATCACATCCAGGGTGGAGCACTAGAGCAAGGCATAGTCTGGGAATTCCTTAGCATGCCTTCTCTTCCCAGTTCTTGCCTCTCCAGCCACATGAGCTCAAGGAGCCAGTTCCCTTTTAGTGTCCTCCTGGTTAGGTCTCATCTTCCTAATTTCAAAACACAAATAGTAGTTGCTACCCATATGGAGCTCCCAGCATGCTCTAAGGAGCCTATGGACTCCAGCAGGGTGGGTGTGCAACGTGGTCCCTGGGAAGAGGGCACGAGAGTTACAGAGTCCCATCAGGTCAAGAGGGAATTACTGGTCCAACAACAGTGACCAAGGGAGTCTGGTTCACTTTTCACAAGCCAGGTGGGGCTGGGTCACCTGGAAAGACAATACAAAAGAGTCTCACACAGAAAATAAGGGCAAAGTTGTAAGGAGCCAAATAGATTCCATTTGCAGAAGTAAAAGCAGCTGTCCCTGGAATAACATGGGGCTTTGGGGCTCAGAGGATAACTCAGGATAGAATGCAGACTCTCTCATTCCGAGGATGTGATTTCTCTTATTCCCGATGAATAAGGGAATTCATCCTTATGAATTCCCTTAAATCCACATGTGACTTTCCACTTCTCAAACAGTTAACTACAAATAGCCTACTGTTGACCAGAAGCCTTTCTGATAACATGAACAGCCTACTCACATGCAGATGTAGTCTATACTGTATTCTTACAGTGAAGTAAGCTCAAGAGAAGAAAATGTTATTAAGAAAATCAGGAGCATCAGGAGCAGGACCTCAGCCATGGGGGCGGCAGCAGTGATGTTGGTTGTCAAGCAAGATGGCGGAGAAGTATGAGACCTAAGTTTCATCTGGTGTCAGGAATTCAGCTAGATAGTCATCAAACCATTCTGAACATCTACAAACTGAACAGGAGATTGAAGAGAAGAAGAGCAGCAATTCTAGGAACAGAGAATCGACCACTTTCTGGAAGGTAGGATGTGCGGGGAAGGGAATCTGAGGGGATATACGGGAGGAGAGACCATGGCGGTGGGGGTGGGGGGGGCAGGGAGGCGGGCTGCAGTGCCCGGCAAGTGGTAGAGCAGCAGATCACAAAATCAGAACATTTAGAAGTCTGCTCCACTGAGGGACGTCACTCGCGAGGACAGTGTGGTCTCAGGACTCACAGAGACACAAAAAGACCAGGGTTGTCTAGTATGGCAGAGCTCCCTGGTGTTGGAACAGGGAAGCCAGTTTCAAAGATGGAACTGAGGAATTGGTTCTCAGCTCGGGCTTACCTTAAACCATGACCTGAGGCACAGTTGGGCCACTGCTTTTCAAGCAGGGACCCCACAAGTGGCAGATCTGAGGAGAACCCCTCCTTCCTCTTCCAAGAGGAGTGACACAGAGCAGGTGGCAGGAATCTGCTGGGTTTGGAGGCTCCAAATAGGGCCACGTGCCTGGGTAAAATGCTTGGTCACAGGCCATGTGAACACAGAGTTCGGTGGAAACCAGGGAGACAAGAGTGATTGAGTGCTTTTCTCCAAGGTTGCACTGAGGAGTGGGGTCCCGAACTCTTGGCTCCTCCAGCTGGAGATTGGAGGGCCGCCATTTTCATTCCCGGCCTCCAAAGCTGTACGGAAAGCGATCAGGGAACAAAAGCTCCGGAGAGGGAACCTGAGCAGATTACTTAGCCCGGCCCCTGGCAAGGGCAGCACAATTGCCCCTTGGGCAAAGACATTTGAGAATCACTACAACAGGCCCCTCCCCCAGAAGAACAGCAAGAACATCGAGCCAAGACCAAGTTCACGGATCAATGAGAACTGTGGAACTCCAGAGGTAGGGAAAAGCAACACATAGAATTCATGGCTCTTTTCCCATAATTCTTTAGTCTTTCAAAGTTGAATTTTTTAATGTTATTTTTTTCTTATTCTATTTTTAAAAATTATTTCCTCTTTCTTATTTTAACCTTTTTAAATTATTTTATCTTATCAATATCCTTTTAAAAATCTTTTTAAATTTTCATCTTTATAGTCATATTCTAATCCCTTCATTGTATTTAACCTTATTTTCTCCATACATATAGGCTTTTCTTTCTTTAAAATTTTGGGATACAGTTTCTTCTAACAGATCAAAATATACCCTAAATCTAGTGAATGGCTTTGTTCTAGTCTCCAGCCTAATCACATTCTTTCCCCCCTTTTTTCTCTTTTTCAACCAACTTCTTATCTTATCAATTCCTTTTTTAGAATCTTCTTTAATCTTCATCTTTACAGTCATATTCCATCTCTTCATTGTGTTTACCCTTATTTTTGTGTATATATATAAGTTTTTCTTTCTTTAAAATTTTGGGAGGCAGTTTCTTCTAACAGACCAAAATACACTAAAAAATCAAGTATGTGCCTCTGTTCTATTCACCAGTCTAATATATATATGTGTATTGTATATGTGTGTGTATATATATATATATATATATATACTGTTCTATTCACCAGTCTAATATATATATGTACAGAACAGAATATATATATATATTTTTATATAGATGTATGTATATATACATATGTATGTATACATTTTATATATATATATATTATATATATATAATATATATATTCCCCCCCCCACCTTTCTTCTCCTCCCAGTTTCAGTCTCTTCCAATTTGATTATTGTATATTTTTCTGGAATTGCTGTTACCCTTTAGTATTTTGTTCTCTCATTCATCTATTCTTATCTGGATAAAATGACAAGATAGAAAAACTCATCTCAAAAAAAAGAACAAGAGGCAGTACCAATGGCTAGGGAATATGGACATTAGTAAGATGTCAGAAGTAGAGTTCAGAATGACAATTATAAGGTGCTAGCTGGGCTCAAAAAAAGCATGGAAGATACTAGAGAATCTCTTTCTGGAGAAATAAAATCCCTTTCTGGAGAAATACAATAACTAAGATCTAACCAAATTGAAATCAAAAAAGCTATTAATGAGGTGTAATCAAAAATGGAGGCTCTTACTGCTAGGATAATGAGGCAGAAGAGAGAATTAGCAATATGGATGGATAGACCTAATGATGGAGAGTAAAGAAGCTGAGAAAAGGACAGATAAACAACACTTGGACCATGAGGGGAGAATTCAAGAGATAAGTGATACCATAAGACGAAACAATATTAGAATAATTGGGATCCCAGAAGAAGAAGAAAGAGAGAGGGGGGAAGAAAGTATATTGGAGCAAATTATAGCAGAGAATTTCCTTAGTTTGGTGAAGGGAACAAGCATCAAAATCCAGGAGGCACAGAGAACCCCCCTCAAAATCAATAAAAATAGGTCCACACCTCATCATCTAATAGTAAAACTTACAAGTCTCAGTGACAAAGAGAAAATCCTGAAAGTAGCCCAGGACAAGAGGTCTGTAACATACAACAGTAGAAATATTAGACTGACAGAAGACCTATCCCCAGAGACCTAGCAGGCCAGAAAAGGACTGACATGATATATTCAGAGCACTGAACAAAGAAAATATGCAGCCAAGAATATTAGATCCAACAAGAACATCTAACAATTTTAAATATCTACCCCCTAACAGGGAGCAGCCAATTATATAGTGCATATTAACTACCAAAACTGAACCAGGAAGAAATAGAAAACATGAACAGACCCATAACCAGTAAGGAGATTGAAGCAATCATCAAAACTCTCCCAACAAACAAGAGCCCAGGGCCAGAAGACTTCCCAGGAGAATTCTACAAAACATTTAAAGAATAATTAATACCTATTCTCCTAAAACTGTCCCCAAAAATAGAATGGAAAGAAAACTTCCAAACTCATTTTATGAGGCCAGCATTACCTTGATCCCAAAACCAAAGACCCCATCAAAAAGAAGAATTAGAGACCAATATCCTTGATGAACATGGATGTAAAAATTCTCACCAAAATACTAGCCAATAGGATCCAACAGTACATTAAAAAGATTATTCACCACGACCAAATGGGATTTATTCCTTTGCTGCAAGGTTGGTTCAACATCCACAAATCAAACAATGTGATACAACACATCAATAAAAGAAAGAGCAAGAACCATATGATACTCTTAATAGATGCTGAAAAAGCATTTGACAAAGCACAGCATCTTTTCTTAATCAAAACTCTTCACAGTGTAGGGATAGAGGGTACATACCTCAATACCATAAAAGCCATCTATGAAAAACCCACCAAGAATATCATTCTCAATGGGGAAAAACTGAGAGCTTTCCCCCTAAGGTCAGGAACACAGCAGGGCTGTCCACTATCACCACTGCTATTCAACATAGTACTAGAAGTCCTAGCCTCAGCAATCAGACAACAAAAAGAAATAAAAGGCATCCGAATCAACAAAGAAGAAGTAAAACTCTCACTCTTTGCAGATGATATGATACTTTATGTGGAAAACCCAAAAGACTCCACTCTAAAACTTCTAGAACTCATACAGGAATTCAGTAACGTGTCAGGATAGAAAATCAGTGCACAGAAATCAGTTACATTTCTATACACCAACAGCAAGACAGAAGAAGAGAAATTAGGGAGTCAATCCCATTTACAATTGCACCCAAAACCATAAGATACCCAGAAATAAACTTAAGGAAAGAGGAAAGAATCTCTACTCAGAAAACTATAAAGTACTCATAAAAGATATAGAGGAAAACACAAAGAAATGGAAAAATGTTCCATGCTCATGGATTGAAAGAACAAATATTGTGAAAATGTCTATTTTCAATTTTTTCAAAGAAATGGAACAAATAATCCTAAAATTTATATGGAACCAGAAAAGACCCCAAATAGAAGGAGGAATGTTGAAAAAGAAAACCAAAGTTGGTGGCATCACAATTCCAGACATCAAGCTCTATTACAAAGCTGTCGTCATCCAGACAATATGGTACTGGCACAAAAACAGACACATAGATCAATGGAACAGAATAGAGAGACCAGAAATGGACCCTCAACTCTATGGTCAACTCATCTTCGACAAAATGAGAAAGAATGTCGAATGGAAAAAGACAGTCTCTTCAACAAATGGTGTTGGGAAAATTGGACAGCCACATGCAGAAGAATGAAACTGGACCATTCCCTTACACCACACACAAAAATAGACTCAAAACGGATGAAAGACTGCAATGTGAGACAGGAATCCATCCAAATCCTTGAGGAGAACACAGGCAGCAACCTCTTTGACCTCAGCTGCAGCAACTTCTTCCTAGAAACATCGCCAAAGGCAAGGGAAGCAAGGACAAAAATGAACTATTGGGACTTCATCAAGATAAAAAGATTTTGCACAGCAAAAGAAACAGTCAACAAAACCAAAAGACAACAGACTGAATGGGAGAAGATATTTACAAATGACATATCAGATAAAGGGCTAGTATCCAAAATCTGTAAAAGAACTTATCAAACTCAACACACAAAGAACAAATAACCCAATCAAGAAATGGGCAGAATACATGAATAGACATTTCTGTAAAGAAGACATCCAAATGGACAACAGACACATGAAAAACTGCTCAACATCATTGGCATCAGGGAAATATAAACCAGGGACGCCTGGGTGGCTCAGTTGGTTAAGCAGCTGCCTTCGGCTCAGGTCATGATCCCAGCATCCTGGGATCGAGTCCCACATCGGGCTCCTTGCTTGTCAGGGAGCCTGCTTCTCCCTCTGCCTCTGCCTGCCATTCTGTCTGCCTGTGCTCGCTCTCTCTCCCTCTCTCTCTCTGACAGATAAATAAATAAAATATTTTAAAAAAAAAGAAATATAAACCAAAACCACAATGAGATACCACCTCACACCAGTCAGAATGGCTAAAATTAACAAATCAGGGAATGACAGATGTTGGCAAGGATGTGGAGAAGGGGGAACCCTCCTACACTGTTGGTGGGAATGCAAGCTGGTGCAGCCACTCTGGATAACAGTATGGAGTAATTCCTCAAAAAGTTGAAAATAGGGACGCCTGGGTGGCTCAGCCAGCTAAGCCGCTGCCTTCGGCTCAGGTCATAATCCTAGGGTCCTGGGATCGAGCCTCATATCAGGCTCCTTGCTTGGTGGGGAGCCTGCTTCTCTCTCTGCCTCTGCCTGCCACTCTGCCTGCTTGTGCATGTGCTCTCTCTCTCTCTCCCTCTCTCTCTGACAAATAAACAAATGAATAAAATATTTTTTTAAAAAGTTGAAAATGGAGCTACTCTACAACTCAGCAATCACACTACTGGGTATTTACCCTAAAGATATGAATGTAGTGATCCAAAGGGCACCTGCACCCAAATGTTTATAGCAGCAATGTCCACAATAGCCAAACTATGGAAACAACCTAGATGTCCATCAACAGATGAGTGGATAAAGAAGATGTGGTGTGTGTGTGTGTGTGTGTGTGTGTATAGGAATACAATGCAGCCATCAAAAGAAATGAAATCTTGCCATTTGCAATGATGTGGATGGAACTAGAAGGTGCTAAGCGAAATAAGCCAATCTGAGAAAGACAATTATCATATGATCTCTCTGATATGAGGAATTTGAGAGGCAGGGTGTGGGGTGACATGGGGGGAGGGAGGGAAAAAATGAAATGAGATGGGGCCAGGGAAGGAGACAGACCATAAGAGACTCTTAATCTCAGAAAACAAACTGAAGGTTTTTGGGGGTGGGGTATAGGGCTGCTAGGGGGTGGACATTAGGGAGGGTATGTGCTATGGTGAGTGCTGTGAGTTGTATAAACCTGATGATTCACAGACCTGTACCCCTGAAGCAAATAATACATTATATGTTAATAAAATAAAAATTTAAGAAAAAAGAAAATCATAAGGAAGAGAAGTACTGTACTGCAAAAAATCCACACATAGGGGGACCTGTGCAGTTCAAACTGTGTTGTTCAAAGGTCAAACGTAATGAAAAGCGGCAAGAGAAATGGTAAAGGTGATGGAATGAAACAGAAATCACTAAAAAAAAAAAAAAAATCAAAGCAGTAAAGTGAAAAGTCTATGTTAACAGAATCCTGGTAATTAGGAGAGAAAGGGTAGCAGTTGAGGGTGGGGTGCGGGTAGGACCACATACAGACATTCTGCAGAAACAAGAGATCAGAGAGATGCGGCAGAGCTGAATGAGACGAGACAGATACAGGGGGGTGCCCAGTGCGAAAGTGTGAACATCGGAGCAGCATGTTTAGTGCCCTGTTTCAGGAGCAAGGCGAGCCTCAGAGAGAGTGGGGGGCAGCCTGTGGGGGAAGAATATGGTTTCCCAGTTGGCACTTTAATTCCAGAACTGGCTGAGCTATAAAACCAAGACAGTGCCCCCTGCCCCACCACCCCCAGGGATGTAGGGTCTTGCTGTTGAGTTCTTGAAACTGCCTCAAGACAGGGCAAACCTCGGAGGGCCAGCCCAGGAAAAAGAGAGAGCCAGCCAAGGAAACAGCAGCACGCTTATAAAGGATGGTGGGCAGCTGTGGCCAGCAGGAGTCCACAGCTGTGGCTAACTCCCAACCTAACTAGCAGCACAGCCAACACCAGCAGAGGCTGGTGGGGGGCGGGGCACAGGGGGCACCAGCAGATCTCTGGTGATGGCAGGAAATCATGCGGCCACCACAAAAGAAATTGAAGCAGGGACAAAGAGGGCACCGTGGGGGAGCCATCATGTTGAGGTCCAGAATAAGCTTTGGACCACACAGTGGCCAGAGGATATGTCCGTGGGAGCTTTCGAGGCAAAGAGAATGCAAAACAACCGGGAAAGTGAAAAGAAAGAACCTGGGGAGGAGAGTGCCCATCGGCGCCGAGGGTCAGGCACCAGTCTTTAGAAACTTCGGGAAGATGGACCCAACACACGCCACCCTAGGACAGGGATGGACCAGCAGAGCAAACAGGTCAGTTAAGTACTTGCTGCTGAAGAAGTAACGTTGAGCATCTTCAGGGTGTGGATGGCATTTCAGAGTGTACATAGCTACAGTTTGTGGCGTACCTGCTGGGTGTAAGGCCCTGGGCTCAGCCCATTTCATACATCTGCTCCCTTCATTTCCTCTTTCTTTCCCCCTGCCTTTCTCTCTCAACAAGAGTGCTAAGATTTAAGAACGGTTAAGCAACATGCCTAAGACCACACAGCCAGTAAGTTGCAGAGCTGAGGTTTGGGTCCTGTTTGGCTTGACTCCAAAGCTCGTGCTCACAATCGCTTTTCTTTCTATCCCTTAAGAAGAGAGAAGATGAGGGGTGCCTGGGTGTCTCAGTAGGTTAAGCCTCTGCCTTCAGCTCAGGTCATGATCTCAGGGTCCTGGGATCAAGCCCCACATCGGGCTCTCTGCTCAGCAGGGAGCCCGTTTCCCCCTCTCTGTGTCTGCCTCTCTGCCTACTTGTGATCTCTTTCTCGCTGTTAAATAAATAAATAAAAATCTTTAAAAAAAAAAAAAAGAAAGAAAGAAAAGAAAATATTTAAGAAGAGAGAAGATGATACTTCTTTAAGAGAGACTTTCATTTCTCCTATCCTACTGGAAACCTGGGAGGGAGGACTCTGTGAAACCTTCTCTGGAAGGGGACGGGGCCCCAAGTCAAGTGCTCGGGGTAAGCATCCCTGCGTTCTCACTTCCCAGGCTGAGTGGGGGCTTCTTTTCCTTCCTCCTCCAGCGCCTGTGTTTACTTCTGTCTTCACACTGTATTAAAATCATTCGGTTATACCGTTCGTTCTTACTCATTCGGCCAGGTTCTCATCCTTGACTGCACATTAGAATCTCCTTTAAAATAGAACAATGTCTGGGTCCCACTCAAGACCAATTAAATCAGGATCTCCTGAGCTGAGGCTTTTGCATCCACAGTTAAATAACAAAAACAAAACAAAAAATGCCTCATAGGATGATTCAAATGTGCCTTCAGGCTTGACTGTGAGCATGTCAAGGTCAAGGACCAGGTGGGTCATGGGTGTTTGAACCCCCAGAACCCAGCAGAGTCTGGTTCATAGTAAGTGCTTCACATGTTTAATAAGAGGATTGAACACGGATAGCAGAAGATGAAGATCAAGAATCCAGAAAGGAAAATCGGGGAAGTATTATGCATTAGGAGAGAAAAGGAATAAGGCGAGACTGAGAAGTGGCACAGAATCTTTAAGACGCCAAGGGCAAAGGAAGAACCTGGATGGGGCTGCATGACCGTGCAGTTGTCTTGCACAAGTCTCTCCTTAAAGGTAATAGGAAACTTCAATGCAGAATAAACAGCACCTGCTTCAGAGAGAAATGAGGTGAGGAGGAGTTAAAACGTGAGTTTCTGCAGGAACCACGACCATGGACTCTGGGAGCCAGAGCCCTCGCTCTCTGTGAGGCAAGTGGGGGCAAGTACCCAAAAGGAAGATAAAGAACGTAATTGTGATTGGGAATCCCTGAAACATGCAGAAAATTACGACACGACTTAAAAATAAAACAGGAACACAAGAGAAAGCGAGCTTGAGAAAGAAAGTGGAATCAATCTGTAAATCATCCATATGCATGTTTGCTCAAAACGCTATTGTTTCAGCAGTGGGGAAAGAATTAGAAGTAAATAAAATATGCAAATGCATTTCATAATGAAAAATCCTGTGATGAACAGCGGAGATAATCGTTATGAAGGCTCCCTGAGAAAATACATGTTCTAGAAATGTGAAGCAGCATGATTCTCATCCTAAGGTAGATGTGGCTGTGTGTGCTAGGTAAGTTGGCTCTCCCAGTGTTAGTCAATAGATCCCCAGGTCCCCTAGTCCAATTTCAGAGAGCACTTGAGATGTAGGCTTTTCAGGCTTGGGTCTTGGAGGAGGGCTTGCCTGGTGTATACACTAGGTCCCCTGGGGCCATCTCAAGTTGGAAGAAGATGTAAGACTCTGGCTATCATCTAGAGAGCCAGAAGACAGAAAAGAATAAAATAAAGGGAGGAGAGGAGTTAGGAGAGAAGGGAGATGTGTATCTAGCATCTACTGATGCTTCTGTGTGCCAGGCACTGGGCATATGGCATTTCACTGAACCATCAGAATAACTCTGTGAAAGCCTTAGACTGACCCAAGATCCTATGAGATGTTAGAGTTCTTCATGGCCCTCTTCTATTTTCACCCCATACTCTTTCCCTTGCATCATATCCAGAGTTATAACCTGAATAATAATGACCAATGAAAAAAATCTCCAGTCTTCTCTCAGATTCAATCATTCTACCAAACGTCACTCAGAAATCTCACGTGCACCTTGAACTCTTCAAGAGCAAAGCAGATGGCTTCAGCGTGCCCCCATCCCCCACCATCCTGCCAAACTCTTCCCCAAATTTGATCCTCTTCTGGTATTTGCTATACCCGTGATCCCTAGCCCCATGTAGGTGTGCAAACTCAAAACCCAGAAATCTTCTGGTACCCTATTACCCATACCCCTGTCCCATACCCCAAATCCTAGTTATTCTATTTCCTAAAGATCTCTCCAATATGTTCACTCCCCTGATCTGGCCTAGACCAAATGGCCATCTTCTCTTGCTTTGTGTGATCCAATTTCCTTGCTACTCTGGCTCCCTCCAGTCAGATTTGCGCATAGAAGCCAAAAGGACTTTTTCAAAGTACAAATCTAATTTCTCTACCCCCACCCTACTCCAAGCTCACCAGCTTTGAATAAACCATCTGAATGAACTCACAATGCTCTGCACATAAAGACCAAGGTCCTTTGCATGGCCTACAAGGCTCTGTCATGATTTGACCTCTTCCTTCATTGTCACCTTTGTCTTCCTCCCTGTGTACTCCCCAGTCCCACTGGCCTTGTCTCACCTCTTGCCCTTCTGCTAAAGGGCACTTTAGCACTCCACTCCACTCCTCCACGTCCGAACTGCTTATCCTTCAGAGAGCAGCAGATCCCTTTTTATGGAAGCTTTCCTTGACATCTCAATAGATCAATATCCCTAATAATCTTTCATAAGATTCTATTTCTCTTCTTATTTATTTATTTATTTATTTATTTGACAGACAGATTACAAGCAGGCAGAGAGGCAGGCAGAGAGAGAGGAGGAAGCAGGCCCCCTGCAGAGCAGAGAGCCTGATGTGGGGCTCAATCCCAGGACCCTGGGATCATGACCTGAGCCGAAGGCAGAGGCTTTAACCCACTGAGCCACCCAGGCGCCCCTTCTATTTCTCTTCTTAAAATACTTTTAAAACTTCTAATTCGACATGTATTTAAGCAACCATTTTTTGATATCTGTCTTCCTTCGCTGGACTCTAATTCCATTAGGGCAGCAGTCATGTGGTTGGTCTGTTTTGTGTTCCCAGCACTTCGACAATGCTTAGACGTAACAGGTGTCCGATGGAATTTGCAGAAGGAACGGAGGCAGGCAGATGGGAAAGGGGAAGGGTTAAGAAGCGGCAGAGTCAGGATCCACACCAGGGTCTGACTCCCTCCAGATCCCAGGATCTTTCCTGGCAACAAGGAAGAGAAGAAAAGAGAAGGATGAGAGATTGTAGTGTCTTCCTCCCGATCTGGTCCAGATGAAGAGAGGCTCTTCTCTCAGAGGGTACAGACCAGCACCTGCACTGGTACAATGGAAGGGGCAATGGAATTTTGTCATTGGTCTTCCAGTGATCATTTATCTTCTGTCAGCCTCTGCCTACTTAAATGAAACTCTCTGCTGTGACTGGTTCCCGGAGGCACCAAGAATCGTTTGGGTTATACCTGCAATGGCTCTCCGTTGTTCTCAGAATAAAGTCCTCATGTCTTAGCAAGATTTGAGGGTCCTTCTTGACTTTTTATGATTCTCTTTCCAATCCCCTCTCCCATCACTGTTTTCTTCTCATCTTAGATTCTCACCAAGCATTCCACAGTCCTTCCTATCCTGCCTTGGCACATGTAGCTTACTTTCTTTACTATCCCCGCCCACCTGTCTACCTGACCACATCCTGTTAGTGCTTCAAGACTCTGCCTGCCTTCCTCTTCTCCATCTCTTTGATCCCTAACCATTCTCACCTTTAACCTTGGGCTGGGCTTGTGGTGGATAAAGGCAAGTTTGATTTCTTCCACTTTGTTTTTTTGCCTGGTTTGATTTTGGTTTTTTACCACTATATCTAACCTGTGAATATTATTATTAATCACCTACCCATGGCACTCTGCTGCTTCAAACATTTCAATGATATTTATTTGATCTCCGGATGAGAGAGGATTTTCTAAGTATAAAAACGATGGAAGAAATCACTAAGGGAAAGAAAATCGATCCATTTGACTACACCAAATTTAAAACTTCTGGACGTCAGAAGCCATTCCAAACAAAACTAAAAGGCAAATGACAAGGCTGGGGAAAATATATGCAATAAATATGACAAAGGGTTGTTATCCTCGACATATAAAGAGCTCATATAAGTCGATAAAAAATATTAAAATCCCAGGAGAAAAGTGGGCAAACGACATGAATAAGCAAATAGCTAATAAACACATGAAAAATGTTTAACTTCACCAGTAGTCAGGGAAATGCAAATTAACACAACACAGAGCCATTGTTCGCCTATCAAATCAGGACAACGTCAAAGGCTGGGGAAGGCTCAGAGATCACTTGGTAGTTCTCCAAGAAAAAATAAGAGCTGTTTCAACTTTCAATAAATCCCTACCACCTAGAGGAAACATCCGGGTTCTAGTCTTCTCCTGGCTCTCCCGGCTTATCTCCCAAGGTCCCCCACCTCCCATCTGACACCAACAGCAGTGATCTCCTGAGGACAGCAAGGAAATCCTGCTGCACACTGCCTTTCTGAGGTCCCCTGTCGCTCTCCACCTTCACCTTCTCCCACTCACCCAACCTTCTCCCCGCTAATGCCTACTTCTTTTTGTTTTTAAATATTTTTTTAAAGACTATTTTTTTATCGGACAGAGATCACAAGTAGGCAGAGAGGCAGGCAGAGAGAGCGGGGGAAGCAGCCTCCCCGGCAAGCAGAGATCCTGATGCGGTACTTGATCACAGGACCCTGAGATCATGACCCGAGCCGAAGGCAGAGAGACTGAACCCACTGAGGCATCCAGGCGCCCCAGCTGCTAATGCCTGCTTCTTGACAGTTCTGAGACATCTCCACCATCGCGGGAAACTCCTGAGCCAGGCTGGGTGCCCCTGTGCTGTGCTCTCATTACACACATTCCTTGCTTAGCACTTACCGCATTGTATCAAAAATGTTTCCACCTTAGACTGTATGCGCCTCAGGAGAGGAATTCTATTTCTATTCACTGCGGTATCACAGAGATGTTCAACAGATGACTCTTGAACTAATCAATCATGTAATAAATTAATTATTCCATTTTGCCCCATAAAATTTTGCCACTACCCTGGTAAATGCACGCTTTACTTAAAACGGATCAAATGAAGTCGTGTTGGATGGAGAGAGCCCCTCACCCGTGCCCCAGTCCTCATTTTAGTACCCATGTACTACCATCCTGTGGGTTGTAACTGATTAGTGAGCCATGAAATTCATTTATGGGTCACAACCATCATTTTTCTCTAAGTGAAAAATATTAAAGCTAGAAGAAAATGGACACTGGTATCTGCTACTCCCCATTGAGGATTCCCCACCCGCCGGCCCAAGGCAGGCAGAAGTCGTTGGTTGAGAAATCAAGATGGGGAGTGGAGTAGAACTTCCTGCTCTGTCTCTTCCGAACTCCAGGAAAGTTACTGATCTCCCTAAGCTATGGTTTCCTTATCTGTAAGACAGGAATGATGAAAACACCGATGGGATGAAACAGCAAGGACCCAGTTATGCCATGAATTCTTACAACTCTGCTCATCAGCTTTTCTGACAGAGATATCACCAATATCCACCAGAAGCCTCCCCAGCTTGAACCCTCCAGCACTTTCTGTTCTGATGCCTACAGCCTCTCCCTCCTTCCTAACTGGCTGTCCATCCTGCTTTTTACCACGATTGAGTCACGAGCCCCTCAGACTCAGAGTCAGAGTGATATCAGGCAAATTTCTGGGTCCCGGAGCCTAACGTCATAGGGCATGAAGTAAATGACTCTTTTGAAATTGCAAATCTGACCTAGTCACTCCCCCGCTTAAAGCCTTTCTATGGTCACGGTTATGCTCAAAGGTCTGCTCCTCAATATATCTATAGGGTCCTCCATGGTCTGACCCCCTGTCCATCCCACACCCCAGCCTCCGCATTTCTCAAATCAGCCATGCTCTCCTGGCCCTTTACTGTGTTGTCCAGTCTACCCAGAACACGTCTCGGTCCGTTGACGGTCTCATCAGCGGCAACTGTTCCTCCCTGGTCTCTTCCCTATCTGATTCCCCTCTCTCCTGCTCTGCACCCCCCACCAGCACACTGCCACAGCTGAGGCTCAATCCATGGCTTATTGGTCCCTCTTGCTTCCTAAGGGCAGGGCTGTTGCCTTCTGTTCACAGCGCCAGCATCTAGCCCATTTCCCCCAGAGTGAGCAAACAGGATGTTTGGGGGAGGGAGGGGTGACAGGGAAGGGATGAGATGGGAGTGAAGGATAGAGGGACGAAAGGAAGAAAGAGATGGAAAAGCTTCATTTGACACCTTCCAGAGTTGTCCCAGGTCATAAAGCAATGCAGGGGCTTGGAGCAGTAAGTCATTTCTGGTTTGTTTGTTTGTTGTTTTTTTTTTTAGATTTTTTATTTATTTATTTGACAGACAGAGATTACAAGTAGGCAGAGAGGCAGGCAGAGAGAGAGGAGGAAGCAGGCTCACTGCTGAGCAGAGAGCCCAATGTGGGGCTCGATCCCAGGACTGTGAGATCATGACCTGAGCCGAAGGCAGAGGCTTTAACCCACTGAGCCACCCAGGCACCCCTGGTTTGTTTGTTTTATTTGTCAGAGAGAAAGAGAGAGAGAGAGCACAAGCAGGGGGGAGTGGCAGGCAGAGGGAGAACCAGGCTCCCTGCTGAGCAAGGAGCCCGATGTGGGGCTCAATCCCAGGACCCTGGGATCCTGACCTGAGTTGAATGTAAACGCTTAATAGACTGAGCCGTGCAGGTTTCCCTGGAAGTCGTTTTCTAAAGATCAGGCTCAGGTGGGCACAGAGAGCAGTCTCTGGAGAGAAGGAACTCTGGCATGAGGCAGGTCAGGGTGAGATGGATGCCAGGAACATGTGCTCTGCCTGGAAGATTCCACAAGCTGGAGGAGGCTCCCTGGGCGGTGCTCTGGAGGAATGTGAGCTTGAGCAATCAACCCTGGGAACACTGATAAGAGGCCAGGAGTTCTGACTACCTTCGTGTAAATGTACTTGGGGTAAGGCCGGGACAGGGCTGGGCCACTCTCCAACGGCAGTGATTCCAGAACTTTGGCCACTCAGTTCCAGAGTTTAGGAACAGAGACCCCTGCTTGGACAGAGTCATGGTAACTGAGGTGTTACCTCTGGGTCACCTGCCTCAAGACAAGGCAGGGGGCTTCAGGGAGAAAAGCATTAATACTGGCTAATGAGTACCAGGTGCATAACTGGGCATTTCACATTGTTGACATACCAACCCAGTGAGGTAGGAAGCAGCCTTGATTTTATAGATAAGAAAGCTAAGGACCAGAGAAGTTAAGTAACCTGTCCAAGCTTACACAGTAGATGACAGTGTTCAAATTTGAACCTAATTGTTTGATTTCAAAGATCTTATTCTTTTCACACCCAATTTCTATCCCTGAGTAATTCCTTCCTCATTCCAAATTTGAATCAGGGCCGGAGGGGGCTGCACGTCATAGAAGATCTGCCACTATAAACAAAGATGCTAGGGAACTGGGGACCTGGGATGTGTCCCTCCTCTGGGAAACCACATCTGGCTGGATCCCCCATGCTCACCAACCAGACTCTCTTAAGGAGGAAGCTAACTTCAGCCAACTCCCAAAGGAGCCACAAGAAGTAGGGTTGCCTCTCCCTCCAGATGGTGCTTCTACGTCAACTAACACCTACCTTGTCCAAAGTCGTCTTATTTGTCCAGCACTGGAGAAAAAAGAAAAACTACACAGCAGTGGAATCAGAGATCCTACAGTCTAGCAGGCACTCCCTGGGTGTCCAGCAACCTCTCCCTGCAGTAACCCAGGGCTTAGGGAAGGTGCTGGAACTGGCCTGGGCTCCTAGAAGAGAGGTGTCACCAGGTGTGGTTCCGGGGATGCTGGGAAACTTCATCCCCACCTGCCATGCCTGGTGGAGGGTGTTTAAGATGCTAAACCTGCAGCTGCCGCTCTGGCTTAGGGCTCAGACCCAGGTTAAAAGGCAGGGGCACTTACAATGGTGGCAACCGTTGCAACCTTAACAGAAAATTGTTTCTAATCTGCTTAGGAATGCCGGTTTTGAAAGAAAAGGGAAAAAATAATAGGAGGACTGTGGATGTCTTTTTGTGGAGACCACAAATGGAAGAGTGCAAGTGGCTTTGTGGACATGACCCATTCCCAGCTTACCAGCAGGACAAGAAAATTAGTGACACTTAGCATGTGGTCAGAGCTGATGGGAACGGGACAATCCAATAAAGTGCCCTGTAATCAGGAACCCATCCATCAGTCCAATGCGAGCCAACTCCAGCTTTCTGCTCCTGACTCCATTTCCCTGATGGGAATGGTATACAACGTGATGGTCAGAAGCATCCTGCTTTCCAGGAAAGAACGGACTGTGCCCAACGGCACATTTCAGTGACAAACAAGGCCCCCATCTTGGACTTGGGAATATAGGTTCCTGCGTCTCTAGAATCAGACTGACACATCAGCTGACAATGGGACCGGAACATGCTAAACAGCACGGCATGTGAACCAAGGCAGCCCCCTAGTCAGGGTCCACTTCCGAGAGCAAGGGTGGCTCTAAGATCCTGAGAGAGAGGAACGTACATCAGTCTCTCTGATATGCTCACGATGGCAATCGTGCGATTTGGATGTACGTCCAGATTATGCCGTTGTGATTCTGGGTCCTGCAAAGGTCTCCCATCATAAAAATGCCCCTCATCTTTCAATATTTGCAAAACAAAGAGACCCCAAAAACAAGGGGAATACATCCTTCATGGATGTTAGTGCTCATGTGGAAACTACTATGGGGGTACTTCTGCCTAAACTCTGAAGGGACTTTAATGCCTCTTTTTGGGTCATACACACAAGAGAGTCTCAGGATTCTTAGGCTGTCTTCCTCCATCCTCGGTTCTCAAATACGTCCCACCGCACCCCATATATTGAATTCAATAACCACTACACAACGGAAATCTCAGTGAAAGTTTACTGTCCTCCTAGTGGTAGGTAGGTAGAATTGCAGGCACAGGGACAGAAGGGGAAGAATCAACCCCGTGAAGCTCACTTTCAAAGCCAAACCTGGTTAACGGAAGGTGGGACTCTGAACGCCTCGGGGGCCCAGGCAGATGCTACAAATAAATGAACCAGCCCAGGCGAGGGAGTACCAGCCCCGTGGAGAGAGACAGCGCCTACTGAGCTCCAGCTGATTTTCTTCTGATGCATGTCAGAGTTGCCTTATCCTCTGATTGTCTACGAGAAGCCAGAGACTCTGATTTTAACGTGAAACCTTGTGATTTTTAGATGGTGGCTCCATTCTCTTGAAAACACTAGGTAAGCTCAATAAAGCGGCCACTCCATCAGTTTCTAAAGCTCTGCTGCACAGAGGGTGGCGGTCGTCTCCTCCAACTGTGGTGTTAGACTGCCACTCGCCAGCCGCCACGGGCCATTGCAACCGAGACCGCAGCTACACACAGAGCCTCAGAGAACACCTAACACTACGGGCAGCAGGTGCAGGGCAGGGGATAGGGGAGGCTCCCAGGATCCGAGGAGCCACCCGGGGACGGCAGCAGGCATTAAATGGCCGACTGTTCCTGCAGGAAACCTTCAGGGGCTGGGAGGCCTTTATCTGTCTCAGAAGCCAGGGCTGCTTCTCGAAGGACTTCCAAGTGCTCCTCAGCAGCTGACAGTGACTGGTCGATCCAATCCAGGCCCCCGGTCAGGTGGCAGGCATTCCTGGTCACCAGCACCAGATGGCTGACTGACAGGAGCAGGGCAGTTGTCCTAGAAAAAGCAACGGGATCAGTTTCCCCAGGAAAGGAGTGATTTGGCACCAAAGCCCATGCAGGCAGACACTAGTCTGGTGTGCTCCAAACTGGAGGCCCTTCCCCAGGAGGCTGGGGGGTAATTTAAAGATGGTTCCACGTGCAAATAAATCTGAGAATGGCTGGTTTCAGCAAGGTTAACTGAAGCTTCCTCTGGGCTTTGAACATGCATGGTAAAGCTCTCAGGAAAGAATACAACAGGGAATGGCTGGCTAACTTATTTAAGACTGGGGAGCCTATTTTCAGCAGCACACCTATGAACATCTCCCAGGTCAGGATTTTGTAGGACAGTACGGTTCTGGTCAATTAGACGAGCACATCTCCAACCACGGCCCACTACAGACAGGGAAGTCTAGGCATACACCTGCCTGGGGCATCCCTCACGGATTTTGAATCAGTAAGGCCCCAGCTGGGTTTACACTGCTCGAAAAACAAAATTTAATTGAAAACCAAATTGAGGAGGAGTGGTTTCCCCCCCCCAGTATTGGAAAATTCACCGTAGAATATCATTTATATAGTGAGTGTGCATGTCTTTGGGAATGTATCACACAGTTCCAGCCTGTGGACACAGCCTGTGGACACAGCTAGGCAGCAGTAGGAGCAGGACAGAAAAGCCAACTGAAGGGACGCCTGGGTGGCTCAGTTGTTAAGCGTCTGTCTTCAGCACAGGTCATTGTCCCAGGGTTCTGGGTTTGAGCCCAGCAGTCCCCCTGCTTGTGTTCCTGCTCTCGCTGTCTCTCTCCATCAAATAAATAAAATCTTTTTTTAAAAAAATGCAATCTGACACGGGGTGTGAGCCACTGTCTATCTGGCAACCATCACACACAACAGCTCCAGGAAATGGTCATACACATCCAAGAGACAAAAGAATCCGGAGGGCACATCATTTCAAAAGCCTAAGGGTACTTGGTGTACTAGAGGGCAGATCTCGAGAGGGGAGGGGTCCCGGTTTTGTCCCAAGGAAAGGGAACACAGTTTGAGCTTTCCCTTTCCTTCCCCTGGCCCTGCTCCACACCTACCCCACCCACCCGCTGGGCAGCACTCACGGCTGGGGTGTGTCTGCTTCCAGGGTCCAAAGAGCAGAGGCAGCCGATGAGGGAAGTGGGAGGGAGGAAAGTTGCAGACAGGTCTTAGCGTGGCCAGATGTTAAAGTGTAAAAATTCAAAATCTAAAACTGGCTCTGCCTAATCCCAGGTTTCAGGCAGAGTACGGGCCTCTCTCACCATTCACACGGCAATGAATGGTGCCCAAAGCCCGCACTGGGCTCTGGGAGCTCTGGGAGCCCAGCAAAATAGCGCTCTTCCCAGCAACCCAAACACTGAACCTCACAGATGTGATGGAATGGGGAGCTTCCAGCAGGAGAAGCCCAATGGCCCGTCCACCCGTCTCACCGTGCCTCCAGGAGCTTGGGGTCCAGCGGAGGGTACATCGATCTCACCACATCGTCCACTCTGTGTGGGGGGCAAAATGTTTTCAGAACTTCACTTTCCTTCTGTTCTTTTCCCCGTCCTGCCTTCTTCCCTCTCCTTGTCCCGATTCTTGTCTCCTGATCTTCAAGCCTCCACCTTTGGTGACTCCTTCTCCAACTGCTTTTGTATTCTCAGACAGATTTAAACAGAAAGACTTGTGGTCCAGGTGAGAGAATGTTTTGTTTTCTGGTTTCAAATCCCCATAGTCTAGAAAGTGTAAGTTCACACATCTGGGGTGATGTTCAAGATACGTTAACAAATTTAAGAGGCAAGCTGCCGGACGCTATATGAAGTTTGACCAATCCGTTTGCATGAAAATAAGTAGACAAACGCTATGACACAAAGGACCCGGGTAGCACACAGGAACACTGACCATTCACTAGTGCCCCCTCCAGGGATTGGGATGGGATGAAATTAGGGGTTCCTTCACTTTCCAGATAATCTATTTCTGCAATGTTTTGACTTTTATAAGTACTTACCATTGTGTTTTTAAAAACAGTGCAACATTAGGAAAAAACTAGGAGGAAAAAAAAAACCCTACAAGTTTAATTTGGGTCCAAACTGCTTCATTGGATTTCCTTTCCATTATGGTACAATTCATGGTGTTTTGGTTTTTTTTTTTAAACCAAGTTCAGAAAGGAACTACTATTCATTCCAACTTGCAGGGTTCAAGATTTTCATCTAAATCCTTGCTCCTGGACCACTTGATAGGAAGAAAAAATAATGATGCAATGTTTGATTTTGAAAATAAACGTCTGCAATGTTCTCGTCTCAGGGCTGAGGGGCTGGTGAGGACATGCAGAGGACTGTGGGCTGCTGTCTTTGCCGGCCCCTTTCTCTGTAGTGTCTCGAAGCTGAAGCCACTCACCTCAAAACTAATATGCTATCAAAACGCTGTGTGGAGTAAATGGAGCAAGAGAAACAATGGGGACACACACACACACAAAATGGCCAGAAGGAGAAAGACGTGTAAAGGCAAAAAGACAAAGCAAGCACAGACTGAATTACGGCACAGAGCATTCTAGAAGTAGTCCCAGGGACTCGGTAGGAGGGCCAGAGTGTGCCCGGTTAGGTATGCCTGCTGAACAACGCCACACCCGCCCTCTCGCACCAGAGCCAACCGTCATGGGAAGCATGACGAGGGTCCAGCAGAGATGAGCAGTACAGGGTCTCCACCAACAATGGTGGCCAGTGGAATGCCTGGTGCCTGCCCAGAGCCTGGGCTGGACCGCCTTCTGGCCGGGCTGACACAAGTCCTGTGACCACACCCAGCCGGGACAGCTCCAGAGAAAGCCAACAACTGTTCTGGGCTGAGTCCGTCCCCCGGATTCTCTCCCTCCTACTTTCTCAACTCACTGAACTCCCGGGACAGAGTTCAAGGGCACCAACTCTTTCATATTCCTTCCTTGGGCTGGCTCTTCGTGGTCTACCCGAGGCCATGCAACCAGGAAACTGAGAGCCCCCAGAACTCACAGGGATGCCACCATTCATTCCCACCAGGGATGTGGAGGAACCGCTCTGATAGGGAGGGGGCCCGGCTGATTAAGAGAACATCCTGAGCAGGGAGAACTCCCGACTCCGGCACATCCACATACCGGCCACCAGATGGCAGCACAAACTCAGTACCACCCTTCTGCGGAAGAAAAGGGCTTTCTATTTCTCCTCAAAGTCAAGCCCAAATGAGGGGGTGTAGTTGTTGACTGCAATCCTGCTGGCTGCCTCCCACGTGGGATTTTGCAGACAGCCTGGAATTTGGGAGATCTGAAATGAAGTATGGCTTCACTGTCCCCCACCACCACCCAATCCTGGAGGCTACTGCCTGGGCCATGATTAGGGCAGCGGGTGACAGGGAGGTAGCAAGGAGTGGGTCCCCAAAACTAGTCTCCAGCACAAATAGGGCAGGGTGGGGCATGGCCCGCAGGTCACTGCATAGAGGGGTGTGGACACCAGTGGGAAATGTGCTTACTGGCCCAGAGCCTGGGAGGGAGGGAAGGAAGGCAGCCCCAGCTCGTATGGGAGCAGCCACAGTAGGATCTGCAGAATGGACTAGAAGCACACTAGTCGCATGCTAAGTTCCCCAAAAAGCTGACTGGAGGAGGCCTGTGGGAGGTGGGGGGAACCATGTGAGACCACCCAGCTTGGTCTCTCAGTACCTAAACCCTCCTGAATGCTCTGTAAATGTCCTGGACATGAGTAACCAAAGATGTTGTGTGGTTTCTTTGAGGAGCCTGGCCCACTGGCCATCTCAGCTTCTAACCTCCCCTCACCCTCACCCCATGGAGTGTGGGACCTCACTCACCTGGGGCTGATCCGCTTGGCCACCACGATGATGTCACTGACACTGGCTGAGGTCTTCATCTTGGCCCCGGAGCCCATTGTCATGGCAACAAGTTTTTCTGTCAGAGTGTGACAAATCTAACACAGCAGGGAGGAGAAAAGTGAGGAGGGGTGCCCCAGGCTCCCCTAAGAGCATCTGCCACCCCCACAAACAAATATGACCCCTATCTTGGGTTCCATCTCATACCCCAGGGCCCCGTAACCTAGTGGGCAAGTTGAGGTCAAAAGCACACAGAGACGAGAGGAGGGAGAGACAGAAGCTGAGAACAAGGCCGGGTGAGGAGGGTGGGGTGGGAACCTCAGACCAGGGTCAGGGTTTCCACTTAGAGAAGTCTGAGCTGAAATAATCTGTCTAAGACAAATCATGTGTTCTAATTCCACCTTCTTGTTTCGAGGGAAAACCCTATTTTCTCTCTATTCCGTCACCTCACGGCTTAGTCTTCCAGAAGGCTAAACCTCTCCCATGGGGCACCCTCAGAAGCACCGCTGTACAAAGAGCAACTGTTCCCTTGAAGTACATCCACCAACAGTGGCACTGAGTTCCACGACTTTCTAGGGTGACACTTAGTACGTCCGTCAAGAGGACGGTGGTGAAATGGGCTTCAAAAAAAGCAGGGAATGGGGCTCCTGGGTAGTTCAGTGGGTTAAAGCCTCTGCCTTCAGCTTGGGTCATGATCTCAGGGTCCTGGGATCGAGCCCCGCATTGGGCTCTCTGCCCAGCAGGGAGCCTGCTTCCCCCTCTCTCTCTGCCTGCCTCTCTGCCTACTTGTGATCTCTGTCAAATAAATAAATAAAATCTTAAAAAAAAAAAGTTTCTTGCTAAAAAAAAAAAAAAAAGGTGGGGAAAAGGCAAGAAGCTGACACAAGGCCTTTATTGTCATCCGTCAACAGTGCTGGCCACCCCAAGATGGAAGGCCACCTCCCTTCCTCACCTCCTTGATGTACTTGTGTCCCTGGCAAATAGGTTCCATGACCTGCCTCATACTCGAAGCTGGAAAGGAGGGCAGAAAGGCCAAGGACCACCCAGGAGAGAGCCTCGGCCACAGGGACTCAAGGGCAGGCAGCCAAGCAAAAGAGACGTCCCATCCCAGGGCAGCTTTTTTGATGGGAGACTCTCAGGATGGGCCATTGATTCCAATCCAGGAGGCGTCCTCCCTGCTGCCTTATCCCCCACCTCAGGCCTCATTTACAAAACCCAGCCCCAGCACGCATCCTAGCTGGGAGACAGGAGTGGAATACAGCATTACTGCTCAAGTCATTAGCCCCATCTATCTGTAACCATATCCACACCCAGAGAGCTTCTTAGAATTAAGTAATCCTGGACTCTGTGACAATAATTTCCTACTAGGCACTCCTTTGTCCCCTAAGAGAGACAGCTAAAGAAGAGGAGGGATGAACGACTTTTTTAGCTTGCTTGCTTATTTATTTATTATTTTTAAGCCCAACGCTGGGCTTGAACTCACAACTCTGAGATCAAGACCTGAGCTGAGATCAAGAGTCCGACGCTCAACCCACTGAGCCACCCAGGAACCCCAAAAGGCTTTTTCATATGGTGTACTGAGTGACACTGAAGAAACGATAAAGCTGTCTTTCTGGAAATGTTGAATAATTACTGGACAAAAAGATAAATGTGTGGTTTTCCAAGTTACTGAGATGAAGAACACAACGATATCTGCCACTGGCCAAATATTTCACTATTATTATTATTCTATCAGGCAAGAATTGAAAAACAAATGTTAAAGCTATAAAAATTTGGGGTAAAATTACCCCAAACTACAAAACCTAGCCAAAATGCAAATTGGATGCAATTTCCCCCTCAATCGCAGAGGTGAAAAGAATGAGAAGGAACCCAACCCACCTTCAGGTACTCATGGTTTGGATTTTCCAACACTGATTGTCCCATTCGACAGACTACTGTCCCAGCCAGAGAGGGCCAGTGAGGAACGTTCTAGTAAGTGGAGAAGTCCAGACAGGGAACTCAACTTGCTGAGCAAAGGGCTGAGCTCTTTGTTAATGAAAGAAAGGGCCCGGGGGGCTGGGGAGATCATTGCCCCGTGGTAACACTGTATCAGGAGGACCAGGCAAAACAAAACCTTTGAAAGGGTCACGGACGCTAAGGTGGGAGTAGAAACAGTAGAAATTCCAAGTGTCAGGCCTGTTTTTTTAAAAAGCCTCTTGCACGGATTCAGCGCCCTACCTAGAAAGACCCATTTCAAGTCCGAGCACCGCAGCACTCTGATGACCACGCCCCCACGCCGCCCCCCGCACCCCCTCCCCGCTTCTGTCATGGGAAATTAAAAGTATTACCTTCAAGATGGCAATGCAGTGGGACATGAGACCCCTGGGGAGACAAGAAGAATCTGTCAGTGCTTCTCTGTCGAGGTCCCCCTCGCTCCCACGACCAGCTCTGCCCAGCCATCTAGCTCAGACCCACCTAGACACCACCTAGGAATGCCTCCGGTTCAACTGAACAAGTCCACAAGCGAAATAAGGAGACACCTTCTTTCCTTCCCTTTCCCCCTCCCACACGCAGCTGCCTCTTCCAGGTTGCGCTCACCTGTCAAGTCATTCTTAGAACTCTGAGCTTCTGACACTGCTCCCTCCAGCCCGTGTGTCCTTCCCCTTATCCTCAGCCTGGTGACCATCTCATCTTTCAAGATCCAGGTCAAAAGGCACCTAATTTGTGGTAGCCTTCATGAAAGCCTCCTCCATCTCCCCACCCCAGGCAGCTCTAGAGATCGCCAACACTGTGTGCCCATGGCACCGCACAGAGACCCGCTCCCGCTTTGGAGATAGGGTGTTGTAGAATTCTGTCTCTCCCATCAGTTCAGTATCTGTAGTAACTGGCCCAGTGTCCTGCCCATAAGGCGCCCCTCACATCCGCCCAGTGAACGATAAGGGCTCGGAGCAGCATACACGTGTCTCCTGCTGGATGGAGAGGTCCCTGAGGGACCCTGAAGACAAAGGCTTCATCCCCGAAGCCTGCGTGCAAACTTCACCCCAGGGATAACCCAGGCATGTCAGGGTCACTTTGCAACTTCTGCCACACATCTATGGGCCTCGGTGTTTAGGTGTACGAAATGGGGAGGGGGAGGGGCACAATCACTGTCATACGATAATCTGATCCCCACCCCCAACAAGAGCAGCAGGGGGCACAGTGCTCCCGGACACCCAGTAGTGCTTGGCAAAGGAAGCCGGAAAGGGGCACCCAGAGACCCCGTGTGCCATCCTCAGGGGAGTGTAGCAAACAAAACGATCCCTAAGGCCTTACGAGGCATCTTCAATCCAGTCTTCGTTCTCCAGAATGGCCTCGATGTGAGGGTTGGTAATGACCACATCGTCTAGCTCTAGCTCCGATGGCTCGGACTGTGTTTCCATGGCACCGATGAGGTCCACAATGGGCCTGGAAGGAAAAGCCCAGGAAAGTGGTTTCAGGATGGGTGGCTGTTGCTGACCCCCCTCCTCACCGAGACCCATGTATCCCCCAACAGGATGTAGGAAGTTAGTAAGGATGACATTGACCTCGTGTCCCAGATCCAGGCCTAACCCTAGTGGGACTGCAGATGCGGGCAGGACACATGGCTGGAGGTGGGTCGAGGAGGCAGGCTGGGGTGCAAAGAAGAAAAGTGAAGCAGAATGAGAGGAGCCACTAAGAGACGAGCAGAGCCACAGCCATAAATAGAGACGTCTTAGGTCTGCTCCTTCCACACAGAATAACATACTTTTGAAACTTATTTCCTCTTTGGGGAGCCCAGGGGGCTCAGTCAGTTATGCATCTGATTCTTCTCTCAGCTCAGGTCTTGATCTTAAGATTGTGAGTTCAAGCCCTGTGTTGGCCCTCATGCCCAGCATGGAGGCTACTTAAGAAAAACAAATAACCAAACAAAGCAAAACAAAAAAAACCTTATTTCCCCTTTAAGCCTACCTTATATGGAGAAGCTGACGTTCCTATTACTCAAACCTATCTGGTCTGCAGAATTGCTCTCAGGAAGGACTGGAAGGACGCTGGTCTGCCCGCATAACCCCACCCCCTCCTCATTCTACAGGAGAAGTAACAACAACTACTTTACAATGAGGTTCTTGACAAACATAGACTTCCGTTCACGATAGCAGAGCTTTTCTGGGTCCTATAAACAGGCATTTACAACTTATTCACCCCTGGACAGAGACGCTGATAGGATTCAGTAGAGGGGTAAGAGAAACCAAGGGTTAGTTGCCAGGGTTCCTTAGGGGCCTATCAATTAAAACATCCCTAAACGGAGAATAGGATCTTGCTCGTAAACTCTCTTGCACACAAAAGGCATCAGGAAGAAATCTGTGCCAAGAAGGAGACAGTCCCATGCTGGGATTTCACAAAATCCAGTACCTTGCCACTTGCGTGTGTGGCTGGAGTTCAGGCATGGGATTTCTGCTCCTATGAGTTTGGTTGGAAAGACACTGGGCTTATTCATAGACCAAGCAGAGTGGCCAGTTCTGGAGAGATGGCCACATCTTTGTGCTGTGTGAACACGTTCAGGGAATTTCTCCTTTGCTCAGGGACATTGCTGAAGTTCTAAGTTCTCTCTTGGAAAGGAAGCCTTCAAGTACCATTTTAGAGACAAAAAACTGAGCTGGAGGGGCGCCTGGGTGGCTCAGCAGGTTAAAGCCTCTGCCTTCGGCTCAGGTCATGAACCCAGGGTCCTGGGATCGAGCCCCACATCGGGCTCTCTGTGAAGCAGGGAGCCTGCTTCCCTTCCTCTCTCTCTGCCTGCCTCTCTGTCTACTTGTGATCTCTGTCTGTCAAATAAATAAAATAAAAATCTAAAAAAAAAAAAAAAACTGAGCTGGAGTTGCCCAGGGCCAAACTTCTTGGGCCCCTTTCCTTTCTGGTTGCTGGAGCCCCTGGAGGAGCCCACCTCTCCTCCTTGCCCTCCCTGGGCGCACTCACTTGGAATCATAGCGCTGCAGCAGATCCCGAGGCCGGCAATACCGCTGCCTGCAAACTACCACCAAGGCTGCAAATGAGGCCAGGAAGATGGTGGCCAGCACGCCTATGGCGACAATCACCACAGTCTCCATGCTTTCTGGGCGGCTCCCTCCGTCCCGGTCACATGCCCAGTGTGGGCTCAATCTTAGAAGACACAAGAGCAGAAGAAGCCTTGGTAACATAGTAGCAAAAGAGAGTGGGGCAGTGGGGGTCTTACCTGCTGGGGGAGGGGGTACAGCAAGAGCCATGTCCCCCCAAGTCACCTGCAGAGACCAAGTCACCTGCTGGGGGTGGGGGGCACAGAGAGCCAGGTGCCCACTCCAGAGACCTGAGGGCCTAAACAGAATCAAAATGCATTTTATGTCCTGCCCCAAATTTGCCTTTTGTTTAAGAGTTTGCCACCTGCTGGACCAGGATAGCCTTTTAAAACCAGGATAGCCTGGACAGAAGGACACCTTTTAACGAGCACTATTGTTTCAGAGCTCCACTGAGAGAATATTCTCCCAAGAAGGGCAGGATGGCATTTCTGAGAATCTCCACCATGACAGACACTTTGTGTGTTAACCCTGAGGTAGGTATTAATATCCCCATTTTACAGTTGAGAAAACTAAGGTTTGGGGAAGTTAAGTAATTTGTCCAAGTTTCTGTAGTCAGAAAGTAGAAACCCATCCACTTAAATTGAGATGGGCATTCACCTCCCTTTCCCTTTCTAAGAAGGGAAGAAGATTCTAAAAATTCTGGAAAGGGATTTGACTGTCAGTTTCAGTGTTGGAAACTTAACAAATGGTGTTAAAGTGTTCTTTGCCTACTGCCTGTTTTCACTCAGGAGGTTCTTCCACACCTATGTTGGACTCCCGCAGAGGAATGGGGCACCTAAGAAAAGTATATACTCATTGCAGGTTCCTACTTCTGTTTCTTTGAGCAAGTCTCTTTCCCTGTCTGGGCTTTAATTTTTCCACCTGCAAAAGAGGGGCTTTGATCTAGGAATCCAGGACGATGGACTTATTCTACACTACATGTCTCCGAGGGTCCAAATGTTCCCAACTGTCATTCAATAAGCATTTATTGGTCATCTGCTAGGCACCGAGCACTAGGCAGGATTCTGAAGACTGCAGATAAATCAGACATGGACCCCAAACCTTGAGGAGGGAGAAAGAGGAAGACAGGTAGACCAATGTTTGCTGCTTGCTTGTCAACCTCTTCTCTGGCTCCTCAACTCCCTGTGTCTATGCTACATGGCAGGGTACACAGACTAGAGACAACCATGCTTGCAACTGTGCTTGCAGGCTAACTGCCTGCTTTTCAGGGCAGGTGACATCTGATCTGGGTTTTGAAGGATGAGTAGGAGTTTGCTGGGTGGACAGCATGCCAACTTGGTTGGCTCAAAGTGCCCAGGAGGCCTTTCTCAAAGGTTCCACAGAGCACCTGCTCTACCATCTCAAACTCACTTGCTCAACGCGGGGTGAGAAGGTTAGGGTCTGTCTCTTTCATTTCTGCATCTCCCCTGGGGGTTGGAGGAGGCAGGAGGTAATTCTCAGTGTCTGCTCAAGTTCTCCAGATGTGTGTCTCTACACCATCCCTCCTAAAGGGCTACCTCCTTTAGGCCTTTTTCTTTCTTCTCTTATTTCTGTGTCTCTGTCTCTGTATCTCTCCATTTTCCCCTCTAGACATGTTACCCCCTCCCCAGTCTTCCCTTTCCCCTCCCTCTGCGCCACGGGCCTCCAAGACCACCCGCTTTGTTTCCTCTCTTCCTGCGGACGCTTGAGTGTGTTTCTCTGAAGATGACGAGCTCTTTGAGTTTTTGCTGCCTTACTCCGTGATTTGTCCCTATGAGTCTTTGTGTGTTTTTCTTCTTTTGTGTGTGTTTCAGGATGAGTTTTTGTCTCTTCTTCTTTGTATAAGCTTGGGTAGGTCTCATTTCTTGGAGTGTGTGTGTGTGTCCCACCCCTTCTCCGCCACAGAATTCGAAATCCACCAGGATGTGTGTGCGTGTGTCCCACCCCCTTCTCCATGGAGTTTTAAATCTACCCGGATAAAATAGCCCCAAGCCCCTGCCACCCAAAACAGCCGCCCCGACACCCAGGTCGGAGGAAGGGACCCCCACCGGGCCCGGCGCGGGGCTCGCAGGGCTCCCACGCGCGCAGCTGCAACTTTGCCCAACTTTCCCGCCGCCCGGCTGTGCCGCACGGGCTCCGCGGCCCCAACAAAGGGGCGGCCGCCCTCCCCCCACCTCCCAGTCATCAGCCCCGATCTCCGGCTCCCCCGCCCCCGACGCGCCCAGCACCCCGACTCCCGCGGTACCGGGACGCGGCGAGGCCCACCCACCTCAGGCCGCCGCCGCAGGACGCATCCGGGGGCGCTCCGGCCGCCGGGCCCCCGCCGATAGCAAAGTCCGGGCGCGGGACTCGCGGGCGGCTCCTGCGAGCGGGGCATGCCGGGAAGGAGCTGGGCTGTCCGAAGGAATCAAGATAAAGTCCCCGGGCGCCAAACCCCCAGGTGGGGGCTGGGGGGCGCATCCAAATCCGCCGCTACCAGGCACCGCCGTCCCCGCCTGCTCAGGGCGGGCCGGGGGCTGGGGCGGAGGGAGGCCTGGCAGGGGGTCGGCCCTCCTTTAGCCCCCCAGCAGGCGCTCCTCGAGTACTCTGCCCCGGAGGCCAGGCCGGGCAGACGGAGGCCTCGGGGTCCTTGCCACCCCACACCCCTGCGAGCTGGCCGTCTAGTGGGGGCTGCGGAGACTGAGCCCATTCCACAGTGGGCTGGCCGGGCAGCCAGACCTCTCTTACATGCTGTGGCTTCAATCCTAGCTCCGCCACGCACTAGCTGTGGAAACTTACTGCACTGTCCTTGGTTTCTTCATCTGTAAAGTGGGGCCGCTACTTGTAGGCATGCTCAGAGCCGCCTGGCCCAGGGCAGCACACTGGACAACCTCACGCACGACACTGGGCATACAAGCAGGCCCACCCCCAAACAGTTGCTGTGCCAGGGACAAGCATAGACCCTGGCTGGCTGGCCTGCTCCTTCTCTTTGCAATTGCCTCTAGGGACCCAGGGAACTCCCGTTATTTCTTCACAGCCCCCACTCTGCAAACAGCCATCCCTTGGCCATCCCTCTTGGGTACAGATGCCCACACCAAGAGGAACAATAAGGCTTGAAGGCTGGAGGCTCTGGAAACAGGCTGGGGCTTTGGGGGGTAGACCCTTTTTCCCAGAGTCCAGTGAGCCAGGAGCATGGTTTAGAAGAAAGAGGACGGCAGTCAAGCCAATTAAAGCCTGGGGCTTAAGGCAGAGACCCAATCAACCAATCTAAGGTAAGTTCTGGTGACAGCTATCAAAGGGGGCACACCAGGTCCTGGGCAACTCTATGCTAAGCCACGTGCAGCCCACAGAGGTGTTTTGGGTTTTGTTCTTCTTCTTGTTGATTTTCCCTGACTTACAGTTTAAAAAAAAAAAAATTAAACTAGTTGCCCACATTTTAAAAAATCAAGAATTACACTTGGACCTACAGATTTCCAGCTTCTCTGGGTAATTCATAAGCTCTCTCAAAATGCAGCCCACATTCATTGGGGAGTAACAGTAAGTAGGAGAGAGGCGGCTGCAGTCCCCAGGCCTGCTCTCCAGGCCCACCACCATCCCACTGCATACAATGCCTGCTCGGGCATTCACAGCTCAGCTGTTTTGTTGAGAGCCTGGCTGAGTGAGCAGCGGTGGTTTCTCACTACTGGCACTTAGGGACCGGAAGGCTGAGGGATGATTTTGCTACCCTCTAAAGTGCTTTCGTGGAGAAGCTATGGCAGGGAGCAAGCACTCCTGTCCCTTTCCTGAGTCCTTCTAGCTGGACTAAGAATCAAATTGACATAAAACCTTAACAAGAGAAAATCAAATTTAATTGCATACCTATAGGGAATCCACACAGCCATGGAAATTCCCAAGACAGGCAAAATGAAGTATATGTCCTTCTGAACTAAGGAGAAGGGGCTAGAGGTCTGGGACTTAAGAGGAAAGAAATGTAAATCACAGGGCAATCAGAAGAGGAGATGTTTGGTGACCAGATGTTTGCCCGGCCACGCAGATCAATCATTCAGATAAAATTTATCTTTGCGAGGTGCCTGGGTGGTGCAGTTAAGTGTCCGACTCTTGGTTTGGGGTCAGGTCATGATCTCAGAGTGTGGGATGGAGCCCAGGGTCGGGTTCTACACTCACCGTGGAGTCTGCTTGAGATTCTCCCTCCCTCTCCCTCTGTCCACCCCCTCCTACCCCTGACTCATGCGTGCGCGCTCTATCTCTCTCAATCCCCCTCTAAAATAAATAAATGTATCTTTTATTTTTTAAAATATTTTATTTATTTATTTGACAGACAGAGATCACAAGTAGGCAGAGAGGCAGGCAGAGAGAGAGAAAGGGAAGCAGGTTCCCTGCCGAGCAGAGAGCCTGATGTGGGGCTCAAACCCAGGACCCTGGGATCATGACCCGAGCCGGAGGCAGAGGCTTTTAACTCACTGAGCCACCCAGGCACCCAAATAAATGCATCTTTTAAAAAATTGTCTATACTAACAACCTTATTCTGGAGAGACCTTCCAATTTAGATTCTTCTGTGTAGTTAAGAGAGGGACAAAGGTTTCTCTTGAGACCACAGGGTCTCAATTGTCTTCAGCTCAAAATAATGCAAATGCCAAAGTGGCACATTGTGGGGGGAATCTCAAACCCCTTCAGCTCAATCTTTAAGGAAAGTTTGCTTATAGCAAAGCAGCAAGCATCAGTATGGGTGACTGGGGACAGTAAGTGTTTCCATTTTCTTGAAAATACTCCGAGAAGAATGGAGTGCTATTTTTGTCTTGGGTGATTCAGACATATGGTGGCCTTGAGGTAAAGAAGCTAAACCACATGATAAAGAAGATGTGAGATATAGATGGATATAGACAGATATAGATATGGACAGATACAGATATATATGTGTGTATATATAATGGAATATGACTCAGCCATAAAAAGGAATGAAATCTTGCCATTTGCAACAACATGGAGGGCATAATGCTAAGTGAAGTAGTCAGAGAGAGAGACGAATATATGATTTTGCACACAGGTGGAATTTAAGCAACAACAAAAATGAACAAAGAAATAAAAGAGACCATAAAACAGACTTTTTTAAAAAAGATTTTATTTATTTATTTGATGCAGAGAGAGAGAGAGAGTACAAGCGGGGGAGTGGCAGGGAGAGGGAGAAGCAGGCTCCCGCAGAGCCTGAAGCCCGACGTGGGGCTCGATCCCAGGACTGTGGGATCACGACCTGAGCCAAAGGCAGATGTTTAACCAACTGAGCCACCCAGGCGCCCCCATAAAACAGACTCTTAAATATAGAGAACAAACTGACAGTTACCAGAGGGGAGTGTGGGGTGACCCGATCAGGTGAGCGGGGGGGCTGTGCAGGAATCTGAGGCAGAACAAAGGAGAAAGCAGTTTATTGAAGACGACACAAGGGAGTGGAGCAGGACAGTCTGCCAGCGGGCAGCACTGGGGACTGAAGGTAAGGGGGAACGTGAGAAGGTATGGGAACAAATGGTATTTTCCTTTTCTGGTACCTGTGTGCAGGTGTAAGAAGCCCATTGGTCAGCTGGGGCTTATGGCTTTTTTTTTTTTTTTTAATTTATCCATGTATTTGAGGGAGGGAGGCAGAGGGAGAGAATCTTCACGCAGACTCCCCACTGACCATGGAGCCCAACTTGAGGCTCTATCCCATGACCCTGAGCCGAAACCGGAAGTGGAACGCTTACCCGGCTGAACCACCCAGGCGTCCAGGCTTATGGCTATTCTGAGGTGGGTCCCCTGATGGGCCTGTCTGTACTCAGCCCAGAGGTCACTCTGGCCCTTCTACCTCACTCAGCTTCCGCTGCTCACGTCAGTTGCCTAAAAGCAGCTTCTGGAGGGAGGTGGGTGGGGCCCGTGGGTGAAATAGTTGGTGGGGATTAAGATTATGCTTATCGTGATGAGCACTGAGTACTATATGGAATCGTTGATTCACTGTATTGTACACCTGGAATATAACATTGTATGTTTCTTATATTGGAATTTAAAAAGAAGAAAGAGAAGAAGGTGGGGTAGGAAGGGGAGGAGGGGGAGGTGAAGGAGGAGGGGGAAGAGGAAGAGAAGAAAAGGTGGTGATGGTGGTGGTGGTGTGGAGGAGGAGGAAGAGGAGGAGGAGGAGGAAGGGGGACGGGGAGAAGAAGAAGAAAAGAAGGCAGAAAAAAGAAGCTAAACCACATGATCTCTTGTGGCCTTTTTTGGGTGTCAGCGAGAAAGAAATATTCTTCTGTTCAGAATTCTTCTAGCTGGACTAAGAATTAAATTTACACAAGACAAATTAACAGGAGAAAGTCGAATTTACTTTCCTGTGTCTGGGGAATGCACACAGACATGCAATTCCAAAGACAGGTAACACAATAAACAGGTGTCATTTTCATGTGTACGTCTTCCATGAGAAGGATCGGGGTCTGGGGATGCAAAGGGGAGGAAGGCCATGTGCCTGAAAGTGAGAAGAGATGCTTGGAACACAGAAATCGCCCTGTTATGCACACCAGTTTCTTAGGTAAAAAGCAATCTCTTTAATAGCTCTCTTCCTGGTACAGGCTCTCCTTTCCGATATAAATTTAGACGGTTGAGGGGGAGGTAAAGAACTTTTCCAGAATCTGCTGGTTTGGGATGGCTTTTAACTCAAAATAATCTTCGTGCCAAAGTGGCCCATCTCGGGGTGGCATGCTCTGGGCCCCGACACAGGTCTAGGATTTTATGACTCTTGTAGGAGAAATATAAAAGAAAACATCAACCTTGGGGAGTTTATAACACAAGTGGGAAAGACCCAAGGGGAGCAGAATTTGTCATCCCAAAATATGCCTCTTTGGCATAAGGATTAATTTAGGCTGCTTATTTTTAAGAAATAGCAGACACAGGAGACGCTCTGAAAACTAACTAGAAATTGCCCTTTTGTAAAAGAAACATACATTTGTAAGGGAAATCTCCATTTGTTTGGGGGTTGTTTGTTGTTTTATTTTTTGACTAGGGACAATATATTTTACTGATGATACATACTAAAGTAGGGATCCCCAAGCCCCTCCCCTTCTTCTAGGTGTCTGGGATGGAAACTGTATAGAGGTCAGGAGCTTCTCAGTGTGTCAGGGGATGAGTTGAGGCAAGAACTCCGCAGCAGCTGAGGGTCTCTCTCTTCCTCTTGCTCTTCCTGGGGCTGGTGGTCCAAGGGGCTCTTACTCCTTGGAGGCCATGTGGACCATAAGGTCCACCACCTGGTTGCTGTAGCCAAATTCTTTGTCATACCATGAAACGAGCTTGACACAGTGGTCACTGAGGGCAGTGCCAGCCCCAGCATTGAAGGTGGAAGAGTGGGTGTCACTGTTAAAGTCGCAGGAGACAACCTGTTCTCACTGTAGCCTAGAATGCCCTTGAGGGGGCCCTCTGATGCCGGCTTCACCCTCATATTTGGCAGCTTTCTCCAGGCAGCAGGTCAGATCCGTGATCGACACATTGTGGCTGGGGACATGGAAGTCCATGCCAGTGAACTTCCCATTTAGCTCACTAGGATAGGTAAAGGATGACATTACCTACAACTTTGTTGGCACCAGTAGAAGCAGGAATGATATTCTGGCAGATCATTGGACATCATGCCACAGCTTCCCAGAGGAGCCATCCATGGTCTTCTGTGTGGCAGTGATGGCAAAGAATGTGGTCAAGGACTGTTGTCAGGGATGACCTTGGCCAGAGGGGCCAAGCAGTTGGCGGTGCAGGAGGCATTGCTGACAATCTTGAGGGCGTGGTCATACTTCTCATGGCTCATGCCCATCAGAGACAAGGGACATCAGCAGATGAGGCAGAAATGATGAACCTTTTGGCCCCACCCTTCAAGTGAGCCCCAGACTTCTACATGGTGGTGAAGACCCCAGTGGACTCCACAACATACTCAGCACCAGTATCGCCCCATTTGATGTTGACAGGCTCTGGCTCCTGGAAGATGGAGATGGACTTTCTGTTGGTAAGTGTCCTGTTCTCAGCCTTGACTACACCATTGAATTTGCCATGGGTAGAATCATACTGTTACATGTAGATTATGTAGTTGAGGTCAATGAAGGGGTCATTTATAGCGACAATATCCACTTTGTCAGAGTTGGGTGCCTGGGTGGCTCAGTCAGTTAAGTGTCCAACTCTTGATCTCAGCTCAGGGTTGTGAGTGTAAGCCCCACATTGGGCTCCATGCCCAACATAAAAAAATAACAAACAAAACAACAACAAAAAAAACTAGGGGTACCTAGGTGGCTCAGATGGTTGGGTGTGTGCCTTCAGCTCAGGTCATGATTTCCAGGTGCTGGGATAGAGCCCCACATCAGGCTCCCTGCTGGCTCAGCAGGAGCCTGTTCTCCCTCTCCCCTTGCTTGTGTGTTCTGTCTCTCTCTCAAATGAATAAATAAAATCTTTTATAAAAATTTTTTTAAAAATCCATTTTGCCAGAGTCAAAAGTAGCCCTGGTGACCAGGCACCCAATATGACCACATCTCTTTACTCTAACCTTTACCATCATGTCTCTGGGACATGGCTGTCACTGCTGTCAGTCAAATGGGGAGGAACAGAGAGCCAGGAAATCTCCATTTATAAGGGTGTTCTCTCTGTCCTAGGAAGAGAAGAGGATTCTAAATCTATAAAAAAATTCTTATCACCAGCTTAAATTTGCATAATACACCCTTGTTTACTGGGCTTTTATAGGTAACCTCCCATAAGTGGTCTGGCTCCTGCCCCCTCCAACATATTTCTTTTGTATTTTTTTTTTAAGATTTTATTATTTATTTGAGAGAGAGAGCAGGAGGAGGGGGTGGGTAGAGGGATGAGCAGACTCCCTGCTGAGTAGAGAGCCTGATGCCCAGGATCCTGAGACCATGACCTGAGCAGAAGTCAGACCCTTAACCAGTTAAGCCACCCAGGCACTCCTCATTTCTTTGGTCTTTAGCTGGAGGTGATATTTAAGGGGGTGGCTTGGGCCATTTCTGGGAGTTACTCAGTTTTCCTGGGTGTCTCTTATGTGTACAGGAGGTATACACGTTGTTAAACTTCTGTTTGTTTTTCTCCTATTAATCTTTTTATTACATAGGGGTCTCAAGCAAGAATCTAGAAGGGTAGAGGAAAAATTATTTTTCCTCCCTTATAAGACCAAAACAAACAAATGGTGTGAATGCCTCCAATTAACCACCCACTACTCAGCTGCAGGGAAGACAGGATAGTATTAAGGCTGTGACTTTACTAGCCACCTCTCTCCCATCATTCTGGCAACTCCTGCCGTCCCAATGCCCCTTGAAGTCTCCCTGGACTGATCTGAGATAAACACTCAGTGTTCTTACTTGCAAGCAATCGAAACTTATGTAGAAAGGAGACTTGTTGAAATGATAGGAGGTGCCCACAGAATCAGCAGGAAACAAAAGACCCAGATTAGGAAATGGGCAGGTACCACAGGGGATCCAGGGGCCAGGTGCAATGACCCTGAAATGATTGTGACCCTCCCTTCAACTTTACCTTTCCTTCCATATTCAAAGTTGTGAGTAGGAATTCACCCCGTCTGTCTCCAGGGTGGGAGGTGAGGCATGGGCAGTACCCTTCCTTCTGGTACATCTGCATGCAGGGGGGTTTCCCCAGCAAAGGTAAGAGGGAAGGTTACTGGACTGCTCCTCGAAATCCGAGCATCCTATATACAGCCTTTCCAGATTCAGTCTGAATGCCAAGCTGTAGCAAGGGTTTCCAAATTAAATACTAATCCCAGCGATTAGAGAGGAGAAGCCATTTTCTGGTCAGAAATGGTGCTGAGGGATGGGACACCTGGATGGCCCATTTGGTTAAGCATCTGCCTTCAGGTCAGGTCATGATCTAGGGGTCCTGGGATTGAGCACCACATCGGGCTCCCTGCTTCCTCTCACTCTTGCGCTCTCTCTCAAATAAATGAAATCTCTAAAAAAAAAAAAAAAAAAAAAAACAAGAAAGAAAGAAAAAAGAAAAAAAAAGAAAAAAGGTGCTGAGGGTAATAAGGAAGAAAGAGGCTTCCTACTGGCCAGTGGGTGCAAGTTTATACTCCGCCCAGGCAAGGAGTGAACATTCATAAAGCACCTACTACATACCAGACACTGATTAGGCACCTTACATGCCTATCTCTTTTGTTCTTCTCACCAACCCTGAAAAGTCAGTATGATTATGTTTGTTAAGGGAGGAAGTAGAGGGGTAAGGCCACCTACCTGAGCTCTCGCAACTTGAATCCTTCCGGCTGGACTAAGAATCATTTAACACGAGACAGATTAACAGGGCAAAAAATAAAATTTCATTTCATATTTAGGGGGAGTCCACATAGACATGTAAATTCCAAAGACAGTCAAGCAAATTGAGGTATACACCTCTTTCTGAACTGAGGAGGAGGGGGTAGGAGTCTGGGACTTTACAGAGAAAGAATGAAACTCTTTCATACATGTTTGGTAAACAAATGTTTGGGCCATTCAGAAACAGTGGGACATGGAAGACTTTGATCAAACAGGCCTTGCCAGGCTCCTCCCTGTCTACCATACCCAGTTCGTATCATAATGTAGCTAACTATGTTGATAGCTCTCTTCTTGGTAGATCCTTTATCTAAATTCATTTTAGGCAGTTGAGGGAAAGTAAAGAGATTTCCTGAATCTGCTGGGCCTAGAAGTCAAGCCCAGTACCTGGTGACAGAACATGGGGAGGAGCCCA
The DNA here is from genome assembly GCF_902655055.1 of Lutra lutra. Lineage (NCBI taxonomy): Eukaryota > Metazoa > Chordata > Mammalia > Carnivora > Mustelidae > Lutra > Lutra lutra. Next base: position 40,009,909 of record NC_062293.1, read on the forward strand.
GCTTTTCCTCTAGACTAAACCAAATCCCAGTGATTGGAGGAGGAGGCTAGGCAAGGCTGGAGACATCAGGACCCTCTCAGATTCTCTGAGCACAGTCAGCTCCCAGAGGGCAGCAGACAGACTGGAACCTCGCTCAGCTCTTGAGGCAGTTGGGTTGACAATTCTCCAGGACAACCGTGGCCTGGAAGAGGCTTGGTGTCACTAGCCAGCATTTGTCCAAACCCTAATGGGGTTTGGGGAATACCCAAACCTATCTTAGGATGCTTGCCCTGAATCCCCAGGATCGCAGGAACCTAGCAGAGAAGCCCTGGTCTGAGCCAAGAGCCCCCGATTGCCCTCAGTGCCCAGGCAACCCACCTCAGCAGCAGCCTCTCCATCCCCATCCTCCATTCGTCTCCATTCACTCTTCTACCTGCTTAAATCTGCTTGATGCCTGCCTTGCTCCAGAGAGTTGACTTCTCAAGGTCACGGTGACCTCCATGACTCCAAGTGCAGTGAATGTCCATGTCTCCTTTTAACACTCTCCTCAGGATGGTTCACAGCAGACTAGACCACTCTCTCTCTTCTCGGCTTCCATAGCACCACCGTCTTCTGATTTCTCAGATTTCTCCTCCTTGGTGTGTCTGTTCTCCACCATTTGATTCTAAATACTAGGATTTCTTTAACCTTGGTTCTGAAGTCTTCTGTCTCCCATATCACCCCATCTTCCTAGGGGATCATACCCATTCCTGCTGATTTATATACATCACGTTTTATGCTAATGATGCCCAAATCTGTATCTTTGGCCCAGTCCTTTCTATTTGGCATCCGTTGGCAGGTTTCCCTAGTATTGAAAACTGAACTTGTCCAGAATGAAATTCTCAAGGGTCCCCTCTCCCAAAACACCTGCCCTCCTTCCTCCAGGCTTCTCCATCTCTGCAGCTGGCACCACTGTCCACCACACTGCTCAAGCCCCAAACCGAGGAAGCTTCACCATTTCCTCACTGCTCACATCCATCCTGTTAACAAATTGTATTGATTCTATCTCAGATTCATTTCAGATCTCTTCACTTCTCCCCATCTTGACGACCACCCACACTCATGGCAGGCCATCGTCATCTCTCTACTAAACCCATACAAAGTATTTCTAACTGATCTTCCTATTGGCACACACTCCTATTTTTCTTGACTTCGCAGCCGCAGTGATGGAAATGTTCTGTAACTTAACCTGGGCATATAGACGTAAAACTCTGAGGTGTGTTCAGATTTGTACACTTTACTGGGGGATAAACCTCAACAACAGAAACAAAAAAGTGAACAAGACATCAATTCCCCAGTTAAAAACCCTTCAGTGGCTTCACACGATCTTTGGAATAAAATCAACCCTGAGGAACTTGGCTCTAGCTTTTCCCACCAACCTTATCTCCTACTGTACATCTCCCTTGCTTGCTAGAAAACCCTTGCCTGCTAGAAAAACCTTGCTGCCTTGGCTTTCATTAATTTTCTTTAACAAGCTAAAGCTTTCCTGCCTACCTCAGGACCTTTGCTCATGATGTTCCCTCAGCCTAGAATCCTTCACCATGCTTAGCACCTTTCTTCCCTCACATCACCTATCCAGGCTTACCCAGATCACCACGTCTAAAGTGTATCAGCCCATTTATTCTTCCTGCTCCTACAGTATTGTATTTTTAAAATGCTACTGTTTTTATAACACTACAATGTTTTTCCATACTTGGGACTAGCATCTACATTTGACAGACCCTCATTACACCCATCCTGTTATGCTAATACCAATAACCAATACCATGAGGCTTCTACTCAAAGAACAACAACAACAACAACAACAAATCCCTCTTTTCTTGTTGTTCTTTTAAATCTGTAGAGGTGCTATAAAAAAAAATCATCAGTTCATTCTAGGGCAGCAGCCTCCACCGTGGCACTGAAGATGGCAGAGACAAGACATCGTGAGTACACAATGTGATGGGGTGAATTGTGTCCTCCAGAAAGATAAAAGGTAAGTTTGAATGGGAGAAGCAGGCCTCAGAAAAATTTAAAGCCATAAACAACAAGCATAACACTCATAGCACAAGAGAAAATGCCTTTCTTTCCTTATTTATTTATTTTTTTTACAAATTAAGTCAGAGGCTAAAAACACAGGACTCAGAGACCAGGTGTGTAGCACCAAGACTCTTATTGTTAATGGGTATCTATCAGATACCTTGTTTTCCGACTCGGTCCTCTGACCCCTCTCATTATTTTTGACAAGTGCAATCATTCCAACAGCAGAGCCATTCAGAACACTTCATTTATACAAAAGCTCTCCCAAGAGGATCTCTGCTTAACTGCTCCAAGGATCTCTCTGCTGGTGATGGCTCTTCTGTGGTTGGAGAAGGACAGTCTGACCGCCTCCAGGCTAACCCATTCCAGCAGCCAGTCCTCCAGAGATTCCAGCGCATCCAAGAGCCAGGAGTATCCGCTGAAGTCTGGGTGAGTCTGGGACAGAATTGGCACAAGTGTAAGACAGAGAAGTGAAGGCTTCCCAAAGTAAGCAATTTATGGTCTAACCCAGCACCCATGCCTTTCATGGATTGGTGCACGTGTGGAGCCACATGACCCCCCCAGAGGTACAATGGTAGGAACACAATGAAAGAAATTAGGCCCTTGTACCTATCAACTGTCTGAGGAAGACCAGGAAGGGGGAATTTGGAGTTGGTGAGAAAGATCGCCCTTATCTGTGGAATACGGTATAACTCAGGTCACTTAAATTTTGTGCCTCAATTTTTCCCAACAGAAGCAGAGTTAACATCCAACACCTTTAAAAGATGGAAAATATAATTTTAGAATAGACATGCACACTCGATACCTCACATTAGTGAGCATTTTGTTTTAACACTTCTCAATTTGCCACCTTACATCCTTGCACCAACATGACCTCCAGCCACACTGGGAAAATTCACTCTTCCTCGGATACACAACTATCGTTCCCAGGCTCCACACCACTGTTGATCTGTTGCCCCCACCTACCATGCCCACACCCAACGCTACCTTCCAAATCCTATCTACCCTTGAAGGCTCTTCCCCAGGTGCCCCCTCTGGCTAATCTGTGTTCCCCACAATCTCCCACCGAGGACCAGAGTTCTTTGCGTTCTCAGAACCTGTATTACACACTGTCTTAGGTCATTAACAACCTCATCTAAAGTTAGAGAGGCAGCTGGAATGGTCAGAAGAACAGTGCCCTGAGAATCACCCACCCAGGGCTCTAATCCTAGCTCTGTGCAGGTATGAGAGGTCACGTAAACAAGTAATAATCCCACACTGGACCTCAGTTTCTCTTTCGTAAAAGGAAAGGCTTGAAGCAGGATTTGAAAAGTTCCTCCTGGTTCTAATCATTTCAGAGTATTTCCCCAGTGCCCCTATCCTGCAGGACTATGAGCCCCTTTAGGACAGAGACCGCATCGTTTTCATTTGAGCGCCCCTGGCACACCTGGCTTGCACGGAGACACCCGATACTTTTATGCAGCCAGCATCTTGTTTTATCGTCACTGCACCACAAGGGGCTGACTCAAGGCACAGCTCTGACCCTTGGGAAGCTTACAGAAGCAGAGTGGCCTGCCAGACCCATGCAGTAAAGGACTAGTCAAAGACAGACTAATGCTTAGAGGACGAAGTGAAGTCCAAGTACTCCCACGGAGAGCCCTTCCGGAAAATGCAGGCTCTCCAGCAGTGGTTCTCAACTGGGGGCAAGGTCTCTGGACATTTTCTGTTGGGTGGCTATGGGCACCCATGAGATAGAGACCAGAGATGCTGCCTTGCATCCCCTGATCTTAGGACAGCCCCCAACAAAGAATAACGGAGCCCCAAAATGTCAACAGAGCTGTGGTTGAGAAACCCTGCTCTAGATCACATGCCTTCTTTCCTTTCTCGGGTTTTTCCTTCATCCCATTTTCCCCTTCTTCTCACGGGATAAGCAACAGATTCCAAATGATAGCACTGGAATACAGTGGGGGTGGGGGGGGTTGGTATAATCACACATGAACACTCAGCCTTGCTTTGTTGTCACGAAGGAAAGCCAAGATCAAGCCTTAGTGCATCTGTTGTCAAATCTCCTTATTGTCTTCCCCATAGCTTCTTTTGAAGGGGAAGACTTTTCTGAGTTTGTTCTCTGCAGTAGTATGCTACAGAGTGAGGCTGGGTGGGTGGGGGAAGGAATGAAAGCCTACGAGTTTTAGGTACATTCTAAGTACAGAGCACCCTTTAGTGAAAACCTGATCTACGTCACTCTTCAGTGATTAGACAGGCTAGGTGGTGGGTCCCCTCTCAATAAAAGGGCATTTAAGAATCAATTTATAGATTGCCTATCAGCAGATAGAGGAGAGACATTAGGAGCTCAGGTGTTCGGAGTTGCTGCCAACAGAAAGCAAGCCAAGCAGGAAAAGATAGCAACCACAAGCAGATCTGGTTTATAGACGCTGGGGGCACACAACTTTTCTGGAACTCGATGTGTGAAGAAGCGCTGGTGTAGTCAAAAAAACACAACCAGGGCCTCGAACATGATAACCGGTCTCGGCCATTCTAAGTTTCCATAAAGAGAGCTCCAGCTCACCTGCTTTAGGATTTTCCCCATATAACTAAAATAGGCTTCCTTCTTCTTCGTCTTCTGCCTCAAGGCTGAGTTGGCCCACTTGTACTTCTCTTTGGTTGGGATATAAAGCATTGTTCTCTTCTTAGGGAATCTCAGGCCATGTAAGCAAGGGTAGTACATGGGGAAGGCTAATTCCTTGCACTTCTAGGTTATAGCACTAGCTGTAGGCAAGCGAACAACCACCCCCCTGCCCAGAAGAGGTTTTATAGGGAGAGCTGGAAGGCACTCTTTCCTAATAAAGTCAGTGATTAGTGAGTGCACCTGCCGGAGATAAATACTCTCCAGAATACTTAAGAAATAATAAGTGTAGAGTCTAAAGCAGGCTTATGGTACATTCTGGAAAGGGGCTTGAGGTGGGAAACTCAAAATGTTAAGCTTTCCTCTGCTCGAGCCCATGCAATAGAGAGGATGACCACTTTGATGTAATGGTCACTGATTTACCCGGCAACACTGATATCCGAAGTTATTCCTTTTACGTGTGGAGTAACTCCAGGTGTTCTTATTAGAGTGGTTCTTAGCTACAAAAACTGCAATTCGAAAGGATTGGGAGCAGAATCCAGGAAGTCGATTTTTTGCTAAAGCAGCACTGGGGAATCTATGGACCAGCCAGATTTAGGACTCACTGGTCTATAAAACCTTTCTGAAGCAACTGCACGGGACCAGGGTTTGGGGCGGAAGGAGCAGCTCTGCATGGATCTACTGTGGGTATCTGCATTTGCACCGGGAGGACCCCCTGGGGTATGCCACGGCAATTGGGAATTCAGGTATCGAAGCAGGACTAGGGACCCCAGGACGCAAGAGTGAAGATTGAGACACGGTAGACGGAGAGGTCATGAACTCCTTGCAGTTAGCGTTATCAGCTCAGCTATAAGGAAGCGACCATCCTGACACCGACCAACAGATAAGAGGACACCAGAGAGCCAGGGTGTCCAAGGAAGAAAAGAACCAGACGACAAGAGACACCCTCTCCTGTCTCAGCGATGAGCTGCACTAAAGGCCCAGTCCTAGGGACTGGTGGCTTCCAATAAGACTGTCAGCTCCCAGTTATGGAGCCTGAGGTCCCAGCCCCCATACGAAGTGCGGGATGTCCTTTACTGCCCGTAATTCTCACGGCAACTTTAAGAGGCAGGATATTAGTATACTCTCACTTTACAGATGAGGAAACTAAGTCTCAGCGGGCTCAAGTGCCTTGCCCAAGGTCACATACAGTGCACGGGGGGAGGGGGGTGGTCAGAACCAGCTCCTGAACCTCTGCTTCTAACCCCATGCTCCACCACCTTCCAAACCCAAACACCAGAGCCCTCCAATCCTTGTAGTTACACAGGTGTGCTCAGCACAGCTGCCGTGTGTCTTCGTTCATTGAGGGAGCACTTGGGACACAGCCAATCCCTAGTGCAGACTCAATTCCCCTGAATGGTTCTTTGCTAACAACAACAGAACTCTACCCAACACTTCTGTGAAAGGAAAAAGCAGTTCCCCATCACCCACCTGGCTATCAAGGCATGTCCCACCCGCCCCCTCAACTCTACTCTCTTTTACTGGCTTCATCTCTCATGATCTCTCTAGTTAAAAAGGCAATGTATGCACAAGAGTGTATATTATATGATAAAATGAACTAGAAGTTTTGTTTTAGGTTTAAAGGTTTTATTTATTTATTTGAGAGAGAGAGACCACAAGCAGAGGTGGGGAGCAGAGGGAGAGCGAGAAGCAGACTCCCCGCTAAGCAGGGAGCCTGATGTGGGACTCGATCCCAGGATTCTGGGATCATGAGCTGAGCTGAAGGCAGACGCTTAACCAACTGAGCCACCCACCCAGGTGTCCCTGAACTGGAAGTTGTAATGCAACGAAGTAAATATAAACAGGCAAAAATCATTCTCAGTGGAATGGCACTTTTCACTGGTCACTCAGGGCCAGCAGGGATCCAAAGTAGCACTATGACATCCAGAAGATGCTGGAGAGCACAGGTAAAGGGTGAGAACAGAGGTGGTGTTGCTGTGGGAGTGTAGCATGGAAGTCTTGAGCAGACAGCGCTCACTCATGCAAAAATAGCAAATTTTGAGCGGCTGGGTGGCTCAATTTGTTGTCTGCCTTTGGCTCAGGTCATGATCCCAAGGTCCTGAGATGGAGCCCTGCATCGGGCTCCTTGTTCAGTGGAGAGTCTGCTTCTCCCTCCGCCCCTCCCCCACGCTCGTGAACTCTCTCTCTCTTTCTCAAATAAGTAAATGAAACTTTTAAATAAATAGCAAGGTGTGATCCCCTTCTAAGGGCAAGGCCCATGGCTATGCATAGAAATGGTGATAAATTACTGAGAGGAATCCCAACACTGACATAGGAGAAAGTTATGGGGTGATCAGGAGCCACACCAGTATCTATTAGAAATCTCAATCAGCTAAAAAAGACATGCAATGAATCACCTGTTAATAAGTTCCCTATCCTGATGATAAAAGAAGCAGTTACACTAACAGCAATGCTAACTTTTATTTATCAAAGGCTCAGTACTTGCCTTGAATTATACACAGCACTACATAGACATTTTGTTTCATGGTTTTAATACACAGAGATGAAAGCTATCATCTCTTTAAAAGAGATGAGGAGGGGTGCCTGGGTGGCTCAGTGGTTAAGCATCTGCCTTTAGCTCAGGTCATAATCCCAAGGTCCTGGGATCGAGCCCTGCCTTGGGCTCCCTGCTAAGCAGAGAGCCTGCTTCTCCCTCCGCTCTCCCCCATCCCAACCCTGCTCATGCTTGCCCTCTCTATCAAATAAATAAAAAAAAATTTTTTTTTAAAAAGAGAGAGATGAGAAAACTGGGGCTTATAAAGATAAATTAATGTGTTCAAAGTCACATAGGCAGTAAGTTGCAAGGCTAGGAACTGAACCCCGATGTGTCTGACTCCAAAATTCCCATCAATATTTCTGGAAGTTAGGCCTCCTGTCTACCTGCAGTGAAGTCTCCTGAGCTGCTTATAAAAATGAAGATTCCCCAAGCCCCATCCTATGCTTTAGTACAGGTATCTAAATCTTGGGTACCACTGTACCACCATTGTCTCCTGAGTCTGGGGAAAATGCTGCTCTGGTCAGAGCACTACTCAGTTAGAGAAGAGGTAATTAAAGAGTTAGAAAGGGTGGGGACACTAAGAGAAAGTGACTGTGATGTGGCTGAGCACAGACATAGACCTTAGACATTGAGAAAGCAGACTTTGCAGAGATTAACAATATTAGTGTTGGAATTCTATGGATAGAAACTCTGAAAGGGAATTCGAAAAGAAAGAAAATCGAAGAAAAGAAAAATCAAAGGCTCTTCCTTCACTGGCCATGACCTTGGCCTCCCTCCTTGATTATAATTCACTCCAACCTGGTCCTATATTGGTGGGATATCAGCTCCAAAGGACAAACCAGGCTCATAAATAGGGATAATGAGTAACAAGAGCAGAAAATGGGACAATTGGAATTCAGGGCATGGAGTGAGTCTGGGCAGTGACTTGAGGAGTCAGCCTGAGTTAAAGCGCATTCTGCTTTTATGTGGAGACGTCTACATGGCATGGGGCAGGCCTACTGAGTCAATTGGCCCAGGTAGGTCCACGCATTGCAGCTTATTGTAGAGAGGATCTGGACATTGGGTGGGATATTAGATCACATGGCCTCTGAGGTCTCCTAGGTTGTGTGGATTCTGCTTTCCCCCTAAATCATGTCTTTGGGGAGTCAGGTTGTCAGAATTCGAATAGAAGTACTGCTCATACTATTTCTACCTCTGGATAGTTCTGGAGAATTAATCCAGTTGAATGGAAAAAGGGTCGCACGGTGCATTTTAACATCATCATATTTTGTGACCTTAATTCTAGGAGATGACTACTGCTACAGCTCACCATTTGAGAAACTCCAGGTGAATGGCAGAAGGAGAGGGGGTCTGGTGGGCAGATTAGAAGATGTCACCTTGGGAATGATGTCACACTCTTCCTGGAGTGTCAGCTCTGTAGATACTAACTGATACTAATGGTGGATGATACTGGTACTGACCACTTGCTACTTTGTCAGGTGGAGGGAAGAAAGTAAATCTGAATTTTTCCCAGCCCTAGAAATATCTTATTTAACTTCTCTGCCAAGCTTGCTTTCATTTATTTATTTATTTATTTAAACAGTGTGGTGTTTTTTGTTTTTTTTTTTTTTCATTTATTTGTCAGAAAGAGAGAGAGAGCACAAGCAGGGGGAATGGCTAGCTGAGGGAAAAGCAGGGTCCCTGCTGTGCATGGAGCCCGAAGTGGGGACTCAATCCCAGGACTCTGGGATCATGACCTGAGCTGAAGGCCGATGCTTCACTGATTGAGCTACCCAGGCGGCCCTCTGCCAAGCTTTTAGAGGAGGAGAAAAAAAGTACAGGAGAAAAGAAGGACATCAGCCCCCTCCATTTAAAATACCTAACCCAATTTAAAAATAGGGGTAGAGAGACTGGGGTTACCCAGAGAAGATCTAGGGTGCTACCGTCCCTTGCTTGTCTATCTTCCTCCCCCTGCATCTTGTCTCACAGATGAATGCCCGCACTGGATAGTGGAGACCACCCACCATTCAAATCAGAAGCTTTAGGGTCCGGTCCTAGTTCTAACAGCGCCTCACTCTGACCTAGTCAAAGGCAGCAGCTCTTCCTGGCTCTCAGTTTCCCCAGGGGTATGCATTTGATTATACAACCATTAAGAATCCTTAGAATCTTGCTATGCAAAGCATGGTCTGCAGGGACGCTTGGCTGACTCAGTCAGTAGAGCAGGGGACTTGACCTCAGAGTTGTAAGTTCAAACCCCACGTTGGACATAGAGATTATGTTAAAAAAAAAAAAAAAAGTCTGGTCTACAAACCAGCAGCAGTAACATTTGGGGATCTTGTCAAATGCAGATTTTGATTCAGTTGGTTGCAGGTAGGACCTGAGACTCTGTATGTCTAACAAAATCCCAAATGATTCTTACACACTTTAAAGTTTGATACATTCTGCCTTAAGATGCCATCCATCCAGGGTGCCTGGGTGGCTCAGTCGTTCAGCGTCTGCTTTCTGCTCAGGCCCTGATCCCAGGGTCCTCGGATGGAGCCCCACATCGGGCTCCCTGCTCAGCAAAAAGCTTACTTCTCCCTTTCCCACTCCTCCTGCTCATGTTTCCTCTCTCCCTGTCTCTCTCTGTCAAATAAATAAATAGTTAAAAAAATAAAAGACACCATCCCTCCATGAATCTATTATGGATATACCTTGCTGTTCTCCCTCTCATAGGTTTCTATCACACCCTCCAAGTTTTCTAGCTCTAGAACCATTTCCAGTGGCCAGAGTTAACTTGAGAGTTGATGATTTTTTTGGCTTGGGGCTTAGAGAAATGCCACATGCTCCTTGAAATATAATGCTACACCTACACACATCCATTTACTAATAAATAAACTCGCTAATTAATTCACCTACTCAATTTGAGAAATACCTATGGGGCGGTAGGCGTGACTTGAGGGCTGGAGATAAAAGGATGAGGAAGGCATGGCCTCCATCTGGGAGATGTTAGGGACAGGCCTGGACAGCCAACTCCAACTCAGTGTGATAAGCACTTCTGAAATTAGCAAAGAGGATACATCGCAGGGAAATGTTTATAGTTGGGAACTATGTTGTCATAGGCAGGAGAAGTTCTGGAGGCTGTCCCAGGCTATGTCCTCCCTTACCATGACACTATCTTTCCTGTGGCCATAAATACGTGGGTCTTCTGCCCACACTGGGCAGTGTGCTGTTGGGGCAGGCCCTGTCTGGTGACTCACAGGATGCCCATGACGACAGTTTTCTTAAATTCTTCCCCATTCCCCAATGATTAGAACCTGTGGTGTGACCCTTCCATTAATTGAGGGCTTCTTAATTCGGGATCCACAGACAGGTTATTTTGGGCAGAGGGGCAGAGGGGCAGAGGGTCTATGTGTGAACTGTTCTGTGGATGTGCTTAATACATTTGTCTTGGGAAGGGAAGTCCACATGTTTTCATCAAAGGACAACAAGACCTAAAAACTGAGAACCAATGTCTTGCTATTGCCCACCTGCTACCTTAAGACTCAGGCAGTGGCAGTCCCCTTCCTTCTCTTCTCCTCCATCTCCTCCCTCTCTTCAGCTGATATATCCCAACTTCCTCTCTGCTTAGGCTGATTGTGTTAAAAGGGGCTCTGTCTGCAGTATCAACCATTCCAAAGAGCTAAGGGAAGATCCTTGTCCCCAACGCAACACTGTCACAGGTAAGTACAGCTGGGCCACAGGGACAGCAGGGGAAGAAACCCCTAGAACCCAGAACCCGGTCTTTATCAATTGTCTGGCTGATCATTTGTCTTTAATAGCTAGCTATAGGTGAGAGGATGAAGCTTTTAAGTCATTTTCTGGGCTTTCAGGGCAGTGTATGGCAGTGAACTTGGCTATGAAGTTTCCCTTTCCTTTGTCCTATGAGATGTCTACAGAATGAAAAGCAGGGGTGAGGGGAGGCGAGAAGGGCCACAGGTGGTCAAGTCATCAGTGACTCCAGGGAGGCAACTCTTGGGTCTGCTTTTACTTTAAAGCACTTAAGCTTCAAAAACCACAGAGAGAGAGAGAGAAAAAAAAAATATATATATATATATAGCCTTTGATGTACTATTCATAGTTCAAATCCAATCTTTGGCATGAAAGAGGAGGAAGTGTGCTTTGGATAATATCTAAGGAAGAGAATTCCACCTCATTTATATATGGAGCTGAGCGCATTATAAAGTTATTTTGCAACATAAATTTGCCTTTCTACTTCTGCTCCAGAATAATTTGGGCTTATAAAATAAATGTATAAAATACCTTTGACTATACTATATTTTCCCTGGCCTTCTTGCTTCTGTTTTGCAGGACTCGTGCTGAAGTGAGCTGTCTTCCTGGTTGCTGGGCACCTGGTAAAGATAGGGAGGGTAGGGCAGCCCAGAAGCATTCTGGGAGAGGAGAATCGGGAGCAAATATTTGCTTTGGAATATTCAGAGTTGATTTTCACAGATAACCCAGAGCAGATTCCCTGTAGCAGCTGTCAACCACAGAGAGGTTTTTGGAACAAGAGCTTTTGTTTATGTGAACATATAGTACTCAGGCCTGGCCCAGGAGAGAAGTGAACACAGCCCCAAGACTTGTTTCCAGGGGCAGGAGATGAGAATAAGATAAACACCGCACAAAGACTGACTTTAATGCAGAAAGTCTACCAAAGGAGGGGGTGGATTTACAACCTCACATTGCACAACTCACAGATACATAGACCGTTCCATATTTATCTATTCAACACATGTTTATTAGAAGCTTTACATGTTAGGCACCGTGCTATTGGGTGCTAGACTTACCCCCGAGAATAGAACAGACACAGCCTCCAGCCCTCATGCCCTCTCTCTCATGAGACAAGGACAACAGGCTCAAGTGCATTCAGTCTGCAATGGAAGGACACTTCCAGGGTGCTGTTGGAGGCACGGAGGAGGGACAGCCAACCCTGACATAAGAAATCATGGAAGCCTTCTTGGAGGAAGTGATGTTGGGACAGAGCTACCGGAAGAGCAGAAGTGAGCTAGGCCAGAGGGGTGAGGACTGGGACAACAGAGAAGGGAATTTCAGGCAGAGAACAGATTGTGCCCTCCCTGGGGCATATTTATATGGCAACGAAGGTAAACAATAAATTATTTAAATTATGAAAACATATTTAAAAGATTGATTATTTAAATGAGTTTTTGTTCTTAGAATTGTCTGTTCAGTGTTTATAACCTCTTAGCATATCTATGGCAAGGAGAGTACAGATACTCTGTACCAGGGTTTTCAGTGTGCATGCTGATTTTTCAGTTCTGGAATATCTGCAAACGTCTGATGTGACTTTCACTTCTAAGTATTATTTGATTCCTTGAAAAAAAAATTTTGATGTTGGGACAGTTTTTTAATTTTTGTTTTTTAAGATTTTCTTTATCTATTTGACAGAGAGAGAGACAGCGAGAGAGAGAACACAAGCAGAGGGAGTGGGAGAGGGAGAAGCAGGCTTCCCGCTGAGCAGGGAGCCCGATGCGGGGCTCCATCCCAGGACCCCAGGATCATGACCTGAGCTGAAGGCAGAGGCTTAATGACTGAGCCGCCCTGGTGTCTCTATGTTAGAACAGTTTTAGACTGTTACTTGATTTGTAACTTACATTTTGAAATCATTTCAAACTTACTATTTAATTTACAGTCTGCGTTCAGGTTTCACCGATTGTCCCAATAACGTCCTTTACATTTTTCCTTTCCTAAAAATTTTTTTGTATTTAAATTCAATTTAGTTAACCTAGAGTGTATTATTTGTTTCAGGGGTAGAATTTAGTGATTCATCAATTGCACAGAATACCCAGTGCTCATTCCGTCCCATGTCCTCCTTAATACCTGTTACCCATTTACTCCCCCCCCTCCAACTCCCCCCCCCCAGCAGCCCTCAGTTTGTTTCCTAGAGTTAAAAATCCTTTACACTGGGGCGCCTGGGTGGCTCAGTGGGTTAAAGCCTCTGCCTTCAGCTCAGGTCATGATCTTAGAGTCCTGGAATCGAGGCCCACATCAGGCTCTCTGCTCAGCTGGGAGCCTGCTTCCTCCTCTCTCTCTGCCTGCCTCTCTGCCTACTTGTAAGCTCTGTCTGTCAAATAAATAAATAAAATCTTTAAAAAAATTAAAAAAAATCCTTTACATTTTTCTAGTTAAAAATCCAGTCCAGGTCACATATGGCCTTTAGCTGTGGTCTCTTTAGGCCCCTCGAGCCTGGACCAGCCCCTTGGCCTTCCCTTGTCTTTCAAGCCATAGATATTTTTCAAGAGTACAGATCAGTTTTTTTGTAGAATGTCCCTTAATGTGAATTAATGTGATGTTTCTTCATGATCAGATTCAGTGGGTGCACTTTTAAGCAGGTAAGTGATGTTATGTCTTTCTAAGGAGATCATTATATCACTCATCACATCACTCATGATCTCAATGTGGCTGATTATTGGTGATTTTAACTTTTATTTTGGTTTTTAGTATATTTTAAACCGTATTTAAAGCATACACATCCAAATGTGTTTATATCTAAATGTTATCATGAAGGAGAGTAATAGTGAGCTATCCTGCTCTATATGACCTTGTTTGAATGCAGATTGTAGGGTTTTGTCACTCCTGTCATCTCTGCATATATCAGAACTTCTTGTAAATGTGTCATTGATTGATAAGATTATAGTTGTGCTCTGGCCTTTAAAAAGGCTGGGTGTAAAACTCTACAAGTAACAAATTACTACATAGCCATGTAAATCAGAATTTTCTTGATACTGTACAACCAAAACAGTGTTCAAAAGTAAGTTGGAATCCCGAAGCTGATTTAAGGGGATGGTGGTCCCCAACCAACAAATACGGATTCTTCAAAAGAGCCTCATTGGTCTCATCCCGGATTTTATATTAATTTGGGCTTATAAATTTATAAAATGCCCTTTGCATATGTTGTGTATATGTATACATCAGGCTCCTATATAAGATATTGATAAAAAAAAAAAAAACAAGAATTCCTTTGCTTTGGCCATTTGAAAATCCTAGCTGCATCCCATTGTAGATCCTACCCACTGTTGAATGACTTTTGCTCTAACAACCCCAGGGCTCCGAGAATACACATGCATCCATTTCCAATGGGTCATTGAGTGGAGTCCCTGGTCGCTTCAATTGGCACAAAATTTACGATTTCTTCCTTTTATTTTTGAAATTCAGTTCTACTTACTTTACAACACACCAAAACAAACATTTTAGGAATATACCATATTATGCAATTACCGACCGGCCCCCATAATGACCCAAGCAAAAGACAGTCCTACCTTGGAAAGTGCTAGCCTAAGGGTCTTATTCCAAAATGAGGACACTGAGATCCAGAGAGGTGTCTTCTGAAGAAGAAGGCTGCTAATGGTAGACTGCAACCCAGCTCTTCCTGTGCCGGGGTTGGGGATGGCTTTCTTATGGCAGAGGTGTTCCCTCCAGAGGTGATCAAGCTGCCCTCCCCTCTCTCTTGGCTAGTGTGGGTTGTTGGCAGCTGAAGCAAGCCTTGAGCAGGGTCCTTCCGCCGGGTTTACTCATCTCAAATTCAGCCATAGAGCTGGAGCCCAGCCAGGTCCTTGAGAGCCTCTAGATTTCCTAGAAGATGGTCTTAATGGAAACACACAGCTGAAGAGGTGCAGCTGCCTTAGAAAGTCATTTATAATATATTTTCATTGGGAAAAACGTAGTCGAAGTTCCAAAAGACTTTTCCAAGCTCAACCAGCGCATCCGTTAAGTTGGAGAACACTTAGAACTCATTTCTCTCCACTGAACCAGAGCAAATTTCGTATCTACATGTGCAAGGCAGCATGATAGTTGCTTGGTGAGTGCCAACGGGGATATGAAGCAATTTAGGCCATGGCCCCATGCTCAAGAAGTCTACAATAATCCTAGGGAGGTGGAACATACATATATTAAAAACTTCTTAGTAACATAAGGCAACGTGCTCGGATGAGTGCAACAGAAAGGTGGACCACGGAACACTGAGGAAGGAAAGCATTCTGCCATGCGGCTTCTAAGTCGAGTGACCTAGATGAAACTGCAGCTTCCACACTTCCCAGCGGTGTGGCGAGTTACTGGAATTCCCTAAGGCGCTTAGAAAAGCTCGGGGCATTTTAAGTGTCCCCCAAGTGTTGGCTATTATTACTCTCAGTCTGTGAACGAACCGTCATTTCGAGGATGGAAAGGACGTGAGCAGAGGAGTAGGAGTGGGCTTCGCGGCAAGGTGGTAGAATCCTAAGGAATTGTCCCCGCAAAAAGCTCCGCGAGCTACTTCGGTAACTCAGCTTGCAGCCATCAAACACCGCGGAGCAGGCAATTCAGGAAACCTGATTCCACCCACTCTCCTACGTCCGCGCTCCTCGGCACCGCCTCCCTGAGATCCCAGCGCCCGTCCCCAGGGGGCGCTGCGCCCCGCCGACCTGGCTGGGGCCGGCGCGCGCCACCGCCGCCCGCCCCGCGCGTGCGCGCCGCCCAGGTGAGGAGGCGGCTGCCTGCGCCGCGGCGGCGGCTCAGTAGGCGGGGCGGGGAGGGGCGGGGCGGAGCCGGGCCGGGGCGGGGCCGGGGCGGGGCCGGGGCGGGGCCGCGGCCAGAGCAAGGCCAGAGGCGGGACCAGCCGCCGCCGTCTCCGTCTCAGAGTCCCGACCCCCACTCCTCCCGGCAGCTGCAGCGGGAGAAGCGGAAACTGCTGGGTGCGCCGCGCCGGCCGAGAGCGCGCCGAGGAGCAGCGGGGCGGCCTCCGTCCGGCCCAGACCCGCCGACCGGCGCCCGGCACCGCCTTCCCCGCGGCCCCGCGCCCCGCGCCGCGGCCCCGCCCCGGCCCCGCCCGAGCTCGCCGCGCGCCCCGCGCCGGCCCCTGCGGCCCGATCGCGCCCACCTGAGCCCGTCTGCGCCCACCTGAGCCCGTACGCTGGCGCCATGGCGGAGCAGGAGAGCCTGGAGTTCGGCAAGGCGGACTTCGTTCTGATGGACACCGTCTCCATGCCCGAGTTCATGGCCAACCTCCGGCTCAGGTGAGGGCGGAGCGGCCGTGCTTCGCGGCGGGAGCCTGCGCTTTCCCGAGAAGGGGCGCCCTTGCGGTGCGGCGGGATTGGAGGTGTCAGGGGCCAAACTAGAGGGATGGGGTGCGTCCGGACGGGGGTGTCCGGTGGCCTGCCGAGCTCCGTGGTCACGCCTTCCCCAAGGAGGACGCCCGGGGGGTGCGGCTGTCTAGGGGGGTGAGGGGCGTGCCGAGCCCCAGGGCTGCGCCTTCGGGAGACGGGTGGCCTGGGTGCAGTCCGGACGCGCGGTGGGGGGTGGGGGGGAGGGGTGTGAGGGGTGTGCGGGCTGGAGGCTGCGCTTGGGGCAGGGCCGGCTAGCTCGCTTCCCCAGGTAAGTGATGTGGGCGGGCCAGGTGACCTCATGGAAACAAAAGTAAAGGAAAACGCAAACTTTAGGGAGAGTTGTGGTGGCCACGAAGGCCCTGGGAAGACGGGAGGGTTGTTTTGTAGAGAGATTCGGATCTCATCCAGGTTTCACACTTGGTTTTCTTTTTCTCCTCCTTTTTTTTTTCCTGGCGTAGTTCCATCCTGTCACTCAGGATGCTATGCAGTAGTGGTCCCTGAGCTGTCTGTTCCGGGACACTGGCTATTTTTTAGTTACTCTCTAAACGTAATTAGACACGTTTCCAGACATCGAAGAGACTGCTCTGCTTGCCAGTGCCAAGATAAACTGTCTGAATTTGACAAGGCATTCATGCTTTCAGTTTTTTTCAAGGAGTTATGGATGGAGCCCTTGTGTTCTGACATCCTTGAAAATGTAGTCACAACTCAACGCCCTGAAATGGGCTTCCAAGGCGAATTTATTTTAGAAACTCTACTACATGTGATTATTTCTCTCCTGATAGAGTAATATGTAAACAGAACTTTAAGGTAGTTTTGACTTTTTTTTGTTGTTGTTAAAATTACAGTAAATGGAGTTTCAACATAACTGACTTTGGAGGGCAGGGATGGGTGGTGGTTCCTGGAAGTTCTAGCCCTATTTCTTGTAAGGTTTATAGCTAAATCTCACTCCATAAGTTTATAGAGTGAAGATCACGATTTAGGTTTGAATGCTTAACTAACCCCACTTCTCAGTAATAATTACCCCTGTTCGTTTTAACTTAAGAATTTAAAGAAAGCTTTTAATTTTGGGGATTGCAAACCCTGTAGGATCTTCTTCTGCTCTTCTCCAGACTTTGCTATGTCCCAGAGTATGGGGCAGGGGCACAGGTCTGAGTTCTACACCTACCTATTACAAGCTGACCTTGAACCAGTCTCTGTGTCTGGGTTTCTTAATTTGTAAAATAGTGAGGATCATCAAGATTTTTCAGCACTTACTTTTTCTGCTTTTACGTATTACTGCTTCCAAACTCTCTCGGCGTGACATCTGAATCTTAAACATTATTAAAGTGAGCCTAACTTAACCTTGCAATTTAGTTCTACATTGTGCAACGACTTCAAGAGGTAAGGTGGGAGGATCCCAAGAACTGTAAGATGTATCCTTATCTCTCAAAGAGGTGACAATACTAATAAAGACTGGGAGAAAGGTGGAAATTCCTCTTGATTTAAATAATAAATCAAGACAACAATAGAAGAGTTAAGCTTTGTAGAGCTTAGGTGATTCTTTGCCAACAAATTGCACACACTAATTGTTCTGGCGCTCAGAAGAGGGAGAGGTGCTTTAGGCTGGTTCCAAAACACAGCACAGAGAAGGAGAGAGGTTCAGATAGTTGCAAAGGATGGGTAGGGTTTGTCTAGGTGGAGAACATTCCAGGTGGATGCAGTGGCATGAACAGAGGAGTGGAGGCATGAAAGCTGATTCTCTTTGGGTGGTAGTGGACATGCTAAGTTGTCTGGAGAGAAAGGAGTTGGTGTTGGGGACTTGTGGGTGGAATCACCAACTCATTAGCCAATTATAGCCAATCATTAGCTAATGCCGGGGTTTCTAGGGCTGCCTTTACACCCAGTCACCAAGTCAGTCAAGATCCTGGCCGTGCAGACATGTACAAGTATCTGTACATGTCTCATCTGTGTGTATCCTTGACAACCCTGAGCACTGGCTGCAGTTCTCAGTGCACAGCTTTGGTGACTGTTCATGGTTTACTTGCAAGCTGGGAGTAGTAGGTTCCTGGTAGCCGTACCCTTGCCCTCCTCTTCCATTGTAAATCCTGATTACCCAGAGGGAAAACAATCCTCTCTCTCTGATAGTTTGGATTTCCTTTCCCCCTGTTATCCCTCCAGACTGTTCTAGTGTTTAGCTGTATGAGCTTCCGGGCTCATGCTGTTGTGACCCTTGAAACATTTGTTTCACTTTGCAAAAAGTGGCAAGAAACAGTGCAGGTCCCAGTGCTCTTGATGTTGAAGTGTTTTCATCTCCTGGAACATAGGTGGTTGGGCCATATGCAGTGTAATTTATGGTTGTATATGGGCAAAATCTGCGTGTTTCATCTTTCAGTGGATGTGTGTGCATGAGCCCGATCATTCGTGGCTTCCCCAGACTGTGGCTCCTTCTCTCACTTCATTCAGGAAGGTCCTGCCTTCTGCACCTCAACCCATACCGCACCCCCAACCCCCCACTGGCTCTTCTGCTCAGCGCTCTTCATTTCTGGTCGGTGACATAATGGTTGGTAATGAAGGTGACACTGGTTTCAGGGGTCTGTGTCATCCAGACCTGATTGTAATTTTCCTGATAGCAGTCCCCAGCATAACACTGGGCACATAACACATTCCTTGTGACAACACTTTCTGTAGAGCAAGAAGAAAGAGAGGGAAAAAAGTTACTTCTTCTAAGCTTTTATGACATTCATTTAGAATTATCTTTTTACTTTGCTACTATGCTGACCTCCTTTTCTCCTCTTGGAGCTAACAATTGATTTTTAGACATCTTCAATGGAAGTAACTTTTCTCATACTGTTATTATTTTCAAAAATTGATGTAGGGGTGTGTGTGTGTGCTTGTGAGTCTGGATGAGGCCAGATTTAAGGAATGATATGGATTAGTGTGAGTTAGTATATCTGTGAAGGAGTTTCAACTTCTGTTTCTTACCCTGACAGGAAAAACTGCTGGTATTTTAAAGGCTGCTTGCTTTCTCTCCTAGAAGTCCTTTGCCCAGGGGAGAGCTGTTCTATTTCTTTCTTTTTCCTTTTTGGTGGAGGTGGAGGTGCTGGTGGTTTTTTTTGGTGGTGGTGGTGAGCTCCTCGCTGCATTTTTCAAGGGTCTGTGCCCAGGAGTAAGATTCCTACACAGGACACCTCCTGCCTTCATGGTCAGGCCTGGTTCCTGCCAACAACCCTGATGACCACTTACACCGCCAGCCACAGTATCCTCACCATATTCTGCTTTCTTTGCAGCCACTTCCTTTTGGGACCTGGAACCCTTTGCTGGGCCATTCCTGTACTTGAGTTCTTCCGGCATTAGCAGCAGCTTTGCACCCTCTCTCGAACTGAGAATCCCAGGAGAGCGAGCTACATGAAACAACTGGTCCTCCCAGTGCCCCCTCAGTCCCTGCTTAGTCCTGTGTGCAAAAAGGAGAAAGCAGGCTGCCGCTCAGGGCTGGGCCCGGGCCGAGGACCGTATCCCAGACAGATGTGCTTTTCACTTCCCGGGGCAGTGAAATACATCGTAGGCTTCCAGGGTCCAGTTTCCTAACTTTGTTGGTGATGGCTCCCCTTCTGAGAATAAGGCATCTGCTCAGCCTCGTATCTTGGCTCCTTGGAAATCTAACTTTTCCTCCCCTCTTTCCTTACTGGTTTTTCTCTTCCATAAGAAGCAGTCATTTGAAACACCGTTTGCCAAACTTCCAGGCAACTTCCTCCTTTTAACCGAACACAGTGTGTCTGTTACACCTTTGCTTAGACCGGGGCTTCTCAACTGCAGCGCTTTTTACACTTGGCCTTGGATAGTTCTTTATTTTGGGGGGGGCCTGTCCCGTGCATAGGATGTTTACCAGCATCCCTGGTCTCTACCCACCTGATGCCAGTAGTACCACTTTCCTCCCATTTATGACAGCTGAAAATGTTTCCAGATATTGCCAAATGTCCCCTGTGGAGGGGGCAAATGATCCCCAGCTGCGGCCAGTGGGCCTCAGTTCTTGTTCCCACGAATATCTTCCTCCTCCCCTGCTCACGTACTCTGCCTGTCACTCTTACTCATCTTTTGAGACGAGTTCTTCGAAGCCTTTCCCAGTCTTCCAAGTCAGGGTTCATTCTACTCTACCCGGGACACCTGGACACTTGGTCCCAGCTGTTGGAGAAAATGTATCAGGTTATGTTGATGTTAACCTGCATGCCTGCCTTCCCACCCAGCAGTGAGCTCCTTAAAGACAGAGTGTCATCCAGAGGTGGGTCCAGCTCAGGTTCTGTGATCCTGAAAACTCATTACTGTTTGGAGGGGGGCAGGTTTAAGAAAAAGAGTATAAATTGTGGATGCCAAATTAGATACAGGGCTTTGGGAGGGGACAGTCAGTGTAAGTGGGTGGCAGTGAAGCAGACCCATCTCAGGTCCCCTTGTGTTTCCTGTCATGCTGGGCACCTATGTGTTCAATACATTTTTAAACATGTTCAGTAAGCCGTCAAATATTGGTTGATTGTTCTTCAACCAGTGGAATTCTTAACTTAAAGCGTACAGTCTTCTTAAAATATTGTAGTTATTTTTTTAAATTTTATTTATTCATTTGACAGGGAGAGAGAAAGAGAGCACAAGCAAGGGGAGCAGCAGGGAGAGGGAGAAGCAGGCTCCCCATTGAGCAGGGAGCCCAAAGTGGGGCTCAATCCCAGGACCCTGGGATCCTGGAATCCCAACCTAAGCTGAGGGCAGCCGCTTAACTGAGCCACCCCGGTGCCCTGTAGTTATTTTAATACAGCTTACTTGTTGGAGGGGGGATGAGTTATGGAATTATGTACACACGTGTGTACACACACGCACACACTCACCCGCACCACGCCACCTCTGTACTCTTTCTCTGTGGCTGCTTGGTCATTTGGAAAATTTGTTGAAACAAAAGGTCCCTCTTTCCTGCCGGCGGCAAAACCTTTGGTACTCTGGGTGGTCTTAGAGCAAGGGTAACTCTGCAGTTGGTTCAGAGTTCTAGTTAGAAGGAGCTGCAGTTAGATTTGTAGGAGAGGTGAATGGCCCACTAAATCTTTCTGGCTTCCATGCGAAATTCTTTGGCAGCCACTTTTAGAGGCCTTCGGAAAAGGACAGCTTGCTCCGTGCCTGTTTTGCACATTGGCTTCGTATTGGGACAGAAATGAGAACTTGGGTTTTGGAGCTGCCATTTGGAGTGAATCACCCTGCCGTCTTGCTTCCTTTCCTTCTCTGTGACAGATTTCCAAGACTATTTTTATTCAGGGTCATTTGTTGACCCTGGAGACTTCTGCTGAATTTAGCTCCCAAGTAGAGCCAGATGTGGGTGGAATCGGGCCCTCAGAAAGCTGCTACTGGTGCGATTCATTGCAGTTTCTGAAGGGCTCTCCTTCTACAGAAAGAGATAAGCTTTGATTTTTTTACTTAATGTGGGGACAGAAGATGGCGAATCTGGTGTAGATAGAAATCTGTTTAGCGGTCCACCTGTAAGTTGTTGGCACGGGGAATTATCCTACTGTGGAGATCTGTTGGTTGACCTTCCCACCTGCGTCTGAGTCAGCTCAGTGAAAAGAATCCTATCCCAAAGACTGGTCCCGTTTTATGATGATTCTCTGTCATCCATTGCCGGGTGGCCGTTGAGACTGGGTTGAGCCATTGCCCAGCCACTGGCTGGGTCCATCTGGTGGGGAAATTTGCTGTCAACCATGGCTCCAGCCCCATTGGGTAGATAACCTGTTGATGAGCCTCAGTGACATGGCTTAGAAGAATGTCAGCTGTGTTCATACATAGGTTCAGAAGGTCACAGCATTTAAAAATGTATATTCTAAGCCTCTGTCTTTTTGTCTATTAAATTTCTTGGTCAAGATGATGGGAAGCAGGCTCTTTTCAGTTCAACTGCTATGTAATTTCTGGTTAAATCTCTTAATAGAACAGTGTTACCCAAACTTTAGTTTTGGGCATTTATGGGAAGAAGAACTGGGAGAGCATTGCTTGTTAGGGGCACTGGGTGCAGTGGAAAGAGCACTTGGGCTTTGAGACCCAACTGACCAAGTTCAAATCCCAGCTTCCCTTTCACTTTTTTTAGCATTATGACTTGGGGTAAGTTAACATCCCTAAATTTCAGTTTCCTTACATGTAAAATGACTGCCTTTTAGGGTTATTAGGATGAAATCACGAGATGTGTAAAAAGTGCCTGGTCAGTGCTTGGTACATAATTTCATCTCTACTATAATTAACTGTCTTCCTGAATCCTTCCCCCATGACCTCGTCCCCCTGCCCTGACCTCATAATGATCCGCAGCTTGCTATTTTCACCTCTTCCTTCCTCACTAAGACAGATCCATTTGTTTTGGTTATATTTGCGGGGCAAAATATTCCAGATGAGCTTGGGGTTACCTCGTGGAGAGGCAAGAGCACTGGAGATGAACATATCTAGACCTTAATCCTGTCTCTGTCCACTTACTACCACCCACGTGGTCTTGGACAAGTTACTTAGCCTCCCTGAGCCTCAGTTTCTTCATCTGCACAGATGATGTTATTGGGAAGCTTGGATTATAGCCCCTGTAAAGCACGAAGATGGTACCCAACTCCAGTCTTTGGGAAGTAGATCCTCAGTAGGGGGTCCCCTGTCTCTCTCCCCTCAGTCCTCTCTCAGTCTGGGCCGGTGGACCAAGTGCTCTTGCTATCCCCAGTTCCCTCCGTCACCGTCACTCTAAACGTACCCAAGATCCTGCTCCCTCCAGGTGTACACTGTTGGGTTTCTGAAAGTCATAAACTTTTTGGAAGAGGGAAATCAGTTCTAAGTATTCCAGAATACGTTATTCTTCGTGTCTACTGTTCTGCGCTTTCACAAAAGTTGGTGACATTGGTGCCCGAAATCCGCAGGTACTATAGCTGGGGGATGAACTTTAAGTAGAGTCTTTAAAAAAAAAAATCTGTAACTCATTTCCTTAATTAATTATAGATTCTCTGTGTGTGTATGTATATATTTTAAGTTTTTATTTTAATTTCAGCTGATTAACATACAGTGTGATAATTAGTTGCAGGTGTACAGTACAGGGATTCAGCACTTCCGTACAAGCCCTGGTGCTCGTGACAAGTGCCCTCCTTCATCCCCATCACCTATTTCCCTCGTCTCCCCCCCCCCCCCTCCCCTCTGGTAACCATCAGTTCTCTGTAATTAAGATTAATTTTTAATTAATTAAATGTAAATGTAAAAATTAATTTTTTTTCCTCTCTTGTTTTTTCCCCTTTGTTTTGTTTCTTTCTTTGATTCCACATATGAGTGTGATCATAGGTATTTGCCTTTCTCTGACAGACTTACATTGCTTAGCATTATAGACCTTATATACTTTTAGTATAACCGCATGGCTTTAAAGCTTGTAGCTGCTTCAATTCTTGCTGTGCGCTTATCACTATAGTGGGTACATTGGTGAGGGTTACTTTTTTTTAATTTTTAATTTTTTTATAAACATATAATGTATTATTAGCCCCAGGGTACAGGTCTGCGAATCGCCAGGTTTACACACTTCCCAGCACTCACCATAGCACATACCCTCCCCAATGTCCATAACCCCACCCCCCTCTCCCTACCCCCTCTCCCCCTGGCAACCTTTAGTTTGTTTTGTGAGATTAAGAGTCTCTTAATGGTTTGTCTCCCTCCCGATCCCGTCTTGTTTCATTTATTCTTTTCCTACCCCCCAAACCCTCCATGTTGCCTCTCAGCTTCAGTGAGGGTTACTTTTTAAAAAGTCACTCATTGGAGGGTAGCTGAATTGGGAGGAAAAGATACCTTAGTAGTTGCATCAGTGTAAAGTAGAATGTGATTGAACCCAAAATGGATAGTGCAGACAATCTGTTGTTTTAAGGGCTTCCTAGAGAGAAGGAATCAACAAACCACATATTTTAAAAAGGGAATACTGGTGGGATGCCTGGGTGGCTCAGTGGGTTAAGCGTCTGCCTTCAGCTCAGGTCATGATCCCAGGGTCCTGGGATCGAGCCCCACCTCAGGGCTCCCTGCTCCGCAGGGAGCCTGGTTCTCCCTCTCCCTCTGCCTGCGGCTCCCCCTGCTTGTGCTCTCTCCCTCTCTCTGTCTGACAAATAAAAATATTTAAAAAGAGAAGAGTGGTGACAGTATAATTGAGCACTCACATGTTAGGTGCTAGAGCTAGGAGAGAATTCAGAAATCGAGAAAATGGGATTGGGGGTAGGGAGGACACTTTCTGTGGAAGGGGTAGAACGCAAGCAGACCCTTGTTGGAAGTAGAGGAATGGCATCTGGGAAACAACCCTTTGCACAGGCCTTGCTGCTGATGCCCTCCACCGGGCTGGCCTTCCTTTTTTCTCTCTCACCACCCATGCTCAGCACGAGTGAGCCGGCCCTGCGACTAGCCAGCTTCCATCACTCAGAATACCCCCCCACCCATCGTCTGCACTTTTTTTCATTCCTGTCTTATGCTGCCCCCAAATTCTCCCAACTGGAGATTGAGTTAAGTTGATAAGATTTCGCTTATCTTGGTGTCAGTTTGCTCAAATCTTTCTTTCTCATTCCTTGAAATCAGTTAGGGGGATGGAGAATTTCATTTCTGAGAAATAATTTTGCAGCACTTAACTGTTCAGGGATAGGGCAGATCTGGGACAGAGAACTGAGATCAGTGGGGGTGGGGGGAAGGGACAGGCAGGATATAGGTGAGCTCAGTTCGTTCTTGGGAGGCAGGCTCTGGGGGTGGGTGTCCGAGAAAACCTTTGCTCCATGAAAAGATTTATCTGTGGCTCATCTTTGGGCCTAGAAGAGGAAATGGATTTTTTTCCCCTTTATCTTGTGTCTAATTACAGAACTTCCAAGACTCAGCCCCCAGACTGCGTGGTGAATACTATTGGTCATTCCATCATGGGTTAAAGAGACATTCGTGAGCCAGCCTGGGAACCTAATCATGGCTGTTTTGGTGAAATAGAACAGTCTACTTTTGAGGACAGTAGACCTTTTTAAAGTAAAGGGCTCTGATAATTGACTTCAGTTGATGGAGAAGGGATTCAAGAGTGTCATCTAGTTCCTCGGTATTCTGTTCACCTTCCGGTCTCCTCATTATCTAGCCTCACCCCTGGAAATATCCCAATTATTCCAAGCACAACTGTTCTTGTGGGACTGGTCACTGTGACATCTGAACAAGACCTCCTTCATTTCCATATAGAAGTATACTATACTGTACTGTATTATACTATACAATACTATACTATAGTATATACTATACTATACAGTATTATACTATAGTATATACTATATTTCTATACTGTTCACAGTATTGAAGTGAATTTCACTTTAATGAGATTGACTCTAGTAAAGCTATTTTGCTTTTTTTTTTTTTTTTTAAGATTTTATTTATTTATTTGTCAGAGTGAGCACAGGCAGACAGAGTGGCAGGCAGAGGCAGACAAAGAAGCAGGCTCCCGCTGAGCAAGGAGCCCGATGTGGGACTCGATCCCAGGACGCTGGGATCATGACCTGAGCCGAAGGCAGCAGCTTAACCCACTGAGCCACCCATGCGTCCCAAGCTATTTTGCTTTAATAAAATGGTTGTTTACTGCTTACTGAGCATAGCTTTTTCTGGAAAAGACACAGGCCAATTCATAGTTATAAAAACAAAACTTCTGGAGTAGATGGAAAAATATACCGAGGAACAAACACAACTTTGCTTCCATTCCTCTCCTCCGTAAATCTCCCACAGCCTTATTACTGAGATGTGGTTGGGAGGGCGATTGAGGGGGGAGAACATCACTTATATACACAAGGGTCACATCAGCGCTAGAAGCAAATGAATTAGTCAAAAAATGGCTTCATCTAAAACAATGAAGCAAACACCAAGAGAAACTCAAACAATTTTTTTCCCCCTCCAACCACAAAGTCTGCTTTGAGTCACTTGTACAATAGAGGATCAGCCGTAGCGGGGTCAGGGTGATGGCGAATGGCTCTATCTCACACCGCGGCTTTGTGTTAATATAAAGTCAAGGAAAATTTGATAGTCAATTAAAAGAAAAGTCAAACGCTAGTTTAAAAAAAGCTTACATTTAATTTTGGATAACCCTAACATTGCTCGATGTTTTAGTTTTGGCTTTTATGGACATCTAGGTCATTCTAAATTCATTCTAAGACTAGTCCTCGATAATGAGGTAGAGTTAGCCTGATTCTGCCATCCTGGCCTATGTTCCTTATAACTGAGAAACCCTTATGAAAAAAACAAAAAAGCAAAAAAACACCAGCAAAATAACAGGACTGTAAAGTATCTGTCAGTACGTACAACTACAAAGAGTTTCTCACTGTATTCAATCTGTCCTGTCATATTTGTGCCCTGCTTCTGATCTCTAAGTCCTGAGGGCAAGGACCTTCAAGGAGATAGTGTTCTACGTCTCTGAAGCCTTATTGCCAGGCATTAAGGACAAATGTCTTTTAATGAACAAATACATGAATGCATAATATTTCTGCATGTTTGATTCCTGCCTGAGCTATGTATTTACTGTATTTTTATATAATTATATAATCTGACTTGTTGTTGTTGTGACTTTAGTCTTTGGGTAGATAGGAAAATGAAACTATTATTACTCTTGGGGGGAAAAAAACCCCACTAAAATATATGAGTTTCTGCAAAATGGTAGACAGCTTTTCTTCCAAAAGACTTGTAGACATCAGACACAGGAAGCCTAACATCATGTAAGAGGAAAACACAATTCATTGGTACTTCGATCTTGAGCCGTCTTTTGTTGTTGCTTACCTTAGCAAATTGACTCCATTTTTTTTACCAGCATTGTGATGCCTTTATATAGCTCTGTAACTCCCCTGAATGTCTCTAAAGGACATGCTTTTATATAGCCAATCCAGTGATTAAGCCCATTTAGATAGGTGCTGGTTTTCTGTTTTGTTTTGTTTTTAATCTGTGTTCTGCGGTGTCCCCGGCCATGGAGGTGCCTGAGAAGCAGTCTTGCAGTCTGGGGGGGATGGACTAGGATTTCAGGCCCCTGCTTGCTTCTGCTTCTGACACAGCAGCTCTGCTTCTCACATGTTAGGGTTCCAAGACATTTTTGTTTGGGAGGATATGCTATCACATTGGGAAAAAAAAAAAACAGTTTTTGAAAACTACTGTTCTAGGTGATTGTTTTCCATGACTTTTATCCTTGCCACATACCCAATTAGCAGTATTTCCAACCAGGAGCACCTGGGTGGCTCAGTCAGTTCAGTGTTTGCCTCTTGATCTCAGCTCAGGTCTTGATCTCAGAGTTGTGAGTTCAAGCCCTGTGTTAGGTTCTAGGACTTTAAAAAAAGACAGACAGGAAGGAAGGAAGAAAGAAAGAAATATTTCCAACCGAAATGATTTAAAAAGTGGCAGCGTGGTATAAAATAATGAGCAAAGGAAATAATTCAGTTATCCAGATTTAAAGATGGCTGTATTATATAATATATAACTTCTGCCTTCATTTACTTCTGTTCTCTGGGCCTCTGTAGTCTTAAAATGGGACTGATCCTTGCTACAAGGTCATTTCATCAAATGAGACAACAGGTGGGTTGTTGTTCTTAACACATCAAGGGTGCCCAAATGGCAGTGCTATCTCATTTTTGCCTCCTTATGTGGAACATAAAGAATGCAATTTAACTTTTTTCCTCTGTGACTCAGATCATCATGATCGTAGGTATGAACAGTTGTTTTTATGCCCTTGGGATTTATTGAGATACATGTAATGTTTTGCCTCCACACCAAACTGATCCAAATAATTTAACTTTTTAGTGCAGTTTGGGTCAGTTTCTACCATTTCTTTCAATGAATTCTCTCCCTGTGAATTCTCTCTTCCCTCTTGATAGCTAATCTTCTCCAGGATGCACTTGTAGAATGGCTTAGAAAGAAGGAGTTCATGTGTTCCGATGAAGGCTGAAGGTTTGAATTGGGTGTCTCAGTTGGAGGCCAGGAGTTTAGAGACCTCTGTCTTTTTATTTGCCCTCCTCTGCTCCATGGTGGGTGTTTCTTTTTTTTCATGGCTTTGGCATGTTTGGCTGGAAAGGCAAGTGGGCCAAGGCTGAGTCCTGAGTAGGTCAAGTGCTACTCTGAGATGTACTGCTGCCATTGGTATATGAATGACGTGTGTGGTTGAACAAACCAAAGTATGATGACAGGATTTTTCCACCCATGGGAACTTCCTGATTGCTCGTTGATTTATGCTAGGCCCTGGCTGGTCGCAGAGTATGTTACTGGTTGCATCTCTGCTTCTTAGTTCCTGTTTTATCTGAAACCTTTACTGAAAAGGAACCTCTTCTTTAACTTCCTGATTTATTCTAGGCTGGTAGGTCCCAAATTTAGCTTGTATAAGAATTACCCAGCTTTTAAAATATACACCTCCCAGAGGTTCTGATGTATTAAGCCTCTTTACTGCCCAGGTGATTCTCTCGTCCAGCCAGCTTCGGAACCACTCCCTTAGGCTGCTGGTTTTTCACTCCCTAGTTGCATCCTGTTGGAGCTGAATGGGCCACAACCGATATGGGAGCTGACTGGAATAGTGACACATGTATCCAAACAGTCAGTGTTCTTTGTTCTGTTCTGATTATTAAATCAATTAATGTTTTGCTAGTCCTACTTTACTCTTCATCTTGACAACATGTTTTCTATTCTTTTACCCTACGGTCATGGTTGCCCATTGTTAGCATACTATATGTTATTTTTCTTTCTGTCCCCAGATTCTCCATACAAAAAAGTATAATCATGCCATCCTTGTTAATGCCTTGGTATATGTTTTCTTACAATATTTTGAACATATATAAATTTTATATATTTTGAAACATGGACTCCTCGTGCTTATGCAAGATAGAATTCTGTAAACCGTTTTCTCATATAACATAGTATCTTAAGCACTTTTCCATGTTATTAGATTGTCTTTGAAAGTATGATAGCAGCCATGTCTTTGTCATTCTTTTCGGTGCATGCCATGGGGACCCAGACAGGCGTGGTTTCTTCTCCCACAGAGCTGATAAACCAGCAGGGGAGACATATAAAATTGGCAAACAACAAAAGAATAATAGTAATAAGTGCTGTGAAGGCCAAGAGCAGGGTTCCCTCGTCAGAAAAATGGCAGTGACATATGTGTGGTGTGTGCGCGTGCTACAGACAAGGCATTTTAAGAGGAAGATGTCTTTAACCGAGATCAGAAGGATGAGGGCCCTGTTGGGGGACGGTGGGGGGAGCCAGGTGTTGGGTGCGGGGATGAGATAGGGCAGTGCAAGTGAGGCAGAATGAGCCACGACGGAGGGAAGGAGATGTTGACAGACACACTTGGTGTGTTTCAAAAACTGAAGGGCATCCAGAGGGGGACAGGCGATGATGGAACGCTGTCAGGGAGCACACTTTGCAAAGGGCCTTGGGAAGCGACGGATTCAGACTTGGGGCACCTCAGGGGCTCAGTCAGTTAAGCGTCTGCCTTCAACTCAGGTCATGATCTCAGGATTCCCTACTCTGCGGGGCGTTTGCTTTTCCTTCTGCCTGTTGCTCCCCCTCAACCCCCCATCAAATAACATATTTAAAAAGAAAAAAAAAAGGACTCAGACTTTGGGCACAATTGGAAACTATTGAAGGGCTTTGCACGTCTTGCACTCACTTCAGGGTGATAGCCTACTGAAGTATCTGGGCTGCTAGGGTTTAGCAGTTCGAATTCCCTGGGTCTGGTGGCTGGCTCTTCTGAATGTTTGTTTTTGTCAAGTTGGGGACTAAAGTGCCTAGTTGGTAATTGCTTTCTGCACTCTCTCTTAAGAGATAGTAAACACAAATAAGTCCCATTTTCATCTGTAGTCTGACAAAGCTGTTTCTTGGAGTAGGCAGCCCAAGAGTAGAGCTTTGTTTTGTTTTGTTATGTTTTTTTCCCCTTTAGATTTTATTTATTTATGTTAGCGACAGAGAGAGAGCTAGGAAGGGCAGAGATAGAGGGAGAAGCAGACTCCCTGCTGAGCGGGACACCTGATGTGGGGCTCCATCCCAGGACCCTGGGATCAGGACCTAAACTGAAGGCAGACACTTAACCGACTGAGCCATCCAGGTGCCCCAAGAGCAGAGCTTTTGAAATAATCTTGATAATGACTAATAGGCTATAAGTGGTTTTCAGTGACTTTTTTATTTCTGATCTTATGCTTGAAGCAGGAGAAGAATTCTGAGCCACGAAGTCTCTAAGTCATAGAATTTTAATGCCAAAGGGAAACCTTGAGGCTATCTCACTGATGTAAAGATACGTGGAGTTAGGAACACAGAAAGTATGTGATTTGCCCAAGAGTCTTCCCTAGTCGGGTGGCACAGTTAATGCTGGAGCAGAAATCTCCTGTATCCCAGTCTGTTGTTTATTCTGCTTTCCCTCTCTTCCTAGCTCTCTTGCTTTGGAATCAAGTAGCAGTTCCTTAACTTCTTTTGTGGTTACTCACATAAACCATTCTTGCTTGAGATGCTCTGAACAGGTTGAAACAATGGACAAGCTAACAACGTAAATAATAAATAAAGCTCTAGTTCCACTGAAGGGCAACAATAGAAATACAAAATAACAATGGAAGAGTGCCAAAGATGAGGGTTTTGTAGTCTTTGCTGTACATCAACGTTGACCTACAAGTGTAGACTTGGAAGTTCTCTGGCTCAGTTCCGCCTCTCTAGGAGGGGTGCAGAGCTCCCACACCACCTGGAATCAGGTAGAATGCTGTTGCCTGTAACTAAAACAAAACCTGAACCAACCTGCTTCAACAAAAAGGAAACTTACTCTCTCACACCACCAGAAATGCTAAGAGAGGCTCTGGTCCCACTGGTCTGGTTATTTCAGCCCTGCCTTCCCTTTTGTGCTGGTTTTGTGCTCAGGCCGGTGGAGGATAGTTGGTGCAGTTCTATGCATCCCACTGGGACATGGTAGCTTCTGGAGGAAGGAGAGAGAACCATCTGTTTGTCATGTGCTTCTCTCTAAGGATGCCTCTAGAAGACTTCTGCGCTTTCCTTGGTCAGCCTTTGCTCACATGCAAATTATTAAGCCCAACAGTGGTTCAGAGGAATGTGGTTATCATGATTGATTTAGAATAGTCAAGAGCCTTTTCTTGAGGCCCATGACCATGTGGAAGGAAGTGGCTACCCGAGCAAAATTGGATTCTTTATTCTTTCAGGAAGGAAGGAATTTTAGGGACAGAATAGGATACTGGATAGGTGACCAAGAGTGCTTCCTATATATTCTTTTACAAGCCGTGTGGACAGAATGGTGTTCACTCAGAAAAGAACGCTCTGTATAATGGAGGCACTTGAAACTCTGTCGGGGAACGACTGAAGGAACCACACATAAGACATGTAAGTCTGGTGTGTTTTCCGGGACCTCCAGGCAGCTCTCCAGTTCTCCGTGGACACAAGCGGTGTGTCTTACAAATGTAATGGTATTATCTACATGGAGATAGTGTCAGAGCCTACAGGTTAAGGGTTCAGTCCCACAAGACTACCCTCCACTGCAGACACCAATCCCAAGACCAGGCTGTCCCCTGCGCTGCTGACCCATTGGCTCTAAATAAGAGGTTCCCGTGACCCCCTCCTCGGGGTTTGATTTGCTAGAGCAGCTCACACAAAGAACCCTTTACTTATGTTTGCCAGTTCAGAATAAAGAGTATGATAAGGAATACAGATGAACAGCTAGATGAAGAGGTACAGAGGCCAGAGTCTGGAAGCATCCCAGGCCAAGGCGCTTCTGTCCCTCCACACTATGGAATATCATAGATTACACTGAAAGAAAATGACTGTATGTATCAGCCAGAAAGTATGCCATGATATATGATATGTTTAATGAAATAAGTTGTATAATTCCTGCCCCCCCTTTTTAAAAAAGATTTTATTTATTTATTTTACAGACAGAGATCACAAGTAGGCAGAGAGGCAGGCGGCGGGGGGGGGGGGGAAGCAGGCTCCCTGCTGAGCAGAGAGCCCGATGCGGGGCTTGATCCCAGGACCCTGAGATCATGACCTGAGCCTAAGGCAGAGGCTTAACCCACTGAGCCACCCAGGCGCCCCCACCCCCCTTTTTTAAAATAAAGAGATGACTGGGATTCTTGTATTTAAAAGAAGCAAGATGAGCACGGGGCATCTGCTGTGCCAGAAAGCAAGGAAATCCTCCAAACTCGATGGAAAATATAAGGAAGATGTGGAAACCAGTTTGAAGGAGCTCCCCTTGTCTAAATCTAGGTCAGTTTGAGCATCAGACTGAAATAGGAAACCACAAGCCCATGCTTACATAAACTAATAAATTAATAACTTGAACTTCGATGAGGAATAAGATATTTGCAGACTGTCTCCCTACAAAATGCTCATTAATTAACATCAGAGGAAAAAAAAAATGAATGTTGTTACAGTGAAGCCTGGCAGACACTGCCTTAATCATGGGAGCAAAAGGAACAGCATCAGTAATGGGACAAATCAGATCACATACCCCCATCAGTAGATGCCATAAGAACACAGCATCATTTCTGTCACATTCCTGCTGAAGACGCGTAACCTGGATCGAAGCAGAGTGTACATCTGGCAAATTCAAAATGAAGGGAGGTCTACAAAGAAACTCATCCCCCAAACTGTCAAGTTGATGAAAATCCAGGGATGACTGAGGAAGTATTCTAGAAAGAAGAAGAGTAAAGAGATGTAACTAAGAGTGAACCATGAGCCTGAACTGGATTCTCCTCTGTGGTGGACACTATGGACATGTTTGGTGGAGTTTGAGTGGGGTTTGGGAATTCATTGTTAATAAACATATCACACTCTGTCATACTCGATTTCCTGATTTTTATGATTGTGTTACGGTTGGGAGGAGAATGTCATTGCAGGAAATAGGTGCGAATGGGTGGTAGGCCAGCAGGTCAGCGAGTCACTGTCAGGTAGTTCAGGAAGAAAGAGGGCACTTGAAAAAAACTTTTTTTGTAAGTTTGAGATTGCTTTAAAAAAAAGAAAAAAGTGACTTCTACCTAAACATCAAATGGATTCCCAAGGGATGTAGTGAGTCTCTGGTTATGGGGATTTATTGAAATAAAAGTGGGAAGTTCACTCACCAAGGTTGTTGTAAAGGGGTTTCATGTACCTGGAAGATTGGTTTACATGGCCTCTGAAGCCCTAAATGCTAGGATTCTGGGTGTCTCTCTATGTATTTTAAAGTAATAGTTGAATTTATTAAATACATTTCTACCTTCAGTTACTACAGATCCAAGGAGATCACCCTATCATACCAATCAGTAGATATTATTTAAAACTATTTACTAGAGACTATACACTAAGGACCCTCTATAACTCCCTACAAGATGTTCATGATGTAATTGGATAAAAGGGGCATTGGCATAAAAAAGCATATGACCCCCATAGTGTAGTATAGAATAGAAGCCAGGTCGTAGGTACCAATGTGGTGCAGTTCAGACCAGGGCGATGTTTCTGTAAGCTTTGGGAATTAAGGGAGACCTCTCTGAAGGTGTGGGATGGAGCTGACTGTTGGAGCTTGAGTAAGACTGAGGTGTGCATGGTATAAGAACTCAGGGAAGAGCATTCCTTGCAGAGGTCCTCTGCGAACGGGCATGATGTGTTCAGGGACGAGGAGAAGACAAGTCTGACAGGTTTGGAGGGTTCATAGAGGAGAGCTCTGCTTTCACTTCGGTATAGTTAGGGAGACAAGACTAGCTTCCAAAGAAGGGAAAATGGGGAGGAAACATGATTGGGACAGCTCGGAGACGCAAGGCACTGTGTGTTAGGTGGTTTCTCAATTAAATTCATACATTCATCTCTTTTAATCTATTCGGTTCTACAAGTTGGGTGTTATACTCATTATACAGATGTGAAACATGTATTCAAAGAGAGAAAAGGATTTTCTCAAAATTCATATTGCTAATATAAGAGGCACTTTGAATTTGAAAGTTGGGCATGGGCATGAGAGCCAAGCCCATCCCCTTTCTCCTAGCCCTGCGGCTGCTTGTGTGTGGAAAGGAGCAGGGGCAGTGATAGAGACTGAGGGCACTGGCTGCATATGTTGATGTTGAAAACAGTATTGGGAAAGGAGAATGTCTCTCATGTTGAGATCGAGGTGCCCGTGGGACCCATGCACCATGTGTAGATGATCAAAGAGCATAAAGGGCCATGGACTGAACCCCGAGGAAATCTATAAGGACAGTGAGAAGAGGCACCCTGACAGGAACCCGAGATGGAGCATCCAGGGAGGTGGGAAGAAGACAGCAGAGTGTGATTTCGAGAAGTCAAGAGAAGAGGGGCCTGGGCAGTGGAGGTGAGCCCTCCAGAGGTCAAGGAAGGAATCTAGTAGCTACAGTACCACGGAGTGGCTTCAGTTGAGGGGTAGAGGTAGAAAACGGTTGTAGGGGCGCCTGGGTGGCTCAGTCGTTTAGTGTCTGCCTGGGATCGAGCCCCATATCCGGCTCCCTGCTCTGCAGGAAGCCTGCTTCTCCCTCACTCTACAGCTCCACCTGCTGTGTTCCCTCTCTCACTATGTCTCTCTCTGTCAAATAAATAAAAATACTTTAAAAAGAGAAAATGGTTGTAATAGGTTGAACAGTGAGTGTGGAGGGAGTGAAAAAGGAATCAGTGAACAGTGGTAGAGCTTTCAAGAAGTTTGTTCTGAGGGAAGGAAAGAAGGCCACAGCTACAGGAGGTTGTAGATGGGTTTTTGCTTTTCTTTTCCTCCTTCCTTCCCTCCTTCCTTCCTTCCTTTCTGTCCCACCCACTCTTCCTCCCTCCCTTTCTTCTTTCCTTCCTTAAGATTTATTTATTTATTTGAGGGAGTGTGAGTGAGCAGGAGTCACGAGAAGGAGAGCGGATCCTAACAGACTCCCTGCAAAGTGTGGGGCCCCCCATAGGGCTTGATGTCATGATCCTGAGATCATGACCTGAGCTGCCCAAATCAAGAGTCAGATGCTTAACCAACTGAGCCACCCAAGCGCTCCTCTTTCTTTGTTTCTTAAGTGAGCTCACACCCAACATGGGGCTGGAACTTACAACCTAGAGATCAGGAATCACAGGCTCCACGGACTGAGCCAGCCAGAGGCCCCTGCTGTTCTGTTATCTTTAAGCATGCAGAGTTGAATGTGAATAAATTCTGGTGGAAAGGAGTCAGGAGAGAGAGAGGCTTGAGAGAAGAGAGAGTAAATACAAAGACCCCTGAGGGGATGTGAAGATAAGCGTGCTGGAATTGGAGAAGCAGTGGTGGCTGGGGAGAGGAAGGAGGCACCCCTGTTTGTTTAAATTTTCTCTCACTCTCTCCTCGTCATACATCAGAAGCCTCTGTGTGCCCATGCTTGGTGGCCTCTTCGACCAAAGCAGGGCTGCGTGGTCCATGCCATTTCCAGAAAAACATCTGTGAATCGCATCGGCATGCACATTTGAAGTGATGGCAACTCACATTCTGTTTAAAGCTGCTCAATGCAGGGATGCCTGTATCATGCTATTTGTTCTGAGATGTCATCCATAAAAACAGGTGTAAAAGGATAATGAATGTGCCCTGAAGCAGGGAAAGCTAGTCCTGCAGCCTGCCCCAGTGTGGGGCAGTGAGTGTGAGCCGCACTTAGAGCTGATGACGTTTTGCCGCATGCACTGTTTACTCTGATGTGGCCTCCCTTTGTGCTATTTAGTTTGGGTTCTGAAGAATTGTTTTGATCTGTAATCGTTGACAGATTTATTTATTTACTTATTTATTTTGGGGGGAGCAGTATTAAACTGGCAAAAAAAAAAAAAACCCAAAAAACAAAAAAACATAACCAGTTCTAGACCTGCAGTGTAGAAATAAGAGGAAGGTGTTTCGTTAGATGCTGGAATGCTGTAAGGAGGAAGAGCACAACCTGGGGAAAACACACATTTTCATTAGTGGTGGGATGGAGAAATAATTGTAGGATTCATACGATAGAATAATGAGACAGCCTCAAAGAGGAACTCAGTATAACTGCACACATCAGTGTAAATTATCTCACAATCATAACACCGAGTGAAAGAACAACCACGAAACAAAACCTGCTGTGCTCTGTCTAGATAAAATTCAAAAATGAGCAACACAAATCTACGGCATGAGAAGTCAGGGTAGTGGTTATCTTTGGAGAGGAGAGAAAGAACTGGTTAGGAGGAGGAGGGCTTCTGGGGGTGCTGGTGATGGTCTTGACACAGGAGCGTCACACAGGTACGTTCACCTCCGTAATTCATTAAGTCGTGCATTTACAATCTGTGGCCTTTTACTTTCATATTACACTTCAGTGGAATAGGTTAAAAAAATGATTGAGGAAATAGTATAAAAATCAGCAAGCAATCAAGAGTTGATGAAAGCCCTTTGAAACGTGTTTTTAACAATGATTGCGGAAACGGTGTAAGGACCGGCAAGCAATTAAGAGTTGGTGAAAGTCCTTTGACCTTATGAATAGCATCATAAAGCTCCTTTTAGCCAGTGAGGATTAACCAGCAATTCTGTTAATGTCAACCGAAGGTATGAATGGATTTGCAGAGGCTGGAGGAGCAGCTCCTAAGTAGAGGGTAGAGGTATGTGTGAGAGGTGACATTCACATATGTATGTTACATGTCCGCATCCTACAGAGACCTTGGCTGCTCACTAGAGCCTGTGGATCCAACCAGTGCACTCCCCAGCAAAGTGTTCCAACTCCCTACCTCTGAAGCCTGGGTTCCGTAGCTGTTGTCCAGCCTTTATCGGCTAATTCAGCCTTTACCCTATGTTTATTACTTCTCTTCAGCTTACCTTCTCATTGCACGTTGAGTCTCACATGCCTTAAAAAGATGGTGCACTTATGGGGTGTTTTTAACCCCAAATTCTGCTTAACCGGCTTCGTTGGTTTGTGCACAGGAAGTACAAACTAATTCTAACATGAGTTTGTCAAATAAAATTAAATCTGCCATTACTATATACAGTTCATATAGTGTATCTTGAAGCAAGAATTATTTTTTATTATTTGTAAGTTTGCAGTTGGCTTAATCACTGATTCCGTCCTTTAAGCCAGGAAAACAACCAAACAAACAAAAAACAAAAAAAACCCTGCCATTGATTTTCTTCGACGTGCAAGCTTCTTCATATTCAGGTTTATTTCAGGTGGAATTTTGTTTTTTAGAAGAGGTTGACTCACTTAGAGGAATTTTGAATAGTTAAGCAAGGGAGAGATCTGTTTTTTCAGAGTTTCATAAATTTTCAATTGTCTCCACTCTGCCAGGATCCATTTTTGTTTCTTTATAACCCCTTATGAGTTAGATCTTCATGATAATTCTGATTAGTAACATTCCCAGGGGTTACCTAGTGCATGTGTTTGGAAAGAACAGAAAAGAGTGTCTCCATGAAGGGAAAAGGAGCTACTATTTTTCTTTGGTTTGGCCTGGTTCCACTATATTCCACTTGTTGACATAGCTAGTAAAAAGAGTATTTGACTTTGTTTCTATTTTTAGGCAATTAAGCTAATTTGTTTGTATACTTGAAAGCAGTATCTATGTTAAAGGTGACCTGGGGCGCCTGGGTGGCTCAGTGGGTTAGAGCCTCTGCCTTTGGCTCGGGTCATGGTCCCGGGGTCCTGGGATCAGCCCCGCCTAGGGCTCTCTGCTCGGCGGGGAGCCTGCTTCCTCCTCTCTCTCCGCCTGCCTCTCTGCCTTCTTGTGATCTCTGCCTGTCAAATAAAATCTTAAAAAACAAAACAAAACAAAAAAACATGGGCCTCAGTGAGAGAAAAAAGTTGGAGAAAAATTCTTACGGATTAATTTAAAGACTTGCATAGTTTAAAAATCATCTCAAGATAGCTATGTAAACTTAAGGCACACACCACAACTCCGTAATGTTGAACTTACTGTTTCAGTAACTTACTAGTTAAATTTACTATCTTGCATTTATTGATTTTTTAGAACATTGGTTCTCTGTGTCAAAAAAAAAAAAAACCCCTTCCTCCTTTTTTGTCTTTTAAGTAGGCTCCATGCTAAGTGGGGCTTGAACTCATGACCCTGAGATCAAGACCTGGGCTGAGATTAAGAGTTGGTTGCTTAACCAAGTCAGCCTCCCAGACACCCCAGGAAAAAAAAAATTCTTTATTTGTTAATCCTATCTTGTATTTTTTTTTGTTTTGTTTGTGATCCAAATTGCTTCACCTAAGCATTTAGCACATTTAGGTTTTTTGTTATTTTTTAAAAGATTTTATTTGTTTGACAGAGAGAGATCACAAGTAGGCAAAGAGGCAGGCAGAGAGATGGGGGGAAGCAGGCTCCCCGCTGAGCAGAGAGCCCAATGCGGGGCTTGATCCCAGGACCTTGAGATCATGACCTAAGGCAAAGGCAGAGGCTTAACCCACTGAGCCACCCAGGCACCCCAGCACATTTAATTATTTGCCAACTATATGCTGTATTTTAGAAATACAAAGATGAATAACATCCCCATCCATGCCCACGTTTAACCTAGGTCTAGAGGGAAAGGCAGGCACAAATAATTTTTGTGGGATAGAGATAAGGATGGCATGCTCCAGGAACTTTGAAAGAGACCCACTGAAAGCTTTCTAGAGAAGACATTTGCAGTGGAGGATAAGTAGGAAGTTCACAAGTGAACATGGCGAGAACAAGTTCAGGAAGTCCCATGCTTGCAGGATTTTTACATTTTACTGTGTGGTGTTAGGGAGCCCTTGAAGAATTTTAATTGGGGAAAGGACTTGATCAGATTTACATTTTAGAAAAATGACTATTGGTATTACGAAGAGGCTATATTATTGCCTGACCGAAGCTGAAGGAAGGAAGACCGGTCAGGAAATTACTAAAAGGTGAGACTAATGAGGAAGAAGGAAGAGAGAAGGAGGCATGGTTTCCATATGTCCTTAGGAGGTGAACATGAGTGGCCCTGGTATTCGATTGGGTATCAGTGGAGCCCGAGAGTAGTCTGACTCAACAAGGTAGGAATTTATGGATGGTGGTGATAAGAGATTTTGGAGTGTGGGATGGAGGGTAAGATGGCAGGTGGAGGCTGTGGTTCTTGTGAGTCATCGTGCTGGATTGTCTAGAAGCTACATCAAAGTGCAGTTCTGAAACTTAGAAGAGTGGCGGGTACTAGGGACATAGGTGTTAGCGTCTTCTGAATATGATGACACTTGATGTTTCTGGAGTACATGAGATTATCCATTGGAGAATGTGTGGAGTGAGAAGAGAAGAGAAATACCACCTTTCAGAAAAACAGTTTGGGCCTTTTTTTTTTTTTAAGATTTTATTTATTTATTTGACAGAGATCACAAGTAGGCAAAGAGGCAGGCAGAGAGAGAGGAAGGGAAGCAGGCTCCTTGCTGAGCAGAGAGCCCGATGCGGGGCTTGATCCCAGGACCCTGGGATCATGACCTGAGCGGAAGGCAGAGGCTTTAATCCACTGAGCCACGCAGGCGCCCCAAGAGTTTGGGCCCTCTTAATGGATGTTTCTTATACATGCGTTTTGTTTTGTTTTTCCTTCTCAATATATAAATGATCTCTGTGGAAAACTTGGGTAGTACAAAAGTATTTAAAGACAGTGAGATTCACCAACAATTCAGTTTTTGTTTTGCAGGAAAGTCACTGTTAACATTTGGATTATATCCTTTGAAAGTTTTCTGATGCATATATTTTCCACACAATTTAGATACCACTGTATAGACAATTTTGCATCATATTTTTTAGCAGTTTAAACACAGTAGTATCATAAAATTATAAATAACATCGCATTTGATGTTTCTGTGTGTGGAGCATGGATTATTCCTCCTCTCATTATTTGTAATTACAGTGTTTTCTTAGCATGGGTTCCTAGAGGTGGAATAACTTGGTTGAAAGGCATGAACAAAAGTAAAACTTTGTATTTTATTAAGTGTTTTTCAAGATGGTTTTGTTAATATATGCTTTTACTGGCAGCTCTAACATTTATGGGTTTTATTGGAGAAAGAGGCTATGAAAGAAGTACCTGGAATAGAAAGTAATGGTAGGAGAGACACCTGCAAAGGAGAGGATTTCTGGAAGGAAGCATTGACAGTAGTAAATGTTGTAACGAAGTCACATGAGTAAAGGATGGGCAGATCCATAGGGTTCGGTGCCCGGATGTGGTGGCCTCCATGGCTCCTGCGGTTTCCTTGGCAGGTGCTCAGCAGCCCAGGGGGGGCGCAGCAGCGAAACCATCAGCTGGCCATCTGAAAAAAAATTTCCCTACAAGTATATCTAAATAACTTTAAGTACAAGGAGGTTTATTCTCTCATAAACAAGAAGAAAGAAACAGATTGGTTCCCATGGCAACTTCACGACCAAGCTCTGTCTGGGCCTCGATGCCACTTCTGTTCCCTGCACACTTGTCGCTGCTTGTCGTTGACTTTTACAGAAGTCCGTTAAAACAAGCAAACAAGAAAACGGTTGGTAAAAGAAAAGTTGGTGTAGTCTTGTATGACATCATAAGCAAATAAAAACCATGCACAGGGCGCCTGGGTGGCTCAGTGGGTTAAAGCTCTGCCTTCAGCTCAGGTCATGGTCTCAGGGTTCTAGGATGGAGCCCCGCAACGGGCTCTCTGCTCAACAGGGAGCCTGCTTCCCCACCCCCACCCCACCCCCCGCCCTCTGCCTGCTGCTCTGCCTACTTGTGTTTAAATAAATAAATCTTAAAAAAAAAAAAAACAGGCACATAAGGTTGAGTTAGAGGAAAGCAAAAAAAATAACAATTAAAAATGGCAGCAACATTATGGGTTTTTTTGTATAAACTACTGGAGGTTAGTGGAGGTGCAATAGTTACTTCATCCGGGGCAGTTTTAGAGAAGCAGTGAGAGGGAAGGCAGCAGAGTGCTTACAGAAGCCAGTTCATTTTCATGCTGCCCAGACTTTGGACCTAAAGAAAGCTTTGACGAAATTAACATCTAGTATAATTTTGTTTCAAAGTCAGATGGCTGCGCTGTGTCTATAGTCTTGCTCTAAATACAGGGAAAGAGCAACACGATAGTTTGAGGCTAATCGTATGAAATGGGAGAGGTTGGACAAGTTGTCTATTTAGACATCAGTGGATAATTTTTTGGGATAATTCTTATTTTTATAAGAAAAATTCACATAGCTTGATTCTCTCTCAAAAATATTATCAAGAAATAATCTCTTTATCCAACTTGCTATTATTTTTTCTTTTATGTGGTTTTGAGTGACATCAGTTTTCGATGGAGGTAAATAACCATTCTTGGGAGCAGTAGCCATTAAATGTTGATTTGAAAGCTGCTTGACAATGATGAAAAAAATGTTATTTCCCAAAGGACTGCAGTAAGGCTGATGATTTTTATGCCCATGGAAGGCCAGTTTTTAACCACAAAAATTTCCCTGTAACCTTTCCTGATTGGAAACATATTACTTGCTATTCAAAAACACAGGCAAATTAGTGAGGAGAGTTTCTAAAATAAGCTCAAGGGTTAGACATATAATTTGCGGATGACATGTCACAATGGTGAAGTGTATTTCCTTTGGCATTTTGTTTTAAACTGTAGAGCAATTTAAGACCATGTCAGACTTCAGACATGTTTTTACCACCGTAGGATGAGCACGCTTGATTTCTTTTTTTATTAACATATAATGTATTATTTCCTCAGGGGTATAGGTCTGTGAATCATCAGGCTTATACAATCCACATCACTCACCATAGCACATACCCTCCTCAATGTCCATCACCCAGCCACCCGATCTCTCCTCCCCACCCACTCTCCAGCAGCCCTCAGTTTCTTTCCTGAGATTAAGAGTCTCTTATAGTTTGTCTCCCACTTTGGATTCATCTTGTTTCATTTTTCCCTCCCTTCCCCTAGCATAATATTTAGCATATACTCTCTAGTTCCATCCACGTTGTTGCAAATGGCAAGATTTCATTTCTTTTGATGGCTGCATAGTATTCCATTGTATATATATATGCCACATCTTCTTTATCCATTCATCTGTTGATGGACATCTAGGTTCTTTCCATAGTTTGGCTTTTGTGGACATCGCTGCTATAAACATTCAGGTGCACGTGCCCC
Source organism: Lutra lutra (assembly GCF_902655055.1). Lineage (NCBI taxonomy): Eukaryota > Metazoa > Chordata > Mammalia > Carnivora > Mustelidae > Lutra > Lutra lutra. The sequence continues at coordinate 40,052,176 of NC_062293.1, forward strand.
TTTGGATCATTACATTTGTATCTTTAGGGTAAATACCCAGTAGTGCGATTGCTGGGTCATAGGGCAGCTCTTTTTTCTACTTTTTGAGGAACCTCCATGCTGTTTTCCAGAGTGACTGCACCAGATTGCGTTCTCACCAATAGTGTAGGAGGGTTCCTTTTTCTCCACATCCTCGCCAACATCTGTTGTTTCTTAACTTGTTAATTTTAGCCATTCTAACTGGTGTGATGTGGTATCTCACTGTGGTTTTGATTTGTATTTCCTTGATGCTGAGTGATGTGGAGCACTTTTTCATGTGTCTGTTGGCCATTTGGTTGTCTTCTTTGCCTAAATACCTGTTTATGTCTTCTGCCCATTTCTTGATTGGATTATTTGTTCTGTGGGTGTTGAGTTTGATAAGTTCTTTATAGATTTTGGATACTAGCCCTTTATCCTATATGTCATTTGCAACTATCTTCTCCGCTTCTGTTGGGTGTCTTTTGGTTTTGTTCACTGTTTCCTTTGCTGGAGCACACTTCATTTTTTTTTTTTTTTTTAATTTTATTTTTTATAAACATATAATATATTTTTATCCCCAGGGGTACAGGTCTGTGAATCACCAGGTTTACACACTTCACAGCACTCACCATAGCACGTACCCTCCCCAGTGTCCATAATCCCACCCCCCTCCCAACCCCCCTCCCCCCATCAACCCTCAGTTTGTTTTGTGAGATTAAGAGTCACTTATGGTTTGTCTCCCTCCCAATTCCATCTTGTTTCATTTACTCTTCTCCTACCCCCTTAACCCCACATGTTGCATCTCCTCTCCCTCATATCAGGGAGATCATATGATAGTTGTCTTTCTCCGATTGACTTATTTCGCTAAGCATGATACCCTCTAGTTCCATCCACGTCGTCGCAAATTGCAAGATTTCATTTCTTTTGATGGCTGCATAGTATTCCATTGAGCACTCTTCATTTTTAAAAGGACTGTTTCTTCCAAGTGTATACGTTTTAGTGCATAATGTTTATTTCTAACAGTGGATTTCTTCTTGTGTCTTATGATAATGTGGTTTATCTAATTTTGCCTTGGTACTTGGGAATTGAGGAAACACCATTATCTTTGAAATGGTTATACAGGAGCCTCTTTCTTAGAGGGCTGTTCTCTTAAAGCATATATGGTAAGGGACAAATGTGCGATTTGGGGCTGCCCAGCTGTATACCATGACAGTTACAGGTACAGGAGACCCACTTCCATTGTCACTCCACCCAGAGTGCAAGCTGGAAGTAGTCGCTGGTTGACACCACAGTGAGCAGGAGCGTGTTCTGCTGGAAGGAGGGACTCAATTCTAGATGCGGCCTGACCATGAGAGAGCTAATGACAGAAGACAGTGACTCTTCAAACTTAAAAGCCTCTGCCACATCCAGAACATTCTTTTGCCTTAATCACTCTGAGACTCAGCTACCAACAGAACTATTTGTTTTCTTAAGGAATGTAAAGAGAGAGATAAAACAACTTTTGGGGCAACTTTTTACTTGGACATAATTTAACGTTTCTGAAAAGTTAAAATTCCCCATATACTTTCCACCCACATTCACTGATTGTTTGGCATATCCGCCAGTGTTTGAGCAGACTGCAGACATCATGCCCCTTTACCATGGAGGCTTCTGTGTGTACTTCTCAGGGTGAGAAGGGTCTCCTGTGTAACCACAGTGCAGCTGTCAGAAGCAGGAAATCATACACTGAATTAGATGATAGTCTTGTATCAAAGTCCATATTTAGATTTTGCCAATTAACTTCAATAATGTCTCTTACAGGGGCGCCTGGGTGGCTCAGTGGGTTAAGCCGCTGCCTTCGGCTCAGGTCATGATCCCAGGTCCTGGGTTCGAGCCCCACATCGGGCTTTCTGCTCAGCGGGGAGCCTGCTTCCTCCTCTCTCTCTGCCTGCCTCTCTGCTTACTTGTGATTTCTCTCTGTCAAATAAATAAATAAAATCTTTAAAAAAAAATAATAATGTCTCTTACAGCAATTTTTTTTCCTGGTCAACAATTCATATCTTATCTCTTTAATCTCATTTAATCTTACTTGACTGTTTTAAGTGAAATGAAGGGGGACACATTTTTTGTTGCATGCATCTCCATTTCAGCATCTTGTCTAAGACCAGCAGATTTTTTAAAAAATATTTATTTATTTGAGAGAGCAAGAGCATATGAGCAGGAAGGTGGGCAGAGAGAGACAGAGAAGCAGGCTCCCGCTGAGCTGGGAGCCCAATCCAGGGCTCGATCCCAGGACCCTGAAATCATGACCTGAGCCAAAGGCAAACACTTAACTGACTGAGCCACCCAGGCGCCCATGACAGAAGATTTATTTATTTATTAAAAGATTTTATTTATTTATTTGAGAGAGAGAGAGAGAGAATGAGAAGGGGAAGGGTCAGAGGGAGAAGCAGACTCCCCGCTCATCAGGGAGCCCGATGTGGGACTCGATCCTGGAACTCCAGGATCATGACCCGAACCGAAGGCAGTCACTTAACCAGCTGAGCCATCCAGGTGCCCATGGCAGAAGTTGTTTTGTTTTTTTTTTTTTAAAGGCAAAGGGAGAGAATCCTCAGGCAGATTCCCCACTGAGTGTGGAGCCCAACACAGGGCTCAGTCTCGGGACCCTGAGATCATGATCTGAACTGAAACCAAGAGTTGGAGGCTTAACCCACTGAGCCACCCAGGCACCCCAGACCGACAGAAGATTTTGTATAGCAGGTATCACACAGGTAATACCTCTGCTTCGTGTTTCACCAGTTACTACCTTTTCAGCCGATGAATTGCGTCTGGGCAAGCAGCCATTGGCTCTTAGGAGGTCCTGCTATATAGGTACTGTTGTGTGCTGAGTACACTATTAAGCTTTCTTTAGTTCAGGGCTGTCACTTTTTTTTTTTTTTTTAAGTCATCTCTATACCCAACATGGGGCTCAAACTCATGACCCCAAAATCAAGAGCTGTATGCTCTTCTGACTGAGCCAGCCAGGCACTCCTCAGGGCTGTCTTTTTAACACGCGTTAGCTACTGTTTCATCATCTTGAATGTTTTGTGTAAGTTCCTGATGATATGGTTCCAAAGTATGCCCTGTGCCTTATCTTTAGCTGAGGAAAGATGAGAAATGGCCATCGTCTTTCAGCCTAAGGCCAACAGTTGAGTTTCTTTTCACTGGGTCATGATTATTCTCTGGAATATGTGAACAAAGCAGCATATGCTTGTGATTCCAGAATCACTCATAACCCCCACCATGTTTGTTCCACTGAAAATTGCTTGACAGTTTTCCATACTGATGTTTTTGTTCTGTAGAAGCTTGGCAGAGTTGACAGTCTGCTTCCAATTCTTTCCCACAAGAGATGAAAAATTTTCAAAATGAGATTTTTCTTAAAAGACTCATGGCCTAGGGGCACCTGGGTGGCTTAGTCGGTTAAGTGTCTGCCTTCAGCTCAGATCATGATCCTGGAGTCCCAGGAGGGAGTCCCGCATCAGTCTCCCTGCTGAGCAGGAAGTCTGCTTCTCCCTCTGCCCAACCCCCCCGCCATCTCTCTCTCTTTCATTCTCTCTCTCTCAAATAAATAAATCGTCTGTCATGGGCTCTTGCATGCCTCAGTCAGTTAAGCGTCTGCCTTTAGCTCAAGTCATGATTTCAGAGTCCTGGAATTGAGCCCCAGGTTGGGCTCCCTGCCGAGTGGGGGTCTGTTTCTCCCTCTCCCTTTGCTGCTCCCCCTGCTTGTTCTCTCTCTCCCTCCCTCTCTCGCTCTCTCAAATATAATAATAAAAGTAATTAATAATAAATCAAATAATCAAATAAAATAAAAGACTCACGGCCTAAATGGAATCACATTATAAGAAATACACTACAGTTTTGAACAGTTATTTCATTTAATGTTATGATTCTACAAAAGTGAAAATTATGCTCTCATCTGTTGTCTTGTGTTCTGCCTTATTTTCATTTTTTATGAATGTTTGGCTGCAAAAGGATATATTGTTCCTCCCAGAGTTTACCTTGGAATGTGTTTTGTCTTCATATTGTCAGTTTGTTTCCCTTTTTATTTAATGATTTGAAAATTTTTGATGGGTTTTGTACATAAAATTAACAGTTTTCATAAACATCGCTAATTATGATCACTCACTTTTGCAAGAATGTATTTCTATTTCAGATGATAGAATTTCAACTGATAAAGCACAAAATTAGCTTCTTCACCTCAAGATAGATGTAGATACTTACCTATAGATGACCTAATGTCGTCAGTCTTAATGACGTTCCTTGTCCGCAGAGCTGACTCTGTTATGCTGATCAGATATAACTACAGTTAACAGTCATGTACATGACCCCATGACGCATATGCCCTTTTCAGGTAACGTATTCTGCTGTTTGATCTTTCAGAGGTCAAGAACAGAGCCACGGGGGTCGTCACCCTATAACTAACTTGTCATTTCATCGAGCCCAAATTGCGTTGCTTTCCAGTTCTTGAACTCTGAGGGACCAAGGCTGATACAGAAACAAAGTCTTAGCTCTGTTACAAAGGAAAAAGAGCACCCTCTTTTACCGCGAAGCAGGCAGCCCCCAGAATTATTATATCACATTTCCTGCTCTTCTCATACCCCTCTCCTGCTACTCACTATTCTATAGTTATACTAGTTCAGTTACCCTAATTTGGCACAGGTTTCTTTCCTATCATTTTTCAGGGCTTCCTGTTTTATAGAGTAAGATCATCAAATAATACTTTCCTTTCTTTCATGAGGGCAAAGCAAGGGTGTAGAAAGCCACCACGCGAGTGGAAAACACTCTCGGAGTGGTAGTCGCATCATTTCTGTGGTGATGGAAGTATTCCATATCTCCCACTGTCCAGGTCAGCAGCCACTTACCACATGCGGCCGGGGAGCTCTGGAAATGTGACTAGTGCATCTGAGGAACTGAACTCTACATTTTCTATCATCTTATCTGACTTAAATTTAAATAGTCATACGTGGTCAGAGGCTACCATTTTGGATTGTTCAAGCTAGCTAGCACTGTCTGAGCCCTTCTCTGAACTCAGGCTCCTTATCTTAAAAGTGAGGATTATCTTTTACATAGACTTGGGAACCAAGTAACATTGTGGGTATAAAAGCTCTTTGAAAATCATAAATTGAAAATATAAAATGACTTTATCAATATTGTGGTACCCCTGACGTTTTTCATAGCAAAGCTGGAAGCAACTGCTTTTTATTGCTCATCTCAGTCCTGTTCTCTCTCCTGATCCCACGGATTACTTCTTTTAGTGGGAATAAAACCTACATTCTGTTGCATAAATAGGGGAGAGGAAGCAAAATTAAAGTAATAGACTGATGAGGGAGAGGAAATAAAATAATTCATCATTGTGGAACTATGGTTGAAACTTACTACCTCTTGAAAGGTTTGAAAGTGAAAAATTGAAGACAGGTTTTTTAAATGAAAATTATATGGATAAAGATATGTATGGTCCTTATTTTAAAATATGGTGAAGTTGGAAAGTTGCAAAGACAAAAATAAAAATCACTCAAAAATCGCACCAACCAGAATAGCTATTGTCAATGTTTTGATGTATGTGTAGCTTTAAACACACACACACACACACACACACACACGGAAGCGTACTGCTTTAGCCTGCATTTTTCGCTTAAAAATATATGATTGATACTTTTACACATAAATAGATGTACATCTAATTTAAAATATCTATAGGTTTCTAATTACAAACATAATAGTTCTACAAAATTTAAGATTCAAGTAGTGTATAAATATGGAATGTACAAAGAGAAATCCCCAGAATTCACATCCCCTGTGACATTATTGGTTGGTGTCTGCTTCTTCTGTCTTCATATACCCATATCCATATATAGACAGGTATACACACATACTAACATTGCTTTAAATTTGTTTTTCTAAAAACTAAATCACACTGTATATGCCTAGGGTTGCTTTTTCACTTAACGCCATGTTTTACACATTTAATACATTGATGTATTCATAGAATACTGTATTTAATCAGCTTAATAATGAGCTGATTTCAGTTTTTTGCTGATGAGGAGATATCACTATACTAACAAATATCTTTGTGTATACATCTGTGTCTGTTTTTTCTTGATACAGATTCCTGGAAGTAAAATAAGGGGTCAAAGTAATAAAAAAAATTTAGCATCTTTACATTTACTGTTCGATTGCTGTATAGTGAAGTAACATTAATTCAGCCGAGCATGATAGTTTCTTCAGAGAGAGGATTGGCATATTCATTTGGGGAAATAAAAAGCTTTATCATTGCTAACAAGTTTTCTGCATGTTAATCCTAGCTTGGAATTCAGCTCCGTGCATTTATGTGGACGTATCATTAGGAAACTGCCGAGCCCACATTTTGCCTGGAGAGCCTTGATGAAACCCACTGCTTTTCCTTTGGTTCTGATTGCTGGATGTGTAAACTACTTTTTCTTCCCCTTAGATCCGTCTCTTCTATTCCCCTAAAAGGTAGGGAAATAGAAAACTTGGTGACTCTGGCTTTCCTTGGCATAGAAAACATGACTTAGTGACTAAGAAACATAAGGCTAGTAGTCAGTAGTAAGCATTCCATTTGATTCATTCCACATTCCGTTACTGATTTGGCAGGTTTTTGTCAGCTTTGAATACATTTTATATAAACACACTTCTCCATTTTCTCCTTAGTCACCAGAGTCTCTTCTTTGTAGATACTCAGTGTGGTGTGTGAGCTTTGCAGTAAGATGGAGTGAACTTCTTTGGCTGAGTACTTTAAACCAAAGGGACTTCATAGGCTCCAGCTACACACACACACACACACGCATGCACGCATGCACACTTTTTTGGCTCAAAAATTGAATTTAGGGGCATCTGGGTGGCTCAGTAGGTTAAGCCTCTGCCTTCAGCTCAGATCATGATCCCAGGGTCCTGGGATCAAGCCCCACATCGGGCTCTCAGCTCAGCAGGAAGCCTGCTTCCCCCTCTCTCTCTCTGCCTGCCTCTCTGCCTACTTGTGATCTCTGTCAAATAAATAAATAAAATCTTTAAAAAATTTTGAATTTAAGGGGCACCTGGGTGGCTCAGTGGGTTGAGCCTCTACTTTCGGCTCAGGTCATGATCTCAGGGTCCTGGGATTGAGCCCTAGTCGGGCTCTCTACTCAGCGGGAAGCCTGCTTCCTCTTCTCTCTCTCTCTGCCTGCCTCTCTGCCTACTTGTGATCTCTATCAAATAAATAAATAAATAATCTTTTTTTAAAAATTGAATTTAAGAGTAATTCCTGCCCTTAAAGAGAATTAGGAATAAAACAAATGACAATGTTAACTCTGTGGAATTAAAAAACAAAACAAAATAAAACAAAAAAAAAAACGTATGTATTGAGAGAAATAGTGATTTTGATTAGGTAGAATCTTGGAGAGCTTTCTGGAAGAAATTGGATACTTAACCTGGGTTTTAAAGTTGATGGGATTTTGCAGTCTAGGTACTAGAATGGGAGGTGCACTCTGAATGAGATGAAGAGAGTGAGGAGAAGGAGTGGAACACACGCCACGGGTGGAAGTTGTGTGCCAGCAACATCCTGGAGAGAACAGGCAGCTTTCTCCTGAGCAGATCACCTGCCCTGAGAAAGAGTGCGGGTAGTTTCTGCAGCAGGGGAAGGGAAGAAGAAGAGAGAGAGAGAGAAAAGGTGGCCCCTTTAAGTGTGTACAGTATGTAAAGGTTTTGAGAAATAGCTGAATATTTCTGACTAACAAAAATATCAGAGAAACCATCAGCCCAGTATGAATCTGACTCTTAGAGGGCCCGAGTGATTTGTCTACCAGGGCAATGCTGGACTTAACTGTCTCAGAAGACTTAGAAGCAGCTAAGCTTCTCGGGCTTCACATCCCCTGGTCACTTGGTCATGTCCCCAGATGTTACCTCTCTCTTCCCATACCGTGTCTTGGTTCTCCTCCTGACTCAGGCTTACCCACCCACACTCCCCCCGCACCTGTCTTCTCAGCCTGAAACAGCATCGTCCCGCTGTGTTGCAGGGACCCTCACCGTGCCAAAGCCCAGCCCTGTACCTATCCAATTGCTTTTTTTAATTTGCCCCCTATTACAGACCCAGTCTTGGGGCTGCTGAGCCTTGCTGGGAAACATTGCACGACTGTACTGATAGGTGTCGGCAAATTTATAGTTGCTAACCACACTCGTCTTAAGGCTGCTGGTCATTCCTCCTTTGCTGTATCCTAGTCTTCTCTCTCCCATTTTACACAGCATCATTTCATATTCTTTCCATTACCTGCATATTCTTGTCCTGCTACCTCTCACCTGCATAACCTTCCTGCTACTCAGAGAAATACTTCTTCAGACCGGAGCATCCATTCCTGCGGACGTGTCTCCTTCACCCATCTTCTCCTCCCTCCTTCCTGTCCTATTAGGCCACTCCTCCTCCCTGTCACCGGTCCTGTCTCTTCTCACCTTCACAGGGACACGGACCTCTCAATTATGGTTTTGCTCTTTTGAATATTAATTCTTGCCCTCTCTTCTGGGTCTTTTCCTTCAGTGTAAACACAGGCTAGTCCTCCCTTTGGCCACTGTTCATTGGTTGAGGAGAGCACACCTGACTTAACCTGGACCAATCACAGTTCTTCATCAAGATTTTGTATTTGAAATGAAATCCTGTTTCTCTCTCTTTGAGTGGGTAAAATTCAGAATGTGTATATTTTGGAAGGGTTGGGAGTCAAGTTCCTTTTTTTTTTTTTTTTAAGATTTTACTTATTTATTTGATAGAGCACAAGGAGGGGAAGTGGCAGGCAGAAGGAGAGGGAGAAGCAGACACCCCTACTGAGCAGGGAGCCCAAGGGGCTTGATCCCGGGACCCCAGGGATCATGACCTGAGCCAAAGGTAGACGCTTAACTGACTGAGCCACCTAGGTGCCCCAAGGAGTCAAGTTCTGCATGAGGATTGGGGAGTAGAAAAAAATGGTAGAGAAGAATATGAGTGAATTTGAATAAATTATATCAGAGATGCAAAAACAGCATTTCCTGAGTTCTTCACAAGCAGTGATTCCCAGCCCTTTTCATGTCATGATCCATGTAGAAAGTGATAATATTTGGTATGCCCACTGGTATGGTAATTTGGTATTTGGTAATATTTGGTATGGTAATATGGTACTGCCCGCTGAAGGAAACGGATAAGGCTGCACTTATGGCTGGTTGGCACACCTGTAATCTGAGCACAGGTTAGGAAGCTGTATTCTACAGTGTTCTGGGAGAGCATACCTGTAACCCACACCCAGGTGGGTCACCCTGTTCAAGTATCTGGTTCCAGTTTTTTGCCTGGATCCCAGTTTGTGGCTCCTATGAGATACCCACATGGCAATCTTCCTGTAGATGTCATTTCTTCCACGCTGCCTTCCTGAACTCCCACATGCTCCTCTCCCGTGCTCCAGTAACACCCGGGGCCCTATACTCTAATTATCTCATTATTTGTATACCCCCCCCCCCGCCCCCCCCCCCCCCCCCCCCCCCCCCCCCCCCGCTGTGCTATGAGTCCCAAGAGGTTAGGAATCACATCTACCTTTTCATCATTACAGCCCCAGGCCTTGGAGTGTAGTAAACATCTCCTGAATGAAGGAATTATGCTCCGCAGAGATAAATAGATTAAGAAGATTGTAATTGGAACAAGGTCTTACGTAAATATGCTTTCTTTCTAAGGGAGACAGCTTTGAATGGGAGCACTGGAAAAGAAAGTGCATGAGAACTATGTCTTTTTGGCATTATCTATCTAGCAGTGTTGTCAGACCATGAAATCTTTCAATTTCTCATATTTTGACTTGAATTACATATCTCACCATTCATATTGGAAAATAAGACTCAGACCACTTTCAGAATAACAAATCTCTTGTGGAAAGAAATGCCTTAAGAAAAAAAAAAACACCCAAGAATAAATATACAGGCATAACAACATGGGCAATTTCTCTGTTTTGTGCCCTGGCAGGATTGTGTGTCCATTCTTGTTTATCAGAACTGAAGAGTACAAGGAGGGTCAGTTTCCTTCTTCCAGGGTGTCTCCTTACCCTGCGGTTCTCCTTCAATCTCTTTCTTTCTCTGGAGGTAGCCCTTTACCTCCAGTTCGTTGTCTCTCACAGAATTTCCAGGTTCGCTCCTTCACTTTGCTTTGGTGTGAGAGAACCAGACAATATGTGATTAAGTAATGGGTAACTGTGTTTGACCCCACGTAGCTTGGCCCTTTTTTTTTTTTTAAGATTTTATTTTTTATTTATTTGACAGAGATCACAAGTAGGCAGAGAGGCAGGCAGAGAGAGAGGAAGGGAAGCAGACTCCCTGCTGAGCGGAGAGCCTGATGTGGGGGCTTGATCCCAGGATGCTGGGATCATAACACTGAGCCACCCAGGCGCCCCTATTGGCCCAGTTTTTATTTTTTTATTTTTTATTTTTTTTTCTTTTTTTTCTAAAGATTTTATTTATTTATTTGACAGAGAAAGATCACAAGTAGACAGAGAGGCAGGCAGAGAGAGAGAGAGAGAGAGAGGGAAGCAGGCTCCCTGCTGAGCAGAGAGCCCGATGCGGGACTCGATCCCAGGACCCTGAGATCATGACCCGAGCCGAAGGCAGCGGCTTAACCCACTGAGCCACCCAGGTGCCCCTTGGCCCAGTTTTTAAAAGCATTAGTCTCTTCTAGGGTCTTCTTCACTCCTTTAGTTCTTAGGTTCCACGATTATGCTTATAGTAATTTTGGTAAGACTCCAGTATCCTCTGAATTCTGGCTGAAGTTTTTTCTTTATTCATTTTTGTGGCTTTTGGAAAAATAATGTTCTTCATTGGGACCTAGGCATCTCCCTGTTTAACAGTGCATTTAAAAGCTATCCATCTGGCTCTCTCCAACAACTTGGTCTGTCTTTTTGGCTTAGACCTTCGTCCTTCTTGCTTTTGCTTCTCTTTGGTTTTTGACATTTCCTGTACTTTTGGTTAAGATTATGACTCTTCTATTCGGCCTTTTTCCTTTCTATTTTTATTTTGCTAACACCATACATTATCTTTGCAAAATTATATGATGAAAAGAAATATGGCTCAACAACAATTATTTAACAAATCTTAGGGAAAACGACAGATGAAGTCATAATCCTTCATAGGTTAATTTAAACATTTAATGTAATATCAAATAAATTCCCAATTGGATTGGGATGGAGTCAGGTGGATAAGAGAGAATTTGGCTAAATAACTTCAGAATTATTCTGGGAAAAGTAAATATGTCAGTGACATAGAAAAGTTTGAAAGAGAAGAAGATGGAGTCAGGACATAATTTACCACTGGTACTCTAAGTAGCTCCTTGGCTGTCCTCTTAACTTCTTCTAGTAAGTTATTTTCTTAAAGATTTTATTTATTTGAGAGAGAGAGTGTGCACACAAGCAGGGGGAGTAGCAGAGGGAGAGGGAGAAGCAGGCTGCCCACTGAGCAGGGAGCCCAATGGGCTTGATCCCAGGACGCAAGGATCGTGACCTGAGCCGAAGGCAGATGTTTAACTGACTTAGCCACCCAGGCACCCCTCACAGAAGGTCCTGCCTGATCTCACCGTGGATACTCCTCCAGCGTCAGCTCTGGCACACTCCTCTTTCCCCTCCATGCTCTAGTTGCAGTGAAATGCTCTCAGGCCTGCTTGTGCTCCCTCTTTTTCACTTCCAGAGCCTTTCAACACACCTTCTGTTCAGCCATAAGACATCGCTCCTCCAGGAATAGTTTTCTTATTCCCCAGGTCCAGGTTAGGAGCCCCTGAGCTCCCTGTCCAGTTCCTATCATATATGTGATGCTGCATTGTCACTGCCTGTGGACTTGTCTCCACCCTCCCACCAGCCTGTAGATGCCGTAAGGACGGAGACCAGGTGTGTCACAACTCATCATTTTAACCCTAGGATTTAACACAGTGCAGGCGCTCAGTGAATTTTGGCCAAATGAAATAAGGATAAGGCTATATACATTCCCCAATTCAATGGTGTGATTATAAGAATAAGCAGAAAGGGACCTCTGGGGGGCTCATTCAGTTAAGCATCTGCCTTTGGCTCAGGTCATGATCTCGGGATCCTGGGACTGAGTCTCCCATCAGACTCCCTGCTCAGCAGGGAGCCTGCTTCTCCTTCTGCTAGCTGTTCCCCCTGCTTGTGCTTTCACTCTCTTTGTTAAATAAATAAATAAACTCTTTATTTAAAAAAAAAAAAAAAAGAATAACCAGACAAATTGATGGAACTGAAAAGACAGCTCAGGAGACTTACATGTGTAAAATTTAGTAAGTGATAAAGTATGCATCATACATCAGGACTGTTTGATAAGTAGTACTACCACTACTGGTTATTAGTTTAGAAAAAGGTAAGATTTAGAGATGAGTCAAGTACAATAACCCGAAAAAAGATTGATAAGGAATTAAAGAGTTAAATACTTTTGAAATCTGGAAGAAAATAGATGTGAATATTTACAGAGAAATACTCATGTTTATAGGGAATACTTAATAGAGAATATTGTAGAGAAAAGACATTTCTGAGGTAGGGTGTGGTCACATATTTGACCACAAAGAAGTTCTAAAAGCACAAAGTACATTACATCCTGGGAAATGATTCTAGCAAATATAACAAAATAAATAAAAATATATTACATATATCATACATATTACATATTAAATATATATGAAAGGCAAGGAAAAGAAAAGCTTAATATCTTGAATGAATGAGAACAGTTCTAAAGACCCCAGTAGGTAAATGCACACACCGAAAATGAACGGACCATTTGCAGAAGTGAAATATAAATAGCTAAATCAGAATTTTTTAATTTTACCAGTAGTCACAAAACTAAATATTAAAACAATAAAATACTGGTTTTTTTTTTCCTTTGGTCCAACTTCAAGATTTTTTTTTTTTTTAAAGATTTTTATTTATTTGTTTGACAGAGATCACAAGTAGGCAGAGAGGCAGGCAGAGAGGGAGAGAAAGAGAGAGGAGGAAGCAGGCTCCCTGCTTAAGCAGAGAGCCCGATGCGGGGCTCGATCCCAGGACTCTGAGATCATGACCTGAGCTGAAGGCAGAGGCTTTAACCCACTGAGCCACCCAGGCGCCCCTTGATTTTTTTTTTTTTTTTAAGTTGGAGTCAGGGCATGGTGAATGAATATCCTCACACCTTGTTGAGTACCGATAACAATTGGTAGAGTTCTTTTGAAGGTTTTTGGCTCTGTGTATCAGTACCAAATGGTCATATACATTAATATAGAAGTAGTTCTACTGCTGCGAATCTAGCTAGGGTAAGGAAAAATTTTAGATATTAAAATTAAAATTAAATTTTTAAAATTTTAATTAAAATTAAAATTAAAATTTTTATCTAAAATTTTTCTAAAATTTTAGATAGAGCTTTAAAGGTTTTCTTTCTTTCTTGAGTGTGTGTGCACTAGCGTGGGGGGAGGGGCAGAGGGAGAGGGAAAGAGAGAATCTCCAGCAGATTCCATGCTCCGTGCAGAGCCCAATTTGGGGCTTGATCCCACGATCCTGACACCATGACCTGAGCTGAAATCAAGAGTCGGATGCCTGACTGTCTGAACCACCCAGGCAACCCCAGATAGAACTTAAAAGTTGGTCTTCAAAGTGTTTAATTATAGCAAGAATTAGAAGTAGTCTAAACTTCCAGCAGAAGAATAACTAAATGGTGACTTATCTAACTGATAGACTAATACATAACTATTAAAAATGAGTATGAGCCACAGCTGGGAAAAAAAGATGTTCACAGTATTATATCTGACGAAAGACTTCTAGCCGGAACACATAAAGAATTCCTACCAAAAAAAGACAGCCTAATTTTTTTTAAAAGCACTTTAAAAAGATGAGGAGATGATGAATAAATGCTTAGAAAGTCCACAATATCATTGCACATTAGGGAAATGGCAAGCTAAACACCACAAGATAGCATTACGTATTCCCCAGAGTAGCAAAAATTAAAAAAACAAATGTTGGTAAGGAGATTAAGCAGGTGAAACCATTACCTACTGCTAGGGAGAGTCTACATTAATTCCTTCACTTTGGGACACTTTCTCAGTATCTTCCAGGCTGAGTACACACCTGTTCAGTGACTCAGCCCTTGTACTCCAACGTATACACTGGAGGTAGATGAGTTCACATGTACATGAGAAAACTTAAACAAGGTTGGTCCATGCAGCTTTAACCAAGGTAATCCCAAACTGGAGATAACCCAAGTGTTCACAAACAGGGGACTGTAGTGGGAACTTGGGTGGCTCGGTCAATTAAGTATCTACCTTCGGCTCAGGTCATGATTCTGGGGTCCTGGGACCGAGCCCCACATTGGGCTCTCTGCTCAGCGGGGAGCCTGCTTCTCCCTCTCCCTCTGCTGCTCCCCTTGTTGTACTCTCCCACTCTCTCTCTCTCTCAAGTAAAATAAAAAACAAACAAAAAAAACCCAGGTAAATGCATTAGTACATTGTGGTATATTCCTATACGGAGTGTTGTGTAGCAATAACAAAAGAACAAACGAGTGACCCATGCAACAACATGAACGAATCTCACTGACATCATGGTGAATAAAAGGAGAGAGACGAAAGGAGCACGTAGGAAAGGATTCAGAATAGTGGTTACCCCTGGGTGGGAGAACTGACCATGAACGGGCACGAGGGGGCCCTCTGGTGTGATGAAAATTTCCTATTTGTTAATCTGTATGGGGTTACAGAGATCTATACATATGTCCAAATTCAACAAACTTAACAGTTCATATGAATTACCCCTTTACATTTCTCATTAACAAAAAATGGGGGGGGAAATGACGTGTGGCCTTAGACAAGTTACTTCATTTTCCTAAGCTTCAGTACTCACATCTGTAAATTATGATAATACTTACCTTGCAAGTTTATTAGAATAGCACATGGTGAATGTGTAGTAAATGGCAGATTATTTTCAGCTAGAAATATTTTTAAATGCTTGCGACATGTGAAAAATGTATCAGTTGAATAATATGGTTGAAGAAATATAAAACCAAACTCCCTTATACGTAAAAAAAAAAGTTATTCACACAAAAAAATTAATTCACAAAATATATTCAGTGGATCAGATGTCTTGAGTTGGTGGGATTTGTTTTTCCTTCCTATTTTTAGTTTATAGAAAGTTTTAATGAGCACTGCTTTTAGAATGAAACCTATTAATTTCCAAACATTAAAAAAATTTCAGTCAAGGGGCACCTGGCTGGTCCAATCGGTAGAGCTTGTGACTCTTGATCTCAGGGTCGTGAGTTTGAGCCCCACGTTGGGGGTAGAATAAACAAAATTTCAGTCAATAGTAAGATCACTATGAATCAACAATTAGTGTGAATCTTTTATATCCATTTTTTTAGGTTAGATTAATTGAAGAGGAGTGATTCTGGTTTTGTGAAATAATTAGCTGTTCAGAAGAAACACAGCAAGGATGGTCTATGAAAGAATGCGGAAAGAACAGGTCATGGTTCTCTCGGAGAAGAAATACTGAGAAGAATCTGATGGCTGTTATCAAGTTAGAGAGGCATTCATGCGACAAAGAGTTTCTTGTGTTCTCTGTGGTCTCAAGTAGAACCAGTATCAGGTAGAAGCCATTCCAGGGAACCGATTTCTGGGCTGTGTAAGAAAACCTTTTGTGGCAAATGCTATCAGGTCATGCATTCGAGACATTGATGGAGAGCTTTTCGTTGTGGGTTTTCCACGAAGCGTAGAGTTCGAAGAGTAAGACACAGTCCCTTCAGTGAGCCTGTGTGGTGACGAAGGAACCTGTGCAAACAGTAACCTCATGTTTTCAATGCAACAGTAGAAGTATGAAGAGAATGTTATGAGAGCAAAGAGGAGGCAGCATTCTCTTCTGTAGGGAATTGGAGGAGGTAACATTTCAGTCCAGTATTAAGCAATGGATGAATCATCCCAGCAGCCATGCAGGGAATGGTATTTGGGGCAGAAAACCAGAGATATGTCAAGATATGTTTGGGACCAGATTGTTTAGGACCTTGTTTTGTAGGCAACGGGAAGCTCTTAAAGACATTTAGGAAAGGGAATAGTATATGTTGGGAAGGCGGTAACTCCATTCACGGAATGTGAGTCCAACCAGATTCGGGGGAGGGGGGAGACTGGTGGCAAGATGGTAGATGGGGGAGCGTCCTAGTCTCAGGGGGGCAGATGATGATGGCCAAGGAGTTGAGTGTTAGTGGAGTGAGGGTTTGATCGCATAGCATGCATTCCTGAGGGAGACCTAAGAGGTCTTGATGACAGATTGTTTTATTGGTTCAGGAGGTCAAGGAGAAGAAGGAACTGAGGGTGATTCACAGGTTTCTGGCTTGTGAAACTGGGGACCTACTAATCCTGACTTTCCCCCCAGGCACCTTTAGATCATGGCTGTGGGGGACAGGGGAACGGACACTTTCACCTGTCAGCTCCCTGAGGACAGGTACCATATCTGTTTGCTCACTTCTGTTTTCCCACTGATGGGCAAGGAACACATGAACAAACAATTTGCCATCTCTCCCAAAGTGGCCTACTAATTTGGTGGCAATTCTTGGACTTCTGTCTTTTATACTTAATTAATATTGATCAGGTTAAAAATGATATCGAATATTAAATTTTGGAGAAGTGGACTCATTTGATCATTGAACAAACACTATATGCCAGGCACCACTCTTGACTCTGGAGGAAACAAGAAAGACAAAATTCTATACCCTCATGGAGTTTGTTTTTTGTTTGTTTGTTTGTTTTTGTTTTTTCACATTTAATTTTTTTATTTTTTCAGCATAACAGTATTCATTATTTTTGCACCACACCCAGTGCTCCATGCAATCCGTGCCCTCTACAATACCCACCACCTGGTGCCCCCAACCTCCCACCCCCCACCCCTTCAAAATTCTCAGATCGTTTTTCAGAGTCCATAGTCTCTCATGGTTCACCTCCCCTTCCAATTTCCCTCAACTCCCTTCTCCTCTCCATCTCCCCTTGTCCTCCATGCTATTTGTTATGCTCCACAAATAAGTGAAACCATATGATAATTGACTCTCTCTGCTTGACTTATTTCACTCAGCATAATCTTCCAGTCCCGTCCATGTTGCTACTAAACTTGGGTATTCATCCTTTCTTTTTTTTTTTTTTTTTTTTTACAGCTTTATAAACATATATTTTTATCCCCAGGGGTATAGGTCTGTGAATCGCCAGGTTTACACACTTCACAGCACTCACCATAGCACATACCCTCCCCAATATCCATAACCCCACCCCCCCTCCCAACCCCCTCCCCCCATCAACCCTCAGTTTGTTTTGTGAGATTAAGAGTCACTTATGGTTTGTCTCCCTCCCAATCCCATCTTGTTTCATTTACTCTTCTCCTACCCCCTCAACCCCCCATGTTGCATCTCCTCTCCCTCATATCAGGGAGATCATATGATAGTTGTCTTTCTCTGATTGACTTATTTCGCTAAGCATGATACCCTCTAGTTCCATCCACGTCGTCGCAAATGGCAAGATCCTCATGGAGTTTTTATTCTAGTGAGGGGAAAAAGACAATGAAAATAATCGTGAAGGAAAGATGGTGGCAGGTGCTGTGGAGGAAAAGCACGGAGTGGGGCGAGGGAGGGTTGGGGTGTGTGGTGTGCGACATTCTACAGAGCGGTCAGGGAAAGCCTCACCAAGCCGGCGACATTTGAAGGAGGTAGGGACATGAGCCGCGCAGACAGTGAGGAGAGAATCCTGTGCAGAAGGAAAAGCAGATGCAGAGAACAGTGGGGTGGGAGCTTGGTGTGTTCAGAACCCCAGTGAAGAAGAGCCCAGCGAGGCAGGAGCAGAGTGAGTGAAGGGAGGGAGGAAGGAAGTGGGTCAGACAGAGCTCAGGAACCAGGAGTGAGGACGGAAAGATGTGGCATGTTTCTGAGCTGCGAAGTCTTGGAGGGTTTGAGCAGAATGACATGCTCGGACTTAGGTGGTCCCAGAATCATTTCGAGAACAGACTGAAGAGGAAGCAGGAACAGAGGGAGGGAAACCCAGCAGGAGGCTGTGGAAGAATCCAGGTGAGAGAGATGATGGGGGCCCGGATGACCATGGCCTCCGCCGAGACTGTGCACAGGCAGGCAGGCTCTGGATAGCGTCTGAAGGCAGGTCTCACCGACAGATCAGCTGCCGGCCGGGGAGAGCAGGCTTGGGGACAACATCAGGGGCTCAGTTTGAGCACATGACGTTTGAAAGGCCCAACAGACATGCACATGGAGATGCTGAGGGGGCAGCTGGGTCTCCTATTCCGAGGTTCGGCGGGGGGATGTCCAGGCTGAAGATGTAAATTCAGTTCTGAGGAAACTTGTTAAGTGAGTGTAATTTATGACTGGAACACCCAGGAAGGGAGAATGCCATACACAGCAGTGCTTTAGAATCAAATGCCCTCGGAAGGTTGCAGATCATTGGGAAGGGTCGCAGATCAACCCTGGGAAGGTGCACATCATGTTTTGTAGGCACAGAGACGTTCTATAGGTCAGGTGACATGTACCCAAGTTAAAAGTTGTGTGCATTTGAAAGGACAGTGCATTCTTCAGTCATGTATAACCCCTGTTATTTATCTTTGCTTTCTAGTTTTACTTTGAAAATAAAACATGCCCCTTAAGTCAATAAGATTAGTGAAATTGACATTTTAAATGCCGCTGCCTTGACTCCACACTTCCTTTCTTAGCTTGTTTTGCCCTTCTCGTTGGTGTATGTTCACACATTTCAAGTTTAACACTTGTACAGTATAACTAGGAAACAGTTCAGGGTCTTCAGGACTTAATCCCTACCTTAAGAATAATAGCTGTCAGAAGATTGGGAGCTATAAGACATATTTGAGCATTTTTATAGCTAAACACTTCACAATATGTCACCACTTATATTCTATCTATCATTACCTAGAAGATCCTGAATAGTATTTACTTTAGTAAGAAATTATGGAAAATAGCTGTCTTGATTGATACCAGTGGTATGAACTAGGGATTTATTAGTTAATGAAATCTTTTCCCTTCCTTTTCCTATTTAGCTTTATGCACACAGTGAAGTAGTATTTGTAAGTGTATGTGTTGTGGAAAGCATTTGACCATGTGTGGGGTTGGGCACGTTGCCTCACGTTACCACCAGAAAAAGAGCCTGAGTTGGTGAAAAGGTAGAATTATTCATTCTTGTTTTCTGAGAACCATTTATGGAGAGGCTGTCCTGTTTCAGGCATTTCCTTTAATCTAATAGGTGTTAGATGTAGAGAAACAAAATAGCTTGGAAGGTGGTAGAGCACAGTTGTTGGGAGGGAGCCCCCACATGTTCTGCTCGGTCCCCCATCACGGATGTACCGACGGGAGCGGACGCTTGAGGAACACTGTGTGTCAAGGACAGGGGTAGCACCTCCATTTTGCACTTGGGGAACCAGATGGAGAGGTGTGACTTGCTCAAGTTCACACAGCTAACTGGTAGAGCGGGGATTTGACCTAGGTAGGTATCACTCACTTGATTACTTCCTTCCTGCCAGGCACTGTGCTCAAGGTCTCATGTACATTCATCTGATGAATCCTTTTACCACAGGTGGAATATTGTAAGCCCCCATTTTATACCAGAGACCGCAGAAGCTTAGAGAGGCAGTTATCTGAAATCACACTGTTAGTAAGTGGCCGAGCCAAGACAGGGGCTCAAGTAGGACTCAGAGTCTGTGCTACCTCATTGCTTCACTTAGGAAAGTCAGGAGATGGTGACAGATACCTTGTGCTTATGTGTAATGAGTAAGGCATGCCTGGTCATGTGATCAGGTAATCCACATTCCAGGAATAGCATCAGGTCAACATGAACTTGTCTAAATATTTGCTTATTAATAATATGTGGGGACACTGGATGGCTCAGTCAGTTAAGGGTCTGACTCTTGATTTCAGCTCAGGTGATGATCTCAGCGTGATGAGATCAAGTCCCCTATCCGGCTCAGTTGCCCAGCATGCCTGCTTAAGATTATTTTTCTCCCTCCCCTGTCCCCCCAAATTAAAAAAAAAAAAAGAGTAATATGTAAATATAATGTTCCCAGCATGTTATATGAAGTTTAAAAAACTAATCCTCTGGGGCGCAAAATGAGTTAATAATTGCAATACGGTATTTTCACGCACAATTCCAGTTATTTGCATTATACCAATAATTAATTACATTGTGTTTTTTTTTACTGTGTTTATTTAGCTTTGAGCATATGTTACTTTGTAATTGATCCTAAGCCTTCATATTAAAAATAAATTAGTGGAAGCCTGATGATCACATTCCTCTTTAACAGATATTTTAATGGGATTACTAAGTATTTCATTATCTGAAAGCACTTAATGCTCTATCAGCACGGGCTCTCCTAAGCAATGTTCACAAAGTTAGTGAGAACAGAAATGAAATAAATTCCATCTGTGAAGATTTATCTTGCTGCCATTATTGGAGGGTACTTTTCATAGGTTTTCTGCACAAAAACTCAGCATGAACTAACACAGCAAAAGTATCAAAGACTATTTCTTTTTGCTCTAAGTGAATATGATGTGCTTTGAAAAAAAATGTTATTCTCTTTCTCAGCAGAATTTTGAAAGCATTTTCTGATTATATTAGCACTGTATCAGAATTGCTGCTCAAAACTGCTGCATTCCATTAAAAAAAAACAACTCATGGCACTCTTTCTTCTACCTATCTATTAATCACAGGTCAGTGATAAAAGGAGAAAAAAGTTCATCCTTCCCTGTCTTTTGCACTCATGTCAGTATCTTTTAAAATCTTTTTCTTTTGTTGTAGAAAATTTAGAAAATGAGTTTTAGGAAAAAGAAGAAAAACCGTAATTCTTCTATTTAGTGATGACAATTCTTAATATTTTGCATTTATTTGCCAAGACTTTTCCCCCCCAGCTATATAACTATAGGTAAAAGAAATGCCCAGGTGATTTTAAAAATTAAAAACAGATTAATGCCATATTTAAATAGGTACAAAAGTATATCTTCCATGTATTGTTTAAAAACTTTTTTTAAAAGATTTTGCTTATTTATTTGGCAGAGAGAAAGAGAGAGAGTGAGAGCACAAGGAGGGAGAGCAACAGGCAGAAGGAGAAGCAGGCTCCCTGCTGAGCAAGGAGCCCAGTGTGGGACTCGATCCCAGGATCGTGGGATCACAACCTGAGCTGAAGGCAGATGCTTAACCAGCTGAGCCATCCAGGCGTCCCGTTTAAAAACATTTTTATGTCAAATAGATAATATATCTGCAGCACTTCTTTTTTTTTTTTAAGTAGGCTCCATGTCCAGAGTGGAGCCCAACCCAGAGCTTGATCTCATGACTCTGAGATCGAGACCTGAGCTGAGATCAAGAATCAGACACTCAAAAGACTGAGCCACCCACGTGCCCCTCCCCAGCACCAGTTTTGCCAGCTTCATGCTCTGTTGTATTTCAGAGTCACAATTCTGTCATCCAATGTGAGCGGGAGTGCTGTGCTGTTATATTTTTTTGTGTTATATTCAGTGATAATTATGTTGTGATAAATGACATTTATCTTCCGGATGGAAGAGTTTGCATTAATGATGAATATCTTGATTTAAATATTATGACTCTGTATTCACCCCAGTTGTTCAACACACAGTTGAGGCGGAAAACGTAAACTTAATTTCATGAGAGCTGAAATAGATAAAGTATCATCAGTTCACCTTATTTGTAGGAGACAATCTCAGGGCTTTACCTGGGACTCTTTTTCCCTCTAACTTTAATTAGGACTCTAGGGCTAAGCTTCAGTTACCTGGAAAAAAAAATTGATGATATCTCTGTTAAAATGACTGAATCTTGGGGTGCCTGGGTGGCTCAGTGGGTTAAAGCCTCTGCTTTTGGCTCGGGTCATGATCCCAGGGTCCTGGGATCGAGCCCCCTGTCGCGCTCTCTGCTTAGCAGGGAGCCTGCTTCCCTCTCTCTCTCTTCCTGCCTCTCTGCCTACTTGTGATTTCTGTAAATAAATAAGTAAAGTCTTTAAAAAAAAATGACTGAACCTCTTAGGTCAACTCTTATTCTTAGATGACATGTTTATTTGATGAAGAGTAAGGGGCTGGAGAGAGACTTTTTATAATCGATTGTGTGCTAGACACTTTTTGTTCCCACTTCACCAAAAACCAACCAGGCAGGTCTTGTGCGGCATCAGTGTATCTGTTTCTCTGTGCATTTCCTCACGTGCTGAAGAAACAGCAGGAGCCTCAAGCTGCTGCTGAGGCAAGCCATACAACGGAGCTCCTGCCTCGGGAATGACTGGAAGCCCTCGTTTCTGGGATTCATGCGGACGTGCAGGCACGAGTCAAAGTGGGAAAAAGAACTTTCGCTTTGGGCGTGTGACTTTATCTGTGTGTTTGAAAATGGGTATGTGTGACGTTCCAATAAATATCTGCCAAAAAAAAAAAAAAAAAAAAAAGAGTGGGGGATAAAAGTGCCCTGGGAAGGAAGCCCTTGCGCAAAAATGCCCTCCATATTATCTAGTTTCCTGTTCCAGTGCCTGGCCCGCTCCGCCCTGCTCGCCGACTCTTTGTTGCTGCTATTTCAAGATCTCATCTTAGAAGTAAATGTTTTGTAGTTTATTTTGGCATCCACCCTAGCATATTTTCTTTCTATCACTTCCATTTATGTCCCTAACTTGTTTTCTCCTGCCAGGCGGGAACTGAGGTGGTGTGGCCCAGGGGGTCCCAGCCTTGGTGTCAGACCTGGGGTTGATCTCCTGACTCCCTCATTTACTGAGAGCCTGACTTCAAGCACGCGGGCTCGACTCACGTGTGCCTCGGTTTCCACAGCAGTAAAAGGCAGAATCAAGAGGACCAGTAATACAGAATATAGCTCCCAGAGGCCTGTCATGAAGTTCAGAGGAGGAAGATGCATAGAAAGTGGCAAAACTTACTTTTTTCCCCTATTTTTTTATTTTAAAAATTGATATATAATTCTTTTCATATATTATTTATGCTTATTTCACATTTTTTATGTTTATTTCACTGAAACACATACATTCTATTGCAATTTTGAATAGAATGTCTTATTAAACTATATATATATTTTTTTAATTTCCCTTCTTTAAGTAATATGAAGTAATTGATTTCACTCCGTGGCTTACAGTGTATCATCCCTCCGCTGCTCCCTCCCCCGGTCCATACCCTCATCCCGCACTTGAACACAGAACTAAGGAGAACATGGGAACAGGCCACGCCTCTGCCAAGAGCCTTCCCATCCTCTGGTTCATGCGTCCACATGCACACCTGTTTCCTGTCTTCTCCTTCTAATAACACAGAAGAATAAAAACAGAGTCTGATCTGCTTACACGAAACAATTACCTCTTACCCAGAGCCTTTCTGGAAAATAATTCCTGCCACTTGTATCCCACCCCTGGCTTTCACGTCAGCTCAGCCACTGAGGCCTTCACTTGAAGTGTTTTTCAATGTGCTTAGTGTTTTTGTTCTTTGCCCGGTATTTAGCGGTTAGTGATCGTGTGCTTTCGCCAGCGGTGTGGATCTGACTGGCTGGTTTTTGGTGCTTTCCGGTGTTGTCGGTTTTCTTTAGTGAAAATGCAGTTAATAAATGAGGCTAGGCACCACATTATACCTGCAAGTCAGATTTCTGAAAATGTTTGTTTAAATGAGAAGGTGGGTTTTTTTTTCCTGTTTATTTAAGCTTGGGTTCTCCTCGTTGCTTTGGCATAAAAAATAATTCCTCATGTACGTAGTCACTGAGCATCTGTTTTGTGGACCTTAGGTTCTAGAGAGTTTGTCTTTAAACTTACCGATGCCTTTTTTTCTACTTTTTTTGGGTACACATTAGTTGAAACAGACTAAAGGTTGTACAGGGAGATAAGTAAAAACTTGTGCTTTATTTTTAAAAATACTGTAAGGCTTCCTACTACATTTTTATTGTGGTAAAATAAACATAATATAAAATTCACCATTTTAACTCTTTCTGAGTGTACATTTCAGTAGCATTAAGCGCAGCGATCACCACTGTCCATCTGTGGAAGCTTTTCACCATCCCAGACTGAAACTCCACACCTGTTAAACACGAACTCCCCACCTCAGCATTCCCCCACCTCCACCCCCGCCCTCCCCCACCACGCTCAGCTCCCAGCCCTGGCATCCACTGCTCTACTGTCCCTCTCTATGAATCACACTACTCTAGGGACCCTGTGTGAGTAGAATCATACAATCTCTGTCCTTTTGTGACTGGCTTAGTTCACTCACCAGAATTTCCTTCCGTTTTAAAGCTGAATAATACCCCATCGTATGTACAGCTCACCCTTGAATAACAAAGTTTGAATCGTGTGGATCCACTTATGTGATTTTTTTTTTTTTGTAAATAACCTAACAGCACTGTAAAGGTATTTTCTGTCCCATATGATTTTCTTTTTTTTTTTTTTTTTTAAGATTTTATTCATTTATTTGACAGACAGAAATCACAAGTAGGCAGAGAGGCAGGCAGGGAAGCAGGCTCCCCGCTGAACAGAGAGCCAGACATGGGGCTCGATCCCAGGACCCCGGGATCATGACCTGGGCCAAAGGCAGAGGCTTAACCCACCAAGCCACCCAGGCGCCCCCCCCCATATGATTTTCTTAACAACATCTGCTTCTCTCTAGCTTGCTTTACTGGAAGAGTACCATATATAATACATATGACACACAAAATAAGTGTCTGTTGACTGTTACGTTACTGGTAAGGCTTCCTGTTGACAATAGGCTATTAGTAGTTACGTTTTGGGGGAGTCAAAAATCATGCATCAATTTTCAACCATGAGTGTGGGACAGGGGTTGGCACCCAGTACCCCTGCATTGCCCAATGGTCAGTTGTATATACCCCATTTGATTTTTCCACCCGTTCAGCCACTGATGGACATTTAAAATCAGATTAATTGGGGTTTTTTTTTGCTGTTGAGTTATAAGAAGTTTTTTTTTAAGGTTTTATTTATTTTATTTGACAGAGAGAGGGATCACAAGTAGGCAGAGAGACAGGCAGAGAGAGAGGGGAGGAAGCAGGCTCCCCGCTGAGCAGAGAGCCCTATGGAGGGCTCGATCCCAGGACCCTGAGACCTTGACCTGAACGGAAGGCAGAGGCTTAACCCACTGAGCCACCCAGGCGCCCCTGAGTTGTAAGAGTTTTTAAATATATTTTGGATATTAGCCCTTTATGAGATATATGATTTGCACGTATTTTCTACCGTACTTTTTCATTTTGTCGATAATTTCCTTTGATGTAGTTCCACTTGTTTATTTTCATTTTCTTTGCTTCTGGTGTTAAATCCAAAACATTATTGTGAGATTGACATTTAGGAGCTTACCTGCCTGTGTTTTTTTCTTCTAGGAGTTTTATGGTTTCCCATCTTACAGTTAAGTCTTCAGTCCATTTTGAGTTGATTTTTGTGTAGGGTACAAGATAGGGGTCTGATTTCATCCTTTTGCATGTCCAGTTTTTCCAGTTCCATTGATTGAAGAGACTGTCCTCTCCCTATTGTATGTTCTTGGCTCCTTTGTTTTAAATTAATTGACCATATACACCTGGGTTCCTTTCTGGTCTCTGTATTCTGTTCCACTGATCTGTTTTTATGCCAGTAGCATACTGTTTTGATTTCTGTAACTTTATAATGTAGTAATATTCTGTCAAGGAAACACTGCTTCATCATGCTCAGGCAATTAAAAACAGCAAAAGCATTTCAAAACTCTGTGAATATGAGCACGTGACCTTTTTAAAAATTCATCCTGAAATAAGAAACAACTTGTGTTATAAAGTAATGTAGGGTGGACATTTTTGTTTTCATAGGACTTAATTTGCGTGTGAAGATGTCCCACACAAAGCTGAATAAGCTCAACTAGTATTTCTAATACCGCGATTTTTCAAGTAAGCCACTGCGGAGATAACAAAGATACGCCATTCTCTGGATAAAACCTCTCTTAATTAATTTTTCACATCTTTTAATGTCATTTACTTTTTTATCCTTTTTTTTTTTTTAAATTACTATGGAAAACGTAGTGACATTCAATCTGAATGAAGTGAAATGGGAAGTTTCCTCGCTCCCCCTTTTTCCACCAGTTCTACTTCCCGGAAGTAAGCACTGAAAGTTTGGTGTATCACTTCCCAGAGCCCGCAAGCTTTTGGACAGCCAACTAGTTACATATATGAAGGGAGGTGGGGAGGGAAGGGAGGAAAAAGAAGAGAGAGACAGGGTAAGAAGGCATGTGAGTGAGTGTGTGTGTGTGTGTGTGTGCGCACGCATGTGTGTACACACATGTAGTTTCAAAGTAAAATGTAAAAGGGACCATGCCATAATAATGTTCTATAGTATGGTTTCTTTTCCACTTAATACAATATCTCCTTCACCTTTTCCTCTGTCAGCATATAGAATTCTGCCTCATTTTTTTTTTAATATTTATTTATTTAATTTTAGAGAGAGGGAGAAGGGAGGGACAGAGGGAGAGGGGAATAGTCTTCAGCAGACTCTGTGCAGAGCGTGGAGCTCAACATGGGCCTCCATCTCAGGACCTTGAGATCACAGCCTGATCTGAAACCAGGAGTCGGATGGATGCTCAACCAACTGTGGCACCCAGGTGCCCCCTCATTCTTTCCAGAAGCTTTTCCTATGTCACTGTTTGGGTATAATCATACCCTTATTCACAGATAATACCATTATCTTGGCATTGCCAGGACACTGCAGTGAAAGCTCTTGTATACATATTTTTGAACACTTGAGCCAGGGTGTTTCTGTAGGATAGGTGCCCACAAATGTGACTGCTGATCCATTTGCGTATAACACATACTCATCAATTTAAGACCCTTTGGTACATTTTACCAAATTGCTATCTCAAAAATTTATCCCTTTAACACTAGATTTTGTGATTGTAAACAGCTTTTGCTGATCCAATGGGTGAAAAATGGTATGTTAATTATTTTATTGTATATACCTGGATTGTTAGTGAGGTGTTGAATGTCTTTTCCTAGATGTGTTAGCTACTTATATGTTCCAGAGTGCCTTTTTTAAGAGTGTCATATTCTTATTGTTTTTTTGTTTTGTTTTGTTTTGTTAAGCTTTTATTTATTCGTCAGAGTGAGCACACACAAGCAGGCAAAGCAGCCAGCACAGGGTGAAGCAGGCTTCCCGCTGATCAGGTCTGGGATCATGACCAAGTGCCCATATTCTTATTGTATTCTTATTGGTCTTTTTTTCTTCTTTTTCCTTTTTTTTTTTTTAATTATGTCCAGTTAGCCACTGTATAGTAAATCATTAGTTTTTAATGTAGTGTTCAGTGATTCATTAGTTATGTATAAAACCCAGTGCTCATCTTACTGGTTTTAATAACTTTATATGTATTACTCCTCTGTACTGAATAAGTTGGAAATATTATTCATTTTGTTCTTTTAGCTTTGTGTATAGTAACTGTTGCCAAAAAAGAAGTTTTTAAATTTTTTAAAATTATTAACATATAATGTATTATTAGACCCAGGGGTACAGGTCTGTGAATCGTCAGTCTTACACATTTCACAGCACTCACCATAGCACATACCCTCCTCAATGTCCATCACCCAGCCACCCTATTCCTACTCCCCATCCCCCAGCAACCCTCAGTTTGTTTTGTGAGATTAAGAGTCTCTTATAGTTTGTCTCCCTCCTGGTCCCATCTTGTTTCATTTTCCCTCCTACCCCCCAAACCCTCCAACCTGCCTCTCAAATTCCTCATACCAGAGAGATCATATGATAATTGTCTTTCTCTGATTGATTTATTACACTCAACATAATTCCCTCTAGTTCCATCCACGTAGTTGCAAATGGCAAGATTTCACTTCTTTTGATGGCTGCATAGTATTCCATTGTATATACATATACCACATCTTCTTTATCCATTCATCTGTTGATGGACATCTAGGTTCTTTCTATAGTTAGGCTATTGTGGACACTGCTGCTATAAACATTTCGAGTGCACGTGCCCCTTTGGATCACTGCATTTGTATCTTTAGGGTAAATACCCAGTTGTGCGATTGCTGGGTCGTAGGGCAGCTCTATTTTCAACTTTTTGAGGAACCTCCATGCTGTTTTCCAGAGTGGTTGCACCAGCTTGCATTCCCACCAACAGTGTAGGAGGGTTCCCCTTCCTCCGCATCCTCGCCAGCATCTGTCATTTCCTGACTTGTTAATTTTAGCCATTCTGACTGGTGTGAGGTGGTATCTCATTGTGGTTTTGATTTGTATTTCCCTGATGCCGAGTGATATGGAGCACTTTTTCATGTGTCTGTTGGCCATCTGGACGTCTCCTTTGCAGAATTGTCTGTTCATATCTTCTGCCCATTTCTTGATTGAATTATTTGTTATTTGGGTGTTGAGTTTGATAAGTTGTTTATAGATTTTGGATACTAGCCTAAATTTTTATATAGTCAAATCTGTCAACTTTTTACAGCGTCTGTGTTTGGTATTGTGATTATAAAGACCCTTCCAAACCAAGATTATGAAAATATTCCTCTGCTTCTATGTTTTATCATGTTAAACTGTGAATACATTTGCAGCTGACTTTTGGGTAAGATATGAGGGAAGGATCTGTTTGTTTCAGCGTAGAGATTTACCTGTCTCAGGGCATTTTATTGAATAATCTATCCTTTCCTCATTATTTAGAAGTACCACCTTTATCACATATCTTCTGTGGGAATGGGTTCTGTTTCACTGAGCTGCCCACCCTGCTGGGGGCCAGTTTTGAGCAGCGAGTCCCAGCCCAGAGTGACTGCTTTAGAGGGAGACGCCCCAGGTCAGGCTTGCCATCATGTATGAGCTTTGTGACCTCAGACAGCGATGTGGTCTTCTTCTGTCCCAGTTTTGTCATCTGTAAACTGGGGCGGTGTCCTTGCTATTTTGTAGGGACCATACCTGTAAAGCATTTAGGGCAGCAGGTGGTACATGCCAAGCCCTGGGAGAAGAGTAAACTACTCGTAGTAATGGGCCTCCCATAACCAAACTAGCTGACCCTTCCTGCTGCACTTTGCTATGAAAGGACAAAACTCTATTGTTCTTTACTTTTCTAAAGTCGATCTTTGAAACCAGCTCTTCAAGCTTCGAAACGAAAGTTCCTTAAGATTTTGACTGTTACTGTGTTTAAGTTTCTGAGGTCAGTTTTGGGAGAATTGGTATCACTTTCCGAGTGGCTTCGTTCCAGATGAATGTCCTGTGTTCGACATAGAGTTTGAGTTTACTTTGTGATCATTTGGAGTCTTGCTCTGTTGCCTGGCAGTTTCCTGATAGAACACATATGTTTGGTTTTAGTTCTAATTTTGAATATTTGTGTTTTTTGCTTTCTTAAATGGTTTTTGCCCTGTATTCAGTGGCTTTATGTATATTTTCCTTCTGATTAATTTGGACGTTTATAGTTAGTTTTAGGGGTTTATTTTCCCCCTAGTAGTTACATATATAGTTACAACTTGACCATCCCCTCTCCCTTTCATCACCCAATTTTTGATGAGCTACATTACTCTTACTAGTTTTCCCAAATGATTTTCTGTTTCATGGCCACCTGATGTCCCCAGTCATTCTGGCCCTTGGTGCTCTGCCACCTGGCTGTCCTCAGCTCCTGACTTTTGTGCTCATGCTTGTCTTTGTGTTATGTGATGGTCAGTCTACCATCTGCAGTCTGGACAGGAAGAAAACAAGGAGGGCAAGGAAGAGGGTGCCTGTGTTGGAGTGAAACTTCCTAGAGACCCTACGCTTAGGTCCTACTGGCCAGAGCTGTGGCACATCATCACCCCAGCTGTCATCCCTAACTGGGAAAATGAATGGTTTTAACTGGGCACATTGCCTCCCTGAATCAAATTGGGTTCTGTTAGTACAGAAGAAAGATAAAAGGCGATCAGGGAAGCAATTAGTTATACGGGCACAAGTCTACTTTTACACTTTTCAGTGATAGCATGCACTCGTCAGGGCAGAGACCATGAGCTATAAGAAGCGTCTCTCCTGGCCCTCAGTGTGGAAGGTGAGGAAGTTAGACTATTTAAACGGCCATCTACCTTCCCTTCCTCCTCTGTCTTCTGGATTGTGTTATGTTATTTCTCCTTTATATCATTCTTCTGTAACATTTTTAATCTCTCAGGTAATGTATCCAGTATCTGCCTCCGGTCCTTTTGCTACAGTGTCTTCCTTCATCCCTGCCATTGGTGTTACTCCTCTGTAAGTCTCTTCAGAATGGGCCCATGCAAACTATTTCATTTCCAGCTTTGCACATTTTCCAGACGCTGCCTGATGCCTTGGCACTAAAGCCACCATTTGGGTAGAAAGTTCTCCAGCCACACTTCCTTTATATGATCATTGCTGTGCTGTTTTCTGAAGTGCAGTATTACCGAAAGTCGTAAGCCAGTCTGATGTTTTCCTTTATAGGCGGCTGTGGCCTAATTTTTTTTTTTTCTTTTTCTTAATGGTCGTAGAACTAGTGGTGGTGTTGTAGACACAACACAGAGGCGGAGGAGCGTCGCTGTGTCCTGATGTCCATTCATCTCTGTTAGTTTGCTGTCAAACGGAGCCCCCCCCTTCCAATGACCACTCAAGGGAACTTGCTGAATTTCTTGAATGGTATCTTGGAATACCTTTTGATCTCTCTCTGTTCTTTCCTTCAGAAATCCCAGTCCTAACTGGTTGGTTGTCCATTGTCTTCGCCTATATCTGTCATTTTCTCTGATCTTTTTTTTTTCTCCTGCTTTCTCAAGCTCATCTTGCACAGCCCCTGTCGTGTTTTCAGCAGGGTCTTTGCTCCTTTCTCTGGCTCCCCAGTGTTACCTTTTTTTTTTTTTTTAACGTGATGACTTGATTTTACTCATCCCTTCTTTCTTAGCTCTGCTGGTTCTTTTTTTTTTTTTTTTTAACCATTAGTTCTATCATTTCTTTTCTTTTGGGGGGCTGTTTTGTCTTTGTTTTCAGGTCTTATTTCTTAAAGGCTCAAAAAATCACTTTTAACGAATTACCACATACTCAGTGGCCTCAAAGAACACACGTTCATTATCTCACAGTTCTGGAGGGTCAGGAGTCAGATGTGGGTCTCACTGGGCTGAAATCACGTTGTCGGCACGCCTGGGTTCCTTTCTGGAGGATCTCTGGGAGAATCCCCCTTTTCTCACCCTTCCCATCTTCTAGAGGCTGCCTGCATTTCATGGCTCAGGGCTCCTTTCCTCCACCTTCAAAGCTTGCAGCAGTTGGTCAAGTTCTTCCCACATCACAGAGCCCTGACCTCCCACAACCCCGTGTCCTTCCAGCTCTACCTTCTCTTGTGTCCTCCTCTCCACTTTTTTAAAAGAAGATTTTATTTATTAATTTGACAGGGAGCGAGAGAGTGCCCAAGCAGAGGGATTTCAGAGGGAGAGGGGGGAGCAGACTACCTCCTGATCAGGGAGCCCAATGTGGGCTCCATCCCAGGATCCTGGGATCATGACCCAAGTTGAAGGCACAGGCTTTACCGTCTGAGCCACCCAGGGGCCCTCCTCTCCATTTTTAAGAATGCTTGTGGTTGGGGCGCCTGGGTGGCTCAGTGGGTTAAAGCCTCTGCCTTCGGCTCAGGTCATGATTCCAGGGTCCTGGGATCGAGCCCCGCATCAGGCTCTCTGCTCGGCAGGGAGCCCGCTTCCTCCTCTCTCTCTCTGCCTGCCTCGCTGCCTACCTGTGATCTCTATCTGTCAAATAAAAAAAAAAAGTCTTTAAAAAAAAAAAAAAAGAATGCTTGTGGTTGCAAATTGGCCCCCCACTGGGTAAGCTGGGCTACTCTCCCACACTTAGTTGATTAGGAACCTTATTTCTATCAGCAACCTTATTTCCTCTTTGCCATATGAGGTGACAGATCCACAAGGCTTGGGATGTGGACATGTTTGGGGATAGGAATGGGGCACAATTCCACCTACTACAGAGATCATTTTAAAATTAATGTGAATGATCTTGGAATATATTCTTTTTTATTTCCTGCTTATAGTCTCTCTCTCTCAGTAGTAATTTTTAGAAATAAATTTATGTTTGTTCATAATAAGTAAGAGGGGTTTTTCACAGCAGGCTGTTAGTGGAGGCTAGGGATTGGGGGAATAAAGCAAGGTCGCTGGTAGTTTGCATTTAGGTCTGCTCATGGATATTCTGTCCCAGGACAGGATTTGCTTTTCCTCGATCCTCAGGGAAGCCCTGTGTCAGGCAGGGGCTTGTTCGTTTGTGTGGATGTATATGTGGGGGTGTGCTTGAGCTCCTGGCCACCCCTTATTTCTCTTACCACAGTATCCCTTCTACCTTACTTGTGTAATTCTTAAGGATAAGTTTTAGTTAATCAGTTTGTTGATTTTGAAATATTTCTAGAAGACAAAGAATGAAAATAATGGTTATGGTAAGCATACTGATTATTAAGTACGACTGCCCACTACACCCTCTTAAAGAGGGTATAGGCCTTGCCTTGTCAGTGGCGGTGTTTCAGACCATCTGGGTCCCTCGCCGTGCTGTCTGCGTTCCCCCTGCCACAGCCGTGGAAGATGGCCAGCCTGTGGTCCTACCAGCAACCTGGGTCCTGACTCAGAAAGTTTAACTCGAGGTGTCTAAGCACGACGTATATTGTCTAGCTTCAAATTCAGGCTCTTAGCCAGTTACTAGCTGTGTAATCTTCATTATGCCCATTTCCTTTCTATAAAATATTTTAAGAATTAAAAATAGTTAATCCACATAACGTCCTTATAACTGTCTGGCTCATACCATAAATGGTAGCCATTGGTATTACTCTATCAGAAATTTGGAATTAGGAAGCCAGATGAGTAGGAGAGCTTCCAGTAGTAGAAACTAAAGCCGGAGTGTCATGAGATAGAACAGTAGTTCTTAGTCCTTTATGGGGTCATTACCCCCTTGAAGACTCTGATGAAGGTATGGACAGTCCCCTGCAAAGAAGGGTATATGCATGTGTAACTTACGCAAGGTCAAGGTTGAAAGCGCCCTGTGCAGAGAATGAGGGGAGGGGGCTGCGGCAAGTCAAAACCGTATGCGAATGAGACTTATGAAAGCACAGAAACTCATCCAAGCAGAGAAAGCTGTGTCATAAACATGGAGCATGGACTGACTGAGGAGAGAAGCCGAAGCCGTGAGACAGCCCTTCAGTTCCGGGTCCAGCAGTTGCTACTCTGGCATTCCTCAGAGGACCCTGCTTGTCCCCCATTTCCCTGGACACCTGCTGTGGACATAACCAAGGTGGCCTGGGTCTCATGTCCTGCAACCAAAATAGCAAGATAAAATCAAAGATAAAGCTGATTTTTACATGATGAAGTATTGCTGTGTCCTTTCAGATTGTTTTTAGCCAATATTGTGAAGTTTTCCTGTGGGTGTGATTGTATCCACAGGCCCGGTGCTTTCAGAATAAAGTGAATAACCAGCTGTCATGGCTTTCCAGCTGCTGACTTCCTTTTTTGGAGGTTGAACCCTTTCCAGGCTTATCCTACTTTTTCCTATTCCAGTGTAAGGAAAAAAGCAAGGAAGAGGTCACATCAACTTTTCAAGTAGAATTCTTTTTCATTTTGGTTCACCTTTTAAAATCTTTGAGCTGAGGGGCGCCTGGGTGGCTCAGTGGGTTGGGCCTCTGCCTTCAGCTCGGGTCATGATCTTGGGGTCCTGGGATCGAGCCCCACATCGGGCTCTCTGCTCAGCGGGGAGCCTGCTTCCCCCCTCTCTCTGCCTCCCTCTCTGCCTACTTGTGATCTCTCTCTCTCTGTCAAATAAATAAATCTTAAAAAAAATCTTCAAGCTGAAAATGAAGCAGAACTCTGCAAGATTTTATAGATAGAAAGGATTCTAAAGATCTTCGGGTCCCCCTACTTCTTTCAGAAGTAAAGGAGAGTAGACCCAGCATCATGTTGCATCCTCTGTCTCATGTAGTCCTTGGGACAACCTTCTCTTTACAGATGAGGAAATGGGCACAGAGAGATGAACTCCTGGCCCACAAGATACAGCAAGTGGTAGAGCTCGGTTTGGGAACCTCCCATCTTTCTGACTACAAAGCACAGTTGGAATCCTCCGTGGTCTCCAAACCTCCAGCTAGAGTTGAAGATTTGCATTTCTTTCTCTCAACATGGCCTTTCAACATCTCTTCTAGAAAAGAAAACTGGAAATATGCGTTCCCCACTGTTTTTATCCGTGCTCCAGAAGGATCCTGCACGCATGCATGTAGTCCTCAGAGCAGTGTCGTTTCAGCCGGCTTCTGAGCTGGAAGTTCTGTTGGGTGTTTAGCCGTGCTTCCCAAACGGAGGCCTTCCCAGGGACCCACAGCTTGGGGGTGCTGGGGAGGACGGGTGGAGACTGCTGGGACAGCAGCCGTCCAGCTTGAGCATTAGCATAAACGGTATTTGCTTACAGAGTATTTGCAGGGTGATGGAGTGGTTGAGAGCACCGACTCTCCAACTAGACTGCTTGGGTGTATCTGAGCTCTTCGGTTTAATACTTGAGTGACCTTGGGAAGAACCTGCTACATCTCCTCTCCGTTTCCTTATCGGTACTGTAGGAGGTATGTAATACATTGGGTTGTTTGGGGGATTAAATGTGATCATGTATATAACCCACTTAGCGCAGGGCCTGGCTTGGGAATGCTCAGTAAATGCTGGCTATTTTCATACACTTACAAATGGTGAAGAGAAACCTCGAAAGAGGTAACATCAGTTTCTTACTAGACTTTTTTTATTTTAGTTAATCTTTTTAAGTTTTTGAATTGAAAACAAGTTGTAACTTTATAGGCTTTTATAGCTGGGAAGGTAACTCCAGTGTTTAGCTGACAAGACTAGTTTTTAAAACTACATTCATTCTGAGTGAGTGTAAAATACTCGTTTTCAAAATGCAGGAAATGTATATATGTATTTTATGACTATAATGAAGAGAGGTAGAAATACATTCTTGTTCCGAAGTTGTTTTGTCGCTAAACCATTAAATAATATGGCTGTTTTCCTTTTCCTCAGCAGAGGAGAGAAGCTTCCATCCCTATATCTTCTAGGACTGTAAAAAGCTTATGGTTTTGTTTTTTAATGCCTTCTTTTACTGCCATCCACTGAAGTAACTAGCAGATATTTTCATTTTATTTATAATAATATACTAACATTTAACTTTAAACAATAACTCAATTCTTTTCTGGTTCACCGTGCAGATGAATAATTTTCAAAGGTATTTGTTCTTGTAGACGATATGATTTGTTCTAGGGCCATGTGGATTTTTCAAGTTTCCTAGACAGTTCCATGCACAATGGAAGTGTTAGTTTGCACAGTGTCCTACCAACTAATGTATAAATTGTACCAGTGTACAGCTTATTACTGTATAATGTACATCCTCTATAAACTTAGGAAATGCAGTAATGTATAGTTTATTACTAGGTGATTATTTGGGGCAGAGTTACACATAAATTTGATAGGCTCGCATTTGTGAGTACAAAGAATACCATGTGCATTTCGGATTATAATAGTTTACCCTAGAAAGGAATTTAGAGATTATTCTAGACCAGTGCTCATTAAATAGAAAATTGAGGCACAATTACTTATTTGCATGAGTTACATAGGTTAATTATGATAATTTCTCCTTACCAAAAAGTTTATACGCATGGCTTTGCTTGCAATTTGTCTTACCTCTTTTGGATTAAAAATCCAAATTTAAGACAATCTTGTATTTGAAGAAGAAAGACTGAATCCTGTTTTTATGATAAAGCTGAGTTAGGGTTTCGAGAATGAATATTAAACTCATACTTAGTGTCATATCCAGGAATTTTCTGTAGTATCTTCAGTTGGGTTGTCCACCTGTTATAGTTACACTACTTTATTAAAATTTAAAAAAAAATAAAGAATTTCTTAAGATTTTATTTGAGAGAGAGAGGGAGCACATGGGGGGAGGGGGTAGAAGGAGAGAGAGAAGCAGACTCTCCTCTGAGCAGGGAGCCTGATGCAGGGCTTGATTCCAGGGCCCTGCGATCATGACCTAAGCTGAAGGCAGACGCTTAACCAACTGAGGCACCCAGGTGCCCCACATTTAGACTACTTTTAAATATAAAGTAATCTCTAAAGCAATGAACTAATAGTTTACTAATTGCAAATAAAGAGTATATGCATTTTCAAAGAAAAATTGTTTGCAAATGTTTTTTTCCCTCCCGTAGCATTTAAAGATACTATTAAAGAATTGCAGTTTGTTACAAACTTGAATGGTTAGGATCACACTGTATTATTTAAAATTCAGTTTTAGTAGTGTTACAGCATTCAAATGGGGAGAAACCAAAAGAATTATTAAAACTATTTCAAAGCTCAAGACCAGAAATAATATTGGACTAAGTTTCCAATCTTTCCCTTGGCCTGGAACATTCTTATTTTTTTTTTTTTTTTTTTAATTTTTTTTTTTTTTTTTAATTTTTTTATTTTTTTCAGCATAACAGTATTCATTATTTTTGCACCACACCCAGTGCTCCATGCAATCCGTGCCCTCTACAATACCCACCACCTGGTGCCCCCAACCTCCCACCCCCCACCCCTTCAAAATTCTCAGATCGTTTTTCAGAGTCCATAGTCTCTCATGGTTCACCTCCCCTTCCAATTTCCCTCAACTCCCTTCTCCTCTCCATCTCCCCTTGTCCTCCATGCTATTTGTTATGATCCACAAATAAGTGAAACCATATGATAATTGACTCTCTCAAACATTCTTATTTTTTATTAGCGAGAGCATGAGAGAGTGGGTGGAGGGTTTGAGGGAGAGAGGGGGAATCCCAAGCAGACTCTGTGCTGAGTGCTGAGCCTAATGTGGGGCTCAGTCTCATGACTCAAGATTGTGACCTAAGCTAAAATCAAGAGTTAGACGCTCAGCTCACAAAGCCACCCAGGCGCCCCCATCTGAAACATTCTTAATCCTTTGTCTTCACCTGTCTGACCTTTACTTACGCTTCAGAACGCTGCTTTTGTTTCAATGAAACCTCTCTTAAACTGGGTCTCATGTTAAATATTGTTAGCATTTTGCATTCCTCTTACATATCTCTCTCTGGATTGTAATAATGTGCTTATAGGTAATTTTTTAAAAACTATGTCCTCCCTGAACTGTACATTCTACCAGCATAGAAATCAAATGTATCCTTTTTGCTGCTATATCTTTCCTGTCAAACAGGATTCCTGCTAGATACGTAGACATCCTCAATAAGTAGTTATTGACTGATGGCTGAACGGATTCCTTGTTTAGGATGCTAAGAGATGTTGAAAAGAATCAATTGGCTACTTCCCATAGGGCTTCAGGTCAATTGGCTACTTCCCATAGGGCTTCAGGTCATGTTACCTCTGTGAGGTCACCATGGGTAAAGGCTTTGTTTGAGATTGCAAGCCCAGAAATTTATCTTTACCATTTTGATTATCAGATTTATTACAAGATGCTAATTTATATGTCAGAATACACCTTTTAAATTTACGGTAGGAAAGGTAGCTAGGAACTGGAACTTGTGGTCTGTACAGATGCAGCCCAGTCGGTAATCTCTGAATAACCTTGTACTTTTCTACATTTCCTTGCCTAGCATGCCAAGATGGCGGACTGCCTCACCAGGACTGGGTTTAAATGAGCAAGAACAAATTTTTAGTTCAGGGGCTTATTTCTTCCCCCAATAAAACCTAGTATTATCCTGATTGATAAATCTGAAACTTTCTCTTGGTTTGTAGATTTCCATTCAGGGAACTGAATTACGAATATGGAGGTTGTCTCTTGGGAACAACCTCCATATTTGGAATCTTATTTGTTTCTTTGAAGTTGAACTGCTTAAAACAATAACTATGCTTTACATCAAAATTATGAGAATAAGAGTTAACAAATGAAAATTTAAAACACTTAAGTAATATCCATTAGCTGGGATCTTGTAGTACTTTAGAAATGGTATTTATGATTTTTAGTGAATCACACGTTTGGAATGACTTCAATCATAATATTTCTGGTATCTTGTTGGTATATATGGAAAATCCAGGTTGAAACGAGCAACTTCCATAAATAAGATATTAGAAGTCTTCTGATTTTTTCCCACATTCCCTCAGCTTACATATTATACAATTCTTTTAGCAGTAGTTTGTGCAATTAAAATGGATTTCTTATAGGGTAATTTTTTTTTTTAAAGATTTATTTATTTTAGAGAGAGCAAGTGACTGGGAGGTTGGTGCAGGAAGAGGGAGAGAGACAATCCCCAGCACACTCCCCACTGAGCAGGAGTCCAATGCGGGGCTCAATCCCACAACCCTGAGATCCTGACCCGAGCCGAAATGAAGAGTCGGATGCTTAACCAACTCAGCCACCCAGGCGCCCCAGGGTAATTTTTTTCATAAGGTATTTTTCAACAGAATTCTATTCAAGTACTTGAATTCTTATTTTCTTCGAGATAGGCTTCACAGAGATGCCTAAGTCTTGTATCTTGTTTCCAGAATTTTCCCATCTACAACAGAGGCTGCCAGCTATTCACCAAAATGTGTTTCCTTTTTTTGGCCACATTTTCCCTTGTAGTTCTGTGTGTCCTATGACGGAGTGGAATTCCGGTGGAATTTCTGAGGGCTAGCCATTTTCAGGGCTGGCTCATAAAAGCCCTCCCATATGTGATTCTCAATTTTCTGCCCCTTGTTTTGCACTGGTGACCCGTGCCTGAGGCCACCTGGAAGTCATGTGTTGAAGAGGGAAGACTTTCTGTCAGATGATGGGTCACTAAACGCCCTGCCTGGAGCAGAGGCCGCGTCCCTCCACCCAATTTGTATTGGACTAACGTGTCCAATACAAATAACAAATAAGCTTCTCACGTTCAGCCCCTGGAAGTTGGGAGTTTATTTGTTAGTGCAAGTCGCATTACCATAAGACAGCATTTAAGAGCTAATAGAGCAATTCCAGAGTAAATATTTAAGTTGTCAAGAATGATTAACGTATGCCTTAATTTGTAATGCATTCCCCACAGAAGAATCAACAGTTTCACTTAAAATAGTCTGTGGAGGGGCGCCTGGG
Organism: Lutra lutra; assembly: GCF_902655055.1. Taxonomy (NCBI): domain Eukaryota; kingdom Metazoa; phylum Chordata; class Mammalia; order Carnivora; family Mustelidae; genus Lutra; species Lutra lutra. Next base: position 40,091,148 of record NC_062293.1, read on the forward strand.
TGGCTCAGTTGGTTGGGCCTCTGCCTTAGGCTCTGGTCCTGATCCCAGGGGTCCTGGAATCGAGCCCCGCATTGGGCTTTCTGCTCCGTCGGGAGCCTGCTTTCCCCTCTCCCACTCCCCGTGCTTGTGCTCTCTCTCTCATGCTCTCTGTCTCAAATAAATAAATAAAATCTTTAGAATAAAAATAAAATAGTCTGTGGAGTCTCAGTCAGATTTTCATTATTCTGGGTGGCTTGGCACTTCCCTGAAAAAGCCGACTGACGGCGGCCCTGATTAAGTAGGCCCTCTGTTTATCCTCCTTCCTCCCACACCATTTTATAAGGTCATATTCTGTGTTTACAAATCCAGAGAGCATTTACACTATTGAGAAGTGCAGTAGGAGAGAGAAAAGGGATACATTTAAACTATCAACACAGAAGCCGTTTTTCTGGGACCGGCTGGCATTCTGGCCAGTCACTTTTCCGAAACGTGTTTGCTGCCTTGAGAAGCTTAACCAACACGTAAAAGCTGCTCGGGGTTCAACCTTCCACCCGGTGCCGGAGCCAGAAATCTAGCTGCTCTTGACTCATCTCTCTCCTCATCATTCCCACCCCCTCGAGGTCAGTTCAATCTCCTGAATATATTTTGAATCTGACGCCCACCTCGTTCTCACATAGGTCTCTGTTAAAGGTGCCTTGCACGCAGATGTCTCCTAACCGGTCCTTGAGCTCCAATCTTAGCACTTTCCCGCTGTAGCCAGAATTCCCTTTCTAAAATGCAGAAGACAGCGGCTCATGCCTCTACTTTGAAATGCTTCGGTGGCTCACCCTTGCTCTGGGAGAAAGCCTAAACATCTTGAGATGACTTGCAAGGGCCTGTGTCATCAACCATTACTTCTCCTATCTTGTCTCGCACTGTCTTTCCGTCCCTTTTCCTGCACTGTCTTTCCTGTGCTCTGTGCTCCAGCCTCACCGGACTTCTCTTGAAACTCATCTTACTCTTTTTTTTAAGCCTCTCAGGCTTTGCTTCTGCCATGCCCTCTGTGTTTTTTACAACACTGCTTTTTACCCGATTCTTCCTTCATCACCTTCATCACCTGCATAATTCCTACCCAGCCTTGGGTTCTCAACTCAGATTTTACTTCTCAGATGGCCTCTTCCGAACCTTGAGGCCTGGGTTAACTGCACTCCATTTTTACTCTGAGAATCACCCTGCATTTCCTCGGTTCCAGGAGCTCCAGGGCTGTGTTTTCCTGTTTACTTGTCCATATCTCCTGCGGGACTGCCTGGAGGATCTCAGACCGAGATCGTGTCGGTCCCCGTCGTCCCCGGCCCTTAACACGTTGCCTAGCCCGGTAAAGACTTGTTGGATGAATGAATAATAGGGTGTGCGAGAACCCAGTCGTGTTCAGATTTGTCTGTGGAGTAATATTTGAGGATGTATTATGGAAGACAAAGTCAGTGCCAGAATAGCTTTCCAGATCTTGGGGAATATTGGGAAATACTGAAGACCCTCTGCATCAGAAATAATTGAATTCTGGATCTCTGTGGAAGGTTGACTAATAGGATTTGCTGGTGGGTGTGAATGACTCCGTGCTTCTAAACTATATTGCCTCGGCGAACTTGTTCACGGACAGCTCATGTCACGATCCAGCCAAGGTCATGGTGAGGATTCAACGGCACGCACATAGAGTTCCTGTCTAGCCTAGCGTTTGGCATTTTGTCAGTACTCAGTAAACACTCGTTTCCCTCTCTGTGAGTGACTCGGCATCTTGCTGAGAGGAGAAAGCCAGTGCCCGGTACGGTGGGCTGTGCTGCAGGTGGAGGTGGCGTCTGGCCCCTGCCTGCCTGGCCCTCCCCGGCTGTGTCCCTGCGGTCCTGCCCAGCTCGTCCCCAGGCTCTCTGGCCTGCTCCTCTGCCAGCTCTCCAGCGCCCTCACATTCAGAATTTGGGACTGTTAGACCTCGTCCTTTCCCTCTCCAGGGAAGCTGCTCTCTTCCTTCATGCCTGTAGGGATGTGTGTTCCGTCTGCACTTCTGTGAATGCTGCTGTCTAGGACCAGGCTGTTTCCTCCTCCTGTGATCTGAGTGTGGGTAATGTGGCAGACACACGGAGCTAAGAGCATTTATTCTGTGGTCAGACTGCTGGGCTTGAATTGCCCCCCGGCCTCTGGAACCTTTGGCAAGTACCTGAAACCCTCCGGTCCTCATTTCTGCCATATGCAGATTGGGAACTGTGAGGTGAGAAGGGTTACTTTTTCTGATACAAGTGGAACAGGGCCACCACCTAAGAAGCCCCGAGTAACTATCAGCCATCATCCATCTCAATGGGTGACCTCAGGCATGCTTCTGTAGCTCACAGTATCGCTTCTGGGCTGAGGCTGCAGCTCTGCACCCTCTCCTCTCACCCTTTCGTCTTGCTTTCCCTCCTGTATCCCCCAGGAACTCAGATTCAGCCTTCAAAGCTACGCTTATCAGCTTTTCCCTTGGCAGGGTGCTTTGGCTACAAGTAACAGAAAACCCAAATAAAAGTGATCTAAACAGCAAGGGAAGTTCTTTTTCTTTGTAACAAGAAGTATAGAGGTAGGATGGATCCAGGGTTGCAAAACCCCATTGCTCAGTCATGTTCTCTAGGACTTGGGTCCTTCCCATTCCCTCGGCATTTTGACTTGTCCTCTTAGGCTAGCTCCCCTCACGTTAAGATAAAGATTGGGCACTGTGTGCATTCTAAGAGGACTTCCCCCTCATTTTCACTCAGATCAAGGGAATTTTCCTAATCTGATTGCTGACAAGGGAACTGGAATTCCCAGTTTTAGTTAGACTAACCAAGATTCATCTACCTGCCGCTGGGGATAAGATTCCATTCCCTGAGCAAATGACTGAGAGTGAGTTGGGAGGGGAGTGAACTCCTGAGCAGAGTCAGGGCTCTGCTGGCCAAGAAAGTGGGGTTGGGGGTGCATTTGGATAGAGAATTTACCATGTCTGCTGCAGAGTTCAAAATATTTTGTGATGAGTAGGAAAGATCTAAAAATGAATTGGGAGTCACGTTGAAGTCAGAAAAACTGGATTTAGCACGTACTGTAGAAAATCAAGTCAGACTGAGGAGTGGTGCTGGAGCATGGAGGATGGATGTGAGGGCTGGAGCTATGGCATCCTCACTGACTGGACATAGGGACAGGGAAGAAGAGCCTCATCTGGTTTCCAGCTTCTTCTTGGCTAATCAGGTAGCCATTCATGGAGATGATGGAGACTAGAGGCCAAGTAGGTTTGATGGACAGGGATTTGATTGAGGTTTTGTAAATTATTGTTTATTTTTATTGGGGTTTGAACTTACAACCCTGAGATCGAGACCTGAGCTGTGATCAAGAGTCAGATGCTTAACCAACGGAGAGCCACCCAGGCGCCCCTGATTGTGTTGTTTTAAACAGACGGAGTCTGAGGTGCCTGTGAGACATCATCCTGGAAATAGTCCACAGGCAGTTGGAGAGATCTCTGATTTGAAATGTATTACAAACTGCTGCTCTTCAGCTCCCAAAGGTTCTGCCCCTTCTCCTGTCCTCCATTCTGATGCGATCTTCCAGCCATCATTGTCCTTTCTGCCCATCTTGTTCAGGAGCTGTCTTTCTCTACTTAAGGAATCCCTCTGTTTGGGTGAAGCCATTGCTTCCATCACTATCTGTGTGCCAAGGCTTCAGTGGGATACTGAGAGTCAGATAACCATCTCCCATGAAAGTTAATTTCAGGGATGCCTGGTTGGCTCACTCTAAAGAACATGTGACTCTTGATCTTGGGGTTGTGAGTTCAAGCCCCAAATTGGGTGTAGAGATTATGTCAATAAGTAAATAAACAAACAGATAAATAAACTTTAAAGAGTTTAATTTCGATTTTACAGAACAAAATAATTCAGTGGATTTACTTTTTAAAAGTCCATAAAAATTATTAAATTACAAAAAGAAAAAAAAGCCCAAACATCTCCCAAACCAAAATATTTCCATCCCCAAGTCCAGGAAGTTGTGATGCGTGGTCAGAGTTCTTTAAATTCATATTAAAAGTATAGATTCAATCTGATAGTTCCCCAAAATTATCATCCTGAAAGCTAGTGATCAGAAATGCTCATTTCCAGCGTGCTCTTGGGAGCTCACTCACCTGGGAAAATCCCTTCTCCCATTGTGACCAAAGATGCCCAGCTGCCAACATACTGTTACCGAACCAAGAGCTCCGAACGTCATATCTTTATATCCTGCCCTCTGCGTTTTGCGCCTACGGCTCCCAGCCCTTCATATGTAATCTGCGTCACACTGGTCCCTCCTGGTCACTACGTCCACCGTTCTGCCACTCTCCCGAAGTATTTGCAAGCACCTTCAGCACATCCATCTCCTGGCCATTTCCTGGTCATACCTTTCTACTCACCTGCATGCCACTGGCCTTTCTTTGTCTCGCTTGTCCTATATCACCCCCAGCCCCTCCTTAGTCCATTCCCGCTGCCACTAGGTCAAGAGGAAGTGTTAACTAGTTTCAGCCTGCCTCTGGGGCAGCTTGACCATGGTGAATTTGTTTTGCAAATACTACATAGATATTAGTTGACCTGACAATTACAGCCGGACCTCTTCTATTAAGATAATATGAAAGGTCAGAGCACCTGGTTGGCTCAGTCCAAAGAACGTGTGACTCTTGATCTCGGGCTTGTGAGTTCAAGCCCCATGTTGAGTGTAGAGATTACTTAAAAAAAAAAAAAGTTGTAAAGATAACATGAAAGGTCTACCCAAATAGTAGTTGTTGTATTACTGCTGAGCACAGCAACACAGCATGAATGCCTCTTATTTTAAAAACAGCCCTCGAAAGGGCACCTGGGGGGCTCAGTCAATTAAGCGTCTCTCGGTTTCAGCTCAGGTCCTGATCTCAGGGTCACAAGGTGGATCCCCGAGTCGGGCTCCATGCTCAGCTGGGAGTCTGCTTGGGATTCTGTCTCTCCCTCTCCCACCCCCCCATGCACATGCATGCTCTCTGTCTCTCTCTCAAATAAATAAATAAATAAATCTTTAAAAATAAAAAAATAGATGCAAATGGTCCCAGAACAGTATGGAGAAGCAGGCACGCTCATTGAGGGGCGATTTAGACATCTTTCAGAATCTACCCTAAATATACATATGGGCATTTGCATGTATATACATATGCATGCACACATTTGCATATATACATAAGAGGTATAACATTTCCATATACCTACTTTCTTACAGGATATAGGAAATTGATAGCATTGGTTACAGTTAGAGGACAGCCCCAGAGGTTGTGGTTTAGGGTGTGAAGGAAACATCCATTGCATTTCTTTGTGCGCCTTTCAAACTGTGATGATTGATGGATTACTTACTTGAAAATTTTTTCAACATACTCTTCTGTGCCCAGCAATTTTACTTGAGGGCATTTCCCCTAGAGAAATATTTGTGCATGTGTTAGCAAGCTCTGTGTAAGATGATGTTAAGGACAGCATGTTTATAGTAACGAGGGTAACAATAAAACTAGGAGCAACCTAAAAGTTCACCAGTATGAGTGGCCCGTCAGTTTTGACATATGTGTACTGTTGTTTAGAAAAATGAGGTATGCAGAGATGCTAACATGGAAAGATTGCCGAATTAGGATAGGATGAGTTAGGCTTCAGTCACACAAACAACCCCCAGGTCTTAGCAGCTTAACGTAACAAGGGCTTACAACTCACTCACATAACATCTGCGGGCCTGGAAGACTGTAGGCAGCCAGTGAGCGCTCAGGCTGCTCTGATCTGTGGCCCTGCCATCTCAAAACAGAGCGTCCTCGGTCCCCATAGCAATGTGCACGCCAGCCTTTCTATGCTTTGGCTCAGGAGTATGGAGGTCCCATGGCTTTCGGCCAGAGCTAATGATGTGGCCCTGTCTAACCCCAAGAAGGGGTGGAATGGGGAAGAAGAGATGGAATGTTTGGGGTCACACCTGTGTCTCTGCCATGTACAAACAGAGCACAGGCACATAAAGTTTTCTGGAAGGATGTAGAAGTGATGAACAGTAGAAACCTTTGGAGAGTGGGATGAAGGCTTAGCCTGTCTGAATACTTTTACCATTTTTTATATTTTCAACCCAACAATGAAATGTTTAACCTGCCTTCAACACTGTGGTTTATAGTAGAATTCATGTACATTAACTTTTGTGGGGTTTTTCAGTCCGGTCTAGATTGACTCCGAGGTCCTTCATGAAAAGAAAAATTCAGTTTTGAGGAATCTGAATTGTACAATTGTTAACTTACCTTAAGCGAAATTATTGTATAGCTTTCCTATGTAAATGGGTATAAAACACATACAGAAAAGAGAGAATTGCAAAATCCGCCTCTGTTTGTCCTTCCTTATGTTATTTTATTAGGCTTTGCCTGTGCAGTGTTGTAAAATGGGAAATGCCATTCACCATTTACCCTGCACTGCTCCTTTCCTGAATATGCCGGAGCTAAAGGGCAGGCAAAGAAATAAGTAATCCATTCATAGCGAGCAAGGAACTGACTAGCATTGCCTTGGAAAGCCAAACACCTAGTGAGCTATAAAAATGCAGTAACAGATGACATAATACTTACCCTTAAGAGAAATATTTAAAACGTGTATTAGTCTCTTTAGGCATTCAAAATAGGAAGGCTTGCTTTTACAGGTTAACGCACTCTTTCTACAAAGCCAGACATTGCCATTTACAAATGGGGCATAAAAATACACATTTAAACTAACTGAACAAGTAAACAGCATATAACACCCTGGGTGTAGTGGCATAAGATTACTTTTATAATCATGCTCTCCCATCTCTCATCAAACTCTCAGAGGACATCTTAATTCCCGAAGTTACGTATGGTCCAAAAAGACCGATGTGTTTTGAGCTCTTGTGTCTCAGGAAGACTCCAGAGCCTGAACAGAGAGCAGTGGCCTCCCAGAGAGCTCTTCCAGGGCCAGGTCCAAGGCCAGCGCTTCTCTGGACTGGCCCACTTCCAACCTCGGTGTCCTGATGGGCTGCCTTGACCAGCGTTAGAGTCTGCCTTCTATGTCAGCCTTCAAGTTTGTACTTTTTCTTTCAATGAATTCTCTTGGTTTTGAGGTTATCTCTTTATGTTTTGTGTAAATGCTACCTCCTTTTGATGGTCTTACTGCTTCATCAGTCATCAGTTTTGGCTCCAAAACTAGCCTCAGTATGTGAGAGACTGACACCTCAGAGCCCACCCTGGTTAGAGCCCTTTCGGTCGTCATTTCTCTGGACCTGCCTTCACCATGATATTCAGTTCACTGTGACTGCTACATTCGGAAAAGATGGGTCTTTTCCAGACAAACAAGGCTGTGAAGGTGGTTTTGCCAAGGATTAGGGATTAAGTTAAATTGGATTAAAAAGTAATACAAATTTTATTTCCCTAGTGTAGCTAATAGGGCTAAACTATAAATTTAAAACAGGCCTTGTTAAAAATTTAGATGATTGTAAACCTAACAAGTAATGAAAATAAACGCTTACACTTTCTGAGGTTTTTATGCACTTCTTCACTAGAGTTGCTAAACTAGCCTGATGGATTTTATACATTGTAACATGCTCCCACTGTGAGTGACTGGAGTCCAGCCTGTGTCACACACAACCTCACGGGGACAATTTAGCAGCATCCGCAATAGTCTGTACTTTGTCGAACAAGATGAGTTCACTCATCTCCCCCTTGGCTATCACCGTGATGTCAAACTGCCGTAAAAGTTTCTAAACATTCTCTATTTCTGTGCTTCCCACAGACTAAGCAACCAGCAATGAGAAGACTGGAGCCCTCAGAGTAACAGTGTTTAGTTTTTAATAAAGAAATAGAGGGACGCTTGAAATATTATATATTAAATAGCGACGGCAAATTAAACGGTTTCAAAGAGTAAGAGTAGAGATGCCCCTAGGCAGCATCCGATTAATTGATGAATAAATTGTAGAGACAGCAATCAGCCTCAACCTCCTGTGCAGGGAGGGAGAGCCTTCAGGCTAGAGATGCCATGGAGAGCCTTACAGAGATGGTGGGACTTGAAATACTTCCTATGAGATGTTCAGATGCTTGAAAATAGAAATTGGATCAATTTTATGAGTAATTGTAGTATCTTGATTAACTAGTTGATGAATTGTTCTAGAAGCCAAAAGTAAACTTGAACATTAGACTGATTAATAGCGTCTAAGTACTGATTTTACCAGATGAATCTTAAGGTCAGCCTTTAAATGCCAAGGGTACTTCCTTGCTGGGACTCTTTCCTTAAAGATTAAAGAAATTAATCTTTGTAAGTAGCAGTACTCAGGAAGGTTCCTCTCAAGAGCTCTGTTTTGCAGATGTTGTTGTGTAACATGGGTTTAATCCTCGCCAGCTCGGTCCTCCTGTTTTAATTCTCCTGCGTGCAGTTGGTATTGCATCACTTCCTTTGCAAGAGAACTGACTCGGGATCCTAGGGCAGGGTAGTTCTTTTTTTTTTTCTTCTTTCATTGTTTTTGCACAATGTCTATTACCTGTTGATGGTATCAGAACGTTCTGTTAGTCATCACCAGAAATTATTATTACACCTGCCAGCTGGTCGTGTGGTGAGCTGTGCATAAGTGACCGATGACTGTGTGTATGTATTTCCCCCCCAAACCAGGCTTACTATCTTTAAACATGAGTCCCGCTTAAAAATTGGATAATGTCCCTTAAAAATGCACTCTCTCTAGCTTCTCTTGAAAAATGAAAAGTTCTGGCACAGCTCGGTATACATTTCAAAATAGGGACCATCTATGAGATGAATAGCTACGTGCTTATATAGGGCGTGTGCTGGTGCAGTGCCCTCCATGTCCTGGGCAGTTCGTTTCTGCTTCCGTTACCTGTGTTGCCTGCCTGGCTTCTGTGGACAGCTTCCTTTGATTATGGCTCGCCAGAACAAAACCTCCAGCTTTACCAGGGCCATCATCAGCTCCCTTTCCCAACTCGGATTATATATCATCTGAAGAACAAAATGATATACAGTTGACCCTTGAGCAACACGGGGGTTGGGGCACTGGATCTCCCCATGCAGTTGAAAACCCAGGTAAAACTTTGACTCCCCAAAACTTAACTACTAATAGTCTACTGTTGATCAGAAACCTTTCTGATAATATAGGTAGTTGATTAACACATATTTTGCATGCCATGTGTGTTTTATACTGTATTTTTACAGCAAAGTAAGCTAGAGAAAAAATGTCATCAAGAAAATCATAAGGCAGAGAAAATACATTTACAGTGTTGTACTACAAAAACTGTGTAAGCAGACCTACACAGTTCAAGCCTGTATGCTCGAGGGTCCGCGGTATGATCCTGTGGCTGTAATAAGATGGTCCTAGAAAAGTAGGTCATTACAATCTATATAAATAAAAATAGTATGTGTGTGTATAGATTTGCATGCATATACATACATATATACATACATACATATTTGAGAATAGGACAGATATTAACAATCTGAGAGAAAGACAGTTGGAAGTTTTTTAATGCTCTTCTTATAACTTTTAAGTTTGCAATTATTTCAATATGAAATTTATTTTTAAAAGTCATAGCTAACTCTCAGCCACAGATTGTCACCAGTGAAGAAGATGTTTCTTCCCTAAGTGATTAATCTTTTAGTCAGAATTTGAGGAAAGGAAACGTTTAAGACCAACCTAATTGATACCATGTCTGACAAGTTACTTTGCAGCAAAAAAATTTTTTTTCTTTCCTCTAGTTGATATTAAGGACAAAACTTGGAGAAAATATTTTTGTATTCATTAATAGCCAAAACAATTTATTTCTGCATCCACTTTTAGCAGCCTGCCATAAGAACTCATTCAAAGCATAAATAAAGGCATTGCCTCTCTAAATCTAAAGAAAGACCTTATTAGCAAAATGTACACGTATTTGCTGATGTGCAGGCACCAGCATATTAGCTTTTTGAAACATGCAACAAATCCGAGCTGTTTGTTCATTTGTGGTATTGGATTTGTGCCAGTTTAGCCCCGCGTTTTGGTCTAATCGATGGTATGTGTCTCTTAGAAGGCCAGTCAGGAGAAAACCTGTAGAGTCCACAGAGTCATGACAGAGGACGAAGATAGTCAACCACAAAACTCATTCTCCTTCTGTTCCCAAATAAAGTGAAACTATTTGGCCTAGACTCGCCAGTATAAGCCCCTTTCAGCTGGCAGCGGTACCTTTGGATATGTCTCTGTCAGTCTTTAAGAACGTCCTTATTTTCTGGCTTAGTAAGATTCCAGGCTCATCTTGTGCTTCTCCCATCCTGGTGATGAAATCAGCCGTTTCTCTAAAAAGCATTGGTTCAATCTTGGTGTGGCATTTAGAAATCAAGATGGGGAGGGAGGGGCGTGCCTGGGTGACTCAGTCTCCCTTAAGCGTCTCCCTGTCTGCCTTCTGCTTGGGTCGGGATCCCAGGGTCCTGGAATCCAGCCCCAAGGCAGGCTCCCTGCTCAGTGGGGAGTCTGCTTCTCCCTCTCCTCCCTGCTCCTACTCTCTCTCTCTCTGCCTCTCAAATAAGTAAACAAAATCTTCCAAAAAAAAAAAAAAAAAGAAAAAGAAATCAAGATTGGTAGTGGGCGTGTTGTCGCTGCTGGTGTGTTACTGCTTTTAGACTTTCTCAGAAAATAGTCCGGTGGGTGGTGCACTGGGGGGGAGACACACACAGATGCGCATAGACCTTTCTGTTTGTGTTCAACACCGTGAGTTCATACCGATAGCTCCCATTTCTTTTTTTTTTTTTTTTAATTTATTTGACAGAGAGAGACAGAGATCACAAGCAGCAGAGAGGCAGAGAGAGGGAGGGGGAAGCAGGCTCCCTGCTGAGCAGAGAGCCTGATGTGGGGCTCCATCCCAGCACCTGAGCTGAAGGCAGACGCTTAACCGACTGAGCCACCCAGGCGCCCCCCCCCTTTCTTTTTAGATTTTTATTTATTGATTTGACAGAGATCACAGTAGGCAGAGAGGAAGGGAAGCAGGCTCCCCTGCTGATCAGAGACCCCGATGTGGGGCTCGATCCCAGGACCCTGAGATCATGACCTGAGCCAAAGGCAGAGGCTTAGCCCACTGAGCCACCCAGGCACCCCGATAGCTTCCATTTCTGTCTGACTCCACGGGGTTTGTTTTAATCTTCTCCTTCGAAATTGGTGAGTTCCTCCTGCAATTGTGAGAGACCTGGCTCCCTTCATCTTACCATTTTACGCACGGTCTCCATCCTCCTGAATGTCACTGATCTCCCCGTGGTGCGGCCACCTGCTCCACCCCTACCCTGTGGGACACCAGACTGCGGACAGACCCAGCCAGCCCTATCCTCCGCCCTGGCTCTGCCAGATGCACTGGTCACGCTGGCCAAACCCTTGACTTTTTAAACTTAGACGGATTATAAGCACAAACTTGAGACAGAGTATTTCCTGAAATTATAAAATCAGAATATTAATTTTTTTTCCTTATTCGGTCACATTGTTTAGTTTCAGTCCTTTTTTCACAGAGAACAGTGGGACTTAAAATTTAGGGACAGCTCTGGAAATAATGCTATTGATAAATAGGCTGAGCTTTTCTTTTACTTTGTGAGATGCAATATTAACAGATGTTTAGGAAAACGCTTTTCTGGGCAGGGTTGAGCTGGAGGATAGCTGCTTTCTGGGGGCCACTAAACTTTTCTCACCAGCCTGGGAAGCTCTGAATTTAATCCTGGTTGCGGTGACACTGAAAAAAATAAGTGTGATAGTATTTGCCTTAAATTGGCAACCGATCTATTTACATAAATTCCTTTCTCAGTTTGGTCTAGCAATAAAAATGATTTAATTTCTGCTCTAGGAACTAAGAAAAAAATAGGGAAAATTATTTGTTTTTTCCATTTCCTGGTGTATTTGATCTGTTTTTAGTTTTTGACTCTTTTCTTTGCCACCACATTCTTCTCCTCTTAGTTCACTTCCTCCTGTCTGGTATTCCTGAGTATAGACAGCACTTGGTTATTTTCACAAGTGCAGAAGGACCGACTGAATAAAGCAGAGTAGCAGAGTATCTGTATCAGATTTATCTTCGGGATATGTTGATTTTCTGTCATTGAATATGAGTCCATTTAATACTTGGAGGTTTTTACAGTTCACCTCTTCATGATTCCAGGTCCCTCCTCCCTTAGTAAAAATTCCCCCTGGATGCCACAGCGTGTACTAGGAATAAGTAAAAATGAATTTGAAAGAAATCTGGCTCACGGTCTCTCAGGAGACTTGAGTACAATATGGGAATAAAGTTGTAAAATGCAACATCTCCTATATCATGGGACAATAAAAACCCTTTGCAGAGTGGTAATAATGGATGTCGTTTGCCTTTTATATCTTCTTTAGGCCCCTCCAAATTCAGCTTCCTCTTCCTTACCATTACAACTCCATCCCAGAACTAATAGCGATTCTTGAGGCGTCCCAGGGAACAGCTTCAGGTATTTCACTCAGGGATGCCGTCTGACCCTGCAGATCTTCCTTTAGGGTCTGCGGCATCAGAGCAGTGACAGTATTACCAGATTTGTACAGGGAAAATTCGGCATGCCCCCAGACACTCCCAGCGTTGACATAATAAAGTGTGCTCATTTAACCTCCTCCTGCCCCTGAGGCTGCTGTCCATTGTCCTAAAGCAAGGCCCAGTAAGTGACAAATTCTACAGTGCTGAAAGGGGAAAGGAAGTGATCTCCTCTCTAGACACAAGCAAGGTTGTTTAGAAAAACCAAAACCAAAAACAAAAAACCTTCCAACTCAAACCAAAAGAAAGTCCCAAATGTAAGAAGTATAAGGATAATGCAAATTTTTAAGCTTTACTTAAAGAAATGTGGCCTTGTTGGGTGTTTGAGACTTCTGACAAAGCCATAGATACCTAGCTGACAAAGTTTCTGGCCATTCATGGATTCATTCATTCATTCAGTAAATTTTTTTGCTGGTTTTAAAATCCTCTGCTCAGTTCTGGGGTAGCTGTTAGTTCACCCAACAGAAACAATAGCCAAACACAGAACTTCGGAGCATCTGGGAAGCTTTCCAGTTGTCCCATTCTTACACAATCCATTCTGTAGGAGAAATAGATGCCCTCCCAGGCCAATGCAAGCTGTGCTTGTAATTGAGATTTCTCAGAGCAGAGATGATGGTTGGGTGATCAGTTTACACGTGTGGTAGTTTCTCGCCTGTAACTGGACATGTGATGTCAACAAAAGGAGGTTTGGAAATGTTTCCATTAACATTTAATAAACTTACAATTGACAACATGTATGAAAATCCCCTGATGCACTCCTTGGCGCAATAAATAGTAGCTTAGTGTGACTTTGCTTTCCGCACTGAGAACGGGTGTTGTCGCAGTAGCCGAAATGGAAAGCACCCAGCCACCTGACTAAGTAACCATTTATTTCTTGTCCGTGTTTCCTGCCGCAGCTGCTGCCCCACTTGGACCCAAAAGCTCCCTGTCTGGTTGTCCCACGTCTCAATTACACCCAGGAAAACCTTGCTGTAACTGTATCAGAACCTTCATATGTTAGGAAAATGGACGTAAGGAATTACAGTTTTTAAAAAAAGTGATCTGGTCTATTGGTTACATTTTCTGTCACTCACTCAATGAGGCAGAGGGACGGGGTGAACCTGTTAGGCTTCCTGTCACCCAGAGAACTGAATATTTCAGTATAGCCTGAGGTGAAGAGGCTTCCTATCCGAGGGTCAGGATGGGGTAAGAATGCAAAGGCATCCTATTTAGTTACAGTCCTCAGACATGTGTGAGGCGATCTACTTGTTTTTAAGAGTGCTCAGTACTGTGGTACAAGTGGTTTATAGTATTTAAAATGCATAATTGTTACCAGTTCATGTAATTGTGCATTTCTGCCAAAGGGTTGTCTGGCTCAGGCCTCGGTCTCGTCCATTTTCCTGGGCAGCGCTGGTTTATAAGTAGGCTAACCCCTTGGCTAAGGCAGAATGCACTTAACCACTTCCCTACACATGCCAGGGAGCCAAATTGCTAATATAATAGGAAATTTTTTTTTAAGATTGTATTTATTTATTTTAAGAGAGAGAGCAGGAGCAGAAGCAGAGGAAGAGAATCTCAAGCAGGCCCCATGCTGAGCGTGGAGCTGGGCGCAGGGCCCCATCCCGCAACCCTAAGATCATGACGTCAGCCCAGATCAAGCGTCAGATGCCTAACCCACTAAGTCAGCCAGGCACCCCTAATAGGAAATCATTTTTAAGGGAAATGGATGGGAAGGAATATATATGTAAAAGTTGAGCCTTAGGTTGGAGAAATTGTATATATCACTTGTAGACTGGAAGAGAAAATACAGTGTCGTGTTACTAAGAGGCTAAGTTTCATTCTTACGTTTTGGTCCAGATCTTCATGTGTATCATCATTAGACACTCAGCATCTCATAGCTAAATAATGCTATTCTGATTTATTCATATGCTAACGTTGTAAAATACATAATGTCTTCATTGTTTCACTGATTTGAAACGTATGTGAGTGTTTAACCATCCGTCTATTAGTCTGACGCTCTGTAGTTCCTGAGGACTCTTACGGTCACTGAGCGTGGTGTTGCTGTGGTCCAGCTTACCACGCTCTGTATTTCCTTCACTAGGATTTTAGGTAAATCAATCAGTCAGTCAAATAATTCAGGACTATTTAAAAGCGATAGGATGGCAAATGGAGACCAGGGCAACCTGCCTACCCTGGTGCGGGTTTGGTAAGCTTACAAACATTTTATGATCTCAGGAAAAGAACGGCTTTCCTGGCTAGGTCAAAACGAAGCCATTTCCGGATTCATTCCCAACAGTGGTAAGTTACGGTCTCTCCCTTGACTGTGAGTCTCCCACCCAGTGTGGGCGAGTCCTGACATCTTCCATCGCTGTCCGCAGTCACAGAGACTCTCCTGTCAAAGCGACCGGCTGACTGAGTGCCCTGTGAATGACCTATGTCCTTCTCACTGCACTGATAGACTTGGAGGTTGAACCCTTTTCCGACACCCCCAGAAGACAAAACAATAAGAACCGAAAAGCAGTCCCTTTCCAGAGGTCAGCCCAGCTGCTGTGTTTGTGGGCATGATTTGCTGTGCCTTGTCCGACAGATTATTTTTTATATCCTCGACACGTATCTTGTTTCCATTGTCATAGAGTATAAAATGTTCTGTTTCCTTTTGCTAGGTAAATGAACAGTGGTATTTGGGGGAAAAAATTGGCTTTTATGGTCAAGAATTTAGTGTGCTGAGAAGGAGCCATCGTATTACTAGTAGTGTGTTTTAACCACACTGTCTGGGACTTCAGTAGCTTGCCCTCAGGTGGGGAAGGTGTTTCTGCTAATTCCTTATACCAGGAAGGTAGAATTGCTGAGTAACAACATCAAATTCAGGTGATAAAAAAAATTAAAATAAAACCCGAATATGTCGGAGCGCCTGGGTGGCTCAGTGGGTTAAAGCCTCTGCCTTCCGCTCAGGTCATGGTCCCAGTGTCCTGGGTTCGAGCCCCACATCGGGCTCTCTGCTCAGCAGGGAACCTGCCTCCTCCTCTCTCTCTCTGCCTGCCTCTCTGCCTACTTGTGATCTCTGTCAAATAAATAAATAAAATCTTTAAAAAAAAAAAAAAAACAAACCCAAATATGTCTTGTGACTTCCTGGGCCGCAGAGCAGGTGCCCTTGGTGACAGTGGGATTTCAGGTCCCCCTCCCTGTGCTCTTGGTACTCTGTGTCTGCCATCCTGGGCACTGGCTCCTTTGTGTCCAAAGGGTCAGGTTTAATAAGCTTACGAGAGAAAGAAGAATAAGCAGCATCTTCCCTTGGCTCTCCCTAAGGAATCTCAGACCCAGCACAGCCTGTGCAGCTCACCATCACCTCTCGAAATTGTGCTCTTCCCCTACTGTCCTGGCTCCGTAGAATAAGCAGCGCTGTGGTCAGCTTGACTGTTCCTGTGAATGACCTTGACCCCTTCCTCTTTCCCACCTTTCCCACCCAGTAAGCCACCCTGTCCTATCAGTGCTGCTTCTGCTCTCAAAGTCTGTCCACTGCTCCACCTCCCCAACGCTCCACCCCCAACCGGAGCCCCAGTCATCCCTTCCCAGGACCCAGGTGGTGGCCTCCTTGCTGCTCTACTGCCAGGCACTCGGTCCTTTGCAGCCTGAAGTCACAGGGCTTGCAAAAGGCAAACATGATCAGTGCTTAAACTCTGCCCCTGAGATACCGTGCAGAATCCATGACACTGCCCGTCTCTCATACCCACCTCTGCCCGCACAGCCCTCGTGCTCCTCTTGCTGTCCTTGCTGCGCTGTGGTCCTGTGTCCTGACCTGTTCCCTCCCTCCACCTGTGCACTGCACGTTCTGTTGCCTCTTCCTGGATCCCGGTCAGTGGCTGTCCTTCTCATAACCCTGAACTGGGGGGAGACAGCTGTGCCTGTTCATCCCTCCATCATGGCTCCCAGAACAGTGCTTGGAACGTGGGCACTGTAACTCCTGAATGAATGAACAAGTGACTACAAAGAAAACTAAAGACAGCAGTAAGAACTTTTAAAGTTAATACTTCTCTACAAGGCATGTCTTACTATTATAACAGAAATATGTTTTGAAAAAGCAAGCATTCTCTAAAAATGTATTTATGGAACATAGGGGTTTTTTTGTTTTTTTTTCTGTTTGTTTGTTTGTTTTGTTTTGTTTTTATTGCAAGAAAGAAAGAAAAAAAAAGGAAAGAAAGAAAAAGGTAAAATAATTCAGCCAGGCCTCTCCTGACCACACTTTCTGGTTAACTAGCTTTTGCGCTCCTGCTCACATGAGGAGAGGTGGCTCTGGAAAAGAGAGGAACCCAGAGAGCTGAACCCCTGCCCATAGCCTTCCCGAGTTTCCTGTGTCCTGTGGAAAGCCTGACCATTCCTGTGGGAGGTTTTCTGACTTCAGAGGGCCCCTGTGAAGTACTAGGAGAATCCCTTCTGGACACGGTGCCAAGCTGGATGGTGATCCAGCATGCAAACCAGAGACAGCTGTGTCGCCGTGAGGGTGAACACGACACAGCACAGGTGTGGCGCCCGGGACAAGGGGACCCGAGGGGAGGAGGGCCATGTCCTGCTGTCCGGACGGCTGGCGGTACTGCTCGTAATAAAGGAGGACTTCGTGTCACTGTGCGTGAGTGCTCCCGGGAACAGAGCGTCTCGTCTCATGGAACTGTCCTGGGAGCTCAGTGCCAGGGTCACCTGCTGCTGCACTGCTGGGCTGTCTCCTCAAGCCTTCTTTTTCGAGTCTTCATTCAGTATATTAAGAAAAAGGCAAAATAAAGCATCCTGTTCCAGGTGCTCGTAAGGCAGAATAAGTCAAGAAGTGCCTAGATCTACCTGTTTGGAGAGTATAAAATCGCTTAAATAATTCAGATGTCAGGAAATTTAATTTTTGGATGTCTTCTTTGAACCCTCCTGCTCCTAAAGCTGGGCTGGATATCCTTTTTCTGAGCTTCCATAGCATCTTTTCTTTATTATTGCCTTAAATCTTTTCTAAAACAGTATGATTTGGGGGTGGTGCGTGTTAGCCCCCAAGCTCATGCATACGTGAGCAAGAGAGAAAGAGAATGGGAGCCAGAGGGAAATGATACATTTTTTTTTAACGTGTCATTTTTAGGGGTGCCTCGGTGGCTCAGTGGGTTGAGCATCTGCCTTCAGCTCAGGTCGTAATCCCTGGGGGTCCTGGGACTGAGCCCCATGATGGACTCCCTGCTCTGCGGGGAGTCTGCTTCTCCCTCCTGCCCCTCCCCCCAACTTATGCTCGCGCTATCTGTGTCTTTCTCACAAATAAAAAATCTTTTAGGGGTGCTTGGGTGGCTCAGTGGGTTAAGCCTCTGCCTTCGGCTCGGGTCATGCTCTCAGGGTCCTGGGATCAAGCCCCACATCAGGCTCTCTGCTCAGCCGGGAGCCTGCTTCCTCCTCTTTCTCTTTCTCTTTCTCTGCCTGCCTCTCTGCCTACTTGTGATCTCTCTGTCGAATAAATAAATAAAATCTTTAAAAAAAAATCTTTTAAAAAATAGAAGTTGAACATTGAAAAATAGGTCAATTTTCAATCCTCTGTCGCTGTGCTTACTCCAGGGCATTGTCTGTCTCTGGCTCTGGCACAATAATACCGTGCCTTATTCTTCTTTGTAACTCGGGCTCTTGGCACAGTGCCTGGCACATGGCACTTACTAGTTACTCAGATGATTATGAACGCACACCATCAGTAACTAGCAGAGCCAGGATTCAAACCTAGGGCTCCGGGGCTGGAGGACTCTGACACTCCTAATCTCTCTAACAAATAGCCCCTGCCCACTTCAGGACGGTGCCGTCTAACAAAGGGGGTTAAATGAATGAATTCCATCTCACGGAGACCATGATTGTGCCAGAAGCAGCAGCAACAAGATGCCTTCACCCTTGGGAGAAAGTCTCCTCTGAGAACTAGGGAAAGTGAATGGAGCATGTTGGAAGCTGGCAGGAAGCTCACGAGCATTGCACAAGTTTGGTACATCGATAAAGAGAGGGGTCAAAGTTTTATGTACTTTGAAATTAAAACGGCAGTATAAGCTGTCGTTTTGAAATCGGCCAGCATCATTGGTTTCAAAACCCACACCCAGCAAACAAACTGTAGTTGAAAGTACGAATTGCTGCAGCCGGCCTCTCTGGAGAATAATTTGACAGAAATTCACAGATTTAAATTGCACGTATCCTTTGACCTGGCGACTTCCGCTCTGGAAAGGCGTTCTACAGCAATATGTACATGTATGCACGAAGAAATAAGATGCCATTGTACTTACGGTTGCACTGTTCATAGTAGAAAAGATTAGTAACAACCTCAAAGTCCAAGACGGATTATTAAATTATATAACTTACATAATATATAAATTACATAACAATGCAACAAAAATGATTATATAACTTTAATTATAGGTAATGAGTTCCATAACAATACAACAACAAATACATGGATCACATAACAAATAACATAATTAAATATGTTATTTCGTGTTCACCCATGAAATCAAATACCATGCAGGCAGAAAAAATGAGGTTTTTCTCTATTTACTTATATGAAACTATCGCCAAGACACAGGTTTTAATTAGAGAAAAAATATCATTCATGTAAAAAAGACTGTGTCTGTGTGTGTGTGTGTGCGCGCGCGTGCCAGACCTATTTCTAGAAGAATTCACAGAATACCTCTGGCAGGGGAAGCTGTAGGAAAATGAGAAGCACTTCCTACTCTCTGATCATTTATATCTTCTGAATCTTTTACTAGGAGTCTATATTGCCTGTTCAAAATGAATAAATAAAAATCTGGGGTGCCTAGGTGGCTCAGTCAGTTAAACGTCCAACTCTTGACTTATGCTCAGGTTGCAGTCTCAGGGTCCTGGGATCCAGCCCCACCTCTGGCTCCCCGCTCAGTGGAGAGTCTGCTTGAGGACTCTCTCTCCCTCTGCCTTTGCCCTTCTCCCAGTTTGTGCTCACATGCATGCTCTCTCTAAGAAATAAAAACATCTTTTAAAAAAATCTAAACCTACTGGAGGCCTGGATTTTTTTTATTAGCAACTTTATATTTTGATATAATTTCACATTTATAGAAGAACACAAGAACTCCAAGAACCTTCCTAGGAGTGTGCCTCACATTTTTTGGTTATGTCTCTTTAATTGCTTAAAATGTGGGATATCATTCAGCCTTTCCATTTTCTTGCCTGTGAAATTCTCCAGTTATTATGTACAGTGTCCTTCCATGTAGGTTTCTCTTATGATTCCTCCTGATTAATTCAGGTTGTATGTGTTGGGCGGATACCATGGCGGGGGTGGGGGGTGATGTCCTCACAGCTTCGTATCGGGAGGCACTGTTTTTATCTGTGTTCTAAGGCCTGTGGCTCCAGGAAATAAGGCTGTCCTTCAGGGCACACACAGAAGCTTTTATGGCCTTTTGCAGCACTTGAACTAGGAATTTGAATCCCTGGGCCCTTCTTTACATTTATCCTTTTGTCCAGTGACATGAGGAGTTACCAGCCAACCTCAAGAATTTGCTAGTTTTCCAGATATCTTCTCAAATACATGCACAATCCAGCTCCTTACTTCTTAGATAAGATTAATTATGAGTATCCCATGCAGGGGGGCCTGGGTGGCTCAGCTGTTTGCCTTCAGCTCAGGTCATTATCTTAGGGTCTTGGGATCAAGCCCCACGTCAGGGCTCAGTGGGGAGTCTGCTTGAAATTCTCTCTCCCTCTCCCCCTCCTGCTCATGCCTGCTCATGCACTCCCTCTCTCAAATTTTTTAAAATCCGATCAGAGAGCCATTTCCAGAAACTCTAGAACTAACTCAGAAACCTCATTCTTAAAATTCTGTCTGCAACCACTCTTGGCACAAAATCTGTATTAGTCCGGCTGCTCCCGAGAAAAAGAACCAGTAGGATGCGTGTGTGTTTATATATGCACATAGAGGACGATAGTTTCCTTTAAGTAAATAGGTTATGGAGGCTGAGGAGTTCAAACTCTGCAGTCAGCAGGCTGGGGTCCCAGGAGAGCCAGTGGTGCACGTTCTAGTCTGAGCTTGGGTATGTGGGCAGGAGAAGATCTGTGTCCCAGCTCAGAGACCATCAGGCTGAGAGACAAAGCGTTGTTTCTTCCTCACCCTTTCATTCTCATCAGGCCTTCTGGATTGGACGAGAGCCCCCACACTGGGGAGAGCACTCTGATCAGTAGACTGATTCTCATGTTGCTGTCACCCAGGAACACCCCCACAGACATACCCAGGATACTGTCTGACCGAACGTCTGGGCATCTCATGGCCCAGCCAAGTTGATACACAAAATTAACCATCCCAGGCACACGGGTCAGTTTGTGTCAGTAGTGGAGACGTTAGCCTTGAGCATCTGGTTTAAGGGACCACAGCGTTTCTCTCCCATACAATTTGTCGTCTTTCCCTTTGTAACTACTAAGTAATTTGTGGGGAGACACTTTGAGGCCATGTAAATACCCTGTTCCTTGTCCCACCTTCAGTTCCCAGTTTTCCCATGCACTGATCGTTTTTTTTTTTTTTTAAAGATTTTATTTATTTACTTGACAGAGAGATCACAAGGAGGCAGAGGCAGGCAGAGAGAGAGGAGGAAGCAGGCTTCCCACCGAGCAGAGAGCCCGATGCGGGACTCGATCCCAGGACCCTGGGACCATGACCTGAGCCGAAGGCAGAGGCCCAACCCACTGAGCCACCCAGGCGCCCCCACTGATCGTTTTCTAATTCACCTTGCTCCTTCCATATTTCTTAATTGTCATTCCACAATAAGGAAGAGTTTTTTCTTCTCCAGTTCTATTTGAGATCAGTATGGACTCCTAGATTCTTTCTTTATTCGGGGGACTATGTCACTGACATCCCTTACTTCATTGCTCCCGTGGTTCCAGGTTTTGGCCAGTAGGAGCCCGTTCACTTTGGTGCCTATTTCTTTTGACAGGTCCCTGTCATTCTCTGAGTACTCCCCTACTTTCTGGCTCAAGAAGATGTTCCAGACTCCCCTTGTCCTTCCCCACTCTCATCTCCAGAATCACCTCTTCTCCACGGGACCCTAGGTCTTTTTAGTTAAGAATACAAGCCAGCGTCTGTGTGTCATTGCTTCTAAGCTTCCTCAGAAGGCAGAGCTAAGAAGTGTGTGTGCACATACACCTGTCCCTGCCTTCCCCCTTCCTTCGCCCTACCACACACGCTGAGGTCAGACGGATACCTCCAGTTCCAAGCCAACCACCCCCCCCAATACTTTGCAGCTTCCTTCCCGAGCAGTGAAAAACCTGTCTCACAGGGCAAGTCCGAATAGATTCTATTTTAATTACATTTTCCTGGAATATAAGTTACTATTTGTATCTAGATTATGTGAAGCTGCCCATGTGAAAGGAAAGGTTCTCTTCTGGTAGAACGTAAAGATATGGCCCAATAAAAACTAGGTGATAGCGTGCTATACTTAATCTCCCCACCTCCTATGTTTGACTCATGAGGAAATAAGAAAAGTGAAACGAAGTACATAAATCTTTTTTAAAAAACGGTAATGATGGTGGGTGATTTAGTCTTGCACACTTGATGGCCTGAATTTTCTCCCGAAGCAGGATGCAAACCATTTGCTGAGAGAAGGGAGGAGGGCTGAGAGGACTCATTCCTTCGTCCCTTCATTTTTTTTTGATTCATCAGGTACTTAACCAGCCCCCTCTAAATTCCAGGCTCTGTATTCCATGCTGAAGATAAAGCAACGAGCAAGGTAAATACAGTCTGTATGCTCTGGAGACAGAAAGCAAACAAACAAGAAACTTCTTGTGGTAACTGCCATAGAGGAGACAAGCGTGGGCTGCTGGTGGGCTGGGCGCTTCACGTGGGGAGAGATCTCGTTTTGTTCTTGGCCAGAGCACAGTCCTCAGGAGGAGTTGGCGTGAGAGAAACCAACATCTGGATGTCAGATCGGCTTTGCATTGAGGCTTCCTACTGAAGAGATTTAAGGATAGGAATGAGCATTTCGATTTCTATTTCATGGAGGAGGGATCGAAAGGGAGTCACGCCGATAAGGATGATCCAGGCGATGGGGAAGACACCTGAGACTTCATATGCTTGCTCAACACTGTTCACTCGCAGCATTCCCGACCTGGAGAAAATTGTGCCATATTGTTGGTTTCTTTAATTTCTCTAAATGCAAGTGAAACCAGGCCATTTTCATGGAATTTAGTTTGATATAACTAGTTGAATTCATCTCCTAGAGTTGCTGTAACAGAATACCACAACCTGGGTGGCTTAAAAGAAGAGACCTTTCTTATCTCACAGTTCTCAGGGCTAGAAGTCCCAAGTCAGGGGCCATGCTCTGTCTGAATCTGGTAGGGGAGACAGCCTTCCTTGCCTCTTCCCAGCTTCTGGGGGTGACCTTGGCTTGCATCTGTCTGCCTGTGTCATCACATGGTGTCCTCCCTGTCTGTCACCGTCTTCACAGAGCATTTTTCCTCTTGTCATCATCCAGTCATGTTGGATGAGGGCCCACTCTGATGACCTCATCTTGTTTACATCTGCAAAGCCCTGTTTCTAAATAAGGACACTTACACGGGTACCAGGGAGTAGGACTTCGATATATCTTTCTGGGGGGAGGCCACAGTTTAAGCCATGGTGCTGATGGTCCACGGTCTTTGTTTTTCCAGGTGCCTGGTCTGTTTTCTAACACTGTATATTGACATATGTTGTTGGCGTCTTTGCTGTTTTGAAAGGTCACCCTTGCCTTACCAGAGTCTTCAGGAACACCTGTCATGTGATCACCGTTACCTCCCACTTCTGTACTTTCTTCTTTCTACTTCAGCTCTGTTTTTCCACATTGTTTTGCTTATTTTTCTCTACCTTCTGGCCCCTGTGTTCAGCAGTGTCCACTCCTATTCTCCTGTTAGTGTATCCTTTGTTTCTCTGTTTTCTCCTCTTCTGTTTCCTTCAGCTCTACTGGTTTCCTGTCTCCTTTCCCAAAAAATCATTTAAAATATGATTTCTCTATTCTTAAATGATGTTTTCTTTGATCTCCTGGTTTAATGGATTATATTTCCTTTACATTCTTTGCTTTCATGCAGAAATATTTTACCATAAGTTTTCTCCTTCATGATATACTTATTTTTCATGGGTATTCTTGACCTGCCCTTTGTCAGTTTCTTTTAATCCTTTTTTCCTGTAACATTGAACTGCCTACTTCTGGAGAATTCCTCAGGGCCTGACGTTTGCAAAGGTGCCTCTTCTCTCGCGACGACCTCCCTCAACTATGTCGACTTTCCATGGCACTTCACAACCATCCTCCATAAGTCATCTTTCAGAGTTATGGCTGGGTTTTTGTTTCCTAGTAGGTAACGTTTTCTGGCTTTTCTTCATTTTGTTCTTGATGATTCAGAGGGTTGCAATAAGGCCAAGATAACCTAACTCTGTCCTCCTTAAATGGGAGTCCCTTAGATGGTATTTGAAGTTGATCCAGGACCCAACCCTAGAGAATTTGAGTGTTTAGAGATCATGAGAAAAGAAGGGGCCAGCAAAGGAGATGGGGAAGAGGAAAACTCAGAGAAGGTGGCCCCACAGAAGCCACGAGAAGAGTGTGTTGAGGAAGCAGGAGTCCATGTCAGAGACTGCTGACACACCGACTTAAAGTGAAGACAAAATCAGTTGGGGGACTCAGCCATCTCACTGGAAACTAGCTTTGGGCAGCAGGCTGGAGTTGCTGGAGGAGACAGTAGAAGGCAGAGAGATGGCTTGCGCAGGTGAATACGTTTCCTAGGCAACACGATGTTCCCAGCAACTCAGGATTTCACATACATTAAAGAGGGAAGAAAAACAGGCCAAATCAATGTGATTAAGCAGCTCCTATCTGAAAGCATGTATGGTCTCACGAAATATGTAGTATTTACTCATGAATGAGAATTCTGTTGAACACTTAGTATACCATTCACAGAGAATTTTCCTCCTGATTACAGTTGATTTCATGTTGTTTAAGAAGTCAATCAAGGACAGCACTGAATTCTGTTAGTGGGTGAACTGACCTTAGAAGCCTTGAGGGTCCCTCTGAAATCTCATCATCTGGAGTAAATTCCCCTTTCTCCTCCGCCCAGCTCAAAGTTAAAGATATTTTTGCCCTTCGTATTCAATAAGTCTTCAGATTCTGTTCAAAGTCCCTTTGAAGTAACTCAGATTTCTCTTTCCCTCCTTTCTGGTGCCATTCTCCTCACTGAGGACCAGCCTTATTGACCTCTTTAACTAGAAAAGTCTTCCCTGATCCCTTGTTTCCAGTCACATCGAATGGCCAACTGAGCCATCAGATCCAGCTCCCTCATACTTTTCCAGCGGTTGCCTGACATTCCCTGACACACGCTTTCTGCTCGAGGAAGGCCAGCCTCCCTCTTGTTCTTCCAGTCTTTCCATGTGGCCCTGCCTTCATGCCAAAATTCCTGTGGAGTTCACCTTAGTCTACAGGTAGCGGTTCATTTTCTGTAGTATCAGCTGATGTGCACACCCCCTGCCCTCCTCCAGGGTCACACTTCCCTGCACGGTCATGCCCATACATCTCGACTTCCTGTTGTGGCTTATCTTTTGTATAAATGACGGGCAAATTAATGGAACTATTCTTTTTTTAAGTGTTCCAGAATTCCGGTACGAAAGACTGTTGTCCTCCAAAGGCATTCACATCTTTCTTCTCCACGACTATTCATTATTAATTCAAGCACATTTTAGGACGCCTGGCTGGCTTAGTGGGGAGAGCATGCGACTCTTGATCTCAGGGTTGTGAATTTGTGCCCCATGTTGGGTGTAGAGATTACTAAAAATTAAATAAACTTAAAAAAAAAAAAACACTTTTAGAACCTTGTTTCATTCAGAAGCTTGTGAAAATACCAGGCCCATTCAATAAATATCTTTAAGCTTCTTAAAGAAATTGAGGTGTTGTTGTTGTTTTGAGAGAAGGAGAGAGAGAGAGCGGTGTGTGTGTGTGTGTGTGTGTGTGTGTATGAGCAGTGGGTGAGGGAGAGGGAGAGAATCTTCAGCAGGCTCCACACCCAGCGGAAGCCAATGCGGGGCTTGATCTCACGACCCTGAGATCATGAGCCGAAATCAAGAGTCAGACGCTCAACCAACTGAGCCACCCAAGTGCCCCAAGAAATTGAGTTTTAAGAATCAATCATTGTTAAGGTATTTTAAGTATTTTGGAAGTTCTGAAGAAAAAAAATCTGAACAGAGCAAAGACCAAAATGTCAGTGTTGGAGATGGAGTATCAAGAATGGCTTCCTGGAGGAGCTGAGGCTGGGGCTTTTGAAAAGAGTGAGAGTCTGCTGAGCAGACAGGGGAAGAAGAGACTGGTTGGGGACAGGGTATTCTAGGCAGAATAGACCCCGTAGCCAAACCATGAACTATAACATACCTTGGGAACTCTACGTAGCCCATTAATGTAGAGCAGGAGTGAGTGAGGCAGAGACACAGGGGGAAGGGACAGGGAGGGTTTGACAGGTTTCGGAGTTGTGGGACTTGGTGTTCTGTTTCGAAACTCACTGGAAGGGGTGTGCTGCGACTATCTTTGCCAGGACATTTCATGCCTTTATTATCTTACCTGTTGTATTGTTATTATTTATTTGCTCTACTTCCCTGCTCTTTGTTCATTTCTTAATTCCCAGAGTCAGGCCCCGTGTCTGGCACACAGTAGATATTGAATAAATGTTTGACGAATGCATTATGAAAGTTTGTCATAAAAGCTTTGCACACAGAAGGCATAAAAATGCCTTCCTTGTGGGCGCCTGGGTGGCTCAGTTGGTTAACCAACTGCCTTTGACTCAGGTCATGATCCCGGAGTCCCAGGATGCAGTCCCGCATAGGGCTTCTGGCTCCATGGAGAGTCTGCTTCTCACTCTGATTCTCCCCTCTCATGCTCTCTCTCTCTCTCAAATAAATAAATAAAATCTTTTTTTAAAAATGCCTTCCTTGTTTTTTTTGTTAGAGTTGGCATCACCTTATTTGTCATGGAGGATAATTACAGTAGTTCTTTACAGAAGCATACCAGGCAGGTGACTACATTACTTTAGTGCTAAGTTCTTAACCTGAGGCTTTTCCCAAAGCAAACTGGACTATCCGGTTGTTGTTAAAGTGATACTGGCACCATCTAGTGGTAATTTTAAGCCTTACCCAAATTGAAAGCTTCATTTGTGATAACCAGTTTCAAACAAGTTTGTGACATTTTATAAATTACCGAAGTACTGTATTTAATACTCTATTTTGTTGACCCTTTGCCACTCTCTTCACATGAATAGTTATACATTTGCTGGTTTTATATAGCTATTTTAATTGTGTTTTACAAACATGATGTCTAGAAGCTTTGATAAGCAGAATATCCTATTTGAAATAAAATGGAATTTCATAATTAGGCAGACCTGGAGTCTTAGACCAGCATTCTGATCTCAGATGCTATGTGCTGTGTGTTAGTTCACAGAGTTGTGAGGTAATCTTTTTTTCTTAACATACTTATTTTATTTTTCCTGTTTGGACAGTGTCTCTAAAACTAAAGAATCATGTCCTTTTAATTCTTATCCTTGAAGACAGCTGTTGAGTGGTCCTCCAAGTTTTCAGGTTAAGCCAGAAGGGCCTGGGTAGTGAATGTTGCTTTTTATTATTTTTGTGGGTGTTTGAACATGAGTTACGTGGACATTTTGCTCGTGACTTGTCATTCGTTGATTAACAGCTGAGGCAGAGAAGCAGATTATGATCACTGAATTAATTCCTCATGTGTAGGGATTGCTGTGATTTAAGTAGCAATGTTAATATAAAATAAAAGCATTTATTAAAAATATTTTTCATGCAGGGCATAATTGGAAACATAAGATTAATTGCCCCTTTTTTTTTAAGTACTCAATGCCAAAGGGAGGGAGGGGTATAATTATCTCCATTTTACAGATGAATCTGAAACATATGGAGGCAAAGTAGTTTTCTCAAGGTCTCACAGCTATTATATTTGCAGCATGAGCCTTCAGACCCAGATGTAGAGGACCCCAGAGTCCAGGCTTTTAACCACCATGTAAACACTGCATCCAATGAGGGAGGATTCACAGGAAAACCACGGTAGAAAAATGCACAAGACAACCTTAAAGTGGTTATTAATAGCTTTTACTTAAATGTACACGGCTTAATAAAAATCTTGGCTTTAATTTCTTGTTGACATTATCAGCATCTGTTTGTTTTCACTCCGAATTATAGCCAGCAGCCTTCATTCCATTGTGAAGGAAGTTGAAGTTTCTTGCCTTGCGCTCCCAGAGAATTAGTTCTTTCCCAGCTGCACTGGTCCTAGGCAAGAGTGCTTCCAGGCACGGTCGCTGTCTGTTGGCGAGCATTTTGCCCGACTCGCCACTCCCTTCGTTCTCAGATACGAACTCTGTGTCTACCTGTGCCTGTTGGCAGGGGCGGGTGTTCGTGTAGAAACCTCCGTTTGAGTGTTGGCCTGGTTCACGGATATCTGTATGTGTGAGTTAATGTATAAATAGTGAATAGATATGGGGCTTCTAAGTTTTATATTTAAATTTTTTCTTTGTAAATATAGACACATAATTCTGTGCGGTTGCAATCATATCATGTATGCCGGGTTGTGTTTTGTCTTGTTTTGTTTTACTCCTTTTTCCTTTGTTCCTCTGGCTTCCTTCCATCCACCCACGTGACCTTCCTCCTCATCCCCCTGTTGTATGTGTGAAAGGGTACATAAAACATCACAAGTAGTCTCCCCTGTTTTTCCATGCTTGTGTCATCATTTATCAAATACATTCACGTATAGTTAGACATCTAAATCATCTATGGGGCACTGTTCTAGCATTTTTATGGTAAAAAGGTGTGATCATATTATAAATACTTGAAAAAATACACTGCCTTTCAACCAGCTATCCCACAGAAATAAAAGCACTGATTCGTAAGATTATGTGTCAAGAGTATTTTCTACAGTATTATTCATAATATCCTATTTGAATAATAGCAGGAAGGAAGGGGGATGATTGAATAAAGAATGATAATCTACACTGTGAAATTTTAGGCAATCATTTAAAATCATAAATTTGATGTGTGCCGGAACCATCTCTTCTACCGTTCTCTCTGTTCCGCATTTTGCTGTTCTTATTCCTTTATTGACATTTTAGTGTGGTTTCAAGAGGAAGAAAAAAAGAAATGTATTTAGGCAGTTTTCTTTATCATTGCAAATCTGGCTAAGTAGATTCCAAGACCTGCTTTAACTTCTATTTCTTTTCTGACTAGAGCTCTTCTGTAGAGCCCCTTCTGATCCTTTCGTATTTGGAAATAGGGAACATCCAGCCTCCCCCAAATTAAATTCTTTCTTCTTTCTTGGCTTTTAACTCCTACTAGTCTTTCCCACCAGCAGCATCTGAAGGGGCAAAGCCTTAAGCTTTGTCTCTAAAATTAATTCAAGAATCAATGAAATGTCAGTTCAGAAACTGTTCCTGGGACACCTAGGAAAGACAACATTTCTCTATAACCGACCCACTCCGCCGCTTCTTTTGCTTCCTTACAGATTTGAAAAAGGGCGCATCTACACATTCATTGGAGAAGTCGTTGTTTCTGTGAATCCTTACAAGCCGTTGAACATCTACGGGAGAGACACGATCGAGCAGTACAAAGGACGGGAGCTGTACGAGAGACCTCCTCATCTTTTTGCAATTGCGGATGCTGCTTACAAAGCTATGAAGAGACGCTCCAAAGACACTTGTATTGTGATATCAGGTATTCAGAGAGGATCCCTGTGCTTTCAAGGTCAAAATGCATTTCACTTACTAGGTGCTCAAGGATCCAAACTGCTCAATAGATTTTTTTTTTTTTTGAAGTTAGAAACCTACGCAATTTTATAGGAGAAAAAAAATTGTAGCAAACACCAAATCATTCCTGACCAATGCCTCATCTTGGTTCATTTCCAAATCCATGTTACATGTGGATACACTTTCTGGTCATGAAAGATTCTTCCTCCCATCTCAATGACATAAAAGTACTGGATAAAATGTAACAAAGATTTTTTTTTTAATATTTTATTTATTTATTTGTCAGATAGAGAGAATGAGTGAGCACAAGCAGGGGGAGCAGCAGGCAGAGGGAGAAGCAGGCTCCCTGCCGAGCAGGGAGCCTGATGCAGAACTCGATCCCAGGACCCCAGGATCATGACCTGAGTTGAAGGCAGATGCTCAACTGACTGAGCCACCCAGGCATCCCAACAAAGATTATTTTAAATGATAACAGAATGAAAGGAAGAAAATGAAATCCTGAGGTACAAGTCAAAGGGAGTTAGTGTCAAAGAGCATAACAGGCATGGGGACCAGAACTGGGCCATCCTGGCTGGAGGCTGGAGCTTCAAAGTCCGAGGAGCAGGAAGGTGGTAGACCTTGTTGGAGCTGAGCTCTTCCCGGAATCTCGGGTCGTGTGAATTGAGGACTGGGAAAATATCTGCGTGCTGGCACAGGACGCCCTCGCCCACGCCGTGGGGATTTATTTTGGTCATAATAATACCTCACATCTGCATTAAGGTCTTTATACTTTCAAAACTGCTTTTATGACTTTATTTCATTTTGGTTATCAAAACAGTTCTGAGTGCTAAGACCGTGTTTCTACTTTTTAGATGAGAATATTAAGGGTCGGAGGAGTTACAGTAACTTAGTGTTGGAGAATTATATCCTAAGACTACATTATATTCAATTAATGAAAGCAGTATTACCTGAGTATAAAAGGAAGGAGGAAATAAACAATCCTTTAAGCATATAAAGTAAAAGCAAAATGTCCCTCCCCTTTGAATATCTTGTTAACCCCCAAAACTCCAACAGTAACAGCTGTGAATTTAGTATTTATCCTTTTTATACATTTTCTGTGTATAATACATATAGTCGTACATTCATATTAAATTATAAACTCTAATTATGTTACAGAATTATAGCTGCTATTATTCGACTTTTCTGTTTAACAGTATGCAATGGGACATCTTTTCGTTAGCACAGCTAGAGACGTGGGGGCTCCCTGACAGCTGTGTGCTGAAGCCTTCACCTGCCCGGTCCTCTACCAGCGGCCACGTTATTTGTCGAGTTCGACAGTGACGCACAGTATAGTCTGCAGAAAAGCTACTTAAGTCTTTGAAGCTTAAAGTTGTTCTTATTATTTGATCCCATTAGTATTTTTAGTATTTCTGTAGTATAAATTTCTGCAAGTGGAATTTGGGGGTCGGAAGGCATTCCCACTTAAAAATGTGGGTAGCTCGGAAAGGAGGAGTCAAGATGGTGGAGAAGTAACAGCTGAGACTACTTCAGGTAGCGGGAGATCAGCTAAATAGCTTATCTAAAGATTGCAAACACCTACAAATCCAACGGGAGATTGAAGAGAAGAAGAACAGCAATTCTAGAAACAGAAAATCAACCACTATCTGAAAGGTAGGACTGGCGGAGAAGTGAATCCAAAGCGACAGGAAGATAGATCGCGGGGGGAGGGGCTGGCTCCCGGTGAGCGGCGAGCGGCGAGCGGCGGAGCAACGGAGCAAAATCAGGACTTTTAAAAGTCTGTTCCGCTGAGGGACATCGCTCCAGAGGCTTAACCGGGGTGAAGCCCAGGCGGGGTCAGCGCGGCCTCAGATCCCACAGGGTCACAGAAGGATTGGGGGTGTCTGAGTGTCGCAGAGCTTACCGGTATTAGAACGGGGAAGCGGGCTACAGAGACAGAGCCGAGGAGTAAGCTCTAAACTCAGGGTTACCTTGAACCGGTCGCAGGCTCGGTCAGCTCGGAGCGCGGCCGGAGGCCAGGGTGGCGGGAGTCATTGGGCGCTGTTCTCTGAGGGCGCACTGAGGAGTGGGGCCCCGGGCTCTCGGCTCCTCCGGGCCGGAGACCTGGAGGCCGCCATCTTCATTCCCATATTCCAGAACTCTACGGAAAGCGCTCAGGGAACAAAAGCTCCCGAAAGCAAACCCAGCAAACCCGAGCGGATGACTCAGCCCGGCCCCGGGTAAGGGCGGTGCAACTCCGCCTGGGGCAAAGACGCTTGAGAATCACTACAACAGGCCCCTCCCCCAGAAGATCAACGAGAAATCCAGCCAGGACCAAGTTCACCTACCAAGGAGTGCAGTTTCAATACCAAGGAGAGCGGCGGAATTCCAGAGGAGAAGAAAGCAAAGCACGGAACTCATGGCTTTCTCCCCATGATTCTTTAGCCTGGCAGTTAATTTAATTTTTTTTTCTTTTTCAATTTTTTTTTCTCTTCTTCTGCTAAATTTTTTTAACTTTTACCGTTTTCTTTTTTAACGTTTTTTAAATAGTTTATCTAATATATATTTTTTTCCTTTTCATATTTTTTATCAGCTTTCTTTTTTTAATAGTTTCTTTTTTTCTTTTTTCTTTCTGAACCCCTTTTTATCCCCTTTCTCCCCTCTCACGATTTGGGATCTCTTCTGATTTGGCTAAAGCATATTTTCCCGGGGTTGTTGCCACCCTTTTAGTATTTTACTTGCTCCTTCATATACTCTTATCTGGACAAAATGACAAGGCGGAAAAATTCACAACAAAAAAAAGAACAAGAAGCAGTACCGAAGGCTAGGGACCTAATCAATACAGACATTGGTAATATGTCAGATATAGAGTTCAGAATGATGATTCTCAAGGTTCTAGCTGGGCTTGAAAAAGGCATGGAAGATATTAAAGCAACCCTCTCGGGAGATATAAAAGCCCTCTCTGGAGAAATAAAAGAACTAAAATCGAACCAAGTTGAAATCAAAAAAGCTATTAATGAGGTGCAATCAAAAATGGAGGCTCTCACTGCTAGGATAAATGAGGCAGAAGAAAGAATTAGCGATATAGAAGACCAAATGACAGAGAATAAAGAAGCTGAGCAAAAGAGGGACAAACAGCTACTGGACCACGAGGGGAGAATTCGAGAGACAAGTGACACCATAAGACGAAACAACATTAGAATAATGGGGATTCCAGAAGAAGAGGAAACAGAGAGGGGAGCAGAAGGTATGTTGGAGAGAATTATTGGAGAGAATTTCCCCAATATGGCAAAGGGAACAAGCATCAAAATCCAGGAGGTTCAGAGAACCCCCCTCAAAATCAATAAGAATAGGTCCACACCCCGTCACCTACTAGTAAAATTGACAAGTCTTAGTGACAAAGAAAAGATCCTGAAAGCAGCCCGGGAAAAGAAGTCTGTAACGTACAATGGTAAAAATATTAGATTGGCAGCAGACTTATCCACAGAGACCTGGCAGGCCAGAAAGAGCTGGCATGATATATTCAGAGTACTAAATGAGAAAAACATGCAGCCAAGAATACTATATCCAGTAGGCTATCATTGAAAATAGAAGGAGAGATTAAAAGCTTCCAGGACAAACAAAAACTGAAAGAATTTGCAAATACCAAACCAGCTCTACAGGAAATATTGAAAGGGGTCCTCTAAGCAAAGAGAGACCCTAAAAGTAGTAGATCAGAAAGAAACAGAGACAATGTACAATAACAGTCACCTTACAGGCAAGACAATGGCACTAAATTCATATCTCTCAATACTTACCCTGAATGTTAATGGGCTAAATGCCCCAATCAAAAGACACAGGGTATCAGAATGGATAAAAAAAACAAAACCCATCTATATGTTGCCTACAAGAAACTCATCTTAAACCCGAAGACACCTCCAGGTTTAAAGTGAGGAAGAGAATTTACCATGCTAATGGACATCAGAAGAAAGCAGGAGTGGCAATCCTTATATCAGATCAATTAGATTTTAAGCCAAAGACTATAATAAGAGATGAGGAAGGACACTATATCATACTCAAAGGAACTGTCCAACAAGAAGATCTAACAATTTTAAATATCTATGCCCCTAACGTGGGAGCAGCCAACTATATAAACCAATTAATAACAAAATCAAAGAAACACATCGACAAGAATACAATAATAGTAGGGGATTTTAACACTCCCCTCACTGAAATGGACAGATCATCCAAGCAAAAGATCAACAAGGAAATCAAGGCCTTAAATGACACACTGGACCAGATGGACATCACAGATATATTCAGAACATTTCATCCCAAAGCAACAGAATACACCTTCTTCTCTAGTGCACATGGAACATTCTCCAGAATAGATCACATTCTTGGTCCTAAATCAAGTCTCAACCGGTATCAAAAGATTGGGATCATTCCCTGCATATTTTCAGACCACAATGCTCTAAAGCTAGAACTCAATAACAAGAGGAAATTTGGAAAGAACCCAAATACATGGAGACTAAACAGCATCCTTCTAAAGAATGAATGGGTCAACCAGGAAATTAAAGAAGAAAACATTTATGGAAACAAATGATAATGAAAACACAACGGTTCAGAATCTGTGGGACACAACAAAGGCAGTCCTGAGAGGAAAATATATAGCGGTACAAGCCTTTCTCAAGAAACAAGAAAGGTCTCAGGTACACAACCTAACCCTACACCTAAAGGAGCTGGAGTAAGAACAAGAAGGAAACCCTAAACCCAGCAGGAGAAGAGAAATCATAAAGATCAGAGCAGAAATCAATGAAATAGAAACCAAAAAAAACAATAGAACAAATCAACGAAACTAGGAGCTGGTTCTTTGAAAGAATTAATAAGATTGATAAACCCCTGGCCAGACTTATCAAAAAGAAAAGAGAAAGGACCCAAATAAATAAAATCATGAATGAAAGAGGAGAGATCACAACGAACACCAAAGAAATACAGACAATTATAAGAACATACTATGAGCAACTCTACGCCAACAAATTTGACAATCTGGAAGAAATGGATGCATTCCTAGAGACATATAAACTACCACAACTGAACCAGGAAGAAATGGAAAGCCTGAACAGACCCATAACCAGTAAGGAGATTGAAACAGTCATCAAAAATCTCCAAACAAACAAAAGCCCAGGGCCAGATGGCTTCCCGGGGGAATTCTACCAAACATTTAAAGCAGAACTAATTCCTATTCTCCTGAAACAGTTCCAAAAAATAGAAATAGAAGGAAAACTTCCAAACTCATTTTATGAGGCCAGCATCACCTTGATCCCAAAACCAGACAAGGATCCCATCAAAAAACAGAACTACAGACCAATATCCTTGATGAACACAGATGCGAAAATTCTCGCCAAAATACTAGCCAATAGGATTCAACAGTACATTAAAAGGATTATTCACCACGACCAAGTGGGATTTATTCCAGGGCTGCAAGGTTGGTTCAACATCCGCAAATCAATCAATGTGATACAACACATTAATAAAAGAAAGAACAAGAACCATATGATACTCTCCATAGATGCTGAAAAAGCATTTGACAAAGTACAGCATCCCTTCCTGATCAACACTCTTCAAAGTGTAGGGATAGACGGCACATACCTAATATTATCAAAGCCATCTATGAAAAACCCACCGCAAATATCATTCTCAATGGAGAAAAACTGAAAGCTTTTCCGCTAAGGTCAGGAACACGGCAGGGATGTCCGTTATCACCACTGCTATTCAACATAGTACTAGAAGTCCTAGCCTCAGCAATCAGACAACAAAAGGAAATTAAAGGCATCCAAATCGGCAAAGAAGAAGTCAAACTATCACTCTTTGCAGATGATATGATACTCTATGTGGAAAACCCAAAAGACTCCACTCCAAAACTGCTAGAACTTGTACAGGAATTCAGTAAAGTGTCAGGATATAAAATCAATGCACAGAAATCAGTTGCATTTCTCTACACCAACAATAAGACAGAAGAAAGAGAAATTAAGGAGTCCATCCCATTTACAATTGCACCCAAAACTATAAGATACCTAGGAATAAACCTAACCAAAGAGGCTAAGAATCTATACTCAGAAAACTATAAAGTACTCATGAAAGAAATTCAGGAAGACACAAAGAAATGGAAAAATGTTCCATGCTCCTGGATTGGAAGAATAAATATTGTGAAAATGTCTATGCTACCTAAAGCAATCTACACATTTAATGCAATTCCTATCAAAGTACCATCCATTTTTTTCAAAGAAATGGAACAAATAATCCTAAAATTTATATGGAACCAGAAAAGACCTCGAATAGTCAAAGGAATATTGAAAAAGAAAGCCAAAGTTGGTGGCATCACAATTCCGGACTTCAAGCTCTATTACAAAGCTGTCATGATCAAGAGAGCATGGTACTGGCACAAAAACAGACACATAGATCAATGGAACAGAATAGAGAGCCCAGAAATAGACCCTCGACTCTATGGTCAACTCATCTTCGACAAAGCAGGAAAGAATGTCCAATGGAAAAAAGACAGCCTCTTCAATAAATGGTGTTGGGAAAATTGGACAGCCACATGCAGAAAAATGAAATTGGATCATTTCCTTACACCACACACGAAAAGAGACTCAAAATGGATGAAGGATCTCAATGTGAGAAAGGAATCCACCAAAATCCTTGAGGAGAACACAGGCAGCAACCTCTTCGACCTCAGCTGCAGCAACATCTTCCTAGGAACATCACCAAAGGCAATGGAAGTAAGGGCAAGAATGAACTATTGGGATTTTATCAAGATCAAAAGCTTTTGCACAGCAAAGGAAACAGTGAACAAAACCAAAAGACAACTGACAGAATGGGAGAAGATATTTGCAAATGACATATCAGATAAAGGGCTAGTGTCCAAAATCTATAAAGAACTTAGCAAACTCAACACCCAAAGAACAAATAATCCAATCAAGAAATGGGCAGAGGACATGAACAGACATTTCTGCAAAGAAGACATCCAGATGGCCAACAGACACATGAGAAAGTGCTCCATATCACTCGGCATCAGGGAAATACAAATCAAAACCACCATGAGATATCACCTCACACCAGTCAGAATGGCTAAAATTAACAAGTCAGGAAATGACAGATGCTGGCGAGGATGCGGAGAAAGGGGAACCCTCCTACATTGTTGGTGGCAATGCAAGCTGGTGCAACCACTCTGGAAAACAGCATGGAGGTTCCTCAAAATGTTGAAAATAGAACTACCCTATGACCCAGCAATTGCACTGCTGGGTATTTACCCTAAAGATACAAACGTAGTGATCCGAAGGGGCACGTGCACCCGAATGTTTATAGCAGCAATGTCTACAATAGCCAAACTACGAAAAGAACCTAGATGTCCTTCAACAGACGAATGGATAAAGAAGATGTGGTATATATACACAATGGAATACTATGCAGCCATCAAAAGAAATGAAATCTTGCCATTTGCGACGACGTGGATGGAACTAGAAGGTATCATGCTTAGCGAAATAAGTCAATCGGAGAAAGACAACTATCATATGATCTCCCTGATATGAGGGAGAGGAGATGCAACATGGGGGTTTGAGGGGGTAGGAGAAGAGTAAATGAAACAAGATGGGATTGGGAGGGAGACAAACCATAAGTGACTCTTAATCTCACAAAACAAACTGAGGGTTGATGGGGGGAGGGGGGTTGGGAGGGGGGGGTGGGGTTATGGATATTGGGGAGGGTATGTGCTATGGTGAGTGCTGTGAAGTGTGTAAACCTGGCGATTCGCAGACCTGTACCCCTGGGGATAAAAATATATGTTTATAAAAAATAAAATTAAAAAAAAATGTGGGTAGCTCATTCTGAACCGATCCCCTCCACCCGTCTTATACCAGTCATCCTGCCTTTTCTGTGACGCCATGCCTGGAACTCGCTGTTGCGTTTTGCTATGTTTTCACTAAAATGACACTTGACTTTAATTTTTGAAAGGAATATTTCATCCTCATTAAGATTAAAAGAAATTATGCTGTAGAGCATAAGGGTACATGAATTTAGCCATGGTTCGTGTTTGAGGCACTGGCTTGTTTGTTTTCTGCTATGCTTCAGAGTCACGGCCAAACACCAACACTCTGGTGTAAGGAGTTCACTTACCCCATTTTGTCCCTTAATATTTTCTATGCAATCCATCTTAACTTGGAATCTATTTGTTATTTTACTTCCATAATGGTTTTGCTTCTTTTCTCAGCATTTTCAGAGCTGTTAAGACCTAGACAGTACCAAGACAGGAAGATTTTAACTCAAAAGAAAAGAAAGAAAGAAATATAAAGAATTTTAAGTAAATAATCTCAGAATTTGCAATTATTCTATTAAATGATCATTGCAATTACTGCAATTCTTCTGTGAGGAATTACTGCAATTCTTCTGTGAAGAATTGCAGTTACGCTACTAAAAACTAGCTTACTGTTGGTCTCAGTGACCGTGTTAAGCCTTGCACAACTATTCCTGCAGGGGAGAGTGGAGCTGGGAAAACCGAAGCAAGTAAATACATCATGCACTACATAGCGGCCATCACCAACCCCAGCCAGAGAGCCGAGGTGGAAAGGTAAGCGTGGTGTGAAAATGGGGACACATTCTCATCAGGGCTTTGTTTTCCATACAGACTTGCCTGGGCCATCGGTTTTTATATTTGCTTCTTCATAGAGAAATACTGCTTTGGTAAGCCTTAGGTAAATAGGAAACAAAGTAACACTGCAACAGATGTAAGTCCCTGCCCCATAACTGCCGCCTTCGGTGTTGCAGGTGCTCAGCCGAGGCGGTTCAGGGGATGCTGGTAGATGCCACTGTTCCAGTTGCTTTTTATACTGTACTGTGTCTTTTTTACACTGTCTTCTGAGGAGCCCAAGGCTCCCTGGAGGGAAAGGGGGCTCTGGGAGGCAGATCTGTGCCATCCCTGCATTGCATTGTCACAGCTGGAAGCCCTGATATTAGAATCGCTAAGAATGATTCCTTTTTCTCTTTAAGTTTCACGCTGCTGTCAGCATAAGATAAGGATGAGGGCTGCTGGGCACTGTCTGTAGGACCCGGCTGCTAGCACAGAACGCCCTGTAGTATTTTCTTATCCATTCATAAGGAACGAATGGATGGATTTTTTTTTAAAGATTTTATTTATTTATTTGACAGAGAGAAAGAGAGGTCACAAGTAGGCAGAGAGGCAGGCAGAGAGAGAGGGGGAAGCAGGCTCACTGCTGAGCAGAGAGCCCGATGCGGGACTCGTTTCTGGGACCCTGAGATCATGACCTGAGCTGAAGGCAGAGGCTTTAACCCACTAAGCCACCTAGGCGCCCCATGACTTAAGTTTCTTATATGGTGTGCACTTTTTGGGAGAAAAAAAGTTTTCCAGAGTTGCTAGTGTGAAGCTCAGTGTTTATTTTCCGGAGTCTCCCTCCGCACGCACATCTCAGCCTTCATTTTATGACTAGGAAAGAAAGGATATGGGTATGAAAGAAGGTGGTATAGATGAGAATTACCCTACCAGGGCTTTCCTCATTTCTGCATAACTGGGCTGGTGGTCAAAGAGGCATTTTTCTTGACTATGACACATCCCCACTTCTGATTCTGACTTTACAGTCTCCTGTGACAGGGACACGAATAGGAGTCAGTTATCTGAATTTCCGCAGACGCTCAGGAGAACTGACTTGATTTTATTTCTAAACCCAATAGGTATAGTAGAGTCAGGCATGTGTATAATGTCAGGTGTTTCGTGGGCATATCTTACTGTAGTTTTAAAGATAGTCATCTTTGTTTACCATAGCGTGCAGTCCTCCCTCCCCACATTTTAAAAGTATACTTTCATGTGGGAGGAGAGAAGCTGGGGTGGTGATGGGGTCACTTATAGTCAGAGTGGATCTGTTACATCAGCTTACTTTAGTGGCCAAAGTGATTTCTGCAGGTGGCCCCACACAAGAAGTTTTGCCAGGGAAATAAAAACAAAGACTTAAGGGTCAGCATCAAGTTAAAAACTATCCAGTGGGAGACACTGTGCTGTAGAAAGTTAGCATTCACCGAATAAGGAATGAATGTATCACCTATTTTTTCTTTTCAGAACACATCTTTTTAAGATTTTTCTTTATGTCAGTAAAACATGTTCACTTAAAAACTAAAAATTAGGAGCGCCTGGGTGGCTCAGTGGGTTAAGCCTCTGCCTTTGGCTCAGGTCATGATCTCAGAGTCCTGGGATCGAGCTCCGCATCGGGATCTCTGCTCAGCAGGGAGCCTGCTCCCCTCTCCCCGGCCTGC
The DNA here is from genome assembly GCF_902655055.1 of Lutra lutra. Classification (NCBI taxonomy): domain Eukaryota; kingdom Metazoa; phylum Chordata; class Mammalia; order Carnivora; family Mustelidae; genus Lutra; species Lutra lutra. Next base: position 40,130,659 of record NC_062293.1, read on the forward strand.
CTCTCTGTCAAATAAATAAAATCTTTAAAAAAAAAAAAACACTAAAAACTAAAAATTATAGCATTTTGTCCAAGGCGGAAGTCCCCCAAAATCCCACTCCACAGAATCCTACCCCATCAAGCTAGACCCCTGTAGTGAAATGCACTGGTCTTTCTGGATTTTTAAGCATTTACTAACCTGTGTGCCTGCACACATGCACTCACGTGGACACATTCACAGACACCTAAAGACCCCTCAACACATACTATTTTGCAACCTGCTTTCTCATTCATCAGTGTATTCTGGACCTCTTTCTCTGTTGATGCATCCTATACTAGGAAAAAAAAGGTTTTTTATCCAGCCTTACTGGTGGACATTTAGGGCTTGTTTGTTTTAATACTGCAAACAATGCTATGGTCAGCATCTTTGTGTAAATGTTTGGGTGCACTTTAACAAAATCTAGTTTTTCTAAAAGGTGCAAGCCTCGAGAACTTTCTATACTGACTTTCATTTCTCTGTTAAAGAGTGAAGAACATGTTGCTTAAGTCCAACTGTGTCTTGGAAGCTTTCGGAAATGCCAAAACCAACCGCAACGACAACTCAAGCAGGTTTGGAAAATATATGGACATCAACTTTGATTTCAAGGGCGACCCTATCGGTGGACATATCAACAACTACTTACTGGAGAAGGTAAAATGTGCTTCATTTCTGAGGGTAATGTTCTCAAGTGCTGACTTTTTTTTAAACCTAATCATGTTTATAGAATTTTTTAAACTTATTTAAAAGTAGCTTTTAATCCTGTTCTGCCTCCCTTCCCACTCCTCAGCTCACTTTCTGGGACAGGTTACTCTCCTTTTGTGCTCTTCTTAGCTCCTACCGTATCAGGTTGGGAAAAGTTTGGGCTTTGTAGATAAGAATTTAGGTGCATGTGTGGTAGGGGTGGGAGTGGTATAGGAATGTGTGCCAACTTCTGGGTAAGATTTAACCAAAACTGGGGCGCCTGGGTGGCTTGGTCAGGTAAGTGTCTACCTTCAGCTCAGGTCATGATCGCAGGGTTCTGGGATCGAGTCCCACAACGGGCTTCTTGCTTGGCAGAGAGCCTGCTTCTCCCTCTGCCTGTTTCTACCCCTGCTTTGTGCTCTCTCTCTCTCTCTCTCTGACAAATAAATTAATAAAATCTTTAAGAAAAAAAAATTAACCAAAACAGATTCTAGGACTAATTAAACAGTTCTATTTTTTTGACACACCACCATTGCTTGCTGCTGTTAATTGTCCTGAACACATCACGGAAGAGCTAGCCCACCCATCCCACTCTTTTCACAGAATCATGCCCATACAACTCTCTTTTTTTAACTGAGATATAATTGACACTTAACACCATAAACATTTAAGGCGTATAGCATATTGATTTGATACTTCTGTGTACATTTATTTTAACTAACTTGAATCTCATTTTCTTCTAGTTTCTATTTGTTCATAGCATCCTTTATGGCAGTGTACCAGAGCATAATATATTTTCATTTATTAAATTGAAGTCAGACCATTAAGGAAATACCTGTATTTATCAGTGTCAGTTACAAAAGGACTGGAAATGCCGGGTAACATCATTCTTTTTCCAGAATGTTTTATGGCTTCACTTTATGTGCAGAGCCCATTAGAGGCCTCCTCTGAAAGAACGTGCATTGTGAGGCCTCTGAGAGCAGGCTTTGGGGGCCATCTGAGGCAGGGGCTTCAACTGATTTTACTACAGGACACAAGACATTGCTCTTTGAAATGCCAGCAGACCCTGGGAACCCTAAACAGCCCTTCCTGTTCTCCCACTTCCAATCCTCTTCCTCCTAAAAACCCCATCTTTAGGCTCCAGGTTTTAAAAAAAAAAAAAAAAAAAAAACTTCATTTGTATAAAGTTTAGGGAATTCTGTTTTAAGTAGTAAAAAGAATATTAAAATTGCACAGAAACCCCGCAGAGGAGGCCTAGTTTTAGGTGGGTAATCCATGGGGTCTTTAGAACATTTGAATGCACTGTTAATACACAATTTCCTGAGAACTTGGCTTGTGCTTTGTTTCCAGGGTGCATTCTCAGATTAACGATTTAATGTGATTTTCTTTTTTTTTTTTTTTTAAGTCTCGAGTGATTGTGCAACAGCCAGGAGAGAGAAGCTTTCATTCTTTTTATCAGGTTAGTATCTCTTGTTATGCAGGTAATCCATCATTGACTCAACTGTAACGGGAATGAGTATTTTGTCAGGACACTCCCCTGTCCTGTGCCTCCTTTGCCTCCATTGGCCCAGGACACATTACACATGAGTACGTGCATACACACACCCTCGCCCACATGCTGCTTCCAAGATTTGATGACCATGATCCTTATAAAGAAGCATCAGGTGGTTAACCCACCAGAGGAGTTGACTGCCTTGGCTGAGCATCACCTCCATTTTTTTGCAATGTAGAGAACAGTTTAATATCTGTAAAAGCTTTTGAAATGATAAATTCTGAATATGTTAAATTAACTGTGTTTTATTTTGAATCGAAGCTGTTGTTCCCATTATCTGGGAGCCCAGAGACAGGAATACAACTTGAGTTTATTTTGCTCCCGGAGGCTATAATGTGATTACTTAATTATGAATTCAAGGGAGAAATGTCTTCTTTACCCATCAAAGCTGTGATTGCTCAGAAAGAAATTTGATACCTCTTTTGAGAATGCTTTTAAAGTCAAAGGCAGACTTTTTAAAAGTAGCCCTTCTGTTAGCAAGTCTATGCTCAGAGAGCAAGTAGGGTAGATAATTACAATTTTTAAAGCCCTAAAAACATAAGCCAGTGCTGAGAAATAAAGTGGGTGATCCAATGTAGCATTGCTGTTTGGGACTTTTTTAAAAGTAAAACCCTGAGTAAGATTGATTTCCATGTGGAAAACGTTTCTGCAGGGGGATGGAGCAGTGACCGTGTAAGTTGAACACAGTACAACTCAGCTGAGTTCCATTTTCTCTAGGTAACTGCTGTAATAGACAGTGCTCATTTGTATATACGAGTTCTGGTATTGTTAAATGATCACTTTCAAAAATCTGATAATTACACCTTTGAAGTAAGACAAAGCATACAGTTGAATGTAGAGAATTGAAACTGACTGCCTTCCAAAGGCGTGTTCTGTAGGTAAGGGCTACCCATGTTATATTTGTGTTCTCGTTGACAGTTCACCATGTTTCCCTTAAACTAGTTTTCTGCCAAATATGAAATAGTTCTTTTCTTGTCCAGAACTCGTAAGTTCTTCCCAATGTTTTCCCCACTTGGATGAGTGTTAAAATTTGTCTTTGTTCAACCCTTCAGTGGTGGATAACCAATGGTGCTTCCCCCCCCGCCGCCCCCCACAGAGAGATTGATGAAGGAAGGCTATTTGTTTCCAGTGTGACTCAGCATGTGACCCTGAGCTGATACCTCTAACTTCAGCAGCAGCCTTGACTTTTTCTGAATTCTGAAACACAGCTCTACCTTGTCTGGATAATGAGGCAGCTAAGCAAGTGACCACAGCGCATAGGCTCCTGTTTCGCAGATGACCATAGTGAACGCGAGATTACCATTGTGAGAATACTTGATGTACTTGGCTCCGCGTATATTTTGCCAGTTCATTTTTTAATTAAATACCTTTTCAGCTACTCCAAGGAGGTTCAGAGCAGATGCTACGCTCTCTACATCTCCAGAAATCCCTGTCATCCTACAACTATATCCACGTAGGCGCTCAATTAAAGGTAAGGGCTTCCTCTCTGAGATATGCAATCAGACAAAAAACCAGAGGGGACATTAAGTAATTCTCTGGTCCAGCCTGCTGCCTTTAAGCAAATGAGTGACTCTTTTCTTCCATTCTGGTGTTTAAATTCTCAGGGACAGAGACTCGCTGCATTACTGTCAACAGCTTCACTTAATAACTGTTTCTGTGTTTCATTGCCATCTGACAGGAAAGAAGTTTCTCTTGTGATCTTGTGGTTGTTTGTTTTTTGTTTGTTTTGTTTTGTTTTTCCAATTTTTAATCCTAATTCTTTTGACACTGTAAAAACATTGGTGTGACTAGGAAATCCACTTCAGAGGAAGATGCCGTATGGTTTGGCCACAGGCGAGTTGGGAAGCAGAAGGAACTTTAAAAGCACCCTGGTTGAAATTCAGTATTAAAGATCTCCATTTGCTGTTTTTTCAAGTATTGATTTTGACCTATCCTGGAGATAGTTTTGTGACCCTGGAGCATTTCTATTCAGCCCTCAAATTTTTCCACTTTTTTCCCTTCACTTGCATGCAGGCCTTTTGCACTCCCATATGCAGATGCTTTTCTGCTCTTTTCTTTCTAATTAGTGTTCTGCTAGTCACCGTACAGCTAATCCTAATAATATAGTAGTCTGTTGATGGTAAGCTATACAGTGGTAATTATAATATTATCCTGCTTTGTCAGAGAAAGGTATATAAATACATAAAATAAAATATGGAGGGAAATAGACCAAGGTTTTAATTACTGATTCTGAATGGATGAGATTACAGGTATCCGTGCCCTTGTACTTTTCCATGTTTTAAATTTCTTCAGTAATAAAAAATAAAAAATACATTGCTTTTGTAGTCAGGGGAGAAATAAAAAGAATTTGTAAAAGGAAAGAAAGGAAAGGAGGTGTTTCCTTTTTTACTTCTATTATTCTTCTAAAACGAATTATACCTGCATTACTGTTTGGCTGTATTTTTATTGCCATGCATGGAAATAAATGATATTTAGGCTTTCCCAATTAATTTTCCATTATTTGACATTCAAGTTGCGTGGGTCTTTTTTTGTTTTGTTTTACTTTTACAATCATCTCAGAGCAGGATGTTTGGGAGAAAATTAATTAAAAACAAACAAGACAATAGAGGGCAACACTTGAGCTTTCTGAGACTAGGCCAGCAGCGCTCACGGATGCAGAAGGGATTGTGAAACCAGCACTTAAAAATGCCAATGACCGGGGCGCCTGGGTGGCTCAGTTGGTTAAGCGACTGCCTTTGGCTCAGATCATGATCCTGGGGTCCCAGGATGCAGTCCCAAATCGGGCTCCCTGGTCAGCGGGGAGTCTACTTCTCCCTCTGACCTTTCCCCTCTCATGCATTCTCTCTCTCTCTCAAATAAGTACATAAAAATAAAATCTTTAAAAAAAAAAATGCCTGTGACCAGAAATGTTCCCCTTTAATCAGATTGTCTTACGGAACAAATTACTTTTGGCCCATTCCTGTAGCACCCCCACAGAAAGCAAGTATTAAATGAACACTTAGCCATTGCCTAAAGCTGAATGTGGCTTGGGTTCTCTTTCATCCAGTTCCCATTCCTTTCTCCCTGCCTCCTTTTTTTTTTCCCTCTCTAACAAAAATAAAGACATAATGTATGATCATAGTCAAAACCTAAATAAATATGTACCAGAAGGAAACAAAAATATACTAAAGTTTACCTTCTAGAGATAGTTACTGATGATGGTTTATGTGTGTGTGGGTGTTTTTAAGATTTTTTTTTAAGTAATCTCCACGCCCACTGTGGGGCTTGAACTCATGAACCGGAGATCAAGAGTCACATGCTGCTCCTACTGAGCCAGTCAGGCACTCCTATGTATATATACATTTATAAATGGAATCATACAATAAACACTGATGAAATAAATTTGCTTTTATTAAATGACAATATAATTATTAATATCTTTGCATTAAAAACAAATATGTTAATAGAATGATTTTAACAACTATAAAGCAGGGGCGCCTGGGTGGCTCAGTGGGTTAAGCCGCTGCCTTCAGCTCAGGTCATGATCCCAGGTCCTGGGTTTGAGCCCCGCATCGGGCTTTCTGCTCAGCAGGGAGCCTGCTTCCTCCTCTCTCTCTGTCTGCCTCTCTGCCTACTTGTGATTTCTCTCTGTCAAATAAATAAATAAAATCTTTAAAAAAAAAACAACTATAAAGCATTATACTCTATCACAGTTTTACTTAACTACCCTAAAAATAGAGGATAAATGTACAATTAATTTCTTATTGTTTTGGGAGACTTTCATTTGGGTTTTCTCTTCCCTTCAACCCAAATGAAAGTCTCCCAAAACAATAAGAACTCAATTATCTCATGTAACGAGAAGCCCTGAGATGGAACAGTTCCAGAGTTGGTTAACTTAATGCCATCACAATGTTGGTAGGGACCCAGATATTGTTTGTTTTTCCAACTTAAAACTCTCCCATCCTCACTGGATTTGGCTTGTGTGCTTAGGCGGATTTTCCTTATGGTCCCAAAATGGCAGCTGTAGTTCCAGAAGTTAGAGGCAGAGGCAATGTTCCTGGCTTATGCCCCTTTGAGGCTAGGAAAACCTCATGCCTTATTGACCTGATAACATCACATGCCCATGGCTAGTTAGTCCCCTGGTAAGGGGAGTGAGATCACCGTGATTAGTTTCTACCCACAAAGATTTACCCTCTGAGGTTGCAGGGGAGACCAGTCCTGAAGGACAAGGATACTTGGAGAGGGGTGAACAAATCATGGTTCTAGCAGCCGACAGTTTCCCACAGTGGGACATTTAGATTTCTTGTCTAGTTTCTATGCAATTTGAGCACAGTTACAGTTTATAATAATAGTTCTGTCTGATAATTGTCTAGTGCTTTTTATGGGCTAGGAACTAGGGAAGTGATTTACATAATTCTCATCCAGTTCTCCCAACAACCCTGTATTGTTGTGCCCACCTTACCCATGAGGAAACTGAGACTTGAGGAGGTTAAGTATCTTGCCCAAGGTCAAAGAACCAGGTAGGTGGATAAACCTTCCTTGTTGTGTCCTGGATACTAGAGGAACAGGTATTCGTCAGGTACAGAGGACCCCTTTTCGTGCCCTTCTCCTGTGTCCCCACCAGAGGAGAAATTCACCGAGGAAAAGATCAGTCAGGCCCTCTGCAACTGCTGCTCTGGGAAAACTTTTTTGAGATAGCCCCTTACCATTGCTTCACTGTGAATTTCTGTTGATGTGTGTTTGTATTTCCAGCCCGATGGCTGTAGCTCGTCAAGGTTAGCAGTTTGGCTGGCACCTGCTCATTTGGTGAGGGCCTGCTTCCTGGTGTATAGATGGAGCCTTCTCTGTGTCCTCACAGGGGAGAAGGGATGAGGAATCTCTAGGGCCTCTTACAAGGGCTTTAATCCCATTTATTGAGGGCTCCATCCTCATGACCTAATTCCCCCTCAAAGACCCTACCTCCTAATTCCATAACCTTTGGGGAGGGGTCAGGATTTCAACACAGGAATTTTGGAGTGATACATTTAATCTATAGCAGCCCTCTCGAACCAGTTAGAAGATCTGATGCACCAAATGTTTGTGAAAGAGTCGTTGTGGTCCCAAAATATCTAATAGCTTGCTGAATGACTGAGGCAGCCCACTTCGCTTTGGGGGGTCCTGCTTTTCCTCACCTGTGAAGTAAAAAGCCTGACCATCCAAGAGAGGAAGTATTATTCCCAGACTCTACAAGACTAATTGTGGAACAAAAAACCACAGGCAACAATAGTCAGGCGTGTGTCTGCGAGAGGCTCCCATGGTCAGTATTTCCATTTGTGATTCCACGTCCTGTGTTTTCCTCACTCATCACAGAGTGGCGGTCAGCTTCTGTGAGGCAGCTCAGGACTTGCTCCCTCACTGAAGGTTCCGGAAAATATGTCACGCCTATTTTTTGTGGTGGTGGCTCTCACACACGGTGGACATTTTGTGTGCTGAGTGTTATTTCTACCCTAAAATAATTTTATTTTCTCTGGGTACTCAGTGACTTACTACAAAAGCATAAAGATGTTGGCTAAACTCAAATGCAGTCTCGTAATTGTCAGATTTTTATGCTCGTGTGAAATGTCGGTGACTTAAGTTTTCCATTTTCATTCCCAGTCTTCTATCAACGATGCTGCAGAATTCAAAGTAGTAGCTGATGCCATGAAAGTAATTGGCTTCAAACCTGAGGAGACTCAAACGGTGTATAAGATTCTGGCGGCCATTCTTCACTTGGTGAGTAGGGCCACCTTTGAGAATATATTGCCTCCCTGTGGAGACAGGACACTCTTTCAGAAGATTTTGTTTTTTCCCTGCAGATTTAAAAACTAATTTATATAAAGAAAATTTCTCTTACATTTTTTAAGCAGTTACTGTATCTGTGGTTCGCTCTGTCATTTTATAATATTATGAAGGATTTTTCAAAGCCACTGTAGGTTTTGAAACTTAAATTCATCGTCTTCCTGATATGTCAGATTTTGAACGGTTTCATTCTGAGGATGAAAGAATTCAGTAGTGATATGACTATCAATAGTATAAGCTAAAATCTTTTGAACAGAATAGTGTTTGAGTAGCACTTGAAGCATAAGTTATCAGAACTGGAATCCTGATCATCTCATTTCTCACATTGGGAAATGAGCGCTAAAGGGGTGGCAGGACTGGCTTGAAGGTGCACCCAATTCATGGTGGCCAACCCGGTAGATGAGATGGGCAACCAGGGTCCAGGCATGCTCCACTACCACTGCAGCAAACTCAGACACATGAAGAGCCCTGTGTCGGATTTCTCTCATTCCTATTTATATAATCATAGACGTTGAAAATACAGTGAACGTGTAACCTTAGAAAAAATGAATGACACCATGAATTCAAACCCGGAATAAAACTTACCTTTCTGTAACGTGGCAAGATTTAACTTTTAATGAAAGGGGCAGGATCTCTATGTAAAAATATCATAGGGCAATGTAAATGTTACCGTAAGTAAATGCTCCTAACTAGGAAGACTTGAATATTACAAATTGTCCCATTCTTTCAGCCAGGTTTATAAATAAACAGTATCCTTCAGAATCCAAACAGGAATTTTATTTTTAAAGTTGAAATAATGGCTCTAGAATTTACCTGGACCAATAAACATGTAAAGAAGATCAAATAAAACATCCTAAAGAAGAGTAGTAAGGTAGAGGGAAAAGAGGAGAGGATCCATGACTAATTCTGCCAGATTTAAAATGATAGTAAAAGTGACAGTCCTTTAAAACTTGTTGCACAAATGTATCATCAGATTATGCAAGAGATTGGTTGATGTGCTGGACAGCTGGTAGAGGGTTAATAAGTATTTATTGCTTGTTGTAAGTAAAATATAAGTAGACTCAGAAACTTGGGGGAATTTAATATATGATAAAGGTGATATTTCAAAATTTTTTTTTAAAGATTATATTTATTTGAGAGAGAAGAGAGCACAAAATGGGGGAGGGGCAAAGGGAGAGGGAGCAGACTCCCCACTGAACAGGGAGCCCAACATGGGGCTTGATCCCAGGACCCCAGGATCATGACCTGAGCCAAAGGCAGACATTTAACCGACTGAGCCACCCAGACAGTCCTAAAGGTGACATTTCAAATCAGAAGGAAAAGCTCAGCCATTCAGTAAATGGTGTTGGAGCAACTAACTAACCATCTGAAAAAATAAAGTTAGATTCTTTGCCCCACTTAGTAACACAAATTCTGAGTTAAAAGCTTAAATGTAAGGGCAAAGCTGTGTATTTGAAGAAAATATTAAACATTTATAAAATCTTCGGAGTGAGAATTGGTCCAAGTATGACACCAAATTAAGAGAAGCCCCAAAGCAAAAGATTGTAGATTTGACTACATGAAAATGTAAAACTTTTCTCCATCAAAAAAACAAAAGCTGAATATTAAGAGATAGATGGGTGTCTAGAGCAGAGAGGAGAGATGGATGAAGCAGTGGGTTTTTAATATATGTGTAACGTATTTAGGAAAATCAGTGCTACAGACAAGGTCACTTTGAATTTTATCTTTAATTGGCAAATTGATCCCCGACATAACATTTCAGAATCTTGCTGGCAACAGCGTCTTGTTGTTTTCTGTCTGGTATAGGGAAATTTAAAATTCGTGGTGGACGGTGACACGCCTCTCATTGAAAATGGCAAGGTTGTATCTATCATAGCAGAGCTACTCTCCACCAAGACGGACATGGTAGAGAAGGCCCTTCTCTACCGGACGGTGGCCACAGGTCGTGACATCATTGACAAGCAGCACACGGAGCAGGAAGCCAGCTACGGCAGAGATGCCTTCGCTAAGGTGGGATTCGAACTGACATCGTCCCTGCCTGGGAATGCGGTTTTAGAGAACTCCCGTGAGGATGCGTCCAAGCATTCCATGAAAGTGGGCTCCGGCTTTTAGAAACCAGAGTGGTACTTCTGGGCCATCACAGTCCAAATAAAATGCCCTGGCTGTGAGCACCAGGAGCGTTCTGAGAAGAACAAGTCCAACTGGGCAGCCGACGCTGCCTGCACGGGCCCTTTTGCCGCCTTCCCTTACATGTGGCTCACCAGTGTTTGATGAAGGCCGCCCCAGGTCGCCCGAGGGAGTGCTCATCCTCCGCGTTCCGTGTCTGTGCGGGGATCGTGCTGTGACGTCATTGACCTTCTTTCCTTTCCCTGCTACAACAAATAATGCTGCCATATCCCATGCACGTATCCCTACACATCAGCCCTTTTAGTCCCACGGGACAGACTCCCAGGAATGAGCACCCCACATCAAAGGACACACTGATTTTAGACTCTAAGTTGATTGACTATGGGTATATGGAAGTACCTTGTGGTTACGTTCGTTTCATTGCCCATGTATTTGAGCATCTTTCTGCATGTCTGTATGGTATTTAAGTCCGTTCTGGGAATCACCTGGTGTGTCCTTTGTACATCTTCCTCAGGGCCTCTTGCTGTTCTGATGCGTGTTTGTGAGAGCTCATCCCTTAACCCTTGGTCTGTTATCTGCATGGCAAGCGTGTTACGTTCCCAAGATTACATTTTCTTGTTTTCTTTCTCTTTGTCGCTGTTTGGTTAGATGGCACGTATTCCATTTTTACTCTTTTGAGTCCCAGGCTTGGTTTTAGTCTCCAGAGGAATTTGTATTTATCCAAATGCAATGGAGAGTGGAGGATTCTAAGCAGAAGCAACGAGCGATTCTGCATTTTTAAGCCAATCGCTCTGGCTTCAGTATGGAGACTCTTCTGCGGGTGGGGATGGAAACAGGGGGATTTTACAGGGATATTTTAGTAGCCAGGAGAGAGATGATGGCAGGTTGCGTAGAATTGGGGGAAAGAGGATGGTTGGAGACATAAAACCCACAGCCCCTGTTTGTCTGGGGAACCATAAAATCAAGGATCACTCCTAGTGTGCTCTGACTCCAGCCTGTGTCTCCTGCCTCATTCCGCACCATGCTCCAGTCTCCTCCCTTCATTCCAGCACATTAGTATTCGCTCAGGCCTTGCAGGTGGTCTTTATCTCTTTCTCCCTCCAGCCACAGGGCCTTTGCACAGGCTGTGGCCTCTGCTTGGATCCCTTGTCTCACCCCCTCTTGCTTCGTCAACTCTTAATCATCCTTCTGATCTCAGCCCACTTTCTCAGGGAAGCCTTCCCTGGCCTCTGAATCCCGAACAGGTTAAATTATCCTCTGATGCCATGCACCTCACCTTTGGGGTGGGGGTGGGGGGAGTGTGTGTGTGTGTGTGTGTGTGTGTGTGTGTGTGTGTGTGTGGTTTTTCCTTTCTCCTACCTCCCTGTCCTCCTTGGAGACCGAGACCGTGTTTATGTTTGCTTCAGTACTATATCTCCAGTAACCCGCCCAGAGTAAGTAGTCAGCTAATACTTGTTGAGTGAATAAAGTCCTACATTTCTAGAGTCCTTTGTTCATGCTCAGAAGTAAGGTGGGAACAGTTTTCGGAGGTGGGAAGAGCAGGAGTCCTGACAGCACAGTGTAGGAGATGGCTGTGAGACCCTAAGAATATTGTCGGGTTGGCTGTCAAGCATATGAGTCTGGCGCTCAGAGGAGAGGTCTGCATCAGAGTAGTAGACTTGGGCGTAGTATTGTAGCAGGTCTGTTTAACATCGAGTGAGATGGCTCGGGAGGTGTTAGAGAGTGAAGAGGACCAGAAGAACTCCTCCTTTTAGAGGTCAGGTGGAGGAGATTTTACCAAAGGTCAGCCAGCAGGAGCAGCCAGTGAAATAGGAGGAAAATTAGGGAGGTGTGGCGTCCCAAGTCCCAGAAGGGAGAACAAGAAGAAGGTGGGAAACCAGGTGGAGTGACGCTGAGTGTCTGGGTAAGACGTCCGTACAGAGGCCTATGAAAATGTCTACACCGAGGTGCTTAGGGTCTTTGATGAGCCATTTCAGTCCAGCAATGGGAGGTAGGCGAAGACTGGACTGGATCAAAGAATAAAAGGGAGGCAAAGAGAGGAGGCTGGGTGTGTGGCATGTGTGCAGGCAGAGGGAGAGGTGGCTGGAGGGAGCTGCTAAACGGTGTGTGCTGAAGATGCGCCGTGGAGCGTCCTTGTGTCCGATGTGCATACGCGGAGCCTGTGGTGCCTTTGTCCACATGCGTCTGGCTGTGCATGTCCGCAGGCATTGGATATGCGTTGGGTTCTCTAAGAATTTCAAGCTGCGGTCTTTGGCTCAGATCTTTACATAGCATTAAAAATCAATATTTGTATTTTTAGAATCCATAGAGCTTTACTGGAACGTAGATATTAACTCATTGGTTCCCCACTTTCTAATATCTGATGAAATTCACAATCAAGTAATGAGGTAACTTCTGTGAGGGAGTAGGGAAATTACTGATAGAGTTGAGCGCAGAGACGAACCCGGGAGTGGTGTTAGAATGCCATAGTGACCGGTAATAATCTTAAAAAGTCCAAACCATTTCCTTGAGTGTTACCTGCATCGTGTAGTTGTTTTGTTTTGTTTTGTTTTGTTTTAAAACAGCTGATCTGCATTTCTTATTTTTCTGCTTAGAGTAATAACAGCTATGTTAAGTGGTAAGGAGAAAGTAGGTAAGAATTTAAAACTCAGCACGGATCTAAACAGAAGACACAGTCGCAAGCGGGCAAGAGTGAATGATGTTGTTCCTCTCGCAGGCAATTTACGAACGCCTCTTTTGCTGGATCGTCACCCGCATCAATGACATTATTGAGGTCAAGAACTACGACACCACAATCCATGGGAAAAATACCGTCATCGGTGTCTTGGATATCTATGGGTTTGAAATCTTTGACAACAACAGGTAAGCTGGGTGACATGCTTCAGACGCTACTGTTCTTGTGTTACGTCTCCAAACCTGATCGATCCCGTCTCTCGCAGCTTCGAGCAGTTCTGCATCAACTACTGCAATGAGAAGCTGCAGCAGCTGTTCATTCAGCTCGTGCTGAAGCAGGAGCAGGAGGAGTACCAGCGGGAGGGCATCCCCTGGAAGCACGTGAGTGGGCGCCTCGGGGAGGTAGCCTCCCCACGCATGGTGTCAAAGAGTGTCAGAGCTTATCGTTTTAGCTGCTCCATTGCAATTTTCTTGGGCCCATGAAACATCTGAACGTTAGCTTTCCTTCTGGAGATACGTGATGAAAAGTCATTTTCGGGGTGTACATTTTGGAATGTCTCTCATTGGATGGACTGCCCTGTTGATGCACAGGAATGCTGAGTTACAGCCTTTGGACTTGAGAGCCCATGCTCCATGGTCTCCTGGCTCATACCTGTCTCGTAGAGTTTAGCGCCACAGAGAGGTCACTCGAAGGAGCAACTTTTGCCTTAAAATGATTGAGCTTGGCTTCCAAATTTAGTTTATTCTCTTTCCGTCCCCTTTCTTCTCTTATTTCTGCTTTTTCCCCCCGCTCCTCTACTTTGCAGTCTAAGTGGCACTGTTACTATCTTTGGTTATTATAATTTATATTCTCCAAAACCCAGGCGTGAAATCATTAACGTTTCCTTCCATCAGCTGTCCTTCGTGTCCCAGCTGGTATCACCTTCATGTGGCCCTTTTTGAACCCTGACAGTTGTCACAGTCAAACGTCTGGTGAGGCCGGGCCAGAAAGTGGGACTGCCCCAGGGCAGGAGCCCCAGACAGCACTGCTGCAAAGCATGACTTGGGTGGCTCTCTTGCCATTAGACCTCCTGCTTGTGGCAGGATGAAACCTAGTAATGTTTGCTTTTAAATTTGTATTTTTAAACAATTTTGAGAACAGACTTGAGAAATGCAAAAACTTCCAGGTTTCCACACACTTCTGTGTTTATGAAACTGTGTTTATTCTCTTGCCAAATAGAACACACAATAAAGTTAGTAGTTTTTTAATATCTGACATAGTAGTAAAGAGCTTATTTTTTTAAAAGATTTTTTATTTATTTGAGAGAGAGACAGTGAGAGAGAGCATGAGCGAGGAGAAGGTCAGAGGGAGAAGCAGACTCCCCATGGAGCTGGGAGCCTGATGTAGGACTCGATCCCGTGACTCCGGGATCATGACCTTAACCAACTGAGCCACCCAGGCGCGCCTAAAAAGCTTATTTGATAGGCTGTATATAGGTTACTTTTATATTTCTTTCCACCTTCCTACTTTCTCTTTCCACTCATTCAGAAGGGAGACAGTGGTATAGTTAGTACCAGTCGTGCCTCAAATTGCATCCTTGCCTCCCAGCATGTGTTAAACATCAGAATACCAGAAAAAAATTTTTGTTCGAGTATCTTAGTGTAAATTTTACTGTTTTACAAATGAACCAAAAGGCGTATTATTCCTTTGTATTAGAATGACCTATAATTGTGATTTAATCAGTGAACTCTCATAGCACATTTAAGATGTAAGTCAGTTAAGTTTAGATGTAGCTTTCTTAGAAAGGATCTGCTGTACAATTTAATACACAATTACAATGGAAGCTTCAATTTTTATGACACATTTAATCATAAAACTTGTTATTCAGAGGTGATTCAGAGATACTGGTCAAAAATAACCTTTAAAAATCAGGATATCAAATTCCACAGGCATAGTTGGTAAGGAGAAAAGTCGACAACTACAGTAGGCTATGCCAAACATCTGAAAAGGGAGCAGCAGCCCTAAAAATGCAAAAATCTTCAGCAAAATAAACCAAGAAGTAAATGTCCTAGAGGGAACAAAAGGCTAGATCCCAGGTAATTGTTACCATACTGACTACCTGCTGGGTCCCCCCAGATTGGAATCTCTATTCTGGGTAATTATTTCCTTTAAAAACAAAAACAAAAAACCTCAGTTTCTGAACATAGTGATTGATTTTTTTATAATTTTTTTATTATGGAAAATTTCAAGCAAACGTAAGAGCAGAGATGGCGATATAATAAACTCCATGGGCCTGTCACCAGCCATGAAAACTGTCGGTGGGTTGTCAGGCTCATGTCATCTGGACCCAACCACCCCACCCTCAGGTTATTTTGGAGCAAATCTCAGGCATCATATTGTATCATCCTTAAATAACCCAGTGTGCTTCTCTAAAAGGTGGAGACTTTTATAAATACCATGACCATAGTACCTTTATCACACCTAAGAAATATAACAGTAATTCCTTATTATCATCAAATACCCAGTCAGTGCTCGAATTTCCTCAGTCATCTTACAGGGGTTGTTTTTGTCTGTTTTTATAATTGCTTAAATTTGGACCCAACCAAGGTTCTTACATCGTGGTTGGTTGACAGGATGTTCGCACATCTATAGGTTTTCTCCTCCGTCTCTCTTTTTTCCTCACAACCTTCCATTGATGAGGATGAGCCGTTTGTTCTGTTGAGCTTGCCACAGTCTGGATTTTGCTCGTTGGACTCCCGAGGTGTCACCCGTCTATGTCTCTGTTCCGTGTATGCCCGTGGTTGTTAGAACTGCAGTCTCGGCTGGTTTCAGGATCAGTGTTTTTCTGCTGGTCTCTTTCATAGGTGGTATGTGGTCTTCTGTCAGGGGGTTCCTAAGCCTTGGTTGTCTCCCTGTTCGACTCACCTTTACAGGCTTTCGGTGCTGTAGTTTACAAGTCATTTTTAGCTGCTGGGACTGGGCAGTTGGGCACCAGATGCTCCGTCTGCGGTGGGAATGGGAGGCCCAGACGTCTCTGCCCCTGAGCTACCTCGTCCTGTCTCCTCCTGCCCCCTGTAATCCCTAAAACCTCCTGGGATTCGAGACTGCTGGAAAAAACCTGGTTTGGAAGCCACAACTTGAAGCAACGTTTGAAGTAACCTTAAACTTATGAACTAAAAGTTACCGAACTCTTCAGCAAAGACTCATCACTTTAGTCAGACAGTTGGTTCTTTAGAGGACTTGTTTTGTCCCTGGGGCAAGAGATCTAGTCTTTAATTCCATACCCGCAAGGTCTAAGACTTCAGGTAATAATTAATCTAAGAGTTACTGCTTTTTGAGAAGAGTAAGGATATTGTTTCAAAACCCGGAGATAACTCTTCTCCCTAATTAGGAATAGTAATATGTGTCCACCATAAAAGTACATATGTAGACCAGGTTTCTCCACCTCTGGACTACTGACGTTCTGGGCCAGATAAGTCTTTGTTGTGGGGCCGTCCCAGGCATTGTGCAATGTGTAGTGGCCTCTTCCCACTGGTCACATAGTCATGACATTCAAAAATGTCTCCAGACACTGCCAAATGCCGCTGTGGTGGGGGTAGTCATCCTCTTGAGATTCACTGATATAGACAGACCAGTAAAGTATGAAAAAGGAAGCAGAAGCCACCCCGCTGTCAGTCCATCAATACAGAAGAGAGCTTGGAGGAGGAGGGTAGAGCTAAAACCCACAGACAGACAACTGGCATGAGTCCTTGGACCTTAAATAGCATGGAGCTGGGTCCATGAGAAACGGAAATTGTGTATTCTGAGCTTATAGATCTTACAGGAGAGGATGGAGACAACACTCTGGTTTAGGTACCTCCTAAATGAGGGGGACGCATCAGCGCCCAGGACTAAACTGTGATAGTAAACTGCCCGTCTCCAAATGGTGCACAGCGAGCCTGCGTGAGGCCAGTGCACGGTGAGATGGGCGCTCTCCGAATAAATGGGTGCACAAGAGGTATTTGGGATAAACTCCACATATACTGAAGCTGCTAAAAATCCTATTATTTAGAACTTTATTCAGCTCACAAAAGCACACAAAAAGTTTATTCTTTTTTTTTTTAAAGATTTTATTTATTTGACAGAGAGAAAGAAAGAGATTACAAGTAGGCAGAGAGGCAGGCAGGAGGCTGGGGGGAGCAGGCTCCCTGCTGAGCAGAGAGCCTGATGGCAGGGCTCGATCCCAGGACCCTGGGATCATGACCTGAGCTGAAGGCAGAGGCTTAACCCACTGAGCCACCCAGATGCCCCTAGAATTAAATTTTTTATATTTTTATATTTTTAAATTTTTTATATTTTGCCCAGAGAGACATCAAACGTCTTTTAGACCTCTGTGTGCCTTTTTCACTTGGGGAAAGCTGGAGAAGACACTCTTTTGGGTTTTAGTCCTCAAAGGCTGTAGAACTAAAAATTCGAGTTCTGTGTGATGCTGTGACCTCATCCAGTTATGAGTCAAATAATACTTTCAGGTTATTTGTTGGTACATCATGGAGTGTGGGTTTTGTGATTAAATGGCAAACAGATTGGGGGATTGAGAGTATGAAGGAGTGGGGTGAGGTGCGGGATTAAAACAAAAGTTAGTGTTGAGGGAACACTGCCTCTTTTATAATTCTTGCCTTGAGCTATCCTCACGTACACGAAGTGTTTCATGATATAAAGTCCACAAAGAAATTTTAAAATGAGCCTCCGATAGAACATGTGGTCATTTTAGCATCAGACCTCAGTAATACTCTGGGTCTGTTTCCCACCAAGATAAGTTTATCTGAACCCCTGAGATGTGTACAGGCGCCGACGTTTTGCCCGTGCTGGTCTCTGGTCCCTCTGGAACGGCTTCCTTGCTGTGTCCTCCAGATCGATTACTTCAACAATCAGATCATCGTGGACCTCGTGGAGCAGCAGCACAAGGGGATCATCGCCATTCTGGATGACGCCTGCATGAACGTCGGCAAAGTCACCGACGAAATATTCCTCGAAGCACTTAATAGTAAATTGGGCAAACACGGCCATTTTTCCAGCCGAAAGGTAATGTGTTTTATGAGGACTTCCTCTCCTTTTGAGCTGTCAGATTTTCCCCATTGCTGAACAGAATTAAATGGTCTTAAATGTTGAGTTAAAAGAATGTCCGCTCAAGGAAGCAAGGAAAGCCATAAGCATCCATTAAGTGGCCTACAGCTATAAATAAATTCTGCCTCTCTGGTTTATGGGATGACAAGAACGATAAAAATCATAATATCCAGGAGAGGGAGCTCCAGACTATTCAATTTGCTAGAAATAGGAAAAAATGAACATGATTTTAGAAAGCATGATGTCATTTATAACCAATAGGTACAGAGGCTTTGTTCATGTGCTAGAATTTTGCTCCTGCATCTGATAATTCTGGCACTGAAAACAGCTTTTGTCCTTGACTTTTTACTGTAATCAGTTATAAAATGTAGTATGTGTACTCTGCCACAGTTCTTCAAACTCCGTAACTTTCTTGAGCATAGAGAAGCTCTGGCTGTGATTCTCCCCATCACAAGGAAACTCGTTCCCCTAAATGAATGGATATCCCTCTCAATTCCCCATTTCCCACATTCTAAAAAGGTTATTAAACAGATCACATTTCTGTAATAAGTGGTGGCCGTTGTGGTTGTCAGACTCTCAGGCCGGGCTTTGCGTACAGTGTATTTGCCATTAGGATTTGCCCTAGGAGGGGCCCACCATCATCCCTCAGTGTTCCCTACAAATACCGGCTTGTCCAGCAGCCAGAAGCCGAAGGAGAAATAGCCCCGATGCTGTCGCTTCCATAAAGAAAGGAGCAAGCATTTCTGCTCCTCCATATTTGCATGTAAATCTATGACACACTGCCAATTTTTTTTAGCACGAATAAGTCCATTTTCTAATTTTGCTCCTTTTGAAAGTGTGTAATGGGAACAGAAAGAATCTACAGTTAACTAGATAAAGCACAAATCATCAAGAAATGGATTACTGGCTGATAGTTATTTTAGGCCATTTTATTTCTAAGAGGCTCTCCTTGGTCTGTTCCCGGGGATTGACTAGGATCCTGACTACGAGTCAGTCAGCTATCAGATCCTATAGTCTGACATTTTACATCGAGGCGATCTTCAGTCATTTCCCATGTATAACACAAGTGCTTAATACATGCCCCTCATCTCCCAGGCATAAGTCAGGTGCTGGGGACAGAGCAGTGAGCCAAGTTAGAAGCATCCTACCCCATTTAAAGTGATCTGTTGTAAGATGGTATCTACATCCTACAATGGTTATCTACATCCCTTACAATCCCAGCCCAGGTTCTGGAGACTCACCTAACATCCTGCCTACCCCAGACGGCAGATAATCAGTGTTTGTAAAATTGAGTTGAATTTGGTCACGATCATACCAAATAAATCTGATGGAATATGGAATTTTAAACTAAAACATGCAGGGCTCCACTTCATTTAAATAAGTAACTATGATTCATGATAAACCACCTCATTTTGATTCAACTTGGCCATTTATACACCTGACTTAAATTTGTCCACCAAATATTTTGAAATATCTCATTCTGAAGGTAGTCATGATACAGAGTACTTTTAAGCAGTTGCCACTGGTGTGGTAAGAAATTGCAAAATAATAGTTTATCTGGGAAGACCGGAATTCTTTTTTTTTTTTTTTTTAAGATTTTATTTATTTATTGAAGAGAGAGAATGAGTGAGTGGAGGGGGGTGGAGCAGAGGGAGAGGGACAAGCAGACTCCCCGCTGAGCATGGAACCCAACACAGGGTTCAGTCTCACACTCTCAGATCATGACCTGAACCCAAATCAAGAATAGGACGCCCAGGGGCACCTGGGTGGCTCAGTCGTTAAGCGTCTGCCTTTGGCTCAGGTCGTGATCCCGGGGTCCTGGGAGTGAGCCCCCCAACGGCCTCTCTGCTCAGTGGGAAGCCTGTTTCTCCCTCTCCCACTCCCCCTGTTTGTGTTCCCTCTCTTGCTGTGTTTCTGTCAAATAAATAAAATCTTAAAAAAAAAAAATTGGGTGTCCAACCAGCTGAGCTACCCAGGCGCCCCAGGGATTTTCTTTCTTTCTTTTCTTTACATGTAGAAACATAGGTGTCTTTGACTCTAACCCGGTGGCTCTTTTTTCCAGCATCTCCCTCCCCACTCCCCTTGTCTGACAGGGTAAGGGGAGGTGATGCTGGGGGAGGTTCCCCCTGAGATGGGGATTTCTTTTTTTTTTAAGATTTTATTTATTTATTTGGTAGAGAGAGATCAGTAGGCAGAGAGGCAGGCAGAGAGAGATGGAGAAGCAGGCTCCTTGCTTGCGGAGCGGAGAGCCCGATGCGGGGCTTGATCTCAGGACTCTGAGATCATGACCTAGGCTGAAGGCAGAGGCTTAACCCACTGAGCCACACAGGTGCCCCGAGATGGGGATTTCTAAAGTGTGTTAATTTCTAGGATTACTGCTTTAACAAAGGAAAGAAATGGGATAACCAAGCTGTCAGGATATTTTCATCACTATGAATCTTTCTTTTAAAAAACGCTATTATCCTGTACATTACGCCAGGTGTTATCATTTGCTGTTGGTTACAGATCCCCTCAAGCTACTGGCATGTTAAATCCGAGGTTTCTGCCTTGTATTTATTTAGGAGCTAAATGGTTCCTCCTACATTAAAGTTATCATGGAGAGATAGGCAAATGGTCCAATAAACCATGAAATTCCTATTCAAAGTACTGTAAACATAAAGTTAAATGATATACCGAACTTAATTATTTCTAAAACGTAAAGAAAAGTCAAAAACCTGTGTTCAGATCACTTGAGACTTTGCAATATCCAAATGTAAGAATATTCAATTAGTGTGGGCATCTCCTGGGTCCTTTTCCATGAGGAGTTTTATAAATGAAAGGTTTTTATAAAATGGTTAACGAGAGAGAGAGAGGAAAAGAGGGATTCCATTTTTTGGAGACCCCTCTGTATGTTAGATACTTTGGTCTCCGTGGTTCATGGAAGCTTCAGAACAGCTATCTGGGATAAGTAACTGTTTAAGATGCAGAGCAAGTAGATGGTTGAGCCAAGATTTGAACCTCGGGGGGCACCTGGGTGGCTCAGTGGGTTAAGCCACTGCCTTCGGCTCAGGTCATGATCTCGGGGTCCTGGGATCGAGCCCCGCATCGGGCTCTCTGCTCAGCAGGCAGCCTGCTTCCTCCTCTCTCTCTACCTGCCTCTCTGCCTGCTTGTGATCTCTCTCTGTCAAATAAATAAATAAAATCTTTAAAAAAAAAAAAAAGATTTGAACCTCGGAAGTCTGACTCTAATTTCTGGTAAGTACTCACTTGTCTGATGGGTAAGCTATTCCTTTACTAGTCCAGTTACGAGTGTAGAAGCCGCCCTCCTGGTTCGGGGTGTTTTTGGCTAAGAGTGCAACTTAAGTTGTCATGCGTAACTGCACTCAGTGCTTTATGGATTCTTAGATGTCTGCTTCAGAACCTGTATGCTATTGCGTGAACCTTCACAGGGCAAACAAAGGAGTCTGGGCATTACTGTAACAAGGAGACTGTGGAGGCCACCCCACAGAAAAACTGCCTTTCCATAAATTGTTCTTCAGGGAGAAATAGCTGGAGGAAGTTGGTCTCCTTTGAAATGATAACCCTGAACTTGACTCCCAGCTCAGCAAAAGACAAGTGAGCCAGGCCATTGTGTGCCTAGGAGAGCAGATATTACATCTGGTCCCAAGAATCCTTCCCAGAATGACCACCTATGAGCTTTGTGTCTTGGGCCAGTTACCTGATCTCTCTGACCCTTAATTTCCTTGTGTATAAAAGAGAGCTCCTAATATTTTAAATGTCAGTAGTGAGGAATGCCTGAGATGTACGTGCCCAACACACGGCAAGCCCTCAATGTGGTATTCCCTAAGTGGAGCCTGGAACAGAAGGAGACTGTGTCAGTCAGGATAGGCTGGGCCACTTATGACAGCAGCCAGGCTTTCCGCACCAGAGACAGTAGTCCATTTCTGTCCCAGGGACCCCGACTTCTTCTGTCTTCTGGCTCTTCTATCCCCTTGCCGCTGTCCTTCTCTGCATCCAGCTAGTGGGAGAAGAGGAACTACCGTACAGGGTCATCTACCTCTTACCAGCTTTGGCCTGACACAGCCACACTTCCTTTCCTCTCCCTGTCCACTGTCAAGCACCTCGTCACATGGCCGTATCCACCTGCCAGGGTGGCTGGGAAAGAAGTCCAGCTGTGAGGACTTCCAGTGAAAGCTCACGGGCTTTACCACATAAGCCCCACACAGGGTGATTTCGTTCATAGTGGTAGCATGATGTGTGACACTCTCATCATCTTACATGACACTGGAGTATATTTTTAGGAAAACGAAAATAATCTGTTTTCACACCAATCTCCTTATTGATTTCTTAGCTCTGCGCCTCAGACAAGATCCTGGAGTTTGATCGAGATTTTCGAATCCGGCATTATGCAGGTGACGTAGTGTGAGTATCTTACGTGGGGACCTAACACCATGATCTGCATGCAGCTTCACTTCAGAAAACAGAGCCAGGGGAAATAAAAACTGTCTTCCTGCTCATTTGTGGTTTTTAGCCACCTCATAGGCGAGTATAGTTTCATCTCTTCACTTCAAAGAAAAAAAAAAAATTTGGCTTTGTTTCATTCATTCCTTACTTTTCCAACTTTCTTGAGTGCACACGATGGCGGCCGTGCACAGCCCCGGCGTAGCTGGTGCTCAGAGCAGCTGATGGGTAAATACCTCATGGGAGGATGTTAATGAGAAAAGATGGAGGAGGTGGGCCTTTTTGTGAAGAAGCTAACGGTCCAGCGGTGGGCGCATACCTGCTAAGTCACTATAATGAACAATGGGAAGAAGGGTCAAACGGGAGATGTGTGAGGCCTTATGGAAACAACGAGGAGGGAGAACCATGCCAGGGCGAGGAATGTAGAGAGGTTTTGGTGCAGGAAGTGATATATCCAAGCTGAGTCCTCAAAATAAAAGAGGCTCCGTCAGGGGCAAGAATTGGGAATTAGGAAGGGAGAGGAGCCAGGAGGCTCGCGGGCCTGGAGCCAAGAGCCACCATCACGTGCGAAGAGCTACAAGCAGTTGGATGACTATGTGAGTGGTAACTAGTTTTTCCATATTATTTCCAAATGTCAGTTGGAAAGGTAGAAGTCTCACCAGCCACATTTTCTGGTCACAATATCAGAAAAGTAGAAATTGATAAGAGATATCAGAAACTACTTCAGTAAGAGGCCCCTAGGGCTGCGATACCACAATAGTAACTTAATAGGAGAGAAGTGTGTGCTTTCTCAGTTCTGGAGGCCCCAAGTCTGAACTCTGGGTGTCACAGGGCCTGGGACAGAGGTTCTGGGGGATGATTATTCCTTGCCTCTGCCAGCTTCTGGTGGCTGCAGACACTGCTTGGCCCACGGCCGCGTCTCTCCAGTCTCTGCCTCTGTGCTCACACTGCTGCTGCCTCCTTGGCACGTCTGGGTTAAAACTCACTCAGCCTCTTTTTTTTTTTTTTTTTTTTTTTAAGTAGGCTCCACGCCCAGCAGGGAACCCAACATGGGCCTTGAACTCACAACCCTGAGATTAAGACCTAAGCTTAACTGACTGAACCACCCAGGCACCCCTGCCTGTGTCTTAAAACTACAGTTGTGGTGGTATTTGGGGCCCACCTGGGTAATACAGGATCCACTTCTCTCAAGATCCTTGACATCATCACATCTTTTGTCATAGAAAATCACACTCACAGCGGCTGGGAATTTGACATGGATAGCTTTCCGGGGTAGGTGGGGGGAGCATTTTTCTGCCCGCTAAACTTACTGTGCATTGTCCACCAAACACCACTTCTTACTGATTATTGTTTACAGTTTCTTCTCTTCCTGCCTCATTTTTTACATTAGGAAGTCTCTTGACCATAACCCATTTCAGGAAGAGATTACATAACAACAACTATAACAAAAAGGCAAATGATCATCTCTACAAATGCCAAAAAGACATTTGAAGAAATTTTAATAGCTGTCCCTGATTTAAATTAAAACTCTGAGTCATAAAATAATATGGCTCGAGATGATCACCCCATCTGTCAAACTAGCCATTAGTGCTGGAATGGCACCATTCTCCACTTGTTCTGGTCCTGTTCCAAGGTTCCAGAACATTGAAGAGGGGAAAGGCAGGAGTGGGCACACTCTCCCGCTGAAAACGCAGGCCTCGTTTGCAGGATGCGTCTCTCCAGTTCAGAAGCATCAAAGCAGACTGGTCAGAGGCCTTGGAGGTCAGCTAGCCTGGTGCCTTTACTTTATAGATGGAGAAACTTATGGGAAGTGTGTAATAACACCTCATCCAAGGTCACACACTAAGTTTTTGGAGTGGCTGATACAGTAACTAGTTTCCAGACTCCTACTCCAGAATGCTAGCTGACCCTTCTGTGCCCTAGACTTCCCCTGCTGTCGTTCAGCCCTTCGATCCTTTTCTAGATTCTTACTGCATTATCTTCTGTGTGCACAATGTTTTATAAGGTCTGGTCTCTGCCCACAAAGAGCTTTCCATATAAAACTGCATACATACCTATATGATTGTGTGTGTGTGTTTATTTCTACTCATAAATATGCATATACTTAATATACATACATTTGCATGCATACATCAATGCAATAGAAGATGGTCTAAGATAATCACCATACAGCTAATAATAGTATTGTCAGAATTTAGAAATAATCACATGATGTAATTCTTCTATCCATGAGAAGCCCAGGAAGGCTGATGCTAGTCCTTAGATGCTAGGAATTATTTTTAAAGGGAGAAGTGGGAAGGGTGCTAGAAATATTCAGGAAATAGTAACTAGGTCCATTTAAGTGGAGTGTGTCCTTTTGTATGGAAATGCCTGGAAAATTAGATTGAGATCAAATCATAATGAGTCTTAAAGGCCAAAATAAAGACTTAACAGTTCGAATGTTCTAGGTTGGACAAAAGATTAAGAGTCAGGTGGCTTCAAGGTTTTAGTGCAAAGTGACTTGAAGGCCTTAGGAAGCGGATCTGGGGTGTGTGAGGCAAGGAAGGATTCTGGGACCTGGCGACCTTGAAGCTTCTCTGGGCACTGCAGCCTGAAGGAACCCCTCGGAGAATTAAATAGGTGGGGCTGGCACACTGGTGAGGGTCAGGGGAAGACATTTGAGAATTGCCTCGATGTGATGATTGTCAAGCCAGAAAGTACAGACCAGCGAGAAAGTCGAGCTGTCAGGGGCATCTAGAGCTCGTCTTTGCACAGCCTCTGAGCCTCCGTCAGTTCTGTGCCCCCAGCAGTGTACTCGCTCCTCCGGGTGGGGTCTACGCCCATCGCTGCCACAGAGCAGCTCCCCTCCCTGCCTCACCCACTGCAGATGTAGCCGGCCTCTCAGGACCTTACTCCTCTTTTTCCTTCAAACAATGAATGCTGGCCTCCTTGTTTCCTCTCCTGTCCTCCGTGCATGTGCCTGCCTCTCTCCCTTCATGTGATCTGTTTCCCTGTGTGATCTCCCTTCCTCTTCCTCCTCTGCTTATCCAGATCTTACCGTCCTTTGCAGTTCTTCTTGGATTATTTTATCCCACCCTGAACACACTGAGAGAACCTTAGGCAAGTCACCTTGACTCCTTACGGAAGAGACTGTTAGTTCCTGTATGTCGCAGTTTTGCTTTTATCTTAGGAGTGCTGGATGATAAACACAGCTATCTTTTTAAGAGTCATCTTCTTGAGGTAAGCAGTAAACCAGTAGACTATGACGGTCTTAATCATACTGATGGTACTGATCTTTGCTCTCCTTTTGAGGAATCGAAACAACATCCCCTCTTTTTAGTAGGTAAATTTGATATTCTTTAACACAGAACAAAGTGGAAAGTATTAGCTCTACAGATGATTGATGGCATTATTAACAGTGTAAAGGCTTGTAGACTTGTCAAGAAACTTAAAGGTGGCTCTTGCTTAGTGAATAATGCATGTTTCCCATGGTTTTTTTTCCTCGACTAGCTATTCGGTCATTGGATTTATTGACAAAAATAAAGACACTTTGTTTCAAGATTTCAAGCGTCTCCTGTATAACAGGTAGGACTGAAATTTTATTAATTATCTTACCATTAAACTGTTTGTCATACATGTTGCATAATAGGTATGCACATGATTACTTTTATATGGCAATTTTAAGAGCTTCTGACAAATTTTCTAGTTCTATGCGACCGTAATGAATGAATGAAATAATATGATTATACAGTCTATAAATTTAGGACGGGGACCTGCTGCTAATATGACTTCCCTTGATTTCCCTTGGGTTCCCTTCATTTCTCTGTTCACTACTGCTGTCCTTCTGGCACCCCTGCCAGTGTCTCCAGGGGAGGCCAGTGGCAGTGGGGAAGGAGTCTTGGATAAGGTAAATGCTTTACACATGCAGATTCCCACTGTAGTCTCTTTGCTTCCAACGAAGAGACCCTCCTAATATCAGAGTGGCATCTAATGTCCATATTGACAGATCCTCAGGGGACAGAACCTCCCCCCAGTTCTAGAAAATGTGGAAAAGATGTGGCGAAATAACACCAGCCAAAGGATACAAAATTCAAACCCAATATGAATGCTTTGGAAAGAGCTGTAAAGAAAAGCCTCTCAGCCCGTTTCTCCTTTTGGACGAGAGAAATGTAGTCACATACTTACTAAGTCTACTTAGTTGGCCAAGAGATCATCAAAAATGTGTTCAACGTGCAGCTGTGAAAACAGTTTAGGCTAAGTGCCTGCCCTCCTGGCTCTGCTCTTCCAGCAGAGATGACAGTTAATAAGAAAACAAGTCACTTTCCGGTAGTGACAAGTGCTGTGAAGAAAAATATAGTAGGTAGGAGATTGCAGGGTGCAGACAGGGAGCGGGAGGGGAGCCATTATTGAGAAGGGTGATCAGAAAACCTTCTTAAAAGAGGGGACTTTTGAGCAGAGGCCTGAATGAAGTGAGGGAGTGAGCCGTGAACGTGTCAGGGGGTGGGGCGGGGAGAGCACTGCAGGCAGAGAGCAGCCAGTACCAAGGCGCCAAGGTGGAAGTGAGCAGCACGGCGTCTCGAGAGCAGCAAGGAGGCTAGTGTGGCTAAATGCAGAGTGAGGGGTAGGGAGGGCGATAGGGAGGTCAGCAGGGCGTGGATCCTTCAGAGTCCGTGAGCCAAAGTAAGAATGAAACATGAAGAGAAGGCATCAGAATTTATGATAGGATGCGATTTATACTTTAAAGAACCCACTGGGGCTGCTGTGTAAAGCGCAAGAGAAGAAATGAGGAGACCAAACAGGAGACTCATAATCCAGATGGTATAACAGAGGTCATGAAAAGTGGTCAGAGTGAGTGATATTTTGCAAGTGGAGCCAACAGGGTTTGCCATTAGATGGGATGTATGGTAGGAGAGAAAAACAGAAATTGGAGACGAAGCCTGAGCTGTGGGGAAGGGATGCTCGAGGTGGGGAAGACAATGGGAGGGGCTAACTGGGTGGGGGAGATGGAGTGTGTTGTTTTGGATGTGTTATGTTATATTGGACACGCCGCTGGGAATGCCAAGTAGACAACTGTGGGTATGCGTCTGGAATTCTGGTAAAGGAGGGACTAGAGCTACAAATCCATGGTCATCAGTCTGTTGACAGTATTTAAAGCCATAAGACTAGCTGAGATGAACAAGGGTGAACTTAGACAAATATAAAAGAAGAGGTCAAAAAGACTCATTCCTGAGACTCACCAGCATTCGGAGTCAAGCAAGAAAGAAGCAACTAGCAAAGGCAACGGGGCTGCCAATAAGGTAGGAAGAAAGCCAGGAACTTGGTGTCACAGAGACCAAGCCAAGAAAAAAGTGCTTTAAGAAGAAAACAACTGTAAACCATGTCAAATACTGTCCAAAGCAAAGTAAGTTGAGGACCAGGATTAACCATGGGATTTGCTGACATGAAGGCCAGCGGGACTCTTGACAACATTGGTCTCAGTAAAGTCGTGAAGACGAATGTCTGATTGAAGTGGGCTCCAGAGACTATGGATAATGAGAATGTGGAGACATGGTGTTTAAGCTCTTCTCTCAGGAAATTTTACTATTAAATGGTTCAGCGGTGTGGATGTCGAAGGTTCCAAGGACAGTGATGGAGCTCTCTCCGCACCAGAAAGTTACATGGGAATGTGAGAGGGACTCCAAGTAAGAATCGGTCATGGGGAAAAGGGACTTTCGGAAAGGAGTTTTGGAGCTTGAACTTTCAGGCAAGCTGCACCCACTTTGAGGGACAAATGACAGAGTCTGCCATCATTCTGTGTGGGTAACGTCAAAAACTCAAACTGGAAAAACAGCTTCAGTTGGCCAGTGGCAATATCAGCATGTGTTACCAGGAGAAGGCAGCCACGCGGTGTACCAGGAGGCTGCAGAAGGCAGCATTTGTTGTTACCTTCATGAATTTATTGTGGCCCATGGGTTCAGCTCAGTGAGAGCAGCTCTGCCTCTTAGTGGTGGACCAAGTTCACAGGACCAGTGTAGGAACAAAGCCATGTGGGAATTTCTTTCCTGGGAAAAATCTGACCATTTTTCCCTGGAGTTTTTTTATTTGCATTGGTATTTTTATATTTGTTTTTATATTTGCATTGATGACAGGCTATTCCCCCCACTGGAAAACCTGCTTGGGAAGTCACGTGGCAATGAGAATTCTAGTTTATTAATTGACAGTGAAAAATATTACCCATAGAATCCAGAGTGCTTAGTTGCTTGGTAAGCATGGAAGTAGAACAAAGGGACTTGGGTAAATCCAACAGTTAAGGGCGGCAGGCTCAGAGGACTCCGTTTCCCAGTGGGGATGGTCTTACGAAGGACTGTGGACTGCAGCTGTTTTAATATATCTGCATAATAGGGAAGGTCTTGCCAGTGGGATGGGGAAGTCTTGAAATTATTTTGGCTAAAACCATCTTCCTAGATCATTGGGATGTGCTTCCTTTACCTTTGGACACTTTTCAATGCTTCCGTGGCTAACCCTTCCCAAATCCCCATCCTTTCTCTGTATATATGTAAAGAGGAATCCTTGCATCTCTGGTTCTGTAGACCTTGAGCGTATACTTGCCTGTACGCATGCGTGTGCATGTGTGTGTGCGTGTGTGTAATGGGAAGAGGAAGGGAGGGAGCAGGTGGCCCACCAGATACCCAGACTCTACTCTTCACTACCTCACTGCTAAGTCAGGTTAATTGTCTTGTCTATTAAACCTACTGGGTTTCTGGGTAAATAAGCTTCCCCTTTAAGAAAAGGGTTCTTACAAATGTTTGGAAACTATTTTGTTAATATTATATGCATGACTTACTGGCCTGGAAGTTCATTCTCTTTAGAATGTATGTGTCTAGATTCATTACATACCAATTGTACTATTTAATAATAGTAATAATGAATATCTTATTTCCTTCATTTCCAACCTTCCCCTCTCCCTCCATTTACAAGGTAAAACATGGAAAGAATCTAAATATGGCCAACAGTGAGATAGGTAGAAACTGCACAGACCCAAACAAACTTCAGTCTTCAGTCTTTGGTCTGCATCAGAATTTTCAAAGTGCACACGTTCTACTTTCTGGAAATTCTATTCAGTGAGTATTAGGAAGACATCCAGGCTTCCTCTGCACTAAGGGTTGAGAACCATTGCCTTAAATTCTCTTTCAGCCAAAGACTAGAATGGAAAATTTTAAGAAGAAACAAGAGACCTTTATGGGGTCATTTTCACTGAGAGGTGCCTCATTGGGAAATCAGGGACTAGGACCAGAAAGGGGATAAAATGGGTCCCTGAGCCACACGCAGATCACTGGGTTAATTTACCACCAACTTCCATGGTAGTCGGCACCGCTCGCTTGCAGGGGTGGGGGCTGGGAGCGCTGCTCTGTCTCCGTTCACAGACCCCGTCAGTCTTCAGCCCACCATTTATCCTTTTTGCCCAGGATTTTATCACTTACTCTGGTATTTCACAGATGTTATTTTGAGTCTCTGTGTGCAGAAGTTAACTAGGTATTTGGGGAACCGCTTCAATTTCCTCCTTTTTACACCAGGGAGAGAAAAATGGGCAAAATGATGGCAGCGGTAAACACAGTTAGCAGAGAATGTCCTTGCTGACTCCCTTCTCTCTCCTCAGCCCCCAATTTATAAATAAATAAATAAAAAGATTTCTGACAAATAGCGTTGTAGGGTGACAGGTGGCAGCACAGCCTGACCCCCAGAGATGCGGACTCACGTGTTGTACGCCCGAAACTAGTGTAACATCATTGTCAGCTGTACTCAAATAAAAAGAAAGAAGTTTCCAAGACACAAGCAGCATTTTGAGTTCCAATTCCTCTAAAATCAAAGGCACCCAGAAGGAAACAGGAAGAAAATCAGGAGTCAAGACCACTACATGTCATCTTTGAAGAGATACCTCCACAGAGCCAAATAATGATTTTTCTCAAATACTTTGCATCAAACCTGGCCTGAAGTACACTGTGGGAGTCGGATGGAAACGGTCTCCGTGTCACATCAATGAACTAGCATAACCGCCCATAACGGAGCGTGTAAATTCAGCTGTGGGACGGGGTTTACGAGAAGGCGATGTAGAAATGGTTCTTTCATGTTCCTGCTTGTCTTGTTCAGAAGAGCTGGCTTTTTGTCCTGTCACCCGTGCTGTGGGAATCTTTTCCCCCATGAGAAGATGCTTTCACACCCATATTTCCTGCAGTCCCATTGAGCATTGTTTTTTCCCTGGAGGCTTGTCCTCCTCCTTCTAAGTACCACCCAACTTTTTATTTTACATATGTATGGTAAGAGCTGGGTTAGCCATTTGAGGGTCCTAGATGTCACCTTAAAGAAGTTTAAAGAATTCTTTTCTCAGTTTATTTGTGTATGTCATCTCTACACCCAACATGGGGCTCGAACTCACAACCCCAACACTAAGAGTCACACGCTCCACCAAGAATTTTTTAAACGTAGGATAGTTTGGACGCATCTTCTCCATCTGTGGTATGCTCTCTCCCACTACACTTTCTCAGCCTAATTTTCTGGATGGAGTCTTTTTCCCAGCTAGGCCTTGTGAGTGCAGGCTGCAGTCTACGTGTGACCCAGAGCACAGTCCAACAGAATCGTTTCTTGTCAGAGTATTGCAATGTAATGTTCACATCGCTCTCCCTGTGCCTCTCAGTTCCAATCCTGTGCTGAAGGATATGTGGCCCGAAGGCAAACTGAGTATTACGGAGGTGACCAAGCGACCTCTGACTGCTGCCACCTTGTTTAAGAATTCAATGATCGCTTTAGTGGACAACCTTGCATCCAAGGTAACTGTTCTCTTTTCCACATATCCATCTTAGGGCCACTTTCGGTGGTCATCGGCACTGCTTGCTGCCATGGGCTCCCCCTTGATGCATGTTGCAGAGAATGTAGGTGCGATTTGCCTTTTAGGCAATTGTAATAAATCAAACTGAAACATGTCTATTTAAAGTGAATATTCTACTAGAATTTTTATTCCTGTTTTGTTTTTTTTTTTTAACGTGGCTGGGTGAAACAGTTGTTTGTGTCTAAAAAGAAATGCTTCTTGTTAAGGTTGAGCTTTATATGATTGTCAAAAATACAAAGTCTTAGTGAGACCTTAAAAAAAATTCTATATATACGTATATATATAAACTATAAAGTAGAACATGTACCTGGCAAAATGAGCTTCAGCCCTGTACAAAAGAAAGGGTGTGGCCTAAAAAAAAAATCTTGAATTAAATAGTAATATGCCATCCATGTATCATGTCTGGATACAAAATGACCAGACAGAGTATCAAGAGGAAGTTTAATATTTAAGTATTGTCCTTAGACTGTTGTAAACAGTTGAAATAAAATGTTGTATTATTGACAGTTGGTTCTGCTGCTGATTGCTCCTTTCAGGTGTAATACTGTTTGGTAACTTCAGTCTGTTTCTGCCCCCCACGTCCGCCACCCTCCTCCCTCTGCCACCCCATCCTGCCACCCTCCCCCCCCCCCCCCCCCCCCCCCCCCCCCGCTCTCTGCCAAAGAACAGATTTCTACTCTTAACTGCTGCTGCTGACAAGTTTGATAAATGAGGCGGCTTTCCGGGACTCATTATTTTTAGTTCCTTCATTTTTATCTCTCTCTTCTGGTGCCTTTCCTCTGTATTTTATTCTCTGTTATCTTTTTATTTTTTTTAACCAACTTCCTCTCTAAGAATTTAAATCTCTACTGTTCCTGATTACTTCACTATGGATAAATTAGGCAAAGGCACAAGAACACATCTGTTCAGTAGCTTTCTATTTCTTTCTGTCAGGATTCTTTGGCTTCACGTAACAACAAATAAGCCCAGTTTGCTGGCTTGTGGAATCAAACCTCCAGAAAGGCAAGGGCAAGGACACCAGAACCAAAGGGCAGAGCACCATTAGAATCCTTCCTCTTGTCTCTCAGCTTCTCTGTGCTTGTCAGCTCCAACGTGCCTCATCCCACAAGAGGGAAGGTGAACCTAGAAGGAGGGCGTGTGACACAAGAAACAGAATTGAACACAGAATTTTATAAAACATGTTTATAGAATATATTATAAATAGTTTACAAAATGTATTAGATTTATTTCATTAACTAGGAAAGAACTGCCTTTATTTTCTAAAATTGGTAGTTAAATGTGCATTTTTTAAAAATAAAAATTCTAGAACCATCCCTAATTTTGGTACCAGGAACTGCATTCTAATAAATAATAATAAAAGAGAGACCCCCCCGCTCCCCCAAATGAGTGGCTTAAACAGAGAGACATTAATTTCTCTCTCCTGCAGGTAAGGTCCAGAAGCAGGCATCCCAGGACTGGTATAGCAGCGTAAAGTTTTTAAGGACCCGGGTGCTTTCTGTCTTTCTCTTCTACCATATGTGTGCTTGGTGTCCATCGTCCTGGCCCAAGATGGCAGCAGGGGCTTCTTCCCTTTCAGAGAGACTTCCTGAGAGTCTCACACAGCGTGTTCGCCGCATCTCGTTCACTACACCTGGTTGCCAGGGAAACTGGGAAGTGCATTTTTATCCTGGTCAGTAGTGTACCTAGCCAGAAATAAGTATTCCATTTCAAAAAAAGGTGGTAGATAGGAGGTAGGCAGCTAACCCGGCAGTCTCTGCTGCGGCTTCCCAATTTGTGTGTCTGTGGAGGAGGAGGGGTGAGGAAAAGCAAACTCTCAGCCCCAGAAAAGGCAGTAAGGTGGAGGGGAGGGGAGCCACAAAGGAGAATGTTACTTTTAAAAAATACAAAATTGTATGATAGAAATAATCTAAATAATTGGTACTCACCATAAATGTAAATAGACTAACAAGACTGGATAGAAAGTGTAGCTATAGGCTTCGTCCAGGAGATTCCTAAACACCACTGTGCAGAACGATGAAAAACAAAGCCCTTCTCCCCAAAGACAATTAAAAGCCATATTAATGTGAGAGAATAGAATTTAAGAAAAAAAGTATTAATAAAGGTA
This sequence comes from Lutra lutra, assembly GCF_902655055.1. NCBI lineage: Eukaryota > Metazoa > Chordata > Mammalia > Carnivora > Mustelidae > Lutra > Lutra lutra. The sequence goes on from NC_062293.1 coordinate 40,163,975, forward strand.
AAGAGACTCCTAACAATCCAATAAAAATACCCAAGACAATAAAGCCACTTGGAAATAGGTACCTAACAACATAGCTGTTGTTTGGCTACATCCATAATGTTATCCATTATGTTACATGTTACATCCATCATGCTACATGTTATGGCCGACATCCATAAAGCAAAAAAAAGAAAAGGACCTGAAAAAAAAATTTTTTTTAAAGATTCTGTTTGTTTATTTGACAGAGAGAGAGAGAGAGAGAGAGATCACAAGTAGGCAGAGAGGCAGGTGGAAGCAGGTGGAAGCAGGCTCCCTGCTGAGCAGAGTGTGATGTGGGGCTCGATCCCAGGACCCTGAGATCATGACCTGAGCCAAAGGCAGAGGCCTAACTCACTGAGCCACCCAGGCACCCCTGGAAAAAAATTTTTTTTTAAAGCAAAATGGACAAGTCCACAATCTTTGTGGGAGATTTTTTTTTTTTTTTTAAGATTTTATTTATTTACTTATTTGACAGAGACACAGAGAGAAAGCGCACAAGCAGGCAGAGTGGAAGGCAGAGAGAGAAGCAGGCTCCCTGCCAAGCAAGGAGCCTGATCCGGGACTCCATCCCAGAACCTTGGGATCATGACCTGAGCCCGAGGCAGCAGCTTAACCGACTGAGCCACCCAGGCGCCCCCTTATGGGGGATTTTAAACCAACTGTACCAGAGACTGATACTTGAAGCAGACAAAATCCTTAGTAAGAATGCAAAAGCATTGAAAACCAAATATAAACTTTAATAAATCATAATAACACTGCACCCAGGAAATAGGAAATACATATCCCTTTCAAGTATGTTTAGAACATTTCCAAGAACTGACTACATGCTAGATCTCAAAGGAAGTCTTAACCATTTTAACAAACGTATACATACATACGGTCTCCATCCTCACAGCAAATAAAATAAAAAGCAGCATTCGTTTTTTTTTTCAATATGCTTGGGAACTTGAGAAAGCGATGCTCTCCTAGATAACCCACAGGCTGAAGAGGAAATCACAATGGAAACTATAAAACATCTGGATCTACATGACAAAAGAATTTATTAAAATCTGTAAAATACTGCTGAAGTGGTCCACTTGTTATACCTTTATTAAAAAAAAAAAAGTAAGTAAATGAGTTAGGGGCACCTGGGTGGTTCAGTTGGTTAAGCATCTGCCTTCAACTCAGGTCATGTTCTTAGGGTCCTGGGATCAAGCCCTGCATCGCCTCCCTGCTCGTGGGGAGTCTGCTTCTCGCTCTCCCTCTGCACCTCCCCTGCCTGCACTCTTTCTTGCTAACTCTCTCAAATAAATAAAATCTTAAAAAACAAAAAAGTAAATGAGTTAAGTTCACTTCTTCATTCAAGAAGCCCGAAAAAGAATTCCAAAGAAGAAAATCTAAAGAAAGAAGAAAATAGCATTTAAATAGCAAAAATAAAATAGGTCAAAAAATAGTCAAATAGACAAACCTTTAATGAAACTGATAAGAAGAAAAGGCAGTAATGAATGAAAAAGGGAAATGACTTCATATATATGAGCTTTTAAAAGGCATAGAATATTGTAAACAACTATATGGCAGTGAATTTGAAAAATTAGTTTTCTAGAAAAATATGTTGTCAAAATTAACTCAAGACAACATAGAAAATCTGAATAAATTAGTCATCTTAAAGAGTCTAAATCACTAATCAGGATTCTGCCTTCTCTCAGCTCTGCCAGAAACCCAAGGCCCAGATGGTTTTGCAGATACATTTTATAAATCCTTCAATAAGCCAATAATCCCTATTATATACAAACTGCTTGGGAGTGTAGGAAAAAGAGAGGCCACTACCCAACTCATTTTACGAGATTAATATTACCTTTATAGTAGGTTAATACAAGAAAATAAAATTAGATCACTTTCACCTAGGAACATAGGAAGATCTTAAAAACATATATGAGTAATGCATTTGTTAGGAACATGGTGAAGAAAGTGTCTACTAAAATCGATTGAAAACAACTGAATGTTAGGTAAAACATAAAAATCAATTTTTGAATGCAACCATGAACTAATAAGAAAGTAAGGAATATGTAGGCCAGGGAATGAGTGAAGGCCGAAGTTAGAGGAAAAATAATATGCTGTCTCTATGAGGATTTAGTAAAGTAGGTAACTGTGAGTATAAGTATTCAAGGCTGGGTCCTCCAAGTGAAGCCCAGGCCCTGGCCAAACTAGTGTGTCTAATAAGAGATCCCGTGCTTGCACACGCACACGCACACATCATACACAGGTCTCCGAAGGGCCACATTGTCAGAGGGATACATCTAGAATGAACTAGAAATAATCCTTCATTATCTGAGAGAAAAACTGCCTGTCTTGGTCCTTGGCAGTGAGCCAAGGTGGGGGTAAATATTCCTTGAGAATTTATAATCAAGCCAGTTTTTATGAGGTTTTCAATCCAAATTCATATTACCTGGGTGATCTAAAAAGCTTGCACCAACAATTTAGTTTAAAGTGGTCCAAGCCTGGTATTATCCCCAGGTATCTGATAGAAACAAGAATTAAGAATTCTACACACATAAACCAAGCACCATGCACAAGATTCAGAGTCATGACAACTTAGAGTGGAATTGTTAGAAACAGAATATACGAATGTTTAATATGTTTTAAGAAATGAAAGGCCTAAAAATACGAGAAAGAGCAAGTAACTGGGCAATTGATAGAAATAAAAACTAAAATTAAAAAACAGATAGGTGGGGTACCTGGGTGGCTCAGTGGGTTAAATCCTCTCCCTTCAGCTCAGGTCATGATCCCAGGGTCCTGGGATCGAGTCCCGCATCTTGTCAGGCTCTCTGCTTGGCAGGGAGCCTGCTTCCTCCTCTCTCTTTGCCTGCCTCTCTGCCTACTTGTGATCTCTGTCTGTCAAATAAATAAATAAAATCTTAAAAAAAAAAAAACAGGTTTAGCATCAGTTTAGATAAAGCTGAAGAGAGAATAGAGAAATGAAAGAAAGAATAAAGGAAATTATCCAAGATTCTACTTAGACCAAGAAATTAAACAAAAAGAAATAATATTAAGAGACATAAGGGTAAATGAAAAGGTCTAATGCATATCTAATCAGGTACCCAGGGAAAGGAGAGGATGGGCAGAGCAATATTGGAAAATATATTGCTGAGAATTTCACCAGTAATGAAAGATAACACTTTGTGGAGTCAGAAAGTCTAGTATATCCCAAGCTGGAAAAATAACAAGAAATCTGCATTTAATAACATTGTGAAATCCCAGAACATCAAAGACCAAGCAAATGCATTAAAAGCAGATTTGCTTAAAAGAATAAGAGGCTAAGAAAAAAGACTGTAAGCCAAAATTCTGTCCCAAGAGTATATGTTTTTCAAGAACAGAGACACAGTAGGGGCACCTGGGTGGCTCAGTTGGTTAAGCATCTGACTCTTTTTTTTTTTTTTTAAAGCTTATTTTGCATTCTTATTATCATCGTTAATGGAGAGAACTTTTTTTGTATTTTAACTGGCCATTTATTTTTTCCCCCCTTATTTTGCAAACTGTCTATCCTGTGTAATTAGAATTTACTACCAAAGTCTTATAGGGGCTATTTTTCTTTTTTTTACTCATTTATAAATGTTGATTTAAAGATGTTACTTATCTGGATACCAGTTTGTTCCCTGTTACATGAAGTCTCTCAGTCTGTCGCTTATTTTCAGTAGTGCCGTTTGATTTTTTTTTTAAGATTTTATTTATTTTATTATTTATTTGTCAGAGAGAGAGAGAGAGAGAGCGAGCACAGGCAGACAGAGTGGCAGGCAGAGGCAGAGGGAGAAGCAGGCTCCCCACAGAACAAGGAGCCCGATGTGGGACTCGATCCCAGGACACTGGGATCATGACCTGAGCCGAAGGCAGCGGCTTAGACGAACTGAGCCACCCAGGCGTCCCAGCATCTGACTCTTGATCTCAGTTCAGGTCTTGGTCTCAGGATTGTGAGTTCGACCCCTGCATTGGGCTCTGTGCTGGGTGTGGAGCCTACTTAAGGAAGAAAGAAAAAAAAAAAGAACAAAGATACAATAAAGAATTTTTCTGAAAAGAAAAAAGAATTGAAAGCACCCTAGAGGAATTCTAAAGGATATATGCACCAGGCCAGAGGAAGAGTATATAAAATGAAAGCCTGAAATGTAAAAAACAGGGCAAAGAAAGTGTTAAATGTGGATGCATATATATAAACTGGGAAATAACATTTTATTGGTAAAAATACAGATTAGAATTAAATAGCACAACAATAGCATAAAACTGGAAGGGTGGGTGATTATAATTTGCATATTTAAGATCCTTGGTTGTTCAGGAAAATAAAAATATTGCTTAGCTTATAACCCTGATGATGACACACAATTGCAGATTAAATGTCCTCTAGGAGTCACAAAAAGAATAGAAATGAGGTTGTAACTTCTAAACTAGTTGGGGTGGGTTGGGGGAGGCGAGGCAGAGTCAGAATGAGAAGCAAATAATCCGTTCTAAAAAACATCGAAGGAGGAGACAAAAGACATAGGAAAGCCAAAACAAATTAAGAGGGTAGAAAGAAACCCAAGCATTCTAGCGTTACATTGAATGTAAAAGATGGATGAGAATTGTCAAATCAAACCAAAGAATCCAGAAGAGTTGAAAGTTTAAGTTCAAAAAGATGTATCAGACAAATTCCAACAATCTTGGATCACCTCAATCCAAGTTCAGGACCTGGAGTGGCTTAGCGATGGGCCAGATTGTTTTCCATTGCCTTTTGATTCCCAGGGTTAGCTCCTCAGGATTGCAGACCACATAGACCCTTCTCTATGGCCTTGAGTTCCAGCCTACAGTCCCCTGGCCCCATAAGGCTCTCTGTTCAGATGAAAGCAGCCCTGAAGGCTGGCCTCACCCCCTTTGGATTTTAGTCTTATTCTTATCTCAGTTATTTTATTAGTTCTTCGATGCATTTAAGATTCTCCCCCACCCCATGTCTGTCTAGTGCTTTCCCTAGTGACGTTATCGGGAAGGTTGATGGCGTGGCTTAGTCCTGTACCACCAGGAGTAGAAGTCTTGACTCCTCTCCTGCTTTCAGAGTCTACACAGTGTGTTAATGCATGCCTTGTCTCTCCCCCTAGATTCTCCATCTTTTAAATACAGGGAGTGAGTTCTACTAATTTTATATACCCCTTTGTATCTAATAAAACACCCCCTAAGCGGATGGTCGGTGAATTATTAAATGAACTTGAATCTGTCCTGTGATTCTATTTGGCAGTGTTCAAAGCAAGTTAAATGGGTGAATGTCTAAATACAGTGTCTTTTGGCTACTACATATGCCAGTTGATATACTTTCACAAATAATGTTTTCCATAAAATATAGAGAGAAACAGGTTAAAACGTGCAAGAGAATGAGATCAGTATTAACTTTTGCAGTTTGACCTTTATAAAACACTTGAATTTGTCAAATTTAGGATTTCTTAGGCTGAGTCAGTCTAGATATTTATAAATGAGAGAGGAGGTGGCATTTATAAATTGAGGCAGAATGCTGATTAAATATAGAGAAAGTATTTCCACTGGATTCCTTAACTAAAGATTTTATACTACTAAACAGGATGGAAGGGCACTTCCCCAGCCCTTAGTTGGTTGTGAGTATCTAATCCAGTGTTCACACTTCATGGGCAAATCAGTTAATATTGGTAAAATTCCACTAAGCTGGTTTCTGTTGAGTGAAGTTACTTACACTAGTCAAATGATACCTTATCAAAGATTGCTTTGCCCACATAATTATATGAGTTACTGAGTTCTAAATATCTCTAAATTTACACTATAATTTTCTTTTTGATCCAAAGATCATTTAGAATTATATTTCTTAATTTCCAAATTTAGATTTTTTTAATTATCTTTTTGCTCTTGATTTCTAGCTTAATCTCATTTGTTTAGGGGATATATTCTATGTGATTTCAGTCCTTAGAAATTTGTTGTTTTCCTTATCTATATGCTTTGTTTATGTATATAAAAATAATTTTCTTTATACTCTATACACTTCTATCAGGTTAAGTCTGCTACTTATATCATTACCCGATTTTTCTGCATTCTTACTAATGTCTTTGTTTTGTCAAATGTGACAAAATCTGATTCTGAATTTGTCTACTTTTCCTTGTTGTACCTTCTGTTTTTGGCTCTAGATAGTCTAAGAATTTATTTAGGCTTATTCAAGTTAGAACTATTATTTCTTCCTAGTGTTTGAGTTATCTCTCATTATGATATGCCTTGCTATTTCTGTAGTGCTTTTTGCCTTAAAGCCAGCTTTGCATGAATAAAATAGTTACACCACCTTCTTTGCGGCCAGGGTTTGCATGATATATCTTTTTCTACCCTTGGACTTTCAACCTTTCCATATCCTTATGTTTCAAGTATGTGCCTTGTAAGCAGTGTATAGTAAGATCTGTTTTTTTATGCAAGCTGACAATCTTTGTCTTTTGAATACATCGTTTAGTTCATTATTCTACATTACTTTTAATGTAGTTTCTATATGTTGCATTTAAATCGACTGTCTCATTAGTGCTTTCTGTTTGATGCTTGTGTATTTCTTTTTCTTTCCTTTGTAACCTTCTTTTCAATTGGTCATTGTGGGCAAAAGGCAAACAAAATTCTGTTTCTTCTGCTTGACAATTAAACCTCCGTTAAATTTCTACCTCTGTTCCTGGAATTAATGCAGTAAGATGCCTATCAACAATATTACTACACAGCACTGCTTATGATAAAAGTTACTCCTGTTTGTAAGTTATATCTCTGCTGGGAGAATAAGAAATATCTGATGAGGATGACATACTTGGGCTTCCCTGAGTACAGGGACTCATGTAGTAAGCATGTCCCTTTCGAGGACCCTGGATGCTATGTCTTCAGACCTATTTTAAGGGATATTGGATACTATGGGGCATGAGGCTTTTAAACCAAGGGCACTTTCCATACCCTCTCAATGTGGATCTGTCTCCCTCCTTTGGGACTTGAGCTACTCAGACCATCTCGCCGAATCTGCTATGCCTCTTAACTTTGCCTTCATTTCCACATTTTTGTCTCTCTCTGTCTTGTTCTGGGAAATTTCTTCCCAGGAATACCTTCGAAGACGGATCCATTGACTTCTCGATTTCCATCACAATGTTTTTCAGTCCTAGGTTAGGCATTTGATTCAGTTCATTTTTACAGTTTCTGGTTCTATAAAAAATTCTCAATATTGCCTTTTGTCGTCTTGAGCACAGTAACCAGTTATTTTATTACCTCTGTCTGATAACTCCAATTATCTGGATCCCTGCAGGTCTGTTTATTTGGTATGTTTTTGCTGTTTCTAATCCTCATTATCTTGGTTCCTTATGTGTCTGGTTAATTTTTATTTGCTCCCAAATTATATTGGCAAAATTATTTCTAGAAATAACTGGAGACCCAAGTTTATGTCATCTTTCTCTGGTAAAGATTTACCTCAGACCCTTTTAGGCAGCTAAGAGCACTAGTATTTCAAATCAGCTATTCCAGTTTCAAGTCCCCATGAGGGCCTGCCTGCTTCTGACTCACACTCATTGCTAGTGGTGACCTTTTTGGATCCCAACCCAAAGTGAGAGGGGTTTGTTTACCCATGACCTCCTTTTCAGGCCCTACTCTCTGATCTCTTTCCTGCTAACCCTATGAGGCTATCAAAACTACTCAGACCCCCCATCCGCTTCCTCCGGAGTTGGCAGATTCTCCTGGGGAAAAGGAGGCCTCAAACCTGGAAACCTCCGTTGCATCCTCCTCCTCCTAGATTTTGGTCCCATCATTTAATTCTCCACTGTCTTTAAGCAGGTGGTTTTTTGTGTATTTTAATTGCCTGTCCTAGCTGTCCCCAGCATGAGTGCTTGTTTAAATTACCTAGTCCATCATTACTAAAGTGGAAGTCCTAATACTTTCTTTTCATAAATTAGGTTATTAGGTCCAGAGAGACTTTAACAGAGTTAGCTAAGAGCAGAGACAACAAATGCTCAAGTATCCTGATTCTGTGTGATGCTAATTCTGTTACACCACTTTCAAGTGTACAGATAGATCTAGTAGCATTTTGGCATTTGCTGTGCTCAGTGACACTTCTCGCAGCTTATTCATCAAGCAGTAAAGGTCTCGTATTCCAGGAAACTCGCAGAAAATCCTCAAGTAAATAGTACGTCCTCCCTGCCTTCCCCATCCCATTAAGTTTGTTTTAAATTTATTTAAACGTTTTTTAAAAAGTGAGCCACAATCTCCCCATATAAATCTTCCATCTGAAAACCATTAGATTCATGAGCATGTGGTCACCCATCACTATTTTCTAAAGTAAGATTCTGCTTGTACTTTATAATAATAGCAAATCTCTGCTTAATACCTAAGCCAGGGATTAGTGTTTCAGAAGAGGGAAGAAGTATCAGTAGTCTACTAATACATAACAAGTCACCCTAAAATGTAGTGCCTAGAACAACAGCAATTTATTGTGTGTCTCATGATTTGGTGGGTTGACCGGCCAGTTCTACTGGTCTCACTGGGGCACACCAGACAGACAGGTGTAGTCAGCCGAGACTGGATGGTCTAAATGCCATGACTGGCTGAATGACTGGAGAACTTGGCCTCTTTCCTCTTTTAGTTTTTAGTCCTGGGTTTCTTCACGTGATGGAAGAAGTGTTCTAAAAGTTCACAGCACCTCAAGGCTGAGTCTCCATGAGTAACCCAATATCACTTCCACCATATTCTTTTGGTTAAGACAAGTCACAGGGCCAGCCCTGATCCCAGGATCCCAGCCCTGATCACCTCTTGCTGGGAGGTGCAGCAAAATATCATGGTCCTGTCTTTAAAGCTGCCCCACTGTGATGAAAAAAGGCAGGTGTGGTAGGCAGAATAATGGCCTCTGCATTTCAACACCAGTTCTCAGACACTGATGGACAGAGTGTCCTACAGTTCTAATACTAACTTCCTAGAACAGCCAGATGAAGAGATGCACACAATGACAAGATCAGGCAGGTCTGGACATCTGGAGACCAAGAGCTTCTCTCTCCAAGGAGATGGGTTACATCACCAACCCCCCACCCCGTACACTGATATGTTCATCAACCAGAAAGCTCTTTCAAGCTGAGGTATCGGAGTTGTTTTTTTGTTGTTTTTTATTTTAAATAAGGGTTTTAATTACATAAGTATGATTGGTTAAATCATTAGCCCATGATTGGACTCAACCTCCAGCCTTCCCTCTGTGGAGTTCAGGCTGCTGAAAGTCCCATCTCTAATCCTGTGAAGGGTTTTTGTAATGTTCACCACCCATCCTAAATTTATGTGGGAACTGGGCAGGAGTTACCACATTAGCATAACCAAGACAGTCTTACCACTGAAGAAATTCCAAAGGTTTTAGAAGTTCTATGCTAGGGGCCTGTGACAAAGCCAGATGGAGAGAGAGAGATTTTATTATTTTATTATTATTATTATTATTATTATTATTATTCCACAGCCTCCTAAAGTTGTCCATGCCCTAATCCCCAGAACTTGTAACCATGTTATGTTGCATGGCAAGATAGAATGAAGTTAAGTTTACTTGATTTCTGAATTTAAAGAGATTATCCTGCATTGTCCAGGTAGGGCCTTTGTAAATTTAAGAGTCCTTCAAAGGAAAAGAGGAATGCAGAAGAGTCAGAACCAGGGAGACAGTATCATTTGAAAGACTTAACAGGCCATTACTGGCTTTCAAGATGGAAGGAGACCACAGGCCAAGAAATGTGGGCAGCCTCTAGGAGCTGGAAAAGATAAGAAAGTGGGTTCTCCCTAAGAGTCTCTAGACGATCAGAGCCCTGCTGACACCTGGATTTTTAGCCCAGTGCGACCCATCTCAGACTGCGGACCTCCAGAGTTCTGTGGTTTAAGCCAACATAAATTTGTGGTGTTATAGAAGACACCTCTGTGCTTCAGAGCCCAAGTATAACACGAAGACCGAGTTTGGGATAACGAGGAGTGAGAGCTTTCTTGCTTCACAGGGCAAAGGTGGCTGCACAAGCCATGGCCTTCAAAAACCGCAAGCCCTTAGGGAGGAGGGGCCTGGAGTGGTTTATAGGGAAATAGAGGATCCAGCTGGTTTTGACCAGAACTGTGTAGGCGCTACCAGCCTCCTTTGTCACATCTTTTTTTTTTTTTTTTAAAGATTTTATTTATTTATTTGACAGAGAGAGATCACAAGCAGGCAGAGAGACAGGAGGAAGCAGGCTCCCCGCTGAGCAGAGAGCCCAATGCAGGACTCGATCCCAGGACTCCGAGATCATGACCTGAGCTGAAGGCAGCGGCTTAACCCACTGAGCCACCCAGGCGCCCCCTTTGTCACGTCTTTAGGGTGGTACCGATTCCTGAAACAAAAGGCTAAGAGGAGTGGAGGGGAGCTTTATGGAAGAGAGGAGAAAGAGTACTGCAAAACTGAGCTTTGCTGAAGCATTAGTGCGGCCATTTTGATTTTTGTTCAACTTTGTGCTCTTAAGCAGTTTCTGTGGTAATCCACTGTGGCAGCAATAGGAAACAAACACAGCAGGGTCTAGAAAAAGGGGAAAAGTGGTATTTTTTTCCATCACGGAAAGCAGCATGATAAATCTGTCCTTGGAGCTTCCTGTGTAGATGTTGAAAACTCACTCTGTTCAGAATGCAGGTAACTTCACATTCTTCAAATCTCTCTTACTTCTTAAATTATTTACTACTTCTTTTTACCACCAGCCCTCATTAGAGCTCAAAATTGCCTCATTATCTACAGAGGACCCTGTCTCTTAATTAAAGGGCATCTGTGGGTCTGATAGGTAATAGATCAGAGAAGGGACAGTAACTTTTTACTCTGGTAAGTAGGATACATTTGACCTCCTTGATTTGTCTAGTGAGAATGTGTTACCTTCATCAAACCAGGATCCATCTTACACAGGCACAGTTTTATATTTAAAAGGAATTATGATCTAATACATGGTATAAAACTTAATTGGCCCCGAGGAAGGGATTTCTTGGTAAGCTCTTGCTTAGAGTCAGTGACACCTACAGGATGTTTTGTGACTTCTCTACTTGTAAATTTTAATCTCTTTTTCAAAAGCACAAAATAATGTGATGATGATGGTGATGGTGATGGCTGTGGTGGCCATGATGGCGGCTGACACTTACGGAGCACTTATTGTGTGCCAGAGCTGTGCTTACATTTTATGTTCTTCATTGCAGGTCATCTTTTATCATGGCTCCTGCCTCTTTCTACTAAATTACTCTTTCCATTCCTTTTTAACCATCTTTCCATAAATACACATAAACTCAATGTTTATACATCTCAATTATTTGCTCCTTTGTTTTATCCCCTTTCTGCAGTTCCTGTGAATTCTAAAATCTAATAAAACAAAATTTTAGCTAGATGCACAAGAACTCCCAATCTTGAAGGGAAAGGAAGAATAACTACTTTATCCACAAGTATATGTCTGAGAAATTAGAGGCACTGAGCTTATTTGACACAATTAACACTAATTACATGTTAGAGTCCTTAGTTTGGGATTTTTCTCCAGTAAAACTTACCATTTGCTGATTTATTTCTTTAGGAGCCATATTATGTACGTTGCATCAAACCCAATGACAAGAAATCCCCACAGATATTTGATGATGAGCGCTGCAGGCACCAAGTAGAGTATCTTGGACTACTGGAGAACGTGAGGGTGCGGCGAGCGGGGTTTGCCTTCCGGCAAACGTACGAGAAGTTTCTTCACAGGTGAGAACAGACTAAAGAACCCTAACAGACATGGACAAATCTGGGGTCCTCCCCATGTAGGACAGTGCGTCAGCCCATACTAAATAGTCCCAATATCTGTCGAATGAGTAAGAGTCGAGGGAACGCCAACTATGAAAAACTCACTCAGTGGAAGAATCTCCCTGAGTTTATGATTTATGGACCATGAGAAAAGATTTATTCTGTGGGGGGAAAATGTGGGTGTTGTAGTTTGGTAAAGAGAACCTAGTTTCAGAGTCATATCTGGGTTGGAATCCTGAGTATGCCACTCATTTTCTGTGTGAACTTGGGCTAGAACTTTAACATCCTTGACTCTGTTTCTCCATCTGTAAATGAGTTTAATAACACTACCTCATAAGGCTATTGTTGGGAGGATTAAATTAACCTAAGAAGAATAGCTAGGTGCCTGGTACTTAACAGATGTTCAGTTAGTGCTGCTTATCCTTACCAATATTAGTAATTATCATAATGACAAAATATTAAGCAGTTAGTCATGGAGACCATGCAGTTGGTCTACTTGGTTTAAATCCTGGCTTTGCCATTTCTTGGCTTTTTGACCATGGGCAAATTACATTATCTTTCCATGCCTCTGTTTCCTCATGTGTTAAAAAGGGGGTTAATAATAGTAACTATTTTTTAGGGTTGCTGGAGAATTAAATGAGATTAGTTGTGTATATGTATGTATGTGTGTGTATCTATGTATATGTATGTATGTATGTATCTATATGTATGTATACATATGTATGTATCTATGTATGTATGTATGTATCTATATATATCTATATATATATGTAGATAAAGCAGTTACAGTGGAACCTAGCATATAGAAATCATTCAACATATGTAAGCTCTCATTGCTGCTGTTATTTATTGTTGGTAATGATAATGATAGTTGACAACTGGGACTCAAAGTCCCTTTAAGTTCCATCTGTTCATTAATCTAAAAATATTTATTGAACATTTCCTGGGTTCTAGACTACAGATTCCACAGAGTATGAATAAATAGATAAAATATTAGATGCTCAGAAGAGTGTCTAAGGAGATCATGGTGGCAGGAGGAGCTAGCCACACGACCATCAGCGGGAACAGCAGTGGGGCAGAGGAACAGTGGGCAGAGGCTCTGTTGTGGTAGTGAGCCTGGTGTGTTAGGTAGCGAGCATAGCCGTGTGATTGGAGGCTGCTCAGTGACAGGGCAGGGGTGTGAGATGAGATCAGAGAGGTGGACAGGGGCCAGATCATGTTGAGTTTTATAATCCAGACTAAACAGTTTAGATTCGGGCTAAATCTGGCAGGAACCCGTTGGTGGATTTTAAGCAGGGAGCAACGTCATCTTATGGCTATCTGAGAAGATGCTGTGGCTGCTGTGTGAGTAGGAAGCAAGGAGACATTTAGGGATGTTACTGCGGGAGCCTGGGAGAGGGGGCTTCGAACAAGAGAAAATTGTAGATGCGAGGGTAGCAGACGGATTTGGGATACGTTTCAGGGGAAGGTTGAGCAGGCTCGCTCATGGGTTGACTCGATAAGAGAGGAACAGAGAGAGGAGGGAAGGATCACAACTCGACTTTGGCATGGGTAAGCGTAGATCATCTGCCGAGAAAAGATTGGGTAAGAGAGGCTGGAGGAAGAGGTCATGGAACAGGAATAAGGATGGAGTCAAGATTTGTCTCTTGACTTCTAGGTTTGAAATGGCTACTAAAAATCTAGATAGAAATGTTAAGTGAGCTATTTAATACACATATCGGGAGTTCCAGAAAGTAGTGCAGGTTGGAGCTAGAGATGGTGAAGTCATTAGTCTAGAGATGACATAGAGAGTCTTAGAACTTTCTATAGAGAAGACAAGGACACCCATTCAAGCACTTAGGTTTGTGTTCTGACATGAAGGAACCACCAAGAGAAGAAAAGGAGGCACCAATGAGACAGGAGATATCAGAAGAAGGTTATGTCACAGAAGCCAAGAGAAGATGGCATTTCGAGAAGAAAATGTAGTTACCATATCCCACATTGCTGTGCAGTCCAGTAGTCAAGTAAGACACAGGTAGAAGCTCCAGCATTTGATCTGGCAACATAGAGGCCAAGGGAGAAAAGTCTGGACAGAGCCCGATTTGAACAAGCTGGGAAGTGAAGTGAGAAGTTGGCTGCCTGTAAACAACTCAAGAATTTGTGCTGTGAACGAGGGCAGGGAAGAATGAGAGCGGGAGTGGGATGTGAGGTCAGGAGACACTAGGAAACATACAGAGGGAGAACCCAGAAACACGGGATTGAGGGAGGTCCTTGTCATCATCATAATATCCTTGAGAAGGCAAGGCTCAGAATCCCACACACAGGTGGAAGGTTTGTCAGCGTCAGGTAGTAGCTGGGACACCCCCCATAGCAACGGGACAAGAGGCAGAGAATATGAATATAGCACAGAAAGGCTCAGAGGTCAGCAGATGGCAAAGATGATGTTCCAATCTGATTGCTTCTGTTTTCTTAACCAAGCATGAGGCAAGGCCAAAACGGGGGAGTGGAGATAGGGAGAGGTGGTGTGGAGGTTTGAGAGGAAGTGGCAATACTCATTTTTGGAAAGTGGGAAAGCACAGATTTGTATGGTAGGATTGCCCGTCAGGAAGATCCAAGTGTCCTTGTGAGATCTGAGCTTAGCAATGGACAGTGAGACCATCAGCATTATTAGTTTTCTCTGCCAGTGTTCAGCTACTTTTGCACAGCAGTGAAAGGGATTGCACTAAATGGAGACTCTCAGAATGAATAAAGTGCAGTAGCCTGGAAAATTTGAACTTCATTTTACACTAATCAAAAGGTTATGCTCAGGGGCGCCTGGGTGGCTCAGTGGGTTAAAACCTCTGCCTTCGGCTCAGGTCATTATGTCAAGGTCCTGGGATCGAGCCCCGCATCAGGCTCTCTGCTCGGCGGGGAGCCTGCTTCCCTCTCTCTCTCTCTGCCTGCCTCTCTGCCTACTTGTGATCTCTCTCTCTGTCAAACAAATAAAATTTTAAAAAAAAAAAAAGGTTATGCTCAAAACTGGCCATTTTCCTTATTGAAATCACACTGTTCTTTAGATTTGGTTTTTCATTTGCTTACTGAGGCTGTAGAGTTGGAATGTTTTCATAAGTAGAGATGTTTTTCTTCTGAATCTCGTTTTCAAACAGTGTCAAATTATGTTAGAAGGATTGCTAGTCCATTGTTATTACACTTAGAATTCTAGCAACTGCTCAGTCACAGAATTTTTTTTTTTTTGTTATCACCCATAAAAAAAAAATCAGACATTAAATATTGGAATGAGCTGTGTGGGACTGGGTAACTATACAATGCTGCTGAACAGAAAATATTTTATCATGAGACAGGGAAAGCCGTGGCAAGTAGCTGGGGTAAGAGAATAGTAAGCAAGCCTGACTTGGAGGAGACAAGGAATTTTGCAAGTGCATCCATATCTTTTACATTCAATTCAGGAGGTTTTGGTGTGTTTGTTTCTTGGCATGGGAGACATGCTGTAAGGATTGGAATTTGTTTTCTAGTACATGCATAAAAATACAATAGAGGAGATTCAAAGGAACCTGTGAATTTCAAATATGGAGGTCTTAGTGACATAAGTGTAAATCCATTCCTACTCCAAAAACATCCCCAAATAATGTAAATTATGTTTCTTTAAAACCAAGAAAATGCACAGCCACACTCTGGAATCAAGAAGGGGCTTGAGTCTCAATGAACTTGGAAATGCGACTCCCTCCCAAATATGATGTGAAGCAGATGTGAAGACTAAGGTGTAAGCCAAAGTTGCAGTTTTAAGGAAGGACTGCCTTTGCCGCTCAGGAAACCATCCTGAATGTACTGTCTCTGTGGAGTTGGCCATGGCTGCAGCACCAGGAGATGGCCACAATGGCCAGAACAAGGGACATGTCAGTGGTTGCAAGGGGGACCGTAGCATGATTGCCGACACCCTTGAAGCAAAAGTCACCACGTACAAAGCCAACCAAGGCCAAGATATACCCAGAAGGGCTCTATGGAAATAGACAAGATAGTGGTGAAACATATAAGAAGTACCAGACCTTGAAGAAGAGACAGTAAGCCCAACAGATGCCAAACCTTACCCCCGAGGAACCAAAGCAAGGAGTAAAGGGCATTGGAATAAGCCTATTTAATATTTTCAGAGAGATAAAGGAAAGAATTATGGTCCTAGACTAGGAATATGAAGTCAGAAAGAATAATTAGAGATTTGGAAAATGAAAATCAGATTAAACACACCTGAAGAAAGCACTGTCCATAAGTAGGAGAATGAATCAGCAACGGGTCACAGAATCACACAGTGGCTGCTAACCATCATTAAAGGGGGTGACTGGCTGATACAGCAACATGAACAAATAGCACATTGTGTCGACAAAGGATAGTCACCAAAGAATTCATACTGTATGCTGCCACTTATAGCAAGTTCAAGAACAGATAGAAGTCAGAATCATGGTCAGTTCTTGAGTGGGGGAACTGGTGGGAAGGGGGAAGGAGGCACTCTCTAGGATTATGGGGATGTTCTGCCTCTTGATGGGCCATTAGTTTCAAAACTTGTTAAACTGTATACCTAAATGTGTGCTTTTGACTGTGTGTCAATTTAACCACAATTAAAAAGAATTAAACCAAACCTCTTTTTAAAAAGCACATTGGTAAACTGGAAGATCAAGTTGAAGTGTTCTTGCGGTGTCATCACAAAGACAGAGATGGGAGAAACTAGAGCTCAGGCGGTATATAAGGTCGATCCCCAGAGTGCCAATAGCCGCTCATGGGAGCACCCGAAGGGAAGGAGAGAGAGAAGAGGGGAGAAGCACTGTTGGAACAAGTAGTGGCCAGGAATTTTCCACAACTGAAAAAAGACAGAAATCTTCAGATCGAAAGAATACACTGAGTGGAAATCATGTGAATTTTTTAAAAAATAAAACTAAGGTATATTATGTTCAGTTTTAGAATGTTAGAGATAAAGGGAAGTACTTAAAGCTCCCGAGAAAAGACAGAGTACTACCAGGGAACAAGAACCATACAGATATCAGACTTCTCATTAGCAACATTAGATGCAACTAGACGAAGCAGCAGTATCTTTAGAATGAGAGGGGATGAACTTTATACTTGGACTTTTTTTTCACGTCAGGACACCTGGGTGGCTTAGTCAGTTGAGCAGCCATCTCTTGATTTTGGCTCAGGTCATGCTCTTGGGGTCCTAGGATGGAGCCCTGCATCAGGCTTCATACTTCGTGGGGAGTTTGCTTGAGGATTCTTTCTTTCTCCCCGTCCATCTCTCTCTTGCTCTCTGCCCCCCCACCCCGCAATCTTTCTCTCTCTCAAATAAAAAAATCTTAAAAAAGGGAATTTTATTCCATGCCAAATTATCATTCCAGAATGTCAGTACAATAAAAATATTTTCTGACATATATGGGCTCAAAAAATTTACCATTCAGAGATGCTCTGAAAAATCTTCTAGACCAAAGGGAAAAATAACTGTGGAGGAGAAAAACAGAATGCAAAAAGTAAAATTGAACAAATAAAGCAATGAAACTTTTTGTTAAATGTAAGCACGTATCCATTGTAAGTGGGAAAAAGTCTTTGTTAAAAATCTGGAACAAAAATGAAAATTGGAGTGAGAAGTACAGAGAAGTAAAGACCTGTTTATGGGAAGGATATAGATGATAATTAACTAGACAGGAAAAAACAAGCATATATTTTCATATAAATGTACACTTTTTATATATTAAAATTTTTATTTTTTATATATATTAAAAATTTTAAGACAATGTTATTAGTGTTGGCTAATGCTTGTGAATTGCTCACTGTATATCCCAGGCACGTTTTGAGGGCCCTACCTATAGTAGGTAGTAAGTTACTGGAGGGGACAGCCAGATAAGGAGAAGATGGTACCTCCTATTTTTATGCAGATGAGGAAACAGGCACCGAAAGTTTGAGTAACTTGCCCCAGGTCACAGAGCCTAGTCAGGCAAGTAGGAGCCCTATTTCAACTCCGGAAGTTGCATCTGGCGCCCACCATCAGTGCATTGCCTCACTATTGAAGGGATGGCTTTCAAATCAAAAGACAAAATGAAATAAAGAAAACTCAGTCTATCCAAGAGAAAAATGGTAAAAAGCAACAGCGAGAAGGCACACCTAATAGAACATATAAAAGGAGTTGAGACATTGGACACATTCATAATCACAATAAATGTGTTAAACTTAGTCTTTACAAGACAGAATTGTAGAAAAGTCAAGCCTTACATAATTGATTGTGTAAGTCAAGATTAGGTCCTCTCTAGAATCATCTAGGAAGGGTGCTGTATGAGGCAGTGGGGTATGCATCTGGGAAAATAGATGGGTGCTGTATGAGGCAGTGGGGTATGCATCTGGGAAAATAGCCTGTTTCTACTACGCAGACTGTGTTTATCTTCTGCTTTACATAAAATGAATTTGTTCAGATTGAGAAATGGCCGTGTTATTTTATAATCACACCAGTTGAACTCATTAACAAAAACTGTGGGACATGGGATAGGATAGACAGTGTGTATTGATCTAATGATTCTGATGCTGGCGAGAGAAAAAGTAACATTTCCCACTGTAAATCTTTGCTTTTAGATTCTGCAGATTTTTCAAAGCTAGGTTTGAACCTTCATTTTTACTTGTCACTTTTCTTTATTTTTATTCCTTTTATCAAAAAAAAGCAAGAAGGATTTTAAGTGCTCTGATAACCTTAAAAGCTGCTCGGGTCTTTCAAGGAGATAATACTAGTTGTCAGGAAGCAGATGAGTTCAGCTTTTTAATTCACAAGTTCAGGATGCTGGTTTGCAGGAGAACTGGGGTCTTGCTATTTGACCATTCGGAACAAAGGAAGAATACCTTGGCTGAGCCGTATGGAGGGGCTCGCTTCTAGCTTCTGCAGTATGCCGAAAATTTCAAACACACCATGACTACCTGTATGATAGCCCAAATGTTGACTCTTACTCTAGTGTTATAATGAATTTGGGGTGATTCTGATTTTGTTTCCTTTTTTCACGTGATACTACCTCTCTCTTCATATTTGAACTCTTGCATTCCGTGTCTGTTTATCTCCCAGTCTGGCAAGTGAGTAGGTTTTTAAATATATAGCAAGGAATAATGGGGGTTGATGGTTGATGAAAGAAGACAGTCAAAGACTAAAATAAGCAGGAACCAGCCTTTGAAGTAGTAGATGAAAAAGCATTCCAGGCGATGGGAACAACATATGCAAAGATTCTAAAGCAAGAAAGAGGCAACCGCACTACAGGACCCTAAAAAAGGCCAATGTGATTGGAGTATAGGGCTGAAGGCAGAGAGCAGTAAAAGATGAAAATGATGTAAGGCTTTCTAGAAAAGTCCTGTGGCAGCTGAACTTGCAAAATGAATTGGGAAGGAACTGGAAGACAATCCAGGAGACTATTGTAGTAAGCTTGATGGTGTCTTAGATTAGGATTGTGGCAGTAAAGATGAGAATTGCTGAATTTTAAATATATTTTAGAGGTAAACCCAATAGGATTTGATGATGAATTAGAGGAAGAGCTGACAGAGAAGAGAAGGAAGCAAATAAAAATTCACAGGATTATGGCTTTAGTAAGTGTGGGCACTGAGCGGGGAAAGTAAAAGAGAAATGTGAGACGCCTTGAAGATTTATGTAGGCATTAGATGTATGCATTTAAACTCAGAACTCAGAGCTGGGCTATGGAAAATTCATGAATTGAAAACTAAGGTGGGTGGAACAGAGGAGATGACATGGGGAGGTTGTACATTGAAGAGGACCTGGTATGAGCCTTGGGGGACTCCCAACATTTGAGGGTCCAGTAATGGAGGAGCAGTGCCAGAAAATGATATTGAGAAGAAATATCCAGAGAGAAGGAAATCAGGGAGATCGTGCTGCCATGGAAGCTCAGAGAAGAGAGATTCATCAAGAAGAAGGGATCAGAAGCTTTTTAGGTATCTCAGCAAGAAATGTGTGAAGCCCAACGAAGACCATTTAAAGACTCCCAGGAGGCACAAAAGTAGACTTGAACAAGTGGAAAGACATCCCTTGTTCTTAGATAGGATGATTCAACATCATAGATAATTCATTAAGTTTAATGAATTTAATGTGGGAACCCACTAAAAATACCAGCAGGATTTGTCTTTCTTGTGATTGTTTTCCCCCTGGAACTATGAAGATTGATTCTAAAATTCATATAGAAAAAAAGCAGGCAGGAATAGCTAGAATAGCCTTTTAAAAAGGAAAGGATGAGGAGAGACCACCAGATATTAAAACATACCTGGGGGCTCAGTCGGTTGGGCAACTGCCTTCAGCTGGGGTCGTGGGATCGAGCCCCACATCGGGCTCCCTGCTCAGTGTGGGAGTCTGCCTCTCCTTCTCCCTCTGCCTCTTCTCCTGCTTATGCTCTCTCTCATTCACTGTCTCTGAAATAAATAAATAAAATATTTTAAAAAAAGAAAAAGACATCTATGATTAAAACCACAAAGGACTGATGCACAGATAGACGGACAGCAATGAAACAGACCAGAATGTGTAGAAATACCATGAAGTACATATGAAAATGTAATATGTGATTGAAATGCCCTATTAAATCACCAGGAGAAAGATGGGACGTTTTAGTAAATAGTGTTGAAACAACTGGGTGGCCCCTTGTCACAAGATAAAATTGGATCCATACCTCACGCTGTATACCAAAATAAACCCCAAGTGGGTAAAAGATTTAAATGTACATGACGAAAACATACGACCGAGAGAACACGTAGGTGAATGACGCTGTAACCTGAATGGGAAGAGGGCCTTTCTTGTATGGATTAAAATTCTGATGTAATATATGAAAAAAATTACTGAATTTGGCTACATGTATTAAACGACTTGGCACTGGGGGGTTTGGAGGGAGTGCTGTGGTTGGCAGTCTTCTCAGATGGTCAAAGTGATCCCACCTCTCAGTACTCAGGCTCTTTGCCATCCCCTTCCCTTGAATGTGGGCTGGCCCTAGTGATATGGTTCCAGCAAAATGGAATTTGGCCAACGTAATAGAATATCCCTTTTGAAAGGAGGCTGTGACCCCGTGACTTCCGTCTTGCTCATTTTCAGTCATGAAGAAGCTGGGTGTGGTGAGCTACCTTTATGAGAGGCCAACAAGGCTGCTTGCACCTAGAAACACAATTGGTTTTTTGTGTATCGATCTTATATGTGGTTTTCTTTTAGTGATAATAGTTTTCATCTAAAGATCTGCTTCATTTCCTTTGAAGTGAGTCATAAATAATGTTAGTTTTCTTCCTTCCCCAACCATACCAGCTAATCTATTTATTGGTCTCCCTGCGCTGGCTGGGAAACCCATAATCGAGGCATCTCTGTCTTCTTTCTGTGCATAAAGAGAATTTGTAAAGGTTACCTATCTATAAATGGTATTTGCTCTAGGTTCTTGGTAAATTAGCCTGTACTAGATTAAGGAAGGGTCCTTCTATCCCAAGTTTAGTAAGTCTTTATCATGAAAGAGTGTTGTATCTTATTAAAGTCTTTTTCTACATCTCTTAGGTTGATGAACAGAATTCAGTATTTTTTTTTCTATGAAGTGTCTTGAATTTATTAGTCTTTCTGTGTCTATTAAGACCAATGGTTTTTCCCCCTTAACTTGTACCCTGTTCATTTTTCACACAGATACAAAATGATCTCTGAATTTACCTGGCCCAACCATGACCTTCCTTCAGACAAAGAGGCTGTCAAGAAGCTGATTGAACATTGTGGTTTTCAGGATGACGTAGCTTATGGGAAAACCAAAATTTTCATTCGAACACCCCGAACACTGTTTACCTTGGAGGAGCTCCGTGCCCAGATGCTCATAAGGATTGTCCTCTTTCTACAAAAGGTAATTTTAGATTTCATAAGTAGGGATCAGGTCTTGCTTTTATGTTCTTAAAATTTTGCTGGATGTTTTTCTTTGACTCAAGAAATGTTCATGATGGTATATTCTTTTTATCTATGCCTCTCTTAGAATGTTTTCTGTTGCCTCCACACATGACAAATTTATTTGGCTGCCTGAGCTCAAAATTATTCTGTCCTCAAAATTCAAGACATTTTATCTTCTGATGTTTAAAGTTAGGGAGATGTCAAAGTTTAAAGTTAGGGAGTAGCCAGCTTTTTGTCTCTTGTCATTAACTGGGTTTTTTTTCCCCCTCAGCCTAACTGGGTGAAGGACTTTTTTTTTTAAATCTGGTAATTGCAAAGTTTTGCTGACATGTTTAAAACCCCCTGCTCAGCCACCATAACCGAGCACCAGCACTTGACTGAGGAGTGAGGCGCTGACTGGAAGCTCATTAGCTCATAGTAGCACTCATCATTATTCTGGGCAGGGCCCCCTTCTCACTTCATTCACTCACTCATGTTTTTCTTTTTATCTGCCATACCCATTTCCATGCCTTCCAGATGAGCCATTTTTATTTAAAAAATTATATATAGGGTGCCTGGGTGGCTTAGTGGGTTAAAGCCTCTGCCTTTGGCTCAGGTCATGATCCCAGGGTTCTGGGATCAAGCCCCGCATCAGGCTCTCTGCTCAGCAGGGAGCCTGCTTCTCCCTCTCTCTGCCTACCTCTCTGCCTACTTGTGATCTCTGTCAGATAAATAAATAAGTAAAATCTTTTAAAAAAAATTATATACGTATCTTTTTAAAAATCTTGTGCCTTTTTAAAAATCTTGTGTGAGAGGTATTGTTTTCTATGGGGTATATACCAGGAGAAAAGCTGCTGGGTCAGATGGTGTAGCTGGCATGATCGGTATAAGTAGTGCCCATTTCCTCCCCAAAAGGACTGTCTGTTTGCACCAACTCGCTCAGGGAGTTACTGTGCCCACGTCCTGACTAGTAGCGTCCAGCCACCACAATTTTGTAAGAGTAGTAGGCATACTAGTATCTCACTGTTGTTTTACTTTGTGTTTCTCTGGTTACCATTGAACCTGAGCATCCCACTAAATGCTTATTTGCTCCTTGGGTCTTCCTGTAAACTGTCCTCTGTCCGTTTTTCCCCTGGAGCTGGTACCATTTTCTTGTTGATTAGCAGACATTTCCTTGAGTATTTTGGACACATGTCCAAATGTGTCCAAATGTCACATTAGACATTTAAAATATGTTCTTTTTTTTTTTTTTTTCCTTTAGAGAGGGAGAGGGTGACAGAGGAAGAGAGAGTCTTAAGCAGATGTGCAGCCTGACACAGGGCTCGATCTCATGACCCTGAGATCACACACAACCTCAGACACCCAACCAGCTGAGCCACCCAGGTGCCCTGAAGAGAAACCTTAATTTTGACATTATCAAATTCTTCAATTCTTCATCTTACATTTTGTTGAAGAGGGCTTTCCTTCTCTCCAGGTCACAAAGATGGTAGCCTCTGTTTCCTCCTCTGAACTGTATACTTTTATCTTGCACATTTAGGTCTTGAATCCATCTAGAACCTACTTATATATATGGTTTTACGTAAGAATCCCGTTTCATTTTATTCTGTATGGTGAACCATTTTCTCGGGACCATCTGCTAAACAGTGTGTCCTTTTCCCATTGATCTGTGGTGCCACTTTTATCATGTATTATCGGGTGTATATATTCTGTCTCTGAACGTTTATTTATACAGTTACCCATTTTTACATCAATGCCACAAAGTTTCTGTTGCAGTGTGTCTTAGGGTATGGTAGGGTCAGTCGTCTTCTCACTCTTCTTTATGCGGATGGATTAACCTACACCTAGACCTTTATTTTGCAATATAAATGTTAATGTGTGTTTATTGGGTTCATTTAAATTCAACAACAATTTTTATTAGGATGGCATTGAATTTATACATTAATTTGAAAGAATTAACATTTTTACAATATTATATCATCTTAAAAGTACAGAATAGGCTTATTTAAGTCACTTCTTTGAACTTAGATTTAGAGAGGCCATATAAATCCATGGTTAATTCCTAGATGTCTTATTGTTTTTGTTACTGCTGTGGATTTTTTATTCTACATGCCAGTGTTGGTACAGAAAAATAGTATGGGCTTATGTTGGTTTGTCTGTATCCAGAAGGCAACCTTTGTTCATTCTGTTAGTTTTTCTGGGGAAATGGCTCTATCATGTGCAAATAATGAAGGTTTTTCTCTTCCCTTCCCATGGCCAACATGTTTCTAAGTTTTGCTCTCTATTTGTTTTGCCTAGAACTCAGAAAATCTTTCAGAGTAGAATACTAAATTCTGTTTCTTCTTGAAACAGTTTCCTTTTGCTAACTGGCTTTTTTTGTATTGCTTTTACTCCGTTGTATTTTGTGCAGGGTGGGTGTTTTCTGTCTGCCATGGTCAGTCTTTTTTTTTTTTTTAAGATTTTATTTATTTATTTGACAGAGAGAGAGATCACAAGTAGGCAGAGAGGTGGGCAGAGGGAGAGGGGGAAGCAGGCTCCCTGATGAGCAAAGAGCCCGATTCGGGGCTCAATCCCAGGACCCTGAGATCATGACCTGAGCTGAAGGCAGAGGCTTAACCCACTGACCTACCCAGGTGCCCCTGGTCAGTCATTTTCATTTATCTGTTCTGTATATTCAGACTTAAGTACTTGCCAGTGGTGTTTCGTTGTTGTTATTCTTTTTGGCAGATCTGACGCTCTTCTTTTCTTCTTTATACCTATTCAGGAAATTGACTCAGGCTCAGGGTTTTGCCCTGAAGGAGAGTGAGGTCCATCCCTCTCCATTTCTTTGAGACAGTCCTGGTTTATGACTGTTGTCTTGTTTTCCCCTTTCTCTCTCAAAAGTGTCACTTTTGCTATGGATAATGATGCATGATACATTGTGTCGTCACCCTACCGTGAACCCACTTTCTGTCTGCTTGGCGGCTGGTGGAATCCTGTTCTTCACTCTCCAGTGGCAGTCTGCCCACTTCCTCCACAGTTGGCAGTGTCCCACAGACGTGAATCTGCTCCAGCCTGGCTAGTCCAAGATGGTGCCCCCAGCCCCATGAGCCAGCTCTTGCACAGTAGGGATGCATACCTACTATGGTTCTCCCTCTCTGCAGCGCCTCTGCTTCTCTTCTGGGGAGAAATTACCATTTCTACGTAGAGAGGGGAGGTTCTAAAAGAGGAAGGATGACTACTTCAAAAGATACCACCCATGCCATGGGGGGAGAGCTTCCAGCACACCCTGTGATACAGATCTTGCATTTCGGAACCAGAAAGCAGTGGAGCAGGAAACAAGGATCTTTCTCAGAATTTTCAGGCCAACCATTCTAGGGTATGATAATAGGTGATCTACTAATTGGTTTTCAAACCAACTCCACAGCCGATAAAAATTATTGGAAGTTTCTGGGGCGCCTGAGTGGTTCAGTGGGTTAAAGCCTCTGCCTTCGGCTCAGGTCATGATCTCAGGGTCCTGGGATCAAGCCCCGCATCAGGCTCTCTGCTCGGCAGGGAGCCTGCTTCCCCCTCTCCCTCTGCCTGCCTCTCTGCCTATTTGTGATCTGTCTCTGTCAAAGAAATAAATAAAATCTTAAAAAAAAAAATCTATGCTACTATCATATTTCCTGAATTCTTCCTCTTTAAAAAAAAATTATTGAAAGTTTCTCTCAGCTTCTGGGAATAGGTCATCAGTCACCTAAGTTTTCATGTGCTGTGTGTTTTTATTTTTTTCTGTAACCTTACAGGAATGGAATAGGAAGTTAGGAAAGGCAGCATCAGGAGATGCTATTTTTTTTTTTTAAGATTTTATTTATTTCCTTGACAGAGAGAGGGAGAGCACAAGCAGCCAGAATGGCAGGCAGAGAGACAGGGAGAAGGAGGCTCCCTGCTGAGCAGAAAGCCCCATGTGGGGCTCGATCCCAGGACCCCGGGATCATGACCTGAGCCGAAGGCAGACACTGAACCGACTGAGCCACCCAGGCATCCCAAGAGATACAGTATTAAACCAGAATTTCCAACAACTGACTTTTATATTCCCTTTTTAAATAAAAAAATAGCTTAATTTTTTTTCTGATTATCCATTAAGGCATACTTATTGCAAAAACAAGTTCAAGCCATACCAAAAAATGTAAGAGAAACAATGGAGAATCACCTAAAATCCCACCATCCAGAGGTAACAAATCATTAGTGTTGTGGTGGTCATCCTTTCTAATATCTTTCTGTGCTTATAGACAAGCATATGTACTATAATATAAATGACATCATAGTTCACATGGTGATTTTTTTATGAGCACCTTTCTCTTTTTTTTTCTAATATTTTGGTATTCTTTTTCCCACATTTACCTTCTCTGCCCACAACTCCTCCCACCACCTATGTCAAAGGGTCCCCAAGACCACTTCCAGTTGTGGTGATTCACTAAAAGGATTCACAGGGCTCAGCCTATAGTTGTGCTCATGAATTAAATTTATTACAGCAAAAGGATGCAAAGCAAAAATTAGCAAAGGGAAAAGGCACAATAGGTAAAATCCAGAGGAAACCGTGAGCAAGCTTCCAAGAGTTTTCTCCCAGTGGAGTTGCACAGGACATGCTTAATTCCTGCAGAAATGAGCTGTGACAACACATGCTAAGTGTTGTCTACCGGGGAGCCCATCACAGACTTGGTGCTTGAAGTTTTTACTGGGGACTGATTACGTTTGCACCCTCTGCCCCACATGTACTGAAATCCCATACTCGAAGAAGGGCAGCAGGTATTATAAACCCCACTGTTTGCACAAGTGGTGTAACCACATTGAGTCACTCTTACCATTTAGAGAAAGTTTTGTATCAGCATGTGAAACTGTTTCCCAGTCAAGTTCGAAGACACTGGCCAAGGGCCAACTTTGGACGACATGGACTTTTCTAGGGATACAGTCTCACGCCTGCTGTGTTAACTCCTTTCCAGATGCTCCCACAGTCTTCCCATAACTTTAATAGACTTCCTTGTACACGTAGGAATCTTTCGTCCTATGCACTGAAGACTTCTGTGCTAATGCCTTCGTTCTGTGCACTGGATGCCCATGAGCAAGATTATTGTTTGAAGGGCGTAATCATAGATATTAACCATTCACATTGTGTAGCCCACAATGTAAGTGAACTTATTTTCCCTGATTTTTTTTTTAACTGCAGTGACTTTTGCCAGGCTTTTGAATTTTTTTCATTCCTATCAGTAAGAAATGGTGTCTCATTCTACTTCAATTTTGTGTTCTCATGACTCTTCATGAGGGTGTGTTTCTTGGCCTTTTCAGATCGCTTTGCCTGTTATTTACTTATTCGTATCCTTGGCCCAATTTTCTATTGGGTTGTTTACCTTTTGCTTTTAAATTTGTGGGAGCGATTATCTTTAGGTATTGTAGCTATTTTCCTAAGCTATCATTTGTCATTATGGTGTACTCTTCAAGATGAAATTTTCCACTTAATATGTCTTATCTTTTTTTTTCGTTGTGTCTTTGAGTTTCTTCAGAGAAGTTTTAGATCTGAGATTTAGCTTTTATATGTGGTATTATATAAGGGTCCAGCTCTGTTTTGTTCCAAGTTAAAACCCAGCTATTCTAATTCAGTTTATTTAAAAATTCCTCTTTTTTCCTCTAAATTAAAATTCCGCTTTTGTCTAATAATAAATTCCCATATATACTTGTCTATTTTCAGGACTCACTCTTTTATTCCATTGACAGTTTCTATGCCAATGTCCTACTGTGTGATACTGTGTGGCTTTAACATGTGAGAACCTAACTTTCCATGTATTCTCATGCCTTTTCTGCACCGTCGTGGAGATTTAATGGCAAGTTGGAAGTGGCAGAGTCAATGACATTAACTAAAACCAGAACCTCCAAAATTGTCCTTAAGGGAACAAACTGCAAAACCACAGAGATTGCAGAAAAGATACAAATTGCTTTGCTTTCTGATTCATAAAAAATGCGTAGGTCCACAATACAACTGTCTAAACCACCGGGTGTGCAGTATCAAGAATTACAGGTAATCTGTTTAGTGAGTCTTATTTATCTTCATATATTTGGTCATATGCTTGACATTTTAGGAGATTTGTGAAGTGCTATAAATATCTCTTCTTTATTTTTTTTTAAATTTTTATTTATTTGACAGAGAGAGATCACAAGTAGGTAGAGAGGCAGGCAGAGAGAGAGAGAGAGAGGAAAGCAGGCTCCTTGCTGAGCAGAGAGCCTGATGCGGGGCTCAATCCCAGGACCCTGGGATCATGACCTGAGCCAAAGGCAGAGGCTCTAACCCACTGAGCCAACCAGGCGCCCCTACAAATATCTTTTCTTTAAAGAAATGACCATCTTAGGGACCCCTGGGTGGCTCAGTCCATTGAATGTCCAACGCTTGGTTTCAGCTCAGGTCGTGATCTCAGGGTTATGGGATCACACCTGACGTCGGGCTCCATGCTCAATGCAGAGTCTGCTTGAGATTCTCTCTACCTCTACCCTGTGCTTGTTCTCGCTCTCTTTCTAAAATGAATAGATGTATCTTTTCCCCAAAAAAAGAAGAGAGAAAAAAAGAAAGAGCAAGCCATCTTAAAGAACCATCTAGAGATCAAAGACTTTTATTGGTTTCATAGTACATAAGTGGTAGCAATACAAGTTCATGTAGGAAAATGAAAAACATGAATTTATATTTTTAAAGTAAAATTTTATATTAAATATAAATTAATCATGTCATCTAGTTATGTAATACTTTTTTGTTTCATCTTCACATGTGTAACCACGTATTTGCGTATTTATAAGAGCTAGCCTGGTCCTTAATGTGATTTACTAGAGCTTCTTCAGTCATTTATCTGCTATTACCGGATGTTCAGGTTTTTCCCAATTTCCACTATCTAGGTCCCACTGCAGTGCACAGCTATGCTTACCTAGAGGGGTGCCTGGCCCAGAATTCAATGCGTATTAGCTATTGTTGTTCCTGCTTGTGCTGTTTTTACTACTAGCAAGCACTTTTCATCATCCTTGATTATTTTCTTAGGATAAATTCTCAGACAGACATTTTTGGTTTAACAATACACACTTTTCAGATTTTCTGTACCCATCACCAGACAGCTTCTGGAATGATTGGACCGATTTATGCTCCCACCCACTGGGGCGTAAAAGAGCCAGCCTCCCTGAAACCCTGGATATTTTTATCCTTCTAAACACCCTCTCTGAATGACCTAAAACCTGAATGTTTTGCCTGAATATTGAAAAGAGCATTTTGTACAAAACCCCAGCTGTTGTGAACACATCTTTGCGTCACTGAAAGAAATGAATCAGGCTAGCCGGTGGGATTTTTTTAAAGGTCATACTTCTGTTCCTTCAGTAATACATAAGTGCTTCACTTAACCTCAACATAAATGTCTGTGCGTGTGTTCCTTACATCATACTCGAATGAGAAATCCAATAAGATGGTGTTTCCAGGCAGCACTGAAGAACTATTTAAAGTTTTCAGAATTACAGGTGCCGAGAGATCCATTGTCAGCCCGGCCACAAGCATGTGGGGCTGAGGGGGGATGTGTATATTAAGTGTGTTGTGAGGCTGATCTGTCCAAGTTGACATTGTTGTTGTAGCTTTTTTCCTTCTTCAACTTGGACTTTCCTTTTATCATTTTACCTTCTTTTGTTGTGTTCTTTTATTATTTTACCTTTTATCGTTTACCTTCTATATGTTGTGTTCATTAATTCTCGAAAAATAAGACGCTCATTTGTTGCCTCGTTGGGGAAACCCTGAAGGAAGACTGTAGTTTCTTATAAAATTTTTAATGAAAATACCACACCAAATGCATTACAAAGAGTCACGATCCTCTAATATTATGTACACATTTTGTTTAAAATATGTCACTGTCTTGGGAGAGAAGTGGGGTATGGGTCATCCCAAGAAACTCTCCCTTTTTGTTTTCGATGCGTTTATAGTTTTAAACTTATGTTTTCATTTTAGGGAATCACAGGGCAAGATCAAAATTGTCATATAAGGTGACATGAAAGATGGGTTCTCAAAGGGAGATAGAAAATATCCAGGACATTTATCTTTCGTGTGGCCATTAACAAATTCGGGATAGGTTAATGGATTTAAGGTTGGCTTTCTTGACTCATCTATAAGACAGATAGGTGCCGCTGTGAACTATGTCTTCATCTGGGGGAATTAGCCCCTTCTTAAATGGTGTCTCTAATTGATTGTGGATGGATATGTTAATTAGTCACCATATCACATCCCGGGACCATTTCAGATTGCGCAGCTTTGATCCTAGCTCCAGGGAATGGAATGACGCGTGCTGGTGTGCCTTGGTGTGGTGAAGAGGTCGAGGCCCTTCTTATGTCCCATCCTGAAGGCTGCTACACCCAGACATTCTTTTTTCTAAAGTAGTATCTTGAGGCTTTAATCATTTTCCTCCAAGCGGTTTGTGGGGACCCTGGGATTGCATTTACAACTCATGAATGTGACAGCTGCCAGCCCTTTGGAAAAGCAAATCATGCTAGCCGCTGACCTGCTTCACACCACGTGCCCTGAGTTTTTCCAGTTTGTATTTCATCTTGAACATGGCTGGGAGGCCTGTAGCCCCTGGTGCTGGGAACTGGGCGGGGGTGGGGGGGGTCCACAGTCAAGGCTGAATCTAAAGTCAGTTGGCGGTCTTCTGTTACAGTTATGGGAACCTACACACATGTTTAGGGAGGGAATAATAGAAACCTCACACTCTAAGTATTCAGATCCATTGGCCTTCTAGGGTCCACAGGCTCCCAGAATTTTATTTTTGCTTGTCTGATAGCTTCCTTTAAAAAAAAAAAAAAGTGAGGGGCTTTATTTATTTATTTATCTGACAGAAAGAGAGAGAGCACAAGCAGGGGAGAGGCTTAGAGAGAGGGAGAAGCAGGCTCCCCTCTGAGCAGGGAACCCGACACGAGGCCCGATCCCAGGACCCCGAGATCATGACCTGAGCCGAAGTCAGGCGCTCAACTGACCGAGGCTCTTAGGCACCCCCGCTTGTCTATTGTTTAGAAGATGGTAGTGGTTTGATTATTAGGCCATAGCAAAACTGGCACAATCTCATAAGTGGGGTACGAGGGAATGAAGGAGTGAGTGGACAAGAAAGGGTGCAAAATAGGTGAGTGTGGAAAGAGGTTGTGATAAAGCAGAGGAAGGAGGAAAAGACCCTCCAGCTAGTGAGATAAAATATTTAGTGTGGGCTAAACTCATGTGTGATCGTTGTGTCCAGTTTTATGTGGAGTTCAGAATTTTTTTTAAAAATTCACTATCATAAATATTTGGCATTCTGCTGACAAACCGATATTGTGAGAATATTATACAAAAATAAGGCTCCCTGTTTGTATCAGTGCATCAGCAGTATTTAAGCAGCAGGTATAATGTTTGGTAAAGGACATACAAAAGCATGGAAGATCCAGTGCCCTTTTGAGATGGCACATGGGACAGCTTCTTCTTGTTTTTGTGCCAGGATTAGCTGTACTTCCAGGCCACCACCCTCAAACTGGCAGTCATGTTGTGCGGAGGGGACCACACTCTGCAAAGCCTGCCTTGTGATCTCCTGGAGCAGTGATACTGGACATCCTCGAAATGTTCCTGAATTTGCTGGGAATGCTTGCACTGCGTTTCTGTCCATGCTTGCTGTGAGGCAGATGCATTTGAGCACGTTAAGGAGGTATCCATCCATTCCTGTTGTGTTAAGAAGAGTGCTTTCAAAATCAAGAGTAGATTAAAAAAAAAAAAAAGGTGTCAAACTAAATGGAATTACTTCTTCGTGGGAATCAAGACGCTTCTGTAATTTTTTTTCTCTTTTGAGTTATCAATTCTGAGAATAGTACTGATCAATTAAGTGCCAGTATAATGTTTGCCTCAGCAAGATAACCTTCTTGTTCCATATTCTGGAACAATCTAATCCCATGGGAGTTCATCTGTTCAGGTTGAATTTCCCTGTGAAGACATCTAAGAGGGGCTATTTGTTGGGTCATAACTTTTCAACAACTTTCTCTTGTTCCTCATAAGAGTTGATGAGTTCTTATTTTGTATCTTCCATGGAATGAGTTTGGGTGATTTGCAGTTTCCTAGAAAATCGTACAGGTTCTCAAATTTAATTGAATAGAACTGAACAAAGTAATCTCTTACGTTTCTTTTCATTTCCCCTGTGTCTTTAGTCATTCCTCTCTTATCATTTCTTATTTTGTGAATTCGATTTGTGCTCACTCTTTTTTCTTGATCAGCTTTAGTTAATGATGCATTTTGGTGCTTTTTTCCCTCAGTGAACCAGCTCTCTGATTTATTCATTCCACCATTTTCTTCTAATTTATCAATTTTGTCTTTTAATATTTATCAGTTCCTTCTTTTGGAACGGAAAGAGCAAAAACAAGCAGGAGATTATCTTTTCTCCAACTTCTGATATTGGGTGCTTCATGAATTTTTTTTCTTTCACATTTATTAATAATGGATATGAAATTTTTTAGAACTCTTTTTGCTGATATATTATCATTTATAAGACCTGATATATTATCACTTATAATAAGACCTAATATACTATCACTTAATTATTTTTATAAGACCTGATATATTATCACTTAATTATTTTTATGTTCAAATTTACTCTTTCCCGAAAAGTTGTTTAAAAAATATTTTTTCCAATTTAAACATGTTTATTGTTTTTTTTTTTTAAGTTGATCTGTAATTGACACACAATATTACATTAGTTTCAGGAGAACAGGATAGTGATTCCACAAGTCTATACCCTGCCTTCACACAGCGTAGCTACCATCTCTCACCATACAACTCTAGTACAATATCATGGACTATATCCCCTGTGATGCACCTTTTCTTCCTGTGACTTACTCATTCCATAGCTGTACCCCCCACTCCCATTCACCCATTCTGCCCATCTTGCCACCCTCTCCCCTCTGGCAACCATCAGATTTATGGGTCTGTTTCTTGTTTTTGTTGGTTTTTATTTTTAGATTCCACATATAAGTGAAATCATATGCTATTTGTCTTTCTCTGACTTATGTCACTTAGCATAATATCCTCTAGATCCATCCATATTAGCGCAAACAGCAAGAGCCCATCTTTTGTGTGTGTGTGTGTGTGTGTGTATGTGTGTATACACACCACATCTTCTTTATCCATTCATGTATCAGTGGGCACTTGGGCTGCTTCCATGTCTTGACTATTGTAAATACTGCAATAAACATAGGTGTGCATATATCTTTTCAAATTAGTATTCTCCTTTCCTTTCGGTTAATACCCAGTAGAGGAATTATTGGATTGTATGGTACTTTTATTTTTAATTTTTTGAGGGACCTCCATACTGTTTTCCAGAGTGGCCGCACCAGTTTGCATTCCCAGCAGCAGTGCGTGAGGGTTCCCCTTTCTCCACATCCTCTCCAGCACCTGTTGTTTCTTGTCTTTCTGATTCTGGCCATTCTGACAGGGATAAAGTGATACCTCATTGTGGTTTTGACTTGCCCTTCCCAGCAATGAGTGATGGTGAGCGTCTTTTCGTCTATCTGTTGACTATTCAAAAATATTTAAAAAATCGTTCCCAGACGATCCATGTTTTGTGTACGCTCGGTTTTGCTTTCTAGTCTTTTAGTAGTTTTTAGTTTTACTGCATTCTGATCATGGAATGTTAAGCTTATTAACTCCAGTTTCTGGAATTGAGGAGCCTAGTGTACAGTCACTGAGTATAACTTGAAAAAAGGTGAATCTTCTCTGTCTTTTTGGACATTTTTATCATGAAGCATTTCAAATGCTCGCAGAAGTAGAAGGAAGAGCTTGAGGACTTCCATGTTCCCTTCTCACGGCGTTAGCAGCTGTCCTGCAGTTCAACAGTTTCACCTCATGCTTTGACATGTAGGGGTTTAGTTTGGTGTTTTAAAAGGAGATCCCAGCCATCTGATCATTTCGCCCTTACATACCGTTCTAATCTGTACAGAGGACGTCTGCGTGCCACTCTCATACCCCTTAAAATTAACCAGAATTCCTCAACATCGCCTAATAAGTAGTTTGTGTTTCTTTTTCCCAGTTGTCTTAGAACTGTCTTCCCACAGATGGTTAGGGATTGGAGCCCCAAAAAAGAGGCACCGTGGAGAATGGGACACACTAGTCTTTAGCATATTAATTAGGATTTTCCGTGATATTTCATCCTTTTTTTTTTTAAAAAAGATTTTATTTATTTTTTTATTGGACAGAGAGAGAGATCACAACTAGGCAGAGAGGCAGGCAGAGAGAGAGGGAGAAGCAGTCTCCCCGCTGAGCAGAGAGCCCCATGTGGGGCACGATCCCAGGACCCTGAGATTACGACCTGAGCCGAAGGCAGAGGCTTAACCCACTGAGCCACCCAGGCACCCCGTGATATTTCATCCGTAAAAATGGTATGTTCTAAAGGCGACTCATGTATCATGTGTCATAAGGATTGCCCTGGTTGGTTTGTCCTAACCAACTGTAACATTGTATGTTCTTGTGCTTACGTGCCAGATTTGCACTGTATGGTTTTAGGGGTGGGTTATATTATGGTATGTTATAATATTACATATTATGGTTGGATTGTGTAGATGGATCTTGTGAGGGATCAAAAGTAGCCCATTAAAGCATATTGTGAAAACAGTAAATTCTAAAACAGAGAAGAATATCGTAGTCTTAGAGGTTAGCACAGACCTGAGGATAGTAATTGTGTAAACCAGCCAAAAGAAAAAGTGTGAATAGAATCATTATCTGAAAATTAGATCCTGTTGTTTAGTTTTTCATTTGCCCCTATTCCCTGATGTGTCGTGTATTTCAAATCATTGTCACGTAGTGGTATGAAGCCATGGGGGCTTTCACATTATTTTCAAGCAAAGCTCACTGACTTCTTGGCAAAAACAGTCAGGTGTTTTCTTTCTCAGATTCAAAGCAAAATAATTACCTCTCATATAAAATTGATTAATTTTGCCCTTAAAGGTTTTTTGGGGTGTGGGGGGCCACCAGTTAGAGGGAGAGGCAGATAGGGAGAGAAGCAGGCTCCCCCTTGAGCAGGGAGCCCGACATGGGGCTCGATCCTCAGACCCCAGGATCATGACCTGAGCCGAAGGCAGATGCTTAACAAACTGAGCCACCCAGGTGCCCCTTGCCCTTAAAGTTAAAAAATAAAAATAAAAAATGCAGTAGCTAATCTTTGGTGAGTGTTTGGGATACTTCTACATATATTAAGTGGATCTTTATAAAAATCCTATGAGTGTCTAGTATTATTTTCAATTAATAGGAAAGGGAACTCAAGCCACTGAGTGCCTGAGTAAGTCCCTGGCGGTCACAGACATGGTGAACGCCAGAGCTGGGACCTGCCCCCTGTAGGCCAGTCTTTTGCACGTGCTCTTAACCACTGTTCTCTTTCACCCCTGTGGCATTGTTCAGAATGTCCTCCTTGTAGGAAAAACAGGTGTGACTCATGCTGCCGAAGAACAGCGTACAAAACCAGCCACAAAAGTGGTGGTGGTGGGACGCCTGGGTGGCTCAGTTGGTTAAGCAGCTGCCTTCGGCTCAGGTCATGATCCCAGCATCCTGGGATCGAGTCCCACATCGGGCTCCTTGCTTGGCGGGGAGCCTGCTTCTCCCTCTGCCTCTGCCTGCCATTCTGTCTGCCTGTGCTCGCTCGCTCTCCTCTCTCTCTGACAAATAAAATCTTTAAAAAAAAAAAAAAAAAGTGGTGGTGGCATCATGGTGAAAGAGGAAGAAGAATATGATTTGGCAAGATTCCTTTTTTAAAGGACATCAGTAGGGGCGCCTGGGTGGCTCAGTGGGTTAAGCCACTGCCTTCGGCTCAGGTCATGATCCCAGGTCCTGGGTTCAAGCCCCGCATCGGGCTTTCTGCTCGGCAGGGAGCCTGCTTCCTCCTCTCTCTCTGCCTGCCTCTCTGCCTACTTGTGATTTCTCTCTGTCAAATAAATAAATAAAATCTTTAAAAAAATAAATAAATAAAAAAATAAAGGACATCAGTAGACATGTAGAGATATCTGAGTCATTTACTATTAAGTATGTGAACTGAGATACATTTTGACTACAATTAGAAGGAAACATTTATGTTGAAAGTATGAATCAGCTTTGACATACATATGTACATTAATGAAAGTAATCAGTGACTCAGTTTTACTGAGAATAGAGGCTCCAGGAGAAGAGATTTTTATTTGTTTTGGTAAAGGTGACTTGTGAGCTGTGAGCAGGTTGGGAAAGATGTGTTAGGATGACTCTAGATGAAGTATAAGCTTGATCACAGGAGGGAGGGGGGCTGTTGTGGCCCCCAGGACAGTCTATTCATTGCTTCATTCATGGGGAATATCTATGGTCAAAAATATGGTGCTTGAGCTTAACTAAGTGTTGAAAGGAATAAAGAAAAAAAAATGTGCCTTTGATCACGTGGTGGCCATTGACTATATGTCTGTTCAGTATGCTGTGAGAAGCAAATAGCATGTGTCCTTCCCAGCACTGTGAGATGCAGCCATGCGGGAGAAGGGTGCTCGTATGCATTTTTATATAAGTAATGCATCGAGTTTGTTCATTCATTACTGAATAGGGACATAAAAATGAACCGTGCTCCACCCAGAAGGAGCCGACAGCCTCGTTAGGAGGGAGATGTGTTAGCCCTCCAGCCAGTGGGATGGGGTAATTGGGACACTCTGGCATATGGAATCACTGCCAGGTGGGCTCTGAGCATAGACCCTGAGCTTCCTGAGCTGAGGACAGAAAGCTTTCTGGGAGAAGAAGTAGTACCAAAAAGTTTGGGAACCACTCTGCTAGATTCACATTTACGGGAAGAACAGATCTTAATCTATATTTCATAAACCATTTTTACAGGTTGAGTTCATTGAAACAGGACCTGTGAAATCATAGTGGGCTGATTGTCACTTATGGGGTAAAATTGCAACAAATAGAAGTAACAGAGTTTTCGGGGCACCTGAGTGGCTCAATTGTTAGGCATCAGCCTCCAGCTCAGGTCATGATCCCAGGGTCCTGGAATCGAGCACCACATCGGGCTCCCTGCTCATCGGAGAGCCTGCTTCTCCCTCTGCTCCTCTGCTTGTGTTCCCTCTCTCTCACTGTGTCTCTCTCTGTCAAATAATAAAATCTTTAAAAAGAAAAAAAAAACTTAAAAGAAAGAAGTAACAAAGTTTCCTACAAAAATAATTCAAACAAATGTTGTTTTCCCGAATCAACACAGACTAACCCTAGTCCTTGGAATTACTGAAATAGCTCTTTCAATGTTGCGGGGAAGTTCCTCGCCCTTCGCAGGAAACAGCCGTATGGATAATTAGGAGCAATCGTACCTGGCTGCAGTACAACCTGCAGTGACAGGATTAAATGTAGATTTAGCTTGAGTTTTATAACAAGCATATAAATATTTACTAACGTTTCTCTTGTTTACCTAACAGGATGTAGAGAGCCAGCTCAGGGCTTGTCTTCTCAAAACACCTGGGTCAACAAGCTCCCATTCTGTCATGGATCCTCATTAATAACCTCTGTTTGAGGCCGACAGCCCCCGATTTGATTATCCCTTTCCTGTCACGGCCCGAAATACTCTTTCACCACACTGTGCCGCACAAAGTCTCCTGCAACGTGATTTTTTTTCACTCAGCATGTTTCTCAAATTTCCCTGGGTCCGTAATTGTAGCCCTAGTTTATTTACTTTTACTTCTTTATGCCATTTCGTTATGGAAGAGCCATTAATTTTCCTGATAATACTTAGTTTTTCCATTTTTTTGGTCCTTCCAACTAATGCTACAATGAAGATTTTTCAATGTTTCCTTTCTAGAAGGGACTAAGTCTTTGTGGGATAGCTTCTCTCAAATTTTGAGGATCCCCTCCCCAAAAAGCTCACCTTAGAAAATTCTAGAAAATTCAAGAATACACCATGTTACATTCCATTTGCCGGTGGTGATATCATCACATGCAACAGAGCCTCTGGAAAACTCCGCTGTAGCTTTGTGAGAGCATAAGAATTAACAAAGGTAAATAAAGTGCTGGTTTTATTGTGAAACCAGTTTTTCTCTTGAGACTCCCTTGAAAGGGTCTTGGCAATGCTCAAAGTTCCCCACTCCATGTCCTAAGAACTGCTTCTCTAGAGAACATACCCCACACTGCAAATGCTAGGTTTTAGAGTCTGCACGTTTTCAAAGTTTACTAAAGATTGTCCAATTGCTTTCCAAAGTAACTGTCCACTTAAACTTAACCTGAAATATATGAGAGTTTTTATTGGTCCCTATCCTTGTCAACAATTTGAATTCTCAGAATTTTTCATTTTCACCAATCTAATATTGACACCTAAGTCAGTCCCTGACTCTCTTGCAAGCTCAGCTGTGGGTAGGGGTACATGTTATCTCTCTTGGCAGTGGGCATGTCTGGTTATCTATTCTGCCATGTTCCTCCCATACTTGATGGAAGTCCTATTGAAAGGTTTAAGAGGGAGAGGTGATGTGGTCATTTTGAGTTCTAAATCGGTCCATGGAAAATTAGAAGTCAAGGCTGGAGGAGTTCCCTAGCTCAGTCGGTTAAGTGTCTGACTCTTGATCTCAGCTCAGATCCTGATCTCAAGGTTGCAAGGCCTGCATTGGGCTCCACACTGGGCATGGAGCCTACTTAAAAAAAAAAAAGTCAAGACTGGAGGTAGGAGGGCCAATAAGAACTTCTTGCTATAATCTAGGGGAAAACAAATGGGGTCCTCATTCAAAGCATTGGTAATTGAGATGGGGAGAAATTTGAGAAATATTTAGGAATTAAAATTAATTAAATTGGGATGCCTGGGTGGCTCAGTTGGTTAAGCAGCTGCCTTCGGCTCAGGTCATGATCCCAGGGTCCTGGGATCGAGTCCCACATCGGGCTCCTTACTCATCAGGGAGCCTGCTTCTCCCTCTGCCTCTGCCTGCCATTCTGTCTGCCTGTGCTCGCTCTCTCTCCCTCTCTCTCTCTGACAAATAAATAAATAAAATCTTAAAAAAAATTAAATTAATTTAAAAAGGATACCTGGTTAGCTCAGTAGACCATGTGACTCTTGATCTTGGGGTCATGAGTTCAGTCCCCACATTGAGCATAGAGCTTACTTACAAAAAAAAAAAAAAGTCAGCCCATCATGACAGTTGTTGGAATGGGAGACAGATAAAAGCCAAGAATCAATAGTTCCCAGGTTTCCAGCACATAGCTGGTGTCGCTCGCTAACCACTGACAAAGAGATGGAGGGTACAGGAGCTTGATTGGAGGAAAGTAACAGTTTGAGGCACGATGTGTTCAAGGTATCTGGGAGACATTCAAGCCAAGATGACCAGCAAGCCAATGGACACAGGAGTCAGGGAAGCAAAAGAAGTAGCAAATTTCAAGTGAGAAAAAATGATCAGTATCAGGCATAGAAATGTCCAACAAAGCAAGGGCTGGGAAGTGCCTCCTTAATCTGGCGATTAGGAGACAACTGGTTTATTAATAACCATCACGGTAAAGTTGACCCAGATGAAGGCAGGAGTACAGGAGGAGAAGAAACACAAACCAAGTACCAGAATCCTCAAGTGAGAAGTATGTTGACCATTTACTGGTAGCTCGTGGTAATGAAGATAGGTATGGGAAAGGATGTATGTTCTTAATGAAGAAACGGAGGAGTGTTTATCGCGCGTAGGACATTTAGTAAATGAGTATCAAACACTGAAGCCTTACCCCTATATGTTACTAAGCGGCACGATTACAGTAACATTAGTGTATAAGCCATTTATTTTATTCTTGTGAAGAAAATTTCTGTTGATTTATAATGTAAGCCAGTAACTGATGCCATTTAGTATTTACACAGAGGCAAATGCAGAGGCCTCTTAGAACAATAAAAATGCTTCAGAAATTCAACAGAACAACAGAGCATTCTTTCCCCTTCCTCCTCCCTCCCTCGTTCTCCTTTCTTCCCTTTCCCCCTCTCCCTCCCTCCCTCCCTCCCTCCCCCTTTCCACAGACCCTCCCTTCAGCTTCCCTTTTTTCTCCTCCCACCTAACTGATGAATAAAAAAGATAAAAGCATATTTGGAAAATAATGGTGACATGTCAAAAATAATTTGTTTCTCATTTATCTCCTCTCAGATACTGCCAGTAAGAAACCCCTGCCACCCCTTCCCCAGCCTGCTCCCCCATAAGTGGGAAGCAGATGATTTGCTCCCCCTGAAAGAGCAGCAAATCCGTTGCCCGGGTGATTTCTCATTACTAAGGCAACCAATTTGGTGCATCAGTGTGAATCCCAATTTTAAAATGTAATTATGCCAAGATATGTACATATGCTTGAGATTTGCTTAAAAGGAATCTGTTCCCCTTTGGAAGGAAAACATTTCCTATGTTAGGCGAAAGAAAGGGTGAAACGTTGCTTTTCTTCTTTGCTAGCTTAAATACACCTTTCGACTGAGCTCCCCTGCCATGCTTAGTAAAAGAGCTTGCATTGGTTTTCCTCTCACCACTTTTTTTTTTTTAACTTGAGATGTTCCCTTTCCAAGACACTTCTCTCTTGATACCTGTCACTCATAACCCAGGAGCTGTTGTCTCCATGACAACACTTTCTGGCCCCTATAGGTGGTGGTAGGAAAAAAAGGAAGGGGAAAGGAAAAAAAAAAAAAACCCTTAGCTGCATTTTTCATTGCCCTTTTTCTTTTTTAATTGCTGGAAGCTCAAGAGATTGATTCTTTGTAAGGAATTAATTAGGGAAGGGGAAGCAATCTACGAATAGATGTTTACATTAAATTACAAAACTTCTGAACAATTCAGTGAGAATGGCCATCCCAGATTCAAATGAGAGATCACGCAGATAGGATGCTTACAACCCGAAGCTTGTCAGAAGGAAAGCTCTATTACCCGGGTAGCTGAAACTGCACAGCCAAGCCAGACAATACCATTGAAGCATGGCTGAGCAATTAATTTTTCTTCCTCCTCAACAAAAATTATTATTTAGAAATAAAACCTATTTAGATGGCAGGAGTATTTACCTTAATTACCAACCCTATTAAATAATGAAATCCCTGTAGCTCATTAAGTTTCCCGGTTACTGCTGCAGCCAGGAATCTCTGGGCTGGTTTGGAGTTGGGAATTTCAAGTGTAATTGTCTCCCTTCCCACCCACACCCCTGCCCCATTGCCTAGCTGCCTTTTAGCCTTACTTGGGTGACCCCATGGTCTGTGTAACATTTACCATAAGCTCCCTTGGATCCTTTTGGAAATAATTGGGTAACAAATACTAAAGGCAGCGATGAAATTATTTTATTGTAATGGACATTCGCTGCTTAGTGACAGCACTGATATTTAATGTAAAATATCACCTTCCCCCAAGACGATTTTTCAAAACTGACTTTTTAAAAAGGCTTTCTAAGTACATAATTTTGCACTGTACTTCATTAAGCTAAGATACTTAAGAGATGGTAAAATGTGTCTTGTTTACCAAGTTAGGTATATAATGGAATCCACATGGCTTAAGTGTGAGCACAGGCAGGGTTTAGGGATATTTGATTCCTTTCCTTCCTAGAGCAAAGGTGTCTGACTGCTACCAGGAAATCCAAGTGTATCCATAACTGTTCATATTCTCTCATTTAAACACAGCCCACTTGGGCGATTAAGTTTAGCTAACCAAAAAAAAAGTTTATGAAATATTCAACATGTTTTGGGAAATGTGTCATTATTTATTGCCTATATTTGGAGCATTCAGTTTTCTCGTTATGGGCAGACTTTAACTCTAATCTTTTTTTTTTTTTTCTTTTTTTTTTAATTTTATTTTTTATAAACATATATTTTTATCCCCAGGGGTACAGGTCTGCGAATCGCCAGGTTTACACACTTCACAGCACTCACCATAGCACATACCCTCCCCAATATCCATAACCCCACCCCCCTCTCCCAACCCCCTCCCCCCATCAACTCTCAGTTTGTTTTGTGAGATTAAGAGTCACTTATGGTTTGTCTCCCTCCCAAGACCATCTTGTTTCATTTATTCTTCTCCTACCCCCTCAACCCCCCATGTTGCATCTCCTCTCCCTCATATCAGGGAGATCATATGATAGTTGTCTTTCTCCGATTGACTAATTTCGCTAAGCATGATACCCTCTAGTTCCATCCACGTCGTCGCAAATGGCGATTTCATTTCTTTTGATGGCTGCATAGTATTCCATTGTGTATATATACCACATCTTCTTTATCCATTCGTCTGTTGAAGGACATCTAGGTTCTTTCCGTAGTTTGGCTATTGTAGACATTGCTGCTATAAACATTCGGGTGCACGTGCCCCTTCGGATCACTACGTTTGTATCTTTAGGGTAAATACCCAGCAGTGCAATTGCTGGGTCATAGGGTAGTTCTATTTTCAACATATTGAGGAACCTCCATGCTGTTTTCCAGAGTGGTTGCACCAGCTTGCATTCCCACCAACAGTGTAGGAGGGTTCCCCTTTCTCCACATCCTCGCCAGCATCTGTCATTTCCTGACTTGTTAATTTTAGCCATTCTGACTGGTGTGAGGTGATATCTCATTGTGGTTTTGATTTGTATTTCCCTGATGCCGAGTGATATGGAGCACTTTCTCATGTGTCTGTTGGCTATGTAGTCTGTTGGCTATCTGTTGTCTTCTTTGCAGAAATGTCTGTTCATCTCCTCTGCCCATTTCTTGATTGGATTATTTGTTCTTTGGGTGTTGAGTTTGCTAAGTTCTTTATAGATTTTGGACACTAGCCCTTTATCTGATATGTCATTTGCAAATATCTTCTCCCATTCTGTCAGTTGTCTTTTGGTTTTGTTCACTGTTTCCTTTGCTGTGCAAAAGCTTTTGATCTTGATAAAATCCCAAAAGTTCATTTTTGCCCTTGCTTCCCTTGCCTTTGGCGATGTTCCTAGGAAGATGTTGCTGCGGCTGACGTCGAAGAGGTTGCTGCCTGTGTTCTCCTCAAGGATTTTGGTGGATTCCTTTCTCACACTGAGATCCTTCATCCATTTTGAGTCTACTTTCGTGTGTGGTGTAAGGAAATGATCCAATTTCATTTCTCTGCATGCGGCTGTCCAATTTTCCCAACACCATTTATTGAAGAGGCTGTCTTTTTTCCATTGGACATTCTTTCCTGCTTTGTCGAAGATGAGTTGACCATAGAGTCGAGGGTCTATTTCTGGGCTCTCTATTCTGTTCCATTGATCTATGTGTCTGTTTTTGTGCCAGTACCATGCTGTCTTGATGATGACAGCTTTGTAATAGAGCTTGAAGTCCGGAATTGTGATGCCACCAACTTTGGCTTTCTTTTTCAATATTCCTTTGGCTATTCGAGGTCTTTTCTGGTTCCATATAAATTTTAGGATTATTTGTTCCATTTCTTTGAAAAAAATGGATGGTACTTTGATAGGAATTGCATTAAATGTGTAGATTGCTTTAGGTAGCATAGACATTTTCACAATATTTATTCTTCCAATCCAGGAGCATGGAACATTTTTCCATTTCTTTGTGTCTTCCTCAATTTCTTTCATGAGTACTTTATAGTTTTCTGAGTATAGATTCTTAGCCTCTTTGGTTAGGTTTATTCCTAGGTATCTTATAGTTTTGGGTGCAATTGTAAATGGGATGGACTCCTTAATTTCTCTTTCTTCTGTCTTGTTGTTGGTGTAGAGAAATGCAACTGATTTCTGTGCATTGATTTTATATCCTGACACTTTACTGAATTCCTGTACAAGTTCTAGCAGTTTTGGAGTGGAGTCTTTTGGGTTTTCCACATAGAGTATCATATCATCTGCAAAGAGTGATAGTTTGACTTCTTCTTTGCCGATTTGGATGCCTTTAATTTCCTTTCGTTGTCTGATTGCTGAGGCTAGGACTTCTAGTACTATGTTGAATAGCAGTGGTGATAACGGACATCCCTGCCGTGTTCCTGACCTTAGCGGAAAAGCTTTCAGTTTTTCTCCATTGAGAATGATATTTGCGGTGGGTTTTTCATAGATGGCTTTGATAATATTGAGGTATGTGCCGTCTATCCCCACACTTTGAAGAGTGTTGATCAGGAAGGGATGCTGTACTTTGTCAAATGCTTTTTCAGCATCTATGGAGAGTATCATATGGTTCTTGTTCTTTCTTTTATTATTGTGTTGTATCACATTGATTGATTTGCGGATGTTGAACCAACCTTGCAGCCATGGAATAAATCCCACTTGGTCGTGGTGAATAATCCTTTTAATGTACTGTTGAATACTATTGGCTAGTATTTTGGCGAGAATTTTCGCATCTGTGTTCATCAAGGATATTGGTCTGTAGTTCTCTTTTTTGATGGGATCCTTGTCTGGTTTTGGGATCAAGGTGATGCTGGCCTCATAAAATGAGTTT
This sequence comes from Lutra lutra, assembly GCF_902655055.1. NCBI lineage: Eukaryota > Metazoa > Chordata > Mammalia > Carnivora > Mustelidae > Lutra > Lutra lutra. The sequence continues at coordinate 40,207,953 of NC_062293.1, forward strand.
GGAAGTTTTCCTTCTATTTCTATTTTTTGGAACAGTTTCAGGAGAATAGGAATTAGTTCTTCTTTAAATGTTTGGTAGAATTCCCCCGGGAAGCCATCTGGCCCTGGGCTTTTGTTTGTTTGGAGATTTTTGATGACTGTTTCAATCTCCTTACTGGTTATGGGTCTGTTCAGGCTTTCCTTTTCTTCCTGGTTCAGTTGTGGTAGTTTATATGTCTCTAGGAATGCATCCATTTCTTCCAGATTGTCAAATTTGTTGGCGTAGAGTTGCTCATAGTATGTTCTTATAATTGTCTGTATTTCTTTGGTGTTCGTTGTGATCTCTCCTCTTTCATTCATGATTTTATTTATTTGGGTCCTTTCTCTTTTCTTTTTGATAAGTCTGGCCAGGGGTTTATCAATCTTATTAATTCTTTCAAAGAACCAGCTCCTAGTTTCGTTGATTTGTTCTATTGTTTTTTTGGTTTCTATTTCATTGATTTCTGCTCTGATCTTTATGATTTCTCTTCTCCTGCTGGGTTTAGGGTTTCTTTCTTGTTCTTTCTCCAGCTCCTTTAGGTGTAGGGTTAGGTTGTGTACCTGAGATCTTTCTTGTTTCTTGAGAAAGGCTTGTACCGCTATATATTTTCCTCTCAGGACTGCCTTTGTTGTGTCCCACAGATTCTGAACCGTTGTGTTTTCATTATCATTTGTTTCCATAAATTTTTTCAATTCTTCTTTAATTTCCTGGTTGACCCATTCATTCTTTAGAAGGATGCTGTTTAGTCTCCATGTATTTGGGTTCTTTCCAAATTTCCTCTTGTGATTGAGTTCTAGCTTTAGAGCATTGTGGTCTGAAAATATGCAGGGAATGATCCCAATCTTTTGATACCGGTTGAGACTTGATTTAGGACCAAGAATGTGATCTATTCTGGAGAATGTTCCATGTGCACTAGAGAAGAAGGTGTATTCTGTTGCTTTGGGATGAAATGTTCTGAATATATTTGTGATGTCCATCTGGTCCAGTGTGTCATTTAAGGCCTTGATTTCCTTGTTGATCTTTTGCTTGGATGATCTGTCCATTTCAGTGAGGGGAGTGTTAAAATCCCCTACTATTATTGTATTCTTGTCGATGTGTTTCTTTGATTTTGTTATTAATTGGTTTATATAGTTGGCTGCTCCCACGTTAGGGGCATAGATATTTAAAATTGTTAGATCTTCTTGTTGGACAGACCCTTTGAGTATGATATAGTGTCCTTCCTCATCTCTTATTATAGTCTTTGGCTTAAAATCTAATTGATCTGATATAAGGATTGCCACTCCTGCTTTCTTCTGATGTCCATTAGCATGGTAAATTCTCTTCCACCCCCTCACTTTAAACCTGGAGGTGTCTTCGGGTGTAAGATGAGTTTCTTGTAGGCAACATATAGATGGGTTTTGTTTTTTTAATCCATTCTGATACCCTGTGTCTTTTGATTGGGGCATTTAGCCCATTAACATTCAGGGTAAGTATTGAGATATATGAATTTAGTGCCATTGTATTGCCTGTAAGGTGACTGTTATTGTATATTGTCTCTGTTCCTTTCTGATCTACTACTTTTAGGGTCTCTCTTTGCTTAGAGGACCCCTTTCAATATTTCCTGTAGAGCTGGTTTGGTATTTGCAAATTCTTTCAGTTTTTGTTTGTCCTGGAAGCTTTTAATCTCTCCTTCTATTTTCAATGATAGCCTAGCTGGATATAGTATTCTTGGCTGCATGTTTTTCCCATTTAGTACTCTGAATATATCATGCCAGCTCTTTCTGGCCTGCCAGGTCTCTGTGGATAAGTCTGCTGCCAATCTAATATTTTTACCATTGTACGTTACAGACTTCTTTTCCCGGGCTGCTTTCAGGATCTTTTCTTTGTCACTAAGACTTGTCAATTTTACTATTAGGTGACGGGGTGTGGACCTATTCTTATTGATTTTGAGGGGGGTTCTCTGAACCTCCTGGATTTTGATGCTTATTCCCTTTGCCATATTGGGGAAATTCTCTCCAATAATTCTCTCCAACATACCTTCTGCTCCCCTCTCTGTTTCCTCTTCTTCTGGAATCCCCATTATTCTAATGTTGTTTCGTCTTACGGTGTCACTTGTCTCTCGAATTCTCCCCTCGTGGTCCAGTAGCTGTTTGTCCCTCTTTTGCTCAGCTTCTTTATTCTCTGTCATTTGGTCTTCTATATCGCTAATTCTTTCTTCTGCCTCATTTATCCTAGCAGTGAGAGCCTCCATTTTTGATTGCACCTCATTAATAGCTTTTTTGATTTCAACTTGGTTCGATTTTAGTTCTTTTATTTCTCCAGAAAGGGCTTTTATATCTCCCGAGAGGGTTGCTTTAATATCTTCCATGCCTTTTTCAAGCCCGGCTAGAACCTTGAGAATCATCATTCTGAACTCTATATCTGACATATTACCAATGTCTGTATTGATTAGGTCCCTAGCCTTTGGTACTGCTTCTTGTTCTTTTTTTTCTTGTGAATTTTTCCGCCTTGTCATTTTGTCCAGATAAGAGTATATGAAGGAGCAAGTAAAATGCTAAAAGGGTGGCAACAACCCCAGGATAATATGCTTTAGCCAAATCAGAAGAGATCCCAAATCGTGAGGGGGGAGAAAGGGGATAAAAAGGGGTTCAGAAAGAAAAAAAAAACTATTAAAAAAAGAAAGCTGATAAAAAATATAAAAAGGAAAAATATATATATATATTAGATAAACTATTTTAAAAACGTTAAAAAAGAAAACGGTAAAAGTTAAAAAAATTTAGCTGAAGAAGAGAAAAAAAAATTGAAAAAGAAAAAAAAAATTAAATTAACTGCGAGACTAAAGAATCATGGGGAGAAAGCCATGAGTTCCGTGCTTTGCTTTCTTCTCCTCTGGAATTCCGCCGCTCTCCTTGGTATTGAAACTGCACTCCTTTGTAGGTGAACTTGGTCCTGGCTGGGTTTCTCGTTGTTGATCTTCTGGGGGAGGGGCCTGTTGTAGTGATTCTCAAGTGTCTTTGCCCCAGGCGGAGTTGCACCGCCCTTACCCGGGGCCGGGCTGAGTAATCCGCTCAGGTTTGCTGGGTTTGCTTTCGGGAGCTTTTGTTCCCTGAGCGCTTTCCATAGAGTTCTGGAAGACGGGAATGAAGATGGCGGCCTCCCGGTCTCCGGCCCGGAGGAGCCGAGTGCCCGGGGCCCCACTCCTCAGTGCGCCCTCAGAGAACAGCGCCCAATGACTCCCGTCCCCCTGGCCTCCGGCCGCGCTCTGAGCTGACCGAGCTTGCGACCGGTTCAAGGTAACCCCGAGTTTAGAGCTTACTCCTCGGCTCTGTCTCTGTAGCCCGCTTCCCCGTTCTAATACCGGTAAGCTCTACGACACTCAGACACCCCCGATCCTTCTGTGACCCTGTGGGACCTGAGGCCGCGCTGACCCCGCCTGGGCTTCACCCCAGTTAAGCCTCTGGAGCGATGTCCCTCAGCGGAACAGACTTTTAAAAGTCCCGATTTTGTGCTCCGTTGCTCCGCTGCTCGCCGGGAGCCGGCCCCTCCCCCCGCGGTCTATCTTCTAATCGCTTTGGATTCACTTCTCTGCCAGTCCTACCTTTCAGAGAGTGGTTGATTTTCTGTTTCTAGAATTGCTGTTCTTCTTCTCTTCAATCTCCCGTTGGATTTGTAGGTGTTTGCAATCTTTAGATAAGCTATCTAGCTGATCTCCCGCTACCTGAAGTAGTCTCAGCCTGCTACTTCTCTGCCATCTTGACTCCTCCTCTCTAATCTTTTTTTAAGGTGCAGAATGTAAATGCCTTCAATAGACAAAGGGCCCTTCCAAAAAAAATTAGATAAATACATCATTAAAAAATTGAGCCAAAAATATGGGTGATCAGTTCTCAAAAAAAAAAAAAAAAGCTCTCATTTTTTTTCACCTGTCGGATACTAAGGTTTTTTTTAAAAATCATACTCAGTATTGCTGAGGATACGTGTACTGTTGACATAGGAGTAAATTGGTGATAACTTTCTGGAGGGTAGTTTAGCAATGCATTTCCAAAAAATGTTTAAAATTAGTGTGCCTCTAGTCTAGCAGTTACACTTCCAGAAATTTTGACTAGGAAAATTCTTCTTTCTTTTTTTTTTTTTTTTAAGATTTTAATGTATTTATTTTAGAGAGTGCGCGCTGGCGGAGGAGCAGAGGGAGACAGAGAAGGACAGAAGCAGACTCCCCACTGAGCAGCAGGGTGGCCCCGTTGAGGCTCAATCTCACGACCCTGAGATCATGATCTGAGCTGAAATCCAGAGTCAGACACTTAACCAAACCACCCAGGTGCCCCCTGACTAGGGAAATTCTCAAGAATTTATGTAACAGCTTAGTTGGAAGAATTTCCAACATGTTTCATGAAAGTGGAAAATAGTGGAGAAAAAGGTCCGGAAATTAGTGATATAATTGACGGTACATCCATACAGTAGAAAACTAAGCAGCCATAACAATGACAATGTAAAAAATATTTAATAACATCAGAAGTATTTATAATAAATGTTAAGTGAGAATACATTCTCAAAACAAGATGCTCAGTAGGATTTCTTTTTAGCCACATTGTTAATTCTAGAAATAATCAACACTTCCCCCTCCCCCCTCCCCACACACACCCATTATATACACTGAGGAGGAACTAATGAGTCATTCCATTTGGGGGCTTTATTCATCACTAAAGAAAATTTAGGACTATTTATATGCACTGGTTCTTGTCAGAAAGCATGTTGCCAAACATCGCTATCTGTTCAAATTCAGCACTATGATGAGAGTCTGTATTTTGGAGAAAATTTAATTTCAGAATAAAATCTTTAGTTGTCAGCTGTCCTGAGTTGGTTTTATTGTATTTTTGTAGACAAACACTCAAAGAAACTGAGCCCTCAGAAATAATATGTTGGTTTGGAGAACTAAAGAAACAGTCAAGGATTTGTGATTCAAGCCCAGGTTATAGACAAAGGACTTTATTCACAAGTTGGTTGTACTTTGAGTGTATTATAAGTAGGAACAACATACAGCTATAGTCACATTTATTTCTATGCCAAATTTTAACAGTTTTTAGTCTAAAGTAATAATAAATTCATTATAAAAGATAGAGACATTTATTTAGGATTTTATTAATTTAAAAAAGATTTTATTAATTTATTTTGTCAGAGAGAGCAAGCAGGGAGGGTGGCAGGCAGAGGGAGAAGCAGGTTTCCTGCTGAGCAGGGAGCCCAATGCGGGACTCGATCCCTGGACTCTGAGATCATGACCTGAGCTGAAGGCAGACACTTGACCAACTGAGCCACCCAGGCGCCCCAGAAACTTATTTCAAGAAGGACTTCTGTGTGATCTTCCAAGCTTCCCTCCTTGACCCGCATCTGTACAACATCACGGTCTGTTTTAGTGAGGTTCCTCTGTTCAAAAACCCTTCAGTCACCTACAGAATCAAAATCAGATTCATCCGGACTCTGCTCCCACCAGCTCGACCTCCCATTGTCCTGCAGCACCGCACGACCCCACTGATCTTCTCCCGACCTCCCGAGCGGACCTTACTTTTCCTCCTGTGCTTTCACCCATGGTCTGTCCTGCCTCCAGCACTCCTCCCGATTCTGTCTCCTCACTAAATCCTTCCTATGCCCGTCTAAAGAACGTCATCTTTCCTTCTTGCTCCAGAACCCATTTGTCCCTTGGACGTGGCTCTGAGGCAGTCCCTGCGGTGGGAGGCGGGAGCTGTCAGTTTCAGGCTTGTGGAAGGTTTAAGTCATCCCCTCGTTTTTCTGTACAGCGACAGGTGTGGAGATGGGCACATCGATCACAGTCAGGTATAAGGCGTGTTATGAGTGAGTTGTTACTAATATTGAAGATAATTGTTTTACACATAGGAGCTTTTTCCTGTAAGACCCATACTTGCTTCGGTGAGTGGGTGAGAAAAGCACTTGAGGGATCGTACAACCTCTGGGCGTGTGTCACGCACATGAATGTCCTTCCTGAGGAATGCCGCCAGGGAGCCAGGGCGGAGAACCTCTTAGCAAGACGATTTGTAAGAAGTACTCGGCTCAAAAATTCCCGTGGAATCCTGGAACTCCTATAGGCTATAGATTGTCTCTTAATTTTGCACACTTGTCTCATCTCTTCAACTACATTGTCCATTGTTGAGAGAAGGTGTGTCCTTACACTTGCTTGCATTTCATCCGAGGCCCCCAGCATAATGTCATGTGCACCGTGGCACTGGGTGACATGTGTCACTAGTATGATTGCATTATCATTACTCAATTCTAGGCACTTTGGAATTTATAAAGTTTCCTATTAGTCAGGTTCTATGTGAAAGCAAAGATATTTACTAGTACTTGAGGTCTCTTCATATGCATTTAAGTGAGATAACTTCATAATATGAAGCAAATGGGCACGAGAGTTATTCCCATCTGGGAAAGACAACTTTACATTTTAACTCTGCGGCCAGAATTGAACATCGCTTGCTTCTGTGTGATGCCTAGACTCCGCTACCGCCTAACAAGCAGATACGTGTTGGCTTCAGCCAGCCACGAGGCACCCAGCTTCCATCCCAGTTTCCCCACTTACAGGAGGATGCTCTTGGGCCTCTCCAGGCTTCAGTCTCATCATAAAAGGAAAATAACACAGTACCCACGTTATAGTGGTTGTGAGGACTGAGTTCATATATTCAACATACTTGGAGCGGTGCCCAACACATGGTAGATGCTGTGCGTTCACTATTATTATAGTAGTGGTAGGATCAGTTTGGGTTTCTATGCCACACACCACCTGTATTAATTTCCCAGGGCAGCTGGAAAATTAATTATCACAGACTATTGGTGCCTTAAAAACACACTTATTTTCTTACGGTTCCAGAGGCTGGAGTCTGAGATCAGTGTCACTGGGTCCAAATCAGAGCATTGCCTGGGCTGTGCCCTCTCTGATGGTTCTAGTGGGTAATCCATTCCTTGCTCTTCCAGCTCCTGGCAGCTGCCCGCATTCCACGGCTTGTAGCTTCGATCTCTGCATCCACCATCACATTACCTCCCCCTGGTCCATCTTTAGCTGCCCTACTGCCTCCCTCTTATAAGGATATATGTGACCGTACTTAGGATCCAATAGACGACCTGGGGTAATCTACACATTTCAAGATCCTTAACCTAATCATATCCTCAATTTCTTTTTCTGCCACATGAGGTAACATTTACAGGTTCCAGGGATTAAGAGGCAGAAATCTTTTCAGGGGCCATTCTTCAGCCTGCCACACCATCTTAAAACGTCGTGGGTCTAGCAGTCAGCATTTATTTCTTCCTCGTGCATCGGGGGCTTGGCTGGCCATGCTGGACTAATCCCATCCTGGGTCATGGGTTGAGTATAGATTGGCTCCACATGTCCCTCATTTCTCTGAAGTCAGCAGATCTCCGGGGCACATTCTTCTCATGGTAATGGCAAAGCCTAGGAGGTCAAGACTGACCAGAGGAGCACATTTCAAGCAGGTTGTATGCATTTATATCCCCTTGGCCAAAGCAGGTTCTATCAATGCGATGACCCCTCGTATGTCAACAGGGAGGGAATGAATATTTGTTGCAATAACATAGCCTAGCACACTGTTCTCTGTACGTGACAGGAACTTGCAGCTAAGTTAGTAATATACTTATCTGGGTGAGAGAATAAAATCCAGGATGAAAAAGTTATTTAGTAAAAAGACCATATTCTGTAGTTCAGTCCAGGAGCTATGCCTGTGTTGGCCTTCGTCTAGCTGAATAAGGGCATTCCTGAGTATAATGATCCTAAAGAACTTGTCCCATGATTTCGTATTCTTACTTAGGAGATAAACTTCTAAAGACTTAGAAACACAAAGACTCTTTTGGAATCTCTTGGGCCATAATGTAGTGACCCGGGATTCCGTAGAGGTGTGAAAAAGAAGCAAGGTTTTTGCCCTTTAGAAGAACACACTGTTTGCTGGATAACCTCTCAGGAAGAGCCGTGAACTGGAGCAGACCTGAATTAAAGCCCAAGCTATAGTAACTACAGCCTCTTCGCATGTCACCCATGGCCTGCGAGCTTGAACAGCGGTTCACCTAAGTAATCCAACTGTGAGTTGGTTCTTACGCATTAATTGTAATCTGATTTTTGTTCATTTGAAAACCAGTATACATTTGTCTCTTTGAAGCTGATAGAATTTCCCAGTCCAGGGTTTGGTTGATTTTTTGTTGTTGTTGTCTTTGGAGGTGGGAGGGAGTTCGTCTTTCCTCTCATTCTGGTAATAGAGGAATTATACAAAGTAGAGTTCATGGGCTCTTTGTCTCACTGACTTCAAGAGAGAAGTGAGGATGCACTGAGTCACATTTTCCTTAGTCACTTGATAAAATGCAGTGACCCTGAGGTGTTGGCCGCTGTCAAAAGAAGAAAAATAAGACAATGGGGGAATTTTTCATGAAAAGTCTTGTAACCAGAATGAAGAGAAAAGCAGGAAGTTAATTTAGAACATCTGCATTTTCATAGCTATAACAGAGCCAACTTATTGAAGATAGAGATTTTTATATTTTTAGGGAAGTTCTTTTAATGTGAAAGGAATATTCCCTGAGAACCAGACGTTTTCATGCATCAGGTGACTTTCTGGCAAATTGGCCAATTTCTTGGGTTGATGGTTATTCTCACTAGACTGCTAGACCACTCTAGAACCATTGCATCGACCACCAACCTGGATTTTGAAATTCCACACAGACTCGAGAACTGCCTGGCACAGCCGTGTGTTTTTTCCTTGAACATTTCATAATTTGCTTGGCACATCTTCACAGTCATGTGCTAGGATAAGTTCTTGCCTTTAAGTGAGCTCTTAAACCTCAAGGTAGCTCAGCTTTTCTCGGATATCAAACACCTGCAGGGCCTTTTTGACAGATAAGCAAGTCTTCTTTTAAACTTACAGTAAGGACATTGAGTTTATTCAAGCCAGGAATTCGTCATTCAACATATGTGCTTATTGCTACGCACTCCCCAGAAAGGCTATAATGAGTAGAATAGAAATAGTCGGTGTCCTCACAGAGCATACATTCTGATTGAAGTGTAGTAAAATAATAATAATAATAATAAGTCAGCAGATAAGTACAAATTGGGTACAGCTCTGATGGAGAGTCTGGGCTCCCCTGGGGCACTCATTCAGAGCGCAGGAGCAATGTATTTCGGAGAAGACCTTGTGGAGGAGGTGACTTGAAGCTGCGACCAGAGAATTAAGAATCATGTGCCCTAGGAAGAGTGTGGGGAGAGAAGGTTCGATCAGAGGGAGGTATGTGCGCAGGGAGGCTGCAGCTAGAGAGGGCTTAAGCATCCGGAGGCCACTTTAAACCACATCTCTGCCATGTCTGTGCAGCTCTCATTTTCTGTCGCTGGCATGCGTCCATTTCTTCAAGGTTCAGTGCAGCACACTTTATGTCTGCGCAAGGTTTCAGCCAGAATCTGGTTTTTAGTTTTCTGGAAGGATGCCTACAGGGCAGCTATAGAGGAGTCTGTGAAATATTGATCACAAGTCAGTGGAGATGAATTGGGGGGGTGGTTATGATGATCCTAAAATATTTCCAAGGTTCACATACAGAAAGAACCATTAGGCAGTCTAATGCTGGTGTTCATTTGAAAAGCAGTCTGATTTGTTCTCAGAATTCAAGATATACTCGCTCTGACTTTTCATGAAACTGCTGATTTCTTATCACTGATCGACAGTATATACCCTTTTCACTATACCTTATTTCTTTGGCAGTCGAGTTATTGTGCGTCTGTGGGCTTGTGGATGTGTCCCCCCTCCCCCCGCCTATGAATACTTCCCAGCGGCTTTGACACCACTGTCTCAGAGGAGGCATCCTCAGAAAGATTTCCAGTATGAACTCTTAGTGCCTGCCCAGGTAGGAGCTGACTTAGTGTCCACTCCCACCAGTTTGAACCAAACACAGCATTTCTCCCGTCACAGTGCTTGGCTACAGCTGGTAACTCATTTGTATTTCAAAGAAACCAAAGCTTCAGTGAGCGTTCCACGCGTCTTTAATTATAGATGATCCACTGGAGAAGACACAACATCCTGACATCCGTGAAGTGATTGTAAGGTAAAGGCTGTCTTCCCCCTGAGACGGGGCCCCCCTTCCCGCCCTCCCCTGCAGCTTGCATTTGAACAAAACACAATCATTTTATGGACATGTATTTGATTTTGAAGTAGAGAAGATCTTTCTAAGTATAGCAGCAGCAAAAGGAGAATACGTAAAGACAAAAATTGATGAGTATTCCTATAGAAACATATGAAACTGCTGTTTTTCTAAAAAACAACAACAAAAAACATTGTATCACAATGTGGTTAGTTGCAAAAGAAAAAGAAAAAAGAAGAAAGAAGGGAAGTAGGAAGAAAGGTAGGACAGGGAAAAGAAGAAAACAAAAGAAAGTGCATTTCAAACCAGTGTGGAACGTGTCCCAGAGATTTCGGACAAGCCTCTAGTTAGCCTTCTCCGGGAGCATCTTCGTTCTCAGTGTTGCTCCCCCTTGTGGTTGCAAGATGGTTGCTAACAGCCTCAACAACACTGTTTTCTCTGTGGCCAAGGAGAGTCACGTTCAGAAGTCCTTGAACATTTTTTGCAGCAAAGTGAGAAATTCCCTCCTTCAGAACCACCTGCCAAAATTCTTCTCGTGTTTTATTGACCTAAACCGATAACCGTGGCCAGGACATGGTAAAAGATAAAATGCTAAGAAACCTTTGGAAATGTAAAAAGAGGTTGACTTATTTCATATGTAAAAAGCCCTTACAAATCATTATGTAAAATTATGAATATATGATGGGTTAAAAAAAATAGCAACAACAACGAAGAGCTGTTTCACAAAGGAAAAATTCAAATCACTGGTGAATTTTTAAAAAGTTGAATAACACTCATAAAATACTTTCATCATTGCAACAACATATTATCAACTTACTTGATTCGTTTTAACTGTTCACATGGTAGTTTGGAAGTGGGAACTTTAATATATGGCAGCTGAAAACAACAACAATCCGTTTTTAGAACTTTGTCGTAAATTACTCGTGTGCATGAATTTAGATTAGGTATGATGATAGGAGATTTATAATTGCCAAAAAAAAAAAAATAGAAAGCAACAAAAATATCTGATAGCGGGGTCTGGGTTAATTGAATTGTATGCATCTATCAGACCGAGTACTGTCAGATCATTCCAAATTACATTATAGCAGGATATTTGATCACATGGAAAATTGTGTCTCCCATGTCCAGTAAGATCCATTGCCGAACATTTTATGATTATTATATGACCTCAATTTTGTATAAAATATGTATTGAGTCATAAAAGAAAGGGAGTCCATTTGACTATGTAAAATTGAAAAAAACAGAAAAACAACTTCTGAATGGCAGCATACCATAAAGAGTGTCAAAAGATCACTGGCATGCTGCGGGGAAATTTAAAACACCAGTGACAACCTGATGATCCTTTTAATTTATAAAGAGCTCATCATATAAGTCAATAAAAAAGACAAAAGAAAATGGGTCAAAAAGAATAGAAACATGCAGTTCACAGAGAAGAATTATAGATGACTGATAAAAACATAAAGTTATTTTTTAAAATAGATCCTAGGGAAGTTAGTTGAAAAATTAATCACATTCTTATTGACATCCATTTTAAATCTGCTGTGACTTGCTTGGTATATAACTAAGAAACCCCGCTTTTCAAATATTGTATTAGAAAACATTTCTTGAAAAAGAAATAGGTAGTAGGAGTTTTAAGATTTACAAGTACAAGGTTATATTTCTAGTAGGATTTTCAGTAATGAAGACAGAGCTATATGTGCAGATGTAAAGCCTCAACATCATTGAGCCAATCTAGCATTTTACTTTATCTAGATCTTTCTCTAAACAGCGACATTTCTTTCTGCATTATTCTAGCATGAGCTACTTATTAATTTGATCACATGTATTGCCCACTATTGTGATAAATGATGCACTCAATGCCATTGTATTTTTCTTTTTGTAATTGAGTTATAACCCGTAATGGTCTTCAGAGTTCCTTAATCCTATTACGTTCAACTTATGTAAACTTGAACTGTCGAAAAAGTGCCCTTATTAAGTGTACATTTTCCTATCCTCCCATTCTTCCTTATGCTAATTACGATCTGAGGGTAATGAAAAGAGGAAGCATATTTAATGTTTACTCTACATCATCCAGGGGACCTTGCCCAGGGTACTCCCTTCCCCCACGAAACGCCTTCAGCTGGTACCACTCTTCCAGGGAGCACTGGTAGCTGATGGCATGCTGGGATGCGGGGTGCATTGAGGAGCACTGGTCTAGCAGGAGCTGTGAACACTGATCGCCCTCCTCTGTAGAAGCAGAGATCATAGGTCCAGAAAATGATTGTTCTTTTAAAACACCTACATTTAACGCATGTCAAGTGTCTAGCACAAAGCCTGGTGCTTCTTAGTGAAATAATGTTTTCTCTCCCTTCCCTCGGGGATAGTAATCAGAGGAAGGTCAAAGACTGTGCTTGTCAGTTCAATGTGCACATTTGAAATAACATTTTAAATTTTGGCTCATTCTCAGAAACTGTTGAATAGGATCCTAAGGCTTGCTTTTATAAGTTCTCGAATGTAGCATCCTTGTTCTTCAGGTGGAGAACCCAAAGCCTGCAAAATCTGACGGCCTCATTCCCCCAGTAGTCCCAGGGGAGTGCTGGCCGCTTCCTCCAGAGCAGGATTCTCTCTGCTTCACCCCCAGACTGTGCTAGTCAGGGAGCTGTCCCTCCGCGTAGTGCTGGACTTCTGAAACAGCCTCGCTGTGACTGAGGATTCCGGCTTTGGTAAACGATCAGATCTTGCTTTTTAGGGGATTAGTTGTAGCTGTTTTTCAGGTATCTCATAGGTTTCATTTTGGGTTTTCTGGGCTATCATGGGTGTCTCCTCTTTTCCTCCATATTCCCTACAGACACTACACATATAGTAGCAAATTCTTGGGAAATTCTTGTAGAATGAACCAACCGTCAAAATGATGCTTATGCCAAAAGTGGCCTATTTTGGGATGGCAAATCTTGACCCCCTTCCAAATGAGTGAGTAAACTGTATACAAAGGATTCTGTAGTCAGATATGGTTTTTTTTTTTTAACTTCTGTTGAGCAAAGTTAAAATGGGTTTCTTTACATGAAACTTTTCAGAGCTTTTAATATGCTCAGTGTACATCACGAGTCTCCCGAAAGGAATTGCAGTACGCAGTTTTCTGCATCTTACTGAAAACGGAGCCTCTTTCTCAGAAAGCATTTCAAAGGCCTTGTGTCCCAGAATTCACTTTTGGAACTCTATAGGAAAGAATGTTAGGATGCACCTTTGGCAGGTCCTTTCAAATAGCAGTTATTATCTGAACTTTTGCATGATCTAGAGAACCATTCAAAATTGAGATCATTTGCAAACATCTGAAAGCGAAGGCATACTAGGTTTTTTGTTTTGTTTTGTTTTGTTTTTTTTAGATGCTAGACATAAAGGAAGAAAAGTCAGGACATTTGTTATACAAGGTAAAGGCCCAACTTGTACCCTGACCAGGCGGTGAGCCCCTCAGTATTAGATGGAGATAGATACAGGGGTGGAAAAGGCAGTACACATCTTCAAACAAGGCTGAAACATCCCTAAGGCGCCTTATTGGATCTGCTCCCATGCCCACATACCCGACCAAAACCCTATGGTTCTACGTCAAAAAGCAGTTTTGAGATAGCCTTGACCTCAGAGATTTTGAAGGTGTGTTACCAGTTTTGTACATCCTCTTTCAAGAAAACAAAACCAACGCAAAGAGAACCATCACTTTAGTATGGAGTAACTATCCTAAACACCACAATGTTGATGTTCCAACAAGGCTCAATCCTGAAAGGCTTATCCGAATTACTTAACCTGTTAGCTGGAGTAATTTTATGTTCAGTTGTCTTCAAAATAATTGCCTTTGGGCTTTGATCGAGTTCATATTCAGCTGCTGGTCTGACAATACTTGGCCAAGAGCTTTGATTGATTGCTTCTTGAAGTTACAGTTACAAGTAGGCTGCCCGACTGTGGGATCATCCTTATAAAGAAATGATTACTGGGCCACAGTCGTGCACCCTGAATTGCTAGGCCACCTGTAGCCAGGCCCCCTGTGGCCAAGGCCGTATGTAAAACAGTTCGAGTCCTCAATGAAGGTTCACAACTCAGCTGACTCTCAGGTTAGTCTATCAGACTAAACAGCTCAGGGTTGGTAAAGTCTGCTCCACCGGCCAGACACTGCCCTGCACACACTGAATTACGCTCCTCAGGACGGCTGTATTGATCCGATCACACCTTTCTTTATTTGGGGGTTTTTTGGCTTGGTTGTTTTTTGTTGTTGTTGGTAATGGTTTGTTTTGGGGGTTTTTTGTTTGGTTTTTTTGAGGGGTTTCTTTGGGGGGTTCTCTTGATTTTACTGGTTTTACATTTGTTTATTGGCTAAAGATTTGGTTATTTCCTTATTTCTTAATTCCCCCTCAGGTCTTTAAGATGCTATTAATTTATCTATAAAACTAAGGAATTTTGTGTCTGCGTAGATGCTAAGAACCTACAAATTACATCCCCTCCGCCTGATTTTCTTCCTGTCACATATTAACCTGCTGTTCTGGCAAAAACATTGGCACTGGTGGTTTATAAATAGTACTTCAAGTCTTTATTCATCTTACCCTCATTGAACTTGAAGAGGAATCACTTGGGAAGATTTTACTGTCTTTGAGTCTTTCTTTAAAGTAACCCCTAGAAGAGGCAAAACTTTCATTAATCAGTCATGAAATAGCCCAAATGGGATGCAGCCACCATATGCTACAGGAGCCCCACTATCCACGGGGTACATTTCAGGAACCCCCATGGGTGCCTGAAACCACAGATAGTACTGAACTCTGTATGTACTGTGTTCTTCCTCATTTATGAATTTATGAAAGAGTCACAGTAAGAGGTTAACAACCGTAACTAATAATAGGACAATTATAATAATTTGTTATGATAAAAGTCATGTGAATGCGGACTTTTGGCTCTTTTATTTTTTAATTTTTTTTATTGACATTTAATGTATTATTTGCTTCAAGGGTACAGGTCTGTGAATCATCAGTCTTACACAATTCATAGCACTTGCCATAGCACATACCCTCCCCAATGTCCATCCCCCAGCCACCACATCCTTCCCACCTCTCTTCCCCCCCAGCAACTCTCAGCTTGTTTCCTGAGATTAAGAGTTTTTTATGGTTTGTCTCCCACTCTGATTTTGTCTTGTTTCATTTTTCCCTCCCTTCCCCTATGATCCTCTGTCTTGTTTCTCAAATCCTCATATCAGTGAGATCTTGTGATAATTGTCTTTCTCTGATAGACTTATTTTGCTCGGCATAATACCCTCCAGTTCCCGTCCTTGCAAATGGCAAGATTTTGGGGTTTTTGATGGCTGCATAGTATTCCATTATGTGTGTGGAATACACACACACACACACACACACACACACACAATGGAATACTATACACACACACACCCCACATCTTTATCCATTCATCTGTTGATGGACATCTAGGTTGTTTCCATAGTTTGGCTATTGTGGACATTGGGGTGCACGTGCTCCTTCAGATCACTGCATTTGTATCTTTAGGGTAAATACCCAGTAGTGCGATTGCTGGGTCATATGGTAGCTCTATTTTCAACTTTTTGAGGAACCTCCATGCTGTTTTCCAGAGTGGCTGCACCAGCTTGCATTCCCACCAACAGTGTAGGAGGGTTCCTCTTTCTCCTCATCCTCGCCAGCATCTGTCGTTTCCCAACTGGTTAATTTCAGCCGTTCTGACTGGTGTAGGTGCTATGTCATTGAGGTTTTGATTTGTACTTCCCAGACACCGGACTCTCTCTCTCTCTCTCTCTGAAAATATCTTACTGTGCTGAACACACCATTCTTGTGATGATGTGCGAGGATAAGATGCCCACGTGATGAGGTGCAGTGAGGTGAATGACATAGGCACTGTGACATGGCATTGGGCTGCCATTGACTTTCTGACCATACCGCGGGAGGACCCATCTACCATGGGTAACTGTGGGTAACTGAAAATACAGAAAGCAAAACCATGGTAAGGAGGGGACGGCTGTCACTCGATGGGGTATGTGGATAGATTTAATGTATTTTACAGTTCAGAGTTCAGCCTGTTACCTCAATAAATTTTTATCCACCCCAATTCCTTAACAGCCAAAAACTGTCAGAATGCTGCCCGAATAACTATTGGGGGAATTTAAGTTTAGAAACAGGAAAGATGCTCTCCTAGAAGTTGTCCCTGGGCACAGAGGGCCTGAGAAGCTGAAATTTTGAAGGGTTCTGGTTGTGGAAACCAAGAGAATATCCAGTTCAGAGCATCAGGGATCTGCTGGAGAACAGGACAGAAAGGGCCCAGTCCCCATGATGACTAGAAAACAAAAACAGGAAAAAAAAACAAAAAACAAAACAAAAAAAAAACACAGAGAACTAGAAACAAAGAAGGAAAGCTGACCTGTGTTTCTTTCTGAGACTAAGCTGAAGATACATAATTGACCTACTTCTCAACAGAGCATAACCTAGAATCCTACATCTTTTGCAAAATGCTTCTTGTACTTTAATGACAGCCAGATATTGCTCTGAAATGCCTGACCACTGAGGAAGTGTGCCTCAGAGGGAAAATGGTAGAATTAAGATGGCATTATAAAAACATCTGGTTAAACATGACAGATTGTGTTTATATCCACTCCCTCTCAAAACCCCTAAATGATAGGTAAGGGATAAAAATGGGAGAAACCCACAAGGACAAACAGAACCATAAAAGCAACAACAGTGGACAAGAGGGGTCCACGTAATTTTGGAAATAAGTGGATGTGTGGTTAGTCCCCCAAGCAGGTGGAGAAAGCGGACATCTAAGTGTCTGCTGAGAAGCAGACAGGCAAGCCAGTTTGCCTAACCGCAGGGCTGTGGAAAATTCAGGAGTGGGAAGGACCAGGTCCCTCTGGAGGTAGGGGTGTTGAGGGGGAGAGCTGAAGGAGGTTGGATGACAGTCTGTATAAAGACCAAAACACAGGTCTTCTTCCCGACCCTACAAAGTCAGGTGACTACCACAGTCTCATTCTGGTAGAAGACAGGAAGCTCACTCTGAAGAAATACAACCAGAGAAGCTCTGGGCTTTGAGGGACACCAGGCACTATGGAGGAAAGGGGACAGGCACCATTCTGACACCAAGGAGAGTATGTGAAAGTCTGGATACTAAAGATCCTCGAGGCCCCAATGCCCCTTTACTCTGAATTCTGGCAGCAAAGAGGAAAAACACATCCTGGGGTTCCCCACAGATGGTCCCCACCCGATTACTCTATGTAATGAAGTCCCCTCATTCCTCAAGCACATGCACAGAGCTTTCGAGTGGCATGCAGTACCAGATGGCCAAGGATCCCAGGAGATTTGAGGAATGCCTCTAGCACAAAAGGCCGAGACCAAGACAAATGGGAGAAGAGGGGATTTAGAAGGAACATACAACACAAGGAGCATTGTAAAAAGCAAAAGCGTGATTCATATCCTCAGAGAGGAAGGGTGAGATGTTGCTTTTGTTAAACAAGAGCAATGTGCTTTAAAAAGAAATGTTTGGGGTCACCTGGGTGGCTCAGCCGGTTAATCATCTGCCTTCAGCTCAGGTCATGCTCTCAGGGTCCAGGGATGGAGTCCCACATTGGGCTCCACGTTCAGTGGAAAACCTGCTTCTCCCTCTTCCTCTCCCTCTGGGCCCCAATCATGCTCGCTCGCTCTCAAATAAAAACTTTTTTTTTAAGATTTTATTTATTTACTTGGCGGACAGAGATCACAAGTAGGCAGAGGGGCAGGCAGAAGGAGAGGGGGAGGGAAGCAGGGCCCCCACCAAGCAGGGAGCCCGATGCAGGGCTCGATCCCGGGACCCTGGGATCACAACCTGAGCCGAAGGCAGAGGCCCCAACCCACTGAGCCACCCAGGCGCCCCTCAAATAATATCTTTTAAATAAATAAATAAATAATATTTGGAGAACAAGGATGAGTCTTAAAAATGGAAAATGTGAAAGCCAAAATGTAAGATTCATTACCAGGCTTGGAAGATGAAGGTGAAAACATTCATTCATTCTGCAGATATGATCGAGTGGCTCCTGTGTCCTTGGTATTGTTCTAGGCAGTGGAGTTTCATCAGTGAGTAAAAGAGACAAAGAGCCCTTGGCCTGCTAGAGCTGAAATGCAGCAGGAGGAGAGTGTAAACAATGCAGTAACGTGGGTTTCATGCTGTGTGGTAGCGTGGAGTGCTAGAGGCAGGAACAACGCTAGAGCATGGTGGGAAGCACGGAGAGCGCCAGGTGGGAAAGATGGAGACAAGCTGAATTGTAAATGGGAAGGTCAGGGCCAGTCTCATTGGGAAGGGCACAGAGAGCAGGACGCAGAGAGAGGGTGAAGAAGTGGGCCATGTGACATCCGGGGAGGGAGATCATTCTAGGCAGAGGGAGCATCCCCGAGTCCAGAGGGGGCTGGAGTCAGCGGGGGAAGTAACTGCCCCAGAGAACATGGGCCTTTGTGGCTTAGTGCGGGGTCTCTGGCTGTCACTCAGGGAACTGGAGAGCAGTGGCAAAGTTTCAAGCAGAGAAGTGACATGATCTGATTTCAGCTTTAAACGGATCACTCTGGCCGCTGTGTTGGCGGAACTGACTTCAGGGGGTGAAAGTATCCAAGAGAGCAGTTGGACTCTCTCAGTGCTCTCTGATGGTCTCTCTTTGTCCCTTGGCTGTTCCCTCTGAGTCAGCCTCTCTGTTTGCCTCCCTTCTTTCTTCTTCCTAAGAAACAATGTGCTGGCCCTCTCCTCTGTCAGTCTACCCTCTGCTTTATAGCTCCTGCTTAACTTTCCCTCCCAGATCCCACTGGGTGGCCTTCAGCATCCTCTCTCTTACATCATACCCTAAAACACATAATATCTGGTTAGTTCCTCTTTAATGTTAATATTGTTTTAATAAGGGCCCCTTTGTCTCCCTTGTTTTTTGGTTGAGCCTCTCTGACCTATGCATATAATTTTTTAAACATTTGCTGTTGAATGTAACATTTAACTCTCTGTTTTCTGACCTCCCATCATCAGGCAAAGTCCTCCATAGACATGTACTTTATATGACTCTTGAGAAACCCAGCAGTTTAAGCTGCTTTAAACAAAAAGGGAAGTGGAAAATCTGTCTTATACCTTAAATTCCAACCTGCAGACCCTTGATGGGAAAATCAAGAACAACCCTCGCCCACACAGGCTCACCAACTCCTGGGAACATACCTCCTTAAACCAAATATGCTTAGATTACAAGGAAAAATACATCAATAATTTTTTTTTTGCATGCAGTCATTTTCCTCTGTAGTTTTTCAATGCTTTTTTCCTGATGTTAAAAAATTAAAGCCTGAGGGACGTCTGACAAAACTGATAATGTAACTGCCAGGCTCACAAAAGTTCCTTTCCCCAAATTTGCTGAAATTAACAATAATGTAAAAATGACAACAGAGAACCCATGAACCCTGAAACCAAGAAAAGAATCCCAACTTCATACTATAAAATGAGCTGTCACCCAGAAAAAGAAAAATTGGAGCAAATTGAACAAAGGTGCTAAAAAAAAAAATCAATATATTCTTCAAAGAGAAGAATGGAATGTGGAGCTGTACAAGGAGGGAATTCTGAGACGTCTCATTGCTTTTGATGGTGTTGGCATCAAGTATAAAGGTATGTGGTGGGGGGGGGGCTGGAATTGCCCACACCTCCAGCATGAACCCTTTCTTCCATCAAGAACACACTTTCCCGCAGGCAAGAGGAGTCAAGAAGGTTTACCGTCTTTCCTGCCTCTGACATATCAATAAGTAGGCAAGGAGTAAGGGAAGCATCTGCTAAGAATAATAGAGCCAAATCAAGAAAGAGCTCCTCAAGACATGGGGAAAAAATACCTGTCCTCATCCAAGCCAGAAGACTGCAAGACCCCCCAGACTCAGTGAAACACACGTCTGGTACATTTCTTCATTATTAAGGAGGGAGCATGATGGTATCCACCGAAAGCCCCAGCTCGCTTGTCATTCCTCTTACGCAATGGAGAGACCAGATAAAGCGTATACATCATGGACATCCAGTCCATATGAGAGGTGGAAGAATGAAACAACATCCAGTCCAGCACCGTCTGGGGGCAATTAGTCGGCTGAGAACGAATGGCTCACACTCCTTAAAGAGTTTCCAGGGGCGCCTGGGTGGCTTAGTCAGTTAAGCATCTGACTGTTGATTTCAGCTCAGGTCACGATCTCAGGGTCATGAGATCAAGCCCCACATCAGGCTCCTCGCTAAGTGGGAAATCTGTTTGTCTCCCTCTCCCTCTGCCCCTCTCTCCACTCACACGCTCTCTCTCCCCACCCCCAAAATAAATAAGCAAAGCTTTAAAAAAATACCTGCACATAAGGGCACCCGGGTGGCCAGTCGGTTGAGCATTGGACTCTTGGTTCAGCTCAGGTCATGATCTCAGGATCCCGAGATCAAGCCCCACCTTGGGCTCTGTGCTCAGTGAGCAGTCTGCTTGAGATTTTCTCCCTCCCTCTCCTGCATCTCCCCACCTCCCCCCAAGTATATGCACATACGCTCTCTCTCTCTCTCAAATAAGTAAATCTTTTTTAAAAGTTAAACATAAAAACCTACTCCTTAACAAACCCTTATTTATAAAATGCTCCCCCCCCAAATTACTGAAGACTTAAACCAAAAGCATTTTAATGAGAAATTCTGTGAACCCTCCTTGAAAATTAAGGATCAATTTTCTATACAGGTATGGCTCCAGGGAGTCTTAATTTCCTTCCTCTTCAAAAATAGAGGAAAGCAACAAACAGTATGAAACTTTAAGAACGTATTTTGTTTAAGAAATTGAATCACAGACTTCCACCCTGTAATTGTATTCTGTCGTGGTTTTTTTGGTTTTTTTTTGCAAGATGCTAAAGAAGGGACCTTTATTTTAGCTCTCGGGAGGAGGCGTAACAAAGCCATCTGCATGATGGATTTGGCGACGGGGAAGAGACCATTTTGGCTAAAAAGGGTTGCTGTACTGACGCCACATCCAGAAACAAGTTCTCATTGCCTCACAGTTTTTATATATTCTGGATCGAGGCAAGCTCTAGGTTCCCATTGCAAACTGCTCATGTGTCACGTTTCCCTCACATAGCGTGGTTTTCCTTGACTTTGTTAGTTCCTCTTTAGGGTCCCTTGGTGACCTCCTCCTGCGTTCTGAGCAAACAGATCTGTCCTTGTGGTACAGCAGGTTGAAAAAAGGAGCACATCACAAGCCCGTGATGCCAGCTTAGGAGTCTGCATAAAGAAACACCTAAAATGATGGAGTAAAAGAGGCATTGCACCAGCTTTTCTGAGAAATTGGTGGCACAGGTGGAGATTTAAGAGGAAATGCAAGAAACCCGAAGGAGGCCGGAGCTTTTACTGTGGGCTTTGAAACAGAGGTGGAAAATCTTGGTCCCGGGAGGCCAGAGACAGGGAAGGAGCTTAATACCAGCACCCCAAGAAGTGGGACTGGTGGGGCACCTGGATGACTCAGTGGGTTAAGCCACTGCCTTCGGCTCAGGTCATGATCTCAGGATCCTGGGATCGAGTCCCGCATCGGGCTCTCTGCTCAGCAGGGAGCCTGCTTCCCTCTCTTCTCTCTCTCTCTGCCTGCCTCTCTGCCTACTTGTGATCTCTCTTTGTCAAATAAATAAATAAAAATCTTAAAAAAAAAAAAAAAAGTGGGACTGGCTATCTAAGTAGCCACAGTAAGTATCAACCGGAACATGATGGTGGGGGTGTCCAAGGAGTTTATTGAAGAAAGCAGAGCGAGTAATTTGGGGTCTTGGAGATCTGAGTGGCAGAAAGGAAGAGAAGGGGGCACCTGGGTGGCTCGGTGGGTTAAGCCTCTGCGTTCAGCTCAGGTCATGGTCTCTGGGTCCTGGGATGGAGCCCAGCATCGGGCTTCTTGCTCAGTGGGGAGCCTGCTTCTCCCTCTCCTTGCCTGCCTCTCTGCCTACTTGTGATCGCTCTCTGTCAAATAAATAAATAAAATTTTAAAAAGAAAAAGGAAGAGAAGGGGGTCTATGCTGGAAATACTGTAGGAGAAAGAGTACGTTGTGGCGGTGGAGGACACACGTAGGGGAGGAGCCAAGAATGAAGTGAAGATTATACCAAATTTCTTTTTACTCGAGAGATTGAGAAGTACAGGAATCTGGGCAGAGGATCCTGAAGGAGAAGTATAAGTAAGTATCTCTGACTTCACCGTGCCTGGGTACAGCTGGCACAGAGACATTTATATACTGTCTGATTGATTTCTGAGCTCCGAAACAATGTAAACAAAGATTCGTGTGCTGTTCGTCTTCGTTTGTGTCCCCCATTCCCCCGGATTACATCTGAGTTTGGGGGGAATTTACCCAGCACCTGGGGAAGGGGACTGCACAGCTTGTATATAAGTCTGCCTGTGAATCCAACGGGACGGTCCAGCGGCGGCCAGTGGTGTAATCTGTGTAAAGCCAGGTTTCATTCAAGAACTGTAGATGTTGATGTAGACGTTGGTTCTGCCTCGTCTTGCTTTCTCTCCATGCTCTTCACATACTTCCGCAGAGACGTTTGCATTTTGGCTTTCCGCTCTTCATGACCCTTAAAAGTTCAAACACGAGGCTTCTGAGGCAGCACACATCCCACTGCCTGTGGGGAACAGCGAGACCACGGAAGCAAATGCCAGCGTGACTCCTGGCGTCATCTGTTGGTGGCAGGTGGAATAGACGTGCTTTGTCTACCTCATGCACGTTCCCCTCCCCACCCCCCCTTGGTAGTTTGTAAGCAGAGGATCTTATACAAGTTCAAAGTCCTATACCACTGACTCAGCCAGCCGGCAACACTTGTCTTTTTCTTCCTCTGGTGTGAAGGTGTGGCGAGGCACGCTGGCCCGCATGCGGTACAAGAGAACCAAGGCAGCTCTGACAATTATCCGGTACTACCGGCGTTACAAAGTGAAGTCGTACATTCACGAGGTTGCCAGACGCTTCCATGGCGTCAAGACCATGAAGGACCACGGCAAGCACGTGAAGTGGCCAACCCCACCTAAAGTTCTCCGCCGTTTCGAGGAGGCCTTACAGGCCATTTTTAATAGGTAAGAAAGGGCCTGTTGGTATGTGCTACTTCCATTAAGGGAACACCCCACACGTCTAAAGCCCCAGATCTGAGGCCATGCTATGGGCTCAGCCGTTTACGTTTGCAGGACCCCTCCTGCCTGAGGTCTTTAGCTCTGTAGATTCCACTCTCGGGGCATCTGTGTACTGCTCAGAACAACGGGACTGTGCTTTTTGTTCTCCCTCTAGCTGTGGAGAGCCGTGCGCCACCAAGCCTGGATCATGCCACAGTTAAGATAAGCTATTAGCACGCTGTCTCCTTCTCTTGTTAGCAAATAATAACTACTTATTACAGTCGCCACCCATAACTCCAGCTGGAAAGGGCGTTAATGCTTTGGGGGCAGCACTTCTCGATCCTGGTTATGAAACCTGCCAAGCGTACCGAGGCCACATCCTGCCTCCAGAAAGTTCTGTGTAACAGAACCAGGGAGTGGGGCCCAAACAGAGGTCCTTTCTAAAGTTTGCCAGATGATTTTTGTTTGTTTAAGATGTATTTATTTGAACGAGAGAGCGAGAGCACCCAAGCAGGAGGGGCAGAGGGAGAGAGGGAGAATCAAGCACACTTGACACTGAGCACAGAACCCTGCATCGGGCTCCATCTCATGACCCCAAGATCACAACCTAAAGCTGAAACCAAGAGTTGGATGCTTAACTGTGCCACCCAGGTGCCCCCCAGATGACTTTAAAGTATGAGAGGGAAAATGATTTATTTTAGAGCAACCTTTTTTTTAAACACAAATAGATAGAAACCTTTGTAAAATCTGATATCTGTCCAGCTGATCTCATTTTTCATAAAGTGCCCTGAATCTGAATCTGTAGTGATCCATAGCCCCTTCCCCGTCCTTACTGCTGCTTGTTGGTTGCTGGTGCGCACCAGATACATTTAGCTGTGCCTTAGGTACATAAAGTGAGCTAAGGGTTCTCAAATATGGCCATTTGGCCGTGTGGTCTTCCACAAAGAGCACTATGAAATAATCGGCATACCGAATGTAAAAGAACTAATTTATAATTCTGTGCTAAATAAGATTTTGTCTTCCTTTAGAGTTAGCTCTGTGTAATTGGTGGCAGATATCAAAAGATAAATAAAAATGCATAGAAATAAAATTCTTTAATCTATACCCCATTTGGCTTTTTGTAAAAAAAAAAAAGAAAGAAAGAAAGAAAGAAAGAAAAGAAATGATATCTAATAAAAAGAAAAGCTCAAGAAGGAATCATTGAAAGCAAAATTACCTCAGTTCTCAGCTCTAATACTATAAATGTTCATTGTATGCTGTCAGGCATTTAATGCACAGGTAAGTGTTTTCATGAATGGTATCATCTGTAACCTGAATTTCAACTTAATTTAAAAAGTGATTAAGCTATGCCTGAATATATATGCTCATTGTGGGGTTTTTTTTAAGTGAAATAATATAGAAATGTAGAAGATATAAAGTTGAAATCCTCCACACCTCCTCTTGTCTCCCCCATTTTATTTCCTTCCCCTAGGATAATCCCTCATTAACAATTAGTTTGTATCCTTCTGTGCCTGCCTCTGTGCATTTTCAAGCACACACCCACATGGAAGAGACAGCATGGTATAGTGGTTAGGAGCACAGATCCCTGGAGCCTGGGTTTACAGTCTAACTCTGCTGATGCCTGGTTGTGTAACCTTGGGCACATTAGATAATCTGTCTGAGCTTCGGTTACCATATCCATAAAGTGCTCTAACAGTAGTACCTGTTCGTAGGGTTGTTGGAAAGATTATGAGTAAATGTATATATAAAGTATTTCAGATTATGCTTGACGTGTAATAAACACTGTAGAAATCTTGGCTCATACTCAGAGTGTATGCGTGCACAGTCCCCAGTCACAGATCATCTGGGCTCTTTTTCCTCTCTTTTTCACACAAGCAGGGTTATAGGACGACTTAAAAATGTTCTGGAGACCTGTCTATGACAGTAAGGAAAGATCCGTGTAGTACTTTTAACAGCCACAAAGCATTATTGATTTTGTGTTGCACTGCGGCCTGTGTGGGCTTCTTTTTAGATTCTGATGGTTTTGTAGATGGCCTAGAATTGATGAATTTTTGCAAAATTCCATTTATTCATTCAGCACATATTCCCTCAAGGCCAGCTGTTTCGTGGGCACTGGCATGGGTTCCAGGGAGATGGTGACAGACAAGAAGGATGGGAAGACAGTCCAGCCTTCTCAGGGCTTCAGGTGTCTGAGCATTTTGAAAATAATGCATCTGCTCTGCCAGCTGACTTTGCACACACGTGTGTATACACGCACACATGCACACGTGCACATGCACCGTGAAGGAGCCCTGCCAGTTGTGTTAATCTCATCCAAAGGCAAACTTTTTCTGTGAAGGGCCGGGTAAGAAACATCACAGGCTTTATGGGCTGCGTATGGTCTTTGTCACATACTTTGTTTTGCTCTGCTTTTGTCAAACGTGTAAAAAGCTGTTCCTAGCTTGTGAACAGCAGAAAACCAGGCCATGGGCTGAATTTGGCACAGACTGTGGTTTACCAACCCCTGATAGAGTCACTGTTTCCTACTTGATGTATTCTCCCCTTTTGTGATCTGAGGACAACCGAGAGAAGTGTGCTAAAGAACTCCACCGTGACTGTGGGCTTGTGTTTTGGAGGGGGGTTTCTGATTTTTCTAAAATCTCAACATTAATCATGGTTAAGCTCACTCCTATTCCTCACAGTAATTCTTTTTCCTTCTGGGAAGGCTGGGAGCCTTCCTCATGCTCAGCTTTGTCCCCCTGTTCATGGGGTCGAGGCAGGTGATTTTTAGGCCGCCATAGAGATGGTGTTGGGGACTACAGGCGTTTCTAGAGGGTGGTTTCCTTGAGCAGGCTGAGGAATCTGGCTGGCTCTCTTTGTGGTTATATAGGCCAGTTCCCAGGTGCCCCGTGTGCCTCTGCACTCTGCAGCCAGTCAGGGGTGGACCTTGTCCTGGGCCACAGTGGGCAGTAAAGAAGGGACAGATGGACTAGACACCAAGGCTGAAAACAGACCAGCAGACAGCAAAGACTGCCTCTACCTCCCTTGGGACCCAAAGACGAACTGCAAGCCACTTAGTGTTGTGGGATGTACCTGTCACCAGTGACCTTGGCGATGACCCCCAGCTGCTCCCAGCCTGTCATTCTTCCAGCATCTTCTGGAATGACCTTAGGACAGTCTATCCCATTGCAGTGTCCATTGGCCACGGAAACCAGAGAGGAGAATTTCGCTGGCTGAGCCTTTCCTTTTTCCAAGGCTACTTTTATTGTATCCTGCTACCTCTGATGCTCCCCCACAGCAGGGGCCCCATCTTGCCATGGGCAGGCATTCTTTGTGCAAAGAGATGGCACCTCTCCCGCTGTGAGATCCTTCATTGCCCGGCCTGGCCTGGCCACCAGCCCCAGCTGCCTCCGGCCCAAGCACTCTCTGGGCTGTTTCTGGCAAAGGCATTCCTCTCCTTCCACCGAGTGGACAGCTCAGGTCTGAGCCACTCCTCCCACGGCTTGGTCCAGTCTACTTCGAATCTCCAAGAAAGTCTTCCCATCTTGCAGTTCATTGACCTCCTTCCCATTCTCCAGGGCTGCTACAGAGCTTTTCCTTCTTTGTATATTAGTTGTTGCAGTGGGAGTTTCGGAGAGAAAAGCAAACCTTTCGGCTCAAGTCACTGTCTTGAAGCCAGAATCCATCTCGGGAAAATCTTAGATGGAAGCAGTCTCACATTCTGCGCACGTCCCTGGGGGAGGGAGCACCTCTCCGTGTTAGGTGTCCCTTGGCCTCGTGCTCTGTGGAAGACAGCTAGGGGACCACCGGCCTTGATGATTCCGTCTGCTGTGAAGAAGCTCTGGGTTTGTTTCCAGCCACTGCTTCACGCTCCCGTGGCAGAAAGCAAGACGTGAGTTCAAGTAAGGCCGGGACAGAATAAAAGCTGTGTGCTTGCTTTCCTCGATCAGGGATAGATTATTTTCAGTGTGTGCTTTCAGTTCCTTGGACCCAACAGTCTTGGGGTCGTCTTTAAATTCCCCCTTATTCTCTTGCTCCCATATCGAATCCATCAATAAATCTACTGGTGTGTCCTTCAAAATGCATGCAGGACCAGCACGTGTCTCTGCCTCCACCACTCTCTACTAGATCCCACCCACCGACCTCTCTCACGTGCCTTGTGGAAACCTTCTTTCACACAACAGTGCCCATCCCCTGCTCCTCCCACCACCGCCCTCCTGTCCTTTCCTCGCCAGAGTTTTTTCTCCATAGCCCTGAGCACATCACACATTCCTATTGGTTCACTGTCCGTCCCTGCTTCAGGAAGGTAAGAACCTAGCAGAAAAGACCTCGATCCCTTTGTTGGATCCCTTGATCCAATGCCCAGAATAGCCTCTCAAGTTTAGTAAGTGCCTAGAAAGGGCTCAGTGAGTACCTCAGTGTTGAAGGAAGGAAGGACTCTCTGTGCCCTGACTATAAATGTCATGAGAAAACCCATGTGTCACGAAGTTCTAGTTGCTTTCAAAACACACAAATGACAAAGCGAGTTATACAAAGATCTTTGTCTAAAGAACTATGTGTATTTTATAAGTCAAGCAGAGAGAGTCAATTATCATATGGTTTCACTTATTTGTGGAGCATAACAAATAGCATGGAGGACATGGGGAGATGAAGAGGAGAAGGGAGTTGAGGGAGATTGGAAAGGGAGGTGAACCATGAGAGACTATGGACTCTGAAAAACAACCTGAGGGTTTTGAAGGGGCGGGGGGGTGGGAGGTCGGGGGAGCCAGGTGGTGAGTATTAAGGAGGGCACGGATTGCATGGAGCACTGGGTGTGGTGCAAAAACAATGAATTCTGTTACGCTGAAAAGAAATTTAAAAAAAAATAAATAAATAAAGAACTATGTGTATTTTAACAAGTTCTGTGTATATTTTGGAGACCTTTCTTTTCCTTGTTTTTAGGGTATCCTTGCAAGTACTTTGGTTTAAATTCTGCTTAATGGCAGCCCGGTTATTTGGGGGCACGAATGGGATTGGGTTTCTAAATCCTAAAACATTTCACTTATTCGCTTCCAGATGGAGAGCATCCGAGCTCATCAAGAGCCTGCCTGCTTCCGACCTGCCCCAGGTCAGGGCCAAGGTTGCAGCCATGGAAATGCTGAAAGGTCAGAGGGCTGACCTTGGGCTCCAGAGAGCCTGGGAGGGCAACTATCTTGCTTCGGTACGTCCGGGACAGCAAACCAGAATCTGATCCTCCCTTTACCGAGAAAGGGAAGAAATTTTCTCCAAAACTTTGTGGGAAGAACAAGACCCCTACAGAAACTAAACTGCTATGGGCGATACTGAACTGAAAGATTTTGTTGCTTCTAACTGTGTGGTGTTTGATGTTTTCCTTGCTTTAAAAAGGGCTGTCTGCCGCTCCGCGCCGTACATACGAGGCACACTCCAAAACCACTTTTTGAGCATTTGAACCTTCCCTTGCATAATTCAGCAGCTGTTTTTAATTACCACCTTTATATTAATTATTCCCAGAGCTGCATTTCATCCTCCCTCCCATTCTGTATTTTAAAAGTTTTATAGGCCCTTCCGTGGCATTAACACCCCTGTGGCAGCTGGTATGGGAGATAAAAGTACGCATGCTGAGAACAGTCTGAGCAGGGTGGGAAAGCCAGGCCACGGAGAGATTGCCTTTTCCTCCAAATGCTAAGCAGATTCTTTTCATCACTTTCCCCCTTTTCTTTCAGAAGCCAGACACACCTCAGACCTCAGGCACTTTTGTCCCCGTCGCAAACGAGCTGAAAAGGAAGGACAAATACATGAATGTCCTCTTTTCCTGTCACGTCCGAAAGGTGAGGTGGGCTGGGGCAGCCCCCCTTCCAGGGGAGACGGGGTTGGGTTCAGAGGCCCTTACATCGCTGTGATGGCAGTAAAACAGGACAGCAGCTACAGCCCCAGCTCTGCCAACACTGAGTGCCACCCGCCCGTGCTGGGGCTGGGGTGCAGTGGCCAAGGTGACTGTGGCTGCGGGGGGTAGAAAGTGGACATACTTGGTTTTTGGGGGGGCTCCTCCCTGTGTTCCAACACTGGTAACTTTATGGCTCACCTGTCTTTTCCCAGCACGTACTGGTCTGCCTTGTAGCTCACAGTCATTCAGTACTTCTTGTACATGTTTGATCGCTATTTTAAAGGTGGGGAAGGAGGGAGGAAGAACAGAGTCTAGAAAAGGGAGGACAGAGAATTTGGGTGGGGGGGGAGGGCGAGTTACACATGCTGTGAATCTAGTCGTTGTTTATCTGAGACAAGACATGTGTGTGGACTGTTACTTGCCTGCAGATGATGTCCGTGGGGCTAGTGAAGTGTGGAAGTCAGAGAGGGGAAGGCGGGAGACTTGGTCGGTTTTTCAAAACTTCAAAATGCTTTTCACAAAATAGAGAGGAAGTTGCGATGATTAATTTTTTAAAAAGCATTTTGTGAAAATTAGGCAGATAAATTTCCAAATATTAATGAAACGGGTGAATTTCTGGGGTGCCCAAGTGGCTCAGTTAGTTAAGCATCCAACTCTTGATTTCATTTCAGGTCATGCTAAGGGTCCTGGGATCGAGCCCCGCATTGGGCTCCACACTCAGTGGGGAATCTGCTTGGCATTCTCTCTCTCTCTCCCTCTCCCCCTCCTGCTCTCTCTTTCTCTCACTCTAAGATAAATACATAAATCTTTAAAAAAATTTCCTAGATTGATCTCAGAAGAAATATTGACATAAATATGCCAGTATCCAAAGTAGGAATGAAGAAAATGATAAAAGATTTACCTCATAACAAAAGCCCAAGTGTGGGTGACTTGGGGTATTTTGTTTCAAATATTGCAAAAGTACACAATTGCTGTATTAGATCAAAATAATGAAATATTTTTCCACTGTAATCGGCAAACTTTGACACATTGATAACCAGTGTTTGCACGAAATTTAGGGAAATGCTGTTGATAAGATACAGTCCTTTTGAGTGAACAGTTTGGCAAGAGCTACCAAAATTTTAAATGCCCAGACCACTTAATCTAGGAATTCCAGAACTCAGGATTTATCCTACGATATATTCACACATACATCCAAAGATGTCGTTTTGTACATTGTAATTGCCAAAAAACTGGAAAAAAATACCATTAATATATGATAAGATTAGTAGATAATTGTGTTTGTGCCCAGTAAAATACAACATAGCTATACAATGAGCAAAAGGAGGAAATATGTTAAAAAAAATAAAAACTAAAAGGACAGAATCTATGAAACAATGGTTCTTCGGTCACTGCACATCAAGATATGAGAAACAGACAAGTGAGCCCTACAGGCAGCTGATTGACTTCCTGGAGAAACCTTCTAGTCTCTGGTGGGATTGGGGGAGCCCAGGTGGAGCTTAATGGACTCCCTGACAGAAACAAGAGGGCTGAGCTGGGAGACACTAGGGCAGCTCGAGTTTGCAGAGGAGAGTGCCAGAGAAGAGCAAGCGGCACAGAGAGTATGGAGAGACCTCTTGGTAGCCTCAAGGGGTCCGCAACAGGTATTTGCCTGAGCTGAGCACAACTCAGCGTGTGCGTGTGAGGAAACTGCCCAAGGCTAGCGCAAGAACCACCCCAGAGGGTAGGTGGCAACCAGAACCAAGTACTCACAGGTAGTACCTGCTCCCACCAGCCATGGGAAACACTTGTGATTCATGGGATGCTTGGTAGAGTATGGACAGTACAGGTCATGGGGAGGAATTAGCCCTTGACTAAACACTGCCCTAATCCCACCCAGCAAATCTTGAAAACATGACTCGAAAGAATCAGACTCTTTCCAAGCAACCTAACAGTGTCCCAGAACAGTGTTCAAAGATACACCCAAGAATATGAACTCACCAGCACCCAAAAGAGAAGATTCAGAATGCATGACATTGGATCCAAAATTACCAGGCCTACAAAAGCAGCAGGAGACTCTAACCTATAATGAGAAGAAAAGTCAGTCATTCAAAAGGATCCAGGACTGATGTAGATTATAGAATTGAAAGACAAGGTCACTAAAATAATTGTTACGTGTATGTTATGGATAGAGATGGAAAACACAGCGTCTCAGATTTTTTTTAATATACTTGATGAGATTAAAAGCAGTTTAGATGCTGCAGAAGAAAAATTAGTAAACTTGAAGAAAGAACAATAAAACTACCTCGAATAAAACACACAGAGCAAAGAGGGGAAGATGCAACCACCCTAAAAAAAGAAGAGCAAAATATCGGGGCCCTGTGAGCCAATGTCCAGTAGCCTAATATATGGGCATGTGGAGCCCCGAGTGGAGGGAAGAGAAGGGGGGATTTCAAAATATTTGAAAAAATAATGGCTGAAATTTTTCCAAATTCAATGAAAACTGCAAACTCTTAGACCCAAGGAACTCAACAAACGTCAAACACGAGAGACAGGAAGAACACCATACGGAGGCACAACATGATCAAATCCCTTAAATGCAGCAGTAAAGAAAAAACACAGAGGAGAGAGGTGAGAATGCATCAGATTTCTTGTCAGAAACCGGGCAAGCAAGAAGACAGTGGGGCAACAGCTTTAAAACTTCTTTTACTGAAGGAAAAGAACAGCTGTCAACCTACAATTCTGCACCCAGCAAATATAGCTTTTAAAAACCAAAGCGAAATAAAGACGTCTTTGAGCATATCCAAAAATACGCACTACAGGAAATGCTAGAGAATGGCCTTCAGACGGAAGGAAAGTGGTTCCAGATGGTAGTGTGGGCATAACCAAGGAATGAGGAGCAAGGAGAATGGTGGCCTCATGTATAAGTACATAATATTTTTCTTATTATTTAAATCTCTCAAAACGATAATGGAGTGTACGCCAACACTCATAGCAGCGTTCACGGTAGTTAAAGATGGAAACAACCCAAATGTCCATGGACAGATGAATAGAGAAGACATATATCTGGGTTACCTGGGTTGTTCACTCAGTTAAAGCATGTGACTCTTGATTTCAGCTCAGGTTGTGAGCTTAGGGTCATGAGGTGGAGCCCCCATCAGGCTCTGTGCTAGGTTTGGAGCCTGGTTGGGATTCTTGGAAGGAAGGGAGGGAGGGAGGGAGGAAGGAAAAGGAAGGGAGAAAGGAAGGAAAAAGAAAAAAAGAAGGAGGGAGGGAAGGAAGGAAGGAAAGAGAGAGGGAGGAAGGGAAAGAAGGAAGAAAGGGAAGAAGGAAGGAAAGGAAGGAAGGACATGTGTATCCAGGCAATGGGACACTTATTAAGCATAAAGAGGAAGGAAGTACATGCCTACAGCATGGATGACCTTGAAGATATCATCTAGGTGAATAAGACACAAAAACAAATACTGTGTGATTCCACTTACATGAAGTACTACATTAGTCCGTTAATGGAGAAAGAGCATAGAATGTTGGTGACCAGGGGCAGGAGTATTCAGACATTCTAAGGAAGAGGAGATCACCTCTATATAATGTAGACTAACTAAATAGAGAGTAGCTTTAAAAAAAAAAAAATCAGAATGAAGTAGGAAAGCTTGCTGGCAGTTGGGTGGTTAACCAAGTGGAGTCTAATTCTGAACTCATAGATCCAGAAGCTCTTTTATAAGCAGACCTGGAGGTGATCAGATCATCAAGAGTGGCTCTTGTGGGCCAGAATCAGACATAAAACAGTGTATGAGCGGCAGTGTCAATGTGTGAATTCCACAAAGGAACATACCATGCTAGTGGACTCTCATATCTACTCTCTAGGGTACTTCCTTTCTAGTATCAAGCTATGTGAGAAGTCAGGTTAGTAATCAGAACAATCGAAGAGTGTCGAGTGGTTTTGAGAATTATGTCATCTGCTTTGGAAAAGCCTGGTGTCTCTGATTCTGTCTTTCCAGTGATGACAATGTGATGCCTGACCACATGTCTTTCCCTGGGTCCTGCTGGATAAAGGCCGAAAATTCTTAGTCATGCTCCTGTGCTTCCAAAGTCAATAAAAAATAATATTTCCTCACACTATAGCTTAGTTTTTTTTAATTTGAGTATAGTTGACACATAATGTTACATTAAAGTACAGTGTAGTGATTTAGCAACTCTATACATTACACTGTGCTCACTGATGACAGCTACCACCTGTCACCGTACCACACTATTACAACATGGTTGACTCTATTTCCTATGTCGTCCCTTTTATTCCCACGACGACTTCTCTCCATAACTGGAAGCCTGTTTCTCCCACACCCCTCCGTCCCTTCCCTCTGGCAACCATGAGTTTGGGTTTTTTTTTCTGCATTGACAGGTCCGATTCTGCTTTTTGTGTATTTATTTGCTGTTTTTTAAATCCCACATATGAGTGAGATCATCGGCAGTTGTCTTTCTCAGTCTGACTTATCGCACGTCACGTAATACCCTCTGCGTTCATCTATGTTGTTGCAAATGGCAATATCTCATTGTTTTTATGGCTGTGTGTTGTTCTGTGTGTGTGTGTGTGTGTGTGTGTGTGTGTGTGTGTGTGTATAACACATCTTCCTTATCTGTTTATTGATGGACACTTAAATTGCTTCCATACTTTGATTGTTGTAAATAATACTACAATAAACATAAGGGTGCAAATATCTTTTTAAATTTCCTTTGCGTAAATACCCACCCAGTAGTAGAATTATTGGACCATATGGTATTTCTATTTTTAATTTTTTGAGGCACATACTGTTTTCCGCAGTGGCTGCACCACATTACATTCCCTCCAACAGTGCGTGAGGGTTCCTTCTTCTCCACATCCTCACCAGTACTTGTTTTTTCTTGTCTTTGTTTTTTTTTTTTTTTAAGATTTTATTTATTCATTTGATGGAGATCACAGGTAGGCAGAGAGACAGGCAGAGAAGGAAGGGTGGGGAGCAGGCTTTCCGCTGAGCAGAGAGCCCGATGTGGGGCTCGATCCCAGGACCCTGGGATCATGACCTGAGCCAAAGGTAGAGGCTTTAACCCACTGAGCCACCTAGGCACCCCTCTTGTCTTTGATTCTAACCATTCTGACAGGTGTGAGGGGATAGCTCATTGTGGTTCTGATTTGCACGTCCCTGATGATGAGTGATGTTGCGTATCTTTTCACGGGCCTGCTGGCCATCAGCACATCTTTGGAAAATGTCTATACGGGTCTTCTGTCCATTTTCCAATCAGATTGTTTGGGGGTTTTGGTGTTGAGTTTAGATAATGTCTTTCCTAGAAATTATTTAATCCCAAGCATGTGCCAAGGTAAACTTGACATGATTTCAGTAAGGCCTCTTTCTTTATGCTTTGATTCTTTTGAGAACAACCACTTTCCATTAACTACTGTTATAAAATGTCCTTTAAGGTTGGAGACTTCTGCAAATAGCTACACTTGCCCAGAATGTGTTTTCTGTTGGTCTGACTCTTCAGGGGACCTTTAGCTCTGACCCCCTGTGGTGTTGACTAAGAATATAAATAGATAGCCAGAAGGATCTGGGCAAGAGCCAGGTGATAGGGAGTTTTCTTTGGTTGAGGATTTTAGTATGGATCACGGAAGAAATAAGATGGGATCTCTTCTAACAGTCTGTGATCCAGTTTTTTTTATTACCTTATGAATTTATGAGAAAGAAAAGGTGTTTCTATGCCATCATTATTTTAATTAAATTTAAATTTACAAATTGATGTGTGTTTATTAAAATTTTCTCTTTGCCACTTCAATTCTGCTGTAACGCAGCTTAAAGCTCCTTCTTTGGGACAGGATGTCGTTCCCACTCAATCGGTTTTAAGTATAATTTGGGTTGCTAAGCACAAGCTAGGGGTGTGTGACCTGTTCTCGTTAGAAATTATGTTTTTATATAAAAAGGAATGTAATATTTCTAAACAGCCCTTCAGTAAAATGGCTGCTTTGAGGTTTTTGCCTTTGGTTTCCAAGCTAACTCAGGGACAGATCACAAAAAGGAAAGTACTGTCCACTTTTATCATCGTGGTGGGCCTATTGTTTTTGACTCTTGTGCGACCTTGCGAAATTAGGCAACGCACTTTTCTTTTTTTGTACTCTCGGGCAACACACCACTGTTTCTTAGGTGATTTGGCCAAAGATGAGGAACGCTACTGTTGCTTATGACCCACGTTCCACTCTAGATTTCCTCTCGTCCCCCTGCTCTAACATGCATACAAATGATTAGTGTCCTCCCCCATGCGTTTCAGAAACCAGTGTGCTGTTGGATTTATTCATGTGTTTATAAAAAGTTTGCCTTGTATCGTCTGTGGGAAATGCTGGGTAAAGCAGTCCAATATGTTCTTTAAGTGCAGAATGCTCAGAGCCTCTAATACATTCATGGGTTACGAGTATCTTAGGGGAGGCTGTGGTTTGCAAGTTTCCTCCAACCAACCTGACTTGGAACCCTTTCTCTCACAAAGCATCTCATGAGGCTGGGGTTGTGCAGAACAACTTAGAAAAATGCTAACATAGGAGCTCTACAGTCACCTTGTTTCGAGCCCTCTGACAGGGGCCAAATCCCTCTTATGGCCAAAATCATTGCTATGTGATGTGGATAATCCCTGCCAAGAGCAGTCATTAGTTCCCCACATACACTCTACTTTACTCTTAATTACAGATACCATTTTTGTCGAGTTGAAGACTGAAAAATATGCTTTGGTTACAAAAGCAGTGTTTGCCAAATTGTCGGATCTCTAAAACTATGAGGCAGAGGGGAGAAGCCTGTTGCAAACCTACATTTTAGTTTGTGCTCTTACCTACAGCAGCATACCAAGCTGTGTCCTGTCTTACCTACCCTAATTTAGTTAGCTGTACAACCAGCAAAGGCAACAGTGCGTACCAATTAGTCTCTAACTTCTTTGTTTGCATCTTGAAAATGTGATCTGGGGAGCGGGGGATGGGGAGATATTATCTCAGGTTGGCCTTCTGTTTTGCTTATGGGAGGGGTTTATAGTGTTCTTTGTTGTTTTGCTTTGCTTTTCCCTCTAATCACTGAGAGATATGACTTTATAGTTGTTCAGAAATGTTTTTGTGCTCAGTTCTTGTTTTTTTTTTTTAAGATTTTTATTTTTTATTTGACAGAGAGAGATCACAAGTAGGCAGAGAGGCAGGCAGGGGGCAGGAGCAGGCTCCCCGCTGAGCAGGGAGCCTGACAGAGAGCTTGATCCCAGGACCCTGGGATCACAACCTGAGCTGAAAGCAGACTCTTAACCCACTGAACCACCCAGGCGCCCCGCAATACATGTGTTTTCATAGTGTCTGCTGTATTAGGGAGCTTTTTATTGAAGAGATCGCTTCCGGATAGTCTTCCAGCCTCAGAAAGAAGAAAGCAGAGTCCCCACTTCCTCTTTCTTCAGTGCAGAAATGGAGGTTTTCCAAGACCACACCGGGCAATGGGGACTTAAGCTATTGAACAGAAGTGCTATCATTTGCCACTTGGGACATTTTTTTCCACACATTATGCAGCCTCCCCAGTGTGCTGCCGTGTTTTCCAGTCATCAACATTGATTGGCTCATGTGGGGAGAAGCTCCTCTTGAAATTATCCTGTCGGATTAGAATTGCTTTCAAAACCAACCGATCCACAAGGGTAGAGTAAACGCTACGGGCTGCCCACTTCTGTACTGGGGTCTGTGACATATAAGGAAAAAGCCATCAGATGATAACGACCCTCAGGGAACTTCCAACCTGGCTAGAAGACAGGATTCCTGTCTGTGAAATAAGAAGGCAGTAAATATGGCTCTGTCCTGGATATTTGAGATGTTACGGTGTTTTGTTCATGTACTTGTATTGAGGTATAATTTATATACAAGTAGGTGCCTGGATCTGAAGTATAGAGTTCACTGATTTTGATGAGTGTGTACACCCATGTAAATCACAACCCTGGCCAGATAGAGAACATTTCCATTACCCTGAAAAGCTCCCTCATGCCCCTTCCCATCCAAGCCCTCCCAGTACCAAGGACAACCACTCTTCTGACTGCCTTTACCATAAAGTAGTTTTGCTGTTTTTTGATCTTCATTTAAAAAAAAAAATCATACAGCTGAATATGAGATTTTTCTTTGTTTTCAAGTAAATTCCTAAGTTTTATTTGTCACTATTTTGGTAACCTATTTGTAGCTATTTTACAAGGGAAGCAGCTTTTTCATATACTGCCAATCTTCAGGTAACCTGTATAATCTTTTATAGTGGCTGAGTTACTTAGATCCACGTTCATGAGGTTATAGTAGCTTATCACAAAATTCGTAAGTAGAATCAGTATCCTGTGCCAAACAGAGCTTCAACTACAAGTTTAATCAAATGTATTCCTAACACGCATCCACGGCCCCAAGATTACAAGTGTCCTTGTAGAACTTTACAGTTATTAAATGAAAACTTTTGCCCTTTTAGTAAAGAAGTATAGATACTAACTAAACTTTACAGTGAGAAGGTAGAGACTAAGGATAGATTTAACTGTATTGTCTTGGAATTTATAAACATCAGCAAACCTGCCCTGTCTTTCTTTCAAAAAAAAAAAAAAAGGCATTTGGGAGAGGATCGAGCATTTCATTTTAGCAAAAGTGTTTAGACAACAGCTCGTCATGCTTGAGTATCCTGCTTTAAAAGAAAAACCCTGTGCCCTTTGGATACGATGTTAATTTTCTTGTTTAGTTTTAACTCCGTATGAATCCAAACTATGTAATAAAAGGTGAGAGGAAAGGGTAATCGTTTTTTTACTTTAGAAATTTTAGCAGTTTTATAATGAAATGAGAATTTGAGCATTATCTTAAAATACAGAGAACTAAAAAGGAGAGTGGAAAATCATAAACATTTAAGAGAGAGCATAAAATGAGGAAAACTGTTAGATCAGAGCAGAGCCCATAAAGAAATAAAGTTTAAAAAGGAGACTAGTGGGGTGCTTGGCTGGCTTAGTAGAGCATGGGACTTTTAATCTCGGGGTTATAAGTTCGAGCCCCATGTTGGGTGTAGAGATTATTAAAAAAGAAAAATAAAATTTTAAATAAAAAAATAAAATAAATGAAAAGGAGAATAGTGACAAATAGAAAAACTCTTGAAAGTCAGATAAAGGAATCCTAGGATCTGAGTGGGAGGGGTCCTTAGAAACCTTGAGTCTTCGTATTCAAAGCAGGAACCCCCTCTACCACACCCACATCAGGGGTCCACCTTGCATCTGATCCTGTCCTATCTGCAGGGGGAGCATGTACTGCCTTTCCATGTGGCCCTCTCTTGTTTTGGACAGTGGTAATTATGAGGCATTCGTGCCATAATTCATGCCATAGGCACTAGGAAGGCAGTGTCCCACTTTTGAACAAGTGGATTTTTAAAGATTTTATTTTAAAGATTTTATTTATTTATTTTTGCCAGAGAGAGAAAGAGAGTGAGCATGACCTGGGAGGGGTGGGGCAGAGGGAGAAGCAGCTCCCTGTTGAGTAGGAAGCCTGACAGCAGGCTTAGTCCCAGGACCCTGGGATCATGACCTGAGCTGAAGGCAGACACTTAACGACTGAGCCAACCAGGCACCCCCAAACATGTAGATTTAATGACATACTCATTATACTTTTAGGGAATTAGAAAAGGGGCAGAATGGGTCATTTCTGATAGGGCTTACATTTTTTACAGCTTTATTGCGATCTAATCGCATGCCATACCACTCACCATTTTCAAGTACACAATCCATTGGCTTTCAGTGTGTTCACAGAGCTGTAGATCCATCACCACCATCAGTTTTCAAAAAGAAACCCCCAACCCTTAGCTGTCATCCTTCCGAACCTTCCATTTCCTCCAGCCCTAGGCAACCAATAACCTACTTCCTGTTTCTACAGATTTGCTTATTCTGGATATTACATGTGAATGAGGTCTTGCAGCGTGGTCCTCTGGGCCTAACTTCTTTGACTCAGCATCATGTTTTTACACTTATTTCTTCTTGTTAACCAGTTGTATTCCATGGTGTGGATATATCCTATTTTATTTATCGGTTCATCAGTTGATGGACATTTACGTTGTCCCTGTCATGATTAAAGCTGCTGTGCACATTCATGCCCAGGTTTTCCTGTGGATATGTCTTCAGTTCCTTATACACCTGCGAGTGGAATTTCTGGGTCAGATGGTAATTCTAGATTTAACCACTCGAGGCCCTGCCAGACTCTTCCGAAGTGACTGCATCATTTCACATTCCGACCATTAGTGAGGAGGGTTCCAATTTCTCCACATCCTGGCCAGCATTTGTTATTATCTGTCTTTGTTATTATTGTCATTCTGGTGAGTGCGAAGTGGTATCTCCCCGGGGTTCTGACTTATGTTTCCCTGGTGACTACTAATGTCAAGCATCTTTTTATGTGCTTATTGGCCTTTTGTGTATCTTCTCTGGAGAAATGTCTGTTCGAATCCTTTACTCTTTTTTTTTTTTGTCTTTTTATTATGGAGATATATATTCTAGGTACAATGTATGTTCTATTCTCTTAGACATACAATTGTGTCCCTTAACAGAAATGTGATATGTAAGACATTTTCTCCTTAGTTTCTGGGTTCTCTTTTCATTTTCTTTACAGTGTCTGGGTCACATGTTTTTAGTCCTTTAATTCTTATGTGTTTTTGTTGTTTTTCCTGTTGAATTATAAAATAGTGAAACTTAAACTGTAAAATCCTGTGAATCTGGAAACTGCGAGTCCTTGTAGATCTCTGTTCATCCTGGAGAATGGTACATTATCTGTTAAAGAATGTGTCTCCCCAGCCAGCTGCCTCTGCCCCTAGATAGATAATTTCCTGGTGGCTCATTTGATTTCATTCTTGATGAGCTATGATGGCTTATTGGTTTGTTTTCTTATAGGTGAATCGATTTAGTAAGGTGGAGGACCGAGCAATTTTTGTCACCGATCGTCACCTCTATAAGATGGATCCCACTAAACAGTACAAGGTGATGAAGACCATCCCTCTGTACAACGTAAGTGTTCTCTGCTTCCTGAAGGACGGAGTCTTAACCTGGGGTTCTCGGACCACTAGTGGGTCAATAGACGGATCACTACAACCTTTGGAGCTCTAGGGAGTCCATGAATTCCTGAAATTCTATGCCCATCTTATGTCTTGTACAAATGTACAATTTTCTGTAAGAAGGATCCAGGCACGCCTGGCTGGCTTGGTTGGTAGAGCGTGCGACTCTTCATCTTGGGGTCATGAGTTCAGGCTGCCTGTTGGGTATGGAGAATACTTTAACTTTAACAAAAAGCGGGGGCAGGGGGGCGCCTGGGTGGCTCAGTGGGTTAAATTCTCTGCCTTCGGCTCAGGTCATGACCCCAGGGTCCTGGGATGGAGCCCCGAGCCCCCGCATTGGGCTCTCTGCTCAGCAGGGAGCCTACTTCCCCCTCTGTCTCTCTCTACCTGCCTCTCTGCCTACTTGTGACCTCTGTCAAATAAATAAATAAAATCTTTAAAAAAAAAAA
The DNA here is from genome assembly GCF_902655055.1 of Lutra lutra. Lineage (NCBI taxonomy): Eukaryota > Metazoa > Chordata > Mammalia > Carnivora > Mustelidae > Lutra > Lutra lutra. Next base: position 40,248,531 of record NC_062293.1, read on the forward strand.
AAGAGGAGAAAGGATCCAAGGTTTCCATTAGATTAATGAAGGCATTTTTAAAAAACAAACATTAAGGACTCCCTATTCTACGTAACCTTTCTCTATTCCTAATCCTACCTACTGCTTAAATGTGGCATATAATATATTTTCTTACTTGTTTTCAAGAGGTTTGTTTTTATAGAGAAATGGAATTAGGAGAAAAACAGTGGAGAATTACTTCATGAAAACATTATCTCTCTTTCACATGTAAAATTTATGCTGTTTCCGGAACTTCTTTTCACCAGTATATTTTGCCTCTGATCTAAACCCACTCAGTTGTCCTCCATGGGGTTTTCAAGTTCTGTAATCATTTCTCATTTGAAATACGAAATTTGGTGGATATCTCCTTGAATTTCAATATAAGTTGTTTTTTTGTTTTTTTGTTTTTAATTTTCCTCCTGCCATATGTGGTCTGCTTTACAAGTGACTGTCTGTTTTGATTCTTCAGAAACATCCTGCTGACTACAAGATCTTTTCAAGTGTCAGGTGATTTTTCTGTCTGCTAGTTCCTAAGGAAGGAGGTCTGTCTGTCCAATAATAGAATCTATGAGGAATATCATTTCAAGATTATTTTAAATCCTTCTGGTCTCTACAAAAGGGAACAGGAAACATACTGTTTTGTAGTTCTGTGTTGTTAAATCAGGAGTCCTGTTGATTGTGAGGTACAGAGAAGGCAAACTATTCCTGGCTTTGCTACATGATTTAGAATATCACTGCAGGGCTGATTATGGGGTTGAACTTTGTCTTCATTACACGCCCCCCCACTGCCACCCTGTACACACACATGCATCTCTTTCTCCCTTTCAATAGAAAGGCTAATAGATTGTAGCTAAGAAGAAAATGATATTCTAAGACATTCTTGGTTGTATATAGTCTTCTTAGCAAACACTTCTAATCTCACATATCAATCATCATTTAAGCCTAATCACTGCAATCTTAAAGTAGGAGATGAAGGAAGGTACAGGAGAAAATCAGATTTTGTCAAAGTCAAATGAAGTGTGGAACCAAACAGAACATGAATTGTGACTGGCGTTTTATTTCTTTACCTTCTATTGAAAGGGAGATCAATCAAAGCACTTGATACAAATTCAATAAATAGCTAAACAACTCTTTGAACTGAAGTTATTTTCCCAAACTACCATCCTTTTTCATGTTGACTGGCATGTTTTTATAGTCACTGTTCCCTTTCATCAGTATCATTCTTGTTAGTGTTATGAATAATATCATCTAATATAAAAATTAATGATGTTTAACAGTTGCAGTAAAAGTAAGCAATGTCAATAGAATGGGCACACACACGGGGCGCCTGGGTGGCTCAGTGGGTTAAGCCTCTGCCTTCTACTCAGGTTATGGTCTCAGGGTCCTGGAATTGAGCCCTCCATCGGGCTCTCTGCTTGGCAGGGAGCCTTTTTCCTCCTCTCTCTCTGCCTGCCTCTCTGCCTACTTGTGATCTCTGTCAAATAAATAAATAAAATCTTAGGAGGCCAATGCCTTATCCATTAGGCCACTGGGGCTTCTTAAATAAATAAAATCTTAAAAAAAAAAAAAAGAATGGGCACACACTATCACAGATGTTGTCAGTACTCTGCCCATGTCCCCCTGTATTCCCTTATTATTTCTGGGTACCCCAGCCTAACTTTCATCAGTCAACATTCTTGTCAAAAGGCTGCCCTTAGGCTGCCAGAACTCACTTTGCCTTCAGCTTACCCACAGTGGTAGCTCATTTAACACTGGGCCCCACTGGCTGTCTTCCCACACTCAAACCACTTCCCCACACCCTTGCCAGTGCCCCTGCACCTTCCAAATCAGTCCTCTGGGTTTATCAGCCTTCCTCTTGGGATCTGCTTTTGGCAGGAACCAACCTTGGAAGAGTGGCTGCCTCTTAAGGAAGGGGCCGGGTTGAATGGGATAGGGGACTTCCAACCATACCTATAAAAATGTTTTTGAGTCTGAAACAAATATGGCAAAATAGTTAAGTATTGAAATTGAAAACAGGAGTCTTTGTTATTTTATTCTTTATACTGTTTGCATGATCAGAATATTTTGAAATTAAAAAACAGCTTAAGACAGAAACTTTTAAAAATGGATAATGCTAATAAGAGTAATGCAGAAAGTGGGAAGGGAGAAAGGAGATAATGTCAGTTTTAACCATGTTGAGTTTCAGGTGCTGGTGAAACTTGGAAGTATACATTCCACAGATAAATTGGAAGTCTAATATTATTGGGGGGGAGAAGAATTCAGCACTTAAAATAAAAACTAAAGAGTGGATCCATGTATAATTGGAGGCTGAAATTATGAGTCTAGAGAGAGAAAGGGACAGATGATTCGAGAACATTCCCTGTTAAATGGTGGGGAAAAAAATCGCTGAAGGAAATGGAGTAAGAAGGAAATCTCTCAATGGGCCTCCATGTGCTTCTCTCTTTCCTGTGCTGAATGAGCTGTAGCTTCCCTTCAGTTCCATAGGTTATGAATTATTCTAGGAAAGAAGAGAACTATAGGAACGCCGTGTTGTAGAATCAAGTTGGAAAGTTTTCAGAAGTAAGAGTAGTCGGTAAGAACAGACAGCTGAGGGTCCCACACTCCTCCTTCTGCACAGGCTCCTTTCCTGTCTCACTTAAGCTTTTCTGGCTCCAAGGAACAGATTGTGACCATACACTCTCTTGAGTAATGTTTTGTTTTTAATGAGATTACACATGGTAGTAAGGGAGAAGAATCTTGCAAAGACCCAAGAAATGCTACCATTCAGCATTTGAGGCAGCCCTCAGGGCCTGTGTTATCCCGGAGCCCCCTGAGGAGCACGAGTGCGTGGAGAGTCGAGTGCCTGCCGCTTTCTGGGGCTCTGCTGCTCTCTGAGCGTCTTCTTCCTGACAGTCACCATCCTTGCCAGACAGCACAGGCTAGTGCGAGGCTAGGGTCTACGTCAGCCAGCCCAGTAAACCACTGGGGTGTCCTCCTGCAGGAACATATGGAACACAGTCTCCAGAGGAGTTCTCACCATGGCAACCGGTTCCGCTCGACCCACATCGGTGCTGCAGTTCCTTCGCAAGCACTTGTTAGTCCGCGCGCATCCTCTTCCCTGACTTGTCCTAGTGTAGCATGGATAATTACTACAGCTCATTTAGGACATGATTGATCTCTTCCCTCTACAGTCTTTGGCCACTGTCCTTAGGCCCAAGTCATTTTTGGCCTTGGTCACAGAGCATGCTGGGGGTGGGTCATCAGGAGAGAAGTGCTTCAAACAGGCCAGCTTCATCAGAAAGCCGTGGGGCCTTGGACCCTTCCCACCTCCTGTTCCGGTCTCCCGGATTCCAGTCCTTGTCAAACAGGACCTGGATCGCGCTCATAGATGCCCGTCACTGGTGAGAGTTTCAGCGAGGCTCTCGTTTGGCTCTGTGTCTGATCAGCTTCTAAACCTGGTCTTCATCAGGGCTTTTAACTGCTTCCAGCCGGCAACATGGGGTGAATATTTGTTGCACCGTAAAAGTACTCAACCGGTTTACTGTCTTTACACCTCCCAACCCATTGAACTTGTGTAAAGCAGTAGTAGCACCTAAGTGTCCCAGGCCTTAACTCTAATGGGCATATCAGCCAGCGTCCAGGGGCTCGGCTGTGACAGGGTAAGTGACTGCTTCTTCCCTACAGACCCCGCTGGCTCTGTGTGCTGGGGAGAGAGCGCCTCCTCCTCGATGACAGGCTGCAAGCAGGGCCACGTCCCTCTGAGACTGGTTTCCGGCAGCATCCTTGTGCTCATTTCTTCCTGCTAGATCTTGAGGTGCGATGAACAGAGACTTAAGGAGACTCGCTTAATGGGCAGTTATGCCTGAGTTAGAACAGCGGTGCGGGAATTGCCTACACTGGGGGTTTCAGACCGCTGCGACTGGATTGTCTCATTACAGCGTTTACAATCTCAGTGACTCAAGTCTTCCTTCAATGAGTGATCACTGAGGACTCGTTATGTGCCAGACCTATGGGTATTGTGGCATGGAAGGGCCAAAATGGTCCGTTTCTGCCCTGATGGAACTTTGGTGGCGACTAGTGGACTTCAGGCTTATGTGTAAATGTGCATGTACATGTGCATGTATTTACACACACACGTCATATAATCCATCAGCAGTGGATAAGGGAAGACACAGACTAGGAAGGGAAAATAGAGGCTGTGAGAGGTGTTGTAATTACAAATAGGATGATGGGGCCTCACTCCAAAGCTGACATTCAAGCAGAGACGTGAAGGAGCTAAGGAAGGAGCCAGATGTTTACTTGGAGGGAAAGTATTTGGGGCATAAGGAAGAGCAGAGACACAGAGACATGAGCAGGAAGGAAAGAGCCTTCTGGAGGCTGGAAATGACCAGCTCCGTAGCTTGAGCTGGTGGTAGTCACACTTGGGTATGCATGTATTCAAATTCATTGGGCGGTTTCCTTGAGATATGTGTGCCCTGCTGAATGCATGTTATATATACCTCAGTGAAGGGGGAGGAGAGGGGCGCCTGGGTGGCTCAGTTAGTTGAGCGTCTGCCCTCAACTGGGGTCATGATCCGGGATCGAGTCCCGTGTCCGGCTCCCTGCTCAGCGGGGAGTCTGCTTCCCCCTATGCCTCTGCCCCTTCCCACCGCACTCGTTCCCTCTCGCTCTCCACTCTCTCCTCAAATAAATACATAAAATCTTTTTAAAAATAGAATCCAAAAAAAGGGGTGGGGAAGAAAGCTATCTGGGAAGGAAGATAGAGGAGGAAGGGTAAGCCAGAGAGGTGAAGTAAAGGAGGCAGGTGGTCATTGAAGCCCAGGGAAGATCTAGACACCTGATGATACACAGACCATTACCGTCCGGCATGTGAAACACCTGCAGTCACATTTGTTTTCTCCTCCGTCTGAAGAAGAGTACGCCCCATTCCCTTGAGCTCAGAGAGGCAGCCCTCCGCTGTTCCTCGGGGGAGAAGAAGCTGCTAACTAAACCAGAGTGGCCCCTTGATTTCAGGGAAGCCAGAGATCTCGGGGACGGCCCCGGGTGGAGATCTTTGCACTGTACCTCTGTTACATACCCTCTGTGTCCTTCATATTGATCAGATGTACTTTTTCTCATTTTTTCCAAGATCAGTTTTGCTGGAGACCTATTTTGTTGATTTCATTACCTTTTCATTGACCTCTGCTCTTTTTTTTCTTCTCCAGTCTCTAGATTTACTCTGTTGGTTCTTTTTTCTAGCTTTTTGAGTTGAGGGATTAGCTGCTTTGGTTTCTAAATTTTAGTTTTTATAAAATTGCATCAAAGACGATACATTTATGTTTAGGAATGGCTTGAGCTGAACGTCACGTGTTATAATACATGTTATTGTCCTTGTTCAATTCTAATTATTTTGTCATCTCCATTGTGAGTTCCTTAAGCATGGGTGGTTTAGTGGTATGTTTTCAAATTATCATGTATATGTTAATGTCTGGTACGTGCATATGTTTTTTCTAGAGGAGGGAGGGAAGTCCACAGACTTTAAGTTCATTGATTGCTTGTGAGAAAACCTGTTTCATGTATATTTTAACATCAGCAACACCTCAGGAGGCTGTTACCCTGCAGTCAACATTCTGCACTGGCCGTATCCCTAAATTATTTTTTGAAGATAAGAATTCATCAGATCATCATCTGTTGTATTGTTCTAGTGAGTTTCTGTTAAATTAAAAGCAAAACATGTTGCAGAATTAAAAACAGCCCTTCAGGGCACTGAGGTGGCTCAGTCAGTTGAGCATCTGACTTTTGATTTGGTGCAAGTCATGACCTCAGGGTCATGAGTTCAAGCCCCCACTCAGGGCCCCACACTCAGTGTGGGATCTGCTTGTCCCTTGCCCTCCCCCCTTCTTCTCCCCCAACATGATCTCTCGTGTTTCTGCACACACTCTCTCTCTCTCTTTAAAATAAAATCTTTTTGAAAAAAATGACTTAAAAACACTTAAAGAGAACTAAAATTAAAAAGACAGAAAACAACAAACTCAAGGTAACCATTTTTCACTTTATGGCTTGGAAATCTTCTCTCTGCCAATGCCCCATTATGTACTCCTAAACCATCTTTCTAACAGGTCAGAACAATATTATTAATATCTTGTGTCAATATACAAAACAGCCCTAGTCCAACTTTTCTTTGAAATGAGTGTCTGAACAAGAACTTAATATATCTTTGCTGTTTTATTCCATGTCTGGTGACAGCTTCCCATAAGAATAGAGATTTTCAAACTTTTTCATGAGACTTGGGGTAATTTAAGTAAATCTGAGATCACTGGATTAGCAAACCCTTGGGATATCTTATTGGCATGTGGTGTACCCCCCACCAACTGTTCACATCTGGGCAAGTATTTTAACTTTTTTAGTGACATGCATGCAGAAAAGCACACAGATCTTAAGTGTAGAACACGGTGAATGATCACAAAGTGAATTCACCCATGTAACCATCACCAAAGCCAAGATACAGGCCATTAATAGGCCTGTATCTTCAGCTTGGGTCATGAGCTCATGACCTCACACATGTTCCCTCCAGGTCACTATCTCTTCCTTCCTTCTCAAAGACATAATTCTGCTCATTTCGAACTTCATTCAAATGAAGTAAAACAGTACATATCCCTTTTTGTGTGGCCTCTTTCATCGTGATATATTTGTGACATTTCTCCATGTTATTTCATCTAACTCTAATTTGCTCATTTTCATTGCTCTGTATTATTTCCTTGTGAAAATATACCACAGTCAGTTTATCCACTCATACATTGATGGATGTTTGAGATTCTTTTTTATTCTTATACATATTTTTTAGTGTTTACATGCATACATTTTCACTGGACAGATACCCAGGAGTGAAACTGTAACCTAGATAATTCCAGGTTTCCAAAGCAGTTGCACTGGTTTACGCCTCCACCAACAACGTGTGACAGGTCCAGTTGCTCCCATCTCCTCCCCAGTACCAGCTACGGACAGTCTTTTAAATGTTCGCTATGTTGGTAAGGTATGAGGTAGCTCCACATTGTGGGGGCTTTGTCCAGCTTTCTTGAGATATAAATGACACGTAACATTGTTTCTGTGTAAAGTATACAGCAAGTGGGTTTGATACATGTTGCACAGTGATCCCCGCCATAGCCAGTAGCTCCATCCCATCACATAGTCACCATTCTTTGTCATGGTGAGAGTATTTAAGGTTCTACCCACTTAGCAGCTTTTAACACAGTATTATTAACTATTATCACCATTGCTGTTCAGTAGTTTTCTAGAACTTATTCGTCTTAAACTGGAAGCTTATGCCCTCTGTCCAACATGTCCCATTTCCCCTACTCTCCAGCCACTGGTAACCACCACTCCACTCTCTGTTTCTATGAGTTCCGCTGTTTTAGATTCCACATGTAAGTGAGATCATATAATATTTCTTCTGTAAAATCATATAGTATTTTTTTTTCCATTTGGGTGTGATGCCCTCAGGATCCATCCTAGTTGTTACAAATGGCAGGATTTCCTTCTTCCTCGTGGCTGAATAATATATTCCATTACATATATATGCCACATCTTTATCCATTCATTTGTTGATAGATACGGATTGTGTTTTTTATTTGTATTGCCTTATTACTAAGAAGGTCTAGCACCTTTTTGTATGTTTATGAGTCGTGAACACCTTTTGTTGAAATACCTGCTCAAATCTCTTACCCATTTTTGTATTCAGTTGTCTTTTAAAAATTGATTTCTAGTTCTTTCTACAGTCTGCATAAGTGGCCACTGGCAGTTAAGAAGTTGCAGATAGGGGCGCCTGGGTGGCTCAGTGGGTTAGGCCGCTGCCTTCGGCTCGGGTCGTGATCTCAGGGTCCTGGGATCGAGTCCCACATCAGGCTCTCTGCTCAGCAGGAAGCCTGCTTCCCTCTCTCTCTCTCTGCCTTCCTCTCCGTCTACTTGTGATCTCTCTCTGTCAAATAAATAAATAAAATCTTTAAAAAAAAAAAAAAGAAGTTGCAGATATTTTCTCTGACTCTGTGACTTGACTTTTCATTCTTTGAATGGTGTCTTGGAACAAAATGTTTTACTTTAATGTAGCTCAACTTACCACCTTTTTTCTTTGAGGTTGATGCAGTTTTGTTTTTGTTTAAGAAATCATTCCCTATCCCAAGGTCATGAAGGTATGCTCTTCTGGTATATTCTATGTTGGTATATATACCTGGTATATTGGTATATATATTCTGGTATATTCTGTATTGGCATTCTATCTGGTGTATTCTCTTCCAGTATATTCTAAAACACTTTATTGCTCTATCTTTCCCATTGACATGCACAGTCCACCTAGAACTGATTTTTGTGTCTGTGTGAGGCTATAGGCATTCACATTTCCCCATGTGGATACACTGGTATATCTAGATCCTTTCCCTTCAATTTCACCTTCCTCCTAACATAACGTTCTCACCATCTTCATCCATATGAATGGAAAGAGGATGGTGGTAAGGCAGATCTCATCAAAAGCAGCAGCTTAACATTTAATCATTTTCTTTATCAAATGTCAGATTCCTTTGGGAGTCTGACAGATTCAGAAGTGAATGAAACCCATATACCCTGTCATGGGGTAGTCACCACTCCACTGTGGGCCATGTGACTATGCCTGAGTCCAGTATGCCAAGTCTTTGGATTCACCTAGAAAAAGCTGAAGTCTGTATTTTATGTAAGTCTCCTGATTAAATGCCATGCAAGCCAAATAAAACACATCTGTAGGCCCTGGTTAGCCCACAGCTCACCTGTTTGCTCCTCCTATTAAAAAAAGATCTCGGGGTGCCTTTGTGACTCAGTCAGTTAAATGTCTGCCTTCAGCTCAGGTCATGATCCCAGGGTCCTCAGGTCGAGCCCCACATAGCCTGCTTTTCCATCTCCCTCTGCCTGCTCCCCCTGCTTGTGCTCGCTCGCTCTCTCCCAAATAAATAAAATATTTTTTTTTTAAAAAAAGGATCTTTACTTATCATTTGTTATTTTAAATGAGCTATACCCATGTCTTGGCCTCTTCCATGTCAAACTTTAAAAAGTCTACAATCTATGGTATGTTTTCTTCTAGATGTTACGTAGCAGAAACAGTAAAAACACTAACCATTTCTTGCTTATAGCTCAAAAAAGCTATAACTGGGTGTGAGCTTTAGAAGGATACATTTTCTACTTCAATTACCAAGAAAGAAAAAGAATAAAGGAAAACTTTGGTAGAGATGTCCTTCTTGACTTGAGAACTTCCTGCCTCCTCAGAGTTCAATGCTAATCCCATCCCTCTGATTTTGCATTATAAAATTTTTGAAATGTATAGAGAATTTGAAAGAATACCTTTTAGGTATTAGGGAATACCATAATGCTCTCTGCCTAGATTCACCGAGTGTTTGTTTTTTGCTCTATTTGTTTTATCTCTCTTTGATGATGCTTTGCCGCTAAAATAATCCTGTATGCATTCTCCTAAGAATAAGGATTTTCTCCTTCATAACCTCAATACCATTTTCATATCTAAGAAAATAACATTTCCATAATATCATCTGATATCCAGCTCATATTCGAATTTCTTCATTTGTTCCAAGAATGTCTTATACCTATTTTTAAAAATACTACCTAGGTTCATATTTTAGAGTTACACCTCTTTTCGTCCAGAACTGCACCTCCACACACACAGCCTTTTTTTTCAGGATGTTGATTTTTTTAAATGGCATTATTAAATTTTGATTTGCTATAATGGCTGAATTATTACTCCCCCAGAATTCATTGGTTGAAGTTCTAACCCCCAGTACTTCAGAACAGTGGCTGTGTTTGGAGATTGGGTCTTCAAAGAGGTAATTAGGTTACAACGAGGTCATGAGGGTGGGCCATAATCTGGTTTGACCGGGGTCCCTATTAGAAGAGGCAAGACCCCGTGAGAATGGAGAGTGAAGGCACCCATCCACAAGTCAAGGAGAGAGGCCTCTGAGGAACCACACCCTTCCATACCTTGATCTTGGACTTGTAGTCTCCAGAACTTTTTTTAAACCATCCATTCTGTGGGCTCTGTATGGCTGCCCTAGCAAGCTAAAACATTTACTTACCATAGAATTCACCCATCGTAAGGTACCATTCAGTTACTTTTAGTAAATTTACCCGGTTGTGCAAACATGACCCAATCTGGTTTTGGAACATTTCCGTCACCTCAGAGAGTTCTCTCGTGCTCATGGGTGGTAAATCCTCACTCCCAACCTCAGCCTCTCCTTCTGCCTTTTCTAGAAACTTGACATACACGGACTCCTGCAGCACATATTCTGTGTGTGGCTTCCTCCACTCAGTGTGTTCTTGGGTTCATCTAGGTTGTACCTTGTGTCATTGGTTCGTTCATCTCACCTCCGAGTCATACTCCATTGCATGGATAGACCGTATTCATTTCTTCACGCACCAGCAGACGGACATCTGGCTGCTGGGTGCATTTGCATGTAAGTCTTTTTATAGGCATATGCTTTTATTTCTCTCAGATGGCTATCTGGGAGGGAAATTAGTCCATCATACGGCATTTGTTTAAATTTGTAAGAAACTACCAAATTTTTCCAAAATGGCTGCTCCCTGGTACATTCTCCCCAGCGCCTGGGAGTTCTGGTTTCGTCACATTCCCTCCAACATGTGGTATGCGTAACATTGACTTTATAGAGTCCGGAACTGGTCTTGTCCAGATTTGTCTATTTCCTCGTCGTTCATTTAATTTGTTCTCCTAGTCCCTATATTTTCTGTTAACCAGCAGTTAAATCAGGAGGTGTTGATTTCCTTGTCAGTAGGCTTCCACATTCTTGAGATGATACCCTGCACCTCAGCAAAAGGGGCATAAGTACAGCCAACTCTGCCTTGTGGCTCATCTTTGGATGTTCATTGTACGCAGGCCACAGTTACTGCGCTGCGGTCTAAATTTCTGACCACTTGTAGAATAGATACCCTGTGTTTTCCTGTGAACACCTAGAATTTAGCATAAAAATAAAGATAAATATCACCATCAAATAATTACATACTGATAAGTTGCCCATCACTATACCAATACCTGTTATTTTCAGTTTCTTTTCCCAGTCTGTTTTCATCACCAAATTCTTCCGGTACTTTCTTCTTGATTTTTTTTTTAAGTTTTTACAGTTTATTGATCCTCTCATGAAAAGTCTGTAGTCTACATAGTCCCTGCAGATCCCCAGAGTCACCCCAGAATTTTTACTCCTTTGTGCTAGCACCAGTGTTGGCCCTCAGAGTCCCCCTGCCTTCCTTCATTCTGTTCTTATGTTCCTTTTGCTATTTTCTTGAGGTCTTTTTTCTTCTCATGTAGGCGATGTCTTGCAAGTCTATGTTTGGGTTCATTTTCCTTCTGTAATCCAAAGAATCATAAATTGTGCCAAAGCCAATTGGCTTGCCACCACCAAAATGCATTCTGAATCTAAATACAAAGATGACATCTGGTGTGGTCTTGTAATTTTTGGCCAGTTTTTCCCAAATTTCTGTCTTAGGTACTGTTGCCTTTCTGGGGTGGAGGACCTCGATGACCATTTGTTTCTTGCTGAAGTCATCAGTTGGTCATGAACTTCCCGGTTCAGACAGTTACTGTGTTCTTCATAATGGCGGTCAGTCCTCAGGCAGCCAGGGAGGGAAAGCTTGATATTTCTTATTTATTTCTACAACAGTTAGCTCCCCCAAGCCCCAGCAGCCACTGATGGGTCTACTGACTGTAGTTGTACCTTTTCTAGAATACCACATAATTGGAATCATACACTTCGTAACCTTTTCAGATTGGCTTCTTTAACTGAGCAAGAGGTATCTGAGGTTCTTGCGTGTCTTTCTGTGGCTCATTTCTTTTTATCACTGAATATTCCGCTGTGTGGATGTGCTGTGGTTTGCTTACCCATCTGCCTACTGAAGGACATCTTGGTTGCTTCCGGTTTGAGGCCATTATGAATAAAGCTGCTAAACATTCACAAGCAGGTTTTTGTATGGACACCAGTTTCCAAATCATCTGGGTAAATACCTGCCCATGTGATTGCTACATCGTGTGGCAAGATTAAGTTTGGCTTTTTATGCACTGCCAAATTGTCTCCCAGAGTCGCTGTACCATTTTGCATTCCTGCCGGCAGTGAATAAGCGTTCGTCTTCACCATTGTTTGCTACTATCAGTTTGTTTCAATTGTAGCTATTCTAACAGACGTGTAGTAGTATCGAATATTCCTGTCACCCTAAACTCCGTAACTCGGCACACCCAGGGGTCCCAGGTAATCTCTACAGGAATTACTTCCCCACTCTCTGTCATTAATTGGTTTATGTTCAAGAAAGACTGGGGGCGCCTGGGGGGCTCAGTGGTTTGAAGCCTCTGTCTTTGGCTCAGGTCATGATCTCAGGGTCCTGGGATCGAGCCCCGCATCAGACTCTCTGCTCATCGGGGATCCTGCTTCCCCCTCTCTCTCTGCCTGCCTCTCTGCCTGCTTGTGATCTCTGTCTGTCAAATAAATAAATAAAGTCTTAAAAAAAAAAAAAAAAAGAAAGAAAAGAAAGACTGATCTTCCCGCAAGCCTAAATAAAATGTGATTAAAACTTAAATTCGGTACCTTTTTTCTCTCCCATTAGCAAAAATTATGCATCTGGTTTATCATTTAGCAATGATTTCAGTCATTCTTTGTAGGAAGTATAAAAATAGGAAATCATGACAGGTTTTTGAGATGAGTTTCAGCAAACCCTGTTCTCACAAATGGCATGGTCAAGTAATTATAAACAACAGTCTGAGAATGAGACATTCAAGTTACAAGTGACCCCTTTCTTAGCCACAGAGTGGCTTTCTTTGTACGAAGAGTCAGAGTTGGGATAGGGTTTCAGCCAGCTGGATTCTGTGTTACTGTCAGATTAGCCTCATCCCCCTTGAGTCCCTATCTACACTGTATTCGTAAGTTGTAATATTGAAGTAAAGCATTTCCAGCGTCAGGAAAGGTTAAAATTTTTTACAGGGGATAGGAGGGTCAGAATTTGAATGTTTTGCAAAGCTGGGAGACTCAGGGTTGCTCAGGTTGATATGGAGAACAGACAAGAAGTAACCTACCTAATCAGTAATGTTGTGTACAGAACTTTGGTTGCAACCTCTTTAACTCTGAGAATCATCCTAGAGAGATCACTATAAATGGCTGGAAAAGATCGCACCCCACGGCTGAAGCAAGTCACTTCAATCGATGAGCTTGTGCCGTGTGATTTCACAGGGACATGGGTTCACCCTAGCCAGCACTCAGGGAGCTGGTTGCCAAGACCAAGTTTAATTTGCGTAAACATAAAATCTGTTCACTGGTTTCAAGGGAGACCACAGAAACTGAAGCATTTAACCCAACCTAGGCTGAAACGCCTCTTGCCCTTTTGTCGGTATATTGTGCTCGTTTTGCTTGGCTGGTTTGAAGAATGTTCCAGGCTGTCCGCTAATGCTGTTTGATGTAGTCCCTTTTAATCGGTGTGGGCTTGATGGCCAGGGAAGTAGCCAATTAATTACACAGACCCCTCCTTTAATTCTGTGGAGAATACAGGCAAGCAAGGGCAAGAAGAGAGACAATGAAGTGATGTGAATGTTTCGTAGAGGTAAATGGGTTGTAATTATGCCAGGCTTCATGCATTATTACTCTATCTGATGGTGACTCGCTAGAAAGCTATCATTTCATTTGGAAGATGGATTGTCCTTGTAATGTGTACAGGGGTGAGCCCTGCTGAAATCCATCGCTGTGGGCTCTGCTCCCCATCACCATTTCTAAAGCACCCTACCCTCATGGCAGCGTCCCAGGAGAAGGTGTTTCCATGGCAATCTCAATGAAGGCGGTCAGCTGACGTCTGGCACCGCCGGAGCTGCTGTACACCAGCCTACTCCCCTCTCTCCTCCCTCGAGCCTCTAAACTGTATTTATTAGTCTTCTTTAATGGAAAGTATATAACCCCTTAATGACAGACGTGGAGTGGCACTCAGGTTTATTTATTTATGTAGGCAATAAATTTACCGTCCTAATTAATTCTCAGCAGGTCCCAGAATCTGTATTATTTCAAACATCTTGTGCAAACATTTATATTTTCGCCTGTTAGAACAAAGAGAGTTGTTTAGTAATATTAGATATTTGGAAACCTCCATTCTTAGAAAACAGTGATGTCTCTGTTAAAGAAGAATTTTTAGAGATACAGATACTAGGATTTCAGTTTAATTTTTCAAGAATCCTTTCTTGCTCTGCTGGTTTGGACAATGAAACAGTCTTTCCACTTTCCTTATGATGTTTTTTTTTTTTTTTAGCACTCAACGATTTTATTATTGGATTTGAATGAGCCACGTGGCTTGAAAATACTTCTAAGAAGTGGGACATTTAATGATGTTCTCTAATTTTCTCTTTTAATAAGAGAGGAAGAAGTCAGAATCTCAGAGCTACCCAACTGGTTGTTTTCCTGACATGCGTTTAGACGTAAATGCCTTTTGTCACATCGGTTAGAGACCACCACTTATGTTAAACTACTAAGCAAACTGATTTATTATGTCAAAAGTCAGTGCTCTGGGGCACAAGGTAGAGTCCATTTTCGTCGGTACTATACTTGGAAATTTAATTACAAATGTAAAAGATGCACTAAATCAGTATCTGAAAGCAACAATCATTAGACCTAATTTATGACTCCTTTAAAAAGCTATCTCATTAAGGAAACAAAAAGCCCTTAAACCACTAAAGTACAAGAAAATTAGTACAGCACCGCTGTATTTATCCAGAGATCAGATTGCCAGGAACGAGATCCTTTTAAAGCCAAGCCCTAAGTGGAGGCATACACATAAAAGGATCTCTGCCTTTGCAGACATAGATGTCACTAAGCCGAAGCAGCAGTGTGCTTCCTCTTACAGGAGCGTCTTATCAGAGCTGTCGTGTGCACTGAACATTTCCAAGCACCTACTGCACACTGTGTGTTTGCACTAGCAATGCAATAGCACATCTCACAGTTTGCCCTCAAAGCCTCGTGGGCCAGTAAGCGAGGCAGAGAAGTGAACCAGCCCCTCCAGCACAGGCCAGTGGCAGCCGTAAGGTTCAGATGACCAGTGAACCTGTCTCTCAGGAGGAGACCACCCCTTGGGAAGGGGAAGTAACCCACCCAAGGTCACAAAGCTCACGGGGAAGTAACCCACCCAAGGTCACAAAGCTCACAGGGAATAGAGCCGGCTTCACACACTTGTCTGTTATCCCATACCCTTGGAGACCTTGGACTCACAACCCCGATGGTGAACTGCTGCCACCTCCTCCTCCTTGTGACAAACAGCACATGCAACTAAAATCCTATTTTTGAGAAGAGGAAGGATGGGGTACCTGGGTGGCTCAGTCAGTTAAGTGTCTGCCTTCAGCTCAGGTCATGATCCCAGGGTCCTGGGATCAAGCCCCACATCGGGCTCCCTGCTCAGCCGGAGAACCTGCTTCTCCCTCTGCCTCTGCCCCACCCCCAGCTCCTGCTCTCTCTCACTCTTTCTCTCTCTCCCTCTCTAATACATAAGTAAATAAAAAGAAGAAGAAGAGGAAAGAAATCACACAACTAGCATTTGTCACGTACCTGATGCCATGCATTTATTAAGTGATTTAAATCTGGTCTATCTCCATCTTTATAAGAATCCTGGGCAGAGATTTAAGTATCATTTTATAAATGAAGAGACCAATTCTCATATTTCGCAGGGTTTTACTCCAGATTTTGTAGACACAAAAGCCCGAGTGACTTAGTTGCCTAGAATGGTCTCTTGCTTTCTCTCTCCTATTTCCCTTGTTTATTTATGTCTTTCTCACAATAATAATAATTGCTTTCTAAAATATTTCATCTTAACCTTTTAAGGATAAGTGACTTGTAGGCCCTGGGGATCCTGCAGGAAACTGTATAGTGAAGACTAGAACTTGAGTATTGGCTGTGTTCTGCATGTCAGAGGCTCTGGGAGCGTGGTCCATGGGGACACAAAACAGAAAAACCTTTTGTTTCATTTCCGTCAGAACGAAAAAAAAAAAACCCACAAACCAGCACCTTTGAAGGGAGCTGCCACATTGTACTTCTATTTGCACAACTGTTTCTCTCTTAATTGCAGTCCTGTCTGTTCCAAGAAGAAACCAATAGGGAAAGACACCACAGTCTCACATAAGCCAGAAAAAAAGACAGAAAGGCATGTTTTGATTGCTAACCTGATACTTGGGAGATTTAAATTCGACTTTATTTACTTTAAAGCCAAATCAAAAATGTCAGTAGCTTTTTGACTCAGGGGTTCTCAATCTTGGCTTCAAGATGGAATAAATGTGTAAAAATTCCGATATCCAGGCCGCACCCCAGACCAATGAAATGGAATCTGCGGGGGTTAGACCTGGGGCATCAGCCTGTGTTTAAGCCCCCAGCTGAGTGCACCGTGTGATCAGGTCTGAGAACCACTGACATAATTATTCTTTTCTGCAAATACTCTTACATGTGTTGTTCAGGTTATTTCTCAGAATCATCCGGCAAAAGTTGGACTTACCCCAGATTTCAGTTCTACCACTGTATTTTTGTGCGTGTGCATATACGACAGAGACAGAGACAAGAAGGGAGGAGAGGAGGGAGACAGAGTGTATGTGTATGCTTTTTCTAGAAAGCCATGAGATCTTGTCCTCTACACCAAAAATTAAATCTTCTTTTTAAAGATTTTGTTTATTTATTTACTTATTTGAGAGAGAGAAAGAGAGAGAGAGGTTGAGCATGAGCTGGCAGGAGGTGGGGAAGGGCAGAGGGAGAAGCAAGCTTGCAGAGCAGGGAGCCCGATGTGGGGCTCAATCCCAAGACCTTGGGATCATGACCTGAGCGGAAGGTCGACACTTGACCGACTAAGCCACCCAGGTGCCCCAAAATTAAATCTTCTTTAATGTACTGGCTGTGGTCTTACGTTTGAGGACTGTCTTATTGGAAGATTCTCCTTAAACAACTATAAATATATGCAAGTGTAGTATAAGATAATAAAATCACATCACAATTGATGACTTTCACCCCTTACAGTGGACATCAGCATACACTTTCTCACCTGATCCTCCCCACATCATTGGGAGGCAGCCTGTACTTGGTCCTGAACTTATAGGTATTAAATGAACTTGTTTCTCTGTTATTGGTTGAACTCCAGAGCAAACTTTTTATACACTGAATTATTATAATGAAGTTCCAGGGCACCCCAGGAAGTATCTGATTCTCTAATATAACAGGCATAAGAAATATTTCACTTTGCTGGAATTATATCTAAATAAAAACATCTTTACAATACACCAAGGGTGAGGGTACCTCTAGTGGAGTAAGTTAGGTCAACAAGTTCAGGTTCCTCTCTCCTGACTTGGCTGAATTATTTCTTTGACTCCTGTAGATGGATCAGTCCTTTGCTCCTTAGAAAGCCACATCTGAGGACTGCTTTTACGTCTCTGGTCCACTGTGCCATCACCCTTGCACAAGGCTTGTTGGGTTGTGAATATATCTATCTTGTATTTGGAGAGTACAAGTATGCTATAACTGGTAATGGATGAAAGGCGGCGGGGGGTGAGGGGAGGGTTGCCTGGGTGGCCCAGCGGGTTAAGCCTCTGTCTTCGGCTCAGGTCATGATTTCAGGATCCTGGGATCAAGCCCCAAATTGGGCTCTCTGCTCAGTGGGGAGCCTACTTCCCCCTGTCTCTCTGCCTGCCTCTCTGCCTACTTGTGATCTCTCTCTTTCTCTCTGTCAAATAAATAAATAAATAATCTTATTTAAAAAAAAAAAAGGATGAAAGAGAAATCTCTTCGCCGTGGGTTATGGCAGACACAGGTGGTGGGGAGTTTGTTAAATTCATGCCCCATTTTAATGATAATGCGCACCTCAGGGGGAGTGTTGAAGCCTGAAATAAGATACACATAAATAAGCCTGAAACGATGCAAGTCCTTAGCCTAGTTCTTGGCACGCAGCAAAATACTCAATAATTGTAAGCTGCTCTTAGCCCTCTTGCAAACCATCAATCCCAGGCCTGTGGAATCCAGAGGAATAGGATAGAGTCACCCTCCATGTCCTCATTGTTCATTCTTCCTTCTTACTTTTCATTCTGCCTGGAATGTTCTTCTCCCTCGTGCCTGCATGGGGTCCCTGTCCCCAAGTAACCTCAAAGGGGTTTTCTAGAATGATACCGCCCAGACATCTCTATGCCTTCACATTGCTACTTTATTCTTCTTCATAGACCACGTCACCCCCGTCACATTGCACAGTTGTTGACAGCCTGGTTCCCCCAGAATCCCCATTATCAGAGATTCCATGAGAGAAGGGGCATGGACTCTTGTTACTATGATACATACAGTAGGTGCTCAATAAGTGGGTGTTCCCGGATGACTTGGAGGAGTCAAGACTGGAGATGGAGAAAGCATTTAAGAAGCTGCTATAATCCTGCTAAGAAATTGAGGGGGTCAGATCCAAGAGCTCTTTAAGTGGTGGAAACAACGGGCATGGAGAGAACGGCATCTGGACGCATACATAGGTTTCTTTCCTGGACAGTTTGGGCAGATGGCAGTGCTGGTTACTCGCCAAGGTGGGAAGTGTGGAGGGAAGAAGGGCTGTGGTAGGAGAGTGTGGAAAGCAAAAGAAGTTCAGTCCTAAATGGATTTCCTTTCAGGTGTTTGGGGAACTTAAAATAGAGAGGCCCAATGACTGTGGGCGGTCTAGAGAACAATCCAGAATGAGGACATAGATTTGGAAGAAATTAATACATGGTAGCTGAAACCAGAGAGTGGATGAGAACATCCCGAGAAGGTGAGGTGAGGGGGAAATTGTCCGTCAGGCGACCAGTAGGAATAGGCTTTTGAGGCTGTGAGTGAGGGGGTGGCTGTGACAGAAGAACACAGGGAACCATGAGAATTTCCTGAGGAGGGAGAGCCCTTTGGCCTCATGTCTGCCTTTTCCTCTCATGGTCTTCCACACATTCCACAAATGTTGACCATCCACTCTCTGCTGTGGTTCTGTGGCACTATGCTACTTACTGGGGAAAAAAAGAGGAGAAAGACACAGTGTCTACTTATTTTTTAGTGCGTGAAGCAAACATACAGAAATCGTCCTGGTGGGGCACCTTGACTGGCTCTGTGATGGAGCGTGCGACTCTTGATCTTGGGGTCATGAGTTCGAGCCCCACATTGGGTGTAAATATTGCTGAAAAGTAAAATCTTTTTTAAAAAATAGAAAAGAAAAAAGGAAAAGAAAAGAAATTGTCATGGTACAGCTTACTAAATGCTAAAACAAAAATAAACATGAATTGCTGTGCCTGTGTGTGGAATGGGTAGAAGGCTTCTCAGAAAAGGAGGAGTTTCAGGGGTTCATACGTAGATGTTAACACTTGTGCATTTTACTGCACTGGGCATGTGTAGCTCTTTTTTTTAAAGCATGACATACCCTGGCTTACCTTTTTTTTTTTTTTTTTACTTTAAATTTTCTTTTCTTTTCTTTTTTTTTTTTTTTTTTTAATAATCTCTGTACCCAGTGTGGGGCTTGAACTCACAACCCCAAGATTAGGAGTCACCTCCTTTTACAACTGAGCCAGCCAGATGCCCCAGCTTTTTGTAAATTCCTTAAAGGGGTGTGTGAACTACTGATTTTGCAGTGCAGACCAACAGATTTTAAGTGGCACGATGAGGTTTATTTAGGAAGCTAATTCTGACAGCATCTCAAAGTATGGACTAAACAGAAGAGAGGCTGTTGAAATACAGACCTTTACCTGGACTCAGGGTAATGTCATCAGATACAGTGGTACCAGATATAGAAAAGACAAGCCATCAGAAGTTCTGAGATAGTCTTAAAGTTAACATTTTTCAAAAAAATATTTTCTCTGTGCCAGGTCCTAGTTTCATTTCCTACATGTATAGATAATATTTTTTTATCCTACCCTGCCCTCTCTTTAAAGGCTCGGGATGTGCTGTGACTGGTAGCACATAATTGAAATAGGGCCCCGAGAAGGAGGTTAGTTAGGGCAAGGTGAGGAGTTTGGGTCTGGCGAGGTCCAACAGATGGGCCCTCCAGGGGACCCCTGCCGGTGCTTTCCCCAGACAGGCAGAAACACCCATCCAGAGCTCCGGAGAAAGGTCTAAGCTCGACACTCCCATTTGAAAAATGATCAGTATTTTAACAAGAGGGAGACTTGCAGCCTCTTCTCCCCAAACAAGGCTGGTGTTGTCCGCTCACGTGATATGTGCCTTCTGACTCCTCGACTCGCTGCAGAGAAGACCACATTCTCTAATCCGTTTGCGGGTATAATCTGAAATAGAGAGTTAGAACTTGCAATTCCGGACCAGTTGGAATAGATGCGTTTCACGCCGTCCTGCTCATTAAACACAACTAAAAACCCTGGACACTATATTATAAAACAGACATAAGACTCTGAAAGGTGGAGAGAAGATAGGGTAGCTCAGGACCTCAGGACTCCCGAAGTCACGTGGCAGCAAGTTCCCAGGAGGAGCCCTCAACCCAGAAATGCTGTGGGCTTGAACAAGATGAGCTCGCTGTCTCTTTCCAAAGGACCAGGAAATGGGCAGCCTCATGAAACAGAAACCTTTTTTTTGACAATAAACCCTTCTCCAGAAAAACATCAGCAGTCGGGGATTACAGCCACTTCTGTCAGTAAAGGCCTCGTGGAAAGCTGAGACCTCTGTCCTCACCTGACATCCCTCCCCAGCCCCACGAGGGAGATGGGAGGCCCAAAGGGGAGCCTGTGCTTCAACTCCCACCCAAGGGAAGATAGGTGTTTAGTTCCCTTTCTACAGTATCAGGGGAGCTGAGTGAGGACCCCAGGATTCTACCCCTCCTGGAGGCTAAGAGGTACCTTTCCTACTCCCCACCGGCGTGGTGTCAGTGGAGACCCATCTCAGGGGCCTGCACTTCCACTCCCATCCAGCAGTAAAGTACTGGTACCTTCTTCCCTGCTGATCCATTTGTAGCAGAAGCCTGAGAAAACAGAAGGTTTAAATTAGATCCAGCATCTGATAACACAGTTCCCAAATTGACCAGGATACAATGGAAAATCACTCATTATCCCTAAAAGAAACACCAGTGTATATGGATTCAACGTATTGACAAGCATAGGATAAAGAAAGTCTGAAATTATGAGCGAATTCATCTTTTTGCATTGAAAGGATCATTAATTTGGAAGGTTAAAAAAATTTCAATTAAAATACCAGTAAGGAAAGTGACTTAATTAAGTTGATATTTTAAGAGAGAGAAAAAAATGAATTTAAAATGGATAATATCAAATGTGATTCAATTAGTGAAACAATTAGCTTTTTAAAATAATAATTTGACTGTGTGGGACCCAGTTATTTAATAGTTTTACCTAAGTCAATGGCTGTGTATGGTTAGAATCACTTGGGGAGCTTTAAGAAAACTCTAGATGTCCAGCCTGATCCCAGAACAAGGAAGTCAGAGTATCCACAGTGATTTTTTTTTTTAATTATTTATTTATTTACTTGACAGATCACAAGTAGGCAGAGAGGCAGGCAGAGAGGCGGGGTGACACGCGCTTTCAACCCTTGATTTTTTTTTTTTTTTTTTTTGACTGACAGAGAGATCACAAGTAGGCAGAGAGGCACGCAGAGAGAGAGAAGGGGAAGCAGGCTCCCCACTCAGCAGAGAACCCAATGTGGGGCTCGATCCCAGGACCTTGGGATCATGACCTGAGCCAAAGGCAGAGGCTTAACCCACTGAGCCACCCAGGCGCCCTCAACCCTGATTTTAACAGCTCAGTGAGAGCGACTCAGTAAAACCCTGCAGTTAAGTCTCAAACACTGATGCCTCTCACTGCCCGAATGAACAACACAGCCACAATGAACTTCAGTTTCTCCTAAATATTCCACTTCTTGAGAGGGACTGAGGGCACCGTCAAGAAGAAAATTCACAACCTAGATAATGTTTGCGAATCGACTTCATACTTAACACAATTAAACACTGATTTCTTTAGAAGCTGTCACCTAGGAGGCTGGGCCTACCACAGCCTCCTTGGTTAATTTAAAGCCTTGAGTCACTTTTCCCTTTTGTTGTGAGAACCTTGTCTGTGGCGCGCAAATTTGGCTATTTCATCTCTAGATTAAATTTGTCAAATTCCTTACTAGCAACATGGCTGGAACCTGCCAATTCCTGGGTATCAGCCCAGTGGCTACTTGCTGTCTGTCTGCTAAAAATCTCAGGCCTCTCCTGGAATACTTGGCAGTTTGAGCTCCTGGATTTGTCCTGCAACTCAGAATTCAGTAGTTTCCTAAGAAATTGAACTTTAAAAAGTCCAAAAATAGGGCTCGCAGGAAACAGCTCCAGAAATCCCACTTCAAGAGATTTTTTAATACCAAGCCATCTAGTGGAACAGAACTCACTCTCCTCTAAGTCTTCCCGCACTTTAATTTTCATACACTGCCACTATTGATACTTCCGCATATCTGGAAGTTACCTCCTTCCGCATTACCTCCTGTGGCTAGTAGGCCAGTGGCCACCAACCTTGGCTGCATATTATAGTCACTGGGGATGGGGCGCCGGGGTGGCTCAGTCTGTGGAACGTCTAACTTTTGGTTTCGGCTCGGGTCATGATCTTAGCATGGTTGGATCAAGCCCCAGGTCAGGCTCCGGGCTCCATGCTCAGTGTGAAGTCCGCTTGAGATTCTTCCCCCCTCTCTTTCCCTCCTCCTCTGCTCCCCTCCCCTCTAACATGCCCTCCAACTTGTGGACTCTCTCTAAAATAGATAGATAAATAAATGCTTAAAAAAATCACTTCGGGGGTTCCTGGGTGGCCCAGTGGGTTAAGCCTCTGCCTTCAGCTTGGGTCATAATCTCAGGGTCCTGGGATCGAGCCCCGTATTGGGCTCTCTGCTCACTAGGGAGCCTGCTTCCCCTTCTCTCTCTCTGCCTGCCTCTCTGCCTACTTGTGATCTGTCAGTCAAAAAAAAAAAAAAAATCAAGGGTTGAAAGCACGTGTCAGTCAATGATGGAAACTTAGCCTTTTGGCTAGTTGATTACAATTATTTTCATTGACCTGAATAATATTGATCAGTCATATGGGGCTCGTAAGTAGGTGCTTATATGTAAAGTCGATTATATTGACTTTAAGACAATTTTTTGTTTCTGCTCATGACCCCATATTTTGTATGATGGATTTTATTTCACCATTGGAATGCCATGTGGTTTGCACATGTTGGGATGATTTGTGGGGCTTGTGATCCGCATATGGTCTGGTCGTATGAACTCCAGTAACCCTGAAGACACATCTATTTTAAAGCACATTTACTAATTGATATTCACCATGACCACTGAATCCTCAAGAAAGCAAACAAGTAATTTTATTATGTTTGATGAAACTGGAAAACATTTCTAAAATATAGTATTTTCTTAACCATTCTTCCAACATGATAAAATTTCTTAAAAGTCATTGAAAGTGGCATTTGTGAATATGCATTCTTTCCATGATACATTTACACAATGAAGATTTCCCTATTTTCAGGTCACTGTTGCTGTGTAACAACCTACCCCAAACCGAAAACCATGACCCTTTTATTATGGTCATGGGTTCTGTGTCAGGTAGTAGTTGAGAACAGCAAAGCAGATGGCTCGTCTCTGCTCCGACGCGTCTGGGGCCTCTGCCGGGAAGCCTACCTAGAAGGCTGGGGTGACGGAAGGGCTGGGGGCTGGAGTCCCTGACAGCTCACTCATTCACCTGACTGGCACCTGAGCCAGGAAGACCTGAAGGCCGGGGCTGCTCACCGGAGAGCCTTCTGAGGCCTTTCTGAAATGCGTGGCTTCCTCACAACATGAGGGGCAGGGTAGTCAGGCTTCCTACAAGGGGGCTCAGGGCTCAGAGCATGTGCGTGCCAGTGAATCAGGCAGAAGCCACAGCCCTTGTATACCTCACCTCAAAACTTGCCCGTGTCCCTTCAGTGTCCTGTTCATGGTTCAAAGTAAGTCTGTGGTCAAGGGGAGGGTCACGGGCCCCATCTCTCAGGGTGAGGAACATCAAAGAATTTGTGAATATGTTTTAAGTCCTCCACAGTCTGCCCCTTGGTCAGAAAGTGTTTACACTGCTCTAATAATCGGAATGCACTCACTCCCTCCCAAGATGCCCCGAAGTCTCCTCCCGCTATGGTCTACGTTCAAGGTTGAGGCCCAGGCTGCCATCATCTGAGTCTGGGAGCAGTTCCTCAGCAGAGCTGTTCCAACCTGCAGGCTTGGAAACTGTGGGTCTCTAAAAACACAAGTTCTCTGCCCCACACACCCGACATGCGGTGGCCATACAGAGAGAGGAGCCCCAGGAGACACTCTCCATTCTGGGAGACAGGGAATGGAGCACCCAGTGTTTGCTTCTGAGTCGTCGTCTTAGTCTGCTTCCTGCACATCAAGGGCTGAGGGTCCAAAAGCTTTGTCACATTTTGTAACGTCTCTGTCCCTCTCCGTCCAACCTGATATAATTCCTTTGAAATATTGGTGGACCTACCATGCATCAATTTTTAATCCACTGTATCAGACAAAAACCACAGCTGCATATTGCTGCAAGATAAACGCTCCTATAGCTTGGGCTTCTTCCGTGCTACAGTGGGACTTGTCAGAACCCTGCTGTTGAACAGAGAAACTTTGTAAGGCATGGCCTGAAGATACAAAGAGAGCCTTTAGTCTGTCTGGAAGTTTCTATGAAGCACTGCCTTAGATCTTTCTGAGGTTTTGACCAAAGATTCTATAATCCCACTCTGGATTTGATCATTGCCCTGAAACCATTTCTTAATTTGACACTCCCTTGCCATCTGGAAAAGCTGGGACTAAGAAAGAGTTGTGTTTTGAAACGCAGCAAGCACTGGCTTCTTTCTATTTCCTCTAACGTGTACGAAAGCTGAACCGTTCTCTATTAAGATCAACTCTCTCCTCTCACGGTTTTTCATAGACAGCAAAGAGCAGCCAGATGGCACTTTAAATATTCTGTCTAGAAATCCTTATCTAAATCATTGAATTGGTCTGGTATGTTTTCCAGCCTTGGCCTTCCCATAGACAACAGTGTTGTCACATTTTCTGCTGCTTCCTAACAAGGGTCTCCTGTCCTCAAGCTTGAGATACCGTTTTCCTTGCTTGCCTTCCAGCACTCACGGGCTGCCCCCTTAAGGCCCATCGCGATCCCACCAACGGCCTTCCACTGCTTCCCAAAGCCAGCACTGGCTGTTCAAGGCTGGGTCAGAGCTCCTCACCCCTCCTTCCACATTTGCATTCCAGTGACTCCTGCTGTGTAACAAAGTACCCAGACTTAGTGGAATAAAACCACCACCACTTTATTCTGTCCATAGAATCCACGAGTTAGGAATCTGGAAATGGTGCCATGGGACCCATCTGTCTTCACTCCCCAATACCTACGCTCTAGTTGGCAAGACAAAGAGGCTGGGGTGATTCAGCAACTGGGGATGGGAATCCTGGGTCCCCTCAGACACTCACTTGTGCGGCACTGGGGCTGGGGCCGCGAGCCAGCGCTGCTGCCCAGAGCACCAGCACCTAACCTTGCTGAGCAGCGTGGGCTCCTCAGGGACAGTGAGCCCAGGACTCTCAGCCCCTTACTTGGTGGCCCAGAGTACAAGCACTCTGTTGCTCTCAAGTGATGTAAGGGGGTCAACACTCTGTCTTCCTAAACTGTACGCTATTACAACAAACCCACACAGTTAAGATTTCTGATTGATAGCTAGTTGGGCCACAGAGAGAGGAAAAGGAGAAAGAAGGAGGGAAAGGGAAAGAAAGGAGATTGAGACACGTGAATAGAGAACCAGAGAACAGAGACAAAATGAGAAAGTCACCAGGTGTGTGCAGAAAGAGCGTCTGTCCGCCGAGTTTCTGAATAGAAAGCTGAACGCACAGAATGTCCTCTCCATCACTGAGAAGCCAAATCTACTTGTTAACTGAGAGCAAAGGAGCATAAATATTACAATCCTGCAATCAAACCAAAGGACAAGAAAATAATAAATCCGTAAGGCCAAGCATATATATAAAAATACATGCAGACACGTGAAGAAATTAAGTGACCGCTACAATTTTATGAGAGCTGTTTGTGTGTACATCTTTGGTCAGAGGGGAAAAAACAAGATAAGGAAGTCCCTTAGAAGTGTACGGAGAGAACACTAACCACACAAGAGACAAGATCTTCCCACTTGAGAAGAGGAAGTCTGGGGAAGAGAGGCCCCAGGGAGAAAACCAGACATGAACCACCATAAAAAAGGCATATGTTCTCCTCCCCAGTTAGTCCTTGATGGTTTTCAGGGGCTCAATCATCATTTAAAAAGATTAATTCTTTTTAAGGTAACAAGAGCTCAAGGGCTCACGGCCTATTACATTATTAGAGTCTTCTGTCAGAGAATGTCAGTGCCTTTTCTTAGGATTCACACATTCCAGAAATCTTCAGCTTCTTGAAATGATTGCTTGGGATTCTGGAATTTACAGCTAGCATCTCAAGGCCCCACAGTGTCACTGACAAAGCACGTGCACGCACACAGAAAGGCAGGGACATATAGATGCGAATAGGGAGATAAAGAGCAATATGGGGCAAAAAAAAAAAAAAAAAGGCAAAATGACATGTACTTACAGTGGACTTGGGGGGAGTTAACCCCATCCCCTGACCTTTTGTGCTTATCATCTCAAAGTACCGTTTTGCAGCTGTAGACTTATACTTGGTATTGGTTGTTGTCCTACAAACTGAATCTAATCCAACAACTATGGGTTCATAGCCTTGAAATTACTTTTTTTTTTTTTTTACTATTGGAAACCAAGGATTGCCTAATTTTCTTTTTTAAGATTTTATTTATTTATTTGACAGAGAAAGACAGGGAACACAAGCAGGGAGAGTGGAAGAGGGAGATGTGCCCTGGATTGTCTTTCTATTAAGAGAAATCAAATGAAGTTAATTTCTATCACAAGAAATCTTAATGCAAGAGTGCAACCAAAAATAGGTTTAAATTCCAAACCACCTCTTTCAAGCAATCTTGAATAACTCTGTATTACCATGAGAATTTAAATGGTTCAGGCATCTGGGTGGCTCATTGTTAAGCCTCTGTCTTGGGCTCAGGTCATGATCCCAGGGTCCTGGGATCCAGGCCCCCCAGCCCCCTGCATTGGGCTCCCTGCTCAGTGGGAAGCCTGCTTCTCCCTCTCCCACTCCCCCTGCTTCTTTTCCCTCTCTCACTCTCTCTTGTTCTCCTCCGTCAATTAAATAAATATATAAAATCTTTAAAAAAAAAAATTTAAATTTTTCCTCAAAAACCATAATAACATTTGGCTGGTTTGTCATCTTCAAATAATGACGTTTTCTTTATAAAAGCCTCATAATTCTTGTGGTACAACCCATGAAAACAGAGAAAGGATAAAGAGAAAATTCAGTATTTTGCGAGTTTGTTCTTACTACAACGGACCCTTGGATTTCTAGGTCTAAAGTAATGAGCTCATCCTTTTAGCTCTCAAGGGTTAAATAAGCCAATTTGACTTACAAATATAGAACTGACTTAAAAAGAACAGAGGGAACTCTCTGGCATGATGGAAAAGTTCTGTATCTTGGGTGCCAAAAAATTCATCCACCAATACACTTTAAAATCTGCGAGTTTTCTTTTATGTTAATTATACCTCAATTTTAAAAAATCTTATTTGACTGATGGGTCTAGTTGTATGGAGTATTTGGGTAGGACTGGAGTTACATGCTTTAATTTCCACTTAACTCTTGTTTTGCCTGCTACTTATAAAAATAATAAAAGGTAAAAGATACCTATGAATATACTCCGTCTGTCTCATTTAAAAATTCTATTAAAAAAATCCAGGCAAAAATCTCTGTGCTCAGTCATGGTACTTGTTTTTAGTCCCACAATATTATTATACAGTAGAGGAAGTCTGTTCTCTCCTTTATCTACAGCACTTTGCTGCCAGATTACAGTGATCAGAAAAATATTAAAACCAATGTTATAGTGACGATATTAAGTGTAAATATGTTTGAATACAAACCAGCCTACTATAGAGAGAATGCATGGAATATTGTGGAATAAAAATGACAGAAATACCTGACTTGTCTGGGAAAATTTGGGAAAAGGGAAGGATGTCAAGCCGAGCTACAAGGAAATAATTCTAGTTGGACAAAACACACAGACACCACATAAAGGTGACCTATTGATAAGCCAAATGATACTGAGACATTTCTTATTACTGAACTGTCCTCAGGCTTATGGGATGTCCCCCTTGGTCACAGTGTATTAGCCTGCTGAATTCAGTTTCTTAATTATTTTGGATTTTTTATTTGTCCTCATCAGAGCAGTGCGTGTAAGTGTAAGAGATCTTCCTCAAATTTTGCTACCAGGATTAAATGGGTCAGGAAGGTTTCTGTCTTTCTCCGTTCCAAAACATTTTCAGTGGCATGGGGATTACCTGGGCCTGGAAAGATCGCCTGTTACCTCATCTGTGCCCGGGAACATTTGGAGACTGTTTTTCTGAAAACATTTAAAAAAAAAAAAAAAAGTTTTCCTAGTTAGGAATCAATTTTGATCATTTTGTCTTCCCTTGAGTCCGTTTCAGTAATTTGTATTTTCCTTAAAATCATGCATTTCACAAGCTTCCTCATTTATGAATATGAAATTACAAATGTCATCCTCTTCTAACCTCTAAAATAAGCATGCCTTTTCTTAACTCCCGTTCTCATTCATAATGTTAGGTTTTTGTGGTTTTGACTTGTATTTTCTGAATTAGACTCTGCCAGGGGTTGAGTTCTTTTATTGGTCTCTTCAAAGAACCAGCTCTTGGATTTATCATAGATGTTGTTTTTCTCATTACATCCACTTCTGCTTTTATCTGAACTAGCTTTTATTTTTGATTTATTTTATTCTTTCTCTAGCTTTTTGATATTTAACTTACTCCCTTATTTAATAATGAAAGTATTTAAGACCACGTGTTTCTTTTGATTATAGCTTTAGCTGCATCCTTGAATTGGGATGTGTAAAATTCTCTTTCTCATTAACTTATTATCTGTAATTGCAACTACCGTCCTTCAGTCAGGGGCTGTGTAAAGAGCCCTCACTGATGAAGTTGTTGTGCTATTAACCTTTTCGTCATTTGCCAGCTTTATTGCACTGTGATTAGAGCATATGACCAACACACATCCTGCTTTTTGTGATTGGGGAGGGGGTGCTGCTTTGTTCCCCAACACACATTAAATATAGGTAAACGTCTCAGGGACCATATTGAATGTATATAGACATTTGATTTAATTGGCACTCAAATCTATCGGTTATTCAGCCTCTCTTCACCCTCACCTACAATTGTTTGCTTGAATGGCCAAAGACCGGGTCACCCACGAAGTTCACAATCCAGTCCATTCTTCTTGTGTTAGAACAGTTTTGCT
Source organism: Lutra lutra (assembly GCF_902655055.1). Classification (NCBI taxonomy): domain Eukaryota; kingdom Metazoa; phylum Chordata; class Mammalia; order Carnivora; family Mustelidae; genus Lutra; species Lutra lutra. The sequence continues at coordinate 40,277,905 of NC_062293.1, forward strand.
TAATAAGGTTCTATTTTATTATTCAGTGCATGAAGAGGCAGTTTTCGTTTTGTATCTTTATTTTAAAATAAAATCGATTTTATTTATTTATTTATTTGAGAGCGACAGCGTGCAGGAAGGGGCGCGGAGAGGGAGGAAGAGGGAGAGAATTTCAGACAGACTCACTGCTGAGCGTGGAGCCCCATGTGGGGCTCAGTCCCAGGACCCTGAGATCATGATCTGAGCCAACACCAAGAGTCTGACACTTAACCACCTGAGCCACCCAGGAACTCTGATGATTTTCATTTTTTAAGTTATACTTTTTGTCTATATAAAACAATAATGAAAAACAGTTTAGTGGGTTTTGCCTAGGAGTTTTGTCTGTCATTACTGTTTCCATCCCACTTTCTTTCTGATATATCTCTGCCCTCTTTTCCTTTCCTTTTTTTTTTTTTTAATCTTGCTACATCTTTCTCTTAGGTGCATCTTTTATAAACAGTGTATAGTTAAATTTTGGTTTTGCCCTAATCTGTGACTCTTCTTTACCCAATAAAGAAGTTGTATCCTATTCACATTTCTTATAGAAACTGACAAGATTTTCTTTTCTTAAACTTAGTGGTGTTATTTATTTGTTTGTTTGTTTATTATATAAGGGTTTATTCTCAATTCTAGTCCATTTGATCTATAAGTCTGTCCTTATGTCAGTACCACACAGTCTTTTTTACTATGTATATATTTTAGTAATATCTATACCCAACATGGGGCTCGAACTCATGACCCCAATATCAAAAGTCCCATGCTCTTCTGACTAAGCCAGCCAGGCGCCCCTAAATTAATCATATTGTTTAGATGCTGGCTATTTTTAATGCTTCCGTGATATTTCCTTTTATTTTTTTTTTAATTGCTATGTTAATCAAATTTTAGTTATTTTCTTTTTACTAATGATTATAAAGTTTTGTATTCTTTTTAACTCTAATAATTTATTGGTTACTGTTAAATGTTTAAATTGATCTCTTAAGACCAAGAATAAAATAGATTTACTTCTCTCCTCCTGTGGATGATGACAAAATTAATATTTCTTCTCTTCCCACGCCTTTCTACATTTTCAGACAGAAGAGACAGGTTTTTTTTAAAGTATGTAGACTTGGGGCACCTGGGTGGCTCAGTCATTAAGCATCTGCCTTCAGCTCAGGGTCCTAGGTCCTGGGATCGAGCCCCACATCAGGTTTCTTGCTCCACAGGAGGCCTGCTTCTCCCTCTCTGACTCCCGCCCCGCGCTTGTGTTCCTTCTCTATATGTGTCTCTCTCTGTCAAACGAATAAATAAACTCTTTAAACTCTTAAAGGTATGTAGACTTCAATGTTATTTTCCTGTGTAGAAAATTTATTTTTTGTACCCAGATACTTGAAGATATTATCCCCTTTATTCTAGAGATTCAAAACTTTCCCTGGGCTACATTTCCATAGGACTCCTTGTTACTTAAGTTGGGCTGGTATCTGTGACTCTTTTATATCCAAAGACTGAAATCTTTCAACACTGAAATCTTTCAACATTGAGAAATTTTTTCTATTATTTTATTTCTGCGGTATCTGTTTTTTACTGCTTGCATTATTTTTTTCTGTGTTTATTGAGGCATAATTGACAGATAAGAATTGTATATATATTTAAAATGTGCAACTTGATGTTTTAAACCATTGTTTTTTTAATTTATCATGTTTATCTTTCAGAATTATTTCTTTTTCTAATATTGGTCTTTTTGTACTTAAAAGTGCAACTATATGTTAGGAATCTTTTTTTCTAGTTTGCTCTGCTTTCTTGTCCAGACTCCATTGCGAAGGAGGACACCTGCTTTCCTTTCTCAGAGGAAGCCCCCTCCTTCTGAACTGCCACATCTATAGCTGCATCCCCTGCTGGGTCCTCCTCGCTGAGGAGGGTCTGGGAGAAATGAAATGGGTTACAATCAGAGACTGTATCTGCCCTGTTAAGAATCTTGAATACCAAAGATGAGGAAGGTTTAGATACATCATAGCACAGAGATCCCACAGATGATGAGACATAAGAAGGCAGCTAATAGAGTGACTCCTTGATAAGGAGTCTCACTTTTGTTCAGAAAAACCTACTTCTGTGCTGTGGCTGAGGCCGCGACCCCTTCTCTAACAGATGTAATTCACTACAACACCTTCCATTTGCATTGAACTCCTGTAAAGATTTTCAGGTACTGCCGTCATATCTTCTTTTAGGTTAGAGGGTAAAACCCATTGAAGGCAGGTTGGGGGGTGTTTGTTTATCTTTGCGGCTATTTGATCGTTTGCCATAATCTTGTAAGGGAGATAAGACATCTAGTGTGATCCTTCTTTTGTAGAAGACAGATGCCCCAAGAAACTGAATGCCTCACATGATTGAATAATCACATTGCTGAATTGGAATTAGCGCCCAAGTCATCCTTTCTCCATGGCTTTTCCCCACTTACCAGCCTGTCTCCCAGAATACAAGGGGACATTCTGGGAGCTGTGTATCTTACATGAGCGACAACAGAGCTTAATCTTTGATTATTTGTATAGCAGAAGAAATTGGGTGCTATTTTCCCTCTTTTCTTCCAGGGCTCTGACCCGTAGTCTGGGCTTACAAGAGAGGAATTCCTATGCCCAGCAGCATCTGGCCACCAGACAGGGTGGGACAGGCAGGAGGAGAAGCCCATACTCTGCAATGGGAAGGGGACTGAGAAAAGAGTCCTCTGGCCCAGGCAGCATCTAGGAAGGGGTCCTCCATCTGGATGGTTTCAGCAGACACCACCGAATCTCTTTTCCCTGAACCCCTGCAGCCAAGGCTCCTGGGATGTGCTGACAAAGTTACTCCTGTTAAAATTCTCATTTTATTAGGCTTTAATCAGGCTCTCCCGTGAAGGGCCACATAAACTCAGTTCTAAATTTTGCATCTAAAATAGTCAAATGAGAGTGAAGCATCACAGACCTAAAATGCTTTTAGATAAAAGAGATATTTTTAATTTAATCATGTAAAATCGTCTGGATGGGCTACATCTAGTGGCAGGAAGACTGATGTATCCTCTTACCAGTGACCTCAGAAAGCCCATGATCTACATGGGTTTGTGAGATGATTTCCAGTGCCTTGAATATCTTTCCTTCTCTCCTTTAGCGCTGACCCCATCATTCTTTTAAAGTCAATCTAAGAACTTAGCTCCTGTGAAAACTTATTCACTTGATGTTTAGTGATATTTATTTATGCAACTTATGTTAACTTGTGCATGATATTTGAAAAAGCTTATGATAAAGAACATGGTTCTAGCTCAGTCTAAAAGCCTGAATTCCAGTTCCAGGTGCACAAATTAGCTAACCTCTTTGATCCTCAATTTCTGTATCTGTAAAATGCGGACACGGAACTAAGAGGGCTTCCAAATGTATGGACTGTTAAAATGTTCTTCGGTTGTTTATTTGTTCCACTGGTCCAGCTGGATTGGGAATCCCCTACAATGAGGCTTGTACCTTCAGCATCTTTGGTGCATGCCTCCGCACCCCCCTCCCAGGCGGCCTGGCACTCTGCATTCCCCGCAGTGGCTACCTTGTCAGTGTTGATTGCCAGGCTGACAGCACCTGTGGTGGCCAGGAGGTGGCACTTTGGTATTTCCTGCAGTAGGAGAACAAACCCACAGAATGAGAAATCACGCAGGCTTCTGCTTTACTGACCCAAGCAGACTGACTATCTGGGGATCAAAATAAGCAAAGAGCTCTACTTTTTATATTTATATGTAACAAAATTGGCTTTTGGTGGTGGTCAGTATATAAGCCTGTGGGTCTCAACACATGCATAGATTTGTGTTACCACCACTACAGCCAGGACACACAAGTGTGCATCATCCCCAAAACTCCCCTAGGTCAGACCACCACTGGCGCTGAACTCTGACAACTACCAATCTGTTGCTAGAGAATATCGCATAAAGGGAACCGTACAGCATGTTACCTTTTGCGGCTGACTCAGCATAATGCCTTCAAAATTTGTCCGCGCTGTTGCCTACCAGTCATTTGTATCATGAGTTTGTTCCCTTTATTGCTGGATAGCATTACATTGTATAGACATATGGTGCCTTGTTTCTCTATTCACCTGCTGATGGATATCCAGTGGTTTCCAGTTTGGGGCCACTGCGAATAGAGCTGCTATAAACATTCCTGTGTACGTTTTTGAGCGAACATAGGGTTTTTACATCTCTAGGATATATGCCTGGGAGTCAGATTGCTGGGTCACGCGGTGATTCTGTGTTTAACTCTTTCAGTAACCGCCGACTGCTTTCCCTGTGACTGTATCATTTCCCCTTCCCAGCAGCAGGGTGTGAGAGTCCCAGCTGTTCTCCGCCCTCTTTGGTGTTCCCACTTTGCTGTTGGCCATTGATTTATTTTTGTTTTTATTTGGCCGTTCTGATGGGTTTGTGGTGGTACCTCATGTCTGCTTTGATTTGCATTTCCCTCCTAGCTAATGACATTGACCGTCTCTTCATGTGCTGATTTGCCAGCCAGAGACTTGGAATCTTCTGCTCATTTCTAAATTGAATTGTTTGCTTTCTTCTTGTTGAATTTTAAGAGTTGTTTACACACTGATCTTCCTGCCAGTGTCTTTCTCAAAGACAAGCTTTAAGTTTGATGACACTCAGTTGACCAGTTTTTTTCCTTTATGAGTGGCGCTTTTGGTGTTTTTCTAAGAAATGTTGCCCCCGTCCCAGGTCACAGATATTTTCTCCTGTGTTTTCTTCTAAAAGTTTTATGGTTTTACGTTTTACATTCATATCTGTGATTCGTTTTGAATTCATTTTACATAAGGTGTGAGATTTAAGTTGATGTTTATTTCTTTTGAGTGTGGCTGTCCAAATGGTCCAAGTTTCCCAAATGTCCAAATCATCTTTTCTCCATTGAATTGCCTTTGTACCTTAATGAAATACCAGTTGGCTATATTTGTGTCTATTTCTGATTCTTCACTTTGGTCCACCAATCTTTGTTTTCTTCCCTTTGATAATCCCTTTAACAATTACATTATCTTCATCGCTGTCACTTTCTATTAAGAAAATCAGCTACAGTGGGTCTTTCCACTTTGTTCTTCTTTTTCATATTGTTTTGGATATTCTGGTTCCTTTGCCTTTCCATACACACTTTAGAATCAGCTTCTTGATGTCCACAAAAAGTTCTGCTGGGATTTTGGTTGTGATTGCATTAAATCTGTAGATCCCCTTGGGGAAAATATGCATCTTGATGATAGTGTGTTTTCCAATCCATGAACATACTATCTCTGTGTTTATTTTGATTTTTCTTTTATACCTTTCGTCAACATTTTCATTTGATTTCTCTCATCAACATTCTGTATTTTTTCAATAGATAGATCGTATACATGTTTTTTAGGTTTATACGTTAAGTATTTTTTATTTTAGACTTCCTGTGGGTGGTTTTGTTTTTAAATTTCTGGTTCCAAAATTATATGTCAACCATACTTAAAATTTGTTTAAATTTTTTAAAATTCTATTTCCAGTTGTTCATTACTAATATATAGAAATATTTTTGTGTGTTGGCCTTGTGACCAACAGGAACCAGTGACCTTGTTAAACCTACTCATTAGTTCTAGGAGCTATTTTGTAGATTCCTTGGGATTTTTTTATGTAGATAATCATGTAATCAAAATAATATGGAGACTTTTATTTCTTCCTTTTCCTTTTAAATTTCTTTAAACCTGCCTTATTGCACTGGCTAGGGCTTCCTGTCTGATGTTGCCCAGCGGCAGTGGCAACGGAAATCCTTACCTTGCTTCCGATCTCAGCAGAAAACCTTCCGTCTTTCACCACGAAGTGTGGTGTTAACTGAGGCATTTATGCACATGTGATTTTCCAGGTTGTGTTCTTTTCTAATACTGGCTCCTTGACAGCTTTTCATCACGAATGGCTGCTGAGTATTGTCAAGTGCTTTTGTCGCGGGGTTGTTTGTGGACTGCAGCAGCCAAGAAAGAATTCTTGAGACATTGTATGATACACCTTAGTAAGTTTATTTAAATAGCACGGGGAAGGGACATGTGGGCAGACAGAGCTGCACTTTTGCTGTGTGAAGCTGGTGGTTATATGCTCAGTGCTCAAGGGGGAGGGGATGTGCAGGGAGTATTAGATCATAAATTTTTTTTCAAATTTCTACTTCTAAACCTACTTTCACTAAAAGAATTTTTTTTAATTAGAAAAAAGAAAACGACATTCACAAGATTTCTCTGGTGCTTATCGTTCAGCTTGATATGAACGATGGGTGAGATGTTCAGGCAGTCATTCTCATGACCTTTAAGAATGTAGCAATCTGGGCGCCTGGGTGGCTCAGTGGGTTAAGCCGCTGCCTTCGGCTCAGGTCATGATCTCAGGGTCCTGGGATCGAGTCCCGCATCGGGCTCTCTGCTCAGCGGGGAGCCTGCTTCCCTCTCTCTCTCTGCCTGCCTCTCTGTCTACTTGTGATCTCTCTCTGTCAAATAAATAAATAAAATCTTTAAAAAAAAAAAAAAAGAATGTAGCAATCTGGGGCACCTGGGTGGCTCAGTGGGTTAAAGCCTCTGCCTTTGGCTCAGGTCATGATCCCAGGGTCCTGGGATCGAGCCCCACATCGGGCTCTCTGCTCGGCAGGGAGCCTGCTTCCTCCTCTCTCTCTCTGCCTGCCTCTCTGCCTACTTGTGATCTCTGTCTGCAAATAAATAAATAAACAAAACCTTTAAAAAAAAAAAAAAAGAATGTAGCAATCAGCACGTCTTTGATCCTTAATGAAACGATGCAGGCTATACGTCAGCCTTCTGGACTAATGGTGAACATTTTTCTGCTTCCATCCCTCGTCGTTTTCCTCCTGACCAATTTTTGATCCTTAAATCTTTAAAGTTTGAAGAGCAAAGGGCTCATCTTCTGTAACTTCTTCAAGCTGACAGGGGTCATAGGGATGTCCCTACCTCTAGACTGAAACTGGTCACTGTCTGTCCCTACAGGTAGTTATAATGGAAGGCCGTTGCTGTAGAGTCAAGAGTGAACATGAAGGTGAATTTGTTTCAAGTAGGAAGGATCATCTGTCAGCTGAGCAAAGGAGTTAGTAACTGCTTGCACATACCTCAACAATAGGAGAAAACAAAGTAAGAGGAACAACACGTTAGGATTATTGTTTTTTTAAAGGTTTAATTATTTATTTTGAGAGAAAGAGAGTACAAGTGGGGGGAGGGGCAGAGGGTGAGAAAGAATCTCAACCAGACTCCCCACTGAGTATGGAGCCCCATGCAGGACCCCAGGATCCTGAGATCATGACCTGAGCCAAAATCAGGATCCAGCCACTCAACTGACTGAGCCACCCAGGTACCCCTAGGATTATTATTACAGTGAAAATAAGAAGAGTGGAGTGCCTAAATGGCTCAGTCGGTTCAGTGTCTGCCTTCAGCTCAGGTCATGATCTTGGGGTCCTAGGATTGAGCCTGGTTCTCTCTCTGCCCCTCCACCTCCCCTAGTTACATTTCCTCATGCACACACGCCCCTCTCTCTCTGAAATAAATAAAATCTTAGAGAAAATAAGAGCCGTGAGAAGACACTTTAGCGTGAATCCTAGTCCACGTCCTGACCGGAAATGTAACCGATATCATTAGGTGAAAATGGAGGGTATGTAAGAGCACCAGTTTGATGATTCATATCCAGTAAGTAATCCTGTTGTATTTTTGTCATAATCTGGAATGTAGATGCAACATTCTGCTTTAATAATGGCACATGGTCTGCCGGGTTCTGCTGTTAAGACATCTAAAGCCATTCTAGTTTGTAGAACTGCTTTACATACTTGGATCATTTCAGTGTTTAATGGTGTAATGCTTTTTTGAGAACCATTTAAGGCCTTAATTGTCGACTTATCAAGGGCCTCCACGTGTCATATGACATTCTCTAAACCTGATGGGAGAAAAATTGATGTCAGATGGTCACAGTGATAACGCACGGATCTTGTCCATTGTTTTAGATACAGAAGATTGCCTGGACTTGGGTAGTCTTGGTGCTGTGCCCATGCGTCCCAGCATGCCCTGTAGTATATTTTCCAGTCCAGCCTGGTGGAATCCACCACCACAAATTTGGCCCACGTAACAACTGTGTTCCATTAGGTGCTAGCCATCTGAGGCCTTGTCATCTCAGCCAGTCTCTAGCAAAGCTGTCAGTTGCCCCGGCTTTGGTGGGGGAGGGCAGGATCCATCCCATTTGGTGAGTACTTTAGGGCCATAAATCAGGGTATGGATTTTCTGTTCTCAGTACAAAAGGGCCTTTGGCTCAGTTGTCCGGTTGTGGGAGTAAGCTACATATATCCACCTTGGGCATATCAATAGAAAGGACTACATAGCTGAGGAATTTGTTGTCCTCAGCCTATCTGTGGAATGGCGTATTCAGTTAAAATTTAGATAGTCTGAGGATAAGAGAAGAGCCTCTTATGAGTCCCATGTAACATTTACCGTAGGCCAGCAAGAAACATTCGTTTTAGTGATGGAAATGTCCCTATATGTGCTGGTATTGGGGTGGTGTATCATATCGGTTATGGTTTTAAGGAGCACTTTTGTTATCCCGGCCACACAGAATTGAGCAATGTTGGGGAGTCCATTCCATTGACCAGCTGTTTAAATAATCCCGTGCCCATGGGGTTCCTTATATTATCCCCATGGAGTTACAAGCAGGAAGACTATCTACCTATACATGAGCTATTATGGCAGTATCTCTGAAGTGGACCTCAAGTTGTCTAGCTTAGGCAGACAACAAACATTTAAAGACAAAAGTAGAACCTAACATCCATAAGGATGCGTTATTGGAACATAATTTTTCTCTCCAAATTCACCCTGATTTCCAGATAGCCAAATCAAGACTGATCTGTTTGTAAATCAAGTCCAGTTTTAACAAACCTAGCCTGGTTATTTACATAAGCTCAGCAAGAATAGTGATTGATCATAGAGATCCTTTAAAATCTGCTTTGGTGGAATTTTGTATAAGAAATCTCTAGCTCGAATTCTTCGGTAGCCATGCAAGGGCAGAGCCATGCCAAATAGTTGTCATCAGACTTGCCTGCAATACTTGTAGATTTGGGTGTATTCCTCTTCCCAAGGTCCCCAGAATATCCCGAGGTTTCCTGTACCTGCCAGGAAGTGACATTCTTTACTCACCTGGTAGGGCTGCTGGGAACCCGGAAGCAAGGGATCAGACCAGCATCTCCAAGGGGCTTTATGGGCTCCATAAAGTCAACCTTAGTTCCTTGAAGCTGTTTGATATCTGAGTCTATGACTACCTCTCTCACATACAGCATTCCTGTCAAAGTCTTAGTAGTATAACCAGCATTTCCAGTGGGGTCCTATTACAAGGAGAACAGATTGTTTTTGTTTTTTAAGTATGATTTAAATTCTAGTTAGTTAACATAGTGTGATATTTGTTTCAGGTGTACAGTATAGTAATACCACACTTCATATATCACCTGGTGTTCAGCACAAGTGCCCTTGATTCCCATCACCAATTTCATCCATCCCCGCCCCCACCCCGCCTCCCTCTGGTAACCATCAGTTTGTTCCCTAACTTCAGAGTCTATTTCTTGGTTTTCCTCTCTCTCTCTTTTTTTTTTTCCGTCTTTGCTCATTTCTTTTTTTTTTTTTCTTTTAAGATTTATTTATTTTAGAGAAGGAGAGAAGAGTGTGGGAAGGGGTAGAGGGAGTGGGAGAGAGACATTTCAGCAGACTCCACACTGAGCATAGAGCCCAACACAGGGCTCGATCACACAACCCTGAGATTATGACCTGAGCCAAATCCGAGAGATGCTTAACCGCCTGCACCACCCAGGGCCCAACCATTTGTTTTGTTTCTTAAATTCCACATATGAGTGAATTCCTATGGTATTTGTCTTTTTCTGACTTATTTTACCTAGTGTAATACTCTCTAGCTCCATCCACGTCATTGCAAGTGGCAAGGTTCCATTCTTCTTCATGGCTGAGTTATATTCCATTGTGTATATACCACTTCCTTCCATTCATCAGTTGATGGACACTTGTGCTATTCATAATATGGCTACTGTAGATAATGCTGCTGTTAACATCGGAGTGCATGTATCCTTTTGTATTATTATTTTTGTATTCTTTGGGTAAATACTTAGTAGTGTGATTGCCAGCCATAAGGTACTTGTATTTTTTTTAAGATTTTATGTATTTATTTGATATACAGAGATCACAAGTAGGCAGAGAGGCAGGCAGAGAGAGGAGAAAGCAGGCTCCCTGCTAAGCAGAGAGCCCGATGTGGGGCTCAATCCCAGGACCCTGGGATCATGACCTGAGCCGAAGGCAGAGGCTTTAACCCACTGAGCCACCCAGGCACCCAGGTACTTCTATTTTTAACTCTATGAGGAAACTACATTCTTCACTTGATTTTAGCCAAAAGCCTGAGAAATGATAGGAGAAGAGATTCTTATTGAATTTCTGCAAATAACTATAATTGCCATGAAAGAAAGAATACTTATTGAGAGTTTGAATTCTGAAGGGTTCTAGTAAAGGGAAGAGTTCAGTGTTTCAATTTGTTTATAAAGGAATACTTTATCACATTTCCATAAATCTTAAGAGAAAGTTTCCTTAAGTCTGGAGAAGCAAACATTAGAGAACTAGCAGTGTTTCAAATAAGAGTCATAAAAACTATAATCATCTTCCTCAATTTATTTAGCCCCATATTACTAATTCTAGTTTCTTGAATGCAGCTTTTTTTGTTAGTTTTGGATATTCTGGCACATTTTAGTCTTAAGATTTTAAAGATATCGGGCGCCTGGGTGGCTCAGTCGGTTAAGTGTCTGCCTTCGGCTCAGGTCGTGATCTCAGGGTCCTGCTCAGCAAGGAGTCTGCTTCTCCCTCTGCCCCTTCCCTCTTTCCCGCCGCCCCCCTCCTGCATGCATGCACGCTCTCTTTCTCTCTCAAATAAATATTTGTCAAAAGTCCTCTTCCTGAATCTCCTTGAAGACAAAACTCATCCCACAAGAGCATCAGAACAGTAACTATAAATGACAGAAGATTCAAAAATAGACATGGTTAAAGATCTGATATGAGGGCTCGTTATAACGTAGCTGACAAGGAAATGTAGTTATTCTTGTGACACTAGTGTTTTAATAATTAAAATTTTAAATGATGACCTTATACCAGAACATATTAAAGCTCTAGGAATTTCATTAATTTCTAGAACAGGTAAGCATCCACCCATACAACATGACCTAAGGTTTCTCATCGTTTATTTGACAGCGCTTCCCACGTAACTTAACGTACCAAATAAGTCTAATTCATCTGGAGACTTCATTTACAATTCAGATGTCTGGGAAGTTGGTTAAAACCCTCAGAAAGTTCTAAGCACATGCCTAAAGAGGATTACAGATCATCATAAATTTAATGTTTACATTTAACCAAACCGGCAGTAAGAGACTGTACACAGAGCTATATAGTTGTTAGCAACACCTACCTCCTTTAACCTTGAGAAGCTTCAACCTTCTTAAGTAATCAAAGACCTGATAAAGACAGGTTTGGTTTTCTGGGCAGATAAAGAAAAGATATTAAAAACAACAACAAGAAAAACTTGGTTTACATTTTCTTATGAAAAGCAGACCCAACAGTCCAGGAAAACTTTGTCTTTTTTTCAAGGAGAAGAGCAGAATTTCCTTTTTACTTAAAGATGTATTTACTTTTTATATATTTATTTACTAGAGAGAGAGAGTGAGAGGGCGTGAGAGAGCATGTGTGCAGGCATGCTAGCTGGGGGACGGACAAAGAAAGAGAATCTCCAGCAGACTCCCCACTAAGCGCAGAGCCCCCTGTGAGGCTCGATCCCATGACCCTGAGATCATGACTTGAGCTGAAATCAAGAGTTGTATGCTCAACCAACTCAGCCACCCAGGAGCCCCCTATGCCTGTATACTTTTTTTTTAATTTTTTTCATAAGACTTTATTTATTTATTTGACAGACAGAGATCACAAGTAGGTGGTGGGGTGGGGAGGAAGCAGGCTCCCCGCTGAGCAGAGAGCCCAATGCGGGGCTCGACCCCAGGACCCTGGGATCATGACCTGAGCCAAAGGCAGAGGCTTAACCCACTGAGCCACCCAGGCGCCCCTATAGCTGTATACTTTTAAAATCCATTTATTTCAACCTTAGTCCTGACCATGCATAAAATTCTTTTCCAAAGATTTCCCTTCACAAACCTTCTGCAACTTTCTTTTTCATTCAGAGTTTATCCTAATAAGCCTTTTCTCTCCAAGCAACCGGTCTCATTTTAGGACAGAATTTCTTTTTCCCTCAAAAAAAAGGTATTCCGATTCCTTGTATCTTTCTCATATGTCCCCTACTTTCCTGCAGACAGAGTTGTTTTCCTTATTTCCATCAGTCTTAATTACATTTAGCAGAGTTTTAACTCTTAGAAACCTTAATCTCCAGAGAAAATTAAGTAGTAAACAATTAATTGTGAACAGCCTCTTACACCAGAATTCTTTAGATCTGAGATTTATGAACACAGTTCATAAATTCTAAAAACATGTTGACCGGCAGACCCAAGTATCCTCAGTTTCTCCATGGTAAGAAGCCAAAAGCACAAACCTACATTGAGTAAACAATGCTTTCATATTTATTTGGGAAAGACTTAGATATCCAGTTAATTCAATCCAGTTCATCATTTAACTTAGCAAAACTTCAAAGTTTCAGGTTACCCAAAATTTTGAAAGCTATTTAAAAGTTTTACTTATAAGCCTTTCATTTATTCACCCTACTTGTTCTTAACAATTACCCACGAAAACTTTGAGACAAAATTAACCATCATTGAAGTCACCTTTTTGCTGACAAGTTGCAACAGAGATAACAAGAGCTTATTTGACCTGTGGTAAACCTTGGTAGAATAGAAGTTTTATATTTAATGCTGATAATTCTAAAGACATGTTCTACCTTAATTAAACTAACAAATTCAAATTAGCTTAATATGTTATACCCCGGTCTTCTAAAAGCCAATCAGTTTGTTACCCACTGTCAGTTTTTATCTGGGACACCCACTGGGAAATCTGAGGTGGGTAGTGTAAGTCCAGGGAGAGATGCTCTTCACTCCTCGATAACAAGGGGAGGAGAAGCAGAGGCACGGAGGACGTACAGGAACTGGTTATGCAATCCGTGTCCAAAGGTGGTGCAGAAACAGGAGGAGGGGGAGGTAGAGGCAGAAGAGGTGAGGTGCCACCAGCAAGACTAGAAGCAGATAAAAGCCCAAAGGTCAGTGAAAAAGGACTCCCGGTCTTAGAGCTCGTCATCTCCAACAGACGAAGAGACACGTGTTGTCTTTTCGCCAACAGAAAGTGAAAAGAGGCAGTCCCTGTCGGGCCAAAGACAGGGAACCTCCCTGAAGCAAAAAGAGCTTCGGCAGCTGCGTGGGAATGTTCTTTAAGATCTCCATCGCAAGGTAGACTTACCAAACAACTGGCTTCAATTATCATAGCCATTAACCCTGGCAATGAATGAAGGAGAAATAGCCCCCCATACAGCAGGAGTCTAGTGCTATTAGGCAATGTTCATCCAGTCCTCTCAAGATACATTCCAGATCTGACACAGAAAAGAAGCAAACAAAGAGAAGACCAGTAACTCAGGAAAAAGAGGAGGGACATATACAGAATCTTGGCAACAACCTGTTTACAGGAGAGACAAGGGAGGGGAGCACACAAAGAACATACAGAACACAGGGAAGGTGGTAGATTATCAGAAGGACCTGAGGCAGTTCGCTGATGCTGGATTGAGGAGTAGAGGTGAGGAGAGGGGCTTCCTCGAGCCCCTGCAGGAGTCTGGACAGATCAGGGATTTGGTACAGGGTCATAGCTGCTGACCCTGTGGGGTCTCAGTCCATGTTCCCTGCCACCCATAAAAGGGTCCAATGGATAAATACTGTTGAACCTTCAAGACCTGTTAATGGGCCATTTTGTTTTTATCATCTCTCAGAGATGATTGAGGCCAAGCATCATTACGGAAGAAGAGGTTCTTTTTCTTTATATCCTCTTGTCCAAATGGACTCCAGTGTGTTAGGAGACAGCCCAAAGGAGAATCCTTGGGATTGAAGAGGCAGATCCCATAGTTAATTCCTACCAAACGAGGAGAGTACATTTACCAGGAGTCCATTACCAAAATCCTTCTCAGCTCCCAAGTGGCATTCCATCAGGAATATTGCTAAAGGTTCCTGGGGTTCCAAGTGGCAGGAGGCATCCCAGATCTGGACCGCTCTGACACCTTTGTACTATCTGAGAAGGGATGATCACCTCCCTTTGCCTCCCTGTGACATCTTAAACTACAGTGGGTGCCGGCGAATGGACTGAATCACCACAGAGATTGGGGCTGCCTCTTTCCATTTGGGGAAGTTAATATATTTGGCAACCAATAATAATACCCTGGTAAGCCTCTAGATCTAGTATTAACGGATGGGGTAGAGGCCATGACCTTTGTTAAGAAGGATGGCTATTTCATATCATACTAAGCATCATATATCTAAGCTAGAAGTACTTACAATCAGAAAGCAAGATGGAGAATGCCACACAGCCCATGGGGAACAGCAAATGAGAGACACGAAAAACCAAAGATATCGCACTTCTATCTAATCTGAACAGCCTTCTCAAGAGCTTTATCCATGATCCAGCCCCAAGGGAGCGGTCTCCCTTTGGTGGGTAGATGCCTCAACTGGGTAATAGCTCCCACTGGTCCCTATTGGGAAGGCTATGGTCAGACATACCTTAGATTTTATGTTCCTTGAGAGACCACACCAGGTTATTTAGGAGGAAACCTTACTCGGGAGCCTTAACACGGGCAGCCATTCCAATGACATGTATGGCCGTCCTGTGCCTGAGAAGAATGCAAGTATTGAAAGAACAGGTAAAACAGGGAGAGCCTGATTTCTGAGCCCAGCGCCATCATGGCCAAGATACTGGTATCTAGCCAGGTGGCAGGAGTTTGACTTCCCCATAGTCTAGCCACAGGCAAGAGGTTTTCTCTTGAGCACTAAGACACATTCAGAATCGTTGTACTACTCAGGACATCTCTGGAAAAGAACAAGAAGTAGAGGCTGGGGGGATAAAAAGGATTTAGCAAGTCACACCAAGGCCTTTAGAGTCCCTCCACGATCCTCATGCGGGGTTGCTGGTGGATCATGGAGTGCAACAGCCAAGCAGGAATCCTTCGGGCGTTTTGCGGTGCAAATTAGTAAGCTTGGTGTTGTTGTTTATCATTAATTTGCAAGAGAGTGCAAGAGCACACAGTGGGGTTGGGGGCAGAGGGAGAGAGAGAGAGAGAGAGGATCTCAAGCAGACTTCCCACTGAGTGCAGAGCCCACATGGGGCTCCTTCAGATCATGTCCTGCGCCAAAACCAAGAGTCGGACTCCCAACCAACTGAGCCACTCATGTGCCCCTTTAGTAAGCTTATTTAAGAAGCATAGGGACAGGACCGATGAGCAGAAAGAGCTGCACTTTTGCTGTATGACACTGGTGGGTATATGCTTAGTGCTCAAGGAGGCAGGCACGTGCCGGGAGTATTAGATCATAAATGTTTCTTCAAGGGGCACCTGGCTGGCTTAGTCAGTGAAGCATGCAACTCTTGTTCTTGGGGTTGTGAGTTTGAGCCCCATGTTGGGTGTAGAGATTACTTAAATATAAAATCTTCAAAAGAATAAAAAATAAAAATAAATGTTTCTTTGAATCTCTACTTGTGAAGCTACTCTCGCAATATTTCTCTGGTGCTTATGCTTATCATTCAGTTTGATAATTATTATCCGTGAGATGTATAGGGAGTCATGAGACCCTTTAAGAATGTAACGACCATGGGGTGCCTGGGTCGCTCAGTGGGTTAAAGCCTCTGCCTTCAGCTCAGGTCATGATCTCAGGGTCCTGGGATCGAGCCCCACATCGGGCTCTCTGCTCAGCAGGGAGCCTGCTTTCCTTTCTCTCTCTCTGCCTGCCTCTCTGCCTACTTGTGATCTCTCTCTCTGT
Source organism: Lutra lutra (assembly GCF_902655055.1). Lineage (NCBI taxonomy): Eukaryota > Metazoa > Chordata > Mammalia > Carnivora > Mustelidae > Lutra > Lutra lutra. The sequence continues at coordinate 40,293,903 of NC_062293.1, forward strand.
CAAATAAATAAAATCTTTAAAAAATAAAGAAAGAAAAAAGAAAGGACCGTGCCTTTAAAAAAATGTAACGACCAGCCTATATTTGATCCTTATCGAGACTCTGCAGGCTATAGGTCAGCATTCTGGGCTAAAGGTGAACATTTTTCTGCTTCTATCCCTCTTCACTTTTTCTACAGCAAGTGACATGATCCCGTGCCTTATGTATTCTGTTGCAGCAATGGATTACATTGATTAATTACTGGATATTGAACTATCTTTACATTTCTTAGATAAACTCCACCTGGTCATGGTGTATTATTATTCTTTATATTGTTGGATTTGACTTTTTGGTATTTTGTTGTCCATTCTTGCATCCATGTTGATGAAGGCTATTGGATATTGATTTATAGTTTTCTTGTACTGCCTTTATCTTTTTTTGATATCTGGATAAAGCTGGCTTCATAAGATGAGTTACAAAGTGTTCCCTTCCCCTTAAGAAGAGATATGGAGAATTGGTGTTATTTCGTCTTTAAATGTTTGGTAGAATTCACCAGTGAAATCATCTGAACCTGGAGATTTCTTTTTCGAAAGTTTTTTTTTTCTTTTAAGATTTTATTTATTTGGGAGAGAGCATGAGGGAGAGGGAGAAGCAGACTCCCCACTGAGCACAGAGCCCGCCACAGGGCTCAGTCCCAGGACCCCAGTATCATGACCTGAGTCGAAATCAGATGCTTAAATGACTGAGCCACCCAGGGACCTCTTTTTTCAAACGGTTTCTAATCACTAATTTAATTTCTGTAATAGATAAAGCAGTACTCAGGTTATCTATTTCTTCTTGGCTGAGTTTTGGTAGTTTGTGACTTTCAAGGAATTATTTGGTTTCATTCAAGTTCTTGAATTTATGTACACAGAGTTGTTGAATATTTCCTTGTTATCCTTTTAACATCTGTGTGGTCTATAGTGCTATCCCCTTCTTCATTCCATATTGGTAATTAGGTCATTCTCACTTTTATTCTCAGACTAGAGGCTTAGCAATTTTATTGGTCCTTTGAAAGAACCAGGTTGTTGTTTCATTGATTTTTCTCTATTATTTTACTGTTTACAGTTTCACGAATTTTTAGTCTTCTCTTTATTATTTCCTTTCATTTTGCTTGTTCCATAAGACCTGGTAAAAACTGAAGTCATCAGGGTCACTGATCAGAAATAATTATTAAGTTATAAAATGTATTTTTTAAATGTATTCTTTTGAGAACCATCTTAATAGTTTTCCATGCTTTGTCCCTTTGCAGTTGACTGGTCTGAGCGTCTCCAATGGAAAGGACCAACTTGTAGTGTTCCATACAAAAGACAACAAAGACCTCATTGTCTGCCTCTTCAGCAAACAGCCAACCCATGAGAGTCGAATAGGAGAACTTGTTGGCGTCCTGGTGAATCATTTCAAGAGGTAAACTTGATTTTTCTAACTGAGGCAGGTTTTGAACATATAAAATCTTTCATTATAATTCTTACTGAACTTGTATTGGGCCAATTTCAGTGTATTTGAGTTGTTTTTCTTTATAAGAAAACTGAAATCATCTGTTTCACAGAAGGCAAAATTAGCATCCAGGCTTGGTTTCAAGATTAGGAATGATCGTCTAGTTCTCCAGCCTTCAGCTGAACCAACAGTGAGAGTTCCCCATTGGTGATTTCTTCATTGCCAATCCAAATGGAGTTAAATCCAAAAGACAGAAAAATTACTTTATATTCATATTATCACTGCTTCTCGTTTTTCCAGATATAATCAGTGAGTGTGTCTAATATGAATATAAATTAGAAGACAGGTTTAAGATGACATATTAGTCCATGAAGACCAAAGGAATTTCTGAGAGAGGCAACAACCTGTGCAAAAACATGGAGTTTGGGTGGCACGGGGCTTATTCGCAGTAAACCTAGATGATGCTGGGGGAGGGGGCGGGGAGTGTTGTGGACGGTGATGTGAGACATATACACAGCACAGATCCTGAGAGCAGTGTGGACCAGTGAACAATCATTTTAAGCAGGTGAGTGACTTTGTCTGGTTATTTACTGGAATTGTTTTAGAGATGGGGCTTTCCTTCCCACAGGACATCATGGCGTATTTGGGGTAGGGTGTTTCTGACTCCAAAGTCAGATCTTCTTCCCATCGTGGCAGACTATCTCTGCCTCCCCACCATCCTGATGCCAGGAAAAGACCACTTCTCAAAACTCAGTGACTGAGAAAGGACCCCGATCTCCAGTTCCTTCTCTTCCTACACAACACTTCCCAAGTTGGCAGAAATAATTGAGTCTTCCTTATTAGTGTTGGGTTGTTTTTTTTTCTTTAGTTTAGACATAGCTTTTCTTTTTCTAAGCGAAGACATATGTCAGATGTTCCCCTGTCTAGTTCGACTGTGCTCATTGCTGCTGATCAGCATGTGCAGTGTAACTGTGGAAGTGCGCCGCCTAGACCGTTTATTTTATGTTATTAAACCTTGTATTCTAGATCAAAGTAGATCTTTACCTCTGTAGTTAAATGCTTTTCAGTGGTGTAAATTTTTTAAAAATGTGTAATGGTCATCTGGTGGAAAAAAAAAAAAATAAGAATCTAACTGCAGAATTACCCCCAAAATAATGGTAAACAGATAGGCCTTTGAAAAATGCGCTTCCATTTGCCAAAGAGTGGCAAGAGAAATACTGTGGCATTTAGAAGGGAAGGGAAAGACCTGGCAAATGGAGATCTCCGCAGTCATGTCCGCCACTCAAATTAGCAGGCTTATTTTCCTCCTAATATTTTGTTCTAGCAAAGTAAGGACTATTCAAGGGATTTTAATTTGGACGCCTGCACTCATGACTAGTTTTCGCCTGGGAAATTAAAGTATTTTTCTCAATCTGGGTCCTTGTTTAGCAAATTCCAACTCCTGTTAAAATGCTTCTGTAAGTGGTAGAAAATGTGAACCTGATTCTAGAACTATCCATTGCTTTCTCTCCCTCACATACGCATTCTGAAATAACATTTCTAGTTGTAGTCCCTCCTGTCTTTATGGAAGAATTTTAAATGTCTTTAAAAATTAGAAATAGAAGGAAGAGATGAAGGCTGTCAAAATGCTAGATTTTTCATTATTTATTTATTTATAATTTGACAGAGAAATCACAAGTAGGCAGAGAGACAGGCAGAGAGAGAGGGGGAAGCAGACTTCCTGCTGAGCAGAGAGCCTGATATGGGGCTGTATCCCAGGACCCTGAGATCATGACCTGAGCCGAAGGCAGAGGCTTAACCCGCTGAACCACCCAGGTGCCCTATAATTTATTCGTGATGTTCCTATTCTGTGAATAAAAGGTCAAGTATAAATAAGAGATAAAATCCCTCATCCCAGCCCCCAGAAAATTCAGGCTTGGAATTTTGACTTAGTGTTAGTCATCAACTTGCTGTTGACTTCTTGAGGAAAGGTTAATTTGATTTCTGTTCCAGCTGTTTTCCTTTATTGTCAAGTGTCATATCATTGTTGTGACTGAACATTATATTGTGTTTTACAAGTACAGTGATGTGGCGCATGATCTAATTTGTACCTGGGTTAATTGTGGAAATCCAAAGGTGAGAGGGGTTTAAGTCCAGACCAATATTTTATCTCCCAATAATTTCCCTGAAGAACATTCTAAAAGATCTTCTGGTTAGAATTCGGAAGGAAAGGGCTCAACATAACAAAATATACCATTGATAGAGTAGATCTGGGTTGTCTTTAAAAATTTATAAAGAGAGGATTTAGGTTTTAAAAATCCATGAGCAACATTCCAACCAAGTTTCAGAGACAAGAGGAACAAGTAAAAAATTTAGAAGAAAAAAAAAAGGCATTGTTTTTGTTAGGCCCACACAGTGCTAAACTCGAAACAAATAAGGATAGCACAAGAAAAGAAAATTATAATCCAATCCCACTTTCATGTGGAGATTTTTTTTTAAAGATCTTATTTATTTATTTGACAGAGATCGCAAGTAGGCAGAGAGGCAGGCAGAGAGAGGGGGAAGCAGGCTCCCTGCTGAGCAGAGAGCCTGATGCAGGACTCTATCCCAGGACTCTGGGATCATGACCTGAGCGGAAGGCAGAGGCTTTAACCCACTGAGCCACCCAGGCAACCCGATTTTTTTTTAATCCTAAATAAAATGTGACCAAATTGGTCCAAGAGTGCCTGGGGCCTTAAAGAAACTTCTAAGTCCTGCTGACCCCCGTGCAGGGAGGAGGATAAAGAGAAAGGACACACCCAGCTGAGGGAAGAAGCGGCCTCACGCATAGGACACAGCACTTTGAAGAGAGGATGACGCAGTGTGAGGTCACAGCCTGAATGGAAGCCTGTAGGACTGCCCTACCAGGCACCCTCACCTCGTCAGGAACTGTACTTACAGCTGCCCCCCCAAAAGCAAACAATAAGCCAGAAAAAAAAAGAGCAAGAGAACCGTGCATAGGCAATATGAAAAGAAGCAACAAAGAAAATAAGGAAAGGCAAATGAAGAAAAAAGAAAAATGTGGGAATAATCTTTACATTTAAAAAAAAAAAAGACAGCTCAAGCACACCATCCAGAAACAGACACCATCCAGAAACACCTGAGGCAGCCAGAGCAGCAAGTCCTGGCTCTGTTGCACAGATTAGAAATTATTCCAGAGGGAAGGCGCAGGGATCCCAAGTCACATACAAGTAGGGTATGCTAATGAAGTTAAACAGGCTTCTTTACTGTGGTTCTTCTCACAGGCTTTAGTATGCCCTTGTTCACTTTAGGGGCGCCCGGCTGGCTCCATGGGAGAGCACATGACTCCTGATTTTGGAGTTGTGAGTTCGAGCCCCACGTTGGGCATGGAGCCAACTTAAAAACAGTCTTTTCTAAAAATGCCTTTGTTCATTTTATTTATGTATTTATTATTTCAAAGATTTTATTAATTTATTTGACAGAGAAAGATGCAGCGAGAGAGGGAACACAAGCAGGGGGAGTGGGAGAGGGAGAAGCAGGCTTCCCGCTGAGCAGGGAGCCCTATGCGGGCCTCGATCCCAGGACCCCGGGACCATGACCGGAGCTGAAGGCCACTCCAGCCCTTGTTCATTTTAAATACAGCCAATAAGAAAGCTGTAAGGACGTGTATGTCTGCATTATATGTGTGTGTAGGTGTATACAGGATATGGGTAACATTTTATCTCTGGAGGGGAAAAGGGGAGAGAGGCTACTGGAAGAAAGAGGTTGGAGGGAGATTTATTTATTTTTCACGCTAAACCTTTCGCAGTAAATGTATGTTACTTCTCTAAAAAATTTTTTTCATTTTAATAATAAGTGGCAGCTGGTTTTGAGGCCTCTTGTAGGTGGCTCTGAATTCATGGTTATTTTCTTTCCATGTTCAGAAAAGTGGACAGAAACAAAAGAGCTTTCTGAGTGAATGATCTCTCTCATAGCATCTGAATACTTGGAAAAAACAAAAGCAAATAAAACCTCTTGGACACACCCGAAACTCAATGTAACATTGTGTGTCAACTATACTCACATAAAAACAAAACAAAACAACAACAAAAAAAATTTTTTGTTTTTTTAAGTAAAAAAAAAAAAAAAAAAAAAAAAAAAGATCAGAATAAACCACCAAATAACCAGAAAGCCTCTGGGAATATCCTTGTCATGTGTGGCCCGGCTGTGGGCCCAGGGGCCCGGGGCGAGCTCTCCTCCTCCATGGCGGCCAGGCCAGCGGTGTGCCCGGCGGGTCTGCTGAGCAGAGGTTATGAAGATGGCTGGCTGCCTTGCTCTTTGGCTTGTGTCTCGGCCTCAGCAGCGGCTGCCTGCTGGTGGGGAGCTTTCCTGCCCACTCGCGAGCAGATGGTCTCACATTGGCTGCCCGGGCTGCAGAGTCACCAGGAACTCTGCGATATTAAGCTGTCAGCGGACCCATCTGCCCTGAGCAGCTGTCCAGGCATGCGCCTGTCTGGATGCTGGAAACCTCGGTGGAACCCCAGTCTCAGGCATAGACACTTCTTCTCTCTCCTGTTCTGTTTCTGGGGATGAGAGCCAGAAGTCAGTGCCATCTGCTTCTTGGTTTTCGTAAGCAGCATCTTTAATATCTGCTTAATTAAAAGAACGCCGTTGCTTCTGGTCTTTTAACTCAGGGCAAGATTCAGACCCAAGAAGCAGGCCATTGGTTTGGCCCCGGGGAGTCCAGGCGGGGGGCCGGGGAAATGTGGCCTCCTGACCAGAAGTCCAGCAGCCACTGCTCACTGCCTCCCCACTCTCCCATGTGTGTCTTCTGCTCCTCTGTCCCTGACCCCCAAGTACCCGTTTTCACGTATTCCCTTGATCTGTCTTCCCAGATTGTTCTCCTTGAATGCAGGGTTACTAATCATTGTATATATGACAACTTAAAATATTAGCTAAAGATAAAATAAAGATAGGTGAAAATAATGTACGTAGCCAACTATAGAGGCTTCACTAATTAAATTATAGTCCATCTCCTTGATGGAGTATTTGGGCCATTTAAAACTATAAATATTGGGGTACCTAGGTGGCTCAGTCGGTTAAGCGTCTGCCTTTGGCTCGGGTCATGGTCTCAGGGTCCTGGGATCGAGCCCTACATCAGGCTCCCTGCTCAGTGGGGAGCCTGCTTCTCCCTCTCCCACTCCCCCTGCTTGTGTTCCCTCTCTCGCTGTCTCTTTCTCTCTCTCTCTCTCTCAAATAAATAAATAAACCCTTTTAAAAATAAAAACATAAAAAATAAATTATAATTATTGAAGGCATTTCATTGATGGTGAGAGAGAAGTGAGTGACCACAACTTACCATCCTCTGCCTCCCAGTATAGATACACATGAAAATACAGAAAGAGATGCCCGCCTCCCGTAGTGCCAGAAACTAGAAATGTTCCCCAGCTACAGGCCCGCTGAGAGGGCCGCTCTTCCCCTCTACTCCCGTGCCACCTCATCAGGCCTTCCCTGGCCGTCTTGGTAGAGAACAGCAGTTCGCCCCTCTGCCCCCACCAGCACTCCCAATCCCCCTGCCCTGCTTAACTTTGCCCCACAGCTCTCATCTCCCTCTGACACTGTACGTTTACTCAGTTCTTTATCACCTGTATTCCAGCTAGAATACAAGCCCCATGTATGTCAGCAGGGACTACACTTCTGCTATTGGCCATAGTTGCCCTAGTGTTCAGAACACAGCCTGGCCCTCAGAGGACTCCCAGGAGGTCACCGCTGATTGCCAAGGCTGGCTGCCGGGGCCCACGGGCTGTAGGACACTTCCGCCCCTTCCCCTGATAGGGGCTCTTGCCAACCAGAAGATGGTAACATAGCCCTCCTTGTATAGGAAAGAAAAGAAGAACTCTGTTACAATTTCCTTCCCCTTGGGAATGCCTCTCTCCTGTACTGGTTACAAGATTCCAGCTCTAAGTGATGTAAGACATCTAGGGACAGACGTGAATAGGTATTTTAAGATATTAAGTCAGCAATGAGGAGAGCTCCGGGAAGAGCCAGGGTGCGTTGGGTGCTAGGAGTAGCAGCTTTTCGCCACAACTAAAGACCTAGGAGTACTCTCAGACTCTCCTTGTTAGTAAGCTGACAGGGAGGGACACGAGACGTGGGAATTCCTGCTCAGATCAGCAGCTGCGGAATAAGGAAAAGACTTCAAAGCCACAGCCAGAGGCCGTGGGCATCAGCCAGCTCCCCAGCTGAGGGCTGAGGAATGGGTTCTCACTGCGAACAGAGAAAGAGGGAAAAGGAACCCAGGAGAACCCATATTCACCTTTAGTGCGAGAGCTTCTAGACTGAACAGATGTCTCCTTAGTTGTGAGGCCTGTAAAGGAGCACAACAGCAGGAAGAAAGACTCAGACTTCTTCTCAGCTTGACTCAGAAATGGTGGAATAGCACATTTTCTATAATTGTCATTTTAAATATGAAAACCAAAAAATAATAAATTTTAAAATTATGAGATTCTTTTAGAATATCTTTTCTTTTCTTTTATTTTATTTTTATTTTTTTAGAATATCTTTTCTCACAGAAATAAAGCAACTAGTAACGTGGATGGATTCACATAAAATGTTCGTAGGAGAAAAAAATCATCTCAATCCATGCACCATCTTTGGTAAGGTAGAATCATTACCAAATGAAGCCAGGAGTTATATCGCGGTCTTAGAAGGAAGGATATCAGGCCTGGAGATATTGTAGAAAATGAAAAGAATCTGACTGAGGCTATAAAGAGAAAAGAAGCCGTGGTATGAAATGGAAAAGGAAAGCAGCTTATATTACTAGAAGACTCCGAGAACTCCTTGTCAGAAAAAAAAAATCAGGGAACAATTTGTTAAAGGATATTATGTTGCTTGCTGACCAAAAGAAATGAAGGGGAAAAAAAAGAAAAGAAAAATGTAAAAACAAGCCCAGCCTAGCTAAATTATGCCATTCAGAATTAGTAACTTCTGGCTTTCCACATCTGAGACTTCTTTGATGCAAAGTAGTTCTTGGTCTTCTCTGTTTAGCATATGCATTAAGTTAACAGACCTAGTAGAAACGAGTATTTGACAGGAAACAGACAGTGTGGCTTCTGGCCTAGCTCTGCCACAAGCTAGCTCTAAGGTCTTGAGCAGATCAACCTTTTTTGTTCCACAGTGTATGTGTAAGATTAAAGGTCTGCACTGAATTTGTTCATTCAGTTAAAAAAAATACATATTTCTGTTCGCATAATGATGACAAAGTCCTGGCAGTGTTTCCCAACACTGTAAATAAACTTCACACTACTGAATTGTACACTTACAAATGAGTAAGATGGCAAAAATGAAATGAAAGTCAGGGTTGGTTAGCCTGCACCATAGAAACAAGGGGGGGAAAATATTTCTTGAGGTTCAGTCACACATCAGACATCATCTTATGGCATGGAAATACAGAGACCCATGTCCTGCCCTCAAGAAGTTGGCAGTCTATCGAGGGAGACAAGTGTATAACTCATAATAAGTTTGTAGAAGTATAGAGAAAGGGGCTTAAAACACAGAGGACAGGGTATGTCTTTCCATGGGACAAAAAGATGGGAAAAATATTCTAGGGAAGCCTCATCAATGAGAAGTGGCCTTTGTACCAAGCTTATGAAGAGATCTCCAAGTTAAAAGGACAGACTTGCATCTTTAGGAGTAACAAGGATGAGATTTACTCTCCTTTCTGATACAGCCATAAACATACAAAATACACAAAACAGTAGTTTCCAAAACACTGGATATCAGACAATAAAGGATGATGATTTACGAAAGACAACAAGCAAATGAGATGGGCCCTACAGTTCCCCCAGCTTACTGCCTTGAGAGAATATGCAGGCCATGGAACAAGGGGGGAGAACCATCATGGAACCTGGGGGTTGGGAGACCAAGGCCGCTGAAGTTTGCAGGACAGGGTAACAGAGAAGAGAGCTACACAGAGAACTCTGGAGACCTGCAGGGATCCCTGTTATGTGTTCATCTAAGTACTGATCAGTGCAGGTATATTAGAGCACTACCTGAGAACAAAAGAACAATGCAAAAAGGTTAGCAGTAACAAGGCCTGGTATCACAGAGAGGGAAGAGTACTGCCTGTTCCCAGTAGCCACACTGGGGAACCTCATCATTCACAGGGCATGGAGTATAGTACACACAAGGGTCTTGCTTCAGCAGTGGGGAATAATTGGCCCTACTCTTAGCACTGCTCTGGTTTCCTCTGATAAATCTTTTTTTTTTTTTTCAAAGATTTTATTTATTCATTTGACAGATATCACAAGTAGGCAGAAAGGCAGGCAGAGAGAGAGGGAGGGAAGCAGGCTCCCTGCCGCGCAGAGAGCCCAATGCAGGGCTCGATCCCAGGGCCCTGGGATCATGACCCGAGCTGAAGGCAGAGGCTATTACCCACTGAGCCAACCAGGTGCCCCTCCTCTGATAAATCTTAAAGGCAAGACCCAAAAAGATCAAACTGGGGCAGCTGGCTGGCTCAATCAGTAGAGCATGCAACTCTTGATCCCAGGATGGTGAGTTCAAGCCCCACACTAGGTGTAAAGATTCTAAAAATAAATAAATGAAAATGTGAAAAAAAAGAGGATCAAGAGACACGTGGGTGACTCAGTCAGTTAAGCATCTGCCTTCAGCTTAGGTCATGATCTCAGGGTCCTGGGATTAAGTACCACATGGGAAGCTCCCTGCTCAGGGGGGAGTCTGCTTCTCCCTCTGCCTCTGCTTCTCCCCCCACCCCTTCTTCTCCCCCCACCCCTGCTCATGCACATGCACTCTCACTCTCTAAAATAAATAAAATCTTAAAAAAAAAAAGAGATCAAATTATTTCCAAATAATTTCAACCCAGAAAAAGCTTAGGAATATTTAAAGGAATACAAAATTATTCAGCGTTTAAGTAGGAAAAGTTGACGGTGTCTGGCGTTCAGTCAAAAATCAGCAGGTCTGCAGGAAAGTAGAATAATACAATCCATTATGATAAGAATAGGCTATTAAAATAGTTACTATCACTGCATTGTAACAATTGAAGACCAGAAGGTATCCAGGAAGACCCAAATCAAACTTCTGGAAGTAAAAACTACACTGTTGGACATGAAATTGCACTGGATGGGATTAGCAGCACATTAGACACTGCAGATATAAAGATTAGTGAACTCGAAGACAAAGCAATAGAAACCATCCAGAATGAAGCACAGACAAAACAGAGAAATTTTTGGAAAAAGGAACAGATCCCCAGTGAATTGTGGAACAACTTCAATTGGTCTAATATATGTATAAATAAGTACCCAACCAAAGGGGAAGACAGAAACAGTATTTGAAGAAATAATGGCTGAAAACTTTCCAAATTTGATAAAACCTTTATAAACCCACAGATCCTAGAAGTTACATGCAAAAAAATCATGAAAAAACTACACCAAAGCGTATCACAGATTGCTCAAAACCAGTGATTAAAAATTAAACCTTAAGAGCAGCCAGAGGAAAAAGACACAGTATGTACAAAGGAATAAAGATAAAAGTGTCACAGATTTCTCATCAGTAACAATGAAAGCAAGAAAACAGTAGAACAACATCCATTGTTTGTTTTAAGTTTACTTATTTTTTTAGTAATCTCTGCACTCAACATGGACCTTGAACCCACAACCCCAAGATCAAGAGTCTCATGTTCCTCTGAGCCAGTCCGATGCCCTGGAACAACATCTTTGAAGTACTTAAGGAAAAAAATCGTCAACCTATAATTCTACACCAACCAATAATAGCTTTCAGAAATGAAGATGAGGGGCACCTGGGTGGCTCAGTTGGGTTAGCCTCTGACTCTTGATTTTGGCTCAGGTCATGATCTCACGGTTGTGAGATCAGGCCTCACACTGGGCTCCACACTGGGGATGGAACCTGCTTGAGATTCTCTCCCTCTCCCTCTGCAACCTCATCCCCCCTGCCAACACTCTCTCTCTCTCTCTCTAAAAAAAAATAAAATGAAGATGAATTCAAGACTTTTCAGAGACACAGAAACTGAAACAATTCTTTACCCGTAGACTCACTGTCAAGAAATGTTAAAGGAAATCCTTTAGACAGAATAAAAATAAGCCACATGAAAATATAGATCTCCACAAATGAATAAAGAGCATTAGAAATAAGAGCTACATGAGTAAATACATGATTCTTTCCTTGTTACAGATAATTACCTGTTTTAAAAATAGCAATAACAAAGTAATTCATGAAAAGAATATAATAAACCTTAATGTTTATGCCTAATAAGAGGGTTCCAAAATATAGGAAGCAAAAACTGATAGATCTGCAAGGGAAAATGGTCAAATCACAATTATCATTGGCAAGTTCAATACTCAGCAATTGTTAAATCAACAAAAAATAAGTAACCGAATTGACCTAATTAACGTTTAGAGGACCTAACAACATCAGAGCCCACATTCTTTTCAAAGTACACATTTGCCAAGATAGACTGTGTTCTGTCTGAGCCATGATACAAGTCACAATTAATATAACAGATTCAGAGATTCCTGCCATCATGAAATAATAACAAAAAGATCTCTGATAAATCCCGAAATAATTGGAAGCTAAATAACACACTTCAGAGTAACGCATGGGTCAAAGAGGTAATTAAAAGGAAGGACAGAAAGTATTTTGAACTGCATTAAGATGAAAACCCGACATATCAAAATTTGTGTCATGCTGCTAAAAGCATACTTAGGTGAAAATTTATCGCACTGAACACCAAGAATAGAAAAGTAGAAAGGTCTCAAATCAGTAACCTCAGCTTCCATTTCAAAGTAACTGGAAAAATAACAAACAAATTAGATTACAGAAACTGGAAGAAAGAAAAAAATACAGATCAGAGCTGCAATCAGTGAAATAGAAAAATGAAAGCAAATATCAATGAGATCAAAATAAAATTGACAAGCATCCAGTCAGATGATGACAAAGAACAGAAGACACAAATCACCCATGTTGAGATGAGACTTGCCCGCAGATTCTGCGGCTATTAAAAAGATAACCAGGAAATATCTTTATTAATATTTTATGCCCATAAGTCTGCTAGCTTAGATGAAATGGACAAATTCCTTAAAAGGCACAGACTATCAAAGGTCACACAAGAAGAAATAAATAACCAGAATAGTTCTGTGTCTGTTCAAGAAATTGAATTAGCAGTTAAAACTTTCCCACAGAGAAAACTCCCAAGTTCAGAAGGCTTCACTGGTGAATTCTATACTCTTTAAGGCAGAAGTAATATGAGTTTTGTACAAACTCTTCTAGAAAAGGGAGAAGGAGATCCTCCCCAACTCATCCCATGAGGCCAGCCTTACCCTGATACCAAAACCAGACAAAAATATCACAAGAAAAGATATGACAACAGCAATACTCATTGGAAATGGAGATGTGAAAAAAAAATCTAAGCAAAATTAATTGTCTCCACTCTAGCAGAATATAGAAGGAAAAATCGAATTCAACAATATAAAAACAGTAATACCTATGACCAAGTGAGATTCATCTGAGGATAATTTAACATTCAAAAATCAATATATGTAATTCACCCTTTTTACAACTAAAAGGGAAAACCATATGACATTTCAATAGATGCAGAAAAAGCATTTGACAAAACAACATCCATTTCTGATAAAATTCGCAGCAGACTGACAATAGAAGTAACCCTTAATCAGATAAAGAGCATTTATGAAAAATCTCAAGCCAATATCGTATTTAATAATGAAAGACCGAATGCTTTCTCCCTAAGATGGGATTCAATACTATTGGGTAATTTTTGGATAGCTGTCTTGTCCATTTGGGATAATTGTGTTAATTGCATAATTTGTATCACTTTAACAGTATCATTTTGGAAAATAGTTTGGCAGTTTTTTTTAAAGTTAAACACAGGGGCGCCTGGGTGGCTCAGTGGGTTAAAGCTTCTGCCTTCGGCTCAGGTCATGATCCCCTGGGATCAAGCCCCACATCGGGCTCTCTGCTCAGTGGGGAGCCTGCTTCCCCCTCTCTCTGTCTGCGTCTCTGCCTACTTGTGATCTCTCTCTCTCTCTCTGTCAAATAAATAAATAGAATCCTTAAAAAAAATAATAATAAAATAAAGTTAAACACATACCTGCCATCTATTTCAGTCTTGCCTCTGCTAAACATTTAACCAAAAGAAATGAAAGCAGACAGCCGCATACAAACCTCTACACAGATAATCAGAGCAGCTCTGTTTAGAACAGCCAAACACCAGGAACAATCCAAAGGTCCGTGAACAGGCGTGCGGAGAAGCAAACCTCTCCGTCCAGACCGTGGACTCCTACTCAGCAGTGAGAAGAATGAACCGTGTATATACCCTACGAACTTCAAAATTCCTCACACAATGAGTGCTTAATGAAGCCCACCAGGAAAGTGCACATACCATATGATTTCGTTTATATAAAACTCTAGGAAATACAAATCAATCTGTAGTAACAGGAAGCCGATGAGTGGTTGTCTGAGAAGGGAGAGTGAGTGGGGAGGGGCGGGGAGAGAGAAGCGCAGAGAAGCACCAGGAAACATTGGGAGGCGATGGGTTTGTGGAGTGTGGTGTTGCTTTCCCGGGTGTATCCACACTTCAAAACCTGTCAGATTACATACTTGAAATACGCGGAGTTTATCATATGTCAGCGATATCCTCAATGCCGTCATTAATAAACGTGGGCCTGGGATCTGGAGCCCAGGGAGGGGTGTGCAGGCAAGAGGGACAGTGTACTGGGAGACAGAAGAAAGCAGGAACAAAGCCATGAAGGAAATATTTGAAAATACACGGGCCGTGCCTGAGAGCAGTGAGCAGGAGTCCACTGCAGTGGCCAGAGAGGCGAGGTGGAGGGGAGTGGCAAGTAGAACTACAGGAAAAGGAGGTAAGAATGACCAGATCGTCAGGGATGTGAAGGCAGTTTAATGAGTTTGAACTGATGCCAAAGCTGAAGGAAGTCACCAAGGAGGACGTGCGGAGTGAGAAAGGGGTCAGGCTAGAGACCTGAGCGATTTGTGGATTTCCTAGATAGAAGGACGCTTGGGCAGAGTCCTCTCTCAGAAAGAAGAGGGCACCATGGTCAAGTGCCTCAGCAGGGAAGGGGATTCAGCCCCCAGAAAAGTCCGTTTGACTTGGCGGCTTTTGGAAGGACCTTTAGTAAAGCGTTGGTGGCAAAAGCAAATTGTTGGAAGGAAGGAATTATAAGAAAGAAAGATTATATGAAAGTGTAGTCTGATCCTTAAAATATTAGCTTCTCTTTTGATGCTAAATTCTGTGGTTTTAATGTTTATACTGCACAAGTTCAAGAAAAGCAGCTCTGGGGGCTCCTGGGTGGCTCAGTGGTTTAAAGCCTCTGCCTTCGGCTCAGGTCGTGGTCCCAGAGTCCTGGGATTGAGCCCCACATCGGGTTCTCTGCTTAGCAGGAAGCCTGCTTCCTCCTCTCTCTCTCTCTGCCTGCCTCTCTGCCTACTTGTGATCTCTGTCTGTCAAATAAATAAATAAAATCTTTAAAAAAAAAAAAAAAGAAAAGAAAAGAAAAGCAGAAAGCAGCTCTGGGCACCTGTTGTGTAGGTGAGAACCTGAAAAGCCAGTTGTAAGGAGATGTGTCCCGAACACAGCCAGCTCCTCCTCGTTCCTGGGTCAGTAGGGTCCTACGGTGGCTTTTCTACCAGCCATCAAAGCAGTGATTCTGGAGTTGGGGTACCTGAGAAGACCGGGGTTCAGTTCTTAAACCCCAGACACACAGGGATTCCAGTGCCCTTGAGACTCCCTGCCCCTGGGACCCCCTCTGTCATTTGATGGCTATTAATCGGACCTCTCCTATGGCTGAAAAAGAGAACTTAGGGGGAAGTATTTTTACCAAGGAACTTATTTCATGTATACAAGATTTCAAAGCAATATTCTGTTACCTTCCTATGTACAGCTTCTGCCAACCATTTCTTCTGTTTTATAAACCCAAGCATTCTAACCGCTAACTCGGGGGTTTCTTTGAAAACTGTTTCAGAATGTTCAAAGTTCCATATTTGGGATTCTTTTTTTTTTTTTTTTCCTTAAGATTTTATTTATTTATTTTTGACAGAGATCACAAGTAGGCAGAGAGGCAGGTGTGGGGGGTGGGGGCAGGCTCCCTGCTAAGCAGAGAGCCTGATGCAGGGCTCAATCCCAGGACCCCGGGACCATGACCTGAGCCAAAGTCAGAGGCTCAACCCACTGAGCAACCCAGGCGCCCTCCATCTTTGGGATTCTTATTTAGGCTCTGTTTTCAACCTTCATAAGGGGAAGCTCGATCATATTTTTCACTATTTTGTGACTAGACTATGACTCCTTGGCAAATAAACGTATCATTGTTGTTAGTTAAATGATAAGCACCTGTTCAGAAGACAGAACTCAAGCTGAAAGCATGCCTTTGGCAAAATGAAAGGTATAAAATAAACATCCAAACACCTGACAAGTCTTAATTGTTAGATATCACATATTATCTCTGCTCTGAATCACTTACTCTTTTTAATAAAATTTTTCCTGAATATTTATTTATTTAAGTAGTCTCTGCACCCAACGTGGGGCTCGAACTCATGACCCCAAGATCAAGAGTTGCGTGCTCTTCCAACCTCCTTTCAGAAGAGTGGCAAAATGGGGCTCCTGGGTGGCTCAGTGGGTTAAGCCGCTGCCTTCGGCTCAGGTCATGATCTCGGAGTCCTGGGATCGAGCCCCGCATCGGGCTCTCTGCTCAGCAGGGAGCCTGCTTCCTCCTCTCTCTCTGCCTGCCTCTCTGCCTGCTTGTGATCTCTCTGTCAAATAAATAAATAAAATCTTTAAAAAAAAAAAAAAGTGGCAAAAATAAACCAAAGCTGGTTTTGGCCAGATTGAGGAAATAAGGGTATTAACCCACAGAAGCACGTTTCTTAGGCATGTGGACGACCATCATGGTTAGTCCAGTTTGAGGGGTTTTGATCTCCTAAACAGGATCTGAGGTGTTTTGATATGTATTACGGGATTTTCTTTAGAGTACTGCACTGTTTAGAAAATGTTCTCACCTTCATTTTATGCAAGATTAGAGTTAGAACATCACAGTGTCCTAACAAAGCCTTGGCAGGTGGCTCCTACAGGTTCCTGAATGGGTTGCCCTTTGTTGCATCCATCCTGGACAGAAGAGTAGGAGGGTCAGGAAACCCAGGTTCCTTTAAATATAAAGCTTTAAGAACTTGCCATTGGTCCCAGGACTTGGAACCTAAATAGCAAATAGGGCAGAGTAGCAAGCTTGCCAGCTCCGCGGTGTTCTTTGTCTTGCACACTTGAGAAAAACAGACATTTTGACATGCTTTCTCTTCCTTCTCCCTGACTCACCCCTGATCTACCTAGCAAATTTAGCTACATTTATTGCAGTTCTGTTCTCAGGTTCTATTACCGGATTCCCTTTAGTAGGTAAAAAAGAATCAAATGTAAGGCCTTTTTGTGGCTTTGAGGTTCCTGTCCGCCTTGTTTCTGCACCCCTCCACTGTTGCCACGACTCTCAGATGAGGGCATCGATTGACCACAAACCCAAATAAAAAGATGCTTCCTCGATGTTATTCATAAGAGGAACCTGCCTTTGAAGAAGGCCCGTTTTCTTTCTCCTTGCCATCTCTGGGCTGATGGCCACTGGGGGTGGTGGAGCAGAGTCATCCTGGGAATTCTCTGGTCTGTGCGACAAATTCATTCCTGACCCTTCAGTCTAGCTGTCATTTCTCTGAGGGACAGCCATCTGGGCAAACTCAGAAGCAAAGGAACGGGAACCCTAAAAAGATAACAGAGGGAAAACGAAGTTAGGAGAAGATCACCCCAGAGGGGACTGTGAGTGAAGGCCATGGTATGAGATGGAAAGAGGAGGCCCCTGAGTAGACCGAGCGCTCGCCTAACATCTAATAAGCCCGAAATAGTAAGATCGGTATCCATAAGTCAACCCCCAAAATCACTTTCCGTGTTGTGTGCAATCACACAACAGTTGATGACTTCATGCTGTTTAGTCAAATAAAATCTATTCTAAGTGTAAAACTGATAAAACCTTATTCATTTCTCCTTCACGCACTTAAAATTTTCATCAGTAAGTAAAAGGATACAAAAGAAATCAAACGTAAGACATAGTAGCTTGAGGCTCCTGCCTAACAACTTTTTAATGGATTAAGCATCATACAGACCAGATGAACTGATGGTGGTAGGGATTGGAAATGCAGGGAGTGTGAAGGACATTGGGTCTAGACCAAAAGGAACCTCAGATCATTTAAATCACGCTAATTATTTCAGTTTTACCCTAGAATATTTTCATCGTGCTTGCGTCTTACATGACAGAATATAAACTGGGTTTTTTCATCAAAATCGGTGCTTTAGGTTTGATTTCTATATGTCAGCTTTTTATTGCTTTTATTCATAACAATAACAGTAACAACTCCTTCTTAAGGTCCTACTGTTGTGCCAGTGTATTTACGTGAATTATCTGATCTAATCTTCAAAGTCACTCTACAACAACATAGATGTATTTATCCATTTTACAGGAAGAACGTGGGGTTCAGAATCTATAAATGAATTAAAAGTTTTAGAAATAAAAATAAATGAAAAGGGAACATATAGATGATTTACCCATGATGACACAGCTAATATGTGGCAGGCAGAGCAAATTCAAGTTCTCTGACTCCAAAGCTCGAGATCTCTGAAAGCCACTGGCTTTATGTTAGGACCAGGAGCCTAAAAAGCTCCACAGGGATAAGCTTCTTGATTTTTTTTCCCAGGGTTTCAACCTCAGCTCATCTTGTATGACTGTGCTTTCATTTCCTCAACCTCTAATAATGAGCCCCAGCTCAAAAAATGCCTTCAAAGGCAAGTTGGTTGCCAGAGCTATAGCAGTAAGCAATCCCTTGTTCCTCACCATGCCGAGTGTGCAAACGGATAATGGAAGGCAGTTACAGTTGTGCCAAGAACCATGAAGGTGAACTAGGAATGCTGGAAATAACAGGTCTGCTCAGAAAGGTATTAGGAAAGACTTAGAGGAAGGCATGTCTACAGCCTGATCAAGGGGACAATTTGCAGAGGCACTGCCTATATTTTGGAAGAAATAAAATCGAATTTATTTATTTAACATACTGTAATTTAAAGTAATTAAATTAAATTTGCCAGCCTTACACAATTTCATCTTGTATGCTTCCGTCTGACCAGTCATTCCTTGCCAGGACTGATAGAATTGCATTCTCTCTGTCTACTCTAAACAGTAATCCTACAAACAGTAGGACAGTTCCCAGCAGACAGAGGGAGATAGAAGATAGTAAGACGTCTCTCTTGGGAGGTCTTAATTGGGACTGAAATTATACCTAAAACTGAATAAATGTGCATTCTCATCACTTACACTGGGTGCTAGAAGACAATGGAAAATTATCTTTAAAGCCCTGAAGAGAAGATATTGTCAACCTACATAGTTCTTTACCCTGCCAAAGTATCAGTCCAGTATGAAGTTAAAAAAAAGAAAGGGAGGGAGGGAGAAAGGAAAGAGAGAAGGAAAGAAGAAAGAGAAGGAAAGGAAACAACAAGCCAGAATGAACAAGGGAAAAAACATAGTCAGAAAAGCAGGGAGTTTTTGTACATCCTTTCTTAGGAAATGTTTTGAGGATAGAGTCCAGCAAACTACGGGAATAGAAGAAGAAAGAGGAAGATAGGAGAGCGCCAAGAGACTGTAGACCAAATCAGGCGGGAAACAAAGTCCAAGTGGCAGCTGGTGGCGGAGACTTCATGAGCCATCAGTCTAGCTCGAGCAAGAACTTCGGTGAATGGGACCTGGGGAAAGGGGGATTCCGAGGGTTTTATTCTCTCCTTAAGGGTCAAGACCGTGAAAAAGAAAAGGCAATTGTCATTTTGGGGGAGAGGGGAGAAAACACTCAAGAGAGCATATTGGGGGCTATTACCTAAGTACTTCATTAAGTAGTGAATAATAATTACATGGTTGCAATAATGAAGCACGGCTCGATCTCCAGCTTTTGAACTTAACCTTGGACAAAATACAGAAGCCTTAGTTATGTTACAGAACGTGAGTTGATAATAGTTAATATTTTTTTAATGCCTTCTACATTCCGGATGCTGTTCTAGGTGATGGGGATAGAGACAGCAGACAGAACAGCCCTTGGCTGTCCCATGTAAATAAGTAAGATAATGTCTAGAGTCTATGAAGAAGGTAAAACAGGATGACGTGATGACCGAGCACAGCTGGGAAGAGGAGGTTGCTTTTGCTCCCACGGAAGACCTCTGAGAGGGAGTGACGCTTCAGTTAGGATTTGATTAATGAGAAGGACAAGATCTGGGGTGTTACCGAGTAGAAGAACAAAGGCCCTAAAACAGTATTTCTCTGCGATGGTCAAAAGATAAGAGCCAGTCCCCCTGGAGCACTGTGAAGGAGTGGAGAGAGAGCAGGGAATGGAATTTAGAGCTCGGGGCAGATCACTTAAGGCCTTATGGTCAACGGGAAGGTGGTTGTAGCAAGAGATTATTTTTTTTTTGCAAGGGGAGTGATAGGAGCTGATTCATGTTCCAGAAGAAAATCACTCTGGCTGTTTTGTACAGGATGGATTGTAGTAGGACAAGGGCTTGATGTGGCTGTTCCAAGAAAAACAAGGTGGTCGCCTGTGCTAGCATCTTAGCGGGGGAGATGGTGAGGATACATTTGGGGGGTGGGGGTCACAGAGACAGGGCTCACAGAGGGCGGAAGAGGAAGAGAGGGCTGATATCTGGCCGGAGCTCATGGTTGCTGGGGCAGCCCTGACGGAGAGAGGGGTTTTTGGGATAGAAGCACCTTTTGGAGGTAAAATCAAGAGCTCATCGTCAGAGATGTTACAAAAGAAGCATTCTCAACCCCCAAGGATATAAAAGTGTGGCTGACAGGAGGCGGGAGCTGGAGGGAAGCCAGGAGTGCTAAAAGGAAGAGTGAGATGCTGATATCCTCACTTCACACGGTGAGCAAGGCAGATTCGGGTTCTTGGTGGAACAAAGCAAAGGAGACGTCTGTTATTTTAAGTAATAAAGATCATCAAGAGCTGTATTGATGAAGGTACAGATGAGGAGCAAGGTCATTAGTGATGCAAATGCAGATCTGTCATGGAAGGAAGACAGTGGATAATATCTGAACTTGATAAAGGGAGAAAGAACAGCATAAGCATATTATTCAGTGATTGGAGTTAACCGTCAAGAGAACTAGAAATAGAAGCAATTTGAAACCAGCATGAAAGAAAGGAACAGCGGGTCAAGGGACTGTTGCTTTTAGTTTTGTGGATTTTTTTTTTTCCCAGTCCTCTGCGTGGGTTACTTTGTTAAAGAATAAAACGGTAATGTTTTTAATCGCCGCAACAAAATCAGATCTTCTGCAGGTGGAATATGGAAGTGCTTTTTTATTTCCCCAAATTAATTGAACAGTCGTAGTGGGCGGGGTGGGGGGGTGTGAAAAGTCTTAGTTTGTCAAAATAATACCAAGAATTTTCCACATCATAAGGCGCTAGAAGGTGGTAGTGGGGACGCTACCAGGTGTCAAAAAGAAAGGTTAGTTGTCAGTTCCCTTCTTGACCTGTAGAAGTTTGAACATTTCTCATATAGTTTAGTGCTAATTTAAACCCCGTCCCCTGCCCTTTGCCACCCTCTAGAGAACTACCCTCACCCCTACCAGCACTGGCAGTTTTTCTAGGCCTTTTGGCAACGTTGATGAAATCAAGAGCTCCAGGAAGGGAAGAAAGGCTTGATACAGGAACCAGTCCGAAGGAGTGGAAGGATGGCAGCCACAGGAACAGAGAGTGAAAAGGTGACAGCTGAAGGAGGGCCTGGGGGAGGGCTGCAGGTGTATATTTTAGCCAGAAACTTGGCCAGCTCATTGGCCCTGACCTGCCTTCACAACAGGTACCTACCCCCCTCCCAACCCTCTTGTTGGCTGCCTTTGCTGTTCCTTCTCCAGTCCAACCCGCACGTGTCCACTGACTCACCTACTCTAGCAGGAGTGGGAGAAAAACCCTTCTAAGGCTTGAATTACTTTCAGGAGAAATTCTCCTCTATGTGTTTCTTTTTCCTCTTCCCTCTGGACTCTAAGCCTGTTTGTTACTGTAACTTCCCATTCTTCTTCTGCCCCACATTTCCCCTCTGACCCTGTCCTCCCCGGAGCCAGCCCCTTTCTCTAGCCTGGACTAAATAGTAGTCTATTACTTCTTTCCCTTACCTCCTCCTCCCCAGCAACAAACCTGTGCCCTGGGTGGCTTATGTTCATGGAGACTTAGTTATGGCACTG
This sequence comes from Lutra lutra, assembly GCF_902655055.1. Classification (NCBI taxonomy): domain Eukaryota; kingdom Metazoa; phylum Chordata; class Mammalia; order Carnivora; family Mustelidae; genus Lutra; species Lutra lutra. The sequence goes on from NC_062293.1 coordinate 40,315,620, forward strand.
TAGACATCTTAAGGATGTTTGTGTGTGTTAGGATCAGGAGTGTGCTCAAATTCCAACCAGGTTCCATCCCTAACCCCTCAATATTCAGTTTAACCCCTAAGACCCCAATAGAAAATAGAATAAAGACTCCACCTGGGCACAGAGCAATCATGTCAAAGCAGGATTTCACCCAGTCTCTTAGATTTTTCTTGAACTTTACAACAGTGGCTTTGGGAGCATGAAGTATGTCAAAGAGCCTTGGGAAGTGTGATGACCTTAGCTTCCTGTGGATGAGTGTTGATATGAGCACACTGCCCTGTCCCCAGCTCACAACCGAGAAAGTCTGACTTCACGTTAGGACAAGTTTTTGACTGTCAGAGACTGGTGGAGTGATGGGAAATGTCAGGTATTACTGCTTTTCATCATTAGTGATACCTAAAAATAGAAGTCATGTGGTTGATGGGGCCCTTCTGGTTCTGGGCTCTGCTCATCTCTCTCTGGCAGTTGGTGGAGTATCCGGAGCCTATGGAATTGGGAAGAGTTTAAAGATTCCAGCAAGTTCAAGGCCTTGGTCAGGTTTTGACAGACCTCATCCCCAACGGCTTAATAACTCCTCTGTTTTTAAGGACCTCCAGCTCCCTCAGTGATCCCTGAATGACCTTAAACATCCACCTCAGGAAATTTGGTCCTATCCCAGATCGCCCTGTGCTGTGGTTTCTTCTGGTTCTCAGGGGCTGTGGGACAGCTCTTACCACCTAGTGACTCACCTGTGACACCTTCCTAGATGCACCTCTGACCTTTCATGTCTCCTTTATTCACGGATCTTACTCTCTGTCTCTGATACATTCAGTCAACGTGTGCTGAGAATCAGCACCAGCTGAAAAGCTACCATACGTAGTGGGATGGCTACTGAGTTGTATTCACTTCCCCACTCTATAATGTAACTGGAAACGCAGATATTTCTAGATACAGGAGTTTGCCAGTCATTGCTCATCACTTCAAGACAAAGGCTTTGGGAGAGGGAAAACATTACGGAGGCAGGGAATTCGTGCTGCTGGGCGTGTACCCCATTGCTCACCCAGTGGGAGGTGACCTTTTTCAGTCTTGGTCTGGAGAACTTCCTTTCACTTCTCTTGGGTGTTCACCATTGTAAGAAACAGGTTGAATAGGAAAGGGCCACACACGAATTTCACCCAGTGCCTTCTCTGTGGCAGACTCCGATAGACAAATTGCTGAGGGTCTGAGAGCTCCACGTGTGAGCTCAAGCTAGGAGGGCCGTGTGCCCTTGGGCCCCAACACGACTCAGAACGCTTCAGATATTAGTCACCATGTCTCAGGTTCAGCATTTTGGCCCAGAGCAACACGATCCCCGGTGAACAATGGAAATGAAATATGCCTGTTATCGTCCTCACCACGGAGAAAACAAATTACTCATAATAATATTATTTTTCCATACACTCACTTACATGGAAATTGACTGAAGTTTCTATGATACCAGGACAGTTAGTGGCTCTTAATAAAACACGATGGTCATAAACCTTTATTTATAACACAGAAACTAGGTATATTTATTGAGTAACATTCTCTAGTCGTGGAATTTATTTATCCATTATCATCTAACATTTCCTGAGCACCTAAGACACATGAAACACCCTTCTCTATAGGTGGAAGGTCGCCACAAGGGTGGTTTCTGTCCGACCATGAAGAGCTCACAGTCTAGATAGGGGAATGTGCATAAGTATAAATAAATGTATGCTGATAACCTAGGAAAGGCTGTATTCAAGCTGCATGAGAGCATGGAAGCCGGACTCCCACCCCCACCTCTCCCTTGGAGAGGGGGTGAGTCTGCCCTTGGGGCTGGTCCAGAAGCAGGAACACTCACTTGTCCAGCAGAGGAGCTGAACAGGGCTGAGGTGTGCAGCTGGAAAGAGCAGGAAGGGCAAACACCTCTCAGAGGCTGGTCTGGGTGGAGAAGGCTCAGGGAAGGCTGAAAGCACTTTCGGTGTGGGATGACCATGGGTCCTAGCTTGCCAGGGGCCATCCTGGTCAGGCCTGTTGCCCCAACTCGATAACTGATAGAGCTGTGTCCTCTAACTCTCAGGAGTGCCCCAGACACGTGACAAATCTCATGGCCACCCGGCTTACACACTATGCAGAGGAGGCTGGTAGGTCATATAAAGCAAGTGAACTGATCAGATTTGTGTTCTGGAAAGATGACTCTGGCGGCCATGAGAAGGACAGTTTGTAGAGGGAAGAGACTAGAGGCAGAGAGTGTCTCTCCACAGAAAGGGGAGTCGTAGATTTAGAAGCTACTTGCCTTGAAAACTAACTATAATTCTAACCATATTCTAAACACAGACTTGCCTAAGTGCTGGTTATAGGAATATCTCTGTCTCCAATTATAATTTTCTGAACAGCATCAAAGTTGCACAGATGTTCAGAATGTGGCCCTAGTCTTTTAAAGTCTTAGTAATTTTCTGAAATAATACTAGGTATATATCTATCAACCTGCTTTAAAAAAAAAAAATCACAGAGATAGAAAGAAGATTCTGAGAAATACTGGAGAGGAAATTTTTAATAGGGGTTTTTTGTTTCTTTTTTTTGTTTTTTTTTTGTGTGTTTTTTTTGTGTGTTTTTTTTTTTTTGGAGAAAAGGTCTTCACGAGGCAGACGAGCTCTTGAACTCCCACGTGTGGGTAGGAAGGTGGCATGATCGTGTCACAGGAAGCTGGGACTGGCCATTATTGTGACATGCCTTTTGAATTGCTTTCCCAGCCTTGCAAACAGGTTCTGCCGAGCCACCCACAGGTCACAGCTGTCTTTTCTGAAACTAGTAAATACATCTCTGAGATGACTGGCTTGGACGGGTGTGTCTCTAAGCCATGGAGCTAAGTTCATTGGCCATGGAGAGGGAACCTGGAACAGTGGCCCGGTCTGCCCCACGGAGCCAGACAGGCACAGCCCCCTGACACAGGGCCCTCTCAGGCGCTCTCAGGGTCCTTCTGCACTCTCCCACCGGTGGGGCACCTGCGCTGCCTTCCCACGGGGCTGCCTGGGCTGGGTGACTAAGCATGACGAGACACCACAGTGGCCAAGTCATCTGGAAGGGCCTGGAGCCTGACTTACTCACACAGCTAGGCTTGAGAAGCAGCATGACACAGCAAAGAGAGCCCAGGCCTCGGACTGAGACTGGTCTTCACATAAGTCCCTGTCTTCACAAGAGACCCACGATGTTTTCTCCTCCGTATACCTTCCAGTTCCGCAATTGCTCATCTGTGAAGTGAGGATAACAATGCCAGCTCTGCATGTTGTCGGATCTGGGCCGGTCTGGCCAAGCACCTGGCGCAGGTGTGGCCCAGAGCAGGTGCCCAGTTGATGGTGGCCGATGTCCTTACTGTCGTCATCATGATCATTGCAGACGCCGTTCTGTCCCAGTATAGTCCTTCACGCAAAATGGATTTGTTGAGCACATGGTAGTTGCTGAGCAGCATTCTCTGTGTCAGGGGGATAGCCGCAAACAAGATAAACAAGGTTCCTGGGGGGCCTGGGTGGCTCAGTGGGTTGAGCATCTGCCTTCGGCTCAAGTCATAATCTCAGGGTCCTGGGATCAAGACACGCATTGAGCTCTCTGCTCAGCAGGGAACCTACTTCCCTTCCTCTCTCTCTGCCTGCCTCTCTTCCTACTTGTGGTCTCTGTCAAATAAATAAATAAAATCTTTAAAAAAAAAGAAAAAGAAAAAACAAGGTTCCTGTCCTCAGGATGCTTAGACAAACACCGAAATACACCTTTTCTTCATTTCCTTCTCAATTTATTACCTTCTGTCCATTCTACCCTCCTCCCCATTTGTTGCCCTTTCCCTGTGTCCCTTACCCTCAACAAGAACCTTCTGTCTCCTCAGTGGGTTTGCCCTGTTAAGCTCCCAAAAGGTCAGCAGCCACTCCTCTCACTCACCTGCAGGGTCACCCCGCTTCCAAGACTTCCTCAAGCACGGGCTGCTTCTGTCCCTTGCAGGAAGTTACGGGGGATTCTGTGAGGGGAGGACTGTGTCTGTCTACAGTCTAGATGCTCCATAGGTACGTATTAAATGAATAGTTATCTGAGAAGCCATGGATGGAGTTCTTAGCACCGAATGTCTTTGATCTTAATTAGAAACACACTGAAACAGGTACGTGGAATCGACCCTCAGTTCTGGGCTCCCCGTTCAGATGCCACTGGTAACAAAGTCCTAACCTGAGAATGTTTATGGATGGCCGCATTCTAGCTCAGGGTGGGCCTGAATAGACAGATGTCCACAACAGCCAGGGTGTGGCCGCCCAGGTAAAGGATGCCTCTCGGCGGGGGGCAGGGGTGGCCAGGCAGATGCTTGAGAGCTAACGGTTGAGCAGTGTGCAGAATCTAGCTGTGGTCAAGTTTCCAGAGTCCAGCGGTGACACAGTTTAAGAGGGACAGAGGTGGGGACTGCACTGTAAATGGGGACGCCACCAAGACACCTTCTGTTGCTAGAAAGAAGATTCTCCTCTTTAAGAAACGGGGTTAGCGCATGAGAGTGTTTTCTGGATAATGAGATTATTTCTAGTTCTGCATATTATGAAACAGGAAGCAGGATGGACTCTTGGGTAATGGTGAGATTGGGGTAATCTGTTTGTTTCTCTGGGTTTGTTGTTGTTGTTAGATTTTATTTATTTGAGAGAAAGAAAGCAGGAGAGAGCATAAGCAGGGGGAGCTGCAGAGGGAGATGGGGAAGCAGGCTCCCCGCTGAGCAGAGAGCCCGATGCAGGGCTCGATTCCAGGACCCTGAGATCATGACCTGAGCCAGAGGCAGAGGCTCAACCGACAGAGCCACCCAGGCACCCTGATTCGAGATATATTGTTTCTAGAACAATCACATGTCACTGTGTAACAGTGACAACAGGATGCAGACAGGCCCTGAGAGTGGCGGCTGTGCACCCGCCTTCAAGGTCACATGGCTCCTCCCCTAACAGGGGAAGGTGGAACTACGTGGAAGGGCCACTGTGGCTTTTATTTGTGCTCTCTCGTGGTCGCTGTTACTGTCCCTTTCCTTTTATAGTTAGCGATGTGGCTCATGTGACTCCCCCTGTGCTACAAGTTCACGGAGAGCAGGGAGCCCCCCTGCAGGTATTTGAGTCACCCTCACACCGAGCATGGGGAGCTGCATAGCACCATCAAGGGGAGGGAGGGAAGGACGCAGGTGGTCCGGAGACATGGCTAGGGAGGAGGGTGGGGGTGTAACCCCCCCCCCCGACTTGTACCTGCCCCACAGCACTGCCCTGACGGCCACTTAACTATAATTGCTAAATCTAGGGTGTCGGCTTAGAAAGGGAAGGGACCTCGAACCGAGGGAGATTTTCCGAAGTGACTCCGGAGGAAGCTGATGTCAGCTTCATGTCCAGATTGGTGTAAGTAAAGTAGACTCTGGAGAGCACGGGAAAGAAGAACTCCCTGCCAGTTGGTAGCCCCCCTATGACCAAGTCGTGAAGAGGAGAGGGAGAGGTGTGAGGACCCCCTCCTTTTGTTCTTGGGTTCTGCTCCCAGGCTCCACGTGAGAGCCGCAGGGTGTCCGGCGGCAAGGACTCGGTGGGGGGGGGTGTCAGTGGACACTGCCACCAGCGCACAGGAAGAGCTTCCAGCAACAACCTGCTTCTCGTCAGTCCAGGGGCTGGCGGCAGCGACGTTGACCGTTGACTTCCAGATTGTTACAGAGAAAGTCAGGCAAAGCAGATTTTAATCAGTTGCAGGTCCATTTCACTCCCGCTGCTGCTGCTGCTGCTGCTGCTGCCAGTTTTCTATTCCCCTGTCGCCTTGAGCCCCCCAAGAACCATGGTAAACCAAAAGAAGCATCACACCTAATCCAGAAAGGGTTTATCAAACTAAATACACTGCATCGAATATTAGTGGCTCACCTTAAATTGACGCATAGCAGTTTATGACGAGGTTAAATGCGGGCCGCGGAGAGGCAGGGAAGAGAGAGAAAGGCCTGAGTGACTTTTTGGCTCCTGCTGTGTAAAGCAGATCTTCCCCGTACTGCTTGTTACTCGGTGTGAAATGATTCCCACTGGTTCTCAAGTGCACAGACTGGGGCACAGACTTACAAGCTTTAGATTAACCTCATCTTCTACCGATTCATTATTTATGTATTTGGAAATACCTGTTAAAACAAAGAAAATGGATAGTTCACAAAAAAAAAATTGAAATGTTTCATAAACAGTTGAAAACATTTTAACTTCATTAATAATCATGGGTATGTTAACAAAACAGTAAGGCACTGTTTTTTCCTGTAAGTCAGCATAGGGTTTTTTTTTAAGATTTATTTATTTATTTGAGAGAGAGCACGTGCACACACACACACATGAGTTGGGGAAGGGCAGAAGGAGAGGGAGAGAGAAGCTCAAGCAGACTCCCCACGGAACACAGAGCCCAACGCAGGGCTCGGTCTCACAACTCTGAGATCATGACCTGAGCCCAAACCAAGACTCAGATGTTCAACCGACTGTGCCACTCAGGTGCCCCAAGGTTTTTTTTTTTTTTTTAAGTAAGCTCTACCCATTAAGTAATCTCTACCATCCCTACCCATGAGCTACGCCCATCAGACTCACAACCCCAAGGTCAAGAGCTGGACATTCCACCAGCTAAGCCAGCCAGGCACCCCAACATGACTAATTCTTTAATGCACATATCCTTTGCCCTAACAGTCTCCTTTCAAGAAATATGTCCTAAGAAAATCATCAGAAAGGTGGACAAAAATCTATATGTAAAGTTGTATATAGCAGTTATTTATAAATAGTGAAAAATTAGAACATAAACATTAGGAGAATAGGTAACTACTACTGTAGCCATATGATGAAATTTTTTTAAAGCCATTAAAAACTTACCTTTACAGAGGCATCTGGGTGGCTCACTTGATTAAGCATCTGACTTGGGCTCAGGTCATGATCTCAGGGTCCTGGGATCGATCCTGGCATCAGGATCCCTGCTCAGTAGGGAATCGGCTTGCCCCTCTGCCCCTCCCCCTGCTTGTGCTCTCGTGTACTCTCTCTCTCTCCCACAAATAAATTAATGAACTCTTAAAAAAAAAAAAAAGCTTATCTTTACAAACTTTTTGATATCAAAAGAAAGTGCTTATGATATAACACCTTTTTTAGATATGAAATTCTATATCCAAATTGTGATCAAAACTTCAGAAAATAATATAGGCTAAAAGGAAAGAGTAGAAGAAAATATACCAAAGTGGCCAGTGCTAGGTGCTTCAGTTTGTACTTCCTTCAACTTTTCTGTGCTTTCTGGCTTTTTTTTTTTTTTAAGATTTTATTTATTTATTTGACACAGACAGAGATCACAGGTAGGCAGAGAAGCAGGCATAGAGAGAGGGGGAAGCAGACTCCCTGCTGAGCAGAGAGCCCGATGCGGGGCTGATCCCAGGACCCTGGGATCATGACCTGAGCCGAAGACAGAGGCTTTAACCCACTGAGCCACCCAGGTGCCCTCTGGCTTTATTTCAATGAGCATATATTGCTTGATAATCAAGGGAAAATTGAAAGAAGATAATTTTTTACAGCAAAAGTTAATTAGTAGAAGAACATGGGAGAGATGAATATTGCTATGTTACTCTGTCAAAATATGAACCGTAGTTCTTTCTCTGCAGGATATAAAATGAGTAAAATTTCATTTCTACTTTCTTCTGCCTCCCCCATTTTCCAAAATGTTTACAACGAACTTGTATGAATTTGCGAAAAAAAGAAAAACACTGGGAAAATGAAAAGTACAGAACTTTACACTGGGAATGATTTAGCAGCAGTAGTTCCGGACGTTGCCAGTGTGCTCATGGAGATCGGCAGAAATGTAAGCCTTTCCCTGAATGAACCACCAGCTCATCTGGAGAGTCAGAATTGCAACTTGAGGTGTAAAGGTTTTGTATATGGGCCATTTAGGATACGCCTCTGAGTGTTAAAACTTGTTCTTAATTCAGACTCTCCCTAATGTACATTTCTCCCTGGCAGCATGTCTCTTGGACTCCTACTTGTCTCCTTGGCTTCGTCTCAGCAGTGCTTGTAAACTAGAAGCTGTTCTCGCGGGTGACCTGCCACGGCCATATGAACCAGTGGCCATACTTAGGCATCAAGAAAGGAGGAGGTTTGGGACGCCTGGGTGGCTCAGTTGGTTGGACAACTGCCTTCGGCTCAGGTCATGATCCCGGGGTCCCGGGATTGAGTCCCACATCGGGCTCCCAGCAACATGGGGAGTCTGCTTCTCCCTCTGACCTTCTCCTCGCTCATGCTCTCTCTCACTGTCTCTCTCTCAAATAAATAAATAAAATCTTTAAAAAAAAAAAAAAAGAAAGGAGGAGGTTTTTGCCAAAATAGCTTGATATCTTAGCAACAGTCACATTCAGTTTGTCGCAGACCCTCTTGAAGTTGAATGAGGGACACTACGGGGTCAGCGGTCTGTCTCTGCATCGCCGGGGCACAGCAGGAACAAATACAGGAGGTGACTAAAGAGAGACTTTGTTTAAAGTCCTGCGGATAAGAGTGGACATAACTTGTTTACATTCCCAGAAACTGATGCTGGGCAATCAGTACAAAGAGAAGGAAGCTTAAGATAGTAGGAAGAGTGTTAAGGAGGGAAATAATGAGATGTAATAGAAAGATAAGGTAGGGGCGCCTGGGTGGCTCAGTGGGTTAAGCCCTGCCTTCTCAGGGTCCTGGGATCGAGTCCCACGTCAGGCTCTCTGCTCAGCAGGGAGCCTGCTTCCCTCTCTCTCTCTCTCTCTCTCTGCCTGCCTCTCCGTCTACTTGTGATCTCTCTCTGTCAAATAAATAAATAAATGTTTAAAAAAAAAAAGAAAGATAATGGTAATAAAACATGGGATAAGTCAACTTTAAATAACTGAGATCCCTTTTGCACGTGGATTACATGTATAGGAGGGTTTTTTGAAGGAATTTTTTTTTATTCAACATTTTCTTGAAGGAACCTCGCCAACAGATAAAGGGCAGGCAAATCATGACCCCATTCAGTGATTTAGAATCCCTTGAAAGACAATTTGATTCGTAATCTAAGGAAGATACCCAGCTCATTGGCCTTGGGCCACTAGCTCTGTTTGTCATTCCATCTAAGAAGGGAAGAATCCCTGGCTAGCTGAGGATAAATTAAAACCGTGTAAGCACGTGTGTGTGTGCTCACACATGCATGAGATCCTTGGTAAGCCCGTAGAGATAATCATGAAAAGAGCTAACACTCACCCGGTCCTTATTGCGTGCAAGGCTCTGTTCAGAGCCCTGTGCATATGCTCACGCACGTGAACGTCACAATAGCCCTGAAGGTGGGTGCTCTTATTATCCCCATTTTATAGCTGAAGAAACTGAGGCCTGGAGGTTAAGTAGCTCGCTCACGATCACAGCTAATCTGTAACGGAGGGGCATTACGGCCCCAGCGCCTTGTGCTCTAGACCCTTCCTGCCTCTGCCATGTAAGGTTACCAGTATCACCAACGCAGGAGGGCTGAACTATCTGGAACGGAAGCGTGTTCTAAAATAGAAAATGAGAGGAGCAGAGGAGCCAGACCTTGTAAATGACCTCTATTTCCTCTTTTCTCCCTGGGAATTCATTCTATAGAAACCAGTGAGAATTGTGGAGGAAGCCTTCTTCCTTTGAAAAGAACAGACATTTCTGGGCTGTCTTACTGTCAGCGGCGGTTGTCTGACACTGAGCCCTTGAACGGAGAGTGTTTGCTGGCTGTCTCGAGCCCCAGGTGCGAGCCTCTGAGGAGAGGAGCACATCACTTATGTTCTGTTTATCCTGCAGTGGAAATGTGCTCCCATAAAGTGTGTATAAATCACTTTTAATCAAACCTCAAAGAACACTCTTCATTTCCAAGGGGGGAGTCTTTTTCTCCATCAAATTAAATGTTAACCATCTAGTGCCCGATGTTACTCTTGCCACTTTGGTTGTGCTCAGGAATGAATTGTGCCTGGCAGGCCGAGGCGCTTGAGTGTTGGAACTTTCTCTTCCAAGATCAGGGTCCTGTCACTCAGAGTGTCCCATAGCTGCCCACACAGATAAACTGTCAAACATTAACCCAGAGGTCAGCGAACTGTGGCCCACAGGCCAAATCCGGCTCACCACCAAGATGGTTTTGCCTTTTTAAATAGTTGGACACAAAAATGAAAAGAAGGAGAGGATTTTGGGACACCTGAAATGTACATAAAGTTCAAATCCATTGTCCACAAATACAATTTAATGGGAACGCCACCGTACCCATCCACTATGTCCACACTACAGTGGCCAGGTTGACTGGTTCCAGCGGGCTGCATGGCCTGCCAAGCTGAACTGTTTGCTGCAGCAGAGCACCTCGGTTGGGCTGACTTCTCCAAAGACAGGCCAAGGCCAGCGAGGGACGAGCTACATGAGCTCCCTAAATGATGCCCACACTTCTCAAACCTCCGATTCGACATTTTTGTCCCAGGGGTCACCAGCCATCTCCACACTCATCATAGTGAAACTGGACGGTCGTTCTTCAGCTGCCTTCGTTGGCGTGATTCCCTGCACTATTTGGCTTTGAGATATTCAGGGTCTCTGGGAACACATTTTGAAAGAGACAAACATCATCAATTTAGAGGCTCCACGAGGAACCTATAAATTCTTCAGATTAAGGAATTTAGCCCAATTCACTTTCTGACAGACCCAAAAAACCTGTACTGTCCCTCTTTTCCCTGCTTTTTAAAAAAAGATTATTTATTTGAGAGAGAGCGCATGTGTGAGAGTGAGGGGAGGGGCAGAGAGAGAGAGAGAAGCTCAAGCAGACTCCCCACTGATGTGGGGCTCCATCTCACCACCCTGAGATCCTAACCTGAGCTGAAATCCAGAGCCAGATGCTTAACTAGCTGAGCCACCAGGCTCACCCCCCATTTGCTTTTCTTTTTTTCTTTTTTTTTTTTTAAGCTCAAGAATTCATTGCTAACTAGTTGCTAAAATCTGTTTAGAAATGTAATTAAGGGGGTGCGTGGGTGGCTCAGTTGGTTGAGGCTCTGCCTTCAGCTCAGGTCATGATCTCAGGGTCCTGGGATCGAGCCCCGCATTGAGCTCCCTGTTCAGCAGGGAGCCTGCTTCCCCCCACCTCTCTCTCTCTCTCTGCCTGCCTCTCTGCCTGCTTGTGATCTCTCTCTCTTTCTGCCAAATAAATAAATAAAATATTTAAAAAAAAGAAAAAGAAAGAAATGTAGTTAAGAAACTTTTCATAGACACCAACCCCACGTATCCCTAATTTGTAGTGGACTTCTATGAGCTGAGGCAGACCCTCGGGCAGCATCTCCTCACCTGTGTGGGTCGTAGCAATTGCTTAGTCCCAGGACGGTCCCCTCCTCCCACTTGGAACTCTGCAGGAGCACCCCTCCTGCATTCCCTCAGAGCACACACATGAACACCCGCGATGCGCCGCGCCCTGCCCCCGGACCCCATCTCCTTCTCAGAGCACCCCCCAACCATCGATTCCAGGGAACAGCTGTAAAGAAATCACATTCGAGTTAGAAACGGGTAGGAAGGGAGGCGTTGGCGGAGGTGAGCACCCAGGGCTGCACGGGGACACAGGGACAGGCTTTCCAGAGCAGTCGCTCTTTCCATGGTGGTCTGTCCATTCTGCATAGAACTGTGTGTAGCTGACGTGTGAGGCCCCGGGTCACAACCCCTGACCTCCTGGGGCTTCCACCCAAGTGGGGCAAACACACAAAGACCGAGCGAACAAATAAATAAAAATAGTTTTATTTGTCATCCATGCTAAGAAGGAATAAACAGGGTTCAGAGGCAGAGAATTAAAAGGAGATGACACTTTGGCTGGAGTGTGGGAGAAAGCCAAATGAGCAGGTGAGGCTTAAAGTCTGAGAGGTGAAAAGGGGGTGGTCATGCGAAGACCCGTTGAAGCAGAAAAACAGTTGCTACAAAGGCCCTGAGGCAGAAAAGAACTTGGTGCATTTGAGGAACTGAAAGACCAGGCGTTGGACCAGCCAGAGGATCCAGAGGAAAGAGGAATAAACCCATCCTGCGCGGGTGGGGGAGAGGATGGAGGGGCAGAGATCGGGAACAGCAAGGCTTGCTGGTGGAGGCCCTAGTGACTCAGTAGGCCTCGGATGTGGGGTTCGGGGCAGGAAGAGCAGGAAGAACGGGCTGGGAAGCCAGGAGGAGCCAGATTGTGACAGGCCTTGCCTCTCAGGCAGAGGGAGTTGGTTTTCGTCCAGTAGACAACAGGCAGCCAAAACACAGGGGAATTTTGTGTTTCTAGTTAAAAACATTTTTTTTTCCTGATAATAAAAGTAACTGTATATGTGGAAATTTTGGAAAATGTACACAAAGATGTTGGGGGGGGGAAATCTGTAAGCACACATTCAAACCAGTGTTAACATTTTTATATGCTCTTTGCATACAGATAGTTTTCCGAAAATGAGATGTTTTTAATACATTCTATTTTATAATTGTGATTTCACTTAACAATATAGAGCAAACATTCTGAAATGTCTTCCTATGTCACTAAGTATTCTTTTCCAAAACAACATTTAATTCCTGTCATGGTATTTGACGCTACAGATAAGCTAGAATTTCTGATTGCTTAGTTGTCAGCCCTTATTGTTGAGCATCTAGAATGTTCCCAGTTTTCAGTATTAAAAATAACGCTTGGGGGCGCGTGGGTGGCTCAGTGGGTTAAAGCCTCTGCCTTTGGCTCAGGTCGTGATCCCAGGGTCCTGGGATCGAGCCCTGCGTCGGGCTCTCTGCTCAACAGGGAGTCTGCTTCTCCCTCTCCCTCTCCTTCTGTACTCTTCCCCTCTCGTATCCTTTGTGTCTTTTTATCTTTTGGTGCCTTCATGATTTGGTTACTAATTTGTAAGAGCACTTTAGAAATTAAGACTATTAACCCTCATATACGTTGCAAATGCTTTCCTAGCCCATCATTTTTTTTCAAAGATTTTATTTATTTATTTGACAGAAACCACAAGTAGCCTCCTAGCCCATCTTTTTAAATTGCATTATTTTTTCTAGAGAAGTTTTGCATTTGTAGGTAATCACATCTGCCTTTTCCCTCAGCCTTCACATGAATGCTTTAAAAAGTCTTACCACCCAAAGACCAGATAAATATTGACTTATATTTCCTTCTTCTGTGTTAGTTTTGTTTTGTCAATTTCAGCAAATCCTTGTCTTAAATGAGACTTCTGTGTTAAAAAGATAACTAGAATGGTGAAGGCAGCCTCAGTTGCAGTTGTGGTCGAGAGGGATATGGTCAGGGCAATGATTCTAACCCTTTTCTGCCTCCACATGGTCCAGCTGTACAGCCTGTGCCCATCAGTAATCGCTCTCATTACGCACCATGATTCGCAGCTGGGGTGAAGGGAATGGGAGCACTCCCGGCTCAGCTGAGACTCCCTGGTGGAAACTGAAAGGGAAGGACGTGCTTAGCAAAAGCCAGTTAGCAGTGGCTGATGGGCTCTGGGTGATGAGCAAAGTAACCGGTGACTCCCCAGTTTTGAGAGACTGAGTAGATCATCATCTGTTAGTCTAGACTGTGGAGACTGGCCCTAGAAAGGAGGGAAGGAACAAAGAAGATGATGTAGACAGCTTAGGACTTACTCTTTTTGGAAGGCTGTGAGTCAGGTGAGGTGGAGCTGTTCATGCAATGTCTGCACCAGGGAAGAAAGATCCGGAAGCCGGCTGCTTAAAGGAAGTTGAAGCAGTGGGAGGGAATGAAACAGTCCATGTGCGGAGGACCAGAAGAACATGCCCAGCGGGAACTCTGGGGACGCTAAAATTCAAGCAGGGAGAGAGGGGGTGTTGAAGAGGGGAAATAAACACAAGGGACTAAGAAGAAATTGTCAAGGAAGGAAGAGAACCAGAAGACAGTGGTGCCAAGAGAAAAAGAGCTTCAAGGATAGAGAATGGTCTCCAGCATTGGAATTTTCCAGCACAATATCAGGGTTCTGCACTGTACAGTCAAAACCTACATCCTTTCTCAGCTGCCATTAGACTCCCTGTTCTTAAACATCAGACCCGTTCACAGCTCCTTGTTGTTGACCACAAGGACAGTCCCCCCCAGCTCTCCACCTGGTAAGACACTCAATCTTCCAAGAGCAGCCTCAGATATCCACCGCTCCAATACGGTAATCCTGTCCATACCTCCCCAGAATCGTTGTGTTCGCCCTGAGAGATCGCTCAGCGCCTTGTACTTCTTACCTAGGCTAATGTATCATGCGGTGTAGCAGTTACCTACTCACCAGTGCTTCTCAGACTTTTCCAAGGAATTCCCCTAGCAACCGAAGAGCAAACCCAACATTCACTAGGATCATATCCTGAAATTGCCTATGGCAGGTTTCTTTTTAAAGATTTTATTTATTTATTTATTTACTGGGGGGGGGGGGGTAGCAAGGGAGGGGCAGGGGGAGAGAGGGTCTTTTTTTTTTTCCATGATTTATTCTTTCACTATTTAACAATTCCATGCAATAATTCCTTACAGCATTGGGGGGGACGTTATTGTGGTAAGAATACTTCATATGAAATCTGCCTTCGTCATAAATTTTTAGGTGTACAATACAGTATTGTTAACTGTAGGCAACACGTTGTAGAGCAGATCCCCGGAACTTACTCATCTCGTATAACTGAAAGTTCATACTCATCGAACAGCAGCTTCCCTTTATCTTCTCCCACAGCCTCTGGCTACCAGCATTCTACTCTCTGCTTCTGACTTTGACTTTTTAGGTGCCTCATAGAAGCAGAATCCTGAAGCATTTGTCTTTCTGGTTTATTTCATTTAGCACAATGTCTTCCCAGTTCATCCATGTTTTCTCATAGGGCAGGATTTTTTTTTTTTTTTTTTTAAGGCTCCGTAATAGTCCGCTGCATATAAATTCAGGTTTTGGGGGCATATAGCAAGAAGTAGGATTGCTGGCATTTCTATTTTTAATTTTTTTTTAAGTCAGAAAAGCCATACATTGAGTCCGTTATTACAGTCAATCCAACACAAATGCTTTACATGACTTTGTTTTGCATCTTGTTTGAGGCAGAATGCAAAAGAGTGTACACATTGTGATTAGTTGCTATTTCTAAGTTATTCCTCCTTCTCTTTTTTCCCCATGTATTTTATTTTATTTAATGGTCAATTTTATTTTATTAAATTAACATTTTTGTATAATTCTCCTAAAAATAGGATTTTGCTCTAATTCAATGTCACAGTCTAACAAAACCAAATTTCATATCAGAGGTACAGGTCAGTGACTCATCAGCCTTATATAATACCTAGTGCTCATTACATCACATGCCCTCCTTAATGCCCATTTTCCTGTTACTCTATCCCTCCCCAACCTCCCCTCCATCAACCCTCAGTTTGTTTCCTATGATTAAGAGTCTTTTAGGTTTGTCTCCCTGTCTGGTTTCATCTTGTTTTATTTTTTCCTGGGAGAGAATGTCTTAAGCAGACTCCATGCTGAGTACAGAGCCTGACACGGGGCTTGATCTCACAACTCTGAGACCATGATCTGAGCCAAAACCAAAAGTCAGAGACGCTTAACCAGCTGTGCCACCCAGGTACCCCCGGGATGTTTCTTTAAAAGTCCTGTTTTATTTGAACAATTAACACTACTTTTCACTGTCACTCTAGATATTGGTTTTAATTTGGGTGTTAAATTTTTCCAGTAACTTATTTGGAATAAAACTTCCTGGAAGATTCTTCAGGTCTATTCTATGGCTTCTACTGAGTATCCAAGGGAATTGCAGCTCAGTTTCAGAAGCTTAAGTGTACATACACAGCTCTCCCACCAAATCAAGGGCACCTCCCACTACAGAGGTCATGTCTGCTTTATAGCCGTATTCCCAGTGCCGCCCCCCCAGTACCAGGCGCATAGGAGCCATTGACAGACATTTACAGAAGCAAAGGCAGGAGGAGGAAGAAGGGGGTGGAAGAACAGACAAATGGATGGGAGGGAAAGGATGGTGGACAGAAGAACACAAAAATGGGAGGATGACAAGGAGGAGATGGGTGAATGGATGGACGGATGGATCGCAAAATTTAAAGACCAGATAGTACGGAAGTAAAGACGATGTATGTAAACTTCTCTCTTAAGAAGCTTAACTGTAGGGGTGCCTGGGTGGCTTGGTGGGTTAAGCCTCTACCTTCAGCTCAGATCATGGTCTCAGAGTCCTGGGATCGAGCCCCGCATCAGGCTCTTTGCTCAGCAGGGAGCCCGCTTCTCCCTCTCCCTCAGCTGCTCCCCCTGTTTATGCTCTCTCTCTCTCTGTCAAATAAATAAATAAAATCTTGGGGAAAAAAAAGAAGCTTAACTATAGGGTGTGATGAGAGAGAAATTAGTAGCTAGAAGGCACTGGCATTATAGTTCATCTTAATTTAGGGGCACTTCATGGCTGGTGGGGAAAAAAAAAACGAACAGTTAGGCTTTTGTTCCTTTATTTAATGGAGGAGACCTGAACATGCTTATGAGCTCAGGAAAAAGCAGGTAGCCGGTGGAGGAGAGACTGAATGTATTGAGCTCCCTCAAGAAGTATTTATTAAGAACCAACAACGTGCGAGGCACTGTAGCAGCATGTGCACAAGGCCAAGTTCCTCTGCTGGGGCTTTCATCCCAGTAGGACTAGGGGCAAGAGGGAAGGGATAATGGGCTATTATCCAGGGAAAGATGGTACCTCCTGCTGACTGCTGCCCTCTCAGGGAGAACAAAATATTTTAATGTTGGTCTAGGTCAAACATAATTATGGAGGTAAGACTGCTGAATTTCTTAAAAACCACACGCATTCCAGCGCCTCCTGGATATGGGGTGTGTGTGTCATGAAGAAAGAGCAGGAAGCAGTCTGCATATGTCCGATGTATATTTGCCAAAGAGAGTTCTCTCCCGTGATTGAGATGAGGTGATGCTCTCAGGATCTAGAAGTAGAACAGAGGCAGAAAAAGACACAGTTGAGTCTCCGTCTAGCCGGTTAGCCTAAGCTTTTCTGGGTTTTAGTAAGTGACTCATTTCCCCTTTGTGTGGTTTTCTTAACATATTCTGCCTAATACTAGATCATACATCCAAATGGAAATAAACCTTGGGGCTCTGGGCATGTGCTGCACGGTGATTTAATCCATTTCATAATTTCATTAATGCTCATTCTCTTTCTTCGAGTCCTATAGTTGAGACCAGGGCATAGACCCCCGCCACCCAGAAGTCATTTGTCACCAGACATCAGCCGCTCCGTGCTTAGTTACAGTGCATAAAATATTTTCAGTGTCAGAAACTCTGCGAGATCTCATTTGTAACTCTACACTCATTCTGTTTCACGGATATTATTAAGAAGAAATGGCTGTGAATTGAATGAAAAGATTATTTTTAAATTACTTCGCATTTATTATTTCTCTTCCTTTTATTATAGGCTATCCCCAGATGCTTTTTAGAAGGAAGGTAGGGTGTGTTTATAAGTACCTTTTAAAAGTACTTAGAAAACAAATCCATGAAGACTGAAAATGTTGGGCTCTGTGACCTGCTTGTTTTTAATGATGCCGTATTACAGAGGCCTTACTAATCCTGTGTGATTAAGTGTGGAAATTTTTTTTTTTTAAAGATTTTATTTATTTATTTGACAGAGAGAGATCACAAGTAGATGGAGAGGCAGGCAGAGAGAGAGAGAGAGAGGGAAGCAGGCTCCCCGCTGAGCAGAGAGCCCGATGCGGGCCTTGATCCCAGGACCCTGAGATCATGACCTGAGCCGAAGGCAGCGGCTTAACCCACTGAGCCACCCAGGCGCCCAAGTGTGGAAATTTTTGCTTTAATCTTTGCAACAGGTTAGATCATGAGACAGTGAACACCAAAAAAAGAAAGAAAGCAAGAGAAAAAAAATCACTGCTCCTGAAAATGTTTGATACCAAATATTGTTTAAATCATTGCTGGAAGCTTTGAAAATCATTTTGTTGCATTTGGTAATTAAAAGGAGACGACCTAATATCTTATAAATACCGGGCTCTAAATTGTGTACAAAATAGTCACTATCCTAGAACACTAAGTTAGAAACATTTTTGTAGATTTTCTGCACTTTACATTTTCAGCTCACAGTACTCCTGTAAGGTGGGTAATGGGATTCACGGTATCCTCCGTGTGACAGGTGAGGGAGATGAGAGGCCTGCCCCAAGTCACAGATCATAAACGTCCACCTACATCACAGACCTTGCCACCGAAGAGCTTGTAGTCAAAGCAGAGGCAGGTGGACGTTTGTAAGAACAGAAAGCTCCAATGACCAGAAAGCAACACCCTTAACTCACCATAGGGCTTCATGAGTTTGGAAGGTCAGTGTCGAGCTCCTCCTGTGATCTCACTCACGTTTTCAGAAGGTAGCCCAGGGATCGCTGCTCACTGCCTATCTTTAAATGCTGGTGTTGATATTTGTAACAAAATTACTCATTCTGGAGAAAGTGTATGTGTATATATAGAAATAAAAAGTGACACCGAAAGAAGAGCCAGACATTCATTCCTTCACAGAGTCTCATCCAAACCCACAGCTTCCCTCCAACACTGAAGAGCAGGTTCTTTCCCAGGGGACGAAGGACCTCAGAGTCAGTGATCTGCCCAGGTCTCCTGATTGGGCTCAAACAGTCCCTAACCCAGTTCTGGCCATGGCTCCGCACCCACCCCCCCCTTGCTCATTTCCCTCTTCTCCGGGCCAGAGCCAGATTTCCTCAGTTTAAGGCTCAGGAAACGTGCCAGTGATCGCTCCCTCCTCGTGTTAGGATGGGCTTCCGAACCAGGCTGTCCAAACACAGCCGCTCTTGGTAAATTCTCCATCACTGGAAATGCACAAGCTTAAACCAGACAACCACTTGGGATGTCCTAGAAGGTGTTAGCTCGTTGGAAAAGGGATCACAAAAGATCTGTCCCAATCCAGGCATCTGTGATTCTTGGGCAGTGCAAGTCACCTGTATGCTCGTGGACGCGGGAGCACAGGAGGCATGATTTGGTCACACCTGTGCACAATGGAAGAGTGTGGCATTTATTTAATGTGCCAAAATTGCTTTGAGTGGCACATTCCTTTGCTGTAAAACTAGAATAAAAATACCTGCCTCGTGGGATTTTCATGCAGATTAATTTAAGTCACGAAACAGAATATAAAATGCCCAGCCCAGTGTCTCGGATGCTAAGCAAGTGATGGTTGTGTTTAAAGATGTGCTGTTTACCAGGTGCCATAATATAGACAAGGAAGATTTGATTGCTGCTTGGGGACAAGAGGGGTTCTCCTTCTTAGGGATTTGCTCAGCCTTGAGCTGTGGAACTCAACAATAGTATCCCCGGTGCAAACAAAGTCAAGGCAGCTTCTCTTTGTCCTTTATGCTGCACCTCTGAACTTGTCTTTGGGCAAGTGATCACTGACCTATCCATAAACATAAACCTTTGGGGTTCCTTTCTTGGGGTTCCTCCTAAAAGGCAGGAGAACTCATTTTTCCATATTTGAAAGCACAAAGATTTGGGGAAAGCAGTAGGCTCTCTTTAAACAGTCTTCCTGACAGCTATCCTCTCTGCAAAATCCTTTGTCTGCTTCTCTAGGAAAGGTGCTGGAAAGGAGCCAGCACATAGGAATTAAAAAGACAACTGGTACAGAGCAGAAATGTGTGCTAAAAATACTAAAACCAGCAAGGATTCATCTAAAAGCAGAAGAAAGTCTCTGTGTGCCCCTGCTTCTGGACTTGCTCAGAGCCGTGATAGCTCCGTGTTATTTGGGGATGACAGTAATCACGGAGCCAGAGTGCTCCGTGGTAGAGACAGACAGAGTTCCAAGCGGAGGGATGGTTTCCATGGCAATAGCATCAGCATCTGAATGACTTCCTGTCACAACAAGTTGGTGATTTAATGAGTTCATTACCGAATTCCAAAGGAAAACTGGAGAGTGGATGAGCTACTGTTCAGCCCTTAGCATGCCTAAATCCAGAGTGGGAGAGCCGTTTCCCTCTGCATGGGCGGGCCGACACACAGGCAACACAGGCAACCCGGGTGCTTGCTGCGGGGCAGGCGGACGTACCAGGGGGAGGGGATCCATGACCGAATCTGCCACCACGTGGTCCGTGAGGCCCCTGGTGCCTGTTATTCCAGGAATGTGAGAGAATCCCGAGAGTCTTCATTATAAGCTTACCCTGATCCAACCTAATGAAATTAACAATCACAGGAATCCCATCCCGCGCTTCAGAAGCATACCCCCAAGTATCCCAAGTCCTTCAGAAAAAAGCCAGGGAAAGAGGAACAGACCTTACATTCTAATAGCATACGAGCAGAAGCAAAGGGGGAAAGCACGTGACCCTACTTGTATTCTTCAGTGTGGTACAGAGACAGTTGGGACCACCAGCAACAAGAAAAGCACATGGGTACCTTCAGAAATCAGGGGGTGTCATTCCTTTGGCCAATTGCATATAAAATTTGAGCCGAGAGGTACTGTATCATACCAAGAATGTATCGTGATTAACCTTTCCTACCTTGCCGTCTTCTGCTAATGAAAATCTACCGTCGGGCCGCCAGAGTCAGACAGATTCACAAGGGGCCGGATGGGGACAGCAGGGCGGGAGCGGCTGTAGTTCCTCGGGAGTGGCTTGCTGGAAGGAAGTGGAATGGTACTCCATTCCTCTCACATCTGTTTTCCCATTAGTTCAGTAAATATTTGATCCTTCCAAGTGTTTCCAGTCTAGTGACGGGGACAGAATAAATGCAGAAGGAGGCACAGTAGGGGGAAGCGATGAGCTACCGTTTATTGATGGCTGGGCACTCCTGCCCAGCCATGGCTTCACGCACGTTTTCTCCTTGAACCCCTGAAGAACCCCAGGAGGTGGGTATTGCTCCCACTTTTCAACCAAATGACACTGGGAGCTGGAGAGGCTGTGTCACTTACCAGAGGCGCCGACGGCTCATAGGCAGCAGTCGGGATTGACACTCCATCCTCTCCAGCCCCTCAGCCCATGTCCTTATCCACTTTGCATGGACAGGTGCAGACTCTGGGCGGGGGCCTTCGACCGGGGAGAGGTCAGAACAGAGGTGATGCTTGATGGGACATCACGAGGTGGGCAGTCTTCCTCCTGTATGAAGCACTGACCCCAGCTCGGTACCCTAAGGCAGGTGGGCCCAGGAGCAGCTCTGTTACAAGGAAGAGAGGAACTTTGGAAACACAAAACTCAGAGCAAACTAAAAATACTCTTAGTTACTCTTAAATACTCTTAGCATAGAAGGTGAAAGGGAGCTGAAAGGTGCCAGTATTGATCCTTTTCTGTTGTAACAGAGATGACAAAGACCAGTTGCCTGACTGGTATAAGGCCTTGGAAGGATGTGTCATAGTGTCTCATCTGTCCATATATGAGTGTACTGATGGTCAGAGAGGACGTCTAGTGTATTTTCCTGGGGTGCCTGAGCACTTAGTGGCCTTCCATTGTTCTTCTAACCCCAACCGACAAAGTACACTGGGACAGGAGAAGTTTGCTCATACTCGCTGGAAGTCCTGCCCTAAGATAGTGGCTCATAACAGAAGTTGTTGCCAAATAAAGCCCACCTCGAGTTTGGAGGTTCCTTTAAAACATATCAGTGTAGGGACACCTGGGAGGCTCAGTCGGTGGGCGTCTGCCATGGGTTCAGGTCATGATCTCAGGGTCCTGGGATCAAGCCCCATTGTCAAGCTCCCAGCTCAGCAGAGAGCCTGCTTCTCCCTGTCCTTCCGCCTTTCCCCCTGTTCATATGAATGAGACATGCACTCTCCCCTTCTCAAATAAATTTTTTTAAAATCTTAAAAAAAAAAAAATCAGTGTTTCATGAAGTTAAGTGTTATTATAGTTTGGACAGTATTGTTTAAAAAAAAAAAAAAGTGGCCAGTGCCATATAAAAAGAAGCAAGCCCCTTTTGCTTGAATACACACAGGATGGGCTCATCATGATTTCGCAAGGCCACCTCTGACAGCTACACAGTCTCTGCTGTGCACCACCTTATGGGGCGCCCGACACCTGGACCATGATAGGAAGGGCACCCCTGGAGCCATGCCACATGGCAGCCGTCATACTGAAAGTCCCTCTCACCGAACCGATAAATATCTCCCGGATGATAACCACCAGAGCAGGGGTGAAGATCCCCGCCCCCGATTTCCTGTGCGTCCTGCGAGTCGCCCAGCCTGGCTCGGATCCGTCTGGGTCGGGGCGCTCGCGGCTTCCAAGTGTTACAGTACATTTCATGCGGACCTCCCCGCGCGTCTTACCGCCTGTGCTTCCGATGTGCAAAATATGTAGAAAGCAGTCGTCCCTTCTTGTCCCCAAACTGTGGGCTCTTTTCGAGCGTTACCTCCTACAGGGTTTGCGAATGCATCTCCCATATGCCGTGTCGTGTGAACACCCGCTGCTCCTGCTCCGGAGCCGTCCCTTCGCATTAAGCACACATGTCTGAACACGTGGGCTAGGAAGGTGTTAATAAGCTGACTGGGGTACCGCTGCAAAGGGCTTGACCGGTGTCGCAGGACGCCATGGGGAGCTGGCATGGGGCACATTGGCACGAGCAGGCGCGTGAGCAAAGGCACCAGAGCGGTCGTGCCCGGCATCCCGGCCCCAGAGACTCAGAGGAGCCAGCAGGCAGGAGAGCAAGGGGGAAGATCTTCTCTTTGCCCAGGAGAGGTTTTGCCACACTGCTGGGCGCGGCGGCGATCCCGCGTGGGCCCATGGCTCTTTAGCACCTGCCATCTCTTACCGTCTGTCACCATGCCAGGCCCGAGCACACAGAGACGAGTGAGACACGAGACAGGTAGACCGATGCCACCGAGAGCGGGGAGGTGCCGTCGTATATGAGTGTGCCCGCGGCTAGCGGGGCTCAGAGCAGCATGGCTGACCTGGAGGGGAGGCCAGGTGGCCTTCCGAGCCTTTGGGAGAAGCTTCCCAGAAGAGGTAACATGGAGGAAATACAGAGGGGGAGAAAGGAGGAATTCGCCCTGTGACAGCAGGGGAGAAAGAGCTTTCTAGTAAAAGCAGGACGCGCTGACAGTGTGGCAGGGGCCCTGAGTCTAGCTGCGTGTGGGGTGTAGGGACTGCCCTCGAGGAGGGTTGAAGTGACAGGAGGGGCCAGAGATGGGCCAGGACCCAAGTCCCATAAAGCTTCAAATGCCGGGCAGAGAGCAGCTACACACAGAGGGTATCTGCCATGTGCCAGGAACTATGCGAGGCTTTTGCGTGCCTGCCCTCGCTCGTCTGACTGCACATCTACTCTTGGGGTGGGAGTGTAGACCCTCTGATTCTGTAGACTGTCTGTCTGTCTGTATGTAAAGACCTTTGTGGAGATGGAACTCACATACCCTACGCTTCACCCACTCAAACCATACAATGGAGTGGGTTTTAATCCATTCACAATTGTGCGACCATCACTACAGTCAACTTCGAATGTTTCCCTCACCCCAGATAGAAACGCCATGCCCCCTGACAGTCACCAACCACACCCCTCCCAGATTCCCTCTACTCAGCCTCAGGCCACCACCAGTCTGCTTTCTGTCCCTATAGGTTCGCCTACTCTGGACATTTCATGTAGTGGAGTCCCATAATGGGTGGTCCTTGGTGACTGGCTTCTTTCACATAGCATCATGTTTTCAGGGTTCATTTATGTCACAGCAGTACGTCCTTGTTATATCACTGTGATATTCCGTAGTTGGTTTATCCTGGATCAGTTGGACATCTGAGTTGTTTCCACTTCGGGACTATTATGAATGATGCTTCTATGAACATTCCCGTGGAAGTTTCTATGGGAACTAATTTTCATTTTTCTTAGATATGTACCTAACAGTGAAATTACTAGGTCACCTGGTAACTCCATGTTTAACTTTTTGAGGAACTGCCGCATTATTTTCCAAGCAGGTGCACCATTTTATGTCTCCACCCACCGTGTACGAGAGTCCCAGTGTCTCTCTTCCTTGCCGATACTTGTTATTAATTTTTTATCGTCACCATCGTAGTCTGTATGAAGCAGTATCTCGCTGTGATTTCAATTTGCATTTTCCTAATGACTCGTGATGTAGAGCATCTTTTCATGGATTTATTGGCCTTTTTTTTTTTTTTTAAGATTTATTTATTTTAGGGTGGTGGGTACAGAGGGAGAGAGAGAGAGTCCCAAGCAGACTGCACACTGAGTTTGGAGCCTGATGCAGGATTCAGTCTCATGACCCTGAGATTATGACCTAAGTCGAAACCAACGGTCAGTCGCTTAAGCAACCACCTCACTCAGGCACCCCAGCCATTTTTATGTCATCTTTAAAGAAACATCTGTTTAGATCCTCTGTCCATTTTCTCATTGTTATGTCTTTTTATTATTGAATTCTAAGGGTTCTTTGTATACTATAGATACAAAGTCCTTGTCAGATCTATGACTTGCAAGTTTTCACTCCTGTTCTGAGAGTTGTCCCTTCACTTTCTCAATGGTGTCCTTTAAAGCTCAAAAGGCTTTAATGCTAAGCTCCAGTCGATCTGTTTTTCTTCTATGTCTTGGGTTTTAGGTTTAGAGACTAACTTTGAACCAATCCATCATCTGAACTTGATCCCAGAAGTTATGGGTAGCCACTGAAGAACTTCAAATTGCAGAATGACTTAAGACTTCTATCTTTTAAAAATCAAACTGATGGGGACACCTGGGTAGCTCAGTCGGTTAAGCGTCTGCCTTCGGCTCGGTTCATGATCCCGGGGTCCTGGGATCGAGTCCCGCATCGGGCTCCTTGCTTGGTGGGGAGCCTGCTTCTCTCTCTCCCTCTGCCTGCCACTCTGCCCACTTGTGCTCTCTCTCTCTCCCTGTCAAATAAGTAAATAAAATCTAAAAAAAAAAAAAAAATCAAACGAGTGCAAGGATAGGCTAGTAATGGCTCCCAAAGTTATGTCCATGTTCTAAGCCCCAGAACCAGTGAATGTTACCTACTTAGAGGAAAGGTCTTTGCAAATATAATTAAATTAAGATTGAAATTGGGAGATTACCCAGGATTGTCCAAGTGGCTCCTAAATGCCACCATAGATGTGTTTATAAGCAAAAGGCAAAGGGAGGTTTGGCACACCCAGAGAAGGTGAAGAGAGGACAGAGCCAGAAGTCGGAGTGATACAAGCCCCAGAAGCTGGCAGAGTCAGGGAACTGTAAAGCCTTAGAAGGAACGTGGCCTTGACGATACCTTGCTTTCAGACTTCTGGCCTCCAGAACTGTGTGAGAGAGTACATTTACACCACCAGGTCTGGATTAATTTGTTACAGCGGCCTCAAGACACTAATACAGTGTTTTAAAAAATCAAATAGTGGAAGGGCTTAGAATGAAAAGGGGACACCTGGCTGGTTCAGTCATGGAGCGTGTGACTCTTGATCTCGGCGCTATGACTTCAAGCCCCATGTTGGGTGTAGAGATTATTTAAAAATAAAACCTTTTTAAAAATAAAATGGAAACCTGTATAAACAACATGCTAGGTTGCCATTTTTTAAGTTTATCATATTTAGACATAAGTTTGACCTTTGACTCTAAAGGATGATGGGGTTTTGTTTGTTTGTTTCTTTTTTAAAGATTTCATTTATTTATTTGACAGAGATCACAAGTAGGCAGAGAGGCAGACAGAAAAAGAGGTGAGAGCAGCATCCCTGCTGAGCAGAGAGCCCGATTCGGGGCATGATCCCAGGACCCTGAGATCATGACCTGAGCCGCAGGCAGAGGCCTTAACCCACTGAGCCACCCAGGCACCCCAAGATGATGGTTTATTTAGCTTCCTTTGGCCACTTCCCTTTGGTTATTGTTAGTTTTTGTCATTATCTTTAGTTTACTGTTCCGTTACTTTTACAGTTCAAAATAGTGCGTTATCAGATTTAAGAGGCTATCTGTTATAAGATGCACCATTATTTTATATTCCCCTCAGGAAAAACAACACTGACAATAAAAGATGTATCAAGAGTAAGGAGCGTTCCAGTTTCAAGATATTAAAGGTTGAACTTCAACTTCAGACATGACCTCTCTTAACTAACCACAATGTTAAAGGAAGATGCAGGTTGAACTTTCGACACCCGTAGTTTTACGTTTATATTGTGACTACTTACATTGTTTTATTCCTTGATGATTGACTCTAAAGCTGAAACCCTTAACTAGGATTTATAGTTTTATAATTTTATAAACATTGTTTCCATCGAGCCAAGTAGTATACTAGGATTACATGTGCTTCCCTGTGGATTCATTTCTTTCTCTGCCAGCATCGGTGCTACTTAATAGCCAACCCTCAGTTCAAACCATTCCTTTCATAATTGGAGTCTTAGTATGTTGTTTGTCATGGGTACATCTCATGTCAGTTACACAAAGCAGGCCCTCAAACTAAACATTTATGTTACTGGCATTTATAGCTGCTACTTGTTAGCATCACTATTTCTATAGACTTTCCTTTTAATTCCTCAGTTTATCATCAGGACCTGGAGTAGACAAACTTTTCCAGTAAAGAGCCAGATAGTAAATATTTTAGGCTTTGCAGACCGTGTGATCTTTATTACCAGTACTCAGCTTTTCCATCATGACACAGAACCATCCATAGACAGTATGCAAATGAACAAATACGTCCATATTCCAATAAAACTTTATTTAAAATCAAGCAGTAAGCCAGATTTGGCTGATGGGCCTTAGTGTCCCATCTCCTGACTTAGAAGAATGAATTCTGACTTTTATATCTTGCAAGATAGTCAAGACTTCAATTTGGAAGGTTTCGAATATCTAAATGACAGTTCCATGGGTTACACAAGACCAGAGCAAATGCCTGAAAATCTAAAATTCTTGAGATGTGGTTGATATAAGGGTTCCCTGGGGCCCTAGGAAGAAACAAGTTTGCTGAAGATGTATTCTTGTATGTTTCTCCATTCCTTGGGTAAATCAAGTAAGACAGAACAGAGAAACAGCTTTCATCCGAACGCACATTTCTGGGTCAAAGGTGGCCTTTCAACTCCAAAAATAGAATTCTTCCCAACCTCTACTTCCTGCTGACAAGAAGTGTGAACCCTTCAATTTCTAACTGTGAAAGGATGCAATTCATGGGACTTTTTTCAAACCATCGAAATGAAATCCTGAGTAATGAAGCTTAAAAGGATTCAGTAACAATTGTTGGAATATTGCCAACCTTTAAGGGTATCAAATGAAAAATTCTATAGCTCAGATCCAGTTCAGATTCCAAGAAATAATTCAAACTACTAAAATGAAATATAGATGGCATATTAGTATTTTCTTTATTCATACTATCTTTTTCCAACTCAAATCTAATTCTTAGAAACTAATAAATCAGCATTGCCTTTAGAATTATCCATTTGAAAATCTGGACAAAAGATTCCTCACTCACTTAACCCAAACATCTATATTTATGGTTAATTTTAATATCTAAACCTATAAGAAGCTACTTACTTTATCCAGCTGTAATAATAAAAGACACTTTGGAGTTTTAAATGACCTGACACATTAGGATCCTCTTTTTGTTTGCCCTCATCAAGTTACGAGTTGTGATTTTGTGCTGGTTTCATTTGCTCCAGACCCAGAAAATAGCAGAATCCAAGTCTGTCGCCCGAGAGACCTGTAATCTGCTCTGTTCCCCGACCTCTCACTGGGCTCTGATTCTTAGCCCTGAGTACAGACTCTGGAAAGAGAGCTAAGTGTGAGAAAGAAAACTTGCCCTTCTCCCTTGAGTTGCTACAGTCTTATTTCTGGAGGGAAGACACTCTGAGATCCCCAAAGATATTATCTAAATGTTACAGGGTTTTATATGAATACCATGTAAGGACAATGTATTGTTTCTCTCCCTTCAAAGAGATTGAAATCTTTGTTGGGAAAGTATGTTTTTTAATTATTTACTTGATTACTTAGTTATTTACTATATGCTTTGTAACAAATACTGTGTCATAGGTCAAAAAGTGAAAAAAAAAATTTGTTTTTGCTTTTTAAAAAAATTTTTCAAGATTTTATTTTAATTACCCGGTGCTCATCATAGCAAGTGCCCTCCTGAATCCCTGTCACCTATTTCCCTCATCCCCCCACCCACCTCCCCTACAGTAACCATCAGTTTGTTCTCTGCAATTGCAAGTCTGTTTCTTGGTTTGCCCCCCCACACCTTTATTTTCTCTTCTGCTCATTTGTTTTGTTTCTTAAATTCCATATATGGTATTTGTCTTTCTCTGACTTACTTCACTTAGCATTATGCTCTCTGGCTCCAATCATGTCATTGCAAATGGCAAGATTTCATTCTTCTTTATGGCTCAGTCATATTCCATTGTGTACATACAGCACGTCTTCCTTATCCATTCATCAGTCGGTGGACACTTGGGCTGCTTCCCTATCTTGGCTATTGCAGATAATGCTGCTATAAACATCGGGGGTACATGTATCCCTTTGAATTAGTGCCCTTGTGTTCTTTGGGTAAATACCCAGTAGTACAGTTGCTGGATCGTAGGGTAACTATATTTTTAACTTCGTGAGGAACCTCCATACTGTTTCCCACAGTGCATAAAGTGAACATTTAACCAGCAGTTAAACTTAAGTGAGCAAAAGATGCTGTATTTTTGGGTGGGTTAAAGCCTCTGCCTTCGGCTCCAGTCATGATCCCAGGGTCCTGGGATCGAGCCCCGCATCGGGCTCTCTGCTCAGCAGGGAGCCTGCTTCCTCCTCTCTCTCTGCCTGCCTCTCTGCCTACTTGCGATCTCTGTCTGTCCAATAAATAAATAAATCTTTAAAAAAAAAAAAAAGATGCTGTATTTTCGATTTTATGCTTTACAGTGACATCTTTGTATAAATTAAAAGTTTTGTCTCATTTTCCCCAAGAGCATACCATTCTCTTCTCACACTGCCTGTAGATTAGACTCCAGATTTCATGAAGACAGAAAAAAGCCTTTAATGGAAATCGCATACGTGCTTCGTTCAGTGGGAAACTCCCCACTGGATATGTAATATTCTCAGGCCCGAACTAAATGTCTCCTGTTACTTTGCAAAGAGCAGCAGATCCCAAATGGCCCCTAATACAGCTGTATGGACTTAGCTGAAGGATTCTCATTTTTCGGGAGAACAAAACTTCTGTGTTTTGACGTTCCCTCCTTTGTTGCTGGGCACACCGATAGACAAGGATGACACCTGTTGTCCCCCGCTGACCGAAGCCTAGCAGCTGGGGATGTAGAGAGATAACCATATTTTGTTCACTCAGTTCATTTCTTCTGGTGGCCATCCAGCTGGTTCAGCAACACCGAAACATATGCCTGTATCCGCAGGGGGTAAGAGGAGGGGGGATTTTTGCAGTAATGGAAACACACATCCAAAAATGCGCAGTTAATATTAGCCCTAGCATTTGTCAGTGGAGCATTGGCGGAAATGTCCCCCATACTCTTCAGCTGTCTTTTTGCTTCACGCTTTGCAACAGATTACTACGGGACTCACTGAAAGCTTCTAGATAGCATACTAGTTAAGGATCGAAACTTCCCACATTATAAAGCACTCCTCGCGAAGAAGAAGCTTTATTTTGTTTACATCTACACTCACATAACCTTGATCATAGATGGTTGGGGTTTTTTTTAATGATCTAAAACCATAAAACCTATGTATGGGCATGTTATAGGACTTGGGTTTTCTCATTTCATATACTCTCGAGTAATTTCCATTAACACAAAACTGCCCAGATGTTTAAGAACCGTATTTGTATTGGAAGTTTCCAATTTTTTTTATTGTAATTTGTGTGGTAGTGAGCATCCTGTAATAAATATTTGTTGGCATTTCAGATTATTTCCTTGGGATGAACTTAAAACAGGGAAGGAGTGAAGAGTTGAAAGAGTGTGCTAGCAGACAGAAAAGCAAGTGTGACATCCAGCAGGGAACAGAGAGCATGGTGCCTAGAGGAACTGAAAATAGCTGAGTGGGGCTGGGGCTGGGGCTGAGGGAGCTTGGTAGGGAGTGAGAAGCCCGGTAACTGGAGAGGGAAGCAGATCACACAGACACTGGAAGGAGTCCGGTGGTCAGTAAGGACCAAAAGGAAGGTTTCCGGCAAGAGATCAGATTTGTAACTCACGTATCCGTATTTTAGGAAGATCAGGGGGTTGCAGCTTGAAGAGGGGCTGGGAGGCAGGGAGAGCAGAGAGGAAGCTGTTGAGGTGATTTTGGTGAAATACAATGACAGTCTGCATAGTGAGGTAGCAATAAGGGTTAAGAGAGAAAAAGTGGATTTGGAAGAGGGTTAGAAGGTAAAAATCGAAGGACGCCTGGGTGGTTCCGTCGGTTAACTGTCCAACTTTTGATTTCGGCTCAGGTCTTAATCTCAGGGTTGTGAGATTGAGCCTTATATCAGGCTCCACGCTGGGCATGGATCCTGCTTAAGACTCTCTCTCTGTCTCCCTCTGCCCCTCCACCCCCTCTAAAAAGGAAACATAAATAAATAAACAAATAAATCATTGCTGCAGAACGAAAGCAGGAAGGTGGAATCAAGGAGCTGCTGGAGGCTCCCGGCTTGAACAGTGGGGTGGGAGCTGACTGCCTGCCTCTCATCCAAGCGGACGTGTCCAGGAGTCAGCTGAGTCTAAGGTTTGGGATCTGAGTGAACGACAGCTTTGGGAGTTACCAGCACATGGAGACTACCCTAAGACATGGAAGGGAAGAGGAGGAAGGCGGAGAGAGGAGGAATGACTAGAGACTAGGAAGGCAAGACTGTGCTGTACCATGGAAGCCACGGGAGAAAGTGCGCTAAAGCTGCCATGCCAGGTGCTTCGGGAGGTCAGGGAACAAGAACAAAGGCAAAAAACCCAACTATTGGGGCACAGTGGGTTAAGCCTCTGCCTTCAGCTCAGGCCATGATCTCAGGGTCCTGGGATCGAGTCCCACATCGGGCTCTCTGCTCCACAGGGAACCTGCTTCCTCCTCTCTCTCTCTCTGCTTGCCTCTCTGCCCACTTGTGATCTCTCTCTGTCAAATAAATAAAATCTTCAAAAAAAAAACCCAACTATTGACAAAATTCGTTGACTTGGAAAACCCAGGGAAGCAAGGTCCAATCTATGACAACTGGCTTCTTGAAGAGGATCTCTCCCATTCATTTTGTAGCCACCACACAACATAATCTTAGACATTGGTAAATAGAAATGGTTTACACCTAATAATGGGGGCAGAGGGCCTCAGCTGTGCTGTGACAAAATGGGCACATCCCACTTGCTCATCCCACATACTCTCCACAGAGAATTTCTGGTGATGGTAGCTACCTAACAATGGTTCTCTTCAGCTTTTAATATTCCCCCGCTTAAGCCACTTAGAGTAACCCAAATACCCTACTGGAGGCCCCTCTTGAAGGCCACGGGACATCATAAGACGTTGGCACTACACTGTTTCATTTGCTATGCCCAGTCTCTTAATTTCTAAATCCCTGTAACTGGGTAGTCACCACGAGTAGGAGACCTAAACTTGTGTAGAAGTTCAGAAAAAGGCAGGACGGATTTAGGTTTAGGTTTTTCCCTTTTGTTCTTTTTTTTTTTTTTTTTTTTTTTCTTCAGGAAAAACCATGACCTTTGTAGAATCTTTTTCCAACAACATTTCTTATTTGCCATTCCTCGGGTTTATTTAGCATTGCAGAGTAAGCCCACTCTATAAATCAGAGCTCTTTCAGATGGCGTGACCAGTCGAACCCCCACATTGAATATCCTGGAAGAAACTCAGAGCTGGAGGACCCTGGGGGTTTAAGCACTAGAACTAAGGACTTGCTTACCGTCAAGATCCTTTTTCTTCCCCGAACCTGACTCTCCTGCTCCACGACCCCCAGTCTCTGTGTTGGCCTCATTCTGTCCTACTACAGGCTGCTTCTACATGGGGGAGATGTTGGCCGCAGGCAGCTCCGGGCTTGCAGTATGCCAACATAGCCACCTAAAGGAAAGGGGAAACCTTGCCTAATTCAAATATATGAATCTTTCAAGGAAGGTCTGGGATTGGCGCACATTGGGTCACACGCATGCCTTCTGTGCAGGCTACAGCGCGAGGCCAGAGAACAGGGTCTAGATCACATGCCCTGAGGCTGGGGAGCAAGGTGCAATGAGGGGCAGAGGACAGGTGATTAGAGGAGGGGTGCGTCAGTTCTCCAGAGGGAGCCAAGGCAGAGTGCCAAAAGAAGGGAGCAGACCAAAACCCATGTGGATGATAGTCGATATCAAGATGTTCTTTTCTCTTGAATGATATCTCTAATTACTGTCCCGGAGTATTCTGATGAGTCACAAGGAAATGATGATATTCGTGGAACTACTGTTGAAGTGTAGGTACCATGGGGAGCCCTTGGCGTTGTGGGGCCAGCGTCCAGGGAGAAGGCTGCTTGGTCCCCTGTCACTGGCTGATGTGTTGGAAGGTGGCCTGGGACCTGGTGGCCTGGGAAGGTGGCCTGTGGAACCTCTTCCACAGTCAGGAGCCTTACCTCTGAGAGCCTCTTGGAATAGCGCCACAACTGTGGAGACTGTGTTCTCCTCCCACTTGAGGGGATGCTCACCTCCTGTGGCCCCTTCTCTGTCCTCCCTTAATAGGACCACAGAATCCTTTCAGTATCCTGAACCCAAAGCCGCTCCTTAAGCCAGAGGCCCCGACTCCCCCTCAAAATGCTGCAGGAGCCAAAGTCCTCCCCCCATGACCAAAAGGCATCGCCCACCATCACCGCCACACTGTCCTGGCCGCATTCACCCAGCGCGTTCAGCAGTTCGATGCCCCCATAGTCCTCTTTTTGAAAATAAATCCCACACCTAAGATTATAACACTAATCCCAATGAAAGGGTTTCAAGATGGAAAGAAAAAGCACCAGGCATTCCTTTACCCTTTTATTTTTCTTGAGGGAGCGGCTTCTTAGAACTGCAAAAGAGGGCCTTCCCTTTTCCTTTCTCTGGGGGTGTGCACCTCTCTGTCCAGGCTGCTTGCTCCCCAAAGTGACTCCTTACCCTCTTCTGCTTCAGCTCTTGTCTCCACTGTGCATCCGGGATGCCTTCTGGAAGACCCCTGACTAAGCTGGGGGAGCTCGGTTCACAATTCTTCTCGGTTCACAGAGACCTATTCCAACGTGCTGTGAATTCCTCTCAGAAACGACCTAACACTGCAGAGCAGAGGAGAGCCGTTGCGGACTCAGATCCAGGAGGGAGGGTGTCTGTGCATGTGTGTGTGTGTGTGTGTGTGTCTGTGCGTGTGTGTGTGTGTGCGCGCGCGCGCGCGCATGCGCACACTTGCAGAACACTGATCCTGGCTCTCCGTAGTGAATATGAAACTATGAAATGCTCGTCTGTCTCTTGTGTGCCCCACAAGATGCCTGTTGGCACTGAGCCAGCTGTGTCTTCGGATGGCACACCCAAACCATAGCCTGGTTTCTCTCTGCTGCTGTAACATGCAACCCGACTTTATGGCCTCAACAACAGAAATTTGTCATCTCACAGTTCTGAAGGCTAGCCGTCCAGAATCAGCATCCCTGACTTGATTTGGGCCCTGGATCAGAGAGGCAGCAGGACTGTGCTCCCTGCCGAGGCTTGAGGAGCCAGTCTGTGCCCAGCCTCCTCCAGCTTCAGGGGGCTGCGAGCATCCCTTGACCCGTGGCCACCTTGCTCCTGTCCCGGCCTCCGCAGTCGTGTGGCCTTGTCTTCTCTCTGTGTCCGGCCTCCCTCTGCCTCTCTGTTCCAAGGACACTTGGGACTGCATTTAGGGCTCGCATAGGCCACCCCGGGTACCCTCCCCATCTCGAGAGCCTTAGTAATCCTGTCTGTGGTGTCCTTTTTCACATTGTGAGGGAACTTTCACGGGCTCCAGGGATTGGGATGTGGATGGATATCTTTTGTGGGGCCATTATTCAGCCTGCCATACCACCCGCCCCCCCCAATTCCCACCCATGCACCCAAGTTCTACATAAGGAAAGGGCCAGCTTCTCTTCCTCTCAACTTCCTGAAACTGAGGGGACCAGCTGCTTAGCGCTTTCTCCCTTATCGCTCTCTGCCAGCCGCATTAGCAGCAGGGTCCTCCGGATCTTGCTAGTCCTGCGGTCAGGCTACCTTCTCCCCCCCCCAAAACACGGCCCAGGGGGGCAGGGAAGAGGGGGCTAGGAGAGGCACAAGCCTTAAGTGGAACAGAGCCCAACTAGGCCAGTTTTGTGACCGTGAGAATCAGGTGGTTTGGCTTTTGCCTCACCTTGACCAGTGCAGAAAACATCTTGCCTCTGCCTTTCCGTCAGCATTTCTAGACTGTAAAGTCAATGAGGACAGAAAGTGGACCCGTGGCTTATCGTCCCTGGTGGTCAGCAGTGTCCCAGGAGGCTGGACACTCAGCCACCTCTGTCTCCCTGCACATCTGTCTCCCCCCACCTTCCGTAGCTAGCCGCCACCGGCCCGCACTCTTGCCAGCATCCAGGGCGGGTTTGGCGGCACCGGGCGCAGTGTCAGGTGTCATCAGTGTCATCACTGCCACCCCGCAGCCCTGAGTTGGGGTGAAGAGGTCGTTCCCGGGGCCCTTGTCCAAGCGCAGAGTTGAGTCCCGTGCCACGTACAGAGCTGGGGTTCTAAGAGGCGTGTGCTGTCCTGCGACCTCGGGGTGCCACTCGACAGCAAGGGCTGGGGAGAAGTCACTGTGGAGAAGCCAGCGGCGCTGTGGAGGTCATAGCCGATAACCGCTGCTCCCGCGTCAGTTCCTATCTGCTTTGAGCAGAAGGTGGGGCAGGAGAAGGGACCTCCGTGGAGACCGAGCATGACTGGAAACTTCCTCTCCACGGTAAGAACAGTTCTCTTGAAAGGAAATGAAAACCAGTTCCAGAGAGTCCCTGGGAGGTTTTTCCTGGTTGGAAACCTGTGCTGTCTCCTTGTGGAGAATAAGTCCACCTGGAAGACAGGGGTCAGAACTCACCAGCCCATGTGAAGGAGGCTTCCCAAGGGAGGACGGCCAGGACACAGATGAACAGTCTCTAGCTCTTTTCAGTGATTCAGCCATGATTTTCAGTTTGTGTATTGCTTCTGGACACGGACACTGTCTAGGAGTCTTTAGTGTCCCATTTTTGTACAGATATGCACAATTGAAGACCTTTTTTTCAGACTCAATTGACAGAAGACTTGATTTGAATAGGTACTGGGATAAAACAGAAGACTTATGGAGGTGATTTGAAGAACAAAGAGTCTGATACGCGAAAAATACATAGGGGACCCCCCCCCCAAAAAAGGAGGGAGGGAGTTCTTGTTGAGTCTGGAACATTATTCAGCAAATATTTGTGGAGCATCTGCTGTATGGCAAGCCGGACACGGGGCCAGGAAGCAGGAATACGTCCATGAAAGAGACCTGATCCAGCTCAGGAGTTTATAGTCTAATGGGGAGATGGGACAATTAAACACACAATTAAAGCCCAAGGTGTTAAGTGCATCAAAGAGTCCATTAACCCTGTCTGGAAAGATCAGGAAAGGCTCCCCAAAGTGATGCCAGTATTGAGAAATGAAAAATAGCACTTGGTCCAGAAAAGGAACCAAGAGTCTTCCAGGCAGGAGCAGAACAAGCAAAAGGCCTGAAAGTGAAAACATCATGGCAGATGGGGGTATGGGGTGAGCCGAGAGACTGATGGCTGAATGAGCCAGAGAAAGAGAAAGGCAAGTAAGCGTGTGTAGGGAAGGGAAGATGGTGAGGGGCGCGGGAGGAAGCACGCAGTCAGTCCAGTCCAGCTTTCTCCCAGCCGGGTGACCTAGCCTCTGGGACAAGGCAGCTGTTGTCACTGAAGGTGGGCTCCTATCAGGCCAGTAAGACGCCTCATCCTTCCTGCTTTCTTCCTGAGCCTCCAGGAGACCGAAGCTCCTCACTCAAACAGCAAAACTGGGGGGAGGGCCTTCAGAAAGTTGTCAGGACCAGAGCCCACCGTACTGCCTCCTGTCCTAGACCCGAATGTTCTGGGGCTGAGAAGTTTGGGTCCTGAGGGTGGAAAGAAATCTTCCTTTCTAGCAGGGTTCTGGATCAACCCCCAACCCGGAACAGGTAATCAGATGCAGAGCTCTGATGTCACACCTTATAACCCAGGGAAAAAAATCCCTGAGATCACCCCCCAAAAAAACACAAGAAATTTTAGAAATCACCTGACAAGAAATGTCAAGTAATACTGACTGGAAATCAGACCACAGCAGCTGCTTTCCACAGCTGCATCCCATGTGGTGACGGCCTCTGAACAAACTAAATGACTCTAAAAATAACCCAGAATGTAAAGCCCTTCAGGAGCCGGGTCTCTGACTGAGGTGGCCTCAGAAATGAGGAGGGGGGCAGTGGACCATCAGATCAGCAGTCAGAGGTGCCTCACCCAGGGGGCCGGAGACCTAACCTCGGGACCTGCAGTTCCCCACCCATACTGACTGATCATACCTCATGGTACCCATTTCACAGATGGAGAAAGAAACATGTTGGCATCTGAACTCTTTCAGACTAAGAATTACAAACCTTAGCTGTCATCCAGGCCCAGGTGACTTCCTAAGGAAAACAAAAGCAATGAAGTACAGAAATCAGTCACTTTTTCATCATTTCCCTCCTACGGCTGAGCCCATTAGTGTGGAGGGAGTTTGTGACACTTTCCTAAGAAGCAGCCCTTTCTTTAGTTGTGAAACCAAGACTGGGACTTTCTCCCCTAGTAGAGGAAAAAGTTGATGTCAGAAGGAAGCACGCTCCACCAAGACAAAAGCAAAAGGGTGTTTGGTTGTTTTTTAATTGTGGGAAATTTTAAAAGATCTACCTGTCTAGCACACCCCCCCCCCAAAATAGATATGCTTTCCCATGCATAGAAAAGCATCAGCAATTTTTTTTTTTTTACTGCATTTTTCTAGTAAGAAAATGGATTTATCCCTGGTCGCAGTAGCTCTATAGTAATCATGGTAATAGTACCTGCAAATGCTGGTTAAGCACTCAGGCAGGAGGCGCTGTGCTGAGAAAGCTCTTTGCCACAGCTCATGACTCTTTGATCTTCCCAAAATCTGGAAGAGGGGGTTGGTTACTGCTGTTATCCCCATTTTATGACTGAGGAAGCAGGTGTTTGCAGAGGTGCAGAAATGTGCCCAGGGCACACCGCCTGTTTGGTGGGGGTGGGTGTGCTGGGGACAGGGTTTGCCCCCGCGCCAGCCACACTCCAGACTGACACCCTAGATGTTAAAGGGCCCTGGGTCTAGTGTTTATCAGGGAGGCAGCATGGACTGGTTATTGTTTTTTGCGGGTTTTTTTTTTTTTAAGAGTCTTGTTGGTTTCCTGTGGAGATTTTCAGTTTCATTTGCATTTCACCCTTTCTGTTACTGGTGGTCATTGTGCTTCCTTTTCCTCCCATAACCTGGATGAACGGGCGCTAACTCGGAGACCAGAAGCCCGGGTGGGGTTTCACTTCCCCCACCAGCCACCTCTGTGGTCTTCCCCAGTTCGACACCTCTTTGTGCTGGGTCTTTATCTGTAAAATGAAGTTGTGGGAGTGCAACAGGGATCCTCCCCGTGTGATAAGTAGCCTCCCCATCCTCTCCTATCTCCCCTCCCCACCTTTCAGCTCTTCTCCTTTCCTTCTCTTCCCAGCCACTGGCAGGCCCGCAGACCCTCCTTCTCTGTGCCGGGCGGTCAGGGGAAGTGGTGTGAGGGGGGGTTGCTGTCCAGGAGGCTCGGGGGACCCCGACAGAGTGAGGACAAGCAGGGTGATGTTGCTTGTTGGGACACATAGGCAGAGTTGGGCCCCCTCCAAACACTACGATGCTTTAACTCCTCTTAACAGCAAAAACCTTTAGGGGAGCCTGGGTGGCTCAGTCGGTTAGGCGTCTGCCTTCAGCTCAGGTCCTGATCCCAGGGTCCTGGGACTGAGTCCTGCATCGGGCTCCCTGCTCAGCAGGGAATCTGCTTCTCCCTCTGCCCCTTTCCCCTGCTTATGCTCTCATTCTCTCTTTCTCTTTGACAAATAAATGAATAAATTATTTTTAAAAATATATGTTTTTAAAGGTCTTCAGGAAACAAGGGTAGTTTGGGACAGAATTCTTTCATTCTTTCATTCCCACACCAGTGGGAAACCTATTTTTTGGTCCAAAGGCTCTCTAATCCTGAGTCTGGTGGTCTCTGCTCACTATTAGGAGATGGCATCAGGCCTTCAGTGGTGGGATGGGGGTCGAGACAGAAAGTGGATGATACTACATGCAGAGAATTTTTTGGATACCATTTTTAGTTACTTTTATGTTCTGCGGTTAAAGAAAAAAGTTATTTGTTCACAGAGGATGCGTGCATTGTATTAGACACGAGTATTTGGACTGTTTCGGGGAAACTGGGATTTATTTCATCCAGGTCGGCTGGTTAGGGTTCTGTGGACAGAGAAGTAATCACCACCCATATCTCAGCAAATTAATGTTTTCCCAAATCATTTGAAATCCGGAGGGGCATTCGTTTCACGAGCACGTGTATTTCAGTATTCCTTAAAGCTCCGGTTCACGAACACGGAAGCAGCTTCTTTGAGGCACTGAAATTTCCTAACTTCCCCAGCCTTCTTTCAGTTTGTCCTTGATTATGTGGGAATTTGTGGGCCTTGATCACAGAAAGTCAGCCTCTAAAAGAGGAAGACTGCTTTAATGTCGCTACCATAATGCTCCTTTTAGACGACAGAAACGAAGTGCATCACTGGGGCCTTCTCGCCCCTATTTTAGGTGTGTTTCCAAGGAGTAGGCTGGTTGTCATGGTTTGGAAGAACTTCCCTGTCAGGATGCAGTCATACTAGAGGGAGGCACGGGCCATCTGTCCCTCAGGGAGAGGTCTTGAGGAAATAAATAACCTCCTGGCCAGAATGTTTCAGATGTTTCTCTGCTTAAAGCAGAACTCAAGGTCAGACCATTTCTCAGGGCCCTCTTGTAGAATTCTCAGCTTCCAGAACTGAGGTTCGGTCTTTCAGGTCAGCGTATGGAAAGGTAGCGTGTTGTCTTCAGGCTTCTTTCCTCAGTTGTACTAGTCAGG
This sequence comes from Lutra lutra, assembly GCF_902655055.1. Lineage (NCBI taxonomy): Eukaryota > Metazoa > Chordata > Mammalia > Carnivora > Mustelidae > Lutra > Lutra lutra. The sequence goes on from NC_062293.1 coordinate 40,354,534, forward strand.
AAGGGGCTGCACAAAGGGGCTAATTCCCTGCCCCCATCTTCTCAGCATCCTTGTCTTTCTGTTCCCTGTTCATTCTCCACCACCATTCCACTCGCAAGGAGGATGAACTCCGCCAGTCATCTCTGAACACCGTAAGGTTAGAGTTCTGAAATGCAGGCATAAGAGCAGTTTGCATTTATTATTTTTGTCCAGAGTTTTTCTGTCAGTGGCTGTGGCAAGGTCTGCTTAAGAATTCTTCCCTACCCTGGGGTCCCAGAGTGGTTTCCAAGATTAGCACAGAGGGCTCTTGGAATGGACACAGCACCTGTCCAGTGAGGCAGGCCCAGTTCTGTGGGTCAGGAAACAGCACTCCTGTCAGATTCCATGTCTTCTCATTTCTGGGAATGCCACAGCCCTCGCCACGGCAGCTGAGAGCAGAGCCCTTGGGAGTCAGCTCCTGCCAGCCCACACCCCCTGTCCCAGGCCTCTCATTCATCAGCGTGCTTCTCTAGTACCCCACAAAGTGTGATGCGCCAGACCCAGGCAGATGCGTCATAAAGGGAAGACTTGGCCCCGTGGATAAAAAGGCATGTGTTCTTGCCCACGTTTTGCTATTTGCTGAGTTTTCAAAAACTTCCCAACCACACCCCTCGGTCTTTGTTTGAGTTCAAAGGGAGGCATGTGTGCTAACAGGATGTTTCTGGGCTCAGTCCCCATTGCATGCAGGAGGCCGACTTCGGGAGGTCCACTGGACACACTTTGTCTGAGCCCAGTGCCCGGGCCACTGGCCTCTGCGAGTGTCCCATCTCCTGTCCCATCTCTGGGTTACAGAGACGATTAAGACCAGTTTCTGCCCTCAAAGAGTCGTTTCATGAGTCTTTCCCTGTTCCCGTGGAAATACAGTTTGAGAGATGAGGTTGGGCTTCAAGTACCAAACCCCGCTCCCCCCCCCCCCCCAAAAAAAACCCCCACAGGCTGACGTTCTTTTTCTGGAGCAGGAATCTGAGCAGGAACGCTGTCAAGTGCGGCAAACTGCTGCAAGCTAGTTCTTGCCGGCCTGGGTCTTAAGGGTCCCAAATCCTATTTCATGTGCTGGTGGGGGTAGCCCTCTAGCCCCCCTCTGCCTTTAAGCACTTCTGGCCAATACAGTCCCCTGGTTTAAAGAGGGGAAAAAATGAAAGAAAGCCTGCTACCGGCCCAAATTTCTTAATGTTTTTGTCTTAAATCAATCGCATCTCCTTAGCTGACCCAAAATCCTGATCCCCCATTCCTGTGCAGCACCCCCCACCCCGCCCCAGTTCGGTAAACCAGCAGATGAGCTAAGCCCCAATCATCACCTTCTCCAGAAAAACAAAACAAAAACAGCCGGAAGGAGGGAGGGCGGACTGGGGGAGGGGCGGGGGGCGCCGTAGGGATGCATCCAGCTAGAGTCTGGAAGGGGGCCTGCGCTGCCGGGCCCCTCGGTGGGCGTGCGCGTGCGTGTGCGAGCGCACACGTGCCGCCCGCAGCGCCCCCGCCGGGGCCGCGGCCCGTCAGTGTCACAGGGAATCGCTACTGCGCGCGTCGCCATGGCGACCAGGGGAGCGGCGGAGCTAAAAGCGGCAGCCTCGGCCGGCCCGCCTCCCCCGCCGCAGCCCACCCTGAGCCGCGCGGATTCTCTTTGTCTCGCTCGCTCGCCGCCACCCCCACCCCCCCACCCCCCACCCCCGCTTCCTCCTCCTCCTCCTCCTCCTTCCTCCGCCTCCCGGCCTTTGTCGCCGTGCCCCCCACGCGCCCGCAGCTGGTGCGGGGAACCCGAGGCTGGGCCCGCCTTGGGGCCCTTAAGGCCTCCCTTGAAACCAGTCTTTTAAAGAGAAGATTATAACAGGAGCTGCTCTTCCTCACCTGGACGCCGGACCCCTGGCTCATTGCCCCTTTGGCTGCGGCCGCCCGTGGCCACCCTCTCACCCTCTCGCAGTACCGGACCCGACCGGGAGGTCCCGGGCTGCCCCGGGCTGCCCACCGGGCCCTCCTCCTCCCCCACCCCACCCCCGTGACTGGGCGCTGGACATCCTGCAGACTCACTCCTTCCGGGCCTGAGAAAACTCGTCAACTGCAGGAGTTCCTCATCTAGATGGGGTTGCTGGCCCCAGGTCAGAATGGCCAGGGCTTGAGCTCCTTGGTGGGGGTCTGTGGAGTTGCCGTGTAAGCAAAATGCACCGTGCTCCTGTTACGTCCAGGGTGACCTCTAATGAAGGGTGGCTGCAGTAGTGAGCCTCAACCCATACATCCTTCTGTTACCCATCTTTGTCCTCGTGCAATGAAGCAGCTCTAATGGGTGGCCCAGCTTAAGATGGTAGATTGTCTTAGATTCTAGCTGATGCCCCCTTCTTTACAACAACAACAGAAAAAGGGAGGGAGGGAGGAAGAAAGGAAGGAGGGAGAGAAAGAAAGGGGGAGAGAGAGAGTGAGGAGAAAAAGGGAGAGGAAGGAAGGAAGGAAAGGAGAGTGAGGGAGAGAGAAAGAAAAGGGAGAGAGAGGAAGGAAGGGAGGGAGGGAAAGAAAAAGACAGTTGTGACACACCGTGGTCTAATGAGATTTTTTTTTTAAATGTATTCTAAATACTAGCTCTACCTATCCAGCACATAGTTAGGCATTTGGCTTACCTGTACGTTTTGGAATGATCTCTTCCATCTTCTGAAGGTCACAGAAGTGAAATGATGAAACACTGATTAACAGGAATCTCAGACCACTCTTGTCATGGCCAAGAGTCAGTAGCTCTCTAGTGGCCTCCCGTTTCCATAACATTCCATGGACCCACTGCCATCATTCATTCCTACCTCAGCAATGAAAGGTCTGCCTTTGAAGGGGTATGGTTTGGGTTTCCGCTTTAGAGTCACCCCCTGATAAATGAATTTATCGTATATATTCACACAGAACAATGTCCGGACTGCTACACAGTCATGGGATGGTGAGTGCTTGCAGGGAGGGGAGCTGAGAGGCTAGAGGAGAAGGTAGAAGGCAAATAGAATTTCCCTATTGGCACCCCAGAAATGGCATAACATGTGCAATGGCATGTTATGCCATTGCATTTATTGTTGACTTTTTAAAAGGTTAAAGTTTAAGAAGTTAAAGTTAAGTTAAAATTTAGTATCACCTCCTCAAGAACATGTCCCCTAATTCCCCCCACCAGCACCACCAAAGTAGATCTCTGTGACTCCATAGCATTCTGTACTTTTTGTGTTCAGAGCTCTTCCTAGATTTCTGGCTCAACAGCGGTGAGTGTGTAAGTCGTGTTTACGTAAGTGTCCATGCCGGACTCTTGGCTCCGTGAGGGCAGAAGCAAGGTCTATCTTACACAGCGCCGTGTGCTCAAGGGCTGGCTGGCACTCAGCACTTAGTGTGTATCTGTTGATTCCAGAGAGGAGGAGGCATGTACAGGAGGGTAATGACCTAGTGATGGGGCCTGGGAGTCAGGAGGGGCACTCATCTCCACGGCCCTCCTCTAAGCTCAGTGACCCTCCAGAGGCTCAACCCCTCCCATACCGAGAACCTCTAGGACATGGCTCCAAATAATTTTCATGTCCCACTATCCTGTGTTTGCAATGCATGATAGTAAGAAGCTTGATTAATCAGTTACCTTGGGTATAAGGAATGCTGCCACTTCCCAAAGCAGTTCCCAAGCAGCTGATTGGAACTGTTGTCTGCGATGAGATAGGGCGAGCTCTTCTCCCCATCATTGCCAGGGAAGGAGACACTCCGGAGCTCTGCAGTGCCAGGCGCACGGGAAACCACCTGAGCCTTTATTTTTTTTTTTAAGATTTAATTTATTTATTTGACAGAGCGAGAGCACAAGCAGGGGAAGCAGCAGGCAGAGGGAAAAGCAGGCTCCCCCTTGAGCTGGGAGCCCAATGTGGGGCTTGATCCCAGGCACCCCTCCCTGAGGTTTAAAGCACCAAGGTCCAGGGGCCACACCCAGACCAAGCCAGTCGGTCTCTAGGAGGGGAGCCTGACCCCTGTGGGGGCCCCTGTTCTGCAGATGCTTCTCTGATAATCCTGGTGTACAGTCAAGGTTAAGAATCATCGCTCCATGGGCTTCCCAGAGCGAGTGGGGACACTTACACGCACCAAACCCAGAGATTTTATTTCAGCCTTAAAGCTGATGCTAATGCACTTTAGGCTGGACAAAGAGATTACTTGTTTTAGCCCACCTCGGACTGGCTCAGCGCTGCTCACAGAACCTCTCCCCGCTTCGCCTTAAAAAGCCTGCAGGTCCCTTTTCTGTGACAGTTGTTTAAAACAAATATGTAACCATCTAATCAGGGCACGAACCATTTTTCAGACTTGCCTGGGCAGCAGTGACCTAAATATTACTCAGGGTGTCTGACTTCCAGCCCCAGAGGAAGAGTGTACTTGGTTTGATTGTTTTCATGCTAATGAACTTGAGCCAGTAATTCACAGTCCCCATCGGGATGGCTGCAGTCATTGGACGCTATGAAATAGTTCTTTAGACAGAAAGCAGTGGTATGGAGCTACTACGGAATTAGTCATTTGTCAGCAGAATCAGTTACACACTCAATCTAATTTGTGGTGCCATCTTTTTAATTGTTAGGAGATAGAAACTGGAGGGGTTGGTGGAAACACCTCAGCCCTTTCATACCAGCCACGGTGAATCTGGAAAGTGTGACTAACCCATTAATGAGCCAACAGGTTATTCAGCCCTCTCTCCCAGGTAACCCTGTGGGAGTAAATAAAGCCAGTGTTAGAAGCCACTAACGCTGTGCACACACAGCCAGGAACTCTCCGTCCACTGCCCTCCAAGACCCTAGCTGCAATTGACTTTCTCCTAGAAGCGTCCCTGCACTCAAGGTCAAGGCAAATTTGGTTTGCAGCCCCCTGGGGAGGCTTCCCACTGAACTCTCTGGGGGGTGGGGGGGGCAGGGAAATAAACGTTGCCCTGGGGCTCTTAAGTTAGCAATGATGGAAAGAATTGGAGCTCTTCATGGCAGGCAGGAAGAACACAGATGTGGTCTCCTTTTCAGCTGGCATGCTCCAGCCAGGATCCAAAAAACCCATTTCTGGGAACTTAAAAAGTAGGAGAGCAGTCAGATAGACTGGAGACCCCATGGGGCCTTTGATGTGTCTACCAGCAGCAGCATGGTGAGTGGTTTCTATGATGTGGGATTCCTGAGCAAGGAGAACTGGACCACCGCCACTGGTTCCTCTCTCATTAGAGGGCCAGAAATAGATGCCCCATCCCAGGAAAAGGGAAATAAGGCTGCATGGAATGTTTCATCTGTTGGAATATTGTTCTGTGCTGCCTGACAAGATTACTGAGTTCTCAGTTCTACAGCAGTGGCATTGAGTAAGAGTCTGAAAATTGATGCATTATGTACTCGCTTAAAATAGCAAATGCAGAATAGAAAAACCAGAGCTGCTCAGAAGTGTGCAGAACATGCTGATAGAAAGGCCCACTTCGCCTCTGTTATTAGCAGCATGAAAGGCTGTACTGGAGCAGGGGGCAGATTTCCCATCAAAAGCATTCGTGTGGTGAAGGCTTCTACACCGCAGTGGGACGGGGGTGGGGGGGGCCACATTTTTTTAGTGAACATAACCGAGTGCAAATCCTTCTGTTCTCAAACAGGTGGTAGAAAGTGGGCAGTTTGTTTCTTTTCATGTCAGTGTTCTGGAGTTGGTTTATGAGACAGTAGCTTCTGTTTTAAACTCTTTGAATTCCCCTCAGAACAAAAATCCCCAGTCACTTGCTGCCTAATCAGAGATCCTCTGCCGTGGGTTGCAGTTGCCTGGATGGGCAGCAAAATTTAGTCAGAGTGAGGTGGGAAATGTATGAAAAGAACTGTGTCATCATCCTTTGTCAGCTCAAATGGGATTGGTTAAATACTCAAGAACAGGTGGAGGGGCCTTCTGGAATCAGCGGCGTGGCACTGGAAGGCGGCAGAGTGGCCTCCGAAGGGGCTGGCCATGGTCAAGCCCAGAGGCCTTGACACTCAAGGGTTCTCAGCTTCGCCTCCGTTGTTCGGCCAACATCCTGAGCACGACACCCTCCTTCCCTGAAGCCCTTCACTCCACTAACAGATATTCTCAGAGCACATGCTTCGCACCAGGTACCGCACCGAAGCCACCTTGCCTACCTTTTCTCCAGCTCTCCCCAGAGCCCTTTGGAAGGAAGGGCATCGCCCCCAGTTAATTATCCCTGTTTAGAAAACGGCTTCCAAGGATCAAGTGATCGGCCAGGCCAGACAGCTGGGTTCAAACCTGAGACCAGCTGATTCCAAACTGGACGTTCCCTCCACCGTGCCCCATTGTCTCCTCTCTTGATTAAGCAACATTCCCAGAAATACAAAGAAACCTGCAAGGCCCCAGGCCCCGTCTCTTCCCAGCTGCTGCCGCCAGCTGGAATGTCCGGCTCCCGGGTGTAGAATAGTTAGTTGGTCGGTGTCCCAGGGAAATCACTTTTTCCAGGCTTGGCAAACAGCCCCTCCACGGGGACTTGAGCTAACGGTTCAGTAAAACGTAATTTGCTGATTGTCATGGGACATTGACCAGTTTCCAGATTCCTATAGGCCACCAGTTTGACAGAACGTGGCCTCCTATTTGCAAAGCCAAGACTTCTTATCATTTTTCTTTTGGTCTTTCCTTTGTCATTTGCACTGGTGCTCCTAGGAATACCAGTTTGTTTGTTTGATTATATTTATTTGACACAGAGAGCAAGTGAGAGAGCACAAGCAGGGAGAGTGGCAGAGGGAGAGGCAGGCTCCCCTCTGAGCCGGGAGCCTGATGCAGGACTGGATCCTAGGACCCTGGGATCATGACCTGAGCAGAAGGCAGAAGCTGGCCACCTAGATGCCCCAGGAATACTGTTTTTAAAGTTTGAACAGTTTCAGGGGCGCCTGGGTGGCTCAGTGGGTTAAAGCCTCTGCCTTCAGCTCAGGTCATGATCCCAGGATCCTGGGATCGAGCCCAGTGTCGGCTCTGCTCAACAGGGAGCCTGCTTCCTCCTCTCTCTCTGCCTGCCTCTCTGCCTACTTGTGATCTCTGTTAAATAAATAAAAGATTGGACATTTTCAGGTAACAATTGCTGGGAAGAATGTTAGGGAAAGTGTTAAAAAAATTATATATATATATATATATATATATAAAATAAAGGGTTTGAAACGTGAAGGGACCCCGAATGGAGGAGAGCAGCAGCCAGGTTGGGAAAGGTGGGCCACTGTACTTGCCATGGTGACGCTGGTTTCTCAAATCCTAGGCTTATCTGCCTAATAGAGACAGCAGTACAGTAATATCGTAAATAATGGTTTTATAATAGAGTCCACATACAGAGTAGGATTTGTGAAACAGCTGTGATATACGACCTACCTTACTGGGTAGGTTTCCCTTAAGAGAAGGAGAGCAATAAGGTGTGTACCCACTGAGTCTACATCATGTGTAGTGAAACCATTTGGACAATTTTCCAGAGGAAGTCGAGCTCAGCAGTGTCCACAACCAGACTCCTTGTCTCAGTCTCTCCCATTGCCCAAGCTGAAGAGCTGGGAACGTGACATACCCCCTTTTACCATTTACATTCATCAGTCACCAGATTCTCGGTCTGATGCATCTCTCACACTTGGCCTGTCTTTGCCCTCTTACCAAGCACTGTCCTCACTCCCTCAGTTGGCAGTATCCCAGCTGGTTTTCCACCCTGAATGCCCACACCAGTTGCTCTTCCACGTCACCTGCTTCCTCTCGGTCAGTTTCATGTTTTCACTCTTGAAGCACGTACTGTAAGCCAGACACCCTTTTAGGCACAGGGGATATGGAAAGATCCGGTTCCCATGGGGCTCACCTTTGGGAAGGGGGTGGAAGCCACAGGAAGACAGACAGTAAGCCAGCCAAGAGTCAGACAAGTCAGTTTCAGACAGTAGTACCCATACAGAAGAAAACAAAGTATTCTCTATCTCCCCTACTAAGAATCCTTAAGGGGGCACCTGGGTGGCTCAGTCAGTTAAGCATCTAACTCTTGATTTCAGCTCAGATCATGATCTCAGGGTTGTGAGTTCAAGAGCCGCATTGGATTCTGCTTCCCCTTCTCCCTCTCCTTCTGCCCCCCACGCCCAGCTTGTACAGTCTCTCAAAAAAAAAAAAAAAAAAAAAAAAAGAATCCTTAAGGGTATCCCATTGCCTATAGATCTAAGCCTAAACTCCTTGCCTGTCATCTACCCCAGCCTATCTGGCTGGCCTCAGCTCCCACTACCCTCTTCCAAACACACTTCAATCCTGAACTCTGGGCCCATGCTTGCCATTCTCCCCGCATTCTCTAAATCTCACTTTCAGATCAAGCTTCAGGGTCATCTCTGTCTGGCCAAGGCCTCCTCACCCTCTGAGGGGCAGTTCATTGCCTCCTGTCTATAGGGTTCTGGAGATCCGTGTGTGCTGGGGAAGCCAGGTGGGCTTCAGGGAGGAAGTGCAATTAGAGCTTGGGGGGTGTTGTGAAAGGAAGGAGACACAGCGGCCATGCCCACCTGGGCTCACCATGAGCCTGTTCCCACAGGGACTCAGCACCGTGTTCTGGAGCTGCTTTCCTCCACGTCTGTGCAGAGTCATGTGAGGAAGAGAAAGCAGTTCTCCATCAGGGCACCGAGAGCGTGGTTTGTTCAGAGAGCGTGTCTGCCTAGAGCCCTGGGCCACACAGGCCAGGAGGCTGCACCAAGCCCTCCACGTCTGCTTGGACTAGGCACCTCCCTCCACCCTGTGCTTCCTGCGCGCACCCCCTAGCCTTTGAGTGATGCCAGCTCTAGTACCTTAGATGGTAGCCATTTGTTCAGTCCGCCTCCCCCGCCCCCCCCCCCGCAGCCCAGGCTGTGAGCTCCTCAAGAATGGAGCTGTTTTGTTCTTTATCTTGCATCCCAGAGCCTTAGACACAGACGTTTGATGTCAACGTGTTTCAAGACAAGGCTGAGGAACTCCTGAGCTTATTAATAGAACAACACTGTTCAAAAATGCCATCCTTGGGGCGCCTGGGGGGGCTCAGTCGGTTAAGTGTCTGCCTTTGACTCGGGTCATGATCTTGGGGTCCTGGGGTTGAGCCCCGTGTCGGGCTCCCTGCTCAGCGGGGAGGCTGCTTCTCCCTCTCCCTGTGCCTGCTGCTTCCCCTGCTCATGCTCACCCTCTCTCTTTCTGAAATAAATTTTTATTAAAAATGCCATCCTTAAAAAAGAAAATGCCATCTTCTAAGGCCAAGCCCAATGAAAATAATTAATCTTGTATATGCATTCTTTTCATGAGTCTCCTTTCAGTACACGCATCCCCAATATGTTTGTGGGGAGCCGGGACCCCCTTCAGTGCTCCGTTCGCAGATGGGGGACTGCCATGTCTGTCGAGTGACCCACGGCCACCACAGATTGAAGTCCTGATGTTCCTTGACCCTCGGGGGCTGAACAGGCGAATATAGAATGGTGTCCCTGACAAACCAGTAGAACCCATCTGTTCAGAGGAAGATGTGGGTCCTGGGGCATGTTCAGTCCGGTCTTACTTAGCACCTTCATTAATGATGTGAGTAGAAAATAAACACCAGCGTTCACAGATGGTGCTAACTTTGGAGGTGCTGTTAACAGAAGCATCAAGACAGAAGTAGAAATGTAAGCAGGAAACACCTAAGATGTTAAAAAAAAAAAAAAGAACTCTCAAATAGGTTTTTTTGGGTTGTTTGTTTTTTGTGGGTTTTTTTGAGTAAAATAAAGCCCCTTCAAGCACAAGCACGGAGATAAGAAGCTGAAGGGAAGTGGGAAAGAAGGGAGAGCTCTAATGAAAGGCTGGGAAGAGGGGCTTGCAGACCTGGCCTCTTGTTAGAGATGATGGGACACGGCCCACGTGTCCCCCGACCCAGCCTGTGAGGCAGCCCCGTTCCCAGCAGCTGTCCCATTTGTTCTGTGGCAGGCTTTTTTGTTCGGTTTGGTGGTGTTTTGTCTTGTTGCTTCTGTGTTTGGTTCTTTCTGCATATTTGAGGGAGCTGCGGGTATGGTTTTGTTCCTACCATTTGGTTTTGAAAGGCTTCATTATCCCTCACATTGAGCATAAATTTGGGCATTTTGGGAGGGACAGAGAGAGACGCAGCCTTTAAATAGAGTCCAGATTCCAAACATATAACACAAAACGAAGCCGCCTCACCGCCACGGTCTCCGATGGCAGGGAAGGGACGCAACTCAGACGCCAGCGGCAACCCCCGGCCTCCGGGGGTGAGCTCCCCTGAGCTGCTTCAGCGTGCGGGGGCCACAGGAGGCCATGCCCTGCTTCACCTTGCCAGGGGACAGCTGCCAACACACAGAGAATAGGAACCTTCCGGTTGACAGAAACAGAAGCCAGGGTGTCCAGGGAGAAATAGCCTTCCTCGGGGACTCCGAATGGAAAGTCAAGACCCCAGGATGTACCAGGGAGGAGTCAAAACAGCGCACAGACTCTCCAAGCCCCAGGACAGCGCCCCATCCTTTGACTGCCTGGAACCAACCGTGCCTGGCAACATCAACCATCTTCTGGCCCAGGAGTGAGAGACACAAACACCCGGAAAGGGAAACAGACAAGCTGCGAAAGTGCGCATGCAGTGGGGGGCGTGGCCCCAGGCAAGACCGTCCCTGCTGTGGCCTCATTCTAGCAGATTCCGAAAGCTTTTGTACCTGGCTCAGGAGCGCCAGGGATCAAGGAATCCCACGCCTGCTGCACGAGCACTAGAAGAGCGTGGGGACTGGGCAGATGGGGTTCCCTCCCGAGACCAACACCCTGGAGCTGGGTCTAGCCTCCCCACTCCGTGGCTGGGAGGAGCTGCGTGACCCAGCTGAGCTTCCCTGTCCTCCTCCGCAGCACAGGCATCATCAGCACCTGCTAAGGTTTGGGTGAGGATTAAAGGAGGCGGCGCAGGTAGTAAAACGCTTCCTCCAGTGCCTCGTACACGGCAGATTCTTGATAAATGCGTGACAATGGTCAGCCTCCCCTGCCCCCATCTAAGACACCCTTACATCTACACAAGGCACACTACTAAGCAGTACCAGCCTTCGCCGGCGTGTCTCTGTTTATACATGTGTGTGTGTTTCCAGACTCTGTCAGTCTAAGTGTTCTTGTTTCCCGGAGAACTTCATCAGCAGTGGGGCAGCGGCACCTCATGCGGGAGAGCGTGGATTGACCAAGCAAGGTCGTGAGTCGCTGTGCAAAGGGACTCTTGTGTTCTGAAGAGTGAGCCTCGCTCGTGCCGGTTAGTAGGTCCCTGCACGTAAACAGACCCTTGCTGAGAACCAGGCACCGGGGGCACACTTCTCAGCAACCCTGCTCTGAAGATGCTCCAGGCTGGCCCCGGGTCTCCCCAGAGTGTCCCAGCCACCTTCTCAGTCATGTCTCTTTAAAAACCAGTATTCTGGGGTGCCTGGGTGGCTCCGTGGGTTAAAGCCTCTGCCTTCAGCTCAGGTCGTGATCTCAGGGTCCTGGGATCGAGCCCCACATCAGACTCTCTGCTCAGTAGGGAGCTTGCTTCCCTCTCTCTCTCTCTGCCTGCCTCTCTGCCTACTTGTGAATTCTGTCAAATAAATAAACAAAATCTTTAAAAACAAAACCAGTATTCTTTCTCTAGACATTTATGAAACTCCCGTTTTGGAGGAGACACCGCATGAGGGGCTCTCCACAGGGGGATGAAAACTACGCAGCAGTGCTGTGCTCAGAAGCATGTAGTAAACAGGGAGACCAGCTCCCGGGTATGTTCTAATGACTCTCAGTGGCAGGACTCACAGGGGCGGAGGCTTGGACTCAAGCCTGGTTGCCTGGGTTCAAATTCTGATGACGCTGTGTGACCTCGGCGGGTATTTTGTGTGTCTGCGCCTTATTTCCTCTTCTGAAAATGCAGCTTCCCTCACCCAGTCATGAGAATCCCATGAACCAGTATCTATCAAACTGTTCTTGAATTCGTTATTACACACGCATACCTTGTTTCATCGAGTTTCCCTTCACTATGCCTCACGGATCGGAGATGGGGAAGCAGAAGCCGAATTCTCGGAAGCACCTCCTTTTACTGGGCTTCACTTCCTGCACTGAACGCCAAGCGCGTTTTTACAGTCGAGCAAGTCCCTTGCCGCCATTTTTCGCGCAGCACTTGCTCACTTTGTCTCTCACATTTTGGTAATCCTCCCACTATTTCAAACTTTCTCATTGTTATTTGTTAGGGTGATCCGTGATCAGTGGTGTTTGGTGTTACCGCTACAGTTGTTTTGGGTGCCAAGATCTGCCCCCATACAAGATGGTGAATAAGGAAATGTGTATGTTCTGACTGCTCCACCGACCAGCCGCCCTCCCAACCTCCACTTCACGTTTCTCTTCCTTCCCTCCAGCCTCCCTATTCCCTGAAACACAACAGTCTTGAAATCAGGACCGTGAATGACCCTACAGTGGCTTCTAAGTGCCCAAGGGAATGGAAGAGTCGCACATCTCTCACCATCAATCAGAAGCCCGCCATGACCAAGCTTAGTGAGGAAGGCACGTCGAAAGCAGAGACAGACCAGAAACTAAGCCTCTCATACCCAACATCCAAGTTGTGAACGCAGAGGAAAAGTGCCTGGAGATTAGAAGGGCTCCTCCAGGAGGGTATGTGCTATGGTGAGTGCTGTGAAGTGTGTAAACCTGGCGATTCACAGACCTGTACCCCTGGGGATAAAAATATATGTTTATAAAAATAAAATTTAAAAAGCCCAAAAAAAAAAAAAAAAAAAAAGAAGGGCTCCTCCAGCGAACGCACGGACGGTGAGAAAGTGACACAGCTGATTGCTGACACGGAGAAGGTTCTTGGGGTCCAAACAGAAGATCGAGCCAGCCATGACGTTCCCGGAAGCCAAAGCCTAATCTAGAGCAAGGCCCCAACTCTCTTCGGTTCTGTGAAGGTTGAGAGAGGGATGAAGCCACAGAAGAAAAGGCTGAAGCTGGTGGAGATTAGTTCATGAGGTTTAAGAAAAGAAGCATTTTCCATAACAGAGAAGAAACAAGAGGAAGCAGCAGGTGCTGAGGCAGAAGCTGCAGCAAGATCTCCAGGAGATCCAGCTCAGATCCTTCATGACGGCGGCCACGCCAAACCGCAGGTTTTCAGCGTAGACAAAACAGCCATCTCTCGGAAGACAACATCATCTAGGACTTTCATAGCTAGAGAGGAGAAGTCAGTGCAAAGCTTCAGAGGACAGGCTGACCCTCCTGTTAGGGGCTAATGCAGCGGGATCTGTCTACAACATCGTCGTCTACTGAGCAGCTTCAGCCCACTGTTGAGAGCTACTGCTCGGGAAAAGATACATTTCAAAATACGGCGGCTCGCAGATAACGCACTTGGTCACGCAAGAGCTGTGAGGGAGACAGATCAAGGAGTAATATCAGCTTTCAAGTCCTGTTGCAGAAATACATTTCCTAAGGCTCTAGCTGCCGCAGGTGGTGATTCCTCTGACGGACCTAAGAGAGCAAAATAATGAAAACCTTCTAGAAAGGATTCACCATTCTTTTTTTTTTTTTAAGATTTTATTTATTTATTTGACAGACAGAGATCACAAGTAGGCAGAGAGGCAGGCAGAGAGAGAGAGGTGGAGGCAGGCTCCCTGCGGAGCAGAGAGCCCGATGTGGGGCTCGATCCCAGGACCCCAGGATCATGACCTGAGCTGAAGGCAGAGGCTTAACCCACTGAGCCACCCAGGCGCCCCAGGATTCACCATTCTTTCCTGATGCCATCAAGAACACTTGTGATTGGAGCCCCCAGGTGGCTCAGTGGGTTAAGCATCTGCCTTCGGCTCAGGTCATGATCTTGGGGTCCTGGAATCGAGTCCCGCATCAGGCTCTCTGCTCAGGGAAGAGCCTGCTTCTCCCTCTCCCTGCTGTTCCACCCCCTCCCTGCACTGGTACTCTCTCTTGCTCTCTGTCAAATCTTTAAAAAAAAAATGTTTGTGGTTCGTGGGAAGAAGTCAAAATCTTAATGTTAACAGGAATTTGGTACAAGTAGATTCCCACCCTCACAGAGGACTTTGAGGGGTTCAAGACCTCCGTGCAGATGTGGCAGAAACTACAAGAAAAGTAGAATGAGAAGTGGAGCCCGGAGAGGGACAGAGTTGCTGCAACCTCATGATGAACCCTGAGCCGAGGAGGAGCTGCTTCTCACAGAGGAGCGAAGGTGGTGGTTTCTTGAGATGGAAACTGCTTCTGGTGAAGAGGCTGTGAAGACTGTCAAAATGACCACAGAGGATTTAGGACATGACATACGCCTGGTTGATAAAGCAGGAGCAGGGTTCCAGAGGACTGACTCCCGACCTTGAGAGAAGGTTGGCTGTGGGTAAAATGCTATTGAACCGCACTGCCTGCTACAGAGACAGCATTCCTGAATGGAAGAGTCAAACTTCACTTATTTTAAGAAACTGCCCCAGCCGCCCTGACCTTCGGCAGCCAGCACCCCGATCTGTCTGCAGCTGCCAGCAGCGAGGGAAGACCCCTCCACCAGCAAAAAGAGTACAGCTTGCTGAAAGCTTGCGTGATGGTTAGCATCTGTGAGCAATAGAACGATCTTTTTTCCTTTTTTAAAGATTTTATTTATTTGACAGAGATCACAAGTAGGCAGAGAGGCAGGCAGAGGGAGAAGGGGAAGCGGGTTCCCCACCGAGCAGAGAGCCCGATGTGGGGCTCGATCCCAGGACCCTGAGATCATGACTGGAGCCAAAGGCAGAGGCTTTAACCCACTGAGCCACCCAGGTGCCCTGTAGCTGCATTTCTAAATCAAATCCAAGAAGTCACCTTTAACAGAGCTTCACACACCTGGGTCTACATACCCACATTCGTGTTTCCTTGTTCCCACATTTCTTCTTGGCTGCTTTTGTCCCTCTTGTCTACCTTGCATTAGATGAAGGGGAGCATCTTTCCCACTTCCTTCTACTTCTTCCCGTCTTATACGGTTTAGCTGGGCATTCTTGTTTCCCATTTGTTTTCTTCACGCCCATGCAGGTCTTAGGAAATCCAGAGTTCATCAGTGTCATCCCCATCCTCCTCCCAGATGCAAGGACCCAAGTCCCTCCCTGAGAACCACCAACCTATCATGTTGTTATTTTCCAGGACTTTATTTAGATCCATCCTCAACTGAACCCCCAAAGTTAGTCATTTTCACTTTTATTATTATTATTTACAGTGAATGCTTATTTAGATTTACCTTGGTGTCTGAGTCGGTCATTGTTTTGCCCGCACACCCAGGCAATTGGCTGGGTATAGAATTCTAGGTTGACGGTTATTTTCCTTCAACGCTTAGAAGAGTCTGTTTTCATTATTTCCTCACATTTGATGAGAAGGCCTACTCTTCCTTTGCAAGTAATGCATCTTTTTCCTCTGGGTGTTCTTGTGGTTTGCCATTTGGTGATCTGCAGTGGGTTTGCTCTTCAAGAGGTTAAAAGAAGAAAGCTTGAGGTTTCAGGTCTTTTCTGGAAAACTGTTTTCCCACACAGTGATTCCTTTGCCACTTTGCCAGGCCTGAAGGTAGACTCCTGTGACCCTTTCCTAGATCTTGCAGCCTGCCGGGGCTCAGCCTCCTCCCAGACCTCAGACCTGGGCATGACGCCTGCTCAAGCCAGCATGTCCCCAGGCTTGGCATTTGCTGGACCCTGTCCTCGTACTCCCTCCTTTCTTCTAACTCCAGGAGATTATCCTTGTTTTCCTTCAGCCTCCACTTCCGATTTTATGTGGAATTCTGTTCATATGCCTAGACACCAGCAAGCCATCAGGGAAGCTTGTCAGCTCCCGTCATGCTGATGGAACGAGCAGGGCACCATTGCTCACTCTGAGCTGTGAGAGAACAGTGGACACAGAGAAACACCCGGCTCAGCCCAGGATGGGGGCAGGCGGTTCTCAAGAGCTCTGGGGAATGACTGAAGGGATTTTAGCAGGAGAGGGACAGGATCTTTTTGTGCCTTAAGAAGATCTCTCTGATGACAATGTGGAGGACGTGTGTGAAGGGGAGAAGGGGGCAAACTGAAGGCAGAGGAGTCTGCTGGGAGGCTGTATCGGGGCTGAGTTCTGGACTATGGTGACAGCAAGGGAGTGAGACCGAGAAAATGCAGTGATCCAAGAGGTTGGTGACTCGCTGTGGGCAGCGGAGGGAGAGGAAGGATCCAGGCTGACTTGCGGCTTCCAGGCCTCCATGACCAGGTAGATGATGACCACACTCCCCATCCTAGGCGTGATGAGAGGAGGGAGCCAGTTTTGGGGAAGGGGCCAAGAGGATGAGCTCAGCATTGAACACATGAAGACTCAGCTCAGGGGGTTTCTCTGGTAGGTGGTAGCAGATCTGTGCTTGGACCCCATGCTAAGATGGGGACACTGACTGGGTAACTGCCACTGAAACCACAGGCATGGGGTGACACTACTGTGGGATAATGTCTGAGAGGAGAAGTACTAAAGATAAAACTTAAGGAGTAAGAAGATACTCCTGTAGTAGTCCTTGTCCTTCCTTAAGTGCCAGTCTGGACATCCCCACCTCTGGAAGCCCAGGGCAGCTGAGGGGGCCCTCCTCTGTGGGTCCCATGCACATCACCCCGTCAAGAACAGGAGCACCTTGAGCTCGGGGCCCAGGGTCCAGCCAGGGTAGCTGCTCAGTGAAGAGCTGCCAGGCAGACTGCAGGCCAGGGAGAAATGGGCGATGGTGGTCGGCGAGGAGAAAGCAGAGGCAAGGCCACAAATAGGGGACGTGGGTTTCTGCCCACCAGACCTGGGAGCAGACTCTGTTCAGTGATGTGGAGGCAGACGTGGGGCCTCAGAACAAGCTGCCTGCCGAGAGCGGTGTCGTGACGAAGGAAGCTTTCTCTTCTAACTAAAAATGGTGACCCCATGCCTCACCAGCAGCAACCCAGACAGGACTCGGGAGACCAGGAGTTGGGATACCCCACTCTCAGGACCAGTGACGTTGGCCTCAGTCTCGCTTTACAAGTGACCCCGACCTGAGTAGCCCTTCAGCCCCAAGAAAAACAGAAGTAGCATTTCCTAAAGCCGGGTTTTGAAAGACTAGCCTTGTGTGGTTTGACACAGCAGAGTGGGGCTTGCTTCCTGTCGCGAAACGCACAGGGACAGCTACACACACAAGCTCTGGCTGTCCCATCCATAGCGCATCCCCAGCCACCACCCAAGCTAACACGTTGTATCCTAGGGGTGCCCAGAGAAGGGCCTGACTCTGGACCCCGGGGGTCCGACACGAAATGCTGACCACACCGCTTACCGCTTGGAGAGGCCTCTATTTACGACCTGCCTGCGTCTGGTGCAAGGCGAGCTTCCTCCCACCACATCCTGTGTGCAAACCCTAGGGCGCAGGTCGAATTAGCCTCACACTTGGGAACACCTCGCCGGCCCCCAGAGAACGTGCTCGTCAGGGCACAGCACTATACCCCGCACCCCCTACGTTCCCCCTTAGAGCGCGTTTATCCAAATGGGATCACCACCCTTCTGGAGGGGAATGCCGGCGACGCCCTTGAGAAAGTGGCCCACTCGTTTCTGGGTGGGTGGGAGTCTCCCCGTCCCAGCTACAGGGGGCTGGACAGGAGTGGACACTTCCTAGGCCGATTCAGCTCCCAGGGAGACTTTGGTTGCCCCTTTCTGTGCAGGACCTACAGAGAAACCCCACAGCTCACGCGGGGACGCCTGTTGCTGGGGTCTTGCATTTACCCACGGATTTCCCTAATGAGGACCAGCGTCTAAATGCAAAATGAAGGAACGTAATTCGATAAAGGCCATTTGCCTGCAGTGATGGCTTGGAACAGATGAAACAAGATGAAAGTCCCCGAATTCCAGAGTTTGCTGAGCCATTAAGTCCTGTAACAGAAGACGGGGAGGAAAGCAGCCCTCCCCTTGCCGCCAGCCTCCAGCGGCAGCTGTCACTAGGCTTGGCATGCCATCGGAGGGAGACACCCGGCCCCCATCTATAAAATCTGCCTTTTCTTAAAAAGAGGAGGAAGTCACTCTAGTGCTCTAAAGATTTCTAGTGTGGTGAAGCTCCAGCCAGAGAGGTCAGCTGACGCTCCCAGAAGGTCTACTTCCTGGCCACCCCTGGAACCCAGCTACTGCTCTGTCCCCAAAACAGTCACAAGAAACCCCTAGCTGGTCTTAGAGCCATTTTTGGTTGAGCTTGAGATGAGAAAGAAAACACAGTTTGAGGGCAAGTTCTTATTTGTTCTTTATGCAAGATTGTATAGGGGCACCTGGGTGGCTCAGTCAGTTACGAGTCTGCCTTCAGCTCGGATCATGATCCCGGGGTCTTGGGATCGAGCTCTGCATCGGGCTCCCTGCTCAGCGGGAAGCCTGCTTCTCCCTCTCTCACTCCCCCTGCTCATGTTCCTACTCTACTCTCTGTCAAATAAAAAATCTTTAAAAAATTTTTTTCTTTAAATATTTTATTGTAATGCGCACACGCATGAGCAGGAGGCAGGGCAGAGGGAGAGGATCGCCTGCAGACCCTGCATGGAGCACGGAGCTCACGCCGGGGCTCCATCCCACCACCCTGAGATCCTGACCTGAGCCAAGACCAAGAATCGGATGCTCAACTGTACCTCCCAGGGGTCCCGATTAGTCTTTCAGAGGAATCTACTTTTTTTTTTCTCGTTATCGTGGTTTAAAATACACGGAACGTAAATTTACCATTAGTCACGTTTAGTACAGTTGAAGTGCTATGCAGCCATCACCACTGTCTAGTTCCAGAATATTCTCGTCACCCCAGAAGGAAACCCCATACCCTTCAAGCAGTCCCTCCACACCCCACCCCTCTGTTTCTATCCCTGTGGATTTGGGTGTTCTGCACATTTCCTGCAAGTGGAATTACACAACACATGGCTTTTGTGTCTGGCTTCTCTCAGCTTGTTTTCCAGGGTCCTCTGTGTTGGGGCCTGTGTCAGTGCTTCCTTTTTACGGCTCAGCGATATTTCACTGCGCGGATATGCCGCTCCATCCCTTCATTGGCTGACAGATATTTGGGTTATTTCTACCTTCTGTTTATTGTCTGTGAAGCTGCCGTAATCATTCTGGTAAATGTTGTTGTGTTGTGTGAACTTCTGCTTCCAGTTCTCTTTGATGTGTCTCCAGGAGTGGGAGGAATTGCTGGGTTGTGGGGTAATAATTCTGTGTGACTTGCTGAGGAGCCGCCAGACTCCATCCACGTCCTCCCACTTTGTCACCCATCGGTGGCTGTATGCGGACAGCGCTGGCAGGTGTTGCTCAGCCCAGCCCTGAAGACCAGAAGGCTGTTCTCCTTGCAGCCCACGTTGTTCTATCCTAAAACCATCACATGTAGCCCCTCACTCCTGACTTCTGCCCACACCCCACAGCACCCCATGAAGACAGGCTGGGAATCCGGACAGGGCCCCTCAGGGCTCTGCCGAGGGAAGGAGCAGGAGCTCTGGCACGGACTGTCACTTAAGTTGGGAATAGAGAATATTCCTTTGCTAAGGGGCAGGCCTCCCATTTTACAGGCTGTCTGGCCACTTTCCCTTTGGGATGAACTTCACCGGCTGGGCCTGCTTCGGCCCTCACTGAGCCCGGCCTGTATGAGTATCTGGAGTTGGCGGAGTTGTGTTGCTGGGGGCAGGGAGCGGTGTGCAGAGCAGGGGACAGGAGACCTGCGCACCACACCAGTGCTGCGTGAGCCCTGTTAAGGGCCCTTGCTGCCCTCTGGGACTCGCATTCTGGAAGTGGAGCCCAGACCATGGGCTGAGGCTGCTAGAAAGGCTAGCGGAGATGCATCCAGCCCTGCCCAGTGTAGGAAGCAGCAGCCTGGAGCTCCGGTTCTCTGCCTGGAGCTTTTTCTCTCCTACAACCCCCACCTGGGGGGCTCATTTACAAGGTGAAGTTGGGCCCTTGTGACTTCCTTCTGCAGTCTACATAACCGGTTGCTCTTCCATCTCCCACCAGCCTCACCCCTGCACCGAGAGTTCAGAGCAGATGCTAGAGATGCCCAGAGCCCGAAAGAGGGAGAAAGAGTGAAGTCAGGGGCCACACTGTGTGGACACCGAACTCAGGGCTGGGGAGGGCCGGAGTCAGAAGGACCCTACTGAAAGTAGCCTTTCCCAGTGGTACAAACCTGAGAACATGGGGGTCGCTGGTGAGTACCATCCCCCACATCTGTTTGGAATGTGGGCCTTTTAGAGCCATTTTGAGGACTTTCTCTAGAACCCACTGCATGCACACTACTGTGCCATGGAGTGGGTGGGGGACGCAGACGCAGAAAGCGGGAGACA
Organism: Lutra lutra; assembly: GCF_902655055.1. Classification (NCBI taxonomy): domain Eukaryota; kingdom Metazoa; phylum Chordata; class Mammalia; order Carnivora; family Mustelidae; genus Lutra; species Lutra lutra. The sequence continues at coordinate 40,374,744 of NC_062293.1, forward strand.
GGGCCTGTCCCCAGCAGTGCACGGAGGGAAGACATGCGCCCACTACCAGGCAAGGGCAAAAGGGACGCCTCTACCAGAGCCAGAAGAGGGACATCCCCAGAGGCTGTGATTCCAGCTCATAGGGACCCAGAGGCAGTGCCAGGTTGACAAGAGGGACCAGGAGGCTGACTAAGCCGGGGAAGGTGCAGGATCCAGGTCCTGAAAGCATCTGCGGCCACAGGCAGGGCTGTAACGGGGGGGCGGGGGGGGTGCTTTCCTTGCCCTGGGCCAGCATGACAGTGGGGACCAGGAGCGCAGGGCCCTCACCGAGACCCCACAACCGCCCTGGCTCCCCCAGGATCAGAGCAGTGCCTGAGTCACTGCCTCCGCCGGACTCTATTTATGTCCAAGTCTAGTTAAAAATATCTGTCTAAGCCAAGGTTTTAGCTGCAGCTGAAAAGACATCAAGTATTAGATACTTAATGCCCACAAGTGATAACCACGAGCCTCCTCCTGCTCCACCGTCTGCCTCCGGGACAGACCAGGAAGAAGGCAGGTGGGAAAGAGGCAGGAGGAAGCCCGAGCCCGACATCCTTGGCCACGTGCAGACAGGTGCCGGGAAGCCCCCGCTGCGGCGCGGAGGTCCCGCATCCAAGGGGCCGCGACTCCCGTCAGGCCAAGCACATACCCAGAAAGCACCTTGCACACACCTGGGCACAGCAGAGCTGCGTGCCCTGCCAGCCCACCCAGTGCCCGGGATCCCGGCCAACACAGGCCCTCGTCCTTGCATCTCTGGCTCCGAGAAAGCCGAGGGGCACAAGCCACGGTGTGGGGGTGTGCCATTGTGTGAGAGCGCACTGTGGGGGTGTGCTATTGTGCGTGAGTGCACGGGAGGTGCCCTCCACTTTGCATGTGTTTCTCCGCTTGGCAAAGAGGTGGCGTCTGGAGTGCCCGCAGCGTGGCAGCCCGCAGCAGGTGCACTGGCACTTGGGGTTGGGGGGCATCTACCAGGCAGGCCTTCGGTGACCCCGAGTGGGCGAGGGCCCGCTCAGAGCACTGGGAAAGTGGGAGTCAGCCCCAGTTCTCCCTGCTGGGCCCCGTACTGGGCAGAACTCCCGGGACACCTTTCTCTCGCCAGGCGGAGCCCACAGGCAATAATCTCCAGCCCCCACCGCCCCACGCGCCTCCCAGGGCTCCCGGTTGCGGCCACAGACTGCTGATCAGTAGCCCCGAATCAGAAACTCATGCCTCTTCTGACGCGCCCCCTGCTGACCTTTCCCGCCCAAGTGACCAGGTCCCCGGCCTCAGGCCAGGGTGCCGCATTGCGCAGCTCTGGTCCCCCCGCAGCAGGCTGGGTGCCCCCGTGGCAGCCCCACTCTCTGCCGGCTTGAGGCCGCCCAGCGCGACTTTTGCTGCCCTCACCCTGTCCGAGGGCATCGCCTGTGCCCCTGACCCTGAGGCCCCAGGGGTTGCCAGGGCCATTCACCCCACTCTGGCCACCTGCTAACTGCCTGTCTGGTCCTTCTCTTTCTGGTTCTTCCAGTGAGAAGCGCCACCTTCAAGTCAACGTCACTAACCCCGTGCAGTGCAGCCTGCACGGGAAGAAGTGCACGGTCTCCGTGGAGACGCGGATCAACCAGCCGGAGCCCGACTTCACCAAGAACCGCTCCGGCTTCATCCTCAGCGTGCCAGGGAACTGACCGCTCACCGGGGAGGCCTTGCAGCCCCCATCTGACTTGCTGACTCCCCGCTACCGCCCGCTAGAAATCAGCTCACAAGGGTCCTCCGTGCTTGGGGCCGAGCCCCTCTCCTGCCTCCTCCAGGGCTCTTCCCCTGAGGTTTTCTTGCTGGTTTTCTGCCTTTCCTCCTCTCCCCCCACTTTCCACAGCCCTCACTCAACAAACCAAAGACCCTGGTGCCCTGCCACAGACCCCTGGGCTCACACTCAGACACAGCTCCCTGCAGAGGCCACTCAATGTCGGCAGAGGCCCCTGCCGCCACATCCCCCACCCCCATTGGCCTGTTCAGGTCCACATGTCCTGACCCACTGACCTGCACCTGACCCCACAAGGGGTGGATGTAGTTTTCCCAACCCAAAACGTGTTCCCCTGGGGGGTTTGGGGGATATCGTCGGAGATGAGCTGGGGATATAGCCCTGTTTTCTCCATAAGCACAGCCCGCCACCCCTTTCCCCTAAGGGTCCCTGGCTCAGAGCTCCTCAGTGGGGCTCCTCTCCCCAGCAGTCAGCCAGAGCCATCAGGGAGGCAGGTTCACCTGTCAGGCCAGCCCCTCGGCCCCTGGCCAGAACATCCGTGCCCAGCTGGCGGCCCAGCCTGCACGCCCCCCTGCCCCGCACCCCCAGGCCCACAGGCCACCTCTCTGGGAGAGAGCAGAGCAGGTGCTCCAAGGCCCATCTTAACTGCATGGCCTGTGCCCATGGCAGTCACACAGTGACATGTGCAACACTCAGGGCTGCACATCGGACACAGTGTCTGCTGTGCCCACACTCCCGGAGGGAGCACCAATTAGAAAACGGAGTTCTAGGGGGCAGGGAGCACTCCAAGTGGCGGTGGGGGAGAGGGGGGTCTGAAGTTTTCTCCTTCTGACACCTCTGTTTCAGACACGTTTGGAGAACAAGGACCAGGGCCAGAGGGGCAGAGTGACAGAAACAGAGTGGGGGGGTCCTGGCACTGCAGGCCAGGCCAGGATGCCCCCCCAGCCCCTCATACACCTCCCCACCCCACCCCCGCAGCTGGGGCCCAGGCTGGGCCTGCAGGCCTCATGCCAGGAGAGTGCCACGGTCTTGCCAGGCTGGGCCCAGCAGGATGCTTCCTGAGACCCATCCGCTCCTGAGCTTCGACTGAGGACGCTGCCCCAAGCCCCGAGCAGCGCAGGCTGCCCAGGCCAGGAGACTTAAAAGGAGAAACCTGGGACACCCCAATGTGGGGAGGAGGCTGAGGGGGAGCCCACAGCTTGGGAGGAGACCATTGGGAGAGAAAAGAGGGACGTGCTGACGTTCTCCTCACTTTTTATGCCACAGATGTGCCCACTCCCTCCTCCTACCACCTCCCCCTGCTCCCGAGCCTCCACCCTGACTCCGCAACACACACTAGTGCCTGAGCGCAGCACCCTGCCCCCCGCCGTGCCTGGCCCGGCGCCTGCCACCATGACCTGGCCAAACCGCCGGGTGGTCCCAACAAGCAGCCCGGTTTTCCCCACACCCCTGCCTGACTCCCCATGGCCCCCAAAACCGCAAAACCTTTGCACCATGTGCAATTTGCGACAAAGAATCCTCTTGGCATCCGGTCCTTAGAAAGCCTTTCTCATTCTGGAAGCCCGGTCAGCTGCAGGCCCGCACAGAGGCACCACCAGCCTGTTTAGCAGCGGAGTTTTGCCAATCACCTTGACACTAGCAGAACCATCCTCCCTGGGATGGCGCCTGCTCTCCTTTCCACTCATTTCCCCAACCTTGTTGCTTTACACTAGAGACGTGCGCATGTATGTTTTAGATGCACCAAAATGGAACATGCCAAAAGGAGTGCCTTTCTGGGGCTGGGGAGGAGGGTAGGTGGTGGGGTCCTTTGTGCTGCCTCTCGGGGTTGCCTGGGGCTCCTCGGCCCCTTGCAGCTGAGGACCAGTCGACAAGCACTTTTTCCTGGTGTCCTAACAGAATCCCAGTATGTGGCAGCTGGGGAAGGCTCCCGCCTTCAGGGCGTCAGCTTCACAGTGCCTCCAGGTGCTGGGGGAGGGGGGCAAGCAGGAGGACACAGTGATTGTATGCAATGAAGTGTTTCTCTTGATCTAATTAAATGCAGTTTTATGGTTTGCTGCGTTTATTCCTATTTTCCATTAAATTAACTTTATTTCTAGAGCATATTTTGATTTACCATCAAGAGCAATAAAGCATTAAATCTTATTTTTAAAGGTGTCCTGCTTATCTGTGATTGAAAACTAGACCTACCATTGTGACATTCCAGCTGGTAAAACGTCAGCTGTTGCCCCAGAGGATGGGAGGGAGCATTAACTACAAATAAGGTAAAATGGAGGCTAATTTACCGAGGCTTTTCAACGAAAATATTGAACACCCAGCGGGAAGGCTGGGAGCAACAGTTCAATCAAAGCACGTCGTTCCACCATTCTGAGGCCTGCACGTCAGACTCAGACTCAAAGTTCAAGGCGTGTTGTTGACTGAAGTCAGGGCACGTATCAGCGAAGGAAGAGCTCGGAAGCCTACAGCAGCTGGAGGCCTCTCCCCGGGAGGGCTGGCTGGGGACAAGGGGGGGGGGATGGCAGGAGAAGGAGCGGGAGGAATCCAAACCTCTGGGTGGGGGCAGGTCAGCAAGGCCCCACAGAGAGGGCAGAGCCTCCCCAGCCCCCAGCTCCCCACTCGCTCACTGTCCTTGGTGGCAAAGAACGTGCTTCTGCAACTCAGACCGAGGGAAAGGCCCGGAGATGAACCGGTGGCCCCCGTCACAAAGCAGACCTCTCCCGCAGGGCAAGCTGGGTGGAAATGCCTTCCTGGCGTCCAAGGGCACCGCGGGACCACAGGGTGCAGGCCCTGGGTAGGCTCAAGTTCATGCTGCCCAAAACCCTGAAGCTTGGGCTTGGAGACAGGAGGGGGCCAGGACCACTGGCAGTACCACCAGTAGGGGGCCCCACTCTTGCCACAATCGTGGGCTGGGAGCCACAGGGCTGGATTCCTCACTCTTGGAAACCTGCTCCCAGCTAAAGTGGCAGGTCTGAGCCACGGGACACAACTCTGCAGCCACCGGCCAGAGAGGAAGCCTCTGGGCCATGGGTGCTGAGCAGAGCCAGGCCAGGGATACGTGGGCAACAGCCTCAGAGCCAAGCTCCCCAAAGGGAGCCGAGACCTGGTTCCCCTGCGGGAGTCATGACACCAACCCTCACGGGGCCAAGCCTGGGCCTAATCCTTGCCCCCTGGCCACAGGTCCCAGTCACCCAGTTCTGCCAAGCCAAGCCCAGGGTACCTCGGGGGAGCAACACCTGCCACCCGCCCTTGGCCCAGCTAAGCCGTAGTTGACTTAACCTGCACTTCTCTCTTAATCACCTTAACTTGAACGCACCAGTTAAGCCCTCTCCCTGAGCTCTGCCCTCCCCCCACCACCCAACCCCTCCCCACGATACAAATCCAATTACGTTCAGAGCGCAGGAATCATTTATAAAAGGGGCCCCCAGCCTGCTCGTGAATGACAAGAAGCCTACGGAATGGATGGTCAGTGCATTTTATTTAATCAGCACAGTACAAAAATAAATAAAAATAAGGGAGAGGGAATTAAATTACAGCCAAACTGAGCTTCATGACCTTGTCAGATTATAAACCACACACACTTACAAACACACTACACATACATACAAAATGAGACAAATATAAATTAATATTAACAATACCCACGGTTTGGTCAAAGAATAACTACAGAACGAATTGCACTAAGAACCAACATACACCGCACGTGTAATTAGCAGTTTCAAATATACAGCGATGAATAATTCTGAGTGGGGGAAAAAATGGCACATTTTCTTCTCATTGCAAGTTTAACAACTGCTGGAACAAAACTAAATTCTAATAACTGCATGGAAAGAAGATAGCAACCCTTCAGGTTTACAAGAAAAAGAGAAAAACCAAATCCTGAACTATTATTCCTGTGACTGCGCACGGGTGTAATGTTCACGGCCATCTGTTCTAAGATTATTTTTAAGACACAAAATGCTCCTGGTTCGCATGCACGAGATCACTGTCAAAGCAACAATGAAAGAATAAAGGGTTTGTTTCTTTTCCGTAGGTTAGTTTTTTTTTTTTAATTGTTGTTCTAAAAGTAGTCTTCATAGCAGCATGTCAAATGGGTTCACTGCCTGCACAGAGTCCAGCGGCCCCTGCACCCCAGGACTGCCCAGCACGAGAGCGCGGAGGAGGACGGCGCAGGCTTCACACGGGACGGGGTGGGGGGAGTAGCCAGAGACTGGCTGCCTTGGTCCACCAGCCACTCCTGAAATTTGCACCTCCTCCGAGAAATAAAAAAATAAATACGGAGAAAGAGAAGGAAACACACAAAACCGGAATCCTGGGGACGCAACCGATGCACACAGTCTCAGGCCAAGTCCGGCCGCCGCCGAGAAAAGAGTGACTACAGACGCGCGCCCCTCCTCTGGAGACTGGGCTCCCGAACCTCCCTCTTCCGGGCCGCCAGGGCCTGCTGCCCCCACGGGCCTCCTACCTCGGGTCACACGTGGTGGCGGGATCTGCACAGACAGGCTGTGTGACAACTCCGACCGAGAGGAGAATAAGCGTTGAGAAGTCCGTGCCAGCAGCCGCAGGATCCTTCCAGCAGGTTCCTTCCAGCTCCACACGGGATTATCTGGCAGTCCCGGGAAAGGCTCAGGCTCAGTGTGGGCGGGAGGCTAGCTGGGGCAAACTCGATCCCAGCCCTGGTGGGCCCTCCCCTTCTCATCCAGGGAACACCCAGGGCCGGCAGCTCGCCTCCAGGCCTCTTTTAAACTGGGACCTCAGGGTTTCACAGCTTTCTCTTGTTCGGGTGAATTTCAGTAGTGCTCGAGCTAAAACCAGCATCCACCTGGAACCTAATCCTAGGGCAAAGGCCCCTCTGCCTGCCCCCAGCCCGCTATCCCAGCACTCCCCGGGAGGGGGTGGGGTGCATGGGGACTGGAAGCAAGGACTCCCCCAAAGCGCCTTCACATTGGTCTTTGTTCCCCAAAGCTGGAGTGATGGGCCACCGAGGAAGGTTCGCTTCCTTCTCCCAATCCTCTCCCAAGTCCCAAGCCATCAATCTGGGAGAGTTAGAAAGGAAATTAAGTACACCTGGTGTGTTTTCACAGCCACTAGGGTAAGGTGGAAACCCAAACCAGCAGCTGCAAATGATCAGGTACAGGTTCAGCAGGCTTCCAAAGCGATCAGGAGCGCTACGCCCGTCTTGGAATTGTCTCCCAAGATCCAGTGGTCTCATGGGGCCTTGCGGGGCAAGGCTTCGTCTTCAGAAGAAACTGAACTGTTTGGAAACAGCTTGAAATGAACAAGGGTAGGGACAAGGGGTACGTCATGACCACATCGCCCTGATCCCTGACATCACCCCCCCCAACCCCAACTCTGCGGAATGAATGTCATGCACCAGCAAGAAGCCTTAGCCCTTAGGTGGGCGCTGGCTGGTCTCAGGCATGACAACCCCACCTGCCCAGAAGGCAGGCTGTTGGTAATGGGCACGTGCAGCTGTCCTTGCCATCATCACAGGGTGAGTAAGCTGCATTAGTCAAATGAAAAGACTCATCCAGGAAAGGAGTTGTCCCTAGCTGCACCCCACCCCTGTAGCTGGGACCCAAAATCGAAGACCTTAATGAATCAAACCAGCTCATTAACCCAACACTGCCAACACAGCTGGGAGCAGGGGCTAAAGGGACTAGGGGGCAAGGTCCATGTCTTCACTAAAGGAAAGCCCTCCTCTCTAAAAAAGAAAAAAGAGCAAACCAGGGTGGTGCATGGTCAAACGACAGGCCCCAATCTTTGTACCAGGCCAAGCTTCTCCTCGACTGAAGAGTTGTCCCCGGGGGGTGGGCTCCTTGCCTCCCAACCCTACTCGGGGCGCGGTCGGGATGGTCAGCTCCACAGGCCTCTGGGAGAATGGATGACCCAAAGCAAGAGCAAGGAAAAGACCTCCAACCGGGAACGCCAACTGCTCCCTAGGCCAACTGGCCAGAGGCCCCTCTCTGGCTCCCGTGCCAGGAGCAGCAGCGGGCAGCCTCATCTGCCCCAGTCCGGCAAGAACACAGGCCGCAGAGGCAGCTCAGTCCTTTGAATTCCCCAGAGTTGAGAGGTCAGCAGCCCGGATGGCTCTGAATACATCTTCTGGGTTTTGCACAAGGTTCGGGAGTTCAAAAGAGCCCAGAGTTCTAGGCAGGACTGAAGAAAACCCCAAGGAGAGACAATGGAAAGGGAGAGGCCCTCGGTGGCTTTCCTAGACACATACTGTACACAAAATCTGATTTGCTTAATAATAAATTTTGTAAAAATGAATGGAATCCTTGAGCCATGATGCGGGCCACGGGGCTCACCGATCAAGCCCAAGGAGGAGCCGCTTCTTGTCCTCCTGACCACTCTCGTTCTTCAGGTCAGAGAACACCTGCGTGAAGTAGTGCGGGTCAGCGTTGATCTGCAGCATCTTGGAGCTCATGAGGTTGATGACGGAGAGGCAGCGGTCCCAAAAGGCCTCCTTGCAGCTCTCCACCAGGAAGGGCTTGAGCGGGTAGGAGATCTCGTTGCCCATGTAGGAGTAGGAGAGGTACAGGCAGGTCAGCAGGATGGCCTGGAGCTCGTGGTCCGAGCCCACCTCAGAGGAGATGACATCCCTGCACAGCATGTAGAGGAAGACCACGTTGGCGGGCGTGATGAAGCCCTGGTCCTGCCAGCCCTGCAGGAGCAGCGAGCGGTCCACGCTGCGCAGCCAGAGCACAGGGTCCGTGGGGGACAGGTGCTTTAGGCGGTAGCACCGGCGGCACAGAAACTCGCCCAGGCAGCGCAGCAGCTCGCTCGTGGACGCCTGGACGATGACACGTTTGGGCGTCCCTGTGGAGGTGAGGGCAGGGTGCGGGGCCTTCTTGACGGAGGAGGAGACCCCGCTCTGGGAGCCCGAGAGCTGGCCGGCAGCGGGTGCGGGCGGCTGGGCCGGTGGGGGCTGGGCGAACGTGGACAGGTTGGCGCACGACAGCGACTTCTTCAGATTCTCATTGTTGAGGTGCGTGATGTTGTTCTGGTAGCTGCTGTTCGGCTGCACCTTCTTGGAGTTCTTCTTCTTGGCCGACACGGCCACGATCCTCTTCCACGGGAGCACAGAGATGATGGAGTGCCGCTTCAGGTTCTTGTCCTTGGCGTTCTTGCTGTTCTGCACGGCCGTGTAGTGGCCCACCGTGGCCGCGCCATCCTCAAACAACGTGGCCTTCCGGTAGCTGGGGGACAGGGACAGCACCGTGCCCATGGTGCCGCTGCGCGCCGGGCGGGGGCCGGCGCCCCTGCGCGCCCAGCCTGCCGGACTGAGGGAGAGAACAGCTCAGCGAGCCCGCGGCGGCCCCGGGCAGGAGGCGGGGGCGATCCCGGGGGCGCGTGCTGCCCCTTCGGATCTGCGTGGAAAACAAGATGGTTCTCAGCACCAGGCGGGGTTCGGCGCCGCGCTCCCCCACCCGGCCCAACGCGGCCCCCGCGGACTTGGCCCCGGCCCCGCGCCCCCGCGCCGCAGCCCGGCCGCCTCCACTGCGGCACCCCCCCGCCCGCCTGCCGCGGCCGCTGCGGTCCGAACAGCCGCGGGAGGGGCCCGGGCGCCGCCGGAGGTGGCCGGGGGGAGGGGTGGGGGAGACCCCTGCCTCGACACCGCGCGCGACCCCGGCCGCGGCTCCGAGGCGGCAGCAGGCGGCTCCGAGGCGCAGGCTTACCCGGCAGGCGGCCGCGACTCCTGCGCTCCGCGCCCTCCCTCCGCAATGCGCGCCGCGGCTCGGGCCCGCGGTCCCGGCGCTCGGCAGGGCTCGGCGGGGCTCGCGCTCGGCGGCGGCGGCGGCGGCTCCGGAGCTTCTGTCCAAGGTTCTGCAGGCGCCGCGGCCCCGCCCCCCGCCGGCCGCCTTCGCCGCCGCCGCGCTCCCGTTCCCGCTACCGCCCCGGCGCGCACCTCAGAGGCCTCCCTGTCGGGGACGCGCGCGCGCGCACGCGGCCCACGCGCAGGCCCGGGCTGGCCTGCTCCGGCCTGGGAACCGGGCCGCCGCGGTCCTCAGCGCCAGCCCCCGCGCGCGGTGCGGGCAGGGATGCGGCCGCGAGCCCGAGCGCCTCTACTCGCCGCACCCCATCTGGGACCCGGACTCGGGCGGTGGCGGCGGGTACTCGCGGCACCGGCCCCGCCCCGCCTCTCGGAGCCGCCCCTCCCGCACCGCTCGCCGCCCGCTCTGCGCCGCCGCGCCAGCAGCCGCCCGGCCGCGTGAGAGTCCCCGGCGCCCCGCGCAGCCGAGCTCTGGCTGGGCGGGGGACGGGAGGGGGTGCGCCGGGGGCGGGGCCGAGGGCCGATCCCGCCCGCCGCCCCGCCCAGACACGTGCTGCCTTTGTTCCCGCCGCGGCGCCCGCAGCAGCGGACCGCGGGGGCGCTCTTCGCCGCGTCCCCGCCCTGGCGACGCGCGGCCCGCTCGGGCTGAGGCTGCCGCAGCAGAAGCCATCCACGGAGGGCGGCCGGGGCCCCGAGACCTTCTTTTCCATTAACATCCTCGTCCCCCGGGAAAGAAGCCTGGAAGCGCCAGGAGGAAGGCCCCGAACTGGGGGAGGCGAAGCCTTTGCGGAAGCCACTCACAGCCTGATGGACTGCCCCATCGACTTTCATGTCTCCCCCTCCGGGGGCCTGTATTCTCGCACCTCAGGTAAAGGGCCGGAGCCCGGGTAAATAGAAATACAGGCCAGAGAGGCGTAGGCAGTTCTGGGCTGGTCCAGGTAACAGCGACTGGCTTTCCCCCACCCTCCTGGGACGGGGCTCTGAGGCCCCCCGGGTGGGCCGCTGCCCCAGAGATGGGCCAATCCTTCACAAACGTGACCTCGACATTTCCAGTGGCCCTCCTATCAGTTATAGTAAAACTGAAGCTACTGCTTTTCCAACCCTTTGATCCTCTGATTTCGATGTTTTTCATGCTAACCACATTATCATTTGTAGACGTGGTGCCAGTCATTGTAAAATTCTTATTCCAGTAAGAACAGTACCTCTCAAAGACGAGAATTCAGATTCTTCACAAGAGCCATTCTTCATTTGTTTTTCTTTTAGTTTGATTCTGGAAACTGATTTAGAGTTATGCACAAACGGGAGAACCAGAAGAGTCAAACCTATCTTCATCCAGCTTATCGCCTCTAGATCAAAAGATAAGTAAGTGGTAATCCAGATTAACTACCAATTCCGGGACTCCAAGCCACTCCAGCACACGAGGCCATCAACCTGGGCCAGCTCTGCCAGTGCTGCCTCTGTGCGGCCCTACACAAAAACAATGCTATCGAGTCAGAAAGTGTTAGAATGTGTATATGTACAACCCAGCAATTTCTTTGTCAGCAGTGGCAATTGAAAGCTTTAAAGACTTTGGTGACCATATAATGGAAAATGCATTATTGTGTACCCAGAGGGCTACTTCTGAAACACCCACGAATCTTAACTCAGCTGAAAACTAACCCTTAGCTCAATGGGCTCTTCCCTCCCCATGTTCCTCCGTGTGCAACCTCTTCTTACTCTTGAGATGCAGGGGTCCTCAACTTGTCTCCTTCCCAACAGGAAGGAGAGTAAGGAGTTTGAAGAAGTAATCTACTCCAGGTCCCCTGGCCCAGTGACTCTCTGTCTCCAAGGCAAAGCCTTTTTCCCTCCAGCCCCTGGTGGAGAGGCCCAGCTCCCAAGTAGGCCTTTGTCCACACTGCCTCTCAAGGTCCCCTTCGGATTCTGGTGCTGAGCAGAGGTTAAATGCTTTCCACTTAATATGCCTAGATATCGAAGTCTGTAAGCCTCGCCTTAGATCCACCCTGTTACCTGTACCTACAAATTTCAGTTCTAGCTATTCCAATTCATGGCAGCCAGTAACCAAGGTCCACTTTACCCCACTTCATTTCCCAAACCAAAGCAGCAGGCCTTTGCCTGGCCCTTTTCCAGTCTGGCCACACTGGTATCCTCTCTTGCCGTCATCCACCCAGCCTTCCCAAGCACCTTCAAGAAGAGCTCTTTGCATTACTACCTCAACCTTGTCACACTTGTCAAAGGCAAAGCCATGTCTGCAGCACAGCACAAACAAAATGTGCACTGCCAGTCCACTTGCTATTTTGACTGAGGAAAGGGGTTGTCTGGAAGTCCCATCCACCCCCCTGCTGTGCCCACTGTTTCAAGGCACTCACCATCACCACCACCCCTCCAAGCTCCCATCACAGCTCCAATTGCAAGGCAAGGAAGATTCTGCCAGAAACGGCAGAATCTAGGCCCAGAATGCAGACCCAGCTGAATGAAGCAGAGCTGTTTTCTTCCCAGTCTTCTTCAGAGAACTGTAGGTAAGAGCTCCAAACCTCCCCATCAATCAGCCTATTCATCCTATAGCCTATCTCTAGCTGCCAGAAGGGCCAGCCTGCTTGTTTATCTACACTGTTGGGCCGGTATTCCAAGGTGTCACAGAGAATCCCTGTCCTCTGCATGGCCTCATCCCCACGCCACCCTGAGAAAGAGAAGAGAAGGCCCCAGCCAGCTACCTTCCAGGAGGGCTCAAAATAAAGCAGGGCTAAGCCCTGGCTTCTGAGGAAGCCAGGCCTTGTTCCTTCAGGGATCACAGAGCAGCATCTAGCGGCCCTTCTGGGCAGCACAGGTTATGTAACAAGCACGCAGCCGCGCTCCAGAGCCAAGTGCCTCAGCGCCAGCCCCCAACACCAGCGTGGTCTCCGTAGCACACAAGAAACCCTTGGCACCCTGAGGGCTGGTTCCAGGAAGGGTCCCTGGGTGAGGAAGCCAGGCCCAGGCCAGCCTACGGGCCACCAGGCCCACTCAACTGTGCCCAGCCCCAGCTTACCTGAGGCCAGGGAGGGAGAGCAGGCCTGGAGGCCTAGAGCAGCACTGTCCAGGAAAACAGAACCGTGAGCCGCAGATGCAGGCCACATAGGTGTCTGAGTATTTTCGAGTAGCCACATTTAAAAAAAAAAAAAGAAACGGGTGGATTTTAATAATATATTTTATTTAACCCATTATGCTCAAAATATTTCAACATATATATAAAAAAGTTGAGCTATTTTACATTTCTTTTCATACTGTCTTCGAAGTCTGGTTTGTTTACATTTGCAGTGCAGCACACTCGGAACCAGCCCCATGTCGAAGGCTCCACAGCCACGTGTGGCCAGTGGCTGCACAGTGGACAGCGCAGGTCTAGAGACCGTCAGACCCACAAAGGGAGCAGAGGAAGGGCAGCTGCCAACTGAGCCTCGGGGCTGCCCTGTGCTTGGGGAACCCCCCCCCCCGCCTTCTGCCGCAGGGTCAGCAAAAAGCAAAATTCTTCCTGCAAGTGAAACTATACAGGAGACTCCACAGAACTGAAACAGAGAAACAAAGCAGTTGGGACTGGAGTGGAGCTGGCAGTGAGCGCCCCCCACCCTGCCGCCTTGGCCTCAGAGCCCCTCAAACCGCTGCCAGGGTCTGAGGGGCGGTATGAAAATCACTGCTTTTGAGGATTTCAACTAAAAACAAAACCATAACTAAAAGGACTCTCCTGGCACCTGCACTGGTATCACCTCATAGAACCTTCATAGCACAATTGCCTCCCAAGGAAGCAGCCCAAACCCCCTGTCCTCACCGGACCCTGTTGCCTTGGAAAACCAGAAGGATCCCTGCACACCACCTCCCACTTCAGACCTCACTGACCACCTTTCTTACCCAAAGCCCTCCACTTTACCCGAAATCTAAAGGTCTCCCACAAAGCAAATGATGTACCAGAGCTTTGGCGGGTCTAGAAGGCTACAGAGCTGTGCAGACTTGATCAGAAGCCCTTCAGCACTCAAGAAAGGACACTTTTTGAAAAAAAAAAATTGTTTTTATTGGAACTCATCTGAACATCAGATATACCTGGTGTTGGTTAGCAAGAACCGTTTGTACATTTGATATTGATGGTGCCAAAACCAAAACAGTGACTGGACATGATGGGGAGAGATGCTGAGAACAAAAACCTGATTTTGGAGAGGAAAGTAAAAGCCAGTCAGATTCAGTGAAGGTGCAAAACCTGGTACAACAAAATCCTTTTACAAAATATAAATTTATTACGAAAACCTGGAAGGATAATCTGAGAAAGGGAAAGAAAGAGAAAAGGAGGCCAGCAGGAGGAGGCAGGAAGGGAGGAGTTAAAGAGAAGATGGATGAGAGGAGGAAGGAATACAGCTGGGCGCGACAGAGGTGCAGAAGCTTACCTGCCCAAATGGCAGAAAGCCTCATTACACGATCTTACCATAACACAAAGCATGCTGAAATACAATGCTCCACCTCCCAGCCGGTCAGTTTCTAAGAGGTAAATAAAACAACTCCCTGGGAGGGGGACATGAGGTTGCTCGAAAACCCAACAACAAAGGTTTAAAAAAAAAAAAAAAGAAAGAAAGAAAGAAAAGAAAGAAAAACCCACACCCCACAGTCTCATTTCCAATGTTCACTTGTTTAAAAAAAGACTAAATCCATCTGACAGCAGGAGGAGGAGTGGGACAGGGAGAGAAGCTGATGGATTTCAGACAGCCTGACTCCCCTGGAGGGGAAGGAGGGAGGAAGAGAGACATGGGATGGTCTCCTGGTCGAGAGGGGAAAGAGAAAGGACAGAGAGAAGAGCGGAGGAGAAGGGCAATTAAAACACTGACGTCTAATCTAGTTTACTGTGTTAAAAAGAGCCACATGCACAGCAGGCCCCCTGAGGGCCCACACTGCTCCCGTGTGGCCCTGGTGGACACTAGCTCCTGGCCTCGTCCCCATTCCTCCACAGGTCATCGCGGAGCCGTGCAGGTGCGGCGGCAGTGGCGGCGGCGGCGGCGGGCCCTCTGGCCAGTCTACTGGAGCCGTTGTCGGGGGTGGCAGGGGGGAGGGCGGGTGACAGGCCATGTGGCAGGGGAAAGAACACCGAAACGCCTCGTTTCAAATAAAAAAGAAAATAGCAGTCTATACACAGTTGTTTGTTTTGGTTCAGTACAAACAGAATAAAAAGTCGTTGCTTTGATGGTCAGGCAAACACCCAATTCTGAAGAGGAGGAGAGGTGGCGCCCAGCAGGTTGATCGGGAGCCCCAGTGGTTGGCGGGGCACCTGGCTTTGCGGCCCTCTCCCAGGAGGCAGAGAGCACAGCTTTAGGTAGTGTAAGCCTTTTTCCTTTTATTTAGAATAACCTTTTTTTTTTCTTTTTCTTTTTTTTTTTAAGCAATTTCCCCACTCCCAAGTTGGGCCAGTAAAGATTACATGAAAACTGGCACACCTATTGGCTGGAATACAGATGCACCAAATGAGGATTTAAAAACTTTCCGAGCGAAAAGTAGAACAAAAAGAAAAAAGAATCTCCTAGCATTTTCCCCAAAGGTTTCACTCTCCCGCCACACACACTCTCCAAAGGACCGCTACGGATCCAACTCTGCAAGAGAAGACAGAGCAGTGTCAATCGGGGAAGCTTCGAGGCCACCCGGAGGCTTTCGGTCTCGACAGGCGGAAGACGCGCTGCCCGGTCCCGGTCCGGAGCCAGCACTCACCTATGTCAGCTTCTTGGCTTTGTTGTAGAGGGAATCCACTACTTTACTCATGTTCTGAATTGTTTCCAGAGCAGCTTCATAAGTTTTATCTACTGGGGGTTCATCGAAAATAATCAAGACACCCTCCCCCTGGTCCAAGATCCCTGCAGGAAACACAAGGGCAACCCAGGTAAAAGAGGGGATTAGACACAAAGGCACCTGAGCAGCCGCCCACTCACTCCCTAGCTGACTCCCTTTCTCCAGAAAGGAGAACCAGAAATCATCTCCACGTGCCATCTGCGCATGTTTATTATACAGTCTCCTCATCTCCTCACAGGGAGAGGAGAGGGTCCAGGGTCCCAGGGAGCCACCAGGTGAAACAAATGGAACATTTCCTTTCGAGATGAGTAAGAGCTTCGTGCATCAACGGCTTCACCACTGTTACTCACCATGAAATTTCTTGTCAAGAATCATCTGTGACAATTTCCTTTCCACGTCGGCCTAAAATCAAAGCACATGATTAAAGGGACGGGTATCCACTAGTCAAAGATCACACTGACAAGAAAGTTCTGTATAAAACGGCAAATGGACTATAAACAAAACAGCAACAATGTAACTCGAGCTCTGAGCTCACAGCCCCCATTCCACACTATGAAGTTGAGGACTTTCCAACAAGGCCCATGGAGTAGAAATGCTAACTGCCTCCACATGCCCCCTTCCCTGTGCCCACCCCCAAGACAAGCTCAGGACTCCTTACCTTGGAGAGTTTGATGAGGCTAGATATGTGTTCAATCTACAAGAAAAGGCAGAGACAGCGACACTGAGAGTCCTACTTCCTCCTCTAACCTGGGGGCAGGGTGGGGGTGTGACGGCTGTGTCTGCTGAGTGTGTGTCTCCCCAGGAATAGACTCCTGGGTCCTGTTCAGGCCCCTCATGCTCTGTCCCTCTGCCTGTCTCTCATCACTAGACCATACACACTCCCGGCCCACACACCCCCTACACAGACGTCTACCACATGCACGGTGACCACAGAAGCAAGGAGGGGACTGCACTCGGGACAAGCAGAGGCAATCTCACCAGGCTCCACCCCATGGCACTCTCACAACTCTTGTTCCTGTGTCAAAAAAAGCCCAAGCCTCTTGCCCACCAGAGAGTGTCTTGGAAGCAAGTTCCTATTCTGCATTGGTGTGGCAAGCAAGGGGACTAAAGAGGACGCCTAGCCAGAGAACTAGAGTCCCCAGGCGGGTCCTTACCTGAACTCGGGAAAAAGGCTCAATGACTCGGATCAGATTCTGTTCCAGTAAGTTATCATACAACTTGGCCAAGTGTGTACTGATGATTGGGTCATCCCGGAGCTCTGCCCGATAATCTGTCAGGGCCTGCCAAGAAAGACGGTCACAGGCATTGGCACAGAGAAGCCCCTGAAGCCACGCCACTCCTGGCTTCCTAAGCAGTCTGCTGAACCTCGTAAATACATGAACAACTCAAGTTCTAGAGAATTTGAGATGAAAGAAGAGCTAAAACATAGCCTTATAGCTATGCTAGAAGGGAGAAGAAAAGAACCATTAGGAACTAAAAGATGGAGCCCTCTCTAGGCACCACCTTTCTGAAGGAAAGCCTTGTGTTGACAGCTCAAACCGTGTAAGCCCCACGAACAGCTCAGCCTTAAAGCCAAATCCACTACAAAAGCAGTTCTCCACAGGTATCCCACAGAGCAAATAGGGTCTCCAGGGGAAAAAAAAAAAAGAATTCTGAGGTTAAATAATGGGAAATACTTGGGGTGCCTGGGTAGCTCAGTCAGTTAAGTATCTGACCCTTGATTTCTGCTCAGGTCATGATCTCAGGGACGTGAGATCGAACCCCATGTCAAGCTGGGCATGAAGTCTACTTAAGATTCTCTCTCCCTTTGCCGTTCCCCCTCTGTGCATACAAGCTTGCACACCCACTCTCTCGAAAAAAAAAAAAAAAAATAAGAAGTAAAAAAATAATGGGAAATACTGAATCCCACAAGTGGCTTGTGGAGTTTTACAAGCACATCAGCATACAATTCTGCAGTTAACAGAATGCAAAACACCTAATTTTGTTTCGTCCTCCTGTTTCCCAGACAAATACCCCAGGGAACCCCTAGTAACAGAAGTATCCCATCAGACATCCCAAACTTTAGGATAAAATGATCTAGTCTATTTTGTTTATTCATGTATGTAATTTATTTACTTTGAGAAATGGTCTCAAGATCCAGCCTCATGTCAGCTGTGCTGTAAGGGGTTAAGAGAAGCAAGCAACTCATGCCAAGTAAGGAAGTAAAACTGGCAAGAAAGCTCAACCAAGACTATGAATCTTGGGGAGAGCCAGAGTCAAATGGTCTAACCTCTATCTGCACAAAGTTTTCTTCCTAGATCTACGTTTGTTTTTAATTAAACTGGCCACTTTACTCAGATTAAGAGGAGACTCAGCAGAGAATATACAAGTCTCACTCTACTGCTTAGGTATGTTTTTCTCTCTTTTCAAACTTTTGCTAACAATGAGTAAAAGTCACAGGAGGCAAAGCAAGCCTGGAATGTCAACCTCACAGGAGGCGTCTTCTGGTCCATTTGCACATATCAAGACTTCTCTTTTGCCCCCAGAGAAGGAGAGTTGGTATTTCTGGAGCTGAAGGAAACCCTACAAACATAACCCGAAGAACAAGTGCCAGGCCTGGCGTCGATCCCTGACATGTAAGCTGTGGGGCTTCAGGCACCTTCACTGAACCCCAGCTCCCTCAACCATCAAATGCAGAGAAGAGGTATGTTGTGAAAAATCAAAGTGAAAAAGGATGAAAGAACATTTTTTTCAAAGATTTATTTATTTGAGAGAGCAGAGAGCGCACACATGAACAGGGGGAGGGGCAAAGGTAGAGGGAGAGAGTGAAGCACACTCCCCAACGTGGGGCTCATTCCCAGGACCCCCAGATCCTGTCAGATGCTTACTGACTAAGCCACCCAGGCACCTCCGATGAAAGAACTGTTTGAAACTGAAAGGTACTAAATATAAATGAGGTATTACAACTCAACAAGCTTCACTGTACGAAAGTGCTTATTTCCAGGTTTTGATAATGTACTATAATTAAGATGTAACCATTGGGGAAAACTAGGTGAAGGGTACACAGAATCACTGTGTACTATCCTTGAAAATTCTTGGGAAACTATAATTATTTACAAATAAAAGGTTTTTTTAAGTATGTAAATGTCCCTCTCCTCCACCCATTCCCTACCAACCCAATACCATGCTTACCTTTTCAAAATCTGCCAGTGATCTGTTCTTGCTAGCCTGAGCCACACATTTTAATGCTTCTGTCTAAGAATAAAGAGAAAAACAGTGACAGCGATCTATTCTGCACACTCACATTCCATCCAATCAATGTCCTAAGCAGTGTGCTATGTCCACACAACTTCTGGCCGCAAGAAGATCCTGCCCCACCACCGATCTCCTTCAGAGGCCAGGGAAGAAAGCTAGACCACCACCCCTGTGTCCCAACCAGTCTCCCTTTGAAATCTGCAATTACTTAAAAATACTAGGAAATAAAAAGTTAAAAAGGAAAAAAAGGCCCTTACATAGCATCCTCTAAAGATGACAAGCTACAAGAAACAATGACCAGAGAACTGTGATCTCTTTCCCCCTCCGCCAAGGCTGCTTACCCCCAAAGCCCACAGACTCTTTCCTGCCCTTAGCTTCAGGTCATACCTGTGCTTCATCAAGTCTTATTCTGCTAGATGTAGTACAGAGCCCGAGCCAGGGACTATTTTCATTAGGGTTGAGCCACCAAAATTCCACAAATTGCACTCAATGTTAAAATGCCATAGAGAAGAAGGTACAATCAGTGGATGAGGTCACCTTCTAACTTGATTATAAAAGGCACGTCACCAACCTATCAAGTCTCTACTCAGCAAGAAATCTACGATCTTTCTGGGAGTCTTTCCTGACTTCTGCTTAAAAGCTGTCATCAAGGCACAAAGGACCAGAAGGAGCTCCTCTGGTACCAGCCTATGCACTTACATAAGGATGGTGTGTGTTTTATGACAGACTTTGACATGGTGCAAAACTAATCATTAGTGTATTGTGTGTCAGCATTTGTCCCACAGACAGAACAAATATCAAATGAGTTAAGCCTGAAACTAAGAGCCAGATAACCCAAGTTTAAAGTCTGGCTCCCCTATTTAATAGTTACCTGATCCTGTTCTGGACACTTGCCCTCTCTTAGCCCGTTTTCCTCAACTCTAATTCTAAATAGGGCAGGGAGTCCTTCACTGTAGTAATAACAACTATTCCTGTGGTCAAAACTAGGATCCCAAAACTAGGGCCACTCATAGAAAAGGAGGAAACCATCGGTTGTGGCCATTCCTCCAAAAATATGAGATTGCTAATGTGTCTGTTGTTTAAGAGACAACTGCATTTGAAATCTAGAAAGATTACTGTTACTTGACTACTGATAATCAGACAAAGTACAAAGAAGAGATGGTCCAGGAGCCTGAGACCATCTGTAACACATGTCATACTCATACCTACTCAGGCACAAAAGGGACTAATGACTATCAAAGGTCTTTTGAACCACGCTCAAAACTCAGGACCTGAGTGAAAACGTACTTAGAAGCACTTGGGTGAGCCTTCAAAACCCAGTTTCTGGGGCGCCTGGGTGGCTCAGTTGTTAAGTGCCTGCCTTCAGCTCAGGTCATGATCTCGGGGTCCTGGGATGGAGTCCCATGTTGGGCTCCCTGCTCAGCAGGAGTCTGCGTCTTCTACCCCTCCCTGGTCCAATCTCTTTCTCTCTCTCAGATAAACAAAATCTTAAAAAAACAAAACAAAACTCAGTTTCTGCACCAAGCACTTTGACCTCCCTATAAAGCACATGTGCACCAAACCTTAACAGCCTCCAAACTCCTGGAGAATCCAACACTTCATATTCTGCACATGTTAAGTTTTTTTTTTTTTTTTTTTTTTTTTTTTTTTTAAGATTTTATTTATTTGTCAGAGAGAGAGGAGAGCGAGCGAGCACAGGCAGACAGAATGGCAGGCAGAGGGAGAAGCAGGCTCCCCGCCAAACAAGGAGCCCGATGTGGGACTCGATCTCAGGACGCTGGGATCATGACCTGAGCCGAAGGCAGCTGCTTAACCAACTGAGCCACCCAGGCGTCCCACATGTTAAGTTTTTAAGTCAGGCTCATGATAGATAATTTTTTTGGTCAAAGCTAAATGCAGCCTAACTCATACAAATGTTCCAGTTCAGTTCTAGAACCCCCTCAAACCATCTGACATTTGTAAGAGCACCACACACTGACTCTCCAGGCCAAGGATTTAATATAGAAAATACACAGAATGGGCTTATGGGAAAAGGGTTGGCAGAAGGAATTGGGTGGGGGGACACTCAGAGAATATGGAATGGAGAGGTGAAGAGCACTGGTCCCACCAGGCATCATGACTGACGACGTACTGGTTTCAAGTAAGTAGTAGTGAGAACTGCAGTCAAGGTATTCCCTACCTGCCTCCCCGCATACCGAAGTGCAAGCTTCCCGCTCACCAAAGCCTGGACATCTTCTGGGCTAGAAAAAAAAAAAAAAAAAAAAGACAAACTTGGTCACTGCTCCAGGATGTTATGCTTCTAAGTATAGGTTCGGACAAATTTCTTTATCTCAAAATTCCACTGAGAAGACTGCCCACAGAGATGAGAAGCCTCACCCCAAAACCCATTATGTCCCTCACCTCACAGAAGCCAGGCTTTCACTACTCTAGGCCCAAGCTCAGCATTGAAGAGTAGAAAAACTCCGGCATTAAAAAGAAAGTCACAGTGAACAATCCAAAAGTAATAAACCCAAAAGGCAGGATGATAAATTTAAGTCAAATCCCCAGACAACAGGTCTTATTAAAACACAACCCCTGTAATGAATACTGTTATGCTGAAAAAATAAAAAAATTAAAAAAAAAAAAAAAAAAAAAAAAAACCACAACCCCTGTGTAATGTAGAGATCCAAAAAGTCCTAGTCAATATCACATTTATTCCCAAACAAATGTGGATAAATTCTCCAGAATTCCTTATAAAAAGATCTGTCCTACCTGCTGTTGTTCCCCTTCTCAAACCTCTCAACTTCTTCCTTATGATTAACCCACCCCCATTCTGGGTGGCCCAGTGGGCCAGTGCTGGACTGTAAGCTATTTCCAGGCCCTCTGTCTGGTGCTCAGCAACTCCCTGGTCAGAATAACTGCAGGGTGACGAGAACAGTCCATGGTCTGGAAAAGAGATTTCTCTCATCTGTCTCCCCAATTCTCAAAAACTAGCAAGCAAAAGTGCTCTGGGGAACACCTTCGATCCTCCCACTCTTATATAAGTCAATCCCACAGGCGGCAGCTGCTGCTTCTAACCAGCCAAACTCCCTGTGCGAGCTATGTCTGCATGGCAGAAAACCAAGGTGAAGAACCTGAGTTCTCATAACCCCAAGTTAACAGGCACATACGTGTTGAGCATGATTTTGCACAGCAACATGTACTTCAGAGATGTGATGGCCTTTGGGCTATCGATGGAGTCATAACCCTCAAATGCCTCATAGAAATAGGAGTATGCAGTTTTCCAATCCTTCTCTTCTGCTGCGTGGATAATACCTGGACATTAAAAAGATAGGAGTAAAAACGATATAAATCGAAGATCAGAGCTGGGGAAAGCCTCCAAAATCTATCCCAATGCCACCCATTTAGTGATGAGGTCAGGAAAGGTTAAAGGACCTGCCCTAAAGTCACTGCCAGCTAGTGGTAAAGACAGAATGAGATCTTTAACCTCTCAGTTTCAATGTCATCTTGACAATATAAATCCCAAAAGAGTTAGAGACCCTACTTAAAAGGGATCCTAAAAACTATGCACTAACATCTTTCCCCATGCTTCTCATAACCATTATGGATCTGCTATCTTTTGAAGCCACTAGAAAAGGACACAGTTACCCTTCAGGACATCACTCTCATACGTCAGGAAGTTGAACCAAACATCCTTGGACTGCCTGCCTAAATAACCTGTTTTAGTAACATTTAAGATAGCTTTTCTAAGCTTGACATTTTTGTATGTGAGCAGCTCTCAAAAGAGAAAAAAAAATCCAATTTCTTATACTCTTGATAGTTGTCATTTATAGATGTGCTCTTGCCTAGAGCAATCAATATATAGATTTCATATAATGCCAGATCCATGAAATTAATTTAATTGGACATGGTTAAGCAGTATTTCCTCAGGCTGAGATAGAATAGTTTATCTAAACAAGCTTCTACCATTTAGAAGTTGGGTTGATCCCAATGAGGCTAACTTTGATTAAACTTGCTATTACTTCCAACCTGTGCTATCCAACAAGAAATTTAGTTCCGGGGCGCCTGGGTGGTTCAGTGGGTTAAAGCCTCTGCCTTCAGCTCAGGTCATGATCTCAGGGTCCTGGGATCGAGCCCCGCATTGGGCTCTCTGCTCAGCAGGAAGCCTGCTTCCCCCCAACCCCGCCTGCCTCTCTGCCTACTTGTGATCTCTCTCTCTCTGTCAAATAAATAAATAAAATCTTAAAAAAAAAAAAAAAGTTAAAAAAAAAAAAAAGAAATTTAGTTCCTCCTAGCTTGGGAGGCATCTAAGCCCTCCGAGTGTGTGTATCCGTTCTAACTCTGCTTCAGCCCCTTACGAGGTTACAGACTTCAGCCCCACCTGTTTACCACAGTGCTTCCCAACATTTTTCACATTGAGGTACAAAGTATTCAGCAACTTGAAGTAGAAGGATGAAACTGCTTATACATGACCCAAGGGGACAATGTATCAGCACATTTTCAACCCACCTGTCACATAGCTATGTGCCTCCACGCCATCTGGGGACTTAATACCATTTATTGAGTATGGTATGTGCCACACTCCAGTACTTTTTACTCTACCCAAGAAGCCTCTCATTTTGAAGCTAAAGGAATCACAACCTTGTTCTCTCCTGTTCTTACCTATAGAGAGCTAGAGAAACTCCACACTTCACTTGAGCTCCTTTAAGAATGTCCACTGAACTATTAACACTACTAACCTAGATGGGATAAATCCCCATTCCCTTACCTCCTGGCCCAGAGCTGGAAGAGAATAGACCAGATGCACAGTAAAACTGGTTTTAAAAAAAAAAAAAAAAAAAAAAGGTAAAATAAGCCCAAGAACTGGTATACTGCTTTCCCAAATACACTAATAAATAGGGCCTACATTAGGAGTCCAAGCATCATGGCTAGTATATGAGGATTATTATTAAAAAAAAAAAAAAAAAAAAAAAAAACCTAGACTGTCACTCATTCAACACAGATATTAACGAATGTCTTCAATCTGCCAGGCACCAATAAATGGTTACTACAGAGGAAATATGAATAAAAGGTGCTCATGAAGCTTAGTCTCACAGTGGGAAAGATGATCATCAAAACAGAAACAAGATTAGGACCACAATACATACAAAAGAATATAGCTTTGAGAGGGGAAGTCCAAAGGAAAAGGTGGCACTAGAGAGGGTTTATAGAAGAGACATGAACTGGATCTGGAAGGATACACGCGAGTTTGCCAAGGGGATAGATGAGAAGGGGAATTTCCATGCAAAGAAGACAAAATACAGAAAGGCACAAAAGCAAGAACACATGAAGTCATTCGGTGACTAATGGAAAGGAAAAGATGCTTTCCTTTTGCATACCCGTTAAAGTAAAATGTAGCCTGGGGATAATGGGGAACCACTGAAGAATTTCAGAGGCATTACATGATCTGATTTGTGTTTTGAGAAAAATGACTTTGGGGCCAGGTTAAAAAAAAAAGTAGATTGGGAAAAGGGATCAGGGACAGTCAGATCAGATCAGCAGAAGATTGCTCCAGTGGCCTAGGCCTTCACCACAGCAGTGATCAGAGATGGAAAAGAAAGGGTAGGTTTGGAGACAGACTCCACCTCATCTAGCAACTGAGTGGATACAGGGAGTACGGGAAGAAAGGAGTCAAAATTGCTCCAAAGATAATAGCTTGAGCAGTATCAAATCAATAATGATACCATTACCTTGAGTGGGAAAAAAGGTATAGGGAGGAGTTAGATAATAATTTTGCTTTTTGACATGTTGAGGCTGAGACACTTACGAGGCATTCAGGTATGTACGTCCACTATGCAGCTGGAAATCTGAATCTAGAATTTAGGAGACGGAAGCTACTGAAGATCTAGGTAAGGAGACCACTAGTGGCAGGCAGCAGCTAAAGCCATGGGTGAGTATAGCATTTTAGACAGGAAACAGAGAACAGGAAGGGAAAAAAAAGAAACTAGGAAAAAAAAAAAAAAAAACTAAGAAAACAACACTGAGGAACACCCACACTTAAAAGTCAGAAGGAAGAGGAAACAGCAAAGTGTGGCCAGAGACACCCAGTCAAGGGAGCAAAATGAGGAAGAGAGTGATGTCAAAGAAGCCTATGGAGTGTTCAATAGGGTCGACTTCCCCTAAAAGTCAGAGGTTATTAGGGAGTTACTGACTTCTTTCAAGGAGTCAAAAGAGACCCCAAAGTACGCATACTCTTTCAGCTTTTTCAAGAAACTTGACAGGAAAAGAAGACAGCAATTTAGAAAGGAGAGAGGGCTGTGCTTTTTGCAGCTGGGCAGTTCAAGGACTAAGAGGAAGATACAAGTAGAGAAGAAAGACTGAAGACTTAGAATGCAACAAAAGGACAGGGGAAAGAATCATTCTTCATATGGAGTAAATTGGGCTGTGATACAAATTTCTGGAGAGGAAAGGAGGGAGGGTTCATGTAAACATGACCTCTATTTCCTCTGTGAAATCTGATGCAAATTCACCTGTTATCCCTTAAGGACAGGCATAATGAAAGAGTAGCAGCTTAAAGAAAGTACCAATACTGGTCAAAGTGAGGTACTGCAGTAAGAGCTTCACATTCATCATCGCACTGAATCCTCACCACAATCCTATGAGGAGGCATGATTATTATCACCATTTTACAGATGAACTAAAGATAAATTAAATTAAGTAACTTGCCCAAAGTCTCACAGAACTAAAATTTGACAGAATCAAACTGACAGAACCAAAATTTCAACCTAGGAAAGGTGGTTTGTAGAGCTCCTGTTCTTAATCTCTCTCTGTATGACAAAATAAACCATTTGCTATTCATAATACCCGATACGCTGGTAGTGCAGGCATTCTAAAAGATTGCAGGGAGGTAATGCCAGGACTTCCACTCGTCTTCTGCCTTCAATTCCAGTGCTCCTTCCATAATGATGATAAACTATGACTAACAGAAGCTGCTGACCACGAGAAAAAGCATTCCACTGCCAATCCATGACCTTTGAGCCCCAATATTAATACACTCCTTCAGAAAGGGATCCCCTACACTCAAGTGAAATGCAGGATAGTGAAGGAGGCCTTCCTTAGCCCTGATCTGAGGCCCTCTGGGAAAGTCCAACATGCTTTACCAAGGTCTCCAAGTGACAAGAGACTTGGGTTAGTCTAACCCTGGAGAGAAATCATTCCCCCTAATGAGCGACTCAGGTGGAGGTTAAGGAGCTTTTTAAGCCTGTTGAGCATCTTGGCACTAACAAACAGGCTGCCTGGCCAGCCACAGGTAAGCATGTTCTTAGAATATTTTAGACAGTTAACAAGTTAATAGAAGGGAAGTACCCTTCTAATTCGGTTTCTCTGAGAAACCTGAGCGCAATCAGCCAACTACATTCTCTATCCCCATCCGCCATTCCCCACTGTGAAATAAGAACTTTAGGAAAACAGCCCACAAGTAAGTAGGGTGTTACCTGACTGCATATCCAAGGTGGCCTGCAATTTAGGGGGGCAGTAGATAGCATTTGCTGTAGTTCGAGCAGAAGTTAAGGCAGCTCGGGCTTTCGGCAGGTTGCTCAGGGCATGGTATGTTTTGCTTTCTAAAAGCTGTACTTCCACCAAAAGGGCTTTGTCATCCATCTTTTTCAACTCCCGCAGCAGCTGAGAACCTGGAGCAGGAAAAAATACATATCCCTTTGTTAGCCATAATCTTAATACTGTAACATCTCACTCTCCCACCCTCACAAGAACACTCAGGATAAAGAAAACTGCCTGAACTCATAGAGGTGGTCTATCTGCAAGCACTAAATTTTTTTACTAATGTGCTATTTTCCCAAAGAGAAACAGATCTCTTTGAAGTTTTCAGCATACTAATGACAATATTAGAGCCAAAAGTCCTGTAAGCTTCCTCTGAAGATTTGAATACAATGAGAATCTCCACCCAGAACACGCCGAAACTAGTTATCTGGTTCAGACAGCCACTCAATCTCATTCTCTTCCTGTCTAGCAATCATACAACTACATACGAAATGGCAGCCACTAAGGTTGGTGG
This sequence comes from Lutra lutra, assembly GCF_902655055.1. Classification (NCBI taxonomy): domain Eukaryota; kingdom Metazoa; phylum Chordata; class Mammalia; order Carnivora; family Mustelidae; genus Lutra; species Lutra lutra. The sequence continues at coordinate 40,401,321 of NC_062293.1, forward strand.
AGGAAGGAAAGAATTCTGGACATGTGAATGCTCTCCAAATACACCTTCTTCCCATCTCAGATGAGAAAATCAAATTCAAATAGACTTGCATCATATATAAAAATTAACTCAAAATAAATCAAAGACCTGAATGTAAGAGCTAAACCCATAAAACACAGGAGTAAATCTTTGTGATCTGCAATTAGGCAATGCCTTCTTAGGTATGATACCAAAAGCATAAATAATAAAAAAACAATAAATGGGACTTATGGGCATCTGGACAGCTCTGTTGGTTAAGCATTCAACTCTGGGTTTTGGCTCAGGTCATGATATCAGGGTTGCGAGATCAAGCCCTGCATCGGGCTCTGTGCTGGGCATGGAGCCTGCTTAGGATTCTCTCTCTCCCTCTCCCCACTGGCCCACCCTCTGCTCGCACTCATGCACGCATCCTCTCTCAAAAATAAAATAATATTAAATTAAAAATAAAGGGGCGCCTGGGTGGCTCAGTGGATTAAGCCGCTGCCTTCAGCTCAGGTCATGATCCCAGGTCCTGGGTTCAAGCCCCACGTCGGGCTCTCTGCTCAGCAGGGAGCCTGCTTCCTCCTCTCTCTCTGCCTGCCTCTCTGCCTACTTGTGATTTCTCTCTGTCAAATAAATAAATAAAATCTTTAAAAAAAATAAATAAATAAAAAATAAATTAAAAATAAAAATAAAATTTAAATTAAAAGTAAAAAATTTTAATTTATAAGAATTAAAAGGTAAATTAAAAATAGGCTCTAAATAATAAATAGTAATTAGAAATAAATGGATTTTAAATTAAAATATGCCTCAAAGGACATTACTCAAGAAAGTGAAAAAGCAATTCCTAAAATCGAGAAAAAAATTTGCAAATTTTTTTGCATCTGGTAAGGGACTGTTATCCAGGATAAACAATAAAAACACAAACAATCCAATTAAAAAATAAGCAAAGGATTGGATAAACATTTTTCCAAAGACATACTAATGGCTAAAAAGTACATAAAAAGATGCTCAACATCACCAGTCATTAGGGGAATGCAAATCAAACCACAATGAGATACCACCTTCACCCCCACAAAGACAGCTAAAACAACACGTGGCATACCCACCCAATGGATATTCAGCAATAAAAACAAATACAGTAGTGATACACACTACAACACGGATAAACCTTGAACACATGCTAAGTGAAAGATGTCAATCACAAAGACCATGTATTATATGAGTCTATAGGAAATGTCCAGAACAGGCATATCCATAGAGGCAGATTAGTGGCTGCCTGACAGGGGGAGGGAATAATGGCAATGATAACTAATGGGTACATGGGTACGAGGTTTCCTTTTCAGAGTGATGAAAACATTCTGAAATCAGATCATGGGGATGAATATACAACTATCTATGAATATACTAAAAACCATGGGATCATACATTTTTAAAAGGGTGAATTTTGTGGTCTATGAATTACATCTCAATAATGTTATTGGGGGGCTGGCTGGCTCAGTCTGAAAAGCATGTGACTTTTGATTTCAGGGTTGTGAATTCGAGCCTCACACTAGGTGTACAGATTACTTAAGCAAATAAAACAACAACAAAAAAACATTTTTTTTAATGCTACTATTTGTTTGAACCAAATGAAATGCCATTTTGCAAGATAAAAACTGAATATTGGCAATTTTTTCAACTTAATACATCATAAGAAGCCATGATCTTCCATCTGGGAAAAATAGTCCAAATCTACCAATTAAAAAAAAAGAAAAAGCAGCAGGCAAAGATGATAGGGTGTTCAAAGGCCACACAGGGGAAAGGTTTTAGTCAGCCCACTCTAGCCAGCATATACAATTGTACCAATTTATTTCTTGAGTTACAGTGTAATTATAAACAAGTATAATAAACCTAATAGTAAAACACGTGCAGTTAGACCCTTTGGTTTTCTAAATTTGACAGATTTATTCTGGTTAGTTACTTAAAACTTGCAAATGGCCTTTCTCCACGACAGATTCAGTAAATGCAAAGCCACTTTAAATCCTTAGAAGTAGGCAGAACATATATTATTAATATGTAACCATTAAGAGTGGCCAGGTTCAGAAATACATTTATTTAGCCAGCTAAGATGCCTTATTACTTTCTACCAGCTTACTTACCCAAATGCAATGCTTCCTGGTACCTCTTGGTATCAAAGTACAAAGACACCAGTCTTGCCTAGGAAAGAGAAAAGGCATTGACTGATAGAAAGAAAGAAATCAAAGATTGACAGTCAGAGAATTCTTACTGTTGAATATACAAGTTCTGGAGAGAGCACCAAATCCAGCCTAAGCAACACTCCAGTCCATCTGCCACGATGGCCACTATGAAGTTTACCGGGCTGCTGCTTACTTCTCTGAGCCACACAAGCAAGTATTCTCATGAGCAGAACTACTATCAATGATCTTTGGGTGCCTGGCTAATACAAAATTACTGAAAATACTTTTGATCAGAATGGTATTACTTGCATTCACAATCTATCTAATGACTAGAGACCTGAAAGCAGCACTAATGTAGGCACATTACCTCCAAAGCTTGGCGTAAGAAAGTTCGTTTCTCTGATTTGGCCCATTCGATGCACTCTAAACACAACTCGACCTGCAACAAAGAGACAACACATGCAATATTATGTCCTCACATTCTTCCCACAAACCTCGCTTTGGAGAACAGCTTTAATTCCCTCCTATATATTATCCATGTTGCTCTACTTAATGTCTCAGGGGACATGCCTTGATCTACAGTATCTCACTGTGTAATGGTTCTATCATAATGGAGAACCAACTCGGCATTTTACACAGAAAGTATCGTTGCACTTAAGAATTGTGTTCTTTTGAAAAAGAGCTTCCTCTCCAAGATTCCTCTTCTACCTTCCCGGGATGGACCCATAACTTTCAACATCTATACCCTGAAATACAGATTTCTACAATGGCTGAGAAGTCTTTAAAGCAGAAATTTCTCCCTAAATAGCTGCAAATACTAATGGCAAGGTGTTAATATGAACCCATTGGTAATAAAGGTAGAAATTCTCAGCCTAAGCACAAACGCCTTGTTCCTAACAGTTGCCTGTAACACTCAGAAAGCCCAGCTGGCTCTTCCCATTCTGATACTAAGTGCAGCTAACCAATTCATCACCACAATACGATACACTTAGCATGTATTAAAGGAAATAAAAAGAAATTACAATTAGCCTAACACTTAAAAGGACTTTAAGACTTTATTTAAAACTGCTTTGGGGGCACCTGGCTGGTTCAGTTGGTAGAATGTAAGACTCTTGATCTCAGAGTTGTAAGTTCGGGCCCGTTAACTCGAACTAAATGTTCGGTGCAGAGCCTACTTAAAAACATAAACGCAAGAATAAAAAAAAATAATAAAGGTGCTTTGAATCCCCAGTTCTATCTGCCACCCAAGCAGTGAGATAATACGCAAAGTAACTGATTTAAAGCAGTGTTCAATGCTAGATGGGCTACATGCCATCAGGTATTTGAGACATATTAGCTTTGAGAAACTACGTTTTAAGTACTGCCAATCTGGGCGCCTGGGTGGCTCAGTGGGTTAAAGCCTCTGCCTTCAGCTCAGGTCATGCTGGGATGGAGTCCCAAATCCGGGCTCTCTGCTCCACAGGGGGCCTGCTTCCCTCCCTTCCTCTCTCTCTGCCTGCTCGTGATCTCTGTCAAATAAATTAAAAAAAAAAAATCTTGGGACGCCTGGGTGGCTCAGTTGGTTGGACGACTGCCTTCCGCTCAGGTCATGATCCCGGGGTCCCGGGATCGAGTCCCACATCGGTCTCCCAGCTCCATGGGGAGTCTGCTTCTCCCTCTGACCTTCTCGCTCATGCTCTCTCTCACTGTCTCTCTCTCAAATAAATAAATAATAAAATCTTAAAAAAAAAAAAAAATAAAAATAAAAAAAAAAATCTTTAAATAAAAAGTACTGCAGATCTTTTATCACTTTTGTTACTGCAAGTTTTGTATTAAGATTCCTAATCAGAGCATAAGATTAAAAAAAAAAAAACCACCAACTAAACTTTCTGCTACAACAGATCTTAGTTGCAGTTAGATCACCAACTAACTGCTGATACAACAGATCTTTACATATATCCAAAGTTCTCTAAGGGAGATGTTATAAGGAAGGAAAATGAATAGCACATATAAATCAAACTGACAGATCTTCTGCTTTTAGATCCCAAGTCCAAGCTCAGTAAATAAACAGATGCCATTACATGGTTATTTGGAGGATTCACCAGTGAAAGACTCAAAAGGAACCTTTATAACTCACTGAAGCCCCCTGGTGGCTACTTAATCTCTGGCACTAAACTCAACAGACCTAAAAATTTTACAAAAACTAAATTAAAAGCAAGCCAACCACACAATTTCAGAGTTTTGAGTTATGTTCTGAAGAGCAAAACTCCAAGTAAGATCTCTGTTCCTGATGTGAATGGAACTGAAAACACTTTGCTGAACGTGTTTAACAACAAAAATACAAGAGTCCTTAGTCCTAATGTATCTTTGGAAGGCTAAGAAATGCTTACCATCCCAGTTCTACCCAGGCAGCTTTTTTAAGAATATAAAAATGGATGCAGAGGCTCCTGACTCAGTAGTCTGGAATAGAGCGTAGCCACTGAGATGCAGCTCTCTAGTTAAGAAAAAACTGAACTCTACTCCATCATCTCAACGGTCCCCATTTCCTGAGTCCAGATGTGAAGTGACTCACTCAAAGTCACATACCAGCTGCTGGGATCAGAACTTGACCCAGTGCTTCTCCAATGCTCTTGTTCAGGTCCATCTGTTATCCGTTACTGGGTGCATCATTTGCACTATCTAGGACTTTAATTGGTAAAACCAGAACCTCAATTTTAAGGAAAAATTTTGAAGGCCATTGGCCTTGCTACACAACTGTTTTGTTTGAGGCTTTGTGCTTTGTTAATGCAGATAATGACTAATAATGGGGATAAGAATATATAAGAAGCCACTGCCCCTGGAGAAACCACTTATTTGAGCACAAAAGCTTGAAGTGATAGAAATCAAACATTTATTTTGTTTTTTAAAGATTTTATTTATTTTGACAGAGAGAGAGAGACTGCGTGCAAGCACACAAGCAGGGGGAGCAGCAGGCAGAGGGAGAAGCAGGCTCTCCACAGAGCAGGGAGCCTGATGTGGGGCTCGATCCCAGGACCCTGGGATCATGACCTGAGCCGAAGGCAGACACTTAAAAGAATGAGCCACCCAGGCACCCAAGACGTTTAAGTTTTAAATCGATACACTTAATCATTTTTTTAAATGTCTTCAATAACTAGATCTGTATGGAAGAATAATAACTACTATTCCAAATTTTAAATTCTCCAGCACAAACTCCTTTTTTCCATGGAAATAACTGTTTCAGTAATGGGATTCGATGTAAGGTTTCTTTAAATGTGCTACTGTGGTTTCAGTTGGATAGACGATACCAAAAATGGCTTCCCCTGGGCAACTACCCAGAGATCCCTGAAAGGTAAGGTTAGTTTGAAATTCCAGTTCACATCTGGCAAGTGTCTGGCTCAGTCCCCTCTTCACCCTGTTTCTCTACTCCCCACTACTTTACCAACCACCCCATCCTCACTCTCCCACCCCACCCTGTTACCTCACACATACTCCTCCCTTTCTAGGCTGTAAACCTCAACGCTGCAATTCACTCCATCCTAACCTGATTCCTACCACCTACTGGAATATAGCAAGCTAAAAACTGTTTTGTAGATCTATCCAACTTATGGTTAGTTCCTAAACAGAAACAGGCAAGGAAAATCCCCTCCTCCATCCTCTTGAGTACCAAACTCCCCAACACAAAACTCCTAGCTCTCTTAACAATGTCTGCAAACTTCTTCTTTTGCTTCATGCCATGATACTATCATGACAATACTATCATTACTTGATTCCCTATCCTTTCCCATTGCTCAAAGAATTTTTCAAAGAACTCAGAATGTTTCAAGAGGAACATGTAGCTCCAATTTCTCCAAGTCAGAGACCCTGAGTCACCTAGAGAAATGTAGTAACAACGCTTATATCTCAATTCAATAAATTTATGTCTTAATTCAACAAAGTATCTCCTAAGCATCAAACATGGGGAAGCATCGAACATGGCGTTATCCCTATATCCCTCTAACAAACATGAGTTCTGTAGCTCCTCTGGGCCTAACTACTCTAAGGCATGGGATGGGACAGAGTAGCTATCCTCATGGAACTTCTAAGGAGGAAACAGATGTTAAAAAGGAAAATAAATATGAAGAAAGGTAAAGCAGACTGGATATTTTAGATGGGAGGGCCTAACCAGACACAGAGCCACATGAAAAAGGCCAGTAAATCCCACTAGCCAATTATAGGAGAGCGCTAAATTCTGATTTAAGGGACCTCCACAAAGGAGCAGGAGAACTGCTCATTACACAAATGCAATTCCATCCACTGAGTCAACTCTATGCTACGGAAAGGGACAAATTCCAGAGGCTTCAGTGTGTAATGGAGCAGCTTTGATAATTAATTCTTTCTGCCTAAAAAGTTCCAAGGAACATGTATCAGTCTGTCTCAAACTAACATTTTTTGGTCAGCACATTATAAGGCACCCCATTTCAAACAAAAGATGGTGTTGCTTTTTCGTGAGAACAAAGTATAATCTTTAAAAAAAAAAAAAGTTAGGGTTAAATAAGACTAAAATCCCATTAAAGTCATTTTTTTTCTTTTTAAATTATTCTTAAAAATAATTCTAATGCTTTGGTTCAAAAGACAGACATCTAAATATTAACTCTTTTTGATCTACTATAATGAAACACAGTTCTGCCACAAATGTGAAAACTTTCCTACAAATGAATTTTTCTACAAATGAAGTGAGTTTATGGTGTTTAAACTAGGCCTCAAAGAATCATTAAGGCAAGAAGGCAGATTTTACAGAAGACCTGATTTCAAAGTGGGATCTATATGTCCTAGATTTCTGAAATTCCTCATTATTTACTCAGAATGCTACTGTGCCCTTTCATACTTCTTACTTGTACACTCACGGAGGCCAGAGCAAAAAATCAGACATATAACCAGCCAGCTACTCCTACCCCGTCCTTATATTTCCTGACATTTTATATATTTATCGCCTGCCTTCCTCATTAAAATATAATTCCCATGAGAACACTGACTGTGTTTTTACAAATGTATCCCCAGTATATGTAACAGTGTTTAGCACACAGCCTGCACTCAGTGAATACTAAGCAATGTATCTATAGGAAAGACAACTATGGTCTTTCTACCAACAGTATCCTGCTTGAATCTGCTGCTTCTTACAGAGTAAGTTTTAACTTTGGTAGTGTCTCCTCCTGAACTGCAGAAAATATAGCTATCTTCAAAAAGTTCACAAGAGGCTCTCTGATTCCAAAGAGGCACTCTTCTGGTTCAGGGTCTGGTCTGAACTCATAGAGGACATGTACAGGTACACCAGAGTCACTTCTGCACACATGAGACACAAACAGATGGATGCTCACCCCTCCATAAAGGCATATATGCAGTACAAAACACGCCAAGAAGGGATGCCACAGACTTATTCCGTGCTCACGAAGAGCTTTGCAACACAGAATGAAAGGTACCACAGACACAGAAAACATTACAAAGGTGTGGCAATACAATACCTCAAAGACAAAAATCAGTTTGTGACCCTGATGTAATGAGGATTCCAGGGACCACTGACAATCTCCACTTACAAAGCAAAGCATGGAACAGACCCAAAGTATCAAATGCCCTGTAACAAAGAGAAACTGACATGATAAGTCCTGAGCTGTCCTCCCAGCTGTCCCTTCCACATTAGTACCACAGTGTAGGCAGGCATTGCTTTCACTGAAACACTTTTTTTTTCCATATCATCTACCTTCTGCCTTTAAAGTAACTTACCTCCTGCCCTGTAGCTGCTTCCATATCAAGAAACAGATCAAGAAGAGATCGGACCAGGCGAGCTGCCTTAGCCTTGCTGATGGAATTCAAGAAGGGTCGCACATACTTCAGGAGTCCTCCAAGCTCTTTGTGGAAGGCAATTCAGAAAAGAAAAAGTAAACATCAATATCAGAGACAAAATACCCATTAAAATAGTGACTCAAGATCATAAAATCCATCCTTATGTCACTGCAATCATTCTAAATGATGTATAGTAGGAATTTAAAACATCCTTAGCAGGTAACAGGGTAGCAAAAATGAGTAAGCAATATATACTAAATTTGTATTCCATTCTGCACTCAGCTACTAGATTACTATGAGGGCCCTGGGAAACTCTCACATCTCTTGGCCTCATTTACCCATCTTAATGAGAGATAAACAGCAAAGTACTCATGGTCTCAGAGCACAGTTTTCTAGAACATTAAATATGTTGTGCCTCTGACACCTGAGGTAAAATCACTTCCTCACAACCGGTAAATTTGATGAGGTTATGGGAAGGGTGTTTTGTGGTTGTTGCTGAATTTCCAAGTCCACCGTAGCAGCTCCCCCTTACACAGATGAAGATGTTCAATTCCAGGGTCCCTTCTCCTCCCCTCCCGAAGTTCTCCCCAGTTTAGCCTTTTAGCAACAGCACTTCCCTGGCACCAAATAAACTTTTCACAGAAAACTTAGGGTTTTTTTCTCCATTTATCTGTAAGTCCTAAGTCTTAAACTATGAACAAAAAAGGAATCTACCACAGAAGTTTTCTTCCCCTTGTATAGGAAAAAAAGGTGGCAAGTCATTTTAAGGGAGCATCTTTAGAAACAAGAGTAAAAATGAGAATATATTCCAACTCGTTAACTACGGAAGTACTTTTGGAATGTAGGTTAAAATTACTTTAGTGCCACCGCCTCTTTAATATTCTCCAATTGTGGACTCACCCTCCTGAGGATTCTAATTCAGGGCAAGCAAACCTCACCCTCCTGAGAATGCTAATTCAGGGTCCTGAAATCCTCATCTGCCTGAAGAGTCACAGGATGCCTGGGACTGTGTCAGGCACGAAAAGAACTTAAACAATGGAAAAGTTTATCTTTTCCTTCACTCCCCAGTACTCACCTTTGATTCCACTAAGATTTTCCCCATTCTGCCCCTCCACTCACCCCTGCATAGACTAGACATGTGTCTGCTTTCACACCTTGTTTCTGCTCCATTCCCATGCAGAATTTCTCCTCCATCTTCTCAACCTATGTAAATCTTAGATGTCCTTTTAGGTCCAGCTAAAGTCCTATTATGTCTTCCAAACCAACTCCAGGCTGCACTGATTTCTCCTCCTCAAATTCCTTTTACATTTGTACAAATTTTAATTATACAATCACAGCTTTTTAAAAGTAGTTTAGTACAATGTCCCTTCTCCCACAGTATTTCCTACTATGCTAGAACAATTCTGAACAATCTCTAATGACAGAATTGTTCAGAAAGCAGACTATTCGAATGTTAGTCACACTAAATTGTTCTTTTTTTTAAGACCCAAGTCTTTACCCTCCTTCTACATGGTTTCAAATTTCTGAAGACAACTATCTTTTATACCTCCTTAATTTTCCCTTTCTCCAAGCTAAACATCTTTAGCTATTTCAACTGTTCCTCCAATGTTCTGGTTTCTAGATTCCTTGTCATTGAATGAACTCTAGTTTGCAAACATACCATCCATAGTACCCAGAACTGAAAACAATTCTCCAGGTAGGGTCTGACCAGTAGAATCATGGCCTGATTCTCGTGATCTGGCCACCACAGGTAACACATGATAGCCTACTTCCTTTTTTCAATAGCACTTTATTAAAGTCTTTTTTGCACAGACAAGTAATTCCTCATCTTCCTCTGTTTTGATAAATACTTTTAAGTAAATAACTTTATACTTACCACATTGAATTTAATCTTGCTGGCTTTGGCAATAACTCTGAATCTTAATTCTGTCCTCTACTGTACTGAGTCATCTACAAAAAATAAGCAGGCCTTCTGAAGTGGCTTTAGCCATAATGCCAGAGGCTGACCAGAAGAACAAGGACAGATCCCTATGACATGACGCTAGAGACTTCCCTCTAGGTTGACAAATGATCTTCATACTCTGTATTTCTCATTAATATCATGGCCAATGTTCAAATGCCTTGCTTACATCAGATATGTAGTCTGTATCATTCCTCTAACCCAGAGGTTGGCAAACTTTTTCTGTGATGGACCAGATAGTAAATATTTTCAGCTTTTTGGGAGATGTGGTCTCACTGGCAGATACTCAACTCAGCCACTGCAGTACAAAAGCAATCATAGACAGTAAGTAAACAAATGGGTGTGGATGGGTTCCAAAAAAACTTTATTTACAAAAATAGCTGGCGAGCTGCTGTCTGTGGAGCCCTGCAAATCTACTCGTCTGATAAGGCTAACCAAAGAGAATGAAGGGGAGTTTGAAATAATCTTTTCTTAATAAACCCACAGTCTTAAGTGATTAAAACCTACTTATCCAATAATCTGTCCCAGATACTAGTGATTACCAGTTTAAAGGGTCTAGAAATTATTCTTTCCATTATCTTCATGCAAAGTAAAATAATGTTTGCCCATCCTCAGTTTCCTTAATACTTCTCCATCCTCCATGACTTCTCTCAGAATAATAATAGTGGCTCTATAAATATATCTGCTAGAACTATGCTTCTGATATTAAAAGACAAACTGTCAGAGCCTAGAGACTTGAACTTATTTAAAGAGCCTATCTGCTCTTTCCTCTCTCTTTCTCATTTTTTTTTCTATCTTTTTCTTTTTGAAAATCATTTTCCTTCCTGGAAAAGGCTGAAGTGAAACATGAACTAAGCAGCCTGATTTTTGCTCTAGCACCTGCTAGCATTACAGTATTTGCTCCAAGCACTGATAGTGTTATTCTTCTTATCCCAACAAAGAAACAAATGACCTCTTAGTTGCCAAAGACTCGGTCCACTTTTCATTTCAGTCTATTGTTGCTATTCATTCTTGGTTTTATTCCCTGTTTCTTTCCATTTTCATACATCCTAAAGTAATTTTTAATTCCCAAAGAATCATACTGCCTTATTGAGATTATTTACAATTCCACGACCCGAACTTTCTTTTTAGAAGGTCACAGAACTTGGGCGCCTGGGTGGCTCAGAGGGTTAAGCCTCTGCCTGCCACTCGGGTCATGATCTCAGGGTCCTGGGATCGAGGCCCGCATCGGGCTCTCTGCTCAGCGAGGAGCCTGCTTCCCCTACCCCACCCCACCCCCCGCCTGCCTCTCTGCCTGCTTGTGATCTCTCTCTCTCTGTCAAATAAATAAATAAAATCTTTAAAAAGAAAAAAAAAAGGTCACAGAACTCGAAACAATCCTTTCAGAATCTCAAGCTATGAAATCTGCAGCTCCTGAGCCAGCCATCACGTCTGATGATGCTCAGCGCCACTTTCAACCACTATTATACATCAAACCTTGCCTCATTCACTAATTCCCAAACGACTGCTGTAGGTCAGAGACCTTATCTTATATATATATATATATATTTTTTAAAGATTTTATTCATTTACTTGACAGACAGAGATCACAAGCAGGCAGAGAGGCAGGCAGAGAGAGAGAGGAGAAAGCAGGCTCCCTGCGGAGCAGAGACCCCGATGTGGGGCTCGATCCCAGGACCCTGGGATCATGACCTGAGCCGAAGGCAGAGGCTTTAACCCACTGAGCCACCCAGGTGCCCCCTTATCTTGTATTTTTGTAATGGAGTACTTAGCACAGTGCTAACTGTATATTAAGTGCCTAATAAAACAAAATTGAAGATTAATGGAATAGACATATTTTCTATTCTCAGGAAACCAAAATTCAAAGGAAACAATATAAACCTATCAATTATGAACAGCAAAGTGGGGTACAGGACTTCCTTAAAGTTTCTACAGTATATACCTATACTCATCAGACTCTTTCTTAGAAAACAATGACAAATGACCTAGAAAAGTTGTTCAAAGTCCTTATGTTAAATTCCAATAGGTTTAGCTATATACTTCTCAATTTCTCAGGTACTGAGTCACAAAAAAGGGAGGGGCAAGGAATAAGGAGAGGGCAAAGCATAAAATAGGAATTTCAAGCAAAACAGTTAACATTTTTGGATAAATTTTTGAAGTACTGACCATACTAACATGCTATTTGCAATTATCCAGGCTACTGGAGGAAAACAGATATTTGGAAATTTAAACAACAGAAAAGTCTTAAATCACTTTATCTGACTTTCTAATTCTTTCAGGAAAATAACCTTATTAATTATATTTTGTATGGACCAATTATCAAAACTATTATGCAATCCCAAGCTCACATTAACTGACAGGCAAAAGGAATCCATAAATATGTTAAATAGGAGGGAAGTCAGTCTAAAATGAAAAAAACAGGGACACCTAGCTGGCTCAGTCAGAAGAGCATATGATTCTTTATATGAGGGTCGAGTTCGAGCCCCACGCTGGGTATAGAAATTACTAAAAAAATAAATAAATAAACTTAAAAAAATAAATAAAGTGAAAATCCCAGCACTGACCACTGATAACGCGTTAAGTGATTAACTATGGAAAGCATGAACCATTACACCATAAGGCCTCAAGCACTGAAGTGGGACAAATTGGTTCAAACCCTGGATCTTCCACTTACTAGATGAGTGACCTTGGAGAAGTTATTTAACTCTTCTGTGTTCTGTTTTCGCAGGTGTAAAATGGACAACAGCATCCACATTACTGAGTTGTTTTGAAGACGCAATAAACTATATCATTTTTGTGCTTAAAATAGTAACTAGTTGACAGCACTTAAAAACTGTTTTATTATAGATATTTTTAAATACTTTAAATAAAATTCAAAAACTACATAAACATATCCTCCCAACTGCATACATCTTTATACAATGTTAGTCATCCTTAATTGTGAAAGATCTTAGTTCTCAAGTTCAAGAAGTTTCGCTAACTTGTACCTCTTGGATAACAGTATTATTTTGGGGGAAAGTAATTCGTGAGGTCCCTTACCCTAGCTTAATCCATTCTAAATTAGATAAGACCTAAATTCACTTTAAAGTTGACAAAAATCATCCATTTTAAGCTTAAGCTTAAGCTTCTCTAAATACTATTACCACCTTACTTGGTCAAAGGCCCTTCCTGGTCTCTTACTTCAATGACTCTTATTCCAAGGACACACCCATCATCAGAGTATCACCTCAAGCCTAGAAACTCAATGATTCAATTACAACTAGAATGTTTGGGCAATAACATGCAGGAAGTCCCACGTAACAATGGAGAAATCTTGGGAAGATTTAACGTCTCACTTACTTTCTTAACAGAAAAAAAGGACATTCCATTGAACGTCTCACTCTGAACTGGTCTCTCACACTGAATTGGATGCAAAATCCCTAGTCGCTTTCAAGTCCGGGGGGCCTAAGTCACTATCCATCTTAAATACATCAGAGCTGAAATCACTAAAGACAGCTACTGCTCATGCTGCTGCCCTTATGTAAGGGAACACAGTGAAAACTAGAACCAGAAACAAATCACACAGATCACTATATCCCACCAGGAACAGGATCTTCTCTCACCTGCAGAAAACTGTTCCACCAAAGAACTGAATTTAAAGGTCCACCTAGGGGGCGCCTGGGTGGCTCAGTGGGTTAAGGCCTCTGCCTTCGGCTCAGGTCATGATCCCAGTGTCCTGGGATCGAGCCCCACATCGGGCTCTCTGCTCTGCAGGGAGCCTGCTTCCTTCTCTCTCTCTCTCTCTGCCTGCCTCTCTGCCTACTTGTGATCTCTGTCAAATAAATAAATTTAAAATAAATAAATAAATAAATAAAGGTCCACCTAGCTTCCTGCTAAAAAACTGAAGCTCAACAAGTTGACGATGAAATGGAATTATACCACTAATAAACTGTGTGGTTGCATTCCTATGTTCCTCTACTCCAAGAGAAACTTGAAACTTTCCAAGTAAAAGAAAAAGCAACCCGTTTGCATCACTTACCAGCAGCTTGTCCAGTCTTTGCCAAGAGAGACCCCAGTTCCAGGATACTCTGCTCTTTGACCTGCACTGCCTCCTCATCATTCTCTTGAATGTCACGCTTCACTGGGAGAGGAAAATGCAAACCTTCTTAAAATTCTGATTAAAAAATGAAGACTGAGGGAGATTTCACCCTCACAAGAGCAATTACAAACTCAGTTACAAAAGACACATTCTAGGGAGCTTTAAAAAAAAAAAAATTCTTAAAAAAGTGAAATCATCATGTAAGATATGTCCCATGTAAATTATAAAAATAGATTCCTCTCCAATTTTAAATGTGCCTTTTCATTCTATGAATCAGAATTCCCCTTACCCACATACAATGAGATTTCTGTCGTAGTCACTTGGTTAAAGCAAAAATTCAAACAAGTTCTTCATATTGTGGTGGTTAGCCCCATGTTAGGCACTTTGCTACTGAAAATATTAAACATGCCTATATGTTTACCTGCCACAAACTAAAATCAAAAGACTATCATTTACTCGTGACTAAAAAAGTCAAGAGTCTTTCAATAAACTTTAAGCACACCACTAATGGGGTGCTTGGGGTAAGCAGTTCTACAAAGCCATTCAGGAAAAACAACTCAATCAAGGCTCCAGTGTGATCCTTAGGAGGGACTGCTGCTCTGTAATGGATCCTTAGGACAGACTGCTGCTTTATACTGGATTCAGGACCTGTTAAAATAACTTTGTGCTATCTGTCCCACTTTCAACTGTTAACAACTATTTTACCAAACACTGAATAACCTCTCTGAGTTTGTGGTGATCATTTTAGTGACCATCACTAGTTATCACTTCTCTTACAAAGCATCATGACTTGACAAAAACCAAGATTTAGATACTCCATAATGGAGTCCGGAAAAAGTAAGACTGTAACCATCATGACTCAAGCTTGCTCTGAGAGGGAAGCTTTCAGGGAACTCTCTCCTAGCGGAATGGGCAATCACAAAATACTCCCAACTATAATGTTCATCATAATTTCACTTATAAAAGTAAAAAATTTAGGCACTTAACACACACACACAAAATCCATGCTTCTCACATTAGCACGTACTCCTAGAATAAATATATATATATATATATATATATATGTGACTGAGATGACCCTGGTTCTATAATTGTAGCTGACTTAACTCAAAGGTCAGAACTTCAGAATTAAAGGCTTTCATTTAACAAAATCATCCATTCACAGATGCATCTCAGCCCCCACTCCCTTCTCCAGTACCCCCAAAGATAAAGACATCAAGCTCTTGTCATTGTCTTTTCTCCACGCAAGTCAGGAATACCAAAATTCAACAGGCCAGGAAGTCAACATAAAAGCCAACATCCTGGAGGTCCCACATACACGTGCATTCCTATGCTACTTGTTGATCCGATCTGAATCTTCTCAAGCTGCGTTAAAAAGATCACATTACTACACGTGCAGTGAAGAGCTAACCCATGCCCTAACTGAACCCTTTGCGACTTGAACATTAAAAGCCTTCTCTGTCATCACAAATTTATTTCTGTTCACACCTGAATCCCGGTGGAAACTTGTCGGAAGCGACTGGCTGGAGCTCCCGTTTCAGTTTTCCTGCGGTGTGCAAGGTGTAAGGCAATCTACTACAAACTGACTCTTCATTTTCTCTGGCAGTCTGCGGCCGACCGGTTCCCCGAACTCCGCGGCTGACAACTCACTCCCCGAACTCACTTCCCACCTCTACCGGGGAGACTAGGACGATTAGTCACCTCCTCTAGCCGGGCGGTCCCATCTCGCTCTTACACCCTACACGGGGGCAAAGGGACGTCTCGGGCACCTCTTCAAACCAAATGCCAATCTGCGGTGTGTGTCCCCTCCGTTATTTCCCACATTCAGAAAGAGACATCCCTTTAGTAGAGCCTTCCGCTGCGAGGCTGGGGAGAGGCAGCAGCTCTCAGGGTCCCGAGGAAGAAAACTCCAAGAGAAGAGCGAGCGCTCGCGCTGCCACCCGGAGCGGGCTGTGCTGATAACAACGGCGGGAAACGCTGTGTACAGCGGGTTTCGCCAAGGCCCTTCAACTCGAGGCTCTCAGTCCTGTTCGCGACAAGCCCGCCGGCCGGCACTACTCGCGGTCCCGGGCCAGCCCGCACGGGTCAGAGCGGGGGCAAGGCTGGGGAGTGGTGGGGGCCCCGGCTCGGCCCACCCTCTCACTCCACGCTGAGCCCACCGTGAGTCAGCAGACGGCAAGTGGACGCCGGGGCTGCCTCGAGGCGTCCCACCCGGGTGGGACCCAGGGGGCTCCAGGGAGCTGCGAGCGGCCTGTGCCCCCTGCCCGGCCCCCCTCACACACAGTGAGTCAGCAGCACCAGAGCCGGCTAGCCCGGCCCCGCTCCGTCGCCGCCGACCCACACAAGCCCAGCTGAGCCGGCAGGGTCAGAGAGGGGGCGCGGCGACCTTTACCGATGGAGTGGAGAATGTCGATGGAGGCCTCCCGGTCGGTGCTGAGTAGAGACTGGGCTCTCTGGAACTCCACCACCGCCGCCGCCGCCATCTTACCGCTTTCACACCGTCCCCGGCCGCGGCCGCCGACGCCGGAAACACACTCCCGGAAAGCCCGCCCTCGCCTCCCTCTTTCCCCCATGACCCCCCCACTCCCGTTCCCAGAGCACTACGGGAGTTGTAGTCTTGTCGCCTGTCGGGGATTGAGGGGTGAGGGTAAGAGCTGGGGCGCCCGGGCTCGTGGGCGGCAAGCTCCCCAGCACCGCCTAGCGGCCAGCCCGCGAGTCAAAGAGGCGGTGCCTAAGCGTTTGAACCGAAGGCTAGTCCCCACCCACTCCAAAAGAGGCCTCGTAACAGCAACTCTCCTAGCTCGCCCTTGAGAGGACTTTCGGAGCACTCGCCTAGGTATTCATTGAAAGCCGCTTGGCTTCCTTTGTCACTTCCACGTTTAACCATTCATACAGGGCAATAAACGATCGCATTAGTGCTCACGATGTGCCAGACAAAGAATAGCAACATTCAAAGGCGTCCAAGCGTCTAACAACATCTCTCTCTCTCTCTTTCCCTCTCTTCACACACACACACACACACACACACACACACACACGTTGCAGGCTAGAATCCTACAGAATCATAGCCAGCCTGTGATTAAACCCATCAGCGTCGGGGAGAACTGATGTTAGAAAGTGAAATACCATCTTTGCCCCATTCACTCAATAAACCCCTCTTGGGGGTCACGCGGAAGTCTAACAGCTACCTGGACTCCCCACTCAGAAAAAGAAAAAATGGATTTTTCTAGTATTTCCACTTCCTTCAACTAAAATCACAGATACTGAAGGTCTGTCAAGTGAAAGGAGAAAAGACATTCTGTAGGACCACTGAGGGGTGAGCTTAAGGGAAGGGCTAAAAATATAGAGGCAGTTCAATATGAAGAAGATATTTCTCCGGTGAAGACAATCCGAAAACTGAATATGCTGTCCCCTAAAGGGACCTGGAGAGGGAACCAACATCGCACTCCTCTGTGACTGGGTTAGGAAATTTATATATTTATCTTCTCTTATCCTTCCAACGATGTTCTGTGAAGAAGATGCTATTCACACTCCTTTCATAGGTGAGGAACCGGGTTTAAAGTGATTTGGTGAAACTCATATGGTAATTGGCAGAGCTGAGATCTGAAAGTTAGGGAATGCATTCCTAGTTCCTGGATGTGTCCAAACGAAAATTGATTAACATCTCATCAAGTTGCAAACAGGATTCATAGCAATGGTGGGGAAATAGATTAAAAGGCTTCTAGAGTTCTCCTAACTCTGAGATTCCATCAATCTCAATATAAAACTAAGTCTTTCTTTTCTTAGAAAGGGCATTCCTCCCTCCTCAATTTGGTGTGCAATTAACATATCATGCCAGAATGCTAATGAGCTATAAAATTCCACAGCTGAGAACAGCAGGAAGTAAGTATCTTCACCTTCTACAGGAGGCCTACCAGTTCATCCTTACTACTTTAGTAAGTAAAAGATTTACTGAAAAATGACTAGACCAATCCTAAAACCTTCATCTACTTCCAGCCTCCACCAGGGAGAGATAAAAGTTCAAAAGGAATTCATTAGAAGAAATTATGGAAGAGGATAAAATGCTCACCTCACTATAAAGAGGGAGCACTACAAAAGACTTGGGGTGTCTGCAAGATCTTTCTCCCGAGCTGGTGAATCTCACTGACTACAGCAACTTAGCCATCTCTGTGCATCCACATTGGTAAGAGTTTTGAGGTGAACCAGACCTGTCTCTCCAGGAGGTTGGGGCCTCTGTGCACATTCATGAAGGTGTTTACCAATATGGGCCTAGAGAATTCTGAATTAGGGAAGAGGGCTGATACATTCCACAATAGGATAAGGAAAAAGGGAAGCAATGGGGCAGCCTGCACTGTGTTTGACAGAGTCGGGTGGCTAACTCAATAGGGCTTCTCATCAGAGTGAAAAGACCCAGTAATGGGCTGGAAGAGTGGACATCAAAAAGCAGTGACTGAAGAGGGACCTTAAGGTTCACAGGTATAGCCTCCAAAGGACCCATAAATGCTCCCAACAAGAAAGAGTCAGCGGGGAGCCTGGGTGGCTCAGTGGGTTAAAGCCTCTGCCTTCAGCTCAGGTCATGGTCCCAGGGTCCTGGGATCGAGCCCCACATCGGGCTCTCTGCCTGGCAGGGAGCCTGCTTCCTCCTCTCACTCTGCCTGCCTCTCTGCCTACTTGCGATCTTTGTCTGTCAAATAAATAAATAAAATATTAAAAAAAAAAAAAAGCCTCTGCCTTCGGCTCAGGTCACGGTCCCAGGGTCCTGGGATCGAGCCCCACGTCGGGCTCTCTGCTCCTCAGGGAGCCTGCTTCCTCCCCTCTCTCTCTGCCTGCCTCTCTGCCTACTTGTGATCTCTCTCTCTGTCAAATAAATAAATAAAATCTTAAAAAAAAAAAAAGAAAGAGTCAGCACCTAGATCTCTGCTTCTGATGACATTAGTCATGTGAGACACTTTCATTTCCTTTCTTTAATCCTTCCCCTAATGCCAGAGGAGCAGAATGAGAGAGGGAAGAAAAAGAAGGGAGGAAAAATATAAGCTAAACACAAATTCCCAACTGAGAGTCAGAGAGGAGAGAAGTTTAAATTAGAAATGGAGTCTCAGTCGGATGAGTGGCACAGACTCTAGATTTCAGCCCAGGTCATGATCTCAGTGTTGTGAGATCAAGCCCACATCCATCGGGCTCTGCGTTCAATGGGGAGCCTGCTTGAGGTTCTCTCTCTCTGTGTGTCTCTCCTTTTGTCCCTTCCCCGCTTGTGCAAGCTCTCTCTCTCAAATAAATCTTTAAAAAATTAAAAATAGGGGCGCCTGGGTGGCTCAGTGGGTTAAAGCCTCATCCTTCAGCTCAGGTCATGATTCCAGGGTCCTGGGATCGAGCCCTGCATCGGGCTCTATGCTCAGCGGAGAGCCTGCTTCCCCTCCTTCTCTCTCTGCCTGCTTGTGATCTCTGTCTGCCAAATAAATAAATAAAAATCTTTAAAAAAAAAAAAAGATTAAAAATAAAAGGCGACTGGGTGGCTCAGTCGGTTAAGTATCTGCCTTTGGCTCAGGTCATGATCCCAGGGTCCTCGAGATCAAGTACCATGTAGGGGTCCCGAAGATTCTGCTTCTCCCTCTGCCCTGCCTCCCACTCATTCTCTCAATCATTCTCCCAAATAATAAGTAAAATCATTTTTAAAAATTAAAAATAAAAAATAAATTGGATTTGAAATTGATGTTTTGATTTAGGCCAGAGTGGACTTTTTTTCTAAATAAACTTTTTTAGAGCAGTTTTAGGTTCACAGCAAAACTGAGCAGAGAGCAAAAATAGAATGGGCTTTAAAATCATTAGAAAAGACCTGAAAGTTAGGAGATATGCTCAAGATGTTATCAGGGGGAAGAGACAGGAGATCCAATAGAGAATGGATAGAAGGACGCAGCTTGTACCTGCACCAAGTCCTTCAACATATTTACAGCACCACCATCTGCTTAGTTTCCTAGTTACCCAAACTGACTCCTCCTTTCTCTGACCAGTGCCACCACAGCTAAATATTGCCTCCTATTTATTCTCCTGAACATGTTCCTCAGGTACTGGTTCCACACCATCCTCTCTAACATTTTGAAAAGTTTATATATATACCCTCCTACTGGAGGAGCTACACAGTGATCCCATGGGAGATGCAAGAGGCATTCAAGACTGGTTGATTACACTACTTGCCTTTGATCATTCCCTTTCTTTCACATCAAGTCCAAGGGAATGATCTCTACACCTACATTGTACCTTTTTCTTTCAAACAGTATCATCAAGCAGAAAATGCAATAAAAGGGCCACTTTTTAGTTTTAGAGGCACTCACTTGCTTTCAAAGTCTAGGCCAGCCTCTAAGTAGCTGGTATTTTTAACATGTTTCTTAATTTCTGTGATCGTTGATTTTCCCTCTGGAAAACATGGATAAAAAAACCTAGCTCTCAAGGTTTCTCTAAGGATAGCAGACAAGCTAATATGGAGACATGTTGAATAAATGTGATTTTCTTTCCATGTAGTATCTTCATTACAGAAGACTGAGAAGTAACTATGGAGATCACTACCAACTTCTTGAGAGTCGCCTTTCACTGACTGCATTGATAGGTAACTGAAGTTCTTAAACTTAAGCAGTTGCAAAACTGTAAGTCATTCTCAGGAATGTGACATTCTCAATGTCACCAAAACTCCCCCTCCTACCACCACCACCTTCTAGCAGTTGTCCAGCCATTCTTCTCCATGCCGAGCTGCTCCAAATGTTCTCTGCGTGTATCTGATAGGCTGGGCCTTGGGAGGGTCTGGTTACCATCCCCTTCACTGGGGGCTACAAAACATTGCATAATCAGGCCCCTCCCTACTTCTCCGACGTCACCCCTTGCTCACTCTGCTCAGTTGGCAAATTTGGGTTTTTGTTCTTCTCTTTTCTTTTTTTCTTCAAACAGGCCAAGTTCTTTCCCACTTCAAAACCTTTATGTTCCATCCCCAGATTTCAGCTCAAAAATCATTTCTACAAAGAGGCCTTCTGTGTCATCCCATTAAAAGAAATCTCCTCCAGGCACCTGGGTGGCTCAGTGGGTTAAAGCCTCTGCCTTTGGCTCAGGTCATGATCTCGGGGTCCTAGGATCGAGCCCCACATCAGGCTCTCTGCTCAGCAGGGACCCTGATTCCCCCTCTCTCTCTGCCTGCCTCTCTGTCTACTTGTGATCTCTATCTGTCAAATAAATAAAATCTTTTTAAAAATAAATAAATAAGGGGCGCCTGGGTGGCTCAGTGGGTTAAGGCCTCTGCCTTCGGCTCAGGTCATGATCCCGGGGTCCTGGGATCGAGCCCCACATTGGGCTCTCTGCTCAGCAGGGACCCTGCTTCCCCCTCTCTCTGCCTGCCTCTCTGCCTACTTGTGATCTCGGTCAAATAAATAAATAAAATCTTTAAAAATAAATAAATAAATAAATAAAAGAAATCTTCTCTACCTTCAGTCCAGTAACCATATCACTCTATTTATTTCCTTCTTAGGGCTTAACACAGTCATGGATTTTATTCTGTCCCTCGTGTAAAGCTCACTTCCCTCCACAAAGTTTCAGGGACCGTGTCAGTCTTTTCTACTCTTATAGCCCCAGCTCCCACCATAGTGGCTTGCACACATGGCAAACACTCAATAAATATTCCTTGGATGAGCGCTAGTATCTGTCCTACCACAAACTTCTGCTGCCCGCAATGCCCATATCCCACACTATGTGACTGTTTAGCCATTGCTGCTTATATTGCGGTAGGGGTGATGGGGCTGTCCCAGATTAGCATGACCTAGGGTTTATAAGGACTGGCCTGAAAAGACTAGCTGGACCACTCTAATTCCCCTCTCAGGAACTGGAGAACTGAGAGACTGAGCCAGCTAGCCAAGGGAACTGAAATCAAAACCTGTCACTTGGAACCAACAAGAATCATGTAGGTAGAGGGAGAAATCAGTAGATGAATGAAGAGAGGCAGGAATATCATGAAGGAGAATCCAAACACCACCAAAGAAGGCCACCTCAGTTCCTAACAACTTTCTAATTTCTACCTCCACCCCCATGAGGCCCACCCATGCCATATTCCCCATTATTGAAATATTAGGACATGTTTCCTTTCCAAATATCTTCCAATCCTTTTCATTTTCATTTTTCATTTTCTCTAATATTCTTTTATCTTTCTTTTTTAACAAAGTGAGAGGAGGCACCATATCTAGCTGGAATTAGGTTTCCTTGGTTTTGTGTTTATTGTTACATCCTGGTTATGGGCAATAATACCACTGATTTTCTATTGATGGTAGAGACATATAGTTACAATGAAAAACAAAGTGGATCAATTTAAATAACAATACATGTGGTATGTGGACATGGAAAAAATCAGGACTATGTAGGATGAGCAAATGATTATTTGGTCCATCAATATCACTATGTAGCCAACCATCTACCTCCCATTATCTTTCTTTTTATCGCAAAATCACATCTCTGATTGGAAGACCAGGAAGTCCTTTGGGTTCCTGCCCTAGATAATAATCTTTAAAGATGGCTTTCAAGTTACTTCTGGCAAAGACACTATATACTATAGAAAAAAAGAAAGAAAATGGAATTTAAAGTCAGGCAAACATGGAGTGCAAATCTTCACTCTACTACCATTTAATAGTCAAATTACTTAAACTTTCTGGGACCAAATTTGGTCATCAATAAAACTACTTTTAAAAATCTACTCCATTTGATGGGCACCTGGTGGCTCAGTCAGTTTGGTGCCCAACTCTTAGTTTCAGCTCAGGTCTTAATCTTGGGTCATGAGATCCAGCCCCACGTCAGACTCTGTGCTCAACATGGAGTCCACTCATTCCTCTCCTTCCTCCTCTGCCCCTACCCCTGCTCTCACCCTCTCTCTCTCTTAAAAAAAATAAAATCTTTAAAAAATATATATTCCATTTGATGTTTGCTCAACAATGTGAATAGGCTTGGCATCATAGAACTGTACACTGAAAAATGGTTAAAATTGTAAATTTCATTCTGTGTATTTTACCAAAATAAAAAATAATAATAATCTACTTCACAGAATAATTTGCAGGCTAAAGTTTTTAAGACACTATCACCCTTCAGCACTACCACTGACACACAGAACTGCTCAATAAATGGCATCTCCTAAAAGACAGTTGAGGGGCACCTGGGTGGCTCAGTGGGTTAAGCCGCTGACTTTGGCTCCGGTCATGATCCCAGGGTCCTGGGATTGAGTCCCGCGGGCTTCTCTCTCTGCCTCTGCCTGCTTGTGCGCTTGCGCGCTCGCGCGCGCTCTCTCTGACAAGTAAATAAAACCTTTTTTTGAAAAAAGTAGCAAAAAAATAAATAAAAGATAGTTGAATTGCTGACTAAATTAGCTGATAAGCTACCACAACTCACGCTTCCTCTAGGAGCCCTCATAGAAGGCTAAACGAAACTTTAGTGATTTTTGTAACAATAGGCTCTATCAACTGTTACTTCTGTTTCTTTTTTTTTTTTTTTAAGATTTTATTTTATGTATTTGAGAGAGAGGGTCAGAGAAAGAGCACAAGCTGGGGGAGAGGCAGAGGGACAAGGAGAAGCAGGTTCTCTGCTGAGCAGGGAGCCCAATGCAGGGCTCAAACGACCGGCGCCAAGGGCAGATGCTTAACGGACTGAGCCACCCAGGCGCCCCTGTCACTTCTGTTTCCAATCTTAGACTTCCTCACCTCATTTCGCCTCCCTTCCCCCTCTGTCAACCTTTCTTTTGTCCCTCCACCATTTCAAAACACACTATAAAACCCCCATCTCCCCCATGCTACCCTATATTCCAAAACAATTTCTTTCCCCTGTATAACTGTTAATTTCATCATTTTTATTTTAAGCAATCTCTATACCAATGTGGGACTCCAACTCATGATCCTGAGATCAAGAGTCCCATGCTCTACTGACTGAGCCAGCCAGGGGCCCCTATAATTGTTCATTTTTCACTGAGATTTTGAAATGTTCTGTATCCCATAAATGACCAAATAGGGGACTCTAATGTGCTACCCTGCTAATCAAGATTATACCCTTCTACTTCTCTGCCCCATACTCTGTGCAGCAGCAAGACAGGGAGCGAAGTAAGGTTAGCAGATCTAAGCTAGTGGTGATTCCCCAGCTCCATTTGCTCGCTGCCATTGAAGCTTGAGAGGGTAAAAAACGTAAAAATTAGGCAAATTAGGTCATTATTATCTTCTCATCTCTCTTTGGAAACCCCTCTCACGCTGCTACTGTTCTCTAGACCTTATTGCATTTGTGTTTTATTATTGTTCTCCTTCACTGAAAGCAGGTTAGTGATAACTTCTGTCTTTGATTAAAAGGTCTTTAACTCTCATATTTCTTTTTTAAGATTTTATTTATTTATTTGACAGAGAGAGACATAGCGAGAGAGGGAACACAAGCAGGGAGAGTGGGAGAGGGAGCAGCAGGCTTCCCGCTGAGCAGGGAGCCCGATGTGGGGCTCCATCCCAGGACCCTGGGATCATGACCTGAGCCAAAGGCAGACCCTTAATTGACTGAGCCACCCAAGCGCCCCTTGACTCTCATTCTTAACTGACAGTTCAAGCGGATATAAAATTCCTATATTGACATTTACTTTTATCTGGCCTTAAAGATGACTGTTTTCAGCCTAGTTGAAATCCCTTCATAGGTGATCGTCTTTTCTCTCCATTAATTTTAATATCTTTTCCATCCTAGGATCTCTACAGTTTCACTACAAAGTATTTACTTTCTAATGAACACTCACTGCACTTCCTAAATCTAGGGATTCATGCCTTCCATTAACCTGGAAACTTCTCAACCATTCTCTCTTTAACTATGGCTTCCTCTGTTTCTCTTCTCTTCTGGAAATAGTTTTTGATGTAAGTTAGATCTGCATTGTCCAATACAGAGGTCACTAGTACAAGTGGCTACTAAGCACTTGAAATGTGGCCAGTTCAAACTGAGCTGTGGTATAAATGCAAAATACACACTTGATTTTCACAGTAGACAGTGTGAAAGGGCGCCTGGGTGACTCAGTGAGCTAAGCATCTGACTTGATTTTGGTTCAGGTCATGATCTCAGGGTCATGAGAATGAGCCCCATATTGGGCTCCATGCTCAGCAAAGAAAAAAAATGCTTCTCTCTCCCTCTCCATCTGTCACTCCCCACTGCTCATGCTCGCTCACTTGCTCACTCTCTCTAAAATAAATATATATGTTTTTTAAATAAAGACTGTAAAAAAAAGAATAGAAAATAATCCATAATTTTAACACTGATTATATGTTGAAATGATATTTTGGATTAATTTCATAAATTTCTTTTTACTTTCTTTAATAGGAGTACAAGAAAAATTTTTTTAAGATTTTATTTATTTATTTGACAGAGAGAGAGACGGTGAGAGAGGGAACACAAGCAGGGGGAGTGGGAGAGGGAGAAGCAGGCTCCCCGCCATGCAGGGAGCCTGATGTGGGGCTCGATCCCAGGACCCTGGGATCATGACCCCAGCCGAAGGCAGACGCTTAATGACTGAGCCACTCAGGTGCCCCTGAGTACAAGAAAATTTTAAATGATGTATGTATCTCACATTATATTTTTCCTTTTTTAAAAGATTAATTTATATGAGAAAGAGAGAGAGTGTGTGCTCATGAGTGGGGGGAGAATCTTCAGTTCCCCGCCAGAGCCCAACTGTTCTCACAATCTGTGAGATCATGACCTGAATCAAAACCAAGGGCCAGATGCTCAACCAACTGAGCCACTCAGGTGCCCCTCTCAAATTATATTTCTATTGGACAGCACTGTTAGACTATCTGCTTCTTATCACCATATTTCTTATCTTTTCCATCTCCTGATCTCTCTATGCTAAACTCCAGGTGATTTTTTTTTTAAGATTTTTTTTTAAATTTATTTATTTGACAGAGAGAGATCACAAGTAGGCAGAGAGGCAGGCAGAGAGAGAGGAAGGGAAGCAGGCTCCCTGCTGAGCAGAGAGCCCAATGCGAGGCTCAATCCCAGGACCCTGGGATCATGACCTGAGCCGAAGGCAGAGGCTTAACCCACTGAGCCACCCAGGAGCCCCCAGGTGATTTTTTAATGTATTAATAGTTCACTGATTATATCATCAGCTGCGTCTGATCTGCTTCTGATCCACTACTAAGCTTTAATTTTAAACAAACTGAAATATATGTTTCCATTTCTATAAGATTTATTTGGTCCCTTTCTGAAGTATTATTTTCTTATGCATCGGATTCCTTCTGTTATGTTTTTAAGGTTTGTGGTTTTTTTTAGATTTTTATTTATTTATTTATTTGACAAAGAGAGACACAGCAAGGAAGGGAACACAAGCAGGGGGAGTAGAAGAGAGAGAACCAGGCCTCCCGCTGAGGAGGGAGCCCCATGAGGAGCTCAATCCCAGGACCTGATGATCCTGACATGAGCCGAAGGCAGAACCTTAAAGACTGAGCAACCCAGCCGCTCCTATTTCTAAGTATTTAAACCAAAGTCTACAATCTGTATTCGGTCATTATTTGATGTTCTTGGGGATCTAATTCTGCCGCTTGTCCTGTCTAGTGAATTTCCCTCCTGGGGGATTTTTTTCTCATGTGTTTGTAATTTTGAACTGTGCGCTCATCTTCAAAAGGGTTTTATCTTTGTTATTCTTTTTTTTTTTTTAAGATTTATTTATTTATTTGGCAGAGAGATCACAAGTAGGCAGAGAGGCAGGCAGCGGGGGTGGGGGGGAAGCAGGCTCCCTGCTGAGCAGAGAGCCTTATGTGGGGCTCGATCCCAGGACCCTGAGATCATGATCCGAGCCGAAGGCAGAGGCTTAACCCACTGAGCCACCCAGGCGCCCCTATCTTTGTTATTCTTAGGAGACCTGGACTGAATTTGTTTCTGCCAATCCATCACAGTATCACCATTCCATGACTGTAATCTATGTTAGTTTACAGACTTTGGGGAATTCCTAGACTATAGAAATAATAATAAGGAAGAAAGGCAGTTACCATAAAGGTAATTGATGTCCCTGAAGTAAAGAACCTACCAAATAAAACAGATTATTCAAAGAAATAATTTTTGAAAATGTCTTTTTTATAAATGATAAAATGAGTTACAGGTGGAAATAACAAATCATATTCCAGGAAGGGGAAAAAAAAAAAAGGCTGACACAGAATGGTAGACACAAATCTCTATCCCAGTTAAGAAGCCAAACACCTAAGTGAAAGAAAGCATTCTTCAGACAACCAGACAGACAAAGCATGTTGACTAAATGGGGTGGAGTGGAATTGGGAATCTGTCTCAGACCTAAAGCAAGGTTCAATGCCAAAAGACAAATTTGAAAAGAAAATGTGGCCCAAGAATATTATTCAGTATATGTGCAAGTATAAGAGAAACAGACAGATATGATATTTGCAACATTTAAAAAAAATCAGGGAATATACGACAAAGAACTTTTCAAGAAAAAAAGTTGATAAAATCTTATTTTAGTGATGGATCAAAACAGTGAACTCAATGATGGGAAAGCACTGTTGGTGGTAGGCTGTGGTTCCATTTAAATACAGAACTGAGACTAAATGGGATATAAAGTAAATGTTATAAACCTTGACAAATAACTGTATAACTAACAAAAACAAAATTTTTGGAAACTTTCCAAAACATTTTTCAATATTAACTTCAATTCCTTCATCTTTCTTTTTTCTTAAGATTTTATTTATTTATTTGAGAGAGAGAGCACAAGAGCACAAATGGGCAGGGATGGGGAGAGGGAAAGAGACAGGAAGAGGGATAACCAGACTCCCTGCTGAGTGCGGAGACTAATCCCAGGACCCTGAGATCATGACCTGAGCTGAAGTCAGATGCTTAACTAACTGAGCCACTCTGGTGCCCTTATCTTTCTACAGCAAGATGTTGAGCAACAGTATCTCTCCACAGTAGCTAAAATATGTAATTATTTCAATTATTTAATTTTTTATCATCCTTTTTCTTAACTTTAAGGAGATTGTCTGGGAAATAGTATCTCTTCCAATGGAGAATATTTACTGAAGTTCAACCATTTCTTCAATTTTACTTTTTTTTTTTAAAGTAAACTCTACTCCCAATGTGGGGTTCAAACTCACCACCCCAAGATCAAGATCAAGAGTCCCATGCTCTATGGACTGAGCCAGCCAGGCACCCCTCTTCAAATTTACTTTAATTTCCTTTTTTGTTGTTGTTTATTTCTGAGGGAAAAAAAAGTAAGAGTAGGAAGGTAATAGGAATTATAAAACAAACACCTACATTCCTACCACTCAGAATTAATAATTATACGTGTGTCAACTTTTATTCATCTTCTTAGGAAATAAAATATTAAATAGAGAAAACTAACATCTCTTTCAGCCACCATTCCCAGTCCCACCCCTCCCACTCAGAGCAAAAACTTTTCATTCAGTTTAGATAGAGACAAATCAGTAACTGACATATCATATTGCTTTGTGTAAACAATCATTTTTTATTTATATAATGGTAGCACATCAAGCATAGTGTCATGCATCTTGATTCTACCATTCTACATTGCAGAGTAAACTGCATACTGAGCTATCTTATTCCTCTTAACTGTATACATTGCACCGTACGACTATCCCACATTTATCCATTCCACTATTTCATTTTATTTATTTATTTGAGAGGAAGAACAAGAGTTGGGGGAAGGGACAGAGGGAGAGGGAGAAGCAGACTCCCCACGGAGCAGGGAGCCCCACACAGGGCTCAATCCCAGGACCCTGAGATCATGACCTGAGCTGAATGAAGGCCCATGTTCAACCAATTGAGCCACCCAGGCGCCCCTAACCATCCCACTGTTAATGGACACTTAGATTGTCACTCTTTGTTTTTTGTGGGGTTTTTGGGGGGTTTTTTTCCACTCTTTTTTTGCTGTTACAATGTTCCCATGAACATCCTTGCACACGTGTGAAAGCTTCTCAGTATACCTAAAGCATAATGATTGGATTATATAAATAGGCTCATTTTCAGTTTCATTACATACTGCCAAATTGCTCTTCCAAATGACCATGTATCAACATACCCAACCTCCTCTCAAATCGTGTGACAGAATACCATTTTCTCCATATCCGCGCCAATACTTGGCATTTTGGGCAATCTAAGTGAAATATCTTGTTTTGTATTCACACATTACTAATAGTGTTGGGACTACTTATAAGATGGCTCAGTCTTTTAGGTGGATTCTTCCTTTTATAAAAGTCAAATTTCCTCTTAAAAACGTGTTTTTTTTTTTTCGGGGCACCTGGGTGGGCTACCTGTTCACTGGGGAGTCTGCTTCTCCCTCTGCCCTCTGTCCTCCTCCTGCTTATGCTCTCTCTCAAATAAATAAAATATTAAATTTTTTTCTTCACATCACACTTTGGTACTAAATTGCTACTCCAGATGACTTTTGGTTACTATTTGCCTGGTATATATTTTTATTTAATATTTAGCTTTTCTATGTTGTTTTACATGTGTCTTTTATAAATATCATATTGCTGGGGCACCTGGGTGGCTCAGTCGTTAAGCGTCTGCCTTCGGCTCAGGTCGTGATCCCAGGGTCCTGGGATGGAGCCCCACATCAGGCTCTCTGCTCAGCAGGGAGCCTGCTTCCACCTCTCTCTCTGCCTGCCTCTGCCTGCTTGTGATCTCTGTCAAATAAATAAATAAAATCTTTAAAAATAAATAAAAATAAATAAATAAATAAATAAATAAATAAATAAATAAATAAATATCATATTGCTGGATGTTGGTATATGAGCGTGATTTTAATCCAAGATGAGCTTTTAAAAAATCAGTGTATTTGGGGCACCAGCATGGCTCAGCTGTTAAGCATCTGCCTTCGGCTCAGGTCATGATGCCAGAGTCCTAGGATCAGGCCCTGCATTAGGCTCCCTGCTCAGCAGAGAGCCTGCTTCTCCCTCTCCCACTCTTCCTGCTTGTGTTCCCTCTCTCACTGTGTGTCTCTCTCTGTCAAATAAATAAAATTTTTTAAAAGTAGTTTAAAAAATCAGTGTATTTAACCCATTTCATTTTGTGGTAATTTCTAAAATATTTTAATTTTGACCATCTTATTTAGTTTTCTATTCAATGTATCTTCTCCTTTTAATTTCCCCATTGCCACTTTCCTGCCTTCCACTGGATTGATCAAGTTTCTTTACTCGATTTTTTTCTATTCAACTTTCAATCAAGTGCCTACATTTTAAATTATTACACACTTAAGTGAACTTTTTCTCTAATATCTAGAGTTAATATCTACACCTTCCTCTTGAACAGACAAGATCCCAAGATCCTTAAAATGTTTTTACTTCCTTTTGCTGAGTGCTCACCTACTTCAATATGACATACCTACCATGTTGATACGAGTGGAATTTCCGTTCATGACTACTTTAAAATGTTTTAATCAAATTAACATTAGGCAATTAAATTCCCTAATGTATTTTCTTACTATTTCTTTTTTGCCCTCATTGTTCCCTTCATTTTTCTTCTTATGGAACACATTTTTTAAAAGATTATTTATTTATTTATTTGACAGAGAGAGACAGTGAGAGAGCACAAGCAGGGGGAGTGGGAGAGGGAGAAGCAGGCTCCCCGCTGAGCAGGGGCTTCATGTGGGACTCAACATCGGGCTTGATTCCAGGACCCTGGGATCATGATCTGAGCCAAAGGCAGAGGCTTAAGGACTGAGCCATCCAGCCACCCCCAGAACACATTTTCTAACAGAAACTGACTACAAAATGATGTACTCTGTAGATGTATCCTTTGCATGCACCTAGGCTGGAGTGCTCCTAGGATGAGACAGATGTTTCATTTCTGGATAAAACTACACCTGGGCTTGAGTCCCCAGAAAATCTAACAAAAAGTAGTTATTTCAGAGTGAGTCTATGGGTGTCAAATTTTCCAAGCTTCCTGTGGACCTCCATTTACGTTTTCTCCCCAGATTTGACTAGTGGTTTGGCTGGAATAGAATTCCTAGGTGCAACATTTATTTTCCTTTCAACACTTAGAAGAAATTGTGAAGTTGGAAAGTATACTTCTTTTTTTTTTTTTAAAGATTTTATTTATTTATTTGACAGAGAGAGATCACAAGCAGGCAGAGAGGCAGGCAGAGAGAGAGGAGGAAGCAGGCTCCCCGCTGAGCAGAGAGCCCGATTCGGGGCTCGATCCCAGGACCCTGAGATCATGACCCGAGCCGAAGGCAGCGGCTTAACCCACTGGGCCACCCAGGCGCCCCGGAAAGTATACTTCTGTCTTAAAGAAGAGAAAGATGACATGGAAAAAAAACCTAAGTCTCTTGTTGAAGGATGCAATTTTACAGATGTAAAAATACCCGGTATAGGAGTTGTAACATTACTCATCACTCTCTACACTGAAAAGAACTGAAAGATACAAAATATTCACAACCCAGCCACCTAAAGAAAGAGCCCTGATCAAGCAGAGTAAAAGGTCTCAAGTTAAATTTGACATGCTCTGTTTTCTATCATAAATTATATGTGCTTCTTAGCAGAGACACTCTCTCCTCGAAATGTCATCTTGTTTTATGTCAAGTCTGTTCTTCTCACATGTGAAAATCCCCTCACCACAATGTTTGGGTTAACTCCAAAGCTCATGTTTTAAAGAATTACGTAAAATCAAAACAACAAATGTAAGAAATATCGATCCAAAATATATGCTTACTATTATTCACTTAAATTTTAAAAGTTTTTTAAAAATTATAAATGGTCAGGGGCGCCTGGGTGGCTCAGTGGGTTAAGCCGCTGCCTTCGGCTCAGGTCATGATCTCGGAGTCCTGGGATCGAGCCCCGCATCGGGCTCTCTGCTCTTGGGGAGCCTGCTTCCTCCTCTCTCTCTGCCTGCCTCTCTGCCTGCTTGTGATCTCTCTGTCAAAAAAAAAAAAAAATTATAAATGGTCTCATTTTATTTACTCATTTCCTTTGATCTTCCCTCGAATGAATAGATAATTTGTTTAACTTCAGGGCAGAGAGTGCAATTTAGTTTTCTGGTCTCCCTGTGCTATCAAGCTTGAGTTTAGGGGCTCTGCTGGCTCAGTCAGTGGAGCATGTGACTCTTGGCCTCAGGGTTGTAAGTTCAAGTCCCATGTTGGGTGTAGGGATTACTTAAAAATAAAATATTTGAGGGGTGCCTGGGTGGCTCAGTAGGTTAAAAGCCTCTGCCTTCAGCTCAGGTCATGATCCCAGGGTCCTGGGATCGAGCCCCGCATTGGGCTCTCTGCTGAGTGGGGAGCCTGCTTCCCTTCCTTTCTCTCTGCTTGCCTCTCTGCCTACTTGTGATCTCTGTCAAATAAATAAATAAAATCTTTAAAAAATAATAAATAAATAATAAAATAAAATAAAAAATATTTGAAACCAATTAGGCTTGAGTTTAAAGGTACATCACGAAGTTTTCTTAAAAAAAAAGAATAGACCACAAAGCTCTGTTTTTTCCAAATGCTCCACTGCATCCTTGTGTCTCTTGTTGCTGATAAAAAGATGCCGGGGCGCCTGGGTGGCTCAGTGGGTTAAAGCCTCTGCCTTCGGCTCGGGTCATGATCCCAGGGTCCTGGGATTGAGCCCCGAATCGGACTCTCTACTCAGCGGGGAGCCTGCTGCGGGAAGCAGGCTCCCCTTCCTCTCTCTCTCTCTCTGCCTGCCTGTCTGCCTACTTGTGATCTCTGTCAAATAAATAAAATCTTAAGGAAAAAAAAAGTCAGATGCCAATCTGATTCTTATTTTCTCAGTGATCTGCTTTTTCTTTTTTTCTTTTTTTTTTTTTAAAGATTTTTTTTATTGGGCGCCTGGGTGGCTCAGTGGGTTGGGCCGCTGCCTTCGGCTCAGGTCATGATCTCGGGGTCCTGGGATCGAGTCCCGCATCGGGCTCTCCGCTCAGCGGGGAGCCTGCTTCCCTCTCTCTCTCTCTCTGCCTGCCTCTCCGTCTGCTTGTGATCTCTCTCTGTCAAATAAATAAATAAAATCTTTAAAAAAAAAAAAAGATTTTTTTTATTTATTTGTCAGAGAGAGAGAGAGGGAGAGAGAGCGCGCACAGGCAGACAGAGTGGCAGGCAGAGGCAGAGGGAGAAGCAGGCTCCCCGCAGAGCAAGGAGCCCGATGCGGGATTCGACCCCAGGACGCTGGGACCATGAACTGAGCTGAAGGCAGCTGCTTAACCAACTGAGCCACCCAGGCGTCCCTGCTTTTTCTTATAACTTAAAGAATGTTTGTATTTTTGACGCTCTGAAATGTCATTACACAACTTTGTATAGGCTTTTTCTTAAGTATTCAGTTCAGCAACTGTCTCCAAGCCTGTAAACTACAAACAAAATTCAAGTTGTTTTAAAAACAAAACAAAAGGGGCGCCTGGGTGGCTCAGTCAGTCAAGCGTCTGCCTTTGGCTCATGTATATTCATGCATGATCCCCGGGTCCTGGGACTGCCCCCCTGCATTGGGCTCCTTGCTCAGTCAGGAACCTGCTTCTCTCCCTCTGCTGCTTGTGCTCTCTCTCCCTCTCTCTCCCAAATAAATAAATAAAATCTTAAAAAAAAAAAAAAAAAAGCAAACATAAACAAGCAGGGGCACCTGGATGACTTAGTAGGTCAAATGTCTGCCTCTTGATTTCAGCTCAAGTCATGATCTCAGGGTCGTGAGGCTGAGCCCCTCATTGGGCTCTGAGCTAGGCAGGGAGACTGCTTGAGATTCTCTTTCCTTCTCTCTCTGCTCCTCCCTTCCCACCCCCATCCCCACTGGGGCCTGTGTGCTCTCTCCCTGCCTCAAAGAAACAAAGAACGAAACAAACAGTAAGAGTACTCTAAAACTTATATGAAGGAGAAAAGTCTACAAATGGCTTTCATCACCTTAAAAAACACAAGTAAATGGAGAAAAAGAGGTTTGTTCTACCAGACATTAAGACATATTTCAAGGCCATATAGTAGGATATCAGTCCAATAAACAAATGGAACAAAGCAGAGAACTCTAAGAAGGACCCGTTGATAAAGAGAACTTAATACACAATTTTTAAAAAGACATCACAGGAGCACCTGGGAGGCTCAGCACGTTAGGCAACAGGCTCTTGATATCAGTTCAGGTCTTGATCTCAGGGTCGTGGGTTCAAGCCCCAAGTTGGGCTCCACGCCCTGCTTAAAAAAAAATAAAAATAAAAAATAATTTCAAAAAATATCACAAATGAATGGGGGAAAGAAGAAACCATTTATTAGGTGAAGTTGGAAAAACTAGTCCACCATGTGGAGAAAAATAAAACTGGGTTGCTACCTAACAATTATCTGAAGGGTGAACTCCAGATGTGAAAGTAAAATTATAAAGCTAAGTGACAGGGAAAAACTTAAACTTCAAAAGCACAAACTGTACAGGAAAACAAACAAGAATTTCATGACATCAAAATCGTTTCTATCCATGAAAGATACCACATAAAGTTAATGGGTGACAGAGTGGAAGTAGGTATTTGCAGTAATAGGGGATGAATATCTAAAATATACAAGGACTCAAGGGCCATTTTTCTGTTCAGCCATTCTTAGCATGGCCTTTGTCCCCGGGTAGCTGCAAGAGGGTCACTGCTGGTCCAGACAGCTGATCCTCACACAGCTACATCCAAACTCAGGAGAGCTGTCCTTCTCTACATCTCCAGGAATTGGGGAGAAATACCTTTCATGACGTTTCCTAGCAGAACTCCCCTGTGAGGTCCCATTGATCAGGACTGGGCCACACATCCCCGCCCCACTGCAAGGGTGGCATTTGTGGGCATTCCCAGCGTGTGGCGGGAGACAGACTGGCAGGCAGGAATAGGGCTAAGAACTGTTGCAGGAGTCACAGAGAAAGCTGCCACGTTTTCCTTCCATTTTCTCCACTCTCCTGTCAACCCAATAGGGCTGACATTAGCATTTCTTCATGGACTTCCTCCAATGATACTAATTATGTTTATTCTAAAGGTTTGTTCCAGGGGCGCCTGGATGGCTCAGGCGTTAAGCATCTGCCTTTGACTCAGGTCATGATCCCAGGGTCCTGGGATTGAGACCCGCATCAGGCTCCCTGCTCCATGGGAAGCCTGCTGCTCCCTCTCCCACTCCCCCTGCTGTGTTCCTGCTCTTGCCATCTGTCAAATAAATAAATGTTTTAAAAAATAATAAAAGCCTGTTCCAGTTCTATTAGCTATGTTTCAAGTGAAGTTCTTTTTACTCTGTTTCAAGTGAAGTTCTGTTTTTTTTTTTTGTTTTGTTTTGTTTTAATTTATTTATTTGACAGAGAGAAATCACAAGTAAGCAGAGAGGCAGGCAGAGAGAGAGAGGAGGAAGCAGGCTTCCTGCCGAGCAGAAAGCCCGATGTGGGGCTCGAACCCAGGACCTGGGATCATGACCTGAGCCGAAGGCAGCGGCTTAACCCACTGAGCCACCCAGGCGCCCCGAAGTTCTGTGTTTTACTCTAATATACTACTCCCATATCTGGGGATTCTTTACCATAGGTCCATTTTTTTCCCCACCAAGAGCCCTACTTGATTTAAAGTACTTGATTTAATTTAAACTACTTGATTTCTCTATTTGGGCAGCTGACCTTGGGGCTAGGGGTGTAGTTGAGGAAGTTGGGGCTTATGCACCACGTGGTTTTCAGTGAGACTGAAAGATGGGTAGACTATGACACAAGGAAAGACAACTCAGCAGTTAGTTTCCCAGACAAGTGCCCTCATTTCTCCTTGGCATTGCCAGCCACCTGAGACACCGCCTCGGCTCTGAGATACTGCTCCTAAGTTGCCTAAGGCTGGGGGTGTTGGAGGGAAAGGGGGAGAGACTGCCAATGGGTATGAGGTTCCTTTTGGGAATGATGAAAATGTTCTAAAACTGATTGTGGGGATAGTTGCCCAACTCCGAATATACTAAAAACCACTGAATTTTATACTTCAAATGGGTGAATTATATGGTGTATGAATTATATTTCAATAATGCTGTTTTTTAAAAAACTGGTTGCTTACACATCTGCCTCTTTGCGAGAAGTATTCAGGTTTTTCCTTGGGCCTCTGAAAGCACACTCTGTACTAGCAACATTTGTTTGGAAAAGCATTTTGTGCAAGAACTGGGACATTATTAGAATCACAACCATTTAAAAAGGGCTTCATGATGTCCACAACTTTGTTCCTCCTCCAAAAGGTGAAGTGAAATGATTAAAAATATGAATTATGAGGGCTGCCTGGCTGGCTCAGTTGATAAGAGTGTGCATCTCTTGATCTCAGGGTCATGGGTTTGAGTGTGGAGATTACTTTTTTAAAAGTGGTAAAAATAGAGGTGCCTGGGTGGCTCAGTTGGTTAAGCATCTGCTTTTGGTTCGGGTCATGGTCTCAGGTCCTCGGATTGGATCCGATCGAGTCCTGCATTGGACTCCCGGCTCAGTGCTGAGCCTGGTTCTCCCTATCCCCCCACCCCCACTCATGCTCACTCTCTCATTCCCCTCCCAAAAATAAATAAAATCTTTTTTTTTTAAATCATCAAAAAAGCCCCCCAAAATAAAATAAAATCTTTTTAAAAAGATATTATTTTATTTTGGGGGGCTTTTTTGATGATTTTATTTGCTTGACAGAGAGAGATAGATCACAAGTAGGCAAAGAGGCAGCCAGAGAGAGAGGGGGGAGGAAGCAGCCTCCCCACTGAGCAGAGAGCCTGATGCAGGACTCAATCCCAGGACCCTGAGATCATGACCTGAGCTGAAGGCAGAGGTTTAGCGATGGAGCCACTCAGGTGCCCCAAAATCTTATTTTAAAAAATGGTAAAAATAAGGATCAAAAGAACAGGACTGGAAGTGCTGGTGTTATTGTAGATAGAGGCTAGCGGTAAAAGACATTATGTCCTGCCTTTCAATCTTAGGAGCTTCTCAGCATGGCGGCAGTGCTCACCAAGCAAGTGATAGGGGAACCTTCCCACATATGATTTCACTTCACCCACGAAGCAACCTTTACTAGCTCGCTCTACAGATCTGTGTTTCTATAGATGAGGAAACGGAGACTAGCTTAGAGAAGCAAAGGAACTTGCCAAGAACCCATGATCATGGAGTCAAGGAGACGGACAAGGTGAAGACTTACCTCACCTGAGGACACGTCCAAAAAACAAAGCAATGCCCTGAGCTCTCACCCCTCTGTGCCCATGTTCTCAGCAGCACCTTGATCACCTCGGCACGTGGCAGCTTTACTTCCCCGTAAGTCACCATTTCTCCTGACTCTTCTTTTCAGAGACCATTTTTCCTGACCTTTTCATTACCTGGATTCATCCCACGAGCATTTCGCTGTCTGTTTTTGAAGAACCTTCTTAGCCAGATAATTTTCCTGTCTTTCCCTGAGGTCCTGGTGCCAGCCAGAAAATTCCAGGTACCTCTTCTCTGTACTTGCTTCTCGGAACCTGGTAAACATTTCTTCAAAGTATGGCAACACAGAACTACCAGCACATTGTTAGGGCTCCAAAGTCTGGCCAGGGTCTTATCTGTCTCAGGGAGGGTCTTTCAAACCCACGTTTATTTTTAAGAATTAAAGGGAGTCTGCTGTTTTTTATAAAATAGAGTTTATTGCTTCCATAAGTTTGGGCCATCTTTAGTGACCACTATCCCACCTCCGTCACACACACTGATATACACAGAGTTACAAGGTTGCACTGCGCACAATGCTTCTGATCAGCACACAAGATGGAAACCCACGTAAGAAAGGCTGGTCTTCATGGGG
This sequence comes from Lutra lutra, assembly GCF_902655055.1. Lineage (NCBI taxonomy): Eukaryota > Metazoa > Chordata > Mammalia > Carnivora > Mustelidae > Lutra > Lutra lutra. Next base: position 40,439,050 of record NC_062293.1, read on the forward strand.
TGCCTGGGTGGCTCAGTGGGTTAAGCCTCTGCCTTCGGCTCAGGTCATGATCTCAGAGTCCTGGGATCAAGCCCCACATCAGGTTCTCTGCTCGGCAGGGAGCCTGCTCCCCCCCTCTCTCTGCCTGCCTCTCTGCCTACTTGTGATCTTTCTTTCTGTTAAATAAATAAAAAAATCTTAAAAAAAAAAAAAAAAAGGCTGGTCTTCAGATGACTGACACCTGGTTCTCCTGACCTCTACCTCAGGTTTACTTTGCATTACTGCACACGGCATCTTATGTAGATGATTCACACATTTAATAAGTGCAAACGCTTGACACATCTGCATGGTTACTAGACAAATAAGCCTTCTGTATTAGCCAGTAAACCACAAGCTAGATTTTAAAAATGTTTCTCTCCTGACTTGGCTAATTCCACAATACAGACAGGTGCTCAAATTCTGAACAGGAATTTTCTGATGTCAGAATGAATCTTCCTGGTAGAAATTATTTCTGGTACAAATGGTTTTAGTTTCTCCTATATATATGTATATTTATTATATTATATCATATATTTATATATAAATATAATATATAATTATATTGTATATTATTTTGTATTATATATTATATATTATTTTGTATTATATTATAATATGTATATATGTAGAATTATATATTTAATTATACATATTATATACATATATGTATATATATTATACATACTATACATATATATTATATATAAATATTATATAATATATTATTATATATTAAATATATATATTATATATAATTAATATAATATATTAATATGATATAATAGAATTAATAAATAATATTATATACATATTATACATATTATATAATTATACATAATTATATATTATTACTATTATATTATATTATTTCTGGTACAACTGGTAGTTTCTCATATATATATATATACATACACACACACATATATGTGTATATATATGATGTAAATGTGTTTATTATATATATATAATATAAATGTGTTTATAATCCAAATGGCTAATGACAGCTTTCCCTGATAGCACGCAGTTTCTCTTCATCCCTCAGTTTAGTTGACTAAAAGACAGAGCTCTTACATAGGACTCCTTGTATACCTGGGGTTTGGGTCCCATATGGTAACTACACCTTTTCAAACCACCTCCTAAGAATTTTAAGCAGAAAGCAAAGAACAGTATTTCTATACCATTAGTCTGTAGCCTACAGATCAGCAGATGGGAAAGTTACTCTACCTACATTATTCCATTTAATCTTCCCAGCAAATATATGAAAATAAATATGTAACAAAAAGACACGTTGTTAGAAAAGATCAGAGCTAGTATCCAAATCCAGGTATTTCCAATCTAAGAACTCATGCTCTTCCTACTATACCATGATTTGAGACAGACACATCAAACAGTATGACACAATTATAGCATAACTTCTCATAAGAGAAGTATAAATGAAAGCCACCCAAACCCCCTAGTAAGGATCCTTATTAGGAAGAGTTCAAAAGGAAATGGCAACTGAAAGAGGTCTTTAAGAATGAGTAAAATGGAGGCGCCTGGGTGGTTCAGTGGGTTAAAGCCTCTGCCTTCTGCTCAGGTCATGATCCCAGGGTCTTGGGATGGAGCTCCGCATCAGGCTCTCTGCTCAGCGGGGATCCTGCTTCCCCATCTCTCTCTGCCTGCTTCTCTGCGTACTTGTGATCTCTGTTGGTCAAATAAATAAAATCCTTTAAAAAAAAAAAAAGAATGAATAGAATGTTGGCGTGTCTGGGTGACTCAGTCGGTTAAACGTCTGACTGGATTTCACTCAGGTCAATGGTCTCAGGGTTCTGGATGGAGGTCGTGGGATCAAGCCCTGCTCAGCACTCAGTCTGCTTGTTCTCCCTCTCCTGGTGCCCCTCCTGGTGCTCACTCACACGTTTGTGCTCTCTCTCTAAAATAAATAAATCTTAAAAAAAAAAAAAGAATTAATAAAATATCATCCAATCCTCAAAATACAGCCATCAGGTAAATTCCCCATGCAGATTTATAGGGATTATCCTTCATACTCATACTTCTAAAAATTCCTCAATACTTCAGACCCCTGCTCTTCTCTCTCTCTCTTTTTAAGATTTTATTTATTTGTCAGAGAGAGAGAGAGCGCGCACAAGGAGAGGGAGCAGCAGGCAGAGGGAGAAGCAGGCTTCCTGCTTACCAGGGACTCGATCCCAGGACCCCGGGATCATGACCTGAGCCAAAGGCAGACACTTAACAACTGAGCCACCCAGGCATCCCAATTTTTTTTTAAGTTTTTATTTAAATTCCAGATAGTTTCCAAACAGTGGGATACTAGTTTCAGGTATGCAGTATAGTGATTCAACACAGCCATACATCACCCAGTGCTCATCGCAAGTGCCCTCCTGAATTCCCATCACTTATTTCCCCCATTCTTTCCCCCCACCTCCCCTCTGGTAACCGTCAGTTTGTTCTCAGTAGTTAGGAGTTTTTTTCTTAGTTTGTCCCTCTCTTTTTCCCCCCTTTTCTGTTTTGCTTCTTAGACTGCACGTATGAATGAAATCATAAGGCGTGACGTTCTCTGACTTATTTCGCTGACCATGATACTCTCTAGGCCTATCCATGTTATGGCAAATGGCAAGATTTCATTCCTTTTTATGACTGAGGAATATTCCCGTGTGTGTGTGTGTGTGTGTGTGTATGTGTGTGTGTGTGTACATACACACACCACATCTTATCCATTCATCAGTCAATGGACACTTGGGTTCTTTCCATAATTTGGTTATTGTATACAGATAATGCTCTTATAAACATCAGAGTGCATGTATGCCTTTGAATTAGTACTTTTGTTTTCTTTGGGTAAATACCAGTGGTGCAATTGCTGGATTATAGGGTAGTTCTAGTTCTAACTTTTTGAGCAATCTCCATCCTGTTCTCCACAGTGGCTGCACCAGTTGGCGTTCCCACTAACCGTGCAAGAGGGTTTCCTTTTCTCCACATCCTCACCAACACCTGTTGTTTCTTGTGTTGTTGATTTTAGCCATTCTAACAGGTGTCAGGTGATACCTCGTTGTGGTTGTGATTTGCATTTCCTTGATGATGAGCGATGCGGAGCATCTTTCCATGTGTCTTTTGGCCATCTCTCTGTCTTCTTTGGAGAAATGTCGATTCATGTCTTCTGCCTGTTTTTAATTGGATTATTCATGTTGGGGGTTTTTGAGTTTTATAAGTTTTTTATGTATATTTTGGGTTCGAAAACTTTATGAGATATGCCATTGGCAAAAAACTTCTCCCATTCCGTAGGCTGCCTTTTTGTATTGTTGATTTTTTCCTTCACTATGGAGAAGCTTTTTATTTTGATCTAGTCTTTTCTTTTTTTGAGAGAGAGAGAGAGAGAGAGAGAGAGCGTGCACATGTGTGAGCAGGGAGGGGAAGGACAGAGGGACAGAGGGACAAGGAGAGAGAGAAACTTAACTCGGGGCTCGATCCCACCCTGAGATCATGACCTGAGCCAAAATCAAGAGTCAAGTGCTTAACTGACTGAGCCACCTTGACACCCCTTGATGTACTCCTTAACAGTTTATTTTTGCTTTAGTTTCCCTTACCTCAGGAGACATATCTAGAGAGAATTTGCTACAGCTGATATCAAAGAAGTTACCACACGCATTCTCTTCTGGGACTTTTATGGGTTCGGGTCTCCCATGTAGGTCTTTAATCCATTTTGAATTTGTTTTTGTGAGTGGTGTAAGTGGTCCAGTTTCATTCCTCTGCATGTTGCTGTCCACTTTTCGCAATACCAGTTGTTGAAGAGACTGTCTTTTTCCCACTGGATATTCTTCCTGCTTTGTCAAAGATTAACGGACCATATAATTGTGGGTTTATTTCTGGGTTTTCTATTCTGTCCTATTGATCTATGTTTCTATTTTTGTGCCAGTACCATACTGCTGTGATTACTACCTCATTGTACTATAACTTGAAATCTGGAATTGTGAGGCCTCCCATTTTTTTGTTTGTTTAACAAGATGGCTTTGGCTCTTCAGGATCTTTCATGGTTCCATACAAATTTTAGGGTTGCTTATTCTAGCTCTGTGAAAAATGCTGGTGGTATTTTTTGATAGGGATTTCATTAAATATGTAGATTGCTTTGGGTAGCATAAACATTTTAACAATATTTGTTCTTCTAATCCATGAGCATGGAATATCTTTGTGTCATTTTCAACTTCTTTCATCGGTGTTTTATAGTTTTCAGAGTACAGGTATTTCACCTCTCTGGTTAGGCTTATTCCTAGATATCTTTATTATTTAGGGTGCAATTGTAAGTGGGATTGATTCCTTAATTTCTCTTTCTGCTCCTTCATTATTGGAGAAATGCAACAGATTTCTGTATGTTGATTTTGTAACCTGCGAATTTACTGAATTTCTTTATCAGTTCTAGCAGTTTTGGGGTGGAGTCTTTCAGGTTTTTTTAATAGAGAGTATCATGTCATCTGCAAATCTTATCTATTTGGATGCCTTTTCTTTCTCTTGTCTGATCGCCGTGGCTAGGACTTCCAGCACTATGTCAAATAACAGTGGTGCGAGTGGACATCCCTTTCTTGTTTCTGAGCATGAGGAAAAGCTCTTAGTCTTTCCCCATTGAGGATGCTATTAGCTGTGGGTCTTTCATATAGGACCTTTAGCATGTTGAGGTATGTTCTCTCTAAACCTAATTTGTTGAGATTTTTAATCACAAATGGATGTTATACTTTGTCAAATGCTTTTTCTGCATCTATTGAAATGATAGGATTCTTATGCTTTCTTTTATTTATGTGGTGTATCATGTTGATTTGTGTATATTGAACCACCCTTGCAACCCAGGAATAAATCCCACTGGATCATGGTGAATGACTTTTTTAATGCATTGCTGGATTCAGTTTGCTGGTATTTTGAGAATTTTTGCAACCCTGTTCATCAGGGATATTGGTTGGTAGTTCTCTTTTCTAGTGGAGTCTTTATTTGGTCTTGATATCAGGGCAATGCTGGCCTCATAAAATGAGTTTGGAAGTTTCCCTTTCTTTTCTATTTTTTGGAATAGCTTGAGAATAGATATTAACTCTTCTTTAAATGTTTGGTAAAATTCACCTGTGAAGCCATCTGGCCCTGGCCTTTTGTTTGTTGGAAGCTTTTTGATTAAGGATTCAATTTCTTGGCTGGTTATCCAACTCTTCAAGTTTTCTATTTCTTCCAGGTTATCCAATTTGTTGGCGTATCTTTTTTTATAATAGTCCCTTAAAACTGTTTGTATTTCTGAGGTGTTGGCTGTTATTTTTCCTCTCTCATTTGTGATTTTATTTACTTGGGTACTCTTTTCTTTTTGATAAGTCTGGCTAGAGGTTTACCTATTTTATTAATTTTTTCAAAGAACCAGCACCTGGTTTCATTGATCTGTTCTATTAGGTTGTTTTTTGTTGTTGTTGTTTTTTTTTTTTTAGTTTCTATATTATTTATTTCTGCTCTAATCTTTATTCCTTCCTTCCTTCTCCTGGTTTTAGGCTTTCTTTGTTCTTTTTCTAGCTCCTTTAAGTGTAAAGTTGTTGGAGATTTCTCTTGTTTCTTGAGGTAGGCCTGTATTGCTATATACTTCCTTTTTAGGACCAATTTTGGTATATCCCAAAGGTTTTGAACTGATGTGTTTCCATGTATTTTTTAGTTTAATTTCTTGGTTGACCCATTCATTGTTTAATAGCATGTTTTTCAACATTCATATATTTGTGGTCTTTCCCAATATTTTCTTGTGGCAAACTTCTAGTTTCATAGCATTGTGGTCAGAAAAGATGCATGGTATGACTTCACTCTTCTCAAATTTGTTGAGGCCTGTTTTGTGGTCTAATATGTGATCTACTCTGGAGAACATCCTGTGTGCACTTGAAAAGAATGTGTATTGTGCTGTTTTAGGATAGAATGTTCTGAGTTTATCTGTTAAGTCCATGTGGTCCAGTGTGTCATTCAAAGCCATTGTTTCCTTGTTTATCCTCTGTTTAGATTATCTGTCCATTAATATAAGTGCATTGTTAAATTCCCCTACTATTATTGTATTATTATTGGCTAGTTCCTTTATGTTTATTTTATTTTTTTTTTAAAGATTTTATTTATCTATTTGACAGAGAGATCACAAGTAGGCAGAGAGGCAGGCAGAGAGGCAGGCAGAGAGAGAGAGGAGGAAGCAGGCTCCCTGCCGAGCAGAGAGCCCGATGCAGGACTCGATCCCAGGACCCCGAGATCATGACCCGAGCCGGAGGCAGTGGCTTAATCCACTGAGCCACCCAGGCGCCCCTTATTTTTAATCATTTTATGTATTTGGGTGCTTCCATGTTGGGTGCATAAACATTTATAATTGTCATATCTTCTTGTTGGATTGTCTCCTTTATTATTATTTAGTGCCATTCTTTGTCTTGTTACAGTCTTTGAGTTAAAGTCTGGTTTATTTGAAAAAATAAAAATAAATAAAAATCTAGTTTGTCCAATATAAGTATTGCTACTCTGGCTGGCTTTCTTTCTCTAGATTTTATTTATTTATTTGAGAGTGAGAGAGAGCACAAGAAGGGTGAGGAGCAGAGGGAGAGAGAGGCAGACTCCCCGCTGAGCAGGGAGCCCAACATGGGTCTCAATTCCAGGATCTTAGGATCACAACCTGAGCCAAAGGCAGATGCTTAATTGACTGAGCCACCCAGAGCCCTCTGGCTTTCTTTTGACAGCCATTTGCATGATAGATGTTTCTCCATCCCCTCACTCTCAATCTGCAGGTGTCTTTAGGTCTAAAATGAATCTCTTATAGGCAACATACAGATGGGTCTTGTTTTTATCCATTCTGACACCCTATGTCTTCTGATTGGAGGGTTTAGCCCATTTACATTCGAAGTAATTATTAATAGATATGTATTTATTGCCATTTTATTACTTGTTTTGTGGTTATTCTTGGGGATTTTCTGATCCTTTTCTCTCTTTGCCTCTTTCATGTTTTGCTGATTTTCTTTAGTGATATATTTGGATTTCATTCTTTTTATTCTCTGCATCTTTATTTGTGGTTTTTGATATATGCTTACCATTAATTTTGTATATAACCTCTTCTGCATATAGCAGTCCAAATTAACTTGGTGGTCATTTAAGTTTGAACCCATTCATGTCTCCTGTTTCCCCAAGTTTTAGGTAGACATTATTGTATTTTACGTCCTTTTGTGTGTGAGTTCTGTGACTGATTTTTTACAGAAATATTCATTGTTACTGCTTTTGTGTTTCCCACCTTTATCCTGTCACTTTTGGTCTCTTCTTGAGCTCTGCTGCTCTTCAGAATTCTCTGCACTTCATCTGCAAATGCTCTCTGAGCCCTACCTCAAACCAAATTTCCATTATAATGTTTTTTTTCGGGACACCTCAGTTGACTAATAGGCAATTAGCTTGGAGGCATAAGGTACATTAGAAGGTTTTCATTATACTCGTCCCCGGCATTCTGATTCATGTGTATCTACTTAACATTGTCTAACCTTACTTACACTTTACAAGCTTTCACAACCCTTATAAATATGGCCTGGTCTTCATTCCTTTTCAATAACATCTCTAGTGTAAAAGCTAAAAGCAATAGAAACAAGCACATGTTTATTTAACTTTACTACCAACTAAATCAAGAAATCTAAGAACAAAACTAAAAAATAGGAGGCTGCAATAATGTTTACATTTCCTTGGATGATTAAACATTAACAACACACAAGTTTAATAACTTGTATGGTAGTATTTTCACCAAGGTGTCTCTGAATAAACAACTGGATATTAACAATAGAAGGGAACTCATCTTTACTGAGTTTACATACTTTTTTCTTTTTTTAAAGATTTTATTTATTTATTTGACAGACAGAGATCACAAGTGGGCGGAGAGGCAGGCAGAGAGAGAGGAGGAAGCAGGCTCCCCAGTAAGCAGAGAGCCCGATGCAGGGCTCAATCCCAGGACCCTGAGATCATGACCTGAGCCGAAGGCAGAGGCTTTATCCCACTGAGCCACCCAGGTGCCCCGAGTTTACATTCTATTGAGGTACAAACAAAATATGCCAAATATTGCCCTAGATGTTTGTATTATTGATAATAGAATAACTGTGCTTACTATATGCTAGGCACTGTGCTAAGATTTTCTTTAATTTTCATAAGACCCTATAAGGTAATACTAGTGCCTTTTTCACAAGTGAAGAAATTGAGATTCAAAGAAGTTATTTGCCCAGAGTTACATTGTTAGTCAGAGTCAGGATCTGAACCCCAATTACTCTGATGACAAAACTTCTTTCAACTATACAATGCTACTCTCATCTCCAAATCCTGCATACACAAAAAAAGGAGGTCAAATTATCAAACCAACATGAGATTTTCCAAAAATTATCAATTATCTCACCATGTCTCCACACGTGGGATCATGGTTAGTCACTGATAAAATCTGCATCTGAATTCCAGAAAAGCAACCAGAGAAGATTATTAGGCAACCTTAACACATGCCTCCTATATGGTATCACAAATTTGTCATCTAAAGTCCAGTCCCGGTGGAAAAGCTTGATTTGGCCTTGGTAAGGAGACAGCAGAACCTCAGGATCACCCTAAAGGCTAGCGTTCCCTGATATAATAGCATTGCTCAAAATCATTCCATTGTTGCATTGGGTAGAGGTCTTCTGTTAGAAGAAATTATCAGAATAAAGGAATTCCATTCTAAAAGAAAGTGAAATTTTTAAAAAGATTTTATTAATTTATTTAAGAGAGAGAGAGAAACAGGAAGGGGTAGAAGGAGAGGGAGAGGGAGAAGCAGACTCCCTGCAGAGCAGGAAGCCCAATGCAGGACTCGATCCCAGGACCCCGAGATCATGACCTGAGACGAAGGCAGATGCTCAACCAAGTGAGCCACCTAAGCGCCCATGTTTATGTTTTTAAAGATTATTTATCTATTTATTTGAGAGAGTGAGTGAGAAAGAGAGCCCAAGGGCAGGGAGGCGAGGAGGGTGGTCAGGCAGAGGGAGAAGCAAGCAGACTCCCCTGCTGACCAGGGAGCCCAACACGGGGCTCAATCCTAGCACCCTGGGATTATGACCTGAGGCGAAGACAGATGCTTAACCGACTGAGCCACCCCGGTGCCTCAAGAGCTTTTGTTTTTGTTGATGTTTGATTTGTTTCATGTACTTCAACTCCTAGATTGCCATGTTTTATTTCTCATCTTTTTCAGATAAAAAATAACAACACAAATCTACAAAGCATTAATTATCTAAAATAATTTAATAAGCAAAACTGCATTTTAGCTGCAAGGGGCCAAATTATGTGCATAGAACAATTACTCCTTCCTCAAACACAACATCAAGGAGGACAATCTAGGCTAAACACTAACATACCACTCAGATTGTTCAGGGGAAAAAAAATTCTGTGCAAAATATAATTTTCAAAAACATCAAATCACCTACATCGATTATGAAATATAATTTCAAAGTGGTGTAAAAAAACACTTGTAATACAAATGGTACACATCAAATCAATATATTGTACACCTCAAACTTATACAGTGTTATATGTGAATTATATCTCAGTAAAGCTGGGGAGAAAAGGGGGAAAATATAACAAAGACTATGAATACCATCACTATCGATACAGTATCCCAAGAATCTGTAACTCTCCCTTAACTACCATTTTCATATTAACACTTTTTTTTAAAAGATTTTATTTATTTATTTGACAGAGATCACAAGTAGGTAGAGAGGCAGGCAGAGAGAGAAGGGGAGGCAGGCTCCCTGCTGAGCAGAGAGCCCTACTCAGGACTCAATTCCAGGACCCTGGGATCATGACCTGAGCTGAAGGCAGAGGCCTTAACCCACTGAGCCACCCAGGAGCCCCATATTTACACTTTTGGTGGTTATCTGTCAATGTTACTTGAGGTCAGCGTCCTTGTCTTATCTTTGGTTCCCCAAGATCTAATATAAAACCTGGCACAAAACCTGCTCTACTAAAACAACAACAGCAACAAACAAACAAACAAACAAACCTGCTCTAAAAATGATTACTGAATTGAAACAAACCTCCTTTACCACATCTTTGAGGCACAAATGAAACAGTGTATGCAAAAGTGCTTTGGATATGGGGCGCCTGGGTGGCTCAATCATTAAGCCTCTGCCTTCAGCTCAGGTCATGATCCCAGGGTCCTGGGATCGAGCCCCACATCCGCTCCCTGCTCAGCAGGGAGTCTGCTTCTCCCTCTACCACTCCCCCTGCTTGCGTTCCCTCTCTCTCTGCATCTCTCCCTGTCAAATAAATAAATAAAATCTTTTTTTTTTTAAAGTGCTTTGGATACAACACTAGATTTGTCGATACAACACTAGATTTGTCAATGATTTTTTTTAAAGATTTTATTTATTTATTTGACAGACAGAGATCACAAGTAGGCAGAGAAGCAGGCAGAGAGAGGAGGAAGCAGGCTCCCTGCTGAGCAGAAAGCCCAATGCTGGGCTCCATCCCAGGACCCTGGGATCATGACCTGAGCCGAAGGCAGAGGCCTTAACCCACTGAGCAACCCAAGTACCCCTAGATTTATCAATGATTTTTTTAAATGATGCAAAAGGCACAGGCAAAAAAAGAAAAAATAGACAAATTGGACTTTATGAAAATTTTAAAAATTCGTGCACCAAAAGATACTATTTTCAAACTGGTGGTTACTGGAGGAGAGGCAGGGAAGTGTGGTTTAAACAGGTGATGGGGATTAAGGAGCACACTGGTTGTGATGAGCACCAGCTGTTCTATCGAAGTGATAAATCACTAAATTCTACACCTGAAACTAAGATTGCACTGAATGGTAACTAGCTGGAATTTATTTTTTTTTTAAGATTTTATTTATTTGACAGAGATCACAAGTAGACAGAGAGGCAGGCAGAGAGAGAGAGGGAGAGGGAAGCAGGCTCCCCGCCGAGCAAAGAGCTTGATGTGGGGCTCAATCCCAGGACCCCGAGATCATGACCTGAGCCGAAGGCAGAGGCTTAACCCACTGAGCCACCCAGGCACCCCACTAGCTGGAATTTATAATGAAATAACTGAGAGAGAGAGATTGAGAGCATGGGAAGGGGAGAGGGAGAGAGAGAACCCCAAGCAGGCTCCAAGCTGAGCATGGTGCCTGACACATGGCTTGATCTCAAGACCCTGAAATCAAGACTTGAGCTGAAATCAAGAGTCAGACGCTTAACCAACTGAGCCACCCAGCTACTCCGCTAGCTGGAATTTAAATAAAAACTTGAGGGGGGGGGGGACAAAAACGAAAGATACTATTATCAGAGTAAAAAAGCGACCCACAGAATGGGAGAAAATAATTGCAAATCAAATATCTGATAAGAGATTAATATCTAGAATGTACAGAGAACTCCTAAAACTCAGTAACACCACAACTTGATTCAAAAATGGGCACAGGATATTTCTCCAGAGAAGATAGACACTTTGTCAACAATGTACATGAAAAGATGTTAAGCATCACTAATCACTGTGGACATGCACATTAAAACTACAATGAGAGACCACTTCATGCCCACGAGCATGTCCACTATCACAAAAACAGAAATAACAGTAGTGGGCAAGCACGTAGAGAAACTAGAATCCTGGTGCCCTGTTGGTGGGAATGTAAAATAGCATAGCCACTGTGTCAAATAGTATGGTGATCCATCCAAAAATTCAGAACAGAATTGCCATTTAAGCCACAATCCCACTTCTAGGTATATAGAAAAAGAACAGAAAGCAGTGTCTCAAACAGATATTTGTACACCCATGTTTTAGGCAGCATGAGTCACAACAGCCAAAACATGGAAGCCACCCTGTAAGGACCTATTTAGCCAGAGCGACTCCATCTTGGTTAAAAGCCATTTTTGTTGTTTGTGCAGTAAAACTTAAACTGACCCTGCCCCCCCCCCCCCACGAGAAACTTACTTAGAAGTCTGGGAAACCAGTAAAATATGGTCAGCTAGTTCCTAATAACAGAGCCCAGAATACAAGGCCAAGTGGGCCAGTTCTTGATAACAGAGCCCAGAATACAAGGACGAGTCGGGCCAGGTGGAGACATCCAATCACTAAGAAACACATATACTGTTTCCCTAACCACCAAAGAATGTAAACCCCGCTGTTTGGGCGCCAACCTTGAGCACCAATTCTGACCAGAGTAATAGGTTATTTCAAACAGCAACTATAGGGTAAATTGTAATTCAATTGGCCACCTGCGTGTGACCTAGCATGACTACAATCTCATTGGCCACCTATATGTGGCCAGACTTTTGCTCTATAAAAGGTAGCCTGTAAGATGGGGAGGGGTCGCCCTCTTCAGAGAAGGCCCTGGCCGGTCAGTTTGACTTCTAATGCTTATCGTAGAATAGAGCTTTGCATAACTTTCACCTTGTCTCAGTCTCGTTCCCCTCACCAATCAGTCTGACTTCTAATGCTTAGCGTAGAATAGAACTTTGCATAACTTTCACTTTGTTTCAGTCCCGTTACCCTGGCCAATCAGTCTGACTTCTAATACTTGTCATAAAATAAAGCTTTAAATAACTTTCACTTTGTCTCAGTCTCGTTTCGTTTAATAATGGACCTGACACACCCAAGTGTCCATCGATGGACAATTAGATAAGAAAAATGCAGTATATACATGGAGTAGAATATTATTCAGCGTTATAAAGGAAGGAAATTCTGACATATGCTATAACATGGATAAATCTTGGGACATTATGCTAAGTAAAATAAGCCACAAAAAAATACCACGTACTTCATGATTCTACTTATATGAGGTACTTGGTCAAAAATCGTAGAGACGAAGTAGAATTGTGGTTGCCAGGGGCTGGGGGAGAGGTGTGGAAATGGGGCGGGGGGGCTGTTGTTAATTAATGAGTGTAGTGTTTTGAGTTTTACAAGATGAAGAAAGCTCTGTGAATGGATGGTGGTGATGGCTGCACATTATGAATGTATTTAACACTGAACTGTATAGTTAAAAATGGCTAAGATGATAAATTTTATGTCGTGTGCCTTTTACCTCAATGAAAAATGTTTTAAGAATTAAAAAAAATTGGGGTGCCTGGCTGACTCAGTCAGTAGAGCATGTGACTCTTATTCTCAGGGTCATGAGTTTGAGCCCCGTGTTGGGCATGGAGCCTACTTAAAGAATTTTAAAAAATTAAATATACTTTAGAAAATACAAAGTACAAGACTTGATTGCTAGAATGCTACCAAGGAAACAGCATCTTCCTACTGGCTAACACCTCTGTAAGATATGTTACTAACACATAGAATTCAGAGTATCACTAAGGACTGTATCATGTGTGGCCAAATTAACAGCATAATAATCATCCTTCACTTGGCATTTCTTTTTTTAATTTTTTTAAAGATTTTTTATTTGTTTATTTGACAGAGAGAGATCACAAGTAGGCAGAGAGGCAGGCAGAGAGAGAGAGAGAGAAGGAAGCAGGCTCCCTGCTGAGCAGAGAGCCTGATGCAGGACTCGATCCCAGGACCCTGAGACCATGACCTGAGCCGAAGGCAGAGGCTTAACCCACTGAGCTACCCAGGCGCCCTCACTTGGAATTTCTAAACAACTCCTTTCCAAACAATGAGATGCCCCAGTTTAAAATACTGCTATTTCAATCATGAAGTCAAAATAATTCAACAAAAATCAATAATTACAAACAAAATGGCGTTTGCCAAATTCTTTCTTTTTTTTTAAAGATTTTATTTATTTATTTGACAGAGAAAGATCGCAAGTAGGCAGAGAGGCAGGCAGAGAGAGAAACAGGCGGAGAGAGAGAGACAGGATCCCCTCTGAGCAGAGAGCCCGATGTGGGGCTCGATCCCAGGACCCTGAGAGCATGACCTGAGCCAAAGGCAGAGGCTTAACCCACTGAGCCACCCAGGCGCCCCTGCCAAATTATTTCCTGACCATAGAGTCACTTGTATTTTTGCAAAGATATTCCCTATACAATCTGCAATAAAATAAAATTAAATAAACAATCAAATTAAAAAAATGTTATGGTTAACAATGCAGTGGAACATTTTCATAGTTTCCATGTCATGTATGTAATGTAATACAAACCCTCCCAACATAATTTCATGATCTGTAGCCCAAGACAAATCATGGACTTCCTTCCCATTGAATAAACAATGGGAAAGAAAACAGACTAAAACAGATTTCAACTAGACACCACATTTGATACCCCATACTCAATTTATCTACAGATAACTTTGATACCTTTAAGCAAGTCTTCCCTTGTACAAATTGAGCCCTTTGTCAGAGCCCCCCTTCCCTGGTCTTTGCAATCTGAGTGGCCATCACCTTCGGGTTCAGTCCTCCCCCAACCCCACCAGTTCCAGAGTTTATCCTAACCCCAGACAAAAGGTAATATAAGGTCAGGTAGGACCCAGGTTATCCTGACATCCGTGTGTCTGCAAAGTCCTTTCATCCCCCAGTAATCAGTCTAACTGGCAAAGATTCATTGGGTACCAGTGTCAGGTACTCCACTGCACTGAAGAATGGCCATGGCTTTATAGTGTTGTCCCTCACAGTCTTCTTTAAAGTTGTCTTTTTTATATATATAAATTTTATTTATTTGTCAGGGAGAGAGAGAGAGCACAAGCAGGGGAGCAGCAGGCAAAGGGAGAAGCAGACTCCCTGCTGAGCAAGGAGCCCCGATGAAAGACTCCATCCTAGGACCCTGGGATCATGACCTGAGCTGAAGGCAGATGCTTAACCAAGGCGCCCCTTAACCCAGATGCCCCTTCTTTAAAGGTGTCTTAACATTCAGGACTTTCTGCTTTTTTCATATGAATTTTAGAGTAAGCTTGTCACATTCCAGTGAAAATCATTACAAATATCATTTAGTCCATAGATTATTTGGGGACACTTGATATTTTTCTGATATTAGTCTTCCCATCTACAAATACATCTCCATTTAGTCAGGACTTATCTCCTGATAGTATTTTGTAACGTTTCCAAAAATTTTCCATAAAAAGGCCTATCACATTGAGTAGTTTATAGGTTATTATAAATTGGATTTTTCTATTACATGTACTAACTGTGACTTGTGCATGAGAATGCTGATTTTTATATAATAGCCACTTCTTCAAACTAACAGTTTTAACAATTTGTAGATCCTTTTTTTTGTTTTGTTTTGTTTTTTTTTAAGATTTTATTTATTTATTTGACAGAGAGAGATCACAAGCAGGCAGAGAGGCAGGTAGAGAGAGAGGAGGAAGCAGGCTCCCTGCCGAGCAGAGAGCCCGATGCGGGGCTCGATCCCAGGACCCTGAGATCATGACCTGAGCCGAAGGCAGCTGCTTAACCCACTGAGCCACCCAGGCGCCCCTGTAGATCCTTTTGATTATTCAGCGTAGATGCCCTCTGCAAATAGGATAGCTTGGCTCTTATTTCCCAATTTTATACCCCTTAGTATTTTTTCTTGTCTTAGCACACAATTGAAGAGGTGATAGCAGAGACTTCCTTGCTTTGGCTTTGTCTTTAATGGAAATGTTCCTAAAGTCGCATTATCATATATGATGTCAAGTCTAGGCTTCTTATCATTAGGTTAAAGACGTTCTCTTCTATTCATTTACTGACCATTCCTTTTTTTTAATAGACTTTTTAATAATTTTAAGAACAGGTCTTTTTTTTTTTTCTTTTAGGATTTTATTTGACAGAGAGAGATCACAAGTAGGCAGAGAGGCAGGCAGAGAGAGAGGAGGAAGCAGGCTCCCTGCTGAGCAGAGAGCCTATGCTGGGCTCGATCCCAGGACCCTGGGATCACAACCTGAACTGATGGCAGAGGATTTAACCCACTGAGCAACCCAGAAGCCCCTTTACTGAGCATTCTTATAATAATTCTATCCAATTGTTTTCCTGCATATGAGCTTATCATATGATTTTTCTCTTTTAATCTGTTGGTAAATCTTTTTTTTTTTTTTTTAAGATTTATTTGAGAGAGAGAGAGTGCAAGTAGGGAGGAGGGACAGAGTGGGAGAGAGAGAGAGAGAGAAGGAAGCAGACTCCTTGCTGAGGAGGGAGCCCGACTCGGAGCAGGATCGCCCTCGTAGCAGGATCACAGGACGTGGAGATCATTACCTGAGCTACAGTCAGATGCCCAAATGACTGAGCCACCTGGGTGCCCCTGTTGGTAAATCTTCTGATGTTGGAACTTCCATTCAATTACTCATTCAACAAATATTGAATGCTTGTAATGTGTTAGGCAGTTTTAGATTCTGGGAAAAACAGCAGGAAACAGACAAATATCCTTGCCCTCACGAAACTTAAATTCTAGTTAGGAAAACTAGACAAGAAAATAAAGTCTCCTGGGGCGCCTGGGTGGCTCAGTAGTTCAGTGTCTGCCTTCGGCTCCGGTCAGGATCCCAGAGTCCTGGGATGGAGCCCTGCATCCAGCTCTCTTCTCAGCGGGAAGTCTGCTTCTCCCTCTCCAACTCCCTCTGATTGTATTCCCTCTTGCTGTGTCTCTGTCAAATAAATAAATAAAATCTTAAAAAAAAAAAAAAGAATGCTTTTGTTTTTGGTAAGCTGATTTTTCTTCTATAGTCTGCTATACCAATTTCTGATAGGGCTGCATCAAAATTTTCCACCATGAGCAGGGAATGTGTCAATTTCCCTTTGCTATTTTCAGTGAATACATTGGAAAATGCATAGTTTTAAATTATAGTATCTTCTTAAAATTGATTTTTTAAAGACTGTACTTGAGCCTGCTTTTCCCTCTCCCTCTGCCCCCTGCCAACTCATGCTCTTTCTCGTGCTCTCTAATCTTTGAAATTAAATAAAAGCTATTTTATTTAATAGCATAAATGATTATTTATGAAGTTTTTAATTAGTAGTAGCCTTCATTTTTTCTACCTTTTTCAATATTAGTTTTTAGCTCTTTTAAGCAGCATATAAATGTTTTAACTCCAATGATCTTTTCTTTTTTAAAGATTTTATTTTTTATTTGACAGAGAGAGATCACAAGTATACAGAGAGGCAGGCAGAGAGAGAGAGGGAAGCAGGCTTCTCGCTGAGCAGAGAGCCCGATGCGGGACTCGATCCCAGGACCTGAGATCATGACCTGAACCGAAGGCAGCGGCTTAACCCACTGAGCCACCCAGGCGCCCCTCCAATGATCTTTTATAGAGGAGTTAATTCATTTATTGTGACTACTCCTATACCTGGGCTTACGTCCCCATATTACATACTGTTTTCTGCATATCCCTCTTTTTCAGTTTTCCTAACTTCTACTGAATTAATAGACTTCTATATTCCCTTTTATAGCTCTGCTTGTTTGCAAACCATAGATGTTTTTCCCCAGAATTGACTTTTTTTTAAAAGATTTATCTATTTGAGAGAGCGAGCGAGCGAACACGCATGCATGCACGAATGCATATGCAAGTAGAGGGAGGGGTAGAAGAACAGGGAGACAAGCAGGCTCCTGCTGAGCAAGAGCCCATGGGGGACCTCAATCAAGAGTGAGACGCTCAACCAACTGAGACACCCAGATGCCCCATGACTCTTGTTTTTAAAGGACACACTCAACATTTATTCTGAATGTTGTATAGCTATCTTTGTGTTCTTCCTAGACACTAAGAGGTTCTTAGCACACCACTGAACAAGTCCTTTGTCGTGTAGCCACAATTTAAAGCAGTTCTCAGAGTAGGTTTCCCAAGACCATTTCAAGAATCTGCAAGTTTAAGGCTATTTTTGTAATACTAAGAATTTGCTTTTTTCCACTCTGTTGACGTCTGCATTGATGATACAAAAGCAGTGATGAGTACAACAGCTGGTGCCTTAGCATGAATGCAGGCACTGGTACCAAACTGTCCCAGTGGTCATTGTATTCTTCATTGTCATGCATTCATCAAAAAGGAAAAAAAAAACGCCAGTTACACTTAAGAATGCCCTCAGCTGGGGCACCTGGGTGGCTCAGTAGGTTAAAGCCTCTGCCTTTGGCTCAGGTCATGATCCCAGGGTCCTGGGATGGAGTCCCACATCAGGCTTTCTGGTCCATGGGGAGCCTTTTTCCTCCTCTCTTGCTGCCTGCCTCTCTGCCTACTTGTGATCTCTGTCAAATAAATAAATAAATAATCTTAAAAAAAAATGCCCTGAGCCACAGCAGTACAAATTGCTAATCTTATTAAATTTTGACCCACAAATACATGTCTTAAAAATTCTGAGTGATATGGAAAATGTGCATAAAGCACTCTTCCCAAACACAGAAGTACGATGGTGGTCTCATGGATTAGTACTTGTGTGATCATTTGAGTTGAACTTAATTAGCCACTTTTTTCAAAGAACTTTTTTAAGAACATCATTTTATTTAAAGAGCTGATAGACAAACCATGGTTCTACAGTATGTATGTGACAGATCTTTCCTTACAAAGCAAGTCTGTCACTTCAAGAAAAACAACTCAATATTTGTTGTCACCACCACCACCAATGTAACTTTTAAGCAAAATGGCTATCAAAATACTCCTTTTCCAACTCCGTATTTGTGTGAGGCTGAATTTTCTCCATGTATTTTAATTCAGAAATAAGAATTTAGGAATAATGTAATTCATATATATACACATATATGAATGAAAAGTATGATTAATATATAAAAATCCGGTTGTCTTCTATTAAACCAAATCCTAAAGAGATTTGCAAAAAGGTACAAATAATGCCACTCATTAAATTTTTGCCTTGGAAACATTTTTCATAAAAATATTTACTTGTCCTAGATTTATTACTTATAAGTACTTTTTTAAACTGTTAGTTTTAGGGGTGCCTGGGTGGCTCAGTGGGTTAAGCCTCTGCCTTCAGCTCAGGTCATGATCTCAGGGTCCTGGGATCGAGCCCTGCGTTGGACTCTCTGCTCAGCAGGGAGCCTGCGTCCCTCCCTCTCTCTGCCTGCCTCTCTGCCTACTTGTGATCTCTCTGTGTGTCAAATGAATAAATAAAATCTTTTTTAAAAAATGGTTCATTCATCCTTGAATGTTAGTTTCACTGTTGGGAGTTCTAGGTTGACATATTTTCTCCTCAGCATTTGAGAGACATTACTTCCTTGTTTTCCAGTCTTTGTTACATAAAAGTCAGCTGACAGGTAGCCTTTCATTGATAATGTGTTCTCTCTCATTATCTTTAACCAGAGGTCAGTTTTCACAATGACATGTGACTTACTTTTTATCCACCCCGGTCCACAAGAGGCACACCTAGTCTAAAAACTCATGCATATTTTTGAATTCTAGAAAACGTTTCTGTGGTTGTCTTCTCAGATAGTACTTGTCTGCTGTTCTCTCCACTCTATTCCTCTAGAACAGTGGTTCTCAATCAAGGATGATTTGGCAGTGTCGGAGACACTTTTTGTGGGGGTGGAGGGGGTCCTACCAGCATCCAGGGGGAAGCAGCCTGGGATGCTGCTAGATATCTAGATTATCTAGGGTCCCTACCACAAAGAATTATTTGGCTCAAAATGTCAGTAGCGTTGAGGCTCAGAGATCCTGCTCTTGAAGTCCCAGTAGATACATGTTGGAATCTTTTATCTTTTTATTAACCCTTTTTACCCACTTTGCTCCAGTCAAGGAAAATTCTTCGGTAATCTCCCAATTCATTGATTCTCTTTTCAACATGTCCATGTTAGAGTTTCCATGTTTTATTTCAATAATCACATTTTCCATGTCCAAAATTCCTGGTAAGTTCTTTTTTTTTTTATAAGCACTTATTGTATTACTCCCTGTTTTGTTTCATAACGTTCGTTCTTGTCAAGTGGAATCATTCTTTTATCTATCTCTTTGAGCATATATCATTGTCCTATAAATTATTTTCAACTGATGTAATTCATGTTCTGGTTTTTGTTTTTTGTTTTTGGTTGTCCTTAGCATCAAGTGTCCCAATATCTTCAAATGGTAGGTTTTACTTGAGTTTAAGGTTTAGTCTGCTGGTTTTTAAAATCTCTTCCTTTCCTTTGTTTTTATCCCATACTACCAGTAAGGCTTGCGGTTGTCTCTAATTGTTCCTCCTGGGCCTTTCATCAAGAGCTAAGTCTTAATGTTTTGAGCCTAGTGTTCTGATGCCCTCATCACAGGTCCAGTTACTGAGCCTCTGGGCAACTTAAGTATCTTCGTTTAAATAAATAAATAAATAAATAAATAAAAAATAAATAAATAAATAAATAAATAAATAAAACAAAAGAAAATACCATGTTTTCCTCACTGTCCTGGGCCCCGTTTTTCGCAAAGCAACAGAGCCAGGCATAAAGTCAACCATTTTATCAGTCTGCTTTCACAAGCTGACATTCCAGGCCCCGGCTTCACTTCCCTCTTCCAGCTCACTGGCCTCAATCACGGAGCTCTCAGCGAAGTCTGGTTTTACCAACAGGGGTAATATTCCTGCCCACCCTGGTTTTAGACCCAGAGCCTGAGTCCCACAGTGAGGTCCACTCACCACTAGGCCTTCTCTTACATCTTTGTCACACAATTTTATATTTTTTTAAAAAACCACTTTCTCTTACTGCTGGGTGTTTGAGGCAGTTGAACTGTGTTGAAGCATGAACTCACTTTAATATCTCAATCACAAATCACACTTTATTTTCACATTTTTAAAAAACAAGGAATCTTGTAATCAGAAATTCTGATAGAGGGGGCTGGGAAAGGCTTCACGTTCCAATCACTTATTTTCCAGCATCCTAAAATGTTCTATGGATTCACAGGAACCAGAAGGGAAGAAGGGAAACAAATGTCCAGGCCCACCTAATTAGCTTGTAAGAAAAGATCAGTGATGCAGCACTGGGGAGAGGGAGCCCATCATGGATGAAGCGGCAGCAGTGCAGTGGCAGGGGGTAGGGGCATAAATACCAAGTCTAGTTTACTTCCGCCTATGGCTCTTTGGTCTACTCTATTGTCATACATGGAAACTGAGCCAGGTTAGCAGTTTGTTAAGAATCATAAGAGAGATGTGACAGCAGATAGGGAATTCCCTATCAACTGGCTGAGGGGTCAGAGACTGCAGTGGTGAGAATGAAGCAGAACAAACTTCCCATCAATTAGGCCATAAAAGAGGGTCAGTTCTGAGAGCTGGGCTATCGCAGAGAAGGTGGACACAGGACAGGGGCTCAGATACTAAAACTATCCAAAGTCATAATGAGTTCAACAGCTGAAGGCTGGGAAGACATTGGTCTGGAGCCTGAGGTTTTAGCTGAGTCTGTGGTTAAGAAAAAGGGGCAGTCTCCCAGCAGTGGAGATCAGGGACCCAGGTTAGACAGGAAGCCATACCCTTAAGTCCAAGCATTCAGGGGGTAAGACAGACTCTATCACCAACATGGATGAAGATCCAAGAAATTAAGCCTTAGATATCTTAGTGCTATGCTCTAGTTCTATTGTTTAGCATTAGAAGTGGACATTAATTCACAAATAGCAAATTACAGAAACCTGCCGAGCTTCCCAAGAAAGAAGCAATTTGTATATACAGAGATACAAATATAAATTCAAGGTGTTTTAAAGACAAGTTCAGTCCTTTTTCTCCTGTCAATTTCCTTAAAATATTAATACTTTTTTTAAAAGATTTTATTTGAGAGAGAGAGAGCGAGCGTGCATGCACAAGCAGGGGGAGCAGCAGGCAGAAGAAAGAGGGAGAAGCAGGTTCTCCACTGGGCAGGGAGCCCAATGAGAGGCTTGATCCTAGGACCCTGGGATCATGCATGACCTGAGCTGAAGGCAGACGCTTAACTGAGCCACTGAGGCAACCCAATATTAAAACTTTTAAACAACATGCCCAACGTTAACTTTAAAACAAAAAACAAAAAACAGCGAAACACATCTATTTCAGATCCAAATTTCTTGGTCAAGTAAAACTCAGGGCTTGGAAAAAAAAAAAAAACAAAATACAAAAAAACTAAGTGATTGGTCACTAAATTATAGAAACAAATCCATGTATAACAGTCTCAACTTCTAAATAAAAGTTTCTTGCAACTCCAAAAAATTTTTTTTTTTTTTTTTTTTATGAGTTGGCTTCGCAAAGGTTGGGTCTGGATCAGAAATGCCGAATCAGAATATACATAACCCCAAGGTGCTAGGTTTTGAGAGGTCAAGCACTATGGACAAGGTACAAGGTACTAGCTAGTTAGGATGGTTGCCAGCAAAGTGAGGTTAGCTTTTGCTTAGAAAGGTACCAGCAATGTTATATTAAATACTTACAATCATTATTTTAAGTGTTTGAGATTACATACCTTAAGTATTACTTTTATTCTTCACTTATCAAATATTTATTGAGCTCACACTATGTTCCTACACACTGTATCAAGCACTAGATTCGGCTCTCAAGAAGCTTGCCATGAATTTTATATATGTATACAGATATAAATATATATTTTGTCCTAAATTATATTAACGAAAACATCAACAAAAAATTAAAATAAATTGCATGCTGTTTGCCGGATACTGTGCTGTTTTACACTTGCTGTCTCACTAAATCCCGTTTTCAGGATGAGGAGAGTTAGGTTTAGGGGTCAGTCGCTTGCCCAAGTTCACATGGCTAGGAGGTGGTGCTGCAGTTAGAACTCCGAACTGTTCTGGGGCCCCAAATCCTAAGCACTGCACGTACTGCCTTTAGCAACAGCACTACGACATAGAAGTATCATCATAGAAGGTCAAAAGTGAAAAAGGAAAAAAGGGCTGTAGATAATTAAGGAAGGACACTCAAGCAGATGAGTGAAGAAAGATGAAGATATTCATACAAACTTTTGTGGGATGACCAGGATCTGGTTGTACAGAGAAAGGACAGAAGGACAAGGTATAAGAAATGCGTCCTGGGGCGCCTGGGTGGCTCAGTGGGTTAAAGCCTCTGCCTTCGGCTCAGGTCATGGTCCCAGGGTCCTGGGATTGAGCCCCGCGTTGGGCTCTCTGCTCAGCAGGGACCCTGCTTCCTCCTCTCTCTCTGCCTGCTTGTGATCTCTGTCAAATAAATAAATAAAATCTTTAAAAAAAATAAAAATTTAAAAAAGAAATGTGTCCTGTACAAGGCACACTGCTCCCGGAGTCAGAAGATCAGGTTTGACCTTCACTCCTCCCTTTCTTAGCTGTGTGACAAGAAGCAAACCACTTACCTCTCTAGGCTTTAGCTTATTCTTATATCAAATGTCCAGTTTGGGTCATTTAAAAAATCATATGTTAGATGCAGGAAGATATTCACAGCATAATCATTTATAAAAGTAAAATCTAGGGAACTTAAGTTATCAATAAATAAGAAATAAGTAAATAACTCAAATTATTCAGCTTTTCCTGACAGTTAATAGTGGAGACTGCAGCAACATAGAAAAATGCAACAAACTGCAAATTATAAAATTATGTGCACTATTACAGATATACATATGAGCACTCAAAGTAAAGGATAATATACAGAAATAAAATTTGCAAAATAAAAATGCAAATACCAAATCTGTTCCCCAGACCTCTTAAAGTAAAAACCTCTGGGGATGAAACCTGAAAATACATATTTTTAAGTTTTCCCAGTGAGGGGCGCATCGGTGGCTCAGTTGGGTTAAGTGTCTGCTTCAGCTCGGGTCCTGATCCCAGGGTCCTAGCATGGAGCCCCGAATCAGGCTCCCTGCTCAGGGCAGAGCCCTTTTCCCTCTCTTGCTCCCCCTGCTTGTGCTGTGTTTCTCTGTCAAATGAATAAGTAAAATCCTTTTTAAAAAAGTTTTCTGGGGCGCCTGGGTGGCTCAGTGGGTTAAAGCCTCTGCTTTCGGCTCAGGTCATGATACCAGGGTCCTGGGATCAAGACCCGCATTGGGCTCTCTGCTCAGCAGGGAGCCTGCTTCCCCACTCTGTCTCTCTGCCTGCCTCTCTGCCAACCTGTGTTCTCTTTCTCTGTCAAATAAATAAAGTCTTAAGAAAAAATAAAATAAAATAAAGTTTTCCCAGTGACTCTGGTGTATACCCAGGATTAAGAGCCACTGACAGGATACCCAAGATTTCTTCAAAATCTGACATCTTAATTATTTAAGAACATTCCATATACCATGGTAAAGTAGACAAATGCTAAGAAGAGACTATAGAAATGTATAAGGAATAGTGATTAGTTTGGGGTAACTACACCATAGGATATATCAAAGAGGACAGGAAAGTCATAAAAGGCTAAGGAGGCATTTGGCCATTATGCTGTAGGTCACGGGGTTTTCTAGGGCTTCTGAACTAGTAACACAGAAAAAGCAGAACCAGTTCTCTGGATCTGTGGTCTTAGCAGACTTGGGTCTCCAGTGCTTTTGGTGGGCATCACTGGATTTAAAGAGCCCTCACTGATCTCCAGCCGTGTCCCTATCTTCTCACGAGCACAATCCAAGATAGCTCTTAGGGATGGCAGGGATGGCGGCGTCCTGGCGTAACAGATGCCACTATATTCTCCCTCACCCGAGGCAGACATCACTAATCAATCACAGTACTCTTCCCCAATAAGCCTAGTCTGCCTCAAAATACTTCTCAAAATAGCCTTCCAAGAAGCCAGGAAGACCCTACTAATTGCAGAGATTTGTCATATCCCTACCCGAGCCTTAGGACCAGTACCTACCACTTCAATATAGCTTAAAAATGCTCCAAAGATTGCACAGGAACCCTGAGAGTTCTAACTTAATTTCGTGCTGCTGAAATAAGTCACAGGTTCAACTTACACCAAGGGAAAAAAAAAATCTTACAAGAAGTATGTAGTTCCTGGTTAAGGTAGTAAACTTCAAGGATTAAAAATAAGTCATATACGGGGCTCCTGACTGGCTCCATCAGTAGAGCATGCAACCCTTACTCTAAGGGGCTTGAGTTCAAGCCTCACTTTGGGAGTAGAGACTGCATTAAAAAAATAAGATAAAATCTTTAAAAAAGGGTGGGGAGACCTAGGTGGCTCAATCAGTTAAGCGTCCAACTCTTGGTTTCTGCTCAGGTAATGATGTCAGGGTTGTGGGATTGAGTCCTGCATCCGGCTCCATGCTCAGTGCAGAGTCTGCCTCAGATTCATTCTCCCTCTCTCCCTGTCCCTCCCCTCCGCTTATACATGCTCTCTCCAAAATAAATAAATCTTCAAAAAAAAAAAAAAAAAATCTTAAGAGAGTCTTATACCCTAGACTTATACAATGTTATATACCAATTTTACCTCATTCTAAAAAATCATATTAAAGTACAGAAAAAAATTATCTACAAAGGGGGTGAGGAGCTTTGGTCTTCTTGGCAACATGAGACACCAGTATGTACAAAACCTTTAGAGTATTGATGGAAAATCTTTATCCAGCCTAACTGTTGATCATGTTTGAAGGCAATAAAAAACTGTTCTCAAATATGGGAAGTCAAAAAATATACCAACTATATATACCTTCTTCAAAAATGTACCTGAATTTTATCATCCAGCCAACCAACTAATGAAAAAAGAAAACACATTTTTTATTTGGAATTTGTGATTTTTTTTTTTTACAATTCCCTCAACTTTATATTCTTTTTTCCAAAGTGTTTTTTTTTTCTCTTCTAAGTTTTTTGCATTTCCACATAAATTTTAGAATCAGAAATAGGAAAAAGTCAGACTTTCAATGACCTAGGACATGTGACCTGGGAATAAAAGGCTGAGTAGCAAATTAAAAGGAAGCAAATGCTGAAGCTAACATCTTAGTCAACCCCTGTGTCTTGGGCATGATGTCCTGGCTCCTTGGCTCGCTTACAGGGTAAAGAATGAAGAGTTAGCCTACAAAAGGAAATGTAAGTTATGTGACTTTTTAAGTAGGCTCCATGCCCAACATGGGGCTTGAACTCATGATCCTGAGGTTAAGTCATGTGGTCCACCAACTGAGCCAGCCAGATGTCCCAAGAAACTTCTCATATTAAAGGACTAAGAGTTTATCTTTAAACTTTTAAAGCTAAGTAAGTATAGTAATTATGGCTACAAAGCTCGATTTAAATATGCCACAATTCATGAATAAGCCCACAATAATATTAACTAACATGTCAACACACACACACACACACCCCCACCAGGTTAGGAAGGAGGATGGGAAGAAATAAAAGTATGATAATTTCCTCACATTTAATAGAGTGAATCAATTTCATTCTTGATGAAATTGATATGTATGAACACTACTTAAACATACAAAAAAAAGTAACCGCTCATAATAGCAGAGACTCTACCACTTAATATACCAGAAGCCAGAAATACTGTAACACATAGAGAAATATCTGGAAGAACATGCATCAAAATGTTAACATGCTCTGTCTGGATGAGTGGATTGAGGATAAATTCCTTTTTCTTCTTTAAGCTTTGCCAGAGTTGATTCCTCACCTCGTGGCCTTAGGACTTACTGCTCCCACTGTCTACAACACTCTTTGCCTATTGTCACATGGCTAACTCCTCCTCTGCTTGGGTATCTCCTTTTCACTACTTAGATACAGCTTATGTATAATTAAGACTTCCTCAGAAAGACCTTCCCTGATTGTCCAGCCTAGAGCAGTGCCCTCCCCACCAACCACTATTATTTTATCCTGTCTTATTACCTTATTGCCCTGTGAAGTGCCTTCACAGCACTTTAACAGGATCAAAATTCAAAATTATCTTTTTTATCTTGCTAACCTCCCACACTAGCATGAAAACTCCATGAGAGGAGAGGCTTGCCTGTTTTGTTTCCCTGCTGTCTTTATCTCTCTCTTAGGACCGTGAAGCACATCTTGGCACATAATATTCATTAAAAAGTTAATATGCATAAGACAATTTTATAATCAAAGAAAAAACCTATTTTCGTTTGAGAAAAGAGCAAAGAGACTAAGTTGGTTGAAAAAAGTGAAAGATGAAACCAAAGGTATTTTATGCACACTTAAATGGCAAAAAAAATTTTTAAATGTGAGAACCAGAGAGTGGGGAGGGAGGAGAAAAAATTAAAAATAAATAAAATAAACAAAAATGTAAGAATGCTAAATGTTGAAGAGGATATTGATCCTTGGGAAACCTTACACATTGCTGGTGGGGTATAAACTGATTCGACTACTTTGGGAAACAATCTGACATTTTTATGATAAAACTTTTATCAAGTTTATCATTTATGTACCCTATTACCCATCAATTCCACTCACTCCTAGAGAAACTTTCGTACGTGCACCAGGAGGCATAGGTTACAATGCTTACAGCAACTGTTTGTAAAGGCAAAAGACTGGAGTCCCAAATGTCCATTAGAAGGAAAATCAATAAATAAATTCTAAATTTAATTTGTCTAAATTAATTTATCTAAATAAATTAATACATTATATGTTAATAAATAAATAAATAAATAAATTCTGGATGTCACACAATGGAATACTATACAACAGTGGAAATGAATGCATTGCAGCCACACAAAACAATACAGATGAACCTTAGTATGACTTATCATCCCATGATTCCAATCTTACAAACCTTAGAGAGAAACAGAACCATACGATATGCTATTTAGATGTAAGTGGATGTATAATAAAACTCTAAAAGCAAAGTAAAAGCAAGTATACGTCAACTTAAAGCAAAAGTACAACAAACACATTCATGTATTCTTTTGTATGTATCAAATATAATGTTAAAAAAAAGTAAAAGAAAAAATGGGACCTCCCATTGGAGTTGATCGTATCTATTTTTTCAAATATAAATAGTGCACCATTAGGAATTTTGGTTAGAAACAATAAATTCTTTTTAAAAGAATATATTAGTTCTAAAATTAGTAAGTTGTAAATGTTACATTAGGGTTCTGACTTAAAGCCAACCATATTTTATTCACAACTATATCTGGCATAGTAGGTCTTCAATTTATACTGCTCAGCAGATGATAGGTGATACATATTTGAAGCACCCAGGCACCCTGGGAATTCTTGATAAAACTCTAATGCACAAAAATTTAAGGAACACTTTTAATATAAAATGGAGATTATAGCTCTGATGATTAACTATTTTAGAAATTTACATCTCAATTTCCCAGTATAAAGATGCAATGTCATATTACCATATGACCCCACCTACCTTCATTTCTGAAATGAATTTCAAGCAAACAAGTCCAAGAAGTGAGAAACAGGAGCGCCTGGGTGGCTCAGTTGGTTAAGTGTCTGCCTTTGGCTCAGGTCATGATCCTGAGATCCTGGGGTAGAGCCCGGTGTTGGGATCCCTGCTCAATGGGGAGCCTGCTTCTCCCTCTGCTTATGCTCTCTCAAATAAATAAAATCTGCTTTTTAAAAAGTGAGAAACATATATACCTACGTTTACGAGTCAGGAGAAAACAGGTCATATATATATATATATATATATATATATATATATATATATATATATATATATATATTTTTTTTTAAAGTAAGCTCTTCACACAATGTGGGGCTTGAATTAAGGACCCCAAGATCAAGAATCACATGCTCTGCGCGCCTGGGTGGCTCAGTGGGTTAAAGCCTCTGCCTTCGGCTCAGGTCATGATCCCAGGGTCCTGGGATGAAGCCCCACATCGGGCTCTCTGCTCAGCAGGGAGCTTGCTTCCTCCTCTCTCTCTCTGCCTGCCTCTCTGTTTACTTGTGTTCTCGGTCTGTCAAATAAATAAATAAAATCTTTAAAAAAAAAAAAAAATCACATGCTCTGCCAACTGAGCCAGCCAGGTGCCCTGTGTTATTAAAGAAACAGTATTGTTTCGGGGCGCCTGGGTGACTCAGTGAGTTAAGCCTCTGCCTTCGGCTCAGTTCATGATCCCAGGGTCCTGGGATCAAGCCCTGCATCGGGCTCTCTGCTCAGCAGGGAGCCTGCTTCCCCCACTCTGCCTGCCTCTCTGCCTACTTGTGATCTCTGTGTCAAATAAAAATCTTTTAAAAAAATCAGTATTGTTTCTTTAATGTCATTTTACAAATAACATTGTAAAATACAATGTTACAATTTAAAGAACTAAACCTTTGCTGCTAAACTGGGTTACAGGTTCTAATTCACCCTATCCTACATCTGTTCCCAGCAGTTCATCTCTCTGCATCTCCGTAAAATGAGCTTAGACTGAATGCTCAAAGTGCCACTGAGTTCTGTTTCTTCTGTTTCTTCGACTGGACTCGTGGACACTGTTTCTTCGTGGACTGTTCCACGACAGCATGTGTTATTTTCTTAATAATAAAATGTTACAAAAATATTTAGTGTATCTACACTCCCACCCCCAGCTTTAGCACCTTGCTGTTATTTGAAGCACTTCGTTTATCCACCCTACCCCACAAGAGAATTTCTACCCTTAATTTGGTATTTATCATTCCCATGCGAGTCTTCAGACTTTTGCTACACATGTACATATGCATAAATACTATCGTGCTCCATGCTTTCCAACAATGAAATGTCATAATATTGTACACACCTTTACCTAACCTTTTATAGCACAATATTATTTGTCGTTTACCATAGCGATACATCCAATGCCTGCCTCATTTTAACGGCTATATTTTTCTGCATATATTTAACGGCTATATTTTTCTGCATTTTTCTAGATATACTTAAATTATCCATTTGATGGATACCCATTTGATGGATCCATTGTCCATTTGATCAACATTTTGGTTATTTCCTACTTTTCAATTGCAAATAATACCATAATAAAGTTTTGTGCATCTCCTTATACAGAAGGCCTAGGAATATGCACATCTCCAACTTCACTGAATTTTGCCAAATTGTTCTCCAAAATGACTGAACTAGCTTACTGCATGTGGCACCGGCTGCTGAGAGGTCCAAAATATTAATTTTCCTCTTCATTTATTAACAGGTACTCCCAATTTTAGACGGATGTGTAGCCAACTAGAATATACACCATTTCTCATTGTTCCTTATAACTATCTGCACAGGCCACGTACTTGAGTTCTGGCCAACAGTACATGACAAGAAGTAACTAGGCCATTTCTAGATTATACCTTAAATAGATGATACGGACCCTCCCATTCTTGTTGGTTGGTACGCAGATACCATAACTACAGTAGCTGGAGTAGCCATCCTGAACTAGAGAATGAAGGTACCTATTGAAGTTGACAGACCTGTCACAAACACTGTATCAGCCCCATGCTTGGACTATTACAGCAGAGAAAAATTCCACTTTATTAAACCTTATTATAGCTGGGTTCCTGTTACAACAGCCAGAATGTGTACCCTAACAGAAACATATTCCCATTGGCAGTACATAATAGTGTATTTTGTTTTGTATCTTTGCCAACATTATCATGAAATTTTTTTTTAAGATTTTTTTATTTGACACACAGAGAGAGAGATCGCAAGTAGGCAGAGGAGCAGGCAGAGGGAGAGGGTAAAGTAGACTCCCCGCTGAGCAGAGAGCCCGATGAGGGGCTCGATCCCAGAACCCTGGGATCATGACCTGAGCCGAAGGCAGAGGCTTAACCCTCTGAGCCACCCAGGCACCCCTATCATGAAATTTTTACCAACTGACAGGGTTTGAAATGGTATTTCACTGTCTTAACTTGCATTTTCCTGACTAGGAGTCGACTTTTCATATATATTGGTCATTCTAGCCTTTTGTTCCAGTCAATACTTTTTGCCCATTTTTCCACTGGATATTTTTCTCATCAACTAAAAGCTTTAAATATTCTGTATATATATGCATTGTAAATTGCTTCTTCCTGACTTAATCTTGCTGCTATAGGCTAACCCCAGTATTCTCAACTGCCAAACAAGGTTAAGATGGCTTTATAGCATGTGTCACTTGAGAGGAGGCGGAAAACATAACTCTCAGTACTGAATATGGAGACACCTCTCAGAAAGCATCTGGAATTTGCAAAGAAATTTCTATAACAATACGTAATGGATCTTTCTTATAAAAAGTACACAAAAATTGGGGCGTCTGGGTGGCTCAGTGGGTTAAGCCGCTGCCTTCGGCTCAGGTCATGATCCCAGGTCCTGGGTTCAAGCCCCACATCGGGCTTTCTGCTCAGCAGGGAGCCTGCTTCCTCCTCTCTGCCTGCTTGTGATTTCTCTCTGTCAAATAAATAAATACAATCTTTAAAAAAAAAAAAGTACACAAAAATTAAAAAAAAAAGATTCCATAGATTGACACGGTCCTTGAAAAACTAAGAACTAAAGGATGCAATAAAAGTAGGCAGAGGGGCGCCTGGGTGGCTCAGTAGGTTAAGCATCTTACTCTTGATTTTGGCTCAGGTCATGACCTCGGCGTCTTGAGTTTAACCCCTCACTGGGCTCTGTGCTCAGTGGGGAGGCTGCTTGATATTCTCTCTCCCTCTGCCCTCCCTCCCACACCCATGTGTGCTCTCTCTAAAATTAATCTTTCTTTTTTCCTTAAAGGCTTTGCTGGAAAAGAAATGGAATCACATTACATTTCCTGGCCTTTTAAGTATTATTTACCATCAAGAAATCTTCATCAATTTCAAATTTAAAAATCAAACTATAGACAAAACACCTTGTTTACAGAACAAAATGCAAAATGTCCCAACCATGACACTGCAACAATGTGAAAGGTGGAAAAAGAACAGAAGAGTAAAGGATGATGATACCTTTGGTGAGGGGTTGGTGAGATACTGTCTTCAACTGATGGAACAGGAATAACAGATGTGTAAGTTATAGAGGTAACAGCAGAACAAAAAAATGTGATACAATTACATAAAGAGGAAACTGTGGTAGAGACAGAACAAATGAGCTAAATCCTTACCTAAGATAGTGGAAATCAACAGATGTTAACAAGTCAATAATGTAAGGATATTATTCAAATACACTAAGGTGAAGCCAAAAGAAATATTGTTAAAAATAATTCTTCCTTTGGGCACCTGGGTGGCTCAGTTGGTTAAGCCTCTGCTTTCAGCTCAGGTCATGATCTCAGGGTCCTGGGGTAGAACCCCATATCGGGCTCTCTGCTCAGCAGAGAGCCTGCAACCCCCCTCTCTCTATGCCTGCCTCTCTGCCTACTTGTAATCTTGGTCTAATAAATAAAGTATTTTAAAAATAATAATTCTTCCTTGGTGGGTGCCTGGGTGGCTCAGTCATTAAGCGTCTGCCTTTGGCTCAAGTCCCGATCCCAGGGTCCTGGAATGAAGCCCCACCACTGGGCTTCCTGCTGAACGGGAAGCCTGCTTCTCCCTCTCCCACTCCCTGTGTTCGTGTTCCCTCTCTGTCTCTGTCAAATAAATAATCTTAAAAAAAAATTCTTCCTTAGGACTGTGACCAAGGTAGGGCAGGGAACTATTGCTTTTTATTTGATCCACATTTGATTTTTAAAAGTGATATGCAGGGGCGCCTGGGTGGCTCAGTTGTTAAGCATCTACCTCTGGCTCAGGTCATGATCTCAGGATCCTGGGATCGAGCCCAGCATTGGGCTCTCTGCTCAGCAGGGAGCCTGCTTTCCCCCCTTTCTGCCTGCCTCTGCCTACTTGTGATCTGTCAAATTGATAAAATCTTTAAAAAAATAAAAATAAAAGTGATATGCAGGGGTGCCTGGGTGGCAAAGTCGTTTAAGCATCTACCTTCAGCTCAGGTCATGATCCCAGGGTCCTGGGATGGAGGCCAGCATCGGGCTCCCTGCTTAGTAGGGAGTCTGCTTCTCCCTCTCCCTGCTGCTTGGCCTACTTGTGCTCTCTCTGCCAACTAAATTAAATCTTAAAAAAATAAAAGTGATGCAATACAGCAAACAGAAATTTCTTTTTGAAAAATTTAAGAAGATTTTATTTATTTATTTGACCGGGAGAGAAAGAGACAGCAAGAGGGGGAACACAAGCAGGGGGAGTTGGAGAGGGAGAAGCCGGCTTCCCGCTGAGCAGGGAGCCGGATGCAGGGCTTGATCCTAGTACCCTGGGATCATGACCTGAACTGAAGGCAGATGCTTAATGACTGAGTCACCCAGGCATCCCATAAAAATTCATTAAAAAACAACAACAACAACAACAACAACAACAAAACCAGTAGGAACTTTACAAATTTCCAGGGACCAGGTAAAAGATTATGTGCCCTTTGTAACTATGAACTTCTAGAGTTAAATACTTTGTCTCACCATTATTTGCTGATTGAGAAAGAGGATCAAGATATCCTTTGTCAACACCCTGTTATCAGAACTTTTTTTGATTTGGCGATGGCATTATACAGGTAAACCAATTCAATACAACATTTAGTGCCATGTGCAAAGGCACTGTGAACCACAGGTAGAATGACACATACCAAAGTAAAAAACTCAGTCACCTACTATGACTATTTCCAAGATAAGCTCTCTCCCATCCAAACACATTCATTGATTGTTCTCAAGTTTTGCTTTTGTGATCTCAATACTCTTCATGTACTGCATTGCCCCCCAAATCCTCCTAGGAACTGAAATGATGCTAAACACTAAACACCTGTGTTTATTCCCACTTACAATCTGTAGCTGGACCACACTGGCCAATTACTGGCTCAGCTGCACCAGTCTCGATCCCCCCAACATCATGCTCTATCATGCTGACAGATCATTTGGCCCTGGTCCATTATCAAATCGTTCTCTCTGGGACAGGGTTTCCTGCTATTGATAGCTGCTAAACTCCCACAAACATCAGCTTCTTGCCAAGAAGTCCAACACTGGTAGCCCACAGAACTGGCCTGCAAGTTATGTTTCATTTTAATTTTTTTTAAAGATTTATTTATTTATTTGACAGATCACAAGCAGGCAGAGAGGCAGGCAGAGAGAGAGAGAGAGAGGAGGAAGCAGGCTCCCTGCTGAGCAGAGAGCCCCATGCGGGACTTGATCCCAGGACCCTAGGATCATGACCTGAGCCGAAGGCAGAGGCTTTAACCCACTGAGCCACCCAGGCACCCCCTGTTTCATTTTAATTTTTAAACAAAGCTATCTTTTTGCCAAATTTGAAAAGGTTTCTAAATTCCTTAGAAAAATGAGATTTGGCAACCCTGACTAAACATTACACATGGTATAAACCTTGTTTAGAACTCTCCAATTGGCTTGATTCCTATCTATTACCTATCTGGTTCCTGCAGTTTTTTTTGTTTTTGTTTTTAAGATTTGTCAGGGAGAGACAGATGGGGGAGAGAGCGAGCACACACAAGCTGGGGGGAGAGAGAAGCGGACTCCCCACTGAGCAAGGCGCCCCATGTGGGGACTCGATTCCAGGACCCTGAGAACCACAACCTGAGCTGAAGGCAGAGGCTTAACCAAACCGACTGAGCCACCCAGGCACCCCTCTTGTTGGTATCTGAAGCTTGCAATCCCTAGCCTAGCTTACCTCTATTTTAACCTAGCGCTTATCTTTCACCATGTACGATATGGGAATTTTTGTTCTGGCAGACATCATACAGAAAAAATGGTATCTCAAAACATATATATATATCTCCTTCCAATCTTCCTGCAAAAACACAAATCGTTTTTCAGAACTATATCCAAGAGAACTTTGCAGTTAAAAGGGTTATTATTTAGCCAATCAATAAGTACCTTCTAAAGATCCTCCTTAAAAGAACAGCATGACTGAGTCATCTAAATTGCACAATGTTCAAATAAAGGCATGTGCTTATCTGGACCTCTAGTCTGTTTCCATGAAATCAATTAACCCACTCCTGCAAGTTAGTTGGATTCAGCAATTATTAAGTACCTGTCTTTAATGAAGTTCCAGGCTGCAGCATGCTAGGTTTGAGAGAGGCAATGAACAAGACCTACTCCTGCCTTTAAGGAGGTTGTAGTCCAGCACAGACACACAACATTAAAGGTTAAAGAGCTGGAACAACGAAAGCACCTAAGAAAGTCTGATGAAGACTCAGGGATTTGTAACAGGAAATAACCTCTAAATTAAAATTTGGTAAGTGAGGAAGCAGAAGTTACCAAACCAAAGAGCTAACGGGAGGAGATACGGAAATATGGACAGAAAAAAGCTTGAGCTGAGGACCATGGGGAAATGGAAGTCAATGACATCGGGAAGACAAGCAGGAGTCAGATTACGAAAGGTCTTCTAAGCCAAAGAGAGAAGTAAAACATGAGTGTCGGGACGCCTGGGTGGCTCAGTTGGTTGGGCAGCTGCCTTCGGCTCGGGTCATGATCCCGGTGTCCTGGGATCGAGTCCCACATCGGGCTCCTTGCTCAGCAGGGAGCCTGCTTCTCTCTCTGTCTCTGCCTGTGCTCTCTCTCTCTCTCTGACAAATAAATAAATAAAATCTTTTAAAAAAAGAAAAACATGAGTGTCATTCATTATTCTTACCCCTAATGTCACTTCCAATCATTCATGTTTTATTCTGAGGGAAAAGAGGAATCATTAAAATAAAGAGAAACAGGAAAAGAAGTTGAAGAAACTCCAAAAGGAATAATCTAGAGACTACTAAGGTAAGAGTCACTCTGTAAAAAAACTATCAAGAAAATCAGAAGATAAGCCACAAACTGGAAGAAAATAGTTGACCTACACCTTATACAGGACCGTGTATATCAAAAATACACAAAGAAACTCTTAAAGCTCAACAGCAAAAAAACCAATTTAAAAACGGACCAAAGACCTGAACACAGCTTACCAAGTGAGATATAAGCGTATGAGAAGATGCTCCACATTTTGTTATCAGGGAAATGCAGATTAAAATGAGACACCACTGTGTACCTATTAGCATGGCCAAAATCTGGAACACTGACCCCACCAGATGCAGGCAAGGAGTGGAGCATTAGAAACTCTCACATACTGTCAGTGGGAATGAAAAACGATAAAACCACTGTGGTAGATGGTTTGGCAGTTTCTTACAAAACTGAGTATATCTTTACTATACAATGCAGCAATTAGATTGTGCTCCTTGGCATTTACACAAAGAAGCTGAATATTTATGCCCACATAAAGACCTGCACATGGATGTTTATCGCAGCTTTACTCATAATTGCCAAAACCTGGAAGCAACCAAGATGTCCTTCAGCAGGTGATAAACTGTGGTACATCCAGCAGAGTATCATTCAGCACTAAAAAGAAATGAGCTAAGGATGCCTGAGTGGCTTTGTTGGCTGAGCGTCTACCTTGGGCTCAAGGTCATGATGCCAGGGTCCTGGGATCAAGTCCCATGTCAGGCTTCCTGGTCAGGGGGCAGCCTGCTTCTCCCTCTGCCCCTCCCCCTGTCCCACTTGTGCACATGCACTCTGCCCAATAAAATCTTTTTCAAACAATAATAAATAGAAATGAGCTAACAAGTCAGGAAAAGAGGAAATTTAAATGCTTATGCCAATCTGCAAAGGCTTTATACTGTATGATTCCAACTCTATGACACTGTGGAAAAAGAAGAATATAGACAATATAAAGATCAAAATAGGGGCGCCTGGGTGGCTCAGTTGGTTGGACAGCTGTCTTCAGCTCAGGTCATAATCCCAGGGTTCTGGGAGCGAGTCCCACATCGGGCTCCTTGCTCAGTGGGGAGCCTGCTTCTCTGTGTCTGCCTTTCCCCCTGCTTGTGCCATCTCTCTCTGACAAATTAAAATCTAAAAAAGGAAAAAAAAAAAAAAGATCAAAATAAGCGCTGGTGAGAGCGCTTGAGAAAAGGAAACCCTTGTAAACTGCTGGTAAAAATGTTAAGTTGATACAGCCACTATGGAAAAGAGTATGAAGGTTTCTCAAAAAACAAAAACAAAACAAAACAAAAAACTGACAGAAATACCATACAGTCCAGTAATTCCACTTCCAGGTACTTACCCAGAGGAAATGAAAACACTAATATGAAAAGCTTTATGTACCACTATGTTTACTGTAGCATTAGTTACAGTAGCCAAAATATGGAAGCAACCTAAGTGTTCATCAACAGGTGAATGGATAGTGTTCAAATATACAATATTGGGGCGCCTGGGTGGCTCAGTGGGTTAAAGCCTCTGCCTTCGGCTCAGGTCATGATCCCAGGGTCCTGGGATCGAGCCCCGCATCGGGTTCTCTGCTCAGCAGGGAGCCCGCTTCCTCCTCTCTCTCTGCCTGCCTTTCTGCCTACTTGTAATCTCTGTCAAATAAATAAATAAAATCTTTAAAAAATATATATATATATATACAATATTACTCAGTCATAATAAAAAATAATGAAATTTTGGCATTTACATGGTGGATGAACCATGGAGGGTATTATGCTAAGTGAAATAAGACAGGGGAAGACAAACGCCATACAATTTCACTTACATGTGGAATCTAAAAAACAAAAACAGAAATAGACTTTGTATAAGAGTACAAGCTGGAGGTTGCCAGAGAAGTGGGAGGGGGATGAACAAAATAGGTGAGGGGATTTAAAAGATGCAAACTTCCAGTTATAAAATAAGTAAGCCATGGGGGTGAAAAGTACAGCACAAGCAATATAGCCCGTAAAATTGTAGTAAGCATATGGTAACAGATAACACTTACCTTGGTGAGCATTTTATGCTTACAATTGTCAAGTCACTGTGCTGTGCACCTGAATTTAATACAGCAATTGTTCCTCAATGTGGGAATAAAAAAGACAGAAAAAAAAAAATCCGTGGTTGCCTGGCATCGGAGTGGAGATGAATACGCAGAACATAGAGGGTTTTTAGGATGAAGATGACATGCTGTATTAATGACAGATGTATGCCACCTTATATTATTCAGACCCACAGAATGCACTACACCAAGAGCAAACCCAAAGGTAAAGTATGGATTTTGCATGATTCTGATATGTCAGTGTAGGTTCATCCTTAGTAAAACTTGTAGTATTCTGGTCAATGGTGGTGATAATGGGAGAGGCTATGCATATATGGGAGTAGAGGACATATGATAAATCCCTGTGCCTTCGTTTCAATTTTGGTGTAAGCCTAAAACTGCTCTAAAAAAATAAAATCTAAAAAAAATAAAGGAGGTGGTATTCCAGAACACAGTAAAAGGGGTTAGCCAGCCACTTAAAAGGAAAAAAAAAAAGGTACCTAGTCCAAAGCAATCAAAGTGTAGTCGTGGGTTTCTATGGGTTATTTCATAGATATGGTATCTAAAAAGTTAAGGGCTGGGGCACCTGTGTGGCTCAGTTGGTTAAGCATCTGCCTTTGGCTCAGGTCATGGTCCCAGGGTCCTGCGACTGAGCCCTGCAAGGTGCTCCCTGCTCAGCGGGAAGCCTGCTTCTCCCTCTCCCACTCCCCCTGCTTGTGTCCCCCCTCTCATCTGTGTCAGATGGCTGTGTCTCTGTCAAATAAATCTTTTAACAAATAAAAATTTAAAAAGTTAAGGGCCGTAGCTTTTACAATTTTCACGAATTAGGGAGCAAAGTCATCAGACAAGTGCATGTTTAAGTGGTACATGGTGCTGTTGGGAGCACACAAAAATCTGAACAGATGAGGAAAAGGTGACTATATCCTTACACAGAAGTGCTTTGCAGTATCATGAACCCAGCAAACACCAAAATGTGATTATACACTTAAGACATAAAACTGCAAAGGTTATGTGACTGTCCCCAGTAGTGCAGCACTATACAACCAATATTCAAAAAGAAAGATTAACCATTTACTCAAAAAAGTTACTGAGCACCTACTACATTTAAGTAATATAACTGAAGACTTCATTGAAGGGGAACTTCAGATGTCAGTGGGTCGAAGGCAGAGGGACAAAGATGTCTTTTTTTTTTTTAAAGATTTTATTTATTTATTTGACAGAGAGAGATCACAAGTAGGCAGAGAGGCAGGCAGAGAGAGAGAGGAGGAAGCAGGCTCCCTGCTGAGCAGAGAGCCCGATGTGGGGCTCGATCCCAGGACCCTGGGATCATGACCCGAGCCGAAGGCAGAGGCTTTAATCCACTGAGCCACCCAGGCGCCCCGGGACAAAGATGTCTTGAGGACAAATGGAACAAAGCTATTTATAAATGGTTCATTCCATTTTAGATAATGAGCAACGAGCGCAGATTCTCACACTCCAGGTACAAAAAATCTGGAAAAATGAGTATCACACTCACTTCAGACAACTGTTAGAAACTGTACCTTTGTGGAGAACAAGGTCTCAGGAAGGTTCTATGCAGAAATTAGAGAAGTTCAATTATATGCAATGGGACTTATGTGGGAGTAACAAAAAGGTTACTGAGGGACGGAGCAATGTTTTACCATTGGGAAAAATTGAGGTATTTACAGGAAGGCGACAAAGGAAAATAAAGGTGTGTGGTATAGAGGATTTCTAAAAATATTTTAAGCTAGCCTTGGTGAACAGAAATTTGTGTTTTTTGTTTTTTAAGTAAGCTCTACACCGAACATGGTGTTTGAACTCATGACCCTGAGATCAAGAGTTGCATGCTAAACTGTCTGAGCCAGATAAGCACCTGGAGAAATTCTCTTAACTTGACCAACTCAGTAGCAGTCAGAACAAATTACAGTTCCTAAAGATTCTACTACCCCAGATCACCAGGACAATAGTAATGAGGAAACGGTGGCAGCGTTGGGTAATGCAGGAGCAGAGTCTCGGGGGCACTTCTGAAGAGATGTGAAGTCCAAAACCACAGCTCTAGCCAGTATTAGTAAATTATTTAATCTCTACACCTAAGGTGGGGCCTTTTAACTCACAACCCCAAGATCAAGAGTCACAGACCCTCCAGTGTCAGCCAAATGCCCCGAGTCACTGTTATTTTTTAATATTAAGAATGAAAATCACTCCATTTCCTAGAGAAAATGTGTATCCCAAATGTGGTATTCAAGAACCATTACATGCTAGGCGCCTGGGTGGCTCAGTGGGTTAAGCCTCTGCCTTCAGCTCAGGTCATGATCTCAGGGTCCTGGGATCAAGTCCCGCATCGGGCTCTCTGCTTGGTGAGGAGCCTGCTTTCTCTCTCTGCCTGCCTCTCTGCCTACTTGTGATCTCTGTCAAATAAACAAACAAACAAACAAACAAAAAGAACCATTACATGTTAGCCTCAAATTACCGTATCCTCTTCTCTTCAACTTTCATTCACTGTTAAAGACTTTCCAGTCTTTCTCTGAATATTATTTTCAATTTGTCCAAATCCTAACAATCCTTCAAGACCTAGTTCAAATGCCACCTTTCCCCTGACATAGTGCAGGTGGAAATACCTTTCCCCAAATTTAACTTCCATTGGGAGCATTTTTACTTCCTTACGTTAGCATCCTTCTTAGACTCAGAAAGTACTTTTAAGTTTTGGTTTGGTTTGGCTAAAACCCTTGTAATCTCCACTGGTGTGACACTTACATATAGAAACTTTTTCTCACAAGCCTAGAAAATTTATAATTACAATGCTTTAGAGAAATATCTTAAGATCATAAAATTACTAAATAAATGGACAAGGATTTGACGGCAGGATCTAAGTTTATGCTTAGCCACTATGCTATATCTGATTCATTCTACCTGTTCAACCTCAATACTTGATCACAGACCCCATATATCCAGTCTAAACATCCTCACTTACGTCTTTCTCCAGAAAGACATTTCCATTTTTAATGAAAATAACTGCCTTTTCCACACCAAAAAACTGCCCAGGACATCTGATGCTTATTACTTTAATCATTCCCAATATAAATTGTTGTGGATACACTTAATAAAATGGGCTCAGACAAGTATCATAAATAATAAAAAAAGGGGCGCCTGGGTGGCTCAGTGGGTTAAGCCACTGCCTTCGGCTCAGGTCATGATCTCAGGGTCCTGGGATCGAGTCCCGATGGCATCGGGCTCTCTGCTCAGCAGGGAGCCTGCTTCTCTCTCTCTCTCTCTCTCTGCCTGCCTCTCTGTCTACTTGTGATCTCTCTCTGTCAAATAAATAAATAAAATCTTAAAAAAATAAATAAAAACAAAAACCAAAAACGGGCCAGTCTGCATTTATAAAAAAAATAAAAAAATTAAAAAAAATGCAGGAGCAAAAATCCTTCAACTTTTAGATGAAAACACAAACTGAAAACTGCTTTGGCTATAAAAATAAAACATTTCTCAAATGGTAGTTTTAGCTTTCTTAAAGCCTAGCAAACACCCCCGAGACTACCTTAAAGAGAAACAAAGTTCATGCCTTCTGGAGTTTCAGTCTTAGTGTATGGCTATACACTAAGATAACATCTCTTCCCCCAAACCCTAAGAACAGGCTAAAATTCAACATTACTAAATACTCTAATTGTGGTCATTCACTTCATTTTTCTTTTGCCTTAGCTTCCAGGTGATACATCACAGTGAGAAAATACATTACTAATACTCGTGCAAGAAAATTTTACTTAACTGGGGGGGAGGGGGGAAGGGTCATCTTAAGCAGGTAAATCTCAAGCAAGCTCCACGCCTAGGGTGGAGCTCAACATTGTTCTCACAACCCTGAGATCTTAACTTTAGCCCAAATCAAGAGTCCAACACTTAATCAACTGAGCCACCCAGATGCCCTGTAAGAAAATGTATGCTACTGGCCACATTTTTCTGTTTAGCTAGATCACTTAACCATACAAAAGGACTCATCCTTTATTCTCCCTTGCTTGCTCAGGCCCTCCTTACCATCCTCTATCCCGTGTATAACTTGCTTTTCCATCCCCCTCCCTGCCAGTACAATGCTAGAGTGAAGACTGTAGACTGAACTGAAAAGGGTCCCCTCTTTCCTACAACCTTTTGGAATCTTCAACTGTTTCACAAAATAATGCTATCCTAGGAAGGAAATGCACATATTACTCAGAAATAAATCACCTTCCCCGGTATAGCAATTAAATGTTTTCACTTGGAAGTTCCATATACTATCTTATTATTAAATACAACATCCCACCTTTTCTCTTAATTTATAAAGCACTGCTTCCATGAAAATCAAATATCAGCTTCACAACATTTTACCATTAGATAATGATTCCTACAATATTCCAGAAAGAGCACAAGGTTGGCTCCCCCACTGCCCCGTCATTTCTGACCAGCTGTCTACTGTCAGTTTTAACTGGAGCTGAAAAAAAGGCTTTAAATAAACTGAAAGTCATCACTGGATTTTAAAATAGTGACATTTAAATAATTCTTCTTGAAATTCTCTTTATCAGCCACTTATTCCTACCCTGAAAAAAGCTTGAAATACAATTAGTGTTTAAATAACCATACAAAATAAAAACAAACCAGACAAAGGAGTTAAGGTACATTTCAATTTAATCATTGTGCACACAAATCTGTAAAAATGCTAGACACACATACATTAAGTCGCAAAGGAAATTCAAGAATTCTTGTTTACGTCTAAATGTTAAACTATGGAAATTTGACTACTTACTCTCACCACTATTACATGCATTTAGAGTTACATACTTACCACATTTTCAATGTCAGCTTATCCTTGCTAGGAAAGGACAGAGTTCCTTAGAAATTAACTTCACTTTAAATCTTAAAGACATAAATTGAGGGTCCATACTTTGTTTAGTGCTTATCTAGAAGAATACATCACCATTATCACATACTCAAAACATCAATTTTCAGATTTATTTTAGAAGACTATCATTTTCCATACTAAAAAAGCATTAGGAGCAGCTTCCTGTTCATTGTTGGTTTACAAATATTACAGCAAGAAATACAATGTGAAAACATCCTTAGCTAATATTTTGACAAAGCTAGGATGTGGCTAAAGACTAGAGAGAGAAAAAAATCCATGTGTCTCTCTGAAGGAAAAGTACTAAACAGGGCATAAAATAATTAAGAAATCTACCCAGAGGCTA
Organism: Lutra lutra; assembly: GCF_902655055.1. NCBI lineage: Eukaryota > Metazoa > Chordata > Mammalia > Carnivora > Mustelidae > Lutra > Lutra lutra. The sequence goes on from NC_062293.1 coordinate 40,481,595, forward strand.
ATTTCTATTGGTATACACAGTCCCAGAAACCAGTATTTTTAACCCAAGTTTTCCATGCAAGGTTAGAAAGATTTAAAGATACACTTGAAATTTTCAAGCCTCATTCAGAGAGAATCCTATAGGCACTAGTCTGCAGGAGCATTTCAGGCAAGCCCTTCTTCAAGCCTACCCTCAGCTTTAATTGTTCATGAATCACTGCAACAACAGCTCCACGGAGAAGGGACAAATTCTGATATTTAAATCTTACACCTGTGCAGTTTAGGAACCAAAAGCATTGAGACAAAACTTTCGGTTGTCAGCTAAAAAGAAAATCTTAAGCTTAAAAACATTTTTAAAAAGCACTAGTTTGGAGTAAAAACATTTTTTCCATTTTACCAAAAGAAAAAAATTGCATGTTACAGTCTAAGTGGAAGTCAGAAAAGTGATCCTGAGTTATTAGGGAAATGTCAGAAGGTGAAATAAACTTTTAAAATACATTTCCAATTCAGGTATTATCTAAAGAGTGTAAAAATTCAGACTGCTCACTTCTTCGATCAGTATCCCGTTTCAGTTAAACTTAAAAGGAAAAACTGTGACATAGAAGTATAAAACAATACTCACCAGAAAAGCAGCTTTATAGAGATGGTTTTAAGGAAAACCATTTCCACTGTATCTACGCCATTTCTTATACAGATTAAACTGTGAAAGGCAATGAAACTTAAGCCCTTAGGCAATTTTATATTAAAAAACAGGTGGATATCTTACAAAATAATTTTATTATCAGTTGATATATCGAGATTTTTAATTAAGTGCATGACTTTCATATCAAATAACATTAAGATGGTCTGTTTTTCAGTGGCTAATCACCATCCCCATTTAACAGAATACAAGATCAACTAGTTTTATGTACTGACTGTCTCAATTAGACATCATTACACTTAGGGTATGGAGAAGGAAGCCATGCACGCAATGCTACAGAATGGAAGGATGGTTCAGGCTTATTCAAACCAAACTGTAAGCTTTATTCTTTTTTCCTATATACTCTATACATTAAGAGTATAATATTTAAAGATTAAAGGAAAGGTCTCAAAGATGGCCGAAGACAACAATGAATTCTGGTAGAACCAACGACAGTAATAAAAACCTTAACAGATCTTTTACAAGCCGTATACCTCACTGCCACTCAAAAGGCATACACAAGGAATCTGTCTAGGTTTCTTGATGAGTGGTCAGTTTTCATCTGAATATTAAAAAGTCAGTTTTGTTATTCTTAATTCAGGGTAAAATGAGCCCACAGTGGTGGTGCACCAACAAAATAGGTTATAGTTTACAAAAAAGATGAACAAAATTAGTACTTATTTACAGCAAGAATTACTAAAACATTTAACAAAAAAAAACCAGTATGAAAACATTTTCTAGTTTATGATTGCACACCATTTATCACTGTTAGAGGTGAGGAAACTTGATTTTCTTGGGTTGATATATACTGTAAAAAGTTAAAAGGTAAAATATGAGTACCACATGTGAGAGGCTTAAGTAAGAGCCTGGACCTAAAGCCCTGCACTCTGTTATCATATACCAACGTGTGTATAGCCAATCAAAACTGTCATTATCTTTTCCTTTTATGTACAACATATCTACTTAGGGTCAACCACAACCAGATAATAAAGGAGCGGTATTACACCTTTCTCACAACTGAGGTTAGCAAACCTAGCTACTTTGGCCCAAGTACTGAGTGTTTAAAAAGTGTCCAATGGATCTGTTATTAGTTATACTCACATTTAAGTAACTGCACAGCTTTCTTCCTTGTGTGGGTTATATGGATATGTTTGAAAAAAAAAAAAAAGGAACATCAGGTACTTACAGATTAAACTAACCTGTACTGGCAGGGCTGTGGGATTTTTCTTCTCTACCAGTAAGTAGCAAATGCTGAAATTCTGCTGCTAGTTAACAAAAACACAAATTGTATTAAACTGAGGAGTTCAATCCATAGTTTAAAAAGTCAATGTGCATTAAATTTCCTCAGAACCTGACATAAATACATTTTAAACTTTTTCCCTAAGTCTTACAAAAGTTAGCTTACATTGATTCTCAAATTTAGTGACCTTATGAGAATGACTTAAAAACACTATCTCTTGGACACACCTCACTTTTAATAAAAACTATGTATTCCAATATGTATATTATGTGGAAATTCTGGTTCCTCTAAAAGCTGGGGGCATGTGTCGGGGGGGAAAAAGCTCAACATGGTAATTTCTAAATTTAAGTATATGCAGACATATGCCACAGAGGAAAGCAACTTTTAATTGTTTAAAATTCAAACTTCAAAACACTTGATTTCATGTTATTAGATTTAAAACATGGACTGAAAGGTAAATGTTTCTCCTGTAAATACATAATAAACTAGTAACTAAAAGGGAAGCTTTGCTTAATAAATATATGCCCCATACTATTCTAACTCAAACCTACAGAAATTTCAGTACTTCCCTTGACTCACTTGGGTGGTTAATAAGTCTTTTTCTTATTAGTAGAGAAAGGAAATGATGCTGCAAATTTTATTTTCATCTGATTGCTCAAATATTTATGAACAAAATATTAAGAGTAAGCTACATTATAATAAATGATTTGGTGAAACCTTAATCACAAATGCAAACTGCAAGTAGGAATGCTATACCTTTCACTACATTTAAGGTTCTTAAGCCTAACATTATATAGTGTAAACTGGGGAAACACTCTTCATTTTTATCCAAGCTGGGCATCAAAAATTTCACTGCCAGCTCCTCAAATTTAACCAAAGGTAAAGCATACAGATTCTTTATCAATAACGATGGTTTAAACAAACCAACAACAAAAAAAACCCACAAAAATCCAGACACGGTAAGAATGCCAAAGGGTCAGGATAATTCCAAAAAGGGCCTTCCCCTCTTTACACAGCATTACACAAACCCCTGCCCAAACACACAGCAAATTACTGAAGCTGTGCCACAACACAACTTTACACAGCATTTAGAATTAATGGATGAGGTCCAAGTTATCAATCATTAAAAAAGTTTACTCACATGTATCTCCTCTGTGGTTAATTTGATCAAGATTAAAAACATATACACAAACATATTCTAATATATCTGATTATATGCCTTCTAAAGAACCTAACCATGAACAATCTTGACTTATACAGGATTCAATTTGCTTTGAACAGTAATAGTTCCAATTAGCTTCAGTGAAGAGCTCCTTTAGGCCTTCAATTTCTGCCTTAATATGACTTCTACATCCTGCTTATTGGTAGAATAAAGGTATTTCCTCTGAGGATACATGAGCTTAATTGAACAGATTTAAAGAGACATCGTTTAAAAATTCAAATTAATATAGTTTCCAGCTATTATTTTTCCAGAGTTAGAAAGAAAATGAAAGGCTCTTCCCTTTACGGCTAATTGAACGAGAACATATACAGCTCAGAGCAGAAACAACAGCACTTAGAAAAAGCAATTCTTGGGACGCCTGGGTGGCTCAGTTGGTTAAGCAGCTGCCTTCGGCTCAGGTCATGATCCCAGTGTCCTGGGATCGAGTCCCACATCGGGCTCCTTGCTCGTCAGGGAACCTGCTTCTCCCTCTGCCTCTGCCTGCCATTCTGTTTGCCTGTGCTTGCTCTCTTTCCCTCTCTCTCTCTGACAAATAAATGAATAAAATCTTAAAAAAAAAAAAAGAAAAAGAAAAAGCAATTCTTTTCTGAGCTTTATTGATCTTATTTTTTTAATGCTACTGTCAAATATATTATTTCTAATCAAAAATTGCCAAGTAATATCATGAAGATACTGGGGAAAAGTTGGAGACATTTTAAGAATTAGGGAGCTCAAACTCAAGTCCCACATTCCCCATTTCCTACAAGTGAGTGGGATTTAGATCCCATAACAGGGAATGCCTAACAGGAAGGTATTAAAAGTATTGTTCTGAAAATTCAACATTAATCACAAAATTATGAATAATCACTATGTGCACAACACTATATACAACACCATTCAAGTAACTGTTTCTCATTTTGCCAAGACATAGCACACAGAAGTGAGAGGATTTCTGTGTTAGAAAAACAAAAAGTCATTAATTAAAATGATTCAGATGGTTAAGCAGCTGCCTTTGGCTCGGGTCGTGATCCCAGCGTCCTGGGATCGAGTCCCACATCGGGCTCCTTGCTCGGCGGGGAGCCTGCTTCTCCCTCTGCCTCTGCCTGCCATTCTGTTTGCCTGTGCTCGCTCTCTCTCCCTCTCTCTCTGACAAATAAATAAAATCTTAAAAAAAAAAAAAGATTCAGATGACGGAAAACAAAATACTGAGAAAGTGTTAAAAAAACAAAAAAAGTAACCTTCACTAATATTCAAGTGATGAGACAGCAAGCAGAAGGGTAACTAGGGGGAATGTTTACTTACAAAACTGCCTTAGAGTCAATAGTCTTATAACTCAATCCCTCCTTTTAGAAGAGTTCTCCATAAAAAGTTACAGTAAGAGAAAAATGACCGTGTTTTGGAATAACATACAAAACTTACTATTAGGCAGGTAAATACTGCCTCTTTAAAAAGACATACCTGATTTATACAAAATTTTTATATTTTAAATTCTTTTTATCCCCTACCCAGACCAAGTAACAGTTTACTCAAAACAAAATTTTATCTCTGTAAAGTAGCTAGTTCAACATTTACCAAATGAAACATTTCATTTATCAGTGGAAGTAACAGACACCTGACAGTTATGTAATTCTCAAAATCATTCTACTTCAGAGATATCAAGAAAATTAACTTCAACAAATTATGCCACCCTTAGAAAATCCCTCCAACCCCCCCCCCAGCAGTCAAGTATGTAAGAGCCTATTTCAATTTTTTCAACTATTACCATTAGAATTAGGACAAGCAGCTTCACTATACTGGGGGATGGTGGGTGCAACAGAAAACATCTCCAATTAAGGAGACTTAAGAGGTGTAATTACCAAACAGTTTATAAATGTATTCTTTTGTTGTGACAAAATTTTTTTCAAACACTAAAATCTTTTTTCCATGATTCAGTTACAGAGAAAATCTTATGTTCTAAATGCACAGGTGAAAATTTGGAATTCATTTAATGTGTACTTCCTTATGCTTCCAAGAATTAAAACCATATGAAAACAATCCCAGGTTAGCTAAACACTGTACTGTATGTTTTTACTGTTCAAAAGAAAATGCAATCTGAATAGAACAGATGTGTTACTTAAACACAGAAAGAAACAAAAGTCATCCAGGTTTATGTTTTGGCCTCTGTTCCATTTCCTTCTTTACTCTTCAAAACATACACACATAACCACGTTTCTCACCAAATAAAAGCAAATTTTAGTTGGAATCAAATGTGGATACTTTTCATGTGTGCATATTGCATAAAATATTGTTCAGTAAGGTTGAAAACAAACCTCAAAAAAGTTCCAAAACCACAGTTCAATGTACTAAGTTTACCATGATTCAACTTCAGTCTGGCTACCTGAAAATTAGGAATCTATCCATACTGACAGGTTTGTAATATCCAAACTCTTCTATTATCCCTTTATCTAATCAAATGTGTAGTGTATATGCATACATACCACACACACACCATCTTCCCACTCTTCACAAGGGCTCTACATTAACATTTGCTCTAATGTGGTGAAGTTTGAAAATATTAAAAATCACAAGCATTTCCACATGACCCTTCAACCTTAATGTTCAATGCATAACTCTGGGATTAAGAATGCAGATTTCAGTGTCCTGTAGCATTTCCAATGATCAAACTTATCCATGATGTTAAATTTAATAGTTTGAAGAGAAAATGACCAGTAACTTTTTCCTAAAAGTGAAAGTGGAAAATTTGAACAAAACATTTCATGCCTCCAAATCAAAAACGTCAAATTTTGTCAATTTACTAATAAAGAGCAATATAGCAATACCAGCTTTACTGAGGCTGTTAACACAAAGTAAATTACATAAAATTACATATATCAAATACTTTTATATTTATTAACACCACAGTCAAACGTGAATATTAATATAGAGCCTTCTCTGCCAAAAGAGTATAAAAATCCTAAGTTTAATTAAATTTAGGGGCCTTCACCAAACTTGCTGCAAGTTTGGGGACATAAATATCCAACAGCCATAAAGCTGTGAAAGCCCCTATAAGGAATAAAATAAATCCCACTTGCCTCAGACTGAACAGGGCAACACTGAGACTCAGCCTCAGCCTGTCCTATGGCAGGGCTATAGGAAGAAGAAAATTTTAATTTTAGAAAAACATTACCCAATTAATTTAAAAGACATGCATTAAAAAAAAAATCCCAATGATCAAGCAAGCAAAGGAAAAAAAGAGCTTTTTTTCTTTTCTTTTAAAAAAAAAAAAAAAAAAAACTACTGTCTGCTATAATCCCACTCTGAACCCATACTTATTTTTGTTGGGGATCTCCCCCCCCCCCCAAATAACTAAGTTCAATTAAGCTGAGTTTAAGCTGAATATGTAACTTGATCAGTGGAATAGTAGTACACTAGGAGTATTTTCCCCATTCCTAATGGTAAATGGGTGCAATTATTACTAAAATACAAGTATTCAAATTAAACAGTAATTCCAGCAGCCACTCAAAAGTTGATCCTCACCTGCTGCTGTTGTTCTGTCATACATTAGGTAAAATCTATACACAATAGAAACTAGTGCCAGACAAAACGTCAGTTTAGTTTTGTTTTGTTTTAAAAAGGTAACATAGGAGTGGACTAAGGGAGAGCCAAAGCTGGCAATCCCATTAATTTTACAAATTCCTAAATTATGGCAATCACAATGCCTGCCTGAATATAGCAAGTCCTAAAGGATGTCTTCTGTGAGGGCAAATGGAAGTTTACTTCAACTCAACTCCATCTATTACTTTAAGGAAGCATAAGTCAAAGTAAGAGTTTATTATCTCAACATGATTTGTTGTACTCATGATTTAACCACACTATGGACCCCAGAAGCAGTTAGGTAAAACGTATTTTCTAGAAGCTTAATTATGCTGATGCATGCACAAATTACACTTTAAATATACCAAATGGGCACCACCTGGGCCATATCTAACACAACACAGGAGACAGTATGCTTAAGTGTCATGCATTAACACTTTGGATTAACTTTTAATTAAAATTGAAGTTCTACAACTTATTTGAAAGTAATTTTTTTCCCTTCAGACTTTAGAAAACAAGCCTTGATATAAAATATCAGTTATCTTTGCATTAAATGTAAATAAAGCTTTGCATAAGTTTTGAAACATCACTAACCCATTTGTACTTTGTTGATAAGCCTGTACATTACGTGAAACGCTTTAAAGACATTTGGTTTGGGAAAACACTTCCTATTTAATCATTCTAAATTAAATCATGCCACTTCTACCTTACAAATTTTTACACAGGCTCCTCTTGGGCAGTCTGATAAATGTGCTGCCAAATCTAAGTTAATTCCAAAACTACTGGAACAGGCAGGTGTTTGGTGAGGGAAAGGGTAGTGATATGGGGCTTAGCTGTTGGAAGAAGGAAATGCATTCCTGGTGATACAAAAATGTTGTCTTTTCAAGCTATGGAGTTTTCTGAACCTCAATGGTACAAGAAAAGAGCTATAAAACATTTCACTGGACCAAAATATCTGAATAAAAACTCACTCAGCATTGTAAATATTTGAATGTTTTGTTTCAATGAATGAATGACTTTTACTTGTCACTTAAATACCAACTCTTTTATGACTGAAAATTTTCAGTGTTTTCCTATAAGATTAAAACATTTTTTTGGAAACAAAAACTCAGATTTCATATAATTATCTACACCTTCACATGTAGGTTATAAAAAATTACCATTTTCTTACAAATCTTAACTTTACGTTGAGAAAAACTCAACTTGAGTTCATTATACTAATAATCATGCTTTGTGTAGATCATTTGATACTTAATCGTAAAAGTACCTTGCAAAAATAAAGATTAAAAAAATGGATGCCAAAAAAAAGGTTAACAAGAGCTATTACTGTAGGAGACTTGCAACACAAAACACTAACAGCAGTGTCGCCTCTACAGAAAACTTCTTCACAGGACACAGTAACATTCAAATTTCCAAGAATGAAAAGGTTAACAGGAAAGCCAGTTAGGCTTTATAATAACAGAAGGTAGTCATCTTAATCAAAGAAATAATGTAATTTTCCAGGAACATAAAATAAAATTTTGAATCCATCTGTTAGCCATCCTAACAGAGGTACACTTATTCTGGCATTACACTTAGAAAAGATTCTAATCCATTAACAGCAAAAAGCTATTACTGCATGCACCTAAGCTTCTAGAAGTCTGCACCTGAAAAGCTTCTGAGGTCCACGCAGTACTGCAGTCTCAAAAATGATCAGAAGGAAATGAATGGGTCTGGCACTAGGCTCTAAACTTCATCAGCAATGAAGAGGAAATACTAAGGTTTACATTTTAAATATCTAAGACATCTAACATGTAGTGACACCAAGGGCATGGAAAGGTGACACAATATAAAGATTTCATATCCACTATGTAATGACTCATATGTATCGAAGTTTTTCTGTCAACTTAAGCACTAACATACAATTCTATATATATTGTCCAGTTTAAACATGCAGCTAAGGAACAACCTACAATTCAAAGACAGAATCCAATGATATATCAAAACTGCATTGGTAACTATGATTTTTATTATGTGGACATCTACTGTGGCATGCATCTGTACAAACCTTTCAGGCAGTGGTCCACAGCTAGGTTATGAATAAAAAGGCGTAAGTTTTTCTCTCATTTTATTACAATGAAGTTTAACAGTACAGAAAAGTCACATGACCTTGGTGGGTCAGATTTCTTAAACCCTGCAACATGAGGAACTCTAAATACATTAAATATTGTTATACATTCAGACTTCCAATGTACAGGTCTCGGGAACAGTTACAGCCCTCACCAAGCTAGGTTGGGGACGTTAAGTCCAACAGCATCTGAAATGCTGTGAAGGCATAACTTTACAAATAGCAATGTAAGCTTACAGAACTTGCCTTTATTAAGGTGGTATGTTCATGTAATTCCAGCGCCTTCACAATATAACGAACCAAATTTACTATACTTCACTTCTAAAAACCTAGATGAAACATGAAAAAGAAGCCATACAGTATAAATTGCAACTTCAGGAAAAGTTCCTGCTTTATTATTCCAAATAATTTTTCCCATGTAAAATAAATGTCCAATAGTTCCTGGTATGTGGGAAGATAATGTTTGTTAAAGTCACAATGAAGCCTTATTGACGGAAGCTTGGCTATATAAACAGCACAAGTTGAGAAAAGGTTTAATCTCCAAACCTATTAGACTGGATGAAGTAAGATCAGTAACGGCCACCTTGCGACATTACAGGAGGTCTCATTCCCATTGGAGGTCGAGGAGGCCCACCTTGGTAAGGGGGCACCATTGGCGGTCCCTGCCCATATGGTGGCATAGCACCAGGAAGGTAACCTGGCATGCCTTGATGATGACCACCATACTGACCTAAAAAACAGATTTAAAACACAAAAAATAGATTGAGTTGGTCTGTGCATTATGCTGTTAAATGCAATGTATTCTGCAAATAAATTTGTGTATACTCAGAAAATCCACTTAATACAGTAAATACAATAAACATAAACACAATGAACATAAAAAAAAATACCATGAGGCGGCATTGGGGGTCTCATTCCTTGTTGCTGTGGGATGCCTGGCTGTGGTGGCATCATACCTCCAATAGGTCCAACTGGTGGATTACCAATGGGAGCCTGTCCTGGTCGAGGAAGATTACGTTGATATTTAGGTAACTGTGCCCTTCTCTCTTCCTACAAATAAATATGATCACAATGTTAAAGATTTGAATACAGAGAGTCATTAATCATAAAAGATAATCACCCAAAATATTACAGAGTAACTTTGTAAAAATGTACCCTTATTTCCCAACCATTATTTTTGCTCCACAAACCAGTCCAACTGCTTAAATCTCAATACCTCAAGAAAACCTCACCTATTTTTATATTTGAAAAATGGCTAATAACTTTCCAGGAATTATATACTGCCTAGGTAAGAAAATCTCTAGTGAAGAAAGCAGATAAGCTTAAAGGATCTGTATATCCTACCTCACACTTATCCATTTCATCATTTACAAATTTATGTGTAACCAAAATGATTTTTGAGAGTTAAGAACCCAACTTACTGTCTTCTTTTAAAAATAGTCTGGGTGTAGGGAAAAGTGTGTGTCTAATATCAAAACACACAATATTCACTTTATTTTGTGGTTCTTAAAAGCCGGAATGAAAACCACACAGTAAGCATTAGATCAGATTACAAAACCACTGGTGTACAAATTAATACTTTAAGAGGAAATGTTACTACAACGGTATTCAAACTATGCCAGTAAAAACCTGTGAAAAACTTACCAGTGATATATCCTCATCTGGGTGGATCAACTTACTGGTTGCACTGGTTGTCGTAAGTGTAGCAGGCTTACTTGTTATCGAAGCCGCTGGTTTAGCTGCAGTGCTATTTGTTGTACTAGTCGTTGAAGCTGTAGACTGTGTATAAGCAGGGAATGTAGGCTTTGGGGGTTCTGTAGTTGTTGCAGGGGTACTATTTAAGGGCTTGAAATCTGTACCAACAGGTCCTTGGACAGCTGCCTGAGCCTGGAAAACACAATCTTTCATTAAGGAAACTTCAAAACCCAAAACTGAATATATCTATTATACTTAACCTAAAAGTGAGATACTAACATTCAATAAAGGACCAAACTTTAAATGAAATTAAAACAAAGTTAACATAATTAAAACACCACAAAAAATCAAGATAATATGTAAGAATATCAAAAGACCCTGGAGTCAAAAAGTCACATCCAAAACTCAGCAGTGGAAACAAAATTGCATATAACTTCAAAGATATTATCTACCTTTATCACCAAAATTTACTTGCTTTACAAAGCTTTGTATTTATTTCAAACTGATGAACTACATTGTATTGGAATATCGTGTTCTACTCTAACTATTCTAAATTAGTTGTTCAATCAATCTACTAAGCACCTCAAAAAAAAAAAAGTAAGAAATTACAAAATACAAATGTTTGGATAAATTTTAGTTACTAAGCAGAGCATAAACAGTATCAGTGGTGACACATTAAAGATGTCCCTTCAGAGATCTCTTTATACAAATAATACAGTATCCTCCCAATTAACCATGGCTAGGTGATTACCATGGACAAAAGGGCTTAGTAGCATCTTTTAAGCATAAAGTTACCGGTAATAAATGTGTTACTTTTCATAATTCCAAACATGTGAAACATGAACACTAGGCCAACTTTAGAACCAAATGCAGAGTACTATATTTCCTTACATTGTATGTGATGCATTAAATAGCATAAATCAAAAAAGCTTAATCATGCATCAGGCTAACCAGTGGCTACTATAAAGCATTTACTGCTTACATGCTTTTAACCCTTTAGAACCATAGGAGTTTGGGAGTACATTTTTTTCTATTAGTATGAGTTCGAATTTTCAAATACCATTGATTTTTATACCATTAACTTTAAAAAAATTAAACATAGTATATTTTGCGGGGGGGGGAAAGATTTAGTTTTAAAGTAGGGTCCAAAGGGTTAAGTTTATAAAGCCATTTAACAATTTTAAACTGCAACTTCCTGCGTACTTGTGCTGTGCTAGGAAACAGAGCTTTAGAAGATGCAGACAGACTTTCTGAATTGGATGAAGCTGTACTTGAGCTTGTTACAGGTGTCCCCATCTGTAGCATAAAAGAAAGGAAACAATGAAAAGTCTCCAAACAAATGGGTGAAAATAAGCCATGTGGTAGACTTTTAGTATAGATTGCATTTTTATAAATGCAAAATATAATGCAATCAAATCTGACTTATTTCAAGAGGCAGGCAGTTAATGCATTTACAATAAACAAAGTGACAGTATGAGCCTCAAAAAAATTTTTTTTAAACTCTACACCAATAAACCTAGTTAACCAGTTTCTTTTCTAAAACTGGGATGTGTTTTTGCACTGTGATTTTGAAAAATGATACCTTCAATCGAGAATAAAAATGCATTACTACTGACACTTCAATTCTCTATCAATGACTCCACAAGATTTTTGCCAAAAGCTTGACATCTCTCAGTAAATAAAATCCCCACCCACCTCAAAAACACAAGATATATGCTTACAGGGGACTTTAAAAGTAAAGCTTTTATTTTCACAACTATAAACAGAAAAAAAATTGATGGAAAAAACCTCTATGGGATAATGTTAAAGTGAAAAATAACACACATCCTGATCTTAATTCTGAATCAATTAAATACATCTATTTAACTTTGAATATAACCAGGAAAAAAACAGAAAGTAACCACCATTACACATTTTCTCTCTCTATATATGTAAATATATATTTAAAAAAAAACAAAAGCATCTTTAGTTTCTGAGTTCTAAAAAAAAACACAAGTTCAGTGGGAAAGATTAAGTCTAACTAGGTCAAATGATGCCCTTCCTGCAAAAGTGTAGCATTGTCGTTTCTCACTGTTCTAAGAGTCCAACAAATGATTTGCTAAGGTCTTAGGATTTTCTTCTCTGACTTTGGTTTCATTCCACTCATAGTTCAAGAGGACATAAGAGGACCTCTAAACATTATCATGTATTTAAGTACCCAGAAATTAAAGCTTTCATTTCTATCTAAAGCTAAGAATAACCAGAGTTCACAAGCTATGAAAAAATTAGCATACTACATTATCTGGCTCTAGTCAATGTGTGCAAACATGGAAGAGAATAGGAGACTTCTCTGTATTTAATTATATTTTAAAAATTAGAAACAAAAAACAAATCTAATGACAATTTCAAGAATTTCTATAAATTTCTACACTTTACCTTTAAATCTAAGTGCACTCCTTTTCAGGAATTTCACCTTACCTGCCCAGCACTGGGGAAAAGAGGCTTAGTAACTGGAGGCTGTGGAGCAGGAACTGTGGCTGTTGGAGCAGGTGGTCTATTAAGAATGCCTGGAGCTGAAACAGCCTGTGCTTGAGTCATTGGAGGAATTCCAGGACGGGGAACAGGAGGGGGCATACCTACAGAGAAGAAATGTTGGAAAGACAGGGCATGTCAAAACATTTAAGTTCAGAAAAAATTTTTTCCCAAAACTGTTAAAATATACCATATTAAAAATGCTTGGGGAGGGGGGTTGCCTGGGTGGCTCAGTGGGTTAAGCCTCTGCCTTTGGCTCAGGTCATGATCCCAGGGTCCTGGGATCGAGCCCCAAATCACGCTCTCTGCTCAGCGGGGAGTCTGCTTCCCCCTCTCTGTCTGCCTCTCTGCCTACTTGTGATCTCTCTCTGTGTCAAGTAAAAAAATATCTATTAAAAAAAAAAAAAAAAAGCTTCTAGGGGCGCCTAGGTGGCTCAGTTGGTTGGGCCTCTTGACTCTTATTTCGGTTCAGATCATGGGATCAAGTCCCATATCAAGATCCGTGCTGGGTGTGGAGCGGCTTGAGACTTCTCTCCCTCTCCCTCTACAATCCCCCACTCATGTGGTCTCTCTAAAAAAATAAAAAATAAAATCAAGGGGCGCCTGGGTGGCTTGGTCAGTTGAGTATCTGCCTTCAGCTCAGCCCCTGATCTCAGGGTCCTGAAATCGAGCCCCACATCAGGCTCCCCGCTCAAGAGAGGGTTTCCTTCTCCCTCTCCTCCAAATCAATAAAATCTTGAAAAATAAAAATAAATAAAGCTTCTCTACTACAAAGTTACTGAAAAACTGGTCAATTCAATGAAGTCTTGAATAACCTAGGCATTTGCCTCAACCTTTCTATTTCTTTGAGTATTTCAGAACTTCAGGAAGTAAAAGAGTACTGGAGATTCTATATATGCAGAAAGTAGCAATTAAGCTTACTAATATTACCGATTTGGCTAACTTTTTGAAACACAAAAGAGAATTACTGCAATCATCCAACAGCTGGATGCTCTCTGAACTCAAATTCAAATTACTATAAAAACACTGATAGGTCACATACTCACAAAAATTTTCCCAGAAAACTAAGTTATCCCTGAAAACACTTTAAAGATTTTATTTTTCTTAAGTAAGCTCTACAGCCAATACAAGGCTCAAGCTTAAAACTTGAGATAAAAGATTGGTTGCATGCTCTACTGACTGAGCCAGCCAGGCGCCTCTCCTTTAAGCACTTGAATTAAAATTTCCTGGGGCACCTGGATGGCTCAGTGGGTTAAAGCCTCTGCCTTCCACTCAGGTCATGATCCTAGGGTCTGGGGGTCGAGCCCCACATCAGGCTCTTTGCTCGGTGGGGAGCCTCCTTTCCTCTTCTCTCTGCACCTGCCTCTCTGTCTACCTGTGATCTGTGTCAAATAAATAAATAAAATCTTTAAAAAAAAAAGAGAGAGAAATAAAATTTCCTAAAATCCATCACAAGTGCATTCTTCGAACTTCCTCAACATAACTTTGCCTAAAATATCTCAGAAATAACATATACGGAACTACGGTCTATAAATTAATGGTTGCACTGGCAATGATGCAAATTTTGCTGCTGCCTTATTTTTCCTGTTCCTTTTACAACTATCAATAAAGCTGCTGTGGACTGCAAACCAAACTTGCTAGAATTACATATAAAAAGCAAAGAAACCAACTGAGAAAGCCTATGAAGGCTTCTATGGCACACCTACTTTGGCTAACCAAATTCCATTCCCCACATTGTAAGCTATAAAGTCATAGGGGTTTTGTTTTTAGACTCCCTTGGAGCTGGAGGGTCCATTAGACCTGTTTCTGGTGAACAATAGGACACTAGGAAGTTTGTGGGAAAATCACTTTGCTCTTTTTTTTTTTTTTAAAGATTTTATTTATTTGACAGAGAGAGACAGCAAGAGAGGGAACACAAGTAGAGGGAGTGGGAGAGGGAGAGGGAGGAGCAGGCTTCCAGCTGAGCAGGGAGCCCAATACGGCACTTGATCCTGACTGACCTGAGCTCAAGTAAGACCCTTAACGACTGAGTTACCCAGTCGCCCCTACTTTGCTCCTTAATGAAAAAAAAGACAACCCTTTGCTGTTGACACCCTTTCTTGTCTGAGTTGTAACAACTGAGTGATGTGTATGAGGGAGAAAAGCTAAGGTTAGCAAAGAAGAATATTTAAAAACACATGGGTTCTTGGTATCACCAGCCACTGAAGCCACCACTTCTTTCTGTTGAGTGAGACAATAAATGACTACATTTTTTAAATATGGCATGACGGGTTTCTCCATTACTTGCCAAAAGTCTCCATTATTCATCTAAAATATTCCTAACAAATACTACGCCTCAGGGCGCCAGGGTGGCTCAGTCAGTTAAGCATCTGCCTTCAGCTTGGATCATGATCCCAAGGTCTTGGGATCGAGCCCCACATCAGGCTCTCTGCTTGGCAGGGAGCCCACTTCTCCCTCTCCCTCTCTGCTACTCCCCCTGCTTATATGCTCTCTCTCTCAAATGAACAAATAAAATCTTTAAAACAACAACAAACCCACAAATTCAACACATCTTAGGTATATGAGCTTTGGTGCAAAGGTTCTGTGACTCATTTTGACTGCTTTGAAACCTGTGTATTATCCATTTCAAGACTCAAAAAACCGCCATGGTCCATTCCAACACTTCTCCAAGTAATCTCAAAGTGAACTCAGCAAACTATGGTAATTATAAATTACAACTGCACTAAAATCCACAAACCTATTCTTCAAAAAAGGTAAGAATAAAGCATGCCAATCATATTAAAAGGAAACCATCTATGTTTCATACCTGGCGGCATACCAGGCATCAGAGGTGGTATTCCTGGTCCAGGTGGCATCATTCCACCCATTGGCATCATTCTATTAGAAAGCAAATTTCAAGAAACAAACCAAGTTAATTAATAGTATAAACCATTAGAAAATATTTTGGCTAAAGCCTGAAACAACAGATAAAAGACTCGAATTTGACTGAAGTAAATCAAGCTGAAAGAATACACAACACTGAAACAATTCTATCAAAATAAACCCTCTAAAACCCAGCAAATTCTTGGGTTTGCCAGTAAAATAACGAAAAAAAAAAAAAAAAATCAGTCTTTGCTGACAAATCATTTTCATACATTTAAAGTCACTAAGAACAATTATACCTTCCTTAATATATAAAAGAGGCCTTATCTAAAATATGTGTAATTGGAAATCAAAATCACCTTTTGTCTCACTTGAAAATATCCATACAAAATGTAAATTAAAAAAAATTATTTTGGAGTCACCAGATTTTTTAAAAGGAAAATACTGAATGTACACTGTGGAGTGAAATTTTTTTTTTCTTTTGGAGGGTTAAAAAAAACAAACACTACCACCAAAATTAAAAAGAATCAAAAGTAAACTCACACAATTGCCTAATTTCTATTTGTAATAGCTACCTAACAGTAAACCATGACTTAAAAACATAACCCATATTTATTTTCTTTCCCCTAAAAGAGCTCACCTTCACATATCAATATTCAATTCACTTAAAACAGTTCCAAGTTTGTGAATTCTTAAATGAGAACTTTATCAAAAGGTAAACTTCTATATACAGATTTCATTATAAGAAAACTGAATTACTTCCTTAATAACAAAGCATGTAATTTTGGAAAAGAGTATTCTTTCTTAACTAACAACCATTTTTTTTTTTTTTAAACAATTTAAATTCCATTACTTTAGCAGTTTGGGGAAAAAGAGCTGCATTTAAAAAATGCTTTTTATATGGGTCTATTACAATTTCCTCACAGATGTTTTATTTCCCTCCATTAAGAGACCTGTGTCAACCAGCTTGCACATTTTAGAAGTTTTAGGAAGGTTAGAAAATTTCTGAAGTCAATTGAATAGATACCATTAAACACATAAAAAAAATGACATTATGATACCTCCTGAATTACATTATGAATGAGATGCTTACATGTTTTCACCGCAAAATGACTGGGTGTATTTTCTCTGATGATGCAATCTGTGAAAATGTATGACAAAATCAAAATCTAACTGTGATTTTCAAAATACAGTGGGAAAGTGTATTGTATACCTCTCACATCCAACAATATTTAAGTAAAAGTGATAGGCACGAGCACCTCATATTCATTTTAGTTCTTGATGATTTGACAAATAAAATCATTTACAGAGTTTGCTTCTTGTCACAACTACAAAGTGTCATGGACAGTTCTGAATCTTAGAAACACAAATCTACAACCAACTACTTTAATTACATCAGATGCAATTGAAGCAGATGGCTGCCTACAGACATCCTAAAACCCAAAAATCTATTCTCTTCAGAGGCAAATTTATATTCCTTTAATTGATTGGTAGACCCCTTTATTTGACAAGTTTAGTATTTATGGAGCCCATACCTTTTAGCGGGGGGGGGGGGGGGGGGGCGGGGGGGGGCGGGCGAGGGGGCAGGGGGGAGCAAAGTAACAATTTAAAATTCATTTAACACCCAAGCTGAAAAAGATCATTACTAGGCACAAGCCCACAAGTCAATTAAAAGTTCTCTTACCCAGGTGGCATGCCTGGCATAACTGGTGGCATTCCTGGCATCAGAGGAGGAACACCTGGCATTAATGGAGGTATGCCTATAAATAAGAATTTCAACAAAAAAAATCACAAATATTAAAGTGGTAAGAGAAAGATTTTAATACTTCTACATCACATCAATAAAGTCCTTAAAATGTTAATTTTAAGAAACCTTATGTAATACCTGGAGGCATTCCTGGGGCTCCCGGAACTGGTGGCAGTCCTGGCTGTGCCATTGGAGGGATATAGCCTTGTTGAGGTTGAACAGGCTGTGGCTGAAATGAAGTTGAAGCTGCAGAGTCATCATCATCATATTCATCAGAATCGTCTTGTTGCTTCTTTTTTTGACTCTCTGCTAAAAAAAGTTTTAATTAGTTTTTCCCATAAAGTTAAAAAAAAAAAAAAGAAAAACTCAGTGTGTCTGACATTCAACATTAAAAAAAATAATTTCAGGGCAGCTGGGTGGCTTGGTCCATTAAGAGTCTGCCTTCAGCTCAGGTCATAATCCCAAGGTCCCGCATTAGGCTTCCTGCTCAGCAGGAAGTCCGCTTCTCCCTCTGCCCCTCCTGCTTGCTGTCTCTCAAAAAATATCTTTTAAAAATAATAATTATTTCAATCCAATTAGCTCATGAGATTTGTCTTACAAAAAGAAAATCACGATACTGTTTTTACTCTTCAAATTTGTTTCCAATCTACGTTAATTAAGAAGGTTAACATACTTTCCCTATTCTATGACAGGTAAAAGTATTTTTCCTAAGTCAGCTTTATTTAAAAAAATTACTTTCTATTCCATCCATAAAGATAAACTGTAACAAAGAGGTCTGACCTCTTCTCGATGCTTCTCAAAACAAAAGTTTCAGGGCACCTGGCTGGCACCTGTAAGTAGAATATGTGACTCTAGAACTTGGGGTCTTGCGATCAAGCTCCACATCAGGTGTAGAGCTTACTTAATAAAAACAAACAAATGAAAAAACTCATGGAGCTCCCACATGATGGCTCGCTCAACTGAGTGTCTGACTCGTTCAGCTGAGGTCATGATCCCGGGGTCCTGGGACTGAGCCCCAAGTGTAGGCTCCCCACTCAGTGAAGACTCATCTTGAGATTCTCTCTTCCTCTGCTCCCCACCAGCTTTGCTCACTCTCTCTCTCCCTCCCTCTCAAAAATAAATGGTAAACCTTAAAGACATAAAATAAAAGAGGTGACTGTGTAGCTCAATCAAGTAAGCATCCAACTCTTAGTTTCAGCTCAGGTGACAATCTCAGGATTGTGAGATCAAGCCAGGGTGGCTAACACAGAGTCTGCTTGAGAGTCCCTCTCTCTTCCCCTGTGCCCCTCCCCTTGCCTGAATGTGATCTCTCACAATAAATAAAATCTTAAAAATAAAGAAATTTCATAGGTGGTTAATAACTTCCACTATCTGGATAATGATCACAAATTCCAAGACAAGTAACAGCACTAAAAAAATATTTTACTATTAGTAGTTATACAATCAAATCGTAACAAGCAACCTTTGTTTTCAAAAATCTCAACACTTGCTAATTCCGGGGCGCCTGGGTGGCTCAGTGGGTTAAAGCCTCTGCCTTTGGCTCAGATCATGATCCCAGGGTCCTGGGATCAAGCCCCACGTCGGGCTCTTTGCTCAGCGGGGAGCCTGCTTCCCCCCACCGCGCCTTCTCTGCCTGCCTCTCTGCCTACTTGTGATCTGTCTGTCAAATAAATAAATAAAATCTTAAAAAAAAAAAAACACTTGCTAATTCCACCTGTAATCATATATATACAAATCAAATACACAAATTCTAACATTAAGACATAAGAAATAAAACTCAAAATTGGAGTTTTGAATAAATCTAACATCCACTATTAACTCTGTATGTCAAATTATTAATACTCTCATTAGTGAAGCTCAATTAAGAAAAAGCAAAGATCTTAGCATTTACCTTGTGTTTTCTGTTCAAGAAGTCGTCTTCTTTCATCCATGTCTTTTTCTGGAATACCTTCCATACCATATATTTCCAATTCGATGTCTGTTCTCCCAGGTATTGCATTTGGTACAGCATCTATTGTCTCTTTATGCACCTAACATTAAAACAAACTTCCATTAGATAGACTAAAGTGCCTCATAAAGTACTTTAAGAGTAATCTGAAATTACTTAGAGAACACTCAGTATAATGGTTAAGCATAACTAGCTCTACAGTGAGACTACCTGGACTCAATCCTGTTTTGCTGCTCACTAACTAGGTATGTGGATTAGGCAAATCATTTAAGATTACTCCACCCATAGTACCTAACACCTAGGATCATTTTTAGGATTAAATAAAACACAATGAATATAAATTATCACTTGGCAGGAAGTCTAACACATAGTAAGGACTCAATAAATATTAATTTAAGCTTACTATGTAATCTTGCTTGCTTGAAGTATCAGCAATGAACTAGTAATCCCACTCAAATCAGAGAAGTTTCAAGTCTGACAAATAAAACTTATAGGAAACAGTCCTCTTTTATCAAGAATTAAAATTTCCAAGAATGGATCTTGAGACAAGCCTGTAGTTACGAATTATAAAAGTGACATTTACAGTTAGCATTACCCCTAAGGAGTTACCTGAGACACTTAACTTTGAACAGCAATGATCCCATCATTATCCTAAACTTATCTGGTAGATCACAAAGAGGAGGAAGTGCTATTATAAAACACTGGAAATCTACAATTTTTTTCCAGTATGGTTTTTGCTAGAACAGATGTTTCCAACCCTCAAACATGGGTCTCTCTTGCCAATATGGTAAAATTCCTGTCAGTCTCAGTTTCTTCAGCCACTTGCATTCACTCAGGCTAAAAAATGTCAAAGTATTCTTGCCCAGACTATCAGCATCACCTGAAAACTTATCAGAAACACAAATTCTCAGTATACTCTCTACCCCATCAGAAATTCCTGGGTAAGGCTAGCAATGTGTGCTTTAACAAGCCCTCCAGGTGATTCTGAGGCATGCTCAAGCTTGAGAATCACTGATTTAGGTTAATCATGACTTGGACATACTTGTCCATACTCAATTTTTCTTTCCTCCCAAGACACTTTCATGTAAGAATAGAAAGGTAATTAAAGGAAGCTAAGTTTTTTTTTTTTAAGATTTTATTTTTTTATTTAACAGAGGTCACAAGTAGGCAGAGAGAGAGGAGAAAGCAGGGTCCCCGCTGAGCAGGGAGCCAGATTGGGGGCTCGATCCCAGGACCCTGGGACCATGACCCGAGCCAAAAGCAGAGGCTTTAACCCACTGAGCCACCCAGGTGCCCCAAGGAAACTATTTTCTTCTCAGATATGTATCTCAAAGACTTTAAACAGCGACATGCAAATCAAATTCAAAAATTGTAATTTTTTATAAATTTCTAACCACTGTTCCTCACTGTGATTAAAAGATCCAGGAATAAAGCTACTCAACAAGCAACTTAATCACCGTTTTCTAAGTTTTTTGGAATGTTACTATTCTTGACAAATGCAGATGAATTAATTCATGTTTTCCCAAAAAAATAAAATTACATTCACATACACAGTAACTAGTCTTTGTTCTACTTCTAAATGATAAGGCCAAGAATAAACATTTCAAAAGCTTTTGGAAAGAAAGGAAAAGAACATGATTTACCTAACTACCTCACAATATCCCAGCCAGAATTAAATTTCTTAAAATCTTGCCTAGAAGTTGGTATGGTCTTGGCTGAAAAGACAAGAGAAAGCACTGATGTGAACCACCTAAATTATTAATGTCTTAGGTTTACCACCCATAAAATTGGAGGCTGTATCTGATTTAACTGCCATGCCTATCTCACAGGTTGCTATGCAACTACACTAGGACTACAAAAATAGAAGCACTTAGTCCATTAAAAATGTTACTGAAATAATTTCTCAACTAATCTCTTTCTAGTTCCATTCCATTTTTCTGCTCTTGTATAGTACAACTCTTCAAAGAGTGCCTCTACTTCCTTATTTTCTTTTGAAAGCATTCCAATCAAGCTTTCATCCTCATCGTTCTAGGAAATCATTCAATCTCAGTCCTCTTCTTCCTTGACCTACCACCAGCATTTGACTCAGTTAAATAACTTACTCCTTGAAACATTTCATTTGTTTTTCAGGACACTATTTTCTTGGATTTCCTACCCTTTCAATGTCCCTGAATAGTTTACTTTAATCTTCCAACCTTTAAATGCTGGGTGGCCTAAGGTGGAGTACTTGCACCTCTTTTTTATCTATATTCCACTCCCTAAGGAAAAAGGACATCTAGTATGAGTTAAATAAAATAGCTGTCCTTACACGGTATCCTTCCAAACTTCTATCTCCAGCTCCCACCTCTCTGAAATCCAGGATTGCAGACACAACTCCTTATAGGACATCTCCATCTGGATATTCAACAGACCTTCTCTAAATTAACCTAACACCAACCTGATATCCTCATCTCTAAGCCTATTCTTCCGACAGCTTTCTACATCTCAGTATATGGCATCTCACAGACCAAATGCCTTCAGATCATCTGTAACTCCTCACTTTATTATACTCTGCATCAAATCCACCAGCAAATTCTTGTTCTCTGTCACCCTCACCTCTTGCCTGGAATACTCTAGTCACCCTAAGTGCACTCTGCAGCCTGTCTAATCTCAAGTCTACTGGCCAGGACAATTCTTTAAAAAAAAAAAAAAAAAAAAGAAGGAAAAAAGAAAATGCTTCAGCATGCTCTCCCTCTACTCAAACCTCCCATTTCATTCAGAATTGAAGAAAATGGCCTACATAAGCCCTCCTATATAAAGAACATTGCTACTCTTTCCTTCTTCCTTCAATATAGAAGG
The DNA here is from genome assembly GCF_902655055.1 of Lutra lutra. Classification (NCBI taxonomy): domain Eukaryota; kingdom Metazoa; phylum Chordata; class Mammalia; order Carnivora; family Mustelidae; genus Lutra; species Lutra lutra. Next base: position 40,503,974 of record NC_062293.1, read on the forward strand.
ATGCTCCTATATGTGAGGGTCTTTCATTCGCTGTTCCATGGCTCTTTCACTTCCTTTCAGATTTCTGTTCAGATGTCAGTTTCTTATTCAGGCCTTTTCCCATCTTGTGGCCCTCCCTATACCTCCTACCTAGTTTTAGCCTTCTCTATCACTTATCACTGAAAAACTAAGTATTTACAGTTTACTTCCTTCCACAACACGAATCTAAACTCCACAATGGTGACTTTTTCTTCACAGCTGTATACTTAGTGCCTAAAACACTAACACAATACCCTCCCATAGGAACTTTTTGTGAGAAATAGTAATATTCTGTATCGAAACTACCCAATACAATAGTCATCCACCAGCCCCATGTGACTGACTGTAATGTGGCTGTAACATGACTGACATATTAAATTTCTTAATTTTTAAATTACCCCTTTAAAAAAAAAAGACTTATTTCAGAGAGAGAGAGAGAGAGCAAGAAAGCAGGGGGAGGAGCAGCAGGCTCACCACTGAGCAGGGAGCCCAATTCGAGACTGAAATCCCAGGACCCTGGGGATCGTGACCTGAGCAAAGGCAGGTGCTTAACCAATTGGGCCAGCCAGGTGCCCCTAAGCGTCTTTTAAGTAGCCACATGTAACTAGTGATTGCCACAGTGGAAAACTGTGGGTCTAGCATGTAGCAGGATCTAAAATATTTTTGAATGAATATTAAATTATTGTTATAGTTATATAATTGGAGTGGAAAAGATCTATATAAACTTATTTTCTTTTATAAACTTATTTTTAAACTTGGGGAAACAACATCTTATTTTAATTTACCTCCCTGCCTCCTACCAACAGTAGTTTCCAATGAATAAGGATTTGCTCATCTCTCATCTCTCTAGGGTCCAATTAGGCAAAAATTCAGGCAGCTCTAGGATTGGCAAAAGTAGAAGAAATAACGTTGAATAAGACATAAAGGCACTTACTAGATCTTTAAAAATATAAATTGCAAAGCTTTCCCTACCTAGCAGTGGAAAAAACTCAAGAAACCCAAAAATTATCGAATGAAACACAACGTTACCATTCCAAAAGAGGTCCAGGGAATAACAGAAGTAAGCCTATCCTCAGGCAACAGATTATAACAAATCTTTCAAGGGCAGTGAGTAATGGTAGCTAATTATGTGTTAATTCTCATAGGATTAGAACTGGTCAGACTGACCACAGAATTGAAATCACTGATCCTTGTTCTCTAACCCAAGTACAGAGCAGATACTTGGGGACCTCAATTTGTCACCAATCTAACCTAGGATAAGAAATACTATCAATAATTCAAAAATGAACATTAGCAACATAAATTTTCTTTAAACATTGAAAAAACACAATTATTTATCTTAATGGCTAAAAACAGTATTTTTTTAAAGCTGACTAACCACATCTGATCTTTCGCAATAAACAAAACCCTACAGCTGTCAAAGAGAAATTCAAAAAATTTTTTCACATGGTTTAAACAAGGGGGTAAAAATTAAATTAGGGGAAAAAAAAAATCCTTACCTGCATGCAATGAATAGCTAAGCCAGGTCCTGTGTACAACTTCTTATGACATATATGGCATTTAAAATGTTTTGCTTTTTGGTGTTGTATAAGAATCTTCTCATCATCAAAATCTCTATTACAATACCTGATCAATGTTGTTAAGGTACAAAACCAGCATAATATTGACGCTGCTTATTAAAAAAATCTGTCATACATTAGAGAACAGGAGGAAGAATATTAAAATGTAAAAACAGCTAAAACCAAAAATGTCATCTATACAAAGTCTGTTTCTGGTATTTCCTATGTAATTAGGAATTATCTTGCCATGTACTTCTACTCTTTTAAGTTTCCCAGAAATCCATAATCTCTCTCCACCATCTCTAAATGAACACATCTCAGTAATCAGCAACATAGTTTTGTCAAATTCTTGCATTTAAAAGAGATTTAAGTGAAACTGACTTTTTTCTTCATTATTTCAACATTTGAAATGCACACTGTGGACTGTTCAATGTAAAAAAAACAAAAACAAAAAAAACCCCCAAGTTTATGTCGAGACTGAATTTCAAAATAGAAATCATTAAATAGATGAACAAAAATAACTGAAATATTAAAAATCTACCTAATACCTGGAATTTGGGAATATAATATTTAGATCCAAAAATAAGCTCATAACGAATAAGAACATATCCCTATGAACAATCCACAAAGTTGTTTGCAACTCCTTATAAATTTATGTTGCCATCGAGTGTATTTAAACTCACAAATCACATTAATAAGACTGAGAATTTTTATCTCACTCGTCAGATTTTCCTAAAAGCACCTTGAAAAAAATTAGTGACCATCTTCCAACTAGCATGGAAATAAACGCAATTCTGTAACAGATCGTTTTTTAGTACAGAACAGTAAGTAAAACCAATTTCATCGTAAAGTGTATTAGCGCTTCCGGAAAAAGTATTTAAAAAGACGCCACGTTTTAGTAAGCAATAGGAAGCTTTTTTTTTTTTTTTTTTAAGACTTACAAAGCCAGGTAACAACAGACGAAAAAGAAACTCCACCCTCTAAGAGAACGCTTCTTGAAGATTAAGGCGCCAGCGGGTGAGACGCGGAAACTAGTTCCCCCAACCCCGGTCAAAAAAAAAGTGTGGGGGGGGGGTGTTTCGAAACCGGGGTTGACGAACACAAGCCTTTACTAAGCCATCGAATCTACAATAAAACGGGAAAAGTGGGTGAGAGACTCCGAAGCTCTCCCCTAATCTTCCATAGCCTCAATCGGCGTATTATACTCGAAGAAAGTCCCTTTGTTGAATCGTCACCAAAACAACGGAGTGTGGCCGAACAGCCTTAGGGAACACTGTCCTTGGTGGAGGGGTCCAAGCCGCCTCCCAGCGGTTGGGTCCACGAGCGCACCAAATCAAGAACCTCCTGAGTCACGGAGTCCCACGACCCCCAACTGCCAGAGAGCCTGTCGCCCTAGGAACTTCATTTTCTGCGAGGTATTCCCAGATCCGGCTCCGGGCCATCCAGCCACCCACCTCGAGGCCTAGATCCCAGACACACTCCGCCACAGGCCAGAGCAAGGCCTCCCAGTCCCAGTCACCGCCAACCGGCGCCCCCGCTTGGCCTCGACTTCAAACCGGTAAAGGATATCAGCACCACGGCTTCAGCTGCTTCTTCTTCTTGCGACCCATAACCGCGCTCTACCGAGAAAGTATAAGGGGGAAAAAACAAGCAGGAAAAACGAGGCAAATACCTCTCACTCTCCCGACCCAACGGCCACCACCGCGTCCCACAGGAAACAGACACAAAATGGCCGACGCCCTCGTTCGCCGCTCTGCTCCCGTCAGGCACTGCGGCCGGAGGCGGTGCCAGGCAGGGTAGAGTCACATGACGCAGTCCTCCTCCCTGAGTGGGTGGAGACTCGTGGCAGGCGGAGGTGCAGCCGCCATCTTGTCCGTTTAAGCTGTCCCGGCCATCCTTGGTTGTGTTTGTTGATCCCTCCGGTTTCTTTTGTAAGAGAGCTGGTTACGGAGGTACGCCGAGACACTCGTAGCCGAAGGAGTGGGGGTTGGGGGGGAAACTGGAAAGATTATTATTGTAATTAAGGACAGACTACAAATAAAAAATACTGAAAGAGCGTCCAACTTTTAATTATGTCTCTTTGCTCGAAATAATCCTTCCTGTAGTAAGTGTTGGGCATTTACTTATCACATATTTTGTTGAAGAAGTGTCAGTCTCTGCCTTGTAATTCACAGATGGGTGACCGGGTGCTGCAGAACTCCGGAGGGGAGCACTAACAAGGGTCTTAGCGGTCATTGGGGTGTCAAGAAAGGTTTTCTGAAGGGTCCGTGGGAGCAAGGGAAGTGGAAGAGAGAGAATCTCTTTGAAGGAGCAAAAAGCGCAAGTCTTTGAGCCTGAGCGCCTGAAATACACTAATGGTGTTGGGGCTGGAGCTCCTAGTGATGGGGCTGGTTGGTGGCAAGAGATAATCCTAGGGAGGAGGGAAAAAAAGGAATATAGGCTGGAAGGGAAGAAGTAAAACCGTGTTCACAGCACAATGTTCTTATGGGTTGAACTGTGTCATTGTGTGTCCCCCCCACCCCACGCAATCACCCACAAAGAAAAGTAAGTCCTAACCCTCAGTACCTCCGAAGGAGACTTTGAGCGGTGAGCAAGCTGACGCTCTAGTAGAGGAAACCGACAATAAACAAATGCATAATGTCAGGAGTGATTAAGTGCACTGGAAAAGAACTAAAACAATATTAGGGGACATGATAGAGACCTGCTGGGATGACAGGAGAGGTTTGTGTGGGATGTGTTTTGTACAGGGCATTTTCCGTCTGAGGAGGGACATTTGTGCAGAAAACTGATGTGAAAGAAAAAGACATGCACATATCTGGGGGTATTCCAGACAGAAGCGCAAATTAAAAGACGGCTACACTGGGGTGGGGGGATTGAAGTGTTTGAGAAACAGCAGGAAATGTGACCAGAACAGAGTGAGCAAGGGAGAGAGGGATAGGAAATGAAGTCACAGGGGGAGGTAGAGGCCAACCTATGAAGGCTTCTGCACATCAATCAGAGCCTTTTTCTTTTTTTTTTTTTTAATTTTATTTACTTATTTGACAGAGAGCGAGCGAGCGAGCACAAGCAGGCGGAGTAGCAGGCCGAGGGAGAGGGAAAAGCAGGCTCCCTGCTGTGTAAGGAGCCTGACACCGGACTCAATCCTAGGACCCTGGGATTATGACCTGAGCTGAAGGCAGTTGCTTAACCACCTGAGACACCCAGGCGCCCAGTGCCTTTTTCTTACAGTGGTTTCTAAGCCTGAAGCCACAGAAAACAATATAAAATAACAGTTAAGATTATAGATTGATCAGGGCGCCTGAGTGGCTAGTTTTTCATCATTTTAAACCACGTTACAAGGAATATTTTTGGACTTGTATTTTCACACTTACATAAATGTATCCATTTGATGATATCCTGGTGTTGCACCAATAGCCAAAGGGTATGTGAATTTAAAATATTGACAGAGGAGCGCCTGGGAGGCTGAGTGGGTTGAAGCCTCTGCCTTCGGCTTGGGTTGTGGTCCCGGAGTCCTGGGATCGAGCCCCTCATTGGGCTCTCTGCTCAGCGGGGAGCCTGCTTCCTCCTCTCTCTCTGCCTGCCTCTCTGCCTACTTGTGATCTCTGTCAAATAAATAAATAAAATCTTTAAAAAAAATAATAAAAGTCACCTTGTTGACATAAAATAAATAAATAAATAAAATCCTAAAAATTTTTTTAAATATTGATAGAAAAAAAATAAAATATTGATAGACATTTTCAAATTCCTTTCTAAATCATGTATATTGGGGCATCTGGCTGGCTCAGTTGGTAGAGCATGCAACCCTTTTTTTTTTTTCCTTTTTTGACAGAGATCACAAGTAGGCAGAGAGGTAGGCAGGGGGTTGGGCAGGCTCCCTGCTGGGCAGAGAGCTGGATTCGGGGCTCAATCCCAGGACCCTGAGATCAGAATCAAAGGCAGCCAAAGGCAGAGAGGCCTTAACCCACTGAGCCACCCAGGTGCCCCGAGCATGCAACTCTTAATCTCAGGGTTATGAGTTCAATCCCCATGTTGGATGTAGAGATTACTTTAAAAAATAAAATCTGAAAAAAATAAACAAAATAAAATTAACCATGTGTATTTTTATTCCTATTAACAGTTTAGGAGAACGCTTCTTTACGTGCCTCAGCACAAGGTATTTCAAATCCCTGCTAATCTGCCAGGTGAACAGTAGTACAATATGTCACCAATTTCATTTGAAATTTCAGTTGAAATTGAACAGTTTATTTGCTTACATATTCATTTTTATTTCTTCTATGAACTGCCTATTGTCTTTCTTTTTTATTGACAAATGGCAGGCCTTCATCTATTATATATGTTGCAAATACTTTTCCTGGGTGGTCATTTGTGTTTTGACTTTGGGTGACACAGAAGTTTAGTTTTTACCTAGTCAGATTTTTCTTTTCCCATGTGGTTTCTAAGTGTTTTAAATATTTAGAGAGGCCTTTTTCAAGACTCTTCAAAGTTCTCCCATGTTCTTACCTGGAAGTGGGCATTTTAAAGTCCTATCATTTGGGGCACCCAGGTAGCTCAGTCAGTTTGGCCTCTGACTCTTGATTTTGGCTCAAGTCATGATCTTGGGGTCCTAGGGTCAGCCCAGGGGTCGGGCTCCCCACTGGGCAGGGAGTCCCGGCTTGTCTCCCTCTCCCTCTGTCCCTCTCTCTGCTTGTGCGTGCTCTCTCTGACAGAAGGAAAGCACAAGCAGGAGGAGGGGCAAGTAAAGAGAGCGGGAGAGAAGCAGGCTCTCCGAAAGGCAGGGAAGCAGATGGGGGGCTCAAAATCCCAGCATCCTGGGATCGTGACCTGAGCCGAAGGCAGACAGACGCCCAACCCTCTAAGCCACCCAGACGCCCCTAAAAATAAATTTTTATATCTTTTATCAATCTGGTGCACATGAGTAAGTGTCCACGCACTTGAAGAGTAGTTGGAGGGCCCATTCATCCCTTCCCAGGTGCCTAGCTAATTGTACCATGTTTATTACGTCTCCTGGACGTCTTAGACGATAGCCAGAGGAGAAAAGAGAGTCAAAAGAGAAACGGTAAAAGAGTCGCGGGAGGTAATTTGGCGCGCCTACTAGCCCCTGAGGGGAGTAAAGCGCCCCCGCCCTCGGCCGCCTGCTTCCCGGACTCCGGGAAACCGGCGGAACGCAGGTGCACGAAGGCTTGGAGCCGCACGAGCCCGGCCTGGGAGGACTGTACGGCAGCGGGGGAGCGGTTTGGCGGGAACACAGGGCCGCTAGGAGGCCGCCGCCGCCGCGATGCTCCCCTCCTTGCAGGAATCTCTGGATGGGGATGAAAAGGAGCTAGAGAGCAGCGAGGAGGGAGGCTCCGCGGAAGAGCGGAGACTCGAGCCGCCACCCAGCAGCCACTATTGTCTCTACAGCTACCGCGGAAGCAGGTGCAGCACCCAGCGTCCCTGTGGTCCCTCCCCGGCCCTGCCGCGGGGCCCCGCATCCCAACCCCGGTCGCTCGCAAAGACCTCCCCCTCTCCCAGCTGTATAGTCTCTGGCCCTAAGGGCCCCCTGGCCTCACGCCGTTCTTAAGGGCCACCGGCCTGGACTTTGCCCCTCCTAAGCCTCTGCGCTCCAACTGTCCCTCTCGACTTCTCAGCCCCTTCCTGTCGCCCCTGCGCTCGTTTGGCGCAGCGCCTCGCCCACTCATTAATGTCAGTTTCCACCCCGTCCTTCTTGTCAGTACCGCCCCACTTTCTCCCATTAGCCCCACGCATCCACACTTCCACCCCACCCTCTGATTGTCCTCTGTTCTCGCTGCCCCCTTTTCCTCCGTCGGGGCAGACACTCCTGGGGCTCTCTTGACCCTGGAAAGTCTGGTTTTTAGAGGAAATTCCCTCGACTCTTGTGGATGTTTAATTTAGCCTTTCTTCCACCCCTTAGAAGGCCTGGAGAGAGAAGGGGCTCTTGTCCGCACCGTTGCATGGGTTCTCCCTGTCATTAGGGTAGGCAGTGGAGGGAGGATTAACGCCCTTCTAACTTGCAGCATTTTCAGTGGACTGTACCCTCCCACCCTGCTTGCCAGCGGGGAAGGGGCCATACCGCGCTTGAGTTAGAGCCCATAACTCATAGCGGCATTGCTTTTGTGATGTGCAGATTGGCGCAACAGCGAGGGGACAGTGACGATGGAAGCCCAAGCGGCACAAATGCAGAAACGCCCTCTGGTGATGATTTCAGGTAAACACAGCTCGCCCCTAACCCACGTGTGTGCTTTTATCTTCTGTGCGTCTCTGTCTTGTAGATATTAGTGCGTATCTTATTTCCCTTCAGCTTTCCCCGACTCAAACCACCGAACCCACCCGTCCCCTAGGAACTGCATCTGGATTTCCTCCTTCCTTCATTCATTCAAGGCTGGGCAGATCCAAATACCCGTAGTGCCCCTGGTGATTAGCCAGAAGCAGTAGATCTTAGTTCCTTGATTGGAACTGCATTAAATATTCAACGTCATATGAGTATAAAGAAATCTAAAATGCTTCTTTTCCCTGCCTTCAGTTTCCTTTCAGAGCTGCATTGCTACACACTGGAATGTAAACTCCAGGACAGCAGAGATTTTTGTCTCTTTGGTTCATTGATGTCTCCCTACCTGGCACCCTGAGAGATACTAGGGGAGACGTTTAGTACATATTTAGTAAATGAATGAATGAACTTTAGCACTTGATGCTAAGTAGGGTATAATACAACAATATGTCCACTGACTGGATGATGGATGATTTAAGGAATTTTTTAGGTGTCTTAATAGTGTGATGGTACCGTGAAAAGGAGGTAAGGTCAGGGGATTAAGGGCTCCGGTGGAGTCATAATACTAGAGAGAATGAGCTGGGAAGATAGGACTATTTTAAACTGTTCAAGGAGGTAGATCATACCTGGGGACATACACATCTAGAAGCCTCCCCAACAGGAGTCCTATAAAAAGCTTTGTCAAACCCTTAAAGAGATTCTGGCTGTTAGTAATATTCTGACTTACAAGGTGTGAATGTATAGTCCACTGATAAGGAATGTGTATGTCTCATTTGTCAAGCCTCTCCTTAGTGGATACTAATCTGCCATCGGAAGTGGAACCAGAGCTGCGCAGTTTCATTGCTAAGCGTCTTTCTAAGGGAGCAGTCTTTGAAGGGCTGGGTAATGTTGCATCTGTGGAGCTGAGGTAAGTGTAAAATGTGCTGTGTCTGGAATTTTTATATCTGAGCTGAATATGAGAAGGAAGGAGAAATTGCAAAAGATCAGGTCCTACTAGGCTTGCCAAGCTGGCCTTTGTTCTCTAGCAACCTGAGCGCTGGGTCTCACACACACATTTGTGGAATGGAATTCGGTGAATGGCAGACTCTGCCACCTAAGCGTACTTATTTAGTCTTGTACTTGGGACAATGAGTTCATTACCAAAATGAAAAGTGCATACTTTACAGTTGGTAAAGTGCTTTCACAAACTTTGATGCCATTCTCTCTACAAAGGGGCCATAGAGCAGATACTCTTACTTCCATTTTTAGATGAGCAAATAAACTAGAAGACATGAAGATTAAAAAAAAAGAAGAAGAAGAAGACGACATTAAGGTCAAAAAGCTGGTCACATTGATGGAGTTCAGGCTTAGTCACAGGTGTCCTCCATTGACTTTAGCCATCTTTCCATCATACCCCTTGATTGTAGTTCACTTTAGAAGTATGGTTTTGCCATCATGTCCCCTCAGGAGTATGAAGCCACAGCCAAAAGATAAAGCCCCAGGATTAACATGTCACATCTGCTTGGAGCTTCAGCGATCTATGAAGCTTTGGGGGGGGGTGGTGGTGGAGAGAACATGCTTATATTTATGTAAACGTGGATACACTATGAATGAGAATAAGATTTGCACAAGTTTTTCACGTAAGAGAGGAGAACTCAAAGAAATGGCACGTTTGAAATTCCAGGCGCTGCTTTCACTAAAAACAGCTTTCCTCTGCTGTTTCAAGCAAACCAAGGAGAAGTCTAGGAGGTTCTGACCTAGTTTGCAATTGAACAATATTGCCAAATGAAGATGACCAGGGCTTGGAGCAGTCCATAAAACTAGATGCACGAGGGGCACCTGGGTGGGTCAGTGGGTTAAAACCTCTCCCTTCAGCTCAGGTCATGATCCCAGAGTCCTGGGATCGAGCCCTGCATCGGGCTCTCTGCTCAGCAGGGAGCCTGCTTCCTCCTCTCTCTCTGCCTGCCTCTCTGCCTACTTGTGATCTCCTGTCAAATAAATAAATAAATAAATAAATTAAAATCTATAAATGGTGTTTTAAAAAAAAAACAAAAAACTAGATGCACAAGTTAACACAATAATACATTTCACTGTCTTGTCTTTTCTAGGATTCCAGAATCCCGGGTCGGTTGTTATTACTGTCTTTTCCAGCAAGAAAAACTGCTTCCTGAAGCAGCAACAGTGGACTGTGAACATAACGCTTCAGAGTATGTGGTCTGTTTTCTAGGAGGGTCTGAAAAAGGACTTGAGCTATATCCTTTCTTTGGTCTTCGAGGATATCAGGAAGGAAAACATGGGAAGCCAGGAGGAGGAGTATTACTACCAACCTCCAAAGAGCTTTTCTATCCCTTCTCTATTTACTTCATTTCATACCTTCATACAACCAGTTTGTCCTGGCATGTTTTAATTTACAGTTTGCATCATTTGAAAGATTTTATGTATCCTATTGAGAGATAAAACACTGTCCTGATGCACCCTTTATATTGCTTCCTTAAGAACGTACTTTCAGGCTTGAACTGGACAAGTATATTCAAGGGCTGAAAAATGACATGAACCGTGAGGTAAGGTGATCGAAGATTTAATTGGTAAGACTGAGAGGATAAACACAGTGTAACTGCTCTACTTATTAAATCACATAGGTGTAGGGCGCCTGGGTGGCTCAGTGGGTTAAAGCCTCTGCCTTCGGCTCAGGTCATGGTCCCAGGGTCCTGGGATCGAGCCCCGAATCGGGCTCTCTGCTCAGCGGGGAGCCTGCTTCCACCTCTCCCTGCCTGCCTCTCTGCCTACTTGTGATTTGCCTATCAGATAAATAAATAAAATCTAAAAAAAAAAAAAAAAAAAAATCACACAGGTGGACACAAAGACACTCCAATTCTAAAAATGTACTGCTTTGTGGGCTAATAGGAGGGTGCTGGTTAAGGGAAGCAGGGAACATAGTCCTGTAAGTGCTCTAAGTTTCACAAGGCTGCTTCTAATGTTTTGTATCCAGGAAAAATTGATTCCATTCAATTCAGGGTATGTAGTAACATGCCAAGTGAGAAAGAGGATGCTCTTTTCCTGATTTCTAGGCACATACGACTTAGGTTCTGGTCAGAATTAATGTCCGCGGAGCCTCTGGCACCAAAGACATGCTATACAATGGTATGACTGTCCTTGAACCAACAAAGATTTGTAGAAAATTTCCATTTTTTTAATTAGTCGATCTTTTGCAAACTAGTCACATCCATATTGATTAAATTACCCATACCTTTAAAAAACTACACATTCAGCATGTAGTAGTTGTTAAGTCGTAACTCTTCTAACTTTACTACCCATTACATGTGGTATCAATTCCTTTTACTTGTCATGTGCTTACAAGATTCTTTGGGAGAAAAAAGGCTAGCATAGGAGTGAGCCAGGGAAATGAGTCTAGGGGGAGCTGCTCTCCCAGAGTAGGGCTCTTCTACTAGTCCCCAGTGAGCTGCATAGCCTAGAAAGCCAGGTGTGCTCATGGCAGCAATCGTGGCAGCCTGTCTGACAGCTGGAGTGGGCTGGAGTGCTTTGATGAATTAGGGTGTGTCCTTCTCTGATCCTATTTGAATGTGAGTGAGCTGTCTCACTCCTTCAGCCATGTAGCAGGTCCTCTATAAGCTCATGCATGGATGTTTCAGGTACTGCCAAGGGCTGGGGTGATAGAGATTATTAAGAGAATATTTCCTTGGGCACCTGGCTGGCTCAGTTGGTAGAGCATGCAATTCTTGATCTCAGGGTTGTGAGTTCGATCCCTGCTTTGAGTGTAGAGATCACTTAAAAAGAAAATCTTAAAAAATATATATATCTCCAGGGCGCCTGGGTGGCTCACTGGGTTAAGCCTCTGCCTTCGGCTCAGGTCATGATCCCAGGGTCTTGGGATCTAGTTCTGCATCCGGCTCTCTGCTCGGTGGGGAGCCTGCTTCCTCCTCCTCTCTCTCTCTCTCTCTGCCTGCCTCTCTTGTGATCTCTGTCAAATAAATAAATAAAATCTTTAAAATATATATATATATCTCCAGGGGCACCTGGGTGGCTCAATGGGTTAAGCTCCTGCCTACTTGTGGTCTCCGTCTGTCAAATAAATAAATAAAATCTTAAAAAAAAAAAAAAATCTCCAGTGAGTACACACAGTATGGTAGGGGGAGATGGACATGTAAATGCCCAGCTTTTCCCAGCAAAGAAATTGCATGGAACTCTACTATTTCTGTCTCTTTATTTTATGTAATATATCTCTAAGTGTGTTTTTAAGAATTTCAGTGGAGAATTAATCCCCACTCTGTTCAGGAAAGTTGTATCACAATTCCTTTTTTGAGTCGGTGGTGTTAGCTTAAAAAAAGGAAGTGTCTATCCTCACTTTTTTTTTCTCTTTTAACCCACTGAGCCACCCAGGCGCCGCTTTTTTTTTCTCTTTTAAAGATTTTATTTATTTATTTATTTATTTATTTGGGAGGGAGAGAGAGAAAATGAACAGGAACAGAAGCAGAGGGAGAGGGCAAAGCAGAATCCCCACTGAGCAGGGAGCCCGATGTAGGGCTCAATCCCAGGACCCTGGGATCATGACCTGAGCCAAAGGCAGACACTCAGCTGACTGAGCCACCCAGGCACCCTATCCTTAGTTCTTCATCGTCAAGAATATCAAGAAGAAAATGTTAAGTCTACTAAAATGAATGCTTATATTAAAGGCGATGACATTCTTTCTTGGTCTAGGAGAGAGGCCTGGAGAACCACATAAAATCCTACCTGAGCAGCTGGTTTGAGGATGTTGTATGCCCAATCCAAAGGGTGGTTCTTCTCTTTCAGGAGAAGCTTACGTTTCTGCTACATGCTGTAAGTATTGCCTAAACAAAAGCATTTCTTTAATAGAGAGTCACTTTGGCAGAGTTTGATTAAAGACATACTCACTTTCTCTCAACACTCTGAACACCTGAACATACACATATTCCCCCTCGCCGCTGAATATTCATTCAAACTATGCTTGTAATCAGAATAGACCACATTCTGTTTACTGAGATCTAGAAAGTTCCATTACTCAGGTAGAATTGCAAATACTAAATCTTCCCAATAGGGTAAAACATTATTATTATTTTTTTAAAGTAGGCTCCATGCGCAGCTTGAGCAGGGCTTGAACTCATAACCCTGAGAGCGAGACCTGAATTGAGATCAAGAGTCTGACCCTTAACCAACTGAGCCAGCCGGGTGCCCCTAGGATAAAACATTTTAAAATAATACTTTTGAAGTGATCTGGGAGAGGCATAATTTCCAAAACAATTTGAGAAGGAAAACAAAAACCCGAAGTGAATTTTAACTATATAAAAAGTCCAGAGAGGGGTGTCTGGCTGGCTCAATCAGTAAACCATGCAACTCTTTATCTTGGGGTCATAAGTACAAGCCACACATTGTGGGTAGAGATTACTTAAAAAAAAAAAATGTCTGGATAAAAAATGAAAAATTCACAAAAATAATTCAGACAATGGGGGAAGGCTAGAGTACATGGACAGGCTTTTATTTAAATATGTGGTGGGTAAATTCAGCTGCAACTGGATGGTCCCATGAGACCAGGGTGATAAAGCCAGGTTTTAGGCTGTCATTGGGCAGCCACTGAACATGGCTCTGGAGAGCACTGGGTAGTGCCCATCAGGAATGGTCCAGTGTGATGCTAATTGGAGAAGCTGACTTTTACTGTCGAGTAGCTGCTCCATAAGGAAAAGTAGAATCCCTGTATCTATTAGGCTTTATTTTTCTCCCATAGGCTCTAAGTTATACTCCTGTTGAAGTTAAAGAATCAGATGAAAAGACAAAGAGAGACATTAACAGGTAAAGAAGAGTTTTGTAATGGGGCGCCTGGGTGGCTCAGTGGGTTAAAGCCTCTGCCATCAGCTCAGGTCATGATCCCAGGGTCCTGGGATCAAGCCCTGCATCGGGTTCTCTGCTGGGCAGGGAGCCTGTTTCCTCCTCTCTCCCTGACTGCCTCTCTCCCTGACTGTGATCTCTGTCTGTCAAATAAATAAAATATTTTTTTAAAATCTTAAAAAAAAAAAAAAAGTTTTGTAAGGAGGGAACCTTCTCCACAGCAAGCCTGATATTACATTTTCAAACCTCCCACCCAGTGCAGAATGAATTTGTTCTCTCCTTCCTACCCTGCAATACTGTGTGTGGAAAAGAACTTGTGTATGTGGCAGGTTTCTGAGTGTGGCCAGTCTTCAAGGCCTTATTCATGAAGGCACCATGACGTCCTTGTGCATGGCCATGACCGAGGAGCCACATAAACCTGTGGTCATCGATTGCAGCAGCTCCCAGCCTCAGTTCTACAATGCAGGTGAGCCATAGCCTGAGGCAGCCTTCCTGGTGGGAGTCTATTTTTGCCCTGAGAACACATCATACAAACTTATCCCCCTTGCCTTGTACACTTGTATCTGTTTATCTCACACTCACCAAAAACAGTATCAATTCTAGAACCACAGAAATCCCATAATGCCTAGCAGTTCCACTCCTATGTATATAGAGAAGCTCTTGTATGTGTATGTAAGGAGACAAGTACAGAATTATTCAGAAAGGCATTGTTTTAAATAGCAAAGAATGGAAGCAAATGTCTATCATCAAGAAAACTGAAAAACTAGGATGCCTAGGTGGCTCTGTGGGTTAAGCCTCTGCCTTTGGCTCAGGTCATGATCTCAGGGTCCTAGCATCGAGTCCTACATCGGGCTCTCTGCTTGGCCGGGAGCCTGCTTCCCCCACCTCCCCACCTGCCTCTCTGCTTATTTGTGATCTCTGTCTGTCAAATAAATAAATAAAATCTTTAAAATAAAAAAAAAAAAGAAAACTGAAAAACTGCTGTAGTCATACAGTAGAGTCCCATATAGCAGTGAAAATGCACGGATTAGCTCAGAAGCATACTATTTAGTCAAAGAGCCATTAAAGAAAAACACTAAGTTTAACATACGTAAAGTAATACTATAAAGGCCTTAGAGATATTTTTTAAAAATTGACAAAAGTTGAAAGAAATATGTGGGAATGATAATCCTTTCTGATGGGAAAGGAGGGGGATATGATGGGGAAGACGCAACTCAGGGCTTCAACCATTTGGTATTTCTTAGCCAGGTGGTAAATAGACTATTTTTTTAAACCATTACAGAACTCTTAAATAATTCACTCTTAAGTGGGGCACTTCAGTGGCTCAGTCGGTTGAGCGTCTGACTCTTGATTTTGGCTCAGGTCATGATCTCAAGGTCATGAGATCAAGCCCCGTGTCCCGCTTCTCACTCAGTGGGGAGTCTGTTTGAGATTCTCTTAGTCTCACTCTGCCACTCACCCCACTTGTATGTGCTGGCTCTTTCTGTCTCACTCTCAAATAAATAATCTTTTAAAAAAATACAGTGTAAATGTTTTTACCAAGAAAGAAAGAAAATCACAATGGATACGTGTGGTGTACACCTGAAACTAATAAGTTGGATGTCAGTTACACCTCCATTAAAGATAAATAAATAATGAATAGAAAATAAATGTCTTATGCTTTGTAAGGAGGGAACCTTTGCATTGGTAGGATTTCAGTTTTATTTAATTTTTCTAAAATACTTCATAGGAAGCAACCGGTTTTGTGAGGACTGGATGCAGGCTTTTTTGAATGGCACTGAAGGAGGTAACCCTTTTCTTTTTCGACAAGTACTGGAGAACTTTAAACTAAAGGTAATTAATTGGCTACGTGCCAAATGCCACATAACATTTTTGTCTCAATTTTCGTTAGTACCAATGACAGAGTAACAAATCTGCTTTACAGCTGTGATGTCTATTAAATAGGACATTCTCAAAACTAGAATCCCCAGAAGGCATTTACTTTATTTATACTTTCCAGGAGCTTCTGCATATATATCATTGCATTTCCAATTAATTGGGTTGAATGCTTGCTTGTATCTTGGGACTATCTTCTAATTTGTGATGTATCTTAGTTGGAAAGCACCAAAAAAATGGTTCAATGCCTACGGGTTCAAAATTCTGATGGGGAGGAGCGTTGTTACTTTATTTAGGTGATTTTAAAAGTATTTAAGAAATTGTGTTCTCCCAAGGGCAAAGCATATTAGCCCTAAGAATGATGGAAATATTTAAAATAAAAAGCAAACATCTCAGCAACATATGTCAAGCTCTCAGCTGGATAGGAGAAATTTTTCAGGCTTCATTATTATCTCACTAAACACATATTTAACTGGGTAATTTTTTTCTAGGCCATACAAGACACAAATAATTTGAAGAGATTTATCCGACAGGCAGAAATGAATCATTATGCTTTGTTTAAATGTTACATGTTCCTAAAGAACTGCGGTAGTGGAGATATCCTTTTGAAGATTGTTAAAGTGGAACATGAAGAAATGCCCGAAGCCAAAAATGTCGTGGCTGTCCTTGAAGAATTTATGAAAGAAGCTCTCGCTCAAAGCTTTTGATCACATGTTTTGAGATAACTGTATTGTGAAGTTGCACCTTCAAGCCTTGGTGTTTGAAACTGCGGTCGTTATAATTGTCCATAGGATTGCTACTTCAGACTATTTCAAACACATTCTAGATGTCTTCATTTTGTAATTTTAAAATTTAACTTACTTAGACATAAAAATCCAAGGACCATTTTCACTGAGCCTTAGATGTGTGTTAGAATCGTGGCGTTTTAGCGCACTGCTGACCCCATAAATTCCAGGCTTCAGGGGGTTGAGGCTCAGAAGTCTTGAAAGGTAATTTTGTGGCTTCTCTGAGGAGTTGGCTGCAGTATTTAGCAATTTTTCCTCCCAGAAAAATTGTCATACTCCTTTCTCCATGTACTATAGTTTCTTTAAAAAAAAAAAATGTCCTCCTAGTCTCAGGACAGATTAGTGCTGTGACACCATTTCAGAGACAGATCTGTGCATCCTGTGGGTGCTTGGATAGATTTTCTTTTTTGTCTGATTATGGCATGGATGACAGAGCCAGCTTGTAAGACAATACACAAATCATGAGTGTGTAAGGCATTAAATGAGCTTTAAAAATAGATGCATAAGCTTCAAGACAAAACATCATCTCTGACAGAAAGCTACTGCCAAAGTGGCCCCCAGCCCCTTTCTTCATTCATTTGTTCACAGCTACTTGCCAGGAGCCTGTATTTTCTTTTCTCTTTTTATGTCGAAAATGCTGGAGTTTCCCAACAGAGTGTTAAAAAAGAAACCAAGTATACTTAAATTCTACAAGCAAACTGTAACAAAAAATGCAAACAGATTCTTCATATCAGAGTTACTCATTGATTTTAGTTTTTTTTTTGTGCATTTGTTACAAGCCTCATCTTGTTTTACTCTGAATCAACTGAATGGGGCCTCAGCTAGAGCCATTTATAATTCCCAAGGAAGCCAGTTGTAGCTACACTTGTGATGGCAGTTTGTTCTGCAAAGCTCTTTAATAAATCCATTTGATAATGATTTTTGTTTAGAAGATCAGAAGTCTTATTCTCACTGCCCTCAGGATGCTCAGAGGAACACAAGCCCGTAAAAATCCTCTCCTAAACTTATACATAAGTGCTGAGTTTTAACTTTGAAAATGACTGACAATGGCCTTATGCTTTCTCTTCTACAGAAGTCTGGGGACATGACTCACCAAGCCATTTCTTTTCCTTTAATGAGAAATACAATTCAGGATCTTCATAAAGGCTCTCATATGGTTTTAAATTTTAATAACTTGGATTGTAGGCAGTGTAGAAAACAAAATCCAAATAGCATTTTTTATAGCATTAAATTCAGAATGACTATGGGAAATAAGCAATTCCAAGGCACCACACTTGAATCTGACTTTTTCTAACGTACTTGGTTGCTCATTTAGAAATCAATTTTTTAATAGACAACATTAGGACATCAACATTCGGAGTCAAAAAAACCATATTTTTCATTTTCAAATTCACGTTTCATTCAATAGTCCATGATGTAAATGGCATTTTAAGGTAAATGTATTACCTGCTTCAAGCCATTTATGGATATAGTCAAAGTTTCATTAGCTATTCCTTACATGAACTTCTAAATATATATTTTGTGATGCAGGCTCATGAGGTACACTGTGTACCATATAGTCTTATTTTACAAGTCTGTGACAAACCATCACTATTGTAGGCGAGGAAAATGGTGACGTGGAATCAAGTATCCTGTTGGCCATGAGAAGAAACCCAAAGAGCTCACGACCAGAAACATGGACTGTATTCAAATTTTAATAAGCTAATGTATTAACTTTTAAAGTTTTAAAAAGGACTTGTTCACGTGTGGAATACATTTATGTATTACTTGTGTGCTCTACACACAGGAAATATATGTTCGTCATATCAAAAATGGCCTCAGTTTAATTGTAATTATATTTGTAACAATAATCATAATAATAATAAGCCACTCTAGCTTCTCATCAAGAGTTATTTTTGTTTAACAAGCTCCATTCTCAAGCTGACATTTTTATGAAGGTGCGGCAAGTTTGGGTGGGGGGGAGATCATACTTGTCATGCTAAGGAATCTGTTGAAGACAATCACATCCCCTCCTGGAATAACACCTTTTGGCACCTGGCAGGAGGCATCAGGCAGGGTGTGAGGGCAATTTCCATCACGATGTTTTATTCATTGTCCAGGGAAGTTACACACCTAGAACTCAATAACCCAAATCACTTCCCTTCACTCTCATTCATTATTAACCATGATAGAACGCCTGTCCTTCACCAGAGACACACTTAAACCAGATGCTAGGAAAGCCTGCAGGCATCCGGGAAACAAGATGAGGACCACGTTTTCCTAACCATGTGTCTTCTTAGTGATGGAGATCCGCCCCCGCCCGCACACACCCTGGCATCGATGAAGTCCTTCTACTTGGAGGTGTAAGAGGACAGCTCCAGTCCCACAACTGCTAAACTTCCTAAATGTGACCCAGACTTCAGATCATTCTGAGCTGGCATAAATGCTAGATTTCGGAAGTCAGTGGTGATAGGGAGCGGCCATGAATTCATAGCTATGGATTTGCTTGTAAACTATTCTAGAAGGGCTGATAAAGCAGAGATCCTATTAAGTGAGCACCAAATCAATGTTCCAAGGTCCATTACTTTACTAATGCAGAGAGACTGGGTCCTGAAACGAACGCCCTGGCCCTTCCACAGGTTTAGTGCCTGAAAGTCCCACACAAACAGCCGAGGGGTGAGTGAAAGCATGAACTTGGGAACCACAGTGCGAGTCTATCTATGCCACGAGGTACCCGTGAGTCACTACACTTCTCTAAGCCTACCCCTCTTGTAAACATGGGTGTACTGATACCATTTCACACCAAGTATCCCTGCACTAAATGAGGATCTTCCATGGAAAATGCCTTATGCAATGCCCAGCACATACTAAGTAATCCGTAAATCGTCTTCAGGGTTACCTATTCACTGTCTCACGAAGTTATCGGAGAAAGAGGCTCTGGTAGGAAAGATGAAGCAGAAAAGTTAAGGGGGAAGTGATAGGAAGCCAAAGGCAAAGCTAGCTAAACAGCTTCTGCTGTCCAGGGAGCTGGCCCATAAGCGCCCCAGCTACTGGAGCCTGGAACTGACTGGGGGGTGCACCGGGCCTCAGACAGGGCCCCGATTTTCCCTCCGGGGATGTGAAGCAGGAACGAATTCTTTGACCTTGAGCCTAAGCTGTACTCAAGTTGGCTCTGGGATGCCTTCTGCAGCTTTTAGAACTGTTTTGCAATGACCTACAGGAAACCGATGTGACATTATGGGAAACAGCTCCCGTGCTCAGTTTAACAGGGTGGTTTAATCCCCCAATGAAATTTAACGGTTATGAATAGCAAACCCATGTACACAGCCATCGGTTTAGAAAAGCTGGGGGAAAAACTTCACTTTCTCAGACTGTGTCCATTCGAAGCCCATGTGATTATTAAACTCACCAAGCATTTACGCCCCTCTTGTTCTCCTCTTCTGTTTGCGAACTATGCTTTTACCCTGAGAGCCTTTCTATCCCTTCCTCAAGATCCTCAGGCATTGACTACCCCTCGAAAGACCTAAATAATAGACTACTGGGGTAAAGAAGGAAGTTCCTAGATATTTCAAAGATCATTCCAATGATAGTAGTATATCAATCTCCCGTTAGAATATAGGTTAGAGGAGAAGAGCAAGATGGGGCACCCAGCAGGACAGTAGGCAGAGAAGTTCCTGACCTGAAGCCACGGACCAGTTTCCTTATTCACACACCACCTCCCCCCTCCACATTGTACACAAAATTGTCTATCTGTGCATTTTTAGGGCAGGAGAAAACACAGCTTCCATCAACCACTCAAAGAGTTCAGTAATTCAAGAATGGTTAAGAATCACCCAGCTAGGAACACCAGCACCCGCACCGACTCCCAGAGCTGTGCCGTATGTCCATCAGAGGCCCAGCGCAGCGCCACTGCTTCCCACCACCTCCCACCTCCCCGACCCAGACCGAGACGAAACAGGCTCCAATGCTAGCCCTTCAGGCCACTTCCTGAGTCACCGATGGCTTTAAAAAAAAAATCTTTAATGGAATCTGTGTTCAAATAATATGTTACAACAAAATATACAGAATGTACACAATACAAAAATATTTAGAAACAAACATTGCAGCTTGTGTTTCCTTTTGTTTCCCACTTACTCAAGTCCTGGGGGTGGGGGGTGGAGTGGATATTCAATGTTGGGCACTGTTTTTTTAAGGCAGAGGAGTGTGGTGCTTTCTGGCCAGCCCTGGGAGCAGCATGAAGGACTCCAGGAAAGGGCTTCCGCGGCACCCGGGAATCTGCATTATTTGCAAACGAAATTGGACCCTGGGGGAAGATCTGGGCTTGGTGAGCAATGACTCCCCTAATCCTCTGGGTAAGAAGGGTCCTCGTGGAAATGGAGAGTCCTATTAGCTGGCAAAAACACCTCATTAGGGAGCTTTTCCTAATTAAAAAAATGAATGATTAATGGTGTCATTAAAGCCAAATTTCTCCTTTGAAGATCTGTTTTCCCTTCCCTAGTTTCTGTGATTCCTCTTCCGTTTAACGAGCGAGCAAGTCCGGCTGCTATTTGGGGAATCCCCAGCTTTCAGTTCTGTATCCTGTGGATGAAGGCCAGCCACCCTCCACAGCCCCAAGAGGCACCCTGGGCCGGTGGCTATACGGGCCCGGGGAAGGAGGGGTGAAGGGGACGAGGGTGCTGGCAGGGCGCCGGGGTGAGGGTGCATGGACCGGCTGCGGTGAAAGCCAGACACCAAAACAGAAACCTTTCTTACCAGACAATGATCTCTGGCCCTGGTTTGGAGACCTGGGTTGTGAGGAGTGACTGTGGAGCCCCAGTGGGTGGCCCTGTTTGGATCTGATGGTTGGGCAGGTGTGGTGTGTAGCAGACTAAAGAACTTCTGGGTTCCTTTGGGACCTGCTGACAGGTGGGTCGCTTGGTGCATCTCAGACAGGATGGCATGTAGGATGTCCGCCTTAGGTAGTCCTTCTTGGTAGCAAACTTCCATCTGCAGCCCTGAGGGAACTGGGTGCTTCTCTGGGGCCTTTCTAGAGTCTTCTGGTTCACAGTCTTCTCACCCCTGCGAGAGGCAGACCCCTCTCCAGGCTGTACCAGATGAAGGTGGGAGAGACTCTCCACTCCCTCCACCCACAACCCAGAACACCGGGTGCAGGGGGGTGGGGGGCAGAGCAACGCCCTGCCTCCCCATAGGGCACAGGGTGCCTCTACTCCTCCAGGGAGGGACAGCACCACTCAGGGTTAGGGGGCTGCAACCCATGGCCAGGGCCCCCCTCTCCATCCTGACCCAAGTCCTCTGAGACCCCTATTCCAACTTGTTCTCCTGAGGAAGCTGACTCTTCCAGCTACCCTCTTCCCTCCCTAGGGGCAGAGGCAGGCTCACGGGATACAGACAAGATGCCTCGGGGTGACGCAGCTCAGCCCCCAATTGGCCTGGCCATCCTCAGTGCTGTGCCAGCCCAAGGGCAGCATGACCTCAGGAGAGACATGTGGGGGTACCCAGACAATCTGTCTAGCACCGGGCAAAGACGGGGAAGGGCTTGGCGTAGCCTGTGGCTGCATGGAGACCCTGCCCGTTCACATGTGATCACTGAGGACAGGAAGCCACAGTGGCCCGAGACCCCCTAGCTGTCTGGCCCGGCTGACTCCAGACTAGGCTCCTGCTCTCACCCCTGCAGGGACACACTCCCTCTGCCTCCAGGACTGGAGTTGTCTTTCTGGGTTGTCGGTTCTTGGGAATTCCAAGAGCAGTATACAGGGAATCACACATTTTGTCAAAGGCCATCCTCCCCTCCCCCCCTCTCCTCAGGGGCTATATCAGCTCCGGCTCAGAACTCGTTCCCTCAGCCTCATTTTCCCACTTGTGCCTTGCAGGGGCGGGGGAATGAAGCTGACAATAGCCAGTTCCTGCCAAGCTCTGAGCCTTTGCATGTAGGGGCTGCCCTCCCCTCTGACCCTCCTCCAAATACCCAACAATTCCCTAGAAGCCACTTTCCTCTAAATTGGAATTTCTTTGCAGCCTCCTGTCCTCCCTACTCGATGGACGCAGGGCTTCAATATTCCTGCCCCAGCTTCTCCTACACCCCCAAAGCTCCTTCCCTCCTGAGGAAAACAGAACTATCTTAGACAGGAAGGTCATTCTAGAGGGAAACAAGATGGGAACTTGGCAAAGGCCGGCTGAGGCGTCCTGAGCATCCCCCGTACCACAGACAAGTCTCCCACTGGTCAGTGGCTCTCAGGGAGATGCCTGGAAAGGATGAGGAATGGGAAAGAAGGGGGTAGCTTTGCTGAAAGCCAGATCCTCAGGGGTCTCACCTCTCTGCGCCTTTTTCCCCTCTCACGCAGATCCTTCCACACGCCGCCATGCCCCCCAAGGGCCTCTCTGCAGTCTGACTTGCCTCACATTCTTTCCATGGCCTCTCCTCCCATCCCATGGGTGTCCTTACACACTGAACCACACACACACACACACACACACACATGTCCCCATGACCAAAGGGGAGGCACAATATAGGGTCAGGGCAATGGAAGGGAAGGAAAAGGCGCTAAAAACAAGGCGGGGCCTGGGATGCCGAGGCAGGGAGATGAGATGTCAGCATCTGGGGGACAGGGAGGGAGAAATCCAAAGGTGGTCATGGGCCTTGCCTAGTGTAGCATTTGGGACGAAGTTTATTCCCTCCTGCTTGCGTTTCTCTCGCTGGACACCCCCAAGGGCAAGAGTGAGGCCTAGAGTTACAGCATCTCCCTTCTCTGCCTGCCCCAAGCACTAGAGGTCATGCCTCAGTGCCCAGCACCAGGAGTGCACCCTGGGCTCGCTTACACCAAAACCCAACACGGCCCTCCTCCGCTCCAGAGCTCCAAACCCAACAGCTATAGAGCGGACACTCCCCGGCCTGTGACTGTACCTCTGAGCTGGACAAGGGCCTGCCTCCCTACCCAATGCTCGGATCCTCCTGACATCTCAGGACGAGGAAGAGGGAGGAGGGCTGCCGTCAATCCGTGACAAGGGAGGCGTCGCCTAAACTCATGGAACAAGCTGAGCCCCAGGGGAGGGCTGCCTTCACCCTGGCCTGATGTCCTCAGAACAGTCTAGAAAAACAGCAGCTGCATCCAACTCATCCAGCAGGGTCCTTTCAGAAAAGAGGCCCCACTGTCCAAACCTGAACACCAGCCTCACCGTGGCCCAGTCTCTCGTCCTGTCCTCCCCGGCCTCACGGAGCAGGCGCTGAGAACGAGAATGTCCATACGTGCTCCTTCCTGCTGCAGCTCAGCCCTCCCCTCCCAGACGTCGGGCCCCCAGTGCCTTAAGGAGGCGGTGGCAGCTTTAAGTCCAGCAGGGAGTAGGCGAAGATGTTCCAGAAGACAGCAAACAGAACGAAGACCATGTACATGGTCACAAAAATCCACCACACGGACTGGTCCTGTAGCCTCTGCTCGTAGTTCCTCAAGACCACCACGCCCAGCGTGATCCCCACAGCCACGCCACCCAAGTGCGCCACAAAGCTCGGGTGAGGGCACGGAGGGTAGGCCGATGGGTGGAACCGGAGCCACACGGCCCGCCCGAACTCCATGCTCACTGCAAGGGAAGGAAGCACAGGGAAGTCACAGCAGGGCCGCTGGGCAGGGGCGAAGGGAGAGGGCTCGCACGCCATCCATCTGCCCAGCCACCCACTCCCCCATCCACCCGTGAATTCATTCACTACCCACTAGGCCGAGCACTGTTTGTTCTCTGCCCTGCAGACAGACGAGTGAAAGAGAGACGAACCCCTGTTTTCCCAGGGCTTACAGGTCTGTCAATCAACCAGCACCAATTACACACATCAGATAATTCCAGTAAGAAAAATTCTAAAGGGGGTTAAAAAAAAATTAGGTAATTTTAAATCAATGCTGGGTGTGAGGAGGGGGGATTCATTAGTTTGGGGAATCAGGCAAGCTCTTCCTAGAGATGGGAAGTGGGAGCAGATACATGATTATCAAGAGAGGACCCTAAGAAGAGAAGTCCAGGCAGAGGGGAGAGCTTGTGCAGAAACCCAGAGACCCTGATGGCCCTGCGTTCCTGAGTACGGGAGGCTCAGTTTCCCCATTTGTAGGGTGCCAGTCTACACTGTTGGAACGTTAATAACTCCAATATGTGCTAGCATGTTACAGTTTGGAAAATGTTTTCATGTATTCTCTCAAAACCCTTAGAAAAGCCCTCAGAACCAGTGCTTTTGTGATTGGAACAAAGGGATGGAGGGAAAAAAGAGCAAAAAAGAAATGGGAACACATGATGGCAACAAAATCCTGAAATTTCTCTCCTAACAGTTGCTAAAATGCCCCCATCCTATCCTCCAGTTCATTCTTCTTGCCTGAACTTGTTGGGTCGGCCAGTCCCATGGGACGCACTCTCCAAAGGTCAGGGGCTTGGAAACAGCCATCTCATGGCCCACCACCAAAGAACGCTAGGAGCAGGCATTCTTATCCCCATCTTGCAGATGCAGAAACCAAGGCAAAATTTGACAAGTGAAAGAAAGTCCTCTGCAGGGAATTCTGTACCTGGTCAGTTACCATTTAATTACCCAGCGTGTCTCTCTCCACTGTGGCCACCGGGGGGGACACCCAGAACCTCCAAGGATGTTCTTTTCCCTGGGGCTTGCCTAATCTTCTGGCCTGGGCCCTGCAAGTCCAAGGATGGCCGATAGATGGCAGGAGAGGAGCAGTCAGGGAGCACTGAGGCCCAGGCCCTGGGCAATCCTTCAGCCTTTGCACAGCAGGCCCTGGGGGCCACAAAGGAGGTCTGAAAGACACTGGTCCCCTGCTCCAAAACAGCATTCTAGTTTTTATGATGCTTCGAATTGGATTTTTTTTAAATACCAAGACATGGGGCGCTTGGGTGGCTCAGTGGGTTGAGGCCTCTGCCTTTGGCTTGGGTCATGATCCCGGGGTCCTGGGATAGAGCCCCTTATCGGGCTCTCTGCTCGGCAGGGAGCCTGCTCTTCCCCTGCCCCCCGCACCTGCCTTCTGCCTACTTGTGACCTGTCAAATAAATAAATGAAATCTTTTTTAAAAAAATAAACAAAACATCAAGACTCAAGCTTCTCCTCCCTTCCTTGCACACAAACTCAGAGTCTGAGCAGACAGGGAAGCTATGCTTACCCCGTCCCCCACTGCCTTGGCTCAAAGAGTCTGTGGGCTTCAGAGCAAGGGATGTGCATGAGGATGGAAGTGCGGTCCGCACATGCCCATCCCCCTGCCCGTGGCTTTTCTGGCTCACCTTCCTCTTCCATGTGGTCACAGGTGGATGGGGACAGATGGCCCAGGGGCTCCGGCCCAGCCTGGCTTAAGTGTGGGCATTAGAAACAGCACGGGAGGCTCTGAATTCGGCCTCTGTCACCTCCAGCTGGGTGGCCATGGGCAAGGAACATGAGCTCCAGTGTCTACCTGTAAATCTAGCCTTGCAGAAAACACCTTCTCTACAACCATGTCCTGAAGACTGAATGAGAGATCGTGGGTCCTCTCCTCTCTTTCTGCCTGCATGGCATCTTACCTCCTCCCACCTCAGAATGAGCCTCTTGTAAAGCCTCTGGTCTCACTCCCCACCTCCAGCGACTCCACGAATAGTCTCGTGAACTCAAATCTGCCACTGACTCTCCTGTTTAAAGCCCTCCAGCGCCCTCCCAGTGCATCCAGGATGAAGGCCAACCTTTCTCTGCCTTTAAAGCCCTCGTGACCTGACTCTAATTACCTGTGATCACTAACACACACAGTACTAAACCTCACATCAGTCTTGCCAGCTGCCTTGGCAAGCCATGGTCGTGACCCTTTCCCACACCTGTGGTCTCTGTTCTTGCTGCCTCTCTGCCCGAAATGTCCTCTTGCACCTTGCCTCTGTGGTGAACACCTGGCTGTCTTTGACACTCGAAATGACCTCTGCAGGCAGAACTGACTTCTCCCAACTAGGGGCCCATCACACCCTGTACACGGGGGTTTGTGAATTAGTTAGTCTGTTTACCTGCTGAACAGTGTGTGTGTGTGTGTGTGTGTGTGCGTGCGCGCACACGCCCATGGTTTATCTGGGGAAGGAGTTTCTAGCTTCTAACAGGAGATCTCAAAGGACTGACTCCATGACCCAAAAGGTTATTAAGAAGCTATTTGTCCATAAGCGACTCTTAACTCCAGGGAACAAACAGGGTTGCTGGAAGGGAGGAGGGTGGGGGATGGGGTCACCAGGTGATGGGCATTAAGAAGGGCACTGGGTGTCATATGCAACTGATGAATGACTGTCCTCTACCTCTGAAACTAATACTACACTGTATGTTTAATAATTGCATTTAAATAAAAAATTTTAAAAAGAAGCTATTTTTCTTGAGCTGGGAGCTGGTCACCGGGCCGGACACCCATCCTATGTTTTTCCGAGGGCACGGTATACGTCAATATGCGCAGTTTAAGAAAGGTGAAGTGGTGGCAGAGTGGGCCAGACTGCTCTCATACCATCCCAACTTTGTCACACTCGATGACACATTCGCCTTTTTTTCTTGACCACTAAGGCCTCAAGGGCGGGACGGCACGCCGTGCTATCCTCCAGGCCTGGCGCAAGCTCCGTCCCGCCCAGCCCGCCCTGCCCGCACTTACTGCAGATCAAGGCCACAGCCATCCGCAGCAGCTTGAATTGACACTTCATGCCTGACCAGTTCTGGGGGAAAAGGAGAAAAGGCCATTAGTTCCAGATTGGTCCACACCTCTAGGGATGGATCTGACTTCCAAAAAAACAACACTGGGGCACCTGGGTGGCTCAGGTGGTTCCACGGGCTGACTCTTGGCTTTGGGGCCCAGGTCATGATCTCAATGGTCTTGAGATCAAGCCCCTTTTCAGAGCTCCTGGCTCAACAGGGAGTCTGGTTAAAGATTTTCTCCCTCTGCCCCTCCCCTGACTCACGCTTACACTCTCTCTCTCTCAAATAAATAAATAAATCTTAAAAAAAAAAAAAAAAAGTTGGGCATCTGGGTGGCTCAGTGGGTTAAGCCTCTGCCTTCGGCTCAGGTCATGATCTCAGGGTCCTGGGATTGAGTCCCGAGTCGGGCTCTCTGCTCTGCAGGGAGCCTGCTTCCTCCTCTCTCTCTCTCTCTGCCTGCCTCTCTGCCTACTTGTGATCTCTGTCTGTCAAATAAATAAATAAAATCTTTAAAAAAAAAAGTCTCCATTAAGTCTTGAATGAGGCTGTTGTGAGCAGATCACACCAGCATGAGATTTCAGACAATCATGAACTTATTTATTACTGACAAAAAACGCTTGAGGGGTGCCTGGGTGGCTCAGTCAGTTAAGCGTCTACCTCCGGCTCAGGTCATGATCCCAGGGTCCTGGGTCGAGCCCCACATCAGGCTTCCTGCTCTGAGGAGAGCCTGCTTCTCCCTCTCCCACTCTCCCTGCTTGTGTTCCTTCTCTTACTCTCTCTCTCTGTCAAATAAATAAATAAATTCTTTTTTTAAAAAAGTGCTTGAGCTGTAGTAAAGGAGTAAGAGAATCCAGATCTAAGGAGAAGAGGGCCCTGTCCCCTCTACATGGGCAGACCACCCCTGAGAGCGGCAGTGATTGCTGGGTCCCACATTAGCAGAAGGGATGCAGGGCAGCAAACCAAGCTAAGTCAAAGCAGAACCGTCAGGATGAAAAAGAAATAAAAATCTGGCCTATGAGACATGGATGGAGAGAAGATGCCGGGGTCAAGCTCACTGTTGTATCAAGTGAGTCACAGTAAGGACAGGGCACATTCAGTGTAACCTGTAAGCGGAAAACTCCATAGATGAAAACTTCAGGGATTTTTTTAAGCTCAGGATGTTTCCATTTCTAATTAGGAGATAGAATATTCCATCTTGGGGGATTGCGAGTTTCCCATCACTGAGCGGTTCAAACAGGGGCTTGACATCCCCTGGAGGAGATGCTCTACTTCTTTCCAGGCACTGGAAAGGGGGGGAACCAGATGGCCTTCAGACAAACCCTTCTTTCCCCTGAGAACCTCAGAACACTTTGAACCTCCAAAGCAGATAAACAGAGGACAATCATTCACCTTACAAAAGGATTTTTCACTTTACAAAAGACTTCGCCACGGGGTTCCTTTGAGGAGCTCTCCCACAGCGAATTCAAAGCGCCATTCCCTTTGTACAGATCCCCCGCACACACAGAAACGAGTCTGGAATCTTCCTGGAACACATGGGCCCTAGGGAAGGAGGCAAGCCTGTGCAGCCAGGGGCTTCTGCTCCCTCCCACCCACCCACTCTGGGTTTGGCGCCTGTCCCAGGTCCAGCTGAGGCACTTCTTGTACTCCTTTGATGTCGGGGGAACACGTGTTCAATGTTCCCGGGGCCCTGCGCCCTGGCACAGACAGTAACATTTATGGGAGCTTTGGTGGAGCAAGCAAGATGCAGGGCAACTGCCAAAAGGGGGATGAAGTCCTGCAGGAAATGCTCAGTGTCCCATCACCTCCCTTTTCCCCAGGATTCATCACTGACCAGCAAGCCCTCATCACAGAAGGTGAGGTGGGCGACATGCGGCCCCTCTTCCGGTGGGGAAGTCTCATCTTGGCTTGCTGACATGTTCTATGCTAACAAGCAGATGGCGGACAACATTGTCACCTGCTGGTGGCTGTCCATAGAGAAGCCCCACCAGAAGACGGGGAACCAAACAGGGGCTGGTGCCCTCCACTGGATCTGGCAAACCAGCTGAACCAGCTCAGCCGGCTGATGGCGGGCAGCCCCTCAGCTCCCCCAGGATGAAACCCTAGGATGGGCAGGTGCTTGGGAGTCACCTGCCGGACCATCTCCTCCCAAAGGTGACACCTGCCACCAAGACGCAGACAAAATGGCCCTCCCACTGCTGGGGTACCCCTGGAGCAGCCCTGGGAAGGGGATCTAACCACTAAAAAATCCTTCCTGCTACGGTCCGGCCAGGCTTTGCCTCCCTGTGATGTCCACCCACGGATCCTAAGTCTCCCCTCAAAGTGACACCCACGTTCATAGCAGCATGAATCACAATAACCAAAGAGTGTAGAAGCAAACCAGTGTCCACAGATCAGTGAATGGAGATACAAGGGAATAGGATGCACTTTAAGAGAAAGGAAATTATGACATATTGTAACAAACAAACCTTAAAGACATTACGCTAAGTAACATAAGCCAGTCCCAAAAGAACAAATAATGTCTGTATGAATCTACTTCTATGAGACACCTAGAGTGGTGGGAATTACAGAGACAGCAAGTAGAACGGCGCTTGCCAGGGGCTGGGGGAGAAAGGAATGGGGAGATAGATCCATTCTATGGAGAATAGATCCAGAGCTTCAGTTTGGCAAGGGGAAGAGTTCTAGAGACAGACAGTAGTGATGACTGCCCAACAGCGAGAATGTACTCGCCACTACCAAACTGTATCCTTAAAAATGGGGAAGACGGTAAATTTGATGCTATGGTGCATTAAAATCAAACGTGATACAGTTTCCAATGTTCCTTTTCCTCCTCATAAAAACCCTCTAAATGAACATCTTCCCTAAAGACAATGTCTCTTTCACTGTGTTCTGAGTGATAATATCAGGCAAAGTCAGTCTAGAATGTGTTGGCCGCTCTGTCCTTCAGCTGAGGTCCATGCCCCCTTCAGGCCCTATCTGGAGCCTGTCTTCAAAAACAGCCTCCATATCTTTGGTCTGGCAAGGCCACAGATGAGGAGGCTCAGAACTCCTTTTTGGCTGGTGTCTTCATTTGCAAATCTGAGGTCACATTAGTACCTACCTCAACTACCTACCTCACTGGGTTGCGAAAGTAAAGTGAATTCATACGCATAAAAGCGTATAAAAAAGGACATTGCCTGGCATGGGGAAAGCATCAGGTAAATATCTGGTCTTCTCATTGAGATCTGAGGCAAAGGCAGTGGGTTTGCTCTGCCTTTCAAAGGTCAAAGGACCTCTGAAAACTTCTGAATGACCTTGGACTAGCCGGGCAGCTCCAGCCTCACCAGGCTCTTCAGGCCAGCCAGCTCCCTTTATAATCACTGCCTGGCCCTAGAGGCATTGGAATTGGCCAGGTTGAATTCATTCCCATCTCCAACCCTGCACTTCAAACAAGAGTCAAACAAGAGTCCAGGAGGGCTGGTTCAAGGTCACAGTAAGTTAATGTTGAGATGGGTAGGGCCCTCAGCCCAGGGCTCAGTCTGCCCACACTTCGGAGACAGGATCAGGCTCTGCCTGTCCCTGCTGGCTGCTCCAGCTGCACCCAAAGCTGAGCGAACGTGGGTCAATGACTCGTCTCCCAGAAGCTGAAGGGTTACACCACAGTCACCCCTTCCCACCAGCTGCTTCGTTTCCCCCGACCCATTATTTCCTCCAATAAAATGCACTGCAGTGAAACAACAGGAGAAAAGAGAATCTCCCCACAGCCAGCACTGCTGCTATAAATGGGGAAGCACCCGCGGCCCCGGGGAACACACATCTTTTGCAAACCCTTTTCCTGTCTTTCTCTCCCAGAGCCTGGCAGGATGAGAAAGAACCCACCCTCAGCCAACAAGGTGGTGACCAGTCCCCTAGGCATCTCGGGATCTCATTCATCGGGCCGGTTAAGAGCGCAAAGGCTGAAACCCAGGCAGGGAGCTTGATGGCTTTATGTATCCTGGTAGAAACGACTTCCAGAAAACCCAGCACAAGGAAAGGGAGAGCGTGACACAGATAAATTAGGGAGTGATTACTCGTCTTACCGGAGGATTTTTGTTAACAAAATGAGCCTTACAACATAGAGATCTCAGCTGTCTTTTAGACAACCATCTTTCTTGGTGCTCTGACGATAGGGTCCTGTTGCAAAAACTGAGATCTCAAACATTTTTAGGGAAACATCTATCATATGGAGCGAAGTGTAAGTAAACATCTTGTATATTTAATACTGGAACTCTGGCCTGTGGGACCTAGCAAAAAGCAATTAATAAATTATTCAATTTGTGTATCTTTATACTTCTGGCATTTTTTAAAAGATTTTATTCATTTATTTATTTCAGAGAGAGAAAGAGAGAGTGTGTGAGCACAAGCTGGGTTGGGGGTCATGGACAGAGGGAGAGGGAGAAGCAGGCTCCTCACTGTACAGGGAACCTGATGTGGGGCTCGATCCCAGGACCCTGGGATCATGACCTGAGCCGAAGACAGATGCCCAACCAACTGAGTCACCAAGGCGCCCATTAGAATATATTTATGAATGGGTGCCTGGGTGGTCCAGATGGTTAGGCATCTGCCTTCAGCTCAGGTCATGACCCTTGGGTCCTGGGATCGAGTCCCCCATCAGGCTCCTTGCTCCTTGTGGAGCGTGCTTCTCCCTCTGCCTCTCTCTCTCTCTCTCTCTGTCTCTCATGAATAAATAAATAAAACCTTTTAAAAAAAGAATATTTTTATCAAAAATAAGACATGCTTTCATTTAAGGCAGAATCTCTCAAACAGCCCTGAGAATAGAAACATTCAACACATTTCTATTTTGTATCTGAAGTAAAAAGGACACATTTTCTCATTGTTCTCTGCAGATAACAGGCAACACTGATAAATATTTAAAAATTACATGTATTTAAGGATCTATACACACATGCACACATATACGCACATGCAGATGTGGGCACACACGGGATCTCCCGGCATCGATCCTTTTCATGTCTTTCTCACAACGACCTTGTGGAGAAGAGGTTGCTGATGAGGGAGAAGCAAAGGAACTCATGGCTCTTAAGATGGTGACAGCAGGACTCAAATCCAGAATTTCTGACTGTCGTGCTCTTTCTCCCGTCTGTTCTGACATGGCAATTTATTGTGCGTGCGTGTACAAACACACACACACACACAGACGGACACACAGACCAAATCTTCATTTGGCAATTTAAAATACTAGCATATCTTTTAGATGGAGCCACACAGAACTGCTGATGTTTGACTGCTTCTGGACCACAGAAACAGCCATCTTTTAGCATTTGTCCTAACACATCTTTGAAGCACTGGGCTCTGAGCTAATGTGGGTAAAGGCAGTGGCCTCTTGTTGAAAGGCAACCAATCTTTCTAATGAGAACATGAGGCATTTTTTTGTCACCATCAAATAAGCACCGCACAACTTTCTAGGGAAAGGCTCCCAGACGTCATGTCATGCTCTGGGGACTGCCAAGCTCTCAGGGGGCCAGGGAAAGAAAGCCATGTCCTTCTAGAAGGGCAATGGACTCTCGGGTGGGACTGCTCATCTCCGCCACCACAGGCCATGGACTACTTGCCAGAAAGAAGCATAAACGGGGGGCGCCTGGGTGGCTCAGTGGGTTAAGCCACTGCCTTCGGCTCGGGTCATGATCTCAGAGTCCTGGGATCGAGCCCCGCATCGGGCTCTCTGCTCAGCGGGGAGCCTGCTTCCTCCTCTCTCTCTCTGCCTGCCTCTCTGCCTGCTTGTGATCTCTCTGTCAAATAAATAAATAAAATCTTTAAAAAAAAAAAAAAGCATAAACGGGAACAAAACGGCTTTCACCCCTCCCTTCTCAACCGCTAGGCCTCACCCCATGGTTTTCAGGGTGCTCTGCCCACACCGCGGGAACTTGGGAGGCCTCAGGGCCATTTCCCACGCAGCAAGGAAGGGCAAGGAGACAGGACACCTTTACAAACTCGTGTCTGCGTCTCTTAGTTGTGCTGCTCGTCCCCTCACACACATACACGTCCTGGGGGGAAGGAGGGTGTGTGAGCAGTGCTGGCCCCTACAGAAAGGAACTGGGGCAGGGGGAGGGGGAGCGGCGGAGGTAGAATTCAGGGAAAAAGCTGTGTCTGGGGAAAGCTGTGGCACTGATACAGAATGACCCATTTAAAAAGGGCCATGTGAGGCAGCCCTGTGCTGTCAGGTTCCTCAGCAGACCGGCCATGTGTGTGCATGCGTGCATGCACGCGCGTGTGCAATCGCACGTGCGCAAACACACATTCGCTCATCCACGCGAGCTTTCCCACACCTGCTGGCTCTCTCCAAGTGCCCACGTGAAGTTGCCAAAAGTCAGACAAGTAGCAAGGGCTGTCAGTGTCTGTCTGTCTATCTCTCCCCTCCTCCCCTTTTCTTTCCCTCTGTCCCTCTCCTGCTCTCTCTCTGAAGGTACAAAAGGGACTCTGATGAAAAGAAAGGGATGGTGTGTTAAGCCGGGCAGGTGACAGTGGCAATAATAAAGAAGAAAAGAAGAAACACTTCAGACTGTTGTAACTCAGCATTCACACATCCGCCATGTGGGTGAACACAGCGACGGAGGAGGGAGGTGAGAACAGGAGGACCCTGGCGGGAAGCTACGCCTTCTCTAGACACTGTTCATTCATTCTTTCCTTCTTTCATTCAAAGTTTACTCAGCGGGTGGCGGGGGAGGGGGCACCTGGCTGGCTCAGTCAGCTGAGCACCTGACTCTTGATCTCAGTGGGTAGTGAGTTCAAGCCCCATGCTGGGTGTAGAGATTGCTTCAAATAAGAAAGAATTTTAGTCAGCACCAGCTACCATTTGTCCAGCCCTGTGCCAGGCACTGGGGATGAGTAAGATCTGGACCCTGCCTAGAGGCCCCCTCCTTCCAACTGCCTCTAAAATGAGGACTATGGCCTCCTCTGAGACTATCAAACTGATTCCAATATAGCTTTACTTTATCTCATTTATCACCTATCATCCCATTTCACACATATAGAAACTGAGGAATAGCACAGTTAAGTAAGGTGCCCAAGATCCCTCTTCAGGAAGCAGGTAGGCAGGATTCAGATCTAGGCTGACCGTTTTCAGAGCCTATGCTCTTAACCGTTACCCTAGAATGCCTCTCAGGAAAAGGCAAAGAAGAGCTTGGGGAAGGCAGAGGCAGTGTCCCACCACAGCGAGAAGCTGGTGTAAGGGAATGACACTTGAACCATTGTCAGGAGCCCAATTCAAGTCCTGACTTTGCCACTAGGGTCAAGGATTGTAACATTTTTTTAAGTTTTTTTTTTCTTTTTTTTTTAAAGTAGGCTCCATGCACAGCATGGGGCCCAATGAGGGGCTTGAATTCATGACCCCAAGATCACAATCTGAGCTGAGATCAGGTGTTGGATATTAAAGGGCACGTGGGTGGCTGAGACAGTTGAGTGTCTGCCTTCAGCTCAGGTCATGATCTCAGGGTCGTGGGATCGAGCCTCACATCAGGCTCCTAGCTCAGCAGGGAGTCTGCTTCTCCCTTTCCCTGTCCCTTGTCCCCGCTTGTGCTCTCTCTATCTCAAATAAATAAATAAAATCTTTTTTTTAAAGATTTTATTTATTTATTTGACAGACAGAGATCACAAGCAGGCAGAGAGGCAGGCAGAGAAGAGGAAGGGAAGCAGGCTCCCTGCTGAGCAGAGAGCCCGATGCGGGCTTGATCCCAGGATGCTGGGATCATGACCTGAGCCAAAGGCAGAGGCTTTAACCCACTGAGCCACCCAGGTGGCCAAATAAAATCTTTAATAAAAAAAAAAAAAAAAAAAAAAAAAAAAGAGTTGCAGTCTTCCCTGCCTCCTTTTCTTTCCTTTTTTTTTTTTTTTTTAAAGTAAACTCTAGGCCCAAAGTGGGACTTGAACTCATGACCCCAACATCAAGAGTCATGTGTTCTACCAACAAAGCCAGCCAGGAGCCCCTACTGTAACACTTTTTAAAGTCAAGTGGGAAAGGGATAGAATTAGAGAAATGGGTAATTTCATAGCTAAGAAGGAAAAAACATGAATCATATACGGAAGGGCTCTATTTGAAATAAGCCTGGAGAAAGTGAGGAGCGTCTGTTAACCCTGTTATCAGTCAGGTCTGCCTGGCATTTCTGGGCCTGAGCTGGGGAGCAGATGGGGACTGAGGCGCAGAGGGGACACCAAGATGTTGGGATGTTGGGACAGGAGGTGCTCACCATCACGATGTTAGCCAGATGGGCAGAGACGAGCGCATACACCCCTCCAGAGGAGCCCACGACTGGAGCCGTCATGTCAGCCACAGACACCGCTAAGGACCCTGGTACAAGAGAGATCGGGAATTTAAGGGTGCTGGAGTGAGTTCCCTGCCCCTGCCCCAGGCCCTCGCATCCAGCAGCCTTGGGGGTAAGGCCCCCAAAGCAAAAGTCTCCAGGTCCTCTTCCCTTTATCCCACGTTGTCCTGGAGCCCCCTAGAGGCCTCATTTATGGGGAAAAGAACCATTTTATTCAGACTTCTCCTTTTATAGGAGTTCAGTGGACAAGAGCAATCACCTGTCAGTGCAGCCTCTGCCTCACCTGGTATCGCCTCAGGGTTCTGGGCAATAATAAAATAGTAGCAGAGGGGAGCCTGGGTGGCTCAGACAGTTATTCGGCTGCTTTTGGCTCAGGTCATGATCCCAGGGTCCTGGGATCGAACCCCGCATCAGGCTCCTTGCTCGGCAGGGAGCTTGCTTCCCTCTCTGCCTGCTGTCCCCCCTGCTTGTACGCATGCTTTCTCTCTCTCAAATAAATAAATAAAATCTTAAAAAAATAAAGAAAAAGTAGCAGAAGCAGCTGCCACGCATGAGCACCACGCATCAGACACTGGCCACGTGCTTTACGCACATCGACCGCTTTAACCCTTGGAGGATGATGACAGTGGCCACACGGCAGAGTTGAGGAGACTGAGCCCAGAGCCACTCAGTGAGAAGGGCTGGAAGCAGGATGTCCAGCTTTGCGGACACAAGGCCCATGCTCTTGGCCTCGACAGCAGCCACTCCCCAAACTGGTACAGAGGTCAACCTCCTCCACTATTGCTCCCTCTGCTGCACGTTGGCGTCTAGAAACCTGCTTCTTGACATCGCCTCCAAATTCCCTCCAATCGAGCGAAATCACAGAAGACCAACAGAATCTCCAGAGCTGGGGGGGTGAGGGTGGGGGTTTCTCTGGTGGAAAAATGCCCTTGAAAAGTCCCAGGGAAGAGAGATGATGTCATACCCTCTGGGGGGAGAGGAAGGTGGTCTGGGGGATGACAAACTTTTGTGCTGGGAGGGAAGCCGGGCAGAGAGGAGAAGGGAAATGTATTGTTCTGGTCTCATTTAAGTGTGATCAATGCTTTGGCTTCCAGGGAAGGACATGGGAGACTAAAAATAACCAGGAGGTAGAGCCCAGGGCTCAGAGGCTGGGAGGTGGCCGGCCTGGGTGAGTGTGCAGAAACCACCACTGGAAAATGCCTGCAGGCTGGAGAGCCAATTAGCCGCTGCCTGGGTGGAGACAGGAGGGACCGGCCAAACTCTGTAGCTTCTACAGATGTGGGGGGTCTGCTAGTTAGGAGGAGGCTGGGCCCAGCCCAGGAGTCGGAGAGCCTGACACCCTGAGCATGGTGAACCCCCATACCATCACCCACCTTCTCTCCCCGACATGCCCCCTTGGACTTCTCTCAAGGCTCCGGGGCTCACTGAGATCCTTCAAGTAAAAGATAGATCCCCACAGCAAATTCTGGGCCTCAAGAGGGATGTGATCTCCCAGGAAAAAGCACTGTCATGAACTGAGAAGTCCCAAGTCCTTCTCCCCTCCCAGGGTAACTATAAATCTTTCTTCTCCCCTTTCATGCCTTCCCTCTGGCTTTAATTAGGTATTGATCTATTGTCAGATAACTTTCTTTCTTTCTTTCTTTCTTTCTTTTTTTTTTTTTTACTGCCTAGCCAAAGGGTCAGCCATATATAACAGAAAAAAAAAATTTCCCAGGATGGCCAACAGGCAGGCAGTGGGATCTGCATGACAAAGGGTTCCCACGCTCTCCTGGAGGCCCACACAGCAAGGAAGGCTCCATTGGTTGCAGAGGGCTGGCTGCCCAAGCAGCTCACTAATTACCTTACCTAGTGGACAGAGGAAGCCCCAGCCTCCTGAGGCTGGCCTCTTTCCTCTCGCAAGTCCCACTAAACCCGTCCAGCTTCTGCTCCCTCGGCCTCCCACATGCAGTGAGAGCCACCAGCGGCAGGGAGGCCGCAGGGAACCCTGCACAGTCCAGGGTCCAGCCTCCCCACACTGACCCTTCTCTCACCCTACCCATGGATAGGAGACCCGACCCCAGTGTCAGGGGTCAGTTTGGGATTTTGGCGGGAGTTGGGAATGGGGGCGTGGCTGGATAGTTCTGTGACCTTGGGCACAGCCCCTGAATTCTTTGGGCTTCAGTTTTCACATCTGTGAAATAAAAAGGTCTAAGGTTTTCTAACTTCTGAGCTGTGAAACCCTCTTTTCAAAGGAAACTTTACCCTCAATGCTACCCCATGGAGAGGAGCCCAGGGAGCCTATGGCTGAAGGGGGGTGGGGCCTGGGAAGTCACATTTGCCACCCACAGGAGGGGACCTTCCAAATCACAGATTCAAATGACCTGAACCTTGGCCTGAGATCCAGGATCTGAGGTTTGGATCTTGAACGTAACAGTCTGGAGTCACGGGTCTTCCATGGTTGGAGAAAAGATTTTCCTCAAGTGGCTGCAGATTAGCCCAGGACTCGGGAGTGGGAAAGGTCAAGTACAATCGGGGGCATGTGTGCCAGTCAACAGAGATATAAAGGCCACCCTGGGGGTGGGGGGTGGCAGGAAGCCTGGGCCAAGCAGGATTTTTGACAAGCTGTTTGGAACCTAACCTTACAGTTCCATAGGACAGTTCCATAAGGCCAGTATGAATTCCCCAGAGGTCATGGGGACAGAGGACGGGGACAGAATGGCAAGCTGGAGGGGGACACACATCTTGGCACAGCATCGGGCCCAACGACTAGTTCTAGTCGGGGCTATGTACTTTCCCTTTTTTTTTTTTTTAAAGATTTTATTTATTTATTTGAAAGAGATCACAAGTAGGCAGAGAGGCAGGCAGAGAGAGAGAGGGGAAGCAGGCTCCCCGCTGAGCAGAGAGCCTGATGTGGGGATAGATCCTAGGACTCTGGGATCATGACCCGAGCCAAAGGCAGAGGCTCAACCCACTGAGCCACCCAGGTGCCCCTAGGGGCTATGTACTTTCTCAAAAAAATTCTGGGTCCACACCAGCACGCAGATAAATTGGAGACTGTATCATCACGCACAGCTGTGTTAATTTTAGTCTGAAATATTTAAAGCAGGTGTTTTCCAATGTCTCCCTTGGCCATTACAAAAAAAAAAAAAATCCAAATAAAAATCGGCAGAACATCTACCTTTAAGCACTCTATTTATGTATGCAGTCTTCCATTTGTTCTACAAATATTTGTTGCTTAACGTATGCCAGACCCTGTGTTAGGCTCTGGGGATGCGCATATGGCTTATAATCTAGATAATCTATAAGAAAATCTTGCCAAAGCACTTAAAATACTGGCTTTCACGGCCATGAAATTGTCAGCTAGAAGCGAGAGACACACTGGCCTCAAGCACTGGTTAGAAGCATGGAGCAGAGGAAGGGTCTCCACTCCCTTCCAGTACTTCTTAGTCCTTCTGAGAAAATTGAACAAGTCATTTCACCTCTCTGGACCACCTATGAAATGGGGGTGACAGGACCCACCTCATAAGACTTGGTGAATACTCAACATGAGGTATGAGAACCCTCTATCGCAGGCAGAGTACCAGACGCACCTGGCACAGGTCAGCCGCCATTGCTACAAACTGTGATGGCCTTGCCTTTGGAATATTTCCACCGGGCAGGAACTAAATGGGGGGGGGGCTGATGTCTATTAAGACCTCCCTGGGGGTGGCGGGGTGGCTCAGTGGGTTAAAGCCTCTGCCTTTGGTCCAGGTCATGATCCCAGGGTCCTGGGATCAGGCCCCGCATCAGTCTCTCTGCTCAGCAGGGAGCATGCTTCCTCCTCTCTCTCTGCCTATTTGTGATCTCTGTCAAATAAATAAATAAAATCTTAAAAAAAAAAAAAAGACCTCCCTGAGTTTCTGACAATAAATTATCTACACAAAAGGAAAAGGCCTTCCTTTTGGTTCTCATTGCACAGGGTAGTGGTTTGAAGCACAGCCTTTGGGGGCAGATGGCCTGGCTCTGGGCCCAGCCCCACCCCATACAACTGAGTCTCCTTGGGCAAGTCACTGAGGCACCCTAACACACAGGTTCTGTAACCTGTGACAACTGGAAAGTGCTCGTGTGTGCCTTAGGAAGGCAGGCCCTTCCTAACCACCTGGTATCCAGTCAGGATCTGGCTGTCTGTGAGTGGGCCCCACTTGCAGATGGACCCGGGATGCACACGGGGTAGAGAGGGAAGAAGGGGTGCAGGCAGATCTGCCAGCTTGGTCCTGGCGATCGATGGCACGATATATGGTGACCAGAGTGCCCTCTCTGAGTCAATGCCTCAGACAGAATCGTACACGTTACATGCTGCATGATACAGCTTCACATCCGGCTGGTTAGCTGGCAAGTCCCTTTCTGTCGGTGCACCATCCCCTTCTGCACTGGTGTCCCCGGCCGGTGTCACCAGCGTGGCCTGCCTGCTGTGTGTCATCTTGTTTGGGTGAGGCCTCAGTCATCTCGAATCTGGTTTCTGTCTCCTGGGTTATCGCACTCCATCCAATTGACCACTAACTGCAAGCGTTATGAGTATCTTTCCTGTTCCTCGCTATCAACCATCTGGGTCTCTGGGTATCTAGGTGGAGGAAACGTGGCTATAAATCTCCAGATGTCAAGACTTGGGGGAAAGGGGGGCGCGTGGGTGGCTGAGTAAGTCTGGCACACAGAGCTCCTCACAGAACCTTTTGTTCAAGGATGGGGAAAGTACAGGATGCCGGCAGAAGCCCGTGGGGGGTGCTGTCCAAGGTGGCCAAGTTTTTAACCCTCCGCACACAGAGAAATGAAGAAGCTGTGCAGCAGATCTTCCATGCTGAGGGTTTCTGAACTAGCAGACCGGCCTCACAGGGGTGGATGGGGTGGGGTGGGGTGGGGTGGGGTGGGGTGGGGTGGGACCCTTCCCTTCCAGTTCTTGAAGCTAGATCAGTTACTCCCAGGCTCCCTGTTTGCCCGTTGTTTACAAGGTCAGCGGTGCCCTGCTCTCCTAATGACAACTTTAATGCCACTCAGAAAGGATTAAGATCTTACTTAAACATACACACAAAGCTCCCTTGGGCACAGCTGTCAAGGTGAAGAGCTGAGGCGGCAAACCTTGTAAAAAAAAAAAAAAAAAAAAAAAAAAAGGCCAGCCATAAAGTTGGAAACATCACGAGGGAGATCCCTCTGTTCGGAAACCCGGTTGGTGCACACTTTCCCAGCAGAAATGCAGTCTGCTCTCCCCAGCTCACCCCAGCCCGCCTCACCTCCACCAGCGAGGGAGAGGGGGCGTCCTGCTGGCTGGAGTTCCCCTCCCCAGCTATCCTCAAGGTCATGGTCCTCCGCCACGTGAGCAGGATCAGTGGGGCCCCAGTCTACTTCAGCTGGCATGGGTGCTCACCACCTCTCAGGCCAGACTGTTTCCTGTCAGCAGTGGGTCAA
The DNA here is from genome assembly GCF_902655055.1 of Lutra lutra. NCBI lineage: Eukaryota > Metazoa > Chordata > Mammalia > Carnivora > Mustelidae > Lutra > Lutra lutra. The sequence continues at coordinate 40,544,653 of NC_062293.1, forward strand.
GCAAGAGCACAGGGGCCGGCCTGGCTGAGGAGGGACCTGGCTCTCCGCCCACACTTTGGAGTCCCTGCAGGAATCTCACTGCGCCCCACAGGGTTGACACAGCCCCTCCTATTCCACTTTGTCCCCTCCCTTTGACCTCCTAATGCCCTCCGGGCAAATCTGATTAGTTCCTTCCTAAAACCTCTAACGGGCCAAGAGAGGTTAAGGAATTTCCCCGAGCTCACACAGCTTCAACATGGCAGCATAAAGATGGAAAGTCTCCTCCCCTTGCCATCCCATGCCTCTCCCTGTGGACGGCAGTCCCCTTTCCAGCCCCCAGGATGGTAGGGAGATTGGTCTGGAGGACAACCTCATGATTAAGAGCCTTGGGGATGGGGTCCGGTGTCCCTGGAAGCCTGGGACTCGCCCAAGGCCATGGGGTCTCCTCACTACCTTGGGGAAGTTTACCCCTGCGGATTCGTGGCCCACCTGCTTACCTGCCACAACACCAGCCACGTAGACAAGCCCAATACGGGTTGCTCCGTGCACCATCTCCAAGGGCACCCCCACGAGGAGCTGCAGCACCACGTTGAGTCCCAGGTGTTCTATCCTATATAGAAAGACCACACTCCATCATTCATTCATTCATTCATTCAACAAACACCATATGCCGAGACGCAGGGAATCCAGCAATGAGTTATACCTGCTTTGAGGAGCTCATGGTCTGGGTTGGGGAGGGCGGGGGCAGGAATTACAGAGCAGACAGTCCATCTTAGAAAGATCACACCTTGCCGGCTGCCTGGGACAGGAACGGTGCAGGGCCTTGACAGTGTTTGGCAGTGTGTGCACCTGCCACAGTGTAGCGGGGGGCTAACCATGGGGAAGATCCGACAAATCCCTTGGTTGACACATGAGAAGTCAAGACTCAGAGTGGTGCACTGCCTGGCTTCAAGTCACACAGCCCAGGTTCCTGATGTGCAGAATCTGCTCCACTCCCCAGGCCACAAGGCTGCCTTGGCTCACCGGTATATATGTAAGAGATACTGGTATTTAAAGAGAAAGACGTTTTCAGGGGCGCCTGGATGGCTCAGTGGATTAAGGTCTGCCTTCAGCTCAGGTCATGATCCCAGGGTCCTGGGATCCAGCCCCATATCCGGCTCCCTGCACAGCAAGGAGTCTACTTATCTCTCTCCCTTTGCCCCTCCCCCTGCCTGTGCTCTCTCTCAAATAAAGTCTTAAAAAAAAAAAAGACATTTTCAGAACAAACGTAAGCATTAGTGATATCTCTTAGAACTTAATTCTTGGGGCGCCTGGGTGGCTCAGTGGGTTAAAGCCTCTGCCTTCGGCTCAGGTCGTGATCCCGGAGTCCTGGGATCGAGCCCCGCATCAGGCTCTCTGCTCAGCAGGGAGCCTGCTTCCTCCTCTCTCTCTGCCTGCCTCTGCCTACTTGTGATCTCTCTCTCTGTCAAATAAATAAAATGTTTAAAAAAAAAAAAGAACTTAATTTTTTTTTTAAGATTTTATTTTTATTTATTTATTTAACAGACAGAGATCACAAGTAGGCATAGAGGCAGGCGGAGAGAGAGAGAGGAGGAAGGAGGCTCCCCACTAAGCAGAGAGCCCGACGTGGGGCTTGATCCCAGGACCCGGGATCACGACTCAAGTTGAAGGCAGAGACCTTAACCCACTGAGCCACCCACGCGCCCCAGAACTTAATTCTTTTTAAAAAGATTTTATTTATTTATTTGACAGAGAGAGAAAGAGAGAGAGGGAGCGAGCACAAGCAGGGGAGCAGGAGAAGCAAGCCCAATGCAGGGCTCCATCCCAGGACCCTGGGATCATGACCTGATTTGAAGGCAGCCGTTTAACCGACTGAACCACCCAGGTGCCCCTAGAACTTAATAATTCAAAATTATCCCTAAAGATCTCATAGGGGAAGCTTCTCCCTTTTGGTGTGAGAAGGGACCCAACCTACTCCCAAAATCCCAGGGCTGGCTTTTCTTTCTTTCTTTCTTTTTTTTTTTTTTTTTTTTTTTTTTTTAAGATTTCATTTGTTTATTTGACAGAGACAGTGAATAAGGGAACACAAACAGGGGGGCAGGTGGAGAGGGAGACGCAGGCTCCCTACTGAACAGGGACCTGGATGCAGGGGTTTGAACCCAGGACACTGGGATCGTGACCTGAGCGGAAGACAGATGCTTAACAACTGGGCCACCAAGGTGCCCCAGGGCTGGCTTTTCTTATTCTGGGAATACTTCCCTTTTTATGCTATCATACACCTGTGACCAGCTCTTGTTGCTAAATGGTATCTAGTTGAGTGCACCTGTTACTAGGAAAAACTGTAACATTACTATCTATACATCACATATGTGCTTTTAGGTTTACCGAACACTTTAACATACATTATCTCATTTAAACTGTGCCCACAGCATCTGCATGGTCAAGCTATAGGGTAACAGAGCTCACCATGGGACAACCCTGGCCTGGGTCACAGCCCCAATCCTGGTCTGCAGGGGCCAAATGCTGTGCCACTCTCCTGCCCAGGAGAGAGCCTGCAAGGTAGCTCAGACAGATGGGGCTCTGTCCAAAACTCCCACTGTGCCTGGAGTCTTCTAGTCATACTGACTGCGCCCGCCAAATGGTTAGAAGCATCAGACAAATGCACTGGAAAGGAGCCAGGTGGTAGCATCAGACCCAGTCCTTGGTTCACAGACGAGAGCCAGAGACAAGGAGATGCCAGGTGAGAGGGATCCAGAGCTCCTGCCTCCCAAGCTGAACTCCTTCCCCTCTACCGCACTGATTTCTGGATTCACCAGTCCAGAGTGTGTCCTCCTCCCCGATCACAGGTCACCTTGCTGGGCTCGCCACACATGCTGGCCAACCATCCCTACCTCCCATCAGCTGCAGCACCATCCAAGAGGACCCCCTCAAAATCACACACCAGGAGACTCCTCCCAGGGCTGCCTTAGGCAGGCACTGCCCCAGCAGAAGCACCAGCCAGAAAAAGGCCACCTCTTTGGGCCTCAGCTAAGAGCCTCTGTGCTCTGTCCACTTTGGCCTCTAGGCTTTCGTCTCCCAGAGGCAGGGGATAGCCAAGGAGGCTCTGGAGGTCTTCTGCCTGCTTCTTTCTCACCGCAAAGGCTCAGGGAAGGCCAGAGGGCAGTTTTGGAAACAAGACAGGCAGTTCCATCCCATGGGCAGTAGAGGCTGGGAAGCCTGGTCAGGGAAGCCCCCCCACCCCCACCCCACCCCAAGCCAATTCCTTGGTTCACAAGAAGGCCAATGCCAGATGAACCCCCCTCCTTCTGCTCCTCAGTCCTGTGACAGCAAAGCTGGGACACGGTAGGCAAAGTGTCAGCCTGCATGGATCATCCCCTCTCTCAGCTCGGAGTGGAAATATCCACCGCTAACCACTGACATCCCTCCTCACCCCAAAACCCCTCAACTGGGGCTTGGCACCTGTGCTGTTTTGGAAGCTCGGCAAGAGGGGAGGCTCACAGCGTGGCTCCCTCTTGGCCATTGTGGGTCTTTCTGCTAGGGAATGGGAATGATAGAGCCACAGAGACCAGAGTGATCCTCTTCCCATTTCCAACCCCAGGGACAGGTACCCCCAGAGCTTTTCCCAGGTGAACGGTGAGCCCTTTTGCTTCTCTCTGGAGAGGCTGTAGAAGACACCACAAAGGTCTGGGGACTCTGCTTTCCCACCTCAGCGCTTTTACGGTGCAAAAACAGTCTCCCGCCAAGACTGTGTTCTTCAGGGGCCTGGGACCCAGGTGGCCACCTGGCCAGACAGTAGATCCTTCTCATGGGGCCATACAGTAGATCCTTCTCATAGGCACCCATGAGAACTGACTGTATGCCAGACCGCAAAGAGGCCACAGATCTGTCAACAGAAACTACCAGTATTCCTCAAAAAAAAAAAGACTCTCATCAACTATGGAGACCACCTTGAGAGAAAGGCGCTCTCAAGAAATCTATCCTTCATTTCACTTATGGAGGCACACACGCAGAGAGACACACACACACACATACCACACAGAGTCTGCAGACAACGGACTCGGTTGCTAACTGCACTTCCCTTTTTGCCTTGGCTGCTAGGAAGCTCAGAACAAAAGTAGAACCTACATTTATGCTGCTCTCACCATGGGCTTAAACTGAGCGTCATCCATCTATTTCCCCTTTCCCATACTCTGTCAATAATTAACTCCTCTGTTTTGGTATTAGGTAAGTTTCAAGGAGCTACCTCAAGTGCTGAGTCCAGGAAGACAAAAATAAATGAAAACACGTGTTTCAGTCCAGGCTCTCTGCCCCTCCTACTTTCCCACAGGGATGCTGACGAGGGCAAAACAAGATGGGCACTCACCCCGCATGCATGAAGATGTAGGTCAGGTAGCGCCAGGCCTGCGCGCGGAGCTGCGGGTGATAAACCAGTGAGTTCTTCAGGTATCGCGGATGGGTCACCTGCAGCACGAACTGATCCAGCGACACTCCATTGTAGAGGAAAAAGGCAACCTGGATGAAAACACAGGATGACGAGGGCCTGTCACTACACGAAAGGCAGCCCGCCTGCCCCTCTGGCACTAACACTCAGAATCCCTACCAGCAGTTGGCCCCTTTCCTCCTCTGAGGACAAGGGACGCCCACATGGCCAAGACCCAGCCTCCCTTTCTACCACCTCTCCCCTCCACTTCTCTTTTTTTTTTTTTTTTAAAGATTTTATTTATTTATTTGACAGAGAGCACAAGCTGGTAAAGGCAGAGGGAGAAGCAGTATTCCTGCTGAGCCCGATGTGGGGCTTGATCCCAGGACCCCAGGATCATGACCTGAGCCAATGCAGGCACTTAACTGACTAAGCCACCCAGGTGCCCCTCTGTTTGATTATTTTGTATTAAATGGTCACAACATGGTCCCATGGGCTCTGCCCACACCTCCTTGGTTCTAGCCAGGAAGGGTTCAGAGGGATTTAAACTAACTGCTGGGGGGCGCCGGGGTGGCTCAGTCGGTTGAGCGTCAGACTCTTGGTTTCAGCTCAGGTCATGGTCTCATGGTATGGGATTGGGCCCCATGTCAGGCTCTGTGCTCAGCGGGGAGTCTGCCTCAGATTCTCTGTCTTTGCTCTCCCTTGCTCTCAAATAAATAAATACCTTTTAAAAAATATTTTATTTATTTATTTGACAGAGAGAGAGAGACAGCCAGAGAGGGAACACAAGCAGGGGGAGTGGGAGAGGGAGAAGCAGGCTTCCCGCTGAGCAGGGAACTGGACATGGGACTCAATCCCAGGACCCCGGGATCATGACCTGAGCCAAAGGCAGGTGCTCAATGACTTAGCCACCCAGGAGCCCCAAATAAATAAAATCTTAAAAAAAAAAATCTAATTGCAGTAATAATTGATGTACCAATCTGTGGGAGGAGGAAATTCCACATAAGTAGATTTTTTTAAACTGTGGCAAAAATACACGTAAGATAAAATTTGCCATCTTCATCAGTTTTAAGCGTACAGCGCAGTGGCATTCAATATATTTACACCGTTGTGCAACTGTCGCTGCCACCAGCCACGGGAGTCTCCTCATCTTATAAAACTGAAATTCTGTCTCCGTTACACGCCAACTCCCCACTCCCCTTTCCCCCAGCCCTGGCAACCGCCATTCTCCTTCCTATCTCTATGAACTTGACTCCCCTGGGCACCCCATCTAAGAGGACTCATCCAGGAGCCGTCTTTTCATGGCTGGCTTACTCCATTTAGCATCATGTCTTCAAGGTCCACTCCTGTTATAGCACGTGTCCGAATTCCTTCCTTTTTAAGGCTGAATAGTATCCCACTGAATTCCATTCCACAGTCTGTCACCCATTTATCCATTCATTCAACATCTGGGTTGTTTCCACATTTTAGCTATTACAAATAATGCTGCCATGGACATGGGCATACCAGTATCTCTCTGTGTCCCTGATTTTGATTTTTTTGGGGTATCTACCCAGAAGGGAGGTTGCTGGCTCACATGATGGTTCTGTGTAATTTTCTGAGGAACCTCCACACTGTTTCCAGTAATGGCTGCGCCATTTTGCACTCCCACCCACAGTGCCCCAGGGTTCCCGTCTCTGCCTCGTCACCAACGCTCCACATGAACTGATTCGGCAGGTGACTGAGGCATCCTTGTTTACCCCTAAAAGTGTATTTATTTCTTTTCTAAAATGCATCATTTGGGAGCACCTAAGTGGCTCAGTCACTTAAGCAGCCAACTCTTGATTTCAGCTCTGGTCATGGTCTCAGGGTCGTGAGATTGAGGCCGGCATTGGGCTCTGCGCTCAGCCTGGAGTCTGCTTGGTGTTCTCTCTCTCTCCCCCTCTGCCTCTTCCCCTATTCTCTCTCTCCCAACCAAATAAATAAAATCTTAAAAAATAAAAATAAATCTGAGAAACAAACTGAGGGTTTTGGAGGGGAGGGGTGTGAGGGGGTTGGGTGAGCCTGGTGGTGAGTATTAAGGAGGGCACGTATTGCATGGAGCACTGGGAGTGATGCATAAACAATGAATTTTGGAACACTGAGGAAAAAAATAAAATTTAATTTAAAATAAATAAATAAACAAAATAAAAATTTAAAAATAACATGCATCATTCAGGGGGGCCTGTCTCAGTTGGAAGAACACATGACTCTTGATGTCAAGGCTGTGAGTTCGAGCCCCGTGTCAGGTGTAGAGATTACTTAAACTTTTTAAAAAATAATAAAATAGGGGCGCCTGGGTGGCTCAGTCATTAAGCATCTGGCTTCGCCTCGGGTCATGAATCTGGGGTCCTGGGATGGAGCCCCGCATCGGGCTCCCTGCTCAGTGGAAAGCCTGCTTCTCCCTCTCCCACTCCCCCGCTTGTGTTCCCTCTGTCAAATAAATACATAAAATCAGAAAAAAAAAAAAAAAACGAAAGTAGTAAAATAAGACAAAATGCATCATCCATGTCCCTGTGTTCCTCCTCACAGGGTCTGCATGCTCCTCTAAAGCCGTCTCAAGTATTAATGTGGGCTGTGGGAGTGAAGTCTTCTCCAGCAACTTCCCCTACAGTCAACGGCCCCAGATTCCTGTTTCTTTAAGACTCAGGTCTGCTGCTACATTTTTCGTTCTCTCCTGTATTGCCAGGTTGTCAGCAGGTTATTAACCAGGTTCTTACTCCCTGCTGCTGGCTAGTCGTGAGCCCCTTAGTAACTTCCTACTGTGTCCCTTCCAGCCTCTGTTATGGAACCAGAAAACCAAGTTCCTAGAACTGCATGTAAAACAAAAGCATTGGGCTTTAGTACAAGTACTTGGAAATAGTTATTTCCGTATTATCTTCCAGATGGGTGGTTTGAATTTACATGGCTGAAGTTTCTGGAAATTTGAAACCAATCTGGACACTCAATCTGGCCTCTCTGGATGACCTTGGATAAGTTATTTGAAATCTCTGGTCCTTGGTCTCCTCATCTGGAAATGGGGATGCCAACGCCTACCCTTCCAGGGTGGTTGTGAGGTTTGAATGGGGTAAAGCACACAGAGAGCCAGCCGGGTGCCCGTCACACATGCAGCAAATGAAGCTATAATTAGTGTGGGGTTCGGGCCCCCCAGCAGGACTCCCCTGGGTTCTCCGGGGGAACTGCTCTGTCCATCTTTCACAATGCGGGTGGCCTGGCAACAAATACAGCTCCCGAGGCAGCTCATTATTATTGGTCCTCAAATAGAACTTAATAAATAGACCAACACAGAAAGCATTTGAAGAACGATTCCAAGAATATCTCAGAAAAATTGCATCTTCAACATGGACTCCAGTGAAGCCATAACAACAAACGGAGGCGCGCGGGGATACAGACCAACTAGTCTGATTTAGGAAAAAAGAAGGAGGATGCCACGGGGCTTAAGGATCCGCATTCGGCATCAACTTTACAAGAACATATGCGTTGGGGGGGTGGTAATTAAGCCCATGGCTCTGGAAGAGAAACCTTTGCAGACTACAGCGCGTCGTTCAGGACCTGGGGCTGGGGGCCCACAGGGTTCTAGGCTGAACAGCGGGAAGAATTCAGAGTTTCTCACACTTGGGCATGGATTCAGAAAGTCCTCTGTTCAGATTCTGCTGCAGAAGCAGAAGACGTTTAGAATAACAATAGGTATAGAGGATTCCCGAAGGGGAGAATGTTCTTTCAAAATATGTGAAGTCCACATCTACCTGTTCATAAACAACCCCTCCCATGTGCATTTGTAATGTTTTTGGGTTCCGAAGGCACCACCAGCCACTCTGGCTCGAGACGGAGGAGTCCTATGGGAGAAGGGCACGTCTGGTTACCCCTACTTTACAGGTGGGAGATGGAGTCCCGGGGGAGCAAAGAACTTGGCTGCGTTACCCACTCAGGGAGGAGCTAAAATAACTTGGTTTTTAAGGACTTAGGCTGGCTAACTACCCCCGAGTCAACAAACTTATTACACAGCCTGTGTTGCCTCGCTTAAGGTAGAGGTGGAAATATGGGGATTTTGCTGTGGGGAGGCTCGCTTGGTAATAATCTTCGGGATGTCCCTTGTGGTCCAAGGGTTGGAGCCACACTTGCAGGCACTGTCATGGGGCCTGGCTGGCAAACGGCAATGGATCCTCAGCCACTGGGAGAAGATGCTGCCCTTCCCCCCGACCCCCCCACCCAGGGTCTCCAAGAGCCTCCTGCTCCCCCTCCCGCCCACCCCCCCGCTTCAGGCCAAGGCTGAGCAGCGCCCTCCCCCCTCCTACCTCCCCCATCCAAGTCCTTGCCTCCAGCAATGTGACGGTGATCATGAACCAGGGTGGGGGGCAGCAGGTGTAACTGTCGTAGTACCACTTCCGGTCTATCTCCCGGGGCAGGGTCTCGTAGGCCACGTGGCGGATCAGCCGCTGGGAGAGGTTCAGCCCCTTCTCCTCCAGGAGAGCTTTGCTGCAGAGCCTGCGGTTCCCCTGCAGGATGGCCTGGCGGAAGCTGTTGGACCGCTTGTTGCTCATCTGTGCGGGACACACGGTGGGGCGAAGGGTCAGAATGGAGGTCTCAGCGGGGCCCTGAGCCGCTTCCCTGGCCAGCACATTCCTTGGGCCTACCAGGCCTCATCCCGCCTCCCCCCGTCTTCTGTAATAGCAAGAAACCGTATTCACTGAGCTCTTCTACGGCCGAGATGGTTCTAAGCTCTTCCCGTGTGCTGGGCTCACTGGATAGTCTTAACTAGCCTACCTGTTAGACGAGGACTAGGAATAACCCCCTTCTACTAAATCACGGAGTTTTAAGAATCCACCACATTCAAACCCAGTAAGGCTCCAGAACCTATAGTCATGTTCGACGTTCCTTCTCTCCATGCACCTATCCGTCAGCGTCCATCACAACTTATGGGGCAATGACTAAGTGTCAGCACATTGCCAGCACAAGGGATGCACCCTCAAGACAAGTAAGCAAGCAGCAATCGTGGTTCCCAGTGAAGGCTGCTGAGGGAGCAAGCAGGCGGAAGCCCAGCAGGGTCCTGTGGTGGTGATCAGGGAGGGCTTCCTGGAGGAGGTGGTAACTGAGTGAGAACGGAAGGACACCCTCCCTTGGGAAGAGGTGAGCAGACCTTGGTTAGATGGGCGAGTTTGTAGAGAGGTCTCTAGAACTAGATTCCAAAGCTGTGCTTGTGGGAGGCCATCACTCCCAAGGGCCTTTTAAGGGGCCTGTAATGCCTGGCAAGACCAGAACTGGTTCTAGAACCTTGTCTGTGGACCAGTCCTACCCCCTACAGCCTAAAGCTGCCATGATGAATCCGCACTGGAGTCCTGGATGCCTCACTCTGTGGCCATCCTAACTCCCAGAGACCAAGTGGCCAGTTCTGCTGCCTTCCAGCCTCCCAGGACCTCTGTCGCCTCACACCTGCCCTCTACGACCACGCTCTAGACCCTTCTTATGGGGAGACAGAGCTCTCCCAGCCCCAGAGCCACAGGGCTGCCTGGGGAGCTAAGGTGGAGACTATCAACATAATCCTGGGGCTGTGGCCTTAGCAGGGGACATTTGGCTAAACCTAATGACAGAAGCCCAGAGAGGGCTGGCCGGATGAACTAGGCCAGACCAAGGCACAGGGGTATGAAGCTGTATCAGGAGGGAGTCGCTAGAGAGGGTCTGTGTTCAGAGCAGGCCAGTTGAAATCAGCCTCTGTCTTTAGTCCCCTTTCTTTTTTCCTTAGTTCTATAGTTTTTCACCTTCAAAATCCGGCTAAAGGCTCAGCCCCTCCATAGGCCTTCCCAGATGAACCCCTTCCATTGATCCCTATTCTCATCCTCTCCATGCCTACAAAGCTCGGATCTGATTCTTGGTGGTGCAGAAGGTGTTCTAGAAACACCGGCAGGCCTTGGGCCTCCATGTTCACTCACTGCAAGCTCAAGACAGGATCACGTTGTCAAAGTTATCTTTTCCCTTTTTTACAAATTTTTTAAAATTTATTTTTAGAGATTTTTAAATTTATTTTTAGAGAAAGAGAGTGCACAGGGAGTAGGGACAAAGGGGGAGAGAGAGAGAGAATCCTAAGCAGGTTCCACGTTCAGGGCGGAGCCCGACACGGGGCTCAAACTCAAACTCCTCTCTCCCAGTCCCGGAATAAGCACAGCCTACTCACAACACAGCTCTGGCCACACCCTGAAGACTGACGCCAGGGGCGGGCTTGCCTCGAGGACAGAGAAGCAATGTGCAGACGAACAACCACCATTCGCCTACAGCCTGATGTCCCTAGAACTGAGCTGAGTCTCGGGCCTCCTGGGGCTTACAAGGAGAGGCAAATGCTAGTTATTTGGTGCATAACACTATCCTCACATTATAAAGATGGGGACTAGGGGCACTAGCTGGCTCAGTCAGAAGAGCACGCAACTCTTGATCTTGGGGTCATGAGTTCGAGCCCCACACTGGGCACAAAGATTACTTAAGTAAATAAACTTAAAAAAAATACAAAATAAAGATAGGGACGAAAGTTTGGAGAAGGTGAGCAACTTTCTCAAGGACCCAAAGAGTCAGGCTTCAATTCCAGATACATCTGATTCCAGAGCCCATGCCAGCCTGAAGGGTACTCTTGTACCATGAGATAAGGGAATCTTCTCTTGCAGGTGGATGCACCCATTATAGGCTTTGGTGAAAAAAGCCCAGGCCAGATTTCAGACCCCATTCATCTTACTGGCATGCTTCCTTGCATAGTACACAACCTACACACCTATACATGACAACCTTGGCCACCCAGCTATAATACAATGTGGTCTGTGCTCTAAGAGAGGCCTGGGAAAAGCACTGTGGGGGTTCAGGATAAGGCTGGTTCATTGGGTCTGGGTTGGGTTGGGGAAGGGCTCACAAAGGATGCAGGGGAGTTCACCTGGGGGAAGAACATTAGAGATAACAAAATCTTTCAAATACTCCATCTTATTTAATCCTTGGGACAACTCTGAAGAGGGATTCCTTTGGCTTCATTTTACAAATGAGAAAACCCTCAGGAGATCTTTCTCTGTGAAAGGCAAAGGTAAAGGGACTCAGGTCTACTTGACTCCAGCCCCTAGGCACTCTGCCTTCCTGAGAGCTTCCCTCCTGGAGGGCTCCTCCTTAGACCTAGTCTGCAGGACAGCCCTCCTCACGTGAATCCAGGCTCTGGCTTGCTGTTCCAGCTTACAACAAGAATACAGACATTCTGACAGGAAAAAGCCATTCACTGGTGGAGTTCACACAGGAGACCCCATAGACCCGCAGCTAGACAGAAGTATCTCACTGGCCCAGCAAAGCCCTCATTCTGCCCTGACCCTGAGCGGGGCAGGCCCAGGGCATGCTGGGCTATGGATGAGCTGATGCAGGCTCAAACCTGTGACCTGGTCTTTGGTGGCACTGCTAGGCTCCAAGTCACAGGGCTCACTTCCACTGCCCCTCCTCCCATGAACCCTGACTGTCCCCACTCCCCCATTTAGCTCAGCTCTGTCCCCCTACCTTCCAGGAGATCCGCTCTCTGGGTCCACTCTGAACAGCAGATTTCTTCACCCCTAATAGTGCTACAGCTGCTCCCTGAAATCATGCTAACCTCTGGGCAAAGGCAGGCTTCCCTCAAGAGGCAATGAGAACCGTTCCAAAGCCTGGACACCCAGATCAGAGAGCTCACTTGGCACTTGGCCGCCCCCATTACCAGTCTCTTTGAATTCCAGGAGCCTGGGAAACCTCACACAGATCATTTTACTCTTGCTCCTCCATGGGTGACAAGAAAAGGAGTGACTATCTCTGCTTCGCCACCAGGGAAACCGAGGGGAATCGTCTGGCCATGAATTCATCCTGCTGGATCATTTAGCTTCTACTCATGTCCCATGCATACCTGGTGGGATGCTTCCTGCTGAACCCCACCGAACCCCACCCCAACCCCTCCACAGTGGCCCCCATGACAGCACAGCAGTAACCCCCCAGTGAGGAGGAAATCCCTGCTCCAAGACCCTGGACCCCTGGGCAGGGTTCACAGGCCTCCTGTCTTCAGCCCCTCCGACTACCCAGGACATCAGCCAGCAGGTCTGAGGAGCTCTTCACCCATGTCCCCAGTGCTCCCAGCATCCACCTCCAGCTCCCCTCCTTCCCACCTCCTACTCCCAGCCTTCCCTCTCCGGGGAACTGACCCTACCCCCGGCTCCACGGATGGGAACTGATGGGCCTGAGTCAACCAACACATCCCACCAGACACAAATTAACCCAAGGGGAGGGAGGAAATCCCAGACTTTGTGTGGGGACTACCACAGAGGAGACCCAATCTCTTCCCCAGCATGGTGAGGCCCAAGGTTGTAAGGGCTGGAACAGCTGCAGCCACTTTGCTGCCACATGGGGGAGTCTGGAGGTGTCAGGGGCTTTGGATACATGCTGACACTGCAGAAGGCAGAACCAAGAGACACAGAGAAACCAGCTCCTCGTTGATGCCCTTTCACCTTCTGAAGCCTGGACATTTTCAACGCTGCGCACCAACAGATCCCATTAATTCTGTAAAAAGGTCTTCTTAGCCGTAACCCCCGAAGAGGCTCCTTCCCAGCGGTGAAGGCCCCAGGGTGCTCACCAGGTTGACAAAATCCTGGTAGCAGATCTGCCCATCTGCATGGCTGTCGGCGAGAGCCAGGAGCACCTCCCTTTTGTGCGGGTCGAGCTTGGAGCTGTGGCTCTCCAGGAGGCTCCGGAACTTGCCTGTGCTGATGTAGCCTGTGTTCCCAGGGTCAAACTGAGGGAGAAGCACAGACAGCAGTGGGGTCAGTGGGGCCCTGCAGGTGTCCCGTCTCCATCACCACACATTGGCTCCTGTCCCCAACCCTTCTGCCAACAGAGGCCTAGGCTGAGTCTGCGATGTATCCAAGGCCCCCATGGAAGAACCCGCATAGGGCATGGACAACCACTTAAAGAACGAGAAGGCCCTGGAGCCCTTTGAGATCACCCAAGCCAACCACCTTGTGCCTAGATAGGGAAACTGAGCCTCAGAGAGGTTAAGCTCTCTCCTGTCCACCTCTAGTCCTAACCCTGGACAAGAGGAAGAGCAGGAAGGAAAAGGCAGTGAGGGGAGGAAGATGAGGAACTGCCGGGGCACGGCCCAGAGGAGCCCAGTGGGGGTTGCTGAGGCCCCAGGGCTCCAGGGATCAGGGGCCCAGCCTTGCAAATCTGGCCACGCATGGCTGCTGGCACCTCTCACACCCACACTCGCATGTACCCACAGCCATGCACACGGGCCTGGGTGGGGCTCCCCAGAAACACTGTGCAGCTTTGCATATCTGCGTCCCTCTGCCCAGGGGCCCCTTGCCAACCTCGTCTCCCGGGGAGACTCTGACTCACCCTGTCCAGCAACTCTGTACAGTCTTGGGACTCCCCAGGACAGAGGCTGCCCTGGCTGCTCTCTGCTGTGCGTCGGGCAGACCTCTGGCCACCAGCCTGCCCAGCCCTCTGATCTCCTACCTGGGGCTCCTCCCTGGGCTGCCAAGTCTCAGGTGCCAGTGGCATGGCGGACCCCAGGATTTAGCAGGAGCCTGGCACAACTGGCATTCTGTAAACCTTTCCTGGGCAGATAGATACATGGTGGGTACTGGGACCAACAGAAGGATACCAATCTTCCAGTGAAAGTACCATCGGTTCAAGTAGAAAAGGATCTCATTCCTCTCTCCCAGAGAAGCTCCCAGACTTCCCGTACCTCTTCCGCAGCCCCTTCTTCCACACAGAGCTCCCCCAACCCAGGATCTGCCCTGCCGCCAGCACACACCCTGCTAGAAAGTGACGAGAACCATCTCTCGCCAATGTTGGCAGCTGTCCTGTTCACCATGTGCCTCCCCACACGAAGGTGCCAAGCCCACAGACACCTTGGTGGGCGGCTGAGGTTTGAAAAGGCCAACAGAGGCCATGGATGTCCTTGTGGCCAGGACAGGGGGGACCCAGATGAGCAAGCCCACATTTCCCCCCTTTTCTAGAGAAGGTCAATGGAGACTATTTTAGGAAGGCTGATTCAGTGTGTAGTACCTCTAAGACAACCCAAGAGAAATAGCCAAGAGTCACAAGTCTTGGGCTGTTTAAATTCTTCCCAGAACTCAAGGAGGGAAGCCATCCCAAAAGAGGCTTTTTTAAAAACATGTGTCCCCACCCTCCATTCCAAATACCAGGTTCCAGGGTTGACACCCATTTGATTCATACCACTGAGTACTTCAGGAAACTCAGCAACTCCCTGCACCATAAAGATCTTTAAGAATAAAAATTTGCTGGGGGCGCCTGGGTGGCTCTGTCGTTAGCATCTGCCTTCGGCTCAGGTCATGGTCCCTGGATCCTGGGATCGAGCCCCGCATCGGGCTCCCTTTTCAGCGGGGAGCCAGCTTCTCCCTCTCCCACTCCCTGTGCTTGTGTTCCCTCTCTTGCTGTGTCTCTCTCTGTCAATAAATAAATAAAATCTTAAAAAAAAAAAGGAATAAAAATTTGCTATTTTCATGGGGCCAAACACCTCTCTAAGTACTTTCTGTCTGTAATTTCTTTGACCCCCAACAACAACTTCATGAGGCAGGTCCTGTTACTAGCCCCATATTACAGTTGGGGAAATCGAGGCACAGGGAAAGGAGCACTGAGAGGTTAGGGGACGTGCCTGGAAAGCAGCATTCTGCATCGTGGTGGCTTAGACCTGGGGGGGGGTCACTGACCTTCAGCCTCCAGGGGCTGCTCTAGGGCTCTGGAGTAAAAGTGAAGGATCAAAGAGAGGAGAGGAGGGAGAGGAGGGGGACTCGAGGAGTCTCATGGTCCACACCACACAGACTTTGAAAGCAAAAGAGCTGCACATGGCAACAGTTCTGACAGGCCCTCCCTGTCCAACCTCCCCCCGCCCATTGCTCAGATAGGAAAGTGAGGCTTGGATGGGAAAGTGGCAATGACAGCCAATGAGGGTCTGTTTCTGGTACCTGGGACCCCTTGTACCCCCACAGGCTGACACAGGCCCCCTGACTTACTGGCCTGGCCTCACGTGGCCCCTTGTGCTAAGTGGGCTGAGGTTGGGGGTGAGCATAGGGGGTGGAGAAGCAGTGCTGAGTCCTGGGAAAATCCAGTCTTCCCCTGTGCCACCCTGCCATGAGCACTGCAGGGGGGGCGGTGATAGGCCCACAGTGTAGAGTCTCTCCTGACCGGGTCTGGGAGAGAAAGCCCAATGGCCTCTCATTCAAGAGCTGGGACACCAATCCCCTCCCTGGGGCTGCCTCAGAGGCTCGGGAGGGCAGCAGGGTGGAGGACTAGGATCAGGCAAGGGCCCCTCGTCCTTGTTCCAGCTCCAGACAAAGAACCACCTGCTCCCCTGCTCTCCCTCCCCCACTCCAGGGCTCCCTGCTGTTGTCCTAGTGACAGGGGCTGCCCTGTGGCTCCAGGAGCCGCCCCCTCCCCCCCACCAGACCTGCCCCCAGCACATTACAGGCTCCAGACTATGCAGAATGAGCTGGAAACAGGCCGAGTCTCCCTTCTCTGCCAAAACTCTACCTTTCATGCCAGAGCCAGACAGGCCAGACAATGGGGGTCATCACTACCCTAATAATGAGGCCTCGGGGATAACAGAGGGTGCCTAGTGGGGAGGGAGAGGCAGGAAAGGGGCTGGCTTCGCACAGGATGCCTTCTACACCCCCCTCAGAGCCCACCACCTGCGAAGAAGAGGGCCAGAGCAGAGGCAGACCAGGGCACGGTGGGGGGGGGGGGGGGCAGAGGGAAGGAGACCCAGGGAGAGAGAATCAGAGAGAGAGGTCTCAAGCAGAAGATGGACAGAGGTAGGTCCCTTGCCCCAGAAGAAAACTGAGGGCTTCTAAAGGAGGTTGCACGGAGCAAGGCAAAACCCCATTCTTGTTTCAGCCACTAACTAGTTCGTATAATTTAGAGTAACCGTCTTAAACCATAATTGCCTCATCTATCAGGCGTGCCCAGCATCCCCTCAAGTTGCAGCGGGATCAAGCAAATGCGGGGCCACGGCTCTCAGGGCTGAGGGCCAAGGGTGGCAGGGACTCAGTGTCTGGCTCCTCTTGCCTCATGCAAAGCGAAGCAGGGAGCATCCCTGAAGCAGGGGCTTGGCTGGCCCTCCTGGACACACATCCAGCCTTTGGGACTCCTTCAAGGCTGGGTATGGGGTTGGCGGGGAATAAGATCCGTGGTTTGGAGCTTTTGGGAAAAGAAACCCTACAAATGCAATTTTCCTCGTTAATAATGTGTGGAATGCCCCCAAGCACCCCCCCTGCCACATGCCCCATGCCCTGGATTCATCCAGTTTCAGCAGTGGGTCACTCTCAGGATGAGGTCTGGGCTGGGCAGGTTCCAGGCAGCCTGATGGGGGCTGGGGGGTGGGGGTGGGGGCACTGGGCTGTGAAAGGGCCTCAGGCAGGGGCCCAGCGGGGAGCCAGGAGTCAGGAGCATCCTCGCAGCTGCCTCCTGAATAGGGCCCAGCACCGTGGAGGGAGGGGGCAGGCCAAGTGCACATTCAGCCCCAGCCGAGGAGGCTGGCAGCAGGGGGAGGAGAGAGGCACAGAGTGAGGGCTGACCCTCCCTGGGCTCCCGCCCACCTGCCTCCGCCATAAAAAGAGCTGCCAGAGGCTCCTCAGGGACCTTTAATCCCAGCACCATCCAGCCCTCTGGCCCCTTAATCCTCCAGGTCGCCAGTTTTCCCCAGCCTGGGGCCCCACACTCACCCTGTCACATAACCCACCTCCCGACCTGGGCCCCCTTCCTGGTGCACCCATGGCTTAAACTGGGGAAAGAACACAGCACCTTCCATACTGCTGCCACCTAGGGATGCTTCCCTCCTTTGGGGCAAGGATGAGGGGCAGGGTTTCCAAAGGAACCCTGACCCCAGCTGCTGGGCCATCTTGGGCAGATCATCAACCACACTGCCTCAGTTTCTCTTCTAATCACATGGTAGGCCCTCTCCCTTCTCAGGGTGATGTAAGGGGGTCCATCCCCATCCCTGCACACATAAGCACACCATAGGCAAAGGGAGGCTGGGGAAAGAAATCCACAACCCAGGGGCGCCTGGGTGTCTCAGTCAGTTAAACGTCTGCCTTAGGCTCAGGTCATAATCCCAGTGTCCTGGGATCAAGCCCCACGTTGGGCTCCCTGCTCGGTAGGGAGCCTGCTTCTCCTTCTCCCTCTGCCTGCCGCTCCCCCTGCTTGTGCTGACGCTCCCTCTCAAACAAATAAAGTGTTTTGGTTTTTTTTTAAAGAAAAAGAAAAGAAATCCACAACCCATACAGCCCATGGGGGGTTGCCAATCTTCTCTCCTTGGTCAGTCAAAGGGCTGATGGGACATTTGGGATCAGGATAAGGTGATGCACTTCGGGGGTGAGGTCTGTGCCTTTAGAGGGACTCAGTGTCAGCGGGGAGACAGGCAGCAGGCCAGGGAATCAGAATTTGTGGTCCAGGAGAGCTGAAAAGAATCTCTGTGGTTCTCAAACTGTTCTGTAGAGTTTTAGGGGCTCTGACACCCTGAGAGGGTGGGAGGATATTGCTGAGGAGGCCCCACTGGGAAGCTGTTCCACGAACTGGCCTTCTGCATAGCACTCAGTTGAACGACATGACAGAAACTACATAAGCAGAATGGTCTCTTGGTCTTGGGCATTACCTCACTGAAACCCCTGTTCACCATGTCCTGGTTTGCTGGAGACCTATTGCCTGAGCATGATAATTATGAGTGCCCCTTCCCCCCTCAAAAATGGTTAGCCTTCACAACAAAACTCTGAGGTAGACACTATTATGAGCTCCATTTCGGAAGGAGGGGTACAAGGCATGGAGAGCTAAGTTGGCCACGTTTGAACAGCCAGCAGTTGGTGCAGACGGATTCCCATCCAGGCAACCGGGCCCAGGGCCTGCCCTCTCCTATCATTAGGATCATGTGGCTAAACACGATTTGAGAGACCCCATCCAATCTGGTCCTTCGTTTACTTAACAAATATTTACCAAGGATCAGCCACAGGCCAGGCATCGCACCTTATTTTCTGGATGGGGAAACAGGTGCAGAGAGCAAAAGAAACTAGTCCAAGGTTAGGACGCGAGTCAGTGGTCAAGATGGGAATGGTTCTATGTTCCTCCATGGGAACCTGCCCCAGTATTGCCCTTCCTTGTCTTTCTTTGTCCTGCCTGTGTATGAAATATGGCCCCTGGCTCAGAGTTTCCTCATGTGTGTTTTGTGGAACACCAGCCCCAAGATGGTGTCTAAAATAAGGTTTCCAAGGTCCCATAAGTTTGGGAAACCCTTTTGCAAGAGTCTGATGTGTAAAACCATAGGAAGGGTGCTACGAATTCTCACAGTGAAGAGACATGTCTGATTTTGTCCAGCCCAGCATTTCCCAGACTTAATGGACCTTTGAGCATCATACTTTCCACAGCAACACGCCATCGAACACTCTTTGGGAAAGATGCATGAACCCATAGAGTCATTTCCGCCTTTTGTGGAACCCGGACCCTCTGTCCATGGTTCCAACCAGTCTTTTACCTCCATTGTCTGAGTGGCAAAGGCCCTCAAGTCCAACTGATACTTAGTCTGGAGGCCTCCCACTGTTAGAAGACTGCCTGACCCCAGCCGCAACCCAAGGGTTGAGGGGGATGCTTCTCCAGAGAGACTGAAGAAGCAGGGACTGGCCTCAGGGAAGGTTGGGCTGAGCTCGCAGAGAACAGCCCCGCAGGAGCCAGGAATCTGCCTGCTCAGCACCCAGGACAGCGCCACTACTTCTCCCCGCACCCCCCATCCCCCAGCCCCCACCTCCCCACCTCCCATTGCCGCAGCCGCCGGCCAGGGAGCCAGGCCAAGCTTCAGAGTTTACCCAGTAGCAGTGAAGCATATGAAAAAGAAGAAAGGAACACACTTATTTTACATCAATTATGTATGTGTGAATTGGACAAACTGCATTTCCAGGACAATTGCCCGTCTGATCCTTGTTCCCAGCACTCGATTTCCCTTCTAGCTCCCATGACCATGCTCTCCCTCTCCTTGATGGAGAGAGGCCCAGGATCTCAGTGAAGGGGGTGGGGACCTTCAAGGACCCCTGTAGGCAGTACCTGGAATGCCACTGTGGTGGAGAACTGCCCAGTCCAGAAGATCTGAACTGGGATCTAAGGAAGGCTCCCATCCCTGGCCCCAGTGTCCTCTTTCTGTCCTCCAAGACAGAAGGAGCCCTGGGAACTGACCACATGGCATGCATGGCAGGGGGGGGGGTGCCGCGGGCCAAGCACAGGCAGCTGCCCCTCCCCACTTTGGGGATGGTTACCCGGCCTCATCTGCTGGGTCCTTGCATCATTACCCAGCTTCTGAACAGAGATAAATTAACGAGGCTACCCTGCAGCTTATGGCTCAGCAGAGCTGTCCCCACCCAAAAGCCAGAGCCCACCAGGGATCTCTGGCCCATTATGGATATTTACTGCTCCATAAATTAGGTCCAGGCCTGCAGCTGCTGAGGTCAGGAGGAGAGGTTATGGGAGTAGCAGCTTTCTCTTCCAGCTTTCCTTTCTTGCAAATGAGGATGCTAATTCTTCCCATAGAGAAAACCATCTCTCACCAGTCCCCTGACTTCTCCCCCTGATTCTGAGACACAGATTTTTGGCCAATATCTTATTACGTTCATTCTCACACACCGACCCTAGAGTGAGTGTGATTGGTCTCGTGTAACAGATATGGAAACTGAGGTACACAAAGTTAAGCAACCTGCCCAGAGGCTCTCCCAAGTGAGTGGAGCAGGGCACCATCTGGCCTGCTCAAGCTGGGGCTGGAATGGATTTTCAGACCTCAAGCCTCCCTGGGAAGAAGAGAGAGCAGTTCCTGAAAACCAGGTTCTGACCCTCCTGTCCTTGGGTCTCCCCACATGGAGGCACGAGGGAGCCTTGGGCTCCCCTGTGATAGGGCCAGCCCAGGCTTCTGACAGCTGGAGAAGCTTCCAGGGTTGTAGGATTCCCAGCTGTATTATTTCTATTCTTTCGGCTCCCATGGAATTGGTCTAGGGGGAGGCAGCTCGTCCCTCTCAGGAGGCTTCTCCCACCTGAGCATCCCTCCTCCCCATTAAGTCAAACAGCTGAAGCCAGCTCTGAGGTCGGCAGGCTGGTTAGGGAGCCAGAACACCTTTCCCTCAGCAGAGAAGCGGGCATCCTGGCTTGAGTCCAGGCTGAGTGGCTGGATAACGGGCATATTTCCAGAAACCACCCAACTCTCTCAACACCTGGGTTGGAGGGGAAGAGCTCCCAGACTGCCCACCCCCATGCAGGAAGCTGGGGTTAGGTGGGCAGTGAGGGGTGGGGGCCGGCTCTTTCCTCAGGGCTTTGTCTCTTTCCACCCTGAGAGCCTCTTAGAAGACCCTGCTGCTCCTTTCCAAAGCCCCCCAAAGAAGACCTTGGAGACTCTAGAGGGCAGCTGGGGGCTATGACTCAGAGGCAGGTCCCTTGGGTCCCCAGGAGCAGACGAACTGCCCGCTGACTCATCCAGGCACAACCATCACAGTGCCTGGGGACTAAAGCTGAGTCATAGCCACAAAGGCAGGCATCCAGGCCCTGGAGGGGTTGGGGGAGACAGGTAAGGAGGGGTGGGACTGGGTGCAAGCAGAGGGCAGGGGGTTGACACCTGCTCCATCCCTCCCTTTAGCCTATACCCATTTCCTCCTGCTGCTTCTTCTGGAAACCACAGAAGGGCCCCTGTTCCCCAGAGATGAGAGGATTAAGAGATCCAGAGAGGAGGGGAGTGGGAGCTGGCCAGGGAGGATAAACGGTCACCAGACACTTTCGTCTCCTGGGGCCCTCCACCCTGTTCCAGAAGCCACCCGAGGCCGTGTGGACAAACTTATACAGTCCCTCCGCAGAGGGCCCTCATTTGCTTGGTGTCTCTGGGCAAGCCCTGCCCCCTGGGGCCTTAGCTTCCTCCTCTGTAAAGAGGGAACAGCACCACTCACCTCACAGGGCTGCTGAAAGATCAAAATGAGATGAGGACCTACGTGCATGCAGTAGGTACTCAACAGTTGCTCCCTGAAAGAAATATTTGCCGACTCAAACCTGTGATTTGCTTCAGAAAAGTTGGCGGGACAGAGCTGGTGGCTACCCCTAATTGTTCACAACTCAAGATATACACGGGCTCATTTCTGTAACACAGAAGAGTGCCTATGCTCATGGGAGGCCACCAGGAACTGCCAAATGGGGGACCAGGAAGAGGAGCCTGACTCTGGGCTCCTGATGGCTGGACCCTTCACCCTCAGCCATGCAGGCATCCAGCCAGTGAGCCAAGGGGACACCTGGGCGCCACTCGCATCCCAGGCAGCCTTTGTCCCAATGCTTCCCTTCTTTCCCTACAGAAATTTCGGGAAGCATGTGGAAGAAGCCAGCTCGACATGGTACAAGGAACCCTAGACTGGGGATCTGGACACTGATTTGCCACCTAGAACTATTACGAGTCCGAGGTTCTTTTGAGGACAGCATCCATTCTCTTAAATTCCAGGAGCAGGACATGGCGGCCATGTTTACTGGGTGCTCACCAAACACCATGGCCGGTGCCACGCACACGCCATCCCCCAGGCCTCACGACAACCCCGAGGGGAAGGGGGTACTCTCGGCAGCTCACAAATGAGGCAACAGGGGCCTGGGGAGGTCACCTGGCTTGCCTGCTGCCACACAGCTGGGAGCAGAACTGGGACCTGAGCCAGGGGTGCGTCCTCCCCACTGCCCTAGTCACTCAGGACGCCAAGTAAGCAAATGGAAGGTTGCAAGGCCTGGTGGCGGGAACACAGGTCAGAGGGAAACAGAACTGGGCTCTAGTCCCAGCTCTGATACGACTGCACCGACTGACCTCAGAAGGCCACTGGCCTTTGCTTCCCCGTTTGCAAGATGAGCAGATTGGACTGGAGGCTTCCACCAGCCTTCTCCTAACCTCGGGTCTTCGAGGTGGGAGCAGCCCCAGAGGGGCGAGCATCAGTGAGGCGACCCCAGGGTCAGGGCCTGCGTGAGGAAAAGACGTTGGAACCCCAGACAACACACACGGGGCTGTCGTCTGCTTGAACGCGTGTGCGCCCGTTGGCCCCTTGGCCAACTCCCTTGGCCCCACCGCTCAACTGCCATCCATAGTGGTCAGGGATAAAAGGGTTAATTCAGCATGACTGCCAAGGTCACTGGGGCAGGAGCAGGATAGGAAAGCTGGCTTTGTGGTGGAGGGACATCCATGGCCCATGGGCCCTGGAGGCCACCTGATAAGGGGCTAGAGGTGCAGAGCCCGAGCAAGGGCTCCAGTCAAACCTGTGGCTTTGTCCTTCTCTGGGAACCTCTTTCTGCTGGCTAATCATGTGTTCCGGGGGGGCCCACTGTCAATGCCCTGTCTCCCAGGCAGGTGTTTTCTCTGTGGCCCTCACTAATCCATTCAATGGCCCTGTGTGAACCTCTTTTCAGCTTCCAGAACTTAAGCCAGCTTGTGTGAGAACTGCAAATGAGGTAGGTTTTGGGGTCAGGTCGAGGGAAAACCACAGGCTGGAGAGAAGGGGGCTGAGCAGGGGAGACACTTGGGGAAAGCCAGCAGGAAAACCCTCTGGTTTCAGAAATGGCTCTCTTTCCAGGAGCCTGTACTGGGAAGAAGCTGGTTTAGAGAGGCCGCTGCTTTCCCTGGGGGGCCTGGATCTCAAAAGCTGTCCTGTGCGTCTTCCAGCAAATTCTGATTCCCAGTTAAGAGGGGGTCGAATGTCCACTGGTATCAGACACTGGAAAGAGTCTCTACTTCCACTTAATTCCCCCCATTGTTCCTAGAGTTCTACAGCACTGTCCTTGTTTTACAAACGAGGAAATTAAGGCTCAGGGAGCTAATGCCACTTGGCCCCAGTCTCAAAGGCAGTCAGGCTTGGAGCCAGGTCCATCTGACTCCAAATCCAGGGTTCGGTACCCAGCAGGCTCTCTCAGTTGCTCTACGTGCTGGCTATAGCACGTTTATAATTTCAGTGGTGGGACAGTAAAAACTTGTCTGCTCTGCTGGGAGATTAGCAAAGTTGGGGCTGTTATGGGGGGGCCTGAAAAATGTATACTCCCAGTGGGAGGGAGAAAAAAAAATTAGTTCTAATCCTTTCTTTTCCTTCTCACTCACCTGAGCTCGAAAGCAACTGGGCTTTGTTAACAGAACTCTGCTCCAAACACTTTTGCTTATTAAACATTGGCAGATCTTGAAGGTATTTTAAGGGTGAACCTGGAAATGGCTTTCCCACCTTGGAAGCCCTTAATGGGTTAAGGGCTTAACCTAGACCTTGACCTTGGATCCCTGCTGGCCCCTCCCTGAAGTTCGGGAAGGGACGGAGACTGTCAAAGCATAACCAGGAAAAGAGGATCCTATGGAACAACATAAAGCAAGGACTGAAGGGCACATTGTGCAAAATTACAAACATCAGTGCGATAGATGAGAGATAAAGAATAAACTGACCCACCCAAAAAAAATTTTTACCAAGTGTTAAATTTTCCAAACACATTAAGTAATGTTTCTTAATAAGTGCTGGCATAGGGCACCTGCGTGGCTCAGTGGGTTAAAGCCTCTGCCTTCGGCTCAGGTCGTGATCCCAGGGTCCTGGGATCAAGCCCCACATCGGGCTCTGCTCAGCAGGGAGCCTGCTTCCCTTCCTCTCTCTGCCTGCCTCTCTGCTTACTTGTGATCTCTGTCTGTCAAATAAATAAATAAAATCTTTAAAAAATATTAAAAAAAAAAGTGCTGGCATAACTGGATTGGAACAAGGTCTGGTTGGAGTAAAGGGTTAGATGATTTCTTTAGCCACAGAAAATGCAGCAAGAAACAGAAGTGCATATTTATAAGATCTAAAGAGGGATGCAGACTGGGGTGCCTGGCTGGCTCCGTTGGAAGAGAATGTGACTCTTAGTCTCAGGGTTGTGAGTTTGAGCCCCATGTGGGGTGTAGAAATTGCTTACGAGAATAAATAAACTCTAAAAAAAAAAGTAAAGAGGGATGAAAACTGTCTCAGATCCAAAGCAACAGGAGGAATCACGACGGAAAAGCTCAACAGATTCAACTACAGAAAAATCAGACATTTTGTACCACGATAATACACTTTGACAACAGATTCATATTTGGGTAACTCTAAAATCTAATAGGGGGCGCCTGGGTGGTTCAGTTGGTTAAATGTTTGCCTTCGGCTCAGGTCACGATCTCAGGGTGCTGGGATAGAGCCCCGCGTCGGGCTCCCTGCTCAGGGGGAGCCTGCTTCTCCCTCTGCCACTCCCCCTGCTTGTGTGCTCACTTGCTCTCTCTCTCTCTCCCTCTCTCTGTCAAATAAATAAATAAATAATCTTTTAAAAAATGATAAAATCTAATATTTAGGAAAACCATTCAGATCCCAAGCTCATGAAAAGATAATCCCCTCAAGCAGATGTGGAAATAGGAAACAAAACGTATGATGGACCATCTGGGGGTTGAAGTAATGACCTCCAGGTTTCCTGCCTACGGTAATTCCCGGGAACCACGGGGAAGAAGTCAGAGGTGGGGTAAGGAGGGCTGCCGCGCTACTCTCCTGCTTGAGCAGGCCAGCCTAATTCCCAGAATATTGGGTGGGGAGCCTCCAAGGGACTGGGGTCGCCTGTTTTCTTCACTTCCAACTCCCACAAAAGGCATCCTGACCATTTAGTTGAGGGATGGCCACACAGGACCAACAGGCCAAGATCATGACTTCTAGTTCTTGGGGTTTAATTAGCCTCCTGCTACGTCAAAGCTACTCCATGTGCTGAAGAAGCAGACAGCACAGAGGGAACCGGTGCAATGCCATCCCTAAAACCTGGGGGAGAAGTCCTAGCAGGTCCCAGTTTGAAACTGGATAATCACTGGGGTTCCCTTAACCAAGGAAGGAAAGGAGGACCTACTGGTGCCAGCTTTTCATCCCATCGACCTCTGGAAGGTGAACACATCAGCTCACAGGGACTCCCAACAGGTGTCACGAACCCCATCCCACTGACCACAGTTGGACTGGTCAGGGCTATCTATGTCTGGATAAGGTGGTTGAGGGGGCTCCCTCAACCTCCAGTCGAATGTTCTTTCCTAAGTGCCCCAAGGTCCCCAGTCCTCAAGTCCTACCGTTAAGCAGGCCCACGGGAAGAGGCAAGGGGAAAACCCTTCCTAATTCTGAACACCCTTGCCCGTGAACTTGCATACAACTTTGTGAAGCTTCATAGCTATTCTCCAGTTAGTGCCCCTGGGGAATGGTCCCGGGGACAGCTTCACAATGTAGGGGCAAGGAACACAGAGGGACTGGATCTCTGCCAGAGGTCAAGCCCTGCTCAGGAGCAGCTCTCCTTAAACACAAATCACCCATAGGAAGGAAGGTGCCAGAAATAGGCTTCTCCTTCTTCTTCTTCTTTTTTTTTTTTTTAAGGTTTATTATTTTAGATGGAGAGCGACATGCGGAATCCTCGCTGAGTGCAGAGTCAGATGTGGGGCTTGATCCCATGCCCCCGAGATCATGACCTCATCCCAAACCTAGAATAAGGGGCATAAACAACGGCACCCCTTAGGTGCCCCCAGTAATGGGCTTCTAACACCACATGATGGGCGGGGAATAGACATAAGGCAGAACTTACTGTGAAAAACAATGGTTTGCCCAGAGTATGTTGGGAGTTTCTTTCCTAGAATTAATTTTATGTGTCTAGCACAGTTTCCCGGCAGGCCTTCCTGGAACCAGGGGGATGCTCCCTGTGACACGAGGGACCTCCCTTCGGTGGAGGAAAGTGGACTTCACAGACCACCTGAGAACATTAGTTGCTACACGTTCTCTCCACACACTCTCTCCTCTCTCTGCTCCAAATTCTTCCTACTAAAAGTTTTCCTCCATTCACCCAAATAGCTCCTTTTAAAATGTAAACATACACAGGAAATTAATCAAATGAGAAAGACAGACACAGAGGGAAAAAGAATGATACACTTTGTTCTAGGTCCTGCTTCTAAATCTGGCGGGAGGTGTGAAGGGCTGGCAGCCTGCTGGTCCTGGTGTCGGTGGCAGCAGGCGGCCCCTCCTGCCTCAGGGCTGCAGGCCAGCAGCTGCTGCGCTCCCGGGAACTGGAGGGAGAGTGGGTGGCGAGTGGGAGCAGAGGGAGAGCTGCACTGCCCCGCTGGGGTGGGAGCCGGGAGCCTGTGGATGTTCCCCAAACCACAGCCAGGCCTCGTGCTAACGTGGATGACATCAGCAAGCAGCCCCCCAACCCTCCCCACCCCCTCCTGCCATGACTTTCCAGCTGTAATTCTGGGTCTCAGTCCCACTCGGGTCCCTGCATTTGGTGGGTTCTTGGAATCGAACTGGTCTGTCGCCAAAGCTGTCATTTCTACCAACAGCCCACCCCACCCTGATTTTCCCTTTTGCCATCCAGGTTCAGCATCTCAAAGTTATCTGTGCATTTCGCCCATCCACATGGGTCCAGGGAGATCTTCCAGTTCGCCCATCGCCACATCCTCTTCCTTCCCACTCTTGCTGTCCTCCATGTCCATTCACAGCAGCAGGTCCCGGTCTCATTCCTGCAATCCACCCTACCTCCATCCCACTGGTACACAGGACCTTTCCAAAGCATTGCTTGGATCCCTGTTGCAAAGACTTTCAAAGGCTTTCCCTGCCTACAGCAGGATACGGTCTGGTCCAAGCTACTTTGTCAGCTTCATCTCCTTGCTCAACCCAACAGGTTCCCTCTGGCCCAACCAGCCTGGGCTCTTAAAGTTGCACAAAGTTCACAGAGCGATCATGCCTACTGCAGGACCACAGCACTCACTACTCCCCCACCTCATGCTGGGACATCCCTTGCCTCCTCTCCTCTGCATAGGGGAATGGGGGGGGGGGCGGGATACACAAAAACTCTCAGGCCCGAAGCAATGAAGAACCTGTTTCCTTGCTGAAGGTCAAATGTCCATCGACAGATTCCAAAGTTGGTATTCCCACCTCCACTCCCCACACCTAGACGCTAGGAGTTGCAAACAATAACATGCATTTTCCATAACTCTCTTATCCCTGCCGCAAAGTTAGAGTCAGCCTGCAAAAGAGCCCATACTGTGAGTCACCCTCCAAGGACAGCACGGAGTAGACTTCAGTAGTGGCCATGGATCTTTTGAAAGTGGAGGTAAAAAAGGAGCGGGAGAGTAACTTAAGCCCTTCCCCCACACCCCCGTCCCGGCTGGAACCCACCCCCCTCCCCGCATATAGGGAATATCCCAGGCTTTCAATATGTATTGTGCAATTTCTACATGTTATAAACCCAGCTCTGGTGAGGCAGAGTTGGGAGGAGGAGGGATCGAAGGATCTCTCAGGGGAGCCCACCGCCTACTCCTGAAACCTGGAGAGCAGTGGAGAGCACTGTCGATCACTCTCAGAGATGCACTAAGCCACGCCCCCACCGCACGTCACCGTCTCAGGAGTGCAGAGCTAGGGAAGCCCACGCAAGCAGGGAGACTGATTGAGGGGAGGGCTGGAAGGAAGTGGGGGGATTTAACCGCTCACATACCTGATCAAACAGGACTTTCCAGTGCTGGTAGAGAGAGAGGCCATGCAGAAGAGGAGGAAGAGGAGAGAAAGAAACACACACTTATCACCACCGGACTCTCTAGCCCCCTGATATTCCTGACAGAGCTTCCCAGCTGCTGCCCAGTCTCAGGAACCCGCGGCAGGACACCAGGGGAACCTGGGAAGAGCTCCCCAAATCAGTCTGCACTAAGCAAAGTGAGGGAACTCAGGTTGGGGAGGGGGAGATGTCCCTCTCTTGGGAGACCAGCAGGCTGGAGGAGGGATAAGCTAAGCGGAACAAGGGTGATTCTCAGCAATTACTAAATAAAGGCATCCAAATCTATCCAAGGGCCTCTAATAACTTCTGCCTAAAGCTCGTGTCCACGACTACTCCCACACCTGGGAACCCACCTTGCCGCAACAGTCTAGACCTGCTGGGGGTCAGAGACCTCCTACTCAGGAAAACTCAGCCCTGAATGAACACTAACCCTTGCCTGCAGTTTGGGAGGAGGGGGGTCTCCGAAATGCACTGAAATCTAAACAGTCTCTCCAAGGCTGAATCTAAGTGCCGAGTGCACGAGCCTGGTGAGTACAGAGCTGCGGAGCCAGAAGCAGGTGAGAGGTTTAACCAAGGGGTCCAGCGGGGAGGAAAGAGGTTAAGCGCCCCTGGGGCACATTCACTGGTAGGTTAAGGGTCCTGGCTTCTCCATTTCCCTACCCTGAGAGAGGGCTAGGGCAGGGCAGAGTGTCTCTCCAGTTTTTCACCTCTATATGCAGGTTAACCTCAGGAGGGAGTAGCTTAAGCAATACCAGTTCCCAGGACTCCCCAGTGCCCGCTCCGCCGATGGCTCCCCGGACCACAGGGAAGGAGACTCCATCAGCAGATGGCAGGGAAGCCCTCTGGGGCAGCCCCTCCCCATCCTCGCCCGGGGGACCATCGCTGGCATCGACACGGTCTGGGAGTCCTGGGCTCTCTTCTGGAAGCAACACCGCTCCCAGGGCTCTTCCCCTCCCTCCTCCTGCCGGGTTCAGGGACCCGGCCGGCTTGAATTTCAATCACTGTCGCGACAGGGCAGGTGCAGGGAGGGAGCTAATCCGGAAGCGAAGGAGGGGGTCGCCAGACCGGTCAGCGCTGCCGGGTTCCGGGGACTCTGCGGCGCCCGCTCCTTCCGCGGGCTCAGAGAGCCCGCAGGTCGCGAGTGGGAGGGGAGGGGGAGTCACTGCTGTGACGCGGCCGCCTCTGCGGGAAAACGCCGTGTCCCGGGCACTGCACCAGCCGCGGAGTGGGGGCTCCCGCGGCCGACCAGTCCCCAGCGCAGCGGCTGGGCTGCGTCCCGAAGGGAAGCCGCGGAGCCCGAGCGGGGGGTGGCGCGCGCGCGTTTGGGGGAGACCGGTCCCTCCGCCCCCTCCCGCCCGCGGGGACCCGGCCAATCCGGGGCTCTCCCGCGTCACCTTGAAACCTCTAAGTTGCCCCGCGGGGGCGAGACGGAGGCAGCTCCCCCTTAAAGCCCCCCAGAAAGTTTGCCCGGGCGGGGTAGGGGGTACTCACGTCCTCCGGCGCCGCGGGCCGCCGCTCCTCGGCCTCGGGTTCCAGCTCCTCGATGCGCTCCGCCTCGGCGCAGGCGGCCACTGCGGGGCCCGGGCTGGGGTGCTCGCCCATGTCGACGCGGGGTCCAGGGCCAGCAGGCGGCTGCGGGGCTCGTCCCGGGGCGCCGGGCTAACTTTGCGCCGCGCCGGCAGCGCAGCTCCAGGGGCTCTGTGCGCGCCGCGCCGCCTCCGCGCCAGCCCCGCCGCCCGCGCCCGCCCCCATGGCCCCGGCCCCCGCGCTGCCGCTTCGCCACCCCGGGACGCCCGGGCCCTCGCCGCCAAACTTCTCCGCGCTTGCGGCCCCGGCGGCCTCCGCCTGCGCCCCAGCCCCCACGCCCGGCTCCGAGGCGAGGGCGCCCTTGGGCCGGCCCCGGCCCCGCAGCTCCCCGCGCTCCCTTCCCGCTTCCCGCGGCCCCCGCTCTGCGCCGGAGTCTCCTCCTCCCCGCGGACTCCTCGGGGGCGGCGCGCGGGCGGGGGCGGGGCTGCTCCCGGGGACCGCCGTCCCCCGCCCCCGGGCGCCACCACCAGAGCCAAATCGGTCAGAGCGGCGCGGCCCCGGGAGGGGAGGGGGCAGAGCTGCGGCTGGGTTGGCGGGTAAGTGGCCGCACCGCCCGGGGCGGGGGATTGCGGAGGGGAGTGCTGTGCTGTCCGTGGCCCCATTACGGCCAGCCTCCACCCCGGGCCCGGGTTGGTCTCGGGGTCGGGGTGGCGTGCAACGCCCACTTCCCAAACCCACCGGGTTAATGATCCCCTCGGAGGCTGCAGATACGCGAAGGAGGCAGGGGTGAGGCTTTCCCTAAGTTGGCAAGGTCGGGGTTAACTGGGAGTGAATTGGGGGCTGGATGCTGGGAGGACAGGATCCTGACACCCTTCTATCTCTCTTCGCCTGCCCTCAGTCTCAGATTTTGGGAGGTCCAGATACGCCCAGTAATTCAGGGATGGGAGAACTCAGGAGATAGGGACAGTCGGGACCCCAAATCCTAAATCTTGCCCTCTCTACAAGAGAGTTATGTGACCGTGCACTGGCTTCATTTGACCAGGTTGACAGAGGCAAGCCCAGAGAGGTGCCCCAACTGGGAGAAGGGAGGTAAAGAAGCTAAAGCAAGTAGTAATGAAGTTAGATCAGAGAAAGAGGGGATCTTATTTAAAAAAAAAAAAAAAAAAAAAAAAAAAAATTGGGTGTTGATTCCTGTGGGAAAGCCCTCCCAGGAGATTGTCTCCCAGAAGCAGAAGCTCTGCTTGCAAATTGGTCCAGTGGTCAGCTAGGACAAATGCCACCTCTCCCAACAGGGCAGGGGCTCAGTCCTGGTCAGTCAGTCCCCTACCAGTCCTTCTCCCACCACCCAACACCCACCCACTCACTGGTCTTTGCTCCTCTCTCTCCCTGTCAGAAAAGGAGACTCTTTTCCAACAGTGAAAGTTGCAATTAATATTCTCATCACCATAGAGCAGACACCCAACCCAGCCCCAGAATCCAACCTGTGACCATCTCACCCAACAATGACTATTCCCCTTAAACACAGAGGAGGAAATTAACTCCGTTCTAATTAGGTGAGTTTGCTACAGACACCGATTTTCATCTCGGCTTCAGAAAGTGTGATCATTTCAACTATTTTTGTTTCTCACCACCCTCCCCCATTCCTACTCTACTAACAAGTCAAGATCCTGCCAAGATTTCCTTGTAAATAAAACTGTCTGCACAGGGTGTGATTTTGAAAACAGCCTTCAGGGGGACAGAAGAGAGGCCTACTTCTTTGTGGAAAGACACGGGTCTGGAAGGACAAAAGGAAGCATGGAACCCTGAGGTCAATGTCAATGCCTCCTCCCCACGCTCCGGAATACCATTTACATGACCTGTGTGGGTGCTAGCTGTGGGAGACTCAGATCTCTGGGACTGGACCAGCTGTCCAGAAATCCTGGGGTGGGGTGAGGGGAAAAAGGCATCTCTTATCAACAGATCCAACTCTGTCATCCCCCCAGGTGGAAGAGACCCCGGCAGGCTCAGTTCTCTGAACACGGACGGCGCTCCTCCGAGTGCCCATGACAGAGCTTCGGGAATACAGAGATAAAGAGGATCTGAGCCCTGCATTCCAGAAACTGTTCAGCTGGAGAAAGTCAGGGAAGCCCAGGGGAGATAGAAACCCAAAGGATGGGGTTCTTGAGGTTCCAAGAAGGCTTCTTAAAGGATATGTCCCCAGAACCCAGGAAAGTGAGAAACCTGAAGGGAAGGCATTTTAGGGGGCACGGGAAGCAGTATGGTATGGCAGAGAGCTAGTAGGAGCAACCTGGCATGGCAGTCCCTGAGAGCAGGCTCCTTCGCATGACAAGCCCATGGGGGGCATGTGGGGAGCTCAGTCGGTTAGGCGTCTGGCTCTTGAATGTGGCTCAGGTCTGATCTCAGTGTCATGAGGCCCCGCACCACACTGGGCTCCGTGCTGGGCATGGAGCCTGCTTAAGAGTTCCCCCACTCTCTTCCTCTCTTTCTACCCCTCCCCCACACGAGCACAGGTGCTCTCTCAGTCTCTCTCAGAAATAAATACAAGATGATCCTTCCAGGGGTGCCTGGGTGGCACAGTCGGTTGAGCATCTGACTCTTGGTTTCAGATCAGGTCATGGTCTCAGGGTCTTGGGATTGAGCCTTGTGTGGGGCTCAGCACCCAACACAGCATCTGATTAAGACCCTCTCCCCCTGGGGCATCAGGGTGGCTGAGATGGTTAGGCTTCTGCCTTGGACTCAGGTCGTGATCCTGGGGTCCTTGGATCAAGCTCACCATCTGTATCCAGCTCCCTGTTCAGCGGGGAGTCTGCTTCTCTCTCTCTCTCTCTCTCTCTCTCTCTCCTCTGCTTGTGTGCTCTCTCTCTAATGAATAAATAAAACCTTAAAAAAAAAAAAAGGACCCTCTCTCCTGCTCCCACTGTGCTCATATGCACATGCAATCTCTCTCCCTATCTCTCCAAGAAAGAAAGGAAGATCCCTTCAGAGGCGCCTGGGTGGCACAGTCAGTTGAGCGACCAACTCTTGGTTTCTGCTTAGGTCATGATCTCAGGGGCCTGGGATCAGCCCCGTGTTGGCCTCTGGGCTCAGCTGGGAGACGGCTTAACATTCTCTCTCTCCCTCTGCCCCTCCCCACTGCATGCTCACTCTTGCGCATGCACCTGCTCTCTCTCAAATAAATAAATAAATCTTCAAAAAAAAAAAAAAATCTTGAAGATAGACAGGAGGAGGCTGGCTTGAGCATAGGACAATAGGAGATGCCATCCAAGGAAGAGGTCACAAGCACAGCCGCAATTAGAGGAGAGGGAGGATCCAAGAAGTCTCCAGGAAGACATCTTGTTTCTCTGTCTGCCCTAGGAACATTTCACCCACAATGGAAGTATCCTGGGAAAGAATTCCGCACCACTAACTGAAACTTCCTTTCCGGAGACGGCTCCCTTTTCCCTGGCCCTCGCTGGAAGGAGAATGGCCATCTGGCCTTGGAGAAGAGCTGTTAACACCCAGCCTCCTCCGTGAACCTCCGTTAGCCTTCAGTGTAGCCTCCACCTCTCCAGCCAGTCTGTTTCACCCCTGGGGCCCAGGCAATCTGCTCAGGACACCCCGCTCCCCAGCAGCCAATGGGACCCCTTAGAGGGATGGGAGTGGCCAGGCTGTCTGACAGCTTTTGGGCCACCCCAGACAGGGATGATCTGAGGACAGTCAGTGTCACACTGGGGACAGAGAAGGGAATGGCCATTGGTGCCTGCCCACTTTCACTGAGCGGCTGCTGTGGTTGCCGTGGGGCAGGCAGATGACTATCTCCGGGCCCGGCTCTCAGAGAACTCTAGGTCTGCTGGGCGGTGACAGCAAACCAGGGCTGACTGGCCTTGATTGATACCCTACCCTTCATTTTGTCAGTGCTCCACACCTGTGACCTCTCTTATGGTTCCGAACCGTGTCTTGTTAGGCGGCCGCAGCACAGGATGAGAGTCTGGGGAGGAGTGGTTTGAGCTCCGAAGAGTCAAACTCCGTTCAGAGATGAGCCTCGAAAGATGGGGCAGCTTTAGGGGAGGCCGTGGGAAGGGTTTCTGGGTGGAGGGAAACCACCGCAACAAAGGCACAGAGGTAGGAAAGCCACTGACATCGTCGAGAACAGCTCCAAGGGTGAGTGCCAAGTGGCCAGGTGGTGAGAACCAAGTCTTGAAAGTCCTTGAGTGCCAGGCTGAGGAGGTGGGACCTCGCTCAGCAGGCGAAGGGAGAAGCAGGGACAGCTCCTTACTGGAGCAGAGCAGCGTTTTAGGAAGATTAAGTTGGCAGCAGCTCAAGGGTGCAATTCACCAACGCATTGCAAGAATCTGTTATTTGCCAGACCCTGGCCGAGGTGCTGAGAACACAAAGGGAGGAAGACCCAGGCCCTGGCCTCCCAGGAGAAAATCAGATAATCTTCTGATGACAGCTCGGGAAGAAAAGGAAGCAGGGAAGAGGAAGAGCTGTTTGGGGGCTGAGTCTCTGAAGTGGACCCACCCAGAGAGGGCAGAGCGGGTTTTAAGGATCTGATGCTCTGAACCTGGGGGCTAGAACAATGGGTTGCCAGTGGTGATTCAGGAAAGCCAGGGGGAAGCCACTGGGAGGGGGAAGCAGCGTGAGGGGAGCCAAGGATTTTGTGGACCACATGAGCTAATGAGAAGCCAGGGAAGGAACATTAAGGGCTGTAATTACCGCCCAAAGCAAATGGCTTATGCAGAGCAGGGGGGTGAAGAGAGGGTGTGATTTTCTCCAGAACTTCTCTGGCCTGGGCCTCTTCTCCCCCACAGCAGTTTCCCATTCTCAGGTCTCCCTCAATCGGGCATGGTCCCCTCAAGGCCCTTTCTCTCCCTAAAGCAAACCCAAGCTGACCCTTCCAGGCCCGTCTCACGACTTGGTGATCCGATCTTCTGAGAAACCTGCAAACAGCCCCGAGCGGCCGCCCAGTGCCTGCCTGAGATGAAGACATGAGTTATTTTTGACTGAGATCCAAGCCCCAGCCCTGAATTCTTTTGTCTTCCAGGAACCCCCCAGTCGTGTTTGAAGCCTGCAAGTCTGAACAGCAGACACGGCTCAGGGAGGCGACCGCCACTTGGAGCCCGGCCGCCCTCCGTCCTAGCTCCCACATGCTTCCATTATTGCCCGCCGTCTTGGAGATCAAACAGCACAAGGCACAACGCAGCTTTGCTTTCGTCTCTTCCTTTCTCACTCCCTCCGGGGCCCCCAATTTGCCGAGACACTTAAATCATTGCGGAAGGACGTCTAGGTTCACAGACACCAAGCTCTTTCAAAGAGAGGCGTGGGCTCCCAAAAGCAAAGCTCGGACGGGCACAGAGGAGACTCTCCCAGCTCCAAAATGGAGCCAGCCACACGTTCAGGGCAACTGTCCGCCGCTCTGCCGGCTCTTGGCTTCCTTCTCTGTTGTCTCCTTGGGGCGTGGCTGGTCCCCAGAGTGCACCTCCTGGACTCTCTCTGGGCCTCTGACACTTTGTGGGACCTTTGGTTTTTATGCAGGAGGTAGGTCCCATCTCCTCATTGGTTCACATGCCCCTCTCTGAGGCACGTCCGTCCTTCCCAAAGCCTTTCCTTTACCCTCCGGCCCAAAGGGACCACTCCCTTCTCCAGCCAAGTTTATCTTCTTTCTCCAAGAGTGTCTGTTCCTTGAAGGAGAGGCTCTTATGGCCCGTTTGGTTTTGCATCCATCACAATATGCAACACTGCGCACCGTAGGAGCCGAACAAATGTCTGTTTAATGAAAAACAGAGCATGTCTGTTGATAGGACATGAAGTCTAATTACAGAGTTATTACTCTCAGCCCCCAACAAGCAAGGAGTCTGATGTTATGGAGAAAAGATCCTTCTGCATAATAAAGATACATTCGTATGCCTGCTGCCTTTATGTCAAAGCGCTTCTAGGTCTGTCATTCTTTTATTTTTTTTGGTAAGATTTTATTTATTTATTTGATAGAGACACAGCGAGAGAGGGAACACAATCGGGGGAGTGGGAGAGGGAGAAGCAGGCTTCCCGCTGAGCAGGGAGCCCGATGCGGGGCTCGATCCCAGGACTCCGGGATCATGACCTGAGCCGAAGGCAGACGCTTAACTGACTAAGCCACCCGGGTGCCCCTAGGTCTGTCATTCCATTTCGTCCCCTCAAAGCTGGCTTTTTTGAGGTAAGCAGAATAGGTACAACTGCCTCCATTTTACAAACGGGGACATAAAACCCCTGGGCCAGAGGAGGTCTGGGTCTCCATTCCTCTCACCAAATTTCTTATTTCAAGAGTGAAAGGAGGTGAGGGGAAGCCAACATGGTGAGTGTCCTTGGCCCCAACTACTGATCCTCCCCCAGGGCAGCCAGGCAGGGTTCAACCAGGGTGCCCAAGCATGGCTTGTCCCGTTGTTGTCACAGGCCAGTGTGCATCAGGGGGTGGCTTCGGCTTTAGGGAAAAAGCCATCAGTCTGTTTCTCGGCTTTGTTTCTCTTAAGCTGCCTGTGCAATCTCCTGCCAGAAGGAGGGGACGGTTTGCCTTCATTTGCCTCAGCACAGTGTCGGCCTCCCATGAGGGTGTCCAGCCAGCTGTACGGACAGAACCCGGCCCCAAGGCCCAGGGTCGGCCTTCCCACGGAGGGTACACTCCAGGAGGGCAAGGACTTGGTTCTATTCACTTACAGCAGTGGCTGTGACTCCTGGAACAATTCCTGGCACCTAGAAAGCTCTCCGAAAGTGTTGCTCAAGGAATAAGCCTGCCCCATTGCTGCTTCTCCAGGCCAAAGGCAGGCATCCCAGAGGTCAGAATTCCTGGGAAGTCTGTCCAGCCTCTGGCCTCAGAGGCCTTTCTGGGCCTCCTCTGGGAAGGAGCATCGTTAATCCCACAGCTACTCTGGTGAGGGGCTGCAGTGAAGAATGCCTTAGGGCTCATAAGGCAAGCTTTCTGATGATGGGGACACGGCAGCAGCCACAGCCGCCACCGCCTGGGAGCGGCGGGCAGGGGAGTGAGACGGTGGGCACTCGGATCTGTTTCTTCCACCTCTCAGCCACGGCCCAAGTGAGGCGGTGTGAGAACTTCTCCGCGCACATTGTAAATACCATCTGTCACTGTGCCTGCCCAGACGCAGCCTTCCTCCCTGGAAGGAAAGTGTTCTTTATTATTTATGCAGAATGCACCCTACTTAAGTGCTGTGCCACCAGGAGAGGGAAAGAAAAGCCCAGAAGAGTCGAGGACTCCAGGGACCTGCCCCTTGGAGAGCGGCTGGTCAGGAGGGCTTGGCCATCTCAACTCTTCTGGGGATTCGGAGACACGCATTCTCTTCCTTCCGCTGCCATCAGCTTGCTGTGTGACCTTGACTAAACACCTCCACCC
Organism: Lutra lutra; assembly: GCF_902655055.1. Classification (NCBI taxonomy): domain Eukaryota; kingdom Metazoa; phylum Chordata; class Mammalia; order Carnivora; family Mustelidae; genus Lutra; species Lutra lutra. The sequence goes on from NC_062293.1 coordinate 40,581,516, forward strand.
CGTGGGCCTCCACTGTCTCATCCATGAGCGTGGACGTCAGACTAGATGGACTGTGACCTCTCCCCCAGCCCTGAAATACAGCTGGGTCCCCTGGACCCTTCTCCCTCCTGCTGCTTGCCCAGAAGCCCGTTCACTTCCCATGACCCCTTCCACCCAGGCTGGATGGGGGGAATACAGATCAGGATGTGATTCCTCAGTACTTGCAAGCAGGCTCACGAGCCAGCAGACCTGGGTTCTGGTCCAAGCCCTGTCGCTCTTTAGCCATGCAGCCCTGGGGACTAAGAGATCGCAGTAGAAGAATCCATCTCAAAACCCCACGGTCTCCGACTTTCCATTCCAAAACAGCACCTATAAACATCTTTGCAGACTGAGGCTCCGGACACGGAGATGAATGAGACCTAGTTTCTGCCCACCGTGAGCTCTAGGACAGGTGGAGATGACATGCTAGAAAATCCTTCCGGCACAGTGCTATCGGTGCTGAGTAGACATGTATGCTGAGCATGGGGTGGCAGAAAGGGGGTCCAAGGAGATGATGCTGGAGCTGGATCTTAGAAGACCAAGTAGGAGTTTGCCAGGTGGAGGAGGGCTTGATGCATTCAAGACAGAGGGAACTGCATGTACTAAGGCAGGAAGGTGTAAAGCTGCATAGAAACTGCCTATTCGTTGTTAGGTGATGGGGACATTCTGGGAGGCTTTGCTCAGACTGCTTTCTCTCCCACCCTGTTGTGACAATCCAGTACCCTCCGGGTGGGGGTAAGGGGGTTTATGAGTGATGGCTCAGCCTGGTCTCCCAGTCCATCTGTTCTCTGAACTAGAAGCAGTGAAGCAGGCTGGAAATAGGGGGATGGCCCAAGGGGGCCCCAAGGTGACCCACAAATTTTCCAGCCTCGCACACCAGCAGGCTGGGTCAGAAGAGGAACGTGGCTCTATGCAAAATGGGGCCCGGCTGCTGGCAGTCAGGGTTGCTGGCCATCCTCCCGTGTGTGGCCAGAGCATGTGATCTGTCCTACAGCTGTGGCAGCCTGTTGTGGCTCCTTGGGGAGCTGTCCAAGTCTTCTGCGGAGAGATGGAGTTAACCTGTCCCTTCTCCGTGAAGGACGTCCTGCAACGGAAGTGCACTCAATCTGGTTGCTGCCGCTTGTGGTCTGCAGCTCACATGCCTGCGCCGTAGACTCCGAAATACGTAAGCACAGCACAGAAGAAAATGCATGCCTCCCAGACTTCGATTCGCTATGAGCAGCCTCCTAGCCTGCGAACCGTGGGGTTAACCAGGCTCGGGGATAGCCTGTGAAGCATCATAAGCATTCTGCTGGCTTGGCTTGCTGCAACAATTTATATCCAAGAAAAAGGGGCTACAAGTCAGGGAAATACCAGAACTGCTGAAGGAACGGACACATTTGCCAGATGGTTCCTGAGGCACAATTGTATTTGCAGAGGGACGGTCTGCAGAGGGAGGGCCTTTCCTCGGAGAGCAAAGGCGCCGGCTGATGGCTCATTCATTATCCTGGGGCTCATTTGGAGGAGGGTGCTGGCTTAAAGCACACCCACGCTTGTCTTCTCCCCAGAACCTCACAGCTGTGATTGCCTGAGGTTGAAGTGGCTTTCGGGATTGGTCTTCTCCCAGCACTCCTAACTGTGTTTCTTTAGACACCTGCCACCTGTATCTCCTTTCCCAGCTGAAGCCCGTTAGTTCATTTTCCCAGGTGCCAGCTGTCATTCTCTCTCCTTAATGTATCTGACTGCATTTAGTCAATTACACAGCTTGGGCTCTTCTGATGTGGGTTCAGTGGCGCTGCCAGAGCTGAACTCTGAGGCCATAGAGACAAGGCTGGGGGAATGGTTAAGTGGGTTTGAAAATATGAAGATTGGTGAAGAGTGTCTTAAGTTATTTGCTACGTTAGCACAGATTTTCAAGAACTCCTTGCTTTTGCTTGATCATGCGTGTGCCTGCCTGTGCCTTCCTCCTCCATGTAACTACTGATTGTAACCTCTGGAGGTCATCTCTGTCTTGGTTTTGCTAAACATTCCAGGTGGGCTGGTGGTCATGGTCTGAGTCAGGCAGACACCCCCCAAAGCCTGGGTCACGGGACAGATGCGGTAAGGGTGAGTGGGCAGTCACCACAAAGGCATCAGTCCTGCAGAGCCCGGTGGGAGGTGGTTTCTATCGCTGGTGGTCAGAGGGCTCCTCCCTGCAGAAGGGCAGCATCCCATCTGCTGGCAGTAGGTGGTGAGGGTGTCCACATGTTAGGGGACTTGTGATTGTGTGTCTGTTTGTCATAATGTCTATGTTACGTCATGACCTCCATCAGGACAGGAGGCCTTTGTAATTGCCACACTTTCTCTGTCCTCTAGTATCGTGCTGTCAGCCTAGGTTCTAGGCGGGTTGGTGGAAAACTGACATACTTATTCACAGACCTCCATCTGCATCTGGCAGGATAATCTTTACCAAGTTAGTTCAACAGGGCTCATGGTCTTGGATTTAAACGAGGCTAAAATGACACATCTTGCTAGGATGTAGATAAAAAGGATAGGGCAGTGCCTGGCACAGAGAAGATCTCAGTGAGCAAGCGTCATCTCTCCTTCCCTTTCCCCACTGGGTACTCAATACATGGTGTTGAATCGATGAATAAATTATTTCAGAGATGAATATACTTTGGCATTTTTCTTGGATACATTCACATTCCAAAAAGCCCATATATCGCAGTTGTTTTAAAAAAAAAAAAAATCCAACACCAAGTAACCAAATTTGGTTTGCAGTTTACAGCCGGAGGCAGCCACCCCTGTAGGGGGTGAGCAACCGTAGATATACCTCTGTTTCTTTTTAAAAGGAAAATACAATGAAACTACCTTGGGAAACAAGGCCACAGGACTTTGTGTTTGACCTCTTTCATCCCTCCCTTTGAAACAAGAGGCACACCGTTGGTGCCTAATAAATGCACGCCAAAGGTTTGGTCTTCTGAGAGGCCTCCGAGTTGCAACACTGACTGGAACAACGTGAAGTCCTGGAGCCACAGTGTCCTCTAGTGGGGAAGACCGTCATAACACCCCACAGGGCTGACCCAGACACACAAAGCCCCAGGTTCCCTAGAGTACCAGAGATGGGCCCCACAGTGCAACCACCAGGACAGGCTTCCAGGCTGGCTTCGTGACTCGGAAATGACAAACAACACATTCTCTAGGGAATGCTCTCATGAATGCATTACTTAGGGACAGCCACTGCAGCCACCTTTGTTCCTTAAAAGTCATTAGGCATCAGTCAATTAATGGGCTCTAGGCAATGATTCTAGGCTGCTAACATCACAAAAAGAAACCAGACATTTGCTGCCTCCAATGAAAGTAGGTAGCATCAGGTTTGACGTATTTTTAAAGTAATCTCTAGGGGCTCCTAGGGTGGCTCAGCTGGTTAAGCGTCTGCCTTTGGGCTCAGGTCATGATCTTGGGGTCCTGGGATCCAGCCCCACATCAGGCTCCCTGCTCAGCAGGGAGTCTGCTTCTCCCTCTCTTTCTCGCCCTCCCCCCAGTTGTGCACATGCATACACGATCTCTCTCTCAAATAAATAAAATCTTTTTTTTAATTGTATGATTTGGGATTTTTTTAAAAAAGATTTTATTTACTCATTTGACACAGAGAGAGAAAGCACAAGAAGGGGGAGTGGCAGAGGGAGAGGGAGAAGCAGGCTCAGGGAGCCCCATTCGGGGCTGGATCCCAGGAGCCTGCTGATGTGGGGCTGGATCCCAGGACCCCGGGACCCAAGGCAAACCAAAGGCAGATGCTTCACTGACTGAGCCACCCAGGTGCCCCTCAAATAAATAAAATCTTTTAAAAAAAGTAATCTCTACACCCAACGTATTGTTCAAACTCATAACCCCAAGGTCAAGAGTTGCGTGCTCCACCAACTGAGCCAGCCAGGTCTACCAACCTATGATATATTTTTCCCACAGAATTGAACCTGAGCCAGGACATCAGGGTGGCTCAGTCAGTAAAGTGTCTGACTCTTGATTTCCGCTCACATCATGGTCTCAGTGTTGTGAGATCGTGAGATCGAGCCCAGGGTCAGACTCTATGCTCGGCGGGGACTCTGCTTAAGGTTGTCTCTCTCCCTCTCCTCTTGACCCTCCCCCACAGCTGGCATGTGCTCTCTCTCTAAAAAAAAAAAAAAAAAAGAACAATGAAAGAAAAAAAAAGAATTGAACTTGAGCCTGATCAAGTCTCTAGATCTAACCACTAACTTACAGGAAACAAATAGGCAGTTAACAGATTAATAAATCTACAGAGGAATATGTTGAACGGCACCAGGGAGAATGTGATCAGAAAAACCCAGACTGTGGAAGACTCTGCAGGAAAAATGACCTGCTTTCTTCAGCAATAAATTGCAAAGAGGAGAGGAAAGAGATGAACCTTTTTTGAGATCTTGATTTAAAACAAAGAGAAGGGGGTAAAAAACGCTTATTCAGACCATTTGGGAAACCTGAACACTGTATAGTTGATCTTAAGAAATTATTCATTGTTGAGGTGCCTGGGTGGCTCAGTCGTTAAGTGTCCGCCTTCATCCTGGGATCGAGCCCCGAGTAGGGCTCCCTGCTCGGCGGGAAGCTTGCTTCTCCCACTCCCCCAGCTTGAGTTCCCTCTCTCGCTGGCTCTCTCTCTGTCAAATAAATAAACAAAATCCTAAAAAAGAAATTGTTCATATTTAAAGATTTTATTTGTTTATTTGACAGAGAGAGAAAAGGAGAGGGCACAAACAGCGGGAGCAGCAGGCAGAGGGAAAAGCAGGCCCCCTGCTGAGCAAGAAGCCTGATGTGGGGCTCGATCCCAGGGCCCTGGGATCATGACCTGAGCTGAAGGCAGACGCTTAACTGACTGAGTCACCCAGGCATCCCTGTTCATTGTTTTAAAAGTGTGAAGATAGTATCACGGTTGCTTATTTATTTTTTTTAATAGATTCCCTATATTTTAGAGGTACACACTGAAATGTTTTCAGATGAAATGATGTGCTGTCTGGGATCTGTTGAAAATAATCTTGGAGTGGGTGGGGAGAACAAATGAAACAAGGCTGTGGCCACGTTACATGCTAAAAGCTAGGTGAGGAGTACCTGAGGGTTCATTACACTGTTTGCTTTACTTTTGTTTTATTTGAAAATTTTCATAACTGAATGTAAAAAAAAAAAAAATCCCCACTAGAAAACATTTCAACCTTGATTCTCCCAAGTCCACAGATGACTCCTTGAAGAGCTTTATTCGTCTGCCTCTGAGAAAACAGGACCCCCTTGTTTGACCACTTCTGTGTGTTAGAGATTGCTTTCACCTGGCCTGTCTGAGCACTACAGTCCAAATCAGATGAACGGCGATGCTTTCTAGATGCACTTCTGTTCTTTTATTTACTCCTGGGTGATTGAGTGGGCAGAAGCCAAGGACCTGTGGAGGCTTCAACCAATGCTCTGACTCTGGGGAGCCACGTGCTCCCACGCTCTCTGCAATTTCCGAATGATCTAGGCGACCCTCTCCTTCGCAGTAACTTCTGACCCAGGGCTTTCCAGCAACGGCTCCGGACATCAGCGCATCAGCGAGTACAGGTGGACCCAGCACCTCCTCCCTCCTCGCTAAGCCTCACCCTCTCCTCTGCCATCAGCTTACATAAACACAGCTGTATCAGCAGCCCGCCAGCTGCCAACTCTCCTAAAAGATATTCGGCACTTTTCCTATTCGGGCTAAAAATAAGTCCCAGGCTCTCAGGGGTATCCGCAGGTGGTGTGCTCGCTCCGCCAGGCTGGAGTTCTCCTAGGTGGTTGTAACTCAGAAATGGGGAATTGCTTCTACCAAATCTGGGGTAGAAGCTCTACCCCTTCTTTGGGGGAAGTAGTCACTAGCGTTATCAAAGTTGAAAGGAGCGTAAGACCTGTCCCTTCAGGCTGTTGCTAGCTGGGTGCTCCCCTCAATCAATGGCGTCTGACAGAGGGCGTGGGTTCAAGGCCCAGTCCTGCTACTTTCGCTGGTCTGAGACTGATGATTCAAACTCCTTTAGCGGCGGTTCTGTTATATTTATGATGGGGACGATGCCTCTTGGTTATGAGAATTAAATGATATGGGAAAAGGACTCTGGAAACAGCTCCCATAATATATGCTAATTCTCCTGCCTTTTTTTATTAAACTCTCCCTCGACCCCGGGTGTCAACAGGCTCTCATTTATTCACTTAAAAAAGTCTCATTCATCTCATTCACTTTACAGATATCTGAGTGTTCGCTATGTGCCAGGTGCTATGGTGCTAGGAGCTGAGAGTAAAGCAGTGAACAAAACAGAAAAATTCTGCCCCCTCAGAGCTAACAGTGCGGAGAGTAACAACTAGCAAAATTAATTAGGTGAAAGATTACAGTATATAAGATCATGTAAGAGCTATAGAAAAGAGTAAAGCAAAGGAAGATTCAGGAAATGCCTATATGAGCAGACAATGAAGTTTTAAAAATGGGGTGGAAGGGAAGATCTTACTGAGGTGAGATTTGAGTAAGGCCCTGAGGGAAGTGAGAGAAAAGGTATGTGGCCGTATGGGAGATAAGCCTTTACCGCAGAGTGAAAAGCAAGTGCAAAAACCCTGGGGTAGAAGCATGGCTCATATATTTCAGAGCAGATGGAGAGGAGTGAAGGAAGGAGATAAAGTCAGAGAGGTAATGGATGAAGTCAGATTAAGTCATATAGGACCTTGTCAGTCATTTTCTATACTTTTTAAAAAAAGATTTTATTTATTTGGCAGAGAGAGACACAGCGAGAGAGGGAACACAAGCAGGGGGAGTGGGAGAGGGAGAAGCAGGCTTCCCGCTGAGCAGGGAGACTGATGCAGGGCTCGACCCCAGGATCCTGAGATCATGACCTGAGCCAAAGGCAGACGCTTAATGACTGAGCCACCTAGGCACCAGTCATTTTTAAAACTACGACTTTTTATCTGATTAAGATGGGAAGCCACCAGAAAGTTTTGAGCCAAGGGGTAGCATGTTACATTTTAACATGTTGACAAAAGCCTGAACACGGGCAAAGGTAGAAGCATGGAAGCTTTAAAGATATAAAAATGACCAAAATTGAATGTGTAGAGATTAAAAAAATCCCAGGCATGTCTAGATGAGTAATACACTGGGTAAGATTAACAGAAGGAAAAGAAAAGATTCGTGAACTTGAAGACGCAGTAATTGGAGTTACTAAAATAAGATACAGAGAGAGAAAAAGACTAAAAACTTAATGGAGTATCAGTGAGCAGGGGGACAACATCAAACACCCTAATATGTTTATGCTGACGTGTGTTGGAAGTCCCAGGAAAAGCAGGGAGTAGAAAAAAATATTTGAAGGAATAACAGTGAAAAATTTTCTAGATTTGATGAAATCTATAAATGCACAAACACAAGAACCTCAGTGAACCCCAAGTGCAAGAAATATGAAGAAAATACACAAAAGAACTTCCTAATCATGTTGATTAAAACCAGCGATAAAGAGAAAAATTATAAAAGCAGCCTGAGGGAAAAGACACATTACGCACATGGAAACAAAGATAAGATGACAGCATATTTATCGCCACGCACAACGCAAGCCAGAAGGCAGTGGAACAAGATCTTTAAAACGCTGTAAGAAAAACATTGTGACCCTGGAATTCTTTACCCAGTGAAAATGTCTTTTAAAAATGAAGGGGAAATAAAGACTTTTCAGACATCCAAAAGCTGAAAGAATTCACCACGACCAGACCTGCACTATAGGATATGTTAAAAAGAAGACCTTCAAGCAGAAGGAAAATGATATCAAATAGATATCTGGCTCTATACAGAGTTACAAAGAACACCAGAAAAAAAATAGATGGGTACTTACGTATGTGTATTTTTTAAATTAAATGTCTTTAGAAAGGGCACCTGGCTGGCTCAGTCTGTAGAGCATGTGACTCTTGGTCTTGGGGTTGGTCAGGCCCCACATTGGGTGTAGAGATTACTTAAAAATCAAGTATTTTTTAAAAATAAAATTAATATCTTTAAGAGAGAATCAGGTTTTTTTTAAGATCTATTTAGTCATCTGAGAGAGAGCGAGTGAGGTGGGGAGAGGGAGAGGGAGAGAGAAGCCTTAGCAGACTCTGCACTGAACATGCAACCCAACACGGGACTTGATCTCACAACCCTGAGATCACCACCTGAGCCAAAACCAAGAGTCCAACACTCCCAACAACTGAGCCACCCAGGTGCCCCAGGGATAATCTATTTCTTTTCTTTTCATGATTTTATTTACTTATTTGAGACAGAGAGAGAGAGGGAGAGAGAGAGAGAGAGCATGAGCAGGGGGAGGGGTAGAGGGAGAGGGAGATGCAGGTTCCCCACTAAGCAAGGAGCCCCATGCGGGGTTTGATGCCAGGATCCTTGGATCATGACCTGAGCTGAAGGCAGATGCTTAACGGATTGAGCTCCCAGGTGCCCTGATATTCAGTTTCCTAAAGCAAAAACAGTAACACTGAATCATGGGGTTTATAACATACGTGAAAATAAAATATGTGACAACAGTAGCCCTAAGCCAGGGACTGGAGAAACAGAAGTATACAGTTACAGGTTTTATTTTTTGTTGTTTCTTTCTTTCTTTTTTTTTTTTTTAAGATTTTATTTATTTATTTGACAGAGAGAGATCACAAGTAGACAGAGAGGCAGGCAGAGAGAGAGAGAGAGAGAGGGAAGCAGGCTCCCTGCTGAGCAGAGAGCCCGATGCGGGCCTCGATCCCAGGACCCTGAGATCATGACCTGAGCCGAAGGCAGCGGCTTAACCCACTGAGCCACCCAGGCGCCCTCTTTTTTTTTTTTAAGTATTGAAGTATAGGGGTGCCTGGGTGGCTCAGTGGGTTAAAGCCTCTGCCTTCGGCTCAGGTCATGATCTCAGGGTCCTGGGATCGAGCCCCGCATCGGGCTTTCTGCTCAGTGGAGAGCCTGCTTCCTCCTCTCTCTCTGCCTGCCATTCTGCCTACTTGTGATCTCTGTCAAATAAATAAATAAAATATTAAAAAAAAAGTATTGAAGTATAATTAACATAAGTGTTCCATTAGTTTCAGGTGTACAACATAATGATTCAACAATTCTGTACCTTACTCCGTGCTCCCCATGGTAAGTACAGTCATCATCTGTCACCATACGATGTTTTCACAATCTTACTGACCATATTCCCTATGCTGTATTTATCATCACTGTGACTTATTTATTTTATACCTGGAAGTTTGTACTTCTTAATCCCCTTTATCTATCTCATCCACAAGATTTTAATCGAGTATGTAAAGTGGTATAATATCACTTGAAGGTAGTTGGAGATAAGCTAAAGGAATATATTGTAAACCCTAAAGCAAGCACTAAAATAAAGAATGTTGCTAAACTGGATAAAGAAAAAAAATCACAATCTAACTATATGCTATCTATAAGAAACTTACTTTAAATAAAAGATAGGTTAAAAGTAAATACTAATTCTGCACAACTTTGTCCAGATAACTGAAGAGGAGGGAACACTTTTCAACTAATTCTATGAGGCCAGCATTATCCAGACACCAAAACCAAAAAAAGACATTTCAAGAGAAGGAAAAAAACCGTATCCATTATGAACATAGATTCAAGCCTTCTTACAATTTTGGCAAATCAACCGCAACATATACGTAAAGGACAATACAATATGACCAAATGGAGTTAATCCTAGGAATGCAAAGTTGGTTTAACATTTGAAAATCAATGCAATTTACCACATTAACAGACTTCCCCCACAAAACAAAACAAAACAAAATAAAAAAACCCAAACAACAACACAATGATAATCTCAAGGCAGAAAATCATCTGACACAATGCAACATCTATTTGTGATACTAACTCTTGGGTGGTTTCTGTGTTGAGAACAGACAAGATGAGGAAAGGAAGACGCATAGAGACAATTAGAAGACTTATTACAACAGTCCCAGCGGAGAAAGACCAGGGTGATAACCTACTCACAGAGGTGGTGAGAGGTGGTCAGCCTCTGGCTATTCTGAAGGTAGTCCACACCGATTTGCTAATGGAATGGGTAGGGAGTAAGAGAAAGAAAGGAGCCAAGAAGGATAACTCTGAGATTTTTGTTAGGATCAATTGGAAGGATAAAGTTGCAGGGAATAGTGATGGGGAAGATGGTGGGATTTGGTGGTTTTGGTGGGACAAATCTAAAGTTTTATTTTAGACGCGGTAAGTTTGAGATGTGTGTTCAAAATCCACATTAAGATGTCTACTAAGCAATAGACATTTAAATCCGGAGACAAAGAGATATCACATATGGGCTCCAAATTTGGGGACTTCAACATATAATTGGTGTTTAAATTCAGGAGAGCAGATGAAATCACCCAAAATAGGGGAAAAAAATGTCAAGGTCTGTGGTCCTTTTTTTTTTTTTTAAGATTTTATTTATTTGACAGAGAGAGATCACAAGTGGGCAGAGAGGCAGGCAGAGAGAGAGAGAGGAGGAAGCAGGCTCCCTGCTGAGCTGAGAGCCTGATGTGGGACTTGACCCCAGGACCCTGAGATCATGACCTGATCTGAAGGCAGAGGCTTAACCCACTGAGCCACCCAGGTGCCCCCTGTGGTCCTTTATTTTTCAAAGATTTTATTATTTATTTGAGAGAGACAGGGAGAGAGGACACAATCCGGGGGAGAGGCAGAGAGAGAGGGAGAAAAAAAAAAAGAGGGAAAAAGCCCAGGACCCTGGGATCACGATCTGAGCTGAATGCAGAAGCTTAACCGACTGGCTCACCCAGGCACCCCAGCCTGTGACCCTTTTATTAAAAGATCTGATAAAGGAGGAAAATCCAGTAAAGGAGATTTGAGAAGAGTGGTCAGTGAGGCAGAAAGAAGAGGCGCCTGGGTGGCTCAGTAGTTAAGCATCTGCCTTAAGCTCAGGTCATGATCCCAGGGTCTTGGGATCAACCCCTGGTCTCTGCTCAGCAGGAAGCCCACTTTTCCCTCTCCCACTCCTCCTGCTCTTGTTCCCTCTCTTGCTGGGTCTCACTCTGCCAAATAAATAAAATGTTTAAAAAAAAAAAAAACAGGCAGAGGGGGCGCCTGGGTGCCTCGGTGGGTTAAAGCCTCTGTCTTCTGCTCAGGTCATGATCTCAGGGTCCTGGGATCAAGCCCCACATCAGGCTCTCTGCTCAGCAGGGAGCCTGCTTCCTCCCCTCTCTCTCTGCCTGCCTCTGCCTACTTGTGATCTGTCTGTCAAATAAATAAATAAAATCTTAAAAAAAAAATGAGGCAGAAAGAAAACCAGGAAAAGTGTGGAAGCCAAGAAAAGAGAGTATTTCAAGAAGGAAGAAAATGTTGTATCAAATGCTGCTGATGAGTGTCAGGTGAGGGCTGAGAATGGGCCATTGAACTGGCAACGTGGAGGTCACTGGAAGTCTTGGCAAGGGCAACTTCAGCACAGTAGCGCAGGCAAAAAACCTGATCAGAGTGGGTTCAAGACAAAACAGGAAACCAATCCTTCACAAGCTATTTCAAAAAATAATACAGGAGGGAACACTTCCTAAAGTATTCTATGAGGCCCATATTACTCTGGTACTAAAACCAGACAAAGACATCACAAGAAAACTAGTGATCAATAATGCTTTATGTCATAGATACAAACATCCTCAACAAAATACTAGCAAACTGAATTCATCCTAAAGTCCTTTTTATATACAAATCTCACACGAAGCAAGTGGGATTTATCCCAGAATTGCAAGATTGGTTCAACCTACAAAAACAATGTAATACATCATATTAATAAAATAAAGGATAAAGCCCTTTTTAGGATAAAGAGATCATTTAATAGATAAGAAAAAAGCACTTGACAAAACCCAACACCTTTTCATAATGAAAACACTCAACAAACTAAGAATAGAAGGGAATTTGCTTAATCTGATAAAGGACATCCATAAAGAACCCACAGCTAACAGCTAAGTTAATGCTGAAAGGATGGGATATTTCCCCCCTAAGGCCAGGAATACAGCAAAGATGTCCATTCCCATCACTTCTATTTAATATTGTACTGGGGTTCTAGCCAGGGCAATTAAGAAAAAAAAATTTAATGGAAGGAATCTAGGTTGGAAAGGAAGAAGTAAAACTATCTCTATACACAGATGCCATGCTCTTATATATAGATCTTAAGGAACACACACACACACACACACACACACACACACACTATTAGAGCTAATAGTTGCAGGATATAGATTAATATACAAAAATCAATTGCATGTCTATACATTAATAGTGAATGGTCTGAAAATGAAATTAAGAAAACAATTCCTGGGGCACCTGGCCAGCTCAGTAGGTGGAGCATGAAACTCTTGATCTCAGGGTTGTGAGCTCAAGCCCCAGATTGAGTGTAGAGTTTATTTGAAAATAAAATAAAATAAAATAAAAAAGGAAACAATTCCAATTACAATAGCATCAGAAGAAGTAAAATACTTAGGAATAAATTTAACCAAGGAGGTAAAGGCCTATACACTAAAAAGTACAAAACACTGTTTTGTTTTGTTTTTTATTTTATTTTTTTTATAAAGATTTTATTTATTTATTTGACAGAGAGAAATCACAAGTAGGCAGAGAGGCAGGCAGAGAGAGAGGAGGAAGCAGGCTCCCTGCTGAGCAGAAAGCCCGATGTGGGGCTTGAACCCAGGACCTGGGATCATGACCTGAGCCGAAGGCAGTGGCTTAACCCACTGAGCCACCCAGGCGCCCCTGTTTTGTTTTTTAAAGATTTTATTTATTTATTTGAGAGAGAGAGAGGGACAGCACAGAGAGAGAGGGAGAAGCAGACTCCCCACAAAGTAGAGAGCCTGACTGGAGCTCGATCCCAGAACCCTGAAATCATGACCTGAGCTGAAGGCAGACACCTAACTGTCTGAGCCACCCAGGTGCCCCAGAGCATTTTAAAGAAACTAAAGAGGACCTAAATAAATGGAAAGACACCCCATGTTCATTGATTACAAGGCTTAGCATTATTGAGATGGCAATACTCCCAGGTTAATAAACATATTCAATGCAATCCATACCAAAATCCTAGCTGGCCTTTCCCTGCCAGAATCTGAGAAGCTGATCCTAAAATTCATATGGAAAAGCAAAGGATCCAGAATACCCAAAACAATCTTGGAAGCAAAAAAAAAGAAGAAGAAGAAGAAGAAGGAAGAAAGAACAAAGTTGGAGGACTCACAAACTTACTGTAGTGCTACAGTAATAAAGACTGTGGGGTACTGGTATGAGGATAAACATATAGATCAATAAAATAGAATTGAAAAAGAAACCCTTACATTTATGGGTAACTGATTTTTGACAAGGGTACCAAGACTGTTCAGTAGGGAAAGGATAGTCTTTTCAACAAATGGTGCTGGGACAACTGAATATCCACTTGTAAAAGAATATAGTTGGACCCCTGGCTCACATAACTTACAAAATTAACTCAAAATGGATCGAAGACCTAAATGTAAGAGCTAAAACTCATAGGAAAAGAAAAAACACACAGATGTAAATCTTGGTGATGTTGAGTTAGGCAATGGTTATTTTGACAGAATATGATACCAAAAGCACAAGCAACAACAGAAAAAAAATAGATTAAAAACTTATATGCTGGGGCCCCTGACTGGCCCAGTCAGTAGAGCATGTGATTCTTGATCTCAGGGTCTTGAGTTTGAGCCCCACATTGAATGTAGTGATTACTTTAAAAAAAAAAAAAAAAGAAACATATGCTTCGAAGGTTACTATCAAGAAAATAAAAAGACAATTCATAGAATGGGAGAGAACACTTGAAAATCATATATGTGATGAAGAAGTAGTATTCACAATATGAAACAAACACATATAACTTAGTAAAAAGATAATTTTTAAAATATTTATTTATTTGAAAGAGACAGAGATAGAGCGAGTGAACAAGCAGGAAGGAGGGGGAGAAGCAGACTTAGCCTGCTGAGGAGGGAGCCCAGCGTGGGGCTCGCTCCCAGGACCCTGGGATCATGACCTGAGCCAAAGGTTTTTGTTTTTTTTTGTTTTTTTTTTTTGTTTTTTAGTGGCAGAAGGACAGACTTTATTGAGCCCCTCAACCCTAGTTTTCCTTCTCCTGCACTGTCTTGGTTCCCCAATGCTTAACTGACTGAGCCACCCAGATGCCCCTAAAAAGATAATTTTTAAATAGGCAAAGGATGGGGCACCTGGGTGGCTCAGTGGGTTAAAGCCTCTGTCTTTAGCTCAGGTCATGATCCTAGGGTCCTGGGATCGAGCCCCGAGTCGGGCTCTCTGCTGGGCGGGGAGCCTGCTTAAAAAAAAAAAAAATAGGCAATGGATTCAAGTAGACAAGTCTCTAAAGTGGATATACAAATAACCAATAAGCACCTGGAAAGATGCTTAGGGCTGCCTGGGTGGCCAGTGGGTTAAGCCTCTGCCTTCGGCTCAGGTCATGATCTCAGGGTCTTGGGATCGAGCCCCACATTGGGCTCTCTGCTCAGCGGGGAGCCTGCTTCCCCCCCCCGCCTGCCTCTGCCTACTTGTGATCTCTCTGTCAAATAAATAAATAAATCTTATAAATAAATAAATAAATAATAAATAAAATCTTAAGGAAAAAAAAGATGCTTAACGTCCCTAGTTAGTTAATAAGGAAACACAAATCAAAACCACAATGATATACCACTTCATACCGACTGGGATGGCTAGATTTAAAAAAAAAAAAGGATGGACAATCAGAAGTGTTAACAGCAGGAAAGAACGGTGAGAATGTAAAATGTTGCAGCCACTTTGGAAAACAGTCCGGCGGTTACTCAGAATGGTAAACATGAGTTAAAGCATGACCCAGCAATTCCAATCTTAGATGTATACTCATGAACTTTGAAAACATAGGTCTACCCAAACACTTGTATACAAATGTTCACAGTAGTATTACCTGTAATAACCAAAAGGTAGAAACAACCCCCATATCCATCAATTGATGAATGGATAAACACAATGTGGTATATCCATGCAATGGAATATTATTTGACCACAAAAAGGAGTGAAATACTGATACATGGATATACTTTGAAAACATGCTAAATGCGAGGCGCCTGGGTGGCTCAGTGGGTTAAGCCTCTGCCTTCAGCTCAGGTCATGATCTCAGGGTCCTGGGATCGAGCCCCGCATCGGGCTCTCTGCTCAGCAGGGAGCCTGCTTCCCCCTCTCTCTCTGCCTGCCTCTCTGCCTACTTGTGATCTCTCTCTCTCTCTGTTAAATAAATAAAAAACCTTAAAAAAAAAAAAGAAAACATGCTAAATGAAGAGAAGCTAGACACAGAAGGTCACATATTATATGATTCCATCTATATGAAAGATCCAGAATAGGCAAATTCATGGAGACAGTAGATTAGCATTTGTCAGGGGCTGGGGGGCAGTGACTGCTAATGTGTATGGGGTTTCTTTTTGGGCTGATGAATTTTACAACTTTGTGAATATTTTAGACACCACTGATATATATTAGAATTGTACACTTTAAACAGGTGAATTTTATGGTGTGTGAATTTTATTGCAAGATTTTGTTTTTTTTTTTAATTGTATTTACTTTTTTGAGAGAGAGGGAGAACACAAGCAGGGGTAGGAGCAGAGGAAGAGGGACAAGCAGACTCTACACTGTGTGCAGAGCCCATCACAGGGCTTGATCTCACTGCCCTGAGACCATGACCTGAGCTGAAATCAAGAGTTGGATGCTCAACCCACTGAGACACCCAAGCGCCCCATCCCCAGTTTTAAAAAAGAGAATCGCAGGGGCGCCTGGGTGGCTCAGTGGGTTAGAGCCTCTGTCCTCCGCTTGGGTCGTGGTCCCGGGGTCCTGGGATGGAGCCCCACATCGGGCTCCCTGCTCGGCAGGGAGCCTGCTTCTCCCTCTCTCTCTACCTGCCTCTCTGCCTACTTGTGATCTCTGTGAAATAAATAAATAAAATGTTAAAAAAGAGAATCGCCGACATGGGAGAAACTGTCAAGCAATAAAGGGAAACAGAGGAATGGGGACAAGACGGCAATGTTTTCAGATGGCAGAAATAACAATATATTTGCCTAGAAAGATCCAGGAGGAAAAAAGGTTGGTAGTGAAGAAGGCGGTGGGAGAGGAGAGAGAGGAAGAGGGAGAGAGGGTTGCTGGAGTAGGTGAGAGGGGCTGGAATCCAGCACTGAAGCGAAGGGCTGCTTGTAGGTAGTTTATCTGCAGTAAGAGGAGAGAAAGCGCGACTGACACTCACAAAGGCAGGGAGGCGGGTATCAAGGGTGTGGGAGATTGAGGAAGCGCCCTCCTTCAGAGAGCTCGGTCTGTTTTCCTCGAACCTCTTGCTTAGAGCCTCCTGTCTCAACACATGCTTTCAAAGAAAATAAGCAAGCAAGCACATTAATCGCCTCCAGATCATCTACCCTCCTAGTAGCTTTCATTTATTTTTATTTTTTTTTAAGATTTTATTTATTCATTTGACACAGAGAGATGGAGAGATCACAAGCAGGGGAGAAGCAGAGGGAGAGGGAGAAGCAGGCTCCCTGCCCAGCAGGGAGACCAACACAGGACTCGGTCTCAGGACCCTGGGATCACGACCTGAGCCAAAGGCGGATGCTTAAACATCCGAGCCACCCAGACGCCCCAACCCTAGTAGCTTTTTAAAAAATTAATTCTACCCCGGGGCGCCGGGGTGGCTCAGTGGGTTGAGGCCTCTGCCTTCAGCACAGGTCATGATCGCAGGGTCTGGGGATCGAGCCCCGCATGGGGCTCTCTGCTCAGCGGGGAGCCTGCTTCCTCCCATCTCTCTCTCTGCCTGCCTCTCTGCCTACTTGTGATCTCTGTCAAATAAATAAATAAAATCTTTAAAAAAAATTAATTCTACCTCAAGCTGGTCATTCTCTTGCTCTGAGTCCTTTCCACAATGTTATTTCTGTTATTTTAATCCATTTTTAAGATTAAATTTTACTTTATTATTATTAAAGAGTAATTCTTGCACAAATAAAATTTACAAGGTTCAGAAAGCAAATCACTCTCCTACCTCTGTCCCCAGTCCTCCTCCTCGAGGCCAGTTTACTGTACATCCTCCAAGAGATAATCTATGTATATGAAAGCATATGTATGTATATTTGCATATATATCCCTCATTGCTTTTAAAAACCGCAAATGGTATCCAAACTTACTGTTCCGTATCTTGCTGTTTTCACTGAATATGTATCTTGGAGAGTGTTTCATATCAGTACATATAGCACTGACTCATCCTTTTTCATAACTACTATGATACGACGATTTTAAAATATGTTTGCGAAGTCTTTGATATTCCTTCCTTCAAGAGGTGGAGCTCGATTCCTAAGTGTGGGCTGGACTTTGTGACTCACATCTAATGAACTAAATATGGCAGAACCAATGTGTGTCCTCTGAGACTAGGTCATAAAAGAATGCAGCTTCCCCCCGCCTTCCCCCCGTTTTTCTAACGTTTGGATCACCTGCTCTGGGTGCCATGGAGCTGCCATGACATTCAAGCAGCCACCTGGAGAGAGGACCGTGTCGTGAGGAGCAAAGGCTTCCTGCCCACAGCCAGGGGAGTGAGTCGTTTGGGAAAGGGATCCTGAGGTCTCACTCAAGCCTTCAGATGACTACACCCGGCAGTTTGTAACCTAATCAGAGACCCAGAACCAGAACCACCTAAGTAAGCTGCTCCCGAAGTCTGACCCACCCAAACTGTGAGCTAAAAATGAAACATATTTTTTTAAAAGATTTTTATTTATTTATTTGACAGAGAGAGATCACAAACAGGCAGAGAGGCAGGCAGAGAGAGAGGAAGGGAAACAGGCTCCCTGCTGAGCAGAGAGCCCAATGCAGGGCTCAATCCCATGACCCTGAGATCTAGAGTTAGACTAACCGAATGAGCCATCCCACTGAAATGGGATGATAAAGGAGATAGCACACATTTGTTTTAAGTGTGTATAATTGTGGGGCGTCTGGGTGGCTCAGTTGGTTGAGCATCCGACTCTTGATTTCAGCGCAGGTCATGATCTCAGGGTTGTGGGATCAAGCTCCATATCAGGCAACACACTGGGTGTGGAGTCTGCTTGGAATTCTCTGTCTCCCTGTGCCCATCCCCATGCCCTGCTAGAATGTGGGGCATAGAATTGTTGGGGGGTAGAGATACCCCCCAACAACAACTATATATATATATATGAACTGTCCTATGAAAAGTCCCTTGCCACCCATAAAGTATGTCATGAGTATAAAGGATAGTGCTTTCTTGTCCCATCATCTCCCTGCCTTTCCAATGATGATCAGCATATACTTCTGAATTTGCTCAAACCACATTGCTCTGCAGAAAGCGTGGCATGTAGGCCTTTGTCTGTGCTGGTGCATCTCGTGTGTTCTCAGGTGATGATTTCCCTGGGAGAAGCTGATATTTTCATCTGTGTTCCCATCAGCAATTCCCTGGGTTAATGTGAAAGCCATATATATTTTAAGTTGGGTTGTTTTTTTTTTTTAAGATTGTATTTATTTGACAGAGAGAGTGTGCACAAGCAGAGGGAGTAACAGAGGCAGAGGGAGAAGCAGGATCCCCACTGAGCAGGGAGCCTGACATGGGGCTCCATCCCAGGACTCTGGGATCATGACCTCAGCCAAAGGCAGACCCTTAACCGACTGAGGCACCCAGGTGCCACTAAATTTTAAGTTTCTTCTAAATATTTTCACTTTATTCAGAAAGTGAGGTCAGCTAGGAAACAAATCTGGCTCTGTGGACTTTTCTCTCTCTGCTCCTGACCTAGGCTGGCCTCCCAGCAGCGTAGACAGGACCTGTCAACTGTACTCTGATGATGAAGATGAACAATAAAAAAAAAAAAAAAATCTAGTCTTTTCCCTGGAGGGGAAAGCAGCTAATAGCATTCAGATATTTTGAGATGAAACTGTTACCATGGGAATATTTCCCTATCTTTCCCTTAATAATGATGGGTAGAAACAATGATCAGTACAGCTCCCAGAATTCTAGAAATAAAGGCAACAAGGGAAGGAAAATGAAGCTGGGAGAACACACCCAAAGAAAGGATCCATTAGTTCTGCCAAAACTCTGTCCTGGCTTCATCCTAGGAAAGCCGGGCAGGATCGGGTAGGCTGAGTCCCTAGGTGAGCAGTTTATCTCGAAGGTTCAGAGTTCCCATATAGGCTGGAGGTAGGTTATCGTGAGATGAGGGTGGTGGGGACAATTCTTCAGTACTGCTGGTAAGGGAGCTAAATTGCTCTTTCCTTCTGTGCGTGGGGTGGGGGTGAGGGGTGAGGTAGAAAAACTAGAGACCTAGCAAATTCTAATGCTTCTTAACATTTCTCCATTTCTGTCCTGGCAGGAGATCAACATGCTTAGGGATCCCTCCATCCTCGGGAAGCCAGAAGCATGCTGGCACAGGCATTTTCATCTTGCAGCCCAGAATTTCCTACACTGTATTGCCCCCTACAAGTAGGCTCAGAAGGGACAAGGGTGCTACCTCATCACTCACCCTAAATTACCTACTGCTTGGAGCACTAGGAGTCCCCCCTGCTTGGCGCCAGGCTGGACTCCTGTTGCTCCAGCACCTTGGGAAGTCAAAGGACAAATGGCTCACTGATGAGCAAAATAGGTTATCTTTTGTGATAGGCATCTTACCCTGGTCTGCCATAACCCCATACATACTCTCAGAAAGGTTTGTTGCAAAAAAATCAAACATAATCATATTGCTGCAACCATAGCAAAACCAACTGAAAGAGATACAAGGAGGGATTGATGAACAGTGTTGAGTAATACGGGACTGAGGACCAAAGATAATATTTGGTGGAGAGGATGCAACTGAAAACATTGGATGTTGGGGAGGAAGTTTTGGGCTTAAGTTCCCTTGAATGCCGGAATAAAACAGGTCATGTCTTTAAAAAAAAAAAAAAGAAAAAGAAAGGTTTGTTGCCTTTTTTGTTTCTACTTTTTGAGAAGGGGCATCCTTAAATAGAGCCATCGTGCCAAAAGAATATATGGGGATCCAACCTGCTAGCTGGGGATTTAAGCAGTCATTTCAAATTAGTGGGTAAAGATACGCAGAATGGGTAACTCCCTTAATGTAAGTGCCTCTTAAAGTATCAACCAAAGAGGAAATAAGTTGGTATCGCCACACCAAGCAGCCCTGCTCAAAATATCTGAATGCTGACCTAAGGAGGGACAGGATGACGGTGGACTGCCTCTTCACCTACATCCTTGTCTGCCAATTCTCCCAGACCTTGGTTTGCTTGGACCGTCAGAAGCTAGGGATTTCCTTGTTTTTGAGATCTTCAGTTAAAAAGCAAAGTAAGCAGCACTTGAACTGTTCCTTGGATGTAGCGGGTAGAGGTTGATCCTTATAGGAATGCAACTTGAAGACCAGAACCAGATTGCATGGGGTGAACAACAGAGGACAGTGTTTTCCTTCTCCAAGCAAGAACTCAGTAAAGGAACACACAGCTGTCCCTGTCTCTCACAACTTCCAGAACCATATATTTTCGTTTCAAAAATTCATGATTCACAAAGAGAAAATCAGCTTAAAAATTTGATCTGGCATAAATACACACTCAGTAGAGTACAGCAGGGAGCTCTAAAGATGCATGGCTCCATGGACACAGAAAACCAGCCAGCAGACACCCAAAGGCAAGCTTCCTTGGCCAACTTCCCTGGTTGCCTGGTTTTGAGATCTCCACAGACCTGGCTACATAAGATTAAGGCTCTCACTGGCAGATGACATGCCTCTCTTAATTCATTCTTTAAAAAAAACAAAAACGAAAACACCCCTATATTTATTTTTAAAATAAGCTCTACACCCAATGGGGGGCTTGAACCCACCACCCTGAGACCAAGAGTCACGAGTCACCATCAAGAGTCACGTTCTCTACCAACTGAGCCAGCCAGGTACCCCCTTAATTCTTTCTTACTGACTACTGGGCAGGCAGAGTTTCATCTCTAGGTTTTGAAGGACACTTCTGGCAAGTAGTAACTCACTCCCAAAATGTGACTCCTAAAAGGTGGCAGAATCCTGATTGCAAATGTACGATGCACCTGGTTTATAATCTGGTACAAGTCTCAGCTGCCACTTATTCCTAACAGATTAACACAGCTTTCATGCTGCTTGAGATAAACACATATTCTGTTCCAAGTACGTTATTACAGAGCATATTTTTCAAATTCAGCTGCTACTTTTGACATTTTTTTTTATAGAAGTGTGTGTCTACATTTTTACATAACATGCTAGAGAAAATCCCTTCAAAAAAAGTGATTGCTGATCTCTAGCCCTGGGAATATGAGATACACGAGCATTTCAATTCCTTCAGCCCAGGTGAAATTAAGTACTCTTTACGAAAAAAAAATAATAAATACACACTTACACTTTTTATGTATAAGTTGTTCAAGTTCAAGTTGGACATGATTTCCACCACAAAACTTTAGGGGAGCTCCTCAACTTGAGAAAATTCCCCCTTTGTTTGAATTCCCATTGCACTTGATTTTACATCCTATAGTTATTATTTTTCTACCTGCAATACACACTTATTTACACATTATCTCCTTAAAGACAAAAATCTTCCAATACAGCACCTCTCCCTGCCGTAACTCTTTCAGCTTTATTTCTCACACAATCAGCCCACTCTTTATTTTTATTTATTTATTTATGTAAAGATTTTATTTATTTATTTATTTATTTGAGCACGAGCGGAGAGAGCTGAAGGCAGAAGGAGAAGCGGGCTCACTGCTGAGCAAGGAGCCCGATGCAGGGTTCAATCCCAGGACCCTGAGATCATGACCTGAGCAGAAGGCAGAGGCTTAACCAACTGAGCTACCCAGGAGCTTCTATTTTTATTTATTTATTTTTGTTTCAAGTTTTTATTTAAATTCTAGTTACCTGACATAGTGTAACATCAGTTTTAGGAGTAGAATTTAGTGATTCATCACTTACATATTAACAGCTGTGCTCACAAGATCCCTCCTTAATCCCCATCACCCAGCTAGCCCATCCCCCGCCCACCTCCCTCCATCATCCATGTTTGTTCTGTATAGTTAAGAGTCTCTTAGGGTGCTTAGGTGGTTCAGGGGGTTAAGCCTCTGCTTTCAGCTCGGGTCATGGTCTCAGGGTTCTGGGATTGAGCCCCACATCTGCTCAGCAGGGAGCCTGCTTCCCTCTCGTTCTCTGCCTGCCTCTCTGCCTACTTGTGATCTCGCTCTCTCTGTCAAATAAATAAAAAATCCTTAAAAAAAAAAAGAGTCTCTTATGATCAGGAAGACTTCGGGTCAGGTCATGATTCCCAGGAACCTGGGATCGAGCCCTGCATCAGTTTCCCTGCTCAGCGGGGAGCCTGCTTCTCCTTCTCCCACTCTCCCTGTTTATGTTCCCTTTCTCACTGTGTCTCTCTCTGTCAAAAAATAAATAAAATCTTAAAAAAAAGAGTTTCTTATGATTTGCCTCCCTTTTATCCCCCTCCATGTTTATTTGTTTTGTTTCTTAAATTCCATGAGCGAAATCATACAGTATTTGTCTTTCTGACGTATTTTGCTTAGCATGAAACACTCTAGCTCCATCCGTGGGATTGCAAATGGCAAGATTTCACTATTTCATATATATACCACATCTTAATTTCTTTTCGTTTAAAGATCTTATTTTTAAGTAATCTCTATACCAACGTGGGGCTCAAACTTAGAACCCAGAGATCAGGAGTCCTACGTTCTACTGACTGCCCCAGCCAGGTGTCCCCACATCTCTATCCATTCATCGGTCAATGGACATTTGAGTTCTTTCCATAATTTGGCTATTGTTGATAATGCTGCTATAAACATCAGGGTGCATGTACCCCTTCGAATCACCATTTTTGTATCCTTTGGGTGAATACCTAGTACTGTAATTGCTGGGTCATAGGTTGCTCTATTTTTAACTTCTCAAGGACTCTCCACACTGTTTGCCAGAGTGGCTGCACCAGTTTGCATTCCCACCAACAGTGCAAGAGGGTTCCCCTTTCTCCCTATCATCACCAACATCTCTCGTCTCCTGCAGTAGGAGAGAGATTGCTGAGCTAAGGCTAAGGAGCCTCATTGATCGGATAACTTGAAGAAAAGCCCAAACCCCAATTCTGAGGCTTGTGGCCACTGGATCCCTGTATCTGAGTCCCTGCCATTCTGTAGCTGATTTTGCTGGGGCCCCACCCCACAGCTGCTGGCAGAGCCCATCTCAGCAGAAAATATTTAGGTTTCCTTTAGTTTTTATTTCCTCGCTCAGTCCGATATGTTGCACTGACTTCCACAGAGTTTTAAGGCGAATAGCCTTGTTTATTGCCTGGTCATTTGTTCATGCAAAACACATTTATTGAGCACTGACTATGTGCCAACACTTGTTCTAGGCCCTGAGTACACAGTGATGATTTAAGACACCCTGACACTGGTCTTGGCAATGATTTTTAGAGTCTGACTCCAAAAGCAAAGGCAACAAAAGCAAACATTATCAAATGGGACTATATCAAACTAAAATGCTTCTGCACTGCAAAATAAGCCATCAACGGGAAACGAAATGGCAGCCTATAGGATGGAAGAAAATATTTGCAAATTATACATCGGATAAAGGGTTAATATCCAAAACATATAAAGAACTCCTATAACTCAATGGCAAAAAACCAAACCATCCAGTTAAAAAATGGGCAGAAGATCTGAATAGACAATTTTCCAACAAAGATACCCAGTTGGCTAAGAGGCACATGAAAAGATGTTCAACATCACTCATCATCAGAGAAATGCACATCAAAACCACAATGAGGTATCACCTCATACCCCTTAGAATTGCTATTATCAACAAGCCAATAAGTAACGAGTACTGGTGAGGAGGAGGGAAAAAGGGAATCCTGAAGCATTGTTGGTGGGAATTTAAATTGGTACAGCCACAGGGGCTCCTGGATGGTTCAGCCTGTAGAGTGTGTGACTCTTCATCTCAGGGTTTCAAGCTCAAGCCCCACCCTGGGTGTAGAGACCACTTAAAAATAAAATAAAATAAAAAAAAATTGGTGCAGCCACTGTGGAAAATGGTATGGAGGTTCCTCAAAGAATTAAAGATGGAACTACTGTATGATCTAGCAATTCTACTTCTGAGTATTTATCCAAAGCAAATGAAAACACTAACTCAAAAAGATACACTCAGCCCATGTTCACTGTGGTATTATTTATAACAGCCAAGATATGGAGATAACCTAAGTGTCCAATGGATGAACTGATGAAGATGTACACACACACACGCACCCCAGAATACTATTCATCCAAAAAAAGAATGAAATTGGGGGCCCCTGGGTGGCTCAGTCTTCATCTCTTGATCTCACCTCAGGTTGTGAGCCTGTGAGTTCCAGACCCATTTTGGGCTCCATGATGGGTGTGGAGCCTACTTAAAAAAATAAATACAAATTTAAAAAATTATGACAGTACCATCCCAATTAATAAAAGAAGAAATGATAGAAGTAGAAAAAGTGGCAAGTATCACAGTTAAGAACTATTCTGGGCAAGATCAATATTAGTCACTATCACAATGAGATACCACTTCACACTCACTAGAATGTTTACAATAAAAAACAGATAACGAGCATTGGCAAGGATGCGCTGAAACTCAAATCCTCATATATTGCTGCTGAGGATGTAAAATGGTGAAGCCACTTTGGAAGACCACTTGGCAGTTCCTCAAAATATTAGCACAGAATTACAGATGGGCCAGCAATTCCACGCCCAGGTATATACCCAAGGATATGTGAAAACATATCTGTACACAAATGTTCAAGGGAACATTACTCATAGTAGCCAAGAAATAAAGGGTGCCTGGCTTAGAACATGCAACTCTTGATTTCCAGGTCATGAGTTCAAGCCCCAAGTTGGACGTAGAGTTTACTTAAAAAAAATTTAAAAAAAAATTTTTTTTTAATTTGCCAGAGAGAGAGAGAGAGAGAGAAAGCACAGGCAGGCAGAGTGGCTGCAGAGGCAGAGGGAGAAGCAGCTCCCCGTGAGCAAGGAGCCCGATGTGGGACTCGATCCCAGGACACTGGGATCATGACTTGAGCCGAAGGTAGCCACTTAACCAACTGAGCCACCCAGGTGTCCCAGAAAATAAAAATTGTTATGAAAAAAGTAAAAACAAAAAGTTTCAACTGATAACATAAACAAAATGTGGTATGTCCATACAGTGGAATATTATTTAGCCAAAAAAGGGTAATGAAATACTGATATGTGTCGCAGTATAGATGGACCTTGAAAACATTATGGTATGTGAAAGAGCCAGTCACAAAAGATCACTTGTTGTAGGACTCCGCTTATTTGAAACGCCCAGAACAGGCAAATCTTATTATTTTTGTAACTTGTAAAATGTTTCAAACTATTTTGAAATAAAAAGTTAAATAAAAATAGTCAAGGAGCTCGATGAGATCATCTAGAGACAGAGTATAGGTAGGGTAAGAAAACTGAGGACAGAACCTTGGAGAACACTAACCCTGGAGAGGTTCGGCAGAGGTCCAATAGCCAGCCAGAGACTGAAAAAAAGACTGACAGCAAGATAGGAAATTCAGCTATTTGTGCCACCTGCCAAGGCAATGGGGGCTAAGGGACATTTTATTGGGCCCGAAACTCAAGACAACTTAGTCAAGGCATTTCTTAGATACACACAGGAAAAAAATGTTGGCTGTCACCCAGGCCTCTCCAGCTCTCCCAGATACAATGGTTGAGCTCTACTCAAACACGGGAGGAGCAGACCCTTGCCAACCACCGGTGTTTGCTGTGGGGACTATTCTCTTGGGGAAGGAGGAAAAACAGGGACAGATCTCAGTGAATGTACACAATGATCCCAATCTTCATTTTATGGGGAGGGGGAGACAGAACCAGAAAAGTCAAGTAATTTGAACGTGGCAAAGTTGAGATGCAAACTCAGACCTTAGCTCTTAAGTCTATGCCTTTATACTCTTTATACTCTTGCTCCTGCAACACCACTAAGAGACCACTTAGTTTCCAGACCCTCTCGACAGTGTCCCCACAAGTGCGGCAGTGACTGAGTACAGCTGCTCGTCAAGAAATGGTTGCATAAGCTGGTGCAGCCACTCTGGAAAACAGCATAGAGATCCCTCAAAAAGTTGTAGAGCTACCCTACTGGGTATTTACCCTAAAGATACAATGTAGTGATCCGAAGGGGCACGTGCACCTGAATGTTTATAGCAGCGATGTCCACAATAGCCAAAGTATGGAAAGAGCCTAGATGTCCATCGATAGATGAATGGATTAAGAAGATGTGGTGTGTGGTGTGTGGTGTGTATATATATGGGAATATTTGGCAGCCATAAAAAATGAAATCTTGCCATTTGCAGCGATGTGGACTGAACTAGAGGGTATCATGCTAAGTGAAATAAGTCAATCAGAGAAAGACAATTATATGATCTCACTCATATGTGGCACTGAGAAACAAGGCAGAGGATCATAGGGGAAGGGAGGGAAAAATGAAACAAGAGGAGACCAGAGAGGGAGACAAGCCATAAGAGACTCTTAATCTCAGGAAACAAACTGACGGTTGCTGGAAGGGAGGGGGGTGGGAGGGATGGGGTGGCTGGGGGATGGACATTGGGGAGGGTATGTGCTGTGGTGAGTGCTGTGAATTGTGTAAGACTGAAGATTCACAGGCCTGTACCCCTGAGATAAATAATACAGTATATGTTAAAAAATAAAATAAATAAATAGAAAGGGTTGCATAGATCAAGAAAATTAAGTCAGACACAGGGGATGGACATGTATTCCCCGGGGTATTCTAAGAGTAGGCAGGTGCACGATTAAGTGGGGCAAAGATCTGTGACTCTGCACAGCCAGCAAGGCAGAGTCTGGCAGGAGTCAGAGTCGGTGAGCTACTCCAGGTTCGGTTCTTCAGTGGCAGAGGAAAGGCCAATGCCCAACCTGCCCAACACATCCCTCCCCTGCTTAAGGCCTTTAATGGAGCCTCTAGAGAGGGTAGACCAGATGGTCTCTGAACATAACACAGGTCAGGGCTGGGAAGCTACACTGTGAAGAGGCGGGTAAAGTGGACAGATGCATCCTAAACACCAAGACTTAGATCCTGGGCACCAGCAGCCAGGCCTCAATCCTCCTGAGACCTAAAGGATAAGGAGCTTCCGGGGCAGGATTTTAGAGGGAGCATCTGCAAAGCAGCCACAAGTTTGAGCTAGGTGCGTTGTTAGAACAGAAAGCTCTCTCTGGGGCGTAGTCGGATGGGAGAGTGCAAATTTGGGGGGCAAACAAGGTCTGCTGGGGTCTGCAGGGTTTTGTCAACCACTTATGATTTGAAGGTATCATGAATAGAAAAGAAAGACCTAAGTTTGCTAACCTATTTAACAGATGCATAATCACTCTGTTGGAAAACAATTTTAACTCCTGTTTACTTTGTTATCCCAGCACACCGTAACCTCTTTGAAGGCAAAGACCATGTGTTGAACGACTCTGACTGCCCCCATGTCCAGTGGGCAGTCCTGACTTCAGAAAGCGTCAGGATCCGGTGTGGGGGGGCGTGCTGTTTGTGAACACCCATTTTGATGGACCCCCATTTCCAAGTTTCTGAGTCATTCGGTGTGGGGTGGAGCCTGAAAACTATCCCTTACAAGTTCCCCAGCACGGTGACCATGCTTCCGGAATCGGGGGGACAAGTAAAGAAATCTCAGAGGGAAATCAGTAAAATGAGTAACTGGATGTGTTACGCTCAGCCGCTTCCGGTCTAGATGGTACCCAGAAGTGGCTGGGGCGCAGGGGGCTGGACGCACAGAAATCCCACGGGCCAATGAGAGAAGCAGAGGTCAAAAAAGAGTTAAGTCAGTGATAAAATGTTATTCTAGGAGTTTTCCCCTCTGGTAAAGCCTCGGTTTTAAGGTACTTTGCTACTTATAAATAAAAAGAGAAAGCATTTTTTTTTTCAAAATTAACAATTTAAGGACAAGTAAGCAAAAACCATAAAAGGTGTCTTTAAAAGAGTGGTTACAGCCCTACTTCCCTCAGTAGTCTACCCCTGAAAGAGAGCTCACCGCCAAACCTGCGCTGCTCTAAAGAGACACCTGGTGACAGCTCCCAGAAGTGAAGGCAGTATGCCTCAGAGGAGCTGGAAGTCTTCCAGAAAATTTGCTTTGCCCACTTTAACCCTTCTTGGCAATGGAAATGTCAAAATGCTGTTGGTTTTTTCTTCTTAGGCCTGGCTTTTAAAACTGAACATACTGCAAACTTCCCAAAGGGAAAAAAACCAAGTCAAGTTGTCAAGGGCTGGCTCCTGCAGCGGGAGGACACTGAACTGGGAGTCAGGACCTGGGTTCCAATCCTAGCTCAGGCACAGACTAATGGTGTGGCTCTGTATAAGTCACTTCTACTCTTCATGCTATTTGTTCTATAAAAGCATGGTGTTAGATGATACCTCGGTCTATTTTAGTTCTGATATTTTGACTTTAATATCCAAAGAAATAAGAAGCATTATCACACTGTCGTGCACACAGGGGGCTGATTACCTAGCTAACTAGAGGTCAAACTAACCACTCTTGCAGAATGCTTGTTTTTTTCCTCCTAGAGATTTTATTTATTGAGAGAAAGAGAGAGAGGGTGTGAACAAACAAACAGGGTGGAGGGACAGAGGGAGAGGGAGAAGCAAACTCCCCGCTGAGCAGTAAGCCTGACACAGGTGATCCCAGGACCCTGGGATCATGACTGGAGCTGAAGGCAGACACTTAAGCCACTGAGCCACCCAGGCCCCCTCTTGTAGGATTCTTTTACCTTCCAGGTGTGCAATTAATTACACAATTTCACAAATGGAAAACAAACATGGATTAAGCACCAAAAGAACAGCTCCCAGGGTGAGTGCTCAGAGGAAGTGAAATTGATGTCCTCTTTACCTGCGTAGGCCACGCTGCCCTCCAAGATGAGCCCCAGCCCTGCCTATGTTCTGGTGAACACCACCATTGGCAAAAGTGAAACAAAGGAAACACCTCCTACAGATCCAATCTTAGTTTCCCTACAAATAAAACATGAATACAATACAGTATTGTACCTTTTCAAATTCCAAAACAATCAGGTAAATTGTTTTTTAATTACTAGTAAAACCTGCTATGCATTTATTACTATACTTTCATCAGTTACACCAGGCGTCGGTCAGATCGGGCCCTCGGCCTGTTTTTATACAGCCCTTGGACTAAGGTAGGTTCTCTGTTTTTAAGTGGTTAAAATATTTTAAAAAATATTTTGTGACAAATGAAAATATATGAAATTCAAATTTCCATGCCTATAAACAAAGTTTTATTAGAATGCAGTCACGGTGGGGCGCTGGGGTGGCCTAGTCCCTTAAGTGTCTGACTCTTGGTTTCAACTCAGGTCATGATCTCAGGGTCATGAGATCAAGCCCTACATCTGGCTCCTTGCTCATCGGGGAGTCTGCTTGAGATTCTCCGCTCTCCCTCTGCACCACCCACCCCCGCCTGCCATGCTCACAGGTGCGCTCACTCTCTAAAATAATTTTTTTTTTTTTTAAAGGATGCAGCCATGCAGGGCACCTCAGTGGCTATTGGTTAGGTGCCTGCCTTCAGCTCAGGTCATGATTCCAGGGTCCTGGGACTGAGCCCCATATCGGGCTCTCTGCTCAGCGGGTAGTCTGCTGCTCCATCTCTTTCTGCCCCTAACTCTGCTCATGCTCTCTCTCCAAAATAAATAAATAAAATCTTTTAAAATAAATAATAAATATCTATATTTATTATTTATTATAGAAATATAGAAATATAAAATATAAAGTAAATATATAAATATAAAATGAATATTTATTATTTATACTCATATTATAAATAATATCAGTCATGCCCATTTTTTTGGTCTGTGGTTGCTTTCCCGCTATGACAGAGTGGAGGAGCAGCAAAAATTTCAAACATTTACTATCTGGCCCTCTACAGAAAAAGTTTGTGATCCATAAGTTATTCTACCCCATACATACCCACCTCATTCTAATAAAAACTTCCAAGAGTTGTCTGATTATAAAAGACTTAAAATATAGACCACAAATAGGAAAATCCTGAAAGAGGAAAAAGTGATCATGTAGAATTTGATTTTCCCAGTGTGTATGTATAAAGATATACCTGCAATGCCTCCTTGTGAGTATACACCCAACATAGAGCTTTCAAACCCAGAACAAATGGCAAGCTCTCAATTTCCCTGTCTGACTTCTGCAATGGTCTACGCTGAAGGAGAAGATAAAATCTACAGAGCAAAACACTGTCACTGGAAAATACATCCAGAAACTGGAAAGACTTTAGGAAGTTAGGAAGTGCTTCCTAATGATGTCAAAATCTTGCTTTCTGGTAAAAGTGTCTATACTTTCTGAGCCAAAAAATAACAGGGAAAAGGGTTCTGAATAGTTTGTGTGTGCCACTGGAGTTTTAAAATTTGGGATGCACTAAAGAAATGTCAGATTCGTAACCCGTGATCCTCACAGGTCAGAGATGGAAGTGGAAACAAAGCTGAGGCCCAAATGGGTTCACAGACATTCATTCTCACAGATAGACTTTTGATAAACAGAGTTAAAAAGACAAGAATTACAAGTTTAGAGGTTTTAACAAGTGGGGCTGTGAAATCTGGAGACTGAGGTTTTTGGGACAGTCAGGCTACCTGAGTGGAGCACCGTCAACCCATAAACATTAAATAAATTTAGCATCTTGACGTCCTACTTCCCAGAAAGGACCTAGTCCCAAATCAGCTTCCTAAAAGCACAAAGACTATTAAAATTGAGAGGATGATGCCAAATAAATGTATTCATGACAACTCGGTCACATACTCATTTTTAAGATTTGTACACATATATTTTAAAGACACTTTTATGTTGATTTTTTTACTAGTACAACTCAGACAAGAGGGGCACCAAAACGAACAGCAGTTGAATTCTCAGGGCCTACTCAGGAAAGATTTATACTCTACGCAGTTTGAACACTTACCTCTGTTCTCCCTAGTCATCATTCTGTTGCCTTCCCTCCAGTCAGAAAAATTCTCATTTCAATCAGGACCGGCTCAACAGTATGTCTCCTCCTTGGCGCTTCCCCCTGATGGGTAATGTACAGATATGCACAGATACCCACAGCCCTCCGACCTCTTCTTTCACTGGCCATTTCAGAAGGATTATGTGCCCCTCAGCTCCTGACACCCACTGTCCACTCTACTGTAGTTTATTAGCTCCGGCAATGTGGGACCTTACTCAGTTTGGGGTCAAATGTAAAAAAGACATATGAATGGCAAGAAGCAAGAGCCCCCTGATGTGCTAAGTAAGGCTAAGTTACTACATTATGCCACAGGACCACAAACAATTTGAAGTGAGTTTTCTTCACATGACTGCCTCACTATTCATTAAAATACTGCAGCAAGGGCCCCTGGGTGGCTCAGTTGGTTAAGCATCCGACTCCTGATTTCGGCTAAGGCCGAGAGTTTGAGCCTTGCATTGGGCTCTGTGCTCAGCAGGGAGTCTGCTCCCACCCACCCACCCCCAGTACATAAATAAATAAATAAATCTTGGGGAAAAAAATGTTTTTTGTAGCAAGCAGCCTCAGAACCATCCATTAAGGACAGGATGCCACTGGTGCAAAAGTGCAAAATTTTCTTTCCAATCCTCAAGTTCCTACTTTTCCTCATTTTCCCTTGGTGCCCCTACAGCTTGCATCTTCTGAGAGTAAACCATAAAAGCCAGAAGAAGCCTATTGCTTTATTTATTCACGTGTTTCCTCATATTAACTGGTCTCTAAAATGAATGTGAAATGAAGAAAATATGTGTGTGACCCTGTAGGTTTCAGAGGAGAAACCAGGGAGCATTCCCCCTGCAAGCCCACCCCCCTGCACTCGCTGATGGGACTAGAAGGTTGCTGGGCTTAGTAGGGGGGACGGGTCAAGAGCAGGTGAGATGGGGGTGGGGGAGGGGTGCTGCTGGTCTTCTTGTCAGTTGGACACTTGAGCTTTGAATGAAAAGACTGAGAGAGAAAAGTCTACATATATAAACATCACTTTTCACATCTTGGCAAACTACCTTCCTCAGTTTCTCACAAACTTATCAATCTATAAAGTGTATCCATTTGAGTCTGAACAGGGAAGAACTTGGAAGGAAAGAACTAACTCATTGGAGGCTGTGTAACTGACGCGTGTAAATAGGAGGCTCCGAGAAGACGAAAAGGAGGAGTCATCAGATTTCTGCTTAACTTTCCCTTTCCTCAATTTTAGAATAGAAATGGGAAGTGGGGGGACAGGGAAGTACGCAGCTAAATACGGCCCAGGTCATTTTACAAGTGTAGAGCTCGTAAGTTACGCTGTTTCTAGCTGTTCAGGGAGTGTGATCTTTGGACGTCCA
The DNA here is from genome assembly GCF_902655055.1 of Lutra lutra. Lineage (NCBI taxonomy): Eukaryota > Metazoa > Chordata > Mammalia > Carnivora > Mustelidae > Lutra > Lutra lutra. The sequence continues at coordinate 40,613,883 of NC_062293.1, forward strand.
TCAGAACAGCAAAAAAGAAGAAAAAAAATCCATGTTAGAGGCGCGGATAAACATGTATGTCACAGCCGGAACCACGTGAGCTAGGTGTATGCGGGAGATCACAACTGGCCTCCTCGAAGAATAGATCTGCCCACAGCTTTCAAAGAGACTTCCTCTTCTACATACAAATCATACTGGTCTTCTTATCTAATGAGTATTATCTGCTTGAACAAAAAATAATTTTCAAGGTAAGAAAGATAGAAACCAGAGGATTTCGTTCACACCTGTAGAGGAATATTGACTTCGTAAGACAAGAAAACTCAAGGTCACGGTACACAGCAGTTATTTATTTAAATACTCGAAAAGGTTGATGATGGAAAAAAATAGGTTTATCATGAGAGTTTATGTTCGTTGGATTTATTTTATCATTTAAAAAAGTGCTGCCTCTGGGTTATCCTAGCCAGATAGAGAACACTTTACGACACATGCAGCCACTGTAGGACACTATCATAGACACGGCCGTTAGAGAATGACATACACTGGGGGAGGAAATTCAGTAGTAGTAATGGCGACTGTTTATTTAAACTAAAAACATTGATAATATACAAATCTTTTTTCTCATTTGATTGAAAGGGCTATAAAATTCTACATACAGACAAAGGAAGCAACATAATCATATAGGTCACGCCCCCACTAACTGCCTTTAACTCACTCCTTCCTTCAAGAAGCACTTCACTCAACTAGGCAACTTTCTAGACTGCACGACGGCTTCGAGGCTGGCCTACCACAAGTGACTGAAAGAGAGGTGTGAGCTGACCAGGACTCCTCCGTTCTTAAAAATGGAGAGAAAATGGCAAATTGTGCCTCGTGTTCTTTAAAGAACCCAAAAGATCATTCTGAATAAAATGTGAAATAAATAAGTGATCTATGAGTAAATACAATCTCGGAGCTGACTTAGACCTAGGAGAGTGAGCCAACCGAACACTAACAATACCATGTAGAAATATCTAGAAACATCATTTCTAGAATTCAGGTTGGGAGACCATATCTTGCCTGAATATGTACATTATTTACAAAATATTCCCTTTTGGCCTCTGAAATTTAGCCATTTGAGTTTGGCTGTTAAGCTCTTTCTTTCCATATGCTAGCCAATACTGCAGTTATAACTATCATTAAAATACTCTTATGCATGAATTACAAATATTAATAAAGTAACTCTGCATGTATAAATATCTCAATATTTCTAGCAGAATTTAAAGCATACATAAATACATAAAAGTATTTGTTTTTGGTAGGGCATTTTTTTTTTTTTAATCATCGCTGTTTCAACAATGCTTTGTACATAGCAAAACCCAAAACTGCAAAAACAGTAGCACCAAAACTTGCTCGAAGCCAAAACGTGGAGCTCTTGAGGTCAGCTTGTGTCACGTGCCTGTAGTCAGAAAATATAATTAATGTTCAAAACATGATTAGTATGAAAATACCAATTACATTAACAGTCTACTTTTAGGGAAGTATTAGCACACTTGTCAGGCTAATTGCATACAGTAATGCTTACCAAAAACATTTATCAATAGAGCCACACGTACATTGCTTAGATAATCATTATCTTTAGACATAACGTAGACATTAATAAAGACGAATGTCTTTACAATTAGCTACTACGTGGGAGTAATCAACATCTAAAATTTTAGACATTTTCTTCACATGGGAAATGGAGAATGTAGACAAATCAACCTACTACTTTTTAATCCCACCACGGTCCTTCAAAATGAGAGGTAAAACCGAGATCTCACAATTTTGAGAGTCCATTTCATGGAACTTAGTATGCAATCTCCTGCCAGGAATCAAAAGCTATCATGTAAGCAGTTAAGCGACAAGTGACCATACTTTTCTAAGAGCAATGCTTAAAGTCAACTTTAAAAACACTGAGCCCCAGAAAAAATTTACCCAAAAAATCCCAAAGGGGATAGGGAAGATTTACCAGTTTGCATTAATTGGGTTACTGCTGGTTAAAGAAAGAAAATTCAGAATAAAACAAAACAACAAAAAAATAAATGAAACAAAAAAAAACCAACCCTGATATTAGTCAGACAGGCAGTGACAATGGTACCAACTAAAGGACATCATGTAACGTGATGGACTGAAAGGTAAATGACATAAAAGAAGCCGTATTATGCATGACAAGAACAGGGACAGCCTGTACCACAAACTGGGTTTGTGAGCATGCTCAGTTAATGACACTGCTAAGCACCTTCAAGGTTCTCAAGTATGACAGCTTACCATAAAGAGGATAACGCTTGAAAGCAAAAGCGGGCATATTTTATTCAAGGGTCACTGGAGTTTTAGTTAAATGAGCACAACTGAGGAGATGTAGAAAACTTATAGAATTAAGAGCTTAGAGAGACTGTCTAGTTCAGGTTATTCCACAAGTAGAAAACAAACAGCTTTGAAGCAAAAGTCAGACATCGTTAAAAGACCAGGACACCGACATATGCAAAAGAGTTAAGAGCCAAGAATATCAATTGTACAAAACGACTTTGCCTCAGTAATCGTCAGAGTGCCAATCGGATCAGTTATCACAAAATGCAATCTGCCCATTCTAGAAACAAGTCTACAATACAAGCCAGAGTGCTCCATGCTTATCACCATGGCAAAACAACACACAGCACTCCAATTTCTTATTCTCCCCAGCTCCTTAAAAAAAAAAAGAAGAAGAAGAAGAAGGAGAAGGAGGAGAAAGAAAGCATAAAGGAAAGAAAGAAAGAAAAAAATCACTCCTGACATATTATTTTACAAAGCAAAGTGATAACACGGGTTCATTCCACCTTGTGAGTTAGTTCCTCCAACAGGCAATGTTTTATTTATTTATTTATTTATTTATTTATTTATTTATTCCCAGTTAGGGATGAAAATTCGTAGGTTTCAGTTTTCCAGCTGGAAAAACTCCAACAAGGCCAACCCACTGGTTGTGGGAAATGTTACCTGGCTTCAAGAAAAAGTGGACCATGAGATGACGCCATGAAGATGGAATCTTCTACAGAGCAGACGGCGTGCACCTGGTGAGTAATACTGCCGTCGTCGTCTGCTAACAGCATGGCACCCCACTCAGCTACCCGGGCTCTTAACCTTTTATACACATGCACACAGTTTGCAGTTCACAGCAGAGCTCACAAGAGAAGGGGACTGAAAATAACATCTCTCAATTAAACATCCCACACAGAAATTGAGTTGCCACCCTAATATGATGCATCTCATGCTTTCCATATTTAAAATAAATGTATTCTGTAACAAATTGCCAAACTTCAAAAAAAAAAAGTATCTATGGGTACTTTTCAGAAACACTCACATATCAGGAAAGAAAACCTAAGGCTGTTATGTACATTCTCTATATATCCCTTCGAGGCTCGTTCTTCTAGATCTGAAACACCAAGAGAAGCCCTGGAAACCAGTTCCTCAGCAGGGCCTGATGGGAGGTGGTAACCGTAAGTATTCATCAAAATGACTGTGAGTCAGGAAATTGACCGATGCTTCTAACTGCAGAACACCAACAACTGCAAACATGAGTCTGCAAAAAATGGAGTCCAAACTCAGGGACTACCAGAGACCAATGATGAGAGTTTCGAAGTCTGTAACTCCCAATCAATAGAGACATGTAGAATTTAAAGTGAGAAACAGGCTAAAAGGGCAGGAGAGCTTTTGCTTCAGCTTTGGTCTCTCTCTGATTTTGATGCATCTTCACTGATGAAGGATTTTTGAGATTTCTTTTACTTTTTTTTTTTTTTTTTTTAATTTGGGAAAGAAAAGGGCTAGGATTACAGCTAGCTGTCATCACGGTAAAATCAGTCAAAATGATTTCTCATAAATAGTTTTCAAGTATGGAATCGGTTTCACATAACTCCCTTTGTTGTATTTTAAGCAAGTATTACCATTCGTGAACTAATATATTCTGACTTTATTGCTTCGTTTATTTTTGCATTTCAAGATAGTAATTACTGTTTTCCCCAAGCTATAGTATAGCCTTCTATAGGCAGAATAACAGTTCATGTTTATATATAAGAAACAATAAAGATACACGGTCAAGATATACCCAGTTTTAAACTTAAGCCAACTATTAATTCGTAAGATATATTCCAATGACTCCATCAACCTTATAGTGGTTGCTTAAGATACCTGTAGACATGGAAACCTACTTAGAGACCTATTTTATGCAGTTAGCATGTGCATTTAAGAGATGCACTAACCAGGTTCTCTATATATGACAAAGCATTGATAATGGATGGCACACTCGTCACTGCCTAGCTGACTGACAGCACCTGGAGAGAGAACTGTGAGACGATCTTAACTGTACTCCCTAAGTATGAGACCTGAGCCATGTTTGCCACTTCAGGTCTCAAGCTGAAAGCAGAGCAATAGTTTCACGAAGCTGCCTCCTAGTTCATTTCTAAACTCAAGCAAAAATAATTCTTTCACAATTCAGAAGTATAATTCTTTCAAAATGACTCACATAAAATATCATTTTAGAATAAATTATCTTATGGCATGCTTTTTCTTTTTAGTTTATTATTATTTTTTTACTGTCAAAAAGGTAATAGATGCTCATTATAAGATATGAGGAAAATAAAAGTAGGAGAAAAAAAAAATCACCTATAGTCCCATCACCTAAGGCAACTAATTAAAATGTAGGGCATTTCCTTTTACTTTTTCTATGTGTTTCTTACACAGCTGCAAACACAATGTGTATAAATTATAAAACTTTATATCTTTTTAAAAATTTACTATTATGTAAGGACTTTTTCATAAATTACAGAAACCTCATTTTAATAGCTTTACTGTATCTGCTTCCCCTATGGGTGGTGGTCTCTATTTACTGGTGACTATAACTAAAGGATGAATATCCTTCTACATAAGATTTTTCTCTGTATTTAGTAGAGTTTCCTTAAGAGACTTCCCAAAAATGAGTATTACAAGGTCAAAAATGTGTGTGCATGTGTATATATAAAGATTCTCTTTAAAAAATCTTACTGAGGGACTCCTGGGTGGCTCAGCTGGTTAAGCGTCTGCCTTCTGCACAGGTCATGACCCCAGGGTCCTGGGATCAAGTCCTGAATCAGGCTCCCTGCTCAGCAGGGAACCTGCTTCTCCCTCTGCCTTCCTCCTCCCCTGCTTGTGCCCCTTCTCTCTCTTTCTCTCTCTCTCTCTCTGACAAATAAATAAAACCTTAAAAAAATAAAATTAAATAAAAAATTTAAAAATCTATTAATATACCAGAATCACATCTTCCTTCTCTATGTACAATAATTTAGTTCAGCAGTATCTCTTATTAGAACATAAGAAATAATGACAAAATGCTGGAATAAAAACCTTAATCATCTGAAGCTTGTCAGAGCTTCTAAGTTCTTAGGTGGAAAATTCTTCATATTGGATGCTGGCTTTCTGCTTAGAAGTCCTGAGGGCCCACATGCCAATCAGATGTCAAGCGCTTTTTGTTTTTTCCTTTAAAGTAGGCCAAATGTGGGGCTTGAACTCACAAGCCCCATGCCTAATGTGGGGCTTGAACTCACAACCTGGTGATCAAAAGTTGCATGCTCTACTGACTGAGCAAGGCATGCACCCCTCCCTACACTGCTACTTTTAATAAGGTGGAGAGAAGGAAAGGTTTCAAACTTCAGGCAATAAAGGCTTAAATTAAGAAATGTCTGTGTGAAAAGTCACACAAGGCATATAGAAGAGTAACCACAATTCCTACGGACCTCTGCACAGAATGCCATAAAACAGGCAGACAAGATACTTTTGATTCACTCTGCAATTTACAACATATATAAGAACATGAGTTAAAATTTTTATTGGTTCAGTGTATTTGACCAATAAATAAAAGGAATGGTTATCAGTTGCACTATTTAGAAACAAAATAATCAAATTCTAAAGGGCTCAATGGAATTAACCAATTTTAGCTATTCCCAAATAGGGTATTTTTAATACTGTTTTTTATAACATGTCCCAGGTTTTTATATATCTGGGGTATAAACACTATATTGCAGAGACCTAAGAGTCTGCAAAGATTAGAATTTAAGGAAGGTGGGGGGGGATCCAGAAAGGTCCAGATGTCAGTTGCAGGCTCTTATGAGGAGGAAAGAAAAGTTCAACGGAGCGAACTCAAGGCAGCGAAGAGCAGACCCACCCAGGCGCTTTTACCAGCCGTCTGTGCAACTTTGCAGAAATAAATGCGAATTTCCTAGATTGCATTCTTCTCATCTTACCACCCGATCCTTTCCAAACCCAAAGCAGAGATGTACTGATGCAGAAATATGAATGTTCTTCTAATTTTCTAATTCTACCCACATAAGGATTTCAAGTAGGAATTTTTAATCTAATACTTTGCAACCGCCTCTGTAACTGTAATGCATGGAACCTAGTCACTAGGGCTCACAGATAGCACATACAGCTTTTTCCTAGTTGCACTTCCGTAGCTCAAGTTAAAAACTGTACCGAGATCACCAAAACTAGAGTTAAATGTTCTGTTTTTGAATATTTCGCTTGTTTTTTAAAGTCCTCTGGGCCTCCCTGCTTTTATTCCTCTCAATGTTTTCTTGGTGTTTTGTTTTTGCCTGATGAAGTGTCTTTTACCTTCGTTTCTGATAATAATGCCATTACTCTTAATAATAATTTTAATGACAATTCTTTTAGTGAACTAGAGCTAGTTCTGGAACTAACAGATGAACTGCAACACAAATCATAAGGAAGCTGTTAACTGAGCATGCCTAAATAGTAACATACTTTGGAAAAGGACGTAAATGTGCATCAATGTCAAGAAATGCTTCACCAAGCATTAGAAGAACCAAAATTTACAGATGACCATAGATACACGGGAAACACATAATACCTCTATGTTATCTACTGATACTGAAAGACCAGAACAAACTCTACCTTGTGGCATCCTTTTTTTTTTTCCTTGTGGCATCCTTTAATATTCTAACCAAATGGCAAAAAAATTTTAAAATGCATAAGCAAGCAGCAGCTTACTTAATGAGAATCTGTAACATAAGCTCTTGTATAATTTTAAACATAACACTCTGTATCCTAATTAAAAGAAATGTCTTGTAAGGACCTTGATACAAGGGAACATAGAAGTTTCATATGAAACCAAAACACAGGACAGACTTTGTTGGATATAATAGTTCACTATTACATAATATCCTAAGAACTCTTACATTCCCAGAAGACTCTCCAGGACGTTAAGATTTCTAGGTATCTATCCTCTTCATAATGCAATCCCATGAAAAGGCAGTTCCTTTCAGTGTGACAATAATAAAATCCTTTCTTCCAAAAAGGGGCTCCTATTAAGTAAAATGGTTTTAAAGTACATGAAGGAGCAACTTAGGTGATTATTAAAGCAATATGGGCAAATATCGTTAGTAAATGGCTTAAAATAAATGCCACATACACCCAATTTTAAAAACGCATTAAAAAAATAGGGCAAAGAACTCAATGGCCACAATGACCATCCATCATACCTTTGGGTTGCTGTAAGCACTCACTGTGATCTATGCACTTAGTTGCTAAAGTAAAATGCTGCTACTAAACTTAAGAAGTAACATGAACAAATAATTTATATGGCTGATGCAAATAATAAAATGGGATGAAAGAAATCCTAAAACCAAAATACATATCAAAGAAAATCACACCAAAATAAATTATAAAATAAACATTTTGATTAAATTATAGGTTAGGAGAAGTGGGAGGGTTATACACAGAAATTAGCTGGGATAGGGGCTGAGAGAAGTTAAAAAAGTGACTAAGTTGACACAGACATACAAATTAAAATGAACACCTAAAGGAAAGGACAAGTTAACGTCCACAGCACACTGCAGAAGAGTAACAAAGTCATGCAAAGTAGGAGTCTTCTGAAGTCAGAGTAATAAGTACTTGGTAACCAGAATCCTGGGTAGTTCAAACCAACAATCCAGCTCACTCCTACATAAGCATGTAGGATTATAACACTTTCAGATTAAAAAGGTAATTAAAATAAAAATATAACCAGAAGGTGTATTTTCCCAGTACCATGATTTACACTATTTGAAATGAGAGCAATGCCAAAGATTAAAATCATCTGACCCCGTTAATCATCTTCCAAATGTATTTAAATTCAAATAAGTCCCCTTATTCATAAACTGTCCTGAAGAAAAACATAAACCTGTCCAGACCACTAGGGTGAGATCGTAATTATTAAAGAACAAAGTTACATGTCAGATACATAGTTTAACACTTTTGACATCTTGAAATAAATATATATTCAATTACATTAAAAAGAAAACAAATTTGGGACGCCTGGGTGGCTCAGTTGGTTGGACGACTGCCTTCGGCTCAGGTCATGATCCTGGAGTCCCGGGATCGAGTCCCGCATCGGGCTCCCAGCTCCACGGGGAGTCTGCTTCTCTCTCTGACCTTCTCCTAGCTCATGCTCTCTCTCACTGTCTCTCTCTCAAATAAATAAATAAAATCTTTAAAAAAAAAAAAAAGAAAACAAATTTTATTACTACTCTACTTAAAATATGTAGCGTCAGTAAATAAGCTCAAAAAAAGGGGGACAATGTTTACTGGTCAAAAATAGATAGCTAGGGAAAAAAATGGATTATTTCAGAAATGAATCTGTGGGAACTGCCTAAATGTAAATTATTAGCTTAAATTCTGTCGTGATTAGGTGATAGCCTTACTTCTGTAGCCTGAGGGACTAAGGTTCCTGAAAATATAACCAAAGTTCAAGGAAAAATTTTTAATAACATAGTATTTAGAGAGGCACTTAAAGGCAGGTCCCTATCTTCTTCATCTTCATATTCTGCCCCAGCTCACAGCAGGGTCCTATCTAAAGCAGGTACTTAAGTCTGAGGGAATAAATCACAGGGGCAGAGGGGGATAAAGGGTTAATGTGGGCTCAAACGTGTACTATCTCTGCAAGTGATTTATTTCAACCAACATGTTTACAAGCATACTGAAACAAGGTATTAAGTTTGAGACCAACATGTATGCACCAATACCTGTCAATTTCTTTGCAGACATTCGCTAAAACTCTTTGCTTCCATAAAAATTTTGAAACTACTCTTTTACACATCTAACTCAACCACAAGACGTGGCAGCTTTCTAAAAGCAGAGATCTAAGGCTTACTGTTGAGTGAGACTCCTCCCTACTGAATTACAGTGAAAAATTCCTAAATGACCTTTAGCAAATTAATCAATCCTTTTTCTGCTTTATAACATTAAGATACATCTAGCATGGCGAACCAACAGTGACCAACACCCAAAGGCTGCCACAACCCGAAAGAGAGAGGAAAGAAAGGAGGCAAACCCAGCACTCCACAATTTTTTCAGATTCTTTCATGAGAAAGGGAGTAGAACTTGGTTGGTGGGAAGGGGAAGGAGATATTTTCATTCCTTAGGTGTAGGTTTTTCTTTTTTTTTTGTCCTGCAATTGCACAACTCTAGGCCGTATCTTAACACTGAGGTTGCAAGCTGCTGGCCTGTAAACATGTTTTGTTCTGATCAGTGCTTTTAAAGACTTAAATTTACTTGCCATTATTTGAATAGCAGGAAATTTCACATAAAAATCCTGATGTCTCGTGTCCCACAGAATCAGAAGACCTGGCACGAGCCAGCCCGGACAACAAAAGGCCAGAGCTGAGTTGTGGCTGCCTCTTTTAGACAGGGCCTGTCACAGTCCCTACGTCTCTTACTTCTCATACCTGACTACCTTCGTGCACTGACATTACCTATCCCGATCCTGTAGGTACTCAAGTTCTGGGGTTCCACCCCCATCTACCTTATCTACATCCTTTTGTAAACTAGGGGAAACTTCAGTACAGAAGTCCTAAATTCCCACTGGACTTCTACAAAATTCTGAAACACTGCAAGGAATCAGGAAGGAGTTCTTCGAAAGGTACATTGGGTTCCCTCATCTTTTTCATTCATTCCATTCTTGATTACTAGATGTCGGGATGTATGCTGACACTACCATTAAATTAGTTCTAGTTTATAAATAGTTATGACAAGATGTACTTGATTTCCCTTCAAAGATCTTTGTACAGAGTACTTTACCATGAGCAAGCTCATCAATTAATACACACCCAACCTTTTCCATTTGGAAGCTGACTAAACCGACCTAAGAATAAAATTGTCCCTAAAGATGCAGACAATCAATCAATCTGCAAGTTACGGACACTCAAGATCTCATAGAATAAGTGAAACAGATGGTTTTGATTAGCAATTATTAGGAGCCAAGGTGGGTTCACTGAGAATAAGACACCAAATAAATGTCACTTCCTATTTAGATAAAATTACTACATTGATAGATTGATAGATCAGAAGAATGTGTTAGAAATTACATATTGGGAAAAAAAGAAAAGGAAACTGCATCTTGATTTCAAAAAAGCCCTCCATGAAATTCTTATAAGATACTAAGGTAAAATATGGACTGGATAATAAAATATTTTTAATTTACAGAATAATCTTTTCCCAAGAATTTTAAACCTGTGTCACTGGGAAAAGAGTTCTCCAAGGGAATACTTCAGGGCTTGCTGGCTTTGGCTCCCTCTCTCTCTCCAATCTCTTGGTATTCAACATTATTTTTTATCAATAACTTGAACGATAAAGAAGACATATCTATCAAGTTTGCAAATAACACAATGCCAAGAGAGATAGATAATGGGACAAATGACAGAAATAATGTTTGAAATGACTGAGCTAGAACAAATGGATCAAAAAGAAGAATATGACACTTAATAGAGATACATATGTATCTGTGTTTAGATTCAAAGACTCAACTAAAAATGTCAAGTACACAATTAGAGAGGAGGGGATGCTGCCTTAATAGTACCTCGTATGAAAAAAATATCTGATTTCAGTGAACCCCGAGATTCATATGCATCCACAGTGGAATGGGGCTGCTAACAACGTCACTTCATGCAGCAGACAGGTGCTGTTCTGACTGTGGGACATGACCCCGCTGTTTGAGACTGGTCCCATCACACATGGAGCACTGCTCCCCATTCTCAGCAGCACCTCTTTTAAGAGGAACTCTGAAAACCTAAAGGGCTTTCAGACGAGGACAACCAGGACTGATGAGGTCACTAAACCATCTAATTTAAGAAAAGGCTGAAAGAAATGGGGATGTTCTACCTGGAGAAGAGAAAATTAGGGGAGACATGATGGCCGTCTTCAAATGTCTGAAGGATTGCTAGGTTGAAGAGGGAGTAGAATAGTCGTATGTTGTTCTAAAGGGCAGAACTAAAACTAAAGGAGAGAAAGTTACAGGGAAATCATTTTAGTTAAAAAATAAAAATAAAGAGCAAAGGCAAAAGCAAAAATCCTCTCCGGTGAGGAAAGCCATCAGCAGATAAACAGTACTCTCCACAGGAAGGCTTTCAGGAAGGCATTCTAATGGGAGGTTAGGCCAGAGAGTTCTGGAATCTCTTCTGACTCTAGGTAGCATTTCCAACACCGGAGCTTCTGAATGTTGTTTGGTTTGAACTAGCCTTGCATTTTCTCAGATAGTCCTCATAAGAGAATCTGTGTTACTACATTATGAGATGCCATTCAAAGGACAGAGGCAGAACTTTACCACCAAATTAGTGTGGCAGTCCCTTCAAAGCAGTCACCTGAGATGGCTGCATTCTTATTCCAGAGCTACTAGTGCTCAAAACGTCACTGAAACTCTTTTTAGAATGCCTTCAAGATCAGTTTCTGACCCACATTAAATATAGTCTCATTGTTTCATAGCCATATCTACTATTTTTGCTGGTGGACACAAACTATCCTACAGTCAGAGCCCACTAGCCTTCAGTGAGAGTCCAACAGTAAGACCAAGAATGGACCCATTTCTAACCAAAGTCTATTTAGCTCGATCATGTGTCTTAATCAAGTCCAGCTCCCAATGAGAGTTGAATGTCGATTTCAAAACACTCATCTTTAGACAAAAAAAATTTACAGCAGATCCAAATTTATAGTCCATAGTCTCTTAAATGCTCACAAAATGTAAATTTGAACAATGGAAGCATGACCAGAATAAGAATATAACCTTCCAAGTTCTTTGCTTTGAGGGAATGTAAATATCTTATTTGTTTGTTTCCCTTCCCTTTCTAAAAAGCGTTATCACTTTCTAGGCATACTATATGTTTTGGGCTCAATTATAAAGACCTCAAAAACGAGTACTACAGATCTTTTGTTCTTTCTCATAATCCTTTGAATCCTCAAAGTTAGCTATTATCCTCATTTCCAGAAGCCATGCTCTTTCACATAAACATTCCAGGTACTTATAATACAGAAAATTTTCAAACCCAAGATACCGTTCGCATTAGTGTGGTTTTAATGAAGTTATATTAGTTGAACGTAAGCGAGTACAGTTTCACATTTGGGTTCAATGTGTCTTTTTGTTACTATGAAAGTCCTCACCTATTTCTACAACTCTCAGCCAAAACGTTTTAATCTCCCTATACATATTATCCTGTCATATGAACGATACTTTAAACTTCATGAAAAAAGAAATCCAAAATCTTATTTTATAGTCCCCTGAAAACATCATCACCACGGTGAGAATTTTAGTGGAAGTTAGTTGGGCATCGGTTGGCTTGTGGTCTTTGTAGTGAGTATCTGTATAATGAAGAGTTATCCACTTTTTTTTTTCTTTTGTATTTTAACAGAATGCCTGGTACCCAGTAAATAAAGTTAAGAACCTGTTAAGAACTGCAGTGAAGATTTTGTTCTTTACAGATTGCAGCAAGTCTGAGTTGAGGAAGTTCTGACAGATGCAAAATGTACACCTGTTGCAGGTGCACATACAGCGTAACCGGGCATGGCTGCGAAAACACACAGAAGGACAGGAGTTGAGTTCTTACTTACAAATACGGCACAAGTTAGGGTGTGCCAACTTAAAAAAAAAAAAAGATTTAGGCATAAGCAACACTAAGGAAAAGGACAGTGTGGGGCATGCTAAAGTTGTGCAGAATTCCACATTTACCAAAAATACAGTACATAGCAATAGCTCCCTCCTCCCTCCCTAGAGAAAACCTAAGGAAAATTAGCTAATACTCTTGGCTTTTTTGGAGGGGGGATGGAATTATCATCACAAGAGTTTTAGTGGAATAATATGCACAGCGATAGATGGCACCCTCGTGTAAATTAATAAAAAGAAAAACTGAGTAAGCCATAGCACCCACCAAAAGGACAAAGTGTGCTAGCATTTAAGGAACCATTCCCTCCTCCTCCCTCAGCATACACACATGCCTGAAAAACCAGGAAGGAGAAGAGTGACAAATACACAAAAGGGTCAAAAGACGAGTATATTCAACCCTGAGGAGATGGTCTTCAATTCATCAAGCACCCTGGCTCCCGAAGGAAATCAAAGTGCTTCATAAATTTCCACGTGAACAAAACAGAGGGTTGATTTCATCTGCTACGAAAACACAGCAGCTAAGTATGAAAGTATGAAACTCTGGGTGAGGACGTAAAAATCAACCATGGGTCCAATTGGCATCAGATATGAAATTTAGGGAGGCTTTCTGACTCCTTTCTGGTTGAGTGGAGTTGTACTAGTCGGTACAGGCACATGGGGCAATCTATTTCACCTCCGTCCTAACAACCAAGAGCAGGGGTCCCCAGGGACTGCCCAGTGGTCAAAGCCACTCAGACATACAAAGCCGTCACGGCACCCTGAAGAGGCACTGGCGCCGAACCCACTCAGAAGAGCGCCGCCTGATGAATCAATGCCAGCACTTCCTGTAACACCTGCCCATTTTTTTTTTAAAGGCTTCTCAGTCAAAGGACTGGCCCACTCTGACTTGGCTTAGCTTGTGAGATCTGATGAGACCACATCGCACGGTGGCATGGTGGTGGAGATTAGCAGCATCCCAATAATGCCTAATTCCCAACATGAAGAAAAACGAGAATTAATTTTTAAGCTCTCATAGACTCAAGACATTCCTTTTTTAAAACCTGACTTGTGATGAGAAACGTATCAACGCTACTAAGTCACTGCCAGCTGTCATACTGGAATCCATCTGTTATTTTATCAATTCGGTCTGACTCTTCAACATACACAGGCTCCACCCACCAAAAAGGAGACGCAAAGTATGCTTAGCAACAGGGAGATGCTTCATGAGAAGTAGTTTGGGATTAACCATATAAGCAAGTGTCCCTGTATGTACATTTATCATATATACACACACATACATACAAACACACATGAATCGCAGCAAAACGTTTTAAAGATGCAGATCTGAAAACACAGTTACAGTTATCTACAAGATTAAAATAGTGCATTTACATAGTAAACAAAAAAAGAAAAAGAAAAAGAAAGAAACACTACTGTCATATACAGTTAGGCAGTAAGCCTGACCAAGCAGTGCGTTTCTGGATAATTACTAAATGTTAATTACGGCAGGAAAGGAGATCTGGTCATCTACAAGAAAATGTCAACAAAAATCCCACAGAAGCCATAAAGAAAAAGTAACTTACAAAGCAGTTTTTAGAAAGACCCAGATTTTTCTCAAATTCTCTATTCTATCAGTGTTGCCCATGTCTCGGGAGAGTCTGTTTCTGTAATGATCCTCTCTGTAGATAACATACACGAGAGTTTTAAAGCAAAGGTAAAACATAAATTAAGTTCTGTTTATCTTATAGTAACAGGAATGACTTGTATTCCAATACAAATAGAATTTCAAGGGCTTGCTGCCTTTTTTTTCAAAAAGTATTAGTTAACAGAACAGCAGTGAAGTTAACTCTGATTTGAAGAATCTGCACAAATTAACACCTTTCTGAAAGACTTCAGTTCGTAGCCACGTTTGATCATTACTCTATATCACAATTTTTGTAAGAGGAAAAATAATTTAGAGACTAAATTAATAACAAATAGATTAAGCTAAAGTCTTGAGAAACGCACTGCCTGAAAAACTATCTTGTTACAAAACAGAATTATACACACACAGTACTTGAGGAGAATGCCATTAAGAACCATGCAATTCTAAGGCAGTTAGTAAGCTATGAAAATGTCCACAGTTATGTGCTTATGCATATGTATAGATATACAATAAATGTACATAAAATTCATGGTTCATAACACTTAATGTGAGACATTTATATAGCAGGAATTCCAATTACAACTACTTTTTACAGCACTTAAAAAAGACATTATATTCTCAAACATATCTATAATTTAAACATAATTTCCTAAAATATTTTAGAATCCTCCATATACTCAAGGTCAATGAATCAACAGAAAAATATTAAAATGAACTTTCTGTTCATACGGAAATGTCTTAAAAACATAAAGCAACATGATGTCAACCCCCTTTGACTGCAGTAAAACTATTTTTTTTAAACGCTCGGTCGCGGGTTGTGTTTCATTGTACTATTCTATTAAAATAGTTACTGTTTAAATAGTTACTGCTTAAAAATATACAAATCCTGTCAGGAGCACTGTTTGTGTGATTTTAGTATGGCACCCAAACCAGACTCACGTTTACCCAAAATTTGTTCCTTCTCATTACAAAGTCTCTTTCTGTTGCTGAACAACTTCTATGTGACAAAGGTCCCGCCCTCATGACTAATCATGGCATGCGATGTTATTATGAACCATGCAGCATGAAAATGATGGCAGAGCAAGTACTTACGGGTACATGGCCATCGTTGTCAGTTTAACAAAGATATCTTTACTGGGTGCATCAGCAGTATTGCAAGTGAAGGCTTGTGGCGGAGGCATTTTATGTTTCCTGCAGAAATCAGCAGGTGAAATACTATAGTCTTGTTTAACTTCATGCAGGTCCGACTTTGCAGCTATGATTAAGCAAGGTATTCTGCTGTCCATGAAGTGTTGCTATGGGATAAAAACTAAAATCACAATCTGATGACAAGTTAAAAAATTACTACATTTAATTAAATGTGTACTAAAAATTATCTCTGGCTAGGCAAAGCATAGCTTCAGGGAGAAAGTAAACTAAAGGGCAGCGACTAACAGTGGACCAGGCAGTCTCATAAGACCAGGGCCAATTTTCTAATGCTGGTAACTGTACAAATCTGTAACGACTCTTCAGATTCATTACAATCTGAAAAAAATTGATATTTTTTATTAAAAAGATACCATATTTTGAAACAAAGAGAAATCCACCTAAATTCCTCTATCCTAGAGCACATTATTTTCATTTTAAAAATTTCTGCTTCACGATTTTATTATTTTTTTCACTACTTTCATTTTTCATATCATTAGTCCTTAAGCACATGCATCTATATGCATCTTTTTTTTTTAAGATTTTATTTATTTATTTGACAGAGAGAGAGATCACAAGTAGGCAGAGAGGCAGGCAGAGAGAGAGGGGGAAGCAGGCTCCCTGCTGAGCAGAGAGCGTTATGTGGGGCTCGATCCTAGGACCCTGAGATCATGACCTGAGCCGAAGGCAGAGGCTTAACACACTGAGCCACCCAGGCGCCCCTCTATAAACATTTCTATAGCTGCAGTCATGATAGACATAGTCATTTAAAAATATAATACTGAGGGGGGCCTGAGTGGCTCAGTCATTAAGAGTCTGTCTTCAGCTCAGGTCATGATCTCAGGATGATGGGATTGAGCCCCACATCAGGCTCCCTGCTTGGTGGGTAGCCTGCTTCTCCCTCTCTCACTCCCCATTTGTGTTCCTTCTCTTGCTTTGTCTTTCTCTATGTCAAATAAATAAATAAAATCTTACAAATAAATAATAAATAAAATAAAAATATAACACTGAACCTTCCATGTTTTCAGAATTCAAAAACCATTATTTTTAATGGCCACTTAACATTCCACCGTATCATTCTGTCTTAATTTAGTAAAGCATCCTCCTATTGTTAGGCATCTGGATTATTTCTAGTTTTTTCTTTTAATTAAAAACAATGCTAGAATAAATTCCTTGGTACATACAGTTTTTAACTCCTATAGCATCTTGGTGAAAATCTCAATCTGAGGGCTTTTCAAGCCTCTGGTTTTTCCCCTTGTTCTATTATTATTATTATTGGTGTAACTGGCAATATATAATCCATGTACACTACTTTTTTTCAAAAGATTTTTTTTTTAAGATTTTATTTATTTATTTGACAGAGCAAGAGATAGAGCACAAGTAGGCAGAGCAGCAGGCAGAGGGAGAAGGAGAAGCAGGCTCTTCACTGAGCAGGGAGCCCAATGTGGGGTTCGATCCAAGGACCCTGGGATCACAACCCGAGCCAGAGGCAGACGCTTAACGACTGAGCCACCCAGGCACCCCTAAAAGATATTATTTTTAAGTAATTTCTATACCCAGCGTGGGGCTCAAACTCACAACCACAAGATGAAGAGTCATGTGCTCCACTAACTGAGACAGTGTGGCACCTCTCCATGTGGATTCCTAATGGCCAAGAAGACCTTCCAGTAATACAGAGGTTCTTAACTATGGATGCACATCAGAGTCACATGTGGAAAAAAATTGTTATTTGTATGTATGTATGTATGTATCTATTTATTTTTGGGAAAAAATGTTTTTAAAATACAGAAGTCTTAGACTCCACCACCTCAGAATGAAATCAAAACCTTTTGGGCGCCTGGGTGGCTCAGTGGGTTAAGCTGCTGCCTTTGGCTCAGGTCATGATCTCAGGGTCCTGGGATCGAGGCCCGCATTGGGCTCTCTGCTCAGCAGGGAGCCTGCTTCCCTCTCTCTCTCTCTGCCTGCCTCTCCATCTACTTGTGATCTCTCTCTGTCAAATAAATAAATAAAATCTTTAAAAAAAAAAAAAAAACCTTTAACGATGGGAGACAAATGTATTTTTCAAAAGCTCTGCAAGTGATTTTCTTACATCTCCCTAGTTAAAAAACATCACATTATATAATTCCATTAACTCCATATAAAGTTACAGCCCAAACCAACAGTTACAGACCAAAAGAACAACAAACCTTAAAAATCCTAGCACAGTATTCAAAGGACTTGGGGTTACTGACGTCATATACCAGGCACACAACATCACAAATGATCTCAGCCTCAGTTAGGAATTCTGATTCGGAGATATCATGTAACTTGTAAAAAGAAAAAGATAATAAGAAACATTAATATTGTAATACTGATGTTTCATTAAAGTCACGGTGTGTTATTATTGCTTGACTTCCAAATAAAGTACTTCTAAAAGAAGTTAAGCATAACTTTTCAGGCTATTTTTAGAGATGGGAAGTGTAGATCAACAAGTAGCTTCTGATTTTGTGGACTGACGGTGATTAAGGTTTTCCAGGAGCAAACATTTTAGTGACTGACCTGCTCTAGGCAGGCCGTTTACCCACATTCTCTACATAGGTAAGATAACAGGCTAAACAGATTAAGTCAACTGCCTAAGATAACACATCTAGCAAGTCATCAGACCAAAATTTGAACTCAAATATGATTTCAAGTCTATTTTCTTTCTACCAGACCACCTTTTCTCCTCACCAATTTAAAAAAACAAAAACAACAACAAAAAGAAAACAAAGAAAAAGACTCTTTACACTAAGGTCATTTTGTTCTACTCCACTGCCTACTCTTTTTTTTTTCCTGCCTACTCTTTTTTAATGTTTATTATAAAACGTCTAAAGAAATGTCACCCCTATGACAATGATCCAGCAAGAGTAAAATTCAGTACTACTGAGTTATTAAAGGCAGTGCACCTATGTCGAGAAGAAGGAAGTACAAGGTCAGAAGTGACTTGATATTTTTCAAATAAAACACAGCATGGATAGTCAGAGGCGTGACAGATACCAATTTACAGAGACGGTATAAGAATAAAAACAGGAATATTCACAGTCAGCTATATTTACTGAGTACGCAGTTAAGTAGAACTATACTTAACAGGAGAAGAATGGGAGATAAACAAGGTTAAATTAGAAACTGACAAAAAAACGTTTATCATAAAGAGGGAAAATTGTATGAAATTCAGTGTGATCATCTGTCTGGCAGAACAAACTATTTCCAAAAAGAAAAAGGAAGGAAATGAGCTTTTTCTGGTAGCTATTATTTGTTAGGAGCTCCTCAGATTAGCTAGCTTGATAAGAAAGTCAGGCTCAGAGAGGAAGCCACTTGCCTGAGGTCACACAGCTAATCAGTGGTGGATCAGGGTTCGAATGAAACTGTGACTGGATCCAAGAAGAAGACATAATCTCTTTCTACTGTATTTCAGAGTGTCTTTTCAGTCATACACTTCTTTCATCCATGTTTTTAGACTAACACATTTGGTAACTATACTCCTCTCTGCTAAATAGATGAAACTCGATTCAGAGTATAGACAAACTACCAGGCACCTGCAGTGAGGTTTTCATATTAATTTCCAGTCAACAGTAGAGGAAAAAAAATTTTTTTCTAAAGAAAAGTGGAAGAAAGAGGAAAGAGAAGGGTTTTTTTTTGTTGTTTTTACTTTCTATTGTGTATAACACACAATTAAGCAAACGAATAGATTAACTTTCACTTATATCTATGCCCATGTGATCACTACACCCATCAGGGGAATTAAAATTAATTCCAATGAATAAACCAGGTGAAAGAAAAAAAAAATCACACAAGTTCTACATACAGCCATTATATTAAATGCAATTATGTTTTCAAAGAGTCATATAAAAATATACCTAACAATTAGTAATCTTTATATGCCAGAGAATTTCTTACCAACAAGTATTTCTCTTGTCCATATACATAAACAGTGTTGATCGCATAGTAGGACTTATGATCATCGCGAATCTTCTTCTGCCTCTGAAAACAACCAAAAGTCTCAATATTTACAGTAAGAAATTACAGTACCGAGTCTTCATCAACACCCACTCTGCATGTATGTATGGGTGTGTTATAAATAAAAGGGCATTCTTCCCTACACTATGTATTATTTATCAGTACAAAGGGGACATTGATTTTGTTTCTTAGTTCTTGAGGTCTAAGACAAAAGATGCATTTGTTCTGCATAAAGTAAAGGAGCAGCTGAAAAGGAAGGAAACTACATTACTGAACGTGTAGTATAGAGCTACCTGCTAGCAATTCTCCTTACACTATGATTTGGTTTGACATGAGACCCATCTGGAGACACATCCAGAAATAGATACAGGACTCAATCGGAAATATTTACTATACTTTGCTTCATGCCAAGCGCCATGGCAGGTGCTTCCACATATGTATTCATTCAACGCCCGCCCAAATACTGCCGAGGAAAAAAGGCAAATGACAGCTCACACCCACGAAACGAAGACAAAGGCAGTTCAACAGGATTGTTGTTACCCTCAGATTGCCCTTCACTAATATACACAGGCCGTTGAGCTCCAGCCATCATCTACAAGACTTAGTGGCTATGAAAAACTCATGTAAACTCGTGACTATACAAATCTGTTGGATAAAGCTCTATTAGCTGAGAATTCTCACCATTAAGTTTCTTCCAAGAAGAGCCTGAAGAACGCCACTCTTCCCACAGTTTTTCATCCCAATTACATTACATCTGAACACATTTCTTTGAGTCTGTTTTTTCTGAAGGTCTATCTTTTTATCTCTTGTTACTAAGAAGAAAGAAAAAATAATCATGTACCATTGAGACTCGCTGCACCTCCATTTCACTTTCTGCGAAATAGTATACGGGATTTCTCATTTTTATGAAGTGTATGATGAATAAACAGACACACTGCACAAGAGCCACGCTGTATGTGAAACCAAGCACTAAATATACGGGAGGGCTTCACTTGGTAGAAAAGATGTACTTCGGAAAGCTGGCTGTAAAGACAACTTCTGGTAACCAAATGACATTTATTCATCACGAAATAAGTAGCACACTTTCATAAGCAAAATTATATCCTAAAAATGAATGAAAATTACAGTGAACATAGCCAACGTTATGTCCCATCTACTTTCTTCTGTAATAAATAACTGTCACAATAAATTATAAATTAAAAGATGCTATCTCTAATCTGCACACTCTTGAATTTGTAAATGGATAAGGGATATGCACTTGGGTTCACTGGCTTTCAAATGTAAATCTGTAAAAGAGGCACAACAGAAAACAATGCTCCCAACAGCAGAGCAAGGGCACCTCTCTTCCAGAGGTAAAGAGACCTCCTTAAGCTGTACCCCAAAATTCAACTATAACAAAACTCACCAGAGGCACTATTTACGGTAGCCAAAAACTGAAAATGATAAAAAACATACAACAATCATGGGACAGTTAAATAAGTTACATAACATCCTTATGATGACACACTACTGAACATTAAAGATACATAAAACTAGGGCGCCTGGGTGGCTCAGTGGGTTAAAGATCTGCCTTCGGCTCAGATCATGATCCCAGGGTCCTGGGATCGAGTCCCGCATCAGGCTTTCTGCTCAGCGGGGAGCCCGCTTCCTCCTCTCTCTCTGCCTGCCTCTCTGCCTACTTGTGATCTCTGTCTGTCAAATAAATAAATAAAGTCTTTAAAAAAAAAGATACATAAAACTATACTTACTGACAGAGCAAGATGGCCACAATATTTCGTGAGAGTGGAAGAACCTCATGCTAGCTAGGAATTCGTTTCTTGCTCTTTGGTGCTGAATTAAATACTGTCTAATGGGTTAACTACTTTAAAGGATACTTGCCCTGTCGGTGATTGTCTTTGGGGTGCCTGGGTGGCTCAGTGGGTTAAGCATCTGCCTTCAGCTCAGGTCATGGTCCCAGGGTCCTGGGATCGAGCCCTGCATCGGGCTCCCTGCTCAGTGAGGAGTCTGCTTCTCCCTCTCCCTCTGCCTGCCCCCCTGCTCATGCTCTCTCTTTCTCTCTTGCTCTCTCTTAAATAAACTTGCTCTCTCTTAAAAAGAAAAAAAATGATTGTCTTCTTATGCTAGGACCTCCTGTAAGATATGGCATTTCCCCCTACCAACTGGGATATAAGAAAATCTTGAAACAATCCATCCCCTAATTTGTTATTTCCATACCTATGGGTATTCTTTAAGTGGAGCACACTGCCTAGCAAGAATTATAAAGTCTGGGAAAGAGTTCCTAATGTAGACAATGGTTACAAAACCAAGAGATACACAATTAGTTCAGTATTGGGATTATGTGTTAATAGGTATTGTTTTTAATGTCTAAAGAAAATGAAAAGACAAGATAAACTGGCACATTAAAATACATTTAATGCCCATAGCCCTCCCTGATGTTCATCAGTGGAGTGTCCTCAGGGGTAAGCTAGAAGTAAAACCTCTTTCTTTTCTTTTCTTTTTTTTTTAAGTATTTTTTATAAAATATTTTATTTATTTCTATGAGAGAGAAAGAATGAGAGAGGGGTGAGGGACAGAAGAGGAAGCAGACCCTCTGCTGAGCAGGGAGCCTGACTCGGGGTTCGATCCCAGGACTCTGGGATCATGACCTGAGCTGAAGACAGACACTTAACCAACTGAGCCACCCAGGTGCCCATACTCTTTCTTTCTTGATTAACAGTAAGATCAAGACTCTGAACTCAAAAGAAATGACCAAATGACTGAGAGAACAGAGGACAATCATGGAAGACTAATGAAGAGGAGTTTATTTTCACCCTTTTCATACACGAACCCGGAATATTTAAAAAATGTTTCTTAGCATGAACTGCGTACTATCCCGATACTTACCTGTAATGGCAGAAGCCTGAGACTCTTGCTCCGTCAATATAGAATAGCCTAGATAGCCCAAATACTCCAGGCATCGCTGGACGTCTAAGTAGGTCGTGAGCCTAAGAAAGGGAGGAGGTGGACATGCGAAAAGTTCCTAAAGACCATTTATAGGAAAAAAAAAAAAAAAATCCCAACAGCTCAAATAATCTTACCGCCAGACCCAGATAATTTCTGTCACACTTCTTTTAATTTCCCATGTGCCCAACCATGGGTTTCCCTACACCGCCATTTTTCAGGAAGAGAAGAGAGGGAGGGGATGCAAGACCGGCAGGGGTAGAGTGGGATTCCTATACCTATGCAGAGATGAGCAATGAGATGCTGGTAAAATCTACGGTAAGGGTATTTTATACTGGCCACTTCCCAAGAGACACAGCGTACTGCAAATACTGGCGGGTTGCAGACCTGATAATTAAATCTGAAAAGGTTTGCAAAAGGCGTAAAAATAACTGAAAGGCACTTGAAATTAGTTAAGCCTTCTTGTGACGTGAAAAAGGAACAGTCCCTGGTGCTGGGAAAGTCAGTCTCACCAAGGCTTAAGTAGTGATATCATCATGGGCGACCAGAGGATGTCCTTAGTGCCCTGGATACAATGCCAACTACGCTGTGAGTAGACCGTAGAGAAACCCCCATTAAGAAGAGCAGTAAAAGGGCGCCCGGGTGGCTCAGTGGATTAAGCCTCTGCCTTCGGCCCAGGTCGTGATCTCAGGGTCCTGAGATCCAGCCCTGCATCGGGCTCTCTGCTCAGCGGGGAGTCTGCTTCCCCCACCCCGCCCTGCCTGCCTCTCTGCCTACTTGTGATCTCTGTCTGTCAAATAAATAAATAAAAATTAAAAAAAAAAAAAAAAGAAGAAGAGCAGTAAAAACAAACAACCACCAAAAAACCCCTCAAGTGTTCAGCATCAAGTAAAACATGCTCTCCCCATATTCTGGAAGTGTAGGAACTGTGTAATAGCAATGAGGTTTCCAACTCCTTCAATCAAAAAAGCATTAAAATCTAGTTCAGTTTTGATGAGAGACTTATTACGGTTTCCCTGTACATCATCCAAAAGCAAACACAAGCTTCCTGATACATTGACAGAACATCTAAAGTTCATCGTAGACA
This sequence comes from Lutra lutra, assembly GCF_902655055.1. Lineage (NCBI taxonomy): Eukaryota > Metazoa > Chordata > Mammalia > Carnivora > Mustelidae > Lutra > Lutra lutra. The sequence continues at coordinate 40,637,613 of NC_062293.1, forward strand.
TAGCAGCAGCACGATAAATCCTGCCCACAGGCAGTTATGACTGAAGCATTTGGTAAGACCTAACCAACTTACAGAATGATGAATATGACACATCGTAATTTTAAACTGGCTGTATCTAAAGGAAAACAGGTGAGCTCTGTACTCACGTCCACTGGGAAAGAAATCCCTGGTAAGTTATCCAGCCTCTTTCATTTGTACAAACTGTGTTATTCACATCTGGCCCCCACGGTATGTAAGGGAAAACTTTAAACAAATCTTTAAGCTCATCAGGTGACAAAGCACAGTCTCTATCCTGAGGATACACAAAAAAGTATACAAAATGTTTAGATATCTAAGAGAATAATTCCCACACACAGAGCCCCCAGCCTAGTAAAGCTACGCTTCTAAAAACAAATGAAATTTTACATTTTCTGAAGAAAATTCCTCTCACGTATTAAGAAAACCTATATAAGAATCCATCAGAAACTAGATTTTTTCATCTTGAGAAAATAATAAAATAAATAGAACTTTTGCTACTCTAGCTTAAGAAGTTTGAGCAATTTTTGTCTATGTGACATGAGCATCCCCTAGCTAAGGGAACAGAGTCAAATCATTTACCAAAAAAATATTATTACAATCATGGCAAACTGTGGCTAAAAGCTTACCAAATCGTGCTTGTCAAAGGTGCTCTGCAGAAACAAATATGCATGATGATTTAATTCAGTAGTACAATCAGGAGGTATTTTTAGCCTATTGACAAAAGAAAGTTTAAGAGTAAAATAAATCATTAACCAAGTATTAAAATTTAATTTAAGAAACAAATATAAAGGGGTGCCTGGGTGGCTCAGTGGGTTAAAGCCTCTGCCTTCGGCTCGGGTCATGATCCCAGGGTCCTGGGATCGAGCCCCGCATTGGGCTCTCTGCTCAGCAGGGAGCCTGCTTCCCCCTCTCTCTCTGCCTGCCTCTCTGCCTACTTGTGATCTCTGTCTGTCAAATAAATTAATTTAAAAAAAAAAAAGAAACAAATATAAAACTGCAATAAGTCTTTTTTTGTGGGATGATAGCATCTATAAAATACCTTTGCTGAAGCCATTTAGACCTTCCCAGGGAAAGTCAATGGGGCAGAATGGCCATTCTCACAAGAGGGGCAGTAACACTCATTCTGACCTGACATATGAAGTTTTCTTAAATTTCTGAAGGGCAGGTTGAAATAAAAATTTTACAAGTAACACCGATTACCCTGTAATGGGTTTGCTCTTCTTGTAAACAAACTGTAAGTCATAATATGGCTTATGTCAACATTATAATGAGCTGAGAATGATGGAAAGAGGTTATTTCTGCCTGATTTGTCCTTTGACCCATCCTAAGTTCAGTTCAATCAAAGGCACTGAGCTAGTGCACAAAGCTAGTGTCCCTGGTACACAAAAACAAGACCGGCTCCCTACCCCTAGGGAACCACATTTAAGTAGGAGACGGACCACAGACAATCTCACTACTGCAACAGAATGAGGCAAGTGGTGGATATGGGTAACAAGGACGCTACAGGGGCCCGCACGGAAAGGGACATCTCTGGCATGGGGGTGGGAAGGTGTCAGAGACACTATCACCTGACTTGCAGACTTGAAGGATAAAAGGCAATAATTAGGTTGGGAGAGAGAGAGGGAAAAAGTGAGAATCCCTGGGTAAAAGCCTGGAGTCCAAAACAACAGATGATTGGTAGACTATAAGCAGTTTAGTAGTAGTATTTACTTCTAGAATGAAGGCAGGAAGTGAAGCATGAGCAGAGCAGATCATGAATGACCTTGTGTAACATGTTAAGAAGCCTGAGCTTTATCCTGGCTCTATGGGAAGTGACATGGGCAAATCTGTATTTATGTATCTACTAATCTAGTAGCAGTATGAAGGACAGAAGGAGACAGTTTAATAAGAAGGCTAGAGAGATTCAAGTGGTAGCTCTACGAGGCTATTCTATAGAAAACAAAAGGCAGACAGCATAAAGAAACCGAGAATTGTTAGTGTGAGCCACAAAGCCCTAAGCAAGTTTTCTTACTGGAGTATTCTTACTGTCTTACTTAAGAAAGTAATAAGCAACTTCCTGTAGAATTTACCTATCCATGTTAATGGCACAGAAAAGAAAACCTGACAAAGGTCCTGGGACAAATTCATTCATTCAATACACTTTTTGCTCAAAACTTTGAGAAATTCCTTGAGCCAAGATTTAGTAACCAACAAGAGAAGTTTCAACTTAGACCTGATTCATGGACCAGAAAGAACACTGCTTTCTCCACGATGATGATAAATGAAAAAACAAGAGTCTTTCTGAACCCTTACATAGATAGCTAGGGGTGCTATGCTAAAAGAAAAAGGGACAATATGAAGACAATGTGCCAAGGGAAAGTAGAGAAGAAGGGCTGAAGACCCAAAAGGCCAGATATGGGGATGTCACTTTCCTGAAAAGCCTCCCTCCCTAGGGTATGGGACAAGCAATACACAGCAAAGCAGTCTCCTGTTTCAGATGACACCGGGTCCGTTTTAAACAAACACAACTGACACACAGCATTCTCAGAGGAAAATAACCACAAACAGAACCACAAAACTCCTTAACAGGCTATTTAGGAAATATTAACTTCTTTCGTCCAGAGCCAAGAAAAGGCTGTAAGACTTACAGAGGAAAAGGACTAAGGGAAAGAAGTGAACCAATATACTCTTGACGTCTTGACTCCAAATGCAAGTCTGTCCAGCATCTGTCATCTCCTTCCTCAGTAAGATGAGTAAAAAAAGATACTCTTATTCCCCATGAGAAGAGGAGGAAAATTTTATGCCATGCTATAAATCAGGGGCTCTCAACTGGGGATGATTTCATTCCTGAAGGAACATTTGGCAACTTCTAGAGACATTGGACATGTTCAGCTGTCAGAGCTGGGGGAGGAGGTGTTACTGGCAACTAAGGACGCGCTAAGCATCCTATAAGACACAGGGCAGACTCTACATCAAAGAACTGTCTGGTCCAAAACGTCAATAGTGCCAAGGTTGACAAATCCTGCTATAAACCTCTCTATAAGTGTAAATTAGTTCTGAGTAGCTCAAAGCCCACCTAAACTGTGCGCTAAATAAAATTTTAAAAATACTTGGCAGGCAAACTCAATTAGAAAGCCAAAGGTACATACAAGGGGAATAAATACTCGGGTGTCAAATCCAGATCATCGTCATAACCAAATCGTCGAAGCACAGTCCAAGTAGTTTCGTGTCTCCCTCTCTGGATAAAAAGTGTATGTAAAAAAAGAAAACCTGAAATAAAATAAATCAGTAAGTACAGGAGATGTGAATAAGGTTACAAAGTCACAGGGAAGAAAAGCATGTAACATGTAATGGCAAGAGCTAGAATCATGAACATAGGCATACAGCTTTGCACACCAAAGGTCAAATCAAAGCAAAGTTCATAAATCTGTCAATGAAACAGAGCTGACTTCAGAATCCTTTCCCATATACACCCAAGTCAGCAAGAGAGAGCAATGGATAAAAGGGCCAAAAATGCATCCCAAGGAATACACTGACATTCCCAAAGTTACATGATAAAAATAAATGAAGTTGTTTTAAAGATTTCTGAACTCATTTCTATAATGGAAAACAGTGGTTTTCAATTTCATCTCTTATTTCACTGTGGCTCTACAGTATGTTCTACAAGGAACATTCTGTACTTGGTAAATGTGACTGGTAGACAAAATGTCTGCCTTGAAAATAATTTATACTTAAAGGATGCTTTTACATAGTAAGAATTTTAAGATAAATTTGTCCCAGAAATCTCAGCCCCTCAGATGGACCTCTGCATTCCCTAAGATCTGAGCAATTGCCCCACCTCTAATTTATGCTGACAGTAAGGATAATTATCTCCATCAATGGCTTATCTCTTCTCTGAATAACCAAGTCAGATCTTAAGCCTATCAGTAAATACTAATATTTCCTCTTAAAGTATACATAATGCTAAGACCTTCACCTTATGCCAAAGTTTGAAAACATCAAGTTTAAAAGGCGGGAAAACACCATCCACTCACCTTTCAATGTCAATCCACTGTCAGCCACACCATCACTTATATGTTTTCGGACTACATTCTTGACATCTTCCAGAGCCTGGGGAGCTAATGGAGTATTGAAACAAATTCTCTAGTAAAAAACATAAAAATAAATTTAAAAACAAAACAGCATTAAAAACACACATAATACAAAACATTATTCTACAAAACAACATTAAATCCGTTGTAATAACAACAACAAACCAAATTCTAAATTAGAATAGGATCATCTCTGCTTTGCGTTATTTATTTAAAACATGTCATATGTAGAAGGAAAGAAACTTTCCCTACTCTCTCCATAGCATTTCTAAAACACAGAGCTCTTTGTGTACCCATGTTATACAAAACCAAGAAAGAAAAGATAACTCGGAGTTCAAACTTCAAGTCATCTTTAATGCATCCACTGTATTCCATGAAATGACACACAGTCAAAGAGTCCCCTCAATTCCTGTGTGTAAGAGAGTTTTATACCCCAGGTGAAGATTTAACTAGCTTGATGGGAAAGACAGTTTTACATGAAAGAGACATGCTTATCAACATAACACTGTTTAAGCTAATAATATTGTTAGAACTTTTCTCAACAAGAAACCCCCCAAGATATAGAAATGCCTGAAGAATAGGGCTACCTGGAAGAAGTTGAGTTCGGCATCATTGAGAGTGCCATCATTATCTTGATCAGATATTTTAAATATGCGGGTGAGGGCTTTTATACAGGCTGGTTTCATCTATACATCATTGAGAAAAGAAACAATTATGTTAATCAAGATAGTTGGGAATTCAAAATATGACTTTCATAAGTAATGTTAAGAATAATTCTGGGGCACCTGGGTGGCTCAGTGGGTTAAGCCTCTGCTCAGGTCATGATCTCAGGGTCCTGGGATCCAGCCCCGCGTCAGGCTCTCTGCTCAGTGGAAAGCCTGCTTCCCCCTCTCTCTCTGCCTGCCTCTCTACCTACTTGTGATCTCTCTCTCTGTGTGTCAAATAAATAAATAAAATATTAAAAAAAAAAAAAAGAATAATTCTGAGAGGCGCCTGGGTGGCTCAGTCATTAAGCATCTGCTTTTGGCTCAGGTCATGATCCCAGGGTCCTGGGATTGAGCCCTGCATAGGGCTCTCTGCTCAATAGAGAGCCTGCTTCTCCCTCTCCCGGTACCCCTGCTTGTTCTCCTTCTCTGTCAAATAAATAAATAAAATCTCTATTTTTTTTTTCTTAAAAAAAGACAAAACAGTATTTATTAAATGAGCCATAAGCTAGAAAGTCTACAATTATGGGTGATTTTTTACTTAAAGAATGGTAAGATATAACTTCTATAAATGGGATCCAAATATTAGATATTCAAAATTAATAAAGATGATATCCTGGGGCGCCTGGGTGGCTCAGAGGGTTAGGCCTCTGCCTTTAGTTCAGGTCATGATCTCAGGGTCCTGGGCTCAAGCCCTGCATTGGGCTCTCTGCTCAGCAGGGAGCCTGCTTCCCCCTCTCTCTCTGCCTGCCTCTCTGCCTACTTGTGATCTCTCTCTCTCTGTGTCAAATAAATAAATAAAATATTAAAAAAAAAAAAAAAGAATAATTCTGAGAGGCGCCTGGGTGGCTCAGTCATTAAGCATCTGCTTTTGGCTCAGGTCATGATCCCAGGGTCCTGGGATTGAGCCCTGCATAGGGCTCTCTGCTCAATAGAGAGCCTGCTTCTCCCTCTCCCGGTACCCCTGCTTGTTCTCTTTCTCTGTCAAATAAATAAATAAAATCTCTATTTTTTTTCCTTAAAAAAAGACAAAACAGTATTTATTTATTTATTTATTTATTTATTTATTTTTTTAAAAGATTTTATTTATTTATTTGACAGAGAGAGATCACAAGTAGACGGAGAGGAAGGCAGAGAGAGAGAGAGGGAAGCAGGCTTCTTGCTGAGCAGAGAGCCCGATGTGGGACTCGATCCCAGGACCCTGAGATCATGACCTGAGCCGAAGGCAGCGGCTTAACCCACTGAGCCACCCAGGCGCCCCAAAACAGTATTTATTAAATGAGCCATAAGCTAGAAAGTCTACAATTATGGGTGATTTTTTACTTAAAGAATGGTAAGATATAACTTCTATAAATGGGATCCAAATATTAGATATTCAAAATTAATAAAGGTGATATCCTGGGGCGCCTGGGTGGCTCAGAGGGTTAGGCCTCTGCCTTTAGTTCAGGTCATGATCTCAGGGTCCTGGGATCAAGCCCTGCATTGGGCTCTCTGCTCAGCAGGGAGCCTGCTTCCCCCACCCTCTCTGCCTGCCTCTCTGCCTACTTGTGATCCCTCTCTCTCTGTCAAATAAATAAATAAAATCCTTAAAAAAAAAAAAAAGGTAATTTGAAGAAAAATGAAATGATGCAATTTTCATTAAAGTTTGAAATGCCTCAGAAGCTAAAGTGGTCTAGGACGCCTGGGTAGCTCAGTCGATTAAGTGCCTGCCTTTGGCTCAGGTCATGATCCCTGGGATCCCAGCATCCTGGGATCCAGTCCTTCACTACACTCCTTGCTGAGCAGGGAGCCTGCTCCTCCTTCTGCCTGCCACTCCCCCTGCTTGTGCTCTTTCTCTGACAAGTAAATAAAATCTTAAATAAAAATTTAAAAAAAGTAAAAAAAAAAAAGTAAATAAAATCTTAAATTAAAACAAACAAAAAAAGAAGCTAAAGTGGTCTAAGCTATTGGCTCAATAAGGTATTTAAATAGTAACTACTTTAAAATATAACACCAAAATTTACTATGTTTAAAATGTATTAAGAATTCTATCTCAGTGTGCCTGGGTGGCTCAGTGGGTTAAGCCACTGCCTTCGGCTCGGGTCATGATCCTAATATCCTAGGATCGAGTCCCACATGGGGCTCCTTGCTCAGCAGGAAGCCTGCTTCTCTCTCTGCCTCTTCCTGCCACTCTGCCTGCTTGCGCGCACTCTCTCTCTCTGACAAATAAATAAATAAAATCTTCAAAAAAAAAAAAAAAAGAATTATATCTCAACAAGGCTGTAAAAAATTTAACAGTAATAAAAAATTCATTTTGCATATGAGTAGTTGAAACCCTCACACAATAAACATTATCATACAAGTCACATCTTTTTCATTATTAGGTAAGCAGAGGACTCCATGGGCCATACAGAGTCCATCATCACTGGAATTAATTTTGAATTAATCATCAGGCTTTAATCTTTAATATTATTATTTTTTAATGATTCCACCTCAAATCTGTGTTAAAAGGTTTTTCTGTTTACATTTATTTATTTTTGAGAGAGAGAGAGCATGTACACACGTGTGAGCCCACGACCTGGGGTGGAGGGGCAGAGGGAGAGAGAGAATCTTAAGGAGGCTCTGTGCTGAGTTCAGAGCTGGACCAGGGCTAGATCTCACAACCCAGAGCTGAAATCAAGAGTAGGAGGCTCACCCTACTGAGCCACCCACCTGCCCCCTGTACTAAAAGTTTATTGTTGGGGCACCTGGCTGGCTCAGCTGGAGGAGGGTGCAGCTCTTGATCTCAGGGTCATGACTTCCAGCCCCATGCTGGGTATAGAGTTTACTTAGGACAAAAAAAAAAGTTTATTATTGTTGTCTACAAAAATGGTTCTGGTATAAGCTTAGACACAAAGTTTATACTTGTCTAAGACAAGGTTTAGTTTCTAAAAGTTACACATTTTACCTCAGGCAGGTCCCCCTAAGAAATAAGTAACAGATGGTGGCAAAAGTTTTAGTCTCTGTCTAGGGAAGGAGCAGGGACGATAAGCAGATTAGGAGAACTAATAATAGGCCTAGGAAAAAAGTAGCAATTAAAGCACTGAGAACAAACCAATAGAGGGGATTTAATTTACCTAGGCCAAGGCCTCAGGTAAATCTGCATAGTATGAGACTTTCCCAAATTTCCTTGAGCATAAGATAATGTACCTGGCTGAATCTGAATGGAATTGGTGTTTTTAACAAGTGTGCCTAATAACTACTATGAGGCAAATTAGGGAAATACTGGACTAAGAGTAAACTAGGAAGCACTCCAATTATGGAACAGTAAACCAGGATTAAGGAAAAGTAAATCAGGGTCAGATTAAAGGATAACTCAGATTAATTACTCATACCGGGGTCAGCACTTTTTCTGTGAAGAGCCGCACAGCAAGTACTTTAGGCTTTGGGGGCCAATAGGCAAAATCAAGAATATCATGTAGGTATTTATTATTTTTTTTAAAAGATTTTATTTATTTATTTGACAGACAGAGATCACAAGTAGGCAGAGGCAGGCAGAGAGAGAGAAGGGGAAGCAGGCTCCCCACTGAGCAGAGAGCTGGACATGGGGCTCCATGCCAGGACCCCGGGGCCATGACCCAAGCCAAAGGCAGAGGCCTCAACCCACTGAGCCACCCAGGCGCCCCTCATGTAGGTATTTATATCTTATATAGCAAAAGAGAATCAAATTTCCATCAAGTTTTTATTGACAGAATTCAAAATGTAACAATAATGGAGTATATATTTGCTATACAGGTCTACTACTAAGAAAAACAGAATTCTTTTTGGAGGAATAACGTTTTGTTTAATTAGGGTTCAGTTAGTGTTCTCCATCATGAAGACTGAAGATGTTCGTCTGTTAATGCTGATCTGCAATGAGATTTCACATATTTCATCTTTGAAAATCATTTTGTAGATCCATATGGCCAATACTGACACATATCCATAAACAGAGCATTTTAATGGAGCACATTAACTGCTTTGAAGGCACTTATAAAATTAGATTCTTTTCTTGATATTTTCCTCTTAGCACGTCATTACACTACAGACTAATCAGTTCTGATTGAAGGTTGGGTGGAAGCTGAAGTGCACAGTCAAATGGGTTACAAACATGGAAATCTCCTTTGCATTTGCATCAAGGTTCCCCAACAAAAACAATTCGAGGGGCGCCTGGGTGGCTCAGTGGGTTAAAGCCTCTGCCTTCAGCTCAGGTCATGATCTCCGAGTCCTGGGATCGAGCCCCGCATTGGGCTCTCTGCTCTGCGGGAAGCCTGCTTCCCCCTCTCTCTGCCTGCCTCTCTGCCTACTTGTGATCTCTCTCTCTGTCGAATAAATAAAATCTTTAAAAAACAATAACAACAAAAAAACGATGCGAGAACTGGAGTTTGAGCTCGGAAAATCTGTCTGCTTTGCCATCCATTTCTTTTGTTCTGGCACGTAGGTATTGCACAGATGATAAAACACTAAGATGCTCAGGTGCCGGTGCCCACGGTACTCATGCCATTAAGTCATAATGGCGTCGGCGCGCTCAGCGGTGCGCACACAGTAGGGGGAGGGGAGCACACCACAAGAGGGCTCTGCTGCAGCTACTGGTGCCTTTGCAGCACGAAAGCAGTCACAGACAAACAGAAAAGGACAAGTATGGCCGTGTCACAGGAAAATGTTATTCATGAACGATGAAACTGGAAAGTCATCGAATTTTCCCATATAACAAAATATTATTTCTTCAGATTTTTTTTTCCCAAACAGTGAAAAACGAGTAGTAAATAAATTCTTAGCTCACAGGCTGTACAAAAACGGGTGGCAGGCCAATTTGGTCCATAAGCCAAAGCCTGGCAGCCACTCACCGATACTATAAACTTTCCCTGGAAAAAATGCTCAACTTTTATTTTTTAAAAACTCAACAAGAAGGTAATTCAGGGGCACCTGGGTGGCTCAGTGGGTTAAGCCTCTGCCTTCAGCTCAGGTCATGATCTCAGGGTCCTGGGACTGAGCCCCGCATCAGGCTTTCTGCTTAGTGTGGAGTCTGCTTGAGGATTCTCTCTCTCCTCTCCCTCTGCCCCTCTCCCCAGCTCGGGAGTGATTGCACACCCATGCACGGTCTCTCTCTCTCTCAAATAAATAAGTAAATCTTAAAAAAAAAAAAGTCTATGGCAAATAGGTGAAGGGGATTAAGGGTTCATTCATTCAACCATTCATTTTAAAATATTTTATTTATTTATATGACAGAGATAGAGAGAGCATGTGAGAACACAAGCAGGGGGAGTGGCAGAGGGGCAGGGAGAAGCAGAATCCCCGTTGAGCAGGGAGCCGGATGCAGGGCTCAATCCCAGGACCCAGGGATCATCACCCAAGCCAAAGGCAGAGGCTTAACTGACGCCACCCAGGCACCCCAAGGCTACATTTACTATGATGAGTACCGAGTAACATAAAGAACTTCTGAATCACTGTATTGTATATTTGAAACTAATACATCACTGTACATTAATTATACTGGAATTAAAAAACAAATACATAAGTTCTTTTAAAAAGACAAAAGTCTATGGGGAGCCTGGGTGGCTCAGTGGGTTGAAGCCTCTGCCTTTGGCTCAGGTCATGAACCCAGGCGGGGAGCCTGCTTCCCTTCCTCTCTCTCTGCCTGCCTCTCTGCCTAGTTGTGATCTCTGTCTGTCAAATAAATAAATAAAATATATAAGAAAAAAAAGACAAAAGTCTATAGCAAATATTGCTAAATTTTAGATATTACTGTTTTTTAGCTATGAAACAAAAAGGATTATTCAAATTGTGTTACATGCTGTACCCGTGTAAATTGATTACACAAGGTTTTCTCTTTCTTTTTTTTTTTTTTTTTTTTAAGATTTTATTCATTCATTTGACAGAGAGAAATCACAAGTAGGCAGAGAGGCGGGCTCCCTGCTGAGCAGAGAGCCTGACGCAGGGCTCAATCCCAGGACCCTGGGATCATGACCTGAGCCGAAGGCAGTCTTTACTCCACTGAGCAACCCAGGCGCCCCTACACAAGGTTTTCATTCGTGTGTTTTTATTTTTTATTTTTTTTTAAAGATTTTATTTATTTATTTGACAGAGAGAAATCACAAGTAAGCAGAGAGGCAGGCAGAGAGAGAGGAGGAAGCAGGCTCCCTGCTGAGCAGAAAGCCCGATGTGGGGCTCGAACCCAGGACCTGGGATCATGACCTGAGCCGAAGGCAGCGGCTTAACCCACTGAGCCACCCAGGCGCCCTCATTCGTGTGTTTTTAAGTCTGTGAACTTTACACTAGCAAAATAAGTAGGCTATTAGGTAAATCTTCAGACTTTGCTATTTGTTTTTAAAGATTTATCTATTTATTTATTTATTTGACAGAGAGAGAGAGAGATACAAGTAGGCAGAGAGGCAGGCAGGGGTCGGGGGGGGGTGGTAGCAGGCTCCCTGCTGAGCAGAGAGCCTGATTCAGGGCTTGATCCCAGGACCCTGAGATCATGACCTGAGCTGAAGGCAGAGGCTTTAACCCACTGAGCCACCCAGGCGCCCCCCGCTGCTGTTTGTTTTAATTGCATTTCCTGAAATACTATTTGACCTGCAATACTATTCACAGTATTTAACATGAACGTCTTTGAAATACCTAGAAAAATTGTTTTTGGATTTTTTTTTTTAAAGATAAGGACTTTTTTTTTTTTTAAAGATTGTATTCATTCATTTGTCAGAGAGAGCACACGCAGGGGGAACAGTATGCAGAGCAGGCAGGGGGAAAAGGAAGGTTCCTCGCCAAGCAAGGAACCCGATATAGGGCTCAATCCCAGGACCCCGTGATCATGACCAAAGCTGAAGGCAGATGCTCAACCAACTGAGCCCCCCAGGAGTCCCCTAATTGTTTAACAGACAATAAATTTAAATTTCAGCAGTTTAGAAGAATACTCAAGAGTTACTAAAAATCACTACTAGAGTTACTACCTACATATTCCAGCCTCTACTACCACAGCCTGGGGAGCAGGGGTTTACCTCCTTCTCCTCTGGGCAGTACAGGGGCCCTGTAGGATGAAGAACAGCTTTCTGCGCATAATAAAAGAGCTCTGATATGTTCTTCAGGTTTTTTGCTGAACACTGAAAAAAAAAGTTTAAAATGTTATATTCTGAAAGCAATGACAGGAGCTAAAAACAATTTTTAAACTATCGATATAAGGTAATAACAAGATTGCTTGAAGAAAGAGAAAAACTTTTCTTTGTTGAAATCACAGTATTAATGTCTACAAACGACTCAGAAGCCAATTCTGCATTCTCTTTTGTATTTGGTTGACATGACTTCACAAACAGCAGGAAATGTATTCCATCCCACACCTTCTCACATCCTATTTTAAACCACAGTTTAGTGAGAATTCATCAGCAGTACATTTCTAAATCGAATGGTAAGGCATACCTCCACACAGGTTTCAATTTCTGTGTACTGGTTCATAATGGGAAGGATGGTCTCCATACTACTGTATTCTACCAGATCAGATTTGTTCCCAACCAAAATCAAAGGCAGCCTGAAAAAGCAGGATATATTGCAATAATAAGGAAAGCAGAAGACCTAAAATATCTACTTTAAAGTGTATAATAACCATTCTAATTAACTTCACTTAATCCCCCAACATGAACCTGCTACTGTAGTCAGTTCCAGTCCCCTAGACAGCATGTTCATGTTCAACAAATATTTACTAATTTTACTTTTTAAAAAAATTTTGGAAGTTAATTTATTTTCTTTAGTAATCTCTACACCTGACCTGGGGCTTGAACTCACTACCCCGAGATTAAGAGTTATATGCTCTTCTGACTGAGCCACCAGGCACCCCTACTGAGTATTTCTTATGAGCCAGGTACTGTTCTAAGCATGAAGCAAGACAGACAAGGTCCCTGCCCATTCTAATAGTGAAAAATCAGAAAATGGACAGTAAGCAAATAAACGATACACTTTCCAATTCCTTAAGTGCAATGGAGAAAGTAAATAGGGGGATATGGAATAGTCACGGAAGGGGGCTAATTATATGGCAATCAGGAGAAAATATCTCTGACAAGGTGGCATCTGAGCCAAGGAATAGAGGATGAGACAGAATGGGCCCTGTGAAGAGGAAGGAAAGAGCTGTGCAAGAAGGGACAGTGTGCACAAAGGGCTCAAACTGAAAACACACCCTGGTGAGTCCAAAGAACAGAAAACTATCAGAGAGGGTGGAGAGTACTAAGCAAAGGGAAAGAGGTATGTAAAGGGGCTGGAAAGCGGAGCAAAGGCCAGACACATAAGCTGCAGTAGGGAGTGTGCATTTTATTTTAAGTGTAAAACAGGAAGCCAGTGAAGAATTAGGAATAAGGACACAATATGATCTGATCAACATTTTAATTTTTTTTTAAAGATTTTATTTATTTATTTGACAGAGAGAGAGATCACAAGTAGGTAGAGAGGCAGGCAGAGAGAGGGTGAAGCAGGCCCCCTGCCGGGCAGAGAGCCTGCTGCGGAACTCCATCCTAGGACCCTGAAATCATGACCTGAGCTGAAGGTAGAGACTTAACCCACTGAGCCACCCAGGTGCCCCTGATCAACATTTTAAAATGAGTCATATGTTGCCTTTTGGAGATACAGATTGAAATATTGACAATATGATTTGTTCAAAACGATCCTAATGGGAGGAGTAAGAAATGAAACAAGACTGGCCATGAAGTGACAACTGTTGACGCCAGTGACAGATACAGAGGGAATCATTAGACAATATTCTCTACTTTTGTATGTGTCTGAATTTTTTTCAATAATAAAAAGCTTTTTAAAATGTGGTAGCAGATTAGGACAGTGAAGATGGAGAGAAAGTATTCAGATTTGAGGTGTATATATATATATATATATTTTTTTTTAAGATCTTATTTATTTGAGACAGAGAGAGTGAGCACAAGCATGGAGAGCAGCAGGCAGAGAGAGAAGGAGACCCAGGCTCTCTGCTAACCCTGCCTAATGCAGGGCTTGATCCCAGGATCCCAGGATCATGACCTGAGCTGAAGGCAGAGGCTCAACAGACTGAGCCACCCAGGTGCCCCTGGAGATCAATTGTAGAAGCAGAACTGATAGGAACAAGTGGTAGATTAGATATGGAGATTGAGGGCAAGGCAGAAACCAAGAAAAATATATAGGTTTTTGGCTGGACAAAATAAGTAGATCTCCTGAGTCACAAAAGACTGATTCGGGGGCGGGGGGGACAGTGGGGAGGAGGCAGGGAATTAAGGACTTTGTGTCTGACAGGCCTATCAGAAATCTAAACGGGGATTATCAAAGAGAGCTAGTCTAGTAGGGAACTGTTATTTGTACATCCTGCAAGAGAGCTTGGAGAAAAAGCAAATCATCTTGCTGGAACTCCAGAGAGCAAGAGAAATTCTTAAGTGCATTTATTTATGTTCCCCCACCCCCCACCATGGTTATGGGTAAAAGGACTGGCCCATTATATAACCCAAATATACATTCCTAACAAAGACAGGAGGGTCTCCAAAAATATAGTGGTTTGCAATTAAAGGTGTATAGAAATAATTTATGGAGCTTCAAAAAATATGTATGTCCAAGCTCTACTCCAAACCTACATATTCTAAAACTCCAGGGGTGGGGAAAAGGCACCTATATTCTTTGAAAGCACTTCAGCTGACAGTGATGGGTATCCCTGATTAAGAACCACTGTGACGGGCACCTGGGTGGCTCAGTGGGTTAAAGCCTTTGCCTTCAGCTCAGGTCATGATCCCAGGGTCCTGGGATGGAACCCCGAATCGGGCTCTCTGCTCAGTGGGGAGCCTGCTTCCCCTCGACCCCGCCTGCCTCTCTGCCTACTTGTGATCTCTCTCTCTGTCAAATAAATAAATAAAATCTTAAAAAAAATAAATAAATAAAAAGAACCACTGTGACTGCTAGTTACGAGGAATAATGAAAAAAATTCATAGATATTCCCTAGAGGAACAAAAATTCTTTGAAGTTACTAGAATCTATACATATGATATGTCAGTCTCTTAGGAAGCAAATCAAATAGGAATGTTACAGGAAATAGGGGGAGATCTTCTATAATTTCCCAAGTTAAGCCACGTGGGTTGACTGCATCTATACCCTAAGCTGATGCTGAAGTGCCTTCATAACCCGATCTCTTTAAATGGGCCTTTGTAATAGTAGAGCATGAATCATGTCTTATTAGTTTTTTAATCTTCAGAATCATTAATATCTGGCTAATGATATTTTACTAAATAAATGTTTGTTAAATGAAGGTTCTTCCTTCTCAGCAAAAAATGATTTGTATTTCCATAACCACAGGATGAATGTAGGAGTATAAGTGTGTATACATTCAGGAAGAAGGTGGGGAAAAGGGTGGCCTATCTCCCCCCCAATCTTCCAAAAGAGGAAAAATATTGAGATTTGACAACCTGTCACAAATTCGGGAGATTAACAAATTATGGAAGCATTTTAGTTATGTCAGGCTTGTGCATCTTCTTATTGTATGTAATTGTGCTGTTTTCTGTTTTATAGTTTAAGAAATTACTTACCTGTATTTATCAAACATACTTATTCCAATAAAAAAAAAAAAAGGATGACTGTGACAACTGTGCATGAAAGTCCTACCGAAAATACATGTGCAACAAACATAAACTTAAGATATGAGGCTCAGGGGGCACCTGGGTAGCTCAGTGGGTTAAGCCTCTGCCTTCAGCTCAGGTCATGATCTCAGGGTCCTGGGATCAAGCCCCACATCGGGCTCTCTGCTCGGCAGGGGGCCTGCTTCTCCCTTCTCTCTGCCTGCCTCTCTGTTTACTTGTGATCTCTCTGTCAAATAAATAAATAACAATTAAAAAAAAAAGATATAAGGCTTGGGAAGAAGTTACTGGGAAAGTGTAAGGTCCATATAATAAAGAAACAGACCCCCTTGGGACAAGTCAAGCACAAGAAAATAAGTATGCTCGGGGTACCTGGGTGGCTCAGTGGGTTAAAGCCTCTGCCTTCAGCTCAGGTCATGGTCTCAGGGATCAAGCCCTGCATGGGACTCTTTGCTCAGCGGGGAGCCTGCTTCTCTCTCACTCTCTGCCTGCCTCTCTGCCTACTTGTGATCTGTCTGTCAAATAAATAAATAAACTCTTAAAAAAAAAAAAAAAAGAAAAGAAGTATGCTCATATGATTTGGAGAGGGGGAAAAAAAACAACAGAAGAGCCACATCTGAGAAAACTCAATTTGATCTTCAAATGTTAAAAGCTACTTTCAGGGATGCCTGGGTGGCTCAGTTGGTTAAGCAGCTGCCTTCAGCTCAGGTCATGATCCCAGCGTCCTGGGATCGAGTCCCACATCGGGCTCCTTGCTTGGCAGGGAGCCTGCTTCTCCCTCTGCCTGCCACTCTGTCTGCCTGTGCTCACTCTCACTTCTCTCTCTATGACAAATAAATAAATAAAATCTTTAAAAAAAAAAAAAAAGCTACTTTCAGAGGATACCAAAAGGGCCACAAAATTAGCCACAGAATTTTAGGAAGCTGTCATAGTGAAACTAATTTTTTTTAAATCAGGGGTCCAACCTGGTGCTTGATAAAGAGTCCAGAAAAACTGCCTTCTCTGAAGAGTCTCCCGTGGAAACAGCTCAAGCATGTGGCAAGAAGACCAAGGGTCAGGACCATGTAGATGTGGGCCCCTCGAAGGCAGCCCTAGCTGATAGGCCCTTCCATGTTGATGGAAATGATGTTTATCCAGACTGTCCACTACTGTACCCACCAGCCACAAGTGGCTACTAAGTACCTGAAATGTGGCTATGTGTATCCAAGGAACTGAATTTTTAGCTTTATTTAATTTTACTTAATTTGCAGTCAAATCGCCACAACTAACTAGAGTCTACTACAGTGGCTAGCATAGCTCTGCGGGGTTACTGTCGCCTTTTCACCTTGTCAGGAAGTCATTTCAAAGTTTAAAACTATGACCAAGAGGAGCCATCAGAGCTCAAGACACAGTCACAAAGTCTCCCTCTGTAAATACATGGGCCAGGGTCAACAACAAAGTTCATCTGGTTAGAACCAGATCTTTACAGTCTCAAGGCACAAAAATGTCCAGCCAACAGAGAAATCTAAAAAATTAAAGAAAGGATCAGATGTGTACAATACACAGATATTAGTCTGATTTCCCTAATGTTTAAGAATGCCTCATAAATAATACGTTCCATAAAATAATACTGCAAGAAAAATTTTTGGTTTCCATTTGACTTAAAAATGAAAATACTGGGGCACCTGGGTGGCTCAGTGGGTTAAGCCGCTGCCTTCAGCTCAGGTCATGATCTCAGGGTCCTGGGATCGAGTCCCGCATCGGGCTCTCTGCTCGGCAGAGAGCCTGCTTCCTCCTCTCTCTCTCTCTCTCTCTCTCTCTCTCTGCCTACTTGTGATCTCTCTGTCAAATAAATAAATAAAATCTTTAAAAAAAAAATGAAAATACTTATACCCAGAACTATCATTCTGTTCATATGAAAAATACAGAAGGTGTGTACTCTTACTTCTTCCCATCACACATTATCTTCCAAAGAATTCCCAAGAAATTTCCCTCTATACATTCCTAATAAAGATCTCTAGCAATCTTTAGAGAACTTATAAAGCAGTACAAGTGCATTATTTCACTGGATTCTCAAAATTACCAAATGCAGCCAAGATTGGCATTAGCCTCGTCTCCACTACAGAGGAGGAAGGAAGGCTCAATGAAGTCAAGTGGATTAAGCCAGATCTCAGAGGGCACTCGCTCTCCTCCCAGTCCCGTGCCCTTATACACACCACCCTGTAAGTAATCAGTGACAAGGGGAAACCGTTCCTCATCCAAGGGGCACCTCCACAGAGAAGGCAATTATGATACAGATAAAGAGGAATTCTAAAGTGGAGACTTCTTAAGCACTTTTAAGAAAAAGAAATAATGGAAGATCAATGATCAAAATATTTAACGTCAGAAGTTATAAATCATTCTAGTACCAGAACTTGGTTTTCTGCTTTGCTCACAAATATATGTGCTGCCTCAAATAATTCCTCCCAAAACCAGCATCTGTGCAGAAACAGAGAAAGACCTATAGGTAAAGCAAACGTGGCAAATGTTAACTAGTGGATGTAAGTGAAGGGTTTACAGGTGTTCACTGTACTATTTCTTGCAACTTTTCTCTAAGTTTGAAATTTTTCAATATACAAAGTTTCAGAGGAAAAAAATATACCTGCTGTCTTTGTCCGTTCTTTCATTTATGAGAGGAATCCATCGACTTGTTACCTAAAAAGAAAATCAACAAAAGCTAAGCCACAGTGAGGATCTTCTCTGAAAACTCTAAATGGAAGATCAGTTTTAAAAGTGCATCCATAGAAATTTAACTAGATATACTGAAGAAAGTCACACGCTCATACCTTATCGATAGAATGCTTGTTGTTAACAGCATAAACTATGCAGATGACATTAGCCTACAAGAAAAAATTAAGAAATTAATGGTATTTTTAAACAACACAAATGTAACTGGTAGCAACTAAATTAACGTATTTGGGCCAAAGGAAGACGAAAATTTGAAACCTAAAAAAACCCCCCACACTTAGCATGCCTCAGGAAAGAGTTCCTAAGAACTTACTGCAAAAATACACAATCAAAGTCAGCAGTTAATAACAAAGAATTGAAAAGACCTAAGTGAGAGAATAAACAAGACACTCACAAAATTATCACAAAAAAACCTCCTACAGCTATTTTTTTTAAACTCACCTGTGATATCTCTTGATGAAGCTGTTCATCACTCTGTTCTGCTTCTACAAATGACAAAGTAAAAAAAGTTCATTATTTTATATATGTTTTTTTTTTTTTTTAAGATTTTATTTATTTATTTGACAGACAGAGATCACAAGCAGACAGAAAGGCAGGCAGAGAGAGAGGAAGGGAAGCAGGCTCCCCGCTGAGCAGAGAGCCCGATGCGGGGCTCGATCCCAGTACCCTGAGATCATGACCTGAGCCGAAGGCAGCGGCTCAACCCACTGAGCCACCCAGGCGCCCCGCCTGCAAAAGTTCATTATTTTAAACATTTTCATAAAAACTAATGGCCAAGCTAACATTCTATATGGCACGCATCCAACATCCTTCATCCCTCATGACATTTATGTAGTAGTGTAGAGCCAGATGAGGTGCCAAAGACAAGGGCAAGTCAGGGAAAGGAAAGAGCTAGACTATGATAAGGAAGCTGGCTGGCACTGAAAGACAAGTCTACCAGGGGATAACTGAGGCACGAAGAGCAGAAGGCATTGTGTGATAAATCTAGGCCAGCATCTGATCCAGAGCTGAGACGGGTCAGGCCAAAGAGATCAGAAACCCAAGCTAGAAGACTAGGTGCTGCGGTCAGAAGCCCAGACAAAGAGTCCACACACACAGGGTCAGAAGGCCAGGTGAGAATCTGGGCAATACAAGCTTAAGAGCTTGTATCTTAAGAAAGCAGGCCCCAGAAGCAAAACCCAAGCATGATAGTTATGAGTCAAGAGTTCCCTTTCTAGCACGTATCTCTGGCTGGAATGGGTCTCAAATGGTGGATGTGCATATAACCCCAGAGCACAGGGGATATGCATGATGAGAGCTACGATGAAAACGCATACAAATGGGGGGCACCTGGGTGGCTCAGTGGGTTGAAGCCTCTGCCTTAGGCTCAGGTCATGGTCCCAGTGTTCTGGGATCGAGCCCCACATCGGGCTCTGTGCTCGCAGGGAGCCTGCTTCCAACTCTCTCTCTATCTGTCTGCCTCTCTGCCTACTTGTGATCTCTGTCTGTCAAATAAATAAATAAAATCTTTAAAAAAAAAAAAAAAACGCATACAAATGAATGGGGCGCTTGGGTGGCTCAGTCAGTGAAGCGTCCGACTCTTGGTTTCAGCTCAGGTCATGATCTCAGGGTCAGGAAATCAAGCCCTGCACTGGGCTCTGCACTTAGCGGGGAGTTTGCTTGAGATTCCCTGCCCCTCTGGCTTTTGCTCTCTCTCGCTCAAATAAATAAACAAATAAATTTTTTTTAAACATTTTTTTTTAAGATTTTTTATTTATTTATTAATAAAGCCGAGGCTTTAACCCACTGAGCCACCCAGGCGCCCCATAAATAAATTTTTTAAAAAGCATTCAAATGAAGAGAAACACAGTAACGGACATTAATTTAGATTACCTTACATTAAATATTCTCCCCCCCCCAAAATGCCTGTTATTTCTGACATACAAACTAATACCATACATGAGCATAATGATATTTTAATTTATGCTAAATAACTGGCCACATTTTAAATATCATTTCATGTGCTGAGTAATCAATGGGTAATGGCTTCAACTCCAATGCGGTAAGAGAATAATTTTGAAAACGAAGCAGGTTATAAGGCTGACTGCCACAGAAAGCGTCCAACCCCCTCAGCTTCTGGTATAGTGCTATCTAGCAGCTGGACAAGCAAGCCATTGTATGTCATTTTTAATGCTGCCATAGTCACATTAAAAAAATCAAAAGGATGGGGTGCATGGGTGGCTCAAGTGTTTGACTCTTGATTTTGGCTCAGGTCATGGTCTCAGGGTCATAGGATCCAGCCCCATGACAGGTTCTGCACTGGGCGTGGAGCCTGCTTAAGGTTCTCTCTCTCCCTCTCCCTATGCCCCTTTCCTGTTCAAAAAGTAAAAAGGAACAGGTAAAAGTACATTTTCATTTAATCCAAGGTATCAAAAATATTAAAAGTTGATCACGAACTCAACAAAAAAATTGTGATAAAATTTACATTCTTTTTCTCACACCAGGTCTTTTTTTTTTTTAAGATTTTATTTATTTATTTGACAGACAGAGATCACAAGTAGGCAGAGGCAGGCAGAGAAAGAGGAGGAAGCAGGCTCCCCGCCAAGCAGAGAGCCCAATGTGGGGCTCAATCCCAGGATCCTGGGATCATGACCTGAGCTGAAGGCAGAGGCTTAACCCACTCAGCCACCCACTCGCCCCTCATACCAACTCTCTAATTCCACCTGTATTTTATACTTACAGCACTTTTCAGCTTAGACTAGCCAAATTTTAAGAGTTCGATAATCGTATGTACTGGACTGCAAATCCTGGCATTTCACTTTTTTTTTTTTTTTTTATTTGACAGACAGAGATCACAAGCAGGCAGAGAGGCAGGCAGAGAGGAGGAAGCAGGCTCCCTGCTGAGCAGAGAGCCTGACGCGGGGCTCGATCCCAGGACCCTGGGACCACGACCTGAGCCGAAGGCAGAGGCCCCAACCCACTGAGCCACCCAGGCGCCCCGCATTGCACTTTTAAAGTATGTGGAGTACCAGCTTAGGAAAACAAAGTATTACCAATGTAATTATGCCATTCTTACAAACAGATTTTATTTTTTAGAGCAGTTTTAAATGACAGCAAAACTGAGTGGAAGGTACAGAGATTCCCCATTATACCTCCTGCCCCCACATAGCTTCCCACTTTATGAACATAACCCATCAGAGTGGTCCATCTGTTACAACTAACTCCCAATGTGGGGATTGAACTCCCAAACCCAAGATCAAGAGTCACACTCTCTACCAACTGAGCCAGACAGGCACCCCTCCTTTTTTTTTTTTTTTTTTTTAAAGAAGTCCCAGAACAGAGCAAAATAATTTTGTGATTAAAGAGTAAGTCCTAGGGGCACTCGGGTGGCTCAGTCGTTAAGCATATGCCTTCGGCTCAGGTCATGATCACAGAGTCCTGAGATGGAGCCCCACGTCAGGCTCTCTGCTCAGCAGTGAGCCTGCTTCTCCCTCTACCTGCCACTCTCCCCACCCCCTTCTGTCAAATAAATAAATAAAATCTTTGAAAGAAAAAAAAGTAAGTACTAGTGGGTAGAAAAATTTTAAATTATTAAAAGCAATACAAATGTGCTTCTATTATCATATAATGTAAGCAAGCTGACGACTGTTTTAACTGTTATTTTGGGGAGGGGACAATTCTGATAAATTAAAGAACAAATTTAGAACTCAACAAATTCTCAAACTCAGAACTCTTTCTACATCATAAGAGCATTCCTGAATGCCTGATAACAAAATTAATCCAGAACTTACTTCTGCAAACATGCCAAGTCAAGGAGGGTAATGATTTATCTACTACTCGTCATTTACCATCACTCTTTCTTTTTCATTATTATGGAACCCAGCTTAGTAGATCTAGGACAGAGAACTACAAGACGGAGGCTTTATGTGGGGTGTGGGGTGGGGGTTGGCAAGGAGATATAAATGAGACAAGATTAGGAAATGATTATTTATTGCTAGCGAAAAAGGAACGCCTATCCTGGCACATTTTTTAAAGCTCAGTATGTACCCCTTTTTTGAGGACTATTCGATTAACCCTGCAGCTTCACCCACAAGAGGATATTCATTACCTGAGTAATCTACGATGTGTGTTGGAACTCTCTCAGGGGTGACATCAGCTGGAATGGTAATTTCTTCTGCCCGGGGAGGAACCTTCATTTGCAAACAAACACAGAAAAGAAAAAAAAAAAACCCTTCGGCTATTATCCATCAAACTTGTTAACAGATCATGTAAATTCACCTATATATTAGCCCCTTCCACCCATACTTATCCTTCCAAGATTTATTATACTTTTAAATGCTTATTTTTTGTGCTTGAACCTACAACCTTGAGATCAAGACATGAGATCAAGAGTTGGATGCACAACCCAGTTGTCCAGATGCCCCGATAAACACTTCTTTTAAAAAAACATGCATGTTTAGGGGTGCCTGGGTGGCTCAGCCGGTTGAGCCTCTGTCTTCAGCTCAGGTCATAATCTCGGGATCCTGGGATCAAGCCCTGCATCTGGCTCTCTGCTCAACGGGAGCCTGCTCCCCCTGCCCCCCACCTGCCTCTCTGCCTACTTGTGATCTCTCTCTCTCAAATAAATAAATAAAATCTTAAAAAAAAAAAAAAAAAAGCATGCACATTTCTACTTGTGTGGGCACAGGACATATTAAATATACTTTAGCTCTAATACAGCCTAAAATAATACCTAAGTTAATTGTTTCAATTAGGTTAAATGTTTCAAACATTTGATTTTTAAAAATGCTATTTTCATTCCATTTTTTTGATGCTTAGGATACTCTACAAATGATGAGCTATGTTAATCCAAAGAAATTCTCAAATAAAACAATACATTATCAAAATTAATTTCTTCTAGAAGATAACTGATTGGCTACATAAGCCTTATTAAATGACTCCATTTTTTTAGGAAGACTGTATGATTTTTTAAAATCAATTAAAAACCTCTTATCCATACCCAAGAGGACTATGCCAAAATGACAATTCTAAACTCAGTTAAATGATCATAGAAAACATTTAGGTATTATACTCCAAGTGATCATATGATGATGATACACTTCATTCCACAAATTAAGTACTTATTTCAGTATCTCATTTAAGAGGGGGGGAAAAAGCAAAAGAAACAATGAATGGTCATAGTGGCACTTGTAATTGTTGAAAACACTACCATATAATATACCAAATTCCTGTCTAAACAATGAAATTATACAGATATTCCTAACAAGAGGAAAGAAAAAGGAAATGCAAACTGTGGGACTAATAATACCAACTACGTGAAGAGAATAAGTAGTATTCATCCCATTTGCATCAATCCCATTCCCCAAAACATAATTCTAACTTTACGTAAGGCCTAAGCCAACAGTCCCTCATTCTGGAACACAAATATATTGCAGTAATCATAAAATCACCTTACTCTACTATCATTAACCTTACCTCCTTTGAGACACACAACAATCTTTTCAGTGGTGTTATGAATTAGTTTCTTCATTTGTAAAATGATGTAATGGATAACATGAAAGGTTCTCAGATATGTGGTCGGAATCCTAGGGGTTCTAATGCCTCAAAGACCAGGGAGCGTCAGATGGAAGGCAGGTGGGGAGCCAGCCAGACGTTTCACCCTTATTTCAACTAAAGGAATACTTGCCTATTTTATATTTCGGAGTTATGAATAACATTTTATTTTTTGGAAAGGATTAACAGCTTAGATGATCTGTAATAGCCCTTCGAGCTCCCATTTTACAGATGGGACAACTAAGGCACAGAGATGACAAATGTCCTAGCCAAGATCCAAAAGAGGAAAAGGAAAGGACTTAGTGAACCTGGATCTGGTTTGATTCTTGCTCCTGCACTACATTTCAGGGATGCCCTGTGTAAACTAATATGAGCCCTTTTAAAGTCACAGCTGTCAGAAAGGAAACACCTGCCAAAAAAGTGCAGAACTTATTTCACTTCAACTCAATTTTGATAAATTAAAAAGATTTCAAATGTAGAAAAGACATAAAAATGTTTACCTCTTCTGGGAATTCTTCACTGACCAGAGACATAATCAGTGATGTCTTCCCAACTCTAGCTGTGAAAACAAACATCATTATTTTAACAATAAAATGTCTAGGTTCTCCATAAGCTCAAATTCAACAACACAGCAGAGTCTCTTATTCATTAGCTAAAATCAGAGGCATCCAACTCACCCAGTTTTAGTACAATGCTTAAAGTTTATCTTTTTTTCTGCTTAGAAAAGTTACACATGCCCATTGTTTAAAACTAAAAAATTACCAAAATATATAAAAGCAAAAATCTTCCCCCAAATCCCTTTTTACCAGTTTAGTATATGAAGTCTCCCAGATTTTTTCCTTACTTATGTTATTACAATAATTCACCACACAGTTTACTAGTAGAATCGCAGCATTCATACTATTTTACAATCTTCCCTTACCGTTTAATTATGTACTTGGGTAGCATTCCAAGTCCATATGTAAATGGACTTGGTGAAGGTACAGTTATTATGTAATAAACACAGAGTTTTATTGGGGATGATGAAAGAGTTTTAGATAGAAAAAATGCTGATGATTACACAACACTGTGAATGTATTTAATGCCCCTTAACCATACTCTCAAAAATGGTTAAAACGTCAAACCATATTCCTTAAATATTTTATCACAATTTTTAAAAATAGCAACAGGAAATCCATTTTATATTAATATAAAAGATCTCTTACATTATTTCTTGACAGCTGTATAAGAATCCATCATAAGACATGTCCTAATTTATTAATGCAGTCTTCTAACAATGAGCACTGTTCAAGTTTTTGCCTTTATAAACAATGCTGCAATGAATATTTCTACAGGGTAAATTCCCAGAAGTGAACTTGTTAGCATGCATAATCTTCTTTATTTTTAATAACTATTGTTAAATCACCTCTAAAAAAGAACAAGCTAACTTACATCCTCACCAAGAGAAGATAAGTGTGTCTGCTTTGGACATCCTTACATTCTTTCTTTTTTTAGGTTATCATATAGAAAAACTTAGTGAGAACAAAAGTAGCTTTCCTGTTATATTTTCTAACCTAGCAAGATTTTTTTCTTCTAGCAAGATTTTTAATGCACAAACTTAAAAATCTTCATTTTCATTTGGAAATTTCATTTCCATTCCCATCACTTTCTGATCATATACATTCAACTGCATCAACTAAATCCTTTTGTGATTCTAGAGGAAAACAATCAACCTGCCTATTAATCTCTGCCATAACGCCAAATTAGTTTCCAAAGGTAAAGCCTAAATATGAAAGAACTGGAATTTTAAAGTGAAGAAAAGTCACATTCCTTTTTTAAAATGATGACTAAAAGAAACGGTGATGAAAACCACAAGTCAAGTCTCCGGAAAAATAATGAATGGCTTGAAAAGGAAAAAAAAGAGTGTGGGTCAAAACCACCTAGAGGGTGTGCTGCAAACAAGTGTTGTTAGGGGAGGCTTAGAGTAGACTGAGCGACAGGTATCTTCTAGCTCCGATTTCTGAGGATCTTTTCAGTTTACTCGTGTTTGAAGGCTTGGGCCTTTTTCAAGTAGCTGACTATAAGATAACACTTCTCTGAGTTCCAACCATGTCAGTGAATCCAGAGCCCATCTCAAAGAACCACTAGAATATAGTTATCAATGTCAGCTTACCCAGCCCCCTGCAAAAATGTTCAGATGAAGAACCTGGGACCCAGAAACAGCGATTTCTCAAGGGCTCACAAAAAATGAGTTGCAGACTTAAGAGAATAACCCATCTTTCTGATGGCTAAGCCAGTGTTCTCTTTCCTGCAACATACTTTAAAAAAATATTAAGACATGGGGTGCCTGGGTGGCTCAGTCTGTTAGGTGTCAGCCTTTGGCTCTGGTCATGATCCCAGGGTCCTGGGATCAAGTCCCGCATCAGGTTCCCTGCTCAGCAGTGAGCCTGCTTCTCCCTCTCCCTATGCCTCCTGCTCCCTCTTGCACACTTGCTTGCTCTTTTTCTCTCTCCCAAATAAATAAAATCTTTAAAAAAATTAAAAAATATTAAGACAATAATACAGAGAAGGAATGATAGCCCCTAAAGTCAGCAAGCACTACATACACAAAAACTATATAAATTAATTAAAAGATTCACTGATTCACTGGTGACTAATCCAGCAGCTCTGGTTCCACTTTTTTTTTTTTTTTAACTTATTTTGAGAAAGTATCGACTTTCAGAAACATTGCAAAAATAGTACAAAGGAGTCATATCTATTCTTCAACCAAATCCCTCAAATGTTAACATTATATTATCATTCCTTTCCTCTCTCTCCCCCTACTCTTTTTAAACCATTTAAGAGTAAGTTGTAGATGCCCCTTTACCCTTAAGCCCCTTAACTATGTATTTCCTAAAAATGAGATCATTCTCTTCCAAAACCACAGTGTACTGTCAAGATCAGGAAATTAACACTAACAGTGCTATTATCTACTCTGTCGACCTTATTTCACATCTCACCATTTGTCCCATTACCATCTCTTATAGAAGAGAAAAATCTTTTTCTTCCCCCAGGATCAAATGTTGCATTTGGTCATCATGTTTCCTTAGTCTTTAGTCTGGAAGAGTTCCTCTTTTTATCTTTCATGGACTCAGCATTAAAAAAAAAACAAGTCATTTAATTTGTAGACTCTCTCTCAATTGGGTTTGTATGATGTTATCTCATAACTAATTTCAGGTTTTGCATTCTGCAAAGGAACGTTCCAGAAATGATACTGTATCCCTCAAAGTGCATCACAGCAGAAGGGAGACTATGTCAATTTGTCCCACTCATGGTGATGTTAATTGTCATCACTTGGAGGAGGTGGTGTCTGCAGGTTATTATCATTCCCTTTGTAATTAATAAGTATCCTGTGAGACTTCAAGCCGCTATAGTCAACTCTAAGTTGAGACTATGTGAATACTGTTTCTCATCAAACTTTCACCTACTGGTTTTAGCAGCCATTCATGTCTTGTGTTGCTTGTTTTGTCTTGTGTTGCTTTAGTGCTGGTTACATGGTGGTGTTTCTATCAGTCCTTCTACATTACTTTGCATTCTGCTTTAAGCAAAAACTCCCTTCTGATTCATATCAGCATGGTCTCATGGATTCCTACACTATTCTATGTGTTAAGATCCATTACTATCATTATTTGGAGGCTCAAATTGTTCCATTTTACTCCGAAAAAAGGACATTTATGCAGGTATAAATCAGGATTACTATATGACCTCATTTTATAAATATGTATTCACACTGGAAAAAAAAAAAAAAAACACAACCCTGAAGGATCTATACACCAACAGCAGTCATCTCTGAAGTAAACATAATTGCAACTTTCTTTGTGCTTTTGTACTTCTGCATCTTTTCCCAATTTTCTACAACAAATATAAACAATTTTTGCTACTAGAAAATGTTAACAAGTACTATTTTAAAAGTCACTATTTAGTAGTAAAAACTGGCATGTTCTACATTTCTAGATGGCAGGGTGTCTGGGTGGCTCAGTCAGTTAAGCATCCAACTCTTGATCTGAGCTCAGGTCTTGATCTCAGGGTTGCGAGTTCAAGCCCCACACTGGGCTCCACAGTGGGCGTGGAGCCTACTTAAAAAATTTTTTTTTACAAAGGGCAACTAAAATTTACCTAAAGAATGTTAAATGCAGGGGCGCCTGGGTGGCTCAGTGGGTTAAAGCCGCTGCCTTCGGCTCGGGTCGTGATCCCAGGGTCCTGGGATCGAGCCTCACGTCGGGCTCTCTGCTCAGAGGGGAGCCTGCTTCCCTTCCTTTCTCTCTGCCTGCTTCTCTGCCTACTTGTGATCTGTCTGTCAAATAAATAAATAAAATCTTTAAAAAAAAAAAAAAAAAAAAAAAAAAAAAAAAAAAGAATGTTAAATGCATTCTTTCACCCCTTCAAGAAATATTTCTTGGGGTGCCTGGGTGGCTCAGTTGGTTAAGCCTCTGCCTTCGGCTCAGGTCATGATCTCAGAGTCCTGGGATCGAGTCCCGCATCGGGCTCTCTGCTCAGCAGGGAGCTTGCTCCCCTCTCTCTGTCTCTCTGTCTACTTGTGATCTCTCTCTGTCAAATAAATAAATAAAATATTAAAAAAAAAAAAAAGAAAGAAATATTTCTTGAGGACTTCTATAGACCAGGCACTATTCCTGGTGCTGGGGATACACCTGATCAAGGCACTAGTTCTTCCTTATTTTTACATTCATGGAGATTATATACTAACAGATTTATGAGATTTTCACCAAAAAAAGAACATTCTTTCTACATATCAGGACAAAAAGCAAAAACTCAAAAACTGGCCATGCTTGATTTAACCTTCCTCTGTACTGAGCATTCGAATTCTATCAAATTTTCCTCTGAAATTTTTAATATTAATTCCTTCCTCTCCATTCCCACCTTTCTATAATTAGGATATTTTCTATCCCTTCCTCCAACCTCTCCTCTTATTAAAATCCATTAGAATACAAATGGCAACCCCTCTCTCTTAGACATCTTTTCATTTTCTAACTCATCTGATCAAAAGCCTTGACTCTCAATTACCTACCACATCAAGGTGAAACATTCTGCTGGCCTTTAAAAATCATGCATAATTTAATGCCACCTCATCTATCTAATCTCATTTCCCACTATTTCCACATGCATGGTTTGCTCAAATAAGGCCATTCTGCTCTGTGTAAGCACAAACAGGTTATTATGGATCTTGCCTCCTCACATGGTTTTCTTCATCTAACACATCGTTCCCTCTCCCTCCTCTGCTTTTCCAAATGTTAACCATCTCTCAAGGGCAGCACAAATTCTCCCTCTTCCCTAAAGACATCCCAGGGCGACTGCAGCCCTCCCTTTCCTTCTTTGGACTACTTCTGTGCCACATAACTGAACACTAAACTGTTATGAATACAAGGTACATACTTAACATGTCTGCATCTACAGTAACGTAATAATCAAATATTTGATAACGAACTGAATTTTCTAATTTTATATGAGTGGGAGAAAGACCTCTAGCACAGCAGCCAGACTGAATTATCTGACTTACTTTCTCCTCGCCCAAGCACAACAGCATTGCTATCGTTTCAGCCCTGCCATTTAGGAAATTAAGTTCTACCTCGTGGAGCTTCTGGAACTATCCCATTCAAAGTTTTTCTTTTCTTTTTTTTTTTTAATTTTATTTAATTATTTGACAGAGGGAGAGAGAGATCACAAGTTGGCAGAGAGGCAGGCGGGGGTGGGGAAGCAGGCTCCCCGCTGAGCAGAAAGCCCAAAGCAGGGCTCCATCCCAGGACCCTGGGATTACGACCTGAGCTGAAGGCAGAGGCTTTAACCCACTGAGCCACCCAGGTGCCCCCATTCAAAGTTTTTCTTAACAGCAGCTGAAGAGCTATGAACAGTAGAGTAACTTCTGAGGGGAAAAATACATTCTAAAATTACTAAATTCTAAGTAATTCTAAAATTACTCTGTGCAATTAACGTTGAAATTGCCAATAATATTAAAGGAGGGCATGATAGTAATAAAGAATCCATCTGGTCTTTGTCCCCACCCAGTTCCTGGCACAGAGCTTCAAAACCCCTTGGAAGTTCCTAGGTGATAGGAGTATCTTTTGTTACAGTCTCTTTCAACAAACTTGAGTTTATCCTGATTAGACAGGAGGGCCTAGAGAGCTTTAGGATGGGGACTGGTTGTCGCAAAAACCAACCATGCGATTAGTGGGTTGGAATTTTCAGCCCCACCCCAAAACCCAGCAGCTGGTAGGGTGAAGGCCAGAGTGAGCCCACAGATTGAGTTCAATCACATAGTCAATGATTTAATCAATCATGTCTACATAATGAATCCCCATAAAAAAAAAACTCTGGACATCAAAGCTCAGGGGAGCTTCCTAGTTGGTGAACATAATGATGAACCAGGAAGGTGGCACACTCTGACTCCATGAGGACAGATGCTCCCATGCTCAGGATCCTACAAGACCTTGCCCTACATACCTCTTAATCTGGCTGTTCATTTGTGTAAATGTAAGTATAGCACTCTCCTGAGTTCTGTGAGTTGTTCTAGTGAATTATCAAACCTAAGGGGGTTGTAGGAAGCTCCAAACTTGTAGTCAGCCAAGAAGTGTGGGTAATCTAGGGACCCCAGTTGTAGCTGGGGTCTAAAGTAAGGGTAAGGACACCTGGGTGGCTCAGTCAGTTAAGCATCTGCCTTTGGCTCAGGTCATGATCTCAGGGTCCTGGGATCGAGCCCCACATCCGGCTCCCTGCTCTGCAGGGAGCCTGCTTCTCCCTCTCCCTTTGCCTGCCGCTCCCTCTGCTTGTGCTCTGTCAAATAAGTAAATACAATCTTCAAAAAAAATAATAAAGTAAGGGTAATCTTGTTGGGGACCTTGGACTTTAACTTATAGGATCTGATGCTAACCCAGGGTAGTGTCAAAATTGAACTGAATTGTAGAACACTCAGAAAATTGTCAGAATGAAGAGGACATGACAGTTTTGTATTTATGATAAGTAGAGATGGCTCAAAAACTGAGAAACACTGCAACAGACCTTCTATCCAAGAGTACAAGTTCCATTCTGGCATATTTGCTCATGTCTGGACAAACTAGGGGAAAAAAACCACTGGAAGATCATACAGACAGTATTAACTTATGGTTCTACATGACCCATCTTCCCTGTGCAGACTCCTACCAATTCATTTGCTCAGTATTTACGTGACTGTCTTCCAAGTACAAAGTTTAAACTTACATACTCTGTAGGATAATATGGAAAATGTATTAAACAAGATAGATAAAACTGCTATGAGAGAGTTAGGGATCAAGTGCTATGCTCAATCGTGCTTGAAAAAAGGGAAAGGGGCAGGGAAAGGTGGGAAGAGAAAGGGATATTTTCTGCTCTAAACATAGCAGAAAATAAAAAAGCCCATAAAAGCAGTGTATGGTTTGGTCTCAAGGAGGAAAAACTGAGTAATGAGCTAAGACACGTAGGTTCTAAAGACAGTACTGTGCATGTATAACATCTAGGCAAACATCCAGCATATCACCAGTGATCTCCTGAAGGACTTCCTAGACCTCCTTGATGAAAACTTTACTTTTCCTACCAGCTACTGAGTGTCTGGAAAGACTAAGGAACAAGAATTTCATTATCACCCACAGGAAATTCCACAAGGGCAGAGAATGTGTCTTTCTTGCTCATTACTGAATCTTAGCTCCTAGGAAATGCTCTTAGTAAATGCAACTTACAGCTTAGTGGTTAAGAGCACAGATTTGAAATTTAGGAAACTGGGGCACCTGGGTGGCTCAATCATTAAGTGTCTGCCTTTGGAACAGGTCATGATCCCAGGATCCTGGGATCCAGCCCCAGGGCAGTCTCCCTGATCAGCGGGAAGCCTGCTTCTGCCTCTCCCTCACCTTCTCCCCCTGCTTGTGTTTCCTTTCTCGCTGTCTCTTTCTGTCAAATAAATAAATAAAATCTTAAAAAAAAAAAATTTAGGAAAGTGGTTGTTTCCTTTTGAGAGAAAGAGAAGGAAATACAAGGGGCTTCAACTGATTGGTAATGTCTTCTTTAAGTGATGGGTATTTGTTATATTATACTTTATACCTTTGATATAAATATTTCACCAAAAAAAAAGAAAAAAAAAAAAAAGGCTTTGGAATCAGCCAAGACTAGACAGAAATCTTAGTCCCAGCGCTTACTAGCTGTGTTTCCCCAGGCAAGTCTTCAAGCCTGAGTTTACTCATCTATATAACGCTGAACAGCTGCTGGTGAGTTGGTAAGAGGGTTAATTACAATGACAGATACATAATGCTCAGCACAACACCTGGCAAACATTAAATACACAAATGACATTTGTCGTGATGATCATGATCACAGTTTAAATTAAAGGAGTTAAGTGAGCACTAGAATGGGCCAGATAATTTGGATTTGGGAATCAGCTTTCTAATTAGCAGTATAACCTTGAGTTGTCACTGACTCTCTGGGCCCCAATTTTCTCATCAGTTTAAAAAAAAAAAAAAGACTAGATGCTATCAATGCTTATATGCTCTGTGATTAATCTACACTATCATGCAGCACACCTTAGAAGACTGGCCTGTAACAGATGAAAAAGTGCACATTACATGTACCTTAGAGTGATGTACCTTAGAGTACCCCAACAATGGCAGACAGATCCCCAAACTGCATCTGTGATCTATTTCGTGTATGGGAAAGTGATTTGTCAGGAACATTCACCTAGCAATAAGAACAAGGTAGGACTCTCCAAGGCAATATGGGGTCCAGAAATTTCTAGAACTTGCTGACTAACAACCAGCATTTCATAACTTTTTTCCTTAAGTAACTCCTTTCAGCGTGGCCTTATTTAGGGTCCCAGAAACCCCAACCCTTCAGCTAGCTCAAGGTAACATTCATCTCCAAATCCACAGTAGTCCATTCTAATTACTGATATGCACATGGTTACGCACAGTGGAGGCCAAACAGTTACCTGAACATGAACCAAGCTACTGCCTTATTGCCGCTTCAGAAAACCTAGAACTTGGACCTTCCGCCTATTTTTTACTCTTGGCAACTGAAGCTGCTGCAGAGCAAGAAGGATGCATTTGGGAAAGAGCCCTAATAAAGTTCCTTGCAAAGAGTGGTGATGTCTAGTTTAAGGCAACACACAGCAGGGCTATCTGTGGGTTACCTGACAGGAGGTTGCCTCTGCTGTGAGTCCAGTGAAGTCCACCAGGCCCTGTACTATACGCTGTTTTAATAAGTAATAAAACTCCCAAGTACTAAAAACAACAAACCTTCCAGAAGAGCCAATGCTTGTACAATTCCTGTAATCTTTGAACTTCTGGGTCTTTCTCACCCGCGTAGAGATGTCTTTTTTTTCCTAGTGTCTCCAAAAACCCACAGCTAACACCAGCACAGATGTTCCCAGAAACTGTTCCATTTCTGCAGAGCTCTTACATCTCTACATTCTTATTGTTGATCAACTATGTTAAGAATGGGAAAAATGAATCAGATGCTCAATAACTCAGATGCTTCTTGATACTTGCTTGGTCCTTGAGAAACCTGTCTGTGTTAATACCTTTCAGACCTTGATTCCTCTCACAATCCCCTTTTTAGAATTACCTTTTTAATTTTTTAATTTTTTATTTTTTTTTTTAAGATTTTATTTATTTATTTGACAGAGAGAGATCACAAGTAGATGGAGAGGCAGGCAGAGAGAGAGAGAGGGAAGCAGGATCTCTGCCGAGCAGAGAACCCGATGCGGGACTCGATCCCAGGACCCCGAGATCATGACCTGAGCCGAAGGCAGCGGCTTAACCCACTGAGCCACCCAGGCGCCCACTTTTTTATTTTTTTATCAGATTTTATTTGAGGGGGGAGAGAGAGAGAGAACATGAGCAGGGGGAGGGAGAAGCAGGCTTCCCGCTGAGCAGGGAACCCAAGGTGGGGTTCGATCTCAGGATCCTGGGATCATGACCTGAGCCAAAGGCAGATGCTTAATGACTGAGCCACCCAGGGGGCCCTAGAATTACCATTTTAAAATTCTGCTTGTATCCCACCACTACAAAACCCTCACCAGTTTCAGAAGAAACCTTTTAATCCACAACTGGAAATGTTTAACAAAAATAAAACAAAAACAAAAAACAAACTTTTAATCCATAACTGGAAATGTTCAACAAAATGATCAAAATGAAGTCAAACACCAACATTAAAAGGCCTATTAATTTCCAAGAAAACGAAAGACTTACTGCTCCTTACAACCACGCAGGCCTTCAACAGGCATTCCACGTTACTTTTAAAGTCCCCTCCCTCACCACAACCCTTCCATGTCATCCATTCTTCCTCATCTCTCTGCTTAAAACTCATGAGAACAACCTTTTTCCTGGCCATTGTCCCTGTCTGCTTTTCCCATGGACCCCTTACATTCCCAGGGATAGTTTCAGAAGGGAAAGACCAACATTCTGAGGACATTCCGATTTCTTCACCACTCTCAACAAGGCAGCTCTGACCACCAGCGCAGCAGCAGGCTCCGGCCCAAGTACAAACCTGCCACCAGCTCCATTCCAACAGGGCAGGCCTCAGGGACAGAGGAGGAAAACCCCCGGCAGGAGAAAAGGGCACCATAACTACAACAATTGATCTACTACGCTTGATCATACAGACATACAGATGGTGGCGCCAAACGTGAGAATCATTCAATTTGAGCTTTTTTTTTTTTTAAAGATTTTATTCATTTGACGGAGATCTAAGCAGGCAGAGAGGCAGGCAGAGAGAGGGGGGGAAGCAGGCTCCCCGCCGAGCAGATACCCCCCCCCCAGTGCGGGGCTCCATCCCAGGACCCTGGGATCTTGACCTAAGCCAAAGGCAGAAGCTTTAACCCACCGAGCCACCCAGGTGCCCCCAATTTGAGCTCTTTTTATGGATACTACCACTTAGAGTGTGGTACTTTTATTTATTTACTCATTCATATTCTGCCTCACCTGTTAAAAAAAAATCTGAGGCGGTTTAGTATTCCCTGCAACATAACAATTCCATCTACTTTCTGAAGTAACTGTACTGTAGGCCTTTTAAAAATCAAAAAACAGGAATCTCTCCCACATAAAAATCCAAGGGGATTTCCTCTTTTAAAAAAAATGTTGAAAATTAGAGCAAGAGAGAGATTACAGTGAACTTGGGGAGAAAATGAGTACATTTTCATTAGTATCATTTTGAGTTTCCTTTTGGAAGAGCAGTATGATGATAGCTACTTTAACTAATAAAAGACTGGCAGATTTGATTCTAGTTAAGAAACTAGAGCTTTTTGTTTCCTTTAAGGCCTAACCACCTAACCCTGAATGAGACCATAAAAGAAATAGGGAAGCAGCAGGTTTAAAATTACAATAGGCCACTAATTTTAGACTAATTTTAACTGAGAAACAAATGAGTACCTTAAAAACAATGAAAACATTTTAGAATATTAAATTTTAAAAACTATTTGAACAAGCCTACAATCCAAAACGCCCCTCGACAATGGCAGATCTGAGTATAAAGACTACATATTTTCAATAGCTTCAAATATAATTTCCATAGGGGTGCCTGGGTGGCTCAGTGGGTTAAAGCCTCTGCCTTCGGCTCAGGTCATGATCCCAGGGTTCTGGGATCGAGCCCCGCGTTGGGCTCTCTGCTTGGCGGGGAGCCTGCTTCCCTTCCTCTCTCTCTGCCTGCCTCTCTGCCTATTTGTGATCTCTGTCTGTCAAATAAATAAATAAAATCTTAAAAGAAAAAATAATAATTTCCATAAAGGAACGAACTTCTCTCATTACTGTACCCATTAAATTTTACATTTAATACAAATACCATATATACTTACATAATTTTATAACAAATAATTTATTAATAAAAGATATGTAAAAATATAATTGAAAGATATTTAACAAAAATATTAATATGGAGAACAAAGAATTATTGTTAGCCAGCCACCTAACAGTCTCTACTTCCTCTCTTTTGCCTGAGAAACACTGAAGTAATCTCTAAAAACAAAAGGCACGGTCACAATTATCCCCAGAGAGGGAAGGCCTCCTGATCAGTTCAACACAACATGCCCCAGCGCTGCCTGAGACTCCATGCTTCTAAGTAGGTCATCCACGGGAAACACAACTCATCACTATAGAACAAATTATCGAGATTCATCCAGGCTAAAAATTTCTTTGTCTTTTCATCACATCTTTTGAACATCTAGTTCTAAATGACAGCAAATTCCTAATATTCATGAAGCGGAAATAACATTTTTTGGTTCTAATTACCATCTTACCAGCCATATTGGCTATTTCTCTTGTTAACAAACACCCCGTGTTTCAAGTGGTAAAGGGACCTACTCCTCATTTTTATCTGCTGCTCCTTACGTAGCCTTGTTGGCTCTTCCTAAATTTCATAATTAGAATATACAGGGATGAGGAGGGTGACTATGGAGTTACAATTTTAACTGGGAAACTTTACCATTTGGGGCAATAGCTGAGTACTGTTCCAAAGGAAAATTTCATTGACCACATGCAAACTATTTGGGCTGCAGGAGAACAAACGTCACGATCCATCCCTGTCCTTTGCACTAGATCAACCCTAGCGCTCAACCAGTGCCAGAGGAACCAAAAGACAGATGTGTGATACACATGCAAGAATGACATAGAACAAACTTCCTAAGAACAAAGAGACTCTTCAGACTAGGGTTGAATATCCTTGGTCACAAACTGTCACCCAGGTACTAAACACAGTATAATTGAAACTGGAGGATTTAACAAAGACCAGAATGGAAAGCAATATGGCTTTAAAGGGACTGCAGGGGGGTCCTGGGTGGCTCAGTGGGTTAAAGCCTCTGCCTTCAGCTCAGGTCATGATCCCAGGGTCCTGGGATAGAGCCCCAAATCCGGCTCTCTGCTCAGCGGGGTGCCTGCTTCCCCCCACCCACCCCCGCTCTGTCTACTCGTGATCTCTGTCAAACAAAGACATAGAATCTTTTAAAAAAAAATAAAGGGAGTGCAAAAAGTTTTTTTCCTAACAACATAAATGCTAGCTTATTACTGAAGTTTGATTCTTTTTTATTTTATTTAAAGATTTTTATTTATTTATTTGACAGACAGAGATCACAAGTAGGCAGAGGCAGGCAGGGAGGAAGGGAAGCAGGCTCCCCGCTGAGCAGAAAGCCCAACAAGGGGCTCGATCCCAGGACCCTGGGACCATGACCTGAGCCAAAGGCAGAGGCCTCAACCCACCGAGCCACCCAGGCGGCCCAGTTTCTTTGATTCTTATTCCTACTTTATGCCTGAAGGATCTTTCCCCAACCCACTAAGATGACTGCTGGTATTTCAAGTAGTAGCTGACGTCTTCTGACAAGAATATTAACTGCTGGCAGCCAAGACACGGAATAGACATGACACCGTCATTAGAAATCACTGGTCTACTTTACTGCCAGAACACAGGACTCTCCCAGGCAAAACCAAGCTGAGGACCTGGAACAAGACACTGGACGAATGCTGCCCTCAAATGCTAACAATAACCACACATCAGACTGGATTTAAGAAAGGAGAATGGTCAAATGTTTATGACTAAGAGGACTGGTTTGGAAAACAAGGAAAGGCTAAATAAATGGAACTAACTTGAACTCATTCATTCTTCCAAAAGCTACGGATGACCTGGAGCACCTGGATGGCTCAGCAGGTTAAGCGTCCCACTCTTGATTTTGGCTCAAGTCATGATCTCAGGGTCATGAGATTAAGCCCCGAAACCAACTCTGCACTGAGCACGGAGCCTGGTTGGGATTCTCTCTCTCTGCATCAGCACCCCTCCCTCCCAGTTCGCTTGCACACACTCTCTCTCTCTCAAAAAACAAAAAACTACAGGTGGTCTTTGAACAACGCAGAGGTTAAAGGCACCAACCAACTCCCCATATCCCCAGCAGTCCCAAATCCTCAGATAATTTTTGACTCCCCAAAACTTAACTACTAATAACTACTGTTGACTGGAAGCCTTACTGATGACATAGTCTATTAATACATATTTTGTATGTTATATGTATTATGTATTATATATTATATTCTTACAATAAAGTAAGCTTTAGAAAAAAATGTGATTAAGAAAATCATAAGAGGGGCGCCTGGGTGGCTCAGTGTGGTTAAGCCTCTGCCTTCAGCTCAGGTCATGATCTCGGGGTCCTGGGATCGAGCCCCGCATCGGGCTCTCTGCTCAGCAGGGAGCCTGCTTCCCCCTCTCTCTCTGCCTGCCTCTCTGCCTACTTGTGATCTCTGTCATAAATAAATAAAATCTTAAAAAAAATAAAAGAAAAATCATAAGAAAATACATTTACAGTACTGTACCATAAAAAAATCCCCGTATCAATGGACCCACACTGTTCAAACCCATGTTGTTTCAGGGTCAACTGCATTTGACTGCCTACTTTGCACCAGGCCGACTCTAGGCACTGGGGATACAGCAATGAATAAGACACAGCCTCTGCCCTCATGAAGCTTACTATCCATCCCAAAAATCAAGTGAAAAATACACAGGGAAGAATTGCCTGAGTCAGGGCCTTCTTGTCAAGACAGCAGTAGAGAGCAGTGCACGAGTAAACCAAGGGTCAGATTGTGATGGACTTGGCAGGCCTGCATTAAAAAGTCTGGACTTCATTCTAAGTCAAATTAGAAATCATCAAAGAATTTCAAAAATGGGTAACAGGATCTGAGATATTTTTTAAAGATGACTCTGCCTGTTACATAGAGAATAGATGGAATTAGAAGCAGGGAGACCAGTTAAGGAGAGATATTACAAAAGCCTAGGCCAGAGCCAACTGAAGCCTGAGCAAGTTTGGCTTGAACTAGTTTCGATGATAAACTAATCAGTTAGACATAC
Organism: Lutra lutra; assembly: GCF_902655055.1. Classification (NCBI taxonomy): domain Eukaryota; kingdom Metazoa; phylum Chordata; class Mammalia; order Carnivora; family Mustelidae; genus Lutra; species Lutra lutra. The sequence goes on from NC_062293.1 coordinate 40,676,070, forward strand.
TGTGTTACAGATTCGGGGAGCCTGGGTGCCTCAGTGGGTTAAGCCTCTGCCTCGGCTCAGGTCATGATCTCAGGGTCTTGGGATCGAGCCCCGAATCGGGCTCTCTGCTCAGCAGGGAGCCTGCTCCCCCCCCCCCCACCCCGCCTCTCTGCCTACTTGTGATCTGTCAAATAAATAAGTAAAATCTTAAAAAAAAAAAAAACAAAAAAAATAGAGCCACCAGATTCATTTAAAAAGAGGGTAACAGTTCCACTTTCTTAATGATTTGACCAGTAAAGACAAACATATCTCTATTTAAAAACAAGACTTCACTGAAACTAGATCTTGTGTACTTTTAATGTAGCTACATGATTTAGACAAAAGGCCACTGAGGTTCATGCTAATTTTATTGCAATAAGGACAACTGTTAAGCATAGTTATGCAAATCTAGCTAAATACAAATGCTGGCCAAAGAATGTGAGCATGAAAAATCATAACCTGAAGAACTAAGTTTTGCGTGGTTGTATTTTTAACGATTTAAGAAATTTTGTTTTGTTTAAAGAATGGCAACTGACTTTTAACGTGGCCTGAATGGACCTTATCATGTTCAATATTATTAAGATAAGGTGCAGAGGGATGCCTGGGTAGCTCAGTGGGTTAAAGCCTCTGCCTTTGGCTCAGGTCATGATCTCGGGGTCCTGGGATCAAGCCCTGCATTGGGCTCTCTGCTCAGCGGGGAGCCTGCTTCCTCCTTTCTCTCTTTGCCTGCCTCTCTCTGCCTACTTGTGATCTCTGTCAAATAAATAAATAAAAATCTTAAAAAAAAAGAAAAAAGATAAGGTGCAGATATTTAAAACACTTTGGATTTCTCCGCAAATAAATACCTTAAAATTTATAGACAATCTAAATTCTTTGACCTAAGAACTAAAGAGACAGTAAGCAATTAGTAGGCATTTAAGCCTGGATAGATCAGAATCCAGGTTCTGGATGGGCCAAGAAAAGATCCATTTCATCTCCAGAGTACAGGATAGGTTCAGCCAACAGAATGTTGAAACTATTCACAACTCTTTGGGACCTTCAGTGAATGAAGATGCTGCTGTGTGGTTCAGAGGCAGTAACAGCAGTAAAATATACTGAAGCAATAGAGAAGGAACAGACTTTACAACAATATCAGAGATGAAGCTCCTTTTTTTTTTTTTTCCTATTCCCCTTAACCATCTTAAAATGACAACTAAATTACTACCACTTTTACCTTAAAAAGTGGGCTTCCTGATAAATCCATGTGTTAGACCAGTTTATATTTTTTTTATTTATTAAAATAGTCTTGGTCACATTTATATTTACTCAGCATTTAAGGTGGTATTTGACAGCTAGGCTAATAACTGTCAAATATTTACATTAAATCCTATAATTCTTCAAACATTCCCCCCCCAAAATATCACCTTTTAATTTAATTAAAATTACACCTTTCATATTAAGTCTAATTCTTAAGTTTTAAATGGGAAAAAAAATTATACATATGGTAACTTGCCTAAAGCTTTTGGTACAAACCTTTTCAAGAAAAATCTCTTTCTTGAAAACTAAGGCTGTCTTTTAGGTCAGGTTCTCCCTGTGACCAAAAAACTCATGCATGCACACTTTTCTTTTTTTTTTTTTTTTTTAAAGATTTTATTTATTTATTTGACACACAGAGAAAGAAATCACAAGTAGGCAGAGAGGCAGGCAGAGAGAGAGGGGGGAGCAGGCTCTCCGATGAGCAGAGAGCCCGATGTGGGACTCAATCCCAGGACCCTGAGACCACGACCCGAGCCGAAGGCAGAGGCTCAACCCACTGAGCCACCCAGGCGCCCATGCACACTTTTCTTAACTCTCCTATTTGCTTTCATACCTGCAGAACATGGATTTAATTTTTCAAACAAATTTTGAGTTCTTTTTATGTATTTCTAAGTAATACTGTAAACACTTTCATTTAAATGCCCTAAGGCCGGGGCGCCTGGGTGGCTCAGTGGGTTAAGCTGCTGCCTTCAGCTCAGGTCATGATCTCAGGGTCCTGGGATCAAGTCCCGCATGGGGCTCTCTGCTCAGCAGGGAGCCTGCTTCCCTCTCTCTCTCTGCCTGCCTCTCTGTCTACTGTGATCTCTCTCTGTCAAATAAATAAATAAAATCTTAAAAAAAAAATAAATAAATGCCCTAAGGCCGGACAATGTATCTTACATACATATAGCATTTCTATTTAGATGTTTTACAGACTAATTATTTGTAATTGCTTCCCATATTCCAAAATAAAACCAAAACATAGGGTTTTTGCCTTCAGAAAATTAGTATTACAATTACTGTACTATAAAGCTATTTTATGACACAGTTAAGGATCAGCTTTTTAAGTGGCTCATCCACTCACCTTCCCTACCTTATTCCAAATGCATCAGTATGAATCATACGTTAAGTAACACCCTCCTGAACTTTGTCAAGGAAATCCATGCAAAATACAGATCAAGATATAGTTATAAAGAAAGACTAAATTTCACAACGGCAAACAAAAGTAAACTGTATCAGGCCAAGCTTCCTTCCAAATTCTGATTTTAAAGACTTCTCCAAACAGCAGGTGAACAGAGATTTCAATGACTATCAAAGAATACTCCAGAAGAGGGTAAAAATGTGTTAGCTTTCTTCCTTGGAGCGCATCACAGTGACCTGGAGAAGCTACTCTAGGATGAAATGGGGTTTGAAACAGAATGCTTCAAAACATCAATGGCAGAGCATTAACTAATGTACAAACAAGCAATTCAGTCCTCCCAGCCCACTTTCCTATTTTAGTCCTACCAAATGAGTCATGTAACTAGCCAACTGCTATCAAGAAGTCCCTGTTGTTCTGTCCCCAAGTCAGTGAACGGAAGGCATTTCTCCTTTATTATATCTTCAAAAGGTGAAATCTAAGAATTTCTAGGGGGTCTTATGTGTATGTGTCAGTTTGGGTCTCCTGTGTGCCTGTTACTTACAAATTTACCAAGTAGCTATCCAATAAATATTGCTTAAAGGGGAAGGGGAAGGGAGGGGGACGACTAGGCTTTTTGGTGACAATAATTCTCTCAACTAAAGAACCCTCCCCAAATAATTATTCATTCATTGAGCGCTTGTGTAACTTGAAGTTGAGAGTAAATTTGGGGGGAAATATCGAGGATAGCGGGAGTTATTCCAATGCAAAGTGCAAGGAACGCCGAAAACGCTCCATACCTTGAAGTGAATGTCTAGAGGGTGAGAAGATTGCGAGCACCAAACAAAACAAAACAAAACAAAACCAAAAACCAAAAACCCAGAACCCTGACCTTGCCGGCAAGTCGAACAGTTCTGCACCCCTCCCCCTAGCTTCCCCGGGAGCCGGTTCACGCTATCCCAATTGGTCAGCCGGCCTGTATCAGCACCTGCCTGGCAGTGACAAGCGAATCTCCACGGAAGACAAGAGGCTCTGAAAAGGAAGCGGCCTCGGAAACGCTTTGAGGCCCACGAGGAAAGGATTCCAAGCGGAAAAGGAGGAGAGGACCTTCGGAGGGATGAGCCCGGCGGTCAGAGACTCGTGGGGACAAGGCTGGCGAGGACGACTGGGGGTCAGGAGCGGGAGGTGTTAGGAGGGCCCGGGTGAGCCGAGAGGTTGAGGCCGCCTGCGGGCCGCGGGAAGGGGAGCGCTAAGGGGCTGGGAGGCCCGAGCGCGCGGAGAGGGGCGAGCAGGCCCGGGGCGGCTGGGGCTGCAAGGGCCCCGGCGAGCGGACTCACGTTCTCCCACCAGCAGGATCCGCACGTCTTTCTTCATGTCGGCGGCTCGCAGGGGCCGGACTCGGCCCGCACGCATGGAGCGGACACCTCTCTCCGGGAGCGCCCACCCCGCGGCGCCGCTCTCCCAGCGCTGCGGGTACCGCCTGCCAGCCTCCCCCGCCGCCCGGCCCGATCGTCGGCTGGGGCCCGCCGAGCCGCCTCCTCCGCTGCTTCCCCGCTCGGGAGCCGGGACAGCTCCAGCTCCGCCTCCTCCGGCTCCACGGGCGGCGGGGCCGACGGGGCGCCGCGAGGGACAAGCACTTTCCGAACGCGAACGCTCTCTGGGCCTGAGCGGCGCCCCCCGGCGTCCGGCCAGCCGCAGCGCGGGGCGGGGACGCCTCGCCCACCCTTCTCCCAGCCGCCGGGTAGGGGGACCGCGGATACCGCCGGGGACTGGGAATTTGAACGGCAGATCCGCTAGTCTGACCCCATTTATTTTGCAGAATTGGGGCCGGAGAAGGTACTTGTCCAAGGTCACATAGCTAGAGCCTGGCAGTGACTCAGGACGGGAATATTCTCACCGGACTATAATCTCCGGGAGAGCAGCGACCTGCCTACCAGGTTTTCAGTAGCGTCATAGGACATAGCCCTCAGAAAATGCTTCATCGATGAAAGGGTGACCGGCTCCCGGGATAGAGCCTTTTTTCACTACCCATAAACCATCACCCTGGTTCCTTTTGTGTCTGTGATGCTTACAAAATACAGTTCTAAACAATGACATTCTTCTTTACCTTGTCCTTGTAAAAAGATTCATTTCTTTGTAGCAAACTAAATGACTTTCCTCTGCGCTAAGCCAAACTTAGTTTCTAAACCAAACGAAGCCACTTTCTGTCGTTTCCTTGGAGCAAGGTTTTCTGATAATTATCTTTAGTTAGGCTTGCTGAACATAATGCTAGACACATAGGTGACACTGCCTTAGAAACTATTACTGACTTTTCTAATGTTGCCTTACTTCCTCCTGGCCCTCTCCATCTGGAGGAATTTGTCGCTACATCCCAACTGTTAAAACAGCGCTTGGCACACAGTGGGAGAGATAGATAGATAGATAGAAAGAAAGGAAGGAAGGAAGAAAGAATTAATGAGGAAATACTCTTTGCATAATGTGCCCTTTTTTTTCTATCTTAAATATTACAAAGTAAGTTTCTAGAGGAAATAAAGTGTGCAAAATACAATCCCCTTTTCTCCTAGGAGGAGCCGTGGGGTGTTGGCATAGCGGTTAAGAGCTGCTGACGTGCTCCAGGGGATTGAATCCAGACTCCATTACCTAATTAGGTATGGGATCCCGAGCAAGTGCTTTTACCTCTCCAACCTGTCCATTCTGTAATGTGACAATAATGATAACAATACTTACCTAGTCAGGTGGTTTTGAAGAATAAGTAACATAATACATGTCAAACATTTGGTAAAGTGTGAGGCTCCCAGGCTCCGTACTTGGTCTGTTGATTCAGCTACCATTGTTAGAGTGAAGTGCGCTGGGAAGTTATAAGCCACAGGTTTTGAGGCAAATACATTGTTACACTTCCACCAGAGTATTTTGCCTCTTAGTATAATGATGTCCCTAAGGAGTGTAGGAGAAGAAGGAAGCCCTTCCAAAAAATACTCTGTAATATAAGGAGGGAAATAGGAGAGATACACTCCCTGCTTGCTGGGAGATAATGAAGTCGTATTCTGGGATGGATGCAAATAAGATGGATGGAAATGTGAAATTCGGGAGTCTTGATAATCAGATCTTGCAGGGAAGAGGATTGCACGATGGTTGAATTGAAAAGACCCCTACAGAGCACCTATTCCAATCTCATTACTCTATAGGTACAAGCAGGACCCAGAGAGATACCCTGACTTGCCAATGGCAGGACAGCTGACACTGAGCTCAGGCTCTGCCATCCTTTGTGTGTGACTCTGGGCAAATCACATCACCTGTTGCCTCAGTTTCCTCTCTACCAAATGAAGACTATCATCTCTTCCCAGCCTCTGACCTTATGGAATTGTTTGGAGGAGCCCATGAAAGGATATATGTGGAAAAAACTTTCTTTTTTAAAGATTTTATTTATTTATTCGACAGACAGAGATCACAAGTAGGCAGAGAGGCAGGCAGAGAGAGAGGGGGAAACAGATTCCCTGCTACGGGGCTCAATCCCAGAACCCTGGGATCATGACCTGAGGCGAAGGCAGAGGCTTTAACCCAGTGAGCCACCCAGGCGCCCTGGAAAAAACTTTTTCTTAAAAAAATAAGTGACACTCGGGCGCCTGGGTGGCTCAGTCAGTTAAACGGCTGCCTTCAACGCAGGTCATGATCCCAGGGCCGGGGATCGAGCCCCGCACTGGGCTCCTTGCTCAGCGGAGAGCCTGCTTCTCCCTCTCCTCTGCCTGCCTGTGCTCTCTATCTCTCTGTCAGATAAATAAATAAAATCTTTTTTAAAAAGTGACAAAAATATTAAACTACAAAGGACAAAGGCCCCTTACAGAGGGGTGAATTCCTTAGGGCACTGCCTGTTCCTAGCCACCTTTTGTGGGGGCTTTTGATCCCAGGAGTGTAGCAACAGCATTGCCGGCTGAGGACAGTGTTAATTCTGAGGGACTTCTCCAGAAGCATGTCTCCAGAAGAGACAAGGCCTTCATAGTGTTGTACATATGTGCTGGGCAACAGCTTTGGCATTTCTATTAGCTGAAATGTCTGGAAGGCAGGAGACTAAGAAGAGTTTATCTGTCAGGGAACATCACAGAGTTAATACTGGGAACTCCTTTGTAAATGAAACCTACTTAAGAAACCCAGACTCGGGGGTGCCTGGGTGGCTCAGTCCATTGAGCATCTGCCTTTGGCTTGATTCATAATCCCAGGGTCCTGGTCGGCTCCCTGCTCAGTAGGGAGCCTGCTTTTCCCCTCTCCCTCTGCCACCCCCCCCACCCCCGCTTGGGCTCTCTTGCGCTTTCGCCACCAAATAAAAAAAATATAATCTTAAAGAAAAAAAAAATAAAAATCCAGACTCAAGGGGCACCTGGGTGGCTCAGTGGGTTAAAGCCTCTGCCTTTGGCTCAGGTCATGATCCTGGGGTCCTGGGATCGAGCCCCACATCGGGCTCTCTGCTCAACAGGGAGTATGTTTCCCCCTCTCTCTCTGCCTGCCTCTCTGCCTACTTGTGATCTCTCTCTCTCTCTCTCTCTGTCAAATAAATAAAAAAATCCAGGCGCAAGAGCTGCAGAATAGAGAGAACGAACAACTACTTTCAGTAGGCAACAACTAATTGTTAGTACAAACAGACAACAGCACTCATTAAAGTGGGGGAGAGGGTGTCTGGGCCTCCTGGGCTATGTAGGTTTCTTTTTACATCCCCTCTCCATCTCCCGATCAGCTACACTTCTGGAGTTTTGGCTGCCTTCACTCCCTTGATATGCTCTTCTCAAGATATTAACAGGCATCCATCGGGGATCACTGTGAAGTCCTCCTAGAGACAGAATAGCTCAGGGTTTAAGAGCTGGGACTCTGGAGTCCGCCTGCCTAGGTCTGAACCTCAGCTTTGCCAGGAACCAGTTGTGCCTCATCAAGCAAATTGCTTAACTTCTCTGTAACTCATCTGCAAAATGGTGATAACACCTCGTGGAATTGTTAATAAAGATTAAATGTGTTAGTGCGGTAGGAAAATACTCATAATAGGGCATGGTACGTAGTCAGTGATTTACAAATATTAAATAAATTGTGAAGAAAGTGACTTCCGTACACTTCCCTGAGCCCAAGTGTAGAGCCACGTGATGCCACACTGCAGCAAAACACAAGCCAGGGAATGGAGCTGTTGGCAGTGGAATTTACTGTTGGGATATTACAGATTGATTACTGTGTATTAAGTATATTGGATAGAGCTAAGAAGACAGATTGGAATCTAGAAGGCCCTGATGGAATTTTCCTCCAGAACACTGCTAGGAAGGAGCTCTACCATCACAAGACAAACTTCCTGCCTCCTCAACTGTGCTGAGTACACAGGGAGGTCTGAACAAAGTACTTTTGCCAGGAGATAACAGGATCCATCTTTTTTTTTTTTAAGATTTTATTTATTTATTTGACAGACAGAGATCACAAGTAGGCAGAGAGGCAGGCAGGGGTGTGGGGGGAGAGAAGTAGGCTCCCCACTGAGCAGAGAGCCCGATGCAGGGCTCGATCTCAGGACCCGAGCCGAAGGCAGAGGCTTAACCCACTGAGCCACCCAGGCGCCCCGAGGATCCATCTTTTATGTCTGTCAAAGGAGGAACTTGCCACACACCCTCTCTCTACATCCCAGGGCAGTGAAACACCCAGGGCCAGTGGGTAGAATATGACTGACATTGGGTGGAACCAAGAGGCTGGCCTCTGATTGGTAAGTTAGCCACAGTCCTGGGCAGGAGGCCAAGTCAGACTCGGGCTGGCACTGGTCCCACTCCTCAGATCCTTTTATCTTTGGCCTCTCACGTTTAAACCCAAAGTAATATTCATTGTCCACTCATACTTCCATTTTTGTCTCCCGTTCTGTCCAGGAAGACTTCTTCCTTTTCCTGTCAAGCCGGCTCTGGTGGAACGGAAAAGTCCAAAGCCTAGATACAGAGTAAATAGTTAATCTTGCCTTCCAGTGCACTTGCTCTTGGTTCATTGTTCAAACATCCATGTCCTCTGCGTTGTCACATGGATGGGTCTCTAGAGGTCACGGATTCTGTTTGCTTGATTGGGCTTGAAGGTCTGTCACTCAGCACAATTACTTATTAAAAGACATTTGAAAACTAACCACGTTGAAAGGCAATTTTTCCACATAGTACCCTCATCTGTTAACACAGCATAATTTACAGGGTTGTGGAATCACTATGTTGTACCCTTGAAACTAATATAACATTGTGTGTCAAACTATACTAAAAAAAAAAATCCTCCACTCTGCAGCATATAAATGCTTTATTTTACAGGTTCTCTTTAGCTTTTGGAAAAAGAACGAATATTTTATGTATGGAAGTACTGGATACTTTTTATAACACTCAACAAGATAATAAAGACTGATTTTTGTCTAAAAAAAATCCTCACATATTGATAAGGTTGCATCCAGTTTTCTTTTTAATTTTCTTAAGCTCCTTTCAAATACAGATTGTAAAGAAAAAACCCTCGATTAAGAGATAATTGATATGGGGCACCTGAGTCACTCAGTGGGTTGAGCCTCTGCCTTCGGCTCAGGTCATGGTCTCAGGGTCCTGGGATCGAGCCCTGAGTTGGGCTCTCTGCTCAACGGGGAGCCTGCTTCTCCTCTCTCTGCCTGCCTCTCTGCCTACTCGTGATCTCTGTCTGTCAAATAAATAAAATTTAAAAAAAAAAAGAGATAATTGATACTGAGAAGCCTCACAGACCATCCTCCCCACACATGGTCTGAATTCCCTTAGGGAATGGGTAAGAGCCTGGGTTCTGGAGCCTACATTTCATCTCCAACACTTTGCTAGCTAGGCAAACATTGGGCAAGTTACAGAACCTCTCTGAAAACATAAACCTCATTTGCAAAATGGAGCTATCTCATAAGGCTCTTTTTTTTTTTTTCCTTTTAAAGATTTTATTTATTTATATGACAGACAGAGATCACAAGTAGGCAGAGAGGCAGGCAGAGAGAGAGGAAGGGAAGCAAGCTCTCTGGTGAGCAGAGAGCCTGACTCGGGGCTCAATCCCAGGACCCTGAGATCATGACCTGAGCCGAAGGCAGAGGCTTTAACCCACTGAGCCCCCCAGGTGCCCCCATAGGGCTCTTTTGATGATTAAATAAAATCCAGATAAAATACATTTATCACATTGTTTAACACATAGTTCAGGCTCACATATCACTGTTCACTGCATTGTTTAATTTGGAATTCATTTGCTGACATGTGTCATTTTTCCAAGGGCAAACTGATTAGCCTGCCCACTCAAATTATAAACTCCAAAAGGCAAAAATGCATTTAATATAACGTTTTTAAAATTTTTTTAAATATAGGGGCAGCGGGGTGGCTCAGTGGGTTAAAGCCTCTGCCTTCGGCTCAGGTCATGATCTCAGGGTCCTGGGATCAAGCCCCGAATCGGGCTCTCCGCTCACCAGGGAGCCTGCTTCCTCCTATCTCTCTGCCTGCCTCTCTGCCTACTTGTGATCTTTGTCTGTCAAATAAATAAATAAAATCTTTGAAAAAAATTTTTTTAAATATAACTTTTGATCACTGTAAAGACATTAAAACCTTTGCAATATTGACCAGTGATTCTCAGAAATTTTTAGGCCACGGTCTATTTCTGCAAAACAAAAAAATTCCATAGAATAGTAAATCTATAATTTCTGTTTATTTCTGCAAAGAAATCATGACAATTAAATATATCCCAAGAAAATAATTCAAAGAAGAAATATACATACCTATACATATTCTATTTAGAGGAACATTACACAACAGTTAAAAATGGAAAAGCATACAATTATAGGGGAAAAAATTAAGTATGGCATAAAATTATTGGAACTTTTGGGCACCTGGGTGGCTCAGTGGGTTAAGCCTCTGCCTTTGGCTCAGGTCATGATCTCAGGGTCCTGGGATCAAGCCCCCATATTGGGCTCTCTGCTCAGCAGGGAGCCTGCTTCCCCCACTCTCTCTGCCTGCCTCTCTGCCTAATGTGATCTCTCTCTCTCTGTCAAATAATTTTTTTTTTAAAAAAAGATCATGAATTAATTTTTAGTACAACTATCTTTTGTAAAATGTGAAGGTTAATTTAATAATTATATTTTTAAAATAAAATTACCAGAAATATTTAAATTAAATAATTAATTTAATAATTATATATTTAAAATAAAATTACCAGAAACTGGGTGGCTCAGTTGTGGGCATCTGCCTTTGGCTCAGGTCATGATCCCAGGGTCCTGGGATTGAGCCCTACATCGCACTCCCTGCTCCCTTCCCCTCCCTGCCACTGTTTTCTCTCTCTCTCTCTCTCTCTCTCTCTCACTCCTTCTCAAATAAATAAATAAAATCTAAAAAAAAATTAAAAAAAGAAATATTTAGAAGAATAGCAATGCTTTGAGACACTAATGTAGGATACCACATTACTGAAGTCATTTAACAAGTATTTACTGGGGGCGCCTGGGTGGCTCACTGGGTTAAGCCTCTGCCTTCAGCTCTGGGTCATGATCTCAGGGTCCTGGGATCGGTCCCCGCATCGGGCTCTCTGCTAAGTAGGGAGCCTGCTTCCCCCTCTTTCTCTGCCTGTCTCTCTGCTTACTTGTGATCTGTCAGATAAATAAATAAAATCTTTAAAAAACAAAAAAAAAAAAACACAAGTATTTACTGTCCCCACCATGGGTGAGGCTCTGTGCTCAGCGCGAGGAGCACAGTAACCAACAACACTGGTTTAGTATAGACAAAGCAGTGCGTCTTTAGGCACCCATCTCATCACCAGAATCCTCCAAATCATTCTTTGTACCCTTTCAAAAACATTCCACAAGAAGTGACATCTCATCATCTAAATCTTTAGATGTGACTGTGTTGCATTCCTCTGGTAGTCTGCTCTTCCTACCCAACGGTGTTAACAGATGACCCCCCGGGCCACACCATGCCTTAACCCAGCAAGCAGGCAAATATCCCTAGAGATCTCCTAAGGAAAAATACCATGGTTTTAGCCCGAGGGGCCTTCCTGATAACTCCTACTATTAGCGGGTCTGCTTTGATCTGATCTAAACATGTTGTGCACCGTTTTCAACAGAGATCTCCCTCTGGACAAGGTGGGCAGTGGGGGGCACACTACAGGGGAAGTAGACTGGATTCACGAAAGTATTTGATGTGACACAAAGCAAGGTGGCTGGGGTGGAGGGTGTGTGGGGGAGGATGACAGGAAATAGAGCTAGAGGTGGGGAAGAGTAGAGGTAGGAACTGGAACTTTCTGCTGGAGACACTGGGGAGCCCCCAGGGAGTTTGAACTGGAGGAGTGACATCTGATTTGTGTTCAGGGGAACTCACGTTAGCAGAATGAGAACAGATGGGAAGGGGGTTCTGACTAGAGACAGAGAGGCTCAAATCAAAATAATCTGTCAGAGAAGTGATTAGAGTCTGAACCACAGTAGATGCAGAGGGAAGTGGAGGGGCCCGGGAAAATTTGAGTAAGCAGAAGCCAGGGTCACAACTTGGTACTAATTGTCCAGAAGGTGGTGAAGAAAAGATCCTGGGGTAACTCTAAGACACTGTGTCCTGAACAAAGGTTTAAGGCTTTCTCCCCAGGAGATATTAATTTTGAAAAATAAAGGTGAAAAGACTCCCCTGAGCAGGGAGGGAAGACACAGTCTTCCATAGTGCACCATCTCTCAGGGCCACGTTACCTTAAGTTGTGGAACGGGGTAATTGTAGATGGTGCGGGGACACTTGAAATGGTGGCCTCTGTAGCCAGAATATTTTTCCCTTTTCCGTTTCTATCCTAATTAAGTCAGGATGAAAGCCTCAGTAAATCTATAACAGCCGTTAATCTCCTTCTGTGTGCGTGGGCACGTGCACAAGAGAAAGAGAGAGAGAGAGAACACATGCAAGCCAGCTCCAGAACAAGCCTAAGATTCAGAGCCTTATAGGACAGAACCAAGCCGCTCACAATGTTTTGGTTTTCCATGAAACATATATTTAGGGTTACCCCTTTATTTAAGACACAGGATTCTGATGCCTATCCGCATCATTTTTTTTTAAAGTTTCCTTTTGAAATGAATGTATCTGAAGGGGGTTAGTGAGTTGGTTTAGGAAAAAACATTAAGTAAAACATGGTGCAGGGGATAGGCAAGTGTGACAAGAGTTGTGGCACATAGAAGACTGAAGCTTGGGAAACAGTGTCCTGAGAAAGCTTATGGCTGGTTAGGAGGTAAACCCCAAATCAGAACAAATCTTCGACAAAACCCTCATTATAATTAAAGAAGACTCCTCTGGAAGGACACGAAATCACGCAGCACCTAGGGTTTTGGATGGTTTTTTTTTTTCTCTTAATATTTTATTTTGAAGTAATCTCTTCACCCAATGTGGGGCTCAAACACACAAACCCCGAATTGAGCAATTACGAATGAGGATGAATTTGGGTTTGGGGCTAAGGGCTCAGGCGGCAGTGGGGAATGATGGAGCTGAGCATATAGGAAGGAAAATTCTCTCTTCCTGTCAAAAGCCCCAAGTGCCCCCAGGGAAGGGATTTTTCCTTTAACCACAGCAAAAGGGCCTGAGGTATCTCCAAGGAACAGCATTGTTGCTTTTCCTAGCTAGTTTCTGCAATCAGCTGGGAGATAAAGTCTTCAGATTAAACTTTTCCAGAAAAAAAAAATGTATTGGAGGGAGGAAAATTAAGGGACATAAAGATGTAATTGTATGAGAGGTTGCTGTGAGCCTAGGAAGGTGGTGGCTTCCTGGTTGGTAGGGGGTTCTTCTAGGAACCCAAAGCCCTGGACCCCAATAATGGGAACAGCCATGCCTCCCTCCAGTAGGTGCCTCTTCCCCAGAGGGTAAAGAGTGTCTGTGAGGTGGAAGGGAAGAGAGAGGGAGAGATAGACAGAGGTGGCCGTTGTTGCTAACATTACTCAAGAAAACACAAGCTTTTGAGAGAAACATCAGCAGAGAAGGTGAGAAGCTGCCACAGGAGTCCTCGGTGCTCTTCCCATGAGCCTTTGTGTCCCCATAGGAAGTCTTTCCAGACTTTCCAGACTCCATGATCCATTTGTGGATGATTTCTTCCCCCACATAGTATAGTTCCAAGTGAAAGGTCCTTCACTCACTGGCATTTCAGCTTCATTATTTCTATTCTAGAGGATTTTTCTTTGTTTCATTTGAGGAAGGGTACCACTTTCCACAGTGTCCTGGAAGGCTGATTTGCAGACCGAAAGCTCAAGACAAAAGCCGAGAAGCAGAGTACTGACCTTCATTCTCTACCTCTCTGATTCTTATGCTTCCCCTCTGGGTTGGAGAAATCACGTGGTGAGGCAACAAACTCCATGCTCACAGAGGCCCCATTATTCAAACCACTGGATAGGATGGTATTTAACTAAAGCACCTCAAGATGCTAAAAACCCTAGGCTCTGAATTCTCAATCTTAGTACTTTGATTTTTTCTAAAATTTTTTAAATATTTTTTATTTTTTTAAAGACTTTATTTTTTTATTTATTTGACAGAGAAAGAGAGATCACAAGCAGGCAGAGAGAGGAAAGCAGGCTCCCTGCTGAGCAGAGAGCCCGATGCGGGGCTCAATCCCAGGACCCTGAGATCATGACCTGAGCTGAAGGCAGAGGCTTAAGCCACTGAGCCACTCAGTGCCCCTAAAGATTTTATTTATTTATGATAGACAGAGACCGAGAGAGGGAACACAAGGAGGGGGAGCTGGAGAGGGAGAAGCAGGGTTCGTGCTGAGAAGGGAGCCTGATGCGGGCTCAATTCCAGGACCCTGGGATCATGACTTGAGCTGAACACAGACCCTCAAGGACTGAGCCACCCAGGCGCCCCTCAGTCTTGGTACTTTTAAAGGGCAAACATCAGGGTGACTCTGGGTGAGAAGATAAAAGCTTCACGATGCAGGAAATGAGAACAGAGAGCCCTTTAAAGGTCAGCTGGCACAAAGAGAGAGGTCTTGTCCTTACTCCGACAACCCAAAGCCACTATACTATTCTCAACTGAGAACCGCTACCACCACCAACCAGAAAAGAATAGTACCTCATCGCTCTAGGGCTAGCTGTGTCCCTTCAGTGGAAAGCCAGCTCCTGGCTCAACACAGGGCCTTATCAGAGGGTATTAAGGTTAGAGACTCGAGAGAGGGAAAACTGGGCCAGTCCCTGCTCTGCTAGCTGACCAGTCCTAGGCAAACCACTGACCCCTGTCTGGGCCTCTGTTTTTTTTCTTTTTTGTTTTGTTTTGTTTTTGTTTTTGTTTTTTTAAGACTTTATTCATTTATTTGACTGAGAGAGAGAGTGAGAGAGGGAATACAAGCAGGGACAGAGGGAGAAGCAGGCTCCCTGCTGAGCAGGGCTGGATCCCAGGACTCTGGGATCATGACCGGAGCCAAAGGCAGCCGCTTAACCAACTGAGCCACTTAGGCACCCAATGTTTTTAAAGTTATTTAAGTAATCTCTACACCCACCACAGGACTTAACTCACAACTCCAAGATCAAGAGTTGCAAACTCTACGGACTGAGTCAGTCCACCAGGTGCCCCAATCTGTACACTTTATGTATTTTTTTCTTTTTATTTTTTAAATTTTATTTATTTATTTATTTTTAAGATTTTATTTATTTGACAGAGATCACAAGTAGGCAGAGAGGCAGGCAGAGAGAGAGGAAGGGAAGCAGGCTCCCCGCTGAGCAGAGAGCCCGATGCGGGGCTTGATCCCAGGACCCTGGGATCATGACCTGAGCCGAAGGCAGAGGCTTTAACCCACTGAGCCACCCAGGCACCCCTATTTTTTTCTTTTTAAAGCTTTATTTATTTGTTTATTTGAGAGACAGAGAAATAGAAGGAGAGTGGGGAGGGGGAGGGAAAGAGAGTCTTTAAGCAGGCTGCCTGCCAAGGGAATAGGCCCATGTGGGGCTCTATCCCAGGAACCTGGCTGGGATCATGACCTGAGCTGAAATCAAGAGTTGGTTTCTCAACCAACTGAGCCACCCAGGGGTCACCTGATCCGTATACTTTAAATAAGTGAATTTAATAGTATGTAAATTATATCTCAACAAAGTAGTTAAGAAAAAAACATATCCTTTTTTTTTTTTTTTTTACATGGTTAAGACTGTGGTTAGGGTGCATATTTAGGTGCTAAAACTCTAAAGAGATTCAAGGAAGTGATTATTGTAAAAGTCAGATTCCTTTCAGGCAGAAGCAGGGTCATGGGACTGAGATAAGGCACATGAAGGAACTTCTATGGGGGCATAGGAAGATTTTATTTCTTGACCTGAGGGGTAGTTAATAGGGGTGTTCAGAATTGGATAATTCATTATATTCCACATGTGTTTTATGGAGTTTTCTGTATCAGTTCTGTTACGTAATAAAACGGTTTTTAAAAACAGGGAAATTGAGTATGAAATGACATGCAGTGCTGGCCACACTGTAAGGGGCCCCCCATGCCCCCCCCACCTCCTGGTATTCCTCCCCTTCCCTAATCCCTCCCTGTCGAGTGGGCATGAGCAGGACCTGCGGCATGTTTCTAACAGAATAAGGCAAAAGCCACAGGATGTATGTGAGTATGTTTGTGTGATTACATTATACAAGACCTAATGTTCATTGGGGTGGAGATCTCCTCTTCCTCTTTGGCTCTGAGGATGTAAGCAGCCACGTTGCAGAGGCTCATGGGGTAAGGAACGAGGGTGGCCTGCGGCCAGCAGCCAGCAAGAAACCGAGGCTGTCCGTCTGGCAGCCCACCGGGCACTGAATGCCACCAACAACCATGTGAGTTTGGAAGAAGAGCCTTCCCCACTTGAGCTACAGATGCCACCATGGCCCTGGGTGACCCCTTGACTACAGCTGGTGAGGTTGGTCGTCAGACTGTGCCTGGGGCACGGGAACTGAGCTAACAGCCGCGCGCTGTGTGAAACCTCTACATTTGTGGTAGTAGTATTCCATGGCAATGGGTAACCTGCCCCCATGTTGGGGGGGTTGGTCCCTAAAACCACTCCCAGGTTCAGCGATTCCCTAGAAGGACCCAGAGAGCTCAACAAAGCCATTGTAGTTTTGGCTACAGTTTATTACAGTAAAAGAATACAGATTAAAATCAGCGGGAGAACAAGGCACATGGGACACAGGCCAAGAGACACCTACTATCCTTCCCGGTGGAGTCACAAGGACAATGTGAATTCTCCTAGTGACAATGTACAAGGGGACTCACAACCAGGGAAGCACCCCCCAGCCTTGGTGCCCAAGGCTTTTCCAGGGGGTCAGTCACAGGGGCAGGCTTTAGTCTCCAGCCCCTCCAGAGGTCAAGCTGATACCTCCTGGCCCAAGGCCACAGGTAAACAACAACACTCTTATCAGCCAGGATACCCCAAGGGCTTAGGGGGTGCCTCCCAGGAGCCAGTCAAGGGCCCATGCTCTCTCGGGAACGTGCAGTCTGCCCATCCCAAGCCTGCAGTTAGCCCTTTGCGGCGCACCCATTAGCTCCGGAAGTGGGACTGTTGTCAACGGCCTGGTTTGAAAGGCCAGGACCACCAGGTTCTGACATCCAGGGAAACTTTACACATTTACTGGCCTTATAGTCAGAGCGTTTCCAGGATTTAAGCCATAGAGCCAAAAGGCGGGGTGCAGAGGAGAGGAGGCTGGGACCGGGCACTCATATATAAGCTTCTCCTGGTTAGCCACTGAATAGAAGGCAAGTTTCCCCTCCTCCAGGTCCAGCCAGATGCCCACCACTGTAGGTCTGTCTGAGCCGAGGACAGTCTCCTCGACCATGTGCCATGCAGAGAGCTGGCCCGTCCCCTTCCACTCTATACAGCAGGAGTCGCTGGTCCTTCCCAGGATCTGGGTACGCTTCATCCCCCAGGAAGCCACCCCAACTGCCCAGTGGCTACAATGCTGAGTGTCCACTTCCCAGTACTGTCGCCCAGAAGAAAAGGCCTGGGAGCATAATGCCTGGCAGGTCACAAACCTCTCATGATTCCAGAGATGGGTCTGTGGGCAGTGAGACACAGTCACCGCCAGGCCATCCTTGGACACCGTTAGGCTGCAGGAGTGGCTGCGAAGGTCAAAGGTTGGACTGATGGCCCCTGAGGAAAAGAACAAGGATATGATGGGCTCACTTTAAAAGCAAAATGCGGCTTTGGGCTTCTGGGGTTTTTTTTGTTTTGTTTTTAAAGATTTTATTTATTTATTTGAGAGACAACCAGAGTAGGAGCAGGGGGAGAGGACGGGGGAGGGGAGAGGAACAGAGGGAGGCAGACTCCACTCTGAACAGGGACCTTGATGTAGGGGGGCTCCATCCCAGAACCCTGGGATCCTGACCTGAGTTGGAAGCAGTCACTTAGCTGACTGAGCCACCCAGGCACCCCACAAAAAGGCAGCTTTGTATCTTTGGGTGTGATAAAGTTTTACTCACACTGGCATTAAAACTGGTAGGTCCACTTGCAGTTTTCTGTACACATCCCTGGTGCTGTTCTCATCACAATACCCCTTTTCCATCTTAATATTTACTTCCCCATTAGGCCTCTTTCAAGAAGCTGTCTCACAATCCCACTCAGCATAGCCTGGAATTTGGGAGTCTTCAATCCCATTTGTCTTGGTAATCAGATCCCCTTGTGAGCCAAGGAACAGGCCCAGCAGCAGGGAGGGGGACTGGCAGGCCCAGCCCAAGTGTCCGCAGTCCACATACTTACACTGAGCAAACCGGGAGGCCCTCTCGGGGGCTGGGTGGCTCTGGCCAGGCAGCGGGCGTGAAGCGGAATGGGGAGCTTCCTGGAGTTCCACTAAGGGTTTCAGAAAACCAGGAAGGGGAAAAAGTGGCATCAAAAGAACAAATAAATAAATAAACAAACAAAAGGCAAATACAAAGGTACCCTAACGTCATGGTCAGGGAACAAGGCTTGTCTGCTTCATCAAATTTCCTCACACATTTTTTTAGGGGCAGACTTGGATTAGGCACAACTCCCAGCTCAGGTATGTGCAGACTCATGTTCTCACCATAGACTTTTTTTTTTTAACTGCCCGTTTTCCCCATAAGCTCTAACCTCCTTGCCGGTAGAGACCTTGTTCATATTTATGTTCTAAGCACCAAGCAGAGTGCCAGCTACAGAGGAAGTAAGTGTGAGGTACCTATCTATCAAATAAATTACACTTCCAGGGATCACAGCACCCTAACACCCAGAATACCCACGACCACCGCCCCTCCCCCTCCATCAGTGCTTTATTTAAACTGTTAACTTCCATAAGTAAATTCTGAATGGGCACTCAAGAAACTAATACAAACGGTTAACTGAGACAGGGCAACAGGAAAATGGGACAAGGGTGGGAAAGAGACCTTCACTGTATGCGTTTATATTGTTTTGATTTCTGAATTTAAATTTTCTTTTTTTTTAAGATTTTATTTATTTATTAGTGAGAGAGAGAGAGAGACAAGAGCATGTGTACAAGCAGGTGGTGGGGCAGGCAGAGGGAGAAGCAGGCTTCCTGCTGAGCGAGGAGTCCAATGAGGGACCCGATCCCAAGACCTTGGGATCATGACCTGAGCCGAAGGCAGCTGCTTAACCAACTGAGCCACCCAGCCACCCCTGAATTTAAAATTTCAAATTTAACCCCAAAATCTAAAAATAATTTTATTTATTTATTTTTATTTATTTATTTATTTTAAAGATTTATTTATTTATTTATTTATTTGACATACAGAGATCACTAGTAGGCAGAGAGAGAGAAGAGCAGAGAGCAGAGAGCCCAATGCAGGGCTTGATCCCAGGACCCCGGGATCATGACCTGAGCTAAAGGCAGAGGCTTTAACCCACTTGACCCACCCAGGTGCCCCTTAAAGATTTTATTTCTTAGTACTCTCGGCACCCAATGTGGAGCTTAAACTCACAACCCTGGGATCAAGAGTGGCATTCTCTACTGACTGAGCCAGCTAGGCGCCCCTAAATATTGATTTTAAATTTGTTTAAGCAACTAAGATCACTAAGGAACCCAGTCTAAATTTAGGGGCACACAGAAGCCAAGAGGGCATGTATTTCTCAGGTTTTGGGACAACTAATAAACCGTGCTCTAACTTGATTCCTTGAGAAACTTTTCCCAAGAGATAATGTTTCTCCACCTAAATAAAAAGTAACTTTTTAAGAAGAGCAACATCATTTAAACATAAAAATAGTTATAAGCGAGAGAAATTGGAAGGGGAGGTGAACCATGAGAGACTATGGACTCTGAAAAACGATCTGAGAATTTTGAAGGGGTTGGGGGTGGGAGGTTGGGGGCACCAGGTGGTGGGTATTGTAGAGGGCACGGATTGCATGGAGCACTGGGTGTGGTGCAAAAATAATGAATACTGTTATGCTGAAAAAATAAAAAAACTAAAATCTCAAAAAAAAAAAAAGTTATAAGCAATATGTCTCTAAAGTATATAAAGCTGGCAGTGGCGAGAGGAGGAGGCAGAAAGGAGGGAGCCCAGAGCTTGTATCTGAGGGTCAGGTGTGAAGAGGGTTATAATACAGAACCTCGGAAGTCAGGACAGAGAGGTTTTTCTCTGCATTGTTACTGTTACTATTAGCATACCCACCAGAGATGACATTTTAACAAAACTTATCAAGGACAATTTACAAAGTAACATGCTTTGTAAACAAAGACATTTAATAGTTAAACATAAAAAGCAGTCTGTTTCTGAATCTCCTCAGAGCAGCAAAATCAGGTCTAGGTTCTAGATATAGAGGTCTCAGAAAATGAGTTTCTACCTTTAAAAAGCCTAGGTGACATCATACCTCTAGCCATATCCAAAACATATATCCAGGCACAAAAACACCTCCGCCCACCCCATCCTCATTAACAATAGCATAGGGATAACACAGCTGGGCTCTGGGATCCTAGCCCCAAAATTCAAAGCCATTCTAAAAATAACAAGTCAGGAAATGACAGGTGTTGGAGAGGATGCAGAGAAAGGGGAACCCTCCTACACTGTTGGTGGGAATGCAAGCTGGTGCCGCCACTCTGGAAAACAGTATGGAGGTTCCTCAAAAAGTTGAAAATAGAGCTATCCTACGACCCAGCAGTCGCACTGCTGGGTATTTACCCTAAAGATACAAGTGTAGGGATCCGAAGGGGCTTATGCACCCAAATGTTTATAGCAGCAAAGTCCACAACAGCCAAACTATGGAAAGAACCTAGATGTCCATCAACAGAAGAATGGATAAAGAAGATGTGGTGTATATATATAATGGAATACTATGCAGCCATCAAAAACCCCCGAAATCTTGCCATCTGCAATAACATGGTTGGAACTAGAGGGTATTATGCTAAGTGAAATAAGTCAACCAGAGAAAGACAATTATCGATCTCTCTGATATGAGGAATTTGAGAGGCAGGGCGGGGGGGCTGTGGTGGGGAGGGAGGGAAAAAAATGAACCAAGATGGGATCAGGAGGGGGACAAACTATAAGAGACTCTTAATCTCAGGAAAAAAACTGAGGGTTGCTGGGGGGTGGGGGGCAGGGATAGGATGGCTGGGTTATGGACATTGGGGAGGGTATGTGCTATGGTGAGTGCTGTGAATTGTATAAGACTGATGATTCACAGACCTGTACCCCTGGGGCAAATAATACATTATAAGTTAATTTAAAAAAAACCCACAAAGCCATTTGTCATTGTTTTGGTCATTTCCGCCAACTTCCATATTTAATCCTTTTTTTTTTTTTAAGATTTTATTTTTTTATTTATTTGAGAGAATGAAAGAGAGAGGAAGAGAAGGCGGGTAGGGTCAGAGGGAGAAGCAGACTCCCTGTTGAACAGGGAGCCTGATGTGGTACTCGATCCTAGGACTCCAGGATCATGGCCTGAGCTGGAGACAGTTGCTTTACCAACTGAGCCACCCAGGCGCCCCAATCCTCTTTCACCCAGTAAAACCAACTCACCCTGCATCTGTTCTTCGAGGGGCTCTTTCCATGTGAAGTTTTCTCGTAATTTTTTCTGGATTTCTTCTAGGTGATGCAGAATGTCTCTTGTTTTTCTCTCAGGTGTATTGGAAGTCATTGGTTTTGAAGAAGCCAAGGAAAGGTCCATCTCACCAGAAGAAGCCTATTGATCAATCATTAAAAACAAATCAAATAATTAAAGTCTCCTAAGTTGTTCATCAAATAATATATTCTAATTCTGCCATCTATAATTTTCTACCTCCTCACAGATTTTTAAAAACATCATTAGGCCCTCAAACTATATGCCTTGAAAGCAGTTTGGAAGAACACATCGTGCAGGAAAAATATTAAAGGGGTGGTAATTTCTGGGTGGTAGGGTTATGGAAGATGTTCCTTTGTTTTCTTTAAACTGCTATGCATTTTCTAGTATTTTCTATAATGAATATAGATTTCTTAGGTAATATCCAAAAAAGTAGTAAAATTTGCAAGCCCATCCTCTAGGGGCTTTACAAAATAAATAATACAGACAGTCACTAAGATCAGCTACAGAGGCCAGAATAATCTTCCCCAGAAGGTTATCATTCTATTACCTCTCCTCTCAAGAGCCCGCATAGACATCTGGCTGGGCATCCAGGCTCTCCCAGCTCTCTGGGGCTGCCAGCACATGCTCCCTGACTTTCTTTAACCTCGGGTCCTGTTATTCCCCAACAGAGCCTCTCATCTGCTCCCACCTTGCCACCTTTGGCCCCTGACATTCCTTCCCAACTCTGCATACTCAATTTTCCACTCTTCTTACCAAGAGTAAAGTAGCAGGCACCACGGACAGAGTACTTCCCGTGGCTTACTTCTAATTTGTATAACAACCTTCCCAGGTAAGTTGGTTATCCCCCTCTTGCAAAAGAAGTTAGAGCTCACAAGAGTGAACTAAATCCCTACAGTGAATTTTATCATCCTGCATTTTCCCACCGCTTGAGCACTTATTCAGACCAGAGCTGTTTTAGTCCTCACATCAGACGAATGCAACGTCAAGTGTGAGAGTCAGACTCTCAGGCTTTCCTCCCCGCAACACCCTGCAGCCCTTGAAGACTCCTGGGTATTTGCTGAGCACTCACTATGTGGCAAGCCTCTTTCGAGGCCTGGAGATACAAGAGTGAACAAAAGAACGAAAGTCATCAAGGTCTCTACCCTAATGAAGGTTAGAGTCCCAGGCAGGGGAAGAGGGAAAACAGACATGAATAAATGATGGCGCCCATCCTTATCAAGTTGCAAGCTGTGGTAACTGCTGCAGGTGGAATCGTAAGAGCCTCTAATAACAGGACTTGTTCGAGGAAATCAGTGAAGGTTTCTCCAGGAAAGTGATGATCCAGCTGGGGTCTGAAGGATGACCAGGGGTTATCTAGGTGACAAGGGCGAAAAAAGAATATTCCTCGGAGTGCACCCTGTGGTGGGAAGAAGCAGGACACCCTAGAGGGACTGACAGGGGCCAGAGTGGCTGTGGCTCGAAGGGGGGGCAGGCAGGGAGGGAGTCCTACAGGGCCCTGTAGGATTTGGGCCTTAATCCCACACAAGCGGATGTCACTGGAGATGTTGTAAATCAGATTTATGTTTGAGACGGTCACTCTGACAACCATGAGGAGAGCAGACCAGTGGGAATAGAGTGGAGTAATTAATTATTGCAGCAATCCAGGCAAGAAATGATCAGAGGCTTGGGACACCTGAGTGGCTCAGTCGTTCAAGCGGCTGCCTTCCGCTCAGGTCATGGTCTCAGGGTTCCGGGATGGAGCCCTGCCTCCTCGGGCTTCCTGCTCTGTGGGGGGCCTGCTTCTCCCTCTGCCTCTGCTCCTCCCACCCATGGTTTGTGTTCTCTCTCTTATTCACTCTCTCTCTCAAATAAATAAATAAAATCTTAAATTAAAAAAAAAATGATGAGAGGCTTGGATCAGAGACATCTCCAAGGATCTCAAGAGTAGTAAATAGGTTCTGGGGATGTTTAGGCCGGTGAGGGAGGGGGTGATATGATTCCCAGTTTGTGCCCTTAGAAGGATCACAGGGCCAGTCACAGGAACTCCCAGAGGAGAAACAGTTTGGGAAGTGCCTTTGAGAAAGCAAGAGGGAAAGGTGAGAAGGAAGATAGCAGACCACAGCTCAGAGAGGGGTCCAGGCTGGAGCTGTGCTTGTGGATGGGGCAGTAATTAAGGCCATGGTGTGGGGAAAACCACTCAGCAGGAAAGAGAAAGGGATGTACCCCTCAGCCTTGAGGGATTTGGGCATTTTGTTGCTGAGGAGAGGAAAAGAGAGTGAGCCTGCAAGACAGATGGGGACAGAGCAGCCAGAGAAAGAGGGGAAGGTCAGAAGACCCCTGGTCCCAGAAGCTAAAGGAAAAGAAAGCTCCAGGAATGAGGATGTGGTCAAAGGCCAAGGAAAGGTCAGTGAAGATGGAGACTAGACTGTCTGCAGGATTTGCATAGACGTCCCTGGGGAATCTCAGAGCTGGTTAGATGCAGAGTTAAGGATGGAAACCTGGCCCACTGTTAGCTCCCCTACCTCACCTCAAGCATCGCACTTCCAGTCATCCATGTGTGACAGTAAGAAAATGGTAAAAGATGAAGACTTATTGCATCCTTCAACTCCCAACATATTTCCGTGGCTCCAGCTCGAAGCTGTCCCTAGCCCCGTCCCCGGCACACGCCTTCCCACTTTCCCCTCCGGGCTGAGCCTACCATGCTCATGCTCAGGGTGCTCCTGTCATTGTCTAGTCCAGATTCAGGGACATCACTTTGACTCTGAAGACTCTTGACAATGTTTACGAGCTGTTCTGCCAACTCTGCCAGCTCACGCACAACTTCTATGATTCTCTTCTGTGCTGCGGCCTTTAAAAGAAGAAAGCAGAACCCAGAGCTGGACCTAGGACCCAGCTCTCGACAGAGGGGGCTATCAACACTGCACAAAGGGAGCAAGCAACAGAGTGATAAAAATGTCCAAAGGACAAGGAGGTAGATGTCCCAGAGCTTTTGCATGCCTGCTGACTGTCCGGTAGCTGTAATAGGGAACCAGAGCCCATCCCCAGGCTGGGGGGCAGGAGGTGAAAATGAAGCCTAAAGGGACCTGTGGGCTCATTCTGAACAGAAGTCAGAGCAGAGATGCTGACTGGGGGGTACGCATCAGGAGTCCCACGGTCTTCCTCCAACTGAGCCAGCCAGGTGCTTCCCCATCTAAAGGGACCCTCAGACTAGAGAGCTACACAACCCCACTTAAAGACCTTGATCTGCTCAGCTGCCCGGCTGGAAGTGGAAATTCTGCAGCCAACATTCTGGCAACAACTTCCAGACCTGGTGGCACTCATCAGAGGAAGGTGGGGACCAGACTTCAATGGTGAACACTGCATTCCCTCCAAAAGGGATTCTATACAGAGTCACAGAAATACAATGTGTTCATCAACCAACTGTCAATAAACCAGAGTTTTTATAACTTTGTTTTGACATTTTACATTTTTAAAATCATGCTAGGACCTCAAAAACTGGAATTGACCCAGGACCTTCTGTATCTCTAAGAAGTCTGATGTTCCTCAAAGCAGCATGTGTTCTGGAAGCCATAATTGGGCTACTTTAGAGAGGGAGGTAGCCGACCACTGGTAACACCATTTGCTCTTAAATTTCCAGGCCCCACTCCTAAATATTCAGGTGGCTGGAACTAAAGAAAGGAGCCCTTATCCTGGCGCTGGGGCAAATTAAAAACTTAAAAGAATAAGTACATTGTTTTTTCTATTCATTAAAGGAATGCACACTCATTGTAGTGAGTTTAGATCAGAGACATCTCCAAGGAGCTCAAGAGTAGTAAATAGGTTCTGGGGATGTTTAGGCTGGTGTGAAGTATGAGGGGCACCTGCGTGGCTTAGTTGGTTAAGCATCTGATTTCAGCTCAGGTCATGATGTCAGGGTTCTGGGATCGAGCCCCGCGTCGGACTCCCCGCTGAGTGGTGGGGGGACCTGCTTGTCCCTCTCCCTCTGCTCCTCCCCCTGCTCGTTCTCTCTCTCTCAAATAAATAAATAAACTCTAAAAAAACTGCAGAGCATGAGAAAGAGGGAATGTTTTAAATCATCCAATATCCTGCCATCTAAAAACAATCATTTTTACTTAACAGCCAATGGGAAGTATATTCAATCACCATAAGCAATATTAGCGAAGAGTTTTAAAGACCTGAGGGACGATGTTGTATTTATAATAAAAAAGAAGAAAACAATTTTAATCATTATCATAAAAAAATGGAAGTAACCGATATGTCCCATCAAAAGGTGAACGGATAGATTGTGGTGCATTTGTGTAATGGAATATTTTTCAGAAATAAAAAGAAATGGGCTACCAAGCCACAAACCATAATTTTGTTTAGTGAAAGAACGGTACCCAGAAAGTCCAGAAATTGTATGATTCTAACTATATGACATTCTGGAAAAAAAAAAAAAAAAAAACTAAAGAGACAGTAAAAAGATCAGCAGTTGCCAGGGGTGGGGGTGAAGGTACAAAAAGGTGGACCACAGGGGATTTTCAGGGCAGTAAAACTGTATGACACCGTAACTGTAGCTGCATGAGGTCATGCGTTTGTCAAAACCTATAGAACTGTAGAGGAGGGGCGCCTGGGTGGCTCAGTGGGTTAAGCCTCTGCCTTCTGCTCAGGTCATGATCTCAGGGTCCTGGGATCGAGCCCTGCATCGGGCTCTCTGCTTGGCAGGGAACATGCTTCCGCCTTCTCTCTGCCTGTCTCTCTGCCTGCTTGTGATCTCTCTCTGTCAAATAAATAAATAAAATCTTTTTTAAAAAGTGATTAAAAAAAAAAAGAACTGTACAACACAGAGTGAATCCTAATATCAACTGTGGATTTTAGTTTCAATTGGCAATAATCATGCCTTGGACAAACCTCATTGGCTACAATACAGTCACTATGCAAAACTCAACTATGGATTTTGGTAAATAATGTATTAATATTGATTCATCAGTTGCAACAAATGTAACACACTAATGCAAGATGTTAATAATAGGGCAAACTGTGTGGGGCATATGGGGACTTGCCATGCTATCTGCTCAATCTTCTGTAAACTTAGAACTACTCTAAAGAATAAACTCAATTAATTAAAACAAAAAGAAAGAGGATATAACCTGGTTATTCAACGTGACCTCAACTCTCTTTAAGAATATTACGGGGCGGGGGGCCCTGGGTGGCTCAGTAGTTAAGCATCTGCCTTCAGCTCAGGTCATGATCCCAGGCTGGAATTCAGCCCCATATCAGGCTCCCTGCTTAGCGGGAAGCCTGATTCTCCCTCTCCCACTCCCTCTGCTTGTGTTTCCTCTCTGGCTGTGCTTCTGTGTGTCAAATAAGTAAATAAAATCTTAAAAAAAAAAAAAAAAACATTACGGGGGGAATGCCTGGGTGGCTCAGTCAGTTAAGTAGCTGTCTTCGACTCAGGCCATGATCCTAGGGTTCTGGTATTGAGCCCGCATCAGGCTCCTTGCTCAGTGGGGAGCCTGCTCCTCCCTCTGCCTCTGCCTGCTGCTCCCCCTGCTTGTGCCCTCTCTCTCTCTGATAAATAAATTAAAAACAAACAAATAAATAAGTAAATCTTTTAAAAAAAGAGGAAGAAGAAAGATCTCAAATCAATCACTGAAATTTATACCTTAAGAAACTAGGGGATAAAAGGGCAAACAAAACCCAAAGCTAACCAAAGGAAGGAAATAATAAAAATTATTGGACATAAATAAAATGGAGAATGTAAAGACAACAGAGAGAATCAATGAAGCAAAAGTTGGTTCTTTGAAAAAAATCAACAAACTCAATGAATCTTTAGCTTGACTGATAAAGAAAAAGAGAGGATGGGAATGCAAGCTGGTGCAGCCACTCTGGAAAACAGCATGGAGGTTCCTCAAAAAGTTGAAAATAGAGCTGCCTTACGACCCAGCAATCACCCTACTGGGTGAAGTTTACCCCAAAGATATAAATGTCCTGATCTGAAGGGGCACGCGCACCCGAATGTTTATAGCAGCAATGTCCACAATAGCCAAACTATGGAAGGAGCCTAGGTGTACACTGACAGATAAATGGATAAAGAAGATGTGGTGCGTGCACGCACACACACACACACACACACACACACACACACACAGGAATACTATGCAGCCATCAAAATTTGAAATCTTACCATTTGCAACAACACGGATGGAACTAGAGGGTATTACGCTAAGTGAAATGAGTTAATCAGAGAAAGACAATTATTATATGGTCTCACTGATATGAGGAATTTAAGAAACAAGGCAGAGGATCATGGGGGAAGAGAGGAAAAAACGAAACAGGACAAAACTGGAGAGGGAGACAAACTATAAGAGACTCTTAACCTTAGGAAACAAACTGAGGGTTGCTGGGGGGATAGGGTGACTGAGTGATAGACAATGGGGAGGTATATGTTGTGGTGAGTGCTGGGTGTTGTGTATGACTGATGAATCATAGACCTATACCCCTGAAACAAATAATATATTATGTGTTAATTTTAAAAAGAAGAAGAAATGGGGGGAGAAAGAGAGGAGACATGAATAACTAAAATCAGAAAGTAAACTGGAGACATCACACCTGACCTCACATAATAAAATTTAAAAGACTATTATGAACTTTGTATGCCAACACATTAGATAACTTACCTGAAATGGATAAATTTCTAGAAACACAAATTACCTAAACTGACTCAAAAAGAAATAGAAAATTGCAACAGAGTTATAACAAATAAAGAGATTGAATCAGTAACTAAAACCCCAACAAAGAAAAGTCCAGGACCAGATGGCTTCACTGGTGAATTCTACCAAATACTTAAAGAAGAATTAACACCAATCCTTCTCAAACTCTTCCATATCATTGAAGAGGATGGAACACTTCCTAACTCCTCAGCGAGGCCAGCATTACCCTGATGCCAAAGCTAGATAAACACATCACAAGAAAATTTATAGACACTATGGAGGGGAGAGGGGTGGGGGGATGGGTGAGCCTGGTGGTGGGTATTAAGGAGGGCATGTATTGCATGAAGCATTGGGTGTGGTGCATAAACAATGAATCTTTGAACCCTGAAAAAATAAAAGAAAAATTTTTAAAAAAGGAAAATTACAGACCGATATCCCTTATGAATATTGATATAGAAATCCTTAACAAAATACTAGCAAGCTAAACCCAACAGCATATTAAAAGGATAACACAGCATGACGAAGTGGAATTTATCCCAAGAATGGAAGGTGGTTTAATTTAAGAAAAAACAACCAATCTGATACACCATAATAACAGAATGAAGGAAACACACACACACATACACACACAATCATTTCAATTGATGCAGAAAAGGCATTTGACAAAATCTTACACCTTTCATGATAAACAACAACAACAACACACACACTCAGAAAACCAGGAATAGAAAGGAACTTCCTCAACACAATGAAGGGAATTTATGAAAAACCCACAATTAACATCATACTTCATGGTGAAAGATTGAAAGCTTTCTGCCTAAGATAGGGAACAAAACAAGCATGCCTGATGTCAGTTCTGCTACCCAACACTGTACTGGAAATTTTAGCCAGATTAATTAAACAAGAAATAAAAGGCATCCCAATTGGAAAAGTAGTAGGATGATCTCTATTCACATAGGACATGACCTTATAAGTAAAATCCAAAAGAATCCACAAGAAAGCTACTAGAGCAAGTAAATGAATTCAGCAAAGTTGAAGGGCAAAAGATCAGCACCCAAAAGGAAGTGTGTTTTTATACACCTGCAGTGAACTATCCAAAAAGGAAATTAAGGAAGCAATTCCATTTTTAGCAGCACCTAAACAAGTAAAATGTCTAGGAATAAATTAAACCAAGGAGATGAAAGGACTTTTATTTTTGGAACCTACAGAAACTTTTTGGAACTAAAAGAAAGTTAAAAAGACCTAAATACGTGCAAAGATATTTAACATTTTGGGGAAGAAGACTTAATATTGTTAAAGATGTCATGCCCAAGATGACCTATATATTCAATGCAATCCCTCTCAAAATTCCAACAGCCTTCTTTGCAGAATGGTAACATCATCTTCAAATTCATATGGAATTGCAGGGGCCCTGAAGAGCCAAAACAATCTTTTTGTTTGTTTGTTTTTAAAGATTTTATTTATTTGAGAGAGAGACAGTGAGAGAGAGCATGAGCGAGGAGAAGGTCAAAGGGAGAAGCAGACTCCCCGTGGAGCTGGGACCCCGATGTGGGACTCGATCCCGAGACTCCCGGATCATGACCTGAGCCGAAGGCAGTCGTCCAACACTGAGCCACTGAACCAAAACAATCTTGAAAAAGAAGAACACAGTCAGATGGACTCAGAATTTCTGATTTCAAAATTTACTATGAAGCTATAGTAATCAAAACAATGTGAGACTGACCTAAGGATAAACCAAAAAACCCATCGGGAATAGAATTAGGAGTCCAAAAATAAGCCTATTCATCTATGGCCAACCGACTTTTTTTTTTTTTTTTTTAAGGCAGAGATCACAAGTAGGCAGAGAGGTAGGCAGAGAGAGAGGGAGAAAGCAGGCTTCCTGCTGAGCAGAGAGCCCGATGCAGGGCTCGATCCCAGGACCCTGAGACATGACCTAAGCCAAAGGCAGAGACTTAACCCACTGAGTCACCCAGGCGCCCTGCCAACTGACTTTTTATAAGGATGCCGAATCCACTCACTGGAGAAGAACAGTCTCTTCGACAAACGGTGCTGGGACAGCTAGATTTCCACATGCAAAAGAGTAAAGTCGGACCCCTACCTCATGCCATATAGAAACATTAACCCAAAATAAATCACCAACCTAAATACAAGACTTACTACCATAAAACTCTTTTTTTTTTTTTTTAGATTTTATTTATTTGACAGAGATCACAAGTAGGCAGAGAGGCAGGCAGAGAGAGAGGAGGAAGCGGGCCCCCCCGCTAAGCAGAAAGCCTGATCCCAGGACCCTGGGATCATGACCTGAGCCGAAGGCAGAGGCTTTAACCCACTGAGCCACCCAGGCACCCCTACCATAAAACTCTTAAGAGAAAATATGGGGGAAAATCTTCATGATCTCAGAATTCGGCACTGGATTTAGATATGATGCCAGAAGCAAGAGAAATAAAAGAAGAAACAGATAAACGGGACATCAGCAGAACTTAAAATTCTTAGGCATCAAAGGACACCAAAGTAAAAGGTAACTCATAAGTAAAAGGCAACCCATAAGATGGGGGAATATATTTGCAAGCCATATATCTGATAAGGGTTTAGTATCCAGAATTTATAAAGAGTTCCTAAAACTCAACAAGAAAGGGCACCTGGGTGGCTCAGTCAGTTAAGTAGTGCCCTGGGCTCAGGTCCTGATCCCAGGGTCCTGGAATCCAGTCCCCACATTAGGCTCTGCAGGGAATTTGCTTCTCCCTCTTCCCCTCCTGCCATTCATTTCCTCAATCTCTATCTCAAATAAATAAATGTTAAAAAAAAAAAAACATCAACAAGAGAAAGACAATCCCATTTTTAAAAATAGTCAAAGGACCTGAATAAACATTTCTCTCATGAAGATATAAAAATGAGCAATAAGCACATGAAAAGGTAGTCAGTCAACACCGTCAATCCTCAGGGAAATGCAGATCAAAACCGCAGTCGCAAAGCACTTCACTCCTAATGGGAAGGCTATCCTAAAAAACAAAATGGTAGGGGGAAGGAATCAAAATAACATGAATAGTGGGGCGCCTGGGTGGCTCAGTGGGTTAATAAGCCTCTGCCTTCGGCTCGGGTCATGATCTCAGGGTCCTGGGATCGAGTCCCGCATCGGGCTCTCTGCTTGGCAGGGGGCCTGCTTTCTCCTCTCTCTCTCTCTGTTTGCCTCTCTGCCTACTTGTGATCTCTCTCTGTCAAATAAATAAATAAAAAATATTAAAAAAAAAGAGCAAAATAACATGAATAGTAAGTATTGGCAAGGATGTGGAAAATCAGCAACTCCAATTCTGCTGGTGGAAATGTAAAATGTCATAGATGCTGTGGAAAATGGTTTAGCTGTGTTCCACAGTATGCTGAACATAGAACTCCTATACCACTCACCGAGTCCACTCCTAGGTTATTTCCCCGAAAGAACTGAAAAGAACTTGGTTACTTGCACACCAATGTTGACTGCATCGCTCACAGTCACCAGAAAGGCGGAAACAATCCGAATGCCCACCAGTGTATGAATAAACCAATGTGGTACATCCGTACAATGGGACAGTATTCAGCCACAAAAGGGAATAAATTCAGGTGCATGCTACAACATGAATGAACCCTGAAAACATTACGGTAAGTGGAAGAAGGCAGACACAAAGGGACAAATATTATAGGATTCCACTTATATGAAATATCTAGAGTAGGGAAATCAGGGAGACAGAAAACTGACTGGCGGTTACCAGGGGCTGCAGGGAGTTGGAATGAGAAGTTACTGCATAATCGGTAGAGAGTGAGAGCTGCACATCACTGAGAATATAACGAATGGCACTAAATTGTACACATAAAAACGTCTGAAATGGCTAATTTTGTGCTCTATCTTACCCCAGTGTAAGAACGTTCAAAGAGACAGCGGTAAGACTGGAAAGGAGTGGGAACGTGCCAAGGAGCAGCCAGGCTGGTGGGATGCCAGGAAACTGCCCCCCCCCCCCGCTTCTTCATACTTCATACTTAGGCCCACTCTCCCAAGAGCTGGAGTGCACAGAGTGACAGCGGTCCGGCGAGACAGCAGGCAAGCCGGGCCAGTAGGGTAGAGCAGGTGCCGCGCGCACGCGCGGGCGCGCGGTGGGGCGCGAGGGCAGCGCGTTGCACCTCCCTACCGGCAGCTGGGCGGTGCGACGCGGGGGCGCAGGCGCAGGCGCGGGGCCAAGGGCGCGTCCCTGGGCGGGGCCGGGGGCGGGGCCAGGGGCGGGGCCGGGGTCAGGACCCGCCCCCAGCTCGCGCAGCGCCCGGCTGTACTTGTCCACCAGCTCCTGCAGCAGCGTGTTCTTCCGCAGGTGCAGCGGCGCCGGGGTGCTCTCCCGGCAGGTGGGGCAGGAGCGCCGGGGGCTGGCGCTGCCCGCGGCCCACAGGCCCTTCAGGCAGTCGCGGCAGAAGCTGTGGCCGCAGGGCAGCGTGGCGGGCCTGGTAAGCAGCCCTTGACAGATGATGCAGCCCAGGTCGTCCTCGGCCAGCCACACGGGGATGGCCAGGCCGGTGTCCATATCCGCAATAGTGGCCAGGCAGCGCCGCCGGACGCCGGGACGCGGAAGTCAGGGCCTCGTGGGGGACCGCCCGCCAGCCGCGACGTCTCCTCGGCTCCTCCCTCGGCCTTCCTCTCCCCGCCTCGGCCCACCCTTCCTGTCTCGCGTTCCTCTGTAAGCAGACTTTGAGTCTCCCCCCGCCTGGCGCGGGGCACCATAGGTGAGAGCGGGCCGGAGTCACGGCCTCCTGCACGGAGGATCAGCTCGCCCCCAAACGCTAGGAACCCGTTGATGTCCCAAAGACCTTTTAGCTTGATGCCCTCCCTCCCGGCCCAGACACACATCCATCTCGGCCCATTAAAACGCAACCCCGACAGCCCTTGAGAGCAGAAGAAAGAGGGGGTTCGGTTCAAGAGCTTTTTCATGAGAAGGCGCCCACTAGATGTCATCCAGCACTCCCAACAAGTAGGAAAGGGTTAGAGAACACCCGGTGCACTTAGCTCTTTAAAAATACCGGCGTTGGGGGCTTCACTCCCAGAAAATCTGATTTCGTCGTCTGGGGTGGGAGCCCGGCGCCGGGATGCGTAAATACCTGCCCCCGAGGATTCTAACGCGCAGCCAACGTTGAGTGACCCCTAGACTTTTCAAACCGCTGTTACAATGCGGAACTGTGCCCCTGTCTTCTTACTGCTCTCTGCTGGCTAAAAGCACATTACCCAAGAGGCATCCGGACAAAAATACTAGAAAGTCTTGTTTTCTTGAGGTAGCGTGCCTTGGTTGGGCTCCCTCGCTTCCTCCTCTCCTCTTTCTCCATCCCAAGCTCATTACAGCAGGAAAACGCTGGCGCTGGAAGAGCATCACATCCTCCCCGGAGGGAACTTTCAGGTTTACACGGCAGTAATTGAGTGGCAGAGACCAGAATCCCCATCTCTCTGCTCCGCTGAAATGAACTAACAATAAATAAATAAATATTTAAAAACGTATTACTAGCAGTCAATCAAAACAAATATAAATATATAAATAACTGGTAAACAAAAAGTCAAAATTTTTATTAGAATTACAGCTCTTAATGAGATTGATGTGCTGGTTTCTTTTACAAAATGCATTTATCTGTGGATGAACATTACTTTTTTCTCCAGCTTTGCTGAGCTACCTCAGCTGACCTATATAACATTGTCTCTAAGTTTAAGATATACAATATGATGATTTATTTAATGCACATGTTGCAAAATGATTATCAAATAAGGTTAATGAACACCTCCATCGTCTCACATAATTACCTTTTTTTGAGGCTGTTGAGAACATTTAAGATCTGCTCTTAGCAACTTTCAAACATACAAAATGGTAAACAGTAGTCACCATGCCAAACGATAGATTCCCAGAATTTATTCATCCTGTAAGTGGAAATTTATACTTTGTTCTACATCTCCCCATTTCCCCCACCCCTTTCCAGTCCCTGGCAATCACCATTGTACTCTGTGGTTCTGATTCAGCTTTTTCAGATTCCACACGTGAGATCATGCAGTATTTGTTTTTCTCTGATTTCATTTAGCATCATGCCCTCAAAGGGTGTGTGTGTGTGTGTGTGTGTGTGTGTGTGTGCATTTTCTTTATCCATTTGTCTGTTAACGTAGACATAGGCTATATCTATGTCTTGGTAATTGTGTATTATGCTGCAATGAACATGGGGTGCAGATAACTCTTTGAGACAGTGATTTCATTTCCTTCAGATATATACACAGAAATGAGATTACTGGATTATATTATTTTTTGAGGAACCTCCATAACTGCTCCATACTGGCTGCACCAATTAACATTCCCACCAGCAGAGCACAGGGGTTCCGTCTTCTCCACATCCTGGCTAATACTTGTTATCTCTTGTCTTTTTTGATAGCTATTCTTACAGCAAATGATATCTCACTCGTGTTTTATTTTGCATTTCCCTGGTGATTATGATGTTGAGCACATTTTCACACACCCGCTGGTCATTTGTACATCTTCTTTGAAAAAATAATCTATTCAGGTCTTCTGTCCATTTTCAAATTGTTTTATTTGGATTTTCGCTATTGCATTATGTGAGAGATGAACATTACTTACCAACAGAATTAAGCAAGGTTCAGTAATAAATTATATTCCTGTTTTTTTGTTTTTATACATGTTAGTGCTGAGGAACCTTGTCCACATATATAAATGACAACAGTGTCACACGGTTTGTTGAAGAGCAAAAAAGATCACATAGTGATCCATTATCAGAAATTATTTACTAATCCCTCAGCTGACCAGATTGGTTAGATTTTCCTTCAATTTTAATTGAGAACAAAGAATATGAAACTAACTGTATTGCAAAAATCATTAGAAGTATTCACTTTCTTGGGGTGTCTGGCTGGCTCAGTTGGAAGGGCAAGCAACTCTTGATCTTGGGGTTATGAGTCTGGAGCCCCATGTTGGGTGTAGAAATTAAATAAATAAAAACTTAAAGAAAAAAGCAAGTATTCACTTTCTCATTTTCTGGGAGGTATGCTAATAAGACTTCACCAAGGCTTATCAAATTATCAAATTACCACTCTTTTATGAGTCACTTTGTTAAACGTGATATACTCAAAAAGGGCTAGAAAAATTAGAATAATATTATTCATTTCAATACACCTTTGCCAATCTAATTTTTTTGGAAAGATACTTTTCTATGTTTGAAATGCATTTTCTTTAAAATTTGGAGCTACAGATTTAGCTTGTCCAATTTATGCAAAATATCGCCACATAACCTAATTGGTAAGGCCAGTTCTCAAGTCAAACCAGTCAGGCAAGTCAGACTCATATTCTGCCAAAGAATCTGACCTCACTGTTAAATTCAAATAGATGTGTTAAGGGGCGCCTGGGTGGCTTAGCTGGTTAAGCTCCGACTCGGATATTGTGGTCATGGGATCAAGCCCTGAGTCAAGCTCTGTGCCCCGTGGGGAGTCTGCTTGCAATTCTCTCCCTCCCTCTGATTCTGCCCACCACCACCTCCCAGCTCATGTGTGCTGTTTCTAAAATAAATAAAGTCTTAAACACACACACACTCACAAAATAGATGTGTTAATACACATCCCTGTGACACTGGGTTCTAATGTTAAATCAGATGGGAAAGGACAAGATCCTGAATTTGTGCACTGGGTGAAATAAGGTACGACCCTCATTAACATCTACCAGTGCTTTGCTTTGCTCTTACTAGATTCCTTCAGGGATAAAGCATGTTTTGTTAGGGGCAGGAGAGGTCATTAAATAAACATCATCCTCAGTTCCACTCCACTTTTTATGAATTCAAAACATCCAAACATAAGCCGGAACACCCCAGTTTTTTTTTTTTTTAAGATTTTATTTATTTATTTGACAGAGATCACAAGCAGGCAGAGAGACAGGAGGAAGCAGGCTCCTCGCTGAACAGAGAGCCCGATGCGGGACTCTATCCCAGGACTCTGAGACCATGACCTGAGCCGAAGGCAGCGGCTTAACCCACTGAGCCACCCAGGCGCCCCTGGAACACCCCAGTTTTAATGCCAAACTTTGTCACCAACAAAAATCTGCATGAAACAGAGGGAGTCATAAAACCTGACCTCCATGCCTTAAAAAGACTTCACTGGTACTGTGAAGAGAATAAATATTGGGAGGAAATATTTGCACATCCTATGTCTGTCAAAGGACTGATATCAAGAATGTATAAAGAACTCTCAAAACTCAACAATAAAGAAGAGAAACCATAAAATTAAGAAATGAGGGGCACCTGGGTACTCACTCAGTTAAGTGTCTAACTTTGGCTCAGGTCAAGTTCCCAGAGTCCTGGGATTGAGCCCCATGTCAGGCTCCCTGCTCAGTGGCAAGTCTGCTTGTCCCTCTCCCTCTGCCCTGCTTGCATTCTCTCTCTCTCTCAAATGAATAAATAAAATCTTTGTTCAAAAAGTAAATAAATTCTTAAAAAATGAGACATAGATACAATGTCACTTCTCCAAAGATACAAGGTTGGCAGATCAGCACAAGAAAAGATGTTCTGCGCCACCAGCCACTATAGGGAAATGCAAATGAAAACCACAGGGACACCACTACAACTGGAACCGTTAAAATTAAGAATACTGAGAATAGGGCGCCTGGGTGGCTCAGTGGGTTAAGCCGCTGCCTTCGGCTCAGGTCATGATCTCAGGGTCCTGGGATCGAGTCCCACATCGGGCTCTCTGCTCAGCAGGAAGCCTGCTTCCCTCTCTCTCTCTCTCTCTGCCTGCCTCTCCGTCTACTTGTGATCTCTCTCTGTCAAATAAATAAATAAAATCTTTAAAAAAAAAAAAAAAAAGAATACTGAGAATAGCCAGTGCTGGTGAAGATGCAGGGTAACTGGAACTCTCACACATTGCCAGTGGGAATGTGAAAGGGTCCAGGCCCACTCTGGAAGACAGCTTGACAGGTTGTTATGAAGTTAAACATACGCCTACCACGTGACCCAGCAGCTCAACTCCTGGATACTGTTGCGTGTACCAATAATTCATTCCTTTTTATTGTGGAGTTCTCTTCCACGGGATAAACAAACCATGGTATACCCATATGACGCACTATGGCTCAGCAGTGATAACTGTTGATACGCGCGATGACTTAGATGAATTGCAAAGCCATTATACTGAGTGAAAGAAGCCAATTTCAAAAATTACATTTCGAATTATTCCATTCATAGGACACCCTCAAAAATATAAATCTGGGCCGATGAAGAACAGAGCTGTGGTTGGCAGGTGGCAGGGCAAGGGGGCGAGAGGTAGCACCCAGGAGCATTTAAAGTGATGTAACCATTCTTTACTCTGATTGTGGTGGTAGTTACAGGAATCCATATATATATTCAAATTTATAGAACAGTACAAAATAAGTCGATTTTAGTATAGAACAATGTAAAAAAATAAAATTCATAAAGGAAAATTGTCACTCTTATTTCAAATTGGCTATCTGGCATCCCAATGATTTTTAAGGTTTAAGGTGGATAAGAGGTATGGCTTTCTTTTCTGAACAGAAGGATGTTTAAGAGAGAAGAGGTGGGAAGGAGAGCTGGTGTGCTGCCTCAGACGCAGGTCTGCAATTACACTCTCCTATGACGCTTGTGATTCATGCAATGCCCCCCGCCCCACACTGCCCGCTGATATCTCTGCTTCCTTCCCACACTCTACATGGCTGCATTGTTTTCCCAAGTCTCAAATCTGATCATGGACTCTCCTTCTTAATGCCAAGCAAGTAGCTTTGTGACTGTCTGTCTTCTTTCTTCCTCTGTAGATGGAGCTCACAGGTAGTGAAAAAGGCAGATGAGTACATTAACCATTAATATACAACTCAGCAGGTGTTGAAACAAACATTTTCAAGGTGCTTTGGGGGCCAGAAGAGGAAGCACGCCCATCTCCATCTGGGCTGTCAGGAAGCCTCCGGAAAGACACTCCAATAATGTTGCTTGTCCTCTGAGGGTTCCACAGGAAAACCCCATAAAAAGCAGAGACTCTATTAAATGCCCTCCCAACCCTCTTGGTCTCCACCAAAATGAAGAGAGCATACCAAATATCGCTCTGCATGTGACCTGAAGGAGAAGGAGTCATAGAGCAGGGACCTCAGCGGTGATCTATTTCTCTAACACTTCAGCCATTCCAGATTTCTTTTAGTTCCTCTTTCCCACCTAAGGGCCTTTGAACATTTTCTTCCTTGAGACGAGTGTTTTCCTCTTCCTGTTGACTTACCTCTAAATATCTTTAAGGTTTCCACTTCAACATCACTTTCTGGAGAGGATGGAGGCCCCTCTCCCCCTCATTTAGGTGAAACCCAGGCTCCCACAATTGTTTGTGCTTCCTTTCCTGAACACTTGTGGCACTGTCCTGCCCCATGGAAGCGTGGCCTTGCAGCAGCCTGTCATCTGTGGTAAGCAGGGACCAGCTGGTTCCCACCCTGTTCCCAGGGCCTGGCACAGAGCCTGGCACCTGGGAGAACCTCAAAAGTACTTGTTGCTTCCATGGAATTTCAATAGTCAGTACACTTTCCTCCTCCGAAAGAGAAAAACCAAGGCACGTTGGTGGGAAAGTGAGGTTTCTGACCATTTCGAGTTTGCGGAAAGGCCAGAGCTGGCTGGCAGCCTGGAGAGCTCTCTGCCCTGGGTTTCAGTGGAGCTGGCTTGCTTCTTTGCTTCCAATAATCAATCTGAACATTGTTTTGTTTTTTTTGTGTTTGCCTTTGTTTGTTTGTTTTGTATTCTCTGGGTTTTCATTTCTTCTAAAATCTGTACCAAGACGAGACTTCCCCAGGAACTGTTTTGATTCATGTAGAAAACACACTGCTTTTGAAGAGTGCAAATGGGTGTTTCTTTAATAATTTCCCCCAGCTTCCAAGTGTTTAATTTGAACACTTTTGAATCTCTAGAAAATGTGCACCAGTAAGACAACAAAGACCCGTCTCTGCTTCATCTAGATCCCTCAGTTGCTAACACTTTGCACAGCGGCTCACTTTTTTTCTCTCTCTCTCCCTGGGTGTGTGTGTGTGTATGTACTTCCTGTCTTCCATATAGACACACACACTATATATATATGTATATACTCTCTTTATATACATGTACACACACACTTATTCTTTGTTGACCCATTTAGGAGTCAGTTGTAGACTAAAAATTATTACATTTTTACCCCTGAATACATTAACACGTATCCACAGGCACAAGTGCAAACTCCTACACAAATACGACATAATCATCCGTCTCACTATCTGACTAGCTGATATGCATCCATATTCAGACTTGCCCCAGTATCTCAATCATATCCTTTATAGCTGCTTTTTTAAAAAATCCAGAAACCAGGGGGCACCTGACTGGCTCAGTCGGTGGAGCGTGGGACTCTTGATCTTGGGGTCATGAGTTTGAGCCCCACGTTGGGTGTAGAGATTACTGAAAAATAAAAATCTTAAAAAAAAAAAAAAAGGCATCAAAATCCAGGATCCAATCAAGAATCATAAATTCCACTCTGTTGCCTCCTTCATCTTCTTTAATGTGGAACAGTTTCCTCACTGCTTTATCTTATACCAGCCGTTTTATAGAACGTCCCTCGTGTGGATTTGTCTGATTACTTCTTCATGGTTCAGAATCAAGTTTTTTTGCTTGCAGGACACACTGGGTGTCCTCCCACTTGCAGGACACAGTGGGTGGCTCTCCGATGCAGTGTTTTCATTTCAGAAGTCTGGGGCCTTGAGGACATGGGCCAGATCCCCAAGACTCCCCCAAGCTGGGTTGTGGGACGGCCCAGGGAGCCAGCAGGTAAAGGCCAAAGCTTCAGTCTTGGCACAGTTCATGGCCAGCCATGGCTGCTAAACGGCAGGGCATGCCTGCTGGGCAACGAAGGCTGAGGTTAGAACTTGCCCTTCCTACCATGAGCTCCGGGTGACCAGTGGCCAGTGGGTCACCTGCTGCTGTGGCCACTCTCCGATGATGCAGCTGTCAGGGGAGCAAGAAGAGAGCTCAGATGATAACCGTGCCAGTGTAGTCCTGCTGAAGAGAAGGGACAGCAAGGGGACAGGGGCACAGTGACAGAGAACCAGAATTAAAAAAACAACCAACGGCGGCGAGAGACAGAAGGGACAAACGCCAGCGCAGAGAGAGAGAGAGACATGGAAACAGAGTCAGATACACAGACCCACCGGCAGGGACAAGGAAGCGCCAGCAGACGGTCTTTACTAACTTTCAAGTCTGTTTCTCAAGCTCTTTGGCTTTCAGATTTTGGAAAGGGAAAAGCAGGTGTGTTTATGCTGATCTGACTCAAAGGACACAAGGGTTTCTCCTAAGGGGGTGCTGTGGGGTCTCCTCCTCGGTCTGTCCTTTTTCAAACACAGAACTTGTTCCTGGTGCCCGCAAACCAGGCCCCGGGGCCAGGAGTTTCCTGCTCCCGCTCAGAACATCTTCTCATTTTTCTCATGGCTGTCAGCAGACAGAAGCCTACTTGTCACACATCTGGGGGAAGAGGAGGAGCAGGAGAGCAGCGACAGAAGGGAGGATGCAGAGAAAAGAAGGGCACCCAAAATAGCCTTTCCTCTGTGAGGGGAGAGGAACCCAAGACCCCAGAAGTTGCCCAGTGGGTGTGACCATAGCTAATAATAACAGACCAGGGTTTCTCACATGGAGAGGGACTGGTGGGCCGCAGGTAGCTAACGGGGCGGAGCTCCCCACAGAAGAGCTGTGCATGGACAGAGAGGGCTTCCTGGCAACAACGTGCACCATCTGTACTCTTCTTTGGCAGGAAGAGAAGAAAATGTTAGAAGCAGTCAGGAGCCCGGAGCTCAGTTTCAGGGCTCACAGCTGAACCCTGTGAGGCTCCGTTCTGCCCTCTGCCCTTGGCCGAAAGAACAAAGCCCAGGCTGCACATCTTACTGAGAAGGTTGAGGGGCGTCAAGGGGCGGGAGAGGACATCCTGAAAACTCTCCAGCCATTCCCTCTGCTCCTTCTCGCTGGGGCAGGTGAAGAGGAACCTCCGCTCAGGGGTGACGATGGTGAGGCCGGCTTTCCAGTGGTTCCCTCGGATGCCCTTGGGCAGGTCTTCATACACTCCATACCCCTGCTCGTTGCTCCCAAGAAAAACCTGGCCCTGTTCAAAGGCATCCTGAAGACAGAGGACACCTGGTCATCAGAGGCCACACCTGGGGCAGATGGGCACCTGCAGCCCGGACATCCCCCCAAGCTCTGTTGGAGAAAGAGGTGTTTCACGTGTGTAGTGAAGGTCTCTACTGGGGATCTCTGCTTGTGGGGACCCAGAATTTGAAGGGCTACAAAATTATAAAAGAAATCACACACGTGATCTGTTAAAAGGATACTTACTTAACATTAGGGACAGCTTACTATGCACCAAGACTTCAAGTGCTTGACCTTAAGTAACTTACATAATCCTCACCGCAACCTCTGAGGAAGGCACTGTTATTAAGCCTGTTTTCCAGAGGAGGAAACTGAGGCAGAGAGAGTTAAGTGTTCTGCCCAAGGCATGCCACTAAGCAGCGGGACTGAAAGTTCTAAAGCCCACCGTCCCAACCACGAGCTTTCCCGTAAGAAGTGAGCCCTGGAGACGGGAGGACGAGGAACACCCTGTTTAACTACACTGGCAGCATTTTGGATACACAAAGGATGTCCTGAATGTGGACAAGAATAATTCTACGCACAGGAGATGACTTAGAGACGGGCAAAAGTGCAGGTGTGTCCCTCACCAGGTTTCTCCCACACTGTCGCTTGCCCATGGTCCTGGGCTAGCACAGACCCCACCTCTGTCGGGGGTCCTCTGCACCGGAGCGGGGTGCACTGTTCTTACCAGTGGGTTCTTGTAATAGAGCAGCCTCCGCTCCTGGGGATCCAAGACAAACCACCTTTTCTTGAAAGGTTCTCTCTGCTGCAAAAGAGGGAAGCTCATAGTGGGGTCAGCCAAAGTGGGGGGGGGGGTGAAGCGGGGGGGTGGCGGGGAGCGTAGAGGTCAGAGAGCCAGCCTGGGCTGGGCAGAGAGAGCTGGCCAGTCCCTTGGCCCTTCAGCCACCCCAGCGCGCCTCCCCGAGGCTCTGCCCACCTCCTCACCCTCTGCGGGCTGTACCCTGTGCCTCTGGGCGCTACTGTGGGTAGGAAGAGGGGCTCTTCTCTTTCTCAGGCTAAGGACAAGCAGTTTCAGAAAAAGGAAGTGGGAGAAATTAGAAGCAGTTACAGCTCAGCTGTGCTGACAGCGCTGGCCTTGAGAGGAATTTTAACCGAGGTCAGGGGAAAGGAAGCCCCTGGTGAGAACCCTTGGGGAGTGGCTGTGCCATCAACTGGTGAAGGCAGAAAACAAAATGCACAGTGCTTTGACTCATTTTTAAGCTGCCCAGAGGATTTCTTTCTTACTGATTGCCTAACACCTTTCCCTGCAATCTTAACACCCATCCTGTCAAGATACAACACCTTTAAAAAAAAAAAAAAAAAAAAAAGGCAGCATTGGATTGCTGCTGTTTTTGGAGTTTTTTTTTTAGGAGGCTCCCTCTGCTTTCCCTTCCCCCCTTCCTCCCCTCACAACCGCCAAGACCCTCTCCAGTCAGACTTCTGACTTGGTGCTGCGCCCCTCTTGGGATCCAGGCTGGGCCCCCCCTCGTCCCCAGCAGGAGCCACCACCCCTCCGGACCCTCCAAGGGAGGCCCAAGAGCAGCCAGCCAGTCCTCCCTTCCTTCCCAGATCAGTGGGAATGAGCAGCACTGGGAGTTGGGGCAGGTTTAGCAACGGAGAGCAGAGGCTGAGCTGGAGGGAGGGTGTGTGTGCTGGGAAGGGGTGTGCCCATGTGTGTGCATAAGTGTGTGTTCCCAGACCAGCCACGAGTCTGTCTCGCTTGGACAGTCCTGGTAGGCCCCCAGCACTAAGCACACGGGGGTTCTGGAAAGTGCAAAAGCTGCTGCCCCCAAAAGTCCCTTTTCAACTATGCTTTCCTAGGAGTGGGGTCAGTCAGATGGGTTTAAGAGGAAGAAAGAAGAAGGAAGCTGGGGACACCTGGGTGGCTCAGTCAGTTAAGCCTCTGCCTTTGGATCAGTCATCATCCTGGGGTCCTGGGATGGAGCTGCATGGGCTCCCTGGTCAGCGGGGAGCCTGCTTCCTCTTCTTCCTCTAACCCCCTCCTCCCCTCTGCTTGCTCTCTTTCTCTCAAATATATAAAATCTTTAAAGAAAAAAAAAAAAACGGAGGAAAGAAGCTGCTGGTGATGTCATTAAAGAAGGAGGCTGCCCAAGGATCAGGAGAAGCACCTGCAGTGATCCTGGGCTCCCAGACCACACACCAGCTCACCAGTCCCCGCTTGGTCTTCTGCCCCAGGAACTCACAAACACTGGGTTACTTCCCGTCCCTCCCTCTTCCCACCCCCTTGGTTCCTCACTTCCCCACTTCCCAAATTCTGCCCTACTGCCCACTGGAACCAGGGCTGTGTAAGTCCCACAGAGAGTGGTGGAAGGTACCTTTGGACCCGTCTTTTCCATGAAGCCTTGTTTGAGGTACTTCCTTGTGATGAGGGGCACGAGCTGGGGGAAGAGAGACATAACACTGAGACCCCCACTCACATGTAAAGGGTTCAAGGTTCCCCACTGAACTTGGCTGCCCAGCAAAGGGGAAGTTTGGAATGGGGAAGGATGTGTGCTCATGGTTCACGGGGTTATATTTGGAATGTGTTGGAGGCAATGTTAACAATTCAACAGACGACAGCATCTCAGATGTTTGCAGAGCTCACCAGCAGAGCCGAAACATGGCTTAAGGATCCCTTCTGCAACCCCAGGAGGCAGACAGAGGCAAGGCTCTAAGGAAACCTTCCTGGTGTCAGAGAGCATATTCTGAGGGTCTACATGTGTCAAGCTCTGGGTGCAATTCTCAGTCACCCTGTGGGGTGGACATTATTATGCTCACTGGACTTCTAGAGAAACCAGGCCCCAGAGAACTGTCTGGGAAGCTTCTCTGAGCTGTGTCGCTGTGAGGATATACAGCTCAGCTTCACACCTCGGGCTGACAGGCACAAGACAGTACCACGGTACACTAGTGGCACTCCTCCCACTCCACCATGACACTGCCGTGTAGACATGCCGAGCCCTCAGATCAGGCCCCTGGCCAAGGCCTGGCCATTGCTGGCAGTTCTGACACAGGCCCACGGGAGAAGCTAGCAGAGGGGGCATGTAGAGAAAGCTCTGGACTAGGTGTCAGGAGACCTGGATCCCAGCTGCATCTCTGACCCCGTACCAGCTGTGTCCCTTGGTAAGACCTTGTCCCTCTCTGGGCCCATTTCCCTCTGAGTAATAAGGAGATGGGTTTGTGATCCCCAGGACCCTTCCAGCTTGCCACCCTATGCTCAGAGACATTTCCAGGAATGAACGCTGGCCTCCTGTGCTCGAGGGGTCAAACTGGCAAGTCTAGAGCT
Source organism: Lutra lutra (assembly GCF_902655055.1). Taxonomy (NCBI): domain Eukaryota; kingdom Metazoa; phylum Chordata; class Mammalia; order Carnivora; family Mustelidae; genus Lutra; species Lutra lutra. The sequence goes on from NC_062293.1 coordinate 40,720,526, forward strand.
CCCAGTGACAGCTCAGGCCTCTGAGAGCAGAGGGGCTTGGTACTCAGGAGCTCCAGGGCCCAGGGTAGGGGCAGAGGGGAAGTGAAGTCTGGGAAGTTGAAAGGAAGAAAATTGTAAGCCAAAAATGAAAATATAAACTCTACCACTCCTCTGTCCCCACAATACATTCTGTAGGCCCTCATTCCTTTTTTTGGAAGGAAGAGTCCTAAACTGCACAAGAGTCTGACCCTGAGTCAGGGCTGTGCGCTCTCAGACTAGGGAAGCAACCGGAAGAGGGGAGATCATGTGGATGGGGTGCTGCTTGCTGTATCCCAGAAGCTGTGGCTCCCTCAAGTCTCAAGCAGCCCTGGAAAGTAGGTGTTGTCCCCATGGTGACCGATGAGTGAACCGAGGCTCAGAGCAGTAAGGTGATGTGCCCCAGGTAATACGCCAGCTTCTCTGACTTCAGAGGCCACCCCTTTCTTAGTCTGGGACCACCCCCGACACTGGAACTCCCTGGGTGTCTAGCCTCTGGATCCCTAACCTTGAGCCTGGTCCAGGTGACTGCCCAGAACCTCAGGCCATCCCTAACCCCAGGAGGAGGAACGGCAGCAAAGAGACTGGGGTAGGGAGGAGACCCACGGTGGATGAGGGGAGGCAAGAGGACACTGAGGAGTTGGCCAGAGACCAATGTTCTCTGCAGAGGTCAGCAAAGTTGGAGAGTGAGCCCAGATGACTAAGGCTGGGAGTCCATTCTCCAACCTCTCCAGTCAGCACTTGACAGGCACAGCACCCCGCCCGCGGAACGTGCACTTGCTCAAGCTGGGTGCTGACTCCGAAGACCCAGGGGGTCCACTGCAGGTCTGGCTATGGTCGCCATCAGTGGGGCCATCTCTGTGCACTGCCAGGCCTGGAGCAGATGCCCATTCCCAAAACTCAGCTCCCTGCAAACCTTGGAATTAAGGAGCATTTAGGCTTTCAAGGAGGGTCTAACAGTTTGGAAAAAGAAAGTCCTGGGATTAATAGGGTGTCTCCGCCCCACCATCATTTACAAAATCCTCCTGGAGCAGGGCCTGAAGCAGACCCCAAACCATAGCACCTCCGAGCTGGCAGGGACCCTGATAATGACCCAGACCCACCACTATCACACAGATATGGAAACAGATGCTCCGAGACGTGATGTGACCTGCAGCGGTCAGACAGTGAGTTAGCAACAAAGCATCCACGAGAGCCCAAGCGTCTGGGCTCGAGGCAGCAGTCTGTACCCCCCACACCTGAGAGACGTAGATGGGGGCCCCACATGTCTGAGGACAACCATAATGAAGTTCCTGGGCTCACCATTACCTTGGCCACAGAAGGTGGACTGTTCCTGTTAGAGCTGTAATGGAGAAGATCCCATTGCCTTCCCGAGACCAGAACACAAAAGGGCAAAGGGAGGATATTAGAGTGGGAGGTGTGCCCTCTGGCATTCACTTGACCTTCCTGGGACTCAGTTTCTCATCAGTAAAATGGGAATAATCACCCCACCTAACTGGCTGTTACAGGGGATTACTAGATAAAAGATAAAATGGGCTCAAAAGCCTGTTGTAAGCAGTTCATTAGGGATCATTTGTACATTTCAGTGGGAGAAGGAGTCAGAAAGAGATGCCCAAATCCTAAGCCCCTTGACACTGGGGATGGTGGATATGCATCCCAAAGGGGACAGCCTGACCTACATTTCTGAAGCTGCCTTGCCATGTGTGAGGCCATAATCCCCGGAAGAAAGCCTTTGGTTTCCCTCGGAGGTATCCAACCCCAAATCTCAAGGTCTTGTCCACAAAGCTAGTCTGGCCTCTGAGTATCTCTGAGGTCAGCAGACAAGGAGAGGAGGTGGCAGGGAGGAGACTTGGAAGTCGGGGTCCATGGGGCTTCTGAGTTGCTCAGTCAGTTCAGCATCCACATCTTGGCTTCTGCTTAAGTCATGATGACTTGATGAGGGTGATAAGATCGAGCCCTGCGTCAGGCTCTGCACTTAGCGGGGAGTCTGCTTCTCTCTTCCTCTTCCCCTCCCTCTGCTCACGCTTTCTCTCTCTCTCTCAAATAAGTAAATAAATCTTAAAAAAAAAAATAGAAGAAGTTTGTGTCCACATTTAGCTCACCTCAGACTCAGGGAGCTCAGGAAAGGCCGTTTTTAGGTAGTGCAGACGGGCTGCACGCAGGGCATTGAACCAGTCCACTATCTCCTGTGGAGAAAAATGAGAACAAACCGCCTGTGAGATGGAGTCCTGGGGGAGCCGAGTTTGGGGGCAGGAGGCTAGCTGGGTCAGCACATCTCCCCCAGCCCCCAGTTTTGCTCAGTGGTGATCACAGGCATCTGGGAGGACAATGCCAGAGCCTGGGGGGCTCACTGGAGGAGGGAAGCCACTGATAGAGAGATGTCCAGAGCCATGGGGGAAAGACGAAGGTGAACTGCACCAGAGTTCAGTAATGGCCTTGGGCCGTGTGCTTGGGGAGTGGTGGTGCTGAGATCCTGCATTTCTGACAAGCTCTCTGGTGATGCCATGCTCGTCAGTGGGACACAGCTGGAGGAGCAAGGGTCCTCAGATGTCAAAGACCACCTCTCAAGTACAGGCAGGTGCACCTGCAGATTCCCCACCAATCACCTGGAGTGCAACTTGGGCCAAAGCTGGCTTGGACTTGCTTGTGTCATTCTGGGGGAGTGTGTCCTTGGTAGTGTGGGCCACTGTTATCCCTGGTGAACCACTTGTCTAGCTGGCTCAGCCCTGGCTCTACTACCCTGCAATGGGGCCTCCCGACAGCTGCCCGAGTGATCTTTTTTTTCCCCCAGAGTGATTTTCTTTTTTAACTTATTATTATTATTTTAAATTTATTTTCTTATTATTTGTCAGAAAGAGAGAAAGAGCACAAGCAGGGGGAGTGGCAGGCAGAGGGAGAAGCAGACTCCCCACTGAGCAAGGAGCCCAATGCAGGACTCGATCCTAGGACCCCGCAATCATGACCTGAGCCAAAGGTAGTCACTTAACCGACTGAGCCACCCAGGCACCCCCCAAGAGTGATTTTTTTTTAAGATTTTATTTATTTATTTGACAGACAGATCACAAGTGGGCAGAGAGGCAGGTGGGGGGAGCAGGCTCCCCACTGAGCAGCCAGCCAGATGTGGGGCTCGATCCCAGGACCCTGGGATCATGACCTGAGCCAAAGGCAGAGGCTTAACCCACTGAGCCATCCAGGTGCCCCTGATTTCTTAATTCAAAATCTAACTAAGTCTGGCTTAGAGTCCTCTCTGCTACCCTCAGGTGAAAAGTCTAAGTTCCCTAGTATGACTACTTCACCCCCTGAGCTCCCTAGATACAAGAGCATTTGTACATCTCCCTTCAGCTCAGGCCATGGTCCAGCGCCCTGGGATTGAGTCCCTGCAACAGGCTCCCTGCTCAGTGTGGAGTCTGCTTCTCCCTCTGCCCCTCCCTCTGCTGGTTCTCTGTCTCAAAATAAATAAAATCTTTAAAAACAAAACAAAACAAAACAAAAAAAACCAAAACATTTGCAATCCTCCCAATATATTTCACTCTGCCTTGTACAGTCTGCTTCACCCACTTCTCTCCCCTCACCCCACACATAGCTTTGGCCTAGAACATTCTACTTCTTCTGAAGTTCAATTTAGTTCTGGATTTTTACTCAGCCCGAGCCTAGCTTCTATGAGAACCACCGCAGCCTTGCTCACACACTCACCGTTCACCCACAACTGCAGCCACATTTGCTGCTAGGACCCGCCCCTTCTTGGCCACAGCAACGAGGTCAGGGCTGGACCAAAGCAGAGGCTAGACCAGGCTTCTCAGGTCCTCTCTCCCGAGAATTTGGAATCGGGAAGCCGAGAAAGAGTGGTTCGAATGGCCGAACTGCTACCCTATGATGTAATACGGTGATTGAGAAATTCATTTGAATATGGTTTTCCAGGAATGCAACAGAATGACCCTTTCTCTCTCACCAGCAGAGCTGCTCTGGCCCTAGTATTCCAGAGTGGCGAGCTCTCTTGTCCCAGGTGTTAATAACCTTTCCATGTCCCAGGCACTGAAGAAATGGGGCCATCCCAGAAAAGACTCACCCAGACCTTCACTTTGGTCACTCACGGGTGACGCTGGGGCCAAATCCAACCTGCATAGAGATTTGTTTAGTTCCTGAAGTTTTGTTTGTTTCAATCCTCTATACAGGTTTTCCTGCTTTAAAGCCTATAGCTGTCTACTTCACTTTTTTTTTTTTTTTTTTTTTTTTTTTAGAAAAAGACTGATTTATTTATTTGACAGAGAGAGAGAAAGCACAAGCAAGGGAGCAAGAGGCAGAGGGAGAGGGAGAAGCAGACTCCCTGCTGAGCAGAAAGCTTGATTTTAGGACCCTGGATCATTACCTGGCCCCTTGTCCACTTCACTTTCAAAAGAGGGATGTGGCTCCTGCAGGCACGAGTAGCCCCCACTTATGCCTACCTAACAGAGAAGCTGGAGCATTGAGGGAAAGAGAAGGGCCAGACCCTTTTTCAACACATTCACATAATTTTTAAATAGAAGCTCTTCCTTGTGGCTGCTCCCTGCCACTTACACATCTCCTATGTGTCCCCAGCATGACACACACCCCATCACACAGTACAGCAAGAGAGCATGAGGCAGCGGAGGAGGGAAAGGGTGAAGTCAGCCCCTGGCTCAGCAGGGAGCCTGACAAGGGGCTCCATCCCAAGACCCTGGGATCATGACCTGAGCCGACTGAGCTACCAATTAGCCCCTAATTAGCAGAGGTTAGTTTGAAATGTACTTCACTGTAATGAAATCCTTTCACATTCATGGTTCATGGTCATTCATCCTCAAAACCCCTCTGGGCAGGGGGTGTTCTAATTCACAAACAGGCATATGGAGGAAGGGAAGGGACTTGGCCCAGTAACACAGCTCAGAGTGGCAGAACCAGGGCTCCAGTTTCTGATTCCAAACCCTCATCCTTCAGACTCTACCACCAGGAACTCTGCCCAGACTCTGCCAGCATCCCAGTGCTGGGACCCCTTGGGAAGATCTCGTCCTCCTCTAGGGTTCCTGGCTCCTGCCGCCAAGGAGTCTCCCTCTGCTAGAGGCACATGGGCAGGGGGGAGGAGTAAAAGGGTTGTAGGGCTCAGGAACCACAGTCTGGGAGACCCTGAGCAAGTTACTTAACAGGCCTGGGGCTCAGTAACATAGGGTTAAGACATCTCCAGGACTGTTTTGAGGATTAGAAATGATGAACAACGGGGTGCCTGGGTGGCTCAGTCGCTGAAGTGTCTGCCTTGATTTCAGCTCAGGTCATGACCCCAGGGTCATGGGTTCGAGCTCTGCACTGGGCTCCACACTCAGTGTGGAGTCTGTCCCTCTTCCTCTTCCTCTGCTCCTCCCCAACTCCTGTGCTCTCTATCTCAAATGAATGAATGAATGAATGAATGAATGAATAAATAAAATCTAAAAAAAAAAAAAAGGAAAGAGAAAAGAAATGATGTGATTGCCAGGAACAGTGCCTCGCACAGAATTAATAGGCACTCAAAAATGTCAACCCTCAGGGGCGCCTGGGTGGCTCAGTGGGTTAAGCCACTGCCTTCGGCTCAGGTCATGATCTCGGGGTCCTGGGATCGAGCCCCGCATCGGGCTCTCTGCTCGGCAGGGAGCCTGCTTCCTCCTCTCTCTCTGCCTGCCTCTCTGCCTGCTTGTGATCTCTCTCTGTCAAATAAATAAATAAAATCTTTAAAAAAAAAAAAAATGTCAACCCTCACCTCTACCCCTCCCCACCTCTACTTGGCATCTGTGTGTCCCTTGCTCAGTCGGGAGACTGCTCCTTCTGACCTAGCTTACTCTGTTGGACCTGTACTATTGGCCTGCTCTTCTCTGCCAGAGCTGATGTCTTAAACCTCAATGTGCTGAAGGCTCACTGGGAGCTCCTGTGAAAATGCATCTCTGATTCATTAGGTTCACGTGGGCCTGAGACTGCGTTTCTAATAAGCTCCCAGGGGATGCTAATGTGGGTGCAGGACCACATGGGGAGAAGCAAGGCCCTAGAGTTCAGGGTTGCCGCATCTTCCATCCACCCCTGCTCACACATGCAGAATCTCCGCCCTACCTGGATTTGTCACTCTGGGGCTAGCCCCTCCTGCTAATGGGACTCCCTTCGTGGCTTGTGCACCGGCCACACACACCCACGTTGCCTGTCAGATTTTTCTCCTTGATCTCACTCTGCGTTGCTCCTACAGCTATCTCGGCCCGGAAAGGGACAAGAGATGAGGCCAAGAGCAGCAGTGCTCCTCAAGTGGCTGTGGAACCAGGGAGCTGGCAAGGCAGGCCTGCAGAGTCCTGGGGTGCGGGCTGGGGCCAGGGTGCCAACACCGGTCATCTCACCTTCCCACTCTCGTGGTACACGAAGAGGTTCCTGACGTGGCCCTCTCTCCTGTAGGTGATCTGCAGTCCATGGGGGTTCCCTATCTTCTCTGTCTCAAAGGTGGCATTCAAGTCCTTGATGCTGATGACAGCTTTGGGGCCTTTACCCTGAAAGAGAAGATGCGGGTGACTTCTTATCACCTTCACCCAGGCCAAAGTACACCTGGATAACCACTTTGTAGCTTTCCATAGCTCTTGAATGTTCCTGCTCTAATACTCAGATGCGCCAATGTTCTACTGCTCTCCTGTGTTTTGGCCATCCTGCCATTCCCACTTGACCAGATTGGCTTCTCCGAGCTGGGAGGGGGCTTGGAAAGGCCTGAACTTAGGACTTTTCAAACTTTTTAGCCACTTTTCAGAAGCAAATCACCTATGGAAGCAAACAAATAAAATAAAATAGATAAATAGATAAAAGCAGGTATGGGGGCCTTGGGGAGCTCCCTCCCATGCTCTACGCTGTTGGCAGGGGTCTGGAACAAGGGTTAAGCACTAACCCACACTAAGCAAGGAAGGGAAAAGAGTGTTTTCCTTTGTAATTGACAAGAGAGAAAAATGGTACAAATACTCTACACGTGGGGCAGTCATTAATCACATGTAGCTATTTAAATTAAAATTTAATAAAAATGAGAGTTCAGTTCCTTAGGGCACACCTGGCTGGCTCAGTGGATAGAGCATGCGACTCCTAGTTTCAGGATCATAAGTTCAAGCCCCACAGTGGGCCCAGGCCTTAGTTGAAAAAAAAATTATAGAAAAATAAAAAAACCTCATTTCCTTATGCTTAGTCCCATTTCAAGTGCTAGGCCACCTGGGGCTAGGGTATCAGACAAGGCAGACATAGAACATTTTTATCACTGAACAAAGTTCTATTCGATAGTCTTCTCTAGAGGGAAATTTGGTCATATTTATTAAAATGTTGAGTATTTCGCCTTAACTCAGAGTTTCACATCTGCAAATCTATTGCCAGGAAATGCATTACTGTGCAAACATGTATGTCAAAAGATGCTTGTTGCCATGTTTTTTAGAACAATAGTAGTAGTAGAAGAAGAAGAAGAAGAAAAAGGAGGAGGAGGAAAAGGAGGAGGAGCAGGAAGAGAAACTATTTTTTATATATATATATAGCTATATAACAATATATAACTACTATATATATGTGTGTATATATATACACACACATCAGGGACAATGGGTTAAATAAACAAATAATGGTATATGAAATATCACAGAATTTTTATAGAATAATTTAGATCAATATTGCTTATTTTTTTTTAAGATTTTATTTATTTATTTGACAGAGAGAGAGAGCGAGAAAGGGAACACAAGCAGGGGGAGTGGGAGAGGGAGAAGCAGGTTTCTTGCTGAGCAGGGGGCCTGATGCAGGGCTTGATCCCAGGACCCAGGGATCATGACCTGAGCCACAGGCAGATACCCAATGCCTGAGCCTAGGCACCCCTAGGTCAATATTACTTATATGAAAAAATATCCATGATATCCATGGGTAGAAATACCAAATCCCAGAACAGGATGCATAGTAGGAACCTACTAATACAAAAAATAACACATACATATTTGCAGAAGTATATATACATATATATAAAATGTATGTCAATTTGAACATGCATAAATATATAGACATGTTAGAGGCACCTGGGTGGCTCAGTTGTTAAGTGCCTGCCTTCGGCTCAGGTCATGATCCCAGGGTTCTGGGATCAAGCCCTGCATCAGGCTCCCTGCTCGCCTGGAAACCTGCTTCTCCCTCTCCCACTTCCCCTGCTTGTGTTCCCTGTCTCGCTGTGTCTCTCTCTGTCAAATAGATAAATAAAATACTTTTAAAAATATATAGACATGTTTATACTAATACTCTTCTTGAAGGACTACTGGAAGACTTTCCTTTTTAAATACTTACTATGGGAAATACTAGAAACACAAAAGAATATCTAATTTTGCCAATATTCTTCCTAACTTTTTCTAAAAGAAATATGATTTTACTAATAAAGGCAAAATCCCTTTCGCTATTATTCATTCTATCCCATTCTCCTGTACTCCCCCCAACCAGGCAATCACTGTCTTGACTCTGATGTTTATTCTTCTAGCTCACTTTTTATACTTCTACGCACATATACGTATCTATGAACAATATACAGTATTGATTTTTGTGGTTTCCATTTACATAAATGGTATCATACTATATGTATCATTCTAGATCTTGCTGTTGTCACTCAACATTACATTTGTGAGTTCTGTTCGTGTTGAGATACACCAACCTGGCTGGCTCTTGTAAATGACCACACCAAAGGTTATCTCTATTTTCCTGTTCAAGATACTGAGATTATTTCGATTTTTGCAATCAGAAGTGATGCTACAGTCAGGCTGTGTCCATGGTACACATATGGGAGTGTTTCTCCAAGTCACGGTGTATATTTAGGAGTGGGATTGCTAGATCACACGGGTACACATCTTCAATGTACAGGAAACTGCCAAATTATTTCACTGAATGGCTCTCCATAGCAGCTGAACCATTATTTACTTCAATACTGAATACTGAATAATGGAAACGAGTTACACACTCAGTCACAGAGGAGATCCCCTTTCCCTATGGCCTCACCCACACCTGACTGGCAGATTTAAGTTTTTTGCCAGTATGATGGGTATGAAATTGAATGTCATTCTTAACATTCATTTCGTCAACTTTGTTGAGGTATAATTTATAAATAATAAATGGCACTCATTTTAAGAGTACAGCATGGTTTTTAACAAATGGATACATCGGGGCGCCTGGGTGGCTCAGTGGGTTAGGCCGCTGCCTTCGGCTCAGGTCATGATCCCAGGTCCTGGGTTCAAGCCCCACATCGGGCTTTCTGCTCAGCAGGGAGCCTGCTTCCTCCTCTCTCTCTGCCTGCCTCTCTGCTTACTTGTGATTTCTCTCTGTCAAATAAATAAATAAAATCTTTAAAAAACAAACAAACAAACAAAAAAAAATGGATACATCCATGGAAGCATCACTGCATCACTGGGGCACGAGGGTGTCTCAGTCAGTTAAGCTTCCGACTCTTAGTTTCAGCTCAGGTCAAGAACTTGGAGTCATGGGATCTAGCCCCACACTGGGCTTTGTGCTTAGTGCTGAGTCTGCTTCTCCCTCTCTCTGCTCCTGCCTCTGCTTACTCTCTCTTTCTCTCTCTCTCTCAAATAAATAAATAAAATCTTAAAAAAAAAAAAAAAGACTCCTAACTCAAGAGCTTCCTCAGGCCCCCTGGGAGTCATTTTCCATGTCTCCCCCCACCCTAGATAATCACTTATCTCCTTTCTGTTGATATGAAATGGTTTTTTTTTAAAAGATTTTATTTATTTATTTGTCAGAGTGAGCACAGGCAGACAGAGTGGCAGGCAGAGGCAGAGGGAGAAGCAGGCTCCCTGCTGAGCAAGGAGCCCGACTTGGGCCTTGATCCCAGGACACTGGGATCATGACCTGAGCTGAAGGCAGCTGCCCAACCAACTGAACCACCCAGGCGTCCTGATATGAAATGTTTTACCCTGTTTTAGAACTTTGTATAAATGGAATTATATAGTACATACTCTTGAATAAGGTTCTTTTGCTCGGAATAATTTATTTTAGATTCATCTACATTGTTCATTTATTAGTAGTGTGTCCCTTTTTATTACTGAGTAATATTACTGAGTAATATTCCTTCTACGGATATACTACAATTTGTTCATTCAGCTGTGGATGGACATTGGGTTCTTTCCACATTCTGGTGTGTTGTTTTTTTTTTTAAATGAATAAAGCATCTATGAACATTTGCATCAAATATTTTTGTGGACACATGTTTTTGTTCCTCTTTGGTAAATGGCTAGGAGTGCAATGGGTTATACTGTTAAGTATATATCTACCTTTATTACAAACTGCCAAATGGTTTTCCCAAGTGGTTGTATCACTCTACAATCCCACCAAGCAACATAGGGGAGTTCCAGTTTCTCCACGTCCTTTACATGGAGTTGTCAGCCTTTTTAATTCTAGCCATTCTGGTGAGTGGGTGGTATATTCCGTGGGGCTTTAATTTGCATTTTCCTGACTGCCAGAGAGATGGAGCATCTCTTCTTCTATCTATCAGGCATTTTGGTTTCCTTTTCTGTGAACTGCCAGTCTATTTTCTTTGCCAATTTTTCCAAAAGACTGTCTTTTTCTTTTTGCTTTGTAGAGTTTTAAGAAAACCTGTTCTGGGTATTATTATTTTATTATGTTGAGATGAGTCTTCCTTTCTTTAGCTTTACTTTTCTGTATTACCCAAAATTTTTACATAAAAATGCGTTACCTTTACAAACTAAAAAAAAAGTTCCCTCTTGGGAAAGAAATTTAAAAGTAACAGAAGCCACTCATTCTGTTTTTAGACTGGTTTAGACTGAACTGGTTTAGGACTGAGAAACAGATGGACCCTGGTGAACCAAGGATGAGACTCTCCTGGAGGCCAGCTCCTAGTGGCCGCTGGGGTACTATGTCTGCTCCTAACTCTGCCGCAGCCCTTTCTCTGCCTGCATTTTGGACCTGCAGCATTTTTCAGTGCTTTAAATTGAAGGCTGAGAAGAAACCCCTAATTCTCACTCAGAGGGGTAGTACTCTTCACTCCCCATCATTTTTCACTTGGTCCCAGGTTGCAGTCACACTGCAGTCACCTGCTAGCCTTGCTGTGGTCTATCTAGGAAAGCAACAGGGGGAATGTGAAATTCAGTCAGTCAGTCAGTCAGCCCACCTGTAGGAAATGGAGGCAGGTGGTGGCTAACGTGCTCAGAGCTTGTCCTTTTCTGACTTTGTTGGCCGCTCCTTCACATTCTTTCCTGGAAACGTCTCATTTTTCTGCCCTCTAAACACTGGAATGACTCAGGGTTCAGTGTGGGAAATAACCTCAAAATAAACTCCTTCCCTCCCCATATGTACGTGCCATGATACCCATAAGGAGGGGAAGTCTGTATCTGCTCCCCTTGAATCAGTGTTGGCTGTTGGAGTTGCTTTGATCAACAGAAGGTAGTTCCTCTTTTTTTTTTTTTTTAAGATTCTATCTATTTATTTGACAGAGAGAGAGAGCACAAGTAGGCAGAGAGGCAGGCAGAGAGAGAAGGGGAAGCAGGCTCCCTGCTGAGAAGAGAGCCCGATGCAGGACTCCATCCCAGGACCCTGAGATCATGACCTGAGCCGAAGGCAGAGGCTTAACCCACTGAGCCACCCAGGCACCTCAGAACATAGTTACTGACCTAGTGCTGAAGAAGTCTACAGCATCGCCCTTTGTTCAGGGGAGGCCAGCTGCCATGCTGCAAAGAAGCTCAAGCCAGACTCGTGAATAAGGAACAAGCACATGGAGAGACAGAGGCTCCCTAAAGGAGCCAAGGCCCCAGACTTAGGAGTGAAGGCTTCCTGGGCTTTCTTGCCCAGCCCAATCACCAGCTCAGGGCAGCAGGGTGTGTGACCTGGCTGATGCTACATGGGGTACACTGCCCAAACTCCTGGCCCCCGGGACTGAGATAAATCATAAACTGATGTTTTAAGCCACTAAGTTGTATGGTGGTTTGTCATTCAGGAACAAGTAACAAAAATACTCAGTCCTAGGATTTCTGCTTTTGCTCCTTTCCACACGTGAAAACCTCCCCATAAGAACACACTCCTTGTGAAGGAGGACTTCCTGCACTCATCCCCAGAAGAGAAGCAGAAAAGCACAAGGAACAGCACCTGGTGCAGAGCCCCAACACCTACTGCGTGGACGTGAAGTGGCCAGGATGCTATAAAACCACCACGGTCCTTGGCCAGGCACAAACAATAGTTTTGTGTGTGGACTGCTCCACTGTCCTCTGCCAGCCCACAAGATGAAAAGCAAGGCTTGCAGAAGGATGCTCCTTCAGACAGAAGCAGCACTAAAAGCACCCTGAATCAAGATGAGTGGGAAATAGGGATGCCTGGGTGGCTCAGTTGGAAAAGCGACTGCCTTCAGCTCAGATCATGATCCCAGGGTTCTGGGATCGAGCCCTGCATAGGGCTCCTTGCTCAGCAGGGAGTCTGCTTCTCCCTTTCCCTCTGTGTGCTCTCTCTCTATCTAGATATCTAAATAAATAAATATGTCTTTAAAAAAAAAAGATGAGTGGGAAATTATCTTAGTAAGCACGTTTTGGATACAGAAAAAACATCTTGGGCACCTGGGTGGCTCAGCTGGTTAAGTGACTGCCTTCAGCTCAGGTCATGATCCCGGAGTCCAGGGATTGAGTCCCACATAGGCTCCCAGCTCCATGGGGAGTCTGCTTCTCCCTCTGACCTTCTCCCCTCTCATGCTCTCACTCTCTCTCTCAAATAAATACGTAAAATCTTAAAAAAAATCTTTTCTCATCTACCCACACTCCTGCCCAGGTGATCCCAGGCAGTTCTATCGCTAAACCACTCCCAATGCTGACAACTCCACCTTCAAACTCTCCCCAGACCTCCAGGCTCACGTATCCAACCTCCTTCTCCATCCACCTGGATGACTAATAAGCATCTCAAGCCAAAAAGGGCTCTTGATCATCCTCTCAGTGAGCTAAGTCTTTGTCATTTCAGTAAATGGCAAATCTCTCCTTCTAGTTGCACAGGGTAGAAATCGGGGAACTACCCTTGATCCTTCTTACTTTCACACCCAAGACCAATCCAGTAGTAAGTTCTTTTGGTTCTACTTCCAAAATCTGGCCACCTCGAACTACCACCAAACTGGTCTAATCCACCATTATTTCTCCCTTGATTATTTTTTTATTAACTGTTTTTATTTGTTTTAAGTAAACTCTATGCCCAAGGTGTGGCTCAAACTCACAACTCTGAGATCAAGAGTCACATGCTCTACTGACTGAGCCAGCCAGGTGCCCTGATTCCTCAATTACTACAATAGCTTCCTAATTGCTTTCCCTCCTTCCACTCTTGCCCCCTCTCTGCCCCATCCTGACCGCAGCAGCAGCCAGAGTGCTCCTTTAAAAAGTTGAAGTTGGGGGGCACCTGGGTGGCTCAGTGGGTTAAAGCCTCTGCTTTCGGCTCGGGTCATGATCCCAGGGTCCTGGGGTCGAGCCCCGCATCAGGCTCTCTGCTCAGCAGGGAGCCTGCTTCCTCCTCTCTCTCTCTGCCTGCCTCTCTGCCTACTTGTGATCTCTGTCTGTCAAATAAATAAATAAAATCTTTAAAAAAAAAAAGTTGAAGTTGGGCACTTGGCCAGCTCAGTCAGTACAGCATGTAAGTCTTGACCTTGGATTTATGGGTTTGAGCTCCATGTTACATGTAGAGATTACTTAAGAATCTTTAAAAAATAAATAAAAATAGTCATGGTAATGGTCCTTGATGCAAGCAGGAGAAAAAGGACAGGGGAAACTGTCCCCACAAAATGTTCATCCATCACAAGACTTGTATTCCCCAAATGCAAAAAGCTTAAATCAAATTATATCACTTCTCTGCTCGAAACCTTCCTATGGCTTCTCATCTCAGAGTAAAATCCAAAAAGCCTCCATATTTTTGTAAATCATGTATCCAATATGGCCTTTTGCCTAGAATACACAAAGAACTATAGAAACTCAATAACAAAAAGCCAACTAAACTAATTAAAATACGGGAAAAGGATCTAAACAGACATTTCTCCAAAGAAGATAGATAAATGGCCAATAAACACATGAAAAGATGCTCCACATCATTAGCCATCAAGGAAATGTAAATCAGAATCACAACCACATACTACCTCTTATCCACCAAAATGGTTAAAATCAAAAAGACAGATGACAGCAAGTGTTGGTGAGGATGTGGAGCAAGAGGAACCTTCACACGTTGCTGGTGGAAACATAAGACGGTGCAGCCACTTTGGAAAACAGTGTGGCAGTTGCTCTGAAGATTAAATAGGAGACGTGCCATCTGACCCAGCAATTCCGCTCCTAGGAATATCTCCAAGAAGAGTGGAAACATCCACATGAAAACTGCTACACCAATGTTCATAATAGTGTTATTCATACTTGCCCAAAAGTGGAAATAACTCAAATGTCCACCAACTAAGTGAACAGATGAAAGGTGCATACAGTGGACCAGTACTTAGCAATAAAAAGAAGTACAAATCATGCTACCTGAATGAATCTTAAACACGTATACAAAATGAAAGAGGTCTCTTACAAAAGACCACCTAGCCCATGTCCTTATTTGTCCATAATAGGCAAACCTACAGAGACAGAAAGTAGATTACTGGTGTCCTGGAGCTGGGGGTTTGGTGGGGAGAGGATAAGGACTAATGGATGTGGGATTTCTTTTTGGGTTTTTCCCCACAGAGCAGGAAGCCTGATGCAGGACTTGATCCATGGACCCAGCCAAAGGGTCCTGACTTGAGCCAAAGGCAGGTGCTTAATGACTGAGCCACCCAGGTGCCCTCTTTTGGGGGTTTTGAAAATGTTCTAAAATTGATTGTGGTAACAGTCACACAACTCTGTGAATAGACTAAAAGCCAATAATTGTATGCTTTAAATGGGTGAATTGTAATGATATATGAATTTGTATCTTTCTTTTAAGATTTATCTATTTTAGAGAAAGAGAGAGAGAAAATGCAGGCAGTGAGGGAGGAGAAGGAGAGAGAGAATCCAGAGCAGACCCTCTGCTATGAGCAGAGCCCAGTGCAATGTAAGGCTGGGAGTAGGGCTTGATCCCACAACCCTGAGATCAAGACCTGAGCTGAGATCAAGAGTCCCACTCTTCACTGACTGAGCCATGCAGGCACCTCTGTGAATTTATAGCTTGATAAAACTGTTTTTTAAAAAATCTTGAGTCTTACTAGGCCTTACCTATGTAAGTTCATCTCCATCCTTTTCTTTGCTCCTTCTGCACAGGTCACTTTGGCTTCCTTGATCCACCAACTACCCTCCCAGCTCAGGCTGTGGTTTATGGTGGAGTAGTTTGTGCCCTACACAAAAAGTCCCTGGCTGAGGGTGTAATCGAGAACTGCAATCTAGGATTCTGCTTATCTAGACCTGGGCCTCAGGGCTATACCATCTCGGAGGGGTCATTTTCTAACTGGCACACATGTATGTGCTATCCAGGACTATTTTTATGTTCCCTCCACTTCTTCTATTCTGCCCCACGTACCCACATGACTTGCTCACTTTTTAAAAAAAAATTTTATTTATTTATTTTAGTGGGGGAGGGCAGATGGAGAAGGGAGAGAGAGAGAGAGAGAGAAACCTAAGCAGACTCTGCACTGAGCCCGGACCCTGATCTGGGATCATGACCTGGGCTGAAACCAAGAGCCAGTTGCTTAACCAACTGACCTATCGAGGAGCCTCTGACTTGCTCACTTTTATTGATTTCTCTGCTCTAATGTCATCAGAGGGGCCTTCCATCACCCCTGTGTGATATCAGCCCCACCATCCTCTAACTCTTCACCTGCTTTTACTTCTCTTCACAGAACCTACTACCACCTCCATATACCATATATCATATATATGTGTGTGTTTTATATTATATATATCATATATATGTATGTATATATAAATATGCACATATATATATGAGATTTTATTTCTTTATTTGCTAGAGAGAGAGGGCAAAAGTGGTGGGGCGGGCAGGCTGAGGGAGAAGCAGGCTCCCCACTTAGCAAGGAGCCCAACAGAGGACTCAATCCCAGGACCCTGGGATCATGACCTGAGCCGAAGACAGACGATTAACCGACTGAGCCGCCCAGGTGCCCCTCAGATATCATATGTTGATGTACCTTTTGGTTACCACCTGTCTTCTTCTATTAGACTGTAAGCCCCATGAGAACAGGAGCTTCATTTCATTTACTGCTATAGCCCCAGTGCTTATAGGAATGTCTAGTATATAGTAGGTGATCAATAAATAATTTCTTGAGGGGCGCCTGGGTGGCTCAGTTGGTTAAGCAGCTGCCTTTGGCTCAAATCATGATCCTGGAGTCCCAGGATCAAGCCCCACATCGGGCTCCCCACTCCGTGAAGAGTCTGCTTCTCCTTCTCCCTCCCTCCCTCTCCTTCTTGGCCCCTCCCCCCGCTCCTTCTCTTTCTCCCTCTCTTTCTAATAAGTAAATAAAAATCTTTAAAATATGTAAATAAATAAATAATTTCTTGAGTGCATGAACAAATGCAGTAAGCTCAAGCGGCCATCCAAGGCCCAGTCTAAGCTAATTCTAAGGGAAGAGGAGGTGTGTTTTCTGCGGACTAGACTGATTGCCTGACTGCGGAAAAGTAACCATGCGGTGCTGAACACTCAGTGGCTGAGATTATCTGTAAGATGGCACCATTGATTCCAATGTGGCCTCAGTGGGGTGCGGGCCAGCGCTCAGGGAGGGACCACTGCTGGTCTGGTTTCTTACCTCCTCTTTAGTGTAGTACTTCAGGAGGCCTTCTTTTGCCAGGAGGACAAAC
Source organism: Lutra lutra (assembly GCF_902655055.1). Lineage (NCBI taxonomy): Eukaryota > Metazoa > Chordata > Mammalia > Carnivora > Mustelidae > Lutra > Lutra lutra. Next base: position 40,737,334 of record NC_062293.1, read on the forward strand.
TTCCTTCTCAGGAACTGTGCATTGTCCCTTCCCCGCTTCCACAGGAACCCTTCCCGGTTTCCTTAGCCGCCAAGGATGAGAAAGAAGGAACAGCCACATCCTTGAGATGAACAAGCAGTTTGCAAACCACGTAGGGTCTTGAGGGTAGAGAGAACGCTCCACCCCTTGCGAAAATATCTTAAATCTAACTTAGCTATGTCAGCTGCTGCACGTAGGGTTCTGTCTGGGGCCAAATTTGCCAAGTCTCATGACTTTGGTTGGGCTCTCCCTAACTTCCTTCTTTGGCTCTTTCATAAGAAGACAGACTAAACCCTTGAGAAGTCTAAGTTCTGAGAAACTGGATGATTCTGAAAGATGCTGGTAACGGTGCTGTCCGGTGTCATGTTGACGCCGACCTGACCAAACCCTCCAAAGGACGGAAATGTTGAGCGACCTCTAGGTACCTGCAAGTTCAGAGTACCATGGGCTCCCCTTAGCTAGGGTTGCTGAGCTCCGGCTGTCTCCGGTCCTCGCAGTGGTTTTGTACACTTTGCTTTCTGGGTCAGCGTTCAGCTTGGGCTCAGAGCAGTGGGCAGACTCAGCCACAGGCCGAGGGCTAGCCGTGAGCTTGGGCCCCACACAAAGGTGGGAAGGGAGGCAGAAATCCCTCCCATGTACCTTACCAAGCCTTGTGCCACACGAGGGGCCACACTCCCCAACAGCAGGGGTGCCTTTTGCTAACTGTCTGGCGGGTGAGTCTTTCTGCAACTTTACACTAAGACACTGTATGCACCTGTGGCCCTGCGGTGACCGGAGATAAAAATGCTTCTTGACCACTCAGACCATAAAACTCCGCCTGCTGACGACGTGTTGCTGTTTCAGAGGCAAAGGAACCCACACCTTGGCCTCTGTGGCCAGAGTGAAGCCGGCAGATAGCTCCTGACTGGGCCCTCTTCCTAATACTCGGGTGCTTTATTGACCAGAATTCATTAGAACATAGACCTCAAAAGATGAAGGAAATAACCTTACCTGGAGGTGAGGTGGTTTTCCCATCGGCCATAAATTCCTGTCTTTCATACTTAGCTCGAATCCACTGTTCCTTTAACACCCTAAGAAGAGAGAGCCTGTGGTCAATGGTGTCTGAGGCACCCCCTTTTCACAGGGTGGGGGCATCCCAGCAGCTGCCTGGTCAGACCCCCCCAGGGCCACTTAGCTTCAGTACCATAACATTTGGGACTAAATCTCTGTTGGGGGAAGGGGAAGACTCCTGTGTTCTGTCGGATGCTCAGTGGCATCACTGGTCTCTATCCTCTAGATGCCAGTAGTACCCTCTCCCCAGTTATGATACCCCAAAATGTCTTCAGGTATTGCCAGTGTCTCCCGGGGGAAAAATATTCCCCCCAAGGGGCTATCTGAAAACCACTGGGTTATTCCAGCCCCAGCCCAGCTTTCTAGATCAACCAGCTCCCCTGGACCATCTATACCGCCCCCTCCCACTGCACACTCATCAGCTGAAGCCAGGAGAGTCCAGGACCCTCCTCCTGTGGCTTGCCCATAAAATCTGGGCCTGCTGCACTGGACACAGCAGTGATCTTGGGGTCCAACCACCTGGGACCTGCTCCTCCTCTCCTATTTATCCACCATGGGACCCACAGCAAGTTGCGTAACTCCTCTGAACTTGGGGAATATGTCAATAATATTACACCTACCTTCCCCTTGGGGTTGTTGAGGGGTTTAAATATATATGTAAAAGGATCTGGTACCATGATCACCACATAGCAGGAGTTTAATGTTAGCCTAATGAGTCACATGACCCCTGCAGAAAACGTATTTCAATTATTTGGTTCCCTCTTGCCTTTTCCAGGTAAACATTCTAAGGTTCACGTGACCTTACCCAAGAACCACAGGGAATGACCCGGAAGTGGGCACCTGGCCCGACCTGGATAATCAGAGCTCTGCCCTGAGCTACTGGAGCAAAAGGAGCAAAACCGAGAGAGGGGTGGACTGGAAGCCCTCTCTCCGTCAAGCTAGTAGCTGGAGCCAAGGATCTGGAGCCAGGGACCCAAAGTGGCCTTGCTCCCAGCTACACAAAAGAAGCCTGGCCATTTGAAAGGGGCAGAAATGAGAACCAGAAAGAGAAGGTAAGAGGTGTTTGTGCTGCTGGCCTGCCCGTCCTGAGGGGGGCTCCACCTCTGTCCCTCCTAAGGTCTGATCCCTAGAACCTACAACTCCCCTCGTACCTAAGCTGTGATTCTGTCACTTGCAACCAGAGGCCCCACTTAATGCACAGCCCTCACCCCCGGCACACTGAAGACAGTCACAAAGCCCACCGCGGCACCCTGAGCCACAGGATCAGAGCTGGGAGAGGGAGTGGAGACTGAGGCCTCAGTCCTGGTCCTGGAGGTGGGGAATTTAGAGGACTTCTAGAATTCCAGGGAGGAGGCCATTTGTGTCCCACTAATAGGGTGTAAGGTGAGGGGCTGTGGTTGGAATCGTGGAAGTAGTGTCTGGAGTGCTGGCAGAAAGCCCAACACGTAGTAGGTGTTCACCAAATGTCTGTTCCTTCCTCCCTGCATCAAAGCAGCAGGGAGGCAAGGGGAGCCAGACCCTCTTGAGGTAAGCCTAGCACCTCCCTCAGCCGGGCTGGGGACCAGGCAGCATTCCGAAGGTGACAATGAGAAATGAATTAAAACTAGCCTATTGGGGGGCACCTGGGTGGCTCGGTGGGTTAAAGCCTCTGCCTTCGGCTCAGGTCATGGTCTCAGGGTCCTGAGATTGAGCCCCGCATCAGGCTCTCTGCTCAGCAGGGAGCCTGCATCCCCCCACTCCTTCTACCTGCCTCTCTGCCTACTTGTGATTTCTCTCTCTGTGTCAAATAAATAAATAAAATCTTCAAAAAAAATTTTTTAAAAACTAGACTGTTGGGTGGCCTGTGAGACATTTCACATAAATTATCTCATTTATTCTCTACCACCATGCCACGACGGAGGCATCATTAACTACATTTTAGAGACAAGAGAGCCATGATTCAGAGAGGTTTGGTAACTTGTCTACCTTCTCACAGCTAGAGAGTGGTAGAGTCAGGAAACAATACTGGTGTCCTCTGAGTAGAAAGCTGTGTCCCCCCCACCCCCACCCCACCACTCCATGCTGCATCAGCAGCCTCTGGGTTGTTTTAACTACTGGAAAATGGTAGGGTACTAGGTACAGTTGTATAGTTTGCACACTGTCCAAAAGCTTCCTGCTGAGGCTAAAGGACAATGGCGACTGAAATGTAGCCTATTTCCTGAAAGCCATACCCTCACTGCCAGTGAGGCTGTACCTGCCCAGAGGGTATGTTCTTCCTATTTATTCCAGAATGGTGGCTGGGGGTGGATGAAGGGAGGGGGTCACTGTCTAGCAGCCCTGGCAGTGAGCCTGAGTCCCTGGAAGGAAAGCTAAGGTTCAGGCAGTCAGTCCTGCAGAGGCTGGGGTCACTAGGTACCAGGGTCACATGGACCCTTCACATCCAGGGGACCTGAAACCTCCTGTTGCTTCCCAGATTCCCCCCACTTATATTAGATTTCCCCAGTGCCCTGTGTCAGATGGGCTAGTTGGTCTCAGTTCTGTCTCTATGAGCCTCAGGAATGTTATCTATTTCATGGGGACCATGCCAGTGTTATCTCAGAGCTGTTGAGAGAATTAAAGACATGAATGCACACAGCATTTAGCACAGGGCCTGGTACATAGGCAGAGTTCAATATATACTAGTGGCTACTATTATTTTTATGGTGATTACATAGGGATCTGGGGCCAGAAAGCTGCTTTGGAGCTAGGCTGAGTTCAAGTGGGACAGTCCTGGGCACAACACTTCATAGGAAATAGCTGAAACACACCTGTTCTACTAAAATACCAGTGTCCCTCTTCGTTATCGAGTTAGCTACCACCAGTAGGCTATGAGAACATCAGAGGCAAAGGGGCGGTCATAGAGAAAATGCCCCATATCACAGCTGTGGAAACTGAGTCCCATTGAGGGGAAGTGATAAACCAAGGAATAAGGGTAGAGGAGGAACTGAGCTAGGTCTAAGTGTTTTCCATGACAGTACCAAAATGTCTTCCCGGGTCCACCAGGTACATGGAAAAGACCACCAGAGACAAAGGGAGGGGAGACCAAGAAATCACCTACTCACAGGCAGTCGTTGGCCTGGGGGACATAGTAGAAAGCAGGGACTCTGGCTTCGTACTTGGCCTTCACACGGAGGTTCCCATTGTGGGTCATAAACTGCAAGACAACAGCAACTTGGGGTAATATTAGAACTTGAAAAAATGTGAAATGAAACCATGGTCTACCCAGAAGGTTGCTCTTCCCACTGGCTCCGAGGCTGAGTCAGGAGACACTCCTACTGGAATCTGACACTTCCCATTGGGCTAGGTTATCCATGCTGCTGGGAAGCCCCAGCCTGGGGCAATGAGGGGCTACAGCATACCTCATGTAGGCAGAACACTTTACAGTCCTTCCCCATTAGTTCATTCCATCTCCTCGACAATTTTAATATTGCCATCCTCATTTTAGAGGTGAGGAGACGGGCTCAGAGAGGTTAGGCAACTGACCCCAGATGACGCAGCTAGAAAGTGAGGAGCTGGGACTTGAACCCAGACCTGTCTAACTCCAAAATTCTTTCTCCCACCCCCTCCCCAGATGGCCAGGACCACCAGCAGCTATGTGCAGGAGACAGACATAGCTGGAGGATGGAAGAAGTCGGAACTGGCCCCCTTGAGTAGGTAGGTCAGGGTGATCACTGGGGCTCTATGAACACCTGACAGACCCAGAGGCAGATATGCTAAGAGTGGCCTCAGCCAACAGTTACCACTCAGGAACAGAGCTGGCATATCTGGGGTGAGGGCACATGTGGGAAGAAACATCCGGTTTTTAATTTACATCCCCTGAGTAGAGTGAACCCCATTCTCCCCCTCCCCCAGGGACTCTAGACTATGACTTGGGATTTGCATGGGCTTTGGATCTCAACAGAGCAAGTTTCACATCCCAGCTGTGCCACTGATTCACTGAGTGACCCTTGGACAGTACTGAACCCCGCTAAGCTTCAGGGATTTCAACTGCAAAAATGAAGAAAGTATAATAGGGGGGTTATAAGGGACAAAGAAACAATCTTCAGGTCTGCCTGCTGGTTTACCAGCTTCCTATCTTTCTCCTGCACTAGAACATCATCTCCACGTGGGCAGAGACTCTATCCTATTCACTGCTCTTTCCTAATACCCAGCACACAGTAGGCTTACAGTCACTACGTGCCTGACGAATAAAGCATCTAGCAGATGCCTGGCACAGAGTGGCCACTCAGGAAACACCGGCCTACTTTTCCAGTAGTCCTTGAATTCCTCAGCCAACCAGCACAATTTCGAACAGCTTCCTCTCTGAAGGTTTTCTGGCCAAAATGGTATTATATCATCCAGGCTGATGGTGTCCTCCATCTCCATAGATGTTTGGAGCAAAAAGGCGCTCTTCCTGGCTTGGGGTGATGGGTGGAAGGGAGACTATAGACCATGAATTAGTCTATTTCTGTTCCAGTCCAGGACTTCAGCTAATGATACATAATGCCTACAAATGTAGGCAATGAGCCTACATTTCATCCTTACATGAGCTGATTGAAAGAATAGTTGGATCCTTAAAATACAGAAGTGGAAACTGAGGGAAATAACAAGCTCAGGGCCTTGCACTCAGGGTCTCTGTCTAAGCCAGGACTCTAATAGGCTGTGCTTTCTCTTGCTAGTTACTGCTTCTCTCTGGAACTCAGTTTCCTCCCCTATAGAGGAATGGGGCTACCCACCCACCACCTCCACCCCTGCTCTGCTGTTTCAAGGCTCTTCAGTGCCCACCCCCCCTCACTACCTCCACAGTACTGTCATCCCAGAAGTCAAGTCTCACGGATTTAATTTTGCTGATGTCTGGGAAGTTGCGGTGGACACCAGAGCAGTTCAGGCAGATGAAAATGCCCAGCTTGTAGGAGGCCCAGTCGGGATCTAGGGGCAAGAGGGTGGAAGGGGAGTTGGATGGAGAGTTATGCACAGAAACCACGGCTGGGCTGGGGGTGCTGGAGAGGCAGGGCTAGGCCATTAGGATTCCTGGGGCCCTGCCCAGCACTGCCCATGTTAGGAGGCCCTTTTCTCTTGGTCCCCCCACCTTGGGTGAGCTAAGATACCAACATTCAACCTTCTGGTCAGCCCACCGGCCAAAGCACGGAGGCTACCAGGATGATCTTGGAAGGAGTCTAGGGATGGGGTGAGGGCTGAGACGAGCGCAAAGTGGAAGTGACAAGACTCCGGGGAACCGAGAGGAGAGTGCAGAGGAAGGGGCCGGCACTGGGGCGCCTGGCTGGTGAGGTGCAGGTGGGGAAGTCGGCACGCTGCGGAGCAAGAACTTGGGAGGACCCCAGGGGCTTCCGGCAGTTGATAAGGGAGCACTAGACCTTCGGGAATCTGGGACCCCTAGGTTTGGGAGATGTTTGGGTCCGTGGGCGTGGGAGGTGGCTGGGTCCGAAGTGACCATGTCAGGGACCGAGGTCCGGGTGGGTGGGGTGTCTGGTGGGGCAGGCGAACCAGATGGTCAAGGCATCCGAGTCCCGGGTCTAGTTATTGGGTCCAAGGATATGGAAGGGTCGGTGTCGGGGTACACAGTGGGGAGGTCAGGCGGCCTGGGTTCGGATGGGCTCGGCAGCCGCTGTGGAGAGCGCGGCTGAGGGCGCCAGACAGACATTGGCGGTCTGGGTGGGCGGGGGCCTGGGTCCGAGGGTGTCAGAAGAGCCCCCGCAGGGGCCCGGGACAGGACCTGGTCTGGAAGGAGGAGAGGAGGTCTGCGGGCAGGGGTCGCGCTCCCGGCCCGCCGCACCCTTACCCGCCGCCCCGCAGTCGGCGCAGTGCGCGTTGCCGGTGCCCGCCGCCTGCAGCAGCTCCAGCAGCCGCTTCTTGTTTCGCTCGCGGTCGCCCATGGCTGGCCCGGCGGGCTCAGCGGGGCTCAGCCCTGCAGCCCCCTAGCCCGCCGACCGCCCAGGGTGCTGAGCTCGCGCGGGCAGGTGAAGAGTGACGCTGCTCCACCGCCTCCCGCGCGCCCGCGCCGCCTCCGAGCGCTCGCCCCGCCCCTCGAGCCTTCCGCCCCGCCCCCGGCGCGTGCCGGCCGCCCCCGCCCCTGCTCGCCCCGCCCTCCTGCCCCGGCTGAGGCCCGCCCGGCGGGGAGCCCCCCCGAGCGCGGGCGGGAGAGCAAAGCCTGGCCTGCCGCTTGCTAGTTGCGGGACTGTGGACAACCCAGTCAGCTTCTCTGGCCTCAGTTTCCACCTCTGCTAAAGGCGAGTGGGGGCAGGTCTGCGTCTCTGGGCTTCTTGGAAAATTAGACAGGATCTAACCTCCGGGAAAGCGGTCCATGGATGGAGCGCTGACGTCTACTTAGACATTCCAAAGCTACCTCCCCAGGAAACCCTCCTTAATACCCGGCTTTGAGCAATCTCTCCAGCTTCTGGTCCTTCTGGAACCTTGTTATAGGATCTGTCCCTCCCTGTGGCCCTGAGCACTTTCTATCTACGTTGCGTTACAGTTATTTATATATTTATGTGAATCCTTCTATCACCTCCGACACACACAAACGCCACTCTAGATAGTTTGATGTCAGTAGCTTTATATCCGTAACCCACGTAACTCCTGGAAACAGCACCTGCACATTTTTAGAAGCCCACTGAATTGTTGCATGACTGTGTTCACCAGGAAAGTGTGGTTTCACCAACATGGACTCCACTAGGTGTTTTTATCTGTAGAGTTCCATCACTGTCAGGTGTTGGCAGGGCTTACCTGGGCTATCCCTCCACCATTCCTATCCCTCCTTGACCCTTTTCTCTGTGGTCCAGGGGCACACACTGCAAACACTGGCCTTCACCTCTGCAGGTAAACACCCATATGTCATATGCATATAGCTTTATGCACAAAGATGTTAGATTTCCATCCTGATAACTGCAGCTGATGGTCTAGCTGAACTGCCTGTATCCCCAATTCCACATACATGCATGCACACGTGTGAATCCATAGGGCAGCATGGTGTAATAGAATGAATCCAAGAATACAGGCGTTGAATCTTGGCTCCACCACTTCCTAGCTACATGGCCTTGGGTAAGTTCCTTCACTTCTCAGAGCCTTGTGGTCCTCACCGGTAAAAGGAGGATCTGGGAAGATCCACTGATCTTCACTGAGATGTGCCAGTACATGTGTGGCACACGAAATTCACAGAATATGGGGTGCCTGGGTGGCTCAGTCAATTAAGCGTCTGCCTTTGGCTCAGGTCATGATCTCAAGGTCCTGGGGTGGAGTCAGGCATCTGGCTCCCTGCTCAGTGGGGAGCTTGCTTCTGCCTCTCCCCTCTGTTCATGCTCTCCTGTTCTCTCTCTGTCAAATAAGTTAAAACAAAAAAAAAATTTTTTTTTCAATCCTCAGAACACGGTGGCTCCTTTGCTTTCCCTGCTCCTCTGGTCAGCTTGTGGGACCATCCTGTGGAATGCTCTGTATCATTTCCCATCTTCCCCAGCAGGGAGGAGGTCAAGCCTCTGGGCCTGGGAGGAGGGGGACATTACCAAAAATAACCAGCCAGGAGAGTCTCCACTGAGGGGACTGAAATCTAGCCCAGGGGCAGCTCCAGAGGAACCAGAGAGGGCCCAGAGAGGGTCAGAGGGCATGGGGCTGTCGACCAAACAGGCTGAAAGATGATTCATTTCCGCTGCTTTAGATGAGAAAAAAAAGACAGAAATAAATCTCCCAGGAGACACATGGGAAAGGCGAAGTGGGGGAAGTAGGGAGGCAAAGAGGGGACAGGGCAAGGACGTCATTTCTCTGCTGTGCCCCTGCCAGGGCAAGACCCTCAGCCTTCCTGGTTCATGCACCTTTGTCCCGCTCTCCTCTGGCATGACGGAGGTCCCACAAAAGCCAACCCAGCAAAATGTATCTCCTGCATGGTGAAGAATCAGAGGTTGAGAGATTGCTTTAATTTGGCCTCTTCCTGCCCTTATTTCTGGAAATTTCCATTTATAGAATTCCAAGTCTTAAGGTGGAATTTCAGGCATTCTCAGAGACTAAATGAATACATAAATATTTAAGAAATAAAAGGCACGATTGTATTTTGTTTGTAATGGGTTTCTTTCTCTGGGGCAGGTGAGGGTGATAATGCTGATTAACACTTAATTGACTGTTTCACACAGAGTTTCACACCATTTGATCACATTTGAGGTCCCCGACTGTCCTCTGAGGGCAGTATGCTATCCTCAGAGGAGGGAAGTTATCCAAGGTCAAAGAGCCAAATGGGCGGAACAGGGGTCTAAACCTAGGTCTTTTGGTGTCCACCAGCCCCAGGACGCCAAATCCCACAGGACAAGCCTGCCTTCCTGTTTGTCCTCACATTCCTGGATTTTTTTCCCCCTTACTTCTTAAAAACTGTGGTAAAAGCTCTATAACACACAATTGCCCTTTTAACCATTTTTTAAAATTTATTTATTCATTTGAGAGAGAGAGAGAGAGAGAGCACAATCAGGGGAAGAGGGAGAAGCAGACTCCCTACTGAGCAGGGAACCCGACCTGGGGCTCTACCCCAGGACCTAGAGATCACGATCTTGGCTGAAGGCGGGCATCCAAACATCTGAGCTGCCCAGGCATTCTGCTTTGAACCATTTTTAAGTGTACAATTCAGTGGCATTGATTACATTCACAATGTCGTGCGACCATCACCACTGTCTATTTTTACAATTTTTTCATCACCACAAACAGAAACTCAACAGCCCAGTCATGGGTATTGGACACAATCAGCGTTCCGCTCAGGTCTGTGTTCAGGAACCAGAAGCTACTCCTAAGGGAAGAAGAGCACTGGGCCAAAGACTGTAGTGACTGGGATCAGGGGACAAGCTGTGAGGGTCAGGGTGGGCTGAGGCAGCCTCCTTCATGGGTTCAGTCTGTACAGTAGCCGCAGGGGTGAGGGAGCAGTTCAGGGCCTGGGACAGAGTGTCCTCATAAATAAAGCTCCCAGGGTTCCTCAGAGCACAAACATCCAGCCCTGCTCTCAGGGTCACTGTCTGCTGAGCTGAGCCCAGCCGCCACAGGGCTGGAAGAAAGCTTTCAACCACATTCCCAGCCCTGGACTTGGCTCAAGATCCCTGGGGAATAAATCACAACCCCTTTGAAAATTTAAATAATTATGTTTATTAGATTATTTTTAACTACAATTACAGGAAATTTGGAAGATACAATAAAGAAGGAAGAAAACAGCACCCACGAGTATAACCATCACTGATTCAGGGATTGCTGTATGTCAGCCATTATTCCATTTAATCTGAAATAGAACCCTGAAGCATAAACTATTTTATGCCCATTTTATAGATGAGACAACTGAGGGCCCCAGAGAGAGTTTTAGTACATTTGTCCCAAGTTACACAACTGAGATGATGCATCCTGGATGATACGTAGTCTGGAGCTGGGATTTGAACCCAGGTCTGCGTGGCCCCCTTTCATCAATATAGTAGGTTGATAGCATGAAGTTGACCTACAAAAATAGTAATGTCATGCAGTTCAACCTAGTATTATTCTTTTAATAGTCCTACCACCAGTTTTTAAAAAAAATATTTATTTTTGAGAGAGAGCTCATGTGCAAGTAAGAGGAGGGGCAGAGGGAAGAGAGAGAAAGAATCCTCACGCAGACTCCCCTCCCCCATGAGTGCAAAGCTTGATACAGTGCTTGGTCCCAGAACACTAAGATCATGACCTGAGCCGAAATCAAGAGTCAGCTGCTTAACCCACTGAGTCACCCAGGTGCCCCTCTACCAACAGTCTTTCTTAACTTTTTCCTAAATTTTCTTCTGGCCACTTATACATATATATTTTTATATCATCAGAATCATATTTTTTCATACAATTTTATGTCTTTTTTTTTAAACTTTCTTTACATAATGTTTCCTATCATATTGTTATGGGTGCTTCATGATACCATTTTAATAGCTATCTAATAGTCCGTGAGAGATGTATATTTCCTTGCTGTTGGACATAGATTGTGCCTGCTTTTTTGTTGTTATACGTAATGCTGTAATAAGTATCTTTGTGCCCAAAGCCTTTTCCTCTCTTTAATGCTAGTGTCTTCAAGCACCTGAATCGCCTGTAACCACTCACTGGTTTCCTGGGGTCCCCTTACTCACCTAAGCTTCAAGGTCATGTGTGTTGTATCATCTGTGTATCCCAGCAGCACCTGCCAGTGGTGTAGCAGGGATTCAAAAAATATTTGCAAGTTAAACAAAGAAATGACTATGGGTAAAAAAAAATAATAAACAACAAAGCAGAGAGGACTTGGGATCACGAAAGTGTTTCCCTTTGGAATGGAAGTAAGAGGCAGGCGTGTGCAACAGCGGAAAATCAAGCAGCCAGGCAAAAGAATCTGACCAAGCTGACCTATTTCTTTGTATATTCACTATTAATTTGTCTTTGATAGGAAGCAGCTAAGAGCCCAGAGGGACTCCTCACTGCAGGACTACCAAAGTGTTTGCTCCTTTCACTCATTATATATTTATGGGGCATACACTATGTGCCAGACACCGTTATGGGTCCTGGAGATACAGAGCTATAAACAAAGCAAAGGGTCCTGCCTTTATGCAGCTTACCTTCAAGTGGGAAAGACAGATATACCCATATACAATATGGCACCAGAGTAAAAAATGCTGTAAAGGAACACAGTAAGGGGATAGAGAAGGTTAGAAGATGCTATTTTGATAGAGAGGTCAAGGAGACCCTCTCTGAGGAGGTGACATTGAAGCAAAGATCTGAAGGAAGGGGTTGAGCCAATGAGGCACCTATCAGGGGAGGGGGCGGGGAAGAGGGTCCTAGGAAAAGAGGCCAGCAAGTGCAAAGGCCCTGAGGTGGTAACATGCTTGGGGAGTGCTTTGTCCACATCCTTTGAGCACAGAGTGGTCCAACTCCATGCTGTTGTGCCTCGCTCAAGCTGCTTCCTCTGCTGGGGCGCTGGGTGGCTTAGTTGGTTAAGTGGCTGCCTTTGGCTCAGGTCGTGATCCTGGAGTCTCAGGATGGAGTCGTGTATAGGGCTCCCTGTTCAGCGGGGAGTTTATTTCTCCCTCTGACCCTCTCCCCGCTCATTCTCTCTCTCTCTCTCTCTCAAATAAATAAATAAAATCTTTTACAAAATAAATAAAAATAAAAAAAATTAAAAGCTCCTTCCTCTACTACCGCAGCCCCCTTCTCCTCTACCCCACCCTCCTGCCCAGCCCCCACTGTTCTAGCAAACTCCTGCCTCTATGTCCAAATTCAAATCTTACTTCTTACAGTTTGTCCTATCTCCTTCACCTATTTTCTCACAATGTTCATATTTCTGCTACAATAATCATCACATTGTCCTATGATTTTTTAAAATTTATTTTGTCCCAGTTAACAGCGATCTTGTTAAAAGCAGATTGTCCCATTTGTCTTTATATTCTTGGTGACTAGCAAGTGCCAAACCCCAAAAATGTTGGTAGATCTATTTACGTGAAACGTCCAGGACATGCAAACCCAAAGAGACAGGAAACAGATTCCTGGTTGCCAGCGGTGGGAGCTGGCTTGGAGGGTGGGGGGGTGGAGCATGGGTAGGGGGTGGGGCACAGAGAATGACTGCTGAATGGGTACAAGTTTTCCTTTTAGGGTATTGGAAATGTTCTAGAACTATTTAGTGGGGATGGTTGCACAACACTGTGAATGTACTAAATACCACTGAATCATACACTTTAAAATGGTTAAAATGGGGCTCCTGGGTGGCTCAGCCAGTTAAGCGTCTGACTCTTAGGTCTTGATCACAGGGGAATAAAATGGCTAAAATGGTGATTATTTTGTTGTGCGAATTTTGCCACATGCCCCCCCGCCCAAATATTGGCTGAATTGGGTGGAAATGAAAGCCCCATTATTACAGGCAATCGGGCGTTGTGGGGTTTGCATTCTGAACAAAATATAAGGAGTTGAAACATCCAGTTGTGAATTCTGAAGAGCCGGAAAAGTAAGTCAGGAACTAACACATCGTAATTAGGTGGTTACATTTTATAACATTACCTGGAGCACTGAGTGAGAAGTTAGTCACAGAGGTTTACTTGCAACTACAATTTAAGGGGTTAGGGTGACATCTGTTGGAAATGTGGTTTGAATGTCGGCATGCTAATCCTGTTGAACTAGAGTTTTTAAAAATTAGGCTTGAAAAGCTAAAACTTCAATTTCCTTTAGCTATACCTAAATTAATCACATAGAGGAGTATTTCATTTTTTTTTAAGATTTTATTTATTTATTTGACAGATAGAGAGAGATCACAAGTAGGCAGAGAGGCAGACAGAGAGAGGAGGGAGTCAGGCTCCCTGCTAAGCAGAGAGCCTGACGCAGGGCTCGATCCCAGGACCCTGAGATCATGACCTGAGCTGAAGGCAAAGACCTAACCCGCTGAGCCACCCAGGCGCCCCTAAATTCTACTCCTGAAACAAATATTATACTATATGTTAACTAGAATTTAAATAAAAATTGGAAAAAAAAAAGATAACGTGACATGTTATTGACTTCTGTCTATATGACAAACTTATGAGATGGTCCTATTTTACAGATAAGAAAATTGATAATACCTTTGTCCAAGGTATCACAGTAGGGGAGAATCAGCATTTCAACCCAGGTCTGGCTGGCTTCAAAGCCTGTGTTCTCACCTTCATGCTGTATTATAATAATTCCTAGTCTTCTGGGAGTCCCAGGCCTCGTAAGAATAGGATGAAAGGTGAGAAGCAAAACACATTGAAAATGTTGCCTATGATCTCAAAGAGGTTTTGACTCAAGAATGCCTGTCTTACTGCCTATTTTAAAAAAGATTTTACCTATTTATTTGACACACAGAGAGCACAAGCAGGAGGAACCGCAAAGGGAGAGAGAGAAGTAGCTTCCTTACCAAGCAGGGAGCCAACATGGGTCTTGATCCCAGAATCCTGGGATCATGACCTGAGTCGAAGGCAAATGCTTAACATACTGAGCCACCCAGGGGCCCCATTACTGCCTATTTTTAAATTTCTTCTCTTCTGTTCATAAAAGTGGGGCATCTATTAGAAACTATTTTGCTAGCAGAATATGTTTTGGATAACTATATTAGAAAGCATCAGAACCTTCTGGTTTGCACATAGATTAATTCTGACTTTTCATTAGTTCCTCCTGAGGTGATTTTAGTGATATTTTATTATTAAATAAAGAGTTTATTTTTTATTTATTATTAAATAAAGAGTTGAGTTGAGTATATCCATAACACTAATTGATAACAGTGGCCTGGTTGTTCCATGAGTCGGTCCAGTACAAAGCCGGCACTCACCCTGGCATTAGGGTGCCAAAATGTGTTAGAGTCAAGACAGAGGTTGAAGGCAATGCCGCTCAGAGCTAAGTCAGAACCTGTTCTGTGAGTGCCTTACAGGTCACCATCTCCTTCATGAAGTAGGCGATTAGGAGAGGGAGAGGCTGTTTTTTTTTTTCCATGTAGAAATACATCAACTTCCATGTAGAAATACATCATCGTTTAGAGACTGTGAAGTCGAAGATCAAGGTGCTGGTGGGGTTTGGTTTCAGATGAGGAGTCTCTTCCCAGTTTATAGATGGCCATCCTCTCCCTGGATCCTCACATGACCTCTCCTTGGTGCATGCAGAGGAAAGAGACTATTTCATTTTTTTTAAGTTTATTTGTTTATTTATTTATCTAAAGAAATCTCTATACCACAGGTGGGGCTCGAACTTATGACTTGGAGATCAAGACTCAGGTGCCCCAAGGATTATTTTGGAAAGCATCTAAGTCTTTTCCTCTTGAGGTGGTTTCTTTCTTTCTTTCTTTTTTTTTTTTTTTTAAGATTTTATTTATTTATTTGTTCGAGAGAGAGAGAGAGCATGAGCACAGGCAGACAGAGTGGTAGGCAGAGGCAGAGGGAGAAGCAGGCTCCCCGCCGAGCAAGGAGCCCAATGTGGGACTCGATCCCAGGACGCTGGGATCATGACCTGAGCTGAAGGCAGCTGCTTAACCAACCAGGCGTCCCTTGAGGTGGTTTCTTAAACAATCACACCTCTCATCTCAATCCATATAATCAATGATCCAATTAATAATATCCTCCATTATGAAAAAAAAAGCTTCCATTGTATAACATCTTCTATTTTCCCAGTGATTTCCATAATCTCATTTTTACAACAACCTTATAAGAATGGTACTTTGAACTTCAGTTTACAAAAGAGAAAACTGTTCTTACAAAAGTAAACTGAGGGGCTCCTGGGGGGCTCAGTCGGTTAAGTGTCTGCCTTAGGCTCAGGTCATGATCCCAGGATCCTGGGATCGAGTGTTGCATTGGGCTCCCTATTCAGTGGGGAACCTGCTTCTCCCTCTGCCAGCTGCTCCCCTGCTTGTGCTCTCCCCTCTCTCTCTGACAAATAAATACATAAAATCTTAAATAAGAAAAAAGATGTAAACTGAGATTCGCATATATTATATGAGGCAGTATTGGGGCACAAGCCCACGTATTCTGTTCTGGATTTCAAATTGCGAATGCTGCTTTCTGTTTTAATCATTTGCCTTATCATTTTAATTGTGTGTAATACTTTTTAAAAAGACAATAGGACAGTGTAACATAAAAACAGAAAAGAAATCCAAAACTTTGGCCAGAGTAAGATTAGGAAGACCAATTATCTTTCCTCTATAAAATATCACTAGGGGAAGGGGAGCAAGGAGATATGTTGTGTGCACCTTGCCCAGAATGATCTATCCAAGAATCAACAGCCTTTTTGTAGGAATCCTGGCTATGTTTGAGGAGGTGATCGACTTTGAAGAAAAATAAAGAAGATAATATCACTAAATAAACACTTAAACCTTAAACGATGTATATCTAATTCAAATGACTTGGAGAATTACAATTCTTTTAAAGATTTGATTTATTTATTTGAGAGAGAGAGAGAGAGAACAGTGAGGGGGTGGGACAAAGGGAGAGGGAGAAGCAGGCTCCCTGTATGAAGTACTAATTTTTAATTTTTTTTATGTTTTTTTTCCCAAAAAAAACATATTTAGCAGGAAATTATCAGCTTCAAGTAATGGAATACTGATCTACAAGTGGCTGAAACCATTAGGTCAGTTTTTCTCTTACTGAACCAAAAGTCCACAGATGAGTGGTTTTAGGGATGGCCCAGCAGCTGAAGAATGTCATAAAGGCCTAGGAACTCCCCATCTTTCTGTTCTTCATGCTCCTGTCAGCATGGCCTGTCCCGCAGCTGGAGGTAGCTCCTCTCAGCTCCTCATCCCACCCTCAGGGCCTCAGGAAGAAAGGGGAGGTGGCTGCTTCTCCTCCCACTCTTTATGATAATATAAAATCTTACCCTGATATGCCCCAAACCGAATCATACCCGTTCATTTATTTATTTATTTATTTGATAGAGAGGGAGAGACACAGCAAGAGAGGGAACACAAGCAGGGAAAGTGGCAAGCTGAGGGAGAAGCAGGCTTCCCGGCTGAGGAATCCCAATCCCTGAGACCACGACTCGAGCCAAAGTCAGACACCCAACCATCTGAGCCACCCAGGCGCCCCTGAATCACACCCATTCTTAATCTTCATCCTTAGCAAAGGGAAATGGGATTACCATAACCAGTTCGCCTTCCCTGAAGAAATGGCTCCCCGTCTTCAATTAGGGATTATCAGGAGAGCGCTGTGGGTGTGAGGTGCCACAGCGGGTGCCTGGTGGTGAGCAGAGAAAGAGCTAGAAGATGGAAGTGAGGCCCCACCTCACGGCAGGAACTGGGAGAACCAAATCTGTTGGCCAGGACAGGTAGGGTGTGTATGAAGGACAGGGAAGGGGTTAGGTTGATAGGCAGCTGGAAAATTGAGGGGGAGGAGGATTTTGCAAGAGCCCAGGTGAGAGACAGTGAGACTCTCACTAGGGTAGCCATAGCAAGAGAGAGTTTAAAAAGGTCATTTTAGGGGCATTTGGGTGGCTCAGTTGTTAAGTGTCTGCCTTTGGCTCAGGTCATGATCCCGGGTCCTGGAACTGAACCCTGCATCAGGCTCCCTGTTAGCAGGAAGGCAGCTATGCTCACCACTATACAACCAACACCCACTTCCCTGCTTAGCAGGAAGCCTGCTTCTCCCTCTCCTATTCCCCCTGCTTGTGTTCACTCTCTCTCGTTGTGTCTCTCTCTGTCAAATAAATAAATAAAAACTTTAAAAAAAGAGAACATTTTATACTCCTGAAACAAACAACATGTTATATGTTAATTAACTGAATTTAAATTACAAAATATTTAAAAATTAAAAAGGACATTTTGCAGTTAAGGTTGATAGAACTTCTTGTGTTTTTTTTTTTTTTAAGATTTTATTTATTTATTTGACAGAGAGAGATCACAAGTAGGCAGAGAGGCAGGCAGAGAGAGAGGAAGGGAAGCAGGCTTCCTGCTGAGCAGCGAGCCCGATGCAGGACTCGATCCTAGGACCCTAGGATCATGACCTGAGCCGAAGGCAGTGGCTTAACCCACTGAGCCACCCAGGCGCCCCGAACTTCTTGTGTTTTTAAGCATTTACCCAATACCATGTAGTAGTGAGTCATGAAATTAATATTGACTTAGTGGTTCCAACTAACCCAGCTTTCAAAAAAACTCCTCAAAATCCTTTATGTCTTTTGTCTCTTTCACTTGACTTTGTCCTGTTTCCTTTTAAATCTTTCTAAACAGGGGTGCCTGGGTGGCTCAGTGGGTTAAAGCCTCTGCCTTCGGCTCAGGTCATGATCCCAGGGTCCTGGGATGGAGCCCCACATCCGGTTCTCTCTGCTCAGCAGGGAGCCAGCTCCCCGCAACCACCCCCCCCCCCCCGCCTCTCTGCCTACTTGTGATCTCTGTCTGTCAAATAAATAAACAAAATCTAAAAACAAAAAAAATCTTTCTAAACATTGCCTCTTTGTCTTTTTGAGAATCCGAATTCTCTACTTCCCCCCAGTGTGGGTGCTCCCAGAGTTTTCTCCTTGACTTGGTGTGGTGTCCCCACACTACCCTCTCCCTGGCTCATCCCATGTACTCATGGGTTACAACACCATCCCTCTACGTGGACAGCCTCCAAATCTATACCCCAGCACGGTCCTCTCCCTTAGCTTCAGACTGACCTATCTAACAATCTACTACAGGTCTCCACCTGATGTCCGGCAAGTTTAAAAATGGACCAGTGTGGTGTTGTTGTTGTTGTTGAAATGAAATAGAAAATATAAAGGTGCGTTATATGTCATAATGCAAGTATTTTTTAATGAAGCTTTTGTTTCACACCATACACCTATGCATCCTATGTCACGGCCAAAAAAGTTTAAAAACTAGAAAACAGGGGCTCCCAGGTTGCTCAGTTGGTTAAGCATCTGCCTTTGGCTAAGGGCATGATCCCAGGGTCCTGGGACAGAGCCCCATTTTGGGCTCCTTCCTCAGTGGGGAGTCTGCTTCTCCCTCTGCCCCTCCCCCTGCTTGTTCTTTCTCTTTCTAGAATAGATAAAATCTTAAAAAAAAAAAAACACGCGGAAACCAGATAACAGGCTAGACATAGTGATGAAAGGAGTGGGAGGAGCCAAGGATTTCTGCGATACAGACAGGGAAGCGAGAAGGACCTGGTTTCTGGGGAAAGTTACAATTTTCATTTTGAACGCAGAGTCTGGTTTACAGTAAATCATGCACCTACAGTAGTCCCCCCTTTCCTTCCCACTTCCAGCTTCAGGTCAAAGGATATTGAATGAATGCGGGAGTTTCCCGTGAAGGTCATTAGTAATTAGCTGCCAGGAAGAGGTAATGCTTTTAAGGGGGAACTAATATTTATTGAACCGTTAGTATGTGCCAGGCTCTCTGCATTGTTTTTAATGAGAAATCCTCTTAGCCGCTGTGTGAGGCAAGTATCATTATCTCCATTTCACAAATGAGGAAGCTGAGGTTCAGAGAGGATGAGACACTGTCTAAGGTTGTGCAGTTAGCGAGTGATTTGTTACATCTTGCCAGTGAACACTGTCATCTCTGAAAGCCTCAATCACCAGGGCTCTTTAGGGCTTCAAGTGTTATTTTCCTAGGGCTCCTGTAACAAACTACTCGGAACAGGGAGGCTTAAAACAACAGAAATTTATTCTTTCACAGTTCTGGAGGCTGGAAGCATGAACTCACAATATAAGCAGGGCTGGTTCCTTCTAAAGGTGAATCTGTTCCATGCCTCCCTCCTAGTTTGTGACGACCCCCTGGTGATCCATGCCTTCCTTGGCTCATGGATGCATCACTCCCAGCTCTGCTTCCATTCTCACATGGCATTCGTATGGTCCTCCTCTTCTTCTTCTTCTTTTTAAAAAATATTTTATTTATTTATTTGACACAAAGAGAGAGATCACAAGTAGGCAGAGAGGCAGGCAAAGAGAGAGAGAGGAGGAAGCAGCCTCCCCGCTGAGCAGGGAGCCCGATGCAGGGCTCGATCCCAGGATCCTGGGACCATGACCTGAGTCGAAGGCAGAGGCTTTAACCCACTGAGCCACCCAGGAGCTCCTGGTCCTCTTCTTTTAAGGGTACCAGTCATATTGAATTAGTCACCTGCTCCCACTCTAGGATGACATCATTTTATCTAAGTACATCTGCAATAACCCTATATCTGAATAAGATCACATTCTGGGGAACTGAGGGCTAGGACTTCAACATACTTTTTTTTTTTTTTAAGATTTTATTTATTTATTTATTTATTTATTTATTTTAGAGAGAGCAGGGGAGGAGCAGAGGGAGAGAATCTCAAGCAGACTCCCCACCGAATGCAGAGTCCAACATGGGTCTCAATCTCACCACCCTGAGATCATAACCTGAGCAGGAATCAAGATCTGAGCCACCCAGGCACCCCTCAACATACTTTTAATGAAGGATGTAATTCAACCTGTAACACCTCATTAAGCAGAATAAGCCAGGAGAAAAGGAAATTATTTAATTTGGAGGATTTTGCACAAAAAATTGAGTTGGTTTCTTCTTACAGTTCTAAGTTCTTCAGGAATTAATAAGATTCTTAGATCCTTTTTTTTAAACTTTAATTATTATTATTTTTTTAAAAGATTTTATTTATTTATTTGACAGACAGAGATCACAAGTAGGCAGAGAGGCAGGCAGAGAGAGAGAGGTGGAGGCAGGCTCCCCGCCGAGCAGAGAGCCCGATGCGGGGCTCGATCCCAGGACACTGGGATCATGACCTGAGCCGAAGGCAGAGGCTTAACCCACTGAGCCACCCAGGCGCCCCTAAACTTTAATTATTTGATAGAGAGCACAACCAGGGGGAGAGGAACAAGCAGACTCCCTGCTGAGCAGGGAGCCTTATGTGGGGCTGGATCCCAGAATCTGGGATCATGACCTGAGCTGCTTAACTGAGCCACCCAGGAGTCCCTAGCCTCGCACTTTTATATATGGCAAATTTTCTAGAAACACACCTCTGGTATGACCCTATTCAACTACCCCTTTTTGCACTCAAGGCCCAACCAAATTTTGTGCCTGCCTCATCTCCCTCCCCTTCGCCTCATCCCTTCCAAATGGAATGAGGCTGTGGCTTTCAAGTCTCAGTGGCAAAGCCACCTCCTCCTACCGCTCGCCCTTCCCTGAACCCTTACCTCTCCCGATTCTGCCTAGTGATACGGTTATTTATTTGTGTACCCGTCTATGCTCCCCCACCAAACTCCGCTCCTTGCGCCCCAGGCAGGGCCACAACAAGACCTTATCAGTCCATGTGCCTGGAAAAAACCCAGGGAGGCTCCCTGAAGGAGGAGCTGGCCAACCACGGACTAAAACCCGCCCAAGCGTTTTCTTCCTAGAGATTCCGTTCAGTGGGTATCACGGGCCGGCCTTGGGCAGAACGTCTCCAGGACGCGGTGGAATGAATGTGCAGACCACCCGGGGGCTGGGGATCGGAGGACACCGCCTTGGCGGGAAGCCGCCACGAGGCCCGCAGCGGAGGAGTGGCTCCAGCGCAGCTCAGCCGGACCCATCCCCCGTCGGAACACGGCTGCCGCCGGAACCTTTCCGCCGCCAGGCCGGGCCCTAAGAGGCGAAGCACCGCCGGGCCGGAAGTCGGTGGAGGAAGATGGGACTGCGGGAACCCCGTCCTTTACCTGGAAGGATGAGCGTCGGTAGTCTCCTCGTGGCGGGAGGTAGGGTACCTGGAAGGCTGGTTAATTTCCCGCCTGTCTTTAGCCTCTGGTCCTGGAGTACCCTCTTCCACAAGTCGCCCGTCCAGCCCTCCCTCTTGGAGTCTTGGCTGAGCTGACGGGGCGCCTCGATGCGACTGCGCTTCCCGGAGGAGGGGTCCGCGGGCGGGCCTTTCCCCGACTGTGTGGCGGGCGGAGGGTTGAGATGCCAACCGCCGTCTGCTCACCTCAGGCTGTGGTATTTTCCTGTGGCCGCGGTGTCTGAGTGACTTCCCATTGGTTTTGCAGAATTGTTTCTTTCTTTTTCAAAAAGATTTTATTTATTTACTCCACACAGAGAGAGATCACAAGTAGGCAGAGAGGCAGGCAGAGGGGTGGGGGGAGAAGCAGGCTCCCCGCTGAGCAGAGAGTCCGATGCGGGACTCGATACCAGGAGCCTGAGACCATGACCTGAGCCCGAAGGCAGAGGCTTAACCCACTGAGCCACCCCGGCGCCCCCAGAATTACTTCTTAATGTGGTGTTTTGTTTTTCTGCTTGCGGAAACAGTCGTAGTAGAAATCTGGAAAAGTGTACCGGTGAGAATAAAAACCGCCCGTTACATCCACCATTCAGCTAAAACACGTCTTATAAACGTATACAATTTAATTTTATTTGGTTGCACTGCATAAGAAACTAGCGAAAATGGATGTGAAAATATTCCTAACGAGAGATATGAATTACACAAAGATTCCTCTAAAGTTAAAAATATAAAAAACCGGGGCGCCTGGGTGGCTCAGTGGGTTAAGCCGCTGCCTTCGGCTCAGGTCATGATCTCAGGGTCCTGGGATCGAGCCCCGCATCGGGCTCTCTGCTCAGCAGGAAGCCTGCTTCCCTCTCTCTCTCTCTCTCTCTCTGCCTTCCTCTCCGTCTGCTTGTGATCTCTCTCTGTCAAATAAATAAATAAAAAAAATCTTAAAAATATATATATATATATAAAACGTTCAGCGGTGGAAATCATTGTCTTAAATACATGCTTCTTTATAGGCATTAAGATTTCTTGGTGGTAAAACTTAGGACTTATCCACAAAAATCAGAAGACCTCTCTTGCGAGTATGGTATACTACTTCTAAGATTATGGGAATGTCTCTGTCCCTTTGCGAAGGCTCTAGTCAAGCCACAACTAATACTAAAAAGAAGTAGGACATTCCAGCTTACATTTTGCTGAATTTTCCTTTTAGGAAGGGGGCGATGTTTTCCAGTTCCATTAAGGTCATCCTTATTCCAGGCGCTACATAGTTCCTGCTGTTGGAAAAAATCCGCTGCACCTAAGAAGATTACTCCCAATGCTGCTTTTTACGATGAAAATACAAAGGAACCTGGAAATGCACTTGACAAGCTCTTCTCTTCAGAACAGCAGGCTTCCATCCTGCATGTGTTGAATACGGCATCTAATAAAGAACTTGAAGCTTTCAGGTTGCTTCGTGGAAGAAAATCTGTCAATATTATAGAGCATAGAGAGAAGTTTGGGCCATTTCAGAATTTGGAGAGTTTAATGAATGTGCCCTTGTTCCAGTATAAAACTACCATTCAAGTTTGTAACTCCATTCTTTGTCCAGAGACTGGAGGGAAAAAAAGAAAGTTCCAGGACAACCGGCTCTTGAGAAAGCTCATCAAACCAGAAATAGAGAGAGAGAGACTTAAGGTATACCGTTTTTCTTTTCTTTTAATTATTTTTTTTTAAGATTTTGTTTATTTATTTGATGGAGAGAGATCACAAGTAGGCAGAGCAGCAGGCACAGAGAGAGCGGGGAGCAGGCTGCCTGCTGAGCTGAGAGCCCGATGTGGGGCTCAATCCCAGGACCCTGAGATCGTGACCTGAGCCAGAGGCTTAGCCCACTGAGCAACCCAGGTACCCTGGTATACTGTTTTTTCTTAATGTCCGTTATACTGCTCCCTCCGTATTGAGAATCTACTTTGCAAAGTACTATTCTGGGTAGCAGGACAGCTTATAGTTTAGTTGGTATGTGATCAGTACAGAAGAATGAGATGAGGAGAGAGTGAATGGGCAGTCGAAAGGACAGAGAACCATGGGCTGTGCCTGTTGGGGAAAGTTGACCAAAACCTAGATCTCAGAGAAGGAGAATGAGCCTCATT
Organism: Lutra lutra; assembly: GCF_902655055.1. Lineage (NCBI taxonomy): Eukaryota > Metazoa > Chordata > Mammalia > Carnivora > Mustelidae > Lutra > Lutra lutra. The sequence goes on from NC_062293.1 coordinate 40,760,642, forward strand.
GGAGGAGGCAGGCATTCTAGGAAGAAAGAACAATTGTAGAGAAACAGGTCTGTGCAAGATTTATTGAAGGAACTTCAATAAATTGAGGAGAATTGAGGAACTACCTGTGTCTATCAAAAGGGTTATATTGAGATTAAGATACAAAGAGGGTTATGACCAAGGAGTGACTTCAGAACATTATACTGGTCTTTGCAGCAGGATTTAAAGTTATTTTCTGTTCCCCCTTTCAAAAGGCATTCTACAAGCAAATCCTTTTCAGTGTTGTCTTAAAAAACAAATATTAGAATTACTTGGCACATCAAACATTAAACCTTGGAGGAGGAGGTTAGGTCCTGTGTAGCAGTACGTGATAAAATATTCTCTCATTGCGTACCAATAGTAAGCACATTTTTTCTCTGGACCAGTGGTTCTCAGTTTTGGGAAGATTATGGACACTTTCTGAAAACTTGATGAAAGCTAAGGACCCTCTTTTCAGAAAAACAACCCCAAAAAGCACATTTACATATAATATTGCATACACTTTCAGAGGACATATAGGTTACATGAAATCCATTCATGGACTACAGATAGAACAACTTTTGCAGTTGATCTGGAACATATTTGAACCAAAATTTTCAGGGTTTGGATTTCTGTTCCGATTTGGCTACAAGTACTATTTATAGTCATTATAGTGGAGTTGCAATGTTTTTACAGGGATGGGTTCTAAAGCCACTTTGTATATGATGAGAACAATTATACTGACTTCCAAATAAAGTATGTTCTTTTGCTCAAATCTCTTGCCCATGAAGTACCATGTGTAACCTGGTTTAGTAATTCTTATGTACACCAAAGCTTGAGAATCATTGAACTCAGGAATCAAAAGAAGGCCTGTATTTTGTAGATGTTTGGGCATCCAAACTAGTCTGCGTTTAATGGATATTTTATCCATTCCCTAGCAGTGAAAGGGAGATGGGTATAGAATTATAAAATGTTGGGACGCCTGGGTGGCTCAGTTGGTTAAGCAGCTGCCTTCGGCTCAGGTCATGATCCCAGCGTCCTGGGATCGAGTCCGGAATCGGGCTCCTTGCTCAGCAGGAGCCTGCTTCTCCCTCTGCCTCTGCCTGCCATTCTGTCTACCTGTGCTTGCTCTCTCTCCCTCTCTCTCTCTCTCTGACAAATAAATTAAAAAAAAAAAAATTATAAAATGTTTCTGCTTGTGTGCCTTTGTATCTACAGAGCACACTAATTTATCCGTACAACTAAATGAACTGTGTGAGGGTACAGAGATGCTATTGTACTCTTACCTCCAGCCTCGGCAGAGTTAAATCCACATATCCACCTATCTATTACACATTTCCCCTTAGAAGCCCTATAGGCAACCTGAATACAGTACGTTAAAAAACTCCTCTTCCCCTACCTTCCCAAGTTCAGCTGCTTCCTATCATCATCTTGATTAATGTCTTAATATTAATACCGCAATAAAAGTGGGCTTATCCTAAGCTCTCCCATCCCTGCATATCAGTTCTACTGGCATTATATCTGACCTGTTTCTTGTCCTCATCATCACTGTCTTTGATTCTTAATGCTTTGTCACATAACAGGCACCTAATAGATCCCTTCCTCTAGTCTGGCCCTCTGTGGTCTATCTTCCACACAGTGGTCAGTGATGGTTCTGAATTGTAAATCTCGTTTTGTGTCTGAATGTTTGTTATATGCTTTGATGGCTTCCTGCAGCTCTCAGGATAAAGTAAGGTACTTTTGCAAATATCTGTTTACCCCTCCACATCTTTCCCGCTTGCACACTTTATTCCAGGGCCTGCGTGTGTGAAGTGTAATACCACCTATCTGGGTGGACGCCTGGGGAAATCACTTCCCACTTACACTTACTCATTCTCCTAGTCCTTTAGGAAGTCGTCCCAGACCATGTCTTCTCCTGATGGTGTGACTGTTGTGTGGTGGCATTTCTTACAGTGTATGGCCATGTTCCTTGTTCCAGCAACACTGGAATATTTGAATGCCTGCTTTGGGCTGGGTAAAGGTTCTTTGTCTTTAAACTGACTGCTACTGGTTATCTTTTAATAATAATTATTCCTGGGGGTTCCTGGATGGCGCAGTCATGATTCCAGGGTCCTGGGATCGGGGCCCAGTTTGGGCTCCTTGTTCGGCAGGGAGCCTGCTTCTCCCTCTCTCTCTGCCCCCCACTCATGCTATTTCAAATAAATAAATAGTCTTTAAAAAATTATTATTATTCCTGCATTTCCTTAACAATTCTCAGTTCATAAAGTAGAAGTATACTTCTTTGTTTTAAAGATTTATGTATTTAGAGTGCAACCTCAAGGTAGGGGCAGAGGGAGAAAAGGTCTTTTTTTTTTTTTTTTTTTTTTAATTTTTTTATTTGACAGAGATCACGAGAGAGAAAGAGAGACAGAGGAGGAAGCAGGCTCCCTGCTGAGCAGAGAGCTCAATGTGGGGCTCGATCCCAGGACCCTGGGATCATGACCTGAGCCGAAGGCAGAGGCTTAACCCACTGAGCCACCCAGGCGCCCCCAGGAGAGAAGGTCTTAAGCAGACTCCACACTGAGCTCCATGTGGAGCCTGGCATGGGGCTTGATTTCATGACCCCGAGATCACGACATGAACTGAAACCAGCAATCAGATGCTCAACCAACTGAGCCACTCTGGCTCCCCGGTATAATTCTATCACGTAAACTGATTTGGCATTCTGAGTTTATAGCTTAAATTTTGCATATGTTAAAATGTTTATACTTGTAATTAAACCAGTCTTTTTGTTGTAGGCAGTTCATAGTATCGTATCCATCGTTTTTGGAACTCGAAGAGTTGCCTGGGCTCACGTGGATCGTAAACTGGTGGTGCTGGACTGGCAGCAGGATGAGTGCCGCCAGCTGATGAAAGGAACGTACATATCCTCTGTCTATTTGCAAGAGGTAAAGCGACTGCACCTCCAGCTTCCTGCCTGCTAGAACTCCTCGTGTAGGTTAATCTTCTAGTTCTAAAGGGAATGGGATACAGTACTGCAGATGGGTTTCCCTCGGCTGCTTATTACCCCCTCATTCCTTTTTTTTTAAGATTTTACTTATTTGTTTGACAGAGAAAGGAGGAGAGAACACGAGAGATGGCACAAGCAGAGGCACTGGCAGGCAGAGGGAGAGGGAGAAGCAGACCTCCTGCTGAGCAGGGACCCTGATGTGGGGCTTAATCCCAGCACCCTGGGATCATGACTGAGTCGAAGGCAGACGCTTAACCGACTGAGCCACCCAGGCGCCCCTACTCACCCATTCCTATCATGTTTTTCATCCCCTATGATTTTTAAAAATTGAATCTTCATTTAGTTCATGAAATACCTTAATGTATCAAAGGCAGATACTGAGAAAACTGATGGTAAAATACATTAATGTTCTAGAACTTCAGCACTATATTTACAAAGCTTATTTTTAATTCTTTAAGAAAAGATTTTATTTATTTATTCATTTGAGAGAGAGAGAGCACAAACAGTGGGGAGAGGCAGAGGGAGAGAGAGGCTGATGCAGGGCTTAGACCCAGGACCCTGGGATCAAGAGCTGAGCCAAAGGCAGATGCTTAACTGTCTGAGCTACCCAGGCACCATTTATTGGTTTTAGTGAAGGGAGCATAAAGGGAGAGGGAGAGAATCCTCAGGCAGATTCCCTGCTGAGCATGGAGCCCGACATGGGGCTTGATTCCAGGACCCTGAGATGCTGACCTGAGCTGAAATCAAGAGTCAGACACTTAACTGACTGAGCCACCCAGGTGCCCTTAAGCTTATTTTTCAAAATCCTTCACTAATTGTCTCATTTGAGTCTTCAGAACCTTGTGAGGTGGGTAATAATTACCATCCTGATTACACATATGAAAACTGGTATAATCAATCAAGCATCTGACAGGATTAGTCAGTTAGTCAGTTGCAGATAATGGACTGTGGGCTAGGCCTTCATTTTTTTTTTTTTTTTTTTTTTCTTAAGTAGGCTCTGCATCCCTTGTGGAGCCCAGCATAGGGCTTGAACTCAAAACTCTGAGGTCAAGACCTGAGCTGAGATTGAGTTGGACACTCAACCGACTGAGCTACTCAGGCGCCCCTGATTGTAGGCCAGGTATTCTAACCCTATGCTCTACCCTAGACATTTTCAAAAGATTACTAAATGTTTTAAGTTGTCTGATCTTAATATAGATTTAGAAATTATGAAGCCCATTTTCAAGATGAAGAAACTAGTACTTGGGAGGACTGAATGATCTGCCTTAGCTCAGCTTATTCCTGATAGAACCAGGGCAGAACTTGACTCCTGACTCTCCATAAAATGATGATTTTTCAGTTACTTCAAAACGGTCAGTAGTAGGGGCACCTGGGTGGCTCAGTCGGTTAAGCATCCTGCAGCTGTCAGGATAAAGTAAGGTACTTTTGCAAATACCTGTTTCCCCCTCCTGGGATCAAGTCCCGCATCGGGCTCCCTGCTCAGCAGAGAGCCTGCTTCTTCTTCTCCCTCTGCCTGCTGCTCTGCCTGCTTGTGATCTCTCTCTGTCAAATAAATAAATACAATCTTTAAAAAACAAAAACAAAACAAAAAAAAACCCCTAAAAACTGTCAGTAGCAGTATAAAGTAAGTTACATATTTTTAAAAGGAAATGGGAGAGGGGACCGAAACAACAAAACTTAATGAATTATTTCTGTTCACTTATTTTGTTTTGTTTTGTTTTGTTTAAGATTTCTTCAGTCATTTCAAAGATGCCTAAAGCTGACTTCTATGTTCTGGAAAAAATCGGGTTTTCAGTTCAGAACTCATCTCGGTTTCCTGTAGTGTTACATTTTCATATCATGGAAGCCATGCTGTATGCCTTATTAAACAAAACCTTTGCCCAGGACGGCCAGCATCAGGTGCTGAGCATGAATCGAAATGGAGTGGGGAAGCACTTTGAACTGATGATTGGGGACACACGGACTAGTGGAAAAGAGCTCGTGAAGCAGTTCCTCTCAGAGTCTGTTCTGAAGGAGCAGCCTCGGGTAGTCTTCCCCCCTGAGAAGATTGTCCTCTACAGACAGATGTTTTCATCTACCGAACAGCACAGAGCAGAAGAGTTGTATGACTCATTATTGCAAGCTGTTGCCTTCTATGAATTAGCAGTTTTTGACACTGAACCTTAAAATGCTGAGGTTAAATAAAGAGCTCTAAGGTTATATTAATTTATATTTATTAGCTCGAAAGCTGTACAGCCAACTGTTTTTAACATCCATGTTTATGGAGAAGAAAATATGTTTGTATTTAAAGTCAGACTTTCGACTGTTGAATTGTTCAAACAGGAGTAAGCTAAATCAATAAATATTTTAGGAGATTCTGTGCCTTTTGGGTATAAGGGTTAAATAGTAAGATGCCCCCTAAACAGCCAAAGCAAGAACGAAGTTATCTTGCCTGAAAAGCAGATTCCATCCCATACCAATGATCTGCATCATTCTATTGTTAATAGAGAGTAAGGATTTTTTGGGGTGGTGCTCATTATGGGAATAACACTAAATATAATCAAGAACACAACTTATGAAGTCATCTTCTTAATTCTGTAAGTAGCATGTGGTTTGATGTATTGCTTCCAAAAGGTGATTTTCATCAATTCAGTTTTATCAGCCCAGAACAAAGAAGGTTTGTCTAATACATTCTTTTTTTCCCCCACTTTGAAATATTTTACTTGGACACAACTTTTTTTTTTTAAAGACTTTGCTCATTTACTCGACAGAGCAGAGAGATCAAGAATAGGCCGAGAGGCAGACAGAGAGAGAGGGGGAAGCAGGCTCCCTGCTGAGCAGAGAGCCCAATGTGGGGCTCACCCAAGACAGAGCAGCTTAACCCACTGAGCTACCCAGGTGCCCCTGGACAGACCATCTTTTTAAAAAAGATTTATTTGAGAGAGAGAGAATGAGTATGTGGGGGCAGGGGTACAGAGGGAGAGGGAAGAGAGAATCCCAAGCAGACTCCATGCAGAGCTCCGAGCCTGATGCTGTGCTCCACCCCAAGATGCTGAGATCACGACCTGAGCTGAAACCAAGAATCAGGTGCTTAACCAACTGCACCACCCAGGTATGCCTAGATAGACCACCTTTTGAGAAAAGTAGCACGTAATTTTTTCACATCTCACATCTTCCAGTATTACATTTGCCTCAGTTCAGGCCCTCATTATATCTTAGCAGTCCTGAACCCAAGTGTATGATGTCAAAGCATTACGTCCTTCCTTTAATCTACAGAATGAAATATGCTTGTTAGGAAAACTTTCGAATAATCCAATATGTGAAGTAAGGGGGGGTAGGAGGTTGGGTGAGCCTGGTGGTGGGTATTAAGGAGGATACATATTGCATGGAGTACTGGGAGTGGTGCATAAACAATGAATCTTGGAACACTGAAAATTAAAAAAAAAAAAAAAAAGTGAAATAAGTAGAAGTCCTTTCTTCCAGCACTTCCCATCTCCCTAGGGATGCAGCCTAGTCTTATTGCCATTCACTTGGAAATCTCTACATTTACATACATGATTGTACGCAAACATCTCCACCTTGGATATGTTGTAGTTATCTCAAACTATCTATCTCAAATAATCCTCTTTCCTTCAAATTGCCTCCTTTGTCATTGTTCTGTAATTTGATAAACAGCTTCACGAACCATCCAGTGTTTCATGCCAGATATGTGGCATTCTACCTCCCACATAATTCTGGAAATAGCTTTAAGTGAAAATGTGTTAATTGTAGACATTTATAGGATAAGTACTGAAAAAGCCATCAGAATTTGCTTACTTTATCTTAAAAGTGAATCTAAATCTTACAGGATTTTATCACCTTTAAGAATTCATAATTTTGGGGGGCTGCCTGGGTGGCTCAGTGGGTTAAGCCTCTGCCTTCAGCTCAGGTCATGATCTCAGGGTCCTGGGATCGAGTCCCACATTGGGCTCTCTGCTAGGCAGGGAGCCTGCTTCCTCTTCTCTCTCTCTCTCTCTCTCTCTCTACTTGTGATCTCTCTGTCAAATAAATAAAATCTCAAAAAAAAAAAAAAGAATTCATAATTTTCGGGGCGTCAGGGTGGCACAGTTTGTTAAGCATCTGACTTGGTTTTAGCTCATGATCTTGTGATCTCAGGGTTGTGAGACTGAGCCCCACTTTGGGCTCTGAGCTCAGGGTGGAGTCTGCTTGAGATTCTCTCTCCCTTTCCCTACCCCTCCCGCTTGCACGTTCTCTCTCTCTCTCAAATAAACCTTTGTGGCTCCTGGGTGGCTCAGTTGGTTAAACATCTGCCTTTGACTCAGGTCATGATCCTGGGATTGAGCCCCAGGTCTCCCTCTCCTGACGCCCCTGCTCATGTTCTCTTTCTCTGTCAAATAAATTAGAAAAAAAAAAAAAAATTCCCCCTCAATGATGCTAAACCTACAAGAAAAAAAAATTTTTTTTTAAGATTTTATTTATTTATTTAACAGACAGAGGTCACAAGTAGGCAGGCAGGCAGAGAGAGAGAGAGAGGAGAAAGCAGGCTCCCCGCTGAGCAGAGAGCCTGATGCAGGGCTTGATCCCAGGACCCTGGGACCACGACCTGAGCCGAAGGTAGACACTTTAATCCACTGAGCCACCCAGGTGCCCCACCTATAAGAAAATCTCAAATGTGTCCCTATTAGGGAAGAAAATATCCCCATTGTTCTTGATTTTTGATCTTCTTAAATAAAATTCTAAAGTTAGTTTATTTTACTCTATTACCAGAATTTTCGATAAGACCAAATTAACAGGTAAGTGCTCTGCAAATAGTGAATGCTAGTATGCAATAGAAGAAAATCCATATACTTAAAAAAAAAAAACACCCACAGAAATTCAGATCTATTCTTTTGTACGAGGACAAAACCTGTAAGATACAGCCTATATCCAAACCTATAAAATATCCATATTTAACCAGATAACTACATCTGGACCACCTATTTAAACACTACATTAAGTCTTTTAGATTTTACCTTTAATTAAATCAATATACTATCAACAAAAAGGTAGACTGAACAAGTAAGCGGTAAAAACATATCTTCATACACATTTGTAAACAGATACACATTAATATTTTCCATCTGTACAAAATTAGGATCCTTACCTTTGAGATAAATATGTAACTCACCAGATAAAGTAACTGAATTCAAGGCTAATACATATATAAACACTTGAAATAGGAAACTATTTTCAGATATACCTGATTATATGATTGCAAAAATGATTTTAAGTGAAATGTGGGATTTTAAAATCTTGTAATTAAAAAATACATGCTTTCTCCAAAAAACAACCTTAAGTGGAAATGACTATGATGTAGAAAGTCCATCGAAGAATCCTCCTTTCTTACAATTTTAATGAATAGCAGTTTGTCCAAAATAGATATATTAACATCATTAATATCTTTATGAAATAAAACATCACTGATATAAAAATATAAGAAAAATGTACAAGGCAAATGATGTGAGTTGGCAAAATATACAAAATATCACATACGTATGGTTGCTAAAAATATCTATGAAAACGACAATTCATAATCTTGTTTTCACTTTGTAAACATTCAATGATTCAATGGCAAAATACACTGAAGGAATACACTAAAAATAAATTTATCTAGAAGATGGTACTTTTTGAAAAATGAAGCATAATTTCTTACCTAGGAAGTTTTTACATAATTTTGTACTGTAGGAACTTGATTACCACCTGGATGATTCATATATACAACTTGTCAGAGTACTGACGGGTGGGTGGGAGGGAGGTGGATTAAAGGTAATGGGAAAGAGAAAAATTATGGGTTAATTTAATAATGAAACTTGTTCAGAAATATAGTGAATTCTACCTTCTAGAAACAACTCACTCACATGCAAAATACAACAAAGCTAACTCAAATAATACAAAAAATTTCAGAAAAAAAAAAATACCACCACAATCATAAATACAATTTGTAACTCAAATTTTTTCATTTTAAATATTTGAACACTAATAAAAAAATATACAAAGAGTCCGTTTTAAATGTACATTAAGAGAAAGAAATTCTTCCATGAAAATCAATATAAAATGTATCTTGAGGAACATAATAATCTGTACAAGGCATTATTAATATGGAATATTAAGGGAAGCCAGCTGCCAAAGTGTTCACAGTCTCTTTCGGAATGTTAAGATGAATACCTTCAAGATAGTGTAGGAACCTGTCAAAATTACAAGGAGAAATTCAAATTTAACCATCAGATGAGAATATTTATTAATCTTGAAATAGCTGTCTACAGTGTTATTTATATAGAGCTTTTTTACCTTCTTTTACTTTTTCCTTGTTCTTTTAGCTTCTCAGTCCTACAAATGTTCCGAAGAGTTGGCAAGTACTCAATTATACTAGCTTGTCTATTGCCCAGGTTCAGAAGGGATCGGCTAGAAAATACACTTTTAATGACTGCTATCCTCTTCCAGGCACTGCTGTAAATGAAAAGTGGTGCATTACTTTGGATTTTTACTGTCCAAGAGAAATGGAACAGTCCCGATCACAACCAGCTTCTGGTTTCTGTTTCTCTTTGCTTCTGGTCTAGATAAGATCAACCAGATTCCAGGTTAACTTCCTATATTACTTTCAACACATCACTCCCATACCGAAAAGAACCTAGAATGGCTACCTGCTCTCTGCCCCAGCAAATCCAAACTCCATTCCCTGTCATTCAGGAGTCTTCTAATCTCTCTCATTTTTCTTCCCAGCAATCAGGCTGGTCTCCCTGTCTTATTAGAAGGTGCACTATTAATATTAAGGGTTTACCATGATCGATAAAGCCCAGCACTTCAAAATTAGTAAAAAGAAACTAATAGTTTCCTCTTTATCATTTATTATTATTTTTTATCATTTATTATTGAAAAAAGTAAAAGGAAGACTTACTCTACATTAGCCACCGACTGACTGAAGTATACGTTGCTGCGCTTCTGTGGAACATGAAGAGTAAGCTCCTTTGTTGGATCTCTTCCTGATTTCTTGCAAGAATTCAAGGTTTCCAGTGCTTTTGAAATAGTAGATGAACACTTAGTAAAGCTGAGAGCTTCTATAGCTGCCTTTAATTCTCCAGAGCTCCGAGAAGTCCATCCATCACTAGTCTCCAGACTAAACTCATCACAGAGACCGCTTTTCACATTTGTCCAACTGAAGTCATTTTGACCAAATTCCTTTTGATCTCCTACATCAGTTAAAATGGCATCTAAGTAGGACATGTTATCCAGGAACTCAGTGAGGGAATTTAAACACTGAGACACAAGGGCAGAACGTTTCTTTTCTGCCAGTGTTTTAGGTGGACAAGGAACAGATTTCGTGTTAGACTCTACACATTGGTTCAGTTTCTTTGTCTCTAGATTGCTTTCTTTATCTCTGACTTTGCTTTCTTCTGAATTTGAGGAGGAAGATGCAGGGGAAAGGCTAAGAAATTCATTAGAGAAGGTCAATTCAGTGTCAAATAAGTCACTATCATCTAGAATTACTATCTTTTTCTTTTTCTTCTTTTTTTGTGTCTTTTTCAATGGTTTCTCTTCTTCAGAATGTTTCCGAGCAAGACATTTCATATTTTTTGTTGCTGCACTGGTGTCCATACTTACTGATGAACCATAACAGTCTTCTGTTTCTGGAATGATATTAACAGGCAGTGGTAGAATGAACTCAAGATTACTATATAAGAAATCAACATTCTGCATTCGGAATTCTGTAAGAAGCTGGATGAACTGATGCCATTCTTCCTTTGTTCTGATTTTGTGCTGAAAAACAATTTTGAATGAAGAGGTGTTATAACAGAACACAGTCTGAACATTTTTCTACCTATATGAATACAGTGGCATCCTTATTCTATCTGAAAAGTAATGAGTTGCTACCCTCTCATAATTTTATTAATCTGTACTCCTTAAATTCATCAGAATAGTTTCGAGTCTATAAAATAGATTTAGACTATTAATATTTGAAGAATTAAATTTTTTAAAAAAGATTTTATTTATTTATTTGGCAGACAGAGAGAGGGGAAGCAGGCTCCCTGCTGAGCAGAGAGCCCGATGTGAGGCTCGATCCCAGGACACTGGGATCACCACCTGAGCCAAAGGCAGAGGCTTTAACCCACTGAGCCACCCAGGTGCCCCAAGAATTAAATTTTCTAATAGTTTATACCCCAATTCAATAGTGAGAACCTCATTTATTTAAAAACTACTTTTCTGAAAATTGTCTTTTTAATCTGAAATCTTTCTAAATTCTAGACTAAATCCTGTATATATGCATTTAGAGTACTGTCTATGCACCATTTGTCAAAGTAGTACAGTATGTTAAAATCAGAAATCTAAAGCCTATAAAAATTATAGGCAAATGTAAGTTAACCTTAAGATTCAAAAGATAGGAATGAGTGTTAGGAAGATGAAAAGGAATAAATATTTAATATCCCACATTAGATACTGAAAATACCTTTAGAAATGAAAATAAATCTTCGGATGGAGAAAAAATGTTCTTAAGGCCAAACAAGGTCTCAACACAGCCAGTATCACATTTGGGAAGATCTGTAGGCCTTCTTTTAGTATTTTTAGCTTTATTTTTGGAATCAGGGCCATCTTCAGAGCAAACAAGTTGAACATTTCTGCTATTTCCTCCTACAAAATTAATTAAAAAAAAAACACAAAACGCTTAGCCATCTATATTTTTAATAAACTGTAGCAAACAATTATTTAAGATCTAAGATCCTTTGGCATTTTTGAGACCTATACTCCCATTTTGTTCTTTTTCACCTATGTATTTAAAATTCATAAAAAGTACAATAAAACACCATTTTTACACTATTTTTAGCATACAGGGGGTAAGAGGAGTGGTGATAGGCTTACAAAACAATCCAAAAGAAGAAAGTGCAAAGGACTTTGAAAAGACAAGTTACAGAAGAAATACAAATACCTAATAAACTCATAAAAAGATGTGCAATTTCACTAGTGATCATGGAAATGCAAAAAAAAAAAAAAAAAAAGAAAAGATACCATATGCTTTTCACCTTTCAAATTGGCAAAAGTAAAACAACTTGGTAACCTAGTTTTCTCAGAGGTGTATATTAAAAATCCACCATAGGGCGCCTGGGTGGCTCAGTTGGTTAAGCGACTGCCTTCGGCTCAGGTCATGATCCTGGAGTCCCAGGATCGAGTCCCGCATCAGGCTCCCAGCTCCACGGGGAGTCTGCTTCTCCCTCTGACCTTCTCCTCGCTCATGCTCTCTCTCACTGTCTCTCTCTCTCTCAAATAAATAAATAAAATGTTTAAAAAAAAAATAAAAAATTAAAAAATTAAAAAAAAATCCACCATAAACTATTCATGAGAACACAGATCAGGACAATCATCTTTGGGAGGGCAACCTGACAATACCTGTTGGAAAGTAAAAATGTATTCCAGCCTTTGGCCCAGCAACAATACTTCTAGAGTTCTCTCCAACTGCAGTACTGACAGATATGCTCAAGGATATGTGTCTAGACATTCACTGCATATTTTAATGACAAACTGACGATAACTTCAATTTCCTCTAATAAGTAATGGTTAATAAATTGTGTCACATCCATTCCCTATTATGGAATAGCACATAGCTGTGAAAAATAGAGGGATAGAATTGTACCCCTCTGTACATACCAACAAAAAATTCTCAAGTAAAAAACAGCAAACTGATTAACAGTATATATAGTATTCTATATATATAGAATATATATATAGGTTAATTCTGCCAGATAAGTAGGTAGCGATATTTGTACATGCATAGATAAAATTCTCACAGTGGCTAATTTTAAGAAGTACGGAAGATCTTTTACTTTCTATTTTATATACTTCTGCACTATTTCAATTTCCAATGAGTACCTACCTGTGTTTTTTAGGAAAGACAGAAATAAAATGCATATAAAATATTTAAGAAAAGAAAGAATGCTATACCTAATTATTATCTTTTAAAGTTTCTGGCATAGCATTTTATATCCAACAGTATGGCATCAGTTACTAATTTTTTTTTTTAAGATTTTATTTATTTATTTGACAGACAGAGATCACAAATAGGTGGAGGGGGGGGAGCAGGCTCCCACTGAGCAGAGAGCCCGATGTGGGGCTCGATCCCAGGACCCTGGAATCATGACCTGAGTTGAAGGCAGAGGCTTTAACCCACAGAGCCACCCAGGCACCCCTAATTTGTTTTTTCTCTTTTTTTTAAATTTGTTTGTTCTAAAAGGATATTTACCATGTCTTATTTATCATATTTACTTCTAAGAAACAGTTAAAGGCACAAGCTCACACTGAATTAAATATATACATTTGCCACTTTGAAATAGAAAAATATATTAAAATTCTGAAATGATCAAAGAGAAAAAAAAATTGACAGGGGATTAATATTACAGAACTTCACCTTGGTTTTATTTAAATATTTGTATATTTCCCAGAGCAGGATCTGTAACTATAGAACTGTGACTATGGAGCATGAAAACCACAAACTATCAACTTCTTCAGGGAAGGAACCATGTCTTATTCATGTAAACATAGGACCTGGCATGGAGAAAGCCCTCAATAAATGTTTGTGACTTCAATTAGGTAACAACGACTAAAGATCGATAAGAAATAAAACATTTCTGGAATGATAAATTCTTATGAAAAATAGAACTATATATAGACCACTGAAGAAGCCATATAAAAATAATTTATATATATAGAAAAGTCACCAATGTTTTTTTAATAAGTAAAAAAAAGAAAGCTAGTTGCTAAATAACAGTATTCTTTTTTTTTTTTTAAGATTTTATTTATTTATTTATTTGACAGAGAGATCACAAGTAGGCAGAGAGGCAGGCAGAGAGAAAGGGGGATGGGGGAAAGCAGGATCCCCGCGGAGCAGAGAGCCCAATGCGGGGCTCAATCCCAGGACCCTGAGATCATGACCTGAGCCAAAGGCAGAGGCTCAACCTGCTGAGCCACCTAGGCACCCCTAAATAACAGTATATTAATTGTTTGTAAGAAACTGTGATTATAAGGCGACTGAGTGGCTCAGTCAGTTAAGTGTCTGATCCTTGATTTTGGCTCAGGTCATGATCTCAGGGTAGTAAGATAGAGCCCTAAGTGGGGCTCCACACTCAGGACAGAGTCTGCTTGAGATTCTCTCTCCCTTTCCCTCTGCCCCTCCTGCTTCTGCACACATGCTCACTCTTGAAAATAAGTAAAATCTTAAAAAATAAAAAAAAGGGGCGCCTGGGTGGCTCAGTGCACTAAAGGCTCTGCCTTTGGCTCAGGTCATGATCCCAGAGTCCTGGGATCAAGCCCTGCATCGGGTTCTCTGCTCGACAGGGAGCCTGCTTCTTCCTCTTTCTCTGCCTGCCTTTCTGCCTACTTGTGATCTCTGTCTGTCAAATAAATAAAATCTTTAAAAGAAAAAAGTTTTTTTAAAAATAAAAAGAAACTATGCTAATAAATTTATAAGTAACAAGTTGTTCCATGTGCAGTTTAACTCTACCCACACTTAATGTTTATAAAATTTTCACCAACAAAGTTGACATACAATAGATTAACACGATACCTGGATGCTCAAAATTTTGAAAATCTTTCAGATTATTTTGGTACAGCACGTACTTTAATGTAGGGTCCTACTGTAGAAATTTCTTTTATAACAGATCAACTTACGACAAAGGGATAATGGCCTTTCTTCTAAAAATCCACCTCCACTTCTAATCCAGAATTGTAAGTAAAGGATACTTTTTCTGATATCACAAGCATTTGTAGTTAACAGTGTTATAAAGTCTTTCACATCAGTTCTAAAGTTCTCAGCCAAGCAGATCATCTGTAAGTAGCTGGCAACATTTAGCTGAGAAAAAGAAACAGAGAGAAAGAAAAAAGAAACATGGTAAATGGCAGAATTAACAGAAAAACATCAGTAATACACATTTAAAAGTAGGACAAATTTCACTAAAATTCATACTATCTTAGCTCTTGAGAATGAAACTGATCTGGAAAAATAAAATAAAGGAATATACTTCCCAAATTAAAAATTTTATATAACCTTATTTCAGTAACCGTATACAGTCTAAAACATCAAGGAAACTTTTATGGGAGATTTTCTATAAACCCTGAAGGCAATTTTATTAAACCTTGAGAAATTCCCTTAGTATTAAATAATGGTACAACTTGATGGAATATTTTACAGCCATTAAAACTATAAATATGAATACTATAATAATACTGATAGGGTATTATTATACCAGAGTTAGAAAATTCTATCAATGCATGTACAAATGCATAAATGTAAATAAACAAGAAACATTAGGGGAAAAAAACAAAAAGCAAAACCCATGTGATTTCTTTTTTTTTTTTTTTTAAGATTTTATTTATTGATTTGAAAGAGAGAGAAAAGCTAGAGAGAGAAAGAAAGCATAAGCAGGGGGAGAGGTAGAGGGAGAGAGGGAGAATCACGCTCTCCGTGGAACAGGGTGCCCAATGCAGGACTCCATCCCAGGACTCTGGGATCATGACCTGAGCCAAAGGCAGAGGCTTAACCAACTGAGCCACCCAGGTGCCCCCAAATTTTCATTTTATTTAATGTTCCATCAATATTGCTATGACATTTTTTTGCAAAACAACAAAATATATACTATTCTCTTCCCACTGTTTTTGGAAAGCTTCTTACCTGGAAAAGCTAAAACAAATAAAATTACATTTACATTCTGCAGATTTTACAAGACCACTAGCATTTTTACTTTAAACAAGACAATTTAAAAAATGATTTCTCCTATTAAATCTCTGACCTCATTCTATGTACATACATTACTCCTGCATACTTCTGGGACTTCTGCTTCACAAACTAGGAATTCTGCTTTCATAATGAACTACCTACTATCAGACAAACCTTGCCATCAGTAATAATGATAAACTCCATCACCAACTACAAATAAATAAAAAAAAGCAAATTATTTGAAGGGACAAGAGAGTAACCAAAAGCAGAAGATAACTGAAGGGAAAATCAACAATTAGACAAAAGAAAATGGCCCTGGGTGAATCCCCACCCCTATCTCATCCCCTCTAAATCGATTTCTGACTTAGGGCACGATGGAGCAGCAGTAGCTAAAACTCAGAAAGTCACAGTGTTACGGGCTTGAACCAGAGGACAGAGTTTGGGATGCTGGCAGTAGTTGGAAAGTGAGAGGGGATGTCTGTGAAAGTAGGGAAACAGATTCTAACTAAAGAAGACTGCAAATCCCTGGCTGACACCTGAACTTCACATGTGTGAGCCTGTCTGAAAGCAGGCAGCTAAAACTGAAAGAACTGGGCAGAAATTTTAGCTGCCACATATTACAGGAGAGTATTTATTCAGAGGAAGAGAACCGAATCCAGAGTATCTACAACATATCACTCGCAAAGTAAAGGATAAAACTCTAAACTCTAAAACTACGACACATACAAAGAAGCAGGAAAAGTAACTAACTCCTCAGAGACAACCAATAGACTTAATCACAAAGTGAAGAAGATGGGAGACATACCATAAGACACTCTTAATCTCAGGAAACAAACTGAGGGTTGCTGGAGGGGAGGGGGAGAGGGGGATAGGGTAGTTGGGTAATGGACACCGGGGAGGGTATGTGTTTTGGTGAGCGCTATGTATTGTGTTAGACTGATAAATCACAAGCCTGTACCCCTGAAACAAATAAGACATTATATTTTAATAATTTTAAAAAAGGAAAAAAAAAAGATGGCAAAGATGTTGAAATTAGCAGAATTTTAAAACAGCTAGTAAAACTATGCTTAAAGAAAACTGGCTCATAATGAATAAGAAAGTCCAGCAGATAAGGCGCCTGGGTGGCTCAGAGGATTAAAGCCTCTGCCTTCAGCTCAGGTCACAATCCCAGGGTCCTGGGATGGAGCCCCATATCAGGCTCTCTGCTCCGCGGGGAGCCTGCTTCCCCTCTCTCTCTCTGCCTGCCTCTCTGCCTACTTGTGACCTCTGTCTGTCAAGTAAATAAATAAAACCTTTAAAAAAAAAAAAGTCCAGCAGAAAAGTAGAAACCATAAAAAGAAGGAAACAGGGGTGCCTGTGTGGTTCAGTCGTTAAGCATCTGCCTTCGGCTCAGGTCATGGTCCCAGGGTCCTGGGTGTGAGCCCCACACTGGACTCCCTGCTCAGTGGGGAGCCTGGTTCTCCTTCTCCCTCTGCCATTCCCTCCATTTGTGCTCTCTGGCTCTAACTGTCAAATAAATTTTAAAAATCTTAAAAAAAAAAAAAAAAAAAAAAGGAAACAGCAAATGCAAAACTAGAAATCATAGTATCAGAATAAAAATTTTACCAGATGAGCCTCGGAAGAATGGAGGTGGCAGGGGAAAAGTGTCAGTTAAATTTGAAGATCAATCAATATAAATGATCAAACCAAAAGTACAAACAGAAAAAAGTTGGGGGGGGTGGAGAACAGCATGCCTCAGTGGCCCCTGAGACAATGTAAAATGTCTAACATTCTTGTAATTAAACTCCCAAGAGGGAAAGAGAAAATGAGCATGAAATAAATTTGAAAAATTAAGTTTAAAAATGTCCCTCATTGAAGGAATGACATGTATTTACAGATTGTAGATATCCAAGAACCACAACCAGGATAGACATGAAGAAAAATAACACCTAGGCACATCACAGGCAATTGCTGAAAACTCAAGTTAGGGGTGCCTAGGTGGCTCAGTCGGTTGAGCCCTTGGCTCAGGTCATGATCATGGGGTCCTGGGATTGAGACCCACATTGGGCTCCCTGCTCAGCAAGGTGACTGTTTCTCCTTCTGCCCCTCCCCCCTGTTTGTGCTCCCTCTCTGTCATGCTGTCTTAAATAAATAAATGAAATTAAAAAAAAAAAAAAGAAAACTGGGGTGCCTGGTGGCTCAGTGGGTTAAAGCCTCTGCCTTCAGCTCAGGTCGTGATCCCAGGGTCGTGGGATCGAGCCCCGCATCAGGCTCTCTGCTCAGCAGGGAGCCTGTTTCCTCCTCTCTCTCTGCCTGCTTCTCTACTTGTGATCTCCGTCTGTCAAATAAATAAATAAAATCTTAAAAAAAAATCTTATTAAAAAAAAAAAAGAAAACTAAAGTTAAAGAGAGTATCTTGAAGGCATCCAGAAAATAATGACATATTACACAGGAGGGGAAAAAAAAGGTGACATAATCAGAAATACCACTGACCAAAAGAAAAAGGAATGACATCTTTAAAGTACTGACTCAGGGCACCTGGCTGCCTCAGTTGGTAGAGCATGTGATTCTTGATCTCTGGGTGATGAGTTGAAGCCCCATGCAGGGTGTGCAGCCTACTTAAAAAAAAAAAGTACTGATGGAAAAACTGAGAACCCAGATTTCTTTTTTTTTTTTATGATTTTATTTATTTATTTGACAGTGAAAGATCACAAGTAGGCAGAGAGGCAGGCAGGGAGAGAGGGGGAAGCAGGCTCCCCGCAGGGCTTGATCCCAGGACCCTGAGATCATGACCTGGGCCAAAGGCAGAGGTTTTTTTTTTTTTTTTTTCTTTTTAAAGATTTTTTTTTTTTTTTTAAAGATTTTATTTATTTATTTGACAGAGAGAGATCACAAGTAGATGGAGAGGCAGGCAGAGAGAGAGAGAGAGGGAAGCAGGCTCCCTGCTGAGCAGAGAGCCCGATGCGGGCCTCGATCCCAGGACCCTGAGATCATGACCTGAGCCGAAGGCAGCGGCTTAACCCACTGAGCCACCCAGGCGCCCGTTTTTAAAGATTTTTTATTCATCCATTTGACAGACAGAGATCACAAGTAGGCAGAGAGGCAGGCAGAGAGAGAGAGGGAAGCAGGCTCCCTGCTGAGCAGAGAGCCTGACGCGGGGCTCGATCCCAGGACCCTGAGACCATGACCTGAGTCGAAGGCAGAGGCTTTAACCCACTGAGCCACCCAGGCGCCCCTGTCCTAATCTACTTCAAATGGCCTAGAAACCACCCACCAACATCCTTTATAAATGTAGACACGAAAGTCCCCAACAATATATGAGCAAATCAAATCCAGAACTGCAAAAAGACATAACACATCATGACCATATTATCCTAAGAATGCAGGACTGCTCTGACATTCAAAAATCAACTAATATCATTTGCCATATTAATAGAATTAAAAAGATGAACTATATGATTGCTTCAAAGGTAGAAAGTATCTGACAAAATTCAACACCACTGACAATAAAAACATAGCTAACTGATGAAAATCTATGAAAATCAGCTAATATCAAACTTGCTGATAAAAGAGTGCCTACTTTAGCCCCAAATTCAGAAACAAGGCAGAGATGTTCATGTTTAACTCCTATTCAACAGTGTACTGAAGGTTTGCTGGCACTATCACATTAAACCCCCCTTTATAGAGTTGTGACGTGATTTATGATCAGAATGAAAACTTACAAGCGAAGGAGTAGTGAAATTAATTTCTTCAAAACAGCCATCAAACATTAAACTAAATGTTGGATCTAGAGGAAAAAGAATTTTTAAAAAACCATTAAGACTACTCAATTCATTTTTCCAGTTACTTTTTCTATGAAAATATTCTATATTTCATGGGTAATGAAAATATCATGTAAATTATAAATCATTAAAGGAACTGAATTTGTCTTGACCTAAAGTAACTTGTGATCTTTAATTAAAATACCATGTACCCTTTGAGTAACATGATTTATATCCATATTTTTAGAGTACAATCACTAACAGTCAAATGAGCCATTAATTTGTAAGTGGAGTCTAACATAAACACATTTTCCTACAGAAATCCACAGCGGAGATATACTACTGAATACGTGCAATGAAAAAATATTAGAAAACAGGGTCATAATTCAGTGTTTATAATGAAACAAACAAACCAACCAACCTGTATGAGTCTTAAAATTGAACACTGAATGTAAATTACTAGGAAGGTGGACCAACTCCAGGGGCACCTGGCAGGCTCAATCAGTGAACTGTGTGACTTTTGATCTTGGGGTCATGGGTTCAAGCCCCATATTGGGTGTAGAGATTACTTAAAAATAAAATCTTAGAAAAAAAACAAAAAGGAAGTGGACCAATTCCATTAGGCTGGCTATGGCTTACTTTGACAAAATATTTAATAATTCATATGGAAGTGTTCTCAGGGAATAAGGAATGGCTAAGTTCAATATTAAGGCACTGCAGAAAAAATTTTTTATGGACTCCATAAAAAGTTCTGACCAGCAAGTAACATTTGGTGATCTAATTATAAGTATGAAGAAGAGGCATAGAGAAGGATCTGTTGTCGCCCCTACCAAAGCCCCTTTCCTGGATAAAATTTCTTTACCTACATCCTACGCTGTTGTAGGCATCCTAAATATCTAATACTCTACACAGTGATTCAAAGTAGTATCCAGTTCCACACCACTGCTATTCGCAGGGTAATACAGTAACTTTATAATTACTCAAGGTTGTGGATCGAAAGCAAATTCGTAATTTGTAATTCTTCACTTAAAAAATGATCTAGGAGCCTCCAAATTTTAGGAAAAAAGACTTAATTTACTAGCAGACTTTTAAAGGAACGTTTTTAACTAAAATGAGCAGCTTTCTCAAAATATTTAAACCAAAAGTAATTAGCTGCAAAATCACTGTTACTTACCACTAGTAGTAAGAATCACAGGTCTCTTAGTTGTTGCCATGAATGTTTTGATTGCATTCAAAAACCCAGCATCTTCTTCAAAAATGACATCAACCTAAGAGCCATTTATGACAATAATACTGTAATGAGTAACAAAACATGTACTGGATATGTTACATATACATAATAGATATAGTATATGTCTGTTAGAGACAAAATTTATGAATTTATGAAACTTATGAACAGTATGATTCAGCCCATACTGAAAACTTAAAATATTTTGAACTATTAAAAGTAAAAAAAAATTATCAAATATTAAACCAAAAAAATGGAGTCACTTATAATTGGACAAGTATGAGTCAGAATAATTTCTACAATC
This sequence comes from Lutra lutra, assembly GCF_902655055.1. NCBI lineage: Eukaryota > Metazoa > Chordata > Mammalia > Carnivora > Mustelidae > Lutra > Lutra lutra. The sequence continues at coordinate 40,781,615 of NC_062293.1, forward strand.
ACTGAATAATAATTAATAATCCTGAATTGCATTAATCATCCTTCTGAAAAATTCTTCTATGGTTGACAGTTTCACTCACTTTAAATTCAAACAGATTATATTGGATACCCAGGCGGCTTAGGCAGTTAAACACCGGACTCTTGATTTCCACTCAGGTCATGAACTTAGGGTCCTGAGATCAAGCCTCACATCTGACTCCACACTCAGGATGAAGTCTGCTTGAGACTCTCTCTCTCCCTCTGCCCCTTCCCCAACTCGGGCATACACACACATGCTCTCTAAATAAATAAAATCTTTAAAAATTTTTTTAAACATTTAAACAGATACAAGTATTCCCAACTTTCTTGGCTATTTTACAATACTTTATAGTAACACATATAGTAACCCTTAGGGTAAGTTCTTACTACGAGATAACATAAATATATGCCCATGAGCCTACCTCCTCAAAAAGAATGAGAGATGTTGCATTTTTCCTGTTGGGTTCCTCAGCTCCAAATTCTTTGACATTTGACTTAGTTGTGTTTGCAGATTTAGTCTGAGTAATTGGTTTTTGTTCACAAGAATTTTTTATTCCTGCATAAATAAAATATTAGTATTTTAGATAAAATCAACTTTTAATAGAACCCTGGATGCTTCTGCGGAATAAACTCAAACTGAAACCCCCTATCAAAAATTAAACAAGGGGGAAAAACTGAAACAAAATATCAAAACTCTTATATGTAGGACCTTCAGTATAGCTGAGGTTTAACAAATAGCAACAGAAACTCAGGAAATATGATAAAATTTTTATGTATCAGGGCCATTAGTATTAAAAACTGTCATATACATTTTGTACATTTAATGCCTTACCTTTATTATTTTCCAGGAGTACTACTTCTTCATTATTTTTTGGCTTGGAAGACACTTTAAAATAATTTGCCAAAGTTTTAGGTGGAAGTGTTCGCTTTGGTACGTTAGTTTGTGGTGACGGTGGAGGAAGTTTCCTTGGCGATGTAAGAACTTTCTTAGGGGAACTTAATTTTTCTGCCAAAAACAAATTTACTGAAGGATGAGTATTCTAAAAGTTAAACGGATGGTAAGATCGAGTTATTCACAGTCTATACTTCTACTCTTACTAGCTAAAAATTAATATAGAAGTTTCCTTTCATTCTCATATTCAAATACTGTATACAAATAGTACTGTACTGTTACAGTTATTCTATTATCAGAGAAGGTAAAGCCAGTCATTTGGAAAAGACATTCTTTTCCAAAGAAACATACATCCTTGAAGCAAAGAATGTTTAGAATCCCTCCATTCACTTTCTCTCCATCAGCTGGAGTTCAGAAGAGGCTGGAGGAAACGTGATAATGGTATATACGGAGATATACCTGCTATCCAACTTCAGGTTAGCCCTATAGTAAATGGATACTGCAAGCAGAGAATACGTTTTTCTAGAGATGTAGTGAAGGACAGACAGAAGTTCTACAGTCTCAAGCATTTATTCCAGAGCATGTCCTTTACTTCCCTCTAAGTGCTCCGATTCAGTCTTCACATGTACAAATTGTTTATTATTTTTTACACCTCATTTGCACAGATCTTATCATATGCTTTGTATATTACAGGTGTTTGAAAACTGAGTTTGCCACTTGCAACGACATGGACAGGTTAGATTACTCAGAAGGATTTTGCTAAGTAATGGGACAAAATTAGTCCTAAACTAAATGCTGCTATTGCCTCCCCTAATACAGCATAAAAGACCCAAAACAATCAAACTTAGAGAAAAAATTGGGCATGGTAACACAGAAAATATAAAAGGACCCAAGTCCAGCTTCTAGAAATAAAAACTATAATGTGTGAAATACAAAATACATTAGATGGCACGGACAGCCTACCACATGCTGCAGAAAATATTTGTAAACTTCAGTAGTTAGAAACTATCCAAGAGAGGAACAAGAAAACTGCAAACCTGAACAATCGAGCTGAGACAGCTTAGCTTAGCAGCATTATTCAGAATAGAATGTGGTGGGCGCCTGGTGGCTGAGTGGGTTAAGCCTCTGCCTTCAGCTCAGGTCATGATCTCAGGATCCTGGGATCAAGCCCTGCATCGGGTTCTTGGCTCAGCGGGGAGCCTGCTTCCCCCCACCTCAGCCTGCCTCTCTGCCTACTTGTGATCTCTGTCAAATAAATAAACAAAATCTTAAAAAAAAAAAAAAAAAGAATAGAATGTGGTATGGAAACAACCTGAGTGCCACCCATGAATGGATCCAGATGCGGTTTCTATACACAAAGGAAGATTACTCAGCCTGAAGAAAGGACATCCTGCGGCTTGGAACAGCACAGATGGACCGGGAGCACATCAGACTAAGTGAGGTTAAGACAGACAGAGAGGGGCGCCTGGGTGGCTCAGTGGGTTAAACCGCTGCCTTCGGCTCAGGTCATGATCCCAGGTCCTGGGTTCAAGCCCCACATCGGGCTCTCTGCTCAGCAGGGAGCCTGCTTCCTCCTCTCTCTCTGCCTGCCTCTCTGCCTACTTGTGATTTCTCTCTGTCAAATAAATAAATAAAATCTTTAAAAAAAAAAAAAAACAGACAGAGAAAAGCAAGTACTCTATGACATTCCTTATGTGTGGATTCTAAAAAAGCCAAACTCACAAAAACAGAGAGTAAAATGGTGGTTACCAGGAGATGGGGTAGGGGATAGGACAAATGTTTAAGGGCACAAACTTGCAATGAGTAATAAATAAATCCTAGAGACCTAATGCACAGTATAGTAAATATAGACAATATATTATAATCACCAAACTTCCCGAGGCTATAACTTAGTTATTCCAACCACTAAAAAGAAGGAATTATGTAATGTGATAGAGGTACTAATTACTAATTATCAACACAATGGCAAACATACTGCTATATAAATGTATAAAATTAACATGTTGTATGCCTTAAATATATACAATGTTATATGTCAGATATATTTTAATTAAAAGAAAAAAAATAATGCTTGGAATTTTCCAAATTTGATAAACTATAAACTCATTCATACAAGAAGCTCAACAAACCCCAACCATATGAAACATGAAGAAAACCACACAAACGCACATCTAAGTCAGAGTTGCTAACAATGAGTGACAAAGAGAAAAATCTCAAAAGAAGCAAAGAAGCAGATGACTGAAACACATGATATATACACAAATCCATGAGTTCATCATAATACTGAAAAATAGTAAACTACCCCAAAACTCACTGGACAACCTCAGAGATTACTAGGGCATTGTTACTCTGTGAACTGATAAATAAAAGGAAAGAATGAAGCATTTCTCGTGCCTTTCCTGTACAAACTCTATGTCAAAGTGTCCAGATAGTTGATGAGAAGTGCTTCTCAGAATTTTAACTAATAAATTCGGAAAGGCTAAGTGAATTACAAAATCACCCATTTTCTAACCTTTAATGAAATAATCAATCTACTCGATAAAGATCATTCATAGCTACAAAATACTATTCGTTCAAAGAATGATGGGGGAACTCTTTAATGGACAGGTCAGCCTGGAAACAAGTGAACTCATCAGTCCATGTTAATATCACAAAGCACACAGCCTTGCCTAAGCATGTACATAGCCCTGAAACAGAAACTGAATCTAATCAAGCCCACAGATCTAACTGCCAGTTTACAAGTAAATAGGGAAGAGGAATATATTAACTGATACCATAAAGATACAATCAGCCATATCTAAAAATGTGAGAAATATTATGAAAAATGACCCATGTTCTTCAACAAATAAATGGTATGAAAAAGATGAGGGAATTATTAGGGAGACTGAAAGAAATTTAAAAAAACATTAATCAAATGTAGATGTAAACCTTGTTGGGATCCAAATTTGCACATAGCATTTAAACAACAGAAAGAGTATGTATGTATTAGAAGGGTATGTATTAGACCAAATTAAGGTATAAAGTTAATTTCATTAGGTTTAATTATAATACTGTGGTTATGCTTTTTTAAAAGTCCTTATCCGGGGATGCCTGGGTGGCTCAGTCAGTTAAGTGTCTGCCTTTGGCTCAGGTCATGATCCCAGGGTCCTGGGATCAGGTCCTGCATTGGGCTCCCCACTGGGGAATCTGCTTCTCCCTCTCCCTCTGTCCCTGCTGGTGTGCTCGCACGCGCTCTCTCTCTCTCACTCATCCTCTCAAATAAATAAAATCTTAAAAAAAAAAAAAAAGTCCTTATCAAGGGTGCCTGACTGGTTCAGTCAGAGGAGCGTGTGTTCTTGATCATGGGGTTGTACACGTTCTGTGTAGAGATTACTTAAAAATAAAATCTTAAGGGGCGCCTGGGTGGCTCAGTGGGTTGAGCCTCTGCCTTCGGCTCAGGTCATGATCCCAGGGTCCTGGGATCGAGCCCCGCATCGGGCTCTCTGCTCAGCGTGAAGCCTGCTTCCTCCTCTCTCTCTCTGCCTGCCTCTCTGCCTACTTGTGCTCTCTCTCTCTCAAGATAATAAATAAAAAAAATCTTTAAAAAAAATAATAAATAAAATAAAATCTTAATAAATACATGAATAAATAAATAAATAAGTAAAGTCCTTATCAGAGATACCTGTGAAGTATATAAGGGTAAAATTATATGATGGTCTTAAGATTTGTTTTAAAACTGTACAGGCAAAAATTAAAACAGTGTGTGTGTGTGTGTGTAGGAAAAGATAAAAAAATGAATGGCAAAATGCTGATTACTAAAATTCTTTTTTGTATATTTTATTTATTTATTTAAGATTTTATTTATTTATTTGACAGAGAGAGTCACAAGTAGGCAGAGAGGCAGGCAGAGAGCGGGGGAAGCAGGCTCCCCGTTGAGCAGAGAGCCCGATGCAGGGTTCAAGCCCAGGACCCTAAGATCATGACCTGAGCCGAAGGCAGAGGCTTAACCCACTGAGCCACCCAGATTTTGTTTTTTCAAAGATATTATGACCTAAGGACAATAGTTTACTTACTTGGTGACTTGCCCAGGTTGTAACTATTGAAAAAGCAAGGTTTTTGAGAGTTCACACCTTGCTTGTCCACTTGATGGGACTGAGTGGCTTCCTTCAGTTGAGATAGAATTTGTCTACCGCTGCGCTGAGAAGATGCATTGACTTCAAATATCTAAAAGAATAAATGAAAGTAAGGCAGAATGGTTGGTTTTCCTTTAATTCAAGTGTAACTACGACATTAACATTCTCCCAGTGTAGCTCCTACTAACCTTGAATCCGAGCTCCTGAGCACAAGCATACACTGCAGCAGTTTTTCCCACTCCTGTTGGTCCTGTTATAAGAACAGTATTGCAAAGGCGAGTCTCTTCTTCGTCATCTGAACTGCCTTTAAAATCTATGCTATCCGATGGATCTGAAAAGTTATTCAAATGCAAATTATCATTTGATAATTGCTCAGGCAACAACTCTATCTCATGAAACCCAATGATCAAACCTTACAAACTTCTTGTCAGTAAATGCTGGAAATTTAATTTACAAAAGCTAGAAAATCAAGTATAAAATACCAGTTAGGAAATTTTATATGAATATTTAGCTCATCTAACTTGAAATGTCCAGTCAAATGGAGAAAAGGACTCAAAATACCTTCCTGTTTCTCATCTTTTTTTCCCTTCAAATTTTGTCTTTCCTCCAATTCAGCTCTTCTCTTCCAGTCTTTCAACCAACTGCCATAAGAAAATGTATGTTAATAAAAATAATGCACAGATTAGAGCTGTATCTCTTTGAATCAACTAAATAGTAAAATATTTTTACATGGGCATGAATATTTTTAAATGAAGTAATTTTTTTACCAAAACACACAAGACTCTATGAGCTAAGTTATTCACAGCAACATTGTTCCTATTAGCTTCCATAGGGAAAAACCTAGAAGTACCTCAGTAGGAGAAAAGATACACACAGTGCAGTTACCTAAAAAACCAGTATAGAGCAGCTATAAAGAACTGAGATGGGGCGCCTGGGTGGCTCAGTGGGTTAAGTCTCTGCCTTTGGCTCAGGTCATGGTCCCAGGGTCCTCGGATCGAGCCCCACATTGGGCTCTCTGCTCAGCGGGGAGCCTACTCCCCACCCGCCCCCCCACCCGCCTATTTGTGATCTCTCTGTCAAATAAATAAATAAAATCTTAGAAAAAAAAAAAAAAAGAACTGAGGAGACCGTGTGATGACATGAAAGATGTCTAATACACGATGCTAAGTGAAAGTAGAAAGATGAAGTTCTAGTTTGGAGCTAGACTGCCCAAGTTTGAGTTCCAGCTCCACCACTTCCGAGCTGTGTGACTCTGGACAAATCATTCAACCTCTGTAGGCCCATTCCTCATCTGTAACATAAGGACAACAGTATTTATCCTCATAGTTTTAAGGCTTAAATGAGCTAAGAACAATGCAAGTAATTAGAATGATACTAGACTCAAAGTGTTAACTATTATTATGGGTCCCTATTTCTTATATGAAATCCTTTGGACCAGATGAGTTTTAGAATTCAAAAATTTTCAGATATTATAAAAGTAATTTGGTACATATACCACATATAACACGATACCTCTAATGGGGTCTGTAACATTACATCCACAATCACTTAATATTTCTGTTTAAAAAAATGTATGAACTCCTACTAAGTGGGAATCCATAAAAACCATAAATAATAATAAAGTTAGTAACTTTTGGTTTTCAGAACTTCTTGGATGTGGGAATCATACACAAAGGATTCTGGACCTGAATTAGTAATATGATCCTATTTGTTAGGAAGAAAGGAGCTAATATATGCATAATATATGTATAACCTTACATTTTTCTGTAAAGTCATACAAGAAAACTTTAATAGTTGTTACCTCTGGAAAGCAGAAATGGGAGAAAAGATGGATATTTATTTTCACATTTTTCTTAAAATTTTTTTAAGATTTTCCATGTAATGTATTACTTTATAATTTCTAGATTTTAGTATAAAGAAAACAGACTACGTAGTAAAACTAGATCCATAAACAATTTCTCAATTCTTTTATAAGTGTTACCAACCTATGTAACTTTTTTATAGCTAGCTCATTGCCTATGAGTTCACTGGAGTTCTGAGGTTGATACTTTTCTGTCCAAAGCATGTCTTCAGTTCCAAAATCTAAAGCAAAAAATACATATTAAACATTTTTCCTTGACATAAGTATATACTCTTGACATTTACGGTATTGTTTCATGTAAACAATGAGTATTTATCCAGGTATTTATATCTATAAAATGCCAAAAGGGGCAATTTCAAAACTTAACATTACATTAAAAAAAAATTTTTTTTTTTAATTTTTGGTATTTTTATTTGAGGGAGAGGGGGAGAAAGCATGAATGGGGGGAGGGGCAGGGGGACAAGCAGACTCCCTGATGACCAGGGAGCCCAGGCCTGGGCTTGATCCCAGGACTGAGATCATGATCTGAGCTGAAGTCAGAGTCTTAACTGCCTGAGCCATCCAGGCACCCCACATCTAAATTTTTCATATCAAAACCCTTTCTCCTTAAAAGCTAACCACCACTAGGATGCCTGGGTGACTTAGACAGATAAGTGCCCAACTCTTGATCACCACTAGGATGCCTGGGTGACTTAGACAGATAATTGCCCAACTCTTGATCTCAGTTCAGGTCTTGATCTCAGGGTTGTGAGTTCAAGCCAAGTTGGGCTCCATACTGGACATGGAACTTACTTAAAAAAAAAAAAAAAAAAAAAAAAGGATAGGGGCCTGCGTTCTTAGTCAGTTAAGCATCCAACTCTGATTTTGGCTCAGGTCATCATCTCAGGGTCATGAACTCAGGGTAGTGAGATCCAGCCCCATGTCCGGCTTGGCACATAGAGACGTCCGCTCTTCTCCCTCCTCCTCTGTCCGCCCCCTGACCCCAGTGTGCTTTCTTTCTCTCTCTCAAATAAATAAATCTTAAAAAAAAAAAAAAGGCCAACCACCATAAAGTCTCATGGCAGTAAGGTTTAAAAATACACATTTAGGGGTACCTGCTTGGCTCAATTGGTTAGGTGTCTGCCTTCTGCATAGGACACGATCCCAATATCCTGGGATTGAGTCCCACATCAGGCTCCTTGCTCAGTGGGTAGCCTGTTTCTCCTTCTGCCTATTGCTCCCCCTGCTTGTGCTCTAGAGCATGTGTGCTCACACTCTCTCTCTCTCTCTCTCTCTCGCTCTCACAAATAAATAAATAAATAAATAAAATCTTAAAAAAAAAAAAAAGTACATATTTAGAGGCACTTGGCTGGCTCAATTGGGGTCGCAAGTTCAAGCCCCACATTGAGGTTGCAGATACTTAAAAATATTAAGTATTAAAAAATAAATAAAAGTACACATTTAAAATTTTAATAATCACTAAAAAACATGAAATATGAAAAATAAGTTATACTATAAGAAATAATCTGAAGAGCAAAGGCAGCATAATTCTAGCGCAACTTCCTTTGACGCCTAAAAAAAACAAAACAAAACAAAACATTAAACTGTCCTCTTAAGTCAACCAGGGTAAATGGAGATGTGCAACACTCCCATTTGAGAAGACTGAATGTTGTAAAGATGCCAATTCACTCCAAATGAATCTATATACTAATCCAAAATCAAAACCCCAATGGGATCTGTGGGGGTAGGAGAACCTATAGTTCATTCAGCAGTGTAGCTACATGAACATAGTTTAAAGAAACGATAGGAGACTTGCTGTACAAGTATCAAAACATACACTAAAGCTATCTAACAGAATGAATTAATTCAAAAGAATACTTGGAAAAAGCTAGGTAACCCAAATGGGAACATGTCAGAGACATGTGAAACAAATGTAAAATAAATGGTGTAGTGTAACTCCAGGTTTTTATAAAAGCACACGTATTTATAGAAGCACAGAAAAATCCAACATCAAACACCAATCTGTTAAATGTGGTACTCTTTTTAAAGCTGTCATTAGGAAGGCTCCCACTTGTTTTATACACACATATCACTTGAATGCTGCATGAACATGTATTAAAGAGAAGAGAAGATGAGAGGTTAAGTACACAAAAGTGTTCTAGGACCAGAAGGAGAAGATCTGATTTACCAGGAATAGATCTTTCTGAGGGAGACTCTTTGCCATTATCTATCATCAGAACATCAGGATCTTCAACTGCTTCTGTTTCTACTTTACATGTTGTGCTCAGAGCAGTCTCTTTCTTCCTGGATGTTTTAGAAAGAAGGACTTTACAAGAGTCTAGCTTTATCCTGGTGGAGTTATTTCTTTTGTCAAGTTCTTCTGGCTTCCCATTTGTCTTTTTTGGACTTTGTGAATACTCGTTTGGTTTCTTTCTTTTTGACTTCTGAATTTCCGTTTCCACTCGTTTCCTTTTAGTTTCTTTTTGATTGACATCGGGCTCTCGTGGTGGACTTTCTATTTCAGAAATCACAGAATGCATGTGTTTAACAAGTCAACTGAAATGAAATTTTAATATCCGACCATCTTAATGTCACTTCCGAATATCCAATAATCTTAATACCACAAAATGAAGAAGCAAGAATCAAACATGGCACACGGAAAGCAAGCAGGCTATCTTGTTATTTAGACTGCCTTTTGTACAAGCTGTGTAAATTCAAATAGTCTTACCTAATGCTTTCCTTAAATGAACTATTAATATCTTAATTAAAGCCGCCATTGCGTTCGCATCTATGGAAAATGGCAGGGGCCAACACTGCACTTAAACAAGATGCTTTACTTCAGTTGAACAATTTTTCCTGCCAAACATAAGCAATATTCTCTCTGTGGACTTGAGTCAATGACCAAGTCTTAATGTTTTCAAAAGCAAAATGTTAATGTAAATGATAATAATTATCACTAACCTTGTTTACGATGACACTCAGAAAGCCCCTGGTGCTCACTTCGTTTTTTTAGAAGCAAGGAAAAGTATTTCCTCAAAGAAAATTCAGGATTTGACCACCTAATTTCCTCCAGCAAAAGATTTCTTACTTCTTCAGTCAAATCTTTCCTTTTCTCCACAAACTGCAATACAGAATAAAATGCTCAGTAACAAGGGTGCCTGGGTGGTTCAGTGGGTTAAAGCCTCTGCCTTCAGCTCAGGTCATGATCCCAGGGACCTGGGATCGAGTCCCACATCGGGCTCTCTGCTCAGCGGGGAGCCTGCTTCTCCGTCTCTCTCTGCCTGCCTCTCTGCCTACTTGTGATCTCTGTCAAATAAATAAATAAAATCTTAAAAAAAAATAAAACAAAATGCTCAGTAACAGACCCACATTGTCTATTTTTTTTTTTAAGATTTTCTTTTTTTTTAAAAGTAATCTCAGGTGTCTGGGTGGCTCAGTTGATTAGGCATCTGCTGTCAGCTCGAGCCTTGATTCCGAGGTCCTGGGACTGAGCCCAGCATCAGGCTCCCTGCTCAGTGGGGAGTCTACTTCTCCCTCTGCTCCTCCCCCAGCTCATTCTCTCTCTCTCTAATAAAATCTTAAAAAGAAATAAACAAAAAATAAAGTTATCTCTATGCCCAATATGAGGCTCAAACTCACAACTCTGAGTTGTGAGTATCTTGCTCCATCAACTGAGCCAGCCAGGTGCCCCCTACACTATTAATATTAATTACCAACTACTTTCTGTCTATAATAAATCAGTATTAATGTAGGAGTAGCTTCAGTGACTAAATACAACCTTGACAATGAAGCTGTATTTGCATACTTTTGAAGGACTTAGTTCATATTTTCATTGTTCCCTCTTTCAACTAATTGTACATTACACATTTATTAGATTAGAAGGCTGATTTATATAATATCTAAATGTGCTATATAACCTAATATTCTTTTGAAATTGGCTACCAGTAATTCCTAAAACATTTCTAAAGCTCTAGGAATATTTAAAAGAGATGTCTATCTCAATTGTTTTTAAAACTGGACTCTAGGGGAAAAAAATGAACTTTAGGCCACAATAGTAGATTTCCAATTTTTTTTTCTCTCTAAAAGATATGAAGGAAACACCCTATAATGGAGGAGCTCTCCAGTACTTACCCCAACAGCAGAATTAGTCCTTTTAGAATTTGAATTCAATGTTGAAAATTCACCAAGAGCAAGAACACATTTTGAGAGATCTATTACTTTAGCATTCAGTTCTTTAAGTTTAGTTAAAAGAGAGCAAGTAGGTGGTTTCAAATGCCACAAATGGCATCCTAAAGAAAAACAGAAAACAAATACCTTAATTACTTTCACTCACACACATCAAATGCCAAATACCCAATCATGAAAAGACCTGACAACTACATAGTTAACATAAAGATACCAAAACTCAAATGAGTGCACAGGGAACCCATTCTTACTTCCAACGAATACAATTAATAAAAATTACTGAGCCTTCTGATCCAACTGTTTAAAATAACCAAGTAATAGCAAACTTTCTTTTCTTCTTAAATCAACCTTGCTACTCAGGGTAAAAATTTCAGGGGCAGGTAGCATCCTGCTTTAAAATTTAAACTTTGAGGGGTATCTGGGTGGCTCAGTCGGTTAAGCATCTGCCTTTGGCTCAGGATCCTGGGATCGAGCCCTTTATCAGTTTCCTTGCTTAGCGGGGAGCCTGCTTCTCCCTCTCCTTCTGCCTCACCCTCCCCCTCATGCCCCCCACCTCTCTCTCACAAGTCAAATCTTAAAAAAAAAAAAACTTTAAGATAAATAAATAAATAAATAAATAAAATTTAAACTTTGAAGTCAGACCTGAGTTCAAATCCAGACTGTGCCATTTGCTAGCTAGGTTGAACATGGGCAAGATCCTAAACCTTAGTTTCTTCCTCTGTAAAGTAGGGGTGATAATTATAATAGTCAACCTCCTAGAGTTGTTACAGAGATCAAACTAGTTATGCATACAAAGTGCTTAGCAGAATGCCAGATACTAGTAAAACGACACGCAACAACTCTTTAGAGGTAGAGAAGAGTGGGAAAGTAAAATATCGTTAGAAAGACTGGCTTTGGGGTGCCTGGGTGGCTCAATGGGTTAAAGCCTCTGTCTACGGCTCGGGTCATGATCCCAGAGTCCTGGGATCAAGCCCCAAATCAGGCTCTCTGCTTGGCGGGGAGACTGCTTCCCTCTCTCTCTGCCTGTCTCTCTGCCTACTTGTGATCTCTGTTAAATAAATAAATAAAATCTAAAAAAAAAAAAGAAAAGAAAAGAAAAGAAAAAAAGAAAGACTGGCTAGATGGAGGTTCCTCAAAAAGTTTAAAATAGAGCTACCCTATGACCTAGCAATCGCACTACTGGGTATTTACCCTAAAGATAAAAATGTAGTGATCCAAAGGGGCACGTGCACCTGAATGTTTATAGCAGCAATATCCACAACAGCCAAACTATGGACAGAACCTAGATGTCCATCAACAGATGAATGGATATAGAAGATGTGGTATGTATATACAATGGAATACTATGCAGCCATCAAAAGAAGTGAAATCTTGCCATTTGCAAAGACATGGATGGAACTAGAGGGTATTATGCTGAGTGAAATAAGTCAATCAGAGAAAGACAATTATCATATGATCTCTCTAATACAGGAATTTGAGAGGCAGGGTGGAGGGTTGTTGGGAGGTAGGGAAAGAAAAAACAAAATAAGATGGGATTGGGAGGGAGAAACCGTAATAGACTCTTAATCTCACAAAACAAACTAAGGTTTGCTGGGGGGTGGGAGGTTGGGATAGAGTGGTTGGGTGGGGAGGGTATATGCTATGGTGAGTGCTATGAAATGTGTAAGCCTGGTGATTCACAGACCTGTACCCTGGGGCAAATGATACACTATATGTCAATAAAAATAATTTAAATAAATAAATAGAAACACTGGCTAGGAAGTTCCCAAATAATACATTATGTGTTAATGAAAATAGTTAAAATAAATAGATAGATAGATAGATAGATAGATAGACAGACTGGCTAGGAAGTTCCCTGTATAAACGGGAGGCTGAGAGGCACCTGGGTGGCTCAGTCAGTTGAGCATCTGACTTCTGCCCAGTCTTGATCTCGGGGTCTTGGAATTGAGCCCCGTGTTGGGCCCCCCGAGTCAGCAGGAGACTACTTGTCCTTCTCCCTCTCCCCCTGCTCGTGCTCCCTCTCTTTTAAAAATAAATAAATAAATAAATAAATAAATAAATAAATAAATAAATAAAATCTAAATGGGAGGCTGAACAAAATTCAAAAACTATCAAGGTCAGAAACACAAAACAAAAAAAGAAAGGAAAAGAGAACACAGAGTCTGTTTTGTGGGTAGAGGGAGTGCATTAAACCAAACCTCAAAGCCACCTGAGAAGAATACAAGTGCTTTTGTGTTGATAAGGCAAAAACACCTCTAGGCAGAAATAATGAGGAAGATATAAAGCTGTACACACTTTCAGCAATTCAAAACTAGGTAAGTGAAATAAGATTGTGTTTGCTCTAGCATTTGAAGCCAAACGGAAGCAGGTTTGACCACACTAAAGCCACTATGCAAGTGGCCTGTGCGAACAGCTCACCCCGGGCATGGTGCGTGTGAGGGAAGGCTGAACTGGAGCGGGGAGCACTGAGACTTGCTACCTGTTCCAGCAGTTATTTATATGGTTTGAGAGAGGAAAAGCTGTTCTGGAACATTCAACAGCCCACTGGAAAGAACAGAGCTGGAGCTCCTCTGAGAAAGTCTTAAAAGATGATCTGTTCACACACAGGCTACGTGGGTGAAGAGCACGGCCTTCCATTTAGAACACGGTGCCTCTCTGGAGAACAACATCCACTGAGGTCCCACCCACGTGCCTGCTCCCCACTGCACAGAGGGGGAGGGCTGAGGATGCCACTGGCTCTCTTGCCCTGACACCCCCATCCTTGGTAAAGTAAGTCCAAGACTGAGGAGGAGAGAGTGAAACACACCCTTTGAATTCCCACTAAATTCCCCTTAAGAATTATCTTTAAACCTTAGCCTTGTTTTAAGTCAACTTACGGTTTCACATTACTTCTAAAATTTAAAAATTTTAGAATCTTTAGATTAAAATTTAAAAAGACATAATATTAAAATTTAAAATATTAAATATTAATATAAAATATATAGAATATTAAATATTAAGAATATTTTCATTTATAAAATCTCATTATAGGAAACTCACCATCATCTTTTTGTTGTACATGGACGACTCTCTGGAAACTAGTACTTGCTGCATTGTACACATCTAATGCAGCAGCTTTCTTTGCAATCTGTCGTTTCAGCAAATCCGGCAAACCACTCATTAGGAAGTTCCTCTTTGCTTTAAACTGCATTTCACAATCCTGAGCCTTGTCAGATGTATCTTGACTTTTAAGAAAATGAAGTGAAAGAGGAAAGCTAAGGTTATACACACTTAAAAAAAAAAAAAAAAACGACAACCAACTATAAAACACTTTTAATTTAATTTGAAAAAATCAGCTACCTCAGATGGTAGGTGGTCAAATTCATTTTTGCTTATCATAAAAACAAGTCTACCAGTTGTAAGAAATTAAGTAAAAATAAGTATATATAGAAAAATTTGAGGGACGCCTGGGTGGCTCAGTTGGTTAAGCAGCTGCCTTCAGCTCAGGTCATGATCCCAGCATCCTGGGATCGAGTCCCACATCGGGATCCTTGCTTGGCAGGGAGCCTGCTTCTCCCTCTGCCTCTGCCTGCCATTCTGTCTGCCTGTGCTCGCTCACTCTCCTCTCTCTCTGACAAATAAATAAAATCTTTAAAAAAAAAAAAAAAAGAAAGAAAAATTTGAGAGGCACCTAGGTGGCTTAGTCGTTAAGTGTCTGCCTTCAGCTCAGGTCATGATCCCAGTGTCCTGGGATGGAGCCCCGCATCAGACTCCCTGCTCGGCAGAGAGCCTGCTTCTCCCTCTCCCTCTGCCTGCTGCTCTGCCTACTTGTGCTGTCTCTCTATCTCTCTGTCAAGTAAATAAATAAAATCTTTAAAAAAAAAAAGAAAAGAAAAATGATTTAAAGGACATCCACCAAATGTTAACAGAGGCTACCTTTGAGTGGTTTTTCCCTTTGAGTCTTTTGTCTTCTTTAAAAAAAAAAAAATGTTTATATTATAATCAGAAAACAAAATAAGTGTTATAGTTCAAAAAGTTAATCCAAAAATTTTTTTTTTCCCCAAGAATTTCTAATGTGATACTGTTTCCTAAATAATAGCAAGAACATGAGGGCCCTTATTACTGATGCCTCAGTTTTACCTGGCTTATCTTCATATTGTTAATCATTAAGAGTCTTGACTTCTGTGGGAGGGAGGTAATGGGATGCTGGATTGGTGGAGGGGAGAGAGTGTGGTATCACAGTTTATTTGCCTTTCCTAGCCTGTCATATACAGAGGAAGAATTGTCATATTCTCTACAAACAGAAATTTGGGCTGGTAATTAAAAAGAGGCTATAAAAATTTCCATTTCTCTTTTCCTTTTCTATTTGAGAGAAATGAGGGAAAGATGAGACCTAAAGCCAGAGTGGAGGAATTAATCTTAAAAAAGAGGAGGTGTACCTTTTTGTTGCTAATTGGCGGGAAGGAGGAAAGGATGGATTAAGTTGTAGCTAAATGAGTATGTGCTTGGGGCACCTGGCTGGCTCAGTCAGTACAGCATGCAACTCTTGTTTGAGCCCCATGTTGGGTGTAGAGATTACTTGAAAAGTGGGTTAGGCCGCTGCCTTCGGTTCAGGTCATGATCTCAGGGTCCTGGGATCGAGTCCCGCATCGGGCTCTCTGCTCGGCGGGGAGCCTGCTTCCCTCTCTCTCTCTCTCTCTCTCTGCCTGCCTCTCTGTCTGCTTGTGATCTCTCTCTGTCAAATAAATAAATAAAATCTTAAAAAAAAAAAAAGAAAGAAAAAGAAAATAAGATCTTAAGGGGCACCTGGGTGGCTCAGTGGGTTAAGCCTCTGCCTTCAGCTCAGGTCATGGTCTCGGGGTCCTGGGATCAAGCCCCGCATCGGGCTCTCTGCTCAGCGGAGAGCCTGCTCCCCCACCCCTCTCTGCCTGCCTCTCTGCCTACTTGTGATCTCTGTCTGTCAAACAGATAAATAAAATCTTAAAAAAAAAAAAAAAAAAGAAAATAAGATCTTAGGGGAAAAAAAAAGAGTATGCGCCTATAGCAGAAGATAAACTTTAAGAAGGGTACAAGGGAGTCATTACACATATACACATATTATATATGTTATACAATATGTATTATATACAATTACAGTTTGGACTCTTGGATGCACATGTGTGTGTGTTTGTGTGTGTGTGTATTTCCTAGCTTTAAGGAGGTCTAGAAACATTGATACCTCAGAAGCAATGAGTAAGATAAGCACTTAGATCTTGGTTTCTAGATCCTCCACTAAAAGGAACCACGGCTCTTTGGAGAAAAGGCTATTTACAGAGCTGGGGCAGAGTAAATCAAAGATGAACCTCTGCACTGAGAACCACAGAAATTAAAACCTCAAATAGAAATATCACATTCTTGGACAAGAAGACTTAGTATTACTAAGATACCAATTCTCTCACAATGTAAAACAATCATCTGCAAAATCCCAGCAGACTTCTACATGAATGTTCCTGACATCTTTATTCACAATAGTTTAAAACTGGAAACAACCCAAATGTCCACCAACAGGTGAGTGGTGTATCCATCCAGTGGAATACTACTCAGCAAAAATACAATGAACTACCGATATACAGCTGACCTTGAACAACATGGGAGTTCTGGGTGCCGACCTCCTGCACAGTCAAAGATGCATGTGTAATGTAACTCCCCTAAAACTTACCCACCAATAATAGCTTCCTGCTGACTGGAAGCCTTCCTGACTAACATTAACCACTGATGAACACACAGTCTATGTTGTTTATACTATATGCTATATTCCTTATAATAAAGGAAGTTAGAGACAAAAATAGTAAGAAAGTCCTAAGGAAAATCCATTTTTACAGCACCGTAATGTAAAACATCCATGTGAGGGGACCTGTGCCAGCTGAGCCATGTTGTTCAGGAGTCGACTGTATTTGAGGACATGGATAAGTCTCAAAATCAGCATGCTGAATGAAAGAGGCCAGGTGAAAAAGAATATATGATTTCACTTATAAAGAATTCTAGAAAATGCAAATTAACAGAGAAAAAGAGACTGCCACTTGTCTTAGCTGGAACTAGGAGGAGGACTGCTGGAAGGTCTAAGGAGTCTTTCAGAGGGCCACGGAAATAAATCTGGGTCTGTATGGCAGGAGTGGTGCGTTCACTATGTAGCCAACTGACAAAGCTCACCAAGTTATACACTTCCAATACAGGTGACTGTACGTAAATTACACCTTGGTAAGGTTGTTGTTGTTGTTGTTTTTAAGATTTTATTTATTTATTTGAGAGAATGACAGAGAGAGAGAGAGAGAGCGAGCATGAGAGGAGAGAGGGTCAGGGAGAGAAGCAGACTCCCTGCCGAGCAGGGATCCCAATGTGGGACTCGATTCTGGGACTCCAGGATCATGACCTGAGCTGAAGGCACTTGCCTAACCAACTGAGCCACCCAGGCACCCCTATGCCCCAGTAAGGTTTAAAAATTTAATCGATTAAAAATAATAATAAAAGGTAAAAGAATAAAAAAAATAGACCACTAGAAACCTACTCAAATGGCTAACATTACAAAGTCTGATAATGCCAAGTGTTAGCAACCGGAACTCTCATACACTGCTGGTGGGAGTGTAAAATGGAAAAACCACTTGGGAAAATAGCTTGGCGGATTCTTCTAATGTTAGTCATACACCCACCTAGTGACAGAGCAATTCCATTTCTAGGTATTTACTTGAGAGAAATGAGAACACTGTCTACACATGTGTATGGAATGTTCACAGCAGCTTAAGTGCAGCCTAATTTCTAGCCAAATGCTGGAAACAACCCAAATGGCCATCAATTAAAAAATGGATAAACAAACTGTGATATATTCATATAAGGAATACTATTCAGCAATAAAAAAGAACAGACTACTGATACATTACCTTGACTGAAAGAAGCCAGAGACAAAAGTGTACCTCCTGTATGATTTCATTTCTATGAAATTCTAGAAAAGGCAAACCAATCTCTATCAACAGAAAACAGATCAGAAATTGCATGGGATTTGGGGGGCAGGGATTAACTGAAAAGAGACACAAAGGAACTTTTTTGAGTGTGATGAAGATGTTCTCTATTGTTGTGGAGATTACACAGATGTGTACATTTATTAAACTTCCAACTGTTTACTTGATATTATATGCATATGATTGTATGTACATTATACCTGAATAAAGGTGATTTTTTATTTTTTATTTTTTTTAAAGATTTTATTTATTTATTTATTTGAGAGAGAAAAAATGAGAGAGAGAGAGCATGAGAGGAGGAAGGTCAGAGAGAAAAGCAGACTTCCTGTGGAGCAGGAAGCCCGATGCAGGACTGGATCCTAGGGCTCTGGGATCATGACCTTAACCAACGGAGCCACCCTGGCACCCAATAAAAGTGATTTTTAAAAAATGTGTTGGGGGGGGTACCTAGGTGGCTCAGTGGGTTAAGCCTCTGCCTTCCACTCAGGTATGATCCCAGGGTCCTGGGATCAAGCCCCACATCAGGCTCTCGGCTCAGCAGGGAATCTTCTTCCTCCTCTCTCCCTGCCTGCTGCTCTGCCTACTTGTGATTTCTCTCTGTCAAATAAATAAATAAGATCTTTAAACAATACCACCACCAACAAAAAAATGTGTGTATGTGTGTGTGTGTGTGTACTGACCAAAGGCAATTAGATATGAAAGAATATATATGTAAAGTCTACACAAAGTTCTAAAACTGACAAAACTAATCCCCGGTAACAGAAATCAAACTAATCAATGGTGATGAAATCAGGATAGTGGTAACCTTTTGTTGTGGTAGGATGGGAATAACAGAAAAAGAGTACCTCTCAGGAGTAAAAGAAATATGTTAAATATGGATTTAATGTACTTAGAAAAACCGCTATGCTTAAGAATGATGCATTTAACAAATGAACAAACAAAACAGAAATGGACTCATGACAGGAAACAAAGAGTTAGCTACCAGAGTGGGGAAGGGGAGGGGGCAGGTATAGGGAATGGAGATGAAAAAGGGAAAGGGGAGCAACAGGTATAAACTTCCAGTCATTAAAGTTAAGTCACAGGGATGAAATGTGCAGCATAGGGAGTACAAGGAACTGTAGCAACTTTCTATACAGTGAGAGATGGTAACTAGACTTGTCATGGGGACCTTCTTGTAAGATATAAAAATATCGAATCATTATTATGTATATCTCAAACTAACAGGATATTGTACGTCAATTATACTTTAATACAAAAAAAAGAGTTGTGCATTTAACAATATGTAATTATACCTCAATAAAAGTGAAAGAGGAAAAAAATAACCTGAACATGATGTCCCTAAACCTGGTCTTTTGCCAACATTCCATCCACTTGCCCAGGGACACCAGAACTTAAGTGTCATCTTTGCACCTTCCTCTCTCTTACCCCCAGCCCCCAGATCTAATTAATCACTATGGATTTTGATCTAGCAAACTGATCTAGCAGTCAGAATAAGCTTTCCAAAATTCCAAATGTTTACGTCCAGATGTGTGTTTAAAACCCTCTGACTGCTTCTGGGGCGCCTGGGTGGCTCAGTGGGTTGAGCCGCTGCCTTCGGCTCAGGTCATGATCCCAGGTCCTGGGTTCGAGCCCCACATCGGGCTTTCTGCTCAGCAGGGAGCCTGCTTCCTCCTCTCTCTCTGCCTGCCTCTCTGCCTACTTGTGATTTCTCTCTGTCAAATAAATAAATAAAATCTTTAAAAAAAAAACAAAAACAAAAACAAAAAAACCCTCTGACTGCTTCTAATGGCCGCTGCCGTAATGACAAAATTCTTGTACGTGGTCCAAAGGTGCTACACGGACTGGCGTCTACCTCTCTAGCTTAATCCTACAGTTCTCTCACCTCTGCTCTCTATGCTCAAGTCACACTGGCATTCTTCCAACCTTCTGTTTGCCATGCTCCTTCCAGCTATAGGGACTCTGCAGACTGTTCCCTCTGGTTAGAACACTGTTCCACCCTGATGAACTCCTGCTCATCCTTCAGTTCAGGTGACATTTCCTTAGCAAAGGCTTGCCTGACCAGACCAAATCCACTTAATATAAACTTTAATAGAACTTGGCACCTCTTCTTCTTAGTACAACTGCAATTTCTCATTTGTTGGCTCAATTAATATTTAATTATAGATTATCCTTCCTTTTGAGTATAAGCCTTATGAGGACAGAGAATGTGTCTTGTTTTGTTCCCCATAATATTCCCAGTGCCAAATATACTGCTTGGTACATAGCAGGTATTTGGAAGATTTTATTTTATTCATTTATTTTTACTTATTATTTTTATTATTATTATTATTATTTTAATGTAATCTCTACCCTCAATGTGGGGCTCAAACTCATGCCCTTATGATCAAGAGTCACATGCTCCTCCAACTGAGCCAGTCAGGTGCCCCACAGCAGGTATTTAAATATTTGCTGAATAAGTTCAGAATCAGCTCTTTGGTACTTTTGGTTTATGTTTCCACTGTTTCATCTAGAGATGGGCCACAAAATGATCTTCAAATTGCAGTTGTAGCACTGTTAATATTGTCATCTTTAAAAGTGAACTTATTACAGCCTCAATGATAACATACATGCTTTCTCATCAAAGTAAAGGAAAAAAAAATACAAAAACATTCTGTAAGATATTTCAGCATTTAAAAATTTATATTGGACTGACCTGCTTTCATCAAAACCAAGAACAGGATCAGCTGTTTTTTGAGCCTTTCTGGTAAGAAATAAAGGAGCAACTTTCATTTTCCCTTAGAAAAATAAATACTTAGGTTAGTGTCAATGTTTATCATCTCTTCTTACCTCCAGCTATTTTCAAATTATACCACTACCTTCTTAAACTTAAAAAAAATTAAGCCTTTTTACTTTCTTTAATCTTAAAAAAGACTAACTTCTTATTTTAAAAAATTTCTATACAATGATCTGGTCTCCCAATATCATTATCAGAATCTCCAGGCAACTTTTTAACTACAGATTCCCATAACCCCCCTCCAGAGATTCTCAGTCAATATGCCTAGGGAAGGACCTAAAGATTTAGGAAATTTTTTAATTTACTCTGACAATTTTGGTGATCTATCAGGTTTGAGAACCTCTAAACTTAACTGAGGCTAAACAGATAGATAGAAATACTTAATATAATTAAGTTTGCACCATAGAAAGCAAGGAATTAAATTGAGAGCATTCAGAGCAATATAATCTCTCTAAAACATTCTAATGTTCATCATAAGCATTATCAAATTTGATTACCAGGTACATTTTTAGGAGTCTTGTTTAGTTTTTTTCCTAGCACATCATTCAGACACTGAAGTTTCTTCTGATTTTTCTCAGGATGCTTTAAAGAAGTATGATCTGAATCGATAATTATTACAGAGTCCTAAGACAGAATAAGAAAAACATTTTAAAAATATGTCATACAATTGATGTTTTAAAATGTCAAGAGGATTACGACGTTAGAAGCCCCAGGTTAAGATAATGACATTAGCAGCTCCATACCTCTCTCCCTCAGACACTACCTAATACAGAAAACATACAGTGACGATAGTCTACATTACATCATACAAGTTCACATATCAAAGAGTGGATTTATTATGACCATGGCCTTCTTTTTTAAAGAAGCAACCAACAGACTTAAGAATCAATATGACCAAGCTATAAAAATTTTAGGTATATTCTTCGAAAGCTATACATTCTATAAATGTATTAGATTTTATTTATTTATTTATTTGATAGACAGAGATCACAAGTAGGCAGAGAGGCAGGCAGAGAGAGAGGAGGAAGCAGGCTCCCTGCTGGGCAGAGAGCCCGATGCGGGGCTTGATCCCAGGACCCTGGGATCATGACCTGAGCCGAAGGCAGAGGCTTTAACCCACTGAGCCACCCAGGCGCCCCCTATAAATGTATTAGATGAAAATCTGATACATTTTCATGTGGTCAGCATACATTTATCGAGCATCTATCGTATATCAGGCAATACAGCAGGCACTGAGTACATATACAAATGAAACAAGAGTTGGCTTCAAGGTTACACCATGGCTTAGGTGATGGGAGAGAGAGCTAGTCTATAAGTATGGTGAAGGCAATATTGACCAAAATACAAAAACCATAGAAGTAGAGTACATGTAGGGAAGGAAACTACTTGTCTTGAAGACATCAGCAAAGGTTTCAAGAGGAGGCATTATTCTTAATAGCCAAAAAGTGGAAAACAACCCAAATGTCCATCAACTAATGAATGGGTAAATAAAATGTGATATATCCATACAATGGGGTATTATTTGGCAATAAAAAGAAATGAAATATTGATGCTCCAACATGGATGACCCTTGAGAACATTATGATGAACGAAAGAAGCCAGACACAAAGGACTATATACTATACGTATGATACCATTTATATGAAATGTTCAGAATAGTCAAATCTACAGAGACAGGAAGTAGATTAGTGGTTGGGTGCGGCTCGGAGAGGAGAGACTGGGAAGTGACAGCTAAGGGAAATAGGGGTTCTTTTGGGGTAATGAAATGTTCCAAAGTTGTGGTGATGGGTACACAACTCTGTGACTATAGTAAAAGCCAATGAATTGCACATTTTAAATAGTGAATTGTATGGTATGTGACTCATATCTCTATAATAAAGCTGGTTTGAAAAAAAGAGGAAGCGGGGCACCTGGTGGCTCAGTGGGTTAAGCCTCTGCCTTCAGCTCAGGTCATGAACTCAGGGTCCTGGGATCGAGCCCTGCATCGGGCTCTATGCTCAATGGGGAGCCTGCTTCCCCCTCTCTTTCTAGCTGCTACCTACCTGTGATCTCTCTTTCTCTCTGTGAAATAAACAAAATATTTTTAAAAGAACAAGAAAAAGAGGAAGTGTTAGCATTTGGCAGGACTTAATGTTTTGAGTAGGAATTCCTCAGGTAGAAGAGAGTATTCTGAATAGCCATTTCAAGCCAAGACTACAAAGTGGAACAAGTAAAAACTGCACCATTTGGGGGAGAAATGAATAATTTAGTGTGATTAGAACAAACTGTGTGTATGAGGAAGATGGTTGCTTCGAGGAAAGGGAAGAGCTTATTCAGCCTGTAAAGGATCGTGAATGACTTGATAAGGATTCAGACTGTATTCTGTAGGCAAAAGAACCCAAAGCTTCTAAAACACAACTGAAAATTATATTCTTTCTATCGCCCTCAAGGGTATCTTACAGTTCTACCCTATAATTTTGTAATGGTCTCCCTCTCCCACTTTAAGCAGCAGAAGAGGACAGAACTCATACCAATAAATATTTCTAATACTTACTTCTGTTTCTGACAACGGCTTCCTTTCAGGAAGTGTCTGATGTCTAGATGAACGTCTCAAGGGTGTCACTGTTTCTTCAGTAGCCTTTGACCTACTAATGTGTAAAGCTTTTGCCTTTTCAATCAGTTGTTTTGCTCTAGATACATTTTTGGAAGCACTGCTTGCCTAAACAAAAAAATATGAAATATTAATATAGGTTAGTGGCATTTTATAGTTAATGATTAAAAAAATTAGAAAAGGCTGGGATGCCTGGGTGGCTCAGTCAGTTAATCGGCTGCCTTTGGCTCAGGTCATGATCCCAGGGTTCTGGGATCGGGTCCCTCATCGGGCTCCTTGCTCAGCAGGAAGCCTGCTTCTCCCTCTGCCTGCTCTACCTGCTGCTCCCCCTACTTGTGCTCTCTCTCTCTCTCTGACAAATAAATAAATAAAATCTTTAAAAAAAAATTTCAAAAAGGCAAAACTTTGGAGACAGTAAAAAAGATCAGTGGTTGCCAGGAGTTAGGTGGGGAGGAGGGGATGAACAGGCCCATCATAGAGGATTTTTAAGGCAGTGATACCATACTCTCTGTTTGATACTACAATGGTGGATACGTACCATGATACATCTAAACCCACAAAATATACAAGACCAAGAGTGGACCCTAAAGTGAACTACAGACTCCGGGTAATAATGATCTGCCAATGCAGGTTCATCAGTTGTAACAAATATACTACTCTGGTACTGATAATGTGGGAGGCTACGCAGTGTAGGGACAAGAGATATATGGAAAATCTTGGTATCTTCCATTCAGTTTTGCTGTGAAGCTAAAGCTGTTCTAAAAACTAAAGTCCATTAAAAGGGCACCTGGGTAGCTCAGTCATTGAGTGTCTGCCTTCAACTGAGGTCGTGATCGTCCTGAGGTCGTGAGGGTCCTGAGATCGAGCCCTACATCGGGCTCCCTCCTTGGTGGGAAACCTGCTTCTTCCTCTCCCACTGCCCCACTTGTATTCCCTCTCTGTCTCTGTCAATTAAATAAATTTAAAAAAATAAATAAAAAATAAAGTCCATTAAAAAATATATGTAATAGAAAACTATAATCACAAATAATATTAAATAAGAGACAAAGAAATAGTTACTCAAATCTTAGCAAGGAAATTAAATTACACTGTGTCTAGTTATATTTGGTTTGCCTTTATTTCTAACTGGAATTTTATTCAGGTAAATATAATTACATTTGTGGAAAACACCCAGAGAGATGTATTAGATACCTGGATGCATAGAAAAGAATTGTTGGTTATTTACCTACCATCTTCATGGCATCTGTTCTTTGATTTTAGTCACCTCTGAGGTGAATCCATTGGAGAGAGGCTGAAAAGGTATTAAGTATGGAAAAGAGCACTAGATAAGAAAAAAATGTGGCCTTTAGGTCTGACTTTGCCATTGATGTCCTAAGTGAGCTCATGCATTTAAATATTATCTTCCGGACAACATGCTTTTAATATTCTGAGTTTTACAGGTTTTTATATTTAGATCAAAAACATCCAGAGGCACCTGGGTGGCTCAGTAGGTTAAGAGTCTGACTCTTCATCTCAGCTCAGGTCTTGATCTCAGGGTCTGAGTTTAAGCCCTGCACTGGGCTCCACGCTGGGCCCAAAAATACAACAAAAAAACAGCAAGCAAGCTGCAAACAGTTTACATTATATGATCTCTTTAAAAAGTGACATTTATCTGTTTAATCACAGAAAAAAGTCTAGAAGGACAAACATATAACTATTAAAAGTGAGTTACCCCTTGGGGCGTACCTGGGTGGTTTAGTCAGTTTAGCATCCAACTCTTGATTTCAGCTCAGGTAATGATCTCAGAATCATGAGACAGAGCCCCAAGTCAGGCTCTGCATTCAGCTCAGTGTGCTTGTCCCTCTCCCTCTGCTCCTCCCCCCACTCAAGCCTGCTCACTCTCTCTCTAATACATAAATAAAATCTTAAAAAAAAAAAAATGAAGTCGGTTACCCCTAGAGAGAAGACGAAATGTTTTCACATTTCATTTTATATACTTCTGTTTTTTAAACAAATGTTTGCTGTTTTTTAAAAACCACTGAAAAGCATAGGTATGAATATTCAAAATATACGTAAGAAGGTTAGGAAAACAAAGATTACTTCTGTAAAGTAGACGAACAGATTTGTTGTTCTGCTAGAAAAATTTCTGGCAGGCTGATGAAATCTTATAAATTCTTACAAAATAACTGACCTAAGTTTAAATTAACAACTCAATTATTGAAACAATCTGTTACACAAAAAGATATGGTTTTGTGAAGGTGTGGGGAAAAAACCATACACACACACATTTTGGCAAGTAATTCTATTATGTCTTGAAAAGCATTTTTTTCTAATATATTTTTTTAAAGATTTTATTTATTTCAGAGAGCTCAAATGAGTGGCAGGGGAAGAGAAGGAGAGGAAGAGGGAGAGAGAATTTTGAGCAGACTTCATGTTTCGCATAGAGCCCCACCCAGGGGTTAATCTCTCAAATCTGACTGTGATCTGAGCCAAAACCAAGAGTTGGACACTTAACTGACTGAGCCACCCAGGCAACCCCGTTATTTTTTTCTGATAAAAATTTTAAGGGGCGCTTGGGTGGCTCAGACAGTTAAGTGCTGTCTTGGGCTCAGGTCATGATCCCAGGGTCCTGGTATCAAGCCCTGCTTCTCCCTCTCCCACTCCCCCTGCCTGTGTTCCCTCTCTCACTGTGTCTCCCTCTGTCAAATAAATAAAATCTAGAAAGAAAGAAAGAAAGAAAGAAAGAAAGAAAGAAAGAAAGAAAGAAAGAAGCTGCCCTACAATGGAACAGGCTGCCTTAAAAAAAATTTTTTTTTTTTAAAAAGTTCATGTTTAGGGGCGCCTGGGTGGCTCAGTGGGTTAAAGCCTTTGCCTTCGGCTCAGGTCATGATCCCAGGGTCCTGGGATTGAGCCCCGCGTCAGGCTCTCTGCTCAGCAGGGAGCCTGCTTTCTCCTCTCTCTGCCTGCCTCTCTGCCTACTTGTGATCTCTATCTGTAAAATAAATAAATAAAGTCTTTTTTAAAAAAAATAAAAATAAAAAGTTCATGTTTATAAAAAAACAGAAAACAGAAAAATAAAGAAAACTAAAACCAATCATAATCCTATTACCTTGAAAATAAGTAATTTCCAACACCCTACATTCTGACCTAGTCACCCATCCTCCCAGCCCTACTTACTCCTGACTATATCAGAAACCTCTCTTGAGGGGCGCCTGTGTGGCTCAGTTGTTAAGCATCTAGCCTGGGCTCGGGGTGGGATCTCAGAGTCCTGGGATTGAGCCCCACATCGGGCTCTCTGCTCAGCGGGGAGTCTGCCTCTCCCACTTCCACTCCCCCTGCTTGTGGTCCCTCTCTGGCTGTCTCTCTCTCTGTCAAATAAATAAAATCCTTAAAAAAAAAAAAATGAAGAAACCTCTCGACAGCACTCACTACTTTTTCCCTGTTTATCAGCCTTCACTGCACCCACGCAGTTTGGATCCTACTGTACACCACTTCAACTACTCTTAAAAAATGTTCTCACCTCCTTTGGCTCCTCTGTCCTTCAAAACAGGGTTAAATATTTACTTTATGAGATTAATGGTAAGTACTAAGCATAGCGTCTGGAATGTGATACGCAGTCAAAAAACATGACAGCTGTTAATAACAACAAAGGAGATGCCAATCTTCTGCCGAAGCGGTATTCACGCAAGGACTATGTCACAATCACACTGGGGGCTTTCCCACACACACATACCTGTTCCTACTCACCCTGGGGAGATTAGTTTGTAAAAGCAGCTATAGTATTCTTTTTTTTTTTTTAAGATTTTATTTATTTATTTGACAGATTACAAGTAGGCAGAGAGGCAGGCAGAGACAGAGGAATGGAAGCAGGCTCCCAAGTGAGCAGGGAGCCCAATACGGGGCTCAATCCCAGGACCCTGAGATCATGACCTGAGCTGAAGGCAGAAGCTTTAACCCACTGAGCCACCCAGGCACCCCTATAGTATTCTTATATACTCTACTTCTCCCTTTAGGGTAGTAGTAGATTTCTTTCCCTCCCGGAGATATTTGTAATGTGTGGAGACATTTTTAGTTGTTAGAACCAGGGAAGCTGGAGAGCTACTGGCATCTCATGGGTAGAGGCCCCATTACTGCTAAGCATCCTACAATGCACAATCAGTCCCCTATAACAAAGGGGACATTATCCAGCCCCAAATATCAACAGTACCAGGGTTTTTAGACCTGTACCAGTTATAGACCCCACTTTTTAGCCTCTGATCTATAGAAACAAACCAAAAATTCAATCATGACCTATAAAAGCAGCCTGAAGGAAAATGATTAGAATGTAACTCTTACTTAAAAAGCCTTTTTCTTTTCACTCTCTCTTTTTAAAGATTTTGTTTATTTATTTATTTTAGAGAGAAACAGAGGAGAGAGAGAGCGCATATACACGCAAGCTCGGGGAGGCGCAAAGGGAGAGGAACAAGCTGACTCAGGGCTGAGTCTGGAATCCGACACAGGGCTCAATCTCACAATCCTGAGATCACGACCTGAGCCTGACTGAGCCACCCAAGCGCCCCCAAGAAAACTTTTTCTAAGTAAATTATACTATCCTTACCAATTGTTTTCATCTCACAGTAAGCTATTTGACAACAAACTAACCAGAGGAACAGAATAATAGTAACAGTATATGACTGTAGTTAACATAACCAATCTATAAAATCTGTGTATCTTCTTTTGGCATACTACTTCTAATAGCAGTTGTTGATTTAGGAAACAGAATACCACTTAAACAACCCCCTGAGATTTCAATTACCTTTCTAGTCTGAGAAGTAAAATCTTCATCAGTGGCTTCAGATTTCTCACATCTTTTCTTAGATTTTTTCTTAGATTTCTTAGGAGTACTAATTCTGGTGAATTTCATTCTGGGGGAAAAAAAGACAATCATAAGCATTTTCATAATTATGTGTAAGAATTTCAATTAAATATAGAAAAGAACCAAACATGGCTCCAATTTCTAAACAGTTTTTTTTTTTAAGATTTTATTTATTTATTTGACAGAGAGAGACAGAGTACAAGCAGGGGGAGCAGCTGGCAAAGGGAGAGAGGGAAGGAAGATCCCATTGACCAAGGAGCCTGATGCAGGCCTCGATCCCAGGACCCTGGGATCATGACCTGAGCTGAAGGCAGTTGCTTAACCAACTGAGCCACCTAGGTGCCCTGTACAGTTCTTTAAAAAAAATTACTCCCAATTAGATTCAAACTACTGATCGAAAGTAAGGCAAACTTCAAGCTAAACTCTCAGAAAATATAAAATGTTTCCTTTTAGAAATCATAAGCTTTACAGAAAATTGCCTCCTAAGATCACTCTTCCATTGGCCAAAACCAGCATGCAAGTATATACCTCATAGAATATGGCTGAGTTTACCCAAGAAAAAAAACTCTTATTTTTTAATCTCATGTTTGTTACATGCACAGAATTTGTATTTTTTTTTTTTCAAGATTTTATTTGCCTGACAGAGAGAGAGCGCGCACAATGACGGGGAGCAAGAGAGGAAGGAGAAGACTTCACACTGAGTGGGGAGCCTGACATGCGGCTCGATCCCAGGACCCCAGGATCATGACCAGAGCCGAAGAATATGTTTAAGTCACTGAGCCACCCAGGCACTCCTAGAATTCATATTTGAAAAATATTTCTCTAGGAAGTTAGCAACCATGATGAGAGCTTGAAGTCATCTAAAATACATCTAAAATCCTTCTGAAACCATTCCTGACTTTAAATTAAATGTGGAAAACAAACAGCATTTTTGAAACTGTTTTCTTATAGTAATCAGCTGTGTTCTAGAAAAAATAATAGTCTCCAATGCTTGAAGTATTTTCCTTCCCAGGTATTAAATACAGACTACTCAGAACTTCAGAACAAATACAAAATTTTACCTAATAGGGCTCTCTGAGTCAGAAGGTACTGTTATTAATTCTGCTGTATATAAATTGTGCTTTTCCAGTAAGCTGGCTGCTTTTGGAGTGGATGCCATTGCTGGACTACCCTCTTCAGAATCGGTACCGCTAATGACTATTGTAGTAGGTGTGCTGCTGGTTCTTATAGACCTTCTGGTTGGCTTGGGTGTGGAAACATTTACCAAACTGTCTTCAGATTCAGCTTTAGAATGTATAACGTTATCCTTAACCGGCATGCTGGTTCTTCTTGAAGACTTCTTGTTACACGGAGAGGAAATCTTTAGGTCATCATTTGCTAAATCTTTACAAATAAGCCTTTCACTGTTAAATAGTGTGCTGTTTTTGAAAACTTCTATTTTCTTTTGTCTTAAACTCATTTTAAGTCTATTTTGATTCTGTGTATCTCTAAAGGAAAAAGTGGCTGCTTTCTTTTGAATATTGCCCTGTCTATTTTCGCCTGCGGTAGTACCAGTATCTAACATTTTCTTATCCTTTTTCTTCAGCTTTTTACGTTTCTCGTTAGGAAAACTTCCTTTCTCAGTGTGTGATGGCAAATTACCATAATTCGAAACCACCTGGACATTAGGATTTTCTGTGATTCTTTTAGAATTATTGTCTCTTCCTTCCTCGTTTAAAGATTTTTCATTGGGCTCTTTCTGCTTCTCAGACTTCCTGACTCCATTTTTAAGTGCATCGGCTGCCGGCTGCCTAAATGCTTTCATAAACTGCTGTCTTTCTTCTAGAGTGCATTTTGGTTTCACGGCCTCGGCACTTCCAGCTTCCAACACTGCCAATTCCAACTCTTCCTCCTGGATGACAACATTGGATTTTCTTTTCTGAACGGTCTGTTCATTCTCGGGATCAGACAGACAATTTTCCATTTCCAACTGCTTCTGTTTCAAGAAAATGGCGGGTATTTTCCTTGTCTTTCTGGGGGGGACAGGGTGAACTTGCGCAAGAACAGTAACTGTCTTATAGCGTCCATGTTGGGAAATGTCACAGGCTTCTGGGTCACTTATACAACTACTTTTGACCATATCTTCAACAGTTTCAGAGGGAATACAGATCGACATTGTAGAGTCTGGTATGTGTTCTGCTTTATTTTCCTTGTGACTTTTTAAAAATTCCTCGTAAGAGACAGTAATTGTACTATCATATAAGTGGGCTGTTCTGGGTCTGTCACCTCTGGAGTCCACATCATTTGCAGGACTCTCCATCTCATTAGTTAGGGAAGGTGGACTCTGTTTCCTATCTTTACCATCCTTTGAAGGGAGCTCCTCAGCCAATGGTAAGCTTTCAGATATATCTATTATATCCCTGTGCTTCCTTTTTCTCATTTTTTTGCAATCATTTTTTGTGATCCTTTTTTTAGGATTCACCTTCTTAGAGCTTTTTATAGAAGTCATAGTGCTTGGCTGTTTTTTATCTTGAATACTTTCTGCCAGGACCTCTACATGTTTCTTGTAGAGTAAAAGAGAAGTATTACTTTCTACAAAATCATGATTTAGACTAGAGTCTTTTTTGCTATCATCACTACTAATTTTAATTGGAGATTCATTTTCAGTTTTAACACTATTCAGCCGATGAGATAAATTAACTCTCCTTCCTCTCTTCTTAAACTCTAGATTTGAGAACATTTCCAATGGTGGTTTACAGTCTTTGCTGCTGTCAGAGGGCAATGGAGCAGATGACTTTCTCTTGCACTCTTTTGCTGACCGTGTCTTCTCATTTGTGGGGGAAGTCTTTCTAAAATAATCCAGAATATTACTGGATTTGGGGGGAGAGAAGACACTGTCTCCAGTCTTCCCTATTGGTGATAAATATTTTGTAATTGTTTTGCAGGAAGATCTGTCATCATCTTTCCTTCGCTTTTTGCATGCCTATCAATTTAAAAGAAAAAAAAAGCAGTTATTTCAAACAAAATAATACAAAACATAAATTGTAAATATGGATCTAATATTTTAGATACTTAGATTTTTGGATATTTGGATATTTTAGATATTTGGATAATAAAAGGAAGGCTCCCTTAGGTAATGAACCTGATTTATTAGGGAAAAAAAAGCTTTTTCTACCTTTTTTTTAAGATTTTATTTATTGATTTGTCAGAGACAGAGCAAGCGCACACACAAGCGCACAAGCTGGGGGAAGCGGTAGGGAGAGGGAGAAGCAGGTTCTCCACTGAGCAGGAGTCCGATGTGGGACACATGACCTGAACTGAAGGAGATGCTTAACCAACTGAGCTACCCAGATGCCCTAGAGAAAGAGCTTTAAAATTAAACCTACATTCAAATCTCAATATCACATCAGGCCATACACTTATAATTTGTGTGTTTTACTTTATGTATACTTGAATAAAAAGTTTCAAGGCCACTATACTTATGTACAAATGTGTTAATTTCTGTTGGCCTCTGTTCACTCTATAACCTTTGAATATTACCACCCATCCCACAAAATTTGTAACGAACACGTTGCATAAGAATGTGTGAAGTCAAATGCATGGTGGAGACTCTACAAATACTAATTCCATTCCCTCTTTCCTTTTTAAGTTAAAAACAAGGTATTCTTGGGGGACCTGAGTGGCTCAGTCATTTAAGCATCCAACTCTTGATTTCGGCTCAGGTCATGATTTCAAGGTCATGGGATCAAGCCCCTGCTTGCTGGGCTCTGTGCTCAACAGGTAGACTGCTTGAGAGATTCTCTCTTTCCTCCTTCAGTCCTTCCCCCCTGCACTCTCTTCTTCTCTCTAAAATAAACAAATAAATATTTTAAAAAATCATTTTATTTCGGGGATGCCTGGGTGGCTCAGTGGGGTAAAGCCTCTGCCTTCGGCTCAGGTCATGATCCCAGGGTCCTGGGATCGGGTCCTGCATTGGGCTCTCTGCTCGGCAGGGAGCCTACTTCCCTTCCTCTCTCTCTGCCTGCCTCTCTGCCTCTCAAATAAATAAATAAAATCTTTTTAAAAAATCATATTATTTCTAAGAAACAGACATATAGTGAACAAACCTATGATCCTCAAATTTACTAATCAAGTAAAAATTATGAAGGACACATACCACAAATAAAAAAACCAAAACTTTCCAGTGTTTTGTTATTAAAAGTTACTGCCTGCCTCCTGTTATTACCTCACATATCAAGTTGACTATAATACTACAAAGTTATATTTTTGTTGGCCATAAATTAGTACCTTACATATTAGAAAAAACTATTACTACAAAAAGCTCCATCAATCTTTTCTTTTAATTTTCCTCAGTTCATTCATTAAACTAAACTTCCCAGAATGACAAGAAATTTTTTAAAAAGATAAGTAATGAGGGGTGTCTGGTTGGCTCAGTTAGTAAAGCATGTGACTCTTGATCTCAGGGTTTCGGGTTCCAGCCCCATGCTGGGTGTAGAGATTACTTAAAAATAAAATCTTAAAAAAAAAAAAAAAAGGTAAGTAATGAATGGGGACGGGGCGCCTGGGTGGCTCAGTTGGTTGAGCATCTGTCTTCTGGCTCAGGTCATGATCCTGGGGTCCTGGGTTCGAAACTTCATCTGGCTCTCTGCTAGGTGGGGAGCCTGGTTCTCCTTCTCCCTCGGCCTGCTGCTCCCCCTACTTGTACACATGTTCTCTCTCTCCCTCTGACAAATAAATAAAGTCTAAAAATAGTGAATAGGGGAATTATACTCCTAGAAAATTAAAAGGTATCACAAAGCTATTGTCCTTAAAAACAAAGTACTGAAGGGCAGCTGGCTGGCTCAGTCAGTGGAACGTGTGACTCTTGATCTTGGGGTTGTGAGTTTGAGCCCCCACTTGGGGGTAGAGACTACTTAAAAAAAAAAAAAGGCATAGTACTGATGCATGAATAAGGTAGCCAACATAATGGAATGGATTAGAAAACCAGATAAAGAAATAAGTATATACTTAGAACTTGGTATAGGAGAACAGTAGCATTTAAGTTAGTGAGAAAATAAGTAGTTAATAAATGGTATTGGGACAAATTTCTAACCAGTTGGATAAATATGAGGCAAAATAAGTTACTGATTAAAATTTCACCTGCTAAAATGAAATGGTAAAAGCACTGGAAGAAAATGCTCGTGAGCTGTTAGTACTATTATTACCCCGAGATGGTTATCAAAGGCATGATACTATGGGCCCTAGAGTCTGGCGGATCTAAGTTCAAGTGCTGGCTCTGGCATCTACTAGCATAGGACCCGAAGCATATTACTTTTTAACTTTTTTTTTTCTTTAATTTTTAAAGTAGGTTCCACAATGTGAAGACCAATGCAAGGCTTAAAGTCATAACCCTGAGATCAAGACCTGACCTGAGATCAAGAGGCGGACGCATAACCAGTTGAGCCACCCAGGTGCCCACTTTTAACTTTTTAATTTTCTTTCCTTTTTTTTTTTTTCTTCAGATTTTATTTATTTATTTGACAGAGAGAGAAAGTACAAGCAGGGCGAGCAGCAGGCAGAGGGAGAGGGAAAAGCAGGCTCCTCACTGAGCAGGGAGCCCAATGTGGGGTCTGGCTCCCAGGACCCCGGGATCATGACCGGAGCTAAAGGCAGATGCCTAACAGACTGAGCCACTCAGGTGCCCCACTTTTAATTACTTTTTGACCCTCTTCCCTCATCTGTATGGATACAGATAATGATACCTCAGCACAGTTGATATTAAGCAAAATAATGTATACAAGGCCCCTACCCCTGCAATACTAAAAGGAAAGTATCATTACTATGAAATAAGATAAGCAGGGCACCAAAAACAGAAACTGTAAGGAAAAGCTTGATAAATTGACCATACAAAAATCAAGAACTGTCTAACTCAAGTACCAAAAGTCTTTCTTCACATCCAAGAAAACTGAGCAACCACCTTGATTTAGCAAACAAATATCAGCACAACTATTAGCAAATAGAAAAAAGTTATTCAATTCCAAAAAATAAGAAAGTCCAAGTTAAATAAGTGAAGGTACATCTTGGCTCACTTCAGACACCTGTATGTGTATTTCAGTTAGAATGCTAGCTTGAGATGAAAAGGTGTAAAAATACAACTGTCACTTTGAGATACTACTCCATTACTTCATGACATTAAAGCATCTTTATAACGACTGCTTAGAGCATTTCACTGAAACTTGGTGAAAACATAATAACAGCATTCCATGCTCTAAAGCCATGAGATGAGAAACTGATTCTTTAAAAAATTACTTTGACTCCAGTAATGACAATCTAAGCGGTAGTCTTAGGTTAGTTGAACAGACTAGTTGTTCTTAAAGGTCTTTAAGGTGGACAGACTAGGTGAACTCAGAGATTCTTTTCAAACTAAAGTTCTGATTCCTTACGATGAACCCAGACTTGATCCTGGGATCCTCTGTGACATTTCACAAGTCCAAAACATCAGGTTCCACCAACATTTCAGGATCTGGGAACTGGTCGAGGTATCTTTTGAATCCTGACTTTCCAATGTTTGTTAGCACTTATCACGGCTTTAGGAAGCGACACACTCCAGCAATTGTTGCACACAATGTCACAACCGTGGGGCCTCACCTGGTCTCTCCTCTCCCCTCCTAGATCCAAAGTCGGGATTCCCTTTCACCCACCTCCTACAGACAGAGAGATACGCTAGCTCACCCCAATCTCGTAGTCCTTCACCGGAGGGGGAGCAGCTGCCGCCGCCATGGCCAGGACCCCCACCATGCTCCCAGCTTTCCGGAATGCCGGTTCCTAGGGCATTGCGCGACCAGGCCCCGCCAGCCTGGAGGCCATGGAGGCGGCCGGCTCCCGCAGAGGGAGCAGCCGGGGCCGCGGGGTCCGTCTCCGGCTCCCCCGCGCCCACCCGGCCGGAGCGGTCGCGGAGGCTGGGCCCAGCTCAGCCGAGTCGGACGCGGGAAGAGGCGGTAAGAAAGCGCGGGCAGCGAGGACTCTGGGACGTGGCCGGCGAGCGCGGGGTGCCCTCGACGCGGGCGCCCCAGGGTGAGCGCCCGGGATTGCGATCTCGGCTGGGAAAGCAGGCCGAACACAGATCGGACCCGCGGGCTTCGGAGGGAGTTCTTGTCAATTGGGTTTTCGCGCCGTCCGGAGCGCAGGGGGCGGAGCTTAGGATTGCTTCGGGAGACTGCGCGGACGGTGAGCAGAGAGGGTCAAAATACTTCTTGGGCGAAACTGCAGGAGGCGGGCTTCGTCTCATTTAGGGATTTCAAACTAGCGGGAATTTTGGAGATTTGAACTTCTGACACCCAGTTTCACGGATGAGGATAAGATTTGACTAAAGTCCGTTTTCGCAGAATTAAAACTCTAGATTTTTGACGTCCCAAGCTAGCTCTTTTTCAAAAGTGGAAATTTGAAAAATACAGGAAAGGAAGTAATTGATTATATTTTTCCCAGAAGGAATGTTATTTGGATTTTGCCAAGCGTCCTATCTCGAAATACACTCTTTCGGGATCCGAGATTGCGACTTTTAACCCTCAGTTGAGCTAAAAGAGGCATTTCTTCCCGTGGACTTCATCCTCGCGCGCAGCTAGGAGTCCAACGTCATGGCCTCAGCTGGTGGGAGTGCTCAGCAGTCGCAGGGTACCAGTACTCTGAGGGTGTGTAGTGATGATAATCTCATACGTCATTTGCATTGTTTTCATGGATTGGTTTAGGTTTGACTTTTTTTTTTTTTTTACATTAGTTGCAGTGACATATAGAGTATATTTACTTTGTTTGAGTGCATAGTTTTAACTGGATGATATTGTGAAGGCAAGTAAAAGGATATATCAAATAATATGGGAAGCCACTTTGTTACATCGGGTTATGCATACTGACTTGAACTATTGATGTAATTGTGTCCATCTCTATACCATAAAGATGGTATTGCTGTTGTTCTGACAGCATAAAGGGTTTAAATTTCTCCAGTGAAAACTGGAGGTAGGGATGCCTGGGTGGCCCAGTCCGTTAACCGTCTGCCTTTGGCTGGGGTCATGATCCCAGGATCCTGGGATGGAGTCCCGTATTGGGCTCCCTGCTCCCTCCCTGAGCAGGGAGCCTGCTTCTCCCTTTGCCTGTTGCTTCTCCTGCTTGTGCACTCCCTCTCTCTGGCAAATAAATAAAATCTAAAAAAAGGAAAAAAAAAAACTGGAGGTAGTTATTTTTTCTTTTACAATTATTAGCCCCAGATAAGGTTTTTTAGGAAGGGGGACTGCACTACCTTCAGTCTTCTATATATTGTTTTGTTGTTCCGGGTTTGTTTTTTTTTTTTTTTTAAATTAATTCTTTATTTTTTCAGCATAACAGTATTCATTATTTTTGCACCACACCCAGTGCTCCATGCAATCCGTGCCCTCCACAATACCCACCACCTGGTGCCCCCAACCTCCCACCCCCCACCCCTTCAAAATTCTCAGATCGTTTTTCAGAGTCCATAGTCTCTCATGGTTCACCTCCCCTTCCAATTTCCCTCAACTCCCTTCTCTCCATCTCCCCTTGTCCTCCATGCTATTTGTTATGCTCCACAAATAAGTGAAACCATATGATAATTGACTCTCTCTGCTTGACTTATTTCACTCAGCATAATCTCTTCCAGTCCGGGTTTTTTTTTTTTTTTAATTTGTTATTACTCACCATAGATTAAGAACATTGTCCAAGGAGACGGATGAGGAAGAGGACAAGGAGAGAAATAAAAAAGTCCATTTGACTTCAACCCCCAAACTCCTCTTGGCCCCAGTGGTGGTCATTATTACCTATTTGGTGGGTAGTAGCACTGTATATGGATACATATATGTATCCACAGAAAAATCTTCAGTGTTGTTTTTATTTACAGAAAAGGTTACAATATAAATATCACTCAGCAATCTTCATTCATCATTGTTTTCAAGAGCTGTCCATAATCCATGTAGATCTGATTTACTTCCTTTCACTCCTCAGCATTCCATCCAACTAGACACATTTTATTTATTCGTTTCCTTAGAGTTGTCTCCAATTTTCTATTTCAGTGAGCCGGTGAACGTTCCTGTCTATGTCTCCTTGAACTTGTGTAATGTTTCTCCAGAAGACACACCTAAAAGTGGAATTGCTGGGTTATCAGGGTATATATCTCTAGTGCTTTTTATTCTTCTCAACTACTAAGCATTTAAACTGCACTGGTTTGTTCAGCATTTGCACTGAGTTTATTTTTAAGTACGTAGTTGGTATTTTACACAACTCTTCTATAGGAATTCATGGCATTTATAAGTTTTAAACTAAATGAGCTCTCTCATTTGTATAGCAAGTTAGCATTTATGATGTGTCCATGGGGTTTTTTATTATCTTCCCCCATCTGGCTAACCACTGCTTTTAAAGATTGATTGATTGATTGATGGATTGATTGATTTGAAAGAGAGGGACATGTGTAGAGGGGGAGAGTAGAGGGAGAGGAATAAGCAGACTCCATACT
Organism: Lutra lutra; assembly: GCF_902655055.1. Lineage (NCBI taxonomy): Eukaryota > Metazoa > Chordata > Mammalia > Carnivora > Mustelidae > Lutra > Lutra lutra. The sequence goes on from NC_062293.1 coordinate 40,819,301, forward strand.
GAGTGGGAAGCCCATCACAGGGCTTGATTCCAGGACTCTGAGATGAAATCAAGAATCCAAGACTTAACTGACTGAGCCACCCAGGTGCCCCACCCCCTTTTAAAAATTATTAACTTTTGTATTTATCAAAGTAATGCCTGTATTTGGTTAATAAATGGCAAAGAGCATTATAAAACTTACTATCAGAAAAGAGCTAGGGCACCTGGGTGGCTCAGTCAGTGAAGCATCCAATATGATCTCAGCTCAGGTCATGATCTTAGGGTTGCAAGATTGAGCCCCATGTCAGGCTCCACACTCAGTGGGGAGATTGCTTCAGATCCTTACCCTCTCCTTGTGCCACTGCCCTTCCCCCTGTTCACGCTTGCTCACCCTCTTTCACCCTAAAATAAATCAATAAATCTTAATTTTAAAGATTTTTATTTATTTATTTGACAGACAGAGATCACAAGTAGGCAGAGAGGCAGGCAGAGGGGGAGTGGGTGGGGGAAGCAGACGCCCTGCTGAGCAGAGGGCCAGATGCAGGGCTGGATCCCAGGACCCTGGGATCATGACCTGAGCCGAAGGCAGAGGCTTAACCCACTGAGCCACCCAGGCGCCCCAATAAATCTTAATTTTTTAAAAAAGAGCTGATTTCTTTCTTTTTTTTTTTTCTTTTCAAAGTAGGCCTTTTGCTCAGTGTGGGGCTTGAACTCACCACCTTGAGGTCAACAGTTACACGATCTTGGGACGGCCGGATGGCTCAGTGAGTTAAGTGTCTGCCTTCCGCTCAGATCGTGATCCCAGGGTCCTGGGATCAATCCCCATGTTGGGCTCACTACTCAGCAGTGAGCCAGCTTCTCCTTCTCACTCTGTCTGCTGCTCCCCCTGCTTGTACCCTCTCTCTCTCAAATAGATAAATAAAATCTTTTTAAAAAGACAAAGAAAAAAAGAGTCACATGATCTACTGACTAAGCCAGTCAGGTAACCCAAAAAAGAGCTGATTTCTATGTCATACCCTAGTATAATTTCCCAGAGACAGTCACTTTCAAAACTCTTCTAGCACTATAAATATCTCATTTATTTTTTAAATGATTTTTTAAAAGATTTTATTTATTTACTTGACACAGAGAGAGAGATCAAAAGTAGGTAGAGAGGCAGGCAGAGAGAGGGGAAGCAGGCTCCCTGCTGAGCAGAAATTTCCCCATGCGGGGCTTGATCTCAGGACCCTGAGACCACAACCTGAGCCAAAGGTAGAGGCTTAACACACTGAGCCACGCAGGCATCCCTAAAGATCTCATTTATTAAAGGATTTTTATTTATTAGAGAGAGAGAGAGAGAGAGAGTGCTCATGCACAAGCAGAGGGCAGGGAGAGGCAGAGGGAAAGGGAAAGAGAAAACCGAGTGGACTCCACACTAAGAGCAAGCCTGATGCGGGGCTTGATCCCAGTACCCTGAGATCATGACCAGAGCTGAAATCAAGAGCCACTGCTTAATCAATTGAGCCACCCAGGCACCCATCTTCTTATTTTTAAATAGAGCAATTTGCTTATACAGCTATTTCTTGATTTAACAATTTTGAACAGTATTTATTAATGTCCTTTTATGTTGGTTAAGGACTTAATTCTCTTCTAACAGCACCCTCCACACTTTCTCTCTTCCCACCTTCCCAATATAGTTATATCATAAAGAAGTGTATATCTGTACACAAATGGTCATAGCAGCTTTATTTGTAATAGTAAAAAACTGGGAACAGCCTATCAAAAGGTAAACGAACAGACAGACTGTGATACAACCATACTATGGAATACCACTCAGCAATAAAAAAGAAATGAACTATTAATACATGAAACACGGATGAGTCTCAGAATCCTTATACTGAGTAAAAGAAGCCAGATGAAAAAAAGAATACATACTGTATGATTCCATTTTTTTTAGAAAATGGAAACTAATCTAGCATATCAGTCCTTACTCGAGTTCAGGGGTTGTAGGAGGGATGGATTATATGGGAACTTTGGGAAGTGAGGGAAATATTTATCTTGGTGATGGTTCCACAGGTATCTACTCAGGAAAAAGCTCATCAGACTGTATACTTGGCAGTTTATTGCAAATCAGTTCCTTCAATAAAGCTGTTTTTAAAAATTGTTAAAGCTAATTGAAGGTTTTCAGCATGGGGGAGATGCATTAGTGGGGTCCTCTCCCTAATATAGAGATGATCAGACGAGCTGGTAAGTTTTTTTTTAAAGATTTATTTATTTATGTATTTATTTGAGAGAGAGAGAGAGAGAGAGAGAGAGAAAGCGCACACACACAAGAGAGGGGAGGGGCAGAAGAAGAAGCAGACTCCCTGTGGAGGAGGGGGCCTGACATGGGATTCCATTCCAGGACCCTGGGATCATGACCTGAACCGAAGGCAGATGCTTAAAGGACTGAGCCACCCAGGCACCCCCAAACTCCTGTTTTTAATGGTGCATTGTGAGTTCATAGAAGAATGTACTAAAGGAATCTGCAGACTTACTCTCAAATGGTTTATTGAGGGGGAAAAATTTGTATTTGTGATTTTTCTTATGTCTGAGATTTCTGTAAATTTGAGTCCTCAAAATTAAACACATACAGCATTAATTAAAATGTTTCGAGTTATAGTCAAGATTAGAATTATCTCTTAATTGAAATGCCTGGGGCACCTGGGTGGTTCAGAGTGTTAAAGCCTCTGCCTTCGGCTCGGGTCATGATCCCAGGGTCCTGGGATCGGGTCCCCACAAGGGGCTCTCTGCTCCGCAGGGAGCCTGCTTCCTCCTCTCTCCCTGGCTGCCTCTATGCCTACTTGTGATCTCTGTCAAATAAATAAATAAAATCTTAAAAATAAATAAAAATAAAAATAATTGGAATGCCTGTGTGGCTCAGTTGGTTAAGCATCTGCCTTTGGCTCAGGTCATGATCTCAGGGTCTTGGGATGGAGTCCTGCATTGGGCTCCTTGCTCAGTGGGGAGCCTGCTTCTCCCTCTGCCTGCCATTCCCCCTGCTCTCTCTCTGACAAATAAATAAAATCTTAAAAAAAAAATGTACATTATGGGGCGCCTGGGTGGCTCAGTGGGTTAAGCCGCTGCCTTCGGCTCAGGTCATGATCTCAGGGTCCTGGGATCGAGTCCCGCATCGGGCTCTCTGCTCAGCAAGAAGCCTGCTTCCCTCTCTCTCTCTGCCTGCCTCTCTGTCTACTTGCGATCTCTCTCTGTCAAATAAATAAATAAAATCTTTAAAAAAAAATGTACATTAGAATTATCTCTTAATTATTTTTTATTGGACAGTAGTATTTCTTTGTCTGAGTCCCTATTCAAAAACTAGGTACTATGACTTAACTTAGTTGTAGCCTGTTGATTCTAAAGAATGTGTTAATAGCTTTAAGTATGCCCACAGGGTAGTGAAGAGACTAAGAAAAAACATTGTCAGTATGTGCCCAATACAGTTAGAATCTTTCTGAGAAAAGGCTGGAGAGAGGGGAGAGGAAGCCTGACCAGATAACCAAAGTATTCTGGACTGAATCCCTGTTTACCAAATAGCTCTCTGGTTACAACTTGATTTTCCAACTGTTGTAATCTTCAGAGCAATTATACCCTTATTGTAAATAAATAACTTAGCAAGTTGCATTATGTGTTTCTTGGAAGACTTATTAGCACAAGGAGTCTGTGACCCTGAATCTGCTCACCTCTGGGTAAACTTGAAAAGTCAATTCTAGATCAGTGTGATGTGATGGAGATAAAAATGTGTACAACCCTGCCTGCTAACCTGCGGGCTTCTATCCTTGCCTCCTCTGGTTACTAACCAGAGTATTTACTTTGCTCCAAAGTTGAAAACAAAACATCCACAAATTTTAAGCCCAGGAGGGGTGGTTTCACGAGATTTTCTTCAGTGTTCTTTGTATTATTTTTCTGTATAATGTGGCTATATTAAATACATATTTCCTGCCTCCCATCAATCAGGTCAAGGAAAGAAATTTGAATGAGACCAAAATTAGTGTCTTGGCCTTGTGGATGTTTTCTTTTTAATTTTCCTTTTTATTTTTTTAAAGTTTATTTTTAAAAAGATTTTTTTTTTATTTTTAGAAAAAGTGCAAGCCTGAGTTGGGGCGGGGGTGGAGAGGAAAGGGGCAAAGGGAGAGGATTCTCAAGATTACCCACCAAGCGAGAAGCTTGATGTGCAGCTTAATTCCAGGACCCTGAGATCATGACCTAAGACAAAAATCAGGAGCTAGAGGCTTAACAGATTGAGCCACCCAGGCGCCCCAGTTTGTTTGTTTGTTTGTTTGTTTAAGTAATCTCTACACCCAACATGGGGTTCCAACTCCAGACCTTGGGCTCAAGTATCACAGGCTCCTCTGACTGAGCCAGCCAGGCACCCCCAATTTTTCTTTCTCTTTTTTTAAAATTTCCTAAAGTCTTCCAGGGTGGGATCAAATTCTATTCAATGAGCTTTAGAAAGCACACAGAACATACTGTGTTCAAGAACATTTAATAAATGTTTTTTACTGACTCAATCCATGCAGAAACCCTCCTATTTCCTTGGACCATTTGACTCTCATCCCCTGCTTTACTCTCAAAACCTCTGTAAAGGTCAACATCCTAATTCAAGCCTCTATCATATCATAGCTGAACTAATGCCTATGGTCTTTCCTTATTTACCACTCCATCCATCTATCCTACGGATTTTCATTTCACTGAAGAAATATTTATGGAGAATTTACTATTGCCAACCCCTACTTTATTTTTAATGAATGTTTTTTATTTATTTATTTGAGAGAGAATGTGTGTGGGTGGGTGGGGGTAGGAGCAGAGGGAGAGGGACAAGCAAACTCTGTGCTGAGCTTGGAGCCTACAAGGGGCTTGATCTCAAGGCCCCTTGCAGGACTCGATCTCATAATCCTGAGATCATTACCCGAGCTGAATTAAAGAGCCTGGCGCTTGCTTAGCGCTCGCTTTGACTTTGAGCCACCCAGACTCATCACCTATTTTTGTATGACCCCTTAGGGAATAATGATTTTTTATTTTATTTCTTCAGTTCTTTTAAAGAGGGAGGGAGAGAGAGCGCACGTGGCGGAAGGTGGGGGAAGCAGAGGAAGAGGGAGAGAGAGAATCTTTAAGGAGGATCTAAGCTCAGCCCAAGCCAGACAAGGAGTGGATCTCACCACCCTGAGCTCAGGATCTGAGCGAAATCAAGAGTCCCCTGCTTAACTGACTAAGCCACCCAAGCACCCACATTTTTATTTTTAAATAGCTTTAAAAGGATGCAAAGAATATTTTGTGACACGCGGAACTTATGTGAAGTTCAAATCCGTATCTGTAAGGTTTTATTTGCACATGGTCACGCCCATTTACCCCCGAGTTGCAGCCGAGATAGGATGGCTCACCACGCTCCCACGTTTTACTACTTGCCCCTTACAGAACGAGCTTGCTAACACCCATCTTGGACTTCTGCCCGGATTGCTGTACCTACCGCTGGCCATGCTCCTGGCTCATTAGACTGCGAGCTTCTGGGTGGTGTGCTCTCATCTGACCCTCTGAGCACCGTGCCTGGGTCACAGTAACCTTCTAAAACGCCTGCAGCTGCGGGGACGTTCCTTTGTCGGGGAGGTGGGATAATGACCATTTAAGAGCCGTCTGGGTGGAAATACCGACGGCTTGACAAAGTTGATTCCCCTCTCTGCCCGTTTCCTCCTCCGTGAAATGGAGACGCAAGGGGGGCTGGTTGTGAGGCCCAAACGCGAAAAGATGGGACAAGCACTCCGCGAGGTGTAGTTACTAATCTTTCGCTGACCCCACGCGTCTCTGGAGGAAGCACTGCGATCCGGCGCTGAGCGGCAACCCGGCTGCCGCCGCGAGGTCACGGGGGCGGGAGGCGCTGGGACCCGGAGGCTGGTAGTGCGGGGAGCCGGCGCGGCTGTCAATCAAGGCGGCCGTGGGGCGGGGCGGGGCGGTGCTTCCGCCTGCGCGTGGTAAAGCCGGGCGGCTTGTCGGCGCCCGGGACTGTGGGGGAACCGCGCCCGCAGCCGCCGGCCGTGCGGCCGGACGAGGGGGCGATGGAGCTGGAGCCCGAGCTGCTGCTGCAGGAGGCCCGGGAGAACGTGGAGGCGGCGCAGAGCTACCGGCGGGAGCTGGGCCAGAGGCTGCAGGGGCTGCGGGAGGCGCGGAGGCAGGTCGGAGGGCCTCGCCCGGAGGGGTGCTGAGGGCCCCGGGGAGGGCGCGGGGTGCCGGTCGGGTGGGTGGGTGGAGGACTAGGAGGGCTCCAAAGGGCGGGAGCAGGGCGGAGGCTCTGAGGGTGCCGGGAGACCCAGCAGGGTCTGGGAACTAGGGAGGTGGGTGCGAGTTGGGGGGGGGGTGTGGAGGGGTCTTAAGGGGAAGGGACAAGTTTGGGGGATCGAGGGAGAGAGTGATGGGCGTTCCCTAAACTGTATGAGGCAGTCGTGGGGATAGGGGCGGAGGTTGTGGGGAGCGAGGGAGCAGAGCAAAAACCGAGGCGTCGGCACAGAGGGCACGGAGGACTGGGGAGAGTTGGGGGAGGTGGACATTCTTTGGGCAAACCTGTCTTGGGGATGAAGACTGATTTTAGAGAGCCTGAATGGGATATATGGAAGGGGAGGACTAAAGAGAGAGCTAATTGAGAAGCAGTAGAGTTAACACTAAATGAATGGGATGAATGCCTGAGAGTAGTACTTAATATGTAACCTTGAGTGTATTAAAAAAAATTTTAGCATAACCCTATTCTAGATGGTTTAGAATTTTTTAGGTGGAGCCGTGTTGGAAGGGCAAAAGAAGGAAAACTGAAGTACTTGAGGGTTGGAGTACAAAAGTGTAAGGAAATGGAAAAAGATTTAAAGAAAGGAGTGCTGAAAGGAAAAGCTAAATATGCTTTCAAGTGACAGCATTATCTCTTCTGTGGGGACATGGTTATCAAAGACATAGGAACACCCTGGAACATATACAGAAAAAAGATACAACCCACTGCCAATGTGTAATAGCACAGATAATCCTCAAAGAACTATTTACACAGGATCTTCATAGATGTTTTTCCAGTGAGTTGGGTTCCATCTGAGTAGAATCATTTGAGTGAGTGGGATTTTTCTGTATCACACTTAATATCAATCCTGTGGGTTTGGTTTTTTTTTTTTAAGATTTTATTTTTATGTAATCTCTACACCCAGTAGGGCTGGAATTCATGACCTGGAGATCAAGAGTTGCATGCTCTTCCAACTGAGCCAGCCAGGCACCCACACTTGATAGTAATCTATGTTGTCATTCTAGTAACTCCCATACTGCACTTATTCTGAAAATGTACAGCTGGTAGAATAGTGCTGTGAAAACAGTACCTTTGGAGATCCTCATCATTAAGAATACTTGGCATGCTCTCGGTTTTCTATATTTTGAAAACCTTGTAGAGCTCCTGTAGGCTGGGCATTATTTGTAGTCAAGTATCAAAACTGGGAGCAAAACGTAGATATGGTTATGCAGTTTGGTGAATGCTTTTCATAGCCTTCCAGTGTATTCATCTTGACTTCCATTTGAAAACCTCTGCCTTATTCCTTCTGCTGTTTTGAAATAGAGGTTCTAAATCTAGGACATTGTTTCAAAAGAGATTAAAGTATCTCTTATTATATGACTAATGTTTCAGCCAGTTAAGGTATCTTCTAAATGAGCAGGATGTTTACTTAACTGTGTCTGCAACTAAGAAACAATAAAGTTGTCACTAAATGAATGAGCTTAGCACCTGAGAGTAGTACTTATTAATTTCTTCTGTAATTTTGGATTCACTGAACACATTTAGAATGATCACATTCTGAATGGCTTAGAATTCAGTTTCCAGGCCTGTATCCTTTTAAATTTTATATCCAATAATGTAAATACAGGACATACTTTCCTATAAGTTAGTGTAGTTAAGAATGGGTTTTTGTTTTGCATTTGAGGCCCACTGTCTCAGGCTGGAGGCCGAAAACACTAAGAGAACATCCATTACAGGTCCCTGATGACATTGCCCTCTGACTGGACTAATAGTGTAGTTCTCTTTTGTGAACTGAATTGTGTTTTGTGCCAGGTACAAGGTGTCTCTCCTCAAAGCTAATTCTAGTGGACTGTGTATATTTGGGTTTGTAGAATAAGTCCTCTGTCAGCTTGGATTCTAAGGAAGGTCTGTGTTACAAGAATGTTATCAAAATAAGCAGCTGCTTTTGTTTGGTGGTTAGGCTATTTTTAGGGTTTCAGTCATTTTCAGAATAACTACCTAAAATTTGGCTTTTTAGTGAAAGATTTTGCATGGGGGAAGGATGAGCAGAGAGGAGAGATGCTCCCCTTTGTGTATATTTTTTACTTGCTGATTTTATTTCCTTTTGGTGTATGATTTTTTTGAAATTGATATATAATTTACATACCATAAAATTCATGCCTTAAGATATGCAATTCAGCATTTTTTAGTATATTGACAAAGTTGTGCGACCATCACTACTACCTAATTCAGGAACATTTTCATCACCCCAGAAAGAAATCCCATACTGACAACCATTAAACTCCTTTCTCTATTTGGATTTGCCTGTTCTGAACATTATGTATGAATAGAACCATACAACCTGTGGCCCCTTGTGACTGGCTTCTCTGACTTAGCATGTTTTCAAGGTTCATCCTTGAATGTGTCAGTACTTCAGTCCGTTTTATGGCTGAATAATATTTGTTGCATGGATATACCGCATTTTATTTATACATGAATCAGCTGGTAGACACTTGGATTACTTTCACTTTTTGGCTATTATGAATAATGTTGCTGTGAACATTCATTTACAAGTTTTTTATGTGGATATGTTGTCAGCTCTTTCAGTATATACTTAGGAATCGGAGTGTTATATGGTAACTCTGTTTAACTCTCTCAAGCCCTTGGGATCCTTTTTGTCTTTGCCTTTGTTTCTTACGCTTTAAAAATCTCTGATGAAATTTGTCTCATGTTAAGAAGCCATGTCTATGAAAATTGAGAAGGGAGAAGAGCAAACCTACGTTGTTATTCTGTCAAAAAGAACTGCCAGCATGTGGCAGTTTCTCTTCTTGTGGTTAAGTTTAGGCCCTACCCTCTGTCTTTACAGAAAAGGAAGTGCTGTGTAGGAATGTACTGGTAGTCTGTAACTCTTACTGTTTAAATAAGTTGAAGACCAGAGAGATGTTCTTGTTGTCTTCAGGAAACCAGATAATGTTTACAGCCAACCTGGCCTAAATGATGTTGAAATCATTAAGAATAGTTCTCTATAGTTCCCTGGAATCCTTGGTACTAAGATGTAAATACCGAAGAAATTAACACCCACTCTCTCTAAATTCATTTGTTCATTCACCCAGTAAATATTTACTGGATGGGTCAGAGATACTTCTAGCTCTTAGAAATACCATGGTGAGGGAAATAGACTAGTGTTCTCGCAGATTTACTTTTCCCTTTGTTCATGGGTGTTGGGACTATTACTCCTAAAGACAAAACAAATAGGAAAAACCTAAATTCTTGTGTCTTCATTTTTAGATTTCACTTCCGTTGTGTTTTTGTTCCTTGTTTATTTGTACAGGGTTGGCTTTCCCACTCATTGTAAGTGATAGCTGATCAAGATGTCACATGGTGATGTCAGCTGGCCAGTCAAATGGGCCTCACAGAGTGATACTACCTGGACGATATTGCCATTGTCTGGGGCCTAATCCTTAAGCTTTGCAGGTCCAGAAACTCCTTCTTTGTACATTATCAAAGGGGGATTAGTTTGAGGCATGCAGGTGCCTATAGTGAGAGATACTACTGTTCTCGTCTGTATACAGTTACAGTTCTTGCTAGAAAATGAACGTGTCAGCCTTCATGTGCCTTTTAGTGTGATTCAGTATCTCTCAGGGCCTTGATGAAAGCAAGCAAGTCTCTTCTCTTCAGAGTAAAGGGCCAGATCCTGTTACCTAATTAAGATATGCTGAGGAGCCTACCTAGCTCCAGCCAGTGGTGTCCTTTTGATCCTTGCTACCACAGGTGTGGTCCATTACCTGAGAGCTTGCGAAGAATGCAAGAATCAGACCAGACCTAACTAAATCACAGTCTGCTTGAACAAGATTGTCAGGTGTGATACAAATGCACATTAAAAATCGAGGCACACTGCCTTAGAGTATACCATTACCAATTTATCAGCTCTGCACTGATTTCTTTAGTTTAATCAAACTGTGTGTTATTTATCCTCAAGATTAAAACCTGGCTGGCTCAGTTGGTAGAGCACATGATCTTGATGTTGGGGTCATGCATTTAAGCCCTGCGTTAGGCATAGAGCCTCCTTTTTTTTGCTTTTTTTCCCTAAAGATTGTATTTTTTTATTTGACGAAGAGAGAGACAGCGAGAGAGGGAACACGAGCAGGGGGAGTGGGAGAGGGAGAAGCAGGCTTCCTGCTGAGTAGGGAGCCCAGTGCGGGGCTGGATCCCAGGACTCCGGGATCATGACCTAAGGCAGATGCTTAACTACTGAGCCACCCAGGCGCCCACAGAGCCTCCTTTAAACAAAACAAAATGTCATTTGAAATATCATAGGTTTGTTAGATAATTATGCAGTGATACACAAGTGAGTAATTGACAATAAGCTAGTGCTTGTCCTATCATGTCCTAATATCTGTAATATGGCCATTTGTCTTTATAGTGTTTTGTTTTCAATTTTTTAATAGTTGATTTCATATAATTTTTTGAAGATTTAACGAGCAGTCTTGATACTCTTAATATATAATACCGTGTCTTCTCTAGGTAGTTACTCCCACGGGGTTTGAAAACTCATAGCCTATTAGTTAAAGACTGGGACAGACCTAGAAGTCAGTGGGGGGAGAAATGTTATTTCAGAAAACCAGGGCAGGAAGCCTTGGTAGCTCAGCAAAGAAAAGAACGCTATTATTGCTTCTTTTATCTCCCACTTCCCCTTTTGTTACCCATTTTCAAAACAGCCCAAAAATCTGTCTGAAAATGATGTTACTGTAGTAGTACTTACCAAATTGTCCTAAGGAAAGGTTAAATCTAGAACTGGGGAAACCAAGAACAGATGAAATAATTTTAAAATAACCTATAATTCTACTACTTACTGACAACCACTGTTAAGATTTTGCTGTGTCCTTCTAGACCTATTATTTTGCAAAATTAAGGGACTACTTATATGCAACTTCATATCCATCTTTTTTCTTTTGGTTAGTATTATATGGAGCATTTAGCAACTTGGGAAGCATTTGTTGGTGGTAGGCTGAGATGTATTGACTTAGGTGTGCCAAAATACTAGAAGCAATGCTCTAGAAGCAAAACTAAATAGTCAACAGCCAAGAGTGGGGGGTGGGGGGGAGAAGCTGCACACACATATTTGTGTTCAGAAGACCACATGTTTATATTGGCTTTTCAGTCCTCTTTTCTCAAATAAGTCTTTTCACAAATGTCTTTAAACATGGCACTCTGAAAGCTGTTTATTGAGTCCAAAACTCACTTGAAACATAGGATATAGATGAGAATTAAAACCTGTATTCTGCCTCAGTAATGTTAAAATCAGTGATGTTAATGATAAGCTGTTTGTCACAGAGGTGCCCAGGTTTTCTCTGTGTAGATATTTTTTTCAATGTAACTGTAGGATAGGTATGATTTTTATAGAGAAAGGGGCGCCTGGGTGGCTCAGTCAGTTAAGCCTCCAACTCTTGGTTTTGGCTCAAGTCACCATCTCAAGACTGTGAGATTGAGCCCCGAGTCAGGCTTTGGGCTTAGCACAGAGTCTGGTAGAGATTCTCTCCCTCTCCCTCCGCCTTGCTCTTCCTCCTCTGTCTCTCAAAACTAAATAAAATCTTTAAAAATTTTTGATGGAGGGGGCGCCTGAGTGGCTCAGTTGGTTAAGCGTCTGCCTTCAGCTCAGGTCATGATCCCGGGGTCCTAGGATCGATCCCCATATCAGGCTCTCTGCTCAGCAGGAATCCTGCTTCTCCCTCTCCCACTCCCCCTGCTTTTGTTCCCTTTTGCTGTCAGTCTCTGTCAAATGAATAAATAAAATCTTAAAAAAAAAAAAAGGGGTGGGGGAGCACCTGGGTGGCTCAGTGGATTAAGCCTCTGCCTTCAGGCTCAGGTCATGACCCCAGGGTCCTAGGATTGAGCCCTGCTTCAGGCTCTCTGCTTGGAAGAGAGCCTGCCTCCCTTTCTCTCTCTGCCTGCCTCTCTCTGCCTACTTGTGATCTCTCTGTCAAATGAATAAAATCTTAAAAAAAAAAAAAAAAAGGAACTTAGTACTTTTTATCGTAGTTATGTGTGCAGGCAACTAGCTCCTTTACCAGAATGACAGTTTTTTTGAGGTCAGGGCCATGCTTTATTCATCTTTATAATCCCGGCTCCTGGCACATACTAGACCTCAATAAATATTGAATAAGTGCCTTTATGAATGTCGTGGGTGTAATTTTGCCGACATTCTTTTTAGATTGTTCGTGGTCTTGATCATATGCACTCTATTCTTAATGCAGATAATCAAGAATTAAACTTTTGTTTTCTCGTATGGTTTGGTTATTTGTTGCTACATAATAAACTATATCAAAGCGTAATGCCTTAAAAAGCCATCTTGCTTACTATTCTGGGGAGTGACTGGGGCTTGGTTGGGCGGTTCTGATTTTGCTGGCAACACCCAAGTAATTGCAGTCAAATTGCAGCTAAGGCTGGAATGTTCAAGAAAGGACATTCACCTACCTGTTTGGAGCCTCAGTGGCTGCAGGACTCCCTTGGAATGCTGGCATGGCTGGGCCTGGATGCCAGCCTTCTTCCCTTCCTCCCACCCTTCCCTGTCATCTCCCCCTTCCACTCTCCAGAAGGGTACCCAGACATCTTACATGGTGGGTCAGGACCCTCAAAAGTGCACGAGTGGCAGTTGCTAGGCTGCTAGACCTGGAGCTGGCACAGTCTCTGTCCCACTCTGTGGCTATGCACATAGGCCTGCAAGTGCTCGTCATGGCCCCGTTGTGCTCCTGGGGGGAGGACTGCACTGCGATACAGTATCAGGACATGTGGTTCGTGGTTCACTGGGGGCCACTCACGTAACAGACTGCCAAATCCTATAATAAAGATTTTCTTTCTGAATGTTTTCAAATAGGCATTAAGAAAAGAAAGCCTAACTGTAAGAAAGGCAAGAAGGACATGTGGCAGCACTTACAAGTCCCTAAGTGGGTCATACAATTCAAATTCTCTATCACCGTTCTAGCTTTCTGATGTGAGCATGTTTATGTCTCTGACTCCACTATGTTAGTTATTTATAGATGCTTTCTTCATAGGGTTGTTGTGGTAGCATTTAAGTGAGACCATGTGTGTAAGGGGCTGTCACACAGCAGGTGTCCAGTAGATGATAGCTGTTGCCGTATTACTGTTGCTGCACCATCATCATCGTCATCGTTATTTTTAGTGACTAAGGTCTTGGTGTCAGTGTGAAGACGAAGAGCTGATGCAGTACATTTCACATGAACCAAGAAGAAACATTTTGGTTAGCTTTTTCAATTTCAGTTGACTATTTTATATATTTACTTTGTCTTTTATTTTTGATCATTATGTTCTTATTAGCTAAGTGTTTAAAGCCAGTGTCTAATTTTAAATAGTTTTGGGGTGCCTGGCTGGCTCAGTGGGTGGAACGTGTGACTCTTGATGTCAGGATTGTGAATTTGAGCCCCACTTTGGGTGTAGGGATTACTTTAAAAATGAAATCTTAAAAATAAAATCATTTTAGTTTCTTATTACTAGTTGGCAAAATAAATTCTTAAACTTGGAGGTTAAAAATTATTTTCTTCTATGAAGTTATAAAAATTCATGTTTTAGGGGCACCTGGTTGGCTCAGTGGGTTAAAGCCTCTGCCTTCTGCTCAGGTCATGATCCCAGGGTCCTGGGATTGGGCCCCGCGTCGGGCTCTCTGCTCAGTGGGGAGCCTGCTTCCTCCTCCCACCACTTGCTTCTTTGCCTACTTGTGAGCTCTCTCTGTCAAATAAATAAATAAAATCTTTAAAAAAAAAATGCATGTTTTAGAGGAGATAGGGGAGATTCTGGTACTTTTTTCTAACATATGCTGTTATTATTATTGTATTATATTGATGTAGCAATTTTATATTGCTACTGAAGACCACAGATGTTTTAAGTCAAATTCTACATAGGTTTTTTGAGCTTTTTAGTAGCTAAACTGGAGGAAAATGTGTCAGTCACTGTTGTCTTGGAGGGCTGTGAAGTATATATTTACTAGGCTTTTGCAAACCTTAGTATCGATGTGTAAACTTGATGACTTTTTGGCATTGTGTGAACTCATCCTCCTGTTAAAACTTTAAAAATACAGTTGCTTAGGGATTAAACTGCAGTAAAGGTAAGTTTTTGGTTTTTTTTAAAGATTTATTTATTAGAGAGAGTGTGTGCGCACTCAGGAAGAGGGGTAGAGGGAGGGGGAGAGAGAGTCCCTAGCAGACTGCACAAAGTTCGGATCCTGATGCAGGACTTGATCCCACAACCTGAGATCATGACCTCAGCTTAAATAAGAGTTGGATGCCCAACCAACTGTGCCACCTAGGTGCCCTAAGAAGTGAGTTTTAATGGTCTATTACAGTAGAGGCTTTAGTGAGAAATTGGTTTGAATATTATTAATCAGCATAAACAGTGTATATGACAGTTTCCTTTTTAAGACCTTGAGTTGTGTATCATTTGTTCTACTTAAATCTGCTTTGTTACTAACATCGCAGTTGTTTGGCCCTAGAAAGGCTAGGTAGCATTTGGGGCTGTGTGGTTATCTACCCTATGATTCTTGATATGCAAGGATAAGAAATACAAGTTACAGCAGGAAGTGTTTGCAGTCCGTACATCACTTATAGGTTTGCCTGGGAACTTCTGAAAATGGGAAAAGTGGGAAGACCATGGTCCTTGGAGTCAGACTTTTTCTGGCACTGTGAAGCCTTAGGAAAGTTATATGACTTCTTCAAGCTTCACCCTCTTCAGTATAGACAGTAGAGACCCACCTCTCAGAGTCCTTGTGAAGTTAATGAACAGGCAGGACACACATGGACCATGGTACCACATCGAATAAGAAGAATCACTGAGCGGAGAAGTCTGCATGGTTTAGTTCCTTCAAGCCAAGCAAATGAAACGGGTGGTTGGTGTTCTATAAACGAAAGGGACTATGTTTATAAGTATAGGAGGTGCGTTTGGAAATGGAGTCTCCCCTGCCCAGTCTTCTCACTGCTTTATGTTCCTGTACTTCCTCTTTTCTTTCCTCTGCCGTTCTGAAACAAAAACAAAACATAGTTGTGCACTGAAACTGTTCAAGCTTTTGAATTCTTTCTAAAGAGGAAATTGACTTTACCTAACCAATGCACTTCCTGTGTGTGCCGTATCCGTTAAAAGAGTGAGACAGGACCTCATTGTATGCTTCTCAACTGCAGAATTTCCTCTTGGTTGTGGGGGTGTGACCTGTATTACAGTGCTTCAACATGTCTTCGTTTATTTTGGTATCTATAAGGTCTGTCGTGATTCACCTGGGGATCTTGTTTAAAATGTCCGTTCTGATTCAGTAGTTCTGGGTGGGGCCTAACGGTCTGTATTTCTAACAGTATTCCAGGTGATGTATCAAAATCATGAGACGTGCTCTCCCTGGTTCTTTAAAAAAGGTCTTATAGGGCGCCTGGGTGGCTCAGTTGGTTGAGCGACTGCCTTCTGCTCAGGTCATGATCCCGGAGTCCTGGGATTGAGTGCTGCATCGGGCTCCCAACTCTGCGGGGAGTCTGCTTCTCCCTCTGACCTTCTCCCCTTTCCTGCTCTCTCTCACTCTCTATCAAATAAATAAATAAAATCTTTAAAAAAAAATTAAAAGGCCGTATACATGTACACAGTTAACTTCATTTTTACTCAACAACATTTGTTTCCCAGGTGCTATGTATGTTAGGGTGTGAGTCTTAAGGACCCAGGATCCCACAGATGAGTAATGAACTGGAACATTTTGAGTACGGCCCACTCCCTTTCTTTTTAAATTTTGGCTTTGGTTTATTTCATGGAAGTTCCCTTGTAAGTGTACAGAGACTACTTAACAATTAAACTTATAGTTGGGTCTCTCTTTTTCTTTATGATTTAACGAATTCCACCATTTACTGCACATACACTATTGTAAGTTACATTACTGTCAAAAGGAGAAAAAATTATTTCCATTATCCACTTCAGCCAATCAAACTCATCTTTTTTTTCCCCCCTGTATTTTGTTTTTGTACTCCCTGAGCATTGACCCCTTTTGTTTTTACATGGTTGTGAACGTTTCTGGAAAACAGTTTTGTATTCTGCATTTTAATTTTTATTTTTAAAGTTTTTGTTGGTGGTTTTGTTTTTGTTTTTTTAACTTGACAGAGAGCGAGAGCACAAGTAGGCAGACTGGCATGCGGGGGCGGGGGGGTGGGTAAAGAAAGAAGCAGACTCCCCACTGAGCGGGGAGCCTGCTACGGCTCGATCCCAGGACGCTGGGATCATGACCTGAGCTGAAGGCAGGCGCTTAACTGACTGAGCCACCCAGGCACCCCTGTATTCTGCTTTTTAAATTTAGTGTTAGAGAATAAATGGAAAACTTTCTAAATTTCTCTATTAACTGTTGAAACCCTGTACTTTGTGGATTTTCTTGGACTTCAAACGCTCTTGGAAAGATAAAGTTAGCCAAAGGGTTAGAGTAATAAATGTAATAATGTCATTATGAAATTAATATGGTAATATCCCCAAAGTAAAATGTGTGTTTGCTTTGATTCAGAGCTATTTTGGTTTTAAGAATTTTCCTGTTAAGTGAGTGACTTGTGTGTTGTCTGTATCTTAGGAAAAAAAAAAAAAGTGTTTGTGTAGACAACTGGTTTGTTTTCAAAATATGTGTAAGCTGTAAAGATTTCCCTCTCCTATCTCCCAGAGGAGCAGCTCTTAATCTGTGCTCTGTGGACCAGAGGGCAATGTTTCTCAAAGTGTGAGCTGCCTACTCACAGGGGTGCTTGTGGACAAGAACTCCGTCCGTACCCTCCAGCCCTCTTCAAAGGTTCTGGATCAGTAGGTCTGGGATGGAGCCCTGCACTCTAAATTGTATCTGGTAGCCTACATGATTCTTCTGCAAACCGAGTTTCAGAATTACTGTTGCCGGCCAGCCATGATTGAGATTTGAGGGAATTTGTAAGTTCTGAAATTGAATTAATTTCTTTAGGGTATGGAGTATTCGTTTACTGGAAAGAGAGGGTCTGTAAACCTTTCATTGAGATTTGCAAAGAGGAAAATGACTCAGAAAAGATTAAGAGTCTCCTGCTCTACCGACTGAGCTAGCCGGGCTCCCTGACTCAGAAAAGATTAAATTATTGTCCCAGAGGTGTGTTTTCATGAAGATTTTCTGCCTTCTATGAGCCCCTTTGAATTTTAAATAAATTCTTAGCTTTCTCTTAGTATAATGAGAGCATTTTATCCCTTAGGTGATTTTTTTTTTTAAATTATGGCTTTCTTTTATTTATTATTTAGTTTTATTTATTTTAGAGGTGAGGAGGAGTGGAGGGAGAAGAAGAAGGAGAGACAGACTCTCAAACAGACTCCATGCTGAGTGTGAGTCTGACACAGGGCTCTGTCCCACGACCCTGAGATCATGACCTGAGCTGAACCAAGAATCAGATGCTCAACTGACTGACCCCCGCAGATGCCCCTATAGTATGGCTTTCTGATTTACCATTTATTTACTACTTTTCAGTAAAATGAATTTTAACTCCCTCCTACTTAAATATTGTTTTGTACTGAAACATACGATTGCCAAAAACTACTTTGTGTGATAATGATACTTTCTAATATTTTTTTAAATTGGGAACAACAATGTGCCAGTAATTTTACAAAGCATAATACATAGATTATTTAATCCTGTTAACAGCAACTCCATGAAGTAAGCATTATATTCATTTAACAAATAAGGAAATTGAGGTGTGGTGTGCTTAATTAACATGACCAGACCGATGTAGTTTGTGAATGATAGAACCACGGTTTGAGCCCATTCTGTCTTACATGAAGGCCAGTACTGTGCATTTCTCCAAGTTTGTGCAAATGAATCACATTTGATTTGTCAACAAATGGAAGGTGATCGTTGTGTAGTGCCTTGGGATTAGGGGTGATACCTGGGGATTAGCCTTTTCTAGAGATTCCAATTCTGAATTTTTGTGTTCTTTCTTTTCAGATCAAAGAGAGTGCATCACAGACCAGAGATGTCCTCAAACAGCATTTTAATGATTTAAAGGGAACCCTTGGGAAGCTCCTGGATGAGCGATTGGTGACCCTTTTGCAAGAGGTGGACACGATTGAACAGGAAACCATTAAACCTCTAGATGACTGCCAGAAGCTCATAGAGCACGGAGTTAATACTGCAGAGGACTTAGTCCAAGAAGGTGGGAGTCCAGGGAGCCTATCAAGTGGGGCGCATTCAGTTTGGCTCTTTGCTAATTTCTCAGGGTGCCAGCAGGCTTGTTGCCATCTGTGCGGTGCTTAGCATGTTCCTACCTCAGAATCGTTTGTAATATAGGATGCCAGATACATAGTGAGGTCTCCCAGGGTGAATGTAGTTAAAATGTTAATTATAATCAGTTATAAGACAAGGGATAATGGTTTTTCTCAAATGGTGTTTTGGTAGTGTCTTATTCACTGCTAACACTGTGACTTTAAGGTCCTTTTGAGTCTGTTCATATATTTTTCAGAGTGTTCACAGAATTTAATTCCTTTGTTAGTTTTAGAAGGTTAAAAATTGTAATTGGTGTTTACTCCTGAAATCGTAGTGGTTATATGCCTATCTGCAGCCAATTACTGTGGTTAAAGCACGCCCAGATCTTGCCTTGCTATCTTCCTGTCTTCATGTCCACTTTCCTCCCTTCACACAGATCTTTATCAAGTACATTAAATAAAAAAGTAACGGTTCTGCCTTTTGGGGCTCACAGCACAGTGAGAGGCATACGTGCTGAGAGAGATCTAAGACCTAAAGGAGCTGAGAGAGATCTAAGACCTAAAGGAGCACGGAAGGGAAAGTGCTTAACTGTGGGAGAGTGGATAGCTTTCTGTGGGAGGAGTTCATTAAGCGACAAAGGAAGAAACGGAGGTAATAGCACAATTGGAAGCAGAAGTAGCATCACGAGTGAAGTGAATGGCCTATCAGGGGTCTATTGAAATATTTTAGGCAGCAGAGTTACACAATCAGATTTGCATTTTTTAAAAAAATGATGCTGCCTGTAGTTTGGAGATTGTATTAGGTATTAGATATAAGACTGGATATAAGATATAAGATTAGATATAAGACTGGAGGTCAAAGAGGCCAATTGAGAAGCTGTAGCACTACTCCAGCAGGAAATGAAGAAGGCAGTGGGCTTCATCATGGTGGAGACAAAGTGGAGCTGATTTTAAGACTTTTTAGAGAGAAAATTATTTACGAGTTTACCTATCAGTGAATGTCGATTATTGGTGATTGCCTGGAGCTAGGTTGGAGAATAAAGGGAAGGATTTAGGATGACCAAAACCAGCCGGATTTTGGATGAGCAGGTTGAATTGTGCTGTTTACTGATGTAGAAAACGAAGGAGAAAGGTGGGCTTCAGTGAGTAGTGAGGCATTCAGTTTGGGGCGTGTTGCATCTGAGATGCTCAGGATGCCCAGACGGTAGCTGGGCATGTGGCGTGTGGCTTAGGAGAGAGAGCAGTGTGGCAAGATGGTAATTGACGGTGTGTACATCAAGTCTGACTCCGTGGGAGCTAGTAGATCTTCCAAAGCTAGTGTGTCCTATGAGGAGAGAGCGTGGTAGGCGATGCCAGCATTGAAAGGACAATCGAGGACAAAGGAGCCACAGCCAGAGCCTGAAAAGTACCCATCCTGCCTTGAGTGCTGTGAATGCCATGGGACGGAGAGGGTGCATGGCTCATGGTGTCTGTCACTCTCACTGGAAATTCATCCCCTTTCAGTCCCATTTAGAATGTGGCACTGCTGTTATCTTTACGTGCTGATGACATTTTGTCTCCTCTTCGGTGAGAACTGCTTATTTGCCACTGACCATAACACTGCCTTTGAGAAAATTATTTTTTGTGGGGCCACAGAGTGTCTTTCCTGAGAGGCTTTGCATTGGGAAACAAACCCAGAAGCAGTTCACAGGTCAGGAGTATCTACTCCTCACCCCGAGGACTGAGAAATGTTCTTATTTTAGAAAAGAAATCCTTTGAGGCACAAACTTGTTTGTTACAGCATCTGATGCTTAAATGGTTTTAGACTTCAGAAATATTTTGAATTTCAACCTCTTTCCTCCCTCCCAGGGGATAAAAACTTATTTATGGAATTTTGAGGACTTTGAGGCAGTGTTCAATATGTCCTGTTTTCCTCTTGCTGAGGGAGAATGTCCTGTCCTGTGGTCCCAAAAAACTTGAGGCATTCCAGGGCACATTCAGAGGGAATGGGGGGTGTGGAAGGCCATAGCAGTTGGTCATTTTTTTTTAATGCCTTTAGATAACTTTTCTTCTTTATTTTTCTGTGGAATAATTTCTAATATGTGATATTCTTTTAGGAAAACAGCTGTATCATTTGATTTTATGAGACCTCGTGCCTGTGGGGCATCTGGGTGGCTCAGTCAGTTGAGCATCTCCCTTCGGCTCAGGTTATGATCCCAGGATCCTGGGACCGAGCCCCGCATCAGGCTCCCTGCTCAGTGGGGAGTCTGCTTCTCCTTCCCCGCATCTTTTCTCTCTCTCAAAGAAAAAAAAAAAGAACCCATGCTCTATTTTTCTATCAGCGTAACATCTGTCCTGGCTTGTGTTGGAGTTCTGTAAATCAAGATTCTGTAGGAGAGATGGAAAAAAGGACCTAGACCCTCTCCTTTGTGTAAAAATGGTCAGCAGATCAGATTTCTTCATACAGAGCAGAATCTTTCATTCCTGGTAAAATGTTACCATTATTTATCCCTTTTCTTTGTGAGCTTCACCTTAGAGTCACTTCTAAAATAGTTTTTACTTTCACTTTTTGGGAACTTGACTGTGGAATCACTTAAGAATTATTTGCAAGAAACCAGAGACCACCTAGACATGAGCTGTAGTGATTACTTTATAATGTGACCGTTTTTTGGTGTATTTATTCTCTCATTCCTGATTGTAGGGGAGATTGCCATTCTTGGTGGTGTAGGAGAACAGAATGAAAAACTGTGGAACTTTACCAAAAAGGCCTCACACATTCAGTTGGACAGGTAAAGGAGTTAGTGCCGTTCAGGCTTAGTTTTAAGCATTTAAACTGCCTGCATTCCCTCCCCCCACCGCCCCATTAAAGATTCTGAGTAAATGAGATAGAAAATACATATTTCAAGGTTGACTGCCCATACCAGTATTAGTGGTATGAAATAGCTGCCATTGTAATTTTTGGCATAGTATTACTATAGATTTTCTTCAATTCTAATGTGTAAGAGAATTATCAAATTTTAAGAAATTCTAAATACTGAAGAAATACTAAAACTGATTTTTTGGTATAAACTTGACAGTGGTGAACCTACCAATTTTCTCTTTTCTTGCTTATATTTATTTGGGAAGAGAATCTTTATGTAATGTCTTCCACAGCCCCTGCTGTCATTAGCATTATTTCCTGAGGGCTTCAGCATCATTATATAGTATGTGACCTATCTAAACTATGCTTCATATTTTTAACCCTTCATTAAAAGCCTCGTAAACACATAAGCTTTGTTTCCTCAGCTTACCAGAAGTGCCTTTACTGGTTGATGTGCCTTGTTTGTCCGCTCAGTTGGATGACTCAATTCTGAACATAGTGAAAGACCACATTTTCAAGCATGGAACAGTAGCATCTCGCCCTCCAGTCCAGATCGAAGAGCTAATAGAGAAACCAGGAGGCATCATTGTTCGATGGTGTAAGGTGCGTGATTAAGAATTGTGGAGGTGGCTTCAACATTATGGATTTGAAATCGGCCTTTTAGATTTTTTTATTAACTACCTTTGAACGTTTTCTTCTCTTCACAAATAAAAGTCCCTTTTGCTTTACAATTGAATTCATAGGAACTCGAAAGCAGGTAGCTCTTCCCATTTGAGGTAAATTGTTTTTGAAGGTACATTTAACAATCTCTGTATCACAACGGTATTTTCCATCACAGATTTCCCAAAGTTAACCCTTAGTAAATTGAAGATCTCTTCCCATTTCTGTTTATTACAAAAGCCAAAAGATGATAGCTAATATTGGGTATCTGATATTTTCTGTTCCACACTGAACTGATCCTTCTGAAATAAAATCCTGGGGGCACCTGAGTGGCTCAGTCAGTAGAGCATCTGCCTTTGGCACAGGTCGTGATCCCAAGGTCCTGGAATGGAGCCCTGCCTGGGGCTTCCTGCTTGGTGGGGAGCCTGCTTCGCCCTCTCCCTCTGCTCCTCCACCTGCTTGTGTTCTCTCTCTCTCCCTCTCTTACTCTCTCTCAAATAAATAAATAAAATTTTTTAAAAAAAATCCTAAAATGTGGTTTCTTCATATTCTCAACATTGCTGAGAATCTTCTGTATTAAATCATATTATGTATATGAGTTACCATATTGTAGATAAAAATCATGTCCAAATGAGTCGTGAGTGTCTTGGCTGTTGACAGATACATCATTCAGAGTGGGTACTGAGAGTCTGGAAATGATTGTTTTTTCTTAAATGGATTTTTAAAGAAGATTTTATTTATTTGAGAAAGAGTGTGTGCCCGAGACAGCGAATATGAGCAAGGGGAGGGGCAGAGGGAGAAGGACAAGCACTGCCCCGCTGAGCAGGGAGCCTGATGCAGAACCCGGTCCCAAGACCCCGAAATCATAACCTGAGCCGAAGGCAGACATTTAACCAACTGACCCACCCAGGCGTCCCTCAGTGGATTTCTTTTTAAAGATTTATTTGAGAGAGAGATACACAGAGAAAAGGACGAACAGAGTCCTTGCCAAGCGTGGAGCCCAGTGTGGGGATGAATCTCACAACCCTGAGATCAGACCTGACTTGAAACCAAGAGTCGAATGGTTAACTGACTGAGCCACCCAGGCCCCCCTTCAATGGATTTTTTTACTGAAACCTTGTTATAGAAGAAAGAAATAGATGTTTTTGTTGGTTCAAAACAAACACTCTTACTGCATTTTTATTCTTTTCCCTGTCAGTGGATCTAGGGTTTCTAGTTTTTTTTGCTATAAACAGAGGTATTCATGTTCCCTTGTGTACATGGCTAAGGATTTTTCCTCAAGTATATATCCGGTAAAATTTTGAGGTCCTAGAGTATTGGATTTGTACTGTACCAGAAATGCCAAATTCTTTTCAATGTGATTATACCAGGGTTTCCTTCTACCAGCAGTGTGTGAGTTCCTGGTACTCAGCATCCTGACCAATGCTTGGCATTGTCCAACTTTAATGTTTTTGGTGGTATGGTATCTCAGTTTGGTTTCAGATTGTAATATCCATATTACCAATTAGGTTAAATAGTTTTATGTATTTTTTGGTAGCATATATTTCTAATTCCTCAGAATGCTTATTTGTGCCTTTTGTTCATTCTCTTACTGGGTGGTTTCTCTTCTATTAAGTTTTAAAGGAGTCCTTTATATATTCTGGGTATGAATTATCTTGGTTTTGGTAGTTGTGGGATTCTGATCTTTGAACTTCCAGTATTTTATCTTTCGCCTTATTGTATAGAAAACATGCCATTTCAGAGCACCTGGGTGGCTCAGTCGGTCGAGTGGCCGGCTCTTGATTTTGGCTTAGGTTATGATCTCAGGGTCTTGGGATCGAGCCTCACATCAGGCTCCGTACTCGGTGGGGACTCTGCTTGGGGATTCTCTCTCTGTCCTTCTCCATGCACCCCTCCCTGCTTATGCTCTCTCCTCTCTCTTTTGGAATGAATAAATACATTAACATTTATTTAATTATTATTTTTAACAGTGTATTCCTTTATGGGGGGGGTTAGGAGGCAAGACACCATGGTGAGGAACAAAATCAATTAAAGGAAGTACAGGTACAGGAAGCAATAATGTTAAAATAGTAATACACAAAATGGATAACTGTTATCACTTTCTTAAGAGGACTTGTGGAAGATAAATTTTAATTGCTATTGTAAAAAAAAAATCTGTATGAAGTAGAAACTGGTTTCAGTAATATTAGTAGAGAATATGTTCTAGAAGGTGGAGGTAACAGGATGTAAAATCCTGGCAGCAGTTCAATAGGACAGTCCCAGAGGGTTAGGCTGAGGCCGAAACCTTGTGAGGATGAGAGCCTTGTCTGTGGGGAATTTTGGATCCTACTTGCAGAAATATTACACTGTGCGTAAACCAAATTGAATTGTTTTCACAAGTGCTGTAAAGTTTCCTATAATAAAAGTTTTTTTTCTATATGAACTTCAGTTTCACAGCAAGAGTGGCATGGGATACCTAAACACAGAAGAGCGCATTCATGCAAGATAGCTAACTCCTTGATATAATAATGCATACAATTCAAGGAGATTACACTGTCATTACAGTTAGGGTGTTTTTTTTTTTTTTAACTTTTTTTTTTTTAAGATTTTATTTATTTATTTGACAGAGATCTCAAGTAGGCAGAGAGGCAGGCAGAGAGAGATTGGAGGAAGCAGGGTCCCTGCCGAGCAGAGAGCCCAATGCGGGACTCGATCCCAGGACCCTGGAATCGTGATCTGAGCTGAAGGCAGAGGCTTTAACCCACTGAGCCACCCAGGCGCCACAGTTAGGGGTTTTTATAGCTATCAGGTGGTGGCTGTGGAAAGCATGGCCCCCAATATCAATATCTAAGAAGCAGCCACCACCTCCTTCTGTGTGTGTGTGCTCTTTTTGTGTTTTTTTCTTCATTTTATAACAACTCTGTTGTTGTTACTGCTGCTTGGGAAAATTGGTAAAAACAAAATTGTAACCACTGAACATAGTGTTTTGGCAATCAAGATATTTAAGGCCTTTTAGAATGAATAAATAAGTCTTTAAAAAAAGAGAGAGAGAAAACATGCCGTTTCTTCAAAGGAAGCCAAGTTCTGCAAATCCAACTGGGAAGTGTAGAGCACATGGTTCAATAAAGAAAAGACGGGCAGTAATGATGGCTTATTTGCTATGATCTCCCCGAGAATAGCCCATGTTCAGCAACTGGGCTTCTGTGCATGGCCCCAGAATTCTTAAGCCATGATGCTGGGAGAAACTGCTCCCTGACCTTTACCTAACACAAAGCCTTTCTCCTTAGGTGGATGACGACTTCACAGCCCAAGATTACAGGCTGCAGTTCCGCAAGTGCACTTCCAATCATTTTGAGGACGTATATGTAGGCTCTGAAACCGAGTTCATAGTGTTGCACATAGACCCCAATGTTGATTATCAGTTCAGAGTCTGCGCCCGAGGAGATGGCCGGCAGGAGTGGAGTCCTTGGAGCGTCCCCCAGATGGGTCACTCCACGTTGGTGCCTCATGGTATGCTGCTGCCTTCTCTCTCCTGAAGCCCAGCTGTGTCTCAGAATGCTGGCGCCTGTCTGTGCTCAAGGCAGCACAGTGTTTGCACACAGCCAGCCAGGTTTTCTGACCATAAAACCTGCATTGGTGAGAACAACGTGGAGCGTCTCCTATTCAAATTACTTGATGGGAATTTTGAGACCTTTTCTTTTTTTTTCTTTTTCTTTTTTTTTTTTTTTTTAAGATTTTATTTATTTGACAGACAGAGATCACAAGTAGGCAGAGAGGCAGAGAGAGAGAGAGAGGAGGAAGCAGGCTCCCTGCTGAGCAGAGAGCCCGATGTGGGGCTCGATCCCAGGACCCTGGGATCATGTCCTGAGCCGAAGACAGAGGCTTCAACCCACTGAGCCACCCAGGTGCCCCTTGAGACCTTTTCATCCATTCTTATCTCCAGAGTCCAGAAATAGTGCTAGGAGGATTATCAGCATCCCCAAAATCCAAAGATTTGAAGTGTTGCGACAGGATACTGATTTTCAAAAAAAAAAAAAAAAAAAGATACTGATTTTCTAGACCTTCAGTGACTATCTGAATGGAGGTCTTATGATTTGAAATTGGTCTGTCCTGTATAACTGTTTTAAAATATTCAGACTCCTTTGTTAACTAGTTGTTAATCAGGCTTGGAATACACTCAAACAGTTATGCTTCACCCTGATTTCATTAGCCAGGAGATGGCACTCACTTGATCTTCTGTCTGTTCCTGCCAGAACTGCGCAGGAATAGACGAACACATTTTTTGTGATTTTTTTTTTTTTTTAATTTTTTTTTTCTTTTCTTTTTTCTTTTTTTTTTTTTTTTTTTTAAGATTAACCAGGATACCCTGTCACTGAATCTCTTCCTTTATGGAACTTGCCCATATCCCCTAAGTGTAGCCTCTTCTGCTTCTGAGTTTTATGTAATGTGTCTGTGTTGAAGATACTCCTCAAAAGGTTTTAATAATTTTTGATCTCTTTGCTTTCTAAAAAGAGTGGACAGCTGGCTTCGAGGGGTACAGCCTGAGTAGTCGAAGAAATATAGCCCTCCGGAATGATTCTGAGTCCTCAGGTGTGCTCTACTCCAGCGCTCCAACTTACTTCTGTGGGCAGACGTTGACATTCAGGCAAGTAGATGTTACAGTATCTGTTTGTCATGCCTCAGGCAGTAAAGTGATGTGCATAGAACACATACGAGCTTTGGATTCAAAGTAGCCTGGAGTTTATTTCATCATTTATAGGCAGTGTTACTCTGGGGAGAGTTCCTCTTTTCTCTTTGCTGTGGTTTTCTCAGACATGTTCATAGAGCTATTACGAAGATGAACTGAGATAAAGTGTAAAAGATGCCTTGCTTACGCCTCAGACGTAGCACATACTATGTTTATGTCTCTTCTGGAGAGATAGAGGTAAGTAGACCACCTCTCAAAAGTCAATCCTAAAAAATCAGAGGCCAAGAATTTTTTTCCTTTGTGAAGCGATATGAGCAGGTCTCTGTGAGAGACAACCCTTCAGTGTAAATGTACTGAGAATTACATAATGTATATAGTTATCCATAAAATACATGTGTACGTACATAGATATGTGTATAATTCTCTGTAAACCCAAAAGCAAGCTCTCCTACCACCAATCTATTTTCTATTTCTTTATCCATTTCTTCCTGTATTAAATAATTCCCTTGTTTTCATGTTCTGAGATATATTCTCTATAGTCCTATTTCTGAATAGCTCATCGTAGAAAGCAAAGCCCAGTTTGTTTGTTTATTTGTTTTGAAGATTTTTACTTGAGAGAGAGGGAGAGCACTCGGGGGTTGGTGTTGAGAGGGAAAAGCAGACTCCCTGCTGAGCAGAGAGCCCAATGTGGGACTCAATCCCAGGACCCTGAGATCATGACCTGAGCCAAAGGCAGACGCTTACCCTACTGAGCCACTCAGGCACCCACAGTTTTGATTTGGAAAATTAGGGTAGCAAACTCTCCTCCAATTTGTAGGCCTTGAGATCATGAGGTTTTATGGTGAATGCTGGCTCCAAGTTCCTGTTCTCAGTCCCGTGTCATATGAAGCATGGAGAGTAACTGAAAGCTTCATGTAAGCTAATGTGGGCGTGTTCTGCACCAGCCAAGTCATTTGAACTGTCATCAGTTTCAGAATGCACTAGTTTATACTTTGTCTCATTTTTTAAAATTTTATTAACATAATAATGTTTTATTTCAGGGGTACAAGTCTGTGAATCATCAGGCTTACACAATTCACAGCACTCACCATAGCACATACCCTCTCCAATGTCCATAACCCAACCACCCTATGCCTCCCCCCATCCCCCCACTCTCTCATTTTTTATATTTCTCATCCCTTAAATTATAAAGAATGACTTAATAACCAGAAAAATACTGACAAAGAGAGGAAGAAATAAAGAGTCTAGTACCTGAAGTCCACTTAGTTATTTCCCAAAGGTGAATTCATGAGTTTTGTATGCTCACAAGCCCTTTTTTGGCTTGTGTCCTTTGTTTCTAGAAATACTGCCATTAGTGAATCTCCAGAGAACATTGTGCTGCTGTCTAATGGTAGGGCTTCCTGAGTTGATCTCTTCAGGTCAGGTGTCTCAGCAAGAATAGTAATCATAGTAATACTACTTGCAGCTAATAATTAAATAGCATTTACTGCACGTGAGGTACTGTTTTAAGCCCTTATATCAGCTCATTTGATTCTTACAATAACCCAATGAAATAGGTGTAATTACCCATTTTAGGGATGAGAATACTAAGGCACACAGAAGTTAAGTCACTCACCTAAAGTCACATCGCTGGTAAGTGGCCAAGCTAGCCTGTATCTTTTCTTTTTGTCTTTTTTCACAGCAGAGTGAGTAAACGCGATTCTAGTTAGTGTTGCAGTCTATAGTTTCTCTATGTCCGTATGCTTCCCTCTTTTCCTTTTCCCTCCTCTATGACCCTTTCCCCCGCTGATGGTGACCTGATGCTCCCCTGATTTTAAATCCTTCCTCTGTGAACACAGGAAGGTCTAATAGATGGCATACTTCCGGTTTGTTTTTTTCTGTCATTCAGTAAATATTTAAGACATTGGAAGTTACCCAAATGGATGAAAATCCACTTACTATCTGTAGATAGTTAAGTGGATTTAGTGCATTTAGTAGGCCTCAAGAAATCATTAGTTCTTCCTCCTTTTCCAAAGATGTTTAACCAGGCCCCACTTGGCAGGGTGATTAACTCCAACTTCATTCGGCTCACTATTACCGTAGCCAGACCTTTGCATTTTTGTCATTTTTCTTTGGAATGTGGAATGGAAATGTCTTCTTTCCCTGTTGAAAGGAATTGCAGGCATCAGCAATGAAGCCAGAAGATGGGGGTGCAGGGTGGCCTCTATGGGGGAGGAGCACATGGGTCCACTTGAGTACAGAAGGTAAAACTTTATTCAGCTTTTTGAGGGTGTGTGAAGGCCTCACAGATAGAAAGAAGATTCTACTCCTGCAGGCAGTGCCCTGTCATTCAGCTCAGTCCGTTCCTACTGAAGTTGCTGGAATGCGCAGAGTTGTAGAAGCTAAGAAACCTGTTACTGGCGGGCTCTACCAGTCTCTAGAGCCCAGTCTCATTTGGTGGCCAGGTTTGCTAAGCAACCCCCTCCTGCCAGGCCTCTTCTTGATTTTCTGTCTGAACAGTCCTACTTTTCCTTTCCTTGCTTCCAAGATTTCCTTATCTTACTGTTTTGTTTTGTTTTTTAACCGTATTTTTACTTTCTCCTCTACCACCTGCTTCCTTTAGAACAGCGTCCTTTCAAACAGCCTTCGTTAATCCTCCTAGCCTAGGAGGTTACTGTCCTCCTTTTACAGATAAAGAGACAGAAGCACAGGGACCATGGGACTTTTAAGTATTCAAATCCTGCCAGTCTAGCCTGGAAAATCTGTGCTCTTAACCTCCCCACAGGTCAGGTGAGGTGGTGAATCACGAGCCAGTAACAGTCTAGCTATTTTTTGTTATAAACCTTTTCTTTAAAAGAACATAAAAATTTAATATTACAGTTACAGTTATTGATCGCTGTGTAACAAACCACCCCAAAATTCGAAGCTTAAAACAGTAGTCATTTATTTTGCTCAGGAAACTGCAGTTTGCAGAGGTTGGTGAGGACAGCTCATCTCTGCTTCTGTGTTAGTAGCTGCAGTAGTTTGATTCGAGATGGTGGGTCTGCTTTCAAGATGGCGCACTCACATGGCTGGCAGATGGATTCCGGTTCTGGGTGTCTCTCCCCGTGCAGGACTCTTTGTGGGCTGCTTGGGCTTCCTCACAGCATGGTGGCTGGGTTCCAAGATTGAGCATCCCAAGAGATAGGAAATGGAAGCTGCAGAAGCTGCCAGTTTTTAAGGCCTGGGCCTAGAAGTTGACATAATATCACTTCTACCACATTCTACCGTTCATTCAGAGTCTAGATCCCAAAGAAGGGACATAGATCCCACTTCTTTTTTTTTTTTTTTTTTTAAGATTTTATTTATTTATTTGACAGAGAGGTCACAAGTAGGCAAAGCAGGCAGAGAGCCCCACGCAGGGCTCGATCCCAGGACCCCAAGAACATGACCTGAGCCAAAGACAGAGGCTTAACCCACTGAGCCACCCAGGCACCCCATAGACCCTGCTTCTTGATGGGAGAAGTGTCCAAGAATTTGGAGGCTTTACTTTAGAAATGCTGTGGTTGAAAACTGTTAGAAAGGGGCCACTTGGTTTAATGCTTACCTTTGGTTAAATGTTAGCGTGCCCTTTTCTGAATAAATTTAAGC
Organism: Lutra lutra; assembly: GCF_902655055.1. Lineage (NCBI taxonomy): Eukaryota > Metazoa > Chordata > Mammalia > Carnivora > Mustelidae > Lutra > Lutra lutra. Next base: position 40,849,519 of record NC_062293.1, read on the forward strand.
TTAAAGAATCTTTTTCTGTATAAGGCTGGTTTCTTTCATCACCAGGTATTTCTTCAATTCTAATTGTTAGCTCCTCATATTAAAAAAAAATTACTAAATTAATATTTCCTGAGAAGATTAGGAATAGGGCATAGTCCCTACTAGGACTAGGAAGTTAATTTGTTTTGGGGTGATTGTCTGGCTCAGAGGCACATGTGATTCTTGATCTCGGGATCATGAGTTCGAGCCCCTCATTGGGTATAGAGATTACTTAAATAAACTTTAAAAAAAAGTTAATTTAGAGTCTTTGAAATCTTCTTGGTTTCTCCTTATACTGAGAGAGAATGCATTGTCCTGGGGAGAATACAGCTTTGTTAGGTTTTATGTTTTGCTAAAGTGGTTTCCTCTAGGAATATGATACATAGTCCTTTCAGTTTAGAGTTTGATTCTTATGACCGATATGGGAATGCCAGACAGAAGAGTTTTCCCGCACGACTCTTGATTATATAGACTTGAGTGAGGTAAGACAGCTGGTTTCCTAAGTAGATGGCCTTTAAGATTATATACTCTGGCTTTTAGTTTCTCTCTAGATGGAGTGTTTCATGATATCATGAAGGTGTATCTGCTTTGAAGTCTTCACATATAACAGTTCTTCCAAATAATCTAAGGAATGTTTCTTAGGCCTTTTTCCTACCCATTTTCTCTCTGTCTTAAACTACTTTTCTAAAATGTAAGGACAGATCTTCTAATCAACTCCAGTCTTTGAATGAGGCTAGTGATTTCGTTCAACCTTTTCTCCATTCAGATGGTATCTATAGTACTTGGCTGAGAATGTGGCATTTAAGAAAAAAAGGGGGGAAAAAAAACCCAGAATCTTCGACTCAGCATAGAGTAGTGCGTTTATAAATTAGTATAAGAAAGATCCAGGGGCGCCTGGGTGGCTCAGTGGGTTGACTGTGGATTTCGGCTCAGGTCATAAGATTGAGCTCTGTATCAGGCTCTGAGCTCAGGGTGGAGTCTGTTCATCCCTCTTCCTCTCCTCCCCCAACACACATGCTGTCTCTCTTTCACAAATAAGTGAATAAATAAAATCTTTAAAATATTAAAAAAAAAAAAAGATTTAGACTGCTCTGCAATGCAGAGGAAGGAAAAGTTACTTTTACTTGAGGGATTGGTGAAGGCTTAGTGCAGCTAGAGGTGGAAAGGACAGTTTAGATGGGGGAACAAAGCAAGAACCAAAGATAGGGAGCAGGAAAAAATACAGAGAGCAAGTAGTAAGTCTGGATCAGGTTAATGGAGACAAGCAGTATGGTCAGAGAGGTAGGAAAAGCCTTTGAGCAGGCTGTATATATCTCTTTTTTTATTCTTTTTAACATATGCATTTCTTTTTTTTTTTTTTTGAATGATTTTATTTATTTATTTGTCAGCACACATGAGAGAGAACACAAGGAGGGGAGTGGGAGAGGGAGAAGCAGGCTCTCTATTGAGCAAGGAGTGTGGGACTAGATCCCAGAACCCTGGGATCCTGACCTGAACTGAAGGCAGATGCTTAACAGACTGAGCCACCCAGGTGTCCCTATATTTCGTTTTTAATTACTCAAAGAAATACCCTTTTGGAGGTCACCTGTGCCCATTTACAGGGAGGATATTTGATACTGCAGAGATCTCCATCCCTCCCCCTAATAAGACAGGCCTCACCAAATCAGGTTTATGTTCCATTATTTTGGGGACAGGAGCATGCTTTCCATTTGACTTTTCATGAATTCACAAGTTGAGCTAGACTATACAAAATGTTAATAGCCAGCTAGGATTTGTTGAACCTTACTATGTGTTAGTTGTTTCTTTTTTTTTCTTTTTAAGATTTTATTTATTCATTTGACAGAGAAAGACCACAAGCAGAGGGAGTGGCAGGCAGAAGGAGAAGCAGGCTTCCTGCTCAGCAAGGAGCGCAATGTGGGGCTCCATCCCAGGACCCCAGGATCATGACCCGAGCCGAAAGCAAATGCCCAACTGACTGAGCCACCCAGGCCCCCCTGTGTGTTAGTTCTTAAGTGCTTAATGAGTTGATGTCTATAAATCCTCATTACATTCTCATGAATTAGATATATTTTGTATATATGGAAACTGAGATGTCAAAAGATTAAGCAACTTGGGGGGCTTGGGTGAATCAGTTAAGCACCCTACTCTTTTTTGTTTGTTTGTTTTTTTAAGATTTTATTTATTTATTTGAGAGAGAGATAGCAAGAGAGAACACGAGTGGGAAAGAGAGGGATGGCAGACACTTAACTGACTGAACACCCCCCAGGTTCCCCAAATGCCTAACTCTTGATCTCAGTTCAGGTCTTGATATCAGGGTCATGAGTTTGAGCCTCACATTGGGCTCCACACTGAGCATGGAGTCTACTTAAAAAAAAAAAAAAGATTAAGCAACTTGCCTGAGGTTGTGCAGGTTATTAATAATAGTGCCAAGATTCGAATCTTGACAGTCTGGCCCTGTAGGACTCTGCTGTGACTTCGTGAGGTGGAAGGCCATGAGCAAACCTCATCTGACCTATGATTTACAAGTCGGTTGGCTGCTGTGTGAAAAATAGTCTGGGAAGTGGTATGGATACGGTCCGGGAGACTAGTCAGGAAGCTATAGTGATAATGCTGGTGAGAGCTAATGGTGGCTTGAACCACGATGGGGCAGTGGAGGTAATGATGAGTGGTCAGAATCTGGTCAAATCTATATATATATATATTTTAAAGATTTTTATTTATCAATTAGAGAGAGAGAGAAGGAAAGAGAACAAGTAGAGGGGAGGGGCAGAGGGAGAAGCCGACTTCCTGCCAAGCAGGGAGCCCGATGTGGGGCTCGATCCCAGGACCCCGAGATCATGACCTGAGTCACGCAGGTGCCCTTGAATCTGGATATATTTTAAAAGGAGGACTGGCCAGATTTACTAGTAGATTGGTTGTGGTAGGTGAGTCAAGTGTGACCGAGTCAAGTGTGACAAGTTTTTGGTCTAAGTAACTGTTGGGAAAAATTACCATTTACTGAGGTTTGTAAGACTGTAGGAGGAGCATATTTCTGGGTGAATAATCATTTTGTTCTTTCACATATTAAATTTAAGTTCCTTATTAGACCTACAAGTGAAGATGCTGAGGAAACCGTTGGATAATCTGGAGTTCAGTGGAAAGAGCCAGGTTGGAGAGTTTTTAGACCAAAAAATTTAGATTAGGGGCGCCTGGGTGGCTCTGCCTTCAGCCCAGGTCATGATCCCAGGGTCCTGGGATTGAGCCCCGCATCAGGCTCTCTGCTCAGCAGGGAGCCTGCTTCCCTCTCTCTCTCTCTGCCTGCCTCTCTGCCTGCTTGTGATCTCTGTCAAATAAATAAAATCTTTTTTAAAAAAATTAGATTAAATGAATCATCTTGGATTGTGATTGCTGGGTTAGACTGGGTTTATCTAAGGAACTATCAAACTGCGTTCTAGAGTGGCCATGCCATTTTCCATTCCCACCAGCACCTATGAGATTTTCTGTTGTTCTTCATCCCTACGCGCATTTGGTATTGTCAGTTGTTTATGTTCTTTTTTTTTTTTTAAGATTTTAAAAAATCTTAAATCTGGCAGTATATATAAAGACAATATAAGAAAAAGTGGAGGTTTTATGGGGAATGCAAAGCTGGTTTAATGTTCAAAAATTTATCAATTTACCATATTAACAAAAGAAAAGCAGCATAATTACATTAACAAATGTATGAAAATTATTAGACAAAACTAAACATTCACTTATGGATAAAACTCCCAGCAAAGCATAATTAAAAGGGAACTTTTTATTTTGTTTATTTGAGAGAGAGAGAGAGAGTGCATGAGTGGGGGAGGAGCAGAAGGAGAGGGAGAAGCAGACGCCCCATTGAGCAGGGAGCCCGATGTGGGACTCAATTCAGAGACTCCGGGATCATGACTTGAGCCAAGGGCAGACACCAACCAACTGAGCCATCCAGGCACCCCAAGAAGGGAACTTTCTCAACCTCACAGAAGGTATCTACAAAAACCTACAGCTCGGACACCTGGCTGGCGGTCAGTAGAGAACAATGCTTGATCTCAGGGTTATAATTACGTTTGAGCTCAATACTGGGTACAGAGATTACTTAAAAATAAAATCCTTAAGAAAACAAAACAAACAAACCCTACAGCTAGCATCATCCCTAATGTGAAAGACTGAATGCTTTCCTGCTAAGATGTGGAATAAGCATGTAAGCTTTCAACACTGCTATTCAGAATCACACTTCTTATAATAATAATAATGTAATGAGACAGGAAAAAGAGAAATGACAAAACAATGATGAAAGACATTTTTTTTTAAACTAAATTAAGAAATTACCGTATCCACGGATTGAAACAATCAAAATATTAAAATGCCAATTATTCCCAAACTGATATATAGATTCAAGTTAATCTTGATTATAATCCCGGTAAAAAAATTTTCTTAAAAATAGACAACCTGAATCTAAAGTTAAATAGAAAGAGGAACTAGAATACTAAAACAAAAAGAGAAAGAGGTTGGAAGAATCCTACTACTTGATATCAAGACTTACTATAAAGGTACAGTAATCAAGATTATAGTTCTGGGAAGGGACGCCTGGGTGGCTCAGTGGGTTAAGCCCCTGTCTTTGGGTCAGGTCATGATACTGGAGTCCTGGGATCGAGCCCTGCATCAGGTTCTCTGCTCAGCAGGGAGCCTGCTTCCTCCTCTCTCTCTGCCTGCCTCTCTGCCTACTTGTGATCTCTGCCTGCCAAATAAATAAAATCTTAACAACAACAACAAAAAAGATTACAGTTCTGGGAAAGGAGAAACACACAGCTCAATGAAACAGTCCAGAAACAGATCCCCACACATATGGCCAATTGATCTTTGACAAAGGTAAAAGGCAATTCAATGGAGAGAGGACAGTCTTTTCAACAAATAGTGCAGGAACTACTGGACTAGATTCTAAACAAAACTGAATTCAACCCATATTTCACATATTACACTAAAAGTAATTCAAAATGTCTCACAGATCTGAATATAAAACTTAAAAACATAAAGCGTCTACAAGAAAACAGGAAAAAAATCTTTTAAAAAAGATTTTATTTATTTATTTGACACAGAGAGAGCACAAGCAGGCAGAGAGGCAGGCAGAGGCAGAGGGAGAAGGCTCCCTGCTGAGCAAGGAATCCAATATGGGACTGGATCCCAGGACCCTGGGATCATGACCCAAGCCAAAGGCAGATGCTTAACCCATTGAGCCACCCAGGCACCCCACAGAGGAAAAACATCTTGTGACCTTGCATTACAGCAAAGACTGGATACAATACCAAAAGCACTGGATGAGTGCATAAATTGTATTTCATCAAAATTAACAACTTATAATCCACAAAAGACATTGCTAAGAAAACAAAAAGACAAGCCCCAGACTGGTTAAAAAAAAAAAAAACAAAAACAAAAGACTTATAGTCATCAAATTTCAATAATTAAAAAAAATTGTTCTAAATAGGCAATAGATTTGAAAAGACACTTCACCAACGAAGATATACAAATGGACAATAAGTGAGCATTGGAAGAGATACTATCTTTGGCTATCGAAAAGAAAATTAAAACCACAATTAAGATACAACAACATGTATACAGAATAGCTGAAAGCAAAAATAAGAGGAGGTAGTCTGGCTGGCTCTGTTAGTGGAGCGTGTGACTCTTAATCTTGGGGTCGTGAGTTCAAGCCCCACACTGGGTTTAAAGATTACTTATAAGAATGAAATAAGGGACTCCTGGGTGGCTCAGTTGGTTGGATGACTGCCTTCGGCTCAGGTCATGATCCCGGAGTCCCAGGATCGAGTCCCGCATCCCCGGGATCGAGTCCTGCATCGGGCTTCCAGCTGCATGGGGAGTCTGCTTCTCCCTCTGACCTTCTCCTTGCTCATGCTCTCTCTCACTGTCTCTCTCTCAAATAAATAAATAAAATCTTAAAAAAAAAAAAAAAAGAATGAAATAAAATATTTTTGAAAAAAGAACATAAACATGGGGCGCCTAGGTAGCTCAGTGGGTTAAAGTCTCTGCCTTCAGCTCAGGTCATGATACCGGAGTCCTGGGATCGAGCCCTGCATCAGGTTCTCTGATCAGCCTGCTTCCTCCTCTCTCTGCCTGCCTCTCTGCCTACTTGTGATCTCCATCTGTCAAATAAAATATAAAAAAAAAAAAATCCAAACAAAGTGAGCCAAAGTACAGAGTAATAGGGATGGCGGATTAGCCTCTAGTTGCCATCGAAATTGCTCCTGTTTTGGGCCAAGTTTTCTCAGAATATTTTACCTTTAAGAAAAATTATTACCCAGGATGTTCTACTCCTTTACTCTATGCAGAGGATGTATTTCTAGTAACTTGTTCATAAATTAATTTTTTTTAAATATTTTCTTAAAAGATTTTATTTGTGGGGCGCCTGGGTGGCTGAGTAGGTTAAAGCCTCTGCCTTCGGCTCAGGTCATAATCCCGGGGTCCTGGGATCGAGCTCCACATCAGGCTCTCTGCTCAGCCTGCTTCCCCCTCTTTTTCTCTGCCTGCCTCTCTGCCTACTTGTGATCTCTGTCAAATAAATAAAATCTTTAAAAATAAATAAATAAAAGATTTTATTTGTTATCCAACAGAGAGAAAGAGAGATCACAAGTAGGCAGAGAGGCAGGCAGAGAGGGGAAAGCAGGCTCCCTGCTGAGCAGAGAGGCCTATACAGGGCCCAATCCCAGGACCCCAAGACCACGACCCGAGCCAAAGGCTGAGGCTTAACCACTGGGCCACCCAGGTGCCCCATGTAAATTAATTTTTTATTAATTGTATTTCAGTTGTACATGCGTAGAGGAGGTTGCTACCATAAATTATTTTGTATAGCATTTTTCTTTTTCATATAGTTTCTTACAAAACTAATTTTCTGTGAGAGAACAGCTACAGCAGTGTCTGAGGCTATGATGTCCTCACTACTTGTCTTGCAACTTAAAAATTCAGTGATTTTTAAACCTTTGTTCTACTTCTTAGTGAACTATGAAAATAATTCTGTGTCTCAGATATATTAGCTATTTACTTCCCTGGTTTGTTCCATGTTCAGAGCAACTTTTATAAACTTTTTATGTTGTACTTGTCTTCTTTATCACATACCGTTTCAGTGACATATGCTTTTAGGAATTACTTTGTAATTTAGTCACATTAGTTTTTTTCTTCTTTCCAAGACTTTTTTTTTCTCAATGCATTGAAGGCCTTTTCTTTTTTACTGCTATTTATTTATTTGAGAGAGAGCAGGGGGAGGGGCAGAGGGTAAGGGAGAGGGACAAGCGGACTCCCCACTGAGTGTGGAGCCCGACTGGAGCTTGATCTCATAACCCTGAGATCATGACCTGAGCCGAAATCAGTCAAGAGTCTGACACTTAACTGACTAAACCACCAGGTCCCCCCACTGTTAGTCTTATGTGAGCTTCCTTGTACATGATGAGTCACTTTTCTCCTACTACTTTAAAAATTCTGTCTTTGAGTTTGGACAATTTGATTATAATGTGTTTCACTGTGATTTCTTGGGTTTATCCTATTTGGTGTCTGTTAGGCTTCTTGAATCTAAATGTCCATTTCCAGGGCGCCCAGGTGGCTCAGTTGGTTAAGCGGCTGCCTTCGGCTCGGGTCATGATTCCAGGGTCCTGGGATCGAGCTCCGCATCAGGCTCCCTGCTCAGCGGAGAGCCTGCTTCTCTCTCTCCCCCTCTCCCTGCTGCTCTGCTTTCTTGTTCTCTCTCTCTAGCTCTCTGTCAAATAAATAAAATATTAAAAAATAAATAAATAAATAAATAAATAAATAATGTCCATTTCCTGCTCCATATTTTCAGTTGTTATTTCTTTAAAGATTTTATTATTTATTTATTTATTTGACAGACAGAGATCACAAGTAGTCAGAGAGGCAGGCAGAAAGAGGTGGGGAAGCAGGCTCCCCGCTGAGCAGAGAGCCCGATGCAGGGCTTGATCCCAGGACCGTGAGACCATGACCTGAGCCGAAGGCAGAGGTTTAACCCACTGAGCCACCCAGGCACCCCTCAACTGTTATTTCTTTAAATGAACATTCTGGGGGCACCTTTAGTTTTTTATTTGTCCCATGTGTTCCTGTTTCTCCAAATGTCTTACAGTTTTGTGTTGGGATCTATACATAGGAGAAAACATCCACCTCTCCCCGTTTTTGACCTGGTTTTATGCTGGAAAAGAGCCTCGCAGATGAATTCAGCTAGAGATGCTGGGAGCCTCTGACACCTCTTTTGGGAGGATGTGACTTCCCTGTGCTAGCATGTACGATTTCTCAACCAGAGAGCTCCCTGGGTCTTTCAGGAGCTCGTATCTCTTGCTCCCTCTGGTGCCTGTTTGTGGCACTGGTTGTTCTCTGATGTACAGCAGCAAGCAGCCCTGTTCTGTCTTGTACTCAGTGGCCACCAGGCATCCAGAGTTTGCCAGCTCCCCATCAGTGCCCACATCCAATGAGACAGACAGCACTCCTTTGAGCATCCCTGTGAAAAGCTAGCACAGAAGCACATTCAGTTCTCTCTTCCTCCCAGGGAGAGAAGCCTCAAGTTATGCACCTGCTCTGAGTCACATCCAAAATGTACTGGTTATTAGATGCCACTCCTCTCATTTCTTTGGTCTTAGCAGCATTCAGGCAACCATACTGTGCTTGTTCTGTCCGTGCTCTAAATGAGGCGCAACAGAAATCAGTCCTTCAGGCAACTTTCCAAAGAGCTGGAATGTTGGATGCACGCTCCACTCCTCTCTCTCTCTATCCCAAAGGAAAAGTCCAGAAGCCCGGGTGTTCTTGCCAGGCACTGGGCTGTGTAGCTTCGGAGAAGGACTGACTTGGGAAAGTGAAATTTTTCTTCTTAGCCATTTCACTGCAGCTGTTTTCAGCTTGTGGTCCGTTGAGGGACTGCAGCCTCTTAACTAGATTCTGGAAATCTCATAAAGGTTTTTTGGTCTGTGGATCATTGTTAAAGCAGTGTTTCTGTGGTAGAAGAAGTACTGGGACTTAGGAGTCTGCCATCTTGCTGACATCGGTCTCCTCTTCTCCGTACTTCTTAAGATTGCTGGTTTAGAACTAAGTGAAATGACTTCAGAAACCTGCCCACATATTTATTTTGATCCTACATGTTTACCACTTTGTAACAAAAGACATTTTCAGGACATAACAAGTATAAATAATCACATCTTCCCTTGGTACAGCTACATTCTGTTCCTTGCTAATTTTTCTTTTTCTATACTTGCAAAATCTGGCTTTCTGGAACGGAGGGAAAAAGATGCATCTGGTAGTAGAGATACAGGTTGACTTTATATGTAAGTTTCCTATTTCTAGAGTGCATAAGGATGTATTTTGAGACTAAAACACAAAAAGAAATGCTTGAACCTTCCACATATGATGTTAGGCAAGCAAAATGTGTTAGTAACTATTTTATTTACTTTTTAAAAGTTATGTCTATTTTTAGAGGCTTTTAATGGTTGATAAACAGTAATAAAACCACTGCATAGACTCACTTTGAAGGTTTAGGTGTGATGGCAGACCGTAACAGTCACATGTCTTACTATGGCAAGTATGACAAGTTTTCTGCGTGTCTAGAGCCAGAACATAAAAATGGGAATGAGCTGTCGTAGCTGTGAATAGCTACCATGGTGTCTACAGTCAGAATGCCTGAATTCCTGTCTTGGGTCCAGCACTCAGCCAGGTGAACAGGGTCAGGTTACTTAGACTCTTTTTAATCTTGTTTTTTCTCATGGATAAAATGGGTATGGTAATAAGAGCACCTACCTCATGGGCTATTAGGGGAATTCAATGAGATGTGTGATATAGATAAAAAATTTTTAGATCAGTGCCTGGAATTTAGGAACTGCTAAATTGTCGTTGGGTATTATTAAGAGCAAGTTTGATGAGATTGCTCTTTTTAACCTTAGTGACTGTTAGATATATTTAAAAAAAAAAAAAAAAGAAGAAGACAATTAATGATCTCTCTCTACCTCATTTCCAGAGTTGAAACCGTGGGGCAGCCAGACAGAAGAGACAGTATAGGAGTGTGTGCAGAAAAACAGAATGGATACGACTCTCTGCAGCGGGACCAAGCCGTGTGCATCAGTACAAATGGTAAGAGATGCACGACTGCTATTCTCTTCAAAGTATGTGAATTGCTGGAGTAAGAAGTGAATCTGTCCCAGCCACCACACGTCTGTAGCAGGAGATGAGAAAGTTTAAGTCTTTATGGCATACCTGTATGGCTACTATGTGCCAGGCATTACTCTCTTCCCTTTACAAAGAATAAATCATTTACTCCTTTTAACAATTTGTCAAGGTGGGAAGTAGTATTCTACCCATTTTATAGGTGATGAAAACCAAGCCACAGAGAGGTTGAGTGACTCGCTTAAACTCCCATAGCTCAGAGGTGACTGAGTTGGGATTTGCACTAGGCAATCTATGTCTGGATTCCGTGTGCATAGGTCATCTGAATTCAACAACAATTGGTGAACTGAAGAGAGAGTTTACTTAATTTGTTTTATCTCCCTAGGGTTCTTTGGCCCCTTACTCTATAGTCATCACACATTTTTTTTTTTAATTTTGTTTTTAAAAATTTTTTATTTATTCATTTGCGAAAGAAAGAAGGAAAAGGGAAGAAGGAGAGAGAGAAGCAGACTCCCTGCTGAGCAGGAGCCCAACTTGGGGCTCGATCCCAGAACCCTGTTATGACCTGAGCTGAAAGCAGACACTTAACCAGTGAAGCCACCCGGGCACCCCTACAGTAATCACACTTTTGAAATCCCCTCTCCAGATGTGTTAATATGTTGTGGTGTGGGTCAAGCAGTAGGTAGAACAAGATTCTTGTTTATTTCATGTGCAACAATATTGCTATTCCACAGGATATAATTTTGTAATGGAGTCAAGCTTCTTTTGATGCCATCCATGTGGGAAACTCGGTCTCCGTTCTAGAAGAGTAGAACCCTGGATCAGAATTCTAAAATATGATTAAAGCTTTAACTTTTTCTCCTGCCACGGGGATGGGGGTTAATTAACATGTTGAAATGCATTCTCTTTGACCAGTTGGCATTCTAAAATGTTTTCTTGATCTGAGTTGGGAAATTACCTGTGTTATCGGTAATCTAGAATCCATTTCCATTCTTCATTATCGCTCACATGTAAATGACTCTTTACTTTAACATTTTAGGTGCAGTTTTTGTAAATGGAAAAGAAATGACTAATCAGTTGCCAGCAGTTACTTCTGGGTCCACTGTCACATTTGACATTGAAGCTGTAACTCTAGGATCCACCAATAATAACGAAGGAGGAAACTTCAAGCTTCGAGTAACTATTAGCTCAAATAACAGAGAGGTGGTTTTTGATTGGTTACTTGAGCAGTCTTGTGGTTCTCTTTATTTTGGTTGCTCGTTTTTCTATCCTGGTTGGAAAGTGTTGGTATTCTAGATTTTTGGGTGATTGGTTTTGGTTTTGCAGGGTTTTAAATGTAGCTGTCGTTAGCGGAGTTTAATTGTAATTGGTTCCAAAAAAATTGTTAGATTCATCTCTCATTTAAGCCATTGGAAATGGAAATTGTTGACTGGATTTATTTTGGAGTATTTTAGCGGTAAGAGATTTGACTATTGTGGACAAAATTGTAGTGCATTCAGTCTTGTAGCGTAGTGTTAATTGAAATATCAGCATCATGATAAAAATGAAATTGGCTTTTAAAGTATGAGGAGATACAGGAAGCCGGACACCCTTCCACTGTGTACTTCTTAAAAAGTTGATTGTTAAAACAGAAAAACTTAATGTAACATTATCTTATTAAATTTCTATCTTTTTTAAGGATCCCAGACCATGTAACACTTTAGGATCAAAGAGTAGGACTAGAGCAGCCAGAAGCTGGAGTTCTGTAACTTACAATCACTTGTGTGCTCTCCGCATGAGTGGTGAATATGTTCTCCATATTCAGGTATTTATAAGCAGTATTGAATTTTATCTCACGTTCAGTAATCTTTAAAGTCCCAAAAGTGTGATAATTCTTGCGTTAAAAATTACGGAGCAAATGTCTACAATAGGCAGAGTATTTTCTTTTTTCTCTCAGTACAGTTCGATTCATGCTAGACTAGAGGATTTTTACAGGGTAGAACTACTCATGAGAGTGGTATGTAATTACAGCAGTAGCCGTTCACATATATGTAACGTGCACATGTGCATAGCCAGCCTCAGTGATGTGTATGTTACTACCCGTAGGGTATGAGCTACAGTCCAGTTTAATGTCAGTTTTATAAACGGTCTTTTAGTGGACCAAACAGATATAAGATAAATACTTGACCTATTTTTTTGAAAGACTTAAAATTTAAGATATTTATTTGCAGGACCTGCTTAGTATGTAAAAATGATTATCTTAACTCGCTATACCAGCTTACAGATTTTTTTTAATGTGAATTTTTTTCCTTCATTTTTAACAGTACAAATGTGGAAAAGCAAGTTTGATATTTTTGTAAGATAATTTATTTGGGGATTCAGATTCCCTGTTAGACAATCATGACCTTTTCCCCTTGCCTTTTTATATATAAGTCAGCCGTCTTTCATTTGTCTAGTGATTGTTAAGATGTGCTAGAATGTAGATGCCTCGCCCAGCTGTCTGAAACAAAATAAAAAACTAAAAGTTAAATGTGTGTGTTTTTTCTTCTGTGAGATTTGATGAATTCAATTTAAATCTTTTAGGTAAAGGGAGAAAAGGATTTCTGGTGTCTCTGTTTTGGTTTGTTGTTTTTTTTAAAGATTTTATCTATTTATTTGACAGAGATCACAAGTAGGCAGAGAGGCAGGCAGAGGAGGCGGGGGAAGCAGGCTCCCTGCTGAGCAGAGAGCCTGATGTGGGGCTCGATCCCCGGACCCTGGGATCATGACCTGAGCTGAAGGCAGATGGTTAACCCACTGAGCCATCCAGGTGCCCCTGTTTTTTGCTTGTTTGTTTTTTAAAGATTTTTTTTTCATTGGGGTGCCTGGGTGGCTCAGTCAGTTAGGCATCTGCCTTTGGGCTTAGGTCAGGATCTCAGGGTCCTGGGATCGAGCCCCACGTTGGGCTCCCTGATTGGCAGGAAGCCTGCTTCTCCCTCTCCTTCTCCTCCCCCTCCCCCTCTTTGTGCTCGCTCATGTGGTTTCTCTCTGTCCAATAAAGACTTAGAGAGAGAAAGACAGCGAGAAAACACAAACTGGGGGAGGGGCAGAGGGAGAAGAACACTTCCCACTGAGTGCAGAACCTGATGGGGGCCTTGATCCCAGAACCCTGAGATCATGACCTTAAGTCAGATGCATAACCAACTGAGCCACCCAGGCGCTCCTTTCTCCGGTCATTTTAATATGGGTATCGTTGTAACTTGTGACAAGTTACTTATACTTTCTTATATTCTGTGTATCTGATACCGAACATCGTGCCTGACACATAACGTGTGTATAGTAAATGTTGGGTTGAATGAATGCCGATGGATTATTTTCTCCAGAACATCTTTCATCTCGTTCCCTTCATTTGTCAAATATTTACTGAATGTCATTTTTTCTTATCCTCCACAGGAGAGTCATGTCTTAAGTTTATATGTATAGGATCTGCCTTTTCGCAGAAATGACTAAAACCTAACTTAATTCTAGATGGGTGTGGATTGTAATATTTTGACCTCTGAAAATAATTTAAATATTGCTTTCTTTTTTGAAGATTTTTATTTTTAAGCGATGTCTACACACAACATGGGGCTTGAACCCACAACCCCCAAGATCAAGAGTCTCGTGCCCCACTGACTGAGGCAGCCAGGTGCCCCTGCCCTTGAACTGTGAACTTACAATTCTGTTCAAAGCCAACTCATTTTCTTTAAACAGAATAGGAACCCTGTATTGCAAATCCGTTGTGTTGCTTGGAAGGACGAGAGAGTTTAGGTGATGATAATTATAACAACTATAAGAATTGACATTTATTGGGGCACCTGGGTGGCTCAGTGGGTTAAGCCGCTGCCTTCAGCTCAGGTCATGATCCCAGGTCCTGGGTTCAAGCCCCACATCGGGCTTTCTGCTCAGCAGGGAGCCTGCTTCCTCCTCTCTCTCTGCCTGCCTCTCTGCCTACTTGTGATTTCTCTCTGTCAAATTAAAAAAAAAAAAAAAGAATTGACATTTATTGAGCTCCTACTCTGTGCCAGGCACAAATGCTAAATTTTCAAAATACATTTATTATATCATTTAATCCACATGTGCTCCTTACTATCCTGTTATTACCGTTGTTTCACCCTACAGACAATAAAACTTAGGTTCAAGAGATGTGAACTAATTTATCTAAGGTCAGGACCAGTAACTAGTCTAGTCGGGATCCTAGCCCAGACCTGATGCACTCTGCGGCCCCCGCTCGTAACCGTTGTGCTCCCAGGAAGAGTGGACACTAAGGGGAAAGGCTCAGGGATAGATAAGAATCACCAACGGGATCCAAGGTAGCAGGTGCTGGAATGGCACTGAGAAAGGAAAGGCTGACTGTCTCTGCCTGAAGATCTCGGAGCAAAGTCCATCTCAAAAGGTGAGCGGAAATTTGTGAAGCCCAGCACTGGCATCTGGAGCAGAAGGGAAGGAACTTACCGTTCTGGTGGAGGTGAGAGCTGCGTGTGTCGTGGCGAGAGGCATGGTATGTGAGGTCTCGGTGAGGGGCTGAGGGCTGCGGAGAAGTCGAATGGTGTGTTTGTTTTGCAACTGACAAACTGGGACACCTGGGTGGCTCAGTGGGTTAAAGCCTCTGCCTTCGGCTCAGGTCATGATCTCAGGGTCCTGGGATCTAGCCCTGCGTTGGGCTCTCTGCTCAGTGGGGAGCCTGCTTCTCCCTCTCTCTCTGCCTGCGTCTCTGTGTACTTGTGATCTCTGTCAAACAAACAAACAAACAAATAAATAAATAAATAAATCTTAAGGGAAAAAAAAGACTTGCATATTCTACTATTAATGGGTAGAATGTTTTGATCTTGTAGAGTTCTACTATATCTTTGCTGGCTTTCTGTCTAGTTGCTCTATCAGTTCTCCAGAGGGGATTGTCAAAGTCACCAGTTGTAACTTCATTCATTCGTCTGTTTCTCCTTTTAGTTCTTTCAGTTTTTGACTTATATCTTTTGTAGCGCCTTTGTCTTATGAATACACACTTAGGATTGCTGTATCTTTTTGGAGAATTGACTGTTTTATCATAATGTCCTTCTCTGTCTCTGGTATTTTTCTTTCCTCCAAGATCCATTTTATCTGATAATAATCTAACCTCTCCTTTCCTCTAATTAATGTTTGCATGATACATATTTTCCATCCTGTGCTTTCAACTTTTCTATGTTAATATATGTGGAGTTCGTTTCTTGTAGATAGCATATAGCTGAGTCATGGGGTTTTTTTTGTTTCGTTTTTATTCTGTCAATCTCCAAGTTTTGTTTGGTCTATTTAGACCATTTACTTTTAATTTTATTATTGATATGTTAAGGCTTAAGTTGGCCATTTTTCTTTTTTGTTTTCTGTCCTCTCTGGGTTTTTTTTTTTTTTTCTTTTTTTTTCAGATTTTATTTATTTGAGAGAGGGAACACAAGGGAGGGGAGGGGGAAGCAGGCTCCCTGCTGAGCAGGAAGCCCAATGCGGATGCAAGGCTTTATCCGGAGACCCTGAGATCATGACCTGAGCTGAAGGCAGAGGCTTAACCCCTGAGTCACCCAGGCGCCCATGGCTTTCTTTTTACTGCCTTCTCATGGGTTGCTTCAACATATTTTGGAATTCCATTTTGATTTATCTGTAGTGTTTTTGAGTGTCTCTCTGTGTAGCTTCTTCAGTAATTGTTCTAGGTATTAAAAATATGTATATATAACATAAATATATACATAATAAACACACGTGTATTCTTGTATATATATACATTAATATATGTGTATTATATATATATTACATATGTGTATTGTGTATGTGTGTTTATACAGATCTATGTGGAGCTATATCTACATCTACATTAGTATGGTCATGGCTTTTTTAATAATCAGGAAAGTCCTCTTTGGATTTCTTTGCGTTAGCGAAAACAGGTACTAATGTAGGTCTTCGGTAAAGTGAAGCGGCATAATGTGAACTTTCGGAAAGCAGGAGATATTGTTCACTTTACCCCGTTTGAGCTTATGAAAAGTGTTGTAGGAACACTCCACTTTCAGAGAGCAGGGGATATAAACCTTACTAGTTAATTGGTGTCATCATTTCATCAGTTCAAGTGAAATAATCCTTACATCTCTTTATCTTTCTCCATATACAGCAAATTTTTTTCTTAAATATTTTCTCTATATACATTTAGAATCTTACTAGACAATGTTGCCTTGACCATTAAAAAAAAACTTCAGAAAACTAAAAAGAAGCAATGCCTGTTGTATTTATCTATATTTCTGCTTACTGTGTTCCTTTTTCCTTCATGCTCTTCCAAGTTTCCTTCTGTTACTATTTCCTTTCTATTTCAAGAACTTTCTTTAGCCATTCTTTTTTTTTTTTTTTAAAGATTTTATTTATTTATTTGTCAGAGAGAGAGGGAGAGCGAGCGAGCACAGGCAGACAGAATGGCAGGCAGAGGCAGAGGGAGAAGCAGGCTCCCCGCCGAGCAAGGAGCCTGATGTGGGACTCGATCCCAGGACGCTGGGATCATGACCTGAGCCGAAGGCAGCGGCTTAACCAACTGAGCCACCCAGGCGTCCCTCCTTTAGCCATTCTTTTATGATAAGTCTGCTGGTGAAAAATGCTCTTTGATTTCTTCTGTATGAGAATGTTTTGATTTTCCCTTTATTCCTGGAGGTTGTTTCACTGAATATAGGATTCAAGGTTGAAAATTCTTTTGTGTGTGTGTGTGTGTGCTGGGGTGGGGGGGGGCGGGTCTTAAACTCATGACCCTGAGATCCAGACCTGAGCTGATATCAAGAATCAGACACTTGGGCGCCTGGGTGGCTCAGTGGGTTAAGCCTCTGCCTTTGGCTCAGGTCATGATCTCAGGATCCTGGGATTGAGCCCCACATCAGGGCTCTCTGCTCAGTGAGGAGCCTGCTTCCCTCTGTCTCTGCCTGCCTCTCTGCCTGCTTGTGATCTCTCTCTCTCGCTCTATCAAATAAATCTTAAAAAAAAAAAAAAAAAGACACTTGACAGAACCCCCCCATATACCCCCAACAATTCTTTTCTTTCAATACTTGGAAAGTATTACGTGACCTCCCATGGCCTCTGATGAAAAATCTGCTGTCATTTTCATTGTTTTTCCTTGTAGATAAAGTGTCATTTTTCTGTAGTTGCTTTCAATATATATGCATTTTTTTTGTCTTTAGTTATTGGAAGTTTAATTATGATGTGTCCTTGTATGGCTTTCTTTAGGGTTATCCTGTATAGGTTCTTCAGCTTCTTGGAATGTTAGGTTTATGTAATGTGCCACATTTGGAAAGTTTTTAGCCATTATTTCAAGTACTTTTTTCAGCCCTGTCCTCTTTTTCCTTCTAGGACTCCAGTGACACAAATTTTACATCTTTTGTGTATTCCCACTGATTCCTGAGGTTTTGTTGGTTTGAAGTTGTTTTTTTCTCTGTCATTCAAATTAGGTAATTCCTGTTGTTCTACTTCCAGTCCCTAGAGTCCGGTCTCTGTCACATCTCTTCTACTGTTGGGCCCGTCCACTGAGCTTTTCATTATTTATTTTGGTTATTGTATTTTTCCGTTCAAAAACGTCCATTTGGACCGTCTCCGTACCCTCTCTTTCTGTGCCAGACTCTTTATACTCTTTGCTGAACCTGTTCATTTTTCATATGTTTCAAGTGTGTTCGTAAGTGCTTGTTGAAACATTTTAATCATGGCTTTGGCAATGGGGAGTCTTACGTGTCCATTCCACTGGGCCAAGGTATGTTCAGATAGCTAATTAAAACATCCTGGTGGTTCTGTGAGGGTGTTTCTGGAAAAGATTAGCATCTGAATTGATGGACTGAGGAGAGCAGGTGGCTCTCCCCAGTGTGTTGGGCCTCATCCAATCTGTTGATGGCTTAAATAGAACAAAAAAGGCGGAGGAAGGTTGAATTTGCTCTTTGCCCATTGAGCTAGGACATCCTCAGGGCTCCTGGCTCTGGGGCCTTCATATCTGGACTGGAATCTACACCTCTGGCTCTTGGGCCTTTGGACCCCATCACCTGCTCTCCTGGGCTCCTAGCATGCAGACAGCATATCTTGGCACTTCTCAGCTTCTATAATCGTTGATTGGTTCTGTTTTTCTGGAGAGCTCAAATATGGTGCTTTTAAATCGTCAGCCTGGTGTTAGCATCTGTTGTCTTTCTTTATTCAGTTTGAGATCTTTCTGATTCTTCTGATGACAAGTGATTTTCTTTTGAAACGTGGGCATTTTGTGTTATGTTCTGAGACATGGGATCCTAATTAAACCTTGCCTTTCAGCTAGCTTTCTGACACCAGTCCAACGGGAAAAGATTGAGGGGATGGGCACTGCCTCATTACTGCCACGTAGGAGATGGGAGGGTAGCTTCCCCTTGGCCTCCATGGACAGCAAGAGGAGAGCCCTTGTTATTGGTGGCATGGGCATTCCGGTTCCTTGTGTGTTCTCCACGGATGCTGCAGTGGGGGTGGCCTCGTTCCTCTAGGTAGTGGTAAAAGTCCGGAGTCTCCACTGGTTTCTTCTGAGCCTTCATATCAGAGTGAGGGAGAGTGATCCTGTTACTGCTGGTGGGGGCAGAGGTCCAGGACAGCTCCTCCCTCACCCTGGGAAGTGGGTGGCCTTATCGCTGCCTGGTGGGTGACGGCGTTGCCTGCTGGGTCTTCTCTGACGCCATTCACAGAGGTGTTGGGATGTCTTGGTATAGCCTCATGAGTGTGAAAGTCTGGGTTCCCCATTTGGCCTATGCCAGCACGGGGCAGGGTAAGGACAGTCTCTGCTGTAGTTGTAGTTTCCTAGGGCTTCCATCACAAATTTCCAAAGTTTGGGTGGCTTAAATGGGACAAATTGATTCTCACAGTTCCAGAGCCCAGTGTGTGTGTGTGTGTGTGTGTGTGTGTGTGTGTGTGTGTGTGTGAAAAATGGGGGCGCCTGGGTGGCTCAGTGGGTGAAAGCCTCTGCCTTCGGCTCAGGTCATGATCCCAGGATCCTGGAATGGAGCCCCGCATCAGGCTCTCTGCTTGGCGGGAAGCCTGCTTCTCCCTGTCCCACTCCCCCTGCTTGTGTTCCCTCTCTCACTGTCTCTCTCTGACAAATTTAAAAAAATTTTTTTAAAAAGTTAAAATTTTAGATCTTTGAGAGAGAGCGGGTGTGTGCGATCGGTGGCGGGGGGGTAGCAGAAGGACAGGGACAAGCAGACTCTATGCTTAGCACGGAGCTCAACATGGGGCTCGATCTCCAATGATCATAACCTGAGCCAAATCAAGTCAGACACTCCAATGACAGAGCCACCCAGTAAATACTTTCAAACTAAGGCAGTCGTTTTCTGTTTAAAAGAGGAAAACCCTATTGAGTAAAATAAGACTAATCTCTCATAAATGGTTTTAATCCCATGAAATTTAATATTGATTAAGGCAAAATTGACCTTTCTATGCAGCTTCTACTTACTAATCTTACATTAATTACGTTACACAGAATTAGACTAGGTCCATACAATCTCGGCTGACCTTTGCGTCTTCTGAAAATAGCTGTGGAAGAAGAAACTTAACGGAGCGTGTGATTGTCTTTGGAGGGGAGAGCGGAGGATTGAAGTTGGCAAAACCATATGGTTGTAGGAGAGGGCATGGTGTTAACCAAGAGCAGGTTACTGTGCCAGGTATCTTTTTGAAGGAGACGTTTTTATCTCATTTTACGGTTGAGGAAACCAACTCCATTTAAGTAACCTTCTGTATTTTGAAGCTGCAAAAGCCGCACAGTTGGCGTTCAAATCCAAGCCTATCCACTCTCAGCTCTCCTGCACCGAGGGTAGTGTCCACACTAGCCTTTATCCCCCAGGACACTGCTTTGATATTAGATACTTTCAAAAGTGGTTTATCAAAAGATAGTTGAATGTGCCCCTCTTTGGAACTTAAGATTCACGAGGACAGGAACAATGTCTGTCTTACCTTTGTATAATCATGCCTAGCGGAGGCAAAGGCCATAGTAAGTGCTAAGTAATAATGAATAAATAAGTCTCCCATCAGCCTAATTACATGGTAACCCTGGTCCTACTACGAAGCCTCACAGAAGAACCAACCCCCCAGATAAGCGAAATAGGGATACTACAGAGTCCACTCAAAAGAAAATCTTAGTTGGATTGTGAAGAAGAAAGGGGCTAAGCTTTATTGGATCCCTGCTATAGTTGGGTAGTTTACTCGGTGACTCATAGTTTAAGTTAGAAGATAAAGAGCTTTTCTTCTGATGCCTTTGTAACTTCACCCTTTCTTTGCATTTATAAGCAATGAATCTACTAAAGAAAGATGTTTATTCAGGGACAGAAGGAAGAAATAAATGACTCTGGTTTTGACCCATGAGACCCTGGGAGAATTCTTAAAACAGGTTCTGAGTCTTCTTCAACCTGTCATTTCCAGTGCTGGTGACAAGTGGTGGTGTACATTTAATAGATGAGTGAGTGAATGGCTGCTTGTGGCCACATGCTAGAAGGGCAGGTAGAAGCTCTTTGGGTGCTGAAAAAGTATAGAGTAGCTTAGACACAAATGTGACGGGGCACTGTGTGTGGCCCTTGGTTGAACGAAGCTTTGCCATGTGGATAGGATGGTAATCAAAAATGGGAAAATAGATAAAATACACTAGTCTAGGAGGTATCAACCCTGCTCCCTAGAACGAGCTTTACAGAGTGATCCCATGTGACATTTTTTTTTAAGATTTTATTTATTTGACAGAGATCACAAGTAGGCAGAGAGGCAGGCAGAGGGTGGGGAAGCAGGCTCCCTGTGGAGCAGAGAGCCCGATGTGGGGCTCGATCCCAGGACCCTGAGATCATGACCCGAGCCGAAGGCAGAGGCTCAACCCATAGAGTACACACTGAGAAACACCAGAGCGCATGCATGTACTTAAATTCTTACAACCCAGGAACCATTAATGCTAAGATCTCTGCTTTAATATGGTACTTGGCAAAATTAACAGAACCTCATATATTTCCACTTTTCTAGGGGTGACCTACTATTTATGTTACTTTAACAAAATACAAATTGAATTTTTAGGAACTTATTCACAATGAACTTCCTGTTTTACTTGAAATTTGCCATGTTCCAAGCTCTGTGCTAGACACTTATGCTTCTGCCTTTTTCCCAGTACGAACATCAGCTTTCTTGAACTCCCTTTTCTAAAATTTTCTGGATTTAATTTTTAAATTTAAGAACTATAAAATTTTGGGACGCCTGGGTGGCTCAGTTGGTTGGACGACTGCCTTCGGCTCAGGGCATGATCCTGGGAGTCCCGGGATCGAGTCCCGCATCGGGCTCCCAGCTCCATGGGGAGTCTGCTTCTCTCTCTGACCTTCTCGCTCATGCTCTCTCTCACTGCCTCTCAAATAAATAAAAATCTTAAAAAAAAAAAAAACTATAAAATTTTAAAAAAAGGTAGTAAATTGCAATGTCTCAAAAATGGCAATGAAAAGCCTGCCTCTCATCTGTTCTTTTCTCCAGATTATCTTCCCTAAAAGCAGTGTTTCTATGTATCCTTTAGACACATGCTATAACCAAAGCAAATATGGGCACATATTAATTTTTCAGTTAAAAATTTGAAGCACACTAGGAACTGTTCTGTACCTTTTATCTTGGCATTTGTTCCACATTGGTTCACACACACAAAAACAAAACACTTCTTTATCCTTTTTTATTGCTGCATAGTATCCCATTTACATGGATCATATGACGTACCCAGTCCCCTACTGATAACTTGTGTCTAGTCTGTTTTCAACAGTGGTGACAATTTATCATTTTACATGTGTTCTAGTTTACTTGTAGGACTACCTAAAGATGGAATTGTTAGAGCAAAGACTGAAGGCACTGTTTTGTTTGTTTTTTTAAAGATTTTTGAGAGTGAGAGCAAGAGAAATCAGAGGGAGAGCGAGGAGCAGTCTCCCTGTTGAGCAGGGAGCCTGATGTGGGGCTCAGTCCCAGGACCCAAGACCTGAGCCAAAGGCAGACACTTAACTGACTGAGCCACCCAGGCGTCCTACATTGTGATTTTAATAGAAACTACCAGATTGCTCTCTCCACATTGTACCATTTTGCCACCAGAAGGGTCTTGAGTGCTTGTTAATAGGCCAGTAGTGAAACCACTTCCTATTGACAGCAAGTCGAATCCATCTGTGTTCTTGCTCATTCCTTCCCTTTTCTGGTAACTTTTTGGTTTCTGTATTCTGCAAACATGGAACAGTCCCAACCACTCTCCCCCAAATTCTTAACTTTGCCCATCTTGGTATGACCCCATTTTCACACACACTTCCTGTGTGAAGCCTTTCCACCTCATTTCCCATGTATTAGATACTTTAAACCGGTATCCTTATTCCATCACTACCCTGAAATTGCCGTCGTAACTCATTTTCTGTGCTGCAGGAGGACTGCTGCTTCCTTTCTGAAACCTTCCTGGCTTCGTCACTCCTCTGTCCTGCAATTGCACTGACCGAGGACTTCAGACATTTACTTCAGGACAGGTAGTGTTCCAGTAGTCGGAGGGTTCACCTGGCCTACTACTACAGTAGCCACCGAGTGGTGGATTCCTCCTCTGCAGAGCCTCTCCTCTCCCCAGTTCTTAGAGCCATGGCTCACGAAAAACACAGGTTGGTTTGTGTCCTATCTGTGCTGTAAATCTCCAAATACTTCCTATTGCCTGGAATCCAAACTCAGCACAGCTTGTAAAACCCTCTGTTCACGTCACCAAGTAGCTGAGCACCTAAAAACCATTTGACAGTACAAAGGTCAGTGAGATGGACCTTGCAATGTAATGAGAAAGCAACTGCTCATAAGAAACCTCTAGAACGAGCACTGGAAGCAGAGAGGCACTCAGCTCAAAGAACACAGCAGCATGTGTACAGGTGACTAGTAAATAAAGCAAGAAGAACTCACCTGTCAGCTCCTCTGTAAAGCTTCTCCTAACTCTTCCAGAGTTAACTTCAATGACTACTAACCTCACTGAATGTTGTAGATAACTTTGTATCATTTTACTTTATAATTCTCGTTTGTGTCCCAGTTTATGAGCTTTCTGAGGGCCAAGATAAATTATTTTTCATTAAAAAGAAAAAATTCACAACCAAAGATGGATAGCTGTTAACTATCAGGTTAACTAACACTGACATTACTCTGAACTTATAAAAATGTTTTTCAATAAATAACATGCCATTTGCAACAGATGTTACTAGAACTGAAAGTAGGATTTTTGCACTGGGTTTGTTTTTTTCCCCCTTAATTTATTAACTCTGACTGTTGGGTGTACTTTTTCTGGATCCTTACTATCCTAGCCAAATGAAAATTTTAGTACACACATTAACAATGCATAATAATCAAAACCAAAACCAAAACAGAATACAGCTTTTATATTATTGAACTTTATGTACAAAATCATTTGATTTCAAATAAACATTTAATGTAAAAACAAACGTTCTTTTAAACTGAATTTTTTTTTACATCTACTGTACCATTCAAATGCTTTATCATCTTACATGATTTCTTCAAAATCTCTTACCAAGGGTACATATAGAAAAGCATTTTTTTTTTATAAATAGAAACAAAGGGATTTTTTCAGCTTTTATTATAAGATGACATAAAAAGTTTACTCAACAGAAGTAATTTCATTACTATTTGGGGGAGGGAATCACCAACTTTTTGTGCAAACAATGCTAGCCTTCTTTTAAGCATTAAGAGCATAACTGCTTAAGAAATGACATAAGCAATAATTCTACACCTACATCTCCCCTAAAATAATCTATTTTTTTTTTACATATGTGCACAGCTTTAGCAAATTAAAGCCCGAGAGAAATGCTCGAGATTCACTATCCAGAGGCATGATCAGAGTTTACTGTAACTCATCATTGAGAGAGCTTACCAATCAAGGAGTCTGTAATGAAAGCTGCAGTTTCCCTCTTTCCTATTTTTCTTAACACAAAAATCAATGACTAAGAACTTAATACTGGATGACAAATCACACCCACACTATTAGTTAAATAGCCTCACAGTTAAACACATCTTAAAAGACCAATCAAATCAGTATTTACATTTTATAAATTTCTGAAGACACCATTAGAAAGCTTATATATCCCTTCATTAAACAAAATAGGGAACTGCATCTGATGGTGGTGGAATGAAATTAAAAAATTAAAAATACCTGTATTTACAGCAGCATTGATCCTTTATAAATAAAGAATATGAAAATGCAATTATCTTTAAGGATAATAAAAAATTGAGGTGATGTTACTCAACCACAGTGCTTGGAGTTGGAATAAAAATCTATTGGTGCTTGTTAATGTGCCAGTAGTGAAACCACTTTCTGTTGGAGAAAATCCAACTGCAAATATGTGCATAAAAACACATATATCACAGGGCAAAACTGCTCACAACAATTCAAGTCAGCTTATCTGTATTGGATATTCTAATCATGAAATACATTACAAAGACATCCCTTGCAAAGAAAAAAACAAGTTATAGATTTTCTGGTTCATTTTTATAGAACATTTCCTTCCTCGAAAGTGGCATCTTAAAAATCCCAAACTCATTCTTCCCTTGGTTTATAATGAAAAGATGTGGACAGCTGAATTTTTCAATGTGATTACCATATTGAAAAGTAAAAAAAACAAAACAAAAAACAAACCCAAAACAGCAATATTTCTTCAAGTTTAAAAAAACATACTGGGTGAGCAATGCAGTAAAAGTATCCACATAAAAACAAAATGGTCAGTAACCTTTTAAGCCAACATGACATTTCACGGTTAACAATGTGAAAAATTGACATTTTCTCAAACAGGCGTAAGATGAAGAAGTGCTATTTTAAAATTGTAAAATAACTTCTATAAAGAAGGATCTTATGTTGTAATTTCTCATTCCAAATTGATAAATGATTTCAAAATCAAGGATCAAGGTTTGATTGCAATAATAATGCAACATAATTTCCAAAAATCTTCAATTTCTAAAAGGAATCACACTCCAATTTTCCCTCCCCAAAAAAGGTTTCACAATTACAAAGTAGAAAAATGGCCAGTCACAAATGCTAAAACCATTATAATTTAAATATATGAAATAATTTCTAGATTATCAATTCAATGTATTTCATAAGACAACTGCTGAAGTTAAAAATACTTTTTCAACTATTGCTTTTCATGCTCAAACTAGAGTGTTGTAATGACATCAATGAGATGGACATCCATGTAATGCTGCATGACAAAGTGAAGTCGAGCCCTGACACAAATACCCTTGTTGAAATCATTTACTTCATCTAACAGTGCCTGTTTGAAACCTATGATTACAAACGAAAACAAAACTCTTCCTAGAGGCTGAATTCCCTAGAATGTAATTTCAGTGTTTGTCCATAACACGGGGTTAGGTTTTTTCTTTTCAGAGTTTTTGTTTTTTGCTCTGTTTTGAAACCCCTGAGACACCATCTGCTTCCAAAGCTTTCTCTTTTGAGTTAATTTCACTAAATCCATTTGCTGTCCCATTTTGTTCTTCAGTGATTTCTTCATTTGCAGGGGGAGCAGATTCTCCTTTTTCTAATTTTTGCTGCATTTCACGGAGCTTGGTAACAGCTTTATCTATTGACATTATGCTAATAAGATTAAAGTCATGCATGCTGACTAGATGAAGCATGAAGTTTCGACATAAATTCTTCTTAATTATTTTCTGTCCATAGTTTTCTACAAACAGCATACAGGCATGATTCATTTGATTGTCAGCAATAAACCTATTCAATAAGAATAACACAAACATCAATAATGATATAAAGCATTTTGGTCAAATGCAACATGGTAACTGATAGACCAGTAAGTGATGATTTAACAATTAGTAAAACTACAGTGAATCTGAGATTCAATGACCTGAATGGACTTACCATTTTAAAAAATTTAAAGAGATTTAATTTAACCAGAAATTCAAAAGATGTCATTTCTGTTTGTCCTAATGAAACAGCATACAACAGTATTAAAAGTATAGAGCATTTTTCTCTTGCCACCACTTTCCTTAACTCTCTACATACACACTAACTATCCCCTTTAGTTTCTCTCTTGACCTTGACATACTTTCCTATTTCAGAAGCAGCGTTTCTCTACATTTTTCACTTCATGGAAAACCTTTAAAGCAACGAAGATGCCACATTTGTAACAACATGGATGGACTGTGAAAGCATTACGCTAAGCCAGACAGAAGGACAAACACCGTATGATCTCACTTATATGTGGAATCTAAAAAAAACAGAGGTGCCTGGCTGGTTCGGTTGGTAGAGTGTACAACTCTTGATCTCTGGGTCATGAGTTTGAGCCCCATAATGGGCATAGAGATTACTAAAAAAAAAACTAATTAAATCTGAAAACAGTAACAAAACTCATAGGAAAAGAGATCAAACTTGTGGGTACCAGAGGCAGAAAGTGGGAGGAAGAGAGATTAAGGGAGGTGTTCAAATACTAAAAGGCTCACGTACTAGGCATATAATGTACAACATGATGACAACACTGTTGTATAATACACAGGAAAGTTGTTAAAAGAGTAAATACTAAGAATTCTCAACAAAAGGAGAAAATGATTTTTTCCTTCTTTTTTTTTTTATTGTATCTATATAAGAGGGATGTTAACTCAGTCTATTGTAATCACTTCACAATAAATATAAATCAAACCATCACACAGTATGTCTTAAACTTACAGTGACGTATGCCAATTATTTTTCAATAAAACGAGAAAAATAGCCACATTAAAAAAAATTGAAGATGTCACAATGAATGTGGTTAACAGTGTGGCTGTGTTGATAGAAAGCAAGGAAGGGGCACCCACAATGAATAAAATTTGAAAAAAAATCAAATAAAACCAAATAGGAGAAAGGCTGCTCAGTTATCCACTGAAACTCAGTGTCTAACAAAGTCTGTAAGGCCTGCCTGCAGATATTTTAAAATCCAAAGTTTACCCAACAGGTAAAAATACCCAATTATACCAGCCACTTTACAATGCTAGTATAGCATGAACCCCAACAGTTGTTATGCTACCAGAGTTAGATCAAGAAATGAAAATGGAACCCAATAAAGTAATAGTAGGACTAAAATTCCATCTTGAAACTGACCTATCAGGACAAAAGAAAAAAACAGACTTAACCTAAGTTTCAAAATGCAGAAATTACTCATGACTGAGTTTTAATAACTACACCAGGGACCAGACAAACATTTTCTCTAAAAGGCTAGATAAGTAAACATTTTAGGTTTTGCAAGCTATATGCGATCTGTTGTCTTCCTCTTTTTTTTCTCCAACCCACTAAAGATGCGAAGACTATTCTTAGTTTAAGGCAGTGTACAAAAAAAGGCTAGGGCCCATGCACCCCAGACATCTGGGCTGGAATTTATGCACCAGTTCCTCTTTACTCCTTAAGAGTAAAGAAACATCTTTTAAAAAAAAAAAAAAAAAAAAAAAAAAGAAAGGGGCGCCTGGGTGGCTCAGCGGATTAAGCCGCTGCCTTCGGCTCAGGTCATGGTCTCAGGGTCCTGGGATCGAGCCCCGCATCGGGCTCTCTGCTCAGAAGCCTGCTTCTTCCTCTCTCTCTGCCTGCCTCTCTGCCTACTTGTGATCTCTCTCTGTCAAATGAATAAATAAAATCTTTAAAAAAAAAAAAAAAAAAGAGTAAAGAAACAGAAGTGCCCCTTACCATTTATGGACTTCATTATAAATAAAAACATTTTGGCTGTTCATGCTATAGAAGAAAACCTTAAATGAGGATCTAATAATAATAATGAAGGTACAGAAGAAACATAAATGTACTGAAAGGCAAAGAGTTCACACACTGGGAAGGAGGCAAATCTGCAGGAAAAATAACACTTTGGAAGATACTTTTAGCCACAATGGCACAAGAAATAAGTATTGTTCTACCCTGACCTCTATGCAATGGTAGTAAGAAATCAGAAAAGCTATTTATATCTTATTCTCCAGAATTAAGCAATTTTAAAAAACTGTACTAATAGTGTGATAACCAATCTTCAGCATTTCCAGGTATGTACCAAGGGACCTAATATTTTTTTTAATCCTTGGCAATAAAATAAATGAATTGGGTCATAAAAAAAAAAAAGGGACACATTAAAAATGAGAACTGCCATTAAAGCTAACACCTTTCTTAAACATAAAACCATTTTTCTTTCTGCAGTTATAATACTTTGAATTAGGATAAGATTTAGGGCACACTGTATCTAAGCTAATGGAATTTTCTTCCTATTTTTTTGTGTGAGGAGAGGGGAAACGGAGACTCTTAAGCAGGCTTCACACTGAGGGCAAAGTCCAATACAGGACTGACTGCCCCACCCTGAGATGATGACCTTAGCAGAAATCAAGATGTGGATGCATAACCAACTGAGCCACCCCAGCGCCAAGCCAGTGGAATTTTAAATAAGTCTCAAACATAGATTTACAGAATGGAAGCAGCAAGAGGAACATAAAGGAAACGGAATATTTAAATTTAGAAATACCCTACCCATGTTTCATGACATGGAGATTCCACAGTTTCATCACTTCTTTCTCTCCTTCATTAACATCAGAAAATTCCTCAATTTGCTAAAAAAAAGAAAAAAGAAAAAGAAGGAAAAAATACCTATTAAATACAGAAAAAACAAAATTGGTATTTCTAAAAAAAATTTTGAGACTATGAAAAACAATTTTTGTAACTAATAATATCTTATTTATACAACAAAGTGGCAACATTTGTTAAACTTTTATCCAAGTAGTAATTTTAAAAGGGAAACCCTAAGTTATAAATAAGTTACCTACTTCAAAAAAACCAAAACATGATACAAAATCACAAGAAGAAAAGCTGTATGTCCTTCAGTTGCTAATTCTTCAAATGACACAATTACAAAAATTGTGGATTCCTAAATTCCTTCATTTAGAAAGGAGTCCTTCACACTAAGTCAAGAGTTTAATTCATATTAAACAACTAATAGTTTTTAAACATGAATTACTTCATCATAAGATTCTAAAATCATGGTCAGTGGTGATAATAGTAATACTCACTGTAATGGTTTTTTCTCTTAGCCATTCAGGATCTTTTTCATCTTCACTATCTACTTCCATTTCTTGTGGACGGAGAGGTAAACAAGTATCACTATGGAAATAGAGACGATTGTGTCCACTACTATACGTTCGCTGCTGTTCCACTTCTCCATCTTCAGATTCAAGAAATTCAGACATGCTTGCTTTTGTTCGTTTTGGTCTGATGAAAAGAAATGTTGATGTAACACTAAGTGACAGGGATAGGATTCTTTCCATTTCACACCTCTCAAATAGAGTACATTCCTCTGGTACAGGTTCCTTCCTAGGCATGCACACAGTAACTTCCACTGGGAGAATTCTTTAATCCCTCTAAGCACTGTAGCAGTAGTGACATTGACATTTAAGACACAGGAAAAAGTTCTAAGGAGGAAGTAAGAAAATCGCTACAGGGGCTAGAGAGAGTTATAAAACAGTATGCCACCCCAGACACTTAGCCAGTAATCTGAAATAATGGTTCCCACCCTAAACAGCAGCCCTGTCTGGCTCTCCTTTGTCTCCATCACCAGCAGAAGTCAGAGAGTAAGTTTTGTTGTACGACATTTTTACCTACCTACACACAAGAATATGTGTGATAGGTGTTCTCTTAACTGGTCCATTGCGACTAAAAGCAAATCCAGGTTGGCGATGAATATCCTGAGGATTTCCGGCATAGGAGCCATCATAACACTCGTTGATAGAAACATCTATCCTAGCACCTTTCGGATGATACTGTAACAAGAATGCCAAGATGCTGAGAATAAGGAAATATTAATTATCCCTACCCTAAGTATCTATCACTCTCATTTCGTTAATTAAAAAGTACCTGTAGCTCTTAATGTTTTGAAAACTAAAATGAGCCACACATGAGAATGGTGAAAGGGAAGTCAGAAGACCTGGAGCCAAGAAGATTTGTGTTAAAATCCTGTTTGTGACAATTACTGGCTTGGTAACTTTGTACAAATTATTTCTTGTTTGAGTAAGAATAAAGAAATCACCACTTAATTCAAAGAGCCAATGTGAGGATTACATAAGTCAATATAGGTGCACTATGCAAATATATGTAAGCTGATCACTGTAATTCATGCATAGAGCAATCTACCAAATGCAAAGATTTGGCATTTTGTGTAGAAGCACAATTTATTATTTTTATTTTTAAAAGGTTTTATTTGAGAGAGACTGAGAGAAAGAATGTGGGGGGAGGGGGGCCTGAGGGAGAAGCAGGAAGCCTGACATGGCTTGATCCCAGGGAGAACCCTGGGATCACAACCTAAGCCAAAGGCAGATGCTTAACCACCTGAGCCACCCCGAGAAGTGCAGTCTTTGAAAGTCAGATGGTCTTATAGATTATTGGTAAAAAGAACAAAAAAAGTTACTTACAACATAATTGAAGATAAATCTGCTGTGGCAGAGTTTCAGATGCTTGAGTAAACTATAAAGTTTGCGGCAGTTCAGAGTACACCACGGGCAATGTAGATCATCTCTTGCTTCCGTTTGTTGTCTTGTATTGTTGTTATAAAGGAACTTTAAATAACAAAAAACAAAAAAACAAATCTCCAACTTAAACATCTCAAGATATTGTTTCAACATCACCTTTAGAAATAGTTAAAACAATTTAAAAAGAAAACCAAATTAGAGACATTCTTTTAAATATGCCAAAAGGTTGCAGATGTAACATGCAAAACAAAGGCATCTCATGATTACTTAAAAAAGGGACAGCTATGTTTACCTGATAAAATATTCTTAATTTTTGTCGGTTTTCACTTGAAGTATCTTTTTCTTTTCTTGTTTGTAGGTCTGTATTCAATGATTCTTTAACAGCTGAAAATATACACTTTCATATTTAATGCAAATACATGCTATAAAAAGTGAAATGATGTATCTTGTAAAACTATAAACATTAAAGTTTTCACAGAATTCTACCTATGGTACTTAACACTATTTTTTTTTAATTTTTTTTTTTTTTTTTAAGATTTATCTGAGAGAGAGAGACCGTGCACACGCACACACAAGCAGGAGGGGCAGAGGGAGAGGGAGAAAGAATCTGAAGCAGACTCCACGGTGAGTGCGGAGCCCGATGTGGGGCTTGATCTCGCAACCCTGAGATCATGACTAGAGCCAAAACCAAGAGTCGGACACTTAACCAACTGAGCCACCCAAGTGCCCCACTTAACCACAGTTTTTGTTCTCATCCTTAAGTTATTGGCAGGAGCCACTTTTTCCCTTTAGAATTCCATCTCTCTCTCTTAGAAGCACCACCCCCCACCGGCCTCTTAAAATAAAAACCAAAAAATCCTCTTATATTCTAAACCGTTATGAAAATAACTCCAGGGGCGCCTGGGTGGCTCCGTGAGTTAAGCCTCTGCCTTCGGCTCAGGTCATGATCTCAATCAAGGTCCTGGGATTGAGTTCCGCATCGGGCTCTCTGCTCGGCAGGGAGCCTGCTTCCTCCTCTCTCTCCGCCTGCCTCTCTGCCTACTTGTGATCTCTGTCAAATAAATTAATAAAATCTTTAAAAAAATAAAAAAGAAAGAAAGAAACTCCAAATAATTATATGTAGTCACTATAGTTTAAGCACTCTGAGGTCAGAGGTGGTTTTGATTGGTCTTTGTATTCTCAGTGCACAACAGTGAGCAGATATCCACTTAGTGTTGGTTTAACAAAAACTAAATTAAAAATGATTGTATTAGTATCACCCCAAATCCAAAAGATAACGGCCATTAATAATTTTGGTATATTTCTTTACAGACTTAAAAATAAAATGTTTTTATTTTCTCTGACACAACTAACCATTTCGTATGTACAATTCTGTATAAAACTTTTTCTCAGTTTCTTTGAAACACTTACTTATTAAGACTGGCCACAGAATATTTTAAGACATGCCCAGAGCACAATGTACTTGAGAAGTCTTGGCCCTGACACAGGCCATTTCTTACATCCCTTTTACTCTCACGGTAACGGACACACAATGAGTGGACATGAGTGGTCAATGTCAAAGACAGCTGTCTTAAGCCTTCTGTCTTCTTTATATAGAGTTAAATAAAAACATGTAGATGCTCTTAATTGAGGGCAGTGTTCCTATCAGGCAGATACAAAATGACAAAACACTACAATGCACCTGAACCTTAACTCAGCAGAGTTAACTCCATTTCTAAGTGTTTTTCCTCTAAAAATTTCCTACAAAATGTAACCTGGTAAAATTCAAGTTATGATGATCGTCTTCCAGCCCTAAAACTGTAAAAACACTCTGAAATACTGATTCAGTTCTACAACATATACAAATCTTCACATGATTTATAAAAAGCATTCAGTTACAAAACCGTTTATATAGCTGCAGTTCCAAAATCTAAAAAGGTATGAAAACCAACTGTTTTTCTCATGAGCTTAAGAGAAATTTATTTGGTGGAAAAACTTGTCCTAAATTGACATGAAGCTATCTAAAGATGGTGTTATATAACATATGGTGCATATATATATACATACACACAGACACACAGGTGTGTGTGTGTGTATATATATATATGTTATATATACACTATATATTTCATCATGCTTTTAAAGTTTTTTTTTAAAAATTCCCAGACACACCTGTCGTAAAACATAAAGAACTGCTGATATTTCCCAAAGAATAATTATTAGAGCAAACGGCAAACAAATTAACCCGAACCCAAGTCCTAACTCTGCAAAACATTATTATTATTTTACTTATTTCTTTTGGTAACCTCTACACCTAATGTGAGGCTCAAACTCAAAATCCCAAGATCAAGAGTTTTACGTATTCTTCCAACTGAGCCAGCCAGGTGCCCCTGCAAAGCACTACTCTGACAGCAGTGTTTTCTTACCTATAGTCTGAGTAGGTTTAACTGAACCAGGCTTGTTTTCTTGATGAAGACTCTCTGAATTCCTAGTAGCAAGAGGCTTGGCAATAGGAGCTGTAGATTTGTCATTCGTTTCTCCCGTCCAACGAAGAGTGAACTGCAATGTAGGTCCCTGAGAAAATGTTTCAAATGGAGGCAGCCTCTAAAAAAGAAAACATATGAAAAGAGTGAAGGTTCCACATAATGAATTTAAAGAAATCATAGAAATAAAAAACCCTCCTGGTATCTATTACAATAAATTAACATGGATCTGAAAACCTAAAATGCCTACAGAGATGGCCAGGCAGATAGAGCACACAGATGGCACAGGACAGACGGAAGTACCTGAGAGCTCAGGTTGCCCAAAGAGGCAGCCACTTAACAGCAATGGATGAATTGCTGCCACGTGCACACCGAACCCGAGGACAGCCAGATTTTCAAATTTGTTGAAAAGTCGTCAGAAATCCAAGACCTCATGGGAAATCTTCCTATTCTTACATGTTGGTAATCAATGAAAAATGGTTTTAAAAACAAAACTGTTGGTAAGCAAAGCCTGCCAGCGTGCAACCCGTCAGATGACCAACTACTTTCTTTTTGTAAACTGAACACTTACAGCAATTAGAAATTGTCCCTGACTTCTTCGGCTTCAATGCCAGCTGCCCTGGTTTCTCCTTTTGGGTTCTGGGATTCTGAACTCTTTTGGCTTTCCTCCTCAACCTCTAATCACTTATAAGATGACTCTTCTGGTCTCCTTAATTCCTAGCTAACATTTAGCCATCTGCCCTAACCTCTCACCTATCCTTAAAGATACTTATTAGACTGATGATCACAAATTGATTCTCCGTTCTTTATACTTGAGCTCCAAAACTGTGTATCTCAACTGCCTCCTGGACATTGCCACTTGGATGACATCAATGTCACCCTGAACTGAACTAAAAATATGTTTAGACATGAATCTATTTTCTTTCTGTCCCAGGTATAATTAGTTTTGTTCCTAGCATTATCATTCTACTAGTGACCCTAACCTAAAAACTTCAGAATTACATTTGACTCCTATTTTTCTTTTGTTTCTCTTATGTAATCATCAAGAATAGATCCTTTCTACCTTATTACTACAGTATCTTAGCTGCTCTCCTCCTTCTAATTTTTACTTCTCAATTTATATATAAATTAAGATTATATAGAAGACCAACTAATCTTCTGGAAGACTGCTTTCATGCTATTTCACAGAAAGCTGTTTACTGGAGCCCCTGGGTGGCTCAGTCAGTTAAGCGTCCACCTTCAGCTCAGGTCATGATCCCACAGTCCTAGAATAAAGCCCTGCATCTGCTCCCCGCTTAGCGGGGAGTCTCCTCCCTTTGCCCCTCCCCTCTGCTCGTGCTCTCTCTCAAATAAACAAACAAAATCTTAAAAAAAAAAAAAAGAAAGAAACCTGTTTATTTTACTGCCATACAAGCCTAAACTCCTAAATCTTTATTACAAATAATCATCTTAAAACTGTAATTCTGGACAGTAATGAAATAAAAGTGTGCTTTTATAAACCAGGTTTGAAAAAGTAAGTCTCTCCATATCTAGGTATTTATCTCATAAAAATACTTGCAATGCATAAAGATACATGTACTAGTATATTCACATTTGTGAAAAGGTAAAAAAAAAAAGTTAATAAAATTGAATTATCCATTAAAATTGCATTGGTTTAGAAAATTATGGAATATTTATTTAAAAGAATACTACAAAGGTTTTAAAAAGAACTGAATCTAGATGCTTTGACTTTAAAGAGATGCCCATATCATAGTGCTTCAATTTCTTGGGAAAACCCAACAACTCCTGTATTTTCTTGTGAATAAAAACTTAAACTTTAAATAAGAAATTTAAAACATAATGAACACCTGCATGAAATTCAAACACCACAGATAAGCATAAGAAATAATTTAAAATTTCATCACCTAGAAGTAACCATTAATTTTAGAAAAAATAGGAATATATATACAATATTCAGTAAAAACTAAATACCATGGAAATCTTGTTAAAGACAATCTTTTTATATTTATTTCCAATTTCTCACTACTTTAATATTTTTGACATGATCTGTTACATCTTTTCAGTTAACCAGTTCCTAACCTTGTGACAAAAATTGAGAAACTGGGCTTAATTGCTAATGCCTATGAATACAATTAAAATGTCATCCACGTTGCCAGTCTGCCCCCCAGTAAGGCTGTCCCCAGTTATTCTCACATTGAAGCATTAGGTGTCCTCAAATCTCCAACTAGAAACTGTCAATCTTTTTGTCAAACTAGTAAAGTAGTATCTGATTTTTACATGTCTTTGAATACTAGTAAGGTTGAGTATCTTTTTAAAAGCATGCTAGCTAGTCATCTATACTTGTCACCTTAAGAACTGCATGATTGTCTTTAACCATTTTTCTAATTAGATTGCCTATTTTTCTTATTGATTTATAAAATTACAGATTTATAATAGCTTTTTGTATGTTACTTCTTCCTTGGCCTATCATTTGTTTTTAAGTTTAGATTTTTATAGTGGAGAAATGATTCACTTTCATTATTTTATGCTAACTTTCACAACATACTTGTAAGAGCTTTCTTCATATTAAATTATATTAATATTCACCTACATTTTTTCAAGTTGTAGAATACTAATTTTTACATTTATGAGTCTTCTGCAGTTTATGATGTCTAAGTTTATTTACAGATGGCTGTAATTGTGACAGTTCTGTCACAATGAATGGGGTCTCCTACACAGATCTAATACCAATTTTATCAGAGACTAAAGTCCAAAAGCACATGAAACTATTTTAAAACAATGTTTCAGGGGTGCCTGGATGGCTCAGCGGGTTAAAGCCTCTGCCTTCGGCTCAGGTCATGATCTCAGGGTCCTGGGATTGAGCCTCACATCGGACTCTCTGCTCAGCAGGGAAGCCTGCTTCCTCCTCTCTCTGCCTGCCTCTCTGCCTACTTGTGATCTCTCTCTGTCAAATAAATAAATAAAATCTTTAAAAAAACAAACAAAAAAAAACAATGTTTCAGTGATCCAACTCATCTATGTTTACTGTACCATACAATTTAAAGGTTTGTGGGGTTTTTTTTTGTTGTTGTTGTTGTTTTTACCTTAATAGTATGTTCTATTATCTGGTAAGTAAATGTTTTTAGAAAACTTCCACAATATTCCTTTGAAACTAATTTTAAGGCTTTAAAAACTCCTGGGATTTTGCTTGTGATAGTACACTGGCCTAATATATCTGGAAATAAATGACGTCATTATTCTGTTGCGTCTGCCTACCCAAGAAATATATTTATTCTTTCAAGTCTCAGAAAAGTTACTTTAAATTTGATTCATCTCGGTTCTGCAAATTTCTTGACAAATGTATTATTGGTCATCGTTATGTTGCCTGCTGTTACTATAAGCAGGATTTACAACAATTTGTTGTGGTGGTGGTGGTGGTGGTCATTGTTTTTAAGTTAGCTAACACAGTGTAGTACTGGTTTCGGGTACAATAGTAGTTAACATTTATTGAGCACTTATTTTATGCCAGGCATGGTGCTAAGCATATTTATTTCATTTAATCCATCAATTCTATGCCTCGTTTTCTAGATGAGAAAACTGAGACACAAAAGCTTAAATAACCTGCCAGAATGCCACACAGCCAGGGAGTGAAGATCTGAACCTGGAAGTCTAGCTCCAAGGTCAGCGCTTTCCATTGAATACTCTGACTAGGTAATCTTTATTTGTATCTTTCAAAGTATAAAAACAAAGGACTCTTTACTTCCAACATGAATTTGCATCTGGGAAAGAAAACATCAATCAAAAATGGGAGTTCATGACTATAACGTGCTCCGCCTTCTAAGCAGTCCATACCTTCCCATCAAGAATAGTCTCCCATGTTGCTCTTTTCTTGCTTATTGGACATTCTTCCATTTCCTGCATGGCTACTTCATATTCCCCATCTAAAAGCTGTAAGCGCCTGTTAGACAAACACATACACTTTAAAGTAACCTGTGTATTATTGTTAAGTACACAAATTCTACATATTTAGATTTACACTAAAAAGCATTTATTAAATTTATAAACTAGCTTACACACCCAACAAAACTTTGAAATATACCTACTCTCCATTCCTGACAAAAGCAATTTTAATGATTTGCACTAGTAATTATTACTACTAGAGAATTACTTCATTACTGTAGCTACTCAGACATAACTTATTATGTACTAATATATAATAATATGCCTAAATTCTCAAAACTTGGTAAATTTTAAACATTAAGTATAAAGCACGAGTGTAGGCTTTATACTTTAATGAAATGGGATAACAACAGTGTTATAATACTTGCCTTAGGTAACCACTAAGAATTATGCCTCTGTCATTTCTGACTATTGAAAAAATTTGAACTAGAATTCTTGACTTTCATTCATGACCAATAAACTTGATGATTATGACTCTGGTAACTCTAAGATCCTGGGGGCACCTGGCACATATAGGTGCTCAATAAACATTTCATGGATGAATAAATGAAAGAAATACCAGTTGAATCAAAGAATTATGCCCATACTCACAGTACAGTTTTAATGTATGTGTACATATATGTGTGTTTATATACAGTTTGCGTTACTTTTTTTCATACCTTTAAACACTGGTAACACTACCAACCTAAACACCATTCTTCAACCATGCTCAATAATTAACTGTACGTCACAAGAATCTGGCTTCTCCTCATCAGTCTTGGAGTAGTTCTGTTAGGTGGTAACAACTAACATTTATTGAGTGCTTACTATGTGCCAGGCATTATTTGAAAGACTTTGCATGTTTCATTTAATCTTCCCAACTCTATGAAGTAGATTATTCCACTTTTCAGAAGAAGAAACTGAGGCAGAGAGATTAAGTAGCTCGCCTTAAGATGATGAAGTAGCCAGAGCTAGCAACAGAATCTGGGTAGTCTAAGTCTGACCTTAATACCAAATGATTTTGAGGCTTAAGAATTTTTGTCTTTACACTATGAGCCTTGAGTTATTCTACTTCAACAGTATAGCAGTAAAGCTATTCAACTTAACATTTTAAAAAGCTATTCTTATGTATTTGTATAGGTAATAATACACTCATATATTTCTAAACTCAAATGAAGCTTCCCTCATGCGTTTACATGGCTGTATGATATTGTTTTACAGTTGTGCATTTGATAGCTACAATCCAGTTTGCTCTCCTACCTGTAGTGCATGAGGAGGCCCTTTTTTCCCCACAGCCTCATCAACAGTGCTTTATCAGTTTTTTGATCTCTGCCAAACTGGTAAGTGAAAAAATGACATCTCAGTGTACTTTTATATTCAGATGTCTTATCTTTTAACTGTTTAAGAACCACATATGTTTTCCTTTTTTGTAAACATTTTAATTTTATCTCTTAATCATTCTTCTACTAGGCTGTGGTATTTTTCTTAATGAGTATGATCTTATTATATTAAAGAAATGAGACATCAATCTATAGTAGGAGTTGAAATTAATTCTCCCTTGTCATTTTATTTTTGACTTAGCTTTTGTTTTCAGAATAAGTTTTTAATTTTGCTCTGTATTTCATACTTTTTCTATATGGCTTTTGAATTGTAGTCATTGTTTAAGGAGACTTTAACCTCTCTGAGACTATAAAAAGAACTTTTTACACATCTAACTCCTGAGATCTTGGGTTGTAAATACTTTTCCTCCATTAAAAGGAATCAAGACTAGCAGTGTCTGACTGGCTCAGTCAGAAGAACATGCAACTCTTTATCCTGGGGTTTTGAGTTCAAGCCCCATGCTGGGTGTAGAGATTACTTAATGTTATTGGGCTCCCACCACTTAAAAAAAGGGGGGGGGGCAGGAGGTTGGGGGGCCCTTCTGGCTTAAGCATCTGATTCCTCGTTTCGGCTCAGGTCATGATCTGAGGGTCATGAGATCAAGCCCAACCCCATGTCTGGCTCTGCACTGAGCAGAGCCTACTTGACACCCCTCGTTCCCACTCATGCATGCTTGCTCTCTCTCAAATAAATAGAATCTTTAAAAAAAAAAAAAAAAAAAAAAAAAAAAAAGGAATCAAGACTCTGAAGAAATGGCCAATTCCAGAGTAGAAGTACAAGAAGGAAAATGTAAGCCTGGGGTATCTTACTATTCAGAAAATAAGGAAAAACAAACAATAAATAAAAGTTAAGTAAAAAAGCCAAATGGGACCCTATTTAGAGGGCTCCTCCAGAGTAAGTCTGGGACAACGTGAGTATTAAAATGAGTGACAACATGAGTAGATTAAAGCAGAATGAATAAAAATGGCATCTGTTATTTGATTAAGAAGAAATACTGATTAAAATACCGATAAAAAATGAGTTGAGGAATGTTCTTCTATTTTATAGAAAAAATGCCTGTAAACATGGAAGAAATGATGGAATATTTAACATTTTGGCAACTGCCATAGGAAAATTTTTTCAAACAAGAATCATTGATGGATGCTACACTATTGGGTGGAAGGTTGTTGGGGAGAAAATGCACATTTACCCAGTTGAAAGTGAGATTACCAGAGATGACGTATTAATTAATTTAAAGGGAAAAGATATCATTACAATGGTGAAATACTGTGAACACCACCTTAACCAAGTGATCAAACCTAATTTTACCTGCATCTGTGATGTACACAGAGAATACATCACAATTCAGTGTATCCTTCCCAAAATGTTTAACCTGAATCTAATCATAAACTGATAGACATTTTGGAAAACTAAAGGTCTGTATTAAAAAGTTTCACAAATAATAACGAAAAGAGAAAGACAGACTCATAAATACAGAAAATAAACTAGCAATTGCCAGAGGGAAGGAGTGTGGGGGATAAGCAAAATAGGTGAAGGGGATTAGGAAGTGAAAATTTCCAGTTATAAAATAAGTAGGTCACAGAGATGAGAACTACTACATACGGAACACAATGAATAATACTTAATAACTTTCTATGGTGACTACACTTGTGGTGAGCATGGCAAAATGTATGGCTTGTTGGAAACACTATGTTGTACACCTGAAAGGACATTCATGGGTCAACTATACTTCAATGTAAAAAAAAGGGCAATATACGAATTATAATTAACAACAATGAAAAGTGTCACAAAAGGCAAAAAGAAAAGAGAAAACAAAGGGTTGGAGAACTATCCCAAACAGAAGAAGACTGAATAGATATGGCAACTTCCCACAGATTGCAACCCTTGGGGTAGGGGTGGGACAGCTACAAGAAGCATTATTGTGGTCGACTGGGGATAGTATTTGTTGTGTTATG
The DNA here is from genome assembly GCF_902655055.1 of Lutra lutra. Lineage (NCBI taxonomy): Eukaryota > Metazoa > Chordata > Mammalia > Carnivora > Mustelidae > Lutra > Lutra lutra. The sequence goes on from NC_062293.1 coordinate 40,889,873, forward strand.
TTAAAGTTACTGAGTATCACAGGTGTATTGTGGTTATGAAGGACTGTCCTTGTTTTTAGGAGATACATACACTGAAATGTTTAGGAGTGAGGAATGAAGTAGAGTGTCAACTTTCAAATGGCTAAGCACAAGAATAAAATACACACTCACAAATAAAGCAAATGTGATAAAATGTTAATGAGTGACTGATGAATTCTAGGTGAGGGTATGTGGGTATTAATGATTTTCTATATTGTTCGACTTTTTTATGGTTTAGAAATTTTCAAAATAATTGGGGGAAAATTCTCCCATGGTTTCTACTTGGTACCATTACTCATTAAATAGAAAGCAGTATTTCATACATACAAGCAATAGCTTAATACACGTGTAAGGCAGAAATAATTTTTAAAAAGGACACAACACCCATCCCAATGCTGCCTAAAACAGAACACTGACCAACACCAATGAAGCGCAGTATCACGTCCTAGTTGCTTCTCCCATAGACATAACAACAATTTCCTAAAACATGTTTCTATTATTTCCCATGTAAATCTCTAACCTACAAATTTCTGACTTTAAAAAGACACTATCTTGGGGCGCCTGGGTGGCTCAGTGGGTTAAGCCACTGCCTTCGGCTCAGGTCATGATCTCAGGGTCCTGGGATCGAGTCCCGCATTGGGCTCTCTGCTCAGCAGGGAGCCTGCTTCCCTCTCTCTCTCTCTGCCTGCCTCTCTGTCTGCTTGTGATCTCTCTCTGTCCAAAAAAAAAAAAACAACTTAAAAAAAAAAAAAAAAAAAAAACAACTTAAAAAAAAAAAAGACACTATCTTGGTTTAATATAAAGTGATATATTTGAATAGTAATATTAAGTGATTTATTCTAAGACAATACAGCAATACAGTAGCCAGCATTTATGGCATCTTTGCTTTCCTATTAAAAGCCTTGTAACTTTCTTTACTTGGTGGCTAACGCGACACTCAGTACTTTTTAAAGAGTAGGAGGAATGTACTAATTGCTTTACTTGCCACTTTCCCCTATGCCTAACAGTGAACTGTGTTAATTACCAGCAAGCAGCTGGAAACAAGAACTCATAGCACATTACAGGTTCCATTCTCTGATGCTGTCAAAAAAGAATGCTGCCTTTGCCTCCTAAATATTTTTTTACTAGCACTGAGATGCTTCACTCTCCAGTGGAAAAAAAACTGGAGATGATGACAAATTCAGGTATTCTTTGCTACCCTGTGCCAAATGCACAGAGCCATACGATGATGACACACAGATTTCTTCCTTAGTTTTATAAGTAAATACATAACCTCAAGATTTACACAGGGCCCACTTCATTCAGGTCTCTTTCAAATATTACCTTCTCCTAGACCTACCTTTCTCTATAAAACAACCATTTATTCTTTTTCTTCACAGCACTCACCAATAGTGAGTTGGTATAATTTTTGGGTGGTGGTGTGTTTCTTCCACTAGAAGGTAAGCCCCATGAAGGCAGGGATTTTGATGCCTTTTCACTGCCTAAAACAGTATCTGACAAAGAGCAGACACTCAGAAGTGACATGCCTAATAATCTTAACTGAGCCATTCAAATAGCAACTCATCCATGTTTACTGCTTCCTATGTGACAGAGAAAAATTCAGTATTTACAAACTTGTTTTATCATTTTTAAGAATGAAGAGAAACAGGCACCTAGGTGGCTCAGTCGTTAAGCGTCTGCCTTTGGCACAGGTCATGATCCCAGGGTCCTGGGATCGAACCCCGTGTCAGGCTCCCTGCTCAGTGGGAAGCCTGCTTCTCCCTCTCCCACTTCCCCTGCTTGTGTTCCCTCTCTTGCTGTGTCTCTCTTTGTCAAATAAAAAAATAAAATCTTAAAAAAAAGGAATAAAGAGAAACAAAGGCAAAGAAAACACCACCACTATATTATCCTTCAGAATAAAAACATTTCTAGAACATTATGGGAGCCTCAGGTGTCCATCAACATTACCTGTTTTTATCAAATACTGTCATTTGTGCAACAAATGTCTTTTCCCCATCTTCACGATTTCGTTTTCTTCTAGCTGGAAGTTCTTCATTGACATCTGAATTTCACAAACATTTCTTATGAGTCAAATATTCAAACACAAAGGTATTTTTCTATGATATGGTCCCTAATCCTAAATTAGGTACAAATTACAATTTGTGATATAATGTTAAGACTTACATTTTTCAATTTTATGTTTTACCATATGTGTGTCCTTACTAGGCAAGGAGAAAAAATCCTCACTTATGGTTACTTTTCAAATTCAAAGGCTACTTCAAGACTCAAAGATTATTTCCCCAAAGGTGCCTCTCACTGAATTTCACATATACCTCTATTATCTCACTCATGATTTTGCTACAATTATTTATATCTATCTCTGCAAGCTAGGTCAGCTTTTGAGAGCTTCTGGAGGACAGGGCTGAATATTTTAATGATCTTTGTATTCCGGGCACTTATGTGCTGGTTGAATGATTACCTCAAAAGTAGATTCAGCTGGGAAGATAGAGGGATATATGTGATAAGCAAATACAATAAAATCTTAATTACAGAATATTAGTGTAGGTAAACAAATATTTACTATATAAAACTCTTCAGACAGTTATATACATATGAAATTTTTCACAATAAAATGTCATGTGTGGGGGGTAGGAATGAATTCATTGTTTTGTTTGCTGAGGGACTAATGGGAAATACCAGTCTTCTCCATCCAGTGTTCACTATATATTTTTTTACTCCATGAAATATGTTTCATCATGTAAAAATGAGAACTTTACAGATTAAATACCTAGTACAGCACAACAGCCAACCATTTAAAAATCCAGGGTAATCTACCGTAAAATTAATTATCTCATCAGACTGTAAAATATCTGCAAATAAAGGTCATTTCACGCTTTTGGAATGCATGCAATTTACTTCTAGTTCTGCACCATTTTCTTCCTTGGGAAAGCAAAGTTTAAGATAAAACTATTAAAATAAAAATTACCAATATTTTCATTGGTTTCTCCATTAATCATTCCATTAAACTCTCTTCTTCCCGGACGAGTCACTCTAAATAGCAATGAGTAAGACTTCACCATATGGCTGTTACTAGGTTCAAATTCATTACTGGAAACTGCAAGGGACGGGAAATTTCCAGGTTTTGTTTGATTGAGATCAGGATTCAAAGGCACCTGCTTTTTACCTGTAGGAACTTGCCTTATTGGACAACTTACATCCTGCAAAGGCAAAGATTATGAAATTATACTTATTTATGCATATGCAATTATTACAAGAATTAAAATAAAACTTATAATCACAGATATAGGAAACATCATTACCAAATGGCATGCTAAAATTCTAATCATACTTCTGAAAATTGTGATGAAGGAAAAAGAAAATTTGGAACAGCTATATCCCAAATATTAACAACTGAGGATTTCTCTAATATAATGAAAATAATGATACAGTATATAAAATATTTAGCTGATGGTGATCTGAAATAGTTTCAAGTTAGACATATGGAATTAAAACCATGCTTAAAATGTTAAGCTCATATAAATTAATAATCTTTTCCCTTAAATTTTCTATTTTAACAAAATAATTGATAGGACCATTAGAAATGAAAAAAGAATTATAAAAACACCACTGTCAATGTTACAAAGTATTAAATCCATGTATTTAAATGTTGCTTAATAGGAGCAATATTGTTCATCTTATGAATAATATTCTGTAGAAATTATATAACTGGAGTTATGCTTAAATAGCTGAAAAATTGGAAGATATGAAAGACCTTTATAACAAGATAGTAGCTTCTTTTTGAAAACCAAATACATTCTTATTCTAACAAAAAAATTCTACAAGAGTATAAAATGAGAAATATTTAAGTTTCCCCCACCTCCTCCAGGTCCTATACTCCAGAGATGACTAATATTAGCAGTTGGTTGCGTATATCCTTCTAAGCAAATGTTTACATCTATTATTTTTTGAAACACAAAAAGGACACTACAATTGTAGTCACATTTTTTTGCCTGCATCTTCAAGAATGTTCACATCACTGTTTATCATGCATATGGGGATTGCATGGGAGGGAGAATGGTATTTCTTAACTTTGAAGTTTTGAATGTATACTTAAAACTGTTGTCTCCTAATCACCTTAGTCCACTCCGTATGAGTGCTTTAGTAGTGCTCAAGTCCTGTGTAACCTTATTATGATTTTGGAAGAATGTCAAAACAGGAATCTCTATACAGGTCATTCCTAATCCTAAAATACGCAAGATCTTAAGGCTACTAAAAGTACTGGTTGCTGAGAAAATTTAACCATCCTAACGTGTTTCTGTGGTGAATGATTTCACCTTATAAATAGAAATTTGAGGCAATGTATTAATAGATCAATGGCCAGTAACACTGGCAACAGAATTTCTTTGCTCGAGAGTAGTGTTACAAGAGGTAATCCTTTTGGGAAAAACTCTCACAGCTCTTATTTTGGGAAAAACTCTCACAGCTCTTACTTAAATTTCAATTCGTACAAACTGCTAAAAAGCTAAGAGATCAAAGTGATAGGGAAGCATCTGATTTTATGTCCTAAGATGCTAAAATATAGCTTCTTCCCTTCACTGTCAAACTCCTATAGCAGAGAGTTTAATGCAGATACCTCAGCTGCCCAGAAAAAAACATTAAGATCTAGGAGGTTGGCAAAAAAGGTTATCATTTTTCTAATTCAGCCATCAACATCTTTAAAAGCTTTCAAGGTATGGGGTACCTCAGTGGCACAGTCGGTTGGGCATCCGACTCTTGGTTTCAATTCAGGTTGTGATCTCAGGAATGTGGGATTGAGCCCCACCTTGGGCTCTGCCCTCCGTGCTTGTATCACAGAGTCGGCTTGGGACTCTCCTCCCACCCCCACCCCTACATGCTCTCTCTTAAAAAAAAAAAAAAAAAAAAAAAAGGAAAAGCTTTCAAAGTTTAAAAGCACAATATATATGCATGAACATACTCAATTAAAAAATTATTCCACATAATCTACCAATATTGTGTCATATGTTACCTTTCTTTTTTTGTGGCAAACTTTCACAAGCAGGACTTCCAAGGTAACAGAATTTTGTTCATTTTCTGAGTTTTGTGATGGCTTATCTAAATAGAAAATCAATACTTTAAAATGTTTTTGTTTAAAAACATAAATACCATACTCATTTTCCTAAGAAGTCTGGGCATTTCAGACAAAAAGACTTCCTATAATAAAGATTTCCCAGAAGTTTACTCATTTTTTGCCCCAAAATCAGTTCGAATTTGTAGCAAACTCTTTAAAACCCTTTATATATAAAGTCATTTAAACAAACTTTTCACAATACAACTATAATTACCTTCATATAATACTGTGATTTTCTTTTGATTCAAATAAGATGTTTAATTATTTTAATTAATGCTAAAACATTTACTGATTATATGGATATAAAGATTTAACATTTATGATAAAAAGAGAATATAATAAACTGCTAGTCAAAAGTATTTTTGACAAATACAGTTAAAGCTTCTTGGCAGAAAACACAAATGAAATATTCAAGAGACAACCACACACAAACATTTTAAATTTTTTTCCTTCTCCCATAATCTATTAATAGAAAAATTACTTAAAGATATACTTAAATTGAACTAGTTAGTATTACATCTGTTTTATTTTGAATGCACAGCAATAGCAAACCAAAAAGTTCTTGGATTTGACTAGGACTTGTGATCAAAGGATTAAAATAATGGATTTCATATGTAAAAGTTATATAAACAATTATATTATCATTTCACAAGAAAGATAGCTAGTTTTTTACTTTTTCCCTAGAATTTCTCTAAAGCCTGAGCAGGACAGCTAAATTTAGGATATTATTTACTACATAGGGGAATCTCTCTCGGTTTACAAAGTTCAGGGATTTTAATTTTAAATAATTGTTTATATTCTCTGTATCAATTAACTGACAAAGGCTTTTGCAAATTAAGGTTCTCGAATACTTCTCTGTAACTTACTTGTCTTTAATCCCAGAGGCATTAATAGTTCAAACTATTTTAATCAATCATTACTAGGTTTCAATAATATATAGAACTACGACAACAGATGAATCTACAAACAAAAATAATTTTCCTTCTGAGATTTTGCACAATGCTTTTTTCTACTTAAAAACATTCTTACGTAGGGTGTGTACATAAGATACATTTCAATCAGTCTCTTCGAAAGTTGTAAACTTTCAAAGTAAAAAAACTTTAATATGAAAAAAAAAATTTCAGTGTTTAAAATGCAGTAACAAAAATGCTCTCCAAACCATAATCACCATGAAAATAGTACCCTAATAATCTTTGTGTATTCATTCTAAGCAGTTTCAAGTAGTAATTGCTAAACAAAAGTCTTCATTTAAAAACAAAAGGAAAAAATACTCAGATTTTAGGGATCTTGATGTTGGTTTTCTATCTTGATTTCTTAAAAATATTATTTAAAAAAAAAAACTACAAATATACCTTGATTAGACAAGAGAGGCAATATAGCTGCTTCTTCCCAACTTCCACTAATTTTCAAAGTTATAATGGGAAATTATTTTCTGGAAACAGAAGTATCAACAGAGTTTACTTTCTCATTTACCTCAGTAACATCAAGAAAAAAAAACTTCAAGTGATTCTGAGCAATTCTGAACTCTATGTATTTTGTCATGTAGACAGGAAAAAAGTTTCATCCAATGAATTTAAACTAATTCAAGTAAAATTAATTAAACTTAAATATTAATCAAGTAACAGTATTAATTAGTAAATATTCATTAATATCCATCATCTATTTCAGTTATGGATAACTTACATATATTTTATGTATGTCCCTGGGAACAAAGGGCTAACAAACCTATAAAATTCAAACTATAAGCTTTAAAGTATTAGAGTCCATGTACTTTAAAAGTACAACAGAAAACCAAGTATAAAGAATGATTAGAAATAAGGACTCTATAAGACGGTTATAAGTAATTAAGGAAAAAACATAAAAATGCTACGCAGTTTACTTCTATATAAAAATGGATCAGATCTAAGGCAAAGCCAGAAGTAAAGTTACAGTAGTTAACAGAGCTATGACCAGATTTCAAACTTACATAAAAAACCTGACTTAGTTATCAAACTATTCTAATATAACCATATTATTATTAAACTTTGTTTCTTACTAAACAATACCAAAGATGATCACCTTGACATGTTTCTTAAAAAGATGTCATTCCATTACACAATAAAGATGGATTAACTCAAGCAGCATTTTACTCAATTTGAAACCAACTGAAACTTTACCTAGCATGCTTTTACCTCTTTTAATGAAGTACATTTAAGACTATATACTTTTCTTTGTAAAATATCTAAAATATTGATATATCCCTTTGGTAGCAGTGGTTGTTTCTATTGTTTTATTAATGTAAAAAAAAACACAATGCAATACCATCAACTAAAAACGTTCACACAGAAAGGATTCTACTCAGGGCACTCTTCACCTAGTTCAGGTTCTAAGACAATTTAAAGTCCAAAAAATATTGGAAATAAAAAATAGTAAAACTTAAGAAATTTAATTGAAGATTTTCCCATTATTTTCTAGTTATAATCTCTAGGAAGATGATGGCTCTAAATTGAGTAAGATAATGTTATATAGTTTTTTTTTTTAAATATCAACAGTTAGTGTCCTAACAAGTATGGTTTTTTAGAGATAAGAACTGGAATTTCATTTTAGATATAAGCCACATACAGAAACATTTACCTTTAAGAATGATTACACACAACATTGAATAATTTTAACAATTTCAAAATCTACTTAAAACTTAAATGGCTAGCAGGAAACAATAAGGAAACCAGGCTATGAACAGGATTTTATATATACGGTCTACCTACCAAAGCTTTTAAGCCAGTTTTTAAAAATCTGTTCTTCAAACAACCTATTTCTGAATCATCTTGGTGCTTTATTAAAATGCAGACTCCTAACTTTATCAAAATCCTACTAGATCCAAGTCTTCGTCCAGGTATACAGATTTTAAACAAATTGCCAAAACATTTTTGGCACACACAAAATTTAAGAACTTCTTACTTTTAAAATTTAAATAGGTACAAGTTACATCTTCCACATCCCACCATTGACCACATAAAGCAGTAACTGAAACCGCTGGACAAGTCAACTAAAGAAACGGAATTATCAGAATCAACCTTTCTTCCACTAAGTATAATTTTATAAATTTACACACACACACAAAATAATTTCTTTTTTTACATTCACTGAAGTGTTTTATTGTTAGAATGCCAATGTATTTACTTTTAAGTACATACCATTTTTGTGGAAGAAACCAGTAAATGTAAGCTGCAGATGGGCTGACAAGCTAAAAAAAAACAAACCAAAAGTTTATCACTTTAATGCTCTATAATAAAAATAGCCCTAAACTTTAAAAAAGTAACACTGAAATCAAAGTTACTTCAGCTAATTTATAATGTTTGATTTTCTTATTCTTAACTGTGCAAGCCCATGACTCTACACATTGTCTATGTACATAAAAACAAAACAACCCAACATAAAACAACACACAAAAACACCAAAGGAGTACATCAGAAAAAAAGATTACCAAATGAGGGGCAAGAGTATTTATACTGTGCTTTAGTACTCTCCCTATAAAATATGGACACATTTCCCCTCCCACCCCTGAAAAGAAAATTCTGATAAGGATAGCTGAGTTCATGCAAAAGTATCTGAATATTTTAAAGCTATGGAAATTCAATCTCCTAACAAATCAAACAGAACCATCACTTTCTTCTTCCATTAGGGGTAAAATATACAATTATAGATCTGCTATAGATTTGTAATTTATTGTTTCAACACGTCATTCTCATTTACTTTTAGAAGCAATAGAAAAGGAAACAAATTATACTGATCCTTTTGAAAGTTATCAACTAACAACAGAAAAACTATTAAGACAGAATAAACAAAAACATTCATAGGTTTCTGTAGTACCTTTAAACTGCAAAAGAGAGCAATCAGTTAATCAGAAGCCATTCAAAACTTTCTAGAACAGTTTTTGTCATGTGATAGACACCAGATTATAGAGGGCCAGACAGAACAGATGTTGGGGGAATGGAAGCAATACTGATTCCTTACCAAAAAAATGGACTAGTGTAAAAGGCAGTAAGGTGACATTCTAGTTATTCTTATAATCAGAGGCGAAGAGTTATAAAAAGACATTGAGGCCAGAGAGTTTTAAGGAGCAAGTAATGACTGAAAACAAGGACGTATTATAAAGAAGTTAGCTTTATAACTCTGCCCAGGATTCGTCTTTCTTAGAGAAGTAAGAGGACGGTGATCCTTCAACAGAAGATGTGAGAATGCCTCTATCTTCTTACTGAGGTAAGCCATGAAACTGTATGCTAAAAATCTACAGGGTGGGGGCGCCTGGGTGGCTCAGTTGGTTAAGCAACTGCCTTTGGCTCAGGTCTTGATCTAGGGGTCCTAGGACTGAGTCCTGCATCGGGCTCCCTGCTCAGCGGGAGTGTGCTTCTCCTTCTCCCACTCTCCCCTGCTTGTGCTCTTTCTCTCTCTCTCTCTCTCTGACAAATAAAATCCTAAAAACAAAAAAACCCAAAACCCTAAACCAAACCAAAACAAAAAACTACAGGGTGGAGGTTCTCAAAGGGCATTTCCAGAACAGTACTAAGAAAAGTATGTCAGAATATCAGCAGAGGACAAAATGACTATGAAGGGTGCAACCAGAGTTCTGAAAGCATAAATATGAGAGAAAATGAAGAATAACAACTATAACTTAAGTATCAACAAAATAAAAATGGTACACAATGGGATTCTTGAAAACAGGTAATTCATGTATATTACTTTCAGACATGAATCAGATATATTTTGAAAACACATAAGGAGTGGGAAAAAGGAGGGTGGACCATAAAACGGACATGAGGAAATTTTTAGGAATCTTTATCTTGACTGTGGTGGGTGTTACCTATGTATAGTTGTCCAAATTTAGAACTATATACCAAAGAGACTGAATCTAACTGTATGTAATTAATACTTCAAAAAAAGTACATTAAGGGGACAGACTGTAGAAGCCCAAAGGAATTTTTCATGATGATGGAAACATTCTACATCTTGATCATGGTTATGGTTATGTAAGTGTATACATTTGTCAAAACTCTAACTATATATTTAAGGTGGGTGTATTTAACTGAATGTTAGTTATACCCAAAGCTGATTTTAAAAAGTGTTATCTGCCATCTACAAAATCTATGTGCCATTTTACTAAAAAATAACTAGCGTTCTCCTATAAAAATAGTTCCATAATGTTACCTTACAAACCAGAATTAGCAAAACTCCAAAACATAACTGAAGACAAAGAGGAATATTCTATAATTTCCACATGTTAGAAGATAATCCATTAGTCACAAATAATTTATCCCATTCTTAGTTGCATGACTTAAACGTACATACCAAGGCCACGTTAATTTTCTTAAAACCCCATTCTGAATGTATCATTCCTCTCCCCAAATATTCCAATGAGTCCCCAAATGCCAAGTCTTTTGTCTAATTGCTATCTGTTATATAGCTCCTATTTCTTTTTATCTCTGCTAAAGCCTATATAGGAATAAACAGGTCAGGATGGTAGACAGAAAAATCCAAGTTTAAATTCTGGCTCCAGTTATTAGCCGTGACCTGATATCTGTAAGATGAGGAAATGACCTCTCTTAAGAGGTCTGTTTTATAAAGTATCCATCAAAGTACTCTTTCCCTCTTCTATAATGACTCCAATCCCCAACCATCCCAGAGCTTAATGATCACAGCTTAATCTCAAGTATTTGTATATACCACTTTTTTGTCACTCTTCTTTCACATACATATTACCTTTTGAGACAATCTTTTTATTACATCAGTTTCCCTAGCACCTAGCAGTGTCTTACAGAAAGGCACTCAACATACTTTCGGAAGAACAGCAATGTCCTCCTAGAGCAAGATTTTCTTGTTCTTAAACTCTATGTCCAACATGGGGCTCAAACTCATGACCCTGAGATCAAGAGTCACATGCTCTATGCAATGAGTCAGCCGATTGTTCCTAGAGTAACAGATATTTTAAGGTCAGGGATCATGACCCATTACACTGTAGTGCTTATAGTGTTATTTAGATTGTTTTTATAGAAAATAATGTTCTGGGACACCTTGGTGGCTCAGTTGATTAAGCGGCTGCCTTCGGCTCAGGTCATGATCCCAGCGTCCTGGGATCGAGTCCCACATCAGGCTCTTTGCTCAGCAGGGAGCGTGCTTCTCCCTCTGCCTGCCACTCTGTCTGCCGCCTGTGCTCACCCTCTCTGACAAACAAATAAATAAAATCTTTAAAAAAAAAAAAGAAAAGAAAAAGAAAAGAAAATGTGGTTCTAAGTTCCAACTCTGAAATGCCAGAAACATCTTGCACTGATCTACCCCCCAAAATATTTTAAATTAGTGTTACTCAATATGTAGTCTGCAAACTGAAGTAAGGAAACTTGTTACCAATCCATAAGTAAGAAACTAAGAGTAAGACTTAAAACACTTTTATAGAAATTTAACGTTGCCATAACATCCTCCAAGCTTGTGATCAGTAAGTATATTTACAAAAACATCAATCTATAAAAGATTGAAAATTAAGCACAAAAAAGTCCCTCACCAAGGTGGTTTGAGGTACAGTTTTAAATGATAATGTTTTAAGTTAAATGAGATAGGAAGCACATCCCAACATGTTGACCAATAGGAAGCTATCATTCTAACATTGTTTCTTTAGGAAAAGGAACTCCAAATTTCAATTAACCAGCTTAAAAAATAACTTTGTGAATGTGATTTGCTAAGCACAATTTCTCCTCTAACTCCCCCTTCTAAAAGTAAACACTCTAATATGTACCTAGAATAAAACAAAACAATGAGGCCTAGTTTCTCTTTCCCATAGATGGTTTCATTCAAGAAAAAAGGGCAATTTTCTTTCCCTTCCTGATTTACCCTCTTCCCTCTCTTGTGGCTCTGTCCATATCTTAATTGCTAAGCTAAATCAGAATGGAAGGCAAAGAAACATGTGGAATAGTCAGGCCTATTTGGTTTCAGGCTGCATGTGATCTAACTTAATCAGGATTAGCTCCCAGGATAAGGATTTGGTTCATCTTTGTGATATGTGCCCTATCTATATCTTCTGAGGAAGCAACCAATGGGGCAATAGGAAACTAGATGAGGAATTGAAATTTTGAGGTAAGATTTCAAGCATAAACATCTAACAATTCTAAAACTGTCTACAGAATGAAGTAAATTTAAATTCATAAGGGACTAACATTCTGAGATGACATTCATTCACATACGAAACTCAAATTTTAAGAATAGCCAGATCTCACGAAAGGACCAAGGTTTTATGCTGGAAAGAGACTAAAATTAGTGCCTCTACTTTGTACACAGTAATCTAACAATGGCAGGGTAAGGCTTCATTTCTAGAGTTATGGCTGTATTACCTCACAACAGGATGATAAGCTATTTGGCATCAACACTGTTAGAAGTTAGTTACCCAACTTTTCTTATACATTTCATGCTATAAAGTGTAAAACTGAGAAATTGGTGACTACATCAAGCCCATTATTCTGGGAATCCAGGATTTCTTCTAAGGTTGGGACACAAGGATAGGAACACTTTGTAATGAGAAGATAAAGCTGAATGAGGGGATGGAGTCCTTTACAAATAAATAAATCCCTTTTACAAGTATAATAGACAAAATATAAAGGAATTATTGTAAACTCAAAGATTACACATGGAGAGACATCTTAATAATTTGTTCTTAAACACTTAAGAATCGGATATGTTCAGTAGCGACTGATAAGGTACCTTCAAGAATAAGTACATAAAAATAATCTGTGGCCCAAGTTCTGAAATAGGAACAACTAAAACCCAAACATGAAAAGATGCCGATTTAAAAGTAACTTCAAAACTTGTAGCCAGGGGCGCCTGGGTGGCTCAGTGGGTTAAGCCGCTGCCTTCGGCTCAGGTCATGATCCCAGGTCCTGGGTTCGAGCCCCACGACGAGGCTTTCTGCTCAGCAGGGAGCCTGCTTCCTCCTCTCTCTCTGCCTGCCTCTCTGCCTACTTGTGATTTCTCTCTGTCAAATAAATAAATAAAATCTTTAAAAAAAAAAAAAAAAAAACTTGTAGCCAATACAAGATTGTTAAAAAACAAAGAAAGGGGAGAAACACATCAGATCTCATTAATGGTGGAAAAGACATAAAACTGAGTTAAGAAGCAGACTTAAGTTTTAAAAATGCAGTTAAATCTACAAAAGGGTAGGGAAACACCAGTAATTCAATATAACTATTTAAAAGATTTTTATGGGGCACCTGGGTGGCTCAGTGGGTTAAGCTTCTGCCTGCAGCTCAGGTCATGATCTTGGGGTCCTGGAATTGAGGCCCACATCGGGCTCTCTGCTTGGTGGGGAGTCTGCTTCCCTTCCCTGTCTGCTGCTCTGCCTACTTGTGATCTCTATCAAAAGAATAAATAAAATCTTAAATAACAATAAAATATTTTTATGGCTTTCTTGGGATAAAGACCAACATCCTTAAATAGCCTCCAAGGCTCTACATTATCTGGCCATGGTCATCTGCTCTAGCCTTAGCCACTCTCCTTACTCTTTCTAGTCAGCTGCTCTGCCTCAAATGACATACCTATACTACTCCCTTTATTCAAAATCACCTATCTGTTCACCCTGTCAGTCCCCATTTTACTCCTATATCCATCTTTCATATCTCATCTCATTTTTTTAAGGAGGCCCTCCCTGACCACCAATCATTATTTCCAAATCCAAGATCCCAAACAAGAGCTGGATCACCTGCTTCATACATTCAGTTTCCCTATTCTTTCTTCCCTGGCCATTATTTTACAACTGTACATATTATACGATTATATCTTTTTCTCCATAAAGGCAAGGTCTTCATCTGTTTTGTTCACCATTATATGCCCTAACACTAGTACAAAGTTCTGGACTTGGTACACTAAGAAAACTGGATCTCAGAAAAAAAAAAAAAAATAGATCTGGACTTCTTTATACAAAAGATGCTTAGAAAAGAAAGATTACTAATTCAAAAGCTTAGGTGATAACAACAAATAAGAAGTGATGAGGCAATTTATGTTATCAACCTACTAAAACTTGAAAATGTCCCTAGTAAAAGTTCTAGTTCTGGTATCTTTTGAGGGGATTTCTCCAGCTGCTAAAAGAGGACCAGGAATGGATGATGTTTAAGTGGAAAAGAGAGGAGACATATTGCTTTTCATTTAACTCAAATACTTTTGCACACAACTCCAATTTGGAAATCCCTTCATGCTATCTTTCAGCCAATGGACATGCACTTAAGAAGTCAAAGAAGTCAGGACTACAGAATTCCAAAACTGGTAGTACTAACAGCACAAAAGACTCCTGGGATCCTGCTAGGATAGAAAACTAAAGAAAGACCAGAAATTTATTCCAGTAAGCCATAGTACTTGGTCAAAACCCAAAATAAATTCAAAACCCAAATAAGAATTGAAGAGGACAGAATACAAGGAATTATGTCAGACATTCTAAAAAGAAAATAAAGATATTTTAAATATACTCCATCACACCAAAAAAAGCAAGGATAAACAGCAGGAAAAACTTGAGACTGAAGGTACAACCACTATGAATTTCTAAAATCTTCTAATTAGTATGGAGTTTTCAGAAGCCATTCTTCAAGAAAAGAAACAATTTTTTTAAGATTTTATTTATTTAGGGTGCCTGGGTGGCTCAGTCATTAAGCATCTGCCTTCAGCTCACTCAGGTCATGATCCCAGGGTCCTGGGATGGATCCCCTTATCAGGCTCCCTGATCAGCTGGAAGCCTGCTTCTCCCTCTCCCACTTCCACTGCTTGTGTTCCCTCTCTCACTGTGTCTCTGTCAAATAAATAAATAAAAAGATTTTATTTATTTGTCAGAGAGAAAGAGAGGGAGTGAGCAAATACAAGTGGAGGGGAGGGAAGGCATGGCAGGAAGAGGGAGAAGCAGGCTCCCTGCTGAGCAGGGAGCTCAATGTGGGGCTCAATCCCAGACCCCTAAGATCATGACCTGAGCTGAAGGCAGACGCTAAACTGACTGAGCCACCCAGGCATCCCAAGAAAAGAAACAATCTTCAAGAACAATAGGGTTTATTATTGAGGTAGGGTTACAATGTCAATTATGGCCTACTGCCATATGTTGACTGACATCTTCAAGAAGTAAAAACCATGAAGTGTCCATTTTTCCCCCATCAGCTGCTTCCCCTATTATGTTCTGCCAATATCTGAGACTAGTAAAGACAATGGTAGATCTAGAATGTACGTCAATAAAAGATCCTTGAACACCAACTTCATTTTGCACAGATAATGCTGGGAATTTGGCCTGGTTTATAAGTTACTACAAATGACATACATAAGTCAGGTAGTTGATTGTTCTACTTTGTGGCCATAGTACTACAGTATTTGTATCTTGATATTCCACTGAACTTTGGAGAATGAAATACAAGGGATTTGGGAATAGAGACATTACAATTTTGCAAGTGCTGAAAGAACATGAGAACATGAGAACCAATGGAACCAGAGAGAACCAGGCTACCACGGCTGAACAAATCCAGGATCCAACTAAACTGAGTAAGATCTGTCAGAGATGGTACAGAATAAAAAACATAAATGGGAAGACAGGTATGTTTTTGTATATGACTTAACTTCTACTAATTAATGTCAGGGAAAAACAAAGATTAATTTTATTTTCTTGTAAAAGAATCTGACCACAGATTTTACAAAGTTTTACAGTGCAGGCATGACATATTGGTGTCTAGGGAACTTCTAACAGTGCTATGTGATAAGTTTAATGGAACAACAAGATTATGCCTAATTTGAGATGAGAAATACGTTTAAATGATTTAATAATACCAAGCCTTGGGGGTAGACGTAAAACAAAGCAATACCCCAATTTATTTTAGTGTCTCTGGGAGTGACACTACAACATTCATAAAGATCCTGAGGGATGGAGTGATGCTGAAGCACTTAGCACACAGTAACTCAACACCTCTGGGGCCTAAAGTGCCTTGCTGGCCATTAAGCTCCAACATAGTTAGGTCTGTTATTTATTTATTTATTTAAAAGATTTATTCATTTATTGACAGAGAGAGAGCATGCGTGCACACAAGCAGGGGGAGCAGCTGAGAGGGAGGGGGAGAAGCAGGCTCCCCCACTGAGCAGGGAGCCTGATGCAGGGCTCAATCCCGGACCCTGGGATCATGACATGACCTGAGCTGAAGGCACACTCAAACAACTGAGCCATCCAGGCATCCCTAGGTCTGATATTTTATTTTGAAATTTCTTTTTTTTAAATATTTTATTTATTTATTTGATAGAGAGAGATTACAAGTAGGCAGAGAGGCAGGCAGAGAGAGAGAGGGGGGAAGCAGGCTCCCTGCCAAGCAGAGAGCCCGAAGCGGGGCTCGATCCCAGGACCCTGGGATCATGACCTGAGCTGAAGGCAGAGGCTTTAACCCACTGAGCCACCCAGGCGCCCCCCCCCCCCTTTTCTTCTTTTTTTAAAATATTTTATTTATTTGTTTGACAGACAGAGATCATAAGTAGGCAGAGAGGCAAGCAGAGAAAGAGAAAGAGAGGGAGATGGATTGATCAATCTTGGTGGGGTTGAAATGGCCAATTCACTAGTCTCATGTGGATCCTAAAGACTGAAAAAGTTGTTTTTCAAAATTACAGGAAGGAATTCTTGCAACCCTCTGATGCTTCTGTGAGTTAAAAACACCTCTGTTAAGAGTACTGGCCTGTGACGCCTGAGTGGTTCAGTCGTTGGGAGTACTGGCCTAGCTATTGAAACGACTGGGTCAAAAGGAAAAAAATTAATGGGTGAGTGATTATTCAAAGAGAACTGACTAGTATTACCTATCTCCCTCACAACACATATTCTAAGGGAAGCTCTGTAGTATTTATCAAAGCCAATGTCACAATGAGATACCAGTAGGTTTAGCAGTGATAAAGATAGAGCCTTAATGGGAAAGATAAAGAAAAGGGTCAAGTTTTCTTCTTGGTTCATTCTTCCTTCCCACACAAACTCTGAAAGACCTGGAGGGCAAATTATTAAAATGTTCGGGAGAAAAGAAACAGGAAACCTCAAAGATGAGGCTCTGACTACAGCTTATACTTTACATAAAAAAGGCCCTGAGGATCCCAAGAACTCTGTCTAGGGTAGGTAACCAGACAAGGATCTGGAATAGAAATCCAAGCGGAGAACATTCTTAGTTCTATGTTTTAAGTACTCCTTGGGCAGGAACAGACAGATTCGGTAAAAATTTGGGATCTCAGTTTCTAGGATGGACTATCACAGTTTATTTACAAGTCAAGATTGCCTAGATATGGAAATATAAATTACAGTACAATCCTGCAAGATATATAATTAAAAATGTGATTTTACAATTCAAGTAACAAAATGACCTAATTCAAAAGCCAAACTTAACATATAAGCAACTGCAAAAATGACATACCAGTTACTAAAATGAAAAATCATAAAGTATCATTAAGTCAGTGTACATCCTATCTTTATCGATAAGTTATGATTTAAAATTTTAAGAGACAACAATCTGTTGTGGCAATGAAAAAAAATTTTTTTTAAAAACCAGCTTCATTTTTTAAAAAATCTAACATTTTTAGTTTTGTATTCTCCCTAAAAGTAGGGAATAAACAACTACCACCCAAGTTCCTCTGTCTCTTTAGAATGATACTCAACTTTCGTTAGTTTACATATCAAAGAAAAAAATGGAAACACGCTGTTTAGCTTAGGCAATATAGTCAGAACTTTTAGGGATTAGTTCTAGGTATTACATTTGAAAACATACAATAAATAGATTCTGTCCAAAGGGTCAAGTTTCTGAAACTCTTATGTGAAAAACATATTTCAAATATAAAGTTAGGAATACTTTGAAAGGCCTAAATATGGGGAAGGACAGGATGAAAAGACAGCCTCTTTCAGATTTGAAGACAATTATTTAGAAGAAATGTGATATTGTGAAGAACCTGGCATACCATCTAATATATAGTAAGTATACCATAAATATAAGTCTCCATCCCTCCTTATGTGAGGTAGTACGGTTAATACCGACTGCAAAAGCTACAGAAACTTTGAGTCAACATTCAAGAAACTGGTAAATAAATAATAGTGAACACAACTGCCTTAGAATAACAGTGAGTTGCCAGATTGAAGTTATTCAAGATGAGGCTTAAGGGTTCTCTGCCACGGATACTATAGAATTAGTAATTCCTTTTACATATGAGTTTGGACCAACTGACCTTTAAGGTTCCTTCTAACTCCTTACAATATTGGGGTGATCACTAGAGAAATGATCACTAAAATTTTTTCCTCTTTCCTCAAGTATGTCACTTAATGTAAACTGATAGGTTATCTTACCTATGAGATTCTTGCTCTCCTTTCATTTTCTCTACTTTTGATAACATATCATCAACTTTAAATGTTTTCCTGAAAGAAACAGATAAACAAAATAATCACTTCTCGACTGGGAAAAAAAAAAGATTATACTTTATTGTCACTGTAATAGGCAAGTTGGAAATCTGATTTTGATTATTTTTAATAAGATAAATTGTGGATAGTTAGCCATAACAATGAATACTACATTGAAACAGTGTACGTTATAATACAGCAGACAACCCTTCAAGTCCCATCTCAAAAGCTATCTTTTCCATGAAACCTTTTGTAATTAGTCCCAAACCAGAGTGATTTCCCCTTACCTATGACAACTGGCTTATATTTATTTTGACATCTAGTGTCATAAATGTGAACTTGCATAAATATTTTATTTCTTCTCCTAGACTATAAGCTCCTGAAGGGCAGAGACTGCTTTTCTTCAAGGAAAGCCACATCACTGTACCTTACATTTGAGAGGTATTCAAGCATCTGTTGGACTGAACCAAACAAATGCAAATCACATATTTTGAAACATTCATCTATTTCTATTAAGTAACCTGACAAATATGTGTTAACACTATTATATAAAAGTAAATATTTTATAAAAAAATCTGAAATAAACAAAACATCCTCAAAGATTATTAGCAATGGCTAAAGTTAAATGATATGTCATAATAAAGAGATGGTTATCAACCATCATGGAAAGATTTTGAAGTTTAGGGGACATGCCCATCAAATCATAATAAAATTATTAGCTTTTAACTCCAGAAGCTGAAGAGAAAAAAGTACTTTTTCCACAAAACAGAAACTTAAATTAAGAATAACTCCCATATACTCCCAAGCAATTTAAGAATGGACTCTAAAGCAAGCCTTATCTTAGTTCTTAAGGTGGTCTATTATATGTGTCCTACAGACAGAAGCTAAAAATCTAGACCCACATATGTTAACTGAAAATGAATATTTCTTCTCAACTCATATATTTTCTTCAAATTTACGACATGAAAAACTTAATGTACTCCACATGAATTACTTTGTAAACCTTGAATTCAGACACTAGAAATTACTATCAGGCTCATTTCCTCATAACAGCTACTGTACTCAACTATCATAATAAAAAATTATCAGTATAGAAATGTTAATGTAAATATATTACAGTAAAATACTAATAAGGAAGAGCAGAATTGATGCAATCTATAGTTCAGGTGAAAAACAGCCTCCATTAAGAAAAGATTGTTTAGAAAAAAAAAAAAAAGCTTCTCTCTTTACCTTTAGAGTTACTGAAAACTTCAATATTAATGTTTCATCCAATAGAGCATAAAGGAAGTACTTTAGAAGGATGGCAATACATTTTCAATCTCCACAGATAAGAGAGAAGAAAGAAGAAAAATGTAGGATTATTTTAGGCTAGTTACAAAGAACTTTCCAGTATAAATACTGAAATGTACTACTAAGGAAGGTTGTAAAGTTACTGGAAACTTTTAAGAATAGTAAGTTTTTCTTTATGCAATGATTAAGAAGAAATCCTGTCTGTAAGAAAGAAAAGTTAAGACTAAGTCACAAGGTTTTCCTCTTCCAACATTATGGAGGTGTGCATAGGAAAGCTGAGTGTTAACAACCGTGTGAAATAGGTTAAGATAATATAGGCAATCCAGCCTTCTTTAGGAAAAAAAACAAAACAAACCACATAAGCAACTACACAAAAGCAGTCTCACTCCCAGCACCAAGTATGTCTGTTCTTTAGAAAGATACTGCTACAGCAGCTCAGATTTAACAAGGGAAATGGTTATCAAAAGATCATCAAAAAGGAGAATATTTTTAAAATTCAAGAAATTCAAGAAACTCCAGGAAATTTTCTTAGGAGGATTCAGAAACAACTTACATGAACTCTAGTAAAATGGATTCAATAAAAGATGCCCTTCTCCTCACAAATATTTCCACTGTATGAGTGTTGTGTTAACTCTATAGAATGTGAATACTTCTATGAAGTGAAACTAAAGTACAAGGTGAGTTTAACAAACACACTAGAATTAATATCACAATGGACTGTATGACTTCAAAGGGAGTGACATATTTATTCCAACAATGAATATTATGTTGTTATAATAGTAAAAAAGGAGTCCCAAAACATTTTGAGCAAAGGATAGTTATTAAAAGCGATTTTATAAAAGGAGTCCCAAAAACATATTTAACAAAGACCACACCATTAGGCTAAATTCACCACCTTCCAAAGCCACCAGCTACTTTGAAAAGAACAGCACTCATCTGAGGATTTATAAGTTGTATAATTTGTTAAAAATTAATTTCAATGTCTTTTATAAGCCAGGCATATAACAAAAGCATTAAGTGATTCCTAATGCATTTTTGCATGGAAAAAAAACTATGGGATTTCTACGTTTATTGCCTGGTAAACAGCTGCAAAACTCCCCCGAAAGACAATTTTTTTGCCTAAAAAGCAATAAATTAAGAAAAGTAATTTCTTCTACCAAGCTTTTAAACCTGTCTCTATCTATTAGCAGACAACAGAAATGTATCCCACAATGAGACAGTCAAATAGTCTGATAAACAAACATGACAATAATGAACTTAGATTTTAAATGTATTTTTTAATTTATGGATTAACTCATTATTTTGAAAAAACATAATCACTTAAAAAAATGTTTAAGTAACCTCTACACCCACATGGGGCTCAAACTTACAACCCTAAGATCGAGAGTCTCACGCTCTACTGACAGCCAGCCAGGCACCCCCAAACCTAATCACTTTTAAATTAAAATCAGGCCGCATCCTAAATGATAACTGATCTTCCATATTAAAAATACTAGAGGAAAAAAGTTAAGTACTACTTAATCAAAATCTCCTAGTTTTATAGAATAAATCAGCACACCATGAACCACAGGCCAAATCCTGCCTACTGCCTGTACCCAAACCACAAGCTAAGAATGACTTTTATGGATAAATATGTGCAATTGATTTGAACAGTAACCAAACCCCAATTAAGGTAAATGCCATCTCTTCCCACCGCACAAAAAATGAAAGTCTCACACTTCTCACTAGCAGGCATATTTTACAAAACACTACTCAATTATTAGATTTTAAATTTTATCAATAAAAAGAACTGTGAACATTTTTTTTTCTTTTTGTGTAAGTATCTACTTACATTCTAACTAATAATCTTAATTCTGCCTCCTGGACCACAAAGCCTAAAATATTTACTATCTGTTCCTTCACAGAAAAAGTCTGTTGAACCTTGGCATAGATCAAATAATGACACCGACAGGCAAAGAGCTGACAAATTTAATTTTGTTGCCTAATCCATCACCTTCTTCTCCTAGTTATTTAGGCTCTTGGCAAGCTTCACCTATTAAATGTAACGCACACGAACACGCAATCGCTTGCATACTCTCTCTGTTCAGAAAGATTACCAGAAGACAAATAGTTTTAACATTTCAATCCTTCAAAGTACACCTACGTATATATACAAACCTAAACCAAGTCTTGCCATAGAAACATGATGCTTACTTAATAATCAGTAGCAGGCTCTAAAGGAGTTTGGTTTCAAAGTCTATTGGGATAGCTTAATGGTTTTAGTGAGTCAAGATTAACAATACCAAATGCTTAATACAAGCTCTTTCCTTTAAACTTAAAATTGTTCATTTGATATACTCAGTCACCTTGCATGTAGGATAAGAAACTAGCATTCCATAATTACATATGGTTAAAGATTGCATGTTTAAAACAAAAATAAGCTCTGATCGACACCCCCAGAGTCCACCTGAAAACTAGATAATTAAGACTTCTTGTTTTTTAAGGACATTCAGTCTATGGAGTTCAGAAATATTTCCTCTTCTAGAAAGACCACCACCAAAGATATAAAATGAGACTTTTTGAACCTATCATAATGGAAGCAAATTCTTCGTTGTTAGAACATATAAGAAATATTTAAAAATTAACTTAAATTTATGTATTGAAGATAGTTTCCCTGAGCCCTTTAATATTTAAATCCTCAGCTTTCACCAAACTTGAAAATACTCATAGCACAATATAAAAATATTATTCAGTAAAATTACTTCACTCACTCCACTACTGTATCATTTCTACTAGGAAAAAAAATTGGTAATAAATTAGGATTTTAAAAAATGATACTATTAAAAATCGCTTGGCAACCAATTCAACCAGCCACTTTTTCATATTTAATCTTTAATTATAAACAGTACCTTAAAATAAAACTTTAACATTGCCTGATCAACTCAAAATAGGATTCATAAAAATGTACCTTTTGATGTTTGTTCTGGAGTTTCGATGAGACATGTAAGTAAGAGTCCTGTGCAAAAATATTGGCTACAAAAAAAGGTTTTAAAAATATTAAAATTAAATAGGCAAAATTCTAAGAAAAAAATAATATTCATTAATTTTATTGACTACTTACAGCTATAAGATTTCGAGTTCGAAGAAATCTATAGATCTGCGTTGGTTCTAGGTAACAGGAAACAAAAGGATTACTTAAGTTCTCAAGAAAATAACCAGTCCAGCCAGTATTATAACCAATGTAAACCAATCACCTGTATGAAAATCATGTACTAAATAGTGACATCAAGAAAATTAGCATGCACAGTAACATCAAAAGACATTCAGTCTATGGAATATATTCACAAAACTCAATTACATTTATTTTAAATTTAAGGTTCTCTACAATCTTGTGCTTAAGCCTTGCCATTTCTAAGGTAGCTACCTTTTAAACTAGTCTGTATGCAGAACTGAAGACTAATATACTGATTTAATTAAGCTAATTGAAACTATAACCCATCTCCTCCCAAAAATGAGCTGAAATGAGGTAGCTGGATTCAGCAGAAGAATTTATTGATGCTAAATATCAGAATAAATTTTCACTTTTTAACTGGTCTTTTAAAAAATTAGTAGTAAGCTGAAACAGAATAAAACTGTTTCACAGATGTCCTAATGAAGGTATAATGAAAGTCTGCCAATACTGAAAGAAATGAGACACAGACCATACCTAAAATTTCCAGTGAATATTTAATTATAATTGAAGTTTTTATCTATTTTGTTCAATATAAATATGATCCCAATATGTAAATACTAGCTTAACACATATTTTCAATCAACAAATCCCTAGGCTTTTAAATGCTCTTTAGTTAAAATTCGTTTGCCTTTAGATATAAAGAAATATATATATTTTATATACAAATACAACAATACCAGTTTCTTTAATTTAGTAGTATCACATTTCTTTAAATAAAGAAGTATCAAAAGGAACTAAAGATAACTTACTACACCAGTATATGTATCAAAGCATTTTAACTTCCCAGAAATTAAGATCAATACTAGAGAAGAATCAAGTTGTTGTGTGATAAAATCTAGCACTTAATGACAGTTTACTCCTCCAAGGTAGACTCATCAGAAAGCAAAAATAGCTTAAACTTTCTTGGCCGCTTTGTCTCTGCATCACATTTAGAAAGAAATGTTTAAATTTCCACTTAATCTTCAGTTAGTTTAGTTTTAGTGTCAAATGCATAAAAAAGAGAGAAGATAATTTAGAAGGGGTACAAACATGTACGTTTATTGTCATCACGGCCCTTCAGTTCTCCACCATTTTTCCAATTTAAAGCACTCCAGATTTTTTCAAAGTAGATTAAGCAAAAGTAAGACTGTGAATCTCTCAAAGCAGGTTCAATATTCGTTTCAATAAAAACTGAAATTCCTTGTATTAAATTCCAATTAGAATTTCAAGAAGCAGGAATAAGAGAGAATGAGAGAAGGGTATTAAACAACGTAATACCTCTTTTCAAGCACAGCTGATACCAAGCCTTTAACATATGCCACGGTAAAATTGTAAATAACGACATTCGGCGGTGAAGCCGAGTTTTTTCAAGTTTCTGTTATTTAGCTATTAGCGATCATCCAAATTATAAAATGTACACAAAAGCAGGAAGGAAAACAATCACGATTTAATACTCATTAAAGGACAATTGAGATTATTTACAGTCATGATGTTTTTAATAAATTCTATTGTTTGTTTCCAGACACCTTGCCTTCCTTTCAAATCAAGTCATAGTTCTGCCCCTGAAACAGGACCTTAAAAGAAGCCAAAACTGGCATAAGAAAATGTTCTGGAATTAAGACAAGTACAACGGGCAAAATTCCGAGGCGGTCTCAAGAGCAGACCCTCTAAGCGCTACCTGACTCAGTTTGTGTACCCATGGAATGGGTGGATAGATCTGAAAGGTTTCAAGCATCCAAACGTGCCCTGTGAACGTGCAGCACCGAGTTAGTGCGAAAGCATTTCAGGCAAATGACAATTGGGTCGGTTTTCCTGCACTCCTCTCTTCACAAGCTTAATTTGACTCCTCAAAACGTACAACCGAAACCCTTGTACTTCTAGAGTAAGAAAAGACAGGAAAGAAAGCAAGAACTAGTCTCGGGATCTGACTGCATCCTCAGTCCAACTGTAACCTCCCCACCTAAAAGCCTGCTCTTTTAAACGTGGGGCCCCACCGCCCAAGCTCTCGGGTAAATCTTCGGGGAGTCAAGAACCTCACCTGCACCCCCAGGTCCACCTCCCCCACCAAGGCCCTACCTAGACTTCGGACCCCCCTGCCCGTAATCCCTCAAGTGGGAACAGACCCCTCAATTTCTCCCTCCACTCCCAAATCAAGTCGAGTCCCGGCGAGGAAGGGGGGCCCAGCACGAGTGTCCCGGCCCCCTAATGCTGGAAGAGGGGGTATTCCTGCCCTCAAAGCCGCAAACACACTCACTCTCAAAGGCCTGGAGGAAAAGCTCGTGGTCAGCCTGGACATGCTCCATTTTCGGCTTCTTCACCGGTAACACCGCGGCCCCCGCCGCTGCCGCCGCGGAGGAGGAGGACGAGGCCGAGTAACTGCCGCCTCCTCCACAGCCCCCGCCGCCGGATTTGCCGCCCGACGCCGTCGCCGCCGCCACCGCCGCCGAACCCCCGAAGCCGCCTCCCCCGGACCCCGCGCTGGGCCCCGAGCCGCCCCCTCCCCCACCGCCGTGCTTCTGAGGCGCCATCGCGGTTCCTGCCTCCTCCCCCCGCCAGCTACCCGCCGGGCGGCCCCGGAGAGTAAGCGCCTGCAATACCAACCGCTCGCCCCAGCAGGCTCCGGCGGACCGAGGGGGGAAGGAGGAGAGAGGGGAGGAGAGGGGAAGGGAAGGGAGGAGGAGAGGAGGGAAGGAGGGAGGAAAAAAAAAAGTGTCTCCTCCTGAGAGCCCCGCTTCGCTCGGGAGGCCGCTCACCCTAGCCTGGCCTCGCTCCGCCTACTTCCCCCGCCCGGCGTCCTGATTGGCCGGCGGGAGCGCGCGCCGCCCGGCCGCCCAGCCCGTTGGCCCGCGGATTCTCCCGTCAGTCACGCGGAGGCGCTTCTCGCGGAGGCGCGGCTTGGTTGGCCCGTGCGCGCTGCCGATCGCGGGCCCGGCCGCCTCTTTGAACTGAATTCGCGGGAAAATTAGGGGTCGGAGCGGCCTTCCTGCTGGCCCCGGTGCATTGTGGGGAGAGAGGGACCCGGCGAGCGGCTTAGGGAGCCGTTTCTCGCCTTCTGAGCGTCGTCAGTCACCGCCCCCAGGGGGGTAGAAGACCCCTGAAGAGAGGCGGGCCTCTGAGGAACTGGGGGCGCGGGGCCTGTTAAATGAACGGAGATCCATTACGGGTCATCGAGTCTCTAACTTCGCAGGAAGGGGCCTGACTGGGAGATGGGTGGGTCGTTTCTTGGTAGAGGGGCTCCCGGGGCGGGGATCGCGTCTCCGATCCCCTAGCCACCACGTGCCCCGAGCCACCCCTGGCCGAATCCCACCCCGCAAAGCCCTTGAGAGGATGAGGGGCAGCCCGGGGGCTGCAGCTGCAGCTGTCGGACGCGACCGGGCTCCACCAAAGAGAGCGGTTTATGTGTAACAATCACCTATAAAATGAGGAAAACTAGTTTTGGTAGGTGATTTGAAGCTTCAGGATCGTTACTGAGAAAGTCGTGGCTTATCGACTGCTGGAAGCAAGACTTAGATACTTGAACTCCCCACCCCGCCCCCCACACACACACTGCTTCAGCCCGCCGGGCACCATAAGAGTGGTCAGAGGGGTAAACTGATTTCTTAAAAGTACGTATAACCTTGAGAATCTATTCATCTTGCGCTGAAAAACTTGAGAGGGAATCCGTTGTTTTGCCCGTCCTGCTTAAAAAGACGGATGCAGAGGCCAAATTTAGTCTCCTCCTACAGACAGGTTTGGAGTTGAGCTAATACTCAAAAGATTTGAATTTCAGGTTGGACAAGGTGATCTCTGAGACGTTCTAGCCAATTCAAATACTGTGATCTTATATTCCATTAAAAGGAAACATTATCTTCCAAAGTCCCAGCCTACAAACACAGAACCGTTTCATAACTTCTAATAACATTTTTCAAATGTCTACTTTAGGACCTTTATAAAAGTTAACTGCAAACACTGTTTACAAAACAAGTGTCTTTGGAATGGTTATTCAAGCTGTTTCCAAAACTAGTGTCTTTGGAATAGTTATTCAGACATCTGAAGTACCGCTTTTGTTTTGTTTTGTTTTAAAATTCTATTTATTTGACAGACAGAGATCACAAGTTGGGGGGGGGAGGGCGCGGCGAAGCAGGCTCCCAACGCGGGAAAGGAGCTTGGGGCTCCATCCCAGAATCCTGATCCAAGGGCAGAAGCTTTAACCCACTGAGCCACCCAGGCGCCCCTGAAGTACTGGTTTTAATCAAAGCATTTGCTACTTAAGAAAGTGAGCTCTACACATGATGCGTTTAATATAAAATTTGGCATTTCAGGAACACATCTGAAATAAGGTATACCTGTTGCTGATTTTTAAGTACAGCCTATATTTTCAGTCAGATGAAAAGTTCAGAATGCTCTTATTTGTTCTTCTATTCTGTACTCTCTACTACTCTCTACTTCCAAAAAAAAAAAAAAGTGTTTTGAATCACAGTAGGTAAGTCACAAAATACCAAATTATAGAGCAGAAGGCTATTATATTAACAGTAAATATAACCAGCAAATGATTCCTCATTTATATAGGGTTTTCTCTTTGCCGGGGAGTGTGGGGGACAGGTACAATCCAAAAAAAAAAAAGGAAGTCACAGGTTATCATCCGTCTTTGAAGAACAGAGAAGTAGAGCTAAGGAAGTCAGGATGTTCTTAAAGGGTCTTTCCTATGAGAACTCCATGTTAGTGTTCTTGGCCTTGGCATGGGCCTGGTTTTAACAGACATTAGTTAACCAATACTGGTCATGAGGATCCAAGCCAACCATGCTGCGGAAGAGGCATAGTAACCAATTCTCTCTTTTTGTATTCTTTGTCTTGAATGTATGTAGAACACTGAAAATACCACATTACCTGGGACAAGGTAGAGTTAATTGATGAGTTACCTTTTTGCTCCAGAGGTCATCACCCAGTTGGTTGTTTCTGTGGCCAGCTAATTTATTTTGTGTCGTTATTTCTTAAGTGTGGGGTGGTGTTTGTTTTTTAAACTTGTCATGCCAATTTACCATCAATGACATATGTGTGTTTAGTTCCCTACTTCATATGGAATTTGAATTGCTTTCCAGGTTTCGTGTGTTTTAGCCTTCAGGACATATCCAGAATTGAGCTGTAAACTCCTAAAAAGGCAAAGGCCATTGTCCTTTATACATATATATGATATATGATAGACCATACATATATATATGTGTGTGTGTGTGTGTGTGTGTATATATATATATATATATATTTCCTAGCATAGGATTAGATTTGTGGACAAGGAAAGAAGAATAGCAACTGTTTTAACCTTTATAATTATCAATATGCTTTTATATACATTATCTTACTTTTTCATAATGATCATATGAAGCTGGCATTATTTTCATTTTCCAGATGAGAAAATAGGCTCAGAGAAATTACACATTCATTTAGTAGCAGGGCTGTGATGAACACAGCTTTTTAAACTCCAATTCCTATGCACCTTTGCAATCAGAAGAAAGTTATTTTTAGTACCTCAAAAGTTGACTTTTTTTTTAAAGTTGGTTTTTAAAATCAGGGGCACCTAGCTTCTCTTACAAAACAGAATCGTTTTGTACTCCTCCCTATTGTGCACGCTTTCATTAGGGCCCCCAATCTTCCTTACACAGACTTTTGTGCTGGGATTTTTTTTTTTTAAGATTTTATTTATTCATTCGACAGAGAGAGATCACAAGTAGGCAGAGAGGCAGGCAGAGAGAGAGGAGGAAGCAGGCTCCCCATCAAGGAGAGAGCCCGATGCGGGGCTCAATCCCAGGACCCTGGGATCATGACTTGAGCTGAAGGCAGAGGCTTTAACCCTCTGAGCCACCCAGGCGCCCCTTGTGCTGGGATTTTTAACCTTTCTAATGCCATGGACCCCTTTGGCAGTCTGTTGAAACCTATGGACAGACCCCTTCTTTTAAAAATGTACAAAGATGGGGTGACCGGGTGGCTCAGGGAGTTAAGCATCTGCCTTCAGCTCAGGTCATGATCTTAGGGTTCTGGGATCAAGCCCCAGGTGGTGGTGGGGGGTGTCCCTGCTCAGTGGGGAATCTGCTTCTCCCTCTTCCTCTGCTTCTCCCCAACTGCTCATATGTGCGAACCCTCTCTCCAATATAAATAAAATCCTTTAAAAATGCATAAATAAGGGCACCTGAGTGGCTCAGTTGTTAAGTATCCCACTTTAGCTCGGGTCATGACCCCAGAGTAATGGGAACGAGCCACGAATCAGGCTCCCTTGCTTTGAGGGAAGCCTGCTTCTCCCTCTCCCACTCCCTGTGCTTGTGTTCCCTCTCTTGCTGTATCTCTCTCTGTCAAATAAAGTCTTTAAAAAAAAGCATAAATATCTATCAGATTATGAAGAAAATCAATTACAAACAAACCAAAATAGTAAAAAATCAGGTTGTGATGTAGATGCTTCTTTTTTTTTTTCTTTTAATTAAGCATTATGACCAATGTGGGGCTCCAACCGACAACCCTGACATCAAGAATCGCATCCTGCACTGACTGAGCCAGCCAGGTACCCCTCTAGGTCCTTCTTTTTGAAGGTACTAAATAAAATCTAGCAGCAGATCCAATCTAATAACTATCATTATTCAGAGTAATGGTGAGGACAAATAATATTTTGAGATACCTGCAAGGACTGTAATTTGATATGGAAATATCTGTAATTTCTCCTGGAAACAAAGCCACAGGCACTGCTAACATGTTAGTGATTTATCACTAACATTAGTAGTTGAAGGAAATACTAATTTCTGTTAGAGACTCCTTGAATCTGATTCAAGTTAACCCCGTGTTGTTTTTTTTTTTTAAAGATTTATTTAATTTAGAGAGAGCAAGTAAGAGAGAGAACACTAGCTGGGGCGTTGTGGGGGTGGGGAGAGGCAGTGGGAAAGGAAAAAGCAGACTCCCCACTGAGCAGGGAGCTCAATGCAGGGCTCCATCCCAGGACCCGGGGATCATGACCTGAGCAGAAGACAGGCACTTAACCGACTGAACCACCCAGGCACCTCAAACCCTGTGTTTTAGCACCAAATCTTTTTTTTTTCTGTTTTGCTCTAAGATCTTGAGTGCAGGGATGTTGGGCGATTTGTCTTAATAACTCAGGTGTCTCTGTGCCTGGCATTGAATAGGGGCTCATCCAATGAGTTTGGATGAATAGGATAGACAATGCACAATTTATATTGTTATACAAATAACAATAATAATGATTGAGTGTTTACTGTGTGCCAGGCGGTATTTTAAGTTTTTTTTTTTAAGATTTTAGTTTTGGCGTGCCTGGGTGTCCCAGTGGGTTAAGCTTCTGCCTTGGGCTCAGATCATGATCCCAGGGTCCTGGGATTCAGCCTTGCTTAGAGCTCCCTGTTTGGTGAGGAACCTGCTTCTGCCTCTCCCTCTGCAGCTCCCCCTGCTTGTGCTCTCTCTCGCTCTGTCAAATAAATAAAAAATCTTAAAAAAAAAAAAAAAGATTTTATCTTTAAGTAATCTCTATACCCAGCGTAGAGCTCGAACTCACAAACCCAAGATCAAGAGTCACATGCTCTTCCAACTGAGTTAGCCAGGCATGCCAGTATTTTAAGTTTTTAACATTTCTTAAAATAATTTTTTATTAACATATAATGTATTATTAGCCCCAGGGGTACAGGTCTGTGAATCACCAGGTTTACACACCTCACAGCACTCACCATAGCACATACCTTCCCCAATGTCCATAACCCAACCACCCTCTCCCTACCCGCCCCGCTGTAACCCTCAGTTTGTTTTGTGAGATTAAGAGTCTCTTATGGTTTGATTCTCTCCTGATTCCATCTAAGTTTTTACATTTTTTTTTAAAGATTTTATTTATTTATTTGAGAGAGAGACAGTGAGAGAGAGCATGAGCTAGGAGAAGGTCAGAGGGAGAAGCAGACTCCCCATGGAGCTGGGAGCCTGATGTGGGACTGGATCCCGGGATTCCGGGATCATGACCTGAGCCGAAGGCAGTCGTCCAACCAACTGAGCCACCCAGGCATCCCAGTTTTTACATTTTTAACACAGTCCATCCTCACACCAACTCTCTGAGGTAGGCAATTATTATTATCTCCATTTCATAGATGAGGAAATAGTGCCAAGATTTGTTAAATAATTTGTCCAAGATAAGTAATGGAGCTGGTATTCTAACCTAGACAGCCTGTCTCCAGAGCCCTCACTCTTGACCATCATGCCATGAAACTAGAGTTTTAGAGATATAAGATACTGCATGTGTCATTTCTAGGTCAAGAAAGATCAGTAAATATTACCTCTGATCTGCTGAGATAATCATCAGTACTGAACGCATTTGCTGAAAAATAACCTAAATATCAGCTTTCCTTTTTTTTTTTTAAAGAGTTTATTTATTTATTTGACAGAGAGAGATCACAAGTAGGCAGAGAGGCAGGCAGAGAGAGAGGAGGAAGTAGGCTCCCCGCCAAGCAGGGACCCAGATGCGGGGCTTGATCCCAGGACCCTGAGATCATGACCTGAGCAGAAGGCAGAAGCTTTAACCCACTGAGCCACCCAGGTGCCCTCAGTTTTCCTTTTTAAATTGTATAGTGTCTACCTTCTGTCCACCCCATCACCTTAAGATTGAGTCCGGAGACTATTTTTTTTTTAAGATTTTATTTATTTACTTGACAGACAGAGATCACAAGTAGGCAGAGAGGCAGGCAGAGAGAGGAGGAAGCAGGCTCCCTGCTGAGCAGAGAGCCCGATGTGAGGCTCGATCCCAGGACCCTGGGATCATGACCTGAGCCGAAGGCAGAGGCTTTAACCCACTGAGCCACCCAGGTGCCCAGAGTCCTGAGACTATTAAAATAAGCCAATAAATGCTATATCAGAAAAAATATGTATAAATCTCTAGGAAACTAAAAAGTTACATTTGTTGATAAGTTCTTAGAGAAAAGGGCACCTGGGTGGCTCAGCTGATGGTAAGTGTCTGCCTTCGCTTCAGGGGATGATCCCAGGGTCCTTGGGATCAAGCCCCACAAAGGTTCCCTGCTCAGTGCAGAGCTTGCTTCTCCAACTGCCGCTCCCTGTGCTTGTGCTCTCTCTCTCTCTCTCAAATAGATAAAATCTTTTTTAAAAGTTCTTTGGGAAATATGACAAATTTGACTTTAATAAAGGAATGACCTCCCCAGTAAAAATAGCAATAACCAGGGCACCTGGGTGGCTCAGTGGGTTAAAGCCTCTGCCTTCTGCTCGGGTCATGATCCCAGCGTCCTGGGATTGAGCCCTGCATCGGGCTTCTCTGCTCTACGGAGAGCCTGCTTCCTCCTCTCTCTGCCTGCCTCCCTGCCTGCTTGTGAGCTCTCTCTCTGTCAAATAAATAAATAAAATATTTTTAAAAATAGCAATAACCTTCCTTTTTTTCTCTCTTTGAGAATAATTTTATTTATTTATTTATTTATTTATTTATTTATTTATTTGAGAGAGAGAGACACAGTGAGAGAGGGAACACAAGCAGGGCAGTGGGAGAGGGAGAAGCAGGCTTCCTGTGGAACAGGGAACCTGATTCGGGGCTTTATCCCAAGACCCTGGGATCATGACCTGAGCCAAAGGGAGATGCTTAATGAGTGAGCCACCCAGGCGCCCCCATTTATTTATTTTTAAAGATTTTATGTATTCATTTGAAAGAGAGAGAGTACAATTGGTGGGGGGAGAGGCAGAGGGAAGGGGAGAAGCAGACTCCCTGCTAGGCAGGTAACCCCACTTGGAGCTAGATCCTAGGACCCTGGGATCATGACCTGAGCCAAAGGCAGAGGCTTAACCCACTGAGCCACCCAGGTGCCCTATTTCTTTCTCTTTTCTTTTTTCTTTTTTTTTTTTTTTTAAGATTTTATTTATTGGGACACCTGGGTGGCTCAGTTGGTTGGGCGGCTGCCTTTGGCTCAGGTCATGATCCCAGCGTCCTGGGATCTAGCCCACATTCCGGCTCCTTGCTCGGCAGGGAGCCTGCTTCTTTCTGTCTCTGCCTGCCACTCTGTCTGCCTGTGCTCGCTCACTCTCTCTCTGACAAATAAATAAAATCTTTAAAAAAAATTTTTATTTATTTATTTCACAGACAGAGATCACAAGTAGGCAGAGAGGCAGGCAAAGAGAGAGAGGAAGGGAAGCAGGTTCCCCGCTGAGCAGAAAGCCCAATGTCCCAGGACCCTGGAATCATGACCTGAGCCGAGGCAGAGGCCTTAACCCACTGAGCCACCCAGGTGCCCTTTGACTTATATTTCTTAGCATAACACACTCTAGTTCCATTTATGTTGCTGCAAATGTATTAATAGGCTTCCTAATGAAAGTTACTGTGAAGGGATAATTTCAACAGTTGTATTTGAAATTTAAAGTCAAAAGTTAATTTTTGTTTCCTTTATCTAGAAAAGAAAAACATGAGAACCATGGAATGTTCACTGTGTACTATAGAGTTTTTGTAACAAACCTCTGATTTGTATGTGTGTGTTTATCTGCAGTTAACTAGATATAATAAGGATGGTAGTAGGCCAGAGTTAGAACCCCTGGGACAAGAAGAAACTTGACACTAATAACCTGAGGGAGGGAAATCCACCTGAGACAAACTGGAAATATCTAAACCTGAATTTTGGGAGGCCTACACCTGGAGAGAGCTATTATGCCCATATTTTTTTAAACTGTGGGAAAAGTCGTTTTATGTTTAATTGCAAACAAAAGCAGAAGCAAACATATTTATTGAGCATCTTATCCTTACAACAATCATAAGCAATAATATTAGTTGCTTTCTTTGACCTCACACATGTGTAACTGAATCTAAGAGATTAACTCATCATCCCATAGCCTGTAAGGGGGTCAGCTGAGATTTGAAAGCAGTTCCAGGGGACTCAAACCCCCATGTGTTTTCCAGTACACAGAGGTATCCAGGCTGTCATCTCAAAAGCCCCAGAGCTTCAAGAAGCTACCCCTGGGAAAAGACAAGGCTGCAGTATGGTGGGCTCACTCCCAGTCAGCTACTCTGCTTTTACCTGTTTTATAATTTGTTTGAAGATAATGGTTATAGTTGCTAAAAAAAATTTTTTTTTAAAAAACACCACATT
The DNA here is from genome assembly GCF_902655055.1 of Lutra lutra. Classification (NCBI taxonomy): domain Eukaryota; kingdom Metazoa; phylum Chordata; class Mammalia; order Carnivora; family Mustelidae; genus Lutra; species Lutra lutra. The sequence goes on from NC_062293.1 coordinate 40,923,940, forward strand.
GCACTATGCTGCCTTTCCAAGTCTGGTAAAGAAAAACAGTGAGTTAAAGTGGTGCTAATAATATATTCTGGGCTATACTCACCTCAAAAATTAACAGCATTAAAACAAACCTATTATAAGAATTACGAGAATCACTTCATTTCACAGTAATGAAATGCAGATGGAAAAAAGATCAATCTGTGTGTATTTTATGCATGCTCTGCCCAGGAAAAAAAAAATTAGTCTTGCTGTTGTTACCTCAACCTGCGTGTAAGCTTATTGTTTCCAAAATAAATGTGTTTTTTTTAAATTTTCTGAGGAAAAAAAGAACATTACTATGTTGGTGTCCTCCATAAATCATGTCAGTATAATTAGGTATTATAAGCACTTCCATAAAACTACTATAGTCTGCATTTTCATTTAAAGTATAAATTCATCTTCATTTCATTATTACTAATTACTACTGTTAATCAGAATAACTTCAGAGATGAGAGGGGCCTTTATTTTTTAGCTAGCATTTATTAGAAATACCCTTGTTGGGGACACCTGGGCAGCTCAGTCAGACCTTCAGCTCAGGTCACGATCTCAGAGTTCTGGGATGCTTCTCCCTCCCCCTTTACCTCCCTCCCCTGCTTGTTCTCTCTTTCTCTCTCTGAAATACATAAATAAAATCTTTTAAAAAAGACCATTATTTCTGTGATGTGATTTTTGAAGGATATATTTAACAATTACTATTTAGAAATTAATTTGATATATGGAGACACATGTATAGCTAGAGGAAATTTAGGTAGTATCTAGTTTAAGTCTCTTCATACACTGGAAGAAATAGAATCCCAGAATCTCACTCGCCAAGATTGTGCCAGAGGTTAAGTATTATGTTGAGAGACAATCTGTTTGCGGAAGAGTTGTGTCCTAGCTTAGAAGTTCAGTGGTCTGGGGCACCTGGGTGGCTCAGTAGTTAAGGGTCTGTCTTCAGCTCAGGATCCCGGGGATCTTGGAATTGAGGCCTGCATCATGCTCCCTGCTAGGGAAGCCTGCTTCTCCTTCTCTCTCTACCCTGCTTGTGTTTCTCTATCACTGAGTCTCTCTCTGTCAAACAAATAAATAAAATCTTAAAAAACAAAACAGAAACAGAAACTAAGTGTTCTTTGAGATGTTTCAGGTACTTCAATCAAAAAAATACCTTCTCCCACACAAAGAAATGGAAAAATGTTCCATGCTCCTGGATTGGAAGAATAAATATTGTGAAAATGTCTATGCTACCTAAAGCAATCTACACATTTAATGCAATTCCTATCAAAGTACCATCCATTTTTTTCAAAGAAATGGAACAAATAATCCTAAAATTTATATGGAACCAGAAAAGACCTCGAATAGCCAAAGGAATATTGAAAAAGAAAGCCAAAGTTGGTGGCATCACAATTCCGGACTTCAAGCTCTATTACAAAGCTGTCATCATCAAGACAGCATGGTACTGGCACAAAAACAGACACATAGATCAATGGAACAGAATAGAGAGCCCAGAAATGGACCCTCAACTCTATGGTCAACTCATCTTCGACAAAGCAGGAAAGAATGTCCAATGGAACAAAGACAGCCTCTTCAATAAATGGTGTTGGGAAAATTGGACAGCCACATGCAGAAAAATGAAATTGGATCATTTCCTTACACCACACACGAAAATAGACTCAAAATGGATAAAGGATCTCAATGTGAGAAAGGAATCCATCAAAATCCTCGAGGAAAACACAGGCAGCAACCTCTTCGACGTCAGCCGCAGCAACATCTTCCTAGGAACATCACCAAAGGCAAGGGAAGCAAGGGCAAAAATGAACTTTTGGGATTTTATCAAGATCAAAAGCTTTTGCACAGCAAAGGAAACAGTGAACAAAACCAAAAGACAACTGACAGAATGGGAGAAGATATTTGCAAACGACATATCAGATAAAGGGCTAGTGTCCAAAATCTATAAAGAACTTAGCAAACTCAACACCCAAAGAACAAATAATCCAATCAAGAAATGGGCAGAGGACATGAACAGACATTTCTGCAAAGAAGACATCCAGATGGCCAACAGACACATGAAAAAGTGCTCCATATCACTCGGCATCAGGGAAATACAAATCAAAACCACCATGAGCTATCACCTCACACCAGTCAGAATGGCTAAAATTAACAAGTCAGGAAATGACAGATGCTGGCGAGGATGCGGAGAAAGGGGAACCCTCCTACACTGTTGGTGGGAATGCAAGCTGGTGCAACCCCTCTGGAAAACAGCATGGAGGTTCCTCAAAATGTTGAAAATAGAACTACCCTATGACCCTGCAATTGCACTGCTGGGTATTTACCCTAAAGATACAAACATAGTGATCCGAAGGGGCACGTGCACCCGAATGTTTATAGCAGCAATGTCTACAATAGCCAAACTATGGAAAGAACCTAGATGTCCATCAACAGACGAATGGATAAAGAAGATGTGGTATATATACACAATGGAATACTATGCAGCCATCAAAAGAAATGAAATCTTGCCATTTGCGACGACGTGGATGGAACTAGAGGGTATCATGCTTAGCGAAATAAGTCAATCGGAGAAAGACAACTATCATATGATCTCCTTGATATGAGGGAGAGGAGATGCAACATGGGGGGTCGAGGGGGTAGGAGAAGAGTAAATGAAACAAGATGGGATTGGGAGGGAGACAAACCATAAGTGACTCTTAATCTCACAAAACAAACTGAGGGTTGATGGGGGGAGGGTGTTGGGAGAGGGGGTGGGGTTATGGATATCGGGGAGGGTATGTGCTATGGTGAGTGTTGTGAAGTGTGTAAACCTGGCGATTCGCAGACCTGTACCCCTGGGGATAAAAATATATGTTTATAAAGCTGTAAAAAAAAAAAAAGAAAGAAAGAAAGGATGAATCCCCAAGTTTTGTAGCAACATGGACGGGACTGGAAGAGATTATGCTGAGTGAAATAAGTCAAGCAGAGAGAGTCAATTATTATATGGTTTCACTTATTTGTGGAGCATAACAAATAGCATGGAGGACAAGGGGAGATGGAGAGGAGAAGGGAGTTGAGGGAAATTGGAAGGGGAGGTGAACCATGAGAGACTATGGACTCTGAAAAACGATCTGAGAATTTTGAAGGGGTGGGGGGTGGGAGGTTGGGGGCACCAGGTGGTGGGTATTGTAGAGGGCACGGATTGCATGGAGCACTGGGTGTGGTGCAAAAATAATGAATACTGTTATGCTGAAAAAAATAAAAAAAATTAAAAAAAAAATACCTTCTCCCACCTTACTCTACTCAGGATTTTATTTCTGCTTACACACTATTCAGTGGAAATAGTTCCTGGAGAAATGTTGCTGTTATTTCTGGTCAAACGACTATTTTTTTAAAAGATTTTATTTGTTTATTTGACAGACAGAGATCACAAGTAGACAGAGAGGCAGGCAGAGGGAGAGGGGGGAAGCAGGCTCCCTGCCAAGCAGAGAGCCAGATGGGGAACTCTATCCCAGGACCCTGAGATCATGACCTGAGCCGAAGGCAGAAGCTTAACCCACTGAGCCACCCAGGCGCCCCAAACTACTATTTTTTTAATTGTCCTCATGGCTTCCTATCCTTTAACTTTAATCTGTAGGAAGATCTCTCCCTGGACCTGTAGCAATTTGAAATTTGCTGTGAATCCATTGAAAAGCATTGTCATTCCATATTGCCTGCACTTCTTAGCACTTGAACGTAATTTTTCACATGGAAAATTATAGCAACTTGTTTGTATGACTAGTTTTAGAAAGTTGCCACCTTCATGACTGAGCCCACCTTCATGACTGAGCTGAGTAAGAGATGTACTGAAGAGACCGCAGAACGATTTAGCAGCTGTTTTTGATAGAAGGACAAGGGCTTATATGTTGTCACTAGATAGTTTGTACTGTATGTGCCTGGAAAAAGTCCCTGAGATTACAAAAGCATTCAACAATAGAACTCAGAATTCTGTAACCATTTTCTATCACAGAGGCACTATAAGGAGAAAGAACGATTGGAGGGAGTAGGACTTCTACTTTATATCAAGATAAATTAAGTATTTAAAGTAACTTTTGGTGGATCAAGATCAAATTAACACACAGAGGCCAAGGAATTTTTATTTGATTGGACTTTCTTCAGAGAGAAAGAGAGTTTTCTTTGAAGAGAGTTCTCTTAATAGGAGAGAAACACTTCTGGCTCCATTTCTATTTTTAAATCTATTTTTTTTTCTCAAGTTCCACTTTGCCACAAATTTAAGAGAAAGAATGTTATACTGTATGATAAATCAAGAGTTGACTTAATTGGAGAGGCTGGGTGGCTCAGTGGGTTAGGCCTCTGCCTTCGGCTGGGGTCATGGTCTCCAGGTCCTGGGATCAGCCACATCGGGCTCTCTGCTCAGCAGGGAGCCTGCGTCCTCCTCCCTCTCTCTGCCTGCCTCTCTGCCTACTTGTGATCTCTGTCAGTCAAATAAATAAATAAGATCCTTTAAAAAAAAGAGTTGACTTAATCACTAATTCACAGTGAATTTGAGGAAGTTATTTAACTTCTCTCGTCTCAGTTTTCTCAAATTTAAATGAAGGTTTGATTTATTTGGATCAGTGATTTTTGACCATATCAGAATCCCTGGAAGTAAAGGGTAATTTAGAAAATCATATTCAACATTGTAATTTTATTTTTGGCAAGCAAAAACAATGTCATCTATTGTTTTTACACTATAATCACTGAAAACAAATTCTTTATTAGTGGATATTTGGGTAGATAGTATTCTCAAGAAACATCCTTCTAGAGACATAGACATGAATTTCAGGGGCAAGGGAATAAGAATTTTTAAAAAATTAGGAGCGCCTGGGTGGCTTAGCTGGTTGAGCAACCAACTCTTGATTTCAGCTCAGGTCTTGATCTCAGGTTATGAGTTCAAGCCCCACATCTGATATATGGAGACACATTTATAGCTAGAGGAAACTTAGATAGTATCTAGTTTAAGCCTTTAAGTCTGCTCTCATCGTGGAGCCTACTCAAATACATACAAACATACATACAGACAGACAGTATCAAATTAGACGTTGAGAAAAAAAATCAAGAAACAATGATTTGGCTTATTGTTAAAGTTATCACAGTCCTGTAATTCCAAGAAAGTAACAGAAATTTCATTGTGCTGTACCAAAGTTAAATTTATACTAATGTTCCTTTTCTATAAAATTATATAACTGGGGATGCCTGGGTGGCTCAGTCGGTTAAGTTGCTGTCATTGGCTCAGGTCATAATCCCAGGGTCCTGGGACCTAGGCCTGCATCTGGCTCCTTGCTCAGCAGGAAGCCTGCTTCTCCCTTTGCCTCCAGCTTCCTCTACTTGTGCTCTCTCTGTCTCTCTTCCTCTCTTTGACAAATAAAATTCTTAAAAAAATTATTTAGTTTGGGTTCCAATTTTGGTTCCTGAATGATGAATAAACAAAAGGCAAATAGCATTATCTCTTCTCCAATGGAACAGAAACAAATTCAGCTCAAAACATGTTTAATGATGTCAAAGAGTGCCCAGTGAGGTGAGCTGGACAATATTTAGAATGGGAAATAAAAAGGAAGGTTTATATTGCACTTATTATGTAAGAATCTAAAAATCCTCTTTCACAAATCAAGACAAAAGTATCTGAAAAATATGAAGAGTACAAAAAGACATGAAGATTCTGTGTTACCAACAGATATATGCATCAAAAAATAGAGCTGTTTGACCTTTCTTCATTTTTTTTAATGTTCCATAGTTTCTTCAACCAATTTCTTATCAATCCTGTGTTGCACTGTAGTAAGGATAAAAAGGCCTGTATAATTTCTGTTTTTGAGAATTTTCAGGGTCTAAAATGGTCAATTATTTTAAATATTTCATTGATGTTTAAATAGTATGCATGTTTTCTGTTGGGTAAAAGTTCACTGTTATATCCACCTATGTCTCTATCCATCATCCAGGATATCACATGAATATTAGTCTATATTAGTCTTCATATCTCCTTGATCTCCCCTGGTCTGTGACCTGTGACAGTTTCTCAGACTTGCCTTATTTTTGATGACCTTGACAGTTTCAAAGGGTCCTGGTCTGGTATCATGTAAGAATATTCCTCAATTTGGGTTTGTCTGATGTTTTCCTAATAGAGGGGGTTATCGATTCTGGGGAGGAAGATCACAGATGCAAAGTACCATTCTCCTCACATCACCAGGGCACAACTTATCAACATGATTGTCATGAATGATTTTAGCCTTATCACTAGGCCAGCTTAGTATTTGACAGTTTCCTCCACCATAAAGTTACTTTTTCTCCCCTTATTGTACTGTATTCTCGAAGAAAGTCTTCAGGGGCAGCCCACATTCGTATGATGAGAGTGATTGTGGTGGTGGATTAAGCTCTACCTTCTTAATTGGGGACTATCTAATGTAAATTTTTTCTAACTCTTTCGTAGAGATTTTTCTCTTTTCCCTCATTTCTGTATTTATTCAATCATTTATTTGTATCAGTATGAATTCTTGGATATTTATTTGATATTTGGGGCTATATCTGATACAACACTATTTTGTTGTTCAAATTGTTCCTTCTTTGGCCACTGGGAGATCTTTTAGTTGGTTCCTCTGTCCCTTTGACATGGCTCCATCATTGTGGGTTTTTAATTTTCTTTTAGCAATTCCTTATTTTCTTGTATTATGAAAAGTACCAGTCTCATCTTGTATATGCCCTACCCCAGTTCTAGATCAACCATTTCTCCAAGGAACCCTGGTTCCTTTTACTATGATAATATGATATAGAAACCAAAATGTGATGCTAAGTATGCTCATTGCCTCTGGAGTGTCATTGTTTCTAGGCCCTCTCAGTGGAAAGAGCTAGGAAATATCTGTTTATATGCATACAAATCTATAATTACTTCTGTATCTATATCTATCTATCTCTCTTAAGCTAAACATGAGTTCATACTGGTGTTTCTGACCCTAATCCTTTCTTGTTTCTTTGTTTTTAATGAGAAGAGTCCTATTTTTTTCACTCTCTCTTTCCTGGGCACTTACTCCAAGGGGCCCCAGTTGGTGTTGTTAATATAATTACATATGCGTTTAACAAGCATCACCGTATTTTAGTGAGAAAGAACTGATTTCATTTTCTCAGGAGCCTTGAAATGTCAGAGAGGAGATATATGACAACCAAATTCTTTTTTTTTTTTTTTAAGATTTTATTTATTTATTTGACAGACAGAGATCACAACTAGGCAGAGAGGCAGGCAGGCGAGGGCCGGGGGGGGGGGGGGGGGGGGGGGGCGGGCGCAGGGGAGCAGGCTCCCCGCTGAGCAGAAAGCCCAAAGCAGGGCTCCATCCCAGGACCCTGGGATTACGACCTGAGCTGAAGGCAGAGGCTTTAACCCACCGAGCCACCCAGGTGCCCCTGACAACCAAATTCTTGAGTTAAAGCTTACACAGCCCTGCTCCTGGCCCTTCCCAACAATCGCTGGTAAGGAAGAGGAAATGGGGGTAAAAAATGAGCTGAAGGTCTACTTAAAAATGATGCCTCCTCCTCATTGGCAGAGTTCACTCTCTAGACTGAGAACTTCCTTTTTACTTAAACATGAGTCCCTACCATAATGGGCATGTTTCAGGTTTCTCACTTTAAGGGCCCCTGGAAAATGATAATTATCAACTATATTCTCATGATTGTAATTATGTTGCTTATATGCTCCATTAAAGCAGAGCTCCTTTTTTTCTCATTAGAAGCTACTTTTCACTGCTTAGAAATTTTAAAATTTTACTGATGTGTCTGAGCAGAAGGAGGAATAACAGAAAATAACATGAACAGAGAGAATGAGTTCACCAAAAAACTCCCAAACAGAGCTGGGGAACTTGTTTTATTCTGGGCTAAATGCTTCCTGACTCTGTGAATTCAGAAGTATTTCAGAAGGAGGTATAGGATAAAACAAGTAGTGTAGAAGGCCATGAATCTTGAAGACTTTCTTGAATGCCTAAGCTACTGATTCCTGTCTCAAACTACCATTAGAGACTTTTGCAAAGTTAATCAACACCCTTAATTCCTCAGGTAAAGGCCTTGCAAATCAGAGTCCTTCCTACCCTCTTATCTCACTTCTCTCTCTTCCTGGCCACACTGTCAGACTGGGTTCAGCATTATTCCGTGAACATTGTTTCTACACCTTCTTAATATGCTTGAAATGCCCTCCTCCATTCCCTCGCCAAAATTCTACACATTCATCACTTTAACTCAGATGTCATTTCGGGCATAAAAATAGCCCCCAATATTCCCTGATAGTATAAATTACCCACAATGCATATGTGCCTGTCTACCCTATTAGCTAATGTGTAATTCATCTGTGCATCTCTATGGCTCTATTGTAGGATCGGCACTCAAAAAATGTTTGTTGAACTACTCAACAAAGGAATGAGCACATGGACGTAAAGTTATTTCTCTCGTGCTTGGCTGACATCAGAGCTTGCCCCTAGGTAAATACTTGAAGTATTTTGATGAAAAGACACATTGAAGTGCAAGCCAGGACACCTAAGTCCTCTAATCCTAGCTCAGCCAACATCTAGGTAGCCTTAGAAAAGTCACCTCAACTTTTTGGGCCTATTTCTCTACATAACTCAAAGATTCTACTAGATCCTTTATCCTCACTGTGGAATGGGTTCACAGCCCAAAATATTTTGGGTCAGAAAAATCTTTGTGATCTTCTGATGATCACCAATCCGATGATATCATATCATATCATATCTATCTATCTATCTATATCTACATATTTATCTCCTATATATATGATTTCTGGGAAATAGTTCAGTTACATCTTTTTTTAAAAGATTTTATTTGAGGGGCGCCTGGGTGGCTCGGTGGGTTAAAGCCTCTGCCTTCAGCTTGGGTCATGATCCCAGGGTCCTGGGATCCGAGCCCTGCATCAGACTCTCTGCTTGGCGGGGAGCCTGCTTCCCCCTCCCTCTCTGCCTGTCTCTCTGCTTACTTGTGATCTCTGTCTGTCAAATAAATAAAATCTTTAGAAAAAAAAGATTTTATTTATTTGAGAGAGAGACAGACAGAGAGAGAGAGCACAAGAAGGGGGAGGGGGAGGGGGAGAGGGAGAACAAGGCTCCCACTGAGAAGGGAGCCCAATGCGGGGCTCGATCCCAGGACCCTGGGATCATGACCTGAGCTGAAGGCAGATGCCCAAATGGCTGAGCCACCCAGGCACCCCTCAATTACATGCTTCAAGTATATTTTTCCACTGCCATATACTCTTATACTTCTATTTATTTATTTAATAAGATTTTATTTATTTATTTGAGAGAGACAGAGATAGCAAGAGAGAGCAAGAGTGGGGAGGAGAGGGAGAAGCAGGTTCCTGCTGAGCATGGAGTCTGACACAGGGCTCAATCCCAGGATCCTGGAATTATAACCTGAGCTGAAGACAGATGCTCAACCGACAGAGCCACCCAGGTGCCTCACTTCTGTTTATTTTTCACATTATTTCCATGGCACTTCTTCTATTCATATTTGTCAATACTCCAGAAACTTCGCAGTACATACTTTAATATTCCTACCTTTCCCATACATTGATAGCTTGAAGAAATCCTTTGTTAGTTCAGCCTAAAATTCTGAATAAGCAGTTTATTCTGAGTACATCTGTCACTTAAAAAAAAAAAAAGAGGGAGAGAGAGATTAGCAGTCTTCAAAATGAAAACTACACTTTCCCTTTAGGGCTTGTGATGAGAAAGTATATAATGTTTAATGAAACAAAAATCCCAACTCACTAGTAGACCTGAAAGACAAGGAAAGACAAGCTTTTTTCCTTGGCATATCCCCCAGGCTGAATTAGTCATTTGCTAGGCATTCCTATAGTACTTGTGCATACTGTTTTTTACTGTACTTATCACATTCAATAGTATGTATCTTAAGTTTTTCTTCTCTTACCCTGGGAATATCTCAAAGAAAGGAAATGTATATTATTCATCTTTGTATCCTCAGTCTCTTGCTTAAGAACTTGCCTATAGCAGATGCCTGATCAATGTTTGTTCAGTGTGTGTGGGGGGGGCGCCTGTGTGACTCCATCAGTTAAATGTCTGCCTTTTGCTCAGATTATGATCCTAGGGTCCTGGGATCGAGCCCCACTTCTTCTCCTCTTCACTTGTATTCTCTCTCCCTATCTCTGTCTCTGTCTCTCTCAAATAAATAAATCAAGATCTTTAAAAAAATATTTGTTCCATGGACAAGTAAGAAAGGTGGGATGTGAATTGAAGCTTGACTGTTGAGGGTTTCAGTAAGCAAAGAAGCGATAAAATTTTCACATAGGAGACTAACGTGGTCAGAACTGTTTTAATTTTATTATGTTAGAGACTGTCTTTTTTAAAAATTTTATTATGTTAGAGACCGTCTTTTTTTTTTTAAGAATGACAGTGACTGGAGCGCCTGGGTGGCTCAGTGGGTTAAAGGCTCTGCCTTCAGCTCAGGTCATGATCCCAGGGTCCTGGGATTGAGCCCCACATCAGGCCCTCTGCTCAGTGGGGAGCCTGCTTCCCTTCCTCTCTCTCTGCCTGTCTCTCGGCCTACTTGTGATCTCTGTCTGTCAAATAAATAAATAAAAAATCTTTAAAAAAAAAAAAGAATGACAGTGACATATGACATCCTGAATGTTTTGGGTTTTTTCTAAAGATGTATTTATTTATTTATTTGACAGAGATCACAAGTAGGCAGAGAGGCAGGTAGAAAGAGAGGAAGGAAAGCAGAGAGCCTGATGCGGGACTTGATTCCAGGACCTTGAGATCATGACCTGAACTGAGGCAGAGGCTTAACCCACTGAGCCATGCAGGCACCCCAAGACTGTCATTTTTTATTTTGAAGCAATTGTTTGTAGGAACTGGCTCATATCAGCTTGCAAGAACCAGATGTTGAATTTTCTTGCAAGCCATTTGTTAAACACAGTCATTATTCAAAGTTAGACTATATAAAACTACAACTAAATATATTAAAAACAAAAGTAGTACTCAAAACTCATCACTTCCAAATTACTTTCCTACATATATTGTTATCTATGTTTTTGAGGTTATTTATCTATTACATCTAATACTAATAATATACTGTGCATCTAATAATATGCTGTGCATACTAATAATATACTGTGCATACTAATAATATACTGTGCATCTCTTCCAAATCTGCATTCAGTGATGTCATTTGGTAGCTTGAAATTAGCCATGTTGGAAATATTTATACTATGGAAATGGGCAAACACCACCAGTCAAGGCTTCTTTCTCCCCTTTGAAGAGTTGGTTGGTAAACACTTACTAGCACACCATTATGTAGAAGGCAAAGCGCAAAATGGAAAATGAAAAGTTTGGAAAATAAGAGTTGAGGAAATTTGTAGACATCAAGAAAAAAAGAGAAAGGAGGGGCGCCTGGGTGGCTCAGTGGGTTAAGCCGCTGCCTTCGGCTCAGGTCATGATCTCAGAGTCCTGGGATCGAGCCCCGAATCGGGCTCTCTGCTCAGCAGGGAGCCTGCTTCCTCCTCTCTCTCTGCCTGCCTCTCTGTCTGCTTATGATCTCTCTGTCAAACAAATAAATAAAATCTTTAAAGAAAAAAAAAGAAGAGAAAGGATAAATGGAAGAAAAAGGGTGACAGGATTAGAATTATTTGCAGATTCCAATATACAAATAATAGGAATTTGAGAAAGTAAGAACAGAGAAGATGGGTGCATCGGGGCAGAATCGGGGCAGAATATAGGTGTGTAGAAGGGAGAGATCTCATGAGCAATACAAAGGAAAAATAAAGTGATGCAAGAAATTTCCCAGAACTGAAGGGCAAGAGTTTCTTTCTTTTCTTTTTTTAAATTTAGTTTATTCATTTGAGAGAGAGAGAGTGACAGAGAGAGCACAAGTAGGGGAAGAAGCAGGGAGACAGGGAGAAGCAGATTCCCCACTGATAAAGGAGCCTGATGCTGGACTCCATCCCAGGACCCTGGGATCATGACCTGAGCCACAGGCAGATACTTAACCATCTGAGCCACCCAGGCACCCCAGGGCAAGAGTTTCTAAATTAAAAGGGCCCTTGGGTGTCTAGCACAATGAATGAAAATATGCATATCAAGGCATATCATTATGCATTTTCAAAACATCAAAGATAGAAGATGATCAAAGTTTCCAAAAATAGTAATAACAATAGGGTAATACACATAGGTATATGGATCATGTACGGATGTAAGAATTTCATTAGAATCCTCAGAAGTAAGATTGCAAGGTAGAAAACTCACAGTTCTAAGAAAAAATGAATTCCAACCTAGAATAATATACCCAAACAAATTATCACACCAGTCAAGAGAGGAGGTCAAATAAAGATATATTCAGGGGCACCTGGCTGGCTGAGTCCAAACAGCATGTGACTCTTGATCTTGGGTTGTGAGTTCCAGTTCCATGTTGGGTGTAGAGGCTACTAAAAAACATAAATGTTAAAAAAAAAAAAAAGATAATGATAATATCAGACTTGTAAGTTCTCAAAAAAAAAAAAAAAATTACCTCCTTTACACCCTTTCTCACGAAGCTACTGGTAGATGTGCTGTACCAAAATAACAGAGAAAAACAAAACACGGAATCCAAGGACACAGGGAGTCCCAAAATGAAGCAAGGAAAATTCCCAGGAAGATGATGAAGGGAAATCCCAGAACAACAGCTGTGCAGTTGGCCTAGTGAGCAACACTTAAGATTGGAATAGAAGGAATAGTTGCAAGAAAAAAAAAACAAAAAAACCCCCAAAACCCCCAAAACCAAACCACCAGACGTATTACCTGACGAAATTGAATGAATGGAAATTTACAGTTTTGGTAGGCCGTTGGGAAAAAATTAATGATAAATCCGTAGAAAACAAAGATTGGAGACAAGGATTAACTGCAAGGAGAAGAAAAAAAAAAAAAAAAGCCTGATGGGAAAGGAGATATAATCGCAGTCTATTACCCAGACCCACTGTGAAAAATATTTTCCAATTCATACTAACGTAAATTAAAAATTCTTTAACCCACATTCGCGATGACGGTTTGGGGAGGACGGAGGAAGCTAGGTGTGTATAAAGGAGGGCACAGCTGGCCAAAGAGCAGTGAAAGTATAACACACTTCGTCGAAACAGACATTACCCCCTTTGCCCCCACCCCCATAAACAAAGGAAATCTCCCTCTGAAACTGCTCAAGCCTTGGACCCCCTCCGCCTGATGAAGGACTTCAACAGGGCTGCGGGCCTGAGGACCCCGCCGCCCACCTTTGCTGAAGGGGCAGGAGGTGCTTCCAGGGGCCCTGGGATCGAGCTGCCGGAGCCGGGAAGCCTGAAGCCGCGGTGCCCGCCCCACGCTGAAGGCCGGAGGCGCCGGCGACCTGTCCCGCCTTGCGCAGGGAACCGGTCGCGGCGACAGGCCCACTGCGCCGTAGGGCAGAGGCTGTCGAGTTGGGCTGGGGCTGTCGGCGCGGAGTGGCCGCGGGGACCAGGCCGGAGAGGAGGTGGGCGCCCGCTGCTCGCTAGTGCGGCCGCCCTGTCGAGGGCCCGCGGCAAAGCTGCAAAGTGCCGCGGCGGCAGCGGCTGCGATGCGCCCCTGGAGCTCCGCGGAATCCCAACGGCCTGACGCCCCCCACCAAGCCCCTCACCCTCCTCAGCCGCCGCCGCGACCCCGGCCCTCGATGCCGCAGTCGGGACCCGCACCCGCGTTCCCGCCGGACCCCACTCCTCGCCTCAGGACCCCCGCTCCTCCCGGACACCCCCGACCCCTGCCTCGGGCCCTGGCCCTCGGCCCCAGGTCTGACCTTTGCCCGCCTGACCCCAGCCCTCGCACCCCGCCCCTCATCCCAGACCCCGCCTCGGCCCTCGCCCCCGATCCCCGATCCCCATTGATCCCCAACTCTGACTTTCGTCCCCTCTCTCCTGGTCCTCGCCACCGATTCTGACCTCTGACCCTCGAACCCAGAACCTGGCCCTCGCCCTCCGACCCAAGCCCTTGCCTGCGCCGAGGGCCCTCGCCCCAACCCCGGCCTTCGCTCCCCGACCCTTGTCCCCCAGCCCTGGCTGTTGGAACCCCTAGACTCCGGATTCTCGCGTTCGAGCGATCGCGGGGCCCTTGCCTCCGGACTGCGACTCTTGCTTCCGGACCCCGAGTCTCTCCATCGCCCTATGCTCGCTCTGCCCGCCGCCAGGCCCCCGACCCGCAGCCCGGGAAGAATCTGGACCAAGGGCGGAGATTCGAGGCCCGGCTCAGCTGGGGGAGGGTAGCTTCTTAGCCCCCGCCAGGCTAGTCACCGCGGCGCTCCTCCTGGAGACTGGGAGAGAGCGAAGTCAGAGTTTTCAACCCGAGCAGGAGGGCGACCCCATGCATAGAGTATAAAGGCACCGACGGAGTTGACAGTGGAGTGGTGTTTTGGTGATGCCATGGTTAAGTCTGTGCAACACAGGACTCATCCCTTTATAAATACAGGGCGGTGGACCAGGAGACATAGCTGAAAACGTTCCATGTGGTTGCAGAGGAGAATTATAATAGGAGGGAGAGGACCGGTGGGGTGGGAGAACGCTGTTTTTTTCGCATTGTTAGGGCACTGTTTTGTTCTTTCTTTTGAAACTAGTTAACTAGAGAAAGAATCGTTAGTGACCTTTATTAACCCCAAAACCTAGATTTCCTAACAGGCTCCCCCTCCTACTAGCTCTGTGATCCTGGGCAAGTCACTCTACCTTGGGAACTTTGGTTCGCTCATCTGTTAAATGAAACTAAACACACACACACACACACAGTTACCATGAGGATTAGTGACAAGGTAGGCAAAAGTGCTTTGTCAGAGCCTGTGATGGGCACAAACTAGTTGTTCAATGAACCTTATGAGCAAAGTTATTTTAGAATGAATAAAGGAGTTTGCAGCCAAAAGTGGCCTCTCGCCCACAATACCTGGGCGCTGAGGGGCTGGAGTGGATGTGATCCAATTTCAGTGTGGGTTTTTCAGCAGACCAAGGCTGTAAAGGAGAGAGCAATAATAGAGCAGCTTGTGTGAACAACTTGAAGTCTTTTTAAATGTTAATTTGTACCTGGACAGCTCCCAGGTTGTGGAGGCTTGGGGTGAGATGGGGAAAAAAGGGAGCAGGATTTGCGAAAGAGACAGAATATGCCCTATTTATTACTGGTATCTTATTAGCAAACAGATAAGTTAGGGAGTGAAATTATTCACCTTACAAAATCTGTTCCTTACATGGAAAACAGATTACAAGTCCCTTAAGGCAGAATCTTCTCTGGCATTTAAAAACAATAATGTATAAACAAAAGCTGAGATTTTTCAAGCAATTGCTGTGCGGGGTCAGCCTGAAATTAAGATAAAGCAAATTTTCATTCTAATATCCCAAGTAACTCTAAAAAGTTGATGGAGCTGGGACTGGAACCAGAATTTGATTCTGAAGTCTCTTCCATTTTTTCTTTTCTGTCAAAATATTTTATTTAAATAGAAATTACAAAAAATAATATGCCTTTGTTATATTACTAATATACCAAGGTATAAATTCCCCATTCTACTTCTCAAAGGCAACGAATGTGTGAATGGTTTGGTGGGCAATCTCCAAACTTTTTTATTTTGCTCATAACACGCATATACACACATTTAAAATGAATTATACAATAACCACTGTCTTGCAACTTGCCATTTTTTATTTAATAATGTGTAATTCATCTTTTTTCATACACACACTCATTTCCTTTAATAGTTGCATAGTAAACCTATGTATGGTTTATAATTTATTTAGCCACATGCCTGATAGACAATTTAGGATTTTTCCAATGTTTTGCTATTCCAGATCGTGTTTCAGTTACCTTCCTTAGACGTATGTTTGTGTGCTTTTGTTAGTATTTCTGTAAGGATGGATTTGTAGACATTGGAAATGCTGAGCCTTAAGACACGTATGTTTAAAATGTTGGTAGAACTTGCCAAAGTGTACTCAGAATAACGCTGATCGTCTTAACCGGTATGCCCCACTGCCCCTCGAACAAAGTAGTGGGTGCATTTTGAAAATGCTGGCTTTCTCTGTGATAGTAAACAGCTGTATGGACCCATAGGGGAGGGCTACTAATGGAGAAGGAAAGAGAGAAAGATTGTGACCAAGTCTTTGAAGCAGAAAGCCCTTTGCTTTAGATGCTTTGGGTTTACGGAAGCCAGTGGTATTCACCAAAATGTAAAAGGAGAGCTTTAGGTTGGTGGCTCTCTTTTGGTCCATAAATCCTCACTGTTTAAAAGAATCTGGGATTTGAATTTCTTTTTTTTTTTTTTAGAAATGGTATTTAGGTCTCAACCTGTTGCCAATTCAGTTTTTTTTTTTTTTTGACAGACAGAGATCACAAGTAGGCAGAGAGGCAGGCAGAGAGAGAGAGGAGGAAGCAGGCTCCCTGCCGAGCAGAGAGCCCGATGCGGGGCTCGATCCCAGGACCCTGGGATCATGACCTGAGCCAAAGGCAGAGGCTTAACCCACTGAGCCACCCAGGCGCCCCGGGATTTGAATTTCTAACAGTAAATTACTCTTGTAATAAAACTGATAAATAAAAGACTGTTAAAGGTGACCAGGTAATAATCTATTGCTGTAAATCCAGAGTTTCAAATTTGTTTAAAGCGAGGTACATTCACACTAAGTTGATTCTAGTTTGCCAATGGAGTATGACTTTAAGGGAAACCAAATGGTTCCAAAGAGAACATTTTTTCCCCTGTACTTCTTAATAAGTGCTCAAAACTTCAAGGGTCAATATCATTTGGTCAAAAACATGAGAAAGCAATCCGCTCGCACTTCTACCCAGGACAGCAACTGTAGGAACTGAGTATGGGATCTAATAGGGTGGAAGGTTGTAAAGAACAGTGACAATTCCTTAAGGCACCTCAAGGGATTAGGTCTTATTGTAAGTTGACACAGAGAGCAAGAAGGAGCTTAGAGAGAACTGTAATCAAAACATTTCAAAATGGGACCTCAGTTGTATGAGTTCGTCCCTCCCGGGTGCTCTTATTAATACAATTCAGTGACTCTGCATTGTCTTCTAGGTACTGCGTTCCTTCTTCTTCCACCCCCTCATCACTCTGTGTACCTTTTCCATATTTCCTAGTTTCTACTTACTCATAGTTTCTGCTTCCTTACAACTTGGCCTTGCCAAGTTCCTCAAGCTTCTATCTCTGACTCATGGATTCTCTTTGTCTTTAACTCCAATGTTCGCATCAAGTAATTCTTTTTTTCCTTCTAATTCAGAGTCCAAAGAGGGAGATTTAAGGTAGCCCAGTTCCTCTTTTCATGCCAGGTTTTTGGCCAGTCAGCAGATGGGTTGTCCTTGAATCAGGAGCTTCCTTGTGGTCTGATGAGTAATGGGAAATTGCGCAGGGTCAGGTCGTAAGAAAAAAGTAGCTGTGGGTAGATCAGTTTCCTTTAGGAAGGGTTTTGGGCATATTAAACACTGTGAGTGACTTTTATAACAGGTGTTATGCATAATGTAGAGTTGTTTCTTTTTGGTAAATGTTTTTTGAGTATCTGTTGTTTTCCATTGCTAGATTCTAGGATCTTCAAACATAAATAATCTACTAATTCTCTCTCTCATGGAAGTCACGGTATTATGAAGCATAGGCATATAAAGACATAGACCATACAAATTAAGTAGTGCCACTATACAAATATTCATTCATTTATTCAATAGATACGTAATGAGCACTTACTACATGCCTAACTCTGGAGATTCAGCAGCAAACAATTTCAGCTCCACGATTTTATGTTTCAGTGTATGTGTGAAGAGAGATAAACAATAAACACTATTATAGTTTAGATGGTGATCATTGATACAGAGAGGGGAAAAAAAGCATATAGAATAAGAGTCATTGAGGGTAGGAAGTGCAGTTTTTAAAAAAATATTTATTTATTTAGAGAGAAGGTGAGCAGCAGGGAGGAGTAGAGGGAGAGGGAGACAAAGAATCTCCAGCAGACCCCACACTCAGTGTGAAGCCTGGCAGGGGGGTCGATTCCAGGACCCCAAGATCATGACCGGAGCCAAAATCAAGAGTCAGATGCTCAACTGACTGAGTCACCCAGGCACCCCAGGAAGTGCAATTTAAAATATGAATGGTGTCTTTGAGACAGTGACATTTGAAAAGATCTGAAGGAGGTGGGGGAATGAGCCATGAATTTATCTGGGAAAGAGGATTCCAGGCCAAGAGAATTCCAGCCAGTGCAAAGGCCCTGCATTGCCACGTTGAGAGGATAACAAGGAGGCTAATATACCTGGAGTGGAGAAAAGTAGAGAGGAGTGGGAAATAGGGCCAGAGAGGAAAGGCAAGGGCAGGGCACCAGACCATATGGTACTTTTTTTTTTTTTATTTTGTTTATTTATTTATTTGACAGACAGAGATCACAAGTAGGCAGAGAGGCAGGCAGAGAGAGAGGAGGAAGCAGGCTCCCCGCAGAGCAGAGAGCCCGACGCGGGGCTCGATCCCAGGACCCCGGGACCACGACCCGAGCGGAAGGCAGAGGCCTCAACCCACCGAGCCACCCAGGTGCCCCACCATATGGTACTTTATAGGCAAGTACAAAGATTTCAGTTTTTACTCTGAGTCCAGAAGCCATTGCAGGACTTTGAGCAGAACATGGTCTGACTTATATTTAACTTTGGCTGTTGTTAAGAATAGATTCCTGGGGGCGCCTGAGTGGCTCAGTGGGTTAAAGCCTCTGCCTTCGGCTGGGGTCATGATCCCAGGGTCCTGGAATCAAGTCCCGCATCGGGCTTTCTGCCCAGTGGTGAGCCTGCTTCCCCTTCTCTCTCTGCCTGCCTCTCTGCCAGCTTGTGATCTCTCTCTGTCAAATAAATAAATAAATAAAATCTTAAAAAAAAAAAAAAAAAGAATAGATTCCTGTTCAGAATAGACTCAAGAGGGCCAGGGTGGACGAAGGGAGGCCATCTGGAGGCTAGAGCAAAATCCAGATGAAAAGGAATGGCGTTTTGCACTAAGATCATAGCAGTAGCAATGATGGGGAGAAGTCAGAGTCTGGCTATATTTTCTACAACAGACTGGATTGCTGACAAATTAGATGTGGAGTCAGGGACAACTCCCAGGCTTTGGCCTGAGACACCAGAATAAAGGAATTGCCATTAATCAAGATGATGAAGCTGGTCGTAAGAGCCGGTTTGGGGGAAAGAGCATCAGCAGCTTGGTTTTGGACATACTAATTTTGAAATGCCTGTAAGATCTCCAAGTGGAGATATTGAGTAGGCAGTTGGATGTACTGGGATGAGTCTGGAGTTCAGGGGACAGTTATTTTATTCATTTATTTATTTATTTAGGATTTTATTCATTTATTTGAGAGAGAGCGAGCGCGCGAGAAAACACGAGGGGAGGTAGGGGCAGAGGGTGAGGGAGGAGCAGACTCTCCACTGAGCAGAGAGCCTGATGCGGGTGCCCGTGTTTGTTTGTTTGTTTATTTATTTTTAAAAGATTTATGGATTGGTGCTATGAAGTTGGCTGTCCAGGGACACCTGGGTGGCTCTGTCAATTAAGCGCCTGCCTTTGGCTGAAGTCATGATCTTGAGGTCCTGGGATTGAGTCCTGCTTCGGGTTCCCTGCTCAGTGGGGAGCCTGTTTCTCCCTCTGCCTGCGGCTCCCCCTGCTTATTCTCTCTCCCTCTCTCCATCCCTAGTAAATAAATAAAATCTTTAAAAAAAATTGGCTGTCCAATGTGGCAGTCACTAGTTCCATGTGGCAATTTAAATATATAATTAAATTATATGAAAATTCAGTTTCTGGGGCACCTGGGTGGCTCTGGTATTATGAGGCGTAGGCATATAAAGACATAGACCATACAAATTAAGTAGTGCCACTATACAAATATTCATTCATTTATTCAACAGTTACGTAATGAACACTTACTTGGGTTAAGTAAGTGGGTTCAGCCTCTGCCTTTGGCTCAGGTCATGATCTCAGGGTTCTGAGATCGAGCCCCACATCTGGCTCTCTGATCAGTGGGGAGCCAGTTCCCACCCCCTGCCTCCCCACCCTGCCTGCTTCTCTGCCTACTTGTGATCTCTCTCTCTCTCTGTCAAATAAATAAATAAAATCTTTTAAAAAATTCAGGGGCTCCTGGGTGGCTCAGTGGGTTAAGCATCTTCCTTCACTCAAGTCATGATCCCAGGGTCCTGGGATGGAGCCCTGTATTGGGCTCTCTGCTCAGCGGGTAGCCTGCTTCTCTCTCTCCCTCTGCCTATTGTTCTATTTGTGCTCTCTATTTCTCTGTCAAATAAAATCTTTTTAAAAAATTCACTTTCTCAGTTGCTCTAGCCACATTTCAAGTACTCAATAACTACATGGGGCTCATTGCTACTGTGTTGGACAGTGAGGATATAGAATATTTCCATCATTACAGAATGTTCTATGGGACAGCACTGAAGATGACATTTAACATTATGGGCCTAGATAAGATCACTTAAAGAATTAGTGAGAGAGGAGAAAAAGAGTCAAAGACCAGGCCCTTTATATAAATGTATGTAAGTACACAAATTGTGGTGATGGTGGGATGGTGGGGTGTTAAGGTCTGGCTTCCTTTTTAAAAAAATTTTTTTTTCATGAGCCTAATGGATACTAGGACACAAGACATTCCAGGTGTAAGGGAGTAGTGTGTGTTAATAGAAGTATAAAATAACATGTATGGTATGGTGGGGAAGTATAAGAAAGTTGGCATTTCTGGAGCAAGACCATTTTATTTTAGTATAGCTAAACACACACACACACTCTCTCTCTCTCTCTCTCTCTCTCTCTCTCTCTCAACCTCTTCTTTGCTTAAACAATTTGGGACTGAGCAGCCATGTGGTGCTGAGGCTAATCAGTCCAGGTCTAATTGGAGGACAAAATGAGAAGGGGAAAAATTTTTCCTCATCAACTTGAAAATTGTGAATAAAAATGGATGTAGGAATTGAATTTAGGGAAATTGCTGTTTATCACATACCTGATGTCTCCTGTTTCTTTCTGAGAAAAAAATTGAATGCAATATTCACTTTCAAGTTTCTGAAGCTTTGTTTGATAAAGACCTGAAAGTTACTTCAGCAGGGACTGGGTTTCTATCTGGATTAAGGGCAAACTGAAACAAAGTTGATGTACCTAATCAGCTGGAATGTATTCATACACAATCGCTGAGCCCCATCCTGGAAGCTAATCATTTCAGAACATGTTTTTTCAGGATGTCAGTTTGTTTTAATAATAGGTTGCTATCCCCAAACTACCATGTTCTTGGTTTTCTTTTTGTTTTTCCTTTTTTCAAGTTTGCAAAAAGCAATAACTTAAGCCACAAGAAAAAACCCACAAAAATGCTTTTCACCAATTAAAAGAAACTCTTTCCATTTACATGTGTTTTGAACTAGAATAACCTAAAATTTTTAAAAAAGACTTCATTAGAATAAAAAAACTTTTAAAAGTGGAACCTATTAGAATCTCACGTTGTCATTCTATGCTCCTACAGTTAAAGACTATGTCATTATTTCCATTATACTTACCTCCTAATTTTCAGGGCTTATTAGCCCGGCTGTAAAAACTTGCTTCAGTTGAAATTTGGCAAGCTGACAAGGCTGCGTGCCAGAAGTAATTTACTATCCAGTGTGGTTTGCAAAGTAAAAGAAGCTATATATAATAGAAAAAGAAATGAAAAGTTCCTGGTTCCAAATATTTTAATGTGTGTAATGTGTGTCACCTCAAACTTTTCAGCTTTTGTTGTTAGCAATGTGAGATAACATGAGAGGTTTGAAAAGTACAGATGCTTTGCATTCACATCAAACTGAGGGCTCCGATGTTCTTAGCATCAAAGAGCAGTCTGGGTCTATCACTTCTGTTTGACTTTGAAGTCTCCCAGGGCTCTGTGTGGGAGAAGCGGGCAGAGGACTTGGAACAAGGTAGGGGGAGGGGATTCCAGGTGTCTCACCTCTCATTATCACTGAAATTAGGTTCTTCTCTTTACCTAATAATGATAACAACAACAACAACAACAACAACAACAATAATAATGGAATAAAAAGAGAGCATTTCTTTGTTGTTTATAAACACTGAGCTGTCCATAAACTTAATCTTTGGATGTGACAATGACTATCCTAAGGAAATGTTCAAGTTTATTATGTAGTTTACATGTAAGTACTTTGGGGACAAGAATAGATGTTTTAACTTGATTTGCAAACATCTAACTACTGTTCATCTGTTGTAATCCTTAGGAGATTGTCTTGGGACCTCCCCCTTTTCTGTTTTCCAAACTGGCTCATAAGCACTACAAAGGCACCAAGTGTCTCTCCAACATGGGGTGAGCAGTGTAGGCTCTTCTGGGATTACTCTTACTTGACAATCTGGAAAAAAATAAAATCACAAACATTTATATTAAAATGAATACTAGGGCCTCCTGTTTGGCTCAGTCAGTAGAGCATATGACTCTTGTTCTCAGGGTTGTGAGTTTGAACTCCACGTTGGGTATGGAGATTACTTAAAAAAAATAAAATCTTAATGGGGCACCTGGGTGGCTCAGTTGTTAAGCATCTGACTTCAGCTTGGGTCATGATCCCAGGGTCCTGGGATCTAGCCCCGCATCTGGCTCTCTGCTCAGTGGGGAGCCTGCTTCCCTTTCTCTCTCTGCCTGTCTCTCTGCCTACTTGTGATCTCTGTCTGTCAAATAAATAAATTAAATCTTTAAAAAAAATTAAAAAAATAAAATCTTAGAGCGCCTGGGTGGCTCAGTCGTAGGGTGTCTGGCTTCACCTTAGGTCATGATTCTGGATCATGAGCCCTCACATTGGACTCCCTGCTTGGTGGGAAGCCTGCTTCTCCCTTTCCCACTCCCTCTGCTTGTGTTCCTTCTCTTGCTGTCTCTCTCTGTCAATTAAATAAATGAATGAAATCTTAAAAAATATCTTAAAAATAAATTGTAAACCAAAATAATTTAAAAAATTGAAATTAATATATTGTGGCTAGAATGTAAAATTTGTATGAACTTTTTTGCAGAAGGAGAAAGCTGTGGTCATTTGGGTTTCAGTATTTTGACGCTGACACATAAAAATGATAGTTGAAGCTCTTGAAGAGAACAGAATCCTAAAAGAGAGGGTCTGGTCATTAATGTTTTCTTTTAAAGTGTAGCTTTCATAAAGTGCACAAATTTTTTTTTTTAAAGATTGTATTTGTTTATTTATTTGAGAGGGAGTGTGCATGACTGGGGGAGAGGCAGAGGGAGAGGGAGATAAACAGACTTGCTGCTGAGCAGGGAGCCCAATGTGGGGTTTGATCCCAGAACCCTGGGATCATGACCTGAGCCAAAGACAGATGCTTAACCAACTGAGCCACCCAGGTGCCCCCATAAAGTACAGAAATCTTAAGTATGCACCTCAATGGATGGATTTCTACATATGCATACACACACACACACACACACTGTGTGTGTGTGTGTGTGTGTGTGTGTGTGTATATATATATAAAATGACCACCCAGATCAACCAGGAATAGGACATTTCTAACATTCGGAGGTCTCGGGGAGCCTGGGTGGCTCAGTGGGTTAAAGCCTCTGCCTTCGGTACAGGTCATGATCCCAGGGTCCTGGGATCGAGCCCCCCATCGGGCTCTCTGCTCAGCAGGGAGCCTGCTTCCTCCCCCTCTCTCTCTCTGCCTGCCTCTCTGCCTACTTGTGATCTCTGTCAAATAAATAAATAAATAAAATCTTTAAAAAAATATTTGTGATCAGAGTAGGTGAGTTAATATATAAGGAGCTTAGAACAGTGCACATAATAGCTGGGCATCTAGAAGCCCTAGATAAGAGAGAGCTATTATACTGAGATGCAGAGGAAACAAAAGATAGCTTTGCCATTATTATTATTATTAATTAAGGATTTTGTTTCTGAGAGAGTGCACCTGTGCACGCTCACACACAAGAGGGTGTGTGGTGGGGCAGAGAGAGAAGCAGACTCCCCACTGAGTGGGAAGCCTGATGCCAGGCTCCATCCCAGGACCCAGAGATCATGACCTGAGATGAAGGCAGGTGCTTAACTGACTGAGCCACCCAGGCGCCCCTGCCATTAACATTATAAGAATTGTTAGAGCAAGATAAACATAGATGCAAAATTTGAAAATAAGCGAGGAGAGTATTTATAGCTGGGTTGATTTAAAAACCATAGTTATCTATCAAATTTGCCTTGAAATGAAAGATTAAAATCTCTCAGCTTGCTGAGTCCCTTGGACCTAAAGAAATCTAGCAAGTGCCTTTTGTTATTCTGTCATGCATTTATTTATTGAGTGGTTATTATTTTCTAGGCACTGTTCTAAGCTCCCAGATGTCTAGTGAACAAAACAAGTATTCCCTACCTATTTGGAGCTTACTGTATAGTAGCATCCCTACTTTCACTGTTAACACAGGCTGGGGATTTTCTTTACAAGGAAATTTAATCTTTGCTTTACATCCATGAGTTTCTACCCCTCTACAGCAGAGGGATCAAGAAACGAAGCCGAAGCCAAGCTCTGCCTCAATTCGGAGACTAGTGGGGCAAAATGTGAAAGGAAAAAAAAAAACCAAAAAAACAAAAAAACCCAACCATTAAAAAGGAAAAGCACAGAGGTGGAACATGGTTAATTGCTAAACCTATTCCCCTTTATAAATCACAAGGTGCTAACGCCAATGTTGAAATAAACAGGTCTAGCAAGAACTCCTGCTTTTTTTTTTTTCTCATCTTCCAGAACTTAAATTCAGCCATGTAGTTATTTTAGGTTTAGTAATTATAACAACAATGTCACTTCCAGGCTGAGTTGTCTGATGGTACCCTTAGAAATGCTAACTTGCTTGGGCAGTGGTTTAAAGAGAGTCTATACTTTACTGATTTATTTCCGTAACTCCCAAAGTTTTCACTACCAAGCTCCCCTTTTCTAAAAACATACACTTTCTGATACCCACCCAGGGCCACGTGTTTTAAAAGATCTTGTGGATGAAGGCAGAATTATTATTTAAATAATGAAAAGTCCTTCCATTTAAAAATTAATCGGCTAATTAGAGATTCTAATTGGCACGTGAAAAACCGGTGTTATCACACTGGTTTACCAAGTCTAGTCGAAAGCAGAGCCCATAGTATTACGGACAGTCTGCCAGTTTCAGCGTCCTTTCTGATTTTCATTACTGACATTTTCAGATGTTCGCTATTGGAAAGCGAGGACGGCCGCACAATAAAAGGGGACAATATTTCGCAGAAAAAGCAAAACACGTCTCCCTCTGGTAACCGCTCCGGACCCCCGGAGGTGTTTTCTTGGATCCCCGCCCACTTCTAGACAAGCGCGCGCTTAGGACCGCCCCCACGCCGGCTCCGCCCCTCCCCTCCCCTCCCGTCCACGTGAGCACTCCTGCGTCTAAGGGCTCTTTGCAGCAACCCCACAATCGGCCACAGAGAGGTGACAGCCGCCGTAAGGGCCAGAGGGCCTTCTCCAACGGTGGAGGCGGCGGAAGCGGAAGAGGCGGGGACCTAGGGCGCACGTGACGTCAACACGTGCGAGCGCTTGGGCTGGGTCTCCGGAATAGAAGGGGGGCTCTTCCTGCGCGTGTTGGCGGTGGAGAAGTTCCCCGGTGAGTCGTGCGGGCTTGTGACCTCATGGCGGAGATAATCCAGGAACGCATAGAAGATCGACTCCCCGAATTGGAACAGCTGGAGCGCATTGGACTGTTCAGTCATGCGGAGATTAAGTGAGAGAGAGCTGGGGGGGGGAGCTGGGGCGGGCGGAGGAGAGGGAGGGAGTCTGTGGCGGGGGGCAGGGATGCGGGGGACACTTAATTGGGTTTATTTTTCTTAACCTGGAAGAACCCCATTTTCATATTTTGTTGATGCCTAGAATTTGTTGTTCGGGGCAAGGTGGTCTGTCCACTCACCCACGAAACGCCTGACAGCTCTTCATGGAGCCGGTTCTTAGGGCTATAAAGATGATAAAACTAGGATGCCAGTATCAGGAGCTACCTGCCTCTCGTGTGCTGGGGGAGACAAATTAAACATTTTGCTTACACTGCGGCGTACTGTAGGTTGATTGTACTAGAGTGTACTGCCCTAGAGATGCAGAGAGTGCTGTGGGAGCCCAGGAGGAGTGGATAAATCTTCCTAATAAGACAAGAAGGTGGGGGGACCATTTAATTCAATTTCGTGTTCTACCCCGGGGCGTGGCCAACAACATCTGGCACATGGTTGGCATTGAGTAATTTTTAGAATTAAGTTTAATGTTTTTTAATGGTTTTCTGTGATTGTTTCTGCATTTTACAATGGTTGTGATTGTAGTAATGTGATTATGGGAGCCTTAAACATTTGTTAGTGAAATGGCACATCGAAGTGTGGACTCTTAATGAGTGTTCAGTAAATGTTGTTGTTACTGGTTTTTTTTTTTTCTTTTAAAGATTTTATTTTTTTATTTGTCAGAGAGAGAGAGCACAAGCAGGGGAAGCAGCAGGCAGAGGAAGAGGGAGAAGCAGGCTCCCTACTGAGGAAGGAGTCTGATGGAGGGCTCCATCCCAAGACCTGGGATTATGACCTGAGCTGAGGGCAGATGCTTAACCAACGAGCAACCCAGGCGCCCCTGTTATTATTAGTGTTAACTAGAGACAGTTATTGGTCTTGCATATCTTGTGTTAAATTCCCCTAATACACACATTTTGTGTTCTCTCTAGCTAAATACAATGAATCTCTTTCTGTGAGTCCTTTGTAGTCTTATAAACCTTCCTAGGTAGAAACAGTAGGGACAATCTAGATCTTTTTTTTTTTTTTTTTTTTTTTTAAAGTCTGCATGTTGAAAACTCAGAAGAGGAATTTAGAAAAGATACTTTTTTATTAAAACCTAAGTGACCTGAATTTGGAGGAAAGTAAATCTTTACTAGTGTCACATATAAATAATGTAAAGTACTTAACATTGGTTGCTTTGGTGGTGGGAATGTCAGTGGTCCTGGCAGTCTATTAAGATGATTTTCATGACAGTTTTAAAATACATCCTGATGCCCCTAAGCACAGAAATAATGATGTGAGCAAATACTTGCTTACGAAGGATAATTGTTTGGGAATTTCAGGTTTTGGAAAATGTGTTTTAAATATATTAAAAATAAACTTAAAAGGCTCCTGGTTGGCTCAGTCATTGGGCGTCTGCCTTTAGCTTGGGTCTTAGTCCCAGGGTCCTGAGGTCAAGGCTTGCATCAGGCTCCCTGCTTAGCGGGAAGCCTGCTTCTCCCTCTCCCACTGCCCCCTGCTTGTGTTCCCTCTCTCACTATATCTCTCTGTCAAAGAAATAAAATCTCAACAACAACAACAACACCTAAGAAAACCCTCAAAGTTCTTCAACTTATGCTTTTTTTAAGTGTTACATCCTTTTTTTTTTTTTTTAAGTGTTACATATTAAATGCCTTTCTCCTCAGGGCTATCATTAAGAAGGCTTCGGATCTGGAATATAGAATACAGCGAAGAGCCCTTTTTAAGGAAGACTTTATCAATTATGTTCAAGTGAGTGAATAAGTTCATTACTTTTTAATCCCTTCACAAATTTTAAATAAGTTCTAGAATGGTGCGCTTGATTGTTTTCTCTGAAATTCTAGAATTGATGATTAAATGGTAATTTTTGAGCAGAAATAGAGGTGATTCAGGAATAACATTGCTTCACTATGGCTTCAGTCCTTGGCAAACTGAACTTTTCTTTATTCCTTCTATAGTGTTAGTAGATCAGGTACTGCCAAAGATACTGTGTATCAGGATGTCAGCAAGAGAACTGACATACTATTTCTTGTGGGGAGGGGAAGGAGAGTGGGTTTGACAACAGTAGGTGGTTGTAAAGTTAATATTTATGTGTAAGTCTTCTACCTTAGAGATGTGCTGCAAATTCTTCAGTACTATAAATGGATGGAAGATTTGAGTGAATATAAAGTGTTTATGCTGGACCAATTTTCAGATGGAGGAGAATAGCTAATATGTTGGATAACAAAACCTAGCTGGACCCAGTAGTAAGATGCAGTGTTACAAGACTGAAAGTTCTGACCTAAGATTAAAAAAAAACAACAGGTGAACAAGTGAGACCTGACTACAAATCTTATATTTGGAAGAGGTTTGGAAGCTCATAGTGGAGTGTATTACATCACAAAATATAATCTCTATGTCAACTATACTTCAGTAATAAGTTTTAAAGAGGAAAAAGGAAAAAAATAATCTAATTGTATTACAAAAGTAGAGTATGGGGCAAGTTAGCTGAGGACAATGCAAACAGTAGGCACTGAGAAGATGTTAGTTTGAATAAAAGTGTTTTGCATTTATCAGACCATGGCTGAAGCATTGTGTTAGGCTTGACACTACAACCTTTTAAAAAAAAAAAAATGTATTTATTTATTTGCGGGAGAGCCAGGGAGAGCAAGAGCATGGGGACAGGCAAAAGGAGAGGGAGACAATCTTAAGTGGACTCCTTCCTGAGTGTGGAGCCCAACGGGGCTCAGTCTTGTGATCCTGATATCATGACCTGAGCTGAAATCAGGAGTCAGTTGTTTAAGCCACTCAGGTGCTTCCACCCCAATTTTGTTTTTATTCTTGATTTTTATTTATTTTGTGATTTTAACTAAATGTATTTCTTGCATTTAAAAGGTTATAAATGTTATTGTTTTCTCTTTTTTTGTATGTTTTTCTTCCATAGTATGAAATTAATCTTTTGGAGTTGATTCAAAGAAGGAGAACTGTAAGTAGATATTCTGGAAGTTGGAAAAATTTATTTATTTGAGAGAAAGAGAATGAGCAGGGAGAGCAATGGAGGGAGAGGGAGAAGCAGACTCCCCACGGAGCAGGGAGCCCAATGTGGGGCTCAGTCTCAGGATGCCGGGATCATGACCTGAGCCAAAGGCAGATGCTTAATGACTGAGCCACCCAGGTGGCTCTGGAAGTTGGAAAATTTTAGAATTAAGTAGTGTGGCTCTAAAGCTAGAGCTTGGGTTTGGGAAGCAGTTGGCATTGATAAATTGTGTGGTGATGTGCTCATAATGGGTATTTGTAATTATTTGTTTTCTTTATCAGTACTGTTTAAGATCAAGTAGGAATATTGCTGTAGATAAATGTGATTAATTTGAGGCTTTGTGTATGTCCTTTCTTAGCGCATTGGCTATTCATTTAAGAAGGATGAGATTGAGAATTCTATTGTACACCGGGTGCAAGGTGTCTTCCGACGAGCTTCAGCAAAATGGAAAGTAAGTGATCAGAACATCTTTAATTGTAAGAGATGTGAAGATTTGTATTGTATATACTGAGATTTAAATATTCAAATGTATTGTTTATTTTTGGGTCTGTCAATATTTAACCTAATTATGGTATCATTATTTAAAACCACTTAACCAAACCATTAAGAAAATTGATCTTTCTCTGAGGATGGTACTGAAAAAGGTAGGTTTGATACATCATTAAGGATTAGAAATTTGATGGGGCGCCTGGGTGGCTCAGTGGGTTAAGCCGC
Organism: Lutra lutra; assembly: GCF_902655055.1. Taxonomy (NCBI): domain Eukaryota; kingdom Metazoa; phylum Chordata; class Mammalia; order Carnivora; family Mustelidae; genus Lutra; species Lutra lutra. The sequence continues at coordinate 40,953,409 of NC_062293.1, forward strand.
TGCCTTCGGCTCGGGTCATGATCCCAGAGTCCTGGGATCGAGTCCCGCATCGGGCTCGCTGCTCGGCAGGAAGCCTGCTTCCCTTCCTCTCTCTCTGCCTGCCTCTCTGCCTACTTGTGATCTCTCTCTGTCAAATAAAAAAAAAAAAAAAAAAAAAGGATTAGAAATTTGGGATTTGTTTGGGTAAGTCTCTAAGTGAAGTACATCAAAGACTTGGAGGTAGAAGATGAATGGTTAGAGTACGGGCAGCACCTCACTCACTTGATACTCTTCAAGTTGGGCTCTAGGACTGCGCTACAGTGTATAGGGAGTACTTTGGGAATGGCAGAGTACTTGGGAATGACAAATTTTGGGTTGCTACCCCTCACTGACACCACTTAAGACCTGCATTGAACACATTGGGTAGACAACACATTTTGTCTTGGAGCATGGTAGGTGGAGTGGTGGCCAGATGGAGTTACCACATTTAAGAGATCTAAGGCCTCAGTGATGAAGAGCCTGTAGACTGAGCGATGTGTTATAACATTGGCCTTTCTGAAATCTATCCCTGTTTCTAAAAAAAATTAGTGCAAAGTTGTATTATATATAAAGTTAAATTTCAGGCAGCTTACTACATTGCTTTTCTTGCAGGATGATGTTCAACTTTGGCTATCCTATATAGTCTTTTGTAAGAAATGGGTGAGTATTGGGCAGCTGTGTCTTGCTTCCTTATCCTTCTTTCAGTTAGTCTGCCTTAGAAGAAGGCTGAACTTCTATGTAACCTTTATTTATGTGAATGACTGTATAAACGGCTTCTAAGCCAGAAAATGATTTTTGTGTTCTATTTGTTCAGTAAAGTTGAAAATTTTTAGATATTTGGAATGTTTACATGTAGTGGTTTAGGTAGAAGAAAGCCATGAATGTATCTTGTATTTATATGTCTCTACAACAGCAGATCTTGCCCCATTGGATTTTAAGTTGGTCAGGAAACAGTACCAGATCACTTAGAGATTAGTAACAATGATTTTACTGGATAGGAAGTAGAATTGCTTTTTCTCTTTTACAGGCTACCAAAGCTCAACTTAGCAAGGTATTTTCTGCCATGTTGGCCATTCATTCAAACAAACCAGGTATGGTGAGTTCCTCATCAATTTTTCTTCTACCCTTTATGTAGACTCAAGCTATTTTGGAATTTATTTTTCTTAATAAACCTAAAAGAAGTAATTTTGAGAACTTGAGTGTAGGTACTTTTGGTTTCAGAATAGCTGCCTCTTAGCTCATCCCTGCATGTTGTGTGCCACTTATTGGGTCAGATATTGTATTTGTGGGTAAGAGGGACTAAGTTTCCTCTTATTTATTTGTTTGTTTTAAAGAGTATTTAATTGTTTTTTTAAAACTATCTTTTATTTTCTGTGTTTTTTTTTTTAAGATTTTATTTATTTATTTGATAGAGAGATCACAAATAGGCAGAGAGGCAGGCAGAGAGAGAAGGGGAAGCAGGCTCCCTGCCAAGCAGAGAGCCTGATGTGGGGCTCGATTCAGGGCTTGATCCCTGGACCCTGAAATCATGACCTGAGCTGAAGGCAGAGGCTTAACCTACTGAGCCACCCAGGTGCCCTAATTTTCTGTTATTTTTTAAGGGAAGCTCTACACCCAGGGCACCTGGATGGCTCCCATCAGTTAGGGTTTGACTCTTGATCTCAGCTTGGGTCTTGATCTCAGGGTCACGAGTTTGAGCCCTGTGTTTAGCTCTACACTGGGTGTGAAACCTACTTTAAAAATCAGTCCGTCAATAAATAAAGTAAGCTCTATGACCAATGTTGGGCTTGAACTCACAACCCAGAGGTCAAGAGTCGCATGCTGTGTTGACTCAGACAGCGAGGCACTCCACTAAGTTTCTTTTTAGATGATGATCAAATAAACTCTTTGGTCCTTTGAGGGACATTCTGTTTGGATGCAGTCACATTTAAGAAGAGTTGAAAGGGGAAAACTTAAAAACATAAAGGGGAATATGTTAATACAGATTTTTCAAGAGTGACTGGCCCGGGGTAGATACTCATGTTTTCTAAGAGAAAGATTTCTCTTTTGAATACTGTGAAATGGTACATCATTTTGTAGTGGAGGTGCTCCAGTGTCAAGTATTAGGCTCAACCAGGTTCACACAGCACAGGCTAAGGTAGGCTATATCTGGTACCAGTTAATTCAGAAGGATACAGCAGGACTGCATTAGGTAGAGTACTCTTAGCAGTTGGGAGGTTGGTTCTGGTCCTCAAGGTGACATTTAGGTATGAGGGAATGAGATCACATGAATCGGTAGAGGAGCCACTCTGGCTTGGAAGACCTGTGGATGGGCATAGATAGCTTCCAGGAATCCCAGAGAGCACTGTGCTCAGTTTCAGGAGTCATATGTTTAAGAAAGCCCAGAGCAGGGCTCTCTCCCATTCACAACCCTTCTAGTCCAGACGTGGTTACCAACCATGAGTCGTTTTTACCAAAATCAATCTTGTCTGGTGACATAGTTGACTTATATTAAGTTTATTAAGTTGGGAAATAGCTAGAATGTTAAGGTTAATTTCTTGTGTAGAAAGACAAAGGTTTTTGTTTTTTAAAGCCTTTATTCCCAACAGGTGTAATAAAAATTAAAAAAAAAAAACCCCATGAACTACTTAAACCAAAGAGCAAAATATTTTTATTTCATTGAGTCTAAAATGCTTAATTTTCCAGCATTTTAACACTTTTAAAATTTGTATGTGACTTTTAATGATGTTGACCTCAGATTGGATGAGGACATAAGTATCCACGGATACTATCATTTACATCTGTGCTTCAGAGTACTCTAAATAAAGCAACAATACTTTACAGATAACCATTAGAAACACCCTCTCTCCATCCATTTTCTTTTTTGGTAAGATTAAAAAAAAATCTTTTAACTATTAAAATTAGAATTTAAAATTTCTTTTTTGGTTTTTCTCTGTCGATTTACTGAAGTGAAGTCTGATGTTTTTCATTTATAGCTTTGTGGATTATGGCAGCCAAATGGGAAATGGAAGATCGTTTGTCTTCAGAAAGTGCAAGACAGCTATTTCTTCGAGCTCTGCGCTTTCATCCAGAGTGCCCGAAACTTTATCAAGAAGTGAGTTGCATACCTGTAAGATGAGAGAGTGATGTCTTAGTTTTGGTCCTCTATGGACGTACATTCTTTATTAAGTTAAAAAAGACTTTGATTTATGGAGGCTAGGGATAAGTAGGAATTGCTGCTGGGAAAAAAGGTAACAAAGCTATTTCTTGGCCAGCAATACATGTCGACCATGTGCAGCCTCCATCCTGTTAGTGAGAGATGGGAACTCTGACCTGCTCATTATGGTTGGGAGGGATAGGGAACCGGACCCTACCTTTTTTTAGTTGTGGGGCCAGGGTTCAGCCATCTTTATGCTTTTTAAAAAAATATTTATTTATTTGTCAGAGATAGAGGGCGTGCACAAGCACGGGGAGTGGCAGTCAGAGGGAGAGGGAGAAGCAGGCTCCCCACTGAGCTGGGAGCTGGACATGGGGCTTGATCCCAGGACCCTGGGATCATGACCTGAGCCAAAGGCAGACACTTAACTGACTGAGCCACCAGGCACCCCAAATCTTTTTTTTTTTTTTAAAGATTTATTTTAGAGAGAGCGTGCGTCATGCATGTGAGTAGGAGGAGAGGACAGAAGGAGAGGGGAGAATCTCAAGCTGACTGTGCTGAGTGTGGAGTCAGACACAGGCCTTGATCTCATGACCCTGACATCATGCCCTGAGCCAAGTTCCTTTACATGAGCTGAGCTGAAACCAAGAGTTGGGCGCCCAACCAACTGAGCCATCCAGGTGCCCCAGGGCATAAATATTTTCTAAGAACTTGTCATATTCTGGGGCGCCTGGGTGGCTCAGTGGGTTAAGCCCCTGCCTTCGGCTCAGGTCATGATCTCAGTGAGGTCCTGGGATCGAGCCCCGAATCAGGCTCTCTGCCCAGCAGGAAGCCTGCTTCTCCCTCTCTCTCTGCCTGCCTCTCTGCCTATTTGTGATCTCTCTCTCTTCTCTGTTAAATAAATAAATAAAATCTTTAAAAAAAAAATTTGTCATTTTCATATGTCTTGTAACATAAAATTCAAAGTCCTAAAAATTCTGGAGAAGTCCAAGTTTATATGTTAGTTGTGCATTAGTTTTTCTTGTTATAGCTTGATGGTACATATTTGCTATTGATTTTTAATTTTGAAGTAATTATAGATTCATAGGAAGTTACAAAGACAGTACAGTGAGGTGTCCTGCATTCCACTAATCAGTTTCTCCTGATGGTTATATTTTATAATATTACATAATAAGAAAATTGAGGAAATTGACATTGGTAGATGTATCCATATGGTTCTATGTCATTTTTTTTTACATGTGTAGATTTGTGTAACCACTACCACAATCAAAATACAGAGCTGTTTTACCATCACAAAGATCTTCCTCCTCATAAATGTCTGCTAGTTTCATATCAAAATATTATACTGCCCACAGACTTTCCCAGATCTGATACTTAATAGGTGAAAAATGGCATCTAATGTATTTCTGATTAAAAAAAAATATTTCCAAAGATTTTTAATTTATTATTTCCCGTGTGTAGTACTTTAGGATGGAGTTGATGCATGCTGAAAAACTGAGGAAAGAAAAAGAAGAATTTGAAAAAGCCAAAATGGATATGGTAAGATCCGAATGTGTTGTCACGCGTGAACAATTTGTAGTGTTTCGAATCTTGCTTAGGAGTAAGAGAAAATTTTTGGAATCTATTTTTGTTCCCAATTTAATGTCCTACTTTGAAACTTTAAGATGAGTCTAGAGTGGATTTAATTAAATGGGGTTAGTAGTAAAAATGGGATTTTGTGCCTTAAAAATAGACATTTGGAGTAATTGAAGTAGTTCTCAAAATTATTTATTACTGATGGAATGGTAAATGGTTTTCTTTACTACTTTATGGTTTCATTAAATGACATACTAATGGGTTGAAGGAGCTTGAGGGTTGTGAAATGTGAGGTTGCTAGCCTCCTTTCTTTTTAATTTTACACAGTTTTTTTTGGTGACAATAATTTTAAAGAAAAAAGTTTTAGAATGTTAGAGCTGAAAAAGGAACTTCGCTATCATCTGTTGTGGTTTCCAGCTATGAACTTTGTTATTCAAATAAGAGTTGACACAGAGGGGTAAACATGGCATGTAAAATCTGACCTGTTTCGGTCTAAGTAGAGAGTCAGGCCTTAAGCCGTGTGATCTTGCTATCACTCTAGGAGCCTGAAAGAACACAGTTGGAAGATCAGTGGTCTGGTTCAAGCTGCACATTTTACAAGTGAGGGAACTGGCCCAGAGAGAGAGATGTGATTTGCCAGAGGTCATACATATGGCACAGGTAGTCTAGGACTGTTAATTTTCATCCTAGTGCTTTTTCTGGTTCCCAGCCGTATCTGTTAAGTTATATTCAATATAATATTCTTTAGGGGAATCTCAGTTATCCTGAAGAAATCCTTAAGGGCGAGTTGGCACGGATCATCTATAAAAATTCTGTAAGCATAATTAAAGGTATGAATGTTTTGAAAATTTATGATGGGAGAGTGAAACATTTTGTTTATAATAAGAAAGACCTTTAGCTAATTTGGAAAATTTCTTTAGAAATTCTGTTAGAACGTGCATAAAAATTGTGTATGAATAGTGCCCTTTTTCTTTAGGAAAGTTTGATTGCCCCTTAGGATATACTTGAACAGTTCAGTAGGTTTACTGAGTATTTTATTCACATGGGGAGTTGAAACGGGTGGCTTAGAACAGTTCTTTATGCTGGGAAGAAGTTTAGAAGAAAGGAAATGTTTATGAATGCTCCAGAATATCAATAATGGTTTTGCTTGAGTAGTGGATGATGTGTTTTTCTGTTTTGTTTCATTTCTCAATTAAAAAAAAAAAAACCCAAACAAAATAACTCCAGCACATCAAGAAAGTAGTAATTTCTTGTAAAAAAGTGAAAGTGATACTTTAGAGTAAAATGATACTTGAGAGTCTTACTCCCCTTCCCCACTTTATTTAAATTTTAGGTGCAGAATTTCATGTGTCCCTGCTTTCAATTACACAGCTATTCGACTTTGCCACAGATCTGCAAAAAGAAATTTATGATGAGTAAGTTAAGTCATGGAAAAGTGAATATGTCTACTTCTAATGTTGTGGTAAAAGTTTGAGATTGGGTGTTTAGGAAGGGGAAGAGAAGGTGCCACACTAAATCCTTGGAAGAAAGCGAAGTTTTAGGACTGTGTATCATAGTAAGTTATATTAAAAAAAACAAAAAAAGTCTTCTGGAGAAATTGTTTGACTCCCTTATGGGCTTCCCTTGGGAAATAGTTGGCCTTTATTCAATAACAAATATCCTACAGCTTATATCAAAATGTATATTCCTGCTTTGCCGGCATGTCTTTTGTCCGTAAAACCAGTGGTCGTTGTGAGTGTTTACAGTTGATGCCGCAGGCAGTTACATTCTTCAGTGTTTGAGCATATGGTTTGAGAATTATTTGCAGCCTGTCTCATGGGTACTTCCCTCTTAGATAGCCCTCCTTACTTTCACAGAAGATAAAATAGAACTCGGATCAGTTTGCTCTTTGGATTTTTCAGGGCTTTGGTAGAGGGTTAGGTTGTGCTGCTGCTTTGCCTCTATTATAGAAAAATCAAGAGCCTGGATATAATAAGGTTCTGCAGGGCTCAAAGAGTATTGTCATGTCACACATACCTGTTGATTTGACTTTGAGAGCTAACTTGAAAATTAACATTTGAGAATTTTATCTGAAACATTCTGAAACCTAAGAAATGTGCCACAACTCTGATCAATTGACAGAATTTATGCAGTGAGTGTGAAGGTATCAGGAGGGTCTTTTGGGGAGTTGTCTCATGGTAATGAGATTGTTAAAGGGGTGTCTGTCCGGGGTACATTTTTAGAGCATAGGGAACTGTCTCTGTTCGATACTCTGAGTTAGTCTTGTGTCACAGGGCTGAATGCCAGTAAACTATTTTTCAGCCTTCAGGCCCTGCACACAGATGACCCTCTCACTTGGGATTATGTGGCACGGCGAGAATTAGAGATGGAGTCACAGCCGGCCGGAGAACAGCCTGCCACAAAACAAGCCAGAGCAGTGGAGGTGGGCCGGAAGGAGGAGAGGTGCTGTGCTGTGTATGAAGAGGCGGTGAAGACTCTCCCTACAGGTGAACTTCACCAGACCTTGGTGTGGTGTAGCAGGGATAGTGTTCACAAACGTGAAACTGAAGCTTCTGTTCCTGTTACCGAAAGCAATTTTCAGGAATCTCTCTCTGGTAGTTGACAGTGTGCCTGGCATTCCAGCTTGTTCTTTCGTGGTGAAAAGTGGAGCTTTTATGACCTTCCTTGACAGTAATGATGTTTATATTCATCTCTTTGGGGGAGATGATACTTAGGAAATATTAATTTAGAAGATTGTCCTTCCTTAATTATCTTTTAGCATAGGTTTACTTTCAAATTTTGTAATATGGGGGTATTAAGGTAGAGGGGATATGTAACATGGATGAGGTTTTTACTTTTTACAGTTAATTGGTTACTCAGTTGCTTTTCCCCTAGTATTTGAGATGATTGATTGGCTGTAATGGAAATAACTAGTTTTTTTCACCAGACTCGTTTAAATTCTTCTTCCGGGGAATATTCCACTCATCGAAAAGATGTATGATGACTGTTAAATGGAGAGACTGGAGATCTGATCAGTGTAATCTCTCTGACTTTCCCAGAGGCCATGTGGAAGTGTTACATCAGCTTCTGCTTGGAAAGGTTCACTAAGAAGACCAGCAGTCAGTTCCTCAGAGACAGGGTAAGGGACTTAAGTTACATGCTTATAGTGGCTGACGAGAAGGTGACTGTTTTCTGGAAGAAGAGCAGACACATGGCTCCTTTGGGGCCTGGGACAGCTTCTAAGAACTTCATGCTTAACCTAAGGTCTTTCTCTTTGTGGGTGACTAGTCATTCTGAAGGTCTGAGTCTGCTGCATCCTTATTCGGGCCACCTGGTTAGGAGGTGCTCTCTTATTGGACTGTCTTGGTGTGGCTTTTTGACTGGTCTAATTATAAGTGAAACCACCTCAAGTTCCTTCTCTCAGTTTTTAGAAATGTGCAAAACTATACTTATTCCTGCCAGAGGCCAAAGACCCCCAGTGGGATGTTTGTAGCTAACTGAAGGATTTTTCTGATTTCAGAGGCTGGAAAGAACCATGACGGCATTCAGGAAGGCACATGAACTCAGACTTCTACCAGAATTCCAGTATAAGCAGTGGGTAAGGACACATTCACTGCCAATAACACGTACTTAATTCCAGTTGGTTCGTGCTGGTGTCATGTGTTTTAATATATAGTTATATGACTAACCTCATTTGGAAGTTTGAAAGGTAAGATGTAGAGACATGATGTTTGTCTCTCAGTATCTGGTGTATGTAAAAAATGAAATGTTTACCAGTAAAGGGAGGTATGTTATATAGTGGAAAACACTCGGAACAAGGGGTCACAAGTTGGATTTATTTTGTCTACCCATTGATCTTTTCGTGAACATCCTTTTCCTGAATGTGTGCCTAACCCAGATTAACCATCAGTATGATAACAATAAAGACAAATTAGATGGGTTCCTATGGTTCAGAAGCTGACATTTCAGTAAGCTTATTAACCCATTCCTGTTCTCTGGGGTGGATAAGGATTTTAGGGAAACTAGGATAATGTGCTCAGGGAATACGTGGTCTAGATTGGGTTTTGTTGCTTAATAGCTAGGTAACTTGGGCAAGCCACTTAACCTTTCTGAGTTTGTTTACTTGATTTTAAAATAGTGATAGTGATTTGTTTTTGACAGCTTTCACAAAGTTCTTGACATGTGTAAAAATGTTCATTCGTTAACATTTAAAAAAATATTTTTTACGTACAGCTAGGTAATGCATATACTGTATACTAGTCTGCCGCATTATACCATGACTGAGGTGCCCCTTTCCCATTATGGCATCTATCTGGGAAAAATCCCAGGCTCAGGTGAGTTCAGCTGCTCGCATTTGAGCTATCGAATACCGGCAAGACAGTCACCTCCTATAAAGTTAGGTGGACTTTGCTCTGAGTATTGTTTTGGGAGCCCTGCTCTCTTTCTGTTGTGACTGTTTGGTCATTTGCCACTCTGGCTATTTAGACATCCTCTGCTCCCTAAATCTCTGATGCTGCCCTTGCCAAGCCTACTGCCTCTCCACTCTGCTGCCTTTGCCTTTAGTGAGAGTTCCTCAGTATACGGCTTCTAAACTTAAAATGCTTACCTGACTCCTACATCCATCGTTTTTCCAGATGATTCTCCACAGAATGATCTTTTAAAATTGATGATCAGATTATTCTCTGGCTTCTCCCTAATATGGCCTTGGCCTCACCAGCCAGTTCTCTAGTACACATTCTACCTTCTACATTCTAACTTCAGCCAAGTTGAACTTGGATTTCCTTTTGTACCCCAGCTGCCTCTTATCTTTAGTTCAGCCTCTTGCATATGCTGGTTGGGAGAGCCTTCTCTAACTAATGCCTAATCTTCCTTAAGCCTCGCATAAATTGTGTTTCCTGTCTCATCGCTGTCGTAGATCGTGTTGGGTGCTCCTGCTTTGTACTCTTGTAACATAACGATTCTTTCTTTGTCATGGCAAGTATTAGACCGTCTCTACTGCTAGACTAGAGGCCCTCAGGCGGTGGAGAACATGCCTGAGTTCCTCATTATTGAATAAAGCATATATAAGTGTGCGATAATGATGCTTGCTGAATGAGATTACATATTGCCATTTATTTACTCTTCTACAGTTTTGTAAAATTAAATTGGTTTTAGGTTTTTTTCCTCTTTTGTTACAGTAGTGTGGATTTAAGCATTTATTTTTTATTTTTTATTTTTTTTTTTAATTTTTTTTTTTAAAGATTTTATTTATTTATTTGACAGAGAGAGATCACAAGTAGGCAGAGAGGCAGGCAGAGAGAGGGGGAAGCAGGCTCCCTGCTGAGCAGAGAGCCCGATGCAGGGCTTGATCCCAGGAACTTGAGATCATGACCTGAGCTGAAGGCAGAGGCTTAACCCAATGAGCCACCCAGGTGCCCTGGATTTAAGCATTTTGAACACACAAGATTTCCTTGTGTGTTGGGTCATCTTTGTTAAAATAAAATTTCCAAGTTTAGATAGGAACACTTCCATGACTCTTGTTGCATAGTGTCAAATACATTTCAGAAAAATTGTACCAGTTGATTGTATGCCCAACTCCATTTCAATGAATAAACTCGTTCCATTATCAACCCATAAATACTGGTTTTGTCTTGATTTTTATATTCTGTTGGGTAGGTGAGGGTTTTAGTATATTGAACTGTTAAAAACTTCCAATCTAGGGGCGCCTGGGTGGCTCAGTGGGTTAAAGCCTCTGCTTTCGGCTCAGGTCATGATCTCAGGGTCCTGGAATCGAGCCCCATATCGGGCTCTCTGCTCAGCAGGGAGCCTGCTTCCTCCTCTCTCTCTCTGCCTGCCTCTCTGCCTACTTGTGATCTCTGTCTGTCAAATAAATAAAATCTTTAAAAACAAACAAACAAAAAAACTTCCAATCTAAATTATTTAGGCCCTCTACTTTGTACGTCTTCCCTATTTTTTGGTAGCCTTTAGGAATAAGAGCAGGCAGTGGAAGAAATTTCAGATTATTCACTTTGTGCCATTGTCAGAAGTTAAGTGGAGATGCTTTGAAATTCCTGCCTTAAATGAGGTCTCTTTTTTGTCCCCCCAACCTAGATGATCTAGCTTTCGGTAGTTAATTTTCCAGTGATCTTTTGTCTTCTCCAGATCGAGTTGTTGCTGCGTCAGGACTTCTTAAAGGAAGCTCTGGAGGTGGCAGTAGCCGGGACTGAATTGTTCAGAGACTCTGTGACAATGTGGCAGATGAAGCTGCAGGTGCTGATTGACTCCAAGAGCCCTGACATAGCTGGGCTCTTTGAAGAAGCTTTTGTGCATCTGAAAGCCCAGGTCTGTGAGTTGGGTCTTTTGTATTTCATTTTGTTTGGGAAACCTTTTGAGACTGAGCCAAAGCTCATTTGAAGTACGCTTATCTGATGAGGGCTGGCCCCAGAGTACATTTGTGCTTGTGGGCCAAGGGTCAGGAATGGAAGAATTTCCTTCCATTTAACAGCCGATTTCTAGTTTGTTATTTGAAAAATGACTACATTAAATGAAATTACCTGTTTTATTTTGATATCTTGTAAGTAAGAAATATTGAAAGTATGGTTTTCCCTTGCTTCCAAAGCTATATGTACACTGAAGTCGGAGTTATATTTTTTATTTTTTAAAGATTTTATTTATTTATTTCAGAAAGAGAGCAGGGCGGGGAGCAGTGGGGAAGGGACAAGCAGACTCCTTGTTCAGCATGAGCCTGACTTGGGGTCTTGGTCCCACAATGTTGAGGTTATGACCTGAGCCAAAATCAAGAGTCGGACACATAACTGACAGAGCCAGTCAGGTGCCTTTCAGAACCTTTATTTTTTTTAATTTTTATCAAAGATTTGGATTTTTTTGTTTGTTTTTAAAGATTTTATTTATTTATTTGACAGGGATCACGAGTAGGCAGAGAGACAGGCAGAGAGAGAGGGGGAAGCAGGCTCCTTGCTGAGCAGAGTGCCTGATGCAGGACTCGATCCCAGGACCCTGAGTTCATGACCCGAGCCCAAGGCAGAGGCTTTAACCCACTGACACACCCAGGTACCCCGTCAAAGATTTGGTTTTTAAAGTAACCTTTACACTCAACGTGGGGTTTCAACTCACAACCCAAGATTAAGAGTTCTACACTCCACTGACTGAGCCATCCAGGAAACCCCTTTTATATTAGTAAGAGGCATGAGCAAAGGTCAGAAAGTAGAGTCTGGATTTGGTAGTACTTGTGTCGTGGGTCCTAGACAGCAGAGATGTGACCTGGGTAGTTGTGGGTCTGACCAGCTATGGACCCTTCAATACTTAATTCACAGATACCTGAGGGCAGTAACTGAAGGCAGTATTCCAATAGACGGGAGCTAGGACTGACAGGAGAGTACCACTTTGGGGGTCTTGGTCACAAGTCCATCTGTGCTCTGGCATGCCATCCTTACTGGGCCCTGAGAATTTGATTATCATGAGGACAGACTGGAAGTGAATCCATATTTTACATACTGAGTATTTTAGTAGGAGCCTGTCTTTATAGTGACTAGTATTTGGAGTGTAGAGCTAAGCCATTATTTTCTAACTTTTATTTTTTTTTCTTTCTCACCATGACCAGGTCTGTCTGCCATTGTGGATTTCTTGGGCAGAGTGGAGTGAAGGTGCCAAAAGCCAAGAAGACACGGAAGCCATTTTTAAGGTCTAGGCCCCATGTTCTGAGTTTTGTGGTGGGTGGGGAATGAGCAAATAGGTTCACTAGTTGGCTAGTTTTAGGGTTATTTTTATAGCAGATGTTCTTAAAGCACTGTTAATTAAGCAGCCTGGGATGGTTCTGGGAAAATTTGCTTTGATACTTATAAATTTCATCACACAGCTTTTGTCTTTTTTTTTTTTTTTAATTGTAGAAAGCTCTCCTCGCTGTCATAGGTGCTGACTCAGTCACTCTGAAGGATAAGTACTTGGATTGGGCTTACCGAAGCGGTGGCTATAAAAAGGCCAGAGCTGTGTTTAAAAGGTGCTCACAAACTTTCATCACGGTTACGCGTCTTTCAGCCGCATACCCAGCCCCCCATACCCAGATTATATGAATGGCATATAGTATCTGAGGAAGTAATCCAAGAGATTTTTTCAAGAAGTCGTTTTTTGAACAATAAAAGCAGTTCATACCCATTGGTGGAAAATTAAAAAAAAAACCAACCATTAATTATAATAATAATTCTTTGTAATCACGGGGAAACACATGCTTAATATATCATTTAAAAACTTTGTTTCTAGGGGCACCTGGGTGGCTCAGTGGGTTAAAGCCTCTGCCTTCGGCTCAGGTCATGATCCCGGGGTCCTGGGATCGAGCCCCGCATCAGGCTCTCTGCTCGGCAGGGAGCCTGCTTCCTCCTCTCTCTCTGCCCGCCTCTCTGTCTGCTTGTGATCTCTGTCTGTCAAGTAAATGGATAAAATCTTTAAAAAAACAAACAAACAAAAAAAACCAAAAAAACTTTGTTTCTACATATTTGAGATTATATTATAATATGATTATATTATATATAATATTATATTGATTATATTATATTATAATCACATTTTGTATACTGCTTTTGGTGAACATTGCACTGGCCTTTCCGCTGTCAGTAACAGTTCTTCACGCACGTCATTCGTTAGAAATGGCTGTGTGGCACACCACTCTGGATGTGCCATTATCTAGATGGTCATAGTAATACTGCTTTGGTGAACATTTCTGCACAAATATTATTTATCCGTATTAAAAATTACTTCCTTAGAATATATCCTTAGAAGTGGAATTACTGGTCTCCTTCAGAAGGAACTTGAGATGTAGTAGAGGGAACTTCAAACTGTAAAAGTGAAGAAGAAGAGAACAGGAAGAAAACTGGATAGGAAAGAGGTTGGTGGGGGTAAAGAGTAATTCCCTGGACGCTGGAAGTGTTGAGAGTGACTGGCAGCCAAGTCCAGTCCTCGTGTTGCCTTGTGGCCGGGTCTTTATTAAACCATGCATTGTGGAGGCGCTGGCGTGGGGATTTAGATTCCTGGGATGTAAGAGGCTTTCTCTCTCTGTGGAAGATAACAGTTTTCTCCTTTTTAGTTTACAGGAAAGGCGTCCGTTTTCAGTTGATTTTTTCAGGAAAATAATCCAGTTTGAAAAGGAACAAGTAAGTATTCTGTCTTTGCATTTTTTGTCTGGGAAATTGAATTAGTGGTTCCTCTCCTATATGGCAGCATTTTTGTCATTTAAAAAGCTCTCATTATATGCAGTATAAATTTCCAGTCCCTTCATCTAACCACTTTCATAGAGATGATTAAGGAGTGGTAATTGAGCAAAGAAGAGAAAGTCTGTATCTGGAAAATAGAATACTCAGATGTTACCTCATAGAGGAGACCTTCCCTGCCAGGTGGGGCGAGGTGCTGGTTCTCTGCCTCAGGAGCACCCTGTTTGTCTTCTGTATTGGGTTACAGGGAGTAACTGTTTCTGCTGTGGTTTTTTTGTTTTTGTTTTTTGTAAGATTTATTTATTTATTTTAGAGAGAGAGAAAGAGAATTAAGTGTGTGTGTACAAGTTGCGGGGAGGGCAAGAGGGAGAGAAGGCCCAGACTCCCTGCTGAGCGTAGAGCCGGATGCAGGGCTTGATCTCACAACCGGTGAGATCATGACTTGAGCTGAAACCAAGAGTTGGATACTCAACCAACTGAGCCACTCAGGTGACCCATGTTTCTGGTGTTTTTATCTGAACTTGTGAGTGAGGGAAAATACAGGAAGGTCTCTGTTTAAAAAATAATACATGAGGGGCACTTGGGTGGCTCAGTCCGACTCTTGGTGTCAGCTCAGGTTATGATCTCAGAGTTGTGAGACTGAGCTCCGTGCTGAGTGTGGAGCCTGCTTAAGATTCTTTCTCTCCCTCTCTCCCCTCTCTGTGTCTCTCCACCTTTCTGTCCTTCTCAAAAAAAAAAAAAAGTATAAAAAATAATACACGAAAATCCAAAGGTATTTGGATTTTCAAACCAACCATATTTAAACACAGCCAACCATATTTAAATCTTTATTGTTTACTTTTTTTGTTTACAATTATACACTCAAGTTTTATTTCTGGTTTACGTGCCATGTGGAGGTTCTCTCTTTTTTTTACTTAATGTTAATTTGTGAACACATTTCCGTGTTTTTCCCACAGTTGTCATCTTGAATGGTTATGGTGTTAATCTTAAATCCACAGTTTTCATAACCAGTCCATTATGTATAGATTGTTTCCAGATTTTTGATACTGGAAACAAGAGTGCTGTAAGCATTTTGTTTATACAGCATTTTTTTTCTTTGGAATTCTTAAGATAAATTCATTTGGAGAGAACAGTTCTTTTTATGGTTCTTTATATATTGTAAGATGGTCCTTCAAAAGAAGTGTACTACTTTAGAGCAATAATCAGCAAGTATATCAGTATATTTTATTTCCTCACACCCTTTCTAAATCTGCAGTTTTGCTTTTTCTCCTTTATTTGTGTATTTTGATTGGTGTTTATTATTTTTACTTGAAAATTTTGAAAATTACTTATGAGGTTAAACTCTTATTTTTATAGTTTTAATCATTGTGTGGGTCATTTATCTGTTCTTGTCCTTATAGTGCAAGAGGTAATATAACAAAATAATTAATAACCAGGCTTTGTGTTAATAACATAATAGGTAGATGTCTTGGGCAGTTCTCAGCCTTGGTATCACCCTCCATCGAGGAGGTCATAATACCTGTTGCAGGGGTGTGCGGGTTACAAGGCCAGGTACTGTATAGAAAGGGGGGTACTGCATAGAAGGGACATTCTGAGAACTTAACAAAGTGTGATTCTGGGGCACCTGGGTGGCTTAGTGGGTTAAGCCTCTGCCTTTGGCTCAGGCGGTGATCTCAGGGTCTTGGGATTGAGCCCCGCATTGGGCTCTCTGCTCGGCGGGGAGCCTGTTTCCCCATCTCTCTCTGCCTACTTGTGATCTCGCTTTCTGTCAAATAAATAAATAAATAAAATCTTAAACACAGTGATTCTGTTCTTCTTGCATGTGTTTTATGTATGACAGTCTTAGGGAAGAGAGATTTGAATGAGAAATCATTACTTGACAAGGGTACTTTTTTTAATTTTAATTTTTTTATGATTTTATGTATTTGACAGAGAGAGACACAGCGAGAGAGGGAGCACAAGCAGGGGGAGTGGGACAGGGAGATGCAGGCTTCCCACCGAGCAGGGAGCCCGATGTGGGGCTCAGTCCCAGGACTCTGGGATCATGACTTGAGCTTAAGGCAGCCGCCTAATGACTGACCACCTAAGCCTCTCTGTATAAGAGTATTTTTAAACTGTAGATTTTACTCTCCTTTGAAAAATGAAACAAAAGAGAATACATTTAAATGGAGATGGAGGTAAAGAATGAATATTTATTGTCTGTAAAGTTAGTACAGGCTACTCTGGTACATTTTAATTGAACCTTTGTAGTTGCTGTAAGAGATATCATTATCTTTGTTTTATGGGTGAGGAAACTTTTAAGGTCAGAGGGTTAAAAACTTGGGGAAGGTTATGTAATTAGTATTTATATATGCTTCGCCTTCATATAAAAAGTTTGAAGGTGCACATAGCTAATATGTGCCAGGGCCCAGACACACAAAAGAAAGAAATCCTTAGCCACAGGGAGTAAACCTTCTCCATTTATTTATTTAAATCCTAGTCTTCCTTCAGGGCTTTCAAATGTATTTTCCTGTGAAGCTGCCCATGTTCCCCCAACTGAGAATCAATTAGGCTTTTTTCCATGCTACCAGCGCAGAGTGCCCTATCACTGTTTGACACTGACTTCACTCTGGTGACTGCTGCATTTGACTTTCCTCTGGATAAGGTGAGAGGTGTATTAGTCTCCCCTTCAGATACCTAGTAGGTGGTAGCTGTTTTAACAGTGTGGTTGAAAGGAACTTGTGACATTATGGATTAGCCTTTTGAGGCAAGATTGTCGTTTTACTTTTTGTTAGGAATCCTGCAAGATGGCGAACTTAAGGGAATATTATGAGAGGGCTTTGAGAGAGTTTGGATCTGTAGATTCTGGTAAGTAAACTTCAATTATAGACACATCTGTTTCCAGGTGTGGTGTATAACCCATCAGTATGATAAGAACTGTCCTTAACTCTTTCTAACCTTAATCTTCAGTATGATTAGAGCAGTCCTTAACCCTCTTTGAGAATAAAACTTGTATCCTTGCCCTGTCTCCTCCCTTACTTTGTTCATAAATACTGCAGACGTAATTTGGCTTATAATTTCAGGTTCACAAGGTCAAGAGTTCATGGGTCTTCTATTAAGAACTCTAAAATATGGGACGCCTGGGTGGCTCAGTTGGTTAAGCAGCTGCCTTCGGCTCAGGTCATGATCCCAGCGTCCTGGGATCGAGTCCCACATCGGGCTCCTTGCTTGGCAGGGAGCCTGCTTCTCCCTCTGCCTCTGCCTGCCACTCTGTCTGCCTGTGCTCGCTCTCGCTTCTCTCTCTATGACAAATAAATAAATAAAATCTTTAAAAAAAAAAAAAACTCTAAAATAGAGAACAATTTGCTTGGTTTGGTCCTTTAAAAAACATGTGATACTTATAAGGGAAAGCTTAGTAATATAGGTCAGAGTAAAAGTGGGAGTGGTAGAAGGAGTAGTGGGATGCTAATTAACATAGTTGTCATTGGCTGTTGCCATACTGCCCTATTTTTATAGGACTCGTGAAACATATTTCTGGGTATTAGGTATGTTATATAAAGTCTGTTTACTTACAAACTCAAAAACAATGTCTAGTAGTTAAATTTAGGTTAAAAAAATATGTTAGCTTTTACAAAGTTTTAGCAGACCTTCTGGTGAAATTAATGAAAATGACGTTTTTAATAACCCAGGCAGGTTTTATTAGGTGTTGGTAACAAAGTTACAGTGAACGCATTGAAACTCGGTTTCACCTTCAAAGAGACTCAGCAAAATCTTCCCTTTAAAATATTTAGTATTTTCGGTTTTTGAAATACGTAGACTGTCATGATTTAAAGTGAAGTTTTCCATTTAAAAATTAAAGTTTGATACACCTTAGTGTAAAGAAGCTGAGAGAAAAAAAAAAAAGGAAGAAGCTGAGAGGTATTGTTTCATACAGGGCTCTTAGGAAATAACAGCAATAAGTTAAGTTTCTTAGAAATCTTACACTGAATCAATATTAAATAGTGAAGTTTATATAATAAAGCCTTGTCAATGATCTAATTGTATGTTTACGGTAACTTTTCTTTGTTCCCTTTAAAGATCTTTGGATGGATTACATCAAAGAAGAATTGAACCTTGGTAGACCTGAGAACTGCGGACAGATCTACTGGCGAGCCATGAAAATGTTACAGGGAGAGTCAGCAGAGGTTTTTGTAGCTAAACATGCTATGCATCAAGCCGGCCATTTGTGAGAAGAGGAAAAACAGAGCCAACTTTGTGAAATCGTATTTTAAGCCCTCTGGCCAGATTTGTATTGTGAGTTCATCTGCAATTTGCTGGGAGATGGCAGACTAGATGGCTGTCTGATTTTGGGACATGTTTTAATTTAGTTAGTGCATTAATCTTTAATTCCAGAAAAGAGAATTGCTATTTAGTGGCTAGAGGCTACTTGTTAAGGCTGAACTTACTGTAAGTCCTAAATGTTTTCCAAGATATATGGAAATCATAAACTTGAATTTCTTTTGTTATACCTGGTCAAGAATGAGTATCTCTAATCTGGACCTAGGGGCCTGTGAAAGTAGAGGAGAAAGTACATTTTTTATTCTCTCCTTATTAAAAAAGTATACATGGTGTGTCCATTTGTTGTGGGAAATATGGAGGGAGCATAGTAACGGGAAGAAAATAAAAGCATCCCATAACCTCATCCTTTGGAGTTAAACTTTATTTCTGTTATGAGAATTAGATGTATACTGTTAGATCATTTACTCAATCATTCATTCACTGAGTGTACATTATGAGCTGGAAAGAAGAGAAGCTTTTTCAGATGGAGGTAGGGATCTGGACATCCTGAGAGAGCTTGTTGATGCCACAGAAAAAGATTCTGGGTATTGGGGGCAAAAGTTGACCTTTGAGAGAGAAAAGACATTATATGTGTCTTCTATCTCTGGGACTGATCTTTAGAAAAGTGTCTACAGTGGGGAGACCCAGCAACAAAAGGAGGGCAATGGATTGGGAGTAGATTAGAGCAGCAGAGAAGGCCTGCAGAAGCAAGGGTGGAGGATGGCCTGGAGCAGAGAGGGCATTCTGGGAGCAGGGGAGGCAACTGTTTGAATTTTACATTCCTTAACTGAGCATTGATGTCACTGGTAGAAGCATTCAGTGTATTTTTACTTAGCATTGTTTCACTTATGTTATTTTTCCATGTTGTTAAATAGCCTTAAAAACATTTAATGACTTTTAAACATTATATTGTATAGATGAGCCATGACTTATTTTACTAATCTTTTGTGTTTGGACCTTGTCATTCCTAATTTTTTTCTTATAAATGCTTTTGATGAAAATTCTTATAAATCTTTGTCACATCCCTGGTCATTTCTTTAGGAGATTGACGGATGATGGTAGAATACTGAATTAAAGGGTATAAGTATTTTAAAGAATATTGACGTATTCTTGCCAATCTGCAATGTAGGAGAATACTTTGAAGCAGTGTAGGAAAATGTCAAACCTTTACCTGCAATGGGCATTATATTTTAAATTTTTACCATTTGAATAGGTGAAAAGTGATATGTCATTGTTTTAATGTGCATTTTTTTATATTAATGAAGTTAATGTGCTTTTCCTGATTCTCTTGTTTTTTTATGTTGACAAACTTTTTTCTTACTAATTTGAAAGAATTTTTAAAATACTACTTCTTAGTTTGTCTCTCCTTTATTGCAAGTAATTAGCCTCAGGGTTTTTTTGTTTGTTTGTTTTTTTGTGGTGGTTTTGATTCCCAGAGGATAGTTTGGTGTGTGTATGATTTCTTTTATTGAAAACTCTTCCTCTTGCTGAAGACAACTCATTTTTTCCCCGCAAGGAGTTAACTAAATTTTCTGCAACACTGTGGCCATTTTTCTCTCTATTGATTTGTGGTACTTTTTTTTTTTTTTTTTGTTAAGATTCATTTTATTTGAGAGAAAGTGCACATGAGCAGGGAGAGGGGCAGAGGGAGAAGCAAAAGCAGACTACCTGCCTAGTGGGGACTCCAGTGTGCAGCTTAATGCTGGGACCCTGGGATCATGACCTGAGCCAAAGGCAGATGCCCAATCGACTGAGCCACCCAGGTGTGCCCCCCCCCCCCCCGCCTTTTAAAAAAGATTTTATAATTTTTAGAGAGGGAGCTCATGAGTGGGAGGTGCAGAGGGAGAGAATCTCAAGCAGAATCCCCCCGTTGAGTGGGGTACCTGTCATGGGGCTCAGTTTCACGACCCTGAGATCATGACCTGAGCTGAAGGCATGCAGCAGTTAAATCAGATGCTTAACTAAATGGACCACCCAGGCACCCCTGTGGTACTACTTTTATTACATAATAAATTCCTATATTAGAGTCTGTTTTAGGACATTTTAAAAAAATATTTTATTTGACAGAGAGATCACAAGCAAGCAGAGAGGCAGGCAGAGAACAGGGGAAGCAGGCTCCCCGCTGAGCAGAGAGCCTGATGCGGGGCTCGATCCCAGGACCCTGGGATCATGACCCGAGAGAAGGCAGAGGCTTAACCCACTGAGCTCCCCAGGCCCCTTGTTTTAGGACGTTTTTACTTGGAGCTTTTGTACTCTAAATGTTGTTTCCTTAGCACTCGTTATAAAATAAGAAAAATTTCCTCTTTCACATTTCCATTTTAAATCCTTACATGGCATTTTTATTTGAGGAAGGAGATACATGTTGCTTATAAGAGGTGAGTTGGTTCCTTTTTTTTTTTTTTTTAAAGATTTTATTTATCGACAGAGAGAGAACCAGAGAGGGAACACAAGTAAGGGGAGTGGGAGAGGGAGAAGCAGGCTTCCTGCCGAGCAGGGAGCCTGTCACCGGCCTCCATCCCAGGACCCCAGGATCACCACCCAAGCTGAAGGCGACCCCTAACGACTGAGCCACCCAGGCACCCCCCCCTTTTTAAAAAAGATTTATTTATTACAGAATGTGTGGGGAGAGGGGGAGACTTCGGGCAGATGCCGTGCTGAGCACAGGGCCTGTTGTGGGGCTCCATGTCAGGATCCTGAGATCATGGCCTGAGCCAAAATTAGCTATAACCTGCTCAGCCACCCAGGCGCCCCCTGGTGGATGGCTCCTTAAAGCAACGCTATGAAGGTGGGTCACCATGGGGTCATCACAACCTTGTACCTAGGGCTCAGCATTGCAGGTTGTGAAGATACATCTAGCTGGTGCACCCAGAGCCTCACTGTTAGGTATGGTAGCTTCTAGTCATGCGTGGCAATTTAAATCTATTGAAATTATATATTTTCTCATTTACATTGACTATGCTACAAGTTCTCAACAGCCACATGTTTATCATACTGGACACTTCAATTAATAGAGCTTTTATTTCCACCACTTAAGGTTCTAGTGGAGAGTGTTGACCTTGGTCCAGTTAAACTTGGGGAAACTTGACTCATAGGTCAGAACAGAGCACACATTAGTTGGTCATATTCTTTTCTCTGCAGAAAAGTCTACACAGAGAAAAAAAAAAGGTGCTGTATATCAACTGTTAAGCTAAATTTTTTTGTAGCAGGAAACATTTTTATTTAAAATTATAAATTTGAGTGTAGTTGACACAATGTGAACATCAGTTTCAGGTGTACAACAGAGCCCATTCAACAACTCCATATGTTAGCTGTGCTCACCGCAAGTGTAGCTCCCATCTGTCATCATACAAGTCCACTACAATATCACTGACTATATTTCCTATACTGTACCTTCTGTCCCCGTAACTTATTCATTCCATGACTGTAAGCCTGGGTCTCCAACTGACCTTCACCTGTTCTGCCCATTCCCCCTTTACACTAATGTTTTCAAATGTCTTATGGGTGACATTTTTTTTTTTAAAGATTTTATTTATTTGACAGATCAAAAGCAGAGAGAGAGAGGAGGAAGCAGGCTCCCTGCCTAGCAGAGAACCTGATGTGGGACTCGATCCCAGAACCTTGAGATCAGGACCTGAGCTGAAGGCAGAGTCTTAACCCACTGAGCCACCCAGGCAGCCCCTGGGTGACATTTTTTGAGGGAGATGAAGGAATAACCTAATGTCCCAAAAGATTGTCCTCCTGAGCAGGAATCCCCGTTTCTAACTTTTCTGCTACTTCATTGTTAAAATGATTATCACACCCTGAGCAGGTTTGTTATGGAAGTTTAGGCAGTCTGGGGGAAGGCAGGGAAGGGTGACTTTGGGTTTGTCCCCAAATCAGGCCCTGCCCATCTGCTGCTGCCCTCTGGCCGTAGAGGGTCAGGCTTTGAGCATTAAGAAAAAAACAAACAAAACCAGGAGCCCAGAACAGGCTACTGTGACAGCACAGAATGTTCAGGGTTATGGGTACTGTCATATGGTGTGTGCACATTGTTTTCATCATCTGTCCTGGTTTCTAATCCATTACCTTTATAAGAACTATCATAATTTAGGGTGGAGAATCCCCGGGCACATCCATTTGTGAGTGGGTTATGGTCCCATTCCGGCCTGAGTTCTACAAACACCTGTGATGGAGAGTGAACTGATTGGAGCTCAAATGCATTCAAACTTTTGAGAACTTGAGCTTCGTAGACTTAGCAGGTAGACTCGGGTGATTGAATGACCTAACAGGAATTCGAGGTTCGGAGGCTGAAGCACACCCAGCGTGGTGGGGCAGGGATCCCAGCCGGCACCGCAGACCCAGCTAGCCGTCAGCTGGGATGGGCACTGGCCGGAGCGACGAGAATCCGATCCCGGGACCCGTAGGTAGGACGCTGAGGCTGTCGCGCGCGCCCCGCCTCTCCCGCGCCGCCCCGCCCCTGGCTTCCTCGTGACCTGGGTCCCGCCCCCCTCGGCCGCAGCACCCCCGGCTGATTGGCCCCTCCGCGGCGTATCCTCGGGCTGGCAGCCAGGCGGGCGCGTCACGTGGCCGAGCAGTGTCCAGGGCGCTGAGCCGCGGGCCGCCAGGCATGGACCGTCAGGTCGCCGGAGCCCGGGCGCCGGGGTCCGCCGAGCCGCCCCGGGGTCCGCCAGTGCCGAGCGCGCGGGAGTCGCCCCCCCGCCCGGGGGTGAGCGCGGCCGCCCGCAGCGGCGCGGGGCGGGAAGTTGCGGGGCTTGCGGGTCGGGCGGGGCGGGGCGAGGCGAGGCGAGGCGGGGCGGGGCGGGGGCCGCGGGGCTGGGGAACGCCGTTTGGGCGCGCGCTGGCGCTGGAAACTGCCGGGCTGCGGCGTCCGAGGGCGTGGGAGGGGGCGGGGGGCGCCTCTGCGTACTCGCTGAGTAGGAGGTGATGCTGATGGCCGAGAGCTGGGGGCCGCTGCCGGGGGCCTGGACCGGGGCCAGGTGAGGGCGATGAGCAGCGCGCTGTCCCCGCTGGACCTGGGACCACGGGTGGGGATGTACGGCTCACCCTGAGCACCACATGACGTCTGAGGCGCGCTCTCCTTTTCTGTTTACTGAAACCCAAGGCCCGGCTTGACGCAGGGGTTCCAGAAACTTGTTTTCATTTGCGCGCCAGACAGCTCCTGCTGTTTCAAAAGACCGTTATTAGTGTCATCACCTGTCCCTGTTTACAGTCAGTCCTGCTGGATGGTGAGCTCCGTGAGGGTAGGAACCCTCTGCTGAGTGCTGTTAACCCGGCGCCTAGTGTCGTGCTGTGCCACGATAGACGCGGCTGTTAATGGGAGAGAGGACAGGAATGCTTGTTTAAGCATCAGAGATGGTACTAAACCCGAGTAAGATAAGAAAAATGCAGTGATAGACTTATACAAAAATTACTTTGGGGTGCGCATTGGATGATAGTGATTCCATCAGGATGTAGCAGGAAGGATACGGGCTTCCTCTCCAAGGGGACAGGTTGGTGGCGCCTGCAGAGGCGGGGAGATGAAGAAGGACAGAGCAAATGGGTGGGAGCTTGGGTGGCACAGGGGAGAGGACTATGCTCAACAGGTTGAGGGGCGATGATGGGTTGGTGTGAATGCCATGGCCAATTTTATGTGCCCACGTGGAGGGCTGTTGAAGATTTTTGAGCAGAGTGGTGGTTGATACTGTTAAGGCTGGGCAGGGTGGGTGAGTGGGGAGGGCAGGGACCAACCGCAGTGGTGCACATGAGAGATGCTGCCAGCTGACCTGTAGCCATGAGCAAGGGTTGTCACTGACTACAGGAGGTAGAACTTACTCATTAAGGGAGGACTAGGTCATGAGCTAATTGGGGCACGTGCCAAGTGCACTTTAGAGGTAGAAGCAAAGAAGGTGGGTTTAAACTCAACCAGTATTCCATTCCTGCAGGGTGCCAGGTGTTGTCATAAGTGTTCTCTCATCATGAGCCCCCTGCAAGGTCAGAACAGTTATCCCCCATTTCTGGAGAAGGAATCCCAGGCATGGTGGTTGAGGTTATCTCTCGGAGGTCACACTCTGAACGAATGGCAGAGCCGGGATTGCAACCAGATCTTTAATACGCAGGCTGTGAACATTTCTTATTCTATTTACAAAGCGATCTTGGAGGTGATGGGATTTCAGGTGATGGGAGCAGAGAAGCAGATGGTTGGCAGTAGGGGAAGAAGACTTCCCTTCAGCATCACTAAGGAATTACAGCTGTCTTGCCCCCATGTATCAGGAGACAGAATTTGCTAGAAAGTGAAGTCACTGAAAAGGTAAAAATGAACATGGTGCATGTAGCAACTGCAGGAAACAGCTACCAGCTGAGGGCTTAGGGAACAAAGGAATGAGGTTGGAATGATTACAATTTACAGGCTCAGAGGGGAGGCTTCGCAGAGCTGAAGTTCCAACTTCTGAGGAGGTGGCGCTGCCCACAGCCACGGCTGGGGTCTCCGAAGGCACAGGAGGGGGCCTGAGGGCCTGGGCTTCGGACCCCTGACGAGAGGGCCCAAAGAGGAGGTTGGCAAACTCTAAACCGGATAGAGTGGCCCCTGTAGGAGGGCGCCGCGGGGCCCCGAGTGTCGCTGGGGGCCAAGTGTCACTGGGGTGGTGTCTGCAGGAATAGGAGGGAGCAATGCCCTTCCCCCTCAGGCCTTGCTGCCGCTCATAGGGCAAAGCAGAAATGGGGGTTGCAGAGCATCCCCCATCCTCACAGAGGTGAGGGCGTGAGGTGGTAGCTTAATCCCGGGGACACCCCACACAAATCCAAGTCCTGGGTAACCGTCTCTCCTTCTTGCAGGCCAGCTTTGCCCTCGCGGACCATTCCGGACAGGAGCGAGAGGCCGAGAAGGCCATGGATCGGCTAGGCAAGTAGCCGGTGGAGACGGTGAGGGTGGGGTGGGGTTGGATGTGGGGACAGACCAAGGGAGTGAGGAAGAGAGGGACCATCGCTACATCTTGTTGGCCTCCTCTTCCCAGCCAGTTCTCTTTGCTGCGGAGTTGTTTTCTGCCCAGTGTTTCCACGGTGCCCCTCTTTGGTAGCCCCACTGGAGCTTCCATTAAGGAGGTCATGACCTTGTATTCAAACCCTTCCCTTCTGAGAAAGGCCGCTTAGGGCAGCGTGGGCTTTGGAGCCAGGCAACATTATTTTCACTTTGAGCTCCAGCTCAGAGTCCTGGGCTTGAGTTTTGAGGCCTTAGATAAGTCATTTATCCTTTCTTCCTCTTTAAAATGGGGATAATAATGCTTAACTTGAGAGGCTGGTTCTGAGGTTGGGTGGGAGGATCTAGAGCTGTAATAGCCACCAGCTACTGGTACTCTTTAAATCTAAGCGAATTATAATTAAACACAATGAAAACCTCAGTTCCCTATTCACTTTAGCCACATTTCAAGTGCTCAGAAGTCCCACGTGGCTCTTGCTAGCTAGCCTGTTGGAGCACAGATGAGAGAAAATTACCATCATCACAGGAACTCCAGCTGCTTAGCGCTGGTCCGGAAAAGGCACTGTGCCGGCATGTAGGTATGGTCATAACAGCTGACACTTGTAGAGTCAGAGCCAGGTACAATTCAAAGTGTTTCTTTTCCTGTTAGCCCTTTTTTTTTTTCTTTTCTTTTTTTAAAGATTTTATTTATTTATTTGTCAGAGAGAGGAAGAGAGAGTACACGCGCGCGCTCAAGCACACACACAGGCAGAGTGGCAGGCAGAGGTGGAGAGGGAAGCAGGCTCAAGCAGGCTCCCCGCTGAGCAAGGAGCTGGACCTGGGACTCGATCCCAAGACCCTGGGATCATGACCTGAGCCAAAGGCAGTGGCTTAACTGACTGAGCCACCCAGGCATCCCCGTTAGCCCCCTTTTTTTTTTTTTTCAAATAAACAACTCTCACAACAGTCTTGTCTTCATATTTACAGATGAGAAAACTGAGGCACAGAGTAAAAAATCAAAAATGTGGTCAAACACATATAAGGTGTACATTTAGCAATTTTAAAGCATACAGTTCAGTGGCATTTAGTCCCAACGCTGTGTAACCAGCATGGCTTAGTTCCCGAACATTTTCAGCACCCCATGAGGAAACCGTGTACCTGATAAGTAGCTACACCCCCTTCCCCTGAACCCCTGGCGACCATGATCAGCTTTCTGTCTCCATGGATTTCCCAGTCCTGGACAGGTGCATGTGAGTTGCATGTCAGTGGAATGATATCCCGTGTGGCCTTTTATGTCTGGCTTCTTTTGCTCAGCATAATATTTCCAAGATTCATTCATGGAGCATGAATCAGTACATTCCTTTTTATGGCTGAATCTTTCTATCATCTGGATGCGCTACATCTTGCTTGGTTATTCATCCTGTGGATGGGCATTTATTTGGGTTGTTTCCACCTTCTGGTGGTCACAAACCGTGCTGTTGAGAATATTTTTTATCAGTCTTGTTTAAATACCTGTTTTCAATTCTTTGGGATATCTACTTGGCTGTGTGCTAGTTCTGTGTTTTAAGTTCTTTTTTTTTTTTCTTTTTAAAGATTTTATTTATTTATTTGACAGAGATCGCAAGTAGGCAGAGAGGAAGGGAAGCAGGCTCCCTGCTGAGCAGAGAGCCTGATGCAGGGCTTGATCCCAGGACCCTGGGATCATGACCTGAGCTGAAGGCAGAGGCTTTGAGCCACTCAGGCACACATGTGTTTTAAGTTCTGGAGGGCTTGTTGGATTCCATTTCCACTCAGTCACACTATAATAATTGGCACAACTGGCATTCAGACTGGGGTAGTCTGGCTTCAAAACCCATGCCCTGAAATATTGTTTTTTTTGCTTATAGCTGCCATTATTTTACAGTGTTAGTAGCATAGCTGTGTTTAGGCTAATTCTTTTCCCAGCTCTGACCTGCCATCACCATAGCTCGATGTGCTGGGAGGTCCGTTATCCTCCCCCAAACTTTCTTCCATTATTTTGAGACCTTTTGAAATTATACCTTCCAGCCCTCCCCAGTATTGGGATGAGGAGACGTGGCTGTCTCTTGTGACTGGATGGGTTCTGCCCTTCTGCCTGCTTTCCTCCTGCTGTCCCTTTGCCCTGTGCTCCCTGAGGATGAACAGAGAAATAGAAGAGTACAAATTCAAGTTTGTATTGTGAAAGCTTGTCATTTGTCCACATGCCCTTTGCCTCAATTACCTGTAAACTACCAAAACACGTAAACTGTACTTGATTTGCTTGATTCCCTGTGTGAATTATAAGACTTTGCAATTGCCTCATTTAAGGCAAAATGTTTTATTGAAAAAATGATCAGGGTGCCTGGGTGGCTCAGCGGGTTAGGCCTCTGCCTTTGGCTTGGGTCATGATCTCAGGGTCTTGGGATCGAGTCCTGCATCGGGCTCTCTGCTCAGCAGAGAGCCTGTTTCACCCCCTCTCTCTGCCTGCCTCTCTGCCTACTTGTGATCTCTCTCTGTCTGTCAAATAAATAAATAAAATCTTAAAAAAAAATTATCAACCCTTGTTCGAGAAAGGTAAACAGAACATTTTTTTTAAGTGTTCAGGTGGCTAAGGAACTCTGTACCCTTGTTTCACTCTTGCCCTCTCAGTAAGTCTGCCAGACCTTTTCCAAGCACATGAGTAGCCTTGTATTGTTGCTAGTGGTTTTCTCAGACCTTTCTTCTGTTGATTTCTTAGCCAGTGGAGCACAGAGCATCCCTAATGGTAGTCCTTCCCACGGTGAGGGCACCCACTCGGAAGAGGAAGGGTTTGCTGTGGATGACGAGGATTCTGACGGGGACCTGAATACCTGGGAGCTGTCAGAAGGCGTGTCCGACCGTCCGCCCAAGGAACAGGCTGCTGATCTTTTTAACGAGGACTGGGACTTGGAGTTGAAGGCAGATCAAGGGAATCCGTATGGTAGGTATGGCGTTTCTAGGGTCCTAGACCAAGGTTCGGAGAGCCTCCTACTGTATTACCTCAAAGGCAGGCAGTTTGAAAGACGGACCCAGTCTCTGAGCTTAGCCTGATACCTGGTATGGGGCTGAAAGATCTGTGACAGCTTCTCTTCATACTGGAAAAAAAATGCAAATTTTGCAGTTGACTCTTAAAATATCTGTGTGAATCTAGCAACTGCAGAGAGAAGTGCTGTCTTCTGCATTTGCAGCCTCTGCACTGCTAAGGGCTCTGCTCTGAGAAGCACCACCCAGGGGGGTCCTCAGACCGCAATCCAAGGAGGGCTCTGTGTGTGTGCTTTTGAACTGCAAATGTCTGTCTCCCCTCCCCTCCTACCTTTAATTTTTTTTTTTTTTCTTTAAACTGCTTGCAGATGCTGATGACATCCAGGGTTGCATTTCTCAAGAGGTCAAACCTTGGGTGTGCTGTGCCCCGCAAGGGGACATGGTCTATGACCCCAGTTGGCACCATCCACCTCCGCTGATACCCCATTATTCCAAGATGGTCTTCGAAACGGGACAGTTTGATGATGCTGAAGATTGAGTCTGCAGCTGTTTGCCTGGTGGGTGGGCCTGCCCTCCAGATGAAGGTCTCTCTTCCTTTCATTGAGGTGAGAGGTCACATTTGAGGACACATTCCCGGTGATCCCCGAGTCGGACACACAGACTGGTGTTAACTAAGGCCCCGATGTCCTCCAATTCTGTTGTCGTCGTTGTTTTTCATGAGGTCCTCCTTGGGACATGTGAGTGTTTGTGTCTGTGTCAGGAGGAGTTGTGTTCTTTATAAATAAAGGTAGAAAAATTTGATATGCTTTTGTTTACTACCCCCCCTTTTAATTGGATACTTACCAGCAAAGCCTTATTTTTTCAGTTAAAGTCCCTAGCTTACATTTTAAGATTGGACGTACTCGGACCCTTAAAACTACTCTATGGAAGAAAATAATTTTTTGGCTAGAGAGTAGAATCCAAGTCATGTTGGTGACTTTGTGGCTGATTTCTATTCCTGTTGATGAAGAGTTGACCATTTACTTAGTTAACAAGGACTTTCAGCAAGCTAGAACACGAAACGGCAAATAAATTAAACCAGCAATTATATAGCTCTCAATTGATGAAAGGATTTTGAACCTTATTTTCCATTTAATTTTTTGCTCTTTACAATTACTATATGAAGTCACATTTTTAAAAAATTGCCTTATTTTTTCAAGATTTTATTTGTAAGTAATCTCTACACCCAATGTGGAACTTGAACTCACAACCCTGAGATCAAGAGTTGCACACTCCCCCTGACTGAGCCAGCCAGGCACCCCTAAATTGTGTCGTTTTAGAGATGAGGAAAACAAACTCAAAATGTTTTGACTTTGGCAAGATCCCAGAGCCAGGAAGTGGCAGAGCCATGCCGTAACCCCACACATGAGTCTGAGGTGTGCTTTCCTTGGCTGCTCAACCCCTTGTGAGTACCAGCCTGGAGGTGAGTTCTGGGGCTGTGCCTTGGCAGGTCTGTGATGCACCAGCCTAAGTTGCCTTTGCCTCTCTGGCCGGCTCTGGGATTGCTTCTTACCTCCCTGCCTCCCTCAAGAAGTTGAATCAAGAACAAAGTGTGTGAACAAAGTGTGTGCCCTACAAAGTGTGTGAGCAGGGCAGAACCTTATGGGGGACAGTGGTGGCTTTCGCTGTGAGGGGCCTCCTGACCAAAACCGCCCCAGGGAGAAAAAATGTTCCTTCTACCACCATTGCTAAAGGGACAGTCATAGACCATATCACCACACAACTCTTTCTTTCCTCCTCCTCCTCCCAGTGCTGGAGCTGATTAGACCAGTGTGAAAATGAGCATTTTGGTGTGAAAAGGTGAACTTGAGAAACTGAGCCAAGAAATGTTGGGGGCTTGAGGAGGATAGATGGCGGAACGGCAAGGCTGTGCTGTTGACGGGATGTGTTGGCCCATGCATAAGCTGGAGCAGCAAGGCAGCTGAAACTGAATAAAAGTGAATAGAAGTACAAGTCGTGAGGTGGGGGAGTATACAGGTGTTGGAGGGAGGGAAGAAAATGGGGTAGGAAAAGCCCATGTGCGTGAGAGGCTGAGCAAAGGAGATTCCCCAGGTCCTGCTGCTGTGATCCGAGGAGCAGCTGAAAGTCTAGGACACTTTCATTTTGTAGTAGTTAATCTTTGCGGTTCCTCCTTTTGGTTGTTTCCAACAAAGTGGGTAAGAGGGCAGTAGGGTCTACTGGAGGAAGGATGTAGAAATTTGGGTATGTCAGGAGAGCAAGAGAAAGAGGGAGCTTAGTTGATTCAAATAGTGTTCTGGTGCCCGCCACCCCCCACCCCACCCCTCATTGGGTGAGCCAAGCACAGAAAGATGTAGAAAGTAATTCTCCAGGCTGTGTGCATTGGTTATCTTGGGGTGAGGTGGGAAGTAAGGGGGAAAAAGTAATGAAATGGAAAAATACTAATGAAAATACATACTATAAAGCTGCTCTGATAATACTGTAAAGATGAAAAAGTTGTGTATGCAAGTGACAAGGATTAACGCGAACAAATGCAAACGATTATGCGATGGAATTGCAGGGAGTTCCTTCTTTTTTTTTTTTTTTTGAAAGGTTTTATTTATTAGAGTGTACGCAAGTGGCAGGAAGGGGCAGAAGGAGAGGGAGAGAATCTCAAGCAGACTCTGTGCTGAGTGTGGAGCTAGATGTGGGGCTTGATCCCACAACCCTGAGATCAGGATCTGAGCCAAAACCAAGAGTCAAATGCCTAACCGACTGAGCCACCCAGGCGCCCCTTGAAAAACTTTTAAAAATAAGAACTTTCCAAAAGTCTGTGTGTTAAATTAGATTAGGATTCAATTAGGATTCCTTTTTTTTATTTTTAAAAATAACATATAGGAATGGAACAGAGAGAAGTGTCCAGAAGCAGTGAGTTTTCCAACCATGCTTTTTTTTTTTTAAGATTGATTGATTGATTGATTGATTGATTTGACAGACAGAGATCACAAGTAGCCAGAGAGACAGGAAGAGAGAGAGAGGGGGAAGCAGGCTCCCCATTGAGCAGAGAGCCTGATGTGGGGCTCGATCCCAAGACCCCGAGATCATGACCTGAGCCGAAGGCAGAGGCTTTATTTAACCCACTGAGCCACCCAGGCACCCCCCAAACATGCTTTAATGTGAAAGCCTTCAGTCAATGATCAAGTAATTTTTGTTCTCTTGAAACTATAGAGTGTGTATGACAAATGAGTTTGTAGGATAAATTGTTGGATAGACAAAATTGTGGTTATTTAAAAAATAATGGAATAAAAGGAAATATTGCAATGATTTCTAACCAGTGTCCTATTATGAAGAATTGCAATTTTTAGGTACTCAAAAAAATGAAAAACAAAACAAAACACCAACAAAACTTCTGTCTGTTCAAATCCCTGAATGCTGAGCTGAGAAGTGTCAATCTCATGGGGAAATGTGAACTTGGATGTTGCTTAGTTCGGGCTTGTACTATGTGTAGGAATTCTCTCTGCCCACTTCTAGTCGTGGGGAGCTCAGTACCTCAGAAGGGGCCCATCCACTGCTGGCTAGTGCTCTTTGTTAGAAAATTCTCCCTTGTATTAAGTTGGAATCTACCCATTTGGTCCTGGTCTGCTCTGTGGTTCTGTCCTTCAAATATAGGAGATTAGCAATCTTCTCCTCCTCCCTTCCGGCTCTTTGTTTTCTAGCTAAATAATCAACAGGCAATTGCATATGTGTGTCTGGAATCAGAAAGGGAGAGGAGGAGAGAGGGCAGGAGGGAGGGGAAGGAATGTGGCAGGGATTTTTGAGGTTTTGGTAGGTGTTGCATCACTGACAGAAGTTGAACTTGTTCTGTGAAAGCTAGTAGTAAGGAGAGGGCCAAGGACAGGACCTTGTGGCGGATTAGCAACGAAAGGTTAGATGGAAGGGTGGGATCCCAGAGCCAGGCTGTGGCAGGGAGGAGGAGGAAAACCAGGGGAGGATAGGTGCCTCATAAACAAAATTGAAGAAGAGAGTTGTAAGGAAGGGGGTTGGCAGGGCGCATGGGTGGCTGAGCTGTTAAGCATAGGCCTTTAGCTCAGGTCATGATTCTGGGGTCCTGGCATTAAGCCTGGTAACAGGCTCCCTGCTCAGTGGGGAGCCTGCTTCTCCCTCTCCAGGTCCCCCATGCGCTTGTGTTCTCTCTCTTGCTGTGTCTCTCTCTGTCATAAATAAATAAAATCTTAAAGGAAAAAAGGAAGGAGGGACAGTCCTCTTTTATAGAGAGACACCAAGTAAGGACTTTCTGGGATGCGGGAGTAAGAAAGTGTTTGTATAATGTACTGACTTGGGGCAGGTGCAGGGTGGGGGAGCATGGGCATTTCAGGCTTAAACATTTTGGGGGATTCATGGGGCCACTTGACCTGCTGCCTTTGGTACTCTTGTTTTTCTTGACTGGGGGGTGGGGTGAGGGTTGGGCAGTGGTGCCTTCCACCCAGCTTCCCTCAGGATAAGATGTGAGCCAGCCTGGGAAAAGTCCACAGAAGTGGACAGAAGCCACTGGAGAAATGTAGGTGCTAAGGGACTGTTAGAAGGAACAAAAGAGAAGCTTTTATTCTGACATTTCTTGCAAGCACTATCGTTTTCCCAGAAAAGAATCACAACTGACTGCTGCAGTTTTGAGTGAGGGAAAGGAGAGTAAAGACGTGTTTTTTCAAGTGACCGGAGGACATTTGTGATGTGCCTTTGTTTCTCTCACGCCCTCTCTCCGTGCAGGCGTGCTGTTCCTTGCCTCACTGGGGGCGTGTGACAGGGTTGAAGACAACCAAGACATTTTTCTATCTTTTGTTTTACAAAAAGGGACTTATTTTGTTTTTAAATGTTTCTTTCTCTTTTCCCTCCCTCCCTCCCTCCCTCCTACCCTTGCTCCCTCCCTCCCTCCCTCCCTTCCTTTTCCTTGTAAAGAGGCAAGGGGATTTTGGATCAAAAGATTATGTGTCTTGAAGAAATTTGGAGGGAAAGAATGATCCTCCACCCCCCTTCCCCCAATCCCCTGGGTTGTGAGAAGAAAGATAGGAGAAGACATGTGAGCCCTGCTTCCTGCTGTGTCCCTAGGAGTTAGATCCTCAGAGAGTGATAGATGTTGATGCTTCTATTTTTTTTTTTTAAGATTTTATTTATTTGAAACAGCTTGAGCAGGGGGAGTGGCAGAGGGAAAGAGAGAGAAGGCTCCCCGCTGAGCAGGGAGCCTGATGCAGGGCTGGATCCCAGAACCCTGGGATCATGACCTGAGCTGAAGGCAGATGCCTAACGACTGAGCCACCCAGGCGCCCATTTTTATATTTCTCTCTGGATGAAAACCTTTCAGTTTTTGTACTGTAGCAGAAGAAACAGAACCATACCATTCACAATTTGTATAGATAATTCTGGGGTTTTTTTTGATGACTTCACTATATTTCTGTTATGACTTTCTTCCCTTTGGGAAATTCTGGGGGAATGTACACTTTCACTCTACCCCTAAATTAGTCTGGGGACAGTTTGGTCATCATGAGACCACAGGATGATATGGTAGGTAGAGCTTCCCCTAGCTTTGCTCTTTTTTTTTTTTTTTTAAGATTTTATTTTTAAGTAATCTCTACACGCAACATGGGACTCAGACTCACGACCCTGAGATAAGAGCTGCATGCTCCACGACAGCCAGCCCGGCGCCCCATGAGCTTTGCTCTTAAATGCCTGAATGGCTGGGTGGGTGGGTTGACTGTAGAAGCTGCAGATGACCACTCTGAGTATAGAAGTAACTGGTGGGTCTGCACGGAGTACCTGCCCCTGAGGAAACCTGAGAGCCCCTTCCAGGGAGACGGAAGCGCACTCATCCGCTAAGTAATACCTCGGTGCTACAGTGCCCGTGGTTTTCCAGACTTTGCCTTCTTGGACCCAACTTTTCCTAAGATGGTTGGAATATGGAAAAAGAGGAAAAAAAAACAAACCCTTAACCCTGGCTGGAGCCTATCTGGATTCTGTCTCCCGGTTCTCCCCAAGTAGACTCCCCACCCAAATAGCTAAAAATGCTGGATCTGGAGGGTTGTGTCTGTGTGTGCGTACACATGTGTGTGAGCGTGGCCGGCCAGGGAGAAGCTGGAGGGTGTAACAGGAAGGCAAGCGGCGGGGCTGGCTCCCACTTTGTTGACTTAGTGAGTCTGGCTGCAGAGCGGAGGTCTTTGGAAAGAATGGCTTCGCTCCTTCTGGCAGGTTCTACTGAGCTGGTTCTGGGACTGAGCTAGATCTTGCAGGTGTTTATGGGCCTGGGGTTGTGGGGCACCAAGGTTTGTCGAATTCCACCAGGATCTGTGGCCTGTGGAGTAAAATACAGGCTTGGTTTCTGAAGATGCTATCTCTCTCCAGGATTTTGTGGTCCTCCCCTTTGAGTTGGAGAAATGTCCCCAGGAAGGACACTTCCATTTCTGACCATTGCAAGGTGCAGTTGGTTTTCCCTTTTTTTTTTAATTTCTGGTGAGATAATTGTGATTTCAAAAACAATGTCCTCTGACCACTTCTTAGCTGTTCAAAAAATGGGGCAGATGTAAGTTAGAGCCATGTGTTTGGCAATTTTGGGCGGATGGGGGAGTTTCTTCTGGCTGCGGCCTGTGGCCCTATTCCATTTCTCCAGCAGGTGGCAGTAAAGACCCACTGACACGCTGTCTTCTGCGTGACCCACTGGGTGAGGGGCCCTGGAGGAGGTGAGGCCTGGCTCAGGGTTACCGTCCCGTTAGTGGGCCTCCGGCCGGCTGGCAGACTTCCTCCTGAATTCACGGGCAGGGCTTACTCCTGATTTTAGACGTGACGTTTCTCAGAAAAGGTTGCTGTGGAATCTAGGGTAAGGGTCACCATTGTTAGCTGCCCCCTACACCTACTGGGGAGGCTGGCTCATGGTGAGTGCTTAGTACGAGCTTGCTGACTTCAGCCGGAGTGTGCATATATGTTTGGGAAAGTAAAACGCATCCTCCCTCTGTCATATGGTGCATCAGGTGGTTTTCCTTATAAAGTCAGCCTCATAAATCTCATTTTACAGAAGAAGTCGAGGCTCGGGAGGTGGAATAATTGGCCAAAGATCACAAAGGTTCTGATCCCTTATCTGGGCTTTCGTGCTTGCTCTCCCAAGATGGGAAACACGGAGATGTACCAAACATCTTGGACAAATTTTGTTTCAGAAAAAGCAAGGAAATGCAATGCAGGTTTGATCTTTACTCATCCGTTTATTTCTGAACACCTGCTATATTCTGTGTGCGGAGGCCGGAGGGTTGGGGAACCCGGTTCCTGCTCTCAGGGGGCTCAGAGCCTAGGCAGAGGGTAGTGGCCCTGGAGGACTGCGCATGCCCAGCGTGCGGCGGGCATCCGGAAGAAGGGCGGGGCGCTCTGGGTGACCCCTCCAAGGCTAGAGGGCCCTGGTGCTGAGTCCTTGAGGACTTGGCCCAGCAAGTTGTGGCAGGGATCGTCCAGGCAGGGGCGCCGTGTGTGCCCAGACCCCAGTTGGGAGCGGGCTCACACATATGGGGAACTGACAAGGGACATGGTGAAGGCGATGTGAAGTGAGCCAGGAGCCCTGGAACCCAGGGGGCTTAAGAGGTGCAGGAATGAAACACAGGCAGACCTTCATTTTCAGAAGATCCCTCTAGTTCCTGGTGGAGAGCATGGCGGAAGGGGCCAAGAGGGAAGGCAGGGAGGGTATCTGGGGCTGTAAGCTAGTAAGAGAGCTTGGTGACCAAAGTAGAGTGACAGCTGTGGAGCCGGAGGGACACTGACAGATCCGAACATAGAGCCGGCAGGAGTGGGACGGAGTGAGGGTAGGGTGAGGGACGGGAAGGAGTCTGGGGGGACCCTGGGTCCTGGCTTGGGCAGGTGGGTGGATGCAGTGGGCTCTGGTGTGCGAATTATCTTGGCAGTTCATGAGATGTTCCCACCCAGTGTTTGTAGAGGAAGGTGCCGTGTGTCCCAGATGTTCACCTTTGTTCTCAGGTCTTGGAGGGTGCCTCTGTTTTGTGCAGCGCTGCACCCTGACATTGGACAGTCATGCCTTAGGCACCCTCTGGCTTTCCTCTGCTTTTTTCTCTGGGAGCATCCCCGAGTGCTCAGGAGATGGTACTGGGGTGGACCTTCCGGTTGCCTCTCCTGCATCTATCCCGCTCCTCTGGAAGACCACCCCTTTCTCATGCTGCCTGTGGACCCTGGGGAGAGCTAACGCCCCCCCTGGAGGTAGGGGCGGGGTCTGGGGTGGAGGCCCAAGTTTACCTGCATAGCGCAATCTCTACCCCTGTGTTCGTCTCCTAGGCTGCCTAACAAATCACCACGAACCTGGTGGCTTAAGACAAAAGAAATTTATTTTCTCACCATTCTGGAGTCCAGAAGTTCAAAATCACCTCATCGGCAGGACTGTGCTCTCTGCGGAGGTTTAGAGGAGATGAGGTTCTTTCAGCTTTTGGTGGCCCCCCCACTCCTCGGCTTGTAGCCGTTCACTGTATAGTCCTGGTTTCGTCTTCACGTGGCTTTCCTCTCTGGGTCTTTCTCGTGTTCTGTCTCTTATAAGGGTATTTGTCGTTGGACTTAGGGCCCAGCCGGTACTCCAGGATGATCTCATTGTAAGGTCCTTAGCTTCGTTGCATCTAAAAAAAGACCTTTTTTTTCCCCCATATAAGGTCATATTCACGGGTTCCAGGGGTTAGGAGAGGGGCATATTTGTGTGTGTGTGTGTGTCGGGGGGAGCTGCCATTCAACACAGTACAACTCTGTGGATGGCAGGAAAGAATGAAATTGGGACCAAGATGACATCACTGAGCCCCTCTATCAAGCAGCCCAGCTGCCTGCCTATTTGAGGACTTCCGGTTATGTTATTCAACAAAACCTCCTTACTGCTCTAAGCCAGGCTGGTGGACTTTGTCCCCTGTCACTTGGTGCTGAATGTGGACCTCTGGAGTCCTGCGTGTAGGCAGTTGGGAGTGAGCGAGAGATCACGGAGACTGGAATTTTCGGCCGGGCTTTATTGTTGACTCTGTGCGACCTTGGGTAAGCTGCAGCCCTATGGACCGCTGGTATGAATATAAATGGGGTCCGGGTCCTTGCTGAAGGCCCTTCAAAATGGAAACCACTGTGGTTTCTGGTGTTACAGCCTCTGCATTCCAAGAAGGACGTACTAGAACTGGAAAGGGGCCAGACAATGGAGCGATGAAGGGCTTTTCTCATCAAGGCACACTCCACGGTTGGAATTCTTTAGCCTGGAAAGATGGAGGCCGAGGAGGAGGTGTAATCCCAGTCCTTTAGACAATAAGGCTCATCGACAAGATGGAAGAACAGATTTGTCCCTTACGTCCCAGAATCCTTAGCCCCGAGAGTGCTACTCCTCTAACACTTTGAGAAGCTGTTTGAGGGCCGACCATAGAAAGTGCTCCTTTACCCAGTGGGGAGGCGAACGTGAGGCTCTCGGGCAGCCTGTTGTAGTGCCCTGTGGTCAGGTGGGCCTGGCTTCCACTCCCAGCTCCGGTGGTGTGCTTGTGAGCCATCTGCTTTTCTCCCCAAGTCTCGCATTGCTCATAGGTAAATTGGGGGTAGTAACTACAGCCTTATAGCTCCCAGCTCTGACACACGCATGATCAGCTTCCTGCTTGTTCCCGCAGGTAGCCTGACTGCAGACCCCCCACTCATGCCTGAGACCTCTTTCTTCTGCCTCGCTCAGGGGCCGTGGAAGCAACTCCCACCCACCTTTCCCCCCCTTGTCTGTTTCCCTCTTCCTTCCTCGTTATTCTTGTATGCACAAGAACCCTGATCGTCTCTCCCATCTGAAAACAAACCTCTCTCCATCCCACTTCCCCTTGAGCTCCTGCCCACTTTGTCAGCCCCACTTGGCAGCAAAACTCCTTGGGAGAATTGTTGGTACTTGTCTCTTTTGCTCAAGGAATCTTTGCAAGATGGATACACTTATTTCATATAAACGGAATCATACAGTATATGGCCTTTTGTATCTGGCTTGTTTTACTTAGCAGGATGTTGTCAAGGTCTCTCCATGTAGTAGCAGGTCCCAGAACGTAATCCTTTATGATAGCTAAATAATATTCTCTTACATCACTACACCACATTTCTTCATCCACTCATCACCTCATCAGCTGATGGCCACTTGGGTCCTTTCTACCTTTCAGCGATCACGAGTAGTGCTGCCGTGAGCGCTTGTGTGCAAGTTTGTGTGCGAACCCGTTTTGTCTGTTGTTGAATAAATTGGCCATGAGCATTATATTCTCTTTCTGTCTGATTTTATACTCTGCAAAGATTATTTCTGTGACCTGAGATTCATCCGTCTTCTTGCAAAGCTGTAGCTTGCTTATTTGCATTCCCAGGTAATATATCATTATGTGAAGATATGTGAAGATTTACTGAAACTAGTGTTGATGGGTTTTGTCCAGTTTGGGGTTGTTATGGGGACTGAGGCTATGAGTGTTCTCGATCGCGTCTTTTGGTGAGCACGTGTACACGTGGCTGTCAGACGCGCCCGGGAGTGGAGTGGCTGGGTCGCAGGAGGTGCACCTGTTGGCTTTAGTAGGAAACTGTCAAAGGGCTTTCCGAGTGGTTCCAATATTTTTACTTTATTATTATTATTTTTTAATTTATTTGAGAGTGAGAGGGAGTGCGTACAAGCCGTCGGAGGGCAGAGGGAGAGGGAGAAGCAGACTCCCCACTGAGCAGGAAGCCTGATGTGGGACTTGATTCCAGGACCCTGGGATCATGAACTGAGCCCAAGGCTGACGCTTAACAGATGGAGCCACTCAGGTGCCCCCCAAGGAGTGTTTGAAAGTTCCAATTGGTCTGACATTTTCACCAACACTTGACATTTCCACTTGAGTGTTTAGTAGACATCTCAAACCCAGCAAGTTCCAATCGTAACTACTTACTATGTCCTATAAACCTGCTCCCTATTCATCTGATGGCAGTGTGGTCCTTCCAGAAAGCTTGGAGTCATTGTGATCTGTCCTTTTGATATCTTACATCCAATGTCAGGAACTGATTTGGCTTCCAGACACATCTGAACTATGACCTCATCTCCCATCCTGCTACCAGCCTTGTTGGAGCTACCATCATTTTTCATCTAGATTGCTAGGAATAGAAATAGCAATCTTTCTTTCTTTCTTTCTTTTTTTTTTTTTTTTTTTTAGGATTATTTATTTGACAGAGAGACAGTGAGAGAGGGAACCCAAGCAGTGGGAGAGGGAGAAGCAGGCTTCCTGTGGAGCAGGGAGCCCAATGCAGGGCTTGATCCCAGGACACTGGGATCATGACCTGAGCCAAAGGCAGATGCTGAATGACTGAGCCACCCAGGTACCCTAGCAATACCTTTCTGTTTGGGTCTCCAGGTTTCCATTCCACATATTCTGAGCACAGCAGCCAGGATGATCATTTTTTTTTTTTTTGAAGAAATTGTGGTAAACGACACAGAACATAAAATTTACCACTTTAAGCGCGTACGGTGCAGTGGCATTAAATACATTTACAGTGTTGTGTGGCCCTCACCACAGGGCGATCCTCTTAATATGTAAGTTAGATCACCTTACTCCTCGGCTCTAACTCTTCGGGGGACTCAGCATTGCGGAGAAAGAGTCCACGATTTTAAAATTTTACAGCGGCCCACCAGCCCTTGTCCAGCCTGGTCTCCTGTTACTTCCGTGACTTCATCTTCTCCTTGGCTCTCTCCACGCCAGGCCCTGAGGCCTGCTCGTGTTCCTGGAACAAGCTGGGCATGGCCCTGCCTTAGGACCTTTGAGTTGGGGATTGCCTCTGTCGGGAATTCTCTGCCCCTAGATATTCCTATGGCCACCTTTCCTGCCCCCTTAAAGCTTTGCTCACTTGACTCGAGGAGTTTTGCCCACTATATGGATTTTTTTTTAATTTTTATTTTTTTTAAAGATTTTATTTATTTATTTGACAGAGAGAGATCACAAGTAGACGGAGAGGCAGGCAGAGAGAGAGAGAGAGAGGGAAGCAGGCTTCCTGCTGAGCAGAGAGCCCGATGTGGGACTCGATCCCAGGACCCTGAGATCATGACCTGAGCCGAAGGCAGCGGCTTAACCCACTGAGCCACCCAGGCGCCCCGCTATATGGATTTAAATATGAGAGCTGGCTTGTGGTTCAAGAATGCTCTGAAAGGTTTTTTTTTTCCCTACTTTCCACCCACTTCCAATGTTTATTTAACATGGGCAGTTTTCCTCGCTACTCTGGGGGGAATTTTATTCTACAAGCTGATTGCTAGCCCACTCCTGTCCTGGGGAGGTAGCTCAGCCTGACAGAAGCCTGTCGGTCAGATTCTCCACCTTGACTGGGAGCGGCTCTGTCTCCCCTTTCATGCTCTCTCCCAGGCTTTGAGAAGCCAAGCTCAAGGTTGCTTGGCTTTGGCATGTTTCCTCAGGGAGAAAGCCAGTTTCCACATCCTGTCCG
The DNA here is from genome assembly GCF_902655055.1 of Lutra lutra. Taxonomy (NCBI): domain Eukaryota; kingdom Metazoa; phylum Chordata; class Mammalia; order Carnivora; family Mustelidae; genus Lutra; species Lutra lutra. Next base: position 40,993,973 of record NC_062293.1, read on the forward strand.
GGTTCCTGCTTTCCCTTCTTTTTTTGGCCTCTGACCCTTTTTGCCAGCTCAGTTGGTGCCTTTAAAGGAGTGAAACATTTCATCCAGCACTTTTAATGTTTCAGCAGGAAGTAGTTGAGAGTGTCTAGTCTGCTCTATTGCCAGAACCAGAAGTGTATTTAATGGCAGATTCAGGAAGGCAGCACATTATAGGAGAAAAGACTGGGGTTCAGGAATCCTTGGGCCTGATCCCAGCCCTCTGCCTTCAACCGGCTTGATTTTAGACAAGTCACATGGACCCTCTGGGCCTCAGCTCCTTCCTCAGAAATGTAAGGGCTGACAGGGTGGGTGGCCGCCTAGATTCTGTGACTCTGTGGTACTGAGAGACTCTCTGTTATGAGGGAGTGCATGCCTGGGGGTGGGGAGCAGAAGCTCGCTCTTCAGGTGTCCTCTCTGTGTCCTCTCAGTGGTCTGCCAGGCCCTGGGTCTGGTTTTGAAGAAGAGATGACAAATGTATAGTGTTGGTGGCAAGAAATATGAAATGAAGAACCATAATCAATTCCTCACAGATTGGGGGAGGAAGATTTGGGAGAGCAGAGGGAGACCAATTTATAGCCAAGGCCTTCGTTTCTGGGTTGGTGGGCTGGACAGTGGTGACAAAATTATGGACTCTGTATGTCATGGGTGAGGATTTGCCATTGTGCTGGTGACTAGACCCCCAGTGAGAGGAAGGTCTCGAAAACAGAGGCTTAAGGCCTGGCCCACATCCCTTCTTGCTCCCTTCCCTTCTGATACCTTACATTCAATGTCAGGAAGCTTCCTTTGTCTTAAATATATGTGTGTGTCTATAAGGTTTTCTATTTTGTAATTTCATATATAATTATATGGATTTACATAAATGCCTTTATTTATATATAACTTCAATTAATAGACTTTATTTTTAGATTTTCAAAAAAACTGAGAAGACAGTTGAGAGAGTTCCCACGCACCCCACGCCTGGTCTCCCTTTTTACTAACATCTTACGTTAATGTGATACTTTCGTTACAATGAATGAAGCGATGACGCATTGTGATGATCTAAAGCCTATAGTTTATTTAGATTTTCCTAGGTTTTGCCTAATGTCTTTTTCTGTTCCAGGATCCCATCCAGGAAACCATGTTACATTTAATTATTAGGTCTTTTTAGGCTCTGCCTGGCTACTGTTGTGACAGTGTTGTATTTTTTATCTGGTTTATTTATTTTTTAATTGTGGTGAAACCTACAAAACACACAATTTAAACCTTTTTCAGCGTACAGCTTAAGTACATTCGCACTGTCAAACAGTCATCACACTGTCCAACTTCAGAACTTTGTTGTCACCACCGATGAAACCCTGGACCCTCTGTTGTTCTCCCTCCTCCCAGCCCATGGTAACCTCTACACTACTTTCTTTCTCTTTTAAAAAAGTTTATTTAATTCTTTTTTCAGTCGTCCTTATACCCTGCGTAGAGCTTAAACTCACGACCCTGAGCTGGAGAGTTGCAGCTCTTCCATCTGGTGCCCCCTGTACTATTGTCTCTGTGAATCGGACTTTCCTGGGTACCTCCCATAAGCAGCACCTGATAGCATTTGTCCTTTTTGTGACTTCCTGTTTTTGTTGACCTTGACGGTTTTCACGGAGAACTGGTCAGGTGTTTTGGAGGATGGCCCACTATTAGAATCGGTTGGATGTTTTTCTCGTGATGAGTCTGGGTGTTTGAAGTATATTTATTTAACTCTGTGCCACACAAGATCCTATTGTGCTAAAGATTCAGAGAGAAGAGCCTTGGCTCTCAGCTTGTGCTCCTTTTACAAGTGACACTGAATCTCAGATTTTACTTACTTGTCAGAGTCATGCAGTCAATCAGTGGCCAAGATGGCACTTGAACTCATCCTTCTGACTTCAGAGCTGCATGTCCTCCTCTGTCCTCCCTTTCCCAGGCCAGCCAGCGCCTGCTCCCCTCCCTCCTCCTGGGGGGCATTCACAATCAGTGGGACAGGGCGGGTCAGGGCTGGGCAGGCTGCCAGGTCCAGGGAAGGGGCGGGTAAGGGGCTCTTCTACGTAACCAGCAGCAGCTCGCCAATGAGATTTTTTTCTGGAAGTTTTATTTTTGAATTTGAAATACTTTATATACACACATGAGTGTATATAATGCATGGGGTCCGTTTAAAGAAAAATAAGCAAAATAAATACCCAGTGCCCAACTTAGCAAAGACAGTATTTCCAGTACTTTCTAAATGCCCTGTATGCTACTCAGTACTCCTTGCAGGTGATCACCATCCTGAATTTTCTGTTTGTCACTCTCTCACTTGTCTGATTTTGCCACATAAGCCTGTGTCCCTAATCAATATGTTGTTTGATCTGGAGGGTTTTTTGGACTTGTAGTAAATGAAGTCACACCGGATATATTATGATTTGCTTTATTTTACAATTTTTTTGTATGTATGGGGTGCCTGGGTGACTCAGTCAGTTGGGCACCTAACTCTTGATTTTGGCTCAGGTCATGGTCTAGGGGGCATGGGACTGAGCCCCACATCCGGCTTCACCCTCTGCATGGGGTCTGCTTGAGATTCACTCTCTCCTTCTCCCCCTGCCCATCCTTCACACACAGTGTGCTCAAGCTCGCTCTCTCAGTAGATAAATGAATCTTAAAAAAAAAAAAACCCAGTGTGTTTACAGTGTGATGTTTGACATTGTGTTTGTGGTGTTCACTTACACTAGCGCTCTAACGGTTTTTCTTGAGGCCTTTTTGGCTGGTTAGCATGAGCACTATCAGCACTGGGAGACCACGTGACATCTGTGCGGGGCCCCAGGCCAGGCCACATGGAACTCTCCGTGCATCGCACCAGCTCCTCCTGTCTCGGACAGAAGGTGTGTGAGTGTGCACAGAGCTGGCCCCACCGAGCCCAGGAAGCCCCGGAGCCCAGCTCCCACTGCATTCGCCTTCCTGCCAGATTCTTCCTTTTCAGCAGCGGCTGTGCTGGGGATGGTGCCCTGTGTTCCAGGCTCAGAGCGTCTGCTATTTGCCTGTGGTGGGGAAGGTGCAACACGTGTATCATGATTACTGAGACAGGCCAACTTGGGTTGGAATCCTGGTTCTACTTCTTACCAACTGTGGTATTGCGTGCTAGTGACTTAATCTCCCCTAGCTGCTGTTTCCTCCTTTACCAACTGAGAACACCATCTATGTCTACAGGGTCATTAGATGAGAAAGAGCACATGAAGCATTAGCATTGTCCCTGGCACTCTGGACCCTAAGAACTGTTTTGGTTAGTTATTTTGACATGGTGGGAAGAATCGGGTTTGAAGCCAGAAAGACTTGGGTTTGGTCCTGATGCTATCACCTCTTCTTTGTAGTATTTAACCTGTCTGAGCCTCAGTTTTCCCCATCTGCAAAATGATAATATGAATTTCTACTTCACTGGATTAATTGAACTAAAATATGTCACCACCCCTTGGCAGAAGGTAGTTGCTTCATAAATATCAGAGACTGTCATTATGTGAGACGGAGGGCCTTTGTTTTCACTAATGGGACATAGAGACTCAGCGACACACAGAGTAATCATTTCCTGTAGAGCACCCCAGATGTCAAATTTTTAAGTATTTATAAATATATTATTTTAGGGATGCCTGGGTGGCTCAGTTGGTTGGACAACAGCCTTCTGCTCAGGTCATGTTCCCAGAGTCCCAAGATCGAGTCCCGCATCGGGCTCCCAGCTCCACAGGGAGTCTGCTTCTTCCTCTGACCTTCTCCTCACTCATGCTCTCTCTCACTGTCTCTCTCTCAAATAAATAAATAAAATCTTTAAAAAAATATATATATATTATTATTTTTTTAAGATTATTATTTATTTGACAGAGAGAGATCACAAGCAGGCAGAGAGGCAGGCAGAGAGAGAGAGGAGGAAGCAGGTTCCCTGCTGAGCAGAGAGCCCGATGTGGGGCTCGATCCCAGGACACTGGGACTATGACCTCAGCCGAAGGCAGAGGCTTTAACCCACTGAGCCACCCAGGCGCCCCTACATATATTATTTTTTAAAAGAATATAAACATTTCAGAAAAGAGAAAAGGAGAACCCCTCCCAGAATTTCCCCAAGATCCCACCACCCGAACACGTTTTTTAATCGTGTGGTGTACTTCTTTCCAAGACACTTTCGTGTGCATTTAATGAAATGGTTGTAATTGTCACTTATATGCATGCATGTCTGTGTTCTTTTTCCTTTGACGTGCAAATATTGTGTCACGAACATTTTCCCATGTTGCTACATGCTATTCATAATTGTAATTTTTTAATGGTTGTGTGCCTCTCTTAAGTAAGATCTTTTAGCATAAACTTCTCCAGTATTTCATCTTTTCTCCTAAGGATTCCAGAAGTCAAATCACTGGGTCACCTTTTATGGCTTCGGATTCAAAGAACCAAATTGCTTTCCAAAAAGGTGGTATCAGTTTGCAATGCAGTCATGTCTGATAGAGCTCATCCGGCTGCAAAGTCATTGGCGTTGGGTATTATAAGTAGCTTCTTTTGTTTTTTTCTTTAAAGATTGTATTTATGTATTTGACAGAGATCACAAGCAGGCAGAACAGCAGACAGAGAGCAGGTGGGGGGGGGGGACAGGCTCCCCGCTGAGCAGAGAGCCCAATGTGGGGCTCTATCCCAGCACCCTGAGATCGTGACCTGAGCCAAAGGCAGAGGCTTTAACCTATTGAGTCTCCCAGGTGCCCTGGTATTGGGTATTATAAACACATTTTCTTTTGGCTGATTTACGAACTGTGTCTTGTCTATTACTATTTTTTCCAGCAGTTGCCAAGCTGGAGAAAGTAAAAAGGGTTTAAGAAATCACAACAAACTTCATTAATGCAGAATCATAGAGTCAAAAAGAGCTTAAGTGGTATATTAACTTCTTGTCTCTCTGATTTTACCCTATGCATTTAGACTGTAAAGATGGATGGATACTATATTTTAATTTAACATAATTCTATTAAAGTTTATTTTTTCTATTATAAGAAAAAATGTGATAAAAAAAGATTTACATATTTGAGAGAGAGAGCAAGAGCATGAGCAGGAGGGGCAGAGAGAGAGGGAATCTCAAGCAGATTCCATACTGAGTGTGGACCCCAGTATGGGGCTCGATCCCACAACCCTAAGATCAAGACTTGAGCTGAAATCAAGAGCTGGATGCTTAGCTAACTGAGGCATCCAGGAGCCCCGAGTAAAATGTAGTTATTAAAGACATTTTGGAAACTACAGAAAAAGTTGAAAGATAAATCATTTTTAGTCCTAAGGTTAACATTTTGGTACATTTTTTAAAAAAAGGAAATACAGGGGCACCTGGGTGGCTCAGTGGGTTAAGCCTCTGCCTTCGGCTCAGGTCATGATCCCGGGGTCCTGGGATCAAGCCCTGCATTGGGCTCTCCGATCAGTGGGGAGCCTGCTTCCCTTCCTCTCTCTCTCTCTGTCTGCCTCTCTGCCTACTTTTTTTTTTTTTTTAAAGATTTTTTTTATTTGACAGATAGAGAGATCACAAGTAGGCAGAGAGGCAGGCAGAGAGAGGAGGAAGCAGGCTTTACTGCTGAGCAGAGAGCCCGATGCGGGGCTCGATCCCAGGACCCTGAGATCATGACCTGAGCTGAAGGCAGAGGCTTAACCCACTGAGCCACCCAGGTGCCCCTCTCTGCCTACTTTTGATCTCTGTCAAATAAATAAAATCTTAAATAAAAAACAAAAGAAAATACAGGGCGTCTGGGTGGCTCAGTTGTTAAGCATCTGCCCTCGGCTCAGGTCATGATCCCAGGGTTCTGGGATCGAACCCCACATTGGGCTCTCTGCTTAGCAGGAAGCCTGCTTCTCCCTCTTCCACTCCCCCTGCTCGTGTTCCCTCTCTCACTGTCTCTCTCTCTCTGTCAAATAAGTAAATAAAAATATTTTTAAAAATTTACAAAGGAAACACATACTCATAATTTAAAAAAATTCACACAGTGCCAGGTGTACCATGAAAAGTCTCTTTGCCGACCTTGACCTCAGTCACCCACCCCAGAGGAGTCATTGTCATTGCTTGCTTGCACATCCTTAGAAAGTCTATGCATATGTAAACACAAATGAGCTTTTTTTTCCTATGCAAGTGGTAGAATACCAGACATATTGTTTTGCACCTTGCTTTCTTGATTTTTTTTCACTGAATATATCTTGGCAATCATCCCCCAAATGCACATATGGTTTTGAGATGGTCTTTCTGTTTAACAGCCACTAGTATATATTGCACTGTAATGTATTATCCAGTCTCCTGTGGGGGATTAGTCCTTCCTTTTGTTCTCACAGACAGTGTTTCAAGCAACAGACTTGCTCTTCGTGCACACGGGTCAGTAATAGCTGTAGGATAAATTCCTGGCAGTGAAACTTTGCCATGTCAGCAGATTTGTTTTAAAAATGTATATTTTAGGGGCTCCTGGCTGGCTCCGTCAGTAGAGCACATGACTCTTGATCTCGGTGTTGTGAGTTTGAGCCTCGTGTAGACATTACTGAAAAATAAAATCTTTAACAAAATAAAATGTACACTGTAAAGTTTGATAGATACCATCAGGTAACCTTTCATAGGAGTTGTGCCAACTTAAAAGCTCTGCCCACAAACATATAAAAGTATGTGTTTCCCCATACCAACACCACCACAGCGTTAACAATGCCTTTGGTCTTTGACAAACTGGAAGTCAAAAACGGTATTCCAGTTTTACTTTATTTAATATACATTTTTTTCTTATAAGGCTGAATCACCTTTAAAAGCTGGTTATCTTTTGGTTTCTGAACCGACTAGAAACCATTCTGAAATTGCTGAAAAACATCCCGTGGACAGAATTCACTGTCATGCATCTAACCGTTCCTCGTGTTTCCCTAAATTTTCACTGTTATAAATGGTACCATAGTGAACAGCTTTTCCTGCATGAAGCTTCTTTAGCATTCTGTATTGTTTTCTTAGAATGAATTCCTGAAAATGAAATTTGTGGGTCAAAAGTTTCTGGCATTTAAAGACATTGCTCCTGGAAAGGCTTATGCTCGATGGAACCCCCCCCCCCCCAACAATAGACACGCGGGCCAACTCACTTTCCCATCGCCAGCACCGACTTCCCATATTTCAAGGATTTCTCAGGATGCAGCTTCTGAAGACACATTGTGTGCTCTCATCCAGCATTAGCCTAACGTCAAAGCCAGGAGACATTTTCCCCCTTTGTATCACGAACCAAATCCTTCCTTGTCAACCCGGGGCCCAGCTTTGTTCTGGAAGAACTCAGTTCTGCAGCAGAGAAGTCAGGGTCTGTTTTCCTTTCTTTGTAAAACTCCACGGCCAGGCTCATATGAATCATTGTGGAAGAAAAACATTGCCATTGTTCCAAGAAATGCTCAAATGCTTCTGTACTGGCTTACCAATTGGAATGGATTGCCTATGGCCCAGGAGGCGTGGGGTGGTGGGGGGCAGCATGGGATGCCTGGCTCTGGCCAGGGAGGTGCTGTTTGATTCCCCCTCTTGCTGGGTGCGGCAAAGCCAATGAGGGTGACCCTGGGTCAGGTGTCCTGTGTGCTGGGCTGTATCAGAGCCAGTGTCTCTTGGAAGAATAGAGAGACATTTGCTTTTATCTGCTCAACATCTTTTCCCTCTTTTGGTAACAGGGGCTTCTCCCACTCTTGCAAACTACCATATTGTGACCTGGCCCTGGCCTGTTAGACTCCCCCTTCCTTTTGCCTGGACCCAAGAAGGACCAGTCATTGTCCCTTTGGGATTTTTCTTTTTTTTTTTTTTTTTTAAGATTTTATTTATTTATTTGAGGGGGAGAGAGAGAGAGAGAGAGAGCAAGCGAGCCTGAGCTGGGCAGGGCTGAGGGGCAGAGGGAGAAGGAGAACCAGACTCCCCGCTGAGCGGGAAGCCCAATGTGGGGCTTCATCCCAAGACCCTGGGATCATGACACAAGCCGAAGGCAGATACTTAACTGACTGACCCACCCAGGGCTCCTCCCCTCCCCCAAACTGGAACTTTGATACGTATGAATGCCAGGAAAAAGAAACTTTGTTTTCCCATGAAGTTTAGCAATCTGGGATGCTTGAGGCTTAAGGCTGCTGGCAGTCCTCTTCTGCGCCATGCGGGAAATGCCATCTGCAGCACAAACCCGGGAGTACAGAGCTAAGGGAAGACACGCAGAGGTGAGGGAGGAGGGGCCCCTCCTCGTACCAGCCATTTGAATGCCTGTCTGAACTGGATTTCTTTCTGCATGTACCCGGGTGGGTGTGGGGAACTACAATTCACCTGGAGAGGCCAGAGAACTTGCATCTGAGAGGTGAGCAGAGAGTTCTAGAAGAGGGAGCCGAGGTCTGGTACTGGAGGAAGATATCCGTTACCAGACTCAAACATCTTAGCTGCATGAGATGATAGTCGGTATGGGGCAAGGGAAGAATTGGTGGCTGGGAGTCTGAGAAGCAAGTCAGGAAGTACAAAGCCAGAGAGATGAAAGAATCAGTTGCATTCATCTGGGCCCAAGACGGCCTTCAGTCATGTTTACGTGGGAATGACAAGGAAGGAAGCCAAGATTGTTTGAGGAAAATTGCAAGGAAAGAATCAGCAGGACTTGGTGACTGACTGGCAGCCTGTATTCATCTGCTCGGGCTGCTGTAACAAAATCCCACAGACTGGGCTGCTTAAACAACAGAAATCCAATGGCACATGTTCACGATCGAGGTGGCAGCCATGTTGGCTCCTGGTGAGGCCTCTCTCCTCACCTTGAAGATGGCTCGATCTTGCTCTGTGCTCACTTGACTTTTTCTCTGGGCATGCTTGGTGAGAGGGAAAGAGACCTCTGGTGCCTCTTCCTCTCTCATAAGGACGTGGGTCCTATCTGATCAGGGCCCCACCCTTGTTAACTTGACCTCCATAAAAGTCCCATCTCCAAATATGGTTACACTGGGGGTTAGGGCTTCAACATATGAATTTTGAGGGGGCCACAGCTCAGTTCAAGACAATAACCAAGTAGAAATAAGTTTTTGGAGCAGGATGACTGATTTGTTTTTTTCTTTCTTGTGCCTTGAAAAGATACTTGTAATCCCAAGTACAGGTGATTTAAAAAATTCTGTTCTCGGAGCACCTGGGTAGCTCAGTTGGTTAAGCGGCTGACAGTTGATTTCAGCTCAGTTCATGATCTCAGGGTCCTGGGATAGAGCCCTGCATCTGGCTCTGTGCTCAGTTGGGAGTCTGCTTGAGGATTCTCTCTCTCTCCTCTGCCCTCTCCCCTTCCTGCGCAGTCTGTCTCTAAAATTAATAAATAAATATTTTTAAAAATTAAGTTCTTTTCACTTATCATAATATGATAACCATTTTCCCATATTGCCGTGTAGAGTTCATGACCATCATTTTTGAAGGCTACATTGCATTCCTGGGGGTACTCTATTGTTATTCCTCGTCTTTATCTTAACTAGTTTCCCTCAGCTAGCCAGCCAAAGTCAAGCCCTGTTGTCTGTCCTTCCTTTATCAAGCTCCTAGTCTGCATTGCTTTCTTCCTGATGGCCAACATCCTGCCTCAAGGTTAGGTTATTGCATAACAGGGGCTCACTCGCAGGCCCAGGGGTCATTCTGCCCTTAATTGTGCCCAACCCCACCCACCCAACACAGAGAACACAAATGAATCTTAATGCTCTGTTTTTCATGGCCCTCTTCTACCCTAACATTAACTGGATGATAAAGTCCAAACTCTCTCGTTAGCCAATAGAAGTCTTGCACCATCTAACATTAACCTAACTCAGTTACCGCTCACCCACTCTGTTTCTGTATGAACCTTTTCTGGAGTCCCATAGACTCCTGACTGTTGATCCAACGTAACCCGTTGTTCCCAGCTCATTCACTTAACTTCATCTAGATGTCCTTCTTGTTGATCTAGCTCTATTCAGGTTGGTTTATCAAAACATATTTACCTGCATATTTGACTTTCCCACTAGACCATGATGTCCCTGCAGGTAAGGACTGTGACTGACTCATTTCTATAATTTCGGTACCAGCACACAGCCCGGACTCCAATCCTGGCTCTGTTGTATGACCCTGGACAAATCACTTAAAATCAAGCATCGGGGGGCACCTGGGTGGCTCAGTGGGTTAAAGTCTCTGCCTTCGGCTCAGGTCATGGTCTCAGGGTCCTGGGATCGAGCCCCACATCAGGCTCTCTGCTCAGTGGGGAGCCCGTTTCCCTCTTACGCTCTGCCTGCCTCTCTGCCTGCTTGTGATCTCTGTCTGTCTAATAAATAAATAAACTCTGTAAAAAAATACAATAAAAAAAATCAAGCGTCGGTTTCCTCCTCTGTAAAACTGGGAACATAATGGCACCTACTTCCGACGGCTACTGTGTATAATGTGCATTGCTGTATATAAACAACAGGGTTATATATAAAAGTTACCTCATAGGGACCCATCAGGACAGCAGTGCTTTAATAAATCTTACTGGTTTTCATGCTGATGCTGATTAGCACTCTGGAAATGTTTGTCCAATGAATTTCAGACTTCGCTCCTGCACAGACAGAAAGAAGCAATCCCTTCTCTCTCTCTCCTGATCCCTGGCCTCCTCTCTAGAAGCTCCTGACAAACATGCCCATTACCCAGCCCTGATTCAACAAAGCAAGAGACCTCAAATGCCAAGGAGCCTCTCCTGGTAGCTTGAGTTGGTTTGCCTTCAAAGCCCCCCAGCTTCTTCTCAGGAACCAGCTTCATGGGGTTTGACCTTTCCAAGGAGGGCACCCCAACTCCCCTGGGCTGGTGCCTTCCATGAGGGTCTGCAGGAGCTAGCTATGGGTTCCCTGCCCACAGCCAGGACCCCTGCAGCGCCTCTGATCAGGCCTGCCCCTAATGTCCCAGGGGCCCGCACACAGTAATCCGTCCGAATATTTAGAAGTTATGAGTCAAATGAACAAAGTGTCCCATGTGTTCCATCCTCCTACCCTGACAATTGTACCCTCATAATGACAGGTTAAAAAATATGTGTAAAAATATGTGTACAGCGATGTCATTCCTATCCCTGAGAGGGGTACAACAGTAACTGTGACCAAATTTAACCCTAATGGTTGCTGTCTGGTTGCTTGGCAGATGGACCAGCAATGTTTGAATGAATATAATAGAAACATTAAAAATTAGAATTGTTTTTATGTATGTTTCCAAAGAGTTAATTTTGAACATTTTAGAGGAAAAATATATCAAAATTAAAAGATATCCGGGGGCGCCTGGGTGGCACAGTCAGTTAAGCCTCCAATTCTTGGTTTTCGGCTCAGGTTGTGATCTCGGGGTCCTGGGACCAAGCCCCACATTGGGCTCTGCACTCAGCAGGGAGTCTGCTTGAGGATTCGCTCCCTTTCTCTCTCTCTCTCTCTCCCACTGTGCCTCCCCACCCTGTGCGTGTTCTCTAAAATAAATAAATCTTAATAAAAAAAGATATCCATGAAACTCCCCATTTTTTAGATTTTCTTTAATGTGTTTTCAAAGGGTTTATAGTTTTCTCCATAAAGCACTTACATAGTTTTTGTTAGGTTTACTCATTTCAGTTCTTATTTTTGGCATGATTATCTTTTCAAAAATTACTTTTTTATTTGTTGCTGATTGTAGAAATTCACTGACTTTTGTATATTGATTTTTTTTTATTCAGCAACCTTGCCGAACTCTTACTAAAGCTAGTAATTTCTCTATAGATTTTTGTGTTTTCCACGTAGCAGATAATATATACGAATAATGAAAGTTTTATTTCTTTTTTTGCAGTCTTATGCCTTTATTTCTCTTCTCTTCCTCCAACACAGTGCTGAATGAAAATATAAGCTGTTACTCTTTTTTTGGTATCAAAGGGAGACATTCAATGTTTCACTCTTTTTTTTTTTAAAGATTTTATTTATTTATTTGTCATAGAGAGAGAAGCGAGAGTGAGCACAGGCAGACAGAGTGACAGGCAGAGGCAGAGGGAGAAGCAGGCTCCCTGCCGAGCAAGGAGCCCGATGTGGGACTCGATCCCAGGACGCTGGGATCATGACCTGAGCCGAAGGCAGCTGCTTAACCAACTGAGCCACCCAGGCGTCCCGAATGTTTCACTCTTATGTGGGACTTTTGCTGTCAGTTTTCTGTAGATTCATGGTAAGAGGCTAAGGAAATTCTGCTTCTAGCTTTGTAAGGATTTATTTTTACCTTTATTTTGTCATGAATGGATATTTACATTTATCAAAAATGTTTTGCTTTATTGAGATGATCATGTGATTTTTGTCCTTTAATCTATGTGAAATATAGGAATTGGTTTTCTAACATAAAAACAATTTTATATTCCTGCAACAAGCACAACTTGGTCACAGTCGTTTTATGTATTGCTGGAATTACTTCACTATTTTTTATTTTTATTATTTATTTACTTTTTCTTCGAGTTTTTATTTAAATTCCAGTTAACATACAGTGTAATAATAGTTTCAGGTGTAGGATTTAGTGACTCATCACTTACATACAACACCCAGTGCTCATCACAGGTGCCCTCCTTAATCCCCATCATCCAGCTAGCCCACCCCCCACCCACCTCCCCTACAGCAACCCTCAATCTGTTTTCTGTAGTTGAGAGTCTGCTTTATGATTGTCCGCTCTTTCCCCCTGTCCCCATGTTCATCTATTTTGTTTTTTAAATTCCATGCATGAGTGAAATCATATGGTATTTGTCTTTTTCTTTTCTTTTTTTTTTTTTTTAAAGATTTTATTTATTTATTTGACGGAGAGAGATCACAAGTAGAGAGAGAGGCAGGCGGAGAGAGAGGAAGGAGCAGGCTCTCTGCTGAGCAGAGAGCCCGATGCGGGACTCGATCCCAGGACCCTGAGATCATGACCTGAGCCGAAGGCAGCGGCTTAACCCACTGAGCCACCCAGGCGCCCCTATTTGTCTTTTTCTGGTTGACTTATTTCACTCCATCCATGTCCTTACGAATGATGAAATTTCATTTTTTTTTTTTTGGCTGAGTAATATTCCATTGGGTATATACACCACATCTTTCTCCATTCTTCAACCGATGGACACATTTGGGCTCTTTCCATAATTTGGCTATTCTTGATAATGTTGCTATAAACATCAGGGTGCATGTATCACTTTGAATCAGTATTTTGTATCCTTTGGGTAAATACCTAGTAGTGCAATTGCTGGGTCATAGGGTAATTCTGTTTTTAACTTTTTGGGGAACCTCCATACTATTTTGCACAGTGGCTGCACCAGCTTGCATTCCCATCAACAGTGCAAAAAGGGTTCCCCTTTCTCTGCATCTTCACCAACATCTGTTGTTTCCTATGTTGTTAATTTTAGCCATTCTGACAGCTGTGAGGTGGTATCTCACTGTGGTTTTGATTTGTATTTCCCTGAGGATGAGTGATGTTGAGCATCTTTTCGTGTGTCTGTTGGCCATCTGTCTTCTTTGGGAAAATGTGTGTTCATGTCTTCTGTCCATTTTTTAACTGTGTTATTTGTTTTTTCGGTGTTGAGGTTTTTTTTTTTAAGATTTTATTTATTTAGAAAGAGTATATGAACAGGGGGAGGGGCAGAGGGAGAAGGAGAGAGAATTTCAAGCAGACTCTGTATTCAGCATGGAGCCTGATGTGGAGCTCCATCTCACGACCCTGAGATCGTGACCTGAGCCAAAATCAAGAGTTGGGGGCTTAACTGACTGAGCTGTTGTTTTATAAGTTCTTTGTGTATTTTGGGTACTAACCCTTTATCAGATATGTCATTTGCAAATGTCTTTTCCCATTCTGAAAGTTGCCTTTTAGTTTTATTGATTGTTTCCTTCAATGTGCAGAGGCTATTTATATTGATGTAATCCCAGTAGTTTATTTTTGCTTTTGTTTCGCTTACTTCTGGAGATGTATCTAGTAAGAAGGTGCTATGGCCAAGGTCAAAGAGGTTGCTGCCTGTGTTCTTCTCTAGGATTTTGGTGAATTCCTCTCTCACCTTTAGGTCTTTCATCCATTTTGAATTTATTTTTGTGTATGATGTAAGAAGTAGTTCAGTTTCATTCTTCTGCATGTAGCTGTCCCGTTTTCCCAACGTCATTTATTGAAGAGACTGTCTCTTTTTCCATTGGATATTCTTTCCTGCTTTGTTGAAGATCAGTTGACCATATAGTTGTGGGTCCTGCTAAGTTTTGAAAAAACATTTTGCATCTATGTTCATCAGTGAAATTGCCTCTTGATTTTTCTTTTGTGCTCTGTGCTTGTCAGTTTTGGTATTAATTTTATGCTAGTCTCATGACATGAATTGGGGAGTATTTCTTCCTTTACTATAATTTGAAAGGATTTGTGTGATATTGGAGTTGTTTGTTCCTTGAATGATTGGTAGAAGTTACTGGTAAACTGGTCTTTTCCTTGTGGCAAAATTTTTAACTGCTGATTCCATTTCTTTAATGGTTACAGGACTACTAGATTTTTAATTTCTTCCTGAGCCAGCTTATTTTTCTAGTAATTTATCCATGTTTTGTAAGTTTCCAAATTTATTAACAGAAAATGATTTATAATGTTCTCTAGTTTTTCAATCTATATTGTGCCTTCTATTTTTTTCTTGTTCAATATTGCCAAAGGTTTGTCAGTATTATTACTGTGTTAAAAGAATCAAATATTGGTTTTGTGTATGTGTGTTTATTTTTTTATTCATTATTCTGTGCTCTTATTTTTATTGTTTTCTTCTTTACAACTTTCTTTGGGTTTGTTCTACTATTAGTATTTCTAGTGTGTTTTTTTCCTTAATATGTAACAAAAGCATGTAAAAGTATGCATTTCCCACTAACACGTAATGATTTAGGTAAACTCTATATGTTTTAACAACATATAGTACCATTGTTATTTAAAAATATAATAAATATTTAAAAATTTTCACTGATTTATTATTTAACCTATGACTTAAAAAAAAGATAATTTGCTTCCAAACACATTTTTTTTCTAGTTTTCTATTTGTAGCTGACTTCAAATTAAATTGTACTGTCACCAGAAAATTGGTCTATAGGATACCTGGGTGGCTCAGTTGCTCAAGTGTCTGCCTTCAACTCAGGTCAGGATCTCAGGGTCCTGGGATCGAGCCCAGCATCTGGCTCCTTTCTCAGGGGGAGTCTGCTTCTCCCTCTCCCACTCTCTCTGCTTGCGTTCCCTCTCTCGCTTTGTCTCTCTCTGTTGAACAAATAAATAAAATCTTTAAGAAAACCCATAAACATCTTATATGAAAGAAGACTTCCAAACTGTTTTCTAAGGAAGTTATACCATTTTATGTTCCTACCCCTACTGTGTGTGAGTCTCAGTTTCTCTACATCATTGTCAACACTTGGGACACTTTAATTTAGCCATTCGAGGGGTGTATGGTGCTATCTAATTGTGGTTGTCATTTGAACTTCCCTAATGACCGATGATGTTTATTATCTTTTCATGTATTTATTGGCTATCCATATATTTTCTCTGGAGAGGCATCTCTTCAAATCCTCCAACTGAATTGTTCATCTTCCTATTATTGGGTTATAAGTATTCTTTATATATTCTGTATATAAATATATAAATTCTAGATAATCTGCATATAATATATTCTTGTATGTACATTACATATTCTAGAAACAAGAACTTTGTCAAACTTTGTCGAATGTATATATATTTTAAATTAAAAAACACATTTTATTTATTTATTTTTTTAAAAAGATTTTGTTTATTTATTTGACAGACAGAGATCACAACTAGGCAGAGAGGCAGACAGAGAGCGGGGAAGCGGGCTCCCTGATGAGGAGAGAGCCTGATGCTGGGCTTGATCTCAGGACCCTGAGATCATGACCTGAGCCGAAGGCAGAGGCCTAACCCACTGAGCCACCCAGGCACCCCAAAAAACACATTTTAAAAAATATTTTATTTTTAAGTAATCTGTACACCCAACGTGAGGCCCGAACCCATAACCCTGAGATCAAGAGTCACACACTCCACTGACTGAGCCAGCCAGGAGACCCTCAAATATTATTTTTGCAAATATTTTCTGCCAGTCTTGCTGCCACTGTGACGATGTGGCTAGTTCTCATCCATGACATGTGAGTGGGAGTGATGTGTGCTGCTCATGGGTCAATTTTTAAGAAGCAGTAGAACTTTTCACTTTTCCATTATCTTTCTATTGGCTATAAAGAGGCCCCAGGGGACTGCAGAGCCGCAAGATGGAAGAAGCTTGGGTCCCTGGGTCACCACATGGAGAAGAATCCGCCTGTCCACTCACTAGAACACTGCAATGAGCTGTAGTGAGAAATAACTTTCTATCCCGTTTAGTCACTGACATTCTGAAGTTCATATGTAACAGTAACTAGTGTTCTCCTAATTAATAGATAGATGTCTTTGATATGGTTGGAGACTAAACATGCATTTGTAATCAGAATGACATAGGAGACTTCTCTTCCACACATTTTTGTGTGAAGAGGCCATCTGAAGCTATTTCTAGAATCAGTTCTTTGCACTGGTTCAGTTTATTTGTTAGGGAATGACAGATAATCTGGCTTGGGAAAATACTTATGTAAACCTTGTTATTCAGTCTTTCCAGCATTTCTTCATAACGGTAAGATAGTTTGCTGAGTTTTTTATTATTTTTTATTAACATAGAATGCATTATTTGCTTCAGGAGTACAGGTCTGTGGTTCCTCAGTCTTACACAATTCACAGCACTCACCATAGCACATACCCTCCCTGTCCATCCCCCAGCCACCCCATCCCGCCTAGCCCCCTCCCCTCCAGCAACCCTCAGTTTGTTTCCTGATATTAAGAGTCTCTTATGGTTTGTCTCCCTCTCTGGTTTCATCTTTTTTCATTTTCCCCCTCTCTTCCCCTATGATCCTCTGTCTTGTTTTTCAAATTCCTCGTATCAGTGAGATCATACGATAATTGTCTTTCTCTGATTGACTTATTTTCGTTCAGTGTGCTGAGTTATTTGCAAGAGTGCCCAACCGGGTCTGCCAGTGGAAAGGTTTTCTGTATTTGCTCATTGGTCGGATCAGTGGAGTTGCTTCTGGGGGGTTGGGGTGGGGGCAGGGGGCTGGGTCTGATATGGCTTCCATTTAGTGAGCCAGCCACTTTACGTGGTTCTTTCTCAGTCCTCAAAACACCGTCATGAGGGTAGGGAATATCATTCCCATTTTAAAGCTAAGGAAATTGAAGCTCAGAGGAAGGAAGTCACTTGTTTAAGGTTGCAGGAAGGCTCAGCTCTGGTGTGTCCAGCCCCAGACTTGGACTTGCTGTCCTGGTTGGAGTCCAGCTGAATAGGACACCATAGTTCCTCTTCATTTCCCCCGGAATACCTGGTCCTGGGCTCCCTGCCATGGGTCTCAAGCATCAGCCAGATTGTTCTCATGTCCATGGCGTGGGGCTGTCTCAACAACCAGTTCCTTTTTTTTTTTCTTCTGGACTTTGGCCTGAAACAGAGCCATAAGTGATGGAACTCAGCATGAGGAGGCTCTGGTTACATGCACCTGTGTATGCCAATGACCTGGTACTGGGGTAAAGGAGACATTGACAGCCATGAATCTTCTTTCTTCCTATTCTCCTTCCCCTCTACCAACTATCCCATGACCCTACCTTTCCCATACACCAGGAGTATGCATGCTTCTCATCCTGGAGGAAGCAAGGCTGGGTGTCCCAGGAGAAATCAGTGTCCACCTTGAGTCTGTGTATTGCCAAGGAGGTTTCTGCAAGTCACTTTTGGGACCTGTCTTCAGAGTGAATGGTGTCCAAATACTATGGTTACAATTAAGTTTTTTTTAAATGTTGTTAAAAAAAAAAAAAACAAAACAAAAAAGAAGGGCACCTGGATGGCTCAGTGGCTTACGCCTCTGCCTTTGGCTCAGGTCATGGTCTCAGGGTCCTGGGATTGAGCCCCGTATTGGGCTCTCTGCCCAGCGGGGAGCCTGCTTCCCCCCCCCCTCTGCTTGCCTCTCTGCCTACTTGTGATCTCTCTGTCAAATAAATAAATAAATAAATAAAAAATAAATCTTAAAAAAAAAAAAAGAAATGGAAATATAAGGTTTTTAAATTTTCTTTAAAAAAAAGATTTAAAAAAAATTTGAGAGAGAGAGAGATTGAGCACAAGCAGGGGGAGCAGCTGGCAGAGAGAGAGGGAGAAGCAGACTCCCCTTCTGAAAAGTGAGCTCACTGTGAGACTTGATCCCAGGATCTTGGGATCATGACCTGAGCCGAAGGCTTAACAGACTGAGCCACCTAGCCACCCCAAGATTTTTTTTATTTTCAAAATTTATATTATGGTTTTATTTTTATAATTAAAAGTGATTTTTAAAAAATGCAATGAATTGCACAAGCTGTATATTTCTTCTCTATTTGAGAAATAACCTGCCAGGAGCTCAGCTTTGCTTCCTGCAAAGAAGCAATACTGTTGTGCCCAGGAGGCTTTTAACCATTATTTAAATTTTTGTATTGTGTGAAACACACAAAACATGAAATTTACCATTTAACATTTTTTAAAAAAGATTTTTATTTATTTATTTGACAGACAGAAATCACAAGTAGGCAGAGAGGCAGGCAGAGAAAGAGGGGGAAGCAGGCTCCCCGCTGAGCAGAGAGCCCGATATGGGGCTCGATCCCAGGACCCTGAGATCATGACCTGAGCTGAAGGCAGAGGCTTTAACCCACTGAGCCACCCACGTGCCCCCATTTTAACATTTTTAAGGGTATGTTCCAGTGGCACTAAGTGTGTTCACACTGTTGTGCCATTATCCTCGCCATCCAACTCCAGAACTTCATCGTCCCAAACGGAAGCCCTGTACCCATTAAACACTCAGTTCCATTTCCTTCCTTCCCTCACCCTTGGTTACCTCTGTTCTGTGTTGTCTCTACGGATTTGACTACTTGAGGTACTTCATGTAAGTGGAGTCATGCCCTATGTGTCCTATTGTGTCTGGTTTATTTCACTCACCTTACTGTCCCCCAGGTTCTCCCATGGTGTAGTGTATTGGAATTTCCTTCCTTTTTTCATGCTGAGTAGTGTTCCATCTAGGTACGGACCACATTTTGTTTATCCATTCATCTGTTAGGGGGTGTGTGGGCTGCGTCCGCTTTCGGCGACCGTGCACAGTGCTGTTCCGAGCACAGATGTGCGGATAACCGAGTCTCTGCTTTCATTTCCCCTGGGTATACACCGAGAAGTGGACCTGCTGTCAAGGAGGTTTTCAGAACTCATTTTTGGGACTTTCCTAGGACGTGATTTGGAATTTCCTCAGCTGTAACCAATTTTTGTCCCTTGAATGTGGATTTTTGGAAACTTCAGCAGTTCTGGGGAGGCATCAGGATTGGTTGGTTTCTTGCTCTATGTGGCATGGCGCTGAAGGGCTTACCTACCTATTCATCTAATAAAGTGATGCTGAGAAGTAAGGATGCGTGTCTTCCTTTCTGGATCAGGGAGTGTGAGCAGAGAGGGGCCAGGGCCTGCCGGGTATATAGAGTAGTAGTCTGAGTCAGGGGTCAAGTTCAGATTTGTCTGAACTCAGAGGCTGGGCTTGGTCTGTTACCATGTTCTATGACTTTGAAGCTATTGTTGGGTTACCAAATAGGAGAATAGCATTTTGGATCAAGAAGGCATCATTATGGAATTGATTTTAAAATATTTATTATAAACATTTTCCAATCAAAACCACAATAAATTATCACTAAGAGTTGGAATGTAGAGAAAAACAGAAAAAGTGTGCTCCTGGTTCTACCACCAATTGTCATTCATGTCTCCCTATAAAATGTTTAATTGCATTTCCCCTACAGTTCAGCTGGGCATGGGGTTCACTGGATTACCCCAGGACAAGAAGAGACAAACAGTCTGTAACCTTAAGGAGGCCATATCTTTTCATTTAGAAAGGTTTACATCCGGGGCACCTGGTTGGCTCAGTCATGTGGGGGACTCTTGATTTCTGGGTTGACAGTTTGAGCCCCATGTTGGGTATAAAAAGTACTTAAAATCTTTAGGAATACCTGTGTGGCTCAGTCAGTTAAGTATCTGACTCTTGATTTCAGCTGAGGTCATGATCTCGGGGTTGTGAGATAGAGCCCAGTGTCCAGCTGTGCCCTGGGCATGGAGCCTGCTTGGGATTCTCTCTCCCTCTAAAAAAATAAATAAAGTGGCGCCTGGGTGGCTCAGTGGTTAAAGCCTCTGCCTTCAGCTCAGGTCATGATCCCAGGGTTCTGGGATTGAGCCCCGCATCGGGCTCTCTGCTCAGCAGGGAGCCTGCTTCCCCTTCTCTCTCTGCCTGCCTCTCTGCCTACTTGTGATCTCTGTCCGTCAAATAAATAAATAAAATCTTAAAAAAATAAAATAAAATCTTAAAAAAAAAAAGAAAGAAAAAGAAAGGTTTACATCGTCAGGAACTGGGAGAGGGCGTGGCAGCCATGGAGAAACATTGCTCCCATTCCCCTTCAAGAAAAAATTTGCCCAAGAAGAACAGGACTAGCAGAGAGCCTCCAGCAACAGCCTTTGAGGCAGCTTCCTCGTCTTCCCAGGCAGCTCCCAGGCCAATGACAGCAGAGCGGAGGCACCAGCACCCACTATTCCCCAATGGGAGAGTCCTCTAACTAGCAAATTTGCTCCACTACCCACTGGATTGCCAAGATGGCACAGTGGTCTGAGATCCTCCTTGCCCTGTTTTTCTCCCTCCTCTCTTTTCCTTTCACAGGATCGGGTCTGCATGGCACTCTGAAGGCTTTTCCTGCCCAGTCCCCGACTCTTCCCCCTTTACCTTCCATGGTTACTGCCCTCCCACTGTCTATCACTCCTAACTCCTTCCTGCAAGTCCCAGACCATTGAGGGGAAGCTTTGTGCATGTTTCTCCGCTTTTATTCAGTCCTTGAAAAGCTAAGCTTAGAATTTCTCTGGTGAGTAATGTTCAATATACCCCCGAATTCGGACCTAATACCTATTTACTTCTATAAATAGAAATATTTATAAGAATTTACAGGAATTGTGTTTTGGGGGGCGCCTGGGTGGCTCAGTGGGTTAAGCCTCTGCCTTCAGCTCAGGTCATGATCTCAGGGTCCTGGGATCGAGTCCCGCATCAGGCTCTCTGTTCAGCGGGCAGCCTGCTTCTCCCTCTCTCTCTGCCTGCCTCTCTGCTTACATGTGATTTCTCTCTCTGTCAAATAAATAAATAAAATCTTTAAAAAAAAAGAAAAGAACTGTGTTTTCGGAGGCGCCTGGGTGGCTCAGTCGGTAAAGCGTCTGCCTTTGGCTCAGGTCATGATCCCAGGGTCCTGGGATCGAGCCCCATGTTGGGCTCCCTTCTCAGTGGGGAGCCTGCTTCTCCTCCCTCTGCTACTCCCCCATTCCTTGTGCGCTCACTCTTTATCTCAAATAAATAAAATCTTTTTTTTTTTTTAAAGATTTTATTTATTTGACAGAGAGAGATCACAAGTAGACGGAGAGGCAGGCAGAGAGAGAGAGAGAGAGAGGGAAGCAGGCTCCCTGCTGAGCAGAGAGCCCGATGCGGGACTCGATCCCAGGACCCTGAGATCATGACCTGAGCCGAAGGCAGAGGCTTAACCCACTGAGCCACCCAGGCGCCCTCAAATAAATAAAATCTTAAAAAAAAAGAATTATGTTTTCTGAGTAGTTTCCTGAAATAAATAACCTATCTTAACATTTTTTTAAAAATTTATTTATTTGAGAGACAGAGAGAGAGAGCATGAGAGGGGAAGTCAGAGGGAGAAGCAGACTCCCCATGGAGCTGGGAGCCCGATGTGGGACTCGATCCCAGGACTCCAGGATCATGACCTGAGCCAAAGGCAGTTGCTTAACCAACTGAGCCACCCAGGCGCCCCCTATCTTAACATTTTTTAAAAAGTATGAGGGTGCCTGGGTGGCTCAGTCGTTAAGCATCTGCTTTTGGCTCGGGTCATGATCCCAGGGTCCTGGGATCGAGCCCCACATCGGGCTCTCTGCTTAGTGGGAAGCCTGCTTCTCCCTGTCCCACTCCCCCTGCTTGTGTTCCCTCTCTCACTGTCTCTCTCTGTCAAATAAATAAAGTCTTAAAAAAATAAAAAGTACAAAATGGTAGGATAGCATGTAAGAACTCTGAGAAGCTGGAGAAGAAAAACTAATGCAAGGCAGGAGACAGCTCAGAATGCAATATGGAGGGGCGCCTGGATGGCTCAGTGGTTTGAGGCCTCTGCCTTCGGCTCGGGTTGTGTTCCTGGGGTCCTGGGGTCAAGCCCCGCATCGGGCTCTCTGCTCGGCAGGGAGCCTGCTTCCCCACCGCCCCCCTCTGCCTGCCTCTCTGCCTGCTTGTGATCTCTGTCTGACAAATAAATAAATAAATAAATAAAATCTTAAAAAAATGTTAAAAAAAAGAATGCAATATGGAAACTAAACCCTATAATAACAGAGCTGGACAGATAACACTGAAAACAGAGGTGAATTATTGGAAACAAGATGTCTGCTCTCTAGAAGTAGTGGAAGTCTGAATAATGTGGAGGGAACCTAACAGTAAAAATGTGTTACGGCAGGGTGTCTCACAAGGCAAGCTAGGGTAAATTAAGTGCTAAACACATAAAATAAATATATGAATCTAGCTGTATCTGCCGTAACTCACACCACCTCAGGAGCTTTTAAGGGCTGCTAATAAAATAATAATGCATTTTATTTATCTGACTTCGTGTTTGGAAATGCAACAGACTGTTTCCAGGCCGCCATGCCTCTCCCCTCCCATGGTCAGGAAGGCCAGGTCTCGGCTGTAGTCAGACCTCCCCATCCATGCAGCCTAGTGGGCAGCTCTCGTCAAGAAGGCGGTGTTCAGGCTGATGGAAGCATTTCCCTCCTCTCTGCATGTCTGAGGTCTGGCCTGTGGCATCTGCAGCTGCCTGTGGGGAGGCAGGGGCTCCATCCCGATACTGTCATGAGTGCCCAGGTCTTGCACCTAGAACCATAAAGACCACAGTCCTAGGCAATCTCCTCATTGATCATTCACTTCAGCGATGCAAAAATCCCTCACTTTCCCGCTCATGCTGCCTCCTCCTCCTCCTGCACTCCAGTTGGCCCTAGAACTTCCTCTTTGCCTAGCTCGGGGTTTCCCAGCTTGCCTGCCCATTTGCTAATGTCTTAGGGTGTAGGAACCCCAGGGATGGGACTAGGAAGCAGCTTTTCCAGAGCTTCCTAGGTGATGACAATGAGCAGCCGAGGCTGAGAATCCCTGACTTAGCTAAACCCATTTCTCTGATGGAAGGGGAAAGGAAAGGTTGCTCTTGTTACAAACTTTGCACCATGTCCATTTCACTGGCCACATCACTGCCCTGGAGGAGAGAGCCGGGTATCCTCACTGTGTCCTATTCTGCAGTGCCCACCATAGGCCTTTACATGGAGTAGATGCACAGTCTTGTCCTTGGTGAAATAAAATTGAATTTCTTATGGAGGGTTTGTAGATTTATTCTCCCCACACTCCCATCCAATGCTCAAGTGAGCCGGACACATGGAATTTGGAGTAAAAATCCCAGGATCAGGATCTGTTTTTAAGATTTATTTATTTATTTTTGAGAGAGAGAGAGAGAGATTGAGAGCAAGAGCGAGCAGTGGGGAGGGACAGAAGGAGAGGGAGAGAGAATCCCAAGCAGACTCTGCATGGAGCACGAAACCCAATGCAGGCTTGATCTCACTACCCTGAGATCACCACCTGAGCCAAAACCAAGAGTCAGACTATGCCACCTAAGCACCCCCAAGATCTGTTTTGATAGCAAATGCACCTATCACCCTGGCCATGTTCCTTAACTCCTACGATGCTATTTTCCATCTGAAAAATGGGACTAGTACTTTCGTTCATGGATCCTCCTTGGTTGGGAGTCTGGTGCCAAGTGAAGACTTGGCACACCCTCTTATCAGCCCTGTTAGGTAGACCTTTTTGTTACCTTTTTGCTGATGGGAAAATAGACTCAGTGAACTGAACTCACTTGCTAGGGTCACATAAGTGAGTTTCTGTCTGAACAGGGTTCTGCCTCTGCTTTTGGTGATTCAGGATCTGGGCTTTGAAAATAGACTAGGTTTGGGGCACCTGGGTGGCTCAGTCGTTTAAGCGTCTGCCTTCGGCTCAGGTTGTGATCCCAGGGTCCTGGGCTCGAGCTCCGCATTGGGCTCCCTGCTCAGTGGGAAGCCTGCTTCTCCCTCTCCCACTCCTCCTGTTTGTGTTCCCTCTCTTGTTGTCTCTCTCTCAAATAAATAAATGAAATCTTAAAAAAAAGAAAAAGAAGGAAATAGACTAGGTTCAAATGCCCTGGCTACCTCTTGCTAGCCAGGCAACCTGGGGCATGGTATTTACCCTCTCCAATTTCCATTATAACCCTAAGGATTCTCTCTTTCACTCCCTAAACCTCTCACAGGCAGACTCTGGCTGGGCAGAAGTAGGAGTCGGGGGGGTGGGCAGTGTAAGACGCAGGCTGCCCTCGCAGGCACCTACCTACTCCCAAACTGGGGGAGAACTTCTCCCATTTTCCAGTTTGGGGCTTCCTGCAGGCAGAGATGCCAGGGAGGAGAGCACATGAGACCGTTTGGATGAGCAACATATACTCTACCAGTCACAGACTTTCATCAGCCTAGTGGCAGGAGCAACAGGTATGGGCTGAACCCACCTGTTCCCCTGAGCGGTCAGGTTCAAATTAACCCTTTATTGATCAGATGATATCTCCCATGACCTTGACCAATACTCTCAGCTCCTCCCCCAGAACTTTCCTGAAGTGGAGCCCGCTGGACTCTTAGGTGGCTTCCTCAGGAATAATTAGTTACTTTATTTGCACGTGATTCTCGTCACGATAACATCATTACATACGCTGAGTTGGGGGGATCCTGTTGCCAGATCTGCTGGATGTAGGGCATATGCTGTTTTAGTGTTGACTCACCTGACCCTGTTTGGTTAAATTTCCCCTGTATTCCAGACTCTTCTAGGCTTCTCCCAGTTGTGGTCCCCAAAGCAGAAACATACATACAAACTAAGCAGCAGTCATCCTGTGTAGCATGAGCGAGGGTAACAGGAAGTACCAAGAACACTAAAAATGCCCAGTAAACTGGGAAGTGTTAAACAGTGACCAGTTACAACTACGGTGGGTCTGGGGGCCCAGCGTGGCCGCCTAATTCATTATTTACTGAGCCACCAAACATTTAGGAGACCAGCGGTGGCCATGGGTCATGTTGGCAGCTGCCTGGTGTCTTTATTAATTCTTTTCTTAATTCTCAATTTTATTTTATTTTTTTGGTCCCCATGAAATTTTCTAAAATTGTGGTAAAAGACCCGTAACATAACATTGACCATCTTCACCATTTCTAACTCTGGCTCCACGGCATTAAGTAAGGTCATACTGCTGTGGAGCCAACACTGCCTTCCCTCCACAGAACTTTCTTCATCCTGCAATGCTTGGCGTCTTTTCGACTCGTTTTTCTGTGTCTGGAGAAATGCGTCTTCTGTCTTCCCGGTGAGGAAGTCAGAACTCATGTTCCTGCCTTCCTTGGGACGGGGACACAGGCGTGGGACTGGTCTCCATCCATCAGATACACAGCACAGACCCTGATCCAGAGGAGAGCCACTGGAGGAAACAGGTTGTGGGGGAAGCCGCCATATTTGCTGGCCTGCATGGCCGCAGTCCAGCTTGTGGTGGCGGTGGTGGCGGCGGCAGCGGCGGTTCCCAGAAGCAGCAAGGTCTTCAAGCTCCTGATTCAGGAGTGAAAATGGTACTGGCTGTAGCAGTGATTGCAATAGGGTCATACTGGTGATAGTTTCCCTATCAGGCCGTGATTTGGGGTGTTGCTTCTGGGTGCTCCATCTCAAGTCTACTTATGAATTTTTTAATAAATTTCTTCCTTCCTTCCTTCTTTCTCTCTCTCTCCCTTTCTTTCTTTCCTTCCTTCCTTCCTTCCCCCCTCCTCTTCCCTCCCCTCCCCTCTCCTCTCCTCTCCTCTCCTCCCCTCCCCTCCTCTTCTCTCCTCTCCTCCCCTCCCCTTCCCTCTGTCCCTCCCTCTCTCTTCTCTTCTTTTTTCTTCTCCTTTCTCTCTCATTCTTCCTTTTTTCATTCCTTTCCAGCTTGGCAGTGGAACCAAGTCCTTTTCATCAGAAAGACTGCAGGGAGGGAGACCTTGAGACCAAGGTTGGCCCACTTATTTTGCTTTTGGATGCTGTCAGCAAAGCACCCTTGCTCTTGGACCCCTTTCTGGTCAGCCCCCAGCTGACCCTGTCTGTCCTTGACTTCAGTCCAGGCAGGGAGGAGTCTGGGTTGATCAGCTCCTCCTTACTGTTAGGGTCCCTGGGAGAGAAATCATTTCAGCAACTGGTTACTGCCAGGAAAGGAAGGCCCTGGTGGTTTGGTCTTGTCCAGGGGTTTGGTCTTGATTATTTTTCTTCTTCATCACCGATTGTTTGCCTGGACCCAAGCTTACTACTAACCATTCCACTTTCTTTCCTGCTAAATTTTTCTGCTGGCTTTTCAACATTGTTTCTCTGGGAGGCAGATTCTGTTGAGAGCATTGTTGAAGATGTGAGGCAGGCCATCTCTTTTGGTAAGGAAGTCCAAGAGAAACCATCAGCCAGGGTTCCCCAGGATTCCTCTTGGACCTGTGATGGCCTGACACCCAGGTGCCTCAGCCTTCTTCTCTGAAGGACTGGACTTGGCTTCCCCTGTCCGGCATTGCACGATTTTTGAGGCCCTTCTCTGTTCCAGGATCATTCTGGAGAGACAAGGATATGTAAGAAGTTAGGCTTTCGGGAGGTCACAGCCCAGTGGCAGTGAGCAAACAGGTCCAAACCTCAACTGGTAGCTACTGACATAGTTTATCATTTACTATCCATATTATGGTCACTTAAGCCTTGTCTTGCTTGTCTTCTCCTCTCGACTTTTCTTAGCTGTCTGTGTGTGGGGGTGCTTCTGTGTTCAGCGGTTCTGTCCTGGTTGTCACTTGCCATGCAGGCCATCTGGACAGGATGTGGCTCAGTGGACATGTCCCAGAGCCTGGGGATCTCCGGCTCAGCTGGTTTGTCCTATACTCCTGCAGATTTATGGGGATGAGTTTCTTTGCCTTTTAGGTGAATGCCTGAAGCTTCAGTCTTTGTATTGCAGGATGATTGACAATGGGGACCGCCGCTCCCTGTAGGGGAAGAGCATTTGGGGATTGAGAGCACAACACGGCTGTACCTCGCTAGTCAGTAAGCCAGCCTCAGCTGGAGCAGCTTCAGTCTCGAATCGCATCACGAGGTGGACATTTGCAGTCCAGCCCAGGTCCTTCCTGTCATCTCTTCTCCAGCTGTAGGTGGAGATCAGGCCTGCCTCAGTTTCTCACCATCTGTGAGTGTCTCCTGCATAGGGATATGCAATCTGAGGGGCCCTCCTTTGCTTTCCCGGCATCCCACAGACTCCCCGGGCCCCTGGGGACCACAGCTCTCTGGACTGTCTCCGGATCTATGGAGCGTTTGCTTTGCATCCTCACAATCACGAGACACATGGAGGGAATTCGTCCTAAAATAAAAGGCTCTCTTCTCCAGATAGACGTGTTTGAAGCTTTGAAAGGGTAGTCTCCCACCCCCTGCCAGTATCTGTCTTTCCTTACAAGGTCTCAAGGATCTTGGCAATTTGGGATCAGCATTGAATTTTAGGGTGTCCTCTGTTTCCTCCCTGTTATGGTCTGACTTGCGTCCCCCCAGATTCATGTATCAAAGCCTCAATGCCCAATATCCCAGAAAGTGACATATTTGGAGACAGGTAGGGTCTTTAAAGAAGTGGTTAAGTAAAAATGAGGTTAAGGAGGGCCGTACCTACTCCCATCTGACTGTTGTCCTTATCAGAAGAGATTAGGATACAGACAGGCCCAGAGGAAGACGACGTGAAGACGTAGGGAGAGGACAGCCATCTACGAGCCAAGGAGAGAGGCCACAGACAGAAGCAATCCTGCCCAGCCCTGGTCTTGGGCTTCTAGCCTTCAGAATAGTGAGAAAACAAATTTCTGTTGAGTCCCCCAGACTGTGGTGGTTTGTCACGGCAGCTGGAGCGGATTAATACATCCCTTTTGGCAGTCTTTGCAAGAAGCTTTTTCTTCTTTAATACCGTGCAAGTCTGAGGACCTGCATCATACTCCCCCAGCATGTGGGTCTCAAGGACAAGTTTGGGCCACCTGGCGGGGAACATACCACATTTGCCCCCATCCTCTGTCTGCAAGGGCATCTTTGTTGATCGAGTAACTTCAGGAGGGACAAGGAGGGGCACTGAGGCCAGAAGGGGACACCATTCTAGCTGCTTCCGCTCTGGCCATGGATGAGGCAAAGACATTCAGCTCTTTCCTATCTGCAAGACAAATCACCTGAAGCTTCCCTGTCCAGTATATGGCCCCATGTGGCTACTGAGCACTGGAAACGTGGCTTCTCTGAATTGAGATGTGCTGTATGTAAATACATGAAGACTTGGTTGGAAAAAAATTGCAAGAATTTTATTAATAACTCATATAGATTACATATTGGAATGTATTTTGGATAGATTGGGGTAAATGAGCTATAAAATTAGTTTCACCTGCTTCCCTTTAGTTTTTAGTGAGGCTACGGGAAAATCTAAAATCACGTAGGAAGCTTGCATTGTGTCTGTGGTGGGCAGTGCTGATCTAAAGAGGGCATGAGCCCCACCACTAAGCCACTAACCAGCTCCCCCTGTTTCTCGCAGGCAGTCACAACAGATGAGGGCATAGAGGAAGGATTAGCCTGGGCCCCGCCATGATGGGGATTTAAGACTCTAGTCCCTGTTGCAGGAATGCGCTGGGGAATGCCCAGCTTCTATCTCGTCCTCACTTAACAATGACCCCCAACCCCTGCCCTTGACACTTTTGTCCTTTCATGCTGCTGTGATCATTAGCTCCTCTCAGACCCATGACCCCTGCTCCATGTCTGGTTACTGCTCTTGCCCCTTTCTGCCTTGGCTTAAGGAGTCCAAGAACAGACTTCTGGCTCCTTCTCTCCAGGCTCTCCTGGGCCCAGAGCCACCCAACACGCTCATGGCCCTCCCTGTCCACCTCTACTAGAGGTCACCCAGGACCACCCAGGTCATGTGGTGCTCCTCGAGCAGGATACAACCCTTAGGACCAGGAGGGAGGGCCAGAAAAGAAGCCCTCTTCCTCGATGGATGCTGTGATCTATTTTGAGCTCATCCCATGAACCCACCCAGGCAGGGTCCAGCCTCCCCGACTAGCCTCTATGCAGCCACCTCCTGATCTTGCTCAGGGAGCTCTGCCAAGCTGCTGTTGAACACAGATAACTCAGCTTTCATGTGATATACTTTTGAGGCCCAGGGGAAATGTTGCAAGTACTGGGAATGTGTGAATCGAGGAAACTGAATTAATTAAGAAGTAGAAATCTAGAAAATGTAGAAATAACAGACGAAGGGAAACCAGACTCCTCTGGTGGCCACCCCGGGGAGCTATGAGGATGAGGGAGGCCGGGGGTCCTTCCAGACTCCTGTCGATGGCTTTCCAACACTTGACATTCTGCTCTTAGGCTGTGGGTTGTGCTATCTCCTCGAGACCCTCCTAACACACCTTCTTGTTCCTGCCTCCATACCTTTGTTCCCAGTGTTCCCTCCTCCTGGGATGCCTTGCTGTCCTATGTCTGCTCATTCTTATACAAGTCCTCCCTTTCGGCCCAAGCTCAAATACTATTTCTCCTTGAGGCACTCCCCGATGATAACCAGAAATGATGTGTCTCTTCTGGGGACACCTTATCTCTGCTTACCTCTGTAGCAGGAAATATAGGTACACTTATATTGTGTTTGTTGCTGTCCACCCATCCTCCTTACACAGAGGGGACTCTTGGGACAGGATTGTGTTTTATCCTTCTCTCTGTCTCCTATAGGGCCAAGCACATGTCTGGGACTGATAGACCTGCATTTTCATTGTAAATATTTACTTCAATCAGAGCACTTATTCTTCTGTGTACGTGTGTATGAGTCTTTCTGCCCAGATAAGCTGTAGCCTCCAGGCACAAGCTTCTGGGGTTACAAGGACAAATGAGCCACAGACCCAGTCCTCCCAGAGAGCTCAGACTAGTGGTGCAGACAGTAATTGCTAACATGATCATAAATGGGCCAGCAGGTGTGTGTCCAGGGTTGGTGGGAAGGGAACAAAGGGCAGAGGTCAGCAGAATTTGCTCAGAGCAGGTCTTGAAGGACAGGGAGACTTGTGGGAGGCTTGGGGTCTTGGGCGAGAAACCGGAGATGGTCTGCTGGGGGAGGCAGACATGCCCGCATGGGTGGAGAGAAGGTGGAGGCTTGTGTCTCAATGGATAACCCAGCTCTTAGCAATCTCTACCATGGAGAAGACGTGTTTATTAAACAAGGTTTATCGGTGGACTCTCTGGATGACGGATCGAACTCAGAGCTCTTTTGGGGTGGGAAACCTAAATGGGTCATTTATCTCTTCATTGATTTTAGGTGACCTCTGAGGGTTTACAATGCCCTAGCTTGATTTTGCTGTATATGCCAAGTCCGAGATTCACCTGGGCAGCTTGTTATACACGAGTTTCTTGGGTCTCTCTCCTAGAGATACACGTTCACTGAGTCTGGGGTGGTGTCTGAAATCCGTTTCACGTGTTCTAGGAAACCCCGTGATCCAGCAAGTTCGAAGTCTGCTACTAGTGGCAAGGTATTTGTTAAAAATAGGTGCTTGTGGGCGCCTGGGTGGCTCAGTGGGTTAAACCCTCTGTCTTCAGCTCAGGTCACCATCCCAGGGTCCTGGGATAGAGCCCAGCATCGGGCTCTCTGCTCAGCAGGGAGCCTGCTTCCCCCTCCCTCTCTCTCTGTGTGCCTCTCTGCTTACTTGTGATCTCTGTCTGTCAAATAAATAAATAAAATCTTTAAAATAAAATAGGTGCTTGTTAACTAAAATTTAAAAAAAAAATAGGTGCTTGTTAAAAGCTTATTGTTCTGGAGCCTAGCCAAACCTGTTGTGGACTCTTTGGGGCAGGATCTAGGATGTTTTACAAGCCACCCCTCCCCCTACATCTCACTCTTGCATGAGTTGGGGGATGCCTCACTTTTGCCTAGTGGGTCCCCATCACTCAAGCCCAGCTGCTCCTTGGAATCACCTGGGAGCTTTAAAATGATCTGTGGGCGGGACCCAATTAGTCGTTTTTCTTAAAGGCATCCCAGATGGTTCTGGTATAGACTTTGGGCTGAGAACTGCAGTGGAGATGTGTGCTAACGGCCATTCTGACACTTCACAGGCATGTCCCTTCTGGTCATATCGGTGTTTCTCACATCTGGTTGTGCACTGGAACTGCCCAGCGGGGTGACAGGGCAGGAGGAGCTGGGGGGCGGGGGTAAGTCGGCTTTTAAAATTTTTTTTTAAAGATTTTTATTTATTTAGTTGACAGAGATCACAAGCAGGCAGAGAGGCAGGCAGAGAGAGAGAGAGAGAGGAGGAAGCAGGCTCCCTGTGGAGCAGAGAGCCCGATGTGGGGCTGGATCCCAGGACCCTGAGATCATGACCTGAGCCGAAGGCAGAGGCTTTAACCCACTGAGCCACCCAGGCGCCCCAAGTCGGCTTTTAAACTCCCAGTGACAAAACGCCACCAAGATGGATTCAATCAGAACCCCCAAGGAGTGTGGGGGTGGAGAAGCTGGGGGCAGTTTCTTGGGAAGAGCTTCTTAGGTGACCAGGGGTGAGGCCCTGAATGGTGGCCTTGTGTACACAGGTGTGTGAGCTGCTTGGGAGCAGTCACAATCCTCCAGCTACACTCAGGAGGACAGCCTTTCTCCCAGCCTCCTCTCCGGGAGTCAGGATTTAGCGCACCTGCCAGATTCACTAAACCTATACCTTTCCTGTTTGCAGACGGCTGCAGGAGCCTTCCTTGTCAGAAGATAGCCTCCAGGCTATCATTTCATTATTTATTCAGCATTTTCATAACTGATCTCTGAGCCCAACTGTGAAAGTACCAAGGAGAGAACTTTGCTTAACGATCTTGAATCTCCTTCGCTTTGTTTTCATCACCTCTGAGGGAACAACAATTATGTCGTGTCTTGCTGCTCTCCCTCTGAGTGCCGAGGCCTTCCCGTTGGTTTAGGGGGACCATGATTCTCCGGGACTGTCGCTTCCTGGTTGCTAATCAGCCTGGGATGTTTCCACCTCGGGCAGCACGTCCCAGTTAAGAATTCACTCATCTATGTGTTTGTTCGTTCGCCACATCTCTGTCGAGCACCTTCTGTGGGCTGGGTCCTGTGCGGTGATGTTTGCCCTGGGTTTTGAAGAGTAAATAGGAACCATGCTGAAAAGGGAACGTAACCCTCAGGGCAGTCCTCAAACTTGCCAGCTGCTAGAATCATCGGGGGAGCCCAGGCTGTTTTCTGGACCATCAAATAAGAACCTCTGGGGTGAGACCCAGGCATCTGCATTTAAAAAAAAAGATTTTTATTTATTGGGGTGTCTGGGTGGCTCCATTGGTTAAGCCTCTGCCTTCAGCTCAGGTCATGATCTCCGGGTCCTGAGATCAAGCCCCATATCAGGCTCCTTACTCAGTGGGGAGGCTGCTTCTCCTTCTCCCTCTACTGTTCCCCCTGCTTGTTCTTTCCCTCTCTCTGTCAAATAATAAATTTGTTTGACAGAGAGACCACGACTATTCATTTGGAGGGGGAGGCCACCTTAAAATAAAATAAAAAAAAAAGTTAACATAGCCTGAAGGCAATCTTCCAGAAGCTATCAGTCCATAAACCGCACTTCCCAAGCACTCCAGAGAAATGAAAGAATGGGGGCTTCAGAGGAAGACAGATTACACGCTGACTGCTTCAAGGTAGCTATGTGACTGTTGTCCATTTATTCAGGCACTTGAGTTTTGGACAAGCATTTATTGAGTGCCCTCCTATGTGCTAGGTGTTGGGAGCCCAGCAGTGGACAAAGTCCAGTCTTTCTTTCAGGGAGCTCCCTGGGGAAGATGAACAGATACACATTTTTTTTTTTTTTTAAATTTTGAGAAAGAGCATGGGTGCAAATGAGGGGAGGGGCAGAGGGAGAGGAAGAGAGAGAATCTCAAGCAAATTCCACACCGAGCACGGAGCTAGACACGGGGCTCAATCTCATGACCCTGAGATCGTGACCTGAGCCAAAATCAAGAGCCTCTCATCCAACTGAGCCTTCCAGGCGCCCCAGCAGTGGTAATGCAGTGGTAGAAGTGGGGAGAGCCCACAGGAGGGGTGCCTAGCGTCGTCTTGTGGGGCTGGGGGAAGTTTCCTGGAGGAAGTAGTCTTAAGGAGAAATCTGGGCAGGCGAAGGGGAGGAGGGAGGCAAACCCAAGTAGAGGAAACTGCGTGGGCCCAAGGCCAGAGGCAAGAGTGAGTGTGGCACATGGAGAGCTTTGCACGTCCTCACTCTGGCTGGATGTGAAATGTGGGGCAGGAGGGGGATAAGGGACAAGATGAAAGAACTAGCAGGGGCCAAATCACAAGAGGCCTTATTAGATGAAGTATGGAGCCCTGCTTCATCCTGAGGGCAGTGAGGAGCTCCCAAAGGGTGTGGTGTGATTAGCTTGCAGTAGTGCTGCAAGAACCTTCCTGAGGATGAGCTCAGGTAGTGCCAAGGAGAATGGAGAGAGGCAGGTGGAGTCAAGAGCTATTGAGCATTTCTGGAATTTCCTCGGGTATGCTGTTCTGTGAAATCTAGCTACCTTGGTCTCCTCAGCTCCGGAGTCTGCCAGGCCCTGCCTGGGTCCC
Source organism: Lutra lutra (assembly GCF_902655055.1). NCBI lineage: Eukaryota > Metazoa > Chordata > Mammalia > Carnivora > Mustelidae > Lutra > Lutra lutra. The sequence goes on from NC_062293.1 coordinate 41,027,679, forward strand.
CCTCTAGCCCTGTGGCCCGAACACGGCTACTCAGGGGACACTGCCCTTTGCTAACGATGTCTGGTGTCTTGAAACTCTCCTGGTGTGGTTGTTTCAGGTGGGAGGGAACTCCTGGCTGTCTTGCCTGGAAGTAAAAGTCCGGTTTCATTTTTTTAATCCAAGAATTATTAAAAAAATTAAAATATTTAGGTATGAGATTTTTGCTTTACTACTTTTAATCATTATTTTTGTGACTAGCAAAGGTTTTCTATTTCTGCCTTTTCAGATTTAAAGAGGTATAATTTGAGGCTTCCTATGTGGTCCATTTCTGTGATTTGAATTTAAAGAAGACGTGCTTTATTTTTTGACAATGGGGTTTGAGGTATATTAGATGTACAATTGGCCCTTGAATAACGTGGGTGTGAATGGCATGAGTCCACTGATAGGCAGGGTTTTTTTCCCGATAAATATAGTGCAGCACAGTATATTCTCTTCCATATGATTTTCTTCTTTTTTTTGAGTATAGTTGACCCAGAATGTTACATTAGTTGCAGGTGTACAATATACAGAGTCAAGAATTCTACACATTGTGTCCTGTTCACCACAAGCATAGCTGCCATCTGTCCCCATACCACACTGTTACGTATCATTGACTATGTTCCTTACGCTGTGCCTTTTATTCCCATTCCTATGACTTATTCCCTAACTGGAAGCCTGTGTTTCCCACTTCCCTTTCCCCATTTTGCCCATCTCCCCATTCCCCTCTCCCTCTGGTAACATCCGTTTGTTCAATAATGACCTTTCTAAAAACACCATCGCGGTGCCATTATCACACCCAGAAGAGGATGAACCTGATTCTTTAATATCTTCAACTCTCCAGTAGATGTTCATATTTCTAACTGTCATAAAATTTTAATGATTGTTTTTAAAGCAAATTTTTTATTTTAAAAAAATTCAAAGGATCCCTTTTCTTGTTGTCAAAACCATGACCCTCCTCTGGAGACTGGTTCAAGTTGAGCTTAGAGAACGTTTAGGTGTTCCAATTGTGCTTCGGGTCACTCAGTTTGGAACTTTCTCCGGGGCTGGTGCAGAGAACCAGTTGTGCTGGTCGGTTCCATCTTGTGCCAGTGGACTCAAATGTGTCTGGCGAACTGCCGGAAAGTTGTCTGGGGGAAAGAGTCTATCCCAGGGAAGCATCAGGAGCCAGGCTTGACAGCTTAATGTGGTCATGATGCTTCTTAGAGGGGGAACCAGGAGCAATTTTGAGAGCTGCATGACCACTGTCCCTTGGATTTGTCTCCTGGCTCAGTCCTGTCTTGAGTGAAAACTGGGAGGGCGGATTCCCCTCCAAGTTCTTTAAGATGTTTGGGGGCACGAGCTGACTAGAGTGGGTACCCCTATAGCAGAGTGCAATGCTGAGGCAGGGAGCTGTGGGGCCCTCTTTGCCAGCCCCTTGGCTAGGACTGGGTAAGCAGGGCAGGGGAAGGGCTAGCTTTCTGCATGTGCAATGTTATCACAGGGGAACCTTCCAGCTGGGGGAGGGGAGAAACGCCCTCAAACACCAACCAGACCTTGATCCCACTTGTTAGTGCGCTCACCTGGGACAGCCCTCGGGACTCCACCTCCTTGATGAGGACGGAGAAGTACAGAAACTAACTTGCTTTATTCTTGTGAATACCCTCTGAGAAAGCTATTATTCCGCCTTCCCCATGAGAGAACCGAGGTCCAATAGAAAGAAGAGTGAGTAAGTGAAGTTTCTTTCAATGCCAAGCCATGCCTTTCTCACTCCAGTACTGCCTCCCATGTGTGGGGGGAGTGTTTTGGGGAGGGAAGGCTCCTGGGCTGTGTCTGTATCGGGGACCTGCTAGGAATGTTGCTCTTCATTTTATGGACTGAACATTTTTGTCCCCCCCCCATCCCCCCAGTGTCAGTTCATATGTTGAAATCCTAATCCCAATGTGTGGGTGTTAGAAGGTGGGGCCCTTGGAAGGTGATTAGGTCATGAGGCTGGAGCCCTCATGAATGGGATTAGTGTCCTTATGAAAAAGCCCTCAGGGAGCTCCCTTACCCTTCTCACCCCTTTCTTACCCCTTCTGCCATGTGAGGACACAGCAGGAAGTTGCCAGCTCTGAGCCGGGAAGATGTCACCAGACATGGAATCAGCTAGCACCTTGCTCTTGGGCATCCCAGCTTCCAGGACTGTGAGAAATGAACTTCTCATGTGTAAGCCACTGAGAGTTTATGGCAGTTTTGTTCTAGTAGCCTGGATGGACTAAGAAAATAATTTTTACCCTTATTCTTCTGATGGAGAAACTGAAGCTCAGTTTTACTCCAAAGCCTATAATCTAGGTCAGAATTTTTCACTGGATGTTTCCCTTGAAAAACTTGGATTTGCTTCATGGTTCAGGAGAAAAATTGTCTTGGGATTTTCATTTCCGGGTTCAGCGAGTTGGTTTGGTTCTTTCTCATTGGGGTTCAGAGTTTAGTTTGAATCCTTGGCCCTGGGAGCCTCTGGTGTGTCCTAAGTATGAAGTTAAAAGCCAAGAGGTGGTGTGGCACCCTTGGGCGTCTCTCTGGAGGCAGTGCACATTTGCTCCGGCCTGTGGCTCTTGGGGGGGCGGTGTGAAAGCTGAGCAATGACTAAAAGTGGTTGGGAGGAAATAACCATGAATTTTGCTCCAACCCGTTTTTAACACGCAGCTTCCCGTTCAGGGTGATATTCTCCAGACATAGGCAGGCGGGGCCCCAGCTCGTGCCGGGCGGTGGCAGACAGCTGTGTCTTCTCTGCCTTTTCCAGGCCAGGGTGAGGGCTGTGCCAGGAGGTGCTTCTCAACCAGTCCCCCTCAGGCACCTCCAGAGGTCTGACTCAGAAAATGGGAGGAGATGCCAGAGGTAGAGCCAGGTACAAGCCCAGGCAAAACATGTGAGGCTGAGTGATTACCACAGTGTGAAACTGGAAATGACCCAAATGCCCAGTAGTCAGAGGGGAGAGGGAGGATGAAAGTATTTCTGTACCCACTTTGCCTCACCGTGTGCAACAGTACTGGTCTCTATGGTACGGATGAAAAACCATGGTGGTGGGGAGAGCTTGGGGGGGGCTCCAAAAGGAGATCAAGAACTCTAGTCTAGGGTGCCTGGGTGGCTCCGAGTTAAGCCTCTGCCTTCGGCTCAGGTCATGATCCCAGGGTCCTGGGATTGAGCCCTGCATCGGGCTCTCTGCTCAGCAGGGAGCCTGCTTCCCCCACTCCCTCTGCCTGCCTCTCTGCCTACTTGTGATCTCTCTCTGTCAAGTAAATAAATAAAATCTTAAAAAAAAAAAACAAAACTCTAGTCTAGGGCCACTTTGGCTAGAATGCATACCCAAATGAGCTCACCCTGCTGCTTTCATGTCTAGCCTTGTGCTGAGAAATTTACAGAGGGTAGTCCATTGAATCTTCCACAACCTCTAGAGAAGTAGATGTTAGCACCTGCGTTCTAGTAGAAACTGAGGCTCAAAGATCAGAAAACGATTTTCTTAAGGTCACATGGTATGTGAAGTGGGATTCTTGTGAACTTAAATTCTGTAAAACTCCAAACCTTGGGCTCTGTGCCAGACTGCATGGGTTCATATACTGGCTCTTCTGGTTTTTAGTTGTGGGTTTCTAGGGGACTTACTAAGTCTCTTTCATCCTTAATAAAATGGGAGTAATAATCCTGCCTCCCTGGGGTGTTGGGAGAACCAAAAGAGTTAAAATCAGTAAACCACTGTGGTCCTGGCACATTCAATAAAGATTGGCTCTTGTTATATTGTCATTATTGTTACTACTACTTCACTCTCTAAGACACTTATGTGGCCCTAGGAATAATCTTTACATTGATGGTAGCAGACCAGTTTTAAAGATTTCCCTGGGGGAGGGGGGCGCCTGGGTGGCTCAGTGGGTTAAGCTGCTGCCTTTGGCTCAGGTCATGATCCCAGGGTTCTGGAATCGAGTCCCGCATCGGGGTCTCTGTTCAGCAGGGAGTCTGCTTCTCCCCCTCTCTCTCTGCCTGCCTCTCTGCCTACTTGTGATCTCTGTCTGTCAAATAAATAAATAAAATCTTAAAAAAAAAAAAGATTTCCTGGGAGTACCTGGGTGGCTCAGTCCGATAAGTGTCCAACTCTTGATTTTGACTCAGGTCTTGATGTCAGGGTTGTGAGCTTGAGCCCCACCTCAGCTCAGCATGGAGCCTACTTGGGATTCTTTCTTGCCCTCTCCCTATGTCCCTCTCCCACTAAGAATACAAAAAATAATAAAAGGTTTCCTTGTCTGAAAATCCTTGAGCCAATTTGATAAAAACAATCTTTGCATATTCTGAACATGGAGAGATATCTAGAATAGAATCCCCTCATAGGACAGGGGAGATTCTGTTTATCCAGGCCAATGAGGACTTCTGGAGCAACACAGTGGTGAGATGAGGGGGGGGAGTGGGTGACATAGGCCTCATGTCACCCAATGAAAGGGAAACGAAAGGGAAGTTGGACTTGAAAGGACATGGTGGGGTTTGAGATGGAGCTCTGCTGTGGTTGAAAATTGTGTCAAATTTTCATTTGCCCATTGGTTTGTGTTCTTTATGGTTGGTTTGATGAGATTCTACTTAAAGGCAGGAATTGCTGGGGCATTTTGAAACTTGGTGGGCTTTCTCCATTTCCCTAATGCTTCAAAATAACAACCATTCCATGTTGTAGTGGGTTCAGATGGCAGGTCACAGACTCGGGTAATGTGGAGGGGAGGGACCAATCAGTGTATCCACAGCTTGATTGTGGCAAAAGTCTGTAACCCTGACTGCCAAGCCTTGAATCATCCAACCCAGTCATGGAGTCCCTGCCTTCTCCAACCCTCCTAAAATGTCTCTGGTGATGGGAAGTTAGGGTCTGTGTAGAGAGAATCAGTGTGCACCAACTCTAGCTGTCCACCCCCTGGGGTGTGTGGAGAGCTATATTTCAGCCGGGTGGGGCTCTGGCCAATGGGCTGTGAGAGAAAAGGCTGTGTGTAACTTCTGAGCTGACGTATTCACGGGCAGGTGAACCACCCTCCAGCCCCTTTTCCAGAGAAGGCACCTGAGGAGACCACGTGTTACCTACCCATGGTGCTGCTCTTGGAGAGAGCAGCTTCCTTCCGCCCAGTCCCTGAGGGCCCGGGTTGGGCACAGCACTGCCACTCCGCCAGCTCTCACAGGATAGGAACAGGAGCGAGAAGAGACTTGTGTGAAGCTGCTGTGATTTGGGGGTTTCCACAGCATAACCTAGCTAGCCTCACCATTCTGGGGTCCCTCCCTGGGAGCACAACCTAAGGTGTGTCCGCTGAGCCCTGCTGAGGCGTGTCTCTCCAAGGGGTGGCCAGAGTCAGGAGACAATGTGCCTTTTACTAGACTCGTGCCTCTGGGTTTCTGCTTTGTGCTTCCACCATGTGTCCTACCTTGTGTTTGTTCTTGCCTTTTGCCCACTAGGGAGGCAACAATGTTACCTTGCTTTGTTTCTCTTTTTAAAAATGAATTTTAATTTTTCTCGAGGCAAAACAAATACCTGTTTAAAAAATTAGGATAATACAGTATTATACACTACTTCTCATGGGACTCATGGGGTCAAACTCTAAACTCTTTATGGCTTCCTTTTGCATTTTCCACCATATTTACTTACTTATTTAAAAAAAAAGACTTATTATATTTATTTACCTATTTATCTATCTATTTATTTATTTAAAGATTTTATTTATGGGACACTTGGTGGCTCAGTAGGTTAAGTGGCTGCCTTCAGCTCAGGTCATGATCCCAGGGTCCTGGATTGAGTCCCACATTGGGCTCCTTGCTTAGCGGGAAGCCTGCTTCTCCCTCTGCCTGCTCTGCCTGCTGCTCCCTCTGCTTGTGCTCTCTCTCTGACAAATAAATTTAAAAATCTTTAAAATTTTATTTATTCATTTATTTGACAGAGCAAGAGATCACAAGCAGGCAGAGAGGGGAGAAACAAGCTCGCTGCTGAGCAGAGAGCCTGATGTGGGGCTCTGATCTCAGGACCCTGAGATCATGACGTGAGCGGAAGGCAGAGGGTTAACCCACTGAGCCACCCAGGTGCTCCTAAAAGACTTATTTTAGAGAGAAAAACAGAGCACAAGGTAGGGGAGAGGGAGAGGGAGACTATCAAGCAGGCTCCCCGATGAGCACGGAGTCTGACGTGGGGCTCGGTCTCATGATCCTGAGATCATGGCCTGAGCTGAAATCAAAAGTCAAACGCTTTACTGACTGAGCCACCCAAACACCCTTTTACCATATTTCTAAATAATCTGTTCATAATGCTATTTCTCAATTAAAATGTTTTCAACATTATCAACTGACCTCCTGCCAAAAAAAATTTAGCTCTTTCCCTAATCCTGGAAATTCCCCCATGCATTCCCTTCTGCTCTCTTTCTATTCCTGATATAGTTATATTATGACTTTTGGTTGAACCAATATCCAGTATTTGCCTATATGCCTATGTAAATATTGTCCATGGCAGGATCACATGAGGTACAATGATTACATTTTTTTAGCTTATCTTTTTCCTCAGGTTTTTATTTAAATTCTAGTTAGTTAACATACAGTGTAATATTAGTTTCAGGTGTAGAATTTAGCGATTCATCACTTAGAACACGTGGTGTTCATCACAAGTGCCCTCTTTAATCCCCATCACCCAGCTAGCCCACCCTTCCTCTCCCTTCCAGCAACCCTCCGTTTGTTCTCTATAGTTAAGAGTCTGTTTCTTGGTTTGCCTCTTTTTTATCCCCTGTGTTCATTTGTTTTGTTTCTTAAATTTCACACGTGAGTGAAATCATATGGTATTTTTCTTTCTCTGACTGATGTATTTTGCTTAGAATAATACTGTCTAGTTCCACCCATGTAGATGTAAATGGAAGGATTTCATTCGATATTCCATATATATGTATGGAATATTAGGAATATTACTCAGCTGTCTATCTGTCTTCTTTATCCACTTATCAGTCGATGGACATCTGGGCTCTTTCCGTCTTTCCATGATTCGGCTATTGCCAAATAATTAGCAATAATTAGCATTATTGCCAATGCTCCTATAAACATTGGGGTGCTTGTATCGTTTCAAATCACTATTTTTGGATAAATACCCAGTAGTACAATTGCTGTGTTGTAGGGTAGTTCTATTTTTAACTTTTCGAGGAAGCTCCATACTGTTTCCACAGTGGCTGTACCAGTTTGCATTCCCAACAACAGTGCAAAAAGGGTTCCTCTTTGTCCACATCATCACCAATATCTGTTGTTTCCTGTGTTGTTGATTTTAGCCATTCTGACAGGTGTGAAGTGGTATCTCATTGTGGTTTTGATTTATATTTCCCTGAGGAGTGACGGTTGAGCTTCTCTTCATGTGTCTGTTGGCTATCTTCTGTATGTCTTCTTTAGAAAAATGTCTATTCATATATTCTGCCCATTTTTACTTCTCTTTAAAAAAGATTTTGTCAGAGCATGCACAAGGAGGGGGAGAAGCAGAGGGAGAAGCAAGCTCCCCACTGAACAGGGAGCCTGATGTGAGACAAGATCCTAGGACCCCAGGATCATGACCTGAGCTGAACACAGATATTTAATCGACTGAGCCACCCAGGCATCCCTACATTTTACCTCTTTATACAATATGGTAGAAACCATGTCGTGTTCATCCCACTGTTTTCTATTTCTTGGGAACACGGGGGATTACATTTCCCAGCCTCCTTTGCACTTTAACGGAGACCATGTGATTAGTTCTGGCCAATGGAAATTCGAGAGAAAGCAGTATGGCTCTTTCAGACCAAGACAGCCCAAAGCCTTCTTCACACTGACTGTCTGCCTCCAGGAAGCTGGCGTTGACTCCAATGGTGGAGTTGCAAGGTAGGAGCAGCCTAGGTTCCTGAGTCACCTCTTGGAGGGCAGCCGATAACCAGCATCAGCCTATATGATGTGGGTGAGATAGAAACCAATCTGTGTAAGCCGCTGAGATCTCAAGCTCTGTCTTCTGTGGCAGCTGTTGTTAATACCTAATACTTTCAGCCTTTAAAAAAAAAAAAAAACGGTTCTCCAGGGTGCCTGGGTGGCTCAGTCATTAAGCGTCTGCCTTTGGCTCAGGTCATGAATCCCAGGGATCGAGTCCCACATGGGGCTCCCTGCTCAGTGGGGAGCCTGCTTCTCCCTCTCCCACTCCCTTGGCTTGTGTTCTCTCTGTGTGTGTGTGTCTCTCTCTCTGCCAAATAAATAAATAAATCTTAAAAAAAAAGAATTAAAAAATTGTTCTCGTTTCCTTAATATACTTCTAGTCCTCCTAATCCATCCGCATACTCTTCCATGGAGTTCTAGATCTCGTCCCAGTACGGCCAAACACCCAGCTTCTTTAGGTGTGCTCTCCGCCCTGCACCCCTAACTAATCTTCATGCCTAGTGAGGGGATCTCAGGCTTTTCTGTGCCTGATGGCAGTGCAGAAGGCTGGTTGAAGGAGAAATCAGTTATATTTATGGGGAAGTGGCCTTACTTAATGGCTAAGAGCTCAAGCCCTTCAAGTTGAGTGGCTGTGTGACTTTTGACAATTTTCCTATCCTCTCCAAGACTTAGCATCCTCATCTGAAAATGGGCATAGTAGTAACCTTAACTTCAGAGTGCTGTTGTGAGGGTTAGACAACATGATGCTTGTGAAGTGCTCTCAGCACAATTTCTGGCATAGAGGATGGGCTAGTTACTAAAAACTAATTAGTATTATCATTAAGGTGAAAAAGATGTTTTGAGGAATGACTAGGCCTCCCAAGCACCAAGGAATTTAACCTAGAAGTGCGTTTTGCTTGGTCCCAGCTATAGGCAGCTTCTCCCTAATTCTAGAGGCCAACCAGGGAGGGACTATGACAGCAGGAGCCTCTCTGGGGCTGGGACCCTATGCTGTGAGTCTTCTTTATCTCTGAGCGGGGCTGAGCTGGGAGTGTCTGCCAATTCTTGAGTACCCCCACATCGTGCTTCCTTCCCTCCACTCCTGGGTTAGCAAGTGGTGGCTGCTTGATCTCCTCCCTTCCCTTAGAATGGGGATAGGAGCTAAATAATGCAATGCAAATGTCTCTTGAGTACCTACTGCATACCAGGCATGGTGCTAGGCAATGGATTAGAAGAGTTAACAAATATAAACTCTTTAATAGAAGTCTTTCTAACTAAGAGAGGCCGATGGTCTGTGTGTTGGACAGATGTATGATGTACAGTTCTACATAAAGGTAGGACTAGAAAGGAAAACCATTGAGTTCTGGGAGGGAATATTTAGGTAAGCTACTTCGTAAAGGGGTATAGAGGTAACGGATACCAGGACGTGACAGATACCTAGAATGGTCAGGCAGCCAGGGAATAGCATGTACGAAGGGACTGAGGAGGGAAAGGCCTTGGCTTGCTGAGAGCCCTGGCAGAGGCCAAAGCGAAGTGTGAGGATCAGCAGGGAAGCTCGCGAGGGGCCGAGTGGACCACCATATTGGATTCTGGATTTTATTCAGGTGGAAAGCAGAGGAGCACTGACTGGTTTAGAGCAGGGGACTGGCAGGATCGGATTTGTGTTTTAAAAAGGTCCTTTTGATTCCCGATGCCTTACTCTGTGCCTCAGTTATTATGGGAAACTGAGCAGAGAGGGGAAGGGAAGGACCACAAGGGAAGAAGAGGCCTTAGCAACCTGCCTTGGCCAATGGATTTCAGGTGCTGCGTCTTTTGGTCTCGTCCTGGATATTGGGTGTCACCATGGCAACATAACTGGACAAACATCTCAGGCTTTGAAAAATGTCTATGTGTTAGCGTCCACCATGCAGATATCCTGGTCAGTACAAACACAGAAGCCTTCCCCCTGAAACCGGTGTGCCTCTCCCACACACCTGGAGATATCCCTGGTTCAGAAGCTTAGCCGGTTTCTATTAGAGGGGAGCTGTGTCATCTGAGGGCAAGCAGTCGTTAGCCTTGAAAGTCCTTTCCCACCTACGGCCCCGGAGAATGTCTGTGTCAGACTGAGCCCAGCTGAGCACGGGGCTTGGGCAAACAGAGCCAGACGTGTAACATCAAAGACCTCTTTTGTGCTCACCTGAGCGTACTTCTTTCATCAGCGTGGCCCCACAAATATTGTCAGTAAGAAATACCTTCCGAGTCCACCTCTTTGTCCCTGTGGAGTTAACGTTCCCGCCTGGCCGTTTATTGAGTCTATATCTCCCTTATGGCCTTTATCACACTTTATTCAGTGTTTGGTTCATTGGCCAAACATTACACATCCAGCAGTCAGGTGTTGAGCCGGGCACCGGGGACAGAGTGTCAAACCAGACAAGACCCTGACGTTATACGACCTGGGCTTATATCCTAATGAGGGTAGATGGACAGTAGTTCAGGAAACAAAACGCTGAGAATGATCCTTGCAGGCAGTAGTAGGTTCTCGAAGCAGCAGAGATTAGATGCTAGTGGTAGCTTGGCGGGGGGTGGGGGGGTGCTTCTCTAGTCTGGTTAGTAGTGAAGGCCTCTTGCTATTTCTTGGATATGCCATCTTTCTTGTCTCATGGGGGCCTTTTGACTCGCTGTTCCCTTTGTCTGGAAAGTTCTCCTGGCCTTCCCCATGGCTGCCTCCTTTGGATCATTTGGGTCTCTGCTCAAAAGTCACCTTTCAGACCTTTGACCACCCTCACTGAGGTAACTTGTATTTATTCCCTTGACTGTTTCTGATATGCCTCAGCCCACTCAAAATACAAGTTTTTTTTTTTTTTGAGGACAGGGACCTTGATTTGTGGGCTTTTGGTTTCAGCTATGGCTTGATCAGGAAAACAGAAGCCACTCTATAGAGTACCTATGGGAAAGGTTTTAATCCATGGAATTAGAGGCTCACACAATTGTCAGGAGGATGGCAGGGAGTCCAGATCAGTGGAGGCATGGGTGGTCTCTGCTCGTTGCAGGAGAGTGGGTGGTTCTCAAGAGCTTACTGGGAGCCTACTATGAATTTTGAGAAATGCTGGAATTGGTTGTCAGCTGTCTCAGTCTGTTGTGACAAGGACAAAATTCTCAAGAGCCTGCCTAGAAGCTGTTGTGAGCCTTAAAAAACTTTCCAGAAAGCTGCTGCTGACCAGCTCACTTGCATTTACCTGGAAGTTGTGGCAAACTTAATGTCCGCCATCTGCCTGCAACCACTGCAGAGAAAAGAGGGCTTTTCTTTTGACTTCCAAAGCATCTTTGAATACTTCTCCTTGATGATCTCAAACCCAGAAATGTACAGGAGAGGAGATCGTAGGAAATGTGATTCTGGCTTTCCCTGCGTAGAGGAGACTCTAAGGGGTGGCGACGATGCCAGATTGAAAAGCCAGAACCCAATGTGCTGCTGTATCACCTGTGTCTAGAGCAGTACTTGACACCTAGCAGGCACTCAGGTAGTAGCTGAATGATGGAAAGAATATGCCCTGCGTCCTTGGCGGGGCCAAGATTTAAACCCCCAACTCTTTTACTCCAAAGCCCGCACAGTCCCGTTCAAACAGCAGCTCAAGAAGCTATGACCTTATGACCAGGAGCCTGGGCCAGAATTGCGGACCCCATGAGTCCCAGACAGGGTCTGAACCACAGACACGCCAACAGAGGCACACACATCAGGAGCGGTAAGTGAGGCTGGAGAGCCCAGGGAGTTTTTCATCTATAGAGGGTAGGCTGAAGAAGAGACCACCAAGTCTGTGTGATCAATCCTTGGAAACTTCCTGGAGGGGGTGACACTGTAGAGTGCACTGGTCGGAGAAACACTGTGGCTGTTTCGGGGGGCCATCCCTGAGGGCAAAGGAGACTTAGTGTACCCTCCTGAAGGCTTGGGCATTTGTCCAGGAGGAACCCTCCTGATATTAAAAAAAAAAAAAATTGGAAATCTCTTCTTGTATTGTTTAAATGTATGTGAAATTTGCGTGCTCTCCTGGAAGAAATTGTGATTGCTCTAATACGAGAACCAGGCCTTTCTGCTGCATTTTTGAGTAATACTGATGCTCCTCATGACCTGCGGGATTTAGTAGGGGGAGCGGTGGGAGCTGCAGGTATACCAGAACCCAGGACCAGCTACTGGGGGGCCCAGTGCAAAATGAAAATGTGTTCAAAAATCAGAATTTTATGACTGTACAGCAGAGCTAGTGTGGAGCCCCTCGGACCACAGGCCCTGTGTGATCGGTAACCACTTACTACAAACCAAGCAGCCTGAAATAATACAAACTTGTTTTCTCACAGCTCTGGAGGCGAGGACCCCGAACCATGTCTCCTAGGCTGGAATCCCACAGTGGGCAGGACTGCACTTCCTGCTGAGGCTCGAGGGGAGGACCGTTTCCTTGCCTCTTCCAGCTCTGGGAGCCGCCGGTGCACCTTGGCTTGTGCCCCCTTCCTCTTGTTTCCGTTGCCACACCTCCCACTGTCGCCATAGCCACATTCTCTGCGTCTGTCCCATAAGAAGACTGCATTTAGGGCCCACCCTGGATCATCCAGGATGTTCTCAAAATTCTGTATCCCATCTGCAACGTCCTTTTGGCCACATAGGGTAATGGTCACAGGTCTGGGATTGGGACATGGATGTCTTTGGCAGTCATTTTTCTGCCGATCACCCATGCCCTCGAGGCTGGCCCTGGCAGGCCCTTAGCTGGACCCTCTGATTTGAGAGAGGCAGGCTTTGAGGCTCGCAGCAGAAGGTGAGTGGCCTGCAGGGAACTTGGGCCCACAGAAGTGTGAGGGAGTCGGGTAGAGGGGGGGATGCCATCTCCCTCGGTAAACGCCAAGCCTAGAGACTCCCTGCTGGTCCCGGTAGGAGGGGGCTGCATCCCGTGGCCACCAGGGGCCAGAGACCTGGTGGCCTTTGGGTTGCCCTGAGTAGGGTTGCCAGATTTAGTAAATAAAAGTACAGGACACCCTGTATATATTTCCTCTGGTCTCCTGTCCCTGATTCTTGCTGTCACCCTCACTGCTTTCCTCCAAGGGCTGTGCTCAGCCTTAGCCTTCTGGGCCTGCGTGAGACCCTCATCATTCCCTCAAGTACATGGCCAGAGTAAGACAAGCTGGGACGGAGGTTCAGAAGTAGTCAGAGGCAGAGCTCCAAGGTGGCTCAGGAAGAGGCCTGGGTTTGCTGGTCTGAAGTAAAACAGCACTTCCTTGAAGGGAGGGCAGAGCATTTCTTAGATGGTTGCTGACTGTCCTTCACCGTCACACAGGTGGGCTGTCCTCCGGCCCCAGAGGGCTGGGGGCCTTGAGTCTCTGTGTGGCCCTCCAAGGCTCACAGGCAACTCCTAAGGGCAGGACATAGGGTTCCCGGAGTAAACAGCACATTTCACTTCCTCTGCAAACATTGCACATCTGAGAAACTAATTTCCTTTTACAGACCCATCTTTCCCAGATGCGCAGGCCAGGGTCGGACTTAATAAAATACAAGTGGGCAGGCCAGCCGGCTTTCTGTGGAGTTCATGCTCCCCAGGATTGTCCCCCACAGTCAGGGTGTCCCTGTGCTCCCCGAGGATCCGGGTCTGAGGGCACGCCTGAGTTTACTTCCCAGAGAAGACCTGCAGGGAAACAGACCTGTTCTCCCAATATTGATTGGGAGAAGCACTGCTATTTTATCTACCATCGGAAAAGTGAACATATCTTACACTATTGATTGTAAGGTGCACCTGATTTCAGAATTGGGTTACGTTGTGCAAAGGTGAGAATATTAGACTCAGTGAGATGTGGTATTAGGTTTAAATTAAAAAAAAAAATGGTCGTCAGGGGCGCCTGGGTGGCTCAGTCGGCAAAGCGTCTGACTCCTGATTTCAGTTCAGGTCATGACCTCAGGGTCCTGGGATTGAGCCCTGTGTCAGGCTCTGCGCTCAGCATGAAGTCTGTTTGTCCTTCTTCCTCTGCTCCTCCTGCACTCTTTCTCTGTCTCTCTCAAGTAAATAAAATATTTAAAAAATTTAAAATGGTAGTAAAATACGCATAGGATTTACTATTCTAACCATTTTTAAATTCAGTGGTGTTTAGTATATTTCCACGGAGTTCTTGCTTTCACCACATCTTTCTGCCTGTGTGTGGTTTCTTTTCTCTGCCCCATGGGGAGTCTATAGAAGGATCTAGAACGTTCCCCTGGACTCTTCAATCAGCTGCAGATACAGGCTGTTGAGTGTAGCCGACGATTACCGAGCTTCTGGAGTAGGAAGGTCTGGCCTGCCAGCATCCCCTCTAATGCTCTCTCTTCTTCCACGCTCTGGGAGACACTGGCTGTCTCTTGGCCTCCAGTCTGCTCCTGAGATGTTCCAGAGCTCGCTCTCCTCTTCTCCTTCTCAGGCTTTCTTGCCAGCTTCTCGTCGGGCGGCCACACTCTCGACTTTATCATACAGAGCAATTTTCCTCTCTCCTCTCTTCTCCTAGTTCATTCCTACCATCCTGGGCCTCTCACCATTAGCACGTATTTGCTCTACAAAGACCGCCTTGTCCCAAGAGATTATTGCGCTCCATCCTCCATCAGGGAGCAGCCCGCCCTTGCTGTCAGAGATTTGGCCTCTGGTGGCTTGAGACCAGGCTAAGCTGTTGTCTCTACTCTTGGAGCTCGTGTTCCGCAACCAGTGTCAGATGCAATTACGAGCGCCATATGGTGACTGCCATGCTCTGATCTGGAGGAGCGCTGAGCCTTCCAGAGCAGAAAGGAGGGGTCCTCACCCAGCCGAGGCTGCGTGCTGCAGGTGATTGGTGCAAGCTCCCAATCTTCCATCTGGTGCTTGCTCCCTAGCTCCCCTTTGGGAATCCCACCTCCCCTGCTCTCACTCTGTTTGGTTCGGTTTGGGCTGACCCCCATTCCCAGGCTCCAGGGATGGACACATGCCCCAGGCCCATCAGCACAGACAACAGTGACTGGTCCAGGGACAAGCAAGGGACCCAATCCAGGCCACTGAAAAGCCTTGGGCCTACTGGAACTATTGGATCAGAGATGCTCTTCCTGGCTGGGGCTGCTCACCGCTGGCTATGAGCCTGGGGATGCTGAGGGTCCTCTGGTCATGCATGAAGCCAGGCTGCTAGAGGATAAAGGCAAAGTTGGAAGAAACCAGCATCAAGAGTAGGACAGTGGTGACCAGATACCAGGCACGAAGCCCACTTCTGGTTCTGAAAGCCAAAGGTGTCACGTTTCTGCCTAAACCAGCTTGAGTTTAGGCTTTTGTGGATTACAACTCTAAGAGCCCTGCCTAACAGGGAAGGCTGCAAAGAGGAGGTGACCATTGAGTAGGGCCTTGAAGGATAAGTAGAAGTTTGTAGGTGGAGAAGCTGAGAAGCGTCTTCTAGGCAGAATGGGCAGCATGTGTGCAGGCAAGAGGGGGAACGTGATGGGAAGGCACAAGGCAGGAGACTGGTGATGTGGGTGGAAGCTAGATGATGCAAGGCTAGGAGACAGAAGGCTGGATGACTGAGTGTCATCCTCAGTGGTGTAGACACAGTCCTGGAGCGGGCTGCTGTGCTGGGAGTTTCCTCCCAGGACTTTATGATGCCCTATGCTGCAGATGAAGGAAGTGAGGCTTAGTGAGACATCGCGCAGAAAATTTCCATTTTAGCCTCCCCAGTAAGAAAGCCACACAGGTTGTGAGGCTGAGCCCCTCCGGGAATACAGAGGAAAGTTTTGCCGAGGCAGCCACAGGGCCAATAGGCACGGCAAGGAAGGGACCAGGGGCTGGCTTTGACTGGGTACATATTCTGTCCCAGGAGTCCTTCTGTGTCCTTTCAGCTTTGTTATCTGAGAGTGTGAAGGGTGAGACATTCAGGTGAGTGGGGTTTGCCTAGGGGGGTCATTTCTCAGCCTGGCTGCACATGAGAACCCCCGGGATGCTTTCAAAGCTCTAGCCGAGTGGGCCAGCGCAGGCCAATTAAATGAGCATGTTGAGGGAGGGGCCCTGACACATTGCAAATCCTCTTCGGGTGATCTTAATGGACACCAGTGTGTGTGTAGAGCCATTGGCTTAGGGTGGTGGTTCCCATTCACCAGGTGAGCTTGTTAAATTCCAAGTTGCTGGGCCTCATCCCGCACTTTTGGACTAATTAGAGTCTGAGAATTTGCATTTCCACCAAGAGCCTAGGTGCTGCTAGGGCTCTTGGGGCACAGGCCCACACTCCCTGGTTGATCCCGAGTCTCCCTAAAAGCTAGTTGGAGTGAGTCCAGGTTCTGGCTTCCTTCTGGACTTGGGCCTCCAGCATCTGGTTCTCCCACTAGTGAATCCTCGACTGGTCCCATCCTTCTCTGAGCCTTGGACAGACCTATCGCTCAGGCACCTCTCACATTGTTGAGCCTATGGCCCTCAAACACTTCAATCTGGGTAAAATGCACAGAGCCGGAGGGGTTCAAAGGTTGGTGGGAGGGGTGGCAGCCTTGGCCCCACCTTGAGGTGGACGAGGTTGGGCTGTAGGCCAGTGGGCACTGAGGGATGAGCTAAGACAGGCCCACCAGTCGCCTGAGTGCTTTGGAGGCGAAGAAAAGAAGGAGGTGGGTGGATGGTGCCCCCCTTCCCTGGTACTGGGTTTCCATGGGAGGCAAGAAGGTTAAAAGAGCAGGTCAGAGAGTGAATATTCTCAAGCTTTGTTAGCGGGCCAGGCCGTGTGCTCGTTGAAACCTCCGACTGCTTTGCCATGTGTTATCCCTGCTCTACAGAGCCCCTCTCTGGGGCTTGGAGAGGCTCAGCAAACAGCCAAGGCAAGCAGGGAGTTTGCAGAGCATCTGGATTTTTGAATTCAGGGTCTGTGACTCTGCAAACACCTGCTCCTTCCTGCCTACTGCTGACTGGCCCGGCATCCTGAGTGGTTGCCTGTCCCATGTGTCCCTTGGCTGAAGCCACCTGTAAGTGAAGGTCCCAGTCCTTGTGAACTGGAACTGAGGATGAGGAGGAGGCTGTGCTTGGAGTCTGGGTACCTGGCAGTGCTGAGGAACCTAGGCTAGGTCACTGCATCTCTCTGGGCCACTGTATTAGTCAGGGAGCACTAGAGAAATGGAACCCGTAGGGGTGTGTGTGTATACCCCTATCAAGAGCTGTATTGTAAGGAACTGGCAGGCTAGCAAGTCCCAGGACATGAGGGGCAAGGTGCTGGGTAGAGACTCAGGAGACCTGATGGTACAGTTCCAGTCTGAGCTGGGAAGGCTGGCTAAGCCAGGAGAGCCAGCAGGCTGGAGGCCCAAGGAGGGCTGACGTTTCAGTTTGACTCTGACAGCAGGAAAAAGCCAATGTCCCAGTCTGATGGCATTTTGGCAGGAGGAATTCCCTCTAACCATCACAGCCACTTCGTGAAAAGCAGAGGTGTCTGGCTGGCGTTCAGGCCGAGTGTGTGTGTGAGTCACGTAACCTCCCTCCTGCGCGCGGAGGTCCTGGGAGAGCCCCAGCTGTAGGCCATCTGAGTTCCTTGTTGGCTGTGGCTGTTCTCCCCGGTGCTTCTAACGACCTTGCTATCCTCTGTGCTCTGCTTGGCCTCCTCAGTCAGGCTCCAGGGCAGGAGGCGAATGAGGCCCAGACAAAGCCGGCCAGCTGCGGAATTAAGTGACCTTCTCTGCTTGCTCCCAGCTTCCCTTCCTGGGTGAGCATGGCTGGGAGACAGCTTGGAGTCAGGGCTAAATCTGCCAGCAGAATTTCCTGGTGGGAGGAGGGTCTCACTCTGCGTGTGGGCCCCAAGCCTGCTGCAGAAGGCCCGGCCAGGAAGAGCTGGCTAGAGCCCAGTGTGTCTGGAGGACTGAAGGATGACTCTGGTCCTGCTCTTGTCTGGAAGGTGGCCTCGGCTGTCCAGGGTGGCCCGTGGGGCAGATGAAGGATCCATCTGTCTACTTCTGTGTAGGGCATCCCAACTTGCCCCCCTACCAGCCATCCCCCACCCTTAGGTTCTGATGCCATCTTGCGTCTTGCGGCTGCCATCTTTCTGAAAGCAGCCCCTCGACGGTCAAGTTTTTTTTTTTTTTACTTGGGGTGGGGCAGAGGGAGAGGGAGAGAGAATCTTAAGCAGCCTCCATGCCTACATGCCCAGTGCCGAGCCCAATGTGGGGGTCAGTCTCATGACCCTGAGATCATGACCTGAGCAGAAATCAAGAGTCGGATGCTTCACTGACTGAGCCATCCAGGCGCTCTGACATTCAAGCTTTTTCAGAAAAACCCTTTTTGTCAAAGCAGACTTGGGTGTCTTATATGCTCGTTCCCACACTGTCTCTCACTGGGTTTGACACAATTTTTTTCAGTGCTGACTCTGAGAGGATGAGAAGGAAGAGGAGTGGGTGGTGAGGCTCCCCCTTTGGATGGAAAGCCCACGGGAGATGAGATGTGAAAGGCCTCGCAGTCCCTGGGAGGGGGCTGGTTAGCCTCTAGGGAGGCAGGGGCACCTGGGAAAGGCCACACCCCAGGGAGCTGCAGCCTGGGGTGTAGGTGGGTACAGAGAGCGCATGGGGGAGACAAGGAAGTCTTAGGGGAGGGGTCATTCTGACACTGTGCACGGATAGCCTCCCTATGCCTTCTGGGGGTGTATGCATTAACCACAGGAGACGTCAGGAGAGCAGGGGCTTATATTTTAAACCTCTGTCACATTAAAAAAATTGAATGCAGGAAAAATATAGGAAGTAGCGATATATAAAGATAATATTTTTTGGACTTAGTGTCATGCCTGGTGTTTGAAGAAATGAGGTGTTGGGGGGCTTCAGGGAGGCATTGGTGTGCCTGGAGGTTGAGGAGAGGGAACGTTCCGGGACAGTTGGCAGAAACGGAGGCTGGTTTGGCTGGGAGACGGGTTATGTTGGTCACCTAGAATACATTGAGGCTCATGGGAACCAAGTTTCTTACTGATAGGTGATTTGTGAACATGAGAAGGGGGAAGGCTAGACAGATCTGTGAGAGCTGGATAGGTATGACTACATTGATGTGTATTTATACACAAATTAAAACCATGAGTTTAATGTATATATGCAGATATATACAAATATATAGGTATAGGTGTTTTTACATCCATTCACATACGTACCCGCATCCCTCAGTTTCTAGAGGGCCTAGAAGCAATGACGTTCATAGCAGTGGTGAACACACCAAGTTCCCAGGTCTTGGCTTCCAAATGCCATTCTCCACTAAAGTGAACCAGGGCTTCTTGGAGAAGTGCTGTTCCAGAGATGTAGCAGAGAAAGGACAAGATGAGTCTGAAACATCTTGTGCCAGAGAGTAAGGAAGTGCTCAAAGAACGAGGAGGACGCCTAAGAAGGGTCAGAAGGGAGGAGCTCTTACTGACCAAATCTGGGTAATTTGTGCATCAACATTAATAGGGATAGTAGGGAATAAAACTCGTTGAATAAAGCAGGAGTCCACAAGCCCATATTGATATATAAATAATAAAGCAGGGAAAGTGCTTTCTTGCAAGAGATCACTAATAGATATGTGTAGAAGGAATGTTGGAAACCAGAAAACTTGACGTTCAACAACCATTTGGTGGTGACTGATTCAGGCTGCAGTTGTCCACATTGCTAAGACTGGCGGATGAGTATTTGAGGAACAGGATATGGGGGTGATAACAGAATGTGTCCCCAGAAAATATTTATCAGTTACAAAGGCAAGAATGGTGATTTCCTCCCCCCCCCCCCCAGGAGAATAGGGCACATACCATTTGAGCAGGTGATCAAAATGAGCCCTATCAGTGCCAGGCACCTCCTGGTAGGAAGGTGGCCTCGTTTCTGTGCTCTTCCTGCCAAGAATGCATAGCTTGAGGAAATAGTAGGCCCTGGGATGAGAGTTGCCTTATAAAACGAAAGGCTTGTACTCTTAAAAAAAAAAAAAAATTGCATAGCTGTTGAGGAAAGACTTGAAATTGGAGAAAATGTTGCAGTTTGAAGGAGCCTAGAGAGCCCCAGCTAAATGCTGGGTGTGGTTCTAGATCGATGCTGAACCAGAAAGGAAAAAGATATCATTGGGACCATTGGTGAAATTTGAATGGAGTGTGGATGCCGGCGATATGCGTCATTATTGACTTCCTGATTACAAGGTGATACTGTAGTTATGTTAGAGTGTCCTCGTTTTTTAGGAAATTTACCCGGGAGTATTTGGGGGTAAAGGGATAACCTATCTGCAGCTTGCTCACCAACAGTTCAGAAGAAGACTAACGAGTTTCTAGGACGTGTGAAGAGAGAGTGTGCACGCACGCGTGCAAGGAAGCGGTTGTGGAAGATTTAGTTGGTTGTGGAAGACTTAGTTGGGGAACTTGGGTAAGAGGGGGATGTTCTTTGTATTTTTCTTACAACTTTCCTGTAAATCCTTTCCAAATTATTTTTTAAGAGAATAAGAAAAAAATTCCCCACTCATAAAAAAAAAAAAAACCCACTCAGAGCCCGACCAACCCACGGGGAACTGTAAAACATTTTAGAGCATTTCCCTCCAGTTTATGTAAATTTTTATGTAGTTAAAATCATGTTCTGTATACTATTTTATATCCTACTGTATCACTTAAAATGGTAACATAAACATTTCCCCATGTGTTATTATAAACGGTTCATAAACATTGTTTTTATGGTCACATAGTGCCCCACTGAGAGGTTGTATCAAAACTAACCATTCTAACTATGGTTGGACAACATTCAGGTTATTTCCTTTAAAAAAAAAAAAATGACAGGGGGCCTGAGTGGCTCAGTCAGTTGAGCATCTGCCTTCGGCTCAGGTAATGATCCCGGCCAGGGTCTTGAGATCGAGTCCCGCATTAGGCTCCTTGCTCAGTGGGGAGCCTGTTTCTCCCTTTGCCTCTGCCCCTCCACCTGGCTTGTGCTCTCTCTCTCTCTCTCTCTGTCAAATAAATAAAAAACAAAGTCTTTAAAAATAATAACAAAGCACGCTGCAATGAATATCTTTGATAACAAAGCATTTTATGTTTGCTTGTCTTCGGGTAGATTTCTAGAAATGGAATTACTGAAAGGGTAGGGGTATCTTAAAACGACTGGGCCACCACCACACCGCTTTCCAGAAGCATGTTCGCAGCGATTCCCTGTAGCAGTGAGTGAGTGCTGGTCTCACAGCATCCTCACTAGCATTTAAAAATTCTTCACTCTTTTGTTGGGGCGCCTGGGTGGCTCAGTGGGTTAAGACACTGCCTTCGGCTCAGGTCATGATCCCAGGTCCTGGGTTCAAGCCCCGCATCGGGCTTTCTGCTCGGCAGGGAGCCTGCTTCCTCCTGCCTCTCTGCCTACTTGTGATTTCTCTCTGTCAAATAAATAAATAAAATCTTTAAAAAAAAATAAAAATAAAAATTCTTCACTCATTTGTTAGGTGAAAAGTGATGACTTATTGCCTTACTGTGTATTCCTTTCATTTCTAGAGATGTTGAAAATTTTACGAGTGGTTTGTTGAACGAGTTGTGGTTCTTTGTTGATGTCACCATGCTTTTCTTCGGCTCCCTGAGGCTGGAAGCTTCTCCAAGGACTGGGGCCAAGTGACCTTTGTGTCTAGAGCCCTCCTCTTAGGACTGGCTGTCCCTGGTGTTCATGTCTGGCTTTTCTGGAACCATCCGACCTCACGTGGCTCATGTGCCTGGGTGACTTTGTTTTCACTGGGGATCGTTTGGGGAGCCACAGTTGTCTGGCTCAGCCTGGGCCGCTTCCCAACTAGTCCTTCTGGTTTGTTTCAGTTCTCCCTGGCCTGTGAGCAACCCCGACACACTTTGATTTTTTTTTTTTAAGATTTTATTTTATTTGACAGAGAGAGAGAGAGAGAGATCACAAGCAGGCAGAGAGGCAGGCAGAGAGAGGGGGAAGCAGGCTCACCGCCAAGCAGAGAGCCCGACGCGTGGCTCGATCCCAAGACCCTGAGATCATGACCTGAGCTGAAGGCAGAGGCTTTAACCCACTGAGCCACCCAGGTGCCCCCACACTTTGATTTTATTAGATGTTTTTCCTCTTTTGTCATTTTTGAAACATAAAAATAGGAATTCTGATTTTCCCCTCATATTATTAAAAGCAATATATAATGTATGATCGCTATAAAAATTCAGATACTGCAAAAAAGTGTAAAAAAAGACCATGTCCCCCACAGTCCTCTAATCCAGACTTATCTGGTATTAATATTGGGAATAGTCTTTTCCAGATTTTTTCTATATATATAGGTATAGATTAATCCTTACCAAAAATGGGCTGATTTAATGCTTGATTAAAAAAATCTTTTCAAGGTTCGTTTTTAAAGGTTGGCAGTACAACTCAAGATTTACATATATACCTTGTATTCTGTATCTTTAGGGTTAACATAAATGTTGACTTATTCAAGCATTAGCCTCCTTTCACTTCTGTATTAAAAAACAAATTTCTGGGGTGCCTGGGTGGCTCAGTTGTTGAGTGTCTGCTTCTGCTGGGGTCGGGATCCCAGGGTCCTGGATTGAGTCCCACATTGGGCTCTCTGCTCGGCGTGTAGCCTGCTTCTCCTTCTCCCACTCCTTGTGTCCCCGCACCCCCCCCCCCACAAATAAATAAATAAAATCTTAAAAAAAATCAAATTTCTGTTTGTAATGCACAACATTTCTGAACCATAGTGGAAACATGCGTGTGTGTTTAAGAAAACCTTGCTTAGGGGTGCCTGGGTGGCTCAGTGGGTTAAGCCTCTGCCTTCGGCTCAGGTCATGATCTCAGGGTCCTGGGATCGAGCCCCGCATCGGTCTCTCTGCTCAGCTGGGAACCTCCTTCCCCGTCTCTCTCTGCCTGCCTCTCTGCCTACTTGTGATCTCTCTCTCTCTCTCAAACAAATAAAATCTTTAAAAAAGAAAGAGAAAGAAAAGAAAGAAAGAAAACATTGCTTGACAGGGCTGCCTGTGTGGCTCAGTATGTTAAGCATCTCTTATTTTGGCTCAAGTCATGATCTCAGGGTTGTGGAGTTCAACACCTCATGGGGCTCTGTACTAGGTGGGGAGTCTGCTGGAGATTCTCTTACCCTCTCTTCCTTCCCCCGCCCCACACTCACACGCTCTCTCAAATAAATAAATCTTAAAAAATAAAAAACTAAAACCAGAAAGAAAACATTGCTCATCAAATAATATTCTAACCCCTAAAAGCACATTCAGAAAAGGCAAAAAGTTGGGGGGAACCTCAGCTCCTATCTAGTCCTTAAAACCTTTCAGCATCAGCCTGCAGTCACCACTAGGCCATACTGATTGCCAATCCAGTCACCTAAACTAAGCACCTGCATATGGCTTGAGCCATCCTTTGTCCTTTGTGAAGTTATTTATTTGAACTCTAGGTTTTAAGTCATGTTAACATGGCGACATATTCGCAACTCATTACTGACGTAGATTTTTCCAGTTCGAGATTATAGATTATATACCTGGAATGAAACAGCCCTTCCGGCTGACAAGTGGCTCCACAGGGCACACGATGTCTCTTACGGTAGGCTTGTGACACTAAAACCAGGGGACTGTAGCCATCAGGGAATGGACAGGGGGACAGCCAGGGAAGATGCATCTGACTGCAGGCTAGAATCGTAAGTAGATGATTATTTGAAGGAGTACAGATTGTCACTGGGAAGAACGTTTTCCCAGACTCCCAGGAGAATTCTAGTCACCCCCTGATGAAAAAGGAAAGACTGGATTGGCCTCATTCACAAAGGAGCATGTCCTCATGGCCGGAACCAAGGAAGCAAACTCTGACTGAGGAATTAGGATTCATAGCAATCAATAACTTGGAATGCTGATGTTAAGGAAGAAAGTTTGGGCAGTGGGGTACTGCTTGTGTGGCCGGATTTCCCAAACTTAAGAACCGCAATCCAAAATTAACTTACTACAAGCAAATATAATAATTTTTGACCTACGGATGCTTGTGGCTTTAGAGATATTCAGGTAATCATTTAAACAAGAGCTTATGAAAACTGGAGGTTAAAAAAAAAAAACTATGATGACGATCACTTGAAGAAAATAGACATGCAGTATTTATTAAGTAGAATCCCTAAAAATTCAAGATCCCTGAAATAGGTTACAACGGATATGTTTGTCAGAAGTAAGGGAGTGGAGAAAGCCTGAGAGATACGTTAATATTCCATAACATAGTTTTTTTTTTTTTTTAAATTTTTATGTAGCTTGATAGTTGTTCCCCCTCGCTCCTTGTGTGGACGTATTTAATCGTTCCCCACATATACTCCAGTGAGCAGATGGCTGCCGTGCGGGGTCGGGTGTGTTTGTGGTCCCTGGTCCAGCCAAGAGCAGGTCGGTGAAGGATGAGTATGCATATTTTATAGTTAAATTTCAGCTCAAGTACATGGGATGAAGCCCTGCTTCATTGGATTTTCGGTCCCCTGCCTTTTCCAGTGTTTCTTGGCTGATTGCTGTCCTTCTCTTTTAGGTGGTTTTATAGCTTCCCAAATTACCTTCTTTCTGCTTCCTTGTATTTCACTTTGTTTTGCCAAAATCCTGTGTCCGTGAGCTCTGGGTCTTTGGCGCGAGCGCGGGCTGAACCTGGGCTGTATCTTGCCAGCTTCTCAGTGTGGTCCCCTCCAGGTTAAAGGGGACAGTCTGACTGCCCCTGGCCAAGGTCCCTGAAAGTACTCCAGCTTAGCTTGTGCTCAGCCATCCTGGCAGGGCCGGTGGGACTCCTGGGCTCGTTTTGCAGCTTGGGTGTTTATGCAGCTTTTGACCCAGCAAATGTATCCTTCCATCTGCTAGCAGCGAAAGGAATGTAAGCCTCATTTGTTGGGTGCCAAGCACGGTGCCCGGTGTCCCCGAGGCAGTTTCAATTCACTCTGTGAAGTAGGTGCTGCTTTCAGACTGAGAAACTGATTTCTCTAGTGTCATACCTTAGAGACAGTGTCGTACCTTGGGGACTTGAGCCCAGATCTGTCTGTGCTCATAACCACTCAGTCACGATGTGCCTTCCTTCCTGCATATGACCACTGGCAACATTGTGGTGTGTGCCTTTCCGGGCTGCCTTGTGTGATCTCACACATGTGCTTGCACGCTCTGTCTCTCTCACACACACCCACTCTCTGTCTCTCTCAATCTGTCTCCACTTGTCATTCACACACAGATAAGCGCGTGCATTTTTACCATACTGGACTATTACATGTGCCTTTCCCCCACGAACTCACGTTAAGAAGGGGCAAGAGAGAGAAACAGAATCTATCTCAGCCCAAACCCCTCTGGGTGGGGCCTCCTAGGCCCTTCTTCCCCCAACATAGCCCAGTGCAGGAGTCACAAGGGGAAGGTTTAGAGGATTGCTTCTAGGGGACCCCTGCAGGGTGACTCTGCAGGCCACAGGCTGGGTGCTCTGTGTGTCCCCAGATCCTGTTCCTGGGAGCCCCTGGAGTGGTACTGGGCGCCCATATGCTGATTAAGGCTCAAACGGTGGCCAGAGATGGGGGATCCCTCGTGGCTCAAGTGGCCAGCTCTCCTATGCCACTTCTCGGCTGCTACTTCTCCACGGGAAAGGATGCTAACACTGGCTTCATGAGTTTTGTTTTTCCTTTCCATGGAGTTTATTTTCTCCCAATTACTGTGAGGATAAAAATCCTGATAGAAATGAGAAAAGCAAAGAAGAAGAAAACCTAGAAGCACCCATATCCCCCAACAGGGGGCCACCATGTTATTTCTGACCATGACTTCCTAGTCCAGTGAGGGGCTGTAGGCTAATTTCCTTGAGATACCAACAATAGGGACACGGTTAACGGTTCTGTCATTATCTGTGGAGCTTTCGGTGCCCAGGGATTTTGATGGCTATTTGGATTCTTTATTTACAGATATTCTTAGAAGTGGGATTCTTAGAAGAGGCTCTTTCTTAGAAGTAGAAGTACTGGGTGAGGCGTTTGAAATATTTGGTCAAATGGAAGAAGAGTTATACCAGCGTGTGCCCCCCACCGGGGGGTCTAAGGAACGAGCATGACTTCTTAAAAGATGAGCCCATGAGATGGTGATACCAAGCCCCTGTGGAGTTATCAATTTCTTATCACCGGAACTATTCAAGCAGAGGTTAGGTCGGTTCTCATTGTGGGCATCGTCCTTGGAAGTGTGGGGGATTATTGTCCTAACGATTTGGGGGTGAAGCACTTCCATTTAGCGGGCGAGTCCTCCAGTGTGGGGACAGACCCATATGACAAGAACCTTTCTTGCCTCTTCCCCAATCTTGACTATCCTGGAAGAAAATCGTGTCCGTAAGAATAGAACAAAAGCCTGTTTATAGTTTTCTGAGCCTGGTACCTAAAGTTGTTTTACCTACAAGTGCAATTTTTTTTTCATTTTTAATTTTTTAGTATAGACTATGTAAAGAACTTACAAAATGGATAAAGAGGATGGATGTGTACACACACACACACCCACACACCATGGAATAAATCAGTCCGAGAAAGAAACACAGTAAGATTCCATTCATATGTGGAATTTAAGAAACAAAACAAGCAAAGGGTAAAAAGAGAAACCAAGAAACAGACTCTTAATTATAGAGAACAAACTGATGGTTACTAGAGCGGAGGAGGGGTGGAGTTGGGGAGGATGGGGGAAATAGGCAATGGGCTTTAAGGAGTATGCCTGTTGCGATGAGCGCGGGGTGACCTATGGAAGCGTCGAATCACTATATTGCACTCCTGAAATGAATGCAACACTGTATGTTAACTGGAATTAAAATAAAAACTTAAATATAAAATACAAACTTTTCAGAAGTGCAACTGGTGGGCAAAACAAAAAAAGATTATACTTTCCATTGTTTGCAATTTTAACAAGAGTGGACCATCACTTTGGAAAATCACAGCCTCAGTGGCAATGATGCTTATAATTTTTGAGTTGTCAACAGATCTAGAACTGCCTGCGTTTGTGGGTGTTGATTCGTGGTTACAACAGACACACACACACACACACACACACACACACACACATAAACACAGAGGATAGGTAGATTTAGTTTGCTTGTGTTCAAATGTCAAGTATTAAGTTGAATCACATGAATTTTCGTAGATAAGAAACCATTTCATATCAGCAATTTCATATGGTTCACCTTAACATTGAAGAGTGTCTAACTTCCAACCTTCCTAGGCAAGCCTCTCACTACTGTATGCCCAAGTATTTCCATGCTGAAATGATATCTTATTACATTCCTTTTCTCATTTACATTGCTAATAAAGCATTCTATCCTTTTTTTTTTTAAAGATCTTAATTATCCATTTGAGAGAGAGTAGGAGTGGTGGGGAAGAAGAAGGGGGGAGATGAGCAGAGGGAGAAGGAGAGGCAGACTCCCCGCTAAGCAGGGAACCCAGTGTGGGGCTCGATCCCAGGACCCTGAGCCAAAACCCAGTCAGAAGCTTAGCAGACTGAACCACCCAGGTACCCCAAGCATTCTATTCTCAAGTTTGCATCTAAGTGGATCTCTTTATTTTTTAATTTTTTATTTTTTTTAAAGATTTCATTTATTTGACAGAGACCCAGTGAGAGAGGGAACACAAGCAGGGGGAGTGGGAGATGGAGAAGCAGGCTTCCCGCTGAGCAGAGAGCCCCATGTTGGGCTCGATCCCAGGACCCCTGGATTTTGACCTGAGCCAAAGGCAGATGCTCAATGACTGAGCCACCCAGGTGCCCATTAGTGGATCACTTTATCACGGAGTTTCAATTGAGAAAGATGAAGGAGGCATTAAAAATGTTGGGGTGCTTGGGTGGCTCAGTGGGTTAAGCCTCTGCCTTCAGCTCAGGTCATGATCTCAGGGTCCTGGAATTGAGCCCTGAATCTGGCTCTCTGCTCAGCAGGGAGCCTGCTTCCTCCTGTCTCTCTGCCTGCCTCTGCCTATTTGTGATCTCTCTGTCAAATAAATAAATAAAATCTTAAAAAAAAATGTTTATGAAGAGGGAGTGCTGGGTCTGACAGGGCTGGGAAATACCAAGTTAAACAGGGGCCTTCTGAAGGCGAGACCCATAACCTCCCACTGCCCCTAGGTGCCCCGCAGAGACTTCCACACTGTAGTTACCGTGTTCCCTACAGCAGGCAAGCCTGTGTCCTATGGAGTTGGCCACTCGCATCTGAGAGCAGAGGAGGGGGAACCAACTCGGGGCATCTCCTTGTGCCCTTATGTGAGACCCCTCTTTCCAATTCCCCGCAATTCTGCCAGAAAGGGTGGGCTGCCCAGAGCCTGCAGGCTGAGGCTTAGAGTGGTTCACATACTTGCCTGAGATGACACAGTACACAGTGGAGTGGCTGGAAATCTGAGATGCTCAGTTATGTCTGAATTTCAGATGAACAACGAATCTTCACGTTACAGTGTAGGTATGCCCCCAGATGATTGCCTGGGACATACTTATGCTAGAATATGATTTCTCATTGATTGAGCTTTCAAAATGAACTGGTTGTCCTATCTTATCATGAAATCTGGCAATCTCATGATGCTTTCTGCTCTCTATTACCCTCTGTTCCCCCGCCGCCTTGTTCTTTGCTTTTCTTACTCAGAAGGTTGATCCCTAGATTAAAAAAAAAATTATTTACTTATTTATTTGGCAGACAGAGATCACAAGTAGGCAGAGAGGTAGGCAGAGAGAGAGAGAGAGGGGAAGCGGGCTCCTTGCTGAGCAGAGAGCCCGATGCAGGGCTTGATTGCAGGACCCTGAGATCATGACCCAAGCTGAAGGCAGAGGCTTAGCCCACTGAGCCAACCAGGTGGCCCTGATCTCTACCTCTCGGGCTCCAGTGTGACCCTGGGTGGGGTGTGGGGTAGGAAGTTGGAGCCCTTCCCTGAGGTTCACAGGGCCCCTGAGGCCTGGCCCTGGTTGTAGGAGGGACACAGCTTTCTCATCTGTGCGTTGGAGAATTGAAATACACCATCCCAAGGGTCAGAGGATACTTACTGGGTTCTAGGGCTACAGGGATGAGCAAAACGCATCCCTTTCCTAGTTCCCTTTCCTTTGGGAACTAACACTCTAATAGGGGAGACATAAACAGATGTTTAAGATGTACTAAGTCCTTGACCTCCTGTGGGTCAGGCCCTGAGCTGGGGACTTTATAAGCATAGGTCCCTCTAGTGTCCCTATTATGACTCTCCCACCGACGTCCGGGGTTTGGTGTGGTGCTGCGGTTAGCAGGGATGGGTGCAGGCATTGTGGGGCTGGTACACCCTTCCCAGGATCTCTGAAGGAGCGTGTCCAAAAGAGAGGACTTGCAACTTTATCTCCAACAGCTTCACTGTTCATATGGCTCTGGGCTGAGTTGATGATTATCGAATGAACCAACAACTTTGTAAGGTGGTTTCCCCAATTACAACTGTGGAGACTGAGGTTCAGAGACAAGAAGGGACTTACCCAAACTTCTACAACCAGGAGGTGGCAGGGCTGGCATTGGGCTTGGTTCAATGGGAAGAGAAGGTGACAGCGAGAAGCCCCTCTGTTTTCATCAGGAAGGGCCTTTCCATTTCACCCTCGTGTTGACTTGCTGGGGAACTTTGGCCCAGTGTCTTCACCTCTCTTTGCCTTTGTATCCTCATCGATAACATGGAGAAAACAATACTGCTCCTTGCTCATCTGGAATCAGGGTCTCTCCCCGTTTGTAGTCCTCCCTTCCCCTCCTGAGGGAAAGCCCAAGGCTTCTCCAGAGTTCAGGGCCACCTCAGGACCTTGGAACCCATGTTGAGGACTAATGGGGTGGGATGGGCCCAGGTAGCCAAGAGAGGCATGGGTTTGGAATGGCTTGGTTTTTGCCTCCGTTTTGAAGGATATGGCCCTGGGGTTCCTTTTCTCCCCCAGAACCCCAGTTGGTATGGGAGAGGGGAAAGGGTAGCAAAGGCAGCAGAACTGTTCTGCCAGTGTGGGCTGTGTCCAGCCCGGGGAGGCCTAGAAAAACCCAGGACAAATACTAGGCTCAGTTTCGGTGAGTCTCTGGTAAGGAGGAAACTGGAGGCGGAAGGAAAGGGGAACTACCTCCCATCTGTGAGCCCTGCCACACCGGGGTTTTGTGTACGTTGCATGATATTTTATACAGACACACTTTTTGGTGTGTCAGACACCACTGTGCTCAGCACGTACTCTGTATTAACTCTTTTAGTCCTTATGAACAACCCATTTTATAGATGCCCCATTTTATAGATGAGAAAAACTGAGGCACAGGGAAGTGAAGTGACTTATTCAAGGTCATGTATGGAACAAATGGTGGGCAAACAGGATTTGAACCCAGAGAGTCTGTCTCCAGAGTCCCCCTGGCGTGATGGTCAGAGCAGGTCCCACTATGCCGCTTTGACAGACGAAAACTGAGGCTGGGTTGAGGCCAAGCCTCGATTCTGTTGGAAGTAGCAGAGCCTGAATTCAAACCCAGGGCCATCTGACTCCAAAGCCCCTGCGTTTCCTGTTCCAGAAAGCTGCCCCCCCAGCCCAGGGTGATTTCCGAACCTGCGTCCCTTGGCTCTTGTGGGATATTGGGGACCGTTTCTGGAGATGCTCAGTTAAATTCTGGTCTCCCTGTGACCCTGGTCCTGACTACCTTCTCCCCCAGCTTCCTGCAGCCTCCATCCATTTAGAAATCAGGCCAGGTAGCGTCAGGCAGAGGGTCCCTCGGGCCGTGTCCCTGTAAAGACTCGGAGGAGCAGCCCCATGAGGTCCCACAGCCTCCACCTGTCCTGACTGTCCCTTAGGGCTGTGTCCCCATTGCCGCCATCTCCTCTGTCCAGTGCAGGCAAGGTGCTTGGTGACGCCGTGTGAGCCAGGCATGGGGACTGGGTCTTTCAGAGGTGTCCCATCTGCGAAAGTGTCTGAATGGCTGGTGGCCCAGAGCCTGCAGATCGGGGTATGAGTTGCTGTCCTCCGCTGTCTGGTTTGGTGACACTAGACAAGGCACTCCCTGAACCTCCGCTGCATAACAGCTCCTACTTAATTCCCTTCTCCTCTTCTCAGGCCTGAGGGGCTCACTTTTCTTTTCCTTCGGCCCCTCCCGCCTCCCCCCTTCTTCTTCTTCTTTTTTTAATTGTGGCAAAATGTATAGATCCTAAAACTCACCATTTTAATTAATTAATTTATTTGATAGACAGAGATTACAAGTAGTCAGAGAGGCAGGCAGGGAGAGAGGGGGAAGCAGGCTCCCCGCTGAGCAGAGAGCCCGATGTGGGGCTCGATCCCAGGGCCCTGAGACCATGACCTGAGCCGAAGGCAGAGGCTTTAACCCACTGAGCCACCCAGGCGCCCCAAACTCACCATTTTAAAGAATACAGTTGAGTGGCATTAAGTACATTCACACGATTGTGCAACCCTCCCCACCACCCGAGTCCAGAACTTTCTTATCCTCTCAAACTGACACTGGCGTTGACAGTAACTCCCAACACCCCTACTCCCCCAGCCCTTGGTAACCACTAGAACCACGAGGATGGAAAGTAGCACACTTTCTGTCTTGATGAATTTGCCTATTTCAGGTACCTGATATTGGTGGAATGACACATTTGTCCTTTAGTATATGGCTTCTTTCACTTAGCATGTCTTTCAAGTTCACCCATGTCTTTTTTTTTTTTTTTTAAATTTTATTTTTTTGACAGAGAGATGGCAAGAGAGGAAATACTAGCGGGGGGAGTAGGAGAGGGAGAAGCAGGCCTCCTGCTGAGCGGGGAGCCCTATGTGGGACTCCATCCCAGGACCCTGGGATCGTGACCTGAGTCCAAGGCAGACACTTAACGACTGAGTCACCCAGGAGCCCCAAGTTCATCCATGTCCTAACAGGTGTCAATCTCCTTCTTTTTAAAGGCGGGGCGATATTCCACTGTATGTCTGTAGCACGTTTTATTTGTCTGTTGGTCCATCGAACCCCTGCAGGACAGCAGTAAGACCTTCCCTTTGGACGTGGGTCGCTCCCACATTTTGGTCATTGTGAATAATGTGGAATGAACATGGCTGTCCAAGTATCCATTCCAGTCTTTGCTTGGAATTCTTTTGGACATGTACCAAGAAGTGGGATGGTGGATTGCACTACAAGCCTGTGTCTAATTTTTCGATGTCCCTCCCTTCTTAGACACACCCTCCCCCAGCTCTTGCCATTTGACTTTCATGTAGGCAAGTCCTCTTGGTGCGTTATTTCTTGTGGATCTGGTTTGGGTTTGGTAAGTGATCATCTGGCAAAGCTTTGGGACTTGACTCCCTTCTTCCAGGTCCCCTGCTTGGGCCAGAGCTGGTCAGCTACTCTAGGATCCGGAGCCCATCTGTTGGGGACTGCTAAGCCAGTGGCTGTCTGAGCAGCCGCACGGGGCCCAGGGAGGACTCTCTCCGAGGGGGTGGGGAGCAGAACTTTGTCTGAGTGTGCTTATTACTTATGACTTGGGGCCATCTGCGGACAGCAGGACATCGCTCAGCAGAGCTACTTAAACGTGTCAAGATCCCTCAGCGCGTCAAGATCACTCAGTGGCCGCCACCTCTGCCCAAGCGTTCGACTCAAAGGCGATTCTTCTGTGACACAGCTTATTGTCTGGGAAGAAACTTGGTCTTGAGAGTCAGATGTCTCACGTTGAATCCCTGCTCTGTGTCTTCCTCATGCCACCCCTCTGCAAGCTACACAAACTCCCTGAGCCTCAGTTTCCACATCTATCAAATGGGAACAGCAGCAGCCCTTCCCCCCTCAGGCTGCTGTGCCCAGACAGGGTGACGGTGCCCGGGCAGCGCTGGGCCCCAGTGTAGGGCTGCAGTGATCCCTCCTTGGAGATAGCTCAGGGACTGATGCAGGCCAAAGTTCCTTGGTCAAGTCCTGTTCACTGCTGTCTTTCTGCCCCTCTCATCCTGTGTCTGATCTTTCAAGCTCTGGCATGGCTCCTTAGGGCATCTCAGCAAGAAACAAAATCTCTTCTGGGAGCCCAGCAGGTGCGTCTCCTTTGGAACACTCTGGCACGGCCGCGCACTGTGCGGCTGGATGCAGGTATAACAGCTATGCTGAGGGGGCTGGCTGGCCTTCTCTGGGCTTCTGGAAGGCCCTGCTTTGGCCCACCAGATCTCTCCCAGCCCCCAAAGCTCACTCAAGTCTGGCCTGTGTCACTATTACACAGCCTGGTTCAGGTTCCAGCAGCAAGTCTCTCCAGGCCTGCTCTTGGCCCTCGGCTATGCTTCCAAACTCAAGGGTTTTCTGAGAAATAAGGGTTTTTCTTTAATAAGAAGAGCAACACTCGCCCCTGACAGGAACCTTGGAAAGTACTGAAAAGTGCATGGGAGCAAGTGAGACCTTATCCAGGATTCCATAGCCCAGGGGAAACTGTCGAGGTTTTTGTTGGGTTCAGTGTTTTCAGTCTTCTTTCTGCCTTGTGTATCATTGAAGTAACACCTGGCAGGGGTTGGGGGTTGGGGGGTGGGGCGGGGTGTGCCTGGGTGGCTCAGTGGGTTAAGCCCCTGCCTTTGGCTCAAGTCATGATCCCAGTTTCCTGGGATCGAGCCCCCGTATCGGGCTCTGGGCTCAGATGGGGAACCTGTTTCTCCCTCTCCCTTGGTGATCTCACTCACTTCAGTTCTCTCTCAAGTAAATAGTCTTTTAAAAAAATAATAATAACACATTTGGGCATCGTGATGGCCTGCTTTCCCGGTTTATTGCTAAATAAACTGGTTATCCCAGTTCTTTGAAAATTGGTGAAAATGAGCATTCCTAATGATTGCGAATGTGTCTGAGTTCTTGAGACATGAGAAGAAGAGGGGGTAAATGCACGCGCTTGCTCGTTGTCTCCATCCTTGGTTTAACCGGGCTTCTGTACGGATAGTGCCGTGCTTTCTGATGATTTCTTTAGATCAGGAGGTGGCCGACTTTGGGGGAGGAGCTGTATACTATTTTGTGTTTCGTGGGCCATAAGGTCCATGTCACAACTACTTAACTCTGCACTGTAGCACGAAAGAGGCCATGGACCCTGTAAACCAACGGGTGCGGATGTGTTTAATAAAACTTTATTTACAAAAGCAGGTGGCTGATGGGATTCTGTCCATGGGCTGTAGTTTGCCAACCCTACTTTAGCCTTGAATCAGTTAAGAGTTGACAACATTTGTCAATAAAAGGCAGAGAGAAAATATATTTAGTTGTGCCTGGTACCGTTTCTGTTGCCCCCCTCTCCCCTCCGCTTCCCCTCCCTTTACTCCCCCTTCCACCTCCCCTTCTCCCCCCACCTCCCCTTCCCCTTTCTCTACCTTCCCTTCTCCCCCCTCCATCTCCCCTCCCCCTTCTCTTCCTCCTCCTCCTCTTTTTCTTCCTTCTTATTCCCCTTCCAACCTTTCAAGAATGTAAAAACCATTCTCAGCTTGTAGACCATACAAAAACAAACTTTTGTTGACCTCTGGATTAGATAAACAGAAATTGAATTCCTGGTTGAGACAGTATGAATGCTTAAAAATCTCTTGATGAATGTGGCCGGTTTGCTTTCCAGAATGGTGGCGGTTCCAATTTACACCCCCACTGGCCGTGCCGAGAAGCGTCCATCCTAGCCTACCGGCCGCTGCATCAAGAAGCTTCTTTTGCTCAATCTTTGCTAATTCAATAGATGAGAAGATCTCATTTTAATTCATATTGTTTTGATTCCTAATAGGCTGAGCATTTTTCCTTTTAATTATCTGTTTGTAGTTACCATTCTCTAAACGTTTTGTCTGTGTGTGTGTGTGTTTCTTGTTTTTTTTTTTTTTTTTTAAATTTAGGATCTTATTGTTGAGTTTGCATGACTTTTTGACAGAGAGGATTTTAAGTGTTGTCGCATTTGTTGCAATTATTCTCCCTAGTGTCTTCTTTCGCCTTTTAATTGTATTTACAATTATTTTGATGGATAGACGTGCTTAATTTTTATTCCTCTCTTCCTTTGTGAGTTTCGCCTTTGAAACTTTCCCTTTTGGTTTTGTTGAGCCTCAGTTCCCTCACTTTGCTCTCAGCCCCCGATATCCCATAAACAGTTCAGGGATGCCGTGGGGAAGTGTGCAAGTATAAATGCTTTCAGCTGAAACTCACAGAAACTCACACCAACAATGGCTTAAACCAGTGGTTCTCGAATTTTGGCACACATCAGCATCACCTGGGGGGCTTGGTAAAACTCAGATTTCAGGGCCCCCACCTATAGAATTTCCAGCTCTATAGGCCTGGGTGGGGCCTGAGAATGTGCATTTCTTTAAAAAAAAAATATATATATATATTTAAAGATTTTATTTATTTGACAGAAAGAGGGATCACAAGTAGGCAGAGAAGCAGGCAGAGAGAGAGGGGGAAGCAGGCTTTCTGCTGAGCAGAGAGCCGGATGTGGGGCTCGATCCCAGGACCCTGGGATCATGACCTGAGCTGAAGGCAGAGGCTTTAACCCACTGAGCCACCCAGGCGCCCCTGAGAATGTGCATCTCTAATACATTTCTGAATGATGCCGATGCCGCTGGCCTAGAGATGCACTTTGAGAACCATGGACTTAAGCCACTGAGACATTAAATTACCTCCGAGAACAAAAAATCCAGAAGAGGGTGGCCCCAGGATAGAGTTATCAGCTCAGTGATTCTAGGGTCTAGGCCATGTCTGTACTGTCTTCTGGCCTTTTCCTCTGGACTGCAAGATGGCTGCCAGAGCTCCGGGCAATTCTTAAATATACCAGCATCCCAAACAGGAAGAAAGGGGAAGAAGATGACAAAAAGCTTCCTTTTAATAGTGTTGTGTACATTGCCGCTTTGACCAAAGCTTGTAAGAGAACATCTAATAAGAAAAGAGGGTGGATTTGGGGTAGGTGATAGTCTCTGTCTTAAGAGCTTCCCTGCATTGGGTGGAAAAGTGGGTAGTCTCAGGCCCTTGCACCCTCAGTGGCACACCCTGTCTAAAGGGATGTCTAAAGGATCCCGAGTCAGGTTAGCTTGGCCTCTAGGCTGGATCTGATTTTGGCTTCACTGAAGTCATTGGATTTCTGCCTTGTGTCTGATAAAAGGCTGGCCTAGTCTCCTGTTCTGGTATTTGGATGATTTCTTGGCTGAATTCCTTGCTACATAACTGGCCTGGATCTAAGATGGGAACCCTGCTTTCTTCTGCTGGCTTTTTCCTAGTCAGGAGTCCTGTCCCCCGGGTCCAGGCTGGGGCTCTGAAGCCTCACTGCCTGTGGTCAGGTCCCAAGCAGAGATGCCCAGAGACCTCCCTCGGCTTGGCTGCCACGGCCTCCGAGAGCAGCGGACCAAGCCTCCGAAGGCTTGCTTGGATCGACTGGCTGCTACATTTTTGCCTGTTGACTCATTTCTCTTATCGTTGATAGCTGGTGTTTGAGTTCTTTCCAGCCTGCTTGGCAGGCCGGGGCTGGCTCCACCTGCACCATCTAGAGAGTGGGAACTGGGAGCAGGAAGTTCCCACCTCGGACCACAGGGAATACCGCAGGCCCAGAGGGGCTAAGGCAGCCTTTGTAAGACAGTGACAGCATCCCAGTGCAGGGGACAAAGAGGGAACCCTAACTCCAGAGCGGTCAATCGTGGCTTATCTGTTAGGACCCAAAATGGTTTAAACCAAAAAGCTAATTGGGAAGTCCAGGGGTAAGGCTGGCTTCAAGCATGCCTCATTGCATGCGTCCGAATAGTATTTCTAGAATCCAGTCTTTCCCATTGGTTCACTTCTTCAGCTTGCGCTGCCCTTTGTGGTCACAGGATGCCTGCCAGTAGCTCTGGGGGCTACATCCTTTCCACTTCCTTTCTCGTGGAGAAAGAGAAAATCCACTTTTCTGAGAGTACCAACAAAAGTCCCAGAACAGAGCGTTGGTCAGCCTTGATTAGCCTGGTTTGAGTCATCATCCTTCCCTGAAAGCAGCCATCAAGGTCAGAGAAATGGGATGCGCTGATTGGTTAATGTTGGGTCACAGTATTCAAGCCTGGAATTGGGGGTGGAATTCATCCCACCCAAACCACATGGCTGAAGGGTTTCTCAGGTGGCACAGCTCCGGGGGGTCAGAGGGGGGGTGGATGCAGGGAAGTCATCCACAGATGTTTATTTGATTGAAGGTTGAACTTGGCAGTCACAGCCAGGAGCTTAAGGTCATGCCGGGATCTTCAAGTGAGGAGAAAGCATGCACAGGTCATGGGATGGAGAGGAAGGGGTGCTTGACCTCTGGGGTGTGTGATGAGTGACTGGGTCAAGGTAGCTGGAAGGGACAGCTAGGAACTGGCAGGTGGCGGCTCTGGTGCTCTTCCTTCCCTCGGCTGTTCCAGCTCATTTTGCAGGTCCAGCCCCAGGTCAGCCAGGTCCCTATCTCAGCACCTGCGAGCCTGCCCACCTGGCTGTGGTAAACTCCTCCAGGTCCCGGGTGAGACTGACCTCTTTGCACGCGATTCGGTCAGGCAGGGTGCTTTTCCTTTTGGCAATACAAATTCTGCTTAGAACATTCATTGCCAGTCAGCACAAAGCCTCCTCCAAGACTCCTTTGGGTTTACTGTTCTTGTTATTCTCTGTGACTCAAATGTAATTTGTCTGCCCCATGTGATATATTTCAGCTTGAGTTTAGTCCTAGAAAAAAAGTTTGTGGCCATAGATGCATTCGGATGCTTTTTATCATCAGAAGATGAAATTAATATAAAGCTAGTGTGTTTTTCCACATGGGGCCAAATAGAGGTCTAAGTTATAAATTGGTGTTCCTTAGGTGCCTGCTGGTATCTCCTTTCTCTGCTTCCTTTATGGTTTTCGTTGCTTTTTTGTCCCTAATTATCATGGTCCCCATTGTGTTTAGTCTTGGGAGCCTCCTAAGCCCTTTTGGAATCA
This sequence comes from Lutra lutra, assembly GCF_902655055.1. Taxonomy (NCBI): domain Eukaryota; kingdom Metazoa; phylum Chordata; class Mammalia; order Carnivora; family Mustelidae; genus Lutra; species Lutra lutra. The sequence goes on from NC_062293.1 coordinate 41,065,267, forward strand.
ATCAGAGAAAATTCAAGGGAAGTAAATAACATGTGATTTGTTTTCCCTTATGTATTGGTTTTCTCAGCATGGAAGAGAAGAATTCAGACATAAACTTTGTCTGATTAAGATCAAATGAGGTTCTCTTATTTGTTCTTTTTTCTCTTTGCTCCCCCTCCTGTCTTCCTCCCTCTCCTCCTTCCATTGTGAAAGAGTGTTTGATCCTTTTTCTGAAGGGCTAGGAGAAATGCTGGAGCTCAGAAGTGGCTGGTGGAACATGCCTGCTTCTCAACTTCCTCTGGGGTGGAAATTCATTTAAAACTTGTAGTTTCCAAAGTGGCTGCCAAAGCCACAGCACTTGGAGGGGGGTGTGTTGGAGAGGGGAGGGGGAGTGGAGGGGCGATCGCTGGGAATCTCAGAGGACCGGCTGGAGCCAGGAAGTGGGGGTGGGGAGTGGGCATGCCTCCTGGAGCCCAGCCCTTGAAAATATCCTCAAGGCATAAAAGGGAGTGTTAATCTGAACTGATAAGAGTCTAGAACGCCCCCCACCCCCCTCTAATGCAGCCTCAAATGGGTCTTAGATTCTATTCTGTCACTTCTGTTAAAACCCATGAAGTTTCCCATTTGCTTCTTCATCCAACTCAACCTCCTCTTCCTGACTTGCAGAATTGCCCATAATGTGGGTGCCCCCTACCAGAAATACCTGCATATCTACCCCTCCCAAGGCAGCCCTTATCATCAGTTCTTCTCTCACCTTCCCAACATGTGCCCCCCACCCCCACACGCACGTGCGCGCACACCCTGTTTCATTGGATCATAGCAGATCCGAACGTGAGGTCCCTGTTTACTCCTTACAGCTCTATGATCTTGGTTACAGGTAGCCCTTACAGGTAGAACCTCCGGTTGTCTTTAGGCAAATGGAACTAGGCAATGTTTACTGAATTCTGGAGCCTCTGTATCTGTTTTCATCCGTGCTGTCTCTCTGGTGGGCATATCTTAATTTTCCTCTGGGAAAATTGGTGGTCCATTTTTGTGGTCCACTTTTGGTCCATGGGCCTCTGGCTGGGGGGACCTCTGTCCAGTCTGAAGCTAAACAATGCATCACAAGCTTCTGTGCCCCCCAGCTGCTTCATGGGCAGGCGACCTAAGCTGGTCCAACCAGAATGTATCTCGGGACTTCTGCTGGGAATGCTGGGACACAGATGTTTGCTGTTTTTGGCAGAATGGGACTCTGGAAGATGTGGTTCCAGAGGCCTGAGCTCAAGGGATCAGGCCTGAAAATGAACCATCCTGAGGGAGTAGAGCTGAGATGGGAAGAAGGAAATGGGTTTAGTGTTAGTGTGGAGGACCATTTCCGCTGCCTGGAATGACCAACTTCCTTCTCTCCACTTTCCATCCAAAATCCTTCCTGACCTTTCTTCCCTCCCTCCCTCCCTCCCTCCCTACCTCCCTCCCTTCTTTATCTCTCTCCTCCCTCCTTTTTCTCTCTTTTGATTAAAAAAATAATTGAGCAGGGCGCCTGGGTGGCTCAGTGGGTTAAGCCGCTGCCTTCGGCTCAGGTCATGATCTCAGGGTCCTGGGATCGAGGCCCGCATCGGGCTCTCTGCTCAGCAGGGAGCCTGCTTCCCTCTCTCTCTTTCTCTGCCTGCCTCTCCATCTGCTTGTAATCTCTCTCTGTCAAATAAATAAATAAAATCTTAAAAAAAAAAATAATCGAGCAGAGAGCCCAATGCGGGGCTTGATCCCAGGACCCTGGCATCATGACCCGAGCCAAAGGCAGAGGCTTTAACCCACTGAGCCACTCAGGTGCCCCTGGCTCACTGGTTTTAAGTACATTCACATTGTTGTATAGTTCGTCTTGGGGCTTTTTCCTCTTGCAAATCTGAAACTCTACCCGTGAAACGACTGCCCATTTCCTCCACTGCCCTGTCTCCCCAGCTCCTGGCAACTTTCTGTCTTTGAGTTGGGCTACTCTAGTGTATCCTACTCAGACAAGTGGGACCATCTAGTATGTGTCCTTTTGTGTCTCTTTCACCTCATATAATGTCTTCAAGGTTTATCCATCTGGGAACAGGGGTCAGAATGCCCTTTTTTACAAGGCTGAATAATATTCCACTGCATGCATATGCCATATTGTTCATATGTCAATGGACTTTTGAGTTGTTTCTACCTTTTGGTTATTGTAAAAAAATAGCCACTGTGAGCATGGGCGGGCAAACATCTCTTTGAGGCTCTGATGTCAATTCTTTTGGGCATATACCTGGAAGTGGAATTGTGGAATCATATGGGATTCCATTTTTAATTTTTTGGAGAACTATCATGTTTGCCATAGCAGACATGCTGTCTTACATCTCCACCAGCAAAGCACGAAGGTTCCAGTTTCTCTACAACCTTGTCAACAGCCTTCCTGACCTTTTTAGGCCAGCACAAAGTCTCCTCTCTTTTGAGACACTGATAAATGCCACCAGGAATACTGCACCACTCAGATCCTGGTTCAATGTGGGCCTCTGTGATTTCGAGTAGACTTTTTAGGTCTTTTCCATGTCTGAATAGAGTTTCCTCAAGGTTAGGCCTCCAGGAATCCCTGGTGACTAGTGTGGGGTTAAGCTAACCCCAGAGCGGCAAAATTGTTTCTCATTTGGTGTCTTTATGGGACTGTTCTGTGTTGATATTTTGTTTCTAAAGCATCGTCTAGCACACGGAAGGTGGGTGGGGCCATGAAAACAACGTGGGCTTTAGATTTCAATCCTGGCGCTGTCCTGTAGAACTGCGTGGCCTTGGGTAAGCTTCTATTTTCTCCTTCTAACATGACGCTACATGACTTTCCATACAGGCCTCTGTTTATTGAAATCATGGGGTCAGAGGTGCTACAGAGATACAAGTTTCCTCTCCTGCCTTCCCAGTGCTAGTGGAGGCAGGTATCACACAAGTGGGAGCCAGAGATAATGAAGAGACTGATGCATTGAGTTATGGACTGTTTGGGGAATAATTGGCCTTCCTAGATAATCCCCAAGTTTGTTTCAGTCCATGGTACTGACCCAGGGTCCTCCCCACCAAAGGGGACCCAAGCTGCTAGGAAATGACTAAATAATTCAGCCAAATTTTACCTTGACAGGACAGTTGACACATCCAGATCTGAGTCAAGACCCACTTTGAATATCACTTCCTTCAGGAAGACTTCATTTCACAGCACCTGGAATCACATCTCCCTGTTAGTTTGATTGATTTATTTCCCTGATGGGGAGTGTCCGCTGCCACACAGTAGACCATTAAATGTTTGCAGAATGAATGAATGAGTGACTCTCAATCCAATCATGGAGGCTAAAGAAACAGCCTGCAAGACTGCGGTAGGAGAGAGATCCACAGGAGGCCTGGAGCGTCCCCAGTGGACTCCCTGGTTAATCCAAGGGTGCCCTGATCTCTCCATTTACCTTCTTGCTCCCAAGGTGACATCGCATAACTCATGAGCAATGGGGCTTGGGTGTAGATGGTTCAATTCCCGACCCTGTCACCTCTTCACTGAAATACTTTAAGCAAGTTACTTAACCTCCCTGAGCCGCCAGCCTTCGGCCCAGTTGGCTTTCCTCATGGCTTTGCTCAGAGCCCCCACCTGCCCTGCCCCTCCTCTTTTCCAGGCTGCCTGCCATTTACACATCTGAGAAATATGCAGCCAATGGAAACACACATCCTCCAATCAGCCTGCTCCTCACGCAGGGGATTAAAATCTGTCTCATCTTCCCAGTTTGGAATGCTGAGTATTCGGTCAAGGATTCAGCTCCCCCTTTTTATGAGGCTTGAAGAAAACCCAAATTAAACCCTGATTTGTTTTGAAAGATCAGAATTCTTAATCTTTCAGCAATTGGCTCATGTTCCTTCCAGGCTTAGAAAGCAACATTAAACAGATTCTGTTTCTCAGAATTCTCTGCTTTTTCTCTAGTGGTGTTGGGGAGGGGCGGGGTAGGGAGTAACAGATCTCTAGAGAGTGGTGCATGACTTATTATTACTTTAGCTTGCCCCATGACTTTGGCCAAACCTCCCTACTTCTCTGGCCTTCATGACCTCATCTGTAGAATGAGGGGGCTGAGTATCAAAGCAAGGAGGTCATTTAAAATGCCTGTATTCCAAACCGAGGCTCAGAGAGGGCAAGGAACTTACCAAAGGACATACAGCTATTTAATGGGCAGAACCAGCTTAGGGGTTCTGGGTCCTGGGAAAACACTCTACCTTCACAGAAGCCTTATTTTCTTTGAGAAGGAGATATGGGGCCATCAAAGATCCCTGTATAATTTTCAAGTCTTCCTCCGTCATGGGTAGAGTTCAGTAGACTTGAGGATGAGGTCTGTGTCTTCAGGGCCATTAAAAATGAAGAGAGGAAAAAACAGAAATGGGGAAATCATGGAGTGTTGACACTATTCTGTGCTTCACCATTAAATGTGCCCAAAAGAAAAATGTTCAATTCAAACCCAAATGCTGTGACAACCAGCAGCTCTCATGGCATTTTCCCCAGCCTGTAATAACTGCCTGGAGAGTGACCGACTGTTCCAGGTTGCCCCAGGCTGAAGGCTTTATGAGATGTGAGATGTTCGGTGCTATATCCTGGGAAGCCCCACGGAAACCAGGATGCATTGGTCTCTCTAATGGCTAGCTGGTAAGTGAAGGGAGCCTGGTTAGTTCTGAGGACTGGCCCTGGCACTCATGTGTCGTGCAACTTTGAAAGGACTAGGGCTGGGGCACCTGGGTGGCTCAGTCAGTTAAGTGTCTGTCTTTGGCTCAGGTCATGATTCCAGGGTCCTGGGATTGAGCCCCATGTTAGGCTCTTGGCTCAGCGGGGAGACTGCTTCTCCCTCTACTTGCTGCTCCCCCTGTTTTTTCTTTCTCTCTCTGACAAATAAAATCTTAAAAAAAAAAAAAAAAGAAAGAAAGACAGCTTTAAAAAAAATGAAAGGACTAAGGCCTCTATGCCTCAGTAGTCTGGTCAGGCAATTGGGTTTAAATGAGATAATTAATTTGAAATGCCTCCTTCAACAACTGGCATGGAGTAATCGTCCAACGGAGGTTAAGTCTCTTCCTTCTGGGGGAAAAAGTGCAGATTTTTCTTTCTTTATTTTCCTTCTTCTTGATAATCATTGTTTTCTTTTTTTAGCTTTATTGCAGTATTAGTGATAAATAAGTTGTAAGATATTTAAAGTTAATAAGTTGTGGGGCGCCTGGGTGGCTCAGTGGGTTAAAGCCTCTGCCTTCGGCTCAGGTCATGATCTCAGGGTCCTGAGATCGAGCCCCGCATCGGGCTCTCTCCTCATCAAGGAGCCTGCTTCCCCCCCTCTCTCTGCCTACTTGTGATCTCTGTCTGTCAAAAAAATAAATAAAATCTTTAAAAAAAAGTTAGTAAGTTATAAGATATTTAAAGTGTACATTGCAGTGATTTGATTATGTATACATTGTGAAAGGGTTCCTGCCATCTATGAACACCTCCTTTACCTTGCCTGTTTGCTTTTTTTTTTTTTAATGAGAAAGTTTTTTTCTCTTTTAAATGCTGAGCATGTGGAAGAGAAGAGGCACAGATGATGTGTTGGGGAAGAATTTTATAAAATCAGACAGTATATTCCAGTTTGTGGGTAGGTTTAGGTAAATTACCACATCTTGTTGGGCCAACAGCCATACTGTCTCTTCTTTCTCTCTTAAGACTCTTAGGGAAGTCTCATGGGTCAGCTTTGGGGTGTGGGAGTCAGCAGTGGGGTCGGATCCCAAGTGCTCTAGTAGGTACTGTGTAAAGGGGAGGGTCGTTGGCGGGAGAAGTGGTTTAAAATCCTAGCTATGCCATATTCTGGCTCCACTGTGCTCCTCACCTGTGATGGATAAATGACCATCTGCCCTTGGCCTGGTTTCCACGTGGCCTATGTAAGAGTTGGTGATTGGCATCTCCCAGGAACTCAGTGACTACTTTAGTCCTGCCTGTCTGGGTTCCTGCCTCAGAGCTCTTGGAGAATCTCAAGGGCTCTTCTATGACATCCAAGGCTGGGTTAAAACATGTTTTGGAGAGTGTATGTTGGCCGGGATGGGAAGCCAGCTCTCTTGATAGAGAACAGATGATTTCCTCTTGGACACCTGGAAATGAAGCCCCAAGCCTTTGGGTCCGGGGCCTCAGGTCAACCACTCTGGGTTTTGGCCAATCTCCCCGAGTCAAGAAAAGGTCAGAAGACCTGGAGATCAAAGTCCACCTCCCTTACAGACCTCACTGGAGGGTTTGTCCTGGGGTGGTTTCCCTTGTTAGTGTTCCTTATCTTTCCTCTCTAGTCTGCAGTAGGGAGCCATGGATGTCTGTCTGTCCCCAGGCTCTTTGGAAGGTGCCGGTTTGACGCTAGGGCCTCTTCTTTTTCCCCACTGGCTTTGAGCTGCAGCGGGACGATACTGAGTGGTTCATTGGCATTGGCATCCCTGTTAATGTAACCATTTGGCTTTGGCTGCACACTTAGGTCGCTTCCATTATAAGGAATATTGGTATGAACCTTGAAAACAGGCCCCCAAGTAACCCTTCAGGGGACTCGACAGAGAGTCTGTGCTCGGTCTACAGATGAGATTTCCTGATCAATTTCAAGCAAGGTTGAAAACATTTTGAAGGATGTCTAAGATCTATCCTACCCCTCCCTGCCGTAGCAAACAGAGCATACTGATGAGACCCTTTGCCATGCACCAGGGTCAATGTCAGAGCCATTTGTGATTGTCCTCTGGGACTGCCATTGCTGGTGCCTTTGATACATAAAAAGCTGTGACCAGAGCCAGGGCAGGTGACAGGGAGGCAAACCCAATCTCCCCACCTTCCTCGAGGTGAGGCAGTGGCATGCCTCACGTGCTTCCACGGGGGACGAAGATTATTTTTAGCTTTGGCTGGGTGTCCACTTCCCTGTGTCGACCAGAGAGGGACTGTCTGAGCTACTGGCAACTTCTTTAATCATTTTGGTTATCATAGTTTTAGTTTAGGAAATTCAGTTATTCTATCTGGTTCTCTTCCAGATCTGCCATGTCATTATTTATTATGTCTGTAGTCGGCCAGTTTTTTTCCAGTTTGGGCATAGTTATTTTACCATCCTGTCTGATAATGCCAGGATCCAGAGTTGATGCACATCTCTTGTCTGCTTTTCCCCTGCCGGTTTTTACTCATGGTGTCTTGTTCCCCTGTGTCCTTGGTTATCTTTGAGTGTTGGATCCTATGTTTGAAAAACTGTTAGTAAAAAGAATTTGAAGCCTTGTAGGATGCTGTGTCCCTCTAAAGAGGATTTAAGATTTTCCTTGCTGGTGCCTGGGGGCTCTCAATCTAAGATAACCTTGATCTAAGTTTGGGGCTGAGATGCCTGGGCTCCTTGAAATGCTTGAATCGTGTGGCAATCCTCACAAGAGCTGCTTTGCTGCTAGTCCACTCTTAACCGGGAGATGCAGCCCTGTGGACTTTGTGATTTTTGTTCCCCCTACATTTCCCTGCCCTGTATTTTCTGAAATTTCTATATAATGATCATAGAACATTGTTTGTTTGTTTATACTGAAGTACAGTTAACATGCAATATTACATTAGTTTCGCATGTACAACATAGTGTTTATAATATACTCTGTACATTATGCTGTGTGCTCACAAGTGTGGCTGCCATCTGTCACCATACGGCACTATTACAGCACCATTGACTGTGTTCCCTATGCTGTACCTGTCATCCCCGCGATGTACTCATTCCATAACTGCAAGTCTGTACCTCCCATTCCCCTTCACCCATCCTTTCCCTCCCTCCACCCTCTCCCGTCTGGGAGCCATTAGTCTATTCTGTGTATTTATGGGTCTGTTTCTGCTAGGTATTTGTTAATTTATTTTATTTTTTAAAAATTCCACATATAGGTGAAATCATATAGTGTTCATCTTTCCCTGATTTAGCAGCATACCCTCTAGGTGCATCCAGGTTTGTTTCAAAAAGCAATATCTCATTTAAAAAAAAATAGCTGTGTAATATTCCATAGTATATGTATACCACATCATCTTTATCCATTCACCTATCCATGAACACTAGATTGCTCCCAGACCTCGGCTCTTGTAAATCATGCTTCAGTAAAACTGCGGGGTACACATATTTTTTAGTGTTTTCATTCTCTTTGGGTAAACACACAAAACATCATTTTAAATGAGAACACATAATCGTACAAACAAAAAAGTATTATGAGAGCTCATTCAGTCTCTGGATTTCAGCATGTCACAGTACCCAATTGCAGAGGCTACCTCAGTTATCTGAGTGTCAGTAGATCACATGGAGATTAGCACTTGCCTGAAGAAGGCAAAGGTGCTAAGGGAGGCACATATCTACTTGAACCCAGAGCAGAAACCACAGAGGTTGAAGCCCCTGCTCCCACTTGGTGCCCCTAAGGCCTCCACCAAATTACCTCTATAAATGGCCCAAGTCTTTTCCCCTATACTCCCTGCAGATTCCTGCAAGTAGCAGACATCCCCACTTAATCACTTGATTTTGATCCTCCCCACATCAATGAGAACTTTAAATACCCAGGTAATATGCAATACTTTGAATGGACCATAATTTATTCGAGCATTCTCCTGTTAGGCTGTTGACATTTTCCCATTACTGTAAAATATTTATAATGAACATCTTTGTGCCCACCTCTTTGCAAGCATTTTGAATTATTTCTCTGTGGGTAGTTTCCTAATAGTGAATCAAAAGATATGAACATTTGTCAGGTTTTGATATATGCTGCCAAATTACTTTCTAGAAAGGATATTCTTTTTTATTTTATTTTTAAATTTTTATTTATTTATTGTTTTTTAGGGAGAGGGAAAGAGGGGCACCTGGGCGACTCGGTGGGTTAAGCATCTGTCCTTGGCTCAGGTCATGATCCTGGGGTCCGGGATTGAGCCCTGCATCGGGCTCCCTGCTTATTGGGAAACCTGTTTCTCCCTCTCTCTCTGCTGCTCTCCCTGCTTGTGTTCTCTTGCTTGCTCTCTCTCTCAAATAGATTAAAAAAAAAAAAATAGAGCATATGGAGGAGGGAGGGTAGGGTAGAAGGAGAGGGAGAGAATGAATCCTAAGAGAGGTTCCACGCTTAGCATGGAGCCCAACATGGGGCTCAATCCCATAATGAGAAAGTATGTTTGGAAGAGAGTCAGATGCTTAACCGACTGAGCCACCCAGGTGCCCCAAGAAAGTATATTCTAATTACTGTACCCACCAGGAGCATACAAGAGAGGCTGCGATGTTCCTTGCCACCACCAGGTATATAATTAAAATAAAAGTTTTTGGCTGATTTAGTAAGTGAAAAATGGTATCCCCTTGTTATTTAATTTGCATTTTGTACTCTCCCCCGCCCTCAATGGAGATCCCCGTTTGGTAAAATTCCTTTTTATGCAGTTAACGCCTCTTTGGTAGAAACAGCCTTTGAAATAAGGGCAATTATTCCAGTGTCTGAGAGCTTTCTCTTCTTAGCATTTATTGAAAAATATGTACATCGCATAATGTACTACATCAGGGTAGTCCATTCACAGTGGCTTGCTTGGGTACTGGCTGCTTTCCTTTTAGGGCAAGGCAAGGAGAGTGCACTTGAAACCACTAGGATGATACAGTAGGTGGGAAAAGGCAGAACACAGAGCAGTATAATATGGTTCCATTATGTTTTTTTAAATGTCATATATACATTTTATTTTATTTTTAAAGATTTTATTTATTTATTTGAGAGAGAAAGATTGAGAGAGAGCACAAGAATGGGTTGAGGGGCAGAGGGAGAAGCAGACTCCCACTGAGCAGGGAGCCCGATTCGGGGCTGGATCTCAGAACTCCAGGATTATGACCTGAGCCAAAGGCAGATGCTTAACCGATTGAGCCATCCAGGTGCCCCTAAAAATCATATATACATTTTAAAAGGCATCTGGAAGGACATGGCATAAACCGTTGGCAGTGGTTTTCTCTGTGGTGTAGTATTCTATGGGAATTTGACACTTTTACCATCTAGACTTTGTAATTTTTTTCTTTTAATGAACAAGTGTTACTTTTGAGATCAGATAAAATAATAACAACAATTCTATTTTGAAAAAAAAATACTGTTTTAGCAACTGGTTATGGATGAAAAAAATATGCCATCCTATCTTACCTATGCTCCTCTTCTTCCCTCTTTCTTAAAACAGAAATACATGGGGTGCATGGGTGACTGACTCAGTTAAGTATCTGACTCTTGATTTCAGCTCAGGTCATGATCATCAGGGTCATGGGATCAGGCCTCATGTCGGGCTCCATTCTGGGCATGAAGCCTGCTTAGGATTCTCTCTCTCTCCCTCTGTCTTTTCCCTTTGCTTATGTGCACGTACATTAGTGGTCTCATGCTTTCTCTCTCAAAAGATAAAAAAAAATTACATATTACTTATATAATATTTATATTTTAAAATTTAATACTTGCATATTTTGATATAGTATATATTATTTTAATATATTATTACATAGGAAGAAATTATTAAATATATATTAAATATATCTAATTTTTAAAAATGTAAGTCTGTATAGAAAAAGAACCAGTGATGCACTGATGCTTCCGCTCTGTGTATCTCCAGGAGGATGACCGTGGGCAACTGTCAGGACAAGTTTTCCACAGGCAGATCAGAGGCATGCTGTATATCCCATTTGTGTCTATCTTGAAGATAATATATTTTTTAAAGATTTTATTTATTATTTATTTGACACAGAGTGATGCCACAAGAGAGGGAACACAAGCAGGGCAGAGGGAGAGGGAAAAGCAGGTTCCCCGCTGAGTAGGGAGCCCAATGCGGGGCTCGATCCCTGGACCTTGGGATCATGACCCTAGTTGAAGGCAGACGTTTAATCAACTGAGCCGCCCAGGTGTCCCATAACTTGAAGATAGTATTAAATGAGATTAGAAGGGAGAGCCAGTACACATCGAAGGTCAATAACAAGGTCATGACACCTTTGTGGGGCTGGTGGTCCTGACCTGGTATTTTGAGGAGCACCTGAGGGTTCCTTGGGTAAATTAATGTGGTCCGCAGGGCCCAGAAGCAAGCTGCGGAATTTAGGATTTAGATCTGAGTCTGCCTGCTACACTCGGGGACTCTGTTAGGGGAAGTGAGAGGTTCTAAGACCCTTCTCCCTGGAACCACCACCCATGAAGAGGTGGAGCCTGGTCCTAGCAGGGCCCTTTTGTGATGAAGCCTGAAGTCACATTCTGGTCACCTGGGGTAGTGGAGGGGGCTTGTAGGATACATGTGCGGGGCCCCTTGAGCTCCCACTCCAGGCCTCAGACAGAGCAGGACGGCAGGGGTTTCCTGACCCTGGTGGATTTCAGGAATTCAGCTGTAGGATTTCCTGGGACCAAGGGCACCAGCTCTTCTTCACGTGGCTGCATCTCCATTGGCTACTGTTGGCTGGTCCTCTTGCCCTCTACTTCAGTGGGCCAAAAAGCACCTGCATCAGGCTCTCCCAGGGGGCTAGTTTAAATCAGATTCCTGGCCACTCCTCTGAATCCCATTCTCTAGGGCTGTGTAATGGTTAATTTTGTCAACTTGACTGGGCCACTAGATGCCTACGTATCTGGTTAAATTTTATTTCTGGGTGTGTCAGTGAGGGTGTTTCTGGAAGAGATTGGCATTTAATTGGTAAACTGAGTAAAGCAGATGGCTCTCCCCAGTGTGAGTGGGCATTACCCAATCTGTTCAGGGTGAAAATAGAATGAAAAAGTGGAAGACAGTTGAATTTCCTCTCTGCCTGACTCACGGAGCTGGGACATCTATCTTCTCCTGCCCTCAGTGCTCCTAGTTTCCAGACCTTAAGATTCAGGCTGGAATCTACAGATCTTCAGCCTTCGAACTATGCCGTGGACTTTCTGGGTCTCCTCCAGCTTACAGACAGCAGAATGTGGGAATTCCCAGCCTTCCATAACCTTGAGACAACACCTTATTGTAGGACACACACACACACTTTGTTCTTTTTCTTGGGTGAACTCTCATTAAAACAGATTTTGGTACTAGGAGTGGTTCTAGAAGAACAGAATTTTTTTTTTTAAAGATTTTATTTATTTGTCAGAGAGAGAGAGTACACACAAGCAGGCAGAGAGGCAGGCAGAGAGAGAGGAGGAAGCAGGCTCCCTGCCGAGCAAGGAGCCCGATGTGGGACTCGATCCCAGGACCCCAGGACCATGACCCGAGCCGAAGGCAGTGGCCCAACCCACTGAGCCACCCAGGAGTCCCAGAAGAACAGAATTTTGAGGATTAGTTTTTGAATTGGTTGTGGGGATCCTGGAAGTGGGTCTCTGATCTGATGAGGTTTAAGGATGCTGCTGACTCTTATTTCCAGTAGTAAAGAGGGCACTGATGGCCCACAGTGTGATCTGGCAACAGAGATACACGCAATATCCATGTTAGTTAGATAGTCCTAATCAACCTCTTATAAGAAGCAAGGAACTGGGTATTTGTGTATATGATACTTTGGAACGTTTTTGGAAAATGAGTGAATGTAATACTGTTGGCTTGTTGCTCCTAATGTTTTGGACAAAGTGGTAAAAACAAGCTCAGGGATTCAAATTTCCATCTCAAACTCAGTATAAATGACCTAAAGGCTTCTACATGTGTAGTGATGAGAGCCTTATCTCCAGTAGCTGCAGGGCTAAGAGTGCTGAAAATGAAAAGCAGAATGTCATCCCTTGATGGGCTGAATTACAGTGCAACTTGAGCCCCCAGCCTCAAGAGTTGCCCTTAAAGTGGGGGTACTGATTGGAAAAGCATGGGATCCTGTAAACCGGGTTGGGGATATGTGGGAAGACTCCAGTGAAGCTGGGTCCATTGAACCCCCAATCTCTGATAACTCTTCTTTTGCAAAGGGAGAGGTCTCCCCATCCCCAGGGGTAGCAGCGACTCCTCCACAGCTTTTGAGGGGATTAACCCCGCATTGCCAGAGGAAACTCTAATGTCTCCTCTGATGCAGTTGCCCTGAGAGACAATGCTGGTTCTCTTCAGGATCCAGTCTGACCACCCCTCTTTGCTTCTAGAAGTATAACTAGACTCAAGTCCCAACAGGTGCCTAAAAGGTGAGGTACAAAGTGTGACCCATGAGGACGTGTGCCACACTCCAAAAGATACTTGAGATTTCTTTGGCATTGTACAATGGAAAAAAGGTAATCCTTATTAAAGAGTTGGCAAAGAACTTGGCTGAATTGTGTTCATGTTTTATGTTCTAACGTTCTGTAGAAGGTAGATCCCGTGAGCCATGAAATCGGGTATTTGGCTGAGGAGATTCCTTCCTTTTTCCTTTCCTTTCTTCCTCCCTCCCCCTCCCTCTTTTTTTGAAAGAGAGAGAGTGATCCAGTGTGAAAAGGGGGGCTGGGGTGGGGAGGAGCAGAGAGAATCTTCAGCAGGCTCCATACTTGGTTCTCATGACCCTGCGATCATGACCTGAGCCAAAGCCAAGATCTGCACGCTTCACTGACTGAACCACCCCGGTGCCCCTTGCTCGGATTTCTAAGCAAGTGTTCAAGGAGAAGTCTAGTTCCTCCTTGCTGCTTCTAGTAAAATGCAAGGGAGAAAGGAGTTGAAGATGGAATTGTTTAAGCAAAAAAGAGGAAGAACTTAAAGATCTGGATGATTCTCATTCTATTTTATAAAAAATGAGAAAGTATGTTTGGAAGAGAGCACTTAAGGGTGGGACAGAGGGACCATTCAATAAAGAGATTAGCGGGGTGTGAGCCACGGATTTAATCAGCTATCTCAATGAAACTGGGAATAAAGATAGGATTAAACCAGCGGAAACACTCCCAGCAGGGACTAAAGAAAACAGAATATAGGAGGGAATAGAGGACTAGGCATTGAATGTGTTCTATCTTTTAAGAACAAGATGATGGGTGGAGCCTGGGTGGCTCAGTGGGTTAAAGCCTCTGCCTTCCGCTTGGGTCATGATCCCAGAGTTCTGGAATCGAGCCCCACATGGGGCTCTCTGCTGGGAGGTGAGCCTGCTCCCCCCGCCCCTGCCTGTCTCTCTGCCTACTTGTGATCTCTGTCTGTCTAGTAAATAAATAAAATCTTAAACAAAACAAAACAAAAGAATAGGACGATGGGCCCTGAGGTAATTCAGAGATGTCAGAGCCTCCAGCTACGTTTCAGCAGGGCCCATGGCCTCCACTAGAAGCTGTGGGGGCAGGGCCACCCACCCTGTGGAGCCCTGGGGAATTCCTCATCCCAGTGTTTCTGGAAAGTTCAGTTGCAATTTTCAGAGAGGGAGTTCCTGATTGGTCCAGCTCACATTTCAATCCCTGTCAGTATAGTCTATGGAGTCACTGACCTGAGTCACGTGCCACTGTCTTGACCAATTAGCTGCAGGTTGGGGCGGGGTGTGGTCACATGGCATAAAATTTGTGCTGCCTATTGGGGCAGGCACTGTGACTGACATCGGGAATGTCAGCCTATAGACTTCATGTGTGTCAGAAACGTGACTTTTTCAATTGCCTGACATAATTTTTGTTTTGCGCATTCCGCGTGGCTGGTGCCGGGCGCTCCAGATACCACACTGTAGGCACAAATGTGGGGTGGGGAGCTCAGGAAGGGGGAAGTGGAGTTGGGGGGGTTGGTCAGAGGCTTGGCTCTGGGTACCCTGCGTGCAGGTCAGTTGGGCCACATATCCTGTAGTCCAGCCCTGCCCAGCCAACTCCCTCAGCGGATGACACTCCCCGATGGGCAGAACTTGTTGAGGGCACTTTCTAGGCAAGTCAAACGCTGGGGCTTTGGCTTGGCTCCAGAATTTCCCTTGAGTTGTTTTTCATCCTTTCACTCCTGTCTCAGAGCCCTGCCCGAGGAGATGTAGCGGTGGGCCAGGCCCTTCTGCGCTGCCCTGGTGCCTACAGCCTGCTCTCCTGTCAGGTGGCTCTTCGGCAGCTCTTCTGGAAAAGAACAAAGAAATTCCAGAAAACCACTGAGAGTGCAGGCTGGAATCGGCCCCACTAGGCTGCACAGCGCAAGCTCCCTCCTCTCGCTCTGCAGTCTGGCTGCTTCGAATTGCTGGCCTAAGGGGAGAGCTGGAGGGGAAGTGGGAACGGCTCTGGTTTGGTGGTAGAAGCTGTAGGTTGGAGTCCTGGCTCTGTTAATTTCTAGCTACTCTGCTGGGTAAGAGGAAGGAGTGATCTGGATGCCTTGCATTCGGTTGGACTTCATTCTTCATCCTTTGCCCAGGTCAGAGCACCCCCAGTGTGCCCACCATGTTCCCCCATCTTGCTGGCAGCCGCAGGAAGTCCGGGCATCCAGCCTGTCCCTGTCCTGTTCCATGTCCAGGAGGCTGCTGGGGTTGAGGAGTCCCTGAGCGACAGGTGGGGCCGGCTGGCGGGTGTGTGAGTACAACGCAGCTATCTTGCCAGAGCAGAACTCAGACTCTTAGGGTGATGGATAGGAACAGACCTGAGTGTGGATCCTTGGTGACAAGGTGAACAGCTGGCACTATTTACTATTTATCTCTGGACACTTTGTGTGAGAAAAGCTAACCTGTATGTGTTGAAGCCACATTAACTGACGTTTTTTGATATTGACAGCCAATAGGATAGAATCCTGGCTGATGGGGAGGGTATTTCCTGCCTCACACTGGGGGTAGGTTGGGTCAGAGGACCCTTCTGATACTTGTTTTCCCATAGACCTAGAACCTTGGCGTCCACCTAGTCCCAGGAGCCCACATTACTTAGGGGTGGGGAAGCTATTTAAAAGCCTCTTGTTTTCTTGGATCGCTGGTGGAAGGGAACAGACAAAGGCAGCCTGGGAAAGTGGGAAAAGCACTGGTTGTAGTGAGAAGGTCTGGAACTGAGCCTTGGCTCTGTTAATTCCTGCCTCTGGTCAACAGTAGTTCTGTGCTTAGGGCAGGGGAGACCCTGCGGATCAAGTCAAGGGCCCCAGGTGGGGGTGGGGCATATGGAATGGTCAGACCAATTAGGACAGAATTTCAAAGGACTGCAATCAAGACCTTTGTATCAAAGAAGGCTTCCTGGCAGAGTGGGTCTTGGTCAAGGGCTTGTAGGATATGCCTGATTTCTTGGGGAGGAGAGCACGCAGCAGGGAGGACCACAGGGCTCTCAGTGACGTCTTGCTTTGTCTTGTGTGAGTTCTGGCTGGACTGTCTTTTGCCTACACCTACTTCCTCTCCATCTGCCTATCTCCTGGCCAGACAGCCTGTGAGCTCTGGGATAGTAGAGATGTTCCTTTTATCTCTGCAGCCTAGTGCCCATGGGCATTTGCTGCATTACTGCTAGCGGGAAGGAAGAGGTACAGGAGTGGGTGTCTCCAGGCCTGGGGGAGGCAGTGAGCTGCTGGGGCTGGAGTTGTCTGGAAGGGCAGGTTGAAAAGTGCTGTCTTCAAGCCATGCTTCTTGAAGACATTTCAGCGCGATTCCAGGGTAATGTCTTCTCTCTGAGAAGCCTCGGGTTTTCTGTTTTCCCTTTGGCATTGGCACTGACATGCGGGAGCGGGCCTCCCACTGACCACAAGCCCCTGCACATGGCCTTGCACTTGAGAAATTTGGAATGACTTAGTTGAGTGTACAATGCTTCCCATTTCCCAGGAGACTAGCTCATTTCTCCAGGTGACAGAGATGCGTTAAGCTTGCTCTTTGACCTCTGGGACTCTGAGGAACTGTGTGCTGGAGTAAAATGAGAAGTGGCCTGGATGCAGGAGGCCTGGGTTCCTGCCCTGTCTCTACCACTAACCAACTGAGAGGCTTAGGGGCTAGTCTCTGCCTTTCTTGGGGCCGTTTCCTTCCTGGGGCTGGATGCTCTTCCAGCTCTAACATTCTTTTATGCTCTTTTGATTCCTAATACTGGCTTCTAGAATGTGGGACCCTGAGGCCATGGGAAGAGGTTGCCATCTTACATGGAAGCTCCTGACTCTCCCATCTCCCAAGATAATGAAGAGGACGATGGTGTTAACAGTACTTGGCATTGACAAACACAGACTTAGTTGCCTATGTGGAAGGGGCTGTTATTGTCCCACTTAACAGATGAGGAAACAAAAGCAGAAAATCATGAGTCAAGTTCCCGGGTGTCTGTGCACACAAGGGCCTACCCTATCTGTAGTCTGAATTAAATATCCCCCCATGTTTTGTTAGGTCGGTTAGCTTTACACAGTGATGGAGGAAGAAAGGTCTGGCTCCTCTTAAGAAGCAAGGTGGTAGAAGGCGGAGTTCAAATGGAGGGAGGGCCCTGAGAGAGGTGGGTGGCAGCCAGAAGGGGGATGGGGCAGGAGGGGGGTTCTGAAATTGCTGGATCTCTAGTGTCTGGCCTCCTTCCCACCCTGGGCCCCCCGGGGTTCAGGTTTGAGTTATCCTGGAGTCTGACTTCAGTGGCCCTAGGCTCTGCTGGGGAAACCACTAGAGTCTGAAATCAGACTTTAAGACTGATTTTGGGTCTAGCTTGTGGGCGAGCTGTAATTATGTCCATTATACCTGTCTTGAATGATTCACAGATGGCAAGGGCTTACGTAGGAGCAATGTTCCTCTTAATTTTTTTTTTTTAATTTACATTTTCCGGTGACTCATTGGAATTGAGAGTACATTCTCATTGACTGGAGAAGAAAAAGTGGGGAAAGAAAAAAAATGTCATCAGGTCTCTTGAAGACTAATAAAATTGTCCAAACCATGTCCAGATGATTCTGGGCTCAGGTCCTAGGGACTCAAGCCTACCCCTTATTTTCTGGGCCTCTTAGCTCTCCTCCTTCCTGGAAGTGGGGGACAACCCTGTGGCCCCAGAAGGCAGCAGAGGTACAATCCGACGCTGGAGAGGGTTTGTGCTTTGGGCTAGAAGGATGTGGGTTCAAATCCCTGACCTGAAGCTAATGCCTGCTGTGTGACCCTGAGCAATTTCTTTCTTCCAGATGAGTTATCTCATGAAAATTGGGATTAAAACAACAACAACAACAACAATGCCAGCTTCGCAGGTTGCTGGGACTTCATGAGGTTGAATATATTAAACTCTTGGTGCAAAGTAATGAGAAAGACAGCAAGTACCTGTCAGTGCTTATAATGCCCTGAGTCTTTTCCACGGGGTACCTTAGTCCTTACAACAGTCCTGGGGGTGAGCTCTTATCCTTGGTTTATAGGTCAGAAAACTGAGCTCAGAGAGGTTAAGTGACTTGACTGAGGTGACACAGCTAGTCCATGGCAGATCTTGGGGGACTGGGGTATAGGTTGTGCTGACTTCAAAGCCCACTGTAGGGGTTAACCCCCAACACATTTATTCCCATGGGAAATGGGCTTGTCCTTCCTGTTCCTTAAAGCAAGCCTGCCTGAATTGGAGCCCTCATCTTCTCTATTCCTGGTACCGGCCCCACCAGCCTTTCAGGCACCCCCATCTTGGGGTTATCTTGGGCCTCTTTTCTGCCGGGACCACTTTCTTCTCTCTTACACTTGGGGTCATCCGAGCAGCAGCCAAGACCCAGATCTATATATTTGTTCCAGGTAGATCTTTCCTTCCTCATCACCCTCTTCCTCCCACTGCCCCCAGCCCGGGCTTCACAGAGAGTTCTTGCCATAGCCCCCCTCTCTACATGTAGCCAATTCTAGCCACACCCTCGTTGGTCTCTGCCCCGCCTACTTCAGGCACATCACTCCCTCTGAAACCTCCCATGGCTCCCCTGGCCTGCCATCCTTAACCCTGACTCCTGAGCCCAGCCCAGACTCACTGTCATGGGCTGGGCCAGTCCTTCCTTCTTTCTGGCCCCAGGATCCCCAGCTATAGGATGAGACCTCTAGGGTGACCTCCCTTTCATAGTCCTGTGGAAAACAGATCAAAGCTCACTTCCCACAGGGGAGGAGATCCCCAGGTCTTAGCTGTGCCACCTTCCTGCTGTGTCCTGAGGGTCCCTGGGGGCACTGTGAAGACAACGCCCGGTACCCTTTGAGACCTTTCTGGAGGCTGCAGACTTGTCCCCCAAGGCCTCCCTTGGATGTCCCGAGACATGAGTGGGTGCTGTCGTCTCTGGTCCCTGCTAATTGGGTTGCGCTAGGGGCTAGCAGCTCAGGACCTACCTCCCCTCCCTTCTACCCCTTGAGGCAGTGTCCGAGGAAGTACCAGGGAACCCTGAGTGTCAGTGGATGAGCCAACAGCTTGTATGGAGGACAGAGCTGTCTGCTCACAGGGACTTCGACCTGCTCTTCCCTCCTCCCACCAGAATAGACATGCTTGGGCTTCGCCTGTGCTGCTGGAAGGCAGAGGATTCCCTACTGTTCATCCGGAGCCTCTTGACCACTCCCTGTTGACCACCTGTGGCCCGTGGGCTTTAAGTGGGGAGCAGGGGGAAGGGGGACTCTACCTGCTCACCCAGAGGAGATCTGGAATACCAGCTCCACAAAGCTGAGCCAGACTCTGTGGGGCCCCAGACCTCACACTGAAGAGGAAAGATTGCTGAGACCCAGGTGAATCCAGAAGCTCCAGGAGAGGCTGCTTTCAAAAAGCGAGTTTTGCTCTGAGCCTCCATAGTGGGGGCCCCAGGATGGGGGAGGACCCCGAGCGTATATGATGGGTAACATTTGAGGCTCCTTTTGCTTCTGTCCGACAGACCAGAAGTGCAGTGTGAAGAGGCCAGGAGGCCCCTACACTGAGAACAGAGGGGCCTGGGGCTTTGGATCTGTCCACCAAGCAATTACTGTGCCTGAGCAGGCACGTGCTAGCAACCAAGGGGATGACCTCTGTCCCTGGCAAGGAGTTCATAATCCTATTGTGGTCATTTTGTGATTCATGGTGTACTGTCAATTCATGGGTATCTCAACGGGACATGTTTTTATTTTTTCCCATCGCTTCCCATTATGCCAGGTTGAACCACACCTTTCCCCCTTTCCTGTCCCTTGACATTTGGGCGAATTCCACAGTTTCCTGGTCCTTTTTGGGGGTGGTAGTTTATGGTGGCTAGGCAGGCCCAGGCCTCTAGGGTATGAAAGTGCTCTAGGTTCTTAGCAACTTTGGTGCTTAGCTATGGGCCATAGCTCAGTTTTGGGACACGACCAATGATAGATGAAATATGGGGGCCTGTGGAAATGAGGAGGATGCCACCCAGCCTGGCCAAAAGGGTCTGGAAAGGCTTCTGGGCAACCGCTTTCTGCCAGGAATGGCTGGATGTGATTTCCGTGATGATCTTCCTTTCTACAGGTTTCTTAAGAGCTTGGAGGACCTGTTTCAGTGTTAGTGTGAATTTGAGGGCAGAGCACCTCTGTGTCTCCAGGGCCCATCAGGTGATGGGTGGATGAATGAAGGAGCTCGAGGAATGCCACTCGAGGAATTTCCTTCTCCTGTGTCTGGGTTGGTAGGCTATCTTGGGACCCTAGAAGAGGTTGATTCTTTGGAAGAATTGCTAGAAGGCGGGCTGCCTTCGTCGATCTGGGCTTTGCTCAGCCATGCAGAAGGCCTGTTCCTGGCCCGTGGCCATTGTCCTCTTCCTCCTGCTTAGCTGGAGCCCCCTTCTCTCGTGCCTGCCTTCCTCTTCCATGACATCCCCATCCAAAAGCCCTCCCTCTGTACTTCCCCAAGAAGCCAGCTCTCAATTCATGTAGTGCCTTCCACTCGCTCCAAGGTTATGCCTATGGGACCAGACCGTGTCCTTTCTGACGATATTGTGATCGCTGGTCTATTTATAACAATGACTCACCCACCACCTGAACTTCTGCAGGAAGAGTTCGGCTTAGGAGCCAACTCCCCTAGAATGCAAAACAGTTTGTGCTTGTAAATGATCCCCATTTCATTTCCCTGAGACTGTGCATCCTTGGCTTCCTCTTGACCCTGTGGCCAGATCACTTAGCCATCTCCCACCCCCCTGCCGCCTGGTGCCACCATCTCCTCTTGTTTATCAAGAATCCTGCCGACCCCACGACCTGCACAGCCCGGCAAGTTCCTCTTCATCATTAACCTTGAGACCGAGACTTCCTTGCTGTGCAGATGGGAAGGCTCTGCTGGACGACTTCCCTTTGTTTTCATGTTGTTTGCTTGTGAAGGAGCTCAAGCTGGGGTGGGGGCAGGGAGTGAGTGAATCTGGAAGAGAGCCCTGAGCCCCCACCCTTGGCCCAGTCCAGCTTCTCTCCTAGGACCCCAGCGTTAGCGGTATGCTACCCACACAAGAACCGTTGTGCACTGAGGCTCCTGCCTGACCTCCCAGTAGGAGGGGCGGTGATGGCAGTGGGTCCCACCACTTCTCCTGCAGCGTCTCCCCTCTCCCTGCAGGTGCTAGGGCAGGCAGGTCTGCTAAGTCCCATGGTGGTTGGGCTTGAAGGACACTTGCATAGACAGGCATTTGCCGTCTGGCTGGGGAGATGAGATGACCCCCTTCTCCAGTTTGTCAGTAGACACCCCTGTTGCCTTCTTCATAAAGAAAATACAGCAGAGACCCTCAGTGGGGTCTCCTTGGCTTCCCATCTGTTACCTACCTATAAGCTTCCCACATCCCCAGACCTCTTGGCTTCCACCTTAGTGGTGACGGGGTCACCTGATCCCACGGCCCCTGCTCTGGAATCCCCTTGACCCCAGTCATGGTTCGGTAATTGTCACTCAGTCCAGAATCCAGCCTCCTCTGGTTCTGTGTCACCTCCCTCTCCACCTGTTCCAGCCTTTTCCATCCTGGACCCTATTCCCACCCCCGACCCCTGGCATCACCTCCAGGTGGCTCTTCTCTCCACCAAGATCTGCACTCTCCCCCGATGTTCCCTCTGGGTCACTGCTGCAGACTCCTGCCCCCACCACCTCATTCCACAGTGACCATCCTCTCCGACTTGATGAGTCTGGACCCATCCTCCTAAGTCCCAGGATTGCTAGTCTCTTTGTGGCTTCTGACATCTTTGAGTTCCATCCTCCCTGGCTTCTGATATGCCCCCTCGTTCTCAGACACTTCCGGCCTCATTCCCTTCTCATCATGCCTTGCTTCAAGCCGCTGTCACCTCCCCGTGATGTCACTACCACAGCCACCAGCTGGATGCTGCCTGGTCTCCCTGCCAGTCCATTTGCTATCAGCCGGGTGATGTCTCCGACAGTGTCACACCCCTCTCCACATCCCCGCTTGGTGCAGCATGGAAGGTCCCCAGGACCAGTCCCTGCCCCCCCTTGACTTCATCTCCTGCCACATTTTTATACCCCTACCTCAAGCCCTATTTTCTGAGCTAGTCAGCTCTCCCAGATTAACTTTCCCACATCGCTGCCTTGCATGTGATGTTCCTATGGCACGAAGAGCCTCTCCCCCCATTCTGCCTTTGGTTGAATCCCAGTCACCATCTGGAGTTCTGCCAGCTTGTCCCCTGCAGCAGGTGCTGGCTTCCGGGACCAGCCCTTCCCCTCCAGGCTGGGTTAGAGTCTTCCTCGGGGCTCATCCCCTGCACTGACCCCTCTACGTGTCTGCCTCCGGCTCTGGCCCCCACTTCCACGCAGATGACCAACGTGACACTTCAATCTGGGTCAAATACCTTTATTTTATGCTCCTTGGGAGGGACCCCTGCCTTTAGGGCACTTAACTTAGTTGTTCTACATTTAACAAGGAAGGGTGTAATTTGAGGCATCACCTGGTAGTGTTTGATTAATTCCTATTTCCTCCACCAGACTGGAAGCTAGGCAAGAGCAGAGAGAGCCTTATTTTTTTTTTTTTAAGGATTTTATTTGTTTATTTGACAGAGAGAAAGAGAGAGCAAGCAGGCAGAGGGAGGCGGAGACAGAGACGACTCGAAACTATCCCGGGACCCTGGGATCATGACTTGAGCCAAAGGCAGATGCTTAATTGACCGAGCCACCCAGGTGCCCCTGTCGTTTTCTTCTTCTTCTTCTCTCTCTTTTTTTTTTTTTTTAAGATTTTTATTTATTTGACAGACAGAGATTGCAAGTAGGTGATCTTATTTATTTATTTGAGAGGGAGAGATAATGAGAGAGAGAGAATGAGAGTGAGAGAGAGAGAGAGCATGAGAAGGGGGAGGGTCAGAGGGAGAAGCGGACTCCCTTGCCAAGCAGGGAGCCAGATGTGGGACTCGATACCAAGACTTCAGGGTCATGACCTGAGCCGAAGGCAGTCACTTAACCAACTGAGCCACCCAGGTGCCCAGTCCTCTAATTTTTGATGCTGGTCTAAAAAAAACTTGCTTTTTTTCATTGTTTAAATATTAATTAGATGCAACTATTTATAAAATACATGTAAAGTCTAAGGACGATTGAAACAGTGAACACCTGTGTACCTACCACCCAGTTTAGGCAAAAGAATATAACCAGTTCTTTAAAGTCTCCTCAGAAGCCCACTTCCATGCACCCACCGCCTCCCTCAGCCATAACCATTACCCTGAATGGTGTGTGTGATTTTCTTGCTTAATACATACCCAATATATTTGTTTTTCTAAACATTGAGTTGTTTAGTTTTGCTATTTTAAAAAATTCTATGTAAGTGGAGGGGCGCCTGGGTGGCTCAGTCAGTTGGGTGTCTGCCTTCAGCTCAGGTCATGGTCATGGGGTCCTGGGATTATTGAACCCGGCGTCTGGCTCCCTGCTCAGTGGGGAGTCTGCTGCTCCCTCTGCCCATCACCCTGCTTGTTCTCTCTCTCTTTCAAATAAACAAAATCTTAAAAAAAATCAACTTTATTTAAATGGAAAAATACAGTTTGTGTTTTCTGTGATCCACTTTTTTTTCCCCTTGTTTTGGCTTACCGTTTCATTCTGACGTGATGTGTACCTAGATATTCATTCATTTTCTCCAATGATTGTTATTCTGCTGTATGGACTCACCATACTTTGTCCATCTTCCTGTTGACAGATGGGACCTAGTTTGCCTTGACTCACCTGCCTGCCTCTCTTTCTCCTGTTTGTCCCATTACCACAGTGTTGAAGTGAGGATCCCCCACTACCCCCACATGGGAGATGCAAACACCCGCCCAGCTAAGGACCATCAGGAGCACAGCTGCCTGAGATTGCTGGGTCACGAGGTACGTGCATCTATGTTTTTCCTAGATGTTACCCATCTGGGGCAGGGTTATCCAAATGTTGGCTATTCTACAATCTCACCAGTGTATGGGCGACTCGAACTTTGAAAACTGTGCCTCCCATGCCCATGATGTGATATTTGTTATTTCCTGACTGCTGATGGGGTTGAGCATATTTTCAAATGTATTCCCTTCAGTGAATTGCCTGTTCATATATTTTGCCTATTATATTTGGTGGTTTTCCTCCAGAATTGATTTGCAGTGTTTTTGTTTTTGTTGTTGTTGTTTTAATAGGTTTTGAACAAGAATCTCTTGGTAGGCAAATATCTTCTCCCAGGCTATAGTTTGTCTTTTTTGGAGGGGAATGGGTCTTGGGAATATTTTGTTGTTGTCTTTTAAATACAGTGAAATACAGAAATCTTAATTGCTGCAGTTTGTTAGATTTTTATTTTGTCTTATTTTTTAGAATTTTAATTCCAGTAGAATTAACATGCAGTGGTGTTCTGTATACAATACTATGACTCAACAATTTTATACATTACTTGGTGCTCATTGAGATAAGTGTACTTGGGGTGCCTGGGCGGGTCAGTCGATTAAACATCCCACTCTTTTAAGTGTAATCTTAATCCCCTTCACCTATTTCACCCATACCCCCACCATCTCCCCTTTGGTAAACATCAGTTTGTTTTCTACATTTAAGAGTCTTTTTTTTAATCTCTTTTTTCTTTGTTCATTTGTTTTGTTTCTTAAATTTCACATGTGAGTGATGTCATATGGTGTTTTGTCTTTCTCTAATTTATTTCACTTAGCATTATACACTTTAGCTCTACCCATGTCGTTGCAAATGGCAAGATTTCATTCATTTTAAACAAATTTTAATTCCAGTGTTATATAACACTAGAATTGTGTAATACATTGTTATATTAGTTTCAGGGGTACACTGTCATGATTTAATAATTCTATATATTACTCAATGCTCATCATAAGTGACCCTTTATCCCCATCACCTATTTCACCCATCCCCCATCCATCTTCCCTCTGGTAGCCACTGGGTTGTTTTCTATAGTTAAGAGTGTGTATATTGGTTTGTCGTTTTTTTCCCCCCTTTGTTCGTTTGTTTCTTAAATTTCACATACAAGTGAAATCATATGGAATTTGTCTTTCTCTGACTTATTTTGCTTAGCGTTATGCTCTCAGATCCATCCACCTTGTTGCAAATAGAAAGATTTCATTCATTTTAATGGATGAATAATATTCTATTGTATACATATACCATATCTTCTTTATCCATTCATTAATTGATGGATACTGGACTCTTTCCATAATTTGGCTATTGTAAATAATGCTGCAATAAACATAAGGATGCATATATCCTTTTAAATTAGTGTTTTCATTTTCTTTGGGTATATATCCAGTAGTGCAATTATTGGATCACATGGTAATTCTATTTTTAACCTTTTGAGGAACTCCATATTATTTTCCACAGCGACTGTACCAGTTTGACTCCCACAAGTAGTATACTTTTTACCACATCCTTGCCAGCACTTGTTGTTTCTTGTGTTTTTTTTTTTTTTTTTTTTTAGCCATTCTGATAGGTGTGAGGTGAGATCTCATTGTGGTTTCGATTTTCAGTTCCCTGATGATGAGTGATGTTGAGAATCTTTTCATGTGTCTGTTGGCTATCTGTATGTCTTCTTTGGAGAAGTATCTGTTCATGTCTACTGCCCATTTGAATTTAAATTAAATTAAATTATTTAGAGGAGGGGAGAGTGGGGAGGGGTAGAAGGAGAGTGAGAGAAAGAATCTTAAGTAGGCTCCATGCTCAGAGCAGAGCCCTATGTGTGTGTGGTGAGGGGAATGTCTTAGTATCGTAACCCTGAGATCACGACCTGAACTAAAATCAAGAGTTGGATGCTTAACCTACTGAGCTACCCAGACTCATTTTAAAATTGGATTATTTGTTTTTTGGGTGTTGAGTTTTACAACTTCTTTACATATTTTGGATATTAAGCCTTTATCACATATGCCATTTGTAAATATTTTCTCCCATTCTGAAGATTGCCTTTAGTTTTGTTGATTGTTCCCTTCACTGTGCAGCTTTTTATTTTGATATAGTCCCCATAATTTGTTTTTGCTTTTGTGTCCCTTGTCTCAGGAGACATATCTAGAAAAATGTTATAAATGATGTTAGAGAAATTACTGTCTGTGCTTTCTCCTAGGATTTTTAGATTTCAGGTCTCACATTTAGACTTTTAATCCACTTTGACCAAATTTGTTTTTATGTGTGGTATGAGAAAGTGGTCCAGTTTCATTTTTTTGCATGTAGCTGTCCAGTTTTCTCAGCCACATTTGTTGAAGAGACTTTCTCCCATTGCATATTCTTGCCTCCTTTGTCAAGCATTAATTGACCATATATAATCATGGGGTTATTTCTTGCTCTCTATTTTGTCCCATTGATTTATGTGTCTATTTTTGTGCCAATACCACACTGTTTTGATTATTACAGCTTTGTAGTATATCTTGAAATCTGGGATTGTGATACTTCCAGCTTTGTTCTTTATTTTCTTTCTTTCTTTTTTTTTTTTTGGAGGGGGGGAATTGTTTTTTGTAGTAACTTGGATCGTGCTGTATGTATAGTTCTTTGATATGCTTGTTGGAGATGTTCCCAGCCTAGCACACTCCTTTTATCCACTACATATTCCACAGAATTAGCATTGCCATTTGGGTTGCTTCATTCTGCTATTATAATTATGCCCACTTTTGTGCATGCATTTGAGTACAGGGGCTGAAATGGGAGTGGGAGAGTCTCAGTTTGAGTCTCTGTGGTTTGAGATGAAGGTGTTTTGACTTGGTGTTGAGCAAGCTGTAGGCAGTGCACACTGACCCAGGCAGGAGGGTGGCTGGGCTGTGGATTTGGGACCAATGGGCCAATGGCACCATGTGTGATGGGAAAGTCGCTGGTTTTGCTCCTGGTTTAGTGGTCATGAATTCCTTTAACTTTTGTTTGTCTGGGATACTCTATCTCTCCTTCTATTCTGGATGATAGTCTTGCTGGATAGAATATTTTTGGTGCAGATTTTTTTCTTTTCAGCACTTTTTGAATATATCATGCCACTCCCTAGGCCTGCAAAGTTTCTGCTAAAAAATCAGCTGATCATCTTAGGGGGTTTCCTTTGTATGTAACTACTTTCTTTTCTTTTCTCTTGTTGCTTTTATTTATTTATTTTTATTTTTTAAAAAAGATTTTATTTTATTTGAGAGAGAGAGAACAAATGAGAGGGGAGAAGGTCAGAGGGAGAAGCAGACTCCCCGTGGAGCTGGCTGCCTGATGTGGGACTTGATCCTGAGGCTCCAGGATCAAGACCTGAGCTGAAGGCACTTGCTTAACCAACTGAGCCACCCAGGTGCCCCTCTTGCTGCTTTAAAAATTCTATCTTTATCACTGTTTTTTTGGCATTTTAATTACTATGTGTCTTGGCATGGACCTTCTTGAGGTGATTTTGTTGGGGATATGTGTCCTGAATATGGATTTTTGTTTCCTTCTCCAGGTTCAGAAGTTTTCAGCTATTTTTTTCTCCAAATACACTTTCTGTGCCCCTTTCTCTCTCTTCTCCTTCTGGGATCCCTATAATGTGAATGTCACTGTGCTTGATGGAGTCACTGAGTTTCTGAAGTTTGTTCTCCTTTTGTATAATTTTTTTCCCCTCTCACTGGTTCAGCTTGATTACTTTCTATTACTCTGGATTCCAGGTTGCTGATCCATTCTTCACCTTCCTCTTGTCTACTATTTATTCCATCTAGTGTGTTTTTTACTTCATTTATTGTGTTGTTCATCTCTGATAGGTTTTTATCTCTTTGTTAAGGTTCTCACTGATGTCCTATCTCAAGTCCACTGAGTATCTTTATGATCGTTATTTTAAGTTCCCTACCAGGCATATTACCTATCTCCATTTTGGTTAGGTGTCTTGCTATGATTTTGTTTTGTTCTTTCATTTGGGACAAAGTCCTCTGTCTCCTCGTTTTGTCTAACTTGGTGTCTGTTTCTATGTGTTAGGAAAGTCAGTGACAAGAGTAGTGGCCTTATGAAGAAGAGGTCCTGTAGAACCCTCTGGTGCAATGTCTCCTTTTTACCAGTAAATTGCACTTGAGGGGTGTCTCCTATGTGTGTTGCATATGTCCTACTGTTGTGCTAAGCTATGTTCACCTTCAGTCCAATCATCTGCAATGTCTCTCTTTGTTTGTCATGGGCAGGATCTGATCTCTGTATGGTTAGTGGGCCAGTCTGGGACCACCTAGGGCTTGAGTTGAGTCAGACCAGGAGTTTGCCAGAGGAGAAGTAGCACCAACAGCAGGACACTTTCCTATGTTGTCCCTGAGAAGCTTTTGTTGGTGGGCAGGTCCTGCAGTCAGAACTGCTATCTGCTCCTGGCCCACTGCTGGGGCTGCAGTCAGACTTATGTGTGTGGTTATCTTCCCCCCTCCCCAGGGAAAGGAGTCAATTTGGAGTGGTGTTGGCCCCTATCTGGGCTCCTTGGACACTGCCAGGCTTGTGGTATTTCTTTGGATGGGCTCTGGTCAAGAGAATATTGATGGGGGTGGGATCCACAATGTGCACAGGGGCCGGAGGGGCAGGGTTAGCAAGATTTGTTTGCTATTGGTGCCCTGTCAGAGGAGCCCTGCAACACTGGACTGAGGCGGGCCAGTCTGGAGGGTTGGATCCACAGAAGCACAGCTAGAGGGGAGTGGGGGGTGAGGTAGCAATGCAAGGAAGTTAGGCAGCAAGTATTGTTGTCGTACTGGTTCCCACAGGTGGCTGGGTGTCTAGGCTGGGGGGCAGGGGAGAGAAATGGCACCTTCCAGTTCCTTTGTTCCTGGAGGAGTCCCCTACCAATCTCTGTCCATTTGGTACATGCTCTGAGATAAGTAGCCCCAGGCATTTTTCAAACTGCTGGTTGTCTTCCTCTGGCCTTCCTGGCTCTCCACAAACAAACCGACCCACTGATTTTTAAAATTCTAGGTTTTAGGCGGAGGAGTCAAGATGGCGGAGAAGTAGCAGGCTGAGACTACTTCAGGTAGCGGGAGATCAGCTAAATAGCTTATCTAAAGATTGCAAACACCTACAAATCCAACAGGAGATTGAAGAGAAGAAGAACAGCAATTCTAGAAACAGAAAATCAACCACTATCTGAAAGGTAGGACTGGCGGAGAAGTGAATCCAAAGCGACGGGAAGATAGACCGCGGGGGGGGGGGGGGGGGGGGGGGCGGCTCCCGGCGAGCGGCGGAGCAACGGAGCACAAAATCGGGACTTTTAAAAGTCTGTTCCGCTGAGAGACATCGCTCCAGAGGCTTAACTGGGGTGAAGCCCAGGCGGGGTCAGCGCGGCCTCAGGTCCCACAGGGTCACAGAAGGATCGGGGGTGTCTGAGTGTCGCAGAGCTTACCGGTATTAGAATGGGGAAGCCGACTACAGAGACAGAGCCGAGGAGTGACTCTCAGCTCGGGGTTACCTTGAACCGGTCTCAGGCTCGGTCAGTTCGGAACGCGGCCGGAGGCCAGGGTGACGGGAGTCATTGGGCGCTGTTCTCTGAGGGTGCACTGCGGAGTGGGGCCCCGGGCTCTCGGCTCCTCCGGGCCGGAGACCGGGAGGCCGCCATCTTCGTTCCCGTCTTCCAGAACTCTTCGGAAAGCGCTCAGGGAACAAAAGCTCCCGAAAGCAAACCCAGCAAACCCGAACAAATTACTCAGCCCGGCCCGGGTAAGGGCGGTGCAACTCCGCCTGGGGCAAAGACGCTTGAGAATCACTACAACAGGCCCCTCCCCCAGAAGATCAACGAGAAACCCAGCCAGGACCAAGTTCACCTACCAAGGAGTGCAGTTTCAATACCAAGGAGAGCGGCGGAATTCCAGAGGAGAAGAAAGCAAAGCACGGAACTCATGGCTTTCTCCCCATGATTCTTTAGCCTTGCAGTTAATTTAATTTTTTTTTCCTTTTTCAATTTTTTTTCTCTTCTTCTGCTAAATTTTTTTAACTTTTACCGTTTTCTTTTTTAACGTTTTTTAAATAGTTTATCTAATATATATATATATATATATATTTCCTTTTTATATTTTTTATCGGCTTTCTTTTTTTAATAGTTTTTTTTTTCTCTTTCTGAACCCCTTTTTATCCCCTTTCTCCCCCCTCACGATTTGGGATCTCTTCTGATTTGGCTAAAGCATATTTTCCTGGGGTTGTTGCCACCCTTTTAGTATTTTACTTGCTCCTTCATATACTCTTATCTGGACAAAATGACAAGGCGGAAAAATTCACAACAAAAAAAAGAACAAAAATCAGTACCAAAGGCTAGGGACCTAATCAATACAGACATTGGTGATATGTCAGATATAGAGTTCAGAATGATGATTCTCAAGGTTCTAGCCGGGCTTGAAAAAGGCATGGAAGATATTAAAGCAACCCTCTCGGGAGATATAAAAGCCCTTTCTGGAGAAATAAAAGAACTAAAATCTAACCAAGTTGAAATCAAAAAAGCTATGAATGAGGTGCAATCAAAAATGGAGGCTCTCACTGCTAGGATAAATGAGGCAGAAGAAAGAATTAGCGATATAGAAGACCAAATGACAGAGAATAAAGAAGCTGAGCAAAAGAGGGACAAACAGCTACTGGACCACAAGGGGAGAATTTGAGAGACAAGTCTTAGTGACAAAGAAAAGATCCTGAAAACAGCCCGGGAAAAGAAGTCTGTAACGTACAATGGTAAAAATATTAGATTGGCAGCAGACTTATCCCCAGAGACCTGGCAGGCCAGAAAGAGCTGGCATGATATATTCAGAGTACTAAATGAGAAAAACATGCAGCCAAGAATACTATATCCAGCTAGGCTATCATTGAAAATAGAAGGAAAGATTAAAAGCTTCCAGGACAAACAAAAACTGAAAGAATTTGCAAATACCAAACCAGCTCTACAGGAAATATTGAAAGGGGTCCTCTAAGCAAAGAGAGACCCTAAAAGTAGTAGATCAGAAAGAAACAGAGACAATATACAATAACAGTCACCTTACAGGCAATACAATGGCACTAAATTCATATCTCTCAATACTTACCCTGAATGTTAATGGGCTAAATGCCCCAATCAAAAGACACAGGGTATCAGAATGGATAAAAAAACAAAACCCATCTATATGTTGCCTACAAGAAACTCATCTTAAACCCGAAGACACCTCCAGGTTTAAAGTGAGGGGGTGGAAAAGAATTTACCATGCTAATGGACATCAGAAGAAAGCAGGAGTGGCAATCCTTATATCAGATCAATTAGATTTTAAGCCAAAGATTATAATAAGAGATGAGGAAGGACACTATATCATACTCAAAGGAACTGTCCAACAAGAAGATCTAACAATTTTAAATATCTATGCCCCTAACGTGGGAGCAGCCAACTATATAAACCAATTAATAACAAAATCAAAGAAACACATCGACAAGAATACAATAATAGTAGGGGATTTTAACACTCCCCTCACTGAAATGGACAGATCATCCAAGCAAAAGATCAACAAGGAAATCAAGGCCTTAAATGACACACTGGACCAGATGGA
The DNA here is from genome assembly GCF_902655055.1 of Lutra lutra. NCBI lineage: Eukaryota > Metazoa > Chordata > Mammalia > Carnivora > Mustelidae > Lutra > Lutra lutra. Next base: position 41,096,766 of record NC_062293.1, read on the forward strand.
CATCACAGATAGATTCAGAACATTTCATCCCAAAGCAACAGAATACACATTCTTCTCTAGTGCACATGGAACATTCTCCAGAATAGATCACATTCTTGGTCCTAAATCAAGTCTCAACCGGTATCAAAAGATTGGGATCATTCCCTGCATATTTTCAGACCACAATGCTCTAAAGCTAGAACTCAATCACAAGAGGAAATTTGGAAAGAACCCAAATACATGGAGACTAAACAGCATCCTTCTAAAGAATGAATGGGTTAACCAGGAAATTAAAGAAGAATTGAAGAAATTTATGGAAACAAATGATAATGAAAACACAACGGTTCAGAATCTGTGGGACACAACAAAGGCAGTCCTGAGAGGAAAATATATAGCGGTACAAGCCTTTCTCAAGAAACAAGAAAGGTCTCAGGTACACAACCTAACCCTACACCTAAAGGAGCTGGAGAAAGAACAAGAAAGAAACCCTAAACCCAGCAGGAGAAGAGAAATCATAAAGATTAGAGCAGAAATCAATGAAATAGAAACCAAAAAAACAATAGAACAAATCAACGAAACTAGGAGCTGGTTCTTTGAAAGAATTAATAAGATTGATAAACCCCTGGCCAGACTTATCAAAAAGAAAAGAGAAAGGACCCAAATAAATAAAATCATGAATGAAAGAGGAGAGATCACAATGAACACCAAAGAAATACAGACAATTATAAGAACATACTATGAGCAACTCTACGCCAACAAATTTGACAATCTGGAAGAAATGGATGCATTCCTAGAGACATATAAACTACCACAACTGAACCAGGAAGAAATGGAAAGCCTGAACAGACCCATAACCAGTAAGGAGATTGAAACAGTCATCAAAAATCTCCAAACAAACAAAAGCCCAGGGCCAGATGGCTTCCCGGGGGAATTCTACCAAACATTTAAAGAACTAATTCCTATTCTCCTTGAAACTGTTCCAAAAAATAGAAATGGAAGGAAAACTTCCAAATTCATTTTATGAGGCCAGCATCACCTTGATCCCAAAACCAGACAAGGATCCCATCCAAAAAGAGAACTACAGACCAATATCCTTGATGAACACAGATGCAAAAATTCTCGCCAAAATACTAGCCAATAGGATTCAACAGTACATTAAAAGGATTATTCAACATGACCAAGTGGGATTTATTCCAGGGCTGCAAGGTTGGTTCAACATCCGCAAATCAATCAGTGTGATACAACACATTAATAAAAGAAAGAACAAGAATCATATGATACTCTCCATAGATGCTGAAAAAGCATTTGACAAAGTACAGCATCCCTTCCTGATCAAAACTCTTCAAAGTGTAGGGATAGACGGCATATACCTCAATATTATCAAAGCCATCTATGAAAAACCCACCACAAATATCATTCTCAATGGAGAAAAACTGAAAGCTTTTCTGCTAAGGTCAGGAACACGGCAGGGATGTCCGTTATCACCACTGCTATTCAACATAGTACTAGAAGTCCTAGCCTCAGCAATCAGACAACAAAAGGAAATTAAAGGCATCCAAATCGGCAAAGAAGAAGTCAAACTATCACTCTTTGCAGATGATATGATACTATATGTGGAAAACCCAAAAGACTCCACTCCAAAACTGCTAGAACTTGTACAGGAATTCAGTAAAGTGTCAGGATATAAAATCAATGCACAGAAATCAGTTGCATTTCTCTACACCAACAACAAGACAGAAGAAAGAGAAATTAAGGAGTCCATCCCATTTACAATTGCACCCAAAACTATTAGATACCTAGGAATAAACCTAACCAAAGAGACTAAGAATCTATACACAGAAAACTATAAAGTACTCATGAAAGAAATTGAGGAAGACACAAAGAAATGGAAAAATGTTCCATGCTCCTAGATTGGAAGAATAAATATTGCAAAAATGTCTATGCTACCTAAAGCAATCTACACATTTAATGCAATTCCTATCAAAGTCCCATCCATTTTTTTCGAAGAAATGGAACAAATAATCCTAAAATTGATATGGAACCAGAAAAGACCTTGAATAGCCAAAGGAATATTGAAAAAGAAAGCCAAAGTTGGTGGCATCACAATTCCGGACTTCAAGCTCTATTACAAAGCTGTCATCATCAAGACAGCATGGTACTGGCACAAAAACAGACACATAGATCAATGGAACAGAATAGAGAGCCCAGAAATAGACCCTTGACTCTATGGTCAACTCATCTTCGACAAAGCAGGAAAGAATGTCCAATGGAAAAACAACAGCCTCTTCAATAAATGGTGTTGGGAAAATTGGACAGCCACATGCAGAAAAATGAAATTGGATCATTTCCTTACACCACACAAGAAAATAGACTCAAAATGGATGAAGGATCTCAATGTGAGAAAGGAATCCATCAAAATCCTCGAGGAGAACACAGGCAGCAACCTCTTCGACCTCAGCCGCAGCAACATCTTCCTAGGAACATCACCAAAGGCAAGGGAAGCAAGGGCAAAAATGAACTTTTGGGATTTTATCAAGATCAAAAGCTTTTGCACAGCAAAGGAAACAGTTAACAAAACCAAAAGACAACTGACAGAATGGGAGAAGATATTTGCAAATGACATATCAGATAAAGGGCTAGTGTCCAAAATCTATAAAGAACTTAGCAAACTCAACACCCAAAGAACAAATAATCCAATCAAGAAATGGGCAGAGGACATGAACAGACATTTCTGCAAAGAAGACATCCAGATGGCCAACAGACACATGAAAAAGTGCTCCATATCACTCGGCATCAGGGAAATACAAATCAAAACCACCATGAGATATCACCTCACACCAGTCAGAATGGCTAAAATTAACAAGTCAGGAAATGACAGATGCTGGCGAGGATGCGGAGAAAGGGGAACCTTCCTACACTGTTGGTGGGAATGCAAGCTGGTGCAACCACTCTGGAAAACAGCATGGAGGTTCCTCAAAATGTTGAAAATAGAACTACCCTATGACCCAGCAATTGCACTGCTGGGTATTTACCCTAAAGATACAAACGTAGTGATCCGAAGGGGCACGTGCACCCGAATGTTTATAGCAGCAATGTCTACAATAGCCAAGCTATGGAAAGAACCTAGATGTCCATCAACAGACGAATGGATAAAGAAGATGTGGTATATATACACAATGGAATACTATGCAGCCATCAAAAGAAATGAAATCTTGCCATTTGCGACGACGTGGATGGAACTAGAGGGTATCATGCTTAGCGAAATAAGTCAATCGGAGAAAGACAACTATCATATGATCTCCCTGATATGAGGGAGAGGAGATGCAACATGGGGGGTTAAGGGGGTAGGAGAAGAATAAATGAAACAAGATGGGATTGGGAGGGAGACAAACCATAAGTGACTCTTAATCTCACAAAACGAACTGAGGGTTGATGGGGGGAGGGGAGTTGGGAGGGGGGGGGGGTTATGGATATTGGGGAGGGTATGTGCTATGGTGAGTGCTGTGAAGTGTGTAAACCTGGCGATTCGCAGACCTGTACCCCTGGGGATAAAAATATATGTTTATAAAAAATAAAAAAAATTTAAAAGTTAAAAATTCTAGGTTTTAAGTCCCAAGAGTTATAAGAACTTAAAAAATTCAGCCCCTCTGGTTTTCAGAGCCTAATGTTATGAGGATTCATCTTCCCCGCTCTGGCTTCCTAGATGCGAGGGTCTGTTTCTTTCCTCTCTCAGCGCCCATGGCTCCCTCCCTCCCTGATACCCCACAAATTCGTTTAGCACCACACCTCGACTCTGCCCTTTATACCTTCTTCCATGTGGCCTCTTCTCTATGTTTAGCTATGGAGAGTCTAGACTCTCCATATGGCTAGAGTTTAGCCAGTGTTCGAGTCATGTTCTGGATTATTTATGCTGATGTGGGTGTTATGTAGGTGTAGCTGCAGGATGAGATGAGCACAGTGTCTCTCTACTCCATCATCTTTCCAACAGTCTGTTCTTTTTCAAGGTTGCTTTGGCTATTCTGGGTCTTTTGTGGTCCCATACAAATTTTAGGATTATTTGTTCTAGTTCTGTGAAAAGTGCTTTGGGTATTTTGATAGGGATTACATTAAGACTGTAGGTTGTTTTGGGTAATGTGGACATTTTAACAATATTTTTTCTCCCAATCCATGAGCATGGAATATCTTTCCATCTATGTCCTCTTCAATTTCTTTCTTTAAAAAAAAAAAATTTAAAGATTTTATTTATCCATTTGAGAGAGAACGAGAGCACAAGCTGGGGGAGGGACAGAGGGAGAGGGAGAAGCAGACTCCCCACCAAGCAGGAAGCCTGATGTGGGTCTTGATCCCAGGACCCCGAGATCTTGAACTGAACCAAAGGCAGATGCTCAACTGACTGAGCCACCCAGGTACCCCCATCTTCAATTTCTTTCCTCATTGTTTTATAGTTTTCAAAGTATAGGTCTTTCACCTCCTTGGTTAAGTTTATCCTAGGTACTTTATTATTTTTGATGTGATTATAAATGAACAGTTTGATAGATTATGACAAATGCATATAGCCATGTAACCCTCTCCTCTGTCATGGTTCAAAGCATTTCTGCTCCCCAGTAAGATCCTCTGTGCTCCTTCTAAGGCAATCACTGTTTGCACTTCTTTTACGATATATTAATTTTGTCTGATTTAAAATAATATAAATTAAATCATACTGTGTGCCTGGCTTTTTTTGCTTAGCCTAATGTTCTTAAGATTCATCCATCTTGTGTAAATTTCTTTTTTATTGCTGAGTAGATTCCCATCGTATGAATGTACTATAATAGGTTTACTCAAAGTCCTCTTGATGGACACTGAAGTGGCTTCAGTTTTTGGTTACTACGAATAAAATGGCTACCAACATTCTTGCACCTGTCTTTCTATGCCCATATATTTTCATTTCTCTTGGGTAAACACCTCAGAGTGGAATTGCTGGAGCCAAAGGGAAGATTTGTGTTTGACTTTATGAGAAATCCTGTGTTACATCTTTTAATTCTGTTAAGGGTATTATCTATCATCAGATTTAATAATCTTTTTCCTTATGGTTTATGCTTGCTTTAAGAGGTCTTTTTTCTGAGGTTGTGCAGATTTTCTTCATTTCCCGCCTGAAGGTTTTAAACTTTGCATTTCACATTTGGAGTTTTAATTCACCTGAAATAGATTTTTATCAACTGTGTGAGATAAGAATCTTTTGCCTCCTATTTCCCACTTGGATAACTAATACTGCCAACACTGCTATTGACTGGAGCATCACCTCCTTTCCCTATGGTAATGCTCTTTCATATATGAGGTTTCCACATGGGCTCAGACTTGTTTCTGGACTCCATTCTGTGCCATTGGTTTATTTTTCTATCCCTATGCCAATGCCATCCTGTACAAATTACTATAATTCGGAAAATGTCTGGCTATCTGGCAGGGTAAGTCATCCTACTTTGTTCTCCAAAATTTGCTTGTTTGTTTATTGTCCTTGTTCTTCCACATAAACTTTAGGATCAGTATGTTGAGTTGTAATATTTTATTTTTTAAGAGAGAGGAAGGAGTGGAGGGAGAGGGAGGGAGAGAATCTGAAGAATCCATGCCCAGTGCGGAGCCGATGGAGGGCTTGATCTCATGACCCTGAGATCATGATCTTGGCTGACTGAAATCAAGAGTCAGATGCTTAATGTACTGAGCCACCCAGGTACCTCCTTTTGTGTGTGTGTGTGTGTGTGTGTGTGTGTGTTTTGATTCTGTCTTTGATCCATTTGTTGGATAGAATTGTGTTTTTACATTTCCCAAACATACTAGACTTTGAAAGCTATATTATGAATTGATTTTGAATTTAATTGAGTTGTGATAAGAGAATGTAGTCTGTTGATAGTTTCCTTTTCTTTGTAGTATCATACATGATGCTTTAGTAATGTGTATTCTTTAGCTGTTGGTCGAATAATTATACTTATGTTATTAGAGCAAATCTTACTGTGTTGTTAAAATCTTCTAAAGCTGAAGCTGATTTTTTTCCTCCTTGATATTTTAATTTCTAAGAGATGTGGTAAACTCTCCCACTATGATTATAGATTTTAAATTTCTTCTTGTAGTTCTTTCAATTTTTGTTTTATGTAATCTGAGACTGTATTACCAAATGCACATATGTTCAGAAGTCTTCTACCTTTCTGATGAAATTTTTCTTTAATTATTATATTGTAACTGTCCTTATTTCTAATAATGCTTTGGTCTTAAAGCATAGTTTGTCAGATATTGGTTGACTACACCAGCTTTTTTTTTTATTAATATTTGCCTAGCTCATTGTTTATCGTTTAAAAAACAACTCCAACTTTTCTGAGTCCTTGTGTTTTTTTTTAAAGATTTTATTTATTTATTTGACAGAGAGAGATCACAAGTAGGCAGAGAGGCAGGCAGAGAGAGAGAGGGAAGCAGGCTCCCCGCTGAGCAGAGAGCCCAATGCAGGACTCGATCTTAGGACCCTGAGATCATGACCTGAGCCAAAGGCAGTGGCTTAACCCACTGAGCCACCCAGGTGCCCGAGTCCTTATGTTTTAAGTGTCTTTTGTAGCCAGCATATTTCCAGCTTTTGTTCTTAATCTAATCAGAGAATCTCTATCTCCCCAGTGAATAATCTAGTATTTTAAAATGTACTATGATTATTGATATTTTTGTAATAATTTTCTTATCTTGGTTAACATGTATGTAGATGGGCTTATTTATATTGTTTTATTTTGTTCCTCCTAGGTTCTCAGCTTTTCCTCCCCCCACTTTTTAAAAGATTTTATTTATTTATTTATTTATTTATTTATTTATTTATTGGAGAGAGAGAGAGAGAGCGAGTGAGCACACAAGCAGGCAGAATGGCAGGCAGAGGCAGAGAGAGAAGCAGGTTCCCTGCTGAGCAAGGAGCCTGATGTGGGACTTGATCCCAGCACCCTGGGATCATGAGGCAGGACCCTGAGCTGAAGGCAGTGGCTTAACCCAGGCATCCCTCCTTTCCCTTTTTCCACTTCCTGTCTCATTTGGATCAATCTAGTTAGTTCTTTTTTCACTTTTTTTCTTTACGAGTGTAGAAGCTATTCTGTTTCTGTTTTTTTTTTTTTAAGAGGTTACACTTAAAACTCAATATACATACAACCTCACAAGGTAACAATCAATATCTGTGTTTTTCCCAAACCATTTAATCCTTTCTACTGTCATCACTTCTGTCCTAGCTTACTATACTGTTTTCTAGTTTTTTGGTGATACCTTATTTTAATATCCTTATGTTATTCATGATAATAATTAATATTATTTGCCATGGATTATTTAGATTTACCTGCAACTTTACCAGTTCATTTGCTCACCACTATTCATTGCCTCTTACTCCTTCTTTTAGCACAGGTATGTTACATAAACTCTCGTAGTCTCAGCTGGAACAAAAATAGGTTCCCCCCGCCTTTAACATCTAGCCTGGTATAGAATTCTAGATTGACCTTTATTTTTGCTGAGTAATTTGAAGATATTTTCACGTTGTGTCCTGGTATCTGTTGTTGCTGTTGGAAAGTCTGTTGCCAATTAATTGTGTTCCCTTTTTAAGAAATTTGAATTTGGTTGCAGTGTCCCCAAGGATGAGGATATGTTTTGGTTTGCCCTAGCCCGTCCTGCTTAATAGCTGTTACGTTGCATAATTATTAATAGTGCCTCTCTCATTCTCAAAGGTATCCTTGTTAGAATGATAAATTATGTGGTCCCCCCAATTATAATGTGTACATGCATGGATTCGGTTTTACCTACCTTTCTGAGGATTTGTTGTGCTTCTTGTATCTGAAGATTCATCAGTCCTAGAGAATGTTTAACCATTTTCTCTTTGTTAAAAGAAACCTACATTAAAAACCTTTAATTTGGGGCACTGGGTGGCTCAGTCATTAGGTGTCTGCCTTTGGCTCAGGTCGCATGATCCTGGGGTCCTGGGATTGAGCCCTGCATCAGGCTTCTTGCCTGCAGGAAGCCTGCTTCTCCCTCTCCCACTCCACCTTGTTGTGTTCCCTCTTTTGCTGTCTTTGTCAAATAAATAAAATCTTTAAAAAAAATACTTTAAATCGAAATTGTATCTTGGGGCACCAGTGTGGCTCGGTCAGTTGAACATTTGACTCTTGATTTCAGCTCAGATCTTGATCTCAGGGTTGTGAGTTCAAGCCTTACATTGGGCTCCATGCTGAGTGTGGAATCTACTTAAAAAGAAATAAGTAAATAAAAATAAAATTGTGTCTTAAGAAACAAGTTAATAAATTTACCATTAAGTTATGTCCTTTTTATCCAATTGTTTGACCTGTCAGTACCCTTTAAAGTGACCATGGCTGCTATTAGAACACACCAGATATTATGTGTAATGGACCATTTTTGTGGCCTCAGTTCTGGTACTTGCTTCAACCCTCTGTGTGTTTGTTTTTCTTGTGCACCAAAGAGTATATAAGACACACATCTAAGAATGATGTAGCGAGCACTCGGGATGACAATCAGAACATTATCTAATACCTAATATGTTCTCTCTGTGCCTCTGCTCAAATACATTCTGCCCTGCTCCCCATGTAGTAACTATTCTGACTGTTGTGTTGATTATTCCATTGCTCGTCTGTATAGTTTTCCCACACATATATGTATTTTAAAGATTAAAAAAAAATTATTTGACAGAGATCACAAGTAGACTGAGAGGCAGGTGGGAGGTAGGCGGGGAGAGGGCGGAGAAGGAGGCTCCCTGCTGAGCAGAGAGTCCGATGCAGGGCTTGATCCCAGGTCCCTGAGATCATGACCTGAGCTGAAGGCAGAGGCCACTGAGCCAAGCAGGTGCCCACGTATACATATCTTAAAGAATCTATTATTTCATCTTGCCTGCTTTCAGTGTATACAAATGGAATCCTATTGTATATAGTCTTTTGTGAGTTGTCTTTTTCCCCTTCCAATTCATGTGTTTGAAGTTAATTCACATGGCTGAGAAGCCCTGGAGTTCACCCATTCTACTATAGTACAGTACAAACAGTGGACTCATTGTTTGACTATATCCCAATAAGTAAATCTAATCTCATTATGGACACTTGTGATGTTTGCAGTGTTTGGTGATTATAAGCCCATCACTGGGACTTTGGGACTTCTGGGTCATAGGGTGTTCATAGGGCATGTTCAACTTTACTCTTACCCAACAATTAGTGGTGGTACCAGTTTACATTCCTACTTTCCATATAGGAGTTGCTTTTGCCTCGCATAATCGCTAACACTTGATATTGTCAGTGCTTTAATTTTTGCCAAAATGGTGAGTGTGGAATGGCATGACATTCTGTGTGTGTGTGTGTATGTGTGTGTAAACTTTTAATTTTGGCATTCTGCTTTTAATTCGCATTTCGTTTATTCTCAATTATGTTGAGCATGTTGTCATGTTTATTAGGCATTTGTCTTTTCAGTATAATTCCGGTTTTTGCCCTTCATCTATTTTCTTTGGGATTATTATTTTTTTCTTATTGATTTATAAGCATTCTTTACATGTTCTGGAAATGACTCCTTTGTAATATGTATTGCAATTGTCATCTCCAAGTTTGTGGCTTGTTTTTTCTCATTCTTCATGCTGTCTCTGGGAAACCAGAAGTTCTTAATTTATTTACTTCGGTTGTTGTTGTTTTTGCTTTAAGGTAGGTGCTTTTATGTACCTTAAGAAGTCCCTCTCTATCCTGAGGACCTAAAATGATTATCCTATATTGTGTTCTACTTTTTATTATAGTTTTATCTTTCACATTTCTGTTTAAGTCTAGTTTATTTTTGTTGTTGTTGTTGTTTTGGGATTTTTTAGAGAGGAAGCATGTCTGACCCCGGGCAGGGCCAGAGAAAAAGGGAGAGAGAATCTCAAGCAGACTCCCCCACTGAGTACAGAGCCTGACGTGGGGCTTGAACTCACGATCCTGAGATCACAAACTGATCCAAAATCAAGAGTTGAATGCTTAACTGACTGAGCCACCCAGGGGCCCCTAAATCTACTTTGAATCGATTCTTATGTAGCACATGAAGGAGGAATTAATTTTTCTCCATATGAATAACCACACGTGGCCATCTTATTTGTTATGGTCCATCCGTTTTATTTTGTTTTGTTTATTAATCTGTAATATCTGTTCTGTCATAAATCCAGTTCCGTATATGCTCGCGTTGGTTTCTGGGCACTCTCTTCTGTCTATTTCATCAGTCTCTGTCTATTCCCGTACCAATACCAGACTATTTTAATCACTGTAGCTTTACCTTGATACCTGGTAGCACAAATCCTCCCTTCTTATTCTCCAAACATCATAGATTTCCATGGGTCCTGTACTCTTTCATGCAAATTTCAGAATCAGTCTGTCAGTTTCCATGAATTGTCCTATGATGAAATTAGTTCAATGTCATTGATGTTCCATCAAATGGCCTAGTTTGTCCCTCTGGAAAACAGTGCTGTATTTGGGGATCAGTGTTAGCCTTTTGGTCAGAGGTTGGATACCCAGCAGGGTCTTTAGCCAGACTGGCCTTGGTGAGGAGGGGTCCCTCTTGCTGGAGCCCGTGCACAACCTCCATCTCTTCCACTGTGGCCACTTTGTTGATGAGCACCTTGAGCAAGGACAGAGTGGCTGGAGGAAAGGCTGACTAACATCCACAGAATGGGTTATCTTCCCCCCTGGTTGTTGGAACTCTCCTCTGCTGAGCAATATAGCATAAATATGCTCATTTGGAAAGCTCTAGCCTCACATCTCTGTATCTTTGCCACGAACTGCCCAGTCTTATTTTTCCAAAGTCCTTGCCAATCCAGCCAAACTCAGCCTCTCTCTATGGATCTGTGTAATAACTACTCCTCTGGACTGGCGTGGGAAGGGCAGGTGGAAGAGGCTGGGAGAAGCCACTGATGGTGGGACAGTCTGAGAAACCAGTGTGTCTTTCCACTATGACTGTGAAGTGAGTTTGTGGAAAGGCTGGGAACTGCTCCTTCTGCACAACCTCCAAGTGGTAGCTTGTGGAGAAATTTTGAAGCCATATCTGACTGCCACGGCCTTCTGGGGGAAAAAATTGCTATGATTTCACCTTTTCTTCCTTCTTCCGATCTTGCTCCTTTTCTCTCACTGGCAAACTAACCTGGAGCCATACTGGGAAAAGGAATCCTCTGACTTAAAAGAAGCAATGGTGTTTTCCAATCAACAGTAGGCCATCCCGCCCAATGGTGTACACTTATGTTGTTTCCAGTCATTACCATGTATAGGGAAGGGACCGTCAGCCATCTTGGTTTTGGAGTGACTTCCGGGAATGCGACCACTGCCAACTGTTTCAGTTTGCCTGGGATTGTGGCATAATGTGATAATAGGTCTTATAATGTTCGGCTTTGGAAGTATATGGTTATTGAAGAAGAAATAAAGTTTGAAATGTATGATGCCAGAAGCTAGTCTGTTCAAAAGTAAAATGAGGCATGTTTGATGGCTAATGTTAAAAAGCTTATTTCACCTGTGTTTAAAATAATCCATTTCTCTTTGTTTATCCTTTGAATGATTAGTCTCAAAATGACACTACAAGTTATAATAACATTATACTTTATAAAGGGTAAGTATCGCATAAAAAGTAACAAGGTAAATTATTAACAAAGTTAGGTCTTCCCATGCACCAAACTTCCTTCAGCTGCATTTATTTTTTTAAGGACTTTATTTATTTATTTTTTTTTAATTTATTTGGGAGAGAGAAGGAGAGAGAGGGGAGAAGGTCAGAGGGAGAAGCGTCAGACTCCTCGCTGAGTGGGGAGCGCAATGTGGGACTCGATCCTGAGACTCCAGGATCATGACCTGAGCCGAAGGCAGTTGCTTAACCAACTCAGCCACCCAGGTGCCCCATCATTCAGCTGTATTTAATCTACTCTTTAACTTACCCACTGGGTTTTTAACTTCAGTGACTTTCTAGATTTTTCTAATAGTTCAAGTTGCGTATTTTCCGAATACGCTTGTTTTAGAAACTCTTTTTCCTTTTTGAAATGCCATTTGTGTTGTTAATTTTTTTTAAAGATGTCCTTATTTTGGTGCTCGCTTTGACAGCACCTATGCTAACACTGGGATGCAAAGACGAGATGCAAATTCATCAAATGTTCCAATGGAGAAAAAAAGGACATATTTACTTTGTAGTTGATATGCTATTTGTTCTAATGGATGAAATCCTGAGGGATGGAAGAAATCCACTTGCTTTTTTTTTTTTTTAAATTTTTATTATTTTTTTTTCAGCATAACAGTATTCATTATTTTTGCACCACACCCAGTGCTCCATGCAATCCGTGCCCTCTACAATACCCACCACCTGGTGCCCCCAACCTCCCACCCCCCACCCCTTCAAAATTCTCAGATCGTTTTTCAGAGTCCATAGTCTCTCATGGTTCACCTCCCCTTCCAATTTCCCTCAACTCCCTTCTCCTCTCCATCTCCCCTTGTCCTCCATGCTATTTGTTATGCTCCACAAATAAGTGAAACCATATGATAATTGACTCTCTCTGCTTGACTTATTTCACTCAGCATAATCTCTTCCAGTCCCATCCATGTTGCTACAAAACTTGGGTATTCATCCTTTCTTTCTTTCTTTCTTTTTTTTTTTTTACAGCTTTATAAACATATATTTTTATCCCCAGGGGTACAGGTCTGCGAATCGCCAGGTTTACACACTTCACAACACTCACCATAGCACATACCCTCCCCAATATCCATAACCCCACCGCCCCTCTCCCAAACCCCCTCCCCCCATCAACCCTCAGTTTGTTTTGTGAGATTAAGAGTCACTTATGGTTTGTCTCCCTCCCAATCCCATCTTGTTTCATTTACTCTTCTCCTACCCCCTCAACCCCCCATGTTGCATCTCCTCTCCCTCATATCAGGGAGATCATATGATAGTTGTCTTTCTCCGATTGACTTATTTCGCTAAGCATGATACCCTCTAGTTCCATCCACGTCGTCGCAAATGGCAAGATTTCATTTCTTTTGATGGCTGCATAGTATTCCATTGTGTATATATACCACATCTTCTTTATCCATTCGTCTGTAGATGGACATCTAGGTTCTTTCCATAGTTTGGCTATTGTAGACATTGCTGCTATAAACATTCGGGTGCACGTGCCCCTTCGGATCACTACGTTTGTATCTTTAGGGTAAATACCCAGCAGTGCAATTGCAGGGTCATAGGGTAGTTCTATTTTCAACATTTTGAGGAACCTCCATGCTGTTTTCCAGAGTGGTTGCACCAGCTTGCATTCCCACCAACAGTGTAGGAGGGTTCCCCTTTCTCCGCATCCTCGCCAGCATCTGTCATTTCCTGACTTGTTAATTTTAGCCATTCTGACTGGTGTGAGGTGATATCTCATGGTGGTTTTGATTTGTATTTCTCTGATGCCGAGTGATATGGAGCACTTTTTCATGTGTCTGTTGGCCATCTGGATGTCTTCTTTGCAGAAATGTCTGTTCATGTCCTCCGCCCATTTCTTGATTGGATTATTTGTTCTTTGGGTGTTGAGTTTGCTAAGTTCTTTATAGATTTTGGACACTAGCCCTTTATCTGATATGTCATTTGCAAATATCTTCTCCCATTCTGTCAGTTGTCTTTTGGTTTTGTTCACTGTTTCCTTTGCTGTGCAAAAGCTTTTGATCTTGATAAAATCCCAAAAGTTCATTTTTGCCCTTGCTTCCCTTGCCTTTGGTGATGTTCCTAGGAAGATGTTGCTGCGGCTGAGGTCGAAGAGGTTGCTGCCTGTGTTCTCCTCGAGAGAAATCCACTTGCTTTTTGTCAGATTCTTGCTCGCCCATCTTGTAACGGGGCAATGGGGTCATCTACAGCCACGCCCTGTCTGTGGGAATCACATGAGGCCGTGGCTGACCGTGTACTCTCCCAGAGTCCTGGGAGTATCACTGTCCTAAGAATGTGACTATCTTACTGTGTTATTTTACCACGGGGGTTTTGAAGGGCACAGGTCGGGTTCCCCCACTTACAGCTAGAGCATTAACTCAAAAGCTTATCCCTGTGATATTTAGTCCCATGTCAGTGTCTGGCCCCTGCGGATTTCCTTGTTTACTTGAGAACTTCGTTCTGCTTATTTTAAAAAGGATGTCTATTATAGGTTATCCAGAATTTCTAAGTGTTTATTAGTGGGAGGCTTTTCAGGTTGTCTAGTAAAGTCCTATATCTAAACCCATAAGCCTCACTATGCATTTTTGTTCATCATTGTGTCCATTTTCCTATCTTAATGCCTGGGAAGAAAGGTATTAAATAAGTGTTCCCTTCTTTTGTTCTTTCTTTGTTTCTCCTGGTCATTGAGAGCCTCCTGGCCTTCTCTCAGTGCCCGGCACAGGGCCGAGCACACAGCAAGGCACTCAAGAAATGTTTGTAGAATGAATCAGAGGGATGCATTTTTATAGATGAGGACTTAGAGACCAGAGCTGTGGGAGTGACTTACATGTCTCTGGAAATTCAGTGCTGGAGAAGGTGATTTCTAGCTGGTATCATTCATTCGCACATTCTCATTTCCCACAAATTAACCCATCCCTGCAGTTACAAGAAGTCCCCTAGTCCTGTCCTCTAGATCTTATTTTATTGGTGAGTGTGTTCCATGCCACTCATTCCCTTCTCTATTCATGCCCTCAATATCCCAGCCTAAGAGCTCTGAGTTGGATGATCACAGAGTGGTTCTTGGTGGTGGTGAGATTGTGGGAGAGGAAGAAGGGAAGACGGAGAGAAAGGTACTAAAAAAGGCATAGGGCTAGAACCCTCCCTTGTATATCAGTGGTATTCTCTGCTCAGGCCTGATAATGCAGACATGGGGGTTGGGGAGGCTTGACATTATGGCAAAGAATTTAGCGTCAAGGACCCCATATCCTAGTATGTAGGTGACATCTTGTGGAGACCTCAAACAGAACCGAGGTTCTGTGCAGTAAGGAATGACTGGAGGCATGCATTTATAGCAATGCCCCAAATAAAAGAAATGGCAAATATTTTACAGACTATTATGTGATCATTACCAATATTTTCATAGACTTTCTAATAACACAGCAGATGGCTGATGCCATGATGGTAAGTTAGACTGTGGGACACATATGAGTAGATCTAGAGTAAAGGAAGCTAGATAAATTAAGCAGTGCAGGGGTGCCTGGGTGGCTCAGTGGGTTAAAGCCTCTGCCTTTGGCTCAGGTCATGATCTCAGGGTCCTGGGATGGAGCCCTGCTTGGGTCTCTCTGCTCAGTGGGGAGTCTGCTTCCCCTTCTCCCTCTGCCTGCCTCTCTGCCTACTGGAGATCTCTCTCTCTCTCTCTCTGTGTCAAATAAGTAAAAATCTAAAAAAAAAAAAAAATTAAGCAGAGCAAAGAAGGCTGAAGTGGCACAATGGGCAATTTTTCTCTCTGGGAAGAGATTTTTACTCTGCTCGCTGCATTTTTTTTTAAATATTTCCTATAGTGAGCACGTATCACTCGTATAATGGCAGATAAACTGTACTAAAATAATATTTTAAAGAGTATTCCTTTCTGGGCTGTGGGAAGAGGGGAGAACTGGTTGACCCCTTGTCCACATCTGGGCTCCCCAGGGATGTGGATGGGCTGGCAGGTGGCCTGGGGAGGGTGTGTGTGGGGTGACGTGGGAGCTCCCCAGCTGATGGTGGGGGGAGCAGCTGTCACAGAGGCTGCATAGCTTAGAAAAATAAGGGCAGGGTCATGGTCGTGCCCCGAACTGGTTTCAGGGAAAAGGAATTTGACACCTGAGTGGATTCAGAGGACAGAAGCAGCATTGCTTGGGGAGGCCACATACTTGCAGGGACCCAGCTCTTGGCTGAGTAGCAGAAAGGATAGCCAGCCTGGCAAATTGTCCAAGCTTAGAGTCAACAGCCTGCAAGAGGCGTGAAACCTTCATCCTGGGAAGGCTTTAACAGGGACATTGCCCCGAGCTTCCCCGCAGTGCTGCAAGGCCACAGGAGAGGAGCTCCAAGTTCCACTTCCGATTGTTGAGGGAGAAGGAAAAAGTGGGAGGTAGAGAAATCATTCCCATCATGGCCAGGAGAGGGACACCTCCCAGCTGGGTTCAAGAGCTGGACCCACCGTTTATCAGTTGTCCATCCTGATTAAGTTATAAACCTCAGTTTTCTGATCTGCAAAATGGACATAAGAGCAGGACATAATGATAAATAACAGAGATAGCATAAATGATAAATAAATAAAGGAGAGAGCATGAAAAGGGCTTCTTTGCAGAGCTCAATAAAGGAGATTGGTGCTGTGGGTTATTTTTCAAGGCACCAGAGAGCTCGGCCTCCTGCTTTATTTACTTTGTCTCCGGTCAGCCGGGTCATGACCGGCATCAGCCTCTGTTGGTCAAAAGTCCTATTCTGTACTTGGTCGAACTACTTTTATCCCCCATGATTCCTGACTGAGTCAACCTTCTTCACCCTCCTGCCTCTGAATTCCACCTCCCAGGTACACATTCTCCAGGGAGCCTTCTCTCTTAGCCTCCCTCCCCACGCTGGTGCCCGGAATGTAATGGCGAACCCTGTCTCCAGCCAGGAGCCTGGTGCCCAGGAATCCCGGCCCTGCTGGCCAGTGCCGTTCCCAGTGCATCTGTTTCTAATCAGTGCGGTGTGGCACATTCTTTCTGCCGAGTGTGCAGGCCCGGAGCCTGGGGATAGCGCTAATTGATTGCTAAATGGATCTTGTCATTTCCAAAAGAGGCCTCCAAACCTGCCCTTTGCTCTGTCTCTGCTCCCCGAGGGCTGAAGAGCTTCACAATTAACTCCTCCACTGCCTTGGGAGCTAGGAGACCCGGGTCTTGAACCTGAACCATGGGGATTCATTAGGAGCCTTAGAGAAGCCCCCTGCTCCTTGTAAAGTGACTTACAGCCTGAAAAGCACTTCCATGGACCCCTCCATCCCATTTAATTCTCTTGGCAGCTTTGTAGGGCACAGGGGACTGTGGTGGACCGATGAGGAAATCAAGGTTCGGGGTGGGAGGAGTGGCTCTGGGTCATGCAGAGTTGGCGGCAGGGACGGGAGGATCTTGAATCGGACTCATGCTGGGTCCAGGTTGCTCCCTAAAGCAGCAGATGGCCAGGGTTTGCTGGGGACAGGGCAGGGGCTGCTGACCTGGGCTGTCTGGGTTGTCAGGTGTCCAGCTGCCCTGTGGGAGGTGGGCACCAGGATGTGGAAGAGGCCGTTCAAGTTCAGGGCTGAGGGGTCAGACAATCCGCAGCCTTCCTTCCCTGGTAGCAAGCCCCTCTCATCGCAGTGCCTGCACGTCAAGGGCCCGGGTGTCTCTGGCACTCAGCAGAGAAGGAGTCACCAACCATGTCCTCATCTGTCTCCCCAGGTTGAAGGCCGGGATGGTTGTCTTTCTGTCTCTCTCTGAGTCTCTGCCTGGAACAGGACTTGCTCCATAGTAGGTGGTCAGTACGCAGCAGGAGTGACTCATCCCGGACTTTCCCTCTGATCTCATTCTTCTGGGTGTCTTGGCAGAGCTGGTCAGCGAGAATGAGATTAAAACCTCTCAGCAGAGCCGTTTTACACTGATACTTTGGCCCCTGACAAGAATGCCCGAGCTTCAGTGTTTGTATCTGGCAAATGGGGATAAGTCCATGTGTGTCTCCCCCGGGGGGCTGGTTGGAAGACCAGTTGGGATGAGGAAAGCTTGAGCACTATACTCCTGTTAAGGGTGTGGGGGGGGGGGCGGGGGGGCCTTGTTTTCCATCTCTAATGGATTCTAGACTCCGTTGTCTTCCAGAACCTTCTTTACTGGCCCACACGGCCAAAAGGGCTTACATCAGGACTGGGTTACAGATGTACCTCAGTCTGTAAAACTATGTGTTAGTACTCAAAGTAAGTCTTGGTTCAGACTAAATGGCTCATATGGGCAGAAACCAGAAGAAAGGGATGTATTCCTCCAATGCAGCCTGGATCCCGGGTGCCCCCTTCACCTTGGCCACCTTTCCTCTGTCCTCCTCCCCTGCATTGATGAAGATTTTGGTTAAGAAATCAAAGAGAACTACATCCAACTCCCTGATCTCTCATCCTTCCTAGCTGTGTGGCTTTGGGGAAATTATTCAACCTCTCTGATCCTACCATGGCAAGATGGGTACAATAGCACATCTGATAGGATTACTGGAAGAATTACTGAAAAAATGAACAAAATTAGGCTCCATAAACATTGGGATGTGGCAATTATCCATAAACATTAGCTGCTCCTGTTGGACTGGAAGGAGCACCCCATTCAGCCGCTCAAACCTCTGCCGTCTGATCCCCTAGAGACACACTGCTCTCACGATGGCCTCCTTGCTTTCAGACTGCAGGATCCAAAGGCTCCCCCAATTCTGACCCTTTAGGGACGCTCCAGTGTGGGGCTGTCCATTCCAACAGCTCCAGGGGCCAACATTAGACACCATGACCTACTTACTCTTCCCTAACAGCTTTCCTCCCTTAATTTCTGGATTACAATCCACCCCCCTTGGCTCTCCTCCTGTTCGCCTGCCATTTCTTCTCTGTCTTTCATCCAGTCCTAAAACTCCACGTATTTTTCTCAGTCTGGAATCACCAGAGTTTATAGGACGGTAAACACAGTCTCCTCCCATAAGAGCTTCTTGGCTGACAGTACTCAGCTAACTGCGGGTGAGGACTGAGAGGGGCTTAGCACCCTGCTTCTATGTATTATCCCATGTGGCATTTGCAAAAGGTGCCAGATGGACCAGGCCTCCAATCCCAGCCCTGCCACCTCAGAAGCTGGGGTGGGGGCAGCAGATTGTCTCTGGGTCCTCTCAGTAGCGGGGAAGGAGCTGAGAAGTGGGACCAGGCAGGGCTGGCTATGCCGGGGCCCGGGGATGGTGTGGGGGTGGGCCTGCCCATCATGCTGTAGAGCCCCAGGCTCTGGGGCGGCCACAAAGAGAAAGGACTGGGGGGGTTCAGAGTTGCAAAACTAGAGTCTGATCTGCTCTGCCACTTACTTACTGTGTGACCCTGGGCAAGTCACTTTACCTCTCCGGGGCTCAGGTTTCAGTGGGGCCCCGTATCTAAGAATGCTTGGTAAGTAGGATGCTTGGCAAATCACTGTCATAATTAAAGCACTTTTGGGGACAGGACACAGTTGAATCATGACAGAGAGGTGATTTGCTGAGGTTTTGGCTGAGCTAGAGATCCTGCTCGAATGGGGGCACCATTCAGTCCGTCCCTCAAGGCTGAAGGTGTACCTGCTCGAGCCAGGTACAGTACTGTCACAGTTGCCCTTGTGGTCATCCTGGCGATGGCATGACCGTGTCCATTTTATGAATGCGGAAATCAAGGCCTAGAGAGACGAAGTGATGTGCTTAGGGAGCACACAAGCAGTAGTGGGACCGAGGTTCTGTCCCAGAGCTGTGCTCCTCCCACCACGGGACCCTGCTGCATGGTCCTCACATTCATCAGCCCCCAGCTGACCCACGCTTTGGTCTCCTGATCCTTCCTGCCTCCCACGAGCTATATGACCCATCTTGGGCCAGCTGCTCTTGCCCATTTGGCACAGTCAACAGTGTTAAATGAGTTAACGTTTTGTGACAACCTGTTTTCCAGAACTTGGTTGTCCCTGGGAGAACTGAAAGACCTCTTGGAATGAGTGCGACTGGCCTGTGGGATATCCTTGGGACTTTCCAGAGCCCCCAACGCCTTTCTATAAAAATCACAGGAGGCACGATTTATGGAGCACGTCACCCCTGTGCTAAGTGACTTTGAATGAATTGTCTCATTTAATGCTGCCATTGGCCCTGTGGGGCAGATGCTATTTTTTTTTTTTTTAACCCTCAGGTTATATTAAAAAAAACAAAAAACAAAAAACCAAAAAAACTGAGGTCAGGAGGGTGCACAGCTAGGAAGCTGTGGGGCCAGGATTTGAACCCCGGGCAGTCTGAGTTCACAGCCTGAGCCCTTAAGCCCGTATCACAGGGCGGGAGGATCAGAGGGTCTCAGAGGCGCCTTACAACCCCGTGACTGGCTGGGCCTCCTCTCCCTTTCTCTCACTCCAGCTGCCTTCCTCCTCTGGTTCTGGAACCTTCCTTCCCTCTCTGCTTGGCGACCCTGCTGGAGACGCTGGCAGAGCCCAGGTGGCCACATCCATGCCGGGTCTGGGCCCAAGTCTCCCTCCAAGCCCCGTGCTCCTCCTGGGCAGTCCAACGCAGAGCTGGCTGGGAGTTTATGTTAACATTTCAAAGATTTATTCTGCTCTGCGGAACTTCTCTTCCTTTGCCTTGCACTGTTTATTGAAATAGTTCATGGGATACTGTTAAAGACCAAAACAAAAGTCAATAGAAAAATATTTATGGGCGCTGTTGGGACCTCTGCCAGGTAACGATGTCTGAAAATGATTCTCGTAGATTCACACTGTGCTTTAGAACGCCGGGCGGGGGGGCAGCGGGGACTGACTTCTTGGCTCGGTTCTGTGGTTTTACACCCTGCTTCCCAAGGAATCAATCTGATTATTCTCCCCCATTCTGGAGAGCTGTTAATTTTGTGAGGCTGGGCCTCTCTTAGGCAAGGTGGCTTGTGGGGGTTGGGGGGTGGCCCCAAAAGTCCTTCTGTAATTCATTCCTACAGGCTCGTATTTAGCATAAAGTGCTTGTCATTTTTGGCATGTGGGTTATTCTTGCTGGCGTCCAATGAAGATGTGAGATTTTCCCCTATGAAGCATTTCTGTCATAAGCTGGGAAAAGGGATTGAAAGTCCCAGCTGCTAGCTGCTCAAAGGAGCTGTCCCTCAGAGGCTCCCTGGGGGCCAGGAGGGCCTAGGTAGGTGCGGAGCTCCAGCTAACGGACCAGGGTCAGACCCAGACGTTCCAAGCGGGTCAGGGACAAGGTCAAGGCTGGAGTTGGGGGTCCAAGGGCCCAGGACAGGCAGAGGTCAGAGGCAGGAGTGTTCAACACAATCATGTAAATAAAACTGAAACTCTTTATGTATGTGTGTTGTTGTTGTTTTTAGAATTAAAGTATTAATATTTGTATTACAATCTTTTTGCCATTCTGAAGTTCAATGTCTATCTAGTTGACAACATAAAAAATTGGTATCATGGCTTAGGTGTACATCTGGACCTAGAGGTATTCAAATTTCCAACGAATACAAATCGTTTATTGCAGAGTTTTTCAGTCATTCTTGTACAACTCTTGGAAACACCACAGTTATTCATGAATAGCTCTCAGACGGGTCATAGGGCCATAGGAAGAAAAGAAAAGAAAAGTACCCAGCGCTCCTAGAAAAGGGTACATGGAACTTATCCATTGCCCTCCGAGAAGAAAAATTCCACAAGTTCTTTGATTTGTCTTTTACCCAAGTCGTTCTGTTCCTTACAGCCTCTCTGCACAGTGCACATCCTTGGTAGTGGTATAATCCACAGATCTTCATGGTACATGGTGGGGGAACATGGGACAATAGCAGTGTTGAAGCATTTCCTGGGGCCTGGAAGGTGTCCGTTCGAGAGCAGATGTTTGGGGTTAGGGCTGTACTGCACCAGGGCCGAGGGCCAGATCCTGAGTGACAGAGGCACTCAGGTGTTTCTTCATACATTTATTTATGTGTGTGTGTTTGTCATATGCAAGCCCATGTTCTCCCCGCCCCCCCTCCCCCCCGCCTCACCCCGTAGGTTTGATTCTAGTGGGGGAGGAGCTTTCTGGTAATGGTCTGCTGGACAGCAGGACTGGGGATATTTAGCTTGGTGGAAAAAATATCTTTTTTCTTTGCCTTGTACTTACCCTTTTATCTCTCCTTTCCTCTCATTTTCTTTCTTTCCCCATACCCCTTATTCTCCCTGAAGAAGTGTCATGAACACATTTACCCCATGCTGTTGTGGGAAGTTAGAACTGGACCGGGGGTGGTCATTACATGGAGAGGACTCTTGACTCAATGCAAGTCAGAGGGTCTGCCTGCCCGGAAGAGGTGGGCTGCTTGCCCCTGGAGCTGTCCAGTCAGGTGTTCATGGTACTAGAGGATTTCTGCGTTGGCTAGGGAGTTGAGCTGGAGAAAGATTCTTTCATTCTGATCCTACCAGAGAATCCTCATTCCAATCTCATTCTGATGTTCTCTGGAGGGAATATCCCTCCCAGTCTTAATCTGGAAATTGAGTTATGGGTAGGGGTGAGGTGGAGGGGGAAGGTTGAGACTTAAACACTGCCAGGAACAAAGCCAAAATAGTCCTTCAGTGTGATCGGTATTGGGATGATTGAGATTTCCAGCAAGGTCCTGGGTAGAATTTGCCCCAGCCTCCCATTTCTGCTCCATTTCTCGAGAAGCCATTTTCTTTCCCAATCAGACGTACTCCCATCATTAATGACCTGAAGCTCATTAATAGGAGACAGTCTGAGGCTGTGGGAAGAGATCCAGCCTCAGAGTCAAAGAGATAGAGGCAAACCCCACTTCTGCCACTTACTAGCTGTGTGAACTTGAACAAGGCAATTAAATTATTTGAGACTCAGTTTCCTCATCTGCCAGTGGAAATAGTAACAGCCCTGTCTGACATACAAGGTGGCTGGAGGGATTAAGGGAGGCATGGATCGGAACATGGTTTGTCCATCAGAGGGTATCCATCAAAGGCCATCTAGCCAGCATAAGAGCCAGTGCTTCTCCTATGTTAGAGGAATCTTAGAATAGATGGGAAGTGAGCATCCTCTCAGGAGAGAACCAAAGGGAAAGATGGCACATAGGGAGTGTCAGTGACCTAGACCCGACTCTGTGCTCTCCCCTGGGTCCTTGAACCCTGAGAGAGTGACACAGAAACCCTTTGTCCTGCCAGTGAGATTTCTAATGTAGGGCTGCTGAAGAGGGGTCTGGAGTCCAGTGTTGATGGGGTCAGGAATGGCATCTTTGCGTGCATAGTCACGCTAGCACCAATGACGTAGGGATGCAGCACATGGCTGGGTTCCTTTTTAGTATTCATTTCCTCCTCCTTATGTCTTAAAAGACCGTGATTTTATTTAGCTATCCAACCCTTCCCCAGGTGGTCCAGGTGCCTTGGGGAAAGATGATCCCACCCCAGCTTTAGCAGTGGACCTGATTTAAGGAATCTCATCTCTCTTGCCTGGGATTGGTTCAGAACTCCAGATATAAGCCAGTCAGCTCCAGGAATTCACTGGTTTAGAGCTAGGCACATGACTTAGCATGGACCAATCAGACTAAATGGAAAGATTTCCATTCCATGGTCGGGGGAAGGGACTCATTGGGCTCATACTCATAGAATATTGCCAGCACTCTAAGAAGCCCCCATGTATACCTTCCCCATTGACAATCTCCTTCCCTTATCCGAGAAGTAACTACTCTCCTGACTTTCAAGATAGTATTTCTCTTGCTTTTCATTTGATTTTAAAACCTATGTATTGGTCTGTAAACAATGTTGATATATTTTGCATATTTTCACATATAAATTTTTGAAGAAATTGAGTTACACTAAATGTATCCTTTCATATTCATTGCACAACATCATATTGTAAATTTCATCCATGTTGTGGTTCGTTCATTTTCATTGCTGTATAGTACTCCCTCTATGAATACACTACCATTCCTTTATCCAATCTATTGTTTGGAGATTTAAGCTATTTGTAACATTGTAGTTTAACATGAAACCTGCTGTGGACAAAGAGTCACTCATGACTCTTGGTACAGATACACACAAGTTTTTTTTTTTTTTTTTAATTTTATTTATTTATTTGACAGAGGGAGATCACAAGTAGACAGAGAGGCAGGCAGAGAGAGAGATAGAGAGAGAGAGAGAGGGAAGCAGGCTCCCTGCTGAGCAGAGAGCCCGATGAGGGACTCGATCCCAGGACCCTGAGATCATGACCTGAGCCGAAGGCAGCGGCTTAACCCACTGAGCCACCCAGGCGCCCCAGATACACACAAGTTTGTCTAGATATGTTTTTATTCAGCTCAATCTAAAAATCCCAAATTGTTCATCAAACTGGTTGTACCAACTTATATGTCTTATAAACAATGTCTGAGAGTTCCTGGGGCTCCCAGTTTCACTAAACACTTGGTAGTCTTCCAATTTGATTGTCTTGATAATAATCTCTTTGTAGTTTCAATTTGCACGTTCCTGATTGTTAATGAAATTGAGCACCTTTTCCTATGTTATTAGCCATTTGGATTTCTTCTTTTGTGAAATGCCTAGAAAAGTTTTTGCTGATTTCTATGGGGCTGTTATTTACATGGCTTTTTTATGGTAATCTTTTTTTTATTTATTTTTATTATGTTAAAATGCACATTGCATAAAATTTACCTTCTTAACCATTTTGAAGATCAATGGTATTAAATACAACCACACTGATGTGCCGTCAGCATCACCACGCATCCCTGTAACTCTTTTCAGTCTTGAAAATCTGAATCTCTATACCTGTTCAACAATAACTCCCAGTATCTGCTCTCCCCAGCCCCTGGCAACCACTGTTGTGGCTCAGTCAATTAAGCGTCTGCCTTTGGCTCAGGTCATGATCCCAGCATCCTGGGATTGAGTCCCACATGAGGCTTCTTGCTCAGCAGGGAACCTGTTTCTCCCTCTGCCTGCCTGTGCTCTCTCTCTCTCTCTCTCTGACAAGTAAATAAGTAAAATCTTTAAAAAAATAAAAATAAAGTTAAGATTATTAATGTTTTCCTTTAGAATTTGTCCTTTTTGTGACTGTGTTTGCTTAAGAATTTTTTTCTTGGGGCGCCTGGGTGGCTCAGTGGGTTAAAGCCTCTGCCTTCTGCTCAGGTCATGATCTCAGGGTCCTGGGATAGAGCCCCACATCCGGCTCTCTGCTTGGTGGGGAGCCTGCTTCCTCCTCTCTCTCTGCCTGCCTCTGCCTACGTGATCTCTGTCTGTCAAATAAATAAATAAAAATCTTTTCATTAAAAAAAAATTTTTTTTTCTCTGCACTGACATCTTGAAGATGTATTGTCTTCTACAATCATTGTCTCTGACCTTTAGGTTTCTACTCTATCTAGAATTGACTTTTTTTGTATGGTGTGAAATAGGGGTCCAGTTTTCACCCTCCTGCCCTCACAGAAAATGCCCAGCTGTCCCAGACATTTATTGCAAGGTCTGCCCTTTTGCTCCTACTCAGTGGCCCATCTCAAGTGTCCATATAAGCATGATCCTATTTCTGGGCTTTCTCTTCTGTTCCATTAATTTCTATCGCTGAACCAATACCATGCTGTCTTAGTTACTATAGATTTACGATAATCTTTATATTTTGTCAACCAAATTCTTCCATGTTGTGGGAAAAATGTTAGGAGTGTCTAGATTATTCTTGGCCCTTTGCATTTCCGCACAAAGTTTAGAATTAGCTCATCAAATTCCACAAATGAAAAAAAAGCAGCTGAGATTTTTTTTTTTTAATTGGGATTGCATTGAATCTATTACTCAAACTGGGGAGACTGTTGAGTTTTCCAGCCCACCAACATGGTATATTTTTGCTTTTATAAGTCTTTTAAAATACAGCTTTATTGAAGTAGGATTGATTGACAATGCAATAAATTGCACGTAAAGTGTATAATTAGGTCAGTTTTGACACCTGTGTATATCCTTGAACCCAGTGCTACAGAGGAGATGCTGAACAAATCCATCAGTCCCAAAGATCTCTTCCTTCTCCGTGGTATTCCTTCCTCCCCAGCTCTTCCCACCCTCCCCTCCACAGTGCTAAGCTGCTCTTCCCTTGTTTATTTTCCATCTGTATATCTTCTTTGGGGAAGTGTCTGTTCAGATCATTTTAATGGGTTGTTTTCTTATTATTGAGTTTTGGGAAATCTTTATATCCTGGATGCAACTCCTTTATCAGATTTTTGCTTTGCAAATTTCTTCCCCCCACCAGGCCATGGTTTGTCTTTTCATTCTTTTTTTAAAATTTATTTTTTTTCTAATTTATGTATTTGACAGAGAGAGAGACACAGCAAGAGAGGGAACACAGCAGGTGGAGTGGGAGAGGGAGAAGCAGGCTCCCTGCTGAGCAGAGAGTCCGACATGGGGGGTCAATCCCAGGACTCCGGGATCACGGCCTGAGCTAAAGGCAGATGCTTAACAACTGAGCCACCCAGGCACCCTCTTTTTTTTTTTTAAGATTTTATTTATTTTATATTTATATAAAATATAAATAAAACACAAAATATAAATATAAATATTTATATATTTTATTTATTTGTTTTATTTATTTGATAGAGAAACACAGCGGGAAAGGGTAAGCAGGGGGAGTGGGAGAGGACAAAGCAGGCTCCCTGCTAAGCAAAGAGTCCCATGTGGGGCTCGATCCCAGGACCAAGTTGAAGGCAGATGCTTAATGACTGAGCCACCCAGGACCCCCTCTTTTCATTTTCTTAAGAGTATCTTTTGAGGAACAAAAGTTTTAATGTGGGTGAAGTCCCATTTATGGATTTGTTCTTTTATGGACTGTGCTTTTTGTTGTCATAGCTAAGGGATCTTTGCCTGACCCAAGGTCACAAAGGCTTTCTCCTAGGTTTTAGTCTTATAGTTTTAGGATTTCCATGCAGGTCTTTGATCCATTTTGCATTAACTTTTTTCGTGATGCAAGGTATGGGTCAAACAAACATGAAATTCTGCTTTTTTTTTTTTTTTTAAGATTTTAGTTATTCATTTGACAGAGATCACAAGTAGGCAGAGAAAGAGAGAGAGCGGGAAGCAGGCTCCCCGCCGAGCAGAGAGCCCGATGCGGGGCTCGATCCCAGAACCCTGGGCTCATGACCTGAGCTGAAGGCAGAGGCCCAACCCACTGAGCCACCCAAGCGCCCCTGAAATTTTGCTTTTAATGAAGAATAACATTTTAATGAAGAATAAAAATTCTGCTTTTAATGAAGTCTTTTTTAAAATGTCTCTCAATGCAGATTTATAATTGTGCCACAAAGAGACTGCATAATTTTTGTTGTTTTCAGTAATTTACTATTTCTTTGATGCTCTTGTAAATCCCTTTTTGAGGTTTTTTTTTTTTTTTAGAGAGAGAGAGAGCAGGTGCATGCAAGTGGGGTCAGGGAGGGGCAGAGGGAGAGGGAGAGGAGAATCTTAAGCAGGCTCCATACCTAGTGTGGAGCTGGTTACAGGCTTGGATATCAGGACCCAAAGATCAAGACCTGAGCCAAAATCAAGAGTCAGATGTTTAACCATCTGAGCCACCCAGGCATCCCCCATAAATAGTATGTTTTAAGGAACATTCATCTATACTGTCAGTGGCTGGTGTACAGACACGTGAATGACTTTATGTGTATTGATATTGTGTTTAGCAATATTATCCAACTTTCCTATTTGATAATTTACCTGTAGATCCTTTTAACTTTCCGTGTGCACTATTTATATTATCTTCAAATTATGACAATTTGGGGTTTTCCTTTCTAATCCTTTTATTCCTTTTTCTTCTCTTTTTTTTGCACAAAATTTATAATAGTTCTATTTTCTAGGTGAATTTAACCCTTTACCATTATGAAGTGGCCCTCCTTTGTCTTTTGTAGTGTCTTTTGACTTAATGTCTGTTTTGTCTGGTGTTAATAAAATGACTATAATAATTAATACACATAAACTTTCTTTTGGTTACAGTTTGCATGTTTATCTTTCTCATTCTCTACATTCATCCTCTCATGTATTATATGCCTTTTCTAAATAACACATAGTTGGGTTTATATTTTAAATTAATGTTGATTTTCTTTCAATTAGAGTAATTGCATACCTAGTATAATTCATACCTTTGGGTTTAAATTTACCACCTTACTCTTGCCTTCTATTTGTCCTGTCTGTTCCATATTGCTTTTTCTCTCATTTCTTGCCTTTTGGGGAATAATTGTATCTGTAAGAAACTTAATTCCATTTAAAAATTTAAAAAAATTATTTTCTACTGTGTATAAATCTTACTCTGATTTTTAATTTTTTTTAAAAGATTTTACCTATTTATTTGACAGACAGAGATCACAAGTAGGCAGAGGCAGGCAGAGAGAGAGAGAGAGAGGGAGGCAGGCTCCCTGTTCAGCAGAGAGCCCAATGTGGGGCTTGATCCCAGGACCTTGGGATCGTGACCTGAGCCGAAGGGAGAGGCTTTAACCCACTGAGCCGCCCAGGCACCGCTCTGATTTTTTAAAAAAGATTTTATTTTTTTATTTGTCAGACAGAGTGCACAAACAGGGGGAGCAGCAGGCAGAGGGAGAAGCAGGCTCCCTGCTGAGCAAGGAGCCCTGTGTGAGACTCGATTCCAGGACCCTGAGATCATGACCTGAGCTAAAGGCAGACGTTTAACCGACTGAGCCACTCAGGCGTCCTACTTAATTCCATTTAAAAAAAAATATCTTTTTCCATTATTATAGTGATTACCCCAGAAGGTACAACATGCATTCTTAAAAAAAAAAAAAAAGTTTTATTTCTTTATTTGAGAAAGAGAAAGAGAAAGAGAGCGTGGGCAGCAGGGGTGGGAGCAGAGGGAGAGAAAGAAGCGGTCTCCCTGCTCGGTGTGGGACTTGATCCCAGGACCCTGGGTTCATGACCTGAGCCAAAGTCCCCCATGCATTCTTAACCTATCAAAATCAAGTTAATCAAAAATGTTCCCTTCCTCCCAAATAATACAAGATTCTTAAGTCAGTTTGACTCCATTAACCCCCTCCCAGTGTAGATGCAATTATTGCCATGTACTTTAATTCTATATTATTTGTGTGTGCATTCAATCTGATGTAACAGTAGGAGTCTAGCCAGGAAGACAAATCATTACATAGAAAATTTAGTTGTGGGGGAGGTTTGGGCCTGGCTGGCTCAAGTCAGTGGTACATGCAACTCTTGATCTCAGAGTTGTGAGTTCAAGCCTCATGTTGGGTGTAGAGATTATTTAAAGATTTTTTTTTTTAATTTGACAGATCACAAGTAGGCAGAGAGGCAGGCAGAGAGAGACAGGAGGAGGCAGGCCCCCTGCTGAGCAGAGAGCCCGATGCGGATCTCGATCCCAGGACCCTGAGATCATGACCTGAGCCGAAGGCAGAGGCTTTAACCACTGAGCCACCCAGGCGCCCCGAAATTATTTAAAAATAAAATCTTAAAGAGGTGCCTGGTGGCTGAGTAGGTTAAGTGTCTAGACTCTTGATTTTGGCTCAGGTTGTGATCTCAGAGTCATGAGATTAAACACTGCGTCAGACTCTGTGCCAAGTATAGAGCCTGCTTAAGATTCTCTCTCTCTCTCTCTCTAATACAAAAACAAACGTAAAACATTTTTAATTGGGAATTTTGGTCACCAGATTGTTGGAAGGCCTGAAGGAGAGCAAAAACTGGGGAGAGAGGAGAGTTATCCAGGGTCAGAAACGACAGGAAATTGCCACCTTCACTACACGAGCCGGGCTCCTCATTTCTGTCCCCTTGGTGTTCTTGTCTACTCCCGCCACAACCCCTAGAGCCAGAAGAACAGCTTCTCCATCTTTCATCTCACTTGGATGTTTCTCATTGTCAGAAGCGAAACTAGAATCCCTCTGGCATTGGGAATCAGAAAGGTGTCGCTGCTAGGCTCCTACCTCTGCAATACTGGGCAAGAAGAAAATCAATGAGTGGTAACATCCAGCACATCCCAAGACATTTTTTAAAAAGATTTTATTTATTTATTGGAGAGAGAGAGAGAGCACACGCACGCACAAGCCGGGTTGAAGGGCAGAGGGGGACCAGGCTACCTGCTGAGTAGAGAGCCGGATGCAGGGCTTGATCCCATGATCCTGAGATCATGACCTGAGCCGAAGGCAGATGCTCAACCCACTGAGCCACCCAGGAGCCCCTCCCAAGATGTTTTCATGACTGTTTTGTACAAACCTTGTTCATTTCGAATTATCCCATACTTACTCCTTTATTTGCTCTGCATCCTTTACTCAAAAACTTCCTATCAGGATTGTTTTCTTTCTGTTGATACAGATCACAGAATTTCCATTAATGGAAGTCTGCTGGGAGTAGTTTTATTTGCTAAGAAGGCTCTCTTTTACTCTCCCTTGGGAAGGATAGAAACATCTATCTAGATGGGCCGTTACTTTCTCTGGGCACATCGAAGACGCTGTGCCACTGTCTCCCAGCTCTTGTGATGGCCGTTGACAAACCAGCTCTCATGGAATACGTCTTCTCTTTGGCTGCTTTTAAAATCTTCCTTTGGTCTTTGGTGTTCGGAAGTTTCACTCAGCATGTCTAGGTGTGGATTCCCTCTTCTGTGCTTGGAATTAGCTGGGATCACTGGATCTGAGTACTGATGATTTTCAACAGTTTAGGAAATGTCCCAGTCACTATTCCTTAGGATATTCCCTCTGCCCCTGCCTCAGTTTCCCAAGGCTTCCGTAACCAATCACCACAGATTTGGGGGCTTAAAACAACAGAAATTTATTCTTTCTCAGTTTTGGAGGCCAGATGTCTCAAATCAAGGTGTTAGCAGGGCCTTGCTCCCTCATGGGACTTGTGGGTTGCTCATTTCTTTTGTGTGTGCATGTGTGTGTATGTGTGTGTGTGTGTGTGTGTGCGCGCGCGCGCGCGTTTGTGTTTCCTCCAGGTAGCTCGTTTTCCTGAGAATTTTATCTGTGGTAATTCTCTGAGACCCGGGTTGAGAGGATTCACTCTACAGAAAGAGGAGGTGCTCCCAAACCACGACGCTTGAAACCAAGTCTCCGCTTCAGGTTGCTTTTGTGTTTGTGTTAATCTCACAGGTGCATGAATTCCGCCCGCAAACCCGTGTGTGGGCCCGCCTGTGGTTATGAGTCTTCAGGGGAATTCCCCCCCCCCCCCCCCGCCCGTTGCCTCTCCCCTGTGCCAAGGTGTCAGATGGCAGAATATTTTTCTTATTCATCCTTTCTGCTGGATCCCAGCTTGATGTGGGGAGACCTGTGAGATCTCCCACCCAGGTGGGCTTTACCTCCCAGTCTCTGGCATCCATGCACTTGTCAGCTTGGAAACCACAGTGGCCACAGTCTGGCAGAGACCCTCGGCTAGCACTGATGCTTTCTTTTCTATTGGGATTCCTGGGGATTTTCTTGTTGGGGCCTATTGGTTCCTTACTGTCATGTTTTCATGATGATCCAAAACTTAGAGGGTCATTACTAGACACCGGAAGTCTCG
The DNA here is from genome assembly GCF_902655055.1 of Lutra lutra. NCBI lineage: Eukaryota > Metazoa > Chordata > Mammalia > Carnivora > Mustelidae > Lutra > Lutra lutra. The sequence goes on from NC_062293.1 coordinate 41,127,815, forward strand.
GGGAGAGAATTTTCTATTTCTGTCTTGAGTGCCCCTGCCGCACCTGGTTTCCTCATCACATGGGGTGTCTGGCCTTGGGGGCCCCACCGCACCTGGCCTCCCACGGACATTGGAATCAGCCTCGGCTCTTGTTTCCCAGTCTCAGCACTGGAACACCTTGTGGCTCTGCCCCCCGCCCCCTCCCCTGCTGTGGGTTTCTACTCTTCAACGGGTAAAATGACTCCAAGTGATGATCTCCTTGAGAGCTTCTGTCTCTTGCTGAGCTCAAAATGCAAGGCTGCTGAGTAGAATAACCACTTTGAGCCTCCGTCCTCTTCTTCCAAGGCCCCCTTCCTCCGCGCTGCTCCAGGAGTATAGTGCTAACGGGTGCAGGCCAAGCTTGCTCCAGCAGAGAATGGGTAAGGCACCCTCGGAGTCCTATCACGGAGGAACTGACAGTATGAGGGCACTCAAAGAGGCTCTGTTTGCCTCCATTGAGGCCATTCTCCCCAGGTTGGGGAGAAGAGCTAAGTGGCCCCCTGTGTGCTGGAATCAGATGGGGCCATGGTGAGTATGTTAGCTAAAGGGAGCTTGCTCTTCTCTTATGCTCACCACGGACAATGCATTTGCCTCTCGGCCGGCGAATAGGAGAGGCCTCAGTGCTTGGGGCCTGTGTTCAGCCCTAGGACCCCAGACAGAGTGGAGTCAGATCTTAAACACCCATCCTCAGGCTCCTCCCCCAGGGTCACATCTCTTTTCTGTCCTGGAATATGTATTTTTTTTTAAAAGACTTCATTTATTTATTTGTCAGAGAAAGAGAGTGCTCACACAAGCAGGGGGAGGGGTAAAGGGAGAAGCAGTCACTCCATTGAGCAGGGAGCCTCATGTAGAACTCGATCCCAGGACCCGGAGATCATGACCTGAGCTGAAGGCAGACGCTTAACCGACTGCACCACCCAGGCGTCCCTCTGTCTGGGAAGACATCTTAGCCAGCAGGAGACCACACCTGCTTTCTTTTCTAGACAAAAAGTCATTTATTTTAATTACTTAATACATTTAATTACTTAATACATGAATTTTGTGTGTACGATGGGACTATTCAGATCTACTCTCTTAGCAACTTCAAATATGTGATAGAATATTATGAACTCTAGTTGCCATGCTGTATATTACATCCCCACAACTTATTTATTTTGTAGCTGGAAGTTTGTACCTTTTGACCCCCTTTACCCATTTTGTCCGTCCCCCATTCCCCGCCTCCTGCAACCACCAACCTGTTCTCTGTATGTATCTAGGAATGAGTTTGTTTCTAGATTCTCCATACACATGAGATCATACAGTATTGTCTTTCTCTGTCTTCTTTTTCCACTTGGCATAAGGCCCCCAAGTTCCAACCATTGTTGCAATTGCCAAGATTTCCTTCTTTTTTTATGGCCAAATCCTCTTCCATTGTATACAGACACCACATTTTCTTGTGCCGTCCATCCGTTGCTGAGCAGGTAGGCTGTTTGTCTTGGCTCCTGTAAGTAATGCGGCAGTGGCCGTGAGGGTGCGGATGGCTCTTTGGGTCAGCGTTTTTGTTTCCTTCTGATAAATACCCAGAGTGGAATTGCTGGATTATGGTGGTAGCTCCATTTTTTTGGTTTGTTTTTGAGGATCATTCTGTCCTCATTCTTTTTAATACTGCAAACAATTCTATGGAATACGCGTGGCTGTGCTAGTCCACTTAATGCTCCTTTACCGATGGGCAGGTACGCCGTTCCCGGGGAGCCCTATCACCAGGAACCCAGCAGCGAGCATCACTGGACCCACATTTTTGCATTTGTAGGATTGCCCACTCCCCACCCGCCTTCCTCCCCTTCCTTTACTGGCCATGAAGCTGGTTGAATTGGCAACTGTATCAGGTGACAAATGCTTTGATGCTTCCTTCCTAAAGTTCTGGTCAATTCCGGGCTTCAAAATCTCCCACTCTGCAAAAGTCAGTAAGTAAAGTTTTAGAGTCCTCTGTCAGGGAACAAGGTCCAGAGCTTTGCTCCTGATACCTTCTTTGGTTGGATTCCTGAGGTTGTCCGGCCTTCCTTGAGGTCAGGTGGAGGTATGCCAGTGGCAGAACCGGGCTCTGGGATGGAGGCCAGCACAGGCCGCCACGTGACTAGGACTCCTTCCTGACGGTGGTTGACGTGCTCGTCCTCTTTACAGAGCAGATGCTTTTCTGCTCAGCCTAATAAATGTCCTTTCCTCACATACAAGTACCTTGGAGTTGTCCCTGGCATTTTCAGCAGCCAAGGGGAGTTGGCTTAGGGTGTCTGGGGTGAAGGACATGAGAGGGTAAGTCAGACATGAGAACAGGAATATTATCCCTCACCGGCAAAGTGGGGACTGAGAAAGAGATCCGTATTCTTTCGGAATGAACTTTCTACCAGTCAAGTAATTTGGACTGCCAGGAAGTTTCCCGAAGGATGGGAGTGCCTTCCGGGTGCTGTCAACTGGGGTGGGTTGCCCCCACGCATTCTCTGCAGGGGACCCCCCCCCCCCAATGACTGATGTCACAGGGTCTGCTTCAGTGGAGAAGGCATTGAACTTAGAGTCTGGAGATGTCTGACTTCCTCAACCTTTCAAAGCCTCAGTTTCCATATCTGTAAAATGGGTTGAGTAATACCTTTTTCCAAAGGCTTACTGGGACGGTCAAATGAGATCACTTGTGTTAAAAAAATTTTTTTTTAAACCTAGCTGAGTGTCTGTGTGTCATATAATGGAACCAGGATCTAATTCGTTTGTAACACAGCCAACATGAGGTAATGCTGGAAGGATGGGAGTGCCAGGGACTGGTGAGAAATACTGAAGAAGGAGCAGCTGGGAGGGAGGGAAGGGCCCTGGGTTCTGAGCTTGGGTGAAAGCCCTGGGTTTGTCCTGCTCCCTTTGTTCTAATTCAGAGCTCACCAGGCAGCCTTTGGTTGCTAATTTGTTTTTCTACTGACCTTGGTCTGGGCCAGGGGACAGGAGCCGCCTCCCTGGCATAAGGCACATTCCCAGGTTGGTGGTTCATTATTCATCTTAACTCTGCGTAGGGGGTCTCATTAACCTCTTCCCAGCGAGAAAACAGAGGCCATGGGCTCCGTCAGGGTTGCTCGGCTGGGAAGCGGGGAACTCAGGATCTGTCTGACCCCCGCATGCAGCACACACTTCCAGCAGCATATCCACATGAGGATCCTCGACCCTGGAAGGGCTTGCCTCTCTTGTAGGCTTCCAAGTGCACCGTGGAATCTTAACTCTGGAGGTTTGTTCCTCCCTTCCCTTCTTCTAACCTGAGCCCACCCTCCACCCTCCTGGGGACTTAAGGAAAACCAGGTTCCTGAATCACCCACACCTGGGAGTGGTGTGACTCAGCACCCCCGATGGAAAGGGCCCCTGGGTTCCGTATGTCACCCGCAGACATTGCTTCACGCAGATCGTCTTTCTTAACACTGTGAACCCTGCCAGCTGCTGCGACTAGGAGACCTGCAGACTTGGCTGGAACTAGAGGGTGAACAGCAGCCAAGCCCACTGCTGGGGTCTGTGTGGGTGCCCTACAAGTAGGGGAGCCAATTTACCCCATTTTCCCTGGAAAGCCCTCTGTTCCAGGGAAATCCAGGTGGTTGGTCTCCTACCTCTGTGGCTTAAACCACAGTCTCTCCATTCGTGGAGATGGTGGACAGGCTAAGGGGTGCCTCTGGGTGCCCGGTGGGCCCATTTTCTGACCTGGACACTTGGCAGGAATGGGCCCCTGTTGCTCAGCTTACCCCAAGGAGCCATTAATGGGTGCAGAACATGCAGCCATCAGCGTGGCAGGGTCTGTGGGGCTAAGGGAGTTACTGTTTTAAGGAAAAGCTTCCGTTGGGCTCTCTTGCCAATTTTCTCCTTTGCCACCAAGAAGTCACCTCTGGCCTGGCTCTTATGAGCCATGTGCTTCAGGGCGAATGTGTGCCCTGGGCTTGAGGAAACAGCATGATCTTGGCCTTGCCTCTTCAGCCTCTGACACTTGGGAGGTCGATGCATGGGGCAGTGGGGGTCAGACTAAGAAATGGCAGCTGAAGAAGTCACTCTCACTGGCCACTGCTTGTGGCCCAGAGCCCGGACCTGGAAGGGACCCGGATGAGAGGTTTGGTCTCGAGATGAACAGCCTTGGACCCGCCAGCAGGGTCTGATTCAGGAAGCTGTGATGCTGTCTCCAGACAGGGGTTCAGGCAGGCAGAATCATGGTCCCTGAAGATATCTGTGTCCTGTTCCTCAGATCCTGGGAATATGTTACCTGACATGGTAAAATGGATTTTGCAGGTGTTGATAAAGGTAAGGGTTTTGACTTGGGGAGATTATCCCAGGTTATGTGGATGGGCTCTACACAACCACAGGGGTCCTTAGAAGGACACAGGAGGTCAGAAAGAGGAGAAGGCAATGGGATGATAAAAGCAAAGCTTGGAGTGACATAGCCACGAGCCAAGGTATGCCAGAAGCCTCTAGAAGCTGGGAGAGTTAGGGAACAGACTCTCCCTCTAGGGCCTCCAGAAGGAAGCCGCCCAGCCAACGCCTTGAGTTCCTTAAAACCCATTTCATATTCTGACCTCCAGAACTGCAAGAGGATACATCGGTGTTGTCTTAAGCCACTAAGTTTGTGGCCATTGGTTACCATAGCAATAGGACTTGTGCTGGGTGGTTCCAGTAGCTCCAGCTCTGAGAAGGCTGGGCCTCCCTCCGCTCAGTGCATCAGCCTGTGGAGAACAGTGTCTGTGCAGAGCACTCTGCATAGGACACGCCGGGCCTCGTTCCCATCCTGTTGGAGAGGACAGGGTTGGTAGCCTGAGAGGGAGCTTGGCTGACTTCTGTTCTATCACCTTGAGACTCAGAGTTGGCCCACAGACCTGCAGCACCAACCCACTTGCAGGGCTGATTGAACAGAAAACTGGCCAGCTCCAGTCCCAACATAGATGAGTCAGAATCCACATTTTCACAAGATCTCCAAGTGAGGCGCATGCACATGAACTATCTGTTTTGTAGGAAGTATTAGGCACCTTGGTGTACAAAGAAAGGGGGGTAATCAACCCTGCTTGGTGAATGAAGCAGAGAGGGTCTGGTGCTAAGAAACAGGACTTCATGGAGGAGATATCTAAAATGGGCTTTGAGGGATGTGTAGGAGTTTTCTAGGAGGACAGTATTTGCAAAGACATTGAGACCAAACATAGTGATATATTGAGGAGACTGTAAGTAATGGGGTAGGGCTGGAGAAGGGCCAGAACAAGGTCACCACATCAGAAGGATGGTCTGGTTTTGATTCTGCTGAGGTGAGGTGCCCAGACTGAGATATTCTCTCCTGGGGGCACCTCTTCCTTCTCTGGGCCACTGGGGCAGATCTGCTGTATGAGCTTGGCCAATTTTCTAAGCCTGTCATCATGCTTCCTTTTCCTGGTTCCTACCCTCTGTCGGGAGCACTGGTTTCTCCACCTGGGATAAACCCCAGTGGTCGGTTCCTCTTATGAGCACAGCATCACCCAGATGTTAAAGTCTGTCTTCATTGCCACTCTTCCCTCTCACTATCATGGAGTTGCTATGCCCACTTAACAGAGGGGAAAACTGAAGCTCAGAAAGGGAAAGTGAGGAAACAGGCTCCCTCAGAAAACCTGGGGTGAAGCCCAGACTGGAGCCAGCTGCTTATTGTTGGCTGGTAATGACCTTGTATACTTGGCGTGTTAACACTGGCCTTCTGTGTCTCTGCCAAAGCAATGAATCAGGAAGCATCCCTGGGCATTTGAGAGGTGGCACAGGTGGGAGCTTTTACCTCCCTGCATCTCACAGACTGCATGTGACTTCTTGGCCAGTGAGTGGGGGGACCTGTTCCCACCCGGAAGGGCTCAGCACACACACCCCCCTTCCGGGGTCATGCTACTTGGAAGATGAAACAGTAGCTGGGTCAGGTGTGCGGGAAGCCTGGAGGGTCTGGGTAAGGGCTGCCAAGGAGCAGCCAACTGGGTCCTTGGGAGCCTCCTAGCCAACACTGTGGACCTTTGCCCGTGAAGGCTGACCTCAGCCATGGTCTCTGGCCCTCTTTCCTGACAACTCAACAACCCCATTCTTCTGCCCTGTGATCATTTTTGGTTTCCCTGCACCCTTTCCCTGCATTTTTTTTCAAATGCCATGACCCCGAAGGGACCTTGTGCTCTGCCTACAACCATGGAGCCAGGGAGGGCCGTCCACTCCTGAGCCCGTCAAATAGCAAGACGTTTCCCTCAGGGATGGGTACATGGATCCCATGATGGTTAATGGGGAACCTACAAGGCTCGGGTTGGAATCCCAGTCCCGCCTCTAAGCTGTGGTACCCAGGATTGACTAGAACTTTCATTTTCATCTCTTTTTCAAATGGGACCAACCTCACCACCCACTCCCCTGGAGGAAGCCGGGTTCTCCTGAAGAACTACCCTGACCCGTAGCCAACAGCTTTCTGCTACACTGGCAGAACTTTGAATGCTCTTGTGTTTAATGACCCAATACCCAGTGTTGTTACTTATACAAAAGCCACATAACTACGGCCAGGCCTGTCCCTCTCTGAGCTTCAGTTTGCTCCTCTGTAAATGGGGATAGTCATCCTGAAAATGGTGGAGTTTTTGTCAGACCCTGACATGATGTGGCTGATGGACAGCTATCCTCCCTCATGTGACCCGGCTTTTAGGCGACCCATCCTGGCCAGTTAGAGCCCTCCCCTGGAAACTACTGAACTGGGTCCAGCCAGGAGGAGTCCTTTATCATGTGGGCAAAGCTGTAAAGGTGAGAGTCTGGAAGGCCATTTTCTTCACCCACATGAGGAGATGGGTCTGTGATTAAGAACCAGGTCCCACAAACTGAGGCAGAGAGAGCTCCCCAGGGCACTGGTGTCCTGGTTCCAGTCATATGTGAGGTGAGCTCTCTCCTGCTTTATTAACCTTTGTACTTATATAGGTATTTTTTCTAGAAACTTTCCAGAATGATCTCACCCTTTTGCCTCATTTAGTTCAAATTGTGGTTTTGTCTCTGACTAATCAGGGTTGTGTCATCAGCCCAATTTTCAAGTGAGGAAACTGAGGCTCAGGGAAACTTGGAGAAACTGAAGCTTGCCCCCAGTCTGTCAGGGTGTAAGTGCAGAGCTGGAGTTTGGACTTGGATCCACCATAGCCCCAAGCCCATGTCCTTTCCTCTGTTCCACACAGTCTCCTGTAAGCCACGGCAGGCCCCCTGGGAGAAGCACCTCTGTTTCTTTCCATAATGGCAGGAGACTGTGAGGAACAGAAATCACGCAGAAGTTCAACAGAGGAAATTTACTTATTTATGTATTTAGAGAGAGTGCAAGTGAATTAGTGGTGGGGCAGAGGGAGAGGGAGAGAATGTCAAGCAGGCTCTCTCGAACTGAGCGTGGAGCCTGACATGGGGCTTAATCCCATGACCCTGAGATCATGACCTGAGCTGAAATCAAGAGTGGAACGCTGAACCGACTGAGCCACCCAGGTGCCCCAGCAGAGGAAATTTAATAATAAGGAATTGGTTACACAGAACAGAAAAAGAAGCAAGGGAACCCTGAGGAAAAACCCAGAGAAAATAACTAGAGAAAGCAGCTCTCACCTCTAAGACAGAGGGACAAAAAGGGCAGAAGATGGGGTGGTAGAATCTCGGGGTTCAGAGGGGCCCCTGGAGCTCAGACACCGAGGAGGGGTGCCTCCCTTTCCCGTAGGTGCTGCCAAGCAGGCATGGTAGGACTGGTTCTGGGTGTGGGGCCCAGAGGCCAGGTTTTATTGGCTCCATCGAGGTCCACTGCGTGAATGGAAGGAGGGAATAGGCTTCCCACGGTCTGGGAGGCAGAGTCTGGGGGTGCCGGGGGTACACCCTGGCCGTGCCCCAGTTGGCTACATATGAAATTCTGACCTGCTTTGTCCTAGGTCGTCTTCAGAGGCCTCAGTAAGCCTGGACAGCTGGTAAGGTGATGTTCATGGAAAATTAGCCACTTCCTGGCCAGGGTGCAGGGTCGGGATTCACTGCGGCAATGGACGCCTTCCTAACCTCTCTGGAGGCCATTTTCACAGGTGCATGAACTGACTTCAAACCTTGATGAGAGTGTGGGGCTCCATTTGGGCCCTTCCCCAAGGCCCCAGCCCTGCCACCCCAGCCCTCCCCTGCTACATCAGGCCCTGCCATTTGCTGGGTCAGACTCCAAGGCTTGGGAATCTTCTGGGTGCAGCAGTGTTGAGCCCCTGAGGCTACTTGAGGCCATCACACACTCTCCCATCTCACTTCCCCCTCCTCCCACTCCAGTGGGTCTGATGTAGAAGAAGCAGGTTGGGATTTGGACATTAGTCATCCATTGCTCTGACTGCAAGACGCTGGCCAGCTACTTGCGCTTCTCCTAAAATATAAAACCCTTGCAACTTTATGAGTCCATTAGCCACGACCTCCCCATTCTTTATGCGACGTATAATTGTATAAATCACACCTACATACACTACAAACCCTACAATTTACAACTATAATTGTTGCTTTAAAACCGTCATATGCTCTTTAGAAAAGGGGGAAATGGTCTTTTTTTTTTTTTAAGATTATTTATTTGACAGACAGAAATCACAAGTAGGCAGAGAGGCAGACAGAGAGAGAGGAGGAAGCAGGCTCCCTGCCAAGCAGAGAGCCCGATGTGGGACTCGATCCCAGGACCCTGAGATCATGACCCGAGCCAAAGGCAGAGGCTCAACCCCCTGAGCCACCCAGATGCCTGGGAAATGGTCTTTTATATTTACCCATGATTTTGCCATTTCTCATGTTCTTTGTTCCTTCCTGATAATCTGGGTTTCTATTTGGTATAATGTCCCCTCCATCTGAAGAACCGCCATTAACATTTCTCTTTGTCAAGTCTTCTGGTGATGAATTTTCTTGGTTATCATTTCCCTGAACGTGCCTTGGTTTCACCTTCAATTTTGAAAGATACTTTTTGTGGATATAAAATTTTGAGTTGACGGGTATTTTTCCCTCCAGTACTTTAAAGATGCTGTCCCTTGGGTCACGGTGGCTCAGTTGGTTAAGCATCTGCCTTCAGCTCTGGTCGTGATCTCAGGGTCCTGGGATCAAGGCCCAAGTTGGGCTCCCTATTCAGTGGAGAGTCTGCTTCTCCCATTCCCTCTCCCCCTTCCCTTGCTTGTGCATACTCTCCCTTCCTCTCTAATAAAAAAAAAAGATAAAGATGTTGTCTCACTGTCTTCTGGCCTCCATTCTTTCTGATGAGAAGTCAGTGTTTGGTTTCTTATAGTGTGATTATATGTTCAGGTGTGTACTGTGTACTTATTCTTCTTGGGATTCCCAAAGATGTTTGGAAATAAAAGTTTATGTCTTTCACCCAAATGGAAATTTCAACTATTAGTTCCTCAAACCTTTTTTTTTTTTTCTCCTCCACTCCATTCTCTTTCTCCTTTCCTTCTTGGATGAAAATTACACAAATGTTAGACCTTTTGATGTTATCCCCGCAAGTCCCGAGGCTCTATTCTCTTTTCCTTGGTCTATTCTGTTCTTTGCATTGAAAACTTTCTATTGCTGTTTTTTCAGGTTCAATGATTTCTTTCTGTCCTCTCTAATCTGTGGGTAAAAGCAGACTCCCAGTTTTTGCCTGCTTCGGGTTACTTTCCAATGTTTTGTTTTGAATCTTTGTCCAGAGTTTGTAGTTGTTATCTGTGGCCTAGTGGGAGCTTCTCTGCTGTTACTGGAAACAGAACTATGAGAATTACTCCTGAGTGCCACTTTCTTCATCTAGAAACTTCTAGTGATGAAACTGACCTCATGGGTTATATCTGTAAAATATCTAGCATTGGATTCAGCACACAGTAGGTCCATTTCTCATCCCACCTCTAACCTGGTCCGCTGAGCCTGGCTTCTATTCCCATCTTTCCCCTCCCACTAAAGAAAGCAAAGGCACAGCCTTTGGGGGATGACAATTGCCGCCCCCCCCCCCCCCCCCCCCGCAGTCTCTTCAAATCGAGGCAACAAAGGAGTTCTAAGGCCTGTCTTGGGATCCTTTTCCGGGCTGAGTTGGGACTCCTTTATCATCAAGCCCAGAAAATACACTCTGGGTGGCTCCTGGGAGCTCTGGTCCAGGTACCAAGGCATTCTCTGCTCTCTGTGTCTCCTGAGGGCTGAAGGAGGGAAGGAAAAGTCATGCCCCTATGCAGATGGGGGAGCCATGGAAAGGAGGGAGAAGAGGAGGCACTGGTGGATAAAGGGAGGAGAAAGGTAGCCTTGCTTATTGAGGGTTACCCTCTGCTGAAGATCACGACATCTACTGGAGTGTCTCCTCTAAGGCCAGGTCCAGGGCAAAGTCTCCTGTGGCGTAGGAAAATGGGCCAGAGATCCTGAGTTGTGTGTCGATGGCCATGGGAGGGTCTTGGATGAGGAAAGTTACCTCTGGGGCTCATTTCCTTATGGAAAAGGAAGAACCTTTTACTGTTAGAATCAAATGAAAGACGGTCATAAAAGTGCTTTGCAGACAGTAAGCTCCCAGAGTTTTAGATGTCTTTGCTTTCATTTTCCCATTTTCTGGGTGACTGTCACTGTGTCAGTAATAAACAGCATTTTTTTGGTTTTCCTGCACACTTTCAGGACCTCCGGTCTTTCTTTCTGGGAGTCTCAGTGGCATCCCTCCGGGTGCTGGATCAGTATCAGCGTCAGAATCTTGAGGCCTCCAGGGCAAGGGTGGGGGCGCCTAGGACCGCCTTCTGAGCCACCTGCTAGGGCAGAAGCCCACTGAGCACTGTAGAGAAGTGAGAAGTTTTGGGGAACATTTTGAGATACAGGTCTGAGTGGAGTGGCTTTTTGTACCAACGTCATTTCAATGTTTCGGTGAAAATAGCTCTTTTTGTGGTGCCTGGGTGGCTCAGTCAGTTAAGCCTCTGCCTTCAGCTCAGGTCATGATCTCAGAGTCCTGGGATCGAGCCCCGCATTGGGCTTCCTGCTCAACAGGGAGCCTGCTTCGCTTTCTCCCGCTGCCTGCCGCTCTGCCTACTTATGCTCTGTCAAATAACTAAGTAAAATCCTTGAAAAAGAAAATAGCTCTTTCAGTGTCTATTTGCAGCCCTGTCTCTGCCTGGGATTCAAGCAGGACTCAGACTCACCCCTCCCCTCTGACCCCTGAGGTTTGGTCCCTGAGCAGACTTGGCTGGACCTGCCTTCTTTTTTCTCGGTTTTGATGAATTCTCTCCTTGGGTGGAGTCCTGAGCGGGTCTATCCCATCCATCTATCAGATACCAGGAAGGTCTGCCCCTGCAGCAGGAACACAGCCCAGGCTGAAGCTAGGACCACTCCTCCCCCATCCCTCCACCCCACCCCTAGAAAGGTAAGGACTGACAGCCTCTCAGCCAACAGCCCTTGAGCCCAAGACTCACTCATGAGCCTTGTCTGTATGAAAACCATGAACGTGAAAAGAAGCCCCAAAAACCTAGAGCTCTAGGTGAGCCATTATTACTAGCACTGCCATGAATTTCTTTGTGTTCACAAAATTTCTGAAATGCAAGGTTAGTGGGTCAAAAACTATGAATTGTTTTAGGCTCTCTGTAGGCATCACAGCTGGTTTCTCCCAACCCTGTACAGTTTGTGCTCCAACCTGCAAGAGCAAGGGTGGCCAGTCCCATGCCCTGTGACTGTCACCTGTTGGTGACTGGTAGTAAGCATTATAGCTTTGGCTTTGTGTTCCTTGAATGGATGAAAACGGTATCTCATTCTCATTCATATGGTTATCTTAGCAAGACCTCAGCTTCCCCTGATTGGATTATACCCACCCAACTTTTTGGTCTGTGACTACCACTTGAAATGACTCCTAGTGACAACCTGGAAGGTGCTCCAGGGGAAGGAAGCCCATATCTGGCCAGGTGGGCAGGTGGAGGGGGTGGGGCACAGTTGCTTCATGCTACTGTACTGGTGGTTCAGAAGAGGAGGACCAATGGACCATCAAAGAAGGTGAAAGGCATTGCTCAGCTCATGTAGTTTTATATTTTTTCTAATGTTTCTTTTTCCCTTCGCTGGTTTCCAGCTTGAATTTTCTGGCTGCATTTGGGTACAAGTCAGTCAATAGAAGAACTATCTAACTTGGTGAGGCTTAGATAAAACTTTGGAAGGAACTTACAGGCAATCTGTAAAGGTCCTAAATTTCCAAAACATAATACAGGAATACTCTTGATGAATAGTCGGTTACTTAAGTGATTTTAAGGGAAAAGACGTCATCAGACATTCAGTCCCAGCATGTCACCTGTTCATTTTGGATGTCTTAAATTGACACATGTGTTTTCCATTGTAAACAGCACAGATTTCAGTGTTTTTAAAACTTGGCATCATTACCATATAAGGACGTGATGACAGTAATAATAGAATAGCATCTAAAATTCATACTCACATACATATCAGGTCAACCCTGGGTGGAGGGTGGTTCAGACCTCATTACCCTGAATATATGGATAGGGAAGTTGGGAATGGAGAGCTCTAGGGACTTGCCCAGGGAGCCCCAGCTACGAAGAGTTAGAGTTGGGGTTTGGGTCCTTTCTTTCTGAGCTCAGTGGGTTTTTTTGGAAGCTACTAAACAGATGCTTTCACCTTGTCTGGTTAGGCTTTGATCTGGTCATTTGTACGCAGATAGATAGTGAAAGCAGGTTCCCTCTGGAGGCAGAAGAGGGACCGGGAGAGATAATAACAGGGAAGAAGTCAAGCCTGGGTCCCTGCAGGAGTCTTAAGTCTTCAGTCCCAAGGATCTCTCTCCTTCGTTGGCTCACTCAAAGCAGCCAGAGGGTCCTATTCTCTCCATACCTCCCCCTCTGCTTCTCTCTGGTTCTTCTTCCTATAGTACAATCTTTAGCATCACAACTGAGGTTCATTATTCAAGCAACATTTGAGTGCTGAATGTCAGGTCGTCTTTAAGACACTGGAAATATGAAAAAGGATAAGGCAGAAGCCTCAAGTCTAGGATCTCAGAGTGGAGCAGGCAAGCTAAATCAGGGTTCTTTGCATTGTGAATGACTGCAAACCCGATTCACACTGGATTGAAACCAGGGGAATTGATGAGTGTCGTCCTACCTTCAGGTACAGTGTGATCTAGGGCTCAAATTCTCTCTCCATCTTCACTCTCATACTCTGTAAAGGATCCATTTTCAGGCAGTAGGTGGAAGAGGGAGGGAAGAGCATTTCAGATTGGAGAACTGGAAGGAAGCCATCGTGGAAACAGTGTAGTGAGAGGCAAGAGAGGTGGAAAGAGAGTCGGGGCAGAAGAGGTGGGGCCTGTACCCTCTCTGGTGGGAGAGTGACATCAGATTTGCATGTTTAAAAGATCAATTGCTGTAGAGGGAATATAGAGTGGAAATATTCCAGCGGGTGTGGGGAGGCCATTGCAGAGCTCCAGACAATGATGATGGCCTCATGACACGGGGGTCCAGGGGAGAGGGAGAGAAGCAAGGTTTGAAAGATATTAAGGAAGCAAAAAGAAGATGCAGTGATTGACTGGATGTTGTGAAGGAGGTGAAGGAGGTGACGGCAGTGACTCCAACATTTCTGGTTTGCTTAATTGGATGGGTGGTGGTGACTTTCATGGAGCTACTGTTAGTGGGAAGAGAACCAGCCTGCTGGGGGGAAGAGTTTGGTTCTTCATGCACTGGTTTTACCACATCTGTGAAACATTCAAATTGTAGGTGTTGACTTTTTCCCTTTCCTCCCTCCTACCCTACCTTCTTCCTCCTTTCCCTCACCTCCCCTTTCCTCAAAATGGTCCAACACAGCCACTCCAGCTCTTCCCAGTCCCACTACCCAACAATGAATGACTCTTTAAACTCAAATTTTCAAGAGATTGAATATGATTGGTCATTGACCAGCCAATAGATTGGCCCTCCCTGGGTCAGGTGACTAGCTCCCATCCAAACTGATGCCTGGGAAGGAGCAGTGAATCACTTGGTACAAACATGGCGGCCTTGGGCTACCCTTTCAGTGGAAGCTAAGGAATAGTGCAGACAGAGAGGCGCTCCCAAGTGTACTGACCACATGTTTAAAATGAGGAGTGAACTAGGTGGTCTGGAGGGTAAATTTTACCTCTCAAGGGTTTGTGTGCCCCCTTCTGTTGAACAAAAAGGACTGAGGGTCAGAAGGCTGCCCACTGTATGGAGCTCCGTCTGGGTTTCAGACATTGAAAAATACCTCCCTCCCCACCTCCCCATGAACCTGGCACCACGCTGGTTTGCTGGTTTTCTGGCCGTATGTAACAGGTTGAGTAACCCTCCTTGTTAGCTCCTAATGGGATTCACTGGCTTCTACCCTTAGGAGGAGACAAAGGGAAAGAAAGCCCACTCCTGGGCAGCAGAGCTAACTTGTGGCTTTCCCCAGTGACTGAGCCCAAGGGTAACACCAACCCAGGTCTGTGCTCAACCCAACTGGCTTTTATCATTTCTGGTTCCCTCCCCCCGCATCATCTCTCCTGACTTGGAGAGACTTGGAGTCCCAGAGTCCGGCTCCTCGGTGCTTCCCACCTTACTCGGTGAGGGGCGTTTCCAGGGCTCATGCTTGTGGCTGTAGAGTCTCAGTCGGAGCTCAACCTGGCTGCCAGATCCCTGTGTCACAGCATCTGCCTTCTGGGACTGAGCCCCTGGGCATGCCAGTTGTCATGCCTGGACAGCTGTCCTTGCCCCCATTCTTACCCAGATCCCTATTCCTCCAGGGTGAGACCTGCTTCCCTGGGCACTCTCCTTACCCGACTTCTGAGTAAGGACAGTTGCCCAATGTCACACGCTAACGTTTGCTGTGTTTCTGCCTTGTCCTCCTGTGATACTGTGATTTAGAACACACAGTATTTTGTCTTTGTCTTTTCTGGCACAAGCGCTCCTAAAACACTTGGAATTTCCTAAGTGATGACAGTGGTGAAGGTGTCTTTTGTTATGTTAATGAGACGAGTTTTGGACCTAATCTAAGGATGGGGCTGGTTGCCAGGAGAACCGATTCTGTGATTAGAGGGTTGGAAGTTTCAGTCCCTTTTTCCTGACCTCCAGGGAAGGGAGAGGGGCTGGAGGTTGAATCAATCTCCAGTGACCAGTGATCTCATCAGTCATGCCTATGTAATGAAACCTCCATGAAAACCCCAAAGGACAGGTTTCAGAGAGCTTCTGGGTTGGTGAGTACATGGAAATTCGGGGGAGAGTGGTATGCTCAGAGGGGACTTGGTTGCCCTGTGCATCTCTTCAACCAGGTTGTTTCTGAGTTATATCCTTGCATAATAAACTGGTAATCTGGCTAAGTAGATGTTTTTCTGAGTTCTGTGAGCCACTCTAGTAAATTAATTGAGCTCAAGGAGGGGGTTGTTGGAACCAACAGTCTATAGTCAGGTTGGGGGTTGGGTGGGCAGTCGTGTAGGACTGAGCCCTTCACTTGTGGAATCTGGCTCTGTCTCCAGGTAGATAGTGTCAGAATTGAGTTGAATTGTAGGGTATGGTAGCTGGTGGAGACCTGCTTGACGCTGGTGGGGAATACTCCCCCCCACACCCCACGTATACACACACTGGAATCGGTACTAGAATTGTCGCGCCTTCCTCTATAGTCCGTCTTCCTGCCAATCAGCTGGATTCGTAGGGTCCTCATCTGTAAGATGGGCGTGATGATGATAATCCTTCCTACACAGAGACAGTGGATTTAAAAGTACTAAACCAACGTCCTCCAAGTGTGGTCCCCAGACCAGCAGCGTCTGTATCACCTGGGTTAGAAACGCACGTTCCTGGCCCCACCTGCGTCAGAGCCTCTAGGTGCCGCCACCCACCCCCTCGTCCCCAGCAGTCTGTGTTTTAACCAGCCTTCTAGGTGATTCTGATGCACATTCCAGCTTGGGAAGCAGTGCCCTAAACCACCTGCCCTGGGGTGGGAGATGTGAATGGAGTCCAGTGTTCAGGGTACAGCCTCCCCTTCTCCACCCCCTGCCCCCTGCAATCAGTTCCTGTTTCATTTTGACTGGGTGCGTAGACTTCCTAGTTTCCTCGTATGAACACGTATGCTCTCTCAGTTTCTAAAAGATCCTTGGTTGCCTTTGTCCTCCTTGGTGGCTCAGAAAACCCCAGGCTCCTGCAGGTTGACTGGGACAATGATTTGGGATGGTACGTTTCCAAAGCCAGGTGAGACCTTCAGGAAACACTAATCTGTCCCAAGCAAAACTTCTCAGTGGAAGGGAATTGCACCTTAGAAAAAATGCTTTTCACCTCTCCAGTTTTTAGGAATGAGGTCTCAGAGAGCCCTGAGTGTCTCACCCAAAGTGGCACAGTACGGAGCTGGCCCCAGCGCCAGGCTTGCTGGCTTCTAAGCTCACCGTTCTTAGCCCTACCCCAGGGCTTCTGGAATTTTCACATACGCAGATTCTGATTCAGTGGGTTCTGAGGTGGGGCCCCAGGTTGCTGCTGCTCGAAGACCATACTCTCTGAGTTGTGAAGTTCTATCCCACACTGGTCACCACACGTCCCTCCTCCTGGATTGATTTTTGAGAAACTGTCGGCCTAGGAGAGGCTGCTCTTGCAGAAAAGGGAAGATCCCTTCCCTGTGGTCAAGTCCCAGAGAACAAAAGTCATGAAGGGAAAGCTGTGGAACTGGTGAGGTTCGATGGGCCACAGAATCCCCAAGTCAGACCTCTAGCCAGTGCTGCTAGACAATCTGTTGATTCTGGGCCTTTTCCTGGGTTGGAATCCGCTGACACCCCTCCCTAGCTCTGCTTCCAACCGCCACCCCCTCTCCCCACTTCCCCCCACCCCCAGCCGCTGCTGCTGTCTCTGAGGCAGTCTCTGGGGCTCAGCACCTCAGGAAGCTCTCACCATGGCAACAGACAGTCCCTGAGCCAAACACATTCGTTACTGAGCTGGAAAGAAAACAGCCAAACTCTTCCTGACCTGACCTTTCCTGGGGGAACTCTGATGACCGGGGAAGTCTCCCCACCCCACACCCCAAGCAGAGAGCCCTGTGACTCTCCTAGAATCTTAGCGAGAGCAGGAATTTGAGGCTTAACTTGAGCTTGCTTGTGTTCCAGATAATGGACCAGAGAGGGCACTGGGCTCCCCCAAAGGCACACAGCCAGTTTCTGGAGGGAGGGCCTGGCCTCTGGGCCACCAGCACAGGCTCTGTTCCATTGAAGGGTGCTTCCTGAAGGGCAGGGGCCCTCTTCCTATGTCGTAGCACTAACCCCAATCCAGTGGGATTGTGTCTGGGGATGGGGACTTATAAAATTGAATAAAGTCACAAGGTTGCGGCCCTTAGCAGATAGGACTGGGGCTTTATAAGAAGAGCAAGTGAGAGATCCCTCTTTATTTCTGTCCCTGACCTATGAGGCTGCAGTGAGAAGGCCACCGTCTACAGGCCAGGAAGAGAGCCCTCACCAGAACCCGACCATGCCGGCCCCTTGGGCTTGGACTCCTAGCCTCCAGACGGTGAGGAAACACATGTCCACTGCTTTAGCCACCCAGCCTATGGTCTGTTGCCATGGCTACCCGAGCTGACTGAGCCCACCTTTGAGTCCCTCGCATTCCCATTCAGTGTCCCTAGAGGAACTTGATGGCCTTACGTGGTGCTTCAAGAACTCTTAGAAAATAATACCTTGGGGCGCCTGGCTGGCTCAGTTGGTTGGGCGACTGCCTTCGGCTCGGGTCGTGATCCTGGAGTCCCGGGATCGAGTCCCGCATATCGGGCTCCCAGCTCCACGGGGAGTCTGCTTCTCCCTCTGACCTTCTCCTCGCTCGTGCTCTCTCTCACTGTCTCTCTCTTCTCTCAAATAAATAAATAAAATGTTTAAAAAAAAAAAAAAGAAAATAATACCTTCTCCCCGGGCTGCGGGGAAGTGTAATTGGCTTTCTCCACCCTCCAGAATGCATCCAGTTGGTTGACTCCTTGTGTGAGGTTGGCCTGGGAGGTGAAAGCAGGTTGTGCTGGACGTGGATGACAGTGTGGCTCAGGGAGTCTGAGGGGACAATGCGGAGAGGATGAGAGCCTCAGTCCTGCCTCTCTGCCAGCATGTGGGGCCGACCCTCCCAACTGCCCAGTTTCCACTGCTGCCTTCCACAGGCCAAGTGCTCCAGCCTCGCTAAAAGCCTCACAGTGTCCCAAATGTGTCATACCCTTCACTCCCCCATACTGTCACATGTGCGGTCCACACTGCCTGGAACACTCCTTCCTCCTTTGCTCCCAGGGGGCAAAAACCCAGCCCAATGATTGCCTCCTCCTCCAGGAAGCCTCCTTCACCGACACTCTGTGACTCCCATTCACTCATTCACTTGTAAAGAAGCAGACACACGGCACCTCATACCTGTGGACATGTATACACACACACACACACACACACACACACACACACACACGGTTCTTGGTTGCAAACAACAGAAACCAACTCTGGCTAATTTAAACAGAAAAGGACTTTATTAAAAGGATATTGGTTTGCCTCCAGATGACCCAGAACTGGGAAGCCTGGCTCCAGGCTCTGCAGCCACCAACAGTGCAGTGTGGCACCCTCAGAGCCGGGGGCGGGACACTACGGACACAGTGGCTTGCAATGACTTTGCACAGCCAGCCCCTCCAGTGGCCGTCTCCACCAACGGGGACGCTTGGGCTCCTTGCTCCACCTTCTCCCTTCCTTGTGGCTCAGCTAGTTCCTGTTCACACTCCGGGCCAGTGGATTCAGTCGGCAGATCCTGGGTCACCTGGTGCACCCTGGCTCTGGAGTGGGAGGGAGGCCCCCCTATGCCCCCAAAAGCCCTAAGCAGCGAGGGGGGTCTTCCCTAAATTACAGAAGGGGATTCAGATGCTGGGTGGCCAAAATCCTAACAAATCTCTCCTAGATGTAGAATATGTATTTGGGGGGTTTTAAAAATTCTCCTAATTCATGGTCGCTATGTGCTATGACGTTATGGTACACACTGGGTTAACGAATACGGACTATTTCTCCTATGGGAAATTCAAGCTTGAGTTCCTGTAAGCCTCCACTGGTGACATTTGTGTGGAAGACACCTTATTGAATATGTTTTGTTGATTTGCTGATGTTGAACTCACAGCCAGTAGCGCCGTAACTGGTGTCGGGCTGAAGCTTACCTAACGCACATAGTTTCTCTGCAAGGCACATCCAGCCCCCTTACACGTAGGAGCGCGAGCACTTGAGCACCGCACTGAGGGACCACTTTAAATAGTGAAATTGCCCCCAAACAGGTCACTAAATAGAGTATGCAAAGGACACCTGTTTACAGTGCAGGAGTTGAGAGAAGAAGGCATCCCCTCGTTCAACTTTGGCTGGGAGTGTGGTGTTGGGGATGCTTGAACTTTTGCCTCTTGTGACATATCCATGAGTAACTGATAGCATTGATTTGGGGATCCTAAACATTCTAGCTCGTGGGTAAGTTTGAAAATATGGAATCTGTGAGTGATGAGGACTAATATATATCTATATATATATATCTATAAGTATAATCTTTTGAATAAATTTTAATAAATCTTTTTATAAAAATACATTTATAATTTTAATATATAATTTATATATATAATCATATATAATGTATATATAATTTATATATTATAGTATTATATATCATATCATATGTAAGATGTATGCATAAATTATATATTTATACATAAATATATAAAATACATAAATATAGAAAATTTTATATATAATTAATTTATAACATTTTAATAAATAAATTTAATAGAATTTTTCCGTATGTATTTCCATGACTGTACGTCTTGTGGTGGTAAGGCTTCTCACCCATTGAGGATGTCCCTGTTTTAAGGGACAGTGGATATCTGCTGGAACAACAGTCACTGTGCAAGTTTTTACTTGACCCTATAGCAAGACAGTAAGCTTTAAAAGAAGACATTGTAGAGAGCACATTTTTCTCAGTTCCTCTGGCAGAGAGAATGTGGGGCTCACTGCTCCAGGGCGGAGGGCAGGTACAATGCAGAGGAAGTAACAAGACCGAATATCACCCCTTCTGGTCCCAAGGGATTTTGTTAAGAATGCAGGGTCCTGGGGCACCTGGGTGGCTCAGTGGGTTAAGCCTTCGGCTCAGGTCATGATCTCAGGGTCCTGGGATCGAGTCCCACGTCGGGCTCTCTGCTCAGCAGGGAGCCTGTTTCCCTTCCTCTCTCTCTGCCTGCCTCTCTGCCTACTTGTGATCTCTCTCTGTCAAATAAATAAATAAAATCTTTAAAAAAAAAAAAAAAAGAATGCAGGGTCCTTTCTTTGGGATAAGAATGAGCCAGGAGGTTTGGGGACCCTGAACATCAAGGCAGTGGCTGTGGGTCCAGCATTTAAGTCTGTAGAATGGAGTAACTTTCACTGTTAGGTCTGAGCTGGTCTGGCTCCCTAGAGAGCTTCTAAGAAATGCTCATCAGTTATAGACCAAAAAGTGACATGTTCTTCATATATCTGAGTGTAGTGCATCAATCCCACAAACATTTAAATATTTGAGTACCTGCAACATGCCACATACTGTGCTGGATACTGGAAATGCATCCATCATGCAGTAAAATGGTGGAGGGGAGATGGGAATCTTGTTCTTAAAGGAACCTTATGCCCTGGCACAGGAGGTTGTGGCTAAGTAGAGGAGGAGGGAGAGAAAACCTGACTCTTGGGTCCTTTACTCTGGGGACAGCTGTGTCCTGGTATTGTGGGTCTACAACAAGGAGCAAACCTAGCTGCCTTGTAGGAGCTCACAGTTCTAGCGCAGATGAGACAGAGCCCAGATACATACTTGCAAGTGTAGCAAGCCTAACAAGCGTGGGATTGTGGGATGTCAAGGGACAAAGTACCCGCCCCCCATGGGGGATCAGGCAGGGTGTGGGTCAGCCAGACTTCCTGGGCGAAGAGATCTTGGGAAGGCCTTTGGGGTATAGGGAGTATTCAGGACAGCACAGCAGGGTGAAGCCACAGCAGTTAAAACTATCCCGATTTGGGGGCACCCGGGTGGCTCCATTGGTTAAGTGTCTGAATCTTGGTTTTGGCTCAGGTTGTGATCTCAGGGTTCTGAGATCGCACCCTTGTAAGTTTCAGTGCTCAGTGCAGAGTCTGCTTGTCTCTCACCCTCTGCTCCATGGCCCTGGCCCGTGTGTGCACACGCATGCGCATGCATGCTCTCTGGCTCCTGAATAAATGGAATCCAAAAAAAAAAAAAGTCATCCTGCAGAGGTCGGGAGGCACAGATACTTCTGGTTTTAAATCCCCTCTGGAGGGAGTGGCTTTTATTTGGGGAGTCCCCACCCACAGCCTCTGGGCAAGAAAGAGCTCAAAGATTGGCAGGACCTTTGGGCCACCACATCTGCGGTGCTGGCCGATGTTTTCCGAGGTGTGTGACACAATCAGCTTAGGAATTTGTTCCTAATTAAGTGAATTGGGAAAAAAAAAATCCTCTTGCCTGGTTGTAGCGGTGTGGACCCTCCCCTGCTAGTGACCTTGGCTCCTATGAGGCTTGAGGTCTCCAGCCTGGCTGGCCAGGGGCCTGCACTGTGGTGGCCCAAAGCCATCGGTTTGCTTGCACAGCACTGGGTCCTGCCCGCAAGCCTTGCCGAGTGAAGAGGACGAGGTGGGGGGGAAGATGAAGTGTCCAAGGCAGGTTCTTGCTGGGCTGGGGTCGGGGGACTCTCCTCTCCTCAGGTCCAGAAAGCACACACAAAGGGAGAAAAATACCCAAAATGACAAAGTGAGAGAAAAAAAAAAAGCCACCCGAATTTGTGCACAGCTGAGGAAAAAAAGCCTCATGTCGAAGGAAATTTGATTATTGAATACATGTGCAATTGCAGACTCCCTGAGAGTCCCTGGAAGCCAGTGAGCTGTCTCCCCAGAGGCACCAGGAATGGATGGGAAGGCGTTGCTCACCGCCTGGACCATCCTGTTAGGGTTCCGGGCCAGTGGGGCGCGGTGCACAGAGAGGGGCGGGCGTGCTGGCTGCGGGGAGTTGGCAAAAATATTTCCAGCCATTAGCTCATCGGATGGTCACAACAGCTCCTGGGAGGTAGGAAGGTCAGCAATGGTTATTCTGTTTATTTGGTAATTAAACAGAGGCTGGAAGAGGTGAAATGACCCACCCGGAGTCCTGTGGCTGGAAAGTCCTGCAGCCAGCGCTTGGGGGGCAGGGTTTCCTGAGGTACCTGCCGGTGGTGGGTAGGAAGAGAGGGGAGTGAGCACAGAGATGTGCCCCCCCCCTCCCCAGGGTCTCTGGGTGTGCAGTGTGATTTCAGTGGGACGGAGGGGAGTGATATTTATAGCGGAGGAAACCAGCTCATGGGGGTGAGGCGTCAGGGCCCAGGGGCCCATGCGGAGGGCATTCCTAGAAGCTGGCTAGCCCCTAAGGGGGCCACGGGGGCGGACATGCCCATCAGCTCTCACTGGGCAGAGCCAAGGAGCCTGGGGCACATGGGCCAGAGGGGCAAGGGAGGGCACTGTCAGGCCTGTCGGACTGCAGGTGTCCTGTCGTTCTGCCCCAGAGTTTCTGTGGTGTCGCCCTGGGCCGTAGCAACCCCTTCCTCCTACCTCGACTGTACTCGGAGCTCTGCTGGCTGAGTCCTGCTGAGCTGAGCTCCTGAACTCATGAGGCAGGGGCCGTCTGTCTGGGCCTGTCTCCTCAGCCCTCAGCCTGGTGGCAGCCTGGACAAAACCTGTGGGTGCCATATTGTGAGCGCGCCCTCATCACATAGCGGCCCCAGAGGTGATCTTTTCTTTTTTTTAATTACAAAGAAAAGTCCATGCAAAAAGCAAAGTCACACTGAGCCCCTGTCGGACACCTGGCTTTGGTCTTTGCCTTCAAGGAGTTTAGTGTCTCCCCAGCGGAGTGCTCACTTAGGGGACACGTTTTGAAATGCCTGGGGCATCTGGGTTGTCCCGGTGACTGGGGGACAGTGGGGGTGCTCTAAGAGGCTTTGGCCAGGGATGTTCATATCCCAGAGCACCCAGGATGGTCCTTCGCAACAAGGACACAGCCTACCTTCACTGCCAACAGTGTTCTGGCTGAGAACCCCTGGTGGGAGATGGATACAAGCTCCCAGAGCTTGGTCAGAAAGGTTTGGCATTTCCCACCATTTTGGCGATCTGGACTCTGAGGCTCAGGGAGGTTAAGTCACTAGAAGCGAATCTGGTCAAACCAGACTGCAGAGTCTACATCCTTTCCTTGGCCTTCAAGACCGCCTCTCCCAAGCTTCCAGGGAAAAATGAGGTGATGACTGATTTCTTCAGGAGGTAAACACAGCCAGTGACTTTGGAAAAACTTGGGAAGACTCTAGGATGACTGGGAGGGGCAGGCCCTGCTGGGTATAGCTGTGGGCAAGAGTAGAGGGAGGGAGGGAAGATGGGAAATAGGTCTCTTTGGACATTTTCTGTTTCTTAATGCGGCAGCTCCCAGATTCTTGACTGAGGCTCGCTCGCTGGGAGCCCCAGCGGCCCACCCACCCTGTGATTAGCCCATCTCTGAACGAATGATAGGAAGGGTCAGAATTCCTTCCTAGCTAACCCCTCCTTGAGTGGGCCTTGGCCATCACAGCCCGCTAGTCCTGGTTCTAGGATGTCAGGTGATCTGGAGGGTGTGCAAGGAAGAGGGGAGGAGAAGGAGGAAGGATATCCTCCCCCAACCCCTACCCTCACCTCCTCTTGCTCCCCCTGAGCTGTCCTGCCCCAGGGGAGGATGCTCTTTGGAATCCTTCAGATATCAGTTCCTCCCTGGGGATCCGGGCTAAGTGTAAACAGTCTGTGAAAGTTCTCAGGTTTAAGACCTTGAACCTCATCATCTGTCCCTGCTTTTCAGGAATGGATCATCTTGGGTAGGAAACATATTTTTAAAACAAATAGTAATAATGGAAAGCAAAAACGCGGTAATGAGGCAAAATAGAATTTGGAGAGAAGTCTGGGATATTGGGCACGACCTCTGTCCTAGTTCAAGTTCTGGTAATTATTGTTCTAATGATTGAGCTACTGAGAGGTGACCCTTGAGGGGGAAAAATCTTAGTTTTTCTATACATTTTAAACAAACATTGGGCCAACATTTTAGAATCTGTTCTTTCACTTGCTGATACACCATGGTCTTCATGACAGTCTGTTTTGATTCACACCAGCATTTTGAATGGCTGGAGGGGCTCCCCTGGGTGGACATATAAGAATTTATTTTTTTGACCATATTGTTAGGTACTTCTGTTTCTGTTTTGTGATTACGGCTCAGAAAAACTTGTATTTTTACATGATATCATACTGGGGCACCTGGGTGGCTCAGTGGGTTAAAGCCTCTGCCTTCGGCTCAGGTCATGATCCCAGGGTTCTGGGATCGAGCCCCACATCGGGCTCTCTGCTCAGCGGGGAGCCTGCTTCCCTTCCTCTCTGCCTCTCTGCCTCCTTGTGATCTTTGTCTGTCAAATAAATAAATAAAATCTTTTAAAAAATGATATCATACTGATATGATATCAATATGATAGAAACCTATCAGTAAGCTTCTTTGCATTTACTTTCTCCGATATCAAGCTTAAAAAGCCATCCCCTATCCAGGGATGTATTAAGTTTACAAGTATTTACAAAGTACCAGTGACGTGCCAGGTTCTATTCTATTCTATTCTATTCTATTCTATTCTATTCTATTCTACTCATTGATCTATTAATGAACAAAACAGATAAAATTCCCAGTTCTTTTGGAGCTTATAGTTGTGGGGGGGTGGGGGTTGGTAATAAACAATAAACCTAAGGTCTCCTGGGTGGCTCAGTTGTTAAGCGTCTGCCTTTGGCTCAAATCATGATCCTGGGGTCCTGGGACTGAGCCCCACATTGGGCTCTCTACTGGGCAGGAAGCCTGCTTCTCCCTCTCCCTCTCCCACTCCCCCTGCTTGTGTTCCATCTTTCTTTTGCTGTCTCTTGCTCTCTGTCAAATAAAGTCTATAAAAACAAACAATAAACCTAATTGAATGATATGTTAGGAAGTGGTGAATGATAATAAAAAAAAGGTAGAGTGGGGTAAGGATGGTGGGCAGTGCTGGGAGAGAGAGATGGCAGGGGGAAGGGAGTTGGGGGGGGCAGGGAATCATGTCCTTTAGGCTCTTTAAATCAGGGTGTAAGCCAAAAGGCACACACTGAATGGACCTATAACCACTGGGTACATTGTCTCTTATTTAGTCCAATAGTCTGGCCTCCTTCCAGTAAAGGAATGGGTCACGGTTTCAGTTTCTTTGGTTGTGTTTTAGAGGAAGTGGTTGGCCAACATTGAGGCCACATTGTGAGAATATATGTGTCTTTAAATGTAGGGATCCTGGCGGGGATGGGTAAAATAGCGGAAGAGGGAGGTCCGGGCTGCGGGTTATGGGATGAATCAGTCACGGGGGCAAAAGGCACAGCACAGGGAATAGAGTCAATGGTGGTGTAATAGCATTGTACAGTGACAGAGGGGAGCCACACCTGGGAGCGTAGCCCAATGTGTAGAGTTGTGGAACCACTATGTTGTCCACCTGAAATGAACGTAACGTGGGTCAACTATCCTTCAATTAAAAAAAAAATTTTTTTTTAATGTGGGAGTCACACTCAGCTCAACAGGATGCTGGCTCCATGCCAGTCACTCAGGGTCTGAGAGTAGCCCAGGGGGGAAACAGTTGTTCCAATCTTCCCACCCCTGGCCCCACAGCCCCCAGTGGTTCACGGAGTGGAAGAAGGAGCCAGAAGACCTCGCACTACTTAAAATGGTCCCCATACCATTTTCTTCTTCTAGACCTTTATTCATCTTTCACATTTAACTCCATCTATTAGGAATTCATTTTGGAATACGATGCCATGGCAAGGCCCTAACTTTAACTTTTCTCCTCCAAAATGTTAACAAAATCAAATGTTTTTATTCTCTCCCTGTTGATCGGAAGCATCATGTTATTTGCGTTCTGAATTGAGTACTTAAGGGCACATCACCAAACACCAGCTCCAAAGGGTGACACTAGCTAGACCCGTCATCTTGGGAGGTGACACAAAATTCTGAATGTCTCCTCTTTGCGGATGTCTAGCCTCACATTACTTTCTATGATTTTACTATTAGACAGTCTCACCTTTTTCTATTTGCTTAGGAAGATACCCTGACTGGCTTGCAAACTCTTTGCTGGAATTGTAACGCTACTGGACTGTATTTATAGTAACAAAAAACAACGTGTACTATTTCCCGCATGCTTTCTCCACACCGAGCTCTGTTCTGTGTCCTTTGTATTGAACTTCATTTAAATCCCAACACAAGTCTCCCAAATAGTATTTTACAGTTTGGGACACTGAGTCCAGAAAGGCCCCGTAGCTCCCTCGAGGTCCCACACGGTGACCCTGAGTCTGAATTTGAACCCCAGCAGTCCGAGCTGTTAATCTACAACGGGTGACTTTGCTAGAGGAGTGACCGGGGGAATGGGGAGACAGAATGGTCGTATCTAGAAAATGCTTGGATCCACACATTCACCGTACTTGGAAGTGCTTCATACCTCCAGGATCCTTACTAGACCTTGACTGAAAAGGCCAGCAATAAAGTTGATTGGCCTGTCCAGCCAGAAAGGCTCTGTGAAAGCAGGAGCTTCCTGGCATGCCAGCCAGAGGACAGCTGGGGGTGAACTAGCTTGTGCTAATTTACACACAAAGTGCGTCATCAGTCGCTCTAGGGGAAACACCGGGGCCACCTTGGCTGTGAACATTTGTTGGCGTTTGTTGGCGACCGTCCTTGACGCGATCCACTTCGGGTCCTGGTCTGTCAGCCGTCTCACTTCTGCACCAGATTTATTCTGAACACCCTTGCCTGTCCACAGCAGAGCTGCAGATCCCACCGGGAGCCCTCCTTTCGGCCCTACGTTGCCTCACCACCTCACGCTGTGTTTTATTTCTTCCTCCCGGGTCTGTATACTTTCCGTTTCCTTTTCTTGTTTGATCACGTGAGCAAGGCCTTCCTGCACAGCGTTGCCAAGGAGAGGCGAGAGGGGACATCCTCGCCTTGAACCCGATCTTAGAGGGAAAGCTTAAGAGTTTCTCACCATTCAGTATGATGTTACCTGCAGGCTTTGGTAGGTCTTCTTTATCGGGTTGAGAAAGTTCCCTCTGTTTCTAGGGTATGGACAGTTTTTATCTTGATGGCTGTTGGATAGTATCACAACTTTTTTTTTTTTTTAAGATTTTACATATTTATTTGAGAGAGAGCAGGAGGAAGGGCAGAAGGAGGAGGAGAGAAAGAATCCCAAGCAGATTCCTCGCTGAGCACAGAGCCCGACATGGGGCTCGATCTCACGACTCTGAGATCATGACCTGAGCTGAAAGTCGAGTTGGATGCTTAACCAACTGAGCCACCCAGGCGCCCCTGTCACAACTTTTAAAGATATGTCATGGCATATTTTGTTGTCAATAAAGGCTCATTGATAATGTAATTGTAAAAAGCAGTAATATTCCATTCGTATGGTGATATTGGCAAATATTTCAACACCCTCTGCTTTTGAATTTTTAGGTAGTTTTTGTTTCTTTTAGAGGTACAGAGACTAATTAAGTAAAGACAGAGACGCATCATTTCAGAACCTTACATCTGAGAGGGCTGGGAAAGAGGAGAACCAGAAGCAAAGAGAAGCGGGGGCCCTGGAGACAAGGAAGGACGGGCGTGGAGGGTGAGTGAGATCAGGAAATACTGCCTTCACCTGGCGTCTGCTTCCCTCACACTGTATCCCAGCTACGGGCTAGTCTGGTCTGTGCCTCTGACTTGCTCCTGCTCCTAGAACCACAGTCGGAGGGGAGGGGACGCTATAGGCTTTCATGTGCCAAAGGGCTGGATTCCTGCCCTGCTGCAGGTACCCCTTCTTGTTCTCCTTGCTTGGGTCAGCATGCATTGCCACACGAGAGGGCCAGAGACCATCTGGGGAGGTCAGGAATGCTAATCACCAGGCATTTCGGGCTCTTCATCTTTGCATGGGAGGATTGTGCTTCCTGCTTTGAGATTTGTACCGTCACTCCAGGGTGATAACTTTCAGAACCAAAACATGGCTCACCATGCTCTTTCCTCCTGCTGAGGCAATCAGTGATGCTCCAAGCCCGACTGCCCTCCTCAGCCTGGGTCCCAGAAGAGGAAAGGGCAGGGCAGAGGGTCCTGCTGATGTGCCATGGACTTGCGGCATGGATGAGATACTAGCCTTGTTGCTGAGGCTGCTGAGATTTGGGGTTTTCTTGTTACTGTAGCACAACCTCACCTGTCCTCACTGATACTGTGTCTTCCTGGCCAAATTTTAGGACCCCAGATGAGAGTAACTTCCCATTTGCAACAGGTTCCCCATTCTTCTGGAGAATTCTGAACCGTATCAGATTTATAAAAATCCCAGTTTACACCCCACATAAACCATGTCTGCCATGTTCAAGCTGATGTCATAAATGTATGAGATGAAACCATCTTGTGGGACTTGTTCCGGCTGATTCACTGGATCAGCTTCACCCTTGCCTTCAGAAAGGTCTTACAGACCACTTGTTTATACCCTGCTCTGGGTGTTGGGCAGGCATGGGTATTGAGTAGACAGACCCTCCGTGGATGAAACCAGGATTGTATTTCTTTGTCCTCTGTCCTCTGCCTCTCCAGTCCTCTGATTATGCACAAGCTATGTTAACTAGTCCCCGATCACAACTGCAAGGTTTTGGGTTCTTCCCTCATTCTGGGCTTTGATTCCATCTTTGTGATGTCTATTCTTTCTTTTCCAATTGGAAGGTTATTCTCCTGGATGAAGACAGAAGCAAAATAAAACCTGAGTGGTTCTGCTTTCTCTCCATCATCTGTTTACATGACATCAAAGTCCCTGAGCCCTGACCTCACCTTAGCTTTCTTCTTTTTCATTTGTCAGAGTAGACCTTAAAAATCCCCTCATGTGTTCTTTAGCACATTTCCCCAGTGTCAGTTCATTCTGGATTAATTTATCTTTACTTGTTCCTGAATGTTTCTTAGAACTTAATTAATTAAATTAAAATAATGCTAAAATAACAGATATCCAAGATTAAAATGGCTCATAATTATGTAACCTAATCAAACTAAAGACTTCCCCCATGTTTTCTAACTCTCTATGCATATTTTGTTTTAATATACTGCTGGTAATATTATCTACAACAAACATTTACAATTTTCCAAAATGTAACACAGATACATAAAGTGGGAAAAACAAACATCTGTATCTCAGTGGCAGTATAGCTCAGGTCAAGAAAAGAAATAGATCATTCTAGCACCCCACAAGCCTGCTTCATACCTCCTCCTGGATTACTACCTTTCCCTCTCTGTGTAGTTAATACAATCTGGAGATTAACCTCTTCCTTGCCCCTCTTTATGGCTTTGCCCACTACCCATGTGACCTTCAGCTCTAGTTCAAGTGTGCCTGTTTTTGAAACTTACATAAATGTGACTGTAAGTATGTGCTTCTTTGTGCTGGCTTACTTTATTCAATATTGCATTTGTGGGGTTCATCCATGGTGCAGTATGTGGATGTCATTCATTCATTATCTAACCATACCAAATGTATTTCTCTGTTTCATGTGTGATGGTCGTTTGGATTGCTTTTAATTTTTGGACTTTCGTGAAGGATGCCACTTATGAGCATTCTAATTGCGTTTCTTGGTGCACACATGCACACATTTCTATTGGGTATATACCTAGGGATGAACTTGGATTGGATGCTATGTGGGTGTGCTGCTTTAGTAGATAACGCCAAACAGTTTTCCAAAGCGATCGCATCAATTTGCGCTCCAGTCAGCAGTGTGTGAGAGTGGCCATTGCTCTAAATCCTTTCCGACACTTGTTATCACTGCTTAATTTTAGCCATTCTTGTGGGCCTTTAGCAGTATCGTGTTATGTTTAATTTTGTGTTTCCCTGATTAATAATCAGGTTGAGCACCTTTTCATTTGTTTATTAACCATTGGAGATCTGTTCTGTAAAGTGCTTTTTCAAATCATTGGCCCAGTTCTCTTTTTGGTTGTTTGCTTCTCTCTTAAGGATTTGAAAGAATTTAAAAAACAGATGATCCATGTGAGTTTTTTGTGGTTATTTGTGTTGCAAATATCTTCTTTTACCTTGTGGCTTGTCCTTTCATTCTCTAAATGTCTTTTGATAATCAAATTTCTTCATTTTAATGGAGTCAGATTTAGCAATTGTTTCTTTCGTGACTGTTCTTGAAGAACTTCACCTGTTATCTAGAAGGATTCCTTCCTTCTGTCTTTCTTATCTGTCTTTCTTATGCTTTTCACTTCTTGTGGAATTATACAATATGTATTCTTGCTTCAAAAGAGTGTATAATTATGTTGTCCAACACCATTTATTGAAGACTGTCATTTCCCTACTTCTTTGCAGAGCTGCCTTTGTCATAAATCTCATGTATATATACATCTGGGCTTGCTTCTGGGCTTTTTTTTCTGTTCCGTTGATGAATTTGTCCTTACACCACACTGTTAAACTCTGTATGTTTCATAATAACTCCTTTTTTTTTAAAGATTTTATTTATTTTTTTGACAGACAGAGATCACAAGTAGGCA
The DNA here is from genome assembly GCF_902655055.1 of Lutra lutra. Taxonomy (NCBI): domain Eukaryota; kingdom Metazoa; phylum Chordata; class Mammalia; order Carnivora; family Mustelidae; genus Lutra; species Lutra lutra. The sequence goes on from NC_062293.1 coordinate 41,158,306, forward strand.
GAGAGGCAGGTAGAGAGAGCAGGGGAAGCAGGTTCCCTGCTGAGCAGAGAGTCCGATGCAGGGCTCAATCCCAGGACCCTGGGATCATGACCTGGGCCAAAGGCAGAGGCTTTAGCCCACTGAGCCACCCAGGCGCCCCCCATAATAACTCTTGACGTTAGATAGAAAAAGTCCTCCCATCTTGTTCTTCTCATTCAAGAATGACATGGCTATTCTTAATATTTTGTACTTTCATATGCAGTTTTGAATCAGCTTATCAAGCTCTGCAAAAAAAAAGTTGGGATTTTGGTTGAGATTACGTTGAATTTATAGAATAATTTGGGTACAGTAGACGTCTTTACAATATTGAGTCTTCTGATTCATGAACATGGTATAGTCCTCTATTTTGATCTTTGCTATTTCTTATACTGTTTAGAGGTTTACTTTGTAACATATTTTACTAGATTTATTCTTAGGTTTATTTTTATGCTTTTGAAAATGGTATTTTATTTCATTGTATTTGTTTTTTTATATATAGAAACACAAATCTAGTATATTGACCTTGTTTCTAATGCATTACTAAATTTATTCATTAATTCTCAAAATGTATCTGTAATTCTTTGAGTTTTTATGCATCAAATATTACATGCAAATCATGACTGTTGTATTTTTTACTTTTTAATCCTTTCTCATCTTACTGCACCTTATTGCAGAGCAGTGATAACATTGGTGATAGCAAACATCCTTATTTTGTTCTTGATTTCAAAGGGGAATGTTTCATCATTTCACCATTAAGTATGAAGATTACAATAGGTTTTTTCAAGATGCCCTTCTCATGTTTAGGAAGTTACGTTCCATTCTTAGTTTGCTACAAATCATGAATGGATGTTATATTTTTATCAAAATATTTTTCTGTATTGAGATTGTTTTTATTCTTTATTCTGTCACTGTAATAAATTGTATTGATTTTTAAATGTTGATCCAACTTTGCCTTTGTAGAATAAACCCAACCTGATCTATTCATTAAAAAGCTGGGAAATATTTTGTTTAGGATTTTTACATTTATGTCCATGCTTGAGACTGACCTTTAATTTTTTTTCCTCTCTAAATGTTCTGGCTCAATTTTGTTGTCAAAGTCTTGCTGGCTTCACAAAATAAGCAAGAGATTAATATCTCTTATCCCCTAGAAGAGTTTGCAAGACTGGAATTATTTCTTCCTTACATGTTTGGCAGAATTTGCCAGTAAAGCTATCTAGAACTGTAGTTTTCTTTGTGGGAGTATTTTAAATTATGGATTGACTATGTCTTTTGAATATTCAGTTTTTCTATTTTCTTGTGTCCTTTTCTGTAAGTCACATTTTACAAGAAATTTGTCTTTTTTTTTTTTTTAAGATTTTATTTATTTGTCAGAGAGAGAGGAGAGTGAGTGAGCACAGGCAGACAGAATGGCAGGCAGAGGCAGAGGGAGAAGCAGGCTCCCTGCCAAGCAAGGAGCCCGATGTGGGACTCGATCTCAGGACGCTGGGATCATGACCTGAGCCGAAGGCAGCTGCTTAATCAACTGAGCCACCCAGGCGTCCCAAAATTTGTCTTTTTCATCTGGTGTTTAAAACGTATTGGGGTGGAGCTCTCCACAATATTTTCTTCTTATCTTTTCAATCTCTATGGAATCTATGGTAAGATTCTTGTTTTCACTGCTGACATTCATTATGTGTGCCTTTCTCTCTCTCCCGTGGGTCTTGCTTGGGGTTTACCGGTTGCTTTCATTCTTCCAGACACAACCATTCATCTTGTTCAAAACTCTTTAGTGTGTGTTCGTTTCCTAAAATTCACTTAATTTCTGCCCTACTTCTATTTTCTTTGAGTTTAATTTGTGATTCTTTGGTTAACATTTTGAGGTGGTAACATTTTGAGATGAAAGCTTAATCTTCGGGCTTTTCAGTCTTTCTTCTTTTCTCATATATGTGGTTAGAGTTTTGTAAGCATGTCTGTAGGTATAGCCCACAGCTGTCGATATATAGAACTTTGCAGTGTTCAGTTCAAAATATTTCAAAATTTCTGTTGCAATTTCTTTTCTAATTCATGGGTCATTTAGAAGTATGTTTCTTAATTTCCAAACATATTAGGGGTTTTTGGGTTATCTCTTTATGCTGATTTCAGTGTAATTGTATTATGATCACAGAATAAATATCCTGTATATAATTTCTGCTTTTCAAAGGTTTTAAAATTTTCTTTCTGGCCCAGCATATGTATAATTTTGTAAATGTTTAAGGTATGCTTACAAAGAGTCTGTTTACTGTAGCCATTGGGTACAGTATTTTATATATTTCCTTTAGGTCAATTTTACTGATCATATATTCAAATCTTTATCTGATTTTAAAAAATCAGCATCTGGGAGTTGTGTTCTAAAAGCCTCCTCCTCATAGAATTTTCTATTTCTTCTTAAGTTTTGCTTTTCATATACTTAAAGCTGTACTATTAGGTGAATACAAATTTGAAATTGTTCTATCTTCTTAATGAATTGAATGTTTTATAGTTACAAAATTTCTTACTTACCTCTGGCAGTTCGTTTTGCCTTAAAGCTTACATTATAAGATACTAGAATAGCACCACCAGCTTCCTTTTGGTTAGTCTTTCGTGGAATAATTTCCCCCTGTATTTTACTTTAAAAATACTTTAAGATACTTTTCTGTATCTTGGTTTATTAGATGTGCTTCCTGTAAACAACAGACAGTTGTGTTTTTTAATCTAACAGTAATTGGAGCATTTACTATATTTGTATTTTTTATAATGTCTGATGTATTTGCTCTTAAGCTCTTTATTACTGTTTTCTATCTGTTCCTCCTATTCCATGTTTCTTACCTCTCCTTCACTGACCACTTTTGGGTTGAGTAAGAATTTTCTTGTTACCTATCCCCCATTAGCTCAGAAGTTATATACCCTTTTACAAATAGACTATGCTAAAGATAAATAATATGCATCCTTGATTTATCAAGATCAATGATTAATGAGCACTTGCTCTTGCTTCCCAGACAATTTAAGGACTTTAGAACGCTTTTGCTCTATTTATCCTGGTCTGTTTTATATGCTAATGTTGTCATTTGTTTTAATTTTCTCTACAAATATATATCCCACCCCAAATAACTAATATTAGTGGTCTCGTAAGGATCCTTCTTCATCTTTCTCCATGCTCATATAAACATGTACTCATGTATACAGGGATTTCATCTTCAGTTTTTATAAAACTGAGGTTGTATTTGAAACATTTTTGCTGAAACTTGGCTTTACTTACATATATATGATCACTGTTTTTTAAAGTTAGTCATTAGATGCAGATCTAATTCAGCTTTTATTTAGCTACATATTATTCCATGTCATGGATCTACCATACCTTATCCAATAAACAAAAAAAATTATTTTTAGTCTTTGCCATTATAAGCATTGTTATAACAAATAACTTTATACACATCTTTATATGTTGGTGGTTACTGTATTGATTACTGTAGCTTTGCTATAGCTTTGTAGTAAGTCTTGAAATCTAGGATTTTGGTACCTCCAGCTTTATCTTTCTTTCTCAAGAGTGCTTTGGCTAGTTGGGGTTTTTTAAGGATTTTTTGTTTTGGTTTTGTGAAAAATACTATTGGTATTTTGATAAGGACAACATTGAGTCTGTACATTCCTTTGGGTAGTATGGATATTTTAATATTAATAATTCTTCTAATCCATGAGCATGTTGTATCTTTCCATTTGTTTGTGTCATCTTCAGTTTTTTTTCATCAGTGTCTTACAGTTTTCAGAGTATAGGCTTGTCACCTCTTTGGTTAAATTTTTATTTAACCAAATATTTATTTAAATAAATATTTATTTTATTCTTTTTGTTACAGTTATAAATGGGATTATTTTCTTAATTTCCCTTCCTGCTATTTGGTTAGTAGTGTATAGATTATGCAACAGATTTCTGTGCATTGATTTTGAATTCAGCAAATTTACCAAATTCATTTATTTGTTCTGATAGTTCTGCCCCCCCAACCTTTCTTTCTTTTTTTTTTTTAAAGATTTTATTTATTTATTTGACAGACAGATCACAAGTAGGCAGAGAGGCAGGCAGAGGGAGAGAGAGGAGGAAGCAGGCTCCCTGCTGAGCAGAGAGCCCGATGTGGGGCTCGATCCCAGGACCCTGGGATCATGACCTGAGCCGAAGGCAGAGGCTTAACCCACTGGCCACCCAGGCACCCCAACCCAACCTTTCTTTTAATAAGATTTACCAGAAGTCATATATGACATTTCCCTTTACTTCTGATGTCCGGATGTAGTTACATGACTCTATCTAACTGCAAGGGAGGCTAGAAAATAGTCTTTTATTCCAGGCAGCAGTATGCTCAGAAAAAAATAGGGGTTTGATTGACTAAGGAGGAAGGGGTGAAAGCATGATGCTATGGACACCTGCTAGGCTCTGCTGCGGTGGGAGCTGAACTCTTCTCTATTTTAACTAGAGAAGCTTAGTTTTTTAATCTGCTTAAATAGTTGGGTTCACTGTAGGATCTGAACACAAGAACTCTACATTTTAAAAGGAAGAACAAGAATCAAAACCATGGGGCCAAAGCAAGTGTCCCTTGCTTATAGAGCAAGTGGCAGCAAGAATGTAGAGCTGCCAATGGACCTTTCAACTCTTTTGTGGGCCTGGGGCTGGGTCTAAGAAATAGGCAGGGCCCCAACTTCTGGCTTCCACATCCTTGAGAACATATGGTGAGAAAAGGAGTGGAGGTTGGTCCTCCATGAGGTGAGTCCTTACAGAAGACTAGAGGGGAAAGGCCAGGAGGCAAAGGTCAAGCCAAGACTTATAGACGAGAAATGGCAGAATTGTGTATTACATAGAGTGGGCTAGGCTTCAGGATGCAGGGATGCAAAACATTCAGTTAGTCACTTAATCAAGAAAAGGCTTATTGCTTCTAACATAAAAGGCTGAGATAAGGGGCGCCCGGGTGGCTCAGTGGGTTAAAGCCTCTGCCTTCAGCTCGGGTCATGATCCCAGGGTTCTGGGATCGAGCCCTACATCGGGCTCTCTGCTCCGAGGGGAGCCTGCTTTCTCCTCTCTCTCTGCCTGCCTCTCGGCCTGCTTGTGATCTCTGTCTGTCAAATAAATAAATAAAACCTTAAAAAAAAAAAAAGGCTGAGATAAGCCCATGTAGTTGGTGGTTCTGTACCATGCCGGGGTATCTGTTGGTTAGTGGGAGGTCAAAGGAACAAGCATCTTAAAAATATATTGTAGGGGCAGCTGGATGGCTCAGTCAGTTAAGCATCTGACTTCAGCTCATGTCATGATCCCAGAATCCTGGGATCAAACCCTACATAGGGCTCCCTGCTCAACAGGGAGTCTGTTTCTCCCTCTACCTTCCCCCCTGCTCACTCACTCTCTCTCTCTCACTCACACTTTCTCTCTCAACTAAATGAAGTCTTTAAAAGATATCTTGTATTATGGAAGATTCCAAACGTACACAAAAAGCTCAGAGGGAATGATATTCTGAACCACGTTTAGAGAAATCTAGACTCTGCCCCCCGCCCATAGGTAATCATTCAAAAAATTCATTGGTTATCCTCCCAACTAAAAAAACTGTGTGTGTGTGTGTGTGTGTGTTGCATTCCTGCTGGGGCTATATGAGCATACTGGGAACAAACATTACACACAAGATTTACTACAAAGCTATAGTATGGTACTGGCACAAAAACAAATCAGTGGAATAGAACTGAGAATCCAGAAATAAACCCACACTTGTATGTCAATTAATCTGCAAGAAAGGAAGCAAAAATACACAGTTTCTTCTACAAATGGTCTTAGGAAAACTGGACAGTTCTATGCAAAAGACTGAAACGGAACCACTTTCTAACACCAGATACACAGTCTCCCTCCTTTCTTAGATACATGATTGTATACCAAACACACTTATCTCTTTTTTCACTTCACATCGCATCTGGGAGACCAGCCCCAAACCAAACATCGAAGTAGTCCTCATGCCTTTTAGCTGCTGCGTAGAACTCCATTGTATGGATGGACCATACATAATTTATTCAACCAGTCCCCAGACGATGGGCAGTTGCATTGTTTCCAGTCTTTTGCTACTTTAAATCATGCCACAGCAAGTAACTTGGGGCATATATCTTTTGAATTTTTGCTGGTGTGGTTTTTGGGCTAGAATCCTAAAAATGGAATTGCTGGGGCAAAGTGTAGTTGTGTATGTGATTTTACTAGGTATTACCAAATTCCCCTCCGTAGGAGTTACCATTTTTCCATTCCTGCCAGCGATATGTGAGTGCATAAGAAACAATTGTTAGTCTCCCAGTTTTCCCTTTTACAGATGAAAGATTAGAAGTACAGGTGCATCGAGTGACTGGCTCAGGTCACACAGCTAGTCAATAGCAGAGCTGGAACTTGGACCCAGCCAAGAAATGTTTCTCTGTTCTATAAGATGTATGGTAATGGCTTAGGAGGACCTCACTGTCTCTCCTTTCGGGTTTGGGGTTAGGGAAGCTTAACCTGTCTGTAACCATCATCCTGGCCTCCAGTGATGCCTCAGTCTCCAGTAGTTACATTCCAGTTCCAGAAAAATCTGTTTCTCACCCTTGGGGCTATAGTCTCCATGACCTCTGAGGATGGGTCATAGTATCAGGGTGACCCCTGTAAGAAGCAGCCTTTCCTCCCTGTTGCACGTGCATCATGATTTAGCACCCACCAGACTGGATGCTTCCTTCTTCCCTGATTACAGCATCTCTTTTCATGCTAAGATGTGGTAGATGCATGAAAAGCAGGAACAAATGTGCCTGGTGATCACTGGCTTCTCTGGAATCAGGGTATTGGAGGGAGCACTTAAAATTTTTTAGTTTTACAGTAAAATGACTCAGCTTCACAATGCTTTGAGAGAGCATAGCTTCTCCAACCAAAGAGAAGGCACAAGGGAGGGACAGAAAGTGTCACCTGGCATGACCCGGCACACTCTTCACACCAGTAACCTTCATACAGCCCTTCGATGTGGGTATTATGACCTCCTTCTCCCAGGTGCAGGAGGAGGCTCAGAGGGTAAAATGAGTTGTCCAAACTCACACGGATGGCAAATGGCAGAGGTTGCTTAAATCTAGCTTCTGTGGCACAAAGGCTTGTGTGGTTTTTATCTTTGGGGGTTTTTTAGTGCATTTACTTTCTCTCCAAAAAAGAGATCCAGACTTTACACAGGAAAACTCCCAGGATTGCCACATTCAGGGATCACACCCTGCTTTGGAAAAGTTTCAGTAGCCTGCCTCTGGTCCACCTGCCTTCCTGGTTCACCCACACTCTCCCCCATGTATTCCCCACATGACATCTAGCCCTGTGGCCATTATGAGTTGGGTTGTGTTCAGCTGCGAGTAACAGAGACTTCAACCCAATTTGGCTTAGATGATTGGGTGCATTTCTTGTCTAATAAAACTGAGATGGGCTCCAGTGACTTGATGTCAGAAGGTTTACCTTTTCTTTTTCCCTTGTCTTTCTGCTCTGCTTTCCATTGTATCAACCTAATTGTAATCCTGGCTCCCCTTCATGGTTGCAAGATGGCTGCCAATGACTTCTAGATTCTTCGTGTCCAGGAGGAAGAAGAGGTTCTTCCAGAGTGTTCTAGAAAGAGCTAGAGAACTAACACTTGTCTGCAGCCTCAGATGGACTCAGATGCCCATTCCTGAACCAGTTACATGAGCAGAGCATGGGGTATATCATTGGCTTAGACTTGAGCTCTACATCCCACTCCTAGTGCAGGGGTGGAGTTATCCCCCCAATCACATGGGAGATATGGACACAGAAACATAAATTAGGGTAGCTAGCATGTAAAATGGGTATGGGTATTAAACAAGCAACCCCCATGTCTACCACAGCTCCCAAATTCATGCCTCCATTTTGACCTCTGTGTTCAAAAGTCCAACCCTACTCAGTACCTCCACTTGAATGTCTGATATGCACCTCAACAGTAACATGGCCAAAATAGATCTCTTGATTCACTCCCTTGTCCACCTGTCCCCCCCACTCCTCAGTCTTCTCCATCTCAATAAATGGCATCAACCTTTCACCCATTTGCATATGCCAAAAATTAATTTTCTCTTACCACTCTCCCCATTACACACTGAGCTCTAGCCACACTGGCCTTCTTTTGGTTTCTAGGACTTCCCTACCTCAGGACCTTTGCACTTGCTATTCCCATTGCCCAATATGTCATTCAGGCCTTTATTCAAAATATCACTTTTCCTGGTCACTAGATCCAAATTAGGCACCCAGTCTGTCCCATACTTGTCACTGTCTATCACATCACCCAGATTTGGTTTCTTCTTAGCACGCGTCACTATATGACATGATCTTCTTCGATTTTTTTTTTCTTCTTTATTGTTTGTCCCCCCGCCCCCCCCAGAATGAAAGATCCATGCCAACAAAGACCTTGTCTGTCTTATTCACTTCTGTGTCCAGTAGATCTATACAAATATCTTTGTGATATCTATGTGAACACCCTAGTGATGCTGTCCCCTTGAGTTGTGTGACACAGCAGCCCCAACTATATCCCAGAACCAAGAACATGTCAGCTACATGGTAAATTCTCAATAAATATAGGTCCATAAATGGATGGATGCACAAATGGATGAGTAGAAGGATGGGTGGAGGGACGCCTGGGTGGCTCAGTTGGTTGGATGACTGTCTTCGGCTCAGGTCATGATCCCGGGGTCCCGGGATTGAGTCCCGCATCGGGCTCCCAGCTCCACGGGGAGTCTGCTTCTCCCCCTGACCTTCTCCTTGCTCATGTTCTCTCTCACTGTCTCTCTCTCAAATAAATAAATAAAATCTTTAAAAAAAAAAAAAGAAGGATGGGTGGAGAGATGGGTGGATGGGTAGATGGCTGGATAGGTGGATAGGGACTTTAAACATCACCCTTTGTAGAAAGATGATATGGTCAGTAGGCTCTGGTTGGGGCAGAGATTTCTTTGGAATCCAGAACCCTCCTTATTGTCTTCCCTCTACTATTACACTTCTCAGTCAGGTTGAAAAAAAAAGCATTCGGGCTTTGAAACCCCTGATGAGTTCGGCGATCCATTACTGTAATCCCACGTGATTCCCAATTCAAGAGCGCATTCTGACCCAGGCACCCCTCCTCAACCTGCCCTGGCTGAGGCAGGCTCCTCCTTGCAGCTCAGGACCCTGCCTTCCAAGTGTTGAAGAAATAACATCCTCGAACTAAAGTAATAATTATTACTATAATAACTACCATCTGTATGGCACTCTGCAGGCTGCAAGGTCGTTTTTTGCATAGATTATCTCAATTCCTCAATATAACACATCTGGTGCTATTATCATTATGTCATTGAAGCTTAGAGGGGAACTAGTCCAGGGATAGCAAGCCCTGACACCCTCTGTCTGCACCCACGGTAGACATCATTAATCAATTAAGGCACTCTTTCCTGTTTAGCCCAGCTCCAACCCCAGAATCTTCCATCTTGGGACACAGCCACTCCCCATCAGTCTGGCTGACACACAGGACAAAACATTTTCCCACTGGGCTCACCCAGGTCCCTCCTTTTGCATATGTGGCAGCTGGGGACTAGGGATGCCACCCAATGAGTTAGTGGCAAAGCCAATGCCAGAACCCTGGACTCTTGGCTCCCATGTAGTCAGAGGTCTTCCCATTGGCCGCTGTACGTGGTTCTCAAGACGATCAGGATTCTGATTTAACTGGGTGTCACGCTTTTAAAGGTCCCCAAGAGAATGTAATTTGCCACCAAGGTTGAAAGCTATGAACATTTTCTCCCTCTGTGATAGCGTGTTTATTATTTTTCCTGATGTTAAAAATTACCTGGGGCCACTTGTTAAATGTATGATGTACATTGTAAATATACAGGTTGTCTCCCCTGGAGAATCTGACTCAAGAGAACTGTCCTGGGGCCCGGGCATCTGCATTTTCACAAACCTCCCAGGGAATTCTGATCACTTGGGAAGTTAGGCCAGACAGCTCTGAACTGATTCAGCTAGGACTCTCTTTGGAAAGCCTAAGAATGAGGCCAGGTAGCAATTGAGGGTCAGGAGGCCAAGGGTGATCTGGGCTTTGTCTCTTTAAATAGTTGCAAAGGCTTCTGTCCATTTCCCATGCATTTGCTTTCTTTTGAAGTTTCCAGTCTAGATTATTATGTAATCCATCTCAAGAATTTATAAGAATAATATCGCCCTCATGCCTGGTTTATGTAGAAAAAGGGACAGCAAAGGGACAGATAAAGTAGAACGCGGAGGTAAGGATGAAATGAAAATTATTTGTCTATTTTAGACAAGCAATTTTCTCTAATGTTCTGTTCTCTTGTGTCGTTGTCCTTCTGAGAGCTCAAGGGCTTTTTAAGGTAGAGCGAATCTGGGGGGTTGTCCTTGAGCGAGACAAGCTGGAAATGTGGGTAGAGGTTGTCAGGAGCAGGGGCTAGAAGGACCCAACCATCCAGTATCAACATGCGGGCCAGAAGACCCCACTGCATGACACCGGGGCCTGAGTTGGGTAGGACAGAAGCAAAGTAGTGAGGTTTCACTGTGTGTCAGACACCGAGTGGGGTTCCTTTCTCCCCCCATGAAAATGCTGCCAAGTACAGTTAATATCTCCATTTTACAGATGAGTAAATTGAGGTTCAGGGAAATGACACTGTCTTTGGCCTAACTGGGATCTTCTTAGTCTAGGAAGGGAAAGCAGCATTTAACCCCATGCCCATTACTACTAGGAAGACCCAGGTTCACTGGAACATCAGGGTGAGAATATGCTTGGCATTTTAAAAATGGAAACTAGGGTTAATTTTTTTTCAGTCATACATATTCATGGTGAGACATAGCCTGCAGAATTACAAAGAGCAGATTTACCACCTCAATTTATCTGTCCTTGAGCTAATACTAAACTGGGTGGCAAATCCAGAGCAGGAAATCTGGAATTAAGAGCAGACCACAAATATGCACCAAAAACCTTAAAAATGCACACACCCTCTGACCCAGCAATTTCACCTCTAGGAATTTAGCCTCCCAAAATAGCTGAAAAAGTGGGCCAAGAAGTATTTACAAGACAACATTGTTTACAGCTTTGAGAAATGGGAAACATAACTGTCCAACAATAGACTTAATATAAAATAGCACATTCACTCAGGCAAATACCATATGCCCATGAAAAATGGTGCTGCAGACATGTGTCCATCGACCCAGAAAGCAGCTCATCACGCCTTTGTTGGGTGAGGAAACAGCCTGTGTTAGAGTGGCACATTTGATATGATCATGACTGTGTTAAAACAAACAAATAATATTCCAGGAGTGTTAAGTGAGATATAGATCAGTGTGTACATCAGATACACACCAAAATGTCAGCAGTGGATTATGGGATTATTTTTTTAAAAATTTTAAAGATTTTATTTATTTATTTGACAGTGAGAGAGCACAAACTGGGGGAGTGGCAGAGGGAGAGGGAGAAGCACGCTTAATATAGGAGCAGGGAACCAGACACAGGCCTCGATCCCAGGACCCTGGAATCATGACCTGAGCCGAAGGCAGACACCCAGCCCTCTGAGCCACCCAGGCGCCCTGGGTTACTGGATTGTTGTCTCTATATAGTGGGATTAGAGACCATTTTTATTTGCTTATTTTTTCTGCATTTATCCAAACACATTGAAAATACCTTGCTTAATTTTTTTTCCCGGTTTATTAAGCTAGAACTGACATATAGCGCTGTAGAAGTTGAAAGTGTATAGCAGCATGAGTTGACTTACATGTACTGGGAAGTGATCACTATCGTGGGTTTAAGTCTAGTTAACATCCCTCATCTCATATGATACAAAAAGAAAAAAGACAAAATGGTGTTTTTTTTTTTTTTCCTGTGTGATGAGAACTCTTAGGATTCACTCACTCTCTTAGCTTTGAGATTCACCATGCGGCAGTGTGACCTGGAGTCGCTGTGCTGTGCATTACGCCCCCAGTCCTTAGTCATCTCAGAACCGAAGTTGGTGCCTTTTGATCACTGTCATCCAGCCCTCCCCACCCCCCACTCCCTGTCTCTGGCAACCAAAATCTGGTCTCTTTTTCTTTTTCTTTTTTTTTTTTTTTAAGATTTTATTTATTTATTTGTCATAGAGAGAGAAGCGAGAGCGAGCACAGGCAGACAGAGTGGCAGGCAGAGGCAGAGGGAGAAGCAGGCTCGCTGCCAAACAAGGAGCCCGATGTGGGACTCGATCCCAGGACGCTGGGATCATGACCTGAGCCGAAGGCAGCTGCTTAACCAACTGAGCCACCCAGGCGTCCCTGGTCTCTTTTTCTATGGGTTTGGTTTTTTGTTCATTTGTGGGGTGTTTTATTTATTTATGTTTTAAGATTCCGTATATAAGTGAGCTCATACTGTATTTGTCTTTTGCTGTCTGACTGACTTCACTTAGCAAAGTACCCTCAAGGTCCATCCATCCATGTTGTTGCAAACGGCAGGATTTCCTTCTTTTTTATGGGCAAATAATATTCCATTGTGCATATATCTCTGTCCATTCACCATCCATTCATTCGTTGCTGGACACTTAGGTTATTCCGGCCTGCTTTTGTCTTGTTTTGTTTTGTTTTTTGCTTAACTGTTTCCTTCAGAGAACACCTGTCACTTGCATAACTAAATGAAAGTTGTAAAAGTCTCAATTAATGCCACCAGTGAGAAAGAGGTAGGGAAGGGACCTGGAGGCAGGGAGGGGCTGGGGGACATCCAGACCCCAAGCCAGGAGGTAGTGGGAGGTCTCATAAGCAGACAGATACACCCAGCTTACAAGCTGCATAGACAGGTTATGTCATGCCCTTGAACCTAATACCTGGTCGATTCATGGCATGTGGAGTTCGGCACTGCCATGCCCCCCCCCCGCCAACCGCCTACCATGTATCTATATGGGTCACCTGCTTTGTGTGGGGGAAGAAACACCTAACCCTTGAACCACATACACATCTGGAGGCATTCGTACAGAGAATGTCTGGCCATCCTGGAGATGAGGGGTTGGGTGGAGAATGGGGGTTCTTGAGAAGAATTCATGAATAAGCGAGGGACTTCTGGTGTAAGGAGCCCCACTCAGAGACCACCTGAAGTATTATTGGTGAGGCTGGTCCCATCTGTCTTGTGGCTGCTGCTCCAGCGTGGGGTGGGTCTGTGCTCGGTGGAGAGAGCAGGTGTGGACGTGTGATCCTTGAGAGCCGGGAGAGGAGCAAACGAGTGCTGCTCCATGAAGATTGCAGATGTTTGCTGCTGGGATGAACAAGCAGAGACCTCCAGGCTTTGGGGCACCAGGGGGGAGCCCATGGAGAGACGGTTGGCTGACTTGGAGCCACGAAGGACGAGGTAGTGGCCCAGCAGAAGGGGCAGAGGAGGACAGGCAGGGTGCTCTAGGAGGAATACGAGTGGCCGTCCGTCCTCGGGAGTTTGGTTCTGCATGTCAGTCTCCTATTGCTGCTGTAACAAGCTTCTGTAAACTTAGCTTACAACGGTGGGTCTTTCTCTCTCGCACTCTGGAGGTCAGAAGTCCTCTAAAATCAGGTTTCTGGCCAGGCTGCGTTTCTTCGGCCGGCTGGCTCTGGAGGAGGATCCATCCACTTGCCTTTTCCAGCTTCCGGCCCCTCCCTTGGATCACTCAGACCTTGGCCTTGTCTCCTCTGCTTCTGTCCCTACATTGTCGTCTCTGATTCTGACACTTCTGTCCCCTCCGATTGGGGCCCTTGTGACTGCACTGGGGCCACTAGATAATGCAAGATCATCTCCCCTTCTCAGGACCCCTAATCTGATCACGCCTTCAAAGCCTCTTTTGCCCTGTATTGTAACGTATTCCCAGGAAATTCTAGGGGTTAGGGTGTGGCCACCTTTTGGGGGCCCTACCGTATAACCCCAAAGGACAGGCAGGATGCCCCCAGAAAGCACTGCTGGGAGAAGGGGGAGCTTGGACTTAGTAGGTTTGGGCATTAATATTAAGTAGTTATTCACACTCACAAATGAGTGAAGTTTAGGGACCTTTAGGTTTCAATACAGATAGGGACCCTGGAGCCCAGGGGAACTAGGGATCTGTCCAAAGTCATAGGGCTAGTGCTCCAGCTTTTCTCCATGCTGTCTGTTTCACTCACCTGACACTAGGAAAAGGAAATACTGCTGTTGTTTAAGGCAGAGAATAAAACTTACCAGATTTTGGGGGGGAGTAGGTGGGTGTGGTTTGCTTTGCAAGGGAAAGCCCAGAGCCCCCTGAGTGTAGGTGGCCTGCAGGGACTTGCTGGGCCTCGGCCCTCCTTGGGAAGTTGTCCCTCACTGAGGCGTTTTATGAAGGGAGGATGGAGAGGGGCCAGGTGCTCCCCGTGCTGGCCCACAGCCCATTCTCCTGAGGCTGCGTGGCCACTGTTGGTCAGCCTTTGGCTCTTTCCGCAAGGAGGAAGATCTGATTGGATTGTGGGGTGGGTTCCAGGGACAAAGGGAAAGCACTTGGGACCCACCCAGCAAGAAAACATTTCTTTCTCTGACCTTCTGGAAAGCCCACACCAGTGTGTGGTCAGATGGTGAGAGCTTAGGGAAGGCCAGACTATAAGCTTTGCTGTTTTTCTTTCTTCCTCTTCTGAAGTCAGCCAGTTCTCAGTGGATTTGTCAGAAAGAAGCACTGACATCAGAATACCTAAGTTTCAGTCTTGCCCCTGCTTCTCGCCCGGTATATGACTCTAGATACATCCTCTGACATCTCTGGGCCTCAGTTTACCCATCGTAGAATCGAGGGTTCAGACTGAATGATCTGCAAGGTGTCTTTTAGGATGTGTCCAGCTTATGCTGGAATGCTTATGATAACCTCCCCACCGGTCTCCCCACTTCCTTCCTTGGAGGGTCCCAAGCCCACCCGGTTGCTAAAATCAAATCCCCTCCCCGCCCCCCGAGCACACTTGTTTCTGCTCTCTGCCATGCCCCGGTTGCCAGCCAGGTGCCTGGCCTTCAGCGGGCTCTGAGCTCCATGAACATGGAGAGAATGACTCAAAGGAGAAGGCCCAGGCAAAGGGGCCAGTGTCACACTCACCACGCACAGGGAAGGGAAGCCCCTCCGCCCGGTGCCCCCCACCCGGCTCGAGGCCTGCAGAATCCCAGGAAACAGGTTGTTAAGGAGCCAGCCGCCAGCAACCAAGTTAGATAATGAGGGCTTGGGTTTTTTCACCCCTGTTTACCTTGTGTTAAGTACACGAAAATGATGTCATTTCTGCACCCATCCAGCTGGCGCGGGTGACAGGGTCTCCTGGGCCTTCTCCTCTCCCCACCCTGGTCACCCCAACCTTCATCAGTGAGGGCGGGCCTCGGGGAGGCTGGTCAAAGCCACATCATAGCTCTATCCCAGTCTTCCCCTCCCATCCATCCCGTGTTTCCATTCTATCCCAAGTTCATCTCTCACCACGAAGGCTCAGTGGTGTCTAATTGGTCCTCTTGCCACTGGCTTGTCCCCTCCAGTCCCTTTACCCACCGCGGCCAGAGGGAGTTTCTAGATGGCACCTGCCTGACAACCTTGATGGGTTCCAGTGTTGTGTTCAGAAGGAATCTTCGCCTGACCTCAGAGCCTGGTGATCGGCCTCCTACTACCCACCACCGCACCCCAGGACTCCACGCCTCAGGCCTTCAGCCACCTGGAGCTTCTTCCGTATTCTTTTTTTTTTTTTTCCTTAAGATCATATTTATTTGAGAGAAAGTGCACACCTGCAAGCAGGGGGAGGGACAGAGTGGGGAGGAAGAGGGAGAGGGAGAGAATCGCAAACAGGCTCCACGAACAGAGTAGATAGAGCCTGTCGTGGGGCTCCATCTCACGACCCTGAGATGATGACCTGAGCCGAACCTGACTAAGCCACCCAGGTGCTCCATTCTTCTGTCCGCATTCTTTTTCTTCTTTTTTTTAGATTTTATTTGTTTATTTGACAGAGATCACAAGTAGGCAGAGAGTCAGGCAGAGAGAAAGGGGGGAAGCAGGCTCCCCTCTGAGCAGGGAGCCCAATGTGGGGCTCGATCCCAGGAACCTGAGATCATGACCTGAGCTGAAGGCAGAGGCTTAACCCACTGAGTCACCCAGGTGCCCCTCTATCCGCGTTCTTGAAGGCGACCTCCCCTCCCCAAGTTCTTCACCCCTGGGGCCCCCTTTCCCTTTACATGAACTCCTCCTAAGTCCCTCAGGGAGTCTCAGAACCAAGCCTCCCCGCTCCACTCCCAGCCCTATTCCCTCCCGTATGCCCTCATTGTGTCCTGGGAAGAGATGCTTTTGGAGATGGTCAGAGGTTGCAAAATTTGCAAGACCCAGAGAAGACCCTGAGCTTTGCTGATCCTCTTAGGAGGCGATGTGCATGGAGTGGAAGGAAGGGTGAGGAGCCTCCGCTGGCAGGGCCTTGTGTTCAGGAAATTGGATCTCACAAGGAGCACAGGAGGACAAAGGGCCTGGAGCTTGGAGCCTGGCTCCCTGTCCCACTGCCCCTCTGGAAGCTGTGGTCCTTCCAGTTTTTGCATGTCTGCGGGGCACACAGACCCCACGTGGCCGGGGTGCTGCCTCAGAGGCAGAGGGTAGGGGAGCTCTGACGGTCCTTGAGCCCGGGAGGGCCAAAGAGCAATTGCTCCTGTTCCAGGCTCTGAGCTGGGGGCTGCCGTCACAGGGGAAGCAAGATGCTTTCCTCACCCTGCCCAGTGCAGGTGACGGACGAACATGTGACACATGAATATTCCAATGTGATCAGAGACGCAAAGCTGAGCCAGGGACAAAGTAAGCCACGTGGATGGGCACTCCGTAAAGAGATGGTGACCAGTAACAGCCAAAGTGAGCTCATTCAGTCCTCACAGCAGCCTGTGATGGGGGGTGTAGCTCCCCTTAGCACACCAGTACCTACGGGGCACTTTTCTGCGCATGCACCAAACCAGACAACTACATAACCAAGCTGAGCCTTGGGGTGCCTGGGTGGCTCAGTCACTAAGTGTCTGCCTTCGGCTCAGGTCATGATCCTGGGGTCCTGGGATCAAGCACCACATCGGGCTCCCTGCTCTGTGGGAATCCTGCTTCTCCCTCTCCTGCTGCCTTTTCTTGTGTTCCCTCTTTCATTGTCTCTCTCTGTCAAATCAATAAAATCTTAAAACAAACAAACAAACAAACAAACAGGCTGAGCCTCAGTTTTGACTTCTGTTAAGTTGGCTTATTGATACCTGTGTTACCAGGCTTTGTGAGACTGAACAAAGGAATATATGTGGCAGGGCCTGGCTCCTAGCAGGTATCAGATTTCAGCTTTCTCAAGAATAAGGAGCCATCCTGACCACTGGACAAGATTGTAGGTGGGATTGGGGGTCTTTGACAGACAAAGCAAGTTGGGACCCGAATACAGGATGCATAGGGTGCGTTCTCTGGGGCCGAACTTCAGGACTCCTGGCCTCTGGGTACTACCTCCGCCTGACCCCTTCCCACGAGGCCCACCCTTCCAGCGCCACCACAGGCCACGCCACCCAAGTGTCTATCACCTCAGGTGTGCTCCCTTCGTGGTTCCTGCAGGCTCTGGGCTCACTGTCCTGGCCTGCCCCTGGCCTCGACTATTCTGAAGTGGAATGGCTAGTCCAGTTCACTCCTAATCTGGAGCCCCTTGAGGCAGATGGAGGGGGTGGTGAGGCCTGGCTTCCTCCTAATCCTGGACTCGATACCCCTACTCCCCCCACACCCCCGTGGCAGAGGCTGCCTCTTCCCTGCCAGGCTGGGCCAGCAGTTGCGCTGCCTATAAATAGCAGAGAGATTCCTCGTGGCCCAGTGAATGGCGCTGACATCCTGCCTCCGCCTGACTGAGCCCTGAGTCACAGGCCCCGCCGGAGGCCCGCCCAGGCAACCAGGCCTGCTCTCCGACATGGCTCAGAGGAAGTGTCAGAGCGGAGGGGAGTCTCTTGGGAGGCTGAAAGAGCCTGAAAGACATGCAGCTGGCATTTCCTCCCCACGAGGCCCACTAGGGCGCCTGAGTATGTGTGCACATGGATGCGAGCCAGGCCGAGGGGCCGGCCCTGGGAAGCACAGTGGCCTCGGCACCCCCTTCCCAAAGTATAATAGGAGGGGAGAACTCCCGGCAAACCTCCTGTGTGAACCTCATCGGTTCCCCTTGCACTCCTGTTCTGGCTTTTGCTTTTTTCAAAGCGCAAACCCAACCCACAGGGATGGGCACACCCACACAGGCTCAGAAAACCAGGCTGTGGGAAGGGGCAAGGACTGAGACCACTCCAGAGGGCCAAGTGGAAGGACCGGCAGGAGGCGGTGGGGGTCTTCGGCCCTTTGCACACTGCTCGAATCAGAAGGAAGTTCTCCCTGGCCACACTGGGTCCGCTGTCCCCCTGTGGCTCGGGGAGGGCAGAGGGAGCTTGGTAGGCTCTGTCCAGCGGGGAGAGGCCATCCCCCAAAATCCTGCTAGGAAGGAGAGTGCTTTTGATCGCCCAGGCCCAGGACATGTCCACTGTCAGTTCTCTGCTCGAGTGCCACCTGCTCTGAGAGGTCTGCCAGCTCCCCCCATCCAGAGGGTCCCCCACTCCAGTTGTCCCCTGCAAGAGCCTGGATACAATCTAATTTATGGAATGTGGTTTTGTTTTCTTAAGGTTCCGCGCACACACTCACATGCTTATTCACCTACTCGTACACACTCACACTCTTGTGCAGACACGCAGGCCTCTTCAGTGATCTGAGGAGCTTGAGCAGCCCCCTCCCTCACTGTCACCTCCCAGTCTCTCCCAACCCTCCCTCCCTGGGACCACTGGGGCAGGAGATCCCAGCTGCAGACCTGCATTCTTTGCACTTCTGACGCATGGGTTCTTCCTAGGAAGACGGAGACGTTCTCCTGACTCGTGCATAGGTGTTGGGGATCTCACAGTCTAGAGGGACTGTGGTGGAAAAAACCTGTTCCTGCCCCATAGCTCCTGGCTGATTTCCTGTGGCCCACAGTCAATGTCCCACCTCTGCTGCCTGGTTTCTCCACAGAGGACAAAGCTTGGGGCCCCAGGAACCTTCTGTACTTCTCTAGACACTACAGGCTCTTTCATATCTCTAGGCCACACCCAGCCCAACCCTTCCAGGTCCCCCTGGCCCAGTCCCCATACCTTCTTGCTCACCTAGCAAACTCCTACTTATACTTCAAGACCCATCCAAAGACCAGCTCCCCACAAGACTGTCAGCTGCATGAACGATGTCTACCCCTCCTTTCCTCAGTTTGTCCTGAATTCTTCAGAAACACAGATGCACAGAACCATGGGCTTGGCAAGGTCCTAAGAGACCCACAGTGGTTTGTGATTCGGGGATGGTTGGAAATGCGTGGGGTGTTTTTTGCTTGGCGTAGTGACAGGGACTGCGGGTGGTGTTTAATGGGCGGGGGGCTGGGAAGGCTAGGAAGGATCCTCCATCCTGAAGATCAATTAACAGCCCATTGAGAAACACTGTGCCGCCTTCTGTTGGAAGGGGAACCCAAGACCTAGGGAGGGAAAGCATCTTGTCAAGGTCACATAGGCACTTTGGGCACCAAGGGGGTTGGCACCCACTCCCTTGGGGGAGCACTCCTGGGTGGTGCGCCTGATAATGGCCTTCTGACCCTCTGGGTCCTCAGCGCCCAGCCCTGGCCACGCCATGGGCACCAGGGGTGTTATGGGAAATGTGTCTGGGAATGCCCCCAAGTTCCCACCAGCTGCCGCACCTTCTCCTGCCCTGTGCTGGCAGCCAGATGGCTTGACGTGGCTAGAGATGTGCCTGGAATGCAGAGCCAGCGTCCCCCAGGGAGGGGAGAGCTGGGCTTGTGGGCTGGGGCCAGAGATCTATAATTACAGCGTCCAGCTCCGTTAGCTCATCCCAACACCAGGAAAGCCACGCTTCAGATCAGCATCTGGGCCTAGCGACCACAACACCCCAGGGCCCAGCCTGGCCACAGGGGATCGGGGGGGGCACATGAACTGTGTTCCCTAAATCAGCCCCCCAGCCCTAGTCAGGAAAGGGGTGGCTCTTCTCCACACTCCCATCTCCCACTCTCAGCTGGGGCCCCCACGGACCCTTCCTATGGGCTGAAGGAACTTTTGAAAAACTTGAAAAGAAACTTGTAGAAACTGTAATTGGTTATACGTAAAGCCAGAGATGACAACATAACCTATCCTCCCGTCCCTATCACTCAGCTACAAGAATCATTGACCCAATAGCCCATCCTGCCTCATCCAGAGTATCCCCCCCAAGCCACACCCCTCTTCTGGGATGATTTTGAAGCAGGATGCCAAATGTGACATCATTTCATCCATAAATATGTCAGCGTGTATCTCAAAAAGGGCTCTTCCTTACAAACTACACCATAATCACGACACCATTGTTACACCAAAAAGTCTTCATGTTATCAAAGACCCAGTCCCTGTTCAAATTTCCAACTGTTACATAATTGCTTTTTTTCATAATTGCTTTTTTAAAAGTATAGTTTAAATTTTGATCCAAATAAGGTCTATATCTTGTAATGGGTGGGTTAATCAGTTTTGAGTTTCTTTGGGTCTAGAATTTGGTTTGGTTTTTTGGTATTCATGGGAAGAAACCAGCTGTTCGTCTTGGGGCAGTTTGCTTATTGCTGTCTGGTGGTGTGATACAGTGTAGTCTTCTGTCCTCTATCCTGGAACTTGGTAGTTAGAAGCAGAGGCCTGATCAGATTCAAGTTTGATTTTTTTTTTTTGACAAGACTACCTCATTAGATGGTGTTAAGTTCTTCCATCAAGAGACACATGGTATCTTAGTCTCTTTTTTCTCTAATGGTAGCAGCCATTCAAGCAATGAACTTGTTAGAGACTGCAAAATGGTATTATATTTCATTCCTTCTGCATTTATGAGCTAGACTCTGTCTATAGAAGAAACATACTATTTTCTATTATCTGGCATGTAGTGATTCTATTTAAAAGAAACTTTTAAAGTTTATCCACTCCCTCAGTGGACCCTGGGGTAAATGGTCCAGAGAGGGCAAGCCCCTCACTAAAGGACACACAGCAAATTGGGAGCAGGCCTGGAACTCAAACCTGGGTGCTGCCTCATATGCCACAACTACTCTGGAGGCAGATGGTGGAACAGAGAAGGCTGGGGTCCAGGAATCGGGCCAGGATTTGAATCTAGGACCTGCCATTTATAAGCATGGGACCTTGCGCCGACCACTCAGCCTTGGTGCTCTGGACAGTCCCACTTCCAGACAGTCCCACTGTCTGGGTGCTATGGACAGTCCCACTTCCCTCATGCAGCCCAGGTTTGCCAACCTTTCAGCCCTCTATAAGAAGAGGCTTGGAGAAGCCCATGCTGATCTCACAAGGTGGGCTACCTTCACCAGTCAGTGCTCAGGCCCATGGCGTCTTAGTTTAGTTTCCCATGACTGCTTCAGGACTTGCCTAAGGACCCTGCCTGCCCGAGGAGAGTTTCTTAGGAGATTCAGCCTTTTGTTAGCAAGGCGATGAGCTCAGGACTGGCCGTATTATTGTGAGCACTTTTGTTCAAAAGTGATTATGAATTTCAAGACAGTGACAGCAGGACATAAAACCGAGCACAGAGCTCTTCTGGGCACAGGCCGTGGGTACCATGCGGGTCCCAGGTCCACAAAACAGCCCCAGAGGAGCTTTGTCTCCATGGCACATGCATAGATCTCATCCAGTTCCACCAAAATTTGAGTAAGTTGGGACATACTGGCCACAACCAGCAGAAACCCCAATCTAGTGAGCTTCAGTTAAGAGGGTATTGGCAGTAAACAGGATTTAACAATTACCGTCATTTAATTGCTGTTTCATGGCTTTTGATCCTTTGAGTCAACATGTAGGCAAAGCAGTAAAAACTCGATTGTGGGGCAGAAGGAAATAGGAAAGCCACAGACAACGTAAAAAATCTTATTGCTGACCAAGGTGGCAGGTGAATGGGCAGAGGAGTGGTAGGGATGTCCATATTTATCCTTAATTCTAAAAAGGGCTGGCAAGACAGGATAAACTGCCTAAAGGTGGACAAAAGAAATAGACATTTAGATATAGGTAACCAGTAGGTGCCTACTAGATGTGCTCTAAGCCTCAGTGGAGGAGGAAGAGGCAGGAGTGTAAGTGAACTCAGTTCTTACAGACCTTTTGGAGAAATCCGTGGATTCAGTCTAAAGTTATAAACCAAGAAATGGGTGTAGAAGCTTCGTATCTAGGGTTATGGAGTAAACATCAGAAAAAAAATACAGAAGGAAATGTGTCAAATAGTTTGCCTCTAGAATGAAGCAGGAAGAACAGGGAGGAGCCTGCTGCTTTCCTTTATGAGCTCTTTGGTACTGTTCGATTTGTTACCATATTCCTACATTATTTTGATAATAACTAAAAGTTCTGGGGGGGTTGTGGGAATGGAAAGGCAGAAGGGCTGATGGCCACTGGCTCATTCAGGGCCTCATTCTCCCAGGCTCCAACACAGGGCCTCTGGTAATACAGCTCATGATCCAAGGGGAAAATGCAGAATATTCCAGGGAAGGATTCTGATTGGCTCAGCTGTCCACCCCTTGGGCCAATCCAGCTCATGCTGAACTCTGTTTGGCCTGCCCAGGGTTATGTGACCCTCTGATTGCCAGGAAGTTAAGCTTTCCCAGGGCTCTGTAGAGCAGTAGAAGAGGAGCTCTCCAGGGGAAGGGCAGGGCTGTTCTGGGAAGAAAGGGAGAAGGGATGCGGGGTATACCCAGGGTGCTGAGACTACCACGGGCCAGACGCTGACAGAGGGTCCAGGGTTGTGGGAGACGTGGGGACGACTGCAACATACAACTCCTACCGGGAGTTGGGATGAGAAATGGAGACAGGGCAACCAATAGCTGTTACCCAAGCGAGAATGCGGAAGAGCCACAGTGTTACCAATGCAGGGTTCTTCGGCAGTGGGCGGACAACCTGTACTGTCAGGGGGCATCCAGAACTCAAATCAGTTCCAAAGCGCCCGCCCCACTCCGCTCCAGAGATGCCCAGCTACAGCACAGTGACTTGGGTCCAGATCCCATTCCTGCTCAGGGATTTTTTTTCTCACCTCTCTGAGCCTGTTTCTCCATCAGAACAATGGGACAGACCCCAGTTTAGCTATTAGATTGGTTTGGGAGGCTGAGTACAGAGCTTGGAGAGTAGGAGTCACTTCTCTACCCTCCCAGAGTCCCAGGGCCCCCTGCCTACACTGCCAACTTTTCTTAAATAACCTGATGAGTTCCAGCTTAGCTTAGAATCAAAAGATGCTCTTCAGAGTTGTTTCGTTATCTGGTCTATAGAAGAATACCAGATAATTATCCAAATGCCAAATATCACTTAACTGTACCCAAATTGTTAATGTATACCCCCCACCCCCACTAACACAGAAGCTCCCTGAAGGCAGGCAAAGCATTATTCATTTTTGCATCTGTCTCTGGTACCCAGCCTAATGGATGCATCCTTCCTACCCCCCACTCTCATCAAGAGATATAATTAGCACACAGCACCGTGAACGTTGAAGATGTACAGCAGACCGACTTAACAAATACATTGTGAAATGATTACCACAGTAAGTTTAGTTTACATGCATCCTCTCTACAGATACAAAAAGAAAAAGAGAAAAGCATGTTATTTTCCCTGTGATGACAAGACCTCTCAGGACATATTGCTCTTACCTTTCAGATACAGCATACAGCGGTGTTAACTATTGTCCTCTCATTGATCATTACATCTCCAAAACTTATCTATTCCTGGGAGTTTGTATCTTTTGAACACCTTCATCCAATCCCCCAGTCCCTCCTGTGTCTCTGGTAACCACGAATCTGATCTCTTTTTCTATGAGTTTTGGTCTTTAGATTCACCATATAAGTGAAATCATACAGTATTTGTCTTTTTCTTTCTGATTTATTTCACTTAGCATAATACCCTCAAGTTTCACCCACTTTGTCACAGATGGCAGGATTTCCTTCTTTGTATGGCTGAATGATAATCCATTGTGTGTGTGTGTGTGTGTGTGTGTGTGTGTAACATTTCCTTTATCGACTCACCAGTCAATGGATACTTAGGTTATGTTCACATCTTGGCTATTTTAAATAATGCTGCTATGAACGTGGGGGTACAGATATGCCTTTGACATAGTGTTTTCACTTCCTTCTGATATATTCCCCCAAATAGAATTGCTGAATCATAGAGTCGTTCTAATTAAAATTTAAAAATTGTTATTATTGAACTATAGTTGACAATGTTAACGTTAGTTTTGGGTGTACAACGTAGTGATTTGATGTTTCTGTACATTACTCATAACCCACCATGATAAATGTAGTCACCATCAGTCACCATACAACATTATTACAGTATTATTGACTAAATCCCCCAGTGGTAATTACATCTCCATGATTTATTTTATAACTAGAAGTTTGTACCTCTTAATCTCATTCACCTATTTTGCCCATCTCCCCCCTTAACTCCCTTCAGCAACCACCAGCTTGTTTTCTGTATTTAAGTATCTGGTTTTGGGGTTGTTTGTTCATTTGTTTTGTTTTGGATCTGACCTGTAAGTGAAATCATGGTATTTGTCTTTCTCTGTCTGACTTATTTCACGTTGCATAATATCCTCCAGGTCCATCCATGTTGTCACGAATGGGAAGATTTTACTCTTTTTATGGCCGAGTAATGTTCCATCGTGTATATACACCATGCGTTCCTTACCCCTTCATCTATTGACCAACACTTTGGTTGCTTCCACACCTTGGCTACTGTAAATAATATTCCAGTGAACACAGGGGTGCACAGATCTTTTGAATTAGTTTTTGTCTTGTTTGGGTAAATGCCCAGTGGTGAAATGACTGGATCCTATGGTATTTCTCTTTTCAATCTTTCCAAGAGCCTCCATCCTGTTCTCCACAGTGGCTGTGTCAGGTTACAATCCCCCTTTCCCACATCCTCATCAACATCCGTTACCGCTTGTGAGGCCGTTATCTAATTGTGGTTTTTTTGTTTGTTTTGTTTTGTTTTTAAATTTTATTTATTTGACAGAGAGAGAGATCAAGATCACAAGTAGGCAGAGAGGCAAGCAGAGAGAGAGGGGGAAGCAGGCTCCCCGCTGAGCAGGGAGCCCGATGTGGGGCTCGATCCCAGGACTCTGAGATCATGACCTGAGCCGAAGGCAGAGGCTTAACCCGCTGAACCACCCAGGTGCCCTTCTAATTGTGGTTTTGATTTGCATTTCTCTGATGAGGAGTGATGTTCAGCACCGTTCATGTACCTGTTGACCATCTGTATGTCTTCTCTGGAAAAATGTCTCTTTGGGTCCTTTGCCTATTTTTATTTTTTGAAGACTTATTTATTTGAGAGAGAGAACAAGCAGAGGGAGGAGCAGAGGGTTAAGCAGGGAGCCTGATGCGGGACTCTTTGATCCCAGGACCCCCGAGATCACAACCGGAGCTGGCAGATGCTTCACCAACCGAGCCACCCAGGAGCCCCTGCCTCTTTTTAAATTAAACTCCCTGACTTTTCGCTCTCGAGGTGCATGCATTCTTTATATATTTTGGATAGTAACCCCCGATCAGATATGATTTGCAAATATTTTTTCCATTCTGTAGGCTGGCTTTCCACCTTGTGGATGAATTCTTTTGCTCCCCAGCAGCTTTTTGCTTTGATGTAATCCTGCTTGTTCATTTTTTATTTTGTTGCTGGTGCTCTAGGTGTTAATATCCAAAAAATCATTGCCAAGACTCACGTCAAGGAGCTTTTTCCCTATGTTTTCTTCCAGGCATTTCATGGCTTCTGGTCTTAGAGTGAGGTCCTTAAAGCATTTTGAGTTAATTTTCGTAAGCAGGTGAGATAGGAATCTATAATGGACACTTCTGATAGGTTTTGTTTTTTTTTTTAAACACTAGCTGAACAGGTAAAGGGATGAATGAGGCCCTCAGGAGGACACTGAAAACAGCTCAGTTGCCAAGATGGTCTCTTGGCAGACACCAAAGTGGGTTCGGACGGTGGCCAAGGACAAGTAGAGAGAGCAAAATGTGTACCTGGCATGGAGGTTGGAAGGCAGGGCACAATAGAGGCAGCAGTGGGCGATGGGCCGACTTCATTTTTTTCAAGCAACAGGTGTCTGTTAGCCCACCTACCCTGTGGCGGACACCATTTACCTGGGATACAGCCCATGGCCAGGCAGCTGAAATCCGGGGTATGATGCGTGGAGAGCAGCAGAGCAGCAATGGGCCCTGGGGGAACCTGGCCTAGGCATCCCCATGCCTGCATCATCCTGGTGATGTATTTATAATAATAATGTATTTTTTAAAGATTTTATTTATTTATTTGACAGAGATCACAAGTAGGCAGAGAGGCAGGCAGAGAGAGAGGAGGAAGCAAGCTCCCCACTGAGCAGAGAGCCCGATGCGGGGCTCGATCCCAGGACCCTGGGATCACGACCTGAGCAGAAGGCAGAGGCTTAACCCGCTGAGCCACCCAGGTGCCCGTTTATAATATTTGCAGTAACAGCAGCAATTATACACAGAACCTATTGCATCAGTCCAGACCACTTCAATTTTAAGTCACAGAAATTCAACCTGAACTGGCTTAAGCAAAAAAAAAAAAAAAAGGGGGGGGGGGTGGGAGATGTGGGGAGAGAGAGAGAAATTTCGTCTGTGTGCTAATTCCTAAAAAATTCCAGGGGTTAACTAGCTTCTGGCATGCCTGGATCCAGGAGCTCTGGAGACATCCTCAGCATTTGGTGTCCTGCTCCACCTTTTGGCTCTGCTGCCTTCTGACCTCATTCTCTAATGGCCACATAGTAAAAATGGCCTTTGATAGCTCCAAGCTAATGATCTCAGCAAAGAGCAAGCACCTCTTCCCTTACTGTTCCAGAAAACTCCAGGACAGTGTGACAAAGGACCACTCCGACTTGGGTCTCATTCCCAGACGTGAGCTGATCCTTGAGGTCAGGTCAGTATTGGGATGTGCTGATTGGCGTGGGTCTGGGGACAGATATGGGACTGGGGTGGGGGACAGCCCTGTAGACTCAATAGGGACTGAGAATGGAGGAGAGGCCTTTTCGAGAGAGCAGGGCTGGACTTGGAAGAGGTGACATTGGACAGGGAGCATCCACAAGGGCATCTACACCTACTACGTGCCAGACACAAAACCAAGCGTCAGTTAAGTCGCTCAGCAGTCCTATGTGGTAAAACCATTCTTGTCCCCATTTTATAGAAGGGGAAAGTGGCTCGGAGAGGCTGAGGACCTTGAAGCATCACCTACTAGCAAATAGGGCATCAGGGAGCACAGACTCAACTCTCCTGGACGGAGGTTAGTGGGGCTCTGGAATACGGGGGGTGGGTCAGACAGGATTTGATGGATGAAACCTAGTGAATAGGTTGCAGAGGGCGTGGGGGAGAGAAAGGGGAATGCTCTGATGAATTTGGCAATGTCCCTGGCCCCTACTACTTCCCTCTGACTCCCCACCTACTCCCCATCCCCCAGGGAATGCTGTAATGCATCTTTCTCTTGTCCCACATTCTCTGCGGCCTGCCCCATTTAGACCCTGGGGCCATACCCCCTGAGCTCCCCAGAAAACAGAGCCTTTGGCTAGGGACTGAGTACTGCTGACTTCAAGAGGGAACTGCAGGGCAGCAAGAGGGAGGGGGAAAAAAGGGGATGGGATCAGAGGGGAGGAGGGGAAGCGACAGGAGGTGATGAGAACCACACAGTCCCTGCTTTACACTGGACCCTGCTTTACACCAGACCACACATGGGAAACGTGCCTCAAATAGTCAGAGGGAGGGAAAGAGGGAGAGGGGTCTGTCCTCCCACCTCCTACTGCTCAGAGCACGTTCCTAAGAATGAACTCCCTCCATGCTCCAGGAGAGTGCTCTCTAGCCCCTTTGCTGGCCATGCGGGAGCCAGACCCCTTGCCCTGAGTGGGTCAGCCAGTGGGGAGGCAGCTGGGCAGCTCAGTGTGGAAGAGCCGTAGCCAGGGGTCTGGTGGGCAGGGGAGCAGACAGACTCTGTAGAGGCACATGCGATACATACAATGCACCAGCATTCTGTGTATGATACACCTAGGTCTCTGTGCCTCAGTTTCCCCCACAGTAAAATGCGGGTAATAGTGTCTCCCCCAGGGTTGTTGAGAGATTGGGGATAATGCACATGAAGCACTTAGCAGTGTCCACACCACCAGCACCCCACCCCAGGAAGTGAACTGGACGGGCTGTGTGTTGATTTTGCCCGGAGAACTTGGGGAAAGCTTCACCAAAGGGTGCAGCCCCAGCTAAGCTATAGGAGCCAGTACTCCTTCAGTTGTACGGGGCTCAATAAAGGAGAGGAAGGCCCAGAGGTGCATCTGGCTTTGGCACAGCTGGACCCAGGGCTGACTGAGAGTCCCTAGGATGCTGACCCCTGTGGAATTCAAAACATGCACACTTGACATCCAAGGGCTGACCTCAGCAGAGAGAAGCCCAGGAGGGAGAGATTTGGCTAAGCACCTGGGAGAGGAGAGGCTGGACTAAATCAGGGCTTACCAACTTGACCTCCTCCCCTACGGGGATGGGTTCATGATTTGTTGGTCCTAAGCCAGGAAAAGAAAAAGCAGGTCTCCAGTCTGGGCTGGAGTGATTTCAGCTCCAATCTTCATACAAGCTTGTTGGGTGATTATCAGCTCAGATAATTGGGGAAGTCGATTCTGGCTTCTCGAATGCAATCTGTTTAGTAGGTATCGTCTCACACAGCGGAATCCACAGGGGAAACAAATGATATGAAAAGATAAAGACAACATGGCTACAACTCATTCTGACCATCCCAACTGGCAATGACAGCAATGATGTTCTTGAGCAGTGTGATTCCACACGCCCCCTCCCCAAGCAGTCTGAGGTCGTTTATTAAAGGACACCCGCGCACCCAGCTGCATCACTGCCCTCCTTTGTGTTCCCAGTGCAAGCCACAGGAGCCCTCAGCCGTGTGACCTTGGACAAGTCATTCTACCCTCCCGACCCTTGACCTCCTCAACTGTGAAGTGAGACTGATGTCTAGGCACAAAAATGGAAACGTATGCCTACACAAAGACCTGGGTTCAGTGTTCAAAAACAGTTTTATTCATAATAGTCACAATCTGGGAACAGCCTGACTATCCACCATCTTATAAATGGCTGCACAAACTCGTACATCCCCACGGTGGAAGGCTTCTCAGAAGTAAGGCATGAACTACTAAGGCACACAGCATGGGTGAATCTCAAAGACATGCGGAATGAAGCCAGACGCAAAAGAGTACACACTAAACGATCATATTTATAGGAATTTCTAGAAAAGACAAAATCAATCTCCATAACCAAGGCAGATCAGGGGTGGTCCCAGAGCTTGAAATGTTCTCTATCTCAATGGCGGTAAACAAAATGGGTAGGTTTTATGGCATGTCAAGTATACCTCAGAACTGATTTATCAGGACCCTTTCTAAGACAGAAACCCAACTCAGGATGATTTGAGCAAGAGACATGCATTGGCTCATATAATCAGGTTAATCCAGAGGTGTGGTTAGCTTCAGGCATGGCTGGATCCAGGGGCTCACTGATATCCAGATAGCCTATTCTCTCCATCTCTGAGCTTTTTCTTCTTTGTTGGCTTCAACCTCAAGTAGAGAACAGGATGGTGACCAGCCATTCCATCAACCTGGCAAATTGCACAAACAACAAATGCCTCTTTCCCCATAGTTGCTGCAAAACCCCCAAGGGGCGGTCTCCGTGTCCATCCTGGGATCCGTGCCTGCCTCTAAAGCTGAAGGGGGTGAGAGGTGATCCTGGGAAGGGGAAGAGGGATTTATCAGGAGAAAGAGATGTAGACGCTGGGTAGGGAAAGCCAACAGATGGCCGTCGCATTTTACCACATTCCCAGGTGCTGGTGGTACTGCCCATTCCTACCTCCAGCCACCCCTACAGGGGCCAGGCATTAGGAAAGGCTCATTCAAGGCTCAAGCGTGCTTTTCTGTGACGTTACAGCCTGCCTGTTAGTTCGATACGAGAGTCAAAACAGAAAGCGAGCACTAATCTCTTCCCCACCAGCCATGGCAAACAGAAGGCCCTTCCTGCCTGTGCTGGGCTGTCTGCACCCAGAGAGGAGGAGGAGCTCTGCCACAGCTTCTCTGGCCCAGGCCCAGAGGGAACGCCTTGGAGTTGGCGTCTGGCCTTGCAGGATGAATGTCAAGGAGGGGAAGGAGGCCTCCATGGGCTCTGGGTCTCCGTGGGCCTGACCTGAGAGGAACCGCAGCATCTCAAGCCAGAGCCATCCTCCCTACAGGGTCCAGCCAGGGCAGGAGGGCCAGAGAGGAAGAGGAAGAGGAAGGAAAGGTCATCTCTATGGAGCTAAGGACAGAAGGCACCAATCCAACACACTGAGATCAAACCTCACTTCCTGAGCACGGCACCTACATTAAGAGAGCATCTTCTCCATGCTAGACACCTCCCAGGGTTCTCTGCTGGAGTACTCCTAGAAGGGGTGAGAAAGGGAGCAACGACTTCGTATTTGCACTCAGACACATGTTTACAGGGCCCTGTTATGCCCATTGACCAAATGAGGCAACAGACTCAGTAGTGGGGGGCTTTACCCAGGACCCCAAGGTAAACGGCTGCCCCCGATCAGATTCCAGGGCAAAGGACTATCCCCACTACCCCACTCCCATCCCCCTACCCCCTGGCACTCCCCAGCTCCAGGAGCTCAAAGCTCCGGCCTCAGCCTGATTGTTCGAGGCTGTGAGTTGAACTAAGGTTATTTCTGACCCAGGTAAGCCAAGGCTGCTTAGGGCCATCTCCCAACCCAGTCCCCCAAGGAGCTTGGGTAAGGAAAGCCTGAGCTGAGGTCCACTGCCCTGTTTCCCACCAAGGTGCTGGCTGAGTCTGTCTGCCCAACTATCCTGTTTTCTGGGAAGCAGGTTAAATGGATGTCATTGCCAAGAGCGTGGTCTGCTGCAGAACAGCTGGTGGGGGGCAGGGGGAGAGCCCGACTGGGGAGAAGAGAGCCAAGGCCAACAAGGGAAGAGGTGACCAAGGCTCAGGTCCTTATTGCCCAAGAAAACCCGTGGGCCTGACCCAGAGCTGCTGGGCTCTGGGAAAGCTGTGTTCTCAGCTCCTGGCCGCACCCATCATGTTTGAGGCAGGCTGGCCCTCCAGCTCTGCAGACGGGTCCAGGAACAGCCAACAGCTTCCTGGAGCTCACAGTGTGCCTGCCCGT
Organism: Lutra lutra; assembly: GCF_902655055.1. NCBI lineage: Eukaryota > Metazoa > Chordata > Mammalia > Carnivora > Mustelidae > Lutra > Lutra lutra. Next base: position 41,189,484 of record NC_062293.1, read on the forward strand.
GACTTCCCCGCACTGGCAGCCTGCCCAGGTGGCCCTCTGGCCAGGCTCCTGGAGACTAGCTCTGCAGGAAGGAGGGAGGGGCAGGGACAGCCTTCTGGAGACCCAGGTACTCCCCTAGCAGGGGTCCTGACCCTGACGGCTGCCAGCTCAGAGCAGGGTCCAGATAAGCAAGCCCCATGTAGGCTCGGCCCCTTCCTAGACACCCCTGTCCAGGCAAGGAGCAGGGAACTGGGGGCCTCTGCCTCACCCCCCAGCTGCTCCACCTTGGCCACGCCTCTGGTATGTTCTGAAAATGGGATTCAGTCTTGCCCTGCCCAGAGCTAGGATCCCAGGCCACACGGCAGCCTTCATGGCAGCAGCTGTGGGTGCTGGCTGGCCAGGGGCACACTCCCATCAGGAAGACTGGAGGACAGGAAGCCAACCTCCCTGGAGTGCAGACACCTACCTCCTCCGTGAGACAGTAGCATCCGACCCAATGCTTAAGTATTAGTAAGCATCATGCTACGCCTGTTAGGACCATATGCTCATTATCAGTAATTATCACTGAAACCACCCGCCTCGGGAGTCCGGAACTATAGCTCTGACCCCAGCTCTGCCCCATCCCAGCTGCGTCTTCCGGTGGGCCTCCATGCTACTCGATGAGGATCAGAAGAGGCCTCTGAGCACAGAGAAAGTGCTGCCTACTGGTCACACCTCCTTGATCAGACCCTGAAGGCAGAGCCATAAGAATTTTCCAGCTCTAACGTGTGGCCATGAAGCCGGACAGTTCTCCAGCTACTTAACAGAAGAACAGCAGACAGACAGATACCAGTCCCTAGGTGCAACCTGCCCCATCCTTGGTAACCCAAGTCCAACCTGCCTTGCTGGGGAGGAAGAACAGGCACTGATGTTTGTAAAGGCTCCCTAGATTCTTAAGGCCACCAGGGTCTAGAAGCAGAGCAGCTGCCCACTTGGAGATCAATCAGGACAAAGCCTGCCACTCCAGTGTCCTCACCAACTTCATTAATCCTGGTTTAGAAGAGAGACCTCGTGTGCCTCCAATAACCTGCCACAGAGCTTCCTGGCTACAGGCGATCAACCCATCCCACTTGGCAAAAAGAAGAGAGACTCCGGCTCCCAAGGGCACAGGGCCATTGCTCAAATGGATTATAAGCCTCACGCCTTTTAAAAATCCCAATCCTAGGGCGCCTGGGTGGCTCAGTGGTTAAAGCCTCTGCCTTCAGCTCGGGTCATGATCCTGGGGTCTTGGGATCGAGCCCTGCATCGGGCTCTCTGCTTGTCAGGGAACCTGCTTCCTCCTCTCTCTCTCTCTGCCTGACTCTCTGCCTACTTGTGATCTCTATCTGTCAAATGAATAAATAAAATCTTAAAAAAAAAAAAAGAAAAGAAAAAAAAAACCCCAATCCTGCTAACTGGGTGAGGGTGTGTATGCGCGTAGGGGAAAGTGCTGGAAGGATCTCTTTCATTAGCAGACATTATCTCTAGGCATGGGCATTTTTATAAGCCTTTTCAGCCTTCTGGATTTTGAAATTCTCTACGGTGGAAGGCAGTACAGTTGGGGAGGACATGGGACTCAGCTTTATTTTTCATGTACGACCTTTTAAAAAAATTTGGGTGGGGGGGAGCAAGCTTTTTGTTGTAAAGGAGGAGGAACACACTCAAGCATATGGAGGTTTTTGTGAGAGCAGGGAATGGAAGGGCAGGGCAGAGCAAAAGGGCCTCAGGGAGGGACAGTTGATTTTAAAGTTAGCTATGAGGAATGACCAAGCACCCTACGACCATTGTAGGTGGTGAGAATCTCATTTTGCAAAAGCCCCATCCACCTCTTACCACGCAGCCATGAACATCACTCTGCACCCTGCCCCTGCCCCCAACCTCACGTTAATCTTTACCTTGACACTGTCCCTTCTCCTGGACAGAGAACGCTGAGGCTCCTGAGCAAACCCAGCCGTCTAAAGTGGCCTCTGGGACAGCTGGTGTGGAGAGATGACCAGAGCCTAAGAAGCAAGGGGCCAGGCTGCCCAGAAGGATAGTCTTGTGGTCAGGGTCCTGCAAACAGCCATCTTCTCCGGTGACCAGAGCTTGTTGAGTCTGCACCTGGAAACCCAAGAAATACCTAGACGATTAATTTCTCTTGCTGACCTGTGAGGTTGCGAGGAACTCAGGGGTGGACCCCAGGAGCTCAGAGTCCTGTTTGCTGCCTGTTCACCTCCCTGTCTGTCCATGCACGGGCAGGCCACCTGCTTGGCCTCAGCTAGGGGTGGTGGTGGCGGCAGGGATAGGGGGGCAGATTCTGTTTTGGGAACTGGGGGCCTTCTTATGAACTGGCATTCCTGCGTTGAGAGGGACAAGTCACAAATTTTGGTATTTCTTCTCGACAGCCCCCCAGCAAGCAACCCCAAATCCACCCAAGACAAGGTCTTGGCTCAGCCAACCTATCCATGGGGTGGGCTTGAAACGTTTAAAGGGGGGCACCTGCTGAGACGTGAGGAGCCCCCAGGAGGTGTACCTGGGACAGAGAACATCCAGCCAAGAACAAGCCAGGTGGGGGCACAGCAGGGGTTGGCGGGGAGAAGCCCTTTGAATCCACCAGCATCGTATTTTCAAAATGGCTCTCAGGGAGTGGGCTGGGCTCCCTCTGTTTTTTAAAACATAGTACGACTTCCTGCCCCTACTCGGTTCCAACTTCTCAGGAGAGTGGAGCATCCTGGCAAGCCCAACACTGCCGCTCCTGATGTAACTGGCCCCCTAAGGCGCCCATCCCTGGGCCCCACACATGCCGCCAGGCTCCCAGAACCTTCCCTGCACGCAAACTGGGGAGATGCTGTATTCTCCTGAGTTCCATTCTGTGCAGGACTATCTCAATGCTGAGCCCCCACAAAAAAAAAAAAAAAGAAAGAAAGAAAGAAAGAAAAGAAAGAAATTGTAAAAATATATGCAAATCAAGGCACTGGCCCAACAGAATTGTTTTTAATAATTCGCTCTCATTTCAGGAGGACAGGGGAGGATGTCCCAGTCAGACCCCAGGAAGCCCTTCCTGTCCCAGAGCTGCCCGGCGGGTGAGGAGGGGTGGCTTGGTGGCCACTGTCTGATGCATACTGCAAGAACAATAAGGATTTTTAGGGGCATTATGACTGAGTCAGAGAACACAGCTGCCCCTGAAAGTCCCTCATTTTTCTTGCTGTCCTTGAACGCTCTCCAGGTAAGTAAGCAATCCACGGGCCGGCCCAGGGGAGCCGAGGTGGAGAGGGCGTCCCCTCACCAGACCCGGGCCACCCACCGCCCTCTGGCCCCTGAAGGCTCTGTGGGGGGTAGGGCAGCTGGCAGTCTCTGGGAGGCCAGCCTCACTGCCCCCACAGCATGCTCAGGAATGACCAGCCTTTCCTCCACCCCGAGCCAGCTCTAAACCCAGCACTTTCTGCCCACAGAGGGCGGGAGACTGGAATGCACCAGAATCCCAAGCGGCTGAGGGCAGTCCCAAGAAGCAGGGAATGTAGTAAGACCTGTGAGAAGGGTCTTCCCCTGTGGGGCGTGGACCCATCTTGTAGAGACTGAGCTCCAGCCGAGCCAAGGGAAATTCACAGGCCTGACGTGGCAATGGGAATGCAGGCGAGTCAGCTCTAGACTTCCTGGGAGGCCAGGCTAGGTCCTTAGAGAGGAGGATATGGGGTGGGGATGGGGGGGGAGTCATAGTGGTTCCACTCCTAAAACCCTCTCGAAGAACAGCTGAGAGACAAAAGACTCAGAGTCAGAGGGGACCTGAACTCTGGTCCCTCCAGCTTTGGGCTTGGTGACCCTGTCTCTAAAATGGGCTCAAGAGGAACTGAGCTCCCAGCGGTCTCTCCCCTTTCAGAGGCAGTAAGAGAACTTCAGTTCTGCTGTAGGAACCAAAGGGTCAGCTCTTGAAAATCCTTACCCAACTAGGTTTTGACCATTGTCCTCTTGCCCACAGCCTTCTGCCCTAAGATCACGGCCATACACTCCTCCAGCAAAACCCAAGCTGTCCCCCACACACGAGGACCGAAGCCACCTGGCCCATTCGACAACACGACGGCACCATGCCTTGCCCGCTCATAAGCCCCAGCCTCAGGTTTGCACAACTTCTGTGTGAGCGGGTCCTGGCACCTGGGGTCCCCTGGCTCTGTGGGGGACAGAGCAAGAGGGTGAGACCCAGCTCCCAGCTTCCCAGCCACAGTCCTGTCCCCGGTGGTGCTCTGTCCCTGGTGGGAGGCAAGAAGTGTGGTGTGCGACAAACAGCACGCCGTGGGGTCCGTCCAGCCTTCCCCGCTCTAGCCCTTCCTCAGAGGTGGGCTCTGGAGGAGACGACAGCGTCCGGTGGGCCTGAGCAACAGGTCCCTGACTCCCACAAAAACTGCCTATGATGGGCAAAGATGGCTGGTAAGTCCCAGATGGTACTCAGGTTCAAATCCACCAGCTGACAGGCTCTGCTGGGAAGCACGGGCTCGGGTACACTGGGGGTGGGGTGAGGGGATAGTCAGAAAGGGACCAAGAAGAAAGGGGAGAGGATGGTGGCAGATTGCTTTTCTTGTGGGAGGATGAGAAGGGCTTCCAGAATCAAGAGCCTGGTTTATGGTCCTTCTTTATGGGATGAGCCCTTCTGCTCCCCAGTCTAGGCAGGCCTCTGGGGCAGCAGAAACCCCCCTCCACAGACCCTGGGCTTTTGACTCCTCTGAACCTCATGGTACAGAATGCCACCCCTCAGTGGGTAACTTGTGCCCTGAAGCCTGAATTCCACCCCCCACCCAGCCTGACACGGCACGCATCCCTCAGGGGCCTGTCACCAGTGGGGCTGTGCGGCCCCGCTGTGGTGAAGGCAACGTGGTGCCATGCTCTGTTTACTTGCTGTGTGACCGTGTATAAGTTACCTTGCTTCTCTGTGCCTTGGCCTTCTCATCTGTGGACAGGAATAAGCAGCCCACTTTACGGGGTGGTATGAGGGTAGAAGGGAGCAAGTATACAAAGCACTCAGCAGGTTCCTGACAGAAGTGTATCACCCTCTCTGAGCAGTTTCCCCCTTCCCCTCAGACCCCAAGGGCAGGGGCTGGGCCAGGATCGCCCTAGAAGTTGCCAAAGACTCACGTCCTGGAAGTTCTTCCCCTTTGGGAAGAGCACCCGGGACAGGGGTCCAGGCACAGACCTCGGGGCTTCCTGACACTAGGGTTGAGCCTTTGCCCCACACCACAGGTCCTTCCTGGTTCAGACCAAGAGGAAGTGTGCCCAGAAACCCAGCCGCCGGGCTAGAGTCTCACCCTCGCCCAACTAGGTTATGACAACTGTCCTCTCGCCCACAGCCTTCTGCCCTAACCAGATCACAGCCATACACTCCTCCGGCAAAAGCCAAGCTGTCCCCCACACATGAGGACCGAAGCCATCTGGACCATTCGATGGCAGGATGGCACCATACTTGGCACGCTCAGAAGTCCCAGCCTGAGGTTTGCACAAATTCTGTGTGAGCAGGTCCTGGCACCTGGGGTGCCCTGGTTCCGTGGGAGACGGTGCAAGAGGGTGAGATCCAGCCCGGCTTCCCGGCCACAGAACCTTTGCTGGGCTCTCCAACCCACTGTGCTTCAGTCCGCTCCTCTGCGAGATCGGGGTACCTACCTGTTTCACGGGTGGCTGGCAGGATTAAAGTTCACTCCTGTCAAAGGCTTAGAACTCTGCCTGGCCCAGAACATTCCATGGGGGGCGGGGAGCCATCCTGACCCACCCCCTGCTGTGTTTTTCTCCACTCAGCTTCCCTCCTCTGGGTGACCTTTCTTTCCTGCTCCCGGTGCCTCTTTCTTTCTCCCGGCTCCCCCTGACCCCATGCTTGCAAAGCGGCTTTACCTCCTGCCCCCCGCCCTGGGCCCACAGTCCTGAAACCACATACATCCCTGTCACAAGCATGGATCACCATGGTTGGCTCTCAGGGGCCCAGTCCACATTGCAAACAGGCTCTTTGTGTGATGCTCGGGCACCAACGCTCCAGGCCGCCCACTCAGGCAGTCTGATGCAGGTGTTCAATAATGCGGTGAGGTCGGTGTGAGAGTGGGGGGCTGCCCCAGGTCGTGGCCAGAGACTGTCCCCCACAAGCCGTGCTAGGGGTATGAAAGTGACCCACTTAGGCACAGCAGACAGCAGAGCTCACCCCTTCCTGGTCCCCGGGCCTTCCCTGAGCCTGGCCTGTGCCAGTCACACATGGATGACCAGGGGGCGGGGGTGAAAAGCCATCCAGGCTTCCAGAGTCGCTGCATCGTGAGGAGGCTCCGCTCTGAGTGTGGCATCCCTAAAATAGCCAGCAACCCACAAAACCATGGTGGAAGGAAAAAGAAAAGCCAAGCAGAGTTATCAGCCCTTGTTTGGAATTTGCTTTAGAAAGAAATGTGCCAGTCCCACCCTGGCGAGGGAAGGAAGTGGTCAGGCGCAAGGCAAGAGTCCCGAAATGTCTTGGGGGAAGCCCTCCTCCAGAGAAGCTACTGAGCACACAGACGGTGGGTACTGGGGCCTGCGGCGGAGGCTGGCTGAGACAGGCTGGGCCTGGAGGGGCCAAGCACGCTTCGAGGCAGGGGCCAAGCTTCCCCAGCAGAGCGAGCTGGTCAGGCCAGGTGGAGGGTCGCTGGTGCTCCGGCTCTGGGGAGCCGGCCTGCAGGCCCTCCTTCCAGCACCTACCCGGTCAACTCCAGGACAGCTGCTCTGGAGGTGGAAGCCTGAGGGCTCGCTGGCCCGGAGCCTCTGCTGTGGGAGAAAGCCTTCCTAGACGTGGGGGCCCCATCCACCCCTACCGGCTGTCCACAGGCTGGGATGAACAAAGCCAGGAGACCCGTAATCATCCATCAGAATCCCTAGGTTTACGATAACCAATCTCTCTCAGCCAGAAATTCTTCTGCCAAGAACACCTCAGCTCCTGAATGCTTACACTCACCCCTTCTGCTCCCCCCGCCCCATAAACTCTCCAGCCCTGCCTGGCCCAATGCCGACTGACCAGTGTGCCTTAGAGTTGGCTCAGCACCGCCCCCCAAAATTCATCAGCGAGTGGAGGTCCAAGTGCCCAGGGGCAAGGCTGGCCGGCAGCCTGAGCGCATCTGCCACACAAACACCCACGGCCGCTAATGAGGCTGCTTCAGGGAGACGGCACCCTCCTCTCATCCACAGCTCCAGACCTTCTGGAAGAGCCAAAGCCAGGCGTGGGTTGTCCATCAGAGCCACAACTTTTATCTCTTTAAGGGAGACTCCACGGGGGAGGAAAACAAGAGAAGCCGAGTAGGCATGCAGACAGCTCAGCTAACCGTACGGAAAAGAAGAGTCTACGTTTAAAGATGCCTTTATCCTTCGCACAGAGGTTGGCAGACGGGGGGCCCAACCCAGACCCCTTCTTGTTTCTGTATCTAGTTTTATTACAACACAGGTGTACTCATTCAGGCAGCATCGACAACTGCTTTCACACCGAAAGAGAAGAGCAGAGTTGCCACAGAGAGCAACCCTATTTGGCTCCTCACAGGGAAACTTCGCTGACACCTGCTTCTGGTGAGTATTCACTTAGGACCTAGTGTGCTCCACAGAGAATACAACAGTGAGGAAAACCTCTGGGCCTCCGTGGGGTTTGAGGCCTGACGAGGGAAGGGCTCTGAGGACCGTTGAGGCCTGCTGCTGTTCGGATGTGCTGAAGGAGAAACACACCCCAGAAAGGCTGGGGCCCTAACCCCCGCCCCCCCGCCCAACCGCCGGGCTTGGACTCAGACCTGTGTGCTCTCCCCAGGAGCCCTCAGACCATACATATTTCAGAATTTTCCAGGGTTTAAAAAAGCCATGAGGTGCACACACCGCCTGTTTTGCCACACCCCAGCAGGGCAGCACCCCTAATGGAACACACTCATCTCTCTGTAGTGAAACCCACAGATACTCATACTGCCCGAGAGAAAGAGGGACTCTCGTAGTCTCAAGTCCATGTGGGTCAGGTTTTCCCACAATATTAGTTATAACAACAAACTTTTGGTTTGCAGTTTTCTTGCATTTGGAATTTCACCTAAGGACCGGGAGCCTGCACCCAAGAACAGCCAGAAAGGACAAAAGCTGGGTCCTGGCTTCATTCCCCGCAGACAGCCCCACGGCCACCAGGCACAAAAGCGAGCACTCAGGAGGCATACGACAATACGAACTACATGAACTAGATCACCAGAACGTTCTTCCTCAAAGATCAGCCACTAACATTACTGCAGACAAATGTCAAAAAGTAGTATCTGAACCCTGCCTTCATGGACCCGCTCCACTGTCAGAAGAAACTGACATAGATGAGAAATGTTTCCAATTCCATTTACCTGAGATAAGGAAAACGAAACTGTTGTCTGGACACTGTGGCTGCCACATGGGAAGGCACACGAGGTGTTTTGTGGGGAACAGGTGAGGGGGTGATAGCCAAAACGGAAAACACATGATTATTTCCCTCTGTGGGTACTTGCTCCAAACCTCCCTGTCGTTAAAGTTCCATCTGGAAATCTACAATAATTTATATCATCCCAAGTTCCTAACAGCTAATTAGAAAAATGTACTAATTAGGTAATCTGGTTTCAGATGTTCTAATTATATTACTTTGGAGAAGAAAAAAAAAAAGTAAAAAAAAAACCCCAACAACCCAGTATGGATTATTCTTATGTATATATAGTTCAATAGCACTTCTTCCAGAGTGTAAAACATCCAGAAAGTCTAGTAAGTCTGAAAAACCAAAACCCTCAAACCTTACAATAGTCATACCAGAAGAATATTTTAATACCTATTATCTATAAACAGTGGAATCATCTATGAAATGCAGCGTTTCTGCGGTAAAGGGTGATAACTTAAAAGTATTTCAGCAGTAACTCGCATCAGCTGTCCTGGAATTAAATGGATTCCCCCTTTTCATGCAACAGGGTTTCAGCATTCTGAAATGTCATACCCTCTGTTTCTTAACAGAGCACTCCTACAAATGACTCCCAGAAATTTCCTCATCGCCTGAGATTTCTAAACCCCAAATTGGGAAAGAGGTTCTGGGCTCCACTGATGAGCTCTGCCTAAGCCGGCTCTGGGCAGATTTCTAGGAGGGATTTTACGGCGGGCTTGGGAAACACGGTTAGCCTGACAAAACGTCTGGGGTAAGAAGGTGAGAGGGGATGTGGGCGCAGAAGAGGGTCTGCACGCTGGAGAGAGCGCCTTGGATAGGGCATTCCCCCACCAAAGCCAACCACCTGGAGGGGCGTGGTCAGCGACCGTGGGCGCGGCCAGACCAACGCTCCCAACCAATCAAAGCTGCCTGCGACCTCCAGGACTATATTTAGTCAGGGCTGACTACCCTTCAGGGGGAGGGGCTTGGGCAGGCCAAGCCCTGCCACCTGTGAGCGCGGGCGTCCGCAGCCCAGCCACCGCGGTGCAGACGTGCTAGGACACCACGACTCCTGGTGGAGAGAGGGCACAGGCATCCTCTCTGGCACTTCCTCCAGCCCTCGGCGGGGCACGTGCTGCCCATCTGACGAATACCATTTGCACGACAAGGAGGGACCATGCTGGGCACAGGCAGGGCTGCGCAGAGCACCAGGGGCCGGCACTGACAAGGGCCACTCAAGTTAGTTTCACTTTCTGGTTTTCATCCTGGGCCACCTCTCACCCTGATGCAAGAAAATATCCTCTGAATGCCAAGAGAGAAAAATCCTCAAAAACGTTCCTTGTCATTTTTCCTTTTTTTCTGAGGACACGGTTTTCCTCTGAAGACCCGGTAACAGGCTTTGGTGAAAACCCCAACTGCGTAACTTCGGTCCCCCGGGCTGTTTAGCTCTAATATGATTACACATCTAAATGCAATAAACGGGGCAAAGTGGTATTATTTTTCTGGGAAAAACCAACATCATAAAAGGGTCTTTATTGAATCAAGGGCCCGAGAACTGTTCTCTTGCCTAATTATGACTCCCCAGTGAACGAGGCTGGGTTTCCAGGCAGGAGTCCTCACTCCCCAGCCCAAAGGGCAATGGGATATTTGTCACGACTTGTCTAATTACAACAAAATCCACCGAAAGGACAAAAGGGAGGATGCCAAGGTAGTTTGGCAGCAGCCCCCTTCCCCCCACTCAGGCCCTGCAGACAGGGCCTCCTCCCACCTCCTTCTATTTAAGGAGCAGCCCCCCCCCCCCCCCCCCATCACCACCTCTCATATTCAAGTCAGGATCCTGGACCCTGCCCCTTTCCACTGTCATTGCTTAAGTGGTTTTCCAGCATCTGACACTGCCCTTCTCTATCCTCATCTATACAGAAAAGGCCCATTGTCGAAATGTGGTATTTTGCCAGATGTTTAACATTCAGTGATTTGCCAAGGTTAGTGTGTGTCCAGACCTGAGTGACAATGAAGGCAGGCGATCCCCAGACATAGAAGAAGCAGAGACAGTGGGGAGGGGGAGAGGGAGACTGAGGCCAGGGGAGGGCGAACCCTGCACATGGACCTGCTGGGAGCAAGTGGTCTGGTTGACTTTTCTCAGGTATACAGTTGGAGACTAACACTTTGCTCATATGCAAGTCCTGCTTCCAAGTTAACTGTTTAGGGCACTTGGGCAGCTCAGTCGTTAAGCATCTGCCTTCAGCTCAGGTCATGATTCCAGGGTCCTGGATCGAGCCCCCCACAGGGCTTGGGAAGCCCGCTTCTCCCTCTCCCACTACCACTCCCGCAGCCTCCCTCTCTCACTGTGTCTCTTGAGTGTCAAATAAATAAATAACATCTTTAAAAAAAAAAAAAAAACAAGTATCTGCTTAATCACCCTCAAAGTTCCAAGAGCAGAGACACATTTTTTTCCCATGTTTTTAAGCTCACCAAGCAAGCTGTGCGGGAAGAGATTCTCCCACTAACCTGTCTCTTCACATAGGCTGGAGCACAGGGAATGCATGAACCCACCCCTGGTAGAGTCAGCGACACCCTCCCCCTCCCCCACCCCCTCCCCCTCCCCCACCCAGAAGCAATGACTTTCTTTTCTCCTCCCACTCCCCTCCCCTAGCAAGGACTTGCTTTTCTCCCCATATTTTCTCCCCAGATATTAAGCCAGCAAGCAGCTTGCCAGGCTCAAGTCATCTTTCCTTGACCTCACTCGGTTTCTTCACTGGCCCCACAGCTCCTGGGATGAACTGTGGTGTCCCCTGAGAATAGCTATACATGTGCCCCTCTCACCGTGCACACCGCCCCGGCCCCAGGCCTTTCACCCACATATCCTCATTTGATCCTCTGATCAAACACGGCAGGCGTGCTGTCATCGCAGCCAGGAAAACTGAGTCCCAAGAAGGCATGTCACTGGTCCAAGGTCACTCAGCTTAGTCCATGGGAGAGCCTGGTTTCCAACTGCAAGGCCTATGCCTTTTCACCAATGCCTGCTTTCAGCAGGAAAGGATTTTGTCTTCCCCCAATCTCCTGCAAAGCCAGGTGCCATGAGCAGATAAGCAGCAATGCCACTTCTTTGTGTTTAGGAAGAATGGGGGAGGTCTATCTACCTTGCAAAGGACACAGAAACAGAGAAAACTGCAGACTGGAATGAAAGCCTCTGTCACCAAGAAGGAGAAGCTACTTTTTCCCTTGAACACCCCCCACCCCGGGGCAGAAATCCAGTGAGAGGAAGTGAGTTTCATGAGAATGAACCACAAAGTCTTCACGGACAGATCCAAATTTCCCAGCTGCACATCTCCTGAGTCCCTTCCCCACCCCTCCCAACCGCAGCCCCAGGTTCCAATGCTGTGCCCTCCTCCGTGCCTCCTGGCCCAGAATGTGGCCCAGAATCGTGGAAATTAAGGCTATAAGTGGGGGGGTATGCTGTATTCAGTCCAATTCCCCCGCTGGACAGACAGAGAAGGGGGCTCTGGGGCCCAGAGTGGCAGAGCAGAGATTAAGATCAGGAGATGGTTCTTTCCACACAGCACCTCCCTCCCCAGTGCTCCTGGACAGCAAACACAAGGGGTCTGGCTACAGGGCGATTTCAAAATTCCCCAGATTTCCAAATTCCCCAGACTGTGCCAAAGGAAGGAGGGAGGGAGCTGCACAGTGGGTGAGAAGTCACCTGCTCTGGGGCCCATCTGTGAGCCTAGCCTACTGCCCAAAGGCCTTGAAAGCACTGAAGAGATTCTGGTCTTTCTCAATCACTGGTTTGAAATCAGAACATCACTGAGCCATTTAAAAAAAAAAAAAAAAGTAGAAGGAAGTCCAACGAAACTCTGATTTTTATTCCCATGCTGATTATCCTGCCGTGTACTTTGGAATATCAACTAATTTCCTTCCACCAACACCCCCACCCTGATTCTGTACCCTGCTTCGCTGGTCCCACCAGGGTGCATTTCTCGTGCCCACTGGGTCAATGAGCGAGCAAGCCAAGAGCAGCTGTAGAAATTCACCTTTTCTGGGACCCTTTCACAAAATGTGCTCAGTTTCAGAACCAGAGTCCCCAGGCCTTTCAGACTGGAGGTACTGCAGAGCCTATGTTCCAAGGCCGCCACGTTGGCACAGCCAGGGTACTTTTTAAAGACTCTGTGCTGGCTAATGCGGGCCCCATCCGCCTCCTGTTCACGCTTGCTGGCTCCAGACCTGGGAAGTCCTACTGCACCCAGCCAGCCGGGAGATGCTGGGGAAGCCACTCCCTCTCTGAGCCTCAGCCTCCTCCAGGAGAAGACTCAGAAGCCCTCAGCTGCCCTCAGAGGTAGAGGACAAATCCCAGTGGGCAGCTCAGGACCATGCCTGTCTTACAGCTATAACCCAGCCCGGCCCCATCCCCTGCATGGGGCTGGTAGACAAGAAAGCCTGAGTCCAGGGAAGAGGTTCCCAGGCATGAGCCCCACCTTAGGATCACAAAGCTGCTGTTCCCAGTGGGTTAAGTAACTTGCCCAAGGCTACACATTAGACAGCAAAAGAGACAACCTTGCAACTGGCCAGACCCACCAGCCTGAGGTCTCCATCACTCTGTACCCTTCTCAACAGACAAGTACACACACGCAGATTCCAAATAAGAGAGCCGAGGAATGAACACCAGTCAAAAGTCCACTGGTGTGTGCCCAGCACTGAACCTCCATTTTTCCTATATAGCTCACCACGCCGTGACAACACAGGTAGTGAACTCTCATTCACAAGGGAAGAAATGGGCACAGAGGAGTTACTGGTCCAAGGCCACTCGGCTGGCAAGTGGCAGTTAGGACTCCCAACTCAAGCCCATCTGGACCCCAGGTCTGTCTTCATGACCCTCACACTAGGATGCTTCCAGAAACACACTTCGCAGAACCCAAGCCGACCCCTGGCTTCTCAGACAACTCTTTCCCGAACGTGTCACTGTTAGGAGCGCTGTTCTTTTGTATAGAGGAACTGAGCCAGGCCCCAGACTGGCCAGGCAGCAAATCTACTCGGTGCAGGAGTGAGGGCCACACAAAGTGCAAAGCAGGGGACAGAATCCTGACCTTTGCCGGGCATTCAAAAAGCTCAGCTTTTAGGCCAAGGAGCCCGAGGGAGACCTGGGGAAGCAGCTCAGATGCCACTCCCAGGGACGGCCACCAGGGAACCGCCGGAGGTATTTCTAACTATCCTAACTTCCAGAGCGGCTAGGACATTCAGGGTGGACATGAGAGGGCTGGCTTCTCCCAACCCTTCTGTTGCCAATCTGATCCTGCTGGACAAAAACGTATCTTTAATCTTTCATAGGTTGGGACTGGATTTTTCTTTAAAAAAAAAGGGGGGGGGCTGCAAGGCCAAGGTTAATTATTCACCAGGCTGTAATCTACTTAAGAGTTGAGGGAATACAAGTTTCCTCCCAGGAGGCAGGACCAGGAGTCCAGCTGGATTTTAAGTCTTCTGTGGGTCACCCTGGGGGTCTGGTTGAAACCCGTCCCTCCCACCAGCTTTCCACCTCGCATTCGGATGCTTCCAGAAGACCACTCCAGGATACACAAGTCTGCCCAAGTCAGCCACTTTCCCTAGGAGCCAAGAGGGACCTGGCTAACAGGGAGGCACTCGAGGGAGGGGTAGGGGTGGGGGGCATCTGTTTCAGGAGACTATGAGAATTCAAAAGGGACGCAAAATCCAAAGGCTCTCAACCAAAGCCCAATTCCTAAATACAACACAATAAAGCACAAATCAGCTGCTGGAGGCCAGGCCAGTGCGATGTGTTGCCGATTCAGTCACACTTTGCAAAGGAAAAATCCCAAGAAGGAAAAACGTAATCACTCACTTCCCCCAAAGCAATGAAACACTAAGGCATTTCCTAAAAAGCCCTAAAACCCAGATCAGCCCCAGTTACGCCGGAGGGGAAACTGCAAGCCACCTGAACCAGGCCAGGGAAGCCGGGGACACTGCTGGCTCCTTATTCCCATGTCTATCCCCTCCAGGGTGGCTGCTAATCAGCTTTTCTGCATCCTATCACTCCAGGCCAGTTCTGCGACCACAACATTCTGGAGATTTCCATGGACTTCACTTAGTTTAAGGGACTCATCCCCAGGGCCAGGAGAGGCATGGGTTCAAAGGGAGAGAACGCTGTTTTCCCAACCTGGTTCAGTACTCTGAAGAGGACACTGATTTTCTTAAATAGGGAAGGCCTCCAGCTGAAGCTCCCACCAGCCTGCTCCCAGACTCTTTTGCCTCAAAATGGAGAATTTAAGATACTTGTGCATTTAGATGTAAGACCAAACTTTTTCCCATAGTTCTGGCATCTGTGCTTACACTAACTAGGGCACGCAGGACAAAGCTCACACTTGAAAACACGCAGGCTAACAACAGAGCAAGGCTGTGCCCACTCCTGGACTCACATGCCCCAACCTAGCCTCAGTGACCCCACAGCCCATGGGGTCCCCTCACCCTGACACGGCCACCCAAACATGGAGAGCAGGTACACTGGGTTCCAGGAAAGTCCACTCTATACTAAGCCCACAGAAGCCTGTGGAAAAACCTTCCAGATGGGGTCTTTGCACAACTTTCAGAGAGGTGGGCCAACCTGGCTGGGCTGCTTTCTCCCTCAGCCTCCTCCTACTTCTAGAAAACCCTTCAGTTTTCCCAAGTCAGGCAGAAGGGTGCCCCAAGGTGCCCCGTTTTGTCAGCCTGCCCTTCACACAGCTCAGGTCACCTCACCGCACGTTCCCAAATGTTTTTCCAAGGCCCCCGCCGCCAAGAGAACCAAGACACAATATAAAAATAAACTAGAAGTTCCAACACCCAACAAACTCAAGGTTTCCGGGGCTGGGTGGGCTTTTTCTTTTGGAGGGCTAGAACAAAGTGACAGGGCAGAGGGTTTAAGAGGCATAAAACTTGACTCCGGCGGTCAACATTAGGTGGTACAGGATCAGGGAACAAAAGAACACTCCCACAAAGATGCATCTTTGAAGAAACGACGGTGGGAGGGAGGGGCAGGCAGGGGCTTCCCCCTCCACCGAGGCTAAACCGCCACATCCCGTCCCATCTCCCCACTCCAGAGACAACTCCAGAAATAGGGCGATCCTCCCCACTTTCACGCTCAAGGTGGCTGCTCTGGGAAGTACGGCAGGACAAAGCTGCCGCTGGGCGTGGGGAGTTGGGGAACAGGAGGCTGTCTCTCCCCGCACCCCACGTCCGCCCTGGAGGGAACGAGCTCTACCCGAAGAACACGGACCCGACACCGACCGCACACAGTGACCGACTTAAAGTTCTGAGCACGTTCCCACTGTTTCTGCGAAGCACAGGGATCCCTCGAATCTGCCCAGAGAGCCCGCACCGAGCTCCCCCTGCTACCCCCTCTCTAGAGTGGCCCCGGGAGGTGGCCACCGGCAGGGGTCCACACTCCCGCCCGGGTGCAGCTCCTGCCGTGCCGGCCTGGAGCTTGGGAGAAGCCGCCGGTCCTGGGGGCCGAGGACTGGGACTTTGTAGGCCAGTTGAACCGACACCCTCATCTCGCCCGCAAAGACCCAGCCCTCAGCTCCCCCGCGTCTCCGAGTTCGGTTGCGGGCGCGTCCCCGACGGGCTTCCTTGGGCTGGATCCCGCCACGCGCTCTCCAAGGCGCTCTGCTCTGCCGAGGCTCTTTCCCCCAAGCGGCGTCCGCCAAAGAAGGCACCCGCCCCGCCCGACCTCGGCCCGCGGGCTCCGAAACCAGCCCCCGAAGTTACACGACGTTCGGCGCCGCGGCTTCCAAGCCACCGCGGCGCAGGCCGAGGAACAGTGCTGGGCGTGGGGGTGCTGCGGGGACCCAGCCTTCCCTGACCCCGCACACCGAGCCAAGAGCGCTCGAGTCACACGCGGAGAAACTTCGCCACGATCCCACGCCGCGCCCGCAAGGCCCAGCTCCGCGTCCCTCGGTTACCTGCGCTCTGATCCGCGGGGCTGGGGCCGAGCCGCCGGCAGGGCACCTCCCACCGCAGGCCGCGCCCTCCCGCACCGCAGAGCCGGGATCGCCTCCGCCAACGGGGAAGTAGCTGCGGCCGGACCCTATGCCCCGACGTCCCGCTGTCCCGCGCGCGCCGGGCCAGGGGCCGGGGCCTCGCTCAACATGCCGGGACCCGGGGGCCGCTGCCGCCCCCTCCCCAAAGAGCACGAGCCCGGCGCTGCGGGGAGAGGAGCTGGGCGGCGAGACCCCTCGAAAGTTGGGGGAGTTCCGCCCGCTCGCTCAGCCCTAGCTAGCTCCACGTGCTGGTGACACATCAGGAAGGCTGCGCGCCCCGCGGCTCCCGGCGGGCGGACGCGACCAGCGCCCGCCCGCACCGCCTCCCGGAGCAGAGAGGACGGCGCCCCGCCCCGGCCCGCCCTCCGCCCGCCCCCCGGCGGCACCGCCCCCGGCTGCGGCACCCGCGGGAGGACACACAGGCGGGGGCGGGGAGGTGGCTTGGGTGCCCCTCTCCCGGACTGCCCGAGCCGCCCCGGGGGTCGAGTCCGGACGCGAGGGGCCCGACTCGACAGTTTCGAGTGCCTTCGTCCCAGTCACGCAGCTCTTCCCGCCCCCGAGCTCCAGTAATTTTCCCTTTTCCTCCTCTGACCGGTCCGAGCGGCTGCCGGCGCGTCCTCCCGCGAAGGCCGGCACGGAGAGCCCCCTGCCGGCCACGCTGCTCCTAGGCCGTGTCCCCGCCCGGGTGGAGCTCTCCGGCGGCCGGCCTCAACCTCCCCATTTGGAACCCGGAGCCATCCAGACGCTTCCTGGGGCCTTGCGTGGCCAACCAAGATAATAAATGTAAAGCGCCAAGTGCAACGGTACCCCGCAGCGTGCTTTGTAGAGATGTTAATTTTGTGTTTTCTACCCATCCCCATCCCCTCTTCCAGTTGCCTGCAGACCACCTCTTCTCCTGGCTGTGCTTTTCGAAAACCTGAGCTCCTTTAGCGGGACTGTGGGGAGGAAGGGTGGTAGAGAAAAGCTGAGAGGCCCGGCGACAGCTTTCCCAAGATTGGAAAGGGGTCAGAAGTCAGTGGAATCCCCTTTGTGGGGACCTGCTGACCCACTCTCTCTAGAGACGCCAGGACGTCGGGGAGTAACTGCCTGTCTCATCTGAGAGCGATCTGGGGCATCCACGGGCCTCTGCCAAGATACCCACCCTCAAGATGGCCAGGATTCCAGGGAACATGGAAAAGGAAGTAAGATGGAAAGGAATGATGGAAAAGCCCAGATCACCACTGAGATGCAGTCCCCCCTGCTTCTCTTCAGTTGGAGCTGGAGTCTGATTTAATTTAAAGAAAATCACGAGACATACCTGTTTGTGGCCTCATGTAGATATTGGCTATGTTCCTGTCTTTTTCTTGGCCTCACCAACCCAAAACATGCCTTAAAACCTCACTGTGATGGAAGAGAAGTGCTTTATCTGCTCAGTTGGCCAGCTCCCTCCATGCAGGGGAGAGTCTGGGGCTGGACAGACAGAAGTGCAGGAGCCGGACCTCCCAGGGGAGAGTGGCTTTGGGAGGGATGGAGGGCAGATGGTGGCCAGGTGCGGGCAGAGGTGCTCAGTGCTGGGGCAGGGTGAGCAGTGGGCCCCAAGTGTCTGTAATCCCCGTTTTGTGGGAGCCTAGGATTAGAAGGGAAGAAAGAGGAAGATGCACTGACATTGCTGGTGATGCTGCCGGTGCTAGAGGGGGCCTGGGGTTCATGCTCTGCTTTTTCTTCCCCTTTTATTGCTCTCTCTAAATCTGACAAACCCTTTGGATCTCGGAGCCTGGAGGGGCCTGGAGGAGCTGGTGCCCTGGGGGGATGAAAGGGCAGGGATGTAATGGGTTTACCCCAGCGCTGATCCCAGAGAAGCCTGCAGAAGATTAAGATTTGCTCCCTGAGCTTGAAATCTCCCTGCTACCCCCTGACCACATCAAAGCGCATGGCCGTAGGGGGCACCTAATCCCATCAATGGAATCAAAGCTGGACTAGAAAAGAGATTCTGCGGAGTTTGTGGCAGCTCACTAGACAAAGTTAGATGCTGGGCTCTGGCCTCCTCCACTGGAAGTGACATCCCCCAAAAGATCCAGAGCCAGTCCACAAGCAGACAGGGGCTGTCCTTGAGGGGGCCACACTGGGAAGGTCAACCCCAAGGACTGGAGAAGCTGGGCACTGGGCTGGGGCTGGTCTGCATCTCACAGTTCCTCCAAGCTGTACTTTGAGCCAAGTGCTTTCACCGTGACGCACCCGTGTCCCCAAGCACAGCGCTCCTGTGTGTCAGACAGTTTCAGGTAGAAAAAAAAATATGATGTGTATTTTTCAAAGTCAATGTCATGAATATCGTTGTCACAATGATGGGAAAAAGTGGTTAGTGAGAAGGCTCACAGCCAAGTATTAAGTCTCTACTATTAGAAAAGGTATTCCGAGGGGCACCAGGGTGGCTCAGTTGTTAAGCATCTGCCTTTGGTTCAGGTCATGATCCCTGGGTCCTGGGATCAAGCGCCGCATTGGGCTCCCTGCTCAGTGGGGAGCCTGCTTCTCCTTCTTCCACTCCGCCTGCTTGTGTTCCCTCTCTGGCTATCTCTCTCTCTCTCTCTCTCTCTCTAATAAATAAATAAGTATTCTGATATGGCCAAAATGGGGACAGTTAGTAAGTTAAAAAGATATCCCTTCCAACCATCTTTAATAGAAACACTGTCTAAGGGCAGTAACTTTCAAACTTCTAGTCACGCCCCATGGTAGGAAATATCTGTACCTACTTATGTATATAAAATGTCTCATGAAACAATTCTTTTTTTTTTAAAGATTTTATTTATTTATTTGACAGAGATCACAAGTAGACAGAAAGGCAGGCAGAGAGAGAGAGAGGGAAGCAGGCTCCCTGCTGAGCAGAGAGCCCGATGCGGGACTCGATCCCAGGACCCTGAGATCATGACCTGAGCCGAAGGCAGCGGCTTAACCCACTGAGCCACCCAGGCGCCCCCTCATGAAACAATTCTTATGCACATGACAGTTTTCTTATCCTAGCCTATTCTGTTCCAAAAAAAAAAAAAAAAAAAAAATGCTACTCGCAAGCTGTTAAAATGTCTTTCACGGGGTGCCTGGGTGGCTCAGTGGGTTAAAGCCTCTGCCTTCGGCTCAGGTCATGATCCTGGGGTCCTGGGATTGAGCCCCACATCGGGCTCTCTGCTCAGCGGGGAGCCTGCTTCCCCTTCTCTCTCTCTGCCTGCCTCTGCCTATTTGTGATCTCTGTCGGTCAAATAAATAAATAAAATCTTTCCCAAAAAAAATGTCTTTCACGATCCACTCATGTACCTCCGGCAATTTGAAAACTACCGCCTTCAAGAATGTGCCCAGATGAGCTAGCTCTCAGTGAGAAATTTCTAGGTGCCAAGACCCTGTGCTTCTCCTTAGGTTCTCACACTGACCCTCAGATGGGTATTATTATTGTCCACATTTTGTAGATGGCATTATGTGCCAGGGTCGCCGCAGTAAAGTACAGGCCTGAGAGCAGCCCCTCTCTGCCCAGTTCCTCCCTGGTCTGGTGCACCTTCCATCACCTTTTGGGGAAGCAGCTCAGAAAAGCCCAGCAGCCAGGGTCATTCATGCTACCTTTGCTCTTCTCCCACCCTCTCTGTCTCTCTAAGACCTCTCCGTGCTTCTGCCCTTTATGCACCCCCTCCCCCACAGATGACCCCTCGGAGTCAGGCTCTTTAGCAAGCTAGCCTCAGAGCCCTTAAGGGGTGGGGGGAGGGGAGGGTGTGATGCGACACCGACATTTTTAAGGTCCCAGACACTCTGACAGACTCCTGCCCACATCCATCTCTGTGGCTGGGAGGGACCAAACTGCCTCGGGGACAAAATCTTACAGAGTTGGAGATACTGACCTTGTTCTCTCCTCCCTCCCCCATTCTAGATTCTTCCCTAGGTCTTCCTCGGTTCCGTATTTTAAACTGCAGCCCCCTTCCCCATCACATCTTATCCCCAACCTCCCTTTTTTCCCTTCCCATAGCCCCTTCCCCTCTAAAGTGCCACATATTTTGCTCATTTGAGTATCTATTCTGTCTCCCTGCTGATCTTTGCCTCCAACTCCAGAATATAAGCTCCACAGGGGTAGGAATTTCTGTCTCTCTCATACATTACTGTGTCCCAGTGCCTCACACATAATGCACACTCAGTAAATATTTGCCAAATGCCTTTCAGTCCTGCCTACACTGCCCTGAGAACCCAGCTTTGCTATTATTGGATGGGCTTGACTGCCCCAAACCCTCCCCAGGGGCCCCCTGGGGCTGAGCCACACGGAGGCACTCCCTCCAACACTTACTGATTTCCCCAGTTTCCTCTCAGTGGGCGACCATACCCCCCAGGACAGAAGAGCCAACATTGACCATGGCCTCCAATGCCCAAACCGTGCAAGGTAGTTAATATCCACCTTGTGCTGCGGTATTGATTCTCAGCTGAGAACTTGAATAGCAACCCACAAAGTGTTATGAAGTGGCAGAACCTTGGTGCGGGGAGAGGGTGGGGGAACACCAGTTTACCCAGAAACTGGGCTGACAGAGATGCAATGATTTACCCAAGGTCACTCTATGCTGCATTCTTTCGGCTCAACTTCTGCCTCTGGACCACCCAGCCTCTATTAGAGGCAACGTCCACCGTCCCAGACTGTGCTGGCTTCTTTCCAACTTCCTGCCATCAGTCAGAAAGAGCTCTGTGACAAGACACAGTATATTCCGTTCAGATGGCAATCTACATGCATTCTCTTTCCCAGCCCAGATGGCTTGGCCAGAGGGGAGAGTCCCAGAGCTCAGGAGAAAGACAGGCTGCGCATAACGTCTTTGCTGCCGAGAATCCACCCCCGGGATCGCTGGTCCTGTTGTCCACATCTGGAGCCTGTGCCACCTTCCATCAGTTATTCTCTGCCCCTGGGCCTCTGTGTCATCACTGACAGAACTGGAATGGGATTTTCTCTGTGGTTTCTCCCAGCTTTGCCTATTCCTTAACTATAGGAAAAGAAGTTGCTGACTTTTTTAATTGTTGTAGACATTCATTCATTCAGCCAACATAGAAAGAGCCCCTTTATCTATCTGGGTCACTTGAGAAAACGCAACGCTTGCCCAAAGCAGAAGCAAAAGGTTGGCTAAAGGACTCCATTCTTTCAGGTGTGATAAGAGTTCGGCAATGTCACGGCAATGAGTGCTTGAGCTGGATTCGGTTTTCCTGCATGATGGGGGGTAGGACAGAGGCAGGTGGTCTGACACTCTGCTTGGGTTATATCCTCTGAACGTGACTTAAGGAGTGAGGCAGAGAGGATGCGAAGTAAGCTCATATCAGGAGCCCTACTGGCCCAGGGTCCCAGCCATCCCAACCGGGGCACTCTGCCAAACTTTCAGTGCTAAGTGCCTGGACAGTGTTAGAGCCCTTGGTCCAGCGGAGCTAGTAGTCAGTATCCTGGGGATTCCAAATGTTGGCAGTGTGGGTCTGTGTCCCTCTTCCGCCTCTACAGCCTGAGTGGGTCTGGTCAAGCCTCTGATTTTGTCTCTATGTGCTTTTCCTGTGGATGGGGGTGAATATTAGGCAGGTACTGTACCTGCTTGGGTCACAGGCTGGCAAAGAGATGGGCCAGCTCCTGGGTACGGGTCCAGTAATAATGGAGATGACATTCTCAAACAGATTTGTGCTCGTTCTGTGGAAGAGCCTAGAATGTATTATATATAAAGGTAGAGCTTTCTAGATGACCTTGAAGAAATCACTTCCCTCTCTCTACCTGCTTCTGTGGCTGTGAAATAAGAGGACTAGTGGTCATTTTCATTCCTATCAGCCTGCGATTCCAAACTGGTAACCTCTGTCCCCAAGAATGGGTTTGGACCCTTCATGTTTGCTTATAAATACTCCAGTTTTGTTTCTTAATTTGCAATTTCATTTTATGTGCAAAGTTAGAGGGGCTGGGAGGGAAAGAAAAGTACCTACCACTGCCTAGTTAGCTTCAGTCTAAATTCTAAATCATGGTATTTGAGTGTCAAAGATGATTGAATGAGGGCAGAAATACCCAAGATCTCGCAGTGCTCTAGCGAACTCCTATTTATCCTCCAGAGCCCAGCCATGATGTCACCTCTTCAGGGAAGACTTCCCCACACCTCCAAATAGGGACCTCTCTTATGCTGGGGCTCCATCTCTGCACCAGGTGCTAAAAACCCAGATATGAGTGAGACACTGTCCCAGCCCTAAGGGGTCTCCCAGTCATGGTGTGAGATATACAGAGAGGTCCTAGACAAGAAGCTGAGTCACTCTTTACCTGGGGGAATCAGAGGTTTCTCGAAGGAGGTGATACCTGAGTCTTGCCAAAGAGCTGAACCTGACTCTGATCCAGTGTCCGGACATCGCTGCTATTTTGCAGGACATACAATGACAGAGGAACTTGGTTAACGGCACCAAAAGTTTGCAGCTGGCAAAGTCCAGGCTATGGGAAACCCTACAGGTCAAACGGGCAGCTTCCTTCACTGATACATTGCAAGGAAATGAAAGGGAAGGAAGATAATCCCAATGATTGAAAAGAAAAAAAGAGCTTAAGAGATAATCAATTTGAAAGATGAACAAATTCAAACTATAGGGTATAAAGAAGCATAACAAGGTGATATGTAAAAATGCAAGGAAGTGATTACTATACAAGGATGGAGTATGGTGACTTCAGGCTGTGGGGGGCTGTGATTGGGAGGGGCACATAAAAGAGGTTTCTGAGGTACCTGGCAAAGTTCTCTGACCTGAGTGGTATTCTTCTTACATAATTCATTAAGACATTGACCTATGTGTGTGGCTTTTGAATCTGTTTTATTGTACAATAAAAGATTTAAAAATATCTCTTTCTAGGCTGGAATATTGGATTCAAACTGACAGTAGGAGGCAAAACAAATTCTGCTTGCCAAATTCTGCTTTTAAGTTAAATAATATTCATGTTCGGGAAGGAAGAGCCCTGACCTAAAGTAGTGTATATTTTTAAAAAATATCCTGCAGGTTTTAGCTGCCCACAAATGGCCGTCTGCCTACGTGGCTCTCAAAGTAGAGAGCCAGAGGTCCTGTGTTCTGTTCTAGAACCTGGGGGGAGCATATAGGAGGAGGTCTGAGCAAGGGGAAACTGGCAGTCAATGAAACTATCTCTGGAGTAGCTTATCACAATTAAAGAAGAAGGGGACAGACAGACTACAGGGTATCAGGAATGGGCACCTTTGCAGCTCTCATCTTGCCCATGGTGGAGACTGACTGTAACTCTGACCCAGAGTCAGATAAATCTCCTCATGAGGTCAAGATCACCAGGCCCCACTGTGAAAGAGACTCCTATTTTCCACCACCTCGGCAGCCACGAGAAAAATGGGTGGGACAGCTCCAGGTCCCGTTGCTTCTCTCCAAGATCTGGACTCTGAGGCAGAAACCAAATTTCAGGCCACAAAGTAGTTAGGAAACAACGCTTTCAACTTTCCAAGTTTGCAGCTAAGAAAATTGAAGTCCAGGGTATGCCAGTGATTTACTGGAGGTCATGCCATAAACTCAACATAGGTATCTCTTTCTGCCTGTGCCTTCACTCTGTAAGCCAATGACCTACCCGCAGCCCGCTGAGATGAGTGTAGATATCTGTGGGCCTTCAAAGGTAACCACGAGACCTCTGTTCCCATGCTCATCTTGGTACGTGGATCTGCCCCTTCTTCACTTCCATCTTCCCTTAATGTGGAATCTGTATTTGACCCTTGTCTTTGGCCCTTTATCTTTGGGGACTCATGTTTCTTCCCATATCTGTAGGTTGACCTATGTACCTTGACCTTGTATTAATTTTGCCCTTGTTCATCGCCTGCCCTTGCAGGGTGAAATTCTCCGCTCCAGCTACTATAGGAAACCCAATATCTAACCTTGGAGTTTCTTTTCATCAGGAATCCAATTTAAGGGATAAGACTCAAGGCACTATCCAATAGTTTGGGACCTTTCTTCTTCCTATTTCTGAATATCTGCAGTCTGTCTCAGTTTGTATTTACTAACGATTCCATGATAACACTGAGTCCCTAGCTCAGCATTCTCTTCAAAAGCCATTTCTTCCATTTATTGGCATCTTAGGGAAAAGATCAATATATTTCCTTGCTCCCTGAGCCCCACATCCTGTCTTCTGGTAACTCTAGACACCACCTCAGAGACTCTGTTGACATTCAATCCACCGGAAGCTCCTCAGTGGGGCCCCTGAAGGTAATGTGATTTGGGGTCACATTAATAGAAGTATGGGATGCAGAATGAGGGAGGCAAAGTTCCACTCATGAAACTATGTCTGGAGTAATATTTTCAGTGCTGAGGATCACAATTGAAGAAGGGGACGGAACGACTAGAGCAATTCAGGAATGAGAGGCTCTCGACATCATGTCATATTACATGGGGTTGTTTATCCTAGCGATGACCTGGGAGTGTCATAACCGGCTAGGGGCCAGATCTAAAGGATCACACAGGTAGGCACCAGACTCAAACTGTCAGTTCACAGGGCCTGGGAAAGGACTAAGCGCCCATTAGCTGAGCGATGCGTTGGCTTTCTAAACCAGAACACAAGCAGCGAGCACAGGTGGATAACTCACCTTACAAGCAACACACAGAAACCAGAAAACGCCGCTCCAGAAATTCCAACGTCCTTTCTGGAAGGTTCTCCCACCCTTAACACACGCAAACCCGGCGACACAGGACCGCCCCTCCCCCGCCGGCGACAGCAGTGCTTAGCTTGGGCCCTTGCCCTGGGGCCTCGGTGTCCCCATTGGTATCACAGGGATCCCAGAAGAGGCAGCGTTGCACGGAAGGGTGAGTGGGGTTGCTGCAGGGGAGCGGGGTGGGGACGAGGGGAGGGACGGGTACGAGGTGCCGGTCCTGCCAGGGAAGCGCAGCGTGGCAGGGACCTCGCAGGTCCATCAGCAGTCTGGTGAGCCCCGGGGCTCTGGCCCGGCCTGCACCGGTGACTGCGCAGCCTGGGGGAGGGGAGAGACCGAGGACTCCCACAGAAGCCGAAAAGTAAAAAACGCCACGCAGTTAAGGGACGGCGCACGTGGGGACATCAGAGACCCCACCGCCAAACCCCAACCTCATGCCCCAGGCACGGACGGGGTTCGAACCCGCGATCTTCGGTTTACGAGACCGACGCCTTACCACTTGGCCACCGCGCCTGACAGCCGAGCGAGCGGTGGAAGCTCTCAGTGGAGGGTAGGCGGCGCAGGCGCGGGAAGGGCGGCGCCCCGCCTCCGGCCCCGCCCGCCCCTCTAGACCCGCCCGCCGAGACCTGGCTCTGCGGGACGCTGGACCCGCTCCGGGCCGGCTCAGGGCGGAGGCCAGGCGGCCGCTTCCTGCCCGAGGCGGGACCCGAACTCGCGGCTCGCCGGCCCGGCCCCGCCCTCCTCCCGCGTCCCCGGGTGAGCCGGGGCAGAGGCCCGCCGGGGATTCGCTAGGCAGCCCAATGGGAGAAAAACCACTACCCGCGCCTGGTACGACGCGCGCGGAGGCGGGGACCGCGGCCGCCAGCGAGCCAGGGCCGGGCGACCGCGTGCCGCCGTGTGACCTTGGCCGGGTCTTTTCCGTGCGGTCTGCAGGTTACGCGGGCAGCGCCGAGCGCCCCCAGGAGCCGAGGCGGGGCAAGAAAGGCGGTGCAGGCAAGGACGGGACCTGCGGTGGAGAAACTTGCAAGGGAGCGGAAGGGATGAGGGCCACGCTCCTGGGGCGAGGGGAGGGGACCTTTCCTCGCTGACCCCGCAGGAGCGGCGGCCTGCGTCAGGAAAGCCTTCCCTGGCCTGTACCCGTCCGCCCCTGCCCTCCCAGCCCTGGGACGGGAGACTCCGCCTAAATCTCTGTTTAGACAAGATGGGCTTGCCCAGGAGGGACCGGCGGAGATGCCCCCAGGCATGTTCGCGGACACAGTGCTAATAATGGGAATGGACAACGGGAGGCCACCTGGGTGGAGGAAGCCAGTAGTCTGTCCTGCCGGGGAATAGTGGGTTACTTATTAAAAGGACTGATCTAGATTCAAAGGAATGATGGTCAGCGGAGGTAGTGCGCAGAAGCACGTGTGATTTTAAAAAGCAGGATATAGGACAATACTAACCATTGATTAAAGAAAAAGACGTACAAAGTAGGTAAGAGTAAAATATAAAGGAGACTGACTGGGGATAGGGGACAAAAGGAACTTTACTGGTGGTGTTTGGTTTCTTTTCTGTAAAAGGCAAAAAGCTGAAATGGTGGGAATATGGGTGATTATGATACTGTATACTTTTTTGTAGATCTTGCGTTTTGCTTTTTTTTTTTTTTTTTTTTTTAAAGGAAATTAGATCCCTCTGTCCTCGTCTGACCTGTGGCCATAGCGTCTGTTCCAGGAGAGGTGGGTGGGCGAAGAGCCCTTTTCCCGGGGCAGGACTTGACGAACTGCCTGCCTCAAGCCCTGCTCCAGGCCAGCACCCCAAGTGGGGTGGGGGGGCAGGACACAAATCAGACCAATGGCACCATTGCTCACTTGGCCACCGTCACTGCCAAAGTCATTCTTGCTTATTTATAGAACTTTTTAAAAAGTATAGATTGTGGAGATTTGGGGAAACCCAGGAAAACGGTTTTTGTGTGGGCTAAAAAACATACAGTTTACCATCTTGACCATTTAAAAATGTAGTGTCTGCTCTCTGGACATCGTTGTGCAACAAATGGAAGGTTTATGGAAACTCTGCCTACTCCCTTCTGCAGTCTCTGCCCCGCCCCTGGCAGCCACCCTTCTACTTAACTGTGTTTCAGAGTTGGGTAGCAGGTGGAGTCCTACCATACTAGTCTTTTTGTTCCTGGCTTATTTCACTTAGCATAATGTGCTTAGGGTTCACCCATGTTGTCACATGACATGATTTCCTTTTTTTTTTTTTTAAGCTTGCTATTTCATTGTATTTTTTAAATAACATTCATCCCTCAATGAACATGTAGTTAGTTTACTTTGACCTCTTTGCTGTCGTGTGAATTGGGCTGCAGTGAACAGGGGTATGCAAATAGGTCTTCAGTTCTTTTGGCTATATAATGCAGAAGTAGGATTGCTGGATCCTATGGTAATTCTCTTTTTAATTTTTCCAAGAAACCTCCATACTCTTTTCCATAGTGGCTGCACTGGGTTACGTTCCCACCGATGGTGTGCAAGGGTTCAAATTTCTTCACATCTGTGCCAGTATTTTTTTTTTTTTTTTAAATACTGGTCATCCTAGTGGGTATGAGGTAGTGTCTCATTGTGGTTGGGTTTGCATTTTCCTGATTGTGATGTTGAGCATATTTTCATATGCTTGTTGCCCATTTGCATATCTTCCTTGAAGAAATGCCTATTTAAGTCCTTTGCCAATTTTTTATCCTGGTTATTTGAGTTTTTCTTTAATTGATGGGTTGGAGTTCTTTGTAGATCCTAGATATTAACCTATCAGATATATGGTTGACTAATATTTTCTCCCATTCTGTAGGTTGATTTTTCACTCTGTTGATGGTTTCCTTTATGGTGCAGAAGTTAAGTTTGGTGTAGTCATTCTCATTTGGCCGTTTTTGTTTTCCTTGTCTGCGATTTTGGTATCATATCTGAGAAGTCATTGCCAACTCCGATGTCATGAAGCCCCCCCCTTTTTTCCTAGAGCTATATCAATTCAGATCATATGTTTACATCTTTAATCCATTTTGAGTTAATTTTTGTATGTGGTATAAGGTAAACATTCAGCTTCATTGTTTTGCTTTTGGATATCCAGCTTTCCCCACACCATTTGTTGAAGAAGCAGGAAAAGGGTTGAAAAGTGCGATGAGGAGAACACAAAGGATCAGTAGTCACCACCAGAGAGAAGCACAGGGCCCCCTTTCTTGTATGTATAGAACACACCATAATTTACTTATTCTCAGATGCAGGTTTTTTTCTCACATTTTAACAAATTAGAAATTATGATGATAACTGATTAGTTGATGGAGCCTTATAATTAATTGGTAGTATTTTTTCCCTTTTTAATGGCCCATAAAATAGCTTTTTAATTGGGGAATTTGGTGAAATCGAGTATATATAACACAGAAGAGTCAGACTCCTATTTTCACACTTGTATGTTTCACGGTGTCCTGATTTTTCTCACTTACGATTGTAGGAAGAGCATTTCCCACGTCCTTAGAAGTGGGTCATTTCATCGACTATAATCTGTACCACTCTGGTACGGGATGCTAATAATGAGAGAAGCTGTGCACGAGAGAGGGGGTAATATGGGAACTCTCACTTTTGACGTGGACCTAAAACTGCTCTAAGAAGTAAAGTCTGCTTTATAAAAGGACCTTAAAAAAAAAAAAAAAAAAGCCCTAAAAGGAAAAAAGTAGATAACTTCCACTCTTTGCTCTGACTTGCAGCCAACCCTGGGCTGCCCTGGGTTTGTTCCTTGGTGGGGTTGCTGTGGGTCTATCCAGGTCCACTTCTTAGGTGGTAGATCTAGGAGCCTGGTTTTGTCTCCTTCCAGGAGTGAGCAGCCATAAGAACATGATCTAACTTCTCTTTTTTAAACTCATGTACCATTTTTAATACTGAGCTTTTGCATTGGCAAAGTTGCTATGAAACTTAACCAAAAGGTTGAGAGCTGGTTCCAGAACAGAGAGCTCTTAAGCAGCAAAGATCAGGCCATCCCCACCTCCATATAGCACAATAGTAATAGCATCCCGTCATTCATTCTTTTAACAAATCCTCAGTGAGCACCTACTATGTGCTAGACCCTATTCTTGGTGCGGGAGCTATAGCAGGAACTAAGGGACACAGCCCCCTGCCCTCATTGGGTTTCCATTCTTTTTTTTTTTTTTTAGATTTTTATTTATTCAACAGACAGATATCACAAGTAGGCAGAGAGGCAGGCAGAGAGAGAGGAGGAAACAGGCTCCCTGCTGAGCAGAGAGCCCTATATGGGACTGGATCCCAGAACCCTGGGATCATGACCTGAGCCGAAGGCAGAGGCTTTAACCCACTGAGCCATCCAGGTGCCCCTGGGTTTCCATTCTTAAATGAGCAAACCATATACTGTATCAGATAATGATAAGTACTAGGGAGAAAAATCCAAAAGGGAAGGATAGGACATTCTGGAAGTGGGAGGGAGAGTTGTAATTTTAAAAGAGACAGGCACAGTAGATTAAATGAAATCTCCCATGCTTTTCTGCTTTCCTTTTCCTGAGGCAGAGTCTACGTCCCACCCCCTTGGGACATGGGCGGGCCATCTGGCTTCCTTGACTAGTAGTAGAATGTGGCAAAGGGATGTTGAGTAAATACCCAAGCTTGGGTCTTGAGAGACCTGCAGCTTCCTGCTCTGATCGCTCGATCCCTTCCAGCAGGTCCCGAGCCCACCGTGTAAGGAAGGCAGTCTAGCTACTGGGGAATGAGAGCCTATGACAAGTCTCCCAGCTGAAAGCCAGCACCACCACGTTTCGAGGGTGCTTTGTTACCTAGCAATAATAGTTCATTGACACAGCAGGTTACGTACCACTAGGTTTGTGGGCTGGTGGTTATTTGCACGGAGGCGTTCAATCTTGCGCAATGCTGGATGAATGCGGGAGGGGCCGTGCCCTGTGTCCCCCCCAGCGGTGACTTAGCCTCCGTTTCCTTAGCTACAAAGTAGGAGAGTCTGGTTAGCTCTTAGCCACAGCCCCGCGTTAATTAAAATTTGAACGCCTTCTTCATTATTCACTGCTAAAGTTAGCAGGGGGGTGAGATGCCACTTGACCTTCTTTCCTTCCGTGCAGCCTGACACTTTCCCCCTCGGTCAGGTGTGGTGGTCCCTTTGCCAGCACGAAAGCTCTGAATTGAAGGCTGCTGTTAATAGGAGAAAAAGTCAACTGACCTGAAGCCTTTTTAGAAGATCTGGCCACACTTGTAGACATTTAAATGAAGGCTGCTTTTCATATTTAGGATTAATGCGGTTTGGTCTCCCCGCCGCCACCTTCTCCGTGGTTAGTTCAGTTCCCTTTCCCTGACCCCTCCACTTGTTGGTGGAATATTTACGCTTAACAAGATGGTTCAAGGCGGCTGTGGACTTTAAAGGAGCCAGGGTGGGTCACAGGCTGAATAAAATCAGGCCACCTCAGAAAGCCCCCAAAATGAGGCAGGAGCCTTAGTGAGCATCGCCGCTGGGCAGCTCCCCCAGCCACCAGGGCACTCGTTCTTTCATTGAAGGTGAGCCAGCTCTCATGGACACTCTGCCTTCTCTATGGGGCTCCTACATGGTTAGAGATCTGCCTGGGGAAGGTCTGAGAACTGACGGACCCAGTCATTCCCCGAGATGCTTGGGTGGATTCCTTTTGGGGCAGATGGATCTTGTGAGAGGGGGCCCCACAGCAGACTCTTGAGGACCCGCTGTTTCGTGCATCATTGCCGTGTAGCCAACTACCCCAACCCACAGAGGCTTAAAACAAGACCCTTTTCAGGTCCTGGCGGTCAGCCAGGCTGTTGTCCTTCCCCTGTTGGCTTAGGTGCTGGGATGGCTGGAAGGTCCCCCCCATGGCCTCCCTCCCATGACTGGCACTTAGCTGGAGCTCCTGGGTTGGGACCTCTGTCTACCATGTGGCTGCTTGGGCTTCCTCCTAGCGGGGTCTCCAAAAGGGTGCCCCACATTTCCTTGTCGCTTCATAGTGCTAGAGCTGAGAAGTCCCAGGAGACCGCTTCTGCCACCAGTGATGCATGTTTCCCTCTATTGATCAAAGCAGGCACAGGGCCATCCCAAAGCTGGCGATCTTTGGAGCCTTTACCATCTAAATCAATCACTGACCATGACTTTGAGTATAAGCACTGATTGGCGCTCAGCCCTGGGACTGGATCCACAGATGATGCAGAGATAGGAGGTGGATGGATGTCCTCTGTCTCTACCCCAACCTCAAAAATCAGACTCATCTTGAGGGGTCTCTGATGGGACAGGTTGGACTAGATGGTCTCCCCATCTCCTTCCAGCTCTGCCTGCCTTCAGAGTTGACATTCACAACATTCCTCCCCCTTCACTCTTCCAAACACACTCCCACCCACAACTGCGGGTCAGAGTATGGAGGTCTGGCCCAGACTCAGCCAGGGACCAGCAGATGCCTGGGAGTAGCCTGCTGGACTGGATAAGCTGGGAAAGCCGAGTGGGGGTAGAGGGGCCCAAGGGGCTAAAATGCAGGGGATGAGTGTCTCACTGGCTCCCCTGGGCTTAGCGCCATCCAATACGCTGGAGAAAGTGGGCTCAGACTTCAGTGCTTTGCCCCCTGGGTTTGGGCCTAGTAGGAGGTCTAGCATTTTTTTTTTCTTTTTTTAACCCAGAGACCACATCAATGTCACAGAGCCCAAATCAGAACCCAGTGCTAAGAGCTTGGAGTGAAAGCCAAGGGCCACACCAGGGATGGCGGGGGAGTGAGGGGAAGTTCCTGCAGCCCCAGCCCAGCCATTGGGTTAGTTACTGGAAGGACCGGTTTGAAGCCGGCTCTGGACTTCTGAGACCCAGAGACCATAACCTTGCCCTAGGGGGCTTGCAACATCAGTGACCCTCAGCCCACTGTAAGGTAAGGCCCTGCCAGCATCCTTCCGTACACAAGCTCCCACCTCCGTGCACCTGTTCCCATGGTGCCTTTCACAGCCCCTCAGCGCACGGAGAGCCGCCCCCGGCTCCAGGGCTTGGCACGTGTCCTCCTTTCTCCCTGAAGCCTTTCCAGCCTGAAGTGACGCCTCCCTGTTCTGAGCAACCCACTCCTCAGGCCAATCAGTGGAGTCCCGCTTTGGGATGACTCTTCCCCTTACCAGCTGCCTGGGTGTGAACCCTGGGTGACCACCTGTGGCAACTTAGGTCACCTGTGATGGCTCAATTTCCTCATCTGTAAAATGGGGATAACACTACGGCTCACCTCGCGGTGGCTGGGAGGCTTACAGGACCCAGTGCGCACCGGTCCGGTCACTCAGCAAGCCGTAAGTACAAGGAAGCCAACAAGAACTACTTCGCTGTTGACTCCTACGCGCACGGCGTCAGGCACAGGGGAGGGATGACGCCAAATCCGACTTCCCCAGGGCTGGAAAATCAGAGCGCCGCCGCCTGCGAGCGGGCCGGACCCAAGGAGAACCCGCCTCCTCCTGCAGCGAGCGCCCCCTGCTGGCCACAGGTCGCGGGCTGCCGTCGCTCCTGCGGCCCCGGGGACCCCGGGCGGGTGTGAAAGCGAGGCGCTGCGGGAGTAGCTTTGCCCACCTTTGCACGTAGCTTAGTCATTTTCCCGAGACAGGTTGGCTGGAGGAGGCCCTCCTGGCAAGGCTGTGAGAAGCCTGGCTCCCTTGCCCAAACGACCACTGACATCTGGCAATTCCAAGCGCTCAGCAAACAAACAATAACCGAGGTCTTCTTACCAGTGTCCAGGCCGCCTTCACCTAGCTCTTCCGCCCTCAGGCTGCTGCCTAGTCCCGCCGCCACCCTCTGAAACTGGGCTCTGAGCCGGCCACTCACTGGCTTAAGATCCTTTGGCTCTTCCGCTTTCCCCAACGGCTAGGCCTCTTTACCTGATGGGTTCCCTCCCCTTCTCCTCCCCAGTTTCCCTCACCTGGTCTCCTCCTCCTGGCCTCAATTGACCCCTCAAATGATCTGTGGGGGATTACACACCAGGGACCCTCACATCTGCCCAAAAGCTAGAATCACCTGGGGGGCTATGGAAAAACCTTAGTGTCCAGCCCACCGCTTACCACCTGAATCCAACCCGCTGGGCTGGGGCCTATGTCCGTGGGGTTCCCCCCCCGCCCCAGGTTATTCAAATACGCAGGCAGGGTTGAGAGCCTCCCCTTCTCACACGCTGGAGGCACCCTGCGTATGGGGATGAGGGCAGAGCTGTTTTGCTCAGGGTCAGAGCTCCACACCTAGCCCTATGCCGTGTATCTGTTAGGTGCTGATGAAACAATTGTTTCATGGATGAACGAGATTCACTCTTGGCAGGCCAGGCTCTGTATTGCCTCACCAGTCCCACCTCCCAGCTCAAAGGACTGTGCTCTCTACTTGCCTCTCCCCCATGTGGTTCCTGGGTCCTACAGTCTTCCAGGGCTCCTCTGTAATACCCCTTCCTCTGGGAAGCTGTCCCTGATCCCCAGCTGACCTCAATGCCCTTGCCCTGTTCCTGCAGCCCCACCCCCAGACCTTTCCCACCTGCAGCTCATCACCTGGGAGTCAGCTGTGACTCCCCTTCTCCCAGGACGATGTAAGTCCCTGCTGTCTTTTCTGTACCTACCCCTAGTGCCTAAATTGGTTGGCTGAGTGATTTCAGACCCAGATATTTTTTATCTCTTCAGGAGACTTTGCCTGGGCCCAGACCAGTCTCAACAGTTCTAAAGGGGGTACCTGGGAGGCTCAGATGGTTGGGCCTCTGCCTTTGGCTCAGGTCATGATCCTGGGGTCCTGGGATTGAGCCCCATGTCCTGGAGCTCCCTGCTCAGCAGGGAGTCTGCTTCTCCCTCTCCCTTTGCACTTCCCCCTTGCTCTGCTCTCTCTCTCTCTCAAATAAATAAAATCTTTAAAAAAAATTTTTTTTAAAGGCTCTAAATGTGAGGGCCTAGTGAGTTTGGGATCCGACAGTGCGCCCTTTGCAGGAACTGTGTGACCTCCAGGGGGCGTAGGGATGATGTGGTGCAAAGTAGCCAAGACTTAAGAATGGTTCTCCAGGACAGGCAAGCAGAAAATGCACTTGTACCCACAGCAGGGCCTGCTCCCGCCTCTCTCCAGGATAGTAAATGGAGTTGAATTGTGTCCGCCTAAAAGATGTGGAAGTCCTAAGCCCTGGTACCTGTGAATGTAGCCTTATTAGGAAATCGGGTGTTTGCAGATACAAGTGCATCCTGGGTTAGGGTGGAGCCTAATCCAACGTCTGGGATCTTTGTAACAACACAGATACGCAGAGGGAAGATGGTTGTGTGAAGACAGATGCTCAAGGGGGCTAACAGCTTCTGCAAAGGCCAGAGGTTGCTTCTGGATAGCTGGGTAGGATGGGGAAGGCAGAAGCTGTCTCAAAAAAAGGAGTGGCAAACTAAGAAGGAATCGATTTCTCGGGGTACCTGAGTGGCTCAGTGGTTAAGCATCTGCCTTCAGCTCAGGTCGTGATCCCAGGGTCCTGGGATTGAGCCCCGCATCGGGCTCCCTGCTGAGCAGGGAGACTGCTTCTTCCTCTCCCACTCCCCTTACTCGTATTCCCTCTCTGGCTCTCTCTGGCTCTCTCTGTCTCTGTGTAAAAATAAATAAATAAATAAATAAAATCTTAAAAAAAAAAAAATCGATTTCTGAAAGTGAGCACAAGGCAAACAAATGCTCAGGAATTGGAGACACCTGCCTGGCAGAGAAAGGTCCTGGAAAGGTTTGAGAATAGGGTCGCCACATAAAACACAAGATGCCCGGTTACATGTGAATTTCCGATATGCAATGGGTAATTTTTAAGTATTGCATGGGACATATTTAAACTGAAAAATTATCTGCAATTCACATTTAATTGGACACCCTGTATTTTTATTTGCAGGATCTGGCCACTAAGGAGGGGAAAAGTCACATTAGGAAGATGGAGGGACCAGAGATCCAGGACAACGAATTCCCAGTGTTGGGAAGGGACTTGCCCATGAGCCCAGGAGGCCATGGAAATCCACCGAGGGGGGAGCTGCCTGCCTCTCAGCTGACCCACCACCCAAGGGCCTGTGTGGGGACACGAAGGGACCTGGTCATGCTTGTCCTGGGGGTCTGGGCCGACAGGGAGAGCAGACTCCTCTCCAGGTGCTGGGCCTGGACCATCTGTGAATCCCCTCCCCACCCCTGGAATCCCAGATTAAGAGTAAGGGGCAGACTAAAGGCAGAAAGCTGGGGGTCTGGGCCTCTCTACCTCTCTACATCAATGCTCCTGAGCTTAGTAGGACTAGTGCTGTCAGGTCAGTCTGAAACCAGGTTTGAGGGAAGGACTTGGGCCCGTGACCCAGGGGAGTCACAGTTGCGGACATGGAGGAAGATGGCCCTGGAGACTCATTAGAGTGACTAGAGCAAGGTGAGGCCCCCCAGCAGGCCCTTGCTGGGAAAGGGGACGTGGTTGCGGTGAAGATAAGCTCTGGGGATGGACATGCTGGTGTTACCAGGGCCTCTGGGATCCCCATCTCCTCTCCTAGGGACAGTGGGCCAAAATGAGGGTCTGTGGGGTGACCCCCTGCTCCTGGAGGACAGCACTAGCCACCCTGGGATGCTGGATAGGGCCTGCTCTTCCTAAGAAGCTGGTGTGTGCCCAGGAGCCCTGGAACCAGGTCTCCCCTCTTCCGCCCTCCCTCCCTCCCCCAACCACAGAAACACACCATCAAGTCAGGCAGGAAAAGCAAACTGTTTATTTACACCTTGGTCTGTACATTAGAGTTCCTGAAGGAGACTGCCTCTGAGAGCCTGCTCCTTTTTGGCTAGAAGCAGGTAGTGGGCAGAGAGCTCGAGGCCCCCGGCGGGCGGGGGGGGGGGGAAGCTTTGGGCCTTCCCCCTCCCCCTTCCCCTGGGAGTGGATATCTTGCCCCAGAGCCAGAGCTAAGCCTGCTTCCAGATGGAGGCTCCTGGGGTGAGACTCAGGGAGAATCCCATAGAGTCAAAGCTTGTCTAACCAACCCTTGGGCACGAGGCCACATGTGCACCTTATCCAGTCTGGGCCCCAGGAACCTAGCCAAGAGAGCAGGAAGAGCTGGGATGGAGGGAGCTGGCAGGCCGAGAGCGAGACCTCAACAAGGTCCCCCCCGGCAGTGCAGCCAGCAGCCCGGCAGTGGGGGAATTAATGGCACTCGGGTCTGAGCACCTTGGGCAGAGGAGGAAGAGCTCGGCTGTTGTTAGTGACCGGCCAGAGCAGCAGCCAGACACCTCTTCTTTCTGCCCACTTGGAGTCCAAGGCTGTTCGAGACATCAGGCAGCCGTGATCCTGAAGGCGGCTGAATGCCAAGCACTGGGAGCCCCCCTGTGGGAGTTTCCCAGCCCCGGGGCCAGGGACACTGCTGCAGACCCGCAGACCCGCAGAGAGGAAGGGGCGCCCTGCTTTCTAGAAGTATTGACACCAATACAGGAAGAAGTTTGGGGGAGAAGGTGTGTTACACAAAGTTACCCTTTTCTGGTGTGCAAGGCTTCTAAACTAGTGGTGGGCCACACGGGGGTGCCAGGGGTGGAGGCGTTAAGTGGGTCCAAGCCCTGGAAGCTAAGACCATAATGAAAAGAGTTCTGTACAAAGTTACCGAGTCTGCAAGGTGGAGCGAGCAGAGGGGAAGGCTGAGCCTCTCGGAGTGGATCAGTGTGAGGGGGGCGGGGGGGGGGCTGGCCCAGGAGCACTCTGGGCGCCGTGGAGGCACTATGTACACATTTACAGAGCT
This sequence comes from Lutra lutra, assembly GCF_902655055.1. Taxonomy (NCBI): domain Eukaryota; kingdom Metazoa; phylum Chordata; class Mammalia; order Carnivora; family Mustelidae; genus Lutra; species Lutra lutra. The sequence continues at coordinate 41,226,193 of NC_062293.1, forward strand.
TGGGAAGGACCAGAGGAAAAGAGAGGATGTAGAAAAGGGGCAGTGGGGACATGGAAACTCCTGTACAGTGGCGACAGGGAAGAAAAAAGGCACAAGGACGACGACCCCAAACCATGCAGACAAAACAAGGTCTGTGCAGCACAGCAAAGCAGTGGGGCCTGGCAGGAGGTGAGGTTCCCCCTCCACAGGGGCCCGGCAGGAGGCACAGTCTCCCCCAGGTAGCAGCCTGCATGGGCGGCCATGGCCCTGCCATTCTCAGCCACCCTCGGCTCACGGCAGATAGCCCTCCCCCTACAGTCCCGGGGAGAGAGGAGGAGCCTAAAAGATCAGAGTGACCTATGACATCACACTTCACCAGGGTCTATGCTTTTAGAAGCCTTTCCAGAAGGCGGCTGATTTTCTTGGGTAGGCAGCAGAGTGTGGCAGAAGGGCCTTAGAGCTGTTCTGCCACGAGGCTAGGGCAGGCCCAGAAGGTCCCTAAGGTCAGCGCGTCAAGGGAAGGAACCTGAAGTCACATGGGGGGTATGTGGCCCCTCTGGCTTACAGCCCCCTCAGCAGGCACGGCTGGTGGGGGGGATGCCAGCACTGAAGTCCTCAACCTAAAACCCTCCCCAGTGTTTTCAGAGTCACTGTGGACCTGCCAGGCAAATAGTCATTTCCTTGGCATGGTGACCATCCCCAAACTTCCCTGGCTTTTGGGTTTAAATTTGCTACTGCTTTGAACACACAGAGCCACAGAGCACAAAAAGTGGCTTAATTCCTCACTGAGCCACCAGGCCCCACTGGCCCCTGCAGGTTTCTGCTGGTTATGAAGCCCCTTATTGGAACGGAAGCATCTACACCCCCTGACTGCCAGACCTGATGGGGTCAGGAACCAGACTTGCCAGCAGATGAGGGCCCCAGAGCCTCCAGAACATAAGCCGGGATGCTGGTTTGGTTACTAACAGTGGAAGAGCTGGGGGGACGCTCGTCCACCCAGCCTGAAAACGGATCAGAGATAAACCCCACAAAGCCAGCAAGCATCCCCTCCTGCTAGGCTGTGCAAGTAGAGGACTGTTTCTGGGGCTGTCGTCATGGGTACAGCCCTTCCTGACCCCTGACTCCAGAATGGGCCCATGCGCGATTCCATAGGCACCAGGGAGAGACCTGCCCACTCAGGTTTGCTTACCCCCAGGCTGCGGAAAACAGCTGGATACGCCAGTTCCTGAAGGCATCTGGCCTCCCATGCTGGGGTGAGGGATCTGCTCACTTCTCACCACCCATCAAAGCCACCACCGACACCCCCACCATTAAGGTAGCATCTGGATTAACAAACCCTGCAGCCAGTTCCACCCCTTTTCTCCACCCGACAAGGAACATTCTAGTCTCCACCTTGGGTTACACATCAGCATGGCCTGGGGAGCTCTTTAAATATCTGGATGCCTGGGCCACACCCACGCCAATTAAATTGGAATCTTGGGGTGGGGTGGTGGCCGGTTCAGGCCAGTCAGCAGAATTTCGAAAATCTTCCCAGGTTATCCCACTGCGCAGCCCAAGCTGAAAACCACTGTTTCCGGTCCAAGTGCTTTGGGAGGTTCTTGGGCTCTGTTTTTGTAGTAAGTGAGAAAAAAAGTCAAAATAAAGGAATTTCCCTCTGACAATTCTCAAAGAATCTTCAAGCTTAAAATAATATGTCTAACTTGGCCAATTCAAATTTTAAAAATATGTACTTTTTTTTTTTTTTTTTTTTACTAGAACTTTATAAAGCTCACTCACTGATTCTGCAAATTGTTTGGCTTCCCGTTGAATTAAGGATAGTCAAGTGCCGTGTAAAATGTGGGTCTGTTGCAGGACCCCCTCTGGGTGCCCCCGAAACACCTCACAACTTCGGAAGAGTTACTACTAATCCCTACTTGGTAGAGTTGCCTGGTTTAGCAAAAACAAACAAACAAAAACAAATCACACCTCGGGGACTCAGTTAAGTTATAATCGTCTGGGGAGTTCTTTAAACATTCCAACAGCCCCAGGCCACACTCCACACCAATGACACTGAACCTCTGGGAGTTCGGCCCAGGTTATCAGAATTTTTAAAATCTCTCCATTTCAGACGTGTCCCAAGTACTGCGTGGAACAGAACAACTCCTGGGAGGTCTGTTCTGTTCGCCTGTAATGCACACCAAGTGGGGCATTGTGGGTACTACCTGGCAGCTGCGGCAGACCTCCCAACTAGACAACAGACAAAGGAGGGGGGCAGCCCAGGAAGGGGGCGGGGTCTGCCGCACCTGCTCCCAGAGTTAGTACCTCTGGGTACCCTCGCTGGGGGCCGTGGGCTGGGACACCGGGGCATGGGCCTCCCGTGGACTAGCTCTCACTCGCGGAAGAGCACTTACAAACACCAACTGGAATGACAGCCTAGGTTTCATAAGACAACTTCGGCTGAAGAAGGTTGGATGGGTGACGCCTGGGTGAAGATGTGGAGTTTCGCCTCACTTTAAAGTCAGCCCTCTTCCAGAGACCCCAAGGCCAGCACCAGGACGGTCCCTAGGGGCCTTTCAGACTCAGGCTTCCTTAGGAAGGCCACTGCCAAAGCGCCCCCTTCAGGAAGGGGGCAGCAAAACATTGCAAGTTGATGGCTTTCCACCCCCTTTTCCAAAAGCAGAAATTCCCATCCCCATAGTGACTGCATAATCCAGGCCTCTGGGGCCTTCTCTGGAATTCCATATCAGTGCAGCTAAAGGGCACAGAAAGTTTTACATATAAAATGCTCATCCCTGGGGCGAATCCTGCATGCACCAGGACCTTGATGCGGCTGACCGCCCTAGGACTCCTTCCAGTGGAAAATCCAGACTAAAGCCAAGTCATGATACGTCTTCTTTCCTTTCCTTTAGTTGGGGGCCATTCCTGCCTCTTAGCAAATTCTCAAGAGACCTACTCCTGCTTTCTACTGCTGCTGCTGCTTCTAGGACCCGAGGAGGTGCCCAAGGACACCAGTGTCCTACGGGCTTGAGACACTCTCAGAACACTGAATGCCCTAGTTTTCTTGGGGTGAGTGACCCCAAAGTCCTGAATCAGACCAACGCAGCCCCATTATCTGTGGCGTGAAACAAAGCCCACACATGGGCTTAGAGAGAAACCACGCGATCCAACAGCAGCAGAAGCTGACCGGCACGGAGTAAAGACCGGTCCTGCCTTTGTGAACAGGAAACATTCATCCCCCAGTCCCCAAGCCCCTCTCCACCCTCTACTGTCCTCTCTTCTCTGAAAACACCCCTCAAGGCCTCTCCCCAACATGCCCAGACCTTCCTTTTTCCACCAGAATTGCTGAAGACAACAAGAAACTGCAGGGGAAAATTAAGACCATACATATTTATACATACTCGGATTAAGGAAACGAATCACAAGCCATGTACCACTGAGACAAATGGGAAAACTCAAAGTACCCTATGTACTCCCAGCTGCCCAAGACCAAAGATCGCATTAAAAATCCAGAGGGTACCTTTCCCCCACGTGCCACTGAGGATGGAAGGTTAAGGTTTCCATGCAACGTCCAACTGTGTCTCTCACCAGCACACCTCGCAGGGCTGAGAACGGAATGCAAGAGTGTTTCTAAAAGCTGGGACCCGGGGTCGGGGGTGGGGGACACCCAGCTGTGCCAAGCCCAGAGCTCAGAATCCCCAGGCCTTGTGGAGACCAGGGAGCTGGGCAGCAAGGAAGGTCCACTCCCCGCCCACCGATGCCATGGAAACAGTCCCTCCCGTGCTTCGCTTTTCCTAGGATGCAGCAGCAGGAAGGAAACGAACAGGGGTGTGAGCGTGCTCCTCCCTGAAAAGCAGGTCTCTGGATGGCCCATGCCAACATGTACTGTAGACCCCCCTGGTGTCCCCCGGCTCCTTCCTTTGAATCCCTTCATTGTACACCCAAGTTAAATGCTGCTTATTTTTCACGGTCTTAAAAACAAAAAAAGAAAGAGGTAGGTAAGTGGGGATGGGGAGGTATACGGGGAACTCTAAAAATACCAAGAACTCTTGGAATGAAGGTCGCCCCACGCTACCTGGGCCTCTGCAGGCCTGAGTCCTTTGGACACACAGTGCCCAAGGATCGTGGGGGCTGCCAGCTGGGGAGGGGGCTCTGGGAGGGCCTGAGCACCTAGGCTTCAAAGGTGGTCAAAGGTTGGGGAGGATGTAGTCGTCGGGCATTCGAGTTCCTGAAAAAGATCAGACATCGGCTCCCACTCCCAGAGGGAACGGGGACTGGTGTGAAAGAGCTTGTCTCACTAGAGCATGTTTTAATCCTCCTCCCCAGAGGTAGAATCATTTTTGTCCAGTATCTGAGACGCCATCTTCCAGTTCTTGTTATTACAGTAACTCCCGATCGCAGACCTTGCCCCTCCCACATCCTGGACCCTCTGCCCCTGCAGACAGGCCACAGAATGAAGGGACAGGAAGGGCACAGATGTCACACCCACGGCCCCACGCTCACCCCTTGCTGTGTGCACGGCTTCCCCCACATACACACCAGTACACATGACGTGGTGGCCGGAGATACATTTACAGTGTGTGTGTGTGTGTGTGTGTGTGTGTGTTTGTGTGTGTGTGTGTGTGTGCGCACGCGTGCGCGAGTGCGTGTGTGGCCCGGCTTGGGCTGCATCCCCAAGCAGGGTCTGCCCCTTGGTCCCAGGGTCCGGGGGTCTGAGTCCCCAAGGCTGCTCTGCAGCCAGCCCTTGTCTCAGTGTTTGATCTCAAGGATGGAGGGGTTGTGGTCCAGGATGGCGAGGATTATCTTGTCCATGTACTGCCTCAGCCGGAAGTTGATCTCCTCCTGCTCCTTCAGGGCTTCCATGAGCTGGAGGGAATGGGAGATGTAGGTCAGAGGCCAGGCCCGGGCTCTGGTGCAGAGGTAGCTGATTGTCAGCTCACATGCGAGCCAGTGCCCGACAACCAAGGGGCTCAGGAGACCCTGGGCAAGGCAGGCCCCAGGACCAACCTTGGCACTCAGCCGCTGGAACCAGCTAAAGCAGCAGCCGCTCACACCTGAGGAGTGTGAGCTGTGCACCTGCCCAGGCCCCAACCCCAGGTGGTCTGTGGAGGGACCCAAGTGGGACAGGCTGAGGACACTGGCCAAAGACATTTATGATCAAGAACGACATCCCAAGTCCCAGGGCCCTAAGACTCCTACGGCTTCTGGCTGTTTCCTCTACCTGGAATGGCCCTGTCACCACCCCAGCCCCGCCTGTGTGGGTCCATTCCTGATGTGTCCTTTAGGAGAAAATGTTGGTTCTGCCTCCAGGCGGGAGCCCCCCGAGACTAGGGATGGGCTCTTAGCTCTGTGTCCTAAGCACGGGGTTAGGTGGTTTAGGGACTTCTTCCAATTGATGTTAAAATGTAACCAGGGCAATCTGGAGGCCTGGGCCTTTGTAACCACACCCTAGTAGGGCAGAAAGGATGGACTTCGGTTCTGGAGACCTGGGTCCTTCACTCCCAGGCTGGGTGATCTTGTGTCCTGGTTCCCCAATCTGCATCATGGAAGCACCCAGAAAGCCTTCCAGTTGTCAGAAGATACAGACAGGCAGCTGCTCAGGAAAGGCCAGGGTCCTTCCCCTCTTGGCTTGAGGGAGAGGAATTCTAGCCTCTCCACACTACCTGCTGATGGAAGCAAGTCTGCTGATCCACGGCATGCTTCTGGTGGAGCAAAGACTCAAACTCCACTCTGTTCCCAAACCCCGGCTTCTCCCAGCACGTGCAGGACACCAGAACTGACACAGCTCCACCTACAGGCTCTGGGCTGCTTTTCCTGCTCGGGATGGCCTGGGGCTTATCATCACAGCACACAGGAATGGGAGAGGACTCACAGAGGAGGGGCCGAGGCGCCAAAGGAAGAAGGAACGGGCACATTACCTCATCACGAGAGGCTGTGTCTATTTCTGCAGCCAGAGACTGGGCTTTGGTCTGGGTGGCAAAGAGGTTCTTTGCTTCATAGAGGCTGAGGCTCAAGATCTGTCCATTCAAGTCATCATTCTGATCCCGCAGCTTATGATTCTCCTGTGCAGGAGGACAAAGGCAACATCAACTCCCAGAAGCATCCAGAACCCGCCAGAACCCATTTCTTGGCACTCACTGTCTCCAGACTGCTACCAGTACCCTCTCCTTGTGTGTGTCATGGCCAGCTCAAGAAGCCTATACATGATGCGGCCTCTGCCAGGCTTAGGGTGGAGGTCTGGATCTTGGGAGGTCATAGGGTCCTGAGGAGGAGTTACAGGCTTGCTCAGGGGAACTACATTTCCAGACAGGGGCAGGGCTCCTGTCTACGCTTCCTCCCTGGGGGAGGATGAGCCAGAAGAGGAGCTCCTGATGCCCCACGTGGGGACATGGCCCACCGGGTGGCTCCTTTTCCAACAGCGGCCCTCTGTAAAGAGTGAGGCTCTGGGGTCTCTGGGCCAGCAGGCCGGATCTAGGCTCCTTCCGTACGTAGCTAGGTTCAGGAATCCTGCTCCGGGAGAACTCTTTCCAGGGGCACCTTTCCTCCTGAGTGCAGGTGGCCCCACCGTGCCCTGCCCAGACCCCATGGGCCGACACCACATGCTAGCGTTTGCCCAAAGTCTCCTAAGTGCTCACACCTGGGACTTTGGACATCCTGTCATGAACGAGGAAGGGCTGGGGTTTTAGGATTGCTGTGGGGTGCAGGAAAGGCCGATTCAGGGGTGTAACTTAGAGCAGTTCCCTACCCCCAGGGTCAGGCTGCGGAGTGGGGGCTTCACTCACCAGCACGCCCTCGCTTGGTCTCTGCCTCCCACTGATCCCACTTCCCCCAGCTGGTCTCCGATCACGGGACTGCTCCCAGGAGTTATTTGAAATGGAACCCTGGGGGCGCCTGGGTGGCTCAGTGGGTTAAAGCCTCTGCCTTCGGCTCAGGTCATGATCCCAGGGTCCTGGGATCAAGCCCCACATCGGGCTCTCTGCTCAGCAGGGAGCCTGCTTCCTCCTCTCTCTCTCTGCCTGCCTCTCAGCCTACTTGTGATCTGTCTGTCAAATAAATAAATAAATAAATAAATCTTAAAAAAAAAAAAAGAAATGGAACCCTGGGCTCGGGGTCTGCTTCTGGGAGGAGCCAACACAGCAAGACACCAATCCGTAACTGGGTAAAGTCTCACTCTCCCCCCATCACCAAGGAGAGCAGAGCGGTGTCCAAGCAAAGGCCCTGGGGCTTGTAGGAGACGCAGCCGGGAGGGAAGCCGCCTTGCTGAGCAGCAAGTTGGGCCTGAGCAGCCCTGCCAGCCGGGGAAAGGTGGTGCTGCAGCTCTCGGCCCCTCTGGGGAGACCCAGCCCGTGGGGATGGAAGGCTGCCTGGCGCCCACCTGCTTGAGCCGCTTGACCTCATGCTCCAGCTCCACCTCGCGGGCCCTGGCGCTGAACTCGCCCAGGCCGGAGGACGAGCTGCGACCCCTGCCCGGTCGCTCACAGTCCAGCTTGTACATCTGCAGGTGCTCCAGCTCCTTCCGCAAGTCCTCAATGAGCTGTGTGGGAGACAGGCAGGTTGGCGGTGGCGGGGCCGGTGGGAGCGAGCCCTGGCGTTCCCCACCGCCACCCCCCAACCCCGGCCCGGGACCCACCTCCTGCGTCGCCTCCCGTTCCTTTTGAAACTCTAGGCGGTTCTGCCGCAGCTTGTCCATCATGCGCTTGTACAGGTCAGTCTCATCCTTGAGCCGCAGGCTCGTGTCTTCCAGCCGGTCAGACATGCGCTGCCGCTCCTGGAGTGGGGGGCCGGGGGTGTGTGTGGGGAGGGTGACCGGGTCAGGGCAGAGCAGTCCCAGAGAGGTTCCCTATGCCCTGGGGACTCAGTGGGGATCTGTGTCAGCCGCAGGCACAGAGCCCTTGGAGTCACGGCTTAAAGAAATAGCCAGGGGGTGCCTGGGTGGCTCAGTGGGTTAAGCCTCTGCCTTCAGTTCAGGTCATGATCTCAGGGTCCTGGAATCAAGCCCCACATCCGGCTCTCTGCTCGGCAGGGAGCCTGCTTCTCTCTCTGCCTCTGTCTGCCTGCCTCTCTGCCTATTTGTGATCTCTGTCAAATAAATAAATAGAATCTTAAAAAAAAGAAAGAAAGAAAAAGAAAGAAACAGCCAGGTCCCTTAGGATTCTAGAAACACAGCTGAAAAAATGCCAGGCCTCTGACGTCCTTCAGTGGTGGCAGAAGAAACCTGAATCAGGGTGGCCAAACAGAAGCTAACCTCCTTCTCTCTTTTTTATTGTTTATTACATTCACTCTAAAAAATAAACTTGGAGGGTGCCTGGGTGGCTCAGTGGGTTAAGCCTCTGCCTTGGGCTCAGGTCATGATCTCAGGGTCCTGGGATCGAGCCCCACATCGGGCTCTCTGCTCAGTGGGCCTGCCCGCCCTGCCGGCTCTCTGCCTGCCTCTCTGCCTACTTGTGATCTCTGTCTGTCAAATCAATCGTTCAATCAATCTTAAAAAAAAAAAAACTTGGAAAATCAAAAATATAGAAAGGCAAATTACTATTCATATTTTATTGCCTGTTGTTGCTGTTGTTAGGGCAATTCTGCTAGAATTCCAGAAACTAGCAACTGAAGGCCTTTGTGACCAACATTGCTTCTCTGGGGATTCAGCTCAAGAAGGCGCAGGCACCTGGGTGGCTCAGTTGTTAAGTGTTAAGCATCTGCCTTCAGCTCAGGTCCCAGGGTCCTGGGATCGAGCCCCGCGTCAGGCTCCCTGCTCAGCGGGAAGCCTGCTTCTCCCTCTCCCTCTGCCCCTGCTTGTGTTCCCTCTCTCGCTGTGTCTCTCTGTCATATAAAATAAATAAAATCTTAAAAAGAACAATAAAAGACCCAAGTCTGAGACACCCAGACCTGCCGCTCACCTCGTCCAGCTTCTCCGTCTGTGCCTTGAGCCGGGTCACTGTTGTTCTGAGCTCAGCATTTTCCTCCTCTAGCTGCTGCACCCTGGGGAAAAGAGAGGGGCTTAGAATAGATCGACAATTTGCGGCGATTCCCTGCTGCCTGGACAAGGGAAGGTACCAGGAAGCAACAGAGAGCAAATAAGAGCTTCCTGTCACCCAAGGCAAATGGTAAAGACACTGAATGACCATCCTTATGTTTCTGATAAAAGAAAACACTCATCTGTGAGTAAGAACGCAGGATTCTTTCTGCATGTGTCCTCGGAGCCTGAAACAACACAGGGGATGTTTTTCTGCTAAACAGAGAGAAAGTCCTCCTGTGGCTGGCTGTGGCTGGGCCTTCCTGTTAGAACTCACACTCAGAGAGGAACAGTATTTGCTTGTCTTTCTCCCCCTGGCATTGCCTCCCAGGCTCTTTGCTTGGCCTGCCAGCAGCTGCCTCTGCATACCCACAGACATAGATTCTGACGGTCGTAATCCTCTGTGTCAGTGTTCATGGGGGGCCATGCTAATGGGATTCCACGGGGAGACACAGCCCAGGTACCCAGGTCATAGTAATGACCTGAGAAGGGGGCCCGAAGTTGTTATGTCAATGGCAACGGAACAGGGAGGGGTCATTTCTGCCACTGATCCCTACAGAACATTCCCTCTCCTTTGCACTTGTTCCTTCTTTCCTAGAGCAATGGCTTCCAGGCCTCCATTGCCCTCTGGGCTCCCCAGGGCTCCCTAGGAGCACAGGGGCAGGTGTCCTCCCTGCCAGGGATCCAGGTGGCCTCCAGGGGGCCTCACCGGCCTGACTCATTAGTGAGGGCCACGGGGACCTGACTCACCTGCCTTCAGGTCACTCTGGTGGGCCGGGAGGGAGGGATGAGAGATGGGGAAACAGAGGCCCAGGAAAGGACATGGTAGTCCAAAGTCATGGAGCTAAAGAGTGACCAACCCAGATTCCCAGGTCATTACTCCTCTCTCTCTACCAGCCTCAGCTTCCAGCAGCTATCCCTGCAGCTCAGAAGCCCCGAGGAAACCAGGCCCTGCTTTTCCATTCACCTTGGCCCCTGGGGCCCGGGGTCAATGCACCCAAGTGTTCGGGGTCAGGGAGAATCTGACAGCAGGGGGAGCTCCGAGCCTGGACATCAGACCTAGCCCAGGACAAGGGGAAAGACGTTTTTCCACCTGTTGTCTTGACAGCTTGTGCTGTTTCCAGTTGTACCTGGTGTGAAAGTGGGACTACAAAGGTTCTGTTATGTACTTCCAGGGAAACACGTCCAGGTGCTCAGCTATCAAGAGGAGAACTGTCAGAACAGGGAGCCTCCTTTCAGGCTCTGTGTCTTTCAGGCTGTGTTCCGATCTCCATGATGGGGATAGTGCCTGCCCCAGGCCTGCACAAGGACTGGAGGGCTCGTGGGAGGGCAGAGGGCTCTGGGGAGAGGCCCTGTCCTGTGCGCCAGCCTGCTCCGGGCAGAGGCCCACCTGGTGTTGAGCAGCTCGATCTCCGTGCTCTTCTCCCTCTCCAGCTTGCTGTAGGCCTCTCGGTGCCGCCGCGCCTCCTCCTCCAGGGCCTGCTCGGCCATGGTCTCCTGATCCTTCACCATCTCCTCCAGCTCGTGCACCCTGTGGAGGGGAGGGCAGACTCTGGTCCAGCGCCAGCTCTCATGGCTGCTGTCTTCCCACCCCAACCTTGGCTGTGACTCTGGGAGCCCCTGGCCCCAAGACCCCGGCTCAGTAACAGCCCCACTGTGGGAAGTGGAGGCCTATTTTCCAGGCCTGGGGGTTGGCAGCTTCGCTGACATGACTTTGGGACACCACATCACAGAAGGGGAGGTGGACAGGCCAAGTTCACCACCCAGGGGAGGAGCTGGCGGTTGGTCCAGAGGGGAGCAAGGCTGCACGGGGAAGGTGGCATTCCCAGGCCAGGCATGGGGAATTATGGCAGGCCTCGTCCTGGCTGCATGAAGCAGACCCTGGGACCCCTGCTCCTCTTTCTGCTCTCCTCCTTCCTGGCCACTGCCCTCTGACAAGAAGTCAGCGACTGGCTGCCTTGATTCCAAAAACAGACAAGTCTTTTGATAGTGGCCTTGAGTGTGCCAGACCCAGGATAGGGCTGGGTCCCACCGGCAGCCTAGCTAATGGAGCAGTCTAGCATACATTTCACTGGTAATAGTTCCTCTAGGAGGCTGACCTTCTGGGGTGTCCAGGAGAACCCATCCTTGGACCCTACAAGGTTGAGGACCAGAGCCCCGCTGGGGATCATTTTACCAAGTGTCATGCCATCCTGTGAGGACTACTACACTCTATATGTGCTACCTCGCTGCAGTCACGGTGAGTGGGCCTCCCCGGGGTGGGGTGGGTAGGGGGCAGTGAAGCCCGGGCCCTTCCACCAGCAGCAGGTGCAAGCCCCCAACTCACACCAGCCATCTCCCTCTGCACAGCCTATCCCCAGATGGTTGGGGGGTGGGGATCAGACACTCCTCATTGTCGGTCAGAGAAATAGAGTGGATCCCAACTCCTGCCCACCCCGGGGCTGCACACCTGGGTGTCAAGGTCAAGCTCCAACCCATTTCTGAGTCCCCAGAGACCAGTTCTGGGGTACCTGCAGGGGCAGGGCCACATAGCAAGGGGCTGATGCATCACAAATCTAGAGGGGAGGGACAAGACATGCGGGTGACCTCCCCAGCTTTTCTCAGGGGCCCTCACAACAGAGACCAACAACTGCTCCCGAGTCACAGCCAGAGCCCCCTGAGCAAGCCCCCTGACCCGACCTGTGCACCAGCTGCGTGTTCTCCTGCTTCAGCTTGCTTTTCAGGTCCCCGTTGGTTAGGCTGTCATTCTCCAGTTCGGTCACCTTCTTTTCCAGGAAGCTCACCTGCAAAAGGGAGGCAGTTGTGGGGGAGGAGGAGACCCCTGAGCCCACAGGACGGAGCAGCAGAAACCGTGGCATGGATGGTCAGGCCCCCAGGGGACTGCATATGGAGGGTGGGGAGGGTGTGGGCATATGTGCCCACATTATCAGGGCTGCCTTTCCCCACCTCCTGCAGCGAGGACAGGGTCTCCACCTCCCAGACCCCCAGAGAGCTGTGGGCACCCTCCTCACGACCCCCAGAGAGCACGCACACATGAAGCCCGTCCTCCAGCCTCCCAGGACCCACCTTCTCTGTGATGTCATTGTCACAGGAGTCAATGCTGTCCCGGAACAGGTCCTCAGTGCTGCCATCACTGCTACTGAAGTTGCTGCTATGCATGAGCTGCCTGTGGGAAGGAGGGAGGTGGGCTACAGAGGCCAGCCCTCTGGGGACTGCAGGGGTGAAGGAGGAGCAGGGGGCTGCAAAGGCCACTGTACGGGGTCCTCCTGAGGCCTCCCCCCAAGACTCAATCCCCTCCTTCAAATCGGCTCTGCTGCATCCCTGGGGACCCTGGTTGAGGGCAGAGGGAAGGAGGCCCACACAGACTGGGCAGGGCAGTGGGCCGGGTGGGTCTGCAAACCGAAAACATGTGCCTGGGGAACTCCTGCCGGAAGCAAAACCCAGCTCCCATCCTCCAAGGGCTCCCACTTCCCACTCCCTGCCAGGCAGCAGCCAGCGTCTCTACCAGCAGGCTCTCCTGTCCCAGCCCTGCTCCCGAGCCAGAGCCTGGGTGCTTACCGCCAGCAGCTCCCAAAACCCCAGGCGTGGACCCAGCCCAGTCTGTGGGACGGCATGGATCCTGAGATCCAGAGTGGGATTCTGGAAGTGCCCGGAGGTCAGCTGCGCAGACTCTAACCTGGAGCCACGTGACCAGTTCCAATGGGGCACCTGCTGTCCAATCTCTGTGAGCGGGAGCCCTGGGAGGTGCTGGCCCAGCTGCTGGCCCCCGAGTGTGGAGAGGGCCACCAAGGGCTGGGAAATGGGCTGGGTCTCTCGGGGCATCCCCGATGTGCCCGCCTAAAGCTGAAACAGCCAGGGGCTGGGGAGAGGCCAACTGGTCCAGCGCCAGAAGGCGCAAAGTGTGGGGGCGGGAGGAGTGGGGCCCTTCTTTTTCAGAAGTAGACCTCTTCCAGCCACTTGGCCTGCACTTCTGGGATTCTTCATTCCCCTCTGGGCGCTCAGCTGGCGGCCCCGGCAATAGGAACATAGTTAAGGGAGACAGCATTCAACCCCTCCTCCCAAGGGGGGCCTTACCGTCCGAAGGCTGTGCTAGAGATCTTCCTGTTAGGGCTACAGAGAGAGAGAGAATGTATATATAAAGAGAGGACAGTCATTGAACAGAAGGGGCTCCAGCCCATCGCTTACTATACCTTGCCTGCAAGACCACCGAAGTGCAGTACAGGGCTCTGTCCCACCCCCAGCAGGGAATTCACCCATCAGCTTTGGTCCCAACTAGAAGCACCCCGACCTCCCTGTCACAGAAAAATGCAAGCTCCCCAGGGTCAATCCTCCTCTGACAGTGCTCTCATTGCCCAGACATAGGGGGGCCACCTCGCCTGCGGCTTCCCCTGCTGGGTACCCCCCCACCGCCCCACCTAGTCCTGGCCTCCCATCCCTCGGCTGGCTCCTGGGGCCCCACCTGTTGGCCTTCAGGTTTTTCAGTCGGGCTTCCAGGTCATTCAGCAGGTTGATTTTCTTGCAACACTGAGAGCAGTAAACATCCAGCAATTCGCTGTTGTAGGTGTGGCGCATTTTCCTAGGAGTCTGCCCCGCGCTGAATCAGGAGAGAGAAGGAAATCATGCCCTGCTCTCCAGTCTGCAGCCTCACCCCATCCTCCTGAGCTTGCTTTACCGGATTTCGCTACTGGTGACCCTAGTGTGTGTGCATTTAGGGGCAGAGGAAGTAGAAATACAGCAATAGATCTTCCTTCCCTTAATACTCTGACAAGCCAATGAATGAGAAGCCCATTTCACAGATATGGCAACTGAGAGCTACAGGCAGAGTAAGCAATGACTAGGTATATGTGTCACCAAGAAGAATCCTTCAACCCCAAGGTTCTCCTAGGAAGCAAGACAAAGAAGACCCCCGAGTCTGCAGCCTCCCAGGTGGGTTTATTCTGTTTCCTCCTCAAGATAGGAGGAGGGAGAAGGAACTCTAGATCCCCAACCAGCGTGCAGAGGCAGCACCCCCAAACCCTGGGAGCAGAACCCATGCAGCTTAGGACTCTGCCCTCTGAACACCCCTGGGACGAGGTTGGGTTGGTTCTGCCACTTCTCCTTGTACCCCAAATGCCATTCCAGACCCCGGGGCCACCTGGAAGACACTGAAGATCCCAGGTCCGAGTAGACATTGGTCCTGGTCTCATCATCGGGGCAGGGGCTGCTGGGGGCACAGTCCACGTCGTCCCCCTCCCCATAGTCTTCAAACTGCTCCTCATTGCTGATGAGCGAGGTGGTGGAGTGTGTGGAGAGGTCTGACGTGGTCATGGACGGAGTATGGCCCAGGGACCTGGGTGTCAGAGAAGGCTGGCTGGTAACACAACCCTATTCACAGCCCATGCTGGAGAAACCCACCAGCCTTCTGGGAGGTCAGTCGGCGCCCCAGAGATCGGAAGCCTGATCAAGTTTTTGCTTTTCAACCTGGTAATACACTTGGGGGACTTCATCCTAAGGGAAACACCTCACCACAGAAATGGTTTCTACACAAGAGACGTCCAAACCAGAATAGCAGAACACTGCTTACCACCTAATGGGTTCTCTACACTGAGTCACAATAAATTATCATAACATATACAGTATAAAATGATACACTCTATACTGCTAATATTAGCACATTAAATGAGTAAGTTGCCGTTGCAAAATTAGAATATGGATTAGGAAATTAAACTATCAAATTATAGGTTATCTAACTGTTGAAAGTCTGTAAATAATACTAGCAATAATATGGAAAAATAAGCATGAATTAAAAGTTCCATGTAAAAACTCAAGCTGGAGAAAGTAAAAGGTATTTACAGAATAAGGAAAAGTAGGGCATGGAACTGTTTCCGTGGTCATGGGGCTGGGGGCTGCGTGGTGGGATGAGAACTAGCTCAGTTATTCCCCTCCATTCTCCCGTTCCAACCTTTTTCAGGTTCTGTTTAATTGACCTGGACTCTAATAAGAAATGAAGGTTTTTTTTTAAAGAAATGAAGTTTTAAAAGAAATAACCGCGAGCTACCAGGGGAGGCGCTCCTCCTGATCTATGGAGGCGGCTTCTAGTCCAAAGAAGCCTCGCTGCAAAGAACATGGGTCAGAGACCCTAAGGCTCTCGGGGTGACCCCCTCATGGCCTGTGACTGTGTCGGGGCGGGCTGAGCCCTGTCTACAACCTGAGAAGGAACAGATATTCCCTTTAGTTGTTGTGAGGTCGTGTCTGCGTATCATCACTCCTAAGAGACGGTCTCTCCGACCTACTAGGCTTCCACACTCCAAACCAGACAACCAAGTGGAGTCAGAAGCAGTAATGCTCCCACCCTGCCCTTGAGCGATTCTGGTCTTTCTCCCAGACATTTTACTAAAACTCTTGGCCACCGGCCCCCACCGGGCCAGCCGGCTGCCTCCTGGTGACTGGTCCCAAAAAACTAGGTGAATGACCAAGTAGCAAATGGCTAGCCAGATGGTCAACAGGTCTGTGGTCCCTGACCAGTTGTCCTAGGTGGCTGGTCACAGTACCACTGACAGACTGTTCCCAGGACCCAAAATGGACGAACAACTCCAAAGACCCCCGAGAACAGCCTGACTCCCAGACAGGCCCTGCACTGAGAAAATGTATGTGAAATTGTCTTTTTTTTTTTAAGGTCAAAACTGATGAAGAATTGATGATTTCATATGCTCAACTGATACTGACACCCCCTCCCTGCCCAAGTCTCTGGCTGGCCTCGACTACCACCTTCCAGTAATTGGAGCTCCAGACAGACTCACTTGTCCTCTGGCAGGAACAGGCCCCCGAGACCTCCGTCCTTCTCCTCAGCGACTGACCCCTCCAGGCTCTGGGTGCTCTCCATGGGGCTGTCCATGTCTGACTCGGGGGGGCCCTCGAGTGGAGCCAGTGTCATAGCCTCCTCCTCGTCCTCGGGAAAGAAGCCGGGGTCCCTGGGGAGGAGCTCGCCATCAGCAAAGGTCAGGCCTGGCACCTCGCTGCCCTGGGAAAGACAGAGAGGGACAGAATGAGTGAGACTGGCTCCCTGGGGCCCAGCACACCTCATCAGACCGCAAGGATGTCAGCAGGGCCAGGAACAGCAGAGGGTGGGGGACAGGGAGGCCCAGACCCCAGGACCTTGAGAACAGGAATGCCTGGCAGGTGATCTGTCTGGGACCTCTCACAGTAGCTGCCAGAAGCCCCGGGGACAACCATCTATGGAGAGGGGGCCGGCTACATTGCTGAGGGCACCTGGACAGCCTCGTCAGGGTCCCCATCACGGTCTGCATAAGTAACCAAATGCTTTGTGATGGAGTTAAGGGCAGAGCTGTAAAGAATGGCCCTCAAGAGTGACAACCCCGACCTAACAGAGCTGGAACAGCATGGAATCTGCCCGCCATGATTCCAGGTGTGTCAGGTGACCTCTGTGAAGCGCAGTTCTCCCCCGAAATTGGGAAAGACAATGGGATCTCAGAGGATAACGGTGTCACACAGGAGGATGACCTCAGCGAATGAATCCTGGCCATAAGACGGGGCTTCAGCCTGGGAGAGGCAGTCTGCTGGGGCCCACCCCAGCCATGCTGGGGAGTAAGAACACTGGGCCCTTCGATTCTGAGCTTGGGGGTGGTCCCCGGTGCCCAGCACGGCCCAGCCCAATGTCAGCACGAGACATACTTGCTGGAACCTCACCTTCCAGGTTAAGCGCTCTGGCTTTATTCAGAGCGCTCCTGGTCTGAGAGGCAGCTCTCTACAAACAATTTCTTGGAGCTGCCACCTCCAAGGGGGCCCTGCCTCCCCCTGCTCCCCTCTGAGACGTCAAGCTACTCCCGAGGTTCTCAGGTGTGTTCCCCGGTGATGGCTGGCAGAGCCTTCTGTGACAGGTGCTCCCTGCAGCCCCAGGACTATGAGAGGCGTGACCGAACAGAGCCTGGGCAGAGCCTCCAGGTGCCTGGGATGAGAACAGGATCAGGCACATGTGAGGGAGGTGGTCAGCGACAGGCTTGGCTGGGCCCCCCTAGAAGGGAGGCAGGCAGCCCTCCTGGCGGTCTCTCCTGGCCAAGACTTCCTGGCCTAAGGAGAGATGACAATTAATGAGCTTGGCTCCTGCCTGTGCCCTGACTCAGGCCAAGCATCAGATGGACTAATAAAGTTGGCATCAGGCCGCCAGGGTCCCCTGACTGTGGAGGCCGAGGGGCTGGGTAATTAAAACCACCCCTAGTGTTCACATGGCCCTTTCCACCTCGAGGTCATTCATCCAATCCCACATGGCTCCCAGCCTCATTGGATCTGGGGCCCTAAACAAGGTCCCCTCATCAGCAAGCCTGAAGCTGAGTCCCAGGAGAAACCACCATGTACTAAGCAGTCCCCAAGGTCAGAGACAGAGCTGAGCATTAGCACAGAGTCTGTGGGCTCATGACAATGCTTTAGAACGGGGCTTCTTAACCCCAGTTCACGAATGAAGGTATTCACAAGCTCAGAAGGTAGCCTGCCAGAACTCCAGAGCTCTTCCGGCCAGCAGGCCGAGGGCCCCCACCTCTCCGGCCACCACCGGCTTGGCTCCACTGCAACCCACACGTCACGCATTTTGCATCTTGGGGTGATAACGAGAAGAGTGCACATCAGAGGAGCGTGTTGGTAAGTGTGGAGCCTGGCATTCCCGCCTGCGCCACCTGCTTCCCACTGCGGGCCAGGTGGGGGCCAGGCAGCCCAACGGGGAGAGCGGGGGGCCCCCAGAGGAGCAGTGCCCAGCTCTGTTCCTTCACCTGCGAGCTCTCTGCCTTCTCAGCCATGGCGGCAGCGGGAGCTTAGCGCTTGCGAGGAAGGCCTGCCCCAGGGCTTCCAGGAGTCCATGGCCACTTCTGGTCTTCACAGCCCCAAGAGTTGGGTCTCCTTTTCCCCATGAGTCAGGGGGACTTGCCTGGGGCCCCATGGGAGTTGGTGGCAGGGCAGGACTGGACTGTGGGGTACCAGTGCCTATACTGCTCTCACCAAAGTTCGGTCGTCAGGGGTCCTGGGGCTCTGCTGCCCAGCATACTCCCCGGAGGCAGGCAGGGCCCTGAGTGGGGACCAGCAGCCACGCTCTGCAGGCGTTCGGCCTGGCCTGCCGGTGGCTAATTCATGTTTGTTCCCTTGGACACGGAGATGTAGAGGCCCCGTTTTTTGCCAGGCACTCTGCCCAGAGACACCCAGCTCACGACAGGCAGGTGGGGACCACGGCCCCCTCTCACCGGATGTCCTAGAGCAACATACCCACTCCCAACAGCTGGGCCAAGAGGAAAGAATGGCCTGTCCTCAGCCACAGGCGGGTGGGAGGGGTCAGATGCCCCCACAGGGGTCACTCCCACCCAAAAAGACCACCCCCTTCTCAGGCATAATTTTATCCTCTGACTGAGCAGAGTCCACATGTGCCTGGCCCTTCACAGTCGACAAAGCAGGCGGTCTGTCTCCCACACACACAGCCCCAGCTGGCCCTGACTACAGCGCCAGAGGAGATCCAGGATGCGAACAGGATTCGTAGTCTTCATGGGACACCTGGGAAGATGAGGCTCAGAGTGGGCCGGCACTGCCCTAGGACTTCCTGCCACAGAAGCCAGGCTCTTGACATGTGGAGTCCTGGCCCCTCAGCGTCCCCTCGCTACACACGCACGCACACACGCATGCACGCACGTGTGCACACACATGTACACATGCATGCAGACTCTCAACCTCCAGCCTTTTCTCTTAAAATCAATTACCTCCCCATATTAACACCTTTTCATTCATCCCACTGTGGTTAGCCCAAGGTGAGTTAAAAATTTTAGGACTCCAAAACCCTTTCTAGTAGTTTCCTCCTAAATTCAAATAATATAAAGACAGCTATAAGAAAAGTAACTAGATACCCTGGTTGGTCGAGACAGTCAGTACTGGTTTGGCATTTGTCCTGGACAAAAGCGGTCCCGTCACCCCTGCTCCTCCCTCGGGAATGTCCTGCGTCTGCTCCCATCCCTTTGGGCCCTCTGGAGAAGGGCCTGGTGTAGTACCGGGCCTGGGAGGGGTGCTGCTGGAAGTGGGCACAGCCTGCTCTGATCCCAAACACCTCAGGAAAGGAGGCAAAGCATGGGTGGTAGCTGGAAGGTGCTAGACAGGCCACTAACTACTCATCGGCTTGGAGACTAGGAAGTACGCCATCCTCAAGAGGCTAGGTCTGGGGAATTATCAGAAACCAAGGGTTTCTAGAGAGATCGGAGGCCTGCAGCTGGGAAAACAGGCCCTAACCAACTGCTCTGGAAGGGCAGGTCTGCATCTCCAACGTCCCCCTCCATATCCCCAGCCCGTCTCTGGCTGGGACTAGACGCAGCTGGGCCAGGCTAGAGGTGGGAACCCAGAGGCACATAGGCTGGCCATGGAGGCCCCTCTCCAAGGAGGGCAGTATTTGCCTGCCAGCAGGCTCCAAAGTCACCCCTTCCTCTGTAGGAAGCTGGCATAGGCTGAATTCAATAGCTGGTTAAAAAAAAAATACCCATGGTGGGAGAGGTCATCCCGGCCTCAGAGGGGCCAACAATGCCCTGCCGTCCACACTGCCAGAGGGGGCTACGGCAGGGCCCAGACCTGAGGACTTCATCTGGTCCTCCCCATCCCCCAACCGCCCCAGTGGCAATCCATCTTCAAGTCACGCACACCACTACTCCATTTTCGAGGCAGCTAGGGCATGGACTCCAAGGGACCCCGCTTCCACATTCCCTGTGAGAAGGCAGGCCCTCAAGGAGGTCACCATGGGGACGTCTGCGTCCGAACCCCCAGCAGTTGGCATCACAGGGGGCACATGGCAGGTGAGTGGTGGGTACCTGTGGCCGCAAACTGCGTGGCAGAACGGGGCGCTGGGAAAAGCCCAGCTGCAGTAACCCCGAGGCCTCGGTGCCTGCCTGGCTCATTCACTGGCCACTGTGCAACCCTGGGCAAGCTGTTCAGTCTCTGAGCCTCATCTAAAAACAGGGCTGGAAACAGCCAGCTGACAAGACAGCCATAGAGAACCTACGTAGAACATTGCCCCGTACCTCACAGGTACTGGGAACGTGGCAGAGAAGAGAGGGGGGCAGAACGGTGTTAGCAGCGAGCTCTGGAGGTGGACTGACTGGGTTCAAACCCCAGCTCCACCCCTCAGCTCTGCAACCTTAGGTTTACTGAACTGTTCCATGCCTCAGTTTCCCCATCTGCAGAAGGGAGTTACTGGTCATCAGGAAACGAGTTAGTACACGTGCTAAGCACACAGAGAAGGATCAATAAATCTGAGCTATTATGGTCTTCACTGTGTTGAGAGAAGACAACCAGGGTGTCTCCAGGCCTGATGGCCTCTATCCAGCCCCCTGGGACCCTATCCCACTGACCCCCAGCGACACACCAGGTGGATGCTGGCTGGGTTCAAGCTTCTGGAAGTCTGAAGTTTGCAAGTTACAGAGGTGCAGGTGCTTCCTTTCTCCCCACTGGGGCCATCTTCCACTTACTCTCTCTGCACGCTAATTACACAGTTTAGTGTCAGGCTAAGATACAGGCTGGGCAGGGGAGGCCAGGAGGCTCCGAGGCTCCGAGGCTCCGGCTCATCCATCCCCAGCCCTGGCTGTAGTTCCACTTCCCAGGCGGTAACTCAGAGCCAAAGAACAGCTCTGCAGGGACAGGACTGGGTAAAAATAGCTTGATTCGGCACATCCCAGCTTTCCTCGCAGCCAGACACTGGCGGGCACACGTGGGACCCACTGCAGGGAAGGTACTGGGCGGAGAGCAGGGAGGTGGGGGACACAAGCCAAGCCTGGTTCAGGGGAGAAGTCAGGATGCTGTCTGGGTGACGCTAAGCGGGTCGGAGGTGCAGGGGGCTGGGGATGAAATCCCTCATCACAATCCCAGCCAACCCACTGCCTGGGAAGAGTGACAGGCCTGCTCAGGGTCTCTCTAGGTCTTCACCACAGGTAGCTAAAGACTAGGGAGCTAACTTGTGGATGCCAATGCCCCCAGGTCCAGAGAGAGGGAATTGGCTTACCTGGGCTGGGATCCCCTAGCCGCCACCACTCAGCCACAGCAGAGATTAGCAAGCAATCCGGGTTGGCAACAGCAGAGCTCAGCAAGCAATCTGGGTTGTACCTGCCACCTGCTTGTGGCCGCCAACCCCTGCCCTGAAGCCAAGCCTTGCTCTGTGGGTGGGGGTCGGTGCACATCAGTGGCTGATAAGGTTCTGGCTCAACAAAGTGTGGCTGGGCCGCCAGTCAAAGGGCGAGGGTGGGACTAAAGGGGGAGGTAAGCTTCTATACAGGGAGGCTGGTGTCTAAAGCCTCAACTTTGGAACAGAAGTAACCTTGGTTCAGATATGAGGTCCCGGCTTGTCACCAAAAAGGTCAAGGGCAAAGAGGGGACCACAAGGTCACCAAGCCACTAGAGTTCATCTATCACCTGTCTTGGCCAATCCTGGGGACCGACTGCACACGATCAGATGAAGAAAACCTAAGCATCCCATTCTGGTGGGGGAGGCCAACATTCAGAAGATAGGACAGACTGCCCTGTTCCCGTCCCCAGGGTCCAGATCAGAGAGTGGCCCTCCAGTGTGCACTTCCTTCCCTGGCCCCTGGATGGAAGTCCTAAGTCACCCAGTTTTATAGGTGGGAGAACTGAGGCTCTCAGGCAAACATGGTTCGGTCCTGGATCTGGCCCCCACCAGCTGTGGAACCTCAGGCTGATACCAGAGAGAAGAGAAAGTAAGGCTCGCGGTTCTTGAGAGCTCCCAGGCCATTTGCATAGAGCAAAGGCACTCCAATATGGAGGCCCCACTATGGTACACGCCCCCACAGTGGAAGGGGTATGGAAGCCCAAAGGGCCTTCTTTTCCACGTTCTTAATCATACTCCTGCACTCTCTCACAGTCTCACGCTTCCCCTCTCCCAACAGACGCTGCTAAGGTAGTGTCACAGGAGTGAAGAGAAAGAGAAGACATGTAGCTCCCAGAAAAACTCAGAAATGAGGGTGTCCGACAGCCCGCCCCTCCCCCCACAGCTAACCTAAGAGAAAGGGTAGGCAAATTTCCTGCACAGTGGCAGAGCAGAGGGACTGTGTCGTAAGGGATCTAATAGGGAGAGTCTATAGCAGACCTAGCAGCACCCACACAGGCACTGGCCAGAGGGGTCTGGTCTGCCTGCCCCACATGGCCAGCCTGCCCCAAAGGCTGTGGGGTCTGACATAGCTGGCACCAGAGCTTGGGATCACTCAATGTCCATGCAGCCCTGCTAACCAGCTCCCCCATGTCCAAGTTCACCCACCCCCTCACCCACCCAGCCTGTGGCCGATGGGGAAAGCTGGGCTGCCCAAGCTCACAGCCAGGGCACGCTGCTCACTGTAAGTCAATCAGCCAGCGCTCTGGCTCTGCAGGGCTATCTAGAGACAAGCTGTGGCCATGGGTGGCACTCGAGTCCCAAAGGGGTGAGGGAAGGGCCACCACGGTCTGGTTTTCAAGCTGTTAGGTCCAGACCTCAGACCCCACCGGAAGCGCCCGTCACAGGGGGTCACACGCTCCACTGGGAGACCCTCCAAGCCCCCTTCCCCCACCACGCCACTTGCATTCCAAGAGCATGTCGAAGCATTTCAAAAGTCCGCTCTTCAAAATTAAAAAAAATGTATTACTAAAGCGCTAATGGAGAAAAAAAAATGGAATAAAAAATGCTTAAGACATCTGAAAGGATACAGAAAAAAAAGAGGAAAAGAAGACCAAAGATGGGACGCCTGGGTGGCTCAGTTGGTTGAGCAGCTGCCTTCGGCTCAGGTCATGATCCCAGCGTCCTGGGATCGAGTCCCGCATCGGGCTCCTTGCTTGGCGGGGAGCCTGCTTCTCCCTCTGCCTCTGCCTGCCATTCTGTCTGCCTGTGCTCGCTTGCTCTCCTCTCTCTCTGACAAATAAATAAAATCTAAAAACAAACAAACAAACAAACAAAAAAAAAAAACTTAAAAAAAAAAAAAGAAGACCAAAGATCAGAACTCAACCATGGTAGCAATGCAGTAAATGAAAATGGAATAAAACCACATTATTAATAAACAAACACCATCAGATTAGATAAAGACAATAACTACGTGGTGTTTATAAGCGACACAACATAAACACCAGGACACAAGCCAAAAATAAAGTAAATGGAGGGCGGGGTGCCAGGCTGGCTCAGCGGGTAGAGCATGTGACTCTTGATCTTAGGGCCAGGAGTTCAAGCCCCATGGTGGGTGCAGAGCTTACTTTCAAATAAACGAATGAATAGCGGTGGAGATTTTAATTCATCTCTCTTGGTAACTGATGGGGCAGGCAAACAACAGAATTAGAAGAGAGATGGAAGGTGTGAGCCACACAAACGAGACCTGGCCCAAATCGCACGCTGTCCCCCACTGTAGAATAAAACCATTGGGTTGGAGATTGACGAGGAGCTAGACTAGACCTGGCAGGGTACCAAAGAACCACCTGACACCCTCCAAACACCCTCTACCCCCCCAATATTTTGACTGTGGTAAAAACAGGCTACTGTCACTTTAATACAGTGATCGAACCTAGCATCACTAATTGGGAACACTCAGACACTGGCCTCCTGACCGGACACAAGATGAAGGACAAGCCTCAATTCTAATCAAGCCTTAAGATCTAACTTCTACTAGGGGTGTCTGGGTGGCTCAATCAGTTAGAGGGCTGCCCTCAGCTCAGGTCATGATCCCAGGGTCCTGGGATCAAGCCCCACATCCTTGGGTTCCCTTAGCGGAGAGTCCGCTTCAGCCTCTACCTCCCCCCTCCACTCGTGCTTGCTCTCTGGCTCTCTAATAAATAAAATATCTCCAAGTGCATTTCTACCAAGTTCTTGGGTGATGCTGATGGTCCCAGGACCACACTGTTAAGAACCACTGTTTTAGATTCATCAAGAGACAGAAAAGCTAAATGTTAACCTTGATTGGATCCTAGTTCAAACAAATAAGCAAACCACCACCTAGCTAGCAAGTCCTACTGGAGTCGAAATCGAAGCTGGAATATGGACTAGATATTGGGTGATATTAGGGAATTATGCTTGCTAATAGTTATGAAGGAAAAGTACCCTTAGTTTTGATAAGGTCTTGCTTAATTTTCTTTCAAATGGTTTGGGGGAAAAAAAGTTACATGAGAGATAAAGCCAATATGGCTGCGGCCCTGGAGGGCAGCTGGGGCGTGCAAATCCTTGCTGGAGCGGTCTCCCCCACCAACCAGTGCCATGATGGTCTGTCCTGGTTGCAGGGGCTGGCTTGGGCTCCAAATGAAACACTGTGGGGGGTCCTCTTGTGTGGCTGATGGGAGTCTGGCCACTGCAGGAGCTGGATGGTGGGCTCTGGAACCACCGGGCCTGGGAGGGGGTGCTTCAGGCAAAACCTTGGGGAGTTACACAGGCTTCCTGGCCCCACCTTCAGTGGCTTCCCATAACCGGTTCTTACAGGTCTTTTTTTTTTTTTTTTTTCCAGTAGATTAGCAGAAAGATACATACATAAAACATGAAAGATAGTTGCCCCAAACTTGCTGAATGGGTTAAGGAAAAGTGGAAAATCTCTGACAAGTTTAGCTCCATTTAAACGGAATATGCAAAAGTGAAGCCTTCCTTAAAGATTGCTACACCCCAGAGACAGAGTGAGCAGAAACAGGGAGCCTGGTGGACCAACACAACCCCAAGGGTCAGAACCCCACGAGATGAATGAGGAGCAGTCTAGGTTCCAAATGGTCAGATCAGGCAGCAAGGGTGGCTCAGGTTCTAGAAGGCGAACCAGGAATCAGAACGTTGGAACCTCATCTGAAGACAGCACTTGGCCAAGAGCCTCCCCAAAGGGCCCATCATCAAGAGTGGGCCTTTGCCTGCAGGCAGAGCTGCCTCCCATCCCCTCCACTCAGGGCTCTTTCTCTAGATGCCGGGCTCTGCTCACACTCCTCTTCCTCCTCCCCTTGGAAGATGGCTTGAAGGAACTTCCTTTTATGGGCTGAACTGTGTCCGGTCACCCGCCAAATTCATATGTTAAAGTCCCAACCCCAGTACCTTAGAGTGTGACTATTTGGGGAGATAGGGTCTTTAAAAAGGCAATCATATTAAAATGAGGGCATCGTGGTGGGCCTTAATTCAATGGCCTAGTATCGTAAAGAGGAGTAGGAGATTAGGACACACACAGACACACACACACAGACCATGTGAAGATACAGGGAGAAGACAGCCATCCACCAGCCAAGGAGAGGGGCCTCAGAAGAAACCAACCCCGCAGATGCCTCGATCTTGAAGGTTAGCCTCCAGACTTGCGACAGAATTCAGCTCAGTGGCTCAAGGCAGCCGGTGTGTGGTACTTAGCTGTTTGCTGACGACCACCCTTTCCTTCCCCCACTCGGAAGCCTGTGTGGTGCCCCTTGGTCCCACCTGGATTTGTCCCCCACCTTCCCACCCTGATAATAAAGGCAAATTCCTTCTAGGTCAATTCAATTTAGCCTCCAAAGAGACCTGCTGGGTCTCCAGAATCTCATCAAGGGACTGGGGGTTTGTTCGTTTTCCTCCCTCCTCAAAAGAAAGGCGGTCTTCTCTCTCGTGATCATTTGGAGGTACTGTGATTTCTAAAGAGACTCTTTTGCTGAAGCTGAAACTTGGCGGATCTGTAATTATCAGAATGATGTTTCCTAAACACCATATATATAAATCTAAGTCAATTATTTCCATTTCTTGTGTTCCCTCAATAATATATGTATTATGTTTTAATTTTAAAGGAACGTGTACATGGAGTTCAGCCAGAGACATTTAAAATGGCAAAGGCAATTTCTGCTTGCCTAGAACTGTATTTAGTGTAGTTATAATACAAATGTAAAAGTTATCTTACCTAAAAAGTGAATGGTTTACAAGAGGAGAGACCAGCAGTTAGGCCTGGAACTACAGTCTGAGCCGGGGCAGGCCACCTCTGTGGTGAGGAGCTCTCCGTAATTGAGCAAGATATTACCAGTTTATCCATGCCAGACGGTATTTCTGGTTCTTTGAAATTTCTTCCCTCCGCTGTGGTCAGTTTGGAGAGAAGGGCCCTCATCATTCCTGGGACACATGGCACCTTGCTCAGCTGGGACACCAGCCCACCCCCACCCCCAGACTCAGCCAGAACTGGAGCCCACATCCCCCTTCACAGCTGGCTGTCCAGGCAGGGTCAGGCAGACACAGCAGCTGCCTCTGGCTAAGTGATCCATTTCCAGGGAAAAACCATGGAGGGGAGGTGGCCCCATGGTGAACTTCTGTTCCCGAAGGGACCAAGCCCTTGACAGGGGTGTGACTGTCCTAACAAAGCCCTAGGTCAGAGTGATCAGAGTGCCTCAGGGAACTTACCTCCTGAGCAAAAAGGGATCCAAAGAGGCCATCTAGCCTAACCCCTGCCCTGAAAGAGAGCCAACGGTCTTGATATTCAAGTGAGAACATGGACTCGAGAAGCAAACTGCTGGGGATTAGGAAAACAGAACTCAAATTGCTTCTACATCTGGAAACCAAGCCCAGCAGCCAGCCCCAAGAATTCCAGGCACGTCAGCTGATGGAGAAGCTGCAGGTCAAGGGAGGTGTTTCCTGTGAGCCGGGTACCCCCCTCCCCACAAGTACCTATCCGAATCCACAAGGCCGGTCTACAACAAGAGGCCAGCTGGGGGAAGGGGACACACGGGAGCACCCCCCACGTGGCCAGTGTCTGCTCTGTGCTTTACTGAGAGGGTCTCGTTTTCTGCCCCCGAAATCCCTGCACGTAAACACCCTCTCCTCCTTGCAGGTAAGAACCCAGTGTCCAGAGTTCAGTCCACCTTCCCTTGAAGTTATGCTGTGATTCTTCTCCAGAAGAATTGGAGTCACACAAAAGGGTAAGGCCACCTCACCCAGCGTGGGTGGTCACACAAAAAGGTAGAGTCATGTGAACCCGAGGCAGGAACCCCTGGACATCAATCACCAGATCTAAATGCTCAAAATAAGATTTCCCAAGTATATGCTGGGAAGCGGCGTTCCCACCCGGCCACTGGATCTGCGGCTCCAAAAAACCACAGCCAGGGGTGTCGGACAACCCAAATGTCAAAGGCGAATTCACGGGCTGCAAGTTGAAAGGGGCACACATCAAGGGCTCTCCTGGCTCTTTGAATAGGCGGCTATTTTAGGCTACAAATTACAGCTTTTAAAGATGTGGCTGTTTGAAGTGAGGGCTTAATTACTCACAGTCAAGAGTTTGTGGGGCTTGCTTTGGGGGCTCCATGTTTTACCATGTTGCTAAGGAAGGGGCAGAAAGGAGCCTGGGATGGGCCAACAGTGGCCCAGGCCAGCTCCGCCGGACAGGCAGAGCAGTGTTCCTTTAAGGGGCACCCTCCCACGAGGGGATGTGAACTTCCCAGGGAGAGGCCACCATCTGCCTCAAGGAGAGTACACCCGAGCAGGGCTGACCCACGGTCTAGAGCTTGGGCCAGTACCTACCTCATCCCCTTCTTTGCATAGGAGCCCTCAGGCTGGGAAGGCTAAGCAGAGGGCTCCAGTGTTTACCCAGAGCTAACAGCCAGAGCTTCCAGGGCAGACAGACTGGGATCAGGCAGGCCACGGACCCAGGAACTCCTCTGCCACCACTCTCCAGCCCCCCTGCCTCTACTGTTATAACCTTCAGGCATCTCCCATCATCCCAGAGTCCCAGCAGTGCTCCCAGCCGGCTCCGGTCAGGTGCTCCCTCCTATCCTATCCTTCTGCCTCTGCCAGGTCCAGTGCCTTGGACGGGTGTCCCCAGGGCTGCTGTCACACAGCCAGACTCATCAGAGTGTTGCTGGCCAGAGCGCAGCTTGGGGGCCACAAGCCAGAGAGGCAAAGCCAGCTCCAGTCCCTTCCCAGGCTGTCCCGCAGTAAGAACAGGTGAGAGCTCTGGGTCTGAACACAAGCCACAGCTTGGGGCGCAGAGGGCAGGAGGTGCCCAGGGGGAGTACAAGGCTACAGAATGTCCAAGAAGGTCCCTGTCAAAGACCCCATGAGTTTGCCAATGGCCACAAAACCAGGCCCCCGTCTCAGCCCAGCACACATAGCCCCGTCCAGCTGGTCTCAGCCTCCGGACATGATCCTGCCACTCCCTCCCTTTGTACCCCAAGCTCTTGTCGGACATGATCACCACCCTCACGCTCTGGCTCCTTATGCCTGAAACACAGTTCCTCCCTACGCCACAAAGGCCTGTTCCTAAACAAGCCCCAGTGAGAACGTCACTATATCCAAGGGACTAATTCTTCCCCTCCATGCAGAGAGCCCTATAGCCACATCTAGGCACAAATCCCATGAGCCCCTTCTCTGCTCCCATGACTCTCTCCCTAGGACTGGGTGAGGTGGGTGAGGTGGCCTTACCCTCACCTCCTCAGCCCGTGTACACCACTTTAAGGAGAGAGAGATTATCTGGGGTGGGCGGGTGAGAGGAGTGATTTTCCCATCCCAGCATTGGCACAACTGACCCACCCATTCCCCTGTTCCTAGTAAGGAGCCGTGTGGTATGCATGCTTGCTTCCTGCCAGGGGGGTCCCCAAAGGGGCCACCAGACCCGCTGACACAGGTGTTCTGTAAGCCAAGTTGTGCCCCAACCTCAGCCTTGTATCTCTCAGGGCTGGGGAACTCATCATAGCCTCTGCCACACACCAAGGATGGGGGTCGACGCTTCTGCCCGAGTCCAGACAGCACCTAGAGGGGGCTGGGAACCCAGGCACCACGCACAAAATTGAGGGAGCTGGGCTACTGGCTTTCACCAGGATCTCAAGACGGGGAGAAACAGAGGGTCCTTCTGACGAGAATGAGGTCCCCCTCCAGCCAGTAGCTCTCGCTGAGGCCCTGCTTGGGGTGGCCCACGGTCAGCTGGATGTCCCCACGCGCTGTAGTCCAGCACCTCACCGCACTCTTAGCAAGTAGCCTACCTGATCAACCTCACTCCTCAAAGGTGTGGAGGTCCTGACCGCTCACCCCGTTCCGCCCCCGAAGCTTGCATGCTGCCTGACACATCCTGCTCGCCCAGATCCCTGTGCCTGCACCCCTGCAGCTCCCTGCCCTGAGCTCCTCCATCTGTCTCCCAGAGCCCCTAAAGAAACATCAAGTGGTCTTAACTGTTTGAGGAGGACCAGGAAAGAATACACCTATTAAGCGTCTAGCACGTACCAGGTACTTTTGTGCATCAACCACCATGCAGATGGGAAAACCCAGGCTCAGAGAGGTTAAGTAACCTGCAAAAGGTCACAGAGCCAGCAGGGCTGGGATGCGAACAGGTCTGACTTTAATGCAGCAAAAAGGGTACAGAAAAGACAGACTACTCTCGGTGACGGCAGTGTCCGGTATGCAGCACTGGAACAGCCTCTTGGGTCGGGCCATGCGGGCACTGGAGGCAGCAAGGTGGGCGGCACCAGAACGTGGGCTTGAGCTGAAGGCTGCCGGGAACACAGTACATCACGCCATGGACCACGGCTGGCAGAGGCTTCTGGGGCCTGTGCCACCTGGCCACGAGGCAGGGCTCCCCGCCCTTCCCCTCCATGGGGAGCTTCAGAGAGGCTGCATGTGGGGAGCTTTTACAGAAAGGAAGAAGAGAGACTGGAGGGAGAATTGCTAAAAGGAAACACATGTGAAAATGAAAACTCAGGCAAAGTGGGAGGAGGAGGGAAAGGAAGGAAGGAAAAGATGATGTTCAAGGATTAGAAACCGAGTCAAGAAGCCCCGATAAATAATACCCCCTCTCCCTCTGCTACCTTGCGAAGGCCGGTAACCTGCTCTCTGCCCTCACTTTCCCTCCTAGTCCAGTTGGAATGGGGCAGTGAGACCTGAGATGAGACCCAGTAAGACGAAAAGACACCTTGTGCACAATCACGACAACTATGGAGCCAGGACCGGCATCTGACAGAGGAAGAACATGAGGCTCAGAGAGGTTGCTCCCCTTGCCCAAGGTCACACAGCTTGTGTGCGGGCAAGGTGGGAATCGGAGCCCAGGTCAGCCTGGAGTCCAACCTTGTTCCCCTGAACCACATCGTAGTAAGTGTCCCCTCACATAACCCTCCCACCACTACAAGGTAGCTCTACTCCCTTCCTTGAAGAAACTGGGCAGGTTACGTAAGCTCTCCAGAGGTCACCTAGTTTCTGTGTTTCATTAAATCCGAGACGCCTTGGATTTTAAGGTGCACTGTTATTCCAAGTACACCGAGAAATGAAAGCACACCAGCAAATGTACCACACATACAACTGGAGATGCTAAAACGTGGAGGGAAAAGTGTCTTAGCGTCTGTAAAATACAGCGTAAGTGGGGAATGGGGACTCAGGCACAGTTCCTCAGACTGTGTGTGGGACTTGGGGGGCAGAGGACAATTCCTCACATGCACGTGACCACACACATGCACGCCTGGCTGCCGCAAGGTCCTTCTTTGCTAATAACCGACACAATCTTGTAGATAATCACACAAAAATGTGCTGGCCAGACCTGCCTGTCAACAAGAGCCCTCCTTTCACCAGGAGTCTTCTGATTCAAGGTTACTTCATATTAGCCGCAGAGCTCGGCCCGACCCCCACCCACCTGCCAGTCTGGCCCTGCCCGTTGGCTTCGCCGTTCCCCCAGTTCCCCATGGAGCTGCAGACCTCAGAGCAGCCAAGCTCGTTGAACAGGTAGGCTGGCTCCTTGGAACAGGGCCAAGGGCAGTCACACAACACGGTGGGGAGGCTGACAGTCTGTATCGTTCTGTCGGGCTCCTCTCCCGATCTTGGCGACCCTGCGGGCCACCAGAGTTGCAACGCTTTAATAAGACGCTGGGGGCCAGCGAAGGGAGGGTGAGCAGAGGCGTGGCCTCTTCCCCTTGGCGAGGTGGGCAGGAAGGACCAGGTGCGCAGCCCCACACCAAGCCCCGGGGGGCTGCCTGGCACCTCGGGACGTGCTTGGTGTCCCATGCCCAGACTGCCATGCCGGGCACTGGTCACTGCGCTCCAGCCCCAGAGCCCACATCCACAAGAGGCCGGGTAGGTTTACTGAAACAGCACAGAAGCTGAGAAAGGGGAGTTTCGCTCCTCCTGTAAAGCCCCCCAGGTAGTAGAGCTTCTCCTCCACCACTTTCCTGCCTCTGCTCGGACATCCTCCCGGCGAGAAATTCGGTTAGGTGCTAAGGTTATCAGTCGCGAGGATCAAACCACTAGAAGGTTACAGGAACTAAAAATAACAACTCCCTCATACGCCAGGCAGGGTTTGAAGTGCTGTTCATACATTCACACAGTGATTCACAGACCCGCCTTCCAAGGGAGGGACTAGCATCGTCCTCCTTTTACCTAGGAAGGCTGTGAGGCACGGAAAGGGTAAACAGTCTGCGATTGCACAAGCAGCCGCTGGCCTGGCAGAGGCAGGACTCGAACATAGGCCGCTGGACTCCAGAGCCCAGCCCCCCGGGCGCCACACCACCCTGCCTCTCTGGCTGTCTAAGCACCCACCAGGCACCAACTGAGCCCCGGTCAGAACCCATCTGGGCTTGTCAGGTCACAGGGGTTCATTTTACCTTCACCATCAGCCCGCGGAAGCCGGGGAAAGGGAGGCGGCTTGCCGGACACCCCATAGCAAGCAGGCCGCAGAGCCGGGGACTAGACACGTGTACTCCTGGGCTCCAAAACATTTTCTTTTTTACTTGAAGAAAACAGGCATTGAGTGGCTGAGCACCTAATTGGGTGAAAGGGAGGCACTCGTGTTTTGAGGTGGATTGTTTCTCCCAGGAAAACCAGTGGGCGGGAAGGAGACAGGTGCTGTTCCTGTTTCTCCTATCTGAAGAGGGGGCTGAAGGCGGGCGCCAAGAGCAGACCCTGCCCCCCCCCCCCCCCCCCGCCTTTCCCCAAGTCCGCTGCAGACCACACTGGTTCCTGTAGCACAAGTTCCCTCTTCAGGCCACGAGGCTTGCTTGCAGAGTGCAGAGGACGGTGGGGGTGACAGCAGATGACTCAAGACAGCGAGTGTTCCCACCCACTCTCCCACACTGGGGTTCTGTTTGGGCCTTCCTCTTTCTGGTCCCTTAAGAGAGAAAGGCTCCCAGAAGCAGGGCCACAGCTATTAGTAATAACTGCCACAGAGCTCTGTTTTCATTTGAATCATGTTTACATTGCTGGGAAAAAACCCACTTGTCTGGGAAGATGAAACAGGCTGAATCAATTACGAATATGGCCAACAGTCAGAAAACTTCCCATTTCTTGAAGGAAGTTGAGGAGTGGGGTTGGAAACGTTGGGTGTTACTAGTGCCAGCCTGCCAGATGGGGCCAGCGGTCACGCAGACCCCACAGCTCTAGACCTCCACACACACCTCCAAGGATGAACACATTTCGGGTTGCACTCTTTCTCCCTGTGTACGCACACACTCTTTCTCTCTCTGGGGGCCTAGGCTAGACAGAGATTAGACCCAAAGCTGCTGCCCAGGTGGGGGAATGCCTTTGCTAGGTTTCTCAGGAGAACAGGGCCCAGAATTGTGCTGCCCATGGAAGCAAAAGGAAGGCTTGAACACCTTAAGGCTCAGGGAGGCCAGGAGCCCAAGAAGGAGAGGATGGGGGGCTGGCCTTGCACCCCTGCTAGCAGAGACCCATGGGAACAGCGGCGCCCTGAAGGTTCTGCTGGTACTGATCTGTGTGGTGGAAATATCATCTGGCCAGAATGGTCTCTACCTGCACGGGGACAGGCTTCTCTGACCTGACCCAGGCCAA
This sequence comes from Lutra lutra, assembly GCF_902655055.1. Taxonomy (NCBI): domain Eukaryota; kingdom Metazoa; phylum Chordata; class Mammalia; order Carnivora; family Mustelidae; genus Lutra; species Lutra lutra. The sequence goes on from NC_062293.1 coordinate 41,258,847, forward strand.
CGGCCGGAAAGTCCACAGCAGCAACAGCCACATGCAGACACTTCTCAAAAAATGCCTCAATGCGGGGCACCTGGATGGCTCAATCATTAAGCGTCTGCCTTCTGCTCAGGTCGTGATCCCGGGGTCCTGGGATCCAGGCCTGCATCGGGCTCCCTGCTCAGCTGGGAGCCTGCTTCTCTCTCTGCCTGCTCCCCTTGCTTACGCTCTCTCTGTATCAAATAAGTAAACAAACAAACAAATAAAATCTTTAAAAAGATGGGGTGCCTGGGTGGCTCAGTGGGTTAAGCCGCTGCCTTCGGCTCAGGTCATGATCCCAGGTCCTGGGTTCGAGCCCCACGTGGGGCTTTCTGCTCAGCAGGGAGCCTGCTTCCTCCTCTCTCTCTGCCTGCCTCTCTGCCTACTTGTGATTTCTCTCTGTCAAATAAATAAATAAAATCTTTAAAAAAAAAAAAAAATCTTTAAAAAGAAAAGAAATGCCTCAGTGCCCAGACCCCTCAACAGCGAGGGTTTGCAGAGGACAGAGCAAGGAAATGCACTTTGTGCCAGTGGAGGTCTAGTCTCCGGGGTGTGCTGTTCATCCCCCGTTCTCCAGGGGTCTGGGCGCTCCCATGGCAGCATGCGAGGTCCCCGATCTCTGTGAGCCTGTGCCCCTTGCCCTGACCTGGTTCCCTCTCCAATCGCAGCTCGGCCTTGTCAGCCGTGGCCCCCTCTGAGGGCCCTTGCCCTTGCAGTGACTCTCCCTGGACCTGAACCGCTTTTGTCAGGACACTGCCTTCTCAGCGAGGACTTCCCTGCCCACTCTGTTTAAGTCCACAAGGCCCGCTGGCCTGTTTGCAGTCCGGACACCCCGTGCGCTGCACCTGTTCCCTGCCTGCCGGCCATCACATGAGCTCCACGGACACAGGCACTGCTGCTGCCCTGTGCTGCCATACCTCAAGCACCCAGCATAGGGTCTGGCACAGACGAGATGCTCCAGTGTCTACGGAGGAGCTGCCCATGCTGGGTGATGTGTTGGGTGAGGGCGGGGCCAACAGAAATGGGGAGATGCTTTGGAATGCCATCTGACAGAGGGGCTGGCCCTACTACATCCAGGACAGGTGGTCCCACAATGTCTAGTAAGACACACGGTGGGTCTGCCAAGTCAACACGGCTGTTTCATCATACCCAGCCGGTCACCAGGCAGGATTACCCATTAATGAAGCTGGGAGACCAGCAGGGGGAAGACCCAAGGGGTCCACGTCCTTGGAAAGGCCAGTGATTTGATACCATCAACACCCCCTTCCTGAGTCAAGAGCCAACGGAGCAGACCCAGAGGAAAACAGAGCCCATGCCCAGGGGTTCTACCTGGCTGGCAAAGCCAAGGCACTGTGCCCCAAATGCCAACCCCAGGCAGCGGGCAGACCAGATAAAGAGGCTTCCCTTTCAAAATGCACTGAGCCCTGTGCCAGAAAACAGCAGAGCCAGAGAGTGGGCACCCTGTGCCCAGGCTGTCCCTCCCCCAGACAAGGTCCTGAGAGGTCTGCCTTCCAGGGATCACTCTCCTGGTACTTTACCGGGAGTCATCCCCTCCACCTCCTCCATACCCACAGCTAAAATATATAAACTGAAGCAAAACTGTAAGCAAGATCAGTTGTGAAACATCCCTTGGCATAAAAGGTCAGCCCAGAAGATGGACTGCCAGCCCTAGGGAAGGAAGTTTCTAGCCACCTAGACAGGGAGGGAGGGAATGCGGGAAGGGGAGAGCCAGGAGGTCTCCAGAAGGGCTCCAGAGAAAGCCCTAGATGTGGGGGCAGCTAGTCCCACCCATAGGGAAGGGGGCTAGCAGGCCACAAAGGGGCCAGTGTGCTGAGGGAGGGAGGAGCAGAGTGCTCGGAAGAGAGGGAAGGATGGGCGTGTGGGGGCCAGCGGAATATCCACTAGGATATTCTCCCACTTCGGCCCAGCGCCTCCTCAAGGCAAGCTGCTGGGCAGATTTATTTTCTTCCCTTACTTGCTGAGAGGTCCTTTTTAAGGTATTCTCTCCCGCTGGTCTTCCTTGGGGCAAAGGTCACACCTCCTGTGGCTCACCTGGCTTGGCTAGTCTGGTCCCTCCCTAGCACAGTCTTATCTCTCTCCTGGCCTTAGTCATGCACCCCACCCCCTCCACCAATGCCTGGGGTCCCCCCAGTAAAAAGGCTGTTCCCCAGAAGGCATCCCCCAAGCCGTGATACCTGCTACAAGTCCCAGGTTCTTCCCTGGCTTCCCCCATTCCTCCAGGCCACCCCCGCCCCCAGTGAAGTCACAGGGATCTTGGAGACAACCTAGATCACTGTGCCTGAGGGCTCAGGGCAGTGGACAGGGAATTTGGCCCAGGTTTTCAGTCTCCCTACAGCCTGCAAATGCCTTACCGGCAGGAAAGTGTCCCTGTATGCCAGCACCTGGGCACAGAAGGAGGATTTCATGAATGCGAGCTCAGCAGGGTCTGGTTTGGGCCAGTCTATCTGGACAAGCTGGTGCCTGGCTTAAGGCAAGACCCCAGTCAGTGGCAGTGACCCAAGGATTCCACCAAGGCTGAGCTGACTGTTTGCAAACAGAAAGAGATCCCTACAGCATAGGTCTGATATACACATAATTGGTCACCTTCTCCCCTTTGAGATTCCCTTTTCCCTAACTTGGCTGCCACATATCTCCAGGGGAAGGAACTGGGGATACCCCACCCCTTTCCCTGGAACCCAGACGATTAGCACCTGCCTCCACCAAGGGAAGAGAGGGGTTTGGGGGACCATCAGAAACCAACCCCGGGGGGGTTTGCCAAGGCAAAAAGTGTAGGCTGAGCGCAGGAATCTGGCCTGCTCACAATCCTTTGAGGCGGCGGCCTGTAAATAATAAAACAAGGAACACAGGTTTGTCTCTCAGGGCGAGTGACGTGTCACCTACCAGCCATATGTGGGAGAGCAGGGCTGGGGAGAAAGATAAATGGAGAGAGAGGTACACTGGAGGGTGTGAACGGGGGAGAAGGAACACCAGCGAAGTCCAGACCAGGTTCCCATAGCACAGACGCAATTGGTTCTCCAGAGGCTGCTCCCCCAAGACCTCAGAGACGCTAGTCGCCCACAGAGAAGCGGCTGTGACAACAGCAACTACTACCGGCAGGCTCTCGGGGGCCGGAGGGCAAAGAGCTGGGACTCCGCATACACCTCTGGCCTCGGGGACGTCTTGGCTGGAAAGGGCTAGGGCCCTGTCCCCAAGCCCGGAACTAGGCTGGCTCTCCTCCTTGTCCAGCAGAGCCCCTCGGAGAAGCGAGGGAACCCGGGAACAGGCTCGGTGCAGCCGCCAAGAGCTACGGAAAAACTTCGCCCAGGCACAGCTTCCCCGGGACTCGGCGGACCCAAGGGCAGGGAGCTGGGACAACACCGGTGCCGGTGGGGCAGGCGCGCTGGGAGCGGAGGTGGGACTCGGAGGCCGGGGGTCCCGAGGAAGGCGTCCTGGCAAACCAGCCCCCTGCCCAGTCCACTAGATCCCTCCAAAAACACTTTTCGGAAACTGCGCCGGAGAAGCAGCCCCTTCTCCCCGCGCCCCCGGGCTAGCCCTGCTCACCCCCCGCACCTGGGAGCCGGCACAGGGCCCGGAAAGGGCAGCGAGGACAGAGGTTTCTCTTCTGCGGCCCCGCGCGCGAGGACGCAGGTAACCCGACCTCCCCGGCCAGGGCCGAGAGGGCGGACACTCCCGGGGCGGTAGCGGGCGCCCGAGCTGCGGGCAAAGTTCCGCGCTTCGGTAACTTCCCCCGCCCCGGGGCCGTGGGCCCGGCCAGGTGAGCGTCGCCGGAGCCCGGTGAGCACCAGCCCCTCGGCCGCCGCTTACCTGGCCCCCGGGGGCGGGCGAGGTGCGCATCCCCCGTCTGGCTGCGAGTCGGTGAGCTGCGGAGGGGCGAGGAGCGAGCGGGAGCGGGCTGGCAGGGCGGGCAGGGAAGCGGCGGGCAACGCGGGGAGCGCAGAGAAGAGCCCCGCCGCGCCGCGGCGGGTCGCTCACTTTCGGCAACAGTTGAAGGCGCCGGCCCCGCCCCCACCCGCGCCCGTTGCCGGGAGACCCGCGTGGGCCGAAGGGCTCTTTGTATCAAAGCTGCCGTGACATCACGAGGAGCCCGGGCTCAGGGATCGAAGGGGGCGGGGCTCGCGCCGGGGGCGGGGCCGGAGGAGGAAGCCGGGTCTGGGAACCCGAGCCTTGGGGGGCGGGGCCCAGGTAACCCCGCCCCCAAGGTAGGGGCAGGTGGCTGGGGCGGCGCTGACCAATGGCGTCGCAGCCCTGAGGCAGGCCCGGGCTACCCACCGGAGGAGGGGGCTCCCCGGGAGGTGGGGCTCGCCTGGGCCCGCCCGAGCCCGCACCTCGAGGTTAAGGTCGCCGGGTTTGCACTGCCCTGGCCCTCAGATTCCAGGAGACCGAGTCTGTGAGCTCGCAAGCATGCCCGGCGGGCTCTGTCGCTGTCGGGTCCCGACTACGCTCACTGTTGCGGTCACTGTACGCCGAGACTCCGACCAGCGCTTCCGCGCTCACATTTGCGGACCCGAAGGAAGACCTGCCAAACCCCCAGCCCCCTCGCCTACCACCTCCACCAGTCTGAGTCTTCGTCCTTTCGTCGCAATAAGAACTAAAAACAAGGGGCGCCTGGGTGGCTCCGTTGGTTGGGCGACTGCCTTCCGCTCGGGTCGTGATCCTGGAGTCCGGGATGGTGTCCCGCATCCATGGGAGTCTGTTTCTCCCGACTCTGACCTTCTCCCCTCTCATGCTCTCTCTCACTCTCAAATAAATAAAATCTTAAAAAAAAACCCTAAAAATATAAAAAAGAAAGTATTCTGTGTTGAATCCTAGTAAACATAATTTAAGTAAAAAATGTGCCTCCTTCCCCACCCCCCATAACTCTTCACTATGCTCTGGATTAAAGAAGGCAAAAATATAAAGCAGCAAATAATACAGATGTTTCCCTTTGAGTCGGTGTTCCATTGTCCAACTGGGGGTAAGTGTTGGGGGATTTATCTTCCTAATTGTCTGTCTCAGGCCAAGATGAAGGCCCCTTTGCCTTCCCTGTGTCCTCACTGACCAACAGGGTGGCGCATGGACATGGCAGGGCCTGTCGGCAGCTGGGTGCTTTGGTTCAATTCCACCACCACCACCACCAACACACACACACACACACACACACACACACACACACACACACACAGAGCTTTTCAGCTTTTCTGCCTCCTTCTCTCTGGCTCTTTGCTCTCAACTTCCTTCTCCCCCATATCTCTCCTGCAAATAAGTTGCCAGCTGCCTCTCTGTTTACCAGGGGCCCTACTCTGAGGCAAAGCATCCCACTGAGGCTCTGAGCCTACAGGGAACTCTCCAAAAAGGACAGCATTGGCTAGAGGAGGGCCTCCTGGTAGAGGCTTTGTGCCAGGGGAGGCTAGGGCAGTGGGGGTGAGGCGGAGACCCTACCACCACTGACCCTCTCCTCCCTGCTGATGGCCTTGCAAGTCAGAGATCCCTGTGCTGGCACCATGGACTATTTCTCACCCTTGCTGGGTCCACTCCTGCAGTCCCTAACACGCAGAAGTGCTGTGTTGTATCATAAGGAACACTGGCTTTAGGATCACATAGACTTGGGTTTCAATTCTATTTGCCAGCTATGAGGCCTAGGACAAGTTATGTAACCCTTCTGAGACTCAGTGTCCTTATCTGTAAAATGGGGCTGGGTCAACCTACCTCATGAGTTGTTGTGTGCCATGGTAGAGGGTACACTTAACTTTAGTCACTCACCACAGGTGTGGTGCATGAATGACCCCACGCGCCATGGGCCTCCTCTGCCTTTCCAGCTCCACCCTGAGACCTCGGCTCAGCGGCTTCCTGTGAGGTTTCAGGGTGTAGCTGCATCCAGGGAGTTCTGTCTCAGTTTCCCCTCTTCCCTTCTGAGTCTCATGGTGCCCCTAAAGGCTGTGGAGAACCAGAAAGCAGGTCACGTGAGAGGACCACCCAGAACTGGGGGAGGGAAGCAGAAACCTCAGGTGATCGGCGCTGTTCTAGATCCTAGCTTTCTTAGGGCAAAAGTCAGTGAAGAAGAGCAGAATGTGTCAAGCACCCTCCACCCCGCCCTCATTAGGGGTAGTCAGATCGCCATTTTCTTTTTTTTTTTTTAGTAGCTTTTTTTTTTTTAAATTTTATTTATTTGACAGAGATCACAAGTAGGCAGAGAGGCAGGCAGAGAGAGAGAGGGAAGCAGGCTCCCTGCTGAGCAGAGAGCCCGATGTGGGGCTCGATCCCAGGACCCCGGGATCATGACCTGAGCCGAAGGCAGAAGCTTTAACCCACTGAGCCACCCAGGTGCCCCCAGATCGCCATTTCGAGGGCTCTGTGGAGGGAGTGGTTTCTAGCATCCCTCTTTATTCTTCCCAAAGGTGTGGTGGAGGGAGTGGCATCTCCAGGTTTCTGTCCTGAAAAGCAGTGTGCCTGAGAGGAGGGTCACAAGATGCTGGCACTGAGCACTTCTGAATCTGAAGCCTGCCTCATTCTACAGTTTACCACAGCCAAGTCATTCGCTGTTTCTGAGCATGGGCTGTCACCTCTATAGAATGGAAACCAGACCTTTCCTCTTCCAGTTGGGAGGTTTGAATGAAATGATAAAATAAGTGTCTAGTTCAATGCTTCCTGTGCTACAGGCACTCAATAAATAGTAGCTTCTCATGACCAGAGCATTAATGAGCCCTGGTCTGATTCAGTGATTCAGGATATGAGCTCCAGGGCTGGAGCCAAGGGTTCTATCTTGGCTTTACCACCTTGTAAAAGGTCATCTGGATGAGCCAAGGCAAGTTTAATTTCTGGTGTCTCCATCTCCTCACCTGCAAATTGGAGATAATAATAGTATGTATTTCAGGATTATTGTGAGGATCAAAATAGTTAGGACCCATGCATATAGTACTCAGAACAGGCCTGGCACATAGCAGGTGCTCAATAAACAACAGCCATTTCCAATGACCATGTGATAAGAGGCTGGGGAGAACGGAGGTGAGGATTAGAACCTGAAACAGCTTGCAGGATGATTTAGAACCCTGACATTTTAGAGGGTTGGGGAGGGACAGAAGGAAAGGGAGAGAGAGAATCCCAAGCAGGCTGCATGCCCAGTGTGGAGCCTGACGCGGGACTTGATCTCACGACCCTGAGATCATGATCTGAGCCAAAATCAAAAGTCAGACACCCAACCGACAAGGCCATCCAGGTGCCCCAAGAATCCTGACTTTTGGGAGAGGCCCTGACATCTTCCAGGGGGTTTAGGGGATCAATGATAATTTGGGGTTGGGGAGGAAGGCTGTCTTCTGAAATGGGACGTGGAAACTGAGGGCTCCAGCCCAAGCTAGGGCTCCCAGAGGACTCAGTGTTTTTCATTCACATGGGGGCTGGCCTGGGAGAGAATTACTAGGGAAATATAGTCCCCTCTCCTGAGCACAGTCCTACCTATGGGGTTGGGGCCATGAGGGTCTCCCATTAGCTAACCTGGTTCCTTCCCATAGCTGTGTTTTAGATGTTATAGAATCAAACCATTTTAAGCTAGGAAGGCTCTCTGGAGAAAGAGCTAATGTGCTCTTCCCCCATTTTATGGATGGAAAGATGGAGGCTCAGAGAAGGCTAGGCATTTGTCCATACGGCACCCTAAAGTATCAGATGAGCAGGGACTGAAACTCGGGCTCCTGGCTGCCTCCCCCACTTCCACTCCCGCTCTGGCTGGGATGCTTTACTGAGGGGCAAATGACCGGCAGAGGATGGGGAGTGATGGGCAGTTGATACCTTTCCAGTGCTCACCCGGTGCTGTGAGTCTCCTAAGGGCTTCGACTTGCTATTTCCGAAGGATCTCATTAAAAACAGAAACCCTGGGGCACCTGGGTGGCTCAGTGGGTTAAGCCTCTGCCTTCGGCTCAGGTCATGATCTCAGGGTCCTGGGATCGAGCCCCGCATCGGGCTCTCTGCTCAGCGGGGAGCCTGCTTCCCCCTCTCTCTGCTGTTCTCCCTGCCTGTGCTCTTAAAAAAAAAAAAAAAACCACACACAGAAACCCTCTCCTTGGGAATCTATCCGAGAATAATGTGCAGAGGACAAGTCACTCTCATTAATTCTTTTTTTTTTTAAAGATTTTATTTATTTATTTGACAGACAGAGATCACAAGTAGGCAGAGAGGCAGGCAGAGAGAGAGGAGGAAGCAGGCTCCCTGCTGAGCAGAGAGCCCGACGCGGGACTCGATCCCAGGACCCTGAGATCATGACCTGAGCTGAAGGCAGCGGCTTAACCCACTGAGCCACCCAGGCGCCCCTCATTAATTCTTTTTATGCCTGCAACTTCTTTTGCCATAGTTGTTGGGAATACTCCTGTCTGAGTGCCAAAGCCAGAGAGAAGCAGACAGAATGTTGACAAGCAGAAGTTACTAGCCTCCACATACTGATGGGGGTGGAAAACACGTGTTCACCTGGGTGAGCCAGGTGAGGGCAAAGAATCTAGGAAGTTCTCTCTGTGCCACAGCTATCCTTCCACCTTTGTCAGCTTTTGCTGTCACCAGGCAGGAGTCAGCTCACCATCAGATGGTGTAAAGAGGCAACATTTTGTACATGTTTGAGGCCATATGGAAGGACCGGCTGAACATACATGACATAATTATGGAAAAGAGCATAATTAGGAAAAGAACTCTCCGAACATTACCCAGGGTTGATGTTAGCCAAGCAACAGAGGCCAACCAACATGAGCCAAATGGACAAACAAGAAAACAGCTACACAAATAATACCATGGCTGAAAAAAAGCATTCGAGCCCCAGGTCCAGTGGTTCTCCAAGTTGGTTCCTGGGAACCTGCAGGTTTCTCTGAAGACCCTGCAAAAGGAGGGGATGCGCAGGTGAGCCAGAATAGCTCCACTTCCTGCTGCTTTACATACGGACTTCCACTTAGGTCTGTAAGTAGTAGCTTTGGAAAGAGAAGTTGGTACTAAGGAAGTTGGCAGAACCCTGCAATTGCAGAGGCTTCTTGACCCCCAAGGAAGATGGTCCCCACCTGCCATCTAGAAACAACAGGAGCAACCCCTGAATCCCAGAGCCCTTTCACTCCTGCAAGAGCCTGGCCAGGGGGCCTGTACTGTGCCTGGAAGAGAAGGGCATCCGGGACCCTTCCTTCCTCTGAGAAGATGGGGTTCAGATGGCATGTCGCTAAGGTCCCTTCCCATCCTACAACCCTGGGCTAGCCCAGGAGCAGATCTTGGACCCAGGCGCATGCCTGGGACACGGGAGCCCCTTTCCACTGGCAAACAGCTCGGTGTTGGTGACTGTCCCTTGGCCAGGACTCCTGTAGCACTCTGCCCCAGACCTGTTTTTCCTTATAATGTCTGGCTGGCAGACTGGGTGGGACTGGTCCTTATTGACTCGCCCCAGCTCAGTGCTCAGAGAGGCCAAGCTCTATTTTTGTCAACCTGGGCACATGTGAACAATGGGTTTTCTTACTCATGCAAACCTAATAGGAGGGGAAAATGGTGAGAAAACCCGAGTTTCCTCTGACTCATTTGACCATCTAAGAGGAGGAGATGGCAGAGGAGGAGGAAATCAGACCAGGTCCTCTGTGACTTGGATTGGGTGAGGGCAAGGAAGAAGAACTTCCCCTTCCTTTACCCTCGGTCGCATCAGGTGGCCGCAAATTCAAGAAAGCATGAACCACTCTCCTCTCCTCCAAATGCCTCCCGGCTCCTCCCCACCTCCTCAGCCCAGGCCTCCGTGGCTATGACTTCTACAAGTTGGTGGCAAAGTAGGGGTTCCCAAAAACTACACTAGACTGACTTGGGGAACTTAAAAAAAAAGCTCAGTGCCTGGGTCACAGCTGAATTCAAATGTCTCAGTTGTGAGCAGTTTTTCAAGATCCCAGGTGTTTCCAATGCAAGCAAGTTTGGGAAGCACTTTGCTAACGGCGGGGCGACCCCCGGTGAAGGCATCGCTTGTCCATCATCCATCCATCCATCCATCCATCCATCCATCTACAAATATTCAGTGAAGATCTTTCTGAGCGGGCCCTGCTCCAGCTCTTGGAGACACAGCTATGACTCATCAGGTCTTGGTTCTCGTGGAGCTCACTCTCTCCGGGGGCCATCAGACCACAAACAAATAAATGAATCAGCGATACCTATGACATAGGCTCCGAAGAAAACCAAAGGAGGGTAAGAGATCAGACAGACGTTAGGGACAAGGTGCATTTTCGTCCTGGATTTAGGGACTGGATTTTGTTTCAGGAAAGTGTTCCTGCCGTCCTGCTCCCCATCTGGGACTTCCTCCTGCTCTCTGGCTAAAAGAGCTCTCCATTGACAATTGTCGAGGTCCTGCCTCCTGCCCCTCAGGACCTCTGGCCTAGCTCTTTCCCTGGAGCAGTATCTTTAGGGAGGGGCCTGGCATCCTCCGCACCCAGGGCTCCTGACTCGTCCAACTCTGTGCCAGCAGCAACACACGACCTGGGGCTGCACAAGGCAAGGGGTCCATGAGGCATTGTTTACCAACAACCGACAGAGGGATTTTAGGCTTGTGGGGTGTGTGGGAGGTCCCGTGGAACAGTGGAGAGAACCCTAAACTCAGGATCAGAAGACCCGGATCGGAGGCCTAGCTATGCCACTTCCTGGCAAAGGGCAAGTCATTTCTCCTTGCCAAGCTTTGGTTTCCTCTTTGGTCAAAAGGGGTAAGCGTGGCCAACTTTGTAAGCCTGGGATCTGCATTAAGAAAGGTTAAGGGCTGGGGCGCCTGGGTGGCTCAGTCAGTTAAGCATCTGGCTTCGGCTCTGGTCTTGATCTCAGAGTCCTGGGTTCAAGCCCTGTATCAGGCTCTGTGCTCAGCAGGGAGTCTGCTTCTCCTTTTTCCTCTGCCCCTTCTCCCTGCTTATGTCTCTCTCTCCCCCTCAAACCAGTAAAATCTTAAAAAAAAAAAAAAAAAAAAAAGGTCAGGGGCACCTGGGTAGCTCAGTCAGTTAAGTATCTGCCTTCGGCTCAGGACATGATCCCAGGGTCCTGCGGTGAAGCCCCACATCAGGGTCCCTGCTCAGTGGGGAACCTGCTTCTCCTTCTCCCTCTGCCTGTCCATACCCTCTGCTTATGCTGTCAGGTAAATAAATAAAAATTTTTTAAAAAGGTCAAACAAACAAGAAAAGAAGTATCACACAACATAAAAATTATTCATACAGGGGCGCCTGGGTGGCTCAGTGGGTTAAGCCGCTGCCTTCGGCTCAGGTCATGATCTCAGGGTCCTGGGATCGAATCCCGCATCGGGCTCTCTGCTCAGCAGGGAGCCTGCTTCCCCCCCCCTCTCTGCCTGCCTCTCCGTCTACTTGTGAGCTCTCTCTGTCAAATAAATAAATAAAATCTTTTAAAAAAAATTATTCATATAAATATTGAGAAATTATGACATGATCATGGCTTCTCTAATATATAAAAAGTTCATTAAAAATGGATGGAAAAACTTGGAAAGAAAAGAAAATGTCAAAGACTTTTGGAAAGTGTTTTGCAAATATGAGGACTTTTTTAGAAATTCTCATCATCTAGGTATAGACATGAAATCATGATGCGTTAAAGCTGGAAGGGACCTGGGAAACAGGCCGGGAGAGACAAAATGACTTGCCACAGTCACAAAGCTTCTTAATGGCAGAAGATCCACATTGACCCCAGAAAGTGGGGGGATGGTAATTGGGAGGAGACTGGGGATGATGTTTCAGTATCTTCCCTTGACAAACTCCTATTCATCCTTCAAAATCCCACTCAGGTGTGACCTGCCAAATGAAGCCTTCTCTTTTTCTTCCAGTGAGAATAAATTACTCCCTGGCTTCATGATCTCCATACCTCAAAGGCAAGCTCTGCTACTATGGGGACACACCATGTTGTTGGGATTGGCCTCCTCTCAGGCCCCCTTTAGCACCTTAATTCCTGAGAACAGGGTCCCTGTCCCCAGTCTTTGGACTCCGGCTGCTAACAAGTCTGGCCCGTAGCAGGCACTTGAGGGATGTCTGAGGCCCTGAATGGAACTGAGGATCCCTCGCACATAAATGATATAGGGCCAAGGGCCTGATTAGTCATGAATTCGTGGGAATATTTTCTGGAAGTTCCTGAGTTGGGCATTTACAAGGAGAGAAACAAGGAAGTAAGAAAGGTCTTTCTCAAGATCCAGTTGCCCTCTTCCCGGATCGTACCAGATTTGAGCTCTGAGGAGACACCCCTCTGCCTAACGCAAACACTGAAACCAAAGAGAGATCATTTCCCTGCAGCCTGTGACTCCAACCGGGACCAAATACTGAAGATCCACGGTGTACCAGTCACTTCATTTCTTCTCCCTTATTCTAGTCCAACCCTCTGTTGGATAGCGGTCACTGCACCCATATTACAGATGAGGAAGCTCGAGGCTCAGGAGGGTTAAGTGACATGGCCAGGGTGTCAGAGCCAAGATGGGCACTTGGGTCTGCTGGCCCATGTCCAGGCCTCCTTGCCATCTCTTTCTACATAACCAGCTTCCTGACAACAACTAGACTCATCTGGAAGGCAGCAGAAGCTAATTAATAAGGCTGATGAAAGTCTGTGAGCAAGGAAGGGCCTCACCCCTCCCTCCATCGTCCTCTATTGTGGTCCAGCTCATTATTTTAATCAGCTGCAGTCCCAGCCAGGCCTCTGTGGTGCCCCCGCCAAGTACTGCCCTTAAGGGTGGGATGCAGCCCACTGCACTGTGTTAGGGTCGAGGGCTACACACCCCTCTGCTGTGGACTTGGCCACTGCCTGCTGTCCTAGTTCCAAACCCAGGAAGAGGTACCCAGGCCTGTCCCTGGGGGCCACCAGCAGGCAGGGGCAGGATGGATAGGCCAGGGCTCCTGGGGAGGGAAGAAGGATTTGTTGCTTCCAGAAGTGTGTTTCATGGAGTCCCTACTCCACTCTGACAGCAAGAAAGGGCTCTGTGGTCAAATCAACCAGCGAAATTCTTTACTCCTTCCCGAAGATGGCCACAGAACATGTTGGCAGGAGAGAAACCTGCCTCGCTCCATTGTAATCTGGGGTTTCTTCGGGCGTCCCAGCTTTGGATAGGACCCCTTGTCATCTAACGTCTACCAACACCAGGAACTCAGTATTGTAAGGCCTACCCTTGGGAAAACCCGTGTACCAGGCTCCCAGCACACAGCCGCACAGAACAACTAAATGTTACTATCTTCATTTTATTAATAGCAAACGCCTACATAGCACTTACTATGTACCAGGCTCTGTTCCATGGGCTTCACATGATATTAACTCATTCAATCCTCACAGCAACCCTATGAGGCAAGGACTGTTCCATTTCACAGACAGGAAAACAGAGGCTCAGAGAGGTTACTCAAGGACATACACCTAGGAAGTGGAGAGTCAGGATTCTAAACCAGGCAGCTGGCTCCAGGGACTGTTCCCCTAACTGTGAGGCTATGAAGGAGAGGAGGCTCAGGTCTCTAACGAACTTCCCCAAAGTAACAACAGTAGGACTGAAACCATTCATTCATTCATTCATTCATTCACTAGTTTGTTCATTTATTGGAACAACATTTACTGAGCAGAAACTGCAGGCCCAGGCACGGTGCCAGCCACCTGGAGAGAGAAGAACAAGGCGCAATCCTGCCTGGAACTACTGGCTGCCTGTCCCGGCCTCTCTGACCCCAGAGAGCTGCTCTGTTCTCCACCAAGACAGACACATAGGGCTGTGCACTAAGCTTGCTGCCCTTCTGGTCTGCATGTGCACACCCACATGCAGGCCAGCGTGTGAGCTCACTAAAGAGGCCCTACACTCGAGATGCTGGGGAGCAGAGGCTGCCTCAGCTACCCTGACAGCCCACAGACGGTGGGTCAGGGAGCGCACTGTCCCACACCCAACTCTTCTCACGCCCAGCGCAGGCTCCCTCCTTGGCCCCGCAGCTTGGCTGTCGAAGGTGTCCCCTGCCAGGTAACCCCACCTGCCCACCTGCCCACTGCCTGCCTTTAGCTGCTCTCCAGTGGAGTGTGACCCATGAGGCCCTCGGAGCCCCCTCGCCACAGTCACTGCCCCTCCTTGCAGTCCTGTGGGTGACCCGCCTCCCTGTTCCCAGACTGCAGTCGAGCCTAGCACAAGGGCTCCTTCAGGATGGCAAGAATTCATCTCAGGAAATCAGCCCCCTCCTGGGAGGAGAGTCACTTTTAGACAAGGATGGTGGAGGGTGAAGACGGCTTCACCTCTTCGAGGCACACACTGAAAGGCTTGTAATTCCACTTTAAAACCAAACAGCTCCCACCCCTGGCCCCAATCATCTCCTAAATTATCTTGGTGATGCTGGCATGCGAACCACCCAAAACCCACAAAAACCCAGCCGCCCCTTAAATGACAGAAGCCGGGCTGTGGGTTCTCCACTATGAGAAGGAAGGGAGTGGGCAGCCTAGTCCCGGGGGTGGTTCCTGGAGGGCCCAGAGCCAGTGGCTCGCTTGGACCTGCCCAGGATGGGCCACGCCATCCCTGAATAAACAGGCAGCCGCAGCGGCAGGCAGGCAGATGACGGGAGCTGGTCTCAGGCACACATACCTCCTTTGTGGCTCCCCTTTCAGGGCTGGGCTCGGCAGAGGGAAACCCAAGGCCCTGGCCCCAGGACACTGAGCCAGTGTGTTCTTCCCACTTAGAGGAAAACCACAACCCTGCGGAGCTCTGCGGTCGCGGCCCTGGGCAGGCTGAAGGAGTCACTGTGTTCAGGTAGACACCGGAGAAGCCTGAGCCCGGACCAGGCCAGGGGAGGGGAGGGAGAGGCTGCTCCCGGGGGGGGGGGGGGGGGGGGGGGGGCTAAGAAAGAAACCTTTCTTCCAGGCCAGGCCTCCTGCCGTCCCCACCAGACCACAAGGCCACATTCATGGGAGTAAAGTGCTCTGGTGCCTGGCCAGCCCAGGTTCCAGCCCCAGCTCTGCTCTGTGCGTCCCCTAGCTCGCAGAGTTCTTGCTGTTAGCAGGTAGCCACGCGAACCCCGAATGGGTGAATGCCGGACCATTGCTCCTAGGGCTCCTCTGACTGGAACAGTTCCATCAACCGAGCAACGCACAAGCTTGTTTTATGCAGGTTTATGCAGGCACATTATTATTATTTTTTTTTAAGATTTTATTTGAGAGCGCACAAGCAAAAGGGGGGGAGGGGCAAAGGGGAGGAGACTCCCCACCAAGCAGGGACCCATCCTTCCAACACACCCTACCCACTCGGGTCTCCATCCCAAGACGCTGGAATCATGACCTGAGCCAAAGGCTGACACCTAACCCACTGAGCCACCCAGGCGCCCCTAAAGGCACGTTACTTAACAACCAGCGTATGGAGGACAGCATTGTCCTTCGTGCCTGAACAAAGCTTATCTAACATGTATTTTCTCCAAAAGGCACATTGCGGCTTTCCTGCCCCTAGGAACCCTAGACAACACTTCACCACATTTGGGGGCGCATTTTACATGGCGAAATCATCAACCAAAAAAAAAAAACCCAATCCGCCCCCCAAAAACAAAACAAAAAAAAACCCAAATACCAAACACAGCACTAAAAAGACTGCTAAAAGGAAGCTTGTTTCAGTCTGAGCAGAAACGAGAAGACAGAGGAATGTCTTCCTCCACCCTGAGCCGCCGACCCCACGTTTCCTCCCTCCGAGCATGCGTGCAAATGGTCACGGGGACACCTGCGTCTTGATTGGGGGATTACAGTCTGTAGCAAGTAGGCAACTTTGCCACAAATGAGGGTCAGCGGGGTCTGCCTTGGAGGGTTATGGAGGGGGCGCCGAGCGGGATGAGGAAGACGAGCACCGAGTAGCTCAGTACACCTTTGCACAGTTTCTGCTCCTGTGACCTGAGGGACCTACCAAGGCTTGACACCTTTGCTATTCCCTCTGCTGGGAATGCCTTTCCTTACACTCTTCGCATCCAGTGAAGCCCGGAGCCCTGGGGTTCTGTTCACCTCAGGGCTGGCATTTGCCAGCTGGGAGCCCTCAGGCCAAGCTGGTGCTCCTTCCTCCCCACCCCCCACGTCCAGTCAGGCTTCCCCCTGCTCCCTCACAGCTGCTGACTGTGCGAGAGAAGTAACCAGAAGAGAGCTGCATCCTGTCCCCTTCACCGGGTCTGTGCGCTGGCCTTCCTCCCACCCTGATGCTTGGCTCACAGACAGACCCTTCCACTCAGTCCGGGACGACTCTCCTTACAGGTTCTTTGCTCCCGCCCACCCCCTATCCCACTTTCTGCATCATCAATGGCTCCTTCTCTCCTAGTTCAGCTCCTTTCCTGATGACGCCCTGGCCTTGAAAATCCCTCCCTAAACACCACAGGGTGGAAAGGAACACACTAGAGCCACAGGGCCTCACCGGAACTCTCCAGCAGCCCTGAACGCAGCGGGTCTCCCCTTGAAACGGTTTCCTAGCACAGCTCCTAGCACGCCCACCCTCCTGGCGTCCTCCAGGCTCCCCAGTCGTGACTGAGTTGCTGTTGCCGGCTCCCGTGCCCTTCCTGGGCCCTTAAGGTTACACCCTCCGTGCTCCAGCCCTCTCTCCTTCTTGTTTCCCTAACTTGTGGCTTGAAATCCCACCAAGTGCCGATGACCCCCAAATGTCCATGTCCAGCCTGGCCCACTCCCTTGACCTCCAAACCACTGTATCCAATTGCCTGCGGAGGGAGTTGTTGTGAGTATCAACTTAGGGACCAGTCCCCCGAAGGTATGAGGGAGGCAGGAGGGGAGAGAGGGAGAGAGGGCCTGGGATGCATGTGACGAGGCCTCAGCCAATCCCACAGGCACTATGGAGCCAGGATGACCCCGAAAAGAAGCAAGATGGCAAAACCCTTGTGTCCCCACAGGGCCCAGTCGTGGGATGCAGGCTGCCTCCAGAAAAGGTGTGTAATCTTGGGCCGGGCAGCCCCCGGCCCCTAGAGAAGGTCAGCGGCAGCCGGCACCTGGACAGATGGGAGAACGAGGGCCGCCAACCCACAAGGGGTCTGCATGCGCCTCAATGTCTTCAACAGAATCTTCCAGGAGCCTCTCAACTGACAAGTCCGCAACTGGACTGCTGAATTTCTCTCCAGAACGGTTGTCCCCCTCAGTACCCTGCTCCCCCTACCTTCGCCTGTCCTGCCACCCCCCAACCCCAGCAATCCAACGTCACCACCAGTCACCTGGGAGCTCTGCTGGCCACGAGGAGAACCTCAGGCTAGTCCTTGATAATTCTCTCCCCTCTGCCCCACATCAGCAAGTGCAGGCAGCTCCAGTCCGGTCCACCTGCTCACCATCTGCCTGTCGCCGTTCTCAACCAAGCTGTCACCACCTCTTCCCCGGACAGATGCACAGCCTCCTAACTGGTCGCCCCAATTCTAGGGCCTCCTTACACACACTCACCCCAGCAAGCTCTTCAAACCGCCAACGTCTGGTCATGTCCCAGCCAACAACCTTCCCTTGGCCTCTGGTCAGGATGAGCCCCAAAATTCTCCCCTGCGCTCTCAGTCGCCTGGGCCACACGCTCCCTCCAGCCTCCCTCACATGGCTCCTCATCACCTACCCCCTGCACTGGCTTGGCTTGCCAGCCCCTCCGCAGCCAAGCCCCACGCCCACCTTCACCTTCACGCGCCTCTATCCCTCCCTTCCGACAGGACAGGACAGGCGACAGGACAGGCGGGCTCCCAGCATCTCCTGAGCCCAGAGAGCTCCCTGCCCTTTCCTGACCCCCAGGACATCAGCAGCTCCCTCCCCACGTTCCTGGCCCAGGAGTGCTGGAATATTCACTGCCAGCACCACAGGCACAGCACGGTGGTTCTTTGTGTTTCTGCCTCCCTCCGAAGGCTGAGTGCCTCTAGGACAGACCATGTCCTGTGTCTGCTCACCCTGTCCCTGGCCCAGCGTGGTGAGAAGTCAGGGTCTGGGGAATTGACCTCAGGTAAACACACGCTTCCCTCTTTGTGACTTGGCCTTTGAGGGCTCCAGGCCAGGCACCTCACCACCTGGCAAGATTACCTGCTTTTGGACACAAGTCCCAATCCCTCCTGCTGGGCCTGCTGCCAACTTTGGCACTGGGTGAGGGGCTGGTCAGCTGGACAGGAACAGTGGTGACTTTCATTGTCACACCTGGCACGGAGACCTCGGCCAGCTGCTTCTGTCAACACCAGACTGTCACCCAGCGCCTCCAGCCCGGCTCAGCAGCTCCGCAGCTCCTGTCAGAGTTTCCCCGGGGCCAAGGGTATGGCTGTGGCCCTCCTCTCTGACTTGGGAGTCTGGGCTTTGCTACTCATCAGCTGGGTGACCTTGGGCAGCCTGTTGAACAGCTGAGCCTCGGGTCCATTAGCTGGAAAATGGGGATAGTAACAGTATCTCTCTCACGAGTCTCTCTGGTTGGGGGCCTGGTTCCTCCTTGACCTCCATAAGTGCCCGCTATTATACTTGGCAGAATATTAAATCCTGGATACTTTTCGAAAACTCCCCTTTCCCACAAACATACCTTCAACACATTTGCTTCAACTTTTAACACGGGCTAATGGAAATATGAAAAATTTCTGTGGCTCAGTTGTTTTAAGCGTCTGCCCTCCGCTCAGGTCATGAACCTGGGGTCCTGGGATCGAGTCCCATGTCAGGCTCCCTGCTCAGCAGGGTGTTTGCTTCTCCCTATGCCCCACCCTGTTGCGCTTGCTCATGTGCTCTCTCTCTCTCTTTATTGCAAAAATAAATAAAATCTTTTTATAAAAGCAATCAAATTGATTTTGAAAAAAATAAAACTTCTACAGAAAACTCCAGCTCCTGGAGTCCATTGTCTCCTCTATAACGACCTTCCCCATAAACTCCTATCAGGTTCAGGGATGAGTCCCCATAAGTTCATTTGCTTCTCTGAGCCTCCACGTTCACATTTCTGAAATGGAGATAAAAGTTGTCTACAAGAGTGTTATGAGGACCACACAATAACAGGTTCCAAGCAGAGTGGGTGACATATAGTGGGTCTTAAGAAGGTTAAGCCCCCATCCTACCCCATCCCAGCCCACCTGCTACATAATTCCTTCCCTCCATTGGAAGAGTTATGTATCACCATTCTGCTGAGAATGGGATAAGCTTTTAAACCCCACTGCGGGTTTTCTGGGTCCTACACGTGGGTCCTTCTGCTTCCCTACCTGTTTTTTGAGCTCTGACCTTTGTCTTAATGGTTCGACTGCATCTCGTGCCTCTCACTGGGAGCGCCTCCAGACCCCCAAGATATCAAGCCACAGAGCATTTTGCCCTTCAAGGAATAAGTGAGTCTAGTGGGTAGACCGGACAGCCAGGCCAGGGCTAGTGTCTGTGGCTGTGGGAGCTGGGTGTGTGCGGCCGCAGTCAATGATGCACGTGCATAAGGACCCCAAGAGGGCTTTCCAGGTCTGGGAGGCGAACTGCTCTTGGACTCTGATGCCCCAGGGAGGTCACACCCATTTTGACAGTAGCGATGGTGTGCCCTCCGAGGTCACAGGTCACAGGAGCCTGCAAGGGCACCTCTGCCTGTATCAGCCACACCGTGTAGTTGAAAGAGCTCGAAGGCAGTCCAGGGAGGCTTGAATCCCAGCTCTAACACTTGGTACACAGGTCACCTCCGGGAAAAGCACCTCCCCCCGACCAGGGCTCCATGGCCTCTTCTCTCTGAGTCATCCAGAGGACCAAATGAGACAGCGTACACTTAATGTCTCAGTGGACCTGGTGACTGGTCATCACTGCTGCTCTGCCAGACTGCTTTATAGACGGACATGCAGAAAGTAGAAAAATAAGCATCCTTTCCTTTTTTCAGTGCCTCAAGAGAGGTCTGTCCTTATATCTCAAGCCAAAATGATTTCCCAGCTCTCATGTCATCCCTAGTCCCTTTGGAAGTGCCTCTTTGTGTGATGAACCGATGGCCTGGTTACCCTTCCCAGACTGAGAGCTCTAGGAGGGACTATCCGAGACCTCAGCACAGCCCCTGGCCCCACGCGAGCACCTGCCCTTGAACGAGCTAACAGATGACGGTGTCAGGGGCTGACACCGCGCTTGGTAGTGCCAGCCGAGCCCTGCCTTCACCTGATGCTCATGGAAGTTACCACTTCCGAGGGGTTTACTCTGGGCAGGGCACTGTGCTGGGACCACCGCAAATCGCAGCTCATTGAATCTTGCACAGACCTATCAGGTAGATATGTACCCATCTGCATTTTCTGTGCAGCTTAAACTTCTAGGACCCTTACGTGCTCCAGAGCCCTGCAATGTGTTCACAGGGTCACGTGTTCCATACAATTTTCAAAAATAAGATACTTTGAAATCTTTTACCTCAAAGATGACTTTATACTCTAAAAGCTTCAGGCTCCATAGAATCTGGGGCCAATAAGTAGGTACTACTCTTCCCATTTCACAGACGAGAAAGCTGAGGCTCAAAAAGACTAAACTTGCCCAGAGACATTCGGAAACAGGATGTGGATGCAGGCCTACATTCCAACTCAGCCACAGGCCTCCCAGGTCTAGAGAAAGGAGCCCTGGTCAGTGGAGACAAGTGTCTGCCCAAGGTCAGCTTTGCAGCTGCGGGTTCAGGGCAGAGTGGGGACGGAGGAGAGGAGAAGGGAAAGAGAAGCTCTCATCTGAAGAGCCCAGAGCCCTGAGCCCTGAGCCCCAGCTACTTGGCATCAGAACCCCAGTTAATCTGACCATCTCCCTCCACCCACCCCCTCGTGACCCAAATCTACACTGTTTGCCTTTCCAACTCCTGAAAGCACCAAGTGCAAACTACAATGAGCCAGCCCAGCTCACCCCAAATAAACCTATTCTCTGTCCCCTTCCCCTTCCTGGGCCTCTCCATCCAGGGGCTGCCAGGGCCCATCCCGTCTTTAATACCAGGCTAGGGCAAACAAGGGCTGGCACACTCTGCCCTAAGGGCAGCCCTCCCCTTGCTGTTTTGCAAAGGGCCAGTTTCAGCTGCCTGGCATTCAGTTACCTTCATTAGAATGGGCCCCGAGAGCTGGCCGAGCTCTGACCGCTCAGGGCAGATCCTATCACAGCAGGGACGGAAGAAGAGAAAAGATCGGTAATGCAGCCGCTTTTCCCCAGGCCAAGGAGAGGGAGAGGGGTGCGTAGCAGCAGGAAAAGGGGAACCAGGGGCCTGCCAGGCCCTCCCTGGCTCTATGGCCGCTCTCAGTTCTGGAGTTCTCAGGGTGAGGAGCGAAGAGAGGTAGCACAGAGCCCATTCTGAGGATGTCTATCAGCCCGTGCTGGGAAGACCTCCCAACTCCTTCATAGCCACTCCACCAGGGAAGGTGGTGGGGAAGGGGAATTCAGGAATTCAGGAAGAAACACAGCTTCCTGGCATCCAACAGCCAGTTTAAGGACACCTGGCCTGAACTCTCTACCACCGACAAGGAAGTGACCTTGTGGCCATAGGAATGTGGAAAGCTGATGTCTGAAAACATTCTCTTAGACCAAAATGCAGAGATTGTAAGTGTAATTTCTTCCAGAAAATGGAAATGAGCTTTTCATTCCATTTTCATTCAAATAAAGAGACACGGGCATAACAAAAATGGAACTTTCTAGTTTGAGGGTGGCAGCCGTCCCCAGCAGCTGTTGTCCCCATTAGGGACTTGTGAGGCAAAGGGAGGCTAGGCTGCTGTGGCTCCCATGGGTTTCCCACCTTCTTGGCTGTAGAACTGGGAATTTCTCCTAACCCCAGAGAACATGGGTGGGCCCCCCAACCCCGTTGTGAATGACTGGGGGGTGGGGGTGGGGAGGGGCTTTCCTGTTCATCCCTAATATCCCAGCAGAGTTGCAAGGCTGGCATGGGAAGGCCACAGTCCCCCAGGCAGGGACTGCCTGCGACAAGGGTAAAGCCTCAGTCAACCTTGCTACCTAATGGTGGCGTGACTCCCGGAAAGCCTCTCAGCTTCTCTAAACATAATTTTCTCTGCCTATAAGATAGACATAATGATAGGGGACATTTATATAGACCTCCTGTGTGTTAGCTACTAACCTAAGTGCTTTCTTAACCCTTGCAGCACTCAGGAGAGAGACGTCACCCCCCTCATCCCACAGGGGAAGTATTAGGCAGGGAGGACACACCCGAAGTGGCAGAAGTGGGATTCGATCCCAGCTCCCGCACCCAGGCTGCCTGTGCTTACCCAGGACAGGACACCACCCTGTCCCATTCACTGGGGACCCACTGTTGGGGTGAGCCGTGCTTTTAATGGAAGTAGACCTGTTGGGGGCTGGGATTCTCCAGTGGGGGGGGTAGGATTCTGATGCAGGGGAGGAGACAAGCCCCCCCCACCCGCCTCCCTCCACCGAGCGCAGGTCCAGAGCTTTGGGACCCATGTGGAGACTCCACAGCTGGGATTCCAGAACTCTGGTCAGAGAAGCTTGCTAAGGATGCAGATCCCTGGGTCTGGCCCAGGTACAGAGTTGGTCCCTGGGGCTCAGAAACACTGGCTGAGCGGGGGAGGGGGCTCCCAGCAAGGCCCCCCCCCCGCCCCCAACGCCTTCCTGGCGACAGGAGTCATGGCAGGCAGGGAAGCCCTTTCCAGCCTGGCCCTGACTCGCCCTTGGGCAAGCCCTGGACCTTTCTGGCCTGATGTCCTGATGTCCTGATCTAGAAGATCAAAGTGTTGCTCCAGACAGTCTCCATGGGCTCTGGCCTCTGTCACACTGTGACTCTGAATCCGGGAGGAAGGGGTGCCCAGATGAGACAATCCGACTCACCCACACCCCCCATTTCTTTGTTCTTTGCTCATCAGGCAGCAGCCCTGGATTCCCTTGGAATCTGGGCTCCCAGAGGGAAAAGTAAAAATAAGATAACCGTGACCATAACAGCTCTCTGTCAGGAGTGGGCCCACACCGTGGGAAGGGAGCCACCCACGGTGAGGTGGCTGGAGGAGCCAGGTTCTGCCACTGGAATGACCCAGGGAGCCTGGGAATCCCCTTCAGGTCTTCCCGCAGCCAACAAACACACCAGGACAAGTGAGACTGTACATCTGGCAGACAAAGGGAAAGGTGGCCTCTGCTGCCCCTGGCCCCTTTGGCCTCGTGGGGGCTGGAGGGATCCAGGTGTTCCTGCCCCAGAGGGTGTCCCACGCCTGGGCCTGCTGGGAACCCAGGTCTCTGGTGTCCCTCTTGCATGAGACTGCGAGTCCTCTGCAACCCCAGTGACCTCTGACCCGGTGCCCACCACGTGCCAGGCAGTGCCTGGGGTGCAGTCAACTTCTTCGTCTACTCAGTCGGCTCACTGGCCCCAAGCAGGGAAATGCTGTTGTGCCCACTTTACAGATCAGGGAATCGAGGCCCAGAGAGGCTGAAGGGTCCATGTGAGACAGCACAGCCGACAGGTAGCAGGGCTGGGGCTCCCACCCAGCCTTGCCCCCTGGATCCCTCCCTCGCTCTCCACTCAGCAGAGCTGCCGCTCAGCTGGTGCTGATTACTGCGAGGACTGCAGCTCGGCTGCTTACAACGTGTTAATGCCTCTTGGCTTTGATGGACTGAGCTCTACTGGCTCCGAGGACAGTTTGCTGGAGTCCCTGGCCAGCGCCAGCAAAGGATGAGCAGAGAGGGGTGGCCTCCTGATTGGAACCCGGCCACGGTTTTGGTGTGAAGACCAAGGCTGACGGGGAGGTTTTGGAAGGGGAATTTTCAAGGAGATGGGGTGTAGGTGGTGAGTCTAAGAGCCCAGACTCCGGCTGGCATCGGTGTCAGGAAGCAGAGTCCTGGGTCAGGCTTTGCAACCAGCTGGCTCCTGGACCTTGGGACAGTGCCTTGTTCTCCCTGTGCCTCGCTGGGGCAGTTCCAAGACTCAAACGATTCCCTGCCACATTCCAAGCAGACCCTCTCTGACCTTCATCCCTCCAGGCACTGGCCAGCAGCCCCCCTAACCTCACCCCTTCCCCTCACCAAGCCTTGCTCACAAACACAAGCGAGAAAATAGCTTACGGGCCCAGCACAGTGAACAGGAGCCGTGATTCCCGAAACTCTCTGCCGTTAAGATGACAAGAGGAGCTTTTCAAGCTCCCCACATCCAGGTCAAACTTCAGACCAATGAAATCTGGGTCCAGGCATCAGTGTGTTTTGTTTTGTTTTGTTTTTTAAATTTCCCAGCTGAGTCTCCAATGTGCAGCCTCGGCCAAGAGCCGGTGAGCCTCGAGAGTGTGCCCCAGACTCTCCCGAGCATGTGGGTGGTCGCCTGGGATCTTGTTGTAATGCAGGTCCTGGCTTAGCTCCTGATTCCTGTGTCTAACAAGCTCCCAGGTGATAGCCACGGACTACACTTCACATAGGAGGGATCTAGAATGTTGGGAACAGTAGTTTCCATAGGACACTCCTGAGGGACAGAAAGGGGTTCCCTGGCCAAGTCCTATCACCCTATTGGACAGTCCTGAGGGGTGTTAGCATATTAAATGCCATATCTGACCATCTGGTGTAAGCTGTGCTTGGCCCGCTGGTGGTAGTCCTTATCTTTCGGCGTGCTTTAGGGACTGGCTGAGGGATCTGTGGGGAGGATGGAGGTGTGGACAGGGATGATCTGAGTCAAAGGCCAGGCCTGTGGCAGGGAGGGGCTTTTCTGCTTCCCCTGTGCACCCACTCCTCTGTGGCAAATGGCCTTAAAGTTATTTATCAGATGGGGATTGCGGGGCTGTGGGGCTGTGGGTAGTGGGGGCTGTGAACTTGGTGGGGATCTGCATGGGATGGGAGGCAGTTGGTAGGGTCCTCGGGAGGTGGGGGTCCATGGATGATGGGGTCTATGGGTAGAGAGGGGTCTGTGGGCAGTGGGGGTCTATACAGGGGTGTGGGTATGGGGACCATGGGTTTGGGGGGCTGTGTCTGTGAGTGGTGGTGGGTGGGGGGCTGGGGGCTTAGCATGACACCCCACCAGCATTCACAGCAGTGCCGTTCCTTACTAGTCGTGTGTGATAGCTCCTGCAAAATGACATGAAACATACACGCGATCTTGTTTCTGTGAAAAAACAGTCCCAGGGAGAAAGCCACCTGCCAGTGCCAGTCATTGAAGGCAAGAGGAAACGAAGGGTTCCAAGAAATTAATGGTTCTTTGCCAGAAAATAGAAGTGAAGTAGTAATATTTATAGCCACCAATGTTTCTGGGGCTCTGTCTCGCTGTCAGGCTACAACACTCCTAACTAATGCCAACAGCTTCTCCTTTATCTCCTTGAATCCTCACAATGAGCCTGAGGATGGCACCCGGATCATGCCCATCATACAGACAGGGAAAGTGAGGCTCTGAGAGATGTATGACCTGCCCAAAGTCTCACTAGGAAAGGGTGGAGCCATGATCCAGATTGAGGTCTTTCTGACCCCAGTGTCACGCTCTTAGTGTGAAGTTCGGCTGCTTCCTCCCAAGGACAGCAGCCACTGACCACTCACCACAGGCTGGGTCCTGAGTTAAGCATTTTCAAAGTCTCCAATGTGCTCGATTCTCCACCAGACCCAAAAGCTGATTTTTTTTTTCAAAAGACCCCAAACCTGAACTTGAAGGGCCCTACCCCCACACCCACAAGTCAGTCATTAGCAAACTGGTCCGTTCCAGCCCAGCCCTGCCTGTGTCTGGAGAGGCAGCAGGGTCCACCGGCCTGCTTGGGAGCTCTTCCGTTCACGAAGAGAACCAGAGAGGGCTGGGAGACGCTGGGAAGGAAGACGGAGCACCGTGGCCACCACCAATTTCCAGTCTATTCTGTGCCCTTCTGTCCTGGGCCCTGCCCTATACCCGGTGCCACACGGGCTCTGGGAACCCCAAGAGCATCCAGGGAAGTGCCCACCTCTCCTCTGAGTAGGACAACGGAAGAGGCCTACTGCGACATTAAAAAGCCCCCTGTCAGGCAGAGGTGACTGTAAGGGCCATGGGAGAGGGGCTGATGTGGAAGGGTGGCTGTTTCCAATTGGGGGACAGGGCCCAGGTAGCAGCAGAGCTGTCTCTGAAATGGTTAGTGTTACAGCTAGAGCAGATGGGGGCTCAAGAGGAGGGAGCAGCAGAGGCGGAGGGCAGGCCGTGTTCAGGAAATCCTGGGTGACCCAATCAAACACGAGAGAAGAAGCTGCAGAAAGGTCTTGGTCAAAGTGATCTGCATTCACTGAGTCAGCAAACATTCCCAGGACTAGTACATGCCAGACACTGGGGTCAGAGGTGAGTGAGACATAGCTCCTGGCCTCCTAAAGCTCGGAATCTAGTGATAAAGAAAATAATAATTCACAGGGAAGTATTTTAGTCTCATTTTGCAATCGGGGATGTTGGCCCAGAGAGGTTAAGTGATTTGCCTGGGATGATAAGGCTCATTCTTCTCAGAGGCAGGGTTCCACTTCTAGGGCCCCTGCACGGGTGGAGGGTACTACTGCTGGTATGTGGCTGAGAGGAAAAGGGACCTGGAGGAGGGTAGGACTGGAGAAGTGACACAGAGGAAGGATGCAGGAGATATCAGAGGTGGCAGATAAGAAACAGGAAGTTAACAAAGAGGCTGTTGCAACTGTCAGACAATCATGCTGGAAGATAGGATTAGGACTGTTATGTTCAGCTTCACAGGTTGTACACTGCACAACTCCCAGATTGCCATTCTAATGGACTATGGTGAGAATAGTTCCCCTCAAGATTGTGTAGCACAATGACCCCAGCTAGTAGATAGAGGGACCAAACTCACACATGCCTACGTATGTGGTCACAAGCTTTTTGGTCCCTGTGTAATAGTTGCCAACCAAACCCTACACTGTTATCACATAGCCACATTCTTGTTCCTCCGGGTGGGGGGGAGGTGGAGAAGTGGCAGCTACTCCACGATGATGTTTCACACCACACCCTGGGCTACCCACAGAACCAGTCAGTTCCACATTTCTGTAACAGAGATGTTGGTGCACGAAGGGTTCCTAGAGCAAAGAAGTTTGGCAAACTGCCTGTATCTCCCTGCTGGGGCTCATAGAGGCACACAGGAACATTTTAAAGGCTTCCAGAAGTCCTGCAGCCAAGAAGCTGGTTCATCTTCCTGGAAGCATATCCCAGACTCCCTTGCAGCACAGCCCCTTTCTGAGGAACACCTTGGAACACCCCCAGGCACAGCCCCACAATGGGAGACTCTGTGACACCTGCCTCCTGCACCCACCCCCCTATACCCAGTTCAGAGGCCATGCTCAGCCTCCAAAAGCTGGGAGGAATGGGCTGGCTAATTCTCCCACCTCCTCTCTTGGGACCTGGCCTCACTCCTGCTCTGAGAATACTGAGTTTTATTCTTTTGGATAAAAGTCATGCAGGTGTTCCCAGGAAGTTGCCTCTGAAACCATGTAAACCCCTCAGGGCAAATGAGTCCTTCTGGTCCTTTCCCCCAGCCTGGGGGTGGGGCAGAGGGAAGAGACCTGAAAGAACTGGAAGCCTCGGGTGCCTGGGTGGCTCAGTGGGTTGAGCCTCTGCCTTCAGCTCGGGTCATGATCTCAGGGTCCTGGGATCGAGGCCCGCATCGGGCTCTCTGCTCAGCGGGGAGCCTGCTTCCTCCTCTCTCTCTCTATGCCTGCCTCTCTGCATACTTGTGATCTCTCTCTCTGTTTCAAATAAATAAATAAAATCTTTAAAAAAAAAAAAAAAAAAAGAACTGAGAAGCCTCTGGAAAAGTGGACCAAGAGCTTGCTCTCTGAGATCTGCCAGGTACAGATTAAAACCCTGTCTCTGGACACTGGTGGCCTGAACCCCTGGACAAGCAGCTTCACTGTTGTGTGAGCCTCAGCTTCCTCATCAGTAAAATGGGTATAAGAGTACCTACCTGGCCGGGGTGGTCTAAGTGGACAGATCAGGGTGGGGTGGTGATTAGAGATGAGAGGGGTCAAGTGCCTGTATTTGGGTGACACTCCATCTGTCCCTCCCCAACCCAGCCCTTGCGCTGGGCTCCTGCTGGGAGCCGGGTCCAACTGGACGGCCTCCTGGGCTGGACTGGAGATAGCAGAAGGCCGGGAGAGTGGGGATGGAGAGACAAGAGTCAGGGAGATGGGGAGAGAAGGAGAGGGAGACTGGATACAAAGGGGCAGAGATAGAGTCAGAAACAGACACAAAGGGAGACAGAGGGACAGTCGAAAGAGTCACACATATAGAGAAACAGAGGGAGCAGGGAGGGTCCAGGCACAGAAATAGAAAAAGACAAGGCAAGAGGGTCCAGGCAGCCGGTGGAGTGTGGTCCTCTGTGGGGAGGCCAGGCTCTGGAACAGGCAGACAGGGGCCCTGCCCTGCCCAACTCCCACCCCAGGGCTGCTGCCTTCATGTTCCTTCTGGGTCTGCGGTAGGCACTGAGGACTGCAGGATGGTCCCTCCTCCACCTTACCCCTCTGGCAAAGGGACTGGGGTGGGGGCAGGACAGGCAGGAGAAGGGGGAGCTAGGAGCTCCTCAAGGAAGGGGTGAGGGTTCTGGCTCAGGGCTGGGGAACCCTCCAGGAGCAGTGGGAGCATGGCCTACTTGCCCTGCATTTCCCAAAGACGTGAGCTCCTGATTCCAGGAAGGCCTCATTCAGCCAGTCAACAAACACAATCAAGTAACTTAATCAGGCCCAGAACTGGGCGGGACAGAACAATCAATGTGGCCGGTCCCTGCCCCTGGGGACAGCGTGGTCTAGACTTAGGAAAACCTGGGAACCAGCATGGTTCATTGTGGTGAACTGCTCGTCTCTACCATCCATCAGAGCAAAGTACTTGTTCATTAAATCTAGATCAGGTTTCTCTTTCTCCCCCCAGGTCTGTGAAACTCTGGCCCATCCTTGCCTGAGCTCTTGTGCAGTCCCTTCTTAACAGCCCTCCCTAGCATAGCTGGCCTCAGGCTGAATCCTTCCTGGATCTACTCTAGTAGCCTCAGGGTCACACAGCCTCATACCTGGTTCTTTTTGGCTTGGTTTACTCCCCTTCCTGTAAAGAAAACCCCTTCTCCCCCACCCTTAAGATGTTTGCAGATTTCTCCCTAGTGGGGGGGGGGGGGCTTCTTCTGTTTCAATAGTTCCTTCCCCCTCCTTAGAATAATTGTTTCAATCATTGCTCCTTAGTTTTTTTTTTTTTTAAGGAGTAAGTTGCTCCTTACTTTTTTTTTTTTTTTTTTTAAAGAGAAAGAGAGGGTACTGGTAGGGGTGAGGGACAGAGGGAGAGAGAGAATCTTAAACAGTCTTCATGCCCAGGGCAAGCCACATGTGGGGCTGGATCTCATGACCCTGTGGTCCTGACCTGACTAGAAATGGGGTTGGAAAATTTAATCAACGGAGCCAAAGTGCCCCCCACCATGACACCTTTTTTTTCTTTTTTAAGAGATAGAAGTTTAGGGGCGCCTGAGTGGCTCAGTGGGTTAAAGCCTCTGCCTTCGGCTCAGGTCATAATCCCAGGGTCCTGGGATCGAGCCCCCCACATCGGGCTCTCTGCTCAGCAGGGAGCCTGCTTCCCTTTCTCTCTCTCTGCCTGCCTCTGCCTACTTGTGATCTGTCTGTCAAATAAATAAATAAAAATATTTGTTAAAAAAGGGATAGAAGTTTATGGAATACATTGTGAAGGAGCAATGGGGCAGGACAGAAAAGGCACTTCTTACTAAATCTGAATTTTTTTTTTGACGCCTATGAAATTATTTATGAGGCATTCCAATCAAACTAATCAAATAAAAATAAATCATACAGAAAAAGGAGGTAAGTCATTAAACTGGAAGTTACTGATTCATCATCAGCTCTAAACTTTCTAACAACCAAGACAAAAAAGGGAAAGCCAGGGATCATATTACAACTTCTATCATATGATGAAACCAGAAAAAATAATTTCATCAGACTTTTTTCTGGTGCAAAATCCTAAAAAGAACGCTTTGGATTAAAGGTACAAGGAGATGGCGAATCGGGGAAGCTTCCTAACCCAACTGGATCGAAGTTGAAGTGATCTCCTGCTTAGGGTGGCCTTACACTGAGCCCAGGGAGTAAAAACAAACTCTATGTCCGTGAAGAGGTTTTTCCAAGAAGGTAAGATGCAACAGTGCTTTCTGACGGGGAATTCCACTCCACAGAGGGAACATCTAAAGGAATGGGGATTGGTTTATGTCCTCAGGATGCCTTTCTCCTGTATCACCTAGCTGAGCCCGGAGATCACTGTCCCCAGAGGGAGGGACGGTCACCTGCTGAGCATCAGGTGATGTTTGCTGCCGCAGATAAAGGTCCTTACATCGCCCGCCTGGGTGTCAGCCCTCCTGCCCATCTCCAGGGATCCTTTCAGCCTGGATTATAAGTTCCCTTGAGAAGAGCCAAGAATACTCTGTCACAGCCCCAGAAGAAGACCAGGCCGGGTTTGGTAAAGGCAGCTGCTCTAAAATGGGTTCTGGATGTAAAGTCACAGAATTGAGAAGATGCTTAACTTCCCAGGCCCTCTGGCCAACTAGATACAGAAAGTGTGTGCAAAGCAGGAGCTTGTTCAGTGCTCCTCCTACCCATCCATCCTGTGCTGATCATCCAAGAGGCTTGGGGAGAACTGTCAACTAGCCTGAGACTTCCAATGCATCCACAGAGCCCACAGAGCCTTTCCATCTCAAGAATCACACTTGATGATGGGTCATATTAATTTCACTCATTTTCTTTGTCCTGGTCAGGAAACGGAGTGTAGCAATGATAAGGATGGGAATGGCGATTTCTCTCTCCTATACTGTGTTTGAGCATTTACCCTTGGGCTCAGCAGGGATGCTTTTAATGGCAGCAGGCCCTCCCTGCCTTGGCACAAGGATCTGACACAGGGTGGGCCCAATTCTTGGGGACGACGCCCCAAGGGGCTGAATTGGCTAGTTGTGTAGAAGCCTGATTATGGGATGCAGGTGTGAAGGACGCCTGGGACATTGACATTGCTTGTCTGCGACCTCTCAGCAATCCTGGGGTGAAAGGTATTCAATCTATGATGCATGATTCATAATCTATGCACTGTGAATTGAGAGATTCTAGCATTTTCTAGACACTGAACTATTATTCTCCAAAGATTCTCATTTCTCATTTTAACAATAAGCCTATGAAGAAGACACCAGTTACCAGTGGTGGAGGTGGAAATGACAGGGTCACGATTCAAATCCAGGACCTCAGACCCCAAAGCCCATGTTCTCCCCAAGTTTAAATTAACGTTGGCCTCCAGGGCTGGTCAGATATGCCGTGACCTGCCTGTTCCCCAAACCAGGGCTCAGAGAGCACTCCGCAATGCCTCCTTAATTCCCAGCCAGGTCAGCTGTCCTGTCCCGGGCTGGGGACCTCTGGCAGACTCAGCATTCCCAAGGCATCTACCTTAAGGAGAAGATGCAGAGAGAAAACAGAACCGTGACAGAAACCAACGACAGCACAGTTCCTGGCAGAGACTCCTGTCTTGTCTGTCACCATAGCAGAAATGCGGAGACAGAAAGCCAGGGGGCCTCAGCGCCTGCAGAGGTGACAAGGGATAGTGCTGCTGGTGGAGGGTGCAGGGAAGGGAGGGTAGGCAATGCAAGGACTCTTTCCTCATATTTCTGGGGCATTTAAGGGGAAGGCTGGGGGGTAAGGGGAGAAGGACCCACGAGTTACCAAGGCACCGCTGGTGTGATCCCCGACCAGCAGTGTCACCAACAACCTGGTTGCTGGTAGGAAATGCAGAATCAGGTCAAGCCCAGACCTCCTGAGTCAGAGGCTGCATTTTGTGAAGCCCCCAAGTGATTCCTACTCACAGTAGAGACAGCAACCGGTCACCTCCCTTTCAACTCCCGTCTAAGCCCCAATGAAGACACAGCCTGGGATGGAGGCGGGGGCAGGAGGGGAGCACAGACTAGACACACACAGACAATGAAGGCTGTGGCAAACAGTGGTGCACGCTCTGAAGGAAATGAACGGAATGTTAGGACAGTGATGGGGACAGGGGTATGGAGGGGCCTCCCTGTGATGACCAGTAAGGGAAGGCTTCTCTGAGGAGGTGATTTTTTGCTGCAACTTACAGGATGGGAGGGCAGCTGTACCAAGACTTGAGGGTTGAAGATCCTGGGTAGAAGGAACAGCAAGGCAAAGGTAGAAAGAGACGGGCTTAGGGTGTTTGAGGACCAAAAGCAGCCAGCGTGGCTGGAACAGCAAGGATCAAGGGAAGTGTGGGAGGGACAAAGCGAAAGATCTGGGCAGCGGTGACAGCTGGTAGGCCACAGGGAACGTCAGGATTTGGGATTTTATGCTAAGATGACAGGCGGTGAGAAATTAACCAGTCCTTGGACGGAGCAGCCAGGTGGACGGCGGTGCCATTTCCTGCTGGGGGAGCCTTTCCGACAGCTGACAGGAGAGGACCGGGAAGACAAAGCGTTCAGTGTCAGACATGTCCACATCCAGGAGTCTGGATCCAAAGGCCAACTCAATGGGGAGACACTGTCAGAAGCCCGTGGGTAACAGTGCACTTAGAGCTCCAGGACCTAGTGTGGATGTAGACAAGCTAGGGTAGAGGACCGAGGACTCAGACCTGAGGCCCACCCCCACTTCTGTGGAGCCATGGGGACGTGAAGCCAGCCAGGGTCAGTGAGGCGGAACAGCCTGACGGGGAGGAGGGAAACCAGTGGAATGGAGGGAAGGATAGGTCTTGAGAAGGGGAGGTCAGCTGTGCCACGTTGGCCGGCTGAGACTTCCAGTAAAATCAGCATGAGACCTGACTGTTGGTTTTGGCCAGACAGAAGACCCTGGTGACCCTGAAAGGAAGGGCCAAGACGGCTGGGAGGGACAGGAGAAAAAGCGAGACAAGAAAGTGGGTGCAGAGAGGGCCTTTGAGGGAAGGAACATAGAGTCAGGTGGGGCTCTGCCCACCCGCCCCGCCCTCCAAGGGCATTATTTATTACATCAGCTGCACGCGAGTGGAAACAATCTGGGAGGGGGCGCAGCCCTCGCGCCGCAGGCATGGGGGCTTGTCCTGGAGCGGGCGAGAGGTCCTGGGACCCAGGGCTCAGGCACAGATGTGGCCTTTGTCAGAGCAGGGTCACGTCATCTGCCATCCCAAGAGGGCACCGTGTGTGGGTGCAGCTGGAGGCAAGTGGTGGCTTTGGGAGAGAGAAGGGAAGGAAAGGAAATTCTCTGTGTCACCTGTGTTTTCAAGGATCCCTCCTCAGAATGCAGAGCCATACTGAGATAACTACCACCTACGGGTGCCTGGGTGGCTCAGTCAGTTAAGCATCTGCCTTTGGCCCAGAGCATGCTCTCAGGGTTCTAGGATGGAGTCCCGTGTCAGGCTCCCTGCTCAGTGGGGTGTCTGCTTCTCCCTCTCCTACTGCTCCTCCCCCTACTCGTGCTTGTTCTCTCTCCCTCTCTCAAATGGATAAGTAAAATCTTAAAAAAAAAAAAAAAAGAAGAAGAAGAAGAAGAAGAAGAAGAAAGAAAGAAAACCTCCCACTTACTGGGGGCCCTGTTCTCTTCAGGACCCTTTAGAAACATTATTTCAAGTCATTCTCACCATACCCCGAAGTGAGGCATCACTTCCCCGAGGTTACACAGATGGAAATGAAGAAGGCTCAGAGAAGTGAAGCGACTTGCCCAATGACACAAAGACAAAGTGGGCGTGTGGAGTTCACATTCAGCCCAACTGACTCAAACCTGAGCTTGTCCCGGGGTTCAGAGAATCCTGAGTGATGATTAACAGTGCCTGGAGGATCTGGCCAAAAGGGGTCCTTGCAAGTTAGGGCAGCCCCCAGACAAAGGGGGCTTGAACCAAGCCTCCTTGACGCCAGCTGTGAGAAGAGGCAAAATCACGTTATCCCTCGAAGCCCCTCCCTGGCCTCAAATTTCCCTGCTTCTCTCTGTCCTCAGCCAAGACCAGGTTTATTATTAAAATGGACATTGCTTATATTTTATTATAGTAAAGTAGCAATAAGGGACACCTGGGTGGCTCAGTCCGTTAAAGCATCTGCCTTCATCCCAGGTCATTATCCCAGGATCCTGGGATCCAGCCCCAAGACAGCAGCGAGCCTGCTTCTCCCTCCCCCTACTCCTCCAGCCCCCTGTTACCCTCCTCCCCCACTTTCTCATTTGCTCTCTCTCTCAAATAAGTAAATAAAATCTTTACAAAGAATAAAACAACAGTCATAGTAATATCCTATGTAAAGTGGCCACATGGCAGAGGAAAGTGGACATGAAGGAGCCTGTTAGAGGAGCAGGACTCAAACAAGCAACCTGCAAAGTAACACTATTTCAGAAGTCTTCCTTCTTATCCTGGAAATGTATGTGATGATGTACAGAGCCTGTTCGGGAGTTTGACAAGGTTTTCCCCGAAGATGCCCCCCGGGGTCTGGAGCATGGCTGAGACCCCCCAGGCATGGGAGCCTTGGGAAATGCCATGCACAGTGTCCTAGGGGCTCACACCTTTTTCCCACGTTGGCTCAGAGAATCCCCGGAAGGACCCAGGAGTTTCTCTCATCAGCCCCATTTTACAATTTTCTCTTGAGCCTGGCTCTCTGGGAGAAAACAATGCCCACTCTGAGGGCCTCATCTCACCGTGGGGGAAAGCAGCCCAGAGAGGATGGAGATGTGGCTGGCAGCACCAGCAGGGACCCCTGTCTCCTCACGCTGCACCCAGGGCCCAGGTTCATGGTGTACTGTGGAGGTGACTATGAGGCCCACGGCACACCCCCACAGCACCCAGGACTGCTACTGCCTCCCGATTCTGGGGACAGGTGCCAAGGGGCAGACGCTCTGCCCCGCAGACAAACACTTGTGCCCCCATAGTGCCCCCCCCCATCTTCTCTACACCCCACTGGCTGGCTGCTTTACAACTGGGAATACTGAGGCCCGTTGAGCGGGAACCAAGGATAGACACTTTAAATGCATATAGAGCGGACACCCAGTAGAACTCCCCTCCCTTCATCCCGTTTTAATTAAGATTTAAATCGCACCGCCCCACAGGGCTCAATAACCAATATGGGCAAATGCAAATTGAGTGCATTCTCTGGGACAACTGGCTTGACTTCATCAAAAATGTCAAATGTCAAAGATCCAAAAAAAAAAAAAAAAAAAAAGAGGGCTGTTTACGGCCATACCACCCTGAATGTGCCTCATCTCATCTGATCTCGGAAGCTACACGGGGTCAGGTCCGGGGAGTACTTAGATGGGAAGAAAAGAAAGGCTGGTAAACTATACTAGATTAACAGAGACTGAAAAAACAGGACAGCCATATGTAACGCATGATCCTGGATTACACACGAGATCAAAAAAGAAAAGCTACAAAAATATCAGGACAATTTGAATATGAATTTATATTAGATAACATATGACATACCTGTGAAATTTCCCACAGGGGAGGAAACCAGCACTGTGGTTATGTCAAGGTCATTCTTGCTCTTAGGAACAGTCAAGTATTTAAGGATGAAATTTAACAATGTCTGCAACTAACTCTTTTTTTTTTTTTTAAGATTTTATTTATTTGGCAGAGAGAGAGAGGGAACACAAGCAGGGGGAGCGGCAAAAGGAGAAGCAGGCTCCCCATTGAGCAGGGAGCCTAACACAGGACTTGATCCCAGGACTCTGAGGTCGTGACCTGAGCTAAAGGCAGACGCTTAACCAAATGCACCACCCAGGTACTTTCACAGCTAACTTTGAAAGGACCCAGCAATACATGAATAAAGTACATACAGTTACCCAGGAGCGGGGAGTGCAAATGTTCGCAACATGGTAACAACTGGCGAAATCAAGGGAGCGGGAGAGATCAGGATTCAGTGGCACGACTCTTAACTTCTTTCCTGAAGTTGAAAACTTTTCGAGATAAAAAGTTGGAGGAAAAGCAAATTTGCTAGGTCTTTGTTAAAGTAATCTAGTCTCTGTTCTCGTACCTTCTGCGGCAGGAGTCTGAGCTCTCAGTTTTCTCTGCGGGGTGGCAGATGAGGAAGTCTCTACTGAGATTCCTAGTTAGGCTCTGGCACATGGTAGACCACCCCCACCCCCACCCCTGGCCCCGCTGACCCAGAGGCCCCCGCAGGCGCTTGCAGGCAGGGCCTCTCTCTGGAAAAGCAGTCATGCCTCACTGGACTTCAAGAATGCTCCGTCCCCATGCCTGAGCACCCAGGCAGCCTGGTTCTGGGGAGGACAGACAGACGCCTCAGAGCAGGGCCCCGCAATCCCGAACCAGTCTCCCCAGAGGTGGCCGCCTGGGAAAGGGCGGCAGGCATTTGTTGAGCCCACGTGCTGCCCCACTGTCCGCTGTCACAGTCGAAACACTCTTCCCCCCAACTCCACCTCCGCACTCTGTCCTTGCGGAGGGACATGTGGGTGTGAGTAGGCCTGGAGCCCGGACGTTACAGGATCCGGGTTCCCGGAATTGCATGAGGAGCTTTTGAAAAGGCAACATCCTCGAGGTTCTGTGTTGACCGGTCTGAGGGGCATTTTGGGCATCCAGAATCGTAAAAACTTCCAAGAAATTATAATTTGCAGAAAAGTTTGAGATCTCCTAGTTTGGACACTTGGTCTTCAAATTTGGGTGTGCATTAGAATTACTAGGGGAGCTTGTAAGCATAGACGAGTGGAGCCCTCCCCGGGCTGATTACATCAGGACCTCTGGCAGGTGGGGTCGGCATCAGTATCTTTGGAAAGCCCCCTCCACGAATCCAGGGTGCAGCCAGGGTTGAGAACCACCGGCTTAGACTCGGCTGCTTCTGAGAACTAACATCTGTGTGTGTGTGTGTGTGTGTGTGTGTGTGTGTTCCCACAGTTACCTGTGTCAAAAAC
This sequence comes from Lutra lutra, assembly GCF_902655055.1. NCBI lineage: Eukaryota > Metazoa > Chordata > Mammalia > Carnivora > Mustelidae > Lutra > Lutra lutra. Next base: position 41,295,501 of record NC_062293.1, read on the forward strand.
CCACTTAACTCATCAATGAGGGAGCAGAAGGCTGGGACAGCTGCTTCAAAGGAGAATGGGAGAGATCCACAGGTGCCAATGACAGAAATAATGCTGAAACTGAGTCACAAAGTCCAATGCAAAACTGGTTCATCTCCTCCAGGGTAAGAATCCAACCAAGCCCTCTCGAGAGGAGAAAGAAGTGGCCTCGCTCCCGTGCGTGCTCAGGTGCTGTGAGTCTAGGTTCTAAAGGGAAGTGGGAACTTGAGCAGCGAGGCGGGGTGAGGCAGGAGGTGGAACCCAGGAGTGTCCTGGAAGCCAGTGCTCTGGGCTGGCTCAGGCCAACCTTCCTAGGGCAGGGATGGCTGGTGGCAGAAGGCCGGGGACAGACCAGGGTGAGGGGACAAACAAAAGGGCCTTCAGCATCTCCTCAGCTTCTGTCCCAGCCACTTCTGCTCTAGCCAGAGTTCAGATGTTTCCCCGAGATATGACTCAAGGATCTTTTATTTTTACAGAACCTGTGGGCTTGGGATAAGCAAATTAGTCTTTCCTTTAAGAGGAGGGGGCTATTGGAACATAGGAAAAACACTGTGGCCATATTAAGCAGAAAGGATCAATCGCATCGAGGGACGTCTGGGTGGCTCAGTTGGTTAAGCAGCTGCCTTCAGCTCTGGTCATGATCCTGGAGTCACAAGATCGAGTCCTGCATCAGGCTCCCTGCCCAGCAAGGAGTCTGCTTCTCCCTCTGACTTCTCCCATCTCATGCTCTCTCTCTCATTCTCTCTCAAATAAATAAATAAAATCTTAAAAAAAAAAAAGATCACATCACCTCCCCCCCACCACCGAGCCATTGAACCCCCTTCCCCCCTCACCACATCAGTGCCAGCATGCTGCCACCACCCACACCCGCACCGGCACAGCTGAATCAGAGCGCTGTTTCTCAGAACAAATATTTTTAGAATTTAAAAGTGCCATTGTCACAAGAGTTTTAGAAACATTTGCTTCAGGATGGATGAAGTTAAGCAAGGATACCCGTGGACCTTTAGGGCTTAAGCTCCCCGGGACCGGGCCTAGAGAGAAGCCCAGGGCAGATTTCTAACAGTTGTCCTGGCAAGATGGAGGCTTGGCAAAGCTTCCGAGGATGAGCAGAAGGGCCAGCTTGGGCCGGGGCTGACAGTCTGGGGGCCCAGTAAACCCCCTTTGTTTTGCCACCAGGGGACCAATGCAGCATCACCTTGCAAAGAGCTTCCGGTTCCCGTGAGGTGAGGTGGGCGTGGGAGGGAGAGTAAGGCGCTGATGGGAAGCAAGGAGAGCTGGATCCCTACCTCACTCCAGACATCAGAGTTAATTCCATGGATCAAAATTTTAAATATAAAAACCAAATACTCGGGGGACGCCTGGGTGGCTCAGTTGGTTGGACGACTGCCTTCGGCTCAGGTCATGATCCTGGAGTCCTGGGATCGAGTCCCGCATCGGGCTCCCGGCTCCGCGGGGAGTCCGCTTCTCTCTCTGACCTTCTCCTCGCTCATGTTCTCTCTCACTGTCTCTCTCTCAAATAAATAAAATAAAATCTTTAAAAAAAAAACAACAAAACAAAACAAAACAAATACTCGGGACGCCTGGGTGGCTCAGTTGGTTAAGCGGCTGCCTTCAGCTCAGGTCATGATCCCGGAGTCCTGGGATTGAGTCCCACATCGGGCTCCCTGCTCAGCAGGGAACCTGCTTCCTCCTCTCCCTCTGCCTGCCTCTCTGCCTACTTGTAGTTTCTGTCAAATAAATAAATAAAATTTAAAAAAAAATGAGTACATATATAGAAAATACGGTGAAGAATGTGGGCAAGAAATTAATGAACAAAGAACTCCAATAAATGTAACTGAAGAAGTTCAACTGCATTTTATTTGTTTGTTTGTTTATTTAGCTATCATTTTTAAGTAATCTCTACACCCAATGTGGGGCTTCTACTCACAAACCCAAGATCAGAAGTCACATGCTATACCAACTGAGCCAGCCAGATGCCCCAAGTTCAAGTATATTTTATTTTATTAAGATTTTATTTATTTATTTGACAGAGAGAGATCACAAGAAGGCAGAGAGGCAGGCAGAGAGAGAGAGAGGAGGAAGCAGGCTCCCTGGCTTGATCCCAGGACCCTGAGATCATGACCCCAGCCGAAGGCAGAGGCTTAACCCACTGAGCCACCCAGGCACCCCTCAAGTGTATTTTAATTCAAAGGAGCAATCCTAATCTTTTTAGCCTCTCAAATTAGAAAAATTTGAGAAAACAGTTAACATCCTGTTTCAAGAGGGTAGTTGGACTCTGCCACAATCCTGATGGGAGGGTAAAGGAAACAACTCTTCTGGAAAGGAATTCAGCCGAAGTATTGGAAATTTTAAGATTAGCACCCTTTTGATAAAATAGTTTCCACTCTGGGGCACCTGGGTCACAGTGTCTTAAGTGTCCAACTCTTGATCTCGGCTCAGGTCATGATCTTGGGGTCATGGGATCAAGCCCTGCACTGGGCTCCAGCAGCGGGAAGTCTGCCGGAAATTCTCTCTCTTTCTCCCTCTGCGCCTCCCCTGGCTCGTGTGCTCACATGTGTGCCTCTCTCTCTCTCAAATAAATAAATAAATCTTAAAAAAAAAAAAAATAGTTTCACTTACCAGATTTTATCCCAAAGGCTGGCAGACTTTTTCAGTAGAGGGCAGATACTAAATATTTTAGGTTTTGTGGGCCATACAGTTCTGTGGCAGCCACTAAACTCTGCCACTGTAATGTCAAAGAACCCCAGACAAGAGGTGAGCAAATGGGGATGAATGTGTTCTAATAAAACTTTATTTACAAAAACAGCCTTCTAGATTGGGCCCACAGGAACTGTAGTCTGCCAACCTCAGACTTACTCTAAAGCAGTGTTTGCTCCTATGGGGAACTGTTTAGCTACCAGAATGAAGATGACACTGCCTTTGTTAATCCCCCCAGTTAGGTTAATATAGGTGTGTATATATATATGCCCAACAATAAGGAACTGATAAATTTGGTTGTCTTCATGTGATGAAATATTATGTAGCTATTTAAACTTACGCAGAAAAGTACTATAGCTATTTTATTAGATAGTGTAAGGTTGAGAAAGAGTATGTAAATGAGCTATTAGAACTAATGAGGGGGTCTAGTAAGGTTGTCATGACATGATCAACACCAAAAATCAAAAGGTGTCCTACACACTAGCCATAGCCAATGGGGAACTGTCATGGGCACAAAGAGTCTACAGCAGTAACAACAGCAGTAGACTCTAAAATATAGTCACCTACGCAGAAAGGTGCAGAACCTATTTGAGAAGATCGTAATATTTTTCTGAAGGGCACAAAAGAAAGCCAGACTAAACATAGATATACTAAAGACCCTAGAAGAGAGAATTCCATATTATAAAGAAGCCAATTCCCTTCAGTCGATGAACACATTTCAAACAAATTCTCTAGCAGGGTTTTTAACAGATTTTGACAAGAAAGAGTGTTCTGGGCATGCCTGGGTGGCTCAGCTGGTTAAGCGTCTGCCTTCGGCTCAGATCATGATCCCGGGGTCCTGGGATCGAGTCCCATGTTGGGCTCCCTCCTTGACGGGAAGCCTCCTTCTCCCTCTCCCTATGCCTGCCTCTCTGCCTGCTTATGATCTCCCTCTCTCTGACAAATAAATAAGTAAAATCTTTTTTTAAAACAAAAAAAAGGGGGCACCTGGGTGGCTCAGTTGTTGAGCGTCTGCTTTCGGCTCAGGTCACGATCCCACGGTCCTGCGATCGAGCCCCACATCGAGCTCCCTGGCCTGCAGGAAGCCTGCTTCTCCTTCTCCCCCTGCTTGTGTTCCCTCTCTCACTGTGTCTCTCTCTGTCAAGTAAATGAATAAATAAAATTTTAAAATAAATAAATAAAACAAAAAAAGGTATTCTGGAAGAGAAAATGTGTAAGCATAACAAAAATCGTTTTTAAGTGAAGAAGGTTGAAGGAGATTGTCTCTAGCAGATATCAAACTATGAAGCAATGAATGGTAGCTGAGACTAGTTTTGGCTCAGAAATAAACAGACAGACAGACTGATGGAACAGATCACAGTCCAGAAAGAAACCATGTTTATAAGGAAATTTAGCATACGAGAAGGGGGTGAAATCCCAAGTGAGTGGGGAAAGTGGGATTATCTGAGAGGAGGGGCTTAAACCCCTGGCAACATTTGGAAAATAATACCAGATCCTCATCAAATGCTCATCCTCAGCAAAACCAAAAATATGCCACAGGGGACCAAAGAGCTAAGAATAACATCTTTTGTCTAAAAGTACTGGGAGGAAAAATAAACCATATAGGGGGATATGTTTATAGCCTTGAGATAGAGAAGCATCAAATGAAAATGGCATGAAAGGATGGGTAATGATTACTTAAGAATTTTAAAATTCTATACCATAAAAGACGCCAAAAACAAGACTAAAATACAAGCAAAATACATAAGGATTAACATTCAGAATATATATAAATGTCTTATAAATCAATAAGGAAAAGACAAACCACCTAAAGGAAAATGAGCAGAGACTATGAACCGGTAACTCCCCAAAGGAGAAAGCTAAGGCTTGGTGATGGGCAGGCCCACATGCTGTTGGGCGATACATCGGTATCACCTTTTTAGAAGAAAAATTTGGACACATCTATTAAAAAAAAAAAAGCCTGCATACCCTTTGATACAGCATTTTCAGATTTCTAATCCTGGAAATACTTAGAGAAACGCTCTATGCACCATGAATAAGGATGTGTTCGATGTAGAGATAAGGTCAGTTCAAGCGAGCCCTGCCACCACAGGGTGAAAATGGTGTCCCTGGGGAGGGGACTTGGAACCATCGAGGAGGCTGAGGTTAAGGCCCAGGGCCTCAAGGAAGCTCAGTGCAGGTCCTCCTCCAGGCTGGGAAGAAGGGAGACAGGCTGGGGCAGAGGGAACCAGGGAAGGCTTCCTAGAGGAGGTGTGAGTCTTAGCAATGAGTAGAAGTTAGCCCAGGGATAGTGCGTGGGAGGATATCCGAGGAGAAAGACAAAACTTGTGCAACGTCTGGGAGGCAAGAGAGAACTTGGCCTTTACATAAAATAAGGAACAGCTGGGTGTCACCAATCTCGGGGTGCTGAGAGATGAGGCTGGAGAAGCAGGTGCAAGCTGAGTTTATCCCACTGGTGATGAGGGGTCACAGAAGGGAGAGACGGAGCAGTTCCTTAGGAAGATGCTGAGGCACTGGGCTAAGGGTCTGGAGAGGAGAAGGCTGGGGGCAGTGAGGAGAGCTGTAGGCAGCAGTGGGAGAAGGAAAAGGGGCTGAGTGGGCATCAGGGGATTCGAGGCTAGCTGGCTGTGGGGGCGTCAAGAATGACTTCCTCGTTTGGGGACGGACTGGCTGGTGACATCATTCACTGACGCGGCAGTTTCACAGGAGGAGCGGGCAGCTGGATGCCCCATTCATTTTATGGGGTTCCCTATTAATCAGCCCACGAGGGAGAATGACCAAGGGCCCAGGCTCTCACAGCGTCTGTGGGCTCTGCTTTCATTTCACCGCCCTGTTGGGTGGGAGGTGCTCTCCACCTGCCTATACCCTTTCCCCCATCCAGACCCCTACACTCTGAGGAGAAGACGGGGAGCTCCTGCTGTCCCATCATTGTGTCCTCCCCATAGGGTTCCCAAACCACCCCGGCATATTATTTTTGTCTCTGGTTAGCACTTTGGAAGCCTGAGTGATCCAGGTTCTGGTCGGTCTCAAGCTGACCCCTAGGGGAGAGATGGGACACCGCAGGGTGCTGAGGACCCAGTCTTTAGGGTTAAGACCTGCCCAGGCTGGCCCCCTCATCTCCCCCAACCTGAGGAGCTGTGGATGGTCAGCCCAATGGAGCCCAGAGCTGCACATTCCAGAAGGCTGAGCCAGGAAGGGGATTCATTGCCATCACGGAGGCCTGGGGTCCTGCAGGAGCCCACAGGCCCTGCCGGCTGGCTTTTGACCTGTCCTCCTCCCTACCCCCTGCTCCTCCCATCATAAGGAACAGAGCCTAGGTCCACTGAGCTGCCTGGTTGGAATGCCCCAGAACAAGGCTGCCTAGTGCATCCGGCGATCAGTCGCCCCCTCCCCAGGCTCTGGCCAGCGGAGACACCTCAAAGTAACCTACATGGATGGCATGACACGCTCACCCCAGAGGGGCTGCAACAAAGGAAAATGAAGACACATCTGCAGGAAGGTCCCGAGAGAGAAAACAAGGGACACCGGGGGATGGGGGCTGAGGTTCAACTGGCATGTTCTTCCCGCTTCCTCAAACCTCCAGATTTTGTATTCTGGAAAACAGCATTGAGCCAAAAGCAAAGCAGCATCCTGGAGCCCAAGGCTTCTGGGTCTATTTTTACCGTTTCTTGCAGAAGCATGGACGGCCACACAGGGGGGCCAAGAGAGCAGCCTCGTGCTGCAGGAACAGGACCTGCTCGGGCAACACTGGCGCGGGGGACGGGGCGGGGGCTGGCCCGCTCTACTCTGCCCTCCAGCTCCTCGTGGGCAGCCCTCTTTTTTGACAGACTTATGAAATGCCGGTATCCAAGGGTAAAGTAGAATGAGCACAGCACTCTCATTCTAACCACTACGACACAGCACAGGGAGGAAGGGAGGCCTCGTGTATTAGCTGATTAGAAAATTAGTATTTTCTCACTGATTTCCACAGGTCCCCTAGAGAGGCATGGCCAGCCCCATTTTACAGCTAAGGAAACTGAGGCCCAGAGGAGTGCCAGAGGCAGCGTGTCTGGTTTGCATACCTAGTCAGGGGCCCCAGTGGGGTATGGACCCAGCCCTGAGTGACCCCACGGCCTTCCTGCTCAGCAGTCCACAAGGGCCCACTTGAAAAATTGGGGATGCTCAGTGTTTGTCCCATGTGGAGAGCCTTCTGCCCTGATCCTGGCCGCCGTCCCATTAGTTTGGCCCAAATGCATATTCACCCCACATCCACTGGCCTGTGAGGCAGGCCTGGAGTCTAGCTCTCATCACTCATCCCTGGGGGCCAGGCGCCTGGTCTCTGTGTGGGAGGTCCTGTCCTCAGGACTTGGGGCCTGGCTCTGGCCTCTGCTGCCTTTGAGCCTGGGCTTCTCCAACACCATTTTGCTGCCCAACCCCCCAACCAGCATTGTGGTCCTCTGTGAGGACTCCCACTGATCCAGTGCCAACCCCGACCCCACCACCCAGCCAAAGTGACCTCTGGGGTCCTGGACCTCCTTCCGCCGCAGAAAATACTTATGTTTGGAGGGTCCAGACAAGACACCAACAGGAGGCAGAGAAAAGGTTTTTTGAGCTGACCCGGATGGGAAACCAAGATAATCCTCCTCCAGCTCCAGGGTGTCCTGCCCAGAGTGTCCTTGGTGACTGTCACCACGATCACCCTAACCTGTGTCCATCTGTAGGATGTAGCCACGTGTGTTTGGAAAAAGAATTCAAAGTTTTTTTTTGTTTTTTTTTTTTTTTTTTTGACAGAGAGATCACAAGCAGGCAGAGAGGCAGGCAGAGAGAGAGGAGGAAGCAGGCTCCCCAAGAGAGCAGAGAGCCCGATGCGGGGCTCGATCCCAGGACTCCGAGATCATGACCTGAGCCGAAGGCAGCGGCTTAACCCACTGAGCCACCCAGGCGCCCCAAGAATTCAAAGTTTTATAGTAAAAAGAAAAACCATTAGGTGAAGATAAAGGAAAAAGAGACCCGGAGACTGTGGTGTTTGTCCCACTTCCTAGCACAGAGTTCCTAAAGCTCCCGAAACTTCCTGAGTGATGGGAGTGTCCTTTGTCATGCACGAGGAGCCCTTCCCCAACGCACCCGAGTTCATACTAAAGAGGTGAACCAGTGGGGCCCCTAGAGAGCTTCAGGATGGGTCTGGTCACCCGTCCAGCTCGCCCACAACCCCACCTTGGGAGGCAAGAAGGGCCGCCTATGGGGTTATCGAAGTTTGGAGGGTCCTGGTTGTTGAGTGTGCTGTTGTGCTGGGAAGGCGGCGGGGGTGGGGAGGGCATGGGGTCTCTGCACCGCCCACCCCCAAGCTTTGCCCTTCGCGTCTTTCCCAGTTGGCTGTTCCTGGGTCGTGTCCTTTATAATCAACTAATTATCCCAAACACAGTGTGCTCCTGAGTTCTGGGAGCTGTTCCAGTGAGTTCCGGAACCTGAGGGGCTTTGTGGGAATCCCCACATTTGTGCTCAGCCAGTGCAGGTGCGGAGAGCCTGGGACCCCCATCTGTGGCTGCCCCTCCATGGGGCGATCCTGTGGGGCCGCGTCCTTGAGCCCGGGGTCTGCCCTAAACTCTGGTGCTCAGCGGAAGGAACTGGTAGGCCCCTGGCTAGTGCTTGAGAACTGGCAGTCTGTCTGGGGGAAAGCCACTCAGGGGTCAGTTGGCTCTGTGGGTTGCGACACAGGGGAAAAGAGAAAAATTGTTGTCCCGTCTGCCATTGACCTCAAGTCTGTCACTTTCCCTGTTTGGGACTCAGTTTCCCCTTGGAACCCAAGGGTGGGGAATAAAGGTACTCTGGGAGGACTCCTGGTCCCTACCCTCTTTGCTGTGGCTTCCCAAGGGGCTTCATTGCTCAGGTTCCAAAAGCTACTTCTTGACTTTGAACTTAAACAGTCTTTGAGACACAACAAAGTAGAGCAAAGGCAGGAAGATCAGAAAGGGCAAGGGGGGCCCTCCGGAGGCTCCTCCTCCCCTTTCCTCCCCTGGGCCTCCGCCCCCTTACCTGCTCCACACAGTCTGAGATCTCCGGCGTGCAGGGCAGCGACCCCACGCTCTCCACCGACAACACATCCTTCAGCAGCTCCTCACACCCTGTGGATAGACAGACAGCGCAGGCTCAGGGCCTCAGCAGCTCTGCTTCTGGTTCCTGGGCCTTGGGAAAGAAGGGCTGTGGGGGAGGCACAGGGCCCAAGCCTCCAAGAGACCGGCTGATCCTTCCAAGGCAGAGATGGAGCACTGGGCCATGGAGGAGCTGAGCCAGGACTCCTCGGGGCGGGGGAGGGGGTGGGGGGGTGGGGACAGAGACAGGTCCCTCCCTCCAGGCATTCTCCCACAGGGATTAACCCCAACAGAGAACACATGAAAGAGAGAGTCCCAAATGCAGAAGGCAGGTCAGGTGCAAAGAGAATCAAGGAGGCCTTCCTGGAGGAAGGGCTATAAGGCAATACTCCCTGCCTGGCTCACAGAGACGCCAAAGGCACACATTCCCCTGAGCCTGGGGCCCTCAAAGGCCCTGCCAACTCCAGGACATCTAGGAGAGGGTCACCCTCAGGATGACACTACCTCCTGCTGACTCGGTTACACAGGTGGCGTCCCTCCACTGTTTCTGAGCAAATGCCCCGGTATCTTTTCAGATAAAGGCAGTCAAACCTGCAAAGCGACTGGTGTATACACACACTGGTGTGGTTGGTGGTGGTCCTCCAGCCAGTTCTATTCAGAAGACCTTAAGGGGGCCGTGTGCAGCCCCTCCCAACCTCTCAGCTCCCTTCGCATCACACCCCACTTTCAAGGAAGTCATTCCTGCCTCCTTCCTACCCTCCAAGAACCCTAGCTTCCCCCACAGAGAATGGCTCATTCTGACAGGAAAACATGGCTTCCTTCCCAGGTGACAGGAAAGCTCCGAAGAGGACACAGCCCACCTGTCTGGCGACCTCAGCCACTTTCTCCAGACAAGCAGTTTAGTGGTAAGAGTGGCCATGAGTGGCCTCTGATGCCTGGGGTTCTCTCACAACTGCCTCTGAACTGGGGAAAAGAGAGGGATGGTATATTGCCCCTTCAAGGGGGAGAGCTGGGAGGGAGGAAGGGACTGGGGGGGGGAGGGGAAGAGAGGGGAGGAAACAAAGGAAAAAGAAGAGAAAATGGGTGTCTGGCTCTGCCCACGGTTTGGTCATCCTGGAGGGAGGTGACCTGGAGGAGGGTGCAAGGAGGAAGGAAAGCAATCGGGAGCCTTTCTCTGTGGGACAGACTACGGGAAGGGTGGAAGTGACCGTCCCACTGGTTCAGAGACCCTCCCACGGCCCCTGTATGACTGCGGCAGCTGCAGGAGCCCTGGATCCTTCTCCTCAGCACTGCTGGGAGGAGCCCCAGCTGAAACCCCAGTCAGGCCATCCTCTGCAGCTGGACAGGAGCCTGAGAGACTCCCTCCCATGAAGCTCTCACCTTTCATGGCGAACACCCCTCGGCAAAAGTCCTTGAAGTTGATTCTCCCCAGGTCGTTGGGATCCAGGTATTTCACAAGTTTTTCCACCTGTGAGAGGGAAGGAGGGACAAGTGTGAGGTTCCCCCCCCCCCGAGATGCTCATGGAGCTGGGGTGAGGCTGACTGGGGAGGCTGGTTGGGAGGGACACCAGAGGTCCTCTTCTAGGCCCCCACCTGCATGCTGGGGTCAGTACCAAGCCCCAGACAGCGGTGGGGGTCACTTGATTCTGCTGAGGTCCACAGATAGCACGGGGAGCCTCTCGACAGAGCTGGGCTCTTGGAAAGTCAGTGCTCTGATATTTTTTAACCTAGTGGTTTCTGTCCTACAAAAATAGTACACGCTCATCGAAGAGACTCTGGAGAAGGGAATCAAACCCCGCTGTTTCCCACTTAGTGGTTTCTTTCCTACGAAAATAGTACAAGCTCCTGTGGAAACTCCAGAAAAGAGAATGAATCAAACCCCGCTGTTTCCCACTTTCCTTTGCTTTAAAACACATAGATTTAACCACCTTTTTTTTTTTTTTTTGGTAGTTCTGAGCGACCCTTGGTCAAATTCCCCTCTGTCTACAAGGAGGAAATAATTATGTCACATTTGTATACATTCTTTAAAAATTTTAAATGACAAATCAAATAAGATTGAAGGCAAAACCAATTATGGTCCAGACTGTGGCTACATTGGCAGAAGTTTGTAGGGGGCGGTGGGGGGGGGGGGATACCAAGGGTGTTTTTATCGATCGATCTGGGTGCTGGCCACACACTGAAACCCACAGAGCCTTCTGCTTGTGGCTGGTGCACTTTTCTGTTCTTTGTTCAATTAAATGTTAAAAAAATTAATAAAGTTTGTAGTAAGGCTTTTTAGCCCAAAGGAGTCAGCCATTCTTGATGTCTGGAATGTTCTCTCCCACTCAACATTTATCAGACACCTTCCCATACTGCCCCGAGGTACCACCCGTATTTTTAGCGGTTGTCAGATCCGCTGCCCAGTGGATAAACCCTCATTTACCTAACCACCCTGAATAGTTGGGCAATTTTTGTTTTCCCTCTTGTCGTTATAACTGATTTTGGGGGCTTCTACAGCCGTGTGGATGACTGGTCGCCCCTCTGGCTTCTCAGATCCTTGACTTTCTCATTGCTTTCTCCCCTACCCACCCCAGCCACCCCAAGGACTCACCCCTCTTCCATGACCACTCACTGAAATGGCCCACTCCTCCCTTTCCTACCTGCCATGTAGTTCTTTGGCATCACCTGGACCGTTCCCTCTCATGCACATCCAATCCGTACTCAAACACCACGTCCTCGAGTCACCTTCTTTCCCACATCATCCCTGGGATCCTGCTGGTCACCGACATCAACATCTCCCTTCCTGGCTGCTGAGGTCTCCCGATTCATCTGCCCTCTTCCACTTTTCAGCCCCTCCGACTCATTCTCCGCTCCAAGTGGATCATGTCATCGCTTCCTCTGTTTAGAACCTTCCAATGACTATCCACTACCCTTAGGGTAAAATCAAAACTCGGTAATGTGGCCTACAAGACCCTATATGATCTGGCCCCTCCAGCCCCATCTCCTTCTCTTTCTGTCCCTCACTGTATTCCAGCCACACCAGCCTTTAGTCAACTCCTCAAGCAAAACAATCTCTGTTCTGCCTTAGGGCCTTTGGACACACTATATGTGATCTCAAATACTCGTCCTCTCCCCATCCCCATTCATCACCTGACCTTGATTCATCCTTCAGGTCACTGTTTGTACCTGTATTAAATATTTCTCCCTGAGACAAGTCTGTCCTTGCCACTCCCATCTAATTAGGGTGCACCCTGCTCTTACCCTGTCTTGTAGCACCCTATACTTTTCCTTCTAACCATTTGCTGCAATTTGTAATTATATTTGATGTGATAATTATATTAATTTGTATCTTCCCCCTAGAAAGTAAGCTCCCTGAGGGCAAGGATTATATATCTGGGTTTTTTTTTTTTTCTTTTTAAGATTTTTTTTTATTTGAGAGAGAGCAAGTGAGGGAGAGCAGGAGTTGGGGGAGGGGCAGAGGCAGAGGAAGCAGACTCCCCACCGAGCAGGGACCCTGACGCTCCGGGCTCCATCCCAGGACCCTGGGATCATGACCTGAGTTGAAGGTAGCCACTTAGCCGACTGAGCCACCCAGGCCCCCAAGGATGTCTGTTTTGATCACTACTGTGTACATGGTAGCACCCACCGTGACTGGCACATAGTAGAAGCTTTACAAGTATTTGTTGAAAAACTGAATATGAATGGTTCTACAAATCCTCTAAATTTTAAAGGCTTTTGATAACAGTTGCCAATTGTTCTCTGTAAAGATGTCTTAATTTAGTCTTCAACGAGAGCCACTGACTTCAAACTCAGGAGCTCTGGGTATGTTTTCCTAATTTTTGGCAATAGCCAATTTCTTAAGAACTATCTTTCCTAAGGAACTGGTCCCCTTCTGCTTCCTGCGCCCACAGCCCAGCACCTGAAAGTCAGCTTCTCGATCTTTCTTCCAGAATTACCCTGTAACTTAGTGGCAATCTTCCTCACCGCCCCCCCCCCCCCCCATAGCACACACACAAGCATTCATTCCTTCAGTGGACGCCTCCTGTATGCGGGGCACTCTGTTGGGGGCTGATGGCTGACTGCACTCGTGGTCACACAGGCACACAGGTGCTCATGTGCGCGCAGGGTTGTACGCTTGACGTCAGGCACCTTCCCTCTCCTCCCAGGAACCCCCAGCAATGTGTAAAGCATCGCAGGGCAAGGACGAGCTCTTTGTCAGACCCCTTTGGGGATGGGTTGCAGATGGTGGATGTTGGGGCACCGTGGAAACTAGGGTGCCGTCTGCAGTTTACTCTTCCCGTCCATATTGTTAACACTGCCCTGGCAGATGCCCTCGCGCCCACCCTACCCATCACAGGCTCCAAAGCCCAGGCCATGCTGGGGTCTCATCCACTCGTTAAGAACCGTGTCTCCCGCATGCCCACAGGACATGTTTCCAGTGGTGGCAGCTGCAGCCGGGGTCTGAAGCCCTGGTCACCGCCAGTGGCCTGGCATGATGGGCACGTGCCCAGCTGGCTCTGGAAGGTGAGCAGCGAGCAAGAAGGGACTCTGCACAAGCGTCTCTACCCCCTCCTTGAGCTTGGTGGCCCTGCACTTGGACCTTTATTCCCACTGACCCTGCCCCTTCCACGCGGGTGTGAGTCTAGGGATGACAGGTGGGCAGAGCCTATACCCCGGCTCTCTGTGACCCTCTGAACCTGGTGCCCACTGGGACCTTGGAATTCCAGGGAAGAAAGAGGGTGGCTTTCTGCCAGCTCCTACCTCGGCCAGAGCCTCCTGGGCGCTGCAGCTGCCCCCGTCCCCTACCGTCAACACAGCCTGAACGCGGCTTCTCCGAAGAGCAATGCGCAGGCGCCACCTGAGGCCCGCCCTCTCCCCTACGCCCAGCCGGAGTCCCACCCCCTCTACCCCTGTCCTCTTGCACCAGCACCGTGGGGACTGCGTGAACACGTGCACGGTACCTCCCAGCCTCCTGGCACCCTCCCCGCCACAGTCCTCTCCAAGGTCGGGGGCTATGCCTTGATTATCTCTGAGACAGTCAAGGGTGGTGTCGTCACCCAGTTGAGTGGCCCATGTGGCTCCCCAGCCTCAGGTCCACCGGAGGAGCGGCAGGTAGGCTGGGTGTCTGTCACCACTTGGGGTGGGAGACACTGGTGGGGTCAGGCCGTCCAGCACACCATCCCCCCCCCATCTCCAGGGAAGACCTGGAGCACAGGTGCAGGGGTGTTTGGTGACAGGCAGATAGAGGAGGTCCTGAGGGCCGCTGCGAAGTCCCTGAACCAACCCCCACCCCCAACCCCGCCACGGGACTCAGAGTGTGCGGGACAGGCCATGTGAACAGCCGCACGGTCCTTTAGAAGGCACAGGGGACCACTGTAAGATTGCCCTAACAAAAATAGCAATTATATGAATAAACACGGTCGCTGTAGGTTCAAGAAGTCCCTGAATAAATAAGAACAGAGCTTCCATGGAGCTTCCTAACTCCTGCTGGGTTCGTGGAGGACTTGGCAGAATCTACAGCACCTAGTCCTCCCAACAGGATCAGTAGCTACAGTCACAGCCTCCTATTCTACAGCTGGGGAGACTGAGGCTCACAGAGGCTGGACATTTAGACAGTCACGGCGGAGTTGACTCTTCCTTGAGCCCAGGTCCCACTGGCCCCAGAGGACCTGCTTCTTAGTCTACTGCTCTCCCAGGGTTTCCTGCTGGGGTGTCGTCTCATTCCCCCACCCTCCACGTATTAGAGCATCTTTACCTGCTGTGGCTGGGGACACCTCACCCTGATGGCCAAGCGTCTCAACCTTCCTGGACACCAGATGACATTTTGCCAATGCCCCCCTGGGTCCCAGGTCCCAGACAGGAAAGCCAGGTCCCAGATAGGGCAAGGACTTGCTCAAGATCCCACAGCAAGTACAACAAATAGGCCCCCACATGTGGTCTTCACAGTGAAGTCGCAGGCCACCCAACGTGCCTCCCAACGTGCTGCACCCATCACTTGTGGCTGGGCTGCCTGGGGGCCTCCGCTGGGCTCTCTTCGGGAGGAGAAGGGCATCCCGGGGCCTGTCAGGACCCTGCAGGAGCTGTGCTGTCACTGAAACACCCATGGCTGGGCTGTGGGGCCGGCTGCCAGGGAAACAGGTCATTACCCCAGCAGTAAAATATTGAGCTTTCCATTTTGGGGCCACTCAATGACCAGGCTTCCCCTGCTATTTCTGTTGCCTTTCTCTCTGGGCTGATTCTTCCCCGCCCCTGCTCATTCCCCCTGCATCCCATCTCTCTGAGCACAGACCAGGCGGTGTTAAGAGCCTCCCCACTGCCGCTGTCTGATGGATCACCAGCCAGATGCTCCCTGAGCCGGTGCCCAGACACCCACGCCTCCCTCATTTCCAGATCTGCCAGCCACACGGGCTCAAGCGAGCCATTTGCCTCTCAGAGACCTCAACTGCCTCATCTGAACAAGGGAAATGAGCCCCAGTTGGCAGGTGGGTGCCTAATAGATGGGGACAATTACTGTTCCCAATCCGGCAAATGCTTGGTGACTCTCCTTTGTGTCAGGCCCTTTCGGAGCCCTCTGTTCACATGAATTTATTGAATCCTCATGACCAGTTCAGAAGCAGATACTATTATTGTTCCCATTGTCCAGATGAGAAAACTGAGTCACTCAGGGTAATGGTCCCACAGCTAGCGAGAGGCAGGGTTGGGATCTGAACATAGGCAGCTTGGTTCCAAAGATCATGGTCTTTACCAATCATTATTATCATTTCTGCTAATCAAATTGCTATTATTATTATTATTATTATCATCATCACAAGTTTGGGGGCTTGCTCTGACCAGAGAGTGAATAAACTTGTCTTCTGCTCTCCTTTCACCTAGAAAAACTGGCAGGGGTGCAGGCAACCTTCACTTAAGAATTTGAATATTTAAAGGGAAAAGCGTTCTTTTAAATGTTGTGTTGCGAAAGTGCATCTCCAACCAGTATCCCAGATGCAGCTTGGAGACACACTTGAATTTTTAAAATTCAATGCCAAGATTAGAAACCAAGGAAGACTTCTGGTTTCCGTTAAGATGGAGTCAGTCCCCTACACACTCTCTCTTCCTCTGATTATAGCTAAAGACGATGGACAGAATACATAAAGCAACTATGTGCGGACTTTGAAGAGTAAATTCTAGCAGGCAAATTGGGAGGAAAATTAAAACTTGAATTAAAAACAACAGCAAAAACCAACCAAACAAACAAACGGCTTGAAGATTAATATGGCAGTAAGTTTCCTGGTTTATTTTTCCCTTGCATGTTTTCCAGCCTAGACTCAGGGAGGCCAAACCCCAGAATTGCACAGCAGGTGTGAACAGAAAAAGCTTCAGAAGAAACTCTCCCTTTTTGATGAGAGGCCAAGGAAGGGGGTCCTTTGTGGCCAGAGAGAGAAGAAGAAATGATGTGGGTTTTTTTTTTTCTTTTTAAAAAAATCCCTCTCCCAGCCCTACCCCGAGGCAATCCCCAGTCTCAAAGGTGGTGCTCACAGCAGTACCAGCAGCCGGGCAAACACCTAAAACCCCAGGAGTAGAAAAGTCTTTCTCTATGGAATGCTAATCAAGGAAAAGGGGTCAAAGTGTGTGTGGGAAATTCCTGTTAGTCACTTCTCTTTTTTTTCTTCTCACCATTTCATCCTGGAAGTAGACCAGGCATGGGAGGGCTGAAACTGTAGAGGGAGCCCTAAGCCTCAGATTTCTAACCTAAGGGCCAAGAAAGGGGACCCTAAGAGCTGGAGAGGGTGTGGTCACAGAAAGGAAGGAGCTCAGGGATAGAATCCGATAAAGTCATACTGACGAAGAGCATACCAAAGGCTTTGAGAACTGAGCTCCAGTGCAGACAGTGAACAGACTGACCCCAGGAGAACACACACTTGAAGTGGATCCAAATAGCATCTCAAAAGCTTTGAAAACTGAACCGCCATTGGAACAGAAGGCAGGTTGGGATCAGAGATTTCAACCGAACTGGGTTGGTTTCCTGATTTAAACAAACAAAAAACCCCCATATCAATATGCTTTGGAGGATTTTAACAGGACTCAGAGTCTCAGCACATGCTATTCAAAACATCCAGGACACAAGGCAAAATTACTTGACATGCGAAAACAAAACAAAACAGGAAAAGCCCGATAATGCACAAGGGGAAAGGCGGTCAATAAGTATCAGCCCCGAGACGACCCAGATACTATCATTAGAGGACAAAGACTACTATTTATTTATTTATTTTAGAGACTACTTTAAAAATATTTATTGATTGATTGATTTGAGAGAGAGAGAACTCGTGCAAGGCGGCGAGGGGCAGAGGGAGCGAGGGAATCCCAGATCTCAAGCAAACTCCACTCTGAGTGCAGAGCCCTACCCAGGCCCGATTCCCCAACCCCGAGATCATGACCTGAGCTGAAATAAAGAATTGGAGGCTCAACCTCCTGAGCCACCTAGGCGCCCCAGAAGACAAAGACTTTAAATTTAAAGCAGTTAACCATGTTCCATGAAGGAAAGGCAAGCACTCTTGAACAAATGGAAATATAGAAATTCTCAGCAGAAGGGTAGAAGCTGTAAAAAAGAACTCAGTGGAAATTTGATGACTGAAGTATTACAAATTCACTGGATGGGATCGATTGCAGAATGGAGATGATGGAAAAAAAAGGTTAGTGACCTTGAAGATGGAATGATAGAAATGAAATGATCTAATCTGAACAAGGAAAGTGACCAAAGATTAAGAGAAACACTGCACAAAAGATCTGACTCACTAAGAAGACACAGCAAGCTGGGGCGCCTGGGATCGAGACCCAATTCGGGCTCCCTGCTCGGCAGGAAGCCTGCTTCTCCCTCTCCCACACCCCCTGCTTGTGTTCCCTCTCTCACTGTGTCTCTCCCTGTCAAATAAATAAAAATCTTTAAAAACAACAACAAAAAAAGAAGATATAACAATCTTAAAGGTGGGCACACCTAACAGCAGACTTAAAAACACATGAAGCAAAAGCTAATAGAACAGAAAAGGGAAACAGACAAATTGGCAATTATCACTGGAGACCTTCATACTTTTCTTCAGTGATTGATAGAACTAGTTAGATGGGAAAACAACAAGGGTATGAAAGACTTGGATAGCACTGTTAATCAACTTAACCTATAAACTGACATTTATAGAATTCACACTCAGTAATAGAAGAACACACATTCTTTCATGTGTGCACAGAACATTCACCAAGATGGATTATATCCCAGGACAGATTATACCCCTTCAACGAAACTGAACAAATTTAAAAGAACTGGAATCATACAAACTATGTGTTCTGACCATAATGGAATTAAACTAAAAATCAGTAACAGAAAGAAGTCTGAAAACTTCCCGAGTGCTTGGAAATTCAACGACATGTTGAATAATCCACGAGTCAAAGAGGAAGTCTCAAAGGAAATTAAAAATATTTGAAACCAAATGAAATAGAAAGACAACATGAAATTCAAACGCAAAGCAAGAAGAAGGAAAGCAATTACGAAGAGCGGAAATTTAAAAATTGAAAACAGAAAAACAGCAGAGAAAAATCAGTGAAACCAAAATCTGGTTCTTTGGAAAGATTAAATTGATCTCTCTCTAGTCAAACTGATCCAAAGAAATTTTTTAAAAAAGGAGAAAAGATACAAACCACAAATATCAGAAATGAAAGCAGGTATTGCTAGTCCTCCAGCGTTAAAAGGTTAATATATATGGAGGATTTTTAGGGCAGTGAAAATACTGTGTATGGTATTATAATGAGGGACATATGTCTATATATTCGTGCAAGCCCACAGAACGTCCGACACCAAGAGTGAAGCCTAAGGTAAAACTATGGCCACTGGCTGATCAGGATGTATCAATGTAGATTTATTCTTGGTTTAAAAAACAAACAAACAAACAAAAAACAAGCACCATTCTAGTGAGTGAACTTGGGGACAGAGGAGGCTACACATATGTGGGGGCAGGGAGTGTATCAGAAATCCTGTACTTCCTTCACAGTTCTGCTTTAAACTTAAAGCTGCTTTAAAAGGAGGTCTTTTGGGACGCCTGCGTGGCTCAGTGGGTTAAAGCCTCTGCCTTCAGCTCAGGTCATGATCCCAGGGTCCTCAGATCGAGCCCCGGATCGAGCCCCGGATCGAGCCCCGGATCTGGCTCTCTGCTCAGTTGGGAGCCTGCTTCCTCCCCCACTCTCTGCCTGCCTCTCTGCCTACTTGTGATCTCTGTCTGTCAAGCAAATAAATAAAATCTTAAAAAAAAAATAAAATAAAAGGAGGTCTTTTCGGGATGCCTGGGTGGCTCAGTCTGGTAAGCATCTGCCTTTGGCTCAGGTCATGATCTTAAGGTCCTGGGATTGAGCCCTGCATTGGGCTCCCTGCTCAGCGCGGAGCCTGCTTCTCCCTCTGCCTGCTGTTCCTCCTGCTTGTGTACGCTCTCTCTTTCTCTCGGACAAATAAATAAATAAATCTTTAAAAAAAAGTTCTTCATAAAATGTTACTAAGGGAACACTACAAACATCACTGTACACGTAATTTCTACAACTCTGATGAAATGGCTCAATGCTTTGAAAGATATAAGCTATCAAAATTCACATAAGACTGGGGCGCCTGGGTGGCTCAGTGGGTTAAAGCCTCTGCCTTCGGCTCAGGTCATAATCTCAGGGTCCTGGGATCGAGCCCCGCATTGGGCTCTCTGCTTGGTGGGGAGCCTGCTTCCTCCTCTCTCTATCTCTGCCTGCCTCTCTACCTCCTTGCGATCTCTGTCTGTCAAATAAATAAATAAAATCTTTAAAAAAAAATTCACATAAGACAAATGAGATTATCTGAATAATGCCATCATGACCAAATAAATTAATTTCCTAAACAGTTCCAGAAAAGAAAATAATTTCACCAAACGTTTAAGAACGATAGTCATAAATTCTACACAGTCTCTTCCAGAAAACAGAAGAGGAGGGAGCACTTCTCATTTAATGAGGGCAGCATCGCCCTGATCCTAAAGGCAGACAAAAGCAGGACAGGTTTCTCCCCACCTTCCGAAAGTAGAGCATTCCTGTGATAAGCTGAAATGCGGTAAAGAACAGCAATTACTGTTAATTTATACCGAAAAATTTTTGAGCATTCACAGACCTAAAAAAAAAACCCTCTCTTTGACTTTCCTGATACCTTGGGACGCATCTTGCTAAAAAATGCACAAGTAAATCAAGATAAAGAATAGGTGCCCAAAGACACAGTTCAAAGCCTGGCAGCTGGGGCTGAGACGCTGAGTATGAATCCTAGGAATGGAGCTCGGCAGGGGGTTGGGGGGGTACTCTTGCAGCCCGGGGTGCACACCGCCTTGGGAACTGTTCCCTGCAACACGAACTGAACAGGATTTTCACTTTTTGCCTTTTCTCTCTCTCTTTTTAAAGATTTATTTATTTATTTGAGAGAGAGAGTGCGTGTGAGCAGGGGGAGGGGCAGAGGGAGAAGGAGAGAGAGAGAGTCTCAGACAGACTCCCTGCTGAGCCTGGAGGCTGCCAGGGGCTCCATCCCAGGACCCTGGGATCATGACCTGAGCTGAACCCGAGTCGGACGCCCAACCGACTGAGCCACCCAGGTGCTCCCAAAACTGTAGTCGTCAAAACAGTATGGTACTGGCACAAAAAGACCCATAGATCAATGGAACAGAATAGAGAGCCCAGGGGCGCCTGGGTGGCTCAGTCGGTTAGGTGTCTGCCTTCGGCTCGGGTCATGATCCCAGGGTCCTGGGATGGAGCCCCGCATCAGGCTCCCTGCTCAGTGGGAAGCCTGCTTCTCCCTCTCCCACCCTCTCCTCGCTTGTATTCCCTCTCTCGCTATCTCTCTCTTTCTCTGTCAAATAAATAAATAATCTAAAAAAAAAAAAAAGAACAGAAAAAGAATAGAGAGCCCAGAAATAGACCCATGCTTATATGGATAATTAATCCATGACAAAAGAGAGCTTCTTCAATACATGTTGGGAAAACCGGACAGCTATATGCAAAATAATGAACCTGAACCACCTCTTTACACCATGCACAAAAATAAACTCCAAATGGACTAAATACCTACATGTGAGACCTGACACCACAAAACTCCTAAGGGAAAACACAGGCAGTAAGTGCTCTGATATCAGCCTTAGCAATGTTTTTGTAAATGTATTTCCTGAGGCAAAGGAAACAAAAGCAAAAATTAACTTGGGGCCACATCAAAATAAGAAGCTTCTGTACAGCAAAGGAAACCATCAACAAAATGAAAAGGCAACCTACTGGATGGGAGAAGTTATTCATAAGTGATATATCTGATAAGGGGTCACTATCCAAAATATCTGAAGAACGCATGCAAGGCAACACCCCAAAACCATATAATCTGATTAAAATGGGCAAAGAACCTGAACAGTTTCCTCCAAAAGACAGGTGGCCAACAGACACTTGAAGAGACGCTCAACATCTCTCATTAGCAGGAAAATGCAAATCAGTACCACAATGAGATGTCACCTCATTGTGGTGACACCTTGACAGGTGTGAGCCATTCTGGCTAAAATAAAAAAGACAGGAAATAACAAGTGCTGGTGAAGACATGGAGAAAAAGGAACCCTTGTGTACTGCAGGAATGTCAATTGGTGCAGCCACTGTGGAAAACAGTATGGAGGTTCCTCAAAAAATTAAAAAAAAAAAAAAAAGGATTATGATACTATCCAGTAATTCCACTATTGGGTATTTACCCAAAGAAAACAAAAACACTAATTTGAGAAGATATATGCATGCTCTGTTTGTTGAGGCGATATTTACAGTGGCCAAGGATGGAAGCAATGGAAGTGTCCATCGATAGATGAATGGACAAAGAAGATGGGATATATATACACACGACAGGATGTCAGTCATCAAAAAGAACGAGATCTCGCCATTTGTGGCAACACAGAGAGCCCCAGAGGGTGTTATGCTCAGTGAAATCAGTCAGACAGGGAAAGACAGAGATTGTATGATTTCGCTTGTATGTTGAATCTAAAACACAAAACAAACAAACATAAAGCAGAAATAGACCCATAAATTCAGAGAATACACTAATAGTTTCCAGAGGGCATGGGGATAGGGTGTGGGCAAAATGGGTGAAGGGGAGTGGGAGGTCCGGGCTGCTGGTTATGGGATGAATCACCCACGGAGACGAAAGGCACAGCACAGGGAATAGTCAGTGGTGGTGTAATAGCGTTGTACGGTGATGGAGGGGAGCCACACCTGGGAGCATAGCACAATGTGTAGAGTTGTGGAACCACTGTGTTGTGCACCTGAAATGAATGTTACATGGTTCATCAATGATATTTCAAGAAAGAAAAAAAAAGAACCCCTCCCCACATAATCATTTCAATAGATACAAAGCAACTGACAAAATTCAACATCCATTCATATTAAAAATGCCCAGGAGATCGAAATAGAAGAGAACTTCCTTATCCTTCCATATTCTAGAGAAATGGAAGCATATTCACACGAAGACTCTGTATACAAATGTCTGGGACAGCCTTGTACAGAATTGCCCAAACCTGGGGACATCCCACATATCCCCCAGCAGTGGATGGATAAGCAAACTCTTCTATAACAAAAAGAACTGTTGCTATGCCCACATGAATACATGATGCTGCGTGAAAGAAGGCGGTGTCCCAAGGTCACAAGCTATGATTCCACGGAGGTGGAAAAGGCAAAGCTCCGGCACAGGGAACAAACCTGCCGTTACTGAGGGAAGGGGGGAAGAGCATGCACACAGAGGCACCCTGCGGGAATTTGGGGGCTGTGCTCTTCTGTCCCCTGATGTGGCGGTGCTTATAGGAGTTGGGCAGATGCTTTAAAAGGTTCATTTTACCGTATGGAAAATTGTTTTAACATGCGCTTGATCCTGAGGCTGGGATGGCAGGTGTGAGGGCAGTAAAGGGGGCAGTACCAGCAGCAAGTAGAGCTCACAGCTGAGCACTGACTAGGTGTCAGGTGCTCTGCCCAGTGCGGCACAGTCTCACTCCTCCCCATCCTCCCAGGGGCACCGGGAAAGAGCAGTCCCATCCATCTGCCAGCAGAAGATCCAGAGGCCCGAAGCAGGTGAGGGTAGAATCCATCTCCCCTTGGCTCCTCTGCCACCCTAGGGGACTCCTGCCCTCCCCTGGGGCCTCAGGGCAACGGGTGGCTCCGGAGCTGCTTGTTTATCCACTTTCCCAGGCCCCAGCATCCCTGTATTCTGGAGTCCCTGCCCCCCAGCCCCGAGGGACAAAAGGCACAGAGGTGGAGGGGATGGCAGCCACTGGTCTTCTCCATTAATTGTCAAGAGGAGGCGGCGGGGGAAGCCAGGCAGGAGCTTCTGCAGAACCAGCTGGAGATGAGTGTGACTCAGGCAGGGTTCCAGAGTGGGTCCTGCCAGTCCCTGCACCCCGGTCCACCTGTGACCTGTGAAGAGCAGTCCCATGGCATCTGTGAGCCTAGCCACAAGTGCACAGAAAGGGGCGTGTTCTAGAGTCAGGAGCCGGGGACTCCGGGTCAGCCTTCACATTTGGGGCGCCCAGGGCAAAACGGAAATACTGGAGCCCCTGTTCAAAAATTATTCCCAATTTCAAGACGGTGACCACAGAGCATCTAAGGCTGTGTGACTTCGGCGGCACTCACGGTGTGACCCTGACCCAGTCATGCTACTTCTCCAGGCCTCAGTTTCCCCATCATAATGCACTCCGGGGGCCAGCTCACAGGACTGTTGTGACAATCAAATGAGGCCGTGGCTGAGGAAAGGACCCGGTAAATTGTAGGGTGCTCTGAAGGGTTCCATGCAGAAGGTGCATAAAGAGAAAGGTAAGGACGAGCCTCGCAGCCGGCAGGGAAGACAGCAGGGACTGGGGTGATAAAGTGGGTGGGCTCCCAGCCCCTTTGTGAGTCTCAGGGACGCTCTGCTTCCCTGGCGCTCAGTCCAGTCTCGGCTCCAACATCAGTGACCTCCCTCAGGGGTCCCAGAGAGATCCTCCCCTCTCAGTTTCTACAACTGGAAAACGAAGGCGTGACATGACCATATTGAAGGTCCCTTCCAGCTCTGGTTTCCCCAGGGATGTCTGGGTGAGCCTGGGATTGGAGGAAGGAGAGAAGAAAACCAGACAGAGCGATAGATGCGAGTAGAGACTGGGAGGCAAGTGTCGCCATCCAACCCAGCTTCACCAAGGACCCAGTAAATACATGGCTTGGGGACCCTGGATGGTGGCCTGGTGAACGACTCGGCCTCTCTGAGCCTTTTACTCGCTCTCTTTATAAAGTCAAGGAAAAATGACAAGGACCAAAGCAGATCCTGTAGGTCGCCGCCCTGCTGCCCCTGCCCTCTCCTCCTCCTGTGTGGGGCAACTCTGAGGTCACTGAGATGCCCACCTCCTGCTGGAGCAGGTGCCCGGGGAAGGGACAACCCCAGAGCATGAGCCCTGATTGGACCAAGCAGTCAGGTGACATTTCCCTTGCCAGTGATTGGTTTAGGCGAAAGCATGTTACACAGCTCTGGCCAATGAGACATGAGGAAACATCCGCAAGGGGCTTCCAGGAGAGGTTTTCCAGGTGATAGGATGGGGATGGGGGCACCGTCCTCGGACGTGCTCCCAGCCCTTCTCGCCCTCCCGGAAAGCAGATGCCGTCTTGGGTTGACGTGGGGGCGCTGAATGCAAGGAGGCTGGGTCCTGTAGGATGCCTCTGAGCCCCAGTGGGAAACAGCCTTGGAGCTGCCCTACCTTGGGCTGGCGCGTCAGGAGAAAGAATACATTTAGGCCATTTTGGATCGGTACCTGATCTCAAAGCCTCCTCAAGGGGCTGCAGGTGAAAGGCTGGTAGTGGAAGGGTAGCCTTGGGAGAGAAGGTGCTCAGTGTGCAACAGAGAGAGGTTGTGCCCATCGGGCCATCTCTGGCCGCGGTGGCTACGCATCAGGAAGGTCCAGTCACACCGTACCCAGGCCACTACTTCCTCAGTGAGAGACCCCCAGCATGTCCCAGTGTCACCCAGCAGTCCCCTCATTCACAGCCTGCACCACTGCTGACCAGAATCCCTTAGGCCACCCAAGAGGGCCTTTGTGTGATGTCTGAATGGGAATGAAAGGGACAGAAGTCTGGGTGGTCTGTGAGGTAGGCTGGCCTCTCCACCCATTTCTCCATCTGTCCATTCCTGCAGGAAATGTCTCCTCAGCTCTGTGGCCAGACTCTGCCCTGTGGGGACACGGGCAGGTTCCCAGGAAGCTCGTAGGGAGGGGACAGATGTCTTGGTGTATTTTTGAGTGAAGTAAAAATAGCTTAGGGAAGTGCATAAAAGGGTGGAGATGACTGTCAACACGGCCACATGCCCAGGGAGCTGTCTGACGTCCCTCCCGGGTGCTGTGAGTGGACGGAGCTGGGCTTTCATCCCACTACCTCCATTTACCAGCTGTGTGACTAAGGATAACGGTACTCACCTTCTCTGATCAGTTGCCCCTGCCTCGGGGAGGGTAAGGATTTAAAGGGAAAGGCCTGGAAACTTAGGCTGGAACCTGGCCCCGGAGCAAACTCTAGAGAGGTGAGCGTTTTTGTAGGCAAATGGAGCCTGGAAGCCTCCACGTGCCCGCCCGGCTGGTCCTTTTACCTCCGCTTTTTACATTTTCTAATTGGGTAGATTTAAAGAGTGGGTTGGATCACTTTTAAATCAGTGGAGGCGGGGCGGGGGGGAGGGAACCAATAAAACTTAGTATTCTTTAAAAAATTATTCCCGGGGCGCCTGGGTGGCTCAGTGGGTTAAGGCGCTGCCTTCGGCTCAGGTCATGATCCCAGGTCCTGGGTTCAAGCCCCACATCGGGCTTTCTGCTCAGCAGGGAGCCTGCTTCCTCCTCTCTCTCTGCCTGCCTCTCTGCCTACTTGTGATTTCTCTCTGTCAAATAAATAAATAAAATCTTTAAAAAAAAATAAAAAATAAAATAAAAAATTATTCCCAGGATTGTGAGGGTAGATAAGATGTGAATCTTATCTGGTAGTTAGGATTCTACCAGAATACAGCCTCCTAGAAGGTGCTACCCGAACCCACAGAGGGAGGGAGCCCAGGGGATGTGGGGGCTGCCATGGGGCCCTTTAGAGGGGCAGTGGCCGTGTGGGACTCTACAGGCTCATGGGACTGAATACTGCAGTGGGGGCACAGGGCAGAGGGAGGGATGGTGCAGCCAAGGCCCAGCTAAGGCCGGGTCCTGGGGGGGGAAGCCTAAAGGGCTTGGGAACCACCAGCTGCTCTGTATGGCTGGAGGGCAGGGACGCTAAATGTGGGGGAGCAATGGGTGGGGGAGACCCAGTGGACCTTCCCCTCTGGTGGATGGGGGTTTTAGGAGGGGCCCCATGAAGGTGGTCTGGGAATTGTCTGAGCCCACAGTGCACGGTAGAGGGAGATGGGAGACGGTCCAGAGGAGGCTGCAGGGACCCGGGCCTTCGAGGGGACAGGAAAAGCAGGGCCAGGGAAGAGCTTAAAGGCCTGTGGCGGGGGGCTTGATTTGAGGTGGGGGTGAGGCGCAGGCAAGGACGTGAAGCTGAGTGGGTGGGCAATGGGGGCCGTCCCTGGGCAGATGCCCAGGAGGAGGGGAGTGCAAGGTGAGGGAGTCGGGGGATGAGCTCTGGGTGAAGAGCCTGAGGGACATGGGGGGATGCGGGTTGGATGGGGATGAGACTCCGGGGTCTTTCCTGACCACCCGTTCAGGTCCCTAGGGCCCTTGACACAGGTGCCTCCTGGGCCAGGCCTGGTGGCTGCCAAGAAAGTTTCCCTTCCATTTGTTCTAACTCATGACATCAACTTGTCTCCAAGGACGGCAGGGGCCGCTCTGCCTCCTCCCTGTGGTGGCCGCTGCAGGGAGCTCCTCTGGCCCCGGGGGACAGGAGCAGCCACCTGGCTGAGCACAAGAAGCTGGTGGCCTGAGGGCTTCAGTGACCAGGACTTCGAGGAGGCCACAGGTGTGACCACGTCCCCCAGGGCACCGTCTCTGGGTGGCCCAGCCAGCCCAGGGGCCCAGTGCCCGCCTGCCTGGCCAGGTCCAGGTACTAGCTGCACTGTGAAGAAATGGAGGAAAAACACAGCCCCATTTACTCTGTGGGATGGACGGTCCCTGGGCCGGACCCGAGCACCCCCCACCTCAGTGAGCCTATGAAACACTGGGGCATCTTGCTGATGGGCAGACTCTGATGCATCAGGCCTGCGTGGTCCCTGGCCCTCTCTGAAGTTCTGATGTTCTAGGTAACCTGTAAGGACCTGTCCAAGATTCAGAAGGGGAAGTTCAGTTTGTGTACACCCTTGGAACGCCGGGGTACCAGGGTAGGAAGGGAAATGGAGGGTGGGTGGGTGGGCTGTCCCTACCATAGGTGGGTGCTGAGGCCCTGGTGGTCACCACCCCTGGGGGAGGTTTCTGGGCCCTGAAGGCAAGAGGAGGGGCATGTGTTGGGGGGCCCTGCTTTGAGGTTGGAGGGAGGCATGGGGCTCAAAGTAGGCACTGTGGGAGGGGGTGTCTTGCATCCACCACCGCCCTGACCTTCACCGTGTCAGGCCCTTGGTTGGCATCTCTGATCCTCAGGGTAGGCCAATAGGTGCTGCTCCCTTGAGGGCTCTGGTCAGTGTGGGGCCCATTATTTCATGTCAAATGGGAGTATTTGCTTACTGAAGAGAGTGTGGGCCTGCTGGAGTTGGGAACACTGCCCCTCACCAGTGCTCCCTCCCAGGCTGTGGTCCGGCCTCTCCCTTCCATCCCACCACACTGCCCTTCCCAACTGCCCCAACTCCTGGTTCTAACCACCCCACCCCTGCGCCAGGCCTCGGCCCCAGTCTGCCCTCCCCCAGACACTTCAACTAAACTCAAACAGAAATGCCTTCCCACCAGCCTCCGTTACCCGGAAAGTGGAGTTAACCCAGTTATCTCAGGGCCTTCCCCTGAGCTGAGGTTTAGCTCCTCGAAACAAAGCAAAAAAGAGTGGTGCCAGTCAGAAATTCCAGTGTTGTTGCTGTCAACACAACAGACGGTGGCTCATGAGAGGGAGCACTAGCTTTGGAAACCTCATTAGGGAATTCCTAAATGAGGGAGAGAAGAAAGCCTCACCGTAAATGTACCATGAGACCATGGGCAAACCCCACACTCTCTGAGCCTCAGTGTTTCCATCTGTGAAATGGGTCTGGCAACCTACCCACCTCATACCATTTCCTCTGAGGACCAAAGATGATGGATTTGAACGCATGCCAGGCCAAGCAGGCCTCTCCAATGACATCCCGCCGGTCCCACTCTCCTGTATGACTCAGGCCCCTTCCTGCTGCCGGAAGAGGTCAGGCAGACACCTGTGGTGGGTGCAGGGGAAGGGTGATGTCCTGCCTCCTAGGAGGTCCCCTTGCAGAAACCCTGCAAGGATCTCAGAGGTGATGGTTAAGACAGCTCAGGTCAAGCTCAGGTCCATAGCCAGACTCCGTGACCTCAGAGCTATGAGACTGTGAGCCCATGACCCCCTATCTCTCCCCAAGAGGACCAATAGTGGTCTGGTTGCTGTGCCAGTGAGGACAGCAGGGACTAATGTGGCCCGGCTCTTCCTGTCCCTAGTCCCTATGAGATGGGCAGGATGGGGGCTGGGGTCCCAGGCTCACAAAGGAAGCAAACGGACCCTCGAGAGGCTGAGACTTTGCACAAGGTCATAGGAAGGTACTTCTTAGTGCCAAAGTGTCCCATGAGAAGGGGGTTCTGAGGTCAGGAAGTTGGGGACACGCTGGCCCCAGGTCTAAACTTTTAACTAGAGCCTCTGCTGGACTAAGGTGAGGGCAATGTAGGCGCCTTTCCAAACTTGTTTGACCTCCTACCCTGTCTTTGCAGGGCCAGGATTCCTCACTCAGGGTAGGAACCCTGCTCTGGGCACTGCCACGGGCTTCTTGTTTTTTGCACAGAATGTTCAATGAGCTGTTTCCCCAGCAAAATGGAATCTGGGAGAGAGGAGGGCAGGTGACACGTGCCGTCACCTCCAGAGAAGGAGGAGACCTCAGTCCACTTGCACTGATCCCCATGGCCAGGGGGTTCTTGGGGTTCAGCTCCCACTGCTGCCTGTACCCACCTGGGGAGGGGGGCAAGCTGGTGGGATGCCTGCGGAACCAAGCAGCTTTTCCCAGGGGGAGAAGTGCTAGGGCCCCGAACCTGGGCACTGGGGGCATCATGGGCACAGGGGCTGCCCACATCTGGGCTTTCTGGACCCCACATCCTCGCTGCTGCACCCATCTCTTCTCCTCTGGGGAGGCCCTACATTCCCAGGAGCTAGCCCCATGCAGACCACCAGGAAAGTTCCTTGGGGCCAGCAGGCTGAAGCCATTGTTCTGACGGAGGTCTTTGCTGGGGTACATTTCTTTTCTGGGCAGCAGAGCAGAATAAAGCAGAGACAGGAGGGCTCACCTGTGATTTGCACCCTTGCTCATTACATACACCTCTCAGGGTGCCTGGGCGGATTGGTCAGTTAAGCGTCCGACTCCCGGTTTTGGCTCAGGTCATGATCTCATGGGTTGTGGGATCAAGCCCTGCGTGGGGCTCTGGCTCAGTGGGGAGTCAGCTTAGAAGATTCCCTCTGTCCCTCCCCCTGCTCACACATGCATGCTCTCTTTCTCTCAAATAAATAACATCTAAAAAAGAAATAATAATGTATACCTCTCCCCCAAACTAAGTGGATTGGAGCCCTGGGCTGGAAGGAGGAGAGCTGATTTTGGATGGGTCCTACCACCATTCTGGGAGCCCCTGAGGCACCTCACTTCCCCTCACATGGGCCCTTGAAGGGAGAGTTCCTGGCTCCTTTAGTAGACCAGGAAAAGGTTCCGGAGCACGGGGACAGGGAGAGGATGCCAGCATTCGGATATGGAGCCTGCACGTGCAGAAGCATGGGGGACACTCCCAACCCAGGTGGGCTGAGTCTGGTGGCCAGCATCCTGCACCTGCATTTTCAAAGGCCTCCCCGGAGTGTCCGATAATGACACCTGGGAGGGAAATCCTGATTGAATGGGCAGTAGCGTCACACAGCCAGGGACAGCAGCCCTGCAGGCTTTCAGCTTTGAGGCATATGCCCTCTGAGGCTGGTAAGAGGGGCTTGTGGAGCCATGGGGGTAGTAGTCCAGCAGCAGTGGAAGTGGGAGTGACAGCAAAGCCAGGGCAGACTCTGATCACGGTGGTCACAACCTCTCCAGGGCTGTGATGGGTCCTGGCTGGTTCCCTGGCCAGGCTGAGAATTTGTTGAATAACACCCAGTAGCAATGGTGACAATGAGATAATGTGACAAGGGGACAGAGACATGAGTGGTCAGTGTGAGCCAGGGGTACATGCAGTAAGCCATCTATGCGTCACAAACTGATAAAGGAGTCTCTCTATTACTGGCCCCATTTTATAGTTGGGGCCACTGAGGCACAGAGAGTAAGGACTTGCTAGGAAGGGAGGGAGCCTGTGTTCCCTCCTGCTGGGCAGTACCGCCTCTTCAGTTCCCTCTTATATCCCTGGTGGCCGTGGCCAGCACAGTGCCCGTCCCAGAGCTGTGCTCACATGTTTCTCCACTATCATGGTCACTGAAAACCCAGTCCCCCCACCACACACAAGGGTGGGCGGGGTGGGGCAGCAGATGCACAGGTGTCAGGCTATAACCAGTGCCCTATATCCTCTTGTAAATGTCCCTTCAGCCACAGAGGATTCAGAAAAACAGCTCCCCCACATAAAGGGCTTAGCGTGCACCAGTGCTTACCATGCTGTGGGCTTTGCCTCATTCTCTCAGTCCACTGTCAAGGAGATTGGCATTATCATGTCCCCATTTCACAGGTGAGGCTCAAAGATGTACAGAGACTCGGCCCAGGTCACAGAGCCAGCAAGTCACTGGGACTTGACTTCTGACTCATCCAGCCCCCAGAGCCTGAGTCCTCGACCACAAAGCCCTCGGCCCCCAAACCTTCATCAGGCAGCCCCCAGAGGCAGAGAGGGATTTGCTTACCAAGGGAAGACTTCAGGGCGGAGCTCAGTAGGAGCTAGTGCCCAGGGTCTGGGCTGGTCCCTTTGCACTAACATTTATTCACTCACTCAGATGTTGAAGTAACACTTGCTACACCCTTGCTATGTGCCAGGCTGGGTGCTGGGGGCAGAGCAGTGCATGAACCCAGCTGCTGTCCTTATGGTCTGTTTCCCCTGGGGAAACACAGAACCAAACGCCCATCCTGCTCCTGCTGGGCAGGCTAGGGATGGAGAGTACGGGTGCACTAAGAGCCTGGGTTGCCCTGAGGTCTGTCATCTCTCACTGCCCAGGGTTACTTGCCCCTCACCCCACAGGCGTGCCTTGACTTTCCTTTGGGGAACTACACCCTCCCACTCCAGGGAGCTTGGGGCCAGCCTCTGGGGATGGGCTCCTGATCAGGCCTGGCCCATCAGGTCCCCCTTTCATCAACTGGAAAAAGAGCAAACATCATGAACGCATTTAACAGAGAAAGGAAAATAGGACAGGGAGAGGGAGGTCTTTATTAACATGCTAAGGATTATACACCTAAAACCCAGGTGCTAACATCTTACTTAATGGCAGTGATGGACAGTCAGTCCATTTAAAAGAGTAGTAAGAAAAGGATAGTGGGCCCTTGCCTCTGCCAGCCACACCAACCCTTATACTCACCGGCTCCACCAACTGGTCCCAGACCAGAGCGAGGACACAGGGAACAAGCTCAGCCCCAGCCGGGACTCCCCGCCACCCCTGGCCCCTGGCCTGCTCTGCTCTGCTCTGCAGACAGTGGGTTAGCTTCAACCTGTCCAGCCCCAGGCTCTGCTGCATCTCCCCCAGCTTGCCTGCCTCTGAAGGCTGGAGTCCCCCACCAATCCACAGCCAAGATGCCTGACCTCCTGCCAGCCCCTTTCCTCCAAGTTAGATCGCCTCCCGCAGCAACAGTGGCCTGTTTTTCTTAACTTGCGGCTGGGCCACGTGGTCACCAGCCCAGCATGCCTCACTCCGAAGCCCTCCTGAGTTAAAGCAACATCCTATGCCCACCCCCGTCCCAACCAGTTTCTAGAAATGCTTGTGACTCCCCTCTAAGAAGCACAAGTAATTGGAGTCATAAATACAAGAAAAGAAGACATACTAAAATAATTGCTTTCTGAAGATGACATGATTGCTTACCTAGAAAATCCAAAGAAATCAACCAGAAAATTATTAGAAGTAATAAATGAGTATTTACCAGTGGTGAGTTATGAGATAAATTTACAAAAATCAGTTGCATTCTATGTACGAGTGACATGCAGCTGGGAAAAAAAAAAAATCAATGGGAAAAAAGTATTTCATCCTCAGTAGGAACAAGACACATTCAATATTAAACATTAATTTAGCTTAATTGTAAAACATTTATCTTTAATGTTAATATTTTCCTCCAATTGGGAGAATTAAATATATAGTAAAGATGGCCAATTTAATAAATTTAAAGCAATACCAAATAAAGACATTGAAAATGTGTCATACACTTAAAAAATCCATAAATGGTGAAGAATATCAGAGAGCATTTTTTAAACGTAACAATGATTGGTGTCTCAACTTTAAAATACTTTATCCCCAAAAAAAATTTTATGCCAACTGCTGATCCAAATTTTATGTTGCATTCAAAAACAAAACAAAGATCTCTCTGAGCATCAAAAATAAGAATGGTGGTAATGGATTATAATACACTGGAAAGAAGAGAATCCATGAGTCCCCAGTGGTACCCAGAAAAGATCTTTACTGAATGATATTCCATGTCTAGAAGAAACGACAAAATCGGAAAAAATCACCATTTTGTAACTAGCAATGTAATTTATGCGGAATGCTAAAGCCATTGTGTGAAAAGCTGTCAGGGAACCATATATTTACACTGTCTCCAAGCACCGTCCCCCAGATTGCTCGTTAATTATAAAGGGGAAAAGGTACATTATACTGAAGGGATCGGGCAGGCAGAGCCTTAACCAAGTGATTAAGCTCAATAAGGAGACAAACTGGTTTCATGTGTCTTATGTGATGCTCTGAGAAGTCCACGCTGTCACCTCCCCTTGACAAAAATGCAGGGAAACAATCGGACATATCAGATTATGGGACAGCCTGTAGGACAACTGGCTTGGACTTCAAGGAATACGGGGAGGCTATGAAACCCTGCCCCCCAAATCAGAGATAGCTCTAATTTCAAGGAGATGAAAAAGGTGCATGACAGAGCAGATGGAAATGTGATCCTTGATTGGATCCTGGATCAAAAGAGAAAGCAGCGACAGTCTGAGAAAAAATGAGATTTGAATGCAGACTGAGTCTTAGATGATGCTGTTGAACTGATAATAGATCTTAGGCAGGACCGTGACACTTGCTTAGGGAGGAGACTGTCCTTGTTCTGACACTCGAGTGTTTCTGGGGGAACGGTCAAGACAGTCAAGACGTCCAAGACGTCATCGCTTACTTAAAATGCTTCTGTGAAACAAAGTAGCACTGAAGTAAGTTACAGATAAACAGATAATCACTGACAGAGTCAACGGAAAAGCCTATGTGGCAAAATGTGACCAGTTGCTGAATCTAGGAAGGGTCTATCTGGGGGCTCATCAGATTCTTTAACTCTTCCTTTTGAACATAAAACATGAGAAGAAAAACCAGGAAAGGATAAACAAATCGAATTCAGTTCTAGTTTAGAAATAAATTTAACATATTAATAGAACTGAATGTTGGATGAACTTCATAAAAATTTCAAGTTGGGTGGGGGGCGCCTGGGTGGTTCAGTCTGTTACACATCTGCTTCAGCTCAGGTCATAATCTCAGGGTCCTGGGATCAAGCCCCACACTGGGCTCCCTGCTCAGCAGGGAGTTTGCTTCTCCCTCTGCCCCTCCCCCTGCTCATGCTCTCCCAAATAAGTAAAATCTTAAAAAGAAAAATATCCCGGGGCGCCTGAGTGGCTCAGTGGGTTAGAGCCTCTGCTCAGGTCATGATCCCAGGGTCCTGGGATCGAGCCCCGCATTGGGCTCTCTGCTCTGCAGGGAACCTGCTTCCCCTCTCTCTCTGCCTGCCTCTCTGCCTACTTGTGATCTCTGCCTGTCAGATAAATAAATAAAATCTTAAGATAAATAAATAAATAAATAAATAAATATCCCAAGTGGGTTAAATATTTGTACAAATTGGGAGGTTTGGAAAGAAGGCAGCTTATTTATTCTTGCTAGCGATGGGAAGTAAGTTCCTAACACTGTGGGGGAGGAAGAATCTCCTCTGCCCTTCAAGATCCTTCTGGCTGGACTAAAAATCAAATTGACATGAGACAGATTAACAGGAGAAAATCAAATTTCATTTTGTATTTATGGGGAACCCACACAGACATGGAA
Source organism: Lutra lutra (assembly GCF_902655055.1). Lineage (NCBI taxonomy): Eukaryota > Metazoa > Chordata > Mammalia > Carnivora > Mustelidae > Lutra > Lutra lutra. The sequence goes on from NC_062293.1 coordinate 41,329,616, forward strand.
ATTCCACACAATCAGGCAAAATGAGGTGTATAGTCCTCCTGAACTGAGGAGAGGGGGGTAAGGGTCTGGGGCTTCAGAGGGAGGGAATGAATCTCATAAGAAGATGAAAAAGAGTAAATGTTTGGTAAACAAATGTTTGGGCTACTCAGAAACAATGAGACTGTGAGGACTTTGATCAAAAAGGCCTTGTCAGGTTCCTCCCTGTCTACCATACTCAGTTTGTATCATAATGTAGTTAACTGTGGTGATAGGGAGACAAGATCCTCTATCCAAATTCTTTTTAGGCAATCAGGGGGAGGTAAAGAGCCTTTCCTGAATCTGCTGGGCTCTGATTGTCTTTTAACTCTAAATAATCTTCATGCCAAAGTGGCCCATCTTGGGGCAGCCTGCCCTTGGCCCCTACACTACTAAGAAAATGACAAATATCATTAGAAATAAAGCAGATAGGATATAATCGAAAAAAGAAATATTCAAATGTAGGGAAATTTTCAAGTAATAAAATGTGGTCAATAAATTACAAAAGGAAAGCAATGGTAAGAAAAAAAAATGACAAACAGTTCTGAAAAAAATGTAAAAAACCAATTAAAAAATATAAAGATCGGGGCCAGGCACCTGGGTGGCTCAGTGGGTTAAGCCTCTGCCTTCAGCTCAAGTCACGATCTCAGGGTCCTGGGATAGAATCCCACATCGGGCTCTCTGCTCAGCGGGGAGCCTGCTTTCCCCCTGCCCCCACCTGTCTCTCTGCCTACTTGTGATCTCTCTCTCTCTGTCAAATAAATAAAATCTTAAAAAAAAAAGATCAAAACAAAAGTTCCTCTTGATTAAACAACATCAAACTGTCATTGAGATGGACACAACAGTTTATGCAGAAGGAAAGACCAAGAACCAAAAGCAACATGGACAAACGGCAAACTCTCCTTAGTGATAAAAAATGAACACATATACGAGTTTGAAATGCTATTACATATCCATTAAACCGGTGGAAATGGATTTAAAACAATACTCAGTGTTGTTGTTGATAGGGAGAAGTAGGCACCCTCATGCAAATCATATCCGAGGCAGAGGAGGGCAGGAAAGGGGACAGACAGGGAGAAACTGATGACCAGACCATTGGACGGCCCCGGAAAGGGGGACCATGAGCCCAAATGCCTCTGCCCAGCCAAGTGGGCAAATGGGCTCTTGACTCCACCCACTCACTCAGTGTCTGGGACATGGTAGCAGATGTCTTCTGGCCCTACCCACTCAGAGTCGTGTTTCGAGAAGCCCACGGCAGAGGCCAGTCCTCTGTCTGGCAGCCAGGCACCAGGCTAGGAACGGAGTCCAGACAGGCTGGGACCCTGGGGACAGTTGGTGTTACTGAGGGAGGCCAGCTCAGTGTGGGGTGCAGGTGCCAAGCTTAGGCGGAGGCCCCAGGACTCTTCTCTCTGGCACCCCCACACCATCCACTCTCTTGGGGCATCACCTGCGAGCAAAGCTCCCTTTGGGCTCCACCCTCCCCCTACCAGCTCGGGGGCCAGAGGATGGCCGGCCAGCCCAGGTACCTCTCCAGGGGGGCCAGGCTCAGTGAGCTGTGCAGAGTGGATGCAAGTCTGTGGAAACACTGAGAGTGGCTGGTGGGTGGACCAACCCTAGGGCCAGGCTTAAGCAGACAGGTGACATGGTTTCCTTGGGGACTCTGGCCCAGGAAATAGCATTAGGGGGAAAGGGGCCAAACAGCTCCTACACACGGGTCACAGCCACATCTGGGTCACTGCCAAGGGCACAACGTGAACAGTAAGGTAAAAAAAATACAGTTTGGTGCTGGTGACCCTTCTTGTCCTATAAAGTTGACAATATTTGGAGCTTTTTTGTTTTTGAGATAAACAGCAGCTGTCCTAGGAGGGACCCCTGAGGGTGAAGGCAGGCCTCACAGGCCACGTGAGCCGTGCAGGTGTGCGAACATCCTCAAGCTGCGCTCAGACCCCATCCCCCAGCCACCTAAGAGGGGGGCACAGGACACACGTGAGATGACGCTCTCTCTCATTCATTGAGCACAGCACTGTGAAGTCCAGGGGACATGCCAGGAGCCACCCTCGGATCCTCCCCTTCTCTCCATCTCCTCACCCCCTTCCTTCCCGCGCCTGCATGGAGGCAGTAGCCTCCACGTTGGCCGCCTTTCGCTGGGCTCAGGCTACCACAGACGGGTTTGTCTGAAACACAGCAGAGCTACCTTATCCCTCTGTGCCCCCCTCTTCAATATTTCCTCCCCCGCCTCCCTCCCCATCTGCCACTGCCTGGCAGCTCGGTCCCTCTCCCTCAGGCCATCCATCCAACCTGGCAGGTGTCTCTCCTGGCACAGCCATCCTTCCTATCTGGATTCACCCCACTGTCACCCCCAGGACGCTTTCCTGCCCCCAGGCAGCGTGAGTCTCCTGTCTTCACAGGCAAGCCCTGCGGGACGAGTCTCCAGCTCTGCCTGGGGTGGTAAGGGGAGCCCCGACTTCCCTCAGAGAATGCCCCCCTGACACCCACACCCAGGGCGGAGTCCCTCAGGGAAGGAACCCTATCCTAATCACCGGTATGCGCTCTAGCCCCCAACCGGCCTAGAGCAGGTGCCCAAAACGATCCCTGAAAGAATGAAAATGGACAGCCCACCCCGAAAACTGACTTAGTGGTAACAGTGATATGAATGAATACTTAAGACATCTACTCTGTGTCATGGGGTTAAGAGCTCGCTAATATCATCCCTGCCTTATGGGTGAGGCTGAGCCAGCGGGAGGTTGGGTAACTTTAATTCACGAAGCTGGAAAGTAGACCAGCGCCCGAAGTCTGCGTCCTCACTGAATGTGACAGTGGCCTGGCCTGAATGGAGATGCTGGAGGGACATGGATGCACGGGGAGCAAAAGGAGGTCAAGGCTGGCTGGGGCCACAGGGCCTTGGTGGCCGAGAAGACGAAGGAGCCTGGAGAACGGGCACAGGGCACAGGCGGGTGTCCTGTTTGGGAGCCCGGTCCAGGCCCCTGCCCTATGCCCCTGGGGGGCTGCAGAGGATGGCGGAGGGGCACCTGGCAGGAAACCCATGTGAAGGAGTGGAGATGCACGATTTGCCACCCTCTCTCCGCCCTAAAACCTCAGCTCCAGCTGCCACCTGCCATCCCATCACAGCCAGGGCAGCCCGGCCTGCAGGGCCCACTTGGGGCTCCCCACAGCAGCCCCCGCCACCCTGCAGATTACAGACCTGCTTCTAATTATGGCTCCGGCCAGGTGCTGCTCCAGCCCCTGAACCGAGGCCACCCCCAATTTAGAAAGCCAGACAAAGCCTTGGATTTGAGGTTTCTCCAATGTCAAATTTCTGAAACTCCAGTCCGATCGTTCTCCCCAGACCCTGACCGTGGAAGACCGTGGAGGCGCTAAGGAGGCCGTGTGAGAGCCCGACAGACCTGGGTTCCTGTGCCAGCCCCTCCACTTACTCTGGGCAACTCCCTTTGCCTCTCCGGTTCTTAGGGCTGTATTCCAGGATGAAAGAGAATGAGAGCTATGAAGGCAGACTGCAGATCATCTCTCCCTCCCTTCCAACCACAGAGAAGTCACTAGTGGCTGCAGGAGAACGTCTGGCAGGGAGGCCCATGCCTGGAAAAGTACCAGGCAGAGGAAAGGGGTCAGAGGTGCACACTAGGATGGAGAGCAGGAGGGATGCCAACAAGGGTCATGGAGTAGGTGGCCTGGAGAAAGAATGCCAAGAGGCACCATGCTGGTCTTTCCTCCTTATCTCCAGTTCTCAGAATATGATCCCCCTTTCACAGATAAGGAGACAGGTCTATCCATCATAATAAGCACCTTTGCAATAACCTAGGTTTTCGCATCTTACAGTAAGGCCTCAGCCCTCTGCAGACCCAGTGCCCAATGCAGGAAGTGAGAAATCAAAACCAGCTAGCTCCAAAGCGGGTCGGGAGGGGGAAGGTGTTGCTGCCCATCCACAACTCCATAAGGTCACCACTGGCCCCAGCCCTCACCCTCCCTGTCCTGGCCGAGCCTTTTCCCCACACGGCCACATGTCACTCCCTGAAAATGCCAGTCCCCAGCCCTGGCGTGGCGGACACTTGGAAATGCTGGTTGGACGGTGAATGGACAGGCAGGGGAGGCTGGTAGAAAGGTGGGTGAACAGATGGACGGACAAATGGAAGGCCGTGTGACAAAAGGGTGAGTGGATGGGTCGATGGCAAGGCAGATGTTTGGATGGTTGGATGAGCAGGTCCCCAGCCTGCATGTTGACGTGGGTGCCCTGTCAAAGGTGCAGGTGGGTGGTTCAGTGGATGGGGAGAGGGAGGGATGAGCAAAAGACTGGAGCTCCGGGAGACAAACCTCAGCTCACTGTGTGAGAGAGGACTCAGCCAGAGCCTTGTCAGGACAGAACGGGCTTGCCTAGGGAGGCAGTGAGGCCCCCACTCTTGGAGGAGCTGTTCTAGCCACATGGGCACTGAATGTGCCCCAAACTCCCCCCTTTTGGTTTTTGTTTTGGTATAAATCGGTCCTCTGATTTACTTGTCTACCCTGCCCAGGTGTGTACTGGACTTAGATTGGGATCTTCCTGGGGACAGCAGCCACCAGAGCTGATGGGCAATCAATCTGCCTGCTTCTGGAGGAAGCTGGGCATCTCCCTTGAGTGACCCCAGGGGTGATGGAGTGGTGGTCCTAAGGTATGTCTCTGGGGTGGGCCCCTAAGGATCAGAAGATGCAGGGGGTAGGGGAACAGCATAGAGCCCCAAGTCTCATTAGGGGATGGCTCCAGGCAGGGTCCACTGGAGGGGGCCGGCAGTAATGTCGACAGCACGTTCAAGCAATGAGCTATGGCACTGGTCAGCTCCTATCCTGTGCAGGGAGGAGGCAGGGAGGAGCCCTCAGATGGATCAGTGGGCCGATGAGCAATCGGCCTCCCAGACAGAAGATGGTGAGACGAGAAGATAAGATGTCCAAGCTAGCCCAGCAGAGGCCCTGGGGCCCCAGCCTGTGTCTGTCCTCTAAAGGGGGACTGAACCACAGCTGAAGCAGGTTCTTCCCTCAGAAAACTTGTCTGGTGTGGGCAGTGGGACAGAAGGGGTGGGGGGTGAAGGGGAGGGAGGGAGGGAGGGAGGCAGGGGCTGGCCAGCAGGAGCAAGCCTGAGGCGCATTTCTTGGACTCATCTGCCCCGGCGCTGGCAGGCCAGGCACATCTCCTGACTCCTCACCCAGCCTGCCTCCCACTTTCTTCTTCCCCAGCCGACACATTCTCAAAATTCTCTCCGTCTCTCACACCCGACTTCCCGCGCGGGCTCTTGTCTCCAAATCCAGCTGCTTCTCTCCTGCTGCTGCTGCCCTGCTCTGTGCCTCCAGCATCTCTTGCCCAGCCCGGCTCCCTTCACTCCGTTTGCCTGCCGCATCTCTAACCCCCAGGTCTGCTCCTGCCTCTGCCTGGGTCAGCCACCTGCTGACATCTGCGGGGGCAGCCGGTCCCCCACATCATGCCATGTTCCACCTCCATGTCCCCCTGTGACAGAAGAGGATTCCCGCAGTCATTCTAGGGGTAAAAATCTTCCTTTGGGGTGGCGCCTGGGTGGCTCCGTCAGTTAAGCGGCTGCCTTTGGCTCAGGTCAAGTCCCACCTCGGGCTCCCTGCTCAGTGGGGACCCTGCTTGTCCCTCTCCCTCTGCCTCTCCTCATGCCGTGCTCTCTTTCTCTCTTGCTCACTTGCTCTTTCTCTCTCTCTCAAATAAATCTTTTAAAAAATCCTCCTTTGGTTTTGTCTCTGTACTTTGTTTCTTCCTTGTACCTCACACCACCTGATGGCCATTTTTACGTCCTTGCCTGTCTCTCTGGCTCCAGGCCACCCTGGTTTCCCAGTGCCTGGAAGAGTTTTGGCGTATAGTAGGCACGCAAGATGTTAATGGAGAGAAAAAATTTTTTTTAAATCCTGGAAACATATATTAAGACAACCTCCACATCCAAAAGGTATTTCCATTAAGACAACGCTATCAAAATTTCAAGGCTTTCACCAAAACTGCACGCGCGCGTGTATGAGGAGACAGGGTTAACGCACTCCTGACACTAATTCTGTTTCCAGGTCAGCAGGCACTTCCCCCATCCCTCCTTAGCCCCACTGGCCCAGCTCTAGCTGTCATTCCGGGCTGGCTGTCAGCCTCCCGTTCTGTGCCAGTGGGACTGCTCGGGGCCTGGGGTGGAGCTCACTACTGGCAGGGTGGGCCCACAGAGCCCATGGGAGCAGGAGGAAGAGGATCCCCCTTCCTTTGTACACTTACTGAGGGGTCTGGCAGGAACCTCGCCTGCCAAGTCTGTGAAATGGACCCAGGAACGCGGGTGTTCCGGCTGGCACCAAGTTGCACAGGGTCGGTTACCAGCCCCGAATCTGCACTGTCCTCCAAGGCCGGGCTGCTGACCCGTGCAGGTGGCAGTGGAGGAGGAGGGATTTCTCAGCCATCCGCCCCCCCTACCCACCAGGATCCCGGGGTCCCCCTCTCACCCCACCATCCCAGGGAGGCATGTGGGGACCCTCAACCACAGGTGAAGCACTGCTCCCTAGGGCCCTGTTTCCACGCCCCGCCCTCCTTTCTCTTTCTTTGCTTCTTTGGTTCTCTCCCTGGAGCCGAGAAACATTCCTGGGCCTCAGAGTTGGGGCCAGGTCTGACCGTCATCCTGCCTGCCCAGGCTGGTAATTCGGGGCCCCACAGCAACCACGTGAGAAAGGGGTAAGTCCCACTTCCCAAGGTGAAGGCCCAGCACCCACGGGGAGCTCGGACTCTCCAGCTGCTGGAACTACACTGATGGTATAGCTTGCTGTTTGGGAGGCCCGAGTCTAGCCCCTGTTGGGCAGCCGACCACATCTGCCCACAAGCAAGTCCTCCGCTACCTGGAGCTTTCTTCTTCTCTGGAACCCAGTATCTGGGGAAGGAAGCTCGAACCCACAGAGGTGTGCCCCATGGACGCGGCCACTTCAAGGATGTCTGACGAGATGGACCAGCCCCGTGGGCTGTCTTCACACGCCCCTCCACCCAGCAAGCCAGACCATGGTGCCGGCAGGTCAGAGGCCTGAGGGTGCCACACCCCAGCTAGGGCTTGTCCTCCTTCCCCCATTCCTAGAGCTCAGTCCCTTGACTCGCCCCTCATGCCTGAGGGACCACATTCTCAATGGAGCACCCAGCAGGAGCAGAAGCACAGGAAAAGAGAAGGTCTCTCTGGCCCACTCCTGTTCTGCTCCCCCATCATGGGCCGCAGATGCCCCACCTGTTCTTTGAAGCTCAGAGGACCTAGGTCTTCCTTCTGGTCTGTCGGCTCTGCCATCTGAAGCATGTCCCCATTAGGGTGAGGCACATAAAGGGGGCCTATTCACCAATAAAGCCTTGAATCATTCCCCACAGGAGTGACTGGGGGGGCCTCTGCCAACTCTGTCTGCTACTCCTGCCCAAGTCCAGACCCTCTTCCTCTCTGAGCGTATGTCACAGTCTTCTGCTAGAGCCAGCCTCTGTTCTCAGGCACACATCTGATCATGCTGCCCGGCATCTCCCACTGTCCGCTGAGAATGGCTGAGCCTTTCCTTACCTGGCTCCTCTCTTCCTATCCCTTCCCTACCTGCCAAGCTCCAGCCACAGATATGGCGGACAGGGCTGCTTCTTCCCCAGCAGCCAATCCCCTCTCCTGGGCAGAATTCAGTTTTAATTCAGGAATCCCCTGCCCCTGGCAGCCCACAAATCTGGGGTGGGTCCCCTGAACCCCACCCAGGGCTGGCTCCCAAGGAGTCTTGTCATGCCCCAGCCCTCCAACTCCTCTGCCAGCTCAGAGATCCAGGCAGCACCAGCATGTCTCTCGTGGTGTCGTGAGTGTGGGGATTAGCTGGGGACTGAGGGAGCCCCATCAGGACCCTTATTTCATCTCCTGCCCAATATGAACGAGGAGCCCCATGTCCCAGTGGCCTCTGGCCATAGCCAGGGCAGCAACAAAGAAGGGGGAAATTATAGAGTAGTCCTAGTTGGCTAAAGCTGACTTACCCCCCCGAGACAATGAACAGCACCCTTTTGGACACTGGCCCCCATTCCCAGCAGGAAGGACAAGCCCATGGTTCAGAGGAGCTGGTGCTGTGTTAACAGAGGGCAGAGATACCACTCAACTACTTCAGAGGAGCTGGTGCTGTGTTAACAGAGGGCAGAGATACCACTCAACTACTTCAGAGGAGCTGGTGCTGTATTAACAGAGGATAGAGATACCACTCAACCACTCAACTAGGACAAGAATGTATGGCAGGGAGTAGAGTCCATCTCTGGTTGCTTTCAAGGTCCTCTGTCCTCAGAATGCTGGACGGTTTGCAAGAGGAGCTGGCCAATCCGAGCCAAACAAGGAGGGTGTGCTGAGAGCACCACAGACTAGTCCCAGACCTTGACCTCAATCGCAGAGAACCCCGGGCCCAGAACAGCCTCTTGAAGGCACCTGCAGGTGTTTCGAAGACAATCATAACAAGAGCAGCAGCAGTCCTGACCATGTGCCTATCCACAGACCCCGGACTAAGCACATCCATGGGCGCTGGTCCAAGTTCCACCATAACCCAGTGGAACGGGGACTATTTTCATCCCCACTTTACGGATGAGTAAACAGAGGCCGAGAAAGGTTAGGGAAGATAAAAAAGCAAGACATAAGAAGCCAACATGGGGGTGCCTGGGTGGCTCAGTGGGTTAAAGCCTCTGCCTTAGGCTCAGGTCATGGTCCCAGGGTCCTAGGATCGAGCCCCGCATCAGGCTCTCTGCTGAGCAGGGAGCCTGCTTCCTCCTCTCTCTCTCTCTCTCTGCCTACTTGTAATCACTGTCTGTCAAATAAATAAATAAAATCTTAAAAAAAAAAAAAGAAGCCAACATGGTTTCAGACCATAGTTCTACGTACTTGTCATAATCTGTCTGCTCCCACATATTAGGGACTTTCAGGATTTGAACAGTGGTGTTTCCCCTCATCTTTGCATTCTTTAAAAGGTCAACCTTTGTGTCTCAATTTCAGGTACTCATGTTTTTATCCAATTTTCTTTTCTTCTCTTTTCTACTATGATTCCTAAGCCAATAAATCAGGGGGATGCCAGAGGCCAACCTCCTATATACATAATACCATTACTAATTCCAGTGTGTACTTTTTCCAGACTTCCTTAGTTTTTATCTAATATCCTACCCTTATTCCAGGATCCCACTTACATTACATTTAGTTATGTCTCCCTAGGCTCTGTGTGGCTGTGACAGTTTCTCAGACTTTCCTTGGTTTTGATGACCTTGACAAATTTGAGGAATACTGATCAGGTGTTTTGCAGAATATCCCTCAGTTGGGGTTTGTCTGACATCTTTCTCGGGACTAGATGGGGGTTATGGGTTTTGGAAGGAAGACCTCAGAGGTAAAGTGCCACTTATGACATCACATCAGGGGTACACCCTGTCTACATAACTTATCACTGTTGATGTTGACCTTGATTGTGTGGCTGAGGTAGTGCTTCTCAGGCTTCTCTGCTGGCAAGTTACTCCTCCCCGCTTTCCATACTGTGCTCTTTAGAAGGGGGTCACTTGCACATCTGACACTTCACTTACGGGGGGGGACTTACGCTCTACCTCCTTGATAGGGAATTATTTATATAAATGATTTCTTTTGTATGGGAAAGTCACCTAGTATTTATTTATTCATTCATTCAACCATTTACTTATATTAGTATGGCCTCACGGTTGTTGTTTTTTAATACTTCGCAACCTAGTATATTTTGATGTGTGCAAAGGATTCTGGCATCCCTGGTGTTCTGGGGGGTAGTTGGTAAAATGTGGGTGACCAACTCTGAGAGGTTCACTGAACCCCCATATCTAACAAACAGCAGTTTTCCACCATTGAACACCAGTGGGTTGGGGAATCAGGGTCTCCACCTAATTTTTGAACAAATGAAATAGAAACTGCTCAAGCACATAGAATTTTGAAGGGATCCCTACCTGTGGAGAAATGACTTTCCTCCCTGTCATCAGTAGGGCAGCAAAATGTTTGTCTGTGGGTCTCAATCAACAATACAGGGTGAGTAGAACGGCCCCTACTAGGCCCTGTCCGTGGTCCTGCCCTGTGTTTACAATCAGCCTGTGGACTCAGACATAAAGCACCTGCTTCTCCAACCAGCAGGCAGCATAGCATTTGAGAGTGTCAGAGGTAGGAATTTAAATTCTATTGTCTAATTCAATGGGATGAAATGAACAAGATGAAGTTTAATAGGAATAAGGGCCAAGTAACAGGTTTCGATTCAAGAAATCACTGACACAGACAAGAGGCCTGATCTCTTCAACAAGTCAGAATTATTAAAAAGATAATTCCTGGGGCTGCCTGGGTGGCTCAGTGGGTTAAGCCTCTACCTTCAGCTCAGGTCCTGATCTCAGGGGTCTGGGATCAAGTCCCACATCGGGCTCTCTGCTAAGCAGGGAGCCTGCCTCCTCCTCTCTTTCTCTACTTGTGATCTCTCTCTCTGTCAAATAAATAAAATCTTAAAAAAAAAAAGATAATTCCTTTTTTAGAAAAGGAATTGCAGTAGAGTGGAGAGGCCTAAGGGGCCCAACAACTGAGGCATCACACAGTTCAAGAGAAAGGAAACTGGCTTAAACAAAACAGCAAAAATTGACATTTTGGGGCCAAACAGGGAAATGTGAATAAGGTCTGCATGTTAAATGAGATGAAAATTTACTGAAGCAGAAAGTGCTGATCATTTACAGAAAAAAAAAAATCAGGTTACAAAACAGTATGCACAGCATGATCTCATTTTATGAGGGAAATCTACATACAGGCATAGAAGCAGGGCTGGAAGGATGTGACCAAGGTGTCACAGCAGAGCTGCCTGGGAGATGGGAACATAATACTTTTATGTTTGCTTGCTCATATTTCTAATTTCCTACTGTGCATATAAACCACTTCTGTAATAATATAAGATTATGCTATAAAAAGAAGGAAATTGTGACCCTTCTCCAGGATTGAGGGGAATCCTGGTGTGGCAGAAGTTTCTAAAAAAGATCTTGGAGGTTATGGGTGCCAGAAAGACAATATGAATGGAAAGTGTGGTCCACCAGGCAAAAGGCAGCCTCACCTTGAACACCTGCAGTTGTGTTAGGTGCTGGAATGGGAGCGGTCCTGCAGTTCTCCTGACCCAGGCCCTCTGTGCTATTACTAGGAAAACTGAGTCACACAATTAGTAGATGTCAGCTCCAGGACCATAAGCCACAGATCTGGCCCCTGCTGGTCATATGGAAATGGCTGGCGCTTCAGGAACGGGGGTATTCAACCTGGAGGAGTAAAAATGGGAAGGAGTGGATGGGAAGGAGTGAAGGGGGCAGGAGAGCTCTTTTCAGATATTTAAAGGCTGCCCCATAGAAGAGAGACCTATGTGCAGCCCCGTGCCGAACGGTAATGACTGTGACAAGTGGGTTTGGCTCTAAGAATGCAGGAGGGAGAAATTTCCAACAACAGTAGTGGTCCAGCTCGGGGATAAGGTGGTGGTGCCTGCTGGGGACTCAGGTGGCCTCAGAGGGCACCGCTGTGAGGGTTTGCCTTTGGGGAAGGGGAAGGATCACGACTGCTGCAGGAAATGTGGGCTCCAACAGGAACCACAGCACTGAGCTTCCTGGGACAGGGTACCTGGTTCTCAAACTTGATACCTGCCTCATCGTCTTTCACCTACTGCTCCCAAACCCTGGTCATAGAAGGGGGCTATGGAGAGATGATTATCTCTCATCTCCCCTCCACTGGGTGACAGGCATGGGTCCGATCTAACCTCATCCTGGCTTCTCCTGTGGACTAGGCCTGAGGTGCTCCAGGAACGGAATACCAGTCAGTGACCCGCCTGAGACCCTGGGCCCCCATACTCCCCATGCAAAGCCTGAGGCCTTAAGTGGCCTTGGAAACTCACTAGGCAGGGCTTCTGTTCCCAGGAGAAAACCGGAGCATGTGGGAGTGGGCAGTGACAGGAGGGTGGGTGCCCTGCCCTGCCTCCCAGACAGAGCCACCAGCCCCGGTGCCCATGGCACAAAAAGACACTAGCCGATGGGGGCATTTATTCATATTCCTCTGCCCACCCCCTCTGCCAACACCCACCCTCTGATTCTTGCCCTGATAACAACCGACAGAACTCTTGCTTTTCCCAGATAGACGCGACCTACCACGGAGACACTCTGCAAGCTTGGCTCCAGCGGGCCTGCGGCAGCGAACACCGCCAGGTGCCCGCCACGCCTGCCCATCCTAGCCCGAACGAGGGTCACCAGGGGTCGTCATCTTTCCCTGGGCGGGGTGGGTGCCGTCAGGCAGCAGAGCGCCCCTAGTTGGCCCCTCCACCCACTGGCTGAGGCCCAGCCGGGCGCACGCACCAGCCCCCACCCCGCGTCCTGGAATTCCGTTCCCACAGACCCGGGGCTGCCCGGAGGCCGGGTTCTGACAGCTCCTGCCCCCCCCAAACATGGGGTGGGTTCTCACACCCATCAGAGGGACCCGCACTGCGGGGGAGGGAAGGTGGGCAGGGAGGCCACCCTGGGCTGTGGGGGAGAGCGGGGGTCCCACCGGGGCCGGGGATTGGGGGGTCCCGGGGGGACGGGGCGCCCACTCGGGCGGGGTTGGGGGCTGCCGCCGGCGGGGCCCGTCCTGGGCAGGCTGAGGGCACGGACGCTGGCGGGGCCCGGGGACGCGGCGCGGCGCCCTTACCTCCTCGCCTTGGCCGAAGCGCAGCCCCAGCGCCGCGACGCGCTCCACGCGCAGGAAGCCGTCGGGGTCGCGGCCGCACACCTCGAACACCTCGCGCAGGCGGCGCACGGAGCGCAGCAGAGCCGCGGGGGCGCCCGCCCAGCCCGCGCCGCCCGCCATCGGGCCGGCCCCGCGGCTAGCCCAAGCGCTGCGCCGCCCGCCGCGGCCGCCGCAGCCCGCCTCGCGCCGCCGCCATCGCCGCCGCCGCGCGCCCTCCGGGCCGCCCGCCCGCCCGCGCGCCTCTGCGACGCGCAGCCTCCGCCCGCCGGCGGCCGAGCAGTGTCAGCGGCGGCGGCGCCGCAGCCCCGCGCTCCGGGCGGGCGGGGAGGGGCGGCGGCGGCGCGGAGGCTGCAGACAAAAGGAGCCGCGCTTTCCACGGGGCAGGCCACCTCTGCCCCGCCGACTCGGTTTCCCTCTGTCCCCAAAAACCGGAGGGGGGCGCGCGGCCCGGTGCCCGGTAACTCCCAGCTGCCCGAAGGCCCCGCCCTCCTGGAAGAATGCAGAGGTGAGGCCCGGGTCCCGCGCTCTCTCTTCTCTGCCTCTGCGCCCCCACCCGCCCATCCCCGCGCCCCGGGTGGGTGCCTAGCGGGCCCGAGCGCTCTGGAGGTGTTTGGTGTTTCCTACGTGAGCATCCAGTTGTTAGTTACATTCATCCGGGAGGAAGCGGATGAACCCAGAGAGGTTGAACTACTTACCGTAGGCCACACAGCTTGTGAGAGGCAGGGCTAGGACTGATACCCAGACCAGACCAGGGTGCACCTAGACTACTCCATCCTCCTAACCTGTGTGCTGCCTCTCCAGGCTTTGGACCACACAGCTGTCCCTAACAGCGCTGCTGGAGTCAGGTCGCTGCTGGGGAAGGACTTGCTGACCCCAGCCCCACCTGGGGGCCTAGCAGGATCTGGCCTGCCTCCTCTCCCCGCTCTGCCTTGTTGTTCAGTAGGCCAGGCCCCTGTGGCATCAGAGAGAGTAGCACGACAGAGCTGGAACCTTAGGTGGAGGGCCTTGCCCCAGGGCAGCAAGAGGCCACTTTGGGGGAGCAGTGAGCAAGAAGACCCAGGGCCTCTCTCTTCTCCTCCTCTTTCTCCAGGTGACCAGACTCCCCAGGTGATTTCCAACAGCTGCCTCAGCAGGCCCATCTGGGAAATACGCATGGAAGGAGCAGTGGGGATTCCAGCCCATTCTCTAGGGAGAAGCCTCAACAGGCTTCAGCTTCTCCTGTCTCTCCTCATCCCTGTCCCTAGAGCATCTCAGTTCCCTCCTGCCTCCTTCTGCCTGGGGAACTCCTCACTCCTACCTCCTCCCCCAGCCACTTCCTCAGACCCACTCCCGTCCTTCCAGATTCCCTGGAAGTGGCATGGCACCTCCTGCAGGAAGCCTTCCCTGACCACCTTCCCTCACCTTGACTACCTCACCCCTCTGCTCCTGGAGCATTCTGTACAGATACAGACCGAGGAGACACCCTACAGATGGGAATAAGGCTGTGGGAAGGGTCAAGTGGGTTAATCTATGTAAATGTCAGTCTCCAGGTAGTAGGTGCTAGCTATTGTGACTATCCTTGTGTCTCCTTCTCCAGCTACTTATCAAGAGAGCACTTGGGAATGGCTATGAAAGGTCCCTGAAGGCGGGGACTGTGTCATTTCTCCATTTTCTAGCTCCTAGCACCATGCCTAACACACAATTAAGGTCTGCATAGGAATAAACTAAGGAAGGAATGGGCAATTGCGGTGTGGTAGGCTGGAAAATACCCCCTGCAGGTAGTCATATCCTCATCCCCAGGACCTATAAATGGTCCCCCTACCGGAAAAAGAGTCTTTGCAGACAAGATTAAGTTAAGGATCTGGAGATGGGGAGATTATCCTGGGTTATCGAGCTGGGTTCTAAACACAGTCGCACCTCCTATAAGAAAGAGGCCGGGGCACCTGGATGGCTCAGTTGCTTGGGCATGTGACTCTTGATTTTGGCTCAGGTTGTGTGCTCTTTCTCTCTCTCAAGTGAATAAATTTTAAAAATATTAAAAAAAAAAGAGGCAGAGGGAGATGTGACACAAACAGGAGAGAAGGCAACATGATAACATGGACAGAGATCAGTGATGCAGTCGTAAGCCAAAGAATCTGGCAGCCACCAGAAGCTGAAGAGGGAAGGCAAAGAATCTTCCCTAGAGCCTTCAGAGCGAATGCGGCCCTTGATTTTCTGGCCACGGGAACAGTCACAGAATACATTTCTGTTGTTTTAAGCCCCCTGGCGTGTGGCAGTGTGTCACCATAGTGGGGGAATCCCACACAGCTGGGCTGAAATCCAAGTTCTGCTCTCTTCACCCCCTAATTCTGCATGACTTCCCTTCGCGGAGCCTCGGTGTTCCTGTCTGTAGAGTGGGGACAGGAGTTCCTACCTCGCAGAGGTCTTGCAGGTTTGTAATGAGAAAACGCACGTGGCCGCTGTTTGGGGTCCACCGTGGAGAGGTCTAGAACCAGTCAGAAAGGGGGAGGCATTTCTGATTTTCGGGGAAGGGCCTTGACTTCTTCATCCATGATGTGTGGAAATAGGGCAGGATCCGGTTTCTTCTTGCTCTCAACCTGCTGTTGTTTTTTTGTTTTTTAACCATGAATAATTAGCGCTCTGGAAAGGAGGAAGGTGGTGTGAACTCACGTGCTTTTTTCACCTGGCCTAAAATATGCTTGGTCAGTAGAGACACCTGCTGAAGCAGCCGGCACTGGCTGGGGGTGCCAAGGGCAGGGGCGGGAGGCGCCCAGGAGAGCGGGGCATCTACAGAACTTGTCCTCCCTTGTCTGGAGGGGTGCCCAGGAAGCTGGTGTTCTCCCTCACTGTGGGGTGCCCACGCAGAACCTTCCCCGACCCTCGCAAGGGGGCAGGCCCAACCTATTGCTAACCTTCCTTCCAAGATCCTAAGAAGAGCGCCCAAACCTTACTTATTCTTCCCAAGTGTGTTCCAAATCCTGTCACCTGCGGCGGAAATGGCTCCTAACAGTGGCTTCCGGCCGGGGGGGCATCAGGTCCGAATTCCTCTGGGGTGGGGAGGCGGCTTCCCGCAGCAGGTCTCACCTACCGGAAGTCCGCTCCCCGCGGATCCGCACATTGCCCGGGTTCCAGCGCTCTCTGCTGCCCCCTACTGCAGGAGAGAAGAACTCCCAAGTCCGCCGCGGGAATCCGCAAACACCCTTCCTTGAACGTTGGACCCCAGCTGGGCCCTCTGTTCTGGAGGGCAGTAAGGCCCTCTACCATACTGTCGGTCCATTTCTGGAGCATGAGCCTCGACTGCAAGACACTGACGCAACACAGAGTCGATCGATGAAATGCCTGACTCGTCTTAAGCATACCGTTCCCTCTGCCTGGAATGTCCTTCCTCTTTTCTCCGCAGCCGTCCCACAGAGGCCACCTCCTCCAAGAAGTCTTCCCTGGGTGAGCTGCCCTCACCGCTCTGTTGTTACAGAACTCCATGCAGTCTCCCCTGGAGTGTTTTCATGATGCTCCGTGAAGCCCCGCCCATGTGCTGACCTTCCCCTGGCCAGGGCGCCAGGCCCTCCGCGTCTCTGCTCTTCGGGACATTAAGGACAAAGGTATCATTCCAAGACCAAGAAGGGAGAGCTGACGCCAACGTCAGGGCCACACCCTCATCCGCGGACTCTGGTGTGATTGTGTGCACGTTCACTCGTGTGTCTGATGTGCGTGTGTGGGCACACACTTACATGTATGTACTGTTAAAATACAGGTACACAGCCCTGGTGACCTCGCTGGACGGGGGTACCTTTGGATCTCCTTTCTTCTTTTGGGAAGACCCTTCCTCCGGCCTCTGAAGCAACACCAGCTAGCCCTTCCTGAGGCCTACTTCCTGCCAGGTGCTGGCAAGAACTCGAGGGCTCTCTATGAACCAGCTCTGCTTTCTCCAGTGGCTCCCGGAGGGCGCTTTGTTATTAACTCTATCTTCAGGTGAGGGAAATGAGGGGGGGGTTGGGGAGGTGGGGGGGCTGGGGGGTGGGGTTGAGGTAAACTGCTCAAGGTCACAGAGCTGGTACCTGTGGGAGCAGGGCTTGACTCTAAGCAGTGAGGCCTGCTTCCTCTCCTCTACTTTTACCCCCTGATAGCACCCAAGTCTCTCTGTCTTCATTGAGCGGAAACCCTCCCTCCCCCCACCCGCCCCCACAAGGTGTGCTCAGAGCCTCCAAGTGTCTTGGCTGAGGAGTCAGACCGAGAGCGAATGTATCCCAGGGGCCTTTGTTTGTCCTGCAGGTCTCAGAACACACAGAACTGCCAGGCCCGATATCACAGCCTGGTGCTGTGATGGGTGCTGACACCCGTGGATGCCACCTACTGACATCCTCTTACTCCCAGCATGTGGGCAAATACTCCACACTGTTGGGAGTCTGGCAGGCCCATCTTGGACTCCTGCTGCTTTTCATGGGAGGTATGTGACAGGAAGGCCCCGGGTACAGGTTTCTGGGGCAACTGGGTGACTCAGATCATCTCCCAGGGTCCTGGGTTTGAGTCCTACAGCAGGCGCCCTGCTCTGTGGGGAGTCTGCTTCTCCTTCTGCTCTTCCCCCAGACCCCCTCATGTTCTCTCTCTCAAATAAATAAAAAATCTTTAAAAAAAAAAAAAAGGTACGGTGTTTCAGACTCAGAGGGCTTGGGGTCTACATCCTGTCTTGGCCACTCATAAGCCATGTGACCTTGGTCAAGTGACTTAACCTCAGTGTTCTTATCTCTAAAATGGGCTTCACCCACTGAGCCACTCAGGTGCCCCCTTATCTCTAAAATGGGGATAATCCTGTCTACCTCACAGAGTTGTAAAGACAAAATAAGAGCGTGTGTACCTACCCACCTCAGTATTGTCACAAAATACTGGTGTAAACAGAGTAATGTTTGGTGCACACAGTGCTGTTGTTCAGCTCTCTAGCTAATCATCATGTTGGAGTGGAGACTCGTGTCCCAAGGTGCCTGGAATATGTTTTTGTTTTTTCTTTTAAAGATTTATGTATTTGAGGGGGGAGGGGCAGAGGGAGACAGAGAGAGAGTCCCAAACAGACTGCACACTGAGGGTTCAGCCGGACACGGGGCTCTGATCCCAAGACCCTGAGATCATGACCTGAGCCGAAGCCAAGAGTCAGGTGCCCAACTGACTGCACCACCCACGTGCCCCACAAGGTGCCTGGGATATTAACAAGGGCTCAATAAATGGGTAAATGGCAGGCAGTGTCACTGTGCTGATTCTTGGCAGCCCCCCTCCCTTGGAGCCCCTCCCTCCAGGGGATTATATACTCTGCCTCACGGAATTCAAACATAGCCACGTGTGATGCGCTTTGGCTAGCGAAATGTGGAGGAAGTATTGCTTATGGATAAGCTTAGGAGACCAACCATGGTTCTCCATGCCTCTTGTTCCCTGCCATGGGATTGGCGATGTCCCAGATGGATGCTGCTTGTCAGCCTGGGTCATGGAATAAAGATGAGATGTGGGTAAGATAGGACCATTTGTTACTGAAGGGTGACTAGGCCCAGCCTGACTGCCCCAGGAGGAGGGATCCTGGTTATCCCAAAGGCCTGGTGATTGGAGAGCCAGAGACTGTCAGGATGGGGGACACCTGCTTGCTAATCCCTTTGATGCAAACTCACTCCTTGACTTTTGGGAAACCCAAAGTCTCAAGAGGAAAAGTGAGTGCCCAAGATCACAAAGCTTCTTGGTGACAGACATGGGACCGTGGCCTAGGTGGCCTCTTGGTCCCCATTGGCATTCCTTCCCACACAGAAGTGTTGGGGCAGGAGCTGGGGCAGGTGAGCCTGGAGGGACTGATGCAGAATCTCAGGCGTTGGGCTAAAGCCCCGGCTATAGACCCACCACCCCTACCCCAGAAGCTTCAAAACCAAAGAAAACAGAAATCTAAGGTGTTCCCGTTTTGCGGAGTACACCTCTGGGAGGGGAATGAGGGCTGGGAGCTGGACTGGACAAGCGAGGATCACTGAGACTTAGGGACATGAAGGCTGAGGCAGGTCAGGTTTCCTGCTGGGAACCCCACGGGCAGTGACACTGCACGGGAGGCACAGGAAGGTCACCTTGGGGTGGAGGCTTCCAGAGGCCTCTTGGGAACCGACTGAGGTGCAGTGGGTTTTTTCAAGTAAGCTCTATGCCCAACGTGGGGCTCATACTCACGACACTGAGATCAAGATTCACATGCTCTACCGACTGAGCCAGCCAGGCCATGTTTAAAGGGGGCTCCAGCAGGGAGCCTGGCCTTCAGCAGGAGCAGCCCAAGGAGCGAAACAGCAAAGAAGCCAGAGGACTCCCAGGACTCCATCTGGCTGCCTCCCGGGAGAGAGACCCGATTCTCCTGCGCCCCCTGCTGTTCAGGGGAGGTAAGAGCACGCCTTAGAAGAAGCATTGCTTTTCTAGACATCTATGTATAAACTGTATGTATCAATATATATGTATACATATATAAATGTAATTTGGGATCCGCCCTCATACGTGGTTTTTAAACTCTTGAGTCTATTGGAAGTTTTCCTTCAAATTTAAATCTTTTTTTTTTTTTTTTTTTGGTCAGAGAGAGCGAGCACAAACAGGGAGCAGCAGGCTGAGGGAGAAGCAGGCTCCCCGCTGAGCAGGGAGCCGGAGTTGGGGCTCCATCCCAGGACCCTGGGATCATGACCTGAGCTGAAGGCAGAAGCTTTAAGCCACTGAGCCACCCAGGCGTCCCTTTAAACCCATTTTTTAAAAAAGATTTATTTAATTGGGTGAGAGAGAGAGAGTGAGAGCACGAGCAGGGGGAGGGGCAGAGAAAGAGAATTCCCAAGTGGAGTTCCCATTGAGCATGGAGGGGCTTGATCCCAGGACCCCCAAGATCATGACTGAAGCCAAATCAAGTGATGGAGGCTCAGCTGACTCCCTTTAAGCCCATTTTAAAAGGCTGCATAAGGAGGCCCTGTCAGCTTTCAGAAAGTGCTGGATGAACGTAGATAATTAAGCCAACATTTTGGCTGTGTCCAGGTGTTCTGGTCTTATAAATAATACTTTGATGGAAGTCTTAGCACTCTGATTACTTGTTTCTCCTGGCTAGATTCCCAGATACAGGGTTACTGGGGCAAACAATGTGGATGTTTTTAAGGCTACTGGTAAAGAAAGGTGAGATCAAGCACACAGGCGAGTCCATCACACTTCTCTCCTGACCAGCACCAAGTATTAGATATCTTGCTGATTTGACAGATGAAAATATTTCACTATTTCTATTGGCAATTTTTTTTTGCTATGAACTTTTCATTGTATAGTAATTAGCAATTGTACAGTGTTTCTGTGGATTAGCCATTCATGTCCTTTGCCCTTTTTTTTTTTTTTTTTTCCGTACATGGGCCTTTTCTTAAAGTTGATTTTAAGGAACGCTTTCTAATGAGAGCAATTTCTCAGTTTGTTGGCCTTTAAACTTTGGGCGTGAGTTCTTTGGACATGAGGACATTTTAAGCATAATCTTTAGGATTTCTCCCACTGCTTTTAGGCTTATAAAGTCCTTCCCTGTTGTGAGAGTTTTGATGTTCATGGCTAACATTTCTAGCTGTCCTTCTGGACAGTGGAGAATAGCTTTTTCTGACCCTTATGATTTATTTTGTGGAGCAGTGTGCCAAGTTCTGGCGGTGACTATGGGAAGTGATGGCACATCTGCCCTTGGGCCTACAACTGCTAATGCGAGACCCTTCAGATGCTGAGCTGTCCAAGCCGGTAGTCACATCTAACTACCTACATTTAATAAAGTGAGTTCCTCAATCTCAATAGCCACATTTCATGGCTCTGACACCTGCGCGTGGCTGTGGCACCATGTAAGACAGTGTGTCTAATGGAACATTTCCGTCATCCCATGGAGAGACTGGGCCAAGCTGCCTGAGCTCTCCCTCTGCAGTCTTACCAGCCCTTTGCTGTGACGGCTGGGTTCTGTGGAGCCCTAGAAACTGGGTGAGCAGTGCCCCCTACCGACCAGTAGTGGACATGTAACAGGGTGGGAAGCTTATGGCTTTGATGTCAATGAGATTTGGGGGTTACTGGTTTTTTTTTTTAACTATAGTATAATTAGGATTTTTTTTTGCTTGTTTCATTTTTTTTTAAATGAGATGCCTCTGATGTCTTTATTATTTAAAGATTTTATTTGACAGAGATCACAAGCAGGCAGAGAGAGAGAGAAAGGGGGAAGCAGGCTCCCCGCTGAGCAGAGAGCCTGATGCTGCGCTCGATGTGGGGCTCGATCCCAGGACTCTGGAATCATGACCTGAGCTGAAGGCAGAGGCTTTAACCCACTGAGCCACCCAGGTGCCCCTGCTTGTCCCATTCTATTTGGTTTAATTGTATTATAAGTCTGAAATACTTAAAAAGTTTCTGTATTACCTAGTAGGGGAAGTTTCCAACTACACTTTTCCCCCCTTGGCCATGCTTTCTTGTTTACTCTCCAAGATGTACCCTAGCGTCATTTTTTAGGATCTTGATGGGAAGAGCATTAAATCAGTAATTTGGGAAGACTTGGCACTCTATAATGTTCAGTTTTCCCACCCAGGACTGTGGTTTGTCTTTCTATTTCCTCAGCTCTTCAGACTGGCCCCTCACATGTCCGCCTGCTTGGCGGCGCTGGGGCATACTGAATGCATAGCAGAAGGAGAAAAATAAGGATAACACAGTGACTTTTGTATAAAGCAAAATCAATTCCTCTGAAAGAATTTCCCCTCTCCCTACCCTTTGGGATTGAAATCACCTTTCCATTATAAAAAGATTTTCTTTTTCGTTTTTCTCTAAATGCATGAATTGACAAAATACATTTTGGAAATTTCACTGATCTGTGAAATCTTAAAACCTGAGTTAGTTTAGGTCTTTACTACATAGACATAGGTCGTCTCCATTTTGGCAGGCATTTTTGTATTGGGATTGCTACTGTGAATGGGGTCTTTTTTTCTAGTACATCTATTTCTACAGTTCTCTGATAATGGAGTGCCTTAATTGTTAGTCAGCAACCCTCTGCTGAGTACCTTGAACAAGCATGACCCCTGTAACTGGAGGCTCAGAGTCTAGCCAGGGAAGTAGCAACGGTTGATCACAACACTGTTCACAAGAAGCTGTTACAGAATCAAGAGAAGAAGTGCCTGAACAGAGCTGTTTCTGGGAGGTGCTGATGCTGGAGTTCATTTGTGAAAACAAGGGGTCTAATAAATGCTTCCTCCATGAATGGATGAATGCTGAAACCCGAAAGTTGACTATTGACTTTCTTCTTGTAGAAGTGTAGGGGTGGTAGTGGAGTCTTTGCTTGAAGCATAGATCACCTATTCCCATTTTCTTTCTGTCCTCCATCCACAGGTTACTAAATTGATAAGAGAGCATCCCTTGCCATCAATTTCTCATTGCACTTTGATTCTGGGCCAGATTCAAAGATACAGAGTACCCCCATTTTTGCTGTTCTGGGGCTAAGGCATGTTTTTATGGAGCTAAAAAGTAGAAAGTTAGGGTGCATTGCCCAAAGTGGGACAAAAAAAAAAAAAAAACGGGAGGAAAAACTCTTTTCTGGTGTGCTGCTTTCTGCCTAGATGCTGCTCTGCTCCCCGTGCTCCCCGGGCCAGGTCATCCCCAGCTTCAGCGGCCTTCTCTAGCACTAGATGTAACTCCACCTGGACACACTTCTGGGTCATTTCTCAAGTCCCTGAGGGTGTCCCAGAAAGCAAAAGTCTGTGCGGGCAAGAAATGGGCATGGGGCCCCACAGAGGATAAAGAATATGGTCCATGTCCTCAAGGCACTTGCTGTCAAGGGATGGAGCGGTATGGTCCAAGCGGTTATTATCCCAAAGGCATCCCGTTTTGAGTAGCATGCTTTGGGCCCCAGGGAGAAGACAGCTATCTCCATTATGCCTGGGTACCCAAGGCAATCACCTCAGAGGCTTTAAACTCTGCCTGTCCCTCCCAGGGCCCCATCCCTGGAGTCTGCCTTTGCCTCAGAGGTTTGGGATAGACCCAAGAGTATCAGGAAGCTCTTCAGGTGAGGGACACCTGCTTTCTCAGTCTTCCCATAAACAGAGCAGCACTTGCCTCAGACCTGCAGGAACCAGCATCATGGTGTTTTAGTTTTTCATTTAATGCCAGACACTGTTATCCTCCTAAGGCCCAGCTCTGTCCTGGCTACAGGATTTAGGCTGGATTCTTTCTCCCTCTGGAAGTAGCCCACATAATGAGGCAAAGAAAATAGTAAAGCTTGTAGCAGCTGAGCCCGAGAGTGTTTTCCAGTGTTTACGCATGTAGTGTCATGACCGAGTCCGCTGAAAAAGAGCTGAAAAGTTTGGAGAGCTTTTTATAGTCCTAACACAGGCCCTCTGACTGCTCGATCTCAGGGTGTCCTGGCATTTCTAAGTGCTCGTGTTAAAAGAAGTCAAGACAGCTTCTCCCAGAGTCACCCCTCAGTTTGGCAGGTCCTGAAAAAGCATTTGATGGCATTCAGGACCTGCAACTCCAGGTTGGCCTACTGAAGATTTTAAGCTGAAGGAGTCTGAGAAGATGGTGGAGGCATGCACTCTGACCTTGCCCCTGCCCTGAAAATAGGACAGAAAACCCTCCTGTGAGAGGCGTCCTCCCTGTGCCCAGAAAAGCAGAGCGCCCTTATCGCCAAAGAGAAGACAGTGGCAACGGGCGGGCCTTGCTAAGGTCCCCCAGTTGACTACACTTACCTCATCCTCTCGGACCTATCACATTCCTCCACAACCGCCTGCTCTTCATCAGACCAACCACAGAAACATTCAGGGTTCACGGTTTCTCCGGGTCTTCATTTCCTTAGGAAGGCTCCTGTGTCACGGACACTTGTATGAAAACAGAACGCATCTGTGTTGTGTGCTTCTCTTCTGTTGGGCCGGTCTCATCAGTTTATTTTCAGTCCAGCCAGGGACCCAAAGAGGCTCGAGGAAAACTCTTTCCTCCCCTATACATTTCACCTAAATTCTTTTACTTTTTGTTTTGAGAGGTTCTGGAAATAGAAAGGTCTTTCCCACGGAGGGGCTAGGGGAGGGAGGCAAACCCAAGGTATCCTTAAAAGGAAGGAAATGGCCTTGATGTTTCAAAAGATCAGGGAAAAGTGGGGGGAGGGGGAGAAGTGAGAAATCAGAGCTGAGGCATGTGAAGAAATTAAACAACTCCCCACATCTTAGAGCAGATTGAATTTACATTTTACTTAAAAAAGGGGGGGGGGTGGAGTACATACACAGGGAGGAAGATGGGGTGGGGAACAACAGTGATCTGAGATGGAGTTCTACAATGATTCCCCTACAATGATCGGTTCTGACTATTGGGCAGTATCTCTCCTGCTGGCATACAGTATTAACAAGGTCGTAGACGAGGAAACTGCCAGAGTCTAGGCCCAGATGGAAAGGAGAGGAAGTTATCATATACAATGTAAGTTTACAATACACAGCATTTTCTTTAAATGATGTGACGCAGTCGCAGGAAGAAGTTAACAATACTAACACGAGAATAATCAAGTTTTTGTTATCCATGTACAGCAACTAACTGCTTTACAAAAAAGCAAAATAATACAATATATCATCACATGTATTTACAGTGTAGTAAATATACTTTTCTGTCAAATTTTACACAAACTATTTACAGGTGAATATACTGCTTTAAAAAAAATTGTGTGGCTGACACGAAGAGTGAATTTTTGTATAAGTCCATTGCATAACATTGAATAAGACATGCCTCATTATGCCTGGAGGGTTGTGAAGGGTGTAAAACAAAACGAGAAAACAAACAGAAAGTCCCAAACAAACTAAAAAACCCTAAAACCCACTAAGCAGGGAGGGAGGGTTACCAGCTTCCGCCCTGTGGGGGTGGCAGCTGACCGCTCACGGTAGGGTCCTCAGCACTGGGCTCAGGACTGGCCCAGGGCTGGCATTCAGCAGTGAACATGTTGGTTGAGTGGATGAAGGATAGAGCTTTGCTGCTTTCCCCCAAAGCCAGTGAACTGTATTTTCAATGTAGGCAAACAAGGGCCCACCCCTGGGACTGGAGCAGTGATAAAACAGGTGGATTATGCACAGTGAAAACGTGATGAGTTGATAATGTTTGCCTCTTAAAAAAAAAAAAAATCCCAAACAAATGACTTCTAATGTTCTCTATAGAACGTAAATCAGATTATAATGGAAAATCTGCCCCGAACTGCAGGTTTCTCATGCAGATTACGGTACGAGGCCTAGGAGTGTTTCATTTCTCAGGGGAAGCATATTGGTGAGACTTAGCTCGCATTCACTTTAGTTACTTGGAAAGCTAGATTTTCCTCAAAAGTCGGAAGTTCTCTAAACAAGGTAAATTTTAAACCTTAGTAGGTTTTCAGATTTCCAGAAGTATTTTCAGTTCAAAGGCGGCTCAAATTTGATTTGTGCAACGCTGATCATTTCATGAGGTACTTCAAGTGAATTCATTCCATTCATTACACTAGAGGGAGATAACGAATAAATTTAAGAAACAGCATACCCTTGGAGAACTTGTTATGGAAACACTGTTTTTTTAAAAACAGAAAACCTTTGGCAGTTTCTCTATTTTGATGGGAGAAGCAAAATAGCATAACAACACCCACCAACATGCACCAAACCAACAAAGAGGAAAAACATGGAACCACAATGATTAAAGGCTCATATCTGCCTTTTATTCCAGGATCCAAGAAGTTGCGGTGCCTTCCCAGAAGCACTGGGTTGCGGGAAAACCAAGACTACTGCCGCTTGGCATCAGGATGTTAAGCATCTACTTCTAAACTCAGTTCTCATCTCAGCAGTTTATAGTCCTAGCTGCTCTGTTACTATGAACATTCTACTCTAATGCAGCCTCTGCAATAGTTAAAAACAAAAAGCTTAGTTAATTGCACCTGTCTTCAATATTGTCCAACAATTCTACATCAAAATAACTATTAATACTAAAGTTTTTTCCTTTTATTTTGGCAAATGGTTCTTGCTTTTCCCAGACTGTAAACAAATTAAAAAAATTAAATTCTTGTTATTTCTGAATATCAAAAGCAATTTTATTTACATTAACATATTACATTGTTACTGTGTGGATAAATGTGAAATGTGTTATATTATTAAAATCAGAACACTTCAATGTACCATTATTTATTGATTTAGCTGTGGAATTTAATTTACTGAAATCCACTCATGAAACAGCACTACAGGAAGCTCCCCCTCCCCTAGGTGTCTTTTCCCCTCCCAAAGCCATTACATCGTAACATATAAAGGGAACCTGGGAGTAGGGGGATATCTTTTTGTAATAAATATGGTTTAGATCTAAATTGGAACATCCAGATACTACTACTATGTTCACTGAAGTCAAATCATTTTGCATACTGCAGGTACCACAAAAAAATTGGATCTGCATTACTGTGGAAATTCCAACACCAGGATAATCCATACCGTTCAGTATAGCAGCAACTCTTAAGGTCCCCTACTGTCATCCTAATGCAGGCTGACCAGTCCTTTCACAGTGATTAAATGCAATTCTATCATATAGAACCCAAATGTTTTGCTAAAGAGATTCCTGATTTTTTTGGAGGGGAGGGGGAAGATTACAAGACACTTAAAATACATGTTATCAAAGAATTTTTTGATAATATACACTATACTCTGTGTTTCTGGGAAAATTATTAAACAAAATAAAAGCATCAGCTACTCTAAAATTCACGTACCATTTCATTTTGCTATGGAGCTAATGCAAACATCTATGAAAATTACCTTCAAGGAACAATTTTCAATACTTTGTTCACTGATTACCCTGCTTAGAATTATTTAGGAAAGAAGAGAAGGAGTGGGGAAACATATAGTTACTATACTTAGTATAGTTTTGGCTTATAAAAACAAAAAACTTTTAGTATATTTAAAGATTAAAAGATAATCAACGGAGGAAAAATATAAACTAGTTTGGATGACTGAGTTTGGATAAGGCTTCAGAACCCATCGCTTTAATTCGGTAATGTTAAGATATATGTGGTTATGCTTATTTTCCTGTAATTATTGCTAATACTCAAGTGTTAGTACTTCTTAAGAATTCATTACAAAATACTAAATCCCTCCATCCCCCCACCCCCCCGAAGTACCTTGCCTGTGGCTTTATGGTGTGAAGTCACTGAGGTGTGACCTCTATGGTTCCTTCAGTTGTGTAAGGTAAAAAAAAGTCCACAGCTAAAAGATTAAACATACTGGGATCATAGTAGTATTTCTCCCATAAACTTCTATCTTGAAAAGTGTGTAAATAAGACTAACACTTTACTGTGTATGATGAAGAAGGGGAAACAGAGAAGGCAGAGAGCTCTGTGCAAATGGCTTTCATAGCTGGCCAGTGGTAGCAAGTATTCGAGAATCCATCCTCTCTCACAATTGGGATGTTCTCAGTTCAAGCGTCCTGACCTCCCACTTTCTTTGCAGTTGTTCTGAACACCTGCTTAAACCAGACACACCGAAAGTAGAAGGAAAACAAAGTCAAAGAAAAAGCAGCATTAAATTTAGGCAATGCTTCCAAGAGTTGATCATCTGGCAACATGGCAAACGTGGGCGGGCTCATTAAAGACATGAAGTGCAGCGTCACAGCACGGTGGTGAAGGGGTCACTAGTGACGAGCCCGTGTGAGTTATGTCTGTTTGAAAAAGGAAAGAAAGAAAGCTTCACACGATCTTCTTAATGCTATTACGTTTGAAACTGCCAGCACTTCTTTGCTTCTGCACTTGGCTTGCGGATCCGTGGCGAGTTCGTCCACTGTTACAGTGCCCAGTGGTGGGGGAGAGTTCAACGTTCTCCTTGTCGATTCCTGGAGAGAAGCAGAGCAGCTAGTTACTCCCCCTCCTCTGCCGTCAAGCTTCAGGCCTGAATCTCATGGTGTGTATAGGATACAACCTGACCTGAAAATTTGCATATTTCAATAGTCAACCGCTAGGATGTTTACAAAGACCTTGCCACACAGAAAACGTCACATTTTGTTAAGCAAAACTTGCTATCATAGCAGAAAAACAGCATAAGGAAAAAAACAAACAATAACAACGGAGAAGTTGCCAGGGAAAGCTAGAGGCAGGCAGGCTTGAGCTGAATGAAGGCTAGCAGCCACCAGGAAGATTAGGGCTCCTTCCTCCACATCATACCAGAAGCTTCCAGCAGAGGTCAGCTTCTAGCCACATATCCTTACTGGAGTTCTACACAAAATATACTCTCTAGTTGCAGAAGGTACTGAAATTTGTCACTTCAAAGAAAGGAAGATACTTTCTTCTTCTTTTTTTTTTTTTTTTAAATCATAGTGCCTCTCCCAAAGGAACTCCGATATTTACTGAGAAAATAATAGAGGCCATAAGTTATACTGCAGACTCTTCCTTTAAAGTTTTCAACTATGGCAAATCCTTCCGTGTTCTGCACCTAAAATAGATGCCATTCATTTCTTTCATGGAGGAGACTTAACCTCCAAAAATTGGGCCCTACTGTGAATTCTAGAAGCAGTCCAAGCAGTAACTGCATAAAAGTAACCAGAAGCAAAAAAATAAAGAAAAAAAAAACCCAAGATATTTTTGCCCATTCTATTAGTAAAGATTGCAAATTAGATAGGTAACAGAATAGTGGTTACTGAGGACCTCAGTGGCTCGAAGGGCGGAGGCAGGTGGTTTCTTGGGATGCTGGTAATGTTCAGTCTCTTGATCTGTATACTTTCCTGTATGTTACACTTCAATAAAATTTACCAAAATAATCAGTGATTATATCCATCTGTGGCATAACTTGTGGGAGAGGAGAAAGCTGGACAGCATTTTGGAAATGGAAAGTACTGCTTGCTATTTACTGATACAGAAAGATGACCATAATTTTGAAGTAAGGAAAAAAAATTTCTCACATACAAAAAGAAAAAAAAAAAGGGTGGGACAACAGCTGCCAAATTTGTTACTTCTGGAGGGTGTTAATTCAGGTAATTTTTATTTTATTCTTACCGTACCATTTGAATTTTAAAATATAAATGAAATCTGAGAGAGGAAAAATACTTGTTTTTGGACAAAGCACCATTTCAAGTCTAAAAGTATTCATCATGTTCTAGAAAATGGACGTCTATCCACACATGTGCCTTGTGGCTCCTGAGCAGGAAGTGGATTTGTGATGATCTTCTAGGAGCCACACATCATTTAGATGCAGACTTGTGTTCAATTCAGAGTGTGAGGCATCTGGAGGCACGTGGCCAGATTTCCAGAGGCTCAATAACGGTTTGCTGTCTGGAACTTATCAGAGGAACATGGGGTATTTCTTAGTGCTTTTTTATGAAAAAGTGCACTGGGCGAGGGGTCTGCATGCAGCTCAAGGACGTCTGCCACCCTCCTCGAAGACCCATGCACAGTGGACTGGCATCTCAAATCTGCTCTATTCCAATCATATGTGTGGAAAGATGAATGGAAGAAAGAATACCACAATGTCCACAGAAGTTTCTGGCTAACAGAATTCTGGATGATTTTTATTCCCTTCTGTCTATGTATCTGCATCTTCTCCAGAGTGAATTTTTAAGACAAATAACAAAATTGACAGGAGGCTGCTTGTCACCTCCAGCGTGCCCTGAACTCTGCAGTTCGTGTCTGCGCAAGCTCTCTCTGGTGCCTTGCCTGTCTCCACAAGATAAATTCGACCCATATCTTCCTCATCTCCATTTCCTTCAGGATGCACTCCGCTGTGTCCTGCCAGAGCTCCCATCTCCCCCTCTCTCTTCCTGCTTCTAGATGGCATTTACATGTCTTACATTCTGCCCCTGCTACCACAGCTCATGTATACATCTTATTTCCTCTATGAGAGTAAAAGCACCTAGAAAAATAAAGATCGTTTATTATTCATTTTCATTTTCTGGTAAGATTTAGTTGGTATCTTTTCCAGTAAATATTGGTTGAACTGAATGCTTCCATTTTTAAATATGATCATTGTTGTAACTCAGAGCCCAAAAGCATGCAGCCCCTGATCTGCAGGGTGTGGTGCCACATTTTGAGTGGAAAAGAAAATAAAAATATTGTTTTTTAGCTACCTCCATTTGAAATTATCATGAACTTAGTGCACCTGACTTTCCATATCCTTAAATCTGCTTGTGGCCTACAAGTTCAAGTCCACAGTTCCTTATGTGGATTCTTATCCTTCACAGAAAATAAGATTTAGGCAAAGCTAGGATTTAAACAAACAAGGGTTTGAAACAACTAGGAGACAGCTGTCAGGAGGAGCCCAGTGTGGCCCACCATCAGGAGAGACTGTGGCTCTCTGCCTTCAATCTGCCACCCTGGGGCTGGTTCTTGTATGCCTACCTGCGACACGGCCTTGCTACCGAGAGACTCAGCTCACTCCAGGGAGAAAGCAGTCATTACGCTGCAAGGTGGCAATGCTTTTATTTGAGGACAAGGGCCTGCTGCCCACTGATATTCTTAAGAATTAAAGTTACAGGGGCGCCTGGGTGGCTCAGTGGGTTAAAGCCTCTGCCTTTGGCTCAGGTCATGATCCCAGGGTCCTGGGATTGAGCCCCACATTGGGCTCTCTGCTCAGCAGGGAGCCTGCTTCCTCCTCTCTCTCTGCCTACTTGTGATCTCTGTCAAATAAATAAATAAAATATTTAAAAAAAAAGAAATTAAGAATTGTCAAAAATTTAAAAAAAAGAATTAAAGTTACAGAAGTTGGGGTCACATAGATTAAGTCACTAGGGTGAAGCTAAGGATATTCTATTTTCTGTTAAGCAATTAACCTTCAGGGGCGCCTGGGTGGCTCAGTGGGTTAAAGCCTCTGCCTTCAACTCAGGTCATGATCTCAGGGTCTAGGATCGAGCCCCACATCGGGCTCTCTGCTCAGCAGGGAGTCATTTCCCCCTCTCTCTCTGCCTGCCTCTCTGCTTACTTATGATCTCTGTCTGTCAAATAAATAAATAAAATCTTAAAAAAAAAAGCAATTAACCTTTAGACCTCTAGATAAAATTTTTAAAACCTTATTTATTCCTGTTAAATGTTAAGGATAGAAAGCAAGGTATAAAGTCTTACACATATGAGGGTCTCTACTAGGTTAAAAAAAAAAAAAGACAACAGAAGAAGATGTACTAAAATGTTAACGAACAGTGATTATCTTAGAGTGGTGGGATCATGGATGATTTTTTCCTTCTATTCTTTTTAATTTTCTAATTGTTTTCCTCATGAGCATGTGGTTCCTTTTGGTAAAAAATGTTTAAGTGTCACTGACTTAGTCCCTTTACTCATAGCCAAAAGCTTCCATGCTATGTGAGAGGCTGACATCCTACTTCCACTCTCAAATTAATTTTCACCTCAACTCCTACTTTTGTATGTGTGTTTTCTTCCTACTCAGTGACCCAACTCTATAAACCACACACAGGTAAATGTGGTAAAAACTGATTCCCAGCTTCACAGCAAAGCTGTATTACCTTAAAGATCAAAGGAGAAGCTGACATATACACCGTGGAGGGTCATTTTTAAGAAAAAAATCAATTAAATTGCATTATATTTATACAAAGCTACAGCATTTTGGAGAAGCCAAGTTATTAAGAAGCAGCAATTACAGTGCCCAGTTCTGACATTTCTGTTTCCAAGCATAATTAGCACGATTGAGAACTCTGGCAGCAGCCTTTCTGCCTTCTATAGTCAAGTCTGGTCTTAGCATTCCAAAGGAAGAACTCTCAGATGGTCAGCCAGACTGCTGAAATGCAGGCAGAATCCACCCTGCACTGGTACGGGCTGTAATTTAAATTAGGAAGCAGACCCTGGTGTCACCTCTCCAAGGCTTTGCACTCTGGTTTCTCTTAGGCCCCTAAGTATTGGCTCACCCTACTGACTCTCAGTGGGCACAAAAGCAAAAACAAAACAAAACAAAACAAAACACCCAGGAGGTGATGGAAACCCCGAAACTACCACCTGAATGAAACAAAGGTAAAAACTTCTGTGGTCCTGACTTCCTAGTTTAAGTTCTCCCACAGACAGGCTGTGGTCAAACGTGCAGCCAAGTTACAAACACGCAGGACGGAAGAAGCTGAAATTCTATGCAGCAGTGCATGAAGAAGCACTAGGCTTCAGTGAATTGTGGTGGTTCCTGATAAAGATGAAATCCTAAATAAAAGGTGTTATTGGTCAGAATTTAGTAAATCAAGTGGGAAAAATTATTAGAGTGCATGATGGTTAACTGAAGTTGTACGTCTATCTCCTCTGCTCGAACATGAGTTCCTTGAAGGCAGGTATCAGGGTTTATTTATTTTGACAGCTGGGGATAGATCCAGCCTGACGAATAATAAAACACTTCATTTAAAAAATTCACCTAAATTTTAAGCGCCAAAATGGCTTTCCCAAACTGGAACCTCATACTTTCATGAAATAATAAAAGGATGGAATCCCTTTCAGTTCTTGAGAAGCTGAAGAAAAAGGGGTTAGGCGATTTGTGAGAAGTCACACCCCAAAAATAAAAGACGAATAACTCGCATCTCACACCACCTGCACACGAGGGCTGGCAGGTTAGCTGACTCTGCGCTGCTTAGTTGATTACATCTATGCTATGGCAAACCTGTCAGAAAAATCTTATGGCATATATGAGAAGGCAAACATATCAGCGGGCTCATTTGTTTCATACAATGATGCAAACATGTCAGAAGACCCAGGTCTGAGTCTTGGTGGGATCAGATCCTAATCGGTTTTAGTTCTCAATCTGTCAATTAAGGATAAGAGTAGATGTGCCTATTTCAAAGGGTTGTTAGAACACTCAGATAAGATCATCCAGGTGAAGACTTCCTGCACACAGATAAAATAATTCTATGCAAATCAAGATGCTCCTAATACCTGAAATTAAAGACCAAGTGACGTACTGAAAGAAGTATTAGAACAAATGCACAGTACTTGAATTTCACACTAGAATGTGTACCTAAGTTAATGTGAACCAGCAAAATATAATAAATTGTAAAAGAAAAGGTAACTATAGCTTATTCTTACGGGACAGTAAATACCTTCATGAAGACATGTTAAATATGTGTTTAGAAATATTTGTATTTTAAGCTAGATATACAAAACTGTAAGAATTAACAAAACTTTTAATGTACTTTCATCAGTTGCCAATACTTCTTTTTGTATTTGGCCTAATCTTTTTGTATAATAGTTACAGAAGAGTTAAAAGAAGACAAGGCAACTTTTATAAATTAGATAGAAGTGCATCACATTTTCTTCTTCTTAGTCCTTAGAGCTAACTAAAGACCATATTCCCTTTTTAAAATATAGATGATAAGAGTACACAGCCAGCTTCAATTTCTAAGGAAGTATTAGAATTGGATTTATACTGGGGGAAGACAAGTATTTCCTAAACTAAAAACTCTTCCTCAAACCACATACCCTGCTTTCTCTACTAACTCTCCCTGGGGTTTCCTGTTCACCGGCCTGTGTTTGCCTGGGGCTGGGACCTCATGTTCTGTGTTCACGGGGGAGTGGTAGCAGCTCGTTCATGGACACAGGATGCTTGGCCCTGCAGGGTCAGTGAGCACCAGACCTTAAAGCAGTGGCTTTACAAGTGCCTCAGGTGCTAAGCCAAACGGTGCTGACAGGGCTCGGTGAATGAAGTCTCATGCCACGTGCCCGGGATGAAGGCGGGGGAAGCGGCATGTCGTGCAGAGATGGCGGAAGGAAAGAGTACCTTGATGAGGAAACAGCCGCATGAAAACTGCCGACTTAGAACAAGGCAGAGAAGCTTCACAGACACAGAATGGGAGGAAAGACAAAAGTGAGTGATGTCCACAAGGCTTTTTGAAAGGGTGAAATACGAGTAGATATTGGAAAATTGTTATGTTCCGTGGTTTTCAGAAACAATCTTTTGAATTCTTGAACTCTGACCATTAATTTCCTAAATATCACACTCTGCAAATAAATGTTAGGACTTACAATTTTACAGATAGATGTGTTTTTACCACCTTCTTTGGAATGAAGAATTTGAAGTCAAGAATTAAACTAAAAAATGAAATGAAAAATTAGCAGAAATTACACCAAGCAATTGCTCAGTTTAAAATTATTTTTCTCCCTTAAATCCAGGGTAATAATAACACGGAAAAATATGGGAAAGAAATTAAGAAAATGCCAAATAAAGGTCTGGGGATACCATATGCAGTGGCCAAAAACATTAAAATTGTTTCAGGGATTTTAAGTAGTCTCGAAAGAGAGGCCTTAAGTGTCTTCTAAGAGGGAGACATTTGAAACCTGGTGAACGTATCAGGAGTGTTACTGACTCAGGGCTCAGCCCCCCTGTAGAGAAACGGTGCTGATACCCTGTCCGTGCGCACACAGCTGTCAGCACTCCGAGCTGATCACCCAGCTGCCCAGGGGGAAGGTCTACATTGAAGAAGCTAAGTGACCGAGGAGTAACTGACGGGCTTGGACACAGCCCCAAATAAAGCAGAAGAGGTGAATTAAAACAACAATAACCCTCAACTGAACAGGTTTTTTGCTCTAAAAAATTCATCCTCCAACACACAGTAAAATAAGCTGATCAAAGGCGGGGGGGATTTTTTTTCCTGGTAAAAAACATTTAAAATAGACCACATGGCTGTTTTGTTCAAAAAATTATAACACAAGCCTCACATTTTTTTGAGGTAAAAAATATGTTATAAAAGTTTTGCTGTAACTATTACCCGTGTCTTCCAAACAAATGTCTCTTTGATCCATCAGAATACTCTGTAGTACAAAAGTACAACATAACAAGCCCCATGAGAGAGGTCAAAATGACTCTTTCTGTGTACACTTCACCCTCTTACCCTGACATCCACCTGAGGGCAGGTATTATGAGCTACTAGCTACCCCCTTTCCATAGGTCTCAGAAGAGTTCCTTGCATGTAGTGAACAATGAATCTCTGTAGGATAAAGTATCTGGGATTCTGGTTATTTTCTACTGAGCACTGGAATAGTAATCTTGCACTTAAAATCAAAGAACTTGCATACATGTAGAATTTGTTAGAAGGAAGTAAGAACTTGAGCTCAAAACCCAATACTGAGACCCACAGGCAAAAACTGTCAAGTCTTTGGTGACCAGGGTCTTTCCCATCTTTAAGTGGCCCAGATTATCTAGTGTACGTTACAAAATTGGTCCTCAAATGTTTACTGAATTAAATTACAGTGTGAAAAACATTGGGAGACACTGGCAGAGTATAAATTAAAACTTAATACATTGGAAGCGGATCTATTTAATTTCCTAATAGGTACTTAGTCCATATAATTCCATCTGGATTTCTATTTCTAGTATACTTGGTCTTCAACATGTAAAGAGGATGGAGGGAGACTGTACTTGAGAAGGTTATAAAGCATTCAAAACTATGGTTTTAAAAAGGCTTCTTTGCGCATTACCTAAGAAGACCACTCATGGCTTGGCCTTAAGCAAGACAGAGCCCCATACACACAGCATGTTTAAGTGAATAACTTGGTTTTTTTTAGCTCTAAATCTGGTTCTTCCATTATGTCCAGCTCAGCCACACTGGACCTAACAGGGGACCACAAAATCAGTTTGGCATATCTTGTATGTCAGAGAGTAAATTTTATGGACTCTCTTCAGGGCTCTCTTAGTGACATTTGGGAAAATCTGAAGAGGCAGAGTTTTATGTTCATTTGGCTAAAAAGTTAATATAAATTTACATGTACTGAACTCCACTGACAGCTCCACTGATGCCAAGTTCAATTTCAACTAGGGAGGGAGTCAGAAGACAGTTATTTACACATTTTAAAATATCGATTTAGTGGGGGGCCTGGGTGGCTCAGTGGGTTAAGCATCTGCCTTTGGCTCAGGTCGTGATCTCAGGGACCTGGGATCGAGCCCCACATTGGGCTCCCTGCTCAGCGGGGCGTCTGCTTCTCTCTCTCTCTCCCTCTGTCCCTCCCCCTGCTCATGCGCTCTCTCTTTCTCAAATAAATGAAACTTAAAAAAAATATAGATTTAGAAAATAATCCTCTGTGTGCTAAGGGGATAGACAAGTGAGCTATGATAGTTTATCAGGAAGAATGGATTTTCAGAGACAGTTGCTTTATGTAGTGACCAACACTTTCTCAGAAGCTGGTGGCTGATGAATTACCGCCCCCCCCCCAATAAGTTAATACATTATTTAAGTAAGGTTTAATGCCTAGGAGTGGGAGGGAGTTCATGAATCTTATCTAGCTGATTTGACAGTGAGAATGCTGGCTGGTGACCAGAAAGAAAACACAGCTTAGTGGCTGATCCTGCTAAGTACCAAAGATCTAGAAAGCAGAGGCTTACATTGACAAGGAAAGTCCACAGCAGAGTGGAGCTCTATACAGATCAGTGACTTTCGCCTTTTGACAGCTGCGTAAAGCTCAGGAGACCGGGTGCAGATTAGTGTTGGGTAATTTGATGACAAGCCACATCTGTGGCTCCACTTCAGGGAATGACAGTTTTGTTTTTTAAGATTTAATTTATTTATTGAGAGAGAGAGAATGTGTGAGTGAGAGAGAAAGCACAAGCCGGGGGGTGGGTTGGGGTGTGGGGGGCACAGAAAGAGGGAGAAGCAGATTCCGGGTTGAGGAGGGAGCTGGACACGGGGCTCGATCCCAGGACCCCAGGATCAAGACCTGAGCCAGAGGCAGCTGCTTAGTGGACTGAGCCGCCCAGGAGTTCCTGGAATTTCTTTAAATATTTCTGCTTATGAGGCGCTTGGGCGGCTCAGTCGGTTGGGCATCTTACTCCTGGTTTTGGCTTGGGTCACAGTCTCGAGGTCATAGGATGGAGGTTCCTGCATCAGGTTCTGCACTCAGCTCGGGGCCTGCTTTCTCCCTCCCTCTCCCTCTAACTCTCCCCCCACTTGCAGGCTTTCTAAATAAATAAAATCTTTAAAAATAAATAAGCAAATAAGTAAACAAATAAATAAATACTTCTGCTTGGGACTTGGCTGATGGGAGTGGAGACAGGAACCTATTTTGATTTTTATACAGCCAAACAGCAAAGTTGAAATGCTAGGCTGAGTTGAGAATCTGAGTTAGATTCATTACTTCTTTCAGCCCTTTGATATCAGCAAACTCAGCTCCGTAAAGAAATGAGGAGACAGGAATATAAGATTCCATGTAGCTAAAGATACAAAACAGTATACCTAATTACAAATGAAATAGTAACTCTTGAAGAGGTATTCTAAAAGAGCAAATGGCAAAAGCACAGTAATTAGATACAGAGATAAATCAGGATCATTTCATGGAGACAAGCCCACAATTTGGAGATACAAATGGGTTTGTTTCATAGGAGAGTATAACCACTACTGGAAAGATAAACCCTTTCCCCAAAAACATGTAGTAAAATAATCTGGCAAACTGAGGACACAGAATTTGCAATTCAGAGCCAGGAAACGCTGAGTACCACGATTCCACTTAATTCTACTGCCTTTTTTTTTTTTTTTTTTAAAGATTTTATTTATTTATTTGACAGAGAGAGATCACAAGTAGACGGAGAGGCAGGCAGAGAGAGAGAGAGAGGGAAACAGGCTTCTTGCTGAGCAGAGAGCCCGATGTGGGACTCGATCCCAGGACCCTGAGATCATGACCTGAGCTGAAGGCAGCGGCTTAACCCACTGAGCCACCCAGGCGCCCCAATTCTACTGCTTTTAAAGCTTGTTTCGTCAAAGGCTCCCAGGCTGTGGTTGTCTATTCAAGCAGCCATCTAAAGAACTACTAAAAGTAACACTATTGCTTTAAAACTGTAACCAAAACCACATATACTATTTTCTGATTTTTAGAAACAATTCTAAAAAAAGAGGTTGCAGGATAGGACTTATTTTTTAAACAACCAACACAGGATATAAGCAATTGATCAGCTAGCAGGAGGACCTGTACTAACCTCTGTTTCCAACCTGGTTATTCTAGGGTCTCCACTAGTGGGTAAAGATGGGCAGAAACCTCTCTAACAACTAGTCTGGGTGTTAAAAAAAAAAAAAGTTAATATAAAAACAAATAACCACTTTCGACAGGTTTAACACCACTTTGGTAGCCCAAGTGGCAAAAGTTTGATCAAAGTAAACAAAAATTTAAAAACAGTAGGGCAACTACAGACAGAGTATGAATTTTCCAGTTGTCATTAACATTATAAAGAACAAGTAATGCAGAAAACAGAGAGCTCTATGGAAAAAAAGGAGTGGACTAGGGTAAGGCAGATGGAAGTAATGAGAGCAATACATAAACAAATAAATGAAAGAAACAGGGACACAAAGGGAGGGAAGAAAGCTGATCATAGATATGGAAAGTGATGAATGTGGTAGAAAGAGCATGGGCCTGGGTTCTGGATAAGGACTGTGTGATAAAGCAATTACCTGAGCTCTTCTAAATCCCAGTTTCCCCATCACACACAACATGGTGAGCCTAGAACTAAACAGTCTCTACAGTGTTCCTTAGCTCCAAAATGCCAAGATTTGGAGGTGGGGGCGGGGGGTGCAGTGGTGGGGGAAAGAGTTCAGTGGCTACAATATCTAGAAGTACATTTTACGTTTTTCCCTGGCTTTAATGGTTGAAATGCTGATAATGGGGCAGGACCACAGGCATATCCTCGGGCAGTGCTTCTTACACTCTAGTGTGTGTAAGAATCATCTGGAGTGTTTATTAATACAGACTGCTGGCTGGGGTCTGACTCTTGGGAGTTTCTTATGCAGGAAGTCTGGGGTAGGGCTCTAGTATCTGCATTCTAGCGAGCTCCCAAATGATGCTGATGCTGGTCTGGGATCACAGTTGGAGAAACACTGTCCTAGGGAATAAGTGACAGAGGGCAAATGAACATGATGATATGCAGAAGAAATGTTGGCCAGATTTCTCTTATTACTTGGAGAAAAAAAGAGTCAATCAATCAATATATGCTGGACCAAACAATTTGTTTCCTCTGCTGGCCAAAGCTTTGTAGCTGACCAAAACTGAATAGATGAATATAGTTATTTTAATACCATGGTTTGTAATATGAGTTGGGTATTATATTTGCCAAGTTCTTCAGGCCTTCAAAACTACTCATGTAAGATTGGGATTATAAATCGGGATCTCTATTTATGTGTCTTGAACATCATTGTAGGCTATCACTAGGATTTTAAAAAGAAAATCCATGCTAACACCCAAAAAAAGAACGATGTACAGTAAATATACATCGGTGCTTCAAAAGTAAAATTTTCAGATAATGGAACTTTAAACACAAAACCTTTTTAAAATTTTCACCATTTTAGAAGGGTATCATTCTGAATGGAAAACATGACCACATGGAAGCTTTCCCTCACTACCCATTGTCATCATCACACACAATGGCGTCAGTTCTGCACTGAATTACACCTCAAGGGTCGACCAGAGTTGTAGGAAACCATTTACCCTGACACTGAATGAGTCCGGAAGTCTATAGGTTTGCCATTTCTGCCGTCTTGTGTATCTGAGCCCTGCGCTGGCTGTTAGATAGTATTTCTCAGTGCCTCCCCCTTTTAGCTGCACGCTGCACTGGCACACTTCACTCGTGTGGAGCTAAGAGTGACTCTGTGGCAAGGAATAGGCTTATGTGCTTTAAGATGTCATTTTCTTGAGGTGACGTTTCTCTGGTTGTTGATTTTCCTAGATTTTCAGGTTGGTCTCTGGATGGTTGTGTTGTTGCTGGCACAGGGACATGGGGTACTACCATACTTTGTGGATTTCTTGGATACAGTATGCTGTATCAGAGACATAGAAGCCCTCGGGGCAAGGCTAGTCTATCTAATAAGGGAATTCTCATTCTCTTCACTTACAGGGTGAGGTAGCTTAGAAGTTGCTCTTTCTGCCCAAACTCTAAAAACTTATCAACCTTAGAACACTACGTGAACACTCTAAACATTTCACTATCTTATGAATAACTGTTTGAAAGTAGAAAGCTTTATAGAATAACAAAATTCAAATCAGCTATAAGGTAAAGAAGAAATGTAAGATGAACCTCATGATAAAAAGGAGCAAAATCTACTATAACCTGATAACAAGGGAATTCCTGATGTTGGTATATTAATATTATTGCTCAAATTTATATAAAGATCACATTTACTAACCTGGGGAATGCTGGGAAGTTGCAAGTGAGGTCATGGAATTAGAAAGGTTAAGGTTAGCAGTAATACTAAGCTGGCTCTGCACTGCAGGAGGATAAGGAGAAGTGGGTGTCAGGAGGGACTCCTCACTGGTTTCTTCATCAATTCCAGGCAAATACGTGTCAATCAAGGCATCAAGAAACTTAACAATAAGCTCAGCATAGTCTGGGATTTGTGTTTGCTGTAATGGAAAATAGGAAATTATTTTAGCTCCATTCTTTTTTTTCTGTAAATCCCCTTTGAAGCCAAAAAAGATTAACTCAATTTTCGTTCTGGGCTTAATGTACTATTTTTCTTCTTGTGTACTAGAGAGCACTAGAAAAAAGGGGTGGTGTAGGATTGCCAGACTACCATGGGACTTCCGACTGGGAACTCTTTAGCTTACACCTACACCTTCCAGATGACCCTGCGATTGCTGACAGCCATGCAGAGGCAAAGACTGAATTAATCCTGAGACAATAAAACCATCAGCAACGATGTGTAGTCAATTTTCCAAAACAAGAAAATGAGCAGAGGATCATCATGCCAGCTGCCGTTTAGATACTCAACTAACTGAACACTGCAGAGGGCAGAGGGTTACTGGCAATCGAACTACAAACCTTCCTGCAAGATATACTTAA
This sequence comes from Lutra lutra, assembly GCF_902655055.1. Taxonomy (NCBI): domain Eukaryota; kingdom Metazoa; phylum Chordata; class Mammalia; order Carnivora; family Mustelidae; genus Lutra; species Lutra lutra. Next base: position 41,370,036 of record NC_062293.1, read on the forward strand.
TTTCTAGGAATTCAGGCCCATTTTTTAAATGATAGCCTTTGCATATCAAGAGATATTCAGTACTAACTGAACAAAATAAAAAACTAAATACCTGATTCTTGAAACTAGAGTAAGATTTAGATAATTCACCTTGATTTAGCACCCCTGCATCTAGAACACTGCACTAGGAACTGGGGTGGTGGGAAACAGAAGTCCTGCCTTCAAGGAATCTCAATCCATCTGGAGGGACCATACACAGAGACAATAATTAAAAACACATTTATGTAGCACCATATCAACTAATGCTAATCAAAGAAAAAAATGAACAAGAACAAGTAGGAATATATTCCAGATAAAAATGAATCTAATCCAATAGGCTGGAAGGAAAAATATTTTCATGAGGATTTTTTTTTTCATTATGTAATTTAAAAAAACTGAGATTTCACTGACATATAACACTGTATTAGTTTTGGGTCGTGAGGCTGATTTTAACCATAGGTCGTGCTCCTTCCTAATTATAAGATACTTAAGTGTATGCATTACAATCATCAAACACACAAACGACTGAGAGCAGAAAACTTTACAGAGGTTTATCACACCCTTCTGAAAAGTCAAGCATAAACTGGACTGAGTTACTTTTTTTTTGTAAAAACTGATATATAAATGTATTAAAGGTGCTGCCTCTTAGAAAGAATCTTGTGGTGGAAAACATTTTATAAAAATAACGTGTTTATCGTGAGTCATCATTCTGGTTTTCAGCATACTGTGTGCTCTTAAAGCAGGCACACTAATAGAATAAAAACTTTCATTTTGTCAATTGAGAAAAACAGATTTTTCTTACCTTTGAAAAGGGTCCCGCAAACCGCCACAAGCCATTAAAACCAAAACCTGCAACAAACCAAATGTTATTCTTATAGTAAGCATGACAGTCTTTTAATTTTAATAGAAATTAAATAAGTTATATGGTTGATGACATTTAAAACCTAAACACACATTGAAAACATTTTTTTAAAATGAATGTCAGAGTAGACTAAGACTCACTTAAAACACACTCAGTATAAAATTGTATTTTAATCTTAAGAAGTTGTAAACCGGTTACTTATTGAACGTCTAATGGAAAGAGTAGAAAATAGCATATGGAGAGAGAAGTATGAACAAGCCTATCCCTTACAAAGAATTCTTTAGTTGGTGCGTTCTGTTAACAGTACACACACTAGCAAGTTCATCAACCACCCTCCTCCCAAGACACTGATTTACTTTGTAGGTAAGATGTTTGGTACTGTGGTGGGGATTCTTCATGGTACACCACACTCTGCACGATTCCATGAATTGGATTTAACAAATTTGGATCTTGGCACAATGACAACAGGGTGTTGATCTTAGAGTCCAACAAATTGTGCCTAAACAAAAGCAAACAAACAAAAAGTAAACAAGAACTTTTTAAAGGGAAATTAAATGGAAAATATATACTGGAAAACATATTTGAATAATCTGAGGCTAATATGATCTCAGCTCTTGAGAGAATAAAATTCTATATGGAATTCTATATGGAATAGAAGGTTTTTTGTTTTCACTCAGCTGTGGATAAATACAAAAGCTCTACTAAAAAAGAAACCAAAACAGGTACATAGAGTGTCTAATGGTTTGCTCGTAAGTGAGGAAATGAACAATGAATGATGCTCATCACCTAAGAGGGACGCCTGGGTGGCTCAGTTGGTTAAGCACCTGCTTTCTGCTCAGGTCCTGATCCCAGGGTCTTGGGATTAAGCCCTACAAGGAGCCTCCTGCTCAGCAGGGAGCCAGCTTCTCCCTCTGCCCCTCCCCATGCTCGTGCTCCCTCTCCCTCTCTCAAATAAATAAATAAAATCTTAAAAAAAAAAAAGAAAATCAACAAGAGAAAAAAAAATGTTTTCCCTAAAGGCCAAAACTAGCCTTAGGCCCCCACTAAACCCACTGTCTCTAAACTAAAATCTCTATCATGCTGTCTCACAATTCCCCTCTCCACAACCAGTGAACATTACTGGATGATACTTTTCCTAAGCTTTGGTAAAACATACGACTTCAAGACAGATACGGAAGTTAGACAAAACAGAAAATACTTACACGACAGGAAAAACCTTGGGGAAAACAACACTGGCTTCTGCTAAGTATTCATAAAGAATTCGCTGATCAAACTCATCTGTGGTGTATTTTACCAGCGTGGCCTGCCAAAGGGCAAAAACGTCAACAAAACGCACTTTATTTTGTGGCTGTGTTGTTACATGTTCTGGTGAGAAGAACAAGACAATCTTCCTTTCAGGTTTTTAACATTTAAGGGCCTCCTAAGAGTAGACTGGAATAAACACTTGAGGGCAAACCCCCTCCCCAGCACCACAAGCAAAAGGCAAAAACTTTACCAGAACAGTAAGAAGAAGTGCTTGGATCTTCGGATCAGTAAGTACTTCTTCATCCAAGAGAACATTTGATTCAGACACTGAAACTTTGCGTAAATGCGGGTGTTGTTGTGATGAGGAAATCCTCTGAGTTTCTGCAGGATGATATGAAGACGATCAGCTGTATTAACTGAACATATATACTAGATACCACTTCACCTAACATATTTTAATGATACTTCTAAAATTCAATAGCTTTTTAGTAGGCACTTAAAACAGCAACATAAACATCATACAGAATTAATAGTCACCTTTGCAAAAGTTCTAGCTGGCTGTTTACAATGCTGTAAATATCATATATATGATTACTTTTTATACAGGTTTCAGGATAACTTTCATTTTAAGGACTGTATAGCTTATCTCTGAAAAAGCGCAAATGCGTCTACATTTCATCCTAAAGAGTCTAAGAAATGGCTGGAAAGCAAATGTGGCTCTCCCACCTTATTTTCAATGATCTAGATCAATTATTAACTCTGTTTCTCACCCATTTCATAATCAGTTTCTGCTACTCTCCTCATTTTGGGGGGTGTTGTGATCCCTGATTCCATTTCTTGCCTTTTAGGAGCCTTTGTGTCTGATATCAAGTGATCAAAACTTTTCCTTGTTCCTATAAACAAAAGTTACAGAATATGGCAGTTCATTAACCACAGTGTCTGTGAATAGGATTATACTAAAAAGAAAATGTTTGGACATCAAGTGTTTAAGTTTTCACTTAAGGACCCAAAGAAAGCTCAAATATATCCCTGGGGCAGAGTTTCTCTCCTTGGTTCTCCATCTTGTCACGAAATTTGGCCCCATGGCTTTGCATCTCAGGACAGGATGTGCCTTACTGGTCCAAATTAGACTGGGATCACATTCACTACACGGTAGGTAGACCAGGCTGCGCCAGCAAGTACAATAACTAAGGATAAATACAGGGGTGTGCACTGGTCAGGAGCGAATATCAACTACATCTGAACAGCTTTTTCTCAGTTTAAGAAATTCTGCTCGGGGCAAGAATTAGTCATTAACAATATGAAAACTTGCCAAATGTAGGCAAGGTCAAAGTTTGATTTTAATTCATCAATCTCTGAAAACAATGTCTGCATGCCTCGAAGTACTAAATAATAGATCTACTGGGAGATGCTTCAAAAATGGCAAGCAGTACGGTAGCACCTCCGCTTGGCTGTGAGTCTCTCTAGCATGTATCACTCTACGTGAAATCCCTCTCTCTAGTTAAAGTACCAAAAATAGATTCTTGGGACTTGCACTCAATCTCCTCTGCTCCACTTCACACATCATCTCAAACCTGATTCCTCTTCTCCATTCTTACACTGCTCCTGCCTTAGTGGAGGTCCACTCCGTCTCTGGTTTGGATGTTCTATTTATCTCTTACACGGTCCCCTTGCCAAACATCCTTTCCTATTTCTCCATGCTGGAGCCAGAAAAACTTGCCTTCAAACAAAATTTGATAATGTTCCTTCCCTAAAGATCCCTGCTGGATACGCAGCTAAGTTTCTGAACGTTGCATACAAAGTCTCCTGTAGTCTACTTCCAATCCTTTGCTAGCCTGGTTTCCTATAGGTGCTTTTCTTGACTTTTCTTCACTCATGCTCGCCTTCCTTATCCTGTGTCTGTCAGGGCAAGCATGTATTGAATTTTCAAGACCCAGTTCCAATGTTACCGCCTCTCTGCAGCTTTTCCTCATTTCCCCAGATGCTCAGTTTCCCCTCAGAAGACATGCTCCTTTAATGGCACCTATGGATGCTGTTGTAATCAGCTGATTAGAAGTCTTGGCCAGCGAACATGAGCTCTTCAGGGCAGAGACCATGATTTACTCATCCAGCACATGCGCTGAACAAACTCAACAGAACATTTTCTCTGAAGTTAGTTTTTCATTTACAACTTCCTTAGCATGAAAATCCAGAACTACAAAACACAAAGTAACCAGGAAACTCCCAGAAGACTATTTTGTGACAAAGCATAAACAGAAACTAAAGGTAATGACCCTGCGTGGCTAGTAACAGTCATCAACGTTCATGGTTTCCGTTTCTTTCATGGCTTACTGGCAGGTTATTTATTTCACACTTCATTGCTCACTGCTTTCCTTGTGAATAGAAACATTTTCGCAGTACTAAATATACGTAAAAATATGCTTGTATGGATAGCTCAAACCCACTGAGCCATTCACAGTGTTGGTCCCTGACATATGGATCCTGATCCTGAAGTATTTCTCTAACAAGGAGAACTTTAGCCCAAGTTGCATAAGAGCACCTTTGCCTTTCCTTTGTGGTGAGGTGGGATCAGTGAACGCTCTCATGATTTACTTCCAATTTTCGTGAAGGGAAAGGGTCTCTCAGAACTTTAGGTATCCTTATTGACAAATGCTGATATATCTGAGCAATCTTAACTTTCAAAAATCATATCTTCTTATAGAAATAGAAAAACACACTAATCAAAAAAAATTTGTACTGTCTTTTAAAAGAAAAGATGGCAGAAAGTATTACTGCAGCTTCATAGCCTACTGACGTAGTCTGCTCTTAGTACTTTCCAGAAACCATATCGTTAAAGCCCTGCACCTGCGCGCAGCAAAAGGCCTCCTTTCCTGTGAGAGGCTAACGTCTCCCCTATTCTCATTTCCCCACTGTCTGACCAAGGCAGAACAAAATAAGGACAGCCATAGTATTTAGTCTAAGAATCAGAAAAAAACTCTTTCAAGATCCCATTCTTATTCCTCTGTCTTAACTGATATGGCTTAATTGACCTATCAAACTCTTATAGTTGGCGTCAAAAGCTTTGCTACATCAAAATGGGAAATTTTGATAATTCTGAAGAGCTTCAAATAATTTTCCAAGAGTAAAAGTATCAGACCATTAAAAAGAGTAAGTATAAAAAGATTCTGTATCATTTAGGTAAACTAACCTAGCAACTTCTTCGTATTGGCCTGAGAAGGCTGCCCCATGTCCAAACTCATGGATTTCCTGGCTCGGGGACTGGTCTGGCCCACGGTTGGATAGCTGGCTGCAAGGTACCCTTCAGAACCTTTGGGAGATGACCACGGCTGGTTCTCCTTTAGTGCCCTGAGAGATTTAAACAATTGAGAAGAATTAAGTGACAGGTGACAAAGACAACCACTGTTTGCCCCTCTTAGTTGGCTGTCCTATTTCCCAGTGACAGCAATCACTTAATTTAAAATTGCACTCTAAAGAGCTTTAGGGTACGAACTCTTAGTGTATGTTTAAGAAATATCTTCCTTCCTTCTTTCTTTCATTTATTCAGAAAATTTTCTTAAAAATTAGCACTGTTTTTTCTTTTAGCGCTTTTGTCCTTAACACCTACTTTCTTGCCATAATGTCTGGTATGCAGTAACCGCTCACCAATGCACAGCAGAATTGTACTGCGTTGATTTTTTAATTGGGGAAATCAAGTCTAAACAGGCAACTATAGTTTTGGTTTAAAAAAACAAGAAAAACAACTATACTTTGACAAGGGAACACAACAAAACTCATTTTTTCCTTTTCATAACAAGAAGGGCATATCTCAAAGAAATATAATCAAAGGGATGACCAAAGAATAAGACTATCGAAAACTAAGTATACCTGGAAAAGGTATTTTGCATACTTTGTAAAAATCTCAGTGGGAAACTGTAGAGGGCTTTTTAATCAAAAAGTGGGATGGTGATAAATTGAATGATATCCAATTAGATACTTTTGTTTAATTGAAAATACAGAAAGTCTCCAAAATAGTGCCATTTTCCTGTAATTTCTCCATGTTGTCATGAAAAAATATGCTAACCAAGACCATATACAGCGGTGGACATAATGTGACTATCTTATCATCTGAAACTATACTCTGGAAAACTCTTAAATAATTTCAGTGTGGTAAGAGTACACGCTACAAATGTGGTGGCATGTGCATCTTTGCATGAAACTGTACAGCTCAGCCTCCCATCATTAAGTATGTGATGTTGCCCATATTCCATGGTAGTTTTCCCTAGGCCCTTTTTTACAACCCAGTGATTTCAAGATCATCTCTTTTCATTACTCAACTGGTTTGTGCTTAAAAGAGGCAAACTAATGTTAACAGGACAATTAGCTTAGAGGAACTGACTACTAATCCACAGAGAACACTATACATTTATAAAAAGGGTTTTATTTATATACTCTTCCTAGATTGTCTTTTCTCCTACATATTACCTTCTGGATTACTCTTGCTGCTTGCCTCTGCTAGCATGGAAAACTGAAACCTGATTATAAGTACATAATCACGGGAGAAGAAGGCCACTGACCTATAGCTAGGGTCGCCATGGTGGATGGGATATGTATCCATAGGAACATTTTCCATTGAAATATCAGTAAGAAGAAGAGACTTTCTATGTTTTAGGCTACAGCGACTTCGAACCTCCTCAGATACTGTGAGTAAGGCTAAAAGGAAAAAGAAGGAAGTTTAGGAAATTTAACAAAAATTCCAAGTGTGACTTAAAACAGGATACATTGCTTACAACCTCTTTAAGAGAATAATACCTATTAGACATGCAGATAAAGAGCCCTAGAGAGTGTGAAGGGTAAGACCACTTAGGACAGACTTTCTTACCTTAAAGGGTTCATGGTCTGTTCTGGAAGACTTTGTAAACATGAAATATATGGAGATTTTAAAAGAATCTTGTATTTCTCAAGTGCTATGATGTAAATTTGATCTCAACAAACACAGAATGTAGTCAGGACAAGTACTATAAGGTCCATTTTTCAGAAAAAGAATAATACTCTGAGATGTTAAATGATCTGCCCAAGGTAAAAAAAAATTGCCACAAACTGTAGTCTGCTAAACTGGGAATCAACACTTTCCTCTGAACAACTACATTCAAGACCTGTATCATACATAGATGCTAAGCGTTACTGAGTGAGGAAACACAGACTGGGTAAGAGAAAATGGGAAGGTTTAATGGGATAGTGAGGATGGGCAGACTTTCCAGGTAAAGCAAATGGCATCAGGAATACATACGAAAGAGGTAGAAAGGCAAGTAGATGGGCTTAAACTAGCTCTTCCATCTGGAGGGGTAATAAAAAGTGGGGCTTATGAAATTTAGGGAAAGACAGCAGAATTAGGAGAGCTGCTGAAGAGCCCAGGATGCCAGGCTGAAGCTTTTAGATTTTATAAAAACAGGGAACCACGCACTGCCAAAGGGACCAAAGATGACAAAGGAACATATTCAGACTCTAATGCAAATTCTTTTATGAGGTAAAATCTTTTTGGCAAAACTTTCAAAATCATAACCACCACCACAGGACCGGTTTTTGAGCTCTTTGCCCTGCCAAGCAGCCAGCTGAAGGACCGACCGGTGTCTGTGTCATCTGGGCAGTCCTTAGATAGAGATGTGGTAAGATTGATTTTGTCTATTTTGAGTCTTTACCTGCTAAGTAAGCCACGCTCTGTGTGTTCACCTCAAACTTGTCACAGTTTCTATGTTTGTTAACCAGAGTTAGTAGTGTATGCAAAATTCTGACTGTTCTCGCCACAATGGCAGGTGAAGGATGTCTGTACCCTACAAAAAATAAAACAAGACATTAATCCATTCTTTCCACAACTACTTCTTGAGCTCTTACTGACTAGGAACCCTGCAAGGATAGGAAATATAAGGGATAACTCTTGCCTTCTGAGAACAGCTGTTTGGGAAGGTGAAACATACATACGTGAATAGTTAATTACATGGAAGATTAAGTACCAAACATGTGTAGAAGAGAATACTATTCTCTGAAAGGGAGGAAAATAAGGAAGGATGGATGCTGTTTCAGACATTTCATTCACTAAAGCAGTGCAGGGATTAAAAAAAAAAACTAGATATTTGCGCTCACCTTAAGATATCTTTTGAAAACAGCATTCTACCTCTTAAAAATTCTTTTTTCTAATTAAAGGAAAAAACCTAATGCTATCGGATGTATATGTTCTCAGAACAAAGAATAGGTTTGGTCAGAGTAAGCTTGGCTTTGGACAGCCTTTAATCATTAGTGCTACTCCATTTTAAAGATTTTTTTAAAATTTATTCATTTGAGAGTGAGAGAGCCACTAGAGCACAAGTTGGGGGGGAGGGGCAAAGGGAGAGGGAGGAGCAGACTCCCCGTTGAGCGGGGAGTCTGCTGCAGGGCTCAGACCCAGGACCCCGGAATCATGGCCTGAACTGAAGGCAGATCAACCAACCAAGCCACGCTGGTGCCCCAGCACTACTCCGTTTTAAAGAAGGGAATTTGTACACTGAAATTATCTGGTACTCTTTGAAATACGGAATCAGCAAGCACTTTATCAGCCTCATGAATCTTTCTTTTTGGTATCCTATAGTAAGTATAGTATCTTTTGAGCAATCCCTATTCACTTTAGAGATTAAAGCTATTAATATTTCTCCAGAAATTTCATAAGATAAAGAAATCAAATGCTTACATTGACAGTAGTGGGTGTACATACACCTGTCAGGTAAAAACTGGGAGAACCTTCATGATCCCTCAAGCCTAAGAATCATATCCATTGATTTACAAAACTGCAGACACAAGCTAGAGCTTGAGTCTCCAACTGTGGCCAAAGCCAGTGCTGCTTAAGACCACTGGTTCATGCCAGCTGCTCATCCCAGCCTTACTTTACACTGCCTTTGCCTCTGACTTACCACTATGTGCTGTTCCTGTTAGCCATAGTCTCTGGCCATGGCTGTTCTATGTTAGTAAACCAAAGCTAACCCACAGTGGAGTCAACAGTGGGGAGTGAAGCCAGTAGAGGCAGTGAGTGAGCTGGCACTGAGGACTAGGAGACCACTGCTATCAGCAGATCAGAAATTTGGAGGGATGAGGATGGGGTACAAGAAAGGTGAGGTGCTATGATATGTAACAATGTGACTGAGCAATAATACCTTAGAAACAAGTTGAAGAAAATCTGTGATCAAATCTCTAAGATACCATATTCTAACATAAGTTAGTCAAGTAACATCATTTATTGATTTGCAGTCTGTCTTATTTTAAATAATCAAAAAGATACGCAGTGTTAACTAATAATACAGCTATTAGAAAGTCCAGTATTTAGGATTATTTCAAGAATCAACTCCTTTGTTGCATTTTAAAGGAAACTGGATAATTACACAGCAATTAGGCTCTATTAAAATATATACTGAGTAAAACATAGCTCAATAAGACAGCTATATCTGCATTTAAAGTAAGATATATGAGTGGCGCCTGTGTGGCTAAGAGGGTTGTGCATCTGACTCTTGGTTGCAGCTCAGGTCATGAACTCAGGGTTGTGGGACTGAGCCCTGCACTGGGCTCCACGGTCAGTGGGGAGTCTGCTTGAGATTCTCACTTTCTCTCTCTCTCTGCCCCTCCCTGCCCACCCTCTGCCTCCCTCGAGCTCTCTCTCTGAAATAATCTGGGAAAAAAAAAAAGTAAGACATATGAGCCAAATTATATCAACTAATTTCAAATAACAATTTTAGTTACTTCTGGCTTCCTGATACCATTTCCTAAAAATATTCTGACACAAGGTCTCTACCTTTTAAGAGGTGTCCAACCAGTGCAAAGTTGAAGTTAGAGTTGAAATTGAGTCCAACAAAGTGATCCATTTGCTTGCAGTGCCATTCCAGAGGATTCCGGATTGCCATAAATACTTCCTCTGGACTCTAGTAAAGATAATCAGAATATGGTTGATGGGGTTCACACAAGAACTTTACTTACTGGTTTATGACTGTGTTCGTAGCTATGATAAGTTAAGTAACCCTTTCAAGTGAACAGAAATTATTTTCAGAGGACTACAGAAAACCATAGACCATTTAAGATACCACAAATAAATAAGTGTGAGACAATCAAGAATGTATTAGTAATAAGATGACAGAAGACAAAATAGCTTTGATTTATGATGCAAAATAAAGGACCATTAATTTATATCCTGGTGACTTCTTAAAGATTATAATTATTGTTGTTTTAAGTAAGAACGTCCATTGAATTGTAGTGGGCATTTTGTAAATTATGACTATAAATTCAAGAAAACAAAGAGAGTTCATATTTACTGAGTGCCTGCAGTATACAATAATGTTAGACGTGTTACTGTATTGAAACCTTAAAGCGATCCTGTGCAGTCAATATTAGCTCCATTTTACAGATTCATTCATTCATTCTTTTACTTATTCAGTATTTATCATGTGTTTTTGATGTGCCAGGCATGGTTCTAGGCTCTGCACATACATCAGTGAACTAAACAGACAAAAACTGTTCCCCCTGGTGGATTTTACATTCTAGTACGGGAAAACAAGGAAATTGAAACTTAAAAATGCCATGCAACTTGCCTACGATAGTTAAGATTTTAACAGTATTTCCTAAAGTGTGGCTCCAAGTACATCTGCTTTAAAGTCACAAGAGATGAGTATCTGCTTTCAGGTTGCTGGGTAAAGCCCAGGAATTTGCATTTTTTAAAAAAGCCCAGTGATTCACTCTTGAACAGAGATTTTTAAAAGCAAACAACTGAAGGTGTTCAGAGCCTGAGCTCAGGTTATCTACATTTCTATCTCGAAGAAAGAAAAATATGAGCATTTAAAGTAAATATAGAGAGACGTTTAGAACAGCACTGTTTAAAACAGAAAAGATAGAAACAATTCAATTGTTCATCAATGGGCAAATGGCTGAAAAATCGTGGCTCGTGCATGATGTAAAATACTCTGCAGCCATGAGAAAGAATTACATGTTCATGCACATGTGTACATGTGCGTATATATGCTTAGAAAGATGTCCAGTTTATAGTTAAATAAAAATGCAGTATTTTATATACTATATAAATACTATATAAAGTATGATTACCTATTAACTTGCTATATGTACAATTTTTTCCAGCTTTAATGAGGTATAATAACTGACAAATAAAATTCTAAGATATTTAACGTGTACAACATTATGATTTGATATACATATATGCTGGGGAACGATCTACCCCATGAAGGTAATGAACACATCCATCACCTCGCATATCCACAGCTACCCCCACCGCCGCTTCTGGTGACAACATTAAACCATTAAATACAGAACGTAAAGTTCTACTCTCTCAGCAAATTTCAATTATACACTATAATGTTACCAACTACAGTCACCATGTTATACATCAGACCTTATTCATCTTACATGCTGGAGACTTTTAATAGGCTTTATTAATTCTGACTCCTAGTATTCTGGGGGCACTGAAGTAAGTATTAGCTCCTGCTATGGGGCTGTTCTGACAATGAAAATACCAAGACAGATACTCCTAGACAAACATTTCATTTACAAATATTTGTATATCCATACAAATAGCCAATATCTAGCTATCTCTCTGACTACCACTGTCCCAAGACAACTCCAGAAAAGAGCAATGGGGATTAGGAAAGAGGGGCTCTAGTTCCGAATCAGATGTACAAATATGGACAAGTTATTTAACTTCTTTGTTCCTTTCTATTTTGTAAAATGGAGGCCTGACAGATAAACTTCAAGGTAGCTATTTCAAGTCTACACCACAAATGGCAGACTAATCAGTGTTTAGCCCAAGTATCTTCACACTTAAAACCATGCTCCTGTTCTCTGTTTTTTTTTTTTTTCTACTCACAGCTTTGGTCAAGCTCACTTCAAGTAAATCTGTTATAAAAATGTATCTCTCTTTAAGAAAATTTCTCTTTTCTCCTAGACTCATTCTTCTCCAAAGACAAAAAGAATATCACTTCATACTGTTATGTCCCCTTCTCTATACACCAAAATCCAACCTGAGTCGTCAAGGTTGATAAATATTAAGAAGGGTGCAAATGGTATGCTTCAAAGTGCGATTAGGCAAAACAAAAAACTATTACAATTAGGTACCCAAACATTTCCTTTGGACTCTCCAACCTATTTCCTCATTAAGAACCATTATTCAATAAAAATAAGCGTATTTTTAGATTATTTCTTCATACGTGAAATGGAGGATAGAGAATGTTAACCTTTACCTTTGGGTTGTGAAATCACAAATAATGATTGTGCAGTGCACAGTAGGGCAGAACACAGCATAGGGCTTAGCCTAGTAGCTACTATTACTACTCAGTATTTTTTATCCCTATTCTGTTTACCAGTTTTGGGTGAGTACTGGTTCCCGCTATTTTTACATAGAAAAGTTTAAATAGTTTTTTAATGAGCTGTTAAGGAACTATACTCACAATAAGTTGCATTACAGAAATGCATATTGAAGTTATAGACCTCTTCTGATTTTAAAAGGCCAACAATAAAAGAGAGGAATTCTAAATATGCAGACTCTAGGAACACCAACCCAAAGCTTGCTTACCTTGTCATTGAATATCCGCAGACTGTCTAAGGTGTGCAAGTTTTGTTCCAGAAGCGCGGTGCCTGCTGAATACAAGTTGACCTCATCAAGCTGTAGCACAGCCACAGCGACCCAAAAGAGGGCCTTGTGCAGAGGGGAGTCCTGGCAAAAGTCATGCATTCCAGATTAGTGAGATGAACTACAAACAGTCTCATTCGAAACACATCGCAGTATAAAACAGAGCACATTATCCCCCAAATTAAGCATGTTTTCTCTTTTGGAGAAATTAAATATATGGGTAAGCTCTTCATCTATTCCATGTGTGTAACTAAAAACACTGTTAGCTCGGCTGAGAACCTTAGCTTCTCCTTTGATTTCTCCCTGTTCTTTGATTCCAAACTCCAGTCACCAAGTCTCATTAATTCTTCCAAAGTAGTCTCTTTTGTATTTGCTTATTGCTAATGACACTGTTCTATGCCAACCTTCCTTATTTTAAATGTGCATTCTTTTCGCTTCCAGTCTCCCCCTACTCCAATCTGCTGTGTACACTACTGCCAGAAGGACCCTTCTAAGTCTTCCTTTTGTCACACTACTCATCTGCTTGAAAACATATAGGTACATTTCCAAACTCCCTTCTGAAGAATCTTGAATGTTAGATTAGTTCTATCCAATCTTTACAATCTTCTGTCTCACTATTCTCCTGCAAAGTTTCTCCACACTACTAGAATGGTTTACCCACCATCCTTTCATTGTCCCAGCATCCCTGTAGGATCCCCTGCAGTTCGTTTGCTATGCAAGGCTTTTTCCCTTTCTTGACACTAAAGCCCAGCTGTATATTTAACTTTAGCTTAGACTCTACCCTTTTAACTTTCTTGTCACCCTTACCAATATAGTATCTCTTGCTGTTCTGAACTAAAGTTATGTATTTTGGGGAACCCCTATTTAGCAGCGTGGTATATGTAAAAATTCATAGACTTTAGAGTCAGACAGCCTTGGAAGAGAATCCTGGCTCTGTCTTATTAGGTATGTGACCTTGGTCAAGTCGCTTAGTCCTTCTGAGCCTCATTTTAACTTCTAAGATGAGGATGAAAGAACCATTTTGTGCAATTTAGAATTAGAAGATCTGTAGAACATATAACTCAATACGAGGAACATACAGGTATTTATTTCTCTGTCATCTCCCTCAAATCTGGCCTATCTTTGTATTCAATTCACATAATTACACAACTTCAGAGCTGGAAAATAATACTCTGCCATCATCTAGTCTAGTTTACTCATTTTATCAATGTGGAAATATGATGTCCAGATACATTAAATGACCTGCCCCAGGTCACAAAGCTGAGATGAGCTCAGACCATCCAAAACCAGGGGCTGCATCATTTTATTCCTCTTCAGTACCATCTTCATTTGCCACCCAGACTCTCTGGATGATCAGGTATACCTCCCCCACCTTTACATTCCTCCACAGTAATGGTCATGAACTAGCATACTCTGTATTTTACTTACTTTGTTTTCTCGCTATTCCCTTCCCAACCCCCACACTCACCCCAAGAACATAAGCTCCATGAGGGCAGGGGGCAGGGAGTCTTCCTAGTTTTGTTCAGGTTCTACATCTCTAGCACCTAACATGGTACTTGGCACATAGCAGATGCTCAGCGAATACTTACTGGATAAAAGAATTAAGAATATATACCTATTTTTCCTTTAGCATTGAGGAGACAAAAACTTACAAGATCTTGAGAACATACTCTCCATACTTACTCTTCTGCTAATGCAAATTCTTCAAACAACTAAATTTAAAGACAAGGAAGTTCTACTTTAACAGTAGCTTTTTCTTTCTAACTTCTTCTTAGTCCAATTTACTTTCTGAATTCTTTGAAACAAAATATAGTAACATTCAATACTGATACCCAAAATGAATGCACTCATTTTCTATATAGTAATTACCTTATTAAGAAGTGGTTGTAACTTGGTTAGTGCTATCACTGTAGCTTCTATCAGAACTTGACTGTTGTAAGTATCAGGTCCTTTTAAGCAACTCTCAAGTGCCTTTTAGGGAAACAGAATTTTTTATTTTACTTTCATTGAAATAAAACATTAACTCCTAAACTGAATCTCACAATCCATTCAGAACAATTCCTCATTTTGTAAGTGCTAAAATCATTTCCAATGCTATGGTATTCTTGGTAAATAGGTCATTTGAGTTTTCATTTTAAAGTATTTCTATATTGGGCGCCTGGGTGGCTCAGTTCTTAAGCACCTGCCTTCGGCTCAGGTCATGATCCCAGAGTCCTGGGATCAAGGCCCACACCGGGCTCCCTGCTCAGCGGGAAGCCTGCTTCTCCCTCTCCCACTCCCCCTGCTTGTGTTCCCTCTCTTGCTGTCTCTCTCTCTGTCAAATAAATAAATACAATCTTTAAAAAAATTTCTATATTATATTTTAATACAATACATTGTGCTTATTAATTACATATTACATAATTTTACTAAATTATGTAAATTACTTAAACTAAAGGCTAGTTTAACCATATAGTTAAATGCTTTGAAAACTGATAAAATACTGAGAGTACCTTCTTAGCAAAAGAGACAATACATATTTTAAGATATCTTCTTTAGAGGTCTCTTACACTTCAAAAATTACAATAAAGAAAAATTCAATCCACTGTTTAAAGATTTAACAAGCAATATACAAGATATTTTATTAAATTCAAATTTAGATGTCCCTTAAACAAAGGTATGCTTTACAACTTGAGAACCACAAATATTTGGGAGAGAGGGAGGGGGATATACCTTGCTAAGAATACGGATAATCTGCTTTATCTGCCCATGAGATACTCGTTTGCTAATACAGCCAAAGACAACAAGAGCTCTTGGTTGCAGCGATGGGTTATATTGGAATGCAAATCTGCAAGTAAAAAATCCAAAGACTTTATGAAAAACATTTGTGTTTATATATACTAAATAATTAATTAAAATACTGATTATGCAGTAGTATTTATCTTTTTAACAATACACAAACTTTTACAGCTTAAATTTATTTGGGACCTACCTTTGAGCTAGTTCTGTCCACTGGTCCAGCCACTTGCAAGTTGGAATATCTCTCATACATGCCTTAAAAAAAGGATAGTCTTAAATATTTTTATGTACATAAATATTTTGAGACATTTAAATAAGGTTCATTATAATGTAGTTAAATAAATGACATATATATTACCAATAAGCATGTTCCATGGGAGGGTTTTTATTTAAGCCTCAAGCATAAAGCAGCAGGATAAACTAATATTTCTTCTTCACAGTACTAGTGGATTTAAAAAAAGATCTCACTTTCCTATCATTTTGCCTAATGTACCTCCATGATCTCCAACAAAGCTTCTGTGACTGTTTCCAGGCTGGTCAAAGCAAAAGTCTCCCTTTCATAGGAACCAGGAGAGAATGACCTGTCCCGGTAACTGGAGCGGAAGGCAATGACGGCAGCTGACTTGACTTTGCTAATGCCAAACAGCAGGTAAAACTTGGGTAATGAGAACTCTGTCAAACTCAGTCTTAGTACTTGCTTGGTCTCTTCTGTAAAAGAAAAAAGGAACAAGGAAAGACTTTAAAGATATTAACTTTTCAATTCTAAAGTGCCCAATTTCACTTTGCTTTTAGAAAATTTGTATATCATATCAAAACTACATCACCATGCTCCCTACACCAGCCCTCTAGTACATTCTGCTCAATGCTCACTGCTTTGGCTCCATTATCTACAAGTTCAGGCCAGTAACGCAACACTGTCAACTGCTGTGGCGTCTTTAACTTCTGTGGTACCTACAGGAGCCCACCGGACAAACACACATAGAAAATCCTTGCTGTAGGGGGCACCTGGGTGGCTCGGTCAGTTAAGTGTTCGACTCAGATCATGATCTCAGAGTCATGGGACAGAGCCCCATGTCGGGCTCCACTGGAAGTCGGCTTGAGGACTCTCTCTCCCCCTCTCCCTCTGCTCCCCCACGCCCCACTCACTCACTCTAATAACTGAATCTTAAAAGAAAATCTCTGCTATACCTTGAAATAGAATGGAATTACGTATTCTTTTTCTTTCAGATAATATTTCATGTCATTATCACGGGCTTCAATAAAACGGCTAGTGTTAAAGTTACCATAATAATGAGTAAGATAATGTATGCCAACCTGGTGATATGGACTGCAAAACACAAAGTACGTTCTGGGCACTTACCACTGAAGTGGAGCTGTGAACAAGTACACAGAGAGTGAATGATATTAATGACCAGTCCATGTGTGGAAGCTCGAAGGGAGAGTGGCCCTGTGGCTACTAAGAAAGTAACAACGTGGAAGAGGTAGGGGAGGTGCGCTGCCACATCGAGGGAATTGTTGAAGGACAGCATCAGCATGTAGCGTGCTAGAATAGCAATATCATCCCACATAAGATGTTGTTCTAAAGTAGGAGTCGGAGATAAGCATGTCTTGTCAATTATTTTGCACATCCTTCCAATAACCTGTAAAGAAACGGGATTTTAAAAAACACGGGGGCTAAAACAGAGTCTTCTCACACAAAAAATTTCAGTTTAAGTTTAAAATGACTAGCTACCATACAAACAACCCCCTGGCCATAAAAACAGACACAGGATGCCACAGTCCAGAAGGCAAAGGAAAAGTCGATTACCTTGCTTGAAACCAATTTCACATTTCCAGAAGCCAAAGCTACAGCAGTATCTGCCATCACCTCAGCTTTTATTGATCCCAAGCCACCTGTTGCACTGGTTTTGATGAAACTGTCCAGTACAACATCAAGGAGATCTGTAATCTAGTGGCACAGGGGAAAATAACATGTTTTAGCCATTCACTCTGCCAACTTCATTTTTACTTTAAAAATACTTCAAAAGCAGTAGCCCAATCAACATGAAAATTGTCTTCCACCTGAAGCCTCCAAAATACTAACTTTTATTTAGAGACCTGTCAGTAAATTTATCATTAAATACCCAAAGGAGGATGAAGTTATTCACTCAATTGCTTCAGAGATTAAGGGACCAATATTCAAAAATTTAAAATCTCCACATGTATTATTTTCATCCACTAGCAAAGCACTTCTGTTCTCTCCTAAGACAGTAATGTACAATTACTGTAAGAAAGTATTATTTTAAAATATGGGAAATGACATCGAGTACGGAGATATTTTGTAGCGCCATAAAACTGGCTCTATGGTCATTTCAAATTATTTGGAAGAGTCACAGCATTGTTTGAGTAAGGGTACTGCTGCCTTAAGTGACTACTTTGAAGAAATGATGTGCACAATTCTTGTCAGATAAAAAATATGATATTGTATTCTATATTTTAATACTCGTATTCTTGTGCTAGAACTATAAACGAAACATGTCTGAAATAGTATTGTTAACAAACATCTACTGATATCTGTGGTATGTAAGTACTAGAATATGTTATAAAGCACTATTTAGGGGTGTCAGGGTGGCTCAGTTGGTTAAGCATCCGGCTACTGATTTCAGCTCAGGTCATGAGACTGAGCCCCACACTGGGCTCTGACCTGGACTTGGAGACTGCTTGAGATTCTCTGTCCTTCTCCCTTTGCCACTCCCCCTGCCACTTGCCTCCCCACTCCTCATGCTGAATAAATAAATAAAATAAACCACTATTTGCTAGAAACAACATCAGATTTTTACAGTTAAATTCTAATTATGCCATGGAAAAGAGTACTAAAATAATTAGTTTTTTCCTAGCTCTGAAACACGCATTAGATATCTACAATTCTGAACCAAATCAAGAATTAGGTGAGTGTCAGGGCACGTGGGTGGCTCAGCCGTTAAGCATCTGCCTTCAGCTCTGGTCATAATCCCAGGGTCCTGGGATGGAGCCCCCGCATCGGGCTCCCTGCTTGGAGGGAAGCCTGCTTTGTCCTCTCCCACTCCCCCTGCTTGTGTTCCCTCTCTCGCTGTCTCTCTCTGTCAAATAAATAAAATCTTTAAAAAAAGAAAAAAAAAGAATTAGGGGAGTATCTGCATACTTTTGAAAGAGAGGACTGTCTTTTCTATAGCTATATCCCTAGTGCCCACTACAATATTTTGCACAGAGGGGGTACGAGATTAATATCTGCACTACAGAGGTACTAGACAAATATTTGAGCAAACTCAATACCTGCCCAAGGCTCCCCCATATTTTGGCTTGGATAGATGGGTACATCTGTTTCTCATTTATGGTCATCGTTATCAGCTTATCAAGAATAGCAGTCACTCTCTGTCGTTTGGCATCATCATTGTGCTTACAAAAACGGACGAGATTTGACAGCCACGGAGTCATGTATTCCAAACAAAGGTGTTTCAATTCAATACCTGGAAAAAAAATACATTATTAGCATAGATGGTCAATGAAAATTACACCAACAGTTATCTAAAAATATAGAGAATTGGGGAAAAGAAGGTAAAAGGTAAAGATCATTACCTAGAATCAGGTCTGGAGAAAAGAGATTTGACCAATATAGTAAAGATAGGGGTGAAGAGAATAAACCATGAAGAAAGTCATCTTAAAAGCCAGCTGGCCAATTTTTGAAAAGTTTTATCTTATTTTTCTTCCTCTTAATCATTTCTCTCCTAGTTAAAAATTTTAATAAGTTTTATTCTAATTGTATGTAACAATTGTATGTAGGAATATGTAGCAATCATAGGAAGTTAGGTGAAAGGAAAGCATCACCCAAAAATGAAACTGATATTAATATACTGGTGTATCATCTCATTTCCCATCAGGCTTTCAAAGCTATGTAGAGATGATGTGTATTTATGTGTGTACAGACACATAAAACCCACCCCAATGCCTCCACAAAAATGAGGACCATGCTGTCTATGCAATATGTTTTGAATATCTTCTTCAAAGTTCAAACATGTTTTAATATTTTATTTTGAAGTTCAGAAAAAGACACAAAAATTCCTCTAAATAATGGTTACTCTTGGTGAGCGGATGGTACTGAGAGCCTTCTGGATGCTGGAAATGTTCTGTATCTTGATGTGGGAGGGGGTTTTGTGACATAATCACACATAAAAATTCATCAAGCTGTTCACTTAAGATTTGGGCACTTTACTGACAGGATATACCTGAATTTAAAAAAATTTAAATAGGGCGCCTGGGTGGCTCAGTGGGTTAAGCCGCTGCCTTCGGCTCAGGTCATGATCTCAGGGTCCTGGGATCGAGTCCCGCATCGGGCTCTCTGCTCGGCGGAGAACCTGCTTCCTCCTCTCTCTCTCTCTCTCTGCCTGCCTCTCTGCCTACTTGTGATCTCTCTCTGTGAAATAAATAAATAAAATCTTTAAAAAAAAAAATTTAAATAAAAAGTAATGCTATAATAAACATCTGAACACTAATTCCTTAGGATAAATTTTAAAAGGTGGAATCATGAAGCCAAAAGATATGAACACTCTTGGGTGTCTGGATATCCATGTCCCAAGTGCCGTCTCAGAAAACTGCCCCTATTCAAAATTCCATAGACCATCAACACTGAATTAAAAACAAAGGGAAAAAACCCTTTGCCAGGGGTGCCTGGGTGGCTCAGTCGTTAAGTGTCTGCCTTCAGCTCAGGTCACGATCCCAGAGTCCTGGGATTGAGCCCTGCATCGGGCTCCCTGCTCAACGGGAAGCCTGCTTCTCCCTCTCCCTTGGTTTGTGCTCCCTCTCTCACTGTCTCTCTTGGTATAATAAATAAATAAAATCTTAAAAAAAAAAAAATCCTTTGCCAATTTGATAATTGAATGTTACCTTACCATTCTTTGTTTTTATTTCTTTGATTTTATTAGTGAACTTCTTAAAATATATTTTTTAGCATGACCTACATGCTACTGTTGATCCATTTTTTATTAATCTGTAAGAACTCTTCATGATTAAAGATATTAATCTTTTCTCACATTTGCTGCAAGCATATTTGCTAGTTTTTTATTATCTTTTATTTTCTTTATGTTTCTGAAATAGAGATGTTCTGAAGTTTTATGTAATCATTTATGCTCACCATTTCCCTTGTTTCCATCTACCACTTTTTTACTTTGTAAGTCCTTAATCATCCAGAAAGCAATTAAATATTCTGCTTCCTCTTTCTTTTTTTTTTTTAATGGTTCCAGCTTTTATATTCAATTCTTTTTTTTTTTTTAAGATTTATTTATTTGACACAGACAGAGATCACAAATAGGCAGAGAGGCAGGCAGAGAGAGAGGGGGAAGCAGGCTCCCCGCCGAGCAGAGAGCCCAATGTGGGGCTCGATCCCAGGACCCTGAGATCATGACCTGAGCCGAAGGCAGAGGCTTTAACCCACTGAGCCACCCAGGCGCCCCTTTATATTCAATTCTTAAATACAGCTAGATCTTATTTTGGTATGTTGTGGTCTGGGGTGAAGATGAAGATCCAACTTAATTCATTTCCCAATCTCACTGTTTAAATGTTTAAATGATTTAATCTTTCCCCCGTCAGTTTGTGATGCTTCTTTATCAATCTGTTTTCTTAAACTGATGTGACTGCTGATTCTTTAACACTTCTGTTTTAATTATTATACTGTTACATGTTCAAACGTCTGCAACAAGTATCTTTCAGTTTTTCTTTCAACATTTTCTTAACTATTCTTGTTGTTTCAAGTGAAATTTATAATCATTTTAAATTCTACTTCTTCCTCCCTCCCTCCTTCATCCCTCCCTCCCTCTCTCTTTCTCTCTTTCTTTCTGTAGACTCCATAGCCATAGCCAGTGTGGAGCTCAATGCTGGGCTGGAAATGCAGGACCCCAAGATCATGATCTGAGCTGAGATCAAGAGTGGGACACTTAACCAACTGAACCACCCAGGCACCCCAGTTCTACTCATTCTTAGTCCTCAGATCCTATAGCTCTTTTGATGGGATTGCATTGAATTTATAGTAATCTGGGAAGTGGGAAGAACTGTTTGTCCAGGAACACAACATACGGTTCATTCACTCAAATCTTTAAAAAATATTTCTCAATAAAGCTTTATGCTTTTCTTATTTTGTCAGTCTTAACACATTTTCTTTTTAGGGTTACATTCCTACATCTCTTATTATAAGTAAATATATACAGTCATCTGGACTTGATGAATTGTCAAATCTTTCAATTAATTAGCTGAAGAATCAAGTATATTTGAGGGGCACCTGGGTGGCTCAGTTGTTTAAGCATCCAGCTCTTGGTTTCAGCTCAGGTCATGATCTCATAGGTCATGAACCCCAACTTTGGCTCTGCACTCAGTGGGGAATCACCTTAAAGACGGTCTCTCTCTGCCCCTCCCCCAACTCATGTGCATGCACATGCCCTTTTATATGTTATCTTACTGTCCTCAAATAAATAAGTAAATCTTAAAAAAAAATACGTTTGAATGCAGAAAGAAGTTTTCTGTATTATGGAGAGAGAAACGGGAGGGAAGAAAATGTCAGGAAATAAGCTGGAGGAAGAGCAACATTCATACTACAACAGGGTATGAAGATGAATAAATGGAAAGAGTGGATATTAAATTTGTAAGAGTTACTAAAAGCCAAGTCAGGAGCTGACTCTGGACCCTGCATAGTGTGTCACTGCATTCTCCAGGAACTGTACATGACCAATAAAATCACAGTTCAAAGTCAACCTAACGAAAAGAGAAACTTACTATTTCCTTAAAATCAAAGAGACTTCACTCATTTGGAATAATCTGCTAAGAGAAATCCTAAAGCCAATTAAACTGAAACAGTGTGAAAAATACTTTGTAAGTGGCCCAGAGACACATAAAGTATCAAAAATCTTGCCACCCTGATTTTATGGCCAGAATTTTGGTGGATCTCTCAACGTTGTCTACCAGGAAGTTCCTTCAGAGTTTCTTTAGTTGCACAGTACAGCAAACGAAAATTTAGAAGAGATAAAGAACTGAAAATATAATCAATTATGATTTCACTGGCAAATTCTGAAATGATTTTCTTTGAATCTTCTTAGAATCATTGTTAGTATTAAAGAAAATTATTATTACTTACTAGATTTGCTAAATCCAGAAATACACTCTTCCAAAAATTCTAAGGTGAGGTGTGGCTCATTGGCTGCCAGTGTCTTACTAATAGAGACAATGAAGAGGGTGTTGTTGGCAGGGATGCATAACCCTGATGTCTCTAGTAACTGGCCTTCAATTTTTAAATTAAAGGTACAAGTTAAGGCACACAGAAGATTATAGGCAGCTGACCTAGAAGAAAACACAAATGAAGTTGTTTTAAGACCTATTTTTTCTTAAAATTCCCAATTTTTTTCGTAACATACAACTTATGATTCTATTACAAAGCCTAATCAACTATTTTTAAGTTTTACAATCAATTCTCTAATTGATAGTTAATAATTAATAAGATGTTATGATTCTATGGTAAACACAAAATATGCCTTGATCATTTAGGGATTTTTTTTTCATCCTTTAGAGACTCAAGGAAGGATTCTGACATTACCAGAAGAGCACTGTGAGGCTCCTAAGACAGGTAAATATAAGACCTTCCTAAAAGACATTTTACTGGGATATAAAATACGAGAGGTTTATGGTCCTAAGGTGGATCAATAAAGTTAGAATAAGGCTCATCATTTTTTCAATGAAGCCAAAAACTCAAATTGTGGTTCCTCCTCTCATCAGATCCACTTATAATGAGGATCATAAGAAGAAAAATGAGATGGCCCCTTATCAAATTAAAATGTGAAAATCTTTCATCAGCACCTACTGAATTTCTTTCTTTGTGTCCTACAAGACATACCAAACTGGAAGTCAAAAACAAATATAATTAAGTCCCCCCCTTCCATTATACATAACCACTGAAAACAAAAAAAAACCAATGATATACATCCAGGTTCCATTAGAACCAAAACTTTCCTTAGAAAGGTCTGAAAATACATTTAAGCAATTTAGGACACAAGTCAAAAAAACTTGCACCTGATTTTCAAATTTTCTTTTTTCTCCAGCAAGAGAATAGTTTGATTGCTCAGCAAATTTCAGGTTTTCCTGACCTCCGAAGCTTCATCATGCTACAATATACTTTTGCAACAACCATATGGAGGCAAAATGCCGCTGAAATTTAAGTCAGTCTAAAGGCTTTTTCTCTGGAATGACATACTTCAGCAAAAAGCAGAAGCTGTCAGTTCATTTTATTTCACAAGAGAATACAGGTTCATTCAAGCTAATAACTGTTAGGACATCGTTAGCATTCTTCTATGAGGAATTTTAAATTACAAATTAAAGGTAGGCTTTATAGTTCTATTTTCCTAAAATGAGATTATTAATATTATTGTTTCTAAGTTTGTGTATCTCTTACTAACTCTTAGGAATTTGGAGTTACACTATTTTGACATTGACTTTTATTCTGTACATTGCAACATCTATTAAGAACTGGGCCTGCTCAAACTGGGGTAGATATCACAGGTTCCTTGGATGACTTTTAGAGATACAAATTCTTAGCTCCAAAAAATCTTCCCTAGGGTGTAATGTAGCCCAAGTTTTATAAGTGGGCTTTTTAGGAGTCCTGATTCTTAAAGGGGGGGAAATCAAGATTTTTTTTTACCTGGATGGGTCTCCCAGAAATTATGTATAAAATATTGTGTATGCTTAGCTTTCATTAACTCCAAGGAACCTGTGATACATTACATTAAACCCTAGGGAAGATTTTTTTGGAGCTAAGAATTTGTATCTCTAAAAGTCTTGACAGTCCCAAGGAACCTGGGACAAAGAATTATCCCAACATGAAAAGCACAGGGGAGAAATAAAGGAAGGAGTGCAAAGACACATTGCCAGAAACAGAAGAGGTGGGAGGGGGAGTTGGGAGGCAGTAATATTTACCAAGCACAAACTGCCAGGTGCTAAAATATACTGCTACACATACTGTTTATGAAACCTTTGTAGGTATATAGGAAAGGCACTGTTACCCGTATCTTGAAACTAGAGCTCAGAGAACTTTAATACCTTGCCCAAAGTCATACATAGTAGCAGATATAGATTTAAACCAAATCTACTGACCCCATAGGCCATGCTCCTTCCTCATTCACGTTCAGATTATTAAATCTAAACAGAACCGATTATATTCTGTTAGATGACACCTACCTTTGTCTTAAGACTTCTTTAAAGAACTTTGTTCAAGTCACATAGGTGAAAAGTATACAGTGTTACTGTTTGAGTTATTGTACTTTAAGCACTCCTTTGTCAAACAATAATCTAATTTGACTGTGAGGAAACTTAATAGTGATGTACTTCTGAACATGGGAAAACATAATTAGAGGACTCAGAAGGAGAAACTTAGGAATACATTTAAAAAAAAAAAGGCTTTTTTGGGGATGGAGGGGGTCACAGAAACAAAACTGCTATGCAGTCTGTTTCAGACGAAAGTGTCCTAGAGAAAGAACATGTACTGGTTTAGTGTGACTCACCCTTTTCAGAATTCCACAGTTCATGTGAATACCCCACAAACTGATGAGGTCACACTGGTTAACCAACATAGCATACTTTCCTATTTAGAGTATTACGGTAGAGGCTGTATTAAAAGCTTATTAAGTGGTCTCACTCTAAAAGCAACAAACCCTGAAAAAAGTTGAAGTGAGTTTTTAAAAAAACCTACCGTAAACTAGGGTCTGAACTGCCTAAATTAAGTAATGCAATATTGAGCAGCGTCCCAGGAACATCTTTTGGCCGAATCTTGGTGTGTTGGGGGATGGAGTCGGGCTGCGACAGCTCCCAGCGTGTCCGGATATGAATGATAGACTGTACAATGGCTTCGCACTCCTGGTGCATGAAGGTGAGTGGTGTGCCCTGGTTTGCAATGGTTAAGGTAAACTGGTTCTCATCCACCAGACAGATCTCTTCAATTTCCGAAGCATAATAGATATCATTTAGAAAGACTGATTGCCCCAGGACTTTTGTTCGCTCTGCTGAGGTTACCTGGACAGCAGTAGAACCAACCTGGAAAGTGATGGTGAGAGGGTGGAGTGAAGAAGAGTTCAATTCCACCATGCAGAACTCTTAAGAGGCTCTGAAAACCGACCAACGGACCAACCAAACAAGTACCATGTTTGCCATTTAAGGAAGAGTTACCACATGTTCAAATGGGCTCAACAGTTATCACGATAAATGCTCTCAAAAGAGACTAAAAACATTTTTAAAAATATAATTTTTTTTTCTAAAAAGTTCAAGAATCCCACAGACAATTACTGGTTTTATCCTGGTTCATGTTTTCCTTCTACAAAAAGCATGTAATAATCAGAAGGATTCTCAACTGGTCATTTCCACCCTCCATACATTCCCATACATTTGACTGACAGATGGCCCACTGCCCTCTCTACCACACTCTCCTGCCTCCAGTGCAACCTAGAATATTAAGTGTACTCCTCTCCTATCTTCCACAGGACCTCCGTGAAGACCGAAAGCTGAGTCTTCCTCCATCTGGACTTTACATTTGATCTACTACTATGGGAGCATCTAGGGAGGCCGGTGCAGTCTGGTTACCCAAGCAGGGTAACAAATCATGTACCTAACATGGAGTGACACTTACTTTGATAGAAACCTTGGTGTCTTTGTGAGCTAGCTTGAGAGCATTGTGGAATACCTTCAGGTCCTCTTCTAAAGCCAGAGTGGCAGCAGGCAGTTTCTGTTGTTCATGCTCTATGTGCTCAGCCAGTTTCCCAGGACAGTCTATGAAGATGAGCCTCTTGCTGCCTTTGAGGCCAGTCAGCAGCCGCTCGTGATACTTGGTGTACTCCCTGACCCAGGAGTTACAGTTATAGATATAGACTGCAGAGACGTTGTCATAAGCAAAGCCAGGAAAAACAACAAACCACTTGGAGAGAAAGTCTGTTTTAAAGCGATTGCTAGGCCCAGTATGGGTAAGGTCCACTACAATTTCATATGGCTTGGCATAATATGGCTTTAAAGTCAGCAAGACATGGTATATCAGCAAATCGCCATTGATCTGACCAGTTTTAAACCTAAAGAAGATGACAAAAAAAAAAAAGGACACAGATTATTAACAGAATTCTGAATAAATAAATACACAGAGGCTTCTAATCTATTTTATTCCTTTAATTTTCTGATGTGGTTTCTAGAGAAAACTGTAATAACAAAAGATTGCACAAAATCTAAATCCATTTTTTGAAATCAGGTATTCTTTATATATTGAGAAATAAGGCTGAAGTAAACTGAAAGAGACAAGTCTCCAATCCAAACACTTTTGAGCAAGAACAAACCTGCACACCCCAGACAATCAGAGAAAGTCTGTGAACACTGATTGGTTGCCTCTAGGACCACCGAATTTCCCCGGCCAACACTTTGGATGGGAATGACCCACCTGGAGCCCTGGAGTGATCTGAATAGCTTTAGTCAATTTGTTGACTCCACCTTAAGCAGAGAGGTTCAGCAATGACCATATATATAACTCAAATCAGGACAACCAGGGTCAAAGAGGCCCAATTCAGAAACTTTAGCTTTAGTTGGGAATTCAGACTTCTTCTTTCCTGGTGTTTATAAACAAAGGAACACATCGCCCTGGGCATTGTTAGGTCATGCCTTGAGATATGAAGGGAAAGCCTGCCTAAAAACTGAAGAAATAGAGCAGAGAAATGAAGAGAGAAATTGGGGCCCAGCCATTTCATTTGAACTCTATATAAAGAAGCCTCTCCTGGGATCAGATTTACCCTTGACTGTATTGTTGATAAGCCAATGAATTCCATTTTTTTTGATTAAGCCATATGAGGTCCTAAGTTGCTTACACTCAAAAGAATGCCGAGCAGTGTGAGTAGCCAAAGTAAGGACTATCAGAAAGCCCTGAAGAACACAGTACTAGAACTTCAAATCAGAACTTATATATTAATTAGGCCCAATGTTCTATA
Source organism: Lutra lutra (assembly GCF_902655055.1). NCBI lineage: Eukaryota > Metazoa > Chordata > Mammalia > Carnivora > Mustelidae > Lutra > Lutra lutra. The sequence continues at coordinate 41,397,562 of NC_062293.1, forward strand.
CTTGATGACTCTGGTAAGTAATATAAAATAGGGTCAGATAAAAATCCTTACTTCAGAATTTTTAATCTTGTCGGGGAAAAGAAGATAAAAATCAAGTTAAATAATTTTAAAATATTTCAAGATCAAAGAAAAGGTATGAGGTAGTATGTAATCACTTATCAAATGAATTGCAGAGAAAGTTCAGAAGAGGGAGAGATGAACACACACTGGGTAGTCACTGAAAACTACATAGAAGATGTGGCTGAAGTTGGTAGGAGAAATTTTGAATTCAACAGGAGGAAGGACTAGCAGGTCTAAAAGAAAGAGGTAAAGAAAAAAGAAACAGATAACTAGATGTCCTGAGGCAATAGTCAGCTAGTTTAGCTGGAATGAAGGACCACCTACAGAAGTTTTAAGAGATAAAGCCGGACAATTGCACTACTAGGTATTTACCCAAAGGTTACAAAAATACTAATTCGAAGGAACACATGCACTCTGATGTTTATAGCAGCATTATCTACAATTGTGAAATTATGGAAAGAGCCCAAGTGTCCATCGACTGATGAATGGATAAAGTGGTATACATACAATAGAATATTACTCAGCCATAAAGAAGAATGTTGCCTTGCCATTTGCAAGGATATGGAGCTAGAGAGTATAATGCTAAGTGAAAAAAGTCAGAGAAAGACAAATACCATATGATTTCACTCATACATGGAATTTAAGAAACAAAACAAATGATCATAGGGGAAGAAAAAAGAAAGGCAAACCGGAAAACAGACTTAACTACAGAGAACAAACTGATGGTTCCCAGAGGGGAGGTCAGTGGGGTGTGGGTTAAACAGGTGATGGGGATTAAGACGGGCACTTATTGTGATGAGCACTGGGCACTCTAAGCGCTAAATCACTAAACCATACACCTGAAACTAATCTGACACTGTTAACTAACTGGAATTTAAATCTAAATAAAAACAAAAAATAAAATTGAAAGTTTAATTTTTCAAAAAAGGGGATAGAGCTCAAAAAAATGCACAATAGTTAAACTGTGAAAGGACTGAAACTAAGAGGTTCAAGTTTTCTCCCAGAGGCCCAGTATTTCTCAGAATATGTTCTGTGAAGCATCAGAGTCAACTGTGGTACCTGATACAAATGCAGTCCATTTCTACTACATAGGAATCTGTGCAGTGGGCCCCGGCGATTTTCATTGTTTTTAAACAACCTTCTCATCTGATATTTATATGCACAAATATTTCTGAATCACTGCTGTAGGTGTTGCCTCTAGGACCACCGAATTTCCCCGGCCAACTCTTTGGATGGAAATGACCCACCTGGAGCCCTGGAGTGATCTGAATAGCTTTAGTCAATTTGTTTACTCCACCTTAAGCAGAGAGGATCAGCAATAAAGTAGGTGTTCGACTTTATTTTTTTTTTTAAAGAAAGAGGTGATATGATCAAAGGAAGTGATACATAAAAGCTCTATGAGGAGCTGGGGGCTGGTAAAAAAAAGATACTGTAGTCTAGGTATGGCCTAATAAGGAGCTGAATACTATGGTGACAGTGAAGAAAGAAATCAATTCAAGAATATGAAGGAAGGACCAACATGATCCAAGGTCCAATCAGGGCTGAAAGAAAGGACTTGAATTAAAAGGACTTGCTAGATACCAAGCCTCTGAGATCACAAAGAATGCTGCTATCATGAACAAAAAGGGATCATGAGGGGCAGTAACTTCTGGAGAGAAAACCAAGTCCATTTCAGACATACTGAATATGAAGTGATGATAGGACACTCGAGGGGAAAGCGTGTGTACGTGTGTCTATGTGTGTATACACTAAACCACATAAAAACTTATTCTGCTCCATATCATCTATGTTTACTAGATATTTTCTCAAATCACTGTTGTACTTCCACAATTTGAGATGCTGGTTGTGTATTTCACTGTTTCTATTATCTGACCAATACCCCGGGTCTCCAAACTTATGTCATCAAATCACTCTGTGGTACACAAATAAAATTTTTAGGGATTTTAATGCTGCAGGAAAAATATCATTCCCTCTTCTTTTGAATGATACTGTCATTCAAAAGAACATTGCAGGCATATATAATGAGCATAAGGTCAAAAGGCACTGAGCAGAAAACCCTCCCCGCCCTGGGGGCGGGGATTTGTTATACAAAGCCTCCTGTCATGCCAGCGGCCAACTGGACAAGTCGGACTTTTGGGTTTTTTTTTTTTTTTTTTCTCCTTGGTTTTTTTTCCCCCTGTGACATGTGCTTTAGTTGCAGCAGAAAGGAAATGTGTCATCTGTGGTTTGGTTTTAAAAGTGGAAAGCTAGCTGTACATACCCTTTTTTTTTTTTAAACTGCAGATTTACTTTAAGGTTCGTATTCTCCAAGTCTATCCTGCTTTAAATTACTTGGAAGCTGTGCTTCAAGACAAGAAAAGAAGTGGCTTATTAAAATCAGGTTATAATCAGATTCTGACCAAGAGTTTGTAAGGTAGGTCATATATATTTGGCTTTTCTTACGCCTTTTCACGCATAACTTTGTACAAGCTAGTGTTCAAGGAAGTGCTTTCAAAGAGTACCTAAGAATCTTACTAACAAAGTAGAATCATAAGTGATTGAAAATGTATGCTGTTTTTTTTTTCTGTCCTATTAAGTAACATTTAAGTTAGAAATGAAAAGATTTATCATCAACATAGTTTTTATCACGATTAGGAAGGATCTGAGTTTAGACTCCAGAGTGAACTAAAAAGTTTTACGTTAATAAAGAAGTTGAAAAAATAAAGTTCTCATTACAAATGCTTAGGCATTATAAATTTTATTGAAAATGACCAGATAAAGAAAACTTTTGATAACGTAACCTGGCCTCCATGGCATAAATTAGGGATGCACTGACAGTCCTCTATTCTCAGGCATTTGTAAGGGCAAGAGAAAGTCTCATTTTGTTAGCAGTTTGTTTATTTGGGATGACAGTACATCTGGCTGCAGACAATCAACAGCGGGCCTATTATCTACCCCGTGGTAAGCACTGCTAAAATGTGTATGAGTTCCATGATGTATACTACATTGTAAATGAACTAATGGGGTAAGAATAACCCACTTTAAATCATTTTATCATGGAATGCAGAAATCTAGTCTAGTAGGAAAAGATGGAGATTACCTGTTTACCCAATTTAAAGTATTTCTCTTTGTGAAAGAATCATAAAGTATACCAAGATTTGTTATTCATCTTAAAAACTGAAGCTGAACACTATTATATGGAAGTCAGTGTGTAATATCTTCAACTGTCTATTAAAGATCATAATCTAAAAAGTCATCTTAATTCCAGAACACATAATAAAGGTTTTTTTCCTTTAGGAAACAGTACGTCAGTGGCTGGTTTCCATTTGCCATTGTTTATTATAAGCTACTTCTGTTCGTATAACAACATATCACATTTGTTATTTAATGTCTGTATTATCAATAGCACAAAAATTTTATCCAATGACATAAACAACTATTTCTAATAAAACCTTGAAACTCAAAAAAAGTATGACTAGCACCAGCATCTGTCTTACTTGGGAGGAGGTTAGAAATATAGGATCTCAGTTCCCTCCTAGACCTACAGAATCAGAATCCAATTAAAAACAAACAGACAAACAAAATAACAACAACAAAAAGACTCCCATGCACATCCAAGTTGGAGAACTTCTCTAAAATAAAGTTCTTAAATAGGTAATTTTACTGAGTAAATCTCAGGAGAGCAATGTAGTTTTGTTTCTATTTAATGCTAACGTAAAATAGTCTACAAAAGTAGCTCAGATGAACAGAATATTACTATAAAAGAGATGACTTGATAATGGCGATAAATCTTTTCTGCTGGTTTATCAGTACCTAGAATAGATATTCCAGTTCTATTTAAATCTTCAACCATAGGGTGGATGAGAATTAGGAACAGACTTGTCCCCCTTTTGTACTGCCTTCTAAGGAGCTTGAAGCTGAAACTAAAATTCTTCTTTTTTATTTATATGTTGAGACTTAATGATCTGCCTTGATTTCCCATTCCCATAGTCTAAATCCCCACAAACCTAATGTTCTCTATTTTGCTGTATTATTTATTTACTTAAGATTTTATTTATTTATTTGAGAGAGAGAGAGAGGTCAGAGGGAGAAGCAGACTCCCCATGGAGATGGGATCCTAATGTGGAACTCCATCTAGGGACTCCAGGATCAAGACCTGAGCCGAAGGCAGTCGCTTAACCAACTGAGCCACCCAAGTGCCCCTGTATAATTTTTATTTTAAAAAATTATGTCAAAATAGTAATAAAAAAATGCGAGGCATAAGTAATGATGAAAAAAGTCACTTTTGTTTAACTTTTGAGATTGTCCAGAAGAAATCTGGCATGCCTTTGCTTTTAAAAAGCCACAATAAGTTAGGGGATATATAGGTGAAAAGAGAGAACCACCACCATATGATTGCTTTCACAAATACCAGGAGTATATTTCTAAGTACCAGCTTTATTCTAAGCTTCAAGATAAACACCCAACAAGAAAAAAAGAACACCTTGAATTCCTATTTGAAATCCATTTCCTTTGGTTGCTATAGTTCCCCTTTCTTGACCCCAAAACAAAAACCAAAAAAAGCCATTTGCCTTTTCTTCATACATGAAGCAAAATGCTCAAGGCCACATTTCTCCTTTACTATAAAGAATGGTGACACATTTGTTAGAGGGTGGGGAGTTTCTGCCAGAAAGATCCTTAAATGGTTGGGGGCCAAAAAAAAAAAAAAAAGGAGGAATCAAAAAAGCAAAGCAGAAGTATCTGACTCAAAGCTGAAGTTTAGTATGCCTAGCGGGGAGAAAGCTATATAAAACCTCGGAATTCAGTTTAAAATGATTCACAGTTATTTATAATGCTAACTTCTAGCACTTACGAGAATAACAGAAATTAAACTGTTTCTTTATACACAGCCTAACAGAAAAAAAAAGTCAGTTGAGAAGAAACTCAAACAGGATAGCAAATATTAGGCACAAGTTTGTAGCTCACTTGTAAGGTACCAGATGTCCGATTTTTAACTACAATCAGAGCAACCTGGAACCCTTATTCTTTCCCAAATTAACCAATTATCCTGCTATCCCAACAGATTTCCAGCATATTCACGGACATGGAGCACACAGGACTCTACCTGCATCTTGCCCTTCTGATGACAATGGTTTTTTCCTGGTCTCCTGAAATAAACGCAAACTATACCCATCTGTGGGCTAACAATACTACAGTCTGGGATCCAGATATTCAAAATAAGCCGGGCAGAAAGCAAAATGAAAACATTAACACAAGCCCTACAACTTCTGCAGTAGATAAAAGAGGTAACGTTATAAATAGGACTGAAATAGCAACATCCTCTCAGGTCCCATCTCTAACGCCTCCATCGGAACTGGAGCTTTATATACCTTCCGTCGTCACGAACAGTTCTCCAACAGTACAGAGCACGGAAAACACAACCAAAGGTCACCGTGAAATTTTCAAAAAAGAGGTCTGTGATGAGAACAACAACAAAATGGCTATGCTAATTTGCTTGGTTATAATTGCAGTGCTTTTCCTTATCTGCACCCTTCTATTTCTATCAACCGTAGTTCTGGCAAACAAAGTCTCATCTCTCAGACGATCAAAACAAATAGGCAAGCGTCAGCCTAGAAGCAATGGTGATTTTCTGGCAAGCAGTGGTCTCTGGCCTGCTGATTCAGACACTTGGAAAAGAACACACCAGCTCACAGGGCCCAACCTAATGATGCAATCTGCCGGAACACTCATAGCTACGAGGGAAAGAAAAGATGAAGGAGGAACTGAAAAGCTCACTAACTAACAGGGGCTTTAGTAAAGAAAAATGCAAAGTAGCAATGAGAAAGTTTATGAAGTAAAAAATGAAATCAGTTTGATGTTTAATGCCAACACGTTGGTCTGGCAAAGTTGTTGACATGGCAGCCTTGCAATTTAGAATCAAGCAGGTGAGAAGGGGAGAAGTCTGCCCACCTTCTCAATTACTAAAACTGTGCACTTTTGTCCTGACACTGAATATTTTAAAAAGCAAATAACCAAACACTCAAGAATGTAGGGAAGGTTTTATAGGTGAGTTTAAGAACTGACTAATGGAGGCAGAAAGGGACAATTAAATAAACATTTCCTGTTCAGCAACAGTAGTTAGATGATCTTCGTCTGAATATAATTCAACTTTGAAGAGTTTTAATGTGTCCTTAGAGGCAAGTATATGCTTCAACATCTAACAGAAGCCAAATTCCTAATGTATAGAGTTGAACTATAGTTTAACAGTACCTTTGCTGAATGTGACAGAATCTGGACCAGCTCATAGACCGGCACAGCAATTTTATGCCAGATGTTTTCATCTTTACGTATGGCACAGAGAAGAGTTTCTCTACTACAAATATTTAATTAAAACTTTTAATTTTGTATAACGAATTAAGACTCATTAGAATAAAACTGACTACATATATTTGTATTCCTTTTATTATCTTAGGGAACACACTGTAAAGATCAATAAGTAAAAGAGCTTAATTGAAACAGATGACATTGTAGCCATAACAGAAGGCCAAGTGTAAATGTAAAGCACATCTTACTGTTTAAATGCAATGTACTTCTATACATACTGCTTATTGGAATATTTATAGCAAATATCCAAAGGGTGACTAATTCTCTGATTTCAAAGGGGCCAAGTGGTCTAATAAATGATCAGTTTTACTTTTTTTTTTTTTTTAACTATCTGATGTGACATGAGCAAAGGAAAGATGTGTGTATGTTTGTTCTCATCTAGGAAAACAGGATAGTCCAAGAAACTGTTCAACCTTTCAAGAAACTGTGTTCAAGTAAAATAATGACTTAAACTTAAGTTAAGACTTCCACCTTCAGTTAAATATATTACAAAAGTTGGTTTGAGAGACTTTCCAGCTATCTACTAAAATTGATCCAGAGCATAATAATTAAAAACCAAGCTATAGGGGCGCCTGGGTGGCTCGGTGGGTTAAAGCCTCTGCCTTCAGCTCAGGTCATGATCTCAGGGTCCTGGGATCGAGCCCCATATCAGGCTCTCTGCTCAGTGGGGAGTCTGTTTCCCCCGCCTCTCTCTGCCTACTTGTGATCTCTCTGTCAAATAAATAAATAAAATCTTTAAAAAAAAGCAAAAGCAAAAAAAAAAAAAAAAAACCAAGCTAGATTAAAAAATTCTCATCCCTTATTAAGCATTTATTGTGGGCAGTATGCTAGCCATTTAAGAAAAGAGTTTATATATGTTTTTCCAAATATGGTCACACTCTTACCCTCCCTTCTAGGTTCGTGATTCCCATCCTGATTGTGTCATCTGAAGAGTTTTTAAAACTAGCCAGTATCTAATTCCCACCAATTCTCTTTGTGATTCAGCTGCAATGGAGTAACCTCCAAGCACTGGTAATTTCTGCATTAATTCCCTAGGTGATACTGCTCTTGGTCATCAAAATCACTTTTTACAGATACCATGGCTTGAAAGATCTAGATTATATTTTAAAATGGGAGGGGAAAAATCAATTTTATAATCAATTTATTACCAATTTGTTAAAAAAATTATAATATTATTCAGATAAAGCTAAATGTCAAAAAAGTAAAAAGGGAAGCAAGAGAACACTCATGCCAATCATGGTGACATCAGGTTGTCTTCTGAGGAGTAAAAAGGACCACAATGGCAATGAAACTGGGCAGAGCTCCCATCTTATACAATTAAAATTTTGAGATTGTGTATTAGAGCAAATAGTGATAATACAAAGCACTCATGGAGTCAAGTGTCATATATACTTATCTGAGGAAATTAAAAGTGTCCTTTAAAAAATAAGACATTAGCTAGGTAGGTATTTTCATATTCAACGTACAGTTAACCATTTTCTGACAAAAAAAAATAAAGCTTCTATTGCAAGAATATTTAAAATTCATCACTAATAATTAACACCCTCAGAATGATGCTATCCAATGACAGTTCATGAACAAACACAAGTGGTCCCTTTATATCTTAACAGATTAAGATAAATTTTGAGTTCAAATTTTAAAAGTTATTTTTGAAAAAAGAACACTTTTGTTTTCTACCCCGGGTGTTATGATTCACATACTCAATTCAGGGATTTTACAGTAGTAAATCAAAAGTTCACAGTGCTTTGATTATATTTTTTTTGTACCAAGGTATAAGGACCTTGATGTTAAGAACTAGGCCTCAACAGTCCATGATCCTCTGCAGTGATCACGAAAAGCAGGGCAAGGCTTAATACTTACCGTATCTACTCTAAAGGGCACTATGCTAGGCACTTCACATTTATTTAAACCCACAACAAATTTATAAATTAGGAAATATGACCTCCATTTCTCAGAGCAGGAAAGAGGCTAGAAGGAGACTTGCGCAAAGAAATTTTTCTTCAGACTAACTCATTCTCTGTTCAATGTACTTTGCTTAGTTGATGCATTTAAATCATGATTCCCAATTTATTTTACCTTCCACTGGGAAGTACCTACTCTGTGGGTAATCAAAGAGTTGTGCACTGGAACTCCAAAATCATTTAGTAAAGTACTCAGTCAGAAAAGTTTAATTATACTTTTACCTGGGCTTTGTCTAAATTATGTACGAGGAAATAATGTTAACATTTACTGGCTTCCTGCCGTGTGTGAGGCATTTATACATGTTATCTTACTTAATCTTCACAATAACTCAATAAGAGAAATATTCCTCCAGAGGAGGAAATGAGGACTCAGAAGCACAGCAACTTGCCCAAGGTGATCGAGTAAACAGAACACATCATTTGCTTCTTATGAAAAGAAATCTCACTTTGGGTGATAACCCAACTGGCCGTTTTTGCCTTAGAATATGTAAGTTGCCCTCTAAAGTACTATTCTAAGTATGTAAATTACATAATCACATTACTAGAGAGTCTCAAATGTTCACTTACCAACCTTAATTAAAAGCATTCAAATCATAAAGTTGCAAACTGTGTTTCAAAAGAAGTTCTGTTTAAGTAGTCCATTACTTAGTCATTTTGCGGCTTATTGCACTTCCGGAACCCACTATCGATAAACTTCCTTTTTTTCTACAGAAAGCATTTCAGTTTGCTACAGGACCATTTTTCATCTGAACTGAACCACCCCTTTTGCTTTCTTAGCCAAATCACCAAAATGTCCAGATAGAACAAGAACTCAGCATTCTGCAAAAAGAAGTTAACAGCTGAGGTAAGAAAATTTTCACACAGGCAATCTGGTTTGATCTTTATTTTATATAAAATTTATTTTTAAAACTAAGATGTTGTTAGTGTTTTAAACTTAAATTCTGCTAGTCTAAAGATGTCTAGAGCAGGTTTTGGAGTTTGGTTGCATGGAATTTAAAAATATGCAATGTTGAGCTTGCCTTGAAGAAAAATTTTCAGCAAGGTTTGTATGATACAGCCCTTTTAAGTTTGTTCAATCACAATGGTTAGTCAGCCTTAGTTCTGTAGTTATAAACAATAAACTATAACCCTGGCGGAGAAAGCTAAAGGTGACAAGTAAAACTAGAGTCCATGGGACATGACTGAATTTATAATCCCCAAATACCAACTGTTAAAAACTCTAACTTGCTTTCCATAAAGTTGTCCCATATATAACATAATCCATAGATTCAAGTTATTTTTTTAATCCCCTTTAGTTTCTATGGTAAAAATGGTCACCTTCACTTAAATTAAAAAAGAAACCAAAGGAGATTAGATAAGGTACTCAATTATCATTTTTTTATACAAACAGCATTTTATATTTTAGTAATAATAGTTATAGGAAAATAGGTCTCATTTTTAAAGCTAAGACAAAACTGTTAGGATAAAATGTGTACATATATTCATATCACCTACATATTCAAGCAATACATTGTTATCTGAGCTATTGGTAAATAGTATAAAATAGATATGGGAAAAAACACTCACAGGATAGATAATAGAAAATTTCTAATCTGCATACAACATGCCTACTCTGTGAGTAAACTGGGCAGTTACAAAGTAAATACCCTCCAAGTAAAAACTGCCAAGAGTTTAGTTTACGTAGACTTACAATATCACAGAATATAAATTTATACTGGGTGATATTCTATTTCAACATTTCATAAATATTTATGACTTTCCCTTATAGAAGTCCACTTTGGATTTTTTCTTAAGTTAGAAAATAAAGATCTTTATCTCTTTTTTAGATAAGACTTGTCTCTCTATATTTTTAAAGGGCCAGTTCAAAATTTAGAGTGTAACGGTACCTGTGTTTTTCAACTAATTCCTATATAACTCTACTGAGAAGGAAATTATGAATTCTGAGTAAGTTAAATTTGTTAAATATAAATCTGATGCCTTTAAATGACCGATCTTAAAAAGTCATTTCATATATGATAGCTTATAGGTTAACCATTTAAAATTCTCATAACTAATTTCATAGAATCAGAGGCATAACCTGGTTTTCTGGTAGTCTTTTTTTCCCTACCCCTTAACTCAAGACTGCCTCCCAAAGTTATTTACGTATCTGCTCCCAGAGAGCTCACATCTCCTTCCTTCATTTATGCTTTAGCATTCCTGCTTCATGATTTTTTTTTTTAAGATTTTATTTATTTATTTGACAGAGAGATCACAAGTAGACAGAGAGGCAGGCAGAGAGACAGGAGGAAGCAGCTCCCTGCTGAGCAGAGAGCCCAATGTGGGACTCGATCCCAGGACCTTGAGATCATGACCTGAGCTGAAGGCAGAGGCTTTAACCCACTGAACCACCCAGGTGCCCCCTGCTTCATGATTTTACTATGAAAGGCAGTGCAGCATGTTTAGTGACATATACCAGAAGGAAAGGGCTCTTGTGTATGACTGACATGATTTCTTGATCATTGCTTACTCTGACACTGGCAAGTTATCCCATATCTACTCTGCTTGTTAAAACAGAATAGTACTGGGGTGCCTGGGTGGCTCAGTGGGTTAAAGCCTCTGCCTTCGGCTCAGGTCATGATCCCAGGGTCCTGGGATCGAGCCCCGAATCGGGCTCTCTGCTCGGCGGGGAGCCTGCTTCCTCCTCTCTCTCTGCCTGCCTCTCTGCCTACTTGTGATCTCTGTCTGTCAAATAAATAAATAAAATCTTTAAAAAAAAAATAAATAAAACAGAATAGTACCTAACACTGAGTGGGTAGTAAGTAAATGGTAGCTATTAATACAGATAAAAGTCACCAAATGCTTCCTATCAAGAGTTCAAGGTTAATCTCTTTTTACTCCTCCTCACAGAATCAATCTTAACTGTACCCTTTACATATTTATGCATCATATTTATGAGAACATGTCTGATACACGAGGACTCCTACCTTCAGTGTAATTGCCTGTAAGATGTTTAGTTAAAACACAGTTGATGTTTTCCTTCCTCTTTTAAAACATTTTTAAATATTCGGGAAAAGCCAGAGGACCAAAATCACAGATTTTGACCTCAAAGTGCCAACCTATAATAATGAGCAAAATACTGCCATACAAAAGTAGACAGTGTGGGATTTGCCTGAGCAGCAGACTAAGGGATTTCTAGAAAAATGCTATATAGAATATGTCTGGGTTCTTTAGAATAATTAGCAGTTATGTTCTGAATAGTGCCAGAAAGAAATAAAAAGAGAGAATCTTAAGAATACTCAGAACAGACAGGAGAACCTGAAATGAAAGCCTAGTGAGTTTGAGAAAATGGGTGAGTCAAGTCCTCCATCGTGAGAAAACAGCTCCTTCTTGCTCCTTCCCTACGTCCACAAATCCTGGTCAGTGACAGAGAGCAGCACTCTGTGGTTCTTTCTTCTGTCTACTTCAATCTTCTCCCCCAACTTCTAATTTTGCCCAACTTTTCCACTTTAATCACCTACCCTAATTTCTTGCTAATTACACAACTACCACTTTTTCTTCAGCTTTTCATTAACTCTTCAATACCTTCTCTAGTCCACTGACCTTCCCCTTTTCCATATATTGGCTGCCTACTATAATTCTGCTTTATTTTTCTCTTTGGTATTATTTTTTTTATTTCTTTGCACTCCCTTTTCATTTAAATCTTATCTTACATTTTCTCCTTTCTACTTCCCCCATATGGTTCGTTCTTTCCACTTCTCTCCCTGAAGAAGCAATGTTGGTACTCCAGGTATACATGGTTTATATATTTTAAAAAATACATATGTTAAATAACTTTCTGCACTGCTAATAACACTGGCCTCACTTCTCTGAATTAGAAAAATGTCAGTTTCTTCACTATTATGCCCCTTATATATTCCTCTTTTAAATCCTGCTCTTTCTTTTCTGGACTGTTCTGATTTGCTGTAGTAGAAATCTAATACAGATTCTAGCATTCTAATGTAGCAGACCCTAGGAGGGTAGACAGCTAACTGAAGAGTGGGAAGAAGAGACAGAAGAGGTAAAAAATGGAATTTGGTTTTGAGATTGCTGTAACCCTTAAATGACAAGTAGAAAAATCTCACATGACCTTCCTATTGACAAAAGAGGTTATGAACTTATCAAAACTGATCTTACAAATTAAAACGGTTTATAATAATGTTCCTGTTCAGGGTCTTTCCTTCTCTAGTGCCTTTTTAAGCGAATTGAAAAGAGGAACTGTGTGGGTTTTTTTAAATTTTAAGTGAAGTCATAAAAGAGGAAACATTTTTGGCTGAAGACAATTCATGGCCTATATTTTCTGTTGCTTTGGATGGCATTTTTTAAAAACTAAAGTGAAACCCTGAAGAATGACTTTTGGGGGTGGTGGAAATCTGTAAGAATAGCAAGTAAGAATGGCACATGGATAACCATATAGAGATGATTCAAATCCCCACATTTATGCCAAGAGTTTCAATTTTTTTCCTGTGAAACCTTTTGCAAAATGGATAACAAGCATAATTTAACAACTTAGATTTATCTTCTCTGCTTACATGCTGGCAGAAGTATTAATTAATAGTGAAAAGGTGAAATGGAAAGGAACCATAAACCCAATACAGATTGTTTCCTGAGCTCCTAACATATATGGCACTTAGATATAAAGGAATCAAGATATAAATCAATCAAAGTGGTTTAGGGAGGAGAAAGAGTACATGCTTGTCAATCTGATGGTCCTGGGTACAAATTCCTTACCTGTGATTTAATATATATAAAAGTGATAGAACACTAGGCAAACTCTTTTTTTCTTTTTTAAGACTTCATTTATTTGATAGATAAAGAGAGCACTCTCAGGGAGAGTGGCAGGCAGAGGGAGAGGGAGAAGCACCTCCCCGCTGAGCAGGGAGCCTGATGCAGGGCTCCATCCCAGGACCCAGGATCATAACCTGAGCTGAAGGCAGACGCTTAACTGACTGAGCCACCCAGGCACCCTAGGTAAACTCTTAATCCATGTGAATTTGTGTCTTTATCTGTAAGTCAAGGATTCCTTCATCTTCCTCATGATCATTTAAAGGTTAAATGAAGTAAAGTTCTTATTAAAACACGGGGGATAGTACAGTACAGAATATGTTCTATATAAAATTTTTGTTTCTTTTTTGCTTTCTTCAAGGTTCTTGTTTGAATGGGTGGGGATAATAAAAAGAAAATGTGCAAAGTTAAAAGTAATTAAAAACATAACACAATTATTTAAGAGAATAAAGATGTTGACTATGGCAGGATCATGAATAATTATCTAAGGAACCATAAAGACAACAAGACCTAAGAGGGTTCAGGGAATGGTTGAACTCTCTGGGATGTGGTCAGTCACAGAGAACCTGATTTAGGAAGGCGAATTTAAGCTGAGGTCTGACCAGTAAGGACCGGTTCAGATAAGAAAAGAGGATGAGTCTGGGGATGGGGAACATACTCTAAGAGGGTGAGAAACAGTGTAATTTAAAGTGTCTATTTAGGGAAAAAAGCATGTGTCTAGAAAGTACTTAAGATGGGAAGAGGTACGTTTGGCTGAATGAGAAGTTTCAGTCTTGAGACATGAGTCAGGACTGGTAAATTCAAGCCAGAAGGAAGAAAACTCAGTTTAGAATTTTTGTCTTGACAGCAGCAGGGAACCCATAAGTCAGGGAGCAGTAAGCTGACTATAAATGTTTTTCAGAAGATTACTTCATCAGTAGTGTGCAGGAAAGTTTGAAGGAGAAAAATTTTAAATTTAGGCCTGAAGTATTGGAAAGAAAATAAAAAGGAAGAGGCCATTGAGGGGGGAATAAATCAAATGGCCTCTGCTTAAACAGGGTAATTTACCAACACTCTGTACCAAATAGTAGAGGAGTAAACAATGAAAACTACTCAAATATGCTGAAAAGTCTATTTATTTGCAAAACTTGAGGGCATTCCTCTTCTGTTATTGTACTTCACACAGAACATCAAATCTCTCTCACATTGGACTAGGAATCCCAGAAAAACTATAGCTTCTAGTCAATTTACCAGGATCTAACACCCTGAGATGTTCCTTTCCCTGATGTTAATGACCAACCTAATGTTAAGGAATAGCCAAATAGTTACCATTGTGTTTAATGATGTACAAAACAGCATATTACACTTAGAGCTGAAACTGTCTTGGTGTAATTCCTCACTTTAGAGAGAAGGCAGTTGAGACAGGAGGGATGAAATGACTAGTTCGCGCAGACGCAGAGTCACATGCTGGAAGTAGAACTGGAACTTACTCCTCATGTTTTAGCATCTACCACATCCCACAAAAAGCCCTGCCTGCCAAACTTACACACGAGCCTTCTCTTCCCATGTCCATATGCTGTTCCCCTGACTGCAATACTTTACTTGCTTCATTCCTTCTTACAGATCTTTCAAGACAGCTCAAGTTTTACTTCTCTGAAAAACCTTCCCTGAAAGCCTCCCAGGCTGCGACGGTTCCTCTGTGCATCTCTTGCATACCTTTAGGAGAAAGCTTATTAAACTATTATAATTATTTATTACTTATTTCTACCACTAGAAACTCTGGGTGGGGGGAAGTGTATCTATTAAACCTAGAACAGACCTGACACAAAGATAATGTTTATCGATAAATGAATGAAAGCAGCAGTGGGACAACTTTACCAATTGGCAACAACTGACTCAACCAGATTCAAAGACTGCTTAGGATTCTGAGTTGAACTGACTCCTTTAAGAGTATGAGATCCTAGGGGTGCTTGGATAGCTCAGTTGGCTAAGCGTCAGACTCTTGATATCGCCTTAGGTCATGATCTCAGGGTCAGGACATGAAGCCCTGAGCAACCTCCACATCCGGCTCTGCGCTCAGCACATAGTCTGCTTGAGATTCTCTCCCTCTTCTTCTGTCCCTCCCCCTACTTGTGGCTCAAAATAAAATCTTAAAAAAAGAGTATAAGATCCTAACATAAAGACACAGTGCTAGACTGATGATACTGTAGAGACTACTAACACAATAGACTCTCTGCATACAAAATTTAAACAAAGGTAGCACCGTATGAAAATAAAGAGAGCCAGTTTCCACATGAAGATGAGTTCTGTGTTTTAAATATTTTAAATTTGCTGACAGTAGAATATATACATGGAAATGTCCACCAAGAAGTCATGTAAATGGAATGGAATTAATGAGTTTAGGCTGGATGTGCAGGTTTGCATACAGGTTTATGGCATATAGGTGAGAGCTGAAAATTTATGCAATCAGGATTAGAGAAAAGTAGCTAAGAGTGAGGACTGAATAACAAGTACACATATTTAAGAAGGGAAAAACAGGAGCTAGTGAGATTAACA
Source organism: Lutra lutra (assembly GCF_902655055.1). Classification (NCBI taxonomy): domain Eukaryota; kingdom Metazoa; phylum Chordata; class Mammalia; order Carnivora; family Mustelidae; genus Lutra; species Lutra lutra. The sequence goes on from NC_062293.1 coordinate 41,413,260, forward strand.
TGAAAGGAAGACTATCACAAAGAGCTACTTGGATAGTAGTAAAGGCATAGTCAATAGCATCGAATGTGGTCAAGAGAGGGAGAGAAAAAAAGAGAGAATAAAAGCAAGACTTTAGATTAGGTAATAGATGATTACTGGTGTCCTTCAAAGCAACAGGATCAGTGTACTTCTAGCAGTAAGGAAGAAAAGAATAGACAGCACATGGAACCAGCACCCACAGCCTGTGTGTATCACAAGTATGATGGTAAAATGAAGGACTGTAATATGACGAACCGAGGGGGGCAGCAAGGCCAAGTACAGATCTTATGAAAGAATTAAGAGACTATTGCCTATGAGGTCCAAATGTTGTAAGGTTAAGTTAGGACATATTCAAAAGAATTTATTTACACCACAGTGTATTAAGTCTAAATTAGAAACAATAAATACTTATTAGGTACCTACCTACTTTGTGCCAGACACCAAATAATATCTGTCTGTCTTTCTCTCATTATAAAACCACTGGTAAAGAGGAAACATTCTGGAATGGATCCCAAATATTTCATCTTAATTTTGTTTTGTGGACACATCAGTGATACATTTTCCTCAGAGAGAGAAGCAACTACAACAGAGAAGCAACCACAGTCTACTTTATTTAGATCATCAAGGCTATCTAACTCAGCTAATTCTCAAACCACAACAGAGAATCCTATGAGTCAACCAACACAATTCAACCATGTTTTCCTGGGACAACCAGTACCAACTGCTAAAGCTGCTGATGAACAAACACCACCAGCTGCCCATGCTTCGTCTCAAGAACCAGCAGCACACACTTCTGCTGGGCAACCACTTGCCTATAACATCACCGGACAACCAGTATCAATGGCCAACACATCTTCCCAACAGACAGCAATACCCGTGTTTACTTCTGCTGGACAACTACCACCATCTGCCCACACTTCTACCAAACAACTGCCATCATTTGTCTATACTTCCACTCAACAGCCATCATCTGTCCGTACCTCTTCTAGGAAACCAACACTACCAACTATTCATAATCCATCTGTACGACCAACAAGTGTCAAAAGCTCACGGAGGATTACTCCAGGATTCATCCTAGAAACTACCAGTAGCAAAACTATCTCTCGTGAAACCAGTGCTAATTCAATAGCTGCCATATTAATTGGCATAATTCTGACTTCTATGTTGGTATCTATAATCATAATTGTACTATGGAAATGCTTGAGAAAACCAGCTTTAAGTGATCAGAATTGGGCAGGTAGGTCTCCATTTGCTGATGGTGAAACCCCCGACATGTATATGGATAACATTAGAGGAAATGAAGTCCCCACAAAACGTGCATCAATTGTTACATTTATGCCCTGGAAATCAAACAAAAGCACACTCTTAGCAGAGGACTTGGAAATTAAGTTGTTTGAATCAAATGAACACACTGAAGATTCCAACCACCCCAAAACGGAAAAAATAAAAGATGAAGTAAATGGTACATCAGAGGAGAGTCCTGGTGGATCAACGATTGGCACTGCAGTTTCCTCTTCAGATGATGCAGATCTGCTTCCACCGCCTCCCCCACTTCTTGATTTGGAAGAACAGGAGAATAACCAATGTGACAAACCCACAATGACAGTTCTATCTCCTCTTCCAAATGCTTCCTCCAATCTCCCACCGTCTCTGGACTGTCTCAATCAAGTCTGTAAAAATCATAATCCCGAGTTCGAACAAACATTTCCACCTCCACCTGACTCACTTAACTTGCCCCTGGAACCAGGAGATTTCATGGAAAACCAGGAAGATTCCAACAATGGGATCCAGTGTCAGGAGTTCTCTATTCCTCCTGATTGTGATCAGGATCACAGTGAATACTTGCCGCCCCCACCTGAAGAACTGTTATAAATATTGTAACTTGCTTTTTAGCTGCTTTTCCATCTTTCTTATGAACTCCATCTTTTGTTTTTCTTCATGTGATGGAAGCAACTGGTAGCCAATTTTGATTTTTCTTCAGGAACTACCTGAATCTGCTCAAAGTCCACATGCATAAGTGGAACTTATTTTTTAAAAAATTATGTAACAGTGATTTAATCACTGTACCTAACTTTAATTATAGTATGTTTTATATATGTATGTAAATAACTTAGCCATTTTGGAAACAAGCAATCTACATACACTTAATATCACATAATAGATATTTTTTCCCCTGAAAACCTGTGTATAAAGTTACCTTGAATAAATAACTTTGTTTTTCCATTTCAAAGTTTGAAATTGTGGGCAGGAATAAGAAATTAAATACATGCTCCAAGTTTCAAACAAAACTCCAAATTTTAAATTAATACCTCAAGTATTACATAAATACTCCAGGGTTGTGGGGATGAGAAACTAAAATGCATATTTGAGAACACAAAAATTTCCTTTTAGCTCTCATTGGAAACAGTAAAGCAAATCTGTTAAAACATCAAATGGGGGGGCACTCCATTTGGCTCAGTGGGTGGGTGGCTCAGTGGATTAAGCTCCTACCTTTGGCTCAGGCCCCTGGGATTGAGCCTGGCATCGCATTGCATCATCGGGCTCTCTGCTCAGCAGGGAGCCTGCTTCCCCCTTCCCCCCCCCCCCCCCCCTACTTGTGATCTCTCTGTGTCAAATAGACAAATAATCTAAAAAAGAAAAAACAACCCATCAAATGGAAGGGAATTTGGATTGGGGATATCTACTTTGAAAGAATAGAAGCATGCACCAAAAACTGTTGATATTTCCCTATCTTGCTGGGAGACCACAATTTTTAAAAAATTAGCCTCTTTAAAGAATTTCTTCTTTCTATGGCTCAAGCACCCCCCAAAAAAGAAATCTTACAGTGGAAAACAAAACCACATACATTAAACCACACCTCTATGGCTTCATTCCAAATCTGAATGATTTTTCCAAGAAAAACAGACTGTATCAAATACAGATGATTCTCAACTTTCACTAAACTTACTTATACTTTCTGACACTCTATATTTAAGTTCTTAAACCACCATTCCTATGCGGAATTTCATCTTTCCTCCATGATCTGATAAGTGATGAATCTGTGTTATCAGAGCAGGGGTGGCCCCAATCTTTGGCAGTGTCCATATGGCAAGTGTTCCTTGGCTATGCTTGTTGGGGTGCCAGCCTGTGCCTGCAGAAGTGCTTCTTTGCCCAACAAGCATGTAGTCGTCCTCCTTGCCCTACCCTAACTCCCAGGGGAAGTCTCACTCATAATGAAATATGGTGGTCTTTGCAGGGTCATAGGGTAGTTCTATTTTCAACATTTTGAGGAACCTCCATGCGGTTTTCCAGAGTGGTTGCACCAGCTTGCATTCCCACCAACAGTGTAGGAGGATTCCCCTTTCTCCGCATCCTCGCCAGCATCTGTCATTTCCTGACTTGTTCATTTTAGCCATTCTGACTGGTGTGAGGTGATATCTCATGGTGGTTTTAATTTGTATTTCCCTGATGCCGAGTGATATGGAGCACTTTTTCATGTGTCTGTTGGCCATCTGGAGGTCTTCTTTGCAGAAATGTCTGTTCATGTCCTCTGCCCATTTCTTGATTGGATTATTTGTTCTTTGGGTGTTGAGTTTGCTAAGTTCTTTATAGATTTTGGACACTAGCCCTTTATCTGATATGTCATTTGCAAATATCTTCTCCCATTCTGTCAGTTGTCTTTTGGTTTTGCACTGCTGGGTATTTACCCTAAAGATACAAACGTAGTGATCCGAAGGGGCACGTGCACCCGAATGTTTATAGCAGCAATGTCTACAATAGCCAAACTATGGAAAGAACCTAGATGTCCATCTACAGACGAATGGATAAAGAAGATGTGGTATATATACACAATGGAATACTATGCAGCCATCAAAAGAAATGAAATCTTGCCATTTGCGACAACGTGGATGGAACTAGAGGGTATCATGCTTAGCGAAATAAGTCAATCGGAGAAAGACAACTATCATATGATCTCCCTGATATGAGGGAGAGGAGATGCAACATGGGGGGTTGAGGGGGTAGGAGAAGAGTAAATGAAACAAGATGGGATTGGGAGGGAGACAAACCATAAGTGACTCTTAATCTCACAAAACAAACTGAGGGTTGATGGGGGGAGGGGGTTGGGAGAGGGGGGTGGGGTTATGGATATTGGGGAGGGTATGTGCTATGGTGAGTGCTGTGAAGTGTGTAAACCTGGCGATTCGCAGACCTGTACCCCTGGGGATAAAAATATATGTTTATAAAGTTGTAAAAAAAAAAAAAAAAAAAAAAAAAGAAAGGATGAATCCCCAAGTTTTGTAGCAACATGGACGGGACTGGAAGAGATTATGCTGAGTGAAATAAGTCAAGCAGAGAGAGTCAATTATCATATGGTTTCACTTATTTGTGGAGCATAACAAATAGCATGGAGGACAAGGGGAGATGGAGAGGAGAAGGGAGTTGAGGGAAATTGGAAGGGGAGGTGAACCATGAGAGACTAAGGACTCTGAAAAATGATCTGAGAATTTTGAAGGGGTGGGGGGTGGGAGGTTGGGGGCACCAGGTGGTGGGTATTGTAGAGGGCACGGATTGCATGGAGCACTGGGTGTGGTGCAAAAATAATGAATACTGTTATGCTGAAAAAAAATAAAAAATTAAAAAAAAAAAAAAAAAAAAGACAAACTGATTAGATTTCCAAACTGTTGATTACCACAGGACAGTTGTTCCCTGGCACCTGCCAACCTGTTATACCTTTCACAATGTCGGGGTGATATATCCTAGGACAGTGTGTTTTACAAAAGAATATATAAATGAATATATATATTTATTCCTATATATAATATATAAATGCTTAGTCTAGAATAGTTGCCTGAATAGCTGTAATTCCTGACTTGACAGGCTTATCTAAAATGCAGTGTGACATTAGAAGGAACGAAAAAGTGAAGGGAAGGAAATTGGAGGGGGAGATGAACCATGAGAGACTGCGGACTCTAAGAAACAAACTGAGGGTTTTGCGGGGGTGGGTGGGTGAGCCTGTTGGTGGGTATTAAGAAGGGCATGAACTGCATGGAGCACTGGTGTTATATGTAAACAATGAATCTGGGACACTGCATCAAAAACTAATGATATATTGTATGGTGACTAACATAACATAATAAAAATTTGAAAAAATAAAAAATTAAAAAAATTAAATGCAATGCAATGCATCTGAAATAATACCTAATATCTAAGATAAGCTGTAACGAACACTTAAGCCTATACAAAATTCTTATTTTTTGAGTAATAATAAAATAATATTATATTATTTCATGGGAATTTTTTTAAAAGCTTTTATTTACTTATTTGAGAGAGGGAGAGAGAGGGAGAGAGAGACAGCGACAGAGAGCATGAGCTGAGGGTGGGGAGAGGGAGAAGCAGGCTCCCCGCTATGTAGGACCCTGGGATCATGACCTGAGCCAAAGGCAGACACTTAACCCACTGAGCCACCCAGGGGCCCCTATTTCATGAGAATTTCTAAAAGCATAAGGACAAATTGTTATAATTCAAATACATTAAAATATTTCCCCTCTTTTTTTTTTTTAAGATTTTATTTATTTATTTGACAGAGATCACAAGTAGACGGAGAGGAAGGCAGAGAGAGAGAGAGAGAGAGGGAAGCAGGCCTCCCGCCGAGCAGAGAGCCCGATGCGGGACTCGATCCCAGGACCCTGAGATCATGACCTGAGCCGAAGGCAGCGGCCTAACCCACTGAACCACCCAGGCGCCCTATTTCCCCTCTTTTTGAGAATTTTATAATAATCTTTGAATAAGAGGAAGCAACTGATATGTCCCCAAACCTGAAATGAGAAATACTGGCACTGTTGTTGTATTGGAATTTTCTACTATATACAGCACACCTAATCTCAATAAAGTACTCCCAAATTCATTTGAATTGTAAGTTAATGAAATAACAAATTCTTGGTTTCAAAAAAAATACTGGTAAGTATAATGGACACTTCCACACTGATGTAATGAGACTTCCTAAAATTAAAACAGAGATTTAAGCATTGGTAAATTAACCCTCAATCACATCCCTTGAAGTATAATAGTAAAACAGGAGTTAAAATATGAGAAATCTAAATGTCGAAACAATCATTCCTTATTTCCACAACAATATTGCTGAATGTAGTATTTTTTAACACATTCTTTTTAAGCACTAAGATTGATGACTGGTTTCTGAAATCCATAGAAAGAATCTCATTAAGAGTCCAAGGCTGAACTCTCCAAGTAAAGTGGGAATAAAGCACCTAATCAATAATAAGTTTCTAACACTGCAGACTTATAGAATGTAGATACTTTTCGAGGAACATTAATTTTATACAAAAGGTGACTCCTAGAGTATAGTTTCTTTGCTAAGAAAATAAATTTCAAATTTTAATACAATAAATTCTATTTGGGGTAAAATATGGGGCAAAATAATGACAAATAAATAATAATTTAGAGAAAAAAAGGATTAATAACAAGGCATAAGGAGATTTTCTTTACATGGAATGTACTAATAATTGCTCGTTTTTTAAATAGTAAAAATTTGGTAATGAAAATGCCATGACTTTATCTGCTTTCTTTTCTAAGATAAACTGGCTATTCTGGAAACCAGATTTGATTTTAACAGATTATTTATAGAATCAATCCACTAAAAAGGGAGGCAGAAATTACTATAAATCTGGTCACATTTTATAAAACTCATGACCAAAAGTTTTACCTTTGACATTATTACATGCAATTTAAAAACTCTAAATCACTTTCTCAGTAAGACTAAATGTGAGAGGCGCCTGGGTGGCTCAGTCTTTAAGTGGCTGCCTTTGGCTCATGTCATTATCCCGAGGTCCTGGGATCGAACCCCACATCGGGCTCCTTGCTCAGTGGGGAACCTGCTTTTCCCTCTCCCACTCCCCCTGCTTGTGTTGCCTCTCTTGCTGTGTGTCTGTCAAATAAGTTTCAAAAAATCTAAAAAAAAAAAAAAAAAAAAAAAAAAAAGTGAAACATTCTGAAGAAATCACCTAAGGTTGATGCCATTATTTTTAAAACATAAAATCAAATAAACAGGTATTCCTACAGCATCAAAGATGTCTCTGGAGATAAGAATTCAAATACCTATTGACTGAACAAAACAAGTTGCATGGAGAAGAATATCCTTCACCTAAAAGGCATAAAATAAAACATATCTGACCATATAAATTTAATTAAAAGCATATGATGCTCATTTAAAAATGTAGTCTTGCTTGTATAGTCTGGGTTAAATGATCCTTTGTATCAGAAAGATAAAGACAAAATAACCATATGGAAGTACTTGAGTATTTCCGAAAAAGGAAGATGAAGATTTAAGTGATTGATAAACTCGAAGAGCTGATTATACGTAATAATCACCATGTTGGGGGAGCACATGAAAATGAAACAGATTGTATTATGTTATTCTGAAAAGTGACATGACAATTGAACCATTTTAGAACAACATGAAAAGGCAGGAGTTAAAAATAGTTAAGTGAACATCTTAGAAAAACCATCACAGGGAAGGTCAAATTCATTTTCAACATTTTTTAATGTGTAAAAAGAATAAAGAGTAGAGGCTTTAAAAAGAACCACAAATTCTTCATGAGGCAATGTTCGAATGTAGAACATCAGCTCAGACAGATACACAAAAATGAGAAAGGGCCAGGTCTAAGGTACACGAGGCACTATATCCTATAGCAAATCAGAGATCCATAGGAATGCTCAATGCCGTAAATTAAAAAAAAAAAAAAAATGGGGGGGGGGTCCATTTTGTTGCGTGTGCACCTCTTGCAATAGATTCGAGTCAGCGCCAATGACAGCTCTGCAGTCCTCCTCTGTGGTACTGATCAGGTGGTTGCAGAGCTTCAGCTCCCAGCAACACAATGCAGCTGAGCAGGCAAGCACAGCCCACAGCCAGAAGCGGTTCCCACTCTCCAGAACAAGGCGACCTTTAAGCTTAAGTTTCCCGGAGAAAATGAGATGCTGCTGCTGAAGACGACACTATGGTAAGCTGTTATTTAGATCAGTAAAAGACTGACTTTGGGAATTTTTCCCCCCTTTTTTTTAAAAGAAAAAGTCAATGTGGGGACTGAATATATATTCAGAAGCAAGTGCATGCACCAGAAATTTACTGCAGTGTCAGTGGAGGGGTTTCTTTTTAATATTCATTCACTTTGTGAATGTCCACACTGCTTTCTTTTTAGCATCGGCACTGAAATATACAGGAAAAATCACTATAAAATGCGAGGTTTAAGGGTATGGTGTTGGTCTGAATTTTTCAGGTGCCTTAAAATGTTTTACGAGGATATATTTATCCTAAAAAGACAAAGATGAATTTTAAAGTTTCGTTTTAATATCTAAATAAAATCTTACTCTACACACACATTGACTATTACATTACTGCAGAGATTTAAAAAAAGAAAAAAAAAAACAAAACAGACTCGACAGCCATTTTTTCCTATGTGAGTAAGAAAGGATATTATCAAAAATAGTAATAGCATAAGATTCTGACTCTGTATTTGCAGAGAATGCCATTTTGTAATGTAAAGGCTCTAGGAAGATAAATTAAGAAAGACTATGGTAAAAGAAGGGAGAAGAGAAGGGTGAAAATGCAGAAGCAAGTAGGGGGAGAGAGTCCCTCTCTACCACATAGCCCCAATTGAAGGATTAAGCATTTGGACTATAAATGAAGGGGAGCTTTGTTAGTTTAATCACTGGAACAATTATAAAAGGACTCAACAACAAGGAGGTTTATTGAAAATTTTGCCTAATGCTAACTGACCCATGCAGATGCCTAATTGTGTTTGCATATTAAAAGAAGGGTGTATCTGTTTGTTTCCAGGCTTTGATGGAATATCAGATACTGAAAATGTCTCCCAGCTTGTTCATCCTTCTGTTTCTCACACCTGGTATTTTATGCAGTTGTCCTCTCCAATGTATATGCACAGAGAGGCACAGGCATGTGGACTGTTCAGGCAGAAACTTGACTACATTACCATCTGGACTGCAAGAGAATATTATCCATTTAAATCTGTCTTATAACCATTTTACTGATCTTCATAACCAGTTAACCCAATACACCAATCTGAGGACCCTGGACATTTCAAACAACAGGCTCGAAAGCCTGCCTGCTCAGTTACCTCGGTCCCTCTGGAACATGTCTGCAGCTAACAACAACATTAAACTGCTTGACAAATCTGATACTGCTTATCAGTGGAACCTTAAATTTCTGGATGTTTCTAAGAATATGCTGGAAAAGGTTGTCCTCATTAAAAATACACTAAGAAGTCTTGAGGTTCTCAACCTCAGTAGTAACAAACTTTGGACAGTTCCAACCAATATGCCCTCCAAACTACATATCGTGGACCTGTCTAACAATTCCTTGACACAAATCCTTCCAGGAACATTAATAAACCTGACCAATCTCACACATCTTTACCTGCACAATAATAAGTTCACATTCATTCCAGATCAAGCTTTTGACCAACTCTTTCAGTTGCAAGAGATAACCCTTTACAATAACAGGTGGTTGTGTGACCACAAACAAAACATTACTTACTTACTGAAGTGGATGATGGAAACAAAAGCCCATGTGATAGGGACTCCCTGTTCTAGCCAAATATCATCTCTGAAGGAACATAACATATATCCCACACCTCCTGGATTTACCTCAAGCTTGTTCACTGTAAGTGGGATGCAGACAGTGGACACCATTAACTCTCTGAGTATGGTTACTCAACCCAAAGTGACCAAAACACCCAAACAATATCGAACAAAGGAAACAACGTTTGGTGCCACTCTAAGCAAAGACACCACCTTTGCTAGCACTGACAAGGCTTTTGTGCCCTACCCAGAAGAGACATCCATAGAAACCATCAGTTCACATGAAGCAGCAGCTGCAACTCTAACTATTCATCTCCAAGATGGAATGGTTACAAACACAAGCCTCCCTAGCTCAACAAAATCATCCCCAACACCCATGACCCTAAGCATTACTAGTGGCATGCCAAATAATTTCTCTGAAATGCCTCAACAAAGCACAACCCTTAACTTACGGAGGGAAGAGACAACCACAAATGTAAAGACTCGCTTACCTTCTGTGGCAAGTGCTTGGAAAGTAAATGCTTCATTTCTCTTAATGCTCAATGCTGTGGTCATGCTGGCTGTTTGAGGGTCTGCATTTTTTTTTGAAACTAACAAAAAAACTCTTCCCTGATGTACAGTTGGGAAAATATGCCCCTATCTAACCAGTGATTCAAGCTATATAAGTATTCAAGAAAGCCAGTCTTACATTTCTGACTCTGATGTAATGAAGTAACTTGTCTTAAATAAAAGAAGTGCACAATGTCTTGGTACTCGCTGCTATTTTACTGTCTTAATTAAGTAAAACTAATGAGTTTCCTTCTTTTTAATGAAATGTTTTCTTTTTAAGGCTTCAATTTATTGCACAAGATATAAAGCATCTAAACTTTAATATGTATTTTATGTATGTTTACACTGTCAAACATCTGGGAAAAAAAATAAAAGGTCTATGCTCATAACTGTGTCATTTGGCTTTCTAGTCATACCAACTTAATCTATTGAGTAGAGTCAAAATGACCTAACCATTTCTGTTCTGGGGTACCCTGGTAAAGTCTTTATGGTAAATGACATGTTGGAGGTATCCAAGGATTTTGTCACTGAAGTATAACCGTGGTTGCCCCCGCCATGAATGGTTATGCCACATCATTATGTTACACACAAGCCATAATTGTTTCAAATCTAAATGATGTCCTGCTTCTGAGGAACTCTTGGCTACTTTACAGATTATATAATGGACAAAAGCTCTTCAAAAAGCTAGAAGACACTAGGCTTTGCATTTTAATAAGGAAAGTTTAATGGCTTTGTTTTTTGCATTTAAGAGAAGTATTGGAAACACAATAAAAAGTCTGCCTTTAAAGACATGTAAAGGAACAGTTTTAGAGTATATTTAACAGACCATTTATTAATGGAGAATTTAAATATTTACACAATTAAAAGTCTTCTATATATAGGAGAGGGAAATTTATCTTTTGCACATCAGAATCGGACTTAACTAAATTAAAAGTAAGATTCGTTTCAGAATAAAATCCTGGGGGTGTAAGAAACATGGGCAGTAGTAAGGAAGAGACAGGAAAAGGAAAGGAAAATGGAAAAAAGGGATGGGATTCATCTCTAAAACCAGGCAATGAGCCCAATAAAACACACAAAAGGACTAAGGCTGGGCATAGGACAGATCTTAACATTCCACATCAAACTGCACTGGGACACAACTAGAAGAAAATGGAGAATTTCCCGAAAGTATAAAAGTAAGGCACCTTATGAATTAGAGACAAACCTAAGAGCCAAGAGTCAGGAAAAGAAGCTCTGAAACAAGGCTAGATTAAAGTGCAAGAAAGCATAACTGAAGCAGGTGGGCCACAAATGAGGTATTTAATTTGTGAGACACAAGGAAGAATCTATTTCAAGCCATTCCTAGAGTTGGGAGAGAGTCCAGAAAGAAACTTTTATGCTCCTTCCTAAAACATTTTAAAATAAAATAAGACTTCTTTCTAGATCTGGGAACATTTCTATTCAGAGAGAGAGAAAAGAAATAACCCTCTAATGTGTGTGTGTGTGTGTGTGTGTTTAAAGGACCAGGCTTATGGAAAAATTACTGTTAAATTTCAATAAAGCAATTCCTTTCCTGTACTGTGGCTCTTGAACATTTCTTTGCCCCAGCAAACCTAACTTACTATGTCAGGGAATTTCACCATGAAGAAAGGGGGTTATTTGAAAAAGTCCCCTAAATGATTTTAAAATTCACTAGCTTTCCAAATGGGCAAGCTGTTCCCATTCCCTCCCAATCACTGATCTAGTATCTTCACCAGAGATGATAAAGACTAATTGCCCAGATATTTCCTACTCTACTTCAAACGTGTGTCTTGTTTCAAAAAACACATATCCTGAGCTTCACAACAAGCTTCACAACCTTCTTTCACTGAAGGTGCCAAATATACGTCATATATATATACACACACACACACTATGTGGAAAAGTGGCAAGAAGATGAAATTATGGATAATGGCATAAGTAGCACCTATGGATTATGCCAATCTTACTGATTTGTCTAAAAATGCAGAGGAAAAAACTCAGTAAATTTACAAGTATAAAGCATGTCAACTACACAGACTCTAAGTCCTTAGAAAGAAGTTACTACCTAGCCTTAAAGTAATCACATAAACTTCCTTCTAAGGAAATTGTGTTCTTGTCATTATTAATGGAGGAGGGCTCATTATTTGCCCCTAAGACAAGAACTACTGTATTACTGGGCTTCATAAACATTTCAAAACGCATTAGTCCTCTCAAGCTTGTAAGATATGTATCCATCCATCCATCTATCCACCCCTAAGGCTCGGTTCTATTTTACAGTAACTTTTGTTTCTCACCAGTCAAGAGGATCCAAATAAGAGCACAAATGACAAAGCAAATGCAGTATGGGATAAAGTATCAGTGAAGAGTGTGCGCTCTGATGTCTAAATTTAGGCCTAAATCCTGCCTGTCGTTTCTCAGGGTACCATTCTGGACAGGATACCACTTCTCTCGGTCAGTTTCCTCATGCCTCAAAGAACCCAGCAGAACTTACTCACAGTGTTTCTCTTGAGGATCACATAGTGTAATTCACAGGGATCCTTAACACAGTGTCATGGCCCCCGACACTCTACATGCAGTAATGTTGCTGCTGCTGCTGTTCAGATTATTATCACATGTGTACGTCCAAACCTACTGCTTTGAGAAATTCATGCATGTAGAAACACCCAAGCTCTCTACCCTAGCAGCAGTAAAATGAAAGGATGTGTGCACTTCAGTCTCTGCTCTTCACCCTCCAGAATTCAGGTTCAGATGTTAGTGGAATAGGGAGCCAGAAGAAAGCCAGAGAAACATTTATTATCACAGCAGAATGAGAAGACATCTTTGGCTCAACTGAAAGATCACAAGTATGGGCTATTCAATGCTTCCATAACAATTCTCTGGAGTAGCAGCAAGTTCTTTCAATGGACACCAAAAATGTCACATGAAAGTCAACCCCAAGTCTATTGTAAGATTATTCCTTGTGAAATACATTTTAAGAACTAGATAAACAATGATACCATGCATTGCAAACCACCAGCCAGCATCACGGTTGAAAGTGAAAAGTTAGATTTCTATTAAAATTAGAATCAAGGGGCGCCTGGGTGGCTCAGTGGGTTAAGCCGCTGCCTTCGGCTCAGGTCATGATCCCAGGTCCTGGGTTCAAGCCCCACATCGGGCTTTCTGCTCGGCGGGGAGCCTGCTTCCTCCTCTCTCTCTCTGCCTGCCTCTCTGCCTACTTGTGATTTCTCTCTGTCAAATAAATAAATAAAATCTTTAAAAAAAAAATTAGAATCAAAACAATAATGCCAATTATCACCAATCTTTTCAACAGTATTTGGGAAATTCCAGAATAGGAACAACAAATACAATTATATGGAAATAAGAAACAAAATTATTATTAAGAGACTGAAATAATTGCCTATCCCAAGGATTCCTCAGGAATGTCTTCAAAAGAATAACCTTAAATAACTAATGAAAAAAATATGGAACCACGAATGACTTTCTCATATACAGGCAACGAATAATTAGAAAATTCCAGGAAGAAAATTCCAGGAAGAAAATTCCATGGCAGCAACAAAAAATCCAATCTACAATGCCAAGAAATAACATTCATATGAAATGGTTGGACTCAAATGGGGAAAAGCTAAAAAACATTAATGAGAGGTATTAACCGAGACTTGATGGAGATGATAAAGATTTCTCCATTAATCTATTCTTTCAATCAATAGACATTTATTCAGCACCTGGAATGTACCAGACATCAAGGCTAAGTACAGAAGACACACCTTGAGTGATACTGCAAAGATGAGATTATTTCCAGTATAATTCATTGAGTAAACCAACTCTGACAAATAACTCAATGAAATTCTTTTTGGAACAAGAAATGAAACACTTAAGTTCATCTGGGAATGAATGAATGAATGAATGAATGAATGAATGAATGAATAGAAAAAAGAAGAAGTAGTGGAGTTACCTTACACTTTCTCTAGAGGAAAACACATCTCAGCTCTAATAATTAAGACAGAACGGTAAGGTCCTAAAAATAGAAAGGAAGATATCCATAGCATAGAAATGAAAGTGCAACCAGAGCATACTGCACAGGAGAATTCCATTTCCTCACAGGGTAGTTGTGAGGAGTGAGGACAAAATGAGATAATTCACACAACATGCTCAGAACGGTGCATACCACATAATAAATTCCTAAACATTATTAACATGGAGGGGGAAAATGTCACAAATTCCACGGCAAGGGTAAGACTCAATAAAGAATGGTGGGGAAACTGAACACAGCCCAATTTAACATTCACTTCATGTGATAACCTATATAGTGAACTAAAAAAGACATTAAACAAAAAGGAAGTCTTAAAACCATCACAGGATTTACACATATTTATAAAATCTCTGGGTGACTTTTTAAAATTAGAAATAGAAAAAAAAAATCACAAAGAAATCATCAATAGTTTTGTCTATACAAAACTCCCAAATTTCTTTATGCTGAAACAATGAGCCTAATAAAAACAAAGAGAATACCATAAAGGAGACTGCTAACCAAAAGCTCGCAAAATTGATAAAAAATATATTTATATTCCCAATGGATAAATGGGCAAAGGACATAAAAAGAACATTTAAAAGAGGGAGCATGGTGATGGATAAGTATCTGGGAATATGGCCCACCACATAATAACTGAGAAATAAAAATAAAGTATGATACCATTCTCATTAGTAATTTGCAAGCAATTTTTAATAAATAAAAATTAAGGCTGGGGAAGACATCACAAAATAGCTATATTCACATACTGGTACAAATCCTTTGGACAGCAACTGGCATCTGTGATGAGAAAACAGCTATTTTAGGTTGCTGCCTAGGCATTCTGCAGTATGACAACCCTGCACAAACCCCGAGTCTGGACATTTAGATAAGGACCTGAGCTTGGGATTTCTACCACAAGTTCCTGCTTTGCTTTTCCTGGGGCACATTTTTAAGTAACTGCTTAGAGATGAGCCCATTAAAATTTTAGTGACCATCACCCCAACCACCTTATAAGTAATAGGTGCTTGCTACCCCGTGCTCCGTGCTCTATTTTCTGCTCGCTGGTAACCCAGGATGGAAGACTGCCCTTCCTCCAGGTCACTGTGCTTCCTCCCCCACCCCATATTTCTGGGATCCATAAGTAATAAATCTTGTGACTTTACTTCCTTGGAGTGAGTGTACTGAAACAATCAAATCAAAACAACCCCAGGGTTTTCACTTCCCCAAAGCAGAAGCCCAGATATTGAAGGACCTCCTTGCCAACCCTGTGTAGGTGGTTTGTGCCTCCTCATTCAATAGCTCATAATCTGCATACTCTTTTTTTTTTTTAATAATCCATTCTCCTCCCTTTTCAGCTGAAATATAGTTGACATACAATGTTATATTAGTTTCAGGTGTACACAGTGATTCGACAATTCTAAGTGTAGTTACCATATAATGTTATTACAATATTATTAACCGTATTTCCTCTGCTGTACTTTATATTTCCATGACTAATTTATTTTATACGTGGAAGTTTATGCCTCTTACTCCCCTTCACCTATTTCACCTATCTCCTCACTCACCTACCCTTTGGTAACCACCAGTTTGTTCTCTGTATTTGAGTCTGTTAGTCTGTTGATTGTTGTTTTCTAGATTCCACATCATTAAATCATATGCTATCTGTGTTTCTCTGTCTGACTTATTTCACTTAGCATAATATGCTCTAGGTCCATCCAGGTTGTAAGAAATAGTGAGACTTCATTCTTTTTTATGGCTGAGTAATCTTTCACATTGTCTTTATCTACCACATTGTCTTTATCTATTTATCTATCAATGGACACTTGGGTTGCTTACACTTTGACTTTGTAAATAATGCTGCAATAAAAACAAGGGTGCATATAGCTTTTCAAATTAGTGTTTTTGTTTTCTTTGGGCAAATACTCATTATGGTACTATCTGCATATTCTTAATTTAATACACCCACTATGGGCAGTGATCAAAAACCTAAAATACTTTAACCTATAACCTAGTAAATTCTAGGTAAACGCTTTCTGACAGCAAAAAAAAAAAAAAAAAAAAAAAAAAAAAAAATGGAAACAATACTAAATATCTACCATTAGGACATGAGGTAAATAAATCATGATCCACTGACCAGAGTATTATGTGTCTAATAAAAATATTTATTAGAGGGGCGCCTGGGTGGCTCAGTGGGTTAAGCCGCTGCCTTCGGCTCAGGTCATGATCCCAGGTCCTGGGTTCAAGCCCCACATCGGGCTTTCTGCTCAGCAGGGAGCCTGCTTCCTCCTCTCTCTCTGCCTGCCTCTCTGCCTACTTGTGATTTCTCTCTGTCAAATAAATAAATAAAATCTTTAAAAAAAAATTTATTAGAGTTTTTTCAAGTTTGAAAGATGGAAAAGGCAAAAACTAGGAAGATAAGCAAAAATAATCAGATATAAACATAAATACAGAACTATGTATTAAAAACAACAAAAAAGAGAAATATACCAAAATGCTGATACTGTATACCAAGTATGTTTTATTACCTACTTTTTCTTTGAGAAATGCCAAGAGATACAAGAAAAGAACTATTTGAAAACCTGTCCACAAGATCTAGGTTGAGCAGGAAAACAAGAAAATGAGACGATGAAAAATGAACTGTGAATAGGTAGGGGTAGCCAACAAACTAGAGGGTATCACGAAGTAAAGATCAGAGATGGAGAAGTATAATCAGAATTCTTGGAAGCACCTATACAGGCATACCTCCTTTTTTTTTTTTTAAATAAAGATTTTATTTAGGTCCTTGAGAGAGAGAGAGTCAGAGGGAAGAAGCAGACTCCCTGCTGAGCAGGGAGCCCGATGAGGGACTCGATCCTGGGACTCCAGGATCATGACCTGAGCCAAAGGCAGTCACTTAATCAACTGCCTTTGGCATCCCCAGGCACCCCCAGGCATACCTCCTTTTATTGCGCTTCATTTACGGCACTTTGTAGATAGTGTGTTTTCTACAAATTGAAGGTTTGTTGCCACCCTGCACTGAACAAGTCTATTTGTGCCATTTTTTCCTACAGTGTTTGCTCACTTTTGTGTCTCTCACATTTTGGTAATTCTCCCAATATTTCTAACTTTTTCATTATCATTATATTAGTTATATGGTGATCCGTGATCAGTGATGTTTGATGTTACTACTACAATTGTTTTGGGGTGCCAAGAACTGCACCCATACAAGATGGTGAGTAAATGTGTATGTTCTGACTGCTCCACCAACCAGCCGCCCTCCCAACCCCCACTTCACATCTCTCTTCCTCCCCTCCAGCCTCCCTATTCCCTGAGACACAACAGTCTTGAAATCAGGGCCGTGAATGACCCTACAATGGCTACTAAGGGTCCAAGTGAAAGGAAGAGTTGCACGTCTCTCACTTTAAATCAAAAGCTAAGGGAACCTGGGTAGTTCAGTCTGTTAAGTGACCAACTCTTGACTTCAGTTCAGGTCAGATCTCTGTCCTGAGACTGAGCCTCGCATTGCACTCTGTGCTCAGTGGGGAATCTGCTTGAGATACTTTCTTTCTGACCCTACCCCAGTTCACGTATGCACGTGCATGTGCTCTCTCGCTCATTCTCTCTCCAAAATAAATAAATAAAT
Organism: Lutra lutra; assembly: GCF_902655055.1. NCBI lineage: Eukaryota > Metazoa > Chordata > Mammalia > Carnivora > Mustelidae > Lutra > Lutra lutra. The sequence goes on from NC_062293.1 coordinate 41,431,049, forward strand.
CTTAAAAAAAAAAAATCAAAAGCTAGCGATGAGCACGCTTAGTGAGGAAGGCATGTCGAAAGTCAAGGTTAGGCCAAAAGCTAAGCCCTTTGTGCCAAACGGCTAGCCAAATTGTGAATGCAAAGGAAAAGTTCTTGAAGCTACTTTAGTGAACACACAAATGATAAGAGAGCAAAACAGCCTGATTGCTGACATGAGAAAGTTTTCAGGGTCTGAATAGAAGATGAAGCCAGCCACAACATTCCCAGAAGCCAAAGCCTAATCTAGAGCAAGGCCCCAACTCTCTTTGCTTCTGTGAAGGTTGAGAGAGGGATGAAGCCACAGAAGAAAAGTCTGAAGCTGGTGGAGGTTAGTTCATGAGGTTTAAGAAAAGAAGCATTTTCCATAACAGAGAAGCAACAAGAGGAAGCAGCAGGTGCTGAGGCAGAAGCTGCAGCAAGATCTCCAGGAGATCCAGCTCAGATCCTTCATGACGGCGGCCACGCCAAACCGCAGGTTTTCAGCGTAGACAAAACAGCCGTCTCTCGGAAGACAACATCATCTAAGACTTTCATAGCTAGAAAGAAACTGATTCATAGCTTCAAAGCTTCAAAGGACAGGCTGATCCTCTTGTTAGGGACTAATGCAGCGGATGACCTGAAGTTGAAATCAATGCTCATTTATAAAACTGAAAATCCTAGGACACTTAAGAATTATGCTAAATCTACTCTGCCTGTGCTCTACAAATGGAACAACAAAGCCTGAATATCAGCAAAACTGTTTATAACATGGTTTTACTGAATATTTTAAGCCCACTGTTGAGACCTGTTACTCAGAAAAAAGATTCCTTTCAAAATATGAATGCTTACTGACAATGCACCTAGTCACCCAAGAGCTGTCATGGAGATGGACAATGAGAGTAAAGCTGTTTTCATGTTTGCTAACAACATCCATTCTGCAGCCTATAGATCAAAAAGTGATTGTGACCCTCAAGTCTTACTAAATAAATACATTTTATAAGACTACAGCTGCCATAGATACTGCTTCCTCTAATGGAACCAGATGAAGTAAATTAAAAAATTTCTGGAAAGGAGATACCATTCTAGAAGCCATCACAAAAGAGGTCAAAATATCAAGATGAACAGGAGTTTTGGGAGAAGTTGATTTATTTTAAGATTTTATTATTTATCTGACACAGAGAGAGACAGACAGAGAGCACAAGCAGGGGGAGGAGCAGAGGCAGAGGGAAAAGCAGACACCCCGCTGAACAGGGAGCCCGATGTGGGCCTTGATCCCAGAACCCTGGGATCATGACCTGAGATGAAGGCAGCTGCTTAATTGACTAAGGCGCCCCTGTAAGAAGTTGATTTCAACCTCCTGGATGACTGTAGGGGTTTTAAGACGTCAGTGGAAGAAGTAACTGCAGATGTGGTAAAGTAACAAGAAAACAGGATTAGATTAGAAGTGAAGTCTGAAGACAAGACTGAATTGCTGAAACCTCATGTAAAACCTGAAGAGATGAGGAGCTGCTTCTGATGGATGAACAAAGAAAGTGGTTTCTTGAGTTGGAATCTATTCCTGGTAAAGATGCCATGGCAATTGTTGAAATAACAACAAAAGACTTAGAATATGACATACACTTACTTGAAAAAGCAACAGCAGGGTTTCAGAGGACTGACTTCAACTGTGAAAGTTCTACCATGAGTAAAATGTTATTGAACAGCATCACGTGCTACAGAGAAATCATTCCTGAAAGGGAGTCAATCAGTGCATGGAACTTCATTGTTGCCTTGTCTTAATTGCCAAGGCCACCTCCACTTCAGCAACCAGCACCTTGACTGGTCAGCAGCCATTACACCAAGGCAAGAGCTTTTACAAGCAAGAAAATTACAACTTGCTGAAAGCGCAAATGATGATTAGCGTTTTCAGCATAAAGTATCATGGGTAGAGGTATGTACACTGTTATTTTAGACATGCTGTTGCAAACTTAACGGGCTATAGTACAGGGTAAACATCACTTTTACATTCAGTGGGAAACCAAAAATTCATTGGATTCACTTTACGGTGATGTTTGCTTCATTGCAGTGGTCCCGAGCTGAACCTGCAGCTTCTCCAAGGTTGGCCTACACACTTTACGAGCTACCGCTAGCTCCACATGGCCAGTTGCTGTGAGGAGTGCTCCCCCAACAAATCTAACCAGATGAGCTCTTTTCTCTCCTCCAGACAAACAAAACCCCTCAGAACATTCATAATTTCCAAGCCTCAGAATACAGTCTAAACTCTCAATATGGTTTAATTATGGTCAGGCGCTTGCCTCCCATCACAGTAAGTAGCATCTTCAAACCTCCCAGCTCCATCATTGTATAGTTCAAGCAAAATGTCTTTTTGTCTCTGGTTCACCATGCTCTTTCTTGCCACCTTGCAGAGGACATGCAGTGTATTACTTTCCCTCTTCTTCCCTTGGCAAACTCTTATTCATCCTTTTGATTTTAGTTTAGATATCACTCCCTCCTACAAATTTTTTGACCATTTGATCTGAATTTATAAATAAAGATGAAAGATACATAACTGGTGGGCTAACAACAACTTACTTAAGACAGACCAAGTCAAACATCTGAAAGTCTAATTCCACAATCTAAGTTTCTTCCATCAGGTCAAGTAATAGCTTCAGAGTCCAGAAAAAGGAGAGATTGAAAAGAAATTATGAATGAAGGAAGGGGTGCTTCGGTGGCTCAGTTGGTTTAAGCCTCCAACTCTTGGTTGTGACTCAGGTCATGATCAAGGTCATGGAATCGAGCCCCATGTTGGGCTCCAAGCTCAGTGGGGAGTCTGCATGAGATTCTTTCTCTCCCTCCCCCCTCCACCCCCCCCCAAAGTAAATAAAATCTTAAAAAAAAAAAAAAAAGATGAAGGAAGATTTGGCTGGTGGCTACTTATAAGAAATTAGCTCTGGGCAAGTATGAGTTACCTATGGAACAATTCCAGAGAAATGTTAATTCTGATACCTCTGAACAACTTAGTACCAGCAGATTGCTTGAGGGAAACCAGTCAGGGAAACAGAAACAAATGCCACCTCAATTGTTAACGTATTAAGCAGATTAGTTTGCTTCACGCTTTGGAAAGTGTTGTGCAAAGTGAGGTTTTAAAGAAGCTTAACTTAAGAAAAAAAATTCCATTTTGGCTCAAAGCCCCAACTCCATTAAACATGTTTAGGAACTGGTGGAGACATACACTCAATACCCCTATCTATCCTTTCTATAATTCGTAGCCTGATACTATGAATCTGTTGGAAGTTATTGATAAGATTGAAGCACAAAAACTAAACATAGACACACACACATGCACACGTGCACACACAGAGTTAAAAGAATGAACTCTATAGTTCTTTTCTGATCAAAACAGTGTTCTAAATGTACTTAAAACACATGGCAGATTAAAAGTGCATGAGAGGTTTTCTCATCTACAGTCTGTTATTATCTTGGGCAAGTGATTCAGTGGATCTTCTGGTAAAAATCTAGTCAAGAACATGTATTCCATATAGGTATTTTAAAGAATACACTAAATCATGTTTATTAAAGCTACATTTTTTTTTTTTTTTTTAAAGATTACTGTTGTCCCTTGTTTAAGAGATTCCTGGGCAATCACCAAGATCAGAAATGGAAATGACTGAACCCAGAATGGTACCTAATTCCCCATGTATGGTAGTTAGACCTCAAATAATGAGTTTACAAGGTTTCCTATTTATTTGTCCCATAGGAAATACGATTTAGCTGTAAAAAAATATCAGATATCTGAATAATTCACATATATATCTCATGGCCAAGTATCACATAAATCTGATGAAATATTCAATACCAAGAAACATAGTTCTTCACTTTGAGACTTTGTTGCCCATAGTCACCATTCAAACAAACAGAACACTCTGGGAGGCTGAAGGAATTGAAATGCTTGTCAAATCCTTGCTTCAACAGAAAATAAACTAAGATTGAATGCTTTTCTTGAGAAAGAAAAAAAACAAAGTATCAGTAAGGGAAAACAAAGATGTCATCACCACAATAACCACCAGGAAGGCCCTTGTTTGCCAAACAAAGCCTCAGCAACCGCTCCTGCATGTAAGACATCATGTAATGTAAGAGTAACTGGCACACGGCCACATCCATTTACCAGTCCGACTACTCGGAAAGCAGATATTCAGCTGTAGTTCCTCATAGTGATGATAAATAGGCAAAGAAAGATTTAACAATGCCATCCATTGATAAGTTCTAATATTTCCTCATAGTGTGGCTCTTCTACAATGATTACATGAAATCTTTCCTCCTTTAACCAAGTATATACTTGGATGAAGTGCTAGAAGTCTCTTGCCCTGACTCTAAGTTAAAAAAACAATAAAAGCTGCAGGACAGTATAAACTTAGAGGCACTGTAAAGTTTCTTTAAAGCACATGTAAATTAATCAAAGCACCAAAGAGTTACCTGAAACTAGTAAAACATCTTCAGACATTAAGTATGAGTTGACTATAAACTGATTTTAATTTTTTAAAAAATATTTTTATTTATTTGACAGAGATCACAAGTAGGCAAAGAGGCAGGCAGAGAGAGAGAGAGGAGGAAGCAGGCTCCTCGAGGAGCAGAGAGCCCAATGTGGGGCTCGATCCCAGGACCCTGGGATCATGACCTGAGCCGAAGGCAGAGGCTTTAACCCACTGAGCCACCCAGGTGCCCCCTGATTTTAATTTTTAACATAAATGTCACACATGATGCAAGTATTACTAAGGGCCAGTTTGTAAGTCACATAAGAAAAGACTCATTTTAAACAAAAAATAGTATTACTAAGCTTGACACTTTGTCTTAACAAAAAAATTTCAAGTATGAAGATTTCCCTGCCATATCTAAATAGACTTCAGACTTTGACAGTCCTTCCAAAAACGATTTCCTTTAAATGTTGTGCTCAAAGGCAGCAGGATTTGAAGTATATCACGTCCAACAGGGACTCTTCTGAAAGGAACAATAGTCACTTGGATGTATTTACTCTTAATTGCTGGTTTTAAAATTTTTCCATGTTGTTTTATATATTCAAAGCTCTTTAGGACATCTTGGGATTATTTCCTTTCAAGGATCACATACTTACACTAAAGGAGGTGAACCACAATTCATTAAAACAACAACTGGTGGGGTGCCTGGATGGCATGGTCAGTTAAGTGTCAGACTCTTGATTTTGGCTCAGGTCAGTGATCCCAGGGTCCTAAGACTGAGCTCCGCATCAGACTCTGTGCTTCCCATGGAGTCTGTGGGAGATTCTTTCTCTCCATTTTCCTCTGCCCCTCCCACCCCTTTGTGCCACTGTTGCTCGCTCTAATAAATAAAATCTTTAAAAAAAAAAATACTGGTTTTTTTTTTCATAGCAATTCATAGATTGTAGCCACTAACCATATTATTTTATAGCACGTCAAGTCACAACTACCAGATTATTCAGAATCAATCATTAAATCATCTTTGACCAAGGTCACTATACTTCTATAAACCAAGTAGGCAGAAAACAAAACCGCTAGAGAAATCTTTTGGCTCAATTCAGAACTCCAATTCTAATTGCTATTATTAAATCAAGTCTTCTTCCTTCAAATTATAGTCATGTGTGTCTATAATTTAAACTGGTAATTAGTCTTAATACTATCACTGAATGATTAAATATAGATAACAATTAAAAGCTAGGTTCATTTATTAAGTATTCTATGAATTACCACATACTCTGCTACATTCTCTGTTTCTAGATAAAGACATCTAGACCGAGGAGCTAAAAGTGCAAGAGGAGAACAGAAAATTTATATTCCATACCCTTAGCTTCACTGCGGCATTATTTAAAATAGTCAGAGGGAACCTGGGTGGTTCAGTCGGTTAAGCACCTGATTCTTGATTTCAGCTCAGCTCATGATCTCACGGTCATGGGAAGGAGTCCCATGTTGGGAATCCATGCTCAGTGGGGAGTCTGCTTAGGATTCTCTCTGTCTCTTTCCCTTTCCCTCTGTCTCTCCTCCTATGCATGTGCACACACACACACTCTCTCTCTCTCTCAAATGAAGACACCTTTAAAAAAATAAAAATAAAAAATTAAATAGCCAAGACATGGAAGCAACTTAAGTGTCCACTGATGAAATGGATTAAGAAAATGTCACACACACACACACACACACACACACAGTATGTTACTCAGCTATAAAAAAGAAGTATATCTTACCATTTATACCATGGATGGACACTGATGGCATTACACTAGGAGAAATAAATTAGAGAAAGCCAAATACTGTATGATTTCATTTACATGTGGATTTTAAAAAAACAAAAAAGTGAACTCACAGATACAGAGAAGAGATTGGTGATTGCCAGAGGCAAGGGTTGGGGGTGGGTGGGTGAAATGGGAAAAGGTAGTCAAAAGGTACAAACTTCAAGTTATAAAATAAGTAATTCCTTGGGGATGTAATGTACAGCATGGTGACCATAATTAATAATACTGTATTAAATATTTGAAAGTTGCTAAGAGTAGATCTTAAAAATTCTCCTCACAAGAAAAAAATTTCATGACTATGCATGTGATGGATATTAATTGGATTTATTGTGATAATCATTTTGCAATATATATACAACTACTGAACCATTTTGTTTTACACCTGAAACTAATATAAGGTTATCTGTCAATTATATTTCAATTAAAAAAGGAAAAATTATATTCTAACATCACCATTGTTAAACAATAATAGAATATGCAATGGTTTAGTAAGGAGGTATTTTGCCAAAATTTGCCTTAGAAAGACAGAGGAGAACAAATGTTGGATGAGGCAGTGGAGAAATTTAAATTTTTGTACACTGCTACTGGAAATGTAAAATGATAAACTTGCTTTGTAAAACAGTTTGGCAAACCCTCAAAAGGTTAAACATCAAGTTATAATTCTACTCCAAAGATACATACCTAAGAAAGTAAAATACATATATCCAGACAAAAACTTATATATGAGTATCTATAGCAGCATTATTGATAATAGCAAAAAATGGAAACAATATCCATGACCAGATGAATGGGTTAACAAGATGTGGTATGTGCATGCAATGGAATATTATTCAGCTATAAAAAGGAATAAAGTAATGATAACATGCTACAACTTCCATGAACCCTGAAAAAACTGTGTAAACTAAAAGAAGCCAGTCACAAAAGGGCACATACTGTATGAGTCCCTGAAGAGGCAAATCCATAGAGGTATGGATGCCAGGGACTAGGAAGTGTGAATGGGGTCAGAAAAAAGAATAACTAATGGGTATGGGGTTTTTTTTTGGGGGGGGGAGGAGGTGATTAAAGGTCTTAGACATAACTGCACAACTCAGTAAATATAGTAAATATACTAAAAACTACTGAACTGTATACTTAAAAAAAGTAAATTTTAAAATACATGAATCTGATCTCACTAAAGCTGTTATTATTATTATTTTTTTAACTTGCCTAGAGGAATAATGGGTCAGGATACTGAGATGGGTCTTGAATCAATAGTAGGAGTTTGCTCTACGTTAAAGGAAGGACATCAGGGTGGCTCATTCATTGAGCTTCTGCCTTCAGCTCAGGTCATGATCCCAGGGTCCTGGGATTGAGCCCCACACTGGGCACCCTGCTCAGCAGGAAGCCTGCTTGTGTTCCCTCTCTCACTGTCTCTCCCTCCCGTGTCAATTAAATAAATAAATAAATAAAATCTTTAAAACAAAACAAAACAAAAAAACGAACGGCATCCAAGGCCAATGGTAAGATGGTCAGTGCTGCTGAAGCTCAAGGCTAGGCCTTATAATACAAGGTCTCAACCATCCTTCTATAGATGTTACTACACACTGTGATGGCTAGTCTTCTGTTATTAAACTTAAATGACCAACTGAAAAAAATGGTTTTAGGACTTTTTGACCACTGTAAAAGTAATGTACAGATGATCATTTGGCATTACCAAAGGTGATATAAATGCCTTACATATGAAAACTTAGCTAACAGGAGCACATAAAAGGTTTTATCTGGAAGTAACATGGTCATATTTTAGAGAGATCATTCTGGTGGTAATGTGGAAAATGGAGGGGATGGGGTAATATACTGGTGACAAGGAATCCAATTAGGAAGTTGTTGTAATAGCCTAGACCAGAGATGAGCAAATCGTGGTCCACCAGCAATATACTGCCTACATGCCACTTGTGGCCTGTTTTTGCAGGGCCTGCAAACTAAGAATGGCTCTAACATTTTGTGTGTGGGGTGTGTGTGTGTGTGTATACACACATATATGTATACATACATACATATATATGAACATACAATGTATGTGTATTTACATGTGTGTGTGTGTGTGTACACACACACACACATATAAACATATAATGTATTATTTGTCCCAGGGGTACAGGGGTGCAGGTCTGTGATTCATCAGGCTTACACATTTCACAGCACTCACCACAGGCTCTAACATTTTTAAAAAACTGTTCAAAACAAAGTAATTCCCCTCCCCCAAGAAAAAGAAAGAACTAAAAAATCTTTCTGGTTTGGGCTTTACACCAAAATATTTACTGTGTGGTCCTTCACCAAAAATGTTTGCTAACCTCAGCTTTGACAATTGATTAAACTGTAAACAGAGTTTAAAATATGAGGATAAAGCATAAAAAAATTTCTGAAGCAAAATCAGTAAGACTTAATGACTGATCAGTTATATGTGGTTAGGAGCAGGTAGAAGTGAAGACTTATGTTAAGGCTTCCATTCAGAGCTCAAAGAAGATGGAGATACCATTACCCAAAGGAAGGAAAGAGAAAGAAAGAGAATCTCTCCTAAAAACGAAATTACTTTTTCCCACTGGAAATAAATAAAAATAAAATAAGATAAAATAAGAAAAAAATAAGAATAAATGATAACAACCCAAAATTAGATAACAGACTTACAGTATTATAAAATTAGGAAACAACTTGTTCAAAGACAGACATTTGCCTTTGGAACATGTATTTTGCAACTAAGGGGAAATGTGTTATTTTTTCCTGTTAGATTTCTAAAACAAAAAGGCTGGTATTTTACCATAGAAGAGAAAAGTGCTTAAGTACAATTCTAAAAGGTATCACATTCAAGTCTAACATAACAATATCCTGCTTATGCGTATTTGCACATCCACTTTCTCAGGGGGCTCACAAATGGTTTCTTTACAAGTAACTGTCCACAATGAAAGCCACTTGTGGGTGGCGCAGTGGGTTAAAGCCTCTGCCTTCGGCTTGGGTCGTGGTCTCGGGGTCCTGGGATCAAGTCCCGCATCGGGCTCTCTGCTCAGCGGGGAGCCTGCTTCTCTCTCTCTCTGCCTGCCTCTCTGCCTACTTGTGATCTCTCTCTCTATCAAATAAATAAATAAAATCTTTAAAAAAAAAAAAAAAAGAAAGAAAGCCACTTGTGCTACACACTCCTGAAATGTCTTAAATGTTCTATTTTCAAATACAGGTAAAAGCGCACCAGTAGCATGACAAAAACATCAATCCTGAACACCCTAACTGCTTTCTGAACTAACCAAACATACATAACTTCCAAAATGTTCAATGTTTAAGCGACATAAGGCACAGGAGCAATAAGTGTCCATGGCATTGTACTTATAGGTTATCTTTTAAAAAGCAAAAAGTTCTTCCATTGCCAAAAGTGTTTGCATAACTGCCACCCAAGAAAACTTTTAAGTGTCCTATTTGTGAGACAAAAATTCAAAGACCAAAGAGAAAAGTTACGGATGGGAAGACGGGGCCTAGTTGTTTCTAGAATAACATACTCAAATTGCTTGAAATTCTCAAGAAATTGCTACACAAAATTTATGAGCATTGAGATGATTTTATAAATAAAACACTCTTCTCCATTTTTTAAGAGTTCTGAAAGAATATGTGAAGGTAGAAAGTTCTAGAAACACCAAAAAAAAAAAGGGCCAATTCAAGGTAATATAAATATGTAAAGGAAGATACTGCTCTTATAATGGCTTGCTAGTTCTAAAGCGCCAGCATTAAGTATGAGAAATTTAAATTTCCCAGAAAAAAATTAACAACATAATTGCTATTCTTACATCAATTCTGGCTACTATTTGCCCAATGTGTATTATATGCTGGGCACTGTATTGAATGCCATTCAAATATTCACAATTAATAGTCACAATAAACCTATAAACTTGGCACAGACCCCACAATCCTTCATCTGAAACCCCTGGGACAAGACATACTTCCAAATTTAGAGTTGTTCAGATTTTGAGGAAGACAATACAGTGCACATATTGTTTGTAGTAGTTTGGGTTCCAGCAGGAAACAGACGGCACACTCACACTGAGCTATTGGAGAATACGTATTAAGGAGGGGTAAGGGTTTAGTATAAGAGAGATAGGAAAACTATAAAAGACAGTGAGAGAGTAGACCTGAAGGAGCAGGGCAAGGAGTAGTTACCAGACACCAGACACAGAGAGGGCTGCCTGACAAAAACTGTTATCTTCACAGAGGGATGTAGTCAACCCACAGTGACCTTGCAGGAATACATTATTCCTAACAGGTCACATGGAATGAATGAGGAAAGAAGCTCAATGCTATCTTCCACACAGGGCAGCCTCTCAGGGGACAACAGAGTGGAGAGGTAGAGGGAGTGGATCTGGAGAGGCAAAGGCAAATTACCCAGCGCACAGGTATATCCTCAGCACGAACTTCTGTCCCAATGCCAAAATAACTCTCAACAAAAGACAACAGAGGTTTATTTCTCACTTGTATCATGTCACCCAGCAGTTCAATCACATCTAAGACCCCCATTCTGAACCCTCTTTTCTAGTGGGTTCTGACATGAGAACGAGATGAAGAATGGTGAGAAGGCCTGGAAGGGAGACACATCAGGGGAATCTACATTCTGCTGACCAGGACACAGTCACATAGTACCACCTGACTACAAAGATGCTTGGAGTGGTATGGTAATGTACCCAGAAGGAACAGAAGAAACACAAATATAAGTACTAGTCGTATTATGTATTACATAATCCACACTAAGTGGGACAAATATAGATAGTACTAGTAACAATAATGAAAAGCCTCACACCAGTGCAGGTTAGAAGTTTCTATCAAGTAAGTTTTGTTACCAAACTTTTTTTTTTTTTTTGGCAAAACTTTACATTTTCAGAGGATTTGGGATCTCAGAACTGCAGATAAAGCTATTACGAATGTGCACTATGATCCACATTATACAAATACAAAACTCTCTCAAACAGCAGTCAGAAAATAAGAGATGGGACTTCAACTGAGACCTCTGACTGGCAAACTTACACTTGGGAAAACGGCAAATGACCAGGTGGCTCTTATTATTTTCGACATCATTAATGATATCAGCCCTTGGACATGACAAAACAAAGGAGATACCGCCATATAGTCCAATGCTCATTGTGTCCTGTTCTGTCCCACCACTCACTGTGCTAGCAGGTAGAGGGGATACAAAGAGTAAGAGGTAATGCTGGATGATGAAACACCAGAATATGGCGGAAGAAAGATTTAGGATACGTCTACGGTAAAAATCAGACTCTGATCAGTGCTCTAAAAGTTTAAAGTCTTAAAATGACTGATTCTGAAGTGTAGAATTAGGGAAAGCTCACATAAAAGGCACCACCATCAGAGTTAGAGCTGGAAAGAAGCACAAAATTTTGAACGAGGAAGAAGTACTTTGGGCAGACAGGGAAGGCTGTGCAAATGAACAGAGGCAGGAGGTATTTAAAGGCTTAAATAATGGATGGCAAATGATTTTTGTTTAGGAGCATCGGAGTGCTGAACAGTTTGGAATTTTAAATTTTACTTAATTATCATCACAAGGCCCGGACAGCTTAAGATTAGTAAGAAAAAGAAGGTAATGAGGAGTCCAAGGTTGGAGAGCCATTTTGCTAGGTGATGATGCAATTAACTGAGAAAGATTAAGAAGAAACTATCTGGGCTCGAAACTGGGAAAGGGAAAAGTTTTGAATTTTAAAATTTTAAATAAGTTGAGACTGAAGTGTTTGAAGCATCACTCAGAGTTACCAGCGCATTACCTGAGTATTCCGGTTTATAAAATTCTACTCCGTTGCTAAGAGGTTTTTTGTGTTGACTTCTAGGTCTAACACACTAACCTCCAATTAAGAGAGGTTCTCTGTTATATGTACCATATAAATAAGATGTAGCAAGCACTGTTTTATTCATTCAGGAGAAATACAAATCCTTATAGCAAAGTAAAACAAGTGAGGAACATGTACCGACTTGTACTTCTGCCATTTATGGAGCAATTTCCTTGTATGTCAATACCACCGGTCACAGCCCTGCAATTTTTAAAGAGTGCTGGCCAATGTGATGAAAACATTAGCACAATACAACCAAACTCTTCCCTATATGCTAGTTATCAAGGAAAAGAAGTAATCAAAAGACAAAATTCCTTTAAAGAATATACTTAATGTGCTTCAATGTGGGTGGTTTAATCTATATATAAAAACTTTGTTGGGAGGGGTGCCTACATGGCTCAGTTGGTTGGGCAACCAACTCTTTTTTTTTCTTTTTTTTAAAGATTTTATTTATTTATTTAACAGACAGAAATCACAAGTAGGCAGAGAGGCAGGTAGAGAGAATGGGGGAAGCAGGGTCCCCGCTGAGCAGAGAGCTCTATGCGGGGCTCGATCCCAGGACCCTGAGATCATGACCTGAGCCGAAGGCAAAGGCTTAACCCACTGAGCCACCCAGGCACCCCCCAACTCCTGATTTCAGCTCAGGTCATGATCTCAGGGTGGTGGGACTGAGCCCTGAATCAGGCTCTGCAATCAGCAGGGAGTCCTCTTGGCTCTTTGTCTCATTCTCTCTCTCTCTCTAAAATAAATAAGTCTTTAACCAAAAACAAAACAAAAAAAACTTTGTTGGGCACCTGGCTGGCCTAGTCACAAGGCACGTGACTCGATCTCAGGGTTGTGAGTTCAAACCCCACACTCGGTGTGGAGTCTACTTAAAAAAAAAAAAAATTACTTAGAAACAACTTTGTTAATGCAGTATGACAGTATCACTTTCATATGCGATCCTTTTCTTTGTTTTATATTAATAAAGTTTAACTTCTTCTCTAATAGGTTTCTTTAATTATGTATTGTTAAATGCCTGGAATGCTATATTCCCAAATTGTTTTTTTTTTTTTTTTTTTAGAGAGGGAGAAGCAGGCTCCCTGCTGAGCAGAGAGCCCAATGTGGGGCTCGATCCCAGGACCCTGAGATCATGACCTGAGCCGATCATGACCTGAGCCGAAGGCAGCGGCTTAACCCACTGAGCCACCCAGGTGCCCCTCCCAAATTGTTTTTAATACTTCAAAATAACCATGGTCAGAAACTACCAATAAATGTATTTACAAGATCTTCAAGAAAAATAAAGACACCTATCTCTAGTATACTTACTTGATTGTAAGTCATGATAATCACAGCACGCAAAATAACATATTCCTCTAGTCAGTGCAGTGAAGAAACTATGTAATGAATACACAGATAAGAAAAATGAGAAAAGATATATTCACTGGATTCCTTAAGCAAGTAGAGGGACACCTGGGTGGCTCAGTTAAGCACCTACCCTCGGCTCAGGTCATGAACGGAGGGTCTTGGGATCTAGTCCCGCAACAGGCTCCTTGCTCAGAGGGTGGCTGGCTTCTCCTTCTCCCTCTGCCTGCCAGTTGCCCTGTGTGTGCTCTGACAAACAAATAAATGAAATCTTAAAAAAAAAAAAAAAAAAAAAAAAAAGCATTTAGATTTTGGAAAGACTTTATTTGCCTTCCTTGATCTCTACCAGTTGTTTGGAAAACACCCAATAGGAGATTTTCAAAGAGTAAATGGCAGGTCAAGTTCAGAACACGTGACTTCCTCACTAATTATATTTAAAGAGCATACAGTAGAAGTTAAGATTCCCCACAAGACACTGAAGAAAGCCTGAGTTCATAATCCTCAAAGAAAAAACATCGAAAGGTAATGTTAATTTGAAATTTTCTGAATTATATGTTAGAACCAAATGTAAATTAGAGTTCTAAAATTGAAGTGTGAGCTTTAAGTTAAAAAAAAAAAAAAAAAGAATATTTAACCATGATCAACATGTGCTAACTGTATTATCTCAGATGTGGCAACCTATTGATTTGAATGCAAGATAAAAGAAAATTAGGGGGGCCTGGGTGGCTCAGATGTTAAGCGGCTGCCTTCAGCTCTGGTCATGATTCTGAGGTCCTGGGACTGAGCCCCGTATGGGCCTCTCTGCTCAGTGGGAAGCCTGCTTCTCCCTTTCCTACTCCCCCTGCTTGTGTTCCCTCATTCGCTGGGTCTATCAAATAAATAACTAAAATCTTAAAAAAATAAAAATTAGCCTTACTTTAAAAATGGTTTACTATTGAACTTTTGGTCTTTGTCTATTCTGTGCTTTCACATTCCAGATCTACTAACAAATTCTGGACTAAGAGTCAGACTCAAGTTCTAGTTCTGATCATTTTTAGATATGCATCCACAAGCAACTTATGCCCTTTGTCTGAGCCCATCTGTAAAATGAAGGAACGGATATTGATTCCTCTAAATTTCCCTCTATCTTAAAAACTATGATGTTGCTTTGTTTTTTTAAATATTTTATTTATTTATTTGAGAGAGAGCACAAGCAGGGGGACCAGCAGAGGGAGAGGGAGAAGCAGGTTCCCCCATTAGCAGGAAGCCCAACACAGAGCTCAATCCCAGGACTCCCATGGGGTCCTGGGATTGACCTGAGCTGAAGACAAGACACTTAATGGACTGAGCCACCCAGGCGCCCCAAAAACTATTAAACTGTTAAACCAAGACTGGCATTTCCCCAGGGCTGGAAGGAGGCTTCCTTCAGTTTTCCCCCTTTTAAAAAAAGCTGGATCTTAGATTTGTGTTCAAAGTGTCAGTAAATTTCTGTAATTGTTCTGAAACAGGAAAATGATGTTCAAGCTATCATTTATCAGCCTGTTCCTCCTGTTTGTCACTAACACTTCGGGGATAACTACAGAACTGATGACCTCAGGGTCTACGACAGACTCAAGTCCCAGGAAGAGCCTAAATTCCATGACAACCCCAAGTTCCAAGACAACTCTGAATGCCAACACAAATTCGAGTTTCAAGACAACTTCAAATCTCCCGATGATCTCAAATATTAAGATAACCTCAAATGCCAAGACAACTCAGATAACAACAGTGAGCCCAAAGATAGTCATGACCAGAAATGGGAAGACTATGAAAAGTGGTAGCACAACACTGAATCCAATGGTCAACATTCACTTTCTTCTCTATATACTATGCTTGCTGCTCTGTGTGTGCTCAGGCTGAAGTGGACTTGAATGGTCTGCACTCCTAGCTCAGTGCATTACTATCTGCTGAATTACAACAAGCACACTAAGAAAATCAAATTTATTTCAGTTTATTTCTTAGGAAATTATCATTATTCTAACTTAATTAAGTTGTAAATTTTCATTGTGTAAGTTTAATTATTACCTCAATATAATGCTTTCCTTCCTTATAAATGCCAAAACAAGTAAAATACTACACATTTGCCTTTTATTTATTTCTTATTATTTTTTTTTAAAGATTTTTATTCATTTATTTGACAGACAGAGATCACAAGCAGCAGAGAGGCAGGCAGCGAGAGAGGAGGAAGCAGCCTCCCCGCCGAGCAGAGAGCCCGATGTGGGGCTCGATCCCAGGACCCTGGGATCACGACCTGGGCCGAGGCTTTAACCCACTGAGCCACCCAGGCGCCCCCACATTTGCCTTTTAAATGTTTGCAAAATTGAACAGAAACTCAGATTTTTACAGTAAAAGTTTAAGAAATTATGTTGGTGATGTTTAACCGAAGTACACATGTGTGTGAGAAAGGGGGATAGGAGATGGGGAATGAAGACTGGCGTGTGTTATGTTTGTACTGTTTTATTTTTTATTAAATAGCAAAAGCTAATCTTTTTTTTTTTTAAGATGTATTTATTTATTTTAGAAAGAGAGAGCACACAAGTGGGAGGGGCAGAGGGAGAGAGAGAATCTCAAGCAGACTCTGCAATGAGCTTGACTCCACAACACTGAGATCATGGTCTGAGCCAAAACCAAGAGTTGGACACTCAACTGACTGCGCCACCCAGGCACCCCAGTAAGTGGATATCTTAAAGGAAATACTACAGTACTGCACAAAACAATACACCTATCTGTGTCACCACACTTCATGAAGATGAAATAGTAATATGGTGTCACAGTAAAAAAAAAAAAGGTGCCAATTCTGGGGGAGGGGAGGTTTGAAAAAAAATTTTTTAAGTTTTTCTTATTTATTTAAGTAATCCCTACACCCAAAATGAGGCTTGAACTCATGACCCCAAGATCAAGAGTCACATGTTCTTCCAACTGAGCCAGACTGCTAACTCTTGTAATGCATAATACAGCTGGTCCAATGACAAGATTATCTTGCTCTGAGTAAACCTTTATCTGGTGTTTGAAAAGGTCATTTGTAAATTAGATGCCTAGAATTCAAAACTCTTCCCTACAGAAACATATCTCGTAACTATTAAAGAGTTTCATGCTGGTCTACAAAGGTTGATTTAGCCCAAAAACCTTGTATCTAACTTTCACACTGGTAATAACCCTGTCATTAATAGTGCAGTTGTTAAGGTTTGAAACCCAGCTGATTCTCAAGAACTCTGCCACCATGAGTTAAATACATAACCCAGTGCAATTTCCTAACTTCAGTAATAAACGGACTACAAATGAATCACGTTGGATGCCTGTTGAATATGTAAATTAGGCTCTCCACAAGAGATTTTGATTTGGTAGCTCATGGTAGGGCCTGGGGATATGTTTGCTTGTTTTAATTTTCCAGGTCATTCTGACAGCTAGGTCTGGGAACGACCAACAATTTCTCTTAAGTTTCAGTTTATATACATGTCAGTCATTGTTAGTAACAACACCTCATGGGACGCCTAGGTGGCTCAGTCAGTTAAGTGTCTGCCTTCCACTTGGATTGTGATCCCAGGGTCCTGGGATTGAGTCTCCCATTGGGCTCCTTGCTCAGCAGGGAGCCTGCTGCTCCCCCTGCTTGTGCTCTCTCTCTCTGACAAATAAATAAAATCTTTAAAAAAAAAACAAACAAACGCCACACACACAAGGCCTCAGAAGGTTACTGTTAGGGTTAGATGAAAAATTCTATCACGTGCACAATTTGCCCGACGCACAGAAAGCACTCAGGAAATGTTAGCTGTTACCATTATTATTACTACTAACTACTACCCCCAAAGCAATTGCCAGGTACAACAATATTCCTAAGAGGAAAATTCTTCGTTAGAACTTTTAGGTTTTATATTTTTAATTATTCTTCAAAAATAACCTGTGTCCTGGCAACAAGTCATATAATACAGAGGCACGTAACAAATACTATAATCGGTCCTCTACGTTCTCCAATCATACTCCTCCCCTTCAATAAGCAATGTGAACAGCTTAATGTGTCTACTTTCACACATTTCTCAATCTACATATGCCTGTGCACACATAGTTATATGACAGGTGTCAGTCCTCCTTCTGGGTCTTTTTAAAGTATAACGGAGGACTTCTGTTACTTTCGCCGGCTCAGCATCCATTTTTCCTCATCCTGGATCTGCTATCCAATTTTCCTTTGGGAAACCCCGCCCGTGGTGCCCTCTCTTTCAGTTCATGCAGTTCAAGTCAGGCTGGCTTCACCACGAAGCTCCAGGGATGGGTGCATGATTCAGGCCTAGACAACCAAGACATTCCACCCCTCTGCCGCAGTGACTGCCTCAGGAATTAATTGGCATGTGACTCACACCAGGCAGTAAAACCAGCACTTCTGCAGCACCCACTGGGAAAGAGGTCATTTTCCCTTGGTTGGTAAGCTGAGAACACAAAACACTGCTGGCAACAGGAAAAGCCTCCTAGGAATAATATCAACACAAAGGAAGTAGAGTCAAGAGACAGAGAAGACAATGTTTCGCAGATGACACTGTTCAAAGCTCTGCACACGGTCATGTAAGAAGCCAGACCATATCTTGATCTCCTCAGGTATATGTAGCAAATGATGTCCTTTTTGGTTTACATAAGTTTGAAATTCATTTCTGTTACTTGTAACAAGCAAAATAAACTTAATGCATTGCATATTATTCCATAATATAGAGGTATCCTTATATATTCAACAATTCCCCTTTTGGAACATAGTTACATTGTTTTGGGTTGTTTTTTTTTGTTTGTTTGTTTGTTTGTTTTGCCACCATAAATAAGACTGCAACAATTGTTCTTGTATTTATGGTACTTTAACTACTACAAAGTAGGAGCATAAATATGTGGGAGGGAATACCAGGGAAAGATTAGAAACTAAATTAGGTCAAAATTATGGAGCACCCTGCATGCCTGACTACAGAACCTGGACTTCATATGCGGAATCTATGGTGTTATTTAACACACCGAGAGAGACAAGTTGAGATTTGTACTGGTCTGCCTCCAGATGCAATGTTAAGATGACCTGGAAGAAGTTCTCTGGGGATTAGGAAGTGGGAGGATAATGCTGCATTCATATAGGTAAGAGCTAGTAAAGAGAGTCTCAGGAATGGCAGTGGCAGAAAAATGATTTCAAAAGGCATTTTCAAGGTGCCTAAAAGAATTATTAAACCATTAAGATCCAACTAAAAAAAAAACACGAAACAAAAATCACAACAAATACCAAAAGACAGCCCCTGAAAAAGAATAGCACCAGGCGGTTATTTTGAATCACGTGACTGCCAGTCAGGAGCATATACTTGACTTAAGGAGCAGGCCAGAAAGACACTGGCTGACCAGCACTTAGCATGAAAGGTTTTGTCAAACAGGTGTATTTTAGCTGAATCACATTCTCTTTTTGGAACCTGAAGTATGCGGTGCTGAGGTAATGAAAGAGTTAATAGTTGTGGCTAAAACTGAAAGGATACCAAAAGAGAAAAAACAGGAAGTAGAGCTATGAAGCCAAGAGAGAATCAAAGATTGTGAACTAGTTCCAGAACTGATAGCCACCTAGTTTTGTCTACACCTAGGCAGTCTCTGCTGTGTAATTCATGTTTTTCCTGAGGCCTACCTTTCTGAGAAAATAAGAATGTCTTCTTTGCAGTAACAAAGGCCTAACTAAAACAGTGTAACTGATTTGTCAGGGTCCCACAGCTAAAACCAAGGCTAGGTGACTGACAATGAGGAGGATAAAAGAAAAAGGTAAGAATTTAAAATGATTAGGGTTTCTAGCATGGGAAAGAATAATGATGTAACTGAGAAAGAAAATACGGTGTCAAAAAGCTGATTTGAATACATACTAAATCAAGTTTTGCATATTTCAAGTCTAAAATGTCTGTGGACTATCTGTAAGGAGAATGGAATCTATAGGTCAAAAAATATTCACTAATACACAGTAGTCTAAGCCACAGAAACACAGGAATATCAAAAGAGAAGTCAAACCCAAGTGTTCTTTGACAAAATTGGCCATGTAGAGATAAAGCCTTCACTATATTCTTTTGGACTTGTACCATGGTGGAAGTGGGCCTTTCTCTGCTCTGAGTTACTGTGTGCTCAACAGTCTTGGAGCTAGGACTTCAAACCAGGTGAAAATAAAGGCTGAGAGGAGCTCCAGGAAGTCTAAGTGAAAAGTTCAAAGTACTGAAAATCTGAAATTGCGAGAGTCCTATCCAAAAACAAAAACCAAAAATGAAAAAAAGAAAACCTCAAATGTACTCTGTACAGAACTTTGAAGTCACAAAATACTTCATGTGAGAGGTAGACAGGATAGTTTTTGTAAGTGCTGCCCTCTAACCTTTTTTTTTTTTTAACAGAAGAAGACACAGATTCAGAAAAAAACTCATCTAAGATTATGCAGCTAATAAAACAACAGAGTTAAGAATTGTTTAGCACTCTTAAGTCATCATGTTCTATAGGCTTCCTGGAAATCTCACTATTTTAATCCAACAGAGGGTGTCTGGATCAGGCCCATCCTGCTTTCCTTGGCCTTTTCTAGAACCTCCAATGAAGCAACACAATCTTACACTTTCCGATCCTGAAGAGAAAACCTAGTTTTGAGGCTTTCCAGATATCTTTGCTACTTACAAACTAACAAGAATTTAAAGGGGGAGGAGGACACACATCTATCTGCCTCTCTCACCAATGTTTCACTTTAATTACTTTGACAAAATAGGGAGGGCCAAAACACTGGTTGTATTAAAAGTTGGGGTTGAAATACAAATATGGTTCATCTCTGTTGCAAAAGAAAATTAAAATTATCTTAGACAATTTAGAAATGGGTATTGGTATAAAAGTTGGAGAGAAGACTCTCAAGAGAAATGAAGAGATGTTACTCAAGGGTTGTTCAAGAAGAGAGCTCAGGGTAAATGCAAGTTCCTATACTCTTGATTCTGTAACACCCAGTGCTTGGGACTCCTTGGTCTTAACGCTATCTGGATTATTTGACTAAATAAATTTCCCACCTTCCACATTCCTTTCTTCAATCCTCCCCCATTATTTCTCAGCCTCCACTTATCCCCTACACACTGTTAAGTTTTTGCCAACTGTGACCATTCAGTCTACTGACATAATTCTTCAATTTATGTTAAATTCAGGAAACTTGGGAAGATTAATTCCTTCTGCTACTTAATAGCAAAACTAAGATTATGCATAGTCCTAAAATTCCAAAGCCAATGGTCTGTTACACCACATTGTCTCTAAAGTTCAAATACCATGAGTTTATGTCATCAACATGAAGAAGTAAAAACCACCAACTTAGTATTGCAGATAAGCTCTCAAGGAAGGTAGTATGGAGGCAAGAAAGAAAAGACCATGGCAGGGAGAGCATGGCAAGCCTCATGCTATTGTTAAGAAGGAGCTCACAGCATTTCCAGAAAGGCTTTCAAAGGAACTAGCCTGGACTGAAGACATAATGAAAAAAATACAATCATTTTTCCAGGCTGTCACCTGTGCCATCCTTATAGAACTTTCCCATAGCTTCTCTGAATTATTTGTTAAGTAAACCCAATCTTGTCATACACAGCATATTACTGAAAGTTCTTAGAAACAGATTCTTAAAAGTTTTAGTTCTGCTTAAAAAGAAGTGTTTCTGATTGTCATGCTGTAGATATATTTACTCAGAATACAGCTTAAAAAAAGATACTTTGCAAGTTTTTTATTCTTGGTAATTAATCCGTTGTAGGAAGTATTTTAAAAAAACTGATTTTAAGAAAGAGAAGCCAAGAAGAAACAGGTCTCCTGAAAAGCAATTTCTAATATACCACCATCATTTTGTGATGATGGCTATTTATCCAGCTATATTCTTACAGGTTAACTTGTCTTCAATTCCAGTAAAGTCAAATGGGAAAAACCAAATTTGCTGTCTCTCTACATTTGTTATTATTTTTAAAACTCTGTTAAGAGAAACTAAAACATAGTACTTCTTACCTCCGTGCAACATAATAAAATATAGGATTCCCAGCTTTGGAAGTCCCAGCTTGATAGAAAATACTTAATGTTTTCAAAGCCTTGAACTCTTCTTTTTCATGTACTTGATGCCTGAAAGAAAAAAACAAAAACAGAGTAACTCAGGCTTTATATTGTCTGTCCATTGAGTATTTCTAAAAACCCATGATTAGAGCAATGATAAAATCTGTAAAATGGCAAAATATTTAAAAAGCAAAACACTTTCTGAAAGGCAATTTTGTAACAAATACCAAAAATTTTAAGGTGTTACTCTTTGAAACACACTGAGTAGTTCTTAGGACTATCCTAAGAAAAGTACTGGGCAGCAATATTAACCATAGGATTGTTTTTTATCATGGTATTTTTTTTTCTAGAAGCAACTGAGTTTTCAATTTTTTTTCAAGAGTTCAATTTATCAACCTTTCCTTTATTGGTTTATGATTTTGAATGATTTAAAAGGCCTTCCTTTGCACATGTCTTCTTCTTCATGAGAGTTTATCCTCATGAATGGTATGAGCACCTTTTTCCAGATGGTTATTCAATTGTACCAACACCATTTATTAAAAGTCCATTCAATAGTTAAATTTAGAAACATAAGAAACAAGTGTTGGCACGGATGTGGAGGAAAAGGAGCCCTGATGCACTGTTGGTGGGAATGCAAACTGGAGCAGCCACTGTGGAAAAGAGTATGTAGGTTCCTCAAAAAATTAAAGATAGAATTACCAAATGATACAATAATTCCACTGCTAGGTATTCACCCAAAGAAAACTAAAACACTAATCTGAAAAGATATATGGACCCCTATGTTTCTTGCAGCATTACTGACAACAGCCAAGACATAGCCAAGTGTCTACTGATAGATGAATGGATTAAAAAAAAACTTGTATGTATACATATAGAATGGGATATTACTTGGCCATAAAAAAGAATGAAATCTTGCCATTTGCAACAACATGGATAGAACTAGATAGTATAATTCTGAGTGAAATCAGTTGAAGAAAGATACCATATGATTTCACTCATGTGTGGAATTTAAGAAACAAAACAAATGAACAAAGAAAAAAACCAAAAAAATATAGAAAGTAACTGGTTGCTGGAGGAGAGGTGGGTGGGAGGATGGGGAAAATAGGTCAAGAGGATTAAGAGTACACTTATCATGATAAACACTGTGTAAGGTACAGATTTGTTGAATCACTACACCGTAGTGAAACAAGTGTAACAATACATGTTACTTATACTGGAATGAGTGAATGAACGAATAAATAAATGCAAATCCCAAAACTTTAAAAAAAAAAAAAAGTCCATTCTGATCTCCCTGATTCTGAATACCACTTTTTATCATATATTAAATTCCCCTGTGTATTTTAAAATATTTCTGAAAAAGCATGACTTGATTTTTATGTATTCTGCTGAATACTCAGTGTGTGTATAATTAATTTGAAGATTCATGTCATTCACCAACCCTGGGACATTTTCATCTGTTGTCTCTTCAAGTATTACCTCTTCACCATTCTCTCTAAGCTGGACTTCTGAAACACCTATTATGCTTGTTGGACCCTCTCATTCTGTCATCTGCATTTTTAACTTCTTTCCAATTTTCCACTGTACTAACGATACATTGGTAACGTGTTCAGAAATCATCTTCCAGCTATGTATTTTAAAAATAAAATATTTTAAAAACATAGTTCCTTTTACCTACTATTTCTAGGTGTCTTGTGTCTTGAAGAGGGTTGGGGAGAGAGGCTGTATTATCTTAATCCATCATGTTGCTGGTACCAGGTCAGCACTTGTTTAGTATTAATTGAAACAACCTACATATCATTTGATAAGAGAATAGGTACACCTGTGTATAGAAAAATGATTGTGTGGCCATCTGCCCAATGTCAACTAAATTATTTTTAAGAGGTACACATCTCTAAGAAGACAGAATTTTTTACTTTCTTCTTCAGATTTCTAAGTTTTGAGTAATTCAACAATTTTTATCTTCACAGCTGAGAAAATTATAAAGCTACCTTCATTTCCTTAAAAGAAAAATGGGTCTCAAAGAGCATCAGTGGGAGCTGAGAACAAAAATAACACTTAACATTTATTTATTTTTATTATTTTTTTTAATTTTTTAAATTTATTTTCAGCATAACAGTATTCATTGTTTTTGCACCACACCCAGTGCTCCATGCAATCCGTGCCCTCTCCAATACCCACCACCTGGTTCCCCAAACCTCCCACCCCCACCACCTCCCTGCCCCTTCAAAACCCTCAGATTGTTTTTCAGAGTCCATAGTCTCTCATGGTTCACCTCCCCTTCCAATTTCCCTCAACTCCCTTCTCCTCTCCATCTCCCCTTGTCCTCCATGCTATTTGTTATGTTCCACAAATAAGTGAAACCATATGATAATTGACTCTCTCTGCTTAACTTATTTCACTCAGCATAATCTCTTCCAGTCCAGTCCATGTTGCTACAAAAGTTGGGTATTCATCCTTTCTGATGGAGGCATAATACCCCATAGTGTATATGGACCACATCTTCCTTATCTATTCGTCCACTGAAGGGCATCTTGGTTCTTTCCACAGTTTGGCGACCGTGGCCATTGCTGCTATAAACAGTGGGGTACAGATGGCCCTTCTTTTCACTACATCTGTATCTTTGGGGTAAATACCCAGTAGTGCAATTGCAGGGTCATAGGGAAGCTCTATTTTTAATTTCTTGAGGAATCTCCACACTGTTCTCCAAAGTGGCTGCACCAACTTGCATTCCCACCAACAGTGTAAGAGGGTTCCCCTTTCTCCACATCCTCTCCAACACATGTTGTCTCCTGTCTTGCTAATTTTGGTCATTCTAACTGGTGTAAGGTGGTATCTCAATGTAACACTTAACATTTATTAAACACTATATATAAACACTATATATACCAGACACTGTTTAAAATGTCTCACATATATTAGGTCATCTAGTCTTCAAAAGCATAGAAGGTTGTTTTATAAGGGAAGTTAGGGTCTTAGGTAAGGATCAATAAATAGGTTTTCTTAGAAAAGTGGGAAAATGGCTAGGATGTCCTCAGTAATGTTGAATAAAAAATAGTTTTATATTCTTGTATTATGCAATGTTCAATGAAGTAATGTGAAAATATTTCTTCAATCATTAGAAATAAACATATGCTAGGAGGAGGAGTCAAGATGGCGGAGAAGTAGCAGGCTGAGACTACTTCAGGTAGCGGGATATCAGCTAAATAGCTTATCTAAAGAGTGCAAACACCTACAAATCCAACGGGAGATTGAAGAGAAGAAAAACAGCAATTCTAGAAACAGAAAATCAACCACTATCTGAAAGGTAGGACTGGCGGAGAAGTGAATCCAAAGCGACAGGAAGATAGATCGCGGGGGGAGGGGCTGGCTCCCGGCGAGCGGCGGAGCAACGGAGCACAAAATCGGGACTTTTAAAAGTCTGTTCCGCTGAGGGACATCACTCCAGAGGCTTAACTGGGGTGAAGCCCAGACGGGGTCAGCGCGGCCTCAGGTCCCACAGGGTCACAGAAGGATCGGGGGCGTCTGAGTGTCGCAGAGCTTACAGGTATTAGAACGGGGAAGCCGGCTACAGAGACAGAGCCGAGGAGTAAGCTCTAAACTTGGGGTTACCTTGAACCGGTCGCAGGCTTGGTCAGCTCGGAGCGCGGCCGGAGGCCAGGGTGACGGGAGTAATTGGGCGCTGTTCTCTGAGGGCGCACTGAGGAGTGGGGCCCCAGGCTCTCGGCTCCTCCGGGCCAGAGACCGGGAGGCCGCCATCTTCATTCCTGTCTTCCAGAACTCTACGGAAAGCGCTCAGGGAACAAAAGCTCCCAAAAGCAAACTCAGCAAACCCGAGCGGATTACTCAGCCCGGCCCCGGGTAAGGGCGGTGCAACTCCGCCTGGGGCAAAGACATTTGAGAATCACTACAACAGGCCCCTCCCCCAGAAGATCAATGAGAAACCCAGCCAGGACCAAGTTCACCTACCAAGGAGTGCAGTTTCAATACCAAGGAGAGTGGCGGAATTCCAGAGGAGAAGAAAGCAAAGCACGGAACTCATGGCTTTCTCCCCATGATTCTTTAGCCTTGCAGTTAATTTAATTTTTTTTTCTTTTTCAATTTTTTTTTCTCTTTTTCTGCTAAATTTTTTAACTTTTACCATTTTCTTTTTTAACGTTTTTTAAATAGTTTATCTAATATATATATATTTTTTTTCCTTTTTATATTTTTTATCAGCTTTCTTTTTTTAATAGTTTCTTTTTTTTTTTTTCTTCTTTCTGAACCCCTTTTTATCCCCTTTCTCCCCCCTCACGATTTGGGATCTCTTCTGATTTGGCTAAAGCATATTTTCCTGGGGTTGTTGCCACCCTTTTAGTATTTTACTTGCTCCTTCATATACTCTTATCTGGACAAAATGACAAGGCGGAAAAATTCACAACAAAAAAAAGAACAAGAATCAGTACCAAAGGCTAGGGACCTAATCAATACAGACATTGGTAATATGTCAGATATAGAGTTCAGAATGATGATTCTCAAGGTTCTAGCCGGGCTTGAAAAAGGCATGGAAGATATTAAAGCAACCCTCTTGGGAGATATAAAAGCCCTTTCTGGAGAAATAAAAGAACTAAAATCTAACCAAGTTGAAATCAAAAAAGCTATTAATGAGGTGCAATAAAAAATGGAGGCTCTCACTGCTAGGATAAATGAGGCAGAAGAAAGAATTAGCGATATAGAAGACCAAATGACAGAGAATAAAGAAGCTGAACAAAAGAGGGACAAATGGCTACTGGACCACGAGGGGAGAATTTGAGAGATAAGTGACACCATAAGACGAAACAACATTAGAATAATTGGGATTCCAGAAGAAGAGGAAACAGAGGGGAGCAGAAGGTATGTTGGAGAGAATTATTGGAGAGAATTTCCCCAATATGGCAAAGGGAACAAGCATCAAATCCAGGAGGTTCAGAGAACCCCCCTCAAAATCAATAAGAATAGGTCCACACCCTGTCACCTAATAGTAAAATTGACAAGTCTTAGTGACAAAGAAAAGATCCTGAAAGCAGCCCGGGAAAAGAAGTCTGTAACGTACAATGGTAAAAATATTAGATTGGCAGCAGACTTATCCACAGAGACCTGGCAGGCCAGAAAGAGCTGGCATGATATATTCAGAGTACTAAATGAGAAAAACATGCAGCCAAGAATACTATATCCAGCTAGGCTATCATTGAAAATAGAAGGAGAGATTAAAAGCTTCCAGGACAAACAAAAACTGAAAGAATTTGCAAATACCAAACCAGCTCTACAGGAAATATTGAAATGGGTCCTTTAAGCAAAGAGAGACCCTCAAAGTAGTAGATCAGAAAGAAACAGAGACAATATACAATAACAGTCACCTTACAGGCAATACAATGGCACTAAATTCATATCTCTCAATAGTTACCCTGAATGTTAATGGGCTAAATGCCCCAATCAAAAGACACAGGGTATCAGAATGGATAAAAAAAAAAACAACCCATCTATATGTTGCCTACAAGAAACTCATCTTAAACCCGAAGACACCTCCAGGTTTAAAGTGAGGGGGTGGAAAAGAATTTACCATGCTAATGGACATCAGAAGAAAGCAGGAGTGGCAATCCTTATATCAGATCAATTAGATTTTAAGCCAAAGACTATAATAAGAGATGAGGAAGGACACTATATCATACTCAAAGGAACTGTCCAACAAGAAGATCTAACAATTTTAAATATCTATGCCCCTAACGTGGGAGCAGCCAACTATATAAACCAATTAATAACAAAATCAAAGAAACACATCGACAAGAATACAATAATAGTAGGGGATTTTAACACTCCCCTCACTGAAATGGACAGATCATCCAAGCAAAAGATCAACAAGGAAATCAAGGCCTTAAATGACACACTGGACCAGATGGACATCACAGATAGATTCAGAACATTTCATCCCAAAGCAACAGAATACACATTCTTCTCTAGTGCACATGGAACATTCTCCAGAATAGATCACATTCTTGGTCCTAAATCAAGTCTCAACTGGTATCAAAAGATTGGGATCATTCCCTGCATATTTTCAGACCACAATGCTCTGAAGCTAGAACTCAATCACAAGAGGAAATTTGGAAAGAACCCAAATACATGGAGACTAAACAGTATCCTACTAAAGAATGAATGGGTCAACCAGGAAATTAAAGAAGAATTGAAAAAATTTATGGAAACAAATGATAATGAAAACACAACGGTTCAGAATCTGTGGAACACAACAAAGGCAGTCCTGAGAGGAAAATATGTAGCGGTACAAGCCTTTCTCAAGAAACAAGAAAGGTCTCAGGTACACAACCTAACCCTACACCTAAAGGAGCTGGAGAAAGAACAAGAAAGAAACCCTAAACCCAGCAGGAGAAGAGAAATCATAAAGATAAGAGCAGAAATCAATGAAATAGAAACCAAAAAAACAATAGAACAAATCAACGAAACTAGGAGCTGGTTCTTTGAAAGAATTAATAAGATTGATAAACCCCTGGGCAGACTTATCCAAAAGAAAAGAGAAAGGACCCAAATAAATAAAATCATGAATGAAAGAGGAGAGATCACAACGAACACCAAAGAAATACAGACAATTATAAGAACATACTATGAGCAACTCTACGCCAACAAATTTGACAATCTGGAAGAAATGGATGCATTCCTAGAGACATATAAACTACCACAACTGAACCAGGAAGAAATGGAAAGCCTGAACAGACCCATAACCAGTAAGGAGATTGAAACAGTCATCAAAAATCTCCAAACAAACAAAAGCCCAGGGCCAGATGGCTTCCCGGGGGAATTCTACCAAACATTTAAAGAAGAACTAATTCCTATTCTCCTGAAACTGTTCCAAAAAATAGAAATGGAAGGAAAACTTCCAAATTCATTTTATGAGGCCAGCATCACCTTGATCCCAAAACCAGACAAGGATCCCATCCAAAAAGAGAACTACAGACCAATATCCTTGATAAACACAGATGCAAAAATTCTTGCCAAAATACTAGCCAGTAGGATTCAACAGTACATTAAAAGGATTACTCACCACGACCAAGTGGGATTTATTCCAGGGCTGCAAGGTTGGTTCAACATCCGCAAATCAATCAATGTGATACAACACATTAATAAAAGAAAGAATAAGAACCATATGATACTCTCCATAGATGCTGAAAAAGCATTTGACAAAGTACAGCATCCCTTCCTGATCAAAACTCTTCAAAGTGTGGGGATAGACGGCACATACCTCAGTATTATCAAAGCCATCTATGAAAAACCCACCGCAAATATCATTCTCAATGGAGAAAAACTGAAAGCTTTTCCGCTAAGGTCAGGAACACGGCAGGGATGTCCATTATCACCACTGCTATTCAACATAGTACTAGAAGTCCTAGCCTCAGCAATCAGACAACATAAGGAAGTTAAAGGCATCCAAATCGGCAAAGAAGAAGTCAAACTATCACTCTTCGCAGATGATATGATACTATATGTGGAAAACCCAGAAGACTCCACTCCAAAACTGCTAGAACTTGTACAGGAATTCAGTAAAAAGTGTCAGGATATAAAATCAATGCACAGAAACCAGTTGCATTTCTCTACACCAACAACAAGACAGAAGAAAGGGAAATTAAGGAGTCCATCCCATTTACAATTGCACCCAAAACTATAAGATACCTAGGAATAAACCTAACCAAAGAGACTAAGAATCTATACACAGAAAACTATAAAGTACTCATGAAAGAAATTGAGGAAGACACAAAGAAATGGAAAAATGTTCCATGCTCCTGGATTGGAAGAATAAATATAGTGAAAATGTCTATGCTACCTAAAGCAATCTACACATTTAATGCAATTCCTATCAAAGTACCATCCATTTTTTTCAAAGAAATGGAACAAATAATCCTAAAATTTATATGGAACCAGAAAAGACCTCGAATAGCCAAAGGAATATTGAAAAAGAAAGCCAAAGTTGGTGGCATCACAATTCCGGACTTCAAGCTCTATTACAAAGCTGTCATCATCAAGACAGCATGGTACTGGCACAAAAACAGACACATAGATCAATGGAACAGAATAGAGAGCCCAGAAATGGACCCTCAACTCTATGGTCAACTCATCTTCGACAAAGCAGGAAAGAATGTCCAATGGAACAAAGACAGCCTCTTCAATAAATGGTGTTGGGAAAACTGGACAGCCACATGCAGAAAAATGAAATTGGATCATTTCCTTACACCACACACGAAAAGAGACTCAAAATGGATGAAGGATCTCAATGTGAGAAAGGAATCCATCAAAATCCTTGAGGAGAACACAGGCAGCAACCTCTTTGACCTCAGCCGCAGCAACATCTTCCTAGGAACATCGCCAAAGGCAAGGGAAGCAAGGGCAAAAATGAACTATTGGGATTTTATCAAGATCAAAAGCTTTTGCACAGCAAAGGAAACAGTGAACAAAACCAAAAGACAATTGACAGAATGGGAGAAGATATTTGCAAATGACATATCAGATAAAGGGCTAGTGTCCAAAATCTATAAAGAACTTAGCAAACTCAACACCCAAAGAACAAATAATCCAATCAAGAAATGGGCAGAGGACATGAACAGACATTTCTGCAAAGAAGACATCCAGATGGCCAACAGACACATGAAAAAGTGCTCCATATCACTCGGCATCAGGGAAATACAAATCAAAACCACCATGAGATATCACCTCACACCAGTCAGAATGGCTAAAATTAACAAGTCAGGAAATGACAGATGCTGGCGAGGATGCGGAGAAAGGGGAACCCTCCTACACTGTTGGTGGGAATGCAAGCTGGTGCAACCACTCTGGAAAACAGCATGGAGGTTCCTCAAAATGTTGAAAATAGAACTACCCTATGACCCAGCAATTGCACTGCTGGGTATTTACCCTAAAGATACAAACGTAGTGATCCGAAGGGCACGTGCACCCGAATGTTTATAGCAGCAATGTCTACAATAGCCAAACTATGGAAAGAACCTAGATGTCCATCAACAGACGAATGGATAAAGAAGATGTGGTATATATACACAATGGAATACTATGCAGCCATCAAAAGAAATGAAATCTTGCCATTTGCGACGACGTGGATGGAACTAGAGAGTATCATGCTTAGTGAAATAAGTCAATCGGAGAAAGACAACTATCATATGATCTCCCTGATATGAGGGAGAGGAGATGCAACATGGGGGGTTGAGGGGGTAGGAGAAGAGTAAATGTAACAAGATGGGATTGGGAGGGAGACAAACCATAAGTGACTCTTAATCTCACAAAACAAACTGAGGGTTGATGGGGGGAGGGGGGTTGGGAGAGGGGGGGTGGGGTTATGGATATTGGGGAGGGTATGTGCTATGGTGAGTGCTGTGAAGTGTGTAAACCTGGCGATTCGCAGACCTGTACCCCTGGGGATAAAAATATATGTTTATAAAAAATGAAAAATAAAAAAAAAAATTTTTTAAAAATTAAAAAAAAAAGAAATAAACATATGCTAAACTGAAATGAATATAACAGAGCTAAAGATAAAAATTAAGCTACAAAGGATATTGTTATGTATTCACACATAATCTTTTTTTTTTTTTTTTGAGAGAGAGAGACAGAGAGAGAGAGCACGTGAGAGCATGAGTGGGAGAAGGAGAGAGAATCCTAAGCAGATTCTGTGTTGAGTGGAGCCTGATGAGTGGCCCTGATCTCAGGACCCCGAGATTACAAACTGAGTTGAAACCAAGAGTCGGACACTTAACCAACTGAGCTACCCAGGTGTCCTGTGTATTCACACATTCTTTTAATGGTATCAAAGAATTGGAGGCATGTGCATGCAACTATGGCCTACATGTAATATGATCAGTGACAGGCACTGACAATGCAAGGCTTATTATATGGAAATCTGTGATATGAATTAATTTCTGAATGTCACATTCTGGTTTTTTACTTGTTTCTGGCACATATTACAATCAAAACACTTCACCCACAATCACTAATGAAGTACTTACTGAGTGACTAAGTGTGAAGTACTATGAAAGGTACTTTAAAGACTAAAGGATTCAGCATGCTGCAATTGCTGTAACATCAAAAAAGTGAGTATCTAACAATGAGGATCTTTTACCTCACAAACGAAATCCTCCTAAATGAGATTCAAAACAAATGTCCATAGGAATTTTATAGCCATACTGAAAAATACTAAATTTTCTGAGTCTCAATCTGAACGAAGTTAATAGCATTAACTTTTGGAAGGGTTCTGAAAAACACTTCAGTGTGGCAGAAAGAGTTCAGAACTTAAAACCACAGATCTCCGAATTAGGTGCCGAATCTTGGGCAAATCACTCACTTTGAGCTACAGGACTGCCCTTAACCATAATATGATTATCTACCCTCCCTTCTAAGTATTAAATGCAAAACACTTCAAAGCAAAATGACAAAGTACATTGCTTTTATAAGAAAATCAAATATAAAACAAAGCACATGTCAACAATAAATAACATAAGAAAAAAGTGGGATCCCAAAATACACCCATGTGGTCATTAGGCACCTCTTTCCTGATAATCCTCTATCAGAAATACAAGTATATCTAACAAGCAGCCTGGTGGTCAGCGTTGCACCTCAACCAAAAGCGAGCAATCATTATTTCAACGTGGTACCTTACCTAGTCATAAATTCCTCAAACTTGGAACTGGTAAGGTTAAGACTGGACCAGTGTGTATCTGCCACAGGTTTGTGCTCTGGAGGACCCAGGTACGCAAGAAGTGTTGCCATCTTATCGAAAGGTCGTCTTCCAACAGCTTTGTGATCCCTAGATAAAGCAAACTACTTAGAAAACAGGAGCTGTTCACATTCAGCAGTATACATTGCTTTAGATTATCATTGCTTTTCTTCTTTCTGTCAGCTGGTAGTTCTTGCTGACTTGTAAATAGCACCAAAAAGACCTCACAAGGTCTTGTAAGATGGAGACATCTTAGAAATATGACCACTCCCCAAACTATAAAACTTACATAAAAAATTCTTTTCTTTTCTAGTATTCTTAATCCACTAGCACTAAACAGGCAATCAGTAGTTTAAATAATGTTGTGATCCACTTTTTCACAAGATGAAAAGAATCCTTCTTGAGAAACTAGGCTTTGCTAATTGGGATATATTTGTCCCTCATATCAGATCTCTGCTTAATCAGGGTAAATATGGATTTTCAATAACAATTCAGCATTTAAAACTATACAAGAACAACAAAATACTGTTTCACAAAAAGCATCAAACTCCATAAACAATGAATCTTGGAACACTGCTTCAAAAACTAATGTAATTTATGGTGACTAACATAACACAATTAAAAAAAATCAAACTGGCAAAAATTATATTTACTAATGCTAACTTTGTTGAGGATGTGTACACAGAGGTACTCTCACACAGAACTGATTAAAATGTAAATCAGCGTGTACACCATGAAAAGTAATGTGGCAATTATCTAGTGAAGTTGGGGCTGTGTGAAGCCCAGAACCCAGCAATTACACATTTAGGTAATACACAAGGAGATAAATATGAAGAATTTTATTACACTACTATTTAAAAGAGAGAAAAGCAAAAAACAAATCTAAATATCATCTAGGGAATGTGAAAATAAGTCCTCATACAGTGATCCAGTAAAACACTAACCTAACTTAAATAACCTCAGAATATTGTATGAGGAGACTATATTTAGCATATAATTTCTGCAAAATTTTCAAACACACAAAACTATGTTATACATACATATAATTTCCTTACTTTGTCAGTTATCTAGAGCGAAGTTGTATCTTTTCCCCCAAGAAATAAAATGTTATAAAAATTTGAAGTAAAACAGCAAACTAATGTCAAAGTTAGACGGTAGACATGGGTCTCTATTATATTATAACCTATACTCTTCTGTATGTTTAGAATGTGTATTTTTTTTTAAGACAACTGAATTAAAAAAAAAACTGTAACATCAAACTACACAATTATGTATGTGAATTATGTAAGAGAAATGAATGTTTGCATTTAAAGGTTGCACAGTTTATTTTAGTGTGACACAGATAAAGCATGTTCAGTCTTTCTCTATTAGGGCACATATCAGTCATGCCCGTATCACTTTAATCCATTAACAATTCATGAAGGATTAAAATGTTCTCTTTTTTTTAAACCACCATCTCCTAATTAGTTAGCTTTAGCTTCATGGTCTTCTACTGCTCCCATGAATGAGTAAACCATTTTTATTATCATTTAAGATTTTCTGGACTCATTTTACATTTGTAAGAGAACTCCTCACGCATAGGAACATGGATCCTTTATAAACATACACAACTAGAAAGGATAGCAAGTGATTCAGGCTACAAAGACTTTAACTAGGAACAGCTAATAAAACAATACCCAAGTTGACACTTTTTAATTACTGAGTGTTCTCTGCATAAAGCCTTATTTGCATATACTTGAGAGTTATCACAAATAGAACACTGGCAATGTTTTAATTATTATATTCCCAAGAATGACCTACTCTTCAAATTCAGATGCCGATACTCATTTGAGCTTCTAGTAAATTTAAACTTCTCCACATTGTGTGCACGTCTGATGTTTTGCAAACCAGAAAAAAAACCCAAATGGCTAATTTGTGATTTCTCAGCTTAAACTTTAAAAAAAAAAAAAAAAAAGTATGTATCACCGAGGTGGGCTTATAGATCATTTAATATTGAATGAACTCTTTGCCTATTTATTTTTGAAGAGAGTCTAGAGTTCTACATTTCTCTTTTCAAACCAGTTCTTATTCTGAGCAGATGCAAAATAAAAAGCATTATTCAGGACCAAATTGTTTTTATAAATTAAAACTAAAAGTTTTCAAAATCTCATGACTCTGAAATCCTACCTGTTGCTAGAAAGATACTGGCCAATTTTCTCTTGATTGTTCCAGAGCAGACGATGTAAAGCAAGCACATTGCCATCACTGATGAAGGAAAGACTATGATTTACTGCATCACTTGTAGGACAATCAGATGCTATATCAAGGAAAAACCTTAAAAAGTATAAAATCATTAGAATTTTTAAAACCAGATACACCCATATCTATGTTTGAATTAAATTCATATGAAGTAATTGTAAAATAACTGAGATTACAAGTATGGAGGATTAAGACATTATTCACACATGACTATCATAAAACAAAACAAGACTAGAAAAGGAGAAAGTTGGCTTTCCATTTCTGATACCTGGCTGTGGCTTCAGAGTAGGTTTTAAAGTCAAACCACAACAAAATTTAGATGGATGAGACTTTGGATTGAAGCCAGTACTTTATAGATAAGGAAACAGAGACCAAGACAAGACAAAAGAAAGACCTCCCCAAAGTCATACAGACTATTAGGTCAGAGCCAGGAGTTTAACTTTTGTTCTCTTCACTTTCTATGGGTGGTCAATCTGCTAGAATATGAATCCTATGCTGACATTTGCTTTTCTCTCCAATATGGCTTGTAGTCCAACAATATATCTTTTGAACCCCAGCTACAAAGAAGTTGATATGGACCATAATGAAAAACTGGAAGACAGAGTTGTACACGTCTAGCTCAGACTACGAGATCAATTAGTTTCACATAATAGAAAAAGAATTCTGGACCTTAACTTATATTTACATATGCTATCTCACTTCATACTTTAAAGTCCACACTCAGGTAGGCAAAAGGTATTGTCCCTATTTACAGATAAACTAACAACTCAAACTCAACATAAAAAAAAACTGTCATTATATGCTATTATGCATTATGTATACCATTTTGGTTTTAGTTTGTACAAGAAGGAATCTTTTTCTTCTTCCTCTCTTCCATATTGTAGCAACCTCAAATCCTTTAACAGATGTGTCAAAACTCCCTGCTGGTTTTCAAATATGGAAATCACTATTAAATTATAAAGAATATGGATTTACTTAGCCACTGTCTCTTATATAACATAAGATTAACTCTGCTCTTGACCTAGAGAGGGAAGAGGCAAAAACCTACACAAAAGCTTCATGTAGACCTAGTACAGGGTAGGCAACAGACTTAAATGAAACTGACAGTACTGGAGTCAAATAGAGCAATCCTACCTCCGTGCTGCATCAAAGTTGCTTTTCACAAAATCATTAAAAGGCCGCATATGTTCTTCTTTTGTGAACAGAACATGATTGGCAATACTCTGAAGTATCTAAATAATGGAACAGGGTTATAAATCAGATCATTCATTGTATGAAGTGTACACATTTATATATTCTTTAAAAAGTACTAACTGATATAATTTCCAGTGGTGATTAAATTATTACATATTCTATAAATACTAGGTGTTGTTACTGTTCTTTCCCAAATATAATTACCACACATACATATGTAAATATATATGTAAATATATGTAAACACATGTAAATATATTATACATATTAAAATTTTAAATGTCTTTCTTTTTTTTTTTTTAAGATTTTATTTATTTATTTGACAGAGAGAAATCACAAGTAGGCAGAGAGTCAGACAGAGAGAGAGGAGGAAGCAGGCTCCCTGCTGAGCAGAAAGCCCGATGCAGGGCTCGAACCCAGGACCTGGGATCATGACCTGAGCTGAAGGCAGCGGCTTAACCCACTGAGCCACCCAGGCGCCCCTAAATGTCTTTCTTAATAAAAATCATATATGTAAGTATATATTACACATATGTAAATATATATTATACATAATAAAATTTTTAAATGTCTTTAATTAAAAAAATCATACAGCCTCCATTTCAGAATTTCCAGAATGAATACATAGAAAACTATCTTCAGAAGACATTTGCTAAGATTATTTTCCCATGATAATAAGGTCCATCAGGTATCAGTCTAGTAAATGCCTTTGTAATTTAAGAAATAAAAATAAAACAAAAGCATTTAAGTGAGAACCACAGGGCATTTTAAAAATCAATTCAAGTGTAAGTACAATAAATATGAAAAACAGAAAGTCTAGTTGGAAGAGGAATTTTAAATAGATTATCAAAATAATTCTTCACCTTTGACATTAACTTCAAGCCCCTTTCGATTCTAGGTGGTGGCTTTTTATCTAAAATCCCTGCTTCATATGGTGAGACAATGGCAGGATTGATAAATCTGAGGAACATGGCACTTCCCACTGCACCGATGCTGTTCTGAGGGAAACGCTGGCTAACCACCTAAAAACAAGGAGTTGAAAATTGACTATATGGTTTGAATTTAAAAAGGAAATGGGAAGAAAAAGCTCAAGGGTCAAACTTTTGCACAAAAACTGAATAGATCAACCCTTGTAAACAACACATTTCTATTTTTTCTTAACTCCCAAAACATCAGTAAATAAAGTTTATCCCCAATTCTTGCCCTCCGTCCTTTTAAAGGACAACAAAGACATCTACGAAGAAAGATGAACCTCATGAATAAGTTGTATAGGAGAGACCTGAAAAAAGATCTTACATTTGTCATCGTTGTTTATACTGCAAGTTTGATAATTAACAAAAGCAGACCAAATTTTCACACAACGATTACCATATTTTACTAAGATTAACAGACATGAGAGTGCGGTCAACTCTTACAAGACGAGGCTAAGTTTGCAACAGCATACCCCCAAACATCCAGTATCTAATAGTAAATACTTACATTTTGTTGTATACCTGGTACAACTGAGTATCTTGAGCAAAATGCTTGCCACACACTAAAGTTAGTTTTTTAGATTCCTATCAAGAGAAAAAACTTACTTACAAGTAACATTACTGCCAGTTCCTTTTCTTCCTCAGAATTTGTTATAAGATAAGGACCTATTATTTAAATCATGGAGGAACAGGAATTCTTGGGGACCTAAAAGAAAAAAGGATCCCACCAGCAGAAAAAAGGACCCTTTTGTGAACCTCAGGGTATAATTCTGTCAAATAAAAAAAAGTTAAGGAAACAAGAAGCAGTTGCCCATGCTGAAAAACATGAGTCGAATATTTAAAATTATTTCTTTTCTCTTTCTTTTTATAAAACATTCTACCTTGAAGGTAAAGTAATAGGCACATTAGACTGGGGAAAGTGTTAGGCCACCAGCTCAGCATCCACCTCTTTTAGTGACTCCTGTTTGAAGTTAACATATGAAAATCAGATTATTCTAAAACTCACATTTTTTTTCAAGAACGTATATTTATTTTTCAAGAACACTTTTGTAACATATTAATCTGCAAATGCTCTTGCTGAGTGTAGCTAACTGCTGCTTAAACCAGTGGTGGCTACAGCAGCAAAGCCACAGCACTCCATGCAATATTCAAAGATTCTAGGGACAAACGCACATTTCAGAGGATATTGGGAGAAAATGGGATTTATGTGCAGAATCTCACATAATTCTAGTTTACTTTATGATGCCCTAATAAAGTAATACCTCTTGTCACGAATTCACATGGCTCACTGACTCCAGATTAACTCTGGGAAGAATAAGGATTATTTCATTTCTTTCTATGCCTTTTAGTGTTTCATGTGGTGTACATTTTTAATGTCTTCTTTCTTTTCCACTACCCAAGATCTCTAAATAGTCTTCTACCATATCTGACAGAGAATTCATAAATGTAAGATTTCAGAGAATGATCTTTTAAGCCGAAGAATATCCCTGTAAGAGGTGGTAACAGACAGTAGTTGTACTAATATATTCTCACCTTCATGTATACTACGCAGCTCAGGGAGCTTTCGTCTTAAAGTCCTCTGAGTGCTACTGCATGAAGGACAACCTTACACTTAAGAGGAAGCTGGTGCAGATGGCTAAATACAGCAGCCTTACTAGAATAGCTTGAAAATCCAAATACTGTTTGAGAATTATTTTTGGCTGAAATACAGTTTTAGAAATAGAATTAAGAAGAAAATTCCAGTGTTTTTACCACTCTGGTACAGTATTTAACCTTTTGGGATGTAGGAGCAGAAAAATGAATATATACATTTATGCAGACAAAATTTTTCATACAATTTCAGAATGTTCAGGGACCACTATTACTACTGAGTGGTTCTTTTAGAACTCCCAAATTTTAATCTTAAAACAGAAGAAACTAATCAACAAACCTACAGAATTTTAAAGCTTTAAGGAATGAGTTAGCAAGAAGAGAACTAAAAACTGCTTTATATTTAATTTCAAATAGTTTGTTTTAAAAGAATAAGCATTTATTCAGTTTAATCCACTAAAATTCTGAAACAGCTTTTAAAAAATTAAAAGACATCATTTGGTTTCCAAGAACCATTTATAAAATACTAACCTGCTGTGAAAGTACCTCATAAAAACCAGCACATTTTTGAAAGATGCTACTTATTAGTTTTGTCTAGAACAAAAAAATTTTAAAGTGTAACTCACATTTATACCTGATTTATAGTTAATACTATTCAACCTCAGAATTTAATGAAAATATGCGATATTTCCCAAAGGGAGAATATTGTCAAACTTCTGAAAAGTACTACATCTCTACTATCCTCCACATCTTCAAAATTAATTCTTGTCAAAACTCAAAGGACCCATACTTCAGAAACACAGAGAATAAAAATGCTGTATAACAAGTTTCATGAGACAATTTATAAAAATAATTTTTTATATCATCATTAATAAACACCAATGTAATTTTACTTCATAGTATACATACTCAAGTTGGGTTTTTTATTTTTAATCTAGAAAAATCTAATTTAGATCCCAAACACATTCTGCATAAATGGTCAAAGTTGGGCTAGTCTGTATGCTAAAACCAGTTATCAGTCAAATGTTCTCGTTACTCCCCTTAGTAAAATCTGAACAACATGGTACAAATAAATAGTCATAAACTTTACAACAGCAAGAGGATCACTACCCACACATGCTTGATTACCTGAATGAGGTAGACAGTAAACTTCTCAAAGGAGATCTAATTATACATTATATGTTTGAGTAGAATAAATGGAATTATCTATAACTACACAGCTAATAAACCAGGAGCCAAGACCTTCTCTATTTTACATATTCCAATCCATTACACATACACCCCCCAAAGAGCTTGCTTTTTAAAGATTATTAGATTCTTAAGCCAACAACTGCATAAACCAACATTTTAAATTTATGATGACTATATTGTCTTCATACTTTGGAATACATTCTAAAATACCTCAAATTACCAATTAGTTTCCCTTTGTTTCCATAAGGACCTCATAACACCTGTGCTGAGAAATATATTCCAAAACTCAGCATTACCCAGAAACTTAAAAAAAAAATTTTGAAAAATAACACTAGTAGAAAATAACATTTCAAAGAACAATTTTAGACAAAATCTTAATTAAAAAAATGGAGTGTTAGGAGGCTAGAAAACATGCTCTTAGAGAAATACAGAGAGCTGGAATTTTAATTTATGTGATATACTACACAATGCCATTAGTAAAACACTGAACAAGAGTGTTAGAAATAGTAAATTCCAACAGTGATGGTGTATATATGTTAAACCCACATACGCTGAGAATTAGAAGCATTAGAAAGAAACGTTTTTAAGCAAGACAGCCATCTAATCCAATCCATTTGCTCACAGCTGACCAAACTTACTTAACATACTCAAAATCTCAAAATGCACATAAAAGCGTAGGTGTCTAAATTTTAATTTAGTTCTGAATTTGAAACAGGAACTTATTATGTGTCAAGCTTTAGACAAAGAATGAAAGATGAAACCAAATGTATATTTAAATTTTACCTTTGTATGTAAACTACTTACATGACTCCTAAAGGTTTTGTTTTTTTTTTTTTTTACATCTTTCTCTAAAATCATTTGGATTATACAAACAAAGATTAATACTCAGCCTGATAAGTCATAGTGATAATGGCAAATTCAAAATGAATGCATATTAGGACCAAATTCGTGGGGAAGAAAATAATAATGATTACTATAATTTTCTTCCCTTAATTAGGGCAGGTTCATAGAAACAGGCAGTATATTCTTATCATGTTAGCAAAATGAAGTGTTTCTCTACAAATAATGGAATCACTGAGTTTTCCTTTATTTCAAAAGTACTATATTCTCAATCCCAATTGTTTAATAATGACTTTCTCTAAGGTAAAGGTTTACCATTAGGATTTTTATAATCTAAGCACAAATATCTAGATTCTGCCTGAGATTGTTTAGATAAAAATATAAGGAGTAAAAAAATGAAACCTTTAGGTAAGATTTAGAAAGTGACACGCTCCCTCCATAAACTTTTTTTTGCCCTCCATATACTTCTAACAATGAAGAAAAACTTTCACCTCTAGGAAAAGAAACCACTCACATTACCTGCAACAGAAGCAAGAATGAAGAGAGTCAGCATTTCCTAAGGCCTTGAAATTAAGTTTCTTTTGCATTCATTCATAATTTTAAACATAACAATAATAAAATTAGACCAGGGAGATCCAATGCAACAAATGCCCCCAAAATGCCTTTGGGATAAATCAAACCAAAGGAACACAGAGAATGTTTTGATGTAACTTAATTCCAGGGTTAATTGAAATGAAAGCTATTTTGTGCCAGAATTAGTAGAATGATTTTACAGTGAAGGTCAAATAGGCTGAAGTGAAGATGTTCTCAACAAACAGCAAAAGATTTTTGTTTTGCTTTGAAAGAAACAGCTAATAAAAAGTTCTCCAAACTTACTGATTTTTTGTTTTCCTTTTTTTCTTTTACTGTAGCTTTATTCAGTAGGGAGTGGCAAGTTGCCTACAGAACAGAGATGAGCACAAACAAGTCACAGCACCAACTACATACAGCAACAAAAACAATGTTGGCTTGTACATAAAATTACATGATCAAATGTAAAACAAATGGAATCAACAAAAAATTAGAAATCGATTTTGAGGGATGAATTTTATTTCTGGATTTTAATTTTTATTACATTTTTAAGCCAAAGCACTAAATAAACAGCAAGAAATGTTGAGACAATCATATCTACTATTTCTGGCTATAAATCACAGAAAATTTTCCCCAAGTAAATTTGAGGATATTTAAGATCTATATTTAATTCCTAGCTTTTGATAAATTTCATATAAGATGTTCATTACAAGTAGATCACACACTCAAAACACTTCTATGTGTCTACATATTTTTTCTCCATAAATACTTCTCTGTGTATCCTTCAATTGACTTAAAGTTCTTTTTTCAGTAGCTGGCATTTAATTTAGACCTACTGATTTAAAAAATAAACATTAAATGGCTAAATATAATGGTTCAATTCACTTTAGAGATTATGAATTAAAAATCTCTGAGTCTCTTAAACTTTCACATATTTTCTGTTTGCAGGCTACTTCCTGAAAAAGTTCTAATCAGAGGAGGTTAAAAGTTCTGCAACATTTGGAAGAAGAATGTTACCAGCTCAACTAGGAATAAGCATTAATTAATATTAAAGTGAAGAAACTGCAGAGAAAATATAGAGTAAAACTATAAGCCCACTTAAAATTTTTCACATATTTGATTACCAGAATGTATCAAAAAACAAAACACCAAAAAGGAAAACAAAATGAAACAAACAAAAAAAACCACCACAGTTCTGAGTTCCTTTTAAGCCAAATAGTTCTTTCATATCATATCATACCATATCTACACGTACACACACATACGCGCACGCGCACGCGCACACACACACACACACACACACTTACTTATATTATTTTTTAAATTAGGCTCCACACCCAGTGTGGAGCTTAAACATGGGGCTTCAACTCACCATCCTGAGATCAAGACCCAAGCTGAGACCAAGAATCGGATGCTTAACCGAGTGAGCCACCCTGCCACCCCTAGGCCAGAGTTCTTTTAACTTTTAAATTAAGACTCCTGGTTGGAGTAGACTAAGCACAATTTTTAGTATCTTTAAAGCCAAGTTAAATCCACCATTCATGGAATTTTATTTTAGGAATTCAGTGCATTCAGCACCATAACCTTAAAGTTACTTCGATATTTATTTGTTCGTCCGTCCATCCATCCATCCATCCACCCACGCATCCATCCAAGGAGTTATTGTGCATCCAACATGCTAGATACCATCCTAGGCATCAGAAATAGCAGTAAAACAAGACGACACCGTCCTTTCCTTAAGGGTCTTTGGTTCAAACTTTAGACTATATACAAAAGTACTGGTAACCAAACAGATCACTAAAATGCAGTTTCATGCAACTTTTTTCAATTATGGTATATAATTAGCACTTATAGACTTAAAAAATTAGTGTAAACTACTTTGGTTTGGAGAAGCAGATTTACTGAGAAAAGATGGCATTTACTTCGAATCATAATATTTAGCTCTTTCTCAGAATTCTCTCACCATAACTAAGAGGAAATCCATTCTGGGAACTGTTTTCTCATCATAGGTTTCTCTTGCTTTTCAAAAGTTTGCTTTCACAAAAGACCTAACTTAGTACCTATTTCTGCTAACTGAAAGGAACCCAAAGAGGCTTTTGCTTTTACAGGGAAAGTAGCGAAAAGCGACTATTGCAATCAGTGCTCGTTTTGCAACAAGCCATTAGAGAGGCAGCACGCACCCCAAGCAGCAAGTGGCCGCCAAGTTCCTTCCCCAGGAGCTACACTCAGCATCTCAGCATCAAGTTGCCACAGCTTTGAACTTGTCTCTGAGTATCGTGCTTTATCTTGATTTATTTTATCCGTTAAATAACGAATTTTATTTATCTGTGCTTTATCTCAATTTATTTTATCTGTTAGCAAGATGTGTCCTAGGGTATCAGGAAAGCCTAGGAGTTTGTAAGGGTGTTACACTTGGCATAAAGCTGAATGCAATTAAGCATTTCAATTGTGGCACATTAAAAACACTGTGTGTACACTGAACCTGCCTGCACCCACCCTTCATACCGCTGACTCAGAGAGAAAGAATCTTGAAAGTTGCTGAGGTTACTAACTGGTTCTGCCAGTAGGAAAGTGTTCTCTTTTAGTCAGCATCCGGAAATGGATGCAATGGAAAGTCTACTGCTTGAGTGGATTGATGGGTGAACAAAGCATGGTGTTCCATTAAGTTATCTTACACTTCAGGAGAGATTAATTTTTTGTAGTAAGCTGAAACAGAAAGTATTGGACAACGATGACCAAAGTGCTGCAAAAGTATAATTTAAAGGTACACATGGGTGGTCTGATCAGTTTTGAAGTAAGGGTAGCTTCATAGCTCTAAGGGTACTGGAGAGAGTGCTTCAGCTGATACTAAAGCTACTGAAAAAGTTCCAGAACTGACAAAAACAATCATAGCAAAAACAATCATACAAGCAAGTGTTTAACTTCAATTTATGATTGGAAAAATTGCTGAGCAAGACATTTATTTCAATAGAAAAAAAGCAGACTAAGGGACACAAGGCACCAAAGGACAGGTTTGATGCCCACTATTAACACCACTGGTGATGCTATACTTAGGCCTCTACTAGCGTACCACCAGAAAACCCAAGGGCACTCAAAGGCATTGATAAGACTACTCCTTGTGTTTCATTCACATCCAAGCAGTTGGAATATCCAAGTGATTTTTTTCGAAGCACATGAGTACATTAGTCCTTTTGCTGAAAATACCGTAAAGAAAATAACCTTGGTAATAAGTGTCTTTTGATTGTTGAAAACTGTGCTGCTCATCCACCTGGCATTACTGAGTATGGCAGTAACATTCCTGTGTGTTCTTCCCGCCAAATAGGATGTTCTTGATACAACCATGGGTCCTAGGCCTATTCACCACAATTAAGGCTTCCTATATGCAAAACGTGATGCATCTCACAGTAAGTGCATTTGACAGAGAAGCCAATTCCAAAGCATGTACACCAGGGATCTGGAAAGATTACAATATAAAACTGGCAATCACCAACTTTGGAGGTGCTCTTGATAAGTTAACAAGCTCTGGATGTGAAATGGTGCTGAGAGGATGGTCTCCTGAAGCAGGAAACAATTTTAAATGTTTCAAACCAACAACAATAAATACAGCAATACTGACTTCAGCTAAGGAGGCTTGGTTTGTGGAACCTGATGAAGACCCCATGGCGTCCCAT
The DNA here is from genome assembly GCF_902655055.1 of Lutra lutra. Lineage (NCBI taxonomy): Eukaryota > Metazoa > Chordata > Mammalia > Carnivora > Mustelidae > Lutra > Lutra lutra. The sequence continues at coordinate 41,475,540 of NC_062293.1, forward strand.
GATCAAGAACTGACAGATGAAGAGCTGATGCCACTGCAAGAGCAAAGAATACCAATCCACACTCAACACCACAGTGAATGGCCTAGCAGTTTATTCAGGAACTGAATGTGAAGCATGTGAGATTTTTGTGACGATGGACAGTGCTGCCGTGACTGCAGGAAAGTATGGCTTTAATTTTGAAAGGGCACGTAGGTTTAGGGGCAGGTTTACAGAATGTCTTGAATGCCTACAAATAACTGCAGCATAGAAAAATCTGAGAGGCTAAGCAGTTGAGCATACTGTCGTATTTCAAGCTTTCCACACCGGCCACAGTAGCCACAGCAGACGATGAACCTCAGCCTTTGACATCAAGGCAGGCAGACATAGAAGAAGGTACAAACATTAGTGACCTGCTTGCACTGATGAATTTAGACAATGATGAGATGTTAATATATGACACTCTTCCTCTCCCTCCTATACTCTATACTCCTCTACCTCTCACCACCCCAACCTCCAACACCCCAGCCTAAAACACACCATCACCACCTGTCAGCCCTCTGGTGTGCTTGCTGTCATTCCAATTCTGGTAAAATGAAACTACACAGTACATAAATTATTTATACTCTATACAGACTGTGTATTTATCGTATTATTCCTGTTTTTACTATACGTTAATGTTATTTTAGGTAATTTGTGTTATTTGGCATGATTTGGCTGGTTGTTTTGGAAGTCTGGGAATACTAAAAAATGTCCCATATAAATTAACGGTAATTGCTTCTTCCCTTTATGCCACTTTGGCTTATAAAAGATTTCACAGGAACATTACTTTGGGATAGCAGGGAAAACCTGTCTTCAAAAGCTACAAGGAGGAAAAGTAGAAATAAGTACATGAGGAAATGTCTCAATTATAAATTTAACACATGTTCACAGTTGGCTACCCTACAAAATCTTAAGCCAGTCCACTAAGTAAGGGGACATACAAAATAAGAGACCTGGTTAAAGCATGATTCAAAAAAGGCTTACGAGTCAAAAAATATAAGCTCAAGAAAAGGGAACTAACACTCAGAGAAGTTTATTACCTAGCAATATCCTCACTTAGCTTTCAAAATTTTCCAAGTCCCAAAGCAGGAGCCATATTTACTCGAGGAAATAATGAACTACTATCCCTCCCAGCAGAACGCAAAAGTACAAAAAATAACTATTATGTTATTGCCAAAGTCAAAAGGGCAAAAGAAAGCCAGAAGAAGAAAGATGAATAAAAAAGCAAACTAAGGGGGAAAACTACTTTTGGTAGGAGACTCAATGAAAGAATAACTTGAGATAAAAGCTTTTTTTCTTTCTTTTAATAAATGTGAAATACCCTGTTATCATTCACTTATTAAAAAACAAAAACTAATTTATAAATATAACTCTTTTATTCTATAGTACTCCCAACAATAAACTTCTCCAACACTTCAAAACAACACACTAACACAATATTTAAATAATATTCTTAAAGAGAATAATTTTATGTGAAATATTAATATGATAATTCAGGTCCGTTATAATACAGTATATTTTATTATGGAGTGCTTTAAAAAGCACAATACATAGAATTTAATAAGCCACAAATAATCACCTTACTCCATTTTCTGATTTATTTTCACTACCTCCCTCCCTTCCTATAAAATCTGGCACAAATCTTGTTTACTGGGGTGGAATGGATGGGAAATTTTTATTCCTTCATTAAAGATTTTCCTAAGAACTTAAAAAGTGCCAAGCCTTGTTCCTTTTACCTTTTCAGAATCATGGCCTCAAATTGGACTCCAAGTTTGCTGATGATACAAAAAATTTTTTTTTTCCTTTAGGATGACAACCACACAAAGAATTTCTACTAAAATCTACTAAGTCATGTAACCAGGCAGTCAGTAGCTATTCCCTTTTAAGTCAAGTCAAAGCCACTGCCACTTCCGAAATCCACTTGACCACCTTCCTCCAATTTCCTCTGCCTCCAACCTTCACCTCTGATCTCTTTTTCCGTGAGTTTTGCTTTTTCAAGATTCCACATATAATTGAAATCATACAGTATGTCTCTGACTTTTTTCACTTTGCATAATATCTTCAAGGTCCATGTACATGATCACAAATGGTAAGAAATTTTGTATGGCTGATTAATATTCCATTGTGCATACACCCACAATTCTTTTGATTCATTCATCTGTTGATGGACACTTGGGTTGTTTCCATGTCTTGGCTATTCTAAGTAATGTGGCAATGAACACAGGGATGCAAATATCTTTTCGAGTTACTATTTTCATTTCAGTATGTCCCCAGAACTGGAACTGCTGAATGATATGGTAGTTCTATTTTTAATTTTTTGAGGATTTTTCCATACTGTTTTCCATATTAGCTATACCAACTTACAACCGCAACAAAGTGCACAAGGGTTCCCATTTTTCTCTATGCATGTCAGCATTTGTTATCTCTAGTTTTTTGGATGACAGCCATTCTAATTCAGGTATAAGCTGCTATGTCACTGTGGTTTCTAAGTTGCATTTCCCTAATGACTATGATGCTGAGCATCTTTCCACCTATCTCTTGGCCTTTCATCTAACTTATTCAGAAAAAGGTCTATCGGCAAGTGTCCACTTTTTAAATTGAGGTGGGTTTTTGTGGGGGGTTTTTTTGGTATTGAACACTTCCCCACTCCATAGGTTGTCTTTTCACTGTGTTAATGATGTGCTTGCTGTACAGAAGCTTTCTAGTTTAATGTAGCCCCACTGGTTTATTTTTGAGTTTGTTGTGCTGTAGGTGTCACCTCCGAAAAATCATTACCAAGACCCATGACAAGAAGCTTTATTCCTATGTTTTCTTCTAGTAGTTTCATGGTTTCGGTTCCAAGTCTTACATTTAAATCTTTAATCCATTTTAAGTTAATCTGTGTGAGGATGTAAGATGGCTCCAGTTTCATTCTTTTACGTATGAGTATTGTGATCCCAGCCCCCATTTATTGAAAAGACTGTCTTTTTTCCATTGAGTATTCTTGGCTCACTTGCCAAATATTAGCTGAACTATATATGCTTGGCTTTATTTCTGGGCTCTTGATTCTGTTCCACTGGCCAATCTGTCTGTTTTTATGCCAATACATACTATTCTGATGACTATAGCTTTAAATCAGAAGTGTGGTGCCTCTTTCTTTCTTCTCGCTCAGCACTGCTTTGGCTATTTGGGGTCTTTTGTGGTGCCATACAAATTTTAGGAGTATTTTTTTCTATTTCTGTCAAAAATGCCGTTGGAGACTTGATAGTGATTGCACTGAATCTACAGATGGCTTTTGGTAGCATTCATATTTAAACAATTAATCCTTCCAATCCATGAACACAGGATATCTTTTCCATTTATCTGTATCTTCAATTTTTTTCATCAATGTCATAGTTCCCAGCACAGAGATCTTTCACCTCCTTACATTTATTCCTATTGTTTTGATGCTACTATAAATGGGATAGGTTTTTTTTAAATAAATTTCATTGTTAGTGTATAGAAATACTACTGGTTTTTGTATGTTAATTATGTATACTGTAACTTTACTAAGTTCACTGATTAGCTCTGTTTTTTGGTTGTCATTGGAGTTTCCTATATACAAAATTATGTCATCTGCAAGTAGAGACAATTTTACTTTTTTTCCTTTCCAATTCTGATACTTTTTATTTTTCTTACCTGATTGCTCTAGGTAGCACTTTCAGTATTATGCTGAATAGGAGCAATAAGAGTAGACACCCTTGTTTTGTTCCTGAACTTGAGGGAATGCTTTCAATCTTTTACCACTGCGTACATTAGTTGTGTGGTTGTCATTTATGGCCTTTATTATGTTGACATATATTCCTTCTATGCCTAACTTATTAAGAGTTTTTATTATGAATGGATGTTAAATTCTGTCAAACACTTTTTCTGCATTTATTGAGATGACTGGATGATTCTTTTCTTTCATTGTATTAATGTGATGTCTCACATTAATTGAATTGCATATATTCAACCACCTTTGCACCCAAGGATAAATCCCACTTGACCATTGTATCATCATTTTAATATACTGCTGAATTCAGTTTGTTAGTAATTTATTGAGAATTTTTGCAGCTATACTCATCAATGATATCAAATGGACTGTAGTTTTCTTTTCTAGCAGTGTCCTTTTCTGGTTTTGGTATCAGGGTAATGCTGGCTTCATAAAATTTAAAGTGTTCACTCCTCTTCAGCTTTTTGTAAGAGTCTGAAAAGGATTGGTGTTCTGTAAATGTTTGGTAAAATCACCAGTGAAACCAGCTGGTCCTGGGCTTTTCTCTGTTGGGAGAATTTTATAGTAATTGGTCTATTCATAGTTTCTACTTCTTCCTCAATTTTGGTGAGTTGTATGTTTCTAAGAATTTTTCCACTTCTTCAAGGCTGTCCAGTTTGTTGACATACAGTTGTTCACAGTAGCCTCTTATAATCATATCAATTTCTTTGGTATCGGTTGTGGTATCTCCTTTTTCATTTCTGATTTTATTAATTTCAGTCCTTCCTCTCTTTTCCTTGGTTAGTCTAGCTGAAGGTTTGTCAATTTTATCTTTTCAAAGAACCAACTCTTAGTTTGGTTATTCTTTTCTACTGTTGTTCTGTAGTTATTTCTATTTATTTCTGCTCTTATCTTTATTATTTTCTTTCTTCTGCTAACTTTGAATTCAGTTTGTGCTTTCTCTAATTCCTTAAGGCAGAGAGTGAAGTTAAGGGATCTTTCTTGATTCTTAACAGAGGTGTTTATTGGGATGAACTTCCCTCTTTGACTGCTTTTTTCTGCAACCCACATGTTCTGGTATATTGTATTCCCATTTTCACTTATCTCAAGAAACTTTTTTATTCCTCCTTTAACTTCTTCCTTGATCCATTAATTGTTCAGTGTAGTATTTAATTTCCATGCGTTCACCTATTTTCCAGTTTTTGTCATGTAACTGAGTTCTAGCTTCATGACACTGTGGTCAGAGAAGATACTTGGTATAATTTCAATCTTGAATCTGCTAAGACTTGTTGTGTGGCCTAACATATGGTCTATCCTAGAAAGTGTTCCATGTATGCTTGAAAAGAATGTATATTCCGTTGTTGTTAGAATGTTTGATACATGTCTGTTAGGTCCATTTGGCCCATAAATGTTGTTCAAATCTACTGTTTCCTTATTCTCTGTCTGGATGATCTATCCATTGTTGAGAGTGGGATATTAAATCCTCAGCCAACTAGGGATTTAATTGTATTAAATGTATTACTATTCATTTCTCCTTTTAGGTCTGTTAGTTTTTGCTTTATATTTAGGTGCTCCAATGTGGGGCACATAAATACTTATAAACTATTATATCTTCTGGATGTATTAACCCCTTTTTATCATTACATAATGACCTTCTTTGTCTCTCTTTACCGTTTTTAGTTTAAAATCTATTTGGTCTGAAATGAGTATAGCCACCCCTGCCTTTTTTGTTTTGTTTTGTTATTGGGTTACCATTTGCTTGAAATGACTTTTTCCATCCCTTCACTCTCAGTCTATGTGTGTCTTTAGGGCAAATAGGAATCTCTGGTAGGCAGCATATTGTTGCATCTTGTTTTTTATCCATTCAGCCACTCTAGGTCATTCAATTGGGAAAATGTAATCCACTTACGCTTAAAGTAATTATTGACGGGAAAGGACTTACTATTGCCATTTTGTTAACTGTTTTCTGGTTGTGAGCTTGTTTTTGTTTTGTTTTTAATAGATACAGCAGAAACATCTTTATGAATAGCAATGAGGGAATAATTCACACAGAGCGGCCTGAAACAGCTTTTTAAAATGGTGATTTCACTGATCTTGCTAATGTCTCTAAGCAACTGAAGCCCTGTGCTAAAAAACAAATGGCTGGGGATGACTCTGCAAAGAAAAAGACACAAAGGCAAGGGATTTGGTAAATGCATAAATTCTTCCCCCTGTACCCACCCATCCCAAACTCCAAACCACTAATGTTTCTTCCAGAATCACAATTTAAATAGGTTAATATAGATCTGCACTAATCTCCCTGGAATGATTAAATTGTCCCTGAAACTACATATGCAATTCAGAAACAGAGAAAGCCATAAAAAGAACACACACCTAATATCCTCAATATATAGGGGATGACTGTGGACATCTGAACTCAGAAGCATTACTTGCAGTGCTAGTGCTACACATTTAATCTAAATGATGATGCAATATATTTTATAAGTATAAAATAAACAGATTAGTTTGTTCTAGGAAAACCTGACAAGAACACATTATATCTTTAAGAAGACATCAAAATTATAGATCAAACACCTCAACCATATAAAAAGCAAGAAGTAGACCTGACTCACATGTGAAAAACCCTGTGAGTAATTTAGACAAAGGATAACCAAAAAATTCCATAATATAGCTCATTTCAACCATGTCTATTAAAACCAACAGATTGTGCATTTTAAACTTGCTCCCAATGCAAGGAAAATTATTTTTAGTACCCCCTTAAAATACTCCAAACTGTCTCCTAAGCAATATTTAAGTTTTTTCAAAGCCAATTCTGACAATTCTTAATGTATTAGTCATCCACATCGACTCAGTATTTTCAACCACCCACCTTCAGCTGCTAAATTCCTCTTTAGTAAAGCATTCTTTTTACTTCGACTTTAGATTAATAACGGTAGTCTCTAGCCTTAATCACTTATGCACTGAAGCATACCTGGTATAGACAGTGGCACACACTTCGAAGCTGAGGGGGGAATTCTGAGGAGGAACTGATGATGGCATGGAAGAACTTTTCAGTCATCTGAAGAAGGTTCCGTTGATTTTCCTCAAGGCTCTCTGACTGTTCTAACCTACAAAAAAAAAAAAAAAAAGAGAGAGAGAGAGAGAGAGAGACAGAGAGAGAGAGAGAGAAGGTAAAATCCATTTACAATAAATAAATAAAAGTACTCTTTAAAAGAGACTTTCAGCCAAATGCAATGCTGAACTTTCCTAGGATCTTGAAGTGAATTAAAAAAAAAACTATAAAAGGGCAATACTGAGAACTGTGTATAAGAATTCTTACTCCCTTATATCCTCACAAATTTAGTATATACTCAGCTTAGTGCCATCTTCTCCACTCTGGGTATGTCTGCCTGCAAAAAAATGTATTCCGGTTTGCTCTCCACTTCTTTGGTAAAAAGCTTCTCTGTGAGGCAAGTCCGTAGTTATCTGGCTGTGCAAGGGATGGGGTAGATGAGTCTAATTCAAGGTGATGTATTAGCAAGTCTATTTGTCCACAGGATCAAAAGCCACATACTCTAAAAACTGTTAGCAGAAATAAAGGTGAGGGGCACCTGGGGGGCTTAGATGGTTAAGCGTCTACCCTCAGCTCAGGTAATGATCCCAGAATCCTGGTATCGAGCCCTGAGTCCGGCTCCCTGCTCAGTGGAGAGCCTGTTTTTCTCCTCTTTCTCTTTCCCTCTACTCTTCCGACCCCCAAACCTCTCCAGCCCCGGCTCATGTTTTCTCTCACTATCTCAAAAAAATAAATAAAATCTTTTTATTAGAAAGAGAGGAGGAAGAAAGAAAGGTGACAGCTGATTCCTGAGAGCTTCCCTCCCAGCCCTCCTCCTTCCACACTTAGTTTTGAACTAGTGCAGGGAAGAGGAATATTATTTATTAGGCATCTCCAACCCCAACGAACCATCTGTCAACCCACTTTAAAAATATACAATATGTGCATATTTTATTGGACCTAATGTACAAAGAACACATGAAAGAATGACAGGTAATAACGAATTATAGTTAGAAAACTCTGTACTTTATCTTGTAGTCAACAGGGAACAACAGATGTTCTAAGAAAGGGAGCAACAAAAAAATTCAGGTTTCATAAAAATTCCTATAACAACTGACCTGAAAAATGAAAAAAACAATATTTGGGCAATAATGGGTGAGTTACAGCAAAAGTCAATGGGATCACCATTTACAACTGTACCAAAAAGAATAAAATACCCATGAAAATACTTAACCAAAGTGGTGAAAGACCTCTATAAGGTCTTTCTTAAAATTTTAAGACATGAAGAAAGAAAATGAGGACAACACAAACTAAAGAAAGACATACTATGTTCATGTTCATGGATTGGAACTCTATAAGGTCTTTCTTAAAATTTTAAGACACTGAAGAAAGAAACTGAGGACAACACAAACTAAAGAAAGACACACCATGTTCATGGATTAAAACGTGTATACTACCCAAAGCAATCTACAGATTCAAGGCAATTCCTATCAAAATATCAAGTGTTTTTTTTTTCACCAAACTGGAATAAATCTAAAATTTGTATAGAACCACAAAGGACTTCAGTATATGTGCTGCTGAAGCGAGCACTAGAACCACAAAGGACTTCAAAGAGACAAAGCAATCTCGAGTGAGAAGAAAAGGCTAGAGGTATCATCACAATCCCAGATGCTACAAAACTACAGAATCAAAACAGTATGATACTGGCACAATAACAGTCACATAGATCAATGGAACAGAAAAAAGAGCCCAGAAATAAACCTATGCCTGTACTGTCAATTAATCTGTGACAAAGTAGGCAAGAATACACAATGAAGAAAAAGACTGTCTTCTGAATAAATGTTATTGAGAAACTGGACAGCTACGTGCAAGAGAATGAAACTAGAGCACTTTCTTATAGCATATGTAAAAACAAACTCCAAATAGCTTAAATACCTAAATATGAGACCTAAAACCATAAAAGTCCTAAAAGAAAACATAGGCAGTGATCTCTTGAATATTGGCCTTAACAACGTATTTATGGATATGTCTCCACAGGCAAGGGAAACAAAAGCAAAAATAAATTATCGGGACAACACCAAAATAAAAAGCTTTTGCACAGCAAGGAAACCATCAATAAAGTGAAATAGCAATACTGAAATAACAATACTAAATGGGAGAAGATATCTGCAAATGATATAACTGGTAAAGGGTTAATATCCAAAATATATAAGAAACTCACACAACTCAGTACCAAAATACCCAAATAATCTGATTAAAAAATGGAAGGGGGTGGGGGAAAGGAGGGGAGGAGTGCCTGGGTGGCTTAGTTGGTTAAGAGTCTGCTGTTAGCTCAGGTCATGACCTTAGGGTCCTGGGATTGAGCTCTGCATCCGGCTCCCTGCTGAGCAGGAAGCCTCCTTCTCCCTCTCCCACTCCCCCTGCTTGTGTTCCCTCTCTTGCTGTCTGTCAAATAACTAAATAAAATCTTAAAAAATAATTACAAGTAGAAATACTGTACAACACAGTAATTCCATTACTTTGTATTTACCCAAAGCAAATGAAAACACTAATTGAAAAGATGCAAGCACCCCTATGTTTACTGCAGCACTGTTTATAACAGCCAACTCAACAGAAGTCACTGAAGTGCCCATCGATAGATGAACAGATAAAGAAGATGTGTTACACACACACACACACACACACACACACACACACTTGCAGGAATATTACTCAGCCATTAAAAAAAGAATGAAATCTTGCCATTTGCAACAACATGGATGGACCTAGAAGTTATTATGCTAAGTGAGATAAGTCAGAGAAAGGCAAATACTGTGGGACTTCACTTATATGTGGAATCCAAAAAACAAAACAGGAGCACCAGGGTGGTGCAGTCGGTTAAGGACTGACTCTTGGTTTTGGCTCAGGTTGTGATCTCAGGGTCATGAGATTGAGCCCAGTGTCAGGCTCATGCTCAGCCCACAGAGCCTGCGTCAGATTCCCTCTCCCTCCCCATTTCCCCTCCTGGTCATGCGCTTGCTCTCTCTCTCAAATAAATCTTAAAAAACAAAACAAAGGGGTGCCTGGGTGGCTCAGTGGGTTAAAGCCTCTGCCTTCGGCTCAGGTCATGGTCCCAGGGTCCTGGGATGGAGCCCCATATCGGGCTCTCCGCTCAGCGGGGTGCCTGCTTCCTCCTTTCTCTCTCTCTGCCTGCCTCTCTGCCTACTTGTGATCTCTGTCAAATAAATGATAAATAAAAAAAATCTTAAAAAAAAAAAATAAATGAACAAACAAAAAAACACACTTTTAAATACAGAGACCAAATTGGCGGTTGCCAGAGGAGAGGGGGCTGATGGGATGTGTGATATAGGTGAAGGGGATTAAGTGGTACAAACTTCCAATCATAAGATAAGTCACGGAGATGAAATTGAAAAGTACAGCATAGGGGATATAGTTGATGTTATAACAACGTTACAAGGTGACAGATGGTAACTGCACTTATCACAGAGACCACTGAGTAATATACACAATTGTCAAACCAAAATACTGTATACCTGAAACTAATATAACATTGTGTACCAATTATACTTTGGTAATTTTTAAAACCTGATTTTAAAAACAAAGTCAATAAGATCAACTCAGTACTGACTAAAAAGATAATGATACAGCCAAACTATGAAATATTACATAGCAGGTAAAAAGAATGAGAGTGATCTTTCTATACTGACATAGAAAGGTCTACAATATAGAGCTAAGTTAAAATTAAGTTGCAAAACCAGGTATTTGTTCAAAGGCTACAAACATCGTGGTTCGAAGGGGCACATGTACCCCAATGTTTACAGCAGTGAAGTCCTCAACTGCCAAAATAGGGGAAGAGCCCAGATGTCAATGACAGATGAATGGATACAGAAGATGTGTGCACAAACACACACACACACACACACACGAATATTACTCAGCCATCAAAAAGAATGAAATCTTGCCATCTGCAGCGATATGGCTAGAACTGCAGTACTATGCTAACCAAAATAAGTCAGTCAGAGAAAGACAAATACCATATGATTTCACTCATGCAGAATTTAAGAAACAAAACAGATGAACATAGGGGAAGGGAAGGAGAAGTAAAATAAGACGAAAACCGAGAGGGAGGCAAACCATAAGAGATTCTGAACTACAGGAAATAAACTGAGGGCTGCTGGAGGGGAGGTGGGGGAGAGATGGAGAAACTGGCTGATGGTATAAAGGAGGCTACGTGATGTAATGAGCAATGAGTGTTGTATACAACTGATGAATCATTAAATTCTACCTCTGAATCTAATAATACACTGTATGTTAATTAACTGAATTTAAATAATAAAAGTTGCAAAACCACTTATACAAGGTTTCCATTTATATCACTCACATTGTATGTATAGTCTCTACAACTAGATTTATATATATGTATATGCAAATGCACTGAAAAAGGGCAAAGAACAGACTAAACTAGTAACAGAGCTGTATCTCCAGAAGTGGTTATCAAAGATACCTGCAAATTTTTCAAGAAAAATGTATTTGTGTGTAATTTTTATAATTAAAGGCTAATGTTAAGAATCAAGGGGAGAAATTGTGAAGGCCTGTTCTCATGTACGGTAATGGAAAAGTGGAGTCAAGTTATAGATGGGAGGATGACACACCTGGTAGGATCCACTTCAAAGCTAACATGCTGCCAGTCAGAGGATGTGATCACAATTCGTAATAACGGATCCAGGAGTTTCTGTAGGTAGGTAGCACCATATACCTAAAGAAATATAAAAGTAGGAATTTATTATGCCTTCTCCAAATGTCTGGCATTAAAGACATTCTGTTCTGTACGTTCTGCACATAATCAATTTGCCATACCTTGGCACAAAAAAAAAAGATAAATGGATACAGACCTTGAAACAGAAGGTCATTATTTTACTGGCTAAGCTGTTTCCTCGGAAAAGAGTCTGCATGGAATCTGCCAATTCTACTTCCTTAGAAAACATGTTCCAGAGCAGTTGGTAGAGTAAATGCCGAGAATCAAATAGAGTCACTAGAACTCGAGCTAGTTCATCCTGAGAACAAAACAAAATTGCGTTAGTGTGAATAATTTTTTTTTCTTCAGCAGGAGACTGAAAGGTAAATCCAAAGCTGTCAACCACCTACTAAACCCAGTTCAATGGTGACTAATCAATTTTTCCCCTAGTATTTATCTGTGCACGTTTGTCTATGATAGATGACTATTTCTTCATGCCTACAGCAGCTGTTAATTCTTTTTTTTAAATCAATTTATTTCCTTAAGCAATCTCTACACCCAGTACGGGTCTCAAACTCACAACCCTGAGGATCAAGAGTTGCACACTCTTCTGAATGGGCCACCATGCACCTCAGCAGCTGTTAATTCTGAGGATTAACTGGTTAAAAGTAAAAGAGGCCTAGGCTTCACCAGGAGAAGAAAAAAAAATCCAGGATTAGTTCGAATTATGACAAAATCAAAGAGAGTAGAAATAGAACACAATGGCAAAGAGTTTAGTTTGATATGCCCAGATCATATTCTTAGGAAATCAACAAGCAGGAGTTAAGACTTTGGTGACCACAGTACCTCAATTCTCTGGTCATCTGGTCAGGGAAATTCAGTACACAGTGGGCTCAGCAGAGAAACAACAAAAATGGAAAGACTACAGGATTTGCAGAAAGGATCCTCATAGTTCGGGTAAGATTACTACTGAGGCTCCAGCTACTTTCCCAACAGCTGAAAACCACTCAAATAATATCTCAAGTTTCTTTCAGCTCTAAAGTTTTAGCAATTCATGCAGTAAGCATTCCTAGAATGAATAAATTCAGAAGCATCTGCTATGTGGCAGGTCCTGGTTCTACACACCCTCAATGAACTCACCCACTGAGAACACGGAACCACGTTGGCCAGCGCCATGGCTATCGGGAGCTCTCCCTGGTCTCCCATCATCGTGACCAACTCCACCAGCCTCTCAAACCGGTCAGCCAGCACCGTTTCTGCAAGGGTGTCAAATTCTGTGCCTTGCTGGAGGATTTTTGTCAGAACTTCCATAAATGTAGCTCTTGTCTGAAGATCTTTGTGGTAACCTAAACCTGATATGGACAAATAGATGCAAATTTACTAACATGGCCTGCTGAAGTAATTTTGCTTGTCTTACACGCCAGTTGTCTAGGTTTTCAGTTTCTACACGAAGCCTTCATTTTATCTCACCTATGGAGTGCATGAGGCCACTGTCCACATTAGCGTTGAGTAAGTTTGACATCGCAAGGACTGTACAGTGCCTCAGTGATGCCAGCCTCCGAGACATGCCTCGTTTCCTGCCACCTGTTTGTGCATTTTCATCTTCAACTTCACTGCAGTCATTCAAAAGGTTCATGAACAATGTGAAATACCTGAGAAATAAAAAGACTGACTCTTACATAGTGAAGGCCACTTCACACAGAAGACTAATCAGATATTCTGGAATCATGATATGTGTATCCCGTGAGTGGTCTTGGGTATGTTTCTCTCTAGCCCTGGGGTAATCATCCAGTGTGACTCATTATGAAGTGTGCTGTGCTTAATATGATTTTATCCTGACAAAGCCAGTACATATTTCATAACATGGGCACAAAACAGATGCAATCTTTCCTGGTCAATGCATCACTTTTAGTGTTTACCATATAAAACAAGTGGTCCAAATAGTTTAGAGAACGTTATTTTAAATGACTTAATGAGGTGATCTGGGTTTTATTGCCAATAATTCACTGCTTGGATTATTTCTTTAAAAACACAAAACACAGTTGTTTTGTTAACCCAGTCCTATCATAGGGAATATTACTTCATGCGTGCCTGTATTTTATAGGCAGCTGCCGATGGCCATAATACCAAAATAATGAGGTCCATTTTCTAAATATAATCATCTGCCACTTTGGTTAGATTTTGTTTTGTTGTGTGTGGGCTTTGTTTTTTTGCTTTGCCTTTTTTGGGGACTGAAATTTACTTAAGAAATAACTGTGATTTGGCTTCCATCAATTCCACACCATCTCCTTCCTCTGGCTGCAGCGGAAGACCAGCCAGGAGTGAAACTACTGCTTCCATGCTCGCCTGGTCCAAGTCTCTGAAGAAAGAAAATTTAGGGACCACATAAATCTTGCAGGTTCTTCCACTTCACCTTTCTGTCAAATAAACACCTTCCTAAGAGAATTTCAGGAATTCAGGAACAATCTATTTGACTATTTATTAGGATAACCTAAATAATTTGAGATAACACACACACCCAGAATGCAAAAACCATTCAAGGGAGGGAGAAGGTGATAATAACTTTCATAAAACCAAGCCCCATGAAAGAAATATATGTGAATGATTATTTTCTGATATGTGGCAAAAAGTATTTACCATTAGAGCAAATGCAGGGAATTACTTTTTAGAAAGACTTGAGCCAATCAAGTTTCTTAAATATCACCTTTATCAAATTATAAAATAAAAGCAATCTAAGGCGTTATACATTTTATTCTCCAACAACCAGACTAACCTTCCTAAAAAGACAACACTAACTTTCCAAGTAAATTAACTTTACTGAAAGTCTTTCAGTTAAAAATAGGAGGTAAAGATTAGTATGTATAATTCAAATGCAAAAGCATGATATCCAAAAAACACATATTATAATAGCTATGAAGTATCAAGACCCCAAACAGACCTGCTAATACTTAATTAAAAGTCATTCTCTCTTTCACATTTGTTGTTGTTGTTTTTACCTTGTAAGACATTTTACATCATCATCTGCTGCTTGGTTTGATGTTCCCATAACCCAGTCTGTCAGGTATTCTACCATTTTATTCCTACGGAATGCCAGGGAAAAGAAAAACAGCAACAATTTTTTTAAGTCACACATACACCTTCAGTCATACAATTTTTTTTAATAGTGCGAATACTTTGCCAAATCACTCAGGTTAGATGACAGTTTCATAAAAGAGATACCGCTACTTCAACCCTAACAGTCAGAAGGGCACTAACAGGCAACTGATACTGGTTCCACTGATACTGATTCCCTTAGCCAGGGTTATCAGACTGGAAACAGAATCAAAGTCTTAGCTCAAGTATAATTTAGAAAAAGGGAGCACTGCCATGGGCAGGAAGCTTTGGGAAACTTGAAAATACAGGAAGAGAAAAATAAAAACATAAAATGCTGTTTTTCCATCCTCCCCTTTCCCATGATAATCGAGTGCCTACTATTTTTGTGTACTTCATTTACTATAGAATTCACAAGACCCCACTTTGCTCTTTTGAGAACTCACCTAAATTTCATCTCTTGACAAAATGAGAGGTCATCTCTCCTTGCCATCATTACCTCGACTAACTGACACAGTTTCGTTTTTATCTGAATTGCATGGACCATATTCCCAAGCACACGAACATATCTATTTAGACACAGAAACATTCGGGGGAAAAAATATCAGGTATAAACAAAAGAGAAAGTTTTCTAAATGCATTAATCTCTATGTAAAATGATTAAGCATAACTACAAAAACTACAGTATTTTTATTTTATATGAGTACATATATGTCCAATTTGGATGCAATAAAGAATGGCAAATTATTCCCTAATAACTACCAATACCGATGTGTTTCTGCTACATTGCAGTAAAATCCTTACCGGACCAGATTCAACATCATTGTTTCAATGCTAGCTTGCCCCAGATGTTCTGAGCTGCCTTCAGTATGGTTATCTAGTAAGTTCTTCATTATAGCTATGGTTTGCTCCACAAATTGAGTATTGGTATCAGTCAATAAAACCTATATAAAGAACAAAATACATCTGGCATCAAGGCACAGAAGACAGACCACAGAGAGATGAAACTGCCCTGACCCAGATGTCATACACACACAGAAATGCACCCACAGGCATGTATTCAAATAGGCACACAGACATAATGGAACGCCCATACCCACACCCAAGACATTCATAAGCCCTGGCACACCTACACACTCGAGTTCCCAAAAACCAAAACTGATCCCTACATTAGATGATTCTTTTTTCTGCAGTTTTTTGCCTGTTTTTAAAAAACTGAGTGATGTTCATACCAGTACCAAATTAGGTAATCAAAAAGATAAAGGCTTCGTTATCAAACAAGTCACTCTATTCACAGGAAAGGGCGGAAAATAAAGCAGAGAACACTTTACCTGTCCTTGGGAGTCAAAAAACTTGCTGATGGTATTCTTCAGTTTGTTAAACAGCATTGGATAAAGAGCAGGATTCAATTCAAGACCCACCAGATCCTTAACATTGGTCCGTATCTGAAGTCCCACTTTCTCATGGTTACACACCATTAAGGATAAGAGTCGATCCATAAATTTGCTGACAGGTGTATCAGCATTTCCCTCTGAAGACATCACTGAAATCATGGAACCCTTGCGTTCACTGACTGGGCCCATGGGTGGGCTATAGGTTGCCAGGCCAGAATTGCTTCTCTGCTGCAGGCACACTCCCCCAAGGGCACAAAGGAAGCCAGTCATGTTGATCCATTCCTGTAGGGAGTCCGTGTCTGACAAATCTATGGAACCTCCTCCACTCACATGAGACATTCGCCTCTTAACAATGGTCTTGTGAAGGCTTTCAGCAGCCTAAACACAAAATTTTTATGGAAAGCATGAATTCAACTTCAATTGGTTGAGAGACTTGACAAAATTACCTTTTATCCAACATGTTCTTCCATGACAAAGAACATTTTTTACATTTAAAAGACCCAAGTCTTCACCATTTCTAGTCACATCAAAGTTATCTTACTGCCCGAGGCCAGACGAGCCTCACAGAACGGAGTAGTGATGGACACACACGCAATGTCAGGCACAGAGGTGGCTATGGACTGCAGCTCAGAAAGGACCACACACTCCAATTATTTGCTTAGATCAATTCCTGGACAGAGAGGCAATGTCTAAGCTGCTTCAAGGAATTATAAGCATTTGGAAATTTTCAACCAAGTAGTGTGTACACTTATTAGTGATGGCCCAAGTTCAAGAGCTCTAGGACCAGCTTTGCAAATACTGTTCTATTATTCACACAGATTCTGTGTGGCAAGAGGAGAATAATCAAGCAAAAGAACCAGTGAACAGAAAGAGGCTGTAATGAAGGAAGTGCAGAAAGACAAGAAATAGAAAAAAATCAAACCCTGCAATAATCTGTCTGAGAAGGACTCTTCAAAGAATTCTGATCCCATTAGTTTACAGAGCACAGATGAGAAAGAAAAACTCTTGCAATGTGTGGCAGATTTTTCAAATTCAATTCTCCTTATACATCACTTACAAGCTAATACTCAGCCTATTACCGAGGACATATCGACCCAACAAAGTAACATATTAGGGGTGTTCTGTAATATAAATGATGACGAAGTTTCGCTGTATTTGCTTCCTTACGTATGTTTGTTTTTGGGGAGGGAGCCTTTCTCTCGTGAAGGACCGCTTTGAACACAGAACTCCTGAAACCACCATTTCTTATGGCACACGCATTTATTACAGTTGTAGCTGATATCAGAATATGGCTACTCTCCCTCCTGTTGTGCTGCACATTAACCTTTTCAGGATTGAAATTATGCGTATTTATGCAGGTTCTCTGAACAAAAGGACAGAACGCAGCCTGCAACGTGGTGACTTACTGCGGAGCACAGTGAAAGAACCACTGGATACAACACTCCACTTTGACAAAGAAGGCCTAAATCTTGCATTTCAGTATTTTGTGTCACCTACTTTGTGAGGCTGGCTGGTGAAGTGAGGTAACGATCGACTTCACACCTTCAATGACTTGTGCAACAAGGAGCCATCGGTATCGGGCACAGAAATGTCCCCTGCAAAAGAACTTGCAGGCTGGCTTATAAGCTCCAGTGTGGTAGAGCATATGTTTGGACCAAATTTACATACTGAGATTATTAAACAGTGCCAAGCGATTCTCAATATTTTTAGCAGCAGAAGGGCAACTGAGTACTCGGTATATTGACTGCATGTGGGCTGCAGCAGTGCTGAAACACTGTAATCAGTATAGCTGGGACTTCTTTCCTTTACTTGTTAAGAATTTGGATCTGGTACCACTTAGACATCTCTTTAATCAAGTTTCAACCCCTGAGCCAAGTGTTCACACTGAACAAACACTGTACTTGGCATCAATGTTAATTAAAGCATTATTTTAAAAAGGCATTATGGGATAATGCCATAGCAGCCAAGGCTCAGCTATCTAAACAGAGTTCTTCTGCATCTTTATTAAATACTAAATTAAATAAGAGGAAGAAGAGCTCAGAAGAGCAGCTCCATCACCTTAGTCATCTGCAGCTGGCCCTTAAAGTACTAGTAACAGTGACACCCAGCAAAGTGGAGGCAGTGACAATGAAATGAACGAACAACTTATTAACAGACTCAAACATGTGCAATGGTGACTTTCAGATCCAGAGGAATCCCTGCAGGGAAGTTCTGGTGAAAATGCCAGCAGTGGTAAAGATGAAAGCAGTGCTCTTGGTAGCAGTAGTGGGCACAACGATGGATCCAGCAATGAGGTGAACTCTAGCCACACAAGCCGGTCAGCTGGGTGCCCTTGCAGTGAGGTATGGTCAGAAGACACTGCAAAGGGCAACTGTCTCAGGTCCCCTCCCTCTTCGGGAGCTTTGTACTACCACTTATTAAACTTTGCTTTATTAGCACTCCAAAAAAAAAAAAAAAAAAGATGACAATGACAACACTGCAAATATTAAAGCCCTTAATGAAAATGAAGATGACAATAATGGTCATAATCCTTCTAAAGGTGTAGGTCTTCAGAAGAGCAAGTTAGAAAATCAAGCAGGCATTTGCTTATGGGATTCCCAAGGCCCATCAGGGAAAAAAGTTCAACTTAAGCTGAAATAGAAACATTTTGGTAATGGCATTCTTCCTGCGTCTGAGTGGATCTTTTGTGTCTTGACTTCAGCAGTACATAAAAAATAAGGTTAGTGTTCTTCTCTAGTTTGAATTCTGCTATTTACTTATATACTTCTTAATGGGGTTCAAATGAACTACAAACTTCCTGCTTTTCGGGTTTGTTCCACTGGTATATTTTTACATTTCCCTTGATAATGTTCCATTTTCTGGCACAGTGAATTCAGTAATTAGTGGACTATGTTATGTTATAGTAATATAATGTTTTCAGCTTATCTCTGCCCGGGCCTCATATTAATGTCTAATTTTACTAAATAGTTAAGTACTTGAAAATATTTTTTTTTTTTACCTAATTGAATTAGTAAAAGTATATGCAATATTTTACTCTCTGCTCTTGGTCTTTAAAGGGCTCCAATATGACAATCACAATAGACAAACTGTTCAGGTAGGAATAAGGAAGCCCTAACAGATCTCTCTTAGTGAATCTATTTGGCACATACTCTTTAAAAGGAAAGCTTTTCTTTTTTTTGTTTCAAGTTTTTGTTTAATTCCAGTTAGTTAACAGAAGTTGTCATATTAGTTTCAGTTAAAAGAATGCTTTTAAAAATGGTTGGATGACATTTTATCATTTACAGAGGTGCTATAGCAGTTGATTTAAAAATATTGTCTTTTGAAAATCTTTGTGAAACCACCAGTCTTTTCAAGCAGTTGTTGTCTCAATTTATATATCCTATATGTGTATCTGCAAACACTATTACCTAGCAATTCCACTGTTAAGTGTGTACTTTACAGAAAAACACCTAGATGGTCATCAAAAGACACATTCAAGAACATTCAAAGCAGAAATACTCAAAATAACTAAATAACTAAAATTCTTTGTATAGCTATCTAATACTCAAAGAGAGTAGAAAGGAAAATTACATGGTGGACTGCGTGTTGAATGAGATACCTAGAGCAGTAACAGTGAATGAGCAACAGTGGTATGGAAGAATGTGGATGAGTCTCACAATATTGAGTCAAAGAAGCCAGATATAAGATACTGTGTCTCTAGCACTCAATTTATATCAAGTTTACAAACAAGAAAACTACTGTATTTAGTAGTAGTCAGCAAAATGGTTACTCTTGGGTTGCCAGTTATTGGAAGAGGAGCACAATGAAGGCTTCCTTGTGCTGGTAATGATCTATTCTTTTTTATTTTCTTTTAAAGATTTTATTTATTTATTTGACAGAGAAAGAGAAAGAGAGCACACGAGCAGGGGGAAGGGCAGAAGGAGAGGGAGAAGCAGGATCCCCGCTGAGCAGGGAGCCCAATTTGAGGCTCAACCCCGGGACACTGGGATCATGATCTGAGGTGAAGGCAGATGCTAAACCGACTGAGGCACAGAAGGTACCCCAGTGTTGATTTATTTCTTGATGTGGGTGCTGGCTGCATAGGTATGTTCACCTCCTACTATTGTGAACTGTCACTTAGATTTATACAAGTTTTTATATGTATGTTACATTCCAGTAAAAAAATAAAGTCCAAACCCAAGAATACCATATACGTTAAGAGCCACTAATATATTTTTTGTCATAGATTAATATAGCAACCCAGAATATCAAACTTCTTTTAAAAAGCTTTGACTCACATGAACAAACCTTGCAAACATTATGCCAAGTGAAAAAAAAGTCATATTAGGTGAAATGCCCAGAACAGGCAAAACTACAAAAAGCAGACTGGTGGTTCCCTAGCATCAGGGGGCGGGGGGTGGGGGGTAGGGAGGGAGATTAGGGGATGATAGCTCATGGGTATGGGGTTTTTTTTAAAACTAGGGTGATGGTTGTACAACTTCATGAATATAATTCGTTTTTGTCTTGCTTCATGGTCCATGATGCCAGCTGAGGTTGTTGGTATGAGTACAATGCAACCAAGCTAGCAGGTTGGGAGCAGATTTTTCTGCTGTTCTTCTAGATTTTGAGTTGTAAATCAAATCTAGGACTGATCACTCCACACTTGTTTAACACCTGCCTGTGAGGTTCACAACAAATCTTCCCAGCTCCGTGATCATCAATGATTTCAAATTCACCACGTAATCATGCTTCATCATCACAGTCAGAAACCAGATGATGACTGTGAACATTGCCTAATGAGAACCTGAGTCTGCCTCTCTTTTCAGCACTGTCGATGCTCTTGAAATCATCTGCCAGGATGTTCATGCATACCATTAAAGCGGCACAGAAAGGTGGCAGAAAGTAACAGTACATTTTAAATAAGTGAACTGAATGGTATGTAAATTGTATCTCAATAAAACAGTTATCCCCCCCCCAAAAAGCTTTCATCCTAAGGCCACATGTCCTCTCCAAATGACATTAGGTACATATTTTTGCTTACAAAAACATAATTTTTTTTCCTTGTTCTAATTAAGCATGACAAGAAAAAAGCAACGGGAGGGTAACCAGTTTTTCTGAAACACCTAATTATAATGAGAGGAATAGGGATGCCCGGATGGTTCAGTCGGTTAAGGGATCTGCCTTTGGCTCAGGTCATGATCCTTGGGTTCTGGGACTGACTCCCAAATTGGGTTCCCTATTCAGCAGGGAGCCTGCTTCTTCCTCTGCCTGCCACGCCTCCTGCTTATGCTCTTTCTTTCTCTCTCTCTCTGACAAATAAATGAAATCTTTTTAAAAATAAAATAAAATAATGAGAGCAATATACGGCCATTACAAATCAATTAGACACAAATGCCAATTAATTATTAATTTCTGGGGTAACAGATGAAAATAGTTGAATGGAATGTCCAAATTTTTAAATTTCACTTAACCTATGGGTTCAATCTTCTGCCCACCAGATCCTTTAATTAGAATACCTAACAAAATAGTAAAATGTATTGTATGAATTTTAATTTATTTTCTCCACCTTTGTCATCCCTTTCCTGAAAATTCTATTAAATACTTGGATGGAGAAAGAGAAGGAAAAAGGGTAAAGGAACCGTCTCTACCATAAATCATCTCTCGGGCTGGCCAGTATTTCTGCAAAAATGGCAGTATCTGTGCTGTCTAGTACAGTAGTAAATTGCCACATGTGGCTAAGGAGTCCTTGAAATGTGGCTGCTCTATGACTGAGAAACTGAATTTTAACTGTATTTAATTTTAATGAATTTAAATTTTCATTCAAATTTAAATAACCACACATGACTAGTGGCTACCATAATAGTGTAGTTTTAGATGAACCACAACTACATAACAGTCTTACGACAACTAGACACACATTATACTAACAGTGACCCAAAAGATTATTGAAGTGAAATACATATGTCTAAGCAGATGGATTAAAAGACAAAAATCAACTTTACAAACTCACCTGGCCATCTTCCATTTTAGCTTTCGGGTAGTTGAGGATTAGTTTTGTAGCTTGTTCCCACTTTGCATGTGTATCTTCCCAAGCCTAAAACGAAGGCAATTACCACTGAAAACAACTCTAAACCTAGAACTAAAAAGCAATCAGCAGGTAGATGTTATATATATACATATATACATATATGTGTATGTATAGTATACAAACTTGGTACATATTTTAACATCCTACTTGTAATAGGTACATATCTTAGATATGCTTCAAAAGCTATTCTGGTCACACACAGATGACATGAGGCTTCTACATTTGAGGGTGGGGGCCTGGGAGGGCTGTTTCTGTTGCTAAGGGCATACCTCAGTGTTTCCTGCAGTGGGATGTTCAATGCGCCTTAGTAGTGCCATCACTCTTTTCTGAAGTGCTGCTCTTCCTAAGCAAAGACAACAGCAAATCAACTTATTGCACTTACAGCCCTGCTTGCCAAGGGAGCACCCGGCAAGCCCAACCCATAAGGCAGAGGAGGAGGAGGGGAATGAATGTTTCCAATGTTAAAGATGAACACTTCCTTTTGTCAGCTTCACAGGAAAGGTAATTAACTTGGACTCTACAATGTCCACAGCATAAAATAGCTATTCCCACCTATGTTTGCTCCAACTAAGTGCCAGTGTTTAAACTTCACTATATATAGTTCAGCCACCATAAATTCTAAAATTTGTAACTAACAGCAATTTACACTGCCAGTTTTTAAACAAATGTACTGCATATTAAAACCTCGGTGAGAAGTCAACAATTTCAAATGCTATTTACTTTCACCCTATCTTGTATAGAAAAGGATTTCAGGTTAGCTATTTGAATGAACCTGTAAGTTTACAAAGTAGTTCCTACATTCCTAGCACAATCAGATCTCTTAAGACTCAAGGCAAACAGAGTTGGGGGGAGGGAACATTATCCACATTTACCTGTTGACATCATATTGCTGACAGAGGCAAATTCCATAAATGTGTTATAGTTGGGCAAGAAGTTGTGCACCGACACCTCATCCACCCCACATCGGATATCTGCTTCCTCGCAGAGGTGGCGGAAACAGGACATGGCCACCAGAACAGCTTCAGTGTCAGGGCTCCACAGGAACATGTACAGGGCCACTTCGAGTTTCGTCTGAGCCTGTCGGCAGATCGGCGGGGTGCCGCTGCACCCTGCTGCACTATCCTGGGATGGTGGGGATGGGAGGCATTATGTTGGCAACCCAGGCAATTTTATTTACAAAATCCAACAATGCAACGCACTGTGTACCACGTATGCCTGCATACAATACCCCACAAAAGCTTTCCTGCAATCATGACAGCAGTTTTTAAATCCCTAAATATCTTGTATGAATGAGAGATGAGATTATTTGGACAAACATCTCGATACTACTTGTCCAATTTCAAATCAAATAGGTATTATCCTATTCCAGATTCTAGGAATGCAGATTAAGCCAACACAAACACAAAAAAAGCCCCCAGAGCATAACTCTACTGAATGAAAAATGCAATGCACTTCCAACTCAATTATAAGTGACAAAGGAAGTAATAAGAAATTCTATCTACCTACTGGAGGGAAGAAATAAAGTATACTGGAACAAGGACTAAAACGAGGGCACAAACAAGAACTAAATATTGTTGTGGAAGGTATACTTGGTTCTGGATTACACACTCCCAAAAGAAATCCTCATTTACAAAATGAATATAAATTCCACATTAACACAGACAATAGTAAACCCTGTACTGCTTAATTGCTGTTTTGTCCTAAACAGAAGGTTATACTGAAAATTAGGGATAAAAAAGCTTTGGCTTTCAAGTCTAACAATATAATGCCATTGGTAAGGTGGACCAGCAAAATCTTCCGTGGAATATCAATATAATCAAGATTCCTGCAGAGTGCACAATGGCAACAATCAGGAAAACTAACCTAACCACCTACAACAAGGCTGTGAATGCGTACTGCTGACCCTCCCATGAAAAAAGCAAACTCATCTCCACTGATGAGGATTAAAGAATGTACTCTCTAGATTGAGAGCTGCACACTAAATGCCAGAAATAGTGTTTTTAACAGTATCTTTACTGTTAAAAATACATTAAAAAATTAAAAAAAAAAAAAAAAAAAAAAAAGGTTTGGTCTACAAAAGAAGCTGCTTACCATGGATGAATTTCCTTTTCCCTTCCGAAGAGAGGCTCCAGGAGTACAAGAAGGTAGTAATTCTTCATGATTCATGGACATCTGACCAGTAGTTCCACTGGAAGGAACATCACATCCTACCCCATAAAGGAACAGAAAGTGACAGGAACTTCTATCTGCCTGCTAAAAAGAAAAAAATAAGTAAGCCTTTCTGAAGCACTGATAACCAAGAAAAATAAACACATAACATGAGCTGTCTTCCTGTTTGAGACTATCCTGGAAAACCTCCCATTCCCAACTCCCACCCCTTACACCTTGAGATTATACACTAGATACCCAGTGGTACAAGTAATGTTTGTTCAATGTCTTTGAAATTCCTCTCAAATTTTCACCCTTCAAAGCATCAGAAACAACATATTATAGAAATGCAAAATTAACATTTCTAGATCTAACATAGACAGAAGTAAAACATCAATAATGTAAATCTACCATATGAAAAATGTAATGTACTTCTCAGGATAAATGACAAAGATTTTCTCCCAGAAGATTTTATCCTGTGCCATGTCAGGATAATTGGAGGTTGACTCTTTTGAGATTAAGTTTCTATGGACCAGTAATTAACACTGGTTTGTATGCCAAGTATGCTGCAAGGGTAACTTTACTGACTGGACTCCTCCAGATTGATTACTGGGTTACTAATGCTTATACTCTGGAAAATTAAACCACAGACAAGTCCACCCAGAAACCAACTCACCATTAGTCCATTTTTTTTTTTTAAAGATTTTATTTATTTATTTGAGAGAGAGACAGTGAGAGAGAGCATGAGCGAGGAGAAGGTCAGAGAGAGAAGCAGACTCCCCATGGAGCTGGGAGCCCGATGCGGGACTCGATCCCGGGACTCCCAGGATCATGACCTGGGCCGAAGGCAGTTGTCCAACCAACTGAGCCACCCAGGCATCCCGCCATTAGTCCATTTGTAAACAAAAAATTTAACAAGCTGCATGGTACACTGAAAAGCATGTCTTTAATACGTTAAAGTTTATTTGTAGCTATGATTCTAGAAATGGATAAAAATTTATTGGATCAAGTACTCAAAAATTATGACATAATAGAAAAAAATTTTAACTGACTATAGAAACTTTATGTTAAAAAGAAATGAAAGGCTCTTCTCCAACCCCTTAAAACCCTGTCCCTATGTTTTAACAGTAGAAATCAAAACTTTTCACTCAACCCTAGAGAAGAATACTCAGATATTTGAAGAGATGAAACTGTTATGACAGGAATATAAACAAACTTAGGTTAAACACCCTCAACCTCTTCCCTTCAGTTTGATACATTAACATTCTCTGGACTAGCCTAAGCCATAAGATTCAAGTCTTATGCACAAACTGAAGATGGACTATGTTTCTCAACCTAATTTGATTATAGCAGCCCATCTCCTCCTAGACCGACCCTGTAGAGTCCTGCTTAACTCAACTAGAATTTATCAGGATTGCAACTTAAAGGACGAAGGCTCAGAATAATTTTTAAAATGTTGACTTGGGGGCGCCTGGGTGGCTCAGTGGGTTAAAGCCTCTGCCTTCGGCTCAGGTCATGATCCCAGGGTCCTGGGATCGAGCCCCGCATCGGGCTCTCTGCTCAGCGGGGAAGCCTGCTTCCGCCTCTCTCTCTGCCTGCTTCTCTGCCTACGTGTGATCTCTGTCTATCAAAAATAAATAAATAAATAAAAATTAAAAAAAAAATAAAAAAAAATAAAATGTTGACTTGTCATCCATCATCCTCTGGCACAAGTATTTCCCTTGAAGACTCTGCAGGCAGGAAGAGCTAAAGTAGGACTTAATTTGGATAATACACATTTCCTTAATCTATTCTCATTACCCCAAATATTCTTAAATTTTAAAGATGTCCTTTTGCTTACCTTATTTTTAAGAAGAAATTTATTCCTGCAGATCAAAATTTCCCGCAACCATTTGAGAATTTCTGTGCTACTAAGCATTTGATGGCTAGTTAATTTCTTGCAGATGTAAAAAAGCATTTGAGAGCTGCAAAAACATAAAGTTCATCATTATCAGTATCGTCAATAAATAACCTCACACACAAAGAGCTAATCAGTACATAAGAATGACATTCTCTCATAACGGATACAAGTTTAGAGAAGTTAGGATTTGTTTTAGAGAAATGGTTATCAAAATGTTAACAGCATGGTAATCAAAGTGAGTAAGTCTACATTACATTACAGACTACTTAAAAAAAAAGCAAATAATTCTAAATCCTCTAACCCCCCAAACTCCCAATTGTTTCAACCACACGTCCCATCTCTGCACAAGACTCAAGAAGAAATGACAGACGACATGCACGGCAAAGACTGTGTATAAACCCAGTTCTCTACAGCAGGGATCTGCAAACAACTGCCTATAGGCCAAATCCAGTCCTTACGTGCTTTTGTAAATAAAGTGTTAGTGGAACATGGCCATACCATTCACTTACATATCGTCTCTGGCTGCTTTCATGCTCTAACAGTGGAACTGAAGTGAATAGTTCTGACAGAGACTATCTGGCCCACCAACCCTACAATATTTACAACCCAAACTTTTAGAGAAAAAATTTGCTGATCCCTACTCTACAGCCACAATGTCCAACACAGCAACAACTAGTCAGCCACATGTGGCTACTGAGCATAGGAAATAAAACTTGCCCAAACAGAGATGTACTGTAAGTGTGAAATGCAACCAAAATTTGAAGACTTGATTGAAAAAATAATGTAAAACATCTCAATAACTTTTATACTGATTACATATTAAAATAACTTCTAGATATATGTACTGGGGTTAAAATATTATTAAAATTAATATTACCTGTTTATTCTCTGTAATGTGGCAACTAGAAAATTTTAAATCACGTATGTGATTCATATTACATTACTATCAAAGAACACTTTCTATGTGTAGGATTTAACTCAGCTGCCAGGTGACTTAGTGCACCTACTTCTATGAGGATAGGTAATGACAAAACCGGAAACTTACATATTCCCATTTTTCTCAATATGCTGCCTTTGAAATCTTTAAAAGATAATAATTGATATGAGCAGGAAATAAACTACAAAATTCTATAAATATTTTTACCTACTACGGCAGATGTTCACCATTAATTCGCCTATCACAATCACTGGTATCATGGGAAATTAATAAAAAGACCATAATCTTAAAAACAAACTATTAACATTACAAAATTTTAACACTCTAAGCTTATAATTGTAATCAACAATTTAGAACAGTTGTAACTACAAAGAAATCTGAGACAGAAGAGAATACACCAAGTAACAGTACTTACGGATGGGTAATAAAATTTAGCATAATAAAATACAAAATCGTAAAACCTCTATAAACAAAGTTTTACAATAAAGCAAGTACTAGAGAGTTAATATCTAAACACAAAAAATAAATACAAAATAAAGTTTTAAATTGAATTTAAAAATAAAAGTACATATACCTAATTTCCCAGAATGTTTCCACCGGAGCATCAGGATTCCATAAATCAATGCTGTCTAACTGATGAAGAACCAGCAGAGCCTGAATTTTTTTAAAAAGGAGAGAGAAGAGTTAACCAAAAGATTTTTGGTAGATGGAACACTGGAGTATTTATCTTATAAATGCTAACAAATCCAGTTATTTAATTGCAGCTCTAACACACATTATAAAGCAAAAGAGAAAAACTGTGAAGAACCCAAATCTCTAGGGAATAATAAATGTAGAATCAAATAATTTTCATTCTTATCATTCCTACTTTAAATGGCATACAGGGATACAGTTAAATGACTGATGGATTCGGAGGAGCAATAGACACATGTAAAAACTGATTTAAGACACAAACTAATTTCTGTCTGTGTCAAAGAACCCAATAGAATAAAAAATTAATCCCTAAATAAGGAGAGCTCACCAAAATTAGTGCGCACAACAGTATTTTACTTCAAACCCAAAAGACAAAGTAGAAGTTATCATGCTCATCACAAATTCTTTTGGAACATTAAAGATCAATTATTTCCAAAAACGAGAGAGAGGGGAGCAAAACAGGTTCTCACTGCATAGCAGATTATTCATTCTAAAATATTCCAATTGACAACAGAATTGAAGTTGGAATTTGGTTTGTAAAACATTAACAGGAATTAAATAATTTACTTAAAATATAAACACGCAAAATCACTATTTAAAACCGTCAACGTAAAAAGTGTAAAACTAGACTCTTCCCTGAAACCTGCCCTATCCTAACTCCAATTCCACAGTGACGCCCCAGAAGGACACTGCTGAGCTGTGCATATTCTTCTCGGTCCTTGGTCAATATATTTGGTGATGCTTTACTTCCCTTTAAAGCCTTTTATTAAAACTCCAATAAAATGCTATTTGGAACAAATAATGAGAACTGATTTCTTCTTCTCTTAACAGTAAATCAAGTGCATAAAATGCTAATATTTGCACTGATAATCTGCCTTACATTAGGAAAAGATATGTAAATGTCTAAACTTAGACCACTTTATAATGCTAAACCTTACAAATGATATAAAGACCAGACCTGTATTATCTTATTTCAAACACTTTTATTGTAATTACTTTTAATATATCATGAAAACTTCAATTCATTGTGAGAATCTTCAAAAATTATAGTTGGTAGCTCTCATCCCAAGGAGAAAACAACACAAACTTATATTCAATTGTCACTATTGCATAAAACAGTACAATTTACCTTTAAGTAGCAAATTCTCTATAGTTATGTTTGAAGAAACACTTTTTTAACATAAAGACAATGTGTTTGCCTTTTCCCTGCCTTAATATGATTGCTTTCCTTGTTATGTTACCTTCCATTTATTTTCCACATATATTTTTTAAGGTTTTATTTATTTATTTGAGAGAGAGAGCTCGAGAGCGGAGAGTCAGAGGGAGAGGCAGACTCCCCACTGGGCTGGGAGCGCGATGCGGGACATGATCCTGGGACTCCAGGATCATGATGGGAGCCGAAGGCAGTCACTTAACCAACTGAGCCACCCAGGTGCCCCTTCACATATATTTTAATAAAGCTGCAAACACAGTATAGTCATTTGACATTTCATAAACATTCTTTCATACTGCCACGTAATCTGCATGGGGTTTTTTCGAAGATTTCATTTATTCATCTGACAGAGAGAAAGAGATAGCGAGACAGAGCAAGTACAAGCAGGGGGAGCAGCAGGCAGAGGGAGAAGGAGAAGCAGGCTCCCCAATGAGCAAGGAGCCCAATGTGGGACTCAATCCCAGGACTAGGATCATGACCTGAGCCAAAGGCAAATGCTTAACCAAATGAGCCGCTCAGGTGCCCTGTGATCTGCATGTATTAAAGGATGTTTAATTCACCAAGTTGAAATATCCTTCTATCACTAAATATTAACCTGTTTTCTTACTAGTGAATATTCTGAATTCTCTACTATTCTCTCATTATAAGTCAGAGCAATAAGCATGTGTGTGTGCACGCATGTATGTGTGCGCGCATGTGTGTGTGCCTTTCCCTTCAGAATTGTATTCACAGGATGAAAAAAAATTACAGGAATGGAATTATTTGGACAAAAAAAGGGGGTATTTCCCCAATTTCTGCTAAATACTGTCAAACAGCCTTGCAAAAAGAATGCAATTTATAGGTTGAACAGTACACAAAAGCAATAAGTGAAACAATGAATTCTAAAACATTTTTGGTAAAATGCAATACATAGTACAAACAATAAAGTAGCGTATCTTTTAAGTATATAGCTCAAAGAATTTTTACAGATGTACATAACTCCATGTAACCATTAACCAGATCAACACTGTCTGCCTAGAAGCCCTTTTCATATTCCCTTAATCATTAGTGCTTGACAAAGGTAGCCACTGAACTGACTTCTACCACCATAGATTATTGCTACCTGTTTGTTATTTATATAAAGGGAATCATATAGTATGTTCTCTTTTGTGTCTGGCTGTTCTCACTGAACATTACACTTGTGATACTGATTGATCCATGCTCTGCATTTAGCAGTAGCAGCTCATTCTTTTTTCACTGTTTTAGTCAATGGAATAAATACAACCAAAATTATTTATCTACTACTGTACTTGAGTTGTTTCTAGTCTTTTTTGGGGGGGAATGAGTGCTATTACAAATTATACTACTATTAATATTTTTTTGTATGTTTCTTTTGGTAAACACACATTTGCATTTCTATTGGATATGTACCTAAGAAAAGAATTGCTAGGTCATACGTTTACTTTGTAGATATCGCAAAACAACTTTTAACAGTGGTTGTACTAATTTACCACTGTATGAATAAAAACATGATATAATCATTTATTTCATATAGCTTTTTATTACTGACTTCTAGTTTAATTACACTGTTGTCGCAAAAAAATTCTGAATGATTTCAATCTTGTAGAATTTGTTGAAACTTACTTAATGCTGAGGATATACTGAATGTTCCATGCATACTTGAAAAGAAAGTATTCGCTGAGTGCAATGTTCTATGTATGTCAAATAGTTGCTATCTGATAAACACGTTGTTCAAATTGTCTATTCTATTTTTTTTTTTTGGCTTGTTTATTCTACCAGACCTTGAGAAAAGTATGCTCAAGTATGCCACTAAAACTGGACTTGTCTATACTTTTACTTCATGTATTTTTATTTATTTTAAGCTTTGTTTTTAAAGTTCATACAGAGTTTCATTTTCTCGGTAGACTGGGCACCTTTGTAATAATGAGATGTCCCACTTCATCTCCAGTAGTGCTTCCTGCTTTAAACTCTGTATTTGTGTATTACTCCAGCTTTCCTGAGTACATGTTTGTGTGGTTGAAATATCCTTGAATTATCGACCCCACAGTGTCTTTATATTTAAGCTGTGTCTCTCCTAAAGGTCACATAGTAAGATTTTTGCACTCTTCAGTATTCACCCAAGAGAAATGAAAGCATATGTGTAGACATATGTACAAATCTGTACATACACGTTCCTAGTTTTATTTGTAATAACCAAAAACTAGAAACAACACAAACATCTAAACAAGTAAATGGATCAACAAATTGTGCTATGGCCACAAAATGGAACACTATACAGCAATATATGTGCAGTAACATAGATGAATTAATAAGTATGCAGAATTAAAGAAGACAGACACAAAGAGTACACTTTATAATTCCACTTATATAAAATGCAAGTTAGCCTGCAATAACAGAAAGCAGATTGATGGTTGTAGAGGAAGCAAGGGAGCAAGGCAGGAAGAAGAGAGGAACAAAGGGAGTACAAAGGAACATGAGACAACTTTCAACAATGATAGATATGTTCACCTAACTAACTACTAACAGGTGAATAAACTGTGATTTAATTAACAGAATACTTATCAACAATAAAAAAAAAGGAATTAACATATGTAATATCATGGATGAAGCTCAAAAACTTGTGAGTAAAGGAGGCCAGATGAAGCTCAAAAACTTGTGAGTAAAGGAGGCCAGATGAAAAGACATACATAGTCTAAGATTTCATTCATATGAACCTTCAGAACTGGCAAAACTAATTTATGATAGGAATCAGACCAGTGGTATTTTGAGACAGGGAGTTGGGGCACAAGATACAGGAGAACATCCCAGGGTGACTAGAAATATTCTAAATCTTCTATGATTTCTATTATATGTAAATTATACCTCAATAAAATTGATTTAAATTTTATAACACTATATTTCTAAAATTTCATAAACCTATATTTAGCAATCAATATAAAAATTTTTTTTAAGTCAACCGTATTCACACCCACAAGGATGGCTATAACCCAACAGACAGACAATGACAAGTGTTGGCAAGAATGGAGAAATAGAACCCACATACACTGCTGATGGGAAGAGAAAAGGATACAGTCACTTTGGAAAACAGGTTGGTCATTTTAAAAGTTAGACAGCTAACTTAAGACCCACCAATTCCACTGGTAGATATATATACCTAAGAAATACATCCACACAAAAACTTTTATACAAATTTTCCTAGCAGTATTATTCATAATAGCCAAAAAAACAGAAACAATACTAAATGTCCATCAACAGATGAATAAACAAAATGTCATATATGCATGCACTAGAATATTATTTGGCAACAAAAAACAACCAAGTATTGTTACATGCTACAATATGGATGAACCTTGAAAACATGTTAAATGAAAGAAGCCAGAAACAAAAGCCACATATTTTATGATCCCATTTATATGAATTGGCTACAATAAACCAATCTACAAAGACAGAAAATAGATTAGTGTTGGCCAGTGGCCGGGGTGGAAAGAAATGGAGAATGGCAGGGTTTCATTATGGGGTGACAAAATGTTTCAGGGTTAGACAGTGATAGTTGCACAACCTTGTGAATATACTGAAAAACCCTGAACTGTACACTTTTTTTTTTAAGATTTTATTTATTTATTTGACACAGAGAGAGATCACAAGTAGGCAGAGAGGCAGGCAGAGAGAGAGGGGGAAGCAGGCTCCCTGCTGAGCAGAGAGCCCGATGCGGGGCTCGATCCCAGGACCCTGAGATCATGACCTGAGCCGAAGGCAGAGCCACCCAGGTGCCCCTGAACTGTACACTTTAAAAGAGTAAACTTTATGGTATGTGAATTAGATCCCTATTTAAAATTCAATATATATTTTTAAAACTCCAAAAAGTCAACTGCAATCAAAAAATTTTGAGGTTTTATATTATCAGAATTTGCACAATGTTTCTGCCACATGAGATATAAACAAAGTAAACCCCTTCTTTCTCCACAGAGTTCATAGAACAGCATATAGACACAAACATTCCATTGTTAGATAGAAATGCCATCTCTGACAAAGAGATGTCCAGAAATGACTTCTATCACTCATAGAAACCACACATAAAGGAAACATGAAGAATGTACATAGTTACCACCTTTCCTTCAAGAGCCTAGAATTCATCTCCCCTCACCTCCATTGCTTCCTGAGCAATCTCTGGCATGTGAGACTGAGGGACCAGCTGGACAAGCCCTGTTATTAACTCCGCTGTACTGCCTTGAGTCTCAGGCCCCTGTTTTCTTGGATTCTGCAAAGAAAAAAGCAAGTTCATTTAAAAAAACTGTATCTGTTACCTGACAGGAGCTAGAGAGAAAAGAGAATGGAGAATATCTACTAATGGGTACACTAGACTTTTTAGAGTGATGAAAATATTCTAGAATTACATAGTGGTGATGCTGCACAATCTTGTAAATATACTAAAGACCAGTGAATAGTACACTTTAAAACAGTGAATTTTATGGTATGTAAATCACAGCTCAATAAAATACAGTAATTGTGGAACTTTTTTTTAAAAGTCCAAATTGTTTTTGTTAAGAATTCACTTAATCTACATCTATAGTGTTCCTTCATGTGAACGATGTCTAGAGAAAACCTTAATGAAAACAAAAGCTAGGAATTAATTAATTTCTTAATTAAGAAATCATATCAATAAAAGGAGTAGGTATAAAAAAATTTTTTTTTTCACTAATACTACACTGGCTAAATGATACACCTCTGGTTTGGAACTGATTGAAGGCAAAGAACATGCACTGCATGATCACCCCATGCAGCCCTCTTGTCTAGTGTAAAACATCTGCCCCAATCCATCCAAGGCTAGAATCCACACCTCCAGATGCCTGTCCTTCAGTCTTTTCCATTGTGGAGAAACACTGTGTACTAAGTAAAGCAAATCAGTGGCACATATAAATGCAAACAGTCTACCTAAAGAGACTAAAATGCTTCCTGTAGCTTGGAAGCATCTATTTATACTTCAAGAATATATGGTTGTTGTTGTTGTTGTTGTTGTTGTTGTTGTTTTAAGATTTTATTTATTTGACAGAGAGAAATCACAAGTAAGCAGAGAGGCAGGCAGAGAGAGAGGAGGAAGCAGGCTCCCTGCTGAGCAGAGAGCCCGATGTGGGGCTCGAACCCAGGACCTGGGATCATGACCTGAGCCGAAGGCAGCGGCTTAACCCACCGAGCCACCCAGGCGCCCCAGTTGTTGTTGTTTTTTAAGATTTATCTTAGAGAGAGGGTGGGGGTGGAAGACAGAGGGGGAGGGAGAGAGAGACTCTCAAGCAGACTCCCTGCTGAGCACGGAGCCTAATGCAGGCCAGGGCTCCAACTCACAACCCCGACATCATGACCTGAGCTGAAATCAAGATGCTCAACCAACTAAGACACCCAGGCGCTCCTATATGGTTCACTTACGTGAGACCAACGCAACTTGTGCCCCCTTTTTATTTTGCTAACTGTGAATTCTTTCCCATTTTAATGATTAAGAAAAGCCCTCATCCCAGAATTTCTGTAATTCAAAACTATTAGCCTACTTTATAAAATTTAGATTCATTCACACATAACTCAGTAACATTTACTGGATACCAAAGACATGGCAAGTTAAAAAGATGTGTTTCCTACCCTCTTGGAACATGTAGTCTGGTGGGAAAGATAGACATCAATAAAATCACCAGACTAACAATTGTAAAACTGCAAATGAGAGCAGTACTGCACACGTACGTGGCCCAGTCAGGAAGGCTCCCTAGGGTAATGAGAGTAGCTCCAAATGAGCCGGGATTATGTATAGAAAGAGGAAAGGGAAGCATATCATAGGCCAAAGGAACAGCAAGAGAAGGTATGAAGGAATGGGATAAGCAAGATGGAATAAAGACAGACCATCATGACTATAGTAAAAAAAGATAGAGAAAAACAGGATGCTAGATGTGGCAGAAGAGGTAGGTGGAAGTCAGATTTTGCATGTTCCTGCAGGTCTATCTGGAGTTTGGTCTTTATTCCAAGACTAAATTCAAATAAAAGGTTGTAAGCTGGGCAAGAGGCATGATAAGATTTGTTTTTTTAAGACATCACCAGAACTTTAACTTCAGTGCAAAGAAATGTTTACAGAAGGGAAACAAGAGGGTACAAGCTGGGCCATGAGGAGGCCTGACAGAATGAGAGCAGTATGCATGAGAGCAGAAGTGGTAAAGATGGTAGACAATAAAATCACATGACCTTAAAAATACCATGACTGACATCATTTAGCAGTTAGTCTTATGTTTCTCATATTTACTACGATTTAGAATTCTTCATGTAAATAGGAAATAAGTATTTACAGTGAATCACTATTTTAACTTACCTTTGGTTACGCTGAGAAAAGTTGCTTCACCACTAGATGGCAGCAAAGAAAATAATTTCAATATTAAATGACTTCTGGCTAAATTTCAACCTTGGAAAATAGCAAGTTTTGTTTAAATTCTTGTTCTTTGACTAATGAAATACTTAACACTGAAGGCACCAGTGGCTCTTGGTGCATTCTTTACTCTGACATATAGTCCTGCAGAGCAATGTGATATATTACATGAAATGCATGATGAAATCCCACTGAAAATAACTTGTGCTACAAAAACGTGAGGAGAACGGGTATTTGATGACTTTCATAGTCTCACTGGTAAGACTTTATGGAATTTTCCATGTCAGATTCTAATGACTTATTCTATGAAACTCCCAAATTTGGATGGGCTTCTTTAAAGAATTCAAAGTATCATAGGCCTTCCTTTGGCATTACTAATCCCTTTAGGAATTCTGTGTCTCTCTCCCCTTTTGTTTCTCTGAAGAAAAAATACTCATATACACATTTTTTAAAATTCAAGGGGTTCACAGAACTCTTGAAAATATGGACATCAAGTTAACCCCTATATACAGTAATTTGAAAGCACATCATCAGCACTTAAAAAACCTACTGCTAAACAAAGCAGTAAGAAATTTTTCTGGATGCTGTTCTCCAGGGACTGGAGAAACTTCAACAAAGGTTTAGCAGATTATCCTGTCCTTCACAATACAAAACTGTCATATTTGGAGTATTAATAACATTAATATTAAATGTCAACTGTTTTGTTTCGTTTCATTTTGTTTTTTAGATTTTATTTATTTATTTATTTGACGGAGACAGTGAGAGAGGGAGCACAAGCTAGGGGAGTGGGACAGGGAGAAGTAGGCTTCCCGCTGAGCAGGGAGCTCGATCCCAGAACCCTGGGATCATGATCTGAGCCGAAGGCAGATGCTTAACGACTGAGCCACCCAGGTGCCTCAATGTCAACTGTCTTTTATTAATAATAGTTGATATTTATTTGGTGCTTATTACGCATTCATTTTTTTTTTATTTTATATATTTATTTGACAGACAGATCACAAATAGGCAGAGAGGTAGGCAGAGAGAGGGGAAGGGAAGCAGGCTCCCTGGTGAGCAGAGAGCCTGATGGGGGGATTGATCCCAGGACCAGGGATCATGACCTGAGCAGAAGGCAGAGGCTTTAATCCACTGAGCCACCCAGGTGCCCCTTATTACGCATTTATTAAACACTGTTTCTAAAAGCATGAGTGTACCATCTCAAGCTTCTTAACAATCTGAAACAGGTACTATTATCATCATTACGAAAAAAGGAAGACATAGAGAGGTTAAGTGACCCAAATCACGTCGCTGGTCTATCTCCAGAACCTATGCTTTTAATCACTTCATATAACTAGCACGCATTTACATCTGGTTGTTCTTAACTACTTGGTGTATCACAGTGTTGCCCTCAGGAATCAAATCCCACCTGAAGCTGCAAAGGCAGAGTTATGACAATAATTAAGTGCTAACCACAAAACACCTGTACCCTCTTCTCCTTCCAAGATAGTATTTGTAGGCAAAGCCAGTGATAATAGGTTGATGACAGAAAAAAGGGAAATAAAAAAGCTAAATGGTCTGGCAAGCATAACTGGAGATTTAAAAACCAACTGTGAACATGAGAAAAGACTTGGATTTATGTCGGCTTCATTACCTCCACCCCCAACCCAGGATAATGTCTAACTAATATAAACCTGGTAACAGGGCAGAGAAAGAAGACCTCACGAAAATATGTTAGGGAAAATTAAGAAGAAAGGTAAGAAATCTAATTATAGTAGTATTAGAGAAATGTAACTTCTCTGTAAGTTAGATTTCTTAAAAGATGTCTTAGGTTTCAAGCATCATCAGGAAGGATCAGGAGTGTTCTTTAGGCTAATAATCGTCTCCAAGGTCTTGGCATTTCACTTAAACCAAATTAAGTTAGTGTAGTAATTTCAAGGCCTTTCATAAAAAATACTTACACAAAGCAAGAGCTTTGGATCTGCATGAATGAGTTTTACCATGGACAATAGAAGATACTTATAGCTTCTTGTCTCCAGGTCTGTAGGTTTCTCTTTAAATTTAAGGCTTGTTACTTTTTCTTTAAATGTAAGACTCTAAAAATAAAAACAAAAACATGTCATCACCTTGTAAAAATCAGACATCAAATTCAAGATAATAGCTATCTAACTTTGAAAAATAAATCCATTATAAAAAAGCTTTGTTTTAAAAAACAAACATTTTATACCACCATATGTGTGGTATGAGTACAAGCATCCAAAAGTAAGTATGAAGTTAATATTATTAAGCTTAAAAAACAAATGAGAACTATTTTTGCAATATTTATATTATTATTTATATTGTATCTAATAAATTTATTTTTTTTTAAGATTTTATTTATTTATTTGACAGAGAGAAATCACAAGCAGGCAGAGAGGCAGGCAGAGGGAGAGGAGGAAGCAGGCTCCCCGCTGAGCAGAAAGCCCGATGTGGGGCTCGAACCCAGGACCTGGGATCATGACCCAAGCCGAAGGCAGGGGCTCAACCCACTGAGCCACCCAGGTGCCCCTCTAATAAATTTATTAAAAATACTAATCACGTTACTATCAAGTTGACTCCTAAGTAAAAGAACAATTTTCCAAAATGTGTAAAACATTAGGGATAAAATATTTAGTCTACAGCTCTCACAGATATATACACTGAACTATTCATTTAACAAACATTTGTCCCACACAAATATACAACAAATATTTCATACAATCTACATTAATTTTAGTAAGATGCATTGTTAATGCACCACAAGAAATGAAAAACCACCATCAACTCTTAAGACCCAGACAAATAAAATGTAGTTCCAATTTCAGAGAGGTTGAAAACAAAGTGTTTCTTAGACTTGATGAAATATGCTACATTGGCAATCTCTGTAATTTAAGTTTAAGTTCTGCTTTTTCCTTCAATGGCATCCCACCTCTCTCAAGGTATAGAATGCACGTATTTTGCCTGAAGAAAATTAGTAAAACATAGAACTCTTTGACAAAGACAAGTCATGAAAAATGTGCTTCAATTACAGAGATACTATGATAGACACCGTGCTGATACCATAATTATGAAAGCTATTCTACCAAAAATCTAACAGTTACCTTCTGGACACAAAACCACCTCTTCCTATTGTTATAAATCATTTCACCCTCTCCTTTAAAAGGGCATAAAAATACCAAGTTCTGACACATAAGCCTTTATTTATTAATGTTTTTAGTTTTTGGTGTACAACATAGGGACTTTTTATATACATTCCAAAATGGTCACAGTAAATCTAGTTACAATCTGTCACCATACAAAGTGGTTACATTACTGATTATATTCCCTATGCTGTGCATTACATCCCGAAGTCTTATAACTTAATCCCCTTCACCGGTTTTGTTGACCCCCCCCACCCCGACTACCCTCCCTTCTGGCAACAATCAGTTTGTTCTCTGTATTTTTCAGTCTGTTTCTGTTCTGTTTTTTTTTAGATTCCACATATAAGTGAAATCATACAGTATTTGTCTTTCTTTGACTTATTTCACTTAGTGTAATACCCCCAAGGTCCATCCATATTGTTGCAAATGGCAAGATTTCATTCTTTTTTTATGGCTGAGTAATATTGCAATGTGTTTATAAACCACATCTACTTATCCATTCGTCTACTGATGGACACTTAGGTTGCCTCCATATCTTGCTATTGTAAATAATGCTTCAATGAACATGCATGTCTTTTCAAATTAGTGCTCTTGTTTTCTTCAGATAAATACCTAGGAGCAGAGCTGTGGGATTGTACAGTACCTCTATTTTTAATTTTTTGAAAAACCTCCATATTGTTTTCCATTGTGTCTGCACCAATTTATATTCTGACCAACAATGCACAAGGGTTCCCTTTTCTCCACATTCTGCCAACACTTGTTATTTCTTGTCTTTGTTCTAATTATTCTGACTAGTGTGAGGTTAAATATCAATGCGGTTTTGAATTGTACTCCCTTGATGTTAGCGATGTTGAGCACATGCCTGCTGGGCATCTGTATGGCTTCTCTGGAGAAACTGTATATACACAGATAAAGGTTATCCAGCATCTATGCACCCATAATAAAAGTGTCTAAGTAAATGGGTCGTCTTTCAAGGTAAAAAGTGGAGATGCATATCTGTAACACACAGCCACAATTCTCAATCCGTAAGTGTAAGATGCATATGTTACTCTGCCCAAGAACTCTGAAGGGTTTTGGTCTTCAAAGGGGAAAACAGCTATCTAACATACACATTAATGCTCAAGAATGTCACTCCAGAAAAGAAGCACAAGACGTACAAATACTGTATGCTTTTGTATTTATAATCCTATTGCAAATATCTTACCAAATGTATTTAATAAACTCTAGTTTTACTGTTTGCTCCCATTAAATTCTATTCTTTTTTCATTTTAGTCATGGTAATACCTTAGATCAAAGAGATCAACTTTCATGAAACAAATTTACTAAGTTGTAACTTAGCATAACTGCTCTTCCCTGATACAGCCATTACACCAGAACAAAGATCTGAGAACAATTAACAGATGTAATAGCTATCTTAGTCAGTAATCGTTTTCCAAAGTTAATAGTTCAATTATGTCATCTCTTAATCTCAGGTATCAGCATACAAATTTTATTCCAGCACTGCTGCCTAATACAGAGTAAGGACTTGAAATGGTTGAATAAAGTTTTCAAATCAAGTATTTTTCTATTAATGACCAGTAGGGGGTTATAAAAAATCAGGAACAACAAACTGAAGAAGAAATGTATTTCTTAACTAGAAATGTAAGAAAAGTCATCCACTCATTAATTTACTGACTGGTCTTCCATACTACAGATTAAGAACCCAAGCTGGTACATGCTCTTTGGCCAAATAAAAGAAGTGGTCATGCCCAGGAACAAATTCATTAATCAGCATATTCAGCTGCCTCTTAAGGGCCTAAACCATCTTTAACTTATTTATAAGTTAAATAATTTTAAAATAATTTAAAATAATTTTAAAATAATTTTAAAATAATTTAATTTATTTAAGGCTGTGACTAAATTACAAGCATATAAAATCATTTGCTGAGCCAGGATCTCCTTAAGAAGCAAAATGTGCATAAATTATCCATATTTGTGAAAATGCATATACCTATTGTTAATCGGCTACCTTAGTTTCAAAACAGTAAAGGATTAGTGCTAAAAAAAAGTATTTCAAACTTTTTAAAATACTGCAAAAGTATAAAACGGAGAAGCTATGGCTCAATGTTAATATGGAAAGACTAAAAAGTTTAAATGCCAAAGAGCTCAATCCAAGATAATAATGCAATCTTAAACTATATTAGTAGAAACATGGTATGCAGGCACAGCAGGTTAATGCCATTCTTTAACTATACAACATCTGGAATGCGAAAATCAGATCTTAATATGTCATTTTAATTGGAAAAAAAAAAAGTATTAGATTGAATTCTTTCCAAAAGAGAAGCAAATCAGAGGAGGGTTTTAAAAGCAAATTAAGAAAGAAATTCATTCACTCATTCAACAAATATGTGCTAAATGCCTACTGTGTGCCAGATATTACTCTCAGGGCCAGGAACCCAGTGTCTGACAAGCCAGACAGAGCTCCTGCTTTGATCAAGCTAATGCACAAGTAAGGGAAGACAGCTGAAGAACCGGACAGACACTGAAATGAATGTGAACTATTCATTCATCATGTGACTATCTGTCACTCATTAAACATTATTTGTGCAGATCAAGCAATACACAGACACATACCCCACAAGTTTTTTTAAAAAGCTCAAATAATAAAATCCCTCCCAATGCTAAATCATATAAAAATAAAAAGAAGCCTTAGGAGTACAGGATAACTTCACTGAAGTATCTGCACGGCCATCTTAATGGAAGAATCAGAAGTGTTCTATGGAGCTTCAGAATAAGAGAGAGGGTCAATGATGAATGGGAGTGACAGGGAGAGGAGTCCAAGTTAGTTAAAGAAAAATCTTCAAGTTGCTCTTTCCAGGAAATACATCCACCTCTAAAATACAGGGTGGTTTATAAAGGCTTCTTACAGATTGAACTCCGTGACTGCTACTTCTGCAGCAAGACAAAGGCTCAGGTTTATCAGAGACATGGATCATCCGAAGCAATGCAAAGGAGGACAAACCACTGAGCACGTCCTGTAATACAGTGGCTCTCAATTGAGGGCAGTTGTTCCCAGGGGAAACTGCAAATGTCTGGAGACATTTTTGGACTAGCAGGACTGCTACTGCTGACATGTAGTGAGTAGAGGCTAGAAATGCTGCGAAGCATCCTACAACATATAAGATAGTCCCCTCCAACAGTCCCCTACAACATTCCAAAATATCCAAATCCTGATGTCACCTTTAAACCATGTATGTTATGAATTTCTGCATTTCCAGCCGTGATGGCCACCTGTAATGAGCTCTGTACTAGAAGTTTTCAAGCAATTCTGTGAGAGAAAGCGCCTTCTCTGTTTAGTTCGTCATGCTTCTCCAGTGTTAACACTATGCCTGGCAGCTTGTAGGAGAGCTCAATATTTTCACATTTGTTGTCCAACTGACCATTCACTCACCAGGTTTAAGAGGGGTAAGAATCACCTTAAGGATCATCTAAATCATAAAATTTTATTATTCTAAAAAATTATTTCATATTAAATCTGTTACTTTTTCTGGTAAGAAGATCAGCCAGAAAGCTCTCCTTCAGCCACTATGTACAATTATATACATATCTATATACATATATTTATATATGTATGAAACTTTGTATGTATACACACATATACGTACGTATACACATACAAAATTTCACACATATATAAATAGCTTAAGAATGATTTTGCAAATCAAATACATACTGAACTTTCAGAGAATAATAGGAGATAAAGATTAAATTCTTATCATAGGTGTCCTTGGACCAAAAGTCTAGTTATAGCTTTTATGAAATAACTTTCAGTAATACAGTATGTTGCTCTTGGAATCAGTTACTAAGTAGAACTAAGAAGTAAAATAACTTCTAAATGTTGGGAACATTTTCAGAGTACCAATCAAATTTTGTCTTCGGTTTCATTTTCTTTCAGTTCTCATGCACAGAAAATTAAATTGCAGATGGCTGGTAAACTGGATATGGAAATTAAAGTGGAAGTGAGTATTAATTTTCTATCAATTTCTATTACTGGAGGCCATTAATCTTCTACCAGAGGAAGTAGAAAACTTAAAACAAAAAGTCAAATAAAGTTCTAATATCTAGAAGATATTTAGAACAAATAATTTTTAAACAATTTATTGTAATGCATTTTCCAAAACAACCTTTTAAATGTCTATTAAGTGACATTTCAGTAACCATTTCTAAAATTAACCTCCAATTAACTTGGATTGAAATTTTCAATTTTCTAAAAAAATGAAGTACTTGGTATCACAAAAAGTCAACTAAGAATAACTTTGCATTTTATTTACT
The DNA here is from genome assembly GCF_902655055.1 of Lutra lutra. NCBI lineage: Eukaryota > Metazoa > Chordata > Mammalia > Carnivora > Mustelidae > Lutra > Lutra lutra. Next base: position 41,518,320 of record NC_062293.1, read on the forward strand.
TAGTAAAATATAATTGCCATGTTCTTTGGCTCTAATTTTTTAGACTAAATAACCTCAAAATGTATGGTATAGCAAACTTCTCTATTTGAATGTCTGAGATAAATAATTCTGAGAAACAATTACTGATGACCAGATAAGAGTGAACTATAAGTGTATTAAGCCAAAATATTTTATTGAGTAAAGGAACTTGGGCAAAGAGAAGCATGCCAGGGAGGAAGCTGTTTAAATTACAAGTGTAAACTGGCTAATTTACTAGATAAAACCAATAGGTAAAAACATGCTACATTTTCAACTGAAATGACATGACGTGACTTTAACAGTAACTATACACAGAAAAGTCAAAGAAACCAAGGACTTTTCTGAGGTAGTTACAATGGGTCATACTTACGGCCACAGAAGCCCACTGCCATGCAAAACAGTGACTGGTTGGCATCTGATCATGTGAGAGACAGCAGCCAATAAGAATAGAAAATAAGAAGCAGAAGACAAAGCACCACCAGTCAATGTCAAGAGCTGCCACGTGTAACACTCCTGCTATACATAAGTACCAAGGAATGACTTCTACGATCTGTAACTGTCTGTTTCAATTGGTTCCATATGAGTTTTAAAATTCCATTTAAGAATATTTATCTGTTAGATACCTAATTTAAAAACACTCCTTTTACTAAGCTAAACACAAACTTCACTATCAAAGTGCCTATCGATTTTAAGCACACAAAGCATATTTGCTGAAACATGAAATACTTTTATTTTAAATAAAAATGTTTAATTTTATTTCTAGTCTCCTATACGCAATGTTCAGCATCCAATGGGCAAAAACCGTGCATTAGTAGAAACAGTCACTCTAACCTAGGAGTCAGGCTTCCCTTACTCATCCCCAAAGATGAGGAACGAAACCAAAATATTGACTCATTAGGAAAAGTTATAGGAGAAAGAAGGTGAAAGAGACAAGACAAGGAAGGAAGGCAAGAAGGAAGGAAGAAAGAAGAGAACTGACATTTTTAACAGCATTTTGTGAGAAAATTTCTCTAAGAAAAGTAAGTTCGACCCACTGCAATAGTGAAAAACAAACACCATTCACTAGCATTGCAACAATACTGCAGTATACAACATGCCACACTTGTAGAAAAGAAGGGACTCATTTGATTTTCAATAATAAATAAATAAATAAATAAATAAGGCAGGAATAGGACAGAAACACTGAAAATGCAATAGGAAGAAGGTGGGACTCAAATTCATGATCAATCTTACCGGTGCCATTCGGATCGCTGGGTGTGCTCCACAGCCCTGCACTGCTTTATGAAGTGTTTCACCAAACATGTTTCGAAGCTCAACTGAGTGACAGTACACGGCATCAATCTTAGGCCACCAATCCAATGCAGACTGGAGAAAAACAGAGACCATAAGAGAGGAAAAGTACAAATGTGCATGAGTTGTACTCTCTAGTTAACACTGTAGCCTTATATTTTATCCTTCTGTGAAAATCTTTCTGAGACCATGCAAACACACACCAGGATTTCCAAAGTCTTCAAATAATATCTTTAATCCAAACACTAACCCATACATTTATTTTAAAATATAATAACGAACATGAGACAAACCGCCACTTCATGTACATGAGCGTATGACACTGTCTTTTCTACCTGACAAGCTAATGAATCTGAAAAACAGTCTTTAGAGAGCTAATTCTGTAGCCAATCATTTTTTTAAGTTTAATATTTTATACATTTCAGAAACATATGCATATAGAGATAGTATATATTTTCCCATGTAAGAATGCTACTATCAAAGTTTTAAAAAAGATTAGTGGTTCAACACAATGTTGAAGGGACATGTGGCAAACCATCACTTATATGCCTACAAACAACAATGATAAATAAGTACAACACAAAATTAGTAAATGAGAAAAAGCTATTAGTAAACCTATAATCTTAAACTGATACGCAATGATGGTACAATACACGAAAAGACTAATGATCATCACAAAGACAAACTGATAAGAGTGAAACAGATTTAAAGGTAATAATATTATGTAAATATTTATCTATTTCAGTTTCACCTGTTTAGCTTTGTTTCTAGTTTCTAGTGCCTTTTTTATTTGATTAGTGCCTAATTTAACTTGAAAATTAGTTACTATGTTATGAAAATCACTAAAGCTATAAAGTCTATCAGTTAATACAAAAATGGATGAATTTTCACTCCACATGGAGATTATACAAGGCATGGGACAACTTCAGACATAGGCTTCCAGTTTACTACACCGCCGCTCCATAGGAAGCACCTGAAAGAAGGAACTAACACAGGAAGAGGACGTAGGGGGTCACACCCTATTCCAGGATTCCTTCTCATTCAAAATTCTCCACTTCTAATATCTTCACCCATAATTCTCAGATTATTCTAGGTAGCGTCGAGTTATACTACCTTAACCTAAAATTAGAATACAAACTCTAATTACTGGATAGTAAAGTATACAATCAACTTATAATACACAATTTGAATACTGAACTCTATAGGAAGGGACCCCAAAGCTGTGAAGGAAGAAACCAATTCTCTTTGGGTAGTATGGCTGCTTCTCCTATTCCCCCAACTCTTGCTTTATTTAAGCTAATTCCTAACAAATATCAAATTTTAGTTTAATTATGTAATGGACTCTTTAAACTCTGGTCAATTTAGTCATTTGACTTGCCCAAGCGATCAACACAGCTTGATTTCCATATATTTACTAATTTATACAGCTTGTGTTAATGAGCTTAAAGCAAAAAAGGCTGAATGATCACAAAATACACTGAGATAAGGGATGTATTCATTCTCCTAACCCCATAATATCTTGTCAGAAACTAATAACTAAAGAAAGATGCATCCCATATAACATCCTATCCAAACTATTATGCTGTATCTATAGTTATTAAGATCACAGTACCAGATGCATCCTATAAAATAAAAAGATTTTAACTTAAGATTTAGTGATTTTGTTAACTGCCATTTTTCATAATATAAAAATTTATTCATTTTAATGTAAAAGTTAAAGATAACACTTTCAAATAAAATATGCACTAAAAACTAGGCATCATGTAGTTGGCAAAAATTATAGTGTTTTGAGCAGTTACTAAATGTGTCTCTTCTGAAACTAGTCAACTAAAGTAGACATTCCTTTTTTTCTCCTTAAAACACTAAGTTGATTGCCACACAAATGGCAATACTTTTATGAGTACATAGTATGAGCAAACTATGGCAATTCTTCAAGAGATTACTTAAATTTTCAAGTGCCTTGGAGAGAACTTATCCAACCTCTCAGAAGGAAGAGATCATGTCATTTTCAGTATGTAAGCTATCTGTAAGGAAACTACAACTGCCATAAGAAAAAACCCAGAATACTAAAGACTGTACAGCCACAGCATGTTCCACTGATTGCTAAGATATCTAGGTCACACATGTGTTATTACTATTTCTTTAATTTCCCAACTATAACAACACACCTAATTTAACCTAAAGGAAGCTAACAAAGATTAAGCACATAACATAGATCTTATAATTCACCTCTTATTAGCATGCCATAATTTAAAAAGTGACAGCACTATGAATACCATTTTCAAAGCTGACAAAACCTTACAGTATAATAAAATTCAAATAGTGAACAGATTTTCAGATTTCTTAGGAAGGAACAGAATATTTTAGATCTAAACACTGTACTTAGGAACGGAGTATGAATATGTTTCTCAGAAAGAAACAAAACAAAACTGCAAATCACTATCAAGTCTACATAACCCCTCAAAAACATATCACTAAAACTTTTGACATTGTGACAGTAAAAAACAAAATCTGTGAATCTGGCTAAAGAACCATGGAAGAAAAGAACGTATGAGGTGTATTGAACCAAGAATCAGTGAAAAGGAAATCTTACACTATAAATAAATTTAAGTTTAGGAGTCCAAATATCTAAGAAAACACTTCATGGAATTTCAAGACAAAGTATTTCCATAAGGGTCTTCAGAGAGACTCTGCAATGGTCAATTCCATCAATCTGCTAGTTACTTTACGAATAGTCCTTTTCAGTCAGAAAGTACTTCAGATTCAGTATCCATTAGCCTTAAACCATAGGAAAGAAAAAACCCAGCCCTAACAAGAACGAATTTATCAAACATTCTATGATATGATGAAGTATTATCCTCTAAAGTATACCTTTAAAAGATACTTTACAGACTCAAATTTATGCTTCTTGTCAAGCTATGCATTAAAGGTTACTGATGCTGAGTATTAAGCTTTGAAATACTTAGCCAATACAGGTTTTTCTTTATGAAAACAGACTGCATATTGACGTGACCTCTGGTACAGACACACTCCACCTTCACACATGCAGTACTCATCGGAGTACAGAAGGATACACAGCCACTTCACCATGTACACGGAGGCATGCACGAAGTACCACTCTAGGCATGCTTTAAACCCACAGAGGAGCAGCTCAGCCACTTACAGCAGTGCCAAGTCCATGCTTGAAAGTGCTCTATATATTCAATTGTAGACAAAAATATTTCACAATTAAAGTAACTAGCCACAAAGTATCAAAAAAGTATATACTTGGGTTTATTAAATACAAGTTGTCAGTATTTATGTAAAACCATCCACTCTAGTAAATGGAATGCTTTTAGTATTATAAGTCAAAGAAAAAGTTAATAATATTTCAATTCTGAACTACACATAAACCTTGGGGGGAATCTTTTTTTTTTTTTTTTTCTTTCTTAAAATGGCCTTGAAAATAAACATTGAGGATACAAGGTCTTGGCTCCTACCCTGGCAAAAGTAAAGTAAAAATTTTTTAAGTTTTTAATACAAACTTATACCTTATCTGCAATCAGATTCATAAAGCTTTCCCTTTTGGGATAGCTATAATTTAACCTAGAATTTAACCCACAGATACTCAACTGAGCAACATATCATTCCCTCAAGGCATTTTAGTTGTTCAGAATGTCTGGGGATGGGAGGAGGGAAGTGGCCCAAATGGCATTTAATGAAATGAGGATCAGGGATACCAGGCATCTTGTGATGTACAAGGTAGTGCGCACAACAAAGAACTGCCCTGCCCAAAATGCCACTAGCACCCCACTGAGAAAAACTCAATGGGTCACTGAATAGATTTAGAGTTCTTTTTCCCTAACAGAAATGGATAAAAGAACAGAAAACAGGGGCGCCTGGGTGACTCAGTCGGTTAAGCATCCAACTCTTGATTTTGGCTCAGGTCATGATCTCAGGGTCATGAGACGGGAGCGCCGAGTTAGGCTCTAAACTGGGCCTGGAGCCTGCTTAAGATTTGCTCTTTCCCTCTGCCTCTGCCCCTCCCTCTCTAAAAAGAAAAGAGCAGAGGAAAGAAGAAAAGAGGCAGAATTTGGTTCAATTCAACACATTCAAGGCAAATGAATGTAAGGAGGAACTTTTAACTCATCAGAGACACACTCTTAAAAATGGAATTTGATTTTCAAGAAGGCAAATATACCTAAGTAATCAATGATTAAAGCCCTTTCTAAGGCAACCCTCTCAGGTCCCATCCCTCTTTGGGAGCTTTGTACTTACTATCAGCCAATAAACTTTGCTTTACTATCACTCAATAAACCTTGCTTTACTGCCCACCAATCAATCAATCAATCAAGCCCCCTTTTTAAGGGAGAATAAGAAAAAGTTGACAATTTACATGTAAATGGATAAAAGTAGAGCTTGAGAACCTTCAAAATACTACTGTTCTTGACCAGAAGAACAGAATTTGGCAGAATTTTTAAGATTAGGAGTCTAAATATTGAAGAAAAACTTAATGTGATTTCAAGACAAAGTATTTCCAAAACTGTCTTCAGTGAGACTCTGTAATGGTCAAATAGTTAAAACTTCATGGTCCAAATCTGATAAGGTTTCATTATCATTCTACTTAATGTATTCACATCAGAGCCGAAGGTTTCACAAGTACCTTATTTTGTCTGATATGCTTCTGTATCAGGTCAATACCTCTATTTAAGCGTGCTAATATCTAATATTTCATTTGTTTAAGGAAGACTAAAAAGTATAATCAACTATGATCTCACCATTTTTAAAATATATCATACTGGCCTACACAATAAATAGTTAACTACTTTTAACTTAAATGGCAAGGTGACAAGTCAGAATATATCAAATGCTGGGAAAAAGCTAGGAGTACTAAAATAATATTTAAAGAATCTGGGATGAAAATGTTCAATTATATTCTCAGTGGCACTGTTCTCAAGTGCTTTTGATGCAAATAAAATATTTTAGGTTTAATCCTTCCAAAGGATCCTATTAACTCCACTTTTCTCAATAAAGCCCCTCAGGTCAAATTGAATATGAAAAATACAATTGTTTATCAGTTACTAGATATAATCACCTGTGAGAAATCTCCCTACATCATACATCTAAGTTCAAAACCTTTTATAAACCAAAAATGTCTTTCTTTAAAAGAAATTAAAAAAGTAAAGAAAGGAAGAAAAAAAATTTTAAGTAATTTAGCAATACCTTTTGGACTTACATTGGTGATGATTCGATGGAGTGAATTTACCAGCACATAGTGAAATGTAGAAGGGGAATTCTGAGCCAGGCAAATCTACAGGGGCAAAGGAAAAAATTGTATACTATTTCTGTGAGAAAAATATTCAACACAAATGAGGATAAAAAGAAACAGGAAAAAAAAGAGTTTTTAAAAAACAGAATAAATTCTTAAAGTCTTAAAATTAACATTAATATATAATATTGAGAAATACCAATTCATCTTTCTAGTCTTTTCACATTTATAAAGAAAGGATCAACAGCATCAGTAAACTTAACTGGATAAAAACCAATGCTCTCACCTTAAAGTGTTGGTTGTTGTGAGGGCTTATACGAAAGCAAGAAACAAGGCAGTCAATCATTAGATCCACATCTGCAGGCTGACTGCCTCTTGAGAATGGTTTACTTGGATTAAAAAGCAGGTTCTATGAAAATCCCGAAAAAAAAGCCTTTAAACAATCATGCAGTATTTTTTTTTTTTTACTAGTATTTAATATCAACAGGGCATCCACATACATGGAAATAACATTCAGTTGCCAGAAGCACAAAGCACTAACGCTGTGGTTCATCAGTGTGATAAAATTCTTACTATACCAGATACGGTTCCTTTCAGGCCCCAAATTCTACATTATTTTAAAACCAGGTCTGAATATTTATGAAAACCTTTAAGAAAACCGGTTAATTCTGTGTTTTCATCATATTCTAAGCCAATTTAGTCTGAGTTAACACAGAAACAACAAAAGCAGGTCTTATGAACTTACATTCCAAGATGATTCAGAACTTCAGCATTAGCAATGATCTTTGACAATGATTAGCATAAAAATGCTTTACTACAAGTTTATTTTTCCTTTAGTTTTCTTAAAGTTTGTAGTAAAGAAATAACAAGCATATTACCTTAAGATCAACCACCATGGACTGAACTAGTAGGAAAATGACAGAGTTATCTTCCCAATTGATGTAAGTACTTGCTTTACACAGTTTCACACAGGCAATTGCGGCACTCTCCGTCAGCTGCCTGCTTCCCCCATGCCCGGCAAGTGCTTTTCGTAGACTGTCCAGAAACAACTTCTATAGAATTCAAATATAAAAAGAAGTTTCTAGTTAATTAACGCGTAGTTTCTAAATATCAGACTTGTCTAATAAAATAGTAAATTATCAGCTTGTAAAAATTATATTCTAAAACTACATCATTGTGATTTTTACTTTTACAATTTAAGCGGTTGTCATCATTTACATGTTTCTCAAAAAAAAAAAAAAAAGATTCCGTTCTTCACTTTCTTTGCTGAATTATTAAAGGAACTTAGGACACAGTCCTTCCCAAACAAGGTAGTTGACTTCTCAACCCTGAATTCACTGATAATATTCTCTTTCTAAATATTTCTAAATATTATACTATGGTGGTTGTGGTCTATGTCAAACCACTGATCCTTTTCTAAAGCTCCAGGCTATATTCAACCTTTATCCTTCCAACAAAGGATATACCCAAGGCTGTTCTATTGCTCTAAATAAATTCTGTTCCTCAAAAAAAGTTATCCAATCTTGCGATCTCAAGCCCTCTTTGCAGCTCACTAACAAATTTCTCCCTCTGCTTTTCTCCTAAATGAAAATCTCACATCTCAACTTGTATGTATTCTTAAATATAATGTGTCAAAAGCCAAACTGATCAAACAACAGCAGAATATATATTCTTCTCCGGTACACATGAACAATATCTAGGACAGACCATATGTTAGGCTACAAAACAGGTCTTAATAAACTTAAAGAGACTGAAATCATATGAGGTATTTTCTGGGGCACCTGGGTGGCTCAGTTGGTTAAGCATCTGCTTTCAGCTCGGGTCATGATCCCAGGGTCTTGGGACTGAGCCCCACATCTGCCTCCCTGCTCAGTAGGGAGCCTGCTTCTCCCTGTCCCTCTGTAGCTCCCTGTGGTTGTGCGCGTGTGCCCTCTCTGGCAAATAAATAAAATCTTTTAAAAAAAAGAAATATTTTTCCTGATCACAATGAAACTATAAATCGACAGAAGGAAAACTGGAAAAGTTCACAGGTACTTGAAAATTAAACACCACTGTCAAAGAAAAGAAATCACAAAGAAAGTTAGAAAATATCTTGAAATAAATCAAAGTGAAAACACAACATCAAAAATGGGATACACCGGAAATAGTGCTAAGAGGAAAATTTATAGCTGGAAACACTCACGTTAAAAAGAAAGCTCTCAATTCAATAACCTAACTATATACCTTAAGGAACTAGAAAAAGGAGAGCAAACTAAATCCAAAGCTAGCAGAAGGAAGGAAGTAATAAAGATTAGATCAAAGACAGAGGACAGCAAAACGATAGGAAAAAATCAAAATCGAAAGCTGGTTCTTTGAATGGGTCAAGAAACTTGGGAGACATTTAGCTAGATTAAAAAAAAAAAAAAAAAAAAAAAAAAAACAGAAGATCCACATTACCAAAAATCAGAGCTGAAAGTGAGAACAATACTATTTTTTAAAAAATAAAAGATTATAAAATACTATGAAAAATTATATGCCCACAACTGGGTAACAGACAAAATGGGCAAATTCCTAGAAACATACAATCTACCAAAACTCACTCATTAATAGAAAATCTGAATTGACTTAGAACTAGTACAGAGATTAAATCAGTCATCAAAAACCTCCCAACAAAGGAAAGCCCAGGATAGGTGGTTTCACTGGTGAATTCTCTCACACATTTAAAGAATTATTAATACCAATCCTTCTCAAATACTTCCAAAAATGTAAAGGAGAGGGAGCAAATCCTAACGCCTCTCATGAGGTCAGCCTTACCTTACTAAAGCCAAACCAAAACAGGACAAAGGAACTGCAGACCAATATCCCTAAAAATATTGATCAAAAAACCCTCAAGAAGTACTAGCAAACCAAATTCAGCAGTATATAAAAAGGTAACACACCATGACCAAATGAGCTTTATTTGTAGAGTGCAAAAAAGGATCAACAACAATAATCAATCAGTGTAATACACCACATTAGTAGAATGAAGGTAAAAAACTCACATGATCCTTACAACTGATGCAGAAAAAACACCTGACAAAATTCAACACCCTCTCATGGTAACAGCACTGGATAAGCTAGGAATAGAAGAAAATTTCCTCAACATTATAACAGCCATATATAAAAAACCACGACTAACATCACACTCAAAACAGTGGAAGACTGAAAGCTTTTCTCCTAGTAGGAAAAAGGTAAGGATGCCTAGTTTTGCCACTTCAACATTATTAGGGGGAGCTCTAGGCAGATCATTTAGGAAAAGAAAAAGAAAATTAAAAAAATTAAAAGTCATTCAAATTAGAAGTAAAATGGCCTCTGTTCTCAGATGATACAATCTTATTTGTACACCTTAAACACACACACACACACACACACACACACACACACACCTGTTTGAGCTAGTAAATTCAGCAAAGTTCTAGGATACAAAATCAACATATAAATACCAGTTGCACTTCTAGACACTAACAATGAACCATCTAAAAAGGAAAGTAGGGAAATAATGCCACTGATAATAGCATTAAAAAGAATAGAATACTTGGGAATTAACCAAGGTGGTGAAAGCATATACAATGAAAACTGTGTTAAAGGAAATTAAAGACATAAACAAATGGAAACACATCCCATGTTCATTGACTACAAGACTTAACATTGTTAAAATGTCCATAGTACCTAAAACAATCTACAGATTCAATGCAACCCCTACCAAAACCCCAACAGCATTTTTTGTAGAAAGAGAAAAACCTGTCCAGAAATTCATATGGTATGTCAAGTAACAAGAAACAGCCAAACTTCAGAAAGAACAAAGTCAGAAAACTCATACTTCCTAATTTCAAAACTTACTATAAAGCCACAGTAATCAAAACACTGTGCTACTTGTATCAGAACAGACTATATATCAAAGAAATAGAATATGAAGTCTAGAAAGAAATCCTGACATACAGGGTCAAATTATTTTCAACAAGAGTGCTAACACCATTCAATGGGGAAAGGACAGTTTTTTGAACAAAAGGTGCTGGCAAAACTGGATATCCACATGCAAAAGAATGAAGCCACACCCTTCCCTTACCTTACATATAAAAATTAATTCAAAACAGGTCAAAGATCTAAACAGTTAAAACTATAAAACTCCTAGAAGAGAACATAAAAGAAAATCTGTACAACATTGGATTTGGCAATGATTTTTTTGAATACCAAAAAAGCACTAGCAACAACACAACAAAAAATGGATAAACTGGCCTTTGTCAAAATGAAAAAAAAGCCTTTGTGCAGCAAATGACACTATTAAGAAAGTAAAATGACAGTCCACAGAATGGGGGAGAACATTTGCAAATCATGTACCTGGTAAGGGATTACCATCCGTGACATGTAAAGAACTCCTACAACTCAACAACAACAAAAATAGCCCAATTAAAAAATGGGCAAAGAACTTTAATAGACACTTCTCCAAAGAAGATACACAAATGGCCAATAAGCTTATGAAAGATGATCAACACTGCTAGTCATGAGAAAGACGCAAATCCGGGCATCTGGATGGATCAGTCAGAAGAGCATGCAACTCTTAATCTCAGTGTCCTGAGTTCAAGCTCCATGTTGAGTGTAGGGATTACTTAAATATGTAAATTAAAGGAAAAAAAAAAAAAACTTAAAAAAAAAAAGACTGAAACCAAAATAAAATGCCAGTGAACATAAGAGATTTCTAGGAGAATAGTGTGGAGATAATAGGAGATAAACAAAACATGGCATATACATACAATGGAATATTTATTCAGCCAGAATCCATTTTGTTTCATGATCGGAATTTCATTTCTTATTGTGGCTGAATAAATATCATGCAACAAAATGGATCAATCTTGAAAACATTATGTTAAATGTCACAAGTCAGACATATAAGGATAAATATTGTATGATTCCACCGATATGAGGTACCCAGAATAGGCAACTGAGAGAGACCAAGAATAGAACAGAAGCTACCAGGGGCTAGGAATAGGGTTAACGAAGAGTTATGTTTAAGATACAGAATTTAAGAGAATTTTTAAAAGTTCACTAACAGATAATGGTGATGGTTGCAAAATACTGTGAATGTACTTGATGCCACTGAAATGCACACTTTAAAAAGTTAAAAAAAAAACCTTAAAACAAATTTTACCACAATATAAATAAGTAAATAAATTTTTAAAAGCTAATCTCAAATTTATTTTGACCAAGCTCCTACTTTGGAATTTCCTTTTATCAGCCAAAAACACTGCTTTGCATATCTCACCTTTAACCCTAAATTTTGGACTTTTCTTCATTGCCTAAAAAATAAAGTTTCAACCCCAATTGGCTCACAATATTTTCCAGATTGCTCACATATGCCTCTTCATCTTCATTTCTTAACATCACCTGCATGAATCTTCTGCCCTCTAACTAACTAACTTTTCTGAACATCCATTTTCTTGATCTCCCTGGCTTAAACAATTCTGTCTCTCTAAGTTCTATTCTTACTTCAAGTTCAGCTAAGGTTCCACATCTCTTCTCGCAGCACATATAGCCTGCACTATTCTCCTAGTGGACTGGTACTCCTGATATACAGCTTTGCATCCATAAAGAAATAACTGGGAATTCTAGGGAGACAGCAGTCTAAGCCATCCCTGACTCCTCCTCTCTCTCCTAACTCCTTCATTTCTTGGTTCCTGGGGGACATAGATGTATTTCTCAGGTTCTCTTACAGTTAGATGTGGTCATGTGACTGAGTTCTACCCAGTGGAATGTGAATGAAAGTGTGCCATTTCCAGGCCTGGCCCATAAAAATCTTCAGCATGAGTTCCCATGTTTTCCCTTCTGGCCAGCAGAATAGAATCAACTTCCATGGAAGCTATGTTTTAAAAATGGCAGAGTCTTTGGGATGCCTGGGTGGCTCAGTCGGTTAAGTGTCTGCCTTCGACTCAGGTCATAATACCGGGGTCCTAGGATCAAGTCCCCATCAGGCTCCTTGCTTGGCAGGGAGTCTGCTTCTCCCTCTGCCTGCCACTCCCCCTGCTTGTGTGCACACTCTCTCTCACAAGTAAATAAGTAAAATCTTTTTTTTTTTAATATTTTATTTATTTATTTGACAGACAGAGATCACAAATAGGCAGAGAGGCAGGCAGAGAGAGAGGAGGAAGCAGGCTCCCTGTTGAGCAGAGAGCCCGATGCAGGGCTCGATCCCAGAACCCTGGGATCATGACCTGAGCCGAAGGCAGCGGCATTAACCCACTGAGCCACCCAGGCGCCCCAAATAAGTAAAATCTTTAAAAATAAAAAAATAAAAATAAAAATGGCAGAGTCTTTGCTGTCCAAGATTCTAAGAAATCACAAAGAGGAGGGCTATCCTGTAGAGCTATTCAGATCAGCAGCTCATTACTGTTTCATAAGTATAATAAAGATCAATTGTGTTGGATCATTATACTACCTTCCCTAATAAAATAAAAACACAATAATAACAAAAACTATAAAGTGAAAAAGAGAAACACTTTCATATATAGTTCGCAGGGTACAATATGTAAATGAGAGCCCGATCTGATCATTTACGGTTCTATTTGTTGTTTTTCTTTGCTTGCTTTATAATAAAGAGCTAAGTGTGATCACCCATGCCTTAGGAGGAGGTCTGCCACACTGCCAGAGTCTATTGGCTATTTAAGGGTTCAGGGAGCTCAGACAGCTAAACCAGCATATTCATGCAGGGCTCTCAAGCCCCTACAAGCATTCTCAAGAGCTACAGAGTAGTTCTAAGTGCAGTTTTAAACATTTACATTAAATTCTGTACCCTAAAGAAATGATACACATTCTTCTCCAATGAGAAAAAAACACTTTTTTAAGCAAATATGTACCACCATTTTGTTAACCACAATTAAATCTTTAAAAATGACCAAAAAATGTAACAATTTGGAAACTATAAAGCATTCTTCTAAATCAAATATGGTATCATCAAGTAAGAGACTAATAGACAAAAAGTGCCCGAAGTTAATAAAGAGACTGGCCAAAAAAAAAAAAGAAAAAAAGGAAAGTAACTAAAGGAAATGAACAGACATGCAAAAGAAAACATGCAAATTACCACAAAACAGAAATGATCCTGAACCTCACTAATCACAAGCAGTAAAATGAGTTACTCTTTTTCATCTCATTGAAGACTGAAAAGCATGCAGTCCTGATGAGGCTGAAGAAAAATAGGAATTCTGATTCATATTAGTGACATGTGACGAATATTGGGGAATGTAAATCTAAGAAAAACTATTAAAAATTTTAAAAATACATGGGTGTTTGGGTGGCTCATTCAGTTGGGAATCCAACTCTTGGTTTCAGCTTAGGTCATCATCTCAGGATCATGAGATCAAGCTCAGCACCAGGCTCTGCACTCAGTGGGGAATCTGCTGGGGATTCTGTCTCTGCCCCTGCTCCTGTTCACACACATGTGTTCACACTCTTCTCTCTTTCCCTCTCTCTCTAAAATAAATAAATAAAATCATTAAAAAAATTTTTTTTTTTAATACAGGGGTGCCTGGGTAGCTCAGATGGTTAACATCTGCCTTTGGCTCAGGTCATGATCCTGGGATCCTGGGATCCTGGGATCAAGCCCCATATGAGCTCCTGGCTCCGTGAGGGGCCTGCTTCTCCCTCTCCTTCCTCTCCCTCTGCTCATTCTCTCTCTCTCTCTGTATCTCTCTCGAATAAATAAAATCTTTTAAAAATTTTTCTTTTTAAAAATACAAATGCCCCGACACAGAATCCTAGTTTTGGAATTCTAGTCTATAGAATTAAAAGCATCAATTAACAAAAATATATGAACAAAGATATTTACTTAAGGATTAAATGTAATATCAAAAAACTGTAAAAAAAATTTAAGTATTCATCCATTCACAGTGAAATGGTTGAGTAAATGAGGCTCATTAGTGTAACAAAATATTACCTAACACTTACAGGAATGTGTTAGATCTCTATCTACTATTCTGAGGAAAGCTAAGATACACTCTTAGGTAAATAAAGCAAGATGCAGAGTAATGTGTATACAATGACTTCATCTCAGGGTGCCTGGCTGGCTCAGTCAATGGAGCATATATGGCTCTTGGTCTCAGGGTCATAAGTTCAAGCCCCAGACTAGGTGTAAAGAGTACTTAAAAATATATATATGACCTCATTCTAAAATATAACCATCTCCACCCTATGTATGTATATATATTTTCATTTGAATGTTTGTATAAGCAATTAAATACGAAAGGAAGGATACATACCAAACAACCATTAATACTGGTTGGCTCACAAGTAATGTGACTAGGAAAAAGTGAGAATACAAAAGAAAACAAATACTTCTTTTAATCCAGAAAGATTTTTAAATCTAAATTTTTTAACCTGGAAAAGTACTAAAAAATACATTTAAGAAAGTGTATTTCAAAAATCGTGGGATGTTCCAGATACAAAGGTTACATGTTATTCCATTTATATGAAATATCCAGAATAGGCAAATCCACAGAGACAGAAAACAGACTGGGAGTTGCCAGAGCCTAGGGTGAGATAGGAGTAAGGAGTGACTGCTAACAGGTATGAGGTTTCTTTCAGGGATGACAAAAATGTTCTTAAATTAGATAGTGGTGATGGTTGCACAATTTTCTGAATATACTAAAAAACCCTGAATTGTACACTTTAAATAGAAGAGTTAATTTTATGGTAGTATGTGAATTTTGGTCAATAAAATGAATAAATAGAATCTTGGGTAGGAATAGTATGACCAAGAACACTAGGAGATAAAAAGAAAAAGAGTTGACCACTACAAATTTTAAATATCTAAATAGCAAAAACCAAAATAGGAAAAAAAAAAAAAAAAAACCATAAACAAAGTTTAAAAAGAGAAACTAAGTAAAAAGTGTACACACAACACACATCCTACAGATCAACAAAGAACAAACAATTCGAGCGCCTGGGTGGCTCAGTCGGTTAGTCTATGGCTTCAGCTCAGGTCATGATCCCAAGTCCTGGGATGGAGCCCCGCATCAGGCTCCCTGCTCAATGACGAGTCTCCTTCTCCCTCTCCCTCTGCCCCCTTCCCTACTTGTGCTTGTGTTCTCTCTTAAATAAAATCTTTTTTTTTTTTAAAGATTTTATTTATTTATTTGACAGAGAGAAATCACAAGTAGGCAGAGAGGCAAGCAGAGAGAGAGGAGGAAGCAGGCTCCCCGCCGAGCGGAAAGCCCGATGTGGGGCTCGAACCCAGGACCTGGGATCATGACCTGAGCCGAAGGCAGCGGCTTAACCCACTGAGCCACCCAGGCGCCCCTTAAATTAATAAAATCTTAAAAAAAAAAAAAAAATTCAATGGACAATGAGAAATCCATAGGAGATGTACAAATAGTCAAACATTTGGAAAGATTTAGCTGTGATTATTCAAATATAAGTTCACTTAAGAGTAGTACTGAATTTATAATAGCTTTTTGCCTATGCTTATTTTCCCAATAAACCAAAACCCTCCCCAAAATTACTCTTTTGACAGGCTCTAAAGCAATCTAACATGAACAACGGTGTCCTCATAATGGAAAAGAGCGGCTACAGACCTGAGTGGAGTACCACAGCATCACAGACTCGAAAGGATTACCTAAGGTTACTTACTTAGCCATCTATTGCATAAATTCCTTATCCAGTATTTTTACAAAGTACTGAATCATTCCACTGATTCTGAACATCTCCATCCATAGGCAAGTCATGGAGGAGCCCATTTCATGTTCACTCCACTACGAGTATTTCTCCCAAAGTGGCATGTATACATAGACAGATAGATAGATAAATACATAGATAAATAATAAAGTATTGCCAAAACAACCTTCATACAGAAATTCAAATAAAACAGTAAGATTAACACCTTAACCTGCTCTATTTAAAAAAAAAAAAAAAAATTTAAGAGTCCCTTAGAATTAGCAGTGGTCATAGTACCAATTTCTCTACACAGCATATATGGTATCCTACCTTCCTAATAAGATGCTATGAAAACTGTTCTAAAATACCTAAAATGAGTTACTAGTCAATTTCATTAGCACCAAGCAGATACACCCCTAAGTACATGCAAATAACACAAGTGATGGATTCTAACAGGACAACCCTTGCTGTGATTGTTGGAGAAACCATGTTGAACACTGACAGGAATATCACTTAATCTTCTCTGGTAAAAGAATGAAACTAAAGAATTGTTTTTAAATCTTTAATTAATGAGAGTATCACTTATTTTCCCTTCAAAAGAATTTTTGTATGAGTATGTCTCTGTCAAGGCCAGCAAACAAAAAGACCTAAAATGATCATAATTAGAAATGGTCTCCTGAAATACTATGTTTACAGAATACTAAGCCTAAAGTAATACACACTTTGATTTAAAATGAACCAGATGACATCTGGACATAATGGAAATAATTCTGCCCCCCTCACCTTATTCATGTTGTTTTCATCAACCACATCCTTGGATATATCCTGGATTATTTCTGGACACAAGATAAGGAGAATGATTTGTAGTGGCCAAACTGCTGCTTTACGTTTGGTGCTTTCAGCAAAACCATCCACCAAGTCGAACAGTTTTTCTGCACACTCTGTGTGAAAAATACAATTAAATGATATTACTAAGTGAGAAAAATATCTCTGGGATTAAAATAAAAGCCAGCACTATCCAAAATCCCAAAGGTCACATTTTTAAAAGATAAACTTGGAAGTTCATTTAAACAATGAAATTTCAGGTAAGCAGACAAGCAATATTATATTGTCTGTGTATTAAAAGAGCTATTTTGGGGCACCTGGGTGGCTCAGGACATGATCTCATGGGTCGTGTAATAGAGGCCCACATAGGGCTTATGCTCAGCTGGATTCTGCTTGGATATTCTCTCCCTATGCCCCTTCCCCTGCACTCTCTCTCTCGCTCTAATTCTTTCTCAAATAATCTTTCAAAAATAAATTTAAAAAATAGAAGAGCTATCTTGATCCATCCTAGAAAAGGTCACATTTCAGAACAGACAAACTTGTCGTGAGTCTCAATGTGCAGGTGCAGGCCTTAATGCAAAGTGTCACGTACACAAGAAGCAAACTGGACAGCTTCCCAAAGGGAATCATACTCTCCAGAAGTCTGTATTCTCTGCATCACAGCTATGTCTCAAAATTCCAGGTAAGGATACTACTACTTGATACACATCTCCCTAAATACAAAATGAAGCCTCACAGCACAAAAGGCTACTTCTCTACAAAGAAGAGCCATCAAATACCCAATCCACAACTCTAACTATAAAGATTAGAGCTTCATTCCAAACTTCTTTCACTGTTTGCTCAAAGGAAAGGATTGAGGGAAATTTTGAAATATAAGAGAAAAAAATATTTCCTATTTGATACCAGCTGACAAGATGTAAAAGCACCATAATAACATAAATAATCTGGAAAGTGATAGATTTTTACCTCATAAGGAAGAGTTTAAAAGAAGAATAAACGTATTCTTACCAGCCATATCAGTCTGTGGAATCTGGTATAGCTTTGTAAATTCATCTGGATAATTTTCTACCCAGTTCCAAAAGGCCTATAAATAACAAAACATATATTTTTACATGAAAGCAGGGGTATTTTTGTAATATAGTAAATAAAATGTCACACAACCCCAATTATATTACAAACTTCTAATTTCCTTCATAAGAATACTGCGATGCATTCCTCCTAAATGTTAATGTGAAATTATCACTCAAATCATGACTTTTAATTCAAAATAGTAAAGACAGCAACATTTACAAGCAAAATGTAACAAAATTTTAATAGCTAAGAGGTTATAACTTACTTTTTCCAGGCTATTTATAACTGCTAACTGTGCAACCTTCTTTAGGGCTTTAAATTTAAATGCGGTTTCTAGAAAAAAAAAATTTTTTTTAATTAACTCTAAAATTAGTTAACACAAATTCAGAGCTACTTGTAAAAACAAACAAACAAACAAACAAACAAAACTTTCCTTTTACATACAAACTTTTGTTCCAGTATTATTTGTAAGCAACGTGAAGGTAAAAACTCACTATGTCCACTAAAGACAAATTCAGTGAAAAGCAAACATGCCTTGAATTTTAAAAGTTCTTGTTTTTTTCTTTTGTTTCTAATAATAACTGATTTTTAAAATATAAAACACATGGTCACTATAGAAAAATTTTTAAGAAAAAGTACACAACTAAGGGAAAACATCATCCATGATTCTACCATTCTTTAATGAACTTCATTCCATTCCTTCTCGTATGCAAGTTTAAGATATTTACCACAACTGAGATCATAAAGGCTAAATCAAACCTGTTCTCTTCATTTTACACAGTAACCCAAATTTTTTCCATACCATTAAAAATTCCTCATCCATATAGGATGACTCTAAATAGGACAGTAAATATAGCTTCACAGTTAAAACAAATCAGCTACTTTCAATCTCATGTATTTTTTTCAAAATCATAGTATTTTCAGGTATTACAAATGAGCAAATAGTGTTTCTGAGGTTAGAGATCTAACAAACTACTGACCTGTGTTTCAAAGCCACAGTCTGTTCAAGTATGCTCTGGTGTCTTTCAGAATATTTAAGTCAATGTACTAAGTCACTGGTTATTTAAACACTTTGCAATTGTACATTTAAGAGATTTCTAATATATTATTATAAATGACATTAATAAACACTTTTATATCCAAATATTTTCCATATTACTGCTCATTTCTTTAAGATAAGATCTGAAGTAGAATTATCTGGTCAAAGAGATGAATATTTTTTAAGGTTCTTGATAAATATTGCCAAGCCAATTTTCAGAAGGGTTGGACCAAATGCTACTCACACCAAGCAGCATATGAAGGTAGCCTTATCAACATTCTTATCATCATTAAACATGCTTTTGTTTTTATTTTGCTAATTTGATTGTTCAAAATAGTGGACTGCACTTTAAAAACAAGACTAAACATGTTTCCATAAGAATATATTAGATATTTTCATTTCCTCTCCTGTCAATGTGTTGTCCCCATCTACGAAAAGATTTATACCTGGAAAAAATGATCCTTCTATAAACTATTTTAATGGTAACAGCCCCTTGGCAGAAAACTCAGCCCACAGACTTTGCTTGTTTTAACTGATGTATAACTGACATACATTATATAAGTTTCAGGTATTCAACATAATGATTCTGTATTTGAATACATTGTGAAATAATCACAGTAAGTTTAGTTAACATCAGTCACCATATGTAGTTACAAATTTTCTTGTGATGAGAACTTTTAAGATCTACTCCCTTAGCAACTTTCAAACATGCAATCCAGTACTACTAACTACAGCTGCCATGCTACACATTACATCCCCGTGACTTTTTACAACCGGAAGTCTGTACCTTTTGACTCCCTTCACTCATTTCGCTCACTCTCCCATCCCTAGCCCCACATCTGGCAAACACCACTTTGTTCTCCATATCTATGAGCCTGGTTGTTTTCTTTTTTAAAAACAAGATTCCACATGTAAGTGAGACATATAGTATTTGTCTTTCTCTGACATATTTCACTTAGCATAATTCCCTCAAGGTCCATCATGTTGTCACAAATGATAAGATTTCCTTCCTTTTTATGGCTGAATAACAGTCCATTTTAATAGAGAATGCATACATTCCCTTTTGTCTATTTTATATATAAGATACAAAAATATTTCTTAAACATATGTATAAACATACATGTATATTTTAAATACATATATATATTTTACATCTTCTTTATCCATTCACCTGTCAATGGATACTGAAGTTGTTTCCATACCTTGGCTATTGTAAAATAATGCTGAAATGAACACCAGGTATACAGATCTTCTCAAGTTAATGTTTTCATTTTCTTTGGATAAGCACCAAGAAGTGGAACTGCCGGATCATAGAGTAGTTCTACCTTTAATTTTTTGAGGAACCTCCATACTATTTTGCTTGGCAGCTGTGCCAACTGACATCGCCACCAACAGTGCATACTTTCACCAACACTTACTATTTCTTGTTGTTTGGGTAAAAGACATTCTAAGAAATGTGAGGAGATACCTCATTGTGGTTCTGATTTGCACTTTCCTGATGATAAGTAATACTGAACATCTTTAATGTGCCTGCTGGCCACCTGTATGTCTTCTTTGGAAAAAATACCTATTCAGGTCCTCTGCCCATTTTTTAAATCGCAATGTGAGGTTTTTCTGCTATTGAGCTGAATGAGTTCTTCACATATTTTGTATATTAACCTCTAATCAGATTTATGACTTGCAAATATTTTCTCCCATTCAGTAAGCTGCCTTCTCATTTTGTTGAAAATTCCTCTGCAGCTTTTAATCTGGTATAGTCTCACTTATTTTTATTTTTGTTGCCTCCTATAGACTTTTAATGGAGGGATCTAGATACTTACCTTTCTAAGATAGAGATGAGTCTTTGAGTAATAAAACTGACTAAACAATTTAAATGTCATTTTTGCTGGACTTGGAAATGAGTAATTTGCTAAGTCAGTTTTAAAATATATTTTCCAACTTCCTTTGCTCTTGCTCTCCTTTGATTTCCAAATAATGGCATTATACTTTAAAGCACTCTTGAGCCTTTTTGCCTTCCTACATTTATTAACTTTACCTTTGTGACACCTACTTCTTAAATTTTCTACACAGAGAAAAATTCTAAATTTTATCATCCTTTAATTTAATGATAGATCCTAAGATCTTAAAATTTCAACTGTGAACTGAGTTGTGGTTTATTACAGTTTAAAACAATTGAGGTCCACTTAACATAACAGCTAAAATAATCCACTTTATTTCTTTATTAAAGTTACTGAAAATGATTTGTTGTTTGGTCTTATAATGGTAATGACCTAAAATCAGTAACAGAGATAGAACACAGCCTTATAGTACTAATCTACTTAGATATAGCCTTTTTTTTTTTTTAAGATTTTATTTATTTACTTCAGAGAGAGAGAGAGGAGAGAGAGAGCACACAAGCATGAGTGGGGTGGGGGATGGGGGAGCAGAAGGAGAAGCAGACTCCCCGCTGAGCAGGGAGCCCAACATGCGGACTCAATCCCAGGACCCTGAGATCATGACCCCAGCTGAAGGCAGATGCTTAACTGACAGAGCCACCCAGGCACCCCTAGATACAGCCTTTTTACATCTCTGGTGAAAGAGTTACAAGGTTTAAGCAAATATTAACAAAACAATAAACACGGTATTTTGACAATTACATTGTAGAACTGCTGAGGTTTTCAAAGTTAATATAACAATCTTCTAGGTCAGACACTAAAAACATTTTTCATAATTCCTTAATCAATACACAAAGTAAAATTAAAAAGTGTGAATCATATACTATAAGGTTTCACATTTAAGTTAGCCAGGATCTAGTATTACACAAAACTAAGAAACAATTTCAGTGAAATGAATTTAGTTATTTATACTCAGTTTATTAATAATGTCTGCTGACATTTGATTTATATTAACACTTCCATGCTTACCACAAAAATTCTCTCAATTCCTTGTGACTGTTTAATCAACATAATCATGCAAAGCATTTTCCAAAGCTTTAAAATCACATATTAAGGGGCACCTGGGTGGCACAGTCGGTTAGGTGTACCATTCTTAGTTTTGGCTGGGGCCATGAACTCGGATCATGGGAGCAAGCCCATGTCAGTCTCCATGCTAACTGCAGAGTCTGCTTGGGTTTCTCTCTCCCTCTAGCTTTGCCCCTCCCCCACTTTCTCGATCTCTGAAATAATCTTTAAAAACTTTTTTTTTAAATAAATAAAATCGGGCACCTGGGTAGCTCAGTGGGTTAAGCCGCTGCCTTCAGCTCAGGTCATGATCTCAGGGTCCTGGGATCAAGTCCCGCATCGGGCTCTCTGCTCAGCAGGGAGCCTGCTTCCCTTCCTCTCTCTCTGCCTGCCTCTCTGCCTACTTGTGATCTCTCTCTGTCAAATAAATAAATAAAATCTTTAAAAATAAATAAATAAATAAATAAAATCACATATTAAGCATTGTAATGTCACCAGATGGGATTACAACTGAAACATTCTACAAGGAAGCCAAAAGCACTGAAAAGGTAATAGACTATGTAATTCTGCAAAGTTAGTCAGAATGCTCACAGACCTGAAAACACAAATATCAGAGATGCCCATCTCAATTCCTCCTCTTGGCATAAAATCTCAAACTTCTGGTTCCATTCTGCAATGGAATTTTGATATCCTGCTAAACTATCTGCTTTTAGCACTATAACAGTTAAACAGATAACTTCTATAACCTATAGCTATCCTTAAGAAATGAAATTCTAGAAAAATTAAGTAACAGCACCTGTATATTCTTTGTTAAAGCAAAACTTGTAGTTGAACAAAACTTTCTATTGCCAAGATTTAAGATACTCATTTTTTTGTTTTCAAGGCTCAAAAGTTATTGAATCATTAAGCATTATTATCCATTTTACAAGGGCATTTGCATTATAAAATCCACTTTGATGTTCTACTTCAACACAATCAGGACAATTCATACATTCAAACACCGGTTTTTCACTCACCTTGATTAGTTTCAAATATATCTTACATTTAAACTTACCCTTTAGGAGTCGTTTTAATTTTGCACAATCCACATTGATGTACTGTAACAACTCTATATCATGCACATCAACGTTGTCTTCTGAACAAACAGTCAATTCCTGTAATCTGAAAAGTAAAAGCCAAAAATAATTCACTATCTTAAGGAAAGTTCAAAATTCTGAGCTGAACAGATTCTTCTCACCCAAATGATGAGTTTATAAGAAAAAATATACATAAAAAATAAGACAGCAAATATTTCTTATAAAATTTAAAGGTACATAACTAATTCAGGGGATATAATAAAACTGAAACCAAAACAATCCAGTAGACTTCACTGTGTATACATAAATCATGTTGTACACATCAAATTTATACAATCTTTATCTAACAAAAAAATCATAGCATGCAGAGAACTATTTGAAATACTAGTCTCTGTGCTATGTGTATTTTTGAAATTTTTCTGTATGAAAATAAACTTAATTTCTGATTACATCAACTAGACTTAAAAAACATAAACAGTATTTTATCTACATTTATAGGATACATTTATTTTGTATTAAAAAATGAGCATTTATTCCTTATAGTTTCACAATCTGTACATGTATTTATGTGATTTGATTAATGTCCCTCCCTCACAAAACTTACTTTAGTAAAGTCAAGAATCTTTCCAAACCCCCAATTTCCCTTATATTAAATGTGAAGCTACCACAGATGTAGAAAAATTTAACACTTAACAAAAATAGATTTCTTTAAATTTATAAAAAAAATTCACTTAAGTCTGAATAAAATTTTTCACTAACAGAAGAAGCTTTTCTTTTATTTGCTTTATTTGTTTATAGTCAATTCAATTAATTAACATATAACATATTATTGGTTTCAGAGGTAGAGGTCAGTGATTCATCAGTCTTATATAATACCCAGTGCTCATTATACCACATGCCCTTCTTAATGTCCATCACCCAGCTACACCATTCCCCAACTTCCCTTGGTTCCAGAAACCCTCTGTTTGTTTCCTATAGTTAAGAGTCTCTAATGGGGGGTGCCTGGGTGGTTCAGTCTGTTAAGTGTCTGCCTTCGGCTCAGGTCATCATCCCAGGGTCCTGGGACTGAGTCCTACACTGGGCTCCTTGTCAGCATGGAACCTGCTTCTCCCTCTGCCTGCTGCTCCCCCAGCTTGTGTGCACACACACTCTCTCTCTCTCTCTCTGACAAATAAACAAATAAAATCTTTAAAAAAAGAAAAGTTTCTTATGGTTTCTCTCCCTCTCTGGTTTCATTTTGTTTTGTTTTTTCCTCTCTTCCCCCATGATCCTCTCTTTTGTTTCTTAAATTTCACATATCAGGGAGATCATATGATAACCTTCTTTCTCTGATTGACTTATTTTGCTTAGCATAACACCCCCTGGTTCCAGTCACATTACTGCAAATGACAAGATTTCTTTTTTTTTATGGCTACCTAGTATTCCATTGTATATATACACCACATCTTCTTTATCCATTCATCGTTGATGGACATCTGGGCTCTTTCCATAGTCTGCTTACTGTGGACATTGCTGCTATAAACATTGGGGTGCAAGTGCCCCTTCAGATCCTTACGTTTTATCTGTGGGGTAAATACCCAGTAGTGCAATTGCTGTGTGGTAGGGTAGCTCTACTTTCAACTTTTTGAGGAACCTCCATGCTGTTTGCCAGAGTGGCTGCACCAGCGTGCATTCCCACCAATAGTGGGATCCACATCCTCACCAGCATCTGTCATTTCCTGACTGGTTAATTTTAGCCATTCTGACTGGTATGAGATGGTATCTCATTGAGGTTTTGATTCGTATTTCCCTGATGCCAAGTGATGTTGAACACGTTTTCATGTGTCTGTTGGCAATCTGTATGTCTTCTTTAGAGAAATGTCTGTTCATGTCTTCTGCCCATTTCTTGAATGGATTATTTGTTCTTTAGGTGTTCAGTTTGATATGTTTTTCATAGATTTTGGATACTAGCCCTTTATCTAATACGTCATTTACAAATATCTTCTCCAAGATTCTGTCTGTTGTCTTTTGGTTTTGTCGTTTCCTTTGCTGTGAGAAGTCAGTTTTTCAAAAGTTGACACTGTTAATCTACTGAACTCTGCTTCCTAATGAGACATACTCATTATTTTAAGATATCAAAAATGTAAGAAGATGAATGGAATTACTAATGTTCATAAATGCAGAGAGAGACAGATATGGTGAAAAAATACAAATACTACGAAATCTTACTCATAGTATTAACTCAAATTGTAGCCATTTTAATGCAGTCTAAAACTGACATTAATCATCATACTAAACATTCAGTTGCTAGAAGTGATATCAATCCGATTTCTTCCTTCTCAAATTCCTTTTTCACTAACTTTAGCCTGCAGATGTGTAGCTAACATTAAAATTATTCTAAGCACTTACACTAAAGCTCTTCATATCATCAGGGTGAGAAAAGCTTAGCAGTTCATACTGGGAATGACAAGGTCCTCAATACTGACTTATATGCTAAAAATTCCACAGCTGCTGCAAAGAGCCTAGAAAATATGGAATATGATTCCTTAGGAAACACAACTTAATAAATCAGCAACACCAACTTCTGAAAAGCTGACTCTTCCAGTTATTTGTGAAAAATGGAAGAAACGTTTAATTCTTTTTACAGCCCGGTATTTCCATAGGGAAGGGGTATTCTGTGAGGCTTAAACATTTCTGAAGGACGGAAATCAAAGCACAGTTGGGAGTAAACGAAATAGAAAACTTACTAAAACATCTAGGAAGACCAGGTAAACTGAAAACAAAAAGATATTTAAAAACATATAGAAATAAAATAAATAAAAGTGCCCGAGTGGCTCAGTTGGTTAAGCAGCCAACTCTTGATTTCAGCTTAGGTCATGATCTCGGGGTTGTGAGCTTGAGCCCCACATGGGAAATCTGCTTGAGATTCTTTCTCTCCATCTGCCCCTCCCCACCTTTCTCACTCTCCCTCTCTTAAAAAAAGGGAAAAAGAAGAGAAAAGAAAGAAACTAAGACAAACACCCCCCCCATCCACCCAGGTGCAGAAATGAAGAGGAACCTAAAAACCAGAGAAGGTTTTGAAGACATGGTCTGACCGTGCAACAAAGGAAGCACAGGAGCCAGGTTTTTATCTCTCTTTAACCTAGGGGTTTGTGGCTATCATCTACATGAGACTGGATACAAAGCTTTCTACCCTATAATGCAGAGAGTAGAACTGGGGCCCTGCAAAAAACATGACTAGCAAGAACTATGCAATTCCTTAAATGAGAGTTGCAGAGAGAGAGATGGAACGAAGGGAGAGTGGAAGGAGATAAAAAAAATCTACCAACGTTAAGATGTCTGTGCTCTGGCTGTTTTGAGTAGGAGAAAAAGTCACCCAGAGCTGTTACACCGTAAGGGTCTGAGGCCCACATTTATACTACCCATACAATCTGGGAATGAGAAATTAATTAAAAAAAAAAAAAAAAAAAGGAAACAAAAGGGGAAAAAAAAAGTCCAGAGCTGGGCACTTAGCAAAAGCAAAAACCATCACTAGGACACTCCCACATCCACAAGAGATCCCAAAGAAGATACAGACGTGCACTAAAGATGAATTTGCAATCAAAGTTTACAGAAAAGAGAGAAAACCACTCACTATGAATGAGAATTGGCACATACAAGATTATTTAACAATCTTAAGAGAATATAAAATATGCCTTAAATGATTAGAGCCATATAAAAAATTTTTAACTATAAAGAAGAAAAAGAAACCATTTAAAAAAAAAAAAAAACCAACCCAGCAGATCTGTAAAAGAAACAGAACTTCTGGGGCACCTGGATGACTTGGTCAGTTAAGCATCTCCCTCTTGATTTCAGCTCAGGTCATGAGCTCAGGGTTCTGAAATCAAGCCCGCATCCAAGCCACCCTGGGCATGAAACCTGCTTAAGATTCTCTCTCCCTCAGCCCCTCCCCCTTCTCTGAAAAGAAAAAAAATCAAATAGAACTTTTAAAATCACTGAGCCTTCTGCTTCTGGCATTATGTCAAATCAGATATTCTTTTTTTTTTTTTTTTAAGATTTTATTTATTTATTTGACAGTGAGAGAGGGAACACAGCAGGGGGAGTGGGAGAGGGAGAAACAGGCTTCCCACTGATGCGGGGCTCCATCCCAGGACTCTGGATCAAGACCTGAGCCAAAGGCAGACGCTTAACAACTGAACCACCCAGGTGCCCCTCAAATCAGATATTCTGAGAGCCCTCCCACTGCAAAACAATTAGATCTAGTGCAACTGTACAGTAATTCTGTGAACAGAGCAGCCCATCTTCTACATAAAAGAGTACTATGAGTTGCAGAACATGGTATACTTCAGCAGAAGTATACTTAGGATCTGTACCCCATATTTCCTTAAAAAAAAAAAAATCAAAGACCAAGAAATATCAAAAGCTAATGTTATTTCTAAAAGAGAAACATTTGTGGACAGGTAGCAGAGTCAAACACAGTAAATTTTCATGATTTGGTTTATCTATTATATATGGGATACAAAATCAATCTTCAGAAAGAACTGCCGTTCTGGGAACACCTGGGTGGCTCAGTTGGTTAAGCATCTGCCTTTGCCTCAGATCATGATCCAGGGTCCTGGGATTGAGCCCTAGGTTGGGCTCCCTGCTGAGCGGGGATTCTGCTTCGCCCTCTGCCTCTGTCCCTTCCCCTCCCCAACTGGTGCTCTATTGCTCTCTCACACTCTGGCTCAACTAAATCTTTTAAAAAAAGAAAGAAAGAACTGCCATTCTAGTCACTTGCATATTTTAAGTCACCTAATGCTATGAAGGCTATATTTACATCTAAATTAAACCATCATAGTGGCCTTTTAGGTGAGTGGTCCTCTAACAAGATCAGCTCCTTCTTCTGGCTCAAGCTACATGAAATGCGGTTGTCTAAAACATGTACTTCAGAGATCCAATTTCTGAGTAGTCTGTCCACTGGAAGCTACAGAAACTAGCTTATTCTGGAGACATTTAACTTCTCTTCTGGAAACAGTAAGGTTCAGGATATACACAAAAGTTGCCTATATTTACATGCATTGATGCTGCAAAATCCTATAAAATGAAACCTTTGGTGCCAGAAAATTTCTAGAGTTTTTAAAAGATGGCACATTTGCTGTATTTTATAGAGCAACTTACGTTTGGATAGACTAAAAAATATTCTATTATTTTGATCGTTGTTACCTTCAATGTAAAATTATTTCAAATAGTAAGCTAGTGTGATAGTCACTTAAACAAACTGATTTTTTCTTTTATAATTTTCACACCTATTCCCTAGATGTCGGTTACCTTGCTACTTAACTAATTTAATATTACTCAGAATATAAAATGTTATCACTCAAAAGATTTCATGAAGACATTGTTCTATTGTATAAACATAATAGCATCAATCATATCATACCATTAAACAAAATTCAATTTTCTTTGCATCAGGTCTGATCAGGAATTGAAGAATACTGCTGCCTAGCATCATAACTATAGAAATACCATTTTTTATTAAAAAGACAGGAGAATTTTGAAGTTAGCCAAGTCACCCAAAACACTATAGCACAAACTCTCAAACTATGATGCATATTCCATTCACACCTGTTTCTCCAACAACAGAAGAAGAACAAAGCTTACTAATGGAAGTCCACTGTTCACACAACACAGACAAGTCTAAAGATGAAGGATGTATCAATAAAGAGGGCTGTTTTTCCACATTCTATATTAGTCTTAGATTCACTAAATCACTAACTGATTCATATTATACTTCCTACTTGGTCATAATTAAGACCCATTTGACTCTACTTGGATGAGACAGGCAAATCATTTGCATGAAAGCAAGTTCCAGAGTCACTTGCTACACCATCGGTTATTATTCCATATGGCACCATCTACACATAAATTTCTTCCCATCCATAGCATATCACAACTGATGATCACATGAGTTTTAATCATCAATAAAAGCTTAAATCATGTTTATCATATAATATTGAAGCACAACAGTAAAAATATTAAAATATATATTTCATAAAATATGGTTAAAATGGAAGTATAGAAGTAGCAGCCTGATATAATGAATTTAATAGACTCTGAAACCAGTCTGACTTTAAAATTTGGGGCCTCCATTATTCAACAAAGTGCCTTAATAAATTCTTTGGGTATTAGTTTGTTTACCTATAAACTGGGGAAGTATCACCCACATTTCAAAGATACTATGAAGATAAAACAGTACAACATATACTGTAAATATTCAAAATATGGGAGCTTTTAGAATTCATACATTTAAAACACAGTCTACTTTCTGGAGAAGACTACTTTGCAATTACTTACTTCCTTATGCTTCCCTATCGTTAGGTTTTGATTTTGCTTCATAACTTAGGATCTTGTGATTAAGAGCAGAGCTGTGAGATCATTAGAAATCTGACTACTCCTCTCAGTTATTCTGATCAGCTAACTCCATTTAAAAGAATATTTAAAAACCCAACCGAAAACTCATACCTCGTGTAAAAACAAAAACCTGATCATGAGCAATAGATTTCCCTCAAATTTGAACTTTCAACTTCATAACTACTCACATTTAATTGTACCCACCAGCATCACAATACTACATGATAAAAATGTCAAAGAAATCAATGTATAAAATTCATACAAAAGTCCAAGTCAAATTCATTTCTGTCAACTTTTTATTTTTATGCAGACAAAAGAAAGACTTCTAAAATTATATTACTTCACAACAGTTCTACGTAGTTTACACACTAACCTCGTAGAAATGCGACTAAACACTGCATTGAAGTTGTTGCAGCTGAGAGAAAATAAAACCCCAGAGGCAGAATTCCGAAGTTCAGCGGCATGTTGGTTTCCTTCGCGACAGGTATGAAGAAAATGGCAGATTTCTGGCAACAACTGTTTGACCAACATTGTTTCATCTAATCTCATTGTGTCCTTTGGTTGCTGCAATAGAAATAATCACATAATTCTAAAACTTTGTTAAATTCACATGTAAAGATTTTCTGTATGAAATTTTTCAAACATGGGGTGCCTGAGTGGCTCAGCGGGTTGAGCCTCTGCCTTCGGCTCAGGTCATGATCTTAGGGTCCTGGGATCGAGCCCTGCATCCGGCTCTCTGCTTGGCAGGGAGCCTGCTTCCCTTCCTCTCTCTGCTTGCCTCTCTGACTACTTGTGATCTCTGTCTGTCAAATAAGTAAAAACTTTAAAAAAAAAAAAAAAAAGAAAGAATTTTTTCAAACAGACAGAAGACTTGAAATAGAATAATGAACACCCATATATTCATCACCTACACTCAACAACTGTTAATATTTCACCATGTTCACTGTATCTATACTCAGTCTAATAAACAGGATAGTTCCATCTTTCATTATTTTCTCTTTTTTTTCCATCTTTCACCTCTTTTCACAATGAAAGTCCAGCCCCCCATCCATTCTCCCTAGAATCTGCCCCCCCCACCACCACTCCTGTTGGTGCCCTGTTCATCAAATCCCTGTAGAAGCTTTTCCACTCCTAGGAATCCCAAGTTTATTGTGAGTTCCAAATAAACGTTACTTATATTCATTTATTTGTGGTGCACTGTGTCATCTGTCTCATATCCAAATAAATTCCTGGGTGTATAATTTACTTATTAAAAATAGTTTTGCTTTGCTTGAGCCATTTCAAAGTAAGTTACAAACATCATAATATTTCATCCACAGGTATTTTAGCTTCTCTTAAAAATAAGGACATTCAGGGGCACCTGGGTGGCTGAGTCATTAAGTGTCTGCCTTCCACTCAGGTCATGATCCCAGGGTCCTGGGATGGAGCCCCACATCTGGTTCCCTGCTTGCGGGAAGCCTGCTTCTCCCTCTCCCATTCCCCCGTTTGTGTTCCCTCTCTCGCTATCTCTCTCTGT
This sequence comes from Lutra lutra, assembly GCF_902655055.1. Classification (NCBI taxonomy): domain Eukaryota; kingdom Metazoa; phylum Chordata; class Mammalia; order Carnivora; family Mustelidae; genus Lutra; species Lutra lutra. The sequence continues at coordinate 41,549,371 of NC_062293.1, forward strand.
CAAATAAATACATAAAATCTTAAAATAAATAAATAAAAATAAGGACACTCAAAAAATAAAATAAATAAGGACATTCTTGGGGCACCTGGGTGGCTGGCCACCAACTCTTGATTTCAGCTCAGGTTATGATCTCAGGATCATGAGATGGAGCCCAAAGGCTCTGCGTTGAACACATAGTCTGCTTGTCCCTCTCTCTCCTCCTCTGCCCTTCCCCTTTCCTATCGCGTGCACACACACTCTCTTTAAAATAAAATCTTTAGAAAATAAAAATAAGGGCATTCTCCAATTTAACTTCAATACAATCACCACATCAAACAACAACAAAATTCCCCTTACATCAGCTAATACGCATTCTATATTCAAATTTCCCCAACTGCCCCCAAAATGTCTTTCATAACTTTTTTTTAAATATTTTACTTATTTATTCGTGAGAAACAGAGCTAGTGAGAGAGAGCGTGAGGCAGGAGGAGAAGGAGAAGCAGGCTCCCTGCTGAACAGGGAACCCCACAACATGGGGCTTAGGCCCAGGACTCTGCAACAATGACCTGAGCTGAAGGCAGACAGACACTTGACCAACTGAGCCACCCAGGTGACCTCAAAACGTCTTTTTAATTCAATCAGGATTCAAAAAAAGGTTCAGATGATTACAGCATGATTCCTTTAGTCTCTTTATTCTAAAATGACTGCCCCCCCAAACACTTCATATACATCATTTTATTTTGACTTTAAGAAAATGGGCCTTACAAAATGTTCCACATTGTTGATCACGATTATTTCTTAGTAGTATGAGACTTGTAGTTACTGTATTTTCAATAGCTGGAACCTACATCTAATGGTCTGATTAAATTCAGGTTAAACACTTCAAGCAGTTCAGTAAAATTCATACTGTATCATATCAGGAGTCCATAATGCCAGGTGGTCCCAATGTTAATGACACAGCAAGCTAGACAACCTTACTGTTAATATCAAACTCGCTACTTTATAAAGTAAATCTTTTCACTACAATTAACAAAATAACCAATGGATAAGCTATCCTGCAGATGCACCATTCCACATCAATATGTCACCTAAGCCTAATAATAATCATGTATGAATGACAATTCATACAATTTCAGTAATACCAAGCAAAGAATAAAATTGTGTATAATTATAGGCTATCCTTGATTCTGTAATTGCAATCCAAGTGCTTATAGATGTAAATACACTGTAACATACAGACAGAAAATAAACAGATATCACAAAACCTCCAAAATTCAAGTGGCAACGCCTGTATCTTACAGGCCAAACAATAGAAATGCTGAAACTCCAATTAATAAGCAAGGAAAAATTACAGAAGTATTCAATCTTTTGAATAATGGTCATATATGCAGGAACAAAGATCGCTCAAATTCTACAAAATTTTACTCATAATAAAATACTAGTAAATATTTGATCATTTCATTTAGCTATTTCAACTACTTATATGACAAACACATACTTGCAGGCTCACTTCTTAAACTACCTCACCGAACTTCAATCTAAAAATGAAAATCAACAGACAACCATAACAACACTGTAGGCAATCCAAGAAAACAAAATTATTTGATAACATGAATAGCATTATTTTTAATTATAAATTCAATGAAAGAAATCCATACATTTTCAATAGAACAGAGGAAGATATCTTATGCATTATATAAGTTATACTATGCTTACTTATTAGAGTTTTAATTAGGCTATCTCTAAAGAGTATCAATAAAACAGGGGCCAATAATACCTTAATCATTCTCCAAAATACATTTACCATTACCTCTCAATTACAAATGTTAATAGGGAAAAGCTGCAGGACTGACAGAGGCAATAAACCACCCGACCCATCAGAACATGGATATGGCTAATGTACTGGTATTTATAATCAAAGCAACAAGACCACTATAGAGAACTGGCTCAAGATGTTTAAAAATCGTTCACCTTCCCAATTACATCATCTTATTTAACAGCACTTTTGTTTTTTCACTCTACTTAACAAATGAACAACAGCATATCACAAATCAATAGAAAGCACCAAACTACAAACAGAACTAGCTCACCCTCAATTTAAGTAAAAAACTTACAAAAACTGTCTAACAATTTAGGAATACGCTCAAGGGCCAATAAAAAAGAGTTTAAAACATTATGTTTAGGTTTTGGTCCTATAGTCTTAAATAGATCTCTTCCCCTAGGATAAATAATTGAGTACATGTAATTATTTTTGCCCTTCCTCAAACACTATTGACCATTCCTTCTCTTCCCAACCACAAAATCGTCCTCACATCCAAGTCCTGCCCATCTAGGCTGATTATAGAAAACAACTGTAACATGCTGAAGAGAGATGCAATTCTGAATAAAAGCAAAAGATGTGTCAAGGAAGAGGGACCATAATAACCCTTAGAATGAATAGACAGATCTTTAAAATGAAGGCAATAAAATTTATATACTTACTAAACAACTACCACGTTCCAGTAAGAGTTAAGGTTATCAAAGTATAGAAACACCTTGCTTTATGCAACAAAAATATTCTCGAAAAAATTCTCAGTAAGTCATGGTTGAAACATACTGAGATAACTATTTAGAGGAACCCTAAGAAAGAACTGTTTTGTATTCAACTACTCCTCCACATAACTATTTTATATATTCATAATTTACACATAACAAATGTTTTTAAGGTAGGATCTCTTGGTAATAGTTGTAATTTTTTAAAGTCCACTTTTATACAGATTTGAAAAGTAAAATATTAAAATCAGGTAAAATATTGAAATGGGGTGGCACCTGAGTGGCTCAGATGTTAAGCGTCTGCCTTCGGATTAGGTCATGATCCCAGTGTCCTGGGATTGAGCACCACACTGGGCTCCCTGCTCAGCAGGAAGCCTGCTTCTCCCTCTCCCAGTCCCCCTGCTTTTATTTCCTCTCTCACTATCAAATAAATAAATAAAATCTTTAAAAAAAAAAATTGAAATGGGGCAGGGAGGGGCAGGGGGAGAAAGATTACTCCTGATCACATTTTTTCGCATCACATTTTTTCACAGCTAAGCAATACCACAGGCCTAACAATATCTGGAGAAATTAATTAAATCAAATAGTGGCTTTTTTTCATAAAATCTTTTCTAAACAACCTGAGACAGAGATCTAAGTGGCTCAAGCTTGACACTTTATAAGTAAACTTGGTATTTATTTAATTTACAAAAGATGAGAAAATAATTCTCTTGAAAACTGTATATACTGTTAGCTCTGTTAACAAAATTTATATTCATATGTCTTAGACCAAAAAAATCTGCATGACTTTTCTTGTCCACATCTATACTTTGGTACATCAGATCATTCTCAAAACTGAATTCACAAAACCTGCCTATTTTAGATTTACTTACCCCAGCAAGACATTTTTCCAGTGTATCCAATATAATCAACTGAGAGAGATATAAATTTTTTTCAGCAGCTTCTCCAAATATTCTCTAAAAGAAAAGATATTCAGAACAGTAAAGGTTGGCTATTACTCTCTACTGAATCAACACACATCTAAAAAGTCAGGGACTACAGATTAGGAAAAAAAAACCCAAGTCTTCCATTTTATCTCCCAGATTAGACTATATTTAAATCTGTTATTTCTGATTTTATCTTAATGCTCACACGAAATAAATTCCCAGGCAAACAAAAATGGTGGTATTTATTACAGTCTATCATTAGCCTTATAAAGTGAAAGAAAGTAACTTTGGTTTATACTTTAAAAATATATAGGATTTAAAAAATGAAACAAGATGGGATCGGGAGGCATACAAACAATACGAGACTCTTATCTCACAAAACAAACTGAGGGTTGACAGGGGGTGGGGGGTAGGAAGAGCGTGGTTGGGTTATGGACATTGGGAGGGGGTATGTGCTATGGTGAGTGCCGTGAAGTGTGTACACCTGGCGATTCACAGACCTGTACCCGAGGCTAATAATACATTATATGTTAATAAAAAATTAAAAATTAAAAAAAAACTTGAAAGAAAAAAATATACATATATAGGATTTAGATATACATACAGATCTTAACCAGAATCTTGCATTGAACATTTAACCACACTCAATGCCACAAAATAATCAGTCTCAATTCTTACAGCAACAAAATACTGTAACACCAATTACAGTGAATTTAAGGCATATGCTATCCTTAAATTTAATACTATGCTATTCACCAACAAGGAACTATGGTTTCCACAATTGAGTTTACTCAATAAGCCTAAATGAATGCCAATTATCACAATACTGCTTTTGTTTTTGTTTTGAAAAGAAGGTTCCAATATTAAAATATTTTCACCTAACTGGGAACACAGCCACATATTTATATAAGCAAAATCCTATCACCATGCCCCACACACTGTGCAACAAAAGAGCATCACAAAATCTTACAAGTATTTCTGTAAAGCACTTTACATATTCATAAGAGGTCCTGCTTTTTTTTTTTTTTCAGAAAAATCTTAAATTTTTTTCTATAAAGAAAAAACTTCTTTGCATGGCAAATGATTGCCCACACCTCCCGTTTATCAATTTTCTAAGTTTGGGACATCGCCTAATGAAGTTTTTTATAAAGAAAACACACTAAAGATGTGACTGTAAAAATAAGACTGATTCGCACAATGTACAACCAGACGTCAGTCTCATAGCTTAATACAAGCAATATAAACTGTGGTTAGAAGTGCTCAAGACAGAAAAAGCAGTTCGGAATTAATCAAGAAATATCCAAATCAGCTGTTTTGAATTGAGTTTGAAGGAGATTTTAGATAGGGACTGACAGAGGAAGGAATCCCCTGAGAGAGTCGGGACAAATGAGATGTTCAAAGGTTCAGAGAAAGAACCGGTTGGGTAACCTGAAGTCTATGGAATGTAAATAGGTTTTATAAAACAGGAAAAAAGGCAACTGTGAGCTTTTGACCATGGAATTACTTGCTGAAATTGCTATTTGAGGAAAATCATTTCAACAATGGGATCTCTACTATAGAATCTGTCACAGGTTACAGGAAGAAGGAAATAAAACAGCATCTTCATAAAAGCAATCTCACATTTTAACACTACAAGGTCATATTTTATTTATTGTCTACTTAGGACTAAGACAATCTAGTAAGTAAATATTCAAAGCAGCAGCTTAGGAAAAGATTTTAATAGATTACTATGTTACCAATTTATATATGACCTGAAGTCTGTATGAAATCCTAATTCCAAAAAAATAAAAAGAAAAGATAGGGTCGCAAATAAGAGAAGTATCTAAGAGAAAAAAAATCAAAAACTAAAATGAAAGTTAAAGGTTACCTGTGCTCATTCACAAAACACAATGAGTGTTTATAACCAGAGTCCACAGAAAAGGACTTTCCATACTCTAAAGTATGTTGCTGTAAGTCTTTAAATCAGAAGGAAACCAAAGCAAATTCCCCCACAAAACAATGACCCAATACTCACCATATTGTTAACATTCTTTAAGATAGTGGTGAGGCCGCTGATAACCAAAGAAAACTTGTATTTGGAAATATTAATAAGACATTCCTTGTTGTGTTCGGTACTGACTTTGGTATGCGTGTTCTGCTGTCCTGTTTTTATTGGAAGCTAAGGGAAAAAGAAAATGTTAGCTTATACATGAAAATGACTAAAAAGAACTATTTTTCACTGAAACTCATGAGATTTTAGGGAAATTTTTATCCGCCACGGTGACCTATGTTTGTATCCCAAGCTCCAATTTTCAATAGAAATTAGCATTTATAGCAAATCTAAACCTCTTGAAATTTCAATTTTTGCAGCTTTCTTTCTCAAAGTTGTAAACCTCTACCTACCTACAAAATTAAAACTTTACCCAGTATTACATAAGAGATGATGACTCATAGAAATAGAGCTATTTCCTTGTAGCTAAAAATTATTTCAGAGGATGCCTGCAATAAAATACATACAATCTTTTCCCCGACACATTGAACTCCAGCATTCAAAGAACAGACCAAGAACATCTCTGCCCCAGACCTCTAATAAATAATGGCAAATAACTGTGTATTTTTCAGAAATGAGAGTAAGCTATATAACCTAGAATAAACACAGTAAGACTAACTCAGGTAAGATGACCACCCTCAGGTACACAGTTGAGGGAGGAAGAGAACAAGAGACAGGTAAGTTTCATGGGAAAAAATATATATATCTTTTAAGGGGACCACATTTACATTTATCTGAGAATGAGTTAAGTCGCACTGCCAAGAAGCTCATCTCTGCTCTGTTCAAAGGCAGCATTTTGTATTGAAAGCATTATGAATGTATCCACTGTTTAAATATTAGATCCTGCTAATGCTAACAGAGAAGACTTGTGAGGTTTTTTTTTAAATACTTATTTATTTACTCAGCAAGAGTAAGAAAGCAAGTGAGAGAGAAAGAGAGAGATAGAGAGAGAGAATAAGAGCCAGGGGAGGGGCAGAGGGAGATCCCCACTGAGCAGGAAGTAGGATGTGGGGCTTGATCCCAGGACCCTGAGACCATGACCTGAGCCAAAGGCAGATGTTCAACTGACTGAGCCACCCAGACGCCCTTAGCATTTTGATTTTTTAAATAGTGCAACCAAAAGTGGAAAGAGACCAAGTAGCATGCCCAAGTTTGTCTAGTCAGTTAATAATAGATCACTGATTTGATAATAAATACTGAATAAAAGAGGGGAAGCATTTCTAGGGCTTAACAGGAGGTACAGAATTACATGTTAGTTTTAAAGGTTACAGAAGGAAAAAATCTGAAAGGTGTAAGAAAGGAGAATTTTAAAAGGCAGTGGCTGCAATATAGCTTGTAAATCTCCCCAGCTCTCTTTCTAATGGTTAATTTTATGTGTTAACTTGACTGGATCATAGGATGTACAGGTATTTGGCTAAACATTATTTCTGGGTGTATTTCTGAGGGTGCTTTCAGATGCAATTAGTATGTGAATAATTCAGTCAAACAGCGGACAATGCACCCCACAAAGCCCAAAATACAAGAAAATAGGAACAAACCACTTTGAGCTATAAAACTGGTGGGTATAAGCATCTCTGCAAAAGAAACCAGAGGGAAGTAGAAGGTCTGATGGATCTGAGGAAAATCCCAAAATTCTATTCCATTCTCAATCAAAAGTACAGCAGGCCATCTTAAGAACATTACCTGACCAAAAAAATAAGAACATTAGCTGAAACATAGGGGTTTGTTTTGTTTTTGTTTTTGTATATTGCAATTTGCTCATGAGTACAAAAGGTCTACCATAATGGCCTGAGAAGAGAGCACACTTTTTAAACAAACCATCATTATCTAACAGAAGTTTTTGCAGTGATATACTGTATCAACAATGCTCAATACAGCAGCCACATGTGCTATTAAGCACTTGTTACATGGCTAATGTAAATGAGGAATCAAATGTTAACTTCTATTTAATTTACTCACATTTAACTTTAAGTAGCTATTGGACACCATTGGACAGCACAGTTCTAAACTAACCAGCTGAAGAAGAACCCTTTTAGGATGAAGCCTACATTGAGAAGAAATTGATGAGATTCACTCCAAACTGACAACAGGGACAACTGGGGACAAAGGACCAAGGTCCAGATAAAGGTGGTAAAGAGGAAGAAAGCTAAAGGAGCTCAGAAAGGATGAGATGATGGGTTTATTCAATTTCATGAAATAGAAGAGCTCTAGATCCATGAAGAGAAAAAGCTACCCTGGCTCACATTTCCCCTCCACCAATTCAGGAAAACTATTTTCAAATATAAATGAGCAACAGCAGGGGCACCTGGGTGGCTCAGTCAATTAAGTGACTGATTCTTGATTTCAGCTCAGGTCATGATCTCAGGGTCGTGGGATTGAGCCCCACATGTCGGGCTCGACTCTGGGCTTGGAGCCTGCTTCAGATTTTCTCTCCCTCTCTCTGCCCCTCCCCCCACCCCACCCCCCAAAAAAGAGCAATAGCAAAGAATGTGGTCAAATCACATGTGAAGCTACCATGAGGAAAAAAAATAATAAGAAAAAAAAATAACATTGCAACAGAAAATGAAAGTGTGCCCTAAAGTCATGTTCCAAGCAGGTCCTTCTGTTGAGGGAAAGAGAAACCATCAGAGATAAGGGTTGACACTGAGGGCTGAACTGACAAAACTGCAGACACGAGGGGGCCTCAAATGCATAACTAGTAGAAAAGGCTTAAAAGTTAAGCCAAAACTTCTGAAAAAGCAGAATTTCAAAGTCTCACAGCCTCAGGAAAACAAAATGATCAGAGTTCAGTACCTGCCAGTGGAAGGAACCTAGTAAAAAACCCCATTTTTAACTAGAAGCTCCAGAGGGCTACATCCCACAGAAATGGGAGAACTGCAGCAACTGGAATGCTTTTTTTTTTTTTTTAAGTTTATTTATTTATTTAAATAATCTCTACACCCAACGTGCGGCTCAAACCCAGAACCCTGAGATCAAGAATTGCCAGCTCTTCTGACTGAGCCAGTCAGGTGCCCAAGCAACTACAACTCTTAAACGCTACTAGTAGGAATGTACATCAGTAATTATTTTGAAAAATGTCTGACACTGTCACTAAAACAGAATATATACATTCTCAGCGATTCCACTAGGTATACACCCAACAGATCTATGTAAATATATCCACTGAAATATATGTGCAAAAATGTTTATAACAGCATGTTAATAAACCGAAAACACTCCAATAGTCTATCAATAGCAGAAATGGTTTTAAAAAGCAATATATTCAAAGAAAAACTATATAGCTATAAAAATAAATGGCTTACAACTCTTAAGCTTAATCTCACAAATATGAGTGAAAAGTTGGAACAAAATATCACTTACTGTACGATTATGCTACATAAATTTCAAAGACATGAGAAATTCAAGTCAGGATAGTAAAGACCCTTGGAAAGAACAGGTAATGACTAGAAGGAAATGCAGGAGGAAGGACTGCTAGCACCTTATGGATACATCGGTGTGTTTACTCTGTCAACATTTATTAAGCTGTATATTTACATATATTTGTGCATCCTTCTATATGTTTAAGTTGACAGAAAGTTTGTAAATATATGTATTCAACTCCATGAGTTCATAGTGATACTAAAAAACTAAAACAAATTTTGCAACAAATGAAACCCAAATCAAGGAGAAGCAAAGTAGTAATGAAGATAAGCACCCTTAGTGGACACAGAGGAATTACACACTGGCACTGCCCAGCTCCCCTTCATGGAAGGACTTGTTGCCTTAACTGCTAGAAGTATTCAGTCAGTCCTTCAGGGATTGCCTCACCTGCAGAGAATGACCCTAGCCAAGGTCAAAGCCCTCCTGGGCAGCTCACACCCAGCAGCCAACTGATACGGCAATATAAAGGTCTACACACCTACACCTAATTCTGGGCAACTCAGAATGGCCAATTCTGGCACCAGAGCTCCTAAAAGGGGTTGGCCAAATCTAACACCAGACCTGCACTGCACCATGAATTCAGCATCTGCCCAATCCTCCCTCCTCCCAGGTGCTGATCCCAAAGGAAACCTTAATGAACATCCTGCTCTAGGCTTCCAGGGCAGCTGGCTGCAGATGCTAAGAAGGGGTTTTAAAGCTGGCAATGGAGGAAAAATAGTAACTACAAAAGCAATGAAACTAAAAGAGTATTACTAAAATCTTTGCTCTCTGGAAAAAAGATAACACAGCCAATAGAAGCTAAGTATGAAAGCCAAAGGTCTCTCTGGAAGTATATAAAGACGGTCTCCTCTCTTGTAAAAGGAGGACAGAGAAACCCATAGACCAGAACCAACACTTAGTTATCAGAGTTGCTGGGCTTCAAAGGTTAAATTCCCTAAAAGGCACATCTGCTATGCCAAGACCAGAGCCCTGAGGGGAAAGAGTAAGACAAATATAATGGAAATAAGTAGTCTGTGGGCCCAAAAATCTCCTATTTCCAAGGTCCCCTAAATCCTCTCTGTCTACCATAGTGGCCCATTACTGCTTACTAAGCGATGGCACCCCCAAACTTGTTTGAAAACAATCAAAGACCTCTCCCCTGAAAGACAATAGATGTTCCTCGCAGGATTTGCCACCACCTCCTCTACTAGCCAAAGGGGTAAGAGAGAATTTTCTGAGTGTTGAAACTTCTTATATCTTGACCATGATGATGGTTACATGAATACATGCCATTTAAATGTCAAAACTCAGAATTAAGTTGGTATAAATTCAAAAGAGAGTGTTGTAACATTAGGATGTTAAATGTAATCCCCATGGTAACCACAAACAAAATAGCTGCAAAATACACAAAAAGGACATGAGAAAAGAATTTAAACATTCACTGCAAAAAATAAACACAAATGAAGACAGTAATGCAGAAAATGAGACCAAAAAAAAGCTATGGGGTATAGGGGAACCAACAGCACAATGATAGCAGTAAATTCTTATCAGTAACTATCTTAAATGTGAATGGATTAAACTCTCCAATTAGAAAATAGACATTGGCAGAATAAATAAAAACACACAACCCAACCACACACTGCCCATAGGAGACTCACTTGAGATCTAAAGACACAAACAGGTTGAAAGTCAAAGGGTAGAAAAAGGTACTTCATGCAAACAGTAACCAAAGAGAGTGGGGGTAGCTATACAAATTATCAGACAAAAGAAACTAAGTCAAAACAAGTTACAAGGACCTTCCCCTCTCTTCCTCTGCACTGCCTGCAGAGGTGGCAGCCATCTCCTCCTAGGCATCATGGCCACCCTCAGACCACTGGTGAAGCCCAAGATCGTTAAAAAGAGGACCAAGAAGCTCATCCAGCAGCAGTCAGACCGATATGTCAAAATTAAGCGCAATTGGTGAAAACCAGGCATTGACAATAGGATGCACAGAAGATTCAAGGGCCCGATCTTGATGCCCAACAGTGGTTATGGGAGCGCTAAGAAAACAAAGCACATGCTATCCAATGGCTTCGGAATTTCCTAGTTCACAATGTCAAAGAGCCTGAAGTGCTGCTGATATGCAACAAATCCTACTATGAAGAGATTGCTCACAATGTCTCCTCCCAGAACTGCAGAGCCACTGTGGAACAAGCAGCCAAGCTGGCCATCAGAGTCACCAATCCCAATGCCAGGCTGCACAGCCAAGAAAATGAATAGACAATGTATGTGAACGTAATATTTGTTAATAAAACCACAAAGCTACCAAAAAAAAAAAAGTTATGAGACAAAGAAGGACATTATATATTAATGAAAGGTTCAGTACAGCAAGGAGACATAATATTTAGACCATCAAAGTGTAAGGAAAAACTGACAGAATTAAAGGGTAAATTACTTCTACAATAATAGCTGGAGACTTCAATACCCCACTCAAAATAATGGAGAAAACAGACAACTTAGGGACACCTGACCAGTGGTTCAGTCAGTTGGGTCTGCCTTTGGCTCAGGTCATGGGCGCAGGGTCCTGGGATTGAGCCCCAAGTCAGACTCCCTGCTTGCAGGGAGTCTGCTTTTCCCTCTCTCTCTGCCCCTCCCCATTGCTTGTGCTCTCTCTCTCCCCAGTAAATAAAATCTCAAAAAGAAAAAAAAAAAAAAAAAGGAAAAAAATAGACGACTTAAACTACAATAAGCCACTAGGCCCAACAAATATCACAGAACGTCCTACCAAACAACAGAATACACATTCTTCTCAAGTACATATGGGACATTTTCCAGGATGACCACAAGCAGGTCAAAAAATTACATAGAAATAGTTTTTAAAAGATAGATATCATACAACATATCTTCTCTGAGCACAATGGAATAAAGCTGGAAATTAGTAAACTAAAACTTGAAAATTCACAAAATTGTGGAAATTAAACAATATGCTTTTTTAAATTCCAGTATAATTAACATTGTGTTGTATTAGTTTCAGGTGTACCATATAGTGATTCAACAATTCTATACATTATTCAGTGCTCATCATGATAAGTGCTCTTAATCTTCACCCATTTCACCCAACCCCTCACCTCCACTCTGGTGACCATCAGTTCATTCTCTGTATTTAAAAGTCTGTTTTTGGTTTGTCATTTTTTTTCTTTGCTCATTTGTTTTGTTTTTTAAATTCCACACATGAGTGAAATCATATGGTATTTGTCTTTCTCTGACCAACTTATTTCACTCAACATTATACCCTCCAGCTTCATCCATGTTGTTGCAAATGGCAAGACTTCATTCTTTTTAATGGCTGAGTATATCCATGGGGTGTGTGTGTGTGTGTGTGTGTGTGTAGCACTTCTTTATCCATTCATCTATCAATGGACATTTAGGTTGCTTCCATATCTTGACTAGTATAAATAATGCTGCAATAAACACAAGGCACATATACCTTTCCAAATTAGTGTTTTCTTTGTGTAAATATCCAGGAGTGTAATTATTGGATCACATGGTAATTCTATTTTCAACTTTTTGAGAAACCTCCAAACTGTTTTCCATAGTGCCTATACCAGTTTGCGTTCCCACCAACAGTGCAAGAGGATTCCTTTCTCTCCACATCCTCATCAATACTTATTGTTTCTTGTGTTGTTGATTTTAGCCATTTTGACAGGTGTCAGGTGATATCTCATTGTGGCTTTAATTTTCATTTCCCTGATGGTGAGTAATGTTGAACATCTTTTCATGTGTCTGTAGGCCACCTACAGATCTTCCTTAGAAAAATGTCTGTTCATGTCTTCTGCCCATTTTTAACTGGATTATTTTAAACAATATACTTTTAAACAACCACTGTTTCAAGAAGAAATCACAAGAGAAATCAGAAAATACCAACAAATGAAAGTACATACAATATGCCAAAACTTGTGGGATGCAGTGAAAGCAGTGCTGAGGGGTAGGTTTATAGCTATAAACATTTAACATTAAAAACAAGGAAGATTCCAAATCAACAATCTAACTTAACAATATAAAGAACTAAAAGAACAAGTGAAATCCAAATCTGGAGGAAAGGTAACAATATGAGAGCAGAGATAAAATAAGAATAGCAAAATAGGAAAAAATCAATGAAACCAAAAGTTGGTCTTTCAAAAATACCAACACAACTGATAAACCTTTGGCTAAATGGACTAAGAAAAAAAGGAAGACGACTCAGGTTAGCTGCACCTGGGTGGCTCAGGTGGTTGAGCATCCAACTCCTGATTTGGGCTCAGGTCATGAGCTCAGGGTTGTGAGAATGAACCCTGTGTTCAGCTCTTCACTCAGTGGGGAGACTGCTTCTCTCCTTCGCTCTCTGCCCCTCCCCCTACTTGTGCTTTCACTCTCTCTCTAAAAATGAGTAATTAAAAAAAAATAAAACTCAAATTACTAAAATCAAAAAGTGGATACATTCTATAGGATGTAGTTCTATAGAACTAAAAAAAAAAAAAAAGGATTTTAAGCAGTGCTATGAACAACTATATGCCAAAAAAAAAAACAAAACTGAATAAACTTAAATGAAATGGATAAATTCCTAGAAACACAAAACCTACCAAGGCTAAATCACAAAGAAATAGAAAATCTGAATAGACTTGGAGGCAAACTGAATCAGTGACCAAAAATCTCTCAACAAAGACCTGAACCTAATTATTTCACCAGTGAATTCTACCAAACATTTAATGAAGAACTGATCCTAATCCCTAAACTTTTCCAAAAAAAAAAAAAAAAAAAACAAAAAAAACTGAAGAGAAGAAAATGCTTCCTAACTTATTTCTGAGGCCAGCATAACCCTGACACCAGAGCCAAAGATAGGAGAATATTACAGACTGATTATTATAAATCTTGATGCAAAAATCTGCAACAAAATGTACCAAAATTCTGCAACATAGTAAAAGAATCATACACCAAGACTAAATGGTATTTATTCTTAAAATGCAAGAATGGGTCAACATATGAAAAACCAATGCAATTTGTTACATCAACAAAATGAAGGGAAAAGACCACAGGTTTATCTCAACTGATGCAGAAAAAGCATATGACAAAATCCAAACACCATCTCATGATAAAAACACTCAACAAAGAAAAGGAATAGAAGGAAGCTACCTCAGCATAGTAAAATCCATATATGAAAAACCCACAGCAGACATCATACTCAATGGGGAAAGACTGAAAGCTTTTATCCCCTAGAACAGGAACAAGGCAGGATGCCCATTTTCACCACTTGTATTAACACAGTACTCAAAGTTCCAGCCAGAGCAATAGGCAAGAAAAAAATAAAAGGCATTCATATTGTAAAGTAAAATTATCTGTTCTGAGACAACATGATCTTATATGTAGAAAACTCTAAAGATTCCACCAAAAACAGCTGTGAGAACTGATAAAGGAAATCATCATAGTAACAGGATTAAAAAAAAGCCAACACATAAAAATCAGTTGCATTTTATTTGTTTTCAGGTTTTTTAAAAGATTTTATTTATTTGAGAGAGAGAGAGAGAGAGAATGAGAGAGGGAGCATGAGAGGGAAGAAGTCAGAGGAGAAGCAGACTCCCTGCTGAGCAGGGAGCCCAATTCACGACTGATCCCGGGACTCCAGGATTATGACCTGAGCCTAAGGCAGTTGCTTAACCAACTGAAACACCTAGGCATTCTCAGCTGCATTTTAGACACTAATAATGAACAATCTAAAAAGGAAAGTAGGAAAACAATTCCACTTATAATAGCATCAGAAAGAATAAAACACTTAAAAATAAATTTAACCAAGGACATGAAACTTATATACCGAAAACTACAAAACACTGCTCAAAGAAACAAAAGACAATATAAATAAACAGAAATATATCCTATGTTCATGGATTAGAAGACTTAATATTCTTAAAATGTCAATACTACTCCACAGTGACCTACGGATTCAATGCAGTCCCTATCAAAGTCCCAATGACTTATTTGGAGAAATAAAAGAACCCACCCTAAATTCATATGGAATCTCAAAAGACTGTGACTAACTGAAACAACCTTGAAAAAGATGAACAAAGTTGGAAGACATACACTTCCTGATTTGAAAACGTACTACAAAGTTACAGTAATCAAAACATTGTAGTACTGGCATTAAGACAGATATACAGACCAATGGAATTGGTCTATTCTATTCCTTTGGTCTGTATGTCTGTCTTAATGACCTCACATACATGGTCAAATAATTTTTGACAAGGGTGCCAAGACCATTCAACGTGGAAAGTACAGTCTTTTTAAATTTTATTTCATTTATTTGAGAGAGAGAGAGAGCATGAGAGATCGCAAGCAGAGGAGAGGGGCAAAGGGAAAAGCAGATTACCCGCCAAGCAGGAAGCCCGACATGGGGCATGATCCCAGGACCCAAACCATGACCCAAGCCAAAGGCAGAAGCCCAACGAACTAAGCCACCTAAGTGCCCCAAGGACAGTCTTTTCAAACAAATGGACACTGGGAAAACTGGGTAACCACATGCAAAGGAATGAAATTGGACCCTTACCTAACACCATATACCAAAACTAACTCAAAATGGATCAAGGAAGACGGAAGATGGAAGACCTAAAGCAATAAAACCCTTCGAAGAGGAGCATCTGGGTGGCTCATTCATTGAGCATCTGACTCTTGATCTCAGCTCAGGTCTTGATCCCAGGGTCATGAGTTCAGGCCCTGCATTGGGCTCCGCACTAGGTGTAGAGCCTACTTAAAAAAAAAAAAAAAAAAAAAAAATCCTTCAAAGAGAACACAGGGCAAAAACTTCATCACATTGCATTTGCTAATGATTTATCGGATATGATACCAAAGATACAGGTAACAAAAGAAAAAATAAACAAACTGGACTGTAAGAAAATTTTAAAATTTTGTGCATCAGAAGACACTATCCGCAGAATAAAAAGGCAACCCACAGAATGGGAAAAAAATATTTTCAAATCCTGTATCTGGTAAGAGATTAAGATCTAGAATATATAGAGAACTCCTAAAACTAACTAACAACAACAAAAAACCCAATTCAAAAATGGGCATAGAGGGGCGCCTGGGTGGCTCAGTGGGTTAAGCCTCTGCCTTCAGCTCAGGTCATGATCTCAGGGTCCTGGGATCGAGCCCCGCATCGGGCTCTCTACTCGGTGGAGAGCCTGCTTCCCCCTCTCTCTCTGTCTGCCTCTCTGCCTACTTGTGATCTCTGTCTGTCAAATAAATAAATAAAATCTTAAAAAAAAAAAATTTTAAAAATAAATAAATAAAAATTTAAAAAAATGGGCATAGAACTTGAATAGTCATTTCTCCAAAGATGATGTATATTAATGGCTAATAAACACATGGAAAGATGTTCAGCATCACTAAACATTAAGGAAATGCAAATCAAAACTACAATGAGATACACCAACACACAACCATTTGTATGATTATTATAAAAAAAAACAGAAAACCAAGAAGTGTTGGTAAGGATGTAGAGAAATGGAACCCTTGTGCACTGTTGGTGAGAACGTAAAAATGGGGGCAGGGGGCGCCGCCTGGGTGGCTCAGTCGTTAAGCAACTGCCTTTGGCTTAGGTCATGATCTCAGCGTCCTGGGATTGAGCCCCACATCAGGCTCCCTGCTCAGTGGGGAGTCTGCTTCTCCCTCTCCCCTCTTCCTACTCTTGCATGCATGTGCTCTTTCTCTGTCTCTCTCTCTAACACAAACTAATTTTTTAAAAAGAATGTAAAAATGGGACAGCCAACACTATAGAAGTACCTCTGAAACATTTAGAACAGAATCACCACATGATCCAGCAATTCCACTTCTGGAACCTAACCAGTTGACGCTGAGGTAATCATATATATACAAAAAATATATATACAAATAATCACATACATACAAAAAAATTGAAAGCAGGGTTCAAAGGCATATTTGTACAACCACATTCACAGCAGCATTGATAATAACTAAAACATGGAAGCACCCCAGTGCCCATTAACAGATAAATGGATAAGCAAAATGTGGTATATACCTACGATGGAACAAGGGGGGTAAGATTATTCTTAAGGGGGGAGATTATTCTGCAATATGCCATAACATGGATATACCTTGAAGACATTATGCTGAGTTAAATAAGCCAGTCACAAAAAGACAAACACTATACAATGCCACTTACATGAATTACTTAGGGTACTCAAAATCAAAAGAATGCATAATGGTGGTTGCCAGAGGTAAAGAAGGTGGAGAATGGGAAATTATTTTTTTTTTTTTTTTTAAAGATTTTATTATTTATTTGACAGAGAGAGAGATGACAAGTAGGCAGAGAGGCAGGCAGAGAGAGAGAGGGGGAAGCAGACTCCCCACCAAGCGGAGAGCCGGATGTGGGGCTCGATCCCAGGACCCTGGGATCATGACCTGAGCTGAAGGCAGAGGATTTAACCCACTGAGCCACCCAGGCGCCCCGGGAAATTATTTTTTAATATGTACAGAGTTTCAGTTTTACAAGACAAAGAGTTATGGGGATGGATGGAGTAATGACTGCACAGCAATGTTAATGTATTCAATACCACTGAACAGTATACTTAAAAATGGTTAAGATGATAGGGGTGCCTAGGTGGCTCAGTCGATTAAGCATCTGCCTTCAGCTCAAGTCCTGATCCCAGGGTCCTGAGATCGAGTCCCACGTCAGGCACCCTGCTCAGCGGGAAGCCTGCTTCTCCTCCCCCGCCCCGCTTCCTGGCCGCTCATGTGTTCTCTTGCTCTCTCTCTCTAATAAATAAATAAAATTCTTAAAAAATAGAAAAATTTTTCAAAATGGTTATGATAAACTTTATATTATGTATTTTTTACCACAATAAAAACAACCTGAGTGCACTCTTAAAAAGGTGAATGGGGCGCCTGGGTGGCTCAGTGGGTTAAGCCGCTGCCTTCAGCTCAGGTCATGATCTCAGGATCCTGGGATCGAGTCCCACATTGGGCGCTCTGCTCGGCAGGGAGCCTGCTTCCCTCTCTCTCTCTGCCTGCCTCTCTGTCTACTTGTGATCTCTGTCTGTCAAATAAATAAATAAAATCTTAAAAAAAAAAAGGTGAATGTAACTGTATACATTATATATTAATTTCTTAAAATCTGAGATCAAAGGATTCTGACAAAACACTTACTGAATATTTACCATGTGCCAGACAGCAATGTAGGTGCTGAACATAAAGATGAATAAATGTAACCTCCAGGTACCACTAATTCTGAAAATCTCTAATCTCACTTCTCTTCTCCCTGTATAAAAGTAGCTCCTCTTGGGCAATCTTACATATTCACTGACTATCCTGCTGATGACAAACGACTCTGATGAGTGCTGATGGCTTAAACAGCCCCAGACTATACACACCCTGTAGAATCCTCCCCTTTGACAGAGAAGGACTTTCAAATATAATGTGATGTCCCTCTCATCATTGTTATATTTTATGGCAAAAGATACTATGCAGATGCAATTAGGATACCTAACCAGTTGACTCTGAGGTAATCAAAAGGCAGATTATCTCGGATGAGCCTGCCCTAACCAGGTGAGCATAAGAGTCCTAAAGCAGCAAAAATGCTTTTTGTTGTCCTTGAAGAAGCAAACTACCATGCTGTGGGCGAAATGGCCACATGGAAAGGAACAACAAGCAGCATCTAGGAGCTGAGGGCCTCAGTCCCCCAACTATAAGGACCTAAATTTCCACTAACAACCAGTGCACTTGGAAGAAGACCCCAAGCCTCAGATGAGATTGAAGCCCTGACCAACATCTTCATTTCAGCTTGATGAGAACTGAGCAGAGAACTCAGCTAACCAATGCCCAGATTCCTAACCCACAGAAACTGTGAGATAATAATCTTGTATTGTTTTAAGCCAGTATGCTTGTGGTAGTTTATTACATGAAATAGAAAACTAACACAATTACCAAATGTGTTATTCAAACGCCTATTTGGTATCTCCATACAGGTATCTTGTAGGCACTTCAAACTCAGTGTTTCTAATATTTAATTTATAATCTTCCTATCATGTTTCCTATCTTAAGAACAGCACCAAAATACACCCAGTTTCTCATATCTGAGATCTGACAGTCATCTTTGATACCTCCTTTACTCTCTTCCTTTCATCCCCCTTCAGTCAGATTGATAAAAATGAAAATAACTAGGCATGCACAACTCAGTTCTACCCTTCCTTACATGGGAATAGGCATGCCACAGAATACAAGAATTTTCGTCTGTGTCAGTCAACATGCCAAGAGTTGAACAGGAACCTAGCCCTGCAGAAGGGAGTGACCAACACTGACTAGGTGAGTAGGTCTACCCAACTCTGAAATTTAGATTTAGTTACTAAGCCCATTTGGGTCTCAAAAAAAAAAAAAAAAAAAAATATATATATATATATATATATATATTTATAAATATATAAATCATTAATAAAATATTTCATACATGTAAAATATATATACACATACATATGTACTATTATATATTTTTGTTTATTCTATCAATATAAGTATTTTATATGTCTATAAATTTATGAATATTTCTATTTACATATTTTAATATTTATATTTTCATATATATTTTGCCTCCATCTTTATCCTTTTATTTTCAACTTGTTCAGAAACACATGGCAGGGCACCAGAAAATACATTCAGGCCCCCAAGCTCCCAAAAACAGCACTAAAATCTATGTAGAAGAAAAATTAGGGGGAAGTAAAGGACCAAGATTTTAACAGATAACGTGGTCAGGGAAAGCTCTCTGGCAATGTGACACTCTGAGCAGAGACCTAAATAATAAAGGAAGAATAGGAAGACCCATGCAAAGATCTGAAGAAGAGCATTCAAAGCAGTAGTGGCAGGTAAAATGGATCTGACATTGGAATAAACATGAAAAGTTCAAAGCCTAGCAAAGAGTCCACTGTGGCTAAACCAAAGAAAATAAAAGATGAAAATGTAGGGGATGAGGTCAAAGAGAGAAGCGGGAGGGGTTCAGATCATGGAAAGCCTTATGGGCCATTTTAAGAGCTCTGAATCTGAGTTCGATAATGTGGCATATTATATTTTCCAAATATGGTCACAGTATCTCTCATCCCAAATGCAACAGGACTTTGCCACTCCCACACCAAGAAGTGGAATCTATTTTTCCATTTCCTTGCATCTAGGCAGGTCTCATAATGGTTCTGACCAATAAAATATGGCAGAAAGGACACTGTGCCAGTTCCAGGCACAGCCCTTAATTGGTCTGACCATTTTTCTTTCCCTCCTCCTGGAAGGCAGCTGCCATGTAAAAAGTAATTACTCGGAGACCACCATGCTGTGAGAAGCACAAGCCACATGGAGAGATTCTGAAGAATGAGATGCCATGTGTAGAGAGAAGCCAAGAAGCCCTGGGGGCCAGCCATGTGACTGAAGAGGTCATACTGGAAAGGATGCTCCAGCTCCAGCCATCCCAGCCAACACCATGTGGAAAAGAGCTGAACCAGTCAAGGATTCCTGACTAGCAAAATTGTGAGCAAAATAAACAGACTGTTTTAAGCTACAAAGCTCTGGTATAGCTTGTTATGCAGTAATAGATAACAAAAAGAGAGGGGAAGATACTGAAGGGATGTAAACAAGGGAGTAACATAATCTGATTTATGTTTTTTTTTTTAAATAAGAGTTTTCTTGTGCTGTATGTTAGAAGACAATGTAGGCAAGAGAAGATGGTATCTTAAATTAGGCTAGTAAGGTAGAGGAGAAATAGTGAGCTGATATTATAACAGATTTGGAAGATGCGGATGCTTTTTTAAAATGGCAAGGTTAGTGGCTCAGTTGGTTAAGCATCTGCATTCAGCTCAGGTCATGATCCCAGGATCCTGGAATCGAGCCCCACGTAAGACTCCCTGCTCAGCGGGGAGTCTGCTTATCCCTCTTTCTCTCTCCCTCTGCCTCTCCCCCTGCTCCTGCTCTCTATCTCCCAAAAATAAATAAAATCTTTAAAAATAAATAAGATAAAATGACAAGCTTATTCTGAAGTTCATCTGAAGGAATAAATTTGTGAGACTACCAAAGAAGGTTTTGAGAAACAAGAACAAGAGGCACCTGGGTGGCCCAGTCATTAAGAGTCTGCCTTTGGGGCGCCTGGGTGGCTCAGTGGGTTAAGCCGCTGCCTTCGGCTCAGGTCATGATCTCGGAGTCCTGGGATCGAGTCCCGCATCGGGCTCTCTGCTCAGCAGGGAGCCTGCTTCCTCCTGTCTCTCTGCCTGCCTCTCTGCCTGCTTGTGATCTCTCTCTGTCAATAAATAAATAAAATCTTAAAAAAAAAAAAAAAAAGAGTCTGCCTTTGGCTCAGGTCATGATCCCAGGGTCCTGGGCTGGAGCCCCAGGTTAAGTTCCCCACTCGGTGGGGAGTCTGCTTCTCCCTCTCCCACTTGCCCTGCTGGTGTTCCCTTTCTCGCTGTGTCTCTGTCAAATAAATAAATAAAATCTTTAAAAAAGAATAAACTCACTATAACGAAAAAAAGCACATACTGGGGCACCTGGGTGGCTCAGTGGGTTAAAGCCTCTGCCTTCGGCTCAGGTCATGATCCCAGGGTCCTGGAATCGAGCCCCACATCGGGCTCTCTGCTCAGCAAGGAGCCTGCTTCCCCTTCTCTCTGCCTGCCTCTCTGCCTACTTGTGATTTCCCCCTCTGTCAAATAAATAAATAAAATCTTCAAAAAAAAAAAAAAAAAAAAAAAGAAAACTTAAAAAAAAAAAAGCACATACTAATTATAGTCATAGAACAGATACTAGAATGTACATAGGAATTTTAAATGATAAAGATAATACTTCAAATCAGTGGTAAAAGAATGAGTTCACCAGTAAATCATTACCAACTCAAGGATCCATCTGAAAAAAAATAACTCATACCAAATTTTAAAGTACATTGGGGCATCCAGATGGCTCAGTCAGCTGAGTGTCTGACTCCGTTTTGGCTCAGGTCATTATCTCAGGGTCCTGGGATCAAGTCCAGCACTGGGCTTCGTGCTCCTTGGGAATTCTGCTTAAGATCCTCTCTCTCTCTCTGCCCCTCCCCTTGCTCGTGCTCTCTCTCTCTCAAATAAGTAAATAAGTAAATCTTTTAAATAAATAAATAAAAGTGTGTATATGTACACATATGATTAAGAACCTCTGGTAAAGAAAAGAAAGCCATAAAACTACTAGGAAAAATACTGAAGATAATTGTATAATACTGGGGAAATTTTTCTAAGCAAGGCAAAATCCAAAAAATACTAATATATTTGCCTACATAAAAATGTTTAAATGCTGCATTAAAAAGAAGACACTAATGACAAAGAAAAACACAAGTAACAAACAGAAAGTAAAAGAATGTGCAACAACTAGGGCCCAAAAAGTTTACATAACTAATATAAAACATTATTATATATATTAATAAGACTACTCCATGGAGAAACTGTCAAAGAAATAGGAAGTAATTTACAGAAGATGAGTGATCGATAAGTATATGAAAATATGTTTTCATTAATAATTTTAAAAGTGTAAAAGAAAATCAGACCATTTTGGGGACTCTATATTTTTCCAAAATAACACTAAGTACTATTAGAACACATAATAAGAAAATGACTAGCGTGGGGTAGGTATTTAAATAAAAACAAAAACAAAAATTTGAACACAGTAATAAAAAAAAAAAGATAAACTAATTACACTTCAGAGGTAAGAATGAGAGGATTTTTTTCCTTTTCTTTTACTTTTATTAGTTTCTCTTATTTTCAATTGGCACATATTACTTTCCCAAATGGGAAAAAGTAAGTTAAAACTATTTTTTAAACACTTCATGCTACCTTAAATAAATCTTTGGATGGGGCGCCTGGGTGGCTCGGTGGGTTAAAGCCTCTGCCTTCAGCTCAGGTCATGATCTCAGGATCCTAGGATTGAGCCCCACATCGGGCTCCCTGCTCAGCGGGGAGCCTGCTTCCCTCTCTTTCTCTCTCTCTCTACCTGCTTCTCTGCCTGCTTGTGATCTCTGTCAAATAAATAAATAAAACCTTAAAAAAAAAATCTTTGGATAGATATTATGGCAGAAATTTAAAGGGTCTAAACTACATGAAAAAAAATCACCTTCTGATAATGATCCATATTAACAAACTGTTAGCAACTTAAGATACAAGATTTCAACAAATAAGATTTAGCAAGAAAAGGCATAACATTAAGCAAAGCACTGTGAACAATGGATAATTTGTTTCTAGCAGCACTCAGAAAAATTCTTCAAAAGGTCACAGGCTAGAATTTTTGCCTCTGTGTACATTTAAACCAGTTTCTAAAAGGCCCCTCACACCATGATGGGGTAGAGATGACGTTAAAATTCACTTAATATAAGTTTTCCAAAATAAGTCAATCAGAGAAAGACAATTATCATCTGATCTCACTGATATGAGGAATTTGAGAAACAAGACAGAGGATCATAGGGGAAGAGAGGGAAAAATGAAACAAGATATAACTAGAGAGGGAGACAAACCATAAGAGACTCTTAATCTCAGGAAACAAACTGAGGGTTGCTGGAGGAGAGGGGGTTGGGAGGATTGGGGTGCTGGGGGATGGACACTGGAGAGGGGTTGTGCGCTATGTGCTATGTGCTATGGTGAGTGCTGTGAATTGTGTAAGACTGATGAATCACAGACCTGTACCCCTGAAACAAATAATACATTATACATTAATTTAAAAAATTCACTTAATATAAGTTTTCAACTAAATGAGAGAAAAAACACAAAGAAAAACATCACACTGTGCAAAGAATGACAAAAAATATTAGGGGAAAAAAAGACCCATAAGCTCTAGATACCAAGTAACAAACATAAATCAAAAAAAAACATATAAACTTTCATACTGGTTTTACTGACACATTTCCTGAAGTAACCGCCACACCATTGGTATGTAATATGACTTTATATGGCACTTAATGAACTTTAAAAATCTTAAGTATTATATTCATTTTAACAGGCTATAATTATCACATCAAACTGATGATTACAAAGCTATTATACCTTTGACAAGGCTAAGTGAAAAAGGTAAGCCAACTTAAAGTTGTAAAGTGAGGTAAATGATACAGTATGTGGCTAAAATGACAGTACACAAAGGATTAAAGTTAGGGAAATACTGTGATAACATTCTGACACGTAAAAACCAAGCTCATAAAGCAGATGAATAAATAACCAACTGTTGCTACTGTTTTTAATATGGATGCTATAAAGACTGGGGACAAGGAGATTAGCATGGACCCAAACTAGTCTTCCCGAGAAGTGAATTCCAACATCACCCTCCCCTAAACACTCCTTGCTTTTAATTTCTTCCCTTCCTACTATGCTGAACTTACAGATTACCCAAGTTTTTCCATATGCAGAAGTCCCTGATTCACAAATAAAGAACCTATTTATACCAAAAGACCCAACCACTCACGAAGCTCCAAAAGCAGATCCCCAAAGGCCCTTTCCAGTGTCTCCAGATATCAACTACCACAACGGGAAGATTCGTTCCTGTCAAACATAAACTTGGATCAATTGTTACCATAAAAAATGCTGGCTCTTCACCTTCTCCTCCTCTCCCTTCCCTTCAGTATAGTAATTCAGTGCAAAAGCCATCAGGAGGGGCAGAGCAAGATAGACATCTCTGTGTGTTGGGGCAGAAGGGGACATAGGAGTCAGAGCGGAGTGAATAAGGCACTCATGTGGAGGAAAGGCAGCATGAGCAGGGTGAAAAGGCTGTACAGATGCAAAAAGCAGCCCAGCAAAGAGTGTCAGAACCAGAATAAGATAAAGAAAAGACTCCATGGAGAGGGTAGCCAGACACAGGATATTTGAATCCAAGCATGGCGAGAAGGGTAGACATGTAGGAGAGCAGACCACATAGGGTGTCAGAGTCCAAATAGGATAAGGAGGGTGCCCATAATGAGGATAGTCCAGAACTGGATGTCAAAACCAAGACAGTGGGGCCAGCAGAGGGTGTTGGGCTATCCTGGACTTCTGCATGATGGGAAGGGGGATGTTCTAGCAGAGAGTCAGAGCAGGGTGAGAAGGATGTCCACACCAGAAGCAGCAGAGGGTAGAGAATATGAGTCTGTGCAAGGCAGAAGGGAATCCACACAGGGTGGGAATGGTATTTCAGGGATAACAAAGGGTGTCACAGAAAGCAGAATAAGGAGGGCACCTGTTGCACTTAGGAGCAAGTGGCAGTGGTGAATGACAGTGATGCAAGATCAGTTACACAAAAGGGGATTGATCAAATAAGTAAACATTAAGAATAAATGAGAGCCAGGTTTCTTTCTGTCCAAGAAGTTACAAATAAAGAAAGGGAAAAAAGTATAAAGAACCCTTTGGTGTTAAAGATTAGAGGTTGTGGGGCGCCTGGGTGGCTCAGTGGATTACGCCGCTGCCTTCGGCTCAGGTCATGATCTCAGGGTCCTGGGATCGAGTCCCGCATCGGGCTCTCTGCTCAGCAGGGTGCCTGCTTCCCTCTCTCTCTCTCTCTCTCTGCCTGCCTCTCCGTCTACTTGTGATCTCTCTCTGTCAAATAAATAAATAAAATCTTAAAAAAAAAAAAAGATTAGAGGTTGTGTGAACACAATTTTCAATATAGAGAAATACAAAAATAAATACTAGTCAAAATATTGTACACATACAGAGAGATGGATAGGAACACATAATTCCATTCCCCAGTTCACTCCATTGAGAAAACTCAGAAACAATGACAACTCCACAGTAATGAGTACACCTAGCCATCAGATCTTGGTTTCTTTTTTTTTTTTTTTTTTTTAAAGATTTTTTTTTATTTATTTGTCAGAGAGAGAGGGAGAGAGAGCGAGCACAGGCAGACAGAATGGCAGGCAGAGGCAGAGGGAGAAGCAGGCTCCCCACCAAGCAAGGAGCCTGATGTGGGACTCGATCCCAGGACGCTGGAATCATGACCTGAGCCGAAGGCAGCTGCTTAACCAACTGAGCCACCCAGGCGTCCCCAGATCTTGGTTTCTAAACACCACTCTCCTTTAAAAAGAACCAGGGCTCCTCAGAGAAATAGCTGATTCCAGTCCTGAAACACAAGGAAAGTTCTGAGAAGCCTGGAACATTCTGTTATGCCAAAAAGAAAAGACATGCTCAAAGAATAATGAAGCTATGTCAAAAGGACACAGAGGCTAGACTGAAGGAGGTCTCACCAGCCAAATTATGGAACAACTTGAGCATGAAAACAAATAATGATAAAGCAGATTATCATCCATTGAATAAGAGAAACAATTAGTCTGTACTCACAGGAATACTTGAACAAACTGAAAGCTTGATGCAGAATGGGATACTTACATAGCCCCTAAGTACCCCCATACAATGTGTGTGTTTATAAAGGGAAAGGAGTAACCTAACAATGGAGAAGCTTGGCTCATCATCTTAATCAAGTGATCAAAATTAGCATCACTGGTAATGAAACAATCTAAATTGTGCCATCTGACAGGATACAATAAGAACATAGCATTGCATCTGAAATATTCCTATCAAATATACATAACATAAATGTAATCAGGAGGACATGTTAAACAAACCCAAACTGAGGAATAATCTACAAATCTACAAAACAGATGATACAGTCTTCAAAACTGTTAGGGTTACTGGGGCACCTGGCTGGCTCATTCTCCTGAGTACATAACTCTTGATCTTGGGATCATGAGTTCGAGCCCCACATTGAGCACAGAGATTACTTTAAAAAAAAAAAAAAAATCAAGTGCCAGGGTTATTAAAGTCAAAGAAATACATACTGTTGCAGAATAAAAATGACAAGAGACCTGACATAATGTGATTCTGGACTGGATCCTTTTGATATAAAGGGCATCCTTGGGACAACTTGTGAAAATTGAATGGGGGCTGAAAATGAGATGGTAGCAGTAACATATCAACGTTAATTTCCTGATTTTTGATAGGTGTATTGTAGGTAATGAAAACACATTTTAATTTGCAGGAAAGACAGTGAAGTATCCAGAAGTGACAAGCCATCATCTTATCAGCAACTTTACACTCAAATGGTTCAGGAAAAACATTCTTTGTGCTTTACTGAAGCTTTTCTAAAAGTTTATGATTTCTTCAAGATTTAAAGAAATATTTAAAAATTCTGGTTGATTTCTAATTCAATCAACATTTGTTAAACAGGTTTTGTATAGAAGGTAGGAAGAAAACCTAGAACTATTTACAGCAGCAATTCTGTAAGGAGAAAAATTACCCAAGTTCTACACAAACTTACAAAGTGAAGTAAGTATCAGCATATAACCCATTCATTGATTGGGGGTTGTTAGTGATATTTCAGCTTTCCAAAATATGATGCTACAAAATAATTTTGTTCCTAAATTCAAACAAAAGTCTCCTGGTTTTTAGTTTATGGAGAAGGTCTATCTCTGTTCTCTATCCTTAAATGCTAAAAACCAGCAATCTTTTATTCTTTAATGTAACACCTAACTAATGACAACCACATATAAGTAAAATCAAATATACTTTCAAATAACACTTTTATTTACTTTATTCGCTTTTCCTTGAAGACTTAAAACCATGGTAGTATCACAATAAATGTAATAATATCATACACATTATTACAAAAGACTGAGATTTATAATCTAATAGGATCTACAATATGTAAGTATCTAACCCCATTTTCTGTTAGCTTGAAAGTACTATCTCATGAAAACCCTGAGCTCTTATTTTTTTTTTAATAAATCTGAGAAACAGAAAAAGGACAAGGAAGGGAAAGTAGATAAGGCAAGGAGAAAAGACTATCAAAAATGCCAGTGGGGGGGCGCCTGGGTGGCTCAGTGGGTTAAAGCCGCTGCCTTCGGCTCAGGTCATGATCCCAGGGTCCTGGGATCGAGCCCCACATCGGGCTCTCTGCTCAGCGGGGAGCCTGCTTCCCTTCCTTTCTCTCTGCCTGCCTCTCTGCCTACTTGTGATCTGTCTGTCAAATAAATAAATAAAATCTTTAAAAAAAAAATGCCAGTGGGATATGTCAGTTTCTGACAGAAACAACATTACAAATATTAATCAAGTCCTATTTTAAATGAGAAAAAGTTGATACCACTGATGAAGTGTGGAGCAGTCAGTCTCCAAGATAGTTCCCAATGACCCATACTTCCTGATATTCACGGCTCCCCACGAGGATTGGTCATCCTAATGACTAGAATGTGGCAGAAATAATAATATGTCTCTACCAAAATTAGGTTATCAAAGACAAAGGATTTCATCCTGGACTGGCTTGTGTTCTCATTTTCTCTGTCTGTCTCTTATCTCTCTCAATCTCTCTCTCTCTCTCTCTCTCTCACACACACACACACACACGCACGCGCGCACACCACTTGCCCTAAAGGAAGCCAAAACAGAATGTCGTGATGACACTCAGGCCACCGATGGCAAGGCCCTCGTGGCAAGGAATTAAGGCCTGGAGCCAAGAGCCAAGCAAGTGAGCTTCTTCTGAAGTGCATCCTCCCCCCAGTCAAGCTTTTGGATGCTTGCAACCCCAGGCAACAGCTTGACTGCAGCCTCAGTAAAGACCACGAACCAGAAGCACACAGCTAAGCCACTTTTCCATTCCTGACCCAAAGAACTGTGTGATAATAAATATCTGTGGTTTTAAGCTGCTAAGTTTTGAGGTAATTTGTTTCACAGCAACAGATAACTAATGCACTGTGGGTTTAAGTGCTGGAAGGCTAGAAAGCACCAATCACAGACTCCCGCCACCCGCTAGAGAAGAAAAACTAAGACTTTATCCTCACAGATCCTTGCTGGCCACAGAAAAGGCATATGACAAGGATAATATTTATATTCTAATCAAAAGGCCACTTAAAATTCCACTAAAGAAATTCCTTAGTAAAGAAAAAAAAAAAAAAAAAAAGAATATTCTTGTACCTGAAGTCAATATATCCTTCCCTGACTCTAGGTTACCCAGAATTTCTAGAACCCATTTCAGATATTTTTTAAAAGAAACTGAGTACTTCCTATGCATCAAGCACTATGTGGTGTGTTAAAGAAAAAAAACTGAAGAAGGTAAGTATTATCTCTGGCCTAGCAATACTTTTCAAACACCAAAATTCCTATGAGAATTTTTTTTTTTTTTTAGTAATAAGTGATTCTATGGATATGTTGTTTTACCATACTGTTGACACAAAACTTTTATCTTTATAAATTAAATGCTAGAGGTCTTCTAGTTGATCATCCAATACAATAATATTCCTATAAAAAAATAACACTTATTGAGCACAAATACCAGCACTAAACACTCTATATACCTCATTTAATCTCATAGTTACCGGTATCCTGATTAATCTCTTAGTCTCATTTTCTGCCACTCTCCTCTCATTCTCCTACCCCTTTCCTAATTCATACTTCCAGAGATGCCATCCCTGAACCCCGGACATCTCCCATACATGCTCTGTGAGCCTCCTTGACCTCTCCTATATGGTTCTTAAAGCACCTATAATTAAATAACCAGATGACCTTAATATTCATCCTCATGCAAGAATGCAAGTTCAATGGGAGTAAAGAAGGAATCCTTCTTGTAACCTGTTTTATCCCTCAGGGTTAGGAGTTTTAAAAGGCAATTAATAAATGCTTGCTAAATAAAAGAATAAACCAGTAACAGCAACTTCTTTATTATCTAATGGCAGTGTGCCTTAAACTATGGTCCAAGAACAACAGGTGGTCCTTGCTATAGTTTAGTGATGTTTAGAGGAGAAAAAAACACAATCAACCATTTCCTTTATGTTTTAGAAACTTGAACCATAAAACACTACTTCCACAGTAATTCTGTTACTTCCTAAATGAGTGAAAATTTCCATACCATAAACCACCAGTCTCTTCCCTCCCGCTAGCTCTCAGAAACCTGGAACCAGACATGTATCATCCCAGGTAAGTAAATGGGCAGTATTTTCCTGGAGAAACTAAATGCCCCAAGAAAACACCTGCATTTGGAGGCCTTCTAACAATAAAACTAACTCACCATCAACCCACACTTACAGTAAAGCCCATGCTCATGAGCTTCCAATTTTCTTGCATTTAAGAGTAAATGTTTAAAATGAGAACAGAGAGCCTAGACTCACCAGATAGAAGGCCCGCTAACAGGAAAGAAAAGGAAAGAAGTAAACATACACAAATTAATTTTGAGAATAAAGACAATGCAGTAATGAGAAGAAACATTCCTCACACACTCACTGTTAATTATTAACATCCTAAAAAACATTAGGAAAGATTTTAAAGGATGCTATTTTAGAAAGGAATAGAGACCAAGTGAGAATAAAGAACATCTACAAAGTTAAATATGACTGTCACAAGTCCTCAACAGCACTTCCAAGTTCAGTGGTTTGTTAGAAAAACTCATGGGACTCAACATATAGTCATAGTCACAGCTATGACTTAACTAGAGTAAGAAAAATAAAAAGCAGAATCAGTAAAAGGAAAAGGTGCAAGGTCAGAGGAAACCAGACACCAGCTTCCAAGAGTCCTCTCCCAGTGGTGTCAGACAGGCCATACTAAATTCCTCCAGCAACGATGTGTGACAGCAAATGTGAAATACTGTCTACCACGTAAGTTCAATAGAAACTTGATGATCAGGCTTTATAATGGGGGCACCCTCTGCCTAACATATATGGACATTCCAGACAACCATATGGAAAACAGATAATCGGCATAAATCATCTTGGCATAGTTTAAGCACACAGAATAGCACAAGGAGCCATTCTAATCAAGGAATGGTGGGAACTCTTCCAAACTTCAAGTTCCTAGACACCAGCCAAAGGTCATCCTTGCAAGGAAACCTTTTTAAGGATAACTTTCTCCGGCCAGTCATGTTAACCCTGCACAGACAGATAAAACATTAAAGAGTTGGAAGATAAAGTTTAAACTCTCTCCAAGAAAAAGAACAAACAAAAACACGATGTGAGGAAAAAGGCTTTAAAAATTACATGATTGGGGCACCTGGGTGGCACAGTCGGTTCAAGTGTCCAACTCTTGGTTTCAGCTCAGGCCGTGATCTCAGGGTTGTGAGATAGAGCCCCATGTCAGGCTCTATGCTCAGTGCAGAGTCTGCTTGAGATTCTCTTCCCTCTCCCCTTACCCCTCCCACTCATGTGCTCTAGCCCTCACTCTCTCTCTCTCCCTGCAATGAACAAATAAATCTTAAAAAAAAAAATTACATGATCAGTCAACTCTAACAGGAAAAATAAATGGGGAGAAATAAAGAAATGAAGATGAAAAGAAGAAATTACTAAAGAAATAATGTAAGAAATGTCATCTTTAAGGTAATGACAATTACTGGCAACTAAATTCTTAACAATGGTAGAGCTCAAAGAGATAGTTAACAAAACAAAACAAAAAGATAGTTAACATACTGAAAGAAAAACAATGCTTAAAATTCTACAGCTCCAGCAAAACTGTCTTTCAAGAATAAAGGGAAGGGCCACATTGGTGGCTCAGTTGTTGGGTGTCTAACTTCAGCCCAGGTCAGGAACCCAGGGTCCTGCGATGAAGCCTCGTATCATGCTCCCTGCTCAGTGGGGAGCCTGCTTCTCCCTCTCCCACTCCCCCTGCTTATGTTCCCTCTCTCACTGTGTCTCTGTCAGATAAATAAAATCTTAAAAAAAAATAAAATAAAGGGGCAATAAAGACCCTTTTCCTGCAACAGACCTTCATCAAAGGAAATTCTAAAAAATGTGTTTCAGGCCAAAGACAAATGAATCCAGAAAGTCTGAGATTCAATGGAAAAACACTGAAAAAGTTGGACATGTAAAAGGTACTTAATAAAATGGCAGAAGTGAATTCAAATATACCAGCAATCACAATGAATATAAATGGGCTAACCCTTCGGTTAGAAGGGAAAAAAAAAAAAACTTTGGTTATATATGTGCTATATATAACAGACAAACATAAGAGCACAGAAAGACTGATGATCAAAGAATTAAAAAATGATCTAACAAGCAAATATAAAACAAAAGAAAATGAAACAAACTTTAGAAAAAGCACTAGAAGTAAAAGTACTACAGAAGGATATAAAATTCAAATCACCTGGAAGATATTTTAAACCTCTATGTACCTAATAACACACACCCACCCCAAAACTGACACATCTACAAGAAAAAGTTACAAATGTACAGTGTAAGTTTTAATATAAATCTCTCAGTAATAAGATCTAGCAGACAAAAGAAAAATCGATCAGAATTCAGAATAGTTGAACTGCTTAATTAATAAACCTGATCAAATGACATATGTAAAAATCAAACCCCAAAACTATGACTACACACTACCTCAAGAACACATGAAATCTCTACCAAAATAAAGCTGTGTGTTTGGATAGTCAGACTCCAAAGTGACTCCTAACGATCCCTGATTTCTTCTATCCATGCCCCGCGTAATCCTCTCCCATCCTGTGTATCCGAGTTATTCTGCATGATGAATATAACACGGCAAAGGTGAAGGTATGTCACTTCCAAGGGTCATAAAAGACTGGCTTCTGCTTCTCTCAGATCACTAACTCTGGGGGATGCTAGCTGCCATGTCACAAGCAGCCCTACGGGGAGGCCTATGAAGAAAGGAAGACACCTTTTTGCAAACAGCTAGCAAAAAATGGAGACCTCCTGCTACACCTGTGTAAGTGATAACCTTGGAAGCAAATCTTCCAACCTCCGTCAAGCTTTCAGATTACTGCAGCCCCAGCCAAGAGCTTGACTGGAACCTCGTGAAAGACTCTGAGCCAGAAACACCTAACTAAACTGCTACTGAATTTCTGAGGCTCTGACATTTTATGAAATAATGTCTATTGTCCAAAACTGCTACATTTAGGGGAATCTGTTATATAGCAATAAATACAAGAACAATAATACAATGTTAACATCGTAACATGTTCACATTAGCCCATAAAGCTAAATTCAAGTTTGAAAGTACTGGCATCATAAGACCCATATTCACTGGCCACAATAAAGACAGAAATTAATAACCAAAAGAAAACTAGGAAAACTTATGAATATCAAGAAACTCTGGCTGAAAGAAGAAATCCTAATGGAAAGCAGAAAATATTTAGAATTAAGGAATATTGAGGGGCACCTGGGTGGCTCAGTGGTTTAAGCCTCTGCCTTCAGCTCAGGTCATGATCCCAGTGTCCTGGGATCGAGCCCCACATCAGGCTCTCTGCTCAGCAGGGAGCCTGCTTCCCCCTCTCTCTCTGCCTGCCTCTCTGCCTACCTGTGATCTCTCTCTGTCAAATAAATAAATAAAATCTTAAAAAAAAAAAAGAAATATTGAAAAGCTAATTATAAAAACTTGTGAGATATAACTAAAGCAGCATTTATTTACTTTTTAAATTTTATTTATTTGTTTACTTGACAGAGAAAGACAACAAGAGAAAGAGCACAAACAGGGGGAGCAGTAGAGGGAGAAGGAGAAGCAGGCACCCCACTGAGCAGAGAGCCCGATGTGGGGCTTGATCCCAGGACCCTGGGACCATGACCTCAGCCAAAGGCAGATGCTTAACTGACTGAGCCACCTAGGCGCCCCTAAAGCAGCATTTAATAAATTTATGGTTTTGTATACTTACAGCCATAAATATTCAAAATTAATAAGCTTATATACAAACTCAGAAAGTCAAAAAACTACCTTACAACCATTAGTATAGCAATTATCAAAAAGCAAAACAAACAAACAAAAACACACACACACAGAAAACATGTTGTTGAAGATGCGGAGAAACTGAAACTCTTGAACACCATGCATGGAAATGTAAAATGGTGCAGCCGCTAGGAAAACAGTATGGTGATTCCTCAAAGAATTAAAAACAATTACCATGGGCAGAGGTCAATGGAGTGCTATTTTCTTTAAAATTTTACCTTAAAAATAAAATTGACGATGGTGATCAACGACAACAAAAGAAGGTGACCAACAACAAAATATAATTTCTGTATGATCCAACAATTCCACCTAAGGATATACACCCAAAAGAACTGAAAGCAGGGTCTCAAAAAGATATCTGTACACCCATGTTCACAGTAGCATTATTCACAATAGCCAAAAGGTGAAAGCAACCCAAGTGTCCATCAACAGATGAATGGATAAGCAAAACATCAGATATGCATTCAATGGAACATTATTCAGCCTTAAAAAAGGAAATTCTCACACATATTACAGCATAGATGAACCTTGAAGACATTATGTTAAATGAAATAAGAAGTCAACAGAAGACAAACACTGTGTGATTCCACTAGTATGACGTACCCAGAATAAGCCAATTTAGAAACACAGGAAGTAAAATGTTGACTGCCAAGGGCTAGGGTAGGAAACAAATAAGGAAAAAGTCACTTAATGGGTATAAAATTTGACTCTGCAAGATGAAAAGAGTTCTGGAGACTGGACGCAAAACAATGTGAATGTACTTAACACTACTGAACTATTCACTTAAAAATAGTTAAGATGCTAAATCTTACATATATCTTACAATTAAAATTTGAAAGTCAGGAAAAAAGAACAGTAGAACAAACCCAAGGAAGAAAAAGGATAAGAGGGATTAACAAAACAAAAAACAAGCAATAAAATTAACAAAGGATAAGAATTGTGTTTTTGAAAATACAAATGAAATACAAAAACAGGAAAAAAAATCAAGGCAAAGTAAAGTAACAAATAAACATTAGGAGCAAAAAACAGAATATAGTTTCAGTTCCCACAGATTAAACAGATTAGAAAGAGATATCATGAACAACTCCTGAACTGAAATGGACATTCTCAGAAAAATACAATTTATCAAAACACATTTAAGGAAAAAAAAAATCAGAACAGACAATTCAAGAACTGAAATCAGTGGTTTAAAATTTCCCTCCAAGAAAGTACTAAGTCCAGATGGTTTTTTGGGGGAATTCTGCCAAACTGTGAACCAACACAGAATTCCAATACTATATAAACATGCAAAGAACATAAAAAGATAAGTTCCCCAATTGATTTATACAGCTAGAATAACCTTGATATGGAAACCAGACAACAATGATATAAGGAAAATTACAACTTATTCATAAACACAAAAGCAAACATCTTAAACAAAATATCAGCAAATTTAAGTCAGCAATTTTTTAAAAATTATACATTTCTCCCAAGAACTACCACAGGAACCCAAGGTTAATGTGACGATTAGAAATCAAAAAATGATAAAATAATGATAAACAGTATAAACAAACTCAAGAAAAATTACACAATTACCTCAATGAAGACTGAATAAGCATTTGATAATACTAAATATCTTCAAGAATTTTTTCACTTAGCAATTTAGAACTTCCTTAACTTAATAAAAGCACTTATTTTTTAAGATTTTATTTTCTTTATTTTATAGAGCAATCAAGCAAGAGTGCACATAGAGGTGTTGGTGGAGAGGCAGAGGGAGAGGAGAGAATCCCAAGTAGACTCCAGCAGAGCCGACCCCAGGGTAGAGCTCTATCAACACCTGAGCTGAAATGGAGTCTGATGCTCAACTAACTTTGCCACCCAGGCACCCCTAAGAGCATTTTTTTTAAACTTACAAATATTATATTTATATATATATTATATTTAACAGTAAAATAATAAAAGTTTTCTTTTTAAGATCAAAAACAAGGGGCACCAATGAAAAACAAGGAATGATAACACACCAAAAATAAACTACAAATCATAAAACACTGATAAACTCAGCAATATTAAAATTAAGACCATCAATCATTAAAAGATACATGAAGAGGATAAAAAAATCCAATCATAAATTGAGAAAAATATTTACAACATGTAATTATCAAGAATTACATATAAACCATATAAAAATTACTGTGAATGAATCAATCCGGAAAAGTCAAACAACCCAGATAGGCAAAAAGAGCAAAAATGTATATAAACATATCTCACAGAATAAAAAAACAGTCCAAGAGTACATGAAAAGAAGCTGAACCTCAGTGGTAATCAAGGAAATACAGATTCAAATTACAATACTATACCATTTCTTACCCACCAGATAAATAAAAATTAAAAAGACAGACCATACCAAGCATTGGCAAGGACACAGAGCAATAGGAACACTACACTACACACTGCTGGTGGGAGTGTCAACTGGTTGGATCACTTTAAAAAACAATTTGGCATTATGTAGTAAAACAAAAGAAGCCCATATCTTCATTCTTCTCCCAGATAGATACTCTAAATTCCTGCACATGTACAAGAGCCATGTACATGGATAGGCAAAAGCAGCATTGTTAGTAACAGAAAAAAAAAAAAGTTGTCATTGATAGATAGCATGGATAAACTACATTCAAATAATAAAATATTATTCAAATAATAAAATACCTAATTGCGTAAAATTGAATGAACCGCATACACCGCCATAGGTAACACTGGAAAAAAAACATGCTTACAACAGAATCAGAAAAATACTATAGTATTCCACTTACTATAATATTCCAAAGATCAAAAACAGGCAAACAAAATGACATTGTAAAGAGACATAAAGAAAAACAAAGGATAATTTTTCGTATAATTCAGGATAGTGGTAAAGGAATGGTAAGAAAAGGAACGTGATTTGGACCATACAGGGGTTTCCAAGGTACAGATAATGTCATACTTTAAAAAAAAAAAAAAGGTTTATTTGAGAGAGAGAGTGTGCAAGAAGGGGGAGTGGCAGAGGGAGAGAGAATCCTTGAAGCAGACTCCTGCTGAGCATGGAGCCCCACCTGGGGTCTCCGTCTCACCACCTGAGATCATGACCTGAGTGGAAACCAAGAGCCAGCTGCTCAACCAACTGAGCCACCACTGGTAATATTGTATTTCTTTAATCAGAATTTAGATTGACAAATGGTCACAGTATTACTTTTTCAACTATAAACTGTGCAAACATGTTTCATATATTCTTGTACATATGTTTCACAGTATATTTTAAGTCTGAGATAAAAACTAGAGAATTCATGCAAAAACATGCTTCTTGAAGCACTGTCTGTAACAGTAAAACAAACCTTGGGGGGTAAAAAAACCTAAGTATTCTTCTGCAGCAGAAACAGATAAACTGACCTTCATACGATGAAAATATTCTACATGAGGTTATAGAAACATACACATATAGAAGAGAAAGAGGACAAACACATAAACAGAAAGAGTATAAATCGAATTCAGAATAGTACTAAATACTAGAAGGGGAGAACTGGATCAGGAAGGAGAGCTTCAACTTTATTTGTAGTATTTTGCAATTAGGAAGATTAATAATTTAAAAAATATATATCCCCCAAAAGAAAATTATGAAAATAGTATTCCTAATACTGTTCCTCCTACTCTCCCTCTTTATCACAGATACACACACACACACACACATCACAGAAGGAAAAAAAACATACTTTCTGGAGCAAGCACAACCCAACAGTAAAATAGGAAGCTCCCTGCCCCTATCTCCTAGGATGTTACATTCCATCTTCCAGGTCTTGCTTAATAATGTACATCAACTTAACATCTGACAAAGAATTAAAAGTGACTGTCAGTGAAAAATCTCTTCATAATTTCTCAGTTCACATTCAATACAAATATCTAAAGCTATTAAGCAGAGTGAAACACTTGCTATTACTGACAACTAATAATCACAAGATATAATTTTCCAATTTAATGGAATAAAAGAAAAACTGGCTACCGTTGGTTGATCTACACTAAACTCAAAGTATCTATTATTGAGCTGGACAGAGATACTTCGATGAAATATTGCATACAGTACCATTCCTCTAATATAATTACCACCTTAATTTTAAAATTGTGATGAAGTTCACTAAAACTATTGATCTAAGAACCTGAAACATTAAATATTTTTTAAAAAGCCAAATGTCTACACTTCACCAGCCTAATCTTAAAGGGGGGATACTTCCCCTGCCTTAGGCAAGTCTGGCCTGATTCTGACCCTAAATCATTGGGAGGTAAATGACTCCTTTGAAGTCTCATGCTCTATCTTAAAAAGAAATGCGAATCTTGCATTCTTTCCCATAATATAGCCATATTTGTTTAAATTTTTAAATCTCTGGGATGCCTAGGTGGCTCAGCTAGTTAAGCATCCAACTCTTGGGGCGCCTGGGTGGCTCAGCTGTTAAGCAGCTGCCTTCAGCTCAGGTCATGATCCCAGAATGCTGGGATCACCCCACATCCGGCTCCCTGCTCAGCAGGAAGCCTGCTTCTCCCTCCCCCACTCCCCCTGCTTGTGTTCCCTCTCTTGCTGTGTCTCTCTCTCTCAAATAAATAAATAAAATCTTTAAAAAAAAAAAAAAAAACCATCCAACTCCTTGGTTTCGGCTCAGGTCATGATCTTGGGGTTGTGAGATCCAGCCCTGCACTGGGCTCTGTGCTCAGCACACAGTCTACTTGAGACTCTCTCCTTCTCCCTCCACCCATCCCCCAACACAGAATATAAATAAATGAATGAATGAATGAATAAATAAATAACATTTTAAAATCCTTTTCCAAGGCACCTGGTGGTGGCTCAGTTGGTTAACCATCCCGCCTTTGGCTCAGGTCATGATTTCAGGGTCCTGGGATCAAGCCCCATGTCCTGTTCCCTGCTCAGCAGGGAGTCTGATTCTCCCTCTGCCCCTATTCATGCTCTCTTTCACTCTCCCTGTGTGTCTCTCAAATAAACAAATCTTAAAATCAAATAAAATAAAATCCTTTCCCAGAAACAATTTAAGTAAAATCATGTTCCAAAAAGACTGCCCAAAGTATGCTTAAGTGTTGGAGCCTAGCACACCAACTCAGACTCAGGTTACACGTGCCTAGGCATGAGAAACATGACATGCAGTTTATGTAGAATTTACAGTATTAAATATTAATTTCCACATCTGAAACCCAAAGGAGAAAGAAGAAAAAAATCAAAAATCACTATTAAAACACAGGAAATTGGTAAAAAAAAAAAAAATAGATTTTCAAAGCATATAAATTATTTGGGAAATTGCTACTGACAAGCTATGAATATGTCCCATATACTAAAAAGAACAGCACTGTTATCAATGTTACGTTTCCTAATTTCTATAATTGTACATTTAAAACAGGCCCTTCCTCATTCTTGAGACACACTGAAGTACTAACAGAATAAAGGAACATGATGCCTACAAATAACTTATTGTTAAATGCCTTTGCACACACATGTGCCATACACAGGCACAAAAAGAGAAAGGGGTGGCTCAGCTGGTTAAGCATCTGCCTTCAGGTCTGGTCTCGATCCCAGGGTCCTAGGATTGAGACCCGCGCTGGGCTCAGCAGGAAGCCTGTTTCTCCCTCTCCCCTGCCTGCTATTCCCCCTGCTTGTGCTGTCAAATAATTAAGTAAAATCTTAGAGAGAGAGAGAGAGAGAGAGAGAGAGAAAGAGAAAAGGAATAATAAAACATGTTTTGGTGTTTACCTACCAAAACAGTCTGCCTCCAGGTCATTTTAGTTAATATTTAAATCATATTCAGTTACAAAAATTATCTTTCAATACAATTCTTTAAAGAATCATCAACCAAATTTCTGAATCATCCCTTGTTATAATTATGTGAAGAAAGAAGGCAATTGATGTTAAAAATGAAAATGGACATCCAAATAGTACAATCCAAAGAGGCAGAGCCAAATG
This sequence comes from Lutra lutra, assembly GCF_902655055.1. NCBI lineage: Eukaryota > Metazoa > Chordata > Mammalia > Carnivora > Mustelidae > Lutra > Lutra lutra. The sequence continues at coordinate 41,588,869 of NC_062293.1, forward strand.
TTTACAATGTTTACCTCTGGGATTCAACTTTTAAGAAACATATTAATAAAATAATCTGGTGCGGGCGCCTGGGTGGCTCAGTGGGTTAAGCCGCTGCCTTCGGCTCAGGTCATGATCTCAGGGTCCTGGGATCGAGTCCCGCATCGGGCTCTCTGCTCGGCAGGGAGCCTGCTTCCCTCTCTCTCTCTGCCTGCCTCTCTGTCTACTTGTGATCTCTCTCTGTCAAATAAATAAATAAAATCTTTAAAAAAATAATAATAATCTGGTGCAATGCACAAATTGTAAATTTTAATAAATTAAAAGTTACAGAAGTCAGCAGTCAAGTGAAAATTCCAATCCAGGCTTCACCTCCTTCCTGAAGCTGAGAAAACAGTTTCTTTCTTTCTTTTTTTTTTAAAGATTGTATTTATTTATTTGAGAGAGAGAGAGCACAAGAGGGAAAAGGAGAAGCAGGGAGCCAGATGTGCAGCTCGATCCCAGGACTCTGGGATCATGACTTGATCCAAAGGCAAATGCTTAATGGACTGAGCCTCCCAGGCACTCTGAGAAAATTTCTGAATGGCAAAGATTCTACGTGCTAGTTGTAACATGACATTTAAAACAATCCTAAACTCATCCCAGGGAAGGAAGAAGCTTTTCAAATAACAGTTCAAGCACCTGCCACTGTGCCTAGTTTACAACTCAGTTCAAGACAGGAGCCTGGCCTTTTACAATCAGGCTGAATGAAAGAAAATTTCATTCATTAAAAAAAAGATACAGATCAAAATAAACTTGGAATCACCATGAAGAGGAAAAAGCCCATAGAAATTTACCATCCAGGCTTAAGTCCTATTGACTTCACATGGAAATGACCTACTAGTCTACTTTTAACCATTTCCTCCCCATACCAAAATGATTTCATTATGGTCAGAGGAAAAAAAATCCATTGATATTACAAAATATATACCTTACATAATACACTAATCTTCAATTTAACTGAAAACTAACATGCAAATGAATTTATAGAGGTGGAAATGCTCTTTTGGTCCATAAACAGACAACAATTTAGGAGCAAAAGACAAATGAAATTAGGTATTTTAGCCAATAGTTCCTCTTCAAGCAAAATAAAACGAGGAACTCATTTCACAGCAAAAAATAGTACAGGAATGGACTTGTGAACCTTAGAATTCATTGGTCTTACCACACACCCTATCACTTGGATGCAGCTGATCTAACAGACTAATAGAATGGCCTGCTGAAGGCTCGGTAACAGTGCTGGTATAAGACCAAATCCTTGGGGCGCCTGGGTGGGTCAGCTGGCTAAGCATATGACTTTGGCCCAGACTCTGATCTCAGGGTCCTGGGATTGAGCTGGAGGTCAGACTCCATACTCAAAAGGGTGTCTGCTTGTCCCTCTCTCATGCTCACTCACTCTCAAAAGGATAAAAAAAAAAAAAAAAAAAGTCAAGTATATGCTTTAAATCAATAACCAATATACAACAGTTTTCCCATATTCAAAATACATATGTCTAACAGTCAAGAGGTGTAAGTAGAAGTAATATCTCTCACTATTTTCCCTAAAAACTCCATTAGCAGAATTTTTGCTTCCAGTGCCTACAACTTTGATGTCCACTGGTTTCAAGGCCTGGGTTCTCAAGGAAAGAATGATCCCATTACGTTCCAACTAAGTTGAAAGTTGAAACTGCTTCATGATCACACAGGCTCTTCTGGACCATTAAATCAAGATTTCTCAATCTCAGCACTATGGACATCTTAGACTGCATAATTCTTTGCTGTTGGGGGGTATTCTGTGCATCGGAGGATACTTGGCAGCACCCCTGACCTCTACCAACTAGATGCCAGTAACATCACTCTCTAAGTCATGGGAACTGAAAATATCTCTAGACATTTCCAAACGTTCCCTGGGAGGCAAAACTGCCCTCAGCTGGGAACCACCACACTAAATTAACAAGCAAAGAAAGGGGTCATTCTACTAGGTTGTATAATTCATCTGGATTACTTATGAGATCGTGGACTACAGCTACATAAGGGAGATAGGGAGGGCTATCTGGAACTCCAAGAATTCTCTGAAATGTATCGTATCCACATATAATAGTAAAAGCTAGTGGAAATATACAAAAAGCAGTAGCACTGAGGACTTAACATTTTCCCTAATAAAGGTTTGGGTTTCCCCACCAGCTGAGGTCCTGAATGAGGGCAAAGGAAACAAGGAACAGGTAGTAGAACAAAGTAATTTTAAAGATGAACTACAATCTCTCAACTAGATAACAATAGGAAGGTCTATAGCATTTATACATATGTTCTTCTTTGCTTACTATGCAGGATTTTACATGAATGTATAAATGAATTTCTTCTCTCTTCTCAATGTTACACAAATTTTATTAGCAAGGTTAACTTCACAATTTAGTCTTTAGGATCAGGATATTCGGATGGGACTATGAACTTGAAAAATAATTAAAAACAGCCTAAAAATGGACACTGTGAATGGATACAGTCACCCAGAAATGGATACAGTAAACACTGGGGCTTTGTGGGGCACCTGGGTGGCTCAGTTGTTAAGCGTCTGCCTTCAGCTTAGGTCATGATTCCAGGGTCCTGGGATCAAGCCCCACACTGGGCTCCCTGCTAGGTGGGGAGTCTGCTTCTCCCTCTTCCTCTCTCTGCCACTCCCCTGCTTGCACATGCACCCTCTCTGTCAAATAGATAAAGAAAATCTTTAAAAAATATGTATTAGGACTTCATTCTTTATTTTGGGAAAAGGGTAAGGATGTATTCACTTTTTACAAAGAAGACTTTAACTTCTAGTCAAAAGCAGTCTCCTGCCAATAACCAATAAAGGCAGGTATGGATACTGAGTAGCCAAAGGGGTGGACTGTGCCCACTGCTAAGAGGCTGTCTCTCATCTTCACATCTACCCTCTGTACTGTGTTTTCTGACGGTGGGGTTACTATACAAACTACATTTCTCCTTTGCCAGCTGGCTCCTCATTAAGGCTCTGCCAAGGGGACACTAAAGAGATACTGTACAAATGGAGGAGGACAAAGGAGTTTATTCTTCCTATTTGCTTCTTGTTCCTGTCAGCATCACCCCAGCTGCATTCTTCTTTACAATCTAACAGAAAGAACCGTTACATTTATCAGTTTCTACAGGTCAAGCAGAGAACTGGACTATCAAATATGTTGACTTTAATGAGGTACAATCAAAACTGTCCTTAAAAAAAAAAAAAAAAAAGCTACAGCCTCACTAAAAACAAAGATCAACCAACAAAAATCAATGTATTTCTATATATTAGCAATAATCAGAAATTGAAATCAAAACTAATACCTGTTAAAATGGCAATCTTCCCAAAACTGATATACAGATTTACCACAATCCTTATCAAAATAGGCTTTTTAAAATAGAAATTGGCAAACTGATCCTAAATTGTACATGGATATGCAAAGGATCCACACTAGCTAAAACATTCTTGAGAAGGCAAAACAAAGCTGAATGATTTACAGTGCCTGATTTCAAATTTTACTATAAGAATTAATTAATCAACACCATGTGGACTGACAAAACAATAGCCATATAGAATCACACCAAGTACAAAAATTAAAAAATGAGTCATCATAGACGTAAGTGTAAAACCTAAAATAGTAAGATTTCTAGAAGGAAACATAAGAGAAAAGCCTTTGTGACCTTGAGTTAGACAAAAGTTTCTTAGATATATCATCAAAAACATGATACTTTTCTATTTTAGAAAAATTGATCATTTGGACTTCAACAAAATAAGAATATCTGTTTTCAAAAGATTTTGAAAAGAACACAAAAAAGCCAGAAACCAGGAGAAAATATTTGCAAATCACATAGCTCATAAAGGATTTGTATTCAGCATATGCCATAAGCTCTCAAAACTCAGTAATAAGGGGCACCTGGGTGGCTCAGTTGTTAAGCGGCCACCTTCAGCTCAGGTCATGATCCCAAGGTCCTGGGATCCAGCCCTGCATCTGGCTCCCTGCTTCTCCCTCTCCTGCTCCCCCTGCTTGTGTTCCCCCTCTCACTGTGTCTCTCTCTGTCAAATAAATAAGACCTTAAAAAAAAAAAACTGTCAGTAATTAAAAAAAAACTTTTTTTTTTAAATGGGCAAAAGATTTGAATATACACTTCATCAAAAAATATATTCAGATAATAAATAAGCACATGAAAAGATGCTCACTATCATTAGTCATTAGGGAAATGTAAATCAAAACCATAATGATATACTACTTCATACCTACTTGGATGGCTATAATTTAAAAAAATTTTTTAAGGAAAACAAGTGTTGGCAAGGATATGGAGCAACTAGAATTCTCCTATAGTGCTGTAAAATGGTATAATCACTTTGGAAAATAAAGATTGGCTGCTTCTGAAACACACACACACACACACACACACACACGATCCAACCATTCTATTCCTTCACATCTCCTCAAGGAAAATGAAAGTAATATACCCACACAAAGTTGTGCACATGAACCTTCAAGATAGCTTTGTCATTGCTAAAAACTGAAGCAACCCAAGTATCTATCAAGAGATGAATGACTAAACAATTTGTGATATATCTGTTGGGCAAAACAGCTCAGTGGTTTCCTAGGGATAGGACATATGAATGGACTATAGGGGATGGAGAAAATTTTGTAGGCAATATAAATGTACATTATCTTGACTGTGGTGATGTTATTACAGACTTGTAAGTATATCAAAACTCATCAAATTGTACACTTTTTTTAAAGATTTATTTGATAGAGAGATATCACAAGTAGGCAGAGAGGCAGGCAAAGAGGCAGGCAGAGAGAGAGGGGGAAACAGGCTCCCTGCTGAGCAGCGAGCCCACTGTGGGACTTGATCCCAGGACCCTGAGATCACGACCTAAGCTGAAGGAGAAGCTTAATCCACTGAGCCACCCAGGCGCCCATCACATTGTATACTTTAAGTACGTGCACTTCATTTACTGTGTGGCAATTTACCATAATAAAGCTGTAGAAATGCTATTATTCTAGAATAACAAAAAATATAATTCCTAAAAAGTTTTAATAAAGGGGCACCTGGGTAGCTCAGTGGGTTAAAGCCTCTGCTTTCTGCTAAGGTCATGATCCCAGAATCCCGGGATCGAGCCCCACATCGGGCAGGGAGCCTGCTGAGCAGGGAGCTTGCTTCCTCCTCTCTCTCTGCTTGCCTCTCTGCCTCTCTGCCTACTTGTGATCTCTGTCAAATAAATAAATAAAATCTTTTAAAAAAAAAGTCTTAATAAAGTTTCTAAGGGGTGGGGGGAAAGAGGCAGTATGTTTGATATTTATTCATACTGGCGGTGTATGTAAGTCATATTAACACCAAACTAGGTGCTCTTCATTATTGCCTATAGTTTTACCCTTCCACCTGAGCTATTTCTCTTCTGCCTAAAGAACATCCTTTAGTAATTCTTACAGAGCAGATTTGCTGGTGATTAATTCTCTCAGCTTCTGTTTATCTAAAAGCATCTTTATTTCACCTTCATTTCTGAAGGATATTTCTGCAGGGAACAGAATTCTAACTTGGCAGTTTTTTCTTTTAACACCAAAAATGTCTTTCCATTATTTCCCAGTTTCCACAGTTGAATTCAAAATCAGCTACCACTTATATTATTGTTCCTTTGAAAGCAGTGTGTCTTTTTTCCTTCCTGGTTGCTTTTAAGAATTTATCTTTGTCTCTACTACTCAACAGTTCCATTAAGATATGCTTCCATTAAGATCCCTTAAGGATACTTCTTCTGTTTTTATCCTGCCTGAGATTTGCTAAACTACTTGAATCTATGAGTTGATGCCTTTCATCAATTTTGGAAAATGTCTTACCTTTATGTCTTCAAATATTTGCTCCCACACTAACCTCTCCTCTCCAGCCTAGGTCTCCAGTTATACATTATTCAACTTTTTACCAGGTCCACATAGTTCTTAGGTTCTGTTCCACTTTTTCCATTCTTCCATCCTGTGCTTCAAAGTGGATATTTTCTTTTGACTTGCCTAAGTCTTTAATTTCATCTTTAGTTATATTTGGCCTATTAAATCCATCCAATGAATAGTTTACATATGTGGGCTTATTTTTGTGGGATTTTTGTTTTGTTTTCAATATATCAGGCACTGTACTAAGCTCTAGGAATCAGCAGTGAGTAAGACAGACATTGTCTACTCACATACATCAGCAATATATATTCAACTGGCCTGTTTTCCCACTTTCTTAGAAAAATGAAGAGTAGGGCAAGGGGTGGAGCAAGGTCCTAGAGTCCTGCACCAAAGTTTTCTAATTAACATGTAAATGAAAGACCTTAAGCAACCAATGTTATTTTCTTTTCTTTTTTCTTTCCTTTTTATTCCTAGAATATCCATTAAATCCTCTCTAGGATTCCAATTCTCTATAAATAAACTCCAATTTTTCACCTATTTGTCCATCTTTTCCTATAATTTCTTTAGCATATTATAGTTATTTTGAAGTCCTTGTCTGCTAATTTGAATTATCATGGGTCTACTTCTACAGTTTATTTTTCTTCTTGTTATGAATAAGTGTTTTCCAGCTTTTGAATTTTTTATAAATTGTTCATTGTATGCCAGATATTGTAAATGAAAGAATCTCAGAAACTCTACAACATATATTCCCAAGGGAGCTCACCAATTACTCTATTAACCAAAAGGGATGAGAGAGACTGATCATTTTAATCCACTCAGGAACTGAACTGTCAATGCTAGGTTGAAGTTTTAGTAAGACTCAATTCACCTCTGGTTTATCCTTTTTCTCTAGCCTGTGTCCAGAAACAGCAAATGTTAGCAATCCTCTTCTCACCTACAAAGGGCTCTTCCATCTCTGGAATTTTAGTTCACCTAGTCCTCATTATTTCTACACCCCTCCAATATCTTTTATAATATGATATTCAAAGTTCACCTAGTATCTTTCTACTTGTTGTGATGCTATAGATGACTATACTTGACTTCCTAAATACTGTCCATGAGCTGAAGTCTTCCTGCATATCATACAGCAGCAATTCAAAAACCCAATTTACATCAAAATGACTGGAAGAGATTTTTCTTAAACTGCAACCCATTGTCCATACCTCTAGCATTCAGATGTTTAGTGGGGCCAGGAAATCTACACTTTTAACATGAGTCTTAAGTGATCTGATAAACCTGGCATTTCTACACAAATTAATGTGCCTGTACTGGTTGTTCCTCCTCTCCCCTCTCCTAGAGTTCAATATTGATAAGAACATTTAAGAAAAGAACGTATACTATATCTAATAGATAAACTGATAGAGTATAAAAGCAGTTAGAAGTTCAGAGTAACTACATATTTTAAAGAAAAAAATGTTTAAACACTTAACAGCTTTTGAAAATATATTAAGATAAAGAGGAGGAAGGACAAAAACCACTGGTTAGAATACATAGTACAATAGTAGGAGGAGATAAAAGCACAACTATTCAATTTTGCTTATAATTGTTCTACCAGAAAACAAAATGATCTTCGTATTTGAAAAAAAGGTTAAGAGCCATGAGAACACTTAAAGCATAGGTGGCACCTGGGTGGCTCAGTGGGTTAAAGCCTCTGCTTTCGGCTCAGGTCATGGTCGCAGGGTCCTGGGATCGAGCCCCGCATCAGGCTCTCTGCTCAGCAGGGAGCCTGCTTCCCTCTCTCTGCCTACTTGTGATCTGTCTGTCAAATAGATAAAAATCTTTAAAAAAAAAAAAAAAGAACACTTAAAGCATAAAGACCCCATCCACCTGTTTTATCTGAATTCAAGTCTACCTGAACTAATCCAAGAGTACACATGAAAATTTAGAAACGTGATAAGGGAAACACTGTCAGTGACTCTGAGAACTCATGAAAAATAGAAAGGAGCCAGACTGTGAATGAGAAAATGTTGCCTCAATTGTCAAAATACAGAGGTGGATAAAGGTGAAAATGTGACTTCAGGACTATGGACTGAATTTAATGCCAGCAACCAGATAATTCTAAAACTGATTATTATGCAGATGACTTTTAAGCCCTTACAGAAGGAAACATCATTTACTAACAAGAATGAAACTTGTATTAAGTTTACAAAAGTACCTTCACATATATTATCTCATCTTATCTCATATTTTTGACTCACACAGAACCCTGTGAAATAGGGTAAGTAGCCTTATGTCCCCTCCACAATCTATGCTCCCACCATGCTCCCTTCAAAATATTAGGAATCTGGGGTTCAGACAGCTTGACTTGCTCAGTTTAACTCATTTCTCAGAAAGTTAGGACTCAAATTCAAGTCTTCTGATTCCTAATTGAGTACTGTTTTTTGGTTTTTTTTAAAGATTTTATTTATTTGACAGAGAGAGAGATCACAAGCAGGCAGGGAGGCAGGCAGAGAGAGGAGGAAGCAGGCTCTCCGCAGAGCAGAGAGCCCAATGTGGGGCTCGAGCCCAGGACACTGGGATCATGACCTGAGCCGAAGGCAGAGGCTTTAACCCACTGAGCCACCCAGGCGCCCCTTGAGTACTGTTTTTATATCACAATCTCTTAAAGTCAGATTGCTTCAAAATGGAGAGATGTTTAGCAAGAAATGAGGACTACGGATGAAAAAAAATGACTAGAAGCTGGATAATGGGTACATAGAGATTTACAATTATCTCTCTACTTTTGTGTATGTTTGATAGTTTTCATAATAAAACTTAAAACACACACACACACACACAAATGGGTATCTGAGTAGCTCAGTCAGAGTCTGAGATCACGATCTGGTCAAGGCAGATCATGACTAGGGTCTGCCTTTGGCTCAGGTCATGATCCCAGGGTCCTGGGTTCAAGTCATGCAATGGGCTCCCTGCTCAGTGGGGAGCCTGCTCCTCCCTCTCCCTCTGCCCCCTTCCCACTGCTTGAGCATGTGTGAGCTCTCTCTCAAATAAATAAAATCTTAAAAAAATAAAATACAGCACACTTGCACACATATGCCAATTAATATTCTCTGATGGACTTACTACACTGGTAATCAAATGAATACCTAAAATACAGTGTACCTGATGCTCAGCCTTTTTTAAGCCATTTTTTTAAAGATTTATTTATTAGAGAGAGTATAAGGGGGGGTGGGGGGCAGTGCAGACAGAGGGAGAGGGAGAAGCAGGCTCCCTGCTGACCAGGGAGCCAATGTGAGGCTCAATCCCAGGACCCTAAGATCATGACCTTAATTGAACTGACTGATTCATGACCGAAATTCATTACTTGAACTGAAGAGTCGGCATTGGGCTCTGCACTGAGTATGAAGTCTGAAGTCTCCCTCTCCCTCCATCCCTCTCCCTTCCTCTCTTTTGAGAGAAAGAGAGAAAGAGAGAGAGAGAGAGAATGTGTGCAAGTGGGAGCAGGGGGAGGGGCAGAAGGAAAGAAAGAGGCAGAGAATCTCAAGTAGACTCCCTGCTGAGCATGAAGCAGAACATGGGGCTGGATATGACCATCCTGAGATCATGAACTGAGCCAAAACCAAGATTTGGATACTTAACTGACTGAGCCACCCAGGCACCCCAGAAATTCACATTTAACTGGACATCCTATTTGCTCAATCTGGCAACTCTAATCTAGGTGACTTCAATATCAAGGTGGACCACCTATCCAACATCTTTAACCTTCCTTAATCTTAATTCTAGTGACTATGACCATAACAAAGATATGATTACCAAATTCAGCTGAGTCCTTAATATTGTCCTGTATTGCTAAGTGTCCTTAAACTGCACCTATTCACATTTACTCCAACAGCTATGATAAATCAAATCCATTCTCTCCTTCTCTACCAACTCAGTCTCTAATTCCACTACTGAATTTAAGAGCACTATTTTCTTCTACCTTCTAAGGTACCTCATACCATCATTTCTCTTCATTATATTCTTGAACCTCGCTCACATAAGGATAAGCCATTAGATGAAAATTTTGCCCAAAGCCTTTAAAAGAGAGTTTAAACATTTCTGTATGGCATAGAAGACCCTACAAGATTCAAAATCCAGTTCAGGCTTCACTTTCCCTGACAAGCTCTCCCTGACTGCCCAGTCTAAATTTGCTCCTCATGGGTGCCTGGCTGGCTCAATGGGTACAGCATCTGACTCTTGATCTCAGGGTTGTGAGTTAAGGTCCCACATTGGGGCATGGAACCTACTAACGTTAGTTAACAAATAAATAAATAGTAAAATAAATTAAGTGCTCTTCTTACATGCACCCATTGTACTCCATGCATCTATCATAATATTTACTGTAATTTATTATCTTTCTTACCAGACTTGAGGTACCTTGAGACCAAGAGCCATATCTTTTCTTTATTACCCCAGCATTTACCACAGTGCTTAGCATGTATCACAAAAACACCGGAATGTTTACTGATCAAATATGACAGATGAGGCTCAATTTGAGTTTCTACCAATTACAATTTTAACTAATGGAATGGATTACCTTGAGATGCAGTATCCCTGGTCACCCAGAGGGCAAAATAAGATTGTATATCACAGCATGACTTATAATAGATAGGAAAAGATAAAGGATTTAACCTAATGTCTTTAATGGGACTGGTTAAATTTTGTATGGTGCAACCACATAACCATGCTTGAAAACACTAAAATCAACAGACCCATCAAGGAGACTGTGCTTGTACGCAGGTCATGGTTCCCCTTTTACCTAGACAGCTGAAGGCACCGAAACAAGCCCTTATACTTTAATCTTATTACATTCATTTCAATCAGATCCTACTTCTATGTTAACATTACACTACTAGAAATTGAGATCATTTTGTACACTAATATATTCTAGACATATTTTATAAAGTAATATTTACTTTGTTATTGGTTGTTTTTCTGATTATAAACATGTTGGATGTAGAAAATGCATACTTTCTAAAATATTAAGAAAAAATTAAAATTACTTAAAGTTTTTAAATACTGTAAAAGAAAATGTAATCAAATAAGCAAATGTTCACATTATGTTGGCATGTTAAAAGAACAGATTATAGGGAGACTGAGAGGTAGACTGAGCCTGGGTGGCTCAGTCAGTTAAGCATCTGCCTTCACTCGGGTCATGATCCTAGGGTCCTGGGACTAGGTCCCATATCAGGTTCCCGGCTTAATGCGGAGTCTGCTTCTACCCCCCTCCCTTCTCTTGATCTCTCTCTCACTCTCTCTCAAATAAATAAAATATTTTTTAAAAAAAAAGAGCAAATTATAAAACAATGTATCTATCTCATTCAGTTCCAACAACCTAACATTTATTAAGCTCCTTCCACATGTGCAAGAAACCATGCAACATGCTTTACACGTATTTCTTAATTTAAATTAAGAAATACATGTATTACACGTGTAATTAACTAATACACGTAATACACGTATTTCTTTTTATTTTTAATTTTATTTGTTATAAACATATATTTTTATCCCCAGGGGTACAGGTCTGTGAATCACCAGGTTTACACACTTCACAGCACTCACCATAGCACATACCCTCCCCAATGTCCATAACCCCACCCCCCCAACCCCCCTCCCCCCATCAACCCTCAGTTTGTTTTGTGAGACTACGAGTCACTTATGGTTTGTCTCCCTCCCAATCCCATCTTGTTTCATTTACTCTTCTCCTACCCCCTCAACCCCCCATATTGCATCTCCTCTCCCTCATATCAGGGAGATCATATGATAGTTGTCTTTCTCCGATTGACTTATTTCGCTAAGCATGATACCCTCTAGTTCCATCCACGTCGTCGCAAATGGCAAGATTTCATTTCTTTTGATGGCTGCATAGTATTCCATTGTGTATATATACCACATCTTCTTTATCCATTCGTCCGTTGATGGACATCTAGGTTCTTTCCATAGGTTGGCTATTGTAGACATTGCTGCTATAAACATTCGGGTGCACGTGCCCCTTCGGATCACTACGTTTGTATCTTTAGGGTAAATACCCAGCAGTGCAATTGCTGGGTCATAGGGTAGTTCTATTTTCAACATTTTGAGGAACCTCCATGCTGTTTTCCAGAGTGGTTGCACCAGCTTGCATTCCCACCAACAGTGTAGGAGGGTTCCCCTTTCTCCGCATCCTCGCCAGCATCTGTCATTTCCTGACTTGTTAATTTTAGCCATTCTGACTGGTGTGAGGTGATATCTCATTGTGGTTTTGATTTGTATTTCCCTGATGCCGAGTGATATGGAGCACTTTTTCATGTGTCTGTTGGCCATCTGGTTGTCTTCCTTGCAGAAATGTCTGTTCATGTCCTCTGCCCATTTCTTGATTGGATTATTTGTTCTTTGGGTGTTGAGTTTGCTAAGTTCTTTATAGATTTTGGACACTAGCCCTTTATCTGATATGTCGTTTGCAAATATCTTCTCCCATTCTGTCAGTTGTCTTTTGGTTTTGTTCACTGTTTCCTTTGCTGTGCAAAAGCGTTTGATCTTGATAAAATCCCAATAGTTCATTTTTGCCCTTGCTTCCCTTGCCTTTGGCGATGTTCCTAGGAAGATGTTGCTGCGGCTGAGGTCGAAGAGGTTGCTGCCTGTGTTCTCCTCAAGGATTTTGATGGATTCCTTTCTCACATTGAGATCCTTCATCCATTTTGAGTCTATTTTCGTGTGTGGTGTAAGGAAATGATCCAATTTCATTTTTCTGCATGTGGCTGTCCAGTTTTCCCAACACCATTTATTGAAGAGGCTGTCTTTTTTCCATTGGACATTCTTTCCTGCTTTGTTGAAGATGAGTTGACCATAGAGTTGAGGGTCCATTTCTGGGCTCTCTATTCTGTTCCATTGATCTATGTGTCTGTTTTTGTGCCAGTACCATGCTGTCTTGATGATGACAGCTTTGTAATAGAGCTTGAAGTCTGGAATTGTGATGCCACCAACTTTGGCTTTCTTTTTCAATATTCCTTTGGCTATTCGAGGTCTTTTCTGGTTCCATATAAATTTTAGGATTATTTGTTCCATTTCTTTGAAAAAAATGGATGGTACTTTGATAGGAATTGCATTAAATGTGTAGATTGCTTTAGGTAGCATAGACATTTTCACTATATTTATTCTTCCAATCCAGGAGCATGGAACATTTTTCCATTTCTTTGTGTCTTCCTCAATTTCGTTCATGAGTACTTTATAGTTTTCTGTGTATAGATTCTTAGTCTCTTTGGTTAGGTTTATTCCTAGGTATCTTATATTTTGGGTGCAATTGTAAATGGGATGGACTCCTTAATTTCTCTTTCTTCTGTCTTGTTGTTGGTGTAGAGAAATGCAACTGATTTCTGTGCATTGATTTTATATCCTGACAATTTACTGAATTCCTGTACAAGTTTTAGCAGTTTTGGAGTGGAGTCTTTTGGGTTTTCCACATATAGTATCATATCATCTGCGAAGAATGATAGTTTGACTTCTTCTTTGCCGATTTGGATGCCTTTAATTTCCTTTTGTTGTCTGATTGCTGAGGCTGGGACTTCTAGTACTATGTTGAATAGCAGTGATGATAACGGACATCCCTGCCGTGTTCCTGACCTTAGCGGAAAAGCTTTCAGTTTTTCTCCATTGAGAATGATATTTGCGGTGGGTTTTTCATAGATGGCTTTGATAATATTGAGGCATGTGCCCTCTATCCCTATGCATTGAAGAGTTTTGATCAGGAAGGGATGCTGTACTTTGTCAAATGCTTTTTCAGCATCTATGGAGAGTATGATATGGTTCTTATTCTTTCTTTTATTAATGTGTTGTATCACATTGATTGATTTGCGGATGTTGAACCAACCTTGCAGCCCTGGAATAAATCCCACTTGGTTGTGGTGAATAATCCTTTTAATGTACTGTTGAATCCTATTGGCTAGTATTTTGGTGAGAATTTTTGCATCTGTGTTCATCAAGGATATTGGTCTGTAGTTCTCTTTTTTGATGGGATCCTTGTCTGGTTTTGGGATCAAGGTGATGCTGACCTCATAAAATGAGTTTGGAAGTTTTCCTTCCATTTCTATTTTTTGGAACAGTTTCAGGAGAATAGGAATTAGTTCTTCTTTAAATGTTTGGTAGAATTCCCCCGGGAAGCCGTCTGGCCCTGGGCTTTTGTTTGTTTGGAGATTTTTGATGACTGTTTCAATCTCCTCACTGGTTATGGGTCTGTTCAGGCTTTCTATTTCTTCCTGGTTCAGTTGTGGTAGTTTATATGTCTCTAGGAATCCATCCATTTCTTCCAGATTGTCAAATTTGTTGGCATAGAGTTGCTCATAGTATGTTCTTATAATTGTCTGTATTTCTTTGGTGTTCGTTGTGATCTCTCCTCTTTCATTCATGATTTTATTTATTTGGGTCCTTTCTCTTTTCTTTTGGATAAGTCTGCCCAGGGCTTTATCAATCTTATTAATTCTTTCAAAGAACCAGCTCCTAGTTTCGTTGATTTGTTCTATTGTTTTTTTGGTTTCTATTTCATTGATTTCTGCTCTGATCTTTATGATTTCTCTTCTCCTGCTGGGTTTAGGGTTTCTTTCTTGTTCTTTCTCCAGCTCCTTTAGGTGTAGGGTTAGGTTGTGTACCTGAGACCTTTCTTGTTTCTTGAGAAAGGCTTGTACCGCTACATATTTTCCTCTCAGGACTGCCTTTGTTGTGTCCCACAGATTCTGAACCATTGTGTTTTCATTATCATTTGTTTCCATGAATTTTTTCAATTCTTCTTTAATTTCCTGGTTGACCCATTCATTCTTTAGAAGGATGCTGTTTAGTCTCCATGTATTTGGGTTCTTTCCAAATTTCCTCTTGTGATTGAGTTCTAGCTTCAGAGGTCTGAAAATATGCAGGGAATGATCCCAATCTTTTGATACCAGTTCAGACCTGATTTATGACCCAGGATGTGATCTATTCTGGAGAATGTTCCATGTGCACTAGAGAAGAATGTGTATTCTGTTGCTTTGGGATGAAATGTTCTGAATCTATCTGTGATGTCCATCTGGTCCAGTGTGTCATTTAAGGCCTTGATTTCCTTGTTGATCTTTTGCTTGGATGATCTGTCCATTTCAGTGAGGGGAGTGTTAAAATCCCCTACTATTATTGTATTCTTGTCGATGTGTTTCTTTGATTTTGTTATTAATTGGTTTATATAGTTGGCTGCTCCCACGTTAGGGGCATAGATATTTAAAATTGTTAGATCTTCTTGTTGGACAGTTCCTTTGAGTATGATATAGTGTCCTTCCTCATCTCTTATTATAGTCTTTGGCTTAAAATCTAATTGATCTGATATAAGGATTGCCACCCCAGCTTTCTTCTGATGTCCATTAGCATGGTAAATTCTTTTCCACCCCCTCACTTTAAATCTGGAGGTGTCTTCGGGTTTAAGATGAGTTTCTTCTAGGCAACATATAGATGGGTTTTTTTTTTTTTTTATCCATTCTGATACCCTGTGTCTTTTGATTGGGGCATTTTGTCCATTAACATTCAGGGTAACTATTGAGAGATATGAATTTAGTGCCATTGTATTGCCTGTAAGGTGACTGTTATTGTATATTGTCTCTGTTTCTTTCTGATCTACTACTTTTAGGGTCTCTCTTTGCTTAGAGGACCCCTTTCAATATTTCCTGTAGAGCTGGTTTGGTATTTGCAAATTCTTTCAGTTTTTGTTTGTCCTGGAAGCTTTTAATCTCTCCTTCTATTTTCAATGATAGCCTAGCTGGATATAGTATTCTTGGCTATAGTATTCTTATATATGTTTTTCTCGTTTAGTACTCTGAATATATCATGCCAGCTCTTTCTTTTTTTTTTTTTAAAGATTTTATTTATTTATTTGACAGACAGAGATCACAAGTAGACAGAGAGGCAGGCAGAGAGAGAGAGGGAAGCAGGCTCCCTGCCGAGCAGAGACCCCGATGCGGGACTCAATCCCAGGACCCTGAGATCATGACCCGAGCCGAAGGCAGCGGCCCAACCCACTGAGCCACCCAGGCGCCCCATGCCAGCGCTTTCTGGCCTGCCAGGTCTCTGTGGATAAGTCTGCTGCCAATCTAATATTTTTACCATTGTATGTTTCAGACTTCTTTTCCCGGGCTGCTTTCAGGATCTTCTCTTTGTCACCAAGACTTGTAAATTTTACTATTAGGTGACGGGGTGTGGACCTATTCTTATTGATTTTGAGGTGGGTTCTCTGAACCTCCTGGATTTTGATGCTTGTTCCCTTTGCCGTATGGGGAAATTCTCTCCAATAATTCTCTCCAATATACCTTCTGCTCCCCTCTCTGTTTCCTCTTCTTCTGGAATCCCAATTATTCTAATGTTGTTTCGTCTTATGGTGTCACTTATCTCTCAAATTCTCCCCTCGTGGTCCAGTAGCCATTTGTCCCTCTTTTGTTCAGCTTCTTTATTCTCTGTCATTTGGTCTTCTATATCACTAATTCTTTCTTCTGCCTCACTTATCCTAGCAGTGAGAGCCTCCATTTTTGATTGCACCTCATTAATAGCTTTTTTGATTTCAACTTGGTTAGATTTTACTTCTTTTATTTCTCCAGAAAGGGCTTTTATATCTCCAGAGAGGGTTTCTCTAATATCTTCCATGCCTTTTTCGAGCCCGGCTAGAACCTTGAGAATCGTCATTCTGAACTCTAGATCTGACATATTACCAATGTCTGTATTGATTAGGTCCCTAGCCTTTGGTACTGCCTCTTGTTCTTTTTTTTGTGGTGAATTTTTCTGCCTTGTCATTTTGTCCAGATAAGAGTATATGAAGGAGCAAGTAAAATACTAAAAGGGTGGCAACAACCCCAGGAAAATATGCTTTAGCCAAATCAGAAGAGATCCCAAATCGTGAGGGGGGAGGAAGGGGATAAAAAGAGGTTCAGAAGGAAAAAAAAAAAATTAAAAAAAGAAAACCAATAAAGAAAAAATATAAAAAGGAAAATATATATATATATATATATATATATTAGATAAACTAGTTAAAAAACGTTAAAAAAGAAAAGGGTAAAACTTAAAAAAAATTTAGCAGAAGAAGAGAAAAAAAAATTGAAAAAGAAAAAGAAATTAAATTAACTGCAAGGCTAAAGAATCATGGGGAGAAAGCCATGAGTTCTGTGCTTTGCTTTCTCCTCCTCTGGAATTCCGCTGCTCTCCTTGGTATTGAAACTGCACTCCTTGGTAGGAGAACTTGGTCCTGGCTGGGTTTCTAGTTGATCTTCTGGGGGAGGGGCCTGTTGTAGTGATTCTCAAATGTCTTTGCCCCAGGCGGAGTTGCACCGCCCTTACCCGGGGCCGGGCTGAGTAATCCGCTCGGGTTTGCTTTCGGGAGCTTTTGTTCCCTGAGCGCTTTCCGTAGAGTTCCGGAGGACGGGAATGAAGATGGCGGCCTCCCGGTCTCTGGCCCGGAGGAGCCGAGAGCCCGGGGCCCCACTCCTCAGTGCGCCCTCAGAGAACAGCGCCCAATTACTCCCGTCACCCTGGCCTCCGGCCGCGCTCTGAGCTGACTGAGCCTGCGACCGGTTCAAGGTAACCCTGAGCTTAGAGCTCACTCCTCGGCTCTGTCTCTGTAGCCGGCTTCCCCGTTCTAATACCTGTAAGCTCTGCGACACTCAGACACCCCCGATCCTTCTGCGATCCTGCGGGACCTGAGGCCACGCTTACCCTGAGTGGGCTTCACCCCGGTTAAGCCTCTGGAGCGAGGTCCCTCAGCGGAACAGACTTTTAAAAGTCCTGATTTTGTGCTCCGTTGCTCCGCCGCTTGCCGGGAGCCGGCCCCTCCCACCGCGGTCTATCTTCCCATCGCTTTGGATTCACTTCTCTGCCAGTCCTACCTTTCAGAAAGTGGTTTTCTGTTTCTAGAATTTGTTCTTCTTCTCTAAGATCTCCCGTTGGATTTGTAGGTGTTTGCAATCTTTAGATAAGCTATCTAGCTGATCTCCCGCTACCTGAAGTAGTCTCAGCCTGCTACTTCTCCGCCATCTTGACCAATACATGTATTTCTTAATTTAAATCTCACAACCACCTCTGAGAATTAAGTAATTTTATTGACCCTATTTTACAAGTGAAGAAACTGAAGCCTGAAGAAGTTAAGTAAATTGGCCAAGGGCTAGGAAGCAGTGGCAAAGCAGAGCCCAAGAATTTAAACCCAGACAGCCTGATTTCAGAATCAGCACACTTGATATACCAAAATTTTACCTTCTCTCTGCAGTTTTGGTATTATAAATGACCTTTATTCATTTTGTCTGTGTGTGATTTACTGAATTTCTGCAATGAACATGAACTACTACCATATTTTTTTTTAAATAAATGTCCAAATAGAGGTTGGATAATCACCTGTCAAGGTTACTGCAGAAGCGGATTTAAATAATCTCAGGATCCTTCTAACTAAGGATCTGTGACTGATCAATTAGTGACTGGAATGATTTTTTTTTTTCAGAGGACTGGCTCTAAAAAAATAAAACAAAAATGAATCCATTTTAAGAATTATAAAAGTTTTAGACTGTCAGATCCTATTTCTCCTGTTTTACAGATAATGAAACAACTCAGAATTTAGAGTCATATATCACAAGGCAATTGAGTCAGGGCAGAAACCAAAGCACAGGTCTTCATTGATCTTTGTTGCCAACATTTGACCAAAACAAAACCTACTTCTTCCATTCTCTACTTGCAAATTCAGTTATTAGAGGCCAAAAACTGAAACATAACAGGAAATACAAATGCCTCCCCCCCGCCACCACTACCACCACTTCAGTCCATTACCCAAAAGGAAGACCTGCCTGGAGAATAAGAGAAATATTTTCCCAGCCCTGGGCTGAGATGGAGGTTGAAAAGGTATTTCAAAAGTCAGGATGACATTGCAGGGCAGGGAGGGCGGGGGCTAAAAAACGTGTATATACCAAGTTAAAAAAAATAAATAAACAAATACCCAAGAATCTGATAGGATAAAATACTCAAATATTACCAAAGTTTAAAGAGTTGCCTCAGATTTAATCAAATCCTAAATGGAGTGTTCTTAGAGTATGAAAACCAATTTTATAAAACTGGACAGTAAAACTGGACAGTAAGAGGAAAAAAATGAAATACATAGTTTCATATTTATAATTGTATAATTCTTGTTGGTATTCTAACAAATTCTATTCTCTCACCTTCAGAATTCAACTCTCTTCACCTAAAAATCTGTAGTGAGTATAATGCAATATTTATACTAAATAAAAGGGGAACAATTTTGGGGTGCCTAAGGGACTCAGTCAGTTAAGCATCTGACTCTTGATCTTGGCACAGGTCACGATCTCAAGGTTGTGAGAGATTTCCGCACCCAAGGCAGAGTCTGCTTGTCCCTCTCCCTTTGCTCCTCACCGCCCTGCCCCCATGTTCTCTTGTGCACTCACATGCATGCTTGCTCTCATGCTCTCTCTGTCTCTCACAGATAAATAAAATCTAAAAAAAGGAGGGTGGGGGACAATTTTACAACTTCTCCTAACAGCCAAAGAAGCTTTGATAAGGTGAAAAGAATGATAATGAAATCAAAGATATGTTTAAAATGTATGTCTAGTTATGTCTATTTCTAACATATGACCAGATGTATTAAAAGATTTCCAGGTACACTCATATGAACATAAAAGGTAAAATGTTAACAACTCATCTTTGAGGGAAGAAGCAATAATACATTCCTCACTTTACATATTTGTGCTATCTGTTCAAAAAATTTAGACCTTTTTTGTAAAGCTTTATTGAAAAGTTACTGCTCTGAGGATTAACACCCACACTCTAGTTTTAACTCAATTAATTACATGTCATATGATTGTGGACAAGTTGCTCTGGATATCTAGTTATTTTTTTCTCATTCAATCATAATACCAAACTATACCAAAAAATACCAAACTATACAAATCAAACTATAAAGAAGGATAGAAAAACTACTGCACCAGAAGATAATCACAGTAATACATTTTTATGACTATTTACAGCTTCCTTTCATGTAAAGGATTCACAACTAAGATACTAAACAAGCCCATAATATGAGTAGACAGCTATTATCCTCATTTTACAGATGAAAACATAAAAAGACTGAAGTTCAGAGAGGTAACTGGTCCAAGGCCACCCTGAAAGTTATATAATAAAAAGTTCTTTTCTGGGTTTTTTTGTTTTGTTTTGTTTTGTTTTTGTTTTTTGTTTGTTTTTTTTACTACCTAGTTTACTGTTATCACAAATTTGAGGTGGTTAGGTTGTTTTCTCATACCCAAATTACTATGAAGACTACCCAAGGAAAGCTGTCAACAATTTAAGTGAAAAGGGTCACTTGAGATTGTTATGAGCGGTAATGACCCATAAGGTCATGATCTTTATACATAGTATAAAACTATGATTAAAAATAAGTTAGGTAAAAAACCTTTAAAATAGATTCCTAAAAAGTCCTGCTATTTACTCAATTAACTTCATGTCTCTTACACTAGATATACAACCCTGCTTGGGGAACGTGAAGTGAAGGGGAAAGGATTTCATCAGGAAAAGTTAAGTAAGTTCTCTGAAATTCAATAGGATAAGACAGTCAAAGCTATAAAATATGAATAGGGGCAGGCAACAGCTTGTAGACTGTAGTGGCAATCCTAAGTCAAACCAAAAGAGAGCCAACCTGTGGTTTAAAGAAAATATGTGGGGTGCCTGGGTGGCTCAGTGGGTTAAAGCCTCTGCCTTCAGCTCAGGTTATGATCCCAGAGTCCTGGGCTTGAGCCCCACATCGGGCTCTCTGCTCAGCAGGAAGCCTGCTTCCTCCTCTCTCTCTGCCTGCCTCTCTGCATACTTGTGATCTCTGTCAAATAAATAAATAAATAAAATCTTAAAAAAAAAAAGAAAAGAAAATATGCAATCTGGAAGTTTGCACCTCAAGTTATTGCTACTTCAAAGTAATTAGTGCCATTTATAGTAAAAAAAAAATACATACAGGTTTAGAGAATAATTCCAATTCATCATAATAGGATGGGATTCCATATTAGCTTAGGGCTTTCTTGTCGCAACAGAAGTTCTTTTGATGATAAAGTCAATGGCTGGAAAGCCACTCTCAAGAGAACTCAAGAATGTAACTATGTATCACTGGCATAGGATATCTGAAGTGGTCAGACAGGCAGTCTACTGAATGCATCTTAAGAGACATTAGTGAGGGCACTACCAATTCCAGTTATTCATATTCTACCAGTTAAAATTTTCTTCAGCACAACCTCTCAGAGTGCTCTGTTTATGCAAGGCTCTGGGATCTAGTATGATACAGAATTTTACAGATTGCTGAAACTTTAATTCACAGTCAACTACAATGTAAAACATGTTAACTTGTCTTTTCTTCAAGGTCAGAACAAACTTTGTCTCATCTTTCCCTCTTCACCTGCAAGAAAATGGGGTATTCTAAAAGATCTCAGATAAAATAAGCCAATGCTTTTATAAATACAAGTCAATCCTCTGCAAAGAGCTTAAGATGCCCATATTCTACTTCAGTATTGATTCTAAGCCTTCTAACAGTTTAAGCTAACCTCCCCACAAACTTTCCCTTCTATTTCTATGAATATTCTCCTTAAACTTCCTTTAAAAAACAAACAAACAACCAAAAAAAAAAAAAAACAAAAACAAAACAAAAAAAAAAAAAAAACAAACAAACAAAAAAACCCACAAGCTTTCTTATACCTCTTGTCCCTGGTCTGACACACACATAACTCCCAATGAAGAACAGACTGAAGCTAAAGGAACACATTTGCAAAATATATGTTCTTAATTAATACACTGTTTACCCTTAAAAGCGTGTTGTTAAAATGCAACAATACAGAGTCTATATGGAACCCCAAAACATGAAATTTGAAGACTAAACCAAAAAATGCCTCACAGCAGCCTCAGTAATCCAAAAAGATGTAAAAATAAGGCACTACCATATTGTAATAGATCATTAACCTTTCCTAAAAGCACAAAATTCTCCATGCTAAACACATCAAAAAATAATAATAATAAAAGAGGAGGAAGTGGATTTAAGAACCTAATTTTCTATTGTTCAAAATGTCACATATTAAGAGTAGTTAAAATCAGAGGTGCCGGGGCACCTGGGTGGCTCAGTGGTTAAAGCCTCTGCCTTCGGCTCAGGTCATGATCTCAGGGTCCTGGGATCGAGCCCCACATCGGGCTCTCTGCTCACAGCAGGGAGCCTGCCTCCTCCTCCTCTCTCTCTCTGCCTGCCTCTCTGCCTACTCGTGATCTGTCTGTCAAATTAAAAAAAAAAAAAAATATTAAAAAAAAAAAAAAAAATCAGAGGTGCCTGGGTGGTTCAGTTGGTTAAGTGGCTGCCTTCAGCTGAGGTCATGACCCCAGGGTACTAGGAATATGCCTCCCCCTTTCCCTCTCTGACTTTCCCTCAGTCTCTTCCTCCTGCCCAAATAAATAAATAAAATCTTAAAAAAAAAAAAAACTTAAAAACAAATAAATAAAATCTTAAAAAAAAAAAAAACTTAAAAACGAAGAGGAAACAAAATGTAACAATATTGCTGGCCAAATTCACACAATACCTTATGACATTTTCATATGAAAGGCCCCAAACTTGAGGAGCCATATAATACATTTGCTATAAATTAGATGATAAAGCAAGAAAAAATCAATTATAGAAATCCATGATATGCTACATAAGGATGCACTCAGTACCCTATTTATCAATGAATGCTACAGTAAGGCATGCAATCAGTTCATGTACATTTCTGGGGAATATCCAGAGACCAATCTCCCTTATTTAGTGAAAACACAGTAGTCAATAAACTGTAAAGAATATGTGTCAATCTTACATTTAAATACTTTTAGATTTTTCAAAGCTCTCTGCATTCATTATTCTATTACACTACTGCAAAAAATTTCCTTATGTAGAGACGTACCACTAAAAGTAAATGACAAATCCAAGACCACAAAGGTAGTTAACCAGATCTGAAACTTGATTCATAAAACATGTTAGTTCTGTGGAAAGAAATATAAATATGTGCAAGTTCCTCAAAGCTATCTCTTAAAAAAACTATTCGTGACTAAAATATCATTTAAGACCTAAGCTATTACAAACACTACCTTAAAATTCAGTTATTTCCATTTAAAAGCCAAAATCCCCACTCCTTTTAGACAATCAACCTTTCAACCAGGAATCATATACAAAACATTCCACCAATGACACACCAGATGCTCATAACTACAAAGGCCCTGGGGTGACTATATGAGAATTCTAACAGAGGCTTCTTTCTTTTTAGAAAGTTTACATTCTATTTGACAAAAAGAGAAGAGCAAATACTAAGCAGTGTTCAACCAACCCTCCTGAAGGGAGAAACCCCAGGTGACAAACACACCAAGAAATGAGACTGCAGTGAGTTTAATCCAAAAAGACTTCATGGGGGAAAATGAAGCTTAAGCTGAACATTGAAAGATGGATAGGAATTTTAAAAGCACAGAGGAGGAACAAAAGCATTCAGGCAGGGGCTGGCATCAACAAAGGCTGAGAGGCAGGAATAAGCATGATATATACAGAAGAGACTGAGTCAACCTGTCTAGGAAATAGGTGCATGCTGAGGCATAATGAGAAATAGTGTGGTAAATTAAGTGGAGTCAGCTCCCAATGGACTCTTATGGCATGGGGAGATGCTGCTAAAATCATCGAATATTTAAACTAGATAAGAGAACCTTAGAGATTTTCTAGTTGATTCTTTTCTGACAGATGAGGAAAATCTAGGCTCCACAGAGATCTAAGCTCTGGCCTAAGGACAGAGGTAGTAAAGAGCAGAACAAAACTCAGACCCCACTTAGGAACCCTGGTTCAGTGATAGGCAGCACAGTACACCAGAGAAAGCAAATCTATCCAAAGATTGATGAGCACATTAATATATAAGGTTCTGCAAGCATACATACAAAACAGTACTGTTTTTTTTTTTTTAAGATTTTATTTATTTATTTGACGGAGAGATCACAAGTAGGCAGAGAGGCAGGCAAAGAGAGGAGGAAGCAGCCTCTCCGATAAGCAGAGAGCCCGATGCGGGGCTCGATCCCAGGACCCTGAGATCATGACCTGAGCCGAAAGCAGAGGCTTAACCCACTGAGCCATCCAGGCGCCCCAACAGTACTGTTTTCTTAGGAATTCCAGAATACTGGTTTCCAGAGGTAACATAATACCACAGCGGCACTACCGTTGAGAAAAACCACTACGCTTTGCCAGAAGGAACCACTTTCAAGAAAGCAGCAATCCAGAAGGAAAGCAGAGGCAGAAGCTAGTTTTCAGCTATAAAGGAAATGGGTGGATAAACAGCAGGGGCAGCAGGTAATTGGCAACAAAAGAGAAGGAAAGGAAAAAAAAAAAAAAAAAAAGCCACTGAGAGAAAGCTACAGGACCAAGTAAATGTTTGAGAAAAGCAATCTTAGTAAGTTTGAAGGCAAAAAGGAAGGCACTCACATAAAGAAAAGTTAAATTAGATGCTAGATAAGGTGAAGGGAGTGAGGGAGCATAAAGAACTAATTGAGGACCAGTGGGAAGAAATTTTTTAAAAATATGAGTTCCACAGGTGCCTGGGTGGCTCAGTTTGTTTAAGCATCTGCCTTCAGCTCAGGTCATGATCCTGGGGTCCTAGGATCAAGCCCCATATCGGCTTCCCAGTCAACAGGGAAACGGTTTCTCCCTTTCTCTCTGCCCCTGTCCCCACTGCTCACGCTCGCTCTCTCTCGCTCTCAAATAAAATCTTTAAAAAAGTAATTAAAAATGAATTCCAGAATAAAGAATAAGCATATTTTCCTCACCATAAAATACCCCTCACTAAAAGAGTATTCATTTTCAACTGCTTTTAAGGCCTTATAAAAATGGCAGACAAGACTTTAAGAACAAGACTAGGCTAGGAAGGCTTTTGTTTTTTTAAATCCAAAACAGCTTCAAAGTTTTACAAATCTATTTACCAATTAACATGTGGTTTATAACCTCAAAGACTAATTATTTTTGTTCATCATTTTTAAGATTTATTTATTTATGACAGAGAGCATGCATGTGCACATGCAAGTGAGGCAGAGGAGGGGCAGAGGGGGAGAGAGAGAGAAAATCCTCAAGCAGACTCTCCACTTGAATGTGGAGCTGGATATGGGGCTCAATCCAAGGACGCAGAGATCATGACCTAAGCCAAAATCAAGAGTCAGAGCTTAACCGACTAAGCCACCCAGGTGCCCCTTGCCAATCATTTTATACCACATATGTTTTATACCACATATTCAAAGGGCATTCCAATTAGCATTCAATTTATAATATGCTATTATTTCAAATAAAAAATCAGAGTTTATTCTGATATGCTGTTAAAAATAGGAGAGAGTATCTGGGCTCCTGGGTGGCTCAGTGGGTTAAAGCCTTTAGCTCAAGCCATGATCTCAGGATCCTGGGATCCAGCCCCGCATCGGGCTCTCTGCTCGACAGGGAGCCTGCTTCTCCCCATCTCTCTCTGCCTGCCTCTCTGACTACTTGTGATTTCTGTCAAATAAATAAATAAAATCTTAAAAAAAAAAAAAAAATAAGAGAGTGTATTATATACCATTTTTACTTGACCAGATAGGGAAAATATAAATGCTTAAATGAATATAATTATGACAAATCATTTCAGGATACTTTTTCAATTTCTTATAAAAAAGAAAAAATCTTCAAATAACCACAAGTTTTCTTATGTGCCCTTTCAGAAACAAGGTGCTACTGGGGTGCCTAGGTGGCTCATTCGGTTGAGCATCCGACTCTTGATTTTGGCTCAGGTTATAATCTCCAGGTACTGAGATCAAGCCCAGCAGCAGGCTCCACACTCAGAAGGCAGTTGGCTTGAGATTCTCTCCCTCTCCCTTTGCCCCTCCCCCACCTCACTTCCTCTCTCTCACAAATAAATAAATCTTCAGGAAAAAAAAAAGAGAGAGAGAGAGAGAGAGAGAAGAAAGAGAAAGAAACAAAGTCCTACAAATGGGGGGGGGGGGCACACAGAGCTAGGTGGGGCATGTAACAAGGTTTTCTCTAATTTAAGTAACCTAATAAGCCACAATTTAGAGCTATATACCTAAAATTTGCCAATTTCAATTTAGAAACTTACTATTCAGCACCATAAAGGGAGGTCACAGAGAAGGAAAAGATATAACTGATACATTCATTAAACTTCCTGGCCTTCCACCTTTGCAGCTGCCATATCCCTAATCAAGGAGGTAATTACGTTTTAAAATTGGTAAGAATCATTCAGCTTAGGCCACAAATACTACGTTTAGGTGCAAAACTAGCAGGTTACAGCAATTTCATTTTACCCACCTGGAAATGAGGACTTAAGCTCTAAACGTCAAGATGGAACACTACCACTTCTTTTAACGGGGTCTACCGCATCAAGTTGCCAAGCAATACCCATCAGAGTACAAGACATTATCAGCAGTGGCTAGCAATGCATTTCTGCTTCAATCACCATAAATATCAGAAGGCCAACCAAAACATCAATTCAATCATAAACAGAGTTGCTACCTTTAGACTTGCACATGCTCTCTGGCTCAACACACACATCTTAGCTGTAATAAGCAGCAGCCTGAATCCCTCTGGACCCAGTGAAACAAAACACAGACAACATATCCAAAACTTAAAACTTTTAGAAATCGCTGAAACATTTAAGACTCTTATAATAAATACCTCTTACTACATGCAGAGCTTTCTTTCCCCTCAATAAAAATGTAAACTCTTCTCTCTTAACTATACTTATCGGGTTATTAAAACAAATCCTACGAGATACTTTCAAGAAAAAGTATTCCTGATTGTGCAGCATGTGATACTTCCCATACTGAGGTTCTTATTATTAGGTCTGCTATGAGACCTTGGAAAGTCATTTAATACATCTGTGCCTCAGTTTTCTCACTTTCCAACCTCAAGGTAAACTCTATCTGAATTAAACATTTATTACTTCTATAGTAAGTTAAAGTATACAAAAAGTACCTTATATTAAACACTGAAAACCTTATACTTTTGTTAAATAGTCAGCGGGCTTTATTTAACCTTGTAAGAGAAAAATGTAAGGAATAATTTGCCCTATGTATCTTTCTCTTAATTACAACATAAGGAATATATTTTTTAAAAATGCTTCCGTTGAAAACTCTTAAGTTCTTAATTTTTAACAGATGGTGGCGGGTTTGATCCCACAATATTCATAACAAGGCAAACAACAAAGCCTAAGGTCCTTTAACACTGGAGACAAAAAGAAGGAAATATTTACTTGCATTACTGGGCATATAATCAAATCATTCTTCTTTTAAAATTTAGAAAGCTATCTTTTTTGTATGTGGCAGATAAGCCTAGAGAGCAACAGGTAAGAAGAAATAAAGTTTAAAAACTGGGAAAAAATTATTTAATAAAAAAATTAGAGGGCGCCTGGGTGGCTCAGTTAGTTGGGCGGCTAGTTCAGGTCATGATCCCGGAATCCCAGAATTGAGTCCTGCATCGGGATCCCAGCTCTTCAGGGTGTCTGCTTCTCCCTCTGACCTTCTCCCCTCTCATGCTCTCTCTCACAGTCTCTCTCTCAAATAGATAAAATCTTAAAAAAAAAAAAAATTGGAGAACAACAATGATGGTGTGAATCCTTCAAATTCCTGCATCCAGATTATGCTGTCCACAAGGTTCAGCTTTGGGGTTCTTTCATGTCCTTTTTAAATCCTTTTCAAGATTACACAGAGAAAGTCTTTTCCCTCAAGTTTTTAATCTAATGCTCTATCAATAACACAACCTAATGCAGTAACATCTTACTTCCTCAGATAGATTAGTAGTACACTTGGTTTAGATGCTTTTTGGTCTAGAAGGAGAATGCAGGAGTTGTCTCGCCCAAGCTCCCGACAGCTTTGTAATTCTACTTTATCTCTGTCCTTTCTTTTCCAACTTCTTCTCCATCCTGCTTCCTATTCCCAAGTATCTTTTAGACAGGTCAGAAACACTATGAGTCCTGTAAGGAAATGTTTGTGGATCCAATAAAAGCAGAGCCCTCCTCCCGGCTCCATTCAATTCTCATGATCACTTTTAAGATTGTACCCAGTAAACAAAATGGATTAATCTTAAACAGCTCCCTCATCAGAGGAAGCCCAGGGTAGAACTGCAGCTGCAAAAGCATCCCTTTAAACCATCCCCAACTACCTACAGCAACACAAAGTTAAACTAATTCCCACTGACAAAAGGCTTCATGTGCATTCATTCTGATCAGCCCCAGTGTGTGAAGCTCAGGGAATAAAAAGGCACCTCCCCAAGCCATGCAACTTTTTTTTTTCGACCCCAAATATTCTCAATGAAAGTTCTCTTGTCAACCAAGAGGTGAGAGTTAAAAACAACAAAACACTAGCAGAATTAAAGGTTCACATCCCAGCGGTCCTTGCTCTCTGTTGTCACGGACTTAGATGTAGTTTCCCACTTTTCCTTTCACCCTTCTCCCCTTACTCTCCAAGATTCTCACTCAAAAAACCAAATTCACATTCTCAGACCACTGGCAAAATAAAGGGCGAAACTGCAATTACTAAGAAAGAAGAAAAGGAAAGATATTTCCGAAGCAGAAGGGAACGAGAACCATGGTTTCTACTACAACGGCAATGTAAATGCCAGTCTTGTCTCATCAGGATACGGGGGGGGGGGGGG
The DNA here is from genome assembly GCF_902655055.1 of Lutra lutra. Classification (NCBI taxonomy): domain Eukaryota; kingdom Metazoa; phylum Chordata; class Mammalia; order Carnivora; family Mustelidae; genus Lutra; species Lutra lutra. The sequence continues at coordinate 41,617,456 of NC_062293.1, forward strand.
GGGGGGGGGGGGGGGGGTGGGGGGGGGGGGGGGGGGGGAGGGGGGGGGGGGGGGGGGGGGGGGGACGGCCCATTTGAGTACCAAAAAAGATGGGCAGTGTTTTGCACGTGGCGCTCTTCGGGCAGGCAGAGACAAGAGCAGAAGTAAGAAAACCTGTGCTTTTCCCTGCTTTCTCTACTTTCCCCGTCCAAGAGATAAGCGAAGAAACCGTGGGTAGGGGCGGGATGTTAATCGGTTTCTCCTATTGGGGGTACACACGACAAGCCTGGGGGTTCCTTCAGCTACCCCCAGTTTGGAGGTCTACTGAGATAAGGGGAAACCCCTAAACGTTACCCACCTTCGTTCAAAAAATAAAGTAAAGGGGGGTATGATTAGATCCAGATGGAGAGCCCCAGAAAGCGCCCCCAGGTCGCTCAACCTCATTAGCAAGCGGAAGGGCTGGGATAAAGGGGATGGAGGGTCCGAGGGGTGGTCAGGGAAAAGGCCCCACCCCCCCGACTTAAGAGGGAAGGGGAGCCGGAGCTACCAGCCGTCCCCTCCTTCCCCGCACCTCCCCCCTAGGCCACCCCCTCTGGTTCCCCCCTTCCTTTCCTCCAGAGCCCGAGGCAGCCGCGGGGGAGGCGGCTGCTCCTTCCTCCCCTCACCCACTCCGCCCCCACCCCCACTTCGCTCCCACCTCCCGCCCGCCACGGGCCCGTTACCTGCTCGTCGAAGCGGCTGACCACGGCCTGGACCCATTCCACCGGCCTGTGCGCGGCCATGTCCTCCCCGCGGCCGGGGGGCGGCGGAGGGACGGGCCGGCCGGCGCCCAGGGCCGGAAGAGGGGCGGGGAGCGGGGGCCGAGGTGAGGGGCAGAGGCGAGGAGAGGGTCTGAGGAGTGCAGGGCTCCGACGTTCCCACGGGGGTGGGATGGGGGGCCTGCGCCAAGCCGGGGGTGGGACAGGGGAAGGGGGCGTTGGCGAGGAGGCAGGGGGCAAGGGGGGACGGGGGAGGGGGACCCCGGGGAGGGGAGGGGGCCTCTTGGTCGCTCTCCCCACTAGCGCCGTCTCCCCACAGCCATCACAGTCCGAGACGCCGCCATGACACCCCACCGGAAGTGGGATCCTTTCCACGGCCCGGGGAGAGGGAGAGCGAGCGAGCTAGAGATTGAGAGCGCGGCTGGGAAAGGGGAGGGGGAAGCGAGAGGGAAGGGGGCCTGCCGCGCATGCGCCCGCGCCGGCCGGTTTCATTAATGAAAAAGCGAGTCCTCCTGGAGGTGACGTCACCTAACTCCTCCGGGCCCGGAGGCGTGCGTCCCTCTTCGCCGCCGGGCTCACCTACACTCTAGTTCTGGGTTCAGCCGGGGAGAGTCCGAGCTGACCCGGGAGCATCCGCTCGCATCCCCACCGCCACAAGAGGCTCCCCCTCCCCCGCCGGCCTCCGGGTTTGGATTGCTCCCCGGGTTGGAAGTTAGGGCGCCCTAGGGCTAGCGTTTCTCCCAGCGCGCAGATCTCTGCCGCTCATCTGGGGGAGGCTGTGCAGAGTTCCTCTCTGCCTTAAGCTCTCACAAAAAATAAAGCACACAACCTCATGCTTCAAGGTCCTTCGAAGCTAGTAAAAACTGGGGAGAAACAGGAAGAGTAAGGTCAAGAAAGATTCAATTTTTTTTTTTTTAAACGGTCTCTTAAATCCCACTGCTAGACCCGATGGCAGTCAAAGTGCTCAGACTCCGGAATGAAGTCCGGACTTCCTCTGCTGAACTGATAGGCACGCAAGTTAATAAAACTAATGCACAGTTGATAATAGGTTCATGTTGCACCATCCTCGATGATCCCCTAAGGGCTTCCCATGCATTACTGATTCAACGCTCATCATCTCACTTAAGTCTTTCAATGAGCTTTTCCAATAGGTATTACCCTCATCTAACTGATGAGGGTGGGTCACAGGAGGTTCTGAGATTTGCTTGAAGTTGGTAGGTAGTCAGGATGCAAACCCAGGTGGTTTGACTCCAAAGACAACAGAGATAGGCGGTGGCTCTCCAGAAACAAAGACATTCCCTATGCCCCTAAAACCACAGTTGAAATGATTTCAAGTGAAATAGGTCACGAAATTGGTTTTCCAGGAAGAGGATTACATCCAAACAATGATCTATCTATATTGGACATGCACTTTGGAGTGAGCTATTTTTAAGTTTATCTTCCTCAATACACTTTACTTAGGATAATCTTAAAATGAGTTTAGATATTCTGAGCACACACTAATTAGCCAGTTAGGCCACATGGAATAATAGTAACTGGGTGACAAGGCAGAGCAAAACTAGTACTTTACATTACCACAAAAAAAATCCTCTACACCAGGATCCCATGCAGGGAGAGATCCACGAGAGAAGTTTCCAATCTTTGCTGGCTGGTGACTGTCCAAAATATATATTAAAATTAATATTTCATTCCACTAGAACAAGAGGATAGGGTCTAGGTCGTTCTGTAGTCCATTTTTTTTTTTTAAGATTTTATTTATTTATTTGACAGAGAGAGTGGGATCACAAATAGGCAGAGAGGCAGGCAGAGGGAGGGAGAAGCAGGCTCCCCACCAAGCAGAGAGCCCGATGCGGGGCTCGATCCCAGGACCCTGATATCATGACCTGGGCTGAAGGCAGAGGCTTAACCCACCGAGCTACTCAGGTGCCCCTGTAGTCCATTATTTAAGGATGCAACATGAATACCAACTGATTTCTTTTAGATGATGTCAGAAATGATGGTGACGATATTGAAGAAAAGGATAAATATTAAATGAATATCCATCTATGCCTTTCCCAGCTAAGACCCCTAAAAAAGCTCTCACTCATACCTCCAGAAAGTATCCCAATGCCTCCACTTCACTGCTAACCCTCCAGACCCACAATCTTCCTTTCCTTTTCTCATGCTTCCTCTGAAAGTTCCTAATTACTTTCTTGTTGCCATGGCTCTTTGTCTGTCTATTCCCCTCATTTTAGCTAGCCTGGATGCAAATGGCTAAACCCTCAGCTCCCTTGGCTCCACTGGCATTCCATTCCTGAGGTCCCTTTGTGCTTTTCTTTCCTCTCTTCTGGTTCCCCGATTCCCCATTCCTAACTCTAGGGTAAGAACACTCAAACTTCAAGCCTTGGCCCTCTGCTCTTGCTTTACTCAGGCTCCAGCCAGCATTAATTCACTAATTCATCCTAATCTGCGTTTCCTGTCCTATTGCCCCCACTGACTGCCAAGCCTCTCCTAACACTCCAAGTTCCTCTCCAATTAAAATCATTCAATTCTGCTGAACTAATATTGAGCACCTATTATATATATACCATGCTCTGTGTCAGGCAGTACATAGTACAGCAGGAATTCTAAACAAGAATGCCAAAGAGGATAATGCAAAGAGACTGTGGTTAGCTAAGAAGCACAGGCCCCCCTGCCCCACCCAGTTAAAGGGGCAGCTGTCACTCAGCTTGAGTCAATTACAGCCAAGCAGGAATATTGACACAGTGTTGCTAGATCTTCCCGTTAATCAGGAGAAGCTGGAAATCTGAATTACATATAAACTTTTCTCATTTTTACATAGCCCAGCCAATTCACATTGTTTAAAACCTTGTGCAGCCAAACGAAATAGGTCTGCTATCTGAATGTAGCCCACGGAGCACCAGTTTGTCTAACTGTGGTCTAGCGGAAAGACATGGCTTCAGTGGAGAACAGAATTAGATGGTGTCCTAACATCCCAGTTCTGCACTGTCCACTAAAAGAGTGTTCGGGGGGACTACTAGTGTTTGCTATAGTTTTAAAGGTATCACGCTTGTCAAGTATATTAAATAAAAAACAGTAAAATTAATGAAAATAAAATGCATCGCTCTCCGTTGTTTCTTGGTCACAGGCCATTCTCTGCCAATTCTGTCTCCAAGTGTCTTGTTCCAGGAACATTTGCTGCACTCTACCCATGCCCCACACCTCCAGGATCCCAAGGAGGGCCAGGCACCTCAGAACTGAGGTACCCATTTTCCCAGCTGCTGGGAGCCTTAGTGGCCCACAGCTCTCTGAATCCCTTTCCAGAAACTGCCCTTTGTAAGAGAGCTACCTCATGCCAGGTCAACCAGCCTCAGGAGAAACTGCACAAATGGCTGGAAGACGCAGGCCCCAGGGTGGGACCATCCTAAAGCACTCCAGAGCCCTCATCAGGGATCAGCTCCCAGGGGGTCAGGAAGAGGATTTGCTGTGATCAAATTTATTTCACCTTCTCTTTCTGCTTTGTCCTGCTCCCTTAGTTCTTCACAGTGTTGATCCCAAGCGTATTACCGAATAAATTTCCCTCTTGCAAATCTCTCTTTCTGAGCTGGTTTTCCATCTAAACTAATTAGTCCCATGAGTGTGGTCTGGTCCAGTGGAGCTGAATCATCTGCTGGCCACCTGGCAGTGAGACCCCAGGTGAAGCCCTTGATGGGCCCCGCATGCTGTAGCTATGCAGCTGTGAAGACTGTCAGCCATGCGGATGGAGTGGGAAGGGATAGATGGGCTATAATACCAGTGCAAGAATGCACGGGTAGACGTCATCTACCCGGCACTTTCTTATATAGGGGAGAAACAGAAATTTAAGAACTCTAAGACTGGACAGCTATTGATGGAATAAGACAATGAAAAGTTGAGGGTGTTTAATCACCAATTAAAGGCTAAAGCTAGGGGCACCTGGGTGGCTCAGTGGGTTAAAAAGCCTCTGCCTTTGGTTCAGGTCATGATCCCAGGGTTCCTGGGATGGAGCCCCACACCGGGCTCTCTGCTCTGTGGGGAGCCTGCTTCCCCCTCTCTGCCTGCCTCCCTGTCTACTTGTGATCTGTCTGTCAAATAAATAAATAAAATCTTTAAAAAAAAATAAAGGCTAAGGCTAGAGTGTCACCTCAGGAATATATAGATGGGGGGAGGGCAGAAATGCTGAGGATCAGGCCCAGAATTTCATTTTAAGAATAGTAGCACTCCAAACAGGTTGAATTCTCAGCCACAGCAAGTCTTCCATGGCAAGATCGGTGCCATGGTTAGAAAGAAGTGGGATCCTGACACTTTGGGGCATCTGGGTTGATAGACTTGGAAACCTTAAAACCCTATATCGCCCCGAACACTCTGGGTTCGTAGAAGGGCCCTACTCCCCCTGCTTGAAAGTGTAAACGTATCTACCTTACAAGGCAACATCCATCCTCCCTAGGATCCTCCTGGCCCTCTCCTCCTGTCTGCCAGACCAGTAACTGAAATCAAGTCACAGAATAACCCCATTGTGCAGATGCTGGACTGGCCAAAGAAGGAGAGGCACTATCGTGAAGGAGCTAAAAGAGTTTGCTAACTGTACATACCTTCAGAAACCAGGAGCCTATGTACGGGATTGGGTCCCCAGGTACTAAACTGGGGAGGGAGGATGGAGGAGATGAACACAATGCTAGACAAAGCAGAGTTTATTGGTATGAACGTGTCCCTGTACTATGGTATTTACAATCCTAGCAAGCTCCCATGAAATAATGCTAACAGGTCACTAGGAGGTTTCCAGGAAGCTAAGAGAAAGCAATGACCCATGCTAGGTAAAACAGAAAGGCCAGAGCCATCATAGCAGTGAATAGAAGAAGGTAGCAAAAGACTCAGAAGTAGGCATGCTAGAGTGGACGTACCATGTACATCCCACCAGCTGACTACATTGTGCCCTTTAGCACAAGCAATAAGGAGTATGCTAATGGGAGAGACATCAGCATCACTGAGAAGCTCAGTGGTGCCTCCCCTTCGCACCAGGGCTAATGGCAGGTGATTCTGTTACAGAGCTAGGCTCTGAGACTGCAGTAGGTTTGATGGGATCTTGAAGAAAGAGAGCCTGGGTGGCAACACTTAACCAACAGAAGCAAGGTTAAGCAGCATTGTCATGAATGGTCCAATTAGAGCGGCAGCTTAGGGGACATAACGCCTAGCAGAGAGTTATGGGGATAATCAATAGAACACCATGTCCCGAGAAGCAGCAGACACGGGAGGCTGGCAGGGTTCAATGTGTACACCTTTTAAAACTCAAGGATGGATGAAGAGGAGACTGAGAGAACCTGCCCCAGTGAAAAGCCACAGTCCCTTGCCTGGTTTCTGGACCTTAGCCAGTTTTCAGACCCAGAACCTGATGACTAAAGAAGACTGTGTTCCCAGCAAGAATATAGGAAAATGAGTCCTCTGGTCCTCCCAGAATGTATAATTAGAAAAGACATACTTGATAGTTGGCAAAAGCCTCACATTTGTCCCTTGGCCTGTGGGATAAGCGCAGGCATAATGGAGAAGGCCAAGTAAAAGCTTCAGAAGTTGCCCACCCCCCAGCGTAGCCAAGACTAAATTTTTCCAAAATTTATTACCCTAGGAGAATGCAGAGATAAGAGTGCCATGCCCAGAGAGCCAGAGTGACAAGGGTGGAGACTTTGCAAGAGCCTAACAGCGTGGGCCCCTACTCGCCAAGGTTGATCTGGCCACTGATGCCACCAAGTGCCCAATCTGCCAGCCACAGACACCAAATAAGACCCTATTAGGACACCATCCCTCAGGAAACCAACCAGGCTGTTGATGCCAAAATGACTTCTTCTACCCTAGAAGGAACAGTAATTTGTCTGGACTGGAATAGAAACATTCTGGGTATGGATTTGCTCTTCCTTTGCCACAAAACTTGGTGGTAGTTTTCAGCCAGCACCACTAAGGATCCACAGAATGTTTGATCCACTGACACAGGATCCTATGGAACATAGCACTGGACCAAAGAAACATCCTTAAAGTGAAACAGGTGTGCAGTGGGCCCATGACCATGAAATCCATTGGTCCTAGAATATACCATAGAATATAGCCAGGAACTGCTGGCCCAGTGGGGTGATGGAACGGCCATTTGAAGGTACCACTGAGGCCCAGCTGAGAGAGGATGGCGCACCATCCTCCAGGACAAAGAATGCACCCTAATCAGTGACAATTATTTAGTACTGTGGCCCCAAAAGTTAGAATTCATGGATCTGGGAGCTGAAAGGTAGAAGGGGTGGCCCTGGTTAACATTATCCCCAGTGACCCGCCAGGGGAATTTGTGTTTCCCATCTCCACAACTGTGGGCTATGCAGGTCTAGAGGTCCTGGTTCCCAGAGAGGAAACACTACCAAGAGGGGACACAGCAATAATTGCACGAAACTTTAAACTATGGTTGCCTCCCAGTCACTTTGGGCTGCTCATACTAAGACACCAGCAGGCAAGGAAAGGGGTCACCATCTAATCAGGGATAATCGACTCCAATCATCAGGAAGAGGTAGAGCTATTACACAGTGGGAAGCATAGAGGAGTATGTTTGGGGATCCCCTGAGACATCTCTTGATTCTCCCCTGTTCAATTAGGATGGTAAATAGTCAAGTGCAGCAGCTACATCTGAAAAGAGCATGGTGATGAGGGGCTCAGACCCTCTAAGGGATGTGGGTTCAGGTCACCCTACCACAAAAGCCACTGAGAGTAGCAGAGATGCTAGCTTAGGGTCAGGGGAATCTACAAAGGGTCGAAAAGGAAGATGATTAATGGAGGGATATAAACCTACTAATCTTACTGGTGTACATTTCCCCAGGTTAAGAGACAACCAGAATCTTGTAAGAATTGTTCCGGGAAGGGACCCACCTCACCCAAGGTCATACCTGCTCCCCAAGAAAGCCCACTTCCAGTCTAGGAAACCACCCCCTTTCTGTAGGTCCTTAAAGGCTTGACCTTTTTTTTAAGATTTTTATTTACTTATTTGATAGATATCACAAGTAGGCAGACAGAGAGAGAGGAGGAAGCAGGCTCCCCAGTGAGCAGAGAGCCTGACACGGGACCCCAGGATCATGACCTGAGCCGAAGGCAGAGGCTTTAACCCACTGAGCCACCCAGGAGCCCCAAGGCTTGGCCTTTTTATCTCAAGATGGGAGTACTATGAAGGCCTTCTCAGCTCTGAAGCTCTTTGTTTGGTTGGCTGAAGCCTTTTGTTGAAACTATGTCTCAGTTTGACTTCCCCTTCCAGCCAAACCTGAGTTCTCATTCCCTGCCCAGGTGTTAATACTGAAGGCACTTCACAATGAACTTCATGGGCACATCTCTCCATCTCAGAGGCAGTTTTCACCTAGGACATCTGGGGTCAAATAATAGCACCACCTCTTATTAGCTAGTGACTTTAGCAAGTTAATTCCCTGCGGTAAGCCTCACTTTCCACATCTATCAAGTGGAACGATAATAGAAATACCTGGCCGTTCTAAGGGTTAAACAAAATCATGCTTGCAAGGGGCTTGGAGAAGCACCCAGCATCCATCCAGTAGATGTTTCCCAGCTGGGGAGAGGAACAGCCAAAGAGCTGAAACAGAAAAGATTCATGTGACTCCTGAAAGAAAAGAACAGCAATGGAAAGAGAGGGGAGTTTGCATGTGTTAGAGAAGGTTCAGGGAGCACTTTGGTGGACAGAGATAAACCACACACCATCTTTCTTTCCTTTCTCCCCCAAATTTGTTCTGAGGGAACAATGTGCCCATGTTTTTAAAAAAATCAATGAGGGATACCTGAATGGCTCAGTCAGGTAAGTGTCTGCCTTTGGCTCAGGTCATGATTCTGGAATCAAGTCCTGACATAGGGCTCCCGGCTCAGCGGGGAGTCTACTTCTCCCCTGCTTGTGCGTTCTCTCCCAAATAAATGAAACCTTTAAATAAATTTAAAAAAAAAATCAATGAAATACCACACCTTCCCAGGCTCTTTCTTCTGAAGTTGGCCAGTTGATGGAATTCTGCCAATGAGATATAAGGAGAACTACTGGATGGAGTTTAAAAACAAAAACAAAACTGTTGTTTTCCTGATTGAAAAGAGAGGGACTCAGTTGGCATGCACGAAGCTTTTGTTTTTAATTCTTCTACCTCCCCACTGAGAACACAGATTCAAGATGAAGCAGCCATTTTGCAAAGGATAAAAGCTAAAGTTAGCCAGTGGCCCTGCCGCTGGTGAGAGCAGGGAGACCTGCCTGAACTGCCTGGAGTTCTGGCTGCATTAGATAAAGGAAGGCGCCATCTTCTTACGCATGCGCATACTGGTTTCTGTTCCGTGCTCCTGAATGCTACCCTCATTAAGAGCAGTGGATAGGGAGCGCCTGGGTGGCTCAGTGGGTTAAACCTCCGCCTTCCTCTGGGGTCCTGATCCCAGGGCTCTGGAATCGAGCCTCGCATGGGGGCTCTGCTCAGTGGAGAGCCTGCTTCCCCCTCTCTCTCTGAGTACTTGTGATCTCTCTGTCAAATAAATAAAATCTTAAAAAAAAAAAAAAAAGAGCAGTGGATAGTAAGAAATGGAAGGAGGGCGTGGGCCTTAGCAGCTGCGGTTGGAGACCTAGAGGACCTAGAGGACACGGACATGTGACTTAATGAAGTGTGATTGTGAGTTGTAAATGGCATAATGTCCATAGGAATTATCTTCATTTTTAATTGCTAGGTTCTTTCTGTGAATGCAATATCCCCCCCAAACTGGGCCACATGAGGCCCAGGACTGATTTGGGTTAATCATTAAATACTGCTGTCATTGGGGCACCTGGGTGGCTCAGCTGGGTAAAGCTACGCTTCCACTCAGGTCACGATCCTGGGGTCCTGGGATGGAGCCCCAAATGGGGTTTCCTGTTCAGCAGGGACTCTGCTTCTCCCTCTCCCGCTCCCCCTGCTTGTGCTTGCTCTCTCTCTCTCTCTCTCTCTCAAATAAATAAATAAAATCTTAAAAAAATAAGTCATTCAAGTAGTAGTATCATTAAAACTATTATAATGAGATACTGAAATAAGAACCCATGTACTAGGCGTGGGGAGAATGAGAGATGGAAATGGATTCTATCATGCCTTCACTCTTTTTTTGTGACCCTGAAATAGTTTGTCTATCCTTTAAAGTCCACTTTTAGCCAGACAGAAGAAGACAAATACTGCATGGTATCACTTATATGTGGAAACAAAACAAAACAAAACAGGTGTGCCTGAGTGGCTCAGTGGTCAAGCGTCTGCCTTCAGCTAAGGTCATGATCCCGGGGTCCTAGGATTGAGCCCCGGGTCAGGCTTCCCGCTCATTAAGGGGGCCTGCTTCTCCCTTTCCCACTCCCGCTGCTTGTGTTCCCTCTCTCGCTGTCTCTCTTCTGTCAAATAAATGAATAAAATCTTAAAAAAAATTTATACAAGCATATGAGATGGATATTACTAGCCCCATATTACATATAACAGAGGCCCAAAAGGATTTCATAATATGTTCAGGCCACCTAGCTGTGACGTGATGAGGCTGATAGTTAAATTCAGTTCTGTCTGCAGTCCACCCCACCCTTTTACCAGCATCCAGTATTGTCCAAAGAAGGTTTCCTGGAACACTCATCTCTCCAAATGTTTCCTGGCCAGATGGGTTTGAGAAATGCTGTGCACGGTGGCTCCTCATTGGCAATTCACTGTGTGACTCTGAATTATAATGTAATAGTTTAGACCAGGGGTACCCAAAGCTTTTTTGGAGAAACATTCCTTTCAATTAAAAAAATGTAAGCACCCATGCCCAGGACAGGTTTATTTATTTACTTAAAAATTCTAGGCATATTCTAAGGTATTCTTAATTTTCTTTTATAATATATTACTTTTTGTTCTTCCTAAAATGTCTAATACTTGCAATATTATTAATGGTATTTATCATAAAAATATAAAATATTAATATTGTTTGTAATGATATTTTTACTAAGTGCATTGTGATTGGACTTATTTTATTATTTTCTAGCATCTTAATTTATTGATCTTCTTAAAATTCTGGTTCTAAAGTTGAGTTTTTAAATGGCTATCAAAACTGAAAAGTTCTCGGGGCACCTGGGTGGCTCAGTGGGTTAAAGCCACTGCCTTCGGCTCAGGTCATGATCTCAGGGTCCTGGAATCGAGCCCCGCATCGGGCTCTCTGCTCAGCAGGGAGCCTGCTTCCTCCTCTCTCTCTGCCTGCCTCTCTGCCTACTTGTGTTCTCTGTCAAATAAATAAATAAAATCTTTAAAAAAAAAACAAAACTGAAAAGTTCTCTCTAAAACATACATATATATATATGCATATATATATATGGATGAAATTGTCATTGGCTGTGCTTACTATGCAATGATATTAGTTTTTCAGCCCTTTCAATAATTCTGCAAGGCCACTGATGCTCTTATAATGCAGTAAGTGTATATCTAATTTCCCTAAGGTCAATCAGGTATTTCTTTCAAAATAGCGTTTGGCTTCAAAGTCCACTGAAACATTTTCTTGTAACTTTAGTGGGCTCAAAGTTGTTATTTCTAAGTTTTTTAAGTGTGCAACGATCAGAGTTTTTAAACAGGTGAGCCCTTATGTTTTTTAGCAACAAACCGCATAACCACGAAATATTTAGAGATTTTTTTTCCCCTTAAAATGCCCTTTCCATAGCAAGTTTCTTTAAAAAGGAGTTCGTCACTCTATCATTGTGAAATAACACCTTTATCCTGTTTGTGTGTGTGTGCGCATTTGTTTTTTAATATTGAGAATACTGTCGACAGTAACATGCTTAGCATGTTTATTTGAATCTAGATTCTACTTAATTCAGCACGAATACACTGCACAATGCACTGAAAAGGGGTAAATCAACAAGGGTGTCACTGACGACACCTCCATCCTATGGGCTCCACTCTTGGAGAAGTGAGAGCAGCATGAGAAGAGAGATGTACCAGAGAACTGGCTGCCTCCTCTTCTTTCAATGACCACATCCTCCCTCTGAGACTAAGCTGTTAACAAGAGAACTGCCAACTGGGAGCTCCTCTTGTTATAAGAAAGAAAGCAGCCATGGTTAAAAGGTAACTCAAAGGTAACTGAGCCTGGGTGGCTCAGTGGATTAAAGCCTCTGCCTTCGGCTCAGGTCATGATCCCAGGGTGCTGGGATCGAGCCCCACATCAGGCTCTCTGCTCAGTGGGGAGCCTGCTCCCCCCACCCCCGCTTCTCTGCCTACTTGTGATCTCTGTCTGTCAAATAAATAAATAAAATCTTAAAAAAAAAAAAGGTAACTCATGGTACTGGCATAAGGACAGACATAAGAGCAATGCAATAGAACTGAGAGTCCAAAAAGAAGCCATCAAACTTACAGTCAGTCAATTTGATTGTTAACAAGGACATCAAGACAGTTCAATGGGGAAAGAACATTCCTTTCAACAAATGGTGCTGGATAGCTACATGTAAATGAGTGAAGTTGGACTCCTACCTCACATCATATACAAAATTAACTCAAATGAATCAATGCAAGAGCTAAATGTAAGACCTAAAACTCTAGAACTCCTAGAATAAAACAAAGGAGTAAATCTCTGTGACCTTGAACTAGGCTGTGGTTTCTTAGGTACGACACCAAAGCAAAGCAATTAAGAAAAAAAAAATAGATAAATTGGACTTCATCAAAAACAAAACAAACTTCTGAACTTCAAAATATTCTATCAAGGGGCACCTGGCTGGCTCAGTCAGTGTAGTGTGTGACTCTTGCTCTTAGGGTTGTTAGTTTGAGCCCTATGTCAGATGTAGAGATTAAAAATAAAATCTTAAAATACAAAACAAGGATTCCATCAAAAAAGTGAAAAGACAACTTACAGAATGGGAGAAAATGGCAATTTAAAAATGGGCAAAGACAGCTGGCTGGCTCAGTTGGAAAAGCATGCAACTCTTGATCTTGAGGTTGTGAGTTCAAGCCCCACATTGGGTGTAGAGATTACATATTTATAAATAAGCAATTTTGGGGGACACCTGGGTGGCTCAGTCGGTTAAGCCTCTGCCTTCAGCCCAGGTCATGATCCCAGGGTCCTGGGATCAAGTCCCGAATCAGGCTCCTTGCTCCGCAGGCAGCCTGCTTCTCTCTCTGCCTCTGCCTGCCACTCTGCCTGCTTGTGCACGCGCTCTCTCTCTCTCTCTCTCTCTCTCTGATAAATAAATAAATAAATAAATAAATAAATAAATAAATAAATAAATAAAATCTTTTAAAAAATCTTTAAAAAATCTTTAAAAAAAATCTATAAAATCTATATTTTTTAAAAAATGGGCAAAGAATCTGATAGACATTTCTCAAAGAAGATACACAAATGTCGAATAGGCACTAGAAAAACTGCTCACCAACTTGCAAGCCATCAAAGGAATACAAATCAAAACCACAATACAGTATTACTTCATACCTATTAGGATAGGTGTAATACAAAAGACAATTTTGTACAATACAAGAAAAATGTTGGCAAGGATGTGGGGAAGTTGAAACCTGTCTACACTGCTGGTGGGAGTAAAAAATAGTGTGGCCACTGTGGAAAATGTTTTGGCAGTTTTTCAAAAGATTAAACATAAAGCTATCACATGACCCAGCAATTCCACACCTAGGTATATACCCAAGAGAAACTGAAAAAACACAAGCACACAAGACTGACACATGAACACTTATAGCCACATTATTCATAACAGACAAAAATAAGCAACTCAAAGATACATAAACTGATGAATGGATAAACAAAACGTGGTATAGCCATGCAACAAAATATTATTCAGCCATCAAAAGGAATAAAGTTCGGATACCTGGTACAACGTGGTTGAGCTTTGAAAACGTGATGTTAAGCAAAAGAAGTTCGTCATAAAATAACTCATATTGTAATCCCATTTATATCAAATGTCCATAAGTGGCAAATCCATAGAGATGTGAAGTAAATGAGTGGTTGCTTAAGGTGTGGGGGGATGATGGGAAGAAATGAGAAATGACTGCTAATGGGTGTGGGGTTTCATTTTGGGGTAATAAAAGTGTTCTAAAATGTATTATAATGGATGCACAACCCTGAATATACTCAAAACCATTGAATTATATACTTCATATGGGTGAATTATATCAAACATGAATTATGTTTCAAGAAAGCTGTTATTTTTTATGATACAAAGAACACCCTAAAAGTTCTGCCAAAAAACTACTAGAACTGATAAATGAATTCAGTAAAGTCACCAGATACAAAATTAATATTTATAAATCTATTGTATTTCTATACACTAATATTGAAGTAGTAGAAACAGAAAACAATCCCATTTACAATTGCACCAGAAAGAATAAATTACCTAGGAATAAAACTTAACCAAGGAACTAAAAGGCCTGTACTCCAAAACCTATAAAACACTAATGAAATAAATTGAAGATGACACAAATGGAAAGATATTCCATACTCATGGAGTGGAAGAACCAGTGTTGTTAAAATGGCCATACTACCTGAAGTAATCCACAGATTTAATGTGGTCTCTGTCAAAATGCCAACGTTTTTCACAGAAGTGGAACAAGTAATCCTAAAAACAAAGAGCCTGAATAGCCAAAGCAAATCTTGAAAATGAAGAATAAAGCTGGGGGTATCATAATCCCAAATTTCAAGATATACTACAAAGCTGTAGTTATCAAAACAGTATGGTACTGACACAAAAGCAGACTCATAGATCAATAGAACGAAATAAAGAGTCTAGAAATAAACCCACGCTTATATTGTCAATTAATCTATGACAAAGAAGGCAAGAATATACAATGGGGAAAAGATAATTTATTCAATAAATGGTGTTGGGAAAACTGGACTACTTTCTCATATGCAAAAATAAACCCCAAATGGATTAAAGACCTAAATATGAGATGTGAAGCCATAAAACTCCTGCAAGATATCATAGGCTGTAATTTCCCTGACATCAGCCTCAGAAATATTTTTCTAGATATGTCTCTTCAGGCAAGGAAAACAAAAGCAAAATTAGATTATTGGGGCTACACCAATAAAAAGCTTCTGCACAGTGAAGGAAACCATTAACAAAACAAAAAAGCAACTGACTGAATGGGAGAAAATATTTGCAAATGTCACATCCTATAAGGGGTTAGTATCTAAAATATATAAAGAATTTACATAACTTAACACTAAAAAAAAAAAATCCAGTTAAGAAATGGGCAGAAAGGGGCGCCTGGGTGGCTCAGTGGGTTGAGGCCTCTGCCTTCAGCTCAGGTCATGATCCCGAGGTCCTGGGATCGAGCCCCGCATCGGGCTCTCTGCTCGGCAGGGAGCCTGCTTCCTCCTCTCTCTCTGCCTGCCTCTCTGTCTACTTGTGATCTCTGTCTGTCAAATAAATAAATAAAATCTTAAAAAAAAAAAAAAAAGAAATGGGCAGAAGGCCTGAATAGGTATTTTCCTGAAGAAGATATACAGATGGCTAACAGACACATGAAAAGACACTCAACATCACTCATCAACAGGGAAATGCAGATTAAAATGACAATGAGAGGGGCGCCTGGGTGGCTCAGTGGGTTAAAGCCTCTGCCTTCCGCTCAGGTCATGGTCCCAGGGTCCTGAGATCGAGCCCCACATCGGGCTCTCTGCTCAGCAGGGAGCCTGCTTCCTCCTCTGTCTCTCTCTGCCTGCCTCTCTGCCTACTTGTGATCTCTCTCTGTCAAATAAATAAATAAAATCTTTAAAAAAAATAAAATAAAATGACAATGAGATATTACTTTATACCTATCAGAATGGCTAAAATAAAAAAGACAAGAAATAACAAGTGTTGGCATGAATGTGGAGAAAAGAAACCTTGTGCACTATTGGTAGGAATGCAAACTAATCCAGTCACTGTGGAATATGGTATGGAGGTCCCTCAAAAAAATTGAAAATCGAATTACCATATGATTCAGTAATCCCACTACCAGAAATTTACCCACAGAATATAAAAACACTGATTCAAAAAGATATATGTGCCCCTGGGCTTATTGCAGCATTATTTACAGTAGCCAAACTATAGGAGCAACCCAAACGTCCACTGACGGATGAATGGATAAAGAAGATGTGTATACAATGGAATATTATTCAGCCGTAAAAGAGAATGAAATCTTGCCATCCAACATGGATAGGGCTGGAGGGTGTAATGCTAAGTGAAATAAGTCAGGGAAACACAAACACTATATGATTTCATTCACATGTGGAATTTAAGAAACAAATGAACAAAGAAAAAAAGAAACAAACAAAAATTCAGACTCTTAAATGCAGAGAACAAACTGGTGGTTACCAGTGGGGGAGGTGTGTGGGGGATGGTTGAAATAGATAAAGGGGATTAAGAGTACACTTATCTTGGGGCGCCTGGGTGGCTCAGTCATTGAGTGTCTGCCTTCAGCTCGGGTCATGATCTTTAAAAAAAAAAAAAAGATTCTCTCTTTACCTCCCCTTCTGCCCTTCCCACCCTGTTTTGTGTGTGTGGGTGTGTGTGTGGGTGTGTGCGCGCGTGTGCATGAGTACTCTCTCTCTCTCTTTCTTTCAGGAAAAAAAAAAGAGAGAGAGAGAAATTTCTATTCCTTTTCCAATTGTCCCAAAATGCCATGAAAGCAAACTTCCTTTCATTTTTTTATAAAGATTTTTATTTATTTATTTGACAGACAGAGATTACAATTAGGCAGAGAGGCAGGCAGAGAGAGAGAGGAGGAAGCAGGCTCCCCACCGAGCAGAGAGCCCAATGTAGGGCTCGATCCCAGAACCCTGGGATCATGACCCTAGCCGAAGGCAGAGGCTTTAACCCACTGAGCCACCCAGGTGCCCTGAAAGCAAATTTCTATCTGTGCAGTCTGCAGTGGTTGTGGCAAAAAAGAAAGAGACATGCCCTCCTTCCCTGATCCCCAGTGAGGCCTGTAAAGAAAGGACTAGATTCTTCTCCTATGAAGAGGACTAAATCAGGAATTGGAGTCATCAGACCAGGAAGAAACCGTGCTCCTCAGTGGAGCTCTTGGCCACCGTGGGAAACAAGGCTGTGACCATAAGAAGTGCAAATAAGAGGACAGCCTAAGATGCAGAACCCTAAGTTTTCCACTTATCCCTACAGGTTAAAAAAGGCGGACCTCTGGAAGGCAGGTGACTATTTGGGCCAGGAAATGCAAAATAAGGCTACAGAGTGGCCAGAAGGCCAAGTTGGCTGAAGTACAGGTCTAGTCTAGGAGAGTAGCAGAAACAGAGCCATGCACAGGGCCATTCTGGTCAAAGCCCTTGAGGCCCTGCTGAGAAATTGGAACTTACTGCTCATAGCCCCAAAGTACAAAAGGTGAT
Source organism: Lutra lutra (assembly GCF_902655055.1). Classification (NCBI taxonomy): domain Eukaryota; kingdom Metazoa; phylum Chordata; class Mammalia; order Carnivora; family Mustelidae; genus Lutra; species Lutra lutra. The sequence goes on from NC_062293.1 coordinate 41,634,522, forward strand.
TGTTACCCAAGTACAAAGCTACAGCTATGTCCTTCACCTTGCATCTCAGAAAAGAAGACACTTTTTAATCTGCTACAGAAGTCTAAGACAAATGTTCATCTTGGGCTCCAACTGTACCATTCCAAATGTGGGAATCAGTTTGTGCACGTCAGGCTCTCGGATGTACACATCTGGAGTCACAAACAGTTTACCTAAACAGAAAGGAAGTGCACTAGCAGGATATTGGTGGGTCACAGAATAGGAGGGTAAACTGGGTGACCGGCCCCAGAAAACAGGAAAGAACCAATGGATGTGAGTCAGCAGGAAACCCAGCCAAAGACATGACACAGGAACATTACTCATGGCCACAGCCCCTGGCCTGTCCACTCCATGGGCACTGCTGTGAGCACTCCCTAAAGGTTCCATGTCTTGACATCATCACGCCCTCTGTGGTCCCCATTCCCAGATGGAACATCCCATTGGCGGAGCCAGGAGTCAGGAAAGAAAAAGTCTGGCCTTTTTTAGCTTCTACAGGCTGGGGGTTGGGGGATTGGTGCCTATCAAGATCTTCCAAAAGTGGAATTCCCACTAAATAAGAATGAGATTTAGGTGTTGCATAGGAAACAAAACAAAACAAAACACCCCAGATGTTCACAGTTTTGAAATATCTAGAAAGAGGACTAATATTTCTATGTGCTTCCCATCTTTAATTCAGAGACATGGTAGATTTTTAAAGGACATTTCACTGAGACTATTCAATTTGTCATGTAGTACTTTGGGGGGCGGTATAGGAAAGTGGGTTTAAGTACTTGTCTTGAACTCAGAACATGTTCAAGTTTTGGTTTGAAGGCCAAGTCTGCCATTTCCTAGCTGTGTGGCCATGGGCAAGCAAATTAGCCCCCTCTGAGCCTATGCTTATCTGTGAAATGGGGTCATTATAGTATGTGCCTCACAGCTTTGGACTTCGAATTTTTTTTAAGATTTTATTTATTTATTTGACAGAGAGAGATCACAAGTAGGCAGAGAGGCAGGCAGGGGGAGGGGCACGGAGAGCAGGCTCCCTGCTGAGCAGAGAGCCCGATACAGGGCTCTCGATCCCAGAACCCTGAGATCATGACCTGGGCTGAATGCAGAGGCTTAACCCACTGAGCCACCCAGGCGCCCCTGGACTTTGAAATTTAAGTGAGATAATGCTTATGAAGATCTTACCAGTGCCTGGCACTCAGGGAACACTCCTTAAGTATCAGGTATTATCACAGTGTGACTTATCTTAAGGTATGAGAAATTAATACGATCACTTTGGGCCATACATGCTGGGGGCTCTGACCTGACTTAAAGTCCTGGCAGCTAGAGTTATACAAGGCTAGATAATTATCCAGATTGTCCATTTTTATATACTTGTGCTTATGTATACTTGTGTTTCCCCTCTTTTTTGTTTAAAGCCATGAGCTGTGGTGCTGGAGATTTCAATTTGAATTCAGAACTGACTGCACATGAGTTACTTAAGTTTCTCTAAACTTCTGTGTTTTTTTGTTTTGTTTTATTGCAAAATGGGAATGATGATATCCGCACATAGCAATGCTGTGAGAAGTAATTGAGTTAACTTATGGAAGGTGCATAGCACAGTGCCTGGTAAGTAAAAAGCATCTTCATTATTATTTATTGGTCCTCATGGGCTAGGAGAAAAGCAATACCTCCCAAGATGAGTTACTCCCCCCTCCCTGTAATCCTCACCACATGTAAGGTTTCTTTCTTTGATGCTTAAGTCTTCTGGCAGGGATTCTCTGGGTTTCTACCAATATTTTTTTCAAGTTGCCTTTCCTCCAGTTTTATTGAGTCATTGACATACAGCTCTGTGTAAGTTTAAGATACTATACAATGACTTGACATATATATGACTTGACACACACACACACACATATATATAATCATCTTGACAGTACTAAGTGACACATTTGATAATTTATTTAACAAGTTAATGATACAAAGTTTCGGATGCCCTCTAGACTTAGAGGGTGCCTGCGAGTGCGCCAGACAAGTAGAACAAGATGGGTATGATAAACAATGAGACTGACTTTCCTAAGAAAGCCCTTAAGCACCCACATGACCAACTAGACCAAATGACTGCCCGCAGGCTGGTCCGAGGATAAAAGCAGGTCAGCATTGCTCAGAGCACGACTCCACTCCACTCTCGTGCAGGAGATGCTCCTCAGGAAAGGCTGCTAGGGTCAAATAAGTTTAGCAAACATGACTGACTATAGCTTCCTTTTAGGAAATTACAGTGCATATCAGCTTATTAGAGGCTCTGGGAAGTGTTACAAATAACCACCACCAAAAAGAAGAAAAAGAACCAGTGTAACAATATTGCTCTGATGATGGGACATTCAGGAACAAAACCCTTCATCATGAAATACTAATAACACACTTTGCTAAATGTGGAGATAGCCATCCCATCCCGATGTAAAGGGCTTATCTTTGGTCCCTACAGAGCAAGCCTTCACTGCTTTACAGTACAGTCCCAAGGTGGTAAGAACAAGTTCATGATCCTCATGTATTTCTAGGCAAAGCAACATTCCCACAGGTATGGTAACTGTATTTTAGAACTAAAAAGTGGGATTCTTTAAAAATGGTGATAGCTTATTAAATTCAGGATATACGATTCTCCAGTACAGCGCTAGACACACAGGAGGAATTGAACCACTGAACTGAGGTGAATTTCTTAGGAAAGTCAGTCTCATTGCTTATCATACCCATCTTGTTCTACTTGTCTGGCGCACTCGCAGGCACCCTCTAAGTCTAGAGGGCATCCGAAACTTTGTATCATTAACTTGTTAAATAAATTATCAAACGCCCCATCATTAAAAAAGTGATTGTGATCAAAATTCTAAAATAGTGGAGCGGCCATGTGGCTCAGTCAGTTACGCATCCGACTCTTAATTTTGACGCAGGTGATGATCTCAAGGTTGTCAGATCGAGCCCCATTTCAGACTCCCCGCTCAGTGGTGAGTCTGCTTGAGATTCTCTCTCTCCCTTTCCCTCTGCCCTGCCCCTATTCCACTCGCACACTAGTGCTCTCCCTCTCTCAAAAATAAATAAATAGGGCGCCTGGGTGGCTCAGTGGGTTAAGCCGCTGCCTTCGGCTCAGGTCATGATCTCAGGGTCCTGGGATCGAGTCCCACGTCGGGCTCTCTGCTCAGCGAGAAGCCTGCTTCCCTCTCTCTCTCTCTGCCTTCCTCTCCGTCTACTTGTGATCTCTCTCTGTCAAATACATAAATAAAATCTTTAAAAAATAAATAAATAAATAAATAAATAAATAAAAAGAAGATTCAAAGTCTCATAACATAACACAAACATATTTTTTAAAATTCTAAAAAAGTGAGTATTGAAATAAATGATCACAGTGAGAGGAGGAAGGCTGTGAGTCACGTGGAGGGGAAAGGGTTAAAAAAGAGAAGGGTTAATAGGAAACAAGAAATTCTTTTTTTTTTTTTAAGATTTTATATATTTATTTGACAGAGAGAAAAACACAGTGAGAGAGGGAACAAAAGTAGGAGGAGTGGGAGAGGGAGAAGCAGGCTCCCCGCTGAACAGGGAGCCCCATGCGGGGCTCGATCCCAGGACTCTGGAATCATGACCCGAGTTGAAGGCAGTGGCTTAACCCACTGAGCCACCCAGGCGCCCCGGAAACAAGAAATTCTTATCCCTCTCAATATCATCATCCCACTTACTATGTGCCACCAGGCACTGGGCTGAGTAGTTTATAGGCACCAGGGCAACGACCCTGTCAGTTAATTATTAATTATTATTTTCTCTATCTTATATGTCCAGAGAGTGAGACTTAGAGAGAGAAAGGGTCACAGTAGTGAGAACCAAGATTTGAACACAAACTCTCTAATCATAAAGACTGTGCATTTAACTATTGTGCCAAAATGATTTTTTTAAAAAAGATAATATTTTCTCACATAAATAATGTAGTCATTGGAAATCATGTTCTTGACTTAAGACTATGAAGCTAATACATTTTTTAAATGGCTTTTTAAAGGATTTTATTTCTTTATTTGAGACAAAGAGATACAGAGAAAGAGAGCATGAGCAGGGGAAGAGGCAGAGGGAGAGGGAGAAGCAGACTCCCTGCTGAGCCAGGAGCCCAATGCAGGGCTTGATCCCATGATCATGACCTGAGCCAAAGGCAGACACTTAACCACTGAGCCACCCAGGCGTCCTGAAGCTAATACACTTTGATGTGATCAGCAATGCATCAGATAAACAGATACAGCAACTATAAACTTCTCTATCTTTTAAAATAGATGTAAAATATAAGATTATGCTCTATAACAGTATACACTCAAGGGGCTTCAAAGCATTTAAAAATGTGCACACCACATAGTTGGAAATATAGCTCTATTCAAAATTTACTTATTATAAATTTGACCTTATGTTAATATATAAGCTACAATGAATAGTTAGCTAAAGGTAGTTTTGTATTCTCCCTTAGACTTTTTTTTTAAAGATTTTATTTATTTATTTGGGGGCTGGGGGAGGGGCAGAGGGAGAGGCAGACTCCCCTCTGAGCAGGGAGCCCAACTTGGGGCTGATCCCAGACCCCTGGGATCATGACCTGAGCCAACGGCAGATGCTTAACCGACTTAAGGGCCACTCAGGTTCCCTCTCCCTTAGATTTTAGAACAAACAGAATAATTGAACAGGCCAGTTGTGTTTAAAAAAGCTGCCCAAAGACATTCTATAATTTGCTTTCTTTTTTTCTCTCAGTGCCTTCTATTTTTCTGTTAAAAGCCTGATATGGATAACCAGTGAAAGCTGCTGAGGCTGGAGCTGGGGTAGGAGTTTGGGGAGACTAGGAGCCTGGACTGCTGGCTTCAACCTCCTTCCTGAGCCAGCCCCTGATACACCATGGGGGGCCCTGACTCCTAGAATAAGGATACCCACCATGGTCTAACATGCCCCCTAATACCTCCTCTTATTTTAGAGTCTGAAGTTTGCCAGAGAGAAGCGACTTGTTCAATATCTCCCCAGCTCAACAGTAACAGAGTAGGCACCCGAATCCTGCCATTGTTCCCTTTGACAGTTTCCAGCATGCCTTCACTATGGGACAGCCTGAACAATTTTTAGCTTAGTTTTTTTTTTTTTAAATATTTTAATTGCCCTTTTTATTTTAGAACTAGCTTTATTTTTAAAAAAAGATTTTATTTATTTATTTGACAGACAGAGAGATCACAAGTAGGCAGAGAGGCAGGCAGAGAGAGAGGGGGAAGCAGGCTCCCTGCCGAGCAGAAAGCCCGATGCAGGGCTCGATCCCAGGACCCCGAGATCATGACCTGAGCTGAAGGCAGAGGCTTAACCCACTGAGCCATCCAGGCGCCCCAACAATTTTTAGTTTTGCCAACCAGAGCACCATTATATTTATTCATTTAACAACTACCTGCTTAATACAGTTCCCAGCAGGGGTTCCCTCCTCTGATAATAACTCCTAGCCTTGTTAATAAGCAGGATCCAGGAATCTCATATTTGGTGTTCTACGTTTTTCTCGGTACATATTTAAACTCACAAGTATGAAAATGAAACATAATTTGTTCCTATACCATTCAAAGCCCATTTATGCACACCCTCCCGCTAGTGACTTCCACTGTACACTATGGAAAATACTGTTCTGTGCACAAAAAGGAAAATACCTTAGCTTGAAGGAGGCCAGTTCAGGGGTGTAACTGGGGATCCCCCAGATACCAGGAGGCCCAGGGATTTGTGGGACCCAATTCCCTGTGGGCCTCAGTTCAACAGGAGGACACAAGTTTAGAGTGAGATTGAAGCATGACTACAGTGGAGTTGGTTTGAGTCTCAGTTTTTGAGGTTTGTTTGGTGTTTTGTTTTGTTTTGTTTTGTTTTGTTTTTGCGTGTGTTTTAACTTAGGAACAAGTGGAACACACTGAACTCCGCGCTCTTTGGAAACGATCCCCCATTCTATAAGTCAGCGGGTCCACACAGCACGCAATGTTTGGATTTATAAGTTTGAAGAAGTTTTCTGTGTACGGAAAATGTGTACACTTTCCATGGAGAGAGCCGCAGCTCAGCTTTTGTGATCACAGTCAGATGCTGTGGGGCTCATACTGCGAGGAAATAATTCATTCACACCTTGGAATGTTAATTACACTTGCAGCTCGGCCTGGAGGCTCCAAAGGCAGCAGGATCTTTGGGCAACTACGTGTCCTGTCCTGTCTGCCTGGATTAGAAATTAAGGAAGGGAAGAAAATCATTTAAGTTTTGCCTAGAGTTACGGTTAGTCTTTTTAAGCTCTGCCCCGCCTTCATATAAAGTAACCTACACAGACTGTACCTGATACAGGAATTTAATGCTTTTTCCATCCTCTTCGGAGGGACATTCTTTTAGCTGACTTTTTCCATTCGGTGCATCGCCTATCATTGGCTGGTCACCTTACATCTGACACAAAGGTAACCTAACCCAGGACAGGTCGGATGTACCCCCTCCCTTTGCATTTTACATTCAGAATTTCAATTTCTTTTCCCAGTTACACCAGTAACAGCAACCCAGTGTTTGCAGAAGCCTTCTAGAAACTGGGGAGAGGCAGATTAGCTTGTCAAACCAGCCTTCACAGACTGACTAAAAAGAGAATAATGAAGCCACTATCATCAACACACTAGCTGAAAACAGACTTTGATTTTAGACAGACGTGAGTTTGAATCCCGACTCGACTTACTATGAGACTTGGGCCGGTTAATTAACTCTCTTGTATCATGCAAGGATATAAATAGTACCTACTTCATAGTGTTGCTTTGAGGATTATGCATATCAAAGCACATAAAATATTTAGCATGGTGCTAGATGCAGAAAGCACTCCAAAAAATGCTAGATATTACTCTCCTTGTGACCCTCATGATGACCACCATTCTTCCACACAAATTACCAGAAGTAGGTACAGTGCCTGGGTTCCACAGATGGGCCCGTACAACCCCCACTCCAGTGCCTGGACTCTCTTGTAGAGAAAGTTCTGCATATGACCCAGCTCCTGGTGAACCGATGCCCATGTGCCCCAGCTGTGAAAGGGATTCAAATGGAGGGGTGGGTCCATCTTTTTGCAAGTATGATGGTGGAGAAGCTTTGGTAGATATTCCAGGGCCCTGCCTCTAGCATCATAGACATTGAGTGGAGGGTAGCACCAACGGGTTTCCACGGGAGCCAAAATGTTCCTGATCAGGTATTTCTCCTGGGACTCTTCCAGCTGTTGGGTGTCCTAACCTGTTTCCCTGCTACTACTGGAAATCCTTTAAACTGCCTAAGACTCGGGGTCCCTGAGTGGCTCAGTCGGTTAAGTGTCTGCCTTTGGCTCAGGTCATGGTCCTGGGGTCCTGGGATTGAGTCCCACATCAGGCTCCCTGCTCTGCAGGAAGTCTGCTTCTCCCTCTTCCTGCTACTCCCCCTGCTTGTGCTCTCTCCCTGTCAAATAAATAAATAAAATATCTAAAAAATAAAAAAGTAAAAAAACAAATAAACTACCTAAGACTCTGCTCTAATCGTGTTCTATGAAAACTGGCCAATGTGGATTCTGTTATCTGCAACTGAGAACACAGTAATTATAAAAATGACCAATACAGTAATCATCAGAATGATCCAAAACACCTCAGTCAAAAGCTTTTTTAATTTTTTATTTTTAAAAAGATTTTATTTATTTATTTATTTGAAAGAGAGAATGAGTAAGGGAGAGCATAAGAGGGTAGCAGAGGGAGAAGCAGACTCCCTGCAGAGCTGGGAGCCTGAGGCGAGACTCGATCCCGGGACTCCAGGATCATGACCTGAGCTGAAGGTAGTTGCTTAACTGACTGAGCCACCCAGGTGCCCCAAAATCTTTCTTTATTAAGTATTCAGACCACTAAGGGAAAATGAACAGCATGTATAAAAACCTTGTCCATGCCTTCAAAATGCAATCATCCTAAAAGATGCCACATGAATGGAAACCTATTTGGGTTTTTTGTCTGTTTTTGTGTGTGCATGCGTTTTTGTTTTTCCCTAAGGGCTTAATTTTCTTCTTGGTAGCAAGACTTTTTTTTTTTTTAAGATTTTATTTATATATTTGAGAGGGAGAGAGACTGAGAGAACATGGAGGGAGAGGGAGAAGCAGACTCCCCACCAAGCAGGGAGCCTGACACAGGGCTCCATCCCAGCACCCCGGAGATCATGACCTGAGCCGAAGGCAGACGCTTAATTGACTGAGCCACCCAAGTGCCCCTATGGCAAGACTTCTGTGAGGAACCCGCAGAAGGAACTGATGAAATGAGAAGTTTCACAGAAGAGAATTCTCACTTGGGTCTTTATGAAGGATGACAGGTGAGCCTCCCTGTCAGAGTGTTCCCTCTAAACTGTAATGGGAGAGTTGAAAGGTGTGCAGGTAAGCTCAGTGTGCTGTGTATGGTTGTTACCATATTCGCTTCTAGGATGGCACCCAGAGGGGTGTGTTCAATTACAATGATGAAAATATCTTGAAAGAAGTAATTAACAAGAGCACTGAGATCTAGCTCCAGACGGATTTTGAAGGAATGAGAAATGACTGTGTGCAGGCGAGGGCCTGGCTGACGATGGGCTTCAGTTGTACCTGGTTCTCATCTGTCTTTGTTCTTGTTGGTTTTGCATCATAATGTCAAATTCTTTCTCCCTACACACACCGCTCTCATGGCGTGTTCTCTGAGTGACCGTGGCCCCATTGCCACTTCTCTTGTCATTTTTCTTTATTTCTTAATTTCCTCTACTTCTTCTTCTATACTCCTGGCAAAATGTAATGACCTCTTCTGAACAGATCAGGGAACTTGCCTCAATACTCAGCTAATAGGCGGAACCATCAAGTGCTTAAGTTACTTAGTTCCTGTCATCCTCAAGAATAGAGCACACAGACTGTGCTCGGTTGTCCAGAATCCGGGTTCATCCGACACCAGCTGCCTTCCCCAGGCCGCCTAAGTTTGACCCCAAGGAGATCAAAGTCGTGTACCCGAAGTGCACCGGTGGGGAAGTCAGTGCCACATCTGCCTGCCCTGGCCCCAGAGATCGGCCCCCTGGGGCGGTCTCCAGAAAAGCTTGGTGATGACGCGGCCGAGGCAACCGGAGATTGGAAAGGTCTGAGGATGACCGTGAAACTGGCCATTCACAACAGACAGGCCCAGACTGAAGTGGTACCTTCCGCCTCTGTCCTGCTCATCAAAGCCCTCAAGGAACCGCCAAGAGACTGAAAGAAGTAGGAAAACATGAAGCACAACGGAAACGTCACTTTTGGTGAGATTGTCAGCAAGGCCGACAGATGCGGCACCCGTCTTCAGCCAGAGAACTCTCTGGAAGCACTGCCAGCCCCCGAGGACTGCCCAGTCTGTGGGCTGCAATGTTGATACCATCACCCTCACAACCCCACAGGTGACCTCAACAGTGGGGCCGTGGGATGCCCCGCTAGTTAAGAATTATGAAGGAAAATATTTCAATAAGGGATCGTTTGACAACCAAAAAAAAAAAAAAAAAAGACTCAAGCATGCAAATGCTAGACCCCTGGCCTAGTCAGTCAAGTGGTGTCTTTAAGGTTTTTATTGCTGCTGTAACAAATTGCCACAAATCTAGTGACTTAAAACAGTGCTAATTTGTTATCTTTTTTTTTTTTTAAGATTTTATTTATTTATTTAACAGAGAGAGAGATCACAAGTAGGCAGAGAGGCAGGGAGAGAGAGAGGGAAGCAGGCTCCCTGCCAAGCAGAGAGCCTGATGTGGGTCTCGATCCCAGGACCCTGAGATCATGACCTGAACCAAAGGCAGAGGCTTAACCCACTGAGCCACCCAGATGCCCCAGTTATCTTTTTTTTTTTTTTTTTAGAGATTTTATTTATTTCTTTGACAGAGAGAGCACAGGCAGTGGGAGTGGGAGAGGGAGAAGCAGCCTCTCCTTTAAGCAGGGAGCCCATTGGGGGACTCAATCCCAGGACCCAGGATCATGTCCCGAGCCAAAGGCAGACACTTAACCAACTGAGCCACCCAGGCGCCCCTTAACAGCACTAATTTGTTATCTTATAGTTCACTGGGATATAGCCAAGTGTTGGAAGGGCTGGTTCCTTCTGGAGGCTTCCAGGGAGAATCCATTTCCTCAGCTTGTCTGCTGTTCCAGGCTGCCTACATTCCTTGCCTCCTTGTCCCTTATCCACACCCACTGTTTCAGCACTTCAACCTGTTGTTTCCAGGGCCCAATTTCCTACTCCTGGCCCCACTCCTCCTACTTCTTACAAGGACTCAGGATTACCTGGGGCCCACCTGACTAATCCAAGATGCCTTCTCCATCTAAATCTTTTATCACCTCTTCACAGTCCCTTTTGCCATATGAAGTAACACTGATAGTTTTGGGGATTTGGATATGGACATACTGGGGTGGGGGTTGTTGAGGGGGGATCCTATTCAGCCTACTACGGGTGGTGAGGCAGAGTTCTGGTGTGCTTCCTCAGTCGGTTGGGGCTTCCTAGCAGGTTACGCAGAGAAAGGAGAGGCTAGGAGATCAAGAAAACCTACTGGCATTTGGGATACAACAAGGACGCCTGATTATCTTGCCAGCCTCTCAACAGCAGCTGCCTTTTGCTCCAGACTCTGGATTTCCACCTTTATACTTCCTCTTTTTTTCCGATTACCTTAATGTCTCTAGCGGTCAAACTGAGTCAGCCAGGCACCACCCTGCACAAGACACTCCTTTTCTGGCAAGTTCTTATAGCAGGACATTTAATTGGCTGCCATCCAGCCTGTTGAGGGCAGCTTTTGAATAGGGTGCCAGTCGCATCAGCTTTGGTGGGGGGAGCCCAGACGAGGACCCCAAACCTGGCTCTCAGTGCATAGGAACCCCAGATATTTTTCTCTACAAGGGGCTGAGAGTTTTCAGAGATTTCTCAGACCTCTCTCCAAAAGCGATGTCAAGAACAGAATTGGGGCAATAATTTCTTGCTTTCTGATTTAAAAAAACTGACACGTTTGGGGCGCCTGCCTGGGTGGCTCAGTGGGTTAAAGCCTCTGCCTTTGGCTCAGGTTATGATCCCAGGGTTCTGGGAACGAGCCCCACATCGGGCTCTCTGCTCAGCGGAGAGTCTGCTTCCCCCCCCCCACCGCCTCTCTGCCTGCCTCTCTGCCTACTTGTGATCTCTGTCAAATAAATAAATTTTTTTAAAAACTTAAAAAAAAACCCTGACATGTTTATAGGTGCTTGTTACCAATAGATTTTAGTTACCATTTACAGAGTACTCTTAAGGGAAAAGAAATGATAAAATGTCTAAAAATAAATAAAGGAGGAATGCTTCAGGAAGTTAGGGGCTGGTCAGGATGGCCTGTAATCTAATCATAGACACTAAGTGCAGGAAAGGATATGTAAATCACTAAAGGGAAGTCTTCAAGGTCAAAGGCCTTTGTCATACTTCAAATTGTATCCAGCAGCACCTTGGAATTCCCAAGCCTTGAGCTGGCCACAAAAAATAGCCCATGTAGCTTCCAGAACACTGAGTTTAAGTCAGAAATCGTTGGATAAATGTTTACCCCCTTTAATAAAGTGAAGAGCTTTAAGAAATGAGAGCAGTCGTCTGTAGTGTAGCACAGACACAAACCGACTTCTCTTTAACGGGAGGTGAAGAGCCTGTTAAACTGTATATTCTTGGATTATGTCAGATAATGATAGGTTCAGCCCCTGGATTAGTCATATCATGAATTTCATAATCACTGTGTAATTGACGCAGACCTTTAAACAGTCCTTTCTCCCTGGAAGCTGGTTTACTGCTGGAATTAAATGAACTGTCACTCTCTTTGAGGGGGGAGAAACGGAACCAACTTTTCACTTGGCTCTCCTTGGCCGTGAGGAGGAGCTTTCCAGGATTTAGCAGTCCTCCTCGCCAATCTGTCCAAGTGAGACAAGCAGATTGTCCTTAGAGATGCAAAGTTTCTCTCTCAGAGAGGGAGCCCAGCAGAGGTAAAGAAAAAATGTTTAACGCCCAGACTGTTAAGAGAAGTAATTAACTATTCTGTGTGTGCATTTCCACTGCATAAACACCAGCATTTAATAAAGTCTTCACGGAAGTCTTCATGTAGCTTAGGCACGCCTACCCTAGCTTGGACTCTGGCGTCAGAAGGACCATTCAAATCCCAGCCTGGCCACTTAAGTACCAGCCGTGTGACTTTTGGTGGATGGGACCAACAGGGGCGCACGTTCCTTAGGAATCCTGTGATGATTGAAAGCAGGCAAAATGTGTAAACCCATCGACTTTTATTACTCATTGTCTATTCTCACCACTAGGAACTTCCAAACCCCATCCCAGGTGACATCCCACTTCTCAAATGACCTAGCTGCGTCTCCCTATGTGGAAACTCGGTTCTGGAAACTTCAGGTGCTTATTTGGGCTCTCCAGCCTCCCAGAACACTTTGTAACATCTCAGCATAAATCTGGGCACTGCCTAAAGCACTCCATTTGGCTTTTGAGGACTTCTCCCCTATATTCTAAGCAACTTTCTATTATTTGAAAGCATCCTCTGTTTGCCTACAATTCCTGGTCTTCTCGTTCCCTGTCTAGGCCAAAGTTGAGATTGGAGAGGAAATTTCCATCACATTTAGAATACATGACATGTGGTAAGCTTGGGGGAAGAAAGTGGAGAAGGAATCTTGCCTGTTCCTTTATTTTTTTTTTCCTCCATGTAAGTTCACACCCTTGTAAAATACCCCCTAACCTTATGCAGTTTCTCAACCTCCTTTTAACTCCCTTTGAACAATACAAATATCTCCTTCCATGCCTCACCCCCTAGATTATTAAGACATTTCAATATAAATGGAACCACCTGTGATGGGATTCTAGCCAGGTGAGTGAGGGCGGATGTGATGTATACCACTTATAAGCCACAGAATGCTTTATGCAAACATTCACACCCTCTTTCCTTCCTAGTTGGGTACCTGGCTTTTTAAAAAAATTTTAAAGATTTTAGTTATGTATGTATTTATTTGAGAGAGGGAGAGAGAGTGTGTGTACAAGCAGGGGGAGGGGCAGAAGGAAAAGCAGACTCCCTGCTGAGTGCAGAGCTCAACACTGGGGCTCAATCCCAGGACCCCAAGATCATGACCTGAGCAGAAGGCAGATGCTTAACTGACCAAGCTACCCAGGCGCCCACCCAGTGGGGCACTTACATGGCACTCATATAGAAAAGATCTAAGGGAGAATTTTGAGGAGGTCCTCAAAAAGAGGGAGTTATGGAGCCATAAGCTAAAAGAAGCCTAGATCCTTGAATTACTGTTTGGAGGAGACTGACCAGGACGGCTGCCCAACCCATTGAGAGGTGAGGGAGAAATGATTCTTTGTCGTGTTAAGCCACAGAGATGTGGGAGTCCTGTGTTATAGCTGCTAGTGTTCATTAACCTTATTCACACATTTTTCTAAAAGTTCCTAGAACAGGGGTGCCTGGGTGGCTCAGTGGGTTAAGCCTCTGCCTTCGGCTCAGGTCATGATCTCAGGGTCCTGGGATCGAGTTCCGCATCAGGCTCTCTGCTCAGCGGGGAGCCTGCTTCCTCCTCTCTCTCTCCCTGCCTCTCTGCCTACTTGTGATCTCTCTCTCTCTGTCAAATAAATAAATAAAACCTTTTAAAAAAAAAGTTCCTAGAACATAACAAGGGCTTACTAAATGCTAGTTTTTATTGATTGGCCAATCAGCTAATATTTATTGAATATTATAGGTATTAGCTCATATATTTCTCACAAGATCTCAGGAAGCAGGGAGCCAGGTTTTGCTCCCTCCCTCCTTTGGGCCTTTATCTACGGTCTTCTCTTTGCCTGACACACTCCTTCCTCCCTTCTTCACACGGTCAACCACTACTCATCCTTAAGATCACAGCTCAAGTGTGGTCTTACAAAAACCTTCCCTGACTCCCTCAACTTAGTCAGTGCCCCCATTACATGACCTCATAGACTCTGAAATTTTGCCTACAGGGTACTTATCACAATTTGTTGTTGCATGACTATTTATGTAATCCTTTGGTGATGTCTCTCTTCCCCACCAAAAAGTAAGGACCATCCTCTCAGACTCACAGTTGTATTCCCTCTACCTAGCCCAGGGCCTGGCACACAGGATATGCTCAAAAAATATTTAACTTGTACATGTATTTGCATGGAGTGGCTCTCACAGGCTGTCTGCTCCTTAGCGGGGTCAAATATCAGGGCTGAGTCTGGTTTTCATCTTTATAAGTTAAGTAAAAACTTAACTTTTCATGGAAGCCCAGAGTCTGGGAAATGATTCAGAATAACCATCCTTATAGGGTTTCTACTTCCTGGCCCTAAAGTCCTTGGAAAAGTAAACTAGTTAATATTCAGAAGCCCATCTGAGGAAGAAAGAAAGAGGATGATTTTGAGAGGAGTTGACTTTTTCTATGCTCCTTGCTAGATCTTAGTGTCTTAATGGGTGTTTGGTTGTGGGTTGTTTTTTTTTGTTTTGTTTTGTTTTTTAAGCTAGAGCTTTTTCCCCCCCATTAGATCCCATCGAAGCCATGCTTAGTGAAAGTCATGGAACAGAATAGAAGCTCAACAAACACCTGAATAAAAATATCTGTGAATCTTGTTGGGTAAATGACTGACAAATGTACTTATGCTTTGGCACCCTATTTTCTAGAGCCCATGTACATGATTAGCATTGGTGGTTCAGTGGTAGAATTCTCGCCTGCCCATGTACATGATTACCTTTTCTTCTTTTCAAGATTTATTTATTTGAGAGAAAGAGCATGCATGAGCTGGGGGAGAGGCAGAGAGAGAGAGAAATCTCAAGCAGACTCCCATCAAGCATGGAGCCTGACACAGGGCTCAATCCAAGGACCCTGAGATTGTGACCCGAGCTGAAATTGAGAGTCGGGCGCTAACTGACGGGGCCACCCAGGCATCCCACGTGATTACTTTTTTTTTTTTTTTTAACATCACCTGCCCCTGTATCTCTATTGTGGATGTTTGGGAAGAACTAGTGACTGTGAGCCAGGCCCACAAGACTTCAAATTCCTTAAAGTTAGGAATCATCCTCATCCTCAAAATTTAAATTAAAAAATTTTTTGAATAATCGCATTAGCTATTATTAGCATGATGGCCAACATTGATCATGTACTTTTCCACACCAGGCACTGTGCTAAGCCCTGCACAACTATTATTTAATTTCATCCTCATAACAACGTTGTGAGTAGCATCCTCATTTTATAGACAAGGAAACAGCCATGGGTACCTTCCTGCCTCTGTGTATTTTCAGAACACCTGGCTTCCCTGATGCTCACCTGCCAGATCTGTGTTCACCTTCGTGTGAAGGCCATAAGGGGTGATGTGAGGGCAGCAGGGCCCGCTGTGACTGGGCCAGTGGGAGCCCCATGTTTTGAGTCCAAATTGAAGCTCTAATGATTGGGGGTATGGGGGGGAGCCCCTCAGCTGCTGGAGGCCTCCCTGTGTGGCTCTAGAAATAGAAATAGGGGCCAACTAGGGGTACCTGGGTGGCTCAGTGGGTTAAAGCCTCTGCCTTCGGCTCAGGTCATGATCCCAGGGTCCTGGGATCGAGCCCCGCATTGGACTCTCTGCTCAGCAGGGAGCCTGCCTCCCCTCTCTCTTTGCCTGCCTCTCTGCCTACTTGTGATCTCTGTCTGTCAAATAAATAAATAAAATCTTAAAAAAAAAAGAAATAGGGGCCAACTAGCATCCCCATTTGATGAAAAAGTACACCACCCCACCCCCAAAGCCTGCTCCTGACATCCTCATTGGACTCTTTGTTGTTTCTTTCTTTTTTTTTTTTTTAAGATAATCCTTTTTTTTTTTTTTTAAGATTTTATTTATTTGAAAGACAGAAAGCAAATGAGAGTCCATGAGCAGGAGGGACGGGCAGAGGGAGAAGCAGACTCTCTGCTGATCAGAGAGCCCGATGCAGGACTCGATCCCAGTATCCTGGGATCATGACCTGAGCTGAAGGCAGCCACTTAACCAATGGAGCCACCCAGGCACCCCTAAAACAGAAAATCTTTTAAGGCCTCAGAAAAACTTGAAAATGGCTGTATGCGAGAAGACACCTACATTACAGTTATCCAGGGTCACTGTGACACACATGACGAAGCTTACAAAGACACTCAAGGTCAGAAAACACAACAGACTTGGCCATAGCACCTTGAATTCACCTTCCATCAGAGTGGCTCCCTCTAAGCAGGATAGGGTTAGTTTTAGGGCAAGTGAGGTGCTCTGTTCCCCCTGCCCCAATATATGGCAGTCAACCTCTTCTAGATGGTTTTCAGTCTATTCTGCTATTATAAAAGTTTGGCTTGTATAGAATTTTTTTTTTAAACTCCTTACTGTGAAAAATTTCAAACATAAAGTTGCAAGAATAATACAATGAACACCCCTATGTCCACCAGCAGAATTCAACCATTGTTAACATTCTATTTGTTCCATATCTATGGTGCATTTTTGGCTGAAACCTCCTCTGAAAAATAAGGACATCTTCTGTGACAGACCAAAGACGACAATGCCATTATCACCTAGAAATTAACATCATTCCCCAATATCGTTTATATTTTTTTATTTTTTAAGATTTTTAAAAAATTTTATTTATTTGACAGAGAGAGATCACAAGTAGGCAGAGAGGCAGGCAGAGAGAGGGGGGAAGCAGGCTCCCCACCAAGCAGAGAGCCCGATGCGGAGCTCGATCCCAGGACCCTGAGATCATGACCTGAGCCTAAGGCAGAGGCTTAACCCACTGAGCCACCCAGGCGCCCCCCCCAATATCGTTTTATGCGATTTTTTTTCAGCTTAATCCTCAGAAAGTCACCTAGAGATGCTGCTTTTTCTGAACCAGGATCCAATCAAGGGTCATATGCTCCTACTGGGTATTTACCCCAAAGATACAGATGTAGTGAAAAGAAGGGCCATCTGTACCCCAATGTTTATAGCAGCAATGGCCACGGTCACCAAACTGTGGAAAGAACCAAGATGCCCTTCAACGGACAAATGGATAAGGAAGATGTGGTCCATATACACTATGGAGTATTATGCCTCCATCAGAAAGCATGAATACCCAACTTTTGTATCAACATGGACGGGACTGGAAGAGATTATGCTGAGTGAAATAAGTCAAGCAGAGAGAGTCAATTATCATATGGTTTCACTTATTTGTGGAGCATAACAAATAGCATGGAGGACAAGGGGAGATGGAGAGGAGAAGGGAGTTGAGGGAAATTGGAAGGGGAGGTGAACCATGAAAGACTATGGACTCTGAAAAACAATCTGAGGGTTCTGAAGGGGTGGGGGTGGGAGGTTGGGGGAACCAGGTGATGAGTATTGGAGAGGTCACGGATTGCATGGAGCACTGGGTGTGGTGCAAAAACAATGAATACTGTTACGCTGAAAAGAAATTTTTAAAAAAATGTTTAAAAAAAAGCAAAAAAAAAAAGGAACATATGCTTCTTTTTTTTATTAATTTTTTTAATTGACATATAATGTATTAGCCCCAGAGGTACAGGTCTGTCAATCGCCAGGTGTACACAGTTCACAGCACTCACCATAGCACATACCTCCCCCAATGTCCATAACCCAACCACACTCTCCCTACCCACCTCCCCCCGACAACCCTCAGTTTGTTTTGTGAGATTAAGAGTCTCTTATGGTTTGTCTCCCTCCCAATCCCATCTTGTTTCATTTATTCCTTTCCTTCCCCCCCCCAATCCCCCACATTGCCTCTCAACTTCCTCATATCAGGGAGATCATATGATAATTGTCTTTCTCTGGTTGACTTATTTCTCTAAGCATAATACCCTCTAGTTCCATCCACGTCGTTGCAAATGGCAGGATTTCATTTCTTTTGATGGCTGCATAGTATTCCATTGTATATATATAGAGGGTCATATGCTCTTAAGCAGGCTGGGGCTAGGGTGAGGTGAGTTAAAGGAACACCAGAAAACTCAGTATTCAAGCAACATACTGGTTTAATGCAATATTCAAAAAAAACAAGGTGGCAAACTATAACCTATAGGCCAGCTGCCTGCTTTTGCAAATGAAGTTTTATTGTGCTGGGATTAGGGTGAGCGCTGCAGGACCGTGTCAATGCAGGACCTTCATTTATACTTCTGATATGTTGTTCATCCTGGAATTTTTTTACATTAATTTTGATTTTCTTAAAAAAATATTGCATTCGGGGCACCTGGGTGGCTCAGTGGGTTAAGCCGCTGCCTTCGGCTCAGCTCATGATCCCAGGTCCTGGGTTCGAGCCCCACATCGGGCTCTCTGCTCAGCGGGGAGCCTGCTTCCTCCTCTCTCTCTGCCTGCCTCTCTGCTTACTTGTGATTTCTCTCTGTCAAATAAATAAATAAAATCTTAAAAAAATATATTGCATTCAAATGTTTTCTTGATTATGGAGTCTTTTGGCAACCTCTTAAACTTTACAGTCAAGGCAAGTGCCTCACTCACCCCACCCTGATCCTGGCCTTGCTCTTAGCTCTCATTTAACCCAGGACAAGCCTCCCTTACTTATTACTGACTTTGACTTTTTTTATTCTTTCATTAAACATTTATGGAGCACACAGCCAGTCAGCCAGACAAAACTCTCTGCAGATAAAATTAAAACCTCTGATAGAAGGAAGAAGCATTCTAATATTGGACATGACATTGTAATATACAGAAAGAGCAACAACGTGACCCAGAACCAGGACGGGGAAAGGCGGAGGGACATCTTCCGCACCCACAGCCGGCTGAGGATCTTACTGGAAATTAGGCTCCGAAATAAAGGGTCCTCCTGTGGCTCCTTTTAGCACCTTCTCCCACCTTTTTCTGCTCCCCTTTGCCATCAAATTCTCCAAAGAATACAACTTGGACCTCTCCAGGAGACCACATCGGTTGTCTAGATTTGGGCTACTCGTTCTGGGGCAGAGGACGTCCAGTGTGAGCAGTGTAAAGGGTACTGTAGCATCTCATGAGGGACCTGAACCTGACTGCTCCATGTTTAGGGATCTCTAATTTCAGGGACTCTGAGTCAATATGCAGACTGGACTCGGAGAGGGACAACTCTATTGACAGTAGAGCCAATACAGAGGGAACTAGAGACTCATTTGAGGCCATGACCCAGCTGTGGGATTCCTAGTAGGTAATACATTTCTTTTTCATTTTATGAAACAATATGGGCGTCTTGCCCAAAATTAGCTTATGTGTTGAGAGCCCTCAGGGATTAAATATTGTTTATAACAAAACTTATCATTTAATTTTTATTTAAGGACCACCTGGGTGGCTCAGGGGGTTAAGTGTCTGCCTTTGGCTCAGGTCATGACCCCCGGGTCCTGGAATTGAGCCCCACATTGGGCTCCCTGCTCAGCGGAGAGCCTGCTTCTCCCTCTCCCTCTGCTGCTCCCCCTGCTTGTGCTCCCTCTCTCTCTCTCTGTCAAATAAATAACTAAATAAATAAAATCTTTTTAAAAAATAATAATTTTTGTTTAAAAATTTTTTTTTGTTTTGGGGTGCCTGGGTGGCTCAGTGGGTTAAAGCCTCTGCCTTCAGCTCAGGTCATGATCCCAGAGCCCTGGGATTGAGCCCTGCATCTGGCTCTCTGCTCAGCGGGGAGCCTGCTTCCTCCTCTCTCTCTCTGCCTGCCTCTCTGCCTACTTGTGATCTGTCTGTCAAATAAATAAAGAGCCTCTCCACCTCTCCATCTGAAAGAGATTCCTGAGCTTTGAGAGGATGTCCCCAGTTCTAGAAAAATCTGTGGGGGGAGAAAAAAAGTAGAGAGAGACCCCACCAAATAAATGCCCTCAGCTGCTTTTGGAACCAAGATGCTTCCTGCCCGTTTCTGGATACCTTTTGAGGGATGACATTAGGATGGACACCTGGGAACTGTGGTGCCAGGGAGATCTGGTGAGAGCTGTGGCTGCTTGTTCCACATAAAACCACAGGTAAATCATTCACCATCTCTGAACACAAGGTTCCTTCCCAGCAAAGTGGAGGGTGATGATAATGTCGCTTCCCAAAGTTGTGAGCATTGGAGAATCGTGCTTTCAGAGGGCCTGGCGCACTGTAGACCCTCAGCTTGGATGTGCCCCTTTCTTTGGACTGTTGCTAGTGGAATTACTTTGACAAAGGGGTTGAGGTGGCTTGCCTAAGGAACCTATTTGTCTATCGGGTTACATTTGGGGTCCAGGCATCAGAAGCTGGTTGACTATTTGTAGGACACTGAGCAGTTTGGAGACCTGGGGCCACTTGCCTCTTTACTATTTGAATGTTTGTGCGGCCAACAGCTCAGAAGAGAACTATGCATAGTTGCATCATATCCCCTAGAGAGTTCCTCAGCTCAATGAGAAGGAAGAACTGGGTCTTAACACCAAATACGAAACCACAGGACCTCTCCAGAGACCCTAGCAGCCAATTCCACCCATGATCACAGAAGGTGCCAAGGAGCTCTGCATGTTCAGGGAATTCCTTAGACCCCTAACATAGCTGCATTGTAAAGCCAGTTCCCTGAATATAGGTTGTTTTCTCATATTTCTGTAAAGGAGGCTTATTTGGCCTGGATATCCTTCCCATGCATAATGCATCAGAAGAGGGCCATCACTGGGGTTGTGCAGTGTACAACCTGCACAACTGTACACAGCAGCCCTAGGTTTAAAAAAAATGGATTCCAAGGGTCAGAGAAATTTGAGCCTAAATCCCATTTCTGCCATTTATTCTCAGTAAAACCATGAGTAAATTGACCTTTCTAAATCTCACTTTCCTAATTTATGAAGTTGGAATAATTATGGATAGTGGGTACCTCTTAGAGGTATTGTGAGGAGTAAAATAAAATAATATATATGTGAAGATTTTAACACAGTGCCTGGCACATAGAACATGCTTTTTTTTTTTTAGATTTTATTTATTTATATATTTATTTGAGAAAGAGCATACACAAGCACTAGTCAGGAGGCAGGACAGAGGGAGAAGAAGACTCCCTACTCAACAGGGAGCCCAAGCACACACAGGGCTTGATCCCAGGACCCTGGAATCATGACCTGAGCCGAAGGCAGCCGCTTAACCAACTAAGCCACCCAGACCCCCCAGGAACATGCTTAATGAAAGCTATAAGAATACTTTTTACTCTCCATGGCTAGCTTTTAGTACACCTTTAGGATCAGTTTCTGTGTCTCCTCTCCTGGAAGACTTTCCTAATTCCTGCCCAAGCCAGGTCAAATGCCCCTCCTCTGTGCCACTGTCTCCTCCCGTGCTGCCTTCCAGAACTATGACCTCTTGCCATCAGGGACTGCCTTTCGCATGAAGACTGTAGGCATCTAGGATAATGCCTGGCACCTAGTAAGCACTAACTGAACGCTAGCTGAAGAAATGAATGACTCAATGCTGCCTTCAGGGGGAGCCCAAGGGAAAAGGGTGCTCTTATTTTCTGGAGGTGGAAGCCCATGATAGGAGAAAGAGGCAGACAAGTGGGGAAGGAGAGCCGGGACTGGACACCTGCCAACAGCAGGTCAGATCCTTCCTGTGGTCATTTTCTGGGTGGAAGAAACACTGAGTGAAACCTTGTACCAAGCTGTACCTACGAAGATAAACAAGCCAAGGGTTCCACGGAGACAATGGCCCGATTCTTCCTGACTGGGGAAGGTGGGAACCGTGGGGAACCAGACAAACATCCCCTTCCAATTTCCTTCCGTCCATGCTCAGCTCCTGCACACCTCCCCCCAACCCCACTCTCCACCCCGGCACCCCCCCCACCGCCCACCAGGGCCAAGGCGGCTTCAAATCCGGTGAGATCTGTGAAGGCTGGCTGGAGCCGCAGAGAGTCTGAATCACCCCTAACCACAATGGCCTTAGAATGACAGAGGGTTTCTGTTTCCAGGGTGTGTTCTAAAGTGGGTTTTGTTGGTGGCACAGTTTGCTTCCACGTGGCCCCTGCCAGCCGGGAGCTGAGATTCGCAGTTTGTGTAGATCAAATTATTGAACTTCAAAACGCCCATGAAAATTGGTAAAAACAAAACAAGAGCAACCGTGCAAAGCTGGGGTGGGGGGGGGAAGGGGAGGGAGAGATGTGGTTTAACAGGAGCACGTGAGACAAATGATTTCGCAGCCCAGACACCCGGAGGCTCAGCATGAGTCAGCTGAAGGATGTGGGTGCCAAGAAAACCTCAGGCAAGCCTGGACCCCGTGGAGGCTTCCAGAAAAAGAAAGGTGAGGGCTAACTCATACTCCACGCTGGTCAGACCACCCTGGAGGAGGTTTGGATCTGTCTGCATGCCCCATTGTGAGAGGAAAGGGTGTGTCCTGAGTGCAGTTACCAAGCTGGGGGTTGGGGGTGGGGCTTGGAGGGACTCAAAAAGGTGTCTAAAGTTGGACGAGAAGAAGAGATGAGTGACTTGGAGAGGAAAGGGCTTGGTGGGGGGGAGGGAGGTCTGCTGCCTGTAACTTCTACCTGGAAGGCCTCCTCTTCCTGCCTGCCTCATGAACTCCTATTCATACTTTAGGCTTCAGCTGTCCCCCCTCTTCTGCCACCTCTTCCTAGGAACCTTCCCTCCCCTCTCTAAGTAGAACCAACCATGCCTCCGTGGAGATGCCCTCCCTCTGCGTCTAGGGGTCAGGTCCTTTTATTACATTACCACTTGCACGGAATGACATTGGTTGAGCAGTGACCCCATTCTATTTCTCTCTGCCACCTTAATGCTTGGCATAGTGACTCTCCTTTGGCTGATGTCTGACTGATTAAACCACTGGCATGAAAACTGTCACCGAACATTCTGACCACGAGGAGGAGAGATTGTATTCTTTCTATGTGGCTCGAAAAGACGGAACTGGGAAAGAGGGCGGAGATGACAAGAAGGTGGATTTTAGCTCAAAACTAGGAAGTACTTAATAATAATGACGATATCTTTGCTGAGCCTTTTAGTCACATGTGGCCATATAGCAAGTTACTCCAAAACTTAGTAGCCTGTAACAACAGCAAACATTTGATATCTCACAGAGTTGGTGGAGAGTCAGGAATTCAGGAATGGCTTAGAAGAGTGGTTCTGGCTTACAGTCTCTTGAGCGCTTGTGGCCTAGATCCCAAATGGGACTGCACTCATCTGAAGGCTTAACTGGGGCTGGAGGATCTGCCTCAAGATGGCGCACTCACATGGCTGCCGGCAGGAGGCGTTGGTTCCCGGATGTGGAATCTCAAAAACATAGAGTGTTTGAATGACCTCACAACATGGTAGCTGGTTTACACCAGAGGAAGTGATCTGAGAAAGAGAACAAAGAGGAGGCTGCAATGTCTTTTACGAACTAGCCTCAGATGTCAGAGTCTGTCGGTTCTATAATACTCTGTGTCAGGGCGCTGGACTGGCTCAGTAGGCAGGACTTGCGACTCGTGGTCTCCAGGTTGTGAGTTCAAGCCCCATGAGGAGTATAGGGATTACTTAAAAATAAGTTCTTAAAAATAAAAACTAGAGTCACCTGGGTGGCTCAGTCATGAAGCATATGCCTTCGGCT
This sequence comes from Lutra lutra, assembly GCF_902655055.1. Lineage (NCBI taxonomy): Eukaryota > Metazoa > Chordata > Mammalia > Carnivora > Mustelidae > Lutra > Lutra lutra. The sequence continues at coordinate 41,657,996 of NC_062293.1, forward strand.
CAGGTCATGATCACAGGCTCCTGGGATCAAGCCCTGCATTGGACTCCCTGCTCAGTGGGGAGCCTGCTTCTCCCTCTCCTGCTTTCCCTGCTTCTGTTTCCTCTCTTGCTGTCTCTCTCTCTCTGTGTCAAATAAATAAATAAAAATCTTAAAAAAAAAAAAAAACACCCTGGTGGATTATTTACAGCTACTGTAAGGGTAGGAAAAATAATTTTTAAAAAATAAAATAAAAACCAACTGTGTGAGAGAAGACTACACGTAGGCATGGATACTGGGTGGTAAGAATCACTGTGGTCACCTTGCAGGTGGGCTGGTGCACTGAGCACTAGCCTAGTAGCAGCCACTATGCTGGCTGTCCAGGGCCAGATCTCTCCTGTCATCACCACCACAACTTGGCATCTTGTTATCTCCCTTTTATTATGTATTTATTTTGGCTTTCTTTTTTAAAAAATTTCTTTCTTTCTTTCTTTCTATTTATTTATTTACTTACTTACTTATTTGACACAGAGAGGGAGAGAGCACAGCAGGGGGAGTAGCAGAGAGAGAAACAAGGGGAAGTAGACTCCCTACCAAGCAGGGACCTTGATGTGGGGCTCAATCTCAGAACCCTGGGATCATGACTTGAGCCAAAGGCAGACACTTAACGACTGAGCCACTCAGGTGCCCCTATTTTGGTTTTCCAAGTACTTTAATTTTTGTCACAGAAGTGGTGTCTGCCTCAGTCAGTAGAGCATATGACTTTTGATCTCAGGGTCATAGTTTGAGCCCCACATTGGGCATGGAGATTACTTAAGAAAAGAAAAGAAAAGAAAACATTAATTCCCATCACAGAAACAATACATGTATTAGTACATAGATCATAAATTGTATAAGCAATTTCCTAAGCATTTTAGAGTTTATTTATTGGAAATCTGAATGTCTGTGTATACCTCACTGTCCTCTGCAGGGAGAGCTGATGGTGTATTTTCAAATTCCCATTGCCTAGATAAGGAAACCAAAGCACATAGATGTTAATGAACTTGTCTGTGGTCACCTACCTGGAAAGTCTCTGAGCTTTGCTTTAAATTTATTTTATTTTTTAAAAAAGATTTTATTTATTTATTTGAGAGACAGAATGAGAGGAGAGAGCATGAGAGGGGAGAGGTCAGAGGGAGAAGCAGACCCCCTGCCAAGCAGGGATCCCGATGTGGGACTAGATCTTGGGACTCTAGGATCATGACCTGAGCCGCAGGCAGTTGCTTAACCAACTGAGCCACCCAGGAACCCCTGAGCTTTGGTTTAAACCTAAAAACCCAGTCATTACTTTTTGTGCCAGATTTTGCTGCATGTGCTTCCTCATGGGTCTCCACTGGCCCAGCAAGCTGGAGCGATTGTGTTCAACCCTGGCTGCATGTCAGCTGCAGTTGGGGAGCTTTACAGATGCCTGATGCCTGAGCCTAAACTCTGGGGATTCTGATCTAATTGGTCTGGAGTATGATTCTGTTCTGCAGGGTCAAAACACGGCCAACACTGGTTGGGAGTCCGATGATGCCTTCCTTCCAAATATTGCATTATCACCTGGGCTAAATGGGACATGCTCCTATTACCAAGCAATTGGGGACTCAGCTATAATTTGTACATGAGTTCCTAATTGTTATCTTGGGTCCTGTGGAGGTCTGAGCTTATCTTGAAAGGCAAGAAGATGTTGAATAGGCTGGGAAGGAGGTGTAGTCCAGCAAGAAGGAAAGACTCAGGAGACACCTAATGCCAGGATAGAATTTCAGGAATATAAATTATTAACAAGAGGCTCTTTACAGAAGTCCTCTCTCAGCTTCTCTCCCAGGCTATCCCTCTGCCCCCACCCCGCATCCACATCCCCAGTTCCTACTCACTGTCCACTTTGGTTAGAGACGTTTTTCTTGATGCAGATACAAAGAATAAGCAAGAAAGGGCCCTGGGGCAAAGAGTTTCTGGAACCACAGGTCCCCGTGGAGGAGGGAGAGAGAGAGAATTCCTTTTAAATTAATTCTTGGTTGTTGTCCTCTGTTTCTTGATGTTGACATTACCCTTAAGTTGAACCATGAGACCATGCTGTCAGTTGGTCCTTATAAGCATAGGAAGACTGGTTGAGGCTTCTCTGTGGCTTTTCTGTGAAATCACACTGCACCTGCGTACCCTGCTCATCAGTGTAAGCACACAGCTGCTATTAACACCAGTTCTGGAGGCAGAATGGTATGATGTCCTTTCATCAGAAAATGTTGACTGAGGGACCGGACAGGGCACCGATCGGGACATTAAAATGAAGCCATGAACCAAGCAAAGAGCTTGTTTTCATGGACATCTCCAGAGAGCAAAGCAAATCCTCTCTAATGTAACATGGCTGATATCAGAATCCTCAAAAGGACCCTCAAGAAAAGACTAGAGAGATGTTTTCAAGGTGTTGAAAGAAACTATTTTGACTCTGGAATTTCATATCCAGCTAAGATATTTTTTAAAGGAGGGAGTGAATTGAAGAGTGTCAGGTACCAAGGAGGCCCTTAGAAGATTCCCCATGCAAAGACCTGCTTTGAAGACAGTGCTGGAGGGAAGTTCTCCAGCAAGGAGAAAAATAAAGCCGGAGAATGTTTTGAGATACGTGGCATGGAAATAAGTTAGCCAAGGGGCACCTGGGTGGCTCAGTCAGCCAAGTGTCTGCCTTCAGCTTGGGTCATGATCCCAGGGTCCTGGGATTGAGCCCTGCATCAGGCTACCTGCTCAGGAGGAGCCTGCTTCTCCCTCTCCCTCTGCTGCTCCCCACCACTCTCACTCTCTCTCACTATCTCTCCCTCTCACAAATAAATAAATAATACCTTAAAAAAGGCGGGGGGAGAAAGTAAGCCAAGTCCTTTGCTATGTAAATAAATGATGACAAAAAAAGAAAAACACTGGGCACCTGGGTGGCTCAGTTGGTTAAGTGACTGCCTTCAACTCCGGTCATGATCCCAGAGTCCTGGGGTTGAGTCCTGCATCGGGCTCCCAGCTCCACAGGGAGTCTGCTTCTCCTTCTGACCTTCTCCTCTCTCACACTCTTTCTCACTCCCTCTCTCTCAAATAAATAAAAATAAAATCTTAAAAAAAAGAAAAGAAAAAGACTATAATAAGCCATAACCTACATTCTAGGTGATACTAATACTAATAGCAAAAATGAAAAGACCAGAGCTAGTGAAACATATCTTGGATGTATCTCTTTGTGAGAAAACAAATAGATATTGATAAGTCTAAGTAGTTAAATGAAGATTAGTATACATAATATGTATGAGGAGTTAACCCCAGAAAAACAGAAATAGAATTATGACTTTTCCAAACAGCAGAAGAAAACCTGTTCTATCCAATGATAGGTGGAGAAGTAAAAAAGAAACAAGATGAAGGTATGAAACAGATAACATGAAATTAGGGGCACCTGGGTGGCTCAGTCGGTTGAGCATCTGTCTTCAGCTCAGGTCATGATCCTGGGGTCCTGGGATGGAGCCCCGAGTTGGGCTCCCTGTTCTGTGGGGAGTCAGCCTCTCCTTCTGCCTCTCCCCCTGCTTATACTCTCTCTGTCAAATGAGTAAATAAAATTTTAAAACAACCATGAAATTAAATAGTAGTTAGTCTTAATATGCTGGTGATTACCACTTATGTAAATGGGATAATTCACCAATAGATTCTCAAATTGGATTTTTATTTTATTTTTTTATTTTTATAATTTTTTATTTTTTTATTAACATATAATGTATTATTAGCCCTAGGGGTACAGGTCTGTGAATTGCCAGGTGTACACACTTCACAGCACTCACCATAGCACATACCTTCCCCAATGTCCATAACCCAACCACCCTCTCCCTACCCCCATCACCGCAGCAACCCTCAGTTTGTTTCGTGAGATTAAGAGTCTCTTATGGTTTGTCCCCCTCCCAATCCCATCGCATTTCATTTATTCTTCCCCTACCTCCCAAACCCTCCACATTGCCTCTCAACTTCCTCATATCAGCGAGATCATATGATAGTTGTTTTTCTCTGATTGACTTAATTTCACTAAGCATAATACTCTCTAGTTTCATCCATGTTGTTGCAAATGGCAAGATTTCATTTCTTCTGATGGACAAATTGGATTTTAAAAATAATTTAGCAATTCCAGGAATGCAAGGGTGGCTCAGAATTGGTAAATCAATCAACATTATACATCACATTTACAAGAGAAGGGATAAAAACCATATGATCAGGGCATCTGGATAGCTCAGTTGGTTAAGCGTCTGACTCTTGGTTTCAGTTCAGGTTGTGATCTCAAGGTCTTGAGATGGAGCCCCATGTCAGGCTCTGTGCTCAGGCAGGAGTCTGCTTAAGGCTCTTCCTCTCCCTTTGCCCCTTCCCCCTCCAAGACGCTTGCTCTCTAAATAAATAAATAAATAAATAATAAAATAAAAAGTTTTTTTTTTAAAGATTTTATTTATTTATTTGACAGAGAGAGCGAGAGAGAGCAGGGAGAGTGGTAGGCAGAGGGAAAAGCAGGCTTCCCGCAGAGCAGGGAGCCTGATGCAGCACTAGATCCCAGAACCCTGGGATCATAACCTGAGCTGAAGGTAGACGCTTAACCAACTGAGCTACCTAAGTGCCCCCAGAATCTACACATCTTTTTTGAAAGTACATGTAAAACAGTCACTAAAATTGCTTGTGAATTAGACTCCAAAGAAAACCTTGGTGAAGTTCAAAGAACTAAAATCATGCAGACCTCTCTGACTACAATGTGAAAAACTTAAAGATCAATTCCAAAAGTTAGCTTAAAAAGTCCCAGATGGGACTACAACTAAACCTAAAACGTATCTAAATAACTCTTCAGATAATAAGAAAAGTCGTAAGGGGAATTCTTAAATACTTAGAACTGAATGAAAGCTCTTTGTGTCTAAAGGTATCTAAAGCTAGGGGTGCCTGGCTGGCTCAATTGGTAGAGCATGGGACCCTTGATCTCAGGGTTGTAAGCTCAAGTCCCACACTGGGTGTAGAGACCACTTAAAAATAAAAATACAACAGTCTTAAAAGATATCTGGCTGGGGTGCCTGGGTGGCTCAGTTGTTAAGCGTCTGCCTTCAGGGGCACCTGGGTGGCTCAGTGGGTTAAAGCCTCTGCCTTTGTCTCAGGTCGTGATTCCAGGGTCCTGGGATCGGGCCCTGCATTGGGCTCTCTGCTCAGGGGGAGCCTGCTTCCCCCCCACCCACCTGCCTCTCTGCCGACTTGTGATCTCTGTCTGTCAAATAAATAAATAAAATCTTAAAAAAAAACCTCTTTAAAAAAACCAAAACTGGAACTTCTTTTAAAATGAGCTATGTTAACATGGACGGGACTGGAAGAGATTATGCTGAGTGAAATAAGTCAAGCAGAGAGAGTCAATTATCATATGGTTTCACTTATTTGTGGAGCATAACAAATAGCATGGAGGACAAGGGGAGATGGAGAGGAGAAGGGAGTTGAGGGAAATTGGAAGGGGAGGTGAACCATGAGAGACTATGGACTCTGAAAAACGATCTGAGAATTTTGAAGGGGTGGGGGGTGGGAGGTTGGGGGCACCAGGTGGTGGGTATTGTAGAGGGCACGGATTGCATGGAGCACTGGGTGTGGTGCAAAAATAATGAATACTGTTATGCTGAAAAAAAAATAAAAAAATAAAAAAATAAAAAAAAATAAAATGAGCTATGTTTAGCTGAAAATTTAGAAACAAAATGAAGGGAAACAATAAATTAAGCCTAAAGAAGCAAGGTGGAATGGAATAATAATCCTTGAAGTAGAGAACAGACTATAATGGAGGATTTAAATAAAACCAAAGCCATTAATTCTTGGAGAGACCAAGGAAACTCAAAGCACTGCTTCACAGAACAAAAAAGACATAGTATACAGACAAAACAGGGATTTAAAAACCAATGAAAAATTACAAATCAATGAAAAATTACAAACTATATCCCAGTAAAGGTTAAAATCTAGATAATGACAAATTTCTAGAGAAGTTTAAAATGACAAAATTGGCATAAGAATCAACAGAAAAGTTGAATGTACCAATAAAATGAAAGAAAAATAAGTTGGTGAGGCACATGGGTGGCTCAGTTGTTAAGCGTCTGCCTTCGGCTCAGGTCATGATCCTGGGGTCCTGTGTTCCCTCTCTTACCATCTGCCAAATAAATGAATAAAATTTAAAAAAAGAAAGAAAGAAAGAAAGAAAGAAAGAAAGAAAATAAGTTTGTAATCAAGATGTTCTCCTCCATCCCCCAAACTCTCTGGCCTTGATAATTCCATAGGTAAGTTTTACCAGGCTCTCAAGGAATATAACCCCTATCTTGTGCAAGTCATTCCAGAAAAGAGAAATAGAAAGTGACCCAAATCACTTTGTGAAACTGGTATAAACTTGATTCTAAAATCACATAGAACAGTAAGATAAAATAAAATTATAGCCTCATTTTACTTATGACCAAAGATGGGAAAATTCAAACAAAACATTAGGAAAGAAATACAAAAGAGGACAAAAAGTAGGGTCTATTAAAGTAATAGGACAGTTTGACATCAGAAAATTAATCAGTAGAAAGAGAAACATGTAATTAGTAGATGCAGAAAACACATTTCGTAAAGTTCAACAGGTATTTATGACTTAAAAGAAAACTTACCAGAAAATTAGGAGTAGAATATCCTTAACTCCCTATCTACCAAAAACCTACAGAAATACAGCATATTTAGTAGAGAAATTTCAGACTCATTTGCTTTAAAATGGGGGGAAAAAACAAGGATGCCCACTGTCAAAGATACCTTTAATCGTAGTACTTGAGGTCTTTGCCATCATTATAAGAAACGAAAAATGAATCAGAGGTATAAGGATTGTTAAGGAAGAGAAAATTTTACTATTAAGAGAGTTCACCAAGGTCAACAGGTGAATGATCACTTAAAAAATTAGTAGTGCTCCTCCTCACTAGAGTGGTAAATTATTTAAAATGATCTCTAATGAGGAAGACCTGGGTGGCTCAGTGGGTTAAATGTCTGCCTTCAGCTCAGGTCATGATCACAGGGTCCTTGGATCAAGTCCTGTGTCCCAAGGTTGGGCTCCCTGCTCCGCAGGGAGTCTGCTTCTCCCTTTCCTTCTACCCCTGCCCCCTGCTTTCTCTTTCTCTGTCAAATGAATGGGTGAGATCTTCAAAACAAAACAAAACAAAACAAAACAAAACAAGAAACAAAAAGACTACTGAACACTGCCTAAAGCTCTGACTTCCAGAATTGTGAGTAGTAAAACAGTTGTATTCATTCTCTAAGTTTTAGGGTGGTTTATTACATAATCATACACAATTGATGATACTGTTACAATAAATAATGAAAAAATAAGGATAAAGGTATATCACAGTAACAACAGAAATTATCACAAATCTTGGAATTAATCTAAAAATGCACAAAATCTTTATGAGGAAAATTTTAAACTATTTGAAGGATGTAGAGAAAGGAAGAAAGAAAGAAAGAAAAGGAAGGAAGGAAGGAAGGAAGGAAGAAGAAGAAGAAACTGTCAAATTGGGGCACCTGGGTGGCTTGGTCGGTTAAGCATCTGCCTTTGGCTCAGGTCATGATCCCAGGGTCCTGGGATCAAGCCCCACATCGGGCTTCCTGCTCAGGGGGGGCCTGCTTCTCCCTCTCTTCCCCACTTGGGCTCTCTCTTGCCCTCTCTCTCTCTCAAATAAATAAAATCTTAAAAAAACACACACACACAACTGTCAAATTGTTTTCCAAAGTGGATTTACCATTTGACCTTCCCACCAATGTATGAAAGTTTCAGTTGCTCCACCACCTCACCAAGACTTAGTATGATTAATCTTTTCATTTTAGCCATTCTAACAGATGTGTAATGATACAAAATTGTGGTTCTAATTTTTATTTCCCTAATGACTAATGACATTGAGCGTCTCTATGTGCTTATTGGCTATCCACATATCTTCTTCAGTGAAGTATCTTCAAATATTTAGCCCATTTAAAAAAAATATCTGTTGTTTCTTTTCTCATTACTGAGTTTTGGGAGTTCTGGATATATTCTAGATTCAAGTCATTAATGAAATATCTGATTTGCAACTATTTTCTCCCAGTCTCTGGCTTATCTTTTTAATTCCTTAACAAGGTCTTTCAAAGGGCAGAAGTTCTTAATTTTGCAAAAGTTCAATTTATCAATTTTTATTTTTATGAAGAATGTTTTGATATTGCTAAGAAATCTTTGCCTAATGCAAGGCCATAAGTAGTTTCTCCTGTGTTTTCTTCTAGAAATTTTAGTGTTTTAGGTTTTACATTTAGGTCTGTGATACATTTGAGTAAAATTTTGTACATGCTGTGAGATATGGACCAAAATTCATTTTTTGTGTGTATGGATATCTAATTGTTCTAGCGCCATTTGTTGGAAAGATCATTTTTCCCCCCACTGAGTTGTCTCTGCACTTTTATTTTTAAAAAAATCAGTTGTCCATAAATGTGGAGGCCTGTTTCCAGACTCCATTCTATTCCATTGATTTATTTGTCTCATAACAGTGTTCTCAGTTTCTACCTTACGATTTTAGAAAAAGAAAAGCAAATTAAATCCAAAGTAATAAGAAGAAAGAAAATAATAAAGATTAGAATGAAAATCAATCAACAACAACAAAAAAAAAAAAAGAAAGAAAGAAAGAAAGGAAGAAAACCAATAGAAAAAAAATCAATGAAACCAAAATCTGGTTCCTTGAGAAGAACCAGCCACACTGATCAGCAAAAAAGACATCAATATTAGCAGTATTAGGGGTGAGAGCTGACATCCCCACAGATTCTACAGATACAAAAGGGATAGTAAGGGAATTCTCTCAACAACTTTATCCAATAAATTTGACAACTTAGATGATAGGGACAAATTTCTTGAAAGACACAAACTGCCTAAGTTCTCTTATGAAGCAATAGATAACCTGAATGGCTCTACGTCTATTAAAGAAATAGAACCTGACGTTAAAAATGGTCCCACAGAGGTTCTTGCCAGGCCACTTCGTAGCAAGTTGGGTCCTGAGCATCATCTCCCACCAGACTCCGAAGAACTAAGAGGAGCCTCTGTCTGTGACTAGGCTTCCGATGGATTCGCCAGAGCAGCTTTACCCAACCTGGGATCATCTCGGACACCCATTGTCCGAGGATTCCCAGGAAGGCTCAGGTGCCTCTCAAATGATCTCCGAAGTATTAACCAAGAACCTTGGTATATTGACCCTGGACTCTAGTATCATCCTCCCTTCCCCTATGCCAGAATATCGATCCCAGCAGCAGGGCAGAGAGGAAACCACAGGGGCTGGAGGAGCGTATCCTCAGCCGCAGTGGGAGGAGGACTGGAGTAAGGACTTTGTTAATGGCCCCAAAGAAAAGGATGGCAAGGATGAGTCGAACGATTCAGTACCAGCGCTACCTAAACCCGGGGTCCCAGCTTCCAAAAGATCTACAGCAGAAGGAAACAGAGGAGGGTGAAACAAGAGTGGGAAGATTCAGATGTCGCTGTCATTATCGCCTGTATCATAAAGATCTTTCTGAGGAAACCAACATGGAGAATAATTATGACATGGAGCCAACGTAAACAAACTTGTATTCTTGTATGTTTCTTTTTGCTAGTGATTTTAGGATCATTTTGCAGCAGCGTGGAAAGCTGTTCTGTATTAGGGCAAACTGTAATATTTTGATAATCTGCAATATGATAAGGCTTTTCTTTTTTGTATCTTTTCTACGGTGATACCAGTAACTTGTGAGGAATCCTGTAGCTTGCATTTGAATGACGTCTGTATACTTATACCTTTTGATTTGGCCTAAAGAAGCACTAATAGGTTTTTTTTTTTAAGATTTTATTTATTTATTTGACAGAGAGAGATCACAAGTAGGCAAAGAGGCAGGCAGAGCGAGGGGGAAGCAGGTTCCCTGCTGAGCAGAGAGCCCGATGTGGGGCTCCATCCCAGGACCCTGAGATCATGACCTGAGCCGAAGGCAGAGTTTTAACCCACTGAGCCACCCAGGAGCCCCGCACTAATAGGTTTTGAATGTTGCCTGTGTGTTTGAGAGACCTGAAGTCATTAAGTAAAATAAGACCTACTATCAAAATTTGGAAGCCAAGTAACTTGTGCAGAAGGAATACAGGAAAACTTTGGGTGGTTTGGTCAGAGCATAATTAGGGGAGGTGCATATGCTAGATTTTTTGGTTTTCAGACATAGTAATAAAATTTTTTTGTTTTGCTATTTCAATTTTCAGTAGGGAATGTATGTGTGGAGGATCTTACTAAAATTGACTTATTTGAATACCTCTTAAAAAAAATTGTCCCACAGAGAAAACTCGAGTCCCAAGTGGCTTCATTGGTGAATTCTCCCATGCATAAGGAAGCTCTAACGCCAAGTCTTTACAAACTTTTCCAGAAAATCAAAAAGAGGTACTCTCCACCCCCTTTCAGGAAGCCAGCATTACTCTGACACTAAATTCAGACATTTGCAAGGAAAACAACAACAACAAAAACTACAGACCCACGTCCCTTGTGACAAATATCCCTCTTTTTTTTTTTTTTTTGACCTGAGCTTAAGGCAGAGGCTTTAACCCACTGAGTCACCCATGCACCCCAACATAATGAATTTTTGCAAAGTGAATAATTTTATATAACCATGATGCCAATAAAAAAGCATTACCAGTACCGCAGAAACACTGCTGGTCCCCTGTCACCGTGGTAACTAAAGAACAGCTTTCCCTGTCTTGAACTTTCTATATAGATGGAGTGGGGTTGGTTCTAAAAAGAACGAATATAATTGAAGAAATAAGGGTGGTTCCTTGATGGTGACTTTGATGAGCTGTGAATTAAGGGGTATGATTAACTTCCTCATTCCACCCGAAGTCTCCAAACACCTACAAAATAAACCAACAGAAAACGTAAAGACCTCTGGCGAATCTAGCTTACCAGGTCTAGACATGTCTGAATTCCAGTGGTAGACACAATTCCAGGGTCAAACTATTTCCATCTCCCTACCCCCACCAGCTCCAAATAGAACCAGATCCCTCTGGGGACTAAAAATACCCTCCACTGGATGTTGGACTCCCATTTCTCATGGCAAGTCTCCTCTCATGACTCAGGTTGCTCATCTGCTAAATGGGTTTACTTGTCGTAACTCACAAGGATTTGAGGAGGAATATCAAAAAAGAATAAAGTATGTTAAAACAACTTACAAAGTATCATTAAAAATAAAAGCCATCAAGGGGAGCCTGGCTGGCTCAGTCAGTGGAGCAAGGAAATCTTGATCTCAGGATTGTGAGTTCAAGCCCCACATTGAGTGTAGAGATTAGTTAAAAAAAAAAAAAATCTTGGGGCGCCTGGGTGGCTCAGTTATTTAAGCGTCTGCCTTCATCTCAGGTCATAATCCCAGGGTCCTGGGATCGAGTCCCAAGTTGAACTCCGAGCTCAGTGGTATGGGGGTGGGGGTTGGTATTTGCTTCTCCCTCCCCTCTGCCCCCCTCACTTGTGCTATCTCTCGAGCAAGTTCTCTCTCTCTCAAATAAATAAAATCTTTAAAAAGAAAAGAAAAAAAAACTTAAAAAAATAAAAGCCATCATAGATATTATTTTATTTTATTTTTTAAGATTTTATTTATTTATTTGACAGAGACAGAGTGAGAGATGGAACACAAGCAGGGGCAGAGGGAGAGGGAGAAACAGGCCTCCCCCGCACCAGGGAGCCCAATGTGCGACTCGATCCCAGGACCCCGGGATCATGACCGCAGCCGAAGGCAGACGCTTAATGACTGAGCCACACAGTTGCCCCATAATTATTATTTTAAAGGAAACATTTCCAAGCAATTCCAGCCTAGATTTTTTTTAGAAATCTTTAAATTATTTTATTATTTTTTAATGCGCAAAATTTAATAAGATGTAAGAAGTATTTTGATTTGTGGGAAAAGAAAAGCCCCCTAATGGTACTCTTAAGTGCCATGGTTTGTGTATATTACTTATTTATTTATGTGTTAAACTTCAGATTACGTGTGATAAACTGTCCGTGGTGCAATGCTATCGATTTCCCTGCATTAGAAGTTGAATTAAATGTGCATTCCTCTGGGGTTGGTCACCATGGGGGAGGTCTAAAAGTTTGGAGGAAGAGTAAACAAAGACCATTAAAGCTCTCTGGGCCCTGTCTCCCATTGATCTCTGTCACCCCAGGGAAGGCTTACTGCAATCCGGCCCATGTACATCCTGGTCTTAATGTTCCCCTAATGGTACCTAATGGCCGCTTGGCTATATCCCTTGCATTATAAAAAAAAAAAACAGCTGCCTTCCCCAGCCATGTCTCAGGTGTGTTCTAGAAAGCGAAGTGCTTTTGAGTATATCTCGTGTAAAATACAACATTCCTCAGTGAGCCTTGTTTCATGTTTTCATTAGCTCCTTTATTCACGGAACTAACATCTATTGAATATTTACGCTGTTCTAGGCATTTCGTCAGTGGTAGTCTTTGTCACCAAATTACAGTACTCATCTCGGTGATTTGGAAGTGAATTACTATCCTCTTGTTGTTCTCAGAGAATTATTAAGATATTGGGAGAAGTAAAGAGGTGTGGCTCCAGGTTGAATGCCTACCTCCCAACTGGATGACCTTGGTCCGATTATCTTTCAGAAATAACTGAGCTTTTCTTTGTGGCCTAGTGTGAGATCAATATGTATAAATATAACATATATGTTTGAAGAAAATTGTATTTACTCTCTTTAGCATAGAGAGTTTGGTATGGAGGCTTAGGACATCAGTGTAGTGAATTATTTATTAGAATTTTCTGTATTCTTATAGACCTTTTTCTTTTTCTTCCAAATTAAAAATGTGACTAGACTGCATTTAGGTCTTGTTTAAAGTGATTTCACCCAGGGGTGCCTGGGTGGCTCAGTTGGTAAAACCTATGTCTTCAGCTCAGGTCATGACCCCAGAGTCCTGGATTCGAGCCCCACATCAGGCTCCTGGTTCTCCCTCTGCCTCTGCCGCTCCCCCGCTTGTGCTCATGCACTCTCCCGGTCAAACAAATAAGTAAAATCTTCCAAAAAAAATTTTTTTAAAGATTTTTAAAATTTATTTATTTGACAGAGAGAGATCACAAGTAGGCAGAGAGGCAGGCGAGGAGGGGGCGGGGGGGGGGAGAAGCAGGCTCCCCGCTGAGCAGAGAGCCTGATAAGAGGCTCAATCCCAGGACCCTGAGATCATGACCTGAGCCAAAGGCAGAGGCTTTAACCCACTGAGCCACCCAGGCACCCCGAATATCTTCAAAAAAATTTAATTTCACCTGACACTCTATGACATTTGAGCTTCAAAATGTGACTATCTTTAGTTCTTGAATATTCCCCACTCCACCCCTTGATTCTTTGCTCATGTCTCCTTTTTTATGGGTTCTGTGTTCTCCTTCTGGGATTCCTATTACAGGACCCTTTAGTCACAATTCCAAAATCCTAAATTCTCTGACAAAACAACACTTATTTGGCAGTAAACCTTGATCCAACATGATGTGAAACTATTTATCGACTTTATTTCCCCAACTGTTTTGCAGCCGAAAGATAGTATTTTTGATTACAAAGTGCTGAAACAGACCTCACTAAGGGGAAGGTGCGGGGGGGGGGATGTCTTACCAGTTCATGCACCACATCATCAACTAGAACACCCCGCACACTGAAGCAAATGTTTTTGAAGAAAGGGCTGTTGGCTTACAGATCTACCTCAGATCGCCTGGACAACTCCCCCCACCTCCCTATATCACTCATGCTTTTTGCAGTTTTCGGATTTATCCTCTGAGTTCTAGCAGAACTTCTTTAATCCGTCTTCTTCACGAAGTTTCACAGGTAGCTCTGCCTCTGTGCAGTGTTTCATTTGGCATTTACAGTTTGATTCTCCAGGAAAATATTCCCTGATCTCAAACAGATCCTTCCTTGGGACTTCTTGCTCTGTATCAGCCAATGTTCCTTTCTATGTGGCAGGACTAGAACAGGAGTTTTTCATGGGCAAGAAACAGAAACGCCACTGAAAGAGGCCTGAGGGAAGAGGAGACTTTATGAAAAAACGTGCGGCAGCTGATGGGCTGCAGGTCGTCTGGGTTCTAGGCTGTCTCCAGGGACCTCAGACAGAGACTAGACTAACATTTCATGGGGCCACAATCCCATTCTCTCTCTCTCGCTCGCTCTCTCCCTCTTTAACTTTGCTGGCTTCATTTTCTCCTAACGCAGTTGGATTTTTGCCCCCTGGTTAGAAACATGAACACTAGCAACACCAAACACATATCCTTTCCATTTGGTAAACAAAGAGGTCATAGAATGTGTTCCTTCTGGAGTGAGGAGTCTTCACTGGGGTGGACTCACTGGTCAAGTCTGGGTCTCCTTCCCAGACATGTGTCCATTGGATGAGGCCACTTAGCAAAGGAGGTGAGAGAGGGATGCTGAACAGATTGGACAATTATATCCGCTTCATACACTTTCTATAATGTCGTGTATGTTCCCCATAGGTTCGAGAATCCCCCTTGAGCCTCCAGGGCAGCCCCCTCTTTCAATTAGCAACATCTTGTTATAGACACAGCGGTGTCTCGGTGTTTGCTCCTTTGGGAGAAAGCCCACTGGACAGACGCACAGCTGGGGCAGCTAACTGCTGCTCCACGACAGGAGAGGAGAAGGGTTCTGTCAGGGTTTGCTTTGCCCCAATTCCAGAAGCATTTCAATGGCAGCTTTTATGGAGCTTCTGTTAGGTTTCTGTTTGTTATGAATAAATGAATCCCCACTCAATGGCCTTAAGAAATCAGGAAGATTTACTGGATCCCGTAACTAGAAAAGTCCATCCTTGGGGGATGGTCAGATGTGACAGAGCCACGGTTCCAGCTTTGGTTCTTGGCATTTCCCCCGCCCTCCTCTTTCCCTTGAGTTGGATTCATCTACTGCTACCGAGTTGGCTGCGCAGATCTAAACCCCACCTGACAATATCCAGAGGAAGACGGATGGTCTCTTCCGGCAGGTATCTCTGAAGCAGAAGTCACTTTTCCAGAAGCTTCCAGCAAACGTTTCCTTACATTGTATTGGCTCCCATTAGTTATTAACCCTTTTATGAATCCATCTCTGTGTCCAGGGAAATGTTGTGTGTTAATTTGCTGCCTTCCTGAACCAACCGATGGCAGGGAGGACAAAAGTCCCCTTAGGCCAAGCAGGCCAACACCCATGGGGAGGTGGGGGCATGAAGTCAGTGTAAGGGCTGATGTAAGGGAAGATGGGAACCTGAGGGAAGGCTGGGATGCTGCTGGGAAGGAGGAAGTGGGTACAGGGCAGGAAACCCATGAAGAGAGCCAAACTTGGTTTCCAAGTCTGATGCAAGTCCTCACCATTTTAAACTCTGATGTAGGGGCCCCTGGGAGGCTCTGTCAGTTAAGCATCTGCCTTTGGCTCAGGTCAGGATCCCAGGGTCCTGGGATTGAGTTCTGAGTTGGGCTCCCTGCTCAGCAAAGAGCCTACTTCTCCCTCTGCCCCTTCTCCCACTCATCCTCTCAATCTCTCTCTCTCTCTCTCAAATAACAAATATATAAAATGTTTAAAAAAATATTATTCTAAAAGAGCCATTGTTAAACAGCGGGCATAGGATGATTAAATAACTAATACAGAGAACAGTGTCAGGGATTTTCTGCACCATACCAAGAACGTAGCAGCAAAACCCAGCTTGCCCGGTGTAGAACAAAGGCAGGTGCCAAACATCAACAAGGATCCTTTCCTCCCTGCTCTGTGTCTGTTTGGGGTAATATATCCACATGGTCAGGATCTGCTCTATTCCCCTTCAAGCTCCCCATGGTTACCCTATAGGCTGCCCACATCATTCCCCCCAAAGAGTATTCCGTTCTTCCCTTGGGACATTGTCCCTTCCGCACTGGGTACTTGTGTTGATGTTGTCATGTGGGAGCTCAAGGAGCCAGACTGACTCTCCCGACTTCAGTTCAGAGTATGAGTGTGAGACCTCCACTCAGCCAGCCAGGTGCTCTGCCCTGGGGCTTGGACTCTTGCACAAGTGACGTTAAGACTAAAGAGGGGAAGGTTGATGCTATCGGTTGTAGCCTAGGTGGAAGACGAATTGATTGCTATTTTGAACGGATTTCTTCGGTTATGAGACCATTTCTGGACTTCCTGTGAACTCTGTTTAGCTTCTTGGCCCTCCAGACACCCTTGGTTCCTTCTATCTTCAAGTCTGACTGTCGGGTTCCCATCCATGCGGACAGCCCCTGTGAGCCTGTGCTCAAATTACCCAGAACTGGCTTCTGTCACTGATGACCAAGACCCCCAACCGATCACAGATGCCTACGGTTCTGTTTTTGACTCTGCTTCTAACTTAGCGATAAGTTGTTGTCAGTTTCCCTCTATGTAAAATTAGGGAGGGAGACTAGACCTGTGTTCTGTAAATCTTCTTCAGTCACAAAACAAACAAACAAAAACCTTTGCAAAAACAAAATCTTCTTGATGGGAGCAAATCAATCCTAAAATTGATCAGCACTGCTCTGGCCAAAAGGTTTCTCCAGAATCCTGTCGTCTTGGCTCTTTCTCAAGAGTAGCAACACTGTGACTTCTGCTCTGATATGTAATGGGAAAGGATTCCACTTCCCCTCTCTCATCGCAGCGAAAGATAGCCTGGGTCCACTTCATTAATTCAGGGAGGCATCAAAAGGGCAGTTTCTCATTGACAAAGACTCATTTCTTCTTGAAGAAACGCGCTAAGCAAAGGTCTGTGACATGTTTAAACACGCGCATGCGCACGCACATAGTCAATGCGACTGCCAAGTTTTCGGGGCACTTAAAATTTCTTTAAATTTTTATTTTAATTCCAGTGTAGTGGACATATATTAGTTTCAGGTGGGCCGTATAGTGATTCCACACTGTTCTGTACAGGAGTAAGTGCTCCTCCGGACACGTGCCGTCCTTAATCTCCATCACCTGTTTCCCCCAACCCCCGCACCCCATTCTCCCTTTTGGTAACCTCAGTTTGTTCTCTAGAGTTAAGAGTTTGTTTTTTGGTTTATCTCTCTCTTTTGTCTCTGTCTCTCTCTTTTTTGTCTCTCTCTCTCTCTTTTTTGCTCTGTTTCTCTCTTTCTTTCTTTGTTCATTCGTTTTGTTTCAGAGCACTTTTTAGTGTGGAGAAGGCGAAAGAAAACCACAAAAAACAAAGAACAAAAGAGTATGAGAGTGAGGATGTTTTTCTGCTCTCTTTAAAGCATTTGTGCGTCTGTGTCTTATCCACTTTATTTTATTGGGTCTTTGAGGGCTAGAGTTAGGACTTTTTTCATGACAAATATATAACTTAGTACTTTTTTTTGGCGAAACAAAACTAGTATGACTTCCACCATTAAGATCTGATGTAATTAATAGCATGTGATGTATTTAAACACTGTCCCTCCCCTTGTCCAGGTACTGGGCTATGGATTTACACACACAGTCTCAGATATTTTCAAATGACTCTCTGAAAAGGTACCATCTATGATTCCTGTTTTATAGCTGAGGTCAGTGAGGCTCAGAGAGGTCAAGTAACTTACCTAAGCTCACACAGCTAGTAAATAACCACTGACTGTGTGGCTCCAAAGCTTACGTTCTTCCAAATATGACTCTACTCATTTAGATAGTGCCATGCATGGGGATCTTTTAAAATGTGGAGTAAGCTGACCATATATTTCAGTGGTCATTCATCTTTCTGATCTAGAGAGCCCTCAAAGGTAAGACCTGTAACTCCTGACTGAAGAAGCACCAGAGACCTCTGGACTCCTCTCCTGGTTCCCAAGTACCTTTGCCCGGAACTAGCAGAGCTAGTTCTTAAAAGGAGCAAACCGGTTAGCAGTGGGCACGCTTCTCTTCTACAGTCAGTTGAAATTTCCTGTGGGAAAGCAAACTAATTTTTTAAAAAGATTTACATACTTATTTATTTGTTTTAGAGACAGGTGGCAGGAGGGAACAGAGGGAGAGAGAGAAAATCTCAGGCAGGCTCCCCGCTGAGCGCTAAGTCCTGATGCCAGCCCATCCCATGATCCTCAGATCAGGACCTGAGCTGAAATGAAGGCTCATCTACCCAATGGACTGAGCCACCCAGGCGCCGCAAACCAAACCAATTTTAACAAACCAGAACCAGGAAGAGGAATTTGCAACTGAGAAAGACCTTTTGTGAAAATGAATTCTCTGAAGCTAACTTTGGGATTGGAGACATGAAGATAATTATGATCTGGCACAAATAATCCTAATCTCTATTCTTGGTTATCGACCACATTGTCTATGGTTAGTTGTTGCCATTTCTTTTTTTTTTTTTTTTAAAGATTTTATTTATTTATTTGACAGAGAGAAATCACAAGTAGGCAGAGAGGCAGGCAGAGAGAGAGGAGGAAGCAAGCTCCCCGCCGAGCAGAAAGCCCGATGTGGGGCTCGAACCCAGGACCTGGGATCATGACCTGAGCCGAAGGCAGCGGCTTAACCCACTGAGCCACCCAGGCGCCCCAGTTGTTGCCATTTCTAATAATGATGGTTCTCTACAGGTAATCCCAAGGGTGTTGGCTCCAAAGGAGTTCATCAATGTATGCCTATCCATGTTTTATCACAAGATAATACATTTCCAGGTGCTGGTCCTGAATATGCCACTATGTAACTGAGTGGCCTTGGATGAGTTACATAAACCCACTGGGCCTCAGTTTCTTCGTCTGTGAAGTGAGGGATTTAGATGAGAGCCTCTGTAAACTTCAATTCTAAAATTCTAATTTTGCTGGTTGTTTTGAAGGACCGGAGGGCCATGCAATCCCATGTGTGTCCAGCAGAGGTCAGAAGATGTCACCAAAAGCTCTGAGTTCTCCAATATAATTCAGGTTAGCGATGTAAATTTTTCTTTCTCGCTCGCTCCCTCCGTTCCTTCCTTCCCTCTTTCCTTCCCTTCCCTTCCCTCTTCCCTTTCCTGTTCCTTTCCCCTCCCTCTTCCCTTTCCTCTTCCCTTCCTTTACCTCTTCCCTTTGCTTTCCTTCCTTTCTTTTCTCTCTGTACATAGATAGCTTCATGGTAGTCCCTATTTTCCATGTTACTTCCCTTATTTTTACAGTTAGGCCACCCATAAAAGTAGGCATTTTTCCTGAAAGATCAGAGTAGAGATGCATTGTCTGCTTCAGGCTTCCTTGTCAAATGTAAACCATTTCCCAGCTGGTTAATGCCTGGTGAACAAGGGTAACTTGTCTGACAAGTGACATCAAGGGCTAGGGGCAGTTTTATATTTAGACTAAGTGTGAACAGTAAGTTTGCTACAGAAAATTCTATGTCAGGAGCATCTGGGTAGCTCAGTTGGTTGAGGGTCTGCCTTTGGCTCTGGTCACTGTAGGGTCAGGCTCCCTGCTTGGTGGGGAGTCTGCTTCTCCCTCTCCCTCTGCTCCTCCCCCAGCTCATGCTCTGTCTCTCTCTCAAATAAGTAAATAAATAAAATCTTTTTTAAAAAAGAACATTTCAAAATTTTCTTTTATAGAGAGTCATCTGTTATAGAGAGTCGTCAAAACTCTCTCTAACAGTAGATTCCTGAATCCTACCCAATGACTTATTTATTTATTTATTTTTAAAGATTTTATTTATTCATTTAACACAGAGAGAGATCACAGGTAGGCAGAGAGGCAGGCGGAGGTGGGGGGTGGGGGAAAGCAGGCCTCCCGCCGAGCAGAAAGCAAGATGTGGGGCTTAATCCCAGGACCCTGAGATCATGACCTGAGCAGAAGGCAGAGGCTTAACCCACTGAGCCACACCCAGGCACCCCAACCTATTTATTTTTGAAACATATTTACCTCAGTGAAATTCTTTTCCTGGTTTTGGTTTTTTCCCAGCTTTACTGAGGTATAATTGACATGTGACATTGCGAATACTGAAGACGTGTAAGTTACAGAACATGTATATGCGACATGATTATCACAATGAGGTTAGTCAACACATCTGTTACCTCACAGAGTTAAAAATCTGAAAAGTCTGGTCACCATGGGGTTTAACCAATATTTCTCTCTCTCTCTCCTGGTCTCATCAGAAAAATTATTTGGGAACTAGACCATCACAGAGATAGAGGCTTCCTAATAAATATTTAAATATGATACGCATTGTTTTCTTAGGCAGAAACTGGATGACTGGTTTACATATGGATTGAATTGAAGGAACTGAGAATTAAAGAAAGGCCTACAGCCAGGTCAAACCCATCCCAGTTGTCCAAACAGTACATTCTGAATAAATATTCTGGTGGTTACACAGTTTGGCCCTCTTGGTAAGACAGACTGGCATTTGAACCTTGCTAACGTTCCTTAACCTCCCAGAGATAAACTCTTCAATTTCTTTATCTATAAAATGAAGATAGTGATAAGACTTAAGACTTTAATATTGTTGTGAGGATTCAATAAGATAATATTATGTCAAGAATGTAGCCAAGCACCAGCCACATAACAAAGGATCACTTGGTGAGTGCCTTTGTTGTCCTACCTTATTTGGGAGGACTCAGCGTTTTTAGAAAAAACAAACCCAGATGAATATCACCACGCCCTTCTCTTGACTGACCCAGACCAGGTCTGAGGTCTCTCTCACGCTATTCCGCCATCACTTCGGAGAGGCCCCTCCTGACTGGGGCCAGCATCCCCTTCCCTTGCCTTCCTGCGGGAGGTGAGGGGATAGTCAGTGGCCTTCTCTCCCTCCCAGGGTTCCACCCGTGGTCTCTGGCCTTTGTTTCTTATCTAATAGAGCACTGAACTTTTCTCTTATACTGCACTCGCTATTTTTCCTCTGCTCTGACAAACTCCTCCAGGAAAGGCCTGGACCCCCCCTCTTCCTCTCCTAGACCAACAGCCCAGCCAGGAAGGATGGGCTGCATTATGAGGAGAGCCTAGAGCGTGGAGACCAAGAAAGCAGGGAGACCTACATATGCCGTGCAGGAGAAGCTGTGTCGTGCTCTGCTTCTGCGATAAGGTGCATAGGCAGTGTAGCAAGCAGAGGGACGGTGTAGCAAGATGGGGCTCCTCAGAAGGCCAGAGGGGGGACGGTGAGGGAGCATGACTGAGCAGAACACTCCAGGCTGGATATCGCGTGAACTGCTGGCAGGGTGGGGAGTGGGCTGGGCAGGAACTGCTACCATCTGCCCACATTCCAGAGAACATTCCAAGGACTCAGGCCAGAGTCGGAGGGAGGTCGCTGAGGGACCTCCCAATGACCCACATTCAAAACCAAAAACTGAGGGGTGCCTGGGTGGCTCCATCAGTTAAGCATCTATCGGCCTTTGGCTCAGGTCCTGATCCCAGAACAATCCAGCACTGCACAGGGCTCCCTGCTCAGCGGGGAACCTGCTTCTCCCTCCACCTGCCGCTGCTTCTGTTTGTGCTCTCGTGCACTTGCTCTCTCAAATAAATAAATAAATAATCTTAACACACACACACACACACATGCACGCACGCACAAATTGAAAGCTAGATGGCTGCTTCCTATGTTTCCTTATTCCTTCCCTCTGACCATAGCTCAGAACTCCCTGGAAAGGGTTTAAAACTCTTAAGGGGGGGCATCTGAGTGTCTCAGTTGGTTAAAGCCTCTGCCTTCAGCTCAGGTCATGATCTCAGGGTTCTGGGATCGAGCCCCACATCGGGCTCTCTGCTGGGCGGGGAGCCTGCTCCCACTTCTCTCTCTGCCTGCCTCTCTGCCTACTTGTGATCTCTGCCTGTCAAATAAATAAATAAAATACTTAACCAAAAAAAACCCCCCAAAAACTCTTAAGGGTTTCTGTTGACTCAAATGAAAAGAAAGTGGAAGGAAGTGTTGATTCAAAGAGAAACCTGCTTTCGTCAGAAAATGACTAGATCCTAATTCTGACTCTGGCGAGGGTCTTGCCTGCATCCAGCCCAGCTCTTTGCTCCTCTGCCCTCGTTTCTAGAGCCTGTTGTGGAGCCCTGGAGTAATGATGACAAGCCCATACCTTGAGGAATGGAGGAAGCAGCGAGTATAATTCGTGATTCTTGGTATCTGTTGCCCACATATTCCAGACAGCACAGGAGACAGGTTGCTGTCGATGTAATTTAAAATGCCCAAAAATGTAATGTCAATGTCAATGTCATGAAAATGTAATTTAAGATGCCAAATATTTAAGAAACCAAAAAAATGATACCTCATACCCTGTAGGAGAACTACTACCCCAAAAATAATAAGAATAAATAAATAAAAAGAAGAAGAAAAAGAAGAAGAAACGAATGAAATTAAAAAAAAAAAAAGGAAAAGAAGAAAAGAAGGGAAATAACAAGTGTGGGCAAGAAAGTGGAGAAATTGAGAAATCGTGCACCGCTGGTGGGAATGCAAAATGGTGCAGCCTCGGTGGAAAAAAGAGTATGAAGGTCCTCCCCCCTACCCCACAAAATTAAAACTGGAACTGTCCCACAATCCAGCAATTCCACTTGTGGGTATGCACCTGAAAGAACTAAAAGCAGAAACTCGAAGAGAAACTTGTTCCCCTGTGTTCAGAGGAGCACTGTTCACAAGAGCCAAAAGGTAGAAGGAATCCCGGTGCCCATCTTCAGTTAAATGCATAAACACAATGGGCTGGATACCTACAATGCCAACGGCATAGTGTTCAGTCTGCCACGTGCCACAACGAAAATGAACCCAGAGGACCTCATGCTCAGTGAAAGAAACGGGTCAATAAAAAAAATACAAGTTATCATAAGCTTCCATTAATAGGAGATACTTAGAAGAGTCAAATTCATAGAGACGGAAAGTAGAACCCAGGAGCTACTGGGTAATGGGTGCAGAGTTTCCGTTTTACTAGATGAAAGACATTGTGGGGATAAAAGGAGCAGATGGGAGCAGGAGAGTGTGCGAATGTACTTAATACCACTGGACTGCACACTTAAACACAGTTAAGGTGGTAAATTTTATGTTATGTATATTTTTAAACAATAAAGAAATGGAAAAAAAAAAAACATAATCAGGCATATGTCATTGGAAAACCTCTCCGGGAAAGGGGTAATACTAAATATTCAACAGGTATTCGTGCATTTATAATAACCCCAGTGATAGTCGCCACTTATTTAAGAAAGACCGTAAAGCCCCATAAGTGCAATAACTCTGTTCTTCCCATTTTACAGACAAGGAGAATGGGCGGTAGAGAGATGAAGCAATTCGCTCAAATACCGACAAGTAGTTGGTCCCAGGTGTGCATGACCGCAAAGCTGGTACTCTCTAACTCCTCAGTCTCTTTTTTTACAAAGAATTCCCTGCTTTGCTCACCCTCTTCCAGAGTCATTGGCAGCCTTGAGGTTCTTCCGGCAGTCCTGCCTCAGGACCTTTGCAGGTGCTCCTCTCTCCACCCAGAACATGATTCCCCTAGATGTCTAACATGACTTCCCCTTCTGTCACTTCTGTCAGGTCTCTGCCTACCCGTCACCTTATTATTAAGACCTTCCCCTCCAAAATGAAATAGTATACTTCCTCTTCCTCTTTCTCATTCCTCTCTAGCCCGGACTGGTTTGGTTGTTCCTTGTCTGACTCCCCGACTAGGACAGAAGTCCCCGGAGGGCAGAGGTCATTGTTTTCCCCATGGCTATATCTTCCCAATCTATGAATAAGTGAATGAATGAGTGGCTACTGGGACTAGTATGACCGATGGGCAGAGACGCTATGGTCTACATGCCAAGATTTTAGGGAAAACCCCCTCTAGGCCCTCATTCTTTTTACCACTGATTTAACTTACAGCAGGGCCCGTTTCTAGAAGCACGGTTCAGTAGCCAGGAACAACACCACCCTCCTTCACTCCCTCTTCCCCATTCCACTCTTTATCAGAAGATTGGCTTACTCATCCCAGAACCTCCGTCCCTAAGCACTCCCCCTCAGACCTCTCCTGCCCATTGTCTGGATCACAGATGTAGTAAAGGCGAGTCTAAGTAGGGTTAGGAGTGTGAGCAGGACAGGTAGCCAGCAAATGTAAGAATCTGGGGTGCAGTTGGGGGGATGTCTATAAACATGCCCTGTTTGATCCCTGAAATCCCACTGTGATCTCTTTCCTCAGACTAGTTTATTCTAGCAAGAATGAACTTCCTTTTGGCCAATCAAATTGGCCAATTTGAGCTTTTCAAAATGTGGCTCTAACCTGCTTGCCTACACCCCCACCCCTGCGGCCATCCTATCCCAGGTCCAGGTCCCCAGCGTGTGGGTCCTCAAGGCAGTCACAGCCCCCTCCAGAATCATCCACCTTCGCCAGCTCCCTTTACTCCAGACTGGAAGTTTCTTTCTTTCTCTTTTTCTTTCTTTCTTTCTTTAATTAATTAATTTATTTGATAGAGATCATAAGTAGGCAGAGAGTCAGGCAGAGAGAGAAAGGAAGGGAAGCAGGCTCCCTGCTGAGCAGAGAGCCCGATGCTGGGCTGGATCTCAGGACCCTGGGATCATGACCTGAGCCGAAGGCAGAGGCTTTACCCCACTGAGCCACCCAGGCGCCCCCAGACTGGAAGTTGGCAGCCTTGGCAATAGGTAATGGCAATAGGCTAGCACAGCCTCTGGCAGAGGGCTGGGAGCTCAGAACCCAGAGGGTGACTTCCTCTGATAATTCATCATTCCTCCAGTTCCCTCTGGCCCCCTTGGAAGGACAGTGGTTGGGGGAGAGGACTGGCTGGGCTGAGTTCAAGAAGGACCAGAAGTCTGAGAAGGTGCAGCCTCTGTCACACCCAGAAAGAATCTAGAAACCTCTGTGCTTTTTCTCCAGAACTGGTCCTCCTTCATTCCTCACACCAGGTTAGCAGTGCCCCAGGGACCATCCCCTCAGCAAGCAGCTCCCTACTTGCTGGTCTTCCATTCTGCTTCTGTGGCCAGAGTGGGGGCCCCGGGGAGAGCCTCAGCCAGCACCTACACCTCGTGGGCCCTGTCACCCCACCCCATGGAGACTGGAGCCAAGGGTCCCAAACTTACAGGCATCACCTGGAGGTTTCAATTAGGTAGATCTGGGGACACCCTGAAATCTCTGTCCAAAGCACCCCAGATGACCCATCAAGTAGGTGATGAAAACCAAGCTCCAGAGCGTTACGCCCCTTCTGACCCGTGGGGCCTGATTTCTCGAGCATGGAGCACGTGCTCTGTGTTTCCTGTGATTGGCTCTGGCTAAAACGCCACTGAGGGTGGGTCTTCGGCCTGGGAATCCTTTTCCCATCAGCCCCACCACCTCTAAAGGAGTCTGGCATGTCCTCTTCTGCCCCCACATAGCTCTGCGCATTTCCCACTCGGAACCCGTGCAGACACTATAGGTTAGACCCAATACCCTTCCAACCTGGTCTTTGCTTGGTTCCCTCCTCTGTTGAAAACACGCCTTCTCCCCTCCCTTGCGGCTCGGGGTTATGGGCAAAGTTCTGGCCAATGTTGGATAAGCTCCATCCCACGAAGGATTGCTGGAAAGCCAGAGTTTTCCCATCCTGGGGCTGCCGCCTTTCTTCTTCCTACTCGGCTGCCATGGCTGGAACCACCATCTTGAGCCTGAGAGGAAAAGGTCAAGGGAATTAAATCCCCCCACCCATGTGACGAGGAAGCAGAAGGCTAGCTAAGGATAAAACACAAGCCAACACCCTGCAACTCCCCTGGCCCCCTCACCCCACCATGGGACACCTGGAACATTCTTCC
This sequence comes from Lutra lutra, assembly GCF_902655055.1. Classification (NCBI taxonomy): domain Eukaryota; kingdom Metazoa; phylum Chordata; class Mammalia; order Carnivora; family Mustelidae; genus Lutra; species Lutra lutra. Next base: position 41,683,632 of record NC_062293.1, read on the forward strand.
AGGAAGCTCCCAACTATCTTAATGGTCATGCCTTGCTAGAGGGGAGAACAACCTTAACTTGACTATGGCAAGGCCTCCAGTCTCTTTTAGGGCATCTTCCTTAGCATATGAAAGTTCTTTTGAAAACCTCCTTTCTTCCTTTCCTCCTCCATCCCCACAGTACAAAATCAGTTGCTCCTCACAACCCTGATGCAGCTTTTTCTGCCCACCAGTCCTGTCCCCGTGCTTTCATAAGCCACCATTTTGCACCAAAGATGTCTCAAGAGTTCTTTCTTCGCTATCGGGTCAGGACCTCACTCCACCAAACCTCCCCTATATTCCAAAACCACATCACGTGCACATAAAATAAATAAATAAAAATAAAAAAAAACAGAGAGGTGAGGTGACTCACCTCAGGTCACTGGGATGGCTTTGACACAATGCAGTCTAAACCGCAAGGTTCCTGCTCTGAGTTGTGTGCGCTTTCCACAACATTGCCCTTCCTGACAATGTGAACACATTAATATCTTTCCCAGGTGCATTCTGCGTTCCCTTTCTCCTTCTCTCTCTCTCCCTCTTTTTAAGATTTTATGTTTAAGCATTCTCTACACCCAGCTTGGGGCTCAAACCCACAACCCTGAGATCAAGAGTCTCATGTTCCACGGACAGAGCCAGTCAGGCACCCCTGTGTCCTCTTTCTCTTACTCAGAGTGAGGACTGATGAGAAAGTCAGGCTAAGAAGGACAGGTCAGAGACTTGGTTACTGTGTAAGTGTCACAGTTCCCTGCCATATGCCATGGAAACTGAACAATTCAATGAAGAGAAAATGTCTCCAAAAGTTAATGGGCACCTCACAGAACCATCAGGATACCCAAGAACTAGGTTCAAGGGTGTCAGGGATGCATCCCCAAAGGGATCCTTCCTGTGTGTGCCCCAGGGAGCTCTGCTGCCTTTGCTGAGCCAGGAATCCAGGTCTGCTCTGCCCTTCACCACCAAGAGTGGGCCTGCCCTCGGGTCCCTGCTTATCCAGCCAACAGCAGCTTCCCCAAAGTCTGGCATAGGCCCTTCTGCTTGGCCAACCTAGACCACATGCCCTGGTCTTTGCTGTGAAGGGGGGAGTGAGAAAGGTAAATTCAGCATGTTCAGTTTCTCCAGTGAGAGGTGGGCGCCTCCTCTTAATAAAACAGTAACATCGAGAGTTCTCTAAACATAAGAAAGGGGTTCATGTGCTGGGTGGCCAGAAAAAAGAAAGAGAGAGAAATGTCCTCCACCTAGTGGAACTGGGGCCCCAGGAGGACAGGATGGCTAGGGTGAGAAGGGCTCTCCGCAGAGACGAGGCAAATGGGTCTAGCCAACAAATGCGATTTGACTTTGTGGAACACCGTCCCCACTGCCACGGGGCAAGGTTGTCAAATGCAAGTCACATGCTTGGGGAAACTGCAGACACAGGAAGGGAAATTGAGTAATCTCAAGGAGACATGAAGTCTAAATACGTTCCCGGAGGAAGGGAAGACTCCTTTTTTCCCTCCCTTGGTTGCAAGATCATTTATAGGGGCGGGGGGGAGGAAAGGAGGAGGAGGAAGGGAGGCGAATTCACACTAAGTAGCCACTAGTACTGAGTGCCAGGCAGGTTCTGGACTGTTGCTGACATGATCCCCTTTAGTATGGAGAAAGGAACCAACGTGGAATAAGAAAGGGACACAACAATCTTCATAACTTGGCTGGGGGGAGGGTCAGGGAAAGACTGGGTTCCTCCTGCCGTGCTCTCTGGGCCTCTCTCTCTCACTTGAAAGCCTTTCTTGGGAGGAACAGGTGGGCAGAGTGTGCCTGGTTGGCAAGCTGGAGAGGACAGCCCAAGCCTAGCTCTGCCCCCTCCTGCACCCCTCGCGGCAAGGCCCAGGGCGTTCAGCACTTTTTATGACCACCAAGATGGATCTAATTCCAGGTAAGGCCTTAGGAAATTGGCCGTGGTCTTGTTCACCTGAATCCGCACCCTGGATCCTGGCCTTCAGCCGCAGTGAAGGGGATCCTGAGATCCACACCTGCTTTACTCCTCTGTGTGTCAGTAGTTCAGAACTCAGACGGAGAAAAGGGATGTTCCTTATGACACACACCCCCCAATCCCACCAGTAATTTCTGATAATATGAACACCGAATTTCTCAAATATTAAAGGATTCACTTTCGAATCATCCTAGGAAGGCGGGCTCTTTTTCACTTGAGATCCAGGGTTGGACGGCAGAGAACCCATTTTTCATTTATTCACAGTGACGAAAGAGACAGTCCCTACTCTTGTGGAGCTCACATTTTAGTGGGGGAAAAATAGACAATACACAAATACACCTCCAAACAGAAGAGACCTCAGTTTTAGGTTTCGTCAGTTTTATGGAATTGAGATTGTAAACAGAGTCACGAAGACTCACTGATGGTATTGAGAGACATCTTTAAATTTGTTTTGTTTTAAAGATTTTATTTCTTTATTTGTCAGAGAGAGAGACAGAGCACAAGCACAGGGAGAGGCAGGCTCCCCACCCTGGGATCATGACCTGAGCTGAAGGCAGACCCTTAACCCACTGAGCCACCCAGGCGTCCCTAAATTTGTTTCTCATTACTGGACTACAGTGGCAGCAGAGCACTTCAAATTAACGTTCTAAAGCACAAGTTTCAAATTACATTCCAAGCAGTACAATTATAGCCCTTTTAGGTATATCTGTATCAATCTGTAGCATTACCATAATTTGGTAAATGGGGACATCAACAATATGCTGCAGTTTTTATAAGGTTAAATGTCCGTTCCCAACCCCCTTCTCTTTGGCTTCTCCACCATGGAGTCTTGGAGGGGCGGGGGGTACTCTCCCTAGACTTTCTTGCAGCAAAGATTGTCAAGTGACACGGCTTTGGCTAATGAAGTAGAAGCTGAAGAATTCTGGAAGCGTCTAGGAAAATGGCTTCCTTGGTAAAGGAGCTAAAGCTGCTAGTGCTACCCCCATTCCCCCTAATTTCCTGACTTGAAGGTGGCCCCGGTGCTTAGAGCCATGGTGTCTGTCTTGGAGGCAGAAGGCGGTACATGTGTCCCAAATCTAGCTTGTCAAAGATGATGGAGGAGAAAGATAGAAACCACCTGGGCTTTTGGTGGCCCTGCTGAGCAGCTGAATCAATACCAACATCTGCTTATCTCTAGATTTCTTCCTATGCCAGGAAAACAAATTCCTTTCTTTATCGATAAGTCAGGTTGTTGTGTTTTTTTTAAGATTTTATTTATTTACTTGACAGAGAGTGAGATCATAAGTAGGCAGAGACGCAGGCAGAGAGAGGGGGAAATGGGCTACCTGCTGAGCCAAGAGCCTGATGCGGGGCTCGATCCCAGGACCCTGGGATCATGACCCAGCCGAAGGCAGAGGCTTTAACCCACTGAGTCACCCAGGTGCCCCAATAAGTCAGGTTTTAAGGCATTTGCAGCCTATATGCTCTTTATTTTGGCACTTCTCTATTAAAAAAAATTTTTTTAAATATTTATTTACTTAAGTCATCTCTACACCCAACATGGGGTGCAAACTCATGACCCTGAGATCAAGAGTCACATGCTTCTCCCAGCTAAGCCAGCCAGGAGTCCCAGCCCTTCTTTATTTTTGAATGTAGTAGGCCTGTCAAAAAGTAGAAATGGCTTAGGTCTCTCTCACATCCTCAGAGTCCCTGGTGTGGGTATGTACCTTGGTTGCATAGGACTTTTCCATGGTCCAGGATGTCCCCTGTTCCCGAGTAGTGGGAAGTTTCCTGATTCCACTGCAAATGACCACATGCACTACTTCTCTGCCTCCATCCAGGTGGCTCCATCTCTCAGATCCGAGCCCTGTTCCTGATTCTACCCCTTCCTCCTGGGGGAGTCTCCCCAAATATGCCCTGGCTCACCACTTTCCTCCATTTGTTCCTTCAGGCCCATTCAGAGCCCTGTATGTGAGACCTTCGTATCACTGGACCATGGGTTCCCAGAGGGTCTCCACAAAATGGCGGACCAGCAACCAAGAGGGGAGGGACAGTGTTGGGCAAAGTAATTACAGAAAATATTCGCACATTTCAGTTGCAATTTATATATATTGCTTTGTTGCTTTTATTAAAATTTTCTTTTAGAAATGGTTACCTTTTGGGGGGAACAATTGTACAGAAAATGGAAGAAACATAAAAGGTTACTTTTGAATGATTTCGAGCACCCAGTGTCCCATGTGTGGGTCTCCACATCATTCATTTTATTGAAAATTATTTTTATGCCTTTTCTGGAGACTGGGCAAGTCCAACTAACATCTAGACATATGTCTTGTGAATGCTATCCTATTCTTGGGTTTTCCCACCTAGGAGTACTTAATATAAGGGAAATTATATGACTATATTTGCAGATAATTTCTCAATCAAGAAATAGTCTTTTTTTAAAGTTTTATATACTTTAGTAATTTCTATACCCAACATGAAACTTGAACTAATGACCCTGAGATCAAGAGTCACCCTCTCCTTCAACTGAGCCAGCCAGGTGCCTCAAGAAATATTCTTAATGATAAAATAAAGGATATTTAGTGGTGCCTGGATGGCTCAGTCCGTTAAACGTCTGCCTTCAGCTCAGGTCATGATCCTGGGGTCCTGGGATCGAGTCCCGCTCAGTGGGGAACCTGCTTCTCCCTCTCCCTCTGCCTATCCCCACCTCGCCTGTGCTCGCTCTCTCTCTGTCTCTCTCTCTGCTCTCTCTTTCTCTCTCAGATAAACAAACAAACAAACAAACAAACACCTAGACAGGTCAGTCCTAGATATCAGATAATCTTGACAAGATTACAGTTGCCATATAAACTTATTTGAATTTAATGTTCAATTGTTGATCCTTTTAGGGTGTTATTGGTCTCCCTCAGGGTTCCCCCAAATCCCTGGGATCTGCCTCCTTTCTCCAGGCATGCTCTCTTTCTGTTTGGCGGCTAGCTTTGACCACTTATCAGAAACCACAATGGCAGTGGCTCGGTTTAAACTGGTGATCTTATGGCCTGATTCTTGGCCACAGGTGTGTTTTGTTGAGGCTGTGCTGTTTGAAGAAAATAGGATCTGCCTCCTGCCAAACAGGGCAGATTGGTTACAAGAGATTTTAATATCTTCTTACAGAGACACAACTGAACCGTTAACAAGAAAACGAACAAACAAACAAAACTTAGGTCAAAGAGAACAGAAGAGAAGACAGATAAGAGAGTTCAAGGTGTTTGGGAAAGGCAGAGGAATGACAACCGATCAAGCAGGACAGTAGCAACTGAAGTGCTTGCAAAGGGGGTTATTGGTGAGAATCCAGTGGTTCCCATTCTTGTCAGCTCCCACAAAGCCCATAGCCAGGTTGGTACATCTCAGGTAGTATGTTAGGGGTTTTTGTCTGTGAAACCAAAAAACCCCAGAGAAATGCCCTTTCTACGTGAATGCCTGAAGCCTGGCAAGAAAAATCAGCTTCTTCCCCATCTGGCTAAGGAGGAACCTTCAGTGAAAGGCCTCTCCCTACACGTAGTCTCCAGTGATCCTGGTAACACTTGATTCTTTTTTTTTTTTTAAAGATTTTATTTATTTATTTGAGAGGAAGAGTGAGCATGAGCAAGAGAGCCAGAGAGAGAAGCAAGCTCCCTGCTGAGCAGAGAGCCCGATGTGGGGCTCGATTCCAGGACCCTGGGATCATGACCTGAGCCGAAGACAGACACTTAACCAACTGAGCCACCCAGGTGCCCCCACTTGAGTCTTAAATATAAGCAAGGAACTGTCTATACTGGCAACTACCAGACACTTCAAGTATAAAGGAGGAAAAGACAAAACAAATGAAAAGAAATAGAAAACAGGGACTCTGAGAAAATAGACAATATAAAAAAAGGAAAACAATCTTTAAAATTAATTCCTATCTCAGCTCGCTAAGGGAATATCTTGCCCTCAGACAATGGGATTAGGGTGCTCCAAAAGAGGAACAACCAGGGAATAAGTGAAAGTTCTTGGAAATTAAACATATTAGGGGAGAAATAAAGTAGTCCTCAATTGCAAGTAGAACCAAGAAAATCTTCCAGAAAGTAGAACAGAAAGAAATAGATAAAAAAGAGAAAAGACAAGACATTTAAAGAACCAATCCAAATATCCCAAAGCTTCCTCAGTCCCCTGAAGCGCTCTGGGGGAACCCAGTCATCAGCTTGGGGGATGGGGACCCATGGAGCTTTCTAGCCCTTCTGAAAATGGGGACCATTCAGAGCAGGAGAGGCTTGTGCCTGGCAGTGGTAGGAAGGGGGGGGGCCACAGCTCCAGAAACCCTAGAAGCCAGTTTGAATTACAGACATCATTTAAAAAAAGGCCTCATTAAAAAAATTTTATTTTATTTTATTTATTTGAGAGAGAGAGAGTGTACAGAGGGAGAGTGAGAGGGAGAAGCAGACTCCCCGCTGAGCAGAGAGCCATGTGGGGCTTGATACCAGGACCCTGAGATCATGACCAGAGCTGAAGGCAGAGGCTTAGCCAGCTGAGCCACCCAGGTGCCCTCATTTAAAAATTATTATTCATATATTGTCAACTCATTTTTTTTCACATGGGTGTTGCATTAAATATTCAAAAGGTGCAAAGTGAGAAGTCTCCTGCCTAGCCCCATCCCCTAGCTCTCCAGTTCCCCTAACTGGATCCTCTTTTCCTTAGTTTCTAGTAACATTTTCCTCTAAGTTCAGAGTCCCTCCAAATACCATCAGACTTATACAAATACCCTGTTCAAGCCACCTTAGGCTTTCGTGAAGACTCAGAGTCTTTCCTGCTTCCACTGCCCTGTTCCAAAGCCACTCCCACATTTTTAGATATTTGTGGACGGGGCGCCTGGTTGGCTCAGTCGGTTAAGCAACTGTCTTTGGTGCAGGTCATGATCCCAGAGTCCTGGGATCGAGTCCCACATCAGGCTCCTTGTTCAGAAGGGAGTCTGATTCTCCCTCTGCCTGCCACTCCCCCTGCTTGTGCTCTCTTTCTCTCTTACAAATAAATGAATAAAATCTTAAAAAAAAATACAGATATTCGTGAACAGCAGTACCCTCCCAAAATCTGTATTAGTCATCAATTGCTGCGCATCAAATTAACCCAAAACTTAGCAGCTTAAGAAAACAATGAGCATTTATTAGCTCCCATACTTTCAGAGGGTCGGGAATTTGGGCATAACCTAACTTGGTGGTTCTGTCTTCTGGGTCTGTCACGAGGCTGCAGTAAAACGTCAGCTGTGGCTACCGTCATCTGCAAGCCAGACCTGGCACTGGACGGCCCACTTCCAAGTTGGCTCCCTCCCAGAGCTGCTGGTGGGAGGCCTGATTCTTGCCACCCAGACCTCTCCATAGGGCTGCTTGAGCATGCTCATGACATGTCAGTAAATCAGCCAGAAGAAATGGTCCACAATGGCTTAATGCTCTGGTCCTGGGAGTCACACACCATCACGTCTGTGATAGCCTACTGGTGGGACTGACAAGTCAGCCCAGCGCGGCTCACACAGGGGGTGACTACCGGCTAGACTCCGGGACGTCTTGGAGCCTGACGACCATACCTCTGCCAGAAGCAAACAATGCCACTAGTCTCTTAGACTACTTTATAGAAATATTTTATTTAGACATAAGCGATTATAAATACCTGTATTTTTTTGCCTCCCTCTTTTGGACAAAAGGTAGCATGCCATACCCACAGTTCTGCACCTTGTTTTTCTTCACTTAACAATACATCTTGGTGATCATTCCATATCAGTATTTAGTGCATGCCTAGCTCTTTTTAGCATCTGCATACCATCCCACTGTATGAATGAGGCGTAATTAATTTAACCAGTCCACTATTGTGGGATACATAGGCTACTGAGAACTTTTTTTTTTTTTTTTTTTTTAGACTAAAATCTGGCTCAGGCACTTCCTGCAACTTCAGGTCAAGTTACTGAAGCTCTTTGAATTTACATTTCTTCATTTGTAAAACAGGAATAATGAGAGCCCCTCCCTCACACTTCATAGGTCATGGGGAAGATTAAATGTGATCCGTGTGTCAAGCAACTAGCATTCTTCATGGGGCTGTGCTTGGTGCCCTTTCTCTCGATGTAACCACTCCCCAGAGCCAGTCCCTGCCCTCCGGAAATGCTTTCCTATTTCCAGACCCACGCACTGGTATCCAGCTTCACCCGCTGGCTCACCCGCGGGAGGTTTCCATCCGAAGAAAGGCCCCCTGTGTCCTGTCGACCAGAGCCTGTGGAGAGGTTCTCTCTGACTGCTTCTCACACCCTCCTGTTGTCATTTTCTGAAATAGCCACGGGGCCAGCCCAGGCCGTTTGCCTTCTTCCCTAACACTGACCTAGTTGGCAAGCACTACAGAGGAGAAATGTTGGGCTCTGGGCCTGGTGCTTCCTCGGGATGTTACCACAGCGCAAACAGGAGTGTGCTGGCTGGGTGGATCCCAGTCCATAGGAAGATAAACAGATTAAAAGCAAACAGGAGAGAAATCCCTACTCTGCTAACAGGAAGAAGGCTGGATGCAGGCTCTGTTTGGAGATTTTTTTCGTTTTGTTTTGTTGTTAATTAATTTATTTAATATATAAAACAGCTTTGTGGACATTTCATTCATCTAACATGCAAATATGACCATGTACCCATCTCAAGTTACAGTTCAATGTTTTCTACTACACTCAAAATTGCGCAGCCGTCGTTACAACCAATTTTAGAACAATTTCATCACCTCAAAGAGAAACACCGTGCCCGTTAGCAGTCCCTTACCTGTTCCCACCACCGTCTCTTCAGTCCTAGGAAACTACTAATGTACTTTGCCAGTCCTGGACATTTCACATAAATGGAATCCTGTAATATGTGGTTTCATGTAACGGGCTACTTCCACTTAAGCATAATGTTTTCAAGGTTCATCCATGGTGTAGCACGAATCAAGCACGTCGTCCCTTTTTATTGCCAAATAATACTCCATTGTATGGATATACTACATTTTGCTTACCCGTTCATCAGTTGATGGACAAATTTGGGCTGTTTCTACTTTTTGGCTATTATGAGTAATGATGCTATGAACATTAATGTACATGCTTTTGTGTAAACATGTGTTTTCCTTTATATTGGGTATATGTATATGGGAGTGGAATTACTGGTTCATTTGGAAACTCTGTGTTCATTTGGAAACTTTGGAGGAATCCCAGACTGTTTTCCCAGTGGCTGTACCATTACACGTTCCCACTAGAAGTCTATGAGGGTTTCAGTTCCACCTCCTCACCAACACCTGCTATCGTCAGTTTTTTCCATTATATCCATGCTACTATGAAGTGGGATCTCATTATGGGTTTGCTGATGACTACTGATATTATTTTTTCATGAGCCTTTGACCATTTGTATATCTCCTTTGGAGAAATGCCTATTTAGGTCCTTTGCACCTTTTTAGTTGGGTATTTGTTCTTTTTATTGTTCATTGTAAGAGTTCTTTCTGTAAGAAAGAAAGTTCTTTCTATAAAGAGTTCTTTCTATAAAGAGTTCTTTCTATAAAGAACTCTTACAATAAACAATAAAAAGAACAAATACCCAAGTCCTAGTGAGGACTTATTTTAATCTTTGCAAAATTACTGTTTTTATCAGCCACATGTATACTCATATTAGAGGAGCAATGTGTTTGAATCCAAAGAATACCATAGGTGAGTTTATCATGAGGTAAAAATGTTTGCAAAGCTGAAACATTATGGGGGCCCGAGAGACCCCTGGAATCCAGAAGATCCAACTAACAACTTAAAAAAAATCACTTTTAGCTCAGGTAAGATACCGTATTGGTGTGTTTCTGTGCTTTCCTTAGATGGAGGGAAACAGAAGGGTTCTACCACAAGTCCACACCCCCAGGAAAAGCAAATCTGTAGGCAACAGCAGAGTAGATGCTAGAAAACATTCCATGGTGCAGTGGACACCATGGCCCCAAAAAAGATTTCATTATTTCATTTTTTCTCATTTCATTTCAATAAACATTAAACGAGGATTTCCTGTATGTCGTATATAGAGGTGCAAAGATGAGTGAGTAGGTCATAGAGGGAGAAGTAGAGACACAAGCAGATGATTTTCAATACTAAGTGAACAGAGATGTGTCCAAAGCACATTGGGAGTGTGGACAAAGAGGACATCTCTTTTGTCAAGAAGGGGTAATGGTGCGAAGGGAGATTGGGAATGATGGTGGCTTTATGGAGGAGATATTTCAGCTGGCCTTGAAGACTGAGTATGAGCTTGGCAGATGAACAAGGACAGTAGATGACAAGTGCAAAATCAGAGGCTTAAAATGAGAAGAAGAGGAAAAAAGAATCAGAGAGAGAGCAATAGAGATAGAAACAAACTGATAAACAGACTCTTAACTCGAGTTAAGTTAAACTTAGACTTAGAGTTAAGTCAGAGTTAAGTTAGACAGTTAGACTGATGGTTACTTGAAGGGAGGTGGGTCTGGGGATGGGGGAAGAGGTGATGGGGATTAAGGAGGGCACGTGTCGTGATGAGCCCTGAGTCATGTACAGAATGGTTGAATCACTGTATTGTCCACCTGAAACTAATATAGCACTGTATGTTAACTCACTGGAATTTATTTTTTTTTTAATTTATTTTATTTTATTTTTTTTTAAAGATTTTATTTATTTATTTGACAGAGAGAGATCACAAGCAGGCAGAGAGGCAGGCAGAGAGACAGGAGGAAGCAGGCTCCCTGCTGAGCAGAGAGCCCGATGCGGGACTCGATCCCAGGACTCCGAGATCATGACCTGAGCTGAAGGCAGCGGCTTAACCCACTGAGCCACCCAGGCGCCCCAACTCACTGGAATTTAAATAAAAACTTTTTAAAAAAATCATAGAGGTTTAAACAGAGCATTTTGAACCTCCCCTGTGTCTTTATAACAAATGGGTTTTGAATGAACCAATGGATTTCGGTAGGGCAATCTCAGTCGGGCCCACATTTAGGTTCCATGTGGGTGTGGAATAGCCTAGGAGATAGAGTTCACCCCAAAGCAGAAGGGTGCTGGAATCACGTTCAGTCTGATTTATTAATTCTCAAGGCCCACCCTGGGCCTGACCCAGGCCACACGAAAACTCTCCCATGGTACATAATTCTATCTCCTGTCAAAGAGGCAGAAACAGAGACCAGTATCTGTGGAGAGGGGTGGGGATGGCACCATAAAAGGGATTGGTGAGAGTGGAAGGGAGGGGGCCCAGAAGATGAACTCTGTTTGTTCTACGCTAGTGTTTGTCCTCACGTCTTACGCAGTGTCTACAGACTTGTAATGAGTAACTAAATGAATGACGTCCAAAGCTGAACTCTTGGTGTCAAACAGATAATCTTATTCAGTTCCCAAGCGCCAGAACACATCCCATTGTCCCTGGACCCTTGTCCTCTGGAAGCTGGGGAGAGGCCAACCACAGGTTTCCTAGAAGCTCCAGGGAAGCTGCCAACTGGTTGTGAATTTAATCTCTGCTCTTCTTGTTTGACTTTGACCTGCTGCCCCAGGTGGGTGTTGCAGTGTGAGAGTGTGGTCTCGCTCTCTCTAGAAGGCTCCAGAGGCAAACCCCAGCTCAAAATGGCTTACACAACAACAAACGGTTTCATCTCATGGCAAGAATTTTGGAGGTCAGGTGATTTAGTTAGTTAATTTACCAGCACAATTGGATCACTAAGGACTCACCGTCTTGCCAGGTCACCATCAGTGTACTGGCTTGTGCTCCTAGGCTAGCTCTCTTCATGGTCCCAAGATGGCTGCTGCAGCTCCAGGCTTCACACTGCAGACAGTGAGGACTAGACTTAGAAAAGTGCCGTTTTTCTACATTTACCTCCTTCCAGAGGCAAAAAAGACTTTCCCAAAGCCCCCAGAAGGTCCTCCCAAATGTCTTAATGCCTAGAATAGTATCACCTATGCTGACCTAGCAATCAATCACACACACATGCCATGTATTAGAGTTCAACCAATCAGGATTCAGCCCCTGGGGCTGGAGAGGAGGCCAGCCTCCCCGGAAGCTCTCACCCTGTGATGCCCAGTTAAAGCTTGGTTCTGTTGGGCTAGGCAGTTTACAGTGTTTGCCACACACATACACATCTCTGGTGGGCGTTGCCCATGCTTCATAGGCTGTTGAGGAAAAGAAACTCTTCCATTGGAATTCATATACGCATAAAGTAAATATAGTTTACTGCTTACGACTTCTCTTTGGTTCTTAAAACAAAACAAAACAACCTTTGTTCTTTTCTCAGAGTTTTAAGTCTCCCTTTAATTTTTCAAATGTTCCAGCTCTGATATTTTCAATCTCGGATGATGTTGAAAGTCTGATTCTGCGTTTGTGTTCTGTGGACTCCTGTTTGTGATGTCTCATTTCCTTATGGGTAGCGATTTTCTCATTTTTGTTCTAACTTCTCTGCAGAAATTCTTTGAGTCCAAAGGAAAAAAAAGGGGGCTCTTCGTGAAAGAAGTTTTGTGTTTGTTTCTGTCAGGCACTGGAGGACCTCTGCCGGGGACCACTCCACCTCAGCTTGAGGTTCTTAAGCTCAGGCTGCAGCCTGTGTGAGACCCAGCTTGGGTTTAAGATTTCTTGGGGGTGGAGGTAGGGAAGGTATTTCCCCTGTTCTCAGTGTCAAGATTTTAAACAGGCTACTTTCTTTGTAGACTGCTGGAGGCCAGGGTGGTATTTTGTTTGTTTGTTTGTTTGTTTATTTTATTTTAGGCCAGGTGGTATTTTACTTCTTAAAAAAAGATTGTATTTATTTATGTGACAGAGAGAGAGAGAGAGCACAAGCAGGGGGAGGGACAGGGGGAGAGGGAGAAGCAGACTCCCTGCTGAGCAGGGAGCCCGATGTAGGGCTCTATCCCAGCCCCCAGGATCATAACCTGAGCTGACGGCAGACACTTAACCAACTGAACCACCAAGGCAGACCCCAATTTATGGACAGTTAGGTTGTTCCCAAGCTTCTAAGCACCGCAGCAATGAATAACCTGCTATGTATATCACTTTTTGCTGGCATGAGTATATCTGTAGGATAAATTCATGAAGGGGAATTGATGGGTCAAAGGGCATGTGCATTTGTAATTTTGATACAGAGTACCATATTACTCTCCCTAGAGGCTGTAACAGTTTATATTTCCATCATCAACATATAAGGGACAAAGTGTCCTATTAAATTTTTGCTCTTGGTCTATCTGATAGGTTAAGAACAGTATCTAATAAGCAAGAAAAAAGTTTGTTGACACTCTGGAGAAATAACTAGTAGTCAGAGGGCCTGAGAAAACACTGTGACCTCTGTTGACCTAGAAAGCAAATCCATCAAATCAACTTTTGGGATCTCCAAATAGACCGGATTAAAATCGAAAATAGCAAAGAATCTTGGCAAAGAATCCTCTCTGACTTGAAAGATTTTTTCTTTGAAGGTCTTGTCTTCCTTCCTAAAACAAATTCCGATAAAAACCCCTCAGCCTCCAAAGTCAACTGAGTTCAGGAAATTTGACTAACACAAAGGACTTTCCCTGTTAGCCTAACAGGAAGATGAATATTTACCATCTCTGCTCATGGCTAACATGGTTATCCTAAGAAATAATTTCAGGGTGGCTGGTTGACCCAGTGGGTAGAGCATGAAAGTCTTGATCACGAGGTTGTGAGTTGAAGCTCTATATGGGCATGGAGTCTATTAAAAAAGAAGAAGAAGAAGAAGAAGAAGAAGAAGAAGAAGAAGAAGAAGAAGAAGAAGAAGAAGAAGAAGAAGAAGAGGAGGAGGAGGAGGAGGAGGAGGAGGAGGAGGAGGAGGAGGAGGAGGAGGAGGAGGAGGAGGAGGAGGAGGAGGAAGAAGAAGAAGAAGAACTAGTTTTCTTTGTTTTAAATTCTATTAGGCAGAGTGCATAAAGATTTTCTGGACTAGTGCAGTCCCCATCAGATTTTCCTGGGGTGCTGAAAATGTTTTGTGTCTAAGCCATCTCATATGGAACCGCCTAGCCAGGTGTGGCAATGGAGCCCTTGGCTAGCATGACTGAAGCATTGAATGTTTTATTTAATTTTTTAACTTAATTTAAATGTAAATACCACATGTGGCTAGTGGCTCTCATATTGGACAGCAAAGTTGTAGGAGACCAGTTTAGAGTGTTCTTTGTTTTTTGTTTTTTTTTAAGATTTTATTTATCCGACACAGAGAGAGAGAGCCCAAGCAAGGGAGGAGCCCAATAGTGGAGGGAGGGGGAGAAGCAGGCTCCCCTTTGAGCAAGGAGCTCGACTCAGGGCTCGATCCCAGGATCTTGATATCACGACCTGAGCCAAAGGCAGCTGCTTAACTGACTGAGTCACCCAGGTGCCCCACAGAGTGTTCTTTCATTAGGAGAGATCCCCAGGCTGTACCAGGCATGGATGCCCGTGACTGCAGCCTCCAGACACAGTTGGGGTTGTTGCTGATAAAAACCAGGATCATATACCTTCAGATTTTCATAAAGATAAAAGTAAATAAAATGAGGACACCTGGGTGGCTCAGTTGGTTGAGCAACTGCCTTCAAGTCAGGTCATGATCTTAGAGTCCCAGGACTGAGTCCCACATGGGGCGGTGGCGGGGGGGCTGCTCAGCAGGGGTTCTGCTTCTTCCTCTGACCTCCTCCCTCTCATTCTCTCTCTCAAATAAATAAATAATATCTTTTTTTTTTTAAAGGAAACAAAATGAAAAGAATAGAGCCCCTTTGGGGCTGAATATACACAAGTAAAATCAAGTGTCGGGTTGAGATAAACACCTTGCTGGGAAAGGGAATTTCAGTCAGAGAGGTGAGGGAGATGGAGGGTCTGAGCTTTCTTGGACATCTTAGATGTGCTTCACTTTGCCACTTGAGCCCTAATATCACAACAGAATTATTGAAGCGAGTCCTTGCCAGGTCCAATTACATCTTTTTTAAATGTCCACAGTGGGTTGTAACTGCATTAAACATAGAAATAACAGTCCCCATCTGGGTTAAAAAAAAAAAAATCACAAGGGAGCTGGGGAGGAGCAAGATGGCAGAGGAGTCAGAGACCTAAATTTCATCAGGTCCCAGGAATTCAGCTAGGTGGTTATCAAACCATTCTGAACACCTACAAACTCAACAAGAGATTGAAGAGAAGAGCAGCAATTCTAGTAACAGAGAATCGACCACTTTCTGGAAGGTAGGACATGCAGAGAAGGGAATCTGAGGCGATATATGGGAGGAGAGACTGCGGGGGTAGTGGGGAGCAGCTCCCAGCAAGCAGTAGAGCCCCAGAGCACAAAATTGGAAAGTTTAGAAGTCTGCTTCACTGAGAGACGTTGCTCCAGAGGCTAAGTTGCGGGTGGCACCCTCACGGGGACAATGTGGTCTCAGGTCCCTCAGGGTCACAAAAAGACCAGAGGTGCTGCAGAACTCCCAGGTATCGGAGTGGGGAAGCCGGCTACGGAAACGGAACCGAGGAGGGTGATCTCAGCTCGGCTTTACCTTAAACTGATCCAAGGCACCGTCGGGCCACTACTCTTCCAGCAGGGACCACACAAGTGGCAGATCTGGGGAGACTCACCTTCCTCCTCCGAGAGGAGCAGTGTGGCAGGAATCTGCTGGGTTTGGAGACTCCAAATGGGGCTGTGTGCCTGTGATAGAAATGCTCGGTCACAGGCCAGTAAACATGGAGTGTGGCCGGAGGTCAGGGAGACGGCAGGGATTGACTGCTTTTCTCTGAGGGTGCACTGAGGAGTGGGGCCCCGAGCTCTCAGCATCTAGGGCCGGAGATTGGGAGGCCGCCATCTTCATTCTCATCCTCCAACGTGGAATGGAAAGTGTTCAGGGAACAAAAGCTACTGAAAGCAAAACCGCGCAGATTGCTTAGCCTGGCTCCTGGGAAGGACGGTGCAATTCCATCTCAGGCAAAGACATTTGAGACTCACTGCAACAGGTCCTTCCCCACAGAAGATCAGCAAGAACATAGAGACAAGACCAAGTTCATTGATCAACTGAGAACTGCAGAACTCCAGAGGTAGGGGAAAGCAACACATAGAATTCACGGCTTCCCCCCCCCCCATGATTCTTTAGTCTTTCAAAGTCAATTTTTTTTTCCAAAGTCAAATTTATTTTATTTTATTTTTTTCTTATTCTTTTTTCAAAAATTTTTCCTCTTTCCCATTTTTACTTTTTTAGACTATTCTATCGTATCAATACCTTTTTAAAAATATTTTTACATTTTCATTGTTATAGTTATACTCTATCCCTTTGTTGTATTTAACCATATATATACATATATATATAATGTTTTTCTTTCTTTAAAATTTTGGGATACAGTTTCTTCTAACAAATCAAAATATACCCTAAATCTAGCATGTGCTAGATTTAGGGTATATTTTTATATATAATATATATAACAAATATATATATTTGTTCTAGTCTCCAGCCTGATCACATTCTCTCCTTTTTTCTTTTTTCTTTTTTCAACCAACTTCTTATGTTATCAATTCCTTTTACAAAATCTTTAAAAATTTTCATCTTTACAGTCATATTTCATCTCTCCATCAGGTTTACCCTTATTTTTGTATATATATAAGTTTTTCTTTCTTTAAAATTTTGGGAGGCAGTTTCATATGTATATATATTTTTTCCTTTCTTCTCCCCCACCCCCAGTTTCAGGTCTCTTCTGATTTGTTTAGTGTATATTTTTCTGGGGTCATCGCTACCCTTTTAGTATTTTGTTCTCTCATTCATCTGTTCTCTGGGTAAAAGGGCAAGATGGAAAAACTCACCTCAAAAAAAAGACCAAGAGGTAGTACCAATGACTAGGGGCCTAATCAATACGGACATTAGTAAGATGTCAGAACTAGAGTTCAGAAGGATGATTATAAAGATGCTAGCTGGACTTGAATAAACCATAGAAAATACTAGAGAATCCCTATCTGGAGAAGTAAAATCCTTTTCTGGAGAAATAAAAGAACTAAAATCCAACCAAGTTGAAATTAAAAAAGCTATTAATGAGGTGCAATCAAAACCACAGTGAGATACCACCTCACACCAGTCAGAATGGCTAAAATTAACCAGTCAGGAAACGACAGGTGTTGGCAAGGATATGGAGAAAGGGGAACACTCTTACACTGTTGGTGGGAATGCAAGCTGGTGCAGCCACTCTGGAAAGCAGTGTGGAGTTTCCTCAAAAAGTTAAAAAACGTAGAGCTACCCTACGACCCAGCAATTGCACTACTGTGTATCTACCCTAAAGATACAAATGTAATGATCTGAAGGGGGCACATGCACTTGAATGTTTATAACAGCAATGTCCACAATCACCAAGCTATGGAAAGAGCCTAGATGTCCATCAACAGACGAATGGATAAAGAAGATGTGGTATGTATACACAATGGAATACTATACAGCCATCAAAAGAAATGAAATCTTGCCATTTGCAACAACATGGATAGAACTAGAGGGTGTTATGCTAAGTGAAATAAGTCAATCAGAGAAAGAGAACTGTCATATGATCTCTGTGATATGAGGAATTTAAGAGGTGGGGGGGCATGGGGGGAAGGGAGGGAAAAATGAAACAAGATGGGCCTGGGAGGGAGACAAACCATAAGAGGCTCTTAATCTCAGGAAACAAACTGAGGGTTGCTGCAGGGGATGGGTTGGGAGGGATAGGGTACCTGGGTTATGGACATTGGGAGAATATGTGTTATGGCAAGTGCTGTAAATTGTGTAAGACTGATGATTCATGGACCTGTACCCCTGAAACAAATAATACATTGTATGTTAATAAAAAAAAAATCACAAGGGAGATTGAGTAGAGGTAAAAGATATGATGATTTTGGTGGGGGGAAGGATAAACCAGTGGTATGTTTCATTTTCTCTAATGATGAATTTTATTTATTTATTTATTAAGATTTTATTTATTTATTTGAGACAGAGCATGAGTGGGAAGGGAGGGGCTGAGGGAGAGGGAGAAACAGATTCCTCTGCTGAGCAGGAAGCCTGGTGCAGGGCTCAATCCCAGGACCCTCGGATCATGATCTGACCTGAAGGCACGTACCTAACTCACTGAACCAGCCACGTGCCCCTAACAATAGATTTTTAAAAACATACATACTTTTGTTTTTCCCCTCTAATTATAGAAATAGTTTCTCATAATGAAAAATTCAGATAAACATCTAAGCACAAAGAAAAGAATTATTGGCTGTAACATCATAAAAGTACTTTCCTTAACTCATTTTCTAAATCATTATTTTTATTATTATTTTTTAAAGATTTTGTTTATTTATTTGACAGAGACACAGCAAGAGAGAGAATATAAGCAGGGGAAGTGGGAGAGGGAGAAGCAGGCGAAGGGGGAGAGGGAGAAGCAGGCTTCCCGCAGAGCAGGGAGCTTGATGCGGGACTCGATCCCAGGACTTTGGGATCATGACCTGAGCCAAAGGCAGATGCTTAATGACTGGGCCACCCAGGTGACCCCTAAATCATTATTTTTAATTATTGCTTCTTTCAGCTTGTGGATGGACTATAATTATTTGACCAATGCCCCGTTGTTTCCAATTTTTCACTTTCTTTTTTTTTTTTAAGATTTTATTTATTTATTTGACACACAGAGATCACAAGCAGGCAGAGAGGTAATTTTTCACTTTCATAAGTAACTCCATGATAAACACCTTTAGACATTAAACTTTGAACACAAATCTGATGATTTATCTCAGCCCATTTCCTAGAAAAGGGAAGTACAGGACCAATGGGTGCATTCGTCAGAATGTTGCAAGTGGCAAAAGCTAAGTGGAAAGTGATAGAACAGCAGCTAGAGCAAAAAGAATGTACCATCCGTCGCATATAACCAGGACCCAGGGGTGAGCAAGGCACATCTTGTTTCAGGAGTGGCTGGATCCTGGGGCTCAAACAACACGCTATGAACACCATCTTGCTGTCTCTGAACTATGCTGTCCCTGGGAAAGCTGGGACCACAGTCCACCATGTTAGCAATCACAGTGGAAGGGGAAATTTCCTTCCCAATGGTTAAAGCAAAAGTTCTGCCCTTGTACAGACCTGAGTCTTTGGTTTATTCCTGAGGTACAGGTAGAGGGAGTGAGATCAGCCTCACCTGAAGGACATGGACTACAAAAGAAGGAGCGGTGGTCCCCCACCCCCAGAGATATCAGAGTACCATTATCAAAAGAAGATGGCAGGCATGCTGGCAGGCACTGTCACTTGGCAGGGAGCTTGGGTGGCTCAGTTGGTTAAAAATCCAATTCCTGATTTCAGATCAGGTCATGACCTCAGGGTTGTGAGATGGAGCCCCACCTCGGGGTCCCCACAGGGCATGGAGGCTGCTAAGGATTCTCTCTCTCCCTCTCCCTTTTCTCTTCCCTCTCCTCCCTTTCAAATACATACATACATACATACATACATACATACATACATACATACATACATACATACATAAATTCAGGAATGGCTGGGGTGCCTGGCTGGCTGGCTCTGTTGGTGGAACATCCAACTCTTGATCTCTGGGTTGTAAGTGTGAGCCCCATGCTGGGTGTAGGATTACTTAAAAATACTATACTATACTATACTATACCATACTATACTGTACTATACGGAGTGGCTGTCAGGATGGTTTAAATATTGCTATCATTTATTGATTTTGCCTGGAATGCCCTTTAAAATATACACGTAGGCCTTCTTCGTCCTCCTCTTCCTCTCCTCCCCCTCCTCTGCCTTTGCAATTCAGGAGAGTTTCTTTAATTATATCCTCATGCATTAGGTCTGTTTTAATGTTCTTGCTTTATCCTCAGCGACATCTTTAAGTCTTAATTTTTACTTTCCTTCTCTGTTTTCCACATTTGCCATCCTTTCTATCATTGTTTGGAACTTTTATCCTTTTCCTCTGGGTTTTCAGAGGACTTTTGGCCTCCCTGTTACAGATCCAGTTTTCTATCTTTTTGAGCCTAGAGATTCACCGCTTCTCCTGTATTTTCAAATTCCATTTGTAATGTTGTATTTCAATTATTTTCTCGTCTTATCCAATTGCCTTTACGGGGGAATTTTATTGGCCTCTGCCCCTCAGCTAGACATCTCCACGTCATCCACCATTTGCGAGCACCATTTCTCAGCTTCAGAGTCCATGTTTCAGTTTCGTTGGGATCGTGGTGAAATGTATCACCTAAACTTTACCAGGTTTCTGCTCTAACTGTGATGTCAGCTGCGATCAACAGGTCCCTGGAGATCTAGATGAGCTTGGGTCAACCTTGCTCCCAAGGGCCTGTGGGTGGTCCAGCGCTATCCATGAGATTTTCACGGGTTCCTGAAAAAAAGTGAGGGTCCCCACTCACTACAGTTGGCTGTTCCAGCTCTCTAGAACTCTTTGTTTCTTCTGTGTCATGCTTGTTCTCTTCCCTGCTCTGGGCCTACTTTCTCCTCCAGGCTGTTGAGCTTCTACCCTTCTCCTCAGACTCTCTGGCCACGACACTCTCTCCGATCTGCTCCAGCCTCTCCCAGTTGTGCCTTTCCACCTTCAAAAACTGAGAAAGAAACATCCTATTAGGTCCTGAAACAAGGTAAATGATGATTCTCTTGGGATCCCATCACCATCTCCCTGCCTCTCCCAGGTGCTGCGATGCTCTTCTCCTGTCTTATGTGAAGACCTCTTTGGTCCTCAGCCTCAGGGCAGAAGCAAGGGATCCTGAGCTCTCAGCTGATGAGTAGAGGCTGGGATCCCAAGTGTTTGATGATGTACCTGGGCCAGTTTTCTCTGAGGGTCACGTGACTAGCCTGGGGGCCCCAAGTCCCAGGTATAGCCTTGTTTATTGTTGTACCCACCTACTCAGGAAAGGGTTCCCCCTCTTCATGAGGTAGTCACTTGTGACTGCACAACTGTTTTGTTTTTTAAGATATTAAAAAAATTATTTACTTGAGATTGAGAGAAAGAGCACTGAGGGAGAGGGAGAAGCAGGCTCACTGCTGAGCAGGGAGCTTGATGTGGAACTCAATCCCAAGACCCTGGGATCATGAGCTGAGTCAAGGGCAGATACTTAACCAACTCAGCCAGCCAGGTAGGTGCCCCTTGCACAATTGTTTTTTAAATATAAAAGAGATTGCAAGGGGAGGATTACCCAGGCCTATTTTTATCTTTCATTTCTGTTCTTCCTAAGTTAGGAGATATTAGTGGGACCCAGGGAAAACCAGGGAAACTCTGCTTCCTGGGGAAAGAGGTCCTGGACGTCCTCAAGCTCTTCCTTCAATGTGGACTACCTGCTGTTGTCCAGTAGAAATTCCTCACCATTTCTGAAATGTAGCACTTATGCTCTTTTCCTGTGTTCTATTCCTTTCTTTCAGGAACTGGGGGTGCAAGGTTGGTGGGTGGTGTTAGATGTTAGCATTCAAAGTCACCATCTTATCTAAAAGTACTAATGATTTCTTGCTTCTTTTTTCTTTTTAATGTATAGAAAAGCTCTTTAGATTTAAATCATAGCTTTAAAGATATTCCTAACATTCTGGGTTTTCAACATGTCTGGAGGAAGGACCTACTCAAATAAGTACGCTATCATAACCTAACTGCTTTAGCACACAGGGAGACAGAACAGAACAGCAGTACCTGTATTTTTAGTAAGATAATATTTAGATTTCACGGGGCACCTGAGGGGCTCAGCTGGTTGGACATCCAACTCCTGTTTCGGCTCAGGTCATGATCTCAGGATCATGAGATCAAGCCCCGTGTTGGACTCCACTCAAGATTCTCTCTCTCTCTCTCTCTTACTCTGCCCCTGCCTCCCATACCCCCGCTCATATGCTTGCTCTCTCTCTCGCTCTCTCAAAAAAAAAAAAAAAAAAAAAAAAGATAATCTTTGGGATTTCTTTACTCCTGCTCTGTTAGGGGAAAAAATCAGCTCAGAGAAATCTGAATGCTCCCCAAAAATAATACCCAGCTGAAAATTTGCTTTTGCTACAGTTTTCTCAGGAAGCAGAGCAAGGCTTTCCATTTCCTAGCAGGTCCCTCGGAGGTCAAAAGAACAGGGAATATTTTTAAGGGCGTCTTGTTTGCTTTTGTTCTCACAGCCCTCGCGTGCCCCTGGGAACAGCAGACTCTAATAAGCAAAATAATCTAAGGAGTGGAAGGAATAGCAGGCACTTTTAGATAGGATGCTTTGTAACCAGAGCGCTGACCTTGGGGCAGCTCTGCACCGAATGGTTCTTTTGAGCTTTGAAAAGTTCCATCTGTTTAGCACCCCAAATCCAGGGGGAGAAAAGAAACTGCTCTCAGCAAAGTCGAATTAAAGGGCATTGGTAGAAAGATATAGATAAGATGAGGCTCCATTTGGGAAGCCAAGTACCCCACAGCAGGCAGAGTCCACGATGGCTCCCACAGTCCCACGTACAGACTGAGTCATGAGAAGGTTCCAGAATGCTGCACTGCCACAGACATCAGAGTGGTCTGGGGGTTCATCGAAAGAAAATTTCTTAGTATTTTTCTCGATGGTCCTTCCCAGCACTCTCACTTAACCTTTGTGTGTCTCAGTTTCTTGACTGGACCCACCTATTTTCCTGCTTCCTTCTGTAAATTTGCTAAGCAAAAGTTGGAATCGTGAGTTCTGGTCATTTCTGCTTCCTGTTATTGCACAATTTGGAAAACAGTGTAGAGAGAGAGAGGGAGGGAGAGAGGGTGTGTGTGTGTGTGTCTGTGCGCACACGCGCACGTGTGTGTGTTTCAGATAACAAAAATCCAAGCTACCTCTGACAAAAAGACCATCAGAAGAGAAATGTGTCACCCTGGGATGCGTGGCACAAGGTCTAAATGGGTCCAATGTAAAGTGTCCCCCAACTCAATGCATAAAGAAGAATATTTGGTTTTGCCACACTTTAGAACGTTAATCATTAAATAACGTCATGTTTGGGGCACCTGGGTGGCTCAGTCAGTTAAGCAGCTGCCTTTGGCTCAGGTCATGATCCCAGGGTCCTGGGATTGAGTTCCGCATCAGGCTCTCTGCTCAGCAGGGAGCTTGCTTCTCCGTCTGCCTCTGTCTGCTGCTCTGCTTACTTCTGCTCTCTCTATCTCTCTCTTTCTGTCAAATAAATAAAATATAAAAAATAATAAAATAATAAAAAAATAAGTAACGTCATGTTTAATAATACCAACCTGTTTCTAAATAAGCATATTTCTAAACTTTAAAACTAAAGGTGAAACTCAAAACTATAACCGAAATCATTTCTGTCCATACAAAAATTAAGTTACCTTATAATAGCCTTCACCATGATTTCTTTAGCAAAATCACCAATAGGTTTTGCAAATTCCAGTTGGTTGCGCTACCTTGTAAGGACTCTCTTAAATATCATTGCCTTGGGGTGCCTAGGTGGCTCAGTGGGTTGGGCCTCTGCCTTCAGCTCAGGTCACAATCTCAGGGTCCTGAGATGGAGTCCCACAGTGGGCTCTCTGCTCATCGGGGAGCCTGCTTCCCTCTCTCTCTGCCTGCTGCTCTGACTACTTGTGATCTCTCTCTCTCTGTGTCAAATAAATAAATAAAATCTTTTAAAAATGTATCATTGCCGGGGTGCCCGTGTGGCTCAGTGGGTTAAAGCCTCTGCCTTCAGCTCGGGTCATGATCCCAGGGTCCTGGGATGGAGCCCTGCATCGGGCTCTCTGCTCAGCAGGGAGCCTGCTTCCTCCTCTCTCTCTCTGCCTGTCTCTCTGCCTACTTCTGATCTCTATCTGTCAAATAAATGAATAAAATCTTTAAAAAAAATGTATCATTGCCTCTTCCTTATTGTTTCCCCCAGACCTCTCTGGCGATATGAGTCACCTGAAGAACATAACTGGTTCTTCTATCCCCGAGGATCTGGTGCTCATCATGACAGAAAGCAATCTGTAATTCTCCGCATCACCCACCAGTGCTGGTTAAGCCCTTGTGCTCTTCGTCCTTTGTTCTCAACACAAGAGGTGACTGAGAACAATGTCTTGAAGTGTGTGAGCTGGGCAGGAGCAGGCAGTCAACAGATGCATCCCAGTGGGCAGGGAGTAGATTTGGGTGAGAAAGTCACCAAGCTAGTTAATTTGTCAGATGCCGTGCGCTCAACAGATTCCTGCCTAATGAGCTATCATCTCTCAGGAGCGCGGAACCCCATTTTCTTGCTTCCTCTTTGTCTTCTAATTTGTGGTCCTGGAGGCTCCTACAAATTAACAAAATAACCCAGCACTCACAACCGGTGTGCCAGCTGACTGGGAAGCATTTGCAGTATGAAACAATTCATTCTTCAATTACACCTATGGATGGAATATGTATGAAGTGTGATATCGCTTCTTTACAAAGGCACCACATGGCAGTATTCTAGAACGCATAGATTTTTTTTAAAGATTTTATTTATTTATTTGACAGAGAAAGAGAGAGACAGCAAGAGAGGGAACACAAGCAAGGGGAGTGGGAGACCTCAGGCTTACTCATTGTGTTTATTCCCTCTTACCTCAAGTGTGCCCTGGCCCCCTTGGGGGCCGCCCAACCTTACTCCTTTAGTACTTGCCAGAACCACCACCTCCACCCACCTTAACCATCATCCATTCTTCAAAGAACAATCTGAAGGCCCAGTTCATATTTTCAAACTGTATTTTCAAGCCACAAGACACGGGTCACTGGCTGGGCTAGGAATTTGGGCCTGAGGCTGGGAAAACAGTGAGAGAGGGGTGGAGTAGACACACACACACACACACACACACACACACACACACACACACACACAGGTGGGGCTTGGGGGGCAAGGGCTGAGAAAGAGAAAAAGCTGAGAGAAAACAGCCTTGGTCTCTGTTCTTCCTCAAACCAATGCTCAGTTTTTCTCCAGGGAAAAGCCTTTGATTCTAGCGACCAATGGACCCTTGACTGGAAGAGTAGGTACATTAATTCCTTATAATCTATTTGGAATAATCAGAGACTAATGATCTTCTATCTTTTATTTGTATTGGCTCAGAAATTGGGAAGAGTGAATTTCAGGGGGAAGAGAGAATGTATGTCTGAGGACTGACATCTGAGATGTGGGTACTTGGCTTAGGACTCAAATTTGTTCTAGAAATTATAAAAGCGTGTCTTAGTTCTCATTATTTGGTTTGTCTCCCTGTTTTTTTTTTCTTTTCTTTCTTTCCTTTTCTTTCTTTCTTTATTATTATTTTTTTTAATTGAAGGAAAACATTCAAAATCCAGAAAGCTCAGATTAGAGGTATTGCTGGCCAAGGACTTATTTCACGTTTAGATTATCCAAATCAATGTTGCTAATAGGATCTGAATATTTTAACAAGTTAGAGAAGATTAATCAGGGGGTTTTAAAATAACCCCGCTGAGTCTTGGCTTGAACCTGAGTGCAAGTATGGCCACGGAGCCTGGGCTGGTGCAGGGAGGGGCTCCAAAGGCGTCTGCTCCCAAGACTCCATTAGCATGACCCTTGTCACGATGAGGCCCAAACGTTTTTGTTCCCACCAGAGGACAGGGTGTGGGAGGCGCAGGAGGCGCAGTGTTGATCTGAGGCACTAGGGAGAGAGGGACTTCCAAAAGACACTCCAAGAGCTGTCGTCCCTAAGTAGTCTGAGACATCATGGCAGAGGCCCACTGTTTCGATGTCCAGGTGACAGAGAAATGTGACCTGAAAATGGTGGAAGGGGTTCCCTCACTAGAGCAGCAGAGCCCCACGTGGGCCTCTGGGCACTGAGGAGTTCAGTGAATTTTGACAAATGTGTGCACCCATGAAATTACCACCATAATCAAGATATAACATATTTTAACTACCCCCCTAAGTTGTCTCGTGCCCCTCTGCAGTCAGCTCCTTTACCCTGTACTCAGGAAACTATTCATGTATTTCTTGCCGCTGTAGAGGAGTTGGGCCTTTTCTAGAATTTTGTACAAATGGAAGCATACAGCATTTATTCTTTCTTCTTTTTTTTTTCTTTAAGATTTTATTTATTTGACATAGAAAGGGGCAGGCACCTGGGTGGCTCAGTTAGTTAAGTGACCGCCTTTGGCTCAGGTCACGATCCCAGGATCCTGGGATCGAGTCCCGCATCAGGCTCCCTGCTCAGTGGAGAGTCTGCTTTTCTCTCTCCCTCTACCCTTCCCTCCCTGCTTGTGCTCACTCTCTCTCTCTCAAATAAATGAATAAAATCTTAAAAGTTAAAAAGAGTGAGAAAGAGCAGAAGCAGATTTCCTGCTGAATGGGGATCTGGACACAGGGCTCAATTCCAGGACCCTGAGATTAGGACCTGAGCCAAAAGGCAGACACAACTGACCGAGCCACCCAGGCACCCCACATCTTCCTCTTATCATTGACCATAATGCTGGTGAGATTTATGTGTTTCGTTGTATCTATCAATAATTTGTAGAACACCCAGCATTGGTCACAAAGTAAGAGCCAATCGATAGATACAGAAGAACAAAGCCAAGATGCTGAGAGCAATGGGAAGCCCACAGGGTCTAGGAGGTACAGAGAGTGACATCAGAGCCTGCTCCTAAAACAAAATCTTTAAAAACAACCACCACCACCACCCAGGCATGTACAGTACCATCCCATTTATCAAAACAAAGGGAAGAAAAACAAGCCCATATATGAGTATATTTGTCTAGGCAAAGGCTGGAAAGGTACACACCAAGGGTTTAATTGTGGTTATCTCTGGGTAGTGGGATTATGGATGTTTAAAAATATTATTTTTGCTTATCTAAATTTTTCATTTTCTACCATCCACAAGAGTTACTTTGAGGGGGAAAAAAAACATTTTTATTTTCAAGTGTGCAGCTTTTAAAATCAGGCTGGACCACATCTCAAATGCTCTGCATTTTTAGGTGATGTGAACACGTTCCCAGTTACATTCCAAACCTCTGATGTAGCAGGTAGAAACTTCTGCAGATGTATAAGAACAAAACTTGGGATATAGGATCATTTCTGACCAATTACTCACGAATCCCCATTATGCTGAAGGCCCTCTTAAGTCCTCTCAAACTCTACCAGTTCCATTGGTGGGCTAAAACCTTAATCCAGTTGTCCTCGTCATCCTTGAACCTCCAACCAAGTGGAAAGGATCATACTGCCTGTCAGTCTCAAAATGTGGGCCAACAGAATCACTTGGGATGGTTGTAAAAATGCAGCATCCTGAGCAGCGTCCCAGATATACGGACCCAGAGTCTCTAGGAATGGAGTCCAGAATACGAGTTTTAAACAACCCAATTAGATGATTCTGGGGTGCTCTCATCTTAGAGCATCAGTGTGTTGTTGTTTCTGGACAAATATGCTTAGCTCCTGCCCTGGACAGGCCTCCCGGGAACCCCCCCCCCCCATCTAATCAGCTGATCTCCACCTCAGCTCCACCTCTGCTCCCAGAACTAGCCATAACCTCAGACAACAAGAGAACATAACTGGTATTTAGCTGGTGTTAACCTTATTTTTTTTCCAATAACCACATGTCCTTCGTTTTTCCAGGTGGAGTCTTTCTTAGGAATCTGATCACTGCCGCTGAATCTTGGGACTTCATGGTGTCCCCACTGTTTGGGGACTCCTTATGCCTACCCTGTTATGCCCTCCACTGGGGTCTTCTTGTTCACATTGTCTGTCTCCTTGGAGACTTTACTATCATGACTGTCCTCCAAACTAAACCTTCTTTATCTGTGTTCATATGCAGAGCTTCCCCCCCCTTCCCCACCCACCTACTCCTATTCATGGACTTTGTACCAGTGATTGGGTTTATTTCTAAATGCAAGTCCCATTCTGCTGACTGGAACCCAAAAGATGGTGTGAAGGAGATTGGCTATAACGACTTAGGTTTCTTTGGCGTTTATTTCTCCAAGTTCAACAATGCAGGTTGAACTCATCAAGTCATATTGAATCTCTGGAAGTTGTCTCTAAGTAGTCTTAGAAGAGGATTCACTGGGGAAAAAAAAGGAAAGAAAAGGAAGATTTTTCTGAGGGTTCCTTTATCTGTACTTATCCTATCCTCATCTCTTACAAAATTTGACTATTATATTCATTGAATTTATTCTCCAGAATAGAAATGATCAGTAGAAAACCAGTGATTTGGGGCGCCTGGGTGGCTCAGTGGGTTAAGCCGCTGCCTTTGGCTCGGGTCATGATCTCAGGGTCCTGGGATCGAGTCCCGCATCGGGCTCTCTGCTCGGCGGGGAGCCTGCTTCCCTCTCTCTTTCTCTCTGCCTGCCTCTCTGCCTACTTGTGATCTCTGTCTGTCAAAGAAATAAATAAAATCTTTATATATAAAAAAAAAAGAAAACCAGTGATTTATTACTCTAATGTCTATGTCACATTGAAAATTCAAACAGTGTTTGCTTTGTTTTAAAAGTCAATTCAGGGCGCCTGGGTGGCTCAGTGTGTTAAGCCTCTGCCTTCGGCTCAGGTCATGATCTCAGGGTCCTGGGATTGAGCCCAGCATCAGGCTCTCTGCTCAGCAGGGAGCCTGCTCCCCCCCCCTTCTCTCTGCCTGCCTCTCTGCCTACTTGTGATCTCTCTCTCTCTCTCTCTGTCAAATAAATGACAGGGACGCCTGGGTGGCTCAGTCGCTAAGTGTCTGCCTTCAGCTCAGGTCATGATCCCAGCATCCTGGGATGGAGCCCTGCATCAGGCTCCCTGCTCAGCGGGGTGACTGTTTCTCCCTCTGCCCCTCCCCCTGATTGTGTTCCCTCTCTTGCTGTCTCTCTCCATCAAATGAATAAATAAAATCTTTAAAAAAAAAGTCAACTCAATCAAAGCCTATTACTTCAGAATCAACAGCTTCTTTGAAATCATGGTAACACTTAAAGGTGGCTAAAACTCAAATGCAGAAATTTTGTTGGTTGGAAAGCTACATACATTTCCAACTTACCCAGATAAAATTACCAAGAGCAAAATTTAGGGTTTTTTTTCCTACAGAAATACAGCATGCTAGGATTACCCATACTAGAAAGTTGTGTGAGAATTTTGAGTCCCAAGGTATGGCAGACTGGGTTTTCAAAGAAGGTAACATAGTATCTCCCCCCTTTCACACTCTTCTACAATGTGACCAGGCCCCTGCCCCTTCAAGAGGTATTGTCAAATTCCCCTCACCTTAATTCTGGGCTGGCCTTGGAGAGGCTTCTGAAACAATAGAATTGGGCAGAAGTGAAATTCTGAAAACTTGCATACAGGCCATAAGAAGCTTTGCACTTCCACCAGGGGCCTCTTGAAATGCTCCCTCTGGGGAAAGGCAGCCACCTTGTAAGCAACTTAAAGCCCCTAAGAGAGCCATGTAGGGAGGAAGCCCAAGCTAGGCCCACCAAGAGAGATGGCCACGCTGCCCGACCCCTAGCTGTTCCAGCCATCTCAGCCCAGGCACCAGACATGGGAGTAAGACAACCATCTTGATCTTGAGGTAATAAGAAATCAACTCTATTTTGGACAGGTTTCCTGTTGTTCTTCTTCCTAGTTAGAGATCTGTGTCAAATGACACCGTAGTTGGCAATGTGGCCTGAATGAGAGTTCTGAGTCTCCATGCTCAACACATTTTTTTCAGTTTAAGAGTTTTGGTGTGTGTTTCTGGCCCCTTCCAGAGTCTGCTGAGCGACTCCTGGTTGGCCTGGCAGCAGCTGTTTCCACACATTCAAGGCTGGGAGTTTCAGATGCTGAAGAATTTAACAGACTGGAAACTACTAGCCAACTTCCCACATTAGGAATCCACCTTTGGGGTGCCTGGGTGGCTCAGTGGGTTAAGCCGCTGCCTTTGGCTCGGGTCATGATCTCAGGGTCCTGGGATCGAGTCCCGCATCAGGCTCTCTGCTCAGCAGGGAGCCTGCTTCCTCCTCTCTCTCTGCCTGCCTCTCCATCTACTTGTGATCTCTCTCTGTCAAATAAATAAATAAAATCTTTAAAAAAAAAAAAAAGGAATCCACCTTTGTGTTGGCTCTTCTAGGGGCTTCCTCTTTTTTACCATTGGTCATTTTTTATTTTTTATTTTTTTAAGATTTATTTACTTATTTGAAAGACAGAAGAGAGGGGGGAGCAGAGGAGAGGGAGACAAGCAGAACCCTCCTGTTGCCCTGTTAAGCTGGGAGCCTGATGTTGGGCTTGATCTCAAGACCCCGAGATCATGACCTGAGCTGAAACCAGGAGTCAGAAACTTAACCAAGACCACACCACCCAGGTGCCCCGCCATTTTGAATTCTACTGCAACTAAAACCACAAGGCAGAGAAGGAGCCAGTCGAGCACCCAGAGGAGATTCCACTGGACTAAGAAGATTCCTGAGACTCTGAGGTCACACAGAAGCTGCCCCCCACCCCGAAAAATGCAGCTTAGCTGGGACAAGCTCCTGGAGGACAGCTTTAAGAAGCATTCCTTTCAGCCCTATCTGCCTTTAACTGCCTTTGAGGCTACACCTTGCGGATTCACTAGGGCCATAAAATGAACAAAAAGAAAAAGAATGATTTCCTCATTCGGAAGTAACTACCTAGAGATCATCTGATACTTCTCTTCCCACTAGTCTAACATAGACAATGTTGTACAGTAATATCCTCTTGCTGCCTAAACTACCCTCCGTGGGAGAGGCTGGGCCATTAAAGTTGCAGGGGACGGGGTGCTGGGACTGCTGTTAGTAGCTTCATCCTTTTTTATTTCTTCGGTCTTAGCCTTTAGGGACTTTCTGAGGCTTTCGGTAGGGGTAAGGATTTTGGTAGGGGTAAGGATTACCTTGGAGTCACTTTTTGCCTCATTATGAGCTGATGTTGGAAGACCATCCATACCCTTTTTAATGCCATGCCAGGGCAGCAGAGAACATACAAGAAAGCTCTTATTAAGCTTGTCTCTAGCTCCTAACAGTGTCTACTGGGAAGACTGTAGCACAGAGGCAGTCTCTAGCCAGAGGTTTCTTGGCTTGGGGGAGGTGGGTGTACTCAGTTGCTTGGTAAATAATACAATAATGAAGCAGGGAAAGGGGCCGCCTCCTACAACTACCTAAATGCAAATAATTTATTTAAAATCAACACCCAAATTTGCTCCCCTTGGTGACTCCTCCTTGCTGTAGAAATTGAAACTTTTGTTCATCATGGCAAGGAACACTAGTGAATAAGAACAGTCGCTGGGTCGCCTTGATTTTTCAAGCCTCTGTTAACAAAGCCCCTAAAGAAAGTACCATGTTCTCAAGGTGCCAGGGTAAATATTTAAACTCAGTTACACCACATGCCCCCGCTCCGCATGCTCAGCTAAAGAAGCACATCTTGGGGCGCCTGGGTGGCTCAGTGGGTTAAGCCTCTGCCTTAGACTCAGGTCGTGATCTCAGGGACCTGGGATCAAGCCCCGCATCAGGCTCTCTGCTCAGCAGGGAGTCTGCTTCCCCACCCTCCCCGCCTGCCTCTCTGACCACTTGTGATCTCTCTCTCTGTCAAATAAATAAAAATAAAAATTAAAATTAAAAAAAAAGACACTAAAAAAAAAAAAAAAGCAGCAGCACATCTTGCATTTGAAAAGAAAGGTCAGTTTAGAAAGTCCAAAGCTTCAGAGCAGAGAAGCATGTCCCTTGTATCACATGGAAACGCAGCAGGCAGAAGCAAGCAAGTCCCACATATTAAAAAGAATACAATTTGCTGCTTCACTACATCCTGGATAAGAAGCTTAAACAGAGTTTTAGTGAGTACCGTGAAACAACTGAGAAATATGCAGAAACGATTTGTTACTCTTTTGTCTTTCTCCCGTCCCTCCCCCAGCCTCCTCCCCTTACCCCCATTCCTACCCCAAGTAGGGATAAATGGAAATTTTGGCTATGGTAGAATTTGTAGGTTTTCCATATAAGTACTTGACACTCTTCTTCCTTCTCCCCATCCCCAACTACCTGGAATTGCCATTTTGGCTCTTATGGCCTAAAGAAAGCTGGACAGACCAGCTAGCCTAGGAGACCAGTTCTGGCCATTCATGCCAAAGGTGACCTTGCCATCCTCCTACTGAGACCCCACCTGTAAACTGCTCTTACCTTGGAGATGTCATGGAGAGATACGCTAAGCTGCTGTTTAATATTTTTTAAGATTATATGTCAATATTTGTGGGCTCTTCAGAAATTTTATCAGTAATATGTTCTCTAGTTCATAGTAAAATTATACCCTTTGCTATTTAATAATACAACTAATTTGTCTCTTAAGTTTGGCTTTTTAAAAATTCATCAGCACTCTTTGAGGCATTGCAAACTGAAAAAAAAATCACAAAAACACTGCTAATTTTCAACATAACAAATAGGGGCAAATCGGTGCCTTTGAAAGGTGAGCTCTTTAAGTCTATAAGGCTAGTATCAGGCTGCAGTTCATGTTCCTCCTACTCCATAAGGTGCACCTATAAGGATAAATGACAACACTGGTTTGGTTTTGTTTTTAAGATTTTACTTATTTATTTGACAGAGAGAGAGAGATCACAAGTAGGCAGAGGGGCAGGTGGGGGCGGGGGTGGGGGAAGCAGGCTCCCTGCTGAGCAGAGAGCCCGATGTGGGGCTCGATCCCAGGACCCTGAGATCATGACCTGAGCTGAAGGCAGACGCCCAACCCACTAAGCCACCCAGGTGCCCCAAGACACCGGTTCTTAAGACAGCTCCTGCTGAAGTTAGAAGAGCCACACAATAAAGAAGTGGTGGGAGGAATCTCTCCCTGCCCCCAACACAGACCAATACCCTATGGTATTCATTATAAAAAGTAGAAAAGACTCAGAGATGGGCGGTCTACAGAAGCAGATCTCACAGGCACTGAATGATTGAGACAATGTATTAACATGAGAAGATGAACTCACTAAGAAACTTAGCCATGGGGCGGAGCCCTTTCATAACAACCCTTCCACAAAACAAAACAAAATAAAACCAAAAACCCAAACAAACCTGGAGGAAAGTCAAAGGGGGCATACCTGAGGATCCAGAGAAAAGATCTGTGGTTTGTCAGCAGCAGAAGCAATTAAAAGCTATTTTTAAAACTTCCTGTAATTTAAACATCTGTCTCTGCCTTGGTGACACAATTACTATAATTCTTTGTTATCCAGTTTGGATACAAAGTAATGGACTGGGAGAACACCATTTGACCAATGAGGTTGGTTTCCTTTATATAGTTGATAATTTTGCTTATTCTTCGGTTGATACGATCAACTTCAGCTAAGCTCATTTTTTAAAAAAGATTTTATTTATTTGACAGACAGAGATCACAAGTAGGCAGAGAGGCAGGCAGAGAAAGGGGAAAGCAGGCTTCCTGCTGAGCAGAGAGCCCGATGAGATGATACAGGGCTGGATCCCAAGACCCTGGGATCATGATCTGAGCTGAAGGCAGAGGCTTTAACCCACTGAGCCACCTAGGCACCCCCCGCTAAGCTCATTTTTATAAAGACATCATTTATTTCTGAAAAGTTTTCCTTTAGTGGAGATTTATATGACTGGGGAGAAACCGATCGTTTTGGTGATGGTGGGGTGTTTGTTTTGTTTTGTTTTGTTTGTTTTAGGTCTGTTGCTTATATTCCACGTCATTACAGTGGAAAGAATGATAAATTTCATCTATGGATAGCTTAGGAAAAAATTATATACATATAATATAGATTTTATTATATATTTTACTATATATAACATATATTTTATTCTTATATATAATTATATACATAATATATAAATAAATTTTATTTATTTATTTATTTTAAGAGAGAGAGAGAGAGAGAGAGGGAGGGGGTAAAGGGAGAGGGAGAGAGAGAGAATCTTCAGCAGGCTCCAGGTCCAGCATAGAACCCGACATGGGGCTTGATCTCATGACCCTGAGATCATGATCTGAGCTGAAATCAAGAGATACTTGATTCACAGATGCTTAAACTGACTGAGCCACCCAGGTGCACCCAAATGATAATTTTTTATATTTATAATTTGTAGTTATATATTTATATAACTTTATGTAAAGTTATATAAATATAACTTTATATTTATATAGTTTTATATTTATTATTTGTAGTCAAAATTTAGGTATTGTCCAACCCTATATAACTCTCCATGAGAAAAGACCTGTACTAAATGGAAATGGTCTGCTCATCTAAACACATAAAATATCTGGTTCCATCAGAGCACATTCCTTAATACTAAAAATGGACCCTCTACTGAACAGCATACATTGTTCTTTCTTGTTGAACAATATAAAGAGGAATTTTTAGATTCCACTGTGATGATGAGAAAGTTAAGCCTACCTACTTAAAAAAAAAAAAAAAGGTATCAAGTAAGTGCCAGGAGGTAAGATAATAGACTACAGAGATGATTCATGTGGAAGCCTTTTGCTTGTTTTCTTTAAATAAGGTGTTGATTAGAAATGAAAAAACTCTGAATTACAAGCCTAGCTCTGCTATATTCTATTACTTTATGGTCTAGGAAATATAATTTCAGAAACCCCGGATTATTCAGCAGCTACATTTGGACAGTAGAAAAAGGAGCTGACAAAATATCCCTGATGATGGGCTTCTAGGTAATTTCCAGAGATTAAACATTGTTATTCTTTTCTCTCTTAAAATAATTCCTCCAAAAGTACACAGGGCCCCAGAAATGTTAGGTGACTTTTCCATTGTTCTTTTGGTAAGGGGGGAGGATAGACACTTTAATCCTTAACTATTTATTTGCAGGAGAAAAATAATATATATGTACCTGGGTCCCTGGGTGGCTCAGTTGGTAAAGCGTCTGGTTTCAGCTCAGGTCAGGATCTGAGGGTCTTGAGATCAAGCCCCACGTGGGGCTCCATGCTTAGTGGGGAGTCTGTTTCTCCCTCTCCTCCTCTCCCAGCTCATGCTCTCTCTCTCTCTCTCTCTCAAATAGATAAATAAATAAAATAGTTAAAAAATATATATGTATATATACATCTGCCAAATGGAGAAAGAGCAGACTGCGACTGCATTGTAAGGTATGTGTCAACTCATCTATACCGAACTACATTTCCCAGAATTCCCTCCCAGAATGTTTCTGGCTAAAACGGAGCACAAGAGACATTCTCACACAGATTTGGGGCTTGGAAGTGAAGCAGCAGCCGTTTTGTAGCTCATGTCATAGATGAGGGAGCAGAAGCCTAGCTGAAGACAAAGCAGAAGTTGACACCCTGCAGCCTCCCACCCATCCCCCTACTCCTGGGAGGGATACTTGTGACACTCCTCCAGGAAACTTCCAACTATCTTCTCATTAATGCCTCTGCTAGAAAGGAAAACAAACTTAACTTGACAATGGCAGGGCCTCTGGTATCTTGGCTATCTTGTAGGTTAGTTCTCTTTAGCATATGAAAGTTCTTTTGAGACCCTCTTTCCCCTTACTTTCCCCTAATTCCCCAGGATATAATCACCACTCCTCAGAGATCCTAGTGCAACAGCTGTCTCTGCCCACAGATCCTGTCCCGTTTTTCCCCCTCCCCCATTTTGCACCAAAGACATCTCAAGAATTCTTTCCTGGTCATCGGCTCCGGATCTCACCCCCACCGAACCTCACCTATATTCCAAAACCACATCATCATTGCTTATCTACTGGCTTACCTCTCCAGCAAGGGACAGCCAACTCGCAAGCCAAGGGAACCTACAACTGCTCCACCTACCCCCAATCCTTCCCCAGCTTTTCCAGCTCCTGAGCTAGATACATGATGAAGGGGGACAGCTTCTCCTCTTGGATCTATGCCAATAAGGTCAGGCAGTGAGAAGTGACAAGGTTTCATTCTGTCCTCCTGGGTTCTAGCTCACACCTGTAGGTTCTAGTTTACATTTGCTTTTCCCTACTATACTTGTATCTTCCCTTCCAGGCTGCCTTCTCTGAAGTCTTCAAGCTCCAGGATTAGGTATGAAGACAATGGCTTTACAGAAACTGTTTAAACAGTCCCCACAACTGTGTGAGATTAGATATGATATAGAGGATACACACGCACACAGCTCCTGGGGGTTCTGCTTCTGTGATTGAATCCTGACTGTATTATATTGATGTTATAGTTGGGTAAATGCGGCACCTTCTTTGGGTTTGCGCTTCCAAAAACTTCATCATTCAGGATGATGTATTACGGCTTGTTTATATAAATTTTGTATTTTGAAGGCCCACTTAACTCAATACCTGAATTTTGAAGAATAAACTTGATCAGATGAACAGCTTGTTCACATCTCTAAGCTATTCATAATTGCCTAACTTATCAAAACTGCTATGTGACAAATGAAATAAGATACACATACTTATTAGAAATACGGAGTTGGGGCTCCTGGGTGGCTCAGTCGGTTAAGCAGCTGCGTTTGGCTCAGGTTATGATCCCAGGGTCCTGGGATGGAGCGCCACACTCAGCAGGGAGCCTGCTTCTCCCTCTCCCTATGCCTGCCGCTCAGCCTACTTGTGCTCTCTCTATCTCTCTGTCAAATAAATAAATAAAATCTTCTAAAAAAAGAAATACAGAGGTAAATGTCAGAAGTCAGTCTGTTGCTTTTGTCATAAGCCTTTTTTTTTTTAAGCATTATTTGTCTCTCTAACTTAGTTGCACGGAGTGTTTTGATAAATAAAAATAAATATTGGTTACAAGAAAGTTTTAAGAAAAAGCACCATGCAATACAAAATCCACCTATTTGAATTAGGGCAGGCAAGAAGAAAGGAAATAGGAAAGGTTATCATTTGAGTTAGACAATAGAATTTAGCTCTGGAGAGATTCCAATACAAGTTGAAAGGAAGGTCAAGTTTAGGGAGGAATATGAAACAGTAAGATTTAAGGGGGTAAGAGAACAAGCTCTTCCTTCTTTAAGAGCCATTTGGAATAAAAAGAAAATCTTGGCAACATATTCTTAGGTTTCTCCCTCCTCCTCATCTCTCTGCCTTCTCGTATCTATATATTCGTGTACTCAGTGAATCCAAACCGAAGAAATTAATGAAACAAGAGAACACATCAAAGCAGCTCCTTTCAGAGCTATGTTTCACAGAAATATGAGAGTATTTTGCTAATTTAAGTCAAGGCAATGGTGAGAAGAGGTAGGTAAGTAGTCCTTGAACCAAAGACGTAGAAGTCCCCGCCCCAAAGAAGTAGATGGATGAGAGGTTTCAAAGAAGAGAAAAAAGACAAGGTTTGGAGGAAAACAACAAGAAAGGCCTAAGGAAAAGTTCTGGGGAAGTGGTTTTACTTTGGCAGAGGAAAAGCAAATTGTATTTTTGGCCATTTCTAGTCCTATTTCAAAGCAATGAAATAGGTGTTACCTCACTAGTTTACTTATTTCCATTTTAGAACTGCTTCTTCCTCCATGATTTGTAGCTTATTCCTCAAACCGTTTGGTGATTCCAGCTACACAAATTTCTAACGAATCCAATGACCCCTGAGAGCTAAGTGAAAAGTTTAATACCCTACCTTCATACACAGTTTTTCCTTCTAGAGACATAAAGCATTTCACAGATACTTTCTCTTTTATTCACAAAGCATTTCTTTTTATTTTAATTTAAAAAATTTATTTTAAGATTTTACTTATTTGGGGCATCTGGGTAGTTCAGTCGTTGGGCATCTCTGCCTTCGGCTCAGGTCATGATCCCAGGGTCCTAGCATTGAGCCCTGTGTCGGGCTCCCCGCTCAGCAAGGAACCTGCTTCTCCCTCTCCCTCTGCCTGCGGCTCCCTCTGCTTGTGCTCTCTGTCTAATAATAAATAAATAAAAATTTTAAAAGATTTTATTTATTTATTTGACAGAGAGCAAGTACAAGTAGGGGGAGCCCCAGGCAGAGGGAAAGGGAGAAGCAGGTTCCCCACTGAGCAGGGAGCCTGGTGTGGGAATCGATCCCAGGACCCTGAGGTCATGACCTGAGCTAAAGGTGGACATTTAACTGACTGAGCCACCCAGGCGCCCTTCACAAAGCATTTCTAAGACTGCAGCAGAAAGATGTGTACCCTAAGCCATGCGGATTGTCAGGAAAAGAGATTAAGTTCTGGTGTTTCACCCTCAACTCTGCCATTCTCTGGACCTCATGATGTACTTTCCAGACTGTAATCCCCTCTGACTAGATGACTGATCTCGCAGGGAGAGTTTCCTCTAGGTTGGTTTTACGCCATTCATCCATCCCTTTGGGTACAATTTCTCAACCAACAACAAATTCAGTTAACACCTGTTATTCTTGACATCTCATCGAGGAGTTTCTACTCTGGCTTTATGTTCACATTTGTAGGTTCTTTTAGAACCCTGGGCTGGAAATTGTATGGGCTTGAAGACAAGCTCATCTATGGGTCTATATACTCTCTTAATTCCTTCTCACTTACCTTGACCTTTGTTTTTTTTAAATTTAAGTATAGTTGACATACAATGTTACATTAGTTTCAGGTGCATAACATAGTGATTCAACAAATATATATCTATTGGGCTGTGGTCACCACAAGTCACCATGCAATACAATATCACTGACTATATTCCCTATGTTGTATCTTTCATCCCTTTGACTTATTCATTCGGTAAGCGGAAGTCTATCTCTTAATCCCCTTTTGTCCATCCGCCCAACCCATTCCCTTCTGGCAACCATCAGTGTGTTCTCTCTATTGATGGGCTTGTCTCTGCTTTTTGTTTGTTTGTATGTTTATTTATTTTGGTTTTTAGATTCCACATGTAAATGAAATCATATGGTATTTGTCTTTCTCTGACTTATTTCCCTTAGCATTATACTCTCTAGGTCTACTCGAGTTGTTGCAAATGGCAAGATCTCATTCTTTTTTATGGATGAGTCTCTTAAGCTTTAACTTTAACTCCCTTGTACAGATGTTTGTTTGAAATCACTCTTGGTTGGAAATCACTTTTTCTAAGAGAGCAAGTCAAAAACTTGGCCAACAACAGGAGATTTTGACTGTTGTCTTTGTCGCTGACTCAAGGACTTCCACTATTCCTTGCTCTGTGACTCTGAAGATAATTTTCATGCTTTCAAATTGCATGTCAATAAAACCAGAATCTCTCCAAAGGCAGACGAATTACCAGTTTAAAGATCTTAAAAGATATCAATATGAGGGAGCCCCAGCTAAATGCCATTTATTACCCACAATCCTTATGTTTCTTGCCCAAAAAAAGAAAGAAAAGAAAAGAAAAAAGAAAATGATTAGAATTCTCTAGCGTATGTGCATGTGTGTAATAGGTCATGTTGGGGGTGAAATGAATGGTAGATGACTTATCCAAAATCAATGATTGCATCAGACAAACCATTGAGAAATAAGAGGGATATGTCACTTGCTGGATCCTCATGTGATACGGGTCCATTAACTTTTAACTATATGTCAGCAAATGAAATTGAAAAGCAGAACCTTTTTTTTCCCCATTAGAAAATACTCCCCAGATCCTCTACAAAACTTACACATTAAAAAGCATGACACAGGACACCTGGGTGGCTTGGCGGGTTAAGCGTCTGCCTTGCCCTCAGGTCTTGATCCAGGGTCCTGTGATGGAGCCCTGCATCGTGCTCCCTGCTCAGGGGGGAGCCTGCTTCTCCCTCTTCTCCCGATTGTGCTCTTTCTCACTACTCTGTCACTATCTCTGTCTCTCTCTCTCAAATAAATAAACGATATCTTTAAAAAAAAAAAAAAAAAAAAAGGATGATGCATGGGGCGCCTGCGTGGCTCAGTCGGTTAGGTGCCTGCCTTCAGCTCAGGTCAAGATCCCGGGGCCTGGGATCTGGCCCCACATCGAGCTCTCTGCTCAGCAGGAAGCCTGCTTGTCCTTCTCCCTTTGCTCCCCAACCTGCTCATGCTCCCTCCCACCCTCAAATAAATAAAATCTTCAACAACAACAACAAAGGGAGTTGAGTACCTACTATTTGGTAGCCACATTTGCCAGACATTATAACTTTTATCTTCCATAAAGAGCAAGATGAAAAAGATAGGACTCCTGTCTTCCCTTAACCTAGGACTCTTTGTGGGGAGATGGCATCCATACAAATAACTATATTCTGCTAAAAGAGCTAAAGTGCAATAGAAAAAGGTGCTGGGTTCTTATGGGCAGAACTATGTCTCATCTTCATTTTCCCACTACCTAGTTGTCTGAATGTGAGAAAGTCATTCATACAATAGGACATCAATTTCATCACCAGTACAATAAAGTTACACCATATAATCTCTAAGGTTCCCTGCAGCTAAGAATCTAAAAATTATTCTATGCCTCTGAAAGCTTAGTGTTTTTTTTTTTCAAGATTTATTTATTTACATGAGAGAGAGTGCACACACATGCAAGCAGGGGGAGGGGCAAAGGCAAACGGACAAACAGACTCACCACACGGCTGAGTGGGGAGCCTGACGTGGGGCTCCAGCTTACAACCCTGAGATCATGACCTGAGCCAAAACCTGAGTCAGTTGGTCAACTGATTGAGCCACTCAGGCGCCCCAGTTTCGTTTTGTGTTTTTTTTTCCAGTTTTATTTAACTAATCTCTACACCCAACATGGGGTTTGCACTCATAACCCTGAGATCAACAGTCACATGCTCCACTGAATGAGCCAGCCAAGTGCCCTGAAAAATTAGTTTAAAGGATTACTCTTGAAGACCCCTAACTATATGTTGGAAATGGTCTCTTCAATACACTCATTTTTCCAAGTAAACCTAATAAGCAAAGTCACACAATATGTTTCTTTTTTTTTTTAAAGATTTTATTTATTTATTTGACAGAGAGAGATCACAAGTAGGCAGAGAGGCAGGCAGAGAGAGAGAGGAGGAAGCAGGCTCCCTGCTGAGCAGAGAGCCCGATGTGGGGCTCGATCCCAGGACCCTGGGATCATAACCCAAGCCGAAGGCAGAGGCTTTAACCCACTGAGCCACCCAGGTGCCCCAAACACACAGTATGTTTCTTACTGGTTTCCCTCTACAAGTGCTTCAACCTTTCAACTCGCCTACTGGCAAACTTTCTCATTTAATTCCTCTTTATTTTTGTAAAGGCACAAATAGGAACATCTGCTTTCTAAATCAGTATCAAATAGGGGGCACCTGGCTGGCTCAGTCCGTGGTGCATGTGAATCTTGATCTTGGGGTTTGGGACTGGAACCCCACTTTGGGTATGGAGATTACTAAAAAAATAAATAAAATATTTTTAAAAATCTATTAATCTCAAATAATCTATGAGGAAGGTAGATGAAAGATATAACTCGATTCCATTTGACAAACATTTCTTGAATATCAACTATGTGCCAAGTCCTAAAAATGATTCTAAGATATAGAAAGGTCATGCCCTAAGGAACCTACAAGCACATAGAGAAAATGAAACCTTTCCATTATATCAAGAGTATTCATTTTATAGAAAGGAAAAAAACAAATTCAGAAAGTAAAACAATGTGGTAGATAGAAAAACAGCAACGAGGCAGTGTGTTGGAAGTAAGTCAGAAGTTCTTCTGCCCAAAAAAACACTCTGACCTAATAACCAGCAAGTCAAGGCATCAATAGAAAGGTCCCAGCATTCAAATTCGTTATACAAGGGCAAGACTGGCAGGCAGAGGCCCAAAGGTCCAGCTGAGATATCCTGTGAGCTGTCTACAGGACACTCTGGGGTCCATGGAAAAAGACATATACATTCCAGCCAATGCCAGGAGAAAATAGCTGACTAAAAATTAGGCTCCCTGCCAAAGCCAGGCGGAGATAGGAAGACTCAGGAAGAATTTCCCCAATAAGAAACCAAAGAACAGAGAGGAGGACAAGTAAGAGAAATCCTTGCATTTTGTGGTTAGTGAAGGATAATTTTCTTCCCCCTCATAATCTTTATAGGTCACAGAAAGAAACATTCAGAAAAATGAAAATGCAAAGCTCTACCAGAGGAAGAGAAAAATGACTGGAATGGGGAAAATCTCCATCCTAGCATGGAATATTCCATTTTATACAGATTTCTCCTGAAGGTCAAGGACTGAGCTAAAAGGACACAGCCTGCTTGTAAGCGCTGGGAATCTGGGGGTAAGAAGCGGAAGCAGATGGAGCTGGGTTGGCTCAGCAGCAAGAGTAGGGAATCCTACAGAACACTGGAGCCAGGGGCCTCCTGCTTGTTCTTTTCAATGTAATACAGTCATTTCCTATAAGCTGCCAGGAGCATTCTGGCTCAGACAGAGATGTAGAAACATCTAGATGGTTGTACATTTTCCACACCTCTGAGCCATTCTGTGTATAGCTGTCAATTAAGATCAAATTATTCATCTTTAAAAACCTGGTGCTAGTATTCTGCTCATACCACACTGTAGAACAGCCCACAAAAAAATGTGAAATCAGGAAGAAAAGTGAAAACTAAGATATCCGGGTGGAACTGGGGACACCAATAGACATTTCATCCTCAGCAAGACTACCACAAAGCCTCTAGGGCTTTCCCCTGGGTCCTATCACTTTTCCAGCATGTTCCACAATTACAGAGGTGTCTGTTACTGTTATTAATGTACATGTTTATGTGTATAAATGATGTCTGTCTAGCTAAATCCAGAGCAAATTCCATACTCTCAATCTAGAATCCCAGATTTAACTCCATAAATCCCATGATGTGAAACTCCTAACCTAGCACTCAAGCACTGAATAAACTTGGATGAATTCTTAGGCTTAGCCTGGGAGAGTTGTAGTAACCATACCAGTAGAGAAGTCCAAAAAACAAACACAAGCAAAAGAGCAACTCACCTATTACTTAAAGCAACGCTGACTTTCCAAACTGCTATTAACCTTTTTTGTTTGGTCGTAATCATTATAGAGTCAAAAAACGATGCTAATCTTTTTCATCTTTGAGATTTAACCACACTAGGGAATATTAAATATTTAGCATTTTGATTTTTTTTTTCCTGGTGGTGGTGCTCACCTTGAAGCCTCTGCTGGACAATTTATTAGTTCCTTTTTTTTTTTAAATCCTAGTCATGTTTGGTTATTGCTTTCAGTAAATATTGCTTCTTTTTAGTTATAGGAAGGGGACACTTAGATTTCCTCTCACCACGATGTAGGTTCTGAAATAAGATCCTGCAAGAATCCTTCCCAATTTAAGAAGTTGATTATTTATTTCTTTGTTTAAGATGTTTGCCTGTAACTTTGGAGATCTGTGTAGGTGCATAGCAGGAATCCATTTGAATTATTCCTACTTAGGAGACTATGTATTCTCCAAAAACAGTTCACGGTCGTGAACTGGACACAATCATGACATGAAGGGAAATACACCTACAATGTCCATATGAGTAATGAAAAGTTAATTACAGAAGAAGGCCACCTTTCTGTGCTATATTCTGGCAGAGGAAGGGGAAAAGTTCACCTCCCAGTGATGTTAAGTTTACCTACAATGATGTGGTGAAAAGTCTTGTTTTGTATTTTGAATATTTTATTTACTCCCAACATGGGAGGAAATTTATCTATAATTTATCCACACCCAACACGGGATTTGCATTCACGACCCTGAGATCAAGAGTTGCACACTCCACAGACTGATACAGACAGGCCCCCCCCTGGTGAAAAGGTTTTTTTATTAATATAGGAAAATATAGGAAAGAAAAAAGGCAACACACAAAATTTTATATTGTGATCTACTACGCCATTCTAATTATTTACATATTCATGTAAAAAATAAATATATGTTTATTCTCCTTGAACAAAAGGATATAATAATTATTACTCCCCATTTCTCTACTTAATGCACCTGTCAGCATAAGAAGGTGGTATAGAAAAGAACACACCCTTAAAGATGTATAACTAAATAAAAATACCAGACTGTTAATACAACTTGTTGCTGAGATGTAAGAAAATGGAACAAGGAAGGCTAAAATAATTTTTTTAATTACATGTCAAGATACTAAATGCTGGTTCAAAAATTTCAAAAAGAAATAATACCTACATAGCAAAAATCTACATAGCAAAAAAGTCAATCAGCCTTACTAGTTAACTGCATAACAGCAATGCTTTCTAAATAACTCAACAATGAGATTTAGGAGAATGGGTTTTTAGTGGTTGGGTCAGCTTTGTTTTGGAAATGAGTCTTTTCCAGAATTCCCACTTATTATTTTGATTATACACATATTTAAGGCCATTTTAATGGCTCTTTGCCAATCCCTTATTTTTTTTTTTTTATGAGATTTTGATCTCTCAGCTTTGCAGTTAGCTGGGATTACTTACTATATACAAAAACAGTATCTAACACGTATCTCACCCTTAGTGTCTGACACTGTGTCAGATAAATTCACTTCATTCTCAAAACTGTGAAGTAGGTATTGTTATTATCTCCATTTTATAGATGAGAAGACTAAGGCATAGGGAGGCTAAATAATTCGCCCACAGACACAGCGCTAGTCAAATTTTTAAAAGACTAGAAGGAAATACACCAAGGTATTGATGGTGGTTTCTCAGGGGATAGGTTTATAAAGGATTGTTAAGAGAGATGACATAACGAGATAAAATCTTGAGCTAAGACAGAGACAGCTGAGCTGGAACAGAGAGGACAGATTCCAGATCAGTTTGAGAAAATATGGGCAGAATTGATGGATTGAGGGCGAGGTGGAGGAGTCTAAGAATGCCTCCACCTTGGGGGCACCTGGGTGGCTCAGTGGGTTAAGCCTCTGCCTTCAGCTCAGGTCATGATCTCAGGGTCCTGGGACTGAGCCCCGCATCAGGCTCTCTGCTCAGCAGGGAGCCTGCATCCCCCTGCCTCTCTGCCTACTTGTGATGTCTCTCTCTCTGTCAAATAAATTTTTAAAATGTTTAAAAAAAAAAAAAAAGAATGCCTCCACCTCTGGTTGGGTGGTTGGGTGGACATATTTACTAGGATAGGGAATATACACGGTAAGAGCAACTTTGGGAGAGAAGATGATGTATTCAGTTTTGGAGTGCTGAGCTTTATTCTAAGTATCTGAATATGCACATTTTAAGCTCAAGAGAGAGGTCAGGTGGGTCTGGATTTAGCTGGTTGTTAAACCCAAAAAAGAAGTTGCCATAACCCAGCGTTAGTGTGGAAGAAGAAAAAGGCTGTGGGTCAAGGACAGAACTCTGAAGAATCTTCCACTATATAGGATATGC
The DNA here is from genome assembly GCF_902655055.1 of Lutra lutra. Lineage (NCBI taxonomy): Eukaryota > Metazoa > Chordata > Mammalia > Carnivora > Mustelidae > Lutra > Lutra lutra. The sequence goes on from NC_062293.1 coordinate 41,728,487, forward strand.
AGGGGATAAGATGGCCATTCAGATTTGACATTAAAATAACAAAGCTATGAGATGCCAGATACAGATTCGTTTTTCAAGCTTGGTTTCATTTATGAGATAGCATGGAAGTAGGGCAGGATAGTCAGACAAGTTTGGGTTCAAATCTAGCACTTTGCCTCTAAGTAGCTCCGTGCCTGTTGTCAAGTTACTAAGTGTAAAATGTGAATGATTAATATGCTACTCATACTGTTGTGGGTATTAAATTAGTTAATCCATAAAAGCACTTACATGGAACAGTGTCTAGCATGTAGCATGGATCCAAAAAATATTAGATATTATCATTATTGAGGACAAATAGTAAAACTGTTTTTTATTACATTGTTTTACTTTGGTTAAGAAAATGGTCAGGAAGTTTGTTGAAGAGCAGGAATAACTACAGGGGAATTAAACAACTGTCTAAAAAATCCACCAAAGAATTTCAGGCAGTCAAGAACTGGTATTTTCTATGAATTTGTAGGGTATAGTATAAGTAAACAGAGGTACTAGCAGTTGGTTAAAACAATGAAAAGGGACTGATAGAAATGCTGATATACGAGTCACAAGACTGCGTTAAAATTGTTCTATTCTAAATACTCAACCACTAGCCCCTGTGCCTGGCACACAGTTAGCTGTCAATAAATTTGTTGCCTGAAAATAAAAGAGAGGGGTTGATTTCTTTAACCTGCTACTAAACATTTCACTATTGGAATAATTAACACGCAAAGAAAAGTAGACATGCCTGACGTGCTGTGAATTGAGAACTCCCAGAAGAGTCTGACTCATGCAACTCCTCTCCCAGCAGTATCTGCCACATACTTGAAATTCCCAGCCTTAGATGTCCTCCAGTGGAACACGGATTAGAGTCCACAGAAGGGCCCCTTAAAATGCAAGTATGTCATCCGTGATCGGGAAGCAACGTGGCTTTGGCCGACAGGCACTTTCATTAGCCCTGTGTGAATAGTTAGCTGCCTGCCAGAGACCTCGGTCTGAGCCGACACGACCCGGTCTGCCTCGGGAGAGGCCCGGGCAGGGCCGAGCCTTGTGGGGCCGCCCGGATGCAGGAGCAGCCAGCACAAGGCAACGCAGGGAGGTCCCCTGGCTGGGTGGGCCGCCCGCACGCCCGGTCACCTCGACCCTTGCAAACACTGGCCGGCCAGGTCAAGATGACCGCCGTCCGCACGGCTGGGGCACCGCGGTCGGTGTTCATTCTCATCTCATTTTTTGCATCAAGCACGTGAGGGCTGGGGAGGTGGCCAAATCGGGGTAAAATCTGAAATGTCTTTTTTGTTCTTTTTGGTCCAGCAAGTTTAAATTCCACGCCATCTTTGAGCGGTAGGCTAATAGGTATTATACGATTCCCCGTTTGCCTTTTCGAAGGCATCTGAACTGTTCCGGGGGCCGCGGAGGGGAGGAACAAAACCGAGCTAGAAGCACAGCTCGGACTCAGCGTTCCGGCCTCGGGTGGGCAAGGGAAGCACCCCAGATTCCGTCTCGGCCTCCGCGCTCTTCCTTGCCCAAGCCTGTCCAGTCCTCGCAGAAACGCCCGCGCGCACCCGGCGGGGGGCGGGGCACCGAGCCCAGGCCGTCACGTCCCGAGCGTCGGGGGGCGGGGCTTCGGGCGATGGCGTCACGAGACCCCGCCCACGCCGCCCGGCTATCTCCCGCGCCGCCCGCCATTTTGTCTTCAGTGTCTGTTTTGCGATCGGCGGAGTTGGAGGAAGCGTCTTGTTCCGTAGGCTTGAGGCAGGGAACGGGGTCTATTGTCTGTGTTTGACTCCGTAGTTTGGTCAGAGGCTTTCCGGAGCTTTCCCGGGGGAGTCGGCAGAGGCTCCCGCTTCCGCCCCCGCCCCTCCCCTCCGTCCCCCGGTCCGGGAGGGACCGATCCCGCGTCACGCCCCTCAGCGCTCGCTGATCCCTTCTCCGTCGTTGCGTCCGCATCGCACCCCCGGAATCAGACGGTGCCCCATAGATGGCCAGCTTTCCCCCGAGGGTCAACGAGAAAGAGATCGGTGAGGAATGGGCCGGTGGGTGAGGAGTCTGGTGAGCGTCCCGGGGCTGCGGAGAGGCGGGGAGTCCCCGGAGGAGGAAGAGTCTAAGCGAAGAAGGGGTGAGCCGGGGCCAAGCCCTGGAGCATAGAGGAAGGAAGCGGCCCCGCTGGTGGGTGTCGCCGAGGGGTAAATGGGGTCGTCATTGATGCAGCGTCTAATGTGCGCGAGGCTAGGAGGGAGGCAGTGGGCGGATCTTCGGGTTCAGGGGAATCTGGGCGCCCAGGGCGCTCCTGACTGTGTGGTCGGGGACGGACACCCACCCGCGGGGGACCCCAGTTTCCTTTAAGGAGGAACGCGCATGGTCATTCTCCTGGGGTTCTCTGGGCGTCGAGTGGATAGGCCAGTGCTGGGCAGGTCTGGGGACGTGAAAAGTAAACTTGGGTGTTCTGAGTGTAATGAAAGGGGAGGGGTCCTCAGGTAGGTATATCAGCTATTCCTAAAGGAGAAATACGACCGAAGAAGTGCCATTGGCCTGGAAGAAGCAGCATTTTTTTTTTTTTTTTTAAGCAGCATTTTTTAAAAACGTTGTGGCGTTAAGGAAGGCAGCGGCTTAGGGGAGGAGACTCAATTATCTTTTCTACCCAGAGGAGCGGGGAGGAGCAGAATGGTTGGGTGGAATGACAGGAGTAAAGCTGTTGTATGAAAGAGCGCGCTCTGAAAAGGCGGTCTAAAAACTGGTCTAGAAGCTAGCCCCTGCCACACCGAAGTCAGGGCAATAGATCCTGGAGGCTGTGCGTCAAGTCGTTGAGAGCACCTCGCATTTAAATTCGCCCTTAACGGGAAAATAACTGGAATAATTTTGGGGGGAGTTGGTGCTGTGCATTGATGGATAGGCTTAGTAAACATTGAGTTTACCAAGTCATGTGATACATCTTAAATTATAGTTTTCATTAAAACAAAAAATAGACTTTGCACCCCGCCCCCCCCCCCAAAAACCAGCGCCAAACTTATTGTGTTAATTAAATGAAAATTGGAAGTGGTTACTGAGCAAAGACCCTTTGCATTTCCTCTTTCTTTATGTATGCCTTTAAATATATGGAGGAGGTACTTCTAGACTGAGGGAGAAGCTGAAGTAACCAGTAGGCCCTCTATCCTGTATGTGAGTTCAGTTTTTACATCTAGAGACAGCTATCTTAGAATTCTGGACTTTCGTTCTCTTAAGGATAAGGTTAAATGGCCGGTTAGGAGGGGACTTTAACCCTGTTTCTAATAACTGTTTTACATACACAGGGAAGGGGTGCCTGGGTGGTTCAATGGGTTAAAGCCTCTGCCTTTGGCTCAGGCCATGGTCTCAGTTTCCTGGGATCAGCCGGGGCATCCGGCTCTGCTCAGCAGGGAGCCTGCTTCTCTCTGCCTGCCTGCCTCTCTGCCTACTTGTGATCTCTGTCAAATTTATTTATTTATTTATTTATTTATTTATTTAAAGATTTAAATAAAACTTTAAAAAAATAAATACACAGGGAAAACAAAATTCATGCCTACTTTTTATTTTAACTGTATTTTAAGACTCATAAGTAGGTGCTGAAGTCGAACATGGAACCCAGAAGTTCTTTAGTCCAATGGAGTACAGTGGGCTTTTTTCCTCCTCTGCTACACGATAGAATCAGAGATAAGTGATCTGCCTTTCATTTATCTGTTTTACTTTATCTTGATGAACTATTTTGAAAACTTTCCAGTCCTGCCTTCCAACAGCTGAGTAGAGCTTCTGAGCATACCTGCATAAGGTAGAAGAACCAGCCACACTAATAGCCTTTGCAGTTAACATTTTTCATATTTAGTAACATCTCAGTGTTATTTGCTGGCTGTAATATAAAATTATTAGCCAGGTCCCAAATATCTGAAAGAACCTCGGCCTTTTCTAAGCTTTAGAACCACCACCCCCCACCACCCCCGCCCATTTTTTGTTTCTTTGTTTCTTTCTTCCTTTGGAAGTACCATTTGGATACAGAGTTAAACAGTAATATCTCTTGTGTAGCTTTGTATCTTTCAGTAAGGACTTAGCTTTTCCCCTTTTTTTCTTGAGTATTAATTATAGCTCTTCGGTTTATCAAGTGCTGAAAGAGGAGAAGCAAGATTCCTAGACTGATTAAAGAAGTCTTGTGAGACAAGGAGTGCTGCCTGGAGCTGCTGCCCTCTTTCACAAGGCACCATCACAGATCCTCCCTTTCTGGTTATGAAATTGCGGAGAGGAATGTGAAGAAGGAGCTAAATCTGGTTCACTTGGTTCAGCAGTAACTCAGTGTGTTACTACTGTACAGATAATTATATTTTATGGCTGAGTTCCCATGGCAGGCAGCTTTTCCCTTATACAAGGTCATTAAATCATGTATCTCTTACGATACTCCCATTAAACAGCTGCAGGTCATAAAGGTTTAACTTAAAAAATTTTTTTTTCAAAGCACTTCATTATAACCTTGTGCTACTTGATAATATTGTAGATAATATTGTACCAGTAAGTATCTGAATGAGTGCTTGAATCATTTGATGGCAGAGATCATTGGGGGAGGGGGAGAAATCATTTGCTGTGCCTGTTAACAAGCAAGGAAACACCAAGTTAATTGCTAATACTTGTGACAGTATAGCATTTATTTATTTGGTAGTTTTGTTTTTTTTTTTTTTAAGATTTTATTTATTTATTTGACAGACGGAGATCACAAGTAGGCAGAGAAGCAGGCAGAGAGGAGGATGCAGGCTCCCGGATGAACAGAGAGCCTGATGTAGGGCAGGACCCTGAGATCATGACCTGAGCTGAAGGCAGAGGCTTTAACCCACTGAGCCACCCAGATACCCCTTACTTGGTAGTTTTAAAATAATGACCCCACTTCTTGAATGTCTATGTATTTAAGAATAAATTAGCTTATTAGTTCATGGTCTTTGTTATTTGAAACAATTTTTGGTTGTTAATTTCCACCTTTATACCAGAGGAGTTTTGTGATTGTGGTCAAGGTAAAAGAAAAATAGAGTGATGCTAAAGTAAAAAAAAGAGTCTTTGTGGGAAAGTTAATCTTGCTTGCTAAAGGAGTGGTGTGTTCTAGTCTAATTAACCAGATGTTTTTAAAGTTGAATACAAGGGCCAGTCTTCTATTTTTTTGAGATAGAAGTTACAAGAAAATACTCATCAAGTTTAGCTAGGGGTTTTCTCTTGAAGATGATGCTTGGGTTTTTTGGTTGAAAAAAATTTTTTTCCCAGTTGAATTTTAAAACTTGTTTCCCTGACTTACAAACTTTCTTTTTCCTTCAAAAGATAGGATTAAACAGAAACCCAAGTTATATTTAAAAAAAAAAAAAGATTTAGGCAGGGGTTGCAAATTCAGGAATCAGGCACATGAACTACCATGGTGAGATTGACCATCTATGTGTGTGGCCTTGGAGGACTATAAGGAAAAGCAATATAAGGAACAGCAAGCCCTTTCAAAAAAATCATTTGTAGGGGTGCCTGGGTGGCTCAGTGGGTTAAGTAAGCCTCTGCCTTCAGTTCAGGCCATGATCTCAGGGTCCTGGGATCGAGCCCCACATTGGGCTCTCTGCTCAGCAGGGAGCTTGCTTTCCCCTCTCTCTCTCTCTGCCTACTGCTTTGCCTACTTATGATCTCTCTGTCAAATAAATAAAAGCTTAAAAAAAAAAAGTTTAAAAAAATCATTTGTATATTTAAAAAAAAAGGAAGGAAAGGAAATCATTCTGCAGGCATATGAGTGTCACTGGTTTGTGGATTTTATGTTAAAGTCATGTAACTGCTGGTGAAAATAATGTCACCTTATGCTTTATGGATATACTTGGGGTGGGGAGTAGGTGGGGGTTCTGCTCCTTTGATCAAACCACACCTGAGGTGTTGTGTTTAGTTCTGGGTGCCACTTTTATGAAGACCATTAACAACTGGAGTTTCTCCAGAGAAGTATTGTAGGCAAAGTTGGGGAATGGACTTGAAACCATGTAAACTAAGGAGTGATTGAAAGACCTATGGCAGTTTATTTATTTATAAATGAAAAGATTTACTTGCTGATGTCATGGCTGTCTTCAGTATATGACTGTCATATGAGAGCAGGACTAAGCTTCTTCTCTTAGGTCAGAACCGAGACTGAATGGGTCGAGTGGCAAGGAGGAGGAAGATTTATTTTTTTGTTAAGGATTTTATTTATTTGAGAGAGAGCACAAAGGGAAAGCAGACTCCTCGCTGAGCAGAGAGCCCAACGTGGGGATCCATCCCAGGACCCTGGGGCCAAAGGTAGATAGAGGCTCAACTGACTGACCTACCCAGGCGCCCTAGGAGGAAGATTTTTGAGTCATCAGAAGGAAAATTTTTGATAATGTCAGTTCCACAAAAACACAGTAAGCTTTATTAGGTATTCATATTTCTGAATATCATAGAAAAAATAGGTCTCAATTTTGTTTTACTTTTTATATATACTTTTTGGATTTTGAGTACTCTACACTCAACATGGGGTTCAGACCTACAACCCCGAGATCAGCAGTCACACGTTCTGCTACTGAGCTAGCCAGGTGCCCCTGCTTTACTTTTTATCTTTATTTTAATTTTATTTATTTATTTGACAGAGAGAGATCACAAGTAGGCGGAGAGGCAGGCAGAGAGAGAGGGGGAAGCAAGCTCCCCGATGAACAGAGAGCCCGATATAGGGCAGGACCCTGAGATTATAACCTGAGCTGAAGGCAGAGGCTTAACCCACTGAGCCACCCAGGGTCCCCTGTTTTACTTTTTAAACCATAGCTTGTTAATGTATCAAAAACTTGGACAAAGAAATGTTGAAATCATTTTAAGAATGGGAGCTTATACATGTGCCTTTATATTCACTCAGTAAATATTTACTGATCACCTGTCATATGCCAGGTGCTCCACTGGCTGTTGACAGAGCACACATTGAGACTTGAAGTGTCACCTGAACGAGTACATGGGGGGCCGGTGTATGTATATATCTGCTCTAGCAATAAGAGCGTAAGTGGTTCTTATTTGAACTGCAGTACATAGGATATATGTAGTTTAGTTGTTGGGAAGTTTAAGCCCAAAACCTAAAAATAGTTAGCCAGAGAACTAATCACTGAATAGATAGTAGGGAAACTAAAGAGATACTAATTTTTTTTTTTAAAGATTTTATTTATTTATTTGACAGAGAGAGATCACAAGTAGATGGAGAGGCAGGCAGAGAGAGAGAGAGGGAAGCAGGATCTCTGCCGAGCAGAGAACCTGATGCGGAACTCGATCCCAGGACCCTGAGATCATGACCTGAGCCGAAGGCAGCGGCTTAACCCACTGAGCCACCCAGGCGCCCAAGAGATACTAATTTATACCTGAAAAGGAAGAGTAGCAAAATTTGAAATCAAGACCAGCCCAAGAGAGCAGTGGTGATATAGTGACTGATAAAGATTCTTTACCCAAATTGAGGAAATTCTGGCCAAGTTTGCATACACAAATGTATAGTAAGAGCTTGTTGATAACGCTTCTTGTTAAATGCGAACGAAGAGCCTCTGAACTCTGGTAATGTGCCCGTTTTTGTTATGAATGATAAATATAGGTACCTTTTTTTCTTTCAAGATTTTATTTATTTATTTGAGATTCGAGCACGTGAGCGAGAGAGCACAAGCAGGGGGAGCTGAAGAGGGAGAGGGAAAAGCAGATTTCCCATGGAGCAGGGCACCTGGATAGGCTCTTCCAGGACCCTGGGATCATGACCTGAGCCAGAGGCAGCCGCTTAACTGACTGAGCCACCCAGGTGCCCCTAAATTTAAGTAGTCTTAACTAAATTAAAAACATATCAGATTGTTTATTCTCTGTCCTTAAAAAACAAAAGAATTACTTCCATTTTTGGTCAGTTTATGGCCCACTATTAAGATGTTTGAGGATCACAAATGTAATACATTTTAAAGCAGCAATTGGGAGATTGTACTAAATAACCATTAAGTCCTTTCTAGTTCTAGGAGTTTTATGATTTTATGATTTTTTGGGCCTGAAAAAATATTCATGTTGGGGCGCCTGGCTGGCGCTCAGTTAGTGGAGCATGTGACTCTTGGTCTTGGGGTTGTGACTTTAGGCCCCTCATTAGGTTTGGAGGTAACTTTAAAAAGTCTTTAAAAGGGCGCCTGGGTGGCTCAGTGGGTTAAGCCGCTGCCTTCGGCTCAGGTCATGATCTCAGGGTCCTGGGATCGAGGCCCACATCGGGCTCTCTGCTCAGCAGGGAGCCTGCTTCCCTCTCTCTCTCTCTCTCTCTGCCTGCCTCTCCGTCTACTTGTGATCTCTCTCTGTCAAATAAATAAATAAAATCTTTAAAAAAAAAAGTCTTAAAAAAAAAAGAATATCATGTTTAAATAGACCACTTAATATTGCTTTCCTTTGAATAATGACATAGTATTGTATTTTATAGTGGTTTGTGGTTTTTGAAAATTACAAACTTATTGGAAGATACTTTCCTTACAAAGTGAGTTTGGCCTGTTGCATTTTAAATGTCAGTATTTTGATGAAAACATAAGGCCGTGCAAAAGTCAGGAGTTGAGTAATTGCTAACCCTGATATTACAGTACCTTAACCAGGGCTGTTTTTTTTTTTTTTTTTTTTTAAGATTTTATTTATTTATTTGACAGACAGAGATTACAAGCCGGCAGAGAGGCAGGCAGAGAGAGAGAGAGGAGGAAGCAGGCTCCCAGCTGAGCAGAGAGCCCGATGCGGGGCTAGATCCCAGGACTCTGGGATCCTGACCTGAGAGGAAGGCAGAGGCTTTAACCCACTGAGCCACCCAGGTGCCCCTTAAGCAGGTTTTTTAATTGAAGCTTTCTAAACAAGGTCTTGGGTGGGGAGATGTTGGAAAACCACTTTATCAAAACTTGAAGATAGTTACTATCATTAAGGGTAGAAATCAGAACTCCTTAGACCTTGTCTGCATCGAAAGTCAATGAAGTTGAGAGTCCCAAATTCATATTGAGGAAGTCTCAGATTCATTATTGGTTATATGTGACATCCTCTGTATCTTTTCTTTTAGTGAGATCACGTACTATAGGTGAACTTCTAGCTCCAGCAGCTCCCTTTGACAAGAAATGTGGTCGTGAAAATTGGACTGTTGCTTTTGCTCCAGATGGTTCGTACTTTGCTTGGTCACAAGGACATCGTACAGTAAAGCTTGTTCCCTGGTCCCAGTGCCTTAAGAACTTGTAAGACTCTCTTCTAATTTGTATATTGTATGTCTTTGTAGAATTTACTGTTATCTGTGTGGAGTAATAGAAAGATTGTGATATTTAAGTTTTTCTTTGTAGTCTAGGGTATTGTAAATGTATCTTAATCATAAGCTGAATATATTTATTGGAAAATTTGTGGGAAGAATTGTTTGGCCTTTTATGTTATGGACTACTTTCTCAGATGCTTTTGTGTCTTTGTATTAAAAAGCAGATTACTGGTTCCTTGGTAGTGTCTATATTGCCTTATGCAAGGGAAGATGACCTTTTGTTATGTAACACTTTTTGAATTTCACAACATTTTATTAGATAACAGCAGTATGGTGATCGTGTAATTAATTATTTTTATGTACTTAAAATTCCTCTGCTTGGATTTGTTTATTTATTGAAAGTTTTTAAAAAATATATATTAAATTTAATCTCACCCTTTTTGTGTCTAGTTGACCTTTATATAAATATCTTAATTAGGTTTTTTGTTTTGTTTTTTTGCTTGTTACACTTACTTTAGGTTAGCTAAAGGAGTCCTAATTGATTATAGTGGTTTTGAGGAAAATTTTGACACAAAGAAATTATACATTGTTGGGGCGCCTGGGTGGCTCAGTGGGTTAAGCCGCTGCCTTCGGCTCAGGTCATGATCCCAGGTCCTGGGTTCGAGCCCCACATAGGGCTTTCTGCTCAGCAGGGAGCCTGCTTCCTCCTCTCTCTCTGCCTGCCTCTATGCTTACTTGTGATTTCTTTCTGTCAAATAAATAAATAAAATCTTTAAAAAAAAAAAAAGAAATTATACATTGCTTAATGTTAAACTTAATCTCTCAGCAACTGAAAATGTCTTTTGGTTTGAATTTATTTGGTCATACCCTCATAGCTAATTGCAAATATCTCCTTCCCATCCATAGAATTCTATTGTTACTCAGTATCGTTATGGTAATAATTGAGGTTATTTTAACAAACATTTATCATTTAGTATCTGCGGGAGTCCAGAGTTCATAATAACTAGATGTCAATCTGACCTTTTTTCCCCTCAGTCTCTTGCATGGCACCAAGAATATCACCAATACAAGCGGTTTGAGACTGTCAAGACAAAATAGCGATGGTGGTCAGAAAAATAAACCTCGCGAACATGTTATAGACTGTGGTGACATAGTCTGGAGTCTTGCTTTTGGATCTTCGGTTCCAGAAAAACAGAGTCGCTGTGTCAATATAGAATGGCATCGATTCAGATTCGGACAGGATCAGCTGCTCCTTGCCACAGGATTAAACAATGGGCGTATCAAAATATGGGATGTATATACAGGTACGGGGCCATAGTTTGAGAAGCAAACCTGATTATTTTGTGATGCAGGGCATCTTCATAGGCACTAGAAGATAAGATTTGAGATTAACTTGCTGAAAAGCAAGAATTGATGCTATGAATGTGTCTTTATGATTGGCCTCCATAGCATCTTCTGCTCATGGTTTTATTTTATGAGTAGAGTTCTCACTGCTTGGTCACTCTTCAGAGAATATTACAGCAAGAAGGACATGTCTAAGGAATAAACATTAATTTTAATTTTTAATCCTTAATTTAATTTATAAATTAATAATTTAGTTTATGACTCAAATGGCAGGGTGTTTTCTTACATACTTTTTCAGTTGATAGCTTGGAGGCTTTCAATGCAAATCTGGTTTTAAAATTATTGTCTAACCTTTGGAAGTTTTAGTGACATTGGATTTAAAGTTTAACCAGATAGGTTCAGAAGGTAAATTCTTTGGGCAATTAAAAGTGAACTTGATATTCACTGACTAAAATAGTTCTGGCTGATGGTATGTACTCAAAAATTTGAAGACATTTTTTTAAAATGAGTGGGAAAACTAGGTACAGTAGAACACAGCAGGTGATGCTACTATTGAATGAGGACAGTGAGTCAGTAAATTTGATTGGATTCTTGAAAAAATTGAAGGAATGCACATAGATTTTCATAGAAAACAAAACTCTCAATATCAGATGCATAAAGCATATTTTTTCACTGATTATTCTTGGAAAATTTAGGTGGTTGTGAGATAACATGAATCTTTTGGGGAGTTGGACAGTCTTAGTAATCCAAGGCCAAGGAAAAGAAAAGGGAAAATTTGGTTTTATATTAAAATCATACTGTAAAAAGATTTAAAAATGATAATGTGGGTTTTCCTGATGGGAAATTAACTTGTTTGCATTTCAGGAATTCTCTCTAAGCTGATCTAATAAATTTAGGTTTTGTTATCCTGGAAATAATCCATTTTACAACTGTATAAATAGAGAATCTTTAAAGGTGATAGTAAAAGCACTATTAAGTCACTTTATGCTTGGGAGACTAAGGAGGTGACAAGTATTTCTACATATCTATATAATTTTTTATGGTGAAGAACCCTATTTTAAAGAGAAGCTGATAAAAATTAACAACACTGTCTTTTTTCCCTCTTCCATTGGATTTAGGAAAACTCCTCCTTAACTTGGTAGATCATACTGAAGTGGTCAGAGATTTAACTTTTGCTCCAGATGGGAGCTTGATCCTAGTATCAGCTTCAAGAGACAAAACTCTGAGAGTGTGGGACCTGAAAGATGATGGTATGTCTTTTTTACAAGCTGTGAAACAGAATGAGTTTCTTAACATCATTAATGAGAGATGCCAAGAAGTGTCGATCATCTGGGGTGTTTGACTTTAAAAGTGGCCTATGATCAAAGTTTCCTCTTCTCTTTTAATTGTTTGGTCCCTTCCCTTGTACAGATCAAATGCAACCATAAATGTGACCTATAACAGGAACCAGCAGTTACTCTAAACAATCTTGTATTACTCAGAAACTAACCACACAGATCTGTATCAGCTATATGAGGACAAAATCTGGGTCAGTTTTAGGGTTTTATAAATGAACTGATCTGTGTTTATTTCCTTCATCTTAGGGAAGGTTGTTAACTTCATTTGCTTAGCAAAAATTTAAGTAGGTCTCGAAGTTATATATAATTTAGTAATCTAATAAAATTTTGATTAAGACATTTATATACCAGGATTTATAACTAACAGTTTATAAGCATAATAATAAGTTGGCTAGGTTAAGTAAGAAATTAGATAGACTTGCTATCCAAGATAATGAAAGGTATGTTAAGGACACCTGGGTGGCTCAGTTAGGCGGCTGCCTTCGGTTCAGGTCATGATCCCAGGGTCCTGGGATCAAGTCCCATATTGGGTTCACTGCTCATCAGGAAGCCTGCTTCTCCCTCCACCCGCTGCTCCCCCTGCTTGTGCACACACTCTCTCTCTCTGACAAATAAAAATCTGTAAATAAAAAGATAAATAAAAGGTATGTTAGTTAGTGTTAAGTACTCAGGTTTTATCTGAAACTTTGTTAATTGCAGTGCTTAGAAAGTTTGGAGAGTCCACCTCATTTAAGAGGACCAGAGATGAGCATCTCTTTCTGCTTCTTAGCCGCTAATGAGAAAGTTTACAGTTTTAGCTAAAACCTTATATTTAAGATCTGATAGTGCTCTGAGAGCCTCAGGCTCAAGGTTAAGGGCTTGCTTAGAAGTATTGCTGACTTAAACTGAAGGTAGTAGGAAACAAAATCTGGGGTTTGGAGACTTGTTCCAGCTGATGGGCTATAACCATTGCCTGACAAAATAACATGCTTGTCTTACCGAACCATGGTGGACCTCCTTTGCATCTTAGTGTTCTCTGAATTTTCGGCTATTGAGGGGTGGAGAGATCCCAAGAGTTACAACAGTTTGATGGTTAAACTTTTATTTTCTTTTGTATATCAAATGCTGCTTGCTTTCTCAACACATTTTTTTTTTTAAAGATTTTATTTATTTGACAGAGATCACAAGTAGGCAGAGAGGCAGGCAGAGAGAGAGAGAGAGAGGAGGAAGCAGGCTCCTTGCTGAGCAGAGAGCCCAGTGTGGGACTTGATCCCAGGACCCTGGGATCAGGACCTGAGCCGAAGGCAGAGGCTTTAACCCGCTGAGCCACCCAGGCGCCCCTCAACACATTTTCAGTTGTGTGCATTTAAGAATACAGACTCAGGGGCGCCTGGGTGGCTCAGTTGGTTAAGCATCTGACTCTTGATTTCAACTCAGGTCATGATCCTCAGGGTTGTGAGATTGAGCCATCCATTGGGCTCCATGCTGGGGCATGGAGCCTGCTTGGGATTCTCTCTCCCTCTCTCCCCTTCCCACCCCTCAAAAAAAAATACGAATTCAGTAAAATACAAACTCAAGAGAGTTGGGACTTTGTCTTATTTATGGCTGTCTCCTCAGTGCCTGACATAGTAGGCATTCAGTAAGTATTTGTAAAATTAAGAATTAAAATATCTGTAGACATAATTGTGTGCTTTAGATATAATGCACAGGGGCTTTGGAATGGAATGTAGGTTATCAGAAAGGAAGGATGAAAGGCTTTTGAAGTTGTTCCTCAGGTCTCAGCTTTGAAGTGTTCCAGTTCCTTCATTTGTAGAATAAGTGTATTAGACTAAAAGAATTCTATCTTCTATAGGTGAAGGGTCAGCAGACTTTTCCCTAAAGGGCCAGGTGGTAACTATTTTAGGCTTGTGGACCGTGCTGTCTCTGCCTTAGTTACCTCTGCCACTGTAGCACAGCATAAACAGATGGGCATAGTTGTGTTCCAGTAGAACTTTACAAAGTAAGCAGTTGGTTTATATCCAATCCTAGTTACAGATAAGTCATGGCTGCTATAGAATTTTGTGATCTGTGATTCTGCCATTTTTGAAATGCTCATTTGAAGTGAACTCTAAGGTTAATACAGGTATTTCTTTTTGTTCAGGAAACATGATGAAAGTATTGAGGGGCCATCAGAACTGGGTGTATAGCTGTGCATTCTCTCCTGACTCTTCTATGCTGTGTTCAGTGGGAGCCAGTAAAGCAGTATGTATCAAAGTTCTTGTACATTCATTGTGAACTGGATTGTAATGATGTGTGCATAATCATTTTAAATCTAAGTAATCTGTTAAGTCTGTGCTCGGTGTCATGAATATCTTAAGTATTTTATTTCATGATGGAGAATTTGCATGAGGGAAATTAAGTATAGTTATTGATTGTGGAGTGAGAAATTGGATTGCTTTTAGTCAGCGATAATATTCATAAAGTAAGGGGTATGTCAAATTTACTTTTTCGAAGATCTAGGAAAGTTTATGTGCTATAGTAAAGTTTATGTGCATAGAAGAGATCTAGTCCAAATGTTAAGACATTCCCGCTAATTCTTCTCTGTTGTTCTATTTTTTTTGTCCAGTTTGCTGTTTAAAAAGTTTTGATTCCCAGCTGGTCCTGGACATTTAACTGAAAAAAAGTAACTTAAAAATCTAATAATAAAAATAGCATTCATGTATATGTAGAGTGAATTATAGATGAAATTGACAAGGTCTGTCTGGCATAGCATACCTGTGGACAGATTAAGTATAAAGTGACTCTTGAGAGGGTTATGCTTTTTAATGAACTCTTTTGGTTGTCTGCCAGCTCTTAGTGTAGTTAAAGAGATCTTACTAGCTTCAGATGGTTATGAAAAATGGTGGAGTCCAAATCTGTGGGGTATTCAGAATACACTCTGAATTACTGGGGGTGGGAGGCTGGTTTTAAATGCATTTTATGTAGCCAAGAAGTATGTTAAAATAATAGTTGGAAATGTTAGAAGTTTAGGAAAAAAGTATTCAGTTCTTTAAAAAATCATAAGAACAAAGCTGGATATTGACATTGCTATTTTAGGCTGTGTGTTTTCCATATGCTTCTTGCTTTCCCTGTCACAGGTGGTGGCAGCAATATTGGTGTGATTGAGGTTATGCTGGCACCACTCGCACACAGGCGCACAATGGTGTTAGCTGGGCAGAAAGAGTGGCATCTCTGGCTACCGGGCTGGGGGCGACCTTTACCATAGGATGAAGTAACCTTGCATTCGGCTGCAAGGTGTACTGTACGTACACAGGTGCTGGTCGATGTCCACTTTCTGCTTTTCTTTCTTTCTTTTTTTCTTTTTTAAAGTGATTTCCCCCGCAGTGAAACCCACTGACTCCAAGTAAATTGATCTTCCAGTCTCGTGGAATTGGGAGTCTGACATGTGAAACCAATTTAATGTAATGTAATTGGCTTTCAAATGGTTTCTCTGTGCTATTTTTTGGAATTCTTTGAGATGTTAGAGATACAGTAAGACTTTGATCCAACTTAAAATTTGTATTTATTTTTCTTTGGATCAACTTAAAATTTGTATTTATTTTTCTTTGGAAGTAAAATATTGTGTCTGTGCAGAAAAAAGTAGCAAAAAGGATTGTTTTATTCCAAGAGGAGAGATTGTCTTATTAGGATTGTTGTAAACCTCCAAGCTTGTATTTAATACAACTAGACTGAAGTAAACATTTAAATCCTATTCAGAACTATTCTGCACAGTCTGAGTATTGATCTTATAGAATCGAAAACTATGTGTAAACTTGTACTAAAGTAATTTAAATGTTTTATACTTAAAATGACTAATGATTGTGGTCTGTTTGGGAAATAAGATTGGCAAATTTGATTCACAGACATGTTGTTAATTGTAATATTTTTATAAGTTAGTCTTTTCATTTTGTAATGTGGTTTAACATCCTTGTTGTTTGCCAAAGAAATTTCATTTGGCTGTGAAAATTCTCTTTGCTTGCAGTATCTGTTTCTCTTCCTAGGCTCACGTTGGTGACCCAAGCCTATTGTAAACAAGTGATTATCTCAAAGGGAGATGCCAATGGAGTAACAATTTGTTAACATTACATTTTCTGTCTGTATATTTTTTAAAAATTTGGTAGTTTCTGGAAAAAAAAAGAAGGGGGTTTGTAGTACTTAACCCTATTTATTTCTGTATATATTTTAGTTAATTAGTTTTTGGAATAAATGGATTTCAGTATAACTTTGTGGTTAAAAATTATATTGCCTTTTTTATGTTTAGGCTTATTTTTAAATTAACATTTAACAGAAACATTTGAAATAGAATTTGCATGTCTACTTTAATTAACTTAAAGGCTGATTTTTTAATCTGACTATGACACTGAGCATACATATTCTTTTAATTATTCATAATTTATAATGTTTAATATAATGTTAATTAAATTTAGTTATTTTAGATTAAGTTGTGCCATTTTGTCCTCTGTGTGTCTGAATGAAGCTATAACATTTGCCTTTTTATTGCAGGTTTTCCTTTGGAATATGGATAAATATACCATGATACGGAAACTAGAAGGACACCACCATGATGTTGTAGCTTGTGACTTTTCTCCTGATGGAGCATTACTGGCTACTGCATCTTATGATACTCGAGTATATATCTGGGATCCACATACTGGACACATTGTGATGGAATTTGGGTGGGTACAGCATGAATTAATTGTTGTCTTTGGTTCATCTCTGGCTGTTAGTATAACTTTTAAGAAACTACATGAATGATTGGAATCACATGTGAGACTTAAAATTGTAGTCTGTCATAGTTTTAAATTTCAGTATTATTCAAGTCCTTGAATAATAAGAGCTTTAGATAAAAACTCTAAAAACAAATTTGGCTCTCTTGATACAGATCATGTTATTGTCATTAGACCGTATATGACTCTGTAGAAGTGATAATTTAGAGTTTCATGTCAAGGTTTTTGAAAAACAGT
The DNA here is from genome assembly GCF_902655055.1 of Lutra lutra. NCBI lineage: Eukaryota > Metazoa > Chordata > Mammalia > Carnivora > Mustelidae > Lutra > Lutra lutra. The sequence goes on from NC_062293.1 coordinate 41,745,358, forward strand.
TGAAACTGACGTTGGAGTTAATCTTAGTGTCTTAAACCACATTGTGAAAAGAAGATTAGTAATTCTTTTAAGGTTCCTTTCATTTAATTTGAATCAGCTCTGCTCAGTCTCCTCAGCTGTGGTCATTAAGGCCTCTTCAAACATTATTCATAGACAGATATATTTTGTACAGGGGTAGTTTTGCTTCTTGAAGTGACTCATTTTCACTGAAAACATGTATTTGACCTCAGGCACCTGTTTCCCCCACCTACTCCAATATTTGCTGGAGGAGCAAATGACCGATGGGTACGATCTGTGTCTTTTAGTCATGATGGACTGCATGTTGCAAGCCTTGCTGATGATAAGTAAGTGTGTGAATTATAGTTTGACCTGTTATTGTCTTCTAAAGATTTACTTTCATCTTTCTACTTACTGGAAACATTTTCAAGGCTTAAAAAAAAAGTCTTTCTGCAGTGTGGGTTTTAGTGTCTGTTTCTCCAGACAAGACTTTGAGAGATGTGTGTCTTAAAGAATTTTAGCCTGAAGAAGAAGAGTTGGGCAAACTAAAGATAATCCATGCCTTTCCCTGTGTTTCTTGTGTGTTAACTAGTGTAGGCAAACTGGGTCTTTTTTTCAGTAATATCTTGTAAAGGTTGAAACAGAATGACATTTTCAAAGTGAAATAAATGGTAAAAGCAGAGTCACTTGTGTCCACTGCTTTTGAGGCTACAAGATGAAATGTCACATGAGTGAGGTGTTGTACTAATTGCTATGAAGCAGAACCTAGGTAGCACCATTCCTTTTGCTCATGCTTTTATTATACAGTGTATATGGTATACAGTATTAATTAATTTGGTCACATTAATTCAGAAAGTGAGTCACTGTTGTCTTTCCAGAACAAAGAAAGTGTTGTTTTGTTTGGTTTTTTGTTTTTGTTTTGTTTTTGCTAGCAATCACTGTTTCTGTTTGTTCAGATTTTGAATATCCAGTCTCTGCTGTTTCTAGACACCTTCTACCTATGTGAAAAGGTTTTTGTTTTTTTTTTTTTTTTTTTTTTAAAGATATTTATTTATTTATTTATTTGACAGAGATCACAAGTAGGCGGTGGGGGGCGGGGAAGCAGGCTCCCTGCTGAGCAGAGAGCCTGATGCAGGGCTTGATCCCTGGACCCTGGGATCATGACCTGAGCCAAAGGCAGAGGCTTAACCCACTGAGCCACCCAGACGCCCCTGATAAGGTTTTTCAAATGTGTTGGGAAGAGAGTAAAACCCTTTTTGCCCTTTGGAAAAATAAGATTGGCAGATCTTGATTCACAGACGTGTTGTTAATTGCAGTATTTTCATAAATTAGTCTTTTCATTTTGTAATGTTGTTACATAATGTTAATGTTAACATCCTTGTTTGCCAAAGAAGTTTCATTTGGCTGTGCAAATTCTCAGATATTGAGTATAAGGAGAAGGATTCTGCTTGTGACCATTATGGATCTGAACACTGGGAAGGGAAGGCAGCCATGCATTGTAGTCTCTTAAGTGTGAGTTGATCCAAATTACTGATTGGTATAGGCTAGAAAATACTTTATAAAGCAAGTTAGAGTAATTGAGTTAGAGTAATTGCTTGCTGCAGTGACTGTGTGTATCTATGTGTGGTGTGTATTTTATGACTCAGTGGCATTTTTTTGTCTGAAATACTAATGTTGCTTTTACCTTAAATATCCTGCTAGATACTCAATGGATAACTTATTTCCTTTCTAGAATGGTGAGGTTCTGGAGAATTGATGAGGATTATCCAGTTCAAGTTGCACCTTTGAGCAATGGTCTTTGCTGTGCCTTTTCTACTGATGGCAGTGTTTTAGCTGCTGGGTAAATTGATTTTTCTATTTTCTTTAAGAGGCAGTTTAATTTAAGGTAGCTTTTATTTTTTTTTTTTAATTTTTATTTATTTATTTATTTATTTAAGATTTTATTTATTTGTCAGAGAGAGAGGGAGAGAGAGTGAGCACAGGCAGACAGAATGGCAGGCAGAGGCAGAGGGAGAAGCAGGCTCCCCGCCAAGCAAGGAGCCCGATGTGGGACTCGATCCCAGGGCGCTAGGATCATGACCTGAGCCGAAGGCAGCGGCTTAACCAACTGAGCCACCCAGGCGTCCCTATTTTATTTTTTAGATTTCATTTATTTATTTGACAGGGAGAGAGGGAGGAAGGGCAGAAGGGACAGGCAGAGGGAGAAACAGGTTCCCTGCACAGCAGGGAGCCGGATAGGGGACTCCATCCCAGGCTCCTGAGATCATGACCCAAGCCAAAGTCCAATGCTTAACCGACTGGGCCAGCCAGGTGCCCTGAGGTGGCTTTTAGTCAAAGCAGCCAGTTTTTATTATCACTAAGTTTTCCATAAGGGTTTCTTACAATACTGTTATGTTGTCATAAAGAAGATCATTGGTTAGTCTTCCTTAATTAGGTTTTAGTGTGTAGTTTGTGACTGTCATACACAGCCTCGGATGTTAGTTGTTTGAGCTGTAGGATGCTGAAATATGTGTATGAAGGTGACTGAGCTTGTGATGTTTTTTGTTGTTTTCTGTTTAGAACACATGATGGAAGTGTCTATTTCTGGGCCACTCCGAGGCAAGTCCCTAGCCTTCAACATTTGTGTCGCATGTCGATCCGGAGAGTGATGCCCACCCAAGAGGTCCAGGAGCTACCGATTCCTTCCAAAGTTTTGGAGTTTCTCTCCTATCGTCTCTAGAGGGCTCTGTCTTCCCTCGTCCTAGGGTCTGACAGAGCACACTTGACACAAACCTCAAGCTTGACTGACTTCAAGTATCTGTTCTTCAAGGTTTAGAAGACTTATTTAATTTGATACATTCTTGTGCATTTTGATCATTTGAGCATATTAAAATATTATTTATAGACTATAGGAGAACTGTTTCCGGACATATCAAATGTAAAATTTTTTTTTTTTTTTTTTTTTTTTCTAAAATTTAACTGTGAAACCATATACATACATGTATATATTTAGATAAAAGCTGCTACGTGTTGAATGGACCCTTCTGCTTTTTTAACTTTTAGTTCCAACATGTATATACTGCTTCAGTAGAGCTGCAATACCTAGCTTCACTATAAAATGGAAGGAATTTTTTTTATTCTGGGCCACTGAGTTAGATGGTAAATACTGGCTAAAGAAAGCTGGTTCCTGATTTTTTAAAATGCAAATTTGGTTGCGGGTGGGAGGAGTCAGGCATCTGATCTGCAGGTAAAACCCACAGGGAAAGGATCTTATTTTCTTTAGGAATGGCATCTGAGAGGTAGAATTTGAATGTGACATTATTAAATAAAAACAGAGCCAGGGTATAACTAGGAAAAGGGTGTGTGTGTGTGTGTGTGTGCGCGCGTGCGAGCGTGCGTGCGTGTGTCCACGTGTGTCCGTCCCGCATCGTGTGTCCCCCGCCCCCCCCCCCCCCCCGCCATAACTATATAACCATTGCTGCGGGCCTTAATTTTGGAAAGCAGCTTGCTACTTCAACCCCGTGATATAAAGTATTACCAATTTTAGTCAATTTGAAAATTCCATCTACTGTATTATTGGTAAATATTTTGTTATTTGTACTAAGGGACAATTTTAAAACCATGGTTTTGCTTTTTTATTTTTATTTTTATGTTTTTTTACATGTATCATGTTTCTGCAGGGGGTAATATTGGTGATTTGCCAAAGAGAAGCAATCCAGTGTATCTGCTTTTGCCTTCTGTTATTTATCTTACCTGCAGATATTAAGAATGTATGCATTATGTAAAATGCTTGATTATATATTTTTGCGTTTTTTTAATTAAAGACTTGTTAAAAAAAAAAACCCACTGTTGTAAACATTTCTTAAGTATGTTGGAAAGTTCAGTACTTTTGTGTGTCTCCAGTGTAAGACTGATGCATATTAAGCAAGAAGGGTAATGAATTGCACGAGTACTAGTGATTAAGAGTTAATGCTTCATGAATGCAGCCGCTTTTATGGTGATTGTTCTGGGAGAACTGTTGTAGTAATTAATACTTCAAAAGCACAGAAAATCCCCTCTGCAGTACTGTGCCAAGGAGCCAGCCTCAGGAATTCCACTGGCCACCCCAGGCACTGAGGTCTCCTATGGTCTACCCAGGTAGCTAGGGGTTCCGCTCAAGAAGGGGGCAGCTCCCTTTGGGCCTGGCTGCCATCCTGCTTCCAGGCCAACTCCTGCCTCCAGCCCTCTCCTCCCACCCCCACTCCCCAGCCTCCTTTCTACTCAATGGGTTTAGCCACTGGTGCTTTGAAGCCTTTTGTTTTTTATAAGATGGTTTTTGCAAGGGACCAAGTTCTTTTCCCACTGGGACCTTGCAAGGCAGGCAGCGTTCCCTGGTTTCTGTGCAGGTGGGTTCATTAAAGATGTTGTTTTCTTCTCTTAAAAATATATAAATAAGGGGCGCCTGGGTGGCTCAGTGGGTTAGGCCGCTACCTTCGGCTCAGGTCGTGATCTCAGGGTCCTGGGATCGAGTCCCACATCAGGCTCTCTGCTCGGCAGGGAGCCTGCTTCCCTCTCTCTCTCTCTCTGCCTGCCTCTCTGTCTACTTGTGATCTCTCTCTGTCAAATAAATAAAATCTTAAAAAAAAAAAAAAATATATATATATATATATATATATATATATATATATATATATAAAAGCACAGAAAAGCTCTGGAACAAGGGGAAATAACTGTTGAGCAAAAGAAAAATAAAATCTTTTAGGGGAACCAACAGGCTTAGAGTAAGTCTATTTAAAGTAGCCAAAGGAAAGTCTAGTGATGTGGGCCTTTTGAGGAGGCAAGATGAGCACAACTTTCATTAGTCATGTGTGCTCTTGAAGATTTGGTTGTTGCCACTGAAATCATCTGGAAGTAATTGGGGTTGGCTCTATGAAGGGTGCAAATTACAAATTTGAAAGCCAATAGAAAATGTGCCCTTTACTTCTTGAGAATACCATTATACAAAAAGCACAAAAGTATCTTTAAACCTGTTGTGATTTTTCTTTCTTACATTTTACTTTGTAATACATCTTTATAATTTGAAAGTAATAAGATAGCATTACTTACTCTTTATACCATGAAATGATATACTCTCCAGCCAACATACCTGATCAGGTAAAAATTGCATTTTTGGAAGACGCGTTCTCTGAGAAGGCCAAATTGCTTGCCACCTTTTCATGTGAAAATCATAGTGCCAAGGTGAAAGGAAGATTGCAGAATGTAAGTCAAGTGGAAACCTGCTCAAATGTTCCATTTGTCTGTGGAGGAGATAGAACAGGATGATACTATTTTAGAGCTGGGTGACCAAGGGAGAGTAGGAGAGATGTGGTCGGGTCAGATTCTAGCTATGGGATTTTATCAAAATGATACTGCTTTCTCTAATTTGCCAGAAGCATGCCATTTGGAGAACTGGCAAGAGATCATTTATGTTCAGATTGGATTTCCTATTTTAGGGCCACACAGGATGCTTCATGAACTCAGCAGCCAAGCTGCCTTTCATAATTTCAGATAATTTAAATGACTTCAGATGACTTTAAGACCTGTAACTTGATCTTAGGTTAGCACACCTTAACTTTATGATCCTTGAAATCCCCTGCCTACTTGTGACAGAGTGAAGTTGGGTTCAGCTGGTTTTCGCTGCCCTCAAGGCAGCAAGACCAAAAAAGGCTGGACTGCCTGTAGCATGCTTGTTGGTTGAGGCAGTGGCGGATGGGTGCGGGGGACTTGGCTGTCAGCCAGCCTGCCCAGGGATGAGAAAGTCCCAAGTATGAGAAGCCCGCATCGTCTCACAAGCCAGAAACCAGGGGTGAATCCAACCATCAGGTCAATCAAGTGGAGGTTTGTGGGTGATCTTTTATCCAAGTAATTCTGACCAGGTTCCGGCCTAAGAATGCATTTTAACTATAGAATGTTTAGATTATAAAGCACAAGTAGAGTTAAATTACCAGTATTTCAGATGTCAGTTTCAAAATCTGGTAAAGCATGGATTTGGAGTATACTGGTTTTTTTTTGTTTTTAAATCCCCTTGGAAGTAAGAGCTGCTAGCAATAAAGTGCAGCCTGGAAAAAAGTGCAACCTGGAGAAATGGTCATCATAACCTTAGCTTGTATTTATGGTAAGATGTTTGGGAGGAATAAAGATTAGTAGATAATTTCATCCTGCCCTTTTTTGCTCTGTAAAGCTTGCTTGTAGCCAAAAGCAAAATACCTGGTTTGAATAAGGTATAAGTTTATATTATAGGTAGTTGGGTAGTATTGTGTGGTTGTGGTTTGGCGTTTTATATAGGTTTAATATGGGTTTCCAGAGTCTGGAAAAAAGTTTAAGGCTGGGATTGGGAAAGGAAGAACAATTTCATTCAATTTTTATTAACTGGCACTTTCCCTGTTGGAGACAACTATGATTACCCTTGTGGTTTCTCTTTTAGAGGTGATAGAAATCTAGGAACTTTCTCTCCCTGTAATACCCAGCAAGAAGTCACTCTCCTGGTCTGAAAATAACGCCTAGGCTTTGTGTAATACAGTGAGGACAGTGATCTTTTTTTTTTTTTATTTTAAATGAGGCAGAAGCAGTCATGACTCTTTAAAAAATCTATTCCAAAAATAAAGTGTGAACCATAGGGAAAAAAACCTCTAGTATAGGTCAGGAAATAGAGTTACAATGACTTGCAATGAAGACGGATGAAGTGGTGACTCCAGTAAGTGGTTTGTGTGCGTGTTTCCCAGCTGCTGTTTAATAATGAGATATTCTTGCAGGAAAGGAAGGATGATGAATATTAAAAGCAAGCTGAGAAGGCTAATGAGAATGGCAATAAAATAGCCAGGGATGAGGCTGATTGATAGAAAAGGGAAACCAGGGTGTCTGGGTGGTTAAGCTTCGGCCTTTGGCTCCACTCATGATACCAGGGTCCTGGGATCAAGTCCCTCATCGAGCTTCTTGCTTATTGGGGAGTCTGCTTCTCCCTCTGCTGCTGCCCCTCCCCTCTGCTTGTGCTTGTTCTCTCTCCTCAAATACATGAACAAAATCTTTTTTTAAAAAAGAACCATAAAGGGGCGCCTGGGTGGCTCAGTGGGTTAAGCCGCTGCCTTCGGCTCAGGTCATGATCCCAGAGTCCTTGGATCGAGCCCCGCATCGGGCTCTCTGCTCGGCGGGGAGCCTGCTTCCTCCTCTCTCTCTGCCTGCCTCTCTGGCTACTTGTGATCTCTCTGTGAAATAAATAAATAAATAAAATCTTAAAAAAAAAAAAAAAAAAAAAAAAAGAACCATAAAGACCCAAGTTAGCACTCAGCTTAATCAGCTCTAAGGCAGAATGGGAACCTTCCCCCAGTAAGTCATATGATTCACCTGTCTGTCTCATACCATCATTCGATCCTTAATTGTGGAAGAGAGCTCAGTTAAAGCGTTCTGTAGGACCAGCAGGAATACTTCCATAGCCCTTCTTCCATAGGTGTCTCCTCTGTGAGCACGCACAGGTATCCATCTCTGTAATCCCCAAATGTCTGCCCACCTCTAAGGCCCCTGAGATATTTTGTTAGGAATGGCAGATTTCAAGCTTGCGTGATACCAGTTGAGCTTAGGAGAAAAGTCACAAATATTCCTGTGTGCGTGTGTTAGAAGGGTCTGGAGCCCCAGAACGGGTTGTGTCCACCATCTCCTGTTCTGTGGCGTGAGCCTGTTTTCACTTGTTTACTGAATTCTATGCCATTCCAGTTCTTGAAGATATTTGAGTTTATGACCCATTACATAGGTGGCCTCTTTTTCATGGTAGCAGATATGCTGTCCCAGCCCAAAGCACTCTTGTCCCCTTTCCTTGAATCCATCAGTCTTAATTTCTACATCACTTCCTTGGCCTTCTCAAATATGCCCTGTTACTTGTTACTGCCCCATAGGTGTTGGTGCGAGGGGTTCTGTGGCCTCCTAAGGGCTCTGCCCATGGCCAGGCTTTGGGTCCCAGTGACTGATCATTGGAACCACAGAGAGACGAGAAAGACTAGCCCTGGTCTGTAAACATGGAAGTACCCCTGTGTGGGGGAATTTGGATAAAAGACCCTGAGCCAACCCACCCAGCTGGTGCTTGGTGGAGAGAGTGGCTCCTTCAAAATATCTGGGTCATGCTGCTCAGCACCTGGGCTTGGCCCCATTTGGCCTCAGGAGGGTGTTCATAGAGCAGGTTGGCCCTGTTCCTACCCCAGGGCCTGCTGCCCAGAGGACTTTGCAGAAGCGCTGGTTGAGGCTGAGGCTGCCGGCCCAAGGTTGATTGCAGCCTTGGCTGCTTAACAGCTTATAACTTTGGAAGCTTTGAGATAAATACATATGTATCTATAAATGCCGTAATAATGCCTCTCTCCACGAGTAGTGCTTTTATTTTGTGTCTGCACAGTGTCGGGCATGTGGTAGGTGTTCAACATTTGTTACTACCATTTGTTGAACACTGGCCAAGTGCTCTTTGCTATTCCTGCTGGTGCTTTCCAACAACTCAAGTATTATTATTCCCATTTTATAGCTATGGAGGGTCAGAGACACCAACGTTCTTGTCAAGGTCCTACAACTAATAAATGACATCCAGGATTTGAATTCCTGTCTCCAGGGCCCCGTTTCTCTCCATGATGGCTGTGGATGGACACAATACTTTGTGGTAAGGCATTCAGTCAACACAGATGCCTAAGCTCGTCCCTGCCTGTGTCTGCCAACCCCCTGGGGTCAGCATGCTGTCTAGGGTCAGCATGCTGTCAGACTTAACCTTTCCCCAGCACACCCTGCTTTTCACTGAATCATGGAAAAAATGAGCCTAGAGGGAGTGACTCCAAATTTAATTTGGAGACAGAAACCCACACAGACCAGAGAATGACTATTGAGCTCTGTCCCTTGCCCAGAGCCTGGAGGAAATGGCACTGGATGTGGGTCAGTTTCTTCCTCCACACTGTTCCCCTTAGGAACTTAAATCATTTTTATTACCCACGTGAACAATCAAACTCACAGGCAGAAACAGGAAGCGGCAGAGCCATCATTAGAGATGAGAAAGTCAGCTGACTTCACAGCCACTGGTTTGAACAATCAACACCAAAGGGTGGTCACAAGCTGCTAAGTCCAGGGGAAACCCGAACCCCTTACCCCAGCTGCACCAACAAGGTTAGACTCCATTGCCTGGAGCTGACCCAACGAGAATACTAGCCACTGGAGGGCCACTGCACCAGGGCCGGGAGACTGATTCCGGCCCCCGATACAGATGCCATCGAAGGAAGGGGGACGTTCATAGCCAGCAAGGGCCACGTTCATAGCCAGCAAGGGCCCAAGTCAGAAATAAAAGATCAGAACATCCTTAATATATTTCTAGATTAAAAGCTATACTTTTATCCCTCCACATTTGAACAACTCTGAAACTGGGATATATTGTAGAATCGATAGTGTCTTTAAATTTTTTTTTTTTAAGATTTTATTTACTTATTTGTCAGAGAGAGTGCAAGCAGGGGGAGCAGCAGACAGAGAGAGAAGCAGATTCCCCACTGAGCAAGGAGCCTGATGCTGGGCTTGATCCCAGGACCCTGGGATCACGACCCAAACCGAAGGCAGACACTCAACAGACAGAGTCACCCAAATTTTTTCTTACTTAAGTGGTACACCCTCATGGTACAGATTATAATCAGTGGCAGCTAGGATTTGGTGAACTACAAAGTGGAATTTACACAGAATTTAAAAAGGTCAGTGGGATGTTACAGATAACCTCAAGAGTAGAAGACACCGGGGACAGATCGGGGACAGACGATGCATGAAGGGTGAGGTAAGTCGGTGCAAATGAAAGGGGAAAACATCTGTGAGCCCTTCCTGAGAAACAGTTTGACAATGAAAATGCAGCCAATGAAAATCTACTATAGTAAACTGAAAAAGGGCTAACACACTAGGATGGAACCACTGCCTTAAACCTTTCACCTAATCTCCTCCTGCCAGCAACTCTATGAAGCAGAGTGCTTCATTGTTATCCCCATTTTATAAATGAGGAAACAGAGGCCTAGAGCCTTAACTTGCCAAAAAGCCAATCCCCGTGTAGTTAAGGGTGAAGTTGGGAGTCAGGATGACAAAACAGTCTGCGCACAGAGTTCAACCTGGAGCTTCCTGGCAGGCAGAGCAAAGTAGGATCTAACCGTAAATATGTGCTCAGTAAACGCAAATCTCCACATGGATGTTTAAAGGACTGTCTTCATGATTTTACTGTTTTTAAAGATAAATGCTGAAGACTTTGAAGTCAAGCAACATGGAGAAGTACAATAAGCTGCTCTTCTCCTCCCAGAAGCAACATTAGGGGATCTCTGGTCCCTTCCTCTGCAAATGAGGAGGAGGAAAAGAGGGAGGGAGAGAGAGGAAGAGAATGGGAGAGAGAGGTGGAGTGCCTTGCTGGAACTTTTCCGGGAAAGTGGGTCACTTTGGCCTGTTTTCTTAGCACTAAATACCGAGAGGCCATAGACATATCCTCACACAAGGCCAAGGCTGGGTCTGGTAACACTCTTACAAGACCATTGGCTTCAGAGTCAAGAAACACTTGGTTTGAAATCTTTGGTCTACCCTAGCTGTGTGACCTTGAACAAGTCCCTTGACCTCCAGAACCTCCTCTTCCTCACCTGTGAAATTAGACATCATCCTAGTACCTAAACTCCAGGGTTATCAGGATGAAAAGAGATCAAGCCCTAGAACCACTTAGCACTTAGCACTTAGGGCCTCACCCAAGGCAGGGAGCTGTTGTGATGAGGCCTAAGGGAGCCCATCTCCATAGCAACAGGAGCCTTGGGTATTTACCATTATCCCCTTCTCCAAACAATTTTGAGGCAAAACCAGAGACTTTTTTTTTTTTTTTTTGCCTATCAGCCATTGTTTAAGTGTTTCATTTTGTTGTTTTGGAAATCAATGCCAAAGCCCTTAAAAACAGCCACACCCCACTCTGGGCCTCCCAGTGAGCAGGCAGATGATGGGGAGGGATGGACTGGGAGGTGGAGAACTGGATGGGATTGAGCACAGCTTCCTGCCCCTAAAACAGGAGCCTGGCAGCCCAGGGAGGAGCCTCCTTCCAGGGGATGGGAAGGCAGACAGCCTGCTGGGGCTGGGGAGGCCGCAGCCCGGGGCGGGCGGAGGTTTTTGGTGGAACCAGTAGTGGGGCCACCAGAAAAAAAGGCCCCAGATCCAAGGAGCTTTCCATCTACAAGCTGCTTCTGGTTAGACATTGAAAGTTGCTCCCTCTTTTCTCCTATTAAAAATAGCTCCTCAGGGGCACCTGGGTGGCTCAGTGGGTTAAGCCTCTGCCTTTGGCTCAGGTCATGATCTCAGGGTTCTGGGATCAAGCCCCGCATCAGGCTCAGCTCAGCGGGGTGCCTGCTTCCCACCTCTCCCTTGGCCTGCCTTTCTGCCTACTGGTGATCTCTCTCTCTCTCTCTCTCTAATAAATAAATAAATAATTTAAAAAAATAGCTCCCAAGGGACACCTGGGTGGCTCAGTCCATTAAGTGTCCGCCTTTGGCTCAAGTCATGATCTTTGGGTCCTGGGATTGAGCTCCATGTGGGGCTCCTGGCTGGGAGGGGAGTCTGCTTCTCCCTCTTCCTCTAGCCTCCCCCACAAACCACCCTCTCTCTCTCTCAAATAAATAAAATGTTAAAAATAAATAAATAAATAAATAAAAATAGCACCCCAAAGAAGGAAGCTTTTGTAATTGCCAAAGATGGGCTAGTGGGTCAAAAGTTAGAGCTTGTATGTGCAGTCTGCCTGATTGCTTTCCTGACATGCAGGCCGCAACATGGGCGGGTAGAATGGTTTCCCCACAGCCTTGCCAGCACCAGGTATTATCTTACCAGAAAAACGGTTTGGTGCCCAAGCCCCAACCTAGTGCATGAATGAAGGAAAAGCTCATGACGGGTGGATGAAATATAAGGGTATGGAGAGGATAGAGGACTTATGCAGGTGTGTGAAGCCAGCCCGAGTCGAGAGGTTTTTACATTTACATGGGGAAGGTTACTGTATTTCTGCTGCCCAATGTAAAAATGTTTCCTTAAGGTTGGCTGGGCACCCGCAGTGCCTGGCTTGATGCCAAGCGTGTAGACCAGTTCCATGAAACCCTCCTGCTCCGCTGACCCATACCACTCACCCGACAGCTCCAGAGTGGACCCCAGCCCCCAGATCAAGTCAATAAGCAGACATACTACAAGCAGATCTAGGCCCAGCTCTGTGGCAGTGGAGATGGCCTGATTTGCTTTTGGAGACAAACAGTTTCTGTGTCTTTGTCACTGTCTTAAAAGGAGGAGAAAGGGAGTTTGTTACCAAAGCTAGTGGGCAGAGCTGCCAGACTGCCAAGGGAAGGCTTTGGGAGTCCAATGCTGAATGGTGACAACCCTGGTGGGACGTTTGTGGGTGCTGACGGCCCTAGGGTCGTGGAGGTGTTTGATGGCAAATAAGGAGGTTGTGAGGTGGGGTGGGGGTCAGGGGTGACAGAAGGACCCCAGGGACTGGTGTTCGATGGCAAAAGCTTTGCACCGAGCTACTTCCTGGCTGGGGTGAGGGACACCAGCAGAGAGTGAGGAAGCAGGTGGCGAGGAAGGGATCCCTGGAGGCTGTCAATGGAACTGCTCAGCTCCCTACAGCCCGCCCTGCACCTGTCAGTCCCTTGCAACCACGAGCTTTTAAAGAGACTAACAGACACATGAATTTCCTTTGTCTCACAAGTCCACTTTTAGAAAGTTACTTCCTGGAGCTGTTCCCACAGCGCACCAAGGATGTGTACCTGGAAAGATACAACCAGGAAACTACCTGATTTTCCATCAGAGAGGGCGAGATTTACCCCGGGGGTGGGGGGATATCAGGAGGCTTCATAAGAGAGAGATAAAGCTAGAGGAAGAGAACAGAACAAGTTCTAGACTGCTAAGCTCAATTAGATTTATTTGTTTGCCTGTTAGTTTGTTTACTGTTGGAAAAGCTTGGAAAGATTTATATACCAAGATGTTAACAGTGAGATGTGAACTGGAGGGAGAACTAGACTTTGGTTCGGTTTCTATTTTAGACACTGCTGTATTGCTGGAAAATTCTACAGCAAACATTAAAAAAATAATTAAAAAAAAAGCTAGATACAAATGGACACTTTCAAACCTATGAGCACATCATTCGGCAAAGGCACAGTGCACTTGCTTCCTACTTGTTCTGGCCTCTGGAGTGGGGAGCTTGGACCTGGAGGTAACCATTCCCCGCCCTCCCCCCTTCCCCCACAGGGTTTCCTGGCAAATTATTTAGCCCTTCTGAACCTCAGTGTGTCCACCCACAGCCCGTGGGGAGCGGGGACAGGGGGAGGATATGGAGGGGGTGGATGAGCCCAGCGGCACCGGCAGCAAAACTCAGCATAAGAGAGACCCAGCGGCAGCAGTGTCAGACCCAACCTGAAGTGGGGGCTTGGGGGCTGGAGGAAAGAGGAAGGAAAAAGAGAAGCAGAGGAACAGTTTCCTTCTTCTGGACTCAGCCCTTCCTCCATTTGACTCTTGTTGACCTCCCTCCTGGCACAGAAGGTCTCTGTGCTCCTCCCGCCCACAGCTTCTTCCTTCCCCGATGTTTGCTCCTCCTCCAGAGAGGTCCCTCCTTTCTGGGTCTCCCCTGCCATCTCCAGTGGCAACCCTGCCTCCAGCCTCCCGCTGAAGAGACCTGGTCTGTACGGGTTGCCTCTAGCTTCCTTGAGGTCCAGCGGCTCGAATTTTGGGACCAGGTGACCAAAGTGCTCTCTTTAGGAGCAAAAAGTGAAAATTCTGGAGAGAGTCTTAAAAAAAAATAAAAAGCTATAGGCCCCAAATGGTGTCACTTAGGCTGAGTCCCCAAACGGGCTTAGCACGGGAATCTAATTGCAGTTTCAACCTCCCTGAGAAATGCAGTCCTAACCAGTCAGTCAGGAATTTTCCTGCCCGCCATGGAGTCTGCCACAGGGGTGGCCTGATCTCTAAAGGAAGATGAAGTCAGCGGGTGATAAACCCCCCTGGGCTTCCCTCTTAGGGAAAGAAACCTTGCCTGGAACAATCCTTTTTTTTTTTTTTTTTTTTTTTTTTTTTGCTAATAACGTTCTTGCACCCTCCTTCTTATAAAAACCTTCCATTCTGTACAACCGCTCAGAGCTCCCCTCTACTTGCCAGATGGGGTGCTGCCCAATTCATGAATCACTTAATAAGAACAACTGGATTTTCAAATTTACTCACTAGAATTTTTTTTTTTAAGATTTTATTTATTTGAGAGAGAGAGAGAGAGAGAGCGCGAGCGAGCATGGTTGGGGGAGGGGCAGAGGAACGAACCTGACTCCACCCCTAACCCCCCCCCGTCCCGCAGAGAGCCCCAGGCCGGGCTTGCTCCCATGACCCTGAGATCAGGACCTCAGCCCATGGCAGAGGCTTAACAGACTGAGCCACCCAGGCATCTCTGATTTTTTTTTTTTTTTTTTTTTTTTTTAAGAGAAAAGGAAATGTGGTCCTGGGACATCCCAGGGCGGGATCATAAGCAGAGGGAAGATCAGAAGCAGAGGTGGGCTTGGGTAGCTGTGGGAGGCAGAAGGCCACTTCGGCTGGAATACAAGCCCAGGCCCCAGGCCCAGATGGGCAGAAATGGGGTGGTGGCGGCGGGGGGGGGGGGGGCCGCTCCGGGACATGTGTGGGGACATTCGGTGGAGCGGTCAGAGAGGTGGCCGGTGACCGGGTTAGATCCCAGGGGAATCCAACGCCAGGATGAGTCATTCCAATTTGAGCAGCTGAACTTGGCTATGGGACCGCGAGCCTAGGGATCTGGGGACCTGCCCAGGCAAGCCCAGCCTCCAGGGTCCTGAGATGACCCCCTGTGAACTCACATGGCCCGGCTGCAGAAGTTCACTAGCAACTGCCCGTCAGTCCCCTGACCTGCCTGGCACTTAGTAGGGGCTCTTCAGATATCTGTCCCATGAATGAGCCAGGGAGGAAATGGAGATGCCCTGCCCACTCACCTCCTGCCAGTGGCCGCTCTTGCTAAACACAAACTAGGCCACCGGCCTGACCCAGTTTCGCGGCGCCGCACGCCAAGCCCGGGGAGGAGCCCGATGCGCGGGGAGGGGGACAGCAGCGTTTGACTCTGACGCCCGCCGCCGCCGCCCCGCGCCCGGAATCTACAGTCGCACCGGATCCGAGGCCGTTTCTGACATTTGCCTGCGCCGTGACTCATCTCCGCGCGGAGAAGAAAGGGGCCTTTGTGGGCATCCCGCGAGGGCCGCGGCCGGCCGTGTCCTGGGCAGCACTGCCCCCCGGTGGCCGGGAGCGCGGTGGAGGGCGCGGGAGACGGCCCTGGGGGCCCGCGCCAGACCCCACCCCCGTGTGCGGGCCCGCGTCCTGGGGCCGGAGTCTGTCCGGGGAAAGCGGGAAGAGCGGTCTCCATCTCCCCGAGGCCGGGGGCCTGGCCCGGGGGAAAGCCTCCACAAGGGAGGGAATGGTTTCTCCCGCCCCTGGGAACGGTGAGCTCGGGCACCCCGGATGCCAGCTCCCTGGAGGCCTGGCCCAGATTGGGGGAAGGCCACGGGACATTGCCCCGCTCACCTGCACCTCCGGAAAGAGGGAACGCTTTCTCTGCCCAAAGCCTGGGCTCTGTTCCTCTTTCCCTGGCTGCACAACCACGTGACTGCCGCATTTTAAAAATAGACGCAAACAGCTACCCTTCCCCTTTTGTGAGTTGCCTATTCCTATCTTTTGTCCATTTTCCTATTTTTATTTTTTTTTCCCTCTCGTTGATTTTTAGAAGCACTTCAAAATGTCAGGTCTCTCCCATGCGTGGCATTATTCCAAGCTTAGAAGTTACCTGTTTCTGTTTTTGAAGATTTTTATTTTTATTTATTTTTTTTAAAGATTTTATTTATTTATTTGACAGAGATCACAAGTAGGCAGAGAAGCAGGCAGAGAGAGATAGGAGGAAGCAGACTCTCTGCTGAGCAGAGAGCCCGATGTGGGGCTCGATCCCAGGACCCTGGGATCATGACCTGAGCTGAAGGCAGAGGCTTTAACCCACTGAGCCACCCAGGCGCCCTGTTTTTGAAGATTTTTAAACACACCAGCTTTACTTTTGTATGTGGTCTGACCTTTTGATGTTTTCTTGTATTCTTTTGCCTTTGCTTTTTGCTTGTAGGACTGTTCCCATCTGAGTACCAGACAAATTTCCCTAATTCCCCCCTTCTCGGTTTTCCTCAAACCCCTCCTCCTCCTCCCTCTACTTCTTCATGTTTTTAATGCCCTTTGGAATATTTTTTGATGAAAGGTATGAGGTGGGGGCACCTGGGTGGCTCATCAGGTTAAGTGTCAGATTTGGCTCAGGTCATGATCCCAGGGTCCCACGGAGCCCCTGGTCTGGCTCCTTGCTCAGTGGGGAGTCTGCCAGTCCCTTTGCCCATCTCACCCACTTGTGCTTTCTCTCTCTTTCTTCCAAATAAATAAGTAAAATCTTAAGAAAAAAAAAAAGTATGAGATAAAGATCTAAACTTATTTTTTTTTCCAAATAGTTAGAAAACTGCCCCAATGCCATTATAACCTTTTTCTTTAATGAGAATATTCCCTCACTGATTTGAAATACCACCTCAGTTATAGACTAAATGTTTGGGCCTGTTTCTGGCCAGGACCCTAAGTCAAAGGGTATAGATGTGGTCTTAGTCTATACTAAGTGAAAGGGTATAGACTTTCTCTTAAAAAAAAAAAAAAAAAAATTTAGGGACTCCTGGGTGGCTCAGCTGGTTAGGTGTCTACCTTCAGCTCAGGTCATGATCCCAGGGTCCTGGGTTGGAGTCCCACATGGGGCTCCTTACTCAGTGGGGAGACTGCTTCTCCCTCTGCCTGCTGCTGCCCCTGCTTGGGCTTTCTCTCTCTCTCTGACAAATAAATAAAATCTTAGCAAAACAAAACAAAACAAAATAAAATAAAATAATATTTGACCACTGATCATGATCTTAGGAAATATTCATGTTCTTTTTTGAGGTCCAGCTGAAGACATAGTCTTGGGTAAAACATCTGCACATGAAAACTGGATAGGAAATGTTTCTTTTATAAAGGCCTGAACAGGGGCGCCTGGGGAGCTCAGTCAATTAAGCATCTGCCTTCGGGTCAGGTCATGATCTCAGGGTCCTGGGATCCAGCCCCCGCATCAGGCTCCCTGCTCAGCAGAGAGCCTGCTTCTCCCTCTCCCTTTGCTGCTTCCTTGCTTGTATGCTCTCTCTTTCTCAAATAAATAAATAAATAAATTGGGGCGCCTGGGTGGCTCAGTGGGTTAAGCCGCTGCCTTCGGCTCAGGTCATGATACCAGGTCCTGGGTTCGAGCCCCGCATCGGGCTTACTGCTCAGCGGGAAGCCTGCTTCCTCCTCTCTCTCTGCCTGCCTCTCTGCTTACTTGTGATTTCTCTCTGTCAAATAAATAAAATCTTTTAAAAATAAATAAATAAATAAATAAATAATCTTTAAAAAATTAAAAAGACCTGAACAATCTAATTCTTATATTACAAAATGGCAAGCCTACCTCCTGAATGTCTAGGCTCATTTTTATCCCACCAGAAGTGTATGAGAATGCCCTTTTCACTATACTCTTGCCAAACTGGAGTACTATTTGTGAAAACATGTCCCAGTTTGAAAGACAAAAAATACTACTTCATTGTTTTCTTAGTTTGCGGTTGACCCTGGGGATCTCTTTGGCAGGACTGGGCAGGGAGGTCACCTTCCTGCTTCCTGTGTGGCTCACCTGACACCTGCTTTTGACTTCTCTCTACTCCTTATGGACATGACCGTGAGATCATTTTTTAATTCAAGTGAAATTCACATAACATACAATTAATCATTTTAAGCAAAAAATTCATAGGCACTTAGTATCTTCACAATGTGGTGTTTAATTAATAATTGGGTAGTAAGTGATCCAATAAAGCAAGTTTTTTAACCTGTGAATTTTTTTTAAAGATTTTATTTATGTATTTGACACACACACACACACAGAGAGAGAGAGGGAGAAAGGGAACACAAGCAGAGGGAGTGAGAGAGGGAGAAGCAGGCTTCCTGATGAGCAGGGAGCCCGACACAGGGCTTGATCCCAGGACCCCGGGACAGGACGTGACCTGAGCTGAAGGCAGTTGCCTAACGACTGAGCCACCCACGTGCCCTGACCTGTGAGTTTTTTTAATATGGAAATTTCATGATGATGCAAAGGCAAATCTCATGTTGACAGACACTTAATGAAATGGATTTTATTGATTTTTAGGAATGTCTGGGTAAACACACACAGACACAAACCAAAGAAAGTACCTGTAGCGAGTAGGGAAGAAATGAGCATTTGTTGACCATCCATTTGTTAGACCTAATTCCAGGTAGCGGATGCTGCCATTCCTGTTTCCCCTGGGCCACCTGGAGTCAACTGCTGATGATGACAGTACATTATGAAGGTGACTTCTCGCATCTCTGCCTCGGGACATTCCTTGGATCCAAAGCCCACACGGGGGTGGGGTGGGGGGGTGCAGCTCTGAAGTGCCAAGGATTTGCCGGTACCACAGGTGAGACCCTCAACCAAGGAGGGCTGTTCTCACTCCTCTGCTAAATCCAAACGTGTGTGTGCCGTGTGCCGCATGTCCCTGGAGGGGATGAACCCCAGCACTCACTTTGCTTATTACCATCGACATCAATGGCTCCCTTCCCTTCCCTGTCTCACTTCCCTCCCTCACGGAGGGTTGGATTTCTGACTCCTCCCTTCCTTTTCTTGTTATTTTAATCTTAGTGAATTATTTAAACCCTGTGCGTTAGAGACCTCGTTTATAACATGCTGATCATAGCACCTGCCGCCGTTAGGACAGAATGAGCTAATGCACGTGAGTGTTTAGAACAGTGTCTGGCACGTAGTATGTGCTCAGAAATGTCAATCATGTTTCATAAATAGAAGGGGCACTGACCATGGGAAGCAGAACACATCTGGGTCCAGTTTCCTCATCTGTGAACTACAGGTTAAAAATGCCCCTTTGAGGCGCCTGGGTGGCTCAGTGGGTTAAGCCGCTGCCTTCAGCTCAGGTCATGATCTCAGGGTCCTGGGATCAAGTCCCGCATCAGGCTCTCTGCTCGGCAGGGAGCCTGCTTCCCTCTCTCTCTCTCTCTCTCTGCCTGCCTCTCTGTCTACTTGTGATCTCTCTCTGTCAAGTAAATAAATAAAATCTTAAAAAAAAAAAATGCCCCTTTGAAGGGCGCCTGGATAGCACAGTCGGTCAAGCAAGTGCCCGACTCGGGTTTGGCTCATGTCATGATCTCGGGGTCCTGGGATCCAGCCCTGAATCAGGCTCCGTGCTCAGCGCAGAGTCTGTTTGAGATTCTCTCTCATCATCTCATTTGAAGATTCTCTCTTCATCCAGTGGCCGTGACCTCCACCAAGCAAGAGGGGCCAGTATTGGGGTGCAGGTAAGACCACTTCAGAGTCCTGGGCCATCTCCTCCTTTCTCTCTGGAGAATGGTATGAACCTCAGGTAGGCCATGTCCCTCGGGCCTCAGGCTCCTCATCCTTGGAAAGAAGTGGCCAGGCTTAGGGGATCACTAAATGTCCTACCGGCTCCAGAGTTCTAGGGAGAGGCCCTGTCCTGGGACAGACAGACAGACACACACAAACACCCCAACACTCACTCGCATATGTGCATACGTACACACACAAAATACACACCCAGACATATACACACACCACAGGGAGGAAGTAACTGTGCTTATCTGCTCCGGCCGCTTGAGTCACCTCTGGGAGCCCCAGGCTCCAGGCTCTGTTGGCCTTGAACCTCGCCCCAGAGAAGAAGAATGTGTCTGCAAAACATTTCCAGGCATTTTCATGTGTGAATGCTGTTTTTTTCTTAGGCTTCTCCTCTCCTTTCGTCACTTTGCAGATGTCTGGGGCTGTCTTGCCAGGTCTTGGGATCAAGCCACATGGCCCACTTGAGGGCTGGTGAGGGGGGATGCATGGGGAGCCTTGTAAAACCAGCCTGGACCATCCTTTCTAGCACCTACCAGAGTCTAACCGACCCCGAGGAAGAAGTAAATAGCCCCATGACGTTTTACAGAGGTCAGAGAATGGCTCCAGCCTCCAGAGGAAGCTAAGGCTGGATGTCACCACAGAGCAGCTGGGGCCTGAGGACGACGCCACACTGTATATGGAACCTCCCAGGAAAGGCCAGGAGGGACGGACGGTGCGTGTGCAGCCCCTCCTCTGGATTCAGGCCTTCCATCCGCTGAGGCCTGGGATCTTCTCCCTGTGCCCAGACACCTCCGACAAGCAAGAAATAGAACTTTCTTTGGTTTCTATAACGGTGCCTCGTTTTTGACTTCTAGTCCCTTTTCCATCAGGTTGGTGGGAAAATATATATAACCTCTTGCAGGAGTTATGTCGTAGTTCTGAGGTCTTGATGCAATGCTGCGTGGTAGGAGCGTGGCGTTGTGGTCCTCATTCAACTGTCCCCAAGTCACGTCTGAGGCTGTCCTTGCATGGGCCACAGGGACCCCACAGGTCCAATGTTTCCCTGTTTGTCACGGTCACAGTCCCAGCTTAGATGCATCCCCAACCCATTCGCCCTAGGCTTCTGCTGCCCCCACCCCTGACTCTTAGAGCTGCTCTGGGGCCCACAGATCTCTTGCTCACTCTCATTCTTCTTCATGCCAGGAGACCCTGCTTCTGCTTCTAGAGGTAGGGGTTGGTCTCCTCTCCCTGCTGCTTCTGGCCAAGATGCCTTGAACCTTGCTTGTGTCCCCTTTTCTCCCTTTATCACCTGCAGAAGTCATCTCAGTTCTCCTGAGGGCTTAGGCTCTTCAAAGAGCTTCATTTTTTAAACATTTTTAATTTTAAAAATTTGGGGGGCATGCCTGGGTGGCTCAGTGGGTTAAAGCCTCTGCTTTTGGCTCAGGTCATGATCTCAGGGTCCTGGGATCGAGCCCCACATCGGGCTCTCTGCTCGGCGGGGAGCCTGCTTCCCCCTCTCTCTCTGCCTGCCTCTCTGCCTACTTGTGATTATTTACCCAAGTAAATAAATAAAATCTTAAAATTTTTTTTTTGCTATTGATTGAAGTATATTTGACACTTAAAAGAGCTTCTGCTTCCTTCCTCTTCCTCTCCCCCCTGCTCTTCAAAACCGCCTGAATGAGGGAAAGGGAACGGAACATACAGAGAGAAAAATGAACGTTAATGAGTATGCCAAAATAATGCCTAGCCACAAGCACGGGCCCATTTAATCTCAGCACAGTCCCTTGATGCTATCTTCCTTTAACGGACGAGGAAACTAAGGCTTAATAATGCCATGTAACTGAGGCCCCTGGGTGGCTCAGTCCGTTAAGTGTCTGACTCTTCATTTCAGCTGGGGTCATGATCTCAGGGTTGTGAGATGGAGCCCTGCGTCTGGCTCTGCGCTCCATGGGGAGACTTCTTGAGCTTCTCTCTCTTCCTTTGGCCCTCCCCTGTTCTCTCTTCCTCTCTCTCTCTCTCTCAAACAAATAAATCTTTTTTTTTTTAAAGATTTTATTTATTTATTTGTCAGAGAGAGAGAGGGAGAGAGAGCGAGCACAGGCAGACAGAATGGCAGGCAGAGGCAGAGGGAGAAGCAGGCTCCCTGATGAGCAAGGAGCCCGATGTGGGACTCAATCCCAGGACGCTGGGATCATGACCCGAGCCGAAGGCAGCTGCTCAACCAACTGAGCCACCCAGGCGTCCCTCAAACAAATAAATCTTTAAAAAAATAATAATAAGGGGCGCCTGGGTGGCTCAGTGGGTTAAGCCCTGCTCGGCAGGGAGCCTGCTTCCCTCTCTCTCTCTCTGCCTGCCTCTCTGTCTACTTGTGATCTCTCTCTGTCAAATAAATAAATAAAATCTTAAAAAAATAATAATAATAACGTCACGTAACTAACAAGCATCCTTCCCACATGCTGTGTAAAGCGGGTGTGTCCTGGGTCACATTTTTTCTTGTTATTATAAGAAGAATGCTGTATTCAGACAGAATCTTCCATGAAAAACCTGGAAATGTGTTTCTGCTCCAGTTGCAGGCGCCCCTGGACACTTCTGTGAGGTTCCAGGTCCAGGAGCACATTCAGAAACCTCCCCCGCTCCCCGGTCTGCCTGTGGACTCCCCCCCCCCCCCCCCCAGCCCGCAAGAACTGGATGATGACACTTCTTGGTGCCTGGTCTTGTGGATTGCCACTGGCTTCATATCACACACAGCATGGCTCATCCTGTGAGGCTGCCGGGGCCCACTCCTGGATGCCCGTCAGGGCCAAATCCCTGGCTTCGGGGAGGGTTTGGAGGCCAGCCCACCCCCTGCTGCCCAATCTCTCCCCTGCATCCAACGCAATCAGCCAGGCTGCATGGGGCCAATTGCTTTAAATAAATGTTAATCCTGCTCAGAGCTAGAGTGGCAGGGCCTGTGGAAAAGGCTAGAAGGAGCAGGGCTACAAGTTCTCCCCAGAGACATTTTTTTTTTTCTCTTTGGCAAACTTTTCATTGAGACTGCTGCTGTTTCATCCCCTTTTATTCATGAAAGTAATGTTTCAGGAGACGCTGCTAGCTTTTGGGCTTCCACGGCTGGTCAGTCCGTCCCTCAGTCGCTGGGTAAGCGTTAGGTGAGCACCTACTTCATGCCAGTCACCGCATTACACGCAGGGACGTGACTTCAAGGAAGATGCTGCTTCTTCACGGGCCTCAGGCCACCAGTCACAGTTCTGTGCTTTGCTCTCCCCAGGACATTGTAGTGGACATTTCCTGGCTCTCGGCCACCCAGCCCTCATTTCCCCTAATGGCTCTCTGGTTTCCTTTCCCTCGATCTGCCCCCCGAGCGAGGCCTGGCTGAGACTAGGAGTCAGGGCAATTGCTCTGCTCTTGGAAGCCACAGGGGTGTCTGAAGGTTTTTTCTACCGCAGTTCTGCCTCTTTGTGAAACCTGGACCTGATCATGCCACCCAAGTCCCTCCAGGGAGCCCCTCCCAGGACCTGGATATAAGGTCCAGAGAGGCAGCAGAACCCAGCTGCAAAGGACTTTCCCTTCTGCATCCCCTACTTCTTCTGAGCCTCATGCTCCAGGCTTCCTGTGGGTTCTGGGCTCCTCCTGAGTCTCAATCTCTTGCCTTCCTTTCCCTTCTCTTCCCCGTCCTTTTGCCAGCCAGAGCTGGTCTGTGCCGCTTGCAGTCAAAGAAGCCCGGCTGGGGGCGCCTGGGTGGCTCAGTGGGTTAGCCCTCTGCCTTCAGCTCAGGTCATGATCTCAGGGTCCTGGGATCAAGCCCCGCATCGGGCTCTCTGCTCAGCAGGGAGCCTGCTTCCCCCTCTCTCTCTGCCTGCCTCTCTGCCATCTTGTGATCTCTCTCTCGCTCTGTCAAATAAATAAATAAATAAATAAATAAGCCCGGCTGACCCCTGAGGCTCCAGGTGTTATTCAGGTGCCTCTAACAGGCTGGAAACGGATGGAGCTGAGCCCCTGCTCCGAGCCGGGTGAGGCGGGCACACTAAGCTGGAAGATGGGACACAAAGGATAAGTGCCAACATGTGAGAAATGTCATATAAACGGAACAAGGGAGGGTCATCCAAACAGAGTTCCAGGCTTTGGCCCTTGACCCCACCCTCAGCCCCCTCAGCTTTCTCCACACGGCAGCTGGAGGGGTCTTTCACAAATCAGATCAAGCCATTGCCAGGCTCAAACCCACCAATGGTGCCCTGTTCCTCACTCAGGATGCAAGTCAAAGCCTTCTATGACCTGCTTCCTCAGCAGAGGACTCTGTCCCCTAGTTCCTGTGCAGCTGGCAGAGGGCACCAGGCCAACCTCTCCTAAGTGGGTCAGGACTGCAGGTGGTGGTGGTGCATCTCACCCCTCCCTAGCCTACGAAGAGATGCTGCACTTGAGCTTCTCCACTTTCACTTCTCACCTCTGATGGAAATGGCCGCAGCCAGAACAGCCTAGAAGCCACAAGATAAAGGTGACTCCTGAATGACGGACCCTGAGGAGCAGAGCTGCCTTTTTTCCCTCTTCTTTCTTCCATCCTCCCTCCTTTCTCTCTCTTTCTTTCTTTCTATAACTAAATGCACAGTGGTGCCTCCAAGGCACAAGTGAGGAGCTGCACTTTGCTACCCTCTGATATTCCCTCACCTATTTTTGAGGATCTGGACTTTTCTTTGTCATTCTTAGTCATTAGCATGCTTTCTTCTGGCCTCTCCTCTTCTAAGTGGAAGCTTTTACTTTGCTGTAGGCTAGGAGACCAGATAATCAAGTTTCTTAGAACAGTGACTAGGGTAAAAGTGAGCAGGCGCTGAGGGAGGCCAAGAGGTTCTCCTGTGACAGCATGTGATTTTGCGCAGAGACTCTGGGGTGTCTATAGCTTCTCAGAGACCTCTTGTGTCCTCTGCTTGTTTTCTAGACATGGGAGGTTGCTGGAAAGTAACCTCAGAATGGGTAAGGTGTGACTGCCTTCTTTCTTCTGAGAAAAAAAAAATTTTAAAAAAGTTCTCCTCACTCCTTACTAGCAGAACTGTGGCCCATGGACAATAATAATTAAAATCTAGCATTTTTTTTCTGTAGAAATGGACACATTTTCCTTTAGTTTTTGTAAAAGAGTTGGGACACTCTAGTAGGAGAATAAGGAGAGAGAGGTTGTCCTGCCACGTACAGAGATTGATTATTAGCAAAGGTAAACAAAGAGCATGGAACTGAGTGGAAGACCCAGAGATGGATCACATACTGATGGGAACTTGAGTCGTGACAGAGGTGGTGTTACTACAGATCAGGGTGAAGAGAAGAGACCAATGGATCATGCTAGCAGAACAGTGGGAAAACAAGCAAAATATAACATCAGATCTCTCTGTGAGACTCTACTTGGATATTTTTAATTTTTTAAGACTTTATTATTTTTTTTAAAGATTTTGTTTATTTGACAGAGGGAGAGAGCACAAGCAGAGGAAGCAGGAGAGGGAGAAGCAGGCTCCCCAGTGAGCAGGAAACCCTATGTGGGACTCCATCCCAGGACGCTGGGATCATGACCCGAGCCTAAGGCAGACACTCAAACAAATGAGCCATCCAGGAGACCCAATAAATAAAATCTTAAAAAAAAAAAAAATCAGCCCTCAATAAGCATAAAAAGATTGAGATCATACCATGCATATTTTCAGACAACACTATGAAACTTGAAGTCAACCACAAGAAAAAATTTGGAAAGACCACAAATACAGAGATTAAAGAACATCCTACTAAAGAATGAATGGGTTAACCAGGAAATTAAAGAAGAAATTAAAAAGTACATGGAAACAAATGAAAATGAAAACACAACCGTCCAAAACCTTTGGCACACAGCAAAGTTGGACCTAAGAAGGAAGTATCTATTAATACAGGACTACCTCAAGGGGCGCCTGGGTGGCTCAGTGGGTTAAGCCGCTGCCTTCGGCTCAGGTCATGATCTCAGGGTCCTGGGATCGAGCCCCGCATCGGGCTCTCTGCTCGGCAGGGAGCCTGCTTCCTCCTCTCTCTCTGCCTGCCTCTCTGCCTGCTTGTGATCTCTCTCTG
Organism: Lutra lutra; assembly: GCF_902655055.1. Classification (NCBI taxonomy): domain Eukaryota; kingdom Metazoa; phylum Chordata; class Mammalia; order Carnivora; family Mustelidae; genus Lutra; species Lutra lutra. The sequence goes on from NC_062293.1 coordinate 41,770,871, forward strand.
TCAAATAAATAAATAAAATCTTTAAAAAAAAAAAATACAGGACTACCTCAAGAAGCAAGAGAAGGCTCAGATACACAACCTTACCTTACATCTAGAGGAGCTAAAAAAGGAGCAGCAAATATGGCCTAAAGCCAGCAGAAGGAGTGAAATAATAAAGGTAAGAACAGAAATAAACAATATAGAAACAAAAAATCCAGAACAGATCAACAAAACTAAGAGCTGATTCTTCGAAAGAATTAATAAAATTGATAAATCACTAGCCAGACTTATCAAAAAGAGAAGAGAAAGGATCCCCGTAAGTAAAATCACGAATGAAAGAGGAGAGATCACAACCCACACCACAGACGTACAACTAGAAGAGAATATTATGAAAAATCATATGCTAACAAACTGGGCAATCTGGAAGAAATGGAAAAATTCCTAGAAACATACAAACTACCAAATGGTCATAAACAAACAAAAATGCTCAACTGCACTAGTAATTGTGAGAATTCAAATACCAATAATGAGACCTCGTTTCAGGCTGATCAGATTGGCCAGAGTTAAGAAGCCTGATCATACCATGTTGATGAAGACAGGGGAAAAGGAGAACTCATACATTTCTGGTGGGAATATAAATTGGTGGAAGCCTACAGTTCCTTATCTGCAATTCCCAAATTCAAAAAAACTCTGAAAACTGGAAGTTTTTTTCACGCTTAAGTTTGTTTGCCTTAAATGCAGTTCAGGACAAAACCTGATCTAGAATTGGAAGCAGGGTCTCAAAGAGATTTTTGTATCCCCATGTACACAACAGTATTATTCATAATAGCTAAAACATGGAAACAACCCAAGCGTCCACAGATGAATGGATAAGCAAAATGTGGTCTGTACACACACAATGGAATATTATTCAGCCTTTAAAAAGGAAATTCTGGGGGCGCCTGGGTGGCTCAGTCGGTTAAGCATCTGCCTTCGGCTCAGGTCATGATCTCCAGGTCCTAGGATTGAACCCCGTCTCTGGCTTCCTGCTCAGTGGGGAGTCCGCTTCCCCCTCTCCCTCTCTTGCACTCTCTCTCAAATAAATAGTCTTTTAAAATTTTTTTTTTAAAATGAAGGAAATTCTGACATGTGCTACAACATGGATGAAACTTGAGCATACTGTATTAAATGAAATAAGCCAATTGCAAAGAGACAAATACTGTATAATTCCATTTATATGAAGTACTTAGGGTGATCAAAATCATAAAGACAAAACAGTGTTTTCTGGGGGCTAGGAGGAGGGCAAAATGGGGAACTATGGTTTAATAGGTACAGAATTTCAGTTTCATAAGACGAAAAGCATTCTGTGGGTGGATGATGGCGACAGTTGCACAATAATGTGATTCATTGTATTTCATACTATGAATCATACTGTGCACTTAAAAATGATTAAGATGGTAAATTTTGTTATGTGTATTTTACCACAATAAAAAAAGAAAAAAACTGAATTGCTTTGAGTTATTTATAGTCTTTTTCAAAAAGGTTTTATTTATTTATTTTAGAGAGAGAGAGGGCGCTCGAGTGAGTGCGGGGGAGGGGCAGAGGGAAAGAGAGAGAGAGAATCCCAAGCAGATGCCACACTGAGAGCGAAAGCCAATGGGGGGGGGTTCAACCCCAGGACCCTGAGATCATGACCTGAGCTGAAATCAAGAGTCAGATGCTCAACCGACTGAGCCACCTGGGGCGCCCCAAGTTGTTTATAGTCTTAGTCCTATTTAATGTGATTGTTCATATATTTTGCTGAAGAAATATTATTGTTTGATTATGGGTGCCCCACTGGGAGTTTTAGGTACTATATAGCATATCCACCACATTACATTTAAATATTTTTTATTTATTTTTATTTTTTTTAAAGATTTTATTTATTTATTTGAGAGAGAGACAGTGAGAGAGAGCATGAGCGAGGAGAAGGTCAGAGAGAGAAGCGGACTCCCCGCGGAGCCGGGAGCCTGATGCGGGACTCGATCCCGGGACTCCAGGATCACGACCTGAGCCGAAGGCAGTCATCCAACCAACTGAGCCACCCAGGCGTCCCTACATTTAAATATTTTTAAAAAGATTTTTATTTATTCATTTAACAGACAGAGATCACAAGTAAGCAGAGAGGCAGGCAGAGAGAGAGGGGGAAGCAGGTTCCCTGCTGAGCAGAGACCCTGATTCGGGACTGGATCCCAGGACCCTGAGATCATGACCTGAGCCGAAGGCAGAGGCTTAACCCATTGGCCACCCAGGCACCCCTAAATATTTTTATATTTTAGACATTTTAAAATTTAAATTATTTTAGACATTTTTAAATTTAAAATAGATTTTTATTTTATTTTTGTATAGTTCTAAGAATTTTATTTTATTCTCATTTTTTAAAGATTTCATTTATTTATTTATCAGAGAGAGAGAGAGAGCGCAAGCCTGGAATGGCAGGCAGAGGAAGAAGCAGGCTCCCCGCTAAGCAAGGAGCCCGATGCGGGACTTAATCCCAGGGTCTTGGGATCACAACCTGAGCCGAAGGCAGACGCTTAACCAACTGAGCCACCCAGGCGTCCCTAGTTCTAAGAATTTTAACACGTGTATAGATTTGTGTAACTACCATCAGAATCAGGATACAGAACAATCCCCAATAACCCTCATTTCTCCCCTTTATAATCACACCCTCCCTTCAAACACTCCTACGCCTGGCAGCCATTAATCTGTTTTCTATCCACTCTAGTTCTGTCTTTTCAAGAAGAAATAGAATCATTTAGCATATTACATTTTTAAGATCAGAACCATTCTAAAATTGGAAACAATATGGTCCCAAGTGTTTCAGAGGAACTTTTGAGAGCTGACGATACGCAACTATTTGCCTAGAAACCTCCTCACAGGTTTGCATGAGGGACTTGTTCAAGAATCTTCCTCACAGTGCTATGCATAATAACCAAAGGGGAAACAGCGAACAGTCTATCGGTAAGAGAATGGATAAATAAACTGAGGTTTATTCATAAAATTTAAAACTATATAATAGCATTTTAAAAGAAGGGATCCGAATATATCAACATGGTTGAATTTCAGGCATTTACATAGTATCTTACTATTTATAAACACATATTGCTAGTAAATGTATTATATGCATTATATACATTACTTTTGTGTATTTGTATACATGTACTTTTATTTTTTTTTAAAGATTTTATTTATTTATTTGACAGACAGAGAGCACAAGTCAGCAGAGAGGCAGGCAGAGAGAGACGAGGAAGCGGGCTCCCTGCTGAGCAGAGAGCCCAATGCGGGTCTCCATCCCAGGACCCTGGGATCATGACCTGAGCCAAAGGCAGAGGCTTTAACCCACTGAGCCACCCAGGCGCCCCTACATGTACTTTTAATATAATATTGTACATTTTGACATATAACCATGCCGTAAAAGCATATATGGGTAGACAAGAAGGATCTATGTAACCTGAGTGTAGTGCTTATCTAAACAGGGGAAGAGGGCTTTAGATGTATCAGAGTTTTTTTTCTGTTTGTATTTTTAAAAGAAATATGGAAACTGCAAAGAAAAAAAGGAAGAAGGAGTAAATATGGCATGACGTTAATATTCATTGAATCTGTGTAGACAAGTACATGGGTGTCTGTCATAGTATTTTTGGTACATTTTTACTGAACATATTTCATCCTTAACTTCAATTAAAATTGATTAAAGAAAAACAAAGAGATGAAAATTTAGAGCCAGGCAAATCTTACCCCCTTGTCCTTTCCCTACTTTATAGATGGGAAATAGAGGCCCAGGGAGAGCAAGCCACGGTCCACAGTCCCAGAATGAGTTCAGAGCTGGGAAAAGAATTCCGGTCTCCAGACTCATGCAGTTTCATCATGACATTTTTTGAAAGATGTGTTCAGTATCCTTGGCCTCCTGCTCATGCTCAAAACTCACGTCCAGACTTGGAAAACCGTGCTGAGCTGTTCACCAGGCCGCACCAGGTCAGTGGGCAGAGCCTCTCAGGACCTCCTCCTACTTGACTGCAAAAGACCCAGGTTACTGCTGGGGCCCCTTTACACTCTGCGGACATCGTCCATCTGCTCGTACATCTATGACTTCATCCACCCACCCACTTACACATCCACTCATCCTTTCTTTGACTATCATCCCCAGCCGCCCCTGGGCCAAAAGCAGCCCACAGTCCATTAGAACAGTAAATGTGTGAACTAAAAGAAACAAACAAATGCCCAAACCTCCACAGGCCAATGTTTTCCTGGAGGTAGGAGTAATAACTCTCATGCCCCCCTTCCCTGCTCCAACCCTGGCAACGCTTCTGTCTCTATGTTTGATCTAGCTGCGATCTCCATATCCGCTTATGCATCTGTCTATTTACATAGGTCTGTATGTAATTTACTACTCTAGGTACCTCATGTAAGTGGAAATGTATCATATTTGTCCTTTGGTGACAGATTTATTTCACTTAGCACAGTGTTTTCAAGGTTCATCCATGTTGGAACCCAGGTCAGAATTTCCTTCCTTTTTAAGGCTGAATAATATTCTGGTATACAGATATCCCACATTTTGTTATCCATTCATCTCATGATGGACACTGGGGACATTTGCTTCCACATTTTGGCTATTGCGAAAAATGGTGTTATGAACATGGGTGTGCAAGGGTCTCTTTGAGTTTCTGCTTTCAGTTCTTTCTACAATATTGCTAGATCATATGGTAATTCTATTTTTAATTTTTTGAGGAACGGCCGTACTGTTTTTGAAGGCAGCTACCCCATTTTACATTCCCACCAAAGGTGCACAAGGGTTCTGATTTCTCCACATCCTTACCAACACTTGTTATTTTTGTTCTTTTTAATATTTATTTATTTAAGCAATCTCTACACCCAGTGTGAGGCTGAGATCAAGAGTTGTCCACTCTTCCAATCAAATCAGCCAGGTGCCCCAGCTTTTGTTTTTGCTTTTTTGACAGTAGCCATCCTAATGGGTGAGGGGGTATCTCATTTTGGTTTTGATTTGTATTTCCTTAATGATTCGTGACAGTAAGCATATTTTTGTGCTTATTGGCCATTCATAGATCTTCTTTTGAGAAATGCCTATTCAAGTTCTTTGCTCATTTTTAAATCATGCTGTGTGTGGTTTTGTTGCTGAGTTGTAGGAGTTCTTTACATATTCTGGATATTAGCCTCTTATCAAATATATGATTTCAAAATATCTACTATTATGTGTGTTGCTTTTTCTGTTGATTGTACCCTTTGATGCACACCATGAAGATTTTTTTTTTTCACCATGAAGATTTTCAAGGGTGGTGGAAGTTAGCCTGTTAGGGCAGCAGTGGAGTGAGGAGAAGGTATTCCAGGCACAGGAAACAGCCTGTGCAAACACACAGGGGAAGGAAAATGTAAGCAAAATCTAAGTAGTCTTTTTTTTTTTTTTTAAGATTTTATCTATTTATTTGACAGAGATCACAAGTAGGCAGAGAGGAAGGCAGAGAGAGAGGAGGAAGCAGACTCCCTGCCCAGCAGAGAGCCAGATGCAGGACCCTGGGATCATGACCCGAGCCAAAGGCAGAGGCTTTAACCCACTGAGCCACCCAGGCACCCCTAAGTAATAGTCTTGCTAGAACCTGCCTGGAGCCGGTAGGAAGCAGGGAGAGATGAGGTTGGAGCAAACCCATCACAGTAGCCCAGCTAAGTGGCTGGGACATTGGTCTACCATGCTGCTAGGTTCAAGGAGTGCTCCCAGGACCTCTGCCTCAGCAGCACCCAGTGGGAGTTTGTTAAATATGCACATTCCTGTTGCCCCAACTCTGACATACGTCTGGAGTGGTGCCCGGGCACGTGAGTTTTAAGAAACCCCTGGGATTTTTCTGACGTTCTGTCAAGTCTGAGCACTGTGCAGAAGGCAATGGGGAGCCATCGAGGGGTCGGGCTAGGGGCGCTAGAAAGGCGGCACAGGACGTTGGGGCGCCCAGCCATATCCTCCAGCCAGGCCCCGCCCCGTCCCCTACCAGCCCCGCCCCGCCCCCACCAGGCCCCGCCCCGCCCCCACCAGGCCCCGCCCCGCCCCCACCAGGCCCCGCCCCTCTGCGCCTGCGCCTGCGCCAGCTGCGCCGGCTACCCCTCTCCGCACGGCTAGGGTCACCGAGGGGCAGCGCCTCAGTGGCCGGGTTCACATTCCTCTCACTTCCCGCCATTGTCCCGGGTTCCTGTGGCCGCGACTCCGCACTCGCCCCGGCCGCTCCTTCGGCCCCGAAGAGTGGTGACTCATATCCGTTCTCCGCGGTGACATAAGCCTGCGCGCAGCGTGGCCCGCCCTCTCCGGCCTGCTCGGGGCGCGGGCGCCACGCGGCCCTTCTCGGCCTGCAGGGGGTGCCAGAGCCCGCGGCGCCTTCCCCGGCGTCTGAGCCTGGTTTCCCGGGCCCCCGCCCCCACCGCCTCGACCCTGTAGCCAACAGCCTGGCTGCTTTAGTCTCCGCGCGGAGGGAGGGGTCGGGGTAGGCCTCTGACCCTGCTCTTCCCCACCACCCGTCCGGCTATGGGGAGCCAGACGCTGACGGTCACGGGTGGGTAAACTGAGACGTGGGACAGGGGTGTGCCTTGGGCAAGGTGGTGCAGCCGGCCATGTCCGCCCCCCACCCCCGCCAGGCTCCTGGGTTTCCCCCAGACCTGCAGGTGTTACTTTTATCTTCCCCGATGTCCCCATGCCATGTACTGGTGTTTCCAGGACAAAGTTAGGAGTCTGCCCCAGATCCTGATTATTTGTGGGCCCTGAAACATGGCCGCCCCTGAAACCAGCGGAAGCTGAGGGCAGCTTGGCTTCCCCCTGGGAAGCAAGTGGAGTTTGCTGCGTTGGGTGGAGCTCCCATTCCCTGCGCTGAGTGACCCTGTCACCAAGTGCCGCCCACCGCGACCCGTTCCCCAGCTCCTCTGCACACTGACCCGTCCGCTCCCTTCTGGTTTCCTTCCAGGTACCACAAAGGCAGGGAACCTCACTCCAAACCAGGCATTTTAGGTTACTTCACAAGACCCAGAGCCCTCCAAGGACGCCTTCCTTTAGGAAACACAGAAGGAGCCTTGCAAAGGCCACACCATGAGCTGGGGCTCACACCACACCCATCCTACCTCACGGCTATCCCCTTCCTTTCATGCCAAATGCGACCTGCCGGCCCAATATCTGACACAGTGAAAGGACTCATTAAGTGGTGGTGATTGCTATTACCTCTTGTGCCTCAGTTTCCTCACCAGTGTTCTTGTGGAATTAAATGAGTTCATACATGGAAGGTGCTTGTAGCAGTGTCTGGGGCCTTGTAAGCACCTACAGCCTTCCAGAACGTGGGCTCCAGGAAGCAGGGACTCCTCCATTGTCTCTTTTTGTGCACTGCTGTATCTTTAGCACCTAGAGCATTATCTGGTACAAAGTAGGAGCCCAGTAAACAATTGTTGAATGAATGATTGTTAGCTATTATTATTGCCTAGGCTGATTTTACTTTTACTTTAGGATTTAGACCTGTTAGGGCAGGTCTGGAGGACCTGAGGGAAGATTCTTGAGGGTCTATTTGCACAGGGATAGAAGGCTCCTTGGGAAGAAGTCATCCTAAGGAAAGAAACTTGAAGAGGATAAAAGAGGTTCGAGGACAAGGAGAGGAGAAGAGGGTGATTCAGGGGAGACGATCCTTGGTGCTCACACCTGAGTCCCAGGAGCACTGCATAAAGGAGTGGACAGTTTCATGGACATGCCAGAAGGAACACCAGCACTGTTTGTCGATTGTGGCTTCTTTTTTTTTTTTTTTTTTTTTTTAAGATTTTATTTATTTATTTGACAGAGAGAGATCACAAGCAGGCAGAGAGGCAGGCAGAGAGAGAGGAGGAAGCAGGCTCCCTGCTGAGCAGAGAGCCCGATGCGGGGCTCGATCCCAAGACCCTGAGATCATGACCTGAGCCGAAGGCAGTGGCTTAACCCACTGAGCCACCCAGGCGCCCCTCGATTGTGGCTTCTTGACAGTTTGGCTTCATACGTCCTGTGGACACTGAGGATTTGTTTTGTTTTTTTTTTTTTTAAAGATTTTATTTATTTATTTGACAGACAGAGATCACAAGTAGGCAGAGAGACAGGCAGAGAGAGAGGAGGAAGCAGGCTCCCTGCCGAGCAGAGAGCCCGACGTGGGGCTCGATCCCAGAAACCTGGGATCATGACCCGAGCCGAAGGCAGAGGCTTTAACCCACTGAGCCACCCAGGTGCCCCGGATTTGTTTTTTTTTTAAAGTCAACATTTTTAATGTGGGTGGTTTAGTTCTGGGAAGCATACCTCCCAGAGCAGAGCACCATTCCGAGGAATGTCTGCAGGAACTGTTGGGGGCAGAGCCAGAGAAAGCTGATTATTGTTATAATGGCCATATTGTTATAATTGTTATAATGGCCATATTTCTGTCAATAGATTGATGGGATTTGGAGGGCTTGGGCCAACACAGCTCAGAAGGGTAGCTCTGTCAGGGCTGCTTTAGTGGAGAGTGGACTTGCTGTCTTTGGAAGTGTTCAACAGGGGTTGAACTACCTCTCTGGGGGATAACATAATGGGATCCACTGTCCGATGAGAGCTTGGGCTGGATGGACTTCAAGGTTGCTGCTTTGAAGCAGAAATAGTGAAGCAGAGCGGGCGCCTGGCTGGTTCAGTTGGTAGAGCATGCAGCTCTTGATCTTAGGGGTGTGAGTTCAAGCCCCATGTTGGGTATGGAGCATACTTGAAGAGGAAGGAAAAAAAGGAAGGAAGGAAGGGGAAAGGAAGAAAGGAAGGGGAGAGAAAGGAAAGAAAGAAGGAAGGAAGGGGAGAGAAAGGAAGGAAAGAAGGAAGAGAGGGAGGGAAGGAAAGAAGAAATTGTGAAGCAGAGGGTATCTCTGAGACCACCCAGTCCTGGTTCTGTCACCATGATGCCTTGGGAATAGAAGCTCGTGGGGAATGGAGTTTGCCATGAATTATTCCTGGCTGGTCTACACTTCTTCCTGAGGGGCAGGATCACTCTGACTTAACCTTGCCCTTCTACCTCGTTCGTGGCCTGGCTGCCCTTGATGAGACAGTAAACTGTAGTGGAGGGAGCCTTGAAGAGTCTGGAGTTCCCAGATCTGGGTTCAAATCCCACCTCCACCAAATTCCCCAACAAGTCCTCTTACTTCTCTGAAACTCAGTTTCTCCAGCTATAAACTGAGAATGAAAATATTTACTACTCAGAGTTGTTGCATATTTGTTCACAATGCCTAGCACGTATTAAAAGCTTAAAGAGCATCCATTCTCTCCTTCTTGCTTCAGCCCAGGGGCCAGGGTTTGCCCTCTTGGAGAGAGATGACATCATTCTTCAAAAGAATGTTGAATGTTGAAAGGGTCAAGTGGGATCTTGGGCAACTCCCTTTACTTCCCCAGTCCCAGTTGATTCCCTTTTAAAATGAGGAAAGTGGGAAGGGGATTCTCCAACTCCAGCTGGCCAAGTCCTGTAGACTTTCCTAGATGTGGAAGAACATTGCAAACCATGAATGCTGAAGGCCCCATCTTAACTCTCGCTCTCCAAACCAGTTAAGTGTTTCTATCCCTGAGCCCATCTTGACTGATAGCATGCCAGCAGTGGTGGGAGGTGGTGGCTCTAGCCTCTTCCCATTAGAACCCCTGCCCCCTGTTCCCCCACTGGCTTGTTTTGTGACATTTAGAAGTCTCAGAGTCATAGTTTTCTAACCTCAGAATGAGGACAATGATAGCGGGTTTGCAGGGCTTCAGGGAGAATTGAACACTGGAGCACAATATAAATGTTTACTAAGTCACTATAAATGTAGATGGATTAAAACAGACCTATGTAAATAGACAGATGCATAAACAGATAGAGATCGCAGCTAGATCAAGCCTTCCCTTCCTAAACCTTCCACTCTTCTGAAAACTTCTCTGTCAAACTCTGCCCCTCCCAGTTCTGGCCCTCACTTCCTCTGACCACACCAATGAATTGAAGGCTTGGGGACTATGAAAGATGGTTCTTCACAAAGAAGTGTAAGGTACTGAAAACCACCCATCCAACTGTCATCATTGGAGACCCCTCCTTTGTGGTAGGATCACTTAAGACATTTACATGCAGGAACTCCTATTTGTGTTCCCCTAACAGCCCGGAAGGGTGGTCGGAGTAAATATTAGTCACTTAATTTCATGAAAAGGAATCAGAGGGACATGGAAGGAGTTGGGGTTTCCCCTTCCAAGCCCCAGTTAACCAGCCTGGAGCCACGAGGTCCCATCATAATCATCACCACTACTTAATGAATGGCCCCTAAGTGCCAAGGACTCACCCAGCTTATCCAGTGTCAGTGGTCCCCTTAGATCAGTGTGAAACACCCACGTGACAGCCGAGGGAACGGAAGTCAGCTGTTGAAGTGCCTCAAGGTCATGGAGCCAGTAAACTGCTGACTGGGGATTGCAGACCCAGGTCTGGAAAGCCATTAGCAGTGGACTCTGATGTCTGGCACTCTGCACTGGGGAAGCGAGACCTGGTGCTTCTCCTGGGCAGGGTTCAGGCCAGACATCAAGACCAGACTGGGAACAAGGGCCACCTGGACCCCGTGTGCCCATCTTCCCCAAACCTGATCATGCCTGAGTTCTGCCTCTGCACCCTCCGAGGCTCACAGACTCATATCAGAGGAGCAGAACCACTTCCTCTAAAGGGATTTGTTGGGGCCTCAGATAGTATGTAGTTAATTGTGCAAACAGTCTCTGTAAAACTGTCATCTTCATGTTGAGGCAGGGCAGGCCTCTGGGAAGGGCAGATGGATATAAGGTGGGGGAGAGTGAGGGCAAGCTGGAACCCACGAGAGTGGCCTGCGACTCACACTTGTTCTTGACTCTGACCTTGACGTTAAGCTGCCATTCTTTGTGGAGGTGCTGCCCATCCCCCCTCCCCCTCGGCAGAGTCTGAGAAGCTGCAGGAAGATTTCAAGAAGTCAGAGCGGTGGCAGGCTGGGTAGCTGTCCCGCCCATCAGGGTCAGTCAGCAAATAAGAGATAATATATAAGCTATAGAAGGACCTGCCTGGCCTTCCTGGGCATTAAAAAAAAAAAAAAAAAGTGTATTAACCATCTACTGCTACGTAACAAATCACTCCCAAACCTAGCATGTTAAAACAGTATAAATGTATTATGTCACACAGTTTCTGTGGGTTGGGAATGTGGCATTGAGTCTGCTGGGTGATGCTGGCTTGGTGTCTCAGGAGGTTACAGTCAAGATGTCAGCCAGGCCTGTAGTCAGCTGGAGGCTTGGCCAGGGCTGGAGAACCAACTTCCACGATGGGTCGCTCTCCAGGTGGTCCCCTGGAGCCCTCGTCTCCTTGCCACGTGGACCTCTCCATTGGGCTGCTTGAGTGACCTCATGATGTGTCAGTGTATGGCTCCCAGGGCAGGTGACCCAAGAGAAATCAAGGCAGAAGCCATGATCATCATGAACTACCATTTCTACCCCCACTTATTGTCACTCAGCCCCGTCCTGTGTGAGAGAGGCCATTTTAAGAGTGCGAACACCAGGAAGTGGGGGGCCTTGGGGTTCTCTGAGAAGCTGGCTACCACGAGGGGCGCCACTGTGCCACTGGAAACAAGAGAGCCCAGGGTACCCTGCCTTCCCAACTAGTTGGAGAGCTCTTTAAGTTCATGGACAGCCTTCCACCTCCTGACTGTTCTCCAGAGTCCCAGCAATATGCTGCCTCAGCATCCCCACTTGGAAACCCAAGCGGCATCCCTCAACTTCTGGATTTCCCCAGAACTTCTCCTCGAGTGCTTTTTCCCATCTCAGAAGTGGCAACTCCATCCTTCCAGTAACTCAGTCCAGAACTTGGATATCATCATTCCTCTTCCCTTTGTCTCATTTGCCATGTCCCATCCACCAGCAAATCCTGCTGGCTCTACTTTCAAACAGATGTGGGGTCCTCCTACTTCTCACCACCTCTGCTGTCCCTGGGCTGTGCCCCATTCTCTCCTGCCGGATCACTGTGATTGCCTCCTTACCAGTTGCCCTGCTCCTGCCCCCTAGAGTCTGTCTCCCTACATGACAGCTGGAGCGACCTTGTTAAAAGCAGGTAAGGTCGGGATGCCTGGGTGGCTCAGTCAGTTAGGCATCTGCCTTCAACTCAGGTTACAGGTCATGATCTCGGGGTCCTGGGATCGAGTCCTGCTCGGCAGGGAACCTACTTCTCCCTCTGCCTCTCACACAGTTTGTGCACTCTCTCTTTCTGACAAATAAATAAAAATTTAAAAATCTTCAGAAGATTCTCAAAAAAAAAAAAAAAAAAGCAGGTAAGTTCATGTCACTCCTTTGCTCAGACACCTGCAATAGCTCCCACTGACTCAGTGTAAAAGCCAGTCTCCAGAGTGGCCTGCAAGACCCATCTGACCTCCAGCTTCCCCACCTTCAGGCCCTTGCCGACCTCACCTGTCCCCACGGCCCCTCACCCCCCTGCTCCAGCCACACTGGTCTCTGCCACATGTCAGATCCCCTCTACCTTAGCACCTCTGCTGTTCCCTTCATCTTGGACACTTCCCTCAGAAGCAGCCAGGTCTCACTTCTTCAGGTGTCACCTTCTCAGTGGGGTCTTGCCTCACCTCCCCTATTTAACCCAGCAACCGTCACACCACCTATGTGCCCCAGCTGTCTTACCTGATTTGTGTTCTTCCACTTTACTCCACATGTCCCCATCTATTACCTGACTTAGTTGTTTATCTCTTCACTGTCTGTATCCCCCTTTGGAATGTAAGCTGGGTGAGGACTGAGACTGTCATCTGTTTTGTGCACTGTTATGTCCAGAGAGCCTAGAGCAGTGGCTGGCAGGTACTCAGAAAGTACCTGAATAAATAGCAGATTCTCAAGAACATTTTTTTTTAAGTAGGCTTCATGCCCAACATGGAGCCCAATGCGGGGCTTGAACTCGTGACCCTGACATCAAAACCTGAGCTTAAGTCAAGAGTCAGTTGCTGACTGAGCCACCAGGGTAGCCCAACAACAATTTTTGAAAGAATAAATGGAGCATGAATAACGGCTAATAGACTGCTTACCAGCTGTGTGGCGTTAAATGAGTCACCTCCCCTCTCTGAATCTAGGACCAGATCCAGGCTCATCCTCAAAGATATGGTTGTCTTAGAGCATTCTCCAGTTGCTCAGAGTTCCAGCTACAGTGGCTCTGACACTTGCCATGGAGAGACCTTGGGCAAGTCACTTAGCTTCTCTGCCCCTTGGTTTTCCCTTCGATAAAAAAAGAAAAATAAATATCCTAAGATACTGTTATGTGAATGCCCTGAGCGTAAGGACCAGCCCAATACTTGGCACATAGTAGGTCTTCCCAGAGAAAGTTCCTTATCTTGCACACTCTAAAAGTCTCCCTGTCCTGGTCATGGGACATCTGTGCCTCCAGGGCTCTTGGCCTCTGGGATTTTCCAGAACCCAGATCAAGATCTCTTAGGATTGCCAGTATTTTTCCACTGTGAAAAACCAATCTCTCCGGGTTCTACCCCTGAGAGTCACAGAAAGCTGTGAAAAGGCTCATGGGGCAGGCCTGTCCACTGAGAGATCCTGTCAGGAAAGGAAGGAACTCAGAGGACACTTCACCTCATGTGACCACAGATCTTGAGCAATGTCCTCATCACCCACACACTAAATTACAGAAATCACTCATTGTATCTGGAGACACCTTGGAGGGAAGTTTGTCCAGAGGCTGCAGACTGGCAGCCAAGTGCTGGATGGGACTCAGGGACCAGATTGTTCTGTTGGGCCCACATCACTTTTTGAGCACAGCAAAATCTGAATACCTATGGGCAGGTCAGGAGAGTCAATGTCTGCAGACCCTACTGCTCCCTATTGCCTCACACCCCGCCAGATTTGCATATTTGCTTTGTTTGTCTGGACCCCTGAGCAGGCCACCTGTGCATTTCACAAGCTAGATTGCAAGACGCTGACTCCTTGGAAAATAGTCTGAGCCTCTTGCTACTAGGATCCTTTTGGATTCCTATCTAGCCAGCAGTTAAGAGCACAGTAGTCCCTATCATCCAAAAGCATGGAGTCATCTCCAGGCCCCGGCCCTTTGATTCTTAGCCTGCCCCTCTCCCCACTTTTCATATTCACCTCCTAATCCTATCTACTTAGTTCTAAGAGGAGGGGAGCGAGGCTGGCTGTGCTCTCGGCCAGGACATCCGGCCTCTGTAATCTGCCCCATTGGCACCTGCTAGAGGTCCCGGTCCTGCATCACCTCCACTGAGAGTTCCCTGTTCTGATCCCCAAACAGCCTAATCTGGCCACTCTCTCTGGATGGACACCTATCAGTTCCCTCTGGGTTGCACTGATTTCTTTTTGGATCTGCTTCCCCCACTGGACCATGAGCTAGCTCCTTGAGGACAGGGATTGTAAATTACTTAGCTTTGTGTACTTAGGGCTCAGCTCGGCTGATGTGGGTACTCGATAAATGGGTCCTGAAACTGTAATAGAAGAAAGAATAAATGAAGGAAGGCGGGAAGACGGGAGAGAAAGTAGGATTTGCTCTTCGCCTCCCACACATTTGCTCGGCAGGGTTCTGGCCACTGTAAGCCCCCAGCCCTGTCTGCTGGGATGTGTCCATCACACATAGGAGGAACCCTGGGGGCATCTGGCTGGCTCACTCAGAAGAGCACGTGACTCTTGATTTCAGCCTCGAGAGTTCGAGCCCCACGTTGGATACAAAGCTTACTTTGGAAAAAAAGAAAACTTACTAAAAAAAACTAAAACTAAAACTAAAAACTAAAACTAAAACTAAAAACTAAAACTAAAAAACTAAAACTAAAAACTTACTAAAAAATTTTTTTTGTTAGAAAAACCAACGACAGGGGTGCCTGGGTGGCTCAGTGGGTTAAAGCCTCTGCCTTCGGTTCAGGTCATGACCAGGGTCCTGGGATCGAGCCCCACATCGGGCTTTCTGCTCAGCAGGGAGCCTGTCTCTCTCTCTCTCTGCCTGCCTTTCTGCCTACTTGTGATCTCTGTCTGTCAATAAATAAATAAAATATTTAAAAAAAAAAAAAGGAAAAACCAATGACATCTAAAAAAGAGGAACCCTGGGGCCAGGCTGACTGTACGTGACAGTCACCCCACCCCATTCCTGGCCACCATGTCACACCCAGCTTCTGCTCCTTCTGGTTTTGTTGTTGCTGCTGGTATTGTTTTTGTAAATTTTATGACCTAACATATATGCCAAAAAAAGGCAATCATTTGGGTAAATTTTCAAAGTGAACACACCCACGTAAGCAGCACCCAGATCAAGAAAGAAAACAACCCCACTTCTAGTCACTATTCTCCCCAGGGTTGGCCATTATTCTGGCACTTGTCACCACGAATTTTCCTACCTTTTAACTAATACAAATATGACAATATAACATATGCTCTTTGACTCTGACTTCTTTTATTTAATGCTGTGTTTATGAAATTAATTCAAGTTATAGTTTATTCGTCCTCATTGCTATATAAAGTTTCATAATTTAATATGCCACAATTGGTTTATTCATTTCACTGGTGATGGACATGTGGGTTGTTTCAGGTTTGGGTTATTCAAACTAGTGCTTTCTTTGAGGGGCAGAAGGAGAGAGAGAATCTTAAACAGGCCTCACACCCAGCATGGAGCCCAACACAGGGCTCGACCTCACAACCCCAAGATCATGACCTGAGCCAAACATGAAGAGTCGGCCACTTGACCACCTGAGCCACCCAGGTGCCTCCAGATTAGAGTTTTCCTGAGCATTCTTGTACACGTCTTAGGGAGCATGTACACACCACATCTATCTAGGTGGGAATCGCTGAGTCGTAGGTGAGGCATTTACTCTATTTTCGTCAAGACTTGCCACTTTCCAGAGTAGCCGTGACCATTCCAGTCCCATCAGCAGCGTGAGAGAGTTCCGGTTGCTCCACATTCTCCGGGATGCTTGGCGTTATCTGTCTGTCTGTGTCCCGATGTTCTGGTGGGTGGATTCTTTTGTTTTGACCACACGTTCCATCTCACTGGCAGTGTGCTCCGGCTCCCTGAGTTTGGGCTGGGTTTTGGGGAACCAGCTCCTCAGCTCTCTCCCTGTAGTTCGGATCTCTAGCTCGTGTCCACCCCTGCAGATCTGTAACAGACCCCGCAGGTGTGTCGGAGGACTCCCTTGCATGAGGAGCACTCCACCCTCAGATGACAGCACCCTGAGGTGTGGACCACCCGGAAAGACGATGGGAAGGGGGAAGGAAGGCATGTGGAAGCTCTTCTTTGAAGCCCATGCAGGCCCTTCTCAAGACCACAGCTTATGTTGCTGGTCCCCTGTGGGCCTTTTTCAGGTATCATACTCAGAGCAATGAGCAGCATAACAAATAATGAAATAAGGGCCCCTGGCTGCCTCAGGGGGAAAAGCATGTGACTCTTTATCTCAGGGTCACGCGTTCAAGCCCCAGGTTGTGCATAAAGCTTACTCTAAAAAAAAAAAATAAATGTAATAAGTAAAATTGTAAAACTCATAGAAGAAAACAGGGTAAATATGTATAACTTTGGGTTTGTCATTGGTTAGATGTGACTACAAAAGCGCAAAGGAAACAGTGGGTAAACTCGATATCATTACAATCAAAAACTTGTTTTTCAAAGGATACTATCAAGACAGCAAAGACAACACAGAACAGGAGAAAATATTTGCAAATTATTTTTTTAATTAACATGTATTATTTGTTTCAGGGGTACAGGTCTGTGATTCATCAGTCTTACACAACACCCAGCACTCACCACAACACGTACCCTCCCCAGTGTCCATCACCCAGCCACCCCATCCCCCACCAACCCTCTGTTTGCTTCCTGAGATTAAGAGTCTCTTATGGTTTGTATTTGCAGACCATTTATCTGAATGATTTGTATCTAGAATATATAAAAAACTCTTAGGGGTGCCTGAGTGACTCAGTCAGTTAAGTGTTTACCTTCTGCATAGGTCACAATCTCCGGGTCCTGGGATCAAGCCCTATGTGGGCTCCCTGCTCAGCAGGGAGTCTGCCTCTCCCTCTGCCCCTTCCCCAAACCATGCTCTCTTATGCACATGTTTCTCTCTCTCTCTGTCTCTAATAAATAGACGAAACCTTAAAAAAAACAACAACAACAACCCTCAGAACTCAATAATCAAAATACAAATAACCCAACTAAAAAATGGGAAATGGATCTGAACAGCCATGCCTCCAAGGAAGCTATACAAAGGGCCAAGAAGCACAGAAAAGATGCTGGACACCATTAGTCATCAGGAAAATGCAAATCAAAACCATGATGAGATACTACTTCACACCCACTAGGATAGCTTTAATGGAAAAGACGGACAATAAGAGGTGTTGATAAGGGTATGAAGAAACTGGAGCCCTCCTATACTTCCAGCGGGACTAGAAAAGGTGCAGCCACATTGGCCAAAGATATGGCACTTCCTCAAAAAGTGAAACACAAGGTTACCATTCGATGCTAGGTATCCCCCCAAGAGAAATGGAAACATATGGCCGTCCAGAAACTTGTACATGACTGTTTATAGCAGTGTTGTTCGTGAGAGCCAAAAGATAGAAACAACTCAAATGTCCATCAACTGATGAATGGACAAGCAAGACGGGGTATATCCATAGAGTGGAATATTATTTGTTCTTAGGAAATACTGAAACATGCCACCACATGGGCGAACCTTGCAAATATTAAACTTCAGCGGAAGAAACCAGTCACAAAAGAACACATACGCTCCCGTGTATATGAAATGTCCAGAGTCAGCAAATGGATAGAGACGGAAAACAGAACGGTGGTTCCCCAGGGCTGTGGGAGATGGTGGGAGTGATGGTGACAGCTCATGGGTACTAAAAACCATTTTGGGGGATGGGAAGAATGTTCTAAAGTTGTGGTGATGGCTGCACAACTCTGCAAATAGACTAAAATCCATTGAACTGTGGACTTTAACATGTTGACATATATGGTATTGTGAATTAGATCTCAATAAAGTTGTTATAAAAATAATTTAAAAGTCATTGACATCTTCACTGTTTTTCCTTGGGAAAATGCTGAAAGGGAAGCTAAGAGTTAAATGGTGTCCCCTTCCCCCCACCAAAGATACATCTGCATCCTAAGCCCTAGAACCTGTGAATGGGACCATGGAAAAAGGGTCTTGGCAAATGTAATTGAGCATCTACAGTGGGGATCATTCTGGATTATTCAGGGGGGCCCTAGATCTAACAACAGGTGTCCATATAAGAGAGTCACAGAGCAGGGATCCATAGGGAGAAGGTAAGGCCATGCGGACACAGTGGTTGGGTGATGCCGCCACCAGCCAACAGACTCCTGGAAAGTCCAGAGTCTGGGAGAGGCAAGCCTTCTCCCTTGGAGCCCTCAGAGCGCTCCTTTGGGTTCGGGCCACCAACATCTCCCCCACGAGCGCATGTCTGGGCTCCTGCCCCCTCAACCTATCTGTCTCAAATCCACTCAGGTTTTTCTAACAAAATTCTATGGTCCTGGTTTGTGGAGGGCTGCACCCTCCTGCGTTTACTCCCATGCTCGGTGGTGAAAGGGTCAAAGGCCCGAATCCCAGAGGCCTCAGGACCTCATCACCCCACTAAGGTCCTACCTCCTGATACAATCACCTTGGGGGTTAGGATTCCATCATGTGGATTTGGGGGAAGGGACACAAACACTCGGTCTGTAGCCCCACCCTTCCCATGTCAGCCCCAGAGAGTGTTCTAGCAACACAAGTCGGAGCATGCTGTGCCCCAGCTTAGACCCCCCCCCTTCAGTGTCTCCCTCTGCTCCAAGCCTGTATCCAAAGTCTTCAGCCCAGCTTGGGAGGGCTGCCTCCACCTCCAGCCTCCTCAGCACTGCCAAGCATACTCCTCTCAGTCTCTTTGCTCTTGTGCGGGCTGTATCCTCTTCCTTGAAGACTCTACCACCCACGCTCCCTAGCCCCCACGCTACTTCCTCCTCAGCTTTGGACCCGAGCCAACACTTCCTCAGAGGGGGCCTGTCTAATCCTCTAAGTCAGGCCCTGATATTCGTCTCCATGTTCAGCTCTCATATCCTATAGCAGCTGGAACTTGGTGGGGACAGCTCTTTGGGTCATTCTTGCTCATCACCGGACCTCTACTGCCCAGCCCTGGAATGTACTAGGCAGTTTGTATCAACAGATACTGTTAACTTCATTATTTAGTGAATCGGGGGAGCCCGGGAGGGGATTGACTCACTATCCAAATTTAGAAGAAGGGCAATAGGGAACAAGAAAAGGTAAGATTGACTTTGCTGAGATCATAATGTAAACTAACATTCATTAAGAATCTTAAAAGCTGGGGGCACCTGGGTGGCTCATTTGGTTAAGCATCTGCCTTCGATGATCAATGGGACAGAATAGAGAGCCCAGAAATAGACCCTCAATTCTATGGTCAACTAACCTTCAACAAAGCAGGAAAGAATGTCCAACGGAAAAAAGACAGCCTCTTCAATAAATGGTGTTGGGAAAATTGGACAGCCACATGCAGAAAAATGAAATTGGATCATCTCCTTACACCACACACGAAAATAGACTCAAAATGGATGAAGGACCTCAATGTGAGAAAGGAATCCATCAAAATCCTTGAGGAGAACACAGGCAGCAACCTCTTCGACCTCAGCCGCAGCAACATCTTCCTAGGAACATCGCCAAAGGCAAGGGAAGCAAGGGCAAAAATGAACTATTGGGATTTTATCAAGATCAAAAGCTTTTGCACAGCAAAGGAAACAGTGAACAAAACCAAAAGACAACTGACAGAATGGGAGAAGATATTTGCAAACGACATATCAGATAAAGGGCTAGTGTCCAAAATCTATAAAGAATTTAGCAAACTCGACATCCAAAGAACAAATAATCCAATCAAGAAATGGGCAGAAGACATGAACAGACATTTCTGCAAAGAAGACATCCAGATGGCCAACAGACACATGAAAAAGTGCTCCATATTACTCGGCATCAGGGAAATACAAATCAAAACCACAATGAGATATCACCTCACACCAGTCAGAATGGCTAAAATTAACAAGTCAGGAAATGACAGATGCTGGCGAGGATGCGGAGAAAGGGGAACCCACCTACACTGTTGGTGGGAATGCAAGCTGGTGCAACCACTCTGGAAAACAGCATGGAGGTTCCTCAAAATGTTGAAAATAGAACTGCCCTATGACCCAGCAATTGCACTACTGGGTATTTACCCTAAAGATACAAACGTAGTGATCCGAAGGGGCACGTGCACCCGAATGTTTATAGCAGCAATGTCTACAATAGCCAACCTATGGAAAGAACCTAGATGTCCATCAACAGATGAATGGATAAAGAAGATGTGGTATATATACACAATGGAATACTATGCAGCCATCAAAAGAAATGAAATCTTGCCATTTGCGATGACGTGGATGGAACTAGAGGGTATCATGCTTAGCGAAATAAGTCAATCGGAGAAAGACAACTATCATATGATCTCCCTGATATGAGGGAGAGGAGATGCAACATGGGGGGTTAGGGGGGTAGGAGAAGAGTAAATGAAACAAGATGGGATTGGGAGGGAGACAAACCATAAGTGACTCGTAGTCTCACAAAACAAACTGAGGGTTGATGGGGGGAGGGGGGTTGGGTGAGGGGGGGGTGGGGTTATGGACATTGGGGAGGGTATGTGCTATGGTGAGTGCTGTGAAGTGTATAAACCTGGCGATTCACAGACCTGTACCCCTGGGGATAAAAATATATTATACGTTTATAAAAAAATTCAATTAAAGTAAAACTTAAAAAAAAAAAAGCATCTGCCTTTGACTCAGGTCATGATCCCAGGGTCCTGGGATCAAGCCCTGCATTGGGCTCCCTATTTGCGCGGGAAGCCTGCTTCTCCCTCTCCCTGCCATTCTCTCTCTCTCTCTGTCAATAAATAAATCTTAAAAAAAAAAATCTTACAAGCTTTAGGAGTCCTTAAACATGTTTAGTCATTCCACAATCATTTGAGCACCCACTGTGGGTCAGCTACTAAGAACACGTATGTGGATAAAACAGTGCTGGTCCTGGGGCACCGGGGTGACTCAGTCAGTTGAGCAACCAACTCTTGATTTCAGTTCAGGTCGTGATCTCAGGGTTGTGAGATGTTGGGCTCCATGCTCTGTGGGACATCTGCTTGAGATTCTCTCCTTCTGCCATTCCTTTGCCTCTCTCTCTCCAATAAGTAAATAAATCTTAAAAAAAAAAAAAATGCTGCGCCTAAGAAAAGCTCATAACCTACGGATGTAATTCTGTTGTGTCCTACAATAACCCGCTGAAATGAGTAATATTAATCTGGGTTGATTAGAGCACTTTTGTTCCAAGTGACAAGACCCAACTCAAATAGGCTTGAACAGTGTAGGGAACATACTGGATATGTGAGCGAAAGGCCAGAGTGGGTAGATTCAGGTTTGGGTATGACTGGATTCTAGAAGCACTGATGTCTCCCCAACCGCCCCACTCAGGGTCTTGGCTCTCCCCTCCTGGAGGCTGGCACCAAATTGCTACCCCAGCGGCCCTGGGTCCTTCTCACAGCCTCTGTATGGCAGCAGGTTTTCTCCCCAGAGCTCTAAGGCCAGCAGGAGAGCAAAAACCCCTTTTCCAGGAGCTCTTGCAAAAGCCAAGCCATTCACCCTATGATGCACTCAGGTCACGGGGCTGTTCCCAAACTTCTCGCTCCACCAGAGGAGGCCATGTCTCAGGGGCTGAGGCTCCCACCAGATGCTCCAGGCCTCACCCTAACGTACCATCTAAATAAGGTTTGGGGCCTACCTAAGCCTCACAGACCACGAGCAGGGTAGGGCTAAGCCTTCTAAGCGACAATCAAGGGGGGTTGCTATGAGAAGGGGGAGGGGGAGCCACAGAGGCTGACGATACAGGTTGGGGACCCTCTCTTCACCAGAGGGAGGCCTAAGGCACCCAGAGGTGAAGCGACACCCAAGGCCACACTGAATCCTGGCCTGCCTGGTTGCCAGTAGCTCTTTCTACAAAGACATCCTGCCCCCAGGGATCACCGTAGACACAGGAGGCAGCCCAGGGTCCCTGCGCAGAGACCTTTCTTTTCAATCATAAGGCACTGAGGCTGTTCTGGCCACAAACGGGGCTTTGGTCTGCGGTTCTGTAAATGCAAATGCTGCACTTTGCCCCTGGAGTCTTACTCTAGCTCTTTTCTTTTAAGAAAAATTCCTCTGCCAAAAAAAAAAAAAAGAAGAAGAAGAAAAGAAAAAGAAAAATTCCTCTGCCTTCTAGTCTGTCCAGCCCTTGCCAAGGACCCATCAGCCCTAGACTGAGTTACTGCTTGATAGGTGAGGTCACTTTGGCGGCAGCTGGGACCCAGAGTCTCGCAGAGCCATGCAGCGACCAGCCCAGGGTTGATGGCCGGTGGCCAGGAGGGGTCTGGAAGCTGCTGGCCTCTCTCCTGGGTTCCCTCCCCTGTCTGCCCTGCCATCTCTCCTGCTGGCTGGAGGGCAGACAGAGCAGACAGGAAGAACACAAGACAGTCTGGTGACCGAGCCACACACCGGCTCCTGTCTGGGCCTCTGTCCCTGTGTGTCGGGCAGCCTGGCCTTCTCCACGGGGCCCTGGCATTTCCCCATCACACCCGGAGGATGGGCATCTCCTCCCCACACATAGTGACTGCTCAGTCTCCACCTGCTGAATTAATGTCTACCACACTCGGCATGGGGGTTTCTTTTAGAGTTCTTTTTTTTTTTTTTTAAAGGTTTTATTTATTTATTTGATAGAGATCACAGGTAGGCAGGGAGGCAGGCGGAGAGAGAAGGGGGGAAAGCAGGCTTCCCGCTGAGCAGAGACCCTGATGTGGGGCTCAATCCCAGGACCCTGAGATCATGACCTGAGCTGAAGGCAGAGGCTTAACCCACTGAGCCACCCAGGCGCCTCTCTTTTAGAGTTCTTTGACCCTAGTTTTAACGTGTGTCTGGGAGTGAGGTCCCCACACACAGCACCAAGCAATTCAGACACTGTGTAGCAGACATTGTGTACCAGAGATGACATCAGATCCCACAGATCGAGGCCTCAGTCCAATACGACTTCTCCCCCCACCTCTTTAGACACCAATCACAAGCCCCAGGCTGTTTCGTATGCTGCAGACTTGTTTGCTCAGAGGGGCTCATGGAACTCAGGGAAACACCTAATTTCATTTATGTGTTCACTAAAGGATATGATAAAAGGATACTAGATAGAGAGATGCCTGGGGCAAAGTCCTGATCAGAGGAGCTTCTGTCCTCATGGAGCTTGGGGCCCCCAGTCCATGGCACAGTAAAGTGGTCTGGTTCCCCTAGCTTTCTGAAAAGAAGGAAAAGGACCCACAAGCTGTCCTTTTGGGTTTTTATGGAAGCTTCATGATTTAGTCATATTGACTAAGTCATTGGCCATTGGCTGATTCAACCTCCCCAGAAGTCAGGTGGGGGTAGGGCTGAAGGTTCCCACCCTTAATCCCAGGGTCAGTCCTCGTGCTCACCAGCTCCACCCTCAGTGGGTCCAAAAGTCACCTTCATTAATAACAAGTCAACCATGTCACCTTCACAGTTCTGGAGCATTTTCAGGACCCATCAAGACCAAATGTATCCAAGAAATAGATCTGAGTCAGCTGAATGACCAAATATTTATTTATTTATTTATTTATTTAAAAGATTTTATTTATTTGTTTATTTGACAGAGAGAAACATGTATTTCTTATAAATCATTAGATCTCGGGGGTGTTGTAGGTTGAACTGTGTCTCCCCAAAAAACATGTCCAAGTCGTGACCCCTGGTACCTGTGAATGTGACTTCACTTGGAGATCAGATTTGGGCTGATTTATTGGATTAGGATGGACCCTCCATCCAGCAGCTGGTCCCCTCACAAGAAGAGGGAAATTTGGCAACAGAGGCATGCACAGAGGGAAGACACACAGGGAGAGGGCCATGTGAAAATGCGGGCAGAGACTGGAGAGATGTAAACACAATCCAAGGATTGCCAACAATCCCCAGAAGGTAGGAAGAGTCAAGGTAGGATCCTCCCCCAGGACTTGCAGAGAGAACGGGGCCCTGCAGACACCTTGATTTTGGATGTCTAGCCTCTGAAACTGTGAGAGAATAACTTTCTGTTGTTTTAAGACACAGGGTTTGTGGCAATTTGTTATGGCAGCCCTAGAAAATGAATGTGGGGGTAGAGAGAGTGCTGACAAAGGGGTGCTGGTAGCATGGAACCACAGAAAGAGCTAGACAAGCAGAGGTTGGCTTCTTAGCTGTGTGAACGTGGCAGATTACCTCCCCTCTCTGAGCTTGGATTTGTACATAGAAGCAGTCAGCAAATTTTAAGGAGTTGGCTAGGGTCCTTGGCCCGAAGAGAAGACGGAGCTGCGGGGCGAAGACGGAGTGAAGGTAAACACTGTATTTAAATAAAATCTTAAAAAGACTTTATTTATTTATTTATTTATTTAGAGAGCACGAGCTGGGGAGTGGCAGAGGAAGAGGGAGAAACAGATTCCCCGTGGAGCAGGGAGCTGGATGTGGGATTTGATCCCAGGACACCAAGATCATGACCTAAGCCAAAGGCAGACACTTAACCGACTGAGCCACCCAGGTGCCCCAAAGATGAATACTGTCTTTAAGCAGTGGAAGGCGTCATGAGGATAAGGCACTCAGTCTATTCTGTGTGATGAAAACCTCAGGAATGAAGAGAAACGGAAGAAGAGATCATCCCATCAAAGAGACCCCCCCACACACACACTATTGGAAGGGGTTGCCAGGAGGAGTAGCGAACTCCTTGGGACTAGAGAAGACTGCTGAGAAGGTTAAAAAACCATCAGTGAGAAAGTCCCCACCAGCCAGAGTCACCCTTTGCTGCCACAGGGCTAGGATCTAACCCAGAGCTGCTGGACTTCAAAGCCCTTTTTCTCAACTGATGTGGGAAACAAAGGCAGAAGGAAATGTAGATAAAATAAAATTATAACCTGCAAATAGATTATTTGTTCCCCATTGTCAGGCTGGAGAAGACAGGGAATTTACCCCCAAACGAAGGGAGTTTTGGCAGCTCCTCAGGAATATTCCTTAAAGACCCTGTCCCGAGGTAGACTAACCACACAGTTGGCTCCAATGATAGCCATTAAGCTGGGAAATGATGGAGAAACCCCTACACCTATTAGAAGGAGCAGTGAGAGAGTCCTGTCCCCTTCCTCAGGGATGGCCTCTGTATCCTCCAGCAATCTGGGTTTACTTGCAGGAGGCCTATTTAGATAATTATCATCTAATATGTCAGGAGGGGAATTACTGGTCTGGTTACAGACCAAACACATTCTGCAAGAGGCCCTTAGATCCGGGTCCTGATTTAAGAGCCCCGGAGGCCTGGGTGGACCTAGGGTACCTCTGTCAGCTTGCCCTGTTTCCAGCAAAAGAGATCTCACTGATAGATCCTACTGAGGGCCTTTCTTAGATTTTGCAATTAGAATTGTTCCCAGAGGTATCCTTGGGGTCTCCCATGGTCCTTGGGAACTGAAGACAAGGTCCATTACCAAAGATCCTCTCTGACTCCTGGGTGGCATCCCACAAAGGTTATGTCAGAGGTTCTGGGTGTCAAAAGCGATCAGAGGTGTCCCTCAAATTAAAGTCGCTATCAGGGGTACCTCAGTGGCCAGGTGGGTCAAACGTCTGCCTTAGGCTCAGGTTATGATCCTGGGGTCCAGAGATTGAGTCCCATGTCCAGCTCCCTGCTCAGCAGGGAGTCTGCTTCTCCCTCTCCCACTTCCCTGCTTGTGTTCCCTCTCTTGCTGTCTCTCTGTCAAATAATGAATCGAATCTTTAAGAAAAACAAAACAAAACATTGGCAGCCGTCCTGATAAGTTAGGTTGCTGTCCCATGTCCAGGATCCCATGCACAATATAGACAACCTTGTATAAGGACAGAAACAAAGAGAGGGCACAGAGAGGGAGAAGGAGAAGCAGATCTCCCTGCTATGCAGGGAGCCCTGTGTGGGGCTCGATCCCAGGACCCCAGGATCATGACCTGAGCCGAAGGCAAATGTTTAACCAACTGAGCCACCCGGGCACCCCAATAATTGCCATTTTCAAAATATTTAAAAATTTCTCCCAACGCTTCCTCTTTGACTTATGTGTTATTTAGGAGTCTGTTGTCTCATCTTCAAATACTTTGGAATTTTCCAGCCATCTCTCTGGTTCCTACTTTAATTCCATTGAGGTCTGCGAATGTAACTCTAGAGGAACAGAGCTATATATCCTGGACATTGTGCCTGTTATGTTGTGAGAACTCTGGGTTCTGTAATATTCTCCAAATATGTTGAATTTTTGTTTTATTGGGCAATTAGCCTCAAACTCTGCTCTTGGATGGCAGCCCAAATCTCAGTTCGGTTTTGGGTTTGGTTTTTGTTGTTGTTTAAATTTTCCCTCAGCTGAAGTTGCTTCCGTGCGTACATGGTTAGGGTCAGCCAGAGACCAAACCACGCTTATCCACAGGATCTGGGGCTGGGGCTCCCCGTCTTTGTGTCTCTTCTCTCTGGGTTGCTCCCTCTACTTCCCGGGGGCTGTGGTTGATCTGAATTTGTCCTCTGGTTCCTTAGGCCAGGATGACTGCAGGTTTTCTATCCGTGGGATGCTAACTGTGGCCTGCTCTCAAGATCAGAGATTAAAAAAAAAAAAAAATGGGTGACGTCCTCCTTGTCATTCCCTTCTGCTCCAGAGTCTACTTGATTTTATTCACTTTCTGGGGCCTGGAGGGGTGTGGTGTGTGTGTGTGTGTGTGTGTGTGTGTTGTCAAGAGTTGTTTTCTATGGGAGGGTCTGTTCAGTAAGATCTTAACTTGATTATCCCAGAAGAAAAACTCCCCAAACCAACTCATGGAGAGGCAATATAGCCGCCCAGGCAGCAAACTGAAGAACTAAGATTCAAACCCAGACCTAACCCACTCCAGCCCCTACATGTACTTTTGATGATTCGGATCTGTCTTCCACTCACCAACTGAGAATCCTAGAACTTCAGGTGACAGTGGTGGGGACTTCCAGAGTCTCGGACTTTCCCTTTGCGCAAAACCTATCGGAATTAAGAAGAGGATTTTATTCATTGTCTTTTTGTTTGTTTGTTTGCACATTTTCTATCTTAAGAAAGGATGGTGAGCCAAATACATCAGCTTTGAACTTAGAGGTATCTGTGTTCCCATCCTGCCCCTAACACTATGTGACCTTGGGCAGGTCGCTCCAATTTCCTCATCTGTAAAATGGGGGAAACAATGGGATTGACCTCAAAAGCTTGTGGTAAAGATTAAATGAGATACTTCACATAAAGTTCCAACTACCGTGCCTGACATGTAGTAAGCACTTATTAGATGAGACTGTTGGTTACAGCTTCTTCCTACCTGGAGGTAGGGGTGGCCCCAGTGGGCTGCCCCATGAGGTATTTTCTGGAGAGAGGAGGCAGCAGGTCCCTGAGCCCAGGAACCCCCAGAGAAGACACTGTTGGCATCCCTGACATCTCAGCCTGAGTGGCACAGAGCCTAGAGATGGGGGAGCAGGAACGTGTTTGTGGGGAAAGGCACCCAAATCCCAGAAAGAGTGAGCTCCCACCTGAGAGGCATAGCTGGGAGGTCGGGCCAGCTCCCTGAGCTCTGCTTTCTGCAACACTGGTGTTTGCATTCCAGGGAAAAGCCCTGTTCCCATCATAAGCTGAGCCTTGTGAGCTGGGGGTGGAGACAGGCTTGGGCGGGGTGGGGGGGGGGGGGTAGTAAGAGGAGGGGGCTGTGAGCATGGCGACAGTAGAATGGCTACAGAGAGGAGGTTTCTGTTCTGTTCTTCTCCAGTGGGCTGGAACGGTGTCTGGAAGGAACACAAAGACAGGCAGGGAAGGCAGTGAAGGAGGAAGGGAAGGGACAGAGGGTGAGAGTGGGGGATGGTGAGTGGGAATGGGAAGGCTCGGAGAAAGCAAGTGGCTATTGCAGGGATGACAGGGACAGGGGCAGCACTCGGTTCTGCTCTGGGCCTGGAAGCAGGCCAGCAGGCAGCTGCTCTCTTGGCCCCTCTTGGGGAGCCGGCACTACATTGCGGCAGGAAGAGAAAGCAGGGCAGGGTGCTGGGGTAGGAGGGTGTGTCACTGCCCACCTATCCCTGCCTCGATAAGGAAATGCCCATGCAGTGAGCACTTACCACATCATGCCCTTTGACCCATCTAACTTATTTAACTGGGAAAAAACCTCCCTGCCCAGACTGTCTTAGGGATCATGAAGCTCACAAAAGGTCAATGAGCCAAGGTCACCCAGCTTGTAGGTAGCAGAGCTGGGAAGCTCCTTGCCCTATACCAGCTGCCTCTACCATCCCCCGCTGGGGCTTGGCCAGTGGTAGGGAGGAGTGGGGACAACAGACCAAAGACTTCTCAGTCTTATTCCACTGCCCAAATCTGGGAGGCTCTTGCTGAAAGCCATCCTCTCTCATCATTCATTCATCCATCCAACCATTCATTCATGAGCATTCTAGGAGGTGTGATGGATTCTGGGGAGACCACACCAAACAGGCTACCTATGGTCCTTTCCTCCCAAAGCTCACAGCCTAGTGGGGTCCCTGAGGAGACTCAGAGTGATTTGGAGTAAATTTTAAATCCAGTACCCCTTCCCTAACTTCCACACATGCACATAAACACACACCTGCCCCCTCCACCACCACACATACCTGCATTCGCCCCCCCCCCCCAAAGTCTCTCAGCTGAGAACACATGTTCTTCTGTGAGCCTCCAGGATTTAATGCAGCCCCGTCCAGCCCTCATCCCCACAGGCCTTAGTTTCTGTGGTCACTCAGGCTCAGGCTGGAAGCGATGCTACCCTTGACTAACAGACCAGCTCCAAACCAGGCAATGTAGGTGGGGAGCCCCCCGTCAGCTAGACCCGAAGCCAAGGCTCTCTTCCTCTGGTTGATCCCCTTCTCAAGGGCAAACCCTGGGAAAAGTATGAAGAGCAGTGGATTCCAATTTTTCCAGGCTGGGGGTGATCCGGGATTCAGGGTTAGGAGAGAGGTAAAAGGGAGAGAGACACAGTGATTGGATGCCAGGTACTGTGCTGTGGAAGCTCCTTCAACCATCCCTCAGCCCTGATATGGACTCCGCCGTGGCATTCCCTTTGTATTGGACAGGGTAAGAAATGTAGACTCAGAGAGGTTAAGTAACTTGTCCAAGGGCACACAGCTAGGAAGCAGCAGATCTGGGACTCTTTCCCCTTCCTTACAATGCAGGTGTCTTCTGGTCCTCTGGCCGCCTCCTTGGTGCTGCAGACAGCACAGTGTCCTCCCTCATACCTCCCACCTCTCAAAGCCCCCACACCCCCTCACTCCCCCCAGCTACTGGACTTTGCTTCTCATCTCCTCCTCCACCTCACAGCAAGCAGTCAGGGCTACCTTCCTCCATGGTGCTGGGGAGGCTCTGAAAGGAAGCATAGCCCCTTGAGGCCACAAACAGACCAGGACCCAAGGCCCAGGAGACTCTCAAACAGAGTCAGTTGCTGGGATAAGTGAAGCGTTCTCTCATTGAGCCACATCATCCAAGCCACAGAAGCTGGACCAGAGCCAGAGGAGGAGAAAGAAAGCTAAAGAAAGGGTTTTGGAAACGAAATGTTCTGATGGGGGCCAGGGCCTCTGGGGCTGCCCACGTGGTGGGAGGCCAGACTCCCCTCTGCCCATTTCACCCCACCACGGCTGCGCTAAGCCTGCGTTATAAATAGCTGGGAATGTAAATGTTGGGCAGGGACAGCGCAGTCTGGCTCACTCCTGGGCTGAGAAATATGGATTGGGAGGTGAGGGGACAGCAGCTGGTCTGGGACCAGACGTAAGGTCTGCTGGAAATATCTGTCTCCTCCAGCATTAGCTGTGAGAGAGACCTGGCTCCTGAGCTGTCCCGGGGTGGAGACCACCACGGGACCCTGGGATTCACATGGGACCCTGGGATTCACACACTCACCCTGCTCAGGGTATCCGGGGGTGCCTAAGTCCTTCCTAGGTGACCTTGAACCCTCTACCAAGGTCAGGATGCTCTGAGGTCTCTGCCAATGGGGTGAAACTCACATGCATCAAGATCCTACTAGGTGACGCAGACTGGACACACCATGATGCCGTCACTGAGATAAAGGCATGAATAACAACCACTTTTTGAGTAGCTGCTCCCTCAGCAAGCCCATTAAGCACTTTACATATAATGATGTTGTGTGTTATCGTTGTTCATGTCAATAAAGCAATAATGCAATCACAGTAACACAAAAACACAATGACAGGAACTAGAATAACAGTAACTACAATTTATTTATTTATTTTTTTAAGATCTATTTATTTCAGAGAGAAAGAGACCAAGAGAGCACAAGCAGGGGGAGGGGCAGAGGGTGAGGAAGAAGGAGACTCTCCCCTGAGCCAGGAACCTGACATGGGGCTCCATCCCAGGACTCTGAGACCATGACCTGAGCTGAAGTCAGATGCTTAACCACTGAGCCACCTAGGAGCCCCTATTAAAGATTCTTTTTTTTTTTTGGTCTAGAGTAACCTAATCCTTTTATCTGCCTTGTGAGGTAGACATTCCTTTTTTTTTTTCTTTTCCTTTCTTTATGTCCGCTTCATGTATTAACTCCCTCATTTTTAACTTGAAGAGATAAGTGTGAAGATGGTACTTGGCTGGTCATGAGATGGGAAAACAGCGAGATTCCTTCAGATGGATATTGTTACCGCCATTTTGCAGACGAGGAAACTGAAGCACACAGAGAGTAAATGACTTCCTCAAAGTCACCTGGCTAGCCAGTGGCCATGGAGATTTGAATTCAGCTCTTTCACTCCAAAGCTTAGTTCTCCCTCCAAGGGAGCAGATGTGAAGAAATGCTTGTTGGGTGAATGAAAGAATGAATGAATGAACCTGTGTCTGCCCGAGGCGATGGGTGGAATTTCCAAGCCCTGAGTGGTGATGCAGGTTGTTCAAGGTCACAGAGCCAGACAGCAGCAGGCAGGGTGAGGAGTCCTGGCTCTGGTCTCTTAGCACAGGCTTCCCTCCCGAACCTTCTTGCTTCTTGGAGTAGACACAGCCTCTTTTTGGCAACCGTCTTGCCCTTACTCACGTCTGGGATAACGGTAGATTCCAATTTCCAGGCCAACTCATTTCCCACCCTTCAGGGAGCCTGGCAGAGGCCCAGGGCTGGGCACCGCCCCTCCCCACGCAAGCAATCCAGGCTAACTGGCCAGCCAGTCACTGGAGAGTCATTTTCTTATCTCCCCCTTTTCTTCCAGGTTCTTCCAGCCGGGTGGGGGGTGGGGAGCAGAGTTCCTGCTGGGTGCGGGGGTGTTCCCTGGGGCCTCAGGACTGGCTGGGCACCACCTCCCTACCCAGACTTTCCCATGTCTGCCACTGGGGGTCTGTGCAGGGATGTGGGGACAGCTCTGCGGCCTTGGGCAAAACAGATGCCCTTCTCCGGGTCCAGTTTTACTCCTCCCCCAAGATGGGGGGACCGACTGAGCTGCCTTCCAGGTCTCACCCTGCTTCCTGGGCTCTCCCTTGATGAGCCAGAGGGCACCTCTTGCAGCTCACTCTTGCCTGGAAGGAGGGGGCAGGGAAGGAGCCTGGGCGGTCTGCCAGGCTCCCTGAAGGGTGGGAAATGAGTCGGCAAGGAAACTAGAATCTGCTGTTAATCCAAGCACGAGTAAGGGCAAGACGGTTGCCAGAAAGAGGCTGTGTCTGCTCCAAGCAGCAAGAAGGTTTGGGAGGGAAGCCTGCATCGAGAGACCAGAGCCAGGACTCCTCACCCTGCCTGCTGTCCGCCTCCTGGTGTAGCTCCCGCTTCCTCGTCCATCCTTCTCTCAGACACACTTTCCCAAAGAACGTCTACACACCCTGCCGTCATCTTATTTACCATTTCGCTCTTGCAGGGGAGTTCCTGCCCCTGCTCTCCCATCGTGATCTCCGCCTTTGTCCCCCATGACCGTGACCGTGACTGTTCTGCTCTGTGGCCTCTGACCTTTCTGACCACCGTCCAACACACCCTCTGTCTTCCTCTGATCTCAGGCCACATTCTCTTCAGCCCTTCCCACTCCCTCTTCAGCACGGGTGTTCTCCCAGATGGGGCTTCTACTCTCCATCCTTCCACCCTCCCCGAGCCTCTCCTTCCCTCCCAAAGCTTCACCAGGACTCCAGGACTATATTCAGCAAGTGCCAACCTTCCGAGCCCCTGGGTCCTTAAATGCCCTGACTTCCCACCACTTCCTCAGGGGGGCTCACAGCCCCTCAGATGAAGGATGTCACAGCCCCTCTCATCCTCTTCCTCCCCTAATCCGATTGCCTTCCGAAGGCACTGCCATTCCCCTGATTGTTAAGGCAGAAATTCCTGATACATTCAGCTGTCCCCCCGTTGCTGCCCAGCCCCTCTCCAAGTCCTTCTAATCTGTCTCCAGAGCCTCCTCTACCACCTAAACGACTCCCTGCTGCTGCGGCTGCACACTTCTCAGTTCCGGCCCTCATTTCCTCTCACCAGAGCCTTTCTCTACAGCATGGCCAGAGAGACTGCTTTAAACACAAATCTGATCATGATGCATCTGCTTGAAACTCCACGTGGCTCCACATGGCTCCCCGTAGCTCTTGGGAGCAGGGCACACCTCTCAGCCTTGTAGACCCATCACTGAGCCCTTGTCTGCCTCTCCATCTCTCTCCTCTTCCAACTCTCCCCTATATAATTTATCTTCAGTGTTTTGTTTTATTTATTTATTTATAGAGAGGGAGAAGGGGGGCAGGGCAGAGGGAGAGACTCCTACCTCAGGTTCCACGCCCAGAACGGAGCCAAATGAGGGGCTCAGTTGCACGACCTTGAGATCACCACCTGAGCTGAATTCAAGAGTCAGACACTCAACAGAATGAGCCACTCAGTTGCCCCTGTCTTCAAGATTTGACAAGTAGTTTTATTGAAGTTTAATTTATATTTAATAAAAGTCTCATTCTCGCGGTAGAGCTTGATGAATGTGGGGGATTGAGTACAGTTATACCCACATTGCTGTTACCTGGAAGGTCCCCTGGGGTCCCTTTGCAGCCCCTCTCACAGCCCCGGGCTGCCATGAATTTGCACCATGTCACTATGGCTTTGTCTTCTCCAGAATTTTATATTAAATGAAATGATGCCGTCTGTAATCTTCCGTGTTTGACTTACTACATTCAGCCTGATATTTGTGGGATCTACATCTCCTACTGCATGTGTTAACATGTCATTCTTCTCATTGCTGAGCATGATTCCTTCGTATGAATGTCCTACGACCGGTTTATCCGTTCATCCGTCCGTGGACATTTGCATTATCATTTTTGCCATCTCCTGACGACAGCTCGCGCTCACTGCCTTCTCTAGTGTGCCCTGGCTGTCCTATGTCTCCTTTTGGGTGTGCTTGTTAAAATCTTCTGCCTGTTTTTTTTTTAAAGATTTTATTTTTAAGCAATCTCTACACCCAGCCTGGGGCTCGAACCTACAATCCCAAGATCAAGAGTTGCGTAGTCTACCAACTGAGCCAGCCAGGCCCCCCAGGTCCCCCCCACTTTTTTTTAATTGAGTTCTTGCTCTTGCACTTTTTTCTTTTCCTCTTCCCTTTTTTGGGGGGAGGGGTTTCCTTTCTTTAAGTCTTAGCAGATCTTATTCTTTAAAAATATTTAATTAATTTATTTGAGAGAGAGGGAGAGGGAGCCCGTGAGCACAAGCGAGAGGAGGGACAGAGGGAGAGAGAGAGAGAAAGAGAGAGAGAGAATCTCAAGCAGACTCCACACTGAGCACAGAGCCTGAGATCATGACCTGAGCTGAAATCAAGAATCGGATGCTTAACTGACTGAGCCACCCAGGCGCCACCCCCCAACAGAGCTATACATATGCTTTATATATGCAACTCTTTGTCATATATGTTTTGTGAATATTTCTTCTGGGTTTGTCACCTTAGTTGCTTTTAAACTGTAGATTATGATCCATGAATGAGTTAGGAAATCGTTTGAGTGGGCCAGGACTATTATATAATTTTGGAATCAAGTAGCATAGAATAGTCACTCACAGAAGACATTGCACACAGTAAAGGCTAAGCGTTGCTTCATACACTTTTGGTTGTAGGCATGTGTGTAAAACTGGGTCACGAAGTAAAATGGATTCCTTCCCAGGGTCATCAGTGTTTGAAAGCTTCTGCTCTAGCCCCACAGGTGTTTAAACTATGTATGTTTGATGACCAAAGAAGCAAATGAACGGACTGGCTGTAGCCTTGGAAAGTCTCCCAATCTGCTGGATTTCTCAAATTCATGGCATTTTCAGTGCCTCCAGCTGCAGCTGCAGGAAGGGGCTGAAAAACTTTTCATAGCCAACTTCCTTTCATTTGAGACGCCCCTCCCACCTCTGCTGGCAGCTTCTCTTCGGTCAGGTCACTGTTTCCCCAAGTATACACCTGATGCAAAAATCCCTGGGATTTCTCTGGGTAGAGAAGTGAGAGAAGACTGGGAAGCAGTAGGTCAAGGAAAGGTAAATAGTGGTCTTTATTGCAGGACTTCTCAGAACATTTAATTTGCTAAGGGACATAGTGGATCTCCAAGAGGGAGACAGAGCTGGCATCATTCCCCAGGTTTATTTGAATATAAAATCTTTCCTCAGTCACGATAGCCAAAGGTGGAAATAAATGTCCATCAACTATGGATAATGAATAATGTCCATCAGCTAATGAATACATAATCAAAATGCGGCACATCCACACAATGGAATACTCTTCAGCCAGAAGAAGGAATGAAGCACTGAGACATGCTACCACATGGCTGAACTTCGCAAACACTATGCTGTGAAGGAGCCAGATACAAAAATAGCACAAATTGTATGCTTCCGCGTTTATGAAATGCCCAGAATAGACCAATCTATAGGGACAGAAAGTAGATCAGTGGTTGTCTAGGGCTGAGAGAAGTGAGGAATTTGAGGGTGATAGCCGAAGGGCAGAGTTTCTTCTGGAAATGATGAAAATGTTCTAGAATCAATTGTGGTGATGGTTTCACAACTCTCTGAATACACTGAAAACCATTGAATCGTACACTTTATGTTTTTTTAAGATTTTATTTGAGAGAGAGAGAGAATGAGCAGAGGGGAGGGTCAGTGGGAGAGGGAGAAGCAGACTCCCCACCCAGCAGGAAGCCAGACTTGGGGCTCAATCCCAGGACCATAACCCAAGCCGAAGGCAGACTCCTAACCAACTAAGCCAACCAGACATCCTGAATTGTACACTTTAAATGTGTGGAATGTATGGTATATATGTTATATCTCTACAAAGCTATTACAAAGAATGGGTTGGTTCTTGAAGAACTAGTGTTCTAAAGATTTTACTTGGGAAACAAAGACCCAAGCCAGGCAAACTGGGTCCCCCTGGTGGCCTGGAGGACAAGGTTCACCTGTGATTCTTGACCTAAACTCCCCCACCCCCCAATGAAGTCAATGTGATTTTCTTTGCCAAGAGAGCCAGAGTCAGAGTTCCGCCCTGCACAGTTATATTCCCCTCCTGATGGCACAGGGACAGAGCCAGCTGGGTAAGTGTCAAACACGTTTTTATCCCCCATTCTGACCTGGGCAGAGAGGACATGCTCTCGGGTGCTTGTGTACCAGCTTCTCTGGGGGAGTCGCGATCCATGCTGTGCTGGTCCCAAAGGCGCCCTCTGTCCTGGTAGGGGAGCCAACCCAAAATAGCGCAGGCTGGGACACCAGTTGGGAAACCAGATGGGAAAGTCTGGGGCTTGGAAAGGAGCAGATCAGGGTTTCATTCCCAGTCCTGCTGCCTCTCTGTGTGACCTTGGATGCAGTGTTCAGTCTCGGCTTCCCCTTTCCCACTTGGGGAAAGAAGAAATGAGTTTCTGCTCTTCTTCCTCAACAAGGCTTCTGGAGGAATCCAAGCCGAGAAGACTGTTAAGGTTGGAAGGGACGTCGATACTTGAATTTGGTCTCTACTCTCTGCACCAAGTCGAGCTGCTTGAAGCCTTCCAATACCAAGGAGCTTACTACCTCCCGTTTCATTGCTCAGTAGCTGGAACTGGGGCTCGGAGAAGCCCTTCATCATATTGGACTGATTTCTGCCAGCTCCTTCCACTAGCCTTTGTTCTCTCCCAAGGGCATCATGGAATGTGACTTCTGCCTCTGCTATGATGCCCAGCAGAGCCCATCTCATTGGATCGTCTGACCTTCCTACATGCCAGGAGGCCACTCCCCACCCAGAGCAAGCTTATATCTCCCTGTCTTATGCAGGGTCAATATCCTGCACCATTCTAGCCCCAGCCCCCCAGCCTATCCCTCGCCTCCCTGGTCTGGGCCCTCTGTCACAGCCTCCCGTAGCCTCTCAGACCTGCTGGTAAATGACCCTTTTGGCTGCTCCCCTTCCCAGATGCACCTTCTTCTACTTGCTGCTCACGTGAACCCTCTTCTGACCTCTGTAAGGACCCCTCCGCAGTCCTCTGGCCCCAAGAGGCCCCTTCCCACCGCACTGAGCCTGTGGCTGTGTTATACTTCTGAGGACGGAGCCCAGCACACTGGACAGCTCACTGCGTCTTTGGAAATAGCAACTATGCCGGTCTGTTTCAGTGTTCCCATCCAGTGGTGAACCCTGGTCCATCCACCTCCTGGAAACTGCCCATCCTCTCCAGGAGTGCAGCACCTTGAGCTGACCTCAGGCCTCCAACATGACCTGACCAGGTTGGCTTGACCACAGTAGGACTGGGCAGGGCAGGGGAGAACTGCCTGTCTCTCCTTCTGGAAGCCACCTTCTATTAATTAATTTGATGACTGAGGTCACAAGGAAATCCCTTGGCATCTAAGAATGCCATCTTCCTAGTTTGCCTTGTTCCATGCCCTGATGGGTATGACATACAATCAGATGACGTCCCTAAGTTGATGGCTCCCTTCCTTGCTGGGCACCCCAACGAGGTCTTCCCCTGCTCCCCAGCCCCCCCCAGGCCTTCATTTTTCTCCTCCATATGATGGAAAGCTGGGCTCTGTCACGGGCAAGCTTCTCTGGCTCTTCTGAGCAGCTGGTGCCCAGGCCATCCTCACCCCTACATTGGACGTCCTGCTGGGTTGGGAGTCCTAGGCCACCGCCATCCCTTGTGTCACTAAGCAGCTCCGTCCCGCAGAGCTGCTGTCTCAATGAGTCACTGCAGCACAGCGTGTTTATTAGGCTGGTGGGAGCTCATTTTGCCAACTTTGGAACCACGGGAGCCAGCTAAGTTTAGAGCAAGCCTCGAGCGTGAGGACGCCGTGTTCCTTCTCCTTCTGGCAAAACACGAGACTTGAGCTATTCTTTTCATCTTCATTCTCCCAGACAAGTCCTAAGCTTTATTTACCACTATCTCTGTCTTCTCCCAACACAAACTCCTCTGTAATTAAGGGGAAAAACACCCCCGATCATCCTAGGGTTGAAAAACATCAGATCATTGGAATGTTTCAAGGAATATAACAAAGGTTCTGAAAAATAAGATGCTGTTCTACTGAAAGCAGATGCAAATCTAGTTCCTGTGGATGGGTTTCAGGAGATGCAGGGAGAACCCCTTATATTCTGATGTGTATGTGCTTTTACCTGGACAAAGGGTCCATAACTTTTATAAGATTCCCAAAGGGCTTTGTGACTCCTGCTCAAAATCACAAATTTCAGATTTAGGAAAAAGATGGCCCCTGGCACCTGCATTGTAGAATCCTCCCCAGCTTTGGGGTTTCCATGATTAGATATCGGACGTCTTCTCAGGGATCGGTGCTGGGAGGGGAACCCTGCAGCCTGAGTCAGGTTGGACATGCCGCAGCCGCACTGCTGAGAGGAGAAGTGACATCATTTGGAGGGGAGTGACGTCATCAGTGGAAGCTGGCGAGTAGGCCACAGGGTGAGTGATTCAGGATTAAGAGGGGGATGAGAGGGGGCACCTGGGTGGCTCAGTGGTTAAGCCTCTGCCTTCAGCTCAGGTCATGATCTCAGGGTCCTGGGATCGAGTCCCACATCGGGCTCTCTGCTCTGCGGGGAGCCTGCTTCCTCCTCTCTCTCTCTCTGCTTGCCTGTCTGCCCACTTGTGATCTCTCTCTGTCAGATAAATAAAATCTAAAAAAAAAAAAAAAAAAAAAAAAAAAAGAGGGGGATGAGAGGAAGCAACAAGAGGCCAGCTGGGATGGGTTCCCAGTTAAGTCAGACACTGAGATGGGTCCAGTCTTAGCATTTAAAGGGCCACGCAGGGTTGGTCTGTCCACTCACCTTCATTTACCCCGCTCAGTGATTGCCATTTTCCATCCTGGAGAATGTGTGCTTAAGACTTCATGGCCCAGGGGCGCCTGGGTGGCTCAGTGGGTTAAGCCGCTGCCTTCGGCTCAGGTCATGATCCCAGGTCCTGGGTTCAAGCCCCGCATCGGGCTTTCTGCTCGGCAGGGAGCCTGCTTCCTCCTCTCTCTCTGCCTGCCTCTCTGCCTGCTTGTGATTTCTCTCTGTCAAATAAATAAATAAAATCTAAAAAAAAAAAAAAAAGACTTCATGGCCCACATTTATCTTTCTGTTGGTTGCCTTAAATCAAACAAGCTCCTTCCTGTCACTTAATCCCACTGTCCTCCACTCATGCAAACAGGGAGTACATGGCCTTGACATTTCAATTCAGGTGAATGCAATTTCCTATGTAATTGGGAAGTAAGTCTGCTATCAAAAGAAAACAAGTGGGGCGCCTGGGTGGCTCAGTGGGTTAAAGCCTCTGCTTTCAGCTTAGGTCATGGTCTCAGGGTCCTGGGATTGAGCCCTGCATCAGGCTCTCTGCTCAGCGGGGAGCCTGCTTCCTCCTCTCTCTCTCTGTCTGCCTCTCTGCCTACTTGTGATCTTTGTCTGTCAAATAAATAAATAAAATCTTTAACAAAAAAAAAAAAAAAGAAGAAAAAAAAAAGAAAACAAGTGAGGGGCGCCTGAGTGGCTCAATGGGTTAAGCCGCTGCCTTCGGCTCAGGTCATGATCTCAGGGTCCTGGGATCGAATCCCACGTTGGGGTCTCTGCTCAGCAAGGAGCCTGCTTCCCTCTCTCTCTCTCTCTGCCTGCCTCTCCATCTACTTGTGATCTCTCTCTGTCAAATAAATAAATAAAATCTTTAAAAAAAAAAAAAAGAAGAAGAAAACAAGTGAAGTGGCTGGGTGGTTCAGTCGGTTAAGCATCTGCCTTCGGCTCAGGTGATGATCCCAGTGTCCTGGGAGTGAGCCCCTCATCCAGCTTCCTGCTCAGCAGGGAGGCTGCTTCTACCTCTCCTGCACCTCCACTCCACTCACGCTTTCTCTCTGGCTCTCTCTCCCTGTCTCTCAAATAAATAAATAAAATCTTTAAAAAAATGAAAAAAGAAAACAAGTGATGCGTTCAGGTGTTAAAAATGCCTATGACTCTCTGCTTTATCTACACCCCATACCTCTCTCCACCAACCGCCAAGTTAGGGAGAGTTCTATGTATCCTGCCATTAGTGTCCAGGGTGTGAAAGAGAGGGGGGCAAGTCTTCCTGGCTAGTATCCCTCTGTGCTCAGCAGATGAGCCCCGTGCTAACACCTCTGCCTTCCACTATGTAGTTTGGCCATTTCACTGAAGCACATATGGAAATTTCTGATCCTGTCTCTTTGGTCTCCTTCAGCCTGGAGCAGTTCCTTAGTCTTCCCTCGACTATCATGACCTTGGTCCCTGTGAGATTACTGGCCAATTGTTTTGTAGAATGTTATCTCAATGAGGGTTTACCGAGTGTGTCTTTATGGTCGGACTAGATGACGCATCTCCAGTGGGAATGTTACTTAAGGGCAGCTGTTCTCCTCCTGTGGCACCCTATGAGGTGACGTGATTCTGATTTGTCCCATTACTGGGGATGTTCACTTCCTCACTTGATTAAGGTGGTGTCAGCCAGTCTTCTCCACTATGAATTAGACTTTCCTTCTTCCTAACTAACAAGTATTTTGTAACAATGTAAGTATCCCATTTCTCCCTAAGCACTCAAGTGTACTTATTTATATCTGAATGGATTAATTTCTTCCTATTTTATCCAATGGGTTATAATCTCTTGCTCTCATTATTTATTCTGATGCTGTTTTTCCCCAGATTTGGATTGTGAGATCTCCTTCCAGCCAGTGTCTGTGGCCTTTTGACAAGTCCCCATCATTCTTCAGTGCCTCCTTGCCTTCTGGTTTAGTAAGATATTTTAGGTTCCTCTTGTACTTTCCCAGGCTCAGCTTGGGATCTGCCATTTCTCTGTGGAGTTCTAATTCCATTTTGCTCAGAGTGCATCCAGGAACCAAGCTCTATGCCCTAGCTGTGCTCATTGTCATTGGGGACACCCCTCCCCCCCATTAAACACCCTGAGTTACACCTTTTGAAAAAAAAATTTTAAAAGACTTATTTATTTGTCAGAGAGAGAGAGTGCGCGTGCACAGGCAGGCAGAGTGATAGGCAGAGGCAGAGGGAGAAGCAGGCTCCCTGCTGAGCAAGGAGTCCGATGTGGGAATGGATCCCAGGATGCTGGGATCATGACCTGAGCCGAAGGCAGCCACTTAACACACTGAGCCACCCAGGTGTCCCTACCTTTTGAAAATTTTCTCATGGACTCTAAAACAGAGTCCTCTCTGGAATTGCAGCTTCTCAGGCCATGTAAGCCTGGAGCCACTGGGAGTCATCTTCCTACTACTAAGACCCTGTTGGGGAATGAAGTCAAGCAGAAGCAAGTGGACATGAGAAGGAAAGGCACACAGGGTCCCATGACACCATTAGAACCTGCCATGCCTAAATCCTTTGAATTTTCATGGTTGAATTTATTGGTTACTTGAGCCATTATGTTTCTTTTTTGTCTAAGGGTAATGCGAATCAGGTCCCTCGCAACTGAAGGAGTCCTGATCAATATACTAACTAGTCTATGAGTGGCTCATCTGTGGCTTTATGTGATGGTATCTAGGCTCCAGCTTTCAACGTTTGTTTGCCTGCCCCGTAGGGAGAAAGGGGAGTTATTTCTGCCTGGTCCCTGGCCATCAGTGCCTGAGGCTTGTGACTACACCACCACATAGCTCCCTAGCATCACTTTCTCCTCCACACGGGCCTCTCTCACTTGGCTTCTAGTGTCCCTGGGAAATGGCGCTACGCTGTCCCACAGGCCACAAGAAGGAGGCAGTGCGGGGAAGGCGAACAGCTCCCTCGGGGGTCTGTGCCAAGCCTGGGCACTGGTTGCCCTTTCATGTCCCAGGCAACGACTAGGCTGCAGTGGTCAACCCAGCGTTCCTGGAGGCATGACGAGAGCCGGAGGCAACTGCAAGACTGGAGAAACCACGGAAACCCAGATGCTGACAATGACCGTGTCCAGGAGAAGCCGCGACCGAGTCCCAGCCCCAGCCACACTGGTAGCCTCCTTCCCCCTCCTGGGTATCTGCCCTTTTTCCTCCTCCCCAGTTAGAGTGGTAAAACCTGCGGCCTCTCTGGCCCGGAGCTCTGTTCTCTACATCCTTTTCTAGGGCGACAGGTTGAGGGGCTGCCCGGCTGCTTTAGCCCATGACAAGCTAGGAGAAGCCAGCATCTGCAACCATGCATGACCAAACCCAAGGGTTTCCTTCCCCTTCTGGAATGACACCAGGGGGCTCAGCACAATCGTCGAGGGGTGCTCAGCACTCTCCACCCAGTCCTGAAGGCTTCGTTGTCAACAGGAAATAAAGACAGGCCTGCAGCACCCTGCCTGCAGATAGAGACCTGATCCTCTGGGGATGCTCCTGGACAGAAAACTTGGACACACATACATGCTGCTCGCACCATGTGCATGCCACACATCAGATGCTCACACACTCACACGCACATATACACTGTGCCCTCTTCTCCCCGTAGACAGTACAGTCCACGTTTGTATGCCAAGCAGGGTTGGGGATCTGGTCCCTAAAGATAACATCAGTGATATAAATTCCCAGCTGTGCACATTCTAGGCAGCCTTTTATGGTCCATTCCAAAATAAGATTGGGTCTAACCTGTGGTCAGCCAAGGGCCATGGAAGTGTTTCTCCCAAACCAAGAGGGGCCTGTGCCCTAAAGGCTATTTTAAAACTATTCCTCCCCCAACACAGAGGACAAGAAAGCTTTGAAGTTAGTATTTTTTTTTCCCCATTAAGAAAATGTTTCAAAAGTTTCAGATAAATGTTTGAGACAAGGCTCAAGTGTGAAGTACCTGGGCTTCTCTTTCCCTTCCTTCTGCTCTCAGGATCTTTGCATGTAGGAAGTTGTCCCAAGCTCAGCCCTCTTGGGACAAACCCCAGGGCACAAACTGGAGGGTTTCCTTCTCCTTCTGGAAAGACACCCTTCTCCCTCCTCCACCAACCACCCCCTGCCCCGCTGCAGCAGTGTGGCTTTCTCCTTCATGTTAGTCATCACACACCCTTCATCATCTCATTTGTGCAATCTTATTTGCAAAAGTCATGTAACGCAACCTTTCTGGGGTTCCTGGTGACCTCCAAGTGATCATATCCTACAGACAGGATGGCTTCTAGGGCAGGGAAGGGATGCAAATAAGATGTGTCTTGAATTCTGTCCTGGCCACTTCCCAGCCCTGGGGCTCTGGGGCATTTGCTGAGCCTCTCTGAGAATCAGTTTCCTTGTCTTGAACTTTCTTCTCATTGGACTCTTGTGAGGGTTAACTGGGATAAATGTTTCATTCATTCCAAAAATATTTCCTATTTGAGTGAGTGACATGCATTGAGTATCAAACATAGAATCACTAAACTTTCAGTTCAGGAGCCTGCATTGAAACAGGTGAGGACACACACACACACACACACACACACAGAGCACTCAGTAAAGGCGGAGTCCCTCCTCCCTCTCCAGACGGCAAAAGATCTCTTTGTATTGATTTCACTGGAAAATTTCCCATTTCTCTGAAGTTTCCCGGGAACAAGCAGTCTCTGGTGTGGTTTTGCAAATTAATACATCCCTCTGCAGATGGCAGGCCTGAGATCAGAGGAGTACACCATGGGTACAAAGTCGGGCTGGTGGCAGGCTGGTGGGTGGGTGACAAGGATGGCACCAAATTGGGTTGGAAGACTCTTCTGTCCTGCTTGGATAGTTCCAGACCTTGCTGTGCTCCTGGTTTACCTTCTTATCTTCTCCCTCCTGG
Organism: Lutra lutra; assembly: GCF_902655055.1. Taxonomy (NCBI): domain Eukaryota; kingdom Metazoa; phylum Chordata; class Mammalia; order Carnivora; family Mustelidae; genus Lutra; species Lutra lutra. Next base: position 41,813,990 of record NC_062293.1, read on the forward strand.
TGTGCCTAACTTTGCTCCAGCTTGCACCTGCTCAGGACAAAAAGAACGTAAGATGGCAAGTCCAAGGGCACATGTGGGCACGGCTGGATCCAGAGCTCCAACAAGGTCTTGAGGGCATTCTCTGCCTCATGTCTCTTTTCTGCTTCCCTCCCTCCATTGGTTTGAGTCCTCAACTGACCTTCATGTGACAAGAAATATGTTCCAGGGCAGCCCCAATTCTGTTTCCTACTTAATTAGCACCTCCATGGAAAAGACTCTTCTTCCCAATGGGTCCAGATCCCAAGTCCTGGGAACACCTCTGATTGCTCCTGCCTGATCACGTGCCCATGGCGGAGCCAGTAACTCCGAACGCGGGATGGGGTCTGCCTCCCTTTGGGAGCTGGGCGAAGAAAGGGCAGGGCCAGCTCACTGTCCCCTCACAGAATGAGCTTCCGGCTGGAAAGAGGGTAAGGAGGAGGGCTGCGGTACAAGCCAGCAGATGTTGCCCACGGAAGCCGAGGCTTCTAGACCCAATAGTTACTATGCCCACAGCTGCTGCCAGTACCTCTGCCTCTTGGTCAGAGAAGCTTCAGGGACAAAAGAGCACGGTTGTTGGGGTCAGGTGGATCTGGGCACAGAAGTGTGTGACTTTTTTTTTAACATTATTTATTTATTTATTTATTTTGAGTAGGCTCCACGCCCAATGTGGGGCTCAAACTCACAACCCCAAGAGTCGCTCGCTCTATGGACTGAGCCAGCCAGGCACCCCCAGAACTGGGTGATATTAATCAGATTCCTCAGCCCATTGGAAGCTCAGTTTTCTCATCTGTAAAATGAGGATGACAGTTGCTACCTCCCAGGCTCTGAGGATGAAATAAGTCTCCTCCTGTACTTGGCACGGAGGAGATAATCAATCTACATCTGATCTTGCCTTTGGTTGCAGACCTTTAGCTTGGCTTCTGGGTCTCAACTTCCTGGACCCAGACCAAGTTGGTCCATAGTTTGGGGACCATCTGCTGCTCCCACCTAGACTGAATTCAGAGAGGGGCTCAGGCCAGTGAAAAAGCTGAAGATCTCACCAGGAGATGGTGTGTGTGGTTTTGTGTTTGTTTGTTGTTTCCATCTTGATGAAAATGTGCAGGTTTTACACTGTCACAGAACAAATAGAACCTTGACATATGGGCCTCTATTTATGTGCCTGACTTAATTAATCATGTTTCATGTTCCATCATCTTTCTATTAGTAAGAATGCTATGTTTTTTGGGGACTTTCCTTCTTTCTTCCTTTCTCCCTCCCACCTTGCTCTTTCTCTCATCCTTCCTACTTTCCTTCCTTCCTTCTTCTTTCCTTCCTTCTTCCTTCCTTCCTTCCTTCCTTCCTTCCTTCCTTCCCCCTCCCTTCCTTCTGTGCCAGGCTCTGGACTAGATGCTGGGGGGCTGGTGCTGAACAAGACGAACACACCCCTACCTCCACAGAGCTTACAGTCCACCAGGGGACTTAGATATTAAGTGACACAGTCATTTAAAAGCATCTGTAGTGGGTTCTAGAAGGAGAAACACATAGGGCTTTGAGAAAGGACTTTGACCTTGCTTGGCGTATCCAAAAGGGTTTCCTGTAAGAGGTGCCATTTGTGCTGAGCTCCTCAGAATAGGTGGGGTTCTTCAGTGAAGGAACTGGTTGTGGAGTTGAAGGAGGTGGGAGTTCCTGGAGCGGAAACAGTGTCATGAGGCAGCCAGAAGGGAAGGAGTGTCGTGCCTTCTAGGATAAGACGGAGGGCCAGAGGGCCTGAAGGAAGCAGGGCACTCAGCAGAGAAGCTTAAGACCAGGGAGTGGACAGGGGCCAGATCACGCATAGCTTAAAAGCCACCCTAAGGCTTTTGATCCTAATTCTAGATAGACTACAGTGGTTCAAGGACTGCACTGTGCTGGGAGGTGGGGGCTCTTTCCAGGAAGTGGCACTTGGTTTTGCTTGTCATTTCCAGCCTGGTAAAGAATTGTCCATTTCTTTGCAGTCAGCAAGCAGAGAGCACGACAGTGCCGCATGCACTCTGCTTTTTCTGTCTCCCCTGGACTCCCCCTTGGGAGTCCCCACAGTTCCCCCTCCAACCCAGCCCTCAAGGAGCTCAGACTTTAGGGGGAAGCCTAGGTTGGGAGACCATGAAACAGGTGCCCAAAGTGATCTGTGGTATGTGCTGTGAGGTGTGTGAGGTTCTGAGAGGCCAGAGGAAGAGTCTGATTCCTCGTGGGGAAGCAGGAGGGCTCCCAGGAAGAGGTGTCCCCAGAGCTGAGTTCTGAAGGATCTGTAGGCGTGAACCAAGCTGGGTCAGGAGAAGGGAAGAGACGCAGGCTGAGGATTGGGTTGGGCCGAGAGGGCCTGGGACACTGAGGGAACTTCTAGGAGCTGTGGGAAACTCTAGGTAACGAAAATAGCCCTGGAGCCTTGCCCCTTCCCATGCTAGAGGATGCTTGGCAAAACCTTCCTTTGATCGTGGCAGGCCTCTTTTCTGGTCCTTCTCTCCCCACCCCACCCCAACCTGGCCCTTCAGTCCTGGGGCCTGCTGGCCACCACCCTTCCTGATTATAGTTAAGTCTATGCTGGAAATTTTAGCCCTTAGGCACACTTCAGCACTGGGGAAGGGAAGGGGAGTGGAGGGGAAGGGCAGTGGACCATATAACTATTAATGTCTGACCAGGGACTGAGCACACGGCTCCTGACTCCAGCCCAGGGATCTCAAAGGAGACAGATGAGTGATGGGTTAGAGACTCATTCTTTAAGACAGCTGCAGGCTACAGATACGCATAACAAAGGGTCTGGATGATAGCAACAATGGGGAGGAGAGACTGGATATTCTTAGTTTTCTTTTCAAAATCTGTGCTTTCTGACTTTTGTGTAATTGGCAGGTACTGGTTTTGTGATTAGAAACAGTAAAAACAGAGGAGAAACTTCGTAGGAAAAAAAGCCGAAAAGCAAATCTTATCCACGGTAAAATCCTCGCGTTTTAATAAAATATGCAGAGAAGAAAGACAGAAAAGAAATATGTTAAAACGTTAATAGTAGCGGGCTCTGAGGGCGGGGGGCCTTTCTGTATTCCTTTACTTTTTTTTTGTATGTGCACAGCCAGATTTGAATGTGTTACGTGAACCTATTCACCCACTAGCCCCCCTAATCGGTCTCCCCGCTTCCGTGGCACGGCACTGTGCTGGAAGAAACCCCCATTCTCTGTGCCTGGTGAATTCCTACTCATCCATCAGTACCTAAGGGTCACCCCCACTTCTCAGGGAGGACTTCTGGGGTGGGTACTGTGGTGTGTCACCCAGAAGTCCTCTTCAGGGTCGGTGCCCTCATTCTCCCAGCTGCTGGGAGGGCTGGAGGCTGACTCTCAAAGAGGGGTCTCTCCATGAGCTCTGTGGGTGCAGCCTTCATCCACTGCCTAGTGCATTGGAGGAGAGGAGGGATGCGTGAGGAAGACCCAGACCCCTTGTCTTCATTCAGAGAGCCCCTGAAGTGTCGTCTCTACCCCCAGAGCTCTCTGGGATCCTCTGAGACTTTGTTGTGGCTGCAACATGGTTTTCTCCCTCTGTCCAGTCCTGCTGCCTTCACTCTCCCATGGGTGCTGATCCTGAGAGTGTCCCGTCCGAGAAGCTTCTCTAGCCAGAGATACCTTCCTTGACCTCCCAGGCTAGGGCAGCCCCCTTCATCACATGCTCTCCTAGAGCGCATGTCTCCTTTGTAAGTTTTATATCCATTGTGCTATCAGGCTACTGTCTGTTTCCTCCGCTGACGGGAAGAGTCACGCGCATTCCTCCACATGGGCGCATGGTTAGAAACATTTGTTGAATGAATAACCTTATTAAGCATCTAATCTAAACACTTAGGAGGCCATCAACTTTACTCAGGTCTGCAGAATGTCTGTCCCATTGATTCATTCATTCGATAAATATTTACGAAGAGAAACTAGGTCTCTGTCTCTCAGCACCCAAATAATTCCAGATGGTTCAAAGATGTTTACATGTAAGAAAATAAAACCTATGAAATTCTAGAAAAAAGGCAGGTTGTAGAAAATAGCTTCAGAACATTGAGGGCTTCCAAAGCACGACACACAAAATCTGAGAAAAAAAGTTACCACACACCATCACATAAAATTCTAAACCTGTATAAAGCAAAAATAAAGAAAAACAAAACAAAAAAATCAATACAGATTATTTGTAACACCTACATATGACAGGAGGCTGTTTCTTTGAGTACACCAAGAAGGCTTACAAATCAAAAAGAAAAAAGAACCCACAGAAAAATGGGCAAAGAACAGGAAAAACTATGAGAAACTTTTTTTATATCCTAAGAAATGCACATTAACAGTAATACAATATAATCTTTCTATCAGAATTGAAGAAGTTAAAATGAACACTAATACCCAGTCTTGGCAAGAATGTGGAATTCCTATTTATTAACAAAAATTGCTGTGAGGTCTTTGGAGAGCAGTTTGGTAGTATCTATTGAATTAACAGCATTCACCTCTTTTGACCTCACAATCCTACCTCCAGGAATTTAATTGTCCAAGGGCATGAGTTTGCACAGAATGTACAGATTAGAGCCATTCCATGTTGTAAATGTAAAAAAGATAGGACGGGAGGCTTCATCAATGGGGAATGGTTAATTGTGATCAATCCATTCAATGAAGTCCGAACATCTGTTTTGAAGAATGAAGCACCTACCTACTGACATGGGAAGAGTCCACGATGTATTAAGAAGAAAAAGCAAGTTTCAGGGGCACCTGAGTGACTCAGTGAGTTAGGTGTCTGACTCTTGATTTTGGCACAGGTCATGATCTCGTAATCTCAGGGTCATAAGATGGAGCACTGCATCAGGCTCCCTGCTCAGCGGGGAGTCTGCTTGAGGATTCCCCCCACGCTTAAAATAAATAAATAAATAAATAGATCTTTTTTTTTTTTTTTTTTAAATAAGAAGAAAAAGCAAGTTTTAAAGCAGGCATTTCCCAGTTTTGGTGGCAGGGGAGAATTTGGGGGCATGTGTGTGTGAGAGAGAGGGCACTAATGCGTGCACAGAAAACACATCTGGAAGGACGTAGCCCAGAAGTGTATTGATGCAGGATGGACTCCAGACAGCTTTTACTTTCTGTGTCATGTGTCGCCCTTGTATTTGAGATATTGGTAATGAGTCTACATCACTTTTGAAGTCCTGGAGAAGACATAGTATGTGCAGTGAGACACATCTGGGGGAATATGCTGGTCCAAAGGAGGATGGTGGGATGAGATGAGGCCACAGAGGAAGGCGGTGGCGGGTGGCCCAGAGCCCCAGTGACCTGCCGAAGAGTACGGGGTTCCCTTTGGTATGGAAGATTCCCTGCAGTCTCCGTGGACTCCCATCCTCCACCCACCTCTGACTGGGAGTCTCTGAGGCTCAGTCCTGCTTTCCAGTCTCTTCCTCTCTCCCCTTGATTTCATCCATGCTCCTGGCTATGAAAGCTATGGTCACAGGAGCCCTTCCCACATCTTCTCTCTTGTTTGATCCCTTCTGACCCCAGGCTTAGCTGTAAGTGCCTCCTAGACACCAACATCTAACAGGCGTCTCAAACTCATCAAAACCTGACTTCTGACTTGTAGACAGCCTCACTCTCCTGCTCCCCCTTCAACCTTCAGCTCAGTAAACGATGCCCCATCCACTCAGTAAGTATCCTTGAGTCCCCTCTTTCCTTCCCAGGAGCCCTCACCCCCTTCTAATCCCTCAGCAAGGTCAGCTTGCTTCATCTCCAAAGTCAACCTCAGATTGTCGCTTTCTCTCCATGACTCCTGCTGCCCCTTGTCCAAAATTCAGGAATGAGTGAAGAACAGACAAACATATTCAAAGCTTTCCATAGGGAGTCAGCCCACATGTTTGGCAGAGCCCCAGGGGTGGCCGGAGATGGCAATGCTTTACAGGGGGAAAAGGGAGGCATCAGGGTGTGCCCCGACGGGAGGCTCTTGGCGGGGAAGCCGGAGGGAGCTGATAGATGCAGGGCATCCCGCCTGATTGGTTAGGGATGCCTATTTGGTTTTTGCTGGTCGGTCCTAAATGGGGACCAACAGGGGTGAAAATTAGGGAAGCTGGCAGGTTGGTTTTTTTTTTTTTTTTTAAGATTTAATTTATTTATTTTTGCAAGAGAGATAGAGAGTGTAAGTACAAGCAGGGGAAGGGGCAGAGGGAGAAGCAGACTCCCTTCTGAGCAAGTAGCCCGATGTGGGGCTTGAGCCTGGGACTCTGGCATCATGACCTGAGCCGAAGGCAGATGCTTAACCGACGGAGCCACCCAGGCGGCCATACTGACCGTTACTGATGGAGTCCTGGCTGTTTGGGCCTGATGGCTGCAGGGGCTGTGGCTCGGCTTCCTGGGCTGGTGGCTGCAGGTTGTGGGGCAGCGTTCTGTTCTCATGGTGGCCTGGCCAGGGTCCGTTAGAATATCCAGTCTCTCAAAGTGACCATTTCCTTTCTCACCGTAAGCTTCCCACTGCTCCCTGCCTTCTGTTCTCGTCCTGAGAACTCTGCTTTCCTGTTTCAAGAACCCTGGCCTCTGTGGGGAGCAAGTTATGGGAGAGCTTCTCATACTTGCCCACAGCCCTCTTGCAATCCTGCCCCCCTCACTCGAGGAAAATCCAGTCTCCTGCAACCCCCTAGCTTCTGGACTCAGAGAAATCCCCGGGTACCCAGCCGGTTCCTGTTCCGGGGGCTTTGCGTGAGCTGCCCTCTGCCCCACGGTCTGCACATGGTGGCCCCCGTGACTTGCACTGCTCAGATAAAACATCACCTACTATATGACACTGTTTGAATTTACTCCCATGTAAATCTACCAAATCATCGTGCATTCTTTTGTCCAAAGCCCTTCTCACTAGCTGTCTGAAGGTGTCCTGGTTGCTCTGTTGCATACTGGCTAATTGCCTGTCTTCCCCCACAGGAACGTTATCTCCATGAGGGAAGGGGCCACATCTGTTCCTTTCTGGACAGCAGCCCATGCTGAGAGTGGAGGCTGCTAAATCCTTAAGATAGACCTGGTGAGGGAATGAATGAATTGAACGAACGAATGGAGAAAAGGCAGACAGTCCTGGAGATGTAGTCCGTGTTCTCTCATTCTACTCCGAGGGACACACAGGGCATCAGGCTATGGCTTTGGCTGCATCTCTCCTAAGAATGCAGAAATCTCGAGGGGGAAGTCAACTCCAGGGCTAGGAGGGGGCCCTATTTTGCAAGAGAGGACTTAAAGTCAAGGAAGATTGGAGACTGTCTCAACGAGGTTGCGCTGGCGCCTGGCACCCGGGGCTGGCTGAGGCCCATCACAGATGTGGGAGCTTTGTGTGGACAGGTTTAGCTCCCAAAGGGGAGGCCTAGACACCCTCAGGGACAGGGCCTGGGTGAAGACTGTGATTAAGAAGGATGAGTGTTCGGCATCAGGGAAATACAAATCAAAACCACCATGAGATATCACCTCACACCAGTCAGAATGGCTAAAATTAACAAGTCAGGAAATGACAGATGCTGGCGAGGATGCGGAGAAAGGGGAACCCTCCTACACTGTTGGTGGGAATGCAAGCTGGTGCAACCACTCTGGAAAACAGCATGGAGGTTCCTCAAAATGTTGAAAATAGAACTACCCTATGACCCTGCAATTGCACTGCTGGGTATTTACCCTAAAGATACAAACGTAGTGATCCGAAGGGGCACGTGCACCCGAATGTTTATAGCAGCAATGTCTACAATAGCCAAACTATGGAAAGAACCTAGATGTCCATCTACAGACGAATGGATAAAGAAGATGTGGTATATATACACAATGGAATACTATGCAGCCATCAAAAGAAATGAAATCTTGCCATTTGCGACGACGTGGATGGAACTAGAGGGTATCATGCTTAGCGAAATAAGTCAATCGGAGAAAGACAACTATCATATGATCTCCCTGATATCAGGGAGAGGAGATGCGGCATGGGGGGTTGAGTGGGTAGGAGAAGAGTAAATGAAACAAGATGGGATTGGGAGGGAGACAAACCATAAGTGACTCTTAATCTCAGAAAACAAACTGAGGGTTGATGGGGGAAGGGGTTGGGAGAGGGGGTGGGGTTATGGATATTGGGGAGGGTATGTGCTATGGTGAGTGCTGTGAAGTGTGTAAACCTGGCGATTCGCAGACCTGTACCCCTGGGGATAAAAATATATGTTTATAAAGCTGTAAAAAAAAAAAAAAAAAGAAGAAGAAGAAAAAAAGAAAAAAGAAAGGATGAATACCCAAGTTTTGTAGCAACATGGACGGGACTGGAAGAGATTATGCTGAGTGAAATATGTCAAGCAGAGAGAGTCAATTATCATATGGTTTCACTTATTTGTGTTGCATAACAAATAGCATGGAGGACAAGGGGAGATGGAGAGGAGAAGGGAGTTGAGGGAAATTGGAAGGGGAGGTGAACCATGAGAGACTATGGACTCTGAAAAACGATCTGAGAATTTTGAAGGGGTGGGGGGTGGGAGGTTGGGGGCACCAGGTGGTGGGTATTGTAGAGGGCACGGATTGCATGGAGCACTGGGTGTGGTGCAAAAATAATGAATATTGTTATGCTGAAAAAATAAAAAAATTAAAAAAAAAAAAAAAGAAGGATGAGTGTTTCAAGTCCTTATAAGTGTGCTATTAACCAGAAACGTGACCTCGTTTTATGCCCCTGAACCTGAGAGTCACCTTGGATCCCCAGGCCACAGGGAATGGACGAAGGTCTGATGCATTTCAGCCTGCATAGAATGGGGGTGATTGGCAGGTATGTAAATAATTGTAGGAACTAGTATCTTTCAGCAGCCCCCTTCCCTTCAGGCACTTATCCACCCACCCAGCTCTCTATAGTCCCATCAGGGGAATAAGAATATCAGTCCAAGACAACAGACTCTTCTCCAGTGATGGTATTTCAGGGACACAGTTGTGTTTATGGGGAGCTGGAGGTGGCAGGAGGGAACCTTTCCAAGTCTGTCTTCTGCCTAGGACTAGGTTAGTGCCGCCTTAATTTCTTGTAAAACAAGTCTTCCCAGCAGATGAGATCCAGCTTGGGAAACATCTTTATACATTAAATAGGTTCATTTGGTTCAGTGACGAGCCACAGACTTTTTGGAGCACTCTTGCAACGAGCAAAGATCCCTTCCCTCAGATTACTCATGGTCCAGGGCAGGAGGCAGGAGAGGACACAAAGTGTTTTGAGGTGGGGTGTCCTGTGATGCTGGGACCCAGCACGGTATGTTGGAAGTTTGGAAGAGGGAGCCTGGCCAGCTGGGAGGGGAGGGAGGCCTTCTAGGAAGAGGCAGAACCTAGGTCTGGAGTCTTGTGTTGTGAGTTTGCTTGTAATATCAAGCAAAGTAAAACATGAGTAAAAGATGAGTGGGTGATCGCTAGGTGAAGAGTAATTCGAATCATTTGGCTTGCGATCTGGTAGGTCCAGGGGCCTAGGCTACATTTTGGTTATCCTGTGAATGTGGGGCCAACCCCCCTAACAATCAATTTCTCTGGGTTTAAACCCAAGCAGTACCAACCACTTCCCGAAGATGTGGAATTCAAGCAAAGTAATCTAGGTGAAAAGACTCTGATGAATTTCAAAAACAATGGGACTGGAGCACCTGGGTGGCTCAGTGGGTTAAGCCTCTGCCTTTGGCTCAGGTCATGATCTCAGGGTCCTGGGATGGAGCCCCACACATCGTGCTCTCTGCTTAGCAGGAAGCCTGCTTCCCCCTCTCTCTCTGCCTGCCTCTCTGCCTACTTGTCATCTCTGTCTGTCAAATAAATAAATAAAATCTTAGGAGAAAAAAAAAACAGTGGGACAATAAAAAAGGCAACACACTATCATCATTAGTTACATTACAGCTGTTACATTACAGGTGTAGAAGCATCTCTGGGCAGCCAGACCCTAGGAAATGTTGAACCTGGTGTCGGATATGTGCTGGATTACCTGGGGGCAGGCAACACAGCAAGGGCACTGGAAAATGAAGAGCTCGGCTTCCATAAATTTGTCTAGAATTTTGCAATTAGAAAATCTAGGGAGAAAAAAAAAGTCATTTGCACTTTAGCATACATGCAGATTTTGTGTTTTGTGGTCTTATTTTGATTTTTTTTTTATTTTTGTGGTCTTATTTTTTATTCCTATTCATGGGAAGGGGGACACCATAACCTTTCAGTTCTTTGACCCTGGTGGGGATATTACATTATGTTTCATTTCTAGCCATTTCCTGCCACCTTTCAAACAATGTGCCAGAAACAGGTGCCAGCCCTCACCTCCCCGATTCCCGTTCGTCGCTCCCTTTTGCAGGCTGTGATAAGTGGGAGGCTTCTGAAATTGGAAAATTGTATCAGAGCTGTGGAAATGATTGGAACTAATACAGTATGCTTCCACTGCCAGGCTCAGGGGCTGAGGACTTTTCAAGCGCTGTTCACTTAATCCTTGTGACAGCCCTAGCCAGGCAGTTATACAGGAGAACCTAGAGGCTCAGAGAGGTAAAGTGACTTGGTTAAGTTTATGAATGAAGGTTAACATGGAATTTTTAAAAAGATTTAATTTATTGAGAGAAAGAGAGAGAGCAGAATGAGAGAGAGAGAGAACACAGGGGTGGGGAGGGCCAGAGGGAGAGGGAGAAGCCAGCTCTCCTGCTGAGCAGGGAACCTGACGACATGAGACTCGATCCCAGGACCCTGGGATCATGACCTGAGTTGAAGGCAGATGCTTGACCAACTGAGCCATGCAGGCACCCTACGGATGGAATTTAAATCCAGGTCTGGCCTCATTCCACAGTGCTGGCCCTTGACCTGGGCCTTGACCATTAACCAGATGGGGCCAAGAGATGATATCTTTCTGAGTCTTTACTTTATGGAGCTATGTGACACTAACACAGAGCCCCATCTACTTCCTAATCTGTATTGCCAGATTCTCTGCTCAGGTTATTTCCACATATACGTATAATAGATGTGAGTATAAACTGAACAGGAAAGGGAATTGCTTTCAAAGGATCCAATAGGATATTTAAGTGCCTCTCAGGAAATTCAGCCTTGCAAAAGCAAAACAGCATTCTTAAATGATCGGCTTTATCTTGTTGTGTGACATTGGCAAAGTTCCTGATCATTCAGGCAACAACTGTTATTTTAGCACCTGCTCTGTACTTTGCACTGGTGTCAAGTACTAGGGGTGTGGGAATGGGCGCCACTGCCAGCTAACAAGTCCCTACATAAAGAAGGAAACAAATCTATAAGCCAAGCAGGTTGGCAAATAGCTACGAGGCCGAGGAAGGAAACAAACAGGGCAGCATGACCCAGCTCCAAGGGCGGGAGTGGCTGCTCTGGGGAGTGTGGCCACGGGGAACCTCTGCGGAGAGGTGGCATGTGAGCTGAGAGCTGAAGGGTAAGAAGCCGCCATGCACCTGCTCAACCGGAGAAGGGGCATGAAGGTGACAGTCCTCACAGGTCCTGGATGGAGCTCCAGAGCAAGCTGATGAAGAGGAGGCAGGGCTGGCAAGGAAGACCAAGCACCAGCTCTCAGAGAGGCAGGGAGGAAAGCAGAGGTCTGAGGGGCACAGAAGCCAAGAGAACTGTCTCAGGATGGTGATGTGACCACCGCTCGAGCGGCTGTCTCTCATCTGGGATCATGGCCACCACTGGCAACCATGAAACGAGGAACTTCGGTGGAAAGGTTGGCAGGCTGTATTATGAGACCAAACTAGACCAGTAGGTTGGAGAAAGCATGAGAAGTAAAGAAATTGAGTGTAGACAGCTCTTCTAAGAAGTTCTGCTACGAAAGTTAGCAGAGAAACGGCAGAAGCTGGAAGGGCATTTGGGGTAAAAGCAAGGGGTGCTGGCTGGTCTCCCATCCAAGATCTGCTCTCTGCCCATCCGTGTCCTGCTCTGGGCTCTGGGAGGGGGCCCCTTTTGTACTATATCACCTAGATAGTCCTGCTAGAATGTTCCCAAGAGGGTTCAGCCAAGAGGAGGCAAAGGCAGAAGAGCTGAAAAGTCTGGAAGGAAGGTGTTCCTCTCTTTTCCCTTACTGTCTGGGGGCCTTGTCTCCAGCAGGATCCCTGTCTCCTGTGGTTGCAAGTCCTTCCTAGCTGTCCCTCCCGCATGGTGTAGAGAGCACTATTTCTTCCCCCGGCCTTTCTATGCTAGGTGTTGCCAGCCCTATCCAGCATCCTTGTTTGGTCCATTCCCATTGTAAGTGGCCCCTTCTTTGAGGTTAATTGAACTATCTGAGTGAAATTTTGCTTCTTACCAGGACTCTAACTACAGCAGAGTTCTGCTTGCCTCTCATCCTTCCTTCCTCCCTCCCTCCCTCTCTCCTTCCTTCCTTCTCTTTCTTTCTTCTTCTCTTCTCTTTTCCTTCTTTCAAAGATTTTTTAAAATTTATTTTATTTATTTGATAGAGATCACAAGGAGGCAGAGAGGCAGGCAGAGAGAGAGAGAGGAGGAGGAAACAGGCTTCCTCGGGGCTCCATCCCAGGACCCTGGGATCACGACCTGAGGCAGAGGCTTTAACCCACTGAGCCGCCCAGAGGCCCATCTGTCTGTCTGTCTTCCTTCCTTCCCTCCGTCTCTCTTTCTCCCTCCCTTCCTTCCTTCCTTCCTCCCTCCCTCTCTTTCTCTCCTTCCTCCCTTCCCTTCCACCCACCCACTCCCTCCCTCCCTCCCTTCCTTCCTCTTTTTTTCTTTCATTCTTTCTTTCCTGAAGGGGGATAACAGAACATGTTTGTTTGCAAATGAGAATAACAGGACAGAAATGGAGAAAATGATGATGCAGGGAAAAGCAGGATACTTGCTGGAGTGGAAGGCTCGAGCCTGCTGGAGGGGATGGATCCCAGGGCACCTCTTCTGTGGTCACAGGAGAATGGGTGGGGAGCACACACAAGCACAGGGCAGGAGGGCTGTAGATTTGGTCTGATGGCCTCTAGTTTCTCACTGAAGGATGAGCCAAGAACACTAACTGACGAGTACAAGGTAATTGGTAGAAGAAAGCATGAAATATCCATCTCCTGGGTGGCTCAGTGGGTTAAGCATCTGCCTTCGACTCAGGTCATGATCTCAGGGTATGGGATTGAGCCCCGCATTGGGCTCCTTGCTCAGCAGGGAGCCTGCTTCTCCCTCTGCCTGCCCCTCCCCCGATTGTGCTCTTTCTCTCTCTCTGACAAATAAATAAATAAATAAAATCTTTAAGAAAAAAAAAAAAAGATACAGCCATCTCTGAGAATGGGAAAATGAACTTTCTAGGAAAGGTTGGTAAGCTTGCCAGGCCTGAGAAGTGCCAATTTGAGGTTTGTGGTCACGAATTTAAAGAGCAGCCCGTCAGCAGAGCTGTGTTTTTCTCCAACATCGTTCTGCTGCTCTGGCACAGGCCTGGAGGCCTGTGGAGGGCTGGGTTTTATGAGGGCTGGGACTTCGCTAGCCAGGTTCCTCTGGAGGGAAGAGGGGGCAGAGTTCACTAATGGGGGCTTGCCGGGGACTGACCGTCATGATAGAGCAAGGACTCTCTATGGGTTAAGGAAGGCAGGAAGGCCAAGTGCAGGGGATAGTGGATGACGGTGACAATGGGAGCCGGTGGGAAGGTGGATGAAGCATGGCGGTGGGGAGAAGCTGGAGACCGGTGATGTAGCTGGAGCCTGTGGAAGACTGGTACGAGAAACCCCAGGATTTGGAGCAAGCTCGGTGGCTCCAAAGGGCAAGGATTGGAAAGTGGAGGGGCTCCTGTGTGGCTTATGCTCCTGGGGTCCTGGGATTGAACCCTGGGTAGGGTTCCAGGCTCAATAGGGAGCCTGCTTCTCCCTCCCTCTCTCCCTCTGCTCCTGCTTGTGCTCATTCTCTCTCTCAAATAAATAAATAAAACCTTTAAAGAAAATAAAATGCAATCCATCATTTGTTTATTCAATCACGTGTAAGCACTGTGGCATGGCGGGCCTATCTCTCTCCTTTATCTCTCTGCGCCACCCTGAAGGGAGAGATTTTTTTTTTTTTTTTTTAATTTAAATTCAGTTACTTAACATATAGTGTATTACTAGTTTCAGAGGTAGAGTTCAGTGATTTGTGGGTTGTCTAAAACACCCAGTACTTGCTGCATCCTGTGCTGGAGGGAGAGATTATTAGACTCATTTTTACAGATGAGGGAGCACAAGCTCAGGGAGGTTGCTCAGGGAGCACAACTTCTTTCAAGGTCATTGAGAATCTGTCTGAGTCCAAAAAGGCTCATTATCCAGTCCAGGGAAACGGGCAGGGGAAGAACCAAAAATACATGGTGTGTGCAAAGTTCTATGGGCATTTGGAAGTTAGAAAGATCTATTCTGTTGTGGGAGAGGGGGTAGGGGGCATGTGAGCTCCCTCTCCAGGATCAGTGGAAATGCACATGGGGAGGTGGAGAGGAAGGACTGCAGGCAGAAGCGAGAGCTGAGCAAGGTCACAGTGACATGACATTCCCTCATGTGACCCGCAATTGTTGAGTAAAGGCAGTCAGGAGCAACCGCGAAGCAGGGCTTCTAAGCTTATCTACAGCCCTCAAGTTCACGGATACCCTTAAGGGGGCCCCACAAACCCGAGGACGTTGTTTCACAATTGTGAGTGTGCATGTATTTCTTTTCCTAGAGAGACACTTTTTATTGTCATCAGATTCTTAAAATTGGGACATTGATGCAAAAAAAGCTTTGAGGGGCCCATGCACTTGGACAGGGCAGTGGGCCCTGGGAATGAAGGACCTTGTGGGCCTTGTTTCAGGAATTCATACTTCACCTTGAGGTCAACGGGGCTCCCGTGGGGTTTTATAGATGGGGAGCAAGATGGCACGGGCCTTAGAAAGCACAGCACAGGTGACTGTGAGCTTTCCTTTCAAAAGAGAGTCTATTTATAAACTATAAAGTGATGTATCACTTACTGTTCTGCACCCAGAGGCTAGCACAAGGCGTAGCACATTGCATATTGGCTCAGTGAACCTTTGGTGAATGCATGAAAGAATGAATGAATGAGCGCTGAGAACAGATAACAGAGTCCATCTCTCCAGGGTTACTCCGTGCATTTCCTGGATAGTTTGATTGAGGGTAAAAATCCATGAAAACAAAGCTTCTCCTGTACTACTTCTACTTCTCCTGTACTTTTTCTTTTTTTTTTTATATTTAAACTTTTATTTTTTCAGTGTTCTAAGATTTATTATTTATGCATCACACCCAGTGCTCCATGCAATACGTGCCCTCCTTAATACCCACCACCAGGCTCACCCAACCCCTAGGTTCTAAGAGAAATCTGACACCTACCTGTCAGTCCTGAGACCACTGGGCTTGGAGGTGGGAATGGGGCGAGTGGGTGTGGCCACCCCCGAAGGCAGGGTAAGGCTCCTCTGACAGTGTTCCCCCCAGTGTCTTGGGGGGGGGGTCAGTGGCCAAGATGGCCCAAACCGTTTCTTTCCTCCTTCCACATCCAACCCTTGGGCTTGTCGGGCATCCCGTCTATTTCTTCCATATCCTCCTCGCACTCCTAGGCTTCATTCTGCTCCTGGGACCTCACCTGGACCACTGCAACAGTCTCAAAACCAGTGCCGGGGCTGTGGACCCCTGCCTCTCTCACATCCACCCTTCATGGGGTCGGAGAGATGTTTTAAAACCCTTAAAATTGCTAGGAATGTGGCTTTCTTTACACATACTTAGAGAGCTATGCTTCTAAAACTTGAACATACACTCACTCAAGTCAAAGGGGGTCTTGCTAAAATCCAGGATGTGATTCAGCTGCTCTGGGATGAGGCTGGAGACCTTGCATTTCTAACAAGTTCCCAGGCAATGCAGGAATCTTGGACCACATTAGGAGTAACAAAGAGAAGAATCCAAACTTCCTGCCCAAGTCCTACTTTATCGGCCTCTTCCCAGCAGTCCCTCTCCCCCATCCTCTCCATCCCCTGGTCTTCTCTGATTGTGCTGTAGTCACACTGGCCTTCATTCTGTTCCCAGAGTGTGCCAAGTTGTTCCTGCCTCAGGCCATTTGCATATGATGTTCCCATTGCCTAGAATGCCCCCTTCCCGGAGCTCCGCATGGCTTGCTCCTTCTCCTTATTTAGATCTTAGCTCCCCCCACTTCACACCACTTATCCTTCTTCGAATTTATTCTGGTAATATATTTTTTGACTTGTGAACTTCCAGTCTCCACTCTCAGGTTTGTTGCACAGGAATAAGGACTTGGTTTCCTTTGCTTGGCCTATCCCAGAGCCTGGAACATGGCAGGTGCCCCTCTCATGCCTGCTGGGTCTAAGCGTGAACTTGCCCACATGACTGCCATGGTGTTAGGACACACACAGGGTTTTGCAAGCTTCAAAGACCTAGTGTGCAGGTAAAGTAGGTGCCTGAGGCAGAGGGGAGGGGGAAAGGAAGGCGAGAACTCTCTGTACTTAGGATGCCACAGAAAAAATCTCAAGAGCCTGGAGATGAAGTTGAACCTAAGAATCCCCGCAAAATGAATGAATTCATTGAACCAGGAGAGTCTCACTCGGGAGGATGGGAAAGGAAAGTAACTAACATTAGTTAAGTGAGTTAACTAAGGTGCTTGGAACCATGCTGCCCATAGTAATCATTTAACCAATAAATAAAAATAAATATGTCAGACCCTTATTGGTGACCATGGCTTTGCAGAATTCTCTCTGTTCACCCTCACAACACGTGACCTCCATCTTGCAAATGAGGAGAAAGACTCTGAGATTAGAGAGGGCTTGCCCAGGGTCAGAGAGCCATTTGGAGCCAGGACTGAGAACCGCACTCCCTGAAACAGCTCCAGGGAAGGTGGTGAAGGCCACATTCCCCGTCCCTCTCCCTGCTTTCTGCTGTGTTCCAGAACCTGTTACCATCTGCCACCCTGGGCATTCATTACACTTCTTTCTTTCTTGTCTGTCTTCTCTGGCCAGAATACAAATTCCCAGAGCATAAGGATTTTTGTTTTGTTCGCTACGGTTTCCCTGAGCCTAGAAGAGGGCCAGCCACATAAGTAAACACTTGAGGAGTACTTACTGAATGTTAAAGGGATGAATGGAAGGATTATTTTTACAGCCGTGCTTTCTGCATCTCTAAGAGGCTATTCTGTAAGCGTGTGGCTGGGGGGATCCCGAAACCCGCTTGAGAAGGGCCTCCATGCCTCCAAGATGGAGGGAGTAGGAAGCCAGTGGCTGACTGACTGGTTTCAGCAGAACAGAAGGAAGGCCGTGTCCACAGAAGGGGGCCCAGGAGCTTGGAGCCTGGTGGGATAGCAACCAGAGAGCTGGGGCTTGTCCAGTCTCCAGCCCCAACACCACTGCCTGGCAGACAGTTACTCTCCTCAGGATATGGCTTCCTACCTGAAGTGGCCCTGGCGGAGAATGTGCCAACCAGGCCCCAGTGGCCATTATAGCATAAATAGGCACTTACCAGGAAACTGTTTGTGAATTGAGTTAGAGCGAGCCTGTCACTCAAGCCCGGCCTCTCTCACTGCTGAACAAACAGATTCTTCATCAGCTGGGACACATTATGGACGGTCCCTGGAGATAGTTCTTTGGGCCCACTGACCTTCCTCCGCACCAACGCTTCTCAAAGTTCAGGCTCCCAGACCTGTGGAGGCAGCAGCAGCAGCAGCACCTGAGGACTTGCTGGAAGTGCAAATTCTTGGGGTGCCTGGCGGCTCAATCGATTAAGCATCTGCCTTTGGCTCAGGTCATGATTCCAGGGTCCTGGGATCAAGTCTGGCATCAGGTTCTCTGCTCAGCGGGCAGTCTGCTTCTCTCTCTCCCTCTGCCTGTTACTCCCCCTGCTTGTGCTCCCTTGTTCTCTCTCTCTGGCAAATAAATAAATAAATAAAATCTTGAAAAAACAAAACAAAATACGCACATTCTCCAGCTCCATCCTCACAGCACTGAATGAGAAACCATAAGGGTGGGGTCCATCACTGCCTGTTACCAAGCCTTCCAGGAGATTCTGATTCACACTCAGGTAGAGAACAACAGGGACACAGTTCCCTTTCAGGGAAGTTATGACTCTTCTGCAACAACCGTGGACAGGGCTAAGGTGACAGTCAGGGTGGGGGGCTTCATAGATACAGAACAGGGAATCCTGTTTTAAATTAAGTGAGGAGTGGAAAGGGTCAAGAGTTAGGAAGGAAGCCTCTTGTGTTTCAGAAAATTCTCAGCGGACGGGTGAGTTTGCAAAAGCACATTTTAAAGTTATCATAGTTTTGTATTTTAGTTTTGAAATTTCAAATGACATTAAAGGAAGGTTTAATATAAAATGCCCCCTGGTCCTATGTGTAGAGTTCAAGCAGGAATACAATGCTGTGCCCCTACCTCCTGTTCAATTCTCATTCTTCAAAAAAGAGGGGGAGACAGACAAGACAGGCACAGAGAGAAAGTGCCCAGGCCAGGGATGGCCTGAAAGATAGGAGAAACTCAGTATAGGATCTGCCTGAAGAATTCGTGAAATGGGTTGCACAACTTCATGGAGCTCCTGCTGTGGGCCAGGCGCTGTATTTGGCTCTGGGAAGAGGATACGAAGATAAATTAGCCAGCCACTTCTGCAGCCAAGTCACTTACAAGAGAAAATTTAGAGATATTCCTTCTGGATAGCAGATGTTGGAAGTATGGAATTGTGTGCTTTTGATCAGAGTCTTGGCTTTTCAGTTTAGCCAAGGGCACATGTGAACCTGGCAGGAGGTCGGGGGTGGGGGTTGGAGGGAGAGTGGGGAGATGGGTTGCAGCTTGAATGCTGAGTTAGAAGGCATAGACAGGCCGGTGCACTTAGGCCAGTAGCGGTACTGTGCCTGTGTCCACAGACCAGGTCTGGGACTGTGTTTTTAAAGAGTTTTTAAGTTCAGTTTAGGAGATCTTAGGTTCACTTGTAGCAAATACCATCATTTATCCAGTGATATATGTGTCAGTAATCAGTTCAGGTCCATACATTAACTCATTCTTTATAGGAACCCTATGAAGTAGGTACTAGAATCAACCCATTTTTACTGATGGGGAAAGTCAGACACTCAAAGGTGAGCTCACTTTGCCCAAGTCACACAGCTAGGTAGAGTGTGAATTTGAGCCCAGGGTGTCTGCTCTAGAGCGCACCAAGCCCATGACAAATCAATGTGCCATCCCAGGCTTCTGGACTCGCCTGCTGAGTTGGGGTGGAGGAGGGATGGGATACTTATTTTGGTGGGAAAATAGGCTCCTGAAGAAAGCCCTTGCTGTCCTTCTCCAGGTCTGAGCATTCTGGTTGGTGTAGACAATTGAGAGTCCAATGCTCTGTGAACCAGCCGGAGGACGAGTACTTTAGGCCCCTTCCCACTAGATGGCGGCCCCTAAGCCCACATAGAAATCCTGGAACCTCCACTGTCCCCATCTTCCAAGGGTTCAGCTGCGGCTGCAGAATTGCAGGAAGCTGACCCTCCTGCCGCTGCCCCGCCCCATCCGGGGGTCGTGGGAAGCCCCCAGGCTGGAGGCGGGAGTGCGGTGGGGAGAGGCGGGGAGGGCGGGGAGACTAGGCTTCCCTCGGCTCTGGGAGCCCGGGGGAGGAGCTGGCTGCTGCAGCCACTCCCGGGGCGCAGAGGCGGGGCGGTCTCGCACAGCCAGAGCCCGCAGCGGAGGGGGAAAGTCTGGACCACAGGGTGCGGGGCTCAGGGCTCGGGAAGCGGATCCCGGCCCCGAGGGCGCGGGCCGGGCGGCAGGTGCGCGGCGCGGACTACAAGTCCCAGCATGCCCAGCTCCCCTGACCCGGCCCCCGCGGCCACTTAAAAGCTTCGGGAACCGCAGCCGTCGGGTCGCCGCGGCTTTCGCTTTGCCGCCGCGGCTCGGGCGGCGTGAGCAGCGGGTTCTGCGGCGGGTCGTCCCAGCGTCCGGGCTCCGGCTGCGCCGAGGGGCGCTCCTGGTCCAGCCCTCCCCGCTCGCGGATTCCCTCCCGAGGCGCCCGCGCTCCCCCGGGCTCTCCGCCTCGGCCACCCCGCGGCCCCGATGCCGAGGCATGGATAGAGCAGCGCTGCGCGCGGCGGCGATGGGGGAGAAGAAGGAGGGCCGCGGCGGGGGGGACGCGGCGGCGGCGGACGGGGGCCCCGGGGCCGCAGCCAGCCGGGCGCTGCAGCAGTGCGGGCAGCTCCAGAAGCTCATCGACATCTCCATCGGCAGCCTGCGCGGGCTGCGTACCAAGTGCGCGGTGTCCAACGACCTCACCCAGCAGGAGATCCGGACTCTGGAGGTAAGGGGGCCGCGCGCCCGGGAAGCGGCCCCCAGCACCTCCCTCGCTGCCCATGTGCACTCGTTCCCAGATGCATCCTGGAGCTCGGGTCGCCCCTTTGAGGCTTCCTCTCCTTCCTCCACTCGCTGATGAGGCGGCTTGGGGACCCAGGACCGCTCCTCACCTTGGGCGGGATTTGGAGGGGGAGGGGCGGAGTGGGAACTGGGGTGGAGGCTGGAGGCGCCCGTGGGCGGGGTGGGCTGCCCGCGGGCATCCCGTGCTTCCCCATCTCTGCCCCCACCCCATTTCCATTTTGCGGGGCTGCAGGACTCATTCTCCCACTGAGTCACACCCTGGACTTTTCTCTCTGTGACTGTGACGAGCAGCCGTGGGCCGGGGTGACGAGGCGTGGGGGGTCCCCCTAAAGTGTGACCACACACCCGCCATTTCTCTCTCTCTCTCTTTCTCTCTCTCTGTGTGTGTGTGTGTGTGTGTGTGTCTTCCCCTCACGCCCCAGACTCCGGCTTGCTCCTTCCTTTCCTTTCCTCCCAGGATTTTTGTCTGCCGCTTTTCAGAAACGTGTTTGCTGAAACTGCATTTTTACCGTTCAGGCATTTGGTGCTTTCCTTTCGCACAGCCACAGCATTTCACTGCTCGAAATATAATTACCCAGCGACTCCCCCACTCCTCCTCACACACTGGATTTTGCTTTAGGGAGGACTGTGCTGGGGCACGACGCCTTTGGTGGGAAGATGACACTATTTAAGGGGTTTAGGAGGAGCCGGTCTCCAGTGTAAAGAAGAAATCAGATCTGCAGGCCCTCCTCCCTCAAATTATAGCCGGGAAGTGCAGTATTTAAAGGGTTTGGAAGAACCAGTCAGAAGGGTGGTTGGGTTCTCAGAAGGGGTGGGGTGGGGGAGACTCACCCTCCCCCATACACAATAGAGGGAAACTAGTGCATTCCCAACTAGCTTTTGTCCAGAGACTGGAAAGGCTGTGAAATGCCAGGCACCACTTAATTGCTACCCCATCTTCTTTCCACCTTGCACTGGCACATCTGGCCTTCTGCAGATCTGGGGATGTTTTGTTTTATTAGAACCTTAGTTTCTCAACCCCCCCCCCCCAATTGCTGATTGCCTTCGCCAGCTGTCAGAGGGCCAGCCCGTGATTTGAGCACACCAGAAACTGGAATCCCTGTTTGATCCAAAATGACTTCTCTCCTGCAGTTCTGTTTTCTTAAGAACTACAAAACCAGGAACATTGGAAGCATCTATCTAATCAGTGCTGGCTAGTCTCCTTTCTGTTCTAGTTGCTATAGCAGTGATGACCAGGGCTTTGCTTAAAAAACAAACCAACCAACAACACCCCCCACCCCCCCAGCTGTCCCTTCTTGCATGCATGCTGCTGTTTCCCAAGTGGCGAATGAAACTGGTTTCTTGAACACAGCCGAATGTGTTTGCCCAGCAAAGTTCAGTTTTTAAACTGACACAATAGGGGGCCTGTGTGGCTTCGATGTGGGAGGAGGGATCGTTGTCCGGCAGCATGTGTCTGGTTGGACTGCTGTGTTACTGAGTAGAGAGAAAGTTCTCTGTGTGGGCCTCTCTCAGATTGTCCCCATGTCACTCAGAGAAGCTCCTGGTTCACAGAGTGGATACAGGAGAACCAGTTCCTGTTCATTCTCTGGAAACAGCGCCTTGCCCTCTGGGTACCCTGACTTCCAGAGTCATTTGTTTTGGCAAAGGTATGGCATCAGGACACCCCAAAGCATCCCACTCTTTAGGTCTCTGGGCTATGTTTATTCAGTGGTTTCCCTCCCGAGGGTTTATTGGAGGATGGGCTCTGGTAGCCAGAAACCCATCCAAAGTCCCAAAGAGGAATACCCAGGTCCCTGTTCTTTCCATTGTGATGTGGGTTTGAGTCCATCCCATTCCCTCAAAAGGGAGGATCTGCTTTGTTTTTTGGGATGGGAATTTAGATCTCAAAAACTTTTTCCCTGGGGCTGCCTCCAGCTAGTTCACCCTGGAGGCCTTAGCCTCCTAACCTGAACAGGGAGGCTGGAGTGGATCTTTTCAGGCTCTTGTGGCTCTAAATTTGGTGGTTTCATGAAGGGGCCTCAGTTGGGTTGAATCAAACGTTTGTTAACATGTCCCCATTTAAAAATAGTTCTAATAGATCTACCAAAGTGATAAAATAGGGGGAGAAGTGTATTAGTCATAGAGTTCTGCTGATAGGGACAGTGTGGTGGACAGCTTTGGATTCAGGTTTGGGGACTCACTGTGTGACCTTGGGCAAGTCCCATGACTTCTGAACCTCAAGCTTTCCCATCTGTAAAATGGGGATGAGACGGCAGAAACCTGCAGTGTTGCGAGCCTGTAAGTCCGTGTCTTACTACCAAAAGATTCTGCCTATCAGCTTTCCCTGGGGAGAGTCCAGTGGCATTCATAACCCACGCCACCTTCAGGGGAAGGTACTTCGACAGAGCTGGCTCTTGTTTCCTGGAGATGGCTGACCCAGGCCAGGAGACAATCCCACCAGTGTGTGGTGAGGTAGACAGGGCAGTGGCAATGTCTGCTCTGGCTTTCTTTTCTGTTCTGTGGGCTCCTCTCTCATCATATGCCAGGCCAGGGCCCCCAGAGACCATGCTTGCAACGTTGGATTCCTGGCTTTTAAAGAAAGGGGCTGACCAGAGGGCTTGGCTTTTCCGACTTTTCCCAGAATGGAGAAATGAACCCCAACCCACTCTGGCCTTCGTTGAGGAAGCATTCCCTGGCAGAAACAGCATGTGGGAGGCCGCTGGAAGTCTTGGACTTGGGCGCACCTGCTGGTGTCCGAGATTCGGCGTAGTGGTATTGTTTGGGATTCAAAAGAGTGAAAGGAGCTGGGGCTTAATGTTTGCCTCCTATCTGCCAGCCGGTGCTGCTGGGTCCTTCTCAGCCTCCTGGTATTTCCTAGAAATCCACCAACCTTCACCACACAGTTGTTTCTCTCTAGGTCGGGAGGAAGGGGAGACAAAATCTGCACTCAGAGTCAGAACCTGTAAACAGTGCCATGAGACCGCTTCATCGTAGCAGAAGTTGGGGCCCTGTCTCCATCAGACCCTCCCAGGGGGTCTGAAAACTCCATGGAAGAGGGATAGAATGTTCTCATTCCCAGATGTACTCACAGAGGAACGCCTGGCTGGCCTCACATCTGGGCCTGGAACCCCCTGCCAGTTCATTCCCTCATGTATTCATCCTTTGTGGGCTAAGTCTCTGCTGGGCTCTGTGGAGATAACAGTGCCTCATGAAGATTCACATTTAGGGGCATGATAACTTTTCCCTTTTCTGCCTCCCTGCTAGCACTTTCCAGAAGAGGCTATGGCATACCAAGTCTCCCTACCTTATGCTCTTTTAGAGAGAAACCCCTCCAATGCAAGTGACTTGGAGAAAGGAGTTCCTGAAGGATCTTGCCCATGGGCCTGCTGGGAAGGCACCAGTGGGGAGGAATGGTGGGTATAGTCTGCATTGGGGCCCCTTCCCTGAGGAATTGCCCAGGAGCCAGGAGGCCCCCCGGGGAAGACCCTGCTGCTTGCCTTTCAGAAGGTCAGGGGGGCTTGCCTTTCACCCAGCTTGATTATGGGTGACCCAGGTCAGAAGCCTGCTGTGTGGAGTACCCGAGCTCTCCCCATGGTCCCCCCACCCCACCCCGAACTTCTGGAAAGGAGAGGGGATGCCGTTCGTCCTCACAGATCAGGCCCTTGGGCCTTGCGTAAACTTGACACACCTTTAGTTATTACTGGTTTGCCTGGGGAGCTAGGGGCAGCCACCCTGGGAAGGATTCAGTGGTAGGGAGGTTGCTCTCCTGGTCTTTGGGGGACACTTGGAATCCAGTGGGGAGCCAGGCAGGTGAACCATAGTGCCTCCAAGTAACATGGCTTGCTGACTGCTTAGGAATTGGGAATATGACCAAATGGTTGGCCAGGCTAGCCTTCTGTTGTCATGGGACGTATTCGCAGAGTCCTGGTGTCCCAGGTCACGTCCTCTGCGGAAATTCGAGCAAAATCAGGTTTCCCTTTCCCCTAACAGCTGTTGCTCTGGAGTGGACCATTTCTCTCCTGCTCCATTGCCAGAGTAGCAGCCTCCTGCTAGAGGGATGCAGAGATGGGGTGCTGTCCCCTTTGGTGTCTCCTTTCGTCTTGGTAGCTTTTCCCCTGGTGGAACTCATCCCCCGCGTTCGCAGCAGTGGCCTGGAGAGGGTGCTACTGTTTGCCAAGGCTGGGGAGGGCTGGGTGGTGCTGGAGGAAGGCCTTACCACGTCTGTAGCCTAAGTTCAAGTTCGGGAGGCCAGGAGTGAGCGCCAGGAGGCCGCTGGTTTGGCCGCTGGTTTGCTGCCTGGGGACAATAATGGGAAGGCCTCCTTCCCCTCTGGGCCGGCCCCACATTCTGGGGAGCTGCATTCCCCACCACAAAGATTCTAGCCCTGCCTGCTGGCTGTCGTCTGAAGAGGGACTGCAGAGGGCCTGGTCCTTGGTGGCAGTGCCTGCAGTCATGGGGAGATGTAGCAACACCTGCGACCATGTCTCTCTAAGCTGTGCTTTTTAGAAAGTCTGTGTCTTTTCAGAAGAGATGGATCAGAATCTTCCCTCATATTCAGGGGAAAAAAAGCCGTGCAGGTACCTTTGGGGATATGGAAATGGGCCTGCCTGCTCAGTGAGGGTGGACATGGAACAGAAACAGTCTTGATCACCTGTTCTGGGTCGAGCACTCTGCCAGGCCCTCCGCATATTTTGCCGTAGAAGGGTTTCGTCTCATTTGCAAATGAAGACATCAGGGGCTCAGAGGCCTGAGTGAGTAGATGGACCAGACCTGGACCAGACCTGGGTTGCCTTGTCTTCAGAACCTACATTCTGAACCTTGCAACTGCCTCTAGCGGCCACGCTGGCCATTCTGTTCAGAATCGTGGCTGCTGAGCCCCAGGAAGTGGCCAGTAACACGGGCAGTCCAGGGGCGTTTGCTGGGTTGCTCCGTTCCCAGTGACTGGGTCTACTGGTGGCCGCTGCAGGCTGTGCAACCTCTGAGCTGGGCTTGGGGCTGCTTCCCTCTAGTTCAAAGACAGGTCTGTGATGCAATGAGCCCTGTGCTGCTGGTGTCGCTGAGAAACGAGAAGCTGCCTGGAGATCAGCTTGCTCATAATTTTTTTAATGGACACCTGCCTTATACTTTCTGAGTAATCCCTCGGATGCACGGCATATTCTTTAGCTTTCTACTTTTTACAGAAATATTTTAGAAATACACATAATGGTCTGTGTTCGGTGTAAAAAAAAAAATACGGATGAATAAAAGAAAAATAAAAACACCCAGAATGCCACCTCTCAGATCTGGTTAATTTTTTTTTTTTTTTAAGATTTTATTTATTCGACAGAGAGAGAGATCACAAGTAGACAAAGCAGCAGGCAGAGAGAGAGGGGGAAGCAGGCTCCCTGCTGAGCAGAGAGCCCGATGCGGGGCTTGATCCCAGGACCCTGAGATCATGACCTGAGCCGAAGGCAGAGGCTTAACCCACTGAGCCACCCAGGCGCCCCAAATCTGTTTAATTCTTTTTTAAAAGATTTTATTTATTTACTTGACAGAGATCACAAGTAGGCAGAGAGGTAGGCAGAGAGAGGGAGAAGCAGGCTCCCCACAGAGCAGAGAGCCCCTTGTGGGACTTGATCCCAGGACCCTGGGACCATGACCTGAGCCGAAGGCAGAGGCTTTAACCCACTGAGCCACCCAGGTGCCCCGATCTGGTTAATTCTTATTAACATTTTGCTGTATATTCTTCCAGTGTTTCTGTCCTCATTTACATACAGACATACACGTATATATTTATGGAGTATACCATGTGCATTGCTTTATTTGTTTTTGTTTTTAAGATTTTATTTATTTATATGACAGAGAGAGACACAGCAAGAGAGGGAACACAAGCAGCGGGGAGTAGGTGAAGGAGAAGCAGTCCTCCTGCCTAGCAGGGAGCCTGACTCTGGGTTCAATCCTAGGACTCTGGGATCATGACCTGAGCCGAGGGCAGACGCTTAACCAGCTGAGCCATCCAGGTGTCCCATGTGCATTGCTTTATAATGCAGTATCTTATCTCTGCATCAGTACATGCAGATACATATCATCTCTTTCGTGGCTGCATGGTGTGGTTATACCATCAATTCATCCAACCAGTCCTCCTGGTGTTGGCCATTCAGGCTGTTTTGAAGTCTTGGTAGTGTAAATTGTGCTGCAGAGAGTCTCTTCCCAGAAGTGGAATTTGCTGCTCAAAGTACAACACATGCAATCCTGATCCTATTCTTTAAAATCTTTAGGGCAGGGGCGCCTGGGTGGCTCAGTGGGTTAAGCCGCTGCCTTCGGCTCAGGTCACGATCCCAGGTCCTGGGTTCGAGCCCCGCATCGGGCTTTCTGCTCAGCAGGGAGCCTGCTTCCTCCTCTCTCTCTGCCTGCCTCTCTGCCTACTTGTGATTTCTCTCTGTCAAATAAATAAATAAAATCTTAAAAAAAAAATAAAAAATAAAATCTTTAGGGCATAGGGGACGCCTGGGTGGCCCTGTTGGTTAAGCATCTGCCTTCGGCTCAGGTCATGATCCCCAGGGTCCTGTGATCGAGGCATGCATGGAGCTCCCTGCCCAGCAGAGAGTCTGTGTCTCCCTCTGCTCTTGCCCCCTGCTTGTGCATACATGCATTCTCTCCCTCTCTCTCTCTCTCATGCTCTCCCTCCCTCAAATAAAAATAAATAAAATAAAATCTCTGGGGCACAATATTTCGCCCCTTCCCCCAGCATGAATACCAGGATTTATAAAATATCGGCCTTTATGCATTTACCTCTTTTCTCCTTGCATCAGCATCCACTGTGAGGGCAAGGACTGTAACCGGGAGACAGGAAGGACTCGGTCCCTGACACTGAGGTACTGGGTTCTGTGGCAGGAATTATGGCTTCTAGTTTTGCAGCTGCCGTGGGTGAGGCTCTGGGGTACTTGTCATGGACTGTGGATTCTAGTTTTGTGGTTGCCTGCAGCAAAGTTGGGAGGGGACTCGGGCTGGCCAGTTAGAAGAGGGAATGTTCTTTGACCCAAGACAGCAAGAGTGGGTGCTGGGTGTCAAGTCTTTCTGTGTCCAGGGACTGGGTGCTTCCGTGCGGTGAGGTCTTTATCCCCGGGAGCTCACGAAAGGCACCTCATTGAACTGGAGCTTCATTCTCCTCACCGACCACAGATATTGATCAGCTAGCTCTTTGGGGTGTCTTGGCAAGAGGGTTTCAAAGGATCTTGGGCTTTCTGTCTAGTCTGGCCCCTGTCGTCATGCAGGCGAGGCAGGTGACTGAAGGCCTGATGGGGGGGAAGTGACTCTGCAGGAATCCCTGTGAGAGAATTAACCTTGTTAAAGGGTGGAGGAGGGAGTGAGCACTGGGATGGGATTCA
Organism: Lutra lutra; assembly: GCF_902655055.1. Taxonomy (NCBI): domain Eukaryota; kingdom Metazoa; phylum Chordata; class Mammalia; order Carnivora; family Mustelidae; genus Lutra; species Lutra lutra. The sequence continues at coordinate 41,841,604 of NC_062293.1, forward strand.
GACCACAGGGGCCATCTAGACAGAGGGCAGCAGCTGCTGTCTCATCCTTCTAGGCTGCCGGGGTCCTCCGCCTCCAGGAGTTTCCTGCAAAACCAAGTAATTGGGTTTGTCTTCCCAGCCCCGATCTCAATATCTTGGGGACCCTGGGCAGTGGAGAGATCCTTGGGGAGCAGCTTTGGGTATCCTGTGGGTGCCCTCTTTTGAAAACCAGTCTAGCCAATGGGCTGGCCCCTGTCTCTACTTTCAAGGGCTTCTCATCCTTCCATTGAAAGGTCCCCTGGGACTTGGGTGCATGAACTTTTACTCCTGTAGGGCCTGTACCGTATTAAATGGGTGCAGATGTTACATTATCTGCCATGATACATTGTTGTTGGTTTTAATGTCAAGGTAACATTGTAAGTTACTTGCTAACACTTCTGGAAGATACAACCTTTTGATCCAATGCCTTTGTGTCCATCTTGGCCTTCTGCCCTATCCCAGACCCCAGGTAGAGCTACAGAGAGGTACACTGGGAACAGATGCTGGGATCAGAAACGCTATGTCATTTGTTCCTCGGCATGACTGTTTCTCATCTGCATTGAAAAAGACTCAATTCGAGCTGCGGCTGCTTATAAAACCTATATAATTATACTTCTCTCATTCTCTGCCATTCTGGCCTTGGTGGGCAGCCGTGTGTTTTAACTGGGCAGATTGCCTTTCAAAATAATGGAGCTAAAGTATCCTGTTTGCTTCCCATTTTTCTCCCCCCTTTCATTTTTCCACCCACAGAATAATTGCAAGAATGAATTAAGACTTGTGTTTAAAATTAAAAAGAAAAAAAAAAGAAAAGAAAAAAGATTGGGAAAGAAAGCACACTGCCATCCATGGAAAGACCAGCTATTGTTAGGAAGAGAACTTTTTGCACAGAATGCACTACAGACTCCACTCTGTAACATTGGTGAGGATTCTGCTTTCCTGGTGGGATGAACTGCATATAGAGTGGCAGGGCTTTCTTCAGCATGACACCTGGAGGTTTTGAGTCCCTGGTTAGCCAGTTAGTTTGGGTTTGGTTTGGGCATGGATGAACAGGACCAGCTTATTCATGGGGCATTCAGAATTTTTGTTGGCTGGGGAAAAAAGTTACAGGCATGTTTAAAAAGTTACTTGAATGTTCTCCGTCATTGGGCATTATCTTGAGAGCCCCCCCCCCCCACCCATTCGGGGCCCCTGAAAGGGCTTAGTGCAGTTTTTCCCATACTGTATCTGTGAAAGAGGCCTTCTTGTGGTTGAGAATGCGCCACATCAGCCCCCTCCCTCCTGGAGATTCCTGAAGATGATTTGTATTTTAAAGGCTCTGAGAAGTTCTGCAGCAAGTATTCCCAAACTTATTATTTATCCAGGGCTCTTTATTCCACTGAACGTCGTTGGGGAAATACTTCCTTAAGCCATGAACAGGGAAAGAGGCAAGAAAGTGTTGGCTTAGCTTTATGTTTTTATGTTGCTGGGGTCCCCTTTGAGATTCCAGTTTATATCAGGTGAGTTAAGGAGAGGTTGGTGACTCCCTAGACATACCAAGCTGTGTGGGGTTGCCTTTGTCAAGGGAGGTGCTTTCCAAAGGGAGACAGAGTGTGTTGTGGGCACCATACTAGCACTTAAAGACCTATTTCTCTTAATCCTCTCAACTAGGTGAGGAAAGCAGGTCCAGAGAGATCTGGGTGTCTGGAGTCCTTGCTCCTGTTCTTGCCCCCACATGCCAGTTAGCCTGGTGTCAAGGGCACTGCTCACTCAGGGTCTACCAGGAACCTCATGACCTTGCTGGTGGGCAGAAAACTATCCAAGAGAAATGCAGATAACTGTGGGTGTGTTTGAGCCTGGGGCTGCTGAGGGCAGGGGAAGGGCTGGGCTGCAGACAAGGAATGCTTTTTAAAACAAAAAAGGAAATGCTGGCTCAGAATGGAAAGGAAAGGAAGCAGCTTCCTGTTTCTTGTGCTGGCTTTTTGAAAGGAGGAGCTCTTTCTAGCCCCTTGGCTGATGGAGGCTTGGGTCCACTGGGGCCCACTCTGGGGCAGCTGGCCATGCTGCTCTCATGCAACTGCCTGAGGTCAGGAACTAGAGGGCTAGTTTCACCCTTGTTCCTTTTCTCCAGATTACTGATCACATGGATGCATGGTTTCTGAAATGACTATCCGTGTTACAGAATGGGGATATCACAACAGCTGACTTTTATTTCGAGCTTACTCCATGCCTGGCCCCACTCTTAGGAGTTTGAGGTGCCATTTACGCCCCCCAGCAACCTTGTGAGGAAGAGCATATTGTTATCCCCATTTTGCAGAGGAAGAAACTGAGGTGCAGTGAGGTTAAGTGTTTTGCCTGGAGGCACACAGCTAAGGAGCGACTAAGCTGTGACTTAAAGCCTGACAGTCTTACTGACCTGCTTATCCTGTCTGCCTTGCATTTGCAAACTCCTTTCTCCTCCCCCTGAAAAATCTGTTGGGATAGAATAAATTTTTAAGACTTTGGTGGCCTTTGTCTGGGATCCAGAGGGCAGCCCCAAAGCCTGGGCTGGGTCCTGGTGAATTTTAGATAAAATGCCTGGGTTTGAGTTCACGTGTTTTGAAAACTCTATTATGGAAATGTTCAACATGTACAAAAGTAGAGAGAATGATAGGATGAACCCCCACATAGCAATCCCCCCTTTTTCGGTAATAACCAGCTCTAGCCAGTCTTGGGTCATCTGTGGTGTTTGCCCTCTGAGTAAGCCTGGTTTTGGGGAGTGGTGGTGCTGGGTGGTTAGCCTTAAGGAAGCAGAGTGACCTGGTGAAGTCTTCTAGCCCAGCCCTCTGCCTCTGAGCAGAGCAGTACGTATCCCAGCAGGCGGGCGGAGTCTATATAAATTTTTTCCTATGACATGACCATCTCCATTTCCTCCGGAAGCTTTCCCTGGCTTCTGGCAGCCCACACGGTGCTGGGAGGCCATGCCACCAGCTAAGCCAAATCTCCTGCCTGCACTTGACACCTGTTCGCAGATAGTGATGTCCAGAACTGGTATATTGGCTTCCTTAGTCCTACCGCCCTGCTGTGGGCCACCAGAGCCCACAGTCTCACTGGGGCAGTCCCCATTTCCAGTCCACCCATCTTCCTGGCTCTTCTCCTCTTCTGTCTTTTCTCTTGCTTTATTCACATACCATGAGATGTGTATATTTCAGCCCACATTTATTGAGCACCACTGAGTGCAGGCCGGGGAAGGGGAGTGGGTGAGGATGGGCAGACCCCGTTTCCAGGAGCTCCCAGCTTGCTTGTCCTTTGGGCTCCATGTCTCATGGTTCTGCTCAGTCCTTCCTGACGTCTGGTCTTCCTGACTACCCTCTGACTTCTTTCCTCTGTGTTTCCTTGCCCCCAACAAAGGTAGTTTCCTTTGACATTTTGTTTTCTTTGCCTCTTGCTATATACTCACAAGCCTTTCTCAGGTGCCCTGACACTTTTTGCTAGCTGCTTCTGATCTGGATTGGCCTCCCAAACACAATCATGATCAGAAAAAGAATGGTCTTGAGCACTAAGGAGGATATTGAGTGGTACAGTGAGGACCTCAGGGTAGGCATGGGCTCTGGCGGCAGAAAGTCACATACGTGTCAGGACTCTACTCCTTGCTTCCTCTATGATTGGGGCAAAGTTCTTTAGCTTTCTGAACCTCCGTTTCCTTGTTAGTTAAAGGGAAATAGGAATAGCTTTCTTTCGGACTTGTGTGAAGTGTTGCTGGGATATGTATGGAAGGTGTGTTGGACAGTGCCTGGTACTTAGAAGGGATTCAGTACTTTCCTTTTAATTTATTTGACAGAGGGAGTGAGGGGCAGAGGGAGAGGGAGAAGCAGACTCCCCACAGAGCAGGGATCCTGATGTGGGACTCGAGCCCAGGACCTCTGGATCATGACCTGAGCCAAAGGCAGACACTTAACTGACTGAGCCACCCAGGCGCCCCTGGACTCAATACTTTTTTAAACTCCTCTCAGCACTGTTCTAATACACTTTTCCATGATTCTCTCTCCTCCTTTCTGTCGTTTTAATTGCTGCATGATATTCCATCCAGCGGACATGCCGTAATTTGCCAAAGCATTTCCCCTATTATTGGACATTTCGGTTGTTTCCAGATTTCTGCTATTATAAACAATGTGACTGTAATCATCTTTGTACAGGCGTCTCTTTATTTTTGTTCTAGTTCTGAATTCATTTCCTTGGGATAATTCCCAGGAATGGAATTATTGGGTCAAAGAGCATGGATCTTTTTCATGATGGGAGTTGCTGAACTCTTCTCCATTTTATGCTTTTTGAATGATAGCTCTCTTAAAAATCGTGCTCCTGGGTAAATATATTGTTTTTTTTTTCTTTTTCTTTTTTTCAATCTTCTTGGCTTCTGTTCTTCTCCCTCACTTTTTCCTTATTTTTATTGTTTGGCCTTGTTAAATCATCCCCCCCCCTTTCTGTCTTTTATTTAAAACAAAACAAAACAAAACAAAACAACCCAGGTATAATTGACAAGTAAAATTGTAAGGTATTTAAGTTGTGGAACTCTTTCCCCATCCTGAATTTGCTGTTTATTGCTCTCTTCTGCTGATTCATTCAGTGACTGTTGAGCATCTCCTATGTGCCAGGCACTGTTTTAGGCCCTAAAAAGAAGCAGCGAGAAGACGGAGCGGTTTCCTTCAGGGCAAAGAAAAAGATCAAAGCCAGCAGACAGGGAAGGGGGTCTGGAAGAAAGCAACCTGGAAGTGGGTGAGAGTGATAGGGGTGAGAGAAGGTTACTGCTTTAACTTGGGTGGCCAGAAAAGGCCACCTTCCCAGAGGTGACGTTTTGAGCCGAGTCTTGGCAGATGAGAAAGCAGCAGCCTTGTGAAAACCTGGGTGAAGTATTCCATGGGGAGGGACCAACTTGTGCAAGAGCCCTGAGGCAGAAATGAGCCTGGTGTTTTCAAAGATGGGAAAGGGGGCCAGTGTGCCTAGAGAGGTCCATGGGATGTGGTGGCCCATGAGGACCCTGATTGGCTATGAGTGATGCGTCATGCAGTCAGGGATGTAAGCGAGAGTTTGGGACCATTTCCCTAGAGTTGGGCCATGGTAAAGAAGTCCTGTACTAACTGAGCGGGTGGGTGTCGCCCCCCAGTTATGTGCCAGGGCTGGTTCTGGGATATCAGAGTAAGTAAGAAAGTCGGCTTCGCAGATGAGTTTGTAGATGAGTAAACCGCTAGAAGGTGCTGGTGAGGGTGTGAATGAAAGCCGGTTGGGCTGCACAGTGACTCATCTGTACATCCTGAGGTGTGCAGGGACTTGGGAAGTGTTTCTTGATTTGAACCAAGCTGTGCTCTGTGCCATCAGCCTTCGCCGTGCTCACTGAAACTCCGTGATCTCCTGTAAGGCCTGGCAGCCACAGCCTGCCAAGTTGGGGAGGGGGTTGGGCCTCTTGCAGGGGAGGGGCCCTGAGAACTGAGGTTGCCAACTCAGTTGTGGAAGAAGTGGGGCTGCTGATACCAGGTATGAATATCTAGGTGCCACTTATGGGAAACGAGGCTGAGAAATAGACATGGGAAACCCCCTTCTTGCTGAACGGCTCTGCTCGGCCCAGTCCTGCCCAGACCAGGGACTCTGACTTGTGAGCCTTTTTGGGAATATAGACTAGAGGACACTGCTTTTTAAGGTTTTCTTCCTTTAGGGTAGAGCAAAGAGATCCGGGTGGAGGGGGCAGTGAGGTCTGAGCAGATGGTCGGAGACACTCAGCCACAGGGCAGCCCAAGGCTTTGACCCCGTGGCAGTTCTAGGACCTGGGCCTGTGGAAGCTGTTGGCTGCCATTTTGTTTTAGATGACTCGGAAGCTGTAGGGTGTTCTGATAGCATTGAGTTGGGGGTCAGCGTTAACCAGCCCCTTGGGTTTCTAGTCTATAAGTTTATTGTCAAATGGGAAGGGAAGGCCAGATCTTAGGAATATGGTATCTTGGGCTCCCTGTGGCCTCCTCCCTCCATGATAGCTAACCAGAGGTAGACTTGCCTGACTTTAACAAATCAGGCTTTTTACAGACGTTCTCTTGGTTAACTCTGCAGTAATGATAACTTTACTAGCCCACTTTGTGGACGAGGAAATAAGGCCCAAAGTCACACAGTACTTGGTGGAGCTGGGGTTGAAATCTAGAATTGTCTGAGTTCACATTCCTTTTCATTTCTCTGCACCCCTCAGAAATCTGCTTGGCTTTGGGTAGTGTCTGAGCAGAGAGGACAGAAGGCTTTGGTAACGCTAGGTGTTTTGGAAGAACTAATGCTAGGTGGAAAAAGGTTTGAAAAATCTCTCCTTTCCCACACCTGTTTGAAAAGAAGAGGAGATGACCCAGGTGTTGGGAGTCCAGATTAGCAGGTGACCATTTGCCACAGAAAGAAGGCCCAGTGGGAGGTGGATGGCTCCTGGTGGGAGGGATGGAGAGGGAAGCATCCTTGTGTGGGGGAGGGTGGGGAGAGAGCTGGTTCAGAGCTAAGGCTCTTATCTGACTCCATCTCAAAAGAACTTGACTTTTGTTTCAAAGCATTCGTGTTAGAAAGGCGACATAGTGGTTTCACTTGGGACTGGAGCAGGCACAGTTGTATCTCATGCTGGTGGTGAATTTTAGGAGAAAGAAGGTAAGTACCTAGGGAGATTCCCTTTGGCGGCCCTGACGCAACCTGGCCCAGGGGACAGAACAGCGAGGAAGAATCCATCAGCGAATGGAAACTTGTCTCTTCAGGGGACAGGAAACTTTTTGTGTGTGGTTGGTCTGGTGGTTTACAAAGAGAGGTGAGCAGTAGCTACAAAGCCCTGGGCCAGTCTTGCAACGGCATCTTTGACAATTTTGAGAGGTTTAGGAAGTAGTTAAAAAAAAAAAAAAGTAAAAAGAAACCAAAGACCAAAGATGTTGTCTCGTCCCCATACCTGTGAGCGGCCAGCCACGTGGGCTGCGATTTGCCACGTGACTAGTGGAACCGCGTTCGTTCGTATCCTTCCCCACCTTTGGTCCCTAAACCAGAGGGGGCTTCTGACCATTCTGAGAAAGAGACTTAGGTGGCCTCAGATGACAGACCTTGTCTTGGGCATCTTACAGCTTAAACTAAACTTCCTCTCAGGCCCTGTTTGGGTTTAAGCAGTTTCCTGGTCTGGAAGGATCTGTTTTCTTAGCACCCTGCTCGTCAAAAGCCCCACTCCCACTTGTCACAGCTAACTGGCCTCCATCACCCTGTGGCTGCCAGACTAGGCTGGGCTTGTGTTCTGAAAGTCACACTTGCTGTTCTCCTGAGGAAGTGGAGTGGGAGTGGGCTCCTGGGGTCCACTGTCTGGGCTGGGCACTCCTGCCTCCTCTTCCCCGTTTTGATAATGGGGTGGATTCTCTCTCTCTCCTTTTTTTTTTTTTTTTAAAGTAAATTCTGCCCCTGACATGGTGTTCGAGCTCATGACCCCAAGATCAAGACTCTCATGCTCTACTGACTGAGCCAGCCAGGTGCCCCCAGAGGGGGATTCTTCGTCTTGTTCTGGAAAGCTCTGCTGGCCCATATGGCGCTGCTCCTGTATTTAGATAAAAAGCCAAGAGTGTGAGCAGCTTCTTGTAGGTCCAAGTCCAGATTCTGGGCACTCGATGGCCCGGGTTCAAGCCCCACTCCCTGCCTGGCTAGCTGTGCATCTTTGGGCAAGTTGCGTAACCTGTTGGAGCAAGGGTTTCCTCATCTGTAAAATGGGGATTGTAATAGGATTGTTCCTCCTAGTAAGTGAGATGAGTGGTAGAAGGTAGGATGCCAGAGGCAGAGTAAGAATCTTTTTATATTTGTTTTTTCAACAAGCATTTAATTAGTGGGTGGTTCCCCCACTGTGGCACTGTTCTAAACTTGGAATAACAGTTAACAAAATGGACCAAACATCAGCTTTGTAGAACTCTGGTTTTGGTGTTGGAAGATGGTAAGGTAGTAAGTAAAATAGATTGGTAAATTGTGATTGTGCTGTGGAAACAGGGCAGGGAAGAACGCCAGAGGCAAGGGGTGGTATAATTTTTTTTTCCTTTTTGAGATTTTATCTACTTAGAGTGAGCATGGAGGGGAGGAGCTGAGGGAGAGGGATAAGCCAACTCCGTGCAGAGTCGATCAAGCCAGCCAGAGTCCGATCAAGCCTGACTCAGGGCTTGATCCCACGACCCCAAGATCATGACCTGAGCTGAAATCATGAGTCTGACGCTTAACCAGCGGGACCATCCAGGTGCCCCAGGGGATGGTATAATTTCAGCAACAGGTCAGGATGGCTTTGTAGAGAAGGTAATATTTGAATAAAGACCTCAGAAGGGTAGAGAGAGATACTACAGCTGGGAAAGAGCTTTGGAAGCTGAGTGCCAGAGCAGAGGCCCAGGAGAGTGAGCTGGGCGACTCTCAGTGAGGTGCTGCGCTCGGTGGGAGCCCAGGGCCCCGGCAGCAAGGAGGAAGGAGGGATAACGGAAGGCCGTGAGGGGTGCCAGAACCACAGATGGCCCTTTAGCGGCCTTGCGTCTGTCCTGTAAATCCTCTAGGGATTTTGAAACTAGCTCTCATTTTTTACTACAAAATGGAATTTGGGTATAGTATATGCACTAAGCCTGTTCCCCAGAGCTCAGTTGCTGACCTTCTGGAAGGGTACTGGGAAGCGGGTCCAGTTTCTGACCATGAGGGTGGTCAAGTGGCGGCCGCCTGTGTTCATCCCACGAGCCTCCACAGAGCCCCCAGGAGAGTGGATCGTGCTGCTTTTCGGTAATACCAGGACAATAGACATCCCTCCAAGGGAGTTTATTCTAAGGCAGTTACTCTGTGGAAAAGAAATGCAACATTTATGAGGTTATGTGCATTATGTGTAACACACACACACACACAAAAACCCCAGCAAAACCGATGTGTTGCGCCAAGGCGATAGTTAGACATACCCCAGTAGAGCACGCGATGGGTTATTACATGTGCAGCTGTTCTTAGGAAGACGGGGTGGCGGCACGACTGTATTTATGATAACACATTAAGTGGAAATATACAGAATGCAGAATTGCATGTGCGCAGCATTTGTAGTTATATAAATACATAAAAATATATCTGCCCATGGAAGAATCTAGAAGAGAAATGCATTGTGTGTGGGGGGAACTGCTCTTGGAAGAATTCCTTTATTATCGTTGCTATTTTTGTTCACTCATTTATTAGGGTAGTGAATGTTCTGGGTCCTGCCGCCCTTGAGGAGTGAGCTTGGGCTCAGACACGGTGGCGGACCTGACCTGAGCCCCCTGGTCCCAGTTGGCTCATACACCTTCCCTTCTCAGTGCCCCAGGATGCGAGGCTAGCAATGTGAGCAAAGCAGAGCAGAGCTCAAACCTGCGGGAATAAAATGAGTCTTGGTCCTCAAGGATTTCCCCAGGCTGTTCAAGCCTTTGTTGAGCCGGTCCTGGATTCAGCTGAGAAGCAGAGAAGTTTCCAGAGCCGCCACCCATCCTGTGGGAGCAGAGCCTGCCTGGCACCGAGAAGGCTTCCTGGGTTTTGGCTGCCCGGCCTGAGCCATGCTGGGGGTCCCCAAGGCAGTGCCCCTGTTCTTGTGACTGTGAGGCCGTCTGTGTGAGGGGCTGTTCCAGAAAGGAGAACTGCTGCTGTGGGCTCTGTCTCTAGGAGCCAGACACTTACGCGGTGGACCTTGCCTGTGAGACATGGTGCTGGGAAGCTGGTGCTTGGCTCAGAGAGACTCTTGTATTTGGAAAGGTTGGACAACCACTTAATAGTGCTTACTGCCCACAGTCTGAGTAAAGTGCTCTGTGTTTGGATGGTGGATGGAGGTGATGAGGATGATGTTTATGACAAAAGCAAACACTGATTGAATGCTCTCGATTCTGGGTTCTTGCCTGGGACCCAGAATGCCACACCCCACCAGTCTTTCCAGCCGCCCTGGGAGCCTGGTGAGTTCTCACCACCATTGCATGGGAGGGAACAGAGAGGCCCAGAGAGGTGGGTCAGCCTCCTGATGCCACACGGATGGGGAAAAAGGGGAGAACTGCGTTAGGATCTGGCTGACCAGCAGAGCCCACACCTTTGCATTTTCTGTGTCACTGCACACTTTGGCTCCACAGAGACAGGTGTCACCAGTGGACCCCACTCTGCTTCCCGCTTCCAGTCTCTGTCCGTGCCTCCCAGAATGCCATTGCCTTTCCCCTTGGCAGCCCCTCCACTCGGCACACCGCATGCTTCCAGGACAGCCTTCTGTAAGAAGTGTGATTAGAGCCCTTCTGCGATACAGGAAGGATTTCCTTTGTCTTAAAGACAAAGACTGTGTGTGACCTCTTCATCCAGGAGTTTGAGGGCCTAGTACAGCACTTGGCACATCGTTTAAGTGCTGAGTAATTAAATGAGGATGTATTATAATCCGTGCTAGATTAACTTTCACCACATTCCCAAAGAAATAATGTGCCTCAAAATCATCATCATCATCATCATCATCATCATCATCATCATCATCATGTGCATCAACGCAGAATGCCCTCCAGTGCAGAAGTTGGGAAAACGGCCTCTGGAATCAGACCCAGACAGCCTGGGTTTGAATCGTGCCTGTGCCGCTGCCTGCTTCTAATCTTGGTGAAGCTGTTATTTCTTTGGGTGTCAGTTTCCCCATCTGTACAACGGGGGCAATCATGGTACGGTTTGGGCTGCTGTGAGGCTCAAATGCGTAAATGTGGGAAGCATGTAGAGCAGAGCTTTGCCACAGTAAGCACTTGATGAACACGAATTATCGTTCTTTGCCCTTCCTGTTATTATTGTCCCACACAAGGTTAAGGAGAGCTGGACTTCTGGGGAGACTCCCCACATCCCAGGTATGGATTCTTACCCCACCTGTGGCTGCAGAGAGAATGCCTCAGACCTCCCCCGCCGTGGTTTTCCGCCCCAGTCCCAGGGCTCTGCTGGTGGAGTGGGTGTGAAGCTTATTCACCGCACGTGGGGGTGAGGGGTGGGGAAGTCTGGGCCCGAGCCAGGACTTAGTCCTAGCTGTGTCACCCTGAGCCTGGTTAGGCCCGCTCGGCTTCAGGGATCCCCGTTCCTAACCTGGGAGGTGAGGACAGTCATTGCTACTTTAGGGTCATCATTGGGATGTTGAGAATAGGATCTGTGCCATAAGACTCGGGGCGTTGCAGGCATTCAGCCTGTGTCCTTCTCTCACCCTGGAGGGCCACCCTCAAACCTGTGTGAGTCCCCCGAGGCCTGTACCAATGAGGAGACCATGCGTGCGTCCCCCAGACTCTGTGCCAGCAAATGAAGAGAGAATGGACAGGCATGTGGGTTGTAGGTACAGCACTGAATCTGAGCCCACCTTTCCCCCTCACCCTGCTACCTTGTCTCTGCTCTTCTTTTTGTTCCTTATGAGGCAGGTGCAGCAAGGTAAGGAAGGTGTCCCCCCAGTGAGGTGACAGATGGGGCACTGGGAGCCTCCCTGGCCCTCTCCCTGCTCTCCCTGCTCAGACCCCAGGCCCCTCCTTCCCCATCAAGCACCATTGGCTGCTTGGGGGTGGCAGACACTTTGATCGTGGTCCAGGGAAGCAGGCTTCCCTTCAGAGGTGGTCCCCCCCGCCCCGCCCCCCTGGCCAGCAGAGGCTGTTTCTCCTGCTGGGTTTCCTGGGTGGGGGATGGTGGGTTCTGGCCGTAAAGAGGAAGGGCTCCAGAGGGCCGTGAGCTGCAGGCCGGCACAGGAGAGAGTGCAAACGTGGATGCAGACTATTGTTGAAAGGAGCCTTGTTCCCCAGGCACCCAGGTCGGTTGAGAGCCCTACTCATTTGGGGTGTGAGGATCACCGACTCCTAGTGGGGCTGATGGTTGGGGCGACTGCTGGCCTGGTTAGGGGCTACCGGTGCTGCCATGGGCATTGGGGCCCAAGGCCTTTCTCTCCAGGACAGCTGCCCCTGCCAGCGAGGGTGGTGGGCGTCGTGGAGAGGAATCCAGAGAATTCTTTGGTGTGTGTGTGCGCATGCGTGCCTGTGTGTGGGTAAGTCTGAATGTAAAGAGGATCTCAGGGGCACCTGGGTGGCCCAGTCGTTAAGTGTCTGCCTTTGTCTGAGGTCATGATCCCTGGGTCCTAGGATCAAGTCCCACATCAGGCTCTCTGCTTGCCAGGAGGCCTGCTTCTCCTTCTCCCACCCTCCACGTTCGTGTTCCCTCTCACCATGTCTCCCTCTGTGAAATAATTAAATAAAATCTTCAAAAAAGAAAAGAAAAAAAAAAAAAGAAGGATCTTGGTGAAGCTGAGAGAGAGAGCTAATGTGGAAGAGTTCCTTTAAAAATGTAAGCCAGCAAAAAAAAAAAAAAAAATGTAAGCCAGCTCACGTCAGCCTGCGGCTGAGATCTGTTCAGTGACTCCCAGTCCACTTGGCGTAAAAGCCAAAGTTAAGGAGAGGGTTTCTCCTCCTTTCCATTCTGCCCCAACCCCACTGGCCTCCTTCCTGTTTCTTGAATACATCAGGCATCCCACCTTGGAGCCTTAGCCCCTCTTGGAATTTTCTTTCCCCAGGTACCCACAAGGCCTGCTGCCCCTCCTGAATGAGTGAGGTCTTCTCTGACTTTGTCTGGATGAAAGCCCACCCTCCCTGTTGTCTCACCCCCTTGGGCTTCGGACCCCCGCCCCCCAAGCGTTCTGCCACCCATACGCACCTGTGGTGTTACTTGTGTGTACTGTCTCTTTCCTCACTAGAATGAGAGCTCTAGAAGGGGAGGGATTTATATCTGTTTTAGTCATTCATTGATCCTTGGTACCTCAACAGAGCGGACTCTTCAGTAAAATTCAAATGAATAGAAGAAAGAAGAAAGTCAGTGGTCAAATGGCCAATGCCTGGTGCGGTTTGGCTGTCGGAACCCCATGGGACCCACTGAGTAATCTTCTGGTTTTGGAAAATTGGAGTCATTATGACCCCAGTCAAACCTCCAGTGGGTCTGGGTGAGAACCTTCTCTTAGATGTGTGTGTGTATGTATGTGTGTGCGTGTTGCTCTTCTGTGTCTCCCGGGATGGTTCTGGGCGTGTCCCAGGCTTTGGAGACTAAGGCTGTGACTCTATGCTACAGATATAAGGAGCCCCTTTACTTAGGTTCTCAGCATGTAAGTTCAATATAGTTCTGTGTGTGTAGGCACTGGGAATTTGGGTTGACCAATGAGGATTTAAAAAGAAATTGGCCCCAAAGATGTTAATTGCAGTGTTATTTATACTGACAAAGATTGCAAGTAACCTAAATATCCAGTATCCTAAACATACAACCTTGGGATGTTACATAGCTTACACCGTACTGCATATAGATCTGTTGGCCTTTAAAAATGCCAGAAACTGGGGTGCCTAGGTGGCTCAGTCATGGGCGTCTGCCTTGGCTCGAGTCATGATCCCGGGATCCTGGGATCGAGCCTGGCTTCGGGCTCCCACTCCCCCTGCTTGTGTTCCCTCTTTCACTATGTCTCTCTGTCAAATAAATCTTAAAAGAAAAAAATGCCAGAAACTTGCCCAAAACGTTACTACTTATTAAAGTGTTCTTAATATAATGTTAATAGAAAAAAGTGGGTTACTAAATGGGATGACATCAGTTAATTATTAAAAATGAAATACATGGAGGAAAAAGAGAAGGTCATGCATAATGCTTGTTAGTAGTGGGTGGCTTGTCCCTAAGTTGAGAATAATAGTTAACTTACTTTCTTCTTGGTGCTTTTCTTTCCCAATTTTTCTTCCATAAATATGCATTTCTCATGAATTAGGAAAAAAGGTCATGTTATAAATGTAAAAATATTTTGGCTGGGTTTTCATGTATTTTAAAACGTGACAAGCATTTCTCGTGTTTTATTTTTATGCCTATTGTAATTTTTTTTTTAATTTTTTTTAAAGATTTTTTTTTTTATTTGACGGAGTGCAATCACAAGTAGGCAGAGAGGCGGGGGGGGGGGGGGGGGGAAGGGAAGCAACCTCCCTGCTGAGCAGAGAGCCCAATGCAGGGCTTGATTCGAGGACCCCGAGACCATGACCTGAGCTGAAGGCAGAGGTTTAACCCACTGAGCCACCCAGGCACCCCTGCCTATTGTAATGTTTTAACCATATGATTACCCAGACCTTGTCCCCACCTTACTGTGAATATCTGCTCGCTCATATGATGTGGCTTGAGTCTACAGATCAAAAAATAGATTTTTTTTTTTCTATTTTCTGAACTAGGAGCTTGAGAATGAGGAGGGATAAAATGGAAAATTCACAGAGCAACCCGTTACGGGTTCTTTGAAGTGAAATTATGTGTTCTTAAAAATTATCTAAGCCCAGGAAAGAGAACGTTAGATCCTATCAGCTCACTTACGAGTGACATAGAAATAACAGGCAAGTGCTTTTCCTCTGTGACTCTCTGTGCCGTTTCATTCTGAGATTATTCGACTGAGCTTCTAGATGAAACTGTTGTTGAGAACCATTTAAAAGCCTGAGGCACTTTGGAAAGGCTGTGGTGTGCTGCCCAAACCCCTTTCAGAGTTTACACCCCCATTCCAGCTGCTAGGAGTGATGGCTGCTGACAGCTGACAGCTGCGTCCCTCCTGGGATTGGCCCTCAGCTAAAGGAAGGTTCCTCTCTTTCAATGGGGGTACCGAGGCTGACCCCTTGCCTCCGTTTGGGACACCTCAAGGGGCTGTCCCAGCTCGGAGTTCCATGTGAGTTCTAGCCCAGCTGCCCCTCTGCCCAGGCCTGCTTACCTCACTGGTGTGGACTGCTTCTTCAGGCCAACCTCCACATCAGAGTCTGCTTCTAGGGAAACCCTCCCTCAGACCCTGATTTTCCAGGGAGGAGGTTGTGGAGAAGAAAGTGGGACCGCCTTCCCAAGTCTGGCTCTCCTGACTGACATGAGAAAGAAGGGAGCTTGGCTGTCAGAGTTGCAGTCTGGTATCTCCTTGTCCTCTTACTCCATTCAGAAAGAGTGGCTTTGATTCCCTTTTTTTTTTTTTTAAGATTTTATTTTAGAGATGGAGAGAGAGAGAGACAGGCAGAGAGCCAGCACAAGAAGGAGGAGGAGCAGAGGGAGAGGGACAAGCAGACTCCACGCTGAGCACAGAGCCCAGTGCAGGGCCTGAGTCGTGGGACAGAGCCGCCCAGGTGCCCCTAAGTGGCTCTGATTCTTGGGGTCCTCAGTAAAACCCAAAGGCTGCAGATGCTGGCCTGCCTGCCTTCCTCCAGCTGTGTCTGCCCCCATCTCCCCACGACTTGCGCTGGCTATGGCTGCTCCCAGAGACTGGCCCTGACCGTTGGGGACAGGCTACCTGCCACAAGGGTTTGTGGGGCTGGACCTGAAAGGTCTTTCACCTGTGCCCAGGCAGATCTATATTCTCTTGAGGCCAGAAACTTCGGTGGCCCTTTGCTTGCTGCTGTCTGAGCTCCAGGTTTTACCGCAACTCTAACAAACTCTCGAAATAGTACCAAACCGGGTGACCTTTTGTTGATAAGTGGTTGGACAAACGGGGGGCGGTCGTAGCTCCTTAGCGTTTGCTTGGGAGTCACTCCTCATGCCTGTAGGACAGACAGAGCTGCATTTCTCTAGTGTCACACCTTGCCTGCCTGTCCAGTGAGTCTAGTGGAGCCAAGCTCTTCCCTGGCGGCTCCTCCCCATCCTTTGAATGTCAGCGAGTAGCCACATGGAACTGTGATCTCCCCTGGGCCTCGCTGCTGTGTCAGGCCTTCAAGCTTCCTCTCCCTGGAATGCCTGGAATTCCCCCTTGTCTCACTGGATGGCCTCTCATCTGTTTCCTTTCTCTTTCCTGGCCTATCTCCCCAGCGGGGAATGTGCTGGGCCCTGGGCCCTGAGCATCTTGGTTGTTTTTTTTTTTTTTTACTTCCCTTGTCTTTGTTCCTTTGTGGCCCCCTGCCCTGTAAATGCTGGAAACTTCTCTCCTGCCCTTTCCTCAATGTATTGGCATGGCACATTTCCTAGCTGCTCCTCTGACCTCCACACTTGCTCTTGCAAACCTATCAGGAAAGACATTTTGAGCATGTGTTCCCAGCGTGGGTATTTTCACCTATAAATTATGCACACCTACTGTTGTGCCTGCTGTATCATGTACATAAAATAATACCTACGTCCCTACAAATAGGCTTTTGAGAGGAGGAGATAAGGGAAGTTCTCTTTTCCTTTTGCCGGGGCGGGGGGTGGGGTGCCCTCTGAACTAGAATTCCTGAATTGAGAACTAGCTGGGGGAGTGTCAGGGATCCTATTTCCCTTTGCCCTCACAGTGCCTGGTACAGATCAGGTGGACTTAGCTTCTTGGAGGGAAGTTCGTGTTCGGGTATGAGAAACATTTGCCAGGAAGCAGATGGCTCAGGGAGGTGTGGGTGTTCTGATGGTCTGGGTCAGTCTCAGTGTGGGGGGGCCCGTGGGGAGCCACCCTCCCCAGGAGGTTTATATCCTGTTCACAACTTTCAGAGGGTGGTAATAATGCCACTAACACTTTCATTTATTTGGCAAACATTTACTCAGTACCTAATGTATGCCAGACGGCTGTAGCATGAATTAGTGGTGTAGAGAAAGATATCACCTTGACCAGGAGGTTCCCAGTTCCTGTCCAGCAAAATGGGGAGGCACCCGAAGGGTACATGGGGTAGCTGTGAGTGTGAGGGCGTTGGAGGTCAAAGGTGACTTCTCTGAGGAGGTGGTTCTTGACTGAGCCTTGAACCTTCCTAGTCAGAAGGGCACTGAGAATATTCCAGGCCCAGGCAGAGGGTGAGTATCAAGGGAGCTGTGTGGTGGATGGCTGTGGTAGGGCACCAGGAACATACCTCACATCTGTAAAAAAAAAAAAAAAAAAAAAAGTCTCTCATTCTCAAGATCTTTGGAGGAGTTTATGTGACCGAGGCCCCATACCAGCACTCCCCTCCCTGTAGGACTTAAGGATTTATCCCCACTCTTACAGATGTGGAGACATCCCAGAGAGGTTCAGGAGGGCGAGTGGCTGGGCCTCCATCAGAACCCCTCCCTCTGCCCACCTCCCTAGCCCTGCGGCCTCGTCCCTGTCTGCCAGAGGGACTGGCTTGGCTTTCACAGGAAGGGAAGTGAGAAAGGGTCCGCTGCTCCCTTGGGCCATTGCAGAGATGGCTCTCTATCAGGGGGGTGAGGGTGCCAGGTCCCCTGGGACACAAGGCCTTTCCACCCAGGCTGTCATCCTGGCTTGGCGTCAGCCTGGAGGTCACCAGGGCCCTTGGTCTGGAGCCGCAGCGGAGAGGACAAGATCCTGGGTGAATCCTGGGCTCTTGATTTGAGAATCCTTTGGAAATGCTCCGCCCTTCAGGGTGTGGGAAGGAGTGGGAAGTCACAGGCCTGATTGGCCCCTTGTGGGCAGAGTAGATTTAGAGGAAGTCTAGACCCTTGCTAGAGGGCAAGTTCCTGTGGATGGGGCTGTGTCTTGCTCAATGGGCCAGAACACTCTCTTTGCCACTTGCTAGCCCTGTAACTTTGGACAGGTTGCCCCCAAAGCCTTGACTTCCTCCTCTATAAAATGGGATACCAGCCGACTTTCTCTGTAGGACGGCCGAGAGGCTTCAAGGTGCCTCGTGGGTTAAATTCAGCCATCTGGTAAACGTTCTCCGCGTTCTCCACGTACTAGCTGTCGTCTTTACCTTCCATGCTCCCAGTGTGCCCGGCTCACGCTGGGATGCTGTGTGTTGAAAAGAGTACACGAACTCGGGTTCGTTAGCATCTATTAAATAAGGAAGTATTAAAATCTGGATTGAGTTGTTTCTGGCTTCCAAGAAATGAAACTGGCGCAGTTTAAGAAAGCGTCCAGTTTTCTTAGACTCCCTGTGGCTCTGAGGTTTTATGATGCTCCTGCACAGCCCTTGAGGATTTTCTTGCACGTAAACACACCGACGAGGGTGGTGGTTTCCAACCCGAGTCTGGTTTGGCTCCTGGTGCCTAGCCGCTGGCCTGGGTCTGGGATCTAAGGCTGTCGAGCAGATAGGTGTGGAGCCTGGCCGCTGGCATGGAGACACTAGGGTAAGTGCTTTCTTCCCCCAGATGTGGTTATGACTGCAGAGCGGCCAGAATGTGGAACTCGTCCCGTGGGTTTGCTGGGTGGTGGTTAGCCGGGAGGATGCCTACCGAGGACGCAGGAGTGGCCGGCCACACAGCGGACGGTGCCTGGAGGGTCAGAATGGGAGCCCTGGAACCCCCCTGCCTGTCTTATCTGTCCTTCTGTGAGGTACGCTCCTGGTTCCCACAGGCTGGAGGCAGCAGCCCAGGGGATGTGGGGGCAGGGAGGCTCCAGACATGGGGGCTCCAGCCTTGACTATGTGTTTGACTCCCACCACGGGGACTTAAGGAGACCCCCACTCCATTCTCCCTTTCCCAGCTGTGTGACCAGGGTGGGGGAAGGGCTGCAGGAGGGTTTGACCAGGCCGGGCAGGTGGTCCTTGGCTTTGAGCAGCCCGGGCTCCCCTGGTTGAGAGAGTTAAAGGTGGAGAACGCTGGCCTGCACCTGGAGGCTTGGCTTCTCTTCCTGTCTGCTACTCACTTGCTGTGTGACCACAGATGGGCCACTCAGATCCTCTGGGCTGCAGCTTCTTCAGCTGCAAAATGGGGAAACTGGCCCCCTGGGTACTTTCCCGATCTATGATGCCAAAACACCCTGGAGGATTGCCAGGGACTGTTCTTTTTTTTCTTTTTTCTTTTTTTTTTAAGATCGGCAGTTCGTGCATGTGGTAAAAGATACTGAAAGTTATAAAAGGATATAGGGTCAAAGCAAACCTCCCTCATACTGCACCCCCCTGCCCCCCCACCCCGGTTTCCTTTATCGGAGGCATTTACTTTGAAGTTTTAGAGATTTTCTGTGCATATGCACCCATCCTTAAAATTTTTATTTGTGGAATATCATGTACTCAAAAGCATGTATAAAATGTATGTGCAGTTTGATAAATTGAACACCTGTGCACTTACAAGCCAGGTTGAGAAGTAAGAGGATTCCTAGCACCTTAGGCAGGAAATTATCCCCTTCACTTCGTTCCTCATGCTCTTTATTTGCGAGGCCGTTTGTGCTCTTCTGTACTTCTTCTGCTCCCGTTCGACCTGGGAGATCCGCTTACATCAGGACATGTGGAGCTAGTGGTCTTGTTCTTCTTAATAGCCGCGTAACATTTCCTCTCTACGGATGTGCCATTACTATTATTATTTATACGTATATGTTAACAATCCCATCTTGCTGCATAATCAGGGTGTTTCCACTCCTTTGTCATTGCCAACAATTCTGCAGTCATTTTTCTGGCTTCCAGGAACCGCCATTAGTTAAAATATGCTGTAAGAGGCCTTATTGCATCAGCCTCCCTGACCTGCCAGTCATTTCTAGAACAAACATGGAATCACTCTAGCAGGAAGCCCTGCATGGCTCTGGGGTCCTCGTGCATGGATGTCCTGGGCCACTCACCTGGAACCAGCGCTGCCTGTCCTATGCCTTTTCCCCCAGCGCCCCTCAGGGCCAGGTCTTGGGGAGTGGAATCTCCAGTTGGGTGTGTGCTGCAGTTGCTGGGGAGAAGCATGGATGGGAACACAGCTGCAGGCTTCCCTCCAGGCAGAAAAGTTCCTTTTCTTTTGATTATGCAATGTTCCAGCGAGGGGCCTGGGTCTGCTCTTCTGCTTTTCTTCATCGTTCTGCAGACAGGAATGAGGCAGGGGGGCTGGATCGGGTGCTTCAGCCCAGGCCAGTGTGTTTTTGAACTGCTCCTCCTCATGTTTCCTTTCCTGCTTTATCTGCCCCTTCCTCATGTCCTCTTTTCCTTTTTGTCCTTCCTTTTGTCTTTCTTCATCCCCATACTGACCCGCTTTGAAGTCAAATCCACAGGAAGCTGGCTGATTCTTGCATTCCTGTGTGCAAAAGTTCTGGCTGTTCTCTCCTTTCTCTCCTGGTTCTTAATGTGGACAGTCCTGGGGCACCTGGGTGACTCAGTCGGTTGAGCGTCCGACTCTTGATCTCTGCTCAGGGCATGATCTCAGGGTCATGAGATGGAGCCCGGCGTCAGGCTCTGTGCTGGGCGTGGAACCTGCTTAAGGTTCTCTCTCTCTCTCCCTCTTCTCACCCCTCCCTCTCTTTAAAAAAAAGAAGAGAGAGAGAGAGAGAGATGAATTAGAACAGCCCTTGGCATAGAAATTGTGGGGTGATGTACGCTGAGGACCGAGGCCAGTGAATGGGCGGCATCTGGGTCTTGGTGGTTCTTCTTGCTTCTTCTTTCTCCTTTTGAGCGGATCTTCTGCCGCTGGTCTCTTTACTTCCTCCTTCAGGGTCTGTGGCTGTGACATTGGGAGGACAGACCTGCCCAGGAGGTCACAAGGAGGCAACAATGGAGATGACCACGTCCGGATCTGGAAGGGCAAGGGGCTGGGAAGTGGTGGAGTTCTCAAGGGGAAGGGGAGGCACAGGCACCTTTTCAAAGTGACCTTGGTCCTTGGGCTCACCAGTCTGGGCAGAAAGGTGATGACCTAGAAGCTTGTCAGGGTTATTTTGGAGTGGCCAGCATTTTTGGATTTGGGAGTCTGCCTGAACCTGTGTGCTCAGAAGGCCAGAACGCGCTCAGCGAGTGTGTGGGCTCCTAAATCGGGCCACCTGGATCTATCCAGGTTTTACCCTTTGTCAGCGCACTGGAGGGACCTTATAAAAACTACTGCATCTCAGTTTCCGGCTCCGTGAAATGGGGCTGTTGAAGCACGAAATGAGGTCATCCTTATAGTGTTAAGCACGTAGTTTATGCTATAATGCTATATAAATGTTAGCAGTTACTACTGTCTTTTAGGTGGTTTCCGAACATTTCAGGCAGAGCAGTCCTTTTTTCTTTTTTAAAGATTTTATTTATTTATTTGACAGAGAGAAATCACAAGTAAGCAGAGAGGCAGGCAGAGAGAGAGGAGGAAGCAGGCTCCCTGCTGAGCAGAAAGCCCGATGTGGGGCTCGAACCCAGGACCTGGGATCATGACCTGAGCCGAAGGCAGTGGCTTAACCCACTGAGCCACCCAGGCGCCCCCAGAGCAGTCCTTTTTTTTCCCCTGCTAGTGAATCATGTGGAAGTGCTCTAGAATGCACTTCGCAACTCTTAGGCGAAATCGAGTTGTGCCAGTTGGTACCACCTTTGTGCCGGGTACTTGGACAGTTCTTATTAAAACTGAAACTGTATATTGTTAGGGTTCAGCAAGCCACTGCCTGGGAATCTGACATGTGACACAAACCATGCCCTCATACACACGGGCATATGTTCATTGTAGCTTTGTCCCTAGAAGCAAAAGGTTAGAGACCCCTAAGTGTCCAGCAGGAAGAGAAAGATTGGGTCACTTATGAAGTACTCTGTGACTGTGAAACAGACAAGAGAGATCTATGGACTGTCTTGGAATTATTTTCATGATCTGTTAAGTGTAAAAAAAAATCAGAGGCAGAATGATATATATATGGTTCATTCGTGTTTTTCTAAAAGCTTATGTGTGTGTGTGTCCGTACCTCTGCATACAGATGGGCACAGACCCAGAGAGCACTCCATCTCTCACCAGTGCCTCCCACACTGCTCTCAGGGCTCAACTTTTGGGGGATGGAGGGGAAGTGGGGATTTCTTACACGAAGGAGTTCTTCCCTGCCCACGAAAGATGAGTCCTTTGGGTCATTTTGCTTTCTAATTGGCGTTTTCCTGCAAATTAAGAAGAAAGAGGCCATCCTAGAGCTAAGGATGGATTTGCCCAGGGTTGCACAGGTCTTTTTGCAGGAAAGCTGGGCTCTGGGTGCAGGCTCTGATGCTCTTTAAGCTAGCCTGCGAGAACAGAGGTTCCCAGCTCCTGCCTCGTTTGGCCCCTGGGCAGGCTGGCTCTGTGGGCTGTGTTCCTGATACGCTTTGCTCACCATCTGTTGAGTAAGCAGGTGTGAGGCTGTTAGCCATGCCTCCCTCTCAGTAGGCCTCCCCGAGGTGATGGGATCACCCTTTAATTATTTACAGGGGTCAGCTACCTGATGGCAGGCAGACTGTACCGACAGGCAGATGAGTTGCCCGTTGGGAGAGGTGGGAGCAGGAGGGTGCAAGCCACAGCTAGGAGCAGATGACCTCACAACAGAAATTCTTGAAGCATCTAGGAAGGTAGTTTTACATACTGATGATCTCGAGGCTGTGGGTTAGGGGTGAACCAAGCTCAAGACAGCCAGCCTAGTGCACATGGACCTGGTTTGCTTTCCTGGCAGTCTGGGGAGAGAGGGGTCTCCTTGGGCCCCCTTTGCATGGCTTTGAGATCTGTTCAGAGGTACACCTGCTTCTTCCCAGTGCTGACCCCTCTTCTCTGGGAGCTGCAGGGGCCTCCAAGGGCAAGATCCTTCTCCAGAGTCCATAGACCTGTGGCCAAATACCAGCACACCCTCTGGACCATCCTGTGACCTTGGACAGGCCACTTCTCCCATCTTGGGCTGAATTTCTAACACTCATAAATCAAGGGATTGAAGAGGCAAGCTGCACGGTGTCTCAACTCTGGAACATTCTGTGAGTAATACACTCACACGACATGCTGTTGCAGGGTGAGGGTAGGAGCTAGACAGAGGCCCAGAGGTTGAGGCACTGTACTTCAGTGCTTGCCCCCTTCAAGCACTGGACCCCGATCCTGACCTGCCACATGGTCATGGAGACTCGAGGGGGTGGGCTGTGTTTCCAGACTGAGCTCCCCACCTGTGAAATGGAACTAACACGACTGGCCTTGCAGGATGATGAAGATTTGTGAATATATGATTCAATTCCTGGCCCATGCTGGGTGCTCATCAAATCAACTTGGTAGCTGGCATTCCCAGCCCTGCTTTTTGTCTTAGCTGGAAAACGTACACCTTGTAGGGAGGGAACCTTGTAGGGAGGGAAGTGGGATTACCTTGCTTTGGAGATTTTGCTTCATAGAAAGCATTGACTGGGGGGCCTCACTGACCTTTCCCAAAGCAACGTGTGTTCCTTCATCATCATTCTGATTAAGCTTGGCATTTGCTAAACGTTTACTGTGTGGTGCGTGTGACAGCTCTGATCTCCTTTCCTCCTCAGGAAACCCTATGAAGGAATAGCGATATCATCCCTGTTTTATAAAGCAGGAACGAGGCTCTGGGGAATTAAGCGCTGTGCCCAAGATCACACAGCCAGTAATGGTTGGCGAGGGCAGGACTGGAGCAGTCTTTCTTTAGAGTCCTCGTCCGTGACTATCAATGTGCGCTTTTCAGAACCGGGGGGTGGGGTGCATTTGGGGACCCAAGAAAAGTGGTAAGACACCTGAGTCAGACAGGAAGTCATGCACTTGAATTTCTTAGTGTGGTAGATTTTCTAAGAGACATTAACAGTCAGCTTTGTTCTGTGCCTAGGGTTTGTTAGACCCTGCAAGGTGGTGGAGCCTCGTGGTACTTTTGATTCAGATGATTCAGTTTTCTGTCTTGTTTATTGCAAATGACCTTGAATTACCTAAGACCCAGGGAAATGTGTTCTTCATTTTGCCCCTTTAACAATGCTGATCTCCCCCCTCCAGCTCAGATTTAAATAACCCTTCTGGGTTGTCACACGCTGAAAAAGCAGCATCATAAAAAATCCCAACCCCAGACTCACTGTAATTACGGGGTAGAGTGGAGAGGGAGGGCCGCTGAATGGGGAATAATGCGATCTGCCGAGCATTCTAAGTTGTGCTGGTTATATTTGGTGGCAGGGTCGAAGGCTTGTGCCTGCTGCTGAAAAGATCACAAAGCAAAACAGCCCCTGCTTCCGCCAGGAGGTTTGGCTGTTTACTGCCTTTAGTTTGGGGTCCCCGAGGTTCCCATTATATGGTGTGAGTGGCTGGCTGGATGCTCGCCGCCTCTACCTCCGCCTGGCCGGAGAGAGACAGAGCAGAGGCCTGGAGATGCTCACTGGTCGCTGTGAACTAGAAACCGGGCTCCTCTTCCACTTCCCCTGTTGGACAGCTGAGGAAAGAAGTAAAACAAGCTTCCAGCAACAAGTAGAGGTTGTTGTTTTTTTTTAAGGCTCTTTAAACAAAGACTGGAAATCCAAGAGTGAAATTGCCGTGGGGTTTTGGGCAGGGAACGTACAGGATTCTTCCCGGAGAGGTGGGTATGTGCCGGGGTGTGTTGTGGAGGTTCATTGAGCACGTGGGTCTGTCGGAAGTGAGGAAGGGAAGGCGGGAAGGCGTTCGTCCGCAGGTGGCCGTAATTCGGAAGCCCCACCTCTGAGTGAGAATGCAGCCATCCCAGGTGTGGAAAGCAAGTGAAAAGGTTGGATTTCACCTGCCTGGGGTCCTGGGCCTGGTCAGGGCCTTAATCAGACGCCAGCCTGCCGTGACTCCACAGGGTTGATGTTTCCGTGGAGACCAGTCGAGGGACTGATATTTTGGATTCCAGAGACGTGAAGGAACAGGTCTTTTAATTTACATTGAAAAGCAATAAAGAGTAGGAAGGAGACTTCTGGCATTTGCATTTTTTAAAAACAAACGACGTAAAATGGCTCTTAAGGAGCTGTTTCCCCGATGGAGATCCATCTCGGTGGGCAGCCCCCTCCGTGTAGATGTCCTGGTAAAGGGAGCTCCTCCGAGAGCGCTCTTGGGCGCGTCCCTTCCGAGTCCTCCAGGAAGCCGATTTTGGACCCTGGCCTCTGACTCAGTGTGGCCTGCTGGGTGGCTCCCTGAGCCTGGGAGGCGGCCCTGGCAGTGTCCCTTGGCCCAGCCCAGGAGCAGGTGCCCCAGGTGATCCTGCTCTGACTCTGAGTCTGCGGCCGGAGAGACACAGGGAAGGGGCTCCCGGGCAGCACAGGTTCAAGGTGGGTGCAGTCCGTAAGGGCGGTTGGGGGGTGGTGTGGAACACGAGTGAAGGGAGGGCGGGCTTCCTCTGGCTGGAGGCCTCAGGTGTGCGGAGCAGCTGTGAGGTCTGCCCAAAGCGGGAGGCCCGGGTTGTTTTCTGGCTGTCTCCTGTATCCGTTGGGTGGAGAAAGCAGTTGGAAAAGCTGAGCCTGGTTTTGGAGAAGCTGGTCTTCGCAGGGAAGGAGCTTATAGGTTTTCAAGAAGGAGTGCCTTTGGGGCAGAGGAGATCAGGGGTGTTTCAGGAGCAGCTCCCCCTTCCTTACGTCCCCCTCTCACCCCGCGCTCCCCACCACTCCACCCCCACCCCGCTCAGGTCTCTATTCCTGATCTCTCACTCCCTTGGCCCGGTCTGGTGTCTTGGCAGAAAAGCAGTTTATCTGTGCATTTGCCCTGGTGTGGCTGTGTGTTAATTCAAGAGGAGACCACAGCGGCCCCCTCAACACAGACGAGGTGGGGTGCAGCCGACAGCCTGGACCCTGGGTTCCAGGACATGGGTCCTCGCGTCTGCCTGGATGATGACTTCGACCTATTTCCTGCGTCTCCCTGGGACATGGCCCCCTTCCTCCGGCCACAGGGGTGGAGGTGGGTAATGAGACAGACTCAGTGATCATTTCTTTCTTTCTTTCTTTTTTTTTTCTTTAAAGATTTTATTTATTTATTTGACAGAGATCACAAGTAGGCAGAGAGGCAGGCAGAGAGAGAAAGGAGGAAGCAGGCTGCCTGCTGAGCAGAGAGCCTGATGCGGGGCTTGATCCCAGGACCCTGGGATCATGACCTGAGCCGAAGGCAGAGGCTTTAACCCACTGAGTCACCCAGGCGCCCCTCGGTGATCATTTCTAATGCCCCCTCCAGCCCTGACATTCTCTGAACGGTGACCGGTAAGACTGTGTCTACCAGGTGAGACATGACTACCAAGTGTGGGTGTTTTAATCAGTGCAATTTCAGAATACTGGAGCCAGTTTTCACCAAGGGTTCCTTGGTTCATCAGTCCTGCAGTACCTCGGATGGAACCTGAGTCGATGGCAGGTCTGTAGTGGGTTCAGTTTTCTTGGAGCTATCTGTCTCCGATCAGGCACAGACATTCTCTTCAAAGCTTAAAATCATGGTTTGGGGTTTTTTTGGGTTATGTTTTGTGAGATTCTATTTTCCCGTTATGGTTATAAACTTTGCTGCCCAGTGTTGCCCCTGGGAGCTTGGAGGAAACAGTTTGGAAAATGCATCATTTTGGGGATGGGATGCCATTGCCTGGAAGCCTAATTTAATGGCTGGGTCCTGTGTGAACAGATAGTAAATGTTTCTGGAACCTTCTAGGCCCTGCCGCTGCCCCATGAGGACCCCCAGGCTTTGGCTTGTTGGGACCTCTCAGACCAGTGGTCATTCTTGGCAGTTTGAATCCACTTTGGCCAAGCTCCCAGGATAGGCCTGTCTCTCCTTCAGTAACTGCGGCCTTATTCTGGTAAGAGATTGAGGCCCTCGGGTGGTGGTTAATGTTTGCCGGAGGGACTGTCTTATCTCCAACCACCCAAATGTGACCAGAAAGAGACAGCCATGACGCATCTTTTGTTTGTCTCTAATTATGTTTAATAAGATAGGGGGGAGGAGGGCGTACACAAAAGAAGAGCTAGTATAACGAAACCCCAGTTTCCCTTAGAAACTTTAAAACCCATGAGTTGAGTAGAAAAACCCAAATAATTTGCTGCACTCTTTTCTGCTTTTGTCCAGCCTTGCAGCTGATTCTAAGTTTTTGAAATTTGTCCCAGCCAGACTTCCTGGTCCCCTCTCCTCACACCCCTGGGCCCAAGGGAGGCCCTGGCACTGCAAGGGCCTATCCACCAGGGCCTGTCCTGCTGGGCCTGTGCTGGGGCTGAGGTGGACCCAGCCTGAAAACAGGAATGCAGATTGGGACTTCCTGGGTGCCATGGTAACCAGCAAGCGAGGCCTGGGGACCTCAGGTTAATGATTAAGTCCTTCATGCCTTTTGCCATGAGGTCACGGCCCTCGGTATTCCCAGCCCCCAGCCAAATGTAGGGGCGTTTTCCTCTTAGTCTTTCCAGCTGAGGGTGGATGAAAAATGTGTTGGAGGAGCTAGCGGTGTAGAGGTGGGGGAAGCAGCTCTCTGGGGGGGGGGGTGCTGGTGAATCTGCCAGAAGGCACAGCCCTGCCCTGTCCTCTTGGGATGAGGATGCTTGAGCACCCCAGACCTACCCTGTAAGTTCTGCTTCTGTCCTGATAGTTGTAAAAGCCCATATTTGTTTTCATTGTTATGTAAACAGGAAGTGTCAGATCCTCGTTGTTCTGGTATTTTCTCTGGGGCCAGCAGTAAGAGGTTTTTCCTCCCTCTGGTGCGGGAGAAGGGGATGCTGGGAGAGGGGGACGAGGAGCTGCTCACCGTGGTGGTCTGGTGGGCTCATGGTACTCTCAGTTGCCCCTTCATTTCGACGTGGGGGACAGCGGCCATACCTCTGAGTTCGCCGTGGGCCTTCTTCACAATCCTTCTCCACCCCTACCCATCTGCATGAAAGTGAGGGAATGGCGAGCCCCTGGGCAGACTCTGAAGCTAGGGTCAGTTGAGTAGTCTGTGGGGGGGGGGGGTTGGGCCATGGGCTGCTGTGGCCTTGGGTGGGATTTGACCTCTTTGCAACATGGGGCGAGCAATCCTGGTATCTTTCACTTCTCTGTATTGCCATCCTTTCTGGAAGACTCAGCTAGGGACAAAAGGCAGGGTGGGCACCCCAGACGAATTTAAGGGTCTGCCCAGATGTGGCATTAGTTACCTTAAGTCCCATGAGAAGCCCTTCGGTGGCTTTGAGGAGAGGGTCTGAAGCCATCTCCCTTTTGAAGAAGCAAGGAACACGACCAGGAAGAAATGAGCCTCAGGGTCCCCGAGTTCTGCTGAGAACAGGGTCCGCCAGGTTTAATAACATTGTTTTGTTTTAGTTATTCTTGTTTTTCTGGAAATCTCTGTGTGGCACGGATGAGTGTCCCCTTTGTAGCGGTTATGTTAATTTTTTTAGAAGTGAGTAGATTTAAGAAACAACAATAAATCCTAGCAGCGGTGGCATCTTCCCACGAGAAAACCGCTGTTAGCGAAACTGCTCGGCTGTGGGAGGCTCAGCAGGTGCCCGAGAGGGAAAGACTTCCTTCTGGGAAGCGTCCACCCGCTCGTGCCGGCATGCACCACACTTTCTTTCTGGGATGGGCAGGCAGGTTTGAACAGGTGTTGTCACAAAGCTGGGGAGAGTGTGTACATGTGGGTACACGTACGTGTGGGTACATGTATGTACAGGTGTCCTAGGAACGTGTGCGTGCATGTGTGTTTGCATGCAAGCGTTTGCATGTTTTTTTCTCCGCAGCTGTGGTACTTGGCCCTTACAGGTGCCTCTTGACCGACTCTACTTACGCCCAGCCTTGTGGGACAATCCTGTTCGGGTGATTTTAATCTGAGGAACCAGCCTAGGAAAGGACAAAGCCCCACTGTCCATATCCCTTTTTTTTTTTTTTTTTTAAACTGTCTGAGGTCCTGTTTTCCAGGGCTCCCAAACTTGAGTCATTCCCAGAATTGCCTGGGGACCTTTGATGGGGACAGAGGCCTGGGACCTGCCCTGCTTGGCCCTGCCCCGCCGGGCCTCTGTGTGCCCCAGGGTGATCTCCATCCACACCAGCGAGCGGGTCCTGGGCTAGGTTGCGGGTCCCCTCTCTGGCTGACCATTAGAATCAGCTGTGGAGGATTTTGAGGCCTGAAGCCCATCCAGAATCTGTGGTGTGGGGCCTGGCACAGGGACTTAAAATCCGCTGTTGGGTCCTGGGGAAGCTGTGAACACTGGGAGTGTTCACAACGGAGCAGAGGGACCCATAAGGCGTTTAAAAAAAAAATTAGTGTGGCTGCAGAAGAAATGTCTGGTCCGAGTTCATTCAGTTTCTGGAGGACTTCTGGGAGCAGCCTGGGGGAGAGGGATAGTGGTACCAAGGTCAGGAGGGTTAAGTTTCCAGGAATGCTAAGGGGAGGGAGGTGGGACCCAGGCCTCTCAGCAAAGTATTTGGCAAAGCACCTGTGAAGCCTTCTTTCAGGAACCCCCGGAGTGAAGACTGGTCTGGCTCAGGTAGGCGCTTAGTAATACATCTGAAAATCCTTGGGCCAAGATTCAGAAGTAGGGACTGGATGGGATACTGCTGTGTGGCTTTGGGGTAAATTCATCAGCCCCCCAAAGCAGAGGAGCCCTCTGAAACGTGATGTTGAAGGCATCTGGCGAGGCTTTCTGCTTGTAAGGGGGGCAAAGGGGATTTGAGGGTTTGACAGAAGTCCACACAGCCTGGGGAGCCCTGAAGGGGAGAGGGGAGCTCAGAGGGGCTGAAGTCCTTTGCTCTGTGTGTGCCGCCTCAACCCTCTGACCCCGCCAGGCCTGGCACCAGCCCCTTCATGAGTGTCCCCTCTGCATCCTGGACACAGCCTTACCAGGAGATCATGCTTGGGTGAGACTCCAGGATGCAGAATTTATTTATTTTATTTTTTAATTTATATATTTGACAGAGAAAGACTGAGAGGGAACACAAGCAGGGGGAGTGGGAGAGGGAGAAGCAGGCTTCCCGCTGAGCAGGGAGCACAATGTGGGGCTCGATCCCAGGACCCTGGGATCATGACCTGAGCTGATGGCAGATGCCTAACAACTGAGCCACCCAGGGATGCAGAATTTAGGGATCCCACGCCCCTGGGATGCAGAATTTAGACCAAAGGCTGTGCAAGTCTGTAATAATAACTGTTGGGACTTAGTAACCCCTTCCTGTTCTATGCTGCTCTCCTACATTATCTCCTTCAGTCCTCATGGCAGCCCCACAAGGCAGCATTCAGTTTGTTCTAGTTGTTTTGGCAGCAGGACATTGGCCAAGGCTATAAATTAAGTCGTCATCATCATTGGGATTTATCATAATTATCATCGCAGCGATCACCGAGCCCATCCTGCGTGCCAGCCACCACTGAACACGTGCATGCATTGCCGTCAGTCCTCATAATGACCTTACGGAGATCTGGGATGATTCTCCTTATTTGGAGGTGGAGGCACTGAGGATTGGCTGGGCTGCTGTAGCCTGGGCCTGCAGATCTCTCTCTCTCTCTTTTTTTAAGTTTTTATTTTAATTTCCGTTAGTTAACATACAGTGTCATACTAGTTTCAGGCATACAGTATAGTGATTTGATGCTTTCATACATCACCCCGTGCTCATCACAACAGGTGTGCTCCTTAATCCCCATTACCTGTCCCCATTGCCTATTTTCCCCATTCCCCCACTCTCCTCTAGTAACTGTTTCTTGGTTTGCCCCCCCTCTTTTTTCCCCCCTTTGCTCATTTGTTTCTTTAATTTCACAAATGAATGAAATCGTATGGCGTGTGTCTTTGACTGACTTATTTCACATGGCATTCTACTCTAGCTCCAGCCATGTCAGTGCAAATGGCAAGATTTCATCCTTTTTAATGGCCGAGTAATATTCCAGTGTCTATATCTACCATGCATTCTTTATCCGTTCATCAGTCGGTGGACACTTGGTCTTCTTCCCTATCTTGACTGTTGTAGATAATGCTGCTATAAACATAGGGGAGCATGTGTCCCTTCAAATTCGTGTTCTTGTATTTGTTGGGTAAATACCCAGTAGTGCAGTTGCTAGGTCATAGGGTAGCTCTATTTTTAACTTTTTGAGGAACCTCCATGCTGTTTTCCAGAGTGGCTGCAGCAGCTTGCATTCCCACCAACAGTGCCCCAGGACTCTCTTCTCTCCACATCCTCGTCAACACCTGTTGTTTCTTGCGTTGGAGCTATTCTGACAGGTGTATGTGATTATGGATGCAAATTTCATGCAGATTCCTAAAGGGTATCCGTGGGGTTGGAGTAGTCCAGGGGTCCGGGTTGTGGGCTGGATTCCCACCGCCATGCCTGCCTCCTGGCCTGGCTGGCACCTTAGTGCAGGGTGCAGACCCCACCATGGTAGGTGAGGGCCCTGAAGATGAGCAAGGCTCAGGAGCTTGTCAAAGCTGACAGCAAGTAAATGGCAGAGTTGGAATTCCAAGCCTGGTCTGCTGATTTGGGGCTGTTGCTCCTAACCAGCTCCAACGTGGGAGAACCGTGGGCCCATCAGAGCCTTCTAGTGTGGCCTGGACTGTCCCAGGCCTTGGAAGAGGTCCTGTGAGACAAGGTGGCAGTCGTTGAAAGGCCTCTTTGCTGATTTTGAGAGCCTGTGACCCAAGTAAGGCATCAGTGGAAACTTAATGTCTTAGGCTCTGACATTTTGCCTCCACGTTCCTTCACTTTTCCTTTTGCTGATTTAAAGTCAGCTGCACCCTCTGCTCCCCCTCCCCTGCCCTCCAGCCCTGGGGAAAAGGGCTGCTTGACTCATGGGGGCTGGGGTATAGTTGCTAGGAGGGGCTGGCTGGCCCCCAGCCTTGGGAGGAGGACCATCTCACAGATGATCATAGTAGCTGGCAGCGTGACAATGTCACAGGTCAGGGCTTTCTTCTGGGCAGACGCTCGTTTATCATCCATTGCTTGCCCTCACTGGAGCGCCTGCACATTCTACCCGACTGTCCATCGGCATGATGATGACAGAGATGTCTGGCTCTAGGCCTTGGGGGCTGGAGAGCCAATGGCAAGAATGCCCTGCCACCCAGCCTTGAACTTGGAGGCGGGGGCAGCGGTGACCTTGGGCTGAGGGAGGGGCTGTGCTGCTGTCTCAGGGAGAGATCTGTGCCTGGCCCTTTCCGTGTCTTCTCTGGGCCTGCACTGCCAGCACAGCTCTGGTGGGAACCTTAACAATGACTCCATATTACATGGAGGCGGCGTCACCCTCCCGGGGTGCCAGGCCGTGCTGATTGCTTCACAAGCATTCACTGGTTTCGTCCTCACACCGACCCTTTGAGGTGGGTATCGATGGTTATTCCTGTACCGCACATGAGAGAAACTGTCTCTTGAGGTAGTTCTGAGTAGGATATCTGGAGGGAGGAGGATGCTGTTACTTTGTTTAGGAGAAATTATGCTTTCTTCTAAATCTAAAGCAGAGGTCCTCACCTGGGGTCCATCTCATCCTCCGGGGACGTTCGTTGGTTGCCACAGTTCGGGTTTGCCATTGTCCTTTTGTGGGGAGAGGCCAGGAATGCCGCTGAGCACCGGCAGTGCACGGGCCAGCCCCGTAAACCCAGAAGGGTCCAAACCAAGTGTCAGCAGTGGGAGGTTGGGAAACGATCTCGAGAGAGTGAGAAACAGCGGTATTTAGCCTTTCACCCAGTTTGATATCATTAACTTCTTTTTTTAGAAGTAACCAATGGATTTGTGAGAGAGAAGGAGAGAGCACAAGCAGGGGGAGCAGCAGGCAGGGGGAGGGGGAGAAGCAGGCTCCCGCTGAGCAGGGAGCCCAATGCAGGGCTCTATCCCAGGACCCTAGGATCATGACCTGAGCCAAAGGCAGCTGCTCAGCAGACTGAGCCACTCCAGGCGTCCCTGACAGCATTAATTTCTGCTTGAACCCTGCTTGCGGTCATTGCTATAGTTCACCATCTACTTCTGGTTCTCCCACTGACCACAAGGTAGGATTGCACCTGCTGCCTTCACAGAGCTAGGTGGAGATGTGACTTGTGTTGGCCAGTAACACGTGAGCAGGAAATAACCTGACGTTGCAAAGTGGAAACTTTTAAGAGCTCAGGTACAATTTACCGCATAGTTTCCTCCTTACTGTGGCAACTGTCAGAGCTCCTGGATGGTGGAGGCACCAGCAGCCTGTGTCCTGGAGTAGGGAGGACCACGGCAGAGCTCTGGGTCAGCTCTTGTACCCATACAGTGTGAATGAGGGCCAACCTTTGTCATTTACACCGCTGAGATTTCGGGGTCTCTCCAATGCTGACTGGTGTATTCTCGATAGAACAAGAAGAAGCTAGGATTTGGATTAGACTGGTGGCGTGTGTTTTCTGTCTATCTGGATACTGTGGACAAAGGTTCAAGTACCCAGTATTGGAAGATTGCACAGTCCGAAAATGTGTGCAGCCTGTGGGAGGGTTAAGGATGCTGGTGAGTTGCTTCGCAGAAGAAATGGGAGCTTAGAAGATCTGTCAGGCTCATCCAGACCTCTCTCAGATCTAAAGAAGTCAGGTGTCATTTGCCAACCATCTGTGAGTCCCTGGCTGGGATGTTCCCCCAACCTAGGGAAGGATCTCTCTGTTCCTGGCCTGAGAATGACCCAAGGGCAAAGTCCATCTTTACCTGCCTAGGGCTTCTTGCAGCGTCTGGAAGGGTATTGTTTGTCTAGTGAGCTGGGTGGGGGGACAGGGTAGAATGTGCCAGATGGTGTGCAGCTGGAGGGCCTGGAGGGCCTGGAGGGCTCTGGGGGAGGAGGTGTTCTGAGGCCCCGAAGGGCCTGCTTTCAGGGGTGGGGCATGGGCTGGGTGTTTCTCACTTTCTCTGGGGTTCAGAAATGCACAAAGCACCTCAACCCCAGGGTCTCCATGAAATAGGGATACTGCAGGGTGGGGTGTCCTGCAGCAGCGGGCCCTGGAGAGAGCCTCTGGCCCCCTGGTGTTGCCCAAGCTGGTGCTGCCTTACCTGAATGGCACCTGTGGCCTTGGAGAGGGTGTCAATGCATGGGAACTGCTCCAGAGGCTCACTGGGGGTGCTTCTCTCACTCGGAGGCTTGGGCAATGATCATGTCGTGTCAGGAGCAGGCTTTTCCTGGCGCAGAGCCAGCGCCCTTCCCAGCCTCGCAGAACAAAGTCAGCTTGACTCATGCTCCCAGGTGCCTCAGTGTTTCCACCAAGAGAAGGGGCCTAATCAGGAGAGCCTTGCCACATCTGCCTTCCACTGGAGTAGTTCTGTAAAGCTAGGGACGGATGCCCGCACAAGTCAGAAAGGGAGGAACGATGTATGGGCTCTCTTGCCGCTCTGTTCATGGCTTCAGAGGAACTCTTACCAAACGGGCAGGGTGGGAGCCTTGGAACGGCTTTGACTGTGCTACCGAACGGGCACCTGCTGGCTGGGGACAGGTCTGAACTGGGAATACTGGTCAGTGGGTCTGTCTGGGGCTGTTTAAATCCTCAGAGTGCGTGGGGTGCTTCCTGTAAGTCTGCTCCTTTCCCCTTGAGCTGCCTTCACTAATGAAGGAGGGATTGGTTCTTCATTCCAGAAGGTGCCAGTGGTGTCCACCTCTGCTGGGTGATTCATTCAGATTCAGACCACAGGGGTTTGGTATTGTTATGACAGGTAACATGGCATAGAGGCCAGGAGCCGTGCTGTAAAGCCAGACAGCCTGGGCATGAATCCCAGCCTTGCCATGCCCTAGCTGTGTGATCTTGAGTGAGTGACTAATCTGCCCGTGACTCAGTTGCCTGATCAGCAGAATGGGAGTGATCCCAGTACCTGCCTCCGTAGCGATACAGTGTGGTTCGAATGAGCCGGTGTGTTTGGTGTGGGCAGAGGGCTTTCAGCCGTGCCAGTAGACCATAAACATGGCAGCTGTTCATATTTTTTTATTGCTTTTTTCCTCGTTTTGGGCCAGGTCATGGCGTGACCAACAGGTTGCCGTCAGCCGGGCTTTTCCCCAGTTCTCGCTGTAACCGTAGTGTCCTCGCTGTCCCTGGAAGCACCAAGCAAAACATAGTTCAGGTCTTAGCCCCGAAGCTGCAGGGGGTGTGGGACTCCAGACCTTGGGGACAGCTTTTTGTATGCTTGGTTTTCTTGGTATTTCTCTCATTTTTTTTCTCTTCCCGGAAGATAGCCACCTTTAAAAAATGATGCATTGCTTAAACAGTCTGATGATGTTAAAAAAAATTGTCTGCCCCGTACCTAACTTAAGCTTCGATTATCTCCATGCCTCCTCTCTGTCCTCATCTGCAAGCAGATATGCATCCAGTAAGGAAGGAGCAGACACATGTTCGGATGCTATCCCCCTTTCCCCGCCACCCCAAATATATCACACTGGAAGTTGGTAGAGGAGTAGTAAATTTGAAGTCTGGGGTCTGGTGGGTTTTGGCTCAGGTTGGCCCTGACCCTTGCTGGCCGGGCCATCTTGGGGAAGTTCATTGGTCTCAGGGGAGCCTTGCTCTCTCCCTTATGAAGCATGGGAAGAAGACTATCATGACTTCTGACTTTATAATAATAAAAAAAGTAGTATAAGTAAATGTTCTAGCATAGTGTGGTTGTTGAACAAAGCATACTCTTTTTTTTTTTTTTTTTTTTTTTTTTTTTTTTTAAGTAGGCTCCATTACCAGTGTGGAGCCCAGCCTGGGATTTAAACTCACATTCCTGCGATCAAGACCTGAGCTGAGATCAGGAGTTGGACACTTAATTGTTAAAGCCACCCAGGTGCCCTCAAAGTATACTCTTTACTAGAAAAGCTGTGCATGTTTACTGTAGAGCTTTTACTGGCTGCCTGATACTTGGTTGTACGCATCTAGCCAGATTTTTCCAACCCGTGTGTGGGGTTGGACATTATTTCTCTTTTGATTGTATTTTTCTGGAAGCAGCTGCTAGCTCCCGAAGTCGAACTTTACCCTTTACATTGGTAACTTGGTGTTCTTCAGGGTTTTGCTTAGCTGAGAGGCTGCCCAGAGCCTTGCTGTGGGGGGTAGGCTTTTATCTCTTGGTGGGGGTAAGGAGGGCAAGAGGGAGGGAAAGGTAAGGGGTTCCCCGAAGCTGGATTTTTCTCTGATGTGGTCTGGGTGTAGGTTCAGCTCCCTGGGGGATGGTGGTGCTGCAGGCTTTGGGTTCTGCAGGTGTCATGGAAACCCCCCAGCTGGGCCCAAGCCTGAGGAGGAAGGAGGGGAAAACTTTGTCACGGCTCACAAACAGGTATTTCCTGTCAGCCTGAGCTGTCAGAGAAATCAGCCCCCTTGGTAATTCAGAAAGGGGAGCCCCACCCATGCCGCTCCCCACCCGCCAGGGTCAGAAACTCCCAGGATTCAGTGAACGGGGGACAGCTGCACTGCCCAATGAGACTTTATGTAATAGTGGAAATGTTCATTCTGCTCTTTTCCTGAATGGCTGCCATTCACCACACGTGGCTCTTGAGCCCCTAAAATGTGGCTGTCCATCCTGGGTAGAAATGCATGCAGATTTAGAAGACACTGGGAACCAAAGAATGTAAAAGATCTCCTTCCTTTTTAATATTTTGTATGTCTTTTGATTACACTTTGAAGTGACTTGGGGGGATATGATTGGTGAAACAGATATCATTGCAATTGATATCTTCTGTTTCTTCTTATAACGTGGCCACTAGAAAATAATAAAGATCTCTGGGCGCTAACATTATACTTTTGCTGGGCAGCTCTGTCCTAAGAGTGTAGGCTGCAGCTGCTGTCCGCCCCACGAGGGGCTGACTTGGCTGGGAGGGGAGAAGTGAAACCCACCTGGGCATCCCCCCAATCATTGGATAAATATTGGGTGAAGAGGCCAGAGCCCTTTATTAGGTATGTGTTGGGAAGGCCTTGGGCTCCACGCCCTTGTCCAGGGACCAGGGTCAGGGCGGGGGGGTTTAGTTTACAGGTAGTTGTGTGGGGGGGTGTCACTGTATAATCCTAGCTTCGGAGCTTGAGGTACAGCACCCCGCCCCCCTCCCCACCCCCACCCCAAGTGTCCAGGGCACTGGCTGGTTCCTATCTGCACCCAGATCCACCTGGGCCACTTCCTCACTGCTTGCTCCCCCCTGACCTGAGATAACACCGTGGTTTTCTTTTTTTCCATGGAAGGACTTCCATGCGTTCCTTCTGAGGGCAGTGAGTCCTGGCAGAGCCAAGCCGGGAACTGACCCGGGAGCTGCCGACCATGACTAGACAATGGAGGTGACAGGGGTTGTCCTCTACCTGTGCTCACCTGGGTCTCAGTGACCTCATTCAACTTTGCCTCCCTGAGCCTCCATTTTCTCATCCGTAGAAGGGGAATGTTGTCATGAGAAAACACACCCTGAAGAGAGGTAAGGGTTGAGAACCTGTAGGAGTGCTTGATGAAGCGTATGGTACCACTATGAGGGGTCATTCGTATCGTTCGATGGCTGTTTTGCAGACACAAAGGAATTAGAACACCAAAGCTAGAGGGGTGCCCAGGTGGCTCAAGTTGGTTAAGCATCTGCCTTTGGCTCAGGTCACGATCCCAGGGTCCTGGGATTGAGTCTTGCGTCGGGCTCCCTGCTCAGAGGGGAGCCTGCTTCTCCCTCTCCCTCTGCCTACTGCTCCCCCTGCTTGTGCTCACTCACTTTCTCTGACAAATAAATTAATAAAATCTTAAAAAAAAAAAAAAAAAAAAAAAAAGAACACC
Source organism: Lutra lutra (assembly GCF_902655055.1). Taxonomy (NCBI): domain Eukaryota; kingdom Metazoa; phylum Chordata; class Mammalia; order Carnivora; family Mustelidae; genus Lutra; species Lutra lutra. The sequence goes on from NC_062293.1 coordinate 41,878,702, forward strand.
AGAGCTGGAGAATTCGGAGCCCTAACACTGAAGAGCTGAGTGGACTGAGATTGGGGTAACCCAGGTAAAAACGTGCCCCCCAAGCCTTGGTGGCCTGGTCTGCGAAGTAGCTTGCTCAGAAGGGTTTAAAGGAGACTGTGTATGCCTGGCTTGTGCTTAGCAGTGCTTAGTCGCCTCTCTTTTCCCGAACATTGGGTCTGGGCTATGGTCTGAGCTGAAGGCTGTCAGGGGACTGCTTGTCTAGCTCCTTTTTAAAGTGTACAAATACCACTTCCTGGCTTGGTTCTCAGCAGTGGAGGAGTTTTCATCCTTTGAGCATCCATCAGCCTCCCAGGCCTGCTTTGGGGCCCTGGCATTATCTCTGTACTGGCTGCTGCTCCTCTCCAGAAACCCCGTGGCATCTTAGCAGATCCTGGAGTGCCTTCCTGTCCCCCGTCCTAACAGCTCTCCTGGCAGTGGGTTGGACGGCCATCATCCCATTGTAGAAGACAGGTTCTCAGAAGGTAGGGTGAGCATACCTGTGCACACAGTCCTTGGAAGAACAATCTGGAAATTCCCAAAGAAACCCTTGCTATCAGATTCTTTGGTGTTCACGTTCTTGGGGAAGAAGTTAGGAGGGTGGGATAGAGATTTTACAGGATGCGTGGCTCTTGCAGAATGGTTGTCTGGGAAGAGGTGGATGAAAAGTGTGTTGTGGGGGCAGCTGGCGGGCTGGACACTTGCCATTGCTAAATCATCAGCCACCTGTAGGGAGCTGACTGTTGGGTGTAGACACCATCATGATGGCTTAGAGCCAGGAAGTGTCTCTGCTTTTACTTCCCTCCCGGTCTGGGGATTCCAAGCTGGTGAAGTGAGCCCCTGGGAGTAATTTTGCTCGCCTGGGGGTGAGAGCGTGTGCGTGTGTGCGGGCTGCCTTTAGTCTGCAGGGAAGAGGTTTTTTAACACCCATGAATGGGTGGGGGCATTGGTGGGCACTTGGGGACTGGAGCTCAGAATGGAAGGACAACAGCCTGCCGTCCCAATCTGTCAGGTTCTACTCATGTGGGATCTGTGGACGGTTGGGCGGTTTCCTGCAGGACCCTGGTGGAGTGCTGGTCTGGGAAGAATTGGCTGTGGCTTGGTTGAGGCATCTCTATAGAAAGATTGTGTGCTTTAAGGGCAGCTTTGGTCAACCACGAAAGCTTAGGAAAGGGGACGGGTCCCAAGTGAGCTTTGGCAGTAGTCGAGCAAGGTTGCCCAGGGGACAGGGCACCCCAGCCATTAACCCGTGCCTTCCATCACTGTGGCTAGCTGCAAGCTTCCAGGTTTTTTTTGTGTGTGCGTGCGTGTGTTTTTCCCCCTTCAGTGCCCCCAAATGTGGCAGTTTTCAAGCTAGGTGTCAGGTAAGGACAGGCTCACCAAGAAGACATCCGCTTAAGTGTAAACCCACTCACCAGGGGGAATATACAGAGTCATACAGCCTTTGTAGGAGAGCAGAACCTGAGACATCAATTTTTCGGCATAAAACAATAAAGTGGTTCTGTGCAGCCTCTTGTCGTCTTGTGTGTGTTTGGTTAGCTTGGGCCCATCCTCAGGGCTGGGAGCGAGCTAGACTCCAGACCCACTGTCTCCCCACTGAAGTCCTGGCCATGGACAGGGCCCCTAGCTTTTGCTCAGATGGCTCAGCAAAACATCCACCTCTTTTCGGCGTCCTTTCTAGTACTTTCTGAGCTTCTCCTATTTCAGGTCTTCATCACTAATCTGTGGAGTAAATGTGTATGTCCCAAACTATTTCCTTCCTCCCAGGAGCTTAGAGTTGCTCTGGTTGTGGGAGATAGAGACAAATGTACTAGAAGCACCTAAGGAAGAATGTAATGCGTTACCTCAGCCAGTTTCTGGCTGAAGACAAATGTGAACACAAATGTGTTGTGGGGGCAGCTGGCGGGCTGGACACTTGCCATTGCTAAATCACCAGCCACCTGTAGGGAGCTGACTGAAGAGAAGGGTGGGGGGCACCCTGGCTGGGGTGGGGGAGGTAATAAGGTAGCAGGAGATTCAAGTTCAGTTCAGATGTGTTGAGTACCCACAGTGGGCTGGGTTTGTTATCCGGACATCATTCTTCGTTTTTTATTTGTAACTGTTTCTATTATAAAATAGAGTCAAAGAAGTCCCCAGAACGTAACAGTGCAGCTCAGTGAATGACCACAGAGTGAGCACCCTTAGAACTGCTTTCAGATTGAGAACTGGAACTTTCCCAGCACCCCAGAGGTCTCCCCGATCACAATCCCTTCCCCCTACCCCCCAAAGTAACATTGGCCTGACTTAAAAAAAAAAAAAAAGATTTTATTTATTTATTTGACAGAGAGAGAAAGACATAGAGAGAAGGAACACAATTAGGGGGAGTGGGAGAGGGAGAAGCAGGCTTCCTGCTGAGCAGGGAGCCGGATGTGGGGCTCGATCCCAGGACCCTGGAATCATGACCTGAGCTGGGGGTAGATGCCTAACGACTGAGCCACCCAGGACAGGGGCACCTTTTACAGTTGTCACTGCCCTACTTCTGAAAAACGATTATTTCACTATACTAAGCACCGTCCTTTAGGTTGTCCCGTTTTTTTGATTTTCTTTTTTTTTTTTAATAATTTTTTTTTTAAAGATTCTGTTTATTTATTTGACAGACAGAGGTCACAAGTAGGCAGAGAAGCAGGCAGAGAGAGAGAGGGAATCAGGCTCCCTGCTGAGCAGAGAACCCGATCCCAGGACCCTGGGATCATGACCTGAGCTGAAGGCAGAGGCTTTAACCCACAGAGCCACCCAGGCGCCTCTCTTTTTCTTTTTTAAAGATTTTATTTATTTGACAGGCAGAGATCACAAGCAGGCAGAGAGGCAGGCAGAGAGAGAGAGGGAAGCAGGCTCCCTGCTGAGTAGAGAGCCCGATTCGGGGCTTGATCCCAGGACCCTGAGACCATGACCTGAGCCGAAGGCAGAGGCTTTAACCCACTGAGCCACCCAGGCGCCCCTGTTTTTTGGATTTTCTATAGGGAGAATCAGACTGTAGGTGTTCTATAGTATTTTGCTTTTTACGCTTGGTGTTGTGTTTGTGAAATATAGGTATTTTTGGCGCATGTGGCTGTTACTCATTTTCACTTCAGTGTACTGTTCCAGCAAGCGATCGGCACAGTTTCTGTTCTCCTGTTGATGGACATTTGGTTTGTTTACAGTTTGGGAATGTTACCCAGACTCCTGCTGTGATCACTGTAGGACAGACCTTTGGGACACACCTGTGTGTGTGCACACACACACGCACATGCCCGTCCTCTTACTTTCTGTGGGATGTACCTGGTGGTGTAACCGTGTCCTCTTATTCCTTCTTTACGTCAGCCCCGGTCAGCAGATTGGGGAGGGTTGGCTTGGCTCAGCAGGTGGGAATCTTGGCTACTGGCCTGCCTCTGTACTCCTTGGGTTGCCTCTGAGCACCCAGCAGGGCCACATCACCTTTCCAGGCCTTGTGGGAGTTCCCACAAGGTAAGTCCTGTGTTTGGTGCCTGGGTAACTCTGCAGGTGGACCGCGTATCATGTGGCAGATTGCTCAGGAGGGCAGATGAACAGTGTCGGGTGCAGCCTGTCCGTCACAGTCCTCCAGGTGGGCCTGAATGCCCAGCCCCTCGAAGCTTTGGTGTCTGCCCACAGCGTTTCCTCCTGAGTGGTGTTGGCTCTCCTCCAGCATCCCCAGTGCAGAATGGTCAGGAAGGCCCAGGCCTCAACCGAGTCTCCCAGCCACTGCTTGCGGTGCAGCTAAGCTCTTAATGTGTTTTCATAATCAAAGCAGAAAGGTCCCATTGTGGCACTAACGCCTTTGCCATAAAGCGCTTTTTGTTTCCTAGCAAAATTCCAAGTTGCAAAAGCGAGTCAGCTTAGCATAGACACAATGCTAATGAATGGCCACTTGCCACTTGCAGCAGCTAGGCAAATCTCCTGGTAAATCACGGGGGGCCAGCCTCTGGTTTATTGAGATACCCCAAAGATGCCAAGATACTTTGCAGGCCACCTGGAGGAAAACAGTAAGATAGTTAGGAGTCGTTTTGATCATCCTGGAATTACAGTCTGTATGAATGTGTCAGGGTTCTCTTGGACCCGTGTTTGGAAAATCCAGATGACATTGGGTTAAATAAGTAGAGGGGTTGGTTTTCTCATGAAACAAGAAGTTCAAAGGCAGGCAGTCCTAGGGCTTCTTGTTGACTCCTTGTGTCTCTTTGCTGTACCATCCTTGGTGCATAAACTTTTCCCTCAGGCTCAAGATGCCTGCTGCAGCTCTGGACTTCACATCTGCATTCCCGGCAGGAAGAAGGCGAGAGAGAGGCTGGAAGCTGGTTTTTGCCAACTGACTCTTACCCATTTGAATGAGGAAAATGAGCTTCTCAGAAGTACCAAGCAGTAGGCTTCCCTTAACGTTTCAGTGGCTAGAACTGGGTCACGGGGCAACCACCGGCAGCAAGGGAGCCTGGGAGCTATGCGCACTCTACAAAATCAAGGGTCCCCGAGGTTCCAGAAGAGGGGAGAATGGATGGGGGAAGGCCGCTAACAGCAGGGGCCACTACATGCTGGATAGCATAGGGAACGTATGCACGTTACAGAAAGTCCATTTCCTTGGTAACACACTTATTCTTGTGAGCACCTAAAATGTATGTCAGTCATTTTACATGGCGCCAGTAGGCGCAGACATGGTTTTTTGAAACAATCTAATGGCATCGGATTTTGCACCGTGGCTGGGGAGCCTCAGTCCCTATGGGGTATGGTCTGTGGGGCTGCTTGGCCTGAGACAAGACTGCTTTTTTGACTATTGGGGCTGCTTTGTGGCTTCTCCTGCTCGTTCCGTCATTGCTGTCACATCTTGTGGTCTCGCCTCTAGATGCCATAGTTCTCACGTCAGACTGTCTGCTTTCTACATTCTGTGGATGGGAGACCCCGGGTGTCAAGTTTGACAGTAAGCACATGGGCATGGAGGCTTTGGCTCTGGGGAGAGCCGGGAGGGCAGTTTAGTTTGAATCTTCCTTTGGAGACTGTTTTGTCCTCTCCGAGGCCTTTGCTTTCTTCTGGCCTCCCAGATAAGAGAATTAATGATTATACTTTAAAACAAAAACAAAAACAAACCAAGGGCAGTTTGCAGTCCTGGCTTCCCAGCAGGGTGAGACTAGACAATCATTTTTTTGTGGCTCACTTCAGGCGGATTTTCCCATCACCACTCAGATAACTTCCTCCTTGCCTCAGCTGTCGCTCAGAATGTAAAACCCCATTTTATAAGCGCAACAACTGGAAAACCTATTTTCTCCCCCGCTGATTGAGAGACCTATCACATTCAGGCAATAAACAAAGGAAAAAATCAAGATGTGGCTGTGTGACTTTGGACAAGTGACCCAGTCCCTCTGGGTCTATTTCCTTATCTGTAAAAGGAGGATAAATATTAATGGCTTGGGTGTCATTTAAAGAAGTAAATTAGAACGAGTTAAAAAATGGGATGGTAGCCTAGCACATAGTAAGTGCACAATATAAACTATTACTGATATTGTCGTGGTTATTAAAGAAGGAGCATGTGCAGTGTGGGATCAGGCCACCTGGGAAAGTATTTGGACAGACAGCAGTCTGAGCTCTATTTACCTGATGAGAGTGATAAATCCATTGTTTGGACAACACTAGGGAACCAAGAAGAGATATATTAGTGTGTCTTTGCCCTTGCTCCCTTCCCGTGACAGTGCAGAATGGAGTTTCTTTTTCTTCCTTCCCTCCAGTAATTTTATATCTGATTATAAAACCAGGTATGTGTTTCTCGTGGAGAATTGGAGAAGTGTAAAAACATAGAGAATTTTAAAATCACTCTTAAAACACATGTACCTTACAAAACAAACAAAAAAACATACATGTACCTGTGTGTGTGGAGAGAGAAAAAGAATTTTATTTATTTTTATTTTTTAAAAGATTTTATTTGTTTATTTGACAGAGGGAGCACAAGCAGTGGGAGGGGCAGAGGGAAAGGAGAAGCAGACTTCTCGCTGAACAGGGAGCCTGATGCTGAGCTAGATCCTGGGACTCCAGGGTCGTGACCTGAGCCGAAGGCAGTTGCTTAACCAACTGAGCTATTCAGGTGCCTGGGACAGAACTTTAAAAAAGCGGGGCCACCCTGTGCTTTCTGCTCTGTGCCCTCCGTTTTCATGGCACGGTGAACAGTGCCTGTTGTGTTAAGTACAGCTTTCTGTGTGCTGTTCCGCGCAGCGTTCTCTTGGGTGGGTTTTTACCCAGAGCAGGGAGCGAACACGGAGGATTCAGACTGACTTGCATTCCTGGGTGGTTGTCGGGAACCTTTCCCTGGGCCTCCGTCCATATTGTAGAAGCTGCTTTTGTCCAGCTATGGCACTGAGTGGATTGCGGTTGTCCCCGGGTTCTATTACTAGGGATGTTGTAAGCCGGGGTTGTGAACAGAAGATTGGGGGTCTGGAATGATTTCAGATGCAGCCAGGTGCAGGCAGGCATGTAATTACGGCTACAGCAGAGGGACTGTTGGAGGCTACAGGAGTCAGAGGATTCAAGCGGAGGGACCCTTGTAGGCTAAAGGAGTCAGATGATTCAAGCTGTGTATCATTCAGTTCTGACTGAGGACCTGCTGTGTGCCACAACAAAGGCTTTGCATAGGGAAGGGCCTTGCAGGGAGGGGCCTGCCCAGCAAGGTTCTCCAGGTGTGGACAGCTTGAATGGATTAGCTTAGAAGCAAGGTGAGGCAATGGCCCTCACCTTTTTGTTTCTAAAGCATTTCATGCTGAGCGGGGAGGCTGTCCTTGTGAAATTTGGCATGGACTTTAATATTCTTAAAGTGAGAAGAAAAGGCTAAAGGTGTTTTGCTTTGAAAGTACTTTCTCTGGAAGTGTAGATGTTACCTGGAATAGTATAGAAGTAGTTTCTAGGCATCCTGGTGTTTGCAGTCCATCCACCTGTTCCATCTGCCTTCCGAGAGTCCCCTGTCTACCAGGCCCTGTGCTGGGAGCTGTACTCGGGGCCCTCACGGTATGTCGAGGGAGGCGGACATCTGGGTCAATCACTGATGTTCTGTGCCGACAAGTTCTGTGGAAAGCGAAGTGGGCGGGGCATGGGCGGGGCATCCGTTGGCAAGAGTGGGGAGGGCTTAAGGCTGTGATGTTCAAACAGGAGAGAAGGTATATCAGGCCCCCGGCCCCGGACCAAGGACACGGTCTCATTATTGCCGGGAAGGTTCCACACCCCTCAGTTGTGGCTTCAGTGGCCAGAGACCATAGAGAGCCATTAAGGGAGCAGACATTTGCTGGTGCCTGCCCTGGCCGGCCGCTGTGCTAGGACACATGTATTGGTAACCCTGCATCCTGTTTCAGAGCTTTAGATATTATGGCTCAGACGTTGGGTGAGCCCATCGAGGTCATGCTGCCCCGATGTGGCAAGGCTGGCCTTAGCCCCCGGCTGGCTTGACCCTGAAGCCTCAGGCTGCAGAACTCCCTGCGGGGCCTTTCAGGCTGCTGCTGCTGCTGCTGGGCAGGGTAACAGCCGACCAGAGGCCTACACAAACAGTGGCTTGTGGTCAGGAGATGGAAAGCTTGGCTGTGGTTCCCATGCAGGGGGCGGTCCTGCTGATGGGAAATGAGGCTTTGGACTAAGCAAAATAGTAAATTACCTGGACGGCCCCCACCCCTTAACAAGCCCCCAGGGACTCCACAGCACCCAGATGCAGGAGATCTGGGAGCCTATACCTGTCTCTGGGCTTTGGTTGCCCACTCTCCAGACACAGGTCCCGGCCAGTCCGTGGCTCAAATGTGGGGCCCTGTTGGGGTTGGCTTCCAGAGGCAGGAGGCCGGGAAATCCCCTCAAGTTTGTTTAGTTCAGCAATGCTCTTCACTGTACCCATTTTACAGCTGCTTCACCCTCAGCCTTTGGTGCTTCTGGGGCGTCAGCACGGTTCTCGCTCTGACTTTACTAGCCAAGGAAGGTTTGATGCCAGGAACGAGGAGCCAGATGGTGCTGGCTATATTCTGTGCCACGCTGAAAGCCACGGGATTCCGGCTGTCCCGGAGTGAGATGTCCCCTCAGTGTACAGCCTTCCCTCGGGCACCCGACTTTGGCCAGAACGGAGGACCCTGCTCTGCGGGATCGGCAGTGTGAGCACCTTGTGCGGCCAGGTTGTTGTGTGGGGGTTTGGGGGACGGTTAGACCAAATGAAAGAGCAGAAGGGCTCCTGAGCTTTACGTGAAAACCCTGGACATGGGTGGGGGGGCGGGTGCCGCAGAGTGGGGGACCTGAGCCAGCACTGCAGGGAAGCCCATGGCATGGGAACCTGGGCCCCAGAGATGGTGCAATCTCTTGGGGCTGCCGCCAGATACTACATAGACGGAGGTCTTAGGAGTGGGGCGATGGGGAAGGGGATGAACCCACAGGCGATGTCAGGTGCTCTGCGGAGCTCCCTGTACCTAATTATTCCATGTCACTCCAGTGCTACTCTGAGGTGGGCAGCACTGTCCCCGTGTTGCATACGTGGAGACAAGGTTCTGGGAAGTTCCGGACCTTGCCCAATTTCATGTAGCATGTGGAGTTTGACTCCCAGGTTCTTCCTACCTTACCAAGACAAGATGCCCGTCCTATTTGGGTTGCAGTCCTAGATCCGGGTGGTTTCTGGAGCTTTCCACCAGCTGGGCAGAGGTTCGGGTGCCTCCACAGGAGGGAGGGTTATGTTTCTCTCCTCCCAGAGCAGGAACTTTGGCAAGTTTGCTGCCAGGAAACGGAACGAGTTAATATTTGGAAGGGCTTTGTTCAGACTGAGCCTGGCACATGCTGAGGGCTGTGCCCACCAAGTGTTTGTTAAATAAAATGAAGGTAAATAAATAAGTAAATAAAATGCTAATAACACCCCCGTTGGCCCCGAAGTCTTCTTGTCTCAGCCTTGTCTCGGCCAGCAGGCTTCTCCATGCAGAGCGGGCACAATGGAGCTTTGTTCTTCTGCCCCTTTTGTCTACAGGAGGCCTCTGCGTGGCTGACTCACAGGCAGGAGGCCAGGCTGTGCTTGCCCGAGTTTCCCAGGCCCCCGGCCCAGCCGCCTCCAGCTCTTGCTGTTTTCCTCCAGGGGCTCCCGGGCAGGGAGGTGACCCTCCGAGCCGTGGACGGCAGGGGATGCCGCCTTCAGCCTGTGGTTGCCTGTTTTCCCAGCAGACAGAAGGAGAGGGTGAGACCCACCCCCACGAGGGGACGTCCAGCTGGCTGAGAGCAGGTAGAGAGAAGGTGAGCTTTGGAGACAGTGGGATGTTTTCCGTTTGCCTGTCTGCCTAAATGGGCTCTTGGAGAACTGGGCCTTAAATCATTACATCCCCGTGAGAAGGGAGCTGGTGTGGAGGTGCTGTTGGCCTGTCGGCTGTGTGACTTGGGAAGTTCCACGGACAAGTCAGTCTTGTGAAATGGGATTCCCAGTGTTCTGGGCCCAGTGGCTGCCACCGCCCGGAACAGTGGTTCTTAACCGTGTCTGCACATCACCTGGGCAGCTTTTATTTTATTTTATTTTTTTTTTTTTAAAGATTTCCATTTATTTTAGGCAGGGAGGAGGGCAGAGGAAAAGAGAGAGGGAAACCCAGGCAGACTGTGCTCAGTGTGGAGTCTGACATGGGGACTTGATCTCACAACCCAGAGATCATGACCAGAACTAAAATCAAGAGTCAGATGCTTAACCCGCAGAGCCACCCAGGTGTCCCACCTGGGATGTTTTAAAACATACTGATATTTGCCTAGTTGACTTCATACCACTGGGGTGGGTCCCGGGCACCCCTATCCCTATCCTCTCTCCTCGTGAGCCTATATACAGGGAGGGGCCGGAACATCTGTTAGTGTGCTAGAGCTGAAAAGACCGTTCCAGCCCCTTGTCCCTCCCCCGGGTTTACCCACAAGAAGGACGATGAGCTGGCGAAGGCTACATTGGTAGGGGCAGACTGGGGTAGAACCGGGTCTCCACTATGGGACTTGGGCTTCCCCCCAAGCTCTGACTGCTACCTCATTACTCCTCGTGCTCCTGGTTATGGGAACGGAGAGCAGTTGTTTGGCATCATGTTGACAATAAATTGTCCGCTTGTCACCTATGCTGGTAGAGAGACCGGGCTCAGCGTCACGTTGTCCGGGAAAGCTCGCCAGCAGCTCCCAGCTTGTGTTTAGTCTTCCTGTCCTCCCTCTCCCTTTATCTCGTATATTGTTGACATTGTATCCTTCCACGTAGCATTGCTCTTACTTTGTGGGCTGTGAGCCTTCCGGGGGTCTAGCAGTCATTATAAACCCCTGCCTGGACAGGGCAGGCATCCAGGAAGCTTTGGTGGGGTGGGAGGGTGGGTACCTATCCAGGAGTGTTCCATCGTTCTTCTGAACCTCCGGGTTAAGTGGGTCAAGGTATTTACCCTTCTGTATCTGAATCAAGTCCAGATGAAAAACGCACGGCCAGGCAGAGTCGGGAAAAACAAGACTGGGAAGGGGCTATGTACTCAATCTTGGGAAGACTGGCTTACCTAAAATAACAACTGTGGCTCCTCTCCGGCCCTCCCTCCCTGGGCCCTCCTGCCCAGTGCCCTTTTACAGCGGGCAGATCCAGTGTAAGTGTCGCAGCTGGAATCCCTGGCTGGTTATTTGGAAATAAACAAGTTGGCCCCTCTCTCTGTCTGGGACTTTATCAGGAGATACTCACAAGTCACCACCTGAGATGCGAGGTTTCTTTCCAGCAGCTGGGAGGGAGGACTCTGGGGAAAACGAGGGCTCGTGATGGGTCCAGTACCCCACAAACTGAGCTCTTCTGTGTTCATGTTGGTTTCTGGGGAGGCTTGAGGGGATATGGATGCAGAGGACTCCCCCTGCCTGCCTCCCTTTTGCAGGGTGGCCCATCCCCAGCATGGCAGCTAGGCAGCCTTCTGGGGAGAGGAACTCAGGCTGAGGCTATTCCTCTGTGTCTGCTCTAGCTAATTCAGAGTATTCGGGGGCATGTACATGCTGGCGGGGGGGGATGGACATGGAGGCCAGTGACATCAGCAAAGTAAAATAATCAGTGGTTCAAACAAGTTAATTTTTCTTACACATAAAAGGGGTCTGGAGGTAGGGAGCCCTGGGTTGCTATAGTGGATCTGCAAAGACATAGGGAAGTACATTCCTTCCGGTTCACCTGCTCTGTCATTCCTCATCCTCATGTTCCAAGGTAGCTTCTAGAGCTCCGGCTATCACTCGTCCTCATGTTCCAAGATAGCTGCTAGAGCTCCAGCTATTACATCATCTTTCCAGGCAGTGGAATGAATGAGGGACTGGGGCAAGGATGTTCTTTAAATATTCTTTTTCAGATTGCCACAGGACTCTTACATTGACATGTCATTAACCTGACATTAGTCACACAACTATACTATCTAGTTCTGGCCCTGACCTTGGGTTACCTAACCTCTCCATGCATGTTTCTTCTTCTGTGGCAAGGATAACTGAGTTACCACAGGGTAAGTGCCCAGAACTGTGCCTGGCACTTGTTAGGCACCATGTAAGGATTGGCTGCTGTGATTATATTTAATTGGGGAGTGATTTGAGCTTCCTCGGTCTCCTTTTCTGAAGGCTTATCTTGTTGGGGTTGTGAAAACCTGGCATTTGGAAAAGGTTTGGGGCTCTCGATGGCTTACAGTTTGGTCACCGAGCTTGCATTTCCCTCCAAGGATTCTTGCCAAACCTTAAACTTTCCCAGAGTGCATCTGCTTACTCTTAAGGCAGCTGACCAGCATTGCTGGCACCTTCTCCATCTGAAAGGTGATAGTGCAGTTGTGGCCAAGGACACACCCTAGGGAGGCTGGTGGAACTTGCTGTCCTGAATTTTGCCTAAATTCTTTTTTTTTTTTAAGGTTTTATTTATTCATTTGACAGAGATCACAAGTAGGCAGAGAGGTAGGCAAAGAGAGAGGGGGAAGCAGGCTCCCTGCTGAGCAGAGAGCCCTATGCGGGGCTCGATCCCAGGATCCTGGGATCATGACCTGAGCCGAAGGCAGAGGCTTTAACCCACAGGTGGACCTAAAAGTTGCCTAAAATTCTCTTCAGAAAGGTAAGACTGGAGAGCCAGAGGCAGGTTCCAGGGAGAATAAAAGCAGCACTGTCCGATGCAAAACTGTTCTGCGGAGGGCGGGTCCTCACCCCTACCCCATCTAGGACTGCTTTGGAACTGGAAGCTCATTTCTGGTCCATTTCCCCATTTTGGACACAAGTCAGATCACACAAGATGCATGAGAACAACATTAATGTCTTGGGCTGTGACCAACAGCCTAATCCTGGTCATCATCATCTTCAGAAGAGATTTTCATCTTTTCTAGATTTTTAGGCCAGATACCTTTTCAGAGTGTCATCTTTCTGGAATTGAGATGCATTATACACTGGTCTAATGGGAAACTTTTTGTTCTCTGCAAATTCTCTTATTATATCAGCGGTGTGTTTTGTAAATTCCTGCCTCACCCGTGTGCATCCAGAATGAATTTTGTTTGGTCCCTAAAGAGGGATCTGACTTTGTTGACTTGTGAGAGGGAGCTGATGGGGGCCACCCCCCGCCCCCCGCCAGTGTGTCAAGTAGGTCCTCAGTGTAAGTGAACACAGTTAGTCTTTGAAGGGACCTGAAGCTCCAGAGTGTTTCAGTTATTTGTTAAATAAAGGTCACACAGCTTAGATAAGAATGGGTCCAGGATTTGAGTCCCCCTCTGTTGGATCCTAATGTGTGGCCCTGTCTCCTCTCTGGACACAACCTGTTCTTTACTTCTGCCTTCTACTGCTTTCAGCAGTGTCCCCTTCTCCCCTTCTCCCACTGAAATCCCACCTTATCACTATTTCATTTTGAATCACATGATGTGTTTATAAGGAGAACACATGTTCTTAGAGAAATCACAAAAAGCCTCAAAATAAGATTCTTTACTTCCAGCGTTTACATGTTGATGTGCTTATTGTGCTATAAACCATACCTTGACCTCAATGAAGCTGAAAAAAGAAAAATCATGCTTCAAAAATTGCTTAAGGATCAATTGGGATTATATTGTAAATGTAGTTTCTTGAGTCGTTACCTTGCTGTCATATTCTGGGCGTCGGCTGTGTCATTAAATATTCTTTGAAAATGGAATTTGTATTTTAGCTGCTGCCGCTTTCTGCTATCTAAACACACCGAAGTGTAGTTACCCACTTCCCCATGGTTGACTATTTTAAGTTACACTTCTGTGAATAGCCCTAGGCGCGTGCTTAATTGTTTCTGTGGGATATATTCCTAGAAGTGGAAATGGTGGCACAAAGCGGATGTGTCTCTGAGTAATGTGTCTCTGTGTCTCTGCTGCCTGGTTCTCAGAGACCCCCCAGGAAGGCTGGCGGGGCTGCTCAGCGCTCCCACCCCTGGACCCTTTGGAGTGGCTCTGCGGTGTTTGCTTTCCTTTTGCATTTGCTGGCTTATGATTAAGGTGGAAGGGTTTGTTACAGTGGTGCGGTCCTGAATTTCCTTTGAGATGCGCGTGTATGTTTGCTTAGCCTGTTTTACTGACCCTGTCCCGGGCTGCTCCTCATTCTTCGAGACCTAGTTCAAAGCCCACCTTTTTCACGACCCCTTTCTTGCTCCCTGCTATTGCTCTGAAACTGGAACTTATTTTTCTTTTTTTTAAGATTATTTATTTATTTATGAGAGAGAGAGAGAACGAGCACAACCTGGAGGGGCAGAGGGAGAGAGTATCTCAAGCTGAGTGCAGAGCCTGATGCAGGACTCCCATCCCCCGACCCTGAGATCACGACCTGAGTGGAAACCAAGAGTCAGACGCTCAGCCGGCTGTGCCACCCAGGCACCCTTGGAAGTTATTTTTAATTTCAACTCGGAATTCTCATAGCAGCTTGTATCTTAAAACAACTTGTCAAATGCCCCTTTGTATTGTAACTTCATATCTTTGGCCCCAACTAGATTCCTTTGGTCCCTACTCAAGGATGGGGAAATGGGTCTTACTCATTTCTGTACTACTTGGGGGGCCTGGCACAGTGCTAGGTAACTAGCACGTGCTCGGTATTCTTAAATGGATGGGTGGATGGATACACACAGTTCTTAAAAACTAAAAAAAGGGGGTGCTGGCTCTGTCAGTAGAGCATGTGACTCTTCTTCTTTTTTTTTTTTAGGTATTTATTTATTTATTTATTTGAGAGTGAGATTGAGAGAGAGCACAAGAGTAGAGTGAGGGCAGAGGGAGAATAGACTTCCCACTGAGCAGGGAGCCTGATGCAGGACTTGATCCCAGGATTGTGGAAACATGACCTGAGCCAAAGGCAGACGCTCAACCGACTGAACCACCCAGGCGCCCCAGAGCATGTGACTCTTGATCTCGGGGTTTTGAGTTTAAGCCCCATGTTGGGTGTAGAGAGGACTTAAAAATATCTTTTTTTAAAAAGTCAGCAAAATCAATCCAATGCCATCTTGTCACATTGGTTTCTTCCTTTCTTCCTCTTTGCTTTCTGAAACTGATAACCTGTCATCTGATAACCTGTCAGGGCTTTCGAGGGGAGGCCGGGCATGGCGGCCCCCAGAGGGCCCTGCGTCAAGTGGAACGCCGACGGTCGGCTGCCCACCCAGACTTTTCTCCCCATCAGCTTCCGTTTTCCTCTTTTGACAATTTGCAAGGTAATATTCTCACAAATCATCTTACACCATCCGTGCGTAGTACTTCTAGAACATTTGGAGGACGGAAGAGTAGAAGTAAGGAAGTGATTACCTGTGGCCTTCCCGCCCAGACTCGGCAGGCCCGTGGTTGACATCTCCGCCATGTTTTCTGGGAGCTGCAGTTTCCAGACGCACGGGTTGTTAACCGCCTGTCAGGCAGGAGAATCACCCAAGGAAACTTCCCCGTGTTTCTGTAAAATTGTTCAGCAGTTTTGTACTATTGTAAGTGGTTTTCCCATCGCCTCCTCAGGCCCTGCTTCTGTTGGTGGGTCTGTGAGTTGTTCCCACTGTGTCCCCTCGTGAACAGGGTGCCTCGTTGCTGCTTTAGCCACCTGGCGGGGGGGACAGACCTGTACCAGCCCTTCCCCTCACTCTCCTCCCTTTGTGGCCAGTGCCCCATGTGCCTCTCGGTTTGTGTTTCTCAGTATCCGTGTGTAGCAACGTATTGAGAAATGGCTTCCTTTTCAGGAGGAAAACTCTAGTGCTTGAGCCTCAAGGAGGCCACACAGGAAAGCAGAATCATGGCCTGTGGGTGTCAGGGCTTGGTGTCGCCTAGCCAGCCAGCCCCCTCCTGCCCACCGAGGCCTGGGGGTGCACAGGGATGCAGGGAAGGGAAGGCCTAGCTTTTGGAGGGGCCGTAGGCCTCAGGCCTCGCATAGCTGCTCTCCCCCGTAGTAAGCTCTGGTCACTCCCAGGTCCCCATAGGAGTTTATAGTGAACACCTGGGTCCATTTTCCGGCTGGTCCCAGACTTGGATCCTGTGTGGCATATCTGTCCTGGGTGAGTCCTAGGGAGCTGCTGGGATGAGAGTAGTTCTGGAATGATCTTGAGCCCTGCTCCTCTGAAGAGCTGCTCAGGGCATGCCTTGGGGCCCCTGACACAGTTACAAAGGTGATGTGTCTCCGAAGTCCAGGGCTGGGGCTGTGGAGGACCACGGACTGGGTTCACACCACCTGACAGTTAACTGTATCTCTGTGGCGTACTTTCATCCCCACATGGGAATAATAACACCTCCTCCAATGAAATCAGTTAGCACTTAGAAACTTCTTTAAATAGTCCGTCATTTGCCAAGTAAAAATAGGGCACCACAGGCCCAGCTAAGCTTCTTGCTCCAGCAACAGGTAGAACCCGTGCCCTCTGCCTTCCAGCAGCGAGGGAAGAGCACTGGGCAGGAGCCAGGAGACCAGGGGAGGAGTCTGCCTTGGCACCTGACTTTTGACTTTCTACGTGACTAAGTTACTGCCTTGTCCTGGGCCTTCGTTTCCTCGCTGGTTGTGCATTACACGTAGGAGATGACCTTTAAGGCCTTTCTCATCTGAGAACACTCGAGGATTTTGTGCTTCAGAGGTATTTCAGCTATCTCAAGAAGGGGCCAGTCCTGCCAACAGCCCCTCCTGGTTGGCGTGGTATCCTCAAGTCAGGCCCAACTGCAAAGACCAGCGGCCAGGAGGAGATCCAGAACCCTTTGGGGTTTGCCTGGAGTTTTCTCTGCATAGGCCAGCTCGCCTCCCTCTGGAGGGTGAATTCAAGTATTTGGGGCAGGCGTCGTGGGAGAGCTGACCTCCTTTGGGATGTGGGGCAGGTGCTGTCCCACATGGGGAGTGGGGCCGAGGTGTGGACTGCCCGAGCCTCTGCTCTGTGGGGCTGCACTGTGCCTGTGCCTGCAGAGCTCACCGCTTGCCCTCAGGTCTGCATGTGAGCAAAATCGGGTTCTTGTGCAAGAGCTGGTGTGTATCTCTGTGCTTCGAGCTGTGCTGTCACATGGCTCATCTGCAGAGCTCTTAGCGGAGCTCTCCCAGTCGGGGAGCCAGCAGGAGGTTCTTGATCTGTCTCCTTCTCCGGACAGGTAGGAAGGAGGAGGATGTGGATTGCACACCTCCGAAGAGGGAAGGACTGTGTGCTCTTCTGGGCTCTGCTTGTCCTCCAGGACTTCTAGAAGTTTCTGGCCTCCTACTGGCCAGGTGGCAGAGCCTCGCCTGGGTTGGTGCTCTATGTAATATGTCTGCCTGATGCTGGTGGGGCACAGTGGGTAGGGTTTGGTGTGGGGTGGCCTAAAATAAGATGAAATAGTCCATGGAGTCAGAAGGGGCGGCCTGGGGCTTTAGGTCCACCTGGGTTTAAGTGGTTGGTTCTTGAACCTCTGAGTCCTTACTGATAAATGAGGATCTTCCCACCAAGATGCCCAGCCCTGGCCTGGCTCACAGTAGGTGCCCCAAACACCTGTCGATCAAGGAGGTGATCTAGTCTGTGCTTAGAGCACGGACTCAGCAAGTAAACTGCCTGGGCTCAGATTTTCATTCTGCCGCTCAATAGCCTTGTGACTAGGGACTGCTCCTTGGCCTCAGTTTACCCCTATGTGAAATGGGGAAAGCATTAGGGCCTCTCTCACAGGTTTGTTATGAGGCATCAGTGACTTAATATATATGAAGTCCTTAAGGTGGTGCCCGGGTCCCAGTAAACACCTTGTCAGTGTTACCATCTGATTTCTTCACTACGTCGTGGTCAGTTGATTTTAAGGAGTTCGGCAGCAAGCCCGCTCTGTTTGTTTGGAAGTAGGTCCTCTCTCTGTTCAGCTGGAGCTTGTCCAGGGTGGTGGGTACGCGTGTGTGTATTCTTACTTGTCGTTGTCTCCGAGTGGTGTCAGAGGACATCTCCTGATAACAGCCTGTGTGCCAGGCCTGGTGGCTGCTCTGCCCAGCCCCCCCGCCATGCTCTCCTCAGCTTGCTTCCTCAGCTTGTATGCATCTCTCTCTCTCTCTCTCTTTTTTTTTTAAGAGACTTAATTATTGAATTTTTAAAAGTAATCTCTGCACCCAGTGTGGGGCTTGAACCCATGACCCCACAATCAGAAGTTGCATGCTCCACCAACTAAGCCAGCCAGGTGCCCCTCGTTATGTGCTTTTTTTTTTTTTTTAAGATTTTATTTTATTGATTTATCTGACACAGAGAGAGAGCATGCAGGAGAGGGAGAAGCAGACTCCATTCTGGGCAGGGAGCCCATTGTGGGACTCGATCCCAGGACCTCAGGGTCATGGCAGACGAGAATTTTACCACTGAACCACCAATGCGACCTCAGGGTCATGATTTGAGCCAAAAGCAGACGCTTAACCCACTGAGCCACCCAGGCACCCCTGGGTTATGTGTGTCTTAATAGCGTTCTGGTTTACCTTGCTTTTCTGCTCAATCCACTTGCAGGGGTTTACGTAGCACATTCTGGCCTGTGTGTTGACCTGCTCTTGACCTCCTGAAAATCAAGTGAGGGTCAGGAAGGCCGTCCTCTGTCCTGAGTGGATTCTAGCCTCACCTGGCCTTGTCTTCATCTGCCCCTTTCAGGGCACACATGGGAGTAGCTTGGGATTTGCCATGTAAATGGACTCATTCAGGAACACGTTTAAGATTCTTAAAGCAATAAACATGTCAGAATTTAACAGCCTTCAAAGATAGTAAGATACTGGAATTTTTAAAAAAGACTATTTGGGAGAGAGAGAGTGAGCATGCGCATGAGCAGGGGGAGAGGCAGAAGGAAAGGGAGAAGCCGGCGTCCCGCTGAGCAGAGAGCCTGACACCCGGCTCGATTCCAGGACCCCAGGAGGCAGACGCTTAACCGACTGAGCCACTCAGGTGTCCCCAAGTACTGGAATTTTTATGATAAAGATGATAGGAGGTGAGTGTTACTGTCCACCAGGCCTAGGGCTAACTGCTTTACATTTCCCTCCCAGGAAGGTAGTACTGTTACTCCCCACATTTTACAGATGAGAGAACTGAGGCAGAGCAAGTTTCATTTAAATTGTCCGTGTTGAGGCAACTGGACAGCAGGTAAAGGTGGAATTTGATCTCAGGTCTGCCAGGCTCTAAGCCCAAGCCCTTGACCATCCCTCATACTGTCTCTGGCTCGCATTCCTGAGATGACTCCATGGTGACTTTCTGTTATCTGAGCCCTTTCTCACTCTCTGCTAGTGAGCTTGTGGATGACATGAGCCCAGTCAGCTGAGGTGTGCAGGGCTCAGGGGAGAAATCTGGTAGTCTTTGGCTGTTGTTTGTTGGAGAGGCTCGTCTTCAGCTGCTCCCATGTCCCAGAGCTGACGTCACCTCAGCCCCATGGCAGTTCCATCCCAAACTTTGTTTTAACTTCCTCTGCCCAGATAAAATGAGAGCGATGAAGATGTTATAAGGAGGAATGTCGTAGGTAATTGAATGACCATCACAGATCCCTTATGAAAAAAGGTATGGCTGTCGTGGTCCAGCTGCCCTCCCCACCACCCCAGACTCCCCTCCTTCTGAGGCATCTGAGGAGTGACTTTGACAAAACTGACTGTTTCAGGAGTGCTCGGTTTTAATCTATGGACTTAACATCACCCTCCGGGGGTGGGGGTAGGAGGAGACTACCTCACGGTTGGAACGATTTGGTTCTGTAGCTGCTCATTCTCCTTGCTCCATGGGGAGACCGCAGATGTGCAGTAGTTCAGGAATCGACACCTGCAATGGGACATTTGCCTTTCCAGGTTCCCCCCACGCCCTGTCCCGGTCTGTCAGCTGTCAGAGCCCAGCCTTTCCCACAATCGAGGTTGTGGAGAAGGGAGATGGGGACAAATATTTGCTGGTTGCTTACAGCACGTCAGCTGCTGGCAGGTACTATATCGTTTTTGTCTTTACAGCCATGTTTTGAGCCTCCCCCCTGCGCGCCCCCCCACCCCCGGCACCTCCAATCCCACCGCCTCATTTACAACAGGAAATAAAGGCTCTGAGACATTGTGTCAGTTGCTCATGGTCCCTGAACTGGTAGGTCCCTTAGCTTAGCGTGGGGGTGAGATTTGAACTTGGATCTGTCTGGCGCTAATCCCCATGATCTGCTGGGCCCTCTCTCCTTAATAGGGTGGCATGTTTCCTGCACAGACAGGTTGGAGGGGGCCAGATGGCGCCAGCAGCCCTAAGCTGGCTGGTGAAGGTTCCTCCTGGGTCTGGCCGACCTGGCAAGTGCCGCCCCTCCCTAGCCCCTGTCTGACCCACCCCAGGGGGCTTCAGGGAAGCTGGAGATGAACTGTCAGAGGGGTGGGCCCTTGTTCTCAGCAGGTCCGGGGTTTCCCTCTGCCTGGGAGAAGGCGAAGGGACAGAGCTCAGGAGTGGGGAGATAGCTGGGATGGGAGCTGCGTGCGGCCTGAGGTGGCATTGCCGAGCCGGTCATCTCTTCAGTTTCCTGCGTTCCATGGGATTGGCATGCCAAGCGTTCCCTGGACAAGAAGTCAGGGAAGTCTTGTCTTTATAGTCACACTGCTAATAAAACAGCTCTAGAATTTGCTCCTTCCTCTACACCCACATTGTCACTAATGAAATTACCTTTTGTTCTCATCATTTGCGGAATGGCGGTGGCTTTTTAATTGATTTTCCTGCCTCTCTGGTTTCTCCACACGCATTTCAATCTATCCTCCACATGGTTTCCAGAATGATGATGGTTCAAAAATGCAAATCTGATCAGGTGTTTTCCTTTGCTTTCCTCTCCATGCTGTGAGACCGAGTGTAGATGCTTCAGCATGACCTTCCGGGACCTTCCAGAGCCTTCCTGGATCTGCATGTGTGGGCCCTGACCCCTGGGTGACTTTGCTCTCCTGCCCTTTCCCATCCTCTCTACTCTTCGGCTATTGGCCATATATATATATTTAAGTTTCTGCCAGGGGCACCTGGGTGGTTCATTTGGTTAAGCATCCGACTCTTGATTTGGGTTCAGGTCATGGTCTCAGGGTCATGAGATTGAGCCCTGCCATCAGGCTTGGCACTGGGCGTGGAGCCTGCTTAGAATCCCCCCCCCCCCAAACAAAGCAAAACAAAACAAAAAAAACTTTGTCATTACTGTTTTGTTCATAACGTGCCCCACCCGAAGTGCCTTCTCTGTCCCTTACCCTATGTGCCATACCTCACAGCTCACCCCAGCCGGTTGCTGCCTTCCCAGGACTGTAGCAGCACACCCCACAATTAGACCCAGTCTCCTTGGGATCCCACAGCAAGTACTTAAACCTCTGTTGTGGCAGAGGTGACATGCTCCACGTGACATCAGCTGTCCCTGACTGGTGGGTCCAAGAAGCCCCTATCATAGTCCCAGTCAGAGGTTTCATGTGACTGTGGATGAGACAATACACTTAAAATGCAGAGCACTGTGCCTGGCATGTAGGAATATCCAGTTTAAAAATCAGTCCAGGCTTATGGTAAAAACAGTCTTGGAATACAAAAATGACTTCCAATTTTATGGATCATAGACCGACCTAAACAAAGATTAAACTGTAAAACTTAACAGAACATGGGGGGGGGCATCTTTGTGAATGTGGGCTTGGCAAAAATTGCTTAGGAAATGAAAAGCACAAACCGAAAAAGAAAAAAAAAAAAACAGGAAAATTGGACTTCATGAAAACATAGCTGCTCTTTGAAATTTGGAAGGACTTTTGGAGGGGTACCTCTGGATAGCATGTGGTCTCAAGAAGACTGAAGGGATACTTTTTCCTTTTGCAGGTTTTCTGAAAGCCAACGGGAAGCCTTCGGCTTAGAAACATTAAATTAAAAAAGCTTTAAAAGAGGTTTGAGATAGCGTGGGCATAATTAGTGTTAGCAGAAAGGACTGCTCTCCTTTGCAAGTAACAGAAAATGTGACTTCAACAAATAGGCCATTAGGTTTCTTCTGTAGTGAGAAGTTGGGGGTTAAATGGCTTACATGTTGACAGCAGCTGAACAGTGCTGCTGTCTCATTCTCTGGATCATTCTGGGCAATCAGATCTTTAAAGCAGGAAGGAGATGGTGGACAGCCCCAGAGCTTTCCCCCCCTTGTGAGGAAAGCAGACCCTTCCCAGCAGTCCAGTGGATGGGTCCTTGCGTCTCACTGACCGGAATGTCACACATAGAGCTACACCACAGCCATGCTGGGGAACCCCCCAGCCATCCCATGGGAGTCTAGGCTGGGCCTCGTATTAGTGTGGTGTGAAGTCTGCATAGATAAACACTGACTCAGACCGGTTTATCACTGGGCACGGTGACAAAACAAAATCAGCCTGGGAGTGAGGAGCAAGTCAGGAATGGACATTAGGTAGGTCATGAGCAACGCAGAGGCCAAGGCCGTCATCATTTGGGGGTGTTTGCAATCACATCAGTTGACCTCTGTCAACTGATTGACAGTTGTGGCATTCACTTGCTCTTGACCCCTGCTCCCTCCATAGCCCTTTCTCCTTGTCTGTGGTTGCTAGGCAAACAGTCCTGCTCCTGGAAAAGAAAACCTTTTGTATCCCTGGCATACAGCACAGTATCCTACACACCGTGCTCTCAGATCAGAATTTGAAGTGCCTCCTCCTCTCCCATCCCATCCTTCTAGAAGCTTCCAGGTGACAGGTTTTTAGAATAGTTAAGGGGGTGGTCCCGTCGGCTGGATTCCACCTTTGCATTAGGTTGTACCCTCTGCTTTTTTTTTCTAGGCCTCCATTTAGTAATTCGCACCTATGTCCTCTCCACCATTACTAATGTCAGGACATCTCTGGGATTACCTTTTGCACTTGATGGGTTACAGACCAAGCCATGCTCTGGGCCTGGTGAGCTTCAGGCAGGCAGATGGAGTGAGTGAGTGAACGGAGACAAAGGTGGTGTCATTTTGGAATCTGGTTTGTGGATAGCACCAGCGTCTGCCCTCCCCTGGATTTCCCACCAAGCATTGAGACTGTGTTGGGGATGGCCTGCTTTGCCTCCCACAACTCTCCCGTGAGGCCTGTTCACGGATAAGTCTGTCGCCTTGCCCTTGGTGGCTTAGGACTGTGTTGTGGTGCTGGCCTTGGGAACACATTTCCTGACCGCTTGTCGCATGATTATAGATAGAGGTTTATATTATATTATAGGTAGGATTATAGGATTATAGATAGAGAAGTTCTTCCCTTCCCTCGTGCAATCACGTGAGGCCCAGGGCAGTTAAGGGAAGAAGCAGGTGTCTTGCTTTCTCATGATTTAGTCCAGTTTGTCCCACAGTCCCCGCCTAGGACTGCTGGTTCAAAAACACAGAGTCCTGGGAGCTTCTAGGATTAAACTGGGGCACGAAACAAAACGGGAAAGGTAACCCCGAGACACTTGCTCCAGCAGCTTGCCAAGTTAAAAGTTGCTTTCCGAAGAGCACATGCTTTTAACTCACCCATGGCTTCTCAGGTGGAGACTGTCTGAGGATATTGAGGTCAGGGAACTGCCTTCCTCTTCCAGATCTTCCCTGTCAAGTGTCATGACCGCTGTGGAGCCTGCGATGGAAGAGGGGGTGTTGCCTAGCAAAGCCCCGTCTGGAGCCATCCATGGTCCGGCTCCAGCTCTGTCTTTCCCAGGAAGCTTTGTGCATGCCTCCTGGTCACAGCCGGCTCTCCCTTCCCTGCATACTCATACCTAGTGCAGGGGCAGTAACAGCCGGTGCTGTTATCTAAGGGGAGGTGCTGATCGCACATGCTTCTGGATGGGGTTACCAGCCCCCAGGCAGGCACTCACATCCGTCACCGATGCCGGAGATGGAGCCCATTTGGTCTCAGCCTGGGCCTGAGGCTCCCATCTGCAGCCTGTTGTCAGGCTTTGGGAGTCCACGGCTCCAGGGGAGTCAAGGGAGGGCAGGGAGCCCTAAGTTCCCAGCTGTGGCCACGTCCTCTCTGGCCTCCTTGGGAACGGCTCCACTTGTGGTCTGGGGCAGACTTGTTTGTTTGTATTTGAAGTTCCCCGACTCTGAGTTTGACGTCAGGGCAGGGTTGCTAGTGGGAGTCTTGGCAGGGAGATTGTCTCCGCACGAATGCACATGGCTGTCAGTGTCCCCGGGAGGGCATGGACGCAGGACAGAGCCGGGTAGAGGACGACTGGTTGCAGAACACCCAGCCTGGGGATTGAGGTCACTTGCTCTTCTCCTGGCCCGCTGGCTTGGCAGTCTTGTTTCCTCGGCCCTTTGCTTGCCAAAAACAGCCCTTCTGGGTCCCCTTGAGGGCTCTGCTGAGTGTGGGGAACCCAGGGCTGCCTCTGGTGCTCTTGGAACTGTGGGCTGTGGTCGGCCTGTGCCCATGTGTGGAGCTGGCAGCTGCGTCACAACCTCCAGAGGCTTCCTTACGTTCTCAGAAATCATTTTGCAACACGTTGGCCGTGGCAGCCAGAGCAGACGGCTTCGCTGGCTGGGCTGGCAGGAAGTCCCCAGAAGTGCACTCCCGCTTTGGGGAGGGGGTGGGAAAAGTGAGAGGAACAGCCCAAAGGCCTGGGCAGGGCCAGAGATGCCTGGGAAGGAGCAGCTGTTTTCAGGAACTATCTAGGGAAGATTGGAGTAAGTCTCAAGAGCTTTAGCAACTCCTTGGAGTTTGGGACAGGGTGGACGGGGGCTGGGCAGTAGCAAAACCTCCTGTCAGCATCTTCTTAAAGAGTATGGTGTTGCCCACCTGGAGGAGGGAGTCAGGGTCCCGTAGGTGTTGGTGAGCTAGAGGCTGGTCCAAAGTGGCCATCCAGGTGCCTCTTACCTCACTCTGCAAAGATGCTGGGATAGCCTTGAAAGGGGTGGCTCTAGGTACTGGGTAGGATGGTGGCTAGTTTTGATGAATTCAGAGCTGGTTTGGAGCCGGGGATCGGGTGTAGCTCAGAAGATAGGTTTTGCAAATTAGGATTGGCGGTGGTGGCTCACTTGGGTGAGTGGACACATTTGGAGAGTGGGGAAGTCTGGGCCTTTTATTCAGAAGATTTGGTGCCTACAGCGGGCTGGGCAATGCTGGATTTGGGGCTTCTGACCACAGGAGAGGTAGACCCTGCCCACTGGCATCTCACTTCTGCTGGCCAGGGCTGTGGGGTGGGCGATGGGAGTCATTATTTGGGGAGATGATAGGGTACAGCGCTGGGTCGAGGTCTGAATACCTTCCCTTAACCACGGGGTTCAGGAAAGTTACAAAGCTCTCGGTACCCCAGTTCCTCATCTGTAAGATGGGAATAATGAAATACACCTGCAAGGCTTCTGGGTTTAGCATTTGTGGTTTGACTCTTTGTGAGTGACCCTAAGCGATGGGCCGTACTTGCCAGTGAGCTGAGGCTCGGCTTAGAACCACACATTGCTGCTTGTGGGGAGGGCGGGCGTCCCTTAGTGAGTGAGCCAAGCAGGCTGCCCAGCATCCTCATCGCGACACGGCCCTGTTGTTTTAGACTTGATGTCGAGCACACGGTGCTTCCACCAACGGTCCAGAAAGGTCTGTGGTGTCTTCATTTATGCCGGACTGTGTTTTGTGGGGAGAATGATAGAGGCTGAGAGGGACCTTGCCAGCTTTGGGGTTACGCAAAGGTTGGGACATGAGTCCCGTGTGTTCACGGGTCTACTGCAGTTCCCACCTCCGGGATTTTCGTTGAGGATCCAGGGAGAGAAAGTGATAAGTTACTACATAAATAGAAGAGGTCATTCTAACTCAAAGGCTGATAATGAATAGTGACAGGACATTCATAATTGAGAGAGCCCGTTGCCGTACATCGGAATCTGGCGACCATCCCTGTCTGTGCCAGGATTCATGTGTCCATTTACCTTTCAGCCTTTCACATCTGTCCCCATAGACTGAACCGTCTGCGCTGCTTGACCCCTGAAAACCTGTGACACTGAGAAGGGCAGACGTCTGCTCCAGTGGTCAATGCCTGAGGTCGAGTTAGGGTTACAGATGTCTTACATCTGGCTGCTTCCATAGCCTGGATCACAGGTTGGGGTGAACCAAACGGGGACCTCCCCATCCCGGGTGCTGTAGGGTTGGGGGTGGCTGACTTTTATTTCACAAAACCAGTTGTCTGCAAAGCCACGGATGCTAAGAGCACCCTAGGTAGTGACCCCTTCGTGTGTTGTAGCCGTCGGCCTGAGCACCTTGCACAGGTGAATCCCACCGTTAGTTTTCAGTGGAGCTGTGGAGCATGCGCCGTTCCCTCTAGTCTATAGGTGAGGAGACTAAGATGGGGTAACTAGTCATGTCCACTCCGCTGGTGAGTGAGAATACCAGGGCTGGACCTTCCATCTGCCTGGCTGCTCCGTCTGTGCCTCTCTCTCTGGTGATGGAGCTGTTAGCAACGGGAGGCGTGGCCCCCGATCAGCTGGAGCAGGTGCCGGTGGTACACAGGAGGCATGGGCGTGTGTGTGAGCCTGGGTAGGGTATCTGCCCGGTCATGACCACTGCACTGCCCAGCCAGCTGGGCCCAATAGCCAGCCCTCATCCCACTGCCCAGTGGGAGCCTGCGAGAGTTTTCTGCTGGGACCCCCATTTCGCCAGTGTTGAAGGCACATTAGCCCACCCCACTGTGGCTGCTTCCAAAGGATGTCAGGACTCTGGCTGTAGCAGAGTGCATGTCTCAGGGTTGCCTGCAACAGCTGGGATGCTCTCTCTCTGGAGGGTGGACTTGGGAGCTGTGGATGCCTACACAGAGGCACGTTGGACGAACTTTGAGCAGAGCCCATGTGGAAGGCCTCTCAGGTTCCCCTTGAGTTCTGGGAGCGTCTTCCTGTTCTGTGGAAGTTTCTCTCTCCTGTGCTTTGGGAGCTCTGACAGGTGTCTGCTCTCCGGGGATACCTGACAGCCTCCCTCCACCCCAACCCCACCACGAAGCCATGCTTACGGCAACCTCCGTTTAGGAGATCTGTGTGAGAGTCACGCTAGAGCAGCTACAGGGGGCAGATTCTGTTATATTTGCCTTTGATCGGTATGCCAGGTGAGGCAAGGGGCGCCCGAGTTGATGCTGCTGCGCTCCGGCCATGCTCTCTGGTGTGAACCTGTGAGCCCTCCGAGGAGAGGCAGGGTCCGTGTGAGCTGGAGTCAACATGGGAGCCAGGTCCTGGCCCTCATGCCTTTAAATGAATGTGCCCGATCTCTGGGTTCCACCAGCATTGTCCTGAGGACCAGTGCCAGCCATCAGGGTCTTTTTTAACCCCCCAGTCTCTGAAATGGGTACAGTCCCACCCACACTGCCCTGTTGCCCAGAGAGGTTTTAGGAGAACCGGAAGGCGTGGCTTGGTGAGGGCGCCCCACTGAGTGCAGGCTTTCCTTCTTCTAGGCACTTTGCTGAACGTTTACCTCCCTGTTTTCTCCTATAAACCTCCACAACAGCCTCCTGAGGTAGATCAGTCCCATTTTACAGGTGGTGAAACTAAGGCTGACCGGCTAGATTTGTGTCCACTCGCAGAGGGAGTGTGGTGACAAGGGGCTGAGAGGCCAGGACCGTCTGTCCTGAGGCGGAGTGCCGCCTCTTAGATATGGTTGGAGTAACCAACAGTAATGTTGTAGGACCTGTCTTTTTCTTTTTCTTACTCCAAGTAGTATTATATATGGCGACTCTCTTGACCCCCATTTGTATAAAATGATACCCTTTTCATAGGTGGTGAGGTTGAAGCTGAACGAAGGGGGATTTCCCAAGGTCTTTGATTGGGGTGGGGGAACACTTAGTGAGTACCTCCTGTGTACATTTGCAGCTCGTACTACCTACCAGCTGTTAAGCCAGGCTGAATGTCGGGACAGAAGTGTGATACACATTCAGTGAAGCAAAAAAATACTGGGGGCAGGGTGTGAGACGTGACCTCCAGCCCACTGTCCTCCGTGGTGGCCAGAGAGCCAATGACTCTTTCCTCTTGCTGCTGGTCCCTTCGCTGAAACCCCAGGTGCTTTTCTATTCCGGAAAGTCTATATCTTGTGGTTTTGTGGTTAAGAAAAAATGACACTGTCCCTGAACGGTCCCCTTGTTGGCCCCTGGGCTGACAGGCCCCCTACTGTGGTTTGTCTGGCAAAGAAGCCCCTGGGTGCTTCTGCGACTGTGACCAGCTTTCCAAAAAAGTGAGGCAGGCTTGTCTCGCTCAGCTGGAAGCTGCTGCACCCGGGGTGAATCCTTTGTGAATGAGAATAGCTTGGCAACGTGGCAGAAACCAAACGTGTAGGTGTGGTTTTCTTTAGGAGCTCCGGGGGGGAAAGCAGCTGCCGTGACATCAGACCTGCTGGCAAGTGGGTCACCATGCGCCCCTGGGTGTCTTCTTGCCTTGTGTCAGCACGGCCAGGTGAATGGATGGCTAACTGGGTGTAGGGAGGAGTCCCTTCAAGTTCAGCATCGTCCTTCCTGGGTGGCTGCTGTGTGCCATCTTGTGGGGATCTCTAGCAGCCTTCAAGAAAAGAAGCCACTCGTCCCTCTTCTGGGGAACTTGCCTTGCTTTTTGAGACTCTCAGACTCCTGAGTGGCTGTTTGTGCTTTTGGCCTTGGTTTCTGCGATCGTTCGGGTCGATTTGCGTGCCCGTCAGATCTGCGAGATGTATCCATTGTGTTCGTGTGTCCATTCATCCAGGGAGAGGTTTTACGGGGCAAACCTTGTGCCCCAGGAGCTCTGCTGGTTCCTAGTGGGGCCCAGAACACAGACCAGGCACCTGACCTCGTGGAGAGGACATTCTAAGGAGGGAAACAGACAAGTTAAATATTAGAACTTGGATGTGTGCTCTGGTGGGGGAGGAGTGTGGGGGGCTGAGGAGCAGGGCTCCCTGCAGGAGTGGAGTTCTAAGCCGAGCTGTGGCCGAGAGGTTTTGGGAAAGAGCCTTCTAGGCAGAGGGCTTTGAGGCCAAAAGGGGCCGGATATGTGGGAGGGGACTGAATTCGAGAAAGCCCAACCCTGGCTCATTGCTGAGGCTGGGCTGGCCAGTCTATTTATTTATTTATTTGTTTGTTTGTTTGACAGGCAGAGATCACAAGTAGGCAGAGAGACAGGCAGATACAGAGGGAGAAGCAGGCTCCCCACCGAGCAGAGAGCCCAACGCGGGGCTTGATCCCAGGACCCTGAGATCATGACCTAAGCTGAAAGCAGAGGCTTTAACCCACTGGGCCACCCAGGCGCCCCTGGGCTGGCGAGTCTTGATGTTGACGTGTGACGGTCAAAGTCGTCTGTAGAGAGGACGCGTTCTTAATTGGCTCCCAGGGGTCTGGTCCATCGTTCTCACGCCAGTGGTGGGCGGCCTTCCCTGCCGCTGCCTGCATCCCGACCTCTGTGACTCCATCCGGTTATTTGATGCTTGGCCGTGTCTCTTTGAAGCTGAGGTTGGAAAGGGAAAGAGCGGGCTATGAAAAGCTCTTCAACTCGGGGATGAGGCCCACGTGTGTCCTTGCCTCCTTCCTTCCTCGGGCTGTTGAGAGCACGTTATGTGCCGTAATAGGTGTGTGGGGACAGTCCTGAATGAGGTGGGCACAGTCCCTGCCCCGATGGGTACTCATCTGGGGACTTAAGTAGCCGTGGGGTTTTCTGTACCATAGTTCAATCCCCCCAACAGACCACGGGCTCCATGTCACCACGCCTGTTGTACAGAGGAAAGAACCAGGACTCAGGAAAATGAGCCGACTTCCCCAAGGTCACATAACTGTTAAGTGGCAGAACCTACACTTGAACCCCAGTGTGGTTCAACTCCGAAGCCTGGTACTATGTCTGCTGCCCTGGGAACTTGAATCTGTCGGGGGCGACTGGGTCAGAAGAGCGAATAATGAGGCCACTGTGCTACGGGCTGCCGGCTTGGTGTAGACCCCGCGTACGCAATGAGAAGCAGGGGTTGTGAGTAGGTCTGGGGTGGGGGTCTTGCCCAGCCCGAGTACACTGTGGCCAGAGGAGGAGGGGACTCGAAGCTACTGCAGGCAGTTGGAGCAGAGGCCCTGGGGGTAGGAAAGTACTAGAAGTCTTTGAGAAGTCACTTGCAGGTGAGTGTACCACCTACAGGGCAGGGTGGGTCAGGGGTAGAGTGGAGTGGTGAAGAGCCTGGGAAGGAAGGTTGGGGCCATTGATTTTGGAACTGGCCTGTGGTCACCCTGGGAGGGATGGGTCATTGGACGGGGGAGTCTGGACAAGGGACACAAGTGCCTTTGCTTTACCCTACAGCATAAACACGGCACTCACATCTTCTTGTTTTGTTTTGTTTTTTTTTTTTTTTAAAGATTTTATTTATTTGTCAGAGAGAGAGGAGAGTGAGCGAGCACAGGCAGACAGAATGGCAGGCAGAGGCAGAGGGAGAAGCAGGCTCCCCGCCAAGCAAGGAGCCCGATGCGGGACTCGATCCCAGGACGCTGGGATCATGACCTGAGCCGAAGGCAGCTGCTTAACCAACTGAGCCACCCAGGCGTCCCTCTTCTTGTTTTTTTACCCGCGCTCTAAAGATGTTCCCGGGGACTTAATTCCACGATGGCACAGCGGATGCCCTTCTGTGGCAACCCAGGGTTGCCAGCCTCTGCCAAGACTGTTCCATTAGCAGCGACACTGAGAGGTGCAAAGAATGTTTGATTAGCAGCGTCATCTTGGGATATCTGCGAGGCACGTGATGTAGGAAGGCTGGGCTTTGCCTCCGTGGAGGTTTCTCTAATTATCAAAACTGGGAATTGGGTGGAACTATCTTTGTTCCGACTCGGTGTTCCCTCTTTGGCAAATTGTGCCCCCTTTCCACTAAGCCCTTAGAAGGTGGCAGGACTTAACGGGGCTCAGGACCACACGAGGGCCCGGTGCCCTTCAGGCTAGCAGCCTGTGAGCCCAGGACCAAAGTTTCTAGGGAAATTTCAGAAAGGCTGGTGGAGAAGCAATGATTTTGTTGTCAGTGTGGGTCTCCTTTCACTCCTCACAAAGTTTTTTTTTTAGATTTTATTTAAGAGAGAAAAAGAACACTGGGGTAGGGGGGAGCAGAGGGAGAAGCAGATTCCCAGCTAACAAGGGAGCCCCACACGGGCCTGGGTTCCAGGACCCTAGGATCATGACCTGAGCCAAAGGCAGACACTTAACTGACTGAGCCATCCAGGTGCCCCACAGGGATTCTTTGCCTGGGGTCTGTGGATGGAAATCAGGTGGTCCATGAATTTGGAGTGGAACAAAAGGAATCTTTCGTGTCACTTGCCTTAACTGGAATTTAATGTTACTCAGTTTGGATGTAGGCAACAAGGACATGTGTGTCACTTGGTCTCCAGCAAAAAGCACAGCTGTTTGCATATTACCTTACAGTTGTGACGATATCTAAAAAAGTAGTTTGCGCTTGTCACAGCTTCAAAGCTGTCATAGTTATGAAATCCATGATCAGCTGTTGTTTCATGGGGTAATAAAGAAGGGCTATGAGGAGCATCTGGGTGGCTCAGTTGGTTAGGCATCCAGCTCTTGATTTTGGCTCAGGTCGTGATCTCAGGGTCCTGGGTTCGAGCCCCACATCAGGCTCTGCGCTCTGTGAGGAGTTTACCCGGGGCCCTCTCCCTCTGCCCCTCCCCCACTCGTGCATGCGCGCATGTGTGCTCGCATGTGTGCTCTGTGCTCTCTCTCTCTCCCTCCCTCAAATAAATAAGTAAATCTTCAAAGCAAGAAATAAAGATGGGCTCTTAGTACTCTGTCACCATTCTAAATACTATTTTGAGAACTGTATTTAAATAAAATTGATTTCCTTTGTAATGCTAAGTGTTTCATTTGAGGCATTATTCTTAGAAAGGGACTGAGGACCTTTCTAGACTGCTGGAGGGGTCTGTGGTCCCCACATGGTCAAGTGCTCCTGCTAGGAATTTGGGAGCCTTTCTAGATATTTGAAATATTACATCCCTAATTATTACTACTTTTTAGTATTGGGAGTAATAAAAAGAATCCTTTAGAGAAATATACTAAGATATTTGCAGATGAGGGGCGCCTGGGTGGCTCAGTGGTTAAAGCCTCTGCCTTTGGCTCAGGTCATGATCCCAGGGTCCTGGGATCGAGCCTCACATCGGGCTCTCTGCTCAGCGAGGAGCCTGCTTCCCCCTCTCTCTGCCTGCCTCTCTGCCTACTTGTGATCTGTCTGTCAAATAAATAAAAATATATTAAAAAAAAAAAGATATTTGCAGATGAGGAAGAAAGGAATGAATTAAAAATGAAAACCCTTTAGGAGACCGGGAAGTGGCTCCTCTCGGCAGGGTCCAACAGGACTTTGGAAGGTTGTGCACACCTTCTGGGGAAGCTTGAAAGTCACCAGGAGGAGGTCACTAGAGTCTTGTCAATGTGACAAGAGCCCTCATAGGGTCCCTGGGTCCCTGGTCTCAGCCGAGCCTGGCAGCTCCCTGGTTCTCCTCTTGGGGCCGTGAGCTCATTGCTATCTGTTCTGCTCATCCTCCTTTTAATCAGTCCTGGACCATGACCGAGGTTGGAGGGGGGCTCCCCCCCACATCCCACCCACCTCTGCATTCATCAGTACTATGCAGGGGCACCTGGTTGGAGCCCAGGGTTTGTCAGAGAGAGGACCAGGCTAACCCAAACCAGGCTGTCCTTACTTAAACTTAACCTCTTGGGACACCTGGGTGGCTCAGTTGGTTAAGCGTCTGCCTTTGGCTCAGGTCATGATCCCAGGGTCCTGGGAGTCCCTGCTTAGCGGGGAGCCTGCTTCTCCCTCTCCTTCTGCCTGCTGCTCCCTCTGCTTGTGCTCTCTCTCTCTGTCAAATGAATAAAATCTTAAAAAAAAAAAAAAACTTATCTTCTTGAGGTTTTAGCCTTTTGAGAGGCCTTTGAAAACTGTGGACGTGTTTCCCTTGGAAAATACACAGACTCGTACATCTGAAATTTGCGTACATATCTGGGTGTGCTTCCTGAGAGCCTACTGGTGAGCCCAAGTGGAGGACTGTGGCCAGTCATTCCGCATGCCAGCAGGCATGGCCGGTACTTGGTGTGTGCTCCGAGTGCTTCATTTCTTCCCCACCTCCCTGAGAAGGAGATTCTGTTGTTATCCCATTTTCTGGACAAGGAAACAGGCTTTTCTGGGCATGGGGGTTTAGTAACTCACCCAGGGTCGCAGGGCTAGGGGGTGCCTGAGCCCCTGGATCCCAGCCCAGGCAGTCTGATTCTAGGCTGGAAGCCTTCTAAGTGGGAGGTGACTCATTCTCCCCAAACCCCCACATCTTCCATAGCCTCACGTTCTTACCCACCCTCCAACCCTCCCAGGGCAGGAAGCCCTTCTTTTTTTCAGTAGAGATTTTTATTTATTGGACTGAGAGAGATAAGATAGCGAGAGAGAGAGAGAGAGAGAGAGAGAGAGCGAGCAAGCAGGGGAGCACCAGGCGGAAGGAGAGGGAGAAGGAGAGAGAGAAGCTTAGTGCTCTCCACTGAGCAGGAAGTTCGATGTGGGGCTTGATCCCAGGACCCTGGGATCATGACCTGAGTTGAAGGCAGACACTTAATCTACTGAGCCACCCAGGCGCCCTCAGGAAGCCTTTCTTAGGTCTCTACCCCATTCTCTCTCCTGACCAGTGTTGCCCATTGTCCTTAAGGATCATAGTCCTGGGCCTGAGACAGTTGTCAGCCAGCCTTGGAGTGAGGAGAGGGTCTTGGGGAGCTCTCCAGGTTTTCTGCTGGCTTTCTTGGACCCTTCTTTCCTCCTCCCTCCATTTCCTACCTCACTGGTGTTTGAGTGATGGTGGTGGGGGGCACCCTGCAGGCTCTTGTGCATAGTGCTTGGGGTGTAGAGCGCATGTATGAACCCCATACAAAATGGCCTGCTCTTTCCTGGGCTCCCACAGGCGAAGCTGGTCCGCTACATTTGCAAGCAGCAACAGTGCAAGCTCAGCGTGGCTCCCAGTGAGAGGACCTCGGAGCTCAACAGCTACCCTCGCTTCAGTGACTGGCTGTGCACCTTCAATGTGAGGCCAGAGGTAGTGCAGGTAAGCGGGTTGTGGGGCTGGGGACTGGAGAGGGGGAAATGGTTGGGTGGGGGGTTGTCAGGCATGGGGGACCACACACAAACCCACGGACTGGCTCCTGTGTGAGTGTGACTGGGAGGACAGTGGCCGTGGGAGGGACCCAAGGCAAGTGTGGCTCTAGCCTGTGTCCCGGGGCCACTGCCAAACGAGCTGTGGACAGCCTGACCACACTGATGGTTCATTGATATCCCCCTAAGAACACCCTGTGGAAACGTTGGCTGTGTGACAGGCACCTTGCTATCAACACTTTGTCTAGATAATCTCACTTAATTCTCACAAAACCCCATGAAGGAATTACTCTCTATTGCTGCTTCATACTTGAGGAAATTAAAGCACAGAATGGGTACGTGACTTGTTTGAAGTCACACAGATAGCAAGTGAGCCACTTTGGGATTTGGAAACAAGAGCCTGAGTTTAGTTTTCTCTTGTATCTGCTGTAATGTAGTATTTTCGCCGCACAGTTCCCTCTTCCCATCCAGCCGGCCTACCCACCCCTCCCCACCTCAACCAAGTAACTGATCGGCCAGTGAGCCTGGAGAGTATATCCTATGCCGAGTGTCAGGGGCACAGGGCCCTCCCCCCACACCCCCCCGTGAGGCATCAGTAAATTAGTGCCTAGCAGGTGCAGTTCACCCAGCCAGGTCTTTCAACCCCTTTGATTATAAAATTAAAAAGTTGTTGGCTCTTGCTATTATTTTAAAAGCAATAGGGATTTATTATTTAGACACACCTTGGAAAACGGAGGAGGGGAATAAAAGTCACACATATATTCCCACGACTCAGCAAAAGTCCACAATCATTAAGATTTTGGTATTTCCTTCTGGTTTTCTTCCCCCTGCTAATAGTTAAGTCTTCTAAAAATTTCTAATGGGTCAGACCCGTGCTGTAAGGTAGTTACGAGCTAACGTGGCTACTTCGTCCTTGGAACGTGGCAAATCCACGTTGAGATGTGCCGTCATTTCAAGGCTAGAAGTTCAAAGAGGTGCTGAATTCTGAAGACTTCATATAGAAAAAAAGTAACACGAATAACTTTTCATGTTTTGTATACGTTCAGTATATATAATTGGGGTCTACTAAGCAAAATAAAATGTTAAAATTAATTTTGTGAAATACACTCACTTTTTAAAATGTGGCGACTCAAAAACGGAAGTGTGTGGCTTGCATTGTATTTCTCTTGGGCAACACTGGTTCAAACGATCCTGAATAAACAGTTTTGTTTTGCTCTTACCATATGCTATTGCTAGCCAGCATGTTTTCTTTGTAGCTTCACACTTAATAACGCCCCCCCTTTTAAAGTAGCTGTGTGATGTTTGATTGCGTGTAGGGGTGTGGTGTGTCAGGCGGGAGGTTCATCCCATCCTTGGCTATTATCTATAACACAGGGTTAATATGATTTCTGCAGCTCTTTGTATATTTAGGAATTTTCCCTGGGAGAGATTTCCTGGACAGGAAGTGGCGTGATCGTAAAAGGTCCTGTCATGGGGAGGAGGAGTGGGAGTGCATGGGGGTGAATGAGGGGACCCCGGAGGGCTCTTAACATGTCACACGTGTCTGACCTGACCTGGTGCACACCACAGTTACAAAGCTGGCAGGAAGGGACGCCTGGGTGGTTCAGGGGTTAAGCGTCTGCTTTGGGCTCAGGTCATGATCCCAGGGTCCTGGGATCGAGCCCTGTGTCGGGCTCCCTGCTCAGTGGGAGGCCTGCTTCTCCCTCTCCCACTCCCCCTACTTGTGTTCCCTCTTTCTCTCTCTTTCAAATAAATAAAATCTTAAAAAAAAAAAAAAAAAAAAACTACAAAAAAAACAAAGTTGGCAGGAAGGAGCTGGTCTTTGTGAAGGTTGAGGGCAGCTCCTCTGTGACATGGAGTGCCCTAGGACTTTATTTAACATTCAAACGCACACATCAGGCCCTCTGGTCTCACAGCTTCCTGCTGCCCAGGAAGGATATCTCAACAACATGGAATGGTTGTCCGTGGTGACGTGTTGAAAGTCATGGACTTGGGAGCTGGGGAGCGTTGAATGGTCGCCCCTGCCCCCCAGCCAAGCCCAGCCTTTACCCCTCCCCGCCCCCAGTTGCAGAGATGGGAAGCAGCTTTTCACACGGCGTCTAGAACACCGTGGAGGGTGCCAGGGCCCCACAGAGGTAGTGACTAGCCCGGCATCTCACCGGCGGCGTCCCTAACTTGACAGGCAGAGACCGCAGGTTTGGAGAAGCTGAAGGGCTCTGGGATGGTCTGGAGCTGGGATGCTCTCGAGGTTCAGACAGGGGACTGGTGGACTCCACACTGCATTCTCACTTCTTTTCTAGAGGCCGAGCCACCTCTGACAGATGGCTTAGCTGTTCATGACATTTTTCTTGGGGCTACTGAGATCTGGAGTGTGCCAGACACCCCGTTGCAGCCGTGTCCGTCTGTGAGAGAGGAGCCAGGTGTGCCCAGTGCAGAGGCTGGTCCCAGGGAAGCCGGCTGCAGGGCCGTTTAAGCCCCTGGAGAGCCCTGTGGGGGGCGGCTGGCACAGGGGTCTTCCAGGCAGGCCCAGAGGCATAGCAGACACTGAGTGAGGTGGTGTTTGAGTCATGAGGTCATGAGTGCGTCAGAGCCAGCACTGAATGAGGGGCAGGCTTGTCTGTAGGGAGGCGTCAGGCGGGCGGGAGAGCCCAGGTGCCTCATGTAGTTTGGGAACCAGGCTGCTACCCAGCCTCGGGGACTGAGGTAGCGTCTGAGCAGACAGTTCGGTGGGAATGACAGGGTCAGGGCAAGAGAGCAGGAGTGTCTCCAGCTGCCTGGTAATCTCCCTGGTGACCTGGAGACCATGAGGCGGCTCAGAAACAACCATGTTTTAGGCGGAGCTCTTGTTCTCCCCTTTCTATTCAGAGACACATTTTCTTCCCACCTCTGCCCACCTCGGAGAATGGTAGCGTCAGCCACGGAGTTGCTCAAGCCACAGCCCAAGAGGCCATCCCTGAGTCTTCCCTTGCCCTCCCTCACATGTGCGAGACTTTAGCGAGCCTTGTGGGCTCTACCCCCCAGATCTGCAGACCTGCCCCCCCTCTCCATCCCCAGTGCCAGCACCTCTCTTGCCCGGACTCCTGCAGCAGCCTCTTAACTGTCTCCCTACTTTCATCCACTCCATTCCACTTCCACACAGAGCCAGAGTGCCCACTAAGAAACATAATACAGATCATGTAATTTTCCAGTGCTTCCCATTTCTTTCTGAATAAATGCCAGATTCCTCACCCACTTGGGCCTCTGCTGGCCTATCTGACCTTATCTTTCTCACCCTCCTCTTTGATCCCTTTGGTCTGACCTTTGCACTCCCTCTTCCTCTCCTTGGAGTGCTTTCTCCTTGGCTTGTCCTGTGGCTGTCCCTGTAGCAGGAGGTCCATTGTCCCCTCCTCTTCAGTCTTCCCTTATAACCTGGTCTAAAGGTCACTCCTACCCTTTGTTTTCTACCAGTGCATCTTGGCTGATTTTTCTTAATGACACCAACCACTTTTTGGAGTATATCTGATTTATTTGTTGTTTGTGGTCTGTCTGCTGTCTCCCACTGGAATACAAGCTCCGTAACAACCCAGCGAGTGTTGGGCTCACTGTGACTGTCAAGAGGCAGAAAGGGTGAATCTCATGGTTACATGGTAGGTGTCCCAGGAGTTGAGGGTTTGGTCCTGAGTGGGTGGTGACACAGGTTACTCCTAGGTCTGGCTTTTCATACCCTGCAAGAGAAGGCACTCTAGAATCATAGCCCCAAAGATCCACCTTCCCAGTTCTGCGCAGCTACCCACAACTCAGGCTCCGGGAAGAACCCTGGGGAAGTTGGTGCCATTGGGAAGGCTGAGATAGGCCAACACCCCAAAGAGTCCTTGGGTCTCTTTGGCACTCCTCTTCTGACCATATCAACATGCTTCACTCATTAAGGGGTTGTGGTTCTGGAAGCCCGACTGGCCTTCCTCTGCGAGGCCTCTGTAGTCTGGTTACAGGCTGCACTGGGACCTACATGCCTCTTGCACTCTGAAGTGATTGTGGGGTCAAGTGCTTAGAGGCACAGTGGTGTTCAGTGGGTTGAAGGAGAGAAAATTCTGGCACTTTCCTCACCTTTCATCCTCAGCTGCTGTTAATTCCTGAGTGAGAACCAGCCCCACAGAGACTGCTGGAGGTTTGTGCACAGGTAGCTCAAGACAGCCATCTGGGGAGCGAAAAGCGGGGGGGAGTCAAGGAAGGCCAGGAGAGCAGGGGCTGGCTGGAGGCAGTGTTCTGAGTCAAGAGGCAGTGGGAGTCAGTTCAAGGCCTAAGAAGGGCAGCAGGAGGACAAATGCTGGGCCCCGGGCTACCTCCCGCACCCTTGCCGGCTCCAGAGCTCACTCATGGGCATCCTTACCCAGAGGTTGGAGGAACTGAGGCTGAGGGGGTGGGAGCAGGAAGAGGGTGGGCCAGGCTGCCTGAGAGTACCTGGGGCGTGGGCCAGAGGCTTTCTGCTTGGGTTTTAAGAATCACAAGGAACCATTGGCCCAGTATCTGTTTATCTTCCCTGAGCCCTCCAGATCCCTTTTCTCAATCTTACTCTATTTCTTCCTCTCAGATCTCAGGTTGGTTCTTAGGCCCAGGCCAGAGTATGCTGAAGGTTGGAAAGGAAGGTTGGAAAGGAAGTTCTCATTAGTAATCCTAGCCTCTGCTCATCGGGGCGGGGGGCTGCCTTGCCTTGGCTCTGCTGCTGGAGTCTATCCTTGTACCTATGGGGGGGTGCACAGTGATGGGGGCCCAGAGTTAGAGCAGCATCCGGCACAGGCCTCATGGTGGACCCAAGGGGTGTGGGTCTTACTTTTCACTCAGACAGTTTGGACTCTGACGCCCACCCTCCCCTGCTCACCCTAGACGCTGATGGGTCTTGTGGGCTTGTAGCTGGAATTGGTTCTAAAACTGCCACTCACCAGGGGCGCCTGGGTGGCTCAGTGGGTTAAGCCGCTGCCTTCGGCTCAGGTCATGATCTCAGGGTCCTGGGATCGAGTCCCACATCGGGCTCTCTGCTCAGCAAGAAGCCTGCTTCCTCCTCTCTCTCTCTCTCTGCCTGCCTCTCCATCTACTTGTGATCTCTCTCTGTCAAATAAATAAATAAAATCTTTAAAAAAATAAAAAAATAAAAATAAATAAAACTGCCACTCACCAAAGATAGGTGCAGATCTCAAGAAACTTGAAGCTCCAAACACCATAAAATCCCATGCTTTGCCCCCCCCTCCCAAAAAAAGTGACCTCGGAGATAGAACCCTTTAACTTTTTTTTTTTTTTTAAGATTTTATTTATTTGATAGAAACACAGCAAGTGAGGGAACACAAGCAGGGGGAGTGGAAGAGGGAGAAGCAGGCTTCCTGCTGAGCAGGGAGCCTGATATGGGGATCAAACCCAGGACCCTGGAATCATGACCTGAGCTGAAGGCAGACATTTAATGACTGAGCCACCCAGGTGCCCCAGAACACTTTTAACTTCTGAATGTCATCTGAACATTGTTTATTTTCTCAAATAAATGTTTTATTTTGGAATAGTTTGAGATTTACGGAAAAATTGCCGTGATTGTACAGAATTCCCATATATGGCCTTCACCCAGTTTTCTGCCATCATTATCATTATACGTTCCTGCAGCGCACGTTTGTCAAAACTAAGAACACAATGTTGGTACATCACCATTGACTAAATTCCAGACTCTCTTTGGATTTCATCAGTTTTTCCGTTAGAAGCTTCCTTCAGTTCTAGGAGCCAATCCAGGATAGCACATTGTTCTTATTTACATACAAATTTGTTTCCTTTTTATTTTTGATAGTTGCTAAAATGGGCTCGTACAGTATTTTTTCAGTCTGAATCTCATCTCTGCGTGAGTCATACAAATCCATCTCATTCCTCTTTAATAGTAGAATTGTTAAGAGGGAAGATTTCCTCGAGCCAGCCTAGCAGTGACTGGGTGAAGGGTGCCCATGGGTGCACATAGAGGCGCACACAGAAAGCTTCAGCCTGTGTCCACAGGCGTCCACCTCCAGCTGGAGGTGGAGATGGAGACTTTAAAACAGGGTCCTGGGGGCGCCTGGGTGGCTCAGTGGGTTAAGCCGCTGCCTTTGGCTCAGGTCATGATCCCAGGTCCTGGGTTCGGGCCCCACATCGGGCTTTCTGCTCAGCAGGGAGCCTGCTTCCTCCTCTCTCTCTGCCTGCCTCTCTGCCTACTTGTGATTTCTCTCTGTCAAATAAATAAATAAAATCTTTAAAAAAAAAAACACAAAACAAAACAGGGTCCTGTTATGTGGCCTTTCTTTCCTTTTTTTTTTTTTTTTGGTTGGTTGGTTGGTTTTTAGGAGAAGAGGTCTGAATCATGAAGTCTGGCAGTTTCCTTTGCTGAGCCATCCATGCTAAAGGGCCCCAGATGGTGGGAGCTGTCCCTTCAGCCTCTGTGTTCTTTGCGTATCTTGCCCTCCCCCCAGGAAAATAGTGCCTTTCTGCTGCATGAAGAGGGGGCTGGATGCAGACGTGGCCCCAGGCTGGTAGTGGCCCTTCCTAGTTTCTGGTGTGGAGGCAGGGCCTCTCCTCCCCTCCTTTCCTTTCTGAGTTAGATCTCACCTCCTGCTGCTCCAGAGCCCACAGTGGGTGCTTCTGACATATGTGATCTTTGATTCTAACTCCTTTGGCGACCAGCAGCTCAGGAGACACCTTCATACGTTGACCCCACGTACACTAGATCTTCCTCTAGAGTGACACTGTCCAGTAGAACTTTTGGGACGATAGCAGGATTCTTTACCGCCCTACCCAACATTGTAGCCACCAACCGCGTGTGACCAGGGAGCACTTGAATATGATGAGTGCAACGGGGAAGCCAAAATTTAGATTTTGTTTTATTGTAATTAATTTTCACTTAAAGAGACATTTAGCCCTCGCTGTGTCAGACAGTGCTGATCTGGAGCCTGCCCTGGAGGGACCCCATGCTCGCAGCCAAGGTGCTAGAGACACTCCCCCCACCCCAGGAGCTCACAGGCTACTGTGAGACTTGCCGAGAGCTGATATCAAGTGCCCTGATGGAAGGCAGTCTGGGGTCCAGGGGAGGAAGCTGTCAAACCCACCCTGGGAGGCTGGAGAAAGACCAACACCAGGGGAGGGTTTCCCTCAGAGCTGGGAGCTAGGCTGAGCTAGGAAGGGCAAGAGGGCAGGAACAGTACCAGCAGAGCCCCTGAGGACTGAGTGTGCTCTTTGGGCCTCCTAAGAAGTGTTTGCAAAGGGCTTGCCCTGGGAAGAGACCGGTGAGCAGACGGTCACTTCGTGGAAACCTTTGTGTAGGGGCATTTATCTGGAGACTAGCACCATGCCTGTGTGTGTGTGTGTGTGTGTGTTAGAGAGAGAGAGAGAGAGAACACTAGAATTGTTTTAGGGACACTAAAATCCCTGCTGGTGAGAAGGCTGGATTCATCATGAGGACAGTGAAAGGTGAGCCCGTGCTGGTGTGGGAACCTGGAGCACTGCATGGAGGAGGGGCTCTCAGGCCTAGCACTGAGCACGAGACTGATTCAGAGCAAGGTGCCTCCACCCTCCCCAGACACCTAGAGTCACACACTGTGACTCTTTCCACCCTCCCCTGCCAGACCTTCCACAGGCTAAACATCACAGCTTCATGTTCTGACTGCAGCTCAGGGGGGAAATGATTTCAGAGCCTGCTGGCATGAAGCCATTTTTGTTGTTGTTGTTGATCAGCAATTTCCCTGTTGGAAGTTGCTAGAGGAAGTGGTGAGCACTGGCTGGGATCCATCCTAGCCGTGAGAGGTGGGCGCTGCAGAGGCCAGGACCCCAGGGCCCAAGCCAGAGGCCATGGACTCCCCTGAAGAAGCTCTTACTGGTGGCATTTTCTGAACTGAAGATGCAGGCGAGTCCAGTAAGGGGCTTTTGTTAAAGCCCTGACAGGGCAAGTTTCTCTATCCCTTCTCCTCTACTACTCTCATGTTCCCATGTTTGAAATCAGGCCTTCTCTTGGGGATGGGAAGCGAGCTCCCTGGGGTCTGCCGCCATCTTGGTTTCCCATTGGCTGGGAGTGAGCGTGGCCCTGTGTGGGCCCCGGTGGGTGGGCTGTGTGAAGCCAGAGGCTGTGGAAGAATAAACCAGGAAAGTGAGCTGGTGTTTGGCTCCTAGGTTCAGCTTTAATGCACATTAATCCTGCTGTCAGTCTTCCGGTCATCCCCACCCTCTCCCCGGGGAGCCAGAGGCCACACTGTTCAATGGCCTTGCTCTTGGCAGCTGGGAACAGCCTCTGAATGCAGCATACACTCTCTCCGGGCTGTGTGGGGAGACCCAGGCCAGCTTGTCAGCCTCAGCGGCCTGGGGCTGCTTGCCACTAGGGATTTAAGGCATCAGGACCAGCCCAGCGGGATGGGGAGATGGAGGCCTGGGGCGAGGGCTGCTGTGCCCGTGTCACCCAACCAGTCAGAACAAGAGATGGAGATGGGATATGGAAGGAAGGTGGCATTTTGTGCGCTTACCATCCTATTTAATCCTTATACCCGGGGGAGGGGGTGGGAGAGACCCCTGGTCCCCATTCTATGGCTGAGCAAACTGAGGTTCAGAGAAGTCAAGGGACCTCTCAGGGTCATACAGTGAGATGATAGCTGGGTCAGGATTCTAAAGCCAGTCTCCCTTCCTTGACTCAGCTTCTTACTTAGATTAGCCCAGCCTGGGGTTACTGTATGCCATTGTATGATTGAATTGAACTCTTTCAGGATGCCTGGGTGGCTCAGTTGGTTAAGCGTCTGCCTTCAGCTCAGGTCGTGATCCTAGGGTCTGGGATCGAGCCCCACATCAGGCTCCCTGCTCAGCGGGGAGCCTGCTTCTCCCTCTGCCTCTGTCTGCCACTCCCCCTGGTTGTGCTTTTTCTCTTTCTCTCTTTTTCTGTCTGGCAAAAAAAATAAATAAATAAAATCTTCAACAAGAAAATAACTTGATCTCTTTCTGTCTCCCTCCTTCTCTCCCTCCGCCTTCCTTCCTCCCTCCCTCTGACCTTCTTTTCTTCCTCTCCTCCTCCACCTTTTCCGTAATACCCACTCATTCTGTATCCATTGATCACTTACTCTGATTAATTACCACTGGAGATTAATTGATGCACAAAATACAGTCTTCCTTGGGGGCGTATCAGGTGGTGGGATGTACACAGCTACAAATAGCCCCCTTGGAAGCAAGCTGACAGGCCCCAAGGGAGGAGGGGCTGAGATGGGGCCTGGTACAGAGCTGAGGGCCTTCCTGCGTTGTCTCCTGTCCACCCAGCCTTGCACTCATTCGGTTTATACTTAGCTTCCGTTAGATGCCAGGCCCTGTTCTAGGTGTTGGGCCTGAGTTCCCGTCCTTACTGAGCTGGCATACATCCATCTGTCTCTCCAGTCGATGAAGTGGTTTATTTTCTGAATCTGAGCCAGAATGCTCTGTTTTAATCTTTGAGTGTGAGGCGCCCCTGGTTTTTAGAAACCTGAAAAAACCAGAGCGTGACTGTTCTGGTTAGCCCCCCATACTGGTTGGCATTTATGAATGGTGAGCCCATCTCCTCAATCCTCTGGATTTCTGGGCTTCCGAGCCCAGTGAAAATGGCTTAGACTGGGGATCCTGTGCCATTCGGGCAGGAATCTGGCTTTTTCCTTTGCTGCTCTGTCTCTGCCGCCTGGCACATTGAAGGTGTCTTGTTGAATGAATGACTTCAGATCAGATCATCCAAAGAATTTTGGTCCCTTGGGCTGAGGGGTCTCAGGAGTGTTCTCCTCTGGGCTCGTGAAGGTTGAGTTTTGGGAGCCTCTGGGGGCTGGTGTCTGGGGGCTGCCAAAGGCGGCTGAGTCGGGGTTCCTGAGCTGGCTCCGCTGGACTCGGTCTAGCTGTGTGCCTGTAGCCCTACTGTGGGATGAGTTAGCGTGTGCCTGAGCCACCTCTGGGGCCACCCAGCATCTGGGCTGTCAGTTTCTATTGGGTGTCCCTTCTTCCGGGACTGGCCTTAAAGGCAAGATTGCTCTAGAACACATCGAACCAGCCTAGATAAATCACTGGGAAATTCTTATATCAACACCACCCTGTTTTAATTATTGTAAACAAAAGCCCCCTCTCTTACTACCCTTCTTTTAAAAGAAAATCAACATAGGCATTTTGGTGGCTTGGTTCTCATCCATATGCTTTTGGGGAGGTAGCAAGATTAGAAATAGGCAGCCCAGAACCTGGTGTTGGGAGGCAGACAGAAACTTGATTTTGCTACTTGTTCATGGACAAGTCTCTTACCTCTCAGCTTGTTTACTCGTCTGTCGGTTGTCTAGCTAGAAACTAAGCAGTCACTTCTCATTCCTTCTGCTTCCTTACTTCCACGTTGGATTAACTAGCAAAGCCTGCTGGCTCTATTTCCAAACATATATCCCAAACCCACTTATGTCTCTTTTTTACTATGCCCCCTGCCACCCTAGGCCTAGCTACTACATGGACTTGTGCAGTAGCACCTACATCACTCTCTATCTACTCTTGCCCTCTTCTTCATTTCATCTCATTTTTATAAGCCAGGAGTGATTTTTCTTAAAACCCAAATCTGATCATCTCACTTTTCTGAGTACAGTCCTTCATTCAGTGTCTTGCCCTCAGCATGAAATCCAAACCCCTTCACTATTACCTGGTAAGGCCCTGAAGTATTTGGCATCTGCCTCCTTCTTCCACACCATCTCCTGTCCTCCTTACTCTTTGTCTTGCGTTAGAACACGTCAGGTTTCCTGTCATAGTTCAGGGCCTTTGTATGTTCTGTTTCCTTTGCCTGGAAATTTCTATACTCTCATGGCTAGGATCTTTAGAAATGTGATCTTCAGAGAGGCCACCCTGTCTAAAATTAGATGCCCCCCCCCCATGTCTCAACATGCTCTCTCCTTTTTAGCATTTATTCATAAATTTCAGTTACATATTTTAGTTTATGTTTTCTATTCTGTGTTTCCTATTAGGATGTAAGCTCCCTAAAGAAAAGAACTACTTATTTCATTTGCTGTTGTATTCCTAGCCTGGAATAAAGTGCCTGGCACAGAGTTAGTATTCATAGTGGCTGTCTGTCGATGAGATGGATTGGGGGGGAGTTAAATAGATGGTCCGAGGGTACGTAGTAATTACTTACTTAGTACAAGCTATTATATTCTCCTCCTAGTTAGAACATTTCCGTAGCGAGTTCCAGTGCTGACTGGCTTACACCAAAGACTTTGGTCAGCTTAAGTAATAGAGGTTCAGCGAGGTCTGGATGCGGAAGCTCACATGATGCTGTTAGAGTGTACTTCTTGGCCAGACCCACACCATGTGGCAGGCACCAAGGCCACCAGCAGCAAAGCCTCACTTTCTTCCTGCATCATGGTGGTGCTTGTTGGTGGAGAGCTTCTGCCCCAGGACTGGAGCTGGAAAATCCCGTGGAAAGCTCTGCATGGCCTACCTTTGGTCCCATGTTCTACCAGAGTCAAGCTCCAGGCTAGGAAGATGGAACATACCTGTTGGCCCACACTGGGTCACGGCTCAGCCCTTGAGCAGCACGGTGGGGA
Source organism: Lutra lutra (assembly GCF_902655055.1). Taxonomy (NCBI): domain Eukaryota; kingdom Metazoa; phylum Chordata; class Mammalia; order Carnivora; family Mustelidae; genus Lutra; species Lutra lutra. The sequence continues at coordinate 41,923,608 of NC_062293.1, forward strand.
CCTGAAGGGTAAGTTTCACCTGCGCTCTGGAAATGGATTCCTGGAGGAAGGACAGCTCTGTGGATGGCAAAAGACGTGTATTAACACTCACACCCCCAGATGACAAGAGTGGTTGGTTCTACCACAGCTGCTGGGGTCCCCGCCATCACCAGGGGCTCTCTGTGGGGCTGGGTCACCTGGCTTTCCCCTGAGAGTCACAGGGGTAGCCGCTGTGCCCTCTTTCCTTCAGTGAGCAGGACGCCTGTGTCTGCAGGAGACCCAGGGCCTCAGGCTCGAGATGGTGCGTGAGGCCTACACCTTGGGGTGGGAGGGGAGCAGCAGAGATCTCATTTCTAGAATGTAATCAGTGAGCCTAACCCCTCATTTTTTGTTTTTAATGACATTTCTCATTTTCTTCACTGTGAAAGAAGGATTTATTTTAGATTAGAAAATGTAGAGAAGCAAAAGAAATGAGTTACCTGTAATCCTTCACAGAGCCAATCATTGCTTCTTGGCTTTTTACTTTTCTTTTTTTCTTAATATCCAGTAATTTACCTGGATGTTCACTTTCAAAATGTGTAAAGTATAGAAATTAAAATGATAATTCTACCATTTGTTGATGGTTTACATCATCATCTTACTACTCTGAGGAAATGCTATAAACATTTTAGTGCATTTCCTTCCGGTCAGCATTTGTTGTTGGCTTTTCTTTTTCTTTCTTCCTTTTTTAAAATGAAGTTTATTCATGAATTTATGCTCTAAATTTTTTTTTTTAAGATTGTTTTATTTTTAAGTAATCCCTATACCCAGCATGGGGCTTGAACCCACAACCCTGAGACACAGGGTTGCACGCTCCACTGACTGAGCCAGCCAGGCGCCCCTGTGCTGTTAATTCTTTAGTGAGTGTTCCCATCCTGCCCGGGGCTGAGTTATGAGCTTTACACGGAGTGTCTCATCTTAATCCACCTGGGCCACTCTTAACAAAATACCATAGACTGGGGGCTTGCTGGGGGCTTATAAGCAACAGAAGTTTATTTCTCATAGTTCTGGAGGCTGGGAAGTCCAAGACCAGGGTGCCAGCAGGTTCAGTGTCTGGTGAGAACCCACTTCCTGATTCAGAGACTCTGGTCTTTCTGCTTTGTCTTCACATGGTGGGAGAGGCCAGACAACTCTCTGGGGTCTCCTTTATAGAAGGGCACTGATCCTGTCCTGAGGGCTCCAGCCTTATAACCTGATCACTTCCCAAAGGCCCTGCCCCCCTTGTACCATCACCCTGGGGATTAGGTTTTGAGGTGGGCGCACGAATATTTAGTCCTACAGCAGGAGGCAATGCTTTTATGCCCAATATGTGACTGAACTAGAGAAACTGATGATGTCACTTACCTAAGGTCACCTAGATAGTATGTGTCGTGGCCAGGATTCATACCCGGCTCCAAAGCAGGGGTCACAAAATACACACACACATTTTAAATTCTCGCAGATAGAACCACGTGATACATTCCTTCTGTGATCCCTGAACATTTCTCCTTTTTCAAGATTTTATTTTGAAGCAACATTTTCTAAATCTAGAAATTACTAGAAATTCTAGAAATTAGAAATTCTAATTTAGAAATTACTAAATCTAGTAATTACAAGTGTTCATTGCAAGAAAATTTGAAAATTAAAAAGCTCAGGAAAGACAACAAAATCCCCCCCATACACGACTCCACCAGCCACTGATAGGCAGCCCCTTAACTTCTTTTACATTTTTCTTTTTCATGTGCATCGAGTAAAGTTCACTGTTCCCAGCATATCGTTCTAAGAGCTTTGACAGCCGAGCCTCATTTTCCATGGTTGTCTTGGGTGCCATCTAGGGCATCCAAACCAGCCAGCCCCAAATGTCTGAGAGCTCCAGGAGGGTTGAGGGTAATTGGAGTTCATGTGGGGGGTGGGGTTTCCCCAGATGATGATTCACTGGGAGGGGGGAGATGGTCATGTTCCTTGTTGACTCAGGTCAAACTTTCTGGAGGTGAGCAGCGAAAGCGAGGCAGAGAACACTTCTCTGTCCATGGCCTGGTATCCCGGGTATCCTGGGTGTCTGGGTCCCCGGGTCTCGGACCCTGCAGTGAGGCCCACCAGAGCCTGAGTGTCTCACAACCAGCATCTGCTCCGGGAGGTATGTGCTGACTCCCCAGCTCCCAGGCACAAACTATTTTTGGCTACAGTGACTGTTCACTACAGTCATGAAAACAGAAACTCCTCTCCCTGCCTTGTCCTTCTCTGAGACACCGCACCCGGGGCTCCGGCTGCCGGGGACCCTGGGCTTGGGCCCCTCACCATGCATTGCCTGTGGAGCTGGGTGATGGCCAAGGCTGCAAGGGGCACGGGGACCCCACCACCTGTGGTCCTGCGAGAAACAGGAAGCCTGGACCAGCGCAGGCTGGAGGGTTGCAAGGTAGGCGCTGGGGTCCGGGATCTGGTGGCCCTTCTGCGAGTCCCCAGAACCAGTACATTCAGGCTGGGCCCTGAGTTCTTGCATTGCTCATTGTCTGTAGAACAGTGTCTGGAAAGATCTAGATTATGATTTCCATTTCATTGTTTCATTCCCTGAGTCTCTTGTGGTACAGGCTGGAGAACCATCAGGATCTTACTAGAACAGATCTTCCCCATTCTTCCAGTGAATGAATGACTTTTGGCTTGTTCATGCTTTGGGTTTGAACAGGATACATCCTTGTTCTGAGCCTGCTCCTTCTGTAGGGAGCTTAAGAAATGAGACTTATGCAGGTAGCCCCAGCCCTGCCTGTCAGGGCTTCTGGTCACCCAGGCCAAAGAGGCCAAAGCGTGTAGAGGCTGTGAGTGCTAGCGTGGAGTTACGAGGGTCAGGGTCCCCTCCGGGCTCTGGCACTCCCTGGCCGTGTCTTCAGTGAGTCACTTAATCTCTCTGAGCCTCCCTTTCCTTAGCTACCGAGCAGCTGTGCGCAGGCCCACTACACGAGCAGCGACAGGAGCAGTAGTGGTTATTTTTATGACTAGACTGTTTGTGGAAAGAGGAAGCACGTAGAGAAGCTGAGTAAGAATCAGCGTGCCTCGGCCCAGGGCAGGTCTTAGGCTGTGTTGCAGGACCTGGGTGTTTGGGTGTAGCTGGTGACATGGGGTTTGCTGCTACTTATCAAAAAGAAGGAAAGGCTGCACTATCATCGGTGGGCATGGGTTGGGGTGGACAAGAACACGGAATTGAGAGTTTCTGCCCACTTGCTATCTTTTAAGCCACCAAGATGTAAGAGACTTGCCGGGCTCTGGGTGAAGCCATGAGCCCGGAAGCGTGTTCTGGGTTCCTTAGGGCTCTGGGCCCACAAGGCAGGCACCTGGCTTGGCGTCCCTCAGGCTAGCACCTTTGGAGGTGATTCTCAGGGAAGATTTCAGGGTAGTCCATACCCTTGGCTTACCTCTTAGAGCAGCTTAGAGACTCTGGCAGGAATGAAACCTTTACATCTGGGTGAGGAACGCCCATAATGAACAACAGTGAGCTCTCTCAGAGGCCCGGGATAGCCTGGTGCCAGACACCGGCAGGGGTGTTGGGAAATCTGGGCCCTGGTCTTGGTGCTGTTGTTCAAGGTGACTCCGCAAGGTTTCCTCACCTCTGTGGTCCTCTGTTTTCTCCTCTATAAAGTGAGTGTTAGACTAACCTGTTTCTAAGGTCCCTTTTAAACCCTGCCCTTTGACCGTGGCAGAGGAAGGATTTATCCTTCCATTTCATCTATCTGAGTATCCAACCTCATGAGTATCCATTAGCCCCTTTCATGCCCTCACACCTTGACGGCACCAGGGAGGCCCTCCTTGGCTCGAGTCTTGGCCATCCTCTCAGGCTCCACTGGGTTCCCCTACTTTGAGGCCTGTTCTTGCTGTGGAGCAGGAGTTGTTTACAGAGTTTCTGGAAAACTACAGAGATCTCCTGAAAGATCTCGGTCTCCTGGGTGGATGCCCTTGGGGGTGGCGTGAAAACAATGCGGCCCCTGTTTTCAGGTGGAATGGCCTGGTTCTCAGGTCTCTGGCCTGGGTGCCCTTTGTGTGGCTCTGCATATCCCCTACCCAGATAGACAGACAACCAACCCCAAAGGACAGACTGCATAACTGGACACTAGCACGTGCCATTCTGGTGGAGGGGTCTGTGATTGGGCTCTTGGCCCCAAGGTGGGGCCAGGCACATACCAGGCCTGGGCACTCTCTGGTGCGGGGAGCCTCGGTGGCTGAACTCAGCTCCCACCCACGGGTATGGAGGAGGAAGTAAGAGACTGTAGACCTGTCTGGGAACCCTCTTTTTAATGGCGTGTTTGGATCAGGAGAGCTGCAGGGGGCTCCTACCAGCCAAGAGTAAAGATGGCCACGGATATGGTGGTGCCCAAGAGCCCCTGTCTGTGCCTTTGCCCTCAGGAGAGCTGGGGTTTCCCATGGGGAGATCCATCTCAAACCAGACCCTGCTCCCTTGCACCCTCTGTGTGGGATTAGCAGGCATCCCAGTTTGCCAGGTACAGTCTCAGTTTAGGGCTGTTGTCCCTGGGCAGTTAGAGCTCCCGCTCCCGCTCTGAGGTGTCCCTGTGGGGAGGGTCCCTCATACACCCCCCCTTACTCAGCAGCCTCTCGTCACACAGCTGCTGGCCTGGCTCGCATCCTCATTGCCCCCTGCTTGTCCAGCTCTCACCAGCTGTGTCAACTGGGGATGGCAGGGAGGGCCTGCTGCTCTGGGGAAGTTGTACCCCCCACCCCGCCTCCTGCCCTACTTGTGCAGGAAGGGACTTTCCTGTTTGCCAGTTCCCCAGAAGTCAAGCATCACCCCAGTGTTCGTGGAGCCCTCTGGCTGCTGGCAAGCTGTCCCCCTGCCCCACCCTGACCCCAATCTTATCTTTGAATGTGCTCATTTTTGTTTATTTGTTTTAGAGTATTCCTTTTCTGACTTGAGGTTTACTCTGGAGTCTAGTGGACAATAGGGCTTTTTTTCCCCCATAATCAGCAAATATCCTGGGTGTAGAGAACTGGCCTTGGAGAAGCCCACGTGTCTCCTGTCTCTGTTTTGGGAGTAGCGCGTGCGGAGGGGTAAGCATGCAGCCCCGAAGCGGGTGTCTGTGCGTGTGCGTGTGCGTGTGTGTGTGTGTGTGTGTGTGTGTTGGGGAAGGGATGGCTTTTTTTTAATGTGGGACGCGTCTGGCTGTTTTCAAACCACAACCAGGAGGAGCAGTTTTGGGAATGTGTGTCAGTGACACAGAGGAAGGTGACAAAATGCAGGTGGGCCTGAATGGCAGGTGGGGACCTCCCTGGGGGCCTCTCCTCTGTGTCCCCTTCTGCACACTGTGTGTTGGGGGGCTGGACGGGAAGAAGCCCTGTTGGCACAGAGGGCAGCAGGAAGGAAGGAGCGTTGAGGCACAGGGCCACGAGTTGATGGGACCCTGCAGAGTTGATGTGTGTTTGTTGAGTGGCTGGATGACCCCCTGGGATCTGGGATTGCCACACTGTGTCCCATAGGCCAAGTCCGGCCCACCACTGGTTTTTGTACAGTTTTCATATTTTAAAGTGCTAGGAAAAAAGCAAAGAGGACTGTTGGGTGACACCTGAGAATGATAGGACACTCAGGCTTTAGCGTCCAGAGTTTTACTGGAATGTGGCCTCACCCATTTGTTGACATCTTGTCCCTGGCTGTTTTGGGATCTAACGGCAAGGTTGGATGGTTCTGACAGAGACCATATGGCCTGCAAGGCTGAAGATCATTCCCTCTCTGTTCAGGAAAAGCTTGCCAATCCCTGTTCTAGTTACGTTGGGGCTCACGGGAGACATAAGACAGGCTCTCCGGGAAGGTGGGGCCGGCCCCTGGGGTGACAGCCCACGCCACCAGAAACTGGAAATCCTGTCCCAGGTGGTGTTAGGAAGCACAGGTGTCCTCCAGAGGGCACGAGGAGAACGTAGGGCCTTGGAAGGGAATGTGGGGGAGAAGACCATGGGAGGCCACCAGCAGGTCCTTTTAACCCCACAGCCAGAGGTCGACTAAGCTCGGCACAGGGGTAGGGGTGGGTATGGAGCTGGGCAAACCGGCTGTGACCTATGATGCCGAGTGTACTCTGCCCTGGGCAAAAGAGCTCACTTGATAGAGCGGATCAGAGGGCACCAGCTCGGACAGGGCCAGTTGGCTGGGAATAGGAAGAGGTGGCCATGCCTCAGTCTTCCCCGTCAGGCTATGTGGTCTCGGGCAAGTTACCTGCCGTCTCTGAACCTTATCACCCATCTCAGGATATTAGGAGGACTGTGAGTGTTGCCTTCTGTAACTCATCTAGCAGAGCACCTGGCCTCTAGGAGATGCATAATAAATGCTCATCACTTGCCCTTTTCCACCTCCTCCTTGGCTCCTCTCCTTTTGACTTGCATCCCTCCTCTTCCACACCTTACCCCACTGCTGCCCCAGCTTTCTGAGGCTTTTAAGCCCAGACGTACAAATGCACAGGGCAAAGACAGCCACTCCCTGAGGATTCCAGCCTGGCTCCCCAGTCTCCAAGCCCCCACCCAGTCTTATAGTGGGGAGGCAGGCAGGCACAGACCTCTCCTGGGACATCTGGGAGCTTGGGCTAGGCTGGGGTTGAGTTGAAGGAGTGTGGGCCTCATGAGAAGACAGGCAGCTGTCAACCCCAGGGCCCAGCCCCCTGGCCAGACCTGCCTTCTGGGCATTCTCAGACAACTTCTGCCATGGGCTACTTTAGCCAGACTTAAGGCCCTGCAGCCTATCTCTTCTCATGGTCCCCACCTGAGCAATTCTGATTTGATTGGTCTGAGGTGAAATGTGAGCATGAGGATCCTTATTAAAAGCATCCCCCCCCCCCGAACCCCTCTCCCCCAACCCTGCCAGTAATACCAGGGTGTAGCCAGGTTGACAGCCACCAATCTAATTCAGCCAAACCCACTCATTTTACAAATGATGAGACCAGACCCCAAGAGAGGGGTAGGGACTGGCCCAAGGTCATGGGGGTTCCAGTGAGCGGATCTGGCCCTTCCTTTACTGTTGTCCAGCTGGAGGTAGTGGAGAGAAGCCTTCCACAATGTGGCTGACTTCTCTGGGGAGTGGGTATTTCTCATTTCCCAGCACTGAGATAGGAGGAGACTGGGCCCAGGACTGGTTATAGACCAAGCCAGTACCCTGTGGACAAAGTTGTCTGTTGATTGCCATGGAAACCCTGGAAGGCTGCCCAATCCAGGCCCTCACTGCCTCAGCCCCACCTGTGCCTCCCAGAATTTCCAACTGTTGTCTCCCAAGTCTCAACTGTCCCTCCCCGTCAGCCCCCGCCATGGACAGAGGGCAGGGAGGAACATCTGGCAGGTGTTGCCCTCCCAGCTGTAGGCATGTAGGCTCCCCACCTGGGCTGCTAGAACAGCAACCTTGCTCTTCCCTTCTCTTTCCCCAGCTGCCCCCCGGGCCTCAGAGGAGTATAGCGGTCTGTGTCCCCATCCACGGGGCTCTGGGGGTCCACCTCTGGCCTCTCTGGTGTGACCAGTCCCAGGGGAGCATCTGTGGTGAATGATTCCGGCCCTCTCATTAACCCGCAGCCACGGAACTGGGGGGTCGGGGGACAGCCTGCACCCAAGAAATCTGGGTTTTGCAAATGGACCTGGAGAGCTGGAAGCACAGACCCATCCCTCGCTCTGGGACCAGAAGGCTAACTAGAAACACAAGGTGTGGGTTTGCCCCTTGGCCTTCCTTTAACCCCAGCCTTCACTGGAATTCTGCCTGGAGCTGCCCAGGTTTTTGTACATGGCCCACGCACAGGTGTTGGAGCCCCTGGCATCCCCTTCCTGACTGATCATGGTGAGTGTGGATGGCTCTCTGTGTCCACCGGCACAGGTTTCTAAGTATAGATGCCAGGCAGCCCCGTGGCTGCTGATAAGTCCCAGGATGCCATCTGATCCTTTGCCTGGCCCCTGACGTGACCTGCAGCCAGTTGCTGAGGGGAGGGTATAGCTGTGTTTGGCACGGCCCATCCCAGACTCCTGCTTTAGAGAATAGAACCGGCAGGTGAATCACCATAGACTGGCTGAGTGACCTCAGCCCTCCACCAACCCTCCTGTCTGATGGTCATCAGGAAGACGAGCCGCCTGTCACCTACTGGAGGACATAAACTAGGACCTGAAGGAACTGGTCGGGAGCAAGTGTTCTCCAGAGTTCTTGGCTCTGTCCCCGGTTCTCACCACCCCACTGCTGTGTTCAGGTGTGAGCCAGAACCTTGCTGGAACCGGGACTTGGGGTCCCCTGCACTGGCCGGGCAGCCCTGTCTTCCCTTCCTGGTTTCTAGTTCACGGTTTCTTTTTTGATAGAAGCTGGGATGGGTGGGGTAGGAATTCTCCTCGAAGCGGTATGGACTCTCAGTCTTCACCCCCTCTCAGGAGGCCCTCCTGGGGCCATGGGGGCCTCTTGGGCTTGAGGGGGGCTTCAGAGCAGCTTCGACTGCCTGCTCGTTGGCGGGTGTGTGAGGTTACCCGCAGCAGCCGGTGGGGCTCATTCCCTAATGTGCTTTCCAGGTGGAGATGCTCGGGAGAAGTTGCAGGTGGTCCGAAAGAACTTTCTAACTTGACCTCAGCCGGGCCTGTCACTGTGGGTGGCAGATGACATCCATGTGTGATGTCGGGGGTACTGAGCTGCGTAAGGCCTCGGCTGGAGGAGATGGCAGGCCTGCCCAGCCACACACACAGACGGACTGTCATCTAGCTGGAGGTCCTTCTGAGAAGTGGGGGAGGGGGGCTGCCTTTTCTTTGTATATGGGTTCCTCTGGTTCCAGCATGCTTGGAAACCCTACCCCGCAGGCACTTCCCCACCTTGACTGAACTAGCTTCAGGTCCGAGATCACTTGTAGGCATTGAAAAGCCCAGGCACTTTGTTTTCACGGTGGGGTCCCAGGGCCGGCATGCGACACCTCACTGAGAAGGCCAGGCCACCCCAGCCGTGGTGCCCAGGGCATCTGCCGCAGGGCTGCTTTCCTTCCCCATTTGCCTACAGAAATGAAGCTTTAGAAGTTGCTAATCAGACAGACCTGGGAATGTGTCCCATTCTTCTCATAGGGTCTCCTGGCTCAGGGTTCCGTGGGACTCGGGTGTGGTTGTTGGTGTGCACAGCTTTGCATTGGTTGCTACCATTTGAAAATCAGTTATTTTGTTTATTTATTTTAAGATTTGATTTACTTATTTATTTGAGAGAGAGAGAGATTGAACACGAGCAAGGGGAGAGGGAGAGGGAGAATCACCGCTGAGCAGAGAGCCCAATGTGGGGCTCGATCCTAGGATCCCAAGATCATGATCTGAGCTAAAAAGTCAGACGTTTAACTGACTGAGCCACCCGGGTGCCCCAAATTAGCTATTTTAAGATAAAGATCCAAATTTTTTTTTTCCATTATTTTCTATTTCTTTTCTCTAAAGAGGGGGAGAGAGCAGTGAGGGGGAGGGGCAGAGGGAGGGAGAGAGTCTTAAGCCAGCTCCACACCCAGCACTGAGCCCAACGCAGGGCTTGGACTCACAACCCCTGAGATCAAGACCTGAGCCAAAATCAAGAGCCAGGTACCAAATCCACTGAGCCACCCAGGCACTCCCAGATTTCCTTATAGTGAGATCTGGCAACCTTCCCATTGCCTCCCCTCAGACCTCAACACTGAGCGAAGGCAGAGGGTGGGTTTCTGATTAGCATTGACCTGGATACTGTTGGCTTTCTGTCCAATAAAGAAGTGTCTTTACTACTTTTGTCTCTAATAAAAGACAGATGGGAGGGCCACATCCTCACTGGTCTCATGTCTTCCCATGGCCCTGCCCTGAGGCTTGTGTATTTGAAACCCTAGTCCTCCAGGTAACGGGCTGACCTGTAGATAGCTTTTTTGGCTGCAGCTTTTAGGTAGAGTGGAGTCGTCCCTCTCCCCACTGCAGTGATCCAACCCTGTAGCAGTGGGGAGGGGTTAGGGGATGGAAGGAGCAGTCAGAAATGATGACCATGACCGTGTGCTAGCACTCTCATGTCATAGATGGACGTGCGCTGTTCACACCTCGAGAAGCTAGGCCTGTCCTGGGAGAGGGAGGAGCAGCTTCAACTGTAAGTGGGACCCTGGATTGGCTCTTCTGTCCCAGTCCCCTCCACCTGCCCCCGTTTTGTCTTTGCTGACCCCTGTTTTGAAAATGGAGCATAAGGAGAGCAGAGGAGAAGGAAGGTGGCCTCTACTGCCTCCTTCCTGTGCCGTGGGCTGATCCGTGAAGCCTCCTGGCAATGGGAGAAACTTTCCACTAATTCGAAGCTTGAAGGAAGTATCTTTTTTCTTCCCTTTTTTTTTTTTTTTTTTTAAAGGGAATGGATTTGAATGTATTCTTTCTCTTTCCTAGGGGGTTACTTTACTTCAATAAAGAACAAAGAATTTCCATTTCATAGTGTAGTTGGGGTTTTACTTTTTTTCCAGAAGGCAGATAGAAATTAATTCCTTTAATTTAATTTGAAAAAAATTGTTTCCCCTCAGGGTAGCTGTTGCCTCCCAAGCCTTTGACAGGTTGAGGAATGGCAGTGGGGGGAGGGAGGAATAATTGAAGGAGCTTGGGATCCCACACAGGTGGGATTGGAGTTCCTTAGATTGCCCTGCCTGAGGTCCCTGGGACTCCGGCAGGTGCACCTCACCCGTCCTTGGCTGAATTGTGTTGAGCTGCGAGAGTATGAAGGGCACTGAGCACGTTGTCCTGGCAGGTGGTTTGTCATAATAAACAAACTTACTATGTTTGAGAAGTGGAAACTTGGTGTGGGTGGGGAGGAGAGGAATAGAAAGACCGAATGGAAGGAAGAAAATCCCTATTTGCATGATAATTTGGGGATTTGGGTTTCTAGGCTTGTTTCTGAATCTCTGTTCTGGAGAACTGCTGAGTCATCACGGTGGGGGGGGGGTTGGCGGGTGGGGGGGGTACACATTTGGTGAGCATGGAGGACACTCCAGGGCAGGGTGGTGGGTCGTTCTGTGCAGGTGTGTAAAGGTCAACGTCACCGCCATTGGTTCGGGACAATATTGCCAAATTGATTTTCACAGTAGAGGGAAGGGGAAAGATGTCAAAACTGCATTTTGATGAAGAGTGCCTCAGAGGCCAATAAAGGGAACCACATGGATTAAACAAAGCTGCTTGCTGGGGACGTTTATCTGACCAGTCTCCTGTCTGTGCTGTTACCAGCGGTTCCCTGTGATGTTCTTGTTTTATCATCTGGAAGAATTTCTGACAACCAAGGGCTTGTCCAGTCAGTGATGAGCTGTTTGGTGCATATTTCGTATCTGTTTTTCCAAATTTCAGTGAGAATGCTCTAAACAGCTAGGAGATTCTTGTCCACTGTCCTGGAGGTCGAAGAATATACAGACAAGACACGGGGCAGGGGTGTGAAATATGGCAAGACCCCAGGCCCCAGCGGGGGGCCCCCACCACCAGCATCGCAAAACCCCCCAGACTATTGCTCTAAGGACTCACAGCCAGTATCTCCTATCAGCTTCAGTGTCGATGCCTGAGTCTACGATTTACAGCAGCATGAATGGACAATACCTCTTGTAGAAGAAAATCACACCGCTTGCGGACATCAATGAGAATGAGCTTAGATTCTGAAGAACTACAAGTTTATGTGAATCATTTGAGGTGGGATGTGTGGCCTTCCCTGACATAGAATATCTAGAAAATCTAGAAAGGGGCTGAAAAACAGAAGAAAAATCCTGATCCCCAATCCCACCCTCCCTTCCCTGCCACCCATCTTGGAGCTTTCTTTTTGGCACTAAGCCATATTATATTGCTTTGCAATGACTTGGTTTTTTTTTTTTTTTTTTTTTTTTAAGTTTACTTTTTTTTTTTTTAAAGATTTTATTTATTTATTTGACAGAGGAAGAGAGATCACAAGTAGGCAGAGAGGCAGGCAGAGAGAGAGAGGGGAGGAAGCAGGCTCCCCGCTGAGCAGAGAGCCCGATGCGGGGCTCGATCCCAGGACCCTGGGACCATGACCTGAGCCGAAGGCAGAGGCTTTAACCCACTGAGCCACTCAGGCGCCCCTGTTTTTTTTTTTTTAATGTCAGTCACTGGAGGACAGAGACGCATGCCATCTTTCCGTGTGTTTGCTCCAGCCTGGGTATCCCACATGCCTCAGAGTGGTCAGAGCTGGAAGGGTTTCCTTCCTCCTTGATGAGAGAAGAAAGAGCACAAGCTTTGAAGTCAGGCCTTGATTCAAATATTCCCTCTCTGTATTAGTTTTCTGTTGCTGTATAACAAATAACCACAAACACAGCATCTTAAAACATCTCCATTTCTTAGCTCACAGTTCTGTAGGAGGAGAAGGAGATAGAGGGGCTCAGGCTAGCTCAGCTAGCTTCCCAGTGTAGGATCTCATCGGGCCCAAGATTTTAAGGTGTCAGCAAGGCTGGCCTTTTATCTGGAAGCTTTGGGAAGAAGCCGCGTCTAGGTGCGTACAGGTTGTTGGCAGAAGCCAGTCCCTTCTGCCTGTAGGTCTGAGGCTCCCTTTCCCTTGAAGGTCAGCCAGGGGCCATTCTGTCCTGGAGGCCCCCTGCGTCCTTTCTCATGTGGGGCCTCCATCCTTGGAGTCACATAGAGTCCTGTCACACCTCTGTCTCTCCCTTCCTCTCTGCTGCTTTGAACCCTGGAAAGGTTTTGACTGGGTATTAAATAAGGCGAGGTTGCAAGGTCCTGGACGGTGCTTGGTGAGGGTTCATTCTTTTTAATCCTTCTCTCCTTAAGCCAGTTTTATTTGGAATCTATCTTGTCTAATTCAGATACAGCAGAATTTCAAAGGGCCGTCTCTATTTGAAGTTTGTCATTCTCAAAAGTTGTCGTGATTCGTCATTTTTCTGTGCAGAGGCATAAAAAGAAACAGGCGACGTGCCCTCATCGTAACTTGGCTGTTTTTTCTGTCCTTCCCCCACCCCAGCCCTGGAGTTCCAGTGTCCAAGCTCAGCTGCTGTCTCTGGGAGCGCTGGGGGTGGGGGCGAGAGCTGGCTGCCTATGTCCTCTCGCAAGTGGTGGCTTCTGGTCTGCAGGCCGGCCTGCCAGCACCTGGTCCCTGCCACTCAGCGGAGGAGCCCAGCCCAGGCCACAGAGAGGCTGAGGAGGGTGCCAGGGCCGGCCTGAGTGCTCACCAGCTCTCCGTCTGTCCCTTCTGTGCTCCCTCAGGAGATCCTCAGCGAGCTCACGCTGGATGCCCTGCTGGACATGAATGAGGTCAAGGTGAAGGAGACGCTTCGGCGCTACGGGGCCAGTGCCGAGGAGTGTGGCCGTCTGCAGTACGCCCTTGCCTGCCTGCGGAAAGTGACAGGTCTGGGTAGGTAGGACCGGCCTCCCCAGGGTGGAGGCCAGCCCCGTCAGTTCCCTCTCCCTCCACCCAGTTTGGAACACCAGCCTGCCGTCTCCAGGCCTGTCCTGATTCCCTGGGGCCACTGACGGGGGTGGGGCGAGTGTGACCCCGGGTTTCTGGGGCAGCTTGGAAAGGCCAGAGTGTGTGTGATTGGTCTGATCTGAGATAGAGGCTTTGCCTCTGGACTGCTCTGGCTAGGAAGGACCCAGGGAAGCGTTTACTATCATCAGAGACCTTAGTCTGGTCCACTGGGTGGGTCCTGTGTGATTTCCCCTCTTTTGAGCACATGTATGGGGCTCTGAACCCTCCCTCGGCTCCCTGCATTCTAGCCCCCTCCCCACCCGGGCTCACCTCACCCCCAGCCTGCTCCCTGCCTTCTCCTGTCTCCACCGGCTGCTGGTTGTGTGCTCAGAAGGCAGAAGTACGATGAGAGAAATTGTGTGATGTTTCAGCTGTGAGTGTGTGCATGGCTGCTCCAGGCAAAGTGTGTCATCCTGGATTTACAAGGAGTTCCTTGGGAATTATTTCCAGGCTTTTTAAATCTTGCCTTGGAAGCTTTAAATGTCATGATTTCAGGTTGCCACCACACCGAGAAGACTTTACAGTGAGCCTGATGAAAGGAATTAGTCCTATTTTTTTTTTTTTTAAGATTTTATTTATTTATTCGACAGAGAGAGATCACAAGTAGGCAGAGAGGCAGGCAGGGAGAGAGAGAGGGGGAAGCAGGCTTCCTGCTGAGCAGAGAGCCCGATTCGGGGCTTGATCCCAGGACCCTGGGATCATGACCTGAGCCAAAGGCAGAGGCTTAACCCACTGAGCCACCCAGGCGCCCCAGTCCCATTTTTTAATGATCTGAGCCACCTGTCTTATTTCTGGCTGCCTGAGGCTTAAGGAAGCCACTAAACTTTATATTCTGCTTGATTTTTTCCCCCCACAGAGGATTGGGCTTGATTTTTTTTTCCCCCCTGGACCCCATTGTCCCAAGTTCTCCTCTGAACGCAGAGCCCCGTGTGGAGTGCTCCACTCAGTTCCGAAGACCTCGATAGGCCAGGCCTCCCAGCAGGGGTCCAAAAATAAACATTTGAGGGACCTAGTCCGCATTCTCATGCCCACATTTTACAGAGGGGACTGAGCCCGGATTCAGGAAAGGGCTTCGCCGAGGACACACAGCACTGGGTGGCAGAGCTGGGGTTCCAGCCCCAGTCTCTGTGAGTGACTAGCTTGTTTTCACATTGGGGAAATTCAGAAGTACTTGCCACCCAAGCTGGACCGGGGTGGGTAACTTGTCGGCCTTCCCTCCTTAAGCCTGAGTGGTAAAAGAACGGCGAAGGAGCCGGCACTCGGAAGGGTGGTGACCTGTTTGTGTTGGGAGGGTGACGGCCCGTCCTGGGTGCCAAGCCAGGGGGATCACCAACTCATTCAGTGCTAATTTATGAAGCCAGGCACTTGCCCTGTGTATGGTAACACCTTTCTCAGTGGTGGTGGGGAGCGCCTCTTGTGGCTAAAGCATCAGAGGCGCGGGGTCCCACAGTGGGCGTGCCCCAGAGCTGGGTTTCTTCCTCAGAGGGAACTTTTCTGCTCTGCCCTGGAAGAGGCCTCTGGGGGAAGATAAGGTCTTTTCCACATCCTTCTCATCAGGTCTTAGCTTATGGACCCTGTGTCCACAAGAGGGTCCTGGCCACACTCTACCCAAATGAGTCTGCCCAGCGGGGGCCTTCTCGGGACCAGCTGGGTACTGCCATTGCCTTGCCTCTTAGGTCACGTGGTCAAAGTCTTTATTGCAACTAACAGGCCTTGGTGAGGGCAGTCTAGTGGTGGTTAAAGATGGACCACGGAATCCATGTGCCTGGGCCAACACTCTCACGGGACCTTGGTCTGTGACTTAACCCCCACTGTGCCTCAGTTTCCTCATCTGTACAGTGGAGGTCATAATAGCATTCTCTCATCGTGTTGTTGTGAGGATGAAAGGAGCGAAGGTCAAGCGCTTTGACCAGAGCCTGACATATATTAGAGCTCTTTTCAGAATTAGGCTTGCGGGGTCATGGAAAATGTTGAACACATTTGCCTTTTGTGGCCCCTGGTCTTCGGGAAGGCAAGTGAGGAATGGTTCGCCAATGGCTGGTGAACAAAGACGATGATCTCTGCTGATGTTTCATGTCCCTCGTCCATAGCACACATCTCTCATCACTACCCAGCCCTTCCTACTAAGGGACTCCTGTCTTTCTCGAGAGCCA
Organism: Lutra lutra; assembly: GCF_902655055.1. Taxonomy (NCBI): domain Eukaryota; kingdom Metazoa; phylum Chordata; class Mammalia; order Carnivora; family Mustelidae; genus Lutra; species Lutra lutra. Next base: position 41,939,178 of record NC_062293.1, read on the forward strand.
CTGCCGTTTAACTGGTGTTGGCATGTGCATCAAGACCCATGTGCCGTCCCTGGGCGGCTCAGAGGAGCAGATTTCCAGTGGGCAATGGGAAGAGCCTGGGACTCGTTTCGTTGGGGGGCACACTTGCACAGGGAAGGTGGAACTCGCTCTTCCGTGCCCTCAGTGAGAGCCAGGCCAGAGCCTATGGGAGGCCAGTCTCTAAGTCACAGTTGTGGCTGCAGGTTCTACAAGAGCAAACACAAGGAACACATGGACTGAGTCACTCCCTCCGTGGAGCTGATTCCTGAGGAGAAAGTCCGAGGCAGTGAGATAGGGAGAGGGGTCCTCGAGGAGGGAGGACATGTGCAGAGCCCCTGAGCATTGTGAAGGCCATTGTCTCTCCACCGTCCCTGATAAATGGCTGTCCGGGCTGGGCCGGAGCTGGCTGTCCGGGCTGGGCCGGAGCACCTCTGATGATGAGAGCTCTGTAGCTCAGTAGGCCGGGCCATATTTGTGGGATGTTTAGGATAGACAGCCTTGAGGAAGGAGGCCTAGCGCAGTGGTCAGGATCAAGGGCGCTGTTCCCGTCCCACTCATGCTTAGCTGCCTGACCTCGTCAGCATTCCTGGCCTCCCTGACATGCTGGGAAGACTGAGTGAGACAGGGGAGAAAGCACGACATGGAATAACTCCACTGCAGAAGTCTGTTTTGTCTTGAGTCAACACCTACCTTCGCGTACTTTCCCCTCACTGGTGAAATAAGGAAGGTGTCTTTTCCTTTCGCACCAAGGGGTCCCCGTAGATGAGCTGCTTTCTCCCTGCCCCCTGACCTTTGGTATCTCCCCATTCTTTATAAGCTTCAACCTAAAGTCCTTTGTGAGGCCTCCGAGACCTTCTGAGGAGGCCTCTTGCATCTCTATGGCTCATCCTGACCTCTCCAGGCATGAGGAACTCACCATAGTCACCAGAAGCCACCGTGTGCTCCGTGCCTTTGCATGTGCTATTCCCTCTGCCTCGTGTCCCTGCTTCACCTTCTCCATGCAGTGCAGGCCAGGTGCTGCCTCCTCTAGGAAGCCCCCGACCTCCAGGCTAGTTAGGGTCCCCCTCCTCCGTGCTCCCTCAGGACCTGGGCATCTCTGTCTCAGCACACTGCTGTCCCCTTCTTTGGACTTTTGAGCACAGTGGATGCCTTTTTTTCATGGCCTGACACCCAGCCTCCAGCACAAGCTCGAATGAATGGACAGACTGAGCCGTTGAGTTGGAACTGCCCAGAGCCTCAAGGGGTCCACTGTGTGGGCAGCCGTAAGTCCCGGGCTCCTCTCTGAAGGAATTGGCCTTTGATCGTCTTCGAACTGGATCTCTTTCCTAGCAAATTCCTGGGGCTACAGGAAAGGTTACTATACCCCCTTTCCCGGTGTTTGAATTTTCTTGATACGGAGTTATCCCCTTTGAGCACCCCAGCTTCCCCTTCCTGCCTCTTCAAGATCAGTTACTACTTCCCTCTCTAAGGTCACCCATTTTGGGGGTGGGTTCCCCGGCTTGCTCCCCACAGACCTGCCAGCAAGAACTCTGGATGAGCCATTCTGTTTCCTATAAAATGGGGACAGTAGTATCTGAGCCCATGGCCTCAGAGTCACAGATGACATGGGAGGTGATATGTGTGCACAAGAGGCCCGTATAAAGGCTGGGAGTGGAAGCCTGCCCTGAAGGGGCTGTGGCAGCCCTGGGCAAGGTGTTACCGTCTTGGGGCCCTGGCCACCTCACCGCTAGCTAGTAAGTCCCTCTAGCTCTGACCCTCCGTGACTCGACTTCTTGGCCCACAGGAGGGGAGCACAAAGAGGACTCAGGCTGGAGTTCATTGGATGCCCGGCGGGAAAGCGGCTCAGGGCCTTCTGCGGACACCGTCTTGACAGCCGGCCTGCCCTGGCCACCAGGGGGCGCTCCGCCGGGCAGAATGGGTGGCAGCACCCAGGGCCCACGCTCCGTGTCTGTGTCCGCTTTGCCCACCTCGGACTCCCCAGTCCCGGGCTCCTGCGAGGGCCTCTCGGACACCTGTGTCCTCCTGCACACCAGCGGCCGGCTGACCCCCCGGGCCCTGCACAGCTTCATCACGCCCCCGACCACACCCCAGCTGCGAAGGCACACCAAACTGAAGCCGCCGCGGACGCCGCCGCCGCCCAGCCGCAAGGTCTTTCAGCTGCTGCCCAGCTTCCCCACGCTCACCCGGAGCAAGTCCCACGAGTCTCAGCTGGGGAACCGCATCGACGAGGTCTCCCCGATGAGGTGAGTGTTCCCGCCAGGCTGGTGCTCAGTGTGCTGCCCCACGGAAGTTCTGTCCACGGTTTTCTCATCATAAAGGGAGTGCGGGCTTTATTTTCAAAGGACAAAAAAAAAAAAAAAAAATCAGTCAACCTAGAAGGGTGCGAAGTGAATAGTTCCTCGGTGTCTCAGACCACACTCCAGGCTTCTTTAGCAGTTTGGGCTGAATCCTGCCTGCTAGGTTCTTTCTGTGCGCGCGTGCACACACACGCGGACTGGTACCATGCATGTCAGAATAGACTGGGTTACGCTGCAGTAACAACCCCTAGCTCTCTGGGTCTTAAAACAACAAAGATTGATTTCTTGCTCATGCAACTTGTCCACTGTGGGTGGGCCTCACTCCAGGTCCCAGGCTGACAGAACAGCCACTTTGTGGAACATTGTCTGAAACATTCCGCAGAGGAAAAAAGAATTTCAGATGTTACACGCTGGTAATCACGTGCTTTTTCCTGCAAGTTCCACTCATCATACACCGCTCCACCCAAAGAAAGGAACCAAGAAATGTCATTCTCCCGTGTACCCAGATGGGGAGAACTAGAATATCTGGCTGGAACGTCTCATGATTATAAGATATCATGTACTCTGTTCTAGAACCTGTCTCTTTTCCTCTGAAGATTTATTCATTTATTTGAGAGAGAGAGATGGCACACAAACACAAGCTAGAGTACGGCCAAAGGGAGAGGGAGAGAGAATCCCCAGCAGAGCACAGTCTGACGCGGGACTTGATCTCACGACCCTGAAATCACGACCTGAGCTGAAACCAAGACTTGGACGCCCAACCAACTGAGCCACCCAGGTGCCCCAACCTGGGTGGCTTTTTTTCCACTTACCTTGATATCTAAGAACTTCATGACTTTACATCTTAAAATATCTTACTCTTTTACATTAAAAAAAAATTCTTTTTTTTTTTTAAAGATTTTATTTATTTGACAGACAGAGATCACAAGTAGGCAGAGAGGCAGGCAGAGAGAGGTGGGTGGAAAGCAGGCTCCCCACTAAGCAGAGAGCCCAATGCGGAGCTCGATCCCAGGACCCTGGAATCATGACCCGAGCTGAAGGCAGAGGCTTTAACCCACTGAGCCACCGAGGCGCCCCCATAAAAAACATTCTTAACCTAGGTATTTAAACAGGTACTAATGGTGACATGGTCCAAGACGCAGAAGCTTCATAGCTCTTGTAGCTTGGAGGGGATGAGAGTGTGCAGTTTCCCCACCATTTTTCCCTCAGTGACCCCATTCCCCTTGCAGAGCCAGCCGGATTATCAATTTTGTATATACCTATAATTATTCAAACTACCTCATTTTTTTAACTTCTTCATCTCATTGCATCTGTAGTTTAACTATCTCCTCCCCTCCTGACAGACCTTTAGGTCACTGTTGGTTTTGCTTTTATAAGAATTGCCCTCACCAGTGGGCAGGGCAGAGGGGAAGCAGGGAGTCCTCTCTGGGTGCCTCCTACCTTCTTGTACCTCTGAGGGTCGGGGACTTGGCTTTTCTTCTGACATGGGCTCTCCTTTTCTGGTCTTGAGTAGGCTTGCTCCCCATGTCCCAGGACAGGCTGTCCTGGGTCCCCTATGGGACGGGCGCTGGACATCTCTGATGGTTTTAAGTATATGTCACCCAAGGAGAGAAATCTGTGCTGTGACGTGCCGTGCCCCTCCTCATCAGCCTGTCCTGCTGGGGCCTGGTCGTCTCCCCCAACCCTCCAGAAGGGGCTGCAGCCTTCCTCCCCTTCTGGGTCCTCCTGTCCCAGAGAGCACAGTGTAACTACTGTGAGGACACAGGACATGGGTCATCAGAGGGCATCTCAGTGAGTAAAGCCGGTGTGTCTGTTTCTCGTTTTCCCCTGAGAAGAGCGTTAGAAGGGCTGTGGTCTCATTCTGGGCTCTGGGCGGAGAACAGACCCTCAGGCAAGTGACCCCACAGCTGGTGAGCTGGGCCTCACCCTGGGATTCTGAGTCGGGTCCATACAGAGTTACTTGGGCTAACACTGACATGGACACTCAGGCTATCTTGCTGCTCTCAGTGAGCCCAGAGGGCAGACCAGGTGGTCTGGGGCTCCCCTTGTTTTCTTTGTCGCTGGGATAGCAGCACCCCCTGGGGAGGCTTGCTTGGGGCATGTCCCCACCTGGCCCTTCTTGAGGACCCCCTCGCTGTTCTCAGAACTGTTCTCCTCATCTTCCTGCTCCAGCCACATCCCCTTCTCCTGCCTGGACCCTGAGCACCCCTCCCCCTTCCCGCAGGTCTCTGGGCAGTGTGTCCCCGCTTGTAGACGTGTGACCTCGGGAGACTGTGAGGCTGTTTGCTCAGTGGTGAAGCAGAGTGAACCCTACCAGTCGGCATGGCTGGTGAGGCTTAGACAAGCTGACATAGGCAGCACGCAGCGCAGGGGTAGTTCCAGTGCCCCTGGCGGGAACTTCTAGCCCTTTCCATTGAGGAACCGTCCTTATAGTCACACAGCCGGCCTGGCCCCATGCACCAGGGGCTTGAAGCCTTACCTGAGCATATTGCCTGCTCCCTCCCAAGGGGTAAGGTTCTGGGGAACATGCTGAGACAGCATAGTGATGTCATGCCACTTTCTCTCTTTTTTGTCTCCTGCAGGTTTGGTAAGAGTGATTCATTTTCATCCCTTCTGCCACCCGGGAATCATGTTTATGTCACCGTCCCCGTCAGGGGTGGATTTCCTTGACCCTCAGCCCACTCCAGCCTTTCCACCGTCTAGAAGCGGAGGTGCTGGGATCGCCTCAGGAAGTAGCTCTAGGACAGGTGGCCTCCGCCCAGCCAGGAGCCTCTGTCTGTGAACCAGGGGCCTGGAGAGCATCATGGACTGTGGACAGTTCCCACTCAGGCCCTCTCTGTCCCTGGCCGTCCCCACAGGTGACCTCTGGCAGGGAGCCTTGTATGCTGGGCTTTTGCGGTCACACGGAGGCACGCGGCCATCGGTCTGGTGTAGGTGGATATTAGCTGATGTCTGGGCACCCCTCTTCTCAGGAGAGAGGCAACCCAGAGACAGGAATGTGGCTTGACTCTACACGAGGCCCCAAGAGACGGGGGGGTGCCTTTCTCCACCCGTCCACCTCGAGGCTGGACGCAGGTTTGCACTGGGCTGCACTGTGGGCCTTTTCTTTCTTGAGTCAGAGCAGAGGGCAAAGACCATGGCTCTGGGGTCTGCTTTGGATCGTCTCTGTGCAAATACAGAGACGTCTGGTTTGGGCCTGAGTGAAAGAGCCATTTATTTTTGTCCTATCCTGAGCTGGCTGAGCGCAGTGATGGAGCTGTCGGTGAGGGGTGGGGGGCAGTGGGGACAGGATAGGAGTCCGGAGCTCTGCCGAAATGAAGTTGGCTGCCGGCCCCCAACGGGGGCATAGGGTAAGCAAGGAGGGAGGCTGTACAGCCCCTTCCCTTCCCTGGGGCACAGGCACAAACCTCAGGGCCCTCCTCAGAGCCTCGGGGGAGAATCCAGCGCCCATATCCCTAGGACAACCCGTCCCATCCACCTCCGTAACAGCAGGGACCGCAGCAGTGGTACTACTTGCTTAGTGGCAAGATGAGGTCTTCAGGGTGAGGATTTCCTCTAGATCCAGGGTACTTGGTGTCTGGCCCATGTATTATTTCCCTTCCCCGATTGTACGGCCACTGCAGACATTACAGGTCAACCGTAGGTGGTATATATGGTTGAAATCTCATTCTTCCATAGTCCGATTCTTAGACCGGCAGCCTGAGCCCTTCTGGACCCATGTGCTTTGGTGGCCTTGGCTGCTCACAGTGATGTGAGTCCCAGTCAGCTGCAGGTCAGATGTGCCAGAGAGAGCTAGGGTGGTGTGCTGGTGGATTTCTGAATCATCACCGGGTAGCGGGGGGCACTTTGGTCCTGATCAGACTCCCCTTGGTGGGGGAGGAGTCAGCACCTCCAGCTGGCCCTTCTCTATGTGCTCAGGTATAGGGTCCTTGGCATTAAGTGACCCAGCACTTAATGAGCTCTGAGTGTATGCCTGGCCAGCATATGGGGACAGGTGCAGAGTGGGGGGCGGGGTTGTTGCTGACTCCGAGGACCTGAGACAGCCACAGATCCCTCAGGCACCAAGTTCCTGATTTTTCTGGGTTATGGTTCCTTTCGATAACTGGATAAAAGTTTAACCCTCCTTCCAGGGAAAAGCCCACAAAACTTAGCAATCCAGAGGATTTCTCAGAACCCCTGAAACCCATCAGAACTCAGTTGAGAACCCCTCCTCCTCCAGGGGGAGCTAGGCAGTGCTGAATCAGGGCAGAAGCAGGACGGAGGAGGGTGGGGAGGCCAGGGCAGGAGGCAGTGGGACATGGGGGCTGCTGGTAGATGGAGGGGTTGCCCCTAACCACTCTTCTGCTTCCTGACCTGTAAGGCCTGAACACTGAGGGTGCTGTTTTGTCTTTTTTTTAAAGATTTTATTTATTTATTCAGGAGAGAGATCACAAGTAGGCAGAGCAGCAGGCAGAGAGACGGGGGGAAGCAGGCTCCCTGCCGAGCAGAGAGCCCGATGCGGGGCTCGATCCCAGGACCCCGAGATCACAACCCAAGCTGAAGGCAGAGGCTTAACCCACTGAGCCACCCAGACACCCCAGAGGGTGCTGTTTTTATGGGGAACCCAGGATTAGGGCAGGGAGGCCTAGGGTGTCCTCCAGGAAGACAGACAGGATGTTTACCCCAAAGCTCGTGGCGTGAGAGCGACCCCTCCAGAAGCCAGTGGGACGGGCCCAGGTAGGGGTGTGGGAAAGCTTTACCTTGACCTTGCTCTCTGCCTGGCGAGACCTGGCACTGGAGGTGCTCAGAGCAAAGTTCTCAAGGTGCTTGCGGCTGTAAAGGTATGGGATGGGCTAACCAGCCTCAAACCCTTTGCTGCTAAGGGCCAGAGACCTCTGACCCGCTAAACAAAAGACCCACATTAACCCCTCGAAAACCTGTGATCTGTGGATGCATCTGTGCGGGAGTACAGGAGGTGGACATTGGTGGGGACTCCTGTCCTCACCATTGCTTTGCCTCCTGCCTCTCAAGGCTGCTTCCCCTGGCAGCTAGGAGCCACACGGGGATGGTTTCCATACCATGTGCGGAGACCAGACAGTGACATTACCAGGAGAAGCAGGGCGAGGCATGAGGGTAACTAGGCCGCCCCGTTGGTCTACCTGGCCTGTCCCTGTTCAGGGACACCTTTATCTACTGATCAGTAGGTCCTGTCCCCCACACAGCCTGTGATCTGGGACCTAGAAGGCCACAGACACAGGCCTCCTCAGCCTGCCTGACCTGGCCTCTTTCCCTGCAGATCTCCCACACGGATCCCCACAGATGGTACGAAGGGATATCGGGCTGTCGGTGACTCACAGGTAGGTCCAGCGAGGCTAGGATGGGAAGGGGGCCTGCATGGGCCGGGGCCCGCACTGAGGGGTCGCTCTTCATTGCGGGGGGAGCATCTGTCCTGATCCCTGTTCTCAGAGCTCTTTGTCTCCGGTCTGTCCATCACCTCTGTGAACACAGCCCTGCAGCCACCTGGAGCCCCTGCCCATCACCAGTGGCTGTGTGGGCTTCCGGACCCTCCCTGCCCCTCCGTCTGCTGAGGGAAAACACCGGTCTCAGGAGAAACACCATCAAAGTCTTGGGGAAAAGGAGCTAGGAGCTTCCTGCAGGTCCCGCGGGAGACCACCTGGGCCCATGACTCCCGTGGCCCGTCCCTAAAGTTCTCGGCTTGGCAGTCTGTATTTCCAGCAGCTTCTGGGGATTCTGGTGGCTGGTGCGTGTTGGCATGGGCTGACATGGGCCCATGACCTGGACCAGCCCCAGGGCTGGGCCTCAGCACCTGTGAGACTGGTGTGAACCACCAACAGTAGGTCTGTCACGCTGGACAGCCCGCAGAATGGCACCTTGGGATGCCTGTGTCCTGGCCGTCCCTGCTAGAGGCCATTGGGAACACAACAGGGCACTATTGTCTGGAGCTTTTCGACTTGCTGGGGCCTTTGGTCTCCCCCTGAGCCGTGAGGTGCAGCTGCAGGGAGCCTGGGAGGCTGGCCTGGGATTCTCACCCAGAGGTGGAGACCCAGCTGGGGCTCTGAGGACTTGAGGAATTTGCCTGAGGTCATGCTGCTGGGAAGATAGTGGTTGAGTCCTGTGGCCGGCAGCCTGGTCAGGGCTGATCCCCGTCCCCCGGAATCTCGTGAAAGAGAGACTGTGACACCACTGTGGGGACCGGCCCTTCACAGGAAGGTCCAAGGGCCTCCCTCCGTATGCAGCACCCCCAGTGGGATCGTCCTAGGGCACAAGAGGGAAGCCTGGGTTTGCCACAGGACGGGAAGCCTGGGTTTGCCCGGCTGCAGACAGGAATCCTAGTCTTGGAGACTCCATTTTCCCCTCTGCAAATGAGACTTCCAGTCCAGTGCTGAGGATGAAAAGGGGTGTCGCGCAGCCGAGCTTCACCTGCCAGGCCCTGGGGCGTGTTGGTGTGTGAGCACAGACTCCAGCCCCAGATCCAGTGTGTGAGGGACACCAGGATGGGCTGGCCACTCTTTGTTCTGTCTCGGGTGCATCTGGTTTCACAGAGGCTGGGGGGCCGTGGCAGCTCGCCCCCGTGCGCTCCCCAGATCACTGCTCCCTTCCCCCTGCAGCAGCGAGGTCCAAAGGCTGCCCCCAAGCAGGGAAGCAGCACCCCTCTTGTCCAGTGTTGCCAGGCTGCCCTGCCTTGCCCCACCCAGGTCCTGGGCTCACAGTCACACCTGCTGGGTTTTTTAAACCCAGGTTCTAGGCCTCTCTCTCTCTCTCTCTCTCTCTCTCTTTCAACAGGAAGGCCTAGCGTTTTAGTCTAATCATGGTCCTTCCCTGATCTGGGAATGCTTTTACCCCACACCCCACACCCCTGGCTGGCCCTTCTCAGGCCCAGACCTGACTTCTTTTTTGCCCCGTTTTCAAGATTTCCAAGGGGGGTGTCAGACACCTCAGCACTGCTCCCCTTATCCCCACCATTTGCACGAGGAGATGAAAGCCCAGAGAGTGCTGTGTATCCCAGATAGACAGGATTAGGGCTCCTTACAAGGCACGCTGGCGACATGGGTGCCTGTGTCCTAGTCCCTGGACACCTGTGTTGGGCGGGTAGAGACAGCGCTCGTGTGCACTACACATTCGCACACATGAGCTCCCCAGGTCTTTGCGAGGGGAGCATGTGGGCCTTGTTTGTAGAGGCTCTGAGGCATCCCACAGCCAGGAGGAGCCGGTAGGGTTCACAGTGGAGCGGTCTGACCCCAAAGCCCATGCTCTTTCTCTGTGCTTTGCCCCAGTGGTCTCCCCAAGAAGCTGTGCAGCTCTGAGTTCAGGGACCTGGGGTACGGACCCCCTATGCAGCATCCCAGCTGTGTGACCTCGGGAAAGTCACCTAACCTCTCTGGTTCCCTTGCCTGTGTACTAAGAATCTCAGACCTGCCTAACTCTCTGGGGCTTGTAAGCATCAAGTAAGCTCATGCTCATGGATGCATTACAAACCCTTCCCCAAATACTGTTGCTATTTGTTCTGTTGTTACTATGATAGATTCTGCTTTCAAAGATCTGTTCCTCCCAAAAAATGTGAGTCCTTTCTGCCCTTTGGCCTCCCCACCCTGTGGACTGCCTTAGACTATCTCTGCCAGGCACCCCCCACTCAACCCCTGTCCTTCCTTCCAATCTATCTTTTGTGGGGTTTTTTTGTTTTAAATTTTTAAAAAATTTTGATTTAGTTTGGATTGAAAGATGTTCAGAATTCAGGAGGTATAGAGGGTGTCTGTGTGGTCCCTTCCTGCTGCTGCCCCAGCCCTCTGGGTCCCCCTGTAGGCAGGTCTTGGCAGTTTCTTGAGTTATTTCTGTCCAAGCAAATACGGGTATGTATTATACACACTGTCCTGTCCTTTGCTTCTTTTCTTATAAAGATGGAGGCATCATTACTTAGAGCTGAGGGCACAAGTGCATTTTCACATGTGGATACACCCATGTGTTCCACCCAGATGAAGCTCCAGAACATTCCAGCCCTCCAAAAAATTGACCTTCAGGCCCTCTGGGAGCATAGCACTACCACCCAGGGGATCCTCTTCACTTCTGTCCTCATTGGTTACTTTTTCCTGTATTTGAACTTCATATAAAAGGAGTCTTCTTGTACTTTTCCCCCTGATAATGTAACTTGGAGATTGTCCCATATTTGCACAGAATGAGCCTTCTTATTTTATTCCCTGGCCTCACGGTGTCCAGTGGTGTAGTTGAACGGTACTTTGCATCGTCAGCCGCCGGCACATCTCAGTACCATGGGCTGTTCGCAGTCTTTTGCTGCTGCAGACACGCGGCAGGGGGTAACCTTGTCTGTACCTCATTTGCCACCCGTGGGAGTATCAGTTGGATCGATTCCTATGACGGGAATCGCTCAGTATGTGCACTTGTAATCTCGATGGCAACTGCCAGAGGGCTGGCATCCGTGACCACACTGAGTTGGGTATTTGGGCAAAGATGACATTGTGGCTGGGAACTCGGAATGCCCAGGGGCAGGCAGTGGGCCTGGGTGTCCCTCCCCTGCTCTGGGAGAGGGCACCAGTGGCTCTGGGATGGGACCTAGTTCCCCGGTTTCCCAGGGGCCATCCCCTGTCCAGGCTCTGGTCTCCCAGCCACACGAGCATTTTCCTGTGTCCACCTCCCACAGGTTCTCCACCAAATCTTGGCTGTCCCAGGTCTGCCACGTGTGCCAGAAGAGCATGATGTTTGGAGTGAAATGCAAGCACTGCAGGTGACACATGGAGGGGTGGAAGGGACGGGAGAGGCGAGTGAATACCAAATGTGTAGTTTAGCAAGAGTCCTACTACGTAATTCACCTTGGCCTTAGGTTAAGTCAGAGTTCATGGGAACCCCTTTGAGAGTTCTTGAAGCTACTATTTATAATCCCATTTGGCATGCCATGGTATGTACAGCCCTCTCTAGGGAGATGAAGGAAGCATCATCGAGCCAGGCACTCCCTGAAGAAGAGGAAATTGGAAATTAGAGGTGGGCTTTGAGGGATGAGTAGAAGTTTACCAGAGAGACCAAGGAAGAAAGAGCGTTCTAGGTGTTGTGCCTTGTACAGAGTCTGAGAGGAATGAGAGGACCATTCTGGAAACTATACAGAGTTCTGAAGTTTAGCCTCATATGTTAGCACAGAGATGGGGAGAAGGGTCAGGCGGAGGTGAAAACAGAGATGGTTCTTAATGTTCACAGAAGAGGAGAGTTGAGGGAGAATGTTGCTTCTCTACAAACGTAGCTTTCCTGTTTTGTGCCATGGTGCTTTCTGGTGGGGCAGAAGGACGAGGAAGGGGACAGCATGGGGGCAGAGCATCCTCTGTTGCTCATAGAGGGTGAACCTGGAGTTTCTGCTCCCAGATCGCTGCCCCTCCATTGCTTTGTGACCTTGGGCAAGCTTCTTGCTCTTTCCCGGGCCTCATTTTCACAATTGGGCAGGTGATTCCAGGTCCTCTCTCTACAAGGCTGCCAAACTCTGAGCTAGTGTGTGTAGGAAAAGCATTTAGGCTCCCACCAGACCAGAAGTGACAGTCTTGTGCATGTTTTTGGATAAATTGTGTTTTCCTAACAGTTCCCCTGACCACCAGGGAGATGCCAGAGCTTTCCACCAGTCTAGATCTGTTGTGGCTCCTGGTTTTAAATTGGGGACCTCCCGCTCCCTTTCAAGCAATGCATTTCACATGGAGACCATAGAATGACCCCTGAGCCCCATGCTCTCTGACGATCGTGGTATGAGAGTTGTAGGGCCCCAGTGTCAACCCATTTGATTGTCAAGGACCCCAAGACAGGGTGCAGCAGACAGGACCAAATGGAGGGCCCAGGTCTTACCGTTTGGGCTTGTGCTGACCCTCAGACCATGTGTCCCGTGTTGGAACACAGTGGGAAGGGCCACTCCTTGTACCCCTGGGATCCCTTGGTCATTGACACTCTCCTTCTGATTCATCTTTCTTGTAAGTTCAGGGTTTTGTCTCCAGTTTTCTGAATGTGAATGGAGGGTGTCCTTTTCTTTAGAGAATAGACATGTGACCCCCAGCAAGATAAAACGGGTACAATTAAAACTGCTTTGCCATGAAGTTAGGCAGACACCACGGGACCATGTCCCGCTCTACAGACGGCAGCTGCTAGGACGATCGGTGTGGAATATTCCAGACTTTGGGGCTAATGTTTGTTGAGGAATGCGCGGAGATCGAGGCAGTTGCGAGTAATTGCTGCCCGGAGCTGCGGGTGGTGCCTGGAGCCGCCCACGCGTGCCTCGGGAGACCCCAGTGGCCCTCCGTGCACTGACCCTGCCGCCTTCTTTCCCAGATTGAAATGTCATAACAAGTGTACAAAGGAAGCCCCTGCCTGTAGAATATCCTTCCTCCCACGTGAGTATTCGCTCTTTGCTCTCTGGGGCCGGGTGGACCTCTCTGTAGCTTGATCTGCTCCCTGCTGATGGTTCCCCCTTTTCCTTTTGAAACAGAACCTAGGCTTCGGAGGACAGAATCTGTCCCCTCAGACATCAACAACCCGGTGGACAGAGCAGCTGAGCCCCACTTCGGAACCCTCCCCAAAGCACTGACAAAGAAGGTACACAGGCGGCCGCCTGCCCGTCTGCTGCTTGTGCCAGGAGAAGCCCCCACCCCCTTGCCCTGGGGCTCCTCCTGCAACGCGGCAGTCAGCGGGGAGGTGGGACTTGCAGCCCAAGGCCAGAGAGGGTGGCCCTTGGGGGTCCTGTCATTTTTGTAGACTTTACATTTTGTCCAAATCGTAGTTAATGTGCCTGTGGCCTCCTTCCCCAGCGCAGCTGGATGTTTCCTAAGCACTTACTCTGAGTCGGGAACTTTTCCCATTGATCCTTTTGATCCTCACAATAGTTCTAAAAATCACATATTGCTGTTAGCTCCGTTTTAGGTGAGGACCTAAGCAAGAACCCACAGGGTCCCCCGTGAGTGAAAGGCAGGCCCAGAGCAGGGGTCCTCTGCCAACGCACAGATTTTTGAAAGGAGAGTCTAAGAGGCCTGTTGCAGCCCCCAGGCACAGGTGTGCATGGTGAGGTCTGCAAGGTGCCTGTGCTCGTGGTGGCCTCGGATGGCAGCCTCTGGTGACTGCGCAGCCAGTGGCCTCCCCCCAGCCCCAGACCGGGGCTTAGCACACCTTTGCCTCACTACGGAGGGGCATGCTGTTGGCTTCTCTGTGGCGTGGGCCAGGCTGGGTAGAGGTTGGGGCAGGGAGAAGAGAGAGGCAAGTGGCCCAGCTCATTAACACCAGGGACCCAGAAAGTGCAGCCTGGAGGGCTGCTGCATGTCTTACTGCCCGACAGAGGAGGCCTTCAGAGCTGTCCGCGTTTATGGGCCTGCCCGTGTCCTCTCTCAGCCTCTCTCCACCTGTCATTGCATTGCCCCTGATGGTGGCATTCCGTCCATCCAGGAAGAAAGGTGGGGTGGAGAGGTGTAGGACCACAGCTGAGCTCCCATCCCAACTAGTCCCCTTTCTTGCCTCTGTGACCTTGAGTGAGTTCCTTTACCCCTCTGAGCCTCAGCTCCCTGGTGTGTAAAGTGGGGATAATTAGGCTTTGTTGACAGGGTGTCAGAGGGCTAACGAAGGGACGTTCTTGAACTTGCTTCTCAGGACCAGCGTTGTCCAGCCTGTCACAGATAGAGACACACTTCCTCGGCAGGGATGCTAGGCGCACCCCCGTCTGCCACTCCCACCCAGCCAGCATTATGTTCTTATCAGGCAACAACAGATGTGCCCCCATTTTCACCGTCCCCCCCAAGCACCCAGTTGCTCAGCCCTGGTCAGTTCAGAACCCACTCGGGGCCCCTCCTCCTCCAGGAGGCCCGTCCTACACACACCTGGCCGGCCCTGATCAGACATAGTTCTGGATGGTGCTTTCTCTTACCTCCCCAAGGGCACTGACTAGCTGTCGTCCTTCCCTCACCCTGATTTACGATCATGCTCACAGCACGAGCTAATGGTCATGGAGTTCTCACCAGGTTCCAGGTGCCGTGCCGAGGGCTATGCATTGGGCCCAATCATCTCAAGGGCTGGCATGTCTCTCCAGCCTCTTCTCCAGCTGCCCTTGCTCATAGCACCTCTGCCCACTCCTACCTCAGGGCCTTGGTGCCTACCATTCCCTCTGCCTGAAACACCCTTCTCAGCATTCACATGCTCACTCCTCCGGGGGGGCCTTGCCAGGAGGCGGGCTGAGGACCAGGGTCTCTGGCTGCACCACACGTGGTTCCCAGTGTTTCTGGAGGCCCGGCTGCATGATGCTGAGGGCCTGTCTCCCCAGTGGGGGGCTGCTCTGGAGGGTGCAGCCTCACTCTCTTGCTCCCGCCTGGTCCTGCCTGGTCCCTGGTGTCTGTGTTGGAGTCCAGCACACAGTGGGCAGCGAGGATGTGTTGGTATTAGACATGGTATTGAGCATAGAGTGTGAGGCAGTTGCCAATACTCCCATTTTATCCAGAACCACTGTGGCTCAGAAAGGTGGGCTGATTTGAACCAATTCACATGGATGCTGAGTGGAGGAGGGAGGATCCAACCTGCCTCGTAGCTACTCCCCCTGCCCGGGCTAGCCTGAGCCCCAGGAGCAGGGATGGGATGCGGGGTCACTGCAGGGTGAGCAGGGAGAGGAAGGGCTCAGGGGACCCAGCTCTCTCCCCACTGGCCTGTGGCCCCAAGTGGCAGGGGCTGTCCCTGGACCCTGAGGCCCACTGTGTAGCTTTGGTGGGTTCCAGGGTCCCCTCCTAAAGGCTCAGAGCCTTTAGAGCCTGCAGAAAAGAAGCCTATAGAACTCAGCATTTAACCTAATTTGGGCCCAACTTTTTGTTAAAGATTTTATTTTTAAGTAATCTCTATACCCAGTGTGGGGCTTGAACTCACAACCCTGAGGTCAGGAGTCACATGCTCTGCTGAGCCAGCCAGGTGCCCCTGGCTCCAACTTTCTTGACCAAGGAAGTCCAGCCCTGCCCTGAGGGATGGGAGTTTGGGTCTGGGGAATGGGTCAGGGCCGGAGTTCCACCTAACACAGAGTCCCCCCCCATAGCCCTCTCTCAGGGCTCTAACCCCTGGGCAGTCCTAGCCAGTAGGTCTGCAAAAGAGTGGAGGGAGCATTTATTAGACACCACTGTATACCACACACTAAACACTTGTCGGAGCCTGAATTCGTTAAAAAACCCTGCTGTGTGCTCAGCTGAGAGCCAGGCATGGGGTGTGTGATAAGCACGTGTGGTCCCTGCCCTTGCAGGACACACAGTTGGAGGTGGGGGACGTTCTTCAGAAAACTGCCCAAGCTAGCTGCACTTGACCAGCCGAGGTTCAAGTGCCCTGAGGAAAAAAGTGCTAGCTATAGGGGGAAAAGGAGGAAGAGCATGGTCGCTGCTGGGCTTGAGAAGGGCTTCTGGGAGGAAAGTATGTTTGAGTTAAAGAAAGCTGAGCAGGAGTCCTTAGGGGATGGGCACTGAGGGGAGGGTCTTTCTGCCCATCCTCCCCTTGAATATTAGACGATAAAATGGTCAACATGCCCCGGGGCGGACTTCCCCGTTTTTAAGCAGGGAGGGGAGGGGTCTAAGCACTGGGGTATGGAAGGGGCAGGCTGGGCCGTGACAGTCCCTGCCCACTTCTGGCGTCTCTGATCCCACAGGAGCACCCCCCGACCATGAACCACCTGGACTCCAGCAGCAACCCGTCCTCCACCACATCCTCCACGCCCTCCTCGCCGGCACCCTTCCCAACATCATCCAATCCATCCAGTGCCACCACGCCCCCCAACCCCTCTCCAGGCCAACGGGACAGCAGGTTCAATTTCCCAGGTACCACCCTTGGGGCTTCTGTGTGCCTTCGGGATAGGGTGGGATGCCCCTTCTCAGCATGCTCCGGCAGGCTCAAGGTGAAACCCTGCGGCCAGTAAGAGCCTTTGCTGGTGGCCAAGTGCTGTGCCAAGCCCAAATACAGTACCGTGTTTATACCTGATGTGAGCTCTGCGGTAGACGACATTATCACACCCATTTTACAGATGGGGACACTGAGGTTCAAGGGGAGTGCCTTGTCCTGAGCTGTATAACATGGAAGGGACAGAGCCAGGATCAAAGCCAACTCTGTCTGACATAAAGCCTTGATTCTTGACACAATCCCCAAACTGCCGTCCTGTGTGTGGGGCAGCTTGTCACAGGCATCACTCACTCAGGGCTTCTGAGCACTTGGGAAGCATGGCCAGTAGCACAGGGAGCTGGGGCAGGCCCAGAAGACCTGGGAGAGGGACTCTGGGGCTCGGCTGCTTACCTGCTCCATTGCTTACCTGCTCAGGTGATCCAAATAAGCTGCTTAAGGGGGAGCTTTTGTTCCCATAAAACAGGAGACCCCGTGAAGTTGAGATTAGGTTAATCCCACTGTGCAGATGAGGACACAGAGTCTCAGCATGCTCTGTAGGACCAGGGTCCCCCATCTCTCGGCCAGGCCGGGGGTGTCCCACCTCTCCAAGGTGCAGAACAAGGCCCCTTGCCTATTTTGGGATGAGCCCAGGCCTTGGCTTCCCTGGCAGCTCCTTGTAGCTGGTCTCAGCCCTCCAGGTATTTCGGTTGGTGGCCAGGAGACAGGCACAGCCACTGGGACCGTCCGGTTTACTCTGGGCCCGGACAAGTCAGGACCCACCTGTCACCAGCCCTTGGGGCTCCAGGCCTCAGAGGACAGAGCCACAGCTTTTCCTGTGCCGGGCAACCCTCAGCTCGGGCCACATGTGGCCAGCAGGAGGCCAGGCAGCCTCTCCGGACCCATTTTACCAGGGTTCCAGGGATTTCTTTCAGGGATGCTCGGAGACTGAGATTTTGTAGGAATCTTTTCTTTCACCTGTCCCTTCGCCTTAACGTGCACCTGGCTGGGGCTCTCCTGCACCGCCCGAGCACACCCATCCCCTCCCCACAGCAGAGCTGGAGCCCATTGGAGTAACCTCCCTCTTCACATTCTGCTCTGTCATTAATTTCTGAAACTGGATCTTTTGCTGAACTTCTAGTTTGGGTTTTTCTAAAAGGAAGGCCTTGTTTGAAAAACAACGGCCACAGTAAAGGTCCATTTTGTGATGTCAGCCAGAGCCTCTCAGCTTTCTCTGACATCCGTGGGCTGGGCCCTCATTGTCCTGTGCCCAGAGCCCTCACTCTGGCCAGGATCTGGGATCTCGCTGGTCATGGCTGTGCCTGGGGCCCAGCCTGGTGAACCTGGAGAAGGAATGATGCCTACTGTGCACCTACTCTGTACCATGGGGGAGCATTTCTGTTTATCACGAAGAATAAACCTGGGGAAAGGCTGTCTCTACCCCTGGTTTTACCCTATGACAACTGTGTCCGAATCCAGACCCCCAGCACGTCCCCTTCTGTCCCTCTGAAGAGAGGTCGTTTTTTGTTCTGTTTTGGATGGTGAGGTCGGGTCACTGAGGCCTCAGCACCTCTGGAGGTGAATGATGTGGGGCCGGAGTGGGGGCCGCTTCTCTGCACATGGCCCGGCCGGCTTTCACAAACGCTATTTCCTCACCCTTGTGTCTCGCCCTCCTGGGCTCACGCACACTTCTCAGAGAAGCGAGCCTGGGAGGCGAATGGAATGGGCAAGTCCTCCAGGCCCAGCCCTTTCCCTCCTGGGGGCTCCGCCAGCACCTGCTTCCTTCCAGCTCCCTTTCTCCTTCCTGCATGGATCACCCTGCTCAGCCCCACCCTATAACCAGCCCCCCCCTCGCCAAGCCCCTGCATTTGCTGTTCTGTGTGTGTGACTCACCTCCTCTTCTGTTTAAAGCTGCCTACTTCATTCATCATAGACAGCAGTTTATCTTTCCAGGTGAGTCCTCTGCATGGTCCCACTAACTGCCCCATGCCTCGAGCCCTCTGTCCCGCCCACCTGGGTACCCTCTCCCAGGGCACCTCTGAATGCCTGAGTCTCACGTACACCTATTTGAGAGCTGACTGTGTATGACAGCTGGGAAAGGGAGCAGGGTGGGTCACCTTGAGAGTGGGCCCTTCACAGGGCTAGTGATCTACTGGGAGGGACCATGACATCGGTCCTGTTCAGCCTCTTGCCCAGAGACTACAGGCAGCTTACCCAGGGTCACACAGCTGGGGGGTGGGGGTGGCAGAAATCCAGGTTGCAGAGTGAAGGGAGAGACCTTTCTGCCGATCCCTTATAAGCATGTTAGGATGTCTTCCCTTACATCCTGACAAGGAAGCTGCTTCCAGAAGCTGTCTTAGAAGGGGAAGCCAGTTTAGAATAGTCTGTGGTCTCACCCTCCTGAGCGTTGCTGCCTGGCGCCATCTGCTGGCGAAGAGATGAAATGCACCTTTAACTTCCAATCTCCTTGATTGTCTTCCACAAAAACTGTTTTGCACACCCACTACGTGCACTGCCTTTGCATTTGGCTGTATTCCTGCCCCCAAGGAGTTTATGTGGTTAGTACTTATTTCTCCAGCCGAGGATGACAGGCGTTCGTGTACTTAATCAGCAACCTTAATTCTTAATTTAGCCAAATGAAGTCTTGGTGTGTTTAGACAAAGACTGTAGCTAATTGTTTTTCTCCTGGGTTAAACAGACCTGTCTTGAAGTCACAGTATTTAGGTCAGTCCAGGATTTTCTGTCTCAGGCCTTGCATTGGCTTTTTGTTTCCTCCAGACATTTCGGCGTTTCCACAGGCAGTCCCATCCCCTGATGCGGCGGACAGCACCCGGTAGGCCTCCCAATGCTGTGTCCTCTTTCTCTTCTGTGGGGATTCGTTAAAGCTAGACCCGCACCCCTGGCCACCTCCCAGCCCGCCTTTGCGTGTCTGCCTGCCTGCTCTGGATGCTGAGCCGGCCGGCCGGGGTTCTCCGTGGGCTCATTCACTCCCTGCATCAGTGAACTCGGCCAGAGGGTTTTATTAGCCTCCAGCATATGCAGTCCTTGTGGGGAGGGCTGTTTTCAAATCTGGGGCAGCCTCATGACCCAGGAGAGGTGGGCAAAGGCCACTCAGAGATGCCTACCACAAATAGCTCCTGTTTAGGGAGCCCCATTCCCAATGTCCAGCTCTGCTGAGCCCTTGACTCCCATCTCCTCACACAGTCCCGTCTGGTGAAGGCAGGTATCGAAGTAGGTGGCGTCCTTAAAGGCGAAAGCCCCCACAGAGAAGTTAAGAAATTATATGAAGTCACACAGCTAGGAGGTGACAGCCGGTTCTCAAGGCGAAGTTCAGGTCCCGTGTGTGTGTGTTCAGAACCCCATGTACCGGGCATCAGATTTGAAAGGGCCTTGGTGGTTCCTGCCCTCCCCTCATCCCCCACCACCCTCAGGTTAGTCTGAAGAAGGCGGAGGCCAAAGAAGGGAAACGGGGTTTGGTCTTTGGCCTCCTGTCTGTTTCTGCAGCATCCAGACTGCCTTTCCCACAGGCAGGTGGGTCACAGTAAGGACGCGGGCCCAGGAGCCCTCTGTCAGACCTCCCACGGGAGTCCCCTGCCTGGCCGAGAGCAGAGTGGCCTGCCCTCAGGGTCTCCCTGATGAACTGTTTGACTCTTAGGCTTGATAACCAGCCCAAAGCAGACGTGTTGGAGGATCACGAAGCGGAGGTGAGTGAGGGTGACACGCAGCCCGGAGACCCTGCCTTCTCTCTCCTCTCCACCTCGTCTCAGCACTCCCAGGGGTATAGGGAGTCCATGGGTGCCACCACCTCAGGAACCCACCGAGGCATGTACATAGTGGGGAAGAATGATGAGGACAACGAAGCAGGCTTCTTTTTTTTTTTTAATCTTTGAAGCTAAAGTAAGCTCTCAGGGTTCCCAACCCTAGCCTGAGGCCCGGGGCCTAGCGTGGGAAGCTCTGGTTCCATCTGTCTGGGGTGCGGCCAGGCATCTGTATGATGTCAGAGCCCCCAAATGCTTAGCCGGGCCCAAGAACCGCTGTCTTAACCCAGCCACGCAGCGTGGCTTAGACTGACTGACTTACTCCTGCCTGGAGGACAGTCAGACACTCGGTTTAAACAAAGGAATGCCCAGAAAGGATAAATGGGTTAAATTTGTCTATGCTGGGGGTTGTTAACGTTCCTTCCTAGCGATTAGATGGTGTCCTCCCTAGGCCTTGGAGCCCTCTCAGAAAGAAGGGCCTCAGGGCCCACCTGAGCCAGACACCATATTTTGTGAGTGATGACATCAACACCCTGTGGTGCCAAGTGACCCGGCCACTGTCCACAGCAGGCCAGTGCAGAACTGCGACGAGACCCCGGGCCTCCAGCCCCCATGAGTCTCTCCCGGGCCTGTGGGTATGGCGAGTCGTTCGAGCCCAGGTCCGCCACCCATCTCTATGCCTTCCCCCTCCTTCCAGGCTGAGGAGCCAGAGGCCGGCAAGTCAGAGGCAGAGGATGACGAGGATGAGGTGGACGACTTGCCCAGCTCTCGCCGGCCCTGGCGGGGCCCGATCTCTCGCAAGGCCAGCCAGACCAGCGTGTACCTGCAGGAGTGGGACATCCCCTTTGAGCAGGTGGAGCTGGGTGAGCCCATCGGGCAGGGCCGCTGGGGCCGGGTACACCGCGGCCGCTGGCACGGCGAGGTGGCCATCCGCCTGCTGGAGATGGACGGCCACAACCAGGACCACCTGAAGCTGTTCAAGAAGGAGGTGATGAACTACCGGCAGACGCGGCACGAGAACGTTGTGCTCTTCATGGGAGCCTGCATGAACCCACCCCACCTGGCCATCATCACCAGGTAACCGAGCCCCCCCCCGTGCCCCCCCCACCGGCCGCATTGTCAGCACCATTATCATGCCTGTTGTTAAACTAAAAGGGTTTGTGTATACTCACATTTTTAAAACTATTCCTTTGTAAGAACGGCACCGGTCTTCTGGGCTCGTACTGGCTTTCCCCAGGCTGAGCGCTGGTCTGAGGCCAGTTTCGGTCTTTACCGCTCACCCAGCGTTCCTGGCACGTCGGCGACCCCAGCGGCGTGCTCCTAACTGTGGAGCCAGCATGGTTTCAGCCCTAGTTGTGGTATCTCTCCATTCCTGTGGTGTAAATACCCTCCCCATGGCTGATTTCAGGCTACCAGCACGAATCACTGAGAGTGGCCTGGGTCTGGGTTCTCTCTCTGGCTGATCACTGGTCACCCCCAGTTTATTTAGCTGGTCCTCTCGGGCTGGGCACTTTGCCGTAATGAATGTATTTAGTTCCCCGTGTCCGAGACCTTCTGGGAGGGCACATGCTAGCAAAGAGTATACGTATGTGATGTTCTGACCTAAGCTGTCTGTTTTACTGCAGAAAGTGCCCACCCGTCCTCCCTCCCCCACCCTGCAACTTGGGTGTGTGACTGTTCATCCCCCCCGCACCCACAGCACCCAGAGTGTGAGGTTGAAACATTTTGGCCTGTGGCCTTCAAAAAGTTGTTGCTGGGTGTTTACTTTAATAGTCAGGAACAGAAGTAAGAGGTTAGTGAAGGTATTTTGGAATATACATGGAGGTTTCAAGAAGACAGTAGAAATCACTTGAATCCATCTGCCGAGAACCCCCTCATTAATATTCTGACAACATTCCCAGTGGCTGGACCCTATGGTTTGTAAGAACCTTTTTTCTCCTCTCAAACAGACTATATTTACTAAGTAAAAATTAATTTCCCATTTGCCTGTTTATCAGAGACATAAAGCAGACCCACTAGAATTCCTGAGCAGGGTGGTACCGCCCACGTAACCCAGGGGACAGAATGCCAGCCCAAAGCACAACGACGTGATGCTTTAGCTTACACCATCTCAGCAGCACCCAGGGCACCAGCCCCCAGCTCTGTCTGTCCACGCATCCGTCCGTTCTCTCTTCACCCACCCGGGGCTATGAGAACCTGAGTCTGCTTAAAGGGAATAAATAGCAAAACGTTCATTACCCCCAAAATTCACATTTTAGGATATGCTGAGGGGATTCGAATGCAGACAAGGGACCATCAGCCAATATCCCATACCCCTTCAGCCAGTTCTCAAAGTTGCTGAGGCTCCAAGGATCCTGTCTCTTTGGAGAGGTTGCCTAAAACTAGCCCCTTCATGAGATGCCTTCGTGAACTTCTTTTGGGAACAGGGGAGTGAGCCATGCGTTCTCTCTGGGTCCTTGCCCACCCTGGGCTTTAGGAGTCCATGCAAGGAGTGGCCCAAAAACTTGAACCCATTGTCCAGGAATCTCTCTGACCCCCGTGATGCCACCCCCCTTCTACACAGGGCTTTACTGTAATGAAATCTCTGTGATCAGAGAACAGTAAAAATGATCATGAGAATCATTCCGGAGAGCCCCAAATGTTGCCTGCTTATAGTCCTAAAAGACCAGGTTCTTCCCCGAGTTTGAGGGACATGTTTCTGCCTCAAATCCTCCAAAGCTGGGTTGCTCTGGGTTGCCAGGAGCCTTGCTGAGCTGGGTTTCCTGTTCTGGGGTGCACAGGCTCAGAGCCACAGGGAACGGGGTACGTGTGTGTGTGTGTGTGTGTGTGTGTGTGTGATTTTGCACTCAGGCCAGGCCCAAGAAGGAATGGGTGTCAGGAGCTTGGTGGAGAACGAGGATTCCAGTGCCCACGGGCGAGGGGACAGAGAGAGACCTCCGGCAGTTGGGGTCACAGCTCTTTCCACGGCTACTTTCAGGCTCCCCAGAGGCTGGGGTTCGGCTGCACTGGCCCCACCTCTCAGCCTGACCCCACCACTCTCAACAGCTTCTGCAAGGGGCGGACGTTGCACTCATTTGTGAGGGACCCCAAGACGTCTCTGGACATCAACAAGACCAGACAGATTGCTCAGGAGATCATCAAGGTAAAGGACTATCCAGCTGGCTCCAGGGTTCCTGGCCACCCCCTGCTCTGTCTCTTCTCTGAGCTGGGCTGCCTCAAGGGTGGGACCTCAGCGCCTTCCCTCGGTCCGTGTCTCACCCGCTTAAAGCCAGGAGCTGGACACCCAGTCTGTGACGATGGATGGATTGGTCAGGGAGGAACACAGTAGGGTGTAAAGACACGTAGCCTAAGTTTGAATCCTGGTCCCTCCAGTTATGTGACTTTGGACAGGTCATTGAGCCTCCCTGAGCCTTAGCTTCCTCCCCCCGTAAGATGGGAATTCCAGTGTAACCTCCCCCATTGGATTGGCGCAAGACGAGAATGGGGTCATCTGCTCAGAGCACATTGGGCCCAGGCCCTGGCACAGAGGGAGAATCTGCCAGAACTGGATTAAGGGTGGGCCCAGGCTTTCTGCCTTCAAGTGTCCAGATCCAAGCTGCATGAGGACTGGCCCTCAGGCAGCCTTTTTTCTTCCTTTCATCTTTTTTTAAAAGTAATAAAACACAAATGAAAGAAAAGCTTCTCTGTAAGTTGCTGGCTTTAGCACCAAGCAGACCTAGATAAAAGCCAGACTACTGCTGGGTCAGAGTTCCTCCTTGCTTGCTTTCTGTTGAAACACTTGCTCTGACCAACTCCCCCCAACTCCCTGTCCCCTGCCTCCTCTCCTGCCTCCACCCCTGCCTTTCCTTTTTCTCTCTCTCTCTTCCTGGTGTGTGTGTGTGTGTGTGTGTGTGTGTGTGTCCTTTCCTTTTTCTCCCTCCCTCCTCCCTCTTTCTGGTGCATGCATGCGCCTATGTGTGTCTTTACCAAAGAAATCCCAAAGTCATAGTGACCTTCATGAGCAAGCCAAGATTTCCACGTGACACGTAACCATGTGGCTGAATTAACAAATTAAACTTTTAAAGCCTCAAAATTAAAATAGCACATTTACGCCTTCATGCGCAGTAAGTCACATTTCAGAGGAGTTGGAGGGAGCTGCTGGGTGTCACACCTGTTCCCTCAAACTTGCTGGGCCCTGCTCCCCTCCGGCTCCCCTGCTCTGTCCTCCTCCTCTAAACTGTCTTCTGTCCTTATGGTCAGAACACTGGGGAGTCTGTGTCTGTTGCTGAGGTCGGATGGATGAGCTCTCTGGAAGATTCTAGGGACAGACAAGAAAAGCTACTCAGAGACTTCAGAGATGAGATCCTGAAACTGGCTTGTTGGCTTGTTTGGTTTTCCTCTTGCTGAGAAGTGGTCACCTGTCCCCTTCCGCTGGAACCTTCTAAGCCACTTCCTTTTATACTCCTCTGTGGTTTTGAGGTTCAAAATACAATAGCAGGGTCCTGAACTTGAGCTGGCTTTGTGATGTAGGGGCCACTCTGGGAACACTGGGAAATTGTGGGAAGGGCAGGGAGTCCATGCTCCAGACCTGGGCATTTGACATCTTGTCTGTTGAAGCTGGCTTTTTGAGGCAGCTCTCTTGCAAACAAAGCTCAGAGGGGGACAGCAGCTTGTCCTCCATCATACAGCTGTTCAGCCCATGTTTGGGGGGCGGGGGTGGTCTTAGGCCACTGAGGAAGGCTTGTGCCTTGGTTTGGTTTGGGAAGTGGTAGATATTCTAGGAATGACCTTCTTACGTTCAGGATGGAATATTGGCAAGGAGTAAGTCACTCTCTCCTAGAAATCTCTGCTTCCACTGCATGGGGACAGCGGACCCCACACCGTCGCCATCGCGTGCCTTGTGTTAATTCATCTCCGACACTCTTCAGACCCCCTCGAACTGAGCTCTGGCCTCAGCTGATTTCTGTCTGATTCTGCCTCATGGTTCATTCTTTCTATTTCTTAAATGTGGTTTCTTGTTTACTGTTTTACTTCTCACCCCGAGAGAGTTTGAAAGCCGCCAAAGGACTCTTCATAGTGTGGGAAGTGACCTCAGTGTGGGAGGTCAGGAGGCTGGGAGGTGGCCTTACATGGGCCTCTTTCTGAGCGGGTGGGGATGGCCGTTCCAGCAGTAGCCTCTCACCCCCAATCCCAAGGGCATCAGGGTACATGAGAGTCTTGGGTTTCATGTCAGACGACAGCTTGACCTTGGATGAGATGGTGCCTGTGTTAGGTCACCTGTATCCCATACACCTGGCCGGTGTTCACCTCCAGATCAAGCGGTGGTTACAAGTCCCCCAGCCCTGTCCTTTCCCTGGGTAGACGAGGAAACAGGCTCAGAAGTACAGCGTCCAAGGCTACACGGTGACCTAGAACCTGAGCCGAGACGGAACATAGGGACATGGGTGGTAGTCAAGGTCTCCCTCTACCCCAGCACGGTTACTGGGACCACCTGTTTTCAGGGGCTTCCTTTGTGGGAGTTCCTCTCTGCTCCCCACCCTGAGCCCTTGCCTAGCCTGAAGGGGAGGCACATTGTACAAAGCCTGATAGAGACCCTATAGATCACTCGATTCCCATATGACCTAACACGGGGCGAGGCGGGTGGTTATCGTTATTCTTTATACACTTCCTGGCCATCCCCCCCAGCTCCCCACCCACACCCTCTCTACACTTCATACCTGAGCCAAGTGTATGGTGTCTGTTTGACACCATGGTGACGTGGACCAGCCTGGGACCAAACCTCAGCCATGCTCCTTAACTGCTGTGTGGCCTGGGGCCAGTGACTTCCTCTCTCTGAGGCTTGGTTTCCTCATCGGTACCATGGAGACCATTCTGCCGTCTAGGGTTCTGAAGATGGCTTGAGCTAACTTGGGAAGGGCCTCCAGCTGCCAGCCCAGCCTGGGTCCTGCCCCGCTGACATGAAGCTCTCTGTCTCCCAGGGTATGGGCTATCTCCACGCCAAGGGCATCGTGCACAAAGATCTCAAATCCAAGAACGTCTTCTATGACAACGGCAAAGTGGTCATCACTGACTTTGGGCTGTTTGGGATCTCGGGTGTGGTCCGAGAGGGCCGGTGAGTTGACTTCGGGTGTCCGTACAGGACAGGGAGGACCTGGGCTGTACCAGCCAGGGGCAGCCCTCCCTGTAGGAAAGGCTGAGTTCTACTGCGGTCCTATCCTCTAGTTCTGGTCCAGAATCAGGCTTGGGTGACGTTTGGGTCCCTTGTACATAGTACTTCATTCTCAGGCTGACGCCCATAGGAGGCTGCGTCCCCAGGGTTCACGACCCCAGGGAGGGAGACACGATGAGGAAGAGCATCAGGTTTTATTTCCCCCAAATCTTGAAGGGTGGTAATTGGGGAGTAAGGCTCTCTCCAAGAATCTGGGGGACCTCCGGGAAGGAGGATGGCAGTCTGGCTGGAGACTGAGACCTGGGCCAGGTTGTAAGATACACAGGCAGACTGATTGTCTCCTGGGGTGGAGAATCTGCTCCCTGCCGATACTGGTTACCGGCTGGCTTTCCTGGAAGAAGCTGGTTATCACCCTTCTCCAGGTACCTCGGCAGGTGCAGATCTGTGAACTGTTTTCTGGGATGTGCACGGGGGTGTGCTCGTCCTGGGGCATAGGTGTGCTAGGCAGCCTCTTCGCTGCTGGCTGAAAGGCCCCATGCCCTTGCCCTGGCTTCTTGGCCTCCAGGCGTGAGAACCAGCTGAAGCTGTCCCATGACTGGCTATGCTACCTGGCCCCGGAGATTGTGCGCGAGATGACCCCCGGGAAGGACGAGGACCAACTGCCGTTCTCCAAAGCTGCTGACGTCTATGCCTTTGGGTGAGGAGGCCCCTGATTTCCCCATCCTGGGGCTCTGAGGCCAAGTGTGGCCAAAAGAAGGGGCCCTGCTGGCTGGCAAGGGGGTGGCAAGGAGGCAGGGGCGGTGGTGTGCTGAGTCCTGGTTCTGCCACTTGTTGGCTAAGGGACCACATCCTGGATCTCTTCCCCTGCTGTAAAATGCAGAGAATTACGGTGCCTCCTATGAGGTTGCTCCAGGAGGACTAAGGTGATTTCTGGGCGTCAATCTCACACAGTGCCCCGTGAGGATGCTGACCAGAGCTCAACACTGTCCCTCTGGGAGAACCAGGGGGTTCTGCCAGCCCATCTCTAGTGCCCCACAAAGGTGACCAAAAGAAAAACAGAATAGGAATACAATGTGAGCCAGATACAGAATTTAAAGTTGCTCCCAGCTACACTAAAAAAAGAAAAACGGATGAAATCCGTTGTAATCATGCATCTAACTCTAGATCCAAAATGTCATTGCAACATGTCATCAAAACAAAAGATTGAGGAGTTATTTTACTCCCACAAAGTTTTCTAGGATTTTGATGAGTATGTTACCCCCCTACGGCACCCCTCAGGTTCACTCTCCACGTGTCCATTGTTCAGTAGTCCCACATGGCTATAGTGGCCCCTGCCTTGGATCGTGGGTGGCTGAGGGAGAAGGCCAAGATGAGTCAAGAAAGGCAAGGCAGCTTGGAGAGGCTGGGTGAGAGCCTCACTCTGGAATCTCAGGGTACCTTCTTGTGGGAGGTAGTCTCTTCCTGTCCTGACCTGGGATGTAGGCATGAGCCCCGCTGAAGATCCCTGTATCAGGAACTCTGTTCGAAGCCTGTCCAGCCTCGCACTTCCCACCGCAGGGCCTTTGGGCCACGGGAAGGCCACCAGGATGCCGTCATAGTATTTCTGGAAGCGTGGTGGGTGGGGAAAGCGGGAGGAGGATCCTGGGTGCGCTGGCTGGGTTCCTGGCACTATGGCAGCAGGAGGTCCTGGGCGTGTGAGCTGGGCTGGGCGGTTCAGCCGCTCACGCTGCCCGGGCGGTCCCCACAGGACTGTTTGGTATGAACTGCAAGCAAGAGACTGGCCCTTTAAGAACCAAGCGGCAGAGGCCTTGATCTGGCAGATTGGAAGTGGAGACGGTATGAAGCGTGTCCTGGCCTCCGTCAGCCTGGGGAAGGAAGTCACTGTGAGTAGCCACCTGTTCTCAGAAAGGGAGGAAGGGCTGGGGCGGGGGGCGGGGCACACGACAGGTGCGCCGTCCTTCTGCATTCACTCACCTGAGAAATGGGGCATGGAGGCAGAAGTGTCCTAAGCGAGCCTCTTTGCTTGCCCACCAAAACACCTGTGTCCTTTATTACCCAACTGTGTTTCTTTAGAAAAACCATTGTCTTAAAAAAAGGAAAAAAAGGACCAGAAAGAAAGGTCCTGGTTTTAATTGACTCATGAGTTGGAAAAGATAGTAGAGCCCTGTATGTTCCTTACATGGAGGAAGATGATCAAATCCTCCCCGCACCGAACACAGACAGGGTTTTCCTGTGGCATCACATGAATCTCACCCCGAATGTTCTTCTCAAACACCCAAGAACCAGTCGAAGTTTCCGCAGCGTATTTGTCAAAAAGCCAGATCATAACACAGGTGCGGACCTCCTGCTGCTGGACACCACCAGTGGTTTCTCTGTATGGCCGTTTCTAAGTGTCCCGGCCCCAGCACAGTGGTGTAAGGAAGGCAGGGCTGGATGTTACCATCCCCATGGTAATCAGGCGGAAGCAGGTGCTAGCCCGGATGTGAACACGCTCCAGGAGGTATCTGGGGGGCCTAGCCCTGGGGGTGCCTGCCTGGAGGGATCCCCAGTGCGGGTCCAGTTGAGCTTTAACTGGGCTGTGAGCTGCTTGCTGACGCCAGGGACGGTGCTAGCAGAGTCACCGTCTGCAAGTGGAACAGGCCCAGGGAGAAAGGCTCCTGATTTTCCTTTGGGACCTGACCAGATCAGAATGCTCGTTTAGGACATGGTGCCTGGGGTGCTTTATTCCAAGGGGGACCTGCCATCTGGTTGAAGAGCAGACTCTCTCTGTACACGTGTGCTCCTCCAAGAGGGACACCAAAAGGCTAATCTGTAGCCCCAACACCAGGCTCTTTGGCCACTTGATAGCACCTCTTCTGGGCTGTTGAGCAGGGCAGGTGGGTCATGAGGGCCTCCCCATGCTCTTGGACTCCTTCCCGGGTAGACCCACCTTTCCCTGGCATAGCCCCGGGCCCCTGGGGCCTAGAGGTAGGAGAGGTTCAGGCTCCAGGCTACTGAGTCATTCAGACTGCAACTTAAGCAGCTGGTACCTTCTAATCTTCTTCTTCTTTTTTTTTTTTTTCCCAAAGATTTTGTTTATGTATTTGACAGAGAGAGATTACAAGTAGGCAGAGAGGAGGGGGGGACGCAGGTTTCCTGCTGAGCAGAGGGCCGAATGCGGGGCTCGATCCCCGAAGGCAGAGGCTTAACTCACAGAGCCACCCAGGTGCACCCCGTCTTTTTTTTTTTTTTTTTTTTTAAGATTTTTATTTGAGAGAAGAGAGTGTGAATGGGGCAAGGGGTTGCGGGGGGGTGGGGATTCAGAGGGAGAGAGAATCCCAAACAGATTCCCCGCTCAGTGCAGAGCCCCAACAGGGGGCTCAATCCCAGGACCCCTAGATCATGAGCAGCGCCGAAATCAAGAGCCGGATGCTTAACTGACTGAGCTGCCCAGGTGCCCCTTAATTTTTTAAAATACATATCTGACAAAATCAAGATCATAACATGTAGCTCAGTTTTTAAAATCATGACATTTTTTTCCTTGTGGCGTTTTGATGTGCTTATTAACTCAAATCATGAACAGAGCCTTGTTTTTACACCTGTCTGCCCCTGTAGGCCCTGGCGTACACCCTAATATGGCTACTTCTCTGTTGTTGGACATTTAGGTTATTTCCAGTTTTTACCTGTTAACAATAAAGTCACGAAGGACACCTTTGTATAAACCAGAGGGTGCCTGTATGTTTGTTTTATGTGAAAGAAAAAATAGCGAGTTGCTTTCCTGGTAGCAATCTCCGTTCTCTCCCTGCGCACTCGCAGTCTTGGCGCACAGAGTGATGGGTGCGGTCTTCAGGAGGGGGAAGGCCCGGAGCAGAGCGTAGAGCCCTCCAGAGGCAAGTGAGTCAGAGTGCAACCCTGACTACAAGTCAGCATCACCTGGGAGCTTTTGAAAATATCAGGACCCCAGGGCCTCGACCAGAGAGAAGGATTTAATTGGCCTGGGTTGGGGCTAAGATCATAATTAATTTTATCTTTCATGTTCCGTTCTGGAAGGATTTCTTACAGTGTGGGGTTGCGGGTCCTTTGAAGCCCCTTAAGAATAGATTAGGGAGCAGGGAAGTGGGGAAAAGAGAAAATGTTCCAGTAGTCAGCTCCTGGTTCGTGAAAGTTGACTTTCCTGTTTGGTTTTTTGGGGTTTTTTGTTTGTTTGTTTGTTTGTTTTGTTCTGTTTTTTTTTTTTTTTTTTTTAAACACATTACCATTGGTGGGTAGAGGGGGGCATAAGTCAGGGGCAATAAAAAGTGATTTTTGAATCATAGTCAGAAGCAGGGAGTGCCCCCTCTGCAGAGCACCTTTCTCTGCCCTTCCAGCCAGTGCTGTAAGTTCACCACCAAGTTTCTAGCCACAGCAGCCACAGTGAGTAGTGCGCCTAGGCTGACGTCAAAAGGCCAGAACGCTTCTTAATGAAAACCAGCAGTCCCCCACCTCAGGTCACGCTCCAAAAGACCAGTTCTTGTTCTAGCAGCTTTCCACTCCCTGTCCCTCTGCCCCTTCTCTGCTCAGCCTCCCGTCAGCTTTCCCTCTATCCTTTTATTAAGACTGATTCTGTGTCAGTATAATTGAATTGTCCATGCTATGTCTGCAGATGGAGGCCAAAAGTAAAAAGAAAATAAATATGGGTGCGCCATTGTAATAGATTCTAGTTGCCATGAGCTGCTGATTAAGCAGCTCACGACATTTTCCTCTTCGTGCGTCTCTCTCTTTTCTTCCATTCTGTCACTCACTCAAAGGCTCACCACAATTTTGTTGGCTTCACACGTGGACCATGGTTTTCTTGTGCAGTTTTAGGTTTTTCCTGTAGTTTCTGATTGTCTTCTTTTTTTCTTGCTAAGAATGGTCACAAGCACCACCTTTGCTGTATTCCTGAGGTTTTGCAGCTCCTACGTACTGCTTATGGAATGGAATTTGTCCTATTCTTCTTAGGGCCCATTGGTTTCTCATGATCTGGATAATGGAATTTTAGGCCTGCTGTAGTGCTGTCATCCTTGCATTTCTTTTTGTTCATCCCTGGCTCAGTACTAGAATTTCATGTATCGCAGGTCTCCCTATATCTTTATTTGCTTTCCAGTAAAATGCGAGAGAACCCTAAAAGAACTCCCTCCCAGTGGTTGCATAGGAGATAATCTTTGAATCCTTATATGTGCCTGAGCAAGTCCTGATTTTGTTCTCACACCAAGAGGTTCACAATAATCTTCCCTAAGAACATGAAATTTTAGGGACGCCTGGGTGGCTCAGTTGGTTAAGCAGCTGCCTTCGGCTCAGGTCCTGATCCCAGCGTCCTGGGATCGAGTCCCACATCGGGCTCCTTGCTCGTCAGGGAACCTGCTTCTCCCTCTGCCTCTGCCTGCCATTCTGTCTGCCTGTGCTTGCTCTCTCTCCCTCTCTCTCTCTGACAAATAAATAAATAAAATCTTTAAAAAAAAAAAAAAAAAAAACATGAAATTTTAGCTGTGCTGTCAGCATACAGCACGTGTCCAGGGCATTGCTGAAAAATCAGATAATCTTAAAATTCTCAATCTTTTGTACATGCCCTATTTTATTCTCTCTGGGAACATCTAGGATCTTCTCTTTATCCTTGTTGCATTGAAATGTCATTAAAATATGCCTTAGAGGGGCGCCTGGGTGGCTCAGTGGGTTAAGCCGCTGCCTTCGGCTCAGGTCATGATCCCAGGTCCTGGGTTCAAGCCCCACATCGGGCTTTCTGCTCAGCAGGGAGCCTGCTTCCTCCTCTCTCTCTGCCTGCCTCTCTGCCTACTTGTGATTTCTCTCTGTCAAATAAATAAATAAAATCTTAAAAAAATATATGCCTTAGAATAAGTTTATTTTTCTTGGTTTGATACTCTTTTTTTCAGTGAGGTCCCTTCACTGGGCCTTTTCAGGTAAAGATTCCAGTTTCCCTTAAAAGTTTCTGGGAAATTTTCTTTCATTATGTCTGCATTACATAGTTTCCTGCCCTATTTTGTTTTCTCTTGTGGAAACTCCCATTGGACAGAATTTGGTCCTTAGTGAGCTTCTGTGTCTTTTACCTTCTTTGATATTTTTTCTTCCTACCTAAAATCAGGGGCACAATCTGGGGAGCTTCCTGGATTTTATCTGCCAGTATTCCTATCTAATGTATTGTTTCAGAGGTTCTGTGATTAGGGGGTATAGCTCAGGGGTAGAACATCGGATTGCAGAAGTTCTGTAATTAATCTCAAGCTCTTCCTTGTTTGTTGGTATGTTTTTATTGATCTTGTTTTATGCTTCTACACACACACACACACACACACACACACACACACTTACTTTACTCCAGAGTTGGTGTTTTGGTCAGTGTATCTTTGGTCTTTCTTGTTTTCCTAACCTGGTGGGCAATCCCACGAAGTGTAGTTGTCCTCAAGAACAAAAACCTGAGCATACATGGGTGAGCACTTTCTGCCTGGCTGGGTGGGCAGGCCTGTCTTCTTGCCGGGGCTCTCCTGAACCGAAAGGCTGAAAAGTGTGCGGTAAACACTCAGATCCGGAAAGCAGGCAGCAAACTGCCAAAGTGAGAGGAGCTTTACTCTCTCTCTCTTTTCTTTTTTCCCTAAGTAGGCTCCACACCTAGCGTAGGGCTTGAACTCATGACCCTGAGATCAAGACCTGAGCTGAGATCAAGAATTGGACACTTAACCACCTGAGCTACCCTGGTGCCCCTTGGGGGGCAGTCAGGACAGGTGTTCTGCTGGCTCTCAAGCACTCCCCTCTGTTTCATCTTCTGGCCACTCCCAGCCTCCATTGCTGTATCGCTGAGGCTCCCACCCCTGTCACAGCTCTACCCCACATATATTCTGAGCATCTTGCATTTCTTCTGCTTTCTGTTTGAAAATTCTACAACCCCATTTCTTTCTTTCTTTTTTTTTGTTAAGATTTTATTTATTAGAGAGGGAGAGAGGCAGAGGGAGAAGGAGAAACAGGCTCCTGCTGAGCAGAGAGCCCAATACAGGGCTCAATTCCAGGACCCTGGGATCATGACCTAAGCTGAAGTCAGACGCTTGACCAACTGAGCCACCCAGGCGCCCCTATAGCCCCATTTTTTTTTTTAAGATTTTATTTATTTATTTATTTGACAGACAGAGATCACAGGTAGACAGAGAGGCAGGCAGAGAGAGGAAGGGAAGCAGGCTCCCTGCTGAGCAGAGAGCCCGATGCGGGGCTCGATCCCAGGACCCTGGGATCATGACCTGAGCCGAAGGCAGAGGCTTTAACCCACTGAGCCACCCAGGCGCCCCTATAGCCCCATTTCTGATCTCTTTCCTATAGCTGTTTGTTCAGCTTTGTTCCTGTTATTCTAGGGCGGTGTAAGAAGGAAAGAGGGGAGACAAGCTCGTGCACTTTGTTTTCCCCTGGAAAGCTTGAGAGCTCTTCTGAGATTCATGGCCAATCTTCTTAACATGGGCAGGATGTTGGGGGACCACCACATGGAGGCGGGGTCTCAAGAGCATCAAAGGGACCCTATGCAGAGTACCCGAGCTGCGCCCTCCTCTCCCTCCCCACCAGCTGTCACCCCCACCCCTGCCGGCTCTGTTCACAGGAGATCCTGTCTGCCTGCTGGGCTTTCGACCTGCAGGAGAGGCCCAGCTTCCCCCTGCTCATGGACATGCTGGAGAAGCTGCCCAAGTTGAACCGGCGGCTCTCCCACCCCGGCCACTTCTGGAAGTCTGCTGAGTAAGTAGCCCCTCGGTGGGCCTTCGCAGCCTCTCCTGGTATCTTAAAGGGTCCACGCTGTCTAAGACTTAGATCTGGGGAATACACAAACCAGATCACCCCCTTGCCCAAGTGATACTAGGATCTTGTTTATTTCAGAGACTCCTTTTGAGACACGAGCGTCTCTAGTCCTTTTCTGTGAAAACCTGCATATCCCTGTTACCAGAGCAGTGCTGATGCTGGGCCCAGACAGGCCCGGACGAGAGGAATCTGCCTCAGAAGGGGCCAGACAGGGCCCGTTGGAGGCCAGAGCAGTGTGGGTATTAGAGCAACACCAACATCAGCAGAGCTGCTCTGACTTAAAAGGATGTAGACTCGAGATGGCTTTGGAGCCCCCCAGACCAGCCACCTGGGTTGGGGACCACATGGCCCGAGTTTCTGTGCCACTTTGAGGCGGGAAGGCCACCCCCCTTCTGTTTAATCACACAGTCCTTCGTGCCCCCTTGGCACCAGGTGGCCTTTGCTCCTCCTATCCATTCTGCCTCATTCCCCTTTCGCTCTGTCCCTCTGGCTCTGGCTCTGCCTGACCCTCAGAAGTGGGCCTCTGCCCTGCTGCAAACCCTTTGTGGGAATCCGAGGAAGTCCGTCATTCTAGGCCTCAGTTTCCACAGCTTTAAAAAGTAGGCTGGGGCCGGATCGGGGCGTGGCCTCGTAGCGTGGGGAGTGTGTTAGACTTTGCAGGCACGAAGGGAAATTGGAGCCACAGCTCCCATCCCTAGGATTTGTAGTGTGGCCAGCAGCCGCGCGAGGCTGTCACAGTCCTGAGCACGGTCTCTATGGCAAGGACTCAGCTCTGCCATTTGATGCAGGAGTAACCAGGGACAGCACATAAACCAGGGGGCTGGCTGGGCGCTAAGAAAGCTTTATTTATGGATGCGGCAACTGGAATTTCATGCAACTTTCTTTTTTTAAGATTTTTATTTCATTTGACCGAGAGGGGGGGCACACAAGTAGGGGGAGCAGCAGAGGGAGAGGGAGAAGCAGACACCCCACTGAGCAGACTCCCCATTGGCACTCGATCCCGGAACCCTGTGGTCGTGACCTGAGCTGAAGGCAGGCGCTTAACCGACTGAGCCACCCAGGAGTCTCTCATGCAACTTACACATATTATGAAATCTTCTTTTGATTCCCCCCAACCCATTTAGAAAGGCAAAAACCATTCTTAGTTTGTGTATTGTGCAGAAATGTGTTGAGCAGTCCATATGTGAAAAGACCCCTGAACGATAGGAATGGTTTTAAGCTTTTTTAAGGCAAAGGGCACTTTCTAAAAGTGCGATCTCCCCCAGACTCCCCATATATAAACCAGAAAAAGTGGAGCTGCTCTTCCTAGTTGCAAGGGCAGGAACCTGTCCACACCCCCAAGGTGGCTGCTGGGGCACCTGCCATCCCATCACTGACCCCTGAGAAGCTGCTCCTGGATTTCCTACCTGCTGCCCAGGTGTGTGGTGGCAACAGCATCCATCCTAGTCTAGAAAGGGCCAGTTAGTAAATATTTTAGGCTTGTGACTCATATGATCTCTATCATATGTTCTTGGTTTTTTCTGTTTTGTTTTGTTTTTCACCTTTAAGACGATCCATCTTTTTGTGGCTGGATTTGGCTTAGGTACGGTTGGCTGGCCCATCTTGAAAACAAACCAAACTGGGTTTGAAGCTATAGGCAAGGGGGGAGCCCAGCATGAGTCACCCGACCAGGGGATGCCGGTAAGAGAACTCACTGAAGAAACGTGGTAAACCGCTGACTTAGGCCATGTGCAGGGACGGCCTAGAGGAATGACAGTTTGAGGTTGGGAACCCTTTCTCTTAGAATGCCACGTTAGTGTCCATATTTTGCTCTGAAGATGGGTCAGAGTCTAGTGCAAATGGGGGACAACAGAATGTTGCCACTGGAGGTGTGGGTACTTCCCAGCCATTGCTGAGTACCTGCCACACCCCTGAGGAGACAGAAGGCCAAGGCCAAGCCTCGGCCAGCCGGGAGCTTGCAGTATAATCAGTGAATGGATGAGGGAATGATGCCAACATGCTAAGTGTTGTGCCAAAGAACAGCCTTCGTGGGGTGCTCAGCCACACTCATTGCCCACTCTGCCCACCTAGGGAGCTTGAGGAAGGGTTCTCCAGAAGAGGGGCCGTTGGAACTGGCTTTCCAGCAGGAGCTATCTTGGTAGAGATGAGGAGAGTGGGGTTCCCCTGGACTCAGGGCAGCTTGTTTAACATCCTGGGCCCAAGTTTGGTCATCGACAGAAGAGAAGGCTGCACTGGGCGGGTCTAGCATTCAGGAGATGATTCCAGATTCCCTAAAGACTGTAGAGCCCCAGCTTCTCATTTCACAGGTGGAAGACAAAGCCACAGTTGGGTGGTGTCCCCTGCCCAAAGCCATCTGTGTTAGCTGCTAAGGGGGAAAATGCCAGCCTACCTGAATGAGCCTCTCACCGCTTCCTTCCTGTTCATGATTTCTACTTCAACACGTTCCGCCTCTAATTCTCATTTTCTCTTTTCTTTCCCATCTGTCTTGTTGCTTTTTTATTTTTGGGGGGGTGGTGGACATGCTGGCCTGTGCTGTCCTCTTCCCACTCCATCATCTCCCTCCACCTGTCTGCTTCCGGCGCCCGACTCCGTCACCCGCGGGACGGCGCTCTTCCCGCACTTGGCCACACGGTCGCCGGGCACCCCCAGTCGCTGGCGGAGCCGCTACTACGGGAAAGGGCGTGACGGTCGCCTGGACTTTCAGAACTCCTGTCCGGCTCTGGAGGAATAGTGTGTCTTCTGTTATTCTGCTCATTCTCTGCCTGTTTGCACCCTGCTTCCTGTTCTCTGTCTGCATCCGCTTCCCCAGTTTCCTCTGTTCTGTTCCCCTAAGCCAAAGTGATGTTCCCGTAGGCAAAATGGCCCCCCACAAGGGTCCTACAGGCTTGTGTGTGTCTCGCAGGGCTGAGAGGAGGCCCACAGCACGTGGCAGGATCTCCGTCCACCCACTGTGGCGGATGTCGGCTTGTCCCAGGGTGGAAGCGAACTCGGGAGCCTTGGTCCAAGGCCAGGGCACCCTTCAACCAGAGCTTAAAGAAGGGAACACAGTAAGCAGGAGTGAACTTTCAGGAAGTCTGGTTTGATAGTCAAGGGCTGAGGGGCCACGGGTCCATCGGCCAACCTCTGTCTAAACATCCTGTGACTGTCCCGGGGAGCATGGGACAGGTGCTCTGTGCCGGGTCCCTTCTGAGCCCTCTGTGCTGCCAAGCCTGGGATGGAGCGGGGACGCCTTTCTCCCTCTCTGCGGGGAAAGTGAGTCCCCTGCCCTCTGCCCCGGCCAGGCCTCTGCCGCTCCATGGGCTCGGCTTCTGACTCTGTACTCCTCTCTTCTCTCTCTCCCCGTAGGTTGTAGGCCTGGCTGCCTTGCATGCACCTGGGGCTTTCCTCCTCCTAATCGACACTCGGCACCGTGACTTCCGCTCAAGCGCCAACTGACGTGCGCGCACTAACCCAGGGGATGCGATCTCTGCCGCTCCAGGCCTCTCTCCCGAGACTTCTTCTTTTGCTTTGTTTGTTTTTTAAAACCAGCGTCCTCCCCCTCTCCATGGCCCGTGTGTCCCAGAATAACTGCCATCCACGAGGACCCCCTAACAGCCCCCCCCACCCCGCCCAGCAGAGCTGCCTCCCCTGTCCAGGATTTTATCCTCTAACTCTGCCTCTGTGGGGTGGCGCCGGTGTGTTTGGGCGGTCCTGTCTCCCCACTAACACCTCCGTGAGGTCGACTGCCCCTGACCCCGGGACCTGGCTGGGTCCACAGTGCAGGGGAGGGCTTTTGCTTGGCTGTTAACCTGCAAGGTCTTGTCCGGCAAGGAGTGGGATGATTTCAGAGCTGCCCAAGGCCAGTCCCATCTGGGGGCATTGGGTCCCATTGCTGTGAAAGACACTGGCTGGGAAGGGCTTTGTCCCCAGCGGTGCCCTCTGGAAAGTGGTCTTAAAAACAAAGGGGGCCTGCCTGTTGCCAAACAGTTGCACTGATGAGAGCAAAGTTTCTGCTGCCGATCCCCACAGACAGAAAGTACCAGACCTCAGTGAGCGTTCATCAAGAGGGTGGCTGAGAGGCTACACGCAGTCACTGGGCTGCTTCCCAGATGCAGGTTCCTGGGGTTCCCCCAAACTGAGTCCAGGTCTCTGGAGGCGGACTCTAAGAGTCTGCATTTCTACATTGCCCCCCAATGTTTGGGGACCATTTCTGAAAGGATTGTGTGAGGCCGCTCTCTCGGTACCTGGGGTCCGGTTTCTTTCTTCCCCCAGTTGCTCTCGGAGCAGAGCTCTCCTGGGCCACAAGTGAGACAGTAGCTCAGTCGAGGCCATGGCAGTGAGAGCAGGCCAGGTGCCAGGCACTCCGAGACTGAGAAGCCCCTGCCCCCCGGGAGGGTATGTGACCAAGTCTTAGCCCCGAGACCAAGTCTGACCAGGAGCAGCTCTGCTAAGGCTTGCTTCTCGCTGGGGGCAGGTCCTCTGTGGAGCTTGTGAAACAGGCCCGCTCCTTGGCTAACATCCTACTTCCGATCAAGGCCAGTGGGGCCGTAACCCATGTTTTTGTTCCTCTTTGCAGCATTAACAGCAGCAAAGTTGTACCCCGGTTTGAAAGGTTTGGCTTGGGTGTCCTGGAGTCCAGTAATCCAAAGATGTAGCCAGCCGTGTGGTTTTTCTGCCGATTTCTTTTCTTCTTAAATGTGTTTCTAAAGCATCCAAACAACCACCATGCCACAAACGAAAACACTCTTCGAAACGTCAGTCCACCCTCCTAAGTGGTGCAGACCAGGAGTGTGAGTCCTTGACTCCGACCCGTCCATCCAAGGAAACATCCGGCCGGCGTTAGAGCCACACCTGCTGTTTCTTCTTCAAGTGATATCACCACCAACCAGACCTGCCCCGACAGGCAGCGAAAGTTTACATGGATGTTTCTGGGCCGTGAACTCAATGCTTCACAATAGGTAATAATAAACGGTGGCCGCAGAGGCACACTGGCACCACTGGCCTGGATGGTGGGAGAGGCCTTCCCCTCTGGAGGACCATGGCGGCGGTGAGGAAAAGGAAGAAAAGCACCATCCTTGTGGCTGTTCCTGGGGTCGGATGGGGACCACAAGGTTTGACCTGGACTCTGCTTTGGCCCCCTTTGGTTCTCCCCCTATCCTAACAAAGGGACACTGTCCCTTTTTCTTCTGGCAGAGGAAACCAGAGGCCAAGTGGGATTTTGAGGGTCAGGAGTTCCCAGAGGGCTTGGGTTCCCTTTTGACCCCAATTATCCAGCCTGTCCCTGCTGGAAAAGTCAAGACAGATTAAACCCAGATAATGTCTGGATTGATCCAGGGGCTGTTGGCCAGGATTTCCAGCACCTGTAGAAAACTCTCTCACACAGCTTCCAGGAAGACCCCAAGGAGATGGTACTCAGGGCTTCAGCTTTTTAGACACATCCCAGTCCTGGCTGAGATTTGACCCCAGAGCTAAGGCCCAGCCCTGCAGCTGCGTGTACCATGAGGGCTTGTACCCAGGAGAACAAAAAGGGGAGCAGGAAGGAGAAGTGGCAGGCAGCGGGTTCCTGAGCTCACCCTCCCAGCCACAGGGTGACCTGGCTCTTCAGAAACCCCATTAGTCATGCCAGGGTTCTGGAATTGCCCACCTCTTCTCCTCCAGTCCTGTTGAAGGCCCGGAGCCACTCCTGACTCTTCCACTGTCCTTATTCTGAGCCCTTAGCTAAGACGGGAGGCCTGTGCCCCTCCACACTGTTCATGCAGACCCACTCAGTCCACCAGTCCTCAGAGCCTCCCCTGAACCAAGTCAGGACATCTACGTGTGTATATTTGCACCAGAAGGAGGGGCTTGACTGGGGAAAGTCCGTGAAATGAACATATTCTGCCTATCTTCATTAGAAGCTGTCACCTCAAGAGAACAGTTCCAGATGACAAAGAAGCCTTCAGTGGGTGTTAGGCCATGGTAGGCCTCAAACCAGAACCGACCAAGGGTGATGAGGCTGGAGATGTAGTTGGATTCAGACCCAGACCATGTGTCCATGCTCTGAGCCAAGATTGGGGGGGTGCGGGGAGACATGTGGCCCTCCCATCCCTTTCATTTAGACCTACCTAGCAGAGCTCCCAATCTTCAGAGCCTTCTCTGAGTCTGGCCAAAAGGTCATATGAAGCAGGCCACTGACCAGAAGTGGTGGGGCTGCCTTCCTGACTCCAGGTCCGACGCCCCTTGGCTGACCCACGCCTGGAGAGCACAGCTGTGCAGCAGGGCGAGGTATCCAGGCTCCCGCTGCCCATCGGCACCCCAGACCTGAGCTCCTTAACCTCTCCCAGTGAGGGTGTGGGCAAGACGAGAGCTGTAAGCCCGGTGGCTTCAGCTCCTGGTGGGTCTTCCATCTTCTTTGGGGCTCTTTGCTTCATCCCTCACCCCTTGGCCTCCCCGATGAGTGTCACGCCTGCAGGTCAGTTCAAGAAGCTTTCATCGAACACCCACGGTGTCTTGCCCAAGTGCAGGGGACGCTGCGATGGGAGCAGTGACAGTCCCTGCCCTTAAGGAACTAACACTGCCAAGAACCCTGAGGGGGAGCTGAAGGTGTGGAGGACAGCCCCTGCATCTTCAGGACCCTGGACAGCCGGCCAGCTCTTGGCTTAGCCTCTGCGCTGCCTGACATTTAAGAGAAACTTGGTCCCCTACTCCCTCTCAAAGTGACTGTGAATTGAGGTTGGGAAGACACGCTTGCCCTTCTGTGTGCTCTCCCATCTGCCGTGGAGACACATGAAGGACGGCCAGATACTGTGAATTCAGTGCTCACAGCCGACTGTGAAGGGGATGGCAGAAGCTGGGACAGCCTCCCCAGTGAGAGCTCTGGGGGCTGTAGAGGTCCCCGCTGGGGCCTGAGAATGGAGCCCAAGCTTTGGTCCTTCGCAGCACACCTCCAGTCCCAGGCATCCCCTCCAAAACCCTAGGGCCCATGTCCCTGCTGCCTTTAACCCCCAGAGCCGCAGCCGCTGGCTCTCCATTCAACTCGAGGTCTTCAATCCTACCAAGTTCCCCATTGGTTGTGGGCAGTGTAGCAACGTTGACCTCTCTGTGTCACCAGATCAGTGCAGAGTGCTGGAATCCTGTCCTCTCATGGCATTCTCCTTGTCATCACAGGGAGCAGCCATGTGCCCTGTAAGCCTGCATTGCTATTGTTCCGTGTTGATTAGGGGGCTGGGTGGAGACATAAATGTGAAGCCGTTTTGGGAGCTCGTGTGATGCTACAGTGTTAGCCCGGATTTCATTCATGTGTGTGTGTAAAACCAGCGTCTTCCGTGGCCACAGGCACACACTTGCTTTTTTGAATGTGATGTAAAATTTGTACAGTAAAAGTTTTTATATTTTCTATCAACTGCATTTGTCTTCCAGAAATGCTATTAATTTAAATTAAAATGGTTAGTATTAATGAACGCACTGTATCAGTTTTTTTGCCACTGGCAGGAACACATCCTTTGTGCCAGGCCTAGCCTGGGTGTCTGGAGTTGGTGAATAAAATTGTACCAAGGTGTCTGGGGCTTGTGTCTCCTTGGGTCAGTTCCAGATGTGCATGGGGAGCTGCTCGGATGGATGGCATGAGGGAACAGGAACGGGGCTGGGGAATCGGATCCCCTCTAGGAGCTCCTTCCAGAGAAGGCGTCCGTGGACCTGGAAGTCAGACGGAGGAGTGGACACAGAACAGCATCAGATGGACAAGAGAATGGTCATCCAGCCTCCAGCACTAACAGCTCATGAGCAGACCCAGACCCGGGCTAGAGTTGTCTTCGCCTCATGGAAGCTGTCGGGGTGGGGAGTGGAGTGCTCATTTATCTGATTCTTACTTCTCGGAGTTTCTCCTTGCCAGTCCTGTAGAGAGGCTTTGAAGGTTGAAGTAGGCAGTACAGATGGAGGAGAAGGGGAGCTGACACTCGCAAGCCCCTCCTCAGCCAGGGAGGGCTTTCTATCCACCGTCCCCCACCTCAGTGTATCCGTCACAAGCACACCATGAGGCAGGAATTATGATGTTTCCGCCAAGGAAACTGGGGCATGCGAGGTTAAAATACCCAAGAGGACACAGCTGGAAGGTGGTTAGTCCAGGACGCGGCCCAAGTCTTTGACTCCAGAACTTCCTCTCCGCAAAAGTTGAGGAACTGACCAGTTGGACATTCACTGAACATCTGTGCTCTGAAGGAGGCACTAAGCACTGGAACATGTAAAAAGGTGGTGGTGCCCTTG
This sequence comes from Lutra lutra, assembly GCF_902655055.1. Classification (NCBI taxonomy): domain Eukaryota; kingdom Metazoa; phylum Chordata; class Mammalia; order Carnivora; family Mustelidae; genus Lutra; species Lutra lutra. Next base: position 41,981,255 of record NC_062293.1, read on the forward strand.
CCTTCGGCTATGAGCCCCTGAGTGGCCCAACGAAGGGGTCCCGCAGTCTGCCTGGCAGGCTTCGTGGAGGAAGTGGCCTTGGAGCTGACTTGGACGGTGAGTAATACGCCTGGTGCAAAGAAACAAGAGCAAGGCATTGTCCCCTGGAGGAACAGCTTATGCAAAGGCTCAGAGGTCTGGGAACACATGGTGTGCTTGGGGAAATCATGAGTATTCAAGCTGTTGTACAATGGAACTGGTGGGGGAGGGGGCGGTTAGGTTGGGGCCGGAGAGGATCCTGCAGGTGCTAAGCCAAGGAGTTAAGGCTTAAACACAGCAGCCCTGGGGAGCCATGGAAGATTCTTGAGCAGGAGAGGGTCCTAATTATATTTGTCTTAGATACCTAGGAGGGACTGGAGCGGGGCGGAACTAGAAGCAAAGAGTTGGTGACCTGAGCTTTGATTGGATGTGGGGGGAGAGGTGAGCATCCCGGTTAACTCCCTAAATGTCTGCTTTCCTGCTGGTAGAGTCAGTCACGGAAAAGGTGAGTCTGTGGCTGAGGATCAGGGGAGGGTCAAGCTCAGGAGCGTCCGGGTAAGGTCCGCATAGGCAGAGGGATGTTGCCCAGCAACACACCTTGCTGAGGAAATGAATGTAAGGATGCAGACTAGGAAAACTAAAAATGTGACCTCATTCTTGAGGACTTAGTGGTAAAACTGAGGGAGGGTCCCCAGTTACGGAGACTTGGGGAGGGTGCTTTTTTATAACTGCCATACCCAGCATGCTTTCCCTAGTGATTTTTGAGAAGACACCCAGCTGCTAGGTTTCTTTTTCTTTCTTGATAGGCCATTTTTATTTTTTGAGGAAGTGCAAAATAAAAGCAATGGAAATCTGTTTCCCTAGGGCCTCGGAGGGGTGAGGGTAGAGGTTAGCCAGGGCAGTGAGGCTCTGGTGAGAGTCCCTTTAAGAGCCCTGGTTGACTGGGAAAGGGGGAGGGAGCATTTGCACACAGTGGCTCTTTGGCACATCGTTCAGTATCTAACAGTATTTACCTTTGTACCCTGAAAGCGGATTTTTGTATGCTATTCCAGTCAAGCAGGCCTCGAAGGGTTCTGGGTTTGGGCACAAGAGAGAGAGGACTTCCCTGGGACATAGTGGGGGTTAGGGGCAGCGCTGGCTGGCACTAGAGGCTCGTGTATGGAGGAGGGCAGAGGGGTACCGCCAGCTGCCAGAATGACAGAAGGTGGCAGTGCCTCTGGGTCCTTGGGAATTAAGTTTTAAGTTGTATCCTTGGAGGAGACTTTGTAATTGGAAGAATGAGCTCTCTTTCCCACCCCCTACTGCTACCTGGAAAAGAATGCAAGTATAATCCAGTCTTCCGGAGTGCCTATCTCAAAATTTGGACAGGAGCTTTGTGTCTTCAGCGAGACCCTCAGAAAGCGTGCGTGACCCCAAAAGGGAACCCCGTCCTGTGCCAGAAGCCCCAAGGGGCCAGTTGAAAGCAGTGGTTGAGGAGAGTAGCTAAAACATGCTCTAAGGGCCAAGTACCAAGGGGTTTGCAGGAGAAAAGAGGGCGCGGCAGGCAGCCTATGACAGGGGAGGCTCGAGAGCAGCCTGCCTGGGGAGGAGAATGTGACCTGGGGCCGAGGCCCACCGGGAATTCATGCTTGTTCATGCTTGCTCTCGGGAGGGTGGTGAGGGTTGTGGGGAACCAGAGAGTGTGCTTTCTGCGACAGTGGCTTCCCAGCTCTGCGGACTTGTTGCCTCCTGGGAGCGAGAGAGCCCGGTGTTGTCAGACCTTCCTTTCTGTTTGTCATTCTTCTCATGGGTTTATCTTTAAGAGGAGCTAGAAGTCAGGCTTTTTATGTGAACTTCCCCAATTTCCAAAAGTTGGCTTGCTTTTTTTTTTTTTTTTTTAAATTCTGTGCATAGGACAGACAAAACCAGTTTGCAGACACAACATTTACACATTCTGGCCCAGCTCTGGCTGCTGGCAGGAGGCAGGTGGGGCAGAGGACCGGCGAGCGCCACGATGTCCAGCGTGGGGGGATGCCACACACTCAGCCTTCTCCCTGCTGCTACACACAGTGGGCTCTGGGGACGTGCTCTGACTCACTGTAAACCACAGCCCCCCTCCCCAAGACCCCAGGGTCGTTGGTGGGAGCCTGACATTATCATTTTAGCCATTTAACTGTGTGGTATCTTAAGGCCCAACCCTAGAAGTTGCCCAATGTCATTTCTGCATTCTGCTAGCTACAGCAAGGAGCAGGAAGGGAGACTCCATCGCGCCTTTTTTTTTTTTTTTTTTTTAAGATTTTACGTACTTATTTTGAGAGAGAGAGCGAGAGCACAGCAAGGGGTAGGGGCAGAGGGAGAAGCAGACTCCCCGCTGAGCAGGGTGCCCGGTGCGGGACTCGATCCCAGGACTCTGGGACCATGACCTGGGTTGAAGGCAGACACCCCACTGATGGAGCCACCCAGGCACCCCGTGACTCCATCTCTTGATGGAAGGAAGAGCAGAGTCACATTGGGAGCCACATGGACACCAGGAAGCATGAGTTTTGGGGGGCCATTATTATCACAAGCCATCAGAAGAGGAGTAATCTTGAAAGATCTTTTGTGCTCTAGCCCTTAGAATGGAAGCTTTCAGTGGGAACAAGGTCTCCTGTGTGGATTAATTCTGGGAAGGAAAAGTCAGGCCCTCTCTGTTTCTCCCCAGACCTGCCTGGAATGGGAGGGGATTGGTGAGGGTAGTCCCGTGACCACACACAAAGCCTCTATTGTCCCTCTGGTCCAAAAGTCCATGGCGCCTGTCCACAACTGTCCCTGAGCAGGTGTTCGGCACCAGGCCCTGTTCTGAGCACTGCACATGACTAACTCCTTTAATCTTTCTCCTGCTCTACCTGGAAGGTAACTAGTACCATCCCAGGCTTACAAATGAGGCCAGAGACAGACACTGAAGGGTAATTTGTGGGGCAAAGGGCATTTAGGTGGCAGGTGCAGTCTTTCATTGGGGCCCCGTTCCCAGCTTCTAGAACTCGGGCTTCTAGCGCTCTGGGAAAGGGCGACTGGACATCTGGGGACGCTGAGCAGGACTCCACTCCCCCCACCCCACTGCTGGCTGTGGGACCCAGCACAAGTATCCGCACCTCCCAAAACATCGGTACCCTTGGGGGCAGAGAACATAGGATCTTGCCACCTGTCGTACTTACTGGGAAGACCCAGTAAATGAAGCCTTGAGGTTCTTAGCTCCCAGTGAATGCTCAGTGCAGTGGCTGCCCTTCATCTGTCGGTTCTGCACCCCCACTTCCCAGAACACCAGGCCTGTCCCTCGGCAGGGGAGCCTCCCGCATCCACCCCAGCCAGGACTCCTCTCCAGTCCAAGTGGACGCCCGCAGGAGGTCAGATGGCTTCGATGTTTGTGTATGGGGCTGGCCCAGGGCGCTCTTGGCTTTCCTTCTCCCACCCCCATCCCACCTTTAAATAAAAAATAAAAAGATTGTCAGTCATTTCACTAAATTTCGAGTCTGGGAGGCAGAGCAGCACTGGAGGAGTACCCACACAAGCTCGTTCCCCTTCTCACAAAGTAGGAACTGAGAAGGAACTATCCTTCCCCCTGGGCACAGGGAGGAGGATGGTCAGTGTAGGGGGCCTGGCTTATGAATCTTACCCCGTCCCACCTTTGTTGGGTGGATTGGACGAGCCTTCCATGACTGTAGAAGGAAAGCCTGAGTCATGGAGGAAGGAGCCTGGAGTTTGCCCTTTTCTGGAGCACAACCACCATCACTGTCTGCACCGGGTGCATTACGATGGTTGCTGCAGGAGGCTGAGTGGCAGCTGTTACATCTGGAAAGAGCTGTAGGATTTTAGTTGGTGAGAACCCTTGAGTGACAGGGCTGCCAAAAATAATAAAATTGTGTGAGGCCATATTACTAGAAATAGAGTGTCTAGGAACAAGAGAGGTGAAGATTTGGGGTCAGAGATTTGCGGTGTGGGGTGCAGGTCTGGACACACATTGGGAGGCTGGGGCAAAGCCAGAGAACATCACTGGGTTCCTGTCATGTGGCATGTGTCCTCTCCTTCCATAGCAGGCAAAGATTACGAATCAAGCGTTACCCCCATCCACAGGAGTAACTGAGGGCCACCAAGGAGACACAGTCCTGCTCAGGGTCACAACCAGCAAAGGAGGAAGCTTGGATTTGAAGGCAAGTCTGGCTGATTCTCAAAAGTGTCTGGCTCTTGCTTCGACAGCTGGGGTCCCCCTATAAATGATGTTCCACTGTGTGGGAAATACCACTTCATTCCACATCACGTTCTGTGTCCCCAGATACAAAAGAGAATGGATCCATTGTTCCTTCCTGTTCAGCAGAGCAGTCTCCACACTCCCATTCCCTGCCGCCCCTCTGGAATAAGCCCGGGGCAAGAGGGTGCCAATAAGACCCAAAGCGGCGGCTCATGCTCTGGGCTTCCTACTGCCCAGGCGCAAAAAATCCTGATCAAAAATGAAACCAGGAGAGGCACCCGGGTGGCTCAGTCGGTTGGGTGGGACAACTTGATTTTGGCTGGGGTCATGATCTCGGGGTCCTGGGTTTAGCCCCGTGTTGGGCTCCATGCTCAGCAAGAAGTCTGTTTGAGATTCTCTCCCTCTCCCCGCTCCCACACTTGCTTGCTCTCTCTCTCTCTCAAACAAGTCTTAAAAAATGAAACCAGTAGATAGGTTCTAGAGCTCTCCTCTCCCCTGGGAGCACAAAATGAGAGGCCCGTGGGCCCGTGTCCCCACAACAGATTCTGGGTCCCATGAAGGAAAGCCCATCCTAGGAAAAGGCATCTGAAAAGTGAAGCAGGGTGGAACAGCGGTTAGTGGCCCAGGCTTCATTGCTGCACTGCCCAGGCTGAATCCCAGCTGTGATACTTTCTAGCTGTGTGACCTTGGGCAAGTTGCTTCACCTCTCTGTGCCTTCATTCCTTCCCACATAGAACAGACCTCACTAATTGCGCCTACTTCATAAAGCTGATGGAGGATTAAATGTGAGGTACCCAGCATAATGCTTAGCATATAATCAACACTATACAAGTGTTTCCTTAAAAATCATCTGAGTGCTCCCTTCTCTGTGCCTCTCTAGTCCTCCCTGTACCCCAGTGCCCAGGAGGGGCCCAGCCCTCGTTTATGGACTGTGGTCATTATTATATCTTCTGAACATTTCTGGCCCCCAAGCTCTTCCAGAATCTTGCTGCTTGCCATCTCCCCACTCCCTGAACCTGGGTGGGACTCAGGGGTTGTTGCCTCGACCCGTAGAATGTGGTGGAAATGGCGCTCTGCGGCTAGGTTATTGACAGACACAACTTCATTCCCACTCTCGGGCAGAGCTGAGCTCTCCCGACCCAGCCCTGCTGGAGTTCAGCTTTGTGGGCCAGATAAATGTTGTCATTGTCTGTAGCTACTAAGTTTCTGTGTCATGTCCTGCAGCCGTAGGTCACCCACTAGGTGAAGCAGCCCGGGGGTGGGGTGGGGAGGGACATCAAGGCTCAGTGGGTCAGCAGATGGGGGTTGGCTGCTCAAGCCATCTCCTCACCTGGGCCCAAAATGAAGGGAGGGGTTGCTGGGGCGGCTGGGGGCGGCACCCAGACCTACGAGCCAGGCTGACCTGGTTTCTATCTGGGTTTGGCTGCTTGTGACATGTGTGGAGTGAGGCACTTCTTCGATTCGTAGATTCCTCGATGATTCAGCAGGTCCGGGCCTGCCAGCTGGAGCAGAGGTGACCATGTAAACTCCTCGGCTCCCTGCCAGGCAGACAGCATGCTGGTGTCCATAGACACTGCTTCCTTTCCTGGGGAGTGTTCCTGGTCTTTTAGGGGCTTAGCTCCTAAAAGCAGAGTAGGGAAGGAAGGAGGCAGAGGGAGCAGGGAAGGGAAAGGGCTGGGCTGGGGCCAGGAGCTATAGCCAAAGCTGGTTTCATCTCCCTGTGGCAAGGCTACCAGCCTGGCTATCATCTGTCTTCCCCGCAGGTTTAGGAACAGAACCCAGAGGTCGCCAAGAAGCTTGAACTTCAGGATGCTTCACTGCATAGGCAATGGGTTTTCATGGCCACAAGGTGTTCATAATATCTGGAAGAGCTAAGATGTATTAAATGAACTGTTTTTGGTATTTTTTTAGGATCTTATTTATTTGAGAGAGTGAAAGAATACAAGCAAGGGGAGGGGGAGGAGAAGAGGGGCAGAGGGAAAGGCAAAGGGAGAAGCAGGCTTCCCACCGAGCAGAGAACCCGACAGGGGGTTCGATCCCAGGACCCCCGAGATCATGACCTCGGCTGAAGGCAGACACCTTCGGCCCAACCAACTGGGCCAGCCAAGTGCCCCATGAATGAACTGATGAACACTACTGCCTCCTTCCCCCAGACGTCCTCTCTGTCATATGGCTTCTTGAGTTAGGTAGTATTGAGGCCGTATGTGTTTTGGGGAGCGGACTAAGAGAGTTGTTGAGCTGGGCATGTTTCTTCTAGGTTTAGTGGGATATATTCATGTGGTTCACAGCCATTTCCATGGATAATTCAGTTATTCCCAACCGTCCCAGTTTAGGAATGGTTTCTGGAACCCTCTTCCCACCCATTGTGCCAACTCACCTGGGTCCAGATACAAAGATTCAGGACCAGAAGTGCATCCCAAAGGAATGTGTCCCATGTTGCCTGGTCCCCAGGGTGCATACACAGTTGAGTTCAAGAAGCAGGTCATTGGAAAGACAGAATGACCTTTCTACTTCTTTTATGGAAAATGCATCAAATCTTCACACAAAGAAGCAAAGAGTGTGTAGCCAAAAAAAAGTAGGAAAGTATTATAGTGCCAGGAATTAATAAAAAAAAAAAAAGTTATTTTTATAGAACTTATGATGTTTGGGGTGTTTGTTAACTGCAGTGGTTTGAACGTGCTCCCCCCCAAATTTGCATGACCACCTTCACCCATTTTGCCCACCAGGAGTTTTTATTTATGGAGATGGTGGTGGTTTTCATTTATGGTGATGACATGAAGTTTGCTTTTATTTATTTTTTAAATTAATTTTTTAAAATATTTTATTTGGGAGAGAGAGAGAGAACATGGGGGGGGCAAGGGGCAGAGAGAGAGGGGGAAGCAGACTCCCCGCTGAGCAGGGAGCCCAATGTGGGGCTCAATCCCAGGACCCCGGGATCATGACCTGAGCCGAAGGCAGACGCTTAACTGTCTAAGCCACCCAGGCGCCCCTGAAGTTTGCTTTTTTTTTTTTTTTTTAATTTTATTTAATTATTTGACAGAGGGAGAGAGAGATCACAAGTAGGCAGAGAGGCAGACAGAGAGGCGGGGGAAGCAGGGTCCCTGCTGAGCAGAGAGTGGGACGCAGGGTTCGATCCCTGGACCCGGGGATCACAACCTGAGCCGAAAGCAGAGGCTTAACCCACTGAGCCACCCAGGTGCCCCGAAGCTTGCTTGTAAAATAAATGCATAGAAGTTCATTTAGAGGAAATTGGGAAGACTAGTCCCAGGCTAGTCATGCAAGGACTAAAGGCAGAGGTGTGTCTGGCTAATTAACGGATAGGACACTAGCTTTTGTACATCTGGGGCTACATGGCTGCTCACATGGGTTCCCCACTGAGTGACTTTGAATGTGCTTGACTCCAAGGTTGTGGCAGGCTTTTTTTCACTCCTTATCCCTGCCGTCCAGGGAAGGGACATCACCACTCCTTCAAGACTCAGCCCAGGGGCCATGTGCCCTCCCCACCCACAGGTAGGAATTGCAAACAAATAGATCTAATCCGGGGCGTGGCTGCTCTGTGCCAGGCGTGGACCTCAGTGCCTTCCAAGCACTATCTCCCTTAGCCCTCACAACAACCTACTGAAATAAGGCCCGTGATGGGCTCCATCTTACAGACGAGGAAACCGAGGCTCATGGAGTTCCAGTAACCTGCCCAGCCTCGCTCAGCTGCTGCATCCCCACTGAACGCTGAACTCACTTCCTTTATAGCCCATTAGTGCATTTCATAACTTCCATCCCCACCAACCCTGATGACTTGCGAGCCACTGGAGGGAAGGCACGATGTCCTCTTGGTCTATGGCCGCCAGAGCCAAGCGTACTGCTGGGCGTGCCACAGGAGCTCAGTAAATGCTTGTAAAGGAAGTGCTCGTCTGTACTTCTTCAACGGAGTTCCACCTTCCCCTGACATCCTCTGGGCTCAGCGGTGGACCCACCGTTATTAGCATAAGAGGCTCTGACCACAGGGCCCATCGCTCGTGCAGGCTTGTGGGCTGGGCCCTACAGTGTGTTTATTTGGTCATCTGTTTTAGTTAAGTATTCTTTTTTTTTTTTTTTAGATTTTTTAATTTATTTATTTGAGAGAGGGAGAGAGAGAGAGCAACGAGTGGGGCAGAGGGAGAGGGAGAAGAAGCAGGCTTTCCACCCAGACACAGGGGAGCCAGACACGGGACTCAATCCTGGAACTCTGGGATCAAGACTGGAGCCAAAGGCAGATGCTTAACTGACTGAGCCACCCAGGCGCCCCGGTATTCTTTTCCTTTAACATGCCCCCCAGGTTTGTAATGTGGGTCCCGCAAAACCCAGATCTGCATGAGGTGCCTATTGGAAATGCAGATATACAGACTCACCTCCAAACTACCCAATCCCAGGCCCTGGGAGACATTCCCGGCTCACCAAAATTTGAGTATGGCTATGCTCCAGGTTCCCACCTTACCCCAGTGCTGGGGGGATTGGATTCAGATCTCCCAGGAGAGTCCCTGTTGTGGTGTAGTTCTCCCCTCCTTTTCCTGGAAAGCAGTGGATTCCAGTAGGAGGAGTTTCCTGAGTTCTGAGAAGTTTCAATTCCATTTTATCAGCCTGAGACCTGGGATCTGTCCCTGAGTGTTAAGCTGGGGGCAGAGGTGGGAAGGGAGCCAAGCCAGGGGAAGCTTGCAACCCTGTCCTGCCACCATCGTGACCCTGCCTCACGAACGGGTCCCTGTCCCCTTCCCCTTCCGCTTCCAAGATAAGCCTTCCCCCGTCTCCCCCATTCCTTCTAAATTAGTGCTCAGTTTTGATTCCTGCTCTGGGGAGGAGTGACTCAGCACCCCCTGTGGAGAAAGGTCAGACCCAGGGTCCGGGTGGAGATCACCACCAGGATGTCCCAGAGTCACTCCAAGGAAGCCTGGTGGCCTTTCATTTGCCCCCTGTGGAACCCTGCCAGGAGAGCCCATTTGAGCCATTGAGACTTCACTGAGAAGAGCCTAAGGGGAAAAGCCCGAGCTGGAGAAGGCACTTCCCTGTGGCTGTAGGAGGCCTGCTGGCGAGGCTGTTCTCCACACACCATGTCTATGCTTCCCCCTTGAAATGCCTGGGCAGGGAGCACCTGGGTCAGTCAGTTAAGTGTCTGCCTTCGGCTCCGGTCGTGATCCCGGGGTCCTGGGATCGAGCCCTGCATCGGAGCTTTTTACCTCTGTAAACTATCCATCCCAAGTTCCAGAAGGCTTCCAGCACCCGGAAGATTCCTCCATGTTCCTCCCAGTCAGTGCTATCCCCGGGTCATTGCTTTTCTGACCTGTCTCTGAACTTGATGGAAATGGAATGGTCCCAGTGCACCTGGTTTCTTCCACTCAGCCCCGGGGTTCAGTGAGATTGTTTCCTGGATCTGTGGCTCCCTTTTGTTGCTGAGAGCTGGTCCACAATGTGTTTTTTCTCTTCCGAGTCAGTGTACATTTGTGTTGTTTCCGGTTTGGGGCGAGGGTGAGGAAAGCCGTTGTGTGTTTTCACTTCTTTGCCATAAATATCAGGAGGAGACTAACCGGGACAGAGGAGAGGTAGATATTTGACTTTATGATCGTCCAGCAAACACTTGTCCAAAGTTATCTTAGTTTACATTCCAGTCTGCACGGACGAGAGTTACAGTTGTTCCCTGTGCGATGATCCCTAGTGAAATTGTCCCAGGGTCCACGGCGTCCCTGAGAGGACTCCAAACACCTTCCCTTCCTTTCTTTTCCCTCCTTTCTGCTCCGACTACTGTCTGCCCCTTAAATTCGGTCGAATTCTGATTGATCCAGATATAGTGGGGGTGGAGGGTGGGCTGAGGGGACCCGTGGTCTCAGTCTAGGGGGGCCTCTCAGAGACATCAGTCTTTGCAAATTCGGGGGCATCTAGGCAAGGCGCAAGGTGGAAGGCAGGTGCAGAGCTGTGAATGGCTCCGGGACAACTCCTCCCCACTCGGTGCCTGGAAGACCTTTCCCTTCTCCTCTTGCTTGGCCTGGCCATAGGCTCTCTCCCCAGCACACTGCAGGGACCCCCCCCCCCCACCTTGATTTCAGGTAGGTTGCTTGTCGCCGCTCCCTTGACACAGCCCATCCTGTCACCTCCCTTAACTAGATGCTGAAGCCACTTCGATGCTGTTTATTTCATATGTCCCCCCTGACCCCAGGTCACTTGACATGTTCTATCATGTCTGAGACTTCCCCTCTCCTCATTCTAAAGCCCAGGGAAAAAAGGGACAGGGGAGAAGAGAAGAAGGAGATCCATCCTTAGGGGATCTGAAAGTCTCAGGGCAGCACTCTCCTCTTGGAGAACAATTCCCATTACCGTGTTTTCTAGTTGGAAAACATTTGTTTCCACACAATTGGGTCTTCATACGAGGAACAGAATTTTGAAAGGGAGAAATGCTTTTTTTGAGAACCCAAGTGTCCTACGGTGTAGGTTGCTACCAGTGACCTGGGTGACCGTGGGCATGTCCTTTAGACACTGAGCCTCAGTTTCTCTGTGTGTAAACAGGTAAGAGCGGGCCTTCCCACCACCACCCCACACACAGGTGATGCCCATCACACCGCCCCACTGTTTTCTGGGCCCTGGGAGCAAGCCCACTCCAGGGACACAGCTACACACTTACAGACGGTGTCATCCAGAAACCTGATGTTGAGCCTGTGGGGTCAGGCTCTTTGAATCTATATGAACCAAACATAATTCTATCTCAGGGGTGGAGCCCAGAAGGAGAAAAGAGGGGAAAAGGTCACTGGGTTGGGAAGTGTCTACTTCCTTATCCCTGGGTCATACCCCCAGCCCTCCCTCAACACCCTACTCTCTCTTTTTCTCTAGAACTACTTCCTCTTGCTCCTGGCTCCTCCCCAGCCCCATCTCCATCGAGTAATTGCCAGTTCACTTTGGTTTCTATTTCCTGGCTAGCTCCTCCCCGTGCAGAGGACTGCCTGGCTGCGGTGACAAGCCACGGTGGCCCCAGAGGCAGTGGAGAGATGGCCTTCTGCAGCTCCCAGCCTCCCTACCTGAACCCAGTGAGTTCCGGGGCAGCGGGCAGTGGTGGTGCTAGTCCGGGGCTGTGCTGGCGGCCTCTGCCAGGAGGAGGCAGCTCTGGGTCTCTGGGGAGATGACCCCTGGGTGGCAGCAGGGGAAGAGGGCAAGTGTCCAAAAGAGGACACAGGAGGGAGGACCGAAAGCCAAGTGGGGGACTCCTGACTCAACTCTCTCCCCTGCTTCTCAGGGCTGGCGGGGTGATCGTCACTATCATTGTGCCTTTGCCTGCTGTTCACTGAGCCCCCCCCCCCCCCCCCCGCCAGCCTGTTCTAGGTGTGGGAAGTGGGGAGGGGGGAGGGCAGCGGAGGGGGAAGGGGAGATGGGCATTAGGAATAACTAGGTGAGTGATGGCTTATTTGTATGCATGGAGAAGTAAACGGGTTTCCGGGGGAGGCTAGCATGGCACTTGAGGGGACTTACTTTGGAGACAGCCTCCCTGGGTCCAGCCATTTTCGAGCCGGGTGGCCTCAGGCAAGTTACTTTTATCTCTCTGGGCCTCAGTTTCCACATCTGTAACATGGGGATCATCCTCGAGCGCACCTCCCAGGGGTGGTAAGGATGTGCAAGGCGGCATATCTCGAGTGTCCCAACAGTGCCTGGCAGGCTGCGGGGTGGGGGGTGCTTTTGAAGTGTTTTGGATTATTAGGAGTCTGGAGGCAGCAAGGAAGCCCTCCTGAGGCGGTGTCTGCTCCCTGAGGGGTGAGTAGACAGGCAGAGGCAGGCCAAGAGTGTCTCCAGAGGGGCCATCTCCGGAAGGAGAAGGAAGTGGGCTGTCCCTGCAGCGTGGAGCTCAAAGACTGCCTGTTGTAACTTTGGCCACATCCGTGTAGGCTCCGTCCACTGATGGCCTTGACTAAACCCTGTCTAAACCCTTACTATCCCCACTTCATCCATGGGAAACTCATGTTTCATGATTTCATGTTTCATGTTTCATGAGTCTCAGTGAGGCTGAAGTTACTTACCAGATGTGCCCAGATGGTAGGTGGCAGATAAGAGAGGTGCCTTGCCTTACCCCTAGGAGAGTGAGGTGCCCACAGAGAGAGCTATGATAACAGCAGCTAGGCAAGCAGCAGCCCCAGGCCCAGAAGGCTTGTGTCCTGGGCCCTGCCCTCTAGCAGGAGCCCCTCTGGGCCTTGGCAAAGAGCTTCCCAAGGGGCCTAGGCCGAAGGGCTGACAGAGCCCTTCGGTGGGTGGGGTGTGGGGACATTCCATACTCAGCAGAGGGCCTGGCTTGGCCTGTTTCCTCCCCAGTGCCAGCGAGGTTGGGGATGGGGGTGGGGACAGGTCGCTGGAGGAAGTTGGACCAGACCCTGTTTGTTGGGCCTCCATGGGACTCTCGGGGTCAAAATATGTCACCTTACGCTTGTTCTCCATCAGATGGGGGATCCCAGAGATTCTTCTAGGCTCTGACACTTCATTATTCTGCTCCCTAGTTTTTACTTTCCAGTCCTTGCCTTCAGAATGTTCAAATCACAAGAAAAATCCTCCTCTGGGCTACAATGAGTTAAAACAGGGCCTTGGAGTCCAGACAAGAGAGCGGAAGGGTGCAGCCCCTGCCCCAGGCTTCGGGAACACCGTGGGTGCCCTTCCCTGGCGGCCCACTGACATCCAGCCATGGGAACCTTGCTTCCTCCAAGTGCGATGAGAAGGTCACACGGCCGGGCTGCCTTGGGAGTCTGGCCCCTCTTCCTTGCCCACGCGCCTCCCGTCTCACCCGGGCAGCCCTTTCAGAGGTCCAGGACGGAATCTGGAACCACAGTCTGAACAAGACTCCATGTTAGGTCTGGGGAAGAGCCAGGAACGAGGATTTCTGTACTTCGATGTGAGAAGCCACCTATGTGTTCGTTAAAAGCATGAGTGCTGGGGTTCAAGCCCCGTTCTATCACGGACCAGCTAATTGGCTTTGGGCAAACTACCATATCTTCTGTGCCTCAGTTTCCTCTGTAAAAATGGCGCTAATGTTGGGTGATGAGGTCACAGACAGGGCAGGTTAGCCACCAGAAGGGCCTCAGAACCTCTGGGGCAGCCGTACCCTTCGGCTGAAAGTCTGCTGCTGCCTCCTGCTAGTGAGCCCCCTCCAGCCAGCTGCCCAGCGCCCACCCCCCCACGCTGGGCCTCCAGGAGGAGGCTGCCCAGCCTCCTGCCTGTAAAGCCTGGCTTTTCCGGACAGGAAGAGGAGGAAAAGGTCCTCAGCCTCCTGAAACAGGCGGGAGCTGAGAGCAAGTTCTCATTAATTCATCCTGATGCAAAGCATTGCCATTGTCAAAGACCTGGGAACACAGGGCTTTCTGGGTAGCTATGGGGCCTCTCATCGAACCCTCTCAGGAACACTGTCAGGCCACTGCTGTGAGAAGGGACCTGGGGTGCTGACAGGTCAAGTGACTTGCCCAGTGGGAGAGCTGTTAGCACAAGGAGCTGGGAGGCGACCCCACTCCGGGAGACCATAAATGCAAAAGTTCTCTCTCTCTCAGACACGCACCTGCGCATGGTGCACGCACGCGCGCGCGCACACACACACACACACACACGAGCGAGTGCACAGAGGTCCAAATTCCACAGCAGCCTTGCCTGCCAGGCTTAAAACAACACAATTTGTTTTCTTACAGTTCCAGAGGTTGGAAATCTAAAAGTATCAATAAGGTTTCAGGGGGGAATCTTTCCTTGCCTGTTCCAGCTTCCAGAGGACACTGGCCTCCCTCAGCCAGAAGTCCCACCCTCCATCATTCTTCCTTCCTTTCTTTTTAAATATTTTATTTATTTGACAGAGAGAGAGAGAGACAGCAAGAGAGGGAACCCAAGCAGAGGAAGTGGAAGAGGGAGAAGCGGGCCTCCCACTAAGCAGGGAGCCAGATGTGGGGCTTGATCCCAGGACCCTGGGATCATGACCTGAGCTGAAGGCAGACGCTTAACGACTGAGCCACCCAGGCTGTCCAGATTATAATAATCCATTTAAAATAATTTAAAAATCCATTTAAAATAATGTTGTTTTTCACAGTTTGAGGACACCCACTGTTTAAGACATACTGAAATCTCAAAACCTTTCTGGGGAAATCGTTGCTTGAAAGTAACCTGTACGGCCAGTGCCCATGATCCACACACTTCCCCCCACCATCCCTGCCTTCCGAGGCGCTTACAGACCCCACCCCCATCCACACTCTTACTGTAGATCGCAACACCTCAGGGCGAATAGGCTTCAGGGAGGGCAGCGTGCTTGCCGGGAGTACCAGCCTTTGAAGCATTCTGTCTTGCGACAGGAGGAAGGGCCCTTAAGAGATTTTTAGGCCTCAGTAGATAAATGAGGGGAGTTATGTTTTCAGAGAAGTAGGCCACGCGGGGCCTTAAGCTACTTCTCCAAACCACTGGCGTGGCGGAGACAACAGAGGGAACTCAGAGAGGCAGAGACACTGTGGTTTGCTCAAGTTCACCAAGGTATTTAATGGCCGAGCACAGGACTTACCTGAGCAGCGACAGAAGATCCTTCTCCCAGAGGCCCTGTCGAGGTCAGTCTGAATGAGGTCCCGGCAGGCAGCACGGGCGCTGTCCCGGTGCCCGTCGCTCCCCTGGGAGAGGATGGGCTTCCTTGGGTTCCAAGTGGCCATGCACACATGACTTCCTCCTCTTAGAAGCTGGCCCTTCCTCTTAGACACTTGATGGTGACCAGTGCCCCATTGCATCCTCTCAGCCCACAAGTGTCCCCGGCGCAGTCACAGAATGTCTGTGGAACTAGCTGGACTCGGGTCTGGAAGATCCGTGAGGCTGAGACACCCCAGCACGGGGCCCCCACCCCCAGGCTGCCGCTGGCTAGTGCTGAGGGGCCCATGCAGAAGGAGGCGGGCCCACTGACCGACCAGCATTTTCTCCCCGCAGGGCATCCCCTTCTCGGGGAAAATCCAGGGGGGTCTCCAGGACGGACTGAAGATCACAATCAATGGGACCGTTCTTTACTGCAATGGAACCAGGTATCTGGAACTGTTTCTTCTCTCCAGACTCAGCCCCCAGCCAACAATGGCACCTGTCCACTCACCCAACGCCCCCTGAGACACCCACTCCTGGCCTAGGGGATCCCGGGTGGTCCGCGCAACCCTACTACCGTCTGCCAGGAGCGTCCGAATGCCATGAACATAGATGCCCCACCCCCCGAATTAGGGATCACAGGAGCTCACTGTCTAAGGGGGGAAGTGGGCCAGCCTTAAGGCAGATAATAATGTTTTGGGATTGAGCTTTCCACTCTCTAACCCACAGCTACAAAAGTCTCAATTGCTTCATTTCTCATCACTGCCCGGAGCCCTCATTTCACTGATCTAGAAATATTCTAAACTTGTCATCGAATGCATTTTGGTCGTTTTCAGTTTTGAGGTCTTTTCTGGGAAACACTGAGAGCCCCGAGTGCCCCCAGGAGACTCTGAGAGAAGCCAGGCACCAGGACCCCCCCACAACCCTGCCAGCAGGGGGCTCTGGAATCTCCCCTCGGAACTTTTCTCCTTTCTCCTTCTCCCTCTGCCTGCCACTCCTCTGGCGTGATTGGCTTTCTACTCCCATCCTGTCCTCCCCACCCCACCCCCACCCCCGCCTTCCTGCAAAGTTTGTGCACTCATCCTTCCCTGGGGCAGGATTTTCTAAGACTCTAGGAATGAAGCTGGACGACCACAAAGGCACAAAGGGAAAAATACACCCAGAGACATTTCAGAAAAATATTCTACGTTTTAAGAGGAATACAGACTTAGATTTGCTGCTTCCAGAGTCCCTGGGAGCCTCCTTTCCCAGGGGGAGGGCTGGCTGGGCTCAGGGCTGTGACAGTTTCCAATGGGCCTTGCTGACTGAGGGTTCTGGAAATGACCTGGGGTTGAGGACAACATCCAGAACTCATGCTCCATCAGTAAGAAGTCAAGCAGGCTCTGCAGGAATTGACTAGAATATCTCTCAAGGGTCGCCTCTGGGCTGGGTGCAGGGCCTGACCCTCTGGGGTCTGTGGATGACCCGAGAGCACTGTGTGTAGCTGGGGAGACCAGAACGACCCCAAGAAGCAGGCGGTGAACCAGGCTCGCGCTGAGTTCAGGGAAGGCTGGGATAGACAGAGGAACCTCGGAGGAGAACCTCAGACCAGAACTTGGTTTTAGAACCTGAGGTTCTCTGTCTGGGAAAAGGCAGAACAAACATTTATTGTGCCCTTTTGTGAGCCAGGCCCTTTGGAAGGTTCTTGGTTTTAATTCCTCACCGTAGAGCCATAGCTGTACCCAAAGGCAGTTTAGGGGGTGTGGGGTTTCCTCCGAGGACAGAGACAGGAACGGACATTTACTCAGGTGGGGGTTTCCTGAGCACCTCCTCACTAAGCATCCGCAGAGGAAGGAAGTCACTCAGCTCTTAGGGGTATGGTGACCCGAGGACAGCGTGTTGTCCAGGATCATCACAAATGACCAGTAGGACAGAGCTGGAGTCCGGGTCCAGGCCTGCTGACTTCAGGGTCACCACTCCGCACGACACGCGGGGGGACACACGCCAACCTCCAGTGAGAGACAGATGTACATATAGAAAGCTCTCATGCCTGGGGAGCTACCTTTATTTATTCAATGCTTTTCTAATAGTAACTAGCTCTTGGCCAGTGCTAGTTAGGTAAGTTTGGTCCATCTATGTCAGACATTCTTTAAATTTGTTTCCTTCTTTCCCAATCGAGCTGATGGGGACTGGCTTTAGCTTCCAGGCACATTTCTTGGCTTCCCTCTCGGACACAAATCCAAATCCGTCTTCAAGCCCTGTGCTTCTCGTTGCTCAAGTCAAAACTTTTCTTTATCCGTTTTCTACATGTTTTTAGAAAACCACATGGTAAGGGCAAAATGCCATCCTTGCGCAAAAACACATGAAGTACAGACGCCATGAACAAAAAGGATAGCCACCAGCTAAGGATGGGTCCAGACCTGCCATGCAAGCTGTGAGCAAGTTCACGGCCGCCAGTCAAAGACACGAGCCTCCCTCTCCCCCTCCGCCGGCAGTCAGCCAGATCGCCCTCTGATTTCCCTCTGCCTAGGTTTGCTGTGAACTTTCACAGTGGCTACAGTGACAGAGACATTGCCTTCCACTTCAACCCTCGGTTCGAGGAGGGTGGCTATGTGGTCTGCAACACAAAGCAGAACGGAACCTGGGGGCCGGAGGAGAGGAAGATGCATATGCCCTTCCAGATGGGACATCCCTTTGAGCTCTGCTTCCTGGTGGACAGCGGGGATTTCAAGGTGAGCAGCAACTCTCTGCGGCCCCCTTCCCGTGGCCTACCTCCCAGCCCCACCAGGTGAGGCGTAAATGGCCTTTACAAATCACATGAGCCATTTGTTTTTTGTTTTTTGTTTTTTGTTTTTTTTTAGATTTTATTTATTTATTTGACAGAGAGAGATCACAAGCAGGCAGAGAGGCAGGCAGAGAGAGAGGAGGAAGCAGGCTCCCCGCTGAGCAGAGAGCCCGATGCGGGGCTCGATCCCAGGACCCTGAGATCATGACCTGAGCCGAAGGCAGCGGCTTAACCCACTGAGCCACCCAGGCGCCCCGAGCCATTTGTTTTTTAAGATTGTATGTATGTGTATGTGTCTGTATTGAGAGAGTAAGCAGGAGGAGGGGCAGAGGGAGAGAAGAACCCCGAGCCCATTCTGTGCTAAGCACGGGACCTGACTCAGGGCTCGATCCCAGGCCCTTGAGACCATGACCTGAGCCGAAATCAAGAGTTGGATGCTTAACCGACTGAGCCACCCAGGTACCCCTGTAAAGCACATGAATGTTTAAATTAACACATGTGCAACGCCATTAGGCAGAGAGCAGGACCTTTCCCTCCTAGGTGTTAGGTCGGTGGGCTCCGGGAGTGCAGGAGGAACAATAGAAATGACGCCCGGTCCCTCGGTCTTCCAGCCTCCTCCCTTCCTTTTCCTTCACCCTTGACTCTCCTGCCAAACAACAGATGTATGCCCAGGTCACCTCTCCATAGGTAACCCGATACCTATGCAGGAAACAGATAAAAGACACACACCTCCCCCCCCAACTCCCTCCCAGTGCTACTTCCCCCACTCTGCTTTCCAGAGTCCGAGGGTGCCCACCTCCTCCTGGCGCAACTTTCCTGGCTCCCCTTCTCCTGAGCCCTGAGACTTCGCTGAAGAGTGCCTTTAATAAATCTTGCCTTGCGCCTACCTGCCTGGTGTCATGTTTATCTCGCCTACAAAACCTTACAGTAGGCACACTATGGTGGCTACAGTGTCCTCGCACAACTTCCCCTGTGTCTGCAGGCTCACCTGGTACATCTTTTACTTGGGAAATAAGAACTAGATACATCACCATGGTGCTTTTTGGCCCTGTGAGTCTTTAAAGTTCTAGTTAATTCCATTCCTTTGCTGTAGCCGTTCCTCCAGCCTAGGTCCCTGATAACATTGATTTTCTGGTAATTCTGTCGCAGCCTTTATCCAGGTTCTACTAATGGCTTAATGTTACATGGTGTTGCAAATTGCATTAGTAAGCAGAGTAGTGTCTGTGGGCCTGGGAGATGGGGTAGGGGTGAGTATCCCCATGTCTGTTCTTCTTTGTGTGAGCCTGAATGTGCCCAGCCCTTCTGTGTACAACCCAGGGTCACCTCTCCTCTCCCCACAACAAACAGTTTATGCATATTTAAAGAACACCTCAGGGGAGCTAAGGTTAGACAGACCAACTGACTATTATAAAGAACAGTGAGGGGCACCTGGGTGGCTCAGTGGGTTGAGCCGCTGCCTTCGGCTCAGGTCATGATCCCAGGTCCTGGGTTCGAGTCCCACGTCGGGCTTTCTGCTCAGCAGGGAGCCTGCTTCCTCCTCTCTCTCTGCCTGCCTCTCTGCCTACTTGTGATTTCTCTCTGTCAAATAAATAAATAAAATCTTTAAAGAACAGTGAGAACCAAAGAGCCAAGTGGAGCCAGGGTTCGGATGTAGTTTGGATCTTACAGCTGGCACAGCTCTGAAGTGTGGTGTGCCTGCTCCCCAGGGGACAGACGTGAAAATCAGACTTGGGACTTGATTCCTGGGAGCAGGGGCTCAGGTCCCCCACCTTGGCCTGAGAGCCCTTTCCCCTCATCTTGGCAGGTGACGGTGAACGGGAGCCATTTTGTGCAGTACTCACACCGCGTGCCTTTCCACCGTGTGGACACCCTGTCCATCACTGGGGCTGTGCAGCTGTCCTTCATCAGCTTCCAGGTCAGACTGGCCCCCGGTATCTGTCTCGGGGGCTGAGTGCGGGGCCCCGCCTAGCTGCACTGGGCCCTGTTGAGTGGCCCCAGTGGTAGTAGCCAGTCTCCTCCCCAGGTGATTCTGGGGACACCCCTCGAGCTCCCCCATCCTGTCCTTCTGTGTTCCTGTCTTTGTCCAGAACGCTTCCTTCAGTCTCCCGGGCCACTCCTCTCTGTCATTCTCTACTTCTGTCATGCTTAGGAGACCATGTGGCTCCAGAAAGAACTTGGGAATCAAACGGAATCTAGCTCAGCTCTAAACATTGTCATCAGCTGTGGGATCTTAGACAAGCCACTTGGCCGCCCCCCGTCCTCAGTATCCCCATCTGTGGAAGGGGCATAGTCACTGCTGCCCCGTGAGTTATGATGTGAATTCAAGGAGGTAACACATGTCAGAGGTCATGACATGGCCTGCATGGGCCCATGCTGGGCTCTGTTGGACCCTCTCTGTGTTTTAACATTTTCGAATGCGTTGCCCACATCGAAAATAAAAGAAGTTTTGCAGCCTGGAGATGGATGGTGGTGCTGGCTGTGTGACAGTGTGAATGTATTCCAGGCCACTGAGCCATGTGCTGAAAATTGGTTGAGATAGTAAATATTATTGTAAATAAATGATATTAATGTTATTATGACTGCAATTAAAAAAAAAGATCAGGCGGTATCATATGGGAATCTGGATTTCTGGCTTTTTTGAGAATTAGGAGGATGGGGTATGCTGGGCCCACCGTCCCCCAGAGCCCCAGGATGCTGGGTTGGAGCTGCTGTTACCACTTCCAGTCTTCATGCTCCCAGAGATGAGACAAGCACACAGTAGGCCCACAACAGATACAAGCTCTTTATCTCTCATATTTTCTTCGGACCCAACTTTCTCCCATGCGGACCTGGGGGAGAGAGCAGGGCAGGGGGGAAGAGAGGGTGGGGAAGGGGAGAGATATTGAGGGGAGTCCGGGGTGGGTGAGGAGAGAGCTCTCTGGCTGCTGTCTCTCACTGGAGCCTGGTCCTCCCCTCTGTCCCTGCACAAGATCCTGAACACCCCTCCCCTTCCCTCCCTGCCTGGCTTCCTCCTCTGGCCCATCCCCTCCCCCTGCACCTTTCTGTGCTTCCTTAACTCCTTTAATGCTTCTCTTCACATCCTGGTTCCTTTTGTTTTAACAGAATACCCGAGTAAGCCTTACCCAGCCTGCCTTCTCCACGATGCAATTCTCCCAGACTGCCCGTGTCCCACCCAAGCCCAAGGGCCGAAACCCAAAAGTGAGTTCAATGTGGAGGCCTTGGAAGCTGAGCACTAGCAGGAAGGACAGAGGGTCCTAGAGGCTGGTTCCAGCAGCCAGGCCCCATCACGCCCACCCAAAGCTTCCCTGGCCCAAGCTGGGGACCTAGGAGTTGGCCTTAGCTCTTCCTTTCCCTCCTTAGTCTCCCTGCAGTGCTCCCACACCTCTCCCTCCCAAAGCCACAGCCTTCCTTGGGCCAGGCCATCTGACACCTGACAACAAGGACCGAGGCCTAGTTCCCAGCTCATCCCACCCACCTTGGCCTTGAGCCCTCCTCTACCCAAATCTGATCGCATCCGCATCCTCTCCCTACTTCAACATCCCAAAGGTTCCAAGTCCTTCTAAATAAAGCCTGGATTCCCCAGCAGGGAGTGCAGAAGCCGGCTTCACCCCCGCAGTCTTGCCCCAGCCCACCTCCTGGCCATACCCCCTCACCCAGGATGCTCAGGTGGCCTCCACTGCTCACTTGAGGCTTTCTTGGGCCACCAGGCTTTTGGCATCTGCCAGCCCCATGCTGACAGCACCCTGCGCCACCCCCCCCCCCTTGAAGCTGATCTTTTACCAGTCCTTCAATGCTCTGCTTAAATGTCACTTTGAGGGGGCATCTTCACTGCTTGGAACATCACAGGATGCCCCCTGTGTCCCCGTGGGCTTCGTACATATCTGTGCTATCCCAGTCACCATGTCCTGTTATAACTGTACTTCCACGTCTGTCCCTGACACTGTGTCCACCCTCTGACTCGCAAGCCCCTTTGGGCGGGGCTTGTGGCTTGTTAATTTGCGGACCCCCAGCACTTTGCACGGCACCTAATTGAGCCCTAGGGACTCCAGGAACGTGGAGTGTGGCTTGCACAGACCACGGAATGGGAGACCGGTCAGGGCAAGAAGAGTTTGCTGCTTGGGAACAGGGTCTAGGACAAGGAAGGCAGGGCCTGGCCCTTCCTTTGGCCACTGGACCAGGGGGTTGGCTAAAGGACCGGGTGCCTCTCTGCCCAGCCTTTCTGTGGCCTCTCGAGGTCCTGACAGGGCCTATGCCTCCTGCTGTGCTGACTTCAGGACAGGGCAAGCCTGGGGAGTCTTTGTAGGGCAGCCCAACTTTGACTCTGTGCTGGGGGAAGACAGGGTGTTGTGTTGTAGATAGAATCAGCCAGAACTGGTAGTGTTTTGGATTTTATCCCTTGGTACCCAGAGGGGCTTGGGCAAGCTGATGAGCCTTTCTGAGCCTCGTTGCCTTGCTAGCAAAACAAGAGCTGAAGATGCATCCCTTGTGAATGTCCTGAAGCCAGAGCCTGGCACACAGTAGGCCTTCAATAAATGCTCCACCTTAGGAATGAAATACGGTACCTGAAGTAATGGTTTTGCCCCTGGGAGCTGAGGGGAGCTCTATGGCCTCTCCCTGTGGAGGAGCCAATAGAAGATGACCCTGCCTCTGTTCCCACCCCCACACCCTCCCCAGCGCAGTGTATACCTGGGATGGGTTTGAGGGGCCGAGGTTCTGGAAGGCTTGCCTGGGAGCAGGAAGGAGGGGAGCATGAGTCTGGGGAGGCCTTTCTTATGACAGTTTCTTCCAGTGTCTCCCCTGCATGTAACACTAATATTAACTACTGTTTTGATCTTCTTATCCCTGTCAGTCTACAGGCGTTTGGCCGGTCAACTCGGCTCCCATTGTAAGTCTCTTGAGTCCTCCCGGGATTGTCTTCATTTTGCTTCTTCCTGTGGGCTGGGAGGAGGAGGCAGGGTTGCGCACCGGGCCTCTCCCAGAGGGGGCTGCTGCTAAGGCCAACCCTGACCATTGCATGGTGGTGGGAGGAAGTGGGGCTGGGGTGGGGGGGACTGTCTGGCCCTCATGGATTGGGAAACAGCTTGAATTGCCGCTTTCTGCCCTTCTGGAAGCAGCCACGGGAGACGGAGGCCCCACACTCTCTCACTCCCTCCTGGAAAGCAAGGCTGTGCTAGAAAAAGTCCCCTGAGAAGAAAGATGGGCCACAGGCCACAAAGGCAGCCTGTTTCTTCTCCAAGCAGAAGAAACTTTTGCCCCTACCTCATCCCCTCCGGAGAAGAAACACCTCTGCCCACAAGCTTTGGGCAGGGTGGGGTGGGGGTGGGGGCTGCTGGGTGGGTGGGAGGTGGTTGGGCTGGTTACACGCTCAGGATGGCCGCACCTCGCAAGGGTGCCATCTGGTGGCGGGAGGTGGTCTTCACGCTGGTGAGCGCCGGTTCAAACCAGGGTTTGTTTCTTCCAGACTCAAACGGTCATCCACACCGTGCACAGCACCCCTGGACAGCCGTTCCCTGTAAGTCTGAAAGCTCTGGTCAGATCACAGCCCGCCCTGCTCCCCCAATATCCCCCTTCACCAAGGACTGAACTCAGTAGTCCCAGAGGCAGGCAGAAAGCAGTGTGGCAAGGAGGATGGGGGTGTATGGGGTTAGGCCCTCTGCTCAAGATACATGTGAGTAAAATTCCCCTTGGGCCAACAGAGATTGTGGATCAGAGTGGATTTGCCCAACGGCCTAAGAAGCGGGTGCACCTAGGGACCAGCAAGAAAATGGGTCCTTCTGTCCCTGAAAGGGGAGTGCATTTGTTCGAGTGTCTAGGTCTGAGGCCATGCATCCTGAGGACAGGCCCTGGGATGTCACTGCTGGTTGCAGGCTTCTGCTGTGAATCAGTCGGAGGCCAAGATCTAGTGGGACTGCCTGTGGAAGGGTTGAGGGGCAGGCATGATGAGCTCAGGGGGCATGGACAGAAGTTCCACAGAGGCTAGCTTGGGAAGGAAGGCAAAGGGGAGAGGCCAAAGGCCTTGCGATGGGGCATCCCCTCAAGGATGTGGGGGGCCTGAGTGCGGGTGCACTCTCCCAAACTGAACTTCCTGGTCTCTTTCAACAGAATCCTGTCATCCCACCTGTGGTGTACCCCACCATGACCTACGTAAGTCATTTCTCTGGGAGGGGCAGAGGCCTGGTCTCTTTTGGGCAGGGTGGGAGGTGGTGGGGGTCTGACATCAGGGCAATCCTTTAGTAAGCTGAAGTTCTAGAAACATCCAAGTGAATCAAAAGGCTGTTGAAGGAAGCTGTCACCTTTAAAACTGTCCCTTCACCGTGAGCCTATTGGAGGGCCCTCCCCTCTCAGCCCAGGTATCCTTTTGTGTCCAGCTCAAGCTCTTTTCATGACAGTGGAAGCCCGTTACTTCGAGGAATGCTGGAAAGTTTCCCTTTGGTGTTTACTGGACCAAGTAATGATATCATGGAGTTCTTTCTTTTCTTTTCTCTTTTTAAAAAGATTTTATTTATTTATTTGATAGAGAACAAATGAGCACACAAGTAGGCAGAGTGGCAGGGAGAGGGAGAGGGAGAAGCAGGCTCCCCGCTGAGCAGAGAGCCTGACATGGGGCTTGACCCAGGACCTGAGGTTGACCTGAGCACTCAACCCACTGGGTCACCCAGATGAAAGAGGGCTTTCTTGAAAATATATTAGTCCAAATTCATGGCAATTGGCACAAAGCTCCCCTCCACAACTGACCTGCCCCTCTTCCCCCGACCCCCGACAGCCAGTGCCTTTCTTCACCTCCATCCCGGGTGGGCTATACCCCTCCAAGAGCATCTTCGTGTCAGGCACCGTCCTGCCCACTGCCCAGAGGTAAGCCAGGACGCTCAAGAAGGAGAGACAATCGGGACGCCTGGGTGGCTCAGTTGGTTGGACGACTGCCTTCGGCTCAGGTCATGATCCTGGAGTCCCAGGATCGAGTCCCGCATCGGGCTCCCAGCTCCACGGGGAGTCTGCTTCTCTCTCTGACCTTCTCCTAGCTCATGCTCTCTCTCACTGTCTCTCTCTCAAATAAATAAATAAAATCTTTAAAAAAAAAAAAAAAAAAAAAAAAAAAAAAAGAAGGAGAGACAACCCAGGTTCCTTCTGGTCATTCCCTCTGGCTCTGGGCAGACTGGGAGGGGTAGGGACTCAGAGCTCAGGGGGCTGGGAGGGTCCACGTGAGCTGCCCACCACCCCCCAGGTTCCACATCAACCTGCGCTCTGGGAGTGACATCGCCTTCCACCTGAACCCCCGTTTTGATGAGAATGTCGTGGTCCGCAACACGCAGATCAACAGCTCTTGGGGATCTGAGGAGCGAAGCCTGTCCCGACAAATGCCTTTTGCCCGAGGCCGGAGCTTCTCGGTAAGAGGCCGTGGCCTGGACCTCAGAGGGAATCAAGGGGCAAACAGAGCAGGTGGGTGGGGGTGGTGGAGGGTGTCAGGGGGCCCCTTGAGCCATAGAGGAGCTGATGCCTCTGGGGCGAGGGCTGGGCTCAGAAGAGAAAGTGCCCTCCAGATTGTGACTGTCCTTGTCCTCATGCTGTCTGACATAACAGAACAGGTGTTCTCAACTCCGACTCCACATGCAAATCACCTGAGGAGCCGTTAAAAGCAAAAGTGATATCTGGCCCCACCCCAAATGTCCATATTTTTCCATACACCTTAATACTCCTCAGCCAGCACTGACAGCTCCTGATGGGGGGCCCTGAGAGCCATGGAATGAAGTTTGGGTTTCAGTGTGCTGTGTTGGTGTGTTTCAAGCCAGAGAGGAGTAGACTTTGATTCAGAGAGAGCTGTGTGACTCTAAGCAAGTGACTTAACTGCTCTGTGTCTCAGTTTTCTCATCTAAAAAATGGGGCTAGTAAGAATCTCCATCTCATCGAGGTATAAGGATGAAATGAAATAATGTCTGTGACAGGCTGAGGACAGGGCCCGGGGCACAGTAAGTGTGCTGCAAGTATCCACTGTCGTGGTGATGTTTTTAACAGACATGGGCCCCCCCACCTCCCGGAGAGTGTGGTGGGCGGGAAGGACAAGTTAAGAGGCTGCACGGCAGGAATGCAGGCATGTGCTGGCCACTGGGGACGTGGCTGGCGCAGGCCTGTGTTCCTGCTCCTAGAGGCTCAGGGTTGGTGGGAGAGTGAGGACCGGGTGTGGGGGTCCCTGACAAGGAGGGCTCGGGAGGGTAGGGGGAGGCAGGGGAGGCTTGCTGGTTGGGGAGAGGCTGAAGGCCAATCAGAATTACCCATGTCGGCAAGGAGTGCAGAATGGGGGCACAGAGGAAGGGGGAACAGAGTCAATAAGGGCACAGGTGTCATGTGGAGGGGAGAGTGACTCTCCCAGAGTGCCTGAGGGGGCCTGAGGCATGAGGCTTGTTCGAATCATGCTTGAGGAAGGCAGGTACACAGAGGGAGACTCGAGCCTGCGTTTGGGTTGGAGGACTTCCTGAGGGGAGTGCAAACGGTGCGGCCTCTGTCCAGGTGTGGATCATATGCGAAGGCTACGGCCTCAAGGTGGCTGTGGACGGTCAGCACCTGCTGGAATACAGCCACCGCCTGAAGAACCTGCCCGCCATCAACAACCTGGAAGTGGGGGGCGACGTCCAGCTGACCCATGTGCAGGCATAGCTAGGCTCCCTGGCCCTGGGGCCGAGGGCGGGGCCGTGCTGCTGACCGCATGGGCTCTTCACCTCCATCTTCCCTTCCCTCTCCCTGTCCCTACCCTCAGGCTCTCCCAGCCTGCTGGGCAGCTGGGGCTTTTCTGGAAAGAAGGTGTGTCATGCCTGGGTGGCTCAGTCATTAGGTATCTGCCTTTAGCTCAGGCCCTGATCCCAGGGTCCTGGGATGGAGCCCCACATTGGGCTCTCTGCTCAGCAGGAGGCCTTCTCCTCCCTGTCCCACTCCCCCTGCTTGTATTCCCTCTCTCGATGTCTCTATCAAATAAATAAACAAAATCTTTAAAAAAAGGAAAAAAGAAAAAAAAAAAAAGAAGGCATGTTGGTCTGGCTCTGCTTCCGGCTGTGGCCAGCCTGGCGTGGAAGAAGCAGCTGGCCAGGGGCTGCCTTCCTCGGTCAGGGCGGCATCCAGGGCTCAGGCTGCCTACATCCTCCCATCTGAGGAGCGGCGGGTGGTCCCTGCAGGCTAAGCCCTATGTTCAGTCCCCTTGGCAGAAAGGGAGGGTCCTGGGCCTTCCCAAGCTCCCAGACCAGGCCTACACCCCATCTGCCTCCCAGCCACACGTCCAGCCCGCCAATCAACTCCATCTCAGCACCACGCCACCAGCTGTTCGTTCCACGTGGGAGGCAATCTCCGGGGCCCTCCCCCTCTGTCCTACTTTCCACCTTTCCTTACACCGGGTCCCACCCTCCCTGCTCCACGGAAGTCAGCCTGATATTCCACGGGTCTCCACCAACTAACCGGACGTATCTCGACAGGGGGCTCTGCTCTTTCCTAGGGTCTTTCAGAGAAAGAAGACAGGTGTTTGTTGGCACATAAGTTCAGGGTCATTGTGGTCACTGAATGTGTTTGGAACATTTTGGAGTCTCTGGAATTGGGGAGGTTCTGGGTGAGGGCAGAGGGGCAGGGAGCATGGTCTCACTTTGATGTTCCCCACAAACCCCACATGGGTGGGAGAAAGCACGCCGGGCTCGGGCCTCCGGGGCGGGCCTCTGTGATGCACGAAGATTGGTAACAGGTGAGCCCAGCAAATAGCCTCACGCTTCTGAGACAGGCCAGGGTCCGGGCCAGAAGGCCAAATGGCAAGGCTGGCTTATCAGAACCCTGTGTCCCAGTGGGAGGAGGTGGCAGGTGTGGTGTCAGGAGAAGTGACTCAAGCTGACCCATTTGTGTTGTTCCACTGGGGGTCCTGGCGTTTGGGGTCCGGGTGTGGTGGGGAGAGTGACTCAGCATGTGGGCTTCTACCAGCCCCTGGGCCAGCGCAGGGGCACCGGTCCTGTGTCCACATGATGCCAACCCATCCTGCTACCTCCACCAAGAATCCAGCACCTCGAGAACCAGGCTGGGGCTCTGAGCCTCGTCCTCGGACCAGTAGCCCCTGGGAGCCTGTCAGGAAGGCAGAATCCCAGGCCTTGCTGCAGGCTTCCTGAATCAATTTGCCTTCTGGCAAGATCCCAGGGGGCTTATGTGCATCTCAGAGGCAAGAGGCGCTGGCCTAGGTGACCATGATCTTGACCACATTGTTTGGATGCAGAGCTGAAGCAATGGTGGCCGAGATACTTCTTTCTCCCCTGTCACCCCATCTACACAGGGAAGAAGTGGGCCAGGGAGCCAGTGAATTAGAGGCCAAACCCAAGCTGGGAGCCCAATTTTCCCAAACCCCTCACTTAGCTTCTGGCTGAGTTCCTTCCTTATTCTAAGAGAAGGAAACATGGCTCAGCCCCTTAAGAAGTCTTCCCCATGGAAGATATATGTCCTTCACTCACTGCCAAGTCTTTGACACAAGGTCCAACCTCACCTGCTTTGAAACCTAGGTGCCAAATTATTATTGGCCCAACTCTCAGGAAACAGGAAGCCCCAGAGCCAAACATGGCAACTTTCTACGAGGGGATTGTTGGTCAAGGCTTTCCTGAGGAGCTGGCATCACAGGCAGTATGAGGTGCACCGCATGGTTGGTGCGCCGCGTGGGAGGTGTGCCCTGTATGTGGTGAGCCCCATGTGAGGTGAGCCCGTGTGACTAGAGCCCCTGTGAGGTGAGCCCCCTGTGAGGTTAGCGCCCTGTGTGAGGTGAGCCCTATGTGAGGTGAGCCCTAAGTGAGGTGAGCCCCGTGTGAGGTGAGACCTTGTAGGTGTGCCCCATGTGTAGTGAGCACATGTGAGGGGTGCCCCCTGTGAGATGAGGCCCCTGTGAGGTTACCGCCCTTTGAGGTGAGCCCCGTGCAATGTGAGCCCCCTGTGATTTGAGCCCTGTGTGAGGTAAACCCATGTGAGGTGAGCCCACAGTGAGGGGTGCCCCATGTGAGGTGAGCCCCATGTGTGGTGAGCCCTGTGTGAGGGGTGCCCCCTGCGAGGTGAGCCCCGTGTGAGGTTAGCGCTGGGTGGGGTGAGCCCCGTGTGAGGTGAGTCCTAGGTTAGGTGAGCCCCCTGTGAGGTGAGCCCCATGTGAGGGGTGCCCTGTTTATAGTGAACCCCCTGTGAGGTGTGCCCCGTGTGTGAGGTGAGCCCTGTGTGAGGGGCACTCCCTGTGACGTTAGCCCCATGTGAGGTTAGCTCCATGTGAGATGAGCCCCGTGTGAGGTGAGCCCCATGTGAGGTGAACCCGTGTGAGGTCTCCTGTGTGAGGTGAGACCTTGTAGGTGCACGCCACGTGTCTAGAGCCCGTGTGAGGTGTGCCTCATGTGTGGTGAGTCCATGTGAGGTGATCCCACATGAGGTGAGCCACATTTGAGGTGAGTCCCCTGTGATTTGAGCCCTGTGTGAGGTGAGCTCCGTGAGAGGTGAGCCCCATGTGTGGTGAGCCCCGTGTGAGGTGTACCCCATGTGAGGTCACCCCCTCCGTGAGGTAACCCCCCTGTGAGGTGAACCCCCTGTGAGGTGCTCCTGTATGAGGTGAGCCCCATGTGTGGTGAGCCCATGTGGGGTGAGCTCCGTGTGAAGTGTACCCCCATGAGGTGCACCCCCTGTGAGATGAGCCCCTTGTGAGGAGTGCCCCATGTATGGTGAGTCCCGTGTGGGGTGAGGCCCGTGTGAGGTGAGCCCCATGTGGGGGCGCCCCGTGTGTGGTGAGCCCATGTGGGGTGAGACCCATGTGAGGGGCACCCCTCAGGGGCGCCTGGTGTGAGGGGTAAGCCCCTGTGTGAGGTGATCCCCCTGTGTGAGGTGCACCCCGTGTGAGGTGAGCCCCGTGTGAGATGAGCCCCATGTCAGGTGAGTCCCGAGTGAGGTGAGCCCCGAGTGAGGTCTCCTATGAGAAGTGAGACCTTGTAGGTGTGCCCCATATGTGGTTCGCCTGTGTGAGATGAGCCCCTTGTGTGGTGACCCCTGTGCGTGGTAAGCCCGTGTGAAGGGTGCACCTGTGAGGGGCTACCATGTGAGGTTAGTTCCTTGTGAGGTTAGTTCCTTGTGAGGTGAGCCATGTGTGAGGTAAGCCCCCTGTTAGGTGAGCCCCGTGTGAGGTGAGCCCCATGTGAGGTGAGCCCTGAGGTCTCCTGTGAGCGGGGAGACCCTGTAGGTGTGCCCCATGTGTTGTGCACCCGTGTGAGGTGAGCCCCGTGTGAGGGGTGCCCCCATGAGGTGAGCCCCATGTTGTGAGGTAAGCCCCATGTGTGGTGAGCCCCGTGTGTGGTGAGCCCTATGTGAGGGGCATCCCCTGTGAGGTTAGTGTCCTGTGAGGTGATCCCCATGTGAGGGGCGCCCCATGTGGTGAGCCCCATGTGAGGTGAGTCCCGTGTGAGAAGCACCCCCTATGAGATGAGCCCCGTGTCAGGTGAGCCCCAAATGAGGTGCACCCCCGTGATGTGCGCCCCAAGTGAGGTGAGCCCCATGTGTGAGGTGAGCCCCATGGGAGGTGCGCCCCATGTGAGGTCTCCCATGTGAGGCGAGACCTAATAGGTGCGCCCCATGTGTCAAGAGCCCATGTGAGTTTCGCCCCATGTGTGGTGAGCCCGTGTGAGGGGAGCTCCATGTGAGGTGAGCCCCAAGTGAGGTCTCCCGTGAGAGGTGAGACCTTGTAGGTGTGCCCCATGTGTGGTGCGCCTGTGTGAGATGAGCGCCTGTGAGGTTAGCCCCTTGTGAGGTGAGCGACATCTGAGGTGAGCCACATGTGAGGGGCGCTCCATGTGTGGTGAGCCCCTTGTGAGGTGCGCCCCATGTGAGATGAGGCCCGTGTGTGGTGAGCCTGTATGAGGGGCGCCCCGTGTGTGGTGAGCCCTGTATGAGGTCTTCCCTGTGAGTTTAGACTTTGTAGGTGCACCCCTTGTGTCCAGAGTCCATGTGTGGTGAGCCCCGTGTGTGGTGAGCCTCATGTGAGGTAAACTCGTTTGAGGCAAACCTGTGCGAGGCACAGCCCAGGCCCCATAGGCAAGCCTGGTTTCCTTAACCTCCACCACAGGTTTGCAGGTCTGCACAAAACTCTGCAGGCTGCCCCACTCCTGGTGGCTATTTTAGAGAAGCAGTGTGGCCAAGCTAGTATGTCCCTCTGTGGGGGATTTGGGTCCAGGTTGTGCCACCCACCAGTCCCCAACTCTGTAGAACGGAGTTGCTTTCCCTACAAAACACTCCCACACACACATACAATGTGGTTAAAATAAAATGCATTTCATATAAATATCTCCATCAAGGAGTCATACGGGGAAGTCCCAAGTGGCCCTTGAGAGAAGACTTGGGGTTCGTTTTCTTTAAATACAGAGTTATAAATAACTGTACACCGGGCGGCTAAATACAGTGTAGCACGACAGCGCCCCCTGCTGGTCACTCCAAGTGGTGTAGTCAGAGGAAGGTTCTCGCCCTTCTTCTCGCCCACCAGCTGAGGGGCCTGGCACTGCGGATTTAGTCTTCAAGGGACCTGGGAAAGCCCAACTCTCCATTACCCAGGAAGGGTGGGCTCAAGGGAGATAAGAGGTTCTACTCAGTCCAGGCTGCTACTCAGTAGCAGGTCAAGTATGAGGCTTGGTGGAGAAAGAGCTGTGAGGCTCAGTGATATAATTTCCTTCCATCTCCCCAGGTCCTGTGACCGCAGATAATCGAGAGTTGGCTCCACCAGTAAGTTCTGTGGCAGCAACTTCAACTTCTCCCGTGGGCTGCTGGAACTCTGGGATCACTGGGCTGCCTTGCTGCCCCATCTTTTTTCACCTCGTAAGTAAACACAGCACCAAAGATATCTTCATGATAGCGCTTCTGGCTCTTTAAGGGAAAGCAGAACCAGGGTGTCAGCTCTGCTGGTCCAGCCACCTCTCATTCATCAGGTCCAGGCAGGACGAGCCCCTGGGCCTCCCCCAGCTTCCCTGTCCCGTGTACACTCATGAGCCAACTGCCTTCACAACTGTCACGCTGAGAGTGTACCTGAATGCCACTAGACTAACTCCCATCAGCACCCAGCCTGCCGTGAACCGCCCGAACAGCTCCCCAAGCCTGCCTCGTATGTGTCCCCCAAAACGCTCTAAGACAGGGGGCTCTGAGAGAAATACGTTTGGCAAATGCCACATACTTTCTCCTTGTCTTGAGGAGTCACGTTGGATGGTAGTGTGTTAGAGGCTCTGAGGAGTCTTGTTATCAAGCAGCGTGTTGCCTTTGTGTTACCGAGCAATCAGACCAGAAGGGACAGGCAGGCCTTCTAAGAGCCCACCGAGCTCAGACCTCCAGTCACTGCCAGGGTTCCTTTGGGTTTCAGGACTCTCCTGGTCCTTGTGCCCCCCTGCCTGTGCCCTTGAGCTGTATCCCTAGCCCACCCACCAGCTGCCCTACCTTCAGCTGGAAGAAATAGTCCTCCACCTGCTCCTCACTCAGGTTCAGCTCAGCAGCCACCAAGCCCTTCAGCGTACGGGCCACATCCCGGGCCATACGCACGTCCCCACAGACATAAAGGTGGCCATGCTCCTCGTGGAGCACACGGAGCACCTCTCTGGCCAGCTGCTGCCGCAAGAGGTCTTGAACATAGACCTGAAACCAGAGGAGATGGGGAGATGGTGGGTCCAGGTCCCTGCTGCCAGGGGTGAAGCCTGAAGTCAGGCCTGCTGGCCAGGAGGAGGCAGTGAGGAGCATGACCGGCTGGAGGGTGAGGACCCTCCCAGCCAGGACCTTGCCCCGGTATCAGGCTCAGGATAAGGAGGGGCACTGGCATCCCACCCAGCTCAGGCCTAGGGTTGGTGCTCCAGAGAGGAACGTTGGCCATGCCCTGCCCTCAAGGAGCTGACCATTCAGTGAGGCTCCTGCATCGACAACGGATTCACCATGCTTCAGAGAGGCATCAGTCAAGCTGCTTCCCCTGCCCGGGGCTCTGAGGCCCCGCCTGTAGACACCCCAGAACCAGAGCCCCTCTGTGTAGACCATCCACGGAACCTCCAAGTGTAATTCAGAGCAGGACACAGAGCACCAGGGTCCCCGGTTACACAGAAGTCTAGGAGCCTCTGCTCTCATTCCCCACGAGATGCCCCACAACCCCAGCACTGACACAAAACACTGGGCCTGGGAGGAGCCCAGATGGAACAAATTCACAAGGCCTGAGGCGAGGGTCTGTCCCAGCTCCCCAGGGCAGCAGGGACCATCAGTGGGGGGGTGGTGGTGGTGGTGGTGGTGGTGTGGTGTTTAAGCATAAAGTCAGCCTGGCCCACTTCCGGGCAGGTGTGTATCCCAGGGGAGGGCTTTTAGCCAGTCGGGCACGGGGACTAACCCACCATGTGATCCTGGTTAGTCCTCAGTGTGTCGGCCTGTCTCTCCTCCCAGCAGTGAGTGCACTGCTCTGACGAGTGTGTAACTGCCTCCGGTTCAGAGCTCAGATGAAGGCTCAGAGAGCAAGCAGCTTGTGGGGAACAAGGCCGCCCCCGAGTCTGCGCTGTAGTGCCCCACCCACAGCCTGGGCAGCTGCCGCATTTACCTTGGGCTGGCCAGGCAGACGAGAATAGGCTGTGTGCACCTCGTGCAGCACCCCATTCTGGGCCATCTCCAACATCTCCTCTCGATACAGGTGGTCCTCATCTGGGCGGCGGCACCCGAACACCAGGATCATGCGGCCAGCCTGGAGCCCTAAGACCCAGCGGGATGCAGTTACCAGAGTGGCCACCAGGGGGCGGGCCATGGCTCAAGGCCCGTTCAGCCAGACCGTCAACTTGAATTATCATTTCATGCCCACAAGTCTCCTGTCCCCACTTTACAGATGAGGAAACTGAGGCCCAGGGCATTCAGATCACTTGTCCACACAGGCTGAGGCAAATGGGAGAGTGGGCCAGGGACGTCCCAGGGAGACGCCAGGACACCTGGTGTCCCCTCCCTGCCTATCGGGAACCCCCTAGCTGTACCTTTGTGCTTGGTGTCATGTAGCCGCTGCTGCCAGAAACCACGGAAGGGGGCGATGCCTGTGCCAGGTCCGATGAGGATGCAAGGATGGGAGGGGTCCTCGGGGAGCTGGAAGTTGCCAGCACTAAAGGGAACAGATGGAGAGGCTCAGTCCTCAGACACCCAGGGATGGATGCACAGGCTGGACAGGGGCTGGGGAGCTGAGGGTGCAGCAGAGCTGGTGGGGGGTGGTAGTGTGGTAGGAGTGGAGAAGACAACGAGTTCAAATTTGATTTTCCAAGCCCTGGAGGCCACTTCATTTCCCCTGTCCAGGCACACCCTCACCTCGTCCTGGCCTTCTGAAAAAAGGCTGAACCTCACTGTACTCTGGGCCCCCCTCCACTGTGTCCTCTCTGTCCCTGTTGGAGACCTGGCCATGCTCTATTGCCACAGGATAGAATGGAGAGGCCCAGTGTGACTCCAATGCCTTCATCAAGTGCCCAGATCCCTCCCTTTCAAACCAGAGCTCCCAGGGGCCAATGGTGCCACAATGGACAGAATGGAAAGGGTACTTGCCTTCTCACGAAGCAGGGTACTGGGTCTTGGGGCTTCAGGCTGCTGAGCCACGTGCTACAGACACCATGGTGCAAGGGACCTTGGCCATCTGCAAGGACAACACAGACTTGACCAACATCGCCCTCCACCACCCACACACACCCCCAGGGGTGAATTGTCCCAGAGGCTCCCCCCGGACCAATGAGCCTCCTGGGAGTGTCCGCTCAGGCACTCTATGGGCTTTAGGGAGGGGGCAATTCTCCCGGTTCTGCAGTCCACCCTCTGTGCAGCCCAAGCTGGGGAAAGCTGAAAGGCACGTCGAGAGCATGCCAGCCTCTCCTTCTACCCCTCCAGGAACAGTCTCAGAGAAGGAACATGTACAAGATCACTCAAGTAGCAGTAAAATCAGATGACAGCTCGATTTTCCCGACCTCTACTCCCATGCTCCTTCCAAGAGTCCCCCCAGGGACCTTCCCAGCCCACCACTCAGCTCAGACGGCAGCAACCCAAAGTGGCCTGTAGGGTGGCCAGGGTCACCGTGCCATCATCTTCACAAGATAAAGCTCTTGCTGGCAAGAACTCTGAGTGACAGACAGCCTCTTAAGCATTCTGGTCTGCTCTGACACCTCTGCCTCCCTAATGGCCCCTCCCGGGCCTGTGGGAACCCCCACTTTCTCTGGGTTACCTCCCTTTCCCAAGGGCCCAGCATTTAAATCTATCCCAACCAACCTGAGAAGAAGTCCCTTTGTCTCTCTGAATGGGATCTGGCTCTCACAAGATGTGCCCACCGCCCCTCTGTCTGAGCACTGAGACTTGACCTGGCAGATGTTCTCCAGCAGAGCAGACAGAGTCTCTGCCCAGTGTTTAGAAACTGCAAGAGTGTGCTGTTCACCCAGCTTTGCCAACACACGCAATGCTCAGTTACAGAGAGCAGGGCAGGGCAAGGACACGGTTCAACCGCTGCAGGAGCCAAGTCCAAGTAGACAAGGTTTTGGATCTCCCAGTCTATGTTAGCCCATCCCCTATCCTCTGCCCTCAGAGCACCCTATGCTTCTTGGCACCCATATCATGACAACCATCTATTTTGAGGAGTCTCTCTTCGCTGCCCCCTCTAGACAGGAAGCTCCATGAGGGCAGAAGCTACATGCACCGTGTTTCCACACCCACCATTGTGGCAATAGAGAGATATGAAACAAACCATTATCGAGTGAGTGAGTGAGCGAGCAATCAAGACATCATCAGCCCCGCACCCAGGACAGACGATCAGGAATACTAAGAATCGCTGGGCTCCCACTAACTACTGGGTGCTTTTTCCATGCAGTAGTGAGACCGCAGAGTGAAGCAGGGTGGACCCAGCAGTCAGAATGTGTGGGTTTGAATCCCAGTTCTCTACTTGCTCACAGTGCAACTCTGGGGCTTAACCTCTTTGTGCCTCAGTTTCCTCACCTATAAAATGCAAACAGTACCCATCTCATGTGCTTACCACTAATATATATAGAGGGTTTGCTTGGTGCCTGGTTTCTAGCAATCTCTGCCATATACCATACCTGCTAAGGCTATTAACACTCTGGGAAGTGGGTATTTAACTGACAAGCAGACCACACAGCTCAGAGCTGCTGAACTGCTGCACAGTCAGGAGCAGAGCTGGACTCTGGTCCAAAGCCTCTGCCCAGCCTTACCTCGGGTGCGGTACGTGAGCACAGCCACGGTGAGGTGGACCTCCATGGGTGTGCAGTCCCTGGAGGAGCTGATGGAGTAGTACCGGGGTTTCAGAATCGGGAGCTGGGAGAGCAGGAAGCCAGCAGACACCCGCAGGGACGGGAACTCCTGCAGCACCTCCAGGAATGTGGGGCTGTTGGTGAACTTCCACTTGTTGTATTCTGAGGGCTGAAAGCCAAGGGCAATGTGAGTGACTCAGGGCCCCTGCTCACACGGAGGCAGGAGGCTGTCACAATCCAGCATTCGTTTATTCACTCCTTCGTTCCCTCAGTGGATACTTCCAAGCACCAGGCGCTGTCCAGGGTGCTGGAGAGAAAATCGTGCCTTTCCTGGAAGCACTCAGGTCAGTGAAAGCATCTCTCTGATTCATGTGCTTAGAACTCCACCGTCAGCCACTGGTGAGCAGGAGTCAAATCTTTATTATAATCTAATTTTGGACAGGGCTTTGGAATCATAAAGACCTGGGTTCCATCTTGACTGGGTGCCCCTGCTTGTTGTGGGATCTTGTCCCAACCACTTAACCTTTGTGACATGAGGATAGCATCACCTCTCTCATGGGAACATTGTGAGAATGAAATAAGAACATGTGTGTTGAGTTAGTACACTACAGCCACAGGATAATGGCTGGAATCAAGATAATTAGTGAGAAAAACGATGGCAATAGTGCCATCTTGTGCCTTTTACAAAGGTATGGGCCTAGAAAGTTGCAAGTGAGTTAATGCAACCTCTCATGTCCACTTCTCCATTCATCCTCACCGTCCATCCTCCAAGACTTCCCGAGTTCCAGGCTCATGCCAGGTTTGGGGAACATACAAAGACAAGATGCAGTGGCTCTCCTTTTCTAGCTAATTTCTAACCAAGTATCCTTTGGTAACTTCTTGAAGATGCTCAGAAAAGTTCAGTTCACTCAACACAACTGTGTCCTAGAGATAGGATGGGAGAAGATGCTGACTTCCCACCAGCTTTTGACAAGTCTCACTTTGGGAAGCTGGGTCGGATTCCCCCTTGGCAGTTAAAGGCCGGCTCTGGGTTCTAGCTCCCCGTGATTCTGGGACCCTGTCCTTCCCTCACCCACTGGCCCAACCTTTACCTGGTACAGGATCTCCAGTCTCTGCCTCTCAGCTTCTTCTGTGGCCAGCTGTGCCAGCTTTCGGAGCAGCAGCTGGGTTGGGGGGGTGGTGATGTCCAGGAAGTAGGTGAGGGCCTGGCTGAGTGAGCATGGGGGCAGCCGCTTGTCTCTGACCCAGTAGCTTCCTGGACAGGGAAAAGGAGGAGTCAGAATGGCAAAAGGGCCCCAGTTAGGTTTCCTGAAGGGTGATGAGACCTCTGGAGACACCCTCCACCCTACAGCTGCAGGGGAGACACTGAATTTCTGGTCCCAGGAACTGCAAAAGTGTTCATGTGCCCAATTCACATGCAGGAAAGTGGAGCCCAGAGTCACGGCTGCCAGGGAAGGCTGACCAACATCCCTTCAAAGGGCACCCAAGATGACATGATCCTGAAAAGTCAAGTCTGCACCAGAGTTCAGTGTCTCTATGGTTCAGACCTGAACTTCAGCAAAATATCCATAGGTGAACTATAGACTCACAATGACTAAATTCTCCAAAGACTGATGTATACCCCAGAGGCCAGTTATGTTCATTTAGAGGAAAGCCCTGGACTACCGTCCCCTGGGGCTATACCAAGAAGTACTGAGTGAGCAGCAAGTCAGCTCAAAGTGTCAAGTCCCAAGGAGTCCCAAGAGGCTGTAGGCAGGGTAGTCACAGTGCTGACCCTGGAGCCAGCAGACGGGTTTGAACTCTGGCTCCTCACCATTAGCTAAGTGATTAAACCCTCTGAGCCTTGGGTTCTAGCTCTGTAATATGGATGTGATAACAAAACTTGTCTCACTGGGTTTGTATGAGCACTGAACAGAATGGTGTATGTATAATAGTACAGCATCTGGCACACACCTGCTCAACAAAAATATCAGTATTACGTTATTTCATTCAGACCCAAGGCCTGAATGTGCCACATCAGTTTTCCTACAATCACAAGGACATCTCTGTCTCCTTGCTCATATTTCTCCTGGACAGTGGGAGACAATATCACCCTTTGCTTCTCTGACCCCCACTTTCCTACTGTGGCCACTCTCTTTAGGGGTACACATTCTTTAGAGGCAAGACTATCATTAAGGCCAGAGAGCTATTCCTATGGGCTGGGAGGCTCGTGATGGTTGATTTCTTTAGCTTATCTCTCCTAGTACCTGTCGCCCCCGTGCTGTGCTCCCCACATAGACGAGGCCTCACCGTAGCATGGGAAGCGGGCACTCCAGGTCCTCCCTAGGACAGTGTCTTCTCCCAGGTGAAAATGGAGAGAGGAGTCTCACTCTCCTGGTCACCCACAGTCTGCCCCTGCCCACGGGCCAAGTGAGGTGGGGACAAATG
This sequence comes from Lutra lutra, assembly GCF_902655055.1. Lineage (NCBI taxonomy): Eukaryota > Metazoa > Chordata > Mammalia > Carnivora > Mustelidae > Lutra > Lutra lutra. The sequence continues at coordinate 42,019,482 of NC_062293.1, forward strand.
AGACCTCGGTGGGTGAGCAGTAGGAGATTAGAATACCGTGAGCATGCAAGTGGGTTACACACTTTGGGATCCAAGGAGACTCTCGGGGCATATTAAACCCCCTCTCTGAGCTTCTGGACAAATGTTTCCAAGCCTGTAGGAAATGGACATTCCTCCATTCCTGTGTTTATCTGGTGCCAGGAACTGTGGTCAAGACTGCTCTTTTGGTCTTTACTACAATCTCATGAGGAATGATCTCTTATCTCCATTTATTATCTCCATAGAGACATAGAAATAGATATTTCTTATCTCCATTTATCTCTTTGTCTCCATAGAGACAAAGAAAGCCTAGAGAGGTTGACGTGCAGGCCCAAGGTCATGTAGCTAGTAAGTGATGGCTCAGGGACTTGAACTTCCAAGGCTCAGCCTTTTTGCAATGTTCCCACATTTCTCCATCATGTCATCAGGCAAACTGCACACACATGTTTATTGTGGGGCCTGAAGAGTCAAGGCATAGAAAATGCTGGTAATTACTCAAATAATGCCAGTTGCTACTGCGATGATGATGATGATGAAGAAGAAGAAGAAGAAGAATATTCTCGCCTATCTGCCTCTTGTATGAGGTAGTGAGCTTTCTGAGTGTGGACACTGAGTCGCATTCATTTTAGTAGCCCAGGACCTGCCTAGTATATAGATGCGACCAAATGGTTAAAATTTTGATGCAAAAACAAGTGAATCCATCCATTAACAAAAAAGTGGCTGGGTGAGCAAAAGAATGGAGAGAGACTCCTCAGCCTCTGGGATTGGGCAGAGAGCTCCAAAGAAGCATCCCTTCTGTTCCAAAGCTGCATTAGTGTGGGCTTGGTTGGCCCACCCACTCAGCAGGAAGGGCAGGGTTAGGCGCCCACAGCCCAGGTGCAGGACCAACCCATCAGCAGAGTTGGGGGGCTGCTGGGGGTGGGGGATGCTGGGGCCACTGTGTAAAAGTCTCACCGCTCTCGCTGAGGGTCTCCAGGTGCACAGGCTGGTGGGGCGCAGGGCTGTCTACCACTCGATCCAAGATGCCTTGCACCAGGGCCGGCTGGTTGCCCGGGCAAATCCCGAGGTGCTCTCCAGGCAGGTAGCTCAGCCTGTGGCTGTCCTCACAGGAGAGCTCCACCAGAAGGGTGGTGCGGCTGGAGAAGGGAAAAAGAAGCCTCTGGTGACGCCACCAGGATTTCCTCCAGTGCTCCCTGACGGGTGGGCCAGCTTCCCCAGGAAATGGGCCCTCTTTCATTTTCCTGCTCAGCTCAGTGAGCACGGGCGGGGTTGGGTTGCCGGCATCCCCTGGAGCTGGGTGCTCAAGAGGGCCTGGGGTCTACCAGGTCTGGGGCTTCTCTGTGGGGAGAGGGTGGGCAGCCCCCCCCCCTTTTTTTTTTAAGATTTTATTTATTTATTTGACAGAGATCACAGGTAGGCAGAGAGGCAGGCAGAGAGAGGAAGTGAAGCAGGCTCCCTGCTGAGCAGAGAGCCCGATGCGGGGCTCGATCCCAGGACCCTGGGATCATGACCCGAGCAGAAGGCAGAGGCTTTAACCCACTGAGCCACCCAGGTGCCCCTGGGCAGCCCCTTCTTGACCGGGCTTGACTATACACCCTCTGCCTAAAGAAAGCATCCCCTCACCCAGGAGATCTGTGGGCATTAGGACAAACCCTTCCTTGTCCCCAGCACAAATCTGGCTCTTATTAGAACAAAGTCCAGTTTTCCTAACAAATGGTGGAAGATAGCGCAGATGAACAAAAGCTTCAGGGAATCCATAACACCCATTTTTCCTGACAGGGAAACATCCTTCCCTGCCAAAAATTTTCCTGAAAGTTCTTAAGACAGAGTCAAATGGCTTGAGTTCCTCTTGCCCTCCACCTTTGGTGAAAGGGTTTAGGGACAAAGGACCCGTGGTAAAACAGGTGGAGCTGGAAAACTGGCCCACGGTTAATGGAGGCCAGATCTAAAGGCACCGGAGGTCACAGGGGTTACTGGCCAAGCTTGTCCTTCTGGTCCTACCCATGGCATTGTGGCTAATGCCAGGGCACACTTCTCTCCTTTCAAAGATGGACTCACTCTGGTCTTTCTTCCATTATATTAAACCTGTGTAATGTCACCCGAGCAGCCCTGTAGTCTCCCCTACCTGGACTGGGGACTCTGTAGATTCCACTGTGATTTGAGCCGCAGGGTGAACACGTTCTTGGCGTGCATACTGCTGAGGGCTGTGGGGGACAGAGAGGATGATGTGGCAGAGTGGCTCTTTAGCATTGGCTGGGGGGTGGGGAGGCTCCCAGGTCTAAGTCAGTTACACCTAGACACTACCCCTAGGGCATCCCACTGTGATGGGGGTGGGGTTTTCTTCTCTTTCCCTGCCATGTTTCTGAATCACAAATAAAGATGCTTGGTCAGACAAGGGTGTTTGTGCTGTTGCTAGGTGTCGGGGAGGGGATGCATGAGGTGCCCAAATAGGTGCATTTCTAGGCCATCCCCATGGCCTGGCACCTGCGGGAGAGCATAGTTGACATTGGGGCTATCCTCAACATGCAGAAACCGACAGGACTACTGCATTCGAGGTACAAGAAAAGAGGAATCAAGGGGGCCCAGCATCCAGAAGCTACCATCGAGAGTTCACGGCCGTCAGCCTGCTCAAATCCCAGCCAGGCCACATGCTAGCAACCTGCTTCACCTCCCTGAACTTTAGCTTCTTTATGCTGCCCCCACCCCTGCTTTTTTTTAATGTAATCTCTGCACCCAACATGGGGCTCGAACTCACGACCCAGAGATCAAGAGTTGGATGCACTTATCAACTGAGCCAGCCAGGCACCCTGGTCCTTGGGCCCTTCTTGCAAGATGAATGTCAGGACTCACTCAGCGTGGGCAGGTGAGGAGCCCAGCACAGTGCCTGGCACACAGGAGGCCCTCACTTGATGCTGGCTCCCCTTTCCTTTTCACCACCTGCCTGGGGCTTCCTCCTGAAACAGCCTCCTTCGGAAACGAAGCAAGCTCTCCAGCCTCACCCCCCAGCAGTTTCTCAGGTCCAACAAGAGACCAAGGCTTGGCAGCCCGAAGCCAGCTGCTGTTCAGAGAGTCCTGTGATCTCCTTGATCACCAACTCCGGGTGCAGATCTCCCCACTCCGGCAGGCAGGGCAATGAGCCCCATGCTGGGCGATGCAGCAGGTACCTTTGTTGAGGTCCAGAGGCTGCAAGTCCTGCACGAGCCGGTAGTGCTGTGGGTCCCAGGTCATACTGCAGGTGTAGCGCTTAGGGATCTGAATCCCATGTTTGCCTCGCACATCGAATGCCTCGCAGGCTGCCTGCAAGAAGGTGGAGCAGACCGGTGTTAACCATGGTCGCCGTCATCTTCAATGACATCATCGCCAACAACGGGGCCACCACTTTGTAGGTGCTTACAGATCGGTTAAGTGCTTCCGATCATTACTCAGCACGTGGATTAGATCGGGCCACTGCGAGGACTCAGAGAGGTGACCAGGCTTGGCACTCAGTTGCTACCGCTCTCCAAGTGAATGCTAACACTGCACTAGTTAATATCTCACTTTACCCACGTGCCCACCCCCTGAGAGGGGGTGACTCTCATGTTCCTGGTGTGGAGTCATGTGGAGGCAGTGAGGGCCTGGGAACAAGGTCTGCCCGGACTCAAGCTGGTGCTCTAAGTACCACGGCTGGCTAAAATGCTCTGCTTACACGAGGAGCTGTGTTTTTAAGATTTATTTACTTATTTGAGAGAGAGCAAGTGCAGGGAGGGAGTGAGGGAGGGACAGAGAGAATCCCAAGAAGATTCCCTGATGAGCACATAGGGCACCTGGGTAGCTCAGTGGGTTAAAGCCTCTGCCTTCGGCTCAGGTCATGATCCCAGGTGCTGGGATCGAGCCCTGAATCAGGCTCTCTGCTCAGAGGGGAGCCTGCTTCCTCCTCTCTCTCTCTCTCCCTGCCTCTCTGCCTACTTGTGATCTCTATCTGTCAAATAAATAAATAAAATCTTAAAAAAAAAAAAAAGATTCCCTACTGAGCAGAGTACAACACGGGGCTTGATCTCATGACCCTGAGATCATGACCTTAGCTGACACCAAGAGTCAGACACCTAACCAACAGAGTCACCCAGGCGCCCCAGTGAGGAGTTCTTTAAATCAGGGGTGTCAGGCCACAGGCAGCAAAGCCTTGCTAAGATTCTGACACAGGTCCGAAAGACTCCACTGCTTGGTCTCTGTCCCCAGGCTCTCTGTGGCTGGGAGACTAAAATAAGGCTAATTCATCAAGAGGTGGTCTGGATAATTAGAGGGGGAAAGATCTTAAACCGAAGTTCCCAGAGGACGGGAAGTGTCTCAGCCTTCTTTTCCCACCCAGAGACACATGCTTCAAGTGGAGTTCTTGGGGGGCTGAGGGAAGGCAGCAGGGACCTGAGCCCTCGAGCCACACCTGTAGGACCAGGCAGGGGTCATGCCACCCAGGCAACTTGACACAGATGTCCTGGGCAGGAGGGGGCTGTGGCCTCCCTGTCCCTGCTATGGGGGCAACTCTGGCTAAGAACTGACCTTGAAGGTTTGCACAGCCCAGCTGCGGAAGGCTTCCTCCTGTCCACTGAGTTCATCCCCTTCCCCTGTAAGGACGAGCTGGGAGGCCCCCAGATGGGACAACTTCTGGTCGATGTCATGAGCAAAGGCACAGAACTGCGGGTACATGCTGGAGCCAAGGCCGAACACAGCATACCTGCCCGAGGAGGACACACACACGGAGACTGAAGTGACCCTACCCATGCAAGCAACACATAGCACAACCTGCCCGTAAGCCAGCCTCAGACACTCCTACTCCAGCTGGGCACAGAACCAGCTAGTGCATGCCATCTTTGGGTCTTCTCCAGCTCCCAAGCCTTGTCACCAACTCCCATGACCAACGCATGCTCAGCCTGCAGACCTGTGGGAAGGACTTGGTTTTCCTGGCTTGACCCTTGACACACTCTCTCTGCCTGGACATCTTAGATGAGACCCCCTTATACACAACCAGTACCCACCCCGGAACCCGGGTCCCTGACACTTAGGTCCACAAGGCAGGGCTTAGACAAGTGGGAGTGGGGAAAAGCCTTACCTGAACTTGTTGGTAAGCTCTCTCAGCATGAAGAGAGATTTTTTCAGTTTCTAGAAAGAGAGAGAACCACTAAGTTCTCAGGACAAGATTCATAAAAGCACTGCTTTTTACTTTTCTTCTGGTGGCCCACTTCAAAACTGACCATATCTGGCAGAAGAATGTTCAAGATTCATAAATGGAAGTCAGTTTATGTGCGGGGCTAACTGGCCAGGGCTTGAGGACAAGGTCAGCTTTAGTAACTCATGTGGGCCTGATCCCTGGTGTAGCCCTGAATAGCCCAGCCCCATCCACGTCTGGTAGAGAGAGGGCCTGGCATCTCCAGACGGTCTCCTCATGGGGCATGAGCCTTTTTTCCCGTTTGGAACCTGGTAAGAGTGACGACTAGTCCCATACTCTCTAAGATAACCCTCATTTCCAAGGATCTCAAGATAATTTTAGGTGCAATGTAAAATATTGTCAAATCATCTGGTAAGAATATTCTCTTTTCTGTAATTTTTTTTTGTTATTCCTGTTTCTATTATTATTATCTTTATGGAAACTAGAGAGAGTCAGCTGAAGCTACTGGAGCCCAAAGACCTCTAATACTTGACCATTGCTCATTTTAAAAAACAAAGCAAGCTGTGGTCAGGCAACGGTATCTAGCGAAAATTCAAGAACTTAGGCTCTCATTGGATTAATTTTTTGTCGACTTTCCATCTGTGGGAATGATATAAACTTTCCTTTACACATGAATTTTTTAGTTAAAAAAGGTAAGTCAATTTACTTGAAAATATAAGTATGTCCTAGGAAAGGGGTCGCCTACGTATGGTGATAATTACAAAGAAGGCAGCCAAATGCTGAAGCTAAGGCAGCCCAGAGCGATCTGAGCACTCACTTCCAAATGTCTTCCATAGGACATGCTGAATTGCCCAGATCCTTTCCTTGGCCCCCTCGGGCCCTGGCACCACCATCCCCCAGAACACTGGGACCCAGGCCACACACCTCTCCGTTGCTGGGGGAGTCTCCATTCCCAAACGTGCTAGTCACCACCAGCAGCAGCTTCTCCTCCTCCAGATGGCTCAGTCTGTACTCGTCCATGCACAGAACCTGCAGAGCCCCGAGGGTGGACATTAGCTCTCCACACTGTCCCCAGACACCCTGTGCTCCCCTTCCCCCACCCAGGCCAGGAACCTCCCTCCCAATCATTTTTCCACCAGGCCCCGCCCACACCGAGCCCAAAGGGGCACAGAGGCAGGTGCTTCCTGAATCCCTGTCGAACAGACCCACATGAACACTTTGCTACTCATCCTCCTGCCCCAAGCAAGCCCCACTGCCAATCCTTCCACAAGCCGGGGAGGGATCACCTCCCAAACACTGCAGGCCCCAAATCAAAACACTCCTACAGCCATTTTGAATTCTTAGTGTGCAGATGTATTTTCCACAAAAATGAGGTGAGGTTACAAAAAACTTTCACCCCTCAGGAACTCGAATGCTTTGCCTGAAGCAAATCTCAGGTGACATCTGTCACCGCCTCCCTGTTCAACCCACACCCACGTGAAATGGGACGTCTCCCAACACAGGAGAAAATTCAGCACTGATGGCATGAATGGGTCTCCCTCTGGGGTTTCATTTTCCTATTCAATCCTTTGTCCCCTTCACTTTTAGCATGGCACCCTATAGTGAAGATGTTGAGTAAATAGGAATAAAATGTATCTACAGGAATTCAAAGATATTGAGACTTGGATTAGGAAAGCATTTCTCAAACTGTGTTCTCTGGCACAAACTTACAAACTTACGTTCTGTGTAACTTTGGGAATCCCTGGACACACACCTATCCTTCTGTCACAGATTTACAACATAGAGTCAGCATATCCAAGGCCCTGGGACATTCAGGAGCAGGGCAACCATTTGAACTTTTGCCAATTTGTCTGTACACAGGCAGAGAAAAAGGCCTTTGTCCTGCTGAGCTGGTGGTTACCTTGGGGTTGAAGGCACAGCTGAACAAGGCCCCCAGGTCCTGGGCCAGTGTTTCCGACTTTCCTGTCTCTGTGGCAAAGAGGATGGTGGCTCTGACTCTGGACGCCATGGTCTTGCGAATCAGCATGGAGGCGAAGAGCACAGCCCTGCGTGGATAGACACTGTGTTGACTCAGCCCTCAAGAGGAACATGGGGGGCCCAGGAGAACAGGGGAGGGCTGATGTTTAAAGTGTGGCAGGATGAGGGAAAGGAATGCACGTTTCTTACCAGCTACTGACCCTGACCCATGGCCCTTCTCTTCCCTTTACCCGCTCAACCCACTACTCAGCCCCTGGGGAAAATGGAGGACGGGGAGGGTTAGGCCAATGGTGGCAGGTGATTCCCCCTTGGCGTCTGGACCCCTCCATAAAGATCATCATGTCTCTCTGTTCCCTGCCTGTTGAGGCCAAGAAGGGCAGCCGCCTGGGAGGAACGGCTACGGCTCAGATCTCAGCACTGGCTGCTTGCACTTACTTAACCAAGACTTTGAATGGAATCTTTCTTCTCCGGGGTCTCTTCTTCTCATCTTGCCAGGCGTGGGTTTTCCAGGCCTCCACCTTCAGAAAAGAAAGCACATGCGAGGGTGGGTGGGCCCTGACTCGGCTCTGGCGTCGGGGCGTGAGGGAGACAGAGGATGCGACATGCCCTTTGTGAGGTGGGGGTCCCTGGAGCCCACACTGGGGAGGACGGGGGTTCTGTCTCCCTCAGAGCTGCGGCTCCTCCCCACACTGTGGGGTCCTCTGGCTTATTCTCCATTAGTTTCTCCCCAGAAGGAAGATGCCCCACTTCGCTTTCATCTTTAGTGTCTAATCACTAGGCAGGTCCTACAATGTAGAGTTCAAACCAGGTACCTCTTCTGAGAGTAAAGGAAGGTGTTAGGACAGCAGGTACAAACTACTGTAGTCATCAGTCACCCTGATTTGCTAGTTAGCATCTGAATGTAAGGAAGCTCTTCTAACCAAAGTGCTTTTGGACTTTTTATTTTATATATATATATATATATATTTTTTTTTTTTTAAGATTTTATTTATTTATTTGACAGACAGAGATCACAAGTAGGCAGAGAGGCAGGCAGAGAGAGAGGAAGGGAAGCAGTCTCCCTGCTGAGCAGAGAGTCCGACGTGAGGCTCGATCCCAGGACCCTGGAATCATGACCTGAGCCGAAGGCAGAGGCTTTAACCCACTGAGCCACCCAGGCGCCCCGCTTTTGGACTTTTTAAAATACGAACTGGTTTCAACAGGTAGCGGTGATAGAATGCGTTCTGGGCTGGGCATCCACCAGTTCGTTTGCGGAGCTAACGCCCATCACTTTTAGAGATGAGAACAGCAGGGCTCACGTGGGTGCAAAGATCCACCCAAGATCCTACAGCCAGGAGGCAGCAGAGTTGCCCCCAGGCGCATCTGACCCAGGAGCCAAGCTCTTCGGCATCACGGGCTACAACTGTCTATGGGGGTTAGGGGTAGAAGGGTAATGGTGGTCAGCCTCAGAAGCATAAGCCCCAGTGGAGCAATGGGCCCCTGAATGTAGAATAAAAGTTATTTCCTGAAGTCCCACTCTCTGTGGAAATGGACAAATGCTGCTCAGCCTCCCATGAGTGCAGCCTGAAAAGCATAGGTCTCTGGGTCCCTGACCCTCCCCCATGGGTCCCCCACAGGTGTGCACATGCACACACACACACACACACACTCTACCCCTGAGCTCCCAAGACACAGAGGAAAGGAAAGCCCTCCCTTACCTGGTAGTAGTAGAAAGGGGACAGGACATAGTTTAACATCTCCTGATGGAACACAGGAGTGATGCTCCCAGAAATCGGGGGAACCAGCCAAATCCAGTCAGCCGGGCAGCCCCCTCGGGAGCGGTACTCGCTCTGCATGTACTTCATGAAGGACTCTGCAGCTGAGTGGTGGTCCATGATGGTCACATTCTGCTTCTGAATGAGAAGGAGGCAAAGAGGGGGCATTGAGGAGAGGGATGAGGGAGTCACGAGTGTGGTCGGTCGGCTGCGGGGCTCCCAAGATGGACTGTGGAAAGGCCGGGTAATCAGCAAAATGGGAACCATTGCCCGTGGCTACTTCGTTGCCGCTAAAAATAAACACTCAAGTCGAAGACACTTTTGGAGCATCAAGGAACCCCAGAAATCACCATAGTCATGGTGGGCCTACAGGTTATGTGGTGGCCCCCCACCTCGGCCCTCTAGGGGCAATATCCCATTCTCAGGCCACACCTACAAGTCTCCCCCAACTCCCTCTGGATGCTGATAAATCCAACCATGGAGCCTTCTTGCCACTGGTTAGTAGAGAGTTCCAGGAGTTCCTTCAGCCAAGAAGGAACTGGACATGTCCGGAGAGGACTGAGTGTTGGGGGGAACTGTAGCCTATGGAAGACAAGTCACCAAAATGTCCCACATCCTAAAATTGGAAGCCAAGGGGTCTGAGCCTTCCTGGAATGATCCAACAGAGGCAGCCACACCCCTATCTATCTGGGGCAACTCATTGAGTCAAGACATCTGTTTAATGTCATGATTCAAACCATGGCCTCTTACTGGCCATGTGACCTTGAGCTATTAGCTGCTGAAACTCACTAAGCCTTTGAAGCACAGAACATGCGCGGTAAGCATTTGCTGCCGTCCTTACTCGCGTCTGCTGGACAGCACATCAGGCACAGGCATTACAGAGGTGAACACGAGGCCCTTTTTCTGCATTAGATTATATTCTAAGGCGGGGACACAGAGGAAGTTGGCTGCCCATGTGGTCTGCTATGAGAGAGAACAGAGGAGAGTGCAGGGGCTGCTGGGAGACGTGGCCTGCTGAGCGCAGACACAGACCTGGAGGAGGAAGGAATTCCAGAAGCTGCTTCTAAGAGGAAGCAAGTATATATATTTTTAATTTTATTTATTTATTTGACAGAGAGAAAGCACAAGCAGGTGGGGGCCGGGTCGGGGACATGCAGAGGGAGAGAGAGAAATGGGCTCCTCCCTGAGCTGAGAGCCCAACATGGGGCTCAATCTCAGGACCCCGAGATCATGACCTGAGCTAAAGCAGATGCTTAGCTGAATGAGCCACCCAGGGGTCCCCTAAGCAGAGGCAAGTCCTAAGGGATGGGCACAAGTTAGGCCTTCCTAGAGGAGGACACTGCCCGAGTCAAGGGCAGAAGTACCAGAGCAGCCCGCTGAGGGCGGGCTCAGGGGTCTTCTGCTATCTTACGAGCAGGTCCCAGGCGCCCGGCCAGCTGTAAGCTCAGAAGCTGATGATGGTGATAGTAAGAACCATAAAACTAAGGCCTACTGAGGGTTTGCTAGGGGCCAGATAGCACAGTTGAGTGTTTTGCATACATTTTCATTTAATTCCTAAAATAACCAAGCGAGGGAGGTCCTATGATTTATTCCCGTTTTAGAGATGAGGAAGTTTATCCTGAAGGAGGGTGATGAGGAAGTCCTGGAGACACTCTAGCCATGAGGGGATGCAGTCCTCAGCGATCAGGAGACAGCTGAAGATCAGATTTTCTGGGACATATCTGCATCCTGCAGTGACAGGGCTGGTGCACAGAACCCACGGAAGTCAGGATGTGTGGTCCACAGGCAGTAAGGTCCTTCTGAGCCGGGCCAGCCCCAGGGGGCTCTTCCTGTTCCGCCTCAGACCACCCACCCTGCCCCAACAATCAAGGACAGGCTTTAGCTGTCTATGGGGTGAGCAGCCTTGGGAAACTGTGCGATTGTAAATATTTACTGGATGTTTGTTTCATGTCAACTCCCCATTCCACTCCGCAAGGAAAGGGTTTTTGTCTACTTTGTTCACCACTCACATCCTTGGCCAAGCCTAGTGCTCGGTACATGCAAAACACTCAGTGTATTTTGCTGAATGTATAAAGGACTGTCTTCCTAGCAGTCTGGCCTCCAGGGCCTCTGATGGCTTTGGGGAGATGGTTTCAGCCTCTAAAGTAGTATCTTCACACATCCGCTCCCTCCTTCTTAAAAGGAAGGGGGGCGTTCATATGAGTAAGAGAGGCACACAGAGGAGAAGGCTCAGTCCCACACAAGCACTAAACCGTGTGTGGACCCATGGGGTGGGTACATTCACTCAGCAGAGGGAAGGAATGAGCAGCCCCTGCTCGTGGCAACATGGGCTCTCATTCATTCATTCAGTATGGCCAGACATTCTCCTATTCCCTGGAGTAATGAACAAGAGAGACAAGGTCCAGCCCTAATGGAAAGGCAAGAAGTAGATGTACTGTGTGATGTGGGAGCTAGTAAGAATTAAAAGGAAAAATAAAGACAGAGTTAAAGGAAGAAGAGAGAGGGCTGGGATGGAGTCAGGGTAAGGGTGCCATCTTCCATGGTGTGGTCAGGAAGATGACTGTAAGAAGGTGACAATAGAGATCTGGATGAAGGGAATGAGGGGGTCATGGGATGATTTGTGGGAAGGGTGTTCTAGGCAGAGGGGGAAAACAAGTGCAAAGGCCCTGAGGTGGGACCATCTAGGTGAGCCTAGAAAACAGCAAGAATTCCGGAAGTGACTGGAAGAGTGGTAGAGGACAGAAGTCTGACTGGAGTGGCTGGAGGAGGAGGAGGTGTATGAGATCTTGCAGTGGGTTAGCTGCAAAGGGAAACAGGAAAACAAGGTAGTAGCTGTGGTTCTTATTTGGTTAGCTGGTTGTTTATTTCTTGGAAATAGGAAACGTTACAGCCTATTAGTCACTGCTGAAAGTGATCCAGCAGAAAGGAAGACACTGATGAGACAGAAGTAGGGAGGCATTTTTAGGAATAAAGTCCTTGAGAAATGGAGAGGGAAGAGGATTCTGTGCTCAAGCTCGGGGAAGGACAAGTCTTGAAAGGTAAGGAGTTGCCTGTTGCTAGAAGCATTCAAGTTTACATTAGAAGACCCAGTGTGGGTAGGAGGGCTTATCTGTCTGCATCCCCAGCGCCTAGCACAAACAAGATGCTCAGTACTCAGTGATACATGAAAAAAAGGACAACGTTGTCAGGGGAGAACCAAGCATGATATGAGTGACTAGACCAGAGAACCTTCTGACCAGAAAGTCTCCGGATCCACAGAACACAACGTACCTGGAAACTGTGGAGCACAGCGACATTGATCTCAATGACAGCCCGGTCTTTCCAGAGTGAGGCCAGCTTGTGTGTTTCCAGGCCCATCCTTCTGCCCACTTCCTGCAGAGGCAGTGATGGGGTGAGTTGGTCCCTGAGAGCCCCCCCAGAAGACCCACATGTGCAGCCGTCACCGTCAGATGGGCCCTATTACCTCTAGAATGTTGTAGCGCTGAATGTCACAGAAGTCCCGGACCCCAATCTCCGTGCCCATGTACCAGCCATTGAAGGGGCACCCTGGGAACTCAAGGCCACCCACTTCAAGGAGCATGTTGGCCACTGCAGGCAGGGCGTACCACTTCAGATGCAGCTCACAGAACCACTCATACCTGGCAGGGAGGCAGAGCCAGTGCTCAACGGGACCTGTACTATAGCCCACCCTCATCCCCCATCCCCACCGACAAAAAGACAAAAAAGTCTTCAGAAAAAGAATCAACCAAGAAGACTTCTTTCCAAGTGTTATTCTCTAAATTCATCCAGCCTGGAGAGGTGAACTGGGCACAGTAGGTATCATTCATTAATTATGTATTCATTTACCTGCTCGTTCATGCAAACATACGTTAAGCAACAAGCATGTGACAGGCGCCGTACCAAATGCAGAGAACCCAACACAACATAGCAGTTAAGGACTCTAGTGTCAGAAAGCCCAGGTTCAAGTTCTGCCTTACCACTTACCAGCTGTGTGACCTTGGCATGTGAGTCAGCCTCTCTGAGCCTTAGTAACCCCACCAGTAAAATAGAGATACTAGCATTAAACTCATAGGGTTATTAATAAAGTTGACAGTGTCACTCGTTCGTAAATTCATAATTTATATGCTTATAATTGAGCTTATAATTGAGCACCTACTATGTGCCAGGTACTCTTCAGGTGGTAGCTATATATAGCTGAACAAGAAAGCCAAGATCCCTATATTGAAGGAGCTTATGGACTAGAGTCTAGACTCTAAACAAGTAAACAGATGAATAGAAAAATAAGGTGATGTAGTAATAGATAAGAGTATCTGCTCTAGACTGAGTGATCAGGATAGGCTTCTCAGAGGGGATGACATTCAGGAAATACCTCATTGTAGAGAAGAAATGAATCCTTTAAATTTCTGAGGAAAAGGCATGTCAGGCAGAGGGAACAGCAAGTGCAAAGGCCCTGTAGTGGGAGTGAGTTCAGTGTACGAAAGGGACAAAAAGAAGAGTCCAGCTCAATACCTGCTACAGAGCGAGTCTCTATATATGGAAGTATTTTTGTGAGGATGATTGCTGCCCAGAGCAGGGGCTGAACCAGGTGAGCTCCAGAATTCACTATGGCCTTGTACTTTCACCACAGTCAGAAGGGGGCAGCTGAGAGAGTTGGCAGGAAGACAAGAGGGCTAGGATGCTCAGTGTGAGAATGACAGAGCCATTTGAGGGTTTCTCCCCCAAGGTCACTGTTTTCCAAGTTCCTAGGGCCTCATCTGTCAAAGCCCCTGCCTCCCCCTCATCATCAACATATCCTTCCAAGTCTAAGGCCTACGTCCCAAGTCTGGGGTTGCTGCACAAGTGCTGACAAGGCAAGATCGAGAGCCAGCCCTTGTGCCACTGCCTGCTGCTGGCTGGGCTTTGGGGGCAAGGAGGGGCCCCGAGGCCGGAGATCTCCCCAAGGAAGGGATGGAACAGGCACAACCCAGCAGCCCCGCCTGCTTACCTGGGATGTTCCATGGGCACCTCGAGCACAAGGTCGGGTGGGATTTCAAAGAACTCAGGGTCACGGCCATCCGCCTGCAGCACCAGAGGCACCACGTCGAAGCGGCCGTACTTGGGCTCCCAGCCCAGGTCGATGCACAGCTGGGGGCAAGATGGGCCCAAATGAGTCCACGGGCCCAAATGAGGCCCCTTGACCCCTCTGGTTCCCTCTGTCAGCCACCAAGTCTGGACCCCATACCTGGGTGAACTCCACACTGGCGGGGTCCCCCAGGATGGTGCCGTCAGGCATCTGGTAGCCCGCATACCGGATGAGCTGAGCGTTCCAGACCCGGAAGTCATGCTTCCCGTCGCTCCGCTGCGGGAACACGGTGATGGCCGACCTTCCCCAAGACAAGGACAGTGCCACTGACTCCTCGGCTTCGGTGGGGGCTCCCAGCCAGCCTCCCCAGGTCTCCCTCTGCCTCCTGTCTTCCGGCTCCCCATCCCTCTGCACCTACGCTAAACTCTTGCAACAACACAACATGCCACTCACTGGTCTGACAGCCCCCTTCCTGACATGCCTTCCCTCTCCTTCTTCTGCTTCCGGAGCCTCCCCTTCCTTTAAGACCAATACAGGGGCCACCCCCTCCAGGATATTCGCCATCCCTCAGGTGGCGTCAGCCGTCCCAGACTTTGCCCTCACTGCACCTTTCCCTGGCGCAGTCCAGTGAGTGGGGCGCTTGTCTAGCGCCGGGAACAGGTGCACAGTGGGTTGGGGCAGGGTCCTCGGCCTTAGTCACCTCTGCATTGTCCCCACCCCACTGTCATGGCCTAGTCACGGGTTAGGTCCCCATTATAGGGGCACTGTTTGCTGAACAGAAAAATGAATGAATGGCCAAACAGGCTGTTCAGTCCATCAGCCTGGACCTCTTTGGCTGAGGGTAGGAGAAGGTAAGGTTAGGAGAGGGGGATGCGTACTGATGAAGAGTGACTCCCAGTCCTACGAAAAATGACACGTTGGAGCCTTGAGCTGCAAAACCAACCTCTCATCCCTTCTAAAAAGCGGGGAGCCTGACCTTGAGCAGTGACGATGTTGCTTCTCAAAGATCTCCCGCCCCCTCCAAATGGTTCCAAGTCAGAAGGAAGTCAAGGGCATGGGCTAGGAAGAGTGGTTAAGCTCACGGAGGCTTGCCCAAGAAGCCTGCATCTTGCTCCTTTCTCTTTCTCCCTGGCTTCTCCTGGAGAAGCCTTCCCTAAACCTGTCTGCATCCTTTGGCTCAGACTCCGGGGCAGGGTGGGCCCCAGCTGCAGCCCCGGGAAAGGGGAACTCACCTGATGTTGCCATTGTTGGTTGCATAACGCAGGTGTCTGCAGATGTGCTCGAACATTTCCTTGGCAGTGGAACAGCTCCGGGCATCGAAGACCTGCACATGGCCCATCCAGCCCACACCATCAAGGACAGTGAGGACAGAGGTCCGGGGTTGATCAGAAGCGAAGTTATGAGGGAACAGGGGAAGTGGCCTGCACGCCCCACCACCACCCAAGCACCAAGCAAAGAAGAATGTTTTCTTCTTTCTCTGCATCAACACCTTCCATCTCAGGGCTGCCCATACCTCCTTTCTCCTGCTCTCCTGGGGGAGCCCAGGCAACCCCTCTTGGAAGACCCTATCAAAACCCAAATCCCAAGAAAACCTGTCTTTTGGGCATGTGAATGGGGACTCCCACAGCCCGAGCCTATTCCCTTTAGAACATCAGCACACTGGGCTCCCAGCATTTTCTTTCAACCTGTGTTGGTTTCACTGGCATTTCTCATCCATTTCCCTGTCCAAGCAATTTCCATATTATCCAGCAATGAAGGAGGTCAGGATAAAGACAGCGTCTCCTGGGAGCCGAGGACTCAAACAGCACCAGGGTCTCAATAGCACATTCAGTTTTACGTCTGGGTTTAATGGGAGACCAAAGACCCGCTAGAAATCCTGTCCTGCAATCAGATCCTAGACTTCCAGGGGGAGCCCTATGAGTCCCCATTTCACGTTCACCAACGTGAAGAGAGAACCGGGGAGCCCCGCCCAGCTTCTCAGGGCCCTGTGCACAAGGCCTGCCCACCTCCCAGTTTCGGCCCCTGCCCGGGCCTGGGCAAGCCCACCTGCAGGTTGGACCACTGGATTCTCCCGATGCAGCGGGGAGCGTTGCGCCAGGCCTGCTTGGCTGCGAAGATGAGCTCATCCCCCGTCAGCTGATAGGTTCCTGTTGTTTCTATCTCCTTTGTTACGGCTTCCACCCTGGCCAGATGTTCCTCTATTTTTGCCCTGGGGGACAGGAAGACAGCAGGAAGATCAACAATGAGATGGCCTTAGATGGGGGTGGGGGTTTCATTCACTCCACAGAAGCAGGAACTGAGCTTGGGGACCAGGAGGGCAAGATGTCCCTCAGGGAGACCATCCCCCTCTGGGGCCAGCTTCACAGGTGTGGGACCCCGGAACCTGGGCTCAGAAGGGCCCCAGGCTTGGCTTAACGCTCTGCTGTCCCTGTCTTGAGATTCTTTCTCATTTTGGAACAGGGAGTGTCATTTTCATTTCTCCACTGGCTCCTGCTGGTTACCCAATGCTCTTGATCCCACTGATACCCTTGTTGTCGGGTGCTTTTCCTCCAATCCCATTCATCTCAGCTTGGCAAGCATCAGCAAGGAGTACAATCCTCAGACACTTGCAAGACCAGAGAAGGACCGATCAAGTCAAGTCACAGCCATGTCCTGCCTCCTGGCCACCTCCCGTGGTCCAGAGATGAGCTGTCCCTCCCATGTCGGCTCCCGTGTACCGAGAACTCATTCTGAGCCAGGTACTGGGCGATGCGGCTCACAGTCGGGGTCTCACTGAGTCTGTGAGGGAGGTGGTTTTTTTGTCCACTTTATAGTTGGGGGTAGGAAGGCCCTGCAGGGCAGGTGAAGGACCAGCCCAGGCACGTAAGTGTGATAAAGAGCAGGTAGGGCTCAGGTTCCCATTGCCCTGATGCCAAGCCCTGGCTCTTAACCTTCCACTTTCTGCCCCTGGGGGGATTGCAAGCGTGGAGAAGTTGAGGGCCTGCCCACGCTTCTCTGAACAGGGACAGGCGCTCAGGACCCAGCCTGCAGGGCCCCAGGGCTGACTCAGGCAGGAGCCTTCCACCGCATGGTCCAACCTCGCAGGCACCCCTTGAATGTACTGTTTCTCAACCTCCGGCCTGCTCAGCCAGCACTCCTGGGGGCGATTTCTAAACTGTTCTAAACTGTTCCTGCTCACCCCTCCCAGGTGGCCAAAATATCCCTCAGGGAGGGATTCAGTCAGAAAGGCTTTAAAACACACACACACACACACACACACACACACACACACACAGAGCAACTTTGAAATTTCCAATCAACACCAAAGACAATTTGAAATGGCAACAAACAGAACAATTTAAGGAATGAACTCGTGATTAAGGAGAGAGGACAACTCAGAACAGAATGGCCTTTTCTGTGGATGAAGAGTGTCTTGACAGCTCTTCCTTGATCAAAGAAGAAAGCTCAGAGACAAAACATTCGGGGTTCCTTATCGGCAAGGACACCCCTGGCATCAGGACCTGCTGGGTGAGGTTGAGGCGGTCACACTGGGAGCCCCCCTCCCCACACAAAGCTTCTAGCAAGACTCCCTGCTCGGTGTCCGAGCACGGAGAGCGTAGCAATCACCAAATCACGGATACCTTGAGCCCACCCCCTGGTGTTAGTATGTGACTATGTAAGAAAAGGTTCTTTTTTACATTTTCCCTGCTATTCCTTTAGAGTTTTGCATTTTACTACTGTTTTCACAGAGTTGCACTTCAGATGCTATGATGCTTATGAGTTCTGAAAAAAAAAAAAAAAAAGAGTGTAGCTTTTGACATCAGTGAATGGATCTGAACAGAACATTGAGCAAGTTACAGTTTCTAACTATACAATCCTTCATTCGCTAAAGACCGAACCTGCCAGCAGACTCTGGCTGCTTGTGTGATCGTGGGGATGGACTGCCATTTGTCAGTCACACCCCCAGGACCTCTTGACAGGTTCGAGGTATGGACTTGAAACTGAGAAACAGACCTTCCGTCTGTGAGAAACAAGTGGGTTTCTTTGAAACCTCCAGGAGCAACCCGGTGGCTTCCCAGGGCTAACACCTACCCAGTGCCTTCTAAACGCCAGCAGGACCTCCCAGGTCCAGCATGAAGTTGGAACCTTCAAGGTCAAAGAGCTGGATGCCAGAACCCAGGTTCAAAGCAGGGGCTCTGGTGCCAAATTGCCTGGGTTCACAACCCAGCTGTGGGACTCTGAAACATCTGACTTCAAGCAAATTATTTCCTCTGTGGGCTTTCATTCCTGTAAAATGGGAATTCCTACTGGTGTCTATAAAATGGGGGGGGTTTACTCCTTTCAGAGTTGTGGTGAGCATTGCTTATAAAACACTTACGCAGGGAACAGAACACACTTAGTGCCCAGTGAATGTCAGTGCTGATACGGTGGCCCGGTGAGGCCCATCAGGAGACCTCCTAGACCCTGAGAGGCTCATTGGTCATTGGCAGAGCTGACAGCCCGAGGATCTTGAACCTCCAAGCCACAAAGCACTCCTATAGAGTTTGTGGCTTCTCAGCACACATGGCAGCCAACCCCCAATGGGTTACCCAACCCAGATCTGTAGGGGAGTCGCCGAACGAGCGTTTAGAAAACACAGAGCTCTGCTTTGTCCACGATTCTTGAGATCCTGATGTCCTTGGCCCAGGGTACCCTGCATGAGCATTTTGCAAAGTCCTCAGGTGACTCTAGGCACAGCCAGGGTTGAAATCAGCGACCCTGGCAGATTAGGGCACTTTTCAGAAGCTCAAGGCCCCTTACCCACTCAGACATTGCAGGATCATTGAGGAGGAGACATGGTATTACCAGGAGCCACTCTTTCCACCATGGGGTGGGGGTGGTCCCAGGTGCATTTCTGTGATTCATTTCATGCAGTAAAGAGCTGTGTGGCCTACACTGTAAAAACTATACTCCCCTCCTGGCCCATAAAACAGCAAATGCATTCCCTCAGCCATTCTGTCTTACAATCCCTTTGTGTATTTTTATACTAAAGTTATAAGTGGGCTTTACATTAATAATCATGTATTCTATGGAACCTAGGAATATGGAACCCCACAGAGTTCAGGGCAAAGAGTATGACTTGCCCTCTCCAGGTCAGATGGCATGGCTTCTAGCTGGGACTGGGCTTCCCTGTTCACCCCTGGTGGAGGTCTGACCAAGTGGTCCCAAAAGTCCTTTCTCTCTCCAACATTTCCTATTAAAAGAGCGCATATCAGCTCATCATCAAAGTTACCCTGTTCAAAGCTGGGTTCTGTTCTTACCCCATTTTTACAGAGGAGGAAGTTGATGTGCAGAGAGGGTGAACTGATTTCCTCAAGAATCCAGTGCTGGTTACCGGCACAGCCAAGATTCAAGGTCAAACAGTTACACTCCTGGCCCCCACTTTTAACCATCATTGCTATGCCTCTCTTGCTTATGATTACAAGAACCGACTCTGGGGTCTTTCGCCTTGGAAAACTGTGCTTGAGCCCTGGCTCCCCTGTGACTCTGGAAAGGGAAAGGGCCTGGGGTCAGAGGGAAATGACTGAACACAGGAGAGTTTGGCTAAAGAGGTCTGTAGCAATCCAGCCCAAGTGAGACTTACTCTTTGAAGGAGTCGTAATACTGGTTGACAAATTCAATAGCTTGAGGTAGAAGCTCATCTGGGGGAGTAGGCTTGTCCCTGGGTCCTCTGGTTAAACTTTTGGGGTTCATGATGGCTCCCAGACAAGACTTGGACTTGCATGCAAGCTCCTGGAAAGAAAGAGGTAGGTGGTGAGGGGGCTGCTTGGCCCCTCAGGAAGGTGTTGACAGGGGTCCTCCTTCCAGGCCAAATCTCCTGGCTACCTCCCACTCCAGCCTCTCCAGCTTCCTGCTGCCCTTCTCCACCCCTGTGGCACCTCCTCCTTGGGGTCCACCAAGCTTTCTCGCCACACACATCTCCTTTCCTCTACTGGCTGACCCAAGTAGGTGTAAGCCAGGGTGATTCCTACCACCTTAGGCTCAGTCTCTGGCCCTGCTCCCCGGCCAGACTCAGACCCAGGGCCAAGTCAACAGCTTGATCCCTGGGAATCTCTCAACTATCTTCTCATTTAGAGAGACTGATGTGGCTCCTGGGAACACGGTTGGTATTCAGCCAAAATGAACCAAAAGGAGAGGATACAAATCCTGAAGTCAGAGGAAGGCACAGAAAAAATGCTAGAAGGAAGCACACCCTAATGTTAACTGTGGTAATTTCTGGAAGGTATGGGAAATCTTTCCACTTTCAAGGTCTTAAAATTTTCAATGACTTTCTATTTTACAATCAGAATGCATTCTATAGTTGGAATAAGAAACTTAGGAGAAGGAGCCTTGAACACTTACTCCAAGTACTCACTAACTGCTTGAATTCTTCTCCAATCTCCCTATCAAAAAGCACTTGAATCCTTCTAATGACAGGGAACTCACTATCTCTTAATGTAGCTCAGTCCAGCTTTGGGCAGTTTTTTTTTTAAGATTTTATTTATTTATTTGACAGAGAGAGATCACAAGTAGGCAGAGAGGCAGGCAGAGAAAGAGGGGGAAGCAGGCTCCCAGCCGAGCAGAGAGCCCGATGTGAGGCTCGATCCCAGGACACCGAGATCATGACCTGAGCTGAAGGCAGAGGCTTTAACCCATTGAGACACCCAGGAACCCCTGGGCAGTTCTGTTAGAAAATTCTCCCCGGGGTGGGGGGTGCCCAGGTGACTCAGTCGGTTAGGCATCTGCCTTCAGCGCAGGTCATGATCCCAGGGTCCTGGGATGGAGCCCAGCGTGGGGCACCCTGCTCAATGGGGAGTCTGCTTCTCCCTCTCCCTCTGTTGCACCCCCTGTTTGTGTACTTGCTCTCTCTGTCAAATGAATATATAAAATCTTAAGAAAGAAAGAAAGAAGAGAGAGGAAGGAAGGAAGGAAGGAAGGAAGGAAGGAAAAATCCTCCCTGTTACTATGCGGTATCTCTACAAAAGACTGAATTTTTTCCTGTGATCCTTTATCCCATCTCCTGGACAATCCAGCATCCATCAGGGGACTACCAAGGGGCTGGCATCATCTATGTCCTGTGATTTGTACAGACCACTGGCCTCTGTTCCCAACACCCTATGATCAACCAGATAATTGTCTGGTTTGCCCAGGGGAACATCCATTTGATCTACTAAAGGCCCAAATGGCTTCCCCACCTTGGGACAAGGGTGGTTCTCCCTGAGCCCCGGACTTCTCACCCCTTTGGCCTTGTGGTGGAGTGTGTCTTGGAAAGTCATCCCGCTGCCCCAGTTTTTGATCCTCACATGCCGAGGGCAGGCCGATGGGGGCCCATCCAGCTTGACCAGGGTTTCCGGAGACGTCTAAGAGGGGTAAAACACCAACAATTTACAAATGCCTTCACCCTGGGGCCCCACAGGTCTCCCGTGGGCCCTACTTTGGCTTGGGGTGGGGGCCTAATGGGTGAGGACCCGGGTCAGGATGTGGGTCTGTGTCCCTCCTCCTTCCCGGCAGCCTGGCCATCTGGGCCAGTGCCTGCTAAGAGTTCCAGGTGTCTGGGCTGTGGGCCAGGCTTCTCTCCTCACCCAAGACCCTGCCAAATGCTCCCTCGGTGGAATTGCAACAGGAGGGACTGAGGTTAGATGCGAGGGAGACGACTGTCATAGCCAGTACTGCAGAGAACAGAAACTGGGGCAAGGAAGAATATACCACTGCTTTCCCCGGAGTTATTTAAGAATATGGAAAATATCTTCACCCATTTCTCTGCCCACCTGTCTGTTACATTAAGGTCCAAAGCTCTTTGGAAAGATGGACCCTGTGGCCAGAGGCTGGGACTGGGGCTCCGCCACTGAGTCTGGAATCACACTGGGGTGTCCCACTGCCGGGTCCATGAATGGTTGCCTTTCATCCATGCCTGTTGGCCCACACTGGCAAGTGATCCAGGGGCCAGAGCACCATGGGGGCCACTATTCCTGACCACCAGGGATCATCCCACTCTCCCAAGGCCCTTCCTCACCCCTACCCGTGCCCCTGTGGGTCCCCACTCACTGCCCAGACCCCAGCCTCCACCAGGCTGCTCAACCTGCGTCCGTCTGGGTGAGGGAGGAAGAGGCTTCCCACACCCGTGTGACTCACTGACCTTTACTGTCCCTGTGAGGGACTGGGGGGACTCATTCCGGTGCTTGCCGAGGCTGTGACACTTGGGGTCATCCTGTGTCACTAGACTGTAAAAGGAAACAGCCAGCATGAGATAGGGATATCTAAGGGCAGAGGGGGATCTTGGAGTCCCCCCACTGCTAAGCCCTCATTTGATGGATGGGGGAACTGAGGCTCAGAGGGTGGGAGTGAATTTCTCAGCTGCTGGTCAGGAAGAGGAGAGCATGTGGTGGGGGAGGCACCTGGTCAGACCCAATCTCCCTGTCATCATCAACTTCCCTCCCCCTCCTCTTCTCTTGCCTTCCCGCTACAAAGCAGGGAGCTAAGCCAAAGCTGCCTGTCCGAATGGTGACCCACAGAAGCTCTGAGTACCAATGTGGGATGACACTGAGTGTCCAGGGAATGGCTCCTTTCCACTCTGTCCTCCCAGGCCAGCAGCACTGCCACTACCCAGTTGTCTGGGGGGACTTGGGCTTTTTTTATGTAAAACCCCTGATTGGGGCGTCTGGGTGGTTCAGTGGGTTAAGCCTCTGCCTTCGGCTCAGATTCGTCCTGGGATCGAGCCCCGCATCGGGCTCTCTGCTCAGCAGAAAGCCTGCTTCCCTTCCTCCTTCTCTTTGCCTGCCTCACTGCCTACTTGTGATCTCTCTCTGTCAAATAAATAAATAAAATCTTTTAAAAAAATTTTTTAAAAAATTTAAAAATTAAAAAAAATAAAGCTCCTGATTTATCTGGGTTTATTTATTTATTCTAAGTTGTTATTACGGTAACATAATTTTATTTTATGGTAAATGTTAAGCATTTATGGTAAATGTTAAGCATACACAAGTAGAAAAAAAAGTGCTGTAATAAATCCCCAGGGGCCCTTCACCCAGATTCAACCCCACCCAATTGTCAGTCTTGTTTGAACTCTACTCTCCCTGTGTCTGCTATCATTTCAAAGCAAATCTGAGACGTCATGTCATCCAAAGATGTCTCAGTAAGGGTATCTGGAAGTCAAGGACTCTTTTAAAAAATATGTTTCTTTTCTTTTCTTTTTTAAAGATTTTATTTATTTGACAGAGAAGAGAGAACACAAGCAGGGGGAGCAGCAGAGGGAGAAGCAGGCTTCCCACTGAGGAGCCCAACTTGGCGTTTGATCCCTGGGATCATGACCTGAGCCAAAGGCAGACACTTAACCAACTGAGCCACCCAGGCGCCCCTTAAAATGACAGATACAAAGAACTTTGGCTGTTCTTGGAAGACGAAAAGGCCCTAAGAGTCTGAAATCACTCAGAAACCACTGTCTCTGGTTTGGAATTCCAGGTTTGTTCTCCTGGCAAATGCTGCAGGGAATAGAAGGCATGTGACCTCTCTGGGCCCCTTACACGTGAGCACCCAAGAGTCGCACCACACACACACCTCCTCCAGGGGTGAATCACACTCTGGGGGCACAGGATGAAATCTTATTGTGTTCTGTGTCCTTTTGACTATTTTCCGGGGTGGGCATGTGTGTGTGCACACGTCCAAGGAGAAAGGAAGTCAGAAAGTATTATAAGGATCTCTCATTTTCCACTTTTAAAAATTATGTCAGAAAGTGAGTGAGAGAGAGAGATAGCACAAGCATGGGGGAGAAGCAGGCAGAGGGAGAAGCAGGCTCCTTGTCGAGCAAGGAGCCGGATGCGGGGCTTGATCCGAGGACCCCCGGATCATGACCTGAGCTAAAGACAGCTTAACCCACTGAGCTTAACCCACTGAGCCGCCCAGGCACCCTCTCATTTTTCCACTTTATACCTATTTGTAATGTGCTGGAATATGAAGAATGAGTATGTATTACTTTAATTATTGGGAAAAGTAATGACTGTGTATTTCAATTAACATTATATAATTAACTACATACATTAGATAGTAGCACCACCTGATTTATAGCTATAAGGAGAGAGTGTCTCTTTAAGAGAATGTAAGTATGTATCAGAAAGCAACTTCTACCTGAATGGAGTGATTGGTTCAACAGCCTTATAAAGGGCCTTCCATGCGACCCATTACCATCAAGCCGCTGGTCTGAACTGGGGGCCCCACCAGAAAAAAAATCCAAAATAGGGTAGTCTGTACAGTCAGAACAGGTAAGCCACGGCTGAGCGATCGTCACCAGGCTTCTTAAATCAGAAGACGCTTTGAGCCTGGGGTCCTCAATGAGGCAATGCCTCCCTGCTCTTCTCGATCTTTTGCCATCACCCCTCACCCCCATCTCCCCCCTGCTCGTTCTTGCTACCTTCTACTTACTTGTGGCCACAGGACTGGAGAATTTGAGAAGCATACTGGTCCACAGTAACGTTTAGATGGGGAGATGCTCTCTTTCTATACTTCACCTAACTACTGCTCCCAAATATTGAAAAGCTACCTGAAAATCCACTCTACAGAGGGGTCCATAGTCCACCTGATCACATTGCCTATGGCTGCATAATTTAGGTTGCACCCAGCTTCTCCACTATTATAAATAATGCCTCAAACTGTGTATATGGTCTGATGCTCGGGGTGTGTGTGTGTGTGTCTGTGCCCGCCCAAGCATAGAAAAACACCTGGGGGAGATGCCAGTAAATATTAATTAACAGTGACTAGCATTAAATGATGACAGCATCGATCTGAATTTTCCTTATAATTTTCTGCATTTTCCAACTTTAACTATGACCATGCATTCCTTCATAACTAGGAATCTTTTTTTTTTTTTTAATTTGCAAAACTAATAAACAAAGCTATGCGGAGTCACCATCCTCCCTCCCGCCCCCCCCCCCCAAGGTAGCTAATTTCTATGGGTTTGCTGTTGGGAGACCGGGTAGCTGGAAGCCAGGTGAGCGTACTAAGGATCTGAGTACTTGTAGCCCAATTGCTGCGCAGTCTATCCACGTGCTCCTGCAATTTGGTTAAACCCGCAGCTATGCTTAGCCCCGTTAGATCCTTCGAGGGAGCCACGGACCGTTAAGAATCTGCCATCAGGGGGCACCTGGGTGGCTCAGTGGGTTAAGCCGCTGCCTTCAGCTCAGGTCATGATCTCAGGGTCCTGGGATCGAGTCCCACGTCGGGCTCTCTGCTCAGCAGGGAGCCTGCTTCCCTTCCTCTCTCTCTGCCTGCCTCTCTGCCTACTTGTGATCTCTGTCTGTCAAATAAATAAATAAAATCTTTAAAAAAAAAAAAAGAATCTGCCATCAGCAGGAATGCTGGAGCGTGGTGCTTAGACCCAGCAACTATCCGCAAGCCTCCGAGTGACTGAGGAAGGTTAAGGTCGGCGCTGCCTTCTGTGGGTCGTTTGGGGTAACGGGGGTCCTGACTTCCCTTGCAGTTTCCACTCCTGACCACCGCCACTGCATTCACGGGGTGGGAGGTGGGGCACTCTGGGAAATGGGTCTAATTCGTAAAACAAGAACCTCTTTGCTCTCTTCATCCTATCTGTCCTAAAGCGTGCAGCAGTCCCAGTGTTGAAACATCCAGAAAGTTCCCAAACGCTAAAACATCCCCAATTCCTACTCCTGCCCGCGTAGACGCCTCTCCGGGAGCACGCGGAGCTTCCCTGGGTCGTTTGTGGCTACTGAACTGCAACCTCCAAAAGGTTCTAAACGAGGAAAACACTTGATTTAAATAAATCCGCATCGGAATCTTACGGGGGCGAACATTCCAACCCTCATACTTGGACTGAAACCCGAGGCACGCAGCGGGTCTGGGCCGCGCGCCCGGGTTCGAGACAGGTCCCGGCGCGGAGCCGCCCGCCACCCTCCCTGGGCGGACCCGGCCCGGCGGGAGTACCTGGCTCGGCGGGGTCCGCAGGCGGGCTGCGGCCGCAGGATCCGGCGAAGAAGCCGGCAGAGCCGGGGCCGGGCGGCCTCGCACGCAGCGCCCAGCCCCTCGCGCATGGCCCCCCGCACGAGCGCAGCTCCCAGAGCGCCTCGCCCAGCACCGCCCGGCCTCCTTTATCAAGGCGGGAACCCCGCAGCCCCCGCCCCGGGGCGGAGCGAACCGGGGGCGGGGGGCGGTCACTCCCGGCTTTACCCTGCGCTTGGCCCAGGGCGGGATAGTCGACCCGCGCCTCCGCTTTCCTGGCGGTGTCCCCGGCCCGCTACACCCCTCGGCGTCCTCGAGGAGGTCGGCGTTCAGGACGCCCCTGGCCTCTCTGGGCCAAGATCACCGGCCTGCGCGGCCAGCCTCGGCTTTCTTTATTCCTCGTGAAACAACAGCAGGGTTTATCATAATGATTCCCACTCTACGGCGCTTCAAGTTTGGAAAGCAAACTTTCCTGTTATCTCATCCATCCTTTACGAATTCCAGTCCAAAAGGCAGTTCTGTATTGTTTCCTCCTGATTGAGAAGGCAGCTGGGGGCCCAGAGAGGTTAAGGATCTTGCCTGAGACTACACAGCAGCCCCCCAGGCCACAGCTCAAGCTCTCTTATCTCACAGGGCTGCCCCAAGAGCGTGCTATTTCTCTTCTGAGTGTTCTATGTGATTCCAGGAAGGCAGCCAAAGGAAGCGCGGCTGGGGCTGACGTTTAGTGGGAGGCATTGTGTGCTGCTGCTGGTGGTGGACCCCTCTGGGGTCCTGGTCTTTGCTACCTAAAAGGAGCGGTTCCTCCTGACCTTACTCCACCTGTGAGGAGTTCCCAACACTTCTAGGGTCCAGGATAACTTCTAGGTCTAGGATAACTTCTAGGGTCCAGGCAGGGACAGAGCAGCAGCCCTCAACCTCAAGGTACAGGGGGGTCTCCTGCAAGGACTCCAAAATATTTAATCCCAAACCCAAATTAAAATGGAATGAGAGAGGCAGTTGCAGCCCAGCTAGCAACACTTAGCTCAACTTTGCTGCGAATGCTATGTCTCTCCACCTGGATGTTCTCACAGTTGCCTTTGTCTCTAAAACACACACCCACCCCATGCTCACTTCCTAATCATTTGTTTACATAAAATAGAGAATCATGAGTCCCATATAATAGGTTCTTGGTCTTATTACATCTGAACAGATTTGAAAATTCCTTTTTAAAAAAAATATATTAATTGGTTTCATTGCCTTCAGGATAAAATCCCCTTTGTACTGCTACTTCCTCTTCCAGGAACATCCTTCCCAGCCCACCCCACCCCCTCACTGTGTGATCGCAGTCCAGCTGGGCCTCTCTGGTCCCCAAGGCCTTCTCCCATCTGACTCCTCCCCACACTACTGCCAGGCCAGGCCCCCCACAGTCTCTGCAGAGGAGATTCTGGGGCGCCCACATTGTCCTCTAACCTCATGTCTATCTCTCTGCCTGCCCCTCCCCTGCGCCGATATAGAAAGTTCTTTTAACATCCCATTCTGCCTATACTCCTGCTGGAAGCAGAGGAAGGCAGCCTTTCCCACATCCATCCCCCTCCCTGACTGCAGGAACTCTGTCTCTTTTCTTGGTTCCCTTCCTCAGCCCTTAGTAGGCCCTCAGGGAGAGCCCGCTGAGCACAGAGGTTACGATTTTGGGCTTGGTTCAAACCTCAGCTCTACCACTCCCCAGATGCCCACCTTGAGTAACTAAGTCACTCAAACTTGTAAAGTAAGGATAATAATAGTTCCTGCCTCAGCACCAACACCATAATAAGGACTTTAGAAGCCTGGTTATTTTTAGCTGCTGTGTATGCTGTTAGTAAATGACTCAACTTATTGTTTGTTTAATTGCTAAACAGAAGGGCTCACAGCCATCTCCAAAAGCCCCCGCACCCTGCCAGGTAAGTAGCGCTCAGCGAGTGATTGTTCATGGATTGGGACATGCCCAGGACCACGAAGTGGCAGCTTGGTATAGTGGTTATGAGCCAGAATGCTGGGTTTGGCTCCTGGCTCTGTCATTTGCCAACTATGAAATCCTGAAAATTACTTAAATCTTCTAGACTCCAGTGTCCTCCTGGCTATCATAAGAGGATAACAAAAACTCATTCCTCATGATCTGTTTGGAGGGATAAATGAATTAACGTGCACTATTTTCTCTCCATCGCCTCTAATACCTGTGTGAGTCCTCCCCCCAGCTCCCCCCAGCTTAAGAAGATAAGTCAGCTGTTTGCCTCAAGTCAACCTACAGCTCAGATTTCCTGAAGGGTCCAAAACCACAAGTCAGGAATCAATGTCAGCACTATCAGAAGTGTGGAATTCAGGGCCAAAGGCTGTAAACCACACTGCAGGGGCTAGAAAAGGGGCGGGGGGATTCAGGGTGATCTCAAAAGTTGGGGAGGTGGGTTGAGTGGGTCTGGATGAGTGGAGGTAAGAATGTGCTGTGTGTATGAGCACTGGGGAATTGGGCAGGTGGGATGGGCTCCCTGTCTGGGAGGGGTGATCCTACAGAATGCCACGGTCAAGCCTTAGTGTGGTGACAGGCCATGGGGAGCCACTGTGGACTCTAGAGCAGGAGCATGGCTTGCTAGAAGTCAAGTTGAAGTAAGAGAGGTCAGAGCCAGTGTGAAGGGCTGCAGCCGGGAGGTGAAGAAAAGGAAAGGACGCATGATTTGGTGACCTCCTGAGACCCTGGGAGGAGTGATGAAGCTGCTGTGAGTCGGCAACATTTGTCTGAAGTGCCAGAAGGACACCTAGAGGCTCTCCAACCCTGCCCTCTCGCTTCTTGGTCTCTTGGCCACCAGAGCGCAGAATGCCTGGTTTCCAACACGCTCTCCTTCAGTTCCAGCCACACCCGAAACGGGGACTGCCTTGCTCAAGAATCTGCAGTGGCTCCCTGCCTCGTCTTTCCTATGGAGGGCCCCTAAGCACAGTCACGCTTGCTTCTGTGTCTGAGTCTTTGCCCAGCCCTCTTCCTGGAATGTCTTTGCTACTTGTCTTCACGCCCCCCACCCCCAACATTCTACTCTCTCTTCAAGTCCATGGAGCCCATCTCACTTCTGAGAAGCCCTTAGAGGGGACCCTCTTTCACATTGCTCAGCCTCGCCCTAGCTGTGCTCAGCGAGATCAGCGACAGCTGCGACCAATGCCATTTATCAAGCATTTCCTCTCTGCCAGGCACAGGGCAAAGTTGTTTACATGTGAAAACTCATTTAACTCTTGCTATGACCCCGGGAAAGAGGCATTCCTACCCATTTCTTGCAGATGAGGAAACCGAGGCTCCGTGGCTAGGGGACTTGCCAAAGGTCACAGGGCTAATAAGGGGCAAAGCCACCTACTTATCTCCAAGCCTGAGCTCTTAACCTTGCTGCTTTTCTGGTGGGTGTGCTCAGGGTGGCCCTACTACCCACGGGAGTCCACGGGAAAGCTTCTCTGGGGCTGTGGGGCTGGGGGGCAGCCCTGTGCGGACTGGGGCTTTGTTCTGATTCATAGGATCATGTTATTGCC
Organism: Lutra lutra; assembly: GCF_902655055.1. Classification (NCBI taxonomy): domain Eukaryota; kingdom Metazoa; phylum Chordata; class Mammalia; order Carnivora; family Mustelidae; genus Lutra; species Lutra lutra. Next base: position 42,048,895 of record NC_062293.1, read on the forward strand.
GGTTGATTGCGGGTGGGGTGGGGTCGTGGGTGGGAAATCAATGATCAATCATGTGACCCGAGGGACGTCACTCCTCTCTTAGAGCTTCTATTTCCGCATGTGTAAAATGAGACAATAACTCGCACTTCACAGAGCCGCTGTGGGCATCAGGTTAGAAGCAATGTAGGTCAAGTGCCCCGTACCACCTTGGCACTGAGTTACTCAGTAACTCAGGGCAGCTGGTCAACGACAAGAGACCGTATTAATTGAGTTATGCTATGTGTGGGCAACTCTGCTAAGGACACTCTACACACACTATCGGTTCATCCTCAACATGCTATGAGGAGGGTCCCATGGCTCTCCTCATGTGTCTGAGCATCAGAGGGGTTAACCAGCCTTAGGTCACACAGCTAGTGAAAGACAGCCCAGGGCCAGCTCCTGCAGCCCTGCACAAGCGTTGCCTAACATCCTGGTACTCTATACCAGATTGATATTCAAATTATCGAATCATTTGTGAGGCATACACACCAGTGAATCAGAACGAACATCAGCCAGGCCACCCTGGTTCTAACCACTGAGCACCACTGCCTCCCATTCTCAAGTCAGATAGTCCGTATTCTCTTCCTATCTCCCCCTCTCCCCCCACAATGAGACTCCAGAATCCTTGAGGGGCAAGACTCTGCCATGTCCCTTCCTTCTCCACATAGTGTCAGGCGCAGTGAGGTGTCCACGAAACAGTGGCTGCACTAAATTCCAAGGGACATCCAAGAAGTCACTCGTGAGAACGGATCTCCAGTGAGAAGCCAGAGGCAGGGAGAGGAATTCTGAGTGGGCGGCGCAGAGCAGGGAATGGGAGCCCGGAGTGGGGAGCGGGTGGACAAGCAGCAGGTGGCGGGAGGCCAAAGCTTACCTGGAGGGGGCCCGGCTGGCTTTCCCCACATTGTTGTTGATGTCTGTTTCCTCAGCCAAGTTGAACCGGTAGGATTTGGCCTTGAACAGAAACTGCCAGGGACAGGCCATCTCTATGGCTTTGCAAAGCTGGCCACTTGTCTGGATTTAAACTCTGAGGTTCTTCACGGTGGGGCTGACCAAGGGAAAGGAGATGGATCAGAAGGTTGGGAAGAGTTTGCAGAAGCCAGCCTCCTCCATATGTGTAGTTTACTACAGAATCAGTACAAAAGCTGACATACACAGTCTTACACACCCACTTCATCCCTGCTTACAACCTCTGCTCCTATCTGGAGGTTGGATTTGGGGGTCCATGGACATAGTTTTTAATTCCACAAAGCCACATAACAATCTAAAGGAAAGTCCCTGAACCCCATAGCTGAATGAGGACAAAGCATGTACACTTTGAGCCTCCTTAATGAGACCTGCTGCCCGCCTCCTCAACCCCGGGCAACTGGAGAGGAGCCCACTTGCGTTGAAATGTGGATGTCTTTGCCTGGTCCTGCAAGGTCATTCCCAGCAGTCTAATTAGCAACTGTCATGTTACACCTGTCATTGGAGAGCACACTCAAGTTGTAGCTGCCTTTCTTTTAAGATTTTACAACTGTTGTCCACCATACGGTCTGCTGCCTTTTTAATTCGGTGGGTGGGTGGGGAGAAAGGTATTTGTTTGTGAGATTGTTTGTGGAATTGTTTGTGAAAAAATGCACTCAACTCTCAACATTTGAGACCATCTTCTTTAAACAAGGCGAAAAAGGGACATCAAAGTAAAGGCCCAGGCTGGTCTGGGCTTGCCTCCAGCATGCCTTCCCCATGGCAAAACCCTCTGCCCTGGGAGGCAGTGTGTGATGTGGCCCATAGAAGAATCTTAGAGGCCCCCCAAACCTGGGTTCAAGTCCTGGCTCTACTAGTTACATGACCTGGATCAACTTATTTATCTGAGACGCATTCCTTCATCTGTAAAATGGACTTAATAATATTCACCTTCACACAATTTGTTTGCCAGAGGAGAGGTGCCCCTTATAAGGATAATCCGGATAAAAATTCTAAGTGGATTCCTCCCCGCTCTCCAATCTGAATTTTCCAAAAAGGTTTTCCTTGCAATGTAGCGAAGTTTGCAGGAAAGATATCTGACCCAGATGCTCTTTTCAAATGGCCCAACCTCCCATGGGCATTTCTTAGATTTTCCGCCCGTTTATCTCTGCAGGCAGAAAATTCCCATGGTTTTCAGGGCCTTCCCAAACAGGAAGAAGCAAAACCCTCTTGAAGCAGAAGATTCCCAGAAATGAAGACAACTTACCCCGCAGCTGACTGCTCTGTCTCTACCAGAGGGTGGACAAGCCCACGGGGGAGACTTGGACCTTGACGCCTTTGGAACCACCTCCAAGCCGGTCCTCTCACCAACGGTGGCTGAGAGGTCTCAGACCAGCGATGCTGAGTCCTCTGAGGCCAGAGAGTCCCAGACTCAAAGTTATGAGCACACCGGCAGCTCAGATGTTTTTATACCCACCCCGTGTCATCCAGGGAGCTGTTTTTGCATAAAGGTCCCTTTTTGTTGTTTCCAAAGGGAGTGTCCCCGGCTGGGTGTACAGTTAGCTAATTTATGACTGGGGCTCCTGGCCTGTGGGTGACCTGACCCCACGGTTACATCACTCCATGCAGGGCATCCTCGGTAAACCCACTGCTTCCTGGTCTCAGGTTCATGGCAGCAGCTTGGGGGGGGTGGGGGGGGGGTCTGATACAGGTGTGAGTCGTCATGGAACCAGGTTTCATTTAGCTAAGCCACATTCGCCTGGCTTTCAGCATCTGGGTCCTCTTATCCCTCAGCAGGGAATTCTCTGGTTAATTCCTGTCCAGCCTCTGAGTTTTCCAGTTGGTGGCAGGAGTCCAGGAAGCTGGGGAGTACTGACAGCATGGAACATGCTGGAAAATGCCCAGGTTACAGAAGTCCGGTGGGGCTGGGTGATGCCAGTGTTCCAGTCAGGTCACTGAAATATTCAGCTTGTGGTTTGGGGAGGGGAGGGAAAGCTGCTGGCAAAGGGACACCGCTCAGATGTGGGTGTCGCTGATGTCTCACCCTTCAGCTACGGGAGGACGGCAGGTAGAATAAATTCTTTTATAATTCATTCTAGGGAAAATTATCCTTTCTCATAATTCCACTTGTTAAAGTACTTCAAATACAGTATTCCTGCATGGTATGAATCGTTCACCATGATCTCACCATCCTAACATGTCACTGTGGCCAGCCAGCCATCTCCTTCCCGCCCATCCCAACTTAAATGCAGCATTATAATGTATCGAATTTGTGTAAGATAAACTGAGTCACAAAAAAGACATGAAGAGAAGCTCAAAGATCTTTGTTGAATGAATGAATGAATGAATGAGTGACTGAGTGAATGGAAAATAGGACTAGACTGCAGTGAGTTTTAGCATATCAAAGCCATCTTTCTTTCACGCTTTAGCTGGTTCTGTTCAGGGAAACCAATCTGCTTGAGGAAAGACCCTAAGTCTTTGGGCTCAAGGAATGCAAAGCTTAGAGAGAATGATGGATAATTCTGGTACAGTGTGATGCCTGCAGTGATAGAGGGATGGCATGGTTGAAGTAGCTGAGTCTACATTGCTGAGAGAAGGTTTGCAGGGGAGAGGACACCAGGACAGGGTTTTGAGGGATGATTAGGAGTTTGCCTCACTCTAAGCCCTATTCCCTCAAACTGAGGCTCTGAGTGGCCTCTGCCTGGTGCAGGGGAGAGCAGGAGCCATTTGTCCCCCGGTTCCTTTACATCCTGCTCCTGTTACCAGCCTGAGCGTCGAGGCTACCATGTCACCTTGGGGCCTGCTCTCATCCAGCAGGTGCCAGCCCATGATGTCCTTGGCCCATGGCAGGGCTTGGGCCAGCAATCACTCACTGTTCGACCCAAGCAGGGGCTTTGAGGAGGTGGCTGTGATGGGTCTGAAAGGTCCTGGGCTCCAGTGACAGCCCCATGACTAAGCAGCTATGTGACCTCAGAAAAGCCACCTCGCCTATCCAGGCCTGACTTCTCACACCACCAACGGCGGCCAAGAGTAATGTGAGGGGATGAGAACCAAGAAAATGCTCTGCGCTAGGGAACAAAAAGGCAGCCAAGCAAAAATCTGTGGGTCAGAGAGTAACAATTTGCCTTTTGACAAAGAGCAAGCAGGTGACCTGACCTCTCCTCCAGAGTGCTCTTCCTCGGAGGGTCAGCACCCGCCCCCAACATAAATTCCCGGTTCTCTTTCTCTCTGTAACGTTGAATTCATTTAATTTTTATTGGGATAAAACTCACCCTGGGGGTTGGGGGAATCACCCTTTCCACTATTTTCATGTCAGCGGTTCGTAGTATATTCATAATGCTTCGTATATGCACCATCACCACTATCCCAATACTCTCTTAGTCCAACAGCAAGGAGGGGAGTCAAAATAGCAGTCAGGTTGGTGATGCACAGAGAGGTTAAGAGATTCAGCAGGGTCACACAGCGAGAACCCTCTGAGGTGGACCACACGGTGGGCCCTGATGCCCACCCCAGAGCTCCCATCTGCATATGGGATCCAGGGCTGGCCTCGGCCTGAAGGTGTCATGGATTTCCCTCTCTGCATATCCGATGGCTTTCAGGGCCTGCCCTTGGCCCTGTTCACCCATCAGGCCACATTCCTGGGCCTCTTCTGATGATGGACGATGCAGGTGAAGGCTGCTGAGGGGAAATCAAAGAGCACCTGAAGGGCAGGTGGGGCCAGGTGGGCCCCAAGGAGGGCGGGGGTGGAGGTCCTGAGGTCCCTGTGGAGAAACACCCCCGTCCCCTCATTACCAGCACATTGTCTCAGGCACCAGGCCTACAGCGACCAGCCCTGGAATTTCTTGGCCTCATCATCCTGGGACTGAGTTCCCATTCATGGAAGTCTGGTCCCAGGCCAGGTTGTGGAGCTGGGTCAGCATCAGCTGGGCCTTGGGAGGCAGCCACCTTGAAGCTCTTTCTACAAAAATAATATTCAGAGAGCACCCTTCCTAAACAAAGTGCTTCCATGCATCAACCATTTAATCCAGACCACAGCCCATAGATGTGACTCTTAAGACTAGCCCCATTTTGTAGATGGGGAAATTGAGGCTCAGCAAAGTTGAGTGATCACACAGGTAGGCGAGTGGTGAGGCTAAAACCCTGGAGTTCCAGCTCGCAGGCCAGGGTCCCCCTCTGCATCTTCTCCAGATGTGAGTCCCTGCAAAGGGCAGAACCAGGAAAAACAGAGCTCCGAGGGAGCAAGGCTCCTGTACCACACCCCACTGCCTCTGTTGGCATCTTCTCCCCCCGACACACACACCCATAAGAGCTCCCAGGATAAGCATCTGGCTACCACAGACTATACAACTATAGCCAGCCCCCAAGCGTTCCACTCATCATCATCTCAGTCAATAGCTCCAACAGCCCTCTGCGAAGAAGTTACTTTCCCCAAGCCTCCCTGACAAGGAAGGAAACAGAAGCACAGAAAGGTTGAGCCACCAGCCCAATGTCACTCAGCTTGTAAAAGGCAGAGCTCAGGCTGGGCCTAGGCCTGAGACCAAGGTCTTGCTGAGTCCAGATGACTCCCCACCTTGTGTGTGCCCCTCTCTACCTGCTCTCGTGGCTGCCTGTGGGCCCACCCCAGGGGCAAGGAGAGCAAGTAGCAGGAAGGGAGTGGGAAACTGAGGCCAAGGTAAGAACTGAGGATTACCTGGCTTTGAGTGCTCTCCCCGCATAGCGGTGTCTGCTTCCAGCTCTGTGCAATACAAGGCAGGTGCCGGGGCCCCTAGGAAGGGGTGGAGGAGTCCCTGCCGCATGTCCCTGCTTCACAGAAGCCCCAGGGAATCCTCCCAACAGATCTTTGAGGGAGCTACTTCTATCCCCGATTTACAAAGGAAGAATCTGCAGTTTAACGAGGGAAAGTGACTGCCCTGAGTTACCCGGGGAGGAAGGGGCAGAGCTGGGATTTGAACCCGGAACTGTCAGAAGGCAGGTTCTTCCTATGCCATATGTTTACAGGGTGCCTTTGGGTAGGACTCAGCATGATGGTGAGCAAAGCTGTGATCCCAAAGACATGGCCCTTGTCCTCCTCTCCCCCAGAATATGTGTAATATAAAGGGATGGAGGGCTCCCCCTCCTTCTCTGTGCCCTAAGCACTACCGGGACAGGAGGACTCAGTCACGCTTGTCTCTGAATATCTGTGGGGTATAGTAGGTGGTCCAACATTGACTTGCATGGAGGATTTGTGGTCTGTGTGCACAGTGTCCGACCCAACCTTGTGGCAACCCGGCAATGAAAATGTCATTGTTCCCATTTTACAGGTGGGGCATTGAGGCTCAAAGAGGTGGCCCACTGTCTCAGGGACCATGGATCAAAATTGGGTAGCCAGGCTCCGCACTGGGCATAGAGCCTGCTTAAGATTCTCTCTCCCTCCCTCTCCTATTGCCCCTCCCCTCCAGACCCCCCACTCCCGCCAAACTGGACAGCCAGAAATGCAGTCCTGCATCCTCCGTGCGCTGAAGCCAGGGAGCCATCCCTTGGGGGACGCTCTGCTAACCCCAGTACTGCACAGAGCGCTGGGCTGTGCTGCTCAGATGCTGAGGGTACGGGGCCTCCAGGGGCAGTGGGGGTTCAACAGGGCTGTCATCCTTCAGATGGGAGGGTGCTGGAAGGACAAAGGCCTGAGATGGGGTGAGGGGCCAGAGGAGGGCGTCCCAGGCCAGAGGAAAAGCCTCAACCTCCATTGCTTCTAAGCAGGAGCGATGATGTCCGTTCCCCCAGTGAAGATGCTGGACCTCTCCAGACCCAGGCAATGCCTACCATGTCCAGGAAGCTCCAGGTCCCTGGGACACCAGTAGGAATAAAGCAAGTAGTGGGTGTCAGCATGTGATTGTCATGGTGAGGAAGAGTGCTTGAAAGGAAGGTCATGTCACCTGCTGTCCTGGTGGCCAGGATGATTTGGAAGCAGCCCCCCCCCCCCCCAGCTTCAGAGGGTCCAGGCTGCCTTGGGCAAGCGCTGGGGATGGTGTTTCTGCAGCCCTGCGACAGTCGGCCTTCTGTCCCTGTGCTGTGCACATGTGGATGTGAGGCCAGACTGGACTCTGTTCCGCTCCTGGCTCAGCAAGGTAAACTTGGCCAAGCCCCCAGCCTCAGGATCTTTGGCTGCAGTGAGAACTTCTTTGTACAGTTTTTCCTGAGGATAAAATGAGATCCTGTCTTCAAAGTGCCAGGCACCCAAGAGACACGTAGTGCCCTTCCTAGCAGATGGGGAAGCTGAGGCCAAGAATATCTCATTCCTGAGTCTCACAGCAGTTCGTCCTGACTCACACCTTCTTCCAGTCCAGAAGCCTCCAGACCTCCCTTGCTCTCCTCTAGGCCCTTCTCCTCGTCCTCCTCCTCACCAGGTTTGCTGGTACCAGCCCCCTTTCAGATGGTGACGTAGCTCCCTTGAGTGTCTTATAACCTCAGCACTCTGTACACAGTAGGTGCTCAGTAGATGTCCTTGTTGATTATGTTAAAGGCAAGGTCCACATCTGGGTAAACTTGAGTCCAATGACAGGTCTCCCCAACTGTGGTCAAGGTACCTAAGGCAATCCAGAGGGTATTCGGGTGGTACCTGGAATAACGCTTTTTTCCGTTAACAGTTTTTATTGATGTGATTACTGTCGCGACCATTTACTGGTTTTCTACTTGTGGAATATGATAAAAAGTTATTTTAGAAATACATTTTTTTAAAGTTAAAAAATTAGTCATTTTAAGAAAAAATATTTAAGCATAGTATAGATGGTATGCAGGTATGACAAGAATGATGAAGGTAGAACACAACTACAAGGAAAATATACAAGAAGGAATGCAAGTTCGACTTCTCAGCAATTGTGTGTGTGTGTGTGTTTGTGTGTGTGTGTGTGTACGCGACGTACGCAACTCACGGCAAGTCATGTGTCCTAGCATAGCTCCCTGCCCCTGGCCTTGATACCCTAAGGCGTCAAGTCTCAAACAGGCCTCCAGCCCCAGAGCCCCATGCTATTTGTCGACTGACCACTGGAGGGCGTGAGTCACACCAATTCCAGCCGCTGACGAGGGCGCCGTGGCTGTGTACCACCTTGAATGACTTGGAGATGACAGAACCAGAGGGAATTTTATTGGAAATGCCCAGGTGGTCGCCTAGGATGGACAGACCTAAGGTGGCCCAGACGGTGGACGACTTTGCTCGCTGAGTCCCTGGAATGTGACTCATGCCGGCTGGCCTGACCGGCACAGTGGGTCAGGACCTGACCAGCTTGCGGACGTGTTCTAGCCAGGAATTTTCTCTAAGGGTCAGATTCCTTGCTGATGCTCCCCAGAACATTCTTTTTTCTCTGCCCTTCCATGCTGCTTCCTGAGTTGAGGATTAATACATACAGTGACATCCAAGAAGCCGTTGAGATATGGTACTTTGAGAGGCAAGGATTTGGTTGTAAGTAGTATATTTGGAACATGCAAGGGACATCAATAGGCAAATGGGGAAGGGCTGGTGGCCATCAAGGGTGCACTATTAAGCCACTTCCCACAATGCGCAACTGGAGTTTAACCCCCCAGGGAAACAGAGGATGCAAGGTAGAGCCCAAGCCCTAGAATGGTGCCATGGGGTGGGGTGGGGGTGTGAGTAGGGGGCAAAGCTGCTAGCTGTTTGCCCAGCAATCCCGGAGCATCACAGCTTGCGCCTGTTCCCAGGGGGGATTTAACTCCCCAAGGCGTGCTGTGGGCGAAGTGGCCTTCCTCAGTTCTGGAAAAGCCCTTAGGCCCAGAGAGGCAGATGCTGGCAGCTAGAATTCACAGGGTGCCCAGGAATGAGAGATGGCGTGCTGCAGGTAGGGAAGGGCTAGGTCAAATGGGGGAGGAAGAGAAATGTCTGGTCACTTTCTCCCCAGCTTCAGCCTCTAAGGATGTGAGATGCTGATCCAAGAAGAAGTTCCAAATGCCTTCCAACCCATGCCTTCTTAGATCATTCCCTGAAAAGTTGTCCATTTTTGGTTGGGCCGTGTGAGCCCCCTTGGCCTGTTTTTTTCAATGGTGATTCTCAGGAGCCTTTACAGGTCTGATAGCCGGGTTTTCGGACGCTTGCCCACTTCATGAACGTCTTGTCTCTGGTGCTCTTGGGAGAGTCCCCTTCCTGAGCAGACCACCCACCAAAAAGCTGGACAATAACCAGCACCTCTCACTCTGGACTCTGGCCACAAAGATGTTCAGAGCATTACTGCATATAAGATGGTCATCACTGAAGAAAAGCATGCTGGTCCAGCTTTAGGGTCCACCTTTAGGGTGGACCATAAATATAGTCAAAGACATGAAGCATATTAAGAATTTTTAAAAGATTTTATTTATTTATTTGCCAGAGAGAGATCACAAGTAGGCAGAGAGGCAGGCAGAGAGAGAGGAGGAAGCAGGCTCCTCGCTGAGCAGAGAGCCTGATGCGGGGCTCGATTCCAGAACCCTGAGATCATGACCTGAGCCGAAGGCAGATGCTCAACCAAATGAGCCACCCAGGTGCCCCCAAGAATTTTTTATGACAAGGTATAACACTTATGGTATCAATAGAACAACATCAGATGAAGGGCCCAATGATCCCCACCATGTCAAATAAAGGCACCGGGAAAAAAACTTTGAGAAAAAAATACTAAAATATTAACAGTGGTGGAAACAAGAGCAATAGTTATTTTTTCCTTCATACTTCTCTGTACTTTCCATGTGGGCAGGGGAGCGGGGCAGGGGAGTGGGGCAGGTTGAGCAGGCAGTGTATTCGCTGTGTATACAGATCGGGATGGAGGAGACTATTAGAAGAGGCTGATAGAGGAATGCTTTGTTTCCTCCTGCTTGAGTTTACAAGGGAGACACCTGCTTTACTGTCAGAGGGAAACGGGGCCTTCAGCATCCAATACCTGAGTCTCTGCTACCTCATTCTGGTACCTCAGGGCCTTTCCAGCCTCTTCAGGAGCTCCCTATCAGTGGCTGTTTTCTCTGCTGGCTCAAATGGCTCCCCATCCTCACCTTTCTCCCCCCTTCCCACCCCCTGCTGGCCTCTGGCTAACTCTATCCCGTTCAGAATCTGTTTTACTTCATTGCACTGTCATCTCTAGAAGGTTCCTTCGACCCTCCATCCCCAAGCTTCCTGGGATTCCTATCTAGCCCAACATGGATCCCACTCTTTTAATTGTGGTTCAATCATTTGTCTCCTTTACTCCACACAAGCTCTCCAAAGCCAAGGCCATATCTCACACATCCCTGTGGCAGGAGTCCTGTGCCTGGCATATAGTAGGTACTCAATAAAATTCTTTTATTAAGATATAATTCGCATGCCATAAAAGTCACCTTCTAAATCTGTGCCATTCAGTGGTTTTTAGTCTATTCACAAGGATGTGCAACTGTCACCACTATCCAATTCCAGAACATTTCCATCACCCCATAAAGAAACCCCATAACCCATTAGCAGTCACTGCTCATTTTCTCCTGCTCCCCGGCCCTAGGCAACCACTCATCTGCCTTTTGTCTTGATGGATTTACTTATTCTGGACATTGCATACAAGTGGAATCATGCAGTATACAGCCTTTTGTGTCTGGCTTATTTCACTTAGCATAACATTGTCAAGGTTCACTCATCATTATGTAGGATATATATTCTGTCGTATGGACATACTAATTTTTTTTAATCCATTCATCATTTGCTGGCCATTTGGATTACTTCTACTGTGTGGACATTATGAATAATGTTGCTACGAACATTTGTGTACAAGTTTTTGTGGGAACAGATGTTTTCAGTTCTCTTGGGCATATACTCAGGAGTGGGATTTCTGGGTCTTAGCATTTTTTTTTTTTATGTTTAACTTTTTGAGGACCTGCCAGACTGTTTTCCAAAGCAGCTGCTTCGTTGTATAACCCCACCGGCAGTGTGTGAGGGTTCTGATTTCTCCACATCTTCGCCAACATTTGTCATTGTCTGTCTTCTTTATCATAGCTTCCAAGTGGGTGTGCAGTTGCCAATGGCTTTTGGATGGATGGATGGACAGATGGATGGATGGATAGACCGATGGATGGATGGATGGATAGACCGATGGATGGATGGACGGACATGTAAAAGTGAATGCCAGTTTCTGAGCTATGAGCTCTGCTTCTCTAGTCACTGAGGCCTGCACCAAGTGGAGACACAGCAAACCACAGCCCGCCCTACACTGTGGCTCCAGACACCCATTCTGCCTCAGTTCTGGGTGGTTCCAAGCATGCAGGGGGCTTGGACTCCCCGAGGCCCATGGAGAGGCTCCAGATGGGGCAATCTCTGGCACCCCTCTAGGCCTCAGTTTGCTCTTCTGTGAAGTGGAAATAATGAGCCCAGCTGGTGGGAATGCTCATAAATGGCCCAAACAGGGAGCAGCCCATGGTGAGTGTTTCCTGTTTCCAGGCTGTTTTCTCAGAGGTCTGTCCAATATGTGTGTCGATATTGCTTCATTCAGTAACTACTGGAAAAGAGCTGGAGAAGAGGGGGCAGTGGAAGTGGGGGAGGAAGAAAGCCTGCAGAGAGGTTCATCTACGGCTGGAAACTGCAGCAGGGGCCAGTGGGTCACTGAGGGGGTAGGAGTCGCAGACATTCCCGGGAGGATTAAGCACTGGCCTCAGGAGGGGATTTCTTCCCAGCCACTTGTAACCTCAAGCACTCCTATTTTCCAGATCCCTGAGCCTCCTGCTTAAGGCCTCCCTGGGAGAGAGTGGGGAGACCGGGGTGGGTGGCAGTGAGAAACGCTGGATCAAACTCAACCAGGGCTCCACGGGCAAACCTCACAGAAGAGTTTTCCAGATTCCAGGACCAACCTTAATAGACAAGTAATGGCTACTCAGAGCCCTGTAGTGTGGAGGATTTTAAGGCTCAGTAGGAAAAAGTAGCTGCATCCGCCCCAGGGCTCAGGAGTGGGGCATTATAAGAGCAATGACCTGTATTTACTGTTGTATCCCACTGTAGGGCCAGCCCTCCGTGGACGGTTTCTGGGTCTCCCAAGTAACTTGTTGGTTGGGGCAGTTAAAAGTTCAGGAGAAAAAGAGGAGAAGGATAAAATAAATTGCTGAAACTACTAGAGGGTGGCAGCCACAGCTGCCTGCCCCCTGGAAGCACGAGAATTATGGAGGGCCCCGAAGAGGCTGCTGTGTAAGCTGCCAGATGACCTCAGGGACCCACCTTGCAAAGGAAAAGGTGTGTGTGTTGGGTGAAAGGAGAATACATGCTTTCTGTTTTATCAGAAGGGAAACCGGAGTGGGCGGTGTATTGAGAGAGGCGGAGAAAATGCAGAGAAACAGGGGCAACTTTGTGATGGCCACTATGCTTCCAGCCCTTGTGTCATTTACAATTCCATAATAATTATTGTGTCATGAGAACTTAACCCCGAGCTAGAGAGACTTCTGGAAGCATCAGGACATCTGCCTTGGCTTGGCCACTTCTGGAAGGTTTTCTGGGCCTGGGTCTCCTTGCTAGGTATCAGGTGACCCATCCCAGTTACTGGATGAGGGTGGGCCCCTCTCCCTGGGACAGCCTTCTGCCTCAGAGAGTTTGAACTGGAGACAGAGGAGCAGTGGTTGATAGCAGGTTAGATGTCTAAAAGACCCCCAGAGAGAAGAGAGATTGGGGGTGGACAGGGCAAGGGCCAAAGCCACAGTGAGCCGTGCTCAGAGGTGAGGGAGTGGGAGACACATGGCCCCAGCCAGACAATGCAGGGAGAGCCCAGGCCCCGGGGCAGATGAGCTTGGGGTGTAGAACACCCCCCCGGCTGCTTGACACCAGGACCTGCGGTCCATCTCCCAGCTTCCTTATTGCCCAGAGAATTCTACAATAAACTCTTATTTCCCTGAAACCTGTGGGAGGGGCTTGCCCTCTTCTGGCTCCCCAATAGAGCCCGGAGGGGATGCTGCTGCTGCTTTGCTGCTGCTTTACTGAGGGAGTCCCCTGTTCCATGGTAAAAAAAAAAAAAAAAGAGAGAGAGAGAGAGAGAGAGAACACAACCCTTTCACCTGCGATTGAGGAAGAAGGGGAGCTAGACTATGCTAAGGCATCACAGCGGAAAGTATCCCGATACAGCATTACTGAAGCAGAACTTGGCCGAAATTCCTGTGGAAGGATGGCGATGAAGGAGGGCACTTGTCGCTGTGAGCACTGGGTGTTGTATGTAAGGGATGAATCACTGAACCCCATTCCAGAAACCAGTATTGCTCTGAACGGGGCGCGTCTGGGGGCTCAGTTGGTTTAGCGTCTGCCTTCAGCTCAGGTCATGATCCCCAGGTCCTGGGATCCAACCCCATGTCTGGACTCCCTGCTCAGCGGGGAGTCTGCTTCTCCCTCTGCGCCATCCCCCACCCCAACTGGCGCTCCTTCTCTCCACTCTCAAATGAATAAATTAAATTATTTTTTAAAAAAAACATTGCATTGTCCGTTAACTACCTAGAATTTAAATAAAAATGTGAAAAGATAAATAAATAAATAAATAAATAAATAAATAAATAAATAAATAAAATGGGTAATATTAGTTCAGTTTTTCTTGGTTTACAGAAATATCTATGTTAATGCGAACACAAGTAATTTAGCATTAGGATTAATGTGAGCATTTGCTTATTTAAAAAAAAAAAAAGAAGAAGGGGCGCCTGGGTGGCTCAGTGGGTTAAGCCTCTGCCTTCAGCCCAGGTCATGATCTCGGGGTCCTGGGATTGAGTCCTGCATTGGGCTCTCTGCTGGGCAGGGAGCCTGCTTCCCCTCCTCTCTCTGCCTGTTGCTCTGTCTACTTGTGATCTCTGTCCCTCTGTCAAACAAATAAATAAAATCTTGAAGAAGAAGAAAGGAGGAGGAGGGGGAGGAGGAGGAGGAGGAGACGGAGAAGAAGAGGAAGAAGGTGGTGAAGAAGAAGAAGAAAAAGAAAAGGCAGTCCACCTTTTGCAGCCTCGAAGGGACTGGAGCAAATGGCCTGTTTTCTGGTGCACCCGTCTGTCCCATGGGGAATTCGGAGACCTGGACTTTCTCACCCCAAAGCTGGAAAGGTCACCCAGTGCTTGAAGTTACCTGGCATTTACCACCTGACCTGTTGGAAGGGTCAGCAAATTTCTCCGCTTCCACTCCATTTTCTGCACTGTAGGCTGTGTGAAAACACCCTCCCTGTGGTCGCTCAGGGTGATGAGTCCAGGGGTCAGGAGGGTGGGATAGGATCCCCAGGGCAGGTAATTTCCCAACATGGTTGGATTTTTTTTACTTTTTAGATTAGCGCGGACTTTTTTTTTTTTTCCTTTGGGGGCACAGGTCTATGAGTTGGGTTTTTTTACTTTTTAAATTTTTAAAAAAATTTTTTAACTTGGGGCACCTGGGTGGCACAGTGGGCTAAGCCTCTGCCTTTGGCTCAGGTCATGATCTCAGGGTCCTGGGATCAAGCCCCGCATCGGGCTCTCTGCTCAGTGGGGAGCCTGCTTCTTCCTCTCTGTCTGCCTGCCTCTCTGCCTACTTGTGATCTCTCTTGTCAAGTAAATAAAATCTTTAAAAAAAATTTTTTTTAAACTTATCCACTCGAGAGAGAGAGAATGCAGGAGAGAGAACATGAGCATTGGGGAGGAGCAGAGGGAGAGGAGGCAGCCTGATGTGGGATTCTATTCCAGGACCCTGAGATCATGACCCGAGCCAAAGGCAGGCGCTTAACTGATGGAGCCACCAGGCGCCCCACAGGTCTATGAGTTTTAAAGTTTGTGTAGATTCCTATAAACATCACTAGCATAAGCCCTGGTAACCAATGATATATTCTCTGTCCCTATAGTTTTGCTTTTTCTAAACTGTCATATAAATGAAATCGTGCCCTGTATAACATTTTGGGACAGATTCCTTTTCCCCAGCATAATGCCTCTGAGAACCATCCACATAGTTAAGTATGGATAGTTTGTTGTTTTGTTGCTAAAGAATATTCCATGTGGATGAATCAGTCTATTCACCCACTGAAAACTCATTTGAGCGATTCCAGTTTTTTACAATTATGAGAAGGGCTGCTTTAAACATTTGTGTGCAGGTTTTGGGTGAATCTAAGTTTCATTTCTCTGCATTGAATACCTAGGAGTGAAATGGCTATGTCATGTGGTAAGTGTCTGAGAAACCTCTGAACTGTTTCTCAGAATAGGTGTAGTATATCACAGTTTCACCAATGATGCATGAGCACTGTGGTCACACCACATACTGGCCAGCACTTGGTATTGTCAGGTTTTTGGGTTTTTTAGCCATTCTGATAGCGGCGTGGGGGTGTCTCATCATGGTTTTGCATATCGCCTACCGATCCATGATGCTGAGTAATTTTCCATACATTGATTTGCCATCTGCACATCTTTGGTGAAGAATCTGTTCAAGACTTTGTCTCATTTTTTTAATTTGCCATTTGGTTTCTTACTGTTGAGTTCGTGGGTTCTTTATATGCCCTGGGTATGAATCCTTTGTCAGATATGTGATTTGCAAGTATGTTCTCCCAGTCTTTTCAAAAAGCTCTTAAAAGTGCCTCTTGTGGGTTGCCGGGAGGGGGGGTTAGGGAGAGGGTGGTGGGGTTATGGACATTGGGGAGCGTGTGTGCTATGGTGAGTGCTGTGAAATGTATAAGCCTGATGATTCACAGACTTGTACCCCTGTGGCTAATAATACATTATATGTTTATAAAAAAATTAAAGAATTTTTTAAAAAGTGCCTCTTGCAAAGCCAAGTGTTAGATTTTAATGTTAGTGTTAACTAACACTGTTGAGCGTTAGATTTTAACGTAATCAAATTTTGGGTTTTTTTTTTAAGGATCATTGACTGGGTTTGGAAAAACATATGCATTGAGCTGACGGAGAGAAAGGGAGTTTAAGGCAAAGGGTTACAGCATGTGCAAAGCCATAGCGGCCTGAAAACTCAGGCTGGGGCTGGAATTCTAAGGAGTTCCGTATTGCTGAAGAGGAGCTTGGTGGGCAGGGGGTGGGGGAGGAGTGACTGGATCTTACAAGGAATCAGATCACCAGGGTCCTGCCATCCCAGCACCCTGCTGGGAATGGGCCACATTCCTCAGCAGTCAGGGCAGGGGGCAGGTAGTGGGAGATGGAGGGATGGGGAGGAAAGGGGGAGGTTTTGACCCTCCTTCTCAGGGGACAAAGGGCTCTTCACGATTTAATTAAAATGCCCATCAAAGGCCTCAGGAGATAGGGATGAGTTGGGATGAAATAAAAATAGTTGGAGTTATCATATTAAAATTTAATTTCATTCTGGGGACATCTATGAGGTTCTAATATTAGAGACACAATCCATCACTAAATTCCCATCTGTCCTGTGGTATTGGGACATTTCTGAAGATGTGCAAGTCCTGTTTTGAGAGGACTAGAGGACTCTCAGCAGCTGAAAACATCTGTCCCTTGTTTCTCAGGGACAGGAGAACTATAGGAGGTGAGAGAGTGTCTAGTGTGTGGTGGGAAGGGGAGAAGAAAGGAAGGGAGGAAGATGGAGGAAAAGAGGGAGGGAGGGAGGAAGCTTTGGATTGCAATTTGCCTGACATAGGAGCAAGCCAAAGTCTTTTTTTTTTTTTTTAAAGATTTTATTTATCTGACAGAGAGAGATCACAAGTAGGCAGACAGGCAAGCAGAGAGAGAGAGAGAGGAGGAAGCAGGCTCCCTGCAGAGCAGAGAGCCCAATGTGGGACTCGATCCCAGGACCCTGAGATCATGACCTGAGCTGAAGGCAGAGGCTTAACCACTGAGCCACCCAGGCGCCCCAAGAGCAAGCCAAAGTCTTGAATGGACAACTTTTCCTCCAGATAATCCCATGACTCATTTCTTCTCCTTGAAGACTTTGTTCATACATCACCTCCTCACTGACGCCAACCCTATTCCCCTTCCTTAAATGACAACCCTTCCTTCCCCTGACCCTCCTGATACCCCTTGTTCTGCCCTAGACCTTAACTTCACATCCTATATTTATTTAGTGTCTGTTCATTGTTTTTCTGCACTGGAAAGAAGGCCCCACAAGAGCAGGAATTGTTGTCTGTTTTGCTCATTGATGTACACCCAGTGCCTAGCATAGTGCTGGCCCCAATAAAAATTTGTTGAGTGAATGCACTGATTATATATGGTAGAGAATAAATTGTTAATTGCAACTGTTACACTTTCCAAGGAGCCTGGGCCTCAAGGGTGGTCCTGGGTGAGTGGAGCCCACTGGTCTGGAGGGGTGCTTTATCCCCAGGCACTCAGAAATAAACCACGGGTCAGGGAATTAGATACTCTTCTAGCATCAATTCAAGAGCCAGGCCCTCACCCCCATGTCCACTCCCCAGCTCTGTGCCTACCAGCCAAGGACGAACCCCATACTCCAGAATGGTGACAAATAATAAGCACTCTTCGGCCCCATCCTCAGGGTATCAAAGCAATGTATATAAAAGTAGCTTTCCTGGGGTGCCTGGGTGGCTCAGTCAGTTAAAAGTCTGCCTCTGGCTCAGGTTATGATCTTGGGGTCCTGGGATCAAGCCCCACGTTGGGATCCCTCCTCAGTGGGGAGTCTGCTCCTTCCTAGCTCTCTGCCCCTCCTCACACCCCACTTAATGCTCTCTCTCTCTCAAATAAATAAAATCTTTTTTTAAATTAAATAAATAAATAAAAGTGACTTTCTTGTCCCTTGCTGATGGCCGGGTAGCTGCCCAGGTTCACATAGCCAGAGAGCAGGGCCTGGGGAGTGGTCAGGAAAGATCTGGACAGTAGTCATCTGCCTGGAACATGTTAGTCCACAGCCTGACGTCTGCAGAAACTGAGCCTGGGACACTTTCTCTTTCACTACAGAAATAAATAGTTTTGGGTCTCAAAATATTCAGGAGTTTCCCAGGTTACTGCCTCTGCCAGTACTAACTTACTTAGTTGTTCATAGTGTGAAGCCCGTTTTCTTCCAGAAGCAATAATTTGGCCCTGGGCAATATGAACAGTAGTGAAAACATTTAAAAACATGCAAAACTGGGTTCTTTTTTTCCAAGGGTAGTTTCTTGGAAATCTCCTTTTTCCAGCAATAGCTGAAAAGTCTTGGCCTGGTGTGGCATCCTTCTAAGCACTATGGAGACAAGGAATTTCACAGATAGAAGCAGCCTCCTTTGCCTTCATGCCTTATGCACCTTACAGTTGCCCAGAGTCTCTAAACCCCTTGATCTTTCACCTCTTCCTCCTGGAGCACAGTCTAGGGACCCTCTCAGCTCTGAACACACTACAGGTGTCCAGAACCCTTTTAAAGACTGGAGTCCAATCTTAAAGCAGGCCTCCTATCATGGATGGAAAGGATGGTCTTTTTACTAACTGGTACTGGAAAAATGGACAGCTTTATGGAATATTATGAACTTTGACCCCTACCTCACATCAAACACAAAAATTAATCCAAAATGGATCACAGACCTCACTGGGAAAGGTAAAACAACAAAATTTCTAGAAGGAAGGTAAGAGAAGACTTACATGACCTTGGTTCAGACAGAGATTGCTTAAACACGACACAAAGAACACTAACCAGAAAAGAAAAGGTTGGGACAACTGGACCGCATTAAAATTAAAATCTTCTAAAAAAAAAATTAAAGCCTTCTGCTCATCAAAAGACATTGTTAAGAACGTAAAAGGGCAAGCCATACACTGAATAAAGGTCCCGGCCATACTTATATCTAACAAAGAATTTATCTTCAAAATATATTACGAACTTCCACAAAGCAACAAGAAAAAGATAAGCAATCCGATTTTTAGAAACAGTAGACAATTTTTACCTCACAAAAGAAAATATCCAAGTGGCCAGCAAGCATTTATTTGAGAAGGTGCTCAACGTCAGGCATCATCAAGGAAACACAAGTTAAAATCCACAGCACACCTATGCGAGCGGCTAGAATGAAAAAATCGGTGATGCCAAAGTGTTATCAAGTGGGGGAAGAAACTTTACTGGTGAGTGCAAATTGGAATTCTGTTGGTGGTATCCACTAGGGCCACATGTAGGCCGACCTTATGATCTAACAACTCCACCCCTTCCGAGCCACAGAATGAGTCCCTATGTTGGCCAAAACACGTGGCAGCACTAATCATTGTATCTAAAAGTGGATCACCCAAGTGCCCATAACAGGAGGCTGGAAAACTAAATACATTGTGACACATTCACATAACGAAATTTTGTACAGCTGGGGTCAACGCACGTTGCCCACTATTTTGCGCATGCGTGTCCCTGCGTTTGAGCTGCAGTGTTTGAGCTGCAGTGGCGGAGCTGAGTAGTTACAGCAGGGCTTACGCTGTCTGCAGAGCTGAGAATCTTTAGCCCCTTACAGAAACAGTACTGACTCCTTGCACACGGCAATGAAAAAGACTGAATCTCTACTACACACAAAAACATGAATATGACTGACAAGATGTTGAGCAAAAGAAGCCAAACACAGAATGCATCCTTTACGATTCAGTTTTAGGCAAGGTTCAAAAACAGGCAAAATTCGTTCATGGCGATGGAGGTCAAAATAGCGGTTACTTCTGGGCAGGGAGGTAAGAGGAAGAAGGCATGAGGGAGCCCATGCTCTATTTCTTGGTGGGGTTGGTGCTCCACGGGTATGTAATCATCCAAAAACCCATCGAGCTGCTCAAATAGATTTCTGTGCACTTTCCTGCGAATACCTCAATTTTTTTCTACCTCAATTTTTATTTTATTTTTTTTTTGAGAGAGAGAGCATGTACGTGGGTGTGAGCAGGGGTGGGGGATGGGTAGAGGGAGAGAAAATTTTTTAAAGATTTTATTTATTTGAGAGAGAGAGAGAGTACACAAGCAGTGGGGAGGGGCAGGAGGTGAGAGAGAAGCAGACTTCCTACTGGCTGGATTCCAGGACCCCAGGATCATGCCCTGAGCTGAAATCAAGAGTCAGAGGCTCTTGAGGCACCTGAGCCACCCAGGCGCCCCTCTACCTCAATTTTTAAAAGGGAAAAAATGCTGGCCTCCAAATAGGATCTGCCACTGGCAAAGCACAGTGGGGGGGGGGGGGGGTATTTCTACCTTCATCCCAGAGATTGCAATTGGCCATAGATTGGCCACACCGTGGCCCCTTTCTGAATGGGGCATGCCAAGAAGAGGGAATTTTTACCCACAGACCGCTTAGTACACCACGGTAGATTTTTAAGTGTGAAAAGCAAGATGTAGTAGTATCCCATGACTTGTGAAAAGCCAATGGGACAGTGATACATCCGGATTTGCTTTTATGCATGAAATATCTCAGGAAGAACTATAGGAAACTAGCACAAGAGTTGCCCCTGGGATGGGCATGTGGGTGTGGAAGACAATCAAGGTTGAGAGGGAGACCATTTGTATTCTAGACTCTTTGGTACAGTTTGATTTTTTTGTTTTAAAGATTTTATTTATTTATTTGACAGACAGAGATCACAAGTAGGCAGAGAGGCAGGCAGAGAGAGGGAAGAGTTTCCCCCCCGATGCAGGACGTGATCCCAGAACCCTGAGATCATGACCTGAGCCGAAGAAGGCAGAGGCTTAACCCACTGAGCCACCCAGGTGCCCAGTTTGATATTTTTTTTAACCCAGCATAAATTTTATTCATTAAAAATTTTTAAATTAAGTAAGGAAAGAAGAAAGAAAGGCAGAGAGAGGGAAGGGAGGATGGAACAGAGTTTTACTAGGTAGACATTGGTTCTCGAAAAGCCAGCTGAGTTCAGAGCTATCCCAGAGCAAGAAGCAAACACAGGCCCTAGACGGTTCCTGCTGGCTACACCATCATGTAGCATCATGACTGCAGGCAACAAGCCAAGTCTGTTAACCATCCCTGGGGCTGCCTTCTCCACTGCTTCACTCACAGGCTGTGGTAAGAAGGTGTTGTCTTGAGATCGTGCCCACACCCTTGGTGGAAACACTGTGCTGTGCCAACATGGAATTTCCAGCAGCTCCTCCAGCATGGTTAGCAGCTCAGAGGACTCAAAGGCAGAAGCAGGAAGTCTGGAGAGCAGAAAGAGCAGAAGCTTGGCAAACACACTAAGCATTGGAAAAGGATCTCTTGGTCACTGTCAAAGAGGAAGAGCTCAGAGGCGGGTTGGGGCAGTGGTTATAGCTGGGGGCCCAGGCTACTTGGGATCAAATCCTGGCTTTTCCACTTAGAGACTATGGGACCTTCTAAGGCATCATTTCTCACATGTACAATGACAGAATCTACCATATAGAGTATAGTGATAATTATTTTTTAATTTTTCAAAAGATTTTATTCATTTATTTGATAGAGAGAGAGAGAAATCACAAGTAGGCAGAGAGGCAGGCAGAGAGAGGGGGGAAGCAGGCTCCCCATTGAGCAGAGAGCCCAATGCGGGGCTCAATCCCAGGACCCTGAGATCACTAACCTGAGCCGAAGGCAGGGTCTTAACCCACTGAGCCACACAGGTGCCCCTATAGTGAGAATAATATGAATTAATGTATATAGTGTTTAAGTGATGCTTGGCACAGAACAAACACCCAGCAGATGTTAGCTACTATGGCTCATGTATCTTATTTGAATTCTAACAGCACTCTGTAAGGTAGAAGAAATTATTGGCCTATTTTACTTTGAAAAACCAAAGTTTAGATAGACTTCGTAAGGGTTGGATAGTGGAGTCACTGATACCAAGCCTATGTGCCCATCACTCAGATCAAGATATAATACTTCCAGCTCCCCACAAGAAGCCATGCCCCTTTCTTGTCAATTTCCTGCTTCAGAAACCACTATTCTGATTAGTTTTGTCTATTCTTGAACTTCATGTAAGTGGAATGATATGGAATGAATTCTTTTATTTCAGGCTTTCTTTTTTTTTTTTTTTAAAGATTTTATTTATTTATTTAATAGAAAGAGAGATCACAAGTAGGCAGAACAGCAGGCAGAGAAAGAAGGGGAAGCAGGCTCCCTGCTGAGCAGAGAGCCCAATGCAGGGCTCAATCCCAGGACCCTGAGAACATTACCTGAGCCAAAGGCAGAGGCTTAACCCACTGAGCCACCCAGGTGCCCCCGATTTCAGGCTTTCTTAGTTCATTGTTATATCTATGAGATTCACTGTATTGTTGAATATAGCAGTAATTCATTCTTTTTCATTGCTGTATGAATTTATTTGAAGGAATTTGGGGTTTTGTTGGTATTTTGTTGATACTCTTTATTAAAATAGAAACAAAATACTTTGGTTAATATCCAATTTAATGGTAAAATATTGAACACTTTTCTTGAGTTTGAGAAAAAGACAAAAATATCCACTATCACCACTTATATTCAACACTTTACCAGAAGTGCTAGCCAATGCAATAAGTCAAGAAAGAGAAAAAAAAAAAAGAAGATTGGAAAAGAAGCTGTAAAGCTGTCATTTTTTTGCAGATTGCATGATTATGGATGTAGACAAGCCAAAAAATTATTACTGGAATTAACAAGTGTATTTAGCAAAGCTTCTAGCTACAAGGTTAATATAAAACATCACTTTTATTTCTATATATTAGCAGCATTGAAAAATAAGATTTTAAAAATGCTGCTTACCAACAATGTGCATGTGTGTGTTATCTATACATATATCTGTGTGTGTATATAAGAGAGGAGGGGGAATGATAAGGCAAATATAATAAAAAATGTTACCATTTAGGGACTCTGGAAGAAGAGTACATAAAATTTTTTATACTAACGTTGCAAAATTTCTTTAGGTCTGAAATGATTTTTTTTTAATTTTTTTAAATTTTTTTTAGATTTTATTTACTTATTTGACAGATAGAGATCACAAGTAGGCAGAGAGGCAGGCAGAGAGAGGAAGGGAAGCAGGCTCCCTGCTGAGCAGAAAGCCTGATGCGGGGCTCGATCCCAGGAGCCTGGGATCACGATCTGAGCCAAAGGCAGAGGCTTTAACCCACTGAGCCACCCAGGTGCCCCCTGAAATGATTTTAAAATAAAAGGTCTTTGGAGAACAGTGTGGAGATTCCTCAAGAAATTAAAAATAGTGCTTCCCTATGACCCTGCAATTGCACTACTGGGTATTTACCCCAAAGATACAGATGTAGTGAAAAGAAGGGCCATCTGTACCCCAATGTTTATAGCAGCAATGGCCACAGTCGCCAAACTGTGGAAAGAACCAAGATGCCCTTCAACAGACGAATGGATAAGGAAGATGTGGTCCATATACACTATGGAGTATTATGCCTCCATCAGAAAGGATGAATACCCAGTGAAATAAGTCAAGCAGAGAGAGTCAATTATCATATGGTTTCACTTATTTGTGGAGCATAACAAATAGCATGGAGGACAAGGGGAGATGGAGAGGAGAAGGGAGTTGAGGGAAATTGGAAGGGGAGGTGAACCATGAGAGACTATGGACTCTGAAAAACAATCTGAGGGTTTTGAAGGGGCGGGGGATGGGAGGTTGGGGGAACCAGGTGGTGGGTATTGGAGAGGGCACGGATTGCATGGAGCACTGGGTGTGGTGCAAAAACAATGAATACTGTTACGCTGAAAATAAATTTTAAAAATTTAAAAAATATCTTAAAAAAAATAAAAGGTCTTATTTACATTGGCATTTACGACAGTATCAAAAAACACCAGATACTAGGAATAAATCTATTAAAAGATGCACAAGAGCTACACTAATCATAAAACACTGCTGAAAGAAATTAAAGAAGACATTAACAACTGGGGAGAAATACCATGTTCATGCATTGGAAAACTCACTACCGCAAGACAGCATTGACCTAAAAATTCAATGCAATCTCAATCAAAATCCCAGATACTTTTCCAGTTCTTCTGAGTCCTGGAAGGCACTGTCAACAAGCCCTGCTGGCAAATCTGATGCAGAAGACCTAGATATACAAAGATATTCAAAGAATCTAGAATAGCTAAGACTAGGGATTGGGAAACTTTATAAGGGGCCAGATAGTCAATATTTCAGATTTATAGACCATTCAATCTTTGTCACAACTACTCATTTTTATAATTGTAACACAAAAGCAACCATAGACAATACACAGACAAATAGGTATGGCTGTGTTCCAATAAAGATTTATTAACAAACACAGGCAGTGGGCCAAATCTGCCCTGTGAGTCATAGTTTGCTGACCTCTGGCCAAGACAATCGTGAAGAAGAAAACAAAAAAGAAAGTTGGAAACTGACTTTACCGGATATCAAAACTTACTAACTATAAAGCTAAATGTGGCATATTACTAAAGGGGGTTTGGTTCCACTCAGACTCAGTTTGTGTGATAGAACCTCTCTTAATGTCAGTTTCTAAAGTGTCAATAATATAATAGTAATAAAATGTAACCTCTCTTCCCCCAAGTGGTCATCATCAACAGAGAGAATTTTTTTCTAATGGGAAACTACACAGCTCTGTGTTTGACCTTGTCCTCTTCAACAGTTTTAGTAAAGACTCCAGTAAAGACATAACACCTGCTTATATTGACCCAAACCTGAGAAGAATGTCTAACATGTTAGGAAAGAAAACTGAAGTTCATAGAGATTTTGATAAGGATGAATTAAAATAAAATAAAACCAACCAAAAACAAATTGAATGTTGGAAAAGGTACAATCTGGTGGATAAATTGTGAAGTCCAACTTAGATTCAGAGAAATTAAAGAAGAGTTATATACCAAAGCGTTCATAATGCTATTTTTTATAACAGATAGTGAAAACAACTGAAATGTTCAACAATAGCAAAGTGGTTCAATAAATTATAAAATGGAATATTGGGGTACAATACACTCTAAATGAAGGAATTTTATATGACCATTATGATCCTATATAGTCTCATTATGAAGTGAGGGTTTGAAGAATATATAATGTCATAAAATATATGATGTAGGGGTATCTGGGTGGCTCAGTCAGTTGAGTGTCTCTCTCTCTTTTTTTTTAAGATTTATTTATTTATTTGGCAGAGAGAGAGAGAGAAAGAGGGAACACAAGCACAGGGAGTGGGAGAGGGAGAAGCAGGCTTCCCGCAGAGCAGGGAGCCAGATGCGGGGCTCGATCTCAGAACCCTGGGATCATGACATGAACCGAAGGCAGACGCTTAACCACTGAGCCACCCAGGTGCCCCAAGTGTCTGACTCTTTATCTCAGCTCAGATTTTGATCTTAGAGTCATGAATTTAAGCCCCACATTGGGCTCTATGCTGAGCATGGAGCTTACTTTAAAAAATATATACACATATATTTTTTTAAATCTAAATTAAAAAAAAATTGTTTTAGGAGCACCTGAGTGGCTCAGTGGGCTAAGCCTCTGCCTTCGGCTCAGGTCATGGTCTCAGGGTCCTGGGATCAAGCTCTGCATTGGGCTCTCTGCTCAGTGGGGAGCCTGCTTCCCCCCTCTCTGCCTTCATCTCTGCCTACTTGTGATCTCTCTCTGTCCATGTCAAACAAATAAAAATCTTTAAAAAATTTTGTTTAAGAATTTTTTTCTTTATTTGACACACACAGAGAGAGAGCACAAGCAGGGAGAGCAGCAGAGGGAGAGGGAGAAGAAGGCTCCCACAGGGATCCCAACATGGGGCTCAATCCCAGGATGCTGGGATCATGACCTGAGCTGAAGGCATCTGCTCAACTGACTGAGTCACCCAGGCTCCCCAAACTGAATTTTGTTTTTAAAAAGTTAAAACATACAAATAGACAAGAAGGTAGACTCAACACTAAACATGTAAATGGTTGCTTTCTTTTTACCTTTGAGATTTCCCAAAATCTCACTCTCTTTTATAATCAAGTTGGGGAAATGGCAATAAACACTCTTTTAACATATCCTTGGGTGTTTTTGCTGCTCATAAGTCCAAGATGAGTCAACAGTGAAACAGACATGTCTGCCAAAAAAAAAAAACCAACACAACTCTCAGCTATGTGAAGAGAGCAGAGTGTCCTGTAAATAGGAGGTGACAACTTTTGGTCTGCAGATGGCTCAACCTCATATGGAGCCTTGGGTCCAGGTCAGGAAACCACCTTTTTTAAGAACATTGGGACACTGGGGTACGTCCAGAGAAAAGTGACCAAGGTCATCAGGAAGATTTATACCATGCATATTTATTCACTTATGAGTTCATCAGTTCAACCTCGTAGGCACTGTGGGTGAAATGGAAGAGTTGTATCAAAAGATGGTTGATGAATCTAAGGATCCTTATGGGGGTCATGCTGGCTGTGTACAGTGTTTAAAG
The DNA here is from genome assembly GCF_902655055.1 of Lutra lutra. Lineage (NCBI taxonomy): Eukaryota > Metazoa > Chordata > Mammalia > Carnivora > Mustelidae > Lutra > Lutra lutra. Next base: position 42,074,996 of record NC_062293.1, read on the forward strand.
ACCTGTTGTGTAGAAAAGGGACCTGGAGATATAAAGGTTCAAGACATCCTAGGAAGGCATAAATAGTCAAATGATTTTCTACAAGGATGCCAAGACCATTCAATGGGGAAAGGGCAATCTCTTCAACACATGGTGTTGGTAAAACTGAATATTCCCATGCAAAAAATTGAAGCTGGGCTCTACTTTACGCCATAATTAAAAATCAACTAAAAATGGACCAAAGAACTAAAACTATAAAATTCTTAGAAGAAAAGATAGGGGGAAGATCTGTGACATTGCCTTTGACAATATTTTTTTTAGCACAGCAAAAGCACAAGCAACAGAAGAACAAAGAGAAAAATTGGAATTCATCAAAATTAAAAAATTTTGTACACCAAAGGAATCTATCAACCAGAATGAAAGGCAATCTGTGGAATGGGAGAAAATATTTGCAAATCCTATGTCTGATCTTTATGGAGATAGATAGATTATAGAGGTACCTGCACCTCCTAATCTTTCCTGAACAATTTTAAAAGATTAATATCCAGAATATATATAATTCTAATAACTCAACAACAAAAAACACACAACCCAATTTTATTTTGCTTTGTTTTATTTTATTATTTTAAAGATTTTATTTATTTATTTGGGAGGGAGTGTGTGAGCACAAGTGGGCAGAGGAACAGAGGGAGAGGGAGAAGCAGGCTCCCTGCTGAGCAGGAAGCTTGCTCTGGGGCTCCTTTCCAGGACCCTGGATCATGACTTGAAATGAAGGCAGATGTTTAACCAACTGAGCCACCCAGGTGCCATCACACAACCCAATTTTAAAGATTTTATTTATTTATTTTATTTTGGAAAGAGAGAAAGAAAAAGAGAGCAGAAGCAGGGAGAGAGGGAGAGAATCCTCAAGTAGACTCCCTGCTGAGCACGGAGCCCAACACGGGGCCCCAGTGGGGCTTGATCTCATGATCCTGAGATCATGACCCTGAGATCATGACCTGAGCCAAAACCGAGAGTCAGAAGCTCACCCAGCGGAGCCACCCAGACACCCTCACACAACCCACTTTTAAAAAGGGCAAAGGACTAATTTTACATTTCTCCAAAGAAGATATACAAAGGCCAATAAGTACATGAAAAGATGTTCAACATCACTAATCATGAGAAACGCAAATCAAAACCACAAAGAAATACCATTACACACCCCTTAAGATGATGAGTATTACAAACAAAGAGAAAATAGTAAGTATTGGTGAGGATGTGGAGAAATGAGGACCCTTGCATATTACTGGTGGGAATGTAGAACAGAGCAGTCACTGTGGAAGAGAGTATGGCAATGTCCCAAAAAGTTAAACAGAGAATTACCTACCAGATGATCCAGCAATTCTATTTCCGGGTATATACACCAAAGCACTGAAAACACAGTTGAACTTATTCACAAGCCCATATGGACAAATGAATAGATAAAATGTGGCATAGACTTATACCAGACTATTATTCAATCTTTAAAAGGAAGGAAATTCTGACTCATGCTTACAACATGGATGAACCTTGAAGACTTTAGACCAAGTGAAATAAGCCAGTTGCAAAAGGACAAATATTTATGATTTCACTTATATGGGGTACTTAGAATAGTCAAATGTAGTTGCTGGGCAAGAGGGAGGAGGAATGGGGTGGTGTCACTGTTTAATGGGCACAGAGTTTCAGTTTGGGAAAATGAAAAGCTCTGAAGATGTATGTTGCTGATGACTGCACAGCAATGTGTTTATACTTAATGCCATTGAAATGTACAACTAGCCATGATTAAAATGGTAAATCTTGTCTTGCATATGTTACCATAATTTCAAAAACAAAATTTAAATTTAAAAAATTCATAGAGACAGAAAGTAGAATAGTGATTACCAGAAGTAAGGAGAAGAGAGGAATGGGGAGTTATTATTTAGTGGGTACAAAGCTTCAGTGTGGAATGAAAAATTTCTAGAGATGGTTAGTGGTGATGTTTATACAACAGTAAAATGTACTTCATGCAACTGAATTGTATACTTTAAAATGGCTAATGGGGCGCCTGGGTGGCTCAGTGGGTTAAGCCTCTGCCTTCAGCTCAGGTCATGATCTCAGGGTCCTGGGATCGAGTTCCGCATCGGGCTTTCTGCTCGGCAGGGAGACTGCTTCCTCCTCTCTCTCTCTCTCTCTCTGCCTGCCTTTCTGCCTACTTGGGATCCCTCTGTCAAAGAAATAAATAAAATCTTAAAAATAAAATAAAATGGCTAAAATGTAAATTCTATGTTGTGTATATTTTATCCCAATAAAATTTTTTTCTATGCAACTGATGAATCACTAAATTCTACCTCTGAAACTAATAATACAGTATATGTTAAGTAAATTGAATTTAAATAAAAAATAAAAAAAACTTTTTTTCAGAGGAGGGGCAATGTGCATGAGTGGAGGTAGGAGGAGCAGAGGGAGAGGGAGAGAGAGAATCCTAAACAGGCTCCGCATCCAGCATAGAGCCCCACACTGGGCTCGACCTCACAACCCTGAGATCATGACCTGAGCCAAAACCAGGAGTCGGACACTTAACTGACTGAGCCACCCAGGCACCCCTCACAGTAAAAATTTTTAATGTGATACTATTTTTAACCTATCACATTGGCAGATATTTATTTAAAATATATTACAGAACCCATTGTAAGTGACAGCAGAAAAACATTCTCACACGCCACTTGTCAGTATGTAAAACCATACAACTTTCCGGGAGAGCAATTCGGTAGTATGCATCAAATCCCTTAAAAATGTCCATACACTGGGTGCCTGGGTGGCTTGGTCAGCTAAGCATCTGCCTCTTGATTTCAGCTCAGGTCATGATCTCAGGGCTGTGGAATCGAGCCCTGTATCAGGCTCTGCACTTAGCAAGGAGTCTGCTTAAGAGTCTTTCTCTCCCTCTCTCTCTGCTCCTCCCCCCACCACCCAGCTCATGTGCGCACGCTCTCTCTCTCTCTAAAAAACAAACAAAAAATGTCCATATACTCAGAGCGAACTTGAAGGTATTCTCATTGGCCAAAGATGGGACAATTTGAGCATCAAAAACAACTATTACAATGAATTGAAACTTTTTCAATATTTTTTATAAATCCTTAAGTGGATAATGATACTTCAAAAAAATTCATTCATTATGTTGGAGGTTGAAAGCAACAACAATAATGAGCAACAACTCACTATGCTGCTAATTGATAAAGATTATCAAGCAGTTATCTTGCTTTTCTGGTGGAAAATGTATACAGGACAACCCAACAATTGATAAGGAAGAAAACAAATAATCAGAGGTAATGAATGCAAAAAGAATGTTAGAATTAGAAAATCATCATTTTGTAACTCCAGGGAAATAATGGGTCTAGGCAATAATGCTCCATTAAAATCATCAAGTGGTGGGGCGCCTGGGTGGCTCAGTGGGTTAAAGCCTCTGCCTTCGGCTCAGGTCATGATCCCAGGGTCCTGGGATCGAGCCCCGCATCAGGCTCTCTGCTCAGCAGGGAGCCTGCTTCTCTTCCTCTCTCTGCCTGCCTCTCTGCCTACCTGTGATCTCTGTCTGTCAAATAAATAAATAAAATCTTTAAAAAATAAAAAATAAGGGATGCCTGGGTGGCTCAGTTGGTTAAGCAGCTGCCTTCGGCTCAGGTCATGATCCCAGCATCCTGGGATCGAGTCCCACATCGGGCTCCTTGCTCATCAGGGAGCCTGCTTCTCCCTCTGCCTCTGCCTGCCATTCTGTCTGCCTGTGCTTGCTCTCTCTCCCTCTCTCTCTCTCTGACAAATAAATAAATAAAATCTTAAAAAAAAAATAAAAAATAAATAAGATCATCAAGTGGAAGGTTGATGAGAAACTTGACAGCAGATGAAACATGCTGGTATCACCTGAATCCAATGATCTCTCTTAACATAAAGAGGGGCCGCAGACATTATGTCCTTTCTGATTTGATGCAACAGATAATAGGAAGAAATGCCTATGAAGTATTCTTGAAAAAAAGAAACTTTAATATAATCAAGTCTCTGGAGAGAGTTATTAGTTGAGGGGAAATATTGGGGATAAAGGAAACATATTAAATGCTACCAAAAAGAACAATTAGCTAAATCCAGACTGTGAGAAGGTTTACAGGAGAACTGACCCAGATTCTTCAACAAATAAGTGGCATGAAAATAAAGGAGTGTTGCACCCACCAGAATAGCTAAAACAAAAAAGGACTGGGAATACCAAGTGTGAAAAGGACATGGAACAACAGGTTCTATTATGTCGAGGGTGGGAATATAAATTGGGACAACTTTGGGAAACTGCCTGGCAGCATCTCTAAGGCTAAAAATATGACCTAGCAATTTCTATATATTTACCTAAAGAAATGAGTTCATGCAGGAATAAAAATACACTTACAAAATTGTTTATAGGAGATTTTATTCATAGTCAAGCCCTGGAAACAAGCCAAATGCCCATCAGTAGGAAAATAAATAAATTCATATAATGAAATACGACACAGCATAAAAAGAATGAACTAACTGCAGGTTTGCAAAACAACATAAATGAATCTTGTAGGGGCAACTGGTTAAGTGTCTGCCTTCAGCTCAGGTCACGATCCCAGTGTCCTGGGATCGAGTCCCACATCAGGCTCCCTGCTCAGTGGGGAGCCTGCTGCTCCCTCTCTCTCTTCCCTTCCTCAGGTTCTAGCTCTCTCTCAAATAAAAAAAAGTCTCACAGATATGTTGAATGGAAGCAATCAGACACAAGAGAGTACATACTAAATGATTCCATTTATAAGAAGTTCAAGAACATGCAAACCCACTGGTGACGTTTGAACTCAGAATAGTGGTTACCTCTGGAGAGGGGAACAGAAAGGGAAAGGGCACAAAGGAATCTATGGGTTTGTCTTCCCATTCCTCGTGGAAATATTCTATGTCTTAATCTGGGTGTTGGCTACATAGCTGTGTCTATGTATGAAAGAATCATCACACTGTACACTTAAAATCAGTGTACTTTATGCCCTCTGTTATTAATATTTTTATTTTTTTTTAAAGATTTTATTTGTTTGACAGAGAGAGATCACAAGTAGACCGAGAGGCAGGCAGAGAGAGAGAGAGAGAGAGAGAGAGGGAAGCAGGCTCCCTGCTGAGCAGAGAGCCCGATGCGGGACTCGATCCCAGGATCCCGAGATCACGACCTGAGCTGAAGGCAGCGGCTTAACCCACTGAGCCACCCAGGCGCCCCTGTTATTAATATTTTTAAAACCGTTTTTTAAAAGGAGGAGGAATTTTAGAAATTTAGGATCCCATGATGCTTTTGGTTGTGATATCTCTCTGAGACTCTTTCAATCCAAGACAGTTTTTCTGTCTTTCATGACCTTGATACTTTGGAAGGGTACAGGTCAGTTCTTCCATTTAGGTCTGATGTTTCCTCAGGATTAGATTGAGGTTATGCATTTTGGACAAGAATAATACAGACATACTGTTGTGTTCTCAGAGTCTCTTACTCTCTCCCATGTATAATCATCTTAAATATGTCCTTTACATTAGTTAAGAACCACATCATACAGGGTAGCCATTTTTTATTCAACCATCAAACATAATTTGGAAAACTCAAAAGGAGAAGGAAACTATTGTATGGATCCATAATTTTACTCCTTCCGTTGCCCTTTCTTCCTTTCTGATGTTCTGAGATTCCTTGTTTTACCATTTCCCTTCTTTTTCTAGAACTTCCTTTAACCAGTTTTTAGGGTAGACAGATTCTTGAGGCAAATCCTCTGAGTTTTCCATCCTCTGCAAATGTCTTGATTTACCGTTCAATCCTGAGAGATATTTTCTATATCACTCGTATAGAATTCTGGGTTGACAGTTCTTTTCTTTTGGCTTCTGCGGCTTCTTCTGAGAAATATACTGTCATTCGGACTGCTTTCTTCCTATAGGTAAGGTGTCATTCTCTCTTGCTACTTTCAAGATTTTTTTCCTCTGGCTTAACTTTTTACAAGTGTGAGTATAATGTATCTTGGCATGGATTTCTTTAGGATTATCTTACCTGATATTTTCTTCAGCTTCTTGAATCTATGTCTTTTGCCAAATTTAGGACATTTTTGTCCACCATTTCTTCAAATTCATTTTAAGCTTCATTCTCTTTCTCCTCTCCTAGGACTCCAATGACACAAATATTGTGTCTTTTGTTATAGTTTCCTAGGTCCCTATGGCTCTATTTTTATTTTTATTTTTTCCTCTTCAGTCTATTTCTCTGTATTGTTCAGATTTGGGAATTTCTATTGTTCTAAATTCCAGTTCACTGATTCTTTCTTCAGTAACCTCTATTCTTCTTTAAGGCCCCTCAACTGAATTTTAAATTTTTGGTTATTGTATTTTCCTGTTCTAAAATGTGTGTGAGGGGCGCCTGGGTGGCTCAGTTGTTTGAATGACTGCCTTTGGCTCAGGTCACAATCTTGGAGTCCCAGGATTGAGTCCCGCATCAGGCTCCCTGCTCAGCAGGGAGCCTGCTTCTCCCTCTAACTTTTCTCCTCTCATGCTCTCCCTCTCTTTCTCTCTCTCTCTCAAATAAATAAAAGTAAAATCTAAAAAAAATAAATATGTTTGATTCTTCTTTGACCTCCTGTTTTTTGCTGAGATTTTATATTTTTTCATTTGTTTTAAGCACGTTTGTCATGTTTGTTCAAGCACTTTCATGATGGCTGCCTTAAAGTCCTTTCATATAATTCTAATATCCATGTCACCTTTTATTGGTGGCTATTAACTGTCTTTTTTTTTTTTTTTATGAGAAAGAGAGAGAGCATGCCATCTGGGGGGAGGGGCAGACAGAGAAAGAGAGAAAAAGAGAATCTCAAACAGACTCCCCGCCAAGTGTGGCACCCCAACATGGGGCTTAATCTCATGACCCTGAGATCATGATCTGAGCGGAAATCAAGAGTCAGACACCTAATCAACTGAGCCATCCAGGCACCTCTCTGTTAACCATTTTTCTCATTCAAGTTGAGATATTCCTGGTTCATGATGTGAAAAGTGAGTTACAATTGAATTTCAGACATTTTGGATATTATATTATGAAATTCTGAATTTTATTTAAATCTGTTTTAGCAGGTCTTCTCTGAGATAGCATCAAGAAGGGAAAAGAGGACACTGCCTCATTGCTTCTAGGTGAGGGTAAAAACCCAACTTCCTCACTTAGCTTCTGCTGACACTCTGAGAGGAAGAGACAAGAGTGCCTTTCACTGCTCACTGTGTAGTTTCCACTGACATGGTGGGGAAGTGTTGTTATCACTGGGTGGTGGTGAAAAACTTGACTTTCCACTAGGCTTCCTCTGACAGTACCACAGTGGGGAGAGAGAAGGGATCCTCACTACAGACACCAAGTGTGGAGCTCTAGACTCCCCATTCAGCCTGTGATGATGGAGGTAGAAGTGGGGCCACAGTTCCTTCTGTGGTATTGAGCAGACTTTCCTTAGGGCTTTTTTTTTCTGTGCTCTGTGGGTGTTTCTAGGCTGCCTCAACCAGGACACAGTCTGGGATATAGGAGACAAAAAGAAAATCCTAGGGTCCCAAGGTCCTTAGCTGGTCTGCCTTCTCTCTACCTCTGTGAGTCCTGTTATATTTGCTTTATAAATCATATCCAGGATATTTAGGTGTACTTAAAGTGGGAGGAATAAGGAAACGTGTGTCTACTTCATCTTGTCTACAAGTAGAAACCCAGGATCATTTTAAAATTGTATAAATCTGTGTATTTACAAAGCAACAGGAAAATGGATTTTGCTCCATAGAGGATATTACCACTGAAGCAAACAAGAAAGGACTTTACAGTTCCCAAGAATACTGTATTTAATAAAATATCCTGCTTTGAGGATACTTTTTTAAAAAGACTTTATTTACTTGAGATGGAGAGAGTGAAAGAGAGAGAACACGAACTGGGGGACAGAGGGAAAGGGAGAAGCAGGCTCCCCACTGAACAGAGAGCCCTATGTGGGGCTTGATCCCAGGACCCTGGGATCATGACCTGAGCTGAAAGCAGATGCTTAGCGACTGAGCCACCCAGGTGCCCATGAAGTTGTAAACAACTTTTAATCTAGCTATTCTGATAGGCATTTAGAGATATTGCACTGCAGATTCAATTTGCATTTTCCTAACGGCTAGTTGACATTGGACATTCTTTCTCATGTGCTCATTTGCCCAGTAAACCTTCAGGAACATGTCCCTTCATGTCTTTTTGTCCATTTTCTAATTAGATTTTTTCTTTTTGACCATTGAGTTTCAGAGTTCTTTCTACATTCCAAATAGTCCTTTACCAGACACGTCATTGGCAAATATTCTCTCCCAGTATGTAGGTTGTCTTTTCCTCATTGTAAAAGTTTCTATCACAGAGTACAAGTTTTTAATTTGATGAAATTCCATTTTTCCTCTTATAGATTGTGCTATTGGTGTCTAGCTCTTCCCCTGCTGCTAGGTCCCAAAGATTTTCTCCTCTGTTTTTTTTTTTGTTGTTGTTGTTGTTGTTTTCCCTAAAGGGTTTAGAGTTTTACATTTTATATTTAAGCCTGTGATTCATTTTGAGTTAAGTTTTGCATAAGATGTGAAGTTTAGAGGGAGGTTTATTTATTTATTTATTTTTCCTAAGGATGTCTAATTGTTCTAGCACCATTTGGTGAAAAGCTATCTTTCCTCTAGAAACTGCTTTTGCTCCTTTGTCAAAAGCCAGTTGAACTCATTTCAGCTTTTTATTTGCATATTCATCTATCTGCCTGGTTTCACCACGGTCTGGGGCGGCAGAGTCTTTTTCTTAAGGGCTTCTTCCTTCTTCTTCTTCTTTTTTTTTAAGATTTTATTTATTTATTTGACAGAGAGATCACAAGTAGGCAGAGAGGCAGGCAGAGAGAGAGGAGGAAGCCGGCTCCCCGCTGAGCAGAGAGACCGATTCAGGGCTCAATTCCAGGACCCTAAGATCAGGACCCGAGCTGAAGGCAGAGGCTTAACCCACTGAGACCCCCAGGTGTCCCTAAGGGTTTCTCTCCTAAGTAACTTCAAGAGCAGTATCTTACAAGAAGCCTAGGATCCTTTCTCAATACATATGGCCTTCAAAATTCCCTCATCATAAAGCAGACTGGGGAAGTCTCAGCAGGGAGCTGACTACTCTATAGATGGAGAGTCAGACTAGAACAAGAGATAGCAGCTCAAGGAAGGGGTCCTGTCAAGGAGCCTGGGTTAAAAAAAAAAAAATTGGGTCCAAATGCAGAAAGAGGCCAGAGCTGTAGGGAGGAAAGCCCAGAAGCTACAAGGCAAGTCCAGAACAAAGCAAGTCGGGAACCTGGGGAACTTTGGGAGCCAGAGAGGGCAGGGGGTGATTGTTGTTAAAAGGCCCTTGTGCCCAGGCAGTAGCTGATCTAGGGAGCTCCTTTGTGTCAATCTGAAAGAGGTCACCCCTTCCTTGTGGCACACTCAGACTGCACCTGGGCTCGGCGGGTGGAACGTAGGTGAGGAAAGGGCCCTGGTGACTAAGAGACTGGCTGTGCCGACCCCAGCCGGCACTGTCCCCTGTGAGAGCCAGCCTTGTAGGTGATGACACTGTCACAGAGGTTCCTGACCTGGGGCCCTGGCCTGGGCATAAGTGAGCCTAGAATTTTATATGGCTATTGCATGGTGGCCCGAGATACTGAGAAGATTTTTTTCTGTTTCCCCAAAACTGAGAGCCATGGGGACTTAGTATACCACATAGCAAGGGCTGTGAGCCACCGGCTAGGAAGGAAGCTTCCTTCCCACCAAGCCTGCCAAGAGATAACCCTTGGAAGCACCAGAGCCGCACCCCCATCTCCCCACCATCCTGGTCTATATTAAGCTGGAGGGTTGTGGGATTCTGGGGGAGGAGAGTGTTTGGAAGAAGAAGTTATTCCATCCTTCCTCTCCCTGGGGGTGAAGGGGGAGAGTGGGACTTTTGACTAGTTTCAACAGGGACAAGGGTCAATAAAAATCTGTGGGCATCTGCATGATGGGGAGACATCCTTGTTTATTTGGATGTCTGTGGGGCTGCCTGGCAGCCTGAGGCTCCTGAATGGTAGGGTCAAGAAAGGGCAAGGATGATTCTCTCCCACCCAGGTTCCCACCCAGTTCTCTCTAAATGCAGAGCTAGGGCTGTGGAGGGTAAGATGAGCTGGGAGGCTCCAGTTCTGTTGGCAGCAAGGAGGCAAGCGGCACTGGGCACAGAGGCATGAGCAACGGGTGCTTCTGATGGAAGTCTCCCTAAAGAGTCCGGATCTCAAGGCCTGCAAAAGTCCCTTGACCTCATGACCCACCAAGGGCATGTGGTCTGCCCAGGCAGGAAAGAGCACTTCATCACTGACATTGCTTAGTGTAATCTGTGCATCATGATGATAAGTGCAAACTTACCAGTCTAACGATTGCTTTTAAATTCTCTGTGGTGTCCTCACCATGCTGCCCGCCCTCCCCATACACCACTTGACATTGATGGTGAGTCCCTACAAAGCAGAGCCTTTAGCAGGCGACTCCTCTGACTTGAACCAATCCAAAGATCAGTGAGGGAGTAACCAAGGGGGATAGAAGGGGGGAGCGAGAGCAGACATCCCTCACGCTGCAAACACGCACACCTCAGAAGGAAACCAGCCTCCTTGTAGCCTGGGAGGAGGAGGGAAGCTCGGAACTGAGTACAAGATTAAAGGCTTTAAATGGGCAGAACTTACATCGCTAATATTAAAATTTAATAAATTACACAAGACTGGTTTCTACCCCCGCTTTCCTGTGGTGTAATTGACAAATACAGTGTACAAAATGAGACATTTCAATGAATACAAATGACTCAGATGTTACGGGGACAGACTGAGACATCCTTCAGGTCACTCGCTGACAGAGCCGCACCTGCAGAAAAGAGGCTTGGGAGCAAACAGAAAAATAATACCATTCCTTTTTAGATTTTTTAAAAATTTATTTGTCAGAGAGAGACAGAGCATGAGCAGGAGGAGCGGCAGAGGGAGAAGCAGGCTCCCACTGAGCAGGGAGCCCGACTTGGGGCTTGATCCCAAGACCCTGGGATCATGACCTGAGCCGAAGGCAAATGCTTAACCAGGCATCCCATACTATGCTTTTTCAAGAGTGAGTTGCATTTCCTCCAGTAAAGCAGGTATATTGGACTTTTTTTCTGCGATAAAGTATATACACATTTTTTCTGGAGACCAGTTATATGCTTTCAATATATTCTCAAAGGGTTCCTGAACCCAAAGAAGATTCAAGAGCATAAGGACCTCACGAGGCTGGCTACGAACCACCCAGACGGTTAACTCAAATCACTCTTTCCCATGACAGTCTCAGTAGCCCATGTTCAGCAGACATCTTCCCACCCCTATGCGACATTGGAAAAGTTACTAAACTTCTCTGTTCCTAAAGTCCCTGACTTGTAAATGAGGATAACAACCCCACCCACCTCACAGGGCTATTGTGAACATGGAATTAGTAAATGTACAGGAAGTGCTTAGAACTGGAGCAGGTTCATACTCACTGCTACATAAGAGATGGCTGTTATTACTAATATTTGTATTAATGTTATTTGCTGGATCTCTGGGGAACCTGGAGAATTTCTGCACGGATATCTGGCTCCCTTATGAGTGGCTCAACTAAGCGATGCCCATTTTGGAGAAGTGGGGTTTTTTGTTTTTTTTTTGTTTTGTTTTGTTTTGTTTTTCCTAGAGCAAAGCCAATACTTAGAGCCAAAAACTGGGAAAAAAAAAAAATTAGCCGAAGACCTGAATCACTTGTCTAACCCAGACAGGGGAAACCCCACTCCGGCCATGCTCAGAACTGATCCAGGTGCCTCAGAATGCACTGGTTTCCTAAACTGGGGAAGTTGGGGAGCTCAGTTCCTGCTCTTTGACTTGACAGTGGCTTACTGTGCCTCTAATAAGGGGACAGCCCAGTCCCATTTTGCAATGCCAACTCATGCCCTCTGCTGGTCATAAGACAGCACACCGTCCTAGAGAAAAGACTACCGCATCATCCCTGCCATTCACTCAGCACCTTGGAAGGAACCTATGCCTCCAAAGGACACACAGTTGACATCTGAGCTGATGTTACTGAGCTGTCCCTCACATGGAAACTTTCTCAAAGGGATAGAAGCAGGAGATGGAATGTCTGCACTTAAATCTGTACCTGCCTCCCGTGAGCTATGTAGGTTATTAATCCAGAGAAGTTGGAAGCCACTGGCCCCCACACACACCATACCCCAAATGGCCTATGGAAGTGATGGGGTCACAGTGGTGCTTGTACTTGCAATGCTGATGTTCGCAGTCCGTTGTGAAAGAACCAGATGAGAGAAGACAAGAAAACTAGCTCAGTGAATCTCTTGCAAATGTGCTTCCGAAAAGCTGCCTTTGTGTCCAAAGTCAAACATTGGAACCAGGCCAGTTCATTGGCTGGTTCAGGAGGGAAAGCTTAGGGCAAGGATATCAGCCCTCAGGCAGGACTCACTCTTCCTACAGAGGCAGATCTGGCTTTCTGCCACCATCCCCGGAAGTCCACACTCTGGGTAGAAATGCCAAAATGGGCACATACTTTGGGAATTTCCAGTCACTGAAGCTCTTGCTCAGTCCATGAAGTCTGTGCTATTCTTTGTGTCTCCTTTGGTCAAGACTCTACTGGTTATTTCACTTTCTCTTTTGATAGATCACAAGGGGGCAAATACAGTATTGCACAACCAGTGCGGGGAGAAAGGTGTGGGAGTTTTCTGGTGGTTTGCTGAAGCTGGCTTGTTTGTACTCCTTGTATCTGCTGTCTCTAAAGTCCTTCTTCCTGGAAGTCAACTCATTATGAGCAACCACCTTGCATCCCTGAACCAAAGTTAAAAATAAATGTGACATGGGATCAGGCTTTGATGCGGGAGCTTAAACATGAGTTAACTGCTCTCCTCAGAAAAGTCATCATTGATCTGTGCTTTCATGATTTAGTGGCAAGATCTAGGCCATTTTCACTCCAGCAAAATCACAGTTGAAGAGGCCTTTGAGCAAGTGATCTCGAGTCCCTTGCATGAGGCTCTACAAAACCTAATTTTCCAACCACATAATGCCAGGTGAATGTTTGCTCCTCCAAACAAAATCATTTGTAGCTGCTACTGCTTTCCTTCTCCTTATTATGATGATGATGATAAATTATTAAGATGATGATATGATGATGATGATGATGATGATAAAATTCACATGGCATACCTACCATTTTTATTTTTGCCTTGGGTGCTAGGAAACTCAGAGTTAAAGTTCACACTCAAACTATTTTATCCACATTTCTGATAGAATATTTCCTACTTTGCTATAATCAGCTTCTAGTCTCTCTTGAAACTCCTCATTTTCACTGTATTTAAAATTATAAAAGCCCCCACGTGTCCTTTTTTTATAAAGATGCTGGATAAAATTAGTTAATTAAATCTGACTTTGGGGGTAAGGACCCAAGTCACTTAAAAATAGAATTGAACACCTACTGTTCAGTGAAGTTTGGTGACTGCTATTGTTCAGAAAGAATTAGCTCTGGGTGGGGTTTGCATTACTGATTTGAATCTGTTTTCTTGGAGCTGATTTGAATTGATTGGTTAGGCTGAGGGACAGTCACTTCCTACACTCTTTTGTTTGGTAAAAGGATTGTGTTTTGCATCACAGCCCAGGGTGGCAAGCAGGTGCAGAGGCTCAAAACAATCTTTTCTGCTCTTGGCAAAGCCCTTCTCAGAGCTACACACATTCATGTTCTTATCTTTCAGCCAAACCTTGCTACAAGTAGCAGCTCTGCGAAAATCTCAATAGAACAAAAGGAGTCCAAGCCCTGGGAATTAAAAGAGGTCTACTTCTTAAAAACAATTGCCAATTAACAAAGTAGCAGAACAGCTGAAGTATTTGGACTGGGCTCAGGTTTGGCTACAGGGAGGTGGGACTGTTTCTGGTTCATGGAATGAGTAAATGCGGAACATGTTCACAGCGTTGTCTTAGGGCCCCATTATTTACAAAACCAAAGAAGTGCAATTCAATCAGTTAGAACCCTCAGTTAATTGGAATCTTATCCACCCCATTCCTAAATGTAGATGCTCTGTTTTTAACCTAAAAGCCACATTGCAACAAGTTACATTTATGTCTGAGAGGTAACAAAAGTACCAATATCCAGGGAATGTCCTCGACTCAACCCGTTCTCACATGGCAAACAGCATGGATATACTGAGCCTGCGGGTGTTACAGCATCCTCAGTCCCTGTAGGAAAAGGCATTTTCTTTCATTATAATTTTAGCAAGGGTTCAAAAGTGTGTCGACCAAAATAGAGTGGGCTTCTATTCAATTAAGCCAAAAAGGGCAAGATGTCATCGCAATCTCTTCCATGAGCACTTTGGCCAAGCAAACTTTGTGAAAATGCTTCCTTTCCAAATGCCGAAGGGTTCAAGTCCTTAAGGAAGTAATTACGTCCTTGTAGTCCACAGAAGTTACCGAGTATCGAGTATCGACTCTCTGTTTGGATGAAGGCAGACGGGTAAGACGTAGCACTGCTCTTTATCCCCACAGAAGACAATCAGGGCTGAACCCACAATGCCCAGAAGACACTAGCAGCTCCAACCTCCTATACTAATGTTCACTGTGTACCTTCTATGTGCCAGGCTGGGAAAACAAACATGAATAAGGTGCTGTCCTGGCAGAGCCCAGAGTCTAAAGGGACAGGCAGACATACAAACAGACTCCTATCTTAGCAGGAAAGTGCTCTGACCAAGGTGGGTCCTGGTGTAGTGTGAGCACCAAGTGGGGCTGTCCTCCTAGTCAGCCTGCAACTGGGGGTCAGGAAGGCCTCTTGAAGGCAGAGACTGCAGATTGAGGCTTACATGCACTCGAGCAAAGTGCTGAGGGGCATGAGCTCTGGAGGTAGGGGAGGTGGGTTCAAACCCTCTGTCTACCACTTTTTAACCATGTGACCTTGGGCATGTTACTTAGCATAACTTCTCCTTTCCTCATCCATAAAATAATACAGCACCCACCTTACAGTGTTGCTAAAGGATGAAATCATAGAATCCACCAAGGCAGCCAGCACAGTGCCCAGCACATAGTAGGAACTCATAAACATCAGCTAGTCATACGTTTGGCAAGGAGTTAGTAAGTGCTATGCCAAATACTGTAATCCATGCCTGGGACAGAATGGCAGGCAAGAAACAGAAAAATCCCTGCCTTCTTGCTTGTACTGGTGTGCAGGACTCGGACCAAAAGGAAACAAATCAGGGAGCACACAGTGTTAGGAGGGGGTAAGTCCGCAAAGGAACACAAACAGGGCAGAGGGTTGGGAGTGTGAAGGGCTGTAGTTCTAAATCGGGGGATCAGGCAGGTTTTCATGGAGCAGATGAAAAATGAACAAGAAAACAGGGCGACGAGGGAGCAAATCATGCTAGCAGGAGGAGGGACCATGCCAGCAGAAGGGACAGCAAGTGCAAAGGGCCTGGCTACATCAGAAAGAGCAAGGAGACCAGTATGGTTGGAGCAGAGGCCAGGGAGAGTGCTCTCCAGGAGAGGTGTGAGAGGTCATGGGGGTCAGATCACATAAGACTCATGGGCCATTTTAAGAACACTGGCTTTTCTCTGAAAAACACAAGGAGTCACTGGAATGCCTTAAGCTGATGATCTGACTTATATTTTAAAAGAATCAACCTGGCCACTGAAGTCAAGAATAAATTATTAGGGAGGGGCATAAAGACCAAAGTGAGGAGAGGACTTAGGAAGCTACTAAAATCACGCAGGTGACAAATGCTGGTGGCTCAGACCAAGGGGCAGCCGCAGAGGTGATAAGAAGTGGTCAGATTCTAGATATATTTTGCATGTAGAGCTAAGAAGAAATGCTCATGAACTGATTAGATGTGGGGTACAAGAGAAAGAGAAGTAAGGAGCCTCCCCAAGGGTTTGGGCCTGAGCAACTAGAGGGTGAAGGTGCTTGTAGCTGAGAAGGAGAACATAGTAGTCAGGTCAGGAGTGGGGAGTTGAGGAAGTTGGATTCGAGAACCTCCGTAGTGGTGAGGAGGAAGTGCCATCCAGGCAAGTACAGTGTGAGGGGTAGACGGAGGGAGGGGTTTGACCAACTGCTGCCATGGGTCAGCTAAGATAGGGACTGAGGACTAAGCATTGGATTTAGCAATACGAGATCATTGATGACCTTCACGAGTCCACTACTAATTATTAAAGGTCACAGGCACTGTACCAGGCAGGGAAGTTCTGGTCCTGGGATGCAAAGATGATGGAAGGAAAAGGAAGCTCTTCACTCTGGCTTCTGCTGCTGTCTGAAGAGTCACAGCAGCGAACCTTATACAGACCCACTAACCATAGATACTGAATGTCCCATTGCTGCTACTAACAAGTCCATTTGTGTGAACACAGACAGGTAGCTGCTAGGAGTTCAGAAGCAGGTTCCCAGATTCCAAGTTCCCAGCCAATGCACTGGCTCCTAGAACACATCCTGAACACCAACCAATCAACCCAAATAGCTCAGAAGCAAAGCAAGATAGTAGCAAAGAGGCAGCAGCAGTGAGTCCCGAAAGTGTTAGAGACCTAATCCCTGTGACGTCCAGAAAGGAGCGATAAGAATCATTACGTAAGTTCCTTTAAGGCAGGGCCACTCTGCTTCATGGCTGTACCCTGTCACCTGTTACCGTCACCTGTCACCTGTACCCTGTCACTGAGCAGATGCACAGTAAATATTTGCTTATGGACTCACTGCCATGTGTCCTGCACGTGATCTCATCTAATACCACACCTTGCAACAGAACAGGGGCCAACGGGAGGCATACCAAAATGACAACTCAAACACACGGGCAGAGTACATTCTGGTGAATATGGCCAACACAGAGGAGGAGAGGAACACACCACCTAACTCATTCTGAAGTTGAGATGGTATGGAAGAGGGGTAAGAGTCTATCAAGTAATGACAACACTTGTTAAGTGTTGTGCACCTAACATCAGCCAGGCGCGACGCCACCTATCTGTAATTCCATTGCAATGCTCCAAGGTCGGTCATATGATTCCCCATTCTACAGATAAGAAAAATGAGGCTGAATGAGACAAAGTTACTGATTCTAGACCAATGCACTGAACTCTGGTGGTACCTCAGAGTACCTGGAAAAATTATAAGACCATTAAAGTAGAAGACAGACTATCATGCAGGAAGAAGTCAAATAAAATTAAACCCTTAAAGGGTGCCTGGGTGGCTCAGTTGGTTAAATGTCTGCCTTGGGCTCAGGTCATGATCCCAGGGTTCTGTTATTGAGCCCCACATCGGGCTCCCTGCTTGGTGGAGGGTCTACTTCTCCCTCTTCCTCTGCAGCTCTCCCACTGCCACTCATGCTCTCTCTCTCTCGCTCACTCTTTCTCTCAAAAAAATAAATCTTTAAAAAAAAATAAAAGAAAAAAATAAATAAATAATTTTATATATGTTTATAGTATATTTAAAAGTTATATGAATATTAAATTTTTAAAATTTACATCATTTAAAATATTCAGGAGGTTTTATTTATTCTAATGTTGCTATTTATTGCTGAAAACAATTTTCACTGTATTATCTTGTTGGCCTAGGGAAGCTTAGATAAAATGAATTAAATATTTTGAAATGAGGTGGTTGGCCATAATTACATGAAGAACGGGACTTTTCTAGGAAGAAGATAATGGTTTTATTTTTTTGCCTTTGGTGCCAGGATAAAATAACATTTTCACCACCAAATTTGTTTTTTTTTTTTTTTTCCCAATCTGAAGTTATCCTAGGATTCTTCCAACCTTAGACAGGAGGATATTGAGCACACTGGTTGTTTTTTTTTTTTTTTAAGATTGATTATTTACTTATTTATTTATTAGAGACAGAGGGAGAGAGAGCACAAGCAGGGGGTTGGAACAGAGGGAGAGGGAGGAGCAGACTCCCTGCTGGGCAAGGAGCCCAACATGGGCTTGATTCCATGACCCTGAGTTCATGACCTGAGCCAAAGGCAGGCAGACACTTAACCAACTGAGCCACCCACGTGCCCCAAGCACACTGTTCTAACATAATATAAATTTTTTTTAAAGATTTTATTTATTTGACAGAGATCACAAGTAGGCAGAGAGGCAGGCAGAGAGAGAGAGAAGAGGAAGCAGGCTCCCCGCTGCCCAGAGAGCCCAATGTGGGGCTCGATCCCAGGACCCTGGGATCATGACCTGAGTTGAAGGCAGAGGCTTTAACCCACTGAGCCACCCAGGCGCCCCCTAACATAATATAAATTCTAATCTTAAAAATATTTACCTGTGTGAGAGGTACCTGGGTGGCACCTCCAACCCTTGGTTTCAGCTCAGGTCATATTCTCAAGGTCCTAAGCATGATCCCTGCATTGGGCTCTGTACATGGCCTGGAGTTGGCTTGAGATTTTCTCTCTCTTTCTCCCTCTGCCCCTCCCACTTGTGTTCTCTCTCACTCTAAAAAAAAAAAGAAGAAATATCTACCTGTGTATTTATAAGATTTATTTTCTTTTTTCTTAAAGATGTTATTTATTTATTTGAGAGAGAGAGAGATATCACGAGCAGGGAGGCAGGCTCCCTGCTGAGCAGGGAGCTCGACATGGGGATAGATCCCAGGACCCTGGAATCATGATCCAAGCTGAAGGCAGACACCTAACTGACTGAGCTACCCAGGTGCCCCTATAAAATTTATTTTCAATTCCTTTCTTGTATAGTACTTTATACTTAAAGCAGTTTGTTATTGGAAAAAATAATAGTACTTAAAAGGGCAAGAATCCCATTTTTTATTTTTTTTTAAAGATTTTATTTATTTTAGAGAGAGAAAGCATGCGAGGGCAGGAGGAGGAGCAGGGGTGGGGCGGCGGGGGGTGAAGAATCTCAAGCAGAGTCTGCACTGAGCAGGGAGCCTGATGCAGGGCCCGATCTCATGACCCTGAGATCAAGACCTAACTCACCCAGGTGCCCTTCATTTCTGAATTTTTATAAAAGCTTAGGAATGTGGAATATTCTTCAATCTGCCTGTTTGTGTCCTGTTTAATACATATTGTCTTAATGAATTGGAAAATATTTCTAAAAATATGAAGAAAATAAAATCGCCTTTTTAAAAAATATCAGTAGCAGGCCTCTACCTACAAATTTCCATTGAAGTGGTCTTGGGTGGGACCCAAGCCTCAGAGTTCTGAAGCCCCTCCCTCTAGGTGATTCTAGTGTGTAGCCAGGAATAAAAACATTTGCAAGTAATACCGGGAAGCAAGGAACTCCTAAGCCTAGAGCCTGTTGCCCTAGTCCCTGCATGAGAACGTATGTTATTACACCATAATTCTAAAGTTGTTTTTGTGGAGGCCAAGAAAAACAAGGCTGTACCCACCTTGAGTCTAGCCCTGACGTAAGTGCAGCCATCTTGATGTTCCAGATTATCACAAAATATTTCTTGGGTTCTGACCTACTCAGGTTAGCACTTTAAACAGTCCCTCTCTCCTTTAATGATTGATTTAAACCCCTGGACTGGAAAAGGGTTTTTTGTTAAATAGCAAAAAAACTTATTTGAGCTTCATTTTCTTTTTGTAACACTAATCATCTTTTGCTATTTTCTCCCATGTCTCCTCACCGGACTTCAACTCCTTTGCTGTCATAACTTCCACAGATAATCCTTTCCACTTGGGAAGATCACCTGAGCAGTCTCCCCTGGACTCAGCTGCCTCCATCTTTCATAACTCCTCTATACATTCCCCAACTGACCAGTGTTGACCCGAGTAGGGAGGGACAATTCTACGCCCCTATTCAGCAGGAAGAAGTTATAGAAGATGAGACCTTCCACCTTCAACAACCCTAAAGATTTAAGGGTCAAAATTGTTCACGGGAGAATGATGTGGGAAACAGAGGTAGAAGAAAATCATTAAAATTCCTTACCTACTGACAAGCCCTTAAAACAGACAGAGTGGCTCTCCCCTGGGGACTCAACTGCCCTCACCTCGAGGTTTTGCTAAGGACAATCCTAGCCTGATCGACCCCCTACTCCAACAGGTCCAACCAGGATCCTGTAAGTCTACTTTAATAATTCCTTTAGGAAACTTTATCTCTAAACCTCCAAGATAGTGTCAGCAATCATTCCCAAGCATATGACCCACTGATACCCATCTAAAGGATCTCACAAGAAGATTTTTATTACTGGTAATAAATAACCTTCTTCCCAACAATAGCTAGCCCCTCAAGCTCCTGGAGACCTTGCTTCCAAAATTCCTTAGAGACTTACATCATCCCTAATCCCTTTTGTCCTCACCGGCCACTGAGTGCACCCCTACTCTGCCTTTAAAAACTCTGACTGTAATCCCGTTTGGGATCCAAGTCCCTACTTCACTGTGTCAGGAATACTTGGGCCCAAGCTTAAGCTTGTAAAATAAACCCTCCTGTGATTGCATCGGTGTTGGCTCCTTGGTGGTCTCTCGGACGTGAAAACTCGGGTACAACAGTTTTGTGTGTGATTACCCCCAATAAGAGGCACTCCCCAGGGATAGGACTGGTGCCTGTTAGAATGTAGCAGGGTTCTGTCTATGCTAAACAGGTGTCCGATAACCAAATTTCTGTTCATGAAGACTTCTCTGGGCTTGTCTTCAAAGGTATCTGGCCACATTAGAAGGATCACAACCATCTGTAAGCATTACATGACAATGATCACAAGGAAGGTGGGGAGAAGTAGGGAGAACATCCTACCAGGCTATGGACACATAGGGCTCCAGTAAGAGTAACAACTCAAAATTCCCTGCCCCTTGTTCTGTATGCGCATATATTTCCAGAAGCTCCCTGGAGGTTTTTCCTGTGTGCCCATGGTTAAATCCTTTCCAGCTGAGCCCTGGCTTCTTCACAGAGCTGTCACAGGGCACCATCAAGGCCACCAGACACCACCACCACCTCCTGTCATAGCCAAGACCCAGGAACCCTGGAAGTACTAAAGTGGCAGGGTTTTCTGGTGCAAAGAGGAAAAGAATGCCTCTTTGCATTAACCCCTCTTTGCCTCACACTCCCCTTTGATAGTGGGTCCTTAAGCAGTTCAAGGGAAACTGGGCAGGTGTGCAAATCTGAGAGGTCATCAGAGTCCCTGCCCTATTTCCCTGCCTCAGTCATCCTTAAGGGCTTCTTCCTACCCATTCGTCACCTGTGGCTGTATCATCTTAGAACAAGTTCTCAGGGAGGTTCCATCCTTTGTGTAAATACGGTTCTGGAAAGTCATCCCGTTTGGTCTTCAAACATATCTGAACCCCAGGCTGTATTTCAGCCGGTATCATGACTCAAGTCACAGTCAGTATACACCAGTAACAGCTGTTGATACCTAGAGGGCAAGCAAGGTGCCTCCAGAATCTTAAGAGGCCCCTCCATGAGGCAAACTAATCAAATTGACACTTAATGGAAGGGATTGGCCATCTGTAAAAGCAATTTATTGACTGTATACTCCTTTTCCCAACCACCATCAGAATGTTAAGCATTGAGAAAGCAGGAATTTTGTCTGTTTTATTCGCTAATAGATTCTCAGAACCTAGGACCATTCCTGCACATAGTTGATACTTAATAGTCATTGATCTTAGTGAGTAAATCCAATAAAGCAATATTCCAAAGGCAGGAGAAAGGAAGGAGGAGAAAATGAACATTTCTTGAAGACAGCAGTTTTCTAAATAGTTCATATAATTTGGCATTGAGCGCTCACAACACCTTCAGAGGTAGGTATAATCACCCCAATTTTACACATGAAGAAACAGAAGCTCAGAGAGATCATGTGGCTCAGATTTTGAGCTCAGAAGTTTAACAAGCACTGATCAATTTTCTGTCCTCATAGTTTCACCATTTCCAAAATGTCAAATGGAATCATTCAGCAAGCATACTTGAGTCCGGCTTCTTTGACTTAGCATAAGGCATCTGACTTTCACCCATGTTGTTGCACGTATCAGGAATCCACTTGTTTTCATTGTGAAGTGGTATTTCATCGTATGGATGTACCACAGTTCGTCTGTCTACTGGTCACTTATGGACTATTCAGGTTGTTTCTATTTGGGGGCAGTTACAAATAACACAGCTGTAATCATTCACATAAAGGTTTTGTGTGATCCTCATGACCATTTCTGTAGGAGTGAGACTTCTGGGTCACATGCTGGAGGCGTGTTAACTTTATAAGGAATTGCTGAAGTGATTTCTAAAGTGGCTGTAGCATTTTTGCATTGCCACCAGCAAGGTATAAGGGTTCCAGTTCTTTGGCATCCTCATCGGCAGTTGCATGGTCAATACTTTTTATTTTCATTTTATTTTTTTGTATTTTTTAAGTAGGCTCCACACCCAGTGCAGAGACCAACACAGGCCCAAACTCATGACCCTGAGATCAAGACCTGAGCTGAGATCGGGAGTCAGCTGCTTAGCTGAGTGGGCCACCCAGACACCGCTGTTATTATCAATACTTTTTATTTTAGGCATTCTAAAAGACGGGTAGTCCTGTAATACTGTGGTTTTGATCTGCATTTCATTAATTACTAATGCAGTTGAGCATCTTTTCATGTACTTATCCACCTATCTTGCCATCCATATTTTTTGCCACTCGCACACATATCTTTGCTGAAGTAGCTGTTCAAGTCTTTTGCCCTTTTTAAATTGTGTTGTTTGCTTTGTTACTGTTGAGTTTTTAAGAGTTCTTTATATACAAGTCATTTATCAGTTATGCAATCTGCAATGATTTTTCCCAAGTTTATGACTTGTCTTCCCATTTTGCTAACAGTGTCTTTTGAAGAAGTCCAATTGACATTTTTTTTCTTTTTACAGATCATACTTTTGGTGTTGTATCTAAGAAATCTTTGCCTGATTCAAAATCACAAAGATGTTCTCTTACGATTTTTTCTAGAAGCTTTATAGTTCTACGTTTTGCATTTTGGTTTCTGATCCATTTTAATTGGTGCAGATAATGAGAGATATAGATAGAGGTCTGACTATTTATATGTAGATGTTCATTTGCCCTGGTATCATTTGTTGAAGACTATTGTCCATTTTGATCTAATACTACAGTTTTCCCCTTGTAAATTTCATCTTTCCTACTACATGCCAATGAATCACCCATTCATCCAACCATCATCATCCACTTCCTATTGCTTACCTGATTCCAACTGTGCTGGTCCTCTTCCTGTTCCTCTAACACACTTAATGGACCTGCCTCAACGTCTTTGCCATTCCCTTAGCCTGTTCTTCCAAATGCTGTTCTTCCAAATAGCCACATAGCTCACTTCCTCATTTCATTCAGGTCTCTGCTCAAATATTACCTTACTTAAAAGAACTTCCGGAAGACTCCCAATCCTACTACTTCTTTACCCTGCTTTATTTCTTTTCATAGCATGTATCACAATCTGACATATTATATATTTATAGTTCATGTATTTTTTGACTGTATACTCCTTTCCCCAACCACCATCAGAATGTTAAGCATTGCGAAAGCAGGAATTTTGTCTGTTTTATTCACTAATAGAGTCCCAGGACCTAGGACAGTTCCTGCACATAGTTGATACTTAACAGTCATTGATCTTATTGAATAAATCCAATTAAGAAATATTTACTGAGTGTCTCTTAGGTACCAGGCACAGTACTAAGCTCTGGAGATACAATAAAGAGCAAAACTGACATGGTCTCCGCCTTCCTGGAGCTCACAGATCAGCAGGAAAGACTGACATTAACTGAATAATCCCAAAAATTAAATGGATACTAGTTTCTGGGCCTGGAAGGAGAACTACATAGTGCTGGGGAGCTTATAACCCAGTTGTAGAGAATTGGTCCTGGACATCGGGGAAGGGTGCCCAAAAGTGAATGGGTGACTGAACTGAGCGCTGAGGATTAAAAGTGGTTAACTAAGTGAGGAGAGGGGAGAACGGGCCTTCTAAGCATCTGGCAACCATGTACAAAGATCATGGGAGAGGAAGAAGCTTGGTATGGATGAAACTACAGAAAGGTGGATGTGCCTGAAGGTAGTGAGTCAGGTGAGGAGAGAGGAAGGCAATGAGTCTCAGGGTCATGCAAGGTGGCTGGTAGGAGGTTGCTCCTTCTTAAGAGCAAAGGGAAGCCATTAGAGGTTGGCTCTACCTTTTTAACCACCCGATGCACAGCGAACAGAATAAACACTCAAACACACTTGCGTATTGAAAATGCCCTTACACTTTGCTGATGGGAAGTAAACTGATCCAACTTTTACACAGGGCAATTTCCCCATATTGGTTCAAAATTACGAAGGTATTTTCACCCAGCAATTCCCTTCTAGGAACTTATCTGACAGATTGACTTGCCCATGTATGTGATGGCATTTATCCAGGGTTAGTCACTGCAGTGTTACCTGTAATAGCAGGAGACTGGAAGCAACCCAGGAGTCTCTCAATAGGAGATCACAAAAAGTCCTGATGTCTCCACACAGTGGACTAAAGCCAACCATAAAAAAGAAAAACAAGGATTTTTATGCAATTTTTGAAAAAATTCCAAGATTATTAAATTTTTTTAAAAATGAAGGTTCAGGATTGAGTTTATAAATGACTAACATTTATGTGAATAAAAAATAAAAAAAAGAGGGTATGTGCTATGGTGAGTGCTGTGAAGTGTGTAAACCTGGCGATTCGCAGACCTGTACCCCTGGGGATAAAAATATATGTTTATAAAAAAAATAAATTAAAAAAAAAAAAAGGCCCAGGAAAAAAAATGGGTATAGCTTTTCTGTGTCCAGTATTTCTCTGGAAGGAGGTGTAAGAAACCGGTACTGTTGCTTGCTTCCAGGCCTTGGGTAGGGAGTGGATTGGAGGGGGTTTTACAGTGTACCTCTTTAATTTTGAACCATACAAATATCTTACCTATTCTACAACTTTAAAAATGTACATGATAATTACTAATTGATTAAATGAATTAGAAATTAATTCGTTGGGGCACTTGGGTGGCTCAGTGGGTTAAAGCTCAGGTCGTGATCCCGGGGTCCTGGGATCGAGCCTCACATCAGGCTCTCTGCTCAGCAGGGATAAATCTTTATATATATATTTAATAAAGATATATATATATATAATCTTTAATATAATAAAAATCTTTAAAATTTTTTAAAAAATAAAATATTTTTTAAAAAATTAATTTGTTAAATAAATGCCTTCCAATCAGTACTCCCCTGTACTATTAGAGGAAAAGGAGTTAGGGAATCCTGGCTCCCGCCCCACTCCCTGATTCCCAGCATGATCCTCAAGAGGAACCCACCAACAGAGGAATCCTTGGGGCCTTGGGAGCAGGCAGTGAGGTGAAAATGTTTACTTCATTCAACTGGCATCAGGGCCCCCCTCTTTGCCCCTGAAACCAGTGTCTTGCGGTCCCACAGAGACACACTCTCTGGGGCTTTCTCGAGCTTGTTTAATTAGGTTCTTTGCTGAAAAGCTGCACCATTCGTCTCTGAAGTGGCAACTGGCCTCCACAGATGCGATCTCCTCTCCACAAGAACTTTTATTAAAAAGGCTGATATTCATGCTGTGCTTTTCTGCAAAAACAATAAGCATCCAAAAGTATTTGTGGTATCAGGGAAAGCAGCACAAAGGGGGTAAGGCCAGAATGTCTTGAGCTCCCCATTTGCCACAACCCAAAGAGCGGGTCTGTGAGTCCTGATTAAATTCCAGTGGTTGACAGCACAGGTTCATGTCTCAGACCATTCGATTTCATCACCCTGGCTTAATAAGGAAGATGAAAGGGAGACCAAGGGGTTCGCCTCCAGAAGGAGTTCCCTGTTTCTCTGGTGCTAATGAAAGAAAGCAGCTGTGAGCTCTGCCCTGGAGTCCCCTCTGGCAAGTTAAGACGTGGATTGGGGAGGGGAGGAACCAGGGAAGGAGAAGAGAAAAGAATGAGGACAAGGTGGAGTAGGGATCTCGGACTCCCCGTCTCTGTGTTGTAATGCAGTTATTTCTCCAGCAACCCTACAGAGAAAGATTACTGTCCTCTGCCCTACCCCATTCTACAAAGGAGGAAGCTGGGGCTCAGAAAAGTGCAGTACCTTGCCTAAGGTCTCACAACTAGCCAAGTGCCCAGGTCGGGATATGAGCCCAGACCTCTGATGCCATGCTCTTGCTTTCAAGGTGATGGTAATATATCAGAAGTACCCTCTTTTAAAATCAGAAATGGGGGCGCCTGGGTGGCTCAGTGGGTTAAGCCGCTGCCTTCGGCTCAGGTCATGATCTCAGGGTCCTGGGATCGAGTCCCACATCGGGCTCTCTGCTCAGCAAGAAGCCTGCTTCCCTCTCTCTCTCTCTCTGCCTGCCTCTCCGTCTACTTGTGATCTCTCTCTGTCAAATAAATAAATAAAATCTTTAAAAAATAAATAAATAAAATCAGAAATGAACTACCTTTAAAATCCTATGCCATTTGGGGCTGCCTGGGTGGCTCAGTGGGTTGAGCCTCTGTCTTCGGCTCAGGTCATGATCTCAGGATCCTGGGGAGCCTGCTTCCCCCCTCTCTCTGCCTGCCTCTCTGCCTACTTGTAATCTCTCTCTCTGTCAAATAAATAAATAAAATCATAAAAAAAAAAAAACCTATGCCATTTTGGAGCTGCCTGGGTGGCTCAGTTGGTTGAGCATCTGACTCTTGATTTCGGCTCAGGTCATGATCTCAGGGTGGGGAGATGGGGCCCTGTTTTGGGCTCTGTGATCAGCAAGCAGTCTACTTGAGATTCTCTCTCCCTCTCCCCATGCACTGCACCCCTACCCCAGCTCATACTCTCCCTGTCTCCAAAATAAATACATAAATCTTAAAAAAAATAACTGTGCCATTTTTCTTTTCAATATTGCATCTCAAAATAATATTTGGCATCCATAAATTACTTCTATTCCAAAAACAAAGGTGACAAATTCTTCCTTTTTTCCCCCTTTCCTTCTCAATATGAGCTGAATGGGGAGTTCAAGTCCTTTTAACAGTCAAAAAGACAAAGAGGAGGCCAATGGTGTGCCGAGCAACATGGCTACCTTTTATTGTGACTACTGTGACCCATACCTCACCCTGGACTTTCCGTCTCTGAGGAAGACATGCTGCCGTGGTAGAAACACAAAGAGAAGGAGAAAGCCTACTATCAGAAATGAATGGAAGAGCAGGCTCAGAGCCTGATCAACAAAACAACTGCTGCATTAGCACAAGGAAGGGCTTCTCCTCCACCATTCTCTTCTCCTCCTCCTGCAGGGGCAATGTCTCCCCCTAGTCTCCCCGGTCCTCCTTGCCCTGGTAGGATGCCAGCACCCGCTATGGGAGGCCCTCCTCCTGCTGGGATGATGCCAGTGGGACTAGCTCCTGGAATGAGACTGCC
This sequence comes from Lutra lutra, assembly GCF_902655055.1. Classification (NCBI taxonomy): domain Eukaryota; kingdom Metazoa; phylum Chordata; class Mammalia; order Carnivora; family Mustelidae; genus Lutra; species Lutra lutra. Next base: position 42,102,296 of record NC_062293.1, read on the forward strand.
TATGGGAGGCCACATGCCATTGATATCTGGGCCCCAATGATGAGACTGTCCCATGATGGTGCCAAGTTGGCCAGGAATGACTTGACCAGACAGATAAGGAGAGAGGGCGGCCTCTTTAAATCCATTTTATATTATTTGTTCTACTTCCCCAGGAGACCACAGTGCAATGACTCTGCGTGTTTCCTAACAGCATGACAAGGAAGACTTGCTCTCCCTTCCTATCAGTGAGAGGATGGTTTTTGCAGGGCAGTAGTGGGACAACAAAAAAATTTTTTTTTCATTTGCATTATGAAATGTGAAAATAAAATTGTCAACTGTTTTACTTAAAAAAAAAAAAAAGACAAAGAGGAAATAACCAGGAGCCCCAGTGCAGCCAGAGCCCCTCCTAAGGCAGAATCCTGCTGTTCGGGATACTTGGGCCATTCCAAATGGCAAAAGCTTTCCATGGGGACATTTGGGGTCAAGAGGAGGATACCTTCCATGGTGGGAATTTCCATAAAGTGTTTCTTTTACCTCTTCTGAAGACCAAACCCAGAAAAACAACCTCATATTACCAGTTTATGGACTTAGGATAGATATAAGCAAGAACTTTCTGACAAGTGAGGGATGTTGGTTCATAAAATGGGTGATGAAGAAAAGACAGGCTAGGAATAAGTTGGCAAGATACCAGACATATAATCCAAACTCAGGATTGTGGTTGCTTTGATTTCTCGACTATCTCTCACCATCTCCTGCAAACACTCTGCCACCTGGTCTGAGTTCCATCACAGCCCTGCATCTCTTTATGCCTCTGAGCCTTTGCTCTTGCTGATCCCTCCACCTGAAATGCCTTTCCCTTTCTCTGACTGTCCTAATTCTGTTTACCTTTCAAGGTCTAGCGCAAGTTCCTGGATCTGCTTAAAGCTTTTTCTGTCCACTCCAACCCATATGCCTCTACCCTGCTTGGAATTCTAGATAGTCTAGAGCTTAGTCATGATCATCTGGCTAGAGGATCACTGGTCCCTGCGTCAGGTGGGAGAGAGGGAAAGGCTTATGGGCAGCAGAAGCAGCAACTGCCACAGGTGTCCACTCTGCTGAGAGCCTGCCGCACCACCCACCTGGCGACTGGCCACTCTGCTGAGAGCCACCACATACAACCCTCAGACCATCATTTGCATTCTCTGGTCCCCTTTCCTGGGGCAAGAGTGCCCTGAAAGCACAAGCAGGTATCTGCCAACTACATTTCCCAAATCACACTCAATTATGAAGCTGATGTTCTGGGACAAGCCAGTTGTATGTTGATTTGGAGCACAGCCCTCATATAGAGCTGTGTCACCATAGGAAGGATGCTCTCGCACTTAAGTTTGCATTTCATCCTCATAACAAGTCCATAAAGCCCATTTCATAGGTAAGAAAACTGAGGATTGGGTAGGGCAAATGGTTGGCAGCAGCTTACATGGCTAGAAGAGAGCAAGAATGGCACTAGCGGCAAACCTCTCAGACTATGGGCCGGGGTACTTTTCAACTACTGAGACGGGTACATGGTGGACATGACCCAGGTTGTCAGCTGACAAATGACGAGCTGCCAATCGACGTCAGTACCAGTTAAACTTCAGACTCTGATCATGACATAGAAACCCTCCTTCTTACTCATGTCTTGGTCTTGCATTTGCATTCTACCATCCACAGACCTGATACAGGAGTATCTGGGTCACCTCCAGCATCTGCTGCAGTTCACACCAAAGGCGAGAGACAGATGGGCTCGGCGATAGAGTTCTCTGTGTGATGTGCCTCCTGCCATTTCAGATGAGCTGAGAAAGCCCAAAGCGGTCTGTCCCCTGGCCCCCTTGCATTATCTCCAACCTGCCCTCCTTCAGCTCCTTCTCTGCCAGACCCTGAGAACTTGGCTCCAGAATGCTCCACGAAGTACTACCTCCATTCTCTGGTCTTCCCAGAACCTGACTCTGGTTTCTCTCATTGACATTGGCTTTGTCTTGCCTCCTGATACTGGAAAATAGGGGTGGATTAGAATGGGTCTTTTTGTAAATTAATTAATGTTTGTAAGGTGCTTAGAACAACGACTGGCATTTTAAGTACAATGTAAGTGTTTGTTATCATCTTCAGCCCCATTATCCTAATGATCATCTACTACCTGCTTAGTATAACACATTCTGACCACTTAAGCCAGCCTTCCCAATGCCTTGGGATAAAGTCCCAAATCCATAGCATAGCTCTTGTTAGGCTCTCCTAGGTCATCTCCTATGACTCTCCCCCTTGTGATCCAAGACACCTGGACTTCCTTTAAGCTTACAAATATGCCAAGCTCTCTAGACCTTGGCCCAGCTGTATTCTCCACTGAAGAGTTCTTTGTTTCCTATCCCCCTCACCTTCCAACCCCCATCCCCCCACAAATCTGTCTTTCCATTCTCAGTTGGACTCTAAGCCTCATGAGAATAGGGGCCATATTTAAAGACACATTGCTGTATCCTCAGTGCCCAACACAATGTTTTCAATGAACAGGAGCTCAAAAACCTACTAAATTGCATTGAATTGAATCAAAATGGACTGAAAAATGATGATGACATTGATGTCAGCGAAAGCAATGACCTTAAAGCTTAATATGCTATTATTTATTTACTATACATGCCATGACCGATTCAAAACCAAATTCAGTAATAAAAAGATGACGAACAGAGGAAACAGATAACAGAATAAATGGTTTCTTGTCCAACAGCATCTACAACTATTGCTATCCTAAAAGAAGACAGTAATTAAAGCTGAAAGGAGGAGATGAGGCTCAAGGCATTAGGGATCAATGCTAACAGGCAAGTTACTCATCCCTGCCTGGTCAACCCAGAGGTTGAACTTTGCCCTGTGCACAAGCATATTGCCTGGCACTATTGGTGATGTCATTTGAGGACTTTTGAGAATGTCCTTGCCAACCCAAACAAATATGAAATGACCACCGAGGGAAGTAAAGGTAGTAACAGCTCACCTGCCTTCTCCCAATGACAGTTTCTGTCTACCAGGACCCAAGGTTCAACCAACTTCCAGTCAATAAGGACCTAGCCAATCCCTCTCTCCGCCCGCAACAGCTCACTGAGTAACTGCAGTTTCCACGATGAGCACTGGAGGGCTTGCCCCACTTGATCCATCAGGGCTTGGTCACTCTTCCCAGTTTTCAACACTGAGAGCTTTTTACCCACTGTGGGGCGTGAAGAAGTCATCAAGAGAAGCCTGGTAGAAAAATTCAACTTCAGGTACCACTGAAGGGAAAAGACAATTGTTCCTTTCAACTGAGATAATCAAGAAGGTGAGAATTTTCTAGAAATTGGTGGTATTTAAGTGGTACCCTCCAGACACACTGATTTGTTTGGTTTTCTCCTGGCATTTGATGTCTTCTTGGCAGTTTTATTGAGATATATTTCATATACCATACAATTAACACATTTAAACTGTATAATTCTGGGTTACCTGGGTGGCTCAGTCATTAAGCGTCTGCCTTTGGCTCAGGTCGTGATCCCAAGGTCCCGGGATTGAGCCCCACATTGGGGTCCCTGCTCAGCGGGAAGCCTGTTTCTTCCTCTCCCCCTGTTTGTGTTCCCTCTCTCGCTGTGTCTCTCTGTCAAAAAAATAAAAAGAATATTTTTAAAAGTAAAAAATAAAAAAATAATAAACTGTACAATTCAGTGGTTTGCTTTTGTTTTTTGTTTTTGTTTGTTTTTGTTTTAAGTAGGCTCCACACCCAGCGTGGAGCCCAACAAGGGCCTTGAACTCACGACCCTAAGATCAAGACCTGAGCTGACATCAAGAGTCAGACACTTAACCAACTGAGCCACCCAGATGTCCCCAATTCGGTTGGTTTTAATGTATTCACAGAGCTGCCTAGCCATCACCCCGACCTAATTTTAAACTGTTTTCATCACTCCAAGAAGAAACCCTGTACTAGTGAGCAGTCACTCCCCTTCTAGAGAACACCTGTCCCTCTCAGCCCTGGGCTAATCTACTTCCTGTCTCCATAGATTCTCCTGTTATGGATATTTCATATAAATGGAATCGTACAATATATTCTTGTCTTTTGTGACTACTTCTTATACTTAGCACAGTGTTTTCAAGGTATATCCATTTCGTAGGGTGTATGAGTACTTCATGTTTTTTATTACCACATAATATTCTACTGCATGACTACGCTACATTTTATCCATCTGTTTATCAGTTGATGGACATTAGGCTGCTTTTTTTTTTTCTTTTTGGCTATTATAAAGTAAGCCACGAACATTTGTGTACAAGTTTTTTCTGTGAACATATGTCATTCCCCTTGGGTATATATACACAGACTTATGTACCGAATTGCTAGGTCATATGCTAACTCTATACTTAACATTTTGAGAAACTTCCGAACTGTTTTCCAAAGCAGCTGTACCATTTTACATTCCCACCAGCAGTGTCTAAGGGCTGCACGTTCCTCCCGCTGTGGTTTCTGATACAGCCAAGTATGCAAGGGAAAGACATAGCATCCTGAGCCAGAGCTAGCATGAAATCAACACCGCAGCCAAGATGAAGAAAGGGCTAAGAATGTTCCTTTACCTCCATACCTTGAGGCTGGAAGCTGAGGCTGATGTAGCAAGTTGTCCAAGAGGACTTGGACAAGTCCTCTTATCTCCCCAATTTGAGAATTTTAAGGATTTATGGTAAGAGGAAGGTGGCAATGTCAGAAAAAAAAACATCTTTTCAAAGTGATTCACCATTTTCCAGCCAGACTCGTTAGCAACAAATGTGTGTAAAAGTGGGCTAATATCTATAAATAGGAAAATTTTAGGGGCAAAAAACTTTTTCCTTGAAAAGGTTATGAAAAAGACTTCTAGATTCCCAGGGGTTATCACGGGTGCCTAAAACGAAATCTCTCCACACATTTCCAGAAACCAAACAGATCAGAAGGGGGGGCAAATTAAACCAACCACAATCTCACCTAGATGGAGACATAGATGTAATTTTTGGTACATACAAGGTGCTCAGTGTCTGTCCAATTAGTGAATTAGTGAATACATAAATGAATGGCAACACTACAGAGGAAATGAACCTATGAAGAATGGTTAACATGACAGAGGACAGATCCAACCAGTTTTCCACAAGAGAATGCGGTTCTGTGAATAAAGAAGTTTATTTAGCTCACATCTCAAATAATTGTGTGCTTTTCCTCCAGACAACTGTCCTACTTATGTGTGCAGTACAGGTGCTGTATGTATGTGTGCTTTTCAGCTCATTGCACAGAATATTTTTCCACTCAAGTGTTGAGACTTCACAAAATTAAGCATTTTGCTGTTTCATCAGGGACGTTTATGAGTGAGCCAGTGGTGATAATCCCTATCCCGATTCACGCTTAGGCACCAGCAGTTTTACTCATCGTTGCTTCTGTGCCATCACTGCAAATGTTCACGGACTGGCAAAGACAGTGTCTTAGTATTATTATGAACATAGTTTTGACTTTGAGGATCCCATCAGAGGGTTTGGGGGATTCCCAGGAGGCCATGGACCACACCTGAAAATCAATACTCCAGATATAATCTGAATAAAGCAGAATACAAGAAGGATTTTCACCTCCCTACTTATTGATCCCATGTCTTTCTTAATTTGGCCTAAGACTGCATTCATTTTTCAAGGAACCAGTGTCATCTGATTGGTCTGCATTCAGCAGTTAAGATGAAAAAAATCTTGGAAGGTGTAATGCCCCGGGGAGCAAATAACATCTTCGTAGAAATAATGCCTAAGCTCAGTCTTGACAGAGAAAAGATGTTTTCCAGGTGAATAAGGTAAGCGAAGAAGGGCACTGCAGACAGGAGGAGACGCTTAGGCAAATAACACAGAATGAGCAGGCTGGAGTGCTGGGAGAGTGAGGAATCCATGTGCAAGGTGCAAGGGTGCCAGAGGATGTCATGGACAGGGCAGGAGTGAGGTCAGCACTGGGGACAGGAAATGCACATCAATTCCCAAGAGTTTTTCCCTGTCATTCAACAAAGGTAGTCTGGGGTTTTTTGTTTTTGGTTTTGGGTTTGTTTTTTTTTTTTGCCCTGGATGCTCATGTTAATCCCCATCCCCCAGGGAAGCAAGATGGACAGTGGGACAGGTTCATTTAAGGAAGTTGGGAGAAGTTTGGGTCTTCATTCCTGACAATCCGTGTTTTGGAATAGGTCCTTTCTCTGCCTCAAGACAAACTTCTCGGAAGATGTCTGTGAGAGGCACCTAGGCCTGCCCATCATGTAGTAAGGGTAAGTGTTCCCCCCTCCAAATCAGCCCCTGAGCATCAGGGATAAGGAGAGGACTCCCGCACCCCCCCACACACACAACAAAGATTATTTCTTGGCCAAGAAATAATCACCACCTACCAGTTTCCCCCATTATTAGAAAACAATAAAAATCTCAACAAAAGAGAGCCATCTCCTCTGAAGATCCATCTCCCCCTGGGCAGCTTTCTATAGGCCTGTCTCCAAGTCCTCAACACCTAGTATGACAGCACACAGTAGGGAACAACATGTGTTTGGGGAATGTATGAGCACAGCATTCAAGATACCAGAGCTTTCAGAAATCAATATATTTACTTCATTATTTGCTGATCAGTCAAGTGCATACAGATGTCCGTGAGTCACTTTAAGTCCTATAATTCATTGCGGGATCATGAACGTGTTGGCTCATCCCTCTGGCTGAGAGTCCTTGGGGATACTCAAGTCCAGTGTGGCTTCTCCACTTTCAGCTGTTCCTCCTGCTCTGCCCAGTCACCAGTCCTTCCTGGATGCTTTCCCTCCCTTTGCTACCCCCTCTTCCCTCCCAAATCTGTAGTGTTTGGTAGATTCAGACAGAACTTGCTTAGTAGCCTGGTGACCTTGAAATGGAGTTCAACCCGTCCGTGCTTCCACCTGCCCATCGGCAAAGGAGGTCTCCCTAACCGTGGTACCCGGCCACAGCAGTGCAGCGGGCTCCCTGAGCCGGCTTCTGCAAGAAGGGCCTGGCCTGCGTTAGAGCTCAGTGCTCCTCACTGCAGCCCTGGCAGGTGGGCGGAGGCATCACTGCACTGGAGATGGGGAAACCAAGGCTGAAGCAAGCCAGGTAAGTTCCCCCAAGAGCAAACTGTATGGAGTTGGGATGTGACCCAGCCTGTTTCTCCGTGGGTATCAGGGTCACCATACCCCACAAGAATGCTTGCTCCCCACCTGCCTCCTTGCCTCTCTGCCTCCACCCTTCCTTCCAAGATGGTGGCAAAGCAGGGAAGGGCCAGCATGCCGGATCACAGGTTCACAGAAGCCTGCACGCTTGGGCATCCGCTGGAGCTGCTCTGCCCTTCTTCCTTGTCCACGCGGCCCGCGTTTCACCACTTCAGGGACACCAAAGACTCCCTGAAGGCATGGACCAGGACTTCACGGAAGGACAGTGCCTGGAGGAACGGCTGCTTGGTGGAGTGCTGGGCATGGTGGGGCCATGAGGGTTCAGGGACACCAAGCAGACGGGACGGGCCCGCACACTACCTGGGCCCGACGAGGAGTGCGCCAGAGAGACATGCGGAGCACTGTGGGCGGGGAGGAAGGAGCGGTAGAGGATAGCCTCCTCAGGGAGGGGACATTTACTTGCACCCCCATGTACCCTGCCCTGCATGAAGCTCTTCAACTTCCTCATACTTAATCTTCACACGGGAGGACGCTGAGCTCAAAGACAAGACCCTTGAAAAGCCGCAGAACTGAGATTCAAATCCAGACCTGACTGGTTCAAAAACCCATGCCCTGTCCTCTCTGGACAGCCGGAGGGGATGCCCACTCTGGGTCTCCAAGGACAACATCCAGAATACATGTGGCACCTTCAGAACAAAGTGACAAAATGTATTCTTCCCCAAACCTCCCATGGCAACGGCCAGGAAAGCGAACATAAAGGATGCCGGGAACACACACGTCGCAAGAAGAGCTGGCTCAACTGACGTCAGTTTCTCCTACCCCTGATTTCAGCCAACGAGGCCAATGGATATTCCAAAGCAGCTGCTGCTGCTGAGTTCCAGGAGAAGCAAGGTCTCTGCACTTCAATGTCTTCAGGACAGCTTCATTCTCTAGGCCTCAGTGTCTCAGTTTTGTTTTTTATACTGTAAGGCAGAGAGATCATTAGAAGTGGGTGAGGGAAGCCAATGGGGGAGGGAGGACCTAGGAAATCCTGAGAACCATGTTCTTTGGAGCCCTAGCTGCCTCCTGGGGGCTTCTCGGAGGTGATGAGGCAGCCACCAGACAGTCAAATCTCTAGCTGGCACACAGGGACCCTTTCTTCCTTAATGGAAAAGGAACCTGACAGGGTAGGAGGGCATACATAAGAAAGACAAAGAAGGGCGCCTAGGTGGCTCAGTTGGTTAAGCAACTGCCTTCAGCTCAGGTCATGATCCCCGAGTCCGGGATTGAGTCCCACATTGGGGTCCCAGCTCCGTGGGGAGTCTGCTTCTCCCTCTGACCTTCTCCCCTCTCATGCTCTCTCTCACTGTCTCTCTCTCAAATAAATAAATAAAATCTTAAAAAAAAAAAAAAGACAGACAGACATGGGAATGTCAGACAGGAATGTGGGGTGTGCCCATCCTGTTCTTTAAGCTACATCTTGGTTCAAAGAAAAAAAAAAATCTCAGGTAGAGGAAGACCCTCAGAAGTTATCAAGTCCAATCACTGAGTTTTAAAAATGAACCCCGGCCCCCACATCTGGAGATCCTGATTTAGAAGGATGGGGGCATGGGGCACGCTCCACCCAGCTCTCTGGGTTGTTCTAATACCAGTGGGTAAGGACCAGCAAGTTAATTTGTATTCCTGACTCCCTCCCTTCCTCTACCAAAATAGATGCTTGAATGTTTCCTCAATAACCCTACCTCACTATGAATACCCCTGGCTATGGGGAGCTCACTACACCCCAAAACAGCCTTCCCATCTGAGCCATCACAAGGCTGCTGCTAGTTCAGGCACTATTGCTTCCAAGAAGACCTTTCTCTTCCTTCTTCCTGCTACCCCGCCTTAGCTTATTCAGCACTGTTGGTGTTAGGGACTCAGAACTCCCCACCCCTGACAGAAAACAGATGCAACCAGAAAGGCATCTACCACCACCTCTGGGCTTCTGGAGGAAGGGAGTGGCTGGCTGGGGCTGTAGGGTGCCTCTGCCTGGCTGATCAGGCTCACGTGTGGGGCAGGGGCGACCCCTGGTGGCCACAGGGATTACTGCTGTCAAACCCCCCAGGGGGTAGGAAGAGCAGGGAGCCAAGCACTTACTTTGTTCATGATCCAGTCTGCATCTTCAATGGCTCTTTTAATAATCTGCTGGATTCTCTCAGGATTGTCTTCATCTGAATGAACCCGGAAACTCTGGAAGTTTAGGCATTAAAAAAAAAGGATGACAAGACAAAATTCGCAGGACCAGCATCTTCAGAGCACCAGGCACAGGCCAGACACACCATGGCCACTTCCCACTGGGCATGGCTCTTAGCCCTCCAGGGACAGTTAGAAGGATCTGTCCTACAGATGAGGAAAGAGGCTTGGATGCCCTAACCAGCCACTGTGCCTGGCGGCGGCATTCAAATCCCAGTCCATTCTAACTACACAGCCTGTCCTCCTACCTGCAGAGCAGCAGCAATATAGAAGACTGGCCCCCAAGGTACCCCAAATCAGGCTGGGCCCAAAGGTGATCAGGCAGCAGGGGCCCAAAGAAACTTCCATCTCTCGGTTCCATTTGTTCCCTACAAGGCATGATAGGAAGGAACAGTGCTGGAAGGCCAAGCAGAGTGGGGGCAGGGGACGAGTGACTAGAAACTCCAGCCAGGCCCAGTGCAGAGCAGCATGGGGCTGCTGTTTGCCTTTGACCAGAGAAGGAATGTGAGATTCAGGTTCACTGGTGTGGCATCAGAGCGCTTCACAAGGGTACCTGGTACCTCTTCTGCCCGGTCACTCTCGACCTATTTGTCTTCAGGAGCACCTCAAATGCTCATGCTGTGAAGCCCTCCCTGACATCCTCAGACAACTAGCTGCTTCCTCCTCCATATTTTCACAACCTGGCTGTTGCTACCTTGACTTTTTTTTTTTTTAACTTTACACATTACATTTGTATTCATTTAAGTTTTTTATTTTTTATTTTATTTTTATTTTACTTTATTTTTTATTTTTATTTTTTTTATTTTTTATGATTTTTTATTTGGAAGTAACCTCTAACCTACAGAAGCTTTTCTCTACCAGAATCACCAGTCATGAACATCTCACATTTGCTTTACCATTCTCTCTTTATATAGGTTTGTACTCAATTTTCTGGGAACATTTTGAAGTGGCAGACATCATGCCCTTGACCCCAAACACTTCCATGTGTTTTAACAAGGAGATTACAAAACCACAGTAGTCAAATTCAGAAAATGCCACATTTATATAATACTACCATCTCATCTACAACCCATATTCTAATTTCAGGAAGGTATCCAATAATGTCCTTTTTAAGCATTTTTTTTTCCTGTCCCAGAACCAATCCACTCATTATATTTCATGGTCATATCTTTTCAGTCTTCTTGAAAGCAGAGCATGTCTGCCTTTCTCAGTGCTTCCCGACCCTGCCACGTTGGATGAGCCAAGGCCACTGGTGTGGAGATGGTCCCTCCGTCTGGATTTACCTGATGTTTTCTCATGAGTATATTCAGGCTGTGCATTACTGGCAGGAACGCCTGTCAAAATGATGCTATGTCCTATACTCTACTTTAATTATCCATTTAGCTGCCTTATTTGAGCCCTGGCACAGAGCTGATGTGCTAGAGGATAAGCGTCTGTTTTCTGAGCAGAAATCAGAGAGAGGAGCTGGGCTATGGTCTTTGGTGGCTCTTACTAGTCTGCCACTCCTCCCTTCCACTACCACCCAAAAGACCCTCCCTGTCCCCTGCCCCCAACTCTGAAAGAGTCCTCCTGTTATGTGACACCTCCCCACCGCCACCCCGAGCTCAGTATCCCCTGCTCCCACCTGCCTGACAGCATGTTTGTAATGCTCCTGGATGCCCTTGGTTGGCAGCTGCTGGCAACAGCGCAGCAGATATCGGTAGAGCTGCAGCGGCCTCTGGACCAGCTCTGCCCCTGGTAGCGGGGCCATCTGCGAGTCCCTCTGTCCCTGGAAAACACAGAGCATTATTTCAAAGGCATCAAGCCAATCCCCGGCCCTGAGCCCCCTGTTCCACGGCTCTGTGAGCAGGTCTGATACAACATGGAGGCCCAGTCCCCTTCATGCCACACCGCACAGAACCCAGACCCTGAGCTTGGGCGGGGCATTCTGTCCTGCAGAAGCCTCAGCCCACAGTAGGCCTGCTGGGACCAGAGGCGAAATCACACAGCCTCATTCTTTCTGGAAGCCAACTTGTAGGGGGTGGGTGAGGTGGTGTCATGGACAGGCAGAGTAGGGGAGATGAGCAGGAAGATCCTGCACTGTAGACTGAGAAACCAGCAGACTACAGCCAACAAAGAGGAGAACGCCAGAGGTCTGAGCCTCACCACTCAAAGAATCGTCTTGGACCAGTAGCAGCGATGTCACCTGAGAGCTGGTTAGAAACACTCTTGCCCCAGATCTACTGGACCAAACCTGCCTTTTTTTTTTTTTTTTTTTTTTTTTAAGATTTTATTTATTTATTTGGCAGAGAGAAATCACAAGTAGGCAGAGAGGCAGGCAGAGAGAGAGGAGGAAGCAGGCTCCCTGCTGAGCAGAAAGCCCGATGTGGGGCTTGAACCCAGGACCTGGGATCATGACCTGAGCCGAAGGCAGCGGCTTAACCCACTGAGCCACCCAGGCGCCCCCCAAACCTGCCTTTTAACCAGATGCACCACAGGATCCTGCCTGGACCTCTACCACAGCATCTTGCCTGGTGTCTGTTCCCGTCTTTAGCCTGTCACTCTCCAGTCTCCTCCATGCTGACGCCAGAATGCCCACTGGAGCCAGTGGCCTCAGCTCAACCCCCCCAAACCAGCAAGTACCTCGCCTCTTGGTCTCTTGGCACAAGCAGCACCTTTAGCGTCAAGCTCCCCTCCTCTTCTCTGCCATGGGGGGGAACTCATGTTCATCCTTCCAGCTCCAGACCCGTGTCACTTCCTCTGAGAAGCCCTTCCTGACTGTCCTGCCCTGAGGAGCTACAGTGCCCTGTTTTGGAGCTGTTACAGTGCTTCCCACACTGCTGAGGATTCATCTGCTGCCAGGCCTGTGGAGCCTGGCCCAGGCACCAGGGCTTCGTGCCCTGTTTGTTGAGCTAGACTGAATGGAATCTGTTATCTGCTCTGTACAGATCGCCCCTCTCTGAGAGGGAAGCTCACAGTGTTCCAAACGAAGGAGCTAAAAGACCAAGATTAAGTGACTGGTCTTAGTTTTAAAGTGACATAAACAGAAGAAAGACAAAAAAGAAAAAAAAAAAGAAGACAACTCCCTCCCCCTCAAAAAAAAAAAAAAAAAAAAAAGAGAGAGAGAGAGAGAGAGAACCAGAATACTAAATCAGAGGTTCTTAAAACTACGAAAGGAAATTCATTAAGTAGCCGGTTTCAGAGGCTCCTTCATTCCATTTCCAGCATATTATCGTCCTGGCAATAATAACTGCCTGTTTCCACAGCTAAGTTTGCCAATGCCTCCCGGTACTCTGGGCTCCCGCCATGACACCGGGGCGGGCAGGTGGTGGTCTGCCCCCTATCTCAACCTTCCCCGCTTCTGCTAACAGCGCGGGACGTGTGACTGTAGATCCACCTCTCCCCTGGTCTCTGCCGACAGGTCAGGGGCTCCACGCCAGGTCTGACCAATCAGAGCTCTGCATCCACGTGGTCACAGGGATTGGGTCACAGGTGGGCACATGACGGAAGCTGGCCCAATCAGAACGCATCCCACTGCCTCTGCAGGGGTGGTCGGGAAGGCCTCCATTTTTTTCCCTCGATACTTGCTGCTGCAGGGATTTGTGCCTCTCTCCAGGGCGCCATCTTGCCTCCTCTGGAAGCCTGAGGCTGAAGCCACACAGCAGCAGGCAGAGCTGAGGGTGTGAGGGAACCACGTCTGAAGAATTCGTCTGAACCGTCCACCCGAAGGCAGTCCCACCCCTAGACTTTGTAATGACTTGACCCAATTAGTAATGCCCTTTGCCAAAGCAGCTTGGGTTACTCTGTCACTTGCAACCCAGAGAGTCCTAACTGATGGACAGATCTTGACCTCTCAAACTCTGCTTCCACGATGAGGTCTGATGCTTCCAGCTCTAAGGAACAGTACAAATAAGGCAAGGCCCCTAAGGTTCTCCTGCCACGAATATCAACCTGCCAGTCTGACTAGCTGTATTAAAGCACATCCCCCCCCCCCAAAAAAAAGAGGGGAACCCCATACAATGAGGGCAAAGACCTTCAAGGACCACTAGAGAGGACATACCACCGAAGTCCCCACCTGATGGGCAGACTCCACTGGCAGGCTTCCCCAAACTATATAAAGTGCTAATCAAATATTGTAAAATGCTAGTCGTGTAACAGATGGTTACCATCTGCAGGCTTCAAAATTAACATTTGGAAAGAGCACAACTTTGTTTCAGTAGATAAAAACCCAAGCAATACTTAGAAACCAACCCAGCAAGTATGGGCGGGAGATTATTTTCAGCTCAATTATAATACTTAGTCATTCTCAGTAATAAGTAGCAGAGAATGCATGTGTGGGTCCACTCAGAAGAGTTAAACTAAAAATGCTTTAATTTAATTTAAAGTGTGGGTTTGCTATTAAGGGGCAATGAACTTCACAGCATCATTGCTAAAACTGTAGTCAAACTCTGTAGCCCCTAACCATTACCTGGCGTATCTTGCTCTTTGCACTTGACTTTAGCCTCTCCTGAGCTCCCTACCTCTGTGAAGGTACCTCTGTCTTCTCAGGCAACCAAACCAAAACCATCACTAAGCCAACCTATACTTCTCTTCCTGCCTCAATCCCACGCCACTGTTTCTAAGTCCTATCAAATTCTACCTCTGAATGCCCCCTCACATCTGTCCCCACCTCTCTATTCCCACTGCACATCCTTGCTTCAGGCTCTTATCAGACCTCCCATGGACAACAGCCAGAATTCTGAGCAGGTCTCCCTATCTTCCAATCTATTCACCACTCAATAGCCATTGAATCTTTCTAAAACCTAAATCTCAGCATGGCATGTTCCTGCCTAAAACCTCAGATCTGATATCCACCCCTAACCCTGTCACTCATGACAACTCTCCCCAAATGTAGGAAAACTGTGAAATTATTTTAAGCAGTATATGGGTCAACATCTTTTTATTGTAAGGATTTTATATTTATTTTCATGTGTAATAAAAAAAAATCCCATAATTTCATAGGTAGTGTGGCTTAAATGTTTTAAAAAGGAATAGGAGTAAAACTGGTATTTTTAAATATATCCAGCAAAGAAGAATGCAGCTGAGATGTGGATATGAGAAAAATCATGAAAGTGGTACTAAGCTTTGGAAAGCACTGGCCTATGGAACAAAGTCCATACTCCTTCCTCCAAGGCCCCTGCCCACCCCTCAACCCTTCTCCCACCACTCCTCCAGAGTCCAGGCAAACTGAGCTCTGAGTGGCACATCCCATGAGTCTATGTCCTGTTTGCCTGTTATAGTCTCTGCACTGTGACAAAATGCCTGGCATATAGTAGAAGCATTAGAGTTCTCCAGAGACACAGAACCAATAGAATATACAGAGAGAATATATCTATGTTATATTCATATGTGTATACTATTTATAAGGAACTGGCTCACGTGATTACTGAGGCTGGCAAGTTTGAAATCTCACAGAGCAGGTGCCCCAGTTTGAGTCCATGTCAAACCAGGAAGAGCCAATGTCCCAGGCTGAAGGCCACCAGCCAAGAAAATCCTTTCTCACTCAGGGGAGTGTCAGTCTGTTGTTGTATTCAGGACTTCAAGTGCTTGGAGGAGGCCCGCCCACATTAAGGAGGGCAATCTGCTTTACTCAGTCTCCTGATTTAAATGTTAATCTTGGGTGCCTGGGTGGCTCAGTGATTTAAGCCTCTACCTTCGGTTCAGGTCATGATCCTGGGGTCCTGGGATCGAGTCCCGCATCGGGATCTCTGCTCAATGGGGAGCCTGCTTCTCCCCCTCTCTCTCTGTCTGTCTCTCTGCCTACTTGTGATCTCTCTCTGTCAAATAAATAAATAAAATCTTTAAAAAAAAATGTTAATCTCATCCAGGGGCACTTGGGTGGCACAGTCAGTTCAGCATCCAACTCTTGGTTTCTGCTCAAATCATGAGCTCAGGTCATGAGAACAAGCCCTGGGTTCAACTCAACGCTCAGTGCAGGGTCTGCTTAAAAGAATTCCTCTCCCTCAGCACCCCCCGCCCCTCTCTCCCCTGTTTAAAAATAAATGTTGTTAATCCCATCCAAAACACCCTCACAGACCCACCTGGGCATCTCATGGCCCGGTCAAGTTGACGTATAAATGGAACCATGATAGTAGATGCTTAATATTTATGTGTCAAATGAATCCTCCCACTCTTGCCCACAGTCTGCTTCCTGCAGGTCTCCTGATCCTACAACACTCAGATGATAGGTCCAGCACCTCCTCCTGGAAGCTTTCACTGACCCACCATCCCTGCTACCACGTTTAATGGGAGACCTCTGGAGAACCTCAAACAGGCCTCGCGACCCCACATCACTCTAGTTCGGGCTTCATCATGTGTTACCTGCATTACTGGGAGGGTACCTGCCTGCCCTTGGCCCCCTTCCAGCCATCCTCCACATGGCAGCCACAACGTCTTGTCAAACACCTTACTTCAAATCCTCCCACAGCTGGATGTGACGGGATATTGTGAATTATTATCAACTATGAATTTTCTCAGGTAGAACAACAGTGCGTCGTGTGGGAGAATGTCCTCATTCTCGGGAGACATGAGTGGAAGGAAGTGTTTAGGGCTGATGTGTCATCACGTCTGCAACTTACTTTCACATGGTTCCACAAGAGGCAACACAAAAAGAGAAAAGATAGGGTGAGAAAGATGTGGTGAAATGTTAAGATCGTGTTTAGAGGGCAGGAATAAGGGTGGACCTTGTGCTATTATTTCAATTTCTCTGTATTTTGAAATTTTTTTGTAACTTAAAGTTATTTTAGAAAAACCGTTCCACGACTTTCTCCTTACCTAGGGAATAAAGTCTTAAGCTCGTGAGGCTGGCACTGACTCCTAAAGCCTTCTTGCCCACCCAGAGTCACCCCTCAGCACTCCTCCACCTGCCAGGCACACTGACACACCACCTGTGGTTCCTTTAGTAATAATAACAAATCCTGAGCACTTAGGATGATTACGATCACAGCCTTACTGAGTATGTAGCATGGGAGAGACACTATTCTAAATGATGCACATGAATTAACCCCGTCTTCACAATAATTCATCAAGGAGGTTCCATTATGCTGTCCTTTTACAGATAAAGAAACAGAGGCAAGAAATTTGTCCAAGGTCACAGAGCTCTGAGCGCAAAAGCCAGGATTTCCACCTGGGAAGTCCGGCTCCAGAGTCCAGGTGGGTGCTACTCTTCCTAACGGCACCCCCCTCCCCAATTTCTTTTTAAGGAATGACTTCTTCCCATTGAGTCTGGCCTGCAGAAACTATTGTCTGTGGCTCCATCTCTCCTGGCCAACAAGGAGAACATGAGACCCAGGCGAGGCCAACTGAGTACTCCCCATCTCTGGAAACGGGCTCTCAAGCAAGGTTACAAAGAACCTGAAAATGAGTTCATGTGCTCTAGCAATGGCTGCATGACGAGCCTCTTCCTGCTCTGAACTGTCCTTGTAGCTCCTGCCTTCTGGCCTTCCAGAAATGTCTAGACTCCTGCCAGGTTCTCCAGCCTTCTCCCTTGATTCTGTGAGCCCTTAACACTCTTCCAGGAAATTTCTTTTTGGTTAAGTCTTCCTGTCTCCTCTTCCTCCCCACACAGAACTAGACTCTCTCCCTGATCTGTTTGCCCACAGCCTGTTGTGCCTGCTTAGATCAGCGGGAATCACCTGGGCTCTGAGTGTTTGCCTCTCAATCTTCTCTGACCAGACAGAACTCCCCTGAGGACAGGAACTGTGTCCGATTCCCCCATCTCTATTCTCTCAGTGCCAGCACAGTACAAGCTGGTACCAAGCACACTCCTCCATCAATGCTTCCTAGCTGATGAACCTCAGAATCTTCCAAGCCCTGAGTTCTCCTGCCCATCACCTCTGGCAGCAACATCCTCCCTTTCCTGCCCATCCATGCCAACCCTTTCCGGCCCTCTCAGCTTCCCTCCAGGTCACCTGCAGGAATTCCCTGCAGGCAACTGACGCCTCCTACCTCAGTCAGTCTGGGGAGGCCATCGGGCAAGAATATTTTCAAATCCCCTCTTCCATGAGATTTATCCTTGCCCGAGAGCTGACTGATGGGCTAAGAGAGGTGCTAGACATTTTTACAACCACCCTCGGACAAAAAAGCATTATCATTTTCACATTTTGCAGATGTGAAAACTGAGGCTGATCATGAATACACAACCAGGGAGTGGCAGCTCTGGGATGTGGACTCTGACTCGACTTCAGTGCTCTAACCTCCCTGAGTTCTTGAAGGAAAGGAGTCCCTCCTTTTCCTTGTCTCTGTTAGGCTCTCAGAGCCTCTCTCCTGGATTAATCCAACACCCCTTCTGACATGTCTCTTCTTCAATCCCTCTCTATGTGCAGCCAGAATGAGCAATGGAAGACAAAAATCTCATCTTTGAGCCCCTTGCTTGATATCCTTTAATGGCACACACAGAACAAGCTCTAAGCTCATCAGTATATGTGTGTGTGGGGGGGGGGGGTCAAGGCTTTCCCAGGCAACTGCCAATCTCTATCCCATTTGAAACCAAATTCCCCACTCCCTCCACCCTCTACCCAGCTCAGCCTCCTCTGTTAGGCGCATCTGGCATGCAGTGGTCCCTCAACAGAAGGGTGTCAGATTGAACCCTTCCTCTCTCCAACACCTTCCAGTCAACTCTCCCGAATCCGGAAGACTGAGTGAACACTGAAACTACATGGGCCCCCGATCATGGTGAGACTGATGGGAGGATTGAGTAAGGCATCATGCATGCCTGCCGGGCTCATGGCAGCAGCTCACTCAGTAGGGGGCCCTTTTCGGGGCCTGGAAAAGTAGCAAAAGGGAAAACAATACGTTATGATATCTTTAGGTGCTTCTATCTGAGACGAGACTGGGCTGCGGAAGGGAGCTGCTCACGCAAACTGACACTGGGAGAGGTGGTGGATTTCACTGATTTAGTGACCTCCACCAACATCAGAGAGAAAAAAAATAATCTTTTTTTCTTTGAAATCAAACTAAAGAGCACATGAAATTTATTTAGCTTTTTCCCGAAATCAGAACTGAACTCTGGTTATTCATGCTGTCGCCTCCGATGAATTAGAAAGTTCTAAAAATACTGAAGGTGGCATGGCCTGACTCATGGTAGACGCTCTCGGTCAGAGGTGTTAACTGAATGAGCAGAAAAGTCATCCAAAGTAGGGAGTCTCAAAACCAGAGCACCGAAGGCAGCCTTTTCCTATCCAGGGTAAAAGAAATCTCTTCTCCCCATCCCTGCCAGGGAGCTTTCCAGCTTTTCTCCCTTAATATGCTCCCTCGTGGCGGGGAGCTCATGACCTCCCAAGTCTGAGCTCTCCACTTCATTTGTGGATCTGAGCTCTGCCCTCTGGGGCTCAAGTCTCTACCCGCTCCCCGCAGCCCAACAACCTCCGAGGCCATTCTGTCATTGTTCAGTTAGTGATCCCAGCCCCGAAGTCATTCTCTTCCAAGATCCCCACCCTGAAGGTGCCACCCTCTCCTAGTGCCTCCCTGTCCCACTCACACTCTTCAGGACACACGCACCCTCAATATTGGTCTCCCTCTTAAACGTACTGTCCAGGGGGAAAGCCACAGTTCTGGATCCTGACCAGCTTCGTGGGTTCTGGAGCTCAGTGGGCAATGTCCCCTGCTTTACCTAGCAGTTCAAGAAAGGCTGCTCAGACGGCATTCTCGGCTCAGGCCCTCACGTGACTCTGGCATTCAGCTCAGAGGAACATTTTTTTCCATGAACACTTCTGAAATCTGTTTCCCACCTTGTATTTTACTAGTTCTGTCCAAAGTCACCATCTGCTACAATCTCTGGGGTACCTGACCCTGTCTGTTATCCAGCTCCACTCAATTCAGCACAACAAAAGCACAAAACAATCCCATCCCAGGCATGAATGGGGTCCAGAGAGAGAGACAGGAGCCCCAGAGAGCTGTGTCAGTCACCCACACAATGTCATTCAGAGAACCTAGCACGTGTATGGCTCTGGGCTCGGCCCTAGGACCAGAGACGGATGGCCTGGCATGTTACCTAGCTGTCCCACCGCGAGCTTTCTACACAGCTGATGCCATGTCGTACGACCTACTGTTCAGGGAGTGATCAGTAAGTGCCAGGAAGCGCCAGGACGGTGTTGAGCGCTTCATGTGTTACCCCGTGCACCCTCACAACAATCTTCTGGGGTATGAATCACTAGTTCCATTTTATAGATGATGAAACTGGGGCTCTGAGAGGGTAAGAAACTTGCCAGAGACCACACAACTATTAGATGGTAACGCCAGGAATCAAACTGAGGACTGTTGCCCCTTGCCCCTGCCTGCTTCTAACACCATCTGCTACGTCTGTATCTGAGCCATCCACTGAGTGCCGCCTGGATCCAGGCTAAGGACCCCACAGAGAACTCTCCTGGAGCCCATTCAGGACCAGGCCTGCATGCATGAAAGCACTTGACTGTGCTATTATCCCATACTTATTTTTCAACCTTCTCCATAAAACTTTGCTCCATGCTTTTCTGAAACCCAAGGCCATCATCTATAGCTTCCCACTGCATAAAGATGAAAAAAAAAAAAAAAGTCACAAGGCTGATGTCAATTACACAGACAAAGAAAAGGGGGCAGCTAAGGAAATACTAAAAAAGTTCTTAGGAAACCCAAAGGACACTATAACAGGATAAAGGAAAAGAGTGAGAATAAAGCCACAAAGGGAATTTCCTGGGAGCCAAGTGATATCACTGGTACAGATGCTGAGAAATAGGCCTACGGCCCCATTTAACCCCCCTCGCTATTTCCCTACCCTGTGCCCTGACATAAGGCACCTAAAAATAAGTGGGGAAAAGTCATATATTTAAAAAAAGAAAGAAAGGAAAGAATGGAACTACAGAACACGACCAGAAATTATGCCCTATTAAATACTGATACAAGGCTAAATTAAGCCTGTGCAGGCCATTGTTTAAATATGCAATTATTTCTCTGGATGGGGAAAGTCGCAATATAGAAGCAGAGTGGTCCTGCTCCCCCACCTCCCGGGCTCTAACTTGCACGTGCACGTTCCAAGCTAGAAAACAGGGCCGCAATTTGTGCTCCTCCAGTCCCTTTCCTTCGTGGTCAAGGCTCTCAAGACCCACCCTCCCCATCCTCAGTGACCACCCCAGCTTCACTCACCTGGACAGTACCTGGGCTCCTAGCTTTGGAACAATACCCTATTCAGACCATCCGACTATCACTCTCTCCAGTCCGACCGGAGGATACCTCCTCAAAAGCACACCGTGTCACTCGCCTTCTCCAGAACCTCTGTGGGGCGTTTACCCTTCTCAAATCTGCTTCCAACTTGTCTCGTCAAACTCATCTCCTGCTGTCTACACTCCCTACATTCTAGCCACATACTGAACTTAGAGGCTAAGTTTCTGGACCTTGGAGGCAGTCTATGTTCAAATCCTGGCTCCATCACTGGCCAGCGGTGGGACCTGGGCAAGCTTCTCAATTTCCACCACAGGGTCAGCTGCACATCTGTCCATTGGGCAACTAATGGTATCTCCCGCACAGACTCGTTGTGAAGACTCATGAATGCTCCTAAGTCACTAAGAACGATGCTCAGCACATATGAGGCACTTGGTAACTATTATTAATTGCATCTCTGAAACATGCTGTGCTCTTCAGCGCTTCTCTTTTCCTTACGCTGGATTCTTCATCTGCCTCAAGAATTCCTCTTGATCCTTCAAGATGTAGCTCCCACGTCCCTTCCTCAAGGCTCACACCCCACGCTGCCCATACTCCTCTATAAGATCTCACACTGTAATCCTTTCTATAAATGTGTGTTGACTTCCATTTACCAAAGAAGCCACTAAAGCCAGGAGGACAATGGCTGTCCTGGAATCACAAAGCCAACAGGTGGCAGAGCCAGGTCTCAGACTCGGGTCCTGGATCCTCAGCTCTTCCTCTCACACCTGTTGTCTCTCTCAGAGCCTAAGGAGCCACTCTGAACAGCCCTTGTGTCCGCTCAACCGCCCTGAGCTAGTTTGCCAGCTTCAAGTGAACCTGGTGAGCTAGCCCCATCAATGCAAACTGGAAAAATCAGACAAAAGGCAAACATGCTGATCTCAGAGCAGAGCAACCAGCAACATGAAACAAGTCATTGTGATGTTAGGCAATGGCCTCCCCCACACAGGCCACAACACACCACTGTGGTTTGAGGGCAAAAGAAGGAAACCATTACACATCCACCAGGTGTCTGCCACGTGGCTGAGTACTTCACGGGGGCTACTTACTCTACAACCCTAATACTCCCATTTTGCGGAGGATGAAAAACTGAGGCTCCGGGTCACACAGAACTGGGTGAGAGCGCAGCTAGGCTTTGTACCTAGGTCTCTACCCTCCTAACAAGCTCTTTCTACACATACGCAGGGCTCATCTCAAAGGACCCTTGAGCTGAAAGCTCCCGATTTACCCTTCTGTCACTCTCTCCCTTTCTCCCTTACCCAACAGCTCTTCCAGGCACCCACATTGCTCTGCCCTAAAGGAATCCAGGTCTCACTTAAGAGGACTTTCCTACCACTCCGCAGTCCCTTCTATCTTTCTTCCTGGCACTTTTCACCACCTGACATCTCTGTATTCCCCCCACTGGAATGTAAACTCCATACAGCAGGAAGTTAATTTATTTTGTTCATGGCTGTCTCCCTAATACAGTACGGTGCCTGATACATGGTAGGCATATGAGCACATGTATTGAAATAGTCACTGAGCATCAAGAAGGTCTACGTACTGGGGTTACAGAAACAAACAGAAGGCCCTGACCCTATATACCTTACACATTAACACAAAATTAAAACTAACTATTCAGTTATAATTGCTACAAAGGGGAATTCGGGTCCCTGAAAGAATGGCTCATGGGGTCCCTCACCCAGTCAAGGGTCAGAGGTTTCTTGAGAAAAGGGCATTCAATCTGAGGTCTGAAGAAGAGTAGGATTTGGTGAAGGGATGGTGAAGGCGGAAGGCAGCTCGCATGAAGGCTCAGGCCCTCCAGAGTCGGGGGAGGGGTGCCAAGGGAGAGCAAGAGCTAACAAGATGATGCCAGGAAGTCTGAGTCAGATCCAGAAGGGGCTTGGTAGGAGGTGAAGAGTTAAGATTAGTCCTAAGGTCCATCAACTGATGAATGGATAAATAAAACATGGCACATTCATAGTGGAGTATTATTTTGTAACATGGGACGCCTGGGTGGCTCAGTTGGTTAAGCAGCTGCCTTCGGCTCAGGTCATGATCCCAGCGTCCTGGGATCGAGTCCCACATCGGGCTCCTTGTTTGGCGGGGAGCCTGCTTCTCCCTCTGCCTGCCATTCTGTCTGCCTGTGCTCGCTCGCTCTCCTCTCTCTCTGACAAATAAATAAAATCTTAAAAAAAAAAAAAAAGAAATGAAGTATTGATACAGGATACAAAAATGGGTAAACCTTGAAAACATTACTGTAAGTGAAAGAAGCCAGTCATAAAAGACCAAATATTGTATGATTCCATTTACAGGAAATGTGCAGAATGGGCAAATTCATAGAGACAGCAAGTAAGAATAGGGATTGCCCAGGGCGGGGGTGGGGGAATGGGAGTTTGAGAGTGACAGCTAAAGGAGAGATTTCTTTTAGGGACAATGAATGTGTTCTAAAATTGATTCTGAGTGTGGATGCACAACTCTGACTATACTAAAAGACATTCGATGGTGCACTTTAAGTGAGTGAATTGTAAGCTATGTAAAACAAACAAAAAAACCACATGGTGACTGCTGTGAAATGTGTAAGCCTGAAGATTCACAGACCTGTAACCCTGGGGTAGACAATACATTATATGTTAATAAAAATAATTTTTAAAAATAAAAATAAATAAAACAAAACAAAACAGTCCTGAGGACCAAGGGGTTTCGCACTCCGCGGGACTTGACCCATCATGCAGACGCATCTATCAGAACGTGAAGGTCACTCCAGGCAAGCGTGCTCCCCGGGAGCTAGCCGGGGGCAGATGGGCCGCGGAGGGGCCCCGTCTGCTTTTATAAATGGCCCAGCCGAGACTGAGCGCGGAGGTGTGTGCCAGACAGTGGGCATTTCGCAGAGGTGTCTGGAGTCCCCCGGGCTCCCTGCGGCCCTCCCAGCAAACTGGGGCCTGCCCCGCTTCCCCGAGCCGCCCGGCGAGGCCTGCGACGGGCCCCAGCGCGGCCGGGAGCCCCACACCGGGACACCTGGCCCTCCGAGGCCACGAGAGCAGACGCGGAGGAGACGGGGGCGACAAGGAGCCCCGATGGGTCTTCCACGGGCCGCGCAAGACCGAGGACGGCCGAGGCCTCACACCCCTAGCTCACCCCGCCGCCCCAGGCGGCTCCGTCCCTCTTGCGCCCTTTCGCGCACGGCTCCTCTCCCGCCCTCCGAAAGCCCAGCTCGGCTCACCCGCCTCCACCGAGCAACGTCAACCCCGGACGCGACGGACGCCGCAGCCACGAGCGCGCCTGCGCCCCAGGATCGGCGCGGCACCGCCCCCGCCCGTCGGCTGTTCGTCGAGCGCCCTCTGCCGGCCACATGCGGGGCTGGAGTCTGTTTATAAGGAAACCCTACAGGCGAAAACAGTCTGGGTGCCCCTTGCCTGATCCAACCCCACCCAGCTGAAAAAGAAGGCTGTCCCACTAACAGTTGCCTTCTCTACCTTAAACACCCACTCTTCCTTCTGGCTATTGCTACCTCGGATATAAGCCCTGAAGGCAGGCTCTCCCCCATGTTACTGAATACGGATCGCTGCTAAAACATTAGGGGTGTTCAAGATTGGTGAAAAGGCTTGCTGGAGGACTTTCCCTAAACCTCTCGTGCTGATGACAGGAATTGTATTTGTAAGGGAATCTGCGTTTTGAGTCATTTCATCAAATTACAGTCCCATAACACCTGTCAAAAGAATAAATATGACAGTAATAGGCATGCTTCCTTTCAGTCCCATCTATAATTATAATTGAGGAAAAGAATACAGAATTTAAACTCAGAGCTACTGCCAGTATCATTCTTTGAAAATGAAATAATGCTGTTTTATTAAATAGGCTCTCCCCGCTCTCTAATGTTTAAAGCTAAAGTGCTTCTCTGAATTGATTTAAATACAAGTTTTATATCCTGAAAGAAATAAAGATGAGTCTTTATCTTAAGACAAACCCCTGTTCAATGATGCTGCTGATCTTCTCTCAGCTGTCTGAAAGAGAGTTGGGTTGTTAGTGGATAATATTGTTTCTGTTCACGTCTCACTTCTCTAGGGCTTTTTAAACCCATTTGTAATGAAAAGGCTGATTTCCTTACACAGACTGACTCCATGTGTAGCTGATTTAACAGAACAACTTTTTTCTTTTTTTCTTTTTCTTTCTTCTTCTTTTTTGAAAGGAAACTATTACTCCCTGGTAGCATCTGAGAAGCTATTTTTCTCCTTCTAGACTGAGAGAAGCAGGGGCTATTTCTTAACAGAAGTGGGGTTTTTTGTTTTGTTTTTTGGTGTAGGCTTTTCTCTCTTTTTTTTTTTTTTTTTTGCTAACTCCCTTTACAGTTTTTCCTCTCCGGTTTTTGGGTTTTTTTCTCTTCACCTAATACACTAGCCTTCACCTACCATACAAATCATGTGGGCGTTGCTTCCCTGAAATATTCTGATAACCCTTCAATTTATTTTCAATATGTAGACTTGGACCAAATATATCTGAAAGATATGATTGTACCCTCATAAATCAGCCCTCTTAGTTACACACACAGAGTTAGGGGCACATCATTAGTGAAGATCCAACCAATAAATCATTAAGCTTTTAAATCCCTTATTAGGAAAAATCTGCAGTATCCCCATCCATTGCTGTTTTCAGCCTTGGGATCGCTTGATTATTTTGAAGAAATTTCACAGTCTGTTCCTTGGCCCCCATCTCCTTTTTGTTCCTAGATCGCTGTGTTCCTGCATCAGAAACATTGTTCTAATACCTAGATCTCATAAAATATTTAAGATGCAAGCTGTTCACTCCACCTCAGAAAGACACCACCTCCAGAATTACTTGTGCCTCTTCTGTCCTTATAAATACATATAATTTTATGGTTCACAAAAATTCTTTATAAACATCCAAACAACGGGCAAAAAATAATCCAAAGTTGAAAAACCTTGTTTTTCAAAAATAATTGGATTATAATACTTTGAACTTGACAGCAGTCTTAGATTCTTGACAGCTTCAGTAGTAAAACTAAAGCATTCTTGCCGGGCCAAACACTACAATGACGCCGGGCCCCCTAATCTAATGAAAATCCAACCATTCTTACTATGTCATTTTCCTTTACGTTGAAATTGTAGCAGATGAACACCCTCGTGTTAGACAGTGCGGGATGTTTTACAGATAAATGGAATTGAAAGACTTCCTTGAGAAATTTGTCACCCAAGAGTTGACTGTCCAGGGGACATGTTCTCACAGGGGAGTTTATCGACTTTCCCAAGAAATACATCGCCACATTTCTGACATTTTGTCATTGAACCTGATAACTGCTGGTGTGTAACCAATATTTGTAGGAAAAGATACAAGTGGTGATGCTTCTTCCAGTTCAAACCTGTTTTTAGATTTCAAAGAGAAATGATACATTTGCATCCTCCGGTTAAATCAGGTTATTGTCTCAAAGGTTGACCATGTAAATAATTCAAATGAATTCATCACTGTACAATAGATTTAATAAGCATAATAAACACTTGGAAGAAAACACTTAGGACCCTCGGTCTGCCTTTGCCCTCACTCCCATTATCTCAGATTTCCCTGTGAACAGAATGAGTGTATGGTGTTGTTCCCTTCTATTTAAAATATGCAAAGTTGCTATTTACCAGTTTGCAATTTGCATGTTTCAAATCCTGCCAGAGCACAGGGTGGGGGGCATAGGGTGACTGGTGAATGTGCCAAAAGGGGACACCAGGGCAAAATTGGAAAACCCAGTGAACAGATCATCTCCATCTCAGGCTGTAGCAGAACATACCCTTTGTTTTTAAGACAACAAAAATATTGGGTATAAAAGGTTATGTGAATTCTCAGACACCGACTGTCTTTTCTTCTTTAATTGCTGGGCTGAAGAAGAGATTTCAAGATTTTTATAAAAAGGAGTACAAGAGGGATGCCTGGGTGGCTCAGTCCACTGAGCGTCTGACTCTAGATTTTGGCTCAGATCATGATCTCAGGGTGGTGGGATCGAGACCCACATGGAGCCAACATCAGGCTCTGTGCTCAGCGGGGAATCGGCTTGGGATTCTCCCTCTCTCTCCCTCTGCCCCTGCCCTTGTCTCACTCACTTCCTTTCAAATAAATAAATCAATCTTGAAAAAAAAAAAGAAAGAAAGAAGGAGTACAAGAGAGAAAAGAGAACAGTGATGACTGTTTACAACATATGCCAGGAGATTAATTTACAGCCTGGGTTTTAGCGTTCCTGGACCTCTGTCCTGTGTTACTTTCTGAATTAGTTCCCTAATTCTAAACTCACTGACTGGTATATATCATTCAGTGTCTCCTGGTGTGTTCTGTAAACATGTAGTCACCGCAGCCACACGTGAGAGCACATCGATGATCACATGTTCGTCATCTCTGAATATGAGTCTGAAGATGAGTAAGAGGGCCACAGATAAGAGTTCAATGCCCCAGTTAATAGAAATGGAGAATGCAAGATTTGATGAACTAGATTAAATAGGATTATTTGGGAAGAGAGGTGTAGAGGAAAAGGTAGGAAAGAGAAGAAGAGAGAAAAACAGGGCAGTGGATAATGAGAAAAGGTAGGAGGGAGTCATCGCTTTGGTGCTGTCCCAAAGAGAAAGGCCTAATAAAGTGGGGCATCGTTAATTAAGGAAAATCATTATTCATATCAGCCAGGAAATAGGGTGTTCTGGTCAATCAGATATGTAGTTAATAGTTGCCTTCCACTTCAGCAAATATTTGTTGAGACTCCATCCGTGCAAAGCCCTGGGCCCCTGCAGAGGCCTCCTGACCCCCTCTCTCCTGCTCCTTTTCTCCCCTCTTTCTCTATTTCTTGTTAGGGGCAGATCCCATCTTGTCACTGGCCAGCCTCAGACCTCTCAATGGCCTCTCAGTGTTCTCTGCGTAGATGCGTCAGACTCCTTACCTGCAGTGCCTGGCCTCTTGGGCTTCACTCCACGGCCCCAGTCCCCTTCTGTGGCCTTTCTGACCCTCAAATGCACCATGTTCCATTCTGCTCCTCCCTTAGACCCCAAGTCACAGGTGTCTTTCTCAACTTCCCTGATGTGCCTACTACTCCCATTTGACACTGAGGTAGATAACCCTTCCCCTCTCCCGGCCCCGGAAGAATAGCCTGTACCTTGCCCTGTGGCATGTGTCATAGTTTATAATGGTAGATACCTTACTTTGGAATCCCCCAGAAGAAGACTTGGAAGCTGTTAGTGAGGGCGGTGAAAACAGCCCCGAACTGACAGGTTTTGCTTTTAATTTGTGATCTAAACTCAAAGGCATACTGGATCCTGCCTGGGAAGAGAATGACAGTCTCTTTGAGCACCCACCCTCGCTCTCAGAGGATGACCTCAGTGAAAAGTTAGACACCGTCAGTGGGGTGCTTCCTCCTCTTCACACTCCCTCTTCTTTCCTGGAGAGTTGCCTTCTGCCTTTGAAAAACCAGTCCCTCTGCTGGTTCTCTGGACCCTCTCCCCTCTGCCTTCCTAAAATCTTTGCTTCTGCAGTTATTGCCTCTTTCCTGCTCCATTAATTTCCTTTTCTTCACCGGTTCATTCTAAGCAACATACCAATGTGGTCTAAGGGCTTTGCTACTCAACATGGGGTTCATGGACCAGGAGCTCTAGCCTCATTTTGGAGTTTGTTAGAAAGGCAGAATCTGGAGTGCCTGGGTGGCTCAGTTGTTTGAGTGTCGGCCTTCGGCTCAGATCATGATCCTGGGGTCCTGGGATGGAGCCCTGTGTCAGGCTCCCTGCTCAGTGGGGAGTCTGCCTCTCCCTCTCCCTCTTCCCATCCCCCTGCTCATTCTCTGTCTTTCTCACTCTCTCTCCCTCTCTTGTGTGCATGCTCTCACTATCTCCAAAAATAAATAAATAATCTTTAAAAAAAAAGGGGGGGGCAGAATCTTCCACTCTAGAGTATTAGAATCTGGATTTTAATGAGAGTCCCAAATATGGTTCCTAGGCATACTAAAATTTGAAAAGCATCGGGCTAGTCCTCCACTCTCTATTTTAGACAAACTTTTATCCATCCATTCAACAAATGTGTATAGAACATCTTCAAGGTACCAAGCAAACTGTCGGGTTCTGGAGATAAAGGAAAAAACAAACTAAAACCAAAACCAAAACCCACCACTAGAATCATATATGTGTGATGTCCCAAGGGCAGAGAACAACAAAGAAAGCAAGAAGATATGATCAGGTCATAAGTAAGTGCTTTGCAGAGAAATTAAATATGGCCACGTGATAGTGACCAGATGGCTACTTTAGATGACTCCAAAGAGGCGAAACTTACTCTGAGATCAAAATGACAAGAAGCCATCATTAGAGTTGTCTAGACAGGCTGTCTCACCTCCTCACTCATTCACCCATTCATCCTCCTGGCAGTACCATTGGCTCCCACCTTCATGCCACCAAAACTGCTCTTCGCATAGTTTTGGATGGCTTCCATATCGTCAGAAGCAACGGTTCCTTCTCTGTCCTTAGCCTCTACTTCTCAGCAGCCTTTGGGTCCGCTGACCACACCCTTCTTCTTGAAGCATTGTAAAATTAAGTTAGTCACCTGAGTAACATTTTCCTTCCATATAGTGTTCAATGTAGCTATTGTTAGGGGGAAAGAATGAAAGACTTTAATGAGGAAGAGAAGAGAGGGCAGAGAAGAGAAGGGGAAGGGGAATAAAAGAGATCCCTTTTGTTCCAGTGTTTGTGTGGAATTCCAAATCAGGAAAAAAAAAATACATTTTAGTTCTAAAACCCCTTTGTGGGGCACCTAGGTGGCTCAGTTGGTTGGGCCTCTGCCTTCGGCTTGGGTCATGATCCCGGGGTCCTGGGATTGAGCCCCACATCGGGCTCCCAGCTCGGCGAGGGCCTGCTTCTCCCTCTCCCCTGTGCTCATGCTCTCTGTCTCTCAAATAAATAAATGAAATCTTTAGAATAAATAAATAATAAATAAATAAATGAAATAAAACCCCTTTGTTATGTCAGGTGCATCTGGAAAGTGAGATAGGTAGCTGCTTTGATGCAGCTCACAAAGGAAAAAGCTGGTTCAACATGCCTCTAGGGCTGCCTCTCTGAGCTCAGAGCTAGGTCTCAGGGAGTCTGGGTGGGAAGGAGACCTGGCAGGGGCTCTGGGGTTTCCCACAGGACCACCAGTCTAAACTCCAGACTAGTCCTGGAGGGCAGGTTGGTCTTGTGAGGGGCATTGGGGGTGGGCAAAAGTTGGAGAAGAGGAAAGTCACTCGCTGGAAAATGTATCGCCTCACAGGAGATGGATGGAAGTTATTCTTAGCTGCTAATGTGCAGAGAGACCTTATGAAGCACAGGGAAGGTAACTGAGGGAAGTCAGTGTCTAGCATCTAAAGTGTGGGGTCATTAAAGCAGAGGACGGTCTGAGTACCACACACATATGGTCATAACACTTGACCCAAGTATTTGTTTTTTATTACCAAATACTGTCAAGCCATTGGGAGCACACAGCCCTCATGGGACCCTAGTGCTGGATGCTGAAGCTTGGTCCTGGCCCACAGCAATGAGCATAACACCTGCTGAGGGGCGTGTGCACCCTTAGTGACACCCGGCAGGTCCAGACTCATCAGCCCTTGGCTCTCTGCTTATGGGGCTAGGGCCAATGGTAAAGAGAAACTCTACAGGTTAGAAGATAGTTCTAGGGGCACCACCTGGGTGGCTCAGTGGTTAAATGTCTGCCTTTGGCTCAGGTCATGATCCCAGGGTCCTGGGATCAGGGTCCTGGGATGGAGCCCCACATCAGTCTCCCTGCTCAGCGGGAAGTCTGCTTCTCCCTCTCCCTCTGCTGCTCCCCCTGCTTGTGTTCCCTCTCTTGCTGTGTCTCTCTGTCAAATAAATAAATAAAATCTTCAAAAAAAAAAAAAAGGAAGAAGAAGAAGAAGATAGTTCTAGCTTCACATCCCTGCCCCACCCCTAATAGCCGGGGATGGTTAGTACAATCAAAAGAAGAATATTTTGTGACACGCAGATATTTTACAGTAGTCATATTTCAATGTGGACAAGTCGAGTTTTACTGGAACGGCCATTCATTTACTTGTCTGCTGCTGCCTTTGTGCTATGGTGGCAGAGTTGAGTCAGCTGGGAGAGAGACCTCATGTCCCCCTAAACCTAAATATTTATCGTTGGCCCTTTAAAACACAAAAACAAAAACAAAACAAGTTTGTCGGTCTCTGGTCTACAGAAAGCGTGCCTCTTCTAGGTTCTGCTTGGTGGAGCCCTGTCCTCCCTGCATAGCATTATCTGTGGGGCTTTCCTTCACATTCCTTCCTGGAATGGCTCTAGTAAACATATTGTTCTTCATTTAAATGTCATGCTATCCCTCCTCTGTGTTTTCTCCCTGCCGTTCCTCTTGTCTGGAAGCCACACCCAATACTCTCGATTTGCTTTTATACGAATTTTCCCCAACCTTCAAGCAGGCCTTCCTGAATCTCTCAACTATAATTTATTTCTCCATCCTCTTTTGGCCATAATTCTTTCTGTACTGTCTCATGACAGACCAGTTTCCTACTTTGCATTATAATTATTTATGCACATGTTTTATTCCCCCTCTAGACTATAAACTCCTTGAAGAATGCATTGGCTCATTACAAAATTAGCATTCTGAGAACCCTTATTTGCATCACACATAAGATCTCTTGTCTTCAGCAAAAAGAAGTATACTTATGACACATTTAATTGGCACTTATCACACAAATCAATGATAATGGGGAACAAGGGCAAGACGGTTAATTAAAACCCACAGAAAATTCCTCCAAAACTCATTTTTGCCCTTACCATTTTACCAACGTGATACACACTGGTTTGGACAAAATGCCCTTTCCACCTACATTGTGGATGTGTTGGCCACAAGGCAGTTAGTGGGAGCAAAAAGATCAGAAGTGAAGAATAATCCACCAACCGAAATCATCAGGCATCCAGTAATGGAAAGCTTTTGGGGCATCCTTCCAGGGGAGGTTATGAGCCTCTGAACTTTCCACCCTGAGGGCTCCATAAAGATTCGAATTTGTGTGTGTGACATTTGGAACTTAGACATGGAACAATAATCTTTCAGTATGGCCTGGGTGCTCAAAAGAATAGATAGATTTCAAGTGAAAGAGAAAGAAAGAAAGAAAGAAAGAAAGAAAGAAAGAAAGAAAGAAAGATAGAAAACAATCAAGTTCCCCGCACATATGCTTGATTAAGCAAGCCAAATATTCTCTTGCAAACATTAATTCAACAAGAAATGATAAGGCAATAAAATACATACGCAGTGTAACCCTGCTTTGCCAAAGCAGCATATGCGTTTGGGCTGATTCTCTGCACCCATGACTAGTGTACACAAATATTGTGTTAAACCTCTCCTCCTAATAGCCTCATTTCTCACATGCTCTTCAGAGGGAAAAATGTGATGCTAATTTAAGATGACTTATCCTGCTAAGCACATAAATAAAAAATAGTTCAGAATCCAGAACATGACAGAACTCCCCTTTCACGTCTAATTAAGTACTTTTAATTGGCAATTCAATTGGCAGACTGTATATTTTGTGCCAGAGAGTGGAAAGCAGAAGAGACCCCTAGTAAGATACAAAAGAGATGTGGGCCGTGGACAATTGCTCTACCGTATGTGATGCAGAGAAGTTATGTTAGGCATGGGGAAAAAAAAAAAAAGGCAGCTATCTGTACATCTGGGAAGGAATTAGCAGTGAACAGGGCAAATGCTAGAGGATCTGATCATGATTATAAAATGTCATTTAGGAAGATATTTACATTGTTAATTAAGCAATGAAGCTGATAACTGCTGCTCTGTAAATTGTGCTAATTACCCCTGTGCCTTGGAAGGTTCTCTAATCAGCCAGATCAATAGGTTCCTGGTTTATGCTAATAATACAGCGTCATCGTCCTTCTGAAGTGCTTTGCTTACAGCATTCTGAACTCGGTACAGCTCCCGCCCACTGTCCTGCGCTAGAGGCAGCCAGCATTCATCTGTCTGCCCACATCACAGCGGTGAGGCTGATGCGCACTCACCCCCAAGGCTCACAGCGAGAAAACAAGAATCCTACCGTGCACTGCGTCCCCATCCATTGTTCACGGGAGTGCCCTGAGCCTTTGTGTTTCATGAGATTTGTACGTGGTCACAGCCCCATTTTCTTCCAACAGTTAGAAAGAGCCCATAGTCCGGGGGGGGGGGGCGGGTAAGGGCCACGAAGGAAGACCTAGATTCGAGGGTCCGCTCTGCCATTGACTTGATGGCATGACCTTGAAGCGGGACATGCCAGTCGTTTTGATGAGCATGTGTGTGGATCAGGAGGATCAATTCGGTTCAGCTACTGTGTGGACTTCCAGGGGTTTTTGTCTGTTTTGTTTTTCGCTGAATTGAGGGGTTGTTAGTACAAACAGACTGGGCTTTTGAACCAGAAGAACCAACCTCTGTCATCAGTATCTCGAAGGTACCAGCATGACACTAGGCGATACTGAATGTAACACAGGCCAAGACAGTGTCATGCCAAGGGTTCTCATGGGTTCGCCGGGCTCTTGGTCATCCAAAGGAATGGGGAGCATGTGCATGAAGGAGACCTAGAGACAACTGATGTACCTCATTGCAATTTACAGTTTCTCTTTACTCCACCAAACCTCAAACAAACAAACAAAAAAATCACCAGCTGGTAGCCAAGCGTCCTGGGTTGAAGATTAACTTATTTGCTTTCTCTCTCATTTCTTGGTAGGTGGCCAAATGAACAGTCAAAATCCCACCTGGAGGGGAACAGGGTAGAAAACAGAATTAGCCAAGGCCTCGGGGAACTCATGGATTGGTAGCCAGCCCCCAGGTAACTAACTGTGAGCGGATGACCCAGGAGCCATGGCCAAGAGCAGGCTTGGGGGGGAAAAGCCAATGTGAGAGGGGTGCAGGAGCACAATTAGGGTTGGAAACAGCTGGGATCCATTTCTTCACTTGAGAAATAAAACTCCTTCCGTGCACCTCTGCGTGGGACTCCAGAACTTTCATCGCTGGCCACCCAGCCCCCGCGGGCAGAGCCTCGGAGTTCAAGGCCAGCTCCCGGGCTGGGTTTTGGGATGGAGCCAATTTGTCGAGTTGTTTCAGTGCTTTGATGTGTAAACTAATCATCCGTCATTGTGCTCTAATTAAACCTAAGTGGTGCAATGGATTTGCTGTCACAGAGGCCAGGGCCCTTCCCGGACTGGGGGAGGGAAGGGCAGCATCCGCTGAAAAGCAACCCAGCCCCAGGAGAGCCAGAGCAAGGAAATGCCAGATATGAATATGAAAGAGCTGGAAACCCTGTCCTGGTCTAGGAGGGCTGGAAAAAATGTAACAAACCAGAAATCTACGTGTTTCTGATTCCCTGGGTGATGTTGCCCTCGGTGTGAGCGTCTAGACATAACAAGCTCAGGTCAAGTGGGTAATCACAAGGTGACCTTACTGTTTGCCATGGTAACAGACCTCGCAGGGGCCAGCGGGCCCTGGCATTGTCAAAATGCAACCCAGTTTCATAAGGCGAATGAGCAATTTCCACCGCTACTCCTAAACCAGATGACTGCAATGTAGAGGGAGGGCGGCTTCAGGACTCCTTAGAAAATGCTGATCTTTGGGACTATTTTCCTTTTCCCTCCAAATTTTGGCATCCTAACTCAAAGGATGTGCTTCTAAAATTATGAAAGGGAGAGTGGACCCTCCTTAGGAAGGAGAGCCAGGGGACAGGGGAAGAAGATGGTGGTGGTACAGTTGACACTATGACATGGGTCCTGGGAGTTCAGCCACCTAGACTCAGATCTGACTCTTCCTTGGCTCAAGTGCATTGCCAGAGAGGGCAGGCAAGAGGAGGTTTAGGTTCCTATCTGCTCCACCATTTTGTGAGTTCTCAACGTGGATAATGCTGATTTATTCATGCCCTTGGCCCAACACAATCGACAAATCCAACTCCACAGGGTAATGGCGTAATGAAGAAGCTCGACTCTTCGTCAACCATGTATCCATTCAGCACTACTGATTGAACATCTCGGTACAAGTCATGCTGTAAGCTTGAGGCTGTGCAAGATGCAGATGAAAGAACTCAAGCTCTCAGAGGACAGATAAGATGACCACACATGACTGGACAATTGCAAGTAATTCAATAGTCAACGTACCTTGGAAATAAAGAAATAGGTCAAGCATAGCTTATGGAAATATCTGGATGCCTAGGACAGGGCAGCGTAGGAGAAGAAAGTGTGGCAGCCGCTGCCCCCATCCCTGCCCTCCCCATGCCTCATAGTCTGCTCTCCCCTTCTTTGGTCATAGAAATGTAGTCTTCAGTGGTTGCTCAGGTACAAAACTACCTTTCCCAGACCACCTTATATAGCTAGCTCTGGCCCCACGACGAGGTCCCAAGAACGGGACCTGAATGGATGTGATATGTTCTCTTTTCAGTTTGCACGTTTAAAAAGATAGCAGCCTGTCTTCCCTTCCCTCTTCACCCCTTCCTGAGGGTGAGAACGCAGATGTGATTCAACCATGCAAATGAAAGGCATGTACTAGGGGGAGGGGGAGGTAGGGAGCGACTAGCTGGCACGATCCCGGACAGCCTGCCTCACAAAGGCTCTACAGCACTTTGGACCACTTCTACTCTTATTCATCCATGGAAACAATACAATACACTATGTTATTGAAATCACTGATGTAGGGACACCTGGGCGGCTTACTCAGTTGAGCATCTGCCTTGGGCTCAGGTCAGGATCCCAGGGTCCTCAGATAGAGTCCTGCATTTGGCTCCTTGCTCAGCAGGGAGCCTGCTTCTCCCTCTGCCTGTTGCTCCCCCTGCCTGTGCTTGCTTTCTCTCTCTCTGACAAATAAAATCTTTTTAAAAAAAAATCACTGATATAGGGGTGCCTGGGCTGCTCAGTGGGTTAAAGCCTCTGCCTTCTGCTCAGGTCATGATCCCGGGGTCCTGGGATCAAGCCATACGTTGGGCTCTCTGCTGGGTGGGGAGCCTGCTTCTCCCCTTCTCTCTCTGTCCACCTCTCTGGCTACTTGTGATCTCTCTCTGTCAAATAAATAAATAAAATCCTTAAAACAAAAATCACTGATGTATTAGCCTTTGCTGTCTCAGGTGTATCCTAACCAAAACAGAATGACACAAACCAAATAGCAAAGAGGTGCCTAGGAGAGGAAAACCATTATGAAAAACATTCAGTTAGTCCAAAAGTATATATTTTTTTAATCAAATACCTGTTATGTGCCAGGCACTGTCTTGTCCCTGGGAATTCATGCGTGGATGAAACCAAGTCCCTGACCGCAAGAAGGAAACACCCAAAACAATCATTTAATGTGGCAATAACAGTGATAGAAATAATCACAGGGTGTCACGAGGGAGTGGGAAATGGACAACTGTTTTGGCCTAAAGGAGTGACACATTTCTTTAATCTGGGCCTGGAAATACCAGGTTGGATTTTCGTGGTGCAAAGAGCACAGGAAAACCTGCTGGCAAGAGGCTGCCTCCTTGACTGGCCTGTGTTGGTCCCCTGCCGGGAATGGATGCCTGGGGAGTTCTCCAACAAGACTGAGCCACTAGCTTGATGGACTTCTCTCTCCATTGAGATGAAACTCCTCCAGCGCTGGAACGATGTTTTCTGAAACTCTGCGCATTGCACTCAGCACATGGCCCAGAGCCTGGAACTGGGAGCCCAGAGCAATGAAAAGAGAACTTGGACTTTGGACTGAGGCTGACCTGGGTTTAAGTCCCAACTGGCTGTGTGTGACCTTGAGCAAATTACTTATCCCTCCAGGCCTCACCTTCCTCCTACATGAATATAGGAATAGCAGAACCTATCTGGAAGAACTGTTGTAGCTACTAAATAAGATAGTGATTGTAAAAGTACCTAGCAGAGCGCCCAGCACAAAGATAATTTCTTCTCTTTTGTAAAATAATTATTTGTTGGGATGCCTGGCCGGCTCAGTCAGTAGAGCCATGCAACCCTTGATGTTGGGTTGGTGAGCTCAAGCCCCACGTTGGGCATGCAGGTTATTTAAAAATAAACAAACAAGGGGCTCCTAGGTGGCTCAGTGGGTTAAAGCCTCTGCCTTTGGCTCAGGTCGTGATCCCAGGGTCCAGGGATGGAACCCCGCGTTGGGCTCTCTGCTCAGCAGGGAACCTGCTTCCCCCTCTCTCTCTGCCCGCCTCTCTGCCTACTTGTGATCTCTCCGCCTGCCTCTCTGCCTACTTGTGATCTTAAATAAATAAGATCTTTGAAAATAATAGTAATAAACGAACAAGTAAATGTCTTAACTCTGCACATTATATTATTTATTAGAAACTGCACTATAGGGATACCTGAGTGGCTCAGTCGGTTAAGTGTCTGCCTTCAGCTCAGATCATGAGCCCAGGGTCCTGGGATGGAGCCCCGCGTAGGGCTCTCTGCTCAGTGGAGAGTCTGTTTCTCTGTCTCCCTCTGCCTCTGCCTGCGGCTCCTCCTGCTTGTGCTCCCTCTCTTTCCCCCGCCCCCTCCACCTCTGGCAAATAAATAAAACCTTAAAAAAAAAAAAACCCACCCCAACGTACAAGCACTCTGCTTATTCACATTGACAACAGTCTGAGGAGTTTGGGAGATTCCCCTCTATACGGCCTAGATTCAACTTGTTTAAGTGTTATCATTGTTGCTGGTGCTAATCTGGAGAGATGTGTGTTGAACATGTGAGAGGCAGAGAAGGGGAGTTTGCTCGTCAGTCCTGGACCTTGTTTATAAAGTCGGTTATTTATTAAGCCTTTAGCACTTGCCAGATTGGACCTACAAAGCAAAGATTGTTGTCAGCAACCCAAGCTGGGAAAACAGATCATTCACGTTCTGTGTGCCTCCTGGAAGCATTGCTCTTGCAGAGAAAGGAGATAAGGCACAGTATTTGCAATTGCCTGGCCTTGAGTTTTTTTGATCCCTCCCCAACACAGTCTCCTACCACCCCCACCCCCAAAAAACCCTATCCGTGCCCTGGACTTCCCTGTGTCAATAAATGGTACCACCATCTCCCAGTTCCCAAAGCCAGGTACCCAGAATTTGTCCTTGCTTCTCCTTTCCCTCGTTCCAGATAGGTCCTTCAGGAAGTCCTGTCAATTCTATCCCCGCCTATCTCTTAAATCCATCCTCTTCTCTCCATCCCTCCACCAACCTGGTCCAAGCCCCCGTTGTCCATAGTTTGTTAGAAATGCAGAGTCTCAGGCCCTGACCTAAACCTAGAGAATCTGAATCTGTGTTTTTTTTTTTTTAAGATTTTATTTATTTATTTGTCATAGAGAGAGAAGCGAGAGTGAGCACAGGCAGACAGAGTGGCAGGCAGAGGCAGAGGGAGAAGCAGGCTCCCTGCCAAGCAAGGAGCCCAATGTGGGACTCGATCCCAGGACGCTGGGATCATGACCTGAGCTGAAGGCAGCTGCTTAACCAACTGAGCCACCCAGGCATCCCTGAATCTGTGTTTTAATAAGATCCCCAGGTGATTCGTTTGCACATTAAAGTTCAAGAAGCACCCCAAATCCTGCAGGAAACTAACTGGTCTCCCCCTCTTTCTGGCTGCCTCTAATCCATTGGTTTGGGATCAGATCTGCCAATCCCCACACTGTTCTGCTTAATTATTTGACTCCACCCCTCCACGTGGCACCAGATTGAGATGTTTTATGATTCTTTTTTTATGCAAGACAAAGACAAGATTTCCAGCTTTCTCCCTGGGTTGCTGAGGGAAGGCATTTTAGCCATTTCATTAGGGGATGGGGGACCCCTTTGAGGGTCCTAACTTTATGAAGGGTTTCAGTTCTAAGCCCTCTTTATAAGTAGGTCCAACCCAGTCCCTTGTCCCAGCACAAGCACAAAAACTCCAGCTCATACCCATTAGGGTTTGTATTCTGGAACTTTTCTCCAAGCCCATTCCCACCTCCAACCAGCCAGAATCCACTTGGAATGATCCTGCCATGTCTTTAACTCCCCTCTAACCCTCTGCCCCAAGATAATTTGGATTTCTTTCCATCAAACTCAAATACACAGTTCAGTTTAGTTTTGTTTAGCTTTGTTTTTTAAATGAAGGCATTTCTGTATGTTTGTGGCAGGGAGGGGTCTCTAGTGACCCAATTTACCCCGTTACCAACCAGAGCCACCTTTTTAAAACTGAGATCAGATCCCGTTTAAAACAGATCAGTTGTTTCTCTTCACGTTTAGGAAAAATCCAAAATCCTGAGTAGGCAGTCTGGTCCCTGCCTACTCAGCTCTTCAGCCATTTATGCCCACACAGCCGTCCTTTCCGTATCCCCCATGCCGAGGGCTTTCTGGCCTCTGGGCCTTTGCACTGCCTCTGACCTCTGCCTAGAAAGGTGTGCCCCCTCCTCACACTGCCGCTTCCTTCTGCCCTTTGGGTTCTAGCTCAGATGTCCCCTCCTAAGAGAAGTCTGTCCACTCCTTCTGCCCAACATGTTCAAGCTCAAGTGTCCCCCCAAGTTACTCGGACGTAACTGTTCATCAAAACCTATAATCACCTTGTATGTTTGCATGTTTACTTTATGTTGTCCTCTCTGGAATGTAATTCCACAAGGTCTCAACTGATGTAACGCCTCACAGGTGCTCATATTCGAGAAATGAAGCTGTGGAAAGAGCTGCGGTCTATAGCTATGTCATCCACTACAACGGCCACTAACCACACAGGGTTTCTGAACATTCAAAATGTGGTTAGTCCAGACTCAGTTGTGTGCTCAATGCAAAATACACAGTGGATTTTGAGGACTTAAGATGAAAAAAAAAGAATGTAAAGGGCGGCTGGTGGCTCAGTTGGGTTAAGCATCTGCCTTCGGCTCGGGTCATGCTCCTGGGTCCCACATCGGGCTCCCTGCTCAGTAGAGAGCCTGCTTCTCCCTCTCCCTCTGCCTGCTGCTCACTCCCCCTGCTTGTGCTCTCTCTCTGTCAAACATATAAATAAAATCTTAAAAAAAAAAAAAAAAGAATGTAAAATACCTCAAAAATAAATTCTCATATTTTTACATGTTGAAATGATAATATTGGGGATCGTTGTGTCAAATAAAATGTATCTTTAACATTAACTTCATCTCCTTAAAAATAGAGGATTTTATTTTTATTTTTTTTAAGATTTTATTTATTTGACAGAGAGAAATCACAAGTAAGCAGAGAGGCAGGCAGAGAGAGAGGAGGAAGCAGGCTCCCTGCTGAGCAGAAAGCCCGATGCGGGGCTCGAACCCAGGACCTGGGATCATGACCCGAGCCGAAGGCAGCGGCTTAACCCACTGAGCCACCCAGGTGCCCCCAAAATAGAGGATTTTAAATGATGCTTGTGATATATTTCTATCGGACACTGCTGTCCTAAGAGTGAATGAAGTCCATGGAACCCAAGGCGATGACAGGTATCATTTGAACTCACACCATTTCTGTTTGTTCGAGTAGTCTCCTTCATGCCTCTGGGAGGCCCTGTGATTTGGGAAGCCATTCATTCCATGGACATCTAAGCTCATTCCTGACTGTGTTGAGGGATGGACCACCTCCGTGGGGGGAAAAACAAACAGCCCCATCAGGCTTTGTTCTTAATGCTACTCCTAAGTGCTGACGATACCCCTGCTGGGTCCAGCCTCCAGGGGAAACAGTGGGGAACTGATTGACAGCCATTAAGAAAATGGAATCGAACATCTCATATCAGACATCGCGGCAGAATCTTTATCAAGCAAGCCCTTGTCGGCTCTCCAGCTAAGAGGAAGGCTTGCTTGCCTTAAGGAACTTCCTACTTGGGATTATGTGATAGTCTCCTCTCCTATTTAATATTCCAGAATTAGAATTGTAAAAGGACGCTATTGTGTAACTGCTTGCCATTCATTAGGCGTGTAGGCAAGTTAGTTAACCTCTGTGTCCCTCGGTTTTCTCACATGTAGAGTAGTGATAATAATTGCACCTACCTCACTGAGCCGGTAAAGACAAGGGGGAATGCCAAGCAGTGCCCTTAGAACACTGTTCAGTACACACTAAGTGTTTGATAGAGATCAGTTGCTTTCATCATGATTGCTATTTATGTTTCATATGAAAACTTACATAGGGGGCCTGGGTGGTTCAGTTAAGTGTCTCACTCTTTGTTTTGGCTCAGGTCATGATCTCAGGGTCCTGAGATTGAGCCCCGCATTGGGCTCGGCACTCTGGGCAGCATCTGCTTGTCCCTCTCCCTCTGCTCCTCCCCCTGCTCTCTCCTTCTCTCTTTCTCTGTCTTGAATAAATAAATAAACAAAATCTTTTTTTTTAAATCTTAAACTAAAGCTGAGAGATGTGCTTCTTATAACCCCGCAAGCCCGAGAGCCTTTTCTGGAGGCTGGTGATGAATCCATCCAGAAACATTTTGCGAAGAGAGATTCAAATGAGGACTTTTCTGCTACTGTAATGGTCATAAACCATTTTGGCTGTCACACATGCATACCCTTTTTCATAGCCCCCCAGTTTTCTTTTGGGAAATAAATCTCCCCTCCTGATGTAAGCGCACGCCTCTCTCTGTGTCCAGGGACCGACTGCGGCAAGAACGTGATCTAAGCTGCTCCCTGGACCAATGTCCTCCTGGGCACCTTGCCTAAAGGAGAAGGGGCCAGTTCCAGCTTAGTCTCTGCAGTGGCAGCGGCCTCACCAGGCTGTCCCTGCCGTGAGACCATTGCTAGGGCTCTCGTGATCCAGCCCTAGGGTCTTTTTCCTCTGAGCTGCCCGCCTCCATGCTATTCTTCTCATCCTTTCCTTTCTGGGTAACTTGATGAAAGTCAGTTTCTGTTGCAACCCAAAAACCCACTGATAAAACCCTTCTTCCTCCCTTTTCTCTCTCCCTGTTCCCCACCCCACCCTTTCCTTCAGATGCCACCAGAATAGAGAGCAGAGCAGATGGTCAGAGGAATTGTACTTCTGTCGGTTCTTCCGTCAGATTTTGAGGGTGAGGGAGTGGTCCGTGCTCCATCAACAGCCCGAAATCATAGGTCTTCTCGCCTGCAGCTGAAATGTTATGACCAGAGCGACAGCATCTGACGTGGGAAGTCAGCTTTGTAGTGAGAGAGACAGGGTTCAGGTCTCAGCTGCCCCTTCTTGGTTACATGACCCTGTGCAATTATTTTATTTCTCGGATGGTCTGTTTCCTTACACGTCTACCCACACACACTCACATCCACACACCCATGATGGTGAGGGTTGGTAAGGCTGGAAACTAGGGCAGGAGTTAATGATGGATCCCAAGGCAGAATTTCTTCTCCGGAAAACCTCAGGTGTTGCTCAAGACTTCAACCGATTAGATGAGTCCCACCCACGTTATTGAGTGTAATGTCCTTCACTTAACTGATTGTAGCCACTAACTATACCAGCAAAGCTCTCACAACACCTAGATCAGCGATTGAGTAGCTCGGTACTAGAGCCTAACCAAGTTGATACATAAGAACCTTCATAGGGATCATAAGACAATTTTGTATCCTTGAGGGTGAAGTAAGAAATGCATATAAATGGGCACCTGTGTGGCTCAGTTGTTAAGCGTTGGCCTTCAGCTCAGGTCACGATCCCAGGGTCCTGGGATTGAGTCCCACATGGGGCTCCCTGCTCGGCGGGGAGTCCGCTTCTCCCTCTCCCACTCCCCCTGCTTGTGTTCCCTCTCTCCCTGTGTCTCTGTCAAATAAATATATAAAATCTAAAAAAAAAAAAAAGAAAAGAAAAGAAAAGAAATGAAATGCATATAAAGTACTTAGCACAGTACCTAACATTTAGTAGGTACTTAATTAGATGGTAGACACTATCACAGGCAGGAAAGAATAATGTCATTTATGCAATGTCTTATACTCTGGACTGTTCTAAACAATACAAATATAATACAATACAATACAATTAACTTTTTAAAGTTTTTTTTTAAATTTTTTAAGGTTTTATTTATTTATTTATTTGACAGAGACATAGTGAGAGAGGGAGCACAAGCAGGGGTAGTAGGAGAGGGAGAAGTAGGCTTCTTCTGAGCTGGGAGCACGATGCGGGGCTCGATCCTAGGACCCTGGGATCATGACCTGAGCTGAAGGCAGACGCTTAATGACTGAGCCACCCAGGCGCCCCCAAATATTAATTCTTAATTTACTTTCCAGCAACCCTAGGGCTCAAGTGATATTCTTTAAATGATGAATTAGAGGTCCAGGGAGGCTAGGTAAGTTGCCTGAGGCCAAATAGCTGGTATGGTAAGCCCGGATGCATGAAATTGTCCCTCTGAATCAGCTCCCCCCCCACCCCTGCTGAGCTATTTCCCCAGGATGTACAACCCAACTCAAAATCCTCACCTATAGTGTGCCTTGCCTTGTCGTTTTAAGTAAAGCCTCACCCAATCCCACAAACATGGCCAGATTTAGCTGCCAATATGTTTTAGAATATTTTAGGGTAGAATATCCTACCCAGCGACCCTCCCCGCTTCACTCTCACCCCCTACCCACGATGATAAAAAGCCATCACCTTTCCATCTATGAAAACTTGGCAGCAGTCCCCACACACATGACGAAGGGCTCCTTCTACCCACTCCCACCAGGAGCCACACACAACAAATGAACTTTCCAAACAAAGAAATGTCAAGGCAGAAATAAAATCACTGGTTAATTGTGATTTTTCTGGAATGGATGACTATATAATATCCTGATCAAAGAGTTGGAACCATGCTTGTTTAGATAAAGGCTTGTTAGAAAAAAGATGGCCGTAAAAGAAGTCTTGACACTATGGGTACTTCTCCCAAGGCCAGTCTCCACTGATATGGGCAGGTGCCCAGCAAGTGTCAAGGTGTCAAATTTTGGTCAAGTTCAGGACTCTAGGACTCCAGCAATGTCCCCTTGTGTCTACAGGTTCTTTCAGGGGACCCCAAATTCTACTTCCACTGCAGCCATTAAAGCCTTCAAGCAGCTCCCCTACCAATTTGCTAGAATCTTCTCTCATAGTGGTGTTTCTTTGTGTTTTTGAGAATGTGCTGGGAATTTTTTTTTAAAGATTTTATTTATTTATTTGACAGAGATCACAAGTAGGCAGAGAGGCAGGGAGAGAGAGAGAGAGAAGGAAGCAGGCTCCCTGCTGAGCAGAGAGCCCAATGCGGGGCTCAATCCCAGGACCCCGGGATCATGACCCGAGCCAAAGGCAGAGGTTTTAACCCACTGAGCCACCCAGGAGCCCCTGTGCTGGGAATTTATAAATTAACTTATATTAATATTAATCTAGGGTGCTTGGGTGGCTCAGTCGGTTAAGTGGCTGCCTTTGGCTCAGGTTATGATCCTGGGATCCTGGGATTGAGGTCCATGTTGGGCTCCCTGCTCAGCGGGGAGCCTGCTTCTCCCTCTCCCTCTGCCTGCTGCTCTACCCATGTGTGCTCTCTCTCCATCTCTCTGCCAAATAAACAAAATCTTTAAAAATATATATTAATTTGTGCTACTAGTCAGTAAGATTGAATGCCATGGTGAAGATGTTTAAAATCAAGGGCCAAGGAATTCTCTTTTTTGTTTTTTTCAAGTTTTTTTTTTTTTTTTTTTTTTTAAATTTGAGAAAGAGCGAGAGAGACACAGAAGGAAAGGGAGAAGCAGACTGGCCGCTGAGCAGGGAGCTTGATTTGGGGCTCAATCCCAGGACCCTGAGATCACAACCTGAGCCGAAGGCGACACCCAACTGACTGACCCACCCAGGCGCCCCAACAAC
Source organism: Lutra lutra (assembly GCF_902655055.1). Lineage (NCBI taxonomy): Eukaryota > Metazoa > Chordata > Mammalia > Carnivora > Mustelidae > Lutra > Lutra lutra. The sequence goes on from NC_062293.1 coordinate 42,146,499, forward strand.
CAAGAAATTCTTAAATGTGACTGCTTTTATTTGGGCAGAAGACAATTCCATATGGTGGGTGTGGGATAGTAAATACATAAGCAGACATTCCTATGTGTTACTTTCCTCTCGGAATAAGAAAGATCTCCCACAGACCATGGGCCATGCCTGAGTGCAACCATGAAATACAGACAGCTCATCTTTGTCCAACCTCACTTTTTTTTAATGCATTTTTTAAAAGATTTTATTTATTTATTTGACAGAGAGAAAGAGAGATCACAAGCAGGCAGGCAGGGGAGCGGGAAGCAGGCTCCCCACTGAGCAGAGAGCCCTATGTGGGGCTTGAACGCAGGACCCTGGGATCATGACCTGAGCTGAAGGGAGAGGCTTAACCCTCTGAGCCACCCAGGTGCCCCAGCCTCACATTTTTTAATCTATCCTTGTTCCTCCCTGACGTCAGGCTTTGTCTCTTTTCCCCAGAACCTAGACTTGGGAGCCCCAGATCTCGATACTGGGGTTTCTAGTTGGGCAAAGAGCTCCACTGGGTGACAATTCCAGAAGTTACTCTTTGCTTCCAGACCAAGTTGTGGAAATTGGGATTCCAGGCTGACATGATCCTGAGAGCCCGAGAATTAATTTGGTGGAGCTTGAATGATACCAGTTACGCCCTGGGGTTTGGCTTCTCTTGTGTCTTTATCTGTCAATGTCAGTGTCAAATTAGGGAGAGAAATGAAATAGGACAAGCCAAGGGCAGCCTTTCTGGGAGTTATGCCAGGCTGGCAAGATAAGGCAGTGTGCTGGCAGGAGGTCACGACCAGGTCAGATGACAGAGAAAGAGGTGTGTGCAGGGAGAGAGACAGCGGCGCTTTGAGTCCAGAGGACCGAGTTAAGGTCAGAGGTCGGGGTGGGGGGCGTGATAAACTGGTGTCAGCAATTCAGAAACCCAAACTGGAAAAGAAATGTGTGGTCTAAGCGTGAGCTCCAGGCCAGTCACGGAGAGAAACAATCGCAATGCAGCCACGCTTTCCAGGCCTAGGGACAGAGAGAAGACATGGAGCACGTGAATAGTAAGGGAACACATATATTTATTTATTTATTTATAATTTTATTTATTTATTTATTTGACAGAGAGAGGGAAAGAGTACAAGTAGGCAGAGAGGCAGGGAGAGGGAGAGGGAGAAGCAGACTCCCCACTAAGCAGGGAGCCAGATGCGGGACTCAATCCCAGGACCCTGAGACCATGACCTGAGCCAAAGGCAGATGTTTAACCTGACTGAGTCACTGAGGCGCCCCACGAGGACACATTTCTCTTATTCTCATTCCTGTCAGCACCTTCAGCAGCACAAGGGGCCCTGCAAAGATTCTCCTAACCCACTTCCCAATCGTTTCCAGGAGGCCAGAGGGGTTCTCAAGTGGTAGCCACTGAAATCAGTGGGAGGGCGACCATGAGGCTCTCGTTTTTCCCTCTTCGGCCTCGGCCCTCCGTTCTGCAAGGTTCCCTGGAGGAACCCCCACTGTCCTCACAGCAGTAAGCACTCGCTTCCTCACCAGCAGCCCTCACAGGCCAGGCAAGCTGTCCCCCCACTGCACGCCATGTGCCTGGCTCTCTGTGGGACCCTCAGGAGAGTTACGTTCTGGTTTTCCACAGCGGTACCTCAATTAATGCATCTTTCCCTGCCTCCTTTCCCTTCCCTGTCCCACTTCCCTGCATCTGTCCTGGCCTTTCTGGGACCCCTCCCAAATATACTTCTCACGCTAAATTGCCTAACTCAGGCTGTGCTTCCAGGTGACCCCATGGTACGTCTCCACCCAGCCTATCTCCCTGCCCTGTCACTGGTGACTCTTCACGTAGCAACCCGAGTAGCCTCTGATAACATCCAACAGAGCAGGTCCCCTGACTTGCTCAAAACTTCCCAATGGCTTCTCCTTACATCTAGAGTGAAAAGGTAGAGACCGGCTAGAGAGCTGCAAATATTCTGGGCCTGGGTCATCTGGGTGTGTTTGCACGGGTTTAAACATATATAAAAATGGATCGGGGTGCACATTTAAGATATATATACAGATAAGATGTGTGTAAATTACATCTCGATAAAAAAAAGTGAGAAGAAAAAAGAAGAAGAGAAAGAGGACAATAGACTGAGGAGGAAACTAGAATTTTCTAGAAACAGCTCAGTTCTCACGTTAGGCCTAATTAATATCAGAGCTGCTATGGATATGTTGGCAAAGAAGAAAAAACTGAAGCTGAAAAAAGGCTCTCACAATGATTTATTAATTGCAAAGGGAAAATGATAGCTTCATAGTAAAAAACAAAAGCCACCAAAGCTAATCCCCCAATACAGAACCAACATCCTACGTCCACTGATATAATGCCCTAAGAAGGACACAATATCACTTTACTGATGTTTCTGCCAAAAAATGCAGAAGCTGAATCTGATCATGAGAGAAAACCAGACAAGCACAAACGTAAGTACGTTATACAGCATAACTGGTCTTTAATCTTCAAAAATGTCAAAGTAAAAAATACAAAGACAGGCTGAGGAGCTATTCCAGATTAAAGAGATGTGATAATTTAATGCAGTGAGTGATCCTGAAATTCATCATAGACCTGGGAACATATCTATAAAGGATATCATTATAATAATTGGGAAAAAACTTGAATATGAATTACCAAGTAGATGACACTTTTGTATCAATATAAAATTTCTTGATTTTGGTTCTCACCGTGGTTATGTGGTTGTTTTTAGGAAACATACACTGAAATGTGCAGATATGAGAGGGACGATGTCTCCAGCTTACTTCTTTATGGTTTAGAAAAAAAAGCAGGGAAAAAAAAGCAGTGGGGCAGAATGTAAACAATTGGTGAATCTGAGTGAAGGTCATATGGGAATTCCTTGTCCTCTTCTTACAACATTTCTGTAAGTTTCTTTTTTGTTCGTCCACTCGCATTTCTGTAAGTTTGAAATGACATCAAAACAGAGTGATTTTAAAAATCTAAAGCAAAGCAAGATGATTTAATGAACAAAACAACATCTGTCTATATAAATGTAAAGACTTTTTTTAAAGAAGGGGATTGTGAATTATGTCTCCCTTTCCCTGTACCATTACTGTGGGAAGCGCAGGGCCAAGGCCGGGTTTACCAAGGAAAGGGAACACCATTTCTGCCCAGGGTAATATGAATTTCCTCGCTTGAAACAGGAAATGAAAGAGGCACTCTTGGACCAGCATATCTGGACAAGCAAACAGAATACAACAGACAGCTGAAGGACCAGGCCCTCAGCTTCAGGGATTTCCTGGCTAACCTAATAAGACATTACAACATTTTCTTCAGTAATAATAGCATAAAAAAAAAAAAAAGTTTCTGCAGCAAAGGACTAGCCTGAGACCAAGGTCTGTTCATCCTGAAGTGACAATATCTCAGAGTTACACGCTAAATGTTAAAGTTACATCCCTTGGAGGAGTTTGTTTGCTCTGGGTTTAAATGCAGGCTCCACCACTTATGACATGGATGGCCTTGGGGAAGCCCATTTGATCCCTGTGGGCCTCAGTATACTCAGCCTTGAACCAAAGCTTTCAATAGTATCTATCTCTTAGCCTAATTTGAGAAATAAATGAGAGAATGAGCAATAGGCACTCAGTACCGTGGATGCCACATAGAAAGTGTTCAATGTGGAAACAAAAATATATTAAAAAAAAAAAAAACCCACAAAAACAATCCTGTATGCCCGGGTTGCAGGGTCAGTTAAGCACCAGAGTCTTGGTTTTGGCTCAGGTCATGATCTCAGGGTCGTTGAGATGGAGCCCCGCATGGGGCTTGCCATTCAGCGCAGAGTCTGCTTGAGTTTCCCTCTTTCTATCCCTCTTCCTCAAAATAAATAAATAAATCTTTAAAAAATAATAATAATCATCCTAGGAGTCAGATGTGTTCAGAAAACTGGTTAGGGGCTGAAGCATTTCCTAAGAATAACTCATAATATTTATTAAATATTTACACCATGCCTGGCAGATGGAAGACTTCACATCATTTAATTTTCACAACCACCCAATGAGATAAGCATTGTTCCCATTTTACAGAGGAGAAAATAAGACCTAGGATGATTAAGTCACTTGCTGGAAGTCACGCAGCTAACAGAGTTAAATCCACTCTAGAAAGTTAAGGCAACCTCGTTTGGTTCAAAGACAAAGGGGTGATATGAACACAGCCAACTCTCTGTCTCTGAGGTTGTCCTTTAGCAGGTTACCTTGAGGGTCCTGACCTTTACTTGGGGATCAAGTGGGCTCCAGGTTCAAGGGGGCCACAACGACTTTTAAAGAAAAAGCCATTGCTTATGATACCCCAACCTGGGCTCTAGAAGCTTAGACCACAGCCAGCGATGACTCAGAAATGGGTCTGGCTGCAGCAGGAAATGGTCTTCTTGGCACAGATAGAACAGCTCTCAACACTGGGCCCTGGCAACCTCAGCAGAGATGCTGACAGGCACCAGCCGTCATGTATCTTTGGTTGGTATCAGCAGGAAACACCTGGTGACAAGCTGGAGTCCTAGAGCAGGAACACAGGGCTAGGGTGGGAGGGTAGGACAAGAGGACCAGACCTAGTGACACATATTAAGACCACTGCCGGGGACTCCAGTCACAGTGGGAGAGGAATCAACCACAGCTGGACCTCCTCAGGGCAAGTGGCAGGAGACCAAGCAGTATTACTGCTGGGTAAGAGGATCGTATTTTTCACCCCGGATCAATGGAGGCCGGACGATTAATTATAGCTTACATATCAGAGAAGAATTCTGACGCTCACATTATACTAGCCAGACAGTAGACAATCACCAGACCATTCATTTTTCTTGTTTCTTACATTAGTGAAAGGTTCAGGGTTTGTCTAATAACAGTCTTCATTTAGGTCTTTGCAAACAGCGTTGAACGAGAAATGTCCTTACAGGTCTGGGAATATACTAGACCCAGAAGGGACTTTCTTGGGGTGAGACTTGCCCATTGAACCTCAAATACATGACTTCTTCCTCTTGGCTGGGTAGGAAAAAAATAAATCTCACGGGCTCTAACTTTTAAAACAGGACATTGCTGTTTTTAAGACCTGCATTATGGGTAAGAATAAAGACAATGCTTGCCCACTGGGGCCCAAGGACCACCATAGCAGCTTCTTAACACACTAATTTACATGCAGGCTTTCTTATGTACCTGGGTATGCCTAAGACCTCCCCTTATGCACAATGATCCAGGCATTGCTTTGTGGTCCACAGGGGAGAGAGGCCTTACAATGACAAAAAAACACAAATTCCAAAAAAGAAAACTGGTAACTTGCATTTGCCAACAGATCAGATATACCTTTGAAACCAGGGGGAGTTGGGATACTCTGAAGAAGAAAGGGGAGCATGAGGTTAAAGATCTATGAAGTGGTCATGATGGTGGTTCAGAAGAATAAAATATTCTAAATCATTTCTGTTGGTTTGGTGGGTTTGTTTTTTTTTTAAGATTATTTATTTATTTATTTATTTGACAGATAGAGATCACAAACAGGCAGAGAGGCAGGCAGGGGGTGGGGGGGCTAGGGAGCAGGCTCCCTGCTGAGCATAGATTCCCCATGTGGGGCTCAATCTCAGGACCCCAAGGCCATGACCTGAGCCAAAGACAGAGGCTTAACCCACTGAGCCACCCAGGCGCCCCTGTTGGTTTGGTTTTAATGGAATAGGTGACATCACTGATTTTGGAGTAGTTCATTTCCTCATCCCCTTCTGTGATCCTGCACAACCAAGGATTCATTTGCAGCCTGGATCCTAGCCAAGGGTAATTCTTGGGGAGGGGGTGCGGGATACAGGTGTGAGATGCGTCCTCCACCATGCCTGATCCCCATGGCCACAGTGCGGATGGAGGCAAACAAATGGTCCTTTGGTCCTTCAGTCCTTCAGCTAGGCGCCCCAGCTGAAGGGGATACAAAGAAGGAAACAGCCTTCCACATAGCAGCCCAGTTCTTAAAGTCTGAGCATTGAGCAATTAAAGAACCAAATTCTTGGTGCTTGGCTTTAATAATGAAGGTCCGGGAGGGAGAGGCAGGCTCAGACAGCTCAGGGAAAACCAGTGGGAACCCAGAAAGAGGATTCTGGCTGACTGGGAACTGTTCCCACAGCCATTCCAGGCCATCAGGACCCCCATTCTTTAGAAGGGGGGATGGGCAGGTGCCTGCTGTGGGAGCCACTGTGAGGCTGGATCATTTATAGCCTATAAATATGTATCACACTCCACTTCTAGGTCTCATTTTAGAGTGTGGTCTCTCTCACGCTTAACAAATCCTTTTGTCATTTTCAAAAAGTCTCAGCCTAGAGAAAACTTCTACTGTTACAAATGGGCACGTAGACCCAAAGAGCCATGCCTGCTAGGGTCAAGATGCTGGTGGTGACAGAAGGCAAAACCCCCTAGCTCTTATCTCACAGAATATTGTTTTAACAAAACTAATCTCCATCAGGATGTGCTAGGTACATGTATACGACATTTTTCTTATTTTTATTTTGTCACTCGTGTGTGTGTACCAGTCAGGAATCTTTCAGTTGCCAATGACAGAAAACCCAATTTAAACTGGGTGCCTGGGTGGCTCAGTGGGTTAAAGCCTCTGCCTTCAGCTCAGGTCATGATCTCGGGGTCCTGGGATCGAGCCCCACATCGGGCTTTCTGCTCAGCAGGGAGCCTGCTTCCCTTCCTCTCTCTCTGCCTGCCTCTCTACCTACTTGTGATCTCTGTCAAATAAATAAATAAAATTTTTTTTAAAAGTATAAACTGGCTTAACCAACAAAGGGATTCTATTAGTTTATGTATTCCACAAATATTTATTGACAGCCTACTATGTGTCAGGCAACTGAGAAATGTGAAGGTAGTATTAGCTTCAGGCAAAGCCTGATCCAGCAGCTTAAAATGTTTGACCAAGAGTTTGGTTTGTCTCTTTGTCTCTTGGCTCTACCTTTCATTTGTTCGTTCTTAAGTCCCACAGGTTAGTTGTTCCACTCTTAACTTCTCACCAAGGAGCTCTCACCAGGAGCTTCACATTATACTGCCCTGTAGGTGAGTCTCCCTGGATATCTCCCTTAAAATTCTGAGGACTCACTGTGGCCTGGTGCCCATTCCTGACCCTTCTGGGTGGCTGAGGATAAGATATGCTGATTGGGGGCGCCTGGGTGGCTCAGTGGGCTAAAGCCTCTGCCTTTGGCTCAGGTCATGATCCCAGGGTCCTGGGATCGAGCCCCACATCAGGCTCTCTGCTCGGCAGGGAGCCTGCTTCCCCCTCACTCCCTCTGACTGCCTCTCTGCCTACTTGTGATCTCCATCTGTCAAATAAATAAATAAAATCTTTAAAAAAAAAAAAAAGATATGCTGATTGGCCTACACCAATGAAGATCCACCCCCTGAAGCTGGGAATGGGGGCCGCACACACCCAACCATGTGGAATGTGGAGAGGGGGTGATAGATTCCCCAATAGAGAATAGGGAATCTGTTGGCTAAGGAAAGGTAAATGAATGCTGGAGAAGCAAGCAACAAAAGGTCATCTCTGCATTCTATCCCTGTGCCAGCTACATGGCTGAAAGCACCAACTGGAGCCAACTGCCCGCGTTGGAATCCTGGCCCCAGACTCATGCATTGCGTGACCTTGGGCAAGTTACTTAACTTCTCTGTGCCTCAGTTTTCTGTAAAGTGAGGGTAATGCTGGTATCTGTCTCATAGGAGCATGGTGAGAATGATTAGAAGTTAGTATTTGTAAAGCAGTTGGAATAGTGACTGGCACTTAGCAAGCACTTCTAACCGTTTGACAAATAAATGTGGTCAGAACTAGTGCACGATGGTGCACACAGCAGGTGGCCCAATAAATGCTTGTAGAATGAATGGAGTGAGCGACAAAGCTGGCGGGAATTCCCACTACTTTCTAGATTTTTCTCTCCCAGCCCCTTCGTCTTTTAGGGTTGGCCCTCCTGCCCTGGGGTCCGTCGTTCAGAAACTGTTCTCCCAGGAAAGTGGCAGCTGGGCAGAGAGGGGTGCCCCCCTTCTCCGCGTTCCATGATTAAGATGGCACTGCCCCAGAAGGCATTGTTAGAGCAGCAGCCTTTCCTATAAATTGACAAGAAATCTGTAGGGTGGATCCTGGGGGCCCATCAAGGCACTTCTGGAATAAATGATCTACATGTGTCACGATCATCTGTATGACAATTTGGGGCTGGTTTCTCCTCAGCCTGTGACTTTTCACGCTTCTCAAGCTGTATAAAAATGAACTGTAATCAGGCTGATCTATAGATAGACAGTTCCTGTTTCTGAGCCTGCTGAATGAGGGTGGGTGTGTTTATACATTTGCATAAAGCTGATGGATGTAGAGGGCTCTGGTGTTTTGTGTTGCTTTTTTAAAGAGGGGATGGGGTATCCTCCTAGAAGTGGAGCCAGAGAAGGAGAGGTGGAAATAGGGGAGGCGAAAATTGGGAGAGATGACGGCTTTTCCAAATAATGAGGGAAGGGAGAATAAACACAACATAAAGTTTATCAGTGGTTTGTCTGCAAGGAAAGAAGGAGCTGGTTGAACAAAGAAACTGACCAACAGGTGAATGTGAGGGACAGAGGAAGGCGGGTATGATCTCATTTTCCTGTCTGCCTCTTCCCTGCCCTTTTCCTGTATATGCATTAGGGGAAGATGGAATCGGCTCTGTTTTCTATGTACAGGGATATTTAGATATGTAAATGAGCACAGCTTGTTAATGAGCCAAGGGTGATTACACTGCAGGGAGCTGCCAGCCCCGCTGAACAATAGGTAAAGGGATACCAGGTGTCTGCGAGGGGGAAATGGATTATTCTGAACACCCTCCCCGCCCCTGCCTCAATGTCACAGAAACGTCTGCCAGATCAAAGCGGTGGGTCAGTGTCTTCCTTCTGTTCATTCTAGCTCCCAGATTCTAAATCTAATAAGGTAAGATGAGAAGAAGTGGAAGACCAGGTAAGACTTGGGGTCTAATCGGGAACTGCCCCAGAGGCTGCTGAACTTGACTTGCAGCAAGAAGGGTGCACAGGCGGCCAATGAAACACGAGGCTTCCTCGCCGGGAAGAACCGCCTGCCAGGTGTGTGGCAGAACAGCGGCAGAAGTCTGTCCCCGTGGAGTGGGCAGGTCCCTCGGTGCTTCTTCGGGCAGCATTTGGCTCGAAGATGGTGATTGGGAATCCACATGCTTTTCAGAAGTCAGGGCAAAGTTTTGCAGTGGGAAACAGGAAAAAAAAGAGTCTGCTTTGGATTTCTGGGGCAAGAGGCTCAGTGTTATTGAAAAGGGCATGGACTTTGTAATGATACAGACCTGGGTTTGTTGAGCCCCATCCATTGGCTCTGTTTTATCCATGGACCATGGCTGACTGGGTGCACAGCTAACCCTCCCCTGTTGATAAAAGGTGCCCTGTTCCATACTATTGTCCTGAAACTGCTGGCGGATTGCCTAGCACAGGAGGCAATTCCAGAAGAATCTTGTGCCCACTCACGCAGATGCCTAGCCTGGACAGCCTGGTCACCAGGATTGTTCCAAGCCCTGCCCGCTCAAGCAGGATCTGCAATGCACTCTCTGAGTTCTGAGTTCTGAGAGCAGCAGAACAGGACACCACCATTTCCTGTTAGTCTCTCGATCTCCATGATACCCAGATAAAAAGCAGGGGCTTCCCCCCCCCCCCCAAAAGGTGAGATGTCTCTGCTTGGACTCTTTCTTTCTTTTTTTTTTTTAAATAGGCTCCACCCATGTGTAGCCCAACACAGGGCTTGAACTCACAACCCTGATATCAAGACCTTAGCTGAGATCTAGAGTCAGACACTTAACTGACCAAGCCACCCAGGCGCCCCTCTGCTGGAACTTTTATAGACCCCATTGAAAGGCTTGAAACTATCTTGGAACAGCAGAAGTCTTTGTTAGGTTCCCTCAAATCTCCTCCATCTGCCACGTGCCTGGATTGCTGCAGGACAAGGACACGTCCCTAACCTTCTGTTAAGGACATCGACTCTGCACCTTCTCACGACAGCATTACTCAACCCTGTCTATAAATATGGATGCTATGCTAACAAGACTTATTGCTAATTTAATGGCAGTGGAGTACAGGCTTGCGTGCTGCACACATACGCAGAGAATGGTATTGAAAACGGGAAAGATAATGAGAGTTTAATAAATGGTAATTTGCTCCTTGCTGCTGTGTATGTCAGGGGTTGGGGAGGGATGAAATAGAGCGGGGCCTTCCAGAAAGTGAAATTTAGATGGTGGGTCTACCAATGAGGCTTCATTTTGATTCTAATATTGCCCAGGACTGAAGTTCATTCTCATTTACCTACGAGAGATCCTCTTCCCTGAAAATGCCCCCCACCCAGTGGAACATGAATCAGAGAAAACAACTAGATCAGAGGGGACCAAATTTTAACTAGAAGTCATAGAATGCAGAGGTCAGGGCTTCAGAGACAAAGTGAAGCTGGGAATTAAAACAATTATCCGGATTGTTCAGGAGGGGGGAAAATTATCATTTTTGCTTGAATAAGTGTCTGAACTATCCGAATAATTGTTCCCACCCTCTTTTTGGTCTAGTGGCGAAGACCTGGCCAATAGACCCAGTAGCAAAGAATGAAAGTTGTGGGTAGCAAAGAGAGAGAGGACAGGAAGGCTGGTTAAGCCTGAAGCCCCCTGGCTCCCCAGAGGGTGGTGAGCAGAGGCCGGGCCAGTCAGGAGCTGGGGCGGGGGGTCCCTTGGAGTGGGTGGCAAGAAAGTAAACAAAGCTAAAACCAAGGCCCAACAAACCAGAAATGCAGCCTGCAGGGGACTGGATTTGGTGTGGGAAGTCAAGAAGCTGGAAGATCAAACCAAACAGAGCCAGATGCTGGGTGTGTGTGTGTGTGTGTGTGTGTGCGTGCGCGCGCACACACGCACGTTTAGGAAGGGTGAAACTGTCTACACCAGGGGTTCCCAAACCGGACTGCACATCACACACCCCTGCAAGCTTCTCAATACAGATTCTTGGGGTCCTCTGGTAGACCAGAAGAAGTGGAATTGGGGGGGCAGGGGTGCACTGCTGGTGTGCAAGTGGGAAGTATGATGTCATTCAATGGACCTTGGAAGTCTCCCCTTTTCAGAGACAGCTACTCTACTTAAATGCCCAGTAATCCATCCCTTGAGATTCATTCATTGCCTCCTTGTGTGTTCATTTGTCAAACACAAATTTCCCCTGGAAGGCAATCCAAGTTTCCAAGCCTGCCATGGTAATTAAGAAGAGCTAATTGTTGGGGCACCTGGGTGGTTCAGTGGGTTAAATCCTCTGCCTTTGGCTGAGGTCATGATCCCAGGGTCTTGGGATCAAGCCCTGCATCAGGCTTCCTGCTCAGCGGGGAGCCTGCTTCCTCCTCTCTCTCTGCCTGCCTCTCTGCCTACTTGTGATGTCTATCAAATTAAAAAAAAAAAATCTTAAAAAAAAAAAGAATAGCTAATTGCAGTGGATTTCAAATTCCACAAATCATTTTCTCCTTTCAAGAGATGGAACTTAATTTCCCTCTCCTTGAGTATGGGCTGGACTTAGTGACTCACTTCTAACAGAATATAACAGAAGTGATGGTGTGTAACTTCCAAGATCAGGTCATAAAGGGGATGGTCGCTTCTCTCTTGCTCTCCCTTCTGGATTGTTCACTGGGGGAAGCCAGCTGCCATGTCATGAGGACACTCAAGCAGCCTATGAAGGTGTCCATGTGGTGAGGAACTATGTCTTTCTACCAACAGCCATGTGAAGAAGCCATCTTGGAAGTAGATCTCCAGCCCCAGTCAAGCTTCCAGATGATGCAGCCCCAACTGACATCCAATGGCAACCACATGAAGGACCCTGAACCAAAACAAATTCCAGGGGAGCCACTCCTGATACCTAACCCTCAGGAACTGAGTTACCTAATAAATATTTGTTGTCTTAAGTGGCTAAATTTGGGGGTAGTTTGTTGCTCAGCAATAAAGAATACACCAATCATAGATGAGATTTACTGAACATCTATAGACATTCACATATGTTAACCTATTTAAACCTCATAGCACTCCTATGACATAGTTACTATTATCAGCATTTTTAAGATGAAGAAACTAGGGGCGCCTGGGTGGCTCAGTGGGTTAAGCCTCTGCCTTCAGCTCAGGTCATGATCCCAGGGTCCTGGGATTGAGCCCCGAATTGGGCTCTCTGCTCAGCGGGGAGGCTGCTTCCTCTTCTCTCTGCCTGCCTCTCTGCCTACTTGTGATCTCTCTCTCTGTCAAATAAATAAATAAAATCTTTAAAAAAAAAAAAGATGAAGAAACTAAAATTTTCAAAGTTAAATGCAGTGGATACCGGTTAGCCCCCTTTCCTGGGTAGGTGCCACCACTCCCCAAGTGCTGAAAGTGTTGGCTTCTAGGGGCTCCTAGGTGGCACAGTTGGTTAAGTGTCCAACTCTTGGTTTTGGCTCAGGTCGTGATCTCAGGGTTGTGAAATCGAGCCCTGCATCAGGCTCCACACTCGGCATGGAGTCTGCTTGAGATTCTCTCTCCTTTTCTTTCTGCCCCTCCTCCCCTAAAATAAATAAAATAAATCTTTTTTTTTTTTTTAAGTGTTGGCTTCTAATGACTCACAGCCTCCCCCCTCTCCAGAGAAATGTTCTTGGCCAAATTGGCCAAACCTGGCCTTTTTCCCTATCGTGACAGCCATTAGCCAATGACTAACAGTGATGGGCTGGGACTCTACAAGGTGGGACTAAACTCCATGTTACAATTTCTTGTCCAGAGCTACCTGTGGGGTCAGTTGCAAGACTCTAGCTGGGATTGGATCCTTGCTCAGATCCATCAGCCTCCCCTCACCTGCCTCCCGCATCCCATTTTTTCCCAAGAGCACTCTCTCAATAAATCAAATGTGCTGAAATCCTGTCCCAGGCTCTGCCTTGAGGGAACCCAACCTAAGTAATTTGCCCAGAGTTAGCCAGCCTGGATTTGTACCCAGCCTGGCTGACTCCAGGGTCCATACTCTGATCAATGCCTCTGGTAGAGAAACTAATATCAGTAGATACTGAATTCTGGACCTCTAGTCTACCATCAGACAGGTGGAATCTGGCTCAGTTTGGATTTTCAGAGGTGCTAGTCCTGCCTACACATGTCACAGATAACACCACATAAAAGCCAGCCCCCCACCCCAGCTCCACGGTCTTCATCTCTTACCACCCCTTGTCCTCTGCCCTTAACAATCTGATCCTCATCCTTGCCACAAGTTTTAGCCTCCTCCCTTGGGAAGAATTTAAACTTTCATCCCTGTAAGTGGTTGAATTGTGTCCCCCACAAAAAGATATGTCCCAGTCCTCACCCCAGGCCCCTGTGAATGTGACCTTACTTAGAAATAGAGTCTTTGCAAATGTGATTAAGGTAAGATTCTCAAGATAAGATCATCCTGGATTTAGGGTGGGCCCTAAGTCCCAAAACTGGTGTCCTTATAAGAGAAAGGGTAGAATGGAAACAAAGAGACCCAGGGGGAGAGCCTGTGAGGCTAGGCAGACTGGAGTGGAACCAGACCCGCAGGAGCTCAGAGAGAAGCAAGGAACGGATTCTCCTTTAGAACATCCAGAAGGAATCACCCCAGTGGATAGGTTGGTTCCAGTCTTCCAGCCTCCAGAACTATGAGAGTAAGTTCCTGTTATTTTAAGCACCCCCATGCCCTGGGTTGTGTCCAGTTGTCATGGCAGCCATGGGAAGCCTCTTGGTTTACTAAGCACACATTTATCTCACTTGGGTCTAACCGCAACCTTGTGATGTTTCTTAGGTAGGACAATGTTATTATTACTCCCTTTTCCCTTTCTTCTTCTTCTTTTTTTAACAGCTCAGGAAAAGGGCCCAGGAAATTTATATGATTTGTCCAAGGTCCCCCCAAGCGGATGGCATAGAGCCTGGAATTTGGATCTCTGGATTCTGAATTCTGACCTCTTCAGTCCTCAACAGGAGACTGGCAGGAATATGACAAGGACACTACTAAAGTCGGCCTGTTCACTGTCTACAATCCCTCACTTGACAATGTCGATACTGAGTGGGGCAGGCAGGGAAGTGGGATCAAGCTTACCACCCTTCTGCTTTGCACAGAATTGCAAGAGACCTTTGAGAGCATCTAATATTTTCCATAAACTGCAGCAGCAAAGCCTAACTTAAACATTGAAGTGACCTCTTCAAATCCTTAATGATGCTGTAAACACAAACCTGGTGTGATTTATACAACTATTAAGATAAACATTACTACCCTCAGTGTATGTTTACTTGCATAACACAGGCACAAACTTACCTGAAATGTGCAAAACACGAAGCATGATGATAAAGGCAGGGAAAGGGGTGGCACGCAAAGGAACAGGGTGTTTGCATGTCTTAAGGGCGTCTTCTTCTTTTTTTTTTTTTTTTAAAGATTTTTAAAATTTATTTGACAGACAGAGATCACAAGTAGGCAGAGGGGCAGGCAGAGAAGGAGGAAGGGAAGCAGGCTCCCCGCCAAGCAGAGAGCCCGATGCGGGGCTGGATCCCAGGACTCTGGGATCATTACCTGAGCTGAAGGCAGAGGCTTTAACCCACTGAGCCACCCAGGCGCCCCAGGGCGTCTTCTTCTAAGGAGAGGTGGTCTTTCAGCCTTGAAGCCCTTGCCTCGCTTCTCGGTTTGGAGAAATGCCTCTGTGGCCTGATGCCCAGCTGCCACTCCATCCATGAATTTCAAATTATGCATGGAGAAGCACTTTTAAAAATGCGCTCCCCAACTTTTCCGCATGGTTCAGCTCACATGGAAAGCCTCACTTGGGTCTTTACCATTTCTCATGTCACAGAGATATCTGTAGGGCCTGGGACCACGGGAGGTTAGGGAGCAGAAGAGGGGCAGGATCAGATTTGTTAATCACATCTTGAGGCATGAGCTTTGGGGGCTCTATTGAAAGGAGGCATGAACCCAGGGCCTGAATTTAATTCATCTTCAACATTACAGTTATTTGATCTGCTACGTTTGTTCATTATGTGAGACAGGACATTTGAGAAGAAATTAACTAGGTTCTAGCCAATGCCCAGGGGTCAGGGGACTCAATGAAGAAGCAATGTTCTTGTCCCCATCTTGTTCACTGTGACAACACCTGGCACACAGAGCAGGCTGGAAATTGTGCAGAAGGAAGGGAGACAGAAAGGAAAGAAGGGAGGACAGAGGAGGAGAAGAAATTCTAAATAATCTAGGGCACGCAGAGACCCAGCTTCAAGCCCCAGTTCCACTACTTACTGGCTACCTGACTTTAGGAAAAATTTCTTCATTTCTCTGAATCTCTAGTTCCTCCTTTTGAACTGAGGATGACAGTACCTTCCTATCATGAGTCTTACACAATAGCTGTCATATAAGAATATCTAGAACAGTGCCTGGCACGGATTAGGTGCTCTATTCTATAAATGTTTGGTAAATGAAAGAAAGAAAGGAAGATGGAGTGAAGGAAGAAAAGAGAAAGGAGGTCGGGGAGGAAGAGAAGTAGGAAAAGAGGGAAGGAGGTAAGGCTAGAAGGAAGGGAGGAAGAAAGAAAGTCCAGTTGTTTCCCTGTGGATAAATGGCCCTGGAGCATGGGGGCATTGGTCTGGCACACAGAGCCAAGTCAATCACATCCCCGGGAGTGTCAGTGGAGTGCTGCCTGCCTTGTTATTTATGTGCCAGATTTCCATCATTTACCATGCACACTTCGGGGATTCATTGCTGGGGAATTGCAGCCTGTAATGTGCCAGCTAGTCAGACAACAACAGATAAGAGGAGCTAAGGCTGTAATTCCTATCTCATCGACAGCTCCTCAACAAAAAGAGGAAGAACGGTTCAACCGGAAGCTTCCATTCAAAGTCAGTAACAGTAGGTTGCAAGGGAAACCATGGGTGCAGGGCAAGCAAGAAGTGGGCAGGAGGAAGGTGGGGAACCAGCCCCAGCTCTTTGTACCAGCTATGAAACAGAGGGTCCAGTCAACCTGACCACCATGAGCCTGCTTGGATTTTAGGCAAATGATTGAAATTTTCCAGTTTAGAGAGAAAAAAGTGTAAGAGCTTACTTCTTTCTCCTTTTCTGCTCAGTACCTTTGGAAGGTCTACAGCTGTGGCACATGGAACACAAAATGTTTCCGCTGCTGTAGAAAAGAGTCTGGTGGTTCCTGAAAAAGTTCAACATGGAATTACTCGATGACCTAGCCATTCTGCTCCTAAGTTGGAAAGAGATTCTCAAACAAGTACATGCATGCACACATGCATAGCCAACGCAACTCACAATGAACGAAAGGGGAAAACAGCCCAAATGTCCATCATCAGGTGAATGGAAAAACAAACTGTGGTATATCCACAGAATGGAGAAGTATCCAGCCATAAAAAGAAGGAAGTACTCACTCAGGCTACAATACAGATGAAACTCCAAAGCATTATACTAAGTGAAAGAAGCCAGATGCGAAAGATAGGATTCCTTTTATACGGAATCATATAAAAACGAAAAATGAAGGGATGCCTGGGTGGCTCTGTTGGTCAAGTGTCTGTCTTCCACTCAGGTCATGATCCTGGGGTCCTGGGATCGAGTCCCGCATAGGGCTCCTTGCTCAGCTGGGAGCCTGCTTCTCCCTCTGCCCGCCGCTCCCCTGGCTTGTGCATGAGCACTCTCTCTCTCTCTCTGACAAATAAATTTTTAAAAATTTAAAAATCTTTTTTTTTTAAAGAATATGAACTATCCAGAATAGGCAAATTGAGAGAGGCTGAATGAAGATTGGTGGTAAAATGAATGTACTTATTTTATTTATTTATTTATTTATTTATTTATTTATTTAGATTTTATTTATTTATTTGACAGAGATCACAACTAGGCAGAGAGGCAGGCAGAGAGAGTGAGGGGGAAGCAGGCTCCCCGCCAAGCAGAGAGCCTGATGTGGGGCTCGATTCCAGGATCCTGGGATCATGACCTGAGCCGAAGGCAGAGGCTTAACCCCCTGAGCCACCCAGATGCCCCAATGTACTTATCTTAATACGTGCACAAGATAAAGAAAATTCCAATCCCATGGATGGGTATAAATGAAAGATAGTTCTCCCTTCCACACCTGACCTTCAGATTTGACGATTTCTTTTTTTTTTTTTTTTAAGATTTTATTTACTTGTTTGACAGACAGAGTTCACAAGTACGCAGAGAGGCAGGCAGAGAGAGAGAGGGAAGCAAGGCTCCCTGCTGAGCAGAGAGCCCGATGTGGGACTCGATCCCAGGAACCTGAGATCATGACCTGAGCCGAAGGCAGCGGCTTAACCCACTGAGCCACCCAGGCACCCAGATTTGACGATTTCTAGAGACTTCTGTGTTCCTTTCAGAGATATTTGAAGCCTTTGCAAGTATATATATATAATGGAAGTACACTATATACACTGTTCTGCAACGGAGAGTTGTTGTTTTTTTTAAAGATTTATAATTTATTTGAGAGAGAGAGTGCACACATGCATCATGGGGAGGGGCAGAGAGAGAGGGAGAGAAAAACCTAAGCAGGTTCTGTGCTCACATGGGGCTTGATTCCACAACCCTGAGATCACGACCTGAACCGAAATCAAGAGTCTAATGCTTAACCAACTGGACCACCGAGGCACCACTGCGGTGGAGAAGGTTTTTTCATGGGCCTTAATCCAGATCCAATCAGAATTTTTAGGGATGGGCCCAGGATCTGTTTTTACAAAGCTCCCCAGGGGCTGTGATTGTGCAGGTGGTTGGTAGGGATGGGGCTGGCCCAACCTGTGGCTTCCCTGCCACTCCTGGGTTCCCTGCCTTCATCTTGGTTGGCCTCCTGGGGTCTTCTTAGAGCTCGCAGTGCGCATGGTCCCTGGCCCTCCGTTCTGCTCCTTAAACATTCCTTGTACTCACCAGCTCCCTCAGATCACCTTCTACCCCTCCAGGAACTTGGCTCCCAGGGATCCCAACCCACTGTGGCCTGCTAGCCTCCCAATTACTCAAAACCAACTGTGGCCCTGCCTGTTGGCTTCTCTCAGGCCATTTTCCAGGGTCAACATCTTGGAGGCTGACTCTCTAGAACCTGACGGAATTCTCCCCTTTACTCTGTTGCTACCCAATGTCTAAGACACCAACTCACAGAAGACCGATTGACAAATCAGAATATTAATGAGTTTCAAAAATGTCTACCATTCATTGAGCCCCTACTATGTGCCTGGCACTGGGTCAGGCATTTCTTACAGTAGCTCCCTTAGGGTAGATCTCATTAAAACCGATTTTACAGGCAAGGAAGGAAACTGAAGCTTTAAGAGGTTAAGGAGTTGACAGGCAGGGGTGCCTGGGTGGCTCAGTCAATTAAGTGTCTGCTTCAGCTCAGGTGATGATCTCAGGGTCCTGGGATCAAGCCCCAAATTGGGCTCCCTGCTCAGCGAAGAGTCTGCTTCTCCCTCTCCCACTAAAGCCCCCTCCACCCCAGCTCGTATTCTTTCTCACTTGCTCTCTCTCAAATAAATAAAGAAAATCTTAAAAAAAAAAAAAAAAAAAGGCAGGGGGGAGCTGGCAGGCTAAGAAGTAGGAAAGCCAGTCTAACCCTACAATCCATATTCTTTCCTCCACGTTGCCCAACGGTCCAAACCCTGGCTGTCACGATGAGAAGTAGACCTCAGGAACAGGAATAAATATGTCTGTATCCAGGACAGCCCTTCCTGCTGGTGAGCCCCTAGAAACTCAATTATAACCTGAAGATGGGAGTCAAGGAAATAGAGCATCTAGAAGTATTGTCCACAAAGCTATAGCCACAGTAATCTTGACCGACAACAGAACTCTCATCTCCGCGGAACTGAATATTGGCATCTCCCCATCGCTGTGAACCCTCCCTTTGCAGAATGCCAGGTAAACCCTGGCAGATTTCTGTCTTGTTTCTCTTCCATCAACATACAGACCAGCCCGATCAGTGGGGAAAACAAGCTTTGGAATCTGCGAACCCAGCTTCAAATCCCGGCTCCTCCATTTATTAGCCATGTGACTTCAGACTCAAGATGCCTCACTTCTGCTCTGCCCTCCAGGGTCTCCCTATAGCGAATCCTCCATGATGTCCGGCACAGTGAATGTGTGTAAAGCTCACAGCCGGGGAGGTTAGAGGTGCTCCCCGCCCTCTTGCAGACACAGCGTTCCTCCAGGCTCTTTTCTTCTGCCACATTCCAGTCCCAAGGGCTGTCTCCAATCATGTTTATGGGACTTGGGTAATTCTTAATCCTCTCTGTCCTGGCCCTCTCTCCCCTTTGCCCTCAATCCAAACAGGCATATGATCAGGTCCTGGCCCAGACACAGGGTAGATATAAAAAGGACATTGTATCTGAGACAGGGAGCTTGGAGCTCCTCGGGGGTGGATTTCTACCTCCCACGGCTCACTAACAAGGCTTGGGGTGTCACATGGGGACACGTGACCCACCCCACCCCACCCCCAGCCCAGATGGCCTCCCATCTCACTGCAAACTGGACAAGCTCCCTGGGACAAAGCAGCTTCCCACTGTCAGACTCCTGGTTAGCCTCACAGCAGGGCTTACCTGAAATGCGGGGTAGCATCTGAATTCATAAATGGAAACCTCTCGTATGCCTAATCATTATCATTATTCCAAGGGGTCCTTGGCCTTGGCTTATATTCACCAACCAGACTGTGTCTGCTTAAGATATGGGGCAGAACTAATCTGCTGAGTGTTTACAACATGCTAAGTGAATTATACATGAGTTATTTCATTTCGGCCTCAAAACAATCTTGGGGGAGGATATTGTTCCTATCCCCAGCTCACAGACAATAGCTAACATTTATATAACACTGTGTAGCAGGTCATTTGTTAGTACTGTAGGCTCATTAACTCATTCTATTATCACTGCAGTCTGACTGAGACTCAGAGAGGTTGAGCAAGTGGTCCAGGTCACACAGCCAGCAAATGACAGAATCTATGGTTCGAGCCCAGGCAGTCTGGCTCCCGAGACCCCCAGCACTCTGCTGCACACCCTCCCGCTTTCTCAAAGCAGGTTCCACATGTAATTTCAGCAACCCACAGATACCATGACAAATCAATAGAGTTTGAGCCAGATGAGGCCTGGCTCAGCCATACAGGTTCCCGAGGCGCTGAAGGACAGACCACACTGATTGATTTCTCGGCTGAGTCTTTAAATGTCAGCATGTGCGTGACCACCTCAGACCTTGGGCACAGAAATAAAATCCAAAAGGAAAGGGCATTCTAATGCGGGGGATGAGAAGGAGGCTGGGCAACAGGAGAGCAACGGCTTGGGACACACATTGTGTGGGGACTGGTGGGCATCCTGGGCCGTGGGGAGGGGTCCCTTGTAGGCAGTGGGGGAATGGGAGCGGGGCGGTGGGGGGGCATTGGTGAGAGCTGCACCCTTGACTTTGGGCTGCTGGGAAGCCATTTATAGCATGACACCCAGCCATGAGAGCCGGGTCTTAACCTGATTTAGCTCCTCTATCCGTATTGATCGGTCACTGTTAGCAACTGCTCATTTAGACCAGCCTGGCTGCTGGAGCACAGCTCATCATCACAGATACAGTGTGGAAGAGCAAAGACAGCTTGCCCTCCCTCCCACCCCTGGAATTCACCCAGACCCCCTCCTGTCACCAGGCCCCACTTCAGGGCCCTCCTGGCCTGCCTGGTTCAATCATTCACCACTCTAGGAGCTGAGGGGACAGACCCACCCATGACAGAGATGGCCCCACCTACTCTCATGCAGCCAGACTGGAAGGGGAGACTGGCAGGACAAGGAGGAAATAGAAACATACCTAAGATGAATTTCAGATGTGTTGTGTGCAATAAAGAAAATAAAATGAGGTGAGGCAAGAGAGAATGGTGTGGGGGTCGGAGGGGTGGGGAGAAGGCAGCCCAGGAAGGCCTCTCCAAGGAAGTGACATTTGAGCTGAATTCTGAGTGCTGGGGAAAATGGACCATTCTGAAATCTAAGGAAAGAGTTCTCAAGGCAGAGGGAACCACAGAGGCAAAGGCCCTATGGCAGGAGCAGACTCAGCCTTTTGGACCATGAGAAGATTAGTGTTGTGAATGGCAGAGAGGTAGGTGGTAAGAGGGCAAAAGGAGGGTGGGATCAGATGGACCCCGGATCCCTGGTGCTTTGTCCCTATGGGATGGCAACTCACGTTCATCACCAGGACTCAACACCAATGGACCTCTTTCTCCTCTTCCCATCCATGTTCCTGGATACAACTTTGGGTTGACCTTTTGTGGTTGTAGTCTGCATCAAAGATTACAGAAAGGAGATGACTCTTGCCCAACCCTGCCTTAGAGGGAGATCCAAAATGGGAGGCTCAGAAAGGACCCTGGGGACCTTCCCCACCACTTACACATCCAGATCTGCCCTAGGCTCTGTCTCCAGGCCTCTGCTCCTGCTGGCCCACCATTGGCAATGACCTTGCCCACGTTCCACTTAGGGAAATCCTTTTCATTTGCCTAGCATAAATGATTCTGACTCTGTGTAGCCTTTCATGACTCAAATCACATTTAATTGCTGGGCTGGGTTTGATTTTTTTTTTTTTAATGTTGGGCTGGGATTTGTTTGAAGATCTATTTGATCTTTCATTTCCTTTTGTCTTACATTATAGTTTTCTGAATACCTGTCTCTTCCATCATACCGCAAGGTCTGTGGAAAGCAGAACATCAAATATCCTGGCTGTGATGCTCTAGGTCACACACTGAGACTTTCCAGACTTCTGCTTCCTTTGATTCCTGCAAACCAGGATTTAATATCAGAAATTTACCAGGAAGTGATCCCAGGAAATCCCAGAAGGCAAATGGAGGAGTGACACAGAGAAAGGCAGAACCCCAAAGAGGGTGCGTTACCAAGAGATTTACCACACTGGACACCTGGAATTCAATTCTGCTGGGCCACCTGGGGAGACAAAGGAGAAAACAAGGGCACAACTTGGCTGAACATGGTGATCAGTACGGATACCTCAGTTCCACCCATGGAGATTTGGAAATAATTGGTCCGGGGTATGACCTCGGCATCAAAGCCTTTTTTTTTTAATTCCCCAGGTTATCAAATACACAGCAAAGCTCAAGATCACAGGTGTAGCACACACCTGAGAGCTGAGTTGGGAGGTGAAAAACATGGAACGTTAGCCACCAACTAACTCTTCATTCACTGCTGATTGAAGAGCTACTTCCCAGCTTATTCTGTGAGTGGTCTTAGCATGCCCCCTTGGCCAGAAAAAAATAAAAATAAAAAATAAAAACGAAAACCCCAAACTCCCAGATGTTGGTAGTCAGCCGTCTTAGGGGCCTGAGGGTGAATGTGGGTAAGGTGTGGACAGCATTGCTATACCCTTCATCTCGAATATGGGGGCTTTTTAAAAATAGTGAATTTTTGAGAGGATTAGCGAATGTCTGTTCAGTGCCGGGCACACAAGAGGCCCTCGGTAAATGTTGGTATTATGATCTCTGCCGCTGGTTATTGCCGTATTCCCTTCGGAACCCGTCCTGGGGCTTTGCACAGTGACTGCCCAGTATCAGATAATTACTGATACTCTAAGACAGCCGCGCTGGAAACCGATGGGGCTGCTGGGACGCATCTTTCAATTCTGCAGTTCCCGAGAATCTGAAAGAGCGTCTTCCCCTGCATGAGCTGATGATACTTTTAACCTTAGAGGCACACCGGACTCACCCGAGGACTTGAGGAAAAAATCTGCACGCCTGGGTCCCGCCCCCAGAGAGTTCTGATTTAATTGGTCTGGGGTGAGGCCTGGGCATTCCGGGTTTGTGACGGCTCCCCTGGAGACTTGCATGGTGCAAACGTGGTGCTTATTACCCAAGGTGGGAGGGTGGAATCAGGTGGAGGGGAGTGGGGGATGAGCAGGGCTAGGATCGTGGTATAATTCTCCCCTCCATTCCAACCAGAGCCTGCCCTATCCTCTGTGACCTGGGGCTTTCAGAGACTCCAGTGTCTAGGAAAGAGGCGGGATTGGGACCCCGGTGGGCATGAGCCTGGCTGTTCCCCTCTCGAAGGGTGGGCACTCACCAACCAGGTAGCTTCTTGCTCAGGCTGATGTGTGTCCTCCTGCCCCATCTGGCTAACATGGCCTCCAGCCCACCCTGCAGGCCCCCGCTGGGTGTCCCACCTGCCGGGTGCTGGGTGAGGGGCAGAGGCATAGGGATGTCACGGGCTTCACCCACCCGGCTCCGGAGAAGAGAAAAAGCAGGAAGACCCACAAGTTCAGAGGACCTCAGTGGCAGTAGGTCTCTTTGCCGTAAGGCACAAAGGATGGGAGGAGAGTACTTAAGGCACGTTCTATAGAAACCCTTTGAGAGTGGTAGCGATTAAGACCTCTCTATTCAAAGGGCACCTGGGTGGCTCAGGCTGTTGAGTAACTGCCTTCCGCTCAGGTCATGATCTTGGGGTCCTGAGATCGAACCCTGCATGGGGCTTCCTGCTCAGTGGGGAGCCTGCTTCTCCTTCCCCCTCTGCTCTTGCCACTGCTTGTGCTCTCAAGCACGTGCTTCTGGGGTCTCTCTCTCTCTCAAATGAATAAACCTTTTTAAAAAATCTTTTTTAAAAAATCTCTGTTCAAAAACAAGGAGGGCACCTGGCTGGCTCAGTCGGGAGAGCATACGGCTTGGCCAGGGTTGTGAGTTCAAGCCCCACATTGGGCATGGAGCCAACTTAAACAAAATAAAAGGAATTGAAGTCATCAGGGAGAGGGATGGGATAAACCAGTCTCAGAGCCTTTACGACGCTCCTTCCAGGCACTGTACACACATCATTCATAAGAGTAGTCACAGCTCACCCAAGCTGCGGGCCTGCTGGCTGTCAGGACTCTTAAGCGCTCATTTCATCCCCATTACTCCCACGATGCAGATGCTGCTGTAACCCCATTCCACAAACAAGGAAACTGAGACTTGGCAAGGTGGAGTGACTCACGCAAGGTCACACAGGGGTGGTGCCAGGAGCACAGCCCAGGCTGCTGGGCCTCCTGCCTTAACCATGACATCCTCGGACTCCCATCACCTCCTTGCCTTCCCACAACACAGTGAACGAGCGGTTGTATTGTTCTTATAATCAGAGACGGGAAAGAACAAGGAAGCCACGGTCACACCGTGGGGACGGTGTGGGCTCTGAGTCCAGTCCTGGCCTGCCCAGTTCAGAAACCCTTCCTGGTCCTTTGCCCCAGCCTGTTCCCATGGCCCCGCCTTCCTTCCATGCCCCATCCTGTTTGGACAATTATGGGCTCTCTTAATCATCTCCTCGATGAAGACCAGGCCTATGCAGCAGACCCCGCCAGTTGCCTGCTTAGCCTCGTGGGGTCTCAGCCACAGCCAGGTCTCCTTCCCCACTCAATGAGCTTCCACAGTCATCAGGCCCACTCAGCCCAGAATGGACATCTCTAGCCCCACAAGGATGGTGCCAAAGGGTAGGCCCTAGGGTGGCCTGATATTCCTTCCAGGGTGTCTTGCTGTGTCCCATTTCCATCGTATTTTTAACCAGGGCTGAGGGGACACCGGGAAAGATGTGTTTTGCCGGAGTGAGCCCAGCCCAGCCAGTCTCAGGCACCCACCAGCTCCTCATACCCCACTGGGCAGAGAGAGCAGGACTCTCCCTCTCCTCCCAGGCTTAGATCTCTGTTCCTTCGCGAAAGTTCAGGGAGGCTGCTTTGCACGCCAGTAAAACACTGTTAGCAATCCACGGGCTTGTAATGAACCAAATTATGCTGAATTAATTGGTTGTCATTAGTAGTGTCAGGGAGGGGGCTGGGAAGCAGCAGCCTCCACAGAGCCTGGGAAAGAGAGAGGAGGAGGCAGGACAGCCCACAATACAAAACGCGCCGCACAGCTTGGGCGGGAGAAGAGTTCCTTACTGTCAGCTCTCGCCAAAATAGCCAAGGCACACACTCTCGCCTCTGACAGCGCCTCTCTTCTGAAACTGGACTCCCAGCCTGTGGCTTGGAACACTGGGCCTCCAGATGTTTCTGTCCCTGTTCACAAGAGCCATGACACAGCCTTGATGATAAGAAAGGGGCTGTACCAGCCCCCACTGCCCTGGCGGGCCACAGGGTCATATTTCAAAGGAATCAGGAGGCCCCATCTCTTGGCTGTACATCCTCCTTCCTGCCTTGATGGAACAGGAGGAGCCCCCAAGTTGGTAATCACATCTAGTTAAGGGTTCTCAGGAAACAGAAGACAGAGGCTCCGAAGAGCACACGTGATCTTGAGCTGGGGCAGAACAGCGTTGACGTAGGGGCAGGAGCACCTGCCAGAGGGACTCAGGACCAGAGGTCTTCTCCTGCCTCTGCTACTGACCAGCTGCGTGGCCCTGGACAAGGTCCCTCCCTTCTCTGAGCCTCAGTGTTTTCAACTGAGGAGCGTGGAAATGAAGAACTAACGTTAATCCGTGGGTCTCAGACACTGGGAGGAGGCAGTCTTGCAGCCATCAAAAGATTTAGAAATCTTTGTGTGTGTCCTACAAGCACATGTCTGTGCGTGGGGAAAAGGATAGCCTCACACTCACATGTACTATCGTTTTTCTTTTTTTTTTTTTTTTAAGATTTTTATTTATTTGAGAGAAACAGCGAGAGACGGTGTGAGCAGAGGGAGAGGCAGATGGAGAGGCAGACTTCCCCGCTGAGCAGGCACCCCGATGCAGGGCTCGATCCCAGGACCCCGGGATCATGACCTGAGGGGAAGGTGGACACATAACCGACTGAACCACCCAGGTGCCCCTGAGTCTATGTTTTCTAATATCAGGAGTTTAAAATCAACCTGGTAATTCTTTTTTCTAGAATGAAGATAAATCAAAGTTTACCTTCAAGTTTTTTTTCTTTTCATAGGGTGGGAATGTGGAGGGAGAGCCTACAGGAGGAGTTAGCACAGAAGTTGGAGTAGTGGTTTCCTCTGCAGGCCTGGAAAGGGCCCAGAGGAACCTCGTGGGCAGCAGGAATTGTTCTGTATCTTGATCTGCCGGTAGTTACATGGGACGCATGTGAAAATCACTGAGCTGTTCAACCATGAGTTATGCACTTTGCCATATGTTTCTTCTACCCTGTTTATCCTGACGTGATTTTAAAAAGGGAGTGAGCCGTCAGTTCAAAAGGGTACAAAGAACAACATCACAGGCAGGGATGGCCCACATCTTTCCCTGGGCCGGGTTGTTTCCTGTGAGGGTATACCTTGCTTGTACAAACGGGGCAAGATCTGTTCTATCCTGAAATCATGCTGGGTATGGATCATTTTTTTATTCATTCGAGAGAGATAAACCATGCCTTCTTTGAGCCAGGCCCTTATAGAAGTCCCTGGAGATGCAGAGAGGGTCCCTGACCTCCAGGAGCTACATCAACCCTCGCCACCTCCCTAAGCCACCTACAATGAACACGGCCAGGCTCTGTGCCGCCCCACCTACAAGCGCCCACTGAATCTCAGCTCCCTTCCTCGCAAGCTCTCTCAGCAGAGGTCATCTTAAAGACTCTCTGAGGGCACACTGGGAAGCTCTGGCCAGATGATCACCACTAGGGAGTAATCCTCTTTGGCAAGCAAAACAACCTCTACTCCTTTATAAACCTGCTCCTCTCCAAACCCTCTGATCAAGGCCTCTTGGTTTAACTCTAACTGGGTGGTGTTGCTGGTTATCTGTTTCTGTTTCTCTAACCGTGAACTTCTGGAAGACCGGGACTTGCCATAGTCATCATTGTGTCTGTTACATTTATTGAGTGCCAGATAATGTGGGTATCGCTGAGTCTGGCACATGACAGTTGTTCACACAGTTGACTGAAGGGATAGGTGAGTTTATGAGTGGATAGATGGGTAGAGGAGCAGCGAGGCCCAGAGTGGCCACACAGCAGGCCGAGGATCACACAGCTGTGGCTGGACCGCGGTGACGCTCATCTGGGCCCACCTTTCTTCTCTTGGCAATCAATAACCACCCCATAAAACTTTCTGTCTATCCCTTTGAAGAGGTGAGTGTGATTTACATCAATTATCAGGCAGCAAAAATATGAGCCTTCCAACTTTCATTGCCTTTTTATTATTCCTGGTGATGCACAGAAATATCATCCAAAACATTAGCAATTACTTTGAAGGTGTGTGTTCCCGAGGTGCGGGGATGGGGCGTTTTCTAATTTGATAAGTCAGGGTGTTTCTGCCAAGCGGGTCCGGGAGCCTCAGCAACACTGGAGCTGATTCAAAAGCAGAAATGATCTTTCAGGCCTCATTTTCATCTCCATCAGCACCCTATCAGACACCTAACGCCTGAGCCAGTTCCCATCCATGTATAATTTATACATTTGATTTCAATAGATTAATCTCTGCCTCATTCACAGGGAGGTGGAGCAGGGAGAGCTCCCTCTTTTATTTTTCATGGTGAGCGATCATGTATATTTCCATAGATTTCATCCTGCTTCTGCCTGGAGGATTATTTTTTTAAGACTGATTCCAAACTCATTCTCTTATTTATTAAATTTTTAAGAATAGGGGAATGGTGGCCATGTATATGGTGATTTCGATTTCTGCTGGGGGTGAGCTCATGGCAGACAGACCAGCCTTTCACCTCCTGAGGGGCTGGAACAGGGATGCCAGGAGAAGGCTGAAGCCACGCTCTCCTGGCACCAGGGAGCCCACTGACCTCCGACCCGAGTGTAGTTCCCCATCCCCTAAGCTCTCAGGGCCCTGCTCAAGTAGCTAAAGTAGGTCTCCTGGAAGAAGACCAGAACATCACCAGACAAAGACTAAATGCTATTTCTGAAGCCCCAAAAATCCCCATAATGCCAGACTCTGGGATTTTTCCCTTTCTCTCCATTTTTCTGCCCCATTGTCCCCTATGAGAATCTAATCCAATTTTGGAGTTCCAGAGTTTCAAGAACAACCTTGGCCGTGACAGAACCCCCTCTCTCCCACCTCATACCCAAAGCGTCTTTTCAAGGGACTTGTGCTTCTGTGTACACTAGCAACTTCCCACCTGGCAGTCCAGCCAGAACCTTCCTTCTGAAAATTCTTCCTGGTGTGGTATCATGGCGGATGGGATTTTCCAAGATGGCTGCAACAAAGTTTCCCATCCCCTCTGTCCTTACACAGCGACACCGATGATTCTCCCATCCAGAGACGAGGTCTAAGTTTCCTCCATGCATGTCTAGACAGACTTGTGACTAGAAGTAACAGTTTGGTTTCTACCTAGTTCTCTTGGAACTCTCATTCTTAGAACCCAGCCGCCATGCTGTGAGGAAGCCCAGACCACACAGAGAGGCTCCTGCTGAGATCCTAGCAGACGACCAGCATCATGTGAGCAAGGAAGTCTTTGATGTGACTCTAGCTCCCATCTGACTGTAACTGTCCAAGTGTTCCTGGACAAGAACACATGGCCGAGGCCAGTTAACCTATAGCAGCACAAGAGATAATAATAAAATAATCATTGTTGTTTTAAGCCACTACTTCTGGAGATGATTCATTTCAAAGCAACAGATAACTGAAAGATTCCCAGGGAGCAGAGCGAGGAAAGATAAAATTGCGCCTCCCGCAGCTTTTCCACCTCCCCAGCTATAAAAACACCCCACATTTATACAAAATCACATGCACGTGAGTGCCGGCAGTCGCAGATCCTCCCTTAGCAGACGTTTGGAAAGGAGGACAAGGTGGGGAAGAAAGAGAAACAATATCCATTCGGGGCCTGCCATAGACGAAGAAAGTGACTTCTTGCCTATTACACAGAGGTAGAAACGGGATGTCCACAGCAGTTAAGTGACTTGAATACGGTCACACTGGTCTGCATAAGTAGCCTATGGTTTAAAATACTTTTGGTGGAAAGAGGTGCTCAGTACATATCAGCTGAATGAATGAGTGAGTGAATGCACTCCGCTTGCCTTCTCCCTCTGGCCTTTTCCTGGCAAGTTGAACAGCCCATGAGACAACCCACCTGATTTGCTTTTCCTAGAAAAGGGAAGAGAAGGCAGAGATTTGCTCTGAGCTGAACCTAGGACCCCACCATGGCTGGTCTCACAGAAATAGGCTGGCTTTCCTGCCAGGCGACAGTTGCCATCGTGTCCTCTCTCTCTGGCTGGGGCGTCGGGGCTACCTCCTCTGTTCTCAGCTCTCTCGGAGGTTCAGCTCCCTGCCTGGGGTCCCGGCTGCCCCTTCAGGAGCACCTCAACCCCATCCTGGCTGTGTGTGCAGTCTCTGGTGTCGGTTCCCAGGGCAACACTAACGCCATGGCGATTGCCACCACAGGCAAGCAGGGCAAGCAGACTTCTCTGCGCACGTTTGTCCTCTCCAAGAACAACTGGAATCAGAAATAACTTTCTCCATTGCCACAGGTGTTTAAGGAAGGCTGCGGGCCCTGCGGCTTCACTGCCTTTCCCTTGCTCACTTTTTATCCACCCCAGACAATCATATTTTTCCAGGAAAGAAGGAGAAGACAAACATGCAGAGGAAACGCCCCCAGACCATGAGGACCATGGGCATCTACCATGCCCAAGCACTGTATAACGTACACGTATCCTCTCATTTGATTCTCATAATAATGCTACAAGGTACATATTATTATCTCTATTTTACAGATGAAGAAAGTGCGGCTCAGAGAGGTTAAGTAATCTTCCCAAAGTCACCCAGTCACTGTGACCTAGAGTGGATTTCAAACCCTGCCAAGCATGTATCTAAAGCTCTTTTCCCCTTTCCTGGAAAGAGAATCCTCTTGCCTCTGAAGCCTAAGGGACCATTACAAGCCCAGGGGATAACCCCATCTCTGCCATCCAAATACGGACCTAGGGCCATAAACACTGGCAAAGATCACAAGCACCTGGCTCAGCCCTGCCTGCCCCCTCCCCTCCCCCGTCACCCCTTCCAGAGAACCAGGAAGGGACTGGCCAGGAGGCCTTTCCACATGAAGGAGGATGCTCTTTGAAACTGGCCAGGTGTGGCCATAAATAGCTCACAACCCAGCTGTACCCCTGGTTCCCTTCACGTGTAAGACTGTTTCACCACATTCAGGCCTCGCCTTGAACCCTCAGATCATTTCCTCCAGCTGCCTGTGCCTGGCCCAGAGGCAGTGCCCCACCCAGGGAGCTGGAGAAACAGCGACTCATTATTTTGCCTCCTCCCCTCCTCCCCTCCATTAGGACATGAATCACTTCCCCAGAAGGGACTCCACAGCCTGAGGGTGAATTGGTGACCTGAGCGCTCAGTTCACTAGGTTCCAGGCATCCCAAAACGCCAGTGACCTTTTCTTTCCCTTTGATGGGTTGATGGGGGGCTTCTGGGTCAGAGGTCCCACCCCCAGGCTCCCAGACCCCCATCCCATCCAGGTGCAGAACCACTCGGGCACATCAAGGGATTCTAGACTCTATAAATGGCACAGGTTAAAGTTTTCTGCGTGTGTTTGTGGTTTTTCCCCATGGGTACCCTGACTGGTAATAGCAGAGCCAAGTTGAAGCCAGGATGGCCCAAGATGCAGAAGCAGAACCCTGATTCTGTATCGGGCCTCCTTCAGCTTAGCCATCCTGACGGCAGCAAGGTAACTCCATGCATCCTCTCATTCACACTACCCCTGTCCCCCTGCCTCGGGGGTATAGCAGAGCAGTTCATTCCTGGTCCCTTCTCTCAGCTGACCTGTATTTCCTCCTGTATCAGAACTTTTAAAAAGATCCTCGCCGAGCTCCTGATTTGCAGCAGGTCATGTGCTAAGTGATCGAGAGGTACTGTCTCATTTATTCCTCACAAATACTCTGCAAGGCAGGTAGTGTCATCAACCCCATTTTACTGATGTGGCAACTGAGGCTCAGCACGGTTAAGAAACTTGCTTAGATTTCACATCCAATGAACAAACGGCTGAGCCAGGGTTTGCATGAGGTCTCTCCAACTCCAGAACCCACTTTGGTCCTAGCACAACGTGTTGCTCCCTGCAATGCTGCCTTATCCTCCCTGCAGATGCGTCTTCACAGCAGTCCTGCCCCCTCCATGATTCAAGGCGGAGGTTCTTTACCTCTGGCACCCAGCCTTACTACACACAGGCCCCTCTTCAGCCACTTCTCCGGCTTCACTGCCTTAAGTCGCTTGTGTGATTCCGAGCAAGGCAGCTTAAGATTCTCAGTCTTGTTTCAATATCAAGAGGTCTGAGTTCCTACACCTGTGACATAGTCATTGGCTAGCATTGCAAGAAATGAATAGGGAAAGGGACACCTGGGTGGCTCAGTCTGTTGGGTGTCTGCCTTTAGCTCAGGTCATGATCCTGGGATCCTGGGACCGAGCACTGGGTCAGGATCCCTGCTGGATGGAGAGTCTGATCTGCCCCTCCCCTGGATCATGCTCTCTCTAGCTCACTCACTGTCTCTCTCAAGCAGGTAAATAAAATCTTAAAAAAAAAAAAAAAGAATGGGAAAATATAACTTAAGTCGCTGAAATCTTGTAACAGATACCTAGGTGGGTATTAATATATAATCATTCCTATTATTGTTAACATTTTAAATTTTCATCATGTTTTAAGTAAAGAATTAAATAATTTAAGGGTTTTTTTTTTTTAATATTTTATTTATTTATTTGACATAGACATAGCGAGAAAGGGAACACAAGCAGGGAGAGTGGGAGAGGGAGTAGCAGGCTTCCCGCTGAGCAGGGACCCCAATGTGGGGCTCGATCCCAGGACCCTTGGATCATGACCTAAGCTGAAGGAGGACACTTAATGACTGAGCCACCCAGGTGCCCCAAGAATTAAATAATTTATGGAAAAGAAAGCAAGATGAGAAACACCAAAGTTAAAGACCTAGAGTAGCCCCACCAATAGCTAGATTCAAAATCCACCATCCCAGTACCAGGATCTGAGCATCCCAGCACAGTCACTGAGATTCAGTATGTGAAGAAAGCATAAGCTGTGTTTCCCAAATTCTGCCCTAGGGAACCCTTACCCCAGGAGATGCTATGCCAAATAAAGTTTCCATAGTTAAACAGGTTTGAGAGATAGTACATACTCCAGGTCCTGCCTAAGGGTTTACTACACTCCTTAGCAAATTTTAAGTTTGAGAAGTTTTTCAGTAAAGAGATCTGCCTCTCTTTATTTAACTCAGTGCTTCTTCAATTTATGTAATCCCAGAACCCTTTCATCCTTTTTAGGTGCCATGGAATCAGTGTTCAGCGGAACAGACTTTGGGAAATACTGTTCTGGCATCTCCACCCTCGCCTGACTCAGACCAGGTTCATCTGCAGATCACCAGCCTGCCAGCTGGAGCCACCCACTCGGCCGGCAGTGCCAATAAGGCCAGCAGCACGTGGCCAGGGCTCGTGGAGCAGAGCTCACACTCCCGCTCCCTGCCGGGCCCTCAGGCTGCCTCTCTGACCCCCAGACCCTGGAGCCAGCTGCTAGTCCAGCCCTCAGCTGACCTCCCTTGACTCGATCCCCCGCCTTCAGAGGCCTCCTACCTCCCCACCGCTTCCTGGGGCCAAGTGCGTGTGCCTGCTCCCCACCAGAGAGGACACGCCGGAGAGCAAGCTTGGGGGACAAGCCTGGCTGCTTGGGAGGGGACTCCCCCGCCGCCGCCCCACTGAGGCAGCCCTTGAGCAGAGCCGGATGCTGGGGAACCGGCCTGTGTTCGAGCAGAGGCATCCGACAGCTTGCAGGACGAAGACACAAACAGCTCCCAAGCTCCAAACGCCTTCACAAACTTCCAGCGTGTGAAAGAACCCACCTGTCTCTCCAGCACCCCACCCACCAGGTGACACCCGCAGCAGCCGCCTCCGCCCCCAACAGCCAAAGTCATGCGACTGCTATCAGCCTTTGCCCAGCAGCCCGTAAGGACGGGGGCAGCATCCCCGGTACATTCTGTCCAGCTCGAAGCCCAGGACATAGGTCGAGAAACAGTAAGGACCATGAAAGTCCCAGGAGGGGTGGGGTGGGGATGTGTGGTGTGTGAAATCAGGGGAGCCATCTACTTCCTCATGAGATGTGCTTCTCCAAGCCAAGCATCAATTTTTTTTAAGGACCAGGATTAATAATGTCCATGACTAAGGACCCTGTGCACCTGCTGGTATCTAAAACAATACTAATGGGTCCATGTGAGTCTGCGTGAGCAGGGGGGTAAGTCAAGAACACAGGAAGAAGCCAAAAGGGAAGGGTTCTGTTAGCACTGCCTTTAAAAGGTCCGTGTTTCCCATGATTGATAATTAACTTCAGCATCAATGAACTGCTTGCCTTTCCTGCCTCCGTGCCCCCACCCATGGATCCCCCCTCCATGAAATTTATAGCCCCTCTCTTGGATTGCTACAGTCTACAGCAAGTGTAGGACCAAAACAACAACTAGAGGGCAAAGCAATTAACCATTTCCCCAGGCTGAAGTTCTAGCCTCTTATTGTCTTGATAATTTACTCTGCAAAGTGGCAGGCACCTTGGCTCAGAGTCACTTTCCAAATCTATTTAAAAGTCCCTGAATTCTGCTGAGTCTGATTTCATTCTATGAACAGGACAAAAAAAAACAATAAGGTCTTCAACACTTCATTGTTTTGTGTTAAATATCACCCGTGATACTTATTTAAAAGCCTGTAATTATAATACAACTTGCTTTTCCTGCAAAGCTTCCATTTCCTGGTATACTAGGAGACAGAATTAGTGGTTTTATTGTTTTAGTGCATCTCTGGAGCAGTGGACCAAAGATTATATCATGGGGTGTCATCCCTCCTCCACCACATCTTATTTCCACAGAGATCCTGCAGCCCTCAGACCCAGCCTCATGGTTCTTGTGGAAAAGTTGTGGGGGTTCTGAGCTTTCAGGGAAAATACAAGAAATGGGAATGTCAAGACTGAAAGGAGACCAAAATTATATCACAATCTGTCCAATTCTGAACCAGTGATATTGTCTACTCTGACCTCTCCTCGCCCCCAAATTCATTTTCTCATGCTTCCTATTCACGGAACGGCTCCACCATCCGCTACTGGCTCAAGCCATTAACATGGCGGTCATTTGGGACTTACCTATTTCCCTCACCATTATCCCTGTGCCAGATCCACCCAGTCTCCTAAGTTCTAAGACCCATCAGGACTCCTCCTCTTTCTTCTCCAGCCTACCACTACCACCTTTGTTAAAACCACCATCACTTCCCCTGGTTTAACAAGAGGCTCCTACACAGTCTCCCTGCCTCCAGGCTTGCTCCTTTCTCTCTATTCTCCACACTAGAGCCAGGATGATCTTTTAAGATCAAAAACAAAATAGATCATATCACTGCTCTGCTTAAAATTCCCCAGAGGGGCA
Organism: Lutra lutra; assembly: GCF_902655055.1. Classification (NCBI taxonomy): domain Eukaryota; kingdom Metazoa; phylum Chordata; class Mammalia; order Carnivora; family Mustelidae; genus Lutra; species Lutra lutra. The sequence goes on from NC_062293.1 coordinate 42,180,700, forward strand.
CCTGGGTGGCTCAGTGGGTTAAAGCCTGTGCCTTCAGCTCGGGTCATGATCCCGGGGTCCTGGGATTGATCCCGGGGTCCTGGGATGGAGCCCCACATTGGGCTCTCTGCTCAGCAGGAAGCCTGCTTCCTCCTCTCTCTCTCTCTCTCTCTCTCTCTGCCTGCCTCTCTGCCTACTCTCTCTCTGTCAAATAAATAAAATCTTAAAAAAACGAAACAAAAAAACCTCCCCAGAAACTCAGGGCACCTGGGTGGCTCAGTCAGTTAACCATCTGCCTTTCACTCAGGTCATGATCCCAGAGTCCTGGGATCTAGCCCTGCATCATGTCCCCGCTCAGCGGGGAGCTTGCTCCTCCCTTTGTCTCTATCCCCTACGCCCGGGGTTTGTGCTCTCTCTCTTTCTCAAATAAATAAATAAAATTAAAAACAAAACAAAACAAAAAACACCTCAGAAACTACTTGTGTTCACCAGGACAAAATTCAAACCCTGATCTTGGTATATAATACCCTTCACGTTGGCATCCAGGCCCCCTCTCCAGCGTCCCTTCTCGTATCCCTTCTCTTATCAAATATTAAACTATTGCGGTTCTCAGAACACACCATGCCTTTCCATGCCTCTAGCCTTTGCACATACTGTTTTCACATTCTGGACCAAGTTTCCAACTTTCTCCTGGCTAAAGTCCATTCCATTTTCCAAGATTCAACTCATGCATATCTTCCTCTGGAAAACTTGCTGGAGAGGTAAAAAGTCCATCTTCCCTTCCTACTCTTCCCAAGGGTTAGCATAAAATCATGCTGTTTTGCTGTTGTTGTTTCTTATCCGTCTGGTATGCGGCACAAAATGAGGCAGATCTCCAAGCAACTCCTGACACACAGCATTCTTCTTTCCTTTCCTCTTCCCTAACAGGGCCCCCACTTTGTTCTGGGACTCACTCTCTCCCAAGAAGCTCCAAGTCTCAGGTAAAGCTGACTACATCTGATTGGTCCAATGGCAAGTGCGCTTCCTTTCACAAGAATTGAGTCAAGAATGTCATGTGACCCAGTTCTGGCCAATGAGATAGATGTTTCTTGAAAGCAACAAGAGGTGCGAGATGCTCTTGCTCCTTCTTCCACATCAGGTGTATATTTGGTGTCAGGGTCCTTTTGGCAGTCTGGTGAATTCTATGGACCCCTTCTTAGAATGATATTTTTAAATACATCAAATAAACTACATGCAAACAATTATAATGTAACATAACTATTAAAATACTAAAACAACAAATTTATGATATAATAATATATGCAATACTTTATTAACATATTCAATATCAAGTTCTAGTGGCAGGTCTAATAACTACTATAGTTTCAAATTAAGCATAAAGTATATTCATGATATATTCTTGAAAATACATATGATTTCTATTGGTGGAAACCCACACTGCCCTTCTACTACTATAGTTTGTTACCTACATTCATAATTGAAGGAAATAACAAATATTAGTTAGAGTTTGGTGATGTGATTCTTTTTCCCATTCAGGTTCATGGATCCCTGAGCGTATCCATGGAGCTCAGAAAAGAACCCCTGCTCTGGACTTTGTACTCTGTGGTTGTGATGGCAGGAGCCACTGCAGCCATTTTGCTAACAACCTAAGGATGAACTAGTATGGAGGTTAGCATAGCAAAAAGATGAAAAGAAACTAACTCCTTGATGCTGATGCTGAGTCTCTAAACCAACCAACCAACCAACCAACCAACCCCAGAGCCCATGGACTTCATTTATGAAAAATAATAAAATTACTGTTCAAGCCCATTTGAGCCAGGGTTTCAATCTCTTTAGCTAATTTACAAGAGAAAAAAATGTTTAACTTAATATCAGAGTCACGGTCATAGGACAGAACAAATGCAACATCTACACTGAGTTTCCAGTCAAAGCAAGAAGCTCCTCTCCTGACTAAAATCCATGTATTTTATTTTTTAATTTTAATTCCAGTGTAGTTAACATAGACTAAAACCAATTTAAACCATCCTGCTATGTTCACAGTGCAGGACAGCACTGATCTCCCCGAAATCACATCAGCCCTGAGCCCTATGCCACAGAGGCTAGAGAAGCACCTGTCCCACAGCACCATTTTGCAAAGCGTATTGGATGGAGGTGAAGCCTTGCACAGAGACCAATCAACAAGAACGTTTTTCCTAACTCCTGCACGTTGAGCACGCCTGAAAGCCCTAACAAGGGTTCTGAACTTAAAAGCTGACATTCTAAAGACTATACTTTCAGGGATCATTTCTATATTTCATTACTAGAGAAGTTTCTCTGAACGTGTAGAGTACCTGAAACCACAAAGAAGAGATGCAGTGTCCCTTCCTGCGTGTGAAGCTGGCTCTGGGCGTGGCTTCTGCAGCTGGGCCCTTTGTCCTTAATGATGTTTTTTTTCCTCCTTTGGGGGAGTAGGAGGGAAGGGACGCCATCTGAGTGGGGTTTTTGGGGGGGGGGGCTGACACTCCATCACCCACAGGGAGGGGTGAGAACAATGTGGGACACCCAAAAGAGCAATGTTATTCAAACTATCAGTCCCTAGAAAAGATGGACCTTGAGCACTTGTCAGAAACACCTTGAATACACATTAGGAACATGGGAGAGAGATGTCAGGGCCCTGTCCCCACAGGTTCTGATTCAATAGGTTGGCAGTGGACCCCAAAATTTGCATTCTCAAAATGTCTGGGGTTATCCTGATGCTGGGGACCACACTTTGAGAAGCACTAGCCTACAACCTCTCCAACAGCCCTGAATTATTTCCTCACCCACATGGCAAATGATAACACTTAGGGAAGAGGAACTGGCCTTAAAAATTCATCAGATATTAACATTCAGAGACACCAATCTAGTTTTCTTTACCAAATGTGGTTTGAACCAGGATTGTGGTTTGATACTATCTTTGGTGGTGGAGTGCTGGATAAGTATAGGTATACATAAGTATATCATATATCCTTATAATGAAATCAATTATGGTAAAAACAAAGGTAATAAATACTCAGAACACCTCACTTTCCAATTATTTGATTACATTTTATTATCATCTATGCTCTTAAGATTATTTACACCTAGTCTGTGTGGCAGAAATACTACAGATAATGTCATGCTATTTTACATCTCTTTCCAAATCCACATGCCGTGACTTAAAGATGGAAGATTGAAATCAGCCATGGTGAGAGTATTTACATCACGAAAATTGTTGATTGCATAGACTTAAAGAAAATGACAGAGAAACATCAATAATGCAGATTCGATTTAAATGCACATTGTATCTATAATTATTACATTGTGACTGGCACAGAAAACTCAGGAAATGTTCTCCCAGAGCTCAAAAACCACTACCTGATTCAGCAAAGAAGTCACTATGTCATTAGTGAACAAATGAAGGTCCAGTAGACATCTTTGTTGTTTCTCTTCTGCCTTACTCCTTAACAGAAAGGAGCATATCAACCCATACTCACATTGGAATTATACTCACTTATTTTGTGACATGAGCACCTTCTTTGCTGAATGGGATAGTAATCAAGTATTTATTCATAGTCTGATTTTGTCAAATCATGGTTGAATTGCAACCATAGCTTGGCTATGGACACAGGAGTTCAACAAAGGTCAAGCATCCTGAGAATCATCATGACAACCAACTGCCCATTTGGAATTTACAGTACTGCACTGTATTTGTAAATGGTGTGCTACATTCCTTTTCTATCTATAAAATTTATAAAATTTTATAATAAACATATACAAATTATGTAAAGTTTATAATAAACATATTTTTCCTGGAGAGCTGGTTTTTTAATATTTACCAGCACCCTTTTTTGATCATCTTTGACTCCTGAATGGGGTGGGTCCTTGCTTATCATTAAGGTTATGATTCTGGTGCCCAGAGTAAGCAAAATGGGGTAGCAACTCCCTTAGAGAACTCTTTCACCAGACTGATTTCTTTTGAATGTGCTGCCTCTAACAATAGTATCTTCCATCCTTGATGAACTTATCCTTGAGTGAGGACACTGGTGCTTTCATCTTCATAGGCATAGCTTGGTGCACTTGCCCATCACAGGGGAGATGCCCTGAAAGTAACAAAACTCACAGACCCAGGGCCACACCCAGCCTTCCAGTACTTGTCTTTTCCTACAGGTGTATCATGACACACGGTAGACAACTCCCTGGGGAGTCCTTCCAGGAGAAAAGGACTGGGAAAAGGAGCTTCCATCCTCCTCAAAGGTCCAGGGCAGCTGGTTAGCATGCTAAGGGGGGTTGCGGGGGGGAGAGTCCAGACTGGGGGCAGGGAAAGGGGGGACTGCCACAGAAACAGGGCATTCCTTGCAATGGTGACTACTGTGCAACATGAGGCCTTGAGCTCCGCGGGAGCAGAGGTTCTTTCCAGAGCTGTGGAGGTGATGTCAGACTGGATGGAAGTCCAGTTCACCCACACCCTCGAGAACTCCCAGATATGCTACCAAGGGGAGGCCTAGTCCTACAGTTAGTAAGGTGGGACTACCCAGCCGCCACCTTCCAGTTCCACTGCTCAAGAGATCTCATTTGTACCTCATTTGTCAAGCCTCATTTTGCAGACAAGAAAGTCCATCTCAGGAGGGAGATGACTCAACCAAAGGAGTCACATGGCGAGTCGGAGTCCAATGCTATGAATGTGTCTGTTTTGCCCAGTCTCTGCTTAAGGCAAGAATTCTCCTTGAAATAAGCAGGGGAAGCATCAACAACTTGCACAGAAACACGGAGGGCCAGCTGGCCTGTCTGTAACTCAGCATTTGTGCCTCTCCCAGACCATTTACAGATTCTGGGAAAGAGAGTGCAGGGTGAGGTGGCTCCAGGGGCATGGTGCCCACGGCTGTTCCACAAGGGCCAAGCCCTCCCCACCTTGGCTCATCAACCACCTGTTCCATGTGGGTTGGTTTGGCAGCCCAATAGGGTGCAGTTCCTATAGGCAGGGAACGTGATGTCCACGGGCTTTGGGGTCAGAACTGGGTTCCAATATTGCTGTTGCCATTTACTAGCTGAGACATTGGGCAGGTCCATCAAAGGGGAAAAAAGTAAAGGAACAAAATGTACTGAAGTCTTGTATAAATAGGATCTTTATGATTGTAAGTGGTTGAATCCCAATTCAAACAGGATTAAGCAAAAAAGATAATTTACTGATTCAGCAATCCCACTAATCCTGGAACAGGTTTCGTTGGCTTCAGACGTGGCTGGACCCAGGGAAATATCTTCAGGACCCACATTCACTCTCTCTGCCTCTGGAGTCCCCATTCTCTGGGCTCCATTATCGCACAGGCTCTTTACTCAGAATAGGAAAAGGACTGCCCAACCTCTAGTCATACATACTGCCGGACTCATACTAAGCAGAAAGGAGTATACTTTTCTTAAAAATGCTCACAAGAATCCAAGGAGTCACTTGGATTGGACCGATCTGAGTCACATGCTGTACCTCTGAGTCAATGATGGTAGTGAGGTATACTCAGAGCACTGATAAGGCCAAGCTTGGGTCGCACGCTCCTTCCTAAGCCAATGACTTCCTCCGCAGGAGGCGGGGATGAAGCCCGGCGCAGGCCGGGAAAAGTTTTCCCAACCAGGACATCTCTCTGAAAGCAAGGGGAGTGGACTCTGGAGAGCCGAGGAGATGTGGTCAAAGGCTTGCTCTGCCTACCCTCTGCCAGGCCTTTCGTTCACTATTTTCATCAAGCTCTTACAACAATGTAATTTAGCCTTTCAGCTCTACACTTTCCTCTTTTGCAATGAGAATAATAGTATTTAATAAGAATAGCTACCGCTTGCTTAGTGGCCCAGGCACTGGGCTAACTGTTTTATATATTCCAACCCAATTATTTATGTCTTAAGATTATTGTTAGATTGGGCACCTGGGTGGCTCAGTTGGTTAAGCAGCTGCCTTGGGCTTGGGTCATGGTCCTGGAGTCCCGGGATCAGTCCTGCGTTGGGCTCCCTGCTGGGCAGGGAGTCAGCTGCTCTCTCTGATCCTCCCCCATTCTTGTGCTTTCTCTTACTCTCAAATGAATAAAAATCTTAAAAGTAAAAATTGTTGTTAGATTAAAGTCGATGACATAGAAGGTCCTAGGCATTGTACCTGGATGGAATAGGTGCTAAATGCTTAAATGTATTTTTATTTGTATCAGCCACTCACCTACTACCCTATTAAACATCTAACTGGTACGTATTGCAAAAGTTGCATTCATGAATGAAAGTATGGATTATTTCTGTGTTTAATTATTTATATTCTACATAGTTGCACAAAGGATGTGGTATAACACACAGGATACATTCAGCAATATAGTGCAATATATAGAGGAAAACAAAATCAGAACCAACAGACTATGTGGATTAGAACAACAAGGTAAGTGGAAAAGTAAAATGCATTCATGGAGACCATGAAATTAGTTTTCAAATTTGGCTCTGAGTTTCCTGGTAAACAAAGAGAAAAGGGAAACCCCAGTACTTGGCAGTTCTATAGTTCAAGAGTGTGGGGGGTGGGGGACGGAATATCATTCCTCAGGGAAAAGAATTCAATGCACTGGATTTTAAGATAAAGGAATTATGGTCAGGGGTGGGGCAGGTCCAGGGACAGTTATCGATAGATCCTGTCCAGGGACACAGGTGTCAGCTCCAGCACAGAAAGTAATCGGCAAGGCAGTATTTCACCTTTTGTGGGGCAAATGCCTGCAGTACTTTTGATAACAGGATGAGATGCCACTTTTGGTCTCTGATAAGAACTCCATCTCTGGAGGCACAGGGCTTCCTACGGCCTTGGAAGGACTTCCCTCTGACAAGAGAGTCCACATTTAGAGAGGAAGTAGAAGCCTTGTCTCTAGGAAGAGGCTGACCCTGAGGTCCTGAGCTCCCTCCTCACAGCCCAGAAAATGTTCTCCAGGAAGCTTTTGGAGGAGAAATCAAGGGGTTCTCACCTAGCATCTCTCCTAGACAGGGCACCTCCTTTTGACTCCAAGCCTCTGGCCTGCAGCTGGGAGAGAGTTAATTGTGGTGACCCAAATCTGCAGTCCCATTTTCAGCATGCTGAAAATGACTTTTTAATCCTGGCTTTCAAGGCTTGCCTGGGGAACCATCTGCTGCACCCTCCCCCACCCCGGGCACATGGGATTACTCCCACCTGCCCCGCCTCACTTGCTTCTGTGGGGACTCATTCTGCTCCTGCCCATCCAGATAATAATAATTCGGAGGATGACAGTTTCATTTGTGGGGTGGGAAGAGAGCCTAGATTTTCAAACAACAAAAATCAAGGTCTTCCATCCCAGATTAAATAGAAAGCAATTGGAAAGGTCAGAATCCGTAAACGATATGCAGATCTAGGATAATCAGACCTCCCAGCCTCTGGGATGCAGGGCCATCTGCTGCAAGCTTCTGGGGCTGGGCAGTGTGGAGCTTGGGGTTTTTCCTGGGCTCCAGTGGGTTACAAATGTGGGTGATGCACCCATGACTCCGGGTTCATTCCACCCAAGGAAACAGCTGAAATCCCCGAACTCCCATTGGACAAGAGCCAGAGATTAGGGACTGATTTGTGTAGACCACCTACTGTATTCCTCAAGCTACACCCTTAAGGACTTCACTAATCAGCAGAGGACAGAGATGGGTCAACAAAGTGGACCCAGTATGAAGTGTGACGTGTGCTAGGAAAAGGGGTCTCTGGGAGCACAGAGAGCACCCATCCCAAATCTGGCTTGGGTGGAGTTGAAGCTAAGCTTTAAGGAATAGGAGTGCACCAGATGGACAAGGTGAGACAGGATGTCCCAGGGAAAGGGAATAGCATGGTCAGACGTCTGGGAGGGGATGGTGTTTCTGAGGGAAGGTGCAGGGAAAGAGTTCTTATCCGCATGGCTGATGGAAGCCTTGACTGCTTGGGTACCACGTCTATAAAGGATAAGCCAGCAATAATTTTTGAAATTTTAAATACATATCCTTTCACACAGAAATTCCACTTCCGAGAATTTATCTTGCAGACACACTCCCACCTGTGCAAAGGGACGTATTTAACAAGGTTATTCAATAGCGAAACATTTGGAGTGATCTAAATGCCCACCAACAGGAGGCTGGTTAAGTGAATTCTAGTAGAGCCTTATGAAGAGTACTCCACAATGGAAGAAAGGACGAAGTAGTTCTTTATGTTTGGTATGAAATGATCTCCAAGAGTATTGTTAGGTGATAAGAAAAGAGGGATCAACACCTCCAAGGTGTAGACCTTGCTTGAGTTTTTGTTTGAACAAAGCAGCATCTGTTAAAAAGGGGGAGAGAGAGAAGAAGGTGGGGGGACCATCAGGGAAATCTGAATGCTGACTGGATAGCTTATGAGATATTTTTTTACATGTGATAGATATTGTGGTTATATTTTTAAGTCTTTTTCTAGCGATATATACCGAATTATTTATAGATGAAATTATATGTATGTCTGGGATTGGTTTTAAAATAATCAGGAGGGGGTCAGTTGGTTAAGTTGATTAACTCTTGGTTTCAGCTCAGGTCATGGTCTCAGGGTCCTGGGATCGAGCCCCACATAGGGCTCAGTGCTGAGGGGGGAGTCTGCTCAAGGATTCTCTCTCTCCCTCTGCCCCTTTCCCTGCTCATGCTCTCACTCACTCATTCTCTCTCTCTAAAATAAATAAATAAACCTTTTAAAAAAATAATCAGGGTTAGGGCTGGGGGCGTCAATGAAATAAGATCCGTCATATGTGATAACTGTTGAAGTGGGCCAATGGGTGTATGGGGATTCACACTATTTTCTCCACTTTTGCATATGTGTGGGGTTTTTTCTATAATAAAAAGTTTTTAGAAAGCAAGAAGCAGAGTAGTGTAGTTAATATGCTGCCACTTAAAGAGAGCAGACCCTCATATATATATATATATATATATATATATATATATACACACACACACACATACACACACACACACACACATACACACACACACAGATGTGTATTTATTGAATGAATGAATATCTTCCTGGAACTATCAGACTATTTGGGGGGAAAATTAGCTTAAAAGTAATTATGGTATAGTCTGAAACATGTGAGGATATGAAGAAGGAAATGAATAACCATAAACTGGGAGAGGGGGTAGTTGGGGAAGATTTCTCAAGAAGAGATGACATCTGGGCTTCAGCCCAAAAGACGCCCAGCAGCTTGCCAGATGCAGAGTGTGAGGCGTCACACGTTCTGAATTGAGGGAAAAGCAGGAGCAAAGGCAGGAAACTTGAAAGAATGTAGCATGTTTAACTAAAAATATTACTTAAGTTTAAAAATTTCCAAAATCAATACCGCGCTGTTGTCTTATCTATAGAGATTTAACAATAGCTCTTCAATTAAAAAAGATGTATGCGCCCACAAAAAGAAAAAAAAAGAGCAGAAACAATAGACTTGCCTCTTTGCTCATATGTGTGTCATAAGTCCCCGGAAGAAACAGATGCAGCTGGTAAAATCAGTCCCCTCCAGGAAGGTGGATGCGGGCTGGAGGACTGGGCAGGAAGGAGAATTTTCAGTTTTCTTTTCTGCATCTTTTGAATTTTTTTTTAAACATAAGACTATTTTATTTATTTATTTCCCAAAGCCCTACCCACAACATGGGGCTTGAACTCATGACCCCGAGACCAAGAGTCATGTGCTCTACTGATTGAACCAGCCAGGCACCTTGCTTCTTTTGAGTTTTGAGTCAAGTGAATGCATTACCTATGCTTTTAAGTTGATTTTTTAAAAAAATATATAAGATTTGGAATCAGAATTACCTGTCTAGCTTGAGCAAGTCACTCAGCCTCTACCTCTATGAACCTGTTTTCCATCTGTGAGATGGGGACGATAACACTAGGATCTTCGTTGTGGGATTAAATGAAATAATATACTAAATGAAATAATGTAAAATGAAATAATGTAATAAATGAAATTCTGCATGGAGAGCACTGTCTGAACACCAGCTACCATAAGTGGCAAGGCCAGGACTCAACCCGTGACAATCTGACTGATTCCACAGCCGGTGTGCTTTCCAATCTGAAAGTTAATCACCCAATCAAGTTCAAGAGGTTCCCCAGGTTGAAGATGGGAATGGGATCAGTCTGAAGCTTAGATGCTATGGCCTCATGGGTCTTTATTATCCATGATCAGCTCTGCCAGGAACCATGTGCCGGGGCTCATCATCAGCACTCCAATGTTTTCAATGGTCTTGTCTCTCCTCGGAAGGATCACTGAAGGTCAAATGGACGAAAGGTGTAGTCTTGTCTATACAACCACTATCAAATCTTACTCTCTGAGAGAAGTAGTTCTTCCCAGAGCTGCTCAGAGACCGCTGGTTCCAACAGCAGAGAACCCTGGCCGGAAAGTTACAAAGTTTGAGACCCAGGGTTGGGAGTTGAGGTTTGTCTTTATTCAAAAAACATATTACCTAGGGGTGCCTGGGTGGCTTAGTGGGTTAAAGCCTCTGCCTTTGGCTCAGGTCATGATCTCCGGGTCCTGGGATCAAGCCCTACATCGGGCTCTCTGCTCGGCGGGGAGCCTGCTTCCCTCTCTCTCTCTGCCTGCCTCTCTGCCTACTTGTGATCTCTCTCTCTGTGTCAAATAAATAATTAAATCTAATATATATATATATATATATATCCTAAATCATATACCTTAAGTTCACCAGGCCTCAGTTTTCTCATCTGCAAAATGGGAATAAAAATGTCTGCCCTAGTTACCTTTTGGGGTTGACAGGAATAGTTAATGCAACGATATGTGTGATATTACATCTTCTAACTCAGATTCGAGACTATTAAGATCTTTTCCAATCCACTTTACCCACGCATATTCTTTGGTCCACAGAGATAGAACTTCTAAAAATGTGATCAAAGGTAAGTTGAAAATGCTGACCTTCCATTAGCAAGTCAAAGCTGTCACTTTGAAGTTCCCTAAACTGTCCTCCTCTCCTCTGTCAAAAAGATTACAACACACACAGGTGGGTGGGAAGGATCTTGTGCCCCATAAATACATGTAGGCGATATCCATCTATTTCAAATGTCTGTCCTTGGTGAGAGCTGCAGCTGTCTTGATGTGGCTAAATGAAGTAGGGAAAAATCAGAAAAATGCAAATGAGATTCTTATTTTAGGCAAATCAATCTCAGCAATGCTCATATCTGATCAAGCTTATCTTTAGGACAATCATTAGGATAATGGATTAATGCAAAAGTTTATTTTTGCCCTGTCTGTTCTCAGCTCTTAAGATTCTTCAAATCAGGGCGCCTGGGTGGCTCAGTGGGTTAAGCCGCTGCCTTCGGCTCAGGTCATGATCTCAGAGTCCTGGGATCGAGCCCCGCATCGGGTTCTCTGCTCAGCGGGGAGCCTGCTTCCCTCTCTCTCTCTCTGCCTGCCTCTCTGTCTACCTGTGGTCTCTCTCTGTCAAATAAATAAATAAAATCTTAAAAAAAAAAAAGATTCTTCAAATCACATCTTGACTCTGCCAGACCCCCCCCCCACCAAAACCCCTTACAAGTCAGTTTGGTGACAGTGCCCCCAACATTAATGGTGGAGGGGACCCTGGCGATCACAGGGTCCAGCTCACCCCAAGGTCACCAGCACCACACTGCTCCCACCCCTCCTCACTGACATGAGCCAACTGCAGCCACCCTTGGACTGCAGGTTTTCCCATGGGGAGCCCCAGAAAGAGGATGAGGAAGCCATTTAGGACTTTTTTTTTTCATGAGGTCTTTGAGGGACAGTGCAGTGAGGAGGTTAGGGGCATGAGCTTGGAAATGGCGTCCTGGTTGAATCCCAGCTCTCTCACTTACCTGCAGCGTGAAAATGCGGATAATAATGACATCTGTTTCATAGGGTTGCAGCGTGATCTAAATGAGAATCACATGTGTAAAGAGCTTTGTGACATGTCTGACATGGGGTAAAAATGAGAACTACTAGACTGCCTGTGCGGCTCAGTCATTAGGCATCTACCTTTGGTTCGTGTCATGATTCCCAGGTCCTGGGATCATGCCCTGCATCAGACTGCCTGCTCAGCAGGAAGCCTGCTTCTCCCTCTCCCACTCCCCCTGCTTGTGTTCCCTCTCTTGCTGTGTCTCTGTCAAATAAATAAATAAAATATTTAAAAAAGCAAAATGAGAACTACGGAACCATTCATATACATCAGCACTGTCCCACATCCTTTATGTGCACTTTTGCCTTATAGCATAGGTGGTATTAGTCCCCTCTTAAAAAAAAAAAAAAAAGAGGAGGAAGCCAAGGACCCTGAGAGGTCGAGGTACACAACAGAGAGGCCAAGTTAAGATTTGAAGCCATGGCTCCAGAGCCCAAGCTCTTGCTCCCACTTTTCAGCTACTGCCCACCCACTTTTTGAACTGGCAAAGATGGAGAAAGGGTCTCCCTGCCCAGCACAGAAGCTGGACTTGTCCTGAACCTTTCCAGAAGTCTATATAATGAGAAAAAGGCACCCTGTCAAGAAGGGAGAGGCACGTAAAGGAGATGTTAGAGGTGACACAGTGCTTTCCCAATGCAATACTGAGAGAGAGGCAGAGGCATCCCATTGGCAGGCGGCCACCTTCTGGTGTGGAAAGGCCATAACCCAGCTGGAGCCCCCAGTACCCCTGTCTTGAGCCTGAAGCTTTGGCTAAGGTTCTCTCTCCCCTGTGTGGTGGGAAGGGGGCTGGAGAAACTTGGTAGGTCTCTGCTGAGATGAAAGTCAAGGCACACTCCCAACGCCTTTTTCATTTCAAGCATTAGATCACTTTGAACCAGAGCCACAGTGGAACTGGAAGGTGGGAGTCAGACCGGGGAAAATGGTATTTGGAAATATCCTCCCTCTGAGTCCAAAAATGTCTGGCTATGGAAAAGCCCAGATTCTTAGGAACAGCATAATGATTGAGACTAAGGACTCAGAACTCAGGCCTATTTCAGATCCAACATTTACACAGATCTGTGACCTTGGGACATGGTCTTTAACCTGAGGTCTTGGTTTTCTCATCTGTAAAGTGGGGCTAACAATACCTTCTCATAGGGTTTTGAGGATTAAATAAGAGAATTTGTACAGAGCCTAGATAGGGTCTGACACAGAACAAGTGGCTAATAAGTAGTAACTAGTTTTTGTTATATGTGGTGGTTTTAAATCTCTGGAAGACAAAAATACTGAAACAAAACAAATACAGCAGGAGGTGGGGGAAAGAGAGGCAAACCAAGAAACAGACTCTTAAATATAGGGAACAAACTGAGGGTTGCTGGAGGGGAGGCGGGATGGGGCGGATGGGGGAAACGGGTGATGGGCATTAAGGAGGGCCCTTGTGATGAGAACCGGGTGTTGTATGTAAGTGATGAATCACTAAATTTTACACCTGAAACTAATATTACACTTGCATGTTAACTAGCCAGAATTTAAATGAAAATTTGGAGTACAGGGAAAAAATAAAAACCAGTTGTCGGGGGCATGTCGGTACATAGGTATAAACATGCATTTATACGCGGTTTCCCGGATAGGTCACTGAAAAACCAGCACCTGCTTGAATCAAAATGGGAAACATTCTACCTACTCCTCAGTCCAGTGGGGTGTGTGCCAGACAGTGATTATTACCCCCATTTTAGAGATCAGGAATCTAAGGGACTCAGCATGATCTAGGAAGCTTGCTCAAGGATTCAAGGCTAATCCAATGTCCCTTCTAGCCTTTTCTTAACCTTCCTCAGAATTTATTCCCACCCTTCCCTCCCACGCAAATTCTTTTTCAAACAAAAGGATTATGGATTCCCCCAAATAGGGTCTGGTTATGGGGAGAAGACACGTAAGAAGAGGGGAGAGGAAAAGGAAAGCAAAGGATAAGAGAGTGAGGTGAAGGGAGGGGCAATGTCTTTGTTACTGAGACCAGGTCCCTTCTTTCAAGGCCAAGAGCAACACCCACCCGCCCTGGGTGCCCCGCCCCCCAGCCTTGTGTCTGCCCCCTCCCAAGGGCTTACGGAGATGCCCCTAACGTCCCCGTGCCCCCCCACCCCCCCGCCACACACACACACACAAACACACACACACACACACACACAGCGGGGTCCCTGTGAGGGGCTCTAGGCTCCTGGGAGCCTGAAGTGCTTTTGAGGGCCTCTGCCCCACCCTGCTGCTGGCTCCCTGCGGCTGCCTGCCTCCGGGGCTGTGAGGGCTTGTGGTACAGCTGAGATTCCAGAAGGAAAGGAGCAGCTCTCTGACGATGAAAGCAGAGGTGAAGATTCTGCAGAAAAGAGACCAGCGTGAGGATTATATGAGGTAAGGTGCGCAGAGAGGGCCCAACGCAGAGCCTGGCACACAGTAGGACTGCAGACCGAGGATGGTCCTCCTGCCCACCCCCCCCAAGGAGCTCCCGGAGGCCTCCACCTGCTAAAGCTGCGTTTCAATTTGTCTCATACTCAGGCTTCACTCCATTACGCAGGGAAATTTGGCTTCATTGATATGAAGGGGCTAATTACTACATGAAACATAATTACAAGACAGGAAATGGATTTATAGACACTCTCAGTGGGAGGGGGAGCCGCCTCAGCGGCTGGGGCTGCTTCTGGGTTCCTACAGGGCTGAGAGCTGCCCAGAGCGCACCCCCCCCGCCCCCCACCCCCGCCCCCGCTCTGCTTCTGGCCGTGAGAGTTCTCGCTTTGCAGAGAACTGTGTTTCTAAGAAGGGTCGGCAGTACCACAGATTTCAGGAACTCAAATCCAGTTTTCCCTCTGCATTTGTTCCACAGTTGGCGATGTGTTCCCGCAGGATCCCGCGACGTAATAAGCATCATATTTAAAAATGGAGTTAGTCTTAATGGCATCACTTAAAGAGAAAAATGACAGGAGATGATAGATCTTAAAACTAGCAAAAAGGAGAAGGCCACGTAGAAAATATAGGGCAGCCGTGGCTGCTTTTCTCTGGGCGTTGAAAGAGCCCAAGAGAGAGCCGTATGTGCAGTGGGTTGCCTGAGAAATATGCTCTTTTCAAGTTCTTTATGGTTTAGTTTTTTTTGGCTCTAAAATAATATATCTTAATTTATACGTGCATACACACACCCGTGTGCAAATATAAACAGACAATAAACACAAGTCAAAGGGTCCATCTTTCTTGATAATCAGATAGACAAATTAATTGACACTAATATTTATGGAGCACACTCTGCCAAGCCCTGAGCTTCGTGTACATTGATTGTCCATTTCCACAAGGGCCCCACATGAGGATTCAATCACCCCTAATTTACAGCTAAGGAACTGAGACTTATGGGAATGCTGGTCCAGGGTGCCCAAGATCATACAGGTAAGTGCCTGAGTGGGGATTTGCTCTCAGCATGTCTGAATCCAGAGCCTGGATTCTCAGGAAAAATGAGAGAGTCTCCCCAATTAGCAATGACATATTTTCAAGAATCTCAAGACTTAACTCTCTCTGAGATCTCAAGCCTTTGACCCTTGATCACCTATCTTGAGGAAAGAATCTTAAACACGAAACAGGTTTAATGCACAAAGATTGTCTTGGCAGACTGACTTACCTGTAACAGGGAAGAAATTGGAAGGTAATTGATCAACAACAGGGGAAAGGTTATATAAATATGGCACATCCATAAAATGGAGTATTATTTACCCACTAAACCTGTTATTTATAAAGGGTTTATAACAACATAGGGAAATGTTTATGTTATATAGAATTTTAAAAAGCGAGATTCAAAATATATATGCATTGCAGTCTCTACAAGAAAGAGATATGCAAAGGAAGACACACCAAATGTTAGTTGGGGTTTTTAAAAGCATAATCATGACTATGAGAAACAATTTTCTGTCTTTTGTGATAGCCCTTCATTGTTTGTATTCTTAACAGCCTTTCCCAGGCTCTACCCACAATTGTAAGGCCTTTATGGTGAGATCTTGCTTATCTTTCCTCACAGATGTCTGTTTAAAAGAACCACCATCATCATAATTTATTATTCCCATAACTGTAAGTTTTCACACAATGGGCTTCCCTTAAGCAGAAGATATTTGTGCCAAAGTTACCTCCGTTCTCCTGGCTAATGACATCAGGTCCAGAGTAAGGGACTTTTAGACCAGAGAGGGGGCTGTCTCAGAGGGCAGAGCTGCAGGTACCCATGAGTATCCCCCACATCCGAATGGTCACTGATTCATTCATTCATTCATGCAGTCAACAAACCTTCACTGGATGCCTACCATGTGTCAGGCACCATACTAGGTTCTGGGAACCTGGAAATACAAAACATGTCAAAAAGTTTAAGTCATGTTTGCTTGAAGAGCATGAGGTATACATGACAAAAGAGGAGGAAGCTGAGGCCAAAATTAGTAACTGAAACTGTAGCAAGTCATTGGCTGGAGACAGAACTCAAGTCATCCAACACTTTGCATTTACTCCTTTCTTGGTTGAAGGAAAAGGGGAGCTGGGGAATGTGAAGTTCTCTTGCTGGTCTGGGATGGTGGCTTCTTTGCAATAGTAATCAGCTCAAGCCTGCAGTGGGATGAGGAAGACAGTGGCATTAGTGGCTTGTCTTCCACAGGCCAGGGCCGTGCCTAGGTACTCACAGACTGGGACACCTGAGTCCCGGTGTTCCTAAGACCGATGCCTATGGCCTCCCAGGATAGTCAGTAGGCTTGGTCTCTCTAGAAGCTCCATGCGTTTCAATCCGGGAGAACACTGCCTTCCCCCACTGTGCAGGGGTTTTCATGCTAGAGTAAAGCGACAATCACAGATTCTGCCCCCTACTCTACCACTTGCTAGCTGGGTGAACTTGGGCAAGTTATTTTTTTCTGTGATTCAGGGTGCCCAGGATTGGGGTTGTGGCCAAAAGCCACAGCACCATTTGAGGACTACTTAGCCTGCCTGTTAGTTCCAGGGCTTTTCCCCAGGCCTACTGAATTGGATTTCCACAGAGGGGCTTAGAATCTGTATGTTTAATGACCATCCCAACTGGTCCTTATGACCTCATCCATCGTAAGTGTTCAATAAATGGTAGCTTTATAGGGTTGTAATTTTCTTATCAATATCTATCATCAGTTTAACAATGATGTCACTATTTCCTTCAGGAACAATGAAGGAGTTCAGTGTTTTACATTTACATTTACATTTGGTTCAGTGTTTTACACTTACATTTACAAAGAAAAAAGATTTTTCTTTTTTTTTTTTTTAAGATTTTATTTGTTTATTTGACAGAGAGAGACACAGCAAGAGAGGGAACACAAGCAGGGGGAGTGGGAGAGGAAGAAGCAGGCTTCCCACAGAGCAGGGAAGCCCCATGCAGGGCTCAATCCCAGGACCCTGGGATCGTGACCTGAGCCGAAGGCAGACACTCACCGATTGAGCCACCCAGGCACCCATGAGATTTTCTTTAAACAGCAATCTTACCCAAAGGTGAATTAAGGTCTCCAAATCCAGATACAGAAAATGATGATCTGTAAATGGCAAATGAGCACTTTTTCTGCTTCTATCTACTTATGCTTCAAGCACTTTAGCGCCTGATCTTATATGGACATTATCACATCAAGTAATCTGTAGGGCCTGGTATATAATATTTCATCTTCAGAATTACATTAAATTCACAGATGCAACTTCAACACTTGCATAATTTTCAAAATGTAGCAGACTCAGGAACATAACCCTTGCGTGCTTTGGGAAGTGGTCGTATATGTTATTACTCAGTTTATTCATCCTTTTAAATCTTTACACCCAAGCATGATCAATCATGGCTATCCTTTATTATTATGGACTTTCTGCAGTCTTTTCTACAAATATTTTAATATCCTTCCTGAAACACCCCTTCTCTTCTAATATTATCTTGTTTTCCAACTTGTTAGACTGATACTTTCTTCTCTGTGTAAAGTTGCTGACATCAATGAGGTGTGAATTCACTCTCCTGGGTTTTGTTCCTGTATGAATTCTCTGGAGAACCATGAGTCATGACTTTTAGATGAAAACCTTTGCCTATTTTTGCTCATTGATTTCTTAGAATAAACTGTCTATATGAGCTTCTTATGTCACATGAGGGTTGAGCTGTATCTGGAAACGTAACTCATGTTCAGTAGATCTCAGGACTTTTTCTTATGAATTCTCCTTAAGTTTCAATTCCCTTTTGAGGTGGTCGCTTGGCATCTCCAGTGACCTTTTATTCATGCCTTTGTTTTTCAGGAAGAGGCTCACCAAATTGCCCTCCACAACCCTGCTTCGGAAAACCCTGCTGGTCTCTACCACTTGCCGAGACCCCAGCATAAACACTCAAGGCAGGACCTCCAGTTTGGTTTCCTTCCAGGAATAATAGCAATAGCAACTATTCATGGACATTCTGCTAAAAGCTTTACCTGCGTTATCCCATTTAATCTTCAAAATAAAATTTCAAAGTGGTATAATCTCTATTTTGAATAATTAGTTCAGAGTGGTTAAACAACTCGTTCAAGTTCACAGAGCTAGTAAGTTGCAGAGGCTGGTCCTTCAGACGCCAATGGCAGTGATTCCAATCTCTGCAGTGCTACCTAAAATCCCTCTCACTTTTGATCCTGTCCCTTGTGACCTGCTGGGAGCCCCAACCTTGCCAAGACAAAGTCCACAGTCTTTAAAACCTGAAGTCCAAGGTTGGCACTTAAGGCCTTGCCCGGCCCAGCTGGACTTGCACCACAGAGAAGCTTTATTCTCCAGTCTCTGTCCTCCTCCACGGCCATTCTCTGAGGGATGAGATCATGATGAAATTACTTCCTGCTGCTCCAGGCACTCTCTTGCAACTCCAGTGTCCTCAACACACTCCAGTCTCCCCATTCTAATTATCACCAGGCTGAGTGGACCCTTGGAGAAGCCTCAAGGCAGAAGAGAACTAAATTAAAAGCCCAGGTGGCAAAGATGCTATATTATCTTTCTGTATAAGAAATTATCCCTGAAGGTTAGAAGTTTAAAACATTTATAATCTCACAGTCCCCATTGGCTAGGAATCTGGATGTAGCTTAGCTAGGTGCCTCTGGTTCTCTCATGAGGTTACTTACAGTCAAGCTGTTGGCCAGGGATGTAGTCTCATCTGAAGGCTCAACTGGAACCAAAGGTTCAATTCCAAGCTCACTAACATGCTTATTGGACTAAGGATGTCAATTCCTTGCCATGCCATGTGAACCCCTCCGTAGGACTATTTACACATGGCAGCTTACATGCTCCAACACAAGTGAGCTAAGGGAGAGAGCAGGAAAGAGTCCATCTAAGGTGCAAGCCACAATCTTTTTTATAACCTAATCTCAAAATGTTCTGTCACTTTTGCTGAGTTCTATTTGCTCGAAGTATTTCACTAGTCACTCAAAGGGAGGGGATTACACAAGGGTACAGATACCAGGAGATGGATATCACTGGGGGCCAACTTAGAGGTATACTAGACAGCATTAGTGGAACTAATTCTTTGCCACCATCAGCTCCCCAAAAAAACATACACACTAATTTTGTTCCTCTCTCCCTGAATTTTAATTTCTTCTCTAAACAATAGCTTTTATAATCTCTTCTGCTTGACTTTTGGAGTCCCCTACCAACAGGATAGTATAACACTTGACACCTGTCAAGGTTAGCGCCTTCTAGATACTGGGTCAAACATCTCAAACTTGAAAGATGTAGAAACTGAGGCTTTGAGAGATGAAATAACTTGCCCAAGACCACATAGCTAGTAAAGAGCAGGTGTGTGGTTTAAAAATAAAACCATCTGGGCACTGGGTGACTCAGTGGGTTAAGCCACTGCCTTCGGCTCAGGTTATGATCTCAGGGTCCTGGGATCAAACCCCACATCAGGCTCTCTGCTCAGCAGGGAGCCTGCTTCCCCCTCTCTCTCTGCCTGCCTCTCTGCCTACTTGGGATCTCACTCTGTCAAATAAATAAATAAAATCTTTAAAACACACACACACACACACACACACACACACACACACACACACACACAAAACCATCTGACTCCAGAATCTTGTTCTCTTTACTATGCTGGTCCACACACACCCCTTATTTTTGTTTCTGCTGACTCTCACTTTATAGTGATTATGACTCCTATGATTTAGGAGAGGGAGAGGATACTTTAGGCAAAAGTATGTTTCATTTTAGGGATCTTCCCAACCTGCCTGTGAAAGGTAGAGGGAACATATTTGGGGGGAGCTAGATAAGTGAGTGCTTAGACTTGCAGGAAGTCCCTCAGAAGTTTTAAGTATAGTAATAAATTGAATATGGAAGGGAAGATTATCCATTGGAATCCCTTGCTCTTTCACTCCATTCCTAGGCAGATGTTGTCAGGCTAACTTCTCTTCCAGGCTCCTGAACTGTGCTCCCACAAGCTTTGATCCACTTGAGATCCCAGGGTCAATGCTAAACAAATTGCTAATTGATTGTTCCCTGTATCTCAGACACCATGCAAAGAGTTTTACCTACATTGGGTCGTTTAATTCCTACAAATATTTCTGCTGGTATGCATACATCGTCTTGAGGTGGCTCAGCTGGAAATGATCACTGTAACAAGGGCAATGTGGCTCTAGGAATGACCCCAGTATTAGCTAGATGGTTTCATTCTACTCCCTCAGGGAACACATATACCCTTGATCACAAGGCAAAAGAGAATGAATGGGTCAGGGAAAATCCATCTTGGACCTCATTCAGGCAGGCTCAGCCATACAGTGAGTTGGGACCAGCCACATACCTGGTGAGGAGCAGGCAGAAGTATGAAAAGGCAGGGGCCAAGCTGGGGAAGCTGAATCCCTAAATGCATCCTGGGATAACCACATGGCTGGATGCAAACTGAGAAGTTTGTGCTTCCCTGTGGTTTAGCTAGCATAGGCACCAAGGTTTCCCAGTTGTAGATTAGGGTGTAGCAGAAGGAATCCAAGTGAAATCAGGCTTCCTGGCTTCAGATAACTTGTACCTTCACAGCAAAAATCAGGCCAGAAGAACTTAGTATCCTTCCTTCCCATCCCAGAAAAAGAGCTTCCAAGAATGAAGTAGGGTGTTGGAACCCCAACCAAATAAGCTAAATTTAGGGAGTGTTTGAACTCCCACAGAGAGCTAGAGTTCTCTGCAGGTCCCCCAGGCAGAAGCCCAGTCATCAGAACAGTACCAGCATGGTGGGTTGGGGGTGGGAAGATGGGAAAAGAAATAAAAGGAAGGGAAACCAATGAGAGGCTCATTTTGCTAAGAATTCAAGAATCTAGGTTCCAAGCATGTTATATTCAGGTCTTCAGAAGTAAGACTAATTCCAGACCCCATTAGCCAATGGGCTGAGCCTGCAGATGGAGGGAACCCTTGACCAGAGAAAAGAATGGGGGTCTTGGCTTCCAGTTGTGACTTTGCCATTACCTGTTTTGCAACTCTGATCAGGTCACTTATCTTCTCTTATCCTTGATTTTCCTGTGAGGAATGAGCCCCTAGACTATAGACTCCATGGGGACAAGGATCTTGTCTGATGTAATCACCTCTGTACATATCAAAGACTTAGCAGAGTACTTGGCACACAGTACTAGCTTAATGAGCATTTGCATATTAATGAATTACTTAATTACACTATGTCAAAAGGTCGTGAGAATCAAACATGATAGTTGAGTATTATAAGTCACAGAGACCTAATGCTACAGAATGACATAAGGGTCTGAACATCAAACAGAGATGGACTAAAGCATGCTAACCGGCAGAATACTACTATTCTCCTTTCTCTCTGTGTCTAAAGTAAGGATCTCACCTTCAGGATGGAATGGCCTTGAATTACCTGTTGTTTACATGGTGACTTTCTTAACTTTTTTGTTTCACACCAAGTCTACTGCAACTTAACTTTCCTTCATCTCAATTATTTTATGGCCATGCTAGAATCCAAACTGTCGTTTTGGATGGATAGCACATAGGTAACTTAAGGGTCTTTGAAGCATAGTGGTAGTCTTAAGAGTGGCAGAAAACTCTGGAATTGAGGGCAGGATTAGTGATGCTATCTATTATGAAGAATCTGAAAGAACATAAGTGCCAGAAAGACAACCATTGAATTTTTTTTTCTCTTACTCTTCATTGTGAAATAAGGGTTTTTATGGGACACAGGGAAGAAATGGGAAAGATAGTGACAAAATCTTATCTACAGAATCTTTGTGAAGTCTCTTCATCAATGAGCTTGAGATATCATATCATTTATTCTTCTGTGGCCTATTGGCTTCATGGAGTTAATAAATTCCCCAAATCTCTGCAAGGTGAATTATTTCCCTAAAAAGTCCTTGTCTAAGAGAAAATGTTCCTTATACAAATAATGGAAATAAGGAACAGAAGGTTCATGGAGCAGTGTGTCTGTATGTATGACCCATAGACTACCTGCACCAGCTCACCTAAGGAACTTGTGAAAACTTAGATGCTACGTCTTCATCCCAACCCTACTGAATCAGACTCTCTGGGGAAGAAGGAGGAAGGGGAAGAAAGCTCTCCAGTACCCCCTTGGTAGGAAGGTGGGAAGAGGGTCAGGAAATACCTGTACATCATGAAGTTCCAGGCAGGTAGGATGTTATCCAAGGCAGACTAACTGGAGATGTGGGAGCATCCTTGAGACCACTAAGGGTCAAAGTAGAGATGCTGCATTTCATCTTTAAACTGCAAAAAACAAACAACAAAAACAGGAGCAGCACTGAAAGCAAGAGACTAAGCCAAAGGGTCAGGAACTTAAAGGATTCTTTCATCAGTCAAGACAGGAGCTGGTTGAGGGCTTGGCTAAATACTGATGACTGAAAGGGGCTTTTAAAATTTTTTCCAGAAAGGGATTTCTTATCTGCCATGTTGGTGTGGTTCAGGAGTAGGTCTGCCTAACCTAAAGAGTTTTCTTTAATTGTTGCACACCCAGGAGGAACGCTGTTGTGGTCCACCATTTCCCCTGCTGTCACCCTCCATGACTCTGACTCAAATTTGCGGAGATTGATAGAGCTGCCAGAGAAGACAGCCTGACTTCCGGTACATGTAGTTAAAAATAATCCTTAGGGATGCCTGGGAGGCTCAGTGGGTTAAGCCTCTGCCTTCGGCTCGGGTCATGAACTCAGGGTCCTGGGATTGAGACCCGAATCAGGCTCTCTGCTTAGCAGGGAGCCTGCTTCTCCCTCTCTCTCTGCCTGCCTCTCTGCCTACTTGTGATCTCTCTCTCTCTGTCAAATAAATAAGTAAAATCTTTAGAAATAATAATAATCTTTAGAGTCTTCTAAGCTGGCTTCTGAATATCTATGGCTCTAATTGATGGGTGATCTTCATGCTGTCATATGAATTTGAAAACTATTGTTTCCATAATGCATTGTTGCCCTGACTGCTGTCTGCCACGCCTCCCCATAGTGTCCCTGTCACGTGCTGGCCCCAGTCCCACATAATCTGTCCCCTCCAGGGGCCACAACCTATGCTTTGATCCACTGGGTTCCAAGTCTTGCCTTGCTTACCAAAAGATACCTAAAAACCAGCTTGAACTTAAAAGAGTAACAAAGGGGTTTTACCACAGTTTCCCGTTTTGTTTATTTCTTCTCTGGGATTTCTCTGCTCCAGCCACCTCAGGGGGCAGGTACAACAAAATGACAGAAATGAAAACACTGAGCCACATTAAAATGCTCTACCAGCAACTGCCAAATCCTGAGCATTTGGAGAATAAGCGGATGGAAAGTACAGCTGTCCCTCTACTAGCAACAGGGTGTGTAGGCTCAGATTGATGGTTTTGGACTTAAGCCCAGGAGTTTAATGATAATGATAATGATGATGATAATAATTATTATAATACTAACTAACATTTATTGAGTGCTTTCTACGTGCCAGACACAGTACTACACATTGTGTGTACATATCTGTATCTGTATCTAACTATATCAAAAAATCTTGTTTAATTCTTACTAGAGTCCTATGATGTAAGTACTATTATTACCTCCATTTTACAGAGGAGGAAACTGAGGCACTGAAAGATTCAATAGCTTGAACAAAAACCCAACCCAAACTAGCTTCATCCAAGAAGGAGATTTTTTTGGGGGGGCTCATATAGCTCAGAAGGATGGAGTGGAATGGAGTGGGGTTGGGGATAGCTTCAGGCACATCTAGATGCAGGAGCTCAAATGATGTCCCTAAGAAACTTTGTCACTTGCTCATTGTCAATCTCCCAGGCCTGCTTCCCTGTCTATATTGACCTCATTCTTTGCTGCTACAGTTGGGCTTCCAGATGACCAGGTGACTCTGAGAAGGTTGTGCTTGAATGTGGAATTCCTTCTAAAGTTTCTTTATTCTCCTTTGAAAGGACAGCATTCCATTTTGTTTAGAATTCTGAGCTTTTATATACATCCCACTTAAAAGGTTTCTTTGAGCCCCACTTGTGCACGCTGAAATGCACCTTCCTGTCCAGTCACCTCGAAGAACTCCCAACAGCACAACTTGACTGAGTTTTGCCAGCCCCTGGACAGAGGGCGAGGGCAGGAGTACCAATTTGTTTAAAGCAAGAAGCCAGAGTGTCTCCTCCCCAGTTATATTCAGGACAGTGGTTGCAATCAGAGACTACCCTACCCTGCAACATGGAATCGCCAAGAATAACTCTGCATTCCTCCTGTAAATAGAGCCACTATTGTCTGCACCATAGAATCACACTATCTGATGACCATTCATGGAAAGCTGCTAAGTAGCCTAGTTTGGGGAGCTTTGCATGGAGCAAATAGGATTAAACCAGGTTCAGTTCCTCCAGCTCTCTACAAGCACGGGTCTTAGACTGCAAGCTTCCTAGGGCTTTCTCGGTGTGTATGTGATTTTATTAACATATTACAGCATCTGTTAAGATTCAGTATTCATGGAAACCTTTTCACATGCCATGACTCTGGATTCCATCACTGTTTTTTAGAAAGCAGGTCTCCTCCACCTGCTTATAAGCCCATGTAGACAAATCTGAATGTCTTTCCTTTACACATAAGTTTTTAAATAATCAAATCTCCAGAAGCACATTTGAACAGGTTTCCGTTGCTTATGTGTTTGTGAAATGTATTTGTATTAGTAGGCTTCCATATTGCATTTAACTTGTTTTTGTAACTCTTGATCCTTTTTTGTTGTTGTTGTTCCTTTTTTTTTTTTTTTGGATATTATTGATAAATAAAGAAATTAAAATAGTCAAAAAAAAAAAAAAATTCCAGGCTTGCCTACATCCCAAACCCACGAGGCTATGCTTGTGAGTAGGCAAGTGAGTAGGCTTGTGAGAAGAACTATTGGACTTAGGAGGACATGCCCCTTTGATTTGTCTTCTCACAGCTGCCAGACCCACAAATCCAACCATGTCATTCCCTTCCTTAACATGCATCCTTTCCCTTCCATTGTCACCTACAGGATTAGGTCACAACTCCTTAGCCTATCCCTATGATCTTAGCCTAGCCCTCCATGATCTGCTTCTTGTCTTTCACCTCCCATGACCTACCCACAGACACCCTGTGTTCCTGGTAAACCACAGTACTGACACCTCCTGGATGTTCTTTCACACCTTCATGCCTTTGTTCCTGCTATTTCCTTGGCCTGCCACACCCTCTCCTCACTTTTGATTCCTCCTGGAAAATACTTATTCATCCTTAAAGATTCAATAGCCTGGCTCCAAACAGCAGACTGTATGATTGGGCAGGAACTCCCACTCCTGGTTCAGGCTCCTCCCCTTAACCTCATCCACCAGGACTTAAGGTAGACCACAACAAGTTCACCGCCAAGAGAAGCCACACCATGAATTGAACCATGCCCAGGTTACTGACAATGACTGCCAGGGTAACTTGTGGTTTCTTGGGGCCCAGCAACAGCAGGGAGGATGAATGAGCAAGTGATATGGCCTGGATAATAATAACCATAAGGACCACAAAACCTGTGATTCCCAATTCCCATGGTAAAATCCTGAGTTTGGCCACCTTCATTCCCCTCCTTAAAGCCTTCCTCTTTTCCTCCACCATCATCTTGCCCCATTCCCAGCCCCAGGAGAGTCCCTGAAGGGCTCACGGGCTATCTTCACTACAGAGATGTGAGGACTTATGCAGAGGACCCTGGCTGAGAGGCAAAAGTCAGAGACTGAGTTCCAAGAACCCAGGAACTGGGGCAACCAGCCCAGAGCCAGTCATCCTTTTTCTTTCACTGAATTGGTCAGTATTTTGAGGCCAGTGTAATAATAATAATAATAATAATAATAATAATAATAATAATCCTTTGCACTTTCAAAGTGCTTTTACATCTGGATGCCTGGATGGCTCAGTCAGTTAAGCGTCTGCCTTCAGTTCAGGTCATGATCTCAGGGTCCTGGGATCAAGCCCCAAGTCCTGTATCAGGCTCCCTGCTCAGCAGGAAGTCTGCTTCTCCCTCTGTCCCTCCCCCCTGCTTGTGTGCATTCTCTGTCTCTCCCTCTCAAATAAATAGATAAAATCTTTAAAAGAAAACATTTATTTTTTTAAGTGCTTTTATATCCATTATCCCAAGAGGTATATGGGGTGTACCCATCTTACAGATGAAGAAGCTTGTCTCAAGAGGGTAAGGGATTGCCCAAAGGCCCCTCAGCTAATTGTAAAGGATCCAGGACCAGAAGGCTGTTCTCCCCCTTTGGGATCTAGGCACCTCTGTTAGTTGCCATCACTAATGGTTTCCCAGCAGACATGACTCCCAGTCTCTCAGTGGAGGACAGGGGAGCTCAGATTCAGAATATAGAGAGCTTCCCAAATGTCAACATTTTAGCTTTAACAAATTTATTTGAAAACACATTTCTTCAAAATGATTTATTCCTAAACAAACAGTTAAAGCAGGGTTGGGGGGGTAGTTGTCAAAGAATGAATTGAACAGATGGGATAACAGACAGGTTAAGGGGAATAATTAGAGGTTTTTTTCTTGTTATTCAACAGCCTCTTTTTCAGGCCTGTCAATCACTGTTTATTACACTTGAACCAAAACAATGACGATTTTTTTTTTTTTTTTTTTTTTTTTTTTTACTTCTCTGAGGCCAGGAGGACCTACTGGGGAGATAGTTGCTAACAATGAAGTTGGACCAGCATGACATACAGGCTGGAGCTAGGGTGACTTAAAAGTATTTATGGCAACATGGAAACCAAGATGCCCTTGCCAAAGGGAATAGTCCATACCAGTAGCTCATGATACACCTGGCAAGAAGGGGAAGCAGATGTTTTCCAAGCTCATACTATGGACTGGCATTCTTTATTTTAATTTATCAACAACCCTGCCAGACAGACACTCTTATCCCCACTTCACAGATGAAGATGCTAAGGCTCAGAGATGTTAAAAATTACACATGAAAAATAAAATGCATAGGCTAAATGCAACAAAATTCAATATTAAACAGAACTGCACCATGGCCCCAGAAGAAATGTCCATTTTTGCAACCAAGATGAGTGTCAAGATCCTAGTGCAGGCTGTGGTTCAAGGAAGTTCCTGTCCTCCTGGGACTCTGGGGACTAAGGCAGAGCAATCAACATGATTCTAGATAAGGCATGAAACAGAGGAAAAGCAACTACTTAACTCAGGGGGCAGAGAGCTGGGGACGGGGCTCACCCCTGGCAGAAGAGATCCTTAACTTGGCTAGTGGCACAACCACATTCCAAACCCCACCCAGTGAAGTCTTGGGCTTTGGATGGAGTTCAGACATAGACCCACCTTGGAAAGACTAAGCATGATAAGGAAAGAGAACAGAAAATGTCAAGGGAACACAGAGGTAAGAATCTGGCCCAGAAGGAGAAGAGAAGACTTCCTAGAGGAAGGGAAAATTCAGTTGAGTGATAGCCATGTAAGTGAAAGTGGGAGAGAGGAAAAGAGAAGAAAATTCCCAGCTTCCCAGCAGAAAAGACAGTAAACAAAGGCACACATGCCAGAAACTCAAGGAGTTGGGAGAAAACTATGGTTGGATGTAATAATGTGAGTGTTAAACTTGAAGCAAGAGGTGGCCATTAGTAAGACAATTGCTGATAATACCTAACTTCTACTTTATGATTACCCACATGCCAGAAACTTCTAAGATCTTTACATGTATTATTCATTCATTCACTCCACAAATATTTATTGAGCACTATAGGGCTACCTGATGTGTGAGGCTCAGTACAGTGTGAAAATGTGGAAGCCCTTGTTCAAAAGCAAGAAAAACTTTTTACTTTCTTCTGCAGTCTCTCTCTCCACTAGTCATGGAACTTTATTTGCCATTTAATGTTGCATTCTTGGAGCACAGAGATACTGGCAGGGCAAGTAGAAAATATCACAGGTGCCCAGTGTCCTGCCCTGCAACTTGGACCATGGGCACACATATGCCTGACTCTGATCTTCCCTGTGGCCATACTGAAATCTCCTCTGGGACACAGAGTGGCAGTGGTTGCTGAGTAGGGGTGGAGGGACAGGTAGGCAAGAACCCATCCCAAAGAGGTGGAGAGGAATAGGGGCAGAATCACATGTGGACTGAGGCTCCAAATCCTGGGGTGTGCTCTACTGTTCCATTATACTTCTCTTTTAAACACAGATTCAAAGATAAAATTATTATGAATTTCAAGATGGTGACCACAGAGCATTAACCTCCAAAAATGGGAGCCCGCATTCTGAGAGTGGACCCTGTGCAAGTGGTTTCAGTTTTGTGCCCAGGAAGTTGTTCCCGGAGTACCGCCATGTGCGAGGTTCTGTTCTTGACTGTAGGGAAAGCAGTTGAACAAAGCAAACAGGTAACAATACCACCTTCTGGCAGCTTACATTCAAGTGGGGATAGCAAGCCAATGAAACAAATGAGGCAAATAGGAGGGGATAAGTAAAAGGGAGGAAAGCTATCTAGGAAGAGGGCATAATGATGCTAGGAAAAGTGCAGTTTTTATTTTTATTTTTAAAGATTTTATTTATTTATTTGGCAGAGAGAGATACAACGAGGGAGGGAACACAAGTGGGGGAATGGGAGAGGGAAAAGTGGGCTTCCCGCAGAGCGGGGAGCCCAATGTGGGACTCGATCCCATAACCCTAGGATCATGACCCGAGCTGAAGGCAGTTGCCCAACAACTGAGCCACCCAGGCACCCAGAAGTGCAGTTTTTAAAAGGGAGCCCAGGCCAGGCTTACTTAGAAAGTAATTTTTTGGGTGCCTGGGTGGCTCAGTGGGTTAAGCCTCTGCCTTCAGCTCTGGTCATGATCTCGGGGTCCTGGGATCGAGTCCCACGTAGGGCTCTCTGCTCAGCAGGGGCCTGCTTCTCCCCCATCTCTCTCTGCCTGCCTCTCTGCCTACCTGTGATCTATCTCTGTCTGTCAAATAAATAAATAAAATCTTAAAAAAATTTTTTAAAGGGGCACCTGGGTGGCTCAGTGGGTTAAAGCCGCTGCCTTCAGCTCAGGTCATGATCCCAGGGTTCTGGGATCAAGCCCCACATCTGGCTCTCTGCTCAGCAGGGAGCCTGCTTCCTCCTCTCTCTGACTGCCTTTCTGCCTACTTGTAATCTCTGTCTGTCTAATAAATAAATAAAATCTTTTTAAAATTTTTTTTAAAAAAAGAAGGTAACTTTTGAGAAAAATTTGAAGGAAGTAAGAGAGTGAAGTAGGAGCGTAAGAAGAAGACCTGCAAGCAAACAAAGCAGCAGATACAAAGGCCTTAAAGCAAGAGTGTTCTTGGCTTATTCAAAGAAGCCAGTGTGGTTAGAACTGGGCAAGTGAGGGGAAGCTGGTAGGAGATGAGATCAGAGAAAAAGTAAGGAGTGCAGACCACGCATGTCCTTATAGACCATTGTACGGAGTTGGCTTTGACTTTGAGTACTATGGGAACTTTTAGAGGGTTTTAAAGAGAGAAGTGATATGGTCTAATGTAATTAGTTTCTAAAGGGATCACTCTGGCTTCTGTGTGAAGAAGAGATGACTGAATTGACTTGAGTCTCAAATATTGAGTGGTAGCAATGCAAGTGAAAGTGGATGGTAAGGACTAGGTAGACAGCATGAACCAGAGACTACTGCAATAATCCAGGTAAAAGAGGATGGTGTCCTGGGCCAGAGGGATAGCACTGAAGGGCATGAGAAAAGATTGGGTCTTGGATATATTTTGAAAGGAAAATCAACACATTCCCTCACAAATTAGATATGGGATATGAGAAAAAAGGAGGACTCAACAATTATTCCAAGAATTTTGGCCAGAGCAATTGAAAGGGTGTTGCCATCAACTAAGATGGGAAAGAATTTGGATGAAGCTGGTATTAGGAGAACAGTGTTTTGAGGAGGAGAGATTTATCCTCAACATTAAATGCTGCTGATGGATCATTGTGAGGAATGAGATATAACCTTTGAATTTATCAACATAGAGTTCATTGGTAACCTCAACAATAGTAGATTCAGTTGTGTGTATGAAGGGAGATATGAAATCTTTATTAGAGTATTTTTAGAAGGAAATGGGAGTGAGCCAACTCAATATTTTGAAAATTAGTTTTTAAAAAGGAGGAAAATCAAATACTTATCTTCTTTTTCCTCAGGATGACCAAATAGTTGATGAGGAGGAGTTTCTTCTTATGTAAGTATTCAGCTAGCTTATAAGGAAGGAATAATAGAATATCATTATTTTGCAGACCCTGATGAATAAATGGATCCTAACAATGCTCACCATTGGCATTGTAAAAAGACATGTACTGTTGAATAAAAAGGAACCTGAATGTGATTAAGCCTCTAGATCTAACTATCAATTTACAAAAGCCATAGGAAGAGAGGAACCCATTTAGCAACACCACAGGAAGGCAATCAGGAAAATCCAGTCTATGGAAAACTCTGCAGGAGAAATGGCTAGTTTCTTTAACAAAAACATTTCAAAAATGAAAAAAAAAAGATGGGGGGAGAAACTTATACATTAAAAGAGATTTAAGTGTAAATCAACAAATTATAGTGAATGACCCTTATTTAGATCTTAACTCAAACAAACTGGGAGGGAAAACTTGGCATTTGAAATAATTGAACATTTGAATAGTGGTTGGATATTTGATTATATTAAGTATTGCTTTTATTTTTTTGGATGTGATAGAGTATTGAGGTTTTTGGTAAAGCGTTTCTATCTTTTAGAGGTACATAATGAAATATCTACAGTTGAAATTGTATGTCTAGGATTTGGTGCAAAGTAATCTAGGAGAAGGTATGGGAGATAAGACAACATTTATCATAAATTAATAATTATTGAAAATTGGGTGATGGGCACATGGGAATGTATCAAACCATTTTCTTTTCTGTGTATGTTTGAAATTTTGTACGAAAAAATATTTGTAAAAAATAGAAATCTGAAGGAAAGAAAGAAATTGGAGGTTGTGGATAGAGACACTTCTTTCTTTTTTTTTAAAAGATTTTTTTAAATTTGTTTATTTGACAGACAGAGATTACAAGTAGGGAGAGAAGCAGGCAGAGAGAGAGAGAGAAGGAAGCAAGCTCCCTGCTGAGCATAGAGCCCAGGACCCTGGGATCATGACCTGAACCGAAGGCAGAAGCTTTAACCCACTGAGCCATCCAGGCGCCCCAAGACACTTCTTTCAAGGAGTTTTGCTGTGAAGAAGACTAGAGAAATAAAGCAATGACTCGTACTATTATATTGAATTCTCAACAACAACTTTTTAAAGTAGGCGTCATTATTATCATTCCCATTTTACAGACGCAGAAACTAAAGTATGCAAAAATTAAGTAATGTGTGCAGGGATACACAGTAAATGGCAGAGCTGGGATTCAAACCCCAGTTGTCTAGCTCCAGAGCTTTCACTCTTAACCACAATGCTCACTACATTATATGGAGGGGAATAACATAATCGGCTTTGCATTTTTTAATTGTTTTGAGAGATTAGTGGAGGACCAAACTGGAGGCATGGAAACCAGTTCAGAAGTTTCTGCAATAGTCCAGGCAGGAGATGATGATGTCTTGAGCCAGGGCAGTGGCAGTAGAAATGAGAGAAATGAAGAATTGCAAAGATATATGGAGAAATGCCCACCAGTAGATTTTGGTACAGTTAGAAGAACAAGTGTGAGGAAGGCATATATATGGATCTCAGATTTGCAGCTTGGTTTAGTGAAACAGCTGAGACATAGAAGATGAGGAAAAGTAGGGTAAGGTGAGGAATTAATTCATTTGGGACATATTAAGTGCCCCAGTGCTCTCTATGCAGGGAAGGATATCAGAATTGAGATCACCTCCATTCATTGGCAGAGCTGTTCTTTATTTTTTTTTAACAGATTTTTTTTAAGATTTTATTTTATTTATTTATTTGACAGAGAGAGAGAGATCACAAGCAGGCGGAGAGGCAGGTAGAGAGAGAGGAGGAAGCAGACTCCCCGCTGAAGAGAGAGTCCGATGTGGGGCTTGATCCCAGGACCCTGGGATCATGACCTGAGCCGAAGGCAGAGGCTTTAACCCACTGAGCCACCCAGGCACTGTTGTTCTTACTGATAAACATCTTGTTTTTAACTACAAGTGATGGGTTTCTAATTGAAGAGGAAGATGAGCATTATTTTCACCAAATGCCTCTATCAGAAAGAAAAGAGGCAATGGAGTTAACATGGTGTCTTCAGATTCTGGCCTTAATACCTACTTCATAAGTTTGATTTCCCAGGGCCACCCTCCTTTCCATGTAATAGGCATGGTTCCACTTTGGTCTTGACGTCAGCCCTAGATAAATGTCAGCTGGTAAAAGGATACAAGCTAGGAAGTGAGACAAATTTTATATGCAGAACCTGGATTTCAAAGAGGGGGACACACCACTTATTAGCTATGTCATACTGGGTAAATTTACTTAACCTTTCTGAGTCTTGGTTTCCCCAGTTGAAAATGAAAGTAATGATAATTGTGTCTTAAAGGTAAAATGAGTGATTCAGAGTAAAGAACCTACCAGAAGCAATTAGGTGCTCAACAAATATCAGTTACATCCATTCTTCTTTCCCTTTGTGAGATTCTTGGGATGTGATATCTCCCAAGGCCTTTGTGGCATTTATGGGTCAATTTCTATGTTTGGGCAGAGCAAGGGCATCAGGCTTTAACAGCCTTACCTGATCCAGTTGCAGTCCATCATAATCTAGAATCTATGCCCATCCCCATCTGGGGAGCATAAATTCACTAGGTAAGGCTCTCCTAGGACTACAAGATTGTTGCATATACGGCTTTTGCCTGCAGTTGCACAGTGGGTTCCCTGCTGGGGGTATCAGCACCAAGGGCGTGGACAGCTCCTTCCCCAGGATTTCCTTACTCTTAATTCCGGAACCTGGCCTCTGCCCATGGTTCTGATCAGGATTTCCCTGCCTTCTTGCCGCAGCTAAGCACTCAAGTTAGAGTCCATTGGTTTGGCATTTAGAATACCAGAAAGTACCCGGTTCCAAACAAACCAGATTAAACAATATCTTTTAAAAATTGCTCAGATAGATAAACTTTCTAAACCTGTACCACTGTCCAGCTGTTAAGGAAATGTTGCATAGCTATTGAGGCTGATTCTGACATAAAGCTTATGTTTTGCAAATAGTATAACTTTTGAAAGTTTTTTAATGAGCCCCTACTGGGTTGACATTAATGCCTTTTATAACTGCACTTTCTGTGGCTTTGTTTTCCATGTCTTAAGAAAATACTTGTATAGCTGCCTTAGCTTTTCACAAATTGTCAAGGGATTAAGGCACATCTGGGGGACTTGGGTCTTATAGACTTATATTGAGAGTATACAGCTTAAATAATTCTTTTCTCTCTTCTTCCCCAGAGACAGGCATGGACTATGGAAGGAAAAAAATAGTAACTGTTGCCATAGGGAATAGTTTTGTTTTGTTTAAGGGAACTAAACAGAATAATACATACATTAGCAAAGATAGTAGATATTCAGTGTTGACATATAAAGCTAAAATGTTAAATGCTGCATGTTGTCTTCAGGCCTCCTTAAGTTGAAGTCTTTCCTCTCTTCACATGAGTCCTGGGCTGATAGCAACACTCTGGTATTAGGGTGTCTGCAGGAAGAAGCCTAATAAAAACTTCCTAAGAGTACCCAGATGATCCCACTTCTGGAAGGTGAGCCAGCATTTACTGCATAACTACTGTGTACCCAAGTCTCAGTCAGATGCTTTATGCATGTTATCTTGACAAGTCCTTATAGCAACTCTTGGAGGTAAGAGTTAGAACCCCATTTCACAGATGTGGTTGGAACTTAAGGCTTGAAGACTTAAGACCACACTGTTTGCAAATGGCAAAGGCAAGATTCAAATAGTTCAGTCTTAACACCAGATTATACTACCTACCTGTGGCTTCAGATACTCCAATAAGGCAAAAGGTTCTGTTAGCATAATAGGGACTGAATGTGGGGCACAGGATTGATGGTTCCAGGATGAATGTGGAAGGTTCAGGGGCATCCTTCACATCTGTGAGCCAGTGCCTTTCAAAAATTTATCTTAGAAGCACAAGCTGTTGCTAGGATGGCTGTATCAGAATCACTTCTACAGACAGATTCAGGAACCACTTCTCTTGGCAATATTAAAAGCCTCAGGCTTTCCCTTTCAGCCTGCAGTTATAAAACACTATTCAGGAGACTCAGAACCAAGGCACTACAAAGACCTACAATTCCCATGAAAATGGACACACAGTACTTAAAGATTGGTTAGGTCAGTAGTTCTTAATCAGAAGGCCATGTGTCAAAGCCAGGGACATGTTCTTTTTTTAAAGATATTATTTATTTATTTGAGAGAGAGAGAGAGAGTGAGCAAGAGAGAAAGCACATGGGCAGGGGTAGAGGGAGAGAAAAGGGAAGAGCAGACTCCCCTGCTGAGCAGGGAGCCTGACATGGGGTTTGATCCCAGGACCCTGGGATCATGACCTGAGCCAAAGGTAGATGCTTAACCGACTGAGCCACCTAGAGCCTCCAAGGACATGTTCTTAACCCCAACATACACCATTTGAGAGCCACTGCATATCCAATGAGCCTAGAAATGAACTTACTGGAAGGAAGAGATAGCCATTTCCTCAGGGATTAACCTCTTCAGCACTATTACAGAGCAGCCACTACATTCTTCACCATCTGGTATATCTTCCAGGAGGACTTCTAATTAATCTCCGGGGAATTTCCCATGTGTTTCCCCCATTACAACTTGAGGGATTTTGCACTTGGAGGTTCTCTTTGGGCTTTTCTACATAGGGGACTGATGGGTATGTCTCTTCTCATTTTTGAGTGTTCTGGGGCACACAGGCCACTGCCTGAACACTGAAGGAGTTCTGAATTCAAATAGGTATAATAGCACATCTACTTGCTACAGGAGTAGTGGGAACTAAGGTAAACAGTCTAAAGAGAAATGCTGCTTCTCAGTACCAGTCAATTCTTGCTATATAGAAATGCAAGCTCAGTATTACCAGAGGTTCTGATTTAAAAAAATAAAATAAGGCCAGAAATAGGGATTTCTAAATACTGGTTCAAATTAAAATTTAAAAATATCATGTGCGCAGACAAAAGATTTCTGTAGTTCACATCTGGCCAGTTTATAAACCAAACTCAGCAGAAGACAACCGCTTCTTGATTTTTGGTTAGCTTGAGAGCAGGTTGCCACACATGGCCATGTCTGCCAAAGGAATCAATTGCATTTTGGAAGCTGCAATTCTAAAGCGCTTAGTCACTGCCGTGTGGTTTTGGCCACATGTCAGGACGAAGCTCTTAGTGTGGCCTTTGGTTTTAGGGAGACAAGTTAGGGGAGAAGGCCTGGGACAGAATCACTTCTTATCATCACCAAACATGCTCTGGTAGGTTATACTAAAGCATCTTACTGACATGCTGATGGACTTAAATTCCACTGCTGAAAATCACTCATACCTTACTGTTGTCCAGACCCCAAAAAAACCAAATGGCCAACTCAAAGCTGTTAGAACTCCAGCAGTTAGACTGGTTCCTTTTTCTCTTGCTCATATCCCAAATCTCCCATGGAAAAGAGTCACCTCCATTGACAGGTACCACCCTCTGCAACTGGAACAATTTGAAGGTGGCATCACACTCTGCTTAACCTGTTAACCCAGATGCTAAGGGAGTTGGGGTATTTGACATTTGTGAGGAATATTTAACCTGCTTCTTTACATTCTACCATCACAAAATAACTGTGAACTCATTCATTTTCCTTCACTTTCTAAAACCCTTTAGTCAATCTTTTCTATCACAAAGAAGTAGTGGTGCAGGCCGTGGGGGGTGGGGACCAGTCATCAGAGGAAAAATATTCCTCTTGCCTTGCAACTCCCACTTCCATCAGTCCTCTTCTTTTCCACTCTCTGGTGGGTGAGAACTCTGGTGGATAAATGCTTTTCCTGAGAAAGAAAGCCTCAACTAGGTGGGTGGTTCTGAAACAGAAATAGTGGCAAAGACCTGGCTGATGGAGAAGTATCCTAGGAAGTTTTGTGGGATCTTCCTGTCTCTTCCAAAGCAGCTGGGCTCTGGAATCACAGCTTAAAGGTGTAGTTCCTTTGATGAAAGGGTCTGTGGGTCTCACATTCCCAGCCACAATCAGTGACTCCCTTGAAATGCATGTGAGTTCTCACAAAGATGGGAAAGAAAGAAAAAGAAAAAGATGGGAAAGAAAGAAAGAAAAAGAATCACCTCTGGAACCCATCCAAAATACTCATTCTTGTCCTTTCAATCCACCCCAACCCTCTGGTCTAACAGAGTTGTCAATAGATAGGATGTCAGTCATGTAAAGTTCAGAAAATCTCCCTAAGTGATTTGACTCACTTCCCTTTCCACTCCCACAATATCTTCACTTCTGGGCTTAATTGGAAACCATTAAACTGAGAATTACCCAGCCACTTGGGTTACTTTGAGAGTATTGTGGCTACAGAGAGTCTATAAATGAGTTGCCCATTAACACAAACACATAAGCGTGCACACACATGCACACACACACACACCTTGGACCCTAAATAAGATAATGGATGGGATTAGACATATGCATAATCACCTGAAAGAGACAGGGGTGACTCCTTTGCATAACTAAAGATATTAACAAGACTAAAGAGTGGGTCAAAGTGAACAGGTGGGTAGTGCAGAAGTAAAAGAAAGTTGGTCAGTTAAGAGAACACAGACAAAAGAAAGTTGCTGAAGCAAGGGGTTGGTAGTGCCCATCTCCAAGTGAGCCTCATCAATCAGACTTGGAGCATCAGGGACCATTGGCAAAGTCACTTCTGCCATGAGAACAGATCAGGCCCCCACTAGACATCTATCAATCTATTACCCCTGGGGCTAATTCCTTGTTCCTTCAAGCAACCTTCTGACCTCCTCTCTTATAGGGAGAGAAAGTGCTGGTCTATATTTCTGGCCTCTGAGACAGTGGTCTTTCATGGTAAATGGCTTTTGATGGATCATGATTTGGCATTTCATGAAGCTTGATTCTAAGGCCCTGCCTGACATGGCTCAAGCTGCCTCTTCAACCTAATCTAAAACCACAATATGACTTCCTTTTGAAAAGGACTATTCTTTAAAAAAAAAAAAAAAGTGAAATTCACGTAACACAAAATGATCTATTTTAACCAACTGAGCCACCCAGGCGTCCCTCAAAATGATCTATTTTAAAGTCAACAATTGAGTGTCATGTAGTACATTCACAATGTTGTGCAATACCATCTCTATCTTCCAAAACATTTTGATCACCCCAAAAGGAAACCCCATGCCCATTAAGCAATTGTTCCCTATTCTCCTTTCCCTCAGCCCCTGGCAACCACAATCTTCATTCAGTCTCTATGTTTTACCTATTCTGAATATTTTATATAAATGAAATCATGCGGGGTGTCTGATTGGCTCAGTGGGTGCAAGAGGCAACTCTTGATCTCAGAGTCATGAGTTCAAGCCCCAGATTGGGCATGCAGCCTATTTAAAATAAATACATAGATAAATGAAATAATGCCATATATGATCTCTCTGTCTGGCTTCTTGCATTTGGCATAATGTTTTCTTTCTTTTTTTTAATATTTTATTTATTTATTTGGCAGAGAGAGAGATCATGTAGGCAGAGAGGCAGGCAGAGAGAGGGGTATAGCAGGCTCCCCGCTAAGCAGGGAGCCCGATGCAGGGCTTGATCCCAGGACCCTGAGACCATGACCTGAGCCAAAGGCAGAGGCTTAACCTATTGAGCCACCCAGGTGCCCCGGCATAATGTTTTTAAGGTTTATTCACATTATAACATAAATCAGTACTTCATTGTAATAGCTGAATAATACTGCATTCCACATATGTGCCACAATTTGTTTCTCCACATACTCACTGATGGACATGTGGGTTGTTTCCACCTTTTGGTTACTGTGAATCTACCCCTATGAACATTTATGTATGTGCATTTATTTAAGTACTAGTTTTCAATTTGTTTGTGTATGTACCTAGGAGTGGAATTTCTGGGTCAAATAATTCTATGTTTAACTTTTATTTTATTTTATTTATTTATTTGACAGACAGAGAGAGATAGTAAGAGAGGTAGTACAAGCAGGGGGAGTGAGAGTGGGTGAAGTAGGCTTCCTGCTGAGCAGGGAGCCCAATGCAGAGCTCCATCCCAGGACCAAGGGACTGTGACCTGAGTCGAAGGCAGATGCTTAACCACTGAGTCACCCAAGTGCCTCTATGTTCAACTTCTTGAGGAACAACCAAACTGCTTGCAACAGTGCCTGAGCCATTTCCATCAGCAATGTAAGAGAGTTCCAATTTCTCCACATCCTTGTCAACACTTGTTATTATCTGTCTTTTTTATTATAGCCATCCTAGCAGATGCGAAGTGGTACCTATTGTGGTTTTGATTTGCATTTCTCTAATGACTAATGCTGCTGAGCATCTTCTCCTGTGTTTGCTGGCCATTCATAGATCTTCTTTGGAGAAATGTCAACCTACTGCATAACTTAACAAATACCAAGAAAGAAAAGAAAAAGAAAGACCTAGTACTTCTCAATAATAATAGCTAATATTTATTGTGTAAACTCTGCACCTGGTACAGGGTAAAAGGTTTTACATCACCTCATCTAACGCTCACAAGCAAATGTAACATCATAAAGCCCGAGGCACCATTTTTTCAGTGCTAAGGTCACATGCTTTGGAATGCAAGCTTGTGTATATAGCCAAAGGGAACTACTGAGATGGGTACGTTAATTTATTTAAGTGAATATATGTCAATGTCATTTTTTTTTAAAGGGTGCTGACTTGTGCCAACATAAATAAAGCCTTGGAGAATCATGCAGTTGGGTAAATGAGTAACTGCAAGTTAAATAATCCACTAGGCAATAAAATATATGGAGCCCTACCATACACATATTGGTGAGGGTGAACACAAGACAGAGAATATGGACTTAGCTGGGGAGAGTTGGAACTAAAATGGGGATGGGTCATCAGCAAGCTCTGGAAAGCTGCCTATTGGTAGCCTCTCTCTCCCACTATTAATCTCAGGGATTCACACAAGGCCCTGTACAACTGAGTATGGTTTGTAAAGGCTTCTAAATAATACCCCACCTAAAAAATCCAAAAGCCAACCCAAAGTGATCTGTCTTATAATGGAGGCTCCAAAGTGGGTGCTGTTCTGAGGGGAAAGGCCCTGCTAAGGAAGATAAGAAGCTATGTCAAAAGGACACCCTGAGTTGGGCTGTGCTTGGTGACTCGCTCTCAAAGAGTCTGGCATGGAAGGAGGGGTGTAGGGAGTAACTTTACAATGGGGAGATCTGGCAAACACTACCTCAGCAGGTGACTGGTCAACATCAACAGTGGCATGTCATGTGAGGCCATGTGCCCTTGTTATGATATGATGGGAATGGCAATTTACCTCAATGGGAAGTTTTTCCTACCCAAACCCCATAGCCCCAGTCTAACACTGAGGAGAATACCAGACAAAAAGAAACTGAAGGACATTCTACAAAATAACTTATCAGTACCCCTCAAAGCATTCAAGGTCATCAAGAACAAGAAAAGTCGGACGCCAGGGTGGCTCGATTGTTAAGCATCTGCCTTTGGCTCGGGTCAAGATCCCAGATTTCTGGGCTCAAGTCCCACATCGGGCTCCCTGCTCAGTGGGGAGTCTGCTTCTACCTCTCCCATTCCCCCTACTTGTGTTCCCTCTCTTTCTGTGTCTCCTTTTTTTGTCAAATAAATAAATAAAATCTTTACCACCAACAACAAAAAGAATAAGAAAAGTCTGAGAAACTGTCACAGACCAGAGGAAGCTAATGAAATGTGATACCTAAAAGTTTTCTTTAATTTCTTTTAGTGACAACTGTTCCGTTTCCGTTTTTTTTTTTAAAGATTTTATTTATTTATTTATTTGAGAGAGAGACAGTGAGAGAGAGCATGAGCGAGGAGAAGGTCAGAGAGAGAAGCGGACTCCCCGCGGAGCCGGGAGCCCGATGCGGGACTCGATTCCGGGACTCCAGGATCATGACCTGAGCCGAAGGCAGTCGTCCAACCAACTGAGCCACCCAGGTGTCCCCTTTTTTTTTTTTTTTTAAGGATTTTATTTATTTATTTGACAGAGAGAGACAGAGGGAGAGAGGGAACACAAGCATGGGGAGTGGGAGAGGGAAAAGTAGGCTCTCTAAGCACGGAGCCTGATCCCAAGCCTGGAGACTCGGTCCCAGGACCCTGTGATCATAACCTGAGCCTAAGGCAGACACTAAATCAACTGAGCTACCCAAGTGCCCCAACCGTTCTGTTTCAAGTGTTTATATGTCTTTAGTGAGAGGCCCTGTAATGTTGTGGTTAAGACTAAGAGCCATAGCATTAGCTGGGCCTGGATCTGCATACCAGTTCCCCCTACTTATTAACTCTAAGAACTTGGTCAACTTAAACCCTGTGAGCCTCAGTCTACTCATCTGAAAACAGAAATAAAAAGATAATACCAACCTCGTAGAATTTGTCATGATGCTCTAATTAGTAAAGACTTGTGACATGCTTAGTATCAGGTCTGGCATATAGTAAACAGTAATTTGAGTTATTGAATTCATCTTTATTTATTTCAGTAAATGGTACAATATAGGGATTTAACTTTTTTTTTTCCACCCCACATTTTTAATCAATATGTCCCAGCATCTTCTGAATGATCCACCATTTCCTATGTATTCAGAAAATACGACCTTCAATGACTGGTACTTAATATATACTTTTAATTGTTAGGGACTTTCTA
This sequence comes from Lutra lutra, assembly GCF_902655055.1. Taxonomy (NCBI): domain Eukaryota; kingdom Metazoa; phylum Chordata; class Mammalia; order Carnivora; family Mustelidae; genus Lutra; species Lutra lutra. Next base: position 42,221,748 of record NC_062293.1, read on the forward strand.
TTCTGTTTCATTGATTTGCCTGTTTATTTTTCCGCAATGAGCACACTATTTTACTTTGTAACCTTGTATAGGTTTGTAACATGTTTCACAAATACGAGTAGTACAAGTACTCCCATGGCATCATTCTTCATAATTTTATGTTTGTTTTTATTCGAAATTTACTGAACAATTTCCATGTGGACCACTTTCATAAGCTCAGTGAAAGGGGTACTAGAATTAGAGCAGAGTCCCTGCAATGATGGCTGTGTGTGTGTGTGTGTGTGTGTGTGTGTGTGTGGAGAGAGAGAAAGAGAAATTGATTCTAACATTAACCATTCAAAAACATTTCATGAGTGCTATTCTCACACCAGGCGCCGTGTTTGGTTTTGGAAATACAATAATAAGACGTGGACTCAGCTCTCAAGGAGCCTTCAATGTAGGGGCAGAAACAAGCAAACCTATGATTCTCAGTACTGAATGGGTTTAGAGAGGGCTGTGGGAGCACAGAAGTGTGTCAACTCAATGAAGAAACAAGAACTGATAGGACTTTTGAAGGATTTAGCTGTGATGCTATAGCAGAGGGAAAGTGAGGGCAGGGAGGGGGTGCTGGGGGAGGGCTCTCCAGTGAAGGGGAACAGAATGAGTGAAGGTATGTCAGTTTGTGGAAAAGGACAATCTGCTCAACATGGCTGGAGGGCATGAGGAAGGCAGGCGGAGAGGGGGAGTAGGAGAGAGAGGGGAAGGTGGGAGGGGGAGGTTATTGGACTGGAATGCACATGAACATAGACATAGAATAACTCCAGGATATTTAAAGGGCAACTTCACTGCCTAAGTTCTAGCTGATGTCCTTTCTTCTCCCTGAAGCTTTTCAGCACGTTCCATTCTACCAAGATCTTGTCAATCCAGATCACCAAGGAAGAATTATGTGATATTTTGCGACATCTCTGTTCATTTTTATTTAATTTCCAACTCCTGTGCCTTGAAGGCAGTTTCTAAATATATTTACGTATCAGACGTTCCTCTTGAAATTGGGATAGAGCAGGGAACAAAACAAAACTCCTGCCTTCATGGAGTTGATAGTTTTAGTAGAGGGAGACAGATAATAAATAAACAGGTAAATATGGAGTTTGTTGGATGACAATAAAGGATGCTTTGGAGAAAAATAAATTAGGATGAGAGCAAAAAGCATGGCTATTGTGGTACTTGCTACTTTGTATAATGTACATTGTATAATGATCGGCACCTCCCTCTTTCCCACTAGATAGAGCTTTTTTTTTTAAAGGATTTATTTATTTATTTGAGAGGGAGAGGGGCAGAAGGAGAGGGAGAGAGAGACATAAGCAGACTTCGCACTGAGTGAGAGCCCCGCAGGGGGCTTAATCTTATGATCCTGGGATCAGTACCTAAGCCAAAACCAACAGTCGACCCCTCGGCTAACTGTGCCACCCAGGCGCCCCTAGATAGAGAATTTTTTGAGGGCATTGATTTGATTTTATTAATCCTTGTAGCTTACTGGTTCAGTACCTGGAATAGAGCATGTGTGTAATAAAAATAGAGGAGCAGTGTAGGTTAAACCTGGGTGAGACCGCCTTATTCAAATATAGCCTCTGTCATGTATTATGACTGTGGGTAAGGTACTTAGTTCTCTGTGTTTGAGTTTCCTTGTCTTAAAAATGGAGATAATGATAGCACCATCCTCAAGGGCTGTCAGGAGGCTTAAATAAAGTAATACATTAAACCACTTAAAGTAGTTCTCCTGCATAGGTAGCCTGAATAAATAACCTTTATTATTAAAGAACAGACTATGATCTGAATATATTCTAGCAGTATGGACTTCAGGGCAATTAAAATAATTTGTTGGTTGAAAAATCTGCTCAGGCTAGGGTAGATCTTCAGGTGAACCTTCTGAATTTATACCAGCATATCCTTGCAGTTCAAATATGATCTGAGAAATTTACCCATAATATAAAGGTATGAGCAGCTGACTCACTCATTCCCTGGCTGTCCTTCTGTGAACCTCAGACTCCACGTTGCAACCAGCATCTCGCCAGAGCTGAGCCTTTCTGCCTAGTTACTAGGTTTGGGAACATGGCGTTAAAAATACGATTATCCAGATTTATTTGGTGATAACATGTTCTGACAGTATTTAGCCTACAGACCATGTACATTTCCATCATCTCTTCTCCTTAAAGAGATTGCCTGGAGCTATAGCATGTGTCTAGAAATATTGCCTTCCCAATTGTCAACAAAGTAAAAGGGAGTCATTTCTTAAATTTGTCTGGGACGCTGTAGTTTGCAAAGCACTCTCCTATCCATTATCATTCAATCCACAGGCAAACACTCCAGAGAGACAAGGCAGGGTGATCATTTCCACTTAGCAGCTATGGAAACGGAGGCTTATAAGGTTAAGCCTCAGCCAAGTTGGCTGAGCTTCTTCTCACTCATGATTCAGTCTTTAATGCCCTATACCAGGCTTCCCACAAATCCTGGGTTCTCTCCCAATATTCAACATGTGAATATGGGTCCTTTCTCTTGCTGTTTATCCATTTTTATATTTGTTTCAACTTGTCCTTATATCCCTCTGTTTAAAGCAACAATATTGACAATTAATACTTTTTTTCAGGTCAGGTGAAGTTGACCTCAGTCCATTAAAGCATCAGAGGCCCTCTGCATCCAGTCTCTTGCATTTCTGTTACTGGGGCTGACACCCTCTAGTCGGGGGATGGAGGCTAGAATTCTGCAATGTCTCTAAGCAGGTCGATAGTTGCCCTAAGTAATAATGACAATAGACGATTTATTACCATAGCATGGCACAAATCTAAGCAGACTGAGGTTATATATTCTCTAATTCTCAGACTGGTAACATTTTTTTTTTTTATTGGTAGTATGTGGTAGATTAAGATAAGTTTGCTAACTTATTTTACCAAATAATGATAAAATAACATCATCATCATAAAATAACGATATAGGGACATTTTCACACCAAAAAGGTAGGAGAGCTGGAATCTCAGAATAAGAGACAACACATTTAGCTTCATGAAGAACTCACAAATCATCCTTATATTTCTTGTTCTGCAGAGGTCTGTGTGAGACACTTCATCAGGCTCTTGCTCTAGGGCTGGCATTTGGAATCACCGCTCTGGGAGTTATAACATCATTTTTACACTTTTTGTCCTAGTATCTTTAACTCCTGCTGTGTTCGGAGCTGGAGAACTTCAGGCCTAAGAAGATGTGTGTATGAATTAACAATAAAGTTTCTCTGTACATCTGAACTGGAGCCAAGCCTTATGAATCATTCTTTCTGGATATACTATTAAAAGCATTGAACGTGATATAATTAGGTATCATTTGGAATAGTGCATTTGTTTTCATAGTGGTTGGGATAACATGTTAATCCCAGGAAGTCTTAGTCTGGGAATAATTATGGAATCTTCAGTTAGCAGAAGGAAGTGCCTGATTGGATATCAAAAGTTACTGCGACCCATGGCGTTGCCATCTGCTGATGACCTTCCTATATAGCCAGTACATATTAAAAAAAACAACAACCGGGGTGCCTGGGTGGCTCAGTGGGTTAAAGCCTCTGCCTTCGGCTCGGGTCATGATCCCAGGGTCCTGGGATTGAGCCCCACATCAAGCTTTTTGCGCAATAGGGAACCTGCTTCCCCCTCTCTCTCTGCCTGCCTCTCTGCCTACTTGTGATCTCTGTCTGTCAAATAAATAAATAAAATCTTTAAAAACAACAACAACAACAACAACAACCCTATTTTGAAATTTGGGCAGACATTACAAATGTCAAATGTCATTATCAAGTCAAAAGCATGTTACAAATAAAAAGCAAGAGATGGAAGGAAGGTAATAATAAATTTGAGTGTCTACTATGTATCAGATACCTGCAAGCAAACCAATTATCATTCACAATAAACCTGAAATTCTACTTAGTTATCCTTATTTAACAAGTGAGGGAATTGAGGTGGAAGATAGAGAACTTGAATATGGTCACATAACTATAAAGTGTAGAGTTTGAGCCTATTCAACTCCAAAACTATACTTTCTCTATCATAATGCTAAAGAAAACAGAACCAAGACCTGGAGTCCCAATAACTTTTAGCATTGTATAATGTAAACACAAATACTTGGAACTAAAAATACTTGCAGGTTAAAACTAGAGGAAAATATCTTAAACTGGGCAAGAATCATCTATGAAAAACCAACCAATAACACAATACTTAATGCTGAAAAACTGAATGGTAGAACACAATTTCCTAAGATTGGGAACAAGGCAAAGAAGTTGGCTCTCATTTCTATTCAACAGTTCATTGGAGGTCTTAGCCAGGGCAATAAGGCAAGAAAAAGAAATAAAAGGCCTTAATATCGGAAAAGAAGAGATAAAACTTTTTATTTATAGAGTAGTAAGATTAGAGAATCCTCAAAAATTCAGAAAAAAAGCTATTAGAACTAATAAATGAATTTAGCAGGGCCACAGAATACAGTGTCACTATAAAAAAAAGAAATCTATTATGGGGCGCCTGGGTGGCTTGGTCTGTTAAATGTCTGACCTTGGCTCAGGTCATAATCTCGGGGTCTTGAGATCAAGCTCCTCATTGGGTTCCTTGTTCACTGGGGAGTCTGCTTGTCCCTCTCCTCTTCTGCTGTCCCTCCCCCTGCTTGTGCTATCTCTGTTTCTCTCTCAAATAAATAAATAAAATCTTTCAAAAATTAAAAATTAAAAAATCGATTGTATCTATATACCAGTGATGAAGCAGAGCAAAATAAAATGTAAAAAACAATACCATTTATTATAACATTAAAAATCTTGAAATACTTCCAGATAAATTTGACATAATACATTCAAGACCTATACATTGAAAAATATAAACATTGCTCAGGAAAATCAAAGAAACCTAAACAATTGGAGAAATATACTATATTTATAAGTTCGAAGATTCAATGTTGTTAAGATGTCAAGTCTTCTCAGATTGATCTGTGGACTCAGTGAAATACCAGTTGTGTATTTGTTGATGCCTTGTTTGTAAAAGCTAAAAATTTTAAGCAACGTAAATAGGAAATTATTTAATAAAGTAAGGCAGTGTCAGCATTCTACCCACATAACCTGGTACTTGCCATATCTCTGTATGCTGGCAGACTTCCAGCTGCCAACACCTGCATGTACTGACTAAGGACTTTGTCTGGCCACCAGACCTCTCTCTGCCTAGGTACATGGCAAGCCATAAGTACTAGGGAGTTAATGCTTCTCTGAAGCAGCCCTCAACCAATGGTAGACGAGGAACTAATGGATAAATACTTCAGCTCTCTTTAGATGAAGGGGTTATGCATTCATGTTATATATTGGCTCCTAGAGTTCCCCAGTGCACTTGAACTCTGGTTACCTACAGTGATGACTTGCTTAATGAAACACTCTTTACTGACTTCCTTTCTCTTCCTTGTCTCACTTCCCCACTTCCCTACTGGTATTTTCTGGAATCACTTCTAACTTGAAGTACCTGCACTTGAATTCTAGAATTCACTTTAGAATTCAGCATTTTGGGTTTGTTTTTTTTTTTTTTAAGATTTTTATTTATTTATTTATTTGACAGAGAGAGATCACAAGTAGGCAGAGAGGCAGGCAGAGAGAGAGAGAGGAAGGGAAGCAGGCTCCCTGCTGAGCAGAGAGCCCGATGCAGGACTCGATCCCAGGACCCCGAGATCATGACCTGAGCCGAAGGCAGTGACTCAACCCACTGAGCCACCCAGGCGCCCTGTTTGGTTTTTTTTTAAGATTTATTTATTTATTTGAGAGAGAGAGCATAAGAGCGAGCATGAGTGGGAGGGGCAGAGGGAAAGGGAGAAAGAATCTCGAGCAGAATCTGTGCCAAGGGCAGAGCCTGACGTGGATGAGAGTCAGGGAGATTTTCACTTAAATAACAAAACTTGGAATTTGTAAAACAAAAATGTATTTGTGAATTATTTGTATTTTTAAAAGTAAGGTTTTTTTTTTTAAGATTTTATTTATTTATTTGACAGAGAGAGAGATCACAAGTAGGCAGAGAGGCAGGCAGAGAGAGAGGAGGAAGCAGGCTCCCCACTGAGCAGAGAGCCTGATGCGGGGCTCGATCCTAGGACCCTGAGACCAGGACCCGAGCCAAAGGCAGAGGCTTAACCCACTGAGCCACCCAGATGCCCCTAAAAGTAAGTTTAACATACTTTATAACCTAATGGATGAATTCAGTTTCCTTTAGCAAAAAAAAAAAAACAACACTGGGCACCGGGCAAGTGGAGAAAAATAAGAACAGTCTTCACCCTTAGGGAGCTCCCAGAGCTTCAGACAGGTAAACATCTGTAATGCTGTGTGATGAACACCATGACAGAAATAAGCAGAAGAGACTGCAGGAACCCAGAGATGGGACCCAGCCAGCCATCTATCAGAAAAAATGTGGAGGGGCATCTGGGTGGTTCAGACTTTAAGTGTCTGCCTTCAACTCAGGGTCCTGATCCCAGGGTCTCAGGATTGAGCCCCGCATTGATTATTTATTTATTTATTTATTTATTTATTTATTTATTTATTTGACAGACAGAGATCACAAGTAGGCAGAGAGGCAGGCAGGGTGGAGGGTAGGGTGGGAAGAAGGCTCCCCGCTGAGCAGAGAGCCCAATGCAGGGCTGGATCCCAGAACCCTGGGATCATGACCTGAGCCGAAGGCAGAGGCTTTAACCCACTGAGCCACCCAGGTGCCCCAATAAATAAAATCCTTAAAAAAAGATAAAAAGAAGAAAACTTGGAGGTTTAGGTACACTTCAACCAAAATGACTAGCATTCAGTCAGCACAGATAAAGGCATAACAATTGAGAATTAAACAAATCAGGGTGCCTGGGTGGCTTAAATGGTTAAGCGTCTACCTTCGGCTCAGGTCATGATCTCCAGGTCCTGGGATCAAGCCCCACGTCAGGCTTCCAGCTCGGTGAGGAGTCTGCTTCTCCCTCTCCCTCTGCCTCTACCTCCTGCTCATGCTTTCTTTCTCTCTCTCACTCTCTGTTTAAATGAATAAATAAAATCTTCAACAACAACGACAAAAAGAATGAAACAAATCAAGTGCTTGCCACCTGGTCAGAATAAAGATGGTTATAACAGACAGGTCATGACATCATTGGAAAGGTGTCCTGGAGCAGAAATTTATTGATGTTTCTAGAGCCACCAAGAATTTCCAGTCAGTTACATTGGCACAATGACCCTGGCTCTTCTGTTCCCTTACCAGCCTCCCCTCCATGCTGGTACTCCCAGCCACTCCATGCTCTGAGACCAGGCCCATAAGTGACCTTCCTTGGATGATCTATATTCCCGGGGAGGCTTGCCTAGTGGAAGAAAATGTACTCACCTGAGGAGGCAAGCGTTACAATCTAGCTTCCTGTTGTATTTGTCAATGAAAGGTAATCAAGTAGCCTGTTTCTTGTTTCTGGCCCTCATTATGAGGCCTCTTAGCCCAGAAGTCCCAAGTTTTGCTGCAGCTGATCTACTGGGAAATTTTTAAAATCCTGATGTAATGAGCACTGTGATGCAATGAGCACTGGGTATTATATAAGACCAATGAATCACAGTCCTGTACCTCTGCAACCAATAATACATGATATGTTAATTAAGTGAATTTAAATAAATTTTTTAAAAAAGAAAAGAAATTGGGGAAGTAAAGATGTATCTGCCAGAAAAGTTTTGACCAAAAAACTCATTGAATGGGATCTTAAAAAATAAATAAATAAAATCCAAAAATAAAAATCATTAAATCCCTGATGTCCAGCTCGCACCCTATACCAATTAAATGGGGGTGGATTCCAGAAGTGGTCAGCTGCTACTTGACTCAGAAGACCCTATCGTGTATATTTCTGTCCATCTCCACCTTCAGTGAAGTCATACTAGGAGAAAGTTTTCATACCACGGGAATGGGCTACAGATCAGGGCTTCTTTTTTTTTTTTCTCTGCCTTTCTTTCTATATCAGGGAGATTGTATGATAATTGTCTTTCTCTGATTGACTTATTTAGCTTAGCATAAAATCCTCTCTCTAGTTCCATCCACGTCATTGCAAATGGCAAGATTTCCTTTTTTGTTGGCTGTATAGTATTCCAGTGTGTGTGTGTGTGTGTGTGTGTGTGTGTGTGTGTAGATATAGATATAAATATAGATATATATCTCACATCTTCTTTCTTTCTAAAGAACCAATTGTTAAACATTTACCAGCACATCCCTGAAACCAGGCATCAGTAGTTTTTAAAGATCCCCAGGTAGTCCCAATGTGCAGCAAGGTTTGGGAAGCAGTCTTAGTCTTTGCTTGCGCTGTGCTCAGTGTTGTCTCGGGGAACTTGGTTTCACTTGCTAACTCTAGGAATGGCTCCTTAAGGCTCAGGCCTCTTTCTAACCTGGAGACTTCCAGCGAGGGTAGTCTTTATTCTGTTCTGGAGGCTGAGCTCTGTAATTCGATGTGTTCAGGGTATATAATTGGAAGTTTTGTGCAAGGCTCATTATTGCCTTTTAGTAAAAAGTATCTTATTGTATTTGGAGTCCAAGCTGAAAAGGGATCCACAGTACATTTCCTGTATGACATGAGGAAACATCCCTTATATTATCATATGTCCTCATGTGAGTTATACTTTTTTTTTTAAAGATTTTATTTATTTATTTGACAGAGAGAGATCACAAGTAGGCAGAGAGGCAGGCAGAGAGAGAGAGGGAAGCAGGCTCCCTGCTGAGCAAAGAGCCTGATGTGGGGCTCAATCCCAGGATCCAGAGATCATGACCTGAGCTGAAAGCAGAGGCTTAACCCACTGAGCCACCCAGGTGCCCCGAGTTATACTTTTTTATATTGACTTAAGAAGTCAATATTTTTTAAGATTTTTTTTTTAAGTTGAGGAGTTTATTAGAGAAATATGAGAGGCAAAGATACCCCAAGTGGCAGAAAGAAAATTCTGAAAATGTCCCTTCAAGCCAAGTGGGGGCCTGGCCTTTACCTCCCCAAAAGGATAAGAAACTGGTGGGTTAGCAACAACATTCTCTGGCGGCCACCTTGCCAGGGCATAAGTGTCTCGGCCAGGACTGCCTCCCAACCCCCACTAAAGGTAAAAAGGAGACAAAGACTGTTTCTAGAATCAATGCAGAGGCAATGAGAGCTGTAAGGAAAGTCTTAGAGAAAGAGAGGTGGGGAGGACCTTAACAAAGAGTCCCAGGCCTCATACACTGATGGATAGTTCTACAAAATGTTACTTCAAAGATAAAATGCCTAATGTTGGTTCCAAGAGCTTCCCTGGATGTCTTCCCACATGCCACATCACACACCGAAGTACATGGCAGAACCCAAAGGCCATGCTTTTGAAAAAAATAAAATAAAAACCAAAAACAAGGGCACATAGAAATGTTAAATGTAACAATTTTATTACGTATTTTAAACCTTTATTTAAAAACCAATTTTAAGATAAAACATTCATTGCTGACTCATTTGGGAAGGGTAATATATTGGACATTGTCTGGCCCTCCTGGCCAGGGATATGTGGGTCAGGGCTAAGGTTTTGTCCTGGGGTTTGGAGATGGGACAAACATCCCACCCGGGGACTGAAAGACAGAGAGGGGTAAGATGAAGCCAAAGTCCTCTGATGCATGCAACAGGAACTCTTGTGAAGTTTAGGTAGTGTTGTTGAGTTGAATGGAAGCCTAGCTGCAGGGAAAGAAGTCCCAGGCCTTCAGAGGAGAGACTGGACAACACATGAACTTGAATTTGGCTGGCTTTCTCCAAGTCCCCACTTTGTTACCATGCCCCATCTTGTTCTTAGTTGCTATTGACTACTGATACCCTACTGAGCCGCAGACTGAGTCTTCCACTGTCCTGTCTGGCTTCCCTGGCTATGCCTCCCTGTCATTGATTGTGGACATGGTATTTATCCCACGGTATCACCAAATGCTGAAAGGCTCACAGCCTTGCTCACACTCTCTTTTATCAAGCCTCTGGCTTTACTTTGGCACTGACAGCTTTATGCCCTGTCACAAGGCTGATAAAGGACCACACGAAAATAGATGAGGGGAAATGGGAGAAGCAATTTATAATTTATTAAGATTTAAGTATCATATTTCATCCCCCAACCCCAACTCCCCAAACTGAAGAGCACTTGAAATGGAGACACCAAGAAAAAAAATTGATCAGTCAACAATGCATAGAGGTGGAAAGGAAGCTACCTGTCTCGCATGGTTACTCTGTGTCAGGTACCGTACTAGGTATCATTCATTAGCATAGAAATGTATTTAATCCTCTCACCCTTCAAAGTAGGTATTACTTTATATTTCAAAGTAAGTATTGCTACTCCCATTTCACAGATGAAGAAACTGAAGCCCAGAAGTGTTAGGGGCCCGAAGTCACATAGCTGAAAAGTTTCTCACAGCATCACATGTTTCAAATAAATGTTGCAGACATTGCATGTCTAAGTTCTTCAGGGAAGGAGACATACGGAGAGCCTAGGGTAAGAGAAAGACTTCAAGAAAGATCTGAGGTTCCAGGAGCAGAGCCTTGAAAAGTGAGCCGAACTTGGGTAGAAGAAGAAAAAGATGGATATTCCAGGCTTGTGGGAAAGGAGTCAGAGCATGGAGAAAGCACCACTCAGAAGTATGCGTGTGCTGGTAGGCCAGAAGTGGTCCTACCTGTCTGCCCCTGGGGGTTCGGATAACAAATACTGGGAAGATATCATGGACTCAGTGTCAGAGGCCTTTGGCTGCCAGAATCCTAAATGGAAGCATTTCTACCTGTTCTTCCCCATACTTTGTAGCATCACTTCCTTGGCCATCCCCTCCAGCTGTGCAGGGCAATGCGAAGACCATGACCCACGGAGCTGGCCACTCCCTCTCTCTTTGAGGTTCAGATCAGTTACTTGGGTTTCCTGACTCTATTTCTTCATTTGCAGAATAGAATTTAGGGACTATTTATCACATGAAATAACAGGCGTTGAGCACTCAGCTCTGCTGAATGTGAGTTGCTCCCATTGTGGTCCTTTAACACTACCCCCACCGCTCGCCCTGGCCCAAGTTTTACAAAGTCTCCACAGACAACGCATGGGGGGAGCCAGTTCTTGGAAGAAAGGGAAGATCACCTCCCACTTCCTGTACATTCTATTCCTGCTTAAGCATTCTGATGTCCTGCTTGCTTTTTTAGGCTCTAAGTGCTATCCTGCTGACTCACTTCCGACTTCTCGTTCATCATGCTCAGCTCCTGAAAATGGAACAGAATGGAAAGGGCCGGATATTGTACTGTCTGGTGATGTGTTTAAGGGGAATTGGGTGTCTGTCAGGCCGGCCCCACGTGGATGGAATGCTGGGGACATGAACCGAGCAGTGCCCAGAGTGTATTTCTCATCTGACACTTAGGACACTTTGCCTTGGATTGTAATACTAATAATAACCACCCCTCTCAGTGTCACTGATGAGGAGCTAGGCAGGCCCCAGGCTATGTGCTTTCCATGGTTGTCAGTTTGAATCACCACAACTGGAGAAGTCAAGGATCTTCTATATTTTATGAACAAGGAAATTCAGACTAAGATAGGTAAAGGAATTTGCCCAAGATCACAACATGTAAGGGACAGAGCAGGGATTCAAACCCATGATCAAGGTCTGTGCTGTCTAATATGGTAGCCACTAGCCACATAAGGCTATTGAGCACTTGAAATGTGCCTAGTGTAACTAAGAAAATGGAATTTTTAATTCACTTGAGACATGTTGAAAATGCAAAATATACATCAGATTTTGAAGACTTAGAATCAGAGTATTTATCATATATATATATACATTTTTTTTTACATTGATTTCGTGTTTAACATGACATTATTCTGGATATACTGGGTTAAGTAAAGTATATTAAAAATGATCCTCCTTATTACTTTCAACTTTTATTTTTTAAGATTTTTATTTATTTATTTGACAGAGAGCAAGAAATCGTGAGACAGAGAACACAAGCAGAGGGAGTGAGAAAGGGAGTAACAGGCTCCCCGCAGAGCAGGGAGCCCCATGCAAGGCTTGATCCTAGGACCCTGGGATCATGACCTGAGCCGAAGACAGATGCTTAATGACTGAGCCACCCAGGTACCCTACTTTTAACTTTTTAATGTGACTACTAGACTATTTAAAATTTCGTATGTGGTTCTCATATTTCTATCAGAGAGCTATCTAAACCATGGACATTAAATGGTTACAAGCTAGTGATTTTAAAGATTTATTTCTTTATTTTAGAGAGAGAGAGTGAGCTGGGGGGGAGGGATAGAAGGAGAGGGGGCAAAGGAGTCTTAAGCAGACTCTGCTGAGTCTGGAGTCAGACACGTGGCTTGATCTCAGACTCTTGAGATCATGACCTGAGCTGAAATCAACAGCTGGACACTTATCTGACTGAGCCACCCAGGTGACGCAGATTTCTCAATATTTTTGATAAAATTTTTTGAGCATTAATTCCCAATTTATGTATTTCTGTTTATTGATAAGTTATATACATTACACTACACTGTATATTATGTATATTATAAAACACTGACAAAATAGACATTTAAAAAGATGAAATAGGGGTGCCTGGGTGGCTCAGTCAGTTAAGTGACTGACTCTTGGTTTTGGCTCAGATGGTGATCTCCAGTTATGAGATAAGCCCCGAGTAGGGCACTGGGCTCATCGAAGTTTGTTTCAGATTCTGTCCCCCTCTGCCCTTCCCCTCCAGCAGGCATATGCACGCTCTCTCTCTCAAATAAATTAATAAAATCTTTAAAGAAAGATGAAATAAAAAATAGGCAGAAATAGAAGTTGTACTAATTTCCTCCTGGGGCCTAATGGCTCACTTTGTGTACCACTGGGGGTATGCCCACACCATTTTTGGGAACTCCTGCACCAGACTTAGAGCTCCTGAATGACAGAGGCTCTGTTAGGCCATGTATCTTCCCTCCCCCATAGTTGGCCTTAGCATCATGCCTAGATATAGTTGGTGCTCAATAAATGTTTGTGGCAGGAATAAATAGTTCCTCACATGCAATCATTTTCTGGTGGATTGGATGTATTTCTTTATTTCACACATATTGAATACTTTCTAGGTGCTGAAAAGTAAACAAAGTTTAAGACTCAGCCCTTTTCTTCCAGGCCAATGCTTCTCAAACTTTAGTGTGTAAAAATCACCGGGAGGGCTTATGAAGCAGATTCCTGCCTCTGAGATTCTGATTCAGTAGATCTGGGGTAGAACCTGAGACCCTGCATTTCTAAGAAGCTTCTAGGAAACTACACCTTGGAGGAGGCTGATACACATTGGGAAATTGGAAAGATATCTTAAATATTGTGTGAGGATGGGGATAGGGAAGGAAAATTACCATATTTTGAACTTTTACTACTTGCCAGGAACTTTTAAATACATGACCTCATTTAACCCTCAACTTGATTTGATGAGGCACACTTTATTTTCATTTTCAGTTGAGGCAGCTGAGACTGAGGAAGGTTAGTTAAACTGCCGAAGTCCCAGAGCTAGTAAACGGCAGAGCTTGGATTGGTATCCACCACTCCTACACTCAATAACTTGTGCAACTTCTTAATAAGTGTCTCCATCTTTTTTTTCCTTACTTTTTATTTATTTATTTTTTAAAGATTTCATTCATTTATTTGATGGAGAGAGAACTCACAAGTTGGCAGAGAGGCAGGCAGAGATAGGGGGAAGCAGGCTCCCCCCTGAGCAGAGAGCCCGATGCGGGGCTCCATCCCAGGACCCTGAGATCATAACCTGAGATGAAGGCGGAGGCTTAACCCACTGAGCCACCCAGGCGCCCCTATCTCCACCTTTTAGACACTGCCCCAGGAACTGGGCATACAGCGCAGAGTGGGACAGACCAGCTTTCAGTCCTGGTCAGACTTAGTAAACAATTAAAATATAGAGTTTTCAGTGCTCCGAGGGAGGCAGTGCAGTGGAGATACATAACAGAGATACATACTCTACAACAAAGTCAGGAAAATTTTTCCAGAAAGAAAAGAAAAAGGTAAAATTTATGTGAAAAGTAAAATTTATCTGAAGGATAGATTAAAAGAGTGGAGGGTGGGTGGGGAGTGTTCGGGGCAAAAGATATGCATGAAACCTTAGAAGCCACAGACCATTTGTGGAACTGAAAGTTCAGAAGGTCTGAAGTATAGAGGGTGGAGGTGATAGATAAGGTTATTGAGCAAGAAGAGAACCAGATCTAACAGTGCAATTAATTGACTTTTTTCAAAGGTGGGGGCGTGGTCAGACTTGTGTTTTTAAAAGATTGCTATACTCTCAGTGGAGGATGGAATAGAGGTGTGCTAGCCTGCAGGCAAGGAGATGCGTTAAAGATACTAGTGACATAAATTGGGGTACTAGTGTCGTAACTGGGGAGAAAGGGCGGTGTTTAGAAGTTTGTTGTTGTTGTTTTTTAAAAGATCTTTTTTTAAAAAAGATTTTTATTTATTTTTTTTGACAGAGACACAGCGAGAGAAGGAACACAGCACAGGGAGTGAGAGAGGGAGAAGCAGGCTTCCTGCTGAGCAGGGAGCCTGAGGCAGGGTTGGATCTCAGGACCCTGGGATCATGAACCCAGCGGAAGGCAGACGCTTGACGACTGAGCCACCCAGGCACCCCTAAAAGATCTTATTTATTTATTTGACAGAGAGAGAAATCACAAGTAGGCAGAGAGGCAGGCAGAGAGAAGGGGGGTGGCGGGGAGAAGCAGGCTCCCTGCTGAGCAAAGAGCCCAATGTGGGGCTGGATCGCAGGATCCTGAGATCATGACCTGAGCTGGAGGCAGTGGCTTAACCCACTGAGCCACTCATGTGCCCATAGAAGTGTTTTAAAGTGTTTAAGACGTGATGATTGATTAGAAGGGAAGGAGTGGGCAGGCAAAGAGAAATCAAAGCTGATCTCCAGGGTTCTGAGTGCAGTTTTCATAAGAATAAGGTTCTGTGAGCTTATTATTTCATATTTTATTTTATTTTATTTTTTTTAAAGATTTTATTTATTTATTTGACAGAGAGAGATCACAAGTAGGCAGAGAGGCAGGCAGAGAGAGAGAGAGGGAAGCAGGCTCTCTGCTCAGCAGGGAGCCCGATGCGGAACTCGATCCCAGGACCCTGAGATCATGACCTGAGCCGAAGGCAGTGGCTTAACCCACTGAGCCACCCAGGCGCCCTATTATTTCATATTTTAAAAGAAAATTCAAAGTAAGTGTGGTTATGTGATAGGGAAAAGATGTTATTTTAGTAAGATTTCAATGACGAAAACTCAGAAAATACAAGAGAAAATTACGATCTTTGTGGTTAAGTTTATTACTTATGTTGCTTTAGTTTGTATCAATAGCCTTATCATCCATTTGAGTGGAGTGGTGAATGCTGGAGACATCACCTCTTTTTGCCAAGATCAGGATTAGCCATGGAGGACCAGCCACAGGCTATGAACTACCAGTCTACTGAGTTTCTTCTGTGACTGTCTTGTTGGATAACCTTGGACCTTGAGTTTCGGAAGTTTGACATCCCTTTTTGCTTCCCCTCTTTCTTCTCCACACTTGACTTAAGAAGGGATAGGACATGGCTCCCATCAATGGACCAGCGACGATTGGGACTCCGCCTTCTAAGTCTCAATCCCGCCCACCTCTCCTTAGACCACACCCCTTTCGCTTGGCCCCGCCCCCGAAGAGGTCGTCTCTGATACGACAGAGAATTCTCCACAATCCTGACCTGTAGTAGACCTGAAGGGTGGGGCCGAGATCAATCTTTTTTTCCATTTGTCAAATCAAGTGTCTATCTGGCCCCAGTTCCATCCCACTTCGTCTTCAAGCCAAGGATTGGTTGATCTGTTCTTGGTCTCCGGCTCATAATTGGTTCTTTTATTCCACCCTCTCTTCCAGCTTTTGCGGGCGGGATTAGCACGCAGCTTCCTGCTCCTGCCAAAAAAATAAAAGAAGAAAAAGAAAAGAGGAGAGAGGCGAAAGAAAATGTCACGGAGATCTTTGAGTTTTAATTCGCTTTTAGTCTTGTCGGTCAGGCCAAACTCTGCCTTTTGATTGGTCTCTCTATCTGCCCATCCCGGATCAGGGGCGGGATTTCCCCGGAGACCCACACGTTGTTGCCACTGGCCGAACAGTGCGCCTGTCTGAAGCTACGGGCCCAGGATTGGAGGCAGACGCAGACAGGTGGGCGTGGATTGGCTAGGGCAGCCGGTCAGTGTGAGGCGGGGGCGGGGCCTCGGTGGCTGGTTGCGCGTGTCCGCCGCTGGCTCCGCTCTATCCGGCTTTGCTAGGGGAGGTGAGTCCGGCCGCGGCGGCACCGGCGGCTGAGAAGGCGGCGGCTGAGGAGAAAGCGGCCGGCAGCGACTGAGGAGAAAGCGGCCGCGGGGACGGAAAGCCGGGTGGGGGGGAGGGGGGGAGACGGAGCAGCCTTGAGCCCTGCGGGGGCCGTCGCGCGGGGGGACCCACCCGCTCTCCCCCCCAACCCTCCTCAGTAGAAGCAGCCGGCGGTGGGGGCAGGAGTCAGCCCGCTTCCGACTGCACCCCGCCCGCCTCCCGGGGCTCCTATTCTTTGGCCCCGGGACCCTAATCTCATCCCGGGGCGGTTCCCTCTGTCTGGGCGTCCGAGTGCTGCCCACCTCTCTTTTCATTCCTCCCTGCACCTCCTTACCTTTACTTTGCCCCGGTTCTTTTTTCTCCTTTCCGTCCTGCCCTGTCGCCTGCTCTGCTCACCCTGTCCCTCCTACCTCCTTCCCTGGCTCTTTTCTGTTCTGGAAAGTTTAGTACCCCCCTCCAATCAGGTCAGCCTGACTAGGAGTAGGGGGAGATGTAGGAAGGCCTGAGAGTTCGAGGGGGGGGAAGCTGGTTTCCCTAAAAATTTCCCCCCATCTTTAGAATTGGGGTGGTTGGATTTTTTTTTTTTTTTTTATAAAATTGTATTTTTGAGGAGGTGGTAGGTGTTTAGAAAAGGATGTGGGAATGGAAGGGGTAGATGAGTCAAACCTCTTACAAGATTCCAAGGGTAGCGTGTTACCTGATCCTTTTCGTGTGTGGAGTTCAGGGGGTCGGGAGGTTTGGCCTTTATTCCCACATTCAAAGTTGGAACCTCCCCCCAATTAAGGATGGAGTTTTAGTACCCACTTGTGGCAGGAAACCTGGGGGGAAGGGGTCCCTTTTTCCTTTTTCTTTTCTTTTTCTTTTTCCTTTCCTTTTCTTTTTCTTCTTTTTCCTTTTTTTCCTTTTTTTCTTTCTTTTTTTTTTTTTTTTTTTTTTGGCAGTCCACACCCTTCCACACACACTCACCCCAAAACTAAACACCAAGATCCTCTAACTTGTTTGGATTGACTGATGAAGACATAAAGCCAGTTACACTCCATGTTTTTTGAGGTGGAGTGAGTGGTTTTTCTTCATTTTTAAATGGCCAAATGACAGCTTGACCCAGTTTGCTTTCCCATCAAAGGGCATTTTTTTGAATGTCTCTTTGTGGCGCAAGAGCCAACGCAAAAATGATGGCGGCTTACAATGGCGGTACATCTGCAGCAGCAGCAGGTCACCACCACCACCATCACCACCACCTTCCGCACCTCCCTCCTCCTCACCTTCACCACCACCACCACCCTCAACACCATCTTCATCCGGGGTCGGCTGCCGCTGTCCACCCTGTACAGCAGCATACCTCTTCAGCAGCTGCGGCAGCTGCAGCAGCGGCCGCAGCTGCAGCCATGTTAAACCCTGGGCAACAACAGCCATATTTCCCATCACCTGCACCGGGTCAGGCTCCTGGACCAGCTGCAGCAGCCCCAGCTCAGGTACAGGCTGCCGCAGCTGCTACAGTTAAGGCGCACCACCATCAACACTCGCATCATCCACAGCAGCAGCTGGATATTGAGCCGGATAGACCTATTGGATATGGAGCCTTTGGTGTTGTCTGGTGAGTATCAAAAGAAGAACGCAACTTCTCGTGGTTTCTTCTCATGGTTGTGATTGGGCGCGTCAACAAGTCATGCTTCTCTCCATGTTGACCGAAGTGGAGCGCGTCAACTGAAGGAAGCCACCCTCACCCAGAGGCCCAGTGTGTTGGCTGGCTGGGCTTATGTTTTCGAGTCCTGGCAAATCATGGGAGAGAACACCCTCTGAGGATTCACACACGTTTGCTGTCTACCCGACTTTTGGTTTAGAACCTAAGCAAGCCACTGAATGTAGGATCATTGGGTGGATGTATGAAATGTGTATTGCTACAGACCTTGGTCATCTCATAGGTTGGTTGGAGTTTGAATCAGTTGCTCACTTGCTGCAGATGTCACAGTTGACCCAAACTTGATTCCTCATAATAGTCTTGTCATTGGGTCATACTCTGCATAAGTACTTCGCTCTCCTTTTTGCCTTTTCATTCCTTAATTTGCGATCTTGATCCCCAGAAGGAAGATCGGGTTCATACTTGAACCAGTTAAGTCATTGCTTGAGTGGTTTATTTTAAACCATAAAGCTACAGTTGGGAAGTATGTAGCTTTAGCTTTTTGATAAGAATGCATTAAATATAGCATCACACATGAGTACCACAAATGAGGTCAGTAGACTGTAGCTATGCCGTGGCCCACATTCTGTGTAATGTTTTAATGTCATTTAGTGTCTCTTAAGTTGCTGTTATCCCTTGGTTGGTTGCTGAAGTAGTATACTTTTTAAACACATGAAACTGCTCCACTTTGGCTAGTGCTAGGGTATTTTAAAAAGTCTTGAGTGCTTCTTAAATGCCACATTTTGTCTATTTATTACTCTTCTTAGTAGTCTGTAATAAAATGAATTTATCATTGTAGGGCCTGTTGCTGTCAAAACTAGAACAAACTGAATTTTTTTCTCAAGGGTTAAGTAATCTGGTGTGGACAAATGAATTGATGTTTTCAGTGCATTCAAAAATAGATTCTTGTTAATGTCTAGAAAAGCCCCCATCACCACAGGAAAATGAACTCTTTGGAACTAGCCTGGTAAATGTCTCCTTTTGTCATTGTTTTTCAGGCTGTAATTGATACAAGTGTCATGTTTGCATTCTATCTGGGCATCTTTATATTTCAGATTTTATAATCTAGACTACAATGTGACCTGTTTTTGTTTTGTTTTGCCTTGTTTTGTTTTTAAATTAGTCGGGTCTAGTGTTTTCCCAGCTAGCTCTCCAAGGAGGTTGCTGCAGTGCTCCCTCCAAGGTGTATGGGATTCCTGGTGGGAAGGAGTGTAGCCGGTAATGGTGCCTCTTCAGTCAATCTGCTCAGGGACCTGTCTGTTCCTGCCTTCATCTCTTCCATATCCTATCTCCAGGGATTGCACTGTGAACTTCCATTCCTTGCCTAACACTTGAGGATTAAAGCTGTGGGGCCTGGGGGGTGTAGACAGGAAAAAGGTTGCTCCTTGCTTTAAATTTTGTCATCTACTGGCTGAGAATTTGTTTGGATTTTCTTAGACCTGGATGCTCTCTTTCATTTTAGTGCTTTACATACAATGCTAAGAACTAGAGCTACTGAAGGGGAAGTGGATTGCAGCATTCACTGTATTCTAAAACTGTTCTACATTTTTCTCGAAAGATGATATGACTTGTAGAAGTTTTCGCTTCAAGCCCATGCTAAAGGAAAAGATTCTTTTTATGGGGAAGAAGGTGAGAAACTGGAGTGCTGAAACTTCTCCCACAGCAAACATTCTGGTAGTGGCTCTTCTGAAGTACTTTAATATGAAAAACCAAATGGTTTTGATTTGAATCCATTCTGTATTCTTTCATTGATTGATCCCTTCCATCACCAGCAGAGTTCATTCCTTGTGCTTGAAGTGTACCTTCTCTGTACACCATCTTCTATTTTATGCCAGTTGTTTTGTGTTTGCCTTGTCTCACAACATTTGTAAGCCCCTTGAGGGTACGGACTGTATCTACCAGAGTACATCTTTTTCTCCTCTGCACTTAGCACAGTGCTGTGGAATCTTTGCTGTTTGATTACTTGATCTCCTGGTCAGGTTCTTTTCTTCTTTAACCACGTTTTTTCCAGTTAGCTGCATTGAGTGTTTTTAATCAGTTGGTACAGGTGAAGTACAATTCAGTATGAAAAAAAGGAAGACTTCCAGGTGTGTGTTTTAGTATGCAAATCCTTTTCTATTTTTATATTTACATATTGATGACTTGCTGTCTGAATTGCTTATTACATTTGGAATTTAACTGCTATATAACCTGAGTAAAATTGTTAAAACTAGTGATTTGAACACCAAAACAGAGTGAATTGCACTAGTATTCTGAAACCCAAGCTAAAGATATTAGTGAGGTTTTGTGTGTGTGTGTGTGTGTGTGTGTGTGTTTTATACATATTAACTAGCTGAACCAGAATTTTTCTTTTTAATTTAGGGAACACTTGAAGAACCTGAAACTATTTTATAAAATGATTAAAATGGGACATAAAAATATTTTCCTATATGACTACTTGGGCATCATAAGATTTACTTAGATTCTTATATTTATTTAATGCATTTTTGCAAGTATTTTTCTTTTGGGTTACTACACAAAAGGAAACTGTATTTGCTCTTAAGTCTTTTTCTGGACATGCACCTAAAATTACTAACTGTTGGCTGAAAACATTGCATGTAATTTTGAGAGATACTGTTTTTCCTCTGTGTAGACACGGAAAGGTATAGAAGTGGTATAGCATTTTACCAGTCAGATTTATCACTGAACAATTTAGTCAACCATCCTTGATTTATCTCTCTGTTGAATTTAACTATTGGACTAACTTATCAGAATTGGACAGTTGTGTAAAAGTAGTGAATTACCTATTAGCTTGCTGGTAAAGTTGGTGCTTTGACAGTTCAATTAAGGTTTCATTAACAACTGTCTGCTGTATTTTATCTCAAAGTGAGGGTTCTAGTTTACCTGGTAATATGATCATGTGGTAGCCTGAGATACATTCATTCCAATGACAGAATATTGTTCATGGGTTATCAAAGCATCATATATAATTTGACCTTCCTTTATCAGACGTCAGGTCTTCAGATGTCCATATGGACATTTTCATAATGAAAAACCAAAACACAAAACAACCCGCAAATGGAAACCTCAGTCATTTGGTGAGGATAATATAAATACCTATTTGTCCATAGTTCACATTGGCCAGAGGAAAGTGTACTCACTTAAACTTAAAAATGTGACAACCTTGGAACAAAAAGTGTTATAGCATAAGGCTTCAGGGACTCATGTAGTGTATAATTTTGAGAGTTGGATGAAGTTGACCACATGAGAGAGGTTTGGGGACTGCTAAACTCGACCAGTTTTATAAATGACAACCTGAAATACTGATTGGATTAATGGCACATAGTGCCATCTTGATAATGAGTCTGGGAAAAGCTTCCACTTAGAATATTAGTGTTTTGGTTTTTAATTTATCTGATGAATTGAAAGATCAAAGATCCTGGGATTCATTTGCTCTCTTCTCTTTGTACTAAAGTTGGAGAACTTTGAATTTTATTATTCTAATACCTTCAGCGGTTTACTTTTATGTCGGTCTTTCAAAAGTTCAGCGTCACTGTAGTGATACTTACTAGCTGTGTCATCTTAATAAATTGTTTAACCTCTCTGTTCCTCATTATAAAATGAGGATAATAATAGCACCTCTCCTAGGATTGGTATGAGGATTAAATGAGATAATCCTTGTAAATCAATGATTACACTGTATAGCATACAGTAAGCATTCAGTGAATGTTAGCTGTTTTTATTGTAGTTATTGTTGGTAGAAAAAAACCTGTTGTGTTAATGTATGCAGCAGTGGCTTCATGTATGGCCAGATTTATCAGGTGAAATCAACAACACGCAGACCATTTTTGGAAGCATGACTTCACATACCATAAAGTGCCCCTTAGTTGTGCTATGTGCTATATATCTGTTATTAATTAACAATGAAAAACAAACACATTAAAATATATAAAATACATGTTTGCATGGACTTTGCAGGTATTCTAGTCAGTTCATCTGCACTGTTTTAGAAAGTATTATGGATTTATGTAGTGGGAAGGAAATTAATTTTTTCTTTCTCAGAATGTAACAAATGAAGGACATTCTTACCGTCAAAGTTCAGCTTTAGCGGAAACTCATTTTACTTGTGTTTGGATGAAAGAGTGTGAATTGCTAAAGAAGATCCCAGTGAGGTGGGGGAAATATGTGTGATTTAATGAAAAATTATTCAGTGTAAATTCTCATGCGTGGCAGATATCATCTAGCTTGCTCATCTTGTGAAAATTAGAGGCGTCATTTTTTGTGATGTTTTCTTTGGTCCTTTTACGCCTCGGACAGCCAGCTTTAATTTGGAAAAATGGGGAATGCTTTTGGGATATGTTTGGGGAAAATCCTAGAGTTAGTTGCATTAGAAAGTATACTGGAGTAAAAAAAAAAAGTATACTGGAGTATATTTTGTTAACTGTGTTTACAGGTTAAGAATTTGTAATATTGAGAAGTTTCTCTCTCGGCCAGGATTAACTGCCACAGCTGGATTCATGGGGGGGGGGGGGGTTGGTGTGCTCTGCTTTGTGAAAAGAGCTTTGAAGAAGCAGAGCCTGCATCATAAAAAGGAAACGGTCTCTCTTCTAGACATAACAAAGCATCCATGTGAAACTAGAAATGTGGAAATCTGTATTGTTAATTTTAACTACAAACGAACTTACTTTTAGAAACTGCAGGTTCATGGTCATAAAGTAGAGAAGTCAGAGAGAATAAAAATAACACAATCTAATGATAATGAACTGGTTTTTTGGCAATACAAACGCTATAGCCTTTAACATTGGAAGTCATTTTGTACTTAGGCTCCTGACAAGATTTTTCCAAATTGTATTTAAAAACCAAAAATAAAATAAAACCACAATACAACAAAAGAACTCCTTTTATTCACAACAAAAGAAACTCATTTTATTCTTGGGCAGAAATTTTATATTACTGATTACTAGCTTAGAAAGAAAGATAAATGTTTTTTATTAAGAAAAAACATTTCAGAAAGAATTGCTGTTTCAAACAAGCTAAAACAACAATATCCTTCAAAACTACATGCAACTTTTAAAAAAAAGATTTTATTATTTATTTGAGAGAGAGAATGAGAGAAAGCATAAACAGGGGGAGTGGCAGAGAGAGGGGGAGAAGCAGGCTTCCCACTAAGTGGGGAGCTCATCTCAGGGCACTTGATCCCAGGATCCTGGGATCATGATCTGGGTGGAAGGCAGGTGCTGAACTGACTTAGCCACTCAGACACCCCTACATCCCACTTTCTTAGGCATCACTTACTACCACCAGTGCATGTTCTGAAAAAAGATAGGGGCAGATAAAGTTAGCTTTCAAATGCTTGCTGGAAGAAGAATATTTGCAAAATGTATTAACTGAATGTTTGTTTGAATTTAAGTTCTGGGGTCTCTGGGGCTTTACCATGAGCAATTATAGAAATGTTGTTCCATGATACAGAAGGCTATCCTCTAATACAGTATTGGAATATTTCATCATCTTCACAACTTGGTGTATTACAGTTTTCATTGACTTCTATATTGTAGAATTGAGTGACTGTTCTTGGTTGTTTTTATTAGATTTGCTGATGTTCTAGCAGTTAAAGAATCAACTGTTTATGTAATGTATATTTCTTTTTTTTTTTTATGTTAATCTCATTTCTTTGATGGTAATTGTGAAGGCCAAAGAAACTTTCCCCTTTGTCATCCAACCAAATGGAAAGAAGTCATTGGGTAGAAGCTCTTTCATTATAAAGTTCTATTTGGGTTATATTTATGATTCCCTGTGCATCCATAATACTCCAGTGAATTATTTGTTGATTGGGTCATCTAATGCAAATCAACAGTGATTTCCTAACTAATACAGTTTGTCAGTTTGATCCGGTTGTTGCTTAGGGGTAACACAGAGAGTGCCTGAGGCAACAGTTGTAATACTGTCAATAAGCATGTGACACGTCATCATAGACTTGTTGGTAGTTCTAAGGTACCTAGCCAAGAGACATTAGAAAAAATTCTAGCACTCTGGCATTATGAAAAGGAAACTAAGGAAACTATTGAGTTGTACTCTAACAGTTAAGTATAAAGGTGTGAGTAGAGGAAGTGTGTACAGTGATGTCTGTCATTGATTATGATTGGCAGTCTTTACTTATACCTAGCTTCATATCTGTGTTTTGAATTAGTTTGTCTAATTGAATTATATCTACTATCAGACAGAGTGTTTTGACATTGCTGGAACTCACTAGTCAGTGTATTTTTATTATCAACCTGCTGTGGCCCAGAACCACTGTAGACTGTAATGAGGATATTTAGTTCTATAAATGATTTTACAAACTCTGTCAAGCTTCTGCTATTATCTATTCTTTGCTTGTACTGGCATATAGAGTTTAGTTATGATACTGCCCTAAAGGAGCTTACAGTTAAGTAAACAGGGTATAAAATAATACATCCCTGCTTTCAGGGAGTCTTGATGGAAAGTTGAAACTCAATTTGAAATAAAAACAAAAGGATGGGATGCCTGGGTGGTTCAGTCAGTTAAGTGTCTGTCTTCAGCTCAGATCATGATCCCAGGGTCCTGGGACCAAGCCCTGCATCAGGTTCTCTGCTCCGTGAGGAGCCTGCTTCTCCCTCTCCCTCTGTGAGCCGCTCCCCCTGCTTGTGTTCTCTGTCTCTGTCAAATAAAGAAATGAAATCTTAAAAAAAAGAAAAAAAATGAGGATATATTTTCACTTGTTCTTACAATACTTATTTATTGGTGATGAGAGGGATTTATAGAAGATTATGATCTAGTGGAAGAAAGAGACTCATAAATGGATAATTATAATTCATTCCATTGATACAATGTAGTCAATATATAGTAGTAGATATGATTCAATAGAGATATTCCCTGGATATTATGGGAACAGAGAAGGGATTTCTGTGGAAGGCATGAATGTTTTCTTTCTTTCTTTCTTTTTTACAGATTTTATTTATTTATTTGACAGAGAGAGATCACAAGTAGGCAGAGAGGCAGGCAGAGTGAGAGCGGGGGAAGCAGGCTCACTGCTGGGCAGAGAGCCCGATGTGGGGCTCGATCCCAGCACCCTGGAATCATGACCTGAGCCGAAGGCAGAGGCTTTTAACCCACTAAGCCACCTAGGTGCCCCGGTATGAATGTTTTCTAGAAGAGGTAGTATCTCAACTGAGTTTCAAGAACCAGAGCTAATGGGAAAGAGCATTCTAGATGGATGTGTTCCTACCCAAGAGACTGTAGGGCTGGAGTTACTGAAATTAAAGTGCAGTGGAGAGGGTGGGAGGTGATAGGGTGGAGGCACAAACTAAAGCTGGACCCGGAAGTTGGAGTGTTCTGCTGAAGAGACCACTGGTAGTGGGAGAGGGGCAAAACTTAAACTTTTTATGAATAAAGCACATGTATACATAATAAATGTATAGCATATCTATGGTGTTAAAATTTCATGGGGAGTCCGGGGGAAAAATATCTAAAAAGGCTCCTTGGAGGGGGTGATAATGAAAAAAGTTGAAATACTGGGAATGGCAACCATTGAAAGTTTTTAAGATTAGAGAGTGACTTGTTCAGAGATACATATGTGTATATTTCAAGATATAAAGAGAGAGTGGAGGTAGCTGAGGCCTGAGCCTTAGGGAATGTTCTCAGTTGTCGGTGGAAATTATTGGAGGCAGAACTAAAGGGCAGTCAGATAGGAAAATGTGTTCATAGTGATTGACAACCTATGCATGGCGGAAGATTGTTAGGAAGATGGGAGTGATCTTTGGTACAGATTAAAAAAAAGTCAAAGAAAATGAGGGGGAGAAAAGGCCATTGAATTTAGCAGGTAGGTCATTGATGGTATTTGAGAGAACGATTGTGTATGTGGTTTTTTTTTCTCTCTGGTATATAAATGTGTGTGTGTGTGTGTGTGTATACATATACACATTTGATTCTAAAGAATGTCTTAAGTATTAGCAGCATTCTGCTTTATTATTAATAAAATTCTCCCAAATCCCAAGTTTTTATTTCTAGTTTAGTAAACCAGAGAATTTAGTGTTTATCATGTTCAAGGTGCCATTTGCTTGCGAAGAATTTTTTTAATGACAGGGTAATAGAGTACTCAACTAAACTTGTTAGGAGACAAGTTTCTGGTCCTGCCTTGCTGCCAACAACCCTATGACCTTGATAAAGTTATTTAAGTTTTCTGGGTCTTGGTTTCCTCATTTGTAAAAGCCTGTGTTTCCTAAGTTTCTATTATAAATTTGCATTAATATTTATAAAGCATTGTAGCTTTATTTGTGGACAAATCAAGTCTGTTATTGACCATATGACACCTTTCTTCAAGACTACAGATGTTGAATAGCTTCTAAAATTATTTAAAGGAAGAATGAGATAAATGTCACCCTATTCCAGTGTGGTGACTTTCATAGAGTTTTCAAATTTGGGATCAGATTTTAAATGTGCAGTTTGTCCAAGACATTTATTTTCTTCTATTGACTTACTGGTAAGGATTATACATACTTAGTTATGAAGAGCCTGTTTGCAAATGGACTATCAGTTCCTTCCTAAATGTAAATTTGATACTGTTTTTCTGGTAATATTTTATGTTTTAGCATTCTAGATTTATATTCTTGCTTTCCTAAATATTTGGAGTGATTTTTAATTTTTTTTTAAACATTTTATTTATTTATTTGACAGACAGAGATCACAAGTAGGCAGAGAGGCAGGCAGAGAGAGAGGAGAGAGGAGGAAGCAGGCTCCCTGCTGAGCAGAGAGCCCTATCGGGGCTCCATCCCAGGACCCTAGGATCATGACCTGAGCTGAAGGCAGAGACTTTAACCCACTGAGCCACCCAGGCGCCCCTGATTTTTAAAATTTTAAATGAAATTTAATATTAAATACTTTGTCTTTTTGTGTGCATGTGGGTAATAGCTATGATGATTTGGAGGCCAGTGCTTACATTAGCAAGTTGATTTACAGTATCTTGTTTTTAGAAATCTTTCTCTCTCTCTCTTTTTTTAAAGGAATCTCTTTTAAATTCTGAATTTGGGTAGGGAATTTAGTAGTTGGCGGATTCACCTAGCACAAAATGAGCTGTGTCACAGCTTTAAAGGCTGTAGCCATTTGGGCATACAATGCCCAGAGATACTGAGCGGGAGTGTGACTTCCTAAAGCTTCTACACAATAGGAAGGGAGCATTTTCACAGAAGCCCTCAGCAAACTAGCAGCACTGTCCAGTAGATACATAATGCAAGCCACATATGTGATTTAAAATTTTCTAGTGGCCACATTAAAAAATGTGTAAAGAAACAGGTGAAATTAATTTTAGTAATATATTTTTTTAACACCTTTAGCCAAAATATTGTCATTTTAGCATTTTTACTATGAAAATTATTAGGTAGATATTTTACTTTTTTTTTTTCATATAAAATGTACTGACTACCTTATTGTCCAGCACAGTAGTAGAGTCTCTTTGACCTTTATTGGGTTGTATACTGATTTCTGAACCACTGATGTCAGTAGAGTTAGTATTACTTTTGGAGTAATCAGTGGACCTGGAGAGGAAGTCAGTTGTAAGTGGAAAGGATGAATTCCCTCAACAGATGCTGGGAAGGCAGTCATTAGTTACCAAGAATGCATTCATCTAACTTATATCAGACTCGGAAGATCTTGACCGGGTGCATTTATAGAACAAAGTGGAATGATGCTCTCTGTAGAGAAGTTGTCCTGTCTGCCCTGAATCATTTGGAGTCTTTTCGTTTTCTTTTCTGAAGCCTTGTTTGCCTAAGGTACCAGAAGGTAAAATTGGTACCTGATCCTTGCCATGTTTGCTTTCCTTCCCAGTTAGATCAGATACCCTCCATTGATTCTTTCCTCTCTCAGTGTTGTGGTTTTGTTATCTAGATAAAGTTCTCAGTCTTGTTTTCAATTTCAGTAGTGTAGGGCTCAGTATTGTCAGGCAGCAAACTCCTTACAGGGAAATGGACAACACAGAAACTTACTGTTTATCCATTCCTTGACCTAAAATTCTTGCTCTGAGCTACAGAGAAAAGGTGAAGAGAGACATTTGAACAAATAGATAAAATTAGTCATTTGACCCAGATTGCAGCTGTTTTTTTTTTTCCTGTCTGCATGGATAAAAACCATCTCCAATTTGCATAAGCAGGTGATTTTTCTTACATGCTAATTTTCTTAATGTACCATGGCAGAGAGCTGCAGATTTGCAAATTGTGTAAGTAAATTGAAATAAACCAGGTGACTTTGTTTCGCTTTATTATCTTACCAGTACAGAAGTACCCAAAGGGTGCAATTATCGGGTGATTATCTCATTGCACATCTAAGTTAACAGGCAGCCTGGTGCAAAGGTTTTTGGTTGTTTTTTTTCCCCTTTCTTCTCTACCTCTCTCTCATTTTAGTTTTTAAAAATAGGAAACTGTTGATTTCTATATTTACCTTGACATGGCTAAAATTTTGGTAATACAGATGTGGGGAAATTTGAGCTTTATTCAAAGTAATCCAGAAGCCAAAAAAATTGGCAAGTAATGTAGGTACTGTGCAGGAAAAGGGACACATGTATACTTGGTTTGTGTTTGAATTGCCTGAGAGAATTAGGTGAGAACTTCAACCATGTTTAATTGGTTGGCTTCCTCTGTTTTCCTTTTCCCAGGTTCTACATGTTGCAGGAATTGGGATTATTATGAAGTTAACTGGGTGGGTATTAAAGCCAGTATTCAAAACGAATATTATGTATAATCACAGCTTTAAAGGCTGTAGCCATTTGGGCATACAATGCCCAGAGATACTGAGCGGGAGTGTGACTTCCTAATGGATTAATGCAAAAGTTTATTTTTGCCCTGTCTGTTCTCAGCTCTTAAGATTCTTCAAATCAGGGCGTCTGGGTGGCTCAGTGGGTTAAGCCGCTGCCTTCGGCTCAGGTCATGATCCCAGGTCCTGGGTTCGAGCCCCGCATCGCATCGGGCTTTCTGCTCAGCAGGGAGCCTGCTTCCTCCTCTCTCTCTGCCTGCCTCTCTGCCTGCTTGTGATTTCTCTCTGTCAAATAAATAAATAAAATCTTTAAAAAAAAAAAAAGAATATCAATTAAAGTGACTTCCTTGTGTTAAAAACAATATTTACAGGGGCGACTGGGTGGCTCAGTTGGGTTAAGCCTCTGCCTTTGGCTCAGGTCATGGTCTCAGGGCCTGAGATTGAGCCCCACTTCCACTTGAGGCTCTCTGCTCTGCAGGGAGCCTTCTTCCCCCTCTCCCTCTGCCTGCCCTTCTGCCTACTTGTGATCTTTCTCTCTCTCTCTCTCTCTCTCTCTGTCAAATAAATAAATAAATAAATCTTTGAGGAAATTTAAAAAAACTTCTTTTAAAAAAAACAATATTTCTAAACAATAAATCCCATTATTAATCTTAGCAATTAATTTTGTTGAATTCCTCAGATGTTACAGTATTATTTACCTAGCGATATGTATGGAGATTAAGTTATATTCCTTGTAGCATGGAAGTATTGATTTTGAAATGAATCATAATTGCAAGCTAGCAAATTAAAAGTTTGGCCAGGCTTTTTATCTCAGCACTTACGTATTATTTCTTTTCAGTTTAAAGAAAAGTAGTTCAGAAGAACTTTGAGAACAAAAGCAGTGAAAGAATGACCAGAGAAGGACAAAATTTAAGTATAAAGGGACTGTATGGGTTAGTAGTTAAGAGCCAGTACTATGATTATAGACTGGATTTAAATCTTGACTCTGCTCTCTCACTTAACCTCTGTGTGCGTCATGGTCGTAGTGTGTAGAATGGGGATAGTAATAGTGTATGTTTCAAAGGGAAAATTGTATGGATTATATGAATCCGTATATATGTAAAGTCAAAGAACTGTGCCTGGCCCTAGGTATGTGTTGACTCTTGTAATTATTATTACTAGTTTGAGTGAAAATGTAGTTCCTCCTTAAAGTTTACTAATTTAGGGTAAATAACCCAACAGTGTCTGTTGATAGATGTGTGACTATCTCAGATATATATATATTTTTTAACCGATTAGCTCCAGCCATTTTTGAAAAGTCATTCAAATTGTAGAATGCCTTCCAAATGTAAAATTACCTTTATCACATAAAAGGAGGGTTTTCCCTTTCTAACTCCAGCTCCCTCCTCCCACCTTATTATCAAAGTAACAATACCTTTATTGTAGGAAACTTGAAAAATACAGAGTTGTAACCTACAACTCAGAGATAGCACTGATAGATAGCATATGATACTTTTTTTTTTTTTCCAATTTTGCATCTGGAAAGTGTGTTTGTAAAGAGTTGGGATCAAGATCGCTTTGGGTATTTACATTTTTGTATCCTGTTTGTTTTGCTACATTACAAAGATTTTGGGTGTTGTGGTGGTGGTGGTGTTGTTTTGGAGAGCTAATTTTTTCATTCTCAGAAGCCTAGAGCTCTATCTTGAAAGGAATTAGAGTTGGAGGATACTTTAGAATGCATCTAGTGTAACTGCCTCATTTTTTAAATGGGAAAATTGAGACCCCGGGAATCTAAGAGATTAGTTCAAGGTCACACAGCTGGTTAGAAGCTGAGCCAAAACCTTTGCTCTTTTGCCGCTTTACTAGTAATACCTGTTCAACTTAATGCCCATTGAAACTGGAAGAAATGTTCTTATAAAAGCAAAACAAACAAAAAACAAAAACTCTGAATGAAACCAGGAATAGTGCATCTGGGAAAAAAAAAAGAATATTTACTCCATTGGTTGCTTTTTGTGCGCCAGTGACTCTAAGGTTTCTGGTAAAAGTTTAATGTCATGAGCCACAAGGCTTTTGGTGGAAAACAGCTGGGTCTCTTCATATTATATATAATTGTGTTGTATATCTTCTTTGAGAGTATTGTGCCCCCCTCTTATTTTTTGAAAAATTTTAAACCTCAGAAAATACGAAAGAATTGAACTGTGATAAATCCATAACCATTCCTTCAGATTAACATTTTGTGACTTTTGTTTTATCTAGTTAGAGGCTATTTCTACAGAATTTGCTGAGATTGGGTTAATGGTCACTGCCTCAACTTGTTCCATGTAAGTTTTGTAAGCTCTCGCAACTAGAGAAGGAACTGGATATTTTCAACCTTGTGACTTTTGGAATGCTATTTATTCTCCTAATACTTAAAAGAAAATTCAGTGTGAATCAAATGTGTAACTGAAACATATACCAGTCAAAACTAGGCTTCAGGCAGAATAGAAATATTCCATTCTGCAAAGTTTTTCTTTTTTGTGGTATTCATCTCAGGTTGGGAGTAAAGGGGCATTTTAAATAATCTGATTTCTTTTTTTTTTTTTTTAAGATTTATATTTATTTATTTGACAGAGATTACAAGTAGGCAGAGGAGATAGGCAGAGAGAGAGGAGGAAGCAGGCTCCCTGCTGAGCAGAGAGCCCGATGTGGGGCTCCATCCCAGGACCCTGGGATCATGACCTGAGCCGAAGGCAGAGGCTTTAATCCACTGAGCCACCCAGGTGCCCCAATAATCTGATTTCTGGTTTCACAATTTTGTGACAGAGGACATCATTGAGGATACTACATTGTTGAAGCTAAATTTTAAGTTACTGTAGTTTTTTTTTTTTTTAAGTAAATTACCGTGTTAGTCACATGAACTGATGATGCTGTGATTTGTGTCACCCGATTCACTGCTCTGTATTTCTCAGTACCAAATAATTCCTTTGTTAAACTCATTTTCAGTAAATGAGCCATTGTTTCCCAAGGGGTAATGATTATTTCTATATATAGCCCAAATTCCTAAGAAATAGCTTTTAAAGTTTAAAATATTAGTAATTGGAAGTGGTTGAAATCATTGCTCTGTGTATATCAAGGCACAACTGTGTCTATGAAAAGGGCAGCTGCTGTGTTTGCTCCCTAGGCTACAATATGAGATATTATGCCTACTGGAAACCAACTGACAAGTCTTTAAAAAAGAAGTCTTTTGGTTTATGTGCAAAAAAGGGTTGTGTTATTGAATCTACCCAGCTCTTACATTACCTAGTTTCATAACGTAAGCACCTAGAATGAGGTAGCTGGAGTTCAAATCTAATTGGCTTGTGACAGGTAAGGAGATATATAGACAGCAGATATTGTTTACTTGATACAGTTGATGTCAGTGTCTGCAAATAAATTGTTGACAACTTAAAGTACCTCAGCAGTAAAGACATTACAATTGGGACACTGATGTTTAACTGGTGTAGATGCTGAAGATCTAGTTTTCAGCATGTATCAGCTTATCTCCATAGGTGGGCAAACTTTAAATAACTAGTTTTTATACCTAGATTTTTTTCATTTTAAAGTAGATGCTTGGGGAGCCTGGGTGGCTCAGTGGTTAAAGCCTCTGCCTTTGGCTCAGGTCATGATCCCAGAGCCTCACATCGGGCTCTCTTATCAGCGGGGAGCCTGCCTCCTCCTCCTCTCTCTCTCTGCCTGCCTCTCTGCCTACTTGTGATCTGTCTGTCAAATAAAAATCTTTAAAAAAAAATAATAAAGTAGATGCTTGTTTCTTAGACAAATCAAAATCGGCTTCTGCCCTTTCCCTCTCAATGCAAATAAAAGCAAATGCTTACAACCACTTATGACAAAC
This sequence comes from Lutra lutra, assembly GCF_902655055.1. Classification (NCBI taxonomy): domain Eukaryota; kingdom Metazoa; phylum Chordata; class Mammalia; order Carnivora; family Mustelidae; genus Lutra; species Lutra lutra. The sequence continues at coordinate 42,254,313 of NC_062293.1, forward strand.
TCTATACCCACCGATACACTGAAAATAATGAGTGTTTCGAGGACTGGGGCCATGTCTCATTTGTATCTCCAGAGCCAAATGTGGTCCTTGGTGGGTACTTATTGTTTGTCGTGACCTTGAAAGTTGCTAATGCTAAATTTGACATGGTGGTGACTGTCAAAGAAGAGTACTGTCATTGGCCCTTGCCATTATATAGATCCCTCCTTCCTCATACACTGCAGGAATTTTTAGGAGGGAACACTTGGAGAGTGGTATTCGGACTGCCCCATGATAGTGATTTTGTTTTTTGGGGTTTGGATTTTTTTTTTAAGAGTTAAGAGCCCTAATCTAAAAATAGTATACAGTAACCAACTAACCCTCCAAATAGTCATTATTTTGCTACTGCTTTCTATAGTCTACTTTTTGGGGCAGGGGGCAGAGAGAGAGTGGGGAAGAGAGAGAGAATCTTAAACAGGTTCCACAACCAGTGCGGAGCCCAGTATGGGGCACAGTCCCATTATCCTGAGATCATGACCTGAGCCGAAATCAAGAATCAGATGCTTAACCAACTGAACCACCTAGTTGCCCTCTATAATCTACTGTTAAGAATGCTGTTGAATAGTTTAGAAAAAATACATTCTCGATGCAGAACTGTGATCTCATGTTATAAAAATGGAAACTATGTCTAAAGTCTCATCTCCTACATACAATCGTAACAAAGTCATCCCTGATGCTAGCACAGGAAAAAAAAATACGTTCAATTCTAAGCTCCATATTCCATTCTATAAACTTGTGAATAAATGACAGATTAGTATGTGGTAGCCATGCTCTTTAAAATTAGTGAGAAAGAATGGTTTATTTCAGTGGTGTGCTGGTATATGTTTCACAGGGTCTCTGAAAAATAAAACAGCCCTGGTTTGTAGGGCCTGCCAGATTCCTGTGGTGTAAATATTCCTGTAATGGCCAATTTCAGGCTACCAATGTGAAGTCACCAAATGCCTGAATTGGAAAAAGAAACATAATAGCACACCATTACAAAGTATTTTTACCCTACAGGTAAAGAAGATGTTAACCTTGAGAGTATAATATTAAGATAATTAGGAAATGATGATTTCAGAGTATTTATTAACTTTGTTTTGATTTATTACACTGTAAGTTTATATAATTTAATTTTTATATATAATTTAATTTTTAATAATGCCTGTGTTTCACAGTCCGCTTGCAAAATACCAGAAAATGTAATAATCTCTCAGGGGCCAGTATGAACCAGCTCTAAGACACCACTGATTTCTTAAATCTTGGTTGGGAGGGTTCGCTAGTGTTGGGGAGAGATGAAATTGGATCCATACTTACCACTGTACAAAAAGTCCCAAGTGGATTAAAAATTTAAGTGTAAAAGTATAAAGCCAAAAATAAGAAAATATGGATAACTATTATTATCATCTTACAGGGGAAGACTTATTCCCTTGACTTCAAAGCAAGAAAAAATATCAGATTTGTCTGTGTAGATATTTATGAGGTGTATTTGGTAAAATACACCATAAAAAGCCTAAAAGGAAAAAAAAAAAAAGCTGGAGGGAAATATTGGCAACATATATGAAAGACAGAAGTTAATATCTTAAATATTTAAAGAGCTCTTAAAATCAGTGAGAAGTAAGGGTGATTAACCTAACTAAAAATGGGCAAAAGCTAGAGAATGGGCTGTTCGTAGAAGAAATAAATTTGTTTAAAAACATTTGAAAAAGATTCTTATTTTTATTCACAAAGAAATGCAGAAATAGGATATCACTTTTAACCTGCTAGATTGACTTTAAAAAAAAAATTATTTGAGAGAGAGGACTAGCAGTCATGAGTAGGCGGAGGGCAAAGGGAGAGGGACAGGCAGACTCCCTGCTAACCCTAAAGTGGGGCTCGACCCCAGGACCCCAAGATCATGACCTGAGCTAATGTCAGAGGCTTAACCAACTGAGCCACCCAGGTGCTCTGCTAGATTGACATTTAAAAAAAAAAAGTGATAGCTCTTTCAGTTGTTACAGATGTAGTAAAACAGATACTCAAACTTTTGATAATAGTGTAGTTGGGTAGAGACTTTCTGGAAGAGCAGTTTCTCAAAACTGAATGTACATACCCGTTAACTGGAGATGTCATTGAGCTTACAGATGCAAAGATGTATTCACAAGGAAAGCAACCTAAATGTCTGTGGGTAGTGGAGTGGTTATCTTTGAAAGATACTCACAATTTATTAAGTGAAAATCAGTGTCAAAGATTGTCCCCCCTCCACCTTTTAAAAGATTTTATTTATTTATTTGACACACAGAGAGAGAGAGAGAGAACACAAGAGAGGGACTGTAAGTAGGGAGAGTGGGAGAGGGAGAAGCAGGCCTCCCAATGAGCAGGAAGCCCAATGCGGGACTTGATCCCAGGACCCTGGGATCATGACCTGAGCCAAAGGCAGACGCCTAACAACTGAGCCACCCAGGCATCCCAGATTGTCCCCTTTAAAAAAAAGAATTACTCATATGTTCCAGGAAAGTCTGGGAGGATATATGCCAATAATGGTTTTAGTGAGGTGAGAGTATAGCAGATTTTCACTTTGGAGTTTATAGTAACTTCCACTTTAAAGAAACACTAAGAATTTCTTTACTCTAAAGAATAGACCTAAGGAGGTACATGATAGTGTCGCTCTTTTTTAGAGGAGGAAGCTACAGCTCAGAGAGGTCTAAGTTACTTGCCTGAGGTGTCAGAGCTAATTAAGAGATCCATAAAAGATATGTGATAGAGGTTATTAAGAATAATAAAGTATCCAGGGGTGCCTGGGTGGCTCAGTTGTTTAAGCGTCTGCCTTCAGCTCAGGTCATGATCCCAGGGTCCTGAGACTGAGCCCTGCATCTGGCTCCCTGCTCAGCAGGAAGACTGTTTCTCCCTTTTTTCCCTGCTTGTGCTTGCTCATCTCCGTCCTGTTCCCTGTTGCTATTGTTGTCTCTCTCTCAATCTCAAATAAATAAATAAAAACTCTTTAAAAAAAAAAAGAAAGAGTATCTACAACCCAGCCTAGAAGAGTATCTACAACCCAGCCTAAGAAATAGAACTTAAAACCAACACTGTGAAGCAGCCCTTAAATATGTCCCACCTCCCCATTCCATCTTTCTGCCTTACTTGCCTGCCAAGAAGAAACTACTCTTCAGAATTTTTGTTTTTTATTCCCTGCTTTAAAAAAATTAGCTTTCTTGATAAGTCACATAGCCTATAAATCACCCATTTAAAGTGTATAATTTAATGGCTTTTAGTATATTCACAGAGTAAATTTTCTTTTAGAACGTTTTCATCTCCACCTAAAGAAACATACCCATTAACAAATCACTCTCTATTCCCTGTGCCCCTGGCAACCATTAATGTTTCTGTTTCTGTAGATTTGCCTATTTTGGACATTTTGTATAAATAGAATCATTCAGGATATGTGGTCCTTGTGACTGATTTCTTTCATTTAGCATAATGTTTTCAAAGTTCATCCCTTTTTATTCCTGAATAATATTCCATTGTATGGCTATACCACATTTTGTTTACCAGTTGGATATTAGGACTGTTTCCACTTTTTGGCTATTTTGAATAATACTGCTTATGAACATTCACAGACAAGTTTTATAAGAACATATGTTTTCATTTCTCTTGAGGGTATATACCTGGGAGTGGGATTGCTGGGTCATCTAGCATCAGATAACTATGTTTAACTTCTTGAGGAATCGCTAAAACTGTGTTCTGGCTGAACTTTTTACATTCCCACCAACAATGTAAGAGGGTTCCAGTTTCTCCACATCCCTGTCAACACTTCTTATCTGCCTTCTTGATTATAGGCATCTTAGTGTGAAGTTACCACTTCACAGTGAGTTAACACTACACACTAAGTTACCACAACTCATTGTAGTTTTGATGTGTATTTTCCATTAATATGATGGTGATCATCTTTTCTTGTGCTTGTTGGCTAATTGTATGTTGTCTTTGGAGAACTATCTATTCAAGTCCTTTGACCATTTTTAAATTGGGTTGTCTTTTTATTGTTGAGTTATGAAGTTCTTTATCTGTTCTAGATGCCAGTCCCTGATCAGATATATGATTTGTAAACATGTTCCCCCATTCTGTGGTTTGTCTTTTTACTTTCTTAGCCATTGGTATCCTTTAAAGCATAAAAATTTTTAATTTTGGGGGCGGCTGGGTAGCTCAGATGGTTAAACATCTGCCTTCAGCTCAGGTCATGATCCCGGGGTCTGGGAATAGCCCTGCATCGGGCTCCCTGCTTGGCAAGGAGCCTGATTCCCCCTCTCTTGTTCCCACTCCTTGTGCTCTCTCACTCTCTCTCTCTCTCTCTCTCTGTCAAATAAATAAATAAATAAATAAATAATTTTGTCGAAATCCAGTTGATCTATTTTCTGTTGCTTGCCCTTATGTCATATCTGAGGTTTTACCTAATCCAGAATCATAAAGATTTATACCTGTATTTTCTTCTAAGAGTTTTATAGTTTTAACTCATATTTAGGCCTTTGATCCCTTTTGAGTTAATTTTTTGTATGTGACATATGGGTAAAACTTTATTCTTTTTCCTGTGGATATCCAGTTGTCCCTCACTATTTGTTGGAAAGATTATTATTATTTCCCAATTGAATGGCCTTGGCACCCATGTTGAGAATCATTTGGCTATAAATGTAAGAGCTTATTTCTGGATTTTCAATTTTATTCCATTGATTTATAAATTTCTCCTTATGCTAGGGCCACATTGTTGATTACTATAACATTTTAGTAAGTTTTGAAATAGGGAAATGTGAGTCTTCCAACTTTGTTCTTTTTTAAGATTGTTTTGGTTATTTTGGGTCCCTTGCATTTTCATAAGAATTTTAGGATTAGCTTATCTGCTTCTTAAAAAAAAAAAAAAGCCAGATGGGATTTTGATAGGAAATTGCATTGAATCTGCAAATCGATTTGAGGAATACTGTCATCTTAACAGTATTAAGTCTTCCAATCCATGAACATGGGATATTTTCCCATTTATTTAGATCTTCCACTTCTTTCAACAATTTTGCAGTTTTCAGAGTACGTTTTACACATTTGTTAAATTTATTCCTACATGTTTTATTGTTTTTAACAATATTGTAGTTGGAATTGTTTTCTTAATTTCATTTTTGGATTGCTCATTGCTTGTGTGTACAGTTGATATTTGTATATTGATGTTGCTCTGCACCCTGATTGAGTTTGTTTTATTATCTTATTTTTGTTTTTATTTTAAATAAACTTTATTTTTTAAGAGCAGTTTTAGGTTCACAGCAAAATTATATAGAAAGTACAGAGAGTTCCCATAAACCCACTGATCCTGGGCATATGTAGTCTCCCTCACTATGAACATCCTGAACCAGAATGATAACATTTATTACAATCAGTGAACCTGCATTGACACATCATTTTCACTCCAAGTACATAGTTTACATTAGGGTTTCTCTTGGTATTATGCATTCTATGGGTTTCGACAAATGTATAATGACATTCTATCCTACAGAATAATTTTGCTGCCTAAAAATCCTCTGTGCTCTACTTGTTCATTTATTCCTCTCCCCTAACCACTGGTAACCACTCTTCTTTTTACTGCCTCCATAATTTTTCCTTTTCGTATCATATAGTTGGAATCAGTGTATCTAGCTTTTTCAGATTGCCTTCTTTTACTTAGTAATGTGCATTTAAATTTCCTCCAGGTGTGTTCATGGCTTGATAGCTCATTTCTTTTTAGTGCTGAAAACTATTCTATTGTCTGGAAGTACCACAGTTTGTTTATCTCTTCATCTCTTCAAGGGTGTCTTGGTTGCTTCCAAGTTTTGGCAATTACAGTTAAAGCTGCTGTAAACATTTATGTGCAGGTTTTTGTGTAGACATAAGTTTTCAGCTCCTTTTGGCAAATACTAAGGAGCATGATTGCTGGATTGTCTTATGGTAAGACTATGTTGAGTTTGGTAAAAAATTGCCAATCGGTCTTCCAAAGTGGCTGGACTATTTTGAATACATTCTCACCAGCAGTGAATGAGGGTTCCTGTTGCTCCATGTCCGTGTCAGCAGTTGATGTTGGTGTTCTGGACTTGGCCATTCTGAGCATTCTGTGTAGTGGTACCTTCTCTTTGCATTTCCCTGATAACATAAATGTGGGACATCTTTTCATATGCTTATTTGCTATCTGTATATCTTCTTTGGTGAGGTGTCTGTTAAGGTCTTAGGCCCAGTTTTCAGTTGGGTGTTTCTGTTTTCATATTACTGTTTTAAGTTTTAAGACTTCTTTATAGATTTTAGATAACAATCCTTTATTAGATGTCATTTGCAAATATGTTTTCCTTGGCGGTAGCTTGTCTTCTCGTTATCTTGATACTTTATTTATGAAAAGTTTTATTGAGTAAAATGTATGCTGTAAAATTCTCCCATTTAAAGTATGTAGTTCATTGAGTTAGTAAATTTATGCAGTTACGCAGCTATCATCATTATTAGTTTTAGAACAGTTCTGTCACACACACCCCCATCCTCCCTAAAATTCACTAAACAATATATTGTTTAGTTTTGCTTATTTGGGGGTTTTATACAAATGGTAAACAGATTCTAGAGTACTTGAAACTCCTTAGAGAAAAGTATAAATACAGAATGCAGTAACTTTAAACTTTGGGTTCTTTTTCTAATTAACGAAAGTGATAAAGACGAGATGGGTTTATTCTTTCTTCATCAACAGTTTAGTGAATCTTTGAGGGAACAGATGAATCAGGGTTTATACAGAATCTGTATACTTTAGAGTATGGTTGCCCTATTTATTCAAGTTCCTGAAAGTGGAGGAAATGCTTAACTAGGTTAAATATAAAAATGGTTCTTTGAGGCATACCTTTAAATTTCTCTGTAGCTAACTTTTTATGGTGTCCATGATATATTCAAAGATATTTGCATAAGTATCACCACCTTGTTAGCCTTAGCAAATAAAAATCACTCTTTTCTATTAAAATAAACTTAGTTGGGTTTTTTACTTAAACTAATGATTCTGTTATTTTTCAAATCTGAGTTTTGGGGAATTTGGTTTTAGGGATAACCCCTGAATTTCAATACTGAGCAGCTGTTATTACTTAACAGCTGCATCCTCAGATAACTTGATTCTTTGCGGAATGCTGTGGGAATGTGGTTTATAAGAGATGGTGGGAGGAGCAGTTAGTTTTACAGACTTCTCCAGTGATTCAAGTTGTTGAGATTTAAAGGTTGAAGTACTAGTTTTTCCAGTTTCGGTGTTTTACCATTCTGTAATTCCATGAGGTATTTGTGAAAGGAGTTCCTAGTCTTTTTTTTTTTTTTTTTTTAGATTTTATTTATTAATTTGACAGAAAGAGAGATCACAAGTAAGCAAAGAGGCAGGCAGAGAGAGCAGGCTCCCTGCTGAGTAGAGAACCCAATGTGGGGCTCAATGCCAGGACCCTGAGATCATGACCTGAGCTGAAGGCAGAGGCTTAACCCACTGAGCCACCCAGGCACCCCAGGAGTTCATAGTCTTATCGTTAGAAGAAAATTGAAAAAAGACATTTAAAAAAGTGACTTTGCACAATCCCAGAGATGATTTTTTCTTTTGCCTTAGTTCTGATTCAGCAGTACTAGTGACAAAGGAACAGCAACTAATTTGGGTTGTAATTCAATTCACTTGAGTCCCTAACTTGAATTTGAGAGTGATATAAGTGACCAAATGGTTGTGGGGTCTCTGTACTTCATGGGGTCCATTCTTCCTCAAATCAAAATCAGCTTATTTCCATAAAAACTTTATTTTGTGGTTGTAGAGGTAGAAGAGACACAAAGATCATTTCATCTAATATACTCAAATGATGCTCCAGTAATTGATGATTCCTTCCTTCAGTTTTGCTATACAGGGGGATATATTGGATTTCTCAAATTATTATTAAGTTATTTTTTTAGAAAATAAAGTCATGTGACTAAGTGGGCAAGGTTTGAAAGGTGATGCCTGTTGAAACCACGTAAATTAGAATGGGGTATTGAAACTCCGGAGATAGAACAATATAGACAGGACAGGTTTTGACGTTTTTTTCTTAGGATCCCTATAGTAGTGACTCTATAGTCCTTATTTAGTGACTTTCATTTTGAGTGTTATTGTCCTCTTGACTTTCTGCTCAAAAGAGTTCTAGATCTAATACTAGCTCTATGCCCATTTCCTATCATTTAGTTTTCTTTCACTGAATGTTAATACTATTATTAAGCTTCCTATGACACTTAAAAAGTGAGGGTGTAGGTGAGGGTGCCTGGGTGGCTTAATTAGTTAAGCATCTGTCTTTGGCTCAGGTCATGATCTCTCAGGGTCCTGGGATCGTATCAGGCTCCCTTGCTCAGTGGGGAGGCTGCTTCTCCCTCTACCTCCATGCCATGCTCACTCTCTCTCTCAAATAAATAAATAAAAATCCTAAAAAAAAAAATGAGGGTAAATGAGGATTCTCAAAGTGACTTTCTGGATTTAAGGAAAAATCCTTACTTACTAAAATCAAAACCTGGACTTGTACAATGTTTTAGGTAAACATTCTTAATTTTACTGAAATATACTGTGGTATCTTTGGATAATGATGAAAAGCTCAATATTAAAGTCGTGTGTGGTGTAATTAACACAGTAAACTATGGAATAAATGCTTTCAGCAAAATCATTAAATTATGATAGATTGGCAACTGTTTTATCATTAAGACAATAACCAAGTCACCCCGTATCTTTTTTTTTGATTGTTATGCTCTCAGTTGGGTAACCCAACTGGAATAATTTACCCCCAAATAAACTTGGTTGAATAATATTAGGGTCCGAACATAGCTTACTTCAAGTATAAAGCTTAATATATAGCCTCCAAAAGGAAAAAGGAAATTAAAGATGATTTATGTATGTACACCATTTTTCCGGAGTCTACCCATTTTCTAAGTTGATTTCTCAGGGTTTGGGTTGTAAAAACAAGTCATTATATCATATCTTTCTTATTAAACTTTGTTCTTTTACAAGTGTTTGCTAAAATGCTTTCCTGAAAGGGGAGATAATTTTACAGTATAAAAGTCCTTTTATATTTTGTCTGTATTTGTCTGTGTAAAGGAAGTTCCTAATTCCTTTCTCCAACGATGTTTGTAGAGTCAACTTATGGAAGATTTATCCCTTCACTCTCATAAAAGTTTAGTTAGTAATATGGAACATCTTATTCCCCACTCTTTCTTCTGGAGCTTTTTTGACAAATAGGGGATTCACAGGAAGGAATCATGATAAAATGAGAAACCCTAAGAGGTGCATTTGGAGACTAATAAATAATTAAAAACTGAATGAAATGACCAAGGAGTGATTATTTACCTGTTGAAAAACTGCAAAACTTAAGAAAAGTTAAGGCAAAATAATATTTTATTGAAAACCCTACCAAAGGGCGCCTGGGTGGCTCAGTGGGTTAATAGCCTCTGCCTTTGGCTCAGGCAGTACTGAGAGGGAATGGTCTGCAGTAGGAACAGGTCTAAAAGTGAGGAGAAGGCAACTATAGGAGTTTAGGTCAGTGCTATTCCTAGTGTGGACCACAAACTTCATTAAAAGGCTGGCAGTGGTGAAAGTACCTTTGCCTTTACTTGCTTGAGGCTTATCCCTAGATGTTTAGAAAATTGATGGCAGCTTGACATAGTTCAAGGTTGATAACCTTTACTGAACTTTGAGTGTTCTTTAGCAAGTCTTACACTCATCTCAAGACAGCTCTTTTCTCCACTGCCCACAACAGCTATTTCAGACCTCTGTCACTCTCCTCAAGTTCCTACTCCACCTCTTCCTCACTTTCCACAGATGACTTCACCCTCTATTTCACAGAGAAAATAAAGCTAAAGGATGCAGGAACTGGATAACTTCCTGTTCCACCCACAGACAAATATGCATGTCAATGTTATTCAGCTTTCCTCCACTTCTCAAGTTGTCTTTAGATCCTATTCTCTCCCTATTATTTTCCAGGGCCTTTTTTCTTTTTATTATCTTAGGTTTTCGACCTCTGCCTCTCTACAGTACCTTTACCTATACCTCTCTATAGTACCGACACCTGTATAGTACCTTTAACTATACCTTTAAACTTGCTCAAGGCTCACCCCTAAATTCAATCTTTATCCTTTAGATTACCAACCTAACCTCTCTTTCCCTTCATAGCCACATTCCTTGAAAGATTAGTTTTCAATTATTATCTCCACTCCACTTTTCTCGCAACTGCTGTATGTTCCTTTCTTGCACAAACTGTACAGCTCAAACTGCTCTGACAAACTAGCAGGTAGATACTAAATCCAGTGAGCACATTTTAGCCCTATGATTTATTTTCCTGATGGCTAATGATATTAAGTATCTGTCTTGTTTGCCATCTCTTTATCCTTTTTGTAAAGTACCTCTTCAAGTCCTTGCTCATGTTTAAATTGGGTTGTTTGTTTTCTTAATATTGGGTTTTGAGCAGTCTTTATATATTCAGGATATATGTCCTCTTTTAGGTATGTGATTTACAAATATTTTTCTCTGATTCTCTAGTCTTTTTAAAAAACATTCTCTCAGCAGTGTCTTTCATAATACAAACATTTCAATTTTGGTGAAGTCCAGTTGATCAGTTTTTTTCTTTCATGGGTCCTGCTTTTGGTGACATATTTACCAGACTCCTTGCCTGTCAGGTCATGAGGATTTCTCTTGTGTTTTCTTCTGAAAGTTGTATAGTTTTATGGTTTATGTTGAGATCTATAATCCATGGGTGAATTAATTTTTGTACAAGTTGTAATGTTTAGGCTGAGCTGCTTTTTTTTTTTTAAACATATGGATATCTAGTTTTTCCACCACCATTTGTTGAAAAGCACATCCTATCTTTTCTCCATTAATTTGATTTTGTATCTTTTTCAAAAATCAACTGGCCATATTTGTATATCTCTCATTTTTTCTTTAACTGATAGATTATTTAGAAGTGTGTTTTTAATTTTAAAAATTGATACTTATTTTTAGTTTACTACCTTGTAACATTAGTTATGATTTGAATATGTCTGCATTATACCATTTTCTTTGAATTTGTTGAGATTAACCTATGACTTAGTATGTGATCACTTTTTATAAAAATTTTTTGTGTCTGAAACATGTTTATTCTGCAGTTATTTAGAGTAATGTTTTGTATATGTTCATTAGTTTGCTAATTGTGTTGTTTAAATGTTATATGCTTTATATAATTAAATATATAATTAAATATTTTTATATGCATAATCTTTCAGTTGATAAGTACTGATAAATATATTGTTAAAGCTTACTCTGGTGAATTTTTATTATTTCTTCTCTTGGATCTCTCACTTTGCTTTTACATGTTTTGAAACTTTTCTTATGTACAAGTTTAGAATTTATATCCATCTATTATATTGAGCCTGTAAGCATGTAGTCCCTCTTATCTCTAAAAATTCCTTTCCCACAAAGTTTATCTTTTAATAATGTAGCTAACACTTTATCTTTATTTTTTCTTTCTTTCTTTCTCTCTTTCTTTCTTTCTTAATCAGAGAGGGAGAGAGAGAGAACACAAGGAGGGGTAGCAGCAGGCAGAAAAAGAAGCAGGCTCCCCCCTGAGCAAGGAGCCCAGTGCGGGACTTGATCCCGGGATGCTGGGAACATGACCTGAGCCAAAGGCAGACACCTGACTGACTGAGCCACCTAGGTGTCCCTTTTTCTTTATTTTTAGTTAATTTTTATTGTAATTGTAATTTACATGCAACAGAATATACTTATGTATATAATTTGAATTTTGACAAATAAGCAAGCGTCACCCCAGTGAAAATACAGATCATTTCAGTACCCCCAGGAAGTTCACCACGATGTACTCTCCTCCTCCTGCCCTAGGCAACTTTTTTGTTGCTATCATCATTGATTAATTTTACTTGTTCTTAGATTTTATATATATGGAATCATACTGTATGTACTCTTTTGTGCCAGTCTTATTTCATTCTGCATGTTTTTATAATTCATCTATGTTGCATACCTGACTCCAAAGTTATGAAAGTATTCACCTTTGCTTTTTTTTAAGAAATTATATACTTTTAGTTTTTGTTCCATTTCAAATTAATTTTTGTATATGGAATAACATAAAGTTGTGAAGATTTTTGTATTTTGTTTTTTAGTACTAATAACCTGGTCTTAACAGTACTTTTTGTTGAAAAGACTTTCCTTTTCTTATTGAAATGGCTTGCTCTGCAGTGGAAAATCACTTGATTGTGTAAATATAAGCTAGTCTGTACTTCAATTTCTTTTGTCTTTTTGTCTATTCTCATGTTAATGCCATACTATCTTGATTAGTGTAGCTTTACCTCAGCACTATTGACATGTATTTGTCATGTTGTTGTGAAGGTTCTCTTTACGTATTATAATGATGTTTAGCAGCATCCCTGGCCTCTGCACGCTAGGTGCTAGTAGCATTCCTCTATTTCAGACAACCAAAAATGCTAAATATTCCCTAAGGGACAAAATCACCCTCAGTTGAGAACCATTTTAAAGTAACTCTTGAAGTCAGATAGTGAAAGTCCTCCAACTTGCATGGTCTCATTCAGGATCATTTAGCTATTCTAAACCTTTGTATTTCTATATCATTATAGAATTAACTTGTCAATTGCTGTTTAAAAATCTGTTGGGATTTTGATTAGGATGATGTTAAATATATAGATCAAACAGAAGGTAGTTGACATCTTAACAAAATTGAGGCTTCTAATCCATGAATATGGTATGTCTCCACTTATTTTTGTCTTTAATTTCTCTTGGCAGTGTTTTGGAGTTTTCATTATAGAGGTCTTGCACATGTTCTATTAAATTTGCTCCTAAGTATTTAATATTTTCCAATGCTTTTGAAAATGGTATTTTTATTTTAAATTTTACTGTTTAATCTCATTGGCTAGTTATAGGCTCTCTTGCTCTGTTGCCAACCTTATATTCAGTTAAGGCACCACAGCACTTGAAGGGGATCTCTTTCACTATTCCTATTGCTCTATCCTACTGAAGGTCTTATGGGAAAAAATTGGCAAAAAAGGTGTGGATGTTGGGTCTTCAGATTCTCAAGTTTCTAGTCAATTGAACCAACCCATTTTCAGCAAATAAAAGTTTGCTAAAAAGTTTGTTTTCTCCTTAGCATTCTTAGTGGTCAGTTTGCTTCTCTCACTGTCTTAGGATGAAAGGAGATTTGGATGTTTTCTCTCTTAGCAAGCGCTTATCTCTTTCTGGAATTTAGTTTATTTACATTTCTTTGAATTCTTAACTTTCATGTATATAACCAACCAGGAAACTATGTTATTTCTTTTTCCTTTGATAGGAAGGAGTATATTGTAAATTTCTATACCTAATTGGAAATGGTTACCTGTTTTCTTTGTTCAGTGTTCTGGTGTCTTTTAACTTCTTTTTTATTATCTTTTTACTTTCAACATTTTTATGTATTTATTATATGTCTCTGGTAAGCAGCATATATTTAAATTTTTTTATCTAGACAATCTTTTTTTTTTTAAAGATTTTATTTATTTATTTGACAGATCACAAGTAGATGGAGAGGCAGAGAGAGAGAGAGAGAGGGAAGCAGGCTCCCCGCTGAGCAGGGAGCCCGATGCGGGACTCGATCCCAGGACCCTGAGATCATGACCCGAGCCGAAGGCAGCGGCTCAACCCACTGAGCCACCCAGGCACCCCTCTAGACAATCTTTTAAGTGAAACATTTAATTCATTTACATTGAGCACGAGTGCTGATCTTTTTTTTTTTTTTTTTTAAAGATTCCATTTATTTTACAGAGATCACAAGTAGAGAGAGAGAGAGAGAGGAGGAAGCAGGCTCCCTGCCCAGCAGAGAGCCCAATGTGGGACTCGATCTCAGGACCCCGAGATCATGACCTGAGCTGATGGCAGAGGCTTAACCCACTGAGCCACCCAGGCAGCCCCAGTGCTGATCTTTTTAAATTTATTTCTGTCATCTTATATTTTCTGTATGTCCTGCTTTTCTTATTTTTGTATTTCTTCTCTTTACTTGCTTTTGAATTGCTTGAGATTTCATACCCCCTTTCTCTAGTAAGTTTCATCTCTAGAAATTTTATTTTATTTTTTAAAAGAGTTTATTTATTTATTTGGGAGCGAGCAAGTGAGAGAGCATGAGCTAGGGGAGGGCAGAGGAAGAGGGAGAGGCACTCTCAGCTGAGCAGGGAGCCCGACATGTGGCTGGATCCCAGGACCCTGAAATCCTGACCTGAGCCGAAGGCAGACACTTGGCCAACTGAGCCATCCAGGCACCCCTGTCATAGAAATTTTAAAGTGTGAACTTAAAGTCCATAGGCAATAATATTGCCTGTTTTCAGATTTCTAAGATTTTATTTTTAAATAATCTCTGTACCCAACATGGGACTCAGACTTATAACTGCAAGATCAGGAGTCGCATTCTATACCAACTGAGTCAGCTGGGGGACTCTGGTCAGTTTTTAAATTTTTATTTATTTATTTATTATCTTTTAAATATTTTATTTATTTATTTGACAGACAGAGATCACAAGTAGGCAGAGAGGCAGGCAGAGAGCAGAGGTGGGGAAGGAGGCTCCCCGCTGAGCAGAGAGCCCCAACTGGTCAGTTTTTTTTTTTGTTTGTTTGTTTTTTTAAATAAGCTCCACGCCCAGCATGGGGCTTGAACTCACAACCCCAAGATCAAGAGTTGCATGCTGTACCAACTGAACCAGCTAGTTGCCCTCAAATGTGGTCAATTTTAATAGTCTCCTATTCCTGTATCATACTTCTTTCCCTGTCTTATTTCTTCATATTAAAATACTTATTTTACATTATGTAATACTTCTTTTACATTATGTAAAATGTACATTATTTGCAGTCCTTGTTGGTCTTATTCTATAGTTTACTATTCATTGGCTCAGATTCATAGATGCTTTTTTTTTTTAAATATTTTATTTATTTATTTGACGGAGAGAGACACAGCGAGAGAGGGAACACAAGCAGGGGGAGTGGGAGAGGGAGAAGTAGGCTTCCTGCTGAGCAGGGAGCCCAATGCAGGGCTCGATCCCAGGACCCTGGGATCATGACCTGAGCCCAAGGCTTAACAACTGAGCCACCCAGGTGCCCCCCATAGATGGCTTTTGTGATTTTTAAAATTGTGGGGCGCCTGGGTGGCTCAGTGGGTTAGGCCGCTGCCTTCAGCTCAGGTCATGATCTCAGGGTCCTGGGATCGAGTGCCGCATGGGGCTCTCTGCTCAGCAGCGAACCTGCTTCCCTTCCTCTCTCTCTGCCTGCCTCTCTGTCTACTTGTGATCTCTCTCTGTCAAATAAACAAATAAAATCTTTAAAAAAAAAAAATTGTGAGCTTATGACCTTTGGAGCTTTTTTGTAATTTTTTTGAGGCTAAGAATCAGATCTTTCTTCAGAGATAATATGAGTGTCTAGAGGAATCACCTACTTTTAAGTAAATTTTTGACCTTAGTTTTTTAGGCCAAACAACTAGTTTGAATTGTAACACCACAAGGGTGCAGCCTTGTGGTAAAGAATTCTCAGTGAAGGCATGTTTCTATCATGAACCAAAGCCATTAAAAACCCTATTCCCATCATCTCCCCCTGCAGAATGAGTTTTGTTTTGTTTTTTACCTATTTTGCCCTCTTAAGGATGAAGTTTTTTGGGGCATCTTGGCATTAGACAGGTGTTAATCCATTCTGTCTCCATGGTAGTGCTCAAGGTAGCCTTTTCTTTCTCTCTCTTTTTTAAAGACTTCATTTTATTTATTAGAGAGAAAGAATGTGTGAACACTTGCTTGTGTGCACACATGGGGAGGGGTAGGGAGAGAGGAAGGGAGAGTTTGTTTTGTTTTCAGATTTTATTTGAGAGAGAGAGAGAGAGAGAGAGAACGAGCCGGGCGGAGGGCCAGAGGGTGAGCAGGGCTGATCTCGGGCTTGATCTCAGAACCCTGGGATCCTGACCTGAGCCAAGGCAGAACTGACTGAGCCACCCAGGCGAGGTAGCCTTTTCATCTCAATCAATAGCCCATTAAAACCAAGCGCCCTTCCACCCCCCCCCCCCCCCCACCAAGGATTAGCCAATAGCTCCAGGGAAAGCTCTAGCTATAGTGTTCCTCACTCTTACTAATTTGTGCTTTCTCGTTTCTGCCCTCAGGACTTCCTTTGCTTCCCTCTCAAAGTTAGCCATATATTTAAAAGCATGTATATTTTAAAATATATTTTATCCAGCATTCTAGGTATATTTTTCAACCTGATTTCCTATTACCATATACTAGTGAATCTTTGAGAGTTAGACCTCTATCTGTTTTCGGAGTATGACATGCAACAAGGTATAATATAAGAGGAAAAAATAAAGTCCACATTCAGTCCTATCTCCAAGCTTGGAATATCCTTCTGCTTTGATGGTGGCAAAAGCATCATACACTTCACTCACTTCAGTTCTTTTTCTCTCTAGGTATTCTTCACCTCTGGCTCAGCTCCCACCCTCCTCTATACCCCCAGACAGGATGAATTAATCTCTTAAATTTGTTTCCATACTGCTTTTTATATATATATATACACACACACACACACACACACACACACACACATATATATATATATCTATATATATATATATATATGTATCTTTTTTAAAAGGGGAGATATCCCTGTAGATACAAAGAAAGACTGGTTTTTATTTATTTCTATGTCCCTAGCATGTATTAGGCATTCATTAAGTTTGTTGAATTGAGTTCTCAAAATCTTTGTAACTTAATTTATTGTTTATTTTTAGGAAATAACTTTTTAAGTAGGTGAAGTTTATTTTAGCATATTGGAGATAAAATAATTTTATCTGGTGTTTGCTAAATTGCTTGGGCTGATTATATTTAAGGAAAGTTTAAAGTGATTAAAATGTTATATCTTACAATCTCTAGAGGGACTGGGGTGGTATGATTTTGGAACAGATGGATATTTAGATCCCAATTCTGAATTCTAATTTACTTTAAAATTATGGGATATGTAGGGGCCCCTAGCTGGCTCAGTTGGAGGAGCATGCAAATCTTGACCTCGAGGTTGTGAGTTTGAGCCCCACACTGGGTGTGGAGATTATGGGGGGAAAAAAAGAAAGAAAAGAAACTTTTAAAAGATGAAATCTAGAATATTCTGGAAGCAGCCTTTGTGTCTGGACCATTGAAGGGAATTTTTTGCCTTTGGGGCACTATTTTTCTAATATAAGATTTTTTATTTATAGTTTATCAGAGAGAAAGAGTGCACACAAGCAGGGAGAACAGCAGTCAGGGGGAGAAGCAGGCTCCCTGCTGAGCAAGGAACCTGATGGTGGGGTTCCATCCCAGGACCTTGAGATCATGATCTAAGCCAAAGGCAGACACTTAACCCAACTGAGCCACCCAGGCATCCCAGGGCACTGTTTTTTAAAAATGAAAAAAGGGGCACCAGTACCAGAGGTCGGGGGATGGACAGGAAGCTGGCTTATGTTGCTCAAAGAAATGTGTTTCCCATGTAAATGTTTTTCTGATAGTGCACATTTTATTTTAAGATCTCCACAATCAAGATGTTTCTTACCATCAGTCATAACCCATATTAATAAACAGCATGTTTGTTTTTCTTTTTGGTGGTACCTAAAACAATGGCACATTTACCATTAGTGGCATTTTACAGTTAATGAAATAGGGTGTAACTTTACATTGCTCATGAGGAGGAATAATGGCTGTATTAACCTGCTTACATTATGTGATCTGGCAGACAAAACAGTTTTCTTAAAACATTCAGAAACAGATTCTCAGCATTAAACTGATTCAGACAGCTGACTCTTGATGTTATTTCAGTAGAAATCTCTGTCTAAGGTGGTTTATGTGTAATGAGCAGCTACTTTTGTAAAATGTCCACCACTAAATAAGCTGTACTTGCAATTGCCAGAAATTGTGAATCTTGTGTAAGCAGTCACTAGACAGAAATGAAAGTGACCTTTCCCCATCCTTGTTAGTTGGGGGGCTGTTTTGCTGTAACACCTAATTATTCTTTATTAGGCAAGAAAAACTTGTAACTTCTTATTGGCATTGCTTAGATAACATCTTTGCAAAATTTGTCCCTCAAGTTCATCTCTGTATTTTATTGTTGAGTCTCTTTGGAATTTTGACATTAACTGTTGAGCCCATGGACTTGCCTTGTTTGACAGAACTGGTCATTTCAGTGAAAATAACTCAAAAACTATTCTTAAGTTTTCCTCTTTTGTTTTGGCTGCTATAAAGCTCATAGCCAACTGTGCAGCCTTCTTAGTTAAGGAATGTAGAATTTTTAGCTTATGTTTTGCATACAGACCACCTTCAGTCCCCCTCATCCTCACTTCAAAACTTTCCTACCCATTTTTTCCCCTTCCCAGACTTATTTCCTTTTTTTTTTTTTTTTTAAAGTCCTGTACTATATGTTTCTTTCTTAGCTACCTCCCATTTGTTTTGGAATGGGCAGGATATAAATAAAGGCTAAAAACACCAACAATAAAATCCATCTTTTAAAACCTTTTTCCATATAGTGAAAACAACAAATTGAAACAGTTGAAGCAGAAAGTCCATTTTTGTTTTCCTTTCCTCATACCTGTATTAAATGAGATGAGTTGTTGTGGGGAAAGGAGAATTTTGTTTTGCTGAATCATTTGTTATTGTTCTCACATTTGGGGGCTAAAAAGGATTGTGAATTCTTTCAAGTTATTTCTATGTTAGAGACTGGATTTTTAAAGAAATGGTAATGATAATTAAACATTTGAATAACTTTTATTAGTTAGTAATTATTGATTAGCTGAAGTAGTGTGAGAGAATTACATTCTTTTCTAACAGGAAAGGTGCTCTTCTTCTGGCATTTTGCCTGAGAATGGAAAAGACAGAAAAGTACTCTTATTTCTATACATCTGTGGGCATGTGTTTTAAGTTGAGTTAATTATATGAATAAAATACAGAGAACCTGTAGTTAATAAAACAGTGGAAGGAAAGAAATGGGGATGGGCAGGTTAACTGTCATTGGTGTCTGCACTTTATTCAAACATTTGTCCTCTCTTTAACCAAATTGAGTCCGAAGTGGGATTGGACTCCTTTCACTATTGGCATATTTTCCTCTTTCTCCCTATTTCTTCTGCCTCTGAAGTAACAGTGTGGCATAAAAGATTGAGAATTATAGCCAAAGATACACGTAAAATTATATTAATATAATACATTGTGTCATGCCAACTCTTTCTTTTTTTAATGTTTGCTCTTCTTGGTGCTTTCTCTTGTTAATACCTATGTCCCCTTTCCTCATTTCTCCTATTATCTTTTTTTTGCTGTGCACTTCTCTTTCTTATACTAGCTATAAACCTCCTTTCCCTTTCTTCCCCTGTTTGCCAGCCCTTGAGGATAGAAGTCATTCTGGAGAATTGTCTTGGAATACTGAAATTATAACTATTTCTAAGCCTATTAGGCATCTGGCACTGTAAATTAATCTAAAACATTAATCTAGAGATTAAGATCAGGCATCTTGATCAGTTTGATGCAGAGAACACTATTATATTAAACTTTGCATTAATATGGAGGGAATTAATAAGAATGTTTAGCAACTTAAGCAGTTTCTTGTCAGTGATATTCATACTGGAGATGATAAATGATTTCTGGATATTTCTATTGTATAACATTAACCTTATATTGCTATCATAGTCTCTTTCCTGTAAGCTTTGAAAGAAGATTAATTCTTTTTAACAAATATAAATTGACAGAAAATTCCAGTCTTTCTCAAGCATTTATAGTTTAAATTGTGGAACAGAATAGTATATGTTGTTACTTAAACACTGAAAAGAATAAGCAAATAAAATGGCATTGAATGGAGCTTATTAATGTATTCAGTCAGTTAAAATTATGAAAGAGTACTGGTTCATTCTGCTTCTCTACATTATTTTCTTTTCTCCTAGAAGGTGTTGGTGTGCTAATTTTTGGTAAAGGTAGCTGAATGGGAGTTTAGATCACTGCCTCTCTAAAAGAAGAAAATTAAATTTTATTTACTAGAAGATTTCCTGAAATAATAATAATACCTTTTTTTAAGCACTGCAACAAAAATGTCTAAAACCTTCTTTGATTATATTATAAAATAGATCATGTTATTTTTATTTTTTATTTATTTTTTTAAAAAGATTTTATTTATTTATTTGACAGACAGAGTTCACAAGTAGACAGAGAGTCAGGCAGAGAGAGAGGGAGAAGCAGGCTCCCTGCTGGGCAGAGAGCCCAATGCAGGGCTCTATCTCAGGACCCCGAGATCATGACCTGAGCTGAAGGCAGAGGCTTATTAACCCACTGAGCCACCCAGGCGCCCCAGATCATGTTATTTTTAAAAAGTTAACAGACTTCATTTTTTAGAGCAGTTTTAGATTCACAGCAAAATTAAATTGAAAGTACAGAGTTCCCAGGTATCTCTCTTACTTCCCCTTCAGTTTTCCCACCTCCAGTATCTCATACCGTTATGGAACATTTCTAACAATTGATGAACCAACATTGGCAGGTTATCATCATCCAAAGTCCATAGTTTACATTAAGTTCCTTCTTTGTGTTGTGTATTCTGTGGGTTTTGGCAAATGTCTAATGACATATTTAAACTTAAAGTATCATACAGAATCATTTCGCTGGCCCCCAAATCTTTATCCCTCCTTCTCCCCAAACTTTTTACTGTCTCCATAGGTTTGCCTTTTCCTGAATGTCATATAGTCGGACTCATGTAATATGCAGCCTTTTCATATTGGCTTTTTTCACTTAGTAATATGCATTGATGTTTCTTCCTTGTCTTTTTGCTGCTCGATAGCTCATTTCTTTTTAGTTCCGAATAATATTCCTTCGTAGGGACTTAGCACAGTTTATTTATCTGTTTACCTGTTGAAGGACATACTGGTTGCTTCCAAGTTTGGGTTATTAATGAATAAAGTTTTTGTAGACATTCATGTGCAGGTTTTTTATGGTTGTAAATTTTCAGCTTATTTGGGTAAATGCCAAGGAGTGTGACTACTGGATTTTATGATCATGTTATTATTTGTTAAAAAAATTCTGTAGAACAAATAAAAACCCCACAAAATCTTCCTCTTGCTAGCAGAATTAAACCTGGTCCAGGAAATTATTGAAGACTTTTCTGGGGGTCATTTCAGTTGTGGTGCTAGTAAATTTTATCACTGCTGTTATTTCCTTATGCCAGCATTATTGCAGTGTTCCATAGTTGATCTCCTTATAGCCCCCCCCCCTTTCCATTTTATTTTGTCCTCATTTGCAGGCTTAGTGGAAAATTAAATGAGATTGTGCATGTAATGTGTCTAGTACAGGGCCAGAATCAAGAGTAATCAGAATATATGGTATAGCACACTTTACCCCATTTCGTCAATACGTTTGTTAATAAAGTTCATCTACAGCCCTAGCATGCCATTAAAGGACTCCTAAAAACCCACCTCAGACTCTCTTCCTAGATTTATTATACTATTATGGATTCTTTCCTTGCTGTCTCTTTTTTTGTTTTGTTTTCTGTTAATTATAAAAAACATGATATAAAATTTGCCCTTTTAGCCATTTTTAAGTGTACACAATAGTGTTAACTATATGTACATTGTTGTTTAAAAGACCACTAGAACTTTTCATCTTGCAAAACTGAAGCTCTATATCCACTGAACAACAGCTTCCCATCCCCCACCTTCCCAAACCTAGTATCCATTTTCTACCATGTTTCTATGAGTTTGACTACTTTAGGTAGCTTATATAAGTGGAATCATACGGTATTTGTTTTTGTGACTGGCTTGTTTCCCTTAGCATAATGCCCTCAAATTTCATTCATGTTGACAGGATCTCTTTTTTTAAGACTTTTTAACACACACATACATGTATGTATGTAAAGGAATATCATATATATATATATATATATACATATATATATATATATATACATATTTTCTTTTATCTATTCTTTTGATGGATAGATACTTCTACTTCTTGGCTATTGTGAATAATGCTTCAATGAGCATGGGTGTGCCAATAGCTCTTCCAGATCCTGTTTTCAGTTCTTTTAGATGTATACCAAGAAGTGGGATTGCTAGATTGTTTCCTTTGCTGTGCAGTTTTGTTTGATATGGTAATTCTATTTTTAATTTTTTGAGGTACCTCCATATTGTTCTGGTTTTTTTGTTAGTTTGTTTTTGGATTTATTTATTTATTTGAGAGAGAGGGAGAGCAATAGAGCCAGTACGAGTGGGGAGAGGGCCAGAGGGAGAAGGAGAAGCATACTTGCTGCTGAGCAGAGAGCCTGATGCAGGACATGATCCCAGAACTCTGGGATCATGACCTGGGTTGAAGGCAGACACTTAACCAACTGAGCCACCCAGGTGCCCGAGTTACCTCCATACTGTTTTCCATAGCAGCTGCATCATTTTAATTCCCAGCAACAATACCCAGGGTTCTAGTTTTTCCACATCCCCACCAGTACTTGTTTTTTTCTTTTGTGATAGTGGCCATCCTAATGGTGTAAGGTAATATCTCATTGTGGTTTTGATTTGCATTTCCTGAATGGTTAGTGGTAGATTGAGCATCTTTTCATATGCTTGTTGTCCATTTGTATATCTTTTGGAGAAATGTCTGTTCAAGTCCTCTGCCCATTTTTTAATCAAGTTATTTTTTGTTGAGTTGTATGAAATAAAAAATATATATATTTGTGATATTAATCCCTTACCAGATACACTGTTTGCACGTATTTATCTCCCATTCTCTAGGTTGACTTTTCACTCTACTGATTGTTTCCTTTGCTGTGCAGTTTTGTTTGGTATTATTCCATTTGCCCATTTTTACTTTTATCACCTGTACTTTTTTTGTCATCTGAGAAATCATTACCAAATCTAGTATCATGAAGCTTTTCCCCTGTGTTTTCTTCTAGGAGTTTTATAGTTCCAGGTCTTACATTTAGGTTTTTAATATATTTTGAGTTAATTTTTGTATATGGTATAAATAAGGGTCTAACTTCATTCTTCTGCATGTGGATATCCAGTTTTCCCAATATTATGGATTATACTATGACCTGCAGGTCAGCAGCTTCAGGAGATCTGTGAATCCCTGACATTGTAGCAGTGCTGTGTGTGTGTGTGTGTGAGAGAGAGTGAGAGACTTTTTAAGAAGATCCATTAGCTTTCTTCAGATTCTGGAAGTGATTCTCTCTACCCCCAAGGCTAGGACGATGACAGTCTCAAAGAGGTAATTATTTAAATGTAAATTTGTTTTTGAGCCTGGTTAGGAAAAATTGTGGTTATCATCGGAACATAGCACACTTACGAATGCAAGGTATGTTCATCCTACTAATGAAATAGAGAGCCTTAGTGAGAAGCAGGATGGGGACCACTATCCAGTGCAGCATCTGCGGGCACTTTAGTTCTTCAATTAGTTTGTAGTATCATGAACCTGGTTGGCAGATTAGCATAGTATATATTCTTATTAAATAGCCTGAAAATTTGTTGAACACAGAAAACCAAAATTCAAATACAAAGCACAAAGAACTGGAGGAAAATCTCTTCCATTGTGGGGCAAGATTGAATAAAGCTTACCTTTGACTTTTTTGTCCTGAGGCCTTTTTAACCCTCCACATAGACCACTGATGTATATATATACTGGGGGAGCAAAGGTATTTGGCTTTTATGTTGATATGAAAGTTACCTGTTATCAGGTTTGCATTTGATAGATGTTTCCAAGCAAATTCACCCTTCAGGAGCATGTGTTAGGAATGCTTTGATTACTAAACACCCGCCTTTTCTCCCTACCTCTCCCTGCCCACCCCATGTCCCTGAAAATTTGTTAACTGCACAAGGGAAAGCTTCCCCCTGCCCCAAATGTCATGCTTTTTTTTTTTTTTTTAAGTAACTCTTTATATAGAAATGTTGCATCTGTATTGCACTAGTAATGGCTTTTTCTGACAGGCTTAGCCAAAGAAAATAGTTCTCTGTGTAATCTTTATCTTAAAAACATTATTGGCTATTAAAAAGAAAAAGAGTGCTACCATGGCATATTAAATGCCTTTGAGACACCTGAATTATAAAAAAATATTTCGGCAAAATTCATCTTTACAAGTCCCAGATACCTGATTATGAGTTTCTGTTAATATATTCATCTTTTATCAGTTCCTTTTGTCTGAAACCAGGATGCCTCCCTATCCTTGTGAATAAGAGTCTGGGAAAAAGGGAAGATGGGGTTAAAAGGGAAGCACAGTCCCCTGTGTTTCCTGTAGCTCTTTTTATTGCAGGATCAGTTTGGATTGTGAGATGAAATTGAAGAGCAGAATTTAATGTCGACCTCTAAAGTTGATGGTCCAAAAGGGTTTATTTATCTTGACTAAAGCCTGTCAATTGTTGAATTGAGTAGAGTGCTTTTGGCTGTAAAAGCTTTAAAATGTAAACACTGAGGAAATAGCATGTTTGTAATGACTAAGTAACATAACATATGCAGGTGCACATCTTTGAATTTTCTCATTTATCCTAAAAGTTACACCTAAGCAGTCATTTATAAGGGAAATTTTAACCATTAGAATGGGTTATACTGCATAGTTTAATGCCAAAGTTCTTTTTATGGCTCTTCCTAAAAAGTATTTTTGTTATCATAAAAGCTGTGTGCAGAGGACTATTTGAAATAATAGACACATGGTTTAGAAATACGAAAAGGAAAAGAACATCCTTATGTTGTGTATTACATCTGCCTTTCCCCACACTATTATTTCTGTTTGAGAGGTAGAAAATTGTCTTGTGTTAAGTCTTCCATCTGTTTCCAGAATCATTTGTACCAATGAAGAGGCTTGATTTCTAGAATCTAATCGTATTTGTTTAATTACTGGATTGAAAAGTTCTTGATGTTAGGGTGGGTGTCTGTTCCCTTTGTATATGTTGATATTGCCTAACAGCAGCTTATAGATGATTTATAAATATTCATTGAATTAATAAAGTAACGTACCATCCTTCTTCAGATAACACCCCTAAAAATGAGTTTGTGTTTGAAGATTTTAATTACTTTAAGCAAACATTTTCTTGGAATAGAAAATAATATGATTTTGTGTGATATTGATAAGAAGTTACCTTTATATCACACTGAGAAAGGAAAAGGTTGCAGTTCTGGATTATTACATAAATTTGAAACAGAGAGTCTAAGCCTTTATAGTGAATGTTAGCCAGGAATGTGCATCAGATGTCTACTTCTGATGTCCACTTCCTAGCCCAGACCTGCTAAATCCTAATCACTGGAAGAAGAGACATTGATTTTTAAAAAACTATCAGAAACTTGAATGTATTGTTATGGTTTGAAGGTTCTTTTTGATGATTTTGTAACAATTAAATATTGCTTTGTGTGACATGGATTTTCATATATTTGGAGTTTGAATACACGTCAAGAGCACAATAATTCCTTTAAAACTTATTGGCCATTTAATAGATATTATTGTATCTTTCTTTTAGAGATGGGGCTTCTTATTATCACATAACTATGAAAATTCTTTATGTGACCTTTATGAGAGAATATAGAGAAGTAGCAACAGAGAAGCAGTTTAAGATACGTTGAGTGGTCCCCACATTTTTCCCTCAATTGATAGTTTATTGCACAATGCTTAGCACAAAACAATATGGAAAGAATGAATTGCGTTATGACACAGTAGGTTAGGACAGTGTAGAAGATACATTAGGCCAGTATTTGAGAAAACTGTGAGGCCCATTAGGGTTAAATGTAGTAGGTCTAGCCCTGGACACAGAGGCAGCAATCTGACTTGTATCTAAGTTCTGCATTTAGTAGTTGTGTGACTATGACCACCTTCTTTAACACCTCAGTATTGTTTTCTCGTCTGTAAAATAAAGGTAAAAGAACCTACCTTACATGGTTATCATAATGACTGAATGTTGCAGCATGCCTTCACTAGCATATAAGGATGTTCAAATTAGAAAATACTGTTTTGTTAAATGTCTAACCCAAAGTCTGAAAGCTGCTGAGTGATAGAGCTAGTAATAGATAGAACCCAGCCACCTAACTGCCAGTCCCAGAATGGGGCTGGAGTGATGGAGATAAAGGCTTCTAGGCTTCTGAATTGTCTGGGCTGTGACTTGTCAATAGGACTAAAAGTTCTGTGTCATTGCACTTTGTAATTTTTTGGAGTATTGTGTGTGCTGGAGAAACCAAATTTCACTGCATTAAAGTTCCGTTCAGTATATGGGGTGCCTGACTGGCACATTCTGTGGAACCTGTGACTCTTGACCTCAGGGTTCTAAGTTCGAGCCCCACATTGAGTGTAGAGTTAACTTAAAAATAAAATCCTTTTTTAAAGAAAGAGTTCAATATTTGATTAATCAGAAAAAGTATAGCTAGGAAAATTGTTTTATTTCAGCTACTCCACATTTTTAATTTACTTGATTAAGTAAGAAGGATCATATATGTCTTATGCTTTTCCTTTCCATTGACACTATTCTGTTAGTGAATTCTCTGATATTCATGTAGTAAATAAATTGACTCAACTTGCAAAAAGGAAGTTTGTGGTACTTTTCCTCTCCCTCTCCTCAAAAGACACCTTCCACAGAATCTTTCACAGATAGACAGACAGATAGATAGATTGATTGATTGATTTAAACTTAAACTAGATACAGGGAAATATATATTTCTGTGTGTTAGGTTTATTCTGGGAAAATAGCTCAGGTTTATTTTTTATCATGTTTGGAACTCAAATATACTCATTTAGAATATGTTTTTAAAGCACATAAGATTCAGAGTAGTAGAATGTTGTGTTGCATTAGAAAATTACTGCTTTCTTGTAGAATGGGTGTACTAATTGGTTTATTGAGCTAGTTTACTTGGCATCCACAGTAAATATCTCTTCTGATATTCGGAAGAGATTGAAATTGCCATTTTTCTTCACTAAACCTATAATAGTTGTTTGTAGTTACTATAGTCTTTTTTAATGTGTGGGGTTTTTTTAAGAAAGAATAAGTTCGGGGCACTTTAGTGGCTCAGTTGGTTGAATGTCTGCCTTCGGCTTGGGTCATGAGGTCCTGGGATCAAGCTCCCAAGGCAGTTTCCCTGTTCAGTGGGGAGCCTGCTTCTCCCTCTGCCCCTCTCCCATGCTTATGCACTAGCACTCTCTCTCTCTCTTTTTCTGTCAAATAAAATCTTAAAAAAAAAAAAAAAGAATAAGACATTTACATGTGTCAACACTCAAAATATACAGAAGTTTATACAATTTTCTGTCTCCCCAGTCACCCCTCTTAGAGGCAAAGAAAAGCATGTTGCTAGTTTCCTTTTAAGCATCCTTCCTGAAAAATCACACAGTATTCCATCTGTATTTCACTGGACAAAACTGGATCACCTGGCCAACTAGCTGCAAAAGAGTCTTTTAGCTGAATGCCTTGCTCCCTTGAAAAAAGGTGGCAGTTCTGTTTCTTAGGAAAATGAGAAGAAGATGGTATTGGATGGCAGCCAGGAGTCTTTGCCTAAGATGGTTCTGATTTACATTTACCAACAATGTATGAAAATACAAGTTTACAGTATTGTTGTTTTGTTACTTTTTACTAACCATGCATAATTGAATTCGTATAAGCTAAAGAACTTATGTTTTTTGCCTTAACTTTAGAATCAAATTTCAATATAAAGTGTGACTCTGATGAAGTTTGAAAGACCTTGGTTACGCTTTCATCTCATTTAAAAATGAGAGTCAGGTAGATATTAGGTAGATATAACTGCGAGCAAAATACTTCTTGCTAGGATTATGGGTGAGTCTTTTGCTCTTAGGCAAAATAAGTGAGTTTTCACAGAGACAGAAAAGCTCATCTTATATTTATGTATGTGAACATTATGGTCTTATTTCTAGCATGCCTAGAGTTTATAACTTCAAAATTACCTAGGTTGATTTTTTAAACTTTGTATAGGCTGCCTATATGTACCAAATGAGAAGATAGTTCAGGACCTATCGGTCAGAGATGAATTAGAGCTACCTAGGTATTAACAAGTGTCGGTGTCAAAGATGCCACAGAAATGTTAATCATTTACCATTATTATTGTATATAGGAATGTAAATTGGAAAAGAAAACTATTCGTAGTCCCATTATGGGAATATTTCAGCTAATGGAAGTAGTAGGTGGGGGGGCAGGGAAACAAATCAGGCAAGGGCATGTAGACTTGGGAATAACTATGCCTAGTTTGGCAGCGTCAAAGAATATATGTAATAGAGAAGAGAGGCAAGACTAGAAACAGATTGGGCTTTGAATGTTAGGATAAGAAACTTGTATTTTATTCAGTTTAGTTTTGTATGTTCAGAGTTTTTGAAGAAGAAAGTGGCCTTATTTGCATTAGATGAATATATTAGGTGGGAGGTTAGACTGGATGATCTCTAAGATGCTGTTTAGTATTATGAATCTGTAACCCATGATGGGGCTGGGCTATACACATGTCACCTCTGTGGTGTCAGTTGGAGAGATTTAGTCATTAGTCATAAGGTTTATAGCATAATACAGTGGATGAGGTACCCAAGGAGGAAAGGGTAGAGTTCCCTGAGAATGCCCACATCAAGGGAGTGGTTCCTTCTTCTTTCTCCCTTTTCTCCCCTTAGAATTTAATTTTAAGGAATCTAGGTGGCTTTGTCTTAGAGTTTTCTGAGATTTTCTAGTTGTGTCCATGTGGTTTATTTAGCATGCTATTCTGTTTCGTTTTGTCTTCTGCTCATTAGTAGTTGGATCTAGAGGCTTGATCCCATTCATGTTTTGTTTCTTTTTCTTTTTTTCATGGATGGGCATGACTGCTTCACTGGGTAGTGGTGTATAGTTAATCAACAGCCTCATAATATTGGGTTGTCTCACCTTTGTGATATTAGTAGATATTGATGATTCATGCCTACATCCATTGATTTGCTAAGGTTTGCAAAATGGTGATATCCTATTATCCCTCTTCATTTATTAGCTGAAGTACTTCTATAAAGTGGAACTTTGTCTTTTTGATTGCCTGTTGATTGATACAGTTTGTATAGGAAAGGTAGGATAAGTGCATGATTTGTTCCCTATATCTGTTTTTAAAATGATGAATTGGCTTACTAGCATCCTCCAGCAACCAATTAATATTAATTTATGGATTTAAAAATATTTGATATCTTCACTTCATTGCAGTTATTGTCTTTACTGCTATACAAATTAAACTGTTTTGCCCTGGGCTTCCAAGTCCTCTTTCAGCATAAACCTAGTAATGTAGATATGACAAAATGTTCCAGACTTACCCGTACATTACTCCAGGTCCCCTGGACAACAGAGGTACTCATTCCTTTTGGACTGGACATTGTTTCTAAAGCTCATTCTTTCAGTAGACAGATCTTTTTAAAATAAAATGATATCAGGAGTTCATACTGATAACATCAAATCGAAATTACTAAAACTCTGATTTTAGACTTGTATCTTCTTTCTCACATTGAGATCCTGTTTTCAGTGACAGCAGAAATTTTACAGAAGTAAAACCTCACAGAAGTATGCATTTATTTCATTCCACAGTATGTACACAGAACTCAGCATACCAATGCCAACAATGTGATTAATGAAAACAGCTGAAGGTTTTTCTTTTCAGCTTTATTGAGATATAATTGACAAATAAAATTGTAAAATATTTAAAATGTACAGTGTGATTATTTATGTACACACTGTGAAAGGATTCCCAAAATTGAATTAATTAACATATCCATCACCTCATACACTTTTTTCCCCACCTTTTTTTGGTAGAAATGCTTAAGTTCTCTCAGTTATCCAATACAGTATTATTAACTATAGTCATTATGTTATAACATTAGATCCTCAGAATTATTCATCTTACAACTGAAAGTTTGTACCCTTTTAGAAAATAGGTTAAGATTACTTAAACAGATTTTTTAAAATTGAAGTGTAGTTGACACACAGAGTTACATTTATTTCAGGTGTACAGCATAATAATTTGGAAACTCTGTACATTGTGCTATGCTCACCACAAGTGTAGCTCCCATCTTCATCTTACAATCTGCTGTTACAATGCCATTGACTATATTCCCTATGCTGTACCTTTTAATCCCTGTGACTTCTTTATTCCATAACTGGAAGCTACTCCCCTTCACCCATTTTGCCCAAACCTCTGCCCTTCTCGCCTCTGGCAACCATCAGTTTATTCTCTGTTTTTATGGGTCTGTTTCTGCTTTTTGTTTGTTTATTCATTTGTTTTGTTTTTAAGATTCCACATATAATTCCACATGTGGTATTTTTCTTTCTCTGACTTATTTCACTTAGCATGGTACCCTTGAGGTCCATCCATGTTGTTGCAAATGGTAAGCACACTCGCTCTCTTTCTCGTTCTCTCTTGTGGCTGATTAATTTATATATATATATGTGTGTGTGTGTGTGTGTGTGTGTGTATGTATATATATGCCACATCATTTTTATCCATCTGTCGATGGACACTTGGGTTCCTTCCATACCTTGGCTATTACAGATAATGCTATATAAACTTAAGGGTGTATTATCTCTTCAGTTTAGTGTTTTCTTTTTCTTTGGGTAGAAACCTGGTAGTGGAATTACTGGATCATATGGTATTTCTATTTTTAATTTTTTATGAATCTCTGTACCGTTTTTCACTCCACAGTGGCTGCACCAATTTACATTTCCACCAGTGGTGCACAAGGGATCGTTTTTCTCTACTTCCTTGCTAACACTTGTCTTTTTTATTTTAGACATTCTGACAGGTTTAAACAGCTTGTTAAAGTATAATTGATATACAGTGAACTACGCATATTTATTTTTTATTATCCCCATTTTATATTTCTAGGGTTTTTTTAAATTAAGATATAAGGTATTATTTGTTTCAGGGATACAGGTCTGTGATTTGTCAGTCTTAGATAATACACAGCGCTCACCATGGCACATACCCTCCCCAATGTCCATCACCCAGCCACCCTATCCATCCTACCCCCAACCGCTCCAGCAACCCTCAGTTTGTTTCCCTCTCTGGTTTCATCTTGTTTCATTTTCCCCTCTCTTGCCCCATGATCCTCTGCCTTGTTGCTCAAATTCCACATATCAATGAGAGCATATGACAATTGTCTTTCTCTATTGACTTATTTTACTTGCATAATACCCTCTAGTTCCATCCACATCATTGCAAATGGCAAGATATCATCTTTTTGATGACTGCATAATATTCCATGGGGATGGATATGGATATATATATATATATATAGATGCCACATCTTTTACATCCATTCTTCTGTCGATGGACATCTAGGCTCTTTCCTTAGTTTGGCTATTGTGGAAATTGCTGCTATAAACATGGGAGTGAATGTGTCCCTTCGGATCACTACATTTCTATCTTTGGGGTAAAATACCCAGTAGTGCAATTGCTGTGTCATAGGGTAGTTCTATTTTCAACTTTTTGAGGAACCTCCATACTGTTTTCCAGAGTGGCTGCCCTGGCTTGCATTCCCACCAACAGTGTAGGAGGGTTCCCCTTTCTCTGCATCCTCGCCAACATCTGTCGTTTCCTGACTTGTTAATTTTAGCCATTCTTATTGATGTCACATGGTATCTCATTGTGGTTTTGATTTGTATTTCCCTGATGCTAAGTAATGTTGAGCACTTTTTTCATGTGCCTGTTGGCCATTTAGATGTCTTCTTTGCAGAAATGTCTGTTCATGTCTTCTGCCCATTTCTTGATTGGATTATTTGTTCTTTGGGTGTTGAGTTTGATCATTTCTTTATAGATTTTAGATACTAGCCCTTTATCTGATAAGTCATTTGCAAATATCTTCTCCCATCCTGTGGGTTATCTTTTGTTTTTGTTGACTATTTCCTTTGCAAACTACACATATTTAAATTGTACAATATGATAAGATTGATGTATGTATACATTCATGAAACTATCACCCCAATGAAGATTCTGAACATATTCAACACCACTAAAATATTTCTTTGTCTCTTAGTAATCTTTCCCTTCTGTAGCTCATGACCTCCCCCACCATTTCTTTTGACTTTTGGTCACTATTAGTGGTTTGTATTTTCTAGAATTTAATGAAAATGGAATCATATAGGATGTACTCTTTTCATCTCATTTATTTCATTTAGCATATTTATTTTGAGATACATCCATGTTGTTGTCAAATCAATAATTAATTAGTTTTTATTGCTCAGTAGTAGTCTGTGTAAGGATTTACCATAGTTTTGGGTTATTTCTGTGTGGGGGCTATTACAGGTAGAGCTGCTATGGACATCCATGTCTAAGTCTTTGTATGGATGTATGTTTTCATTTCACCCAGGAGTGAATGGCTGGGTAATAAGGTAAGTGTATGTATAACTTTGTAAGTTAAAGTGTTTTCCAAAATGTTTTTTTACCATTTTACATTTCCAACAGTGATTTCCAACAGTGTGTGAATTCTGGTTCCTCTACATTCTTGCTGATCCTTAGTAGGATCAGTCTTTTAAATTGTAGATATTTTAATAGGTATGTGGTGGTATCTTACTTAGTTTTAAGAGGCTTATTCTCAATATAAATCCTTTATCAGTTATATGATTTTCAAATAAGTTTGCTCAGTTGTTAACATCTTTTCATTCTCTTAATAATGTCCTTTGAAGAGAAGTTCTTAATTTTGATGACTTTAGTATATCAACGTTTTTATATGGATTATGAGTATTTTTATTACTCCATTTTGTGTTTTTTTTGTTGTCTTTTTAGCTATAAACCTATCCTTTGTTATTTTCGAAGTTGCTTTAGAGTTTATAGTATACGTCTTTAACTTACCACAGTGTGTACCTTCAGTTGAGGTCACTTTATGGATAGTGTAAGAACCTTACATAGTCTGCTTCCATTTCTCCCCTTCTGATCTTGGTGCTACTATTTTACATATGCTTTAAATCCCACACTACATTGTTATTTTGCTTGAAATAGTTGATTATCTTTCAAGGAGATTTAAGTAATAAAAAGTCTTTGCCTGTGTTACCATGCCTGTGCTCTTCATTCCTTTGTGTAGATCCAGGTTTTCATCTGGTATCACTTTCCTTCTGCTTATGGACTTCTTTACCACTTTCAGTACAAGTCTGCTGGTAATTAATACTTCCAGTTTTTATACAGCTGAAAAGTCTATGTCATGTGCAGTTTTGAAAATTATTTTTGTTGGATATGTAATTCTAGGGTGACAGTTTTTTTCATTTAAATATTTATAAAGATGTCAGTCTTTTTTCTTCTAGATTGCATTGTTTTCAGTGAGAAATGCTGTAATCCTTATCTTTGTTCTTCTGTTTATAATATCTTTAGTCTTAAATTCTAATATACCATATATAGTATACAGCAATGTTAACTGTAGTCACCCCCAGTACTTATTTACAACTAAAAGTTTGTACTTGTTTATCACCTTCATTCAGTTTTCCCACCTCCCATCCCAATTTAAGCATTTTGATTATGATGTGTCTTGGAATAATTATCTTCATGTTTCTTCTGCTTGGGGTTCAGTAAATTTCTTGGATCATAAAGAAATAAAAACCTCTGATCACTGTGGTTTATTGGTTTTTCATGTAGTAGAATATTATGCTACAAATAAAACGAGTACGCTAGGTCTAGATGGATCAACATGGATAAATTTTTAAAACAAGGTCAGTTGTGGGGAAAAGCAAGTTATAGGTAAAAGTTTAGGCCAGTGTGATTCCATTTATGTAAAATTTTAAGACAATAATTACGTATGTTTTTATGGATATAGTTTTATGTATCAAACACCAGAGTCAAAATAATGGTCAACTCTGGGGAGGGGAGGGCTCCTGAGTGGCTCAGTCGGTTAATCGTCTGCCTTTGGCTCAGGTCATGATCGCAGGGTCCTGGGATAGAGCCCCACATTGGGCTCCCTGCTCAGCGGGGAGTCTGCTTCTCCCTCTCCTTCTGCTCTCTCTCGTTCTCACTCCTTCAAATAAATAAATAAAATCTTAAAAAGAAAAAAAAAAACTCTGGGGAGGGGTTTGAGGGAGAGGCAATCTTCTGATGTGTCTATAGCATTTAATGTCTTAACAGAAGGTCTCTGAAGCAGAAATGGCAAACATTTTATCTGGGCAGTGAGTACATTGGTGTTTAATTTCTGTGCTTACATGTGTCTGAAATATATTCTCACTGGTTTGAACAAAGGTCTGTATAGTTCTTATAGCTTCTATGGCTTCATTTTATTAAATGTATAATAACTGCTCCCACATAAATCTTGTCCACATGGTTAGTTACATTTCAGTAATCTGCCAACTAAGTTGCTCACACAGATGTAAGACCTGTTTTCTAGTAGTCTTTTAAAAAATAGACCAAACTTGGGGCGCCTAGGTGGCCTAGTCATTAAGTGTCTGCCTTTGGCTCGTGTCGTGATCTCAGGGTTCTGGGATCGAGCCCCTCATCGGGCTCCCTGCACGGAGGGAATCCTGCTTCTCCCTCTCCCGGTCCCCCTGCTTGTGTTCCCTCTCTCGCTATGTCTCTCTCTGTCAAATAAATAAATAAAATCTTTAAAAATAAATAAATAAATAGACCAGACTTTTCATAGTACTCTATAAAATGAGACTATCCATTCTGTGGGACCATTCTTTTTCCTGTAGGAAACTCTTGTTGATTTTACGTTGAGGTATCCCAGAAGACACATTGAAAGTTTTATGGCATTTAATCCAAGTAAAACAATTCATACTGGGTAATGTCCCCTTCTTAGCTTCGTTTTCAGTAATGTGGTTGTTACATATCTTCCAAAATAAAAAGCCTTTGTCCTGCTGGCATCAGATTTCTTTTCTCTTTGGACAACTAGCCTATCTTCTATGTCCTGAATGTCATTTTATCATTTTTTGAAATGTTGGCAGGTAGGTGCTCCTTGTTGAACAAGAAAGACTTAGAAATCATTGTAAGTACCAACATACAAGTTTTTCTTAAATGTGCTGCCAAAGAGCAAAACCTCTTTGGATTGGTGACATGTAGCACTTGCACAGCAGCTTTTTCTTCTCATTTCAAAAGTAAAATGTCTCTCTGTCAGGACCAGCTTTTTCTATGCTGTTAATACATTCTGGTCTTAATACATTAAGACTCATGTATTGCTTATAGCTTGGGAAAACATTAAAAAAAAAAAGGAAGAATAGAGAGTAAGAGAATGAGTAGGCTTGTCAGCATTTTTGTCTTCAGAAAAGACTTTAGATCATTGAAATGCAACATTTAACATGTTAGCAGTTTCAGAAAACTTATGGCTATACATGGCTCTTTACAACAAATAACATCTAGAACATTTTTTACCACTCCATTTTATCAGTATGTGGTAAGTCTTTGATTTGTGTGATACTTAATCTTTTTGGAGGAAGCCATAGTTTGCAAGGGATTTTCTTGTTCCCATTAACTACATAAATATTTTTGGAACATTATTTTAGGATTTCTCTTACCTTTGTTAAGGTTACTCCATCTTAGAACTCAGTGAAAAATATTTTATAAAACTTGTTTTCTAACCAGGTTTACATTAGAAAAGCTCTTCCTTTCAACAAACACCTACTGTGTAACAAGTGGCATGGAGATAAAGGTGAAAGGAAACAGGTCCTATCCTTGCATAGAAACAGCTCAGAAACGGAATGGTTTTTGTTATATTTGTGATTTTTGTTGTATTTTAAAAGTTTTCCTTAACCAGATTTCTGAGAAATGCTCTCTCCCAACTAATGAATAATAACCAGCTGGGAAGATAGCTGGGGGAAGAGGGGACATATATTAATGAGACAAAGGACTTTGGTTTCTTTGAAATATTCTTGTGACCAGATGCTAGAAAAATATACAATGGGTTTCTTAAATATAGTTCTGGCTCTGAAATACATACATACTTAATGAAACCAAAATTGAGCACTCCTAAAGTAGGCTGATCTATATATAATAGAATAGCGTTTCTAAAAGTAGAACTTTTGTGGGCGGTCCCCATTCACTCTCCCTCCATGTCCTCCCTGCATATTCCCCTTAACTTACTCCATAGGCTTGCCAAAAGGAGTGATTTATAATAAAAAGGAGAATTCTGTGAAATGTAATTGTGGTCAAAGGGGTCCTTAGGAAGTATAAAGGGAGAGCTTTGTAATTGCTGCTTCATAGAACTTCGGAGTTCAGAGAGAGCAGCCTAGTATAGAATAAAGAACACGTACTGTAGAGTCCAGCAGACTTTAATCCAGTTCCAGTTCTGCCATTTATTCTCTGTGACCCAAGGCAAATTTGTTAACTTCTCTGTGTATCAATTTTCCTTTTTGAAAAATGAAGGTAACAATCTTTCCCATGAAAATTGTACATCAAAGGCTCTCACTATTCATTTATTTCATTTGTTCAGCTAATTTATTGATGTTGTACTAGACTCTTTAATGGTTTCTGCTAGTGTTAATAATTGATGAACACTGTGTCAGGCTTTATTCAGCTGTTAGACTGCCTAAGTCAGGGTATGGTCCGCATTAGAACACATTAGAATTTCAATCCAACATCTCTAAAAAGAGAATGATAAGAAAGATGGCAAAAAATGGCTCTTGCTCAGTAACCAGGATAGCAGAAAGGAGCTGTAGTCTTTTACTAAAATATGATAAATTCGCAAGTTTTGGCAGTAGCAGTTATATTCTCATCAGATGATACTTAATAACTTCTGAACAAGCAAAATGATTTATTTTTGTTTATGTGTGGTGAAATTAAACTCTCTGAAAAGGCTATAATTTTTCACAGCTTCCTTAGGATTTGCTATATAGGGAATGGTTAGAGATTCTTTCTTCAGATTTCTGAGCAAAAACACCACCAAAACAAAACCAGAAGTAGTTTCAAATCCAAGTAGCTTGAAAGTTGATGTTAGATTGTTTCTGTCCTAAGAATCTTAAAATCAGGAACACATTTCAATAAGGCTGCCTTTCTTTTTTGCACCTTTGAAATGACTATCATGGATATATTTATAAATAGTGCATTATAACCCAGTTATGATCACTTGTCCTTTGCTGATCAAGTTCAAGGCTTGCATACTAAGGAAGGGAAGTAGTTTTGGGAGAGATGAGGGGAGTTCTTGATAAAGGAGCTACTGATTTGTATCCATGGTAGCATATAATGTAAGGTCAGTGATGGAAGATTAAATGTCAGAAAAGGATTATATATATTTTTTTAAAGATTTTATTTATTGAGAGAGAGCAGGAGCGAGAGAGCAGAAGCAGAAGAAGCAGCAGAGGGAGAGGGAGAAGCAGGCTCCCTGCTGAGCAGGGAGTCGCATGCGGGGCTCAATCCCAGGACCCTGGGATCATGACCTGGGCTGAAGGCAGACGCTCAACCATCTGAACTACCCAGGCGCCTAGAGGAGCAAATTATAATGTTTATGATATGGGAAGGGAGGGGGATACAAAAGGTAATAATTTTACACAGGTGAAAATGAGTATCTAGTAAAGGTTGGTATATGAGCTGGGTTTCTTGGATTATAAAAGTTCAACTCAAACTGCCAGAAAAGAATTGTTGGCTCACATAACTGGACTTAAAGATAAAAGTAGAACCAGCCTTATGTATATGTGAAATGTAAGATTTGAATATTATCTTGTATTCTTGTCTCCCTTCTCTTTCTCTGCAAATTGTGTTTATTTTCTGGAATTATTTTTTTCCACATGGCCGAGGCAAGCTCAGTGTACATTCTTACAGCTAGCTGCTCCTCCTCTTCTTTCTTCTTCCTTCTTCTTCTTCTCCTTCTTCTTCTTCTCCTTCTTCTTCTTCTTCTTCTTCTGCTGCTGCTGCTGCTGCTTCTACTTCTTTTCTTCAGATAGAGAGCGTAAAGCTCCTGTGTGTGAACTGCGGTTGGGGGGGGTTGGGGAGGGAGAGGGAGAGAGAGAATCTTAAGTGGCTTCCACACTCAGTATGAAGCTAGGTGTAGGCCTCAGTCTCATGACCCTGAGATCATGAGAGCCGAAACCAAGAGCCTCCTGTTTAACCAACCAGAAGAGAAAAGGAGATCTTTCCCACCTTCAATTTTAAAATTTCTAAAGAAGTCTTTTTGGATGGTAGAGGATGGATCTGTTTATCAGAATAAGTTGAGAAAGAACTTTGGGAAGGCATAAATAACCATTAGCCATCTTAGGTGGAAATTGTTGCTGCATGTGGTAGGAAAGGATTGTCTTCCAAGGAGAAGAGACTGTGTGTTATATATAGTGGGATTAAATGTTAACACCACACTGTTACACTGGTGCTGCCTCCCTCCCTTTCCTAGTCCTCCTGTTTGATCTCCCTCTCTCGCCTAAGCAGTGCAGTACCCCCATCAAACTGGGAGGGTAGTCAACTTGGACAGTGGCCTGGCCTGGGGAAGAGTTTGCTGACCTTTCTACCTGGCAGTGTATTTCATTCATGCCATTCCTAACTCACATTAGTAGCTTCTACATGTGATAGGATTGTTTTACTTTTATTCCCCCCCTTAACTATAACTCACAGAGTTATGGAAGAAATTAGAATTCTTTGGAAAAGATCCATCTCTCTATCCAAGTATCACTTCTAGAGTCAGGGATCCTACGGTTAAGGATTGTAGTATAACTGTATTCTAATCTTCAGAGGCTTTATTATAGAGTGAAGTGTTAGTAAAATTCACTTTTTTTTTTTTTTTTAAGATTCATTGGGCAGAGGGAGAGGCAGAGAAGTAGACTCCCTGCTGAGTGCAGAGCCTGCTGTTGGGCTCGATTCCAGGACCCTGAGATCATGACCTGAGCCGAAACCAAAGTCAGAGGCTTAACCGATTGAGCCATCCAGGCACCCCTAAAATTCATTTTCTTGATCAGGATGTAAAGTATCCTATGATTCCAAATGTCCTATGATTAAAATAAATACACTTGAAGTGTTTATAAGGCACTCCTTCCATTGCATCAGTCCTTAAAGTTACATTCAAAAATTACATCAGTAGTGTAGCTAGGTGGCATATTCTAGGATTTTCTAAAATGGAAAAGTCCTCTTTCCCCCAGGTATGTTCCTGTCCTTTTTTCTTGGTTGTGTGTCCTAACTGTTGCATTTGTCTTAAAATCAGAAAACCAGAATGGAGAATGTAACTTTTCCCAAACTTCCCATTTGTTTTTCCATCCAAGTCTCTCTTATGAATGAACTATAATTGTATGTTTACGATGATGCCTTCCTTATTAAATGGTGATATTGAAGACATAGTCAGCATTAACATTCTTTTATAGGTCAGGAATATACTTCTTTTGAAAAAGTTGGAAAAGAATCATAGCTACTTAACTAATTACAGAAGAATCTAGTTTAAACAGCATTCTGGACTTATACTGACTCACTAAAAAATAGGAATTAGTTTTGAAGAAGATAACAAAATGCATAAGTCCTTGATTCTACTATGTAAAATTATAATTTTACACATGAGACAAAAGTACAACTAGTTTACTTTTAGTGTAATATACATAATTAAACCTAGAAAATGCAGGCTGACGAAAACTTTGCAGAACTGTTATTATTGTGATTGAGTTGGTATAACCTTGAGTTTTTGAAAATGTAATATTCTTATGTATTTTAAGTCCTCCTACAATATAGCCTTAGATCTCTAGACTGAAGGGAATATAATCAAAGGAGGTATGGAAGGAGGAGAAAATGTCTATCAGTCATTGCATTCGGACTGAGAAGGTCATCTGAACTTTAATATTGGAATCCTGACACCTGGGCTTCAAAGGAGAAACTTTCGATTGGTTATCTATATAAATTAGTAAAAAACCTATGTAGATCTTGAAGACACTTCTCTAGTTCCCCATTCCCACTTGTGTTTCCAACTGGCAGAGAGAAAAGGAAGGAAAATAATGAAACATTTTCATTTTCTTTAGTAAAGAAGTGAGACCTAATAAAAATGTACTTTTACATATCACTGAGGGAAACTG
This sequence comes from Lutra lutra, assembly GCF_902655055.1. Classification (NCBI taxonomy): domain Eukaryota; kingdom Metazoa; phylum Chordata; class Mammalia; order Carnivora; family Mustelidae; genus Lutra; species Lutra lutra. The sequence continues at coordinate 42,294,188 of NC_062293.1, forward strand.
TTTAAGAAATCTCTTGCTATTAGGGGCACTTGTGTGGCTCAGTCAGTGAAGCATCTACCTTTGGCTCAGGTCATGATTCCTAGGCCCTGGGATCAAGCCCCGCATCCATCTCCCTGCTCAGTGGGGAGCAGCTCCCGGCTTCTCCCTCTCCCTCTCCCTGCCGTTCTGTCTACTTGTGCTCTTTCACTAGCTCCCTCTCAAATAAATAAATAAATAATCCTTTATAAAAAAGGAGGGGGGCACCTGGGTGCCTCAGTGGGTTAAGCCTCTGCCTTTGGCTCAGGTCATGATCTCAGGGTCCTAGGATCGAGCCCTGCATCGGGCTCTGTTCAGCAGGGAGCCTGCTCCCCGCCCCGCCCCCCTTCCCCCATCTCTGCCTGCCTCTCTACATACTTGTGATCTCTCTCTCTCTGTCAAATAAATAAGTAAAATCTTTTTTTTTTTTAAGAAATCTCTTGCTATTGGCAGATAAAGAATCATTTCCTTTTCTGCTAGAAAATAAGAGATGCATTCTTCTCTTAGCAGTTGCTTTCTAGAATACATAAGTGAGACACTGTGGGGTCTGAACAGCAATAGGATGGAGCCTTTCCTTTGTTTCAGCTTTGTTTGGTCTGGCTGTGTCTTGTATGTTGCAGCAGCCACATCTCTTTACCACTGTCTCCAGCCAGACTTGATGGTAGTTTTATTTTCCCATCTCATGCAGTTTTGCTTGGGCCAATTGCTTGCATTTCAGTTTGGTTTGGGTTATAATTTAACTTAAAAATGAGGCACCAAGGTATAAGGACCATACTACAAGTTATTTTCATTGTGTAATTCGTGAAGACAGCTGCAGAGAAGAACATTCAGATAACAAAAATATTTACTTGATTATGAGAAATTGGCTATTGTCCTAAGAATATTTAATAAATGAGCTACATTTCATGTGTGTATGTATTTAACTTAAAAAAAAAAAAAAAAAAGATTTTATTTATTTATTTATTTATTTGCTTATGAGAGAAAAAGCCCTAGCAGGGGACAGGGGCAGAGGGAGAAGCAGACTCCCTGTTGAGCAGGGAGCCTGACTCAGGGCTTTATTCCAGGACCCTGAGATCATGACCTGAGCCGAAGGCAGACAGTTAACCAACTGAGCCACCCAGGTGCCCCTGTATTTAACTTGTTTTCTTGGATTTGGCATTAAACAAGTAAAACTCAAGTCTTCTTCCTTCACAGGCAAGTTTACAAGCATTTTGCGTAGATTATTTACTCTCTTTGAATTAAGATATGCTTAATTGCAGGGTAAATTTGTTAGACTTGGTACTATTTGTTAAGTGGAGAAGGAAGTTGTATTTCATTTTTATAAATGAATTATCCTTACTTGATTTGAATATATGAACCTAGTTGAATTGGGAAACATTATTTTAAAGTAGGCACAATAAATTATTAGTCTTGAGTAACCAGTAATATATTATTCTTTCCTGTTTGAAATCAGCTGTAGTTGTGGGACTATTAGACAGACATCTTTTTACCTGATGCTGATGTGGTTATAATGACAGATGCTCATACATTTTCACTGTCTTCAAGCGAGATAATTGACTTAAAATTTTAGCAACTAGGAAACCATTGAGGACATATCACTTTTCAGTTGTGATTCCTGCCTTTGTTCGTCTTCATGATTGAATTTCCATTTTATGTTATAGTGAATGTTCCCTAGGTTTAAATTCACCAGGACTTAACAAGGATCCTAATCCTTTTTTTTGCAGTGAATATTTATAAGGAATACCAGACTCATTGACAAAGGTTTATTTCTGGGCACTTTGCATTTGCCAGTTCTGTAATTTTTGAAAAAGTATTGACAGATTTTTAATAGATTACTCTTCCTTAGAACTAGAAATGACCTAATTCCACAGCCAGCCATTTTCCTTTATAGGTAAGGAACCGAGGCCCAATTAATACCTAGAAAGTATATACCAGAACCTTCTGTTACTCCTTTACCACAGAGCAGACTGTCAGTAAATTATTAAAATAACTAATTAAATTTGTGGGTCAAAGCTCTTTTGAAATGAAATAGTTGCTCATGTCAGATCTTTTGTGATAATACTGAGTATTTTGTGGTAATACTGAGTCCAAAGATTATTTTTTAATTTATTATTATTATCATAAGAATTAAACAGAAAATATAGCCTCATATGCTAAAGTGGTATAAAACAGGGCAGGAGTGATTAGTTACTTTTCTTCTAATGATAGAGATCTGTTAGGGTAGTTATTAGTTACTGTTTGTTTCATAACTTGTACAAGTAAAAGATACTGGCATAATATGCATTAAAGGGGAAAAATACCAACATTGAGTACATCTTCATACATCAGTAAGGACACGTGTTTGCAACTAATGAATCACCAGATTCCACCCCTGAAAGTAATAATACATAGAACATATAGTTAACTTAAGTGAATTTAAATAAAAAATTTTTAAAAGACACATGTATATTGTTCACATAATTTTAATCGGATGGACATTTCATTATTTAACCAGTCTCCTATTGTTAGACATATAGGGCTTTTTTCCTAATTACTTTTCACCATTATGAAAGGCTTTCCAATACCATTTTCGTATATAGTTTTACTTTTAGTCTGATTATTTCTGTAGTGAAAATAATTGCTGCATCAAAAAGTCCACTCATCTTTCAAGAGTTTAGGTATATATTGCCAGACTACTCTATAGAAATGTACCAATTAGCACCTTTTATCAGTAGTGTAATTTTGGCTAAGTCTATGGAGAAAAAAAACAATGTAGCTCATGGTAACATTTCAGTGTTAATATCATTCCTTTTGAAGTAGAGCACCGTTGCCTTTGTTTTTTAAATTTTTTTAGAATTAAAGTTATATGGGGGCACCTGGGTGGCTCAGTTGGTAAGCGTCTGCCTTCTGCTCAGGTCATGATCTCAGAGTCTTGGGATCGAGCCCCAATTCCCCTGCTTAGTGGGGAGTCTGCTTCTGCTCTGCACTCTTCTCCACTTATGCTCTCTCTCTGGCTCTCTCGTGCTTTCTCTCAAGTAAATGAGTAAAATCTTCAAAAATAAATAAATTAGTTATATTTACATACAGTAAAATTCATTCATTTTAATTACACACTTTGATGAATTTGGGTAATTATATACAATCATGCAACCACCACCACAGTCAAGACATAGAATGGGTCTCTAACCCTAAAAAGTTTCTTCCCATGCCTTTACAGTCAGTCGTCATCTGTAACCCCAGGCAACCATTGATCTGCTTTCTGTCACTAGTTTTGTCTTTTCTAGAGTTCCAAACAAATGGAATCCTATAGTACATGGTCTTTTGTGTTTGGCTTCTTTTAGCATAATGTTTTGAGATTCATCCACATTGTTTTGTTTAGTACAGTTTCATTTGTTTGTAATATTGTGTTCTGTAATATGGGTGCACTAAAATACATTCAACTTGATGGGCATTTGGATTGCACATTTTTGGCTATTGTATGAATCATGCTGCTGTGAACTTCTGTGTACAAGTCTTTATGTGGATATATATTTTTTAATTGCTTTTGGATAAACACCTAGAAGTGGTTCACTTCACATGTGTAGTATATACTTAAGTTTATAAGATACTGCCTTACTGTTTTCCAGAGAGTCTGTACACTTTACATTTCCACAAGCAACATATGAGAGTTTGAGTTGTTCCACATCCTATCACTAATTGTCAAGTCTTCTTTTTTCCCCTCTAGAGCTTGCATTTTATCTAAATAGAGAAATACTCATAATTACAATATAATGTGATTAGGACCAAAAATGTCACTCTTTTTAAATGTTAACCATTCTAGTAGGTATGTAGTGGAATGTCACTGTGGCTTTAATTTGCATTTCTTTGAATATTTTTTCATGGGCTTATTCTCCATCAGTGTATCTTCTTTTTTTTTTTTTTTTTTAAGATTTTTTTATTTATTTATTTGACAGAGAGAGATCACAAGCAGGCAGAGAGGCAGGCAGAGAGAGAGGAGGAAGCAGGCTCCCTGCTGAGCAGAGAGCCCGATGCGGGGCTCGATCCCAGGACCCTGAGATCATGACCTGAGCCAAAGGCAGAGGCTTAACCCACTGAGCCACCCAGGCGCCCCGAGTGTATCTTCTTTTTTAAAGTGTGCAGATCTTTTGCCCATCTTTGATTGGATTATTAGTCTCCTTACTGTTGAGTTGAAGGAGAGATATATATTCTGGGTACATGTCTTTCATTGTTTTAGAAAATATTTTCTCTTATTTGGTGGCTTGCCTTTTCATTTTCTTTTCTTTTCTTTTTTTTTTTTTTATAAAATCTTTTTTTTTTTAAGATTTTATTTATTTATTTGTTAGAGAGAGAGAGAGCATGAGCACAGGCAGACAGAGTGGTAGGCAGAGGCAGAGGGAGAAGCAGGCTCCCCGCTGAGCAAGGAGCCCGATGTGGGACTCGATCCCAGGACGCTGGGATCATGACCTGAGCCGAAGGCAGCCGCTTAACCAACTGAGCCACCCAGGCGTCCCACCTTTTCATTTTCTTAATAGTTTCTTCAGAAGAGCAAAAGTTTTTAATCTTGATGGAGTCCATTTCATCTTTTTTTTTTTCTTTTATAAAAAGCTGTGCTTCTTCGTATCCTAAGAAAACTTTGCCTAACTCCAAATCACAAAATTTTCTGTTTTTCTTTCCTGAAAGTTAATAGTTTTAGCTGTTACATTTAGGTCTGTGGTCAACATTGAATTAATTGTGTCTGTAGTGTGAGATATACAACATGGTTCGTTGTTCTCCATGTGGTTGTTCCAGCAGCACTGATTGAAAAAACTCTTTCACTCTCTTACCTTTACCCCTTTGTTTAAAATCAGTTGACGTGTAAGTTTGGGTCTATTTTTGGACTCTACTCTCATGTTTTATGTCTATCATTATGCCAATACCACACTGTCTTGATTTCTGTAACTTTGTAGTAAGTCCTGAAATCAGATAGTGTAAGTCCTTCAAATTTGTTCTTCAAAACTATTTTGTGTATTTTAGATCTTCTGTTTTTCCATATGAATTTTTAAATCAGTTGTTTGGTTGGAATTGCACTGATTCTAAAGATAGATTTTTTTTTTTCAAGATTTGCTTTTTGTTATGAAAGAAAGAGAGCATGCAGGTGGGGGAAGGAGCAGAGGGAGAGGGACAAGCGGACTTCACACTGAGTGGGGAGCCTGACACCGGGCTGGATCTTAGGAACCTGAGATCATGACCTGAGCCGAAACCAAGAGTTAGTCGCTTAACCAACTGAGCCATCTAGGTCCCCTCTAAAGACAAATTTTAGAAGATTTCCTGTTTGAACAGTATTCAGTTTTTGAAGCCAATGAACATGAAACCATGGACGTGGTATTTCTCTTTATTTAGGTTGTCTCTAATTTCTCTTCACAATGTTTTGTAGTTCTCAGTATATATAGATCTTGCACATCTTTCATTAAATTTATTCTTAAGTATATTATTTTTTCATTTTATTGTAAATAGGGCTTTTAAAATTTTTATCTTCTAATTGTTCATGGCTAGTATTTAGAGATACAGTTGAATTTTGTATATTAACCTTACATCCTAGAACTTTGTTACATTAATTTATTAATTCTACTAGTTTTGTTGAAGGTTCTGTAGAGTTTACTACATGCATGATCATGTCATCTGTCAATAAGGACAGTTTTTCTTAAATTTTTTCCCATACGCCTTTTATTTGTTTTTCCCCTTATTTTGTTAGCTAGGTACTGCAATATAATGTTATATAGAAGTGGTGAGAATGAATATCCTTGCCTTATTCCTGATCTTAAAAAACATAGAGACTTTGATCATTGAGTATGGTTTTTGCTGTCCATTTCCATCTGGTTGAGGAAATTATCTGCCTTTAATCATGTAAAGAGTATTGAATTTTGTCAGATGCTTTTTCTGCATTTATTCAAGTAATTGTGTTCATTTTCTCTTTTATTCCAATGGGGTAAATTGATTTTTAGACGTTAAACCAATCTCACATTCCCAGGTTAAGACCCACTTGATTATGATGAATTTTCCTCTGTATATACCACTGGATTCAATTTGCTAACATTCTGTTAAGGATTTTTGCAATTTATGTATGTTCTTGAGGGGCATTGGTCTATAATTCTCTTATGATGTCTGTGTCTGCTTTGATATTGGGACAATACTGACCTTATAAAATGAATTAAGTATTGTTCTCTTCTTTATTTTCTGAAAGAGTTTATAGAATTATTTTGTTATTTTCTTAAACATTTGATAAAATATATCAGGGAAGCCATCTGTGTCTTAAGTTTTCCTTAAGGGAAGTTTTTAAATTATGAATGTAATTTCTTTAATTGATATAGGTTATTTGTTATCTGTTTCTTTTTGGGTCACTTTTGGTTATTTCTGTCTTTCAAGGAATTTGCTTATTTCATCTAGGTTTCTAAATTTATGAGCATAAAAGTTTTTTTTTATATTCCCTTATACTTTTTTTTAAAGATTTTATTTATTTATTTGTTAGTGAGAGAGGGCACAAGCAGGGTGGAGCAGCAGGCAGAGAGAGAAGCAAGCTCCCTGCTGAGCAAGGAGCCTGATGGGGGACTTGATCCCAGGACCCTGAGATCCTGACCTGTGCTGAAGGCAAATGCTTAACTGACTGAGCCACCCAGGTATCCCTCTTTTTTAATGTAGTGAAACTTGTTTTACAGCTCAGAATATGTTCTGTTAAACATAGCCTGTGCTCTTGAAAAGAATATCTATTCTGCTGTTGATAGGTGTGATGTTCTGTAAATACTAGTTAAGGAAAGGCCAGATATGTCTTTTTCTTTCTTCCTTCCTTTTTTTTTTTTTTTTAATTGAGGAGAGGGAGAATGAGTGAGAGTGTGTACATGTGCTTGAGTGAGGGCAAGCGAATGGAGGGGCAGAAGGAGAGGAAGAGATAATCTCAAGCAGACTGCGCTGAGCTTGTAGTCTGATTTGGGGCTGGATCTCACAACCCTGACATCATGACCTGAGCTGAAACTAAGAGTCAGGTGCTCAACTGAGCCACCCAGGCATCCCCAGGTACATCTTATTTGATGTTTTGGCTAGCTCTTCTGCCAATTAATAAGAGAGGTTAAAATCACAACTATAATTATGGAATTGTCTAGTCCCTTTTTAGTTCTGTGAATTTAACTTTGTTTATTTTGAAGATAGGTTATAGGCACAGGGACACTTAATGATTGTTATGTCCCCCTGATGAAATGCCCTTTAATGTATATATCGCTCTTTATATCCTATATAAATTTTGTCTTGAAATCTATTTAATCTACTATTAAAATAACCATTCCAGACTTCTTATGTTTATAGAAGTGGTATGATACGTCCTTTTTCATTCATTTACTTGTAACCTATCTTGATTGTTAAGCATGTGTCTCTTATAGACAGGATATAGTTGGGTATTGTTTTAATATCCGTTCTGACAGTCTGCCTTGTGATTGGATTTTTAGTTCATTACTGTTTAACGTAATTAGTGATATGGTAAAATTTGGGTTTACTGTTTTATTATTTGTTTTCTATCATCTCTTGTTTTTTGTTTTGATGCTCCTTTTTGGCTGCCCCCCTCCCTACTTTGGGATCATTTGAACTATATTTTTAAAATTCTATTTCAATTTTCTTTTGCCTTTTTGGCTGTATTTATTTGCATTATGTTTTTAGTACTTGCACCAGGGATAGTAGTATATATCCTTACCTTTTCACAGCTCACCTACAATCAGTAATGTGCTACTCACAAAATATCAAAATTTTGCAACATTATAGTTTCTAAAACATCTCCTCATTTATGGCATAGTTGTTATATGTAATGCATTATGAGTTCCGCAGAGTCATTTTATCGCATTTTGCCAAAAATTTTGTTAGTGTTAATTGTAATTTTGTTAAATTTACAGATGAATCAGTACTTTACATGCTAATAATATTTTCCCACTTAATTAAAATGGCTGTGTAATGCCACATGAGAATTTAGGGCTAAAAACAACATGCTTTGTGAATCTGCAGTCTGATAAGGACTCAGTTGGGATAGTTAGTTGCTGCTTCATTTGGTGTCAGCCCTGACATCTCTAAGGCTGGAGGTTGGAATTACCTGAAAGTTCTTCCTCAACATAAATGGTGACTAGGCTACAACAGTAAGGGCTCCTCAGGTATCTGTGTAGTCACTTCAACATGGTTGCCACAGGAGAGCCAGACCTCCTTATATGGTAGCTCAGTTCCAAGGGTCAAAAGAGAACTTTGATTGGCTTATGTTTGGGAGAATTTCAGCATTTGAATAACATTATTTGTTACAAGCTTCCCTCAGATTCATGGGAAGAATGTAGGGCCCATCTCTCATGAGAGGAACAGTGAAGTTTTGAAGACTTCATTGGTAATGTGGAATTGGTGGCCATTTTTGGAAGATAATATCTGTCACCCCCTTGTCTTTCAGGAATGTGGTTAATTTTGCTTATTCAAGTTGTCTCTTGTATTTTTCAGTAAAATGTTACATTTTTATATATATTCATCTGTTACCTATCTGTCCTTCATCTTTATTAGATTTATTCCTGTATATTTTGGATCATTGAGAATCTCTTTTCATATTACTATTTTTTTCATGTTTAGTATGATTTTGACATTGAAAAAGGCTGTCTTTGCAAAGTAAAATAAAATATTTCTAACATGATATAAATTTGTTCTACCTTCATGTGATATACTAACTCTTTAGAGGACTTTAAGCTATATGTTTAAGAATTGCCATTTGGAAAGGAAATTGGACTTTTGCTTCTGGTCCAGTATCAGGGAGCTTAGAAGTTGCCATTCCATCCTAAGCATTGGTGAAGTGGAGGGAATTTTATTTTGTAATATGTGATTTCTGCTCTGTTTCTTGTAACTTTATATGTAATGTTAAAAATGTGTGAGAAGGGGCGCCTGGGTGGCTCAGTGGGTTAAGCCGCTGCCTTCAGCTCAGGTCATGATCTCAGGGTCCTGGGATCGAGCCCCACATCGGGCTCTCTGCTCGGCAGGGAGCCTGCTTCCTCCTCTCTCTCTGCCTGCCTCTCTGCCTGCTTGTGATCTCTCTGTCAAATAAATAAATAAAATCTTTAAAAAAAAAAAATGTGTGAGAAGAGGGGTGCCTGGGTGGCTCAGTGGGTTAAGGCCTCTGCCTTCGGCTCGGGACATGGTCCCAGGGTCCCGGGATCGAGTCCCACATTGGGCTCTCTGCCTGGCGGGGAGCCTGCTTCCTCCTCTCTCTCTGCCTGCCTCTCTGCCTACTTGTGATCTCTCTCTGTCAAATAAATGAATAAAATCTTTTAAAAAAAAATGTGTGAGAAGAGTGACAAGGATAAGTCCTATAGATAGCTCTCTGGAAGGAAAGAAAGTTTAGTAAACCAGCCACCTTTGAGATTATGTATGGAATTATTATGGAGTAATATTATGGAATTATTATGGAATCTTTGGGCACTTAACTTTCTAAGATTATGCTTTACCCCTTTTTCTGAACTACAGACTTTTCTGATGTTAAAAAAATTTTTTGAAAGTTGTTTCTATTCAGCCATCTATTAAAAAATAGTTCAGGGGCACATGGGTGGCTCAGTCAGTTAAGCATCTGACTTTTGATTTTGGCTCAGGTCATGATCTGAGGGTGGTGAGATTGTGCCCAGCATTGGGCTTGCTGCTAAACTTGGAGCCTGCTTAAGATTCCCTGTCTGGGCACCTGCATGCCTCAGTCGGTTAAGCAGCTGCCTTTGGCTCAGGTCATGATCCCAGGGTCCTGGGATTAAGCCTTGAGTCAGGCTCCCTGTTCAATGGAGAGTCTGCTTCTCCTGCTCCCTCTTCCCACCAACCCACACCCCTCCCAACTCCCAACCCTGGTTCGTGCACATGCGCTCTATATCAAATAAATAAATAAAATCTTAAAAAAAAAAAAAGATTCCCTCTTTTCCATCCCTCTGCTTCCCCCCCTAATAGTTCAACAAGAGCTGCTTCAGGTAGTCACTATATATTTAAAGTCCTAAAGATTTTTTTTTTAAGATTTTATTTTTATTTATTTGACAGACAGAGATCACAAGTAGGCTGAGAGGCAGGTGTGTGGGCGGGGAGAAGCAGGCTCCCTGCTGAGCAGAGAGCCTGATGTGGGGCTCCATCCCAGGACCCTGAGATCATGACCTGAGCCAAAGGCAGCCGCTTACAACTGAGCCACCCAGGCGACCCTAAGGGAAATAGTTTTAAGATCGATAAGCTCTTAGGAGAATTTTCTGACCACTTTACCTGCTAGTTTTTTGACTCCTATATTTATCATACTGTATATTCTCATTCTATTTCTCTTATTGGTTGTAGTTGCTACTTAAATTAGTGTAACACTTCAGAATTCCTTTTCAACTTGAGATTCCATGTTGACCTTGTTTGGCGATAAATATGTTTCCAACCTGGTGTTCACTTCATTACATTGTTCACCAAAACTTCTATATTCTTTAAGAACAGACAGGGATTTTGAGATAGAGTCTTGGAATAAAAGTATGTAAAGCCGCTTTTCTAGCCTCTTTCTTGGACCATGGTAGCTTCTTTTCTGGGAATTTGTGTGACCCAATAACAAATTGCTGTAAATAAACAATCATTTTTACTTTACCATAGTGGAACTTTTTCAGTCAATGGAAGACAGGGACTAGGTTTTAGTTATTTTTATTAGATATTTTAAGTGATAGTTTTCAGATAGACTTTTTTGGCAAACAAACTTGACATTTCTCATCCTTCATGACTTTAATGGTTAGTTTCATCTTTCCTGAAGCGAAATGAAAACTAACAACAAGCAGAGCAAGGCTTTCAAGGAGAGAGAGAGTCAGGATCCATGTGGAAGTAATTTACATTTATTTGGTAGGCAGTAGTAGTAATAATCTTGAGATCTTTTTACGTGGAACCCTGTACCTGTGGGTTCAGGAAAGCCTCTCTTTTTCCCTGGGACGGTAGTTTGGATTTAAGTGGTAAAAGAAAACCCAACAACAATCTGATGGTGTCCTAGTTCTAAATCCATTTTATGGTTTTCTTGTGGTCACCTTCTCTGAACTCCCACTACTGAAACTCTTGCACCATTAATCCCACTTTAGTTCTGCTTGATTTAATAGCCTTCCATTTTTCTGGTGATTTTGTTAGGTGTTCTCTCCTCAGGAGAATCCCAGGCAACAGACCATTTTCTGTATTCAACCACATTTTGCATGACTGTCTCTGATTGTGACCTTTGAATTTACCTTGGTTCAAGGTTTTCTATCTTCTCTGAAGGGAAAGGAAACCGGCACCTCTGTCACCCAATGCAGGCTTTCAAATTCACATCCCAAAGGAGGATTGAAAATCCTCTTACCATGTAATATACACCTGAAATTCTAGCTGTAGTATAACAGGTGGCTTCTCTAACATGGCTAATGAGCTGTAGCTGAAGCAAACGCATCCCTCCTTAACTGAGATTTGATGGTTTGCAGTTATATAAATCTCTATATTATATAAACTTATAAATATATTTTAAACTGGTAATATAAAATTCTTAAATATGTATTTGACCCAAAGGCTGGTGTGCTTCAGATCTATACCTGGGATGGTGTTTTCATCTCCTTCCCTTCAGCTAGCTTTCTTTTTAAGTGGGAGAAAATATGGATTATCCTTCAAAGGGTTGCAGGTGTCATTTGCTGATGAAAAATGGATTTGAGAAAAAGTGAGGTCTCAGTCATCAGATACATCCCTGCCAGATGTTTGAACAGCCAAATCCTCCCCTTTACCCCTTAAGTGAGGCATGAAGAAGATCTGGTAATTTAACCATAGATGGACCATAGAAGAAAGTCCTTTTTATCTCTTACTAGCAACATTTAAGCTCACCCCTGTTTTCCTAGGTGGGTCTGAGGTAGACATTTTTAGCTGATTATGATCACTTTGCTCATTTAGAGCAGTTTTGCTCCCTGCATCATGCCAGCAGGCTTCAATGCACAGAGCCAAGGTTGTGTAGAGCCCTATGTTAGAACACCAACATATGAAAGTTTATTGTTTGTAATGTTTGATGTTCCTGTTGTGGGTGATTTACTTCATTTCCTTTATTCTGTTTATAATAATTAAAAATCAGAGGTAGAATAAATTACAACATTTGCCATTCCATTTTTCCAAATATGTGTTCCAAAATTTATCCTGTATCAAGTGTTCATATTGTGGTTGAAGAACCAGCATGAAATGCATAGAATAATGATTTGTGCACCTCACTCTACCTATTTTATTGAAAATACACCTCAAACAAGATAAATTTCTTATTTTTTTTACTTTTTATAATGTTTTCTTATATTTAGAATTTATCCTCAACTAAAATAGCATGCTTTATTTTATAGGCAAATACATGATCACTGTAAAATAATTTCCAATTCATTTACAGCGAAAATATATAAAGTATTTATATCACGATTTCATTTATAAAATTGGTATATGTCTTATACACTGTGCTGCCAGCAGATGTGTTCCAGATTACATAACAGGAAAACACGGGAAACAAAACCTAATAAATGCAAGAGCTATATATATATATACCAAGAACACTTGAGTAGGTGACAATATCTCACGATCAAAATTTCAATTCAACTGAACCAAAAGTTAATTGTTTTCTAATAAGTAAATTTTTTAAAGAATGAAATGAAATAGTAGGAATATATGCTCTATTTAAATTTAAATACTTCCAGTATTTCATAAATACTTACAGCATAAATTTTACATACAGCATCCTTAGATTATGATAATCTTTAGATAATCCTTAGATTATTAGGTTATAAACGAGTAGCAAAACATAGCACATTTTCAAATAGATGAAAAAGGGAAATATATACTACAGAAAGCTATACTAGAAAAACATTTAAAAAAAATAACCAATTATTCAACTCCTAAGGCTGACAAAGCTAATAAGTTTTATTCAACTCTATATGCCTGTTTCAGTGAGAAAAAAATATATGATGGACTAGTTAATCTCAAAAAGATCTAAGAAAATAGTAATAATGTAGATAAAATTAAGATGAGAATTTTTTTTAGAATTTATGTAATTATATGACAGAGAGAAAGGGGGTGAGAGTGAGAGAGGGAACACAAGCAGGGGGAGCTGAAAAGGGAAAGTAGGCTTCCCACTGAGCAGGGAGTCTGATGTTGGGGCTCGATCCCAAGATGCTGGGATCATGACCTGAGCCAAAAGCAGGTGCTTAATGAGTGAGCCACCCAGGCACCCCAAGAACCTTTTTTTTTTTGGATGTGTATAATGTATTATTGGTTTCAGAGAAACAGGTCTGTGATTCATTAGTCTTATATAATACCCAGTGCTCATTACAACCCTCCCCAATGTCCATCATCCAGTTACCTCATCCCCCAACCCCCACCCCTCCAAGATGCAAACTTTTGAAATGGTTAATTTTTTGTAAAAATTTAGAAACTAGACAAAAATTTAGAACAGTACACAAAATGCTTTGAATAAGTCAGTTGCAGTAGGAAACACAAGAAAATTTGCTGGAATCACTGGTGAATATTTTTCAGCAGATAATACCTCTATCATATAAATAGCTACTAAATACTGAAGGATGCTGTTTTATTTTGTGAGGCAGATAGATAGGGTACTTGATATGATCGGAACATGAAAATGAAAGCCAATCTTGTTGATGAACACAGATAAAAAATTCTAAATAAAGTAATGAAATACAATGCACATTAAAAGGTGTTCAGTATTTTTTAAAAAAATATTCACCATGACCAAGTGAAATTTAGTGTAGAAATTTAAGATTGCTTCTGTGAAAGGAAAAGTATTAACATAATCCATTTTCTTTATTAGGAAAAACCGTAAAATCAATTAAACCAACATTCATTGACCTAGGATAGAGAAAGTATCGTTTTAGGCACTAGGAAGTTTTGAAAATACATCTAGTAGAGTCCTTTTTCCCCAAGGATTTATAATCTGGTAAAATTAAAAAGAAAATTAGTAAAAATCATGATGTCTCCACAATATTTTTAAATATTCTAAAAATATTTAATAAAAATCAACACTATTTCTGACAACTCTGAAAAGTATAAAGGAAATACATTTTCCCTATATAAAAAGGCTTTCCCGGGGCGCCTGGGTGGCTCAGTGGGTTAAAGCCTCTGCCTTCGTCTCGGGTCGTGATCCCAGGGTCCTGGGATCAAGCCCCGCATCGGGCTCTCTGCTCAGCGGAGAGCCTGCTTCCTCCTCTCTCTCTCTCTCTCTCTCTGCCTGCCTCTCTGCCTGCTTGTGATCTCTGTCTGTCAAATAAATAAATAAAAAATCTTTAAAAAGGTTTTCCCTATATATTTGTAACTAAAAGTCCACATTAACCAAAATAAAAAAGTAGAGGCATCACCGAAATAATGCTGTCTATTATGGAATGTCAGCCAGTCTAAAAAGGTAGAGCAAAATAAGATATAGATATATGCAAGAAGAAAATTAAGTTATAACAATGTCAATGATAGTTATATACCTAGAAAATTCTTAAGAATTCAACGGCATAACAACTGAATCTAGGAAAGTTGCAAATTTTAAATTAAAAATATGTTAACAGTGCCTTCTTAGAGCAGTAGGCAGTGCGTCAGTCTCATAAAAGTCTATTAACAACAGATTATAAAACAGTAAATGTACACTTATTTATGGTGATACACATTAAATACTGTAGCTTAATGTTATGTGTATGTGAAAAAAAAGCTTTAATGGCGAGCAGAAAAGAAGTTTGAATAAATAGGAAGTTATACCCTAGCCAAAGGGAAAGCCAAATGTATTAAAATCCCATGCTTACTCTATTAGTATATTTAATATTTAACCAAGTAAGATACCGACATATCTTAAAGGCCTGCCACTAGCATCACCTGGGAGCTTGCTATATAAATGCAGAAGCTCAATTCCCCACCCCAGACATAGTGAATCAATGTACCTTTTAAGACTTTTAAGAATTCCAGATGATTGTTATGTACATTAAAGTTATGAATGCATGCAGTAGTTCTTGAATCTTGTTAAAAGTCAAAGTCCTGGGGCACCTTGGTGGCTAAGTCGTTAAGCATCTGCCTTCTGCTCAAGTCATGATGTCAGGGTCCTGGGATCAAGCCCCACATCAGGCTCCCTGCTCAGTGGGAAGCCTGCTTCTCCCTCTCCCACTCCGCCTGCTTCTGTTCCCTTTCTTGCTGTCTCTCTGTCAAATAAATAAATAAAATCTTTAAAAAAAAAAAGTCAGTCAGCTGGGAGCTCGTTAAAATACAAATTTTTAGGCCCTGCCATGAGTTTAATGAAATAGAATTGCTTCAGTTTTTGTGTTCCTTTTTCTAAAGCCCACCAGTTGGTTATGATATACTAAATTTGATGGTAGCTGCTTTAAAGAATTTGATAAAATGGCAATAAAGTATAAATGAAAAAGTCATAAGACATCGGTTGACCATAGAACAAAGTAGCAGTTGAAAAAATTGATTCATAGTTTTTATTATTAACCATTATATTAACCATTAATTAACCATAACCAATATAGTATAACCATATTAATTAACCATCATATTAATTATATAACACATTATAGAAATTTCCAAGTCAATTAGCATTAAACCAAACAGATATTAAAAAAGAGAAAGAAATACCATTTCTCTGTATTTCTCTGAATAAGTGATTAATATGTGATCTGTGTGGATAAATGGAAAAACTGTAAATATCAAGGGAAGAAACTATACAAATCAAATCAGAATAGGACCTAGAATATTGTAAACTGTTTATACTCTGAGGTGATAATTTGTTTTTGTTCTAACAGCCTCAGGAGGCATAATTTAAACACCATTATGAATACAGTACCCCCGTTATCCACAGGGGTTATGGTATGTTCCAGGACCCTAGTAGATGCCTGAAACTGCAACTGCAGGTTGTACCAAATCTTTTGTATGTATAGATAGAGACACACCAACACACACACACACATTTTTAAAGATTTAGATATAAAAGTATAATATACTTATAAATATGTATTTAAAGATTTATTTTATATAAATATATTTAAATATTTAGAGATATAATGTATCTATATATTTTATTATATATAGATTAAATAGACTAAAATAGATATAGTTAGAATTAAAGATAATATATATTTAGAAATAAATATATTTAAAAATTTATTTAAAGATTTATTTTAGAGAGAGAGCAAGCATACCTGGGGAGGGCCCGAGGGAGAGAGAATCCTCAAGCAGTCTCCCGGCTGACCACAGAGCCCAACAGGGGGTTCTGTCCCAGGACCCCAAGATGATGACTTAATCAGAAATCAAGAGTCAGCTGCCCAACCTACTGAGCCACCCAGGCACCCTCCCAAACCTTATATGTTATGTTTTTCCCTATACATACAAACCTATGATAAGATTTATTTTTATATTTTTTTAGTTTTTTTTTTTTAAGTTTTTATTTAAATTCCAGTGAACATGCTAACCTAATATTAGTTTCAGGTGATAGGGTTTGATTTATAACTTAGGCATAGCAAAAGATGAACAGTAATAATAATGGAACAATTATAATAATACACAGTAACAAAACTTAGGAATGTGGCCTCTCCCTTCTCTCAAAATATTGTGTTATATTCATCCTTCTTGTAATGATAAAATGATGAGATGAGGTGAGTTGAATGACATAGGCATTGTGACATAGCATTAGGCTACTTTATTGACCTTTTGACATTGTGTCAGAAGGAGGGTCGTCTGCTTCCAGACAGCAGTTGACCACAGGTAATGGGGAACTTTATGTAATTCAGTGATTTTTAGTAAATTTCACTGTTATGCATTTATCACCACAACCCAATTTTAGGACATTTCATCACCCCCAAGAGATATTAAATGCTTTACAGTCAATCCCCCATTCCATTTCGAAACTTAAACGGCCACTGAAATGCTTTCTGTCTCTATAAATTTGTTTTTTCCAAAAATTTTTTTATAAATTCAACCATTGTGTCTGGCATCTTACCCTTAGCATAATGTTTTTGAAGTTTATCCATGTCTTAATAAGTAGTAGTTTGTTCCTTTTTATTTTGTTATATAGGTGGACCACAGTTTGTTTACCCATTCACAGGCTGGTGAATTTGACCCCATTTTTTTGGCCATAATACTGCTATGAAATTTGACATGTTCTTTGTGTGAACAGGTATTTTGTTTTTGTTTTTGTTTTTAGATTTTATTATTTATTTTGGAGAGAGAACTCAAGCAGAGGGAGTTGGCAGAGGGAGAGGGAGAAGCAGGCTCCCCACTGAGCAGGAAGCCTGATACAGGGCTCAGCCCCAGGACTGGGATCATGACCTGAGCCAAAGGCAGACGCTTAACTGACTGAGCCACCCAGGCACCCCATGAACAAATGTTTTCATTTCCCTTGTGTAAATACATAAGAATGGAGTTGCTGGGTCATATGGTACCTTTAAACAGCCAGACTGTTTTCCAAAGTGGCTATTCCATTTTACATTCCCATCAATGATATATAAGGATCCCAGTTTTAACTGAGACTGCAGTGAATCTCTAGGTCACTCTGGGGAGAATTGCTGCCTGAACATTGAATTTTCCAATTCATGAATATGAAATGTTTAATCTTCTCTAATTTATCTCAGCATTATTTTGCAGTTTACAGGGTATACATCTTACACTTCTATTAAATTTAGTCTCGTGTATTTTATTCCTCTTGATTCTGTTGTGAAATTTTTAATTACATCCTCAGATTGTTCATTACTGGTATATAGAAAAACAATGCATTTTTATGTAATGATCTTATATCCTGCAACCCTGATAAACCTGTTTATTAGTTCCAGTAGTGTGTTTGTGTTCCCTAGGATTTATTACATAGAGGATCATGTTATCTACAAATAAAACCAGTTTATTTTTTCCTCTTCAGTTTAGGTTCCTTTACTCTTTTTTCTCTTTTTTGACATTTTCCACTGACAAGACCTTTAGTAAAATTTTAGTAGACATGGCTAAAGTAGACATCTTTACCTAGTTTCTGATCTTAGGGGGAGTGGTCAGTCTTTTATTGTGTAATAAGATATTTATTAGTTCTGTGTTATTCATAGATGCTCTTCGTTACATTGAAAAAGTCCCCTTTTATTTCTAGTTTGTTGAATGTTTTTATCATGGGTTCAGTTTTATGTTGTTAGATTTGATTTCCTACTCATTTGTTTATGGATTTTCCATCTATATTCATAAAGGATATTGAATTGTAATTTTCATCTCTTGTGATGTCATTGTCTGACTGGCTGCAGAATGAGTTGGGAAGTTGTTCTTTTCAGTTTCTAGAAGAATTTGTGAAACATTGGTACTTTTCTTAATTGTTTGTTATAACTGATTAATGATGCCATCTGGACCTGGGGTAATCATTGAGAGAATATGTTGAATTACTGATTCAATTTCTTGTTCTAGGTTTATTCTGATTTTCTGTTCTTGAGATTTTTTTTAGTAATTGATAATTCTCTTGGACTTCTTCTGTTTCACATAAATTTCCTGATTTGTTAGCACAAAGTTGTTTTTCACATTTTCTTTGAATTTGTGTAGGCTCAATAGAGATGTCCCCTTTTATATTCCTGATTTTGTCCGTTTGTGTCTTTGTTCTTGATCAGTTTAGCTAAAGGTTTATCAATTTTTTTATCTTTCAAAGAACCATCTTTTAACTGATTTTCTTGTTGGTTTTTTTTTTTTTTATTGTTTCCATTCTGATTTTATTACTTCCTTTTGCTTGCTTTGGGTTTAATTTGCTCTTTTTCTAGTATTCTTTAAGTAGAAACTTATATTACTGTCTGGAGTCCTTTATTTCCTATATAGCTGTTTAAAGATACAATTTTTTCCTCTAAGCACTGCATCCAATAAATTTTTATGTATTATATTTTAATTTTCATTCAATTTGAAATATTTTCTAATATCTCTTCTTATTTCCATTTTGACTCATGGATTATTTAGAAATATTTTCTGGGACACCTGGGTGGCTCAGTTGGTTGGGCGGCTGCCTTCCGCTCAGGTCATGATCCTGGCGTCCAGGGATCGAGTCCCGCATTGGGCTCCTCGCTCAGCAGGAAGCCTGCTTCTCCCTCTGCCTCTGCCTGCCACTCTGTCTGCCTGTGCTCACTCTCTCTGACAAATAAATAAAATCTTAAAAAAAAAAAAAAAAAGAAATGTTTTCTTTAATGTCCTACTATTTGAGGATTTCCAAATTGTATTTGTTATTTGTAATTCTGTTGTGGCCTAACAAAAGATACTTTGATTTTAATCCTTTCCTCTTATTGAGACTTTATGACCTAGCATTTGGACTTTTCTAGAGAAGGTTCTAAATGTGCTTGGAGAAAAATATGTATTCTATTCTCATTAGGTACAGTGTTCTATAAATGTCACACAGGTCAAATTAGGTGATGTTATTTAAATCTTTTCTGTCCTTTCTTAATTTGTGTTTAGTTCCTAGTTTTGAGAATAGATATTAAAACATCCAAATATAATTATTGAATTGTCTGTTTCTTCTTTTCTGTCAAGTTTTGCTTTGTGAATTTTGGGGCTCTATTTTTAAGTATATATACATTGATCATTGTTGTATCATCTGATATACCGACTCTTTTACCATTATGAAATGTCCCTTATTATCTACAGTAATATTTCTTATCTTAAAATCTTTCCTGCCTTTATATTAATATACCTTCTCCAGCTTTCTTATTGCTATTATTTGTATGGCATATCTTTTATTCTTTAACTTTTAACCTATATCTGTTTTTTAATATAAAGTATGTCTCTTGTAGGTAGCATGTAGTTGAATCTTGCTTTGTAAAAATTAAATCAGATAATCTTTGCCTTTTGATTGAAGTGTTTAGTCCATTCACATTTAGTGTACTTATTGATATAATTAAATTTACATTTGCCATTTTGCTATTTGCTTTCTATATATCTCACATTTCTTTGTTTCTACATTATTTATTTCTTTTGTTAAATTTATATTTCAAAATTATATTCTTTTACATTAAACTTCTTTTAATTCATCTCTTTGTTTTCTTAATCATCTTTTAGTTTTTAGTTATTTTCTCCTTGATTGTTCTAAAGACTGTAGTATGCATCTTAACTTCTGAACAGTTTATTTCAGATTAATACTATCTTAATTTTCATAAAATTCAGTAATACTGCTTTAATATAGCTCAATTTCCTTCCCCCTCTATTATTGTTATGTGTATTACATGACATATATAATATATACATACATTTATACAATGTAATATGTTAAAATATTTATAAATATGTTTAATTTATATATGTTATAAATCCAACAGTATATTCTTCTATTCTAGAAGAGACTTGTTTCAGACCCAAAGGGACATGCAGACTGGAAATGAAGGGTTGGAGAATCATTTATCATGCAGATAGAAGTGAAAAAAAAAGCCAGAGTAGCAATACTTAAATCAGACAAAATAGACTCTTTTTTTTTTAAGATTTTATTTATTCATTTGACAGAGAGAGCACAAGCAGGGGGAGTGACAGGCAGAAGGAGAGGGAGAAGATGTGGGGCTTGACCTCTAAAGACCCTGGGATCATGACCTGAGCCAAAGGCAGACACTAGCCACCCAGGTGCCCCAGACAAAATAGAAAAATAACTTTTTTTATTTTTAAGATTTTATTTATTTATTTGAGAGAGACAGAGCAAGAGCCAGGAGGAGGGAGAAACAGGATCCCCACAGAGTAGGGATCCTGATGAGGGCTCCATCACAGGACCCTGGGGTCATGGCCTGAGCCAAAGGCAGATGCTTAGCCAACTGAGCCACCAGGTGCCCCCCAAATAGACTTTAAAACAAAGTGTGTAAAAAGGGACAAAGAGGGCGCCTGGGTGGCTCAGTGGGTTAAGCCGCTGCCTTCGCCTCAGGTCATGATCTCAGGGTCCTGGGATCGAGTCCCACATGGGGCTCTCTGCTCAGCAGGGAGCCTGCTTCCCTCTCTCTCTCTCTCTCTCTGCCTGCCTCTCCGTCTACTTGTGATCTCTCTCTGTCAAATAAATAAATAAAATCTTAAAAAAAAAAAAAAGGGACAAAGAAGGACATTATATAACTATAAATGGTACAATCCAACAAGAAGATCTAACAATTGTAAATATTTATGCATCCAGCATGGGAGAACCCAGATAGATAAAGCAGTTAATAACAAACAATAAATAATTGAAGTAATACAATAGTAATAGGAGACTTTAATACCCATTTACATCAATGGGTAGATCTTCCAAGTAGAAAATCAACAAGGAGACAGTGACTTTGAATGACACATTGGACCAGATGGATCTAACAGATACATTCAGAACATTCATCCAAAAACATCAGAATACACATTCTTTTCAAGCAGGGATGGAACATTCTCCAGAATAGATCACATATTAAGCCATAAATAAGTCTCAACAAATTCAAAAAGGCTGAAATCATGCCTTGTATCTTTTCTGACCACACTATGAAACAAGAGATCAACCACAAGAAAAACCTGGAAAGCAGGAAAATATGCAGAAAGGCCTGGAAATACACAAAATTTAAATAACATGCTACTAAACAATGAAAGGGTTTACTAAGAAATCAAAGACAAGTTTAAAAAAAAATACATGGAGATAAATGAAAATGAAAACAAAATAGTCCAAAAATCCTTGGCTACAGCAAAAGCTGTTCTAAGAGGAAAATTTATAGAAATACGGGCTTATGCCTCAAGAAGCAAGAAAAATCCCAAATAAACAACCTAATCTTACATCTAAGGGTACTAGAAAAAGAACAACAGGCAAAACCAGTAGAAGGAAAGAAATAATAAAAATTAGAGCAGAAATAACCAAAATAGAAGCTAAAACAGAACAAAAACAAAACAACCCCCCCCCAAAACCAGTGGAATAGATCAATGAAACCAGGAGTTGGTTTTTTGAAACGATCAACAAAATCAATAAACCTTTAGCCAGACCCATCTGAGGGGTGGCGGGGGACGACTCAAAAGAAATCAGAAATGAAAGGGAGAAAATAACAGCCAACACCACAGAAATACCAAAGATTGTAAGAGACTATTATGTAAAATTAAATGCCAACAAATTGGACAACCTAGAAGAAATGGATAAATTCTTAGAAATATATAATCTCCCAAAACCGAATTGGAACGAAATAGAAACTTTGAGCAGACTGATTACCAGAAATTGAACCATTAAGCACAAATCTCCCAGCACACAAAAGTCCAGGGCCACACAGCTTCACAGGTGAATTCTATCAGACATTTAAAGAGATCTTAATATGTGTTCTTAATCTATTCCAGAAAGTCAAAGAGGAAGGAAAACTCCTAATTCATTCTGTAAAGCCAGTATTACCCTGATACCAAAACCAGATAAAGAAAAAAAAAGAAGAACTACAGGCCAATATCTCTGATAAACATAGATGCAAAACTTGTTAATATATTGGCAGACTGAATCCAACAATACATGAAAAAACCATTCACCACAATCAAGTGTGATTTATTCCTGGGATGCAAGGGTGATTCAGTATTTGCAATCAGTGTGACACATTACATCAATAAAAACCATATGGTCATTTCAATAGATGGAGAAAAAGCATTTGAAAAAGTACGGTATCCATTCATGATTTAAAAAAAAAAAAAAAACCCTTAACAAAGTAAAATTAGAGGGAATATACCTCAACAAGCTGTTCTATATAAACTCTCTATATAAAAACCCCACACCAACATCATGATGAGATGCATTTCCTCTAAGGTCAGGACCAAGACAGCGATGGCCACTTTCATCACAATTATTTAACATAGCACCGGAGGTCCTAATCACAACAGTCAGACAAGAGGAAGGAATAAAAGGCATCCAAATTGGTAAGGAAGAAGTAAAATTTACACTGTTTACAGACAACATGATACTTTATATAAAACCCTAAAGACCCCTCCAAAAAAACTACTAGAACTGATAAACTCAGTATGGTTGCAGGATGCAAAAATTATTGTGCAGAAATCTGTGACATTTTTATATACCAATAATGAGGCAAACAAATTTAAAAAGCAACCCCATTTACAATATTACTAAAGATAATAAAATACCTTAGAATAAACCTAACCAAGGAGGTAAAAGACCTGTACTCTGAAAACTATAAAACATTGATGAAGGATATTGAAGGCAACACAAACAAATGGAAAGATACTCCATATTCATGGAGTAAAAATAAATAAAAATAAACATTGCTAAAATGTCCATACTGCCTAGAGCAATCTACAGATTTAATGTAATCCCTATCAGAATGCTAACAACATTTTTCACAGACCTATAACAGACAATCTTAACATTTGTATGGAACCACAGAAAACCCCAAATAACCAAAACAATCTTGAAAAAGAAAAATTTGGAGGTATCACAACTCCAGATTGTAAGTTATACTACAAAGCTGTAGTAATCAGAACAGTATGGTACTGGCACAAAAGTAGATCAGTGGACTAGACTAGAAAGCCCCAAAATAAACTGAGGTTTATATGGTCACATAATCTTTGACGAAGGAGGAAAGAGTATGCAATGAGAAAAAGACAGCCTTTTCAACAAATGGTGTTGGGAGACCTGGACCACTGGCCTATACCATACATAAAGATAAATTTAAAGTGGATTAATGACCTGAATATGATACCTGAAACTAGAAAAATCCTAGAAGAGAATACAGGCAGTAATTTCTCTGACATTGGACATACCAACTTTTTAAAAACATGTCTCCTGAGGCAAGGGAAGCAAAAGCAAAGATAAACTTTTAGGACTATATAAAAATAAAAAGCTTCTGGGGCACCTGGGTGGCTCCGTCGTTAAGCATCTACCTTCGGCTCAGGTCATGACTCAGGGTCCTGGGATAGAGCCCTGTATCGGGCTCCCTGCTCAGCGGGAAGCCTGCTTCTCCCTCTCTCACTCCTCTTGCTTGTGTTCCCTCGCTCACTGTGTCTCTCTCTGTCAAATAATAAATAGAATCTTTTTAAAAAGTAAGAATAAAAAACTTCCATGGGCGCCTGGGTGGCTCAGTGGGTTAAGCCACTGCCTTCGGCTCGGGTCGTGATCTCAGGGTCCTGGGATCGGGTCCCGCATTGGGCTCTCTGCTCAGCAGGGACCTGCTTCCCTCTCTCTCTCTCTCTGCCTGCTTCTCTGCCTACTTGTGATCTCTCTCTGTCAAATAAATAAATAAAATCTTTAAAAAAAAAAAGAATAAAAAACTTCTGCACAGCAAAGGAAACAAATCTACTGAAGACAAACCTACTAAAAGACAACCTACTGAATGGGAGAAGATGTTTGCAAATGACATTTCTGGTAAAAGGTTAGTATCCAAAATATATAGAAAACTTTTATAACTCAACATTCAAAAAACAGATAATCCAGTTAAAAATGGACAGAAGACAGACATACAGAGAAAGAAAGACATACATACAGAGAACATACAGGCAGGGTGCCTGGCTGGCTCAGTCACTTAAACATCCAAGTCTTGGTTTCAGCTCAGGTCATGCTTCCGGGGTTCTGGGATCAAGCCCCACATTGGGCTCTGTGCTCAGTGTGGAGTCTGCTTGTCCCTCTCCTTCCCCCTTCCCCTCTACTGCTCCCTATTCAGGTGCACCCTCTGTCTCTCTGTCTCTCTCTCAAATGGATGAATAAAATCTTAAGAAAAAAGACATACAGATGGCTAACAGACACATGAAAAGATGATCATCACCCATCACCAGGGAAATGCAAATCAAAACTACAATGAGATATCTGCTCACATCTGTCAGAATGGCAAAAATCAAAAGCACAAGAAACAGACCATGTTGGTAAGGATGTGGAGAAAAAGGAACCCTCTTGCACTGTTGGTGGGAGTGCAAACTGGTATAGCCACTGTGGAAAACAGTATGGAGGTTCTTCAAAAAGTTAAAAATGGAACTACCCTAGATCTAGTAATTGCACTGCTGGGTATTTACCCAAAAAATATAAAAGCACTAGTTGAAAGGGATACATGCCCACCTATATTTATTGCGGCATTATTTACAATAGCCAAATTATGAAAGCAGCCCTAATGTGCATTAATAGATGAATGGATAAAGAAAGTGTAGTGTATGTATTTTTATGACTAATTCTTTTTTATGGCTGAAATAATATTCCGTGTGTGTGTGTCTATATATATCTAATTATAAAATAAGTCAGAGAAAGACAAATACTATATGATTTCACTCATATGTGGAATTTAAGAGACAAAATAAGCAAAGGAAAGGGGGTAGGCAAGAGAAATAAACCAAGAAACAGACTCTTGACTATAGAGAACAAACTGATAGTTACCAGAGGGAAGGTGGGTAAAATAGGTGATGGGGATTAAAGAATACGCTTATCCTGACCACTGAGTAATGTATAGAATTTTTGAATCACTGTATTGTATACCCGAAACTAATATAACACTGTTATTAACTATACTGCAATAAAAAATTAAAATAAACATATATATTCCTCTATTTACCCACATATTTGCCATTTCTAGTTTTTCATTTCTTCTTGTGGATTTGAATTACCATCTGGGGTTATTTCCTATAAGGCAGATCTGCTGACAACAAATTCTGTCCACCATTTCTTATTTTGGAATGTTTTTATTTTTGAAAGATAGGGTCTTTTTTTTTTTTTAAGATTTTATTTGTTTGACAGTGAGATCACAAGTAGGTAGAAAGGCAGGCAGAGAGAGCGGGGGAAGCAGGCTACCCACTGAGCAGAGAGCCCGATGCGGGTCCAATCCCAGGACCCTGAGACCATGCATGACCTGAGCCAAAGGCAGAGGCCCAACCCACTGAGCCACCCAGGCGCCCTGGATAAGGTCTTTTTTATTGCATATAGAATTTTTGCCTGCTCACTGCCATCACTGCAAATAATGGCATTCCACTGCCTTCTAACCTCCTTTGTATCTGATGGGAAGTCAGTCAACCATTATATTGTTTTTACTCATTATTTTCAAGAGTTTGTTTGACTTGATAGATCTTTGACTCTGACATGTCTAGATACAGAACTCTTGTGTATGTCCTGTATGAGATTTTTGAGCTTTCGGGATCTGTACATTTTCATCAGCTTTGGGAAACTTTAAACCATTATTTCTTCAGATTTTTTTTTCTGCCCCGTTCTTTCACTTTTACTTTTGGTACTCCCATTAGATGTATATTCATACACTCAGTGTTATTGCATAGGTTTCCGAGGCTCTGTTCATTTTTCCTCAAAGTTCCTGTTCTTGAGATTGTATAATTTCTGTTGATCTATCTTTTAAGTTAACTGATTCTTATGCTATTTCAAATCCACTATTGGACCAATCTACTGAATTTTTCATTTCTAATACTGTACTTTTCAACTCTAGAATTTGATTTCTTTTTTTTTAAGTTTGTTTCTATATTGTGATATCCTACTTGTTGTCATTGTCACCATTTTTAAAAATTCTTTAAGCATAATTTCCTTTAATTCTTTTTTAAAATTATTTTTATTAACATATAATGTATTATTTGCCCCAGGGGTACTGGTCTGTGAATAATCAGGCTCACACATTTCACAGCACTCACCATAGCACATACCCTCCCCAATGTCCATAACCCAGCCACCCTCTCCCCACCCCCTAGCAACCCTCAGTTTGTTTTGTGAAATTAAGAGTCTCTTATGGTTTGTCTCCCTCATGATCCCATCTTGTTTCATTTTTTCCTTCCCTACCCCCCAGACCCCCACCCTGCCTCTGAAATTCCTCATTATCAGAGAGATCATATGATAATTGTCTTTCTCTGATTGACTTATTTCACTCAGCATAATACCCTCCTAGTTCCATCCACCTCGTTGCAAATGGCAAGATTTCATTTCTTTTGATGGCTGCATAGTATTCCATTGAATATAGATACACCACATCTTCTTTATCCATTCATCTGTTGATGGACATCTGGGTTCTTTCCATAGTTTGGCTAAAACTAACAAGTCAGGAGACAATAGATGTTAGCAAGGATGCAGAGAAAGGGGAGCCCTCCTGCAATGTTGGTGGGAATGCAAGCTGGTGCAGCCACTCTGGAAGACAGTATGGAGGTTCCTCAAATAGTTGAAAATAGAGCTACCCTACGACCCAGAAGTCGCACAACTGGGTATTTACCCTAAAGATACAAATGTAGGAATCTGACGGAGCACGTACACCCAGATGTTTATAGTGGCAATGTCCTTTAATTCTTTGAACATATTTGTAATAGCTGCTTTTGAAGTGTTACTGAATACAACTTCTGGGCTCACTCAGAAACAATTTCTATTGACTGCTTCTTCCCCTGAGTATGCGTCACATTTTACTGTTTATTTGCATGTCTTATAATTCTTTTGTTAAAAACTGGACATATTTAATAATATATTGTAACAACTCTGGATCTGATTCCTCCCCAGCCTCCCTCCCATCTGAGGGTTGTCTTTATTGACATATTGCTGTTATTGTGTATGTTTGCTTATATTTCAGTAACTTGACTGGACTTAATGTGCACAGTCTTTCTCCGCCATGGGATACAGCCACTCCAGTTGTTAAAAATTATATTTAAGGGGCGCCTGGGTGGCTCAGTGGGTTAAGCCGCTGCCTTCGGCTCGGGTCATGATCTCAGGGTCCTGGGATCGAGTCCCGCATCGGGCTCTCTGCTCGGCGGAGAACCTGCTTCCTCCTCTCTCTCTCTCTCTGCCTGCCTCTCCGTCTACTTGTGATCTCTCTCTGTCAAATAAATAAGTAAAATCTTTAAAAAAAAAATTATATTTAAATTTTTAGGCTGGCCTTCTTGGGGTGCCCCTTTGTGTCTCTGTAGCTTAGTGTCAGCTAATGATTGGTTGAAGATTGTGCTCAAATATCTTGAGCCAGTAAGGCTTCTATCCTTTGTGATTATGTTAGGGAGCTCATCTAGTTTTCAGCTATGCCCCAGCTTTTATTTTCTCCCAAGCCTCTGAGTTCTTCCCTTCACATGTGGCAAGGCTCTCAGTCAGCCACGAGTATGTGCAGAGCTTAGGCCCCCTCAGATCAGCTCTGAATACATGAGCAGCCTCCAGTTAGCCAGGAATGTGTGGAGAGTTTACCTAGCCCACTGTGGCTCTCATTTCCAGAATCTCCTTGTTAAATTTCAGGATTTATGTCCCAGCTGGAATAGCAACCTCAGATTTGCAATTTTTTCTTCTCCAGTTGAGTTTAATGCTTTTATGGTCAATGCTACTGGGTGTGGGGTTTTCATCCTCCACTTCAGATCACATCAGCAACCTCAGGCAGTGAAATTGCTGGGTTTTATGGCCAACTACTTCATGGACTGTGTGTTTGGGTGGGGGTAAGGAGCAGCCAAGCAGTAACAACACTGACTCTCATTGTTCTTACCCACAGGTCCATAATTTTTCATAAATAAACACTTTTGAATTTGTTGTTTGACTTTGGCTGTTTTCTGGAGTCCTGAAATGATTGTTTTTGACATTTTTGTCCAGTTTTATAGTTGTTTTGAGGGGAAAGGATTTGCTGACCTCTTCAGATTGCCACAGCTGGAAGTCCTGCCTCCTGCTTTGTATTTGCAGCATTTTTGGTTTTGGTTATTTTTAAAAGACTAATTAAAAACCTGAAGCACTTCTATATATTGTAGCTGCTTCAGCAGTTTGCTTTACAATGGAAGAAGTTAGGAGATTGTGATTAGATTAGGGGTGGGACTGTAGTTCTGTATAATTCTGCTGACAGCACTCTCCTGTGGAATGTTTCTTAATAGCATATTCTTGTGTAATGAAGAAAATGTTTATTTTTTTAAGTAAGCAAATTCCTTTGGAATTCTACCAAAACATAAGAAAGATAGTATGTATACTCCTTACTATAAAATAAATCAGTGGCACAAGGAAATACCTAAGAGTATTCATTGGGCTGGTATAGATGTGTATTTTTACAAAAAAATAATAAAAAGAATTGTCCTCTTTAAAAAATTACCTATACAGACTTCAACCTGAGGTGCCTTTTTATGCTCAAAATTTTAACTGAGAAATTTATCTTTACTTTTTTAGTTATATAATAATAGAAATATAGAAATGTACAGAAAACATACAGCTCAATGATTTATCATAAAGTACACACCTCTGTTGCCACCATTCATATAAAAAATAGGACATTGCTAGTACACAGAAGTCCCTTCTAGTCTCCCCCGTCATCATTGCCTCCCCAAGATAAACACTATCCTGATATTATGGTAACTGTTTCCTCTCTGAACAGTTTCTGTCTCCTAAGTATACACCCTAAACATTAGAGTTCATCTTTGCTTATATTTTTAATATTATGGAAACAAAATCTTACATTATTTGTGGCTGGTTCCTTTTGTTCAAAATCAGGTGTATGAGATTCATCTATGTTGTTGCACATAGCAGTAGTTAATTTTAATCAATGTAGAGTTTTCCATTATATGAATAGACAACAATTTGTTAATCTGTTCTGTTCATGGATGTTTGGATTGTTTCCAGTTTTAAGGGTACTGTGAACACACTCATATGTTTAGTGATAAGTGTGCACATTCCTTTGAGGTATATACATTGAAGTCAAGTTGTATTCAAGTCACATTGTATTCATATCTTCATTTTAGTATATGAAGCCAATCTGTTTTCCGTAGCGATTGTATCAATTTACATTCCTATTAGCAGTCCATAAGAATTGCTGTTGTACCACATTGTCACTAAAAATTTGGTGTTGTCCACTCATTACGGTTTTAATTTTCATTTCCCAAATGACTAATAAGGTTAAGGTCCTGTTCATATGTTTATTAGCTGTTTGGCTTATCCTTTTTTGTTAAATGCCTATTTAGCACTTTTTAAAAATTGGTATGTGTGAATTCTGCATGTCTCTGGATAAGCACTTTATTCCTTATATGTGTAGTACAGATGTCTTCTGCATGACTTGCATTTTACTCTTAACAATGTACATATAATGAAAAGAAGTTCTTGAATTTAAAGTAGTAGAATATATGAATTTTTCTTTTGTATTATGATTTGTGCTTTTTGTGTCCTACTGAAGAACTCTTTCCCTGCCCCAGTGTTTTAAAGATACTCTACTACATGTTATCTTCTAAAAGCTGTATGATTTTGCTTCTCACATTTATTATCTACAATCCACCTGGAATTTGTGTACAGAATGAAGTAGGAGTAAAGATTCATTTTGGTTTTCCATATGGATATCTAGTTGTTCTATACCATGCATTGAAAAGAATGTTGTATCTGTCAGGGTCCAGTGAGGAAAAAGAAACCATACCAGTTATTTAAAAAGAGTTTTTAATGTGTGTGTGTGTGGGGGGGGTGCTGATTAACTGTAAAGTTGTTTGTAAAATTTAAAATTGTAGGTAATAAAAAAGACAAGAAGAGTACACTAACAGCTACCTCTAACTATAGCTAGAGAAATACCACGGAAGAGGTTGGAATTATTAAGACTTAGAACATCGTGCAGCAGTAATTCAGTTATCTAAGGAGAGAATACAAGCTCACTAGTGCTGATATCTGGGGTGGAGGATGCAGTGAGGCTTGTTCTGCAAACGGGGAGACTATAAACTGGGCTCAGCTGCAGTTATAGGAAGGCATTGCCACTGCTGAAGTGAAGAAGTGTTGCTAGGGTGACACAGAAACAAGAGACAGGCAGGAAGCCCACAGGAAGGGGCAAGTCCCCTTTTACTCCTACAGCTCTGTAGTCTGCTCTAAAGCCCCATAATGGGAGAGCCTAACATGGAACTAGTTGGCAAAACCAAAATGTGGTTTGCGGAGTTATAACTGCAATATTACAGAGTTGTGTTTAAACAGATGGGTTTGAACCTGAGAGACAATAGCTTATGGCACAGCCTTCCTTTCTACAAAGACACCTTTATGACAAGCCAAGTGGCTCTGTATATGTGAGAGTCTGTTTTGGAGTCATATTTCCATTTCTTTGGTCTTGCTCCAGAGTTATGTTATCTAAACTATTGTGGTTTTATGTTAAGTTTTCATATGTGGTAGAGCAATTTTGCCCACCTTCTTCAAGAGTGTTTTAGCAGTCCATGGCATATTTGCATTTCCGTAAAGACTTAAAACTGATTTGTGTAGTTCCACGAAAAGAAAACCTTTGGGGTTTTGGCTGGAATTTCACTGAATCTATAAATCAGTTTGGGGAGAATTGAAATTTTTATAATATGAGTTCTCTAGATCATGAATATGGTATGTCTCCATTTATTTATGTCTTTAATTTCTCCCAATAATGTTTTTTAGTCTTTATGTAGAGGTGTTGCTTACTTAGCTTTTGTTAGTTTTAATCCCAGATACCAGATATTTTTATATTATAAATAGTATCTTTAATTTTTTTCACTTCATTGTTTTTATTTTGAAAATTTTTAAACATGTATTTTCTTCATTTTTGAATAGTTTGACTTCATTATACTGATCACCAGATTCAGTAATTATCAACATTTTCTTCATTTGTTTCAACAGTCCTTCTTGATGAAGTATTTTAAGGGAAATCTTAAGTCTCTTATCATTTCCCCTATGTATACTTAAGTATACATTCCTAGAACATATGGACATTTGATTTATAACCATAATTCCAAGCCATGTTCAGATTTTCCTTTTTATTTCAAAATTTACATTTTACTGGTATGTTGGTTGGTATGTTCACTTTTCTTTTAACTAACAGCATACTAGGACTTAAATTTTATGTTAAGTAATTATTAAAATATTAGCCACTAAAATATTAAATAACAAACACAAATTTTTTTCAGTCACGTGAACTTTGCATTTCTTTTTTAATTTTTTATTTTTTATTAACATATAATGTACTATTAGCCTCAGGGGTACCAGTCTGTGAAACTTTGCATTTCTAAATTCATTACAGTTTTTCAACATCATCAAAATTGTGCTGCTATAAACCTGTGTAAACAAAACCATTCTTTCATTTGGTGTCTTCTATATTCTTAAATCTAACAAAATTGCCATTCTTTAATTTAAAAAAAAAAAAATCTTTATATTTCTCAGTATTCCTGTTACCGAACACATCTTTCAAGAAGTCATTGGTGGGATTAAAAGCAAGCACATTTTTGTGTTACATAGTTTTTGTTTTGGTTATCCCTTATAACCTCTTTTCAGCATAAATTGTTAAAATGTAAGAAGAAAGTACAGTTGTGAATTTTTTCCTTTTGTCTTTGTACAGAAACCTGTCTTTCATTGCGGGTGGTTCTCCTTCCCATACAATATTCATGGGTCTGTTTCTAGGAGAGGACTGTGGCTAGTGGGCCATGGAAACTTCCTAGAGTTGGCATGCTAGGCTGTGTCATGTTCACCCACCAATGTGAGAAAATCCCTACTGAAAAGACAGTGTGGCAACTTTCCAGCAGGCAAGTCATACTCCTCACAAAGATATTTGAGGGACTAAGGAGTAAGAGTCTCTATGTCTTTCCCAGCATCTGGAGCAAGGATGAAACTAATTATTAATTCATGGTTTAAAAAACTAAAATTCTTTCGGGCCAACAATAATTAATAGAAGAGGATTTTACATCTATATTTTAACTTAACCAATAATAATTGGTGAGGGATTGAGGTCTTAAAAGTTTGATCTTATTCATTAGTAACAAGTATTTGAAAATAAATATGACAGCCTGATATTGGATGATTTGCCTGTGTCTTATTCCTCCTCCCTTATCAGCACCCCTGGGGATCTCACTACAGATCAGAATGGCCCAGGGATGTCTCACCTGCTGGGAGCACTGCTATTTATACTTATTTAAACACAGAGTTAGAGGATGTTTAAGTTCATATTTAACTCTTTCAAGTAAATGTAGATGTTTTGCTTCTTCTAATCAATATTGGGATGTGAAGATACAAGGAAAAGAATGAACAATTTTACTGCTTTGGTTTAGCTGTTACATAAGGTCTTTTTTCCTTGTAATATCAGATTAACAAATTTGAGGATCAGTTTAGTAGAAGTATCTTGAAAAAAAAAAAAGGAACTCTTTCTTATATGTAGAACTAACTCAACAAATACCAAATTTGGATAAGCATAAAAGAGAAACCAAACATCAGAAAACCCCAACTGATAGAACAAATTACCTAACCATGAGAATCTTTTTTCATATATCTTTGGGTGGAGGCAGGGAAAGTTTATTCCTCTGAATAGTGTGCAACTTTATAAATTATGTCGAAGTACACGAACTATAGCCTGTTAAAATTTTGGTTAGAAAGACCAAAGAGATGTAAAAATAAATTCCTTATTCCTTAACCTATAGTGTCCTTGAACATATAACAGGGACTAAGTTACAGATAAGACACATTTTTTTTAGATTTATTTGTTGTCAGAAATTTTACCTCATAGTTTGTGATTATTTTCTCAAGCTGACTTAATCTAAATACAAGTAAAGATAACTTTTAAGGAAATGAATTTCAAAATGAATGCAAAGGCAATAATCTAAATATTTAGTATAGTTAGGAGGTTCTGTTACTGAGGTACATACTGTATTGGTACAGTTGACGTAGTAATTGTAGTGTGTATAGCAAAAAATAGAAGATTGCTGATTACAAGTTTATGTGAATAGAATTAGAAGAACCTGATTTTTCTCAATCTGAGTGAAACATTCTCATTATAAATTATTTATTTGCTTTGAATAGTTAAAAACCTGTATCAGAAACATGAACTTGAAAACTGTTAACCCATGTGGGGAAAAGATTCTTCATATAAAATGAATGTAGAGCATATAATTTCTTGGAAATTCTTGCTTAGTAGTTATACTAATATAAAGCTGTTCTAATGGTGGGTTTGAGTGCCTGGGAATGTATCCCCAATAAGCTTCACTCTCGTTTTATTCCAACCCTTCTGCTTGTCCATAATTTAAGCAGATTTGTGGCAATGGTCAGAGTTCCTAGGATTAAGAAAGCTCTACAACAAAACAACCACACCAGATCTAAAAAGTTTTCTATTTTGGTTTTCTACTCTTTTGGCTGACTATATTTCTCTGAAGAAAGGCTTGTCGATTCTTCTGACTGTTTAAAAAACAGTTGAACTGGTATTTGCAGTGCAGAGAAGGATTGATGTACTCCGGGCAGATCTAAGAAAGGATTCTTTTTTCACAAACCTTAAAACTGTATTTTTAATATACTGTTTACAGAATCAAACGTTGATTTAAAACCTAAGAAGTAAATACCTGTTTTAACGTAACTTGATAGCCCATGAAGATAATGAGATGAAATGACAGATGCACTGTTCTATGTAGGGCTTCCAGTGTTTAGTAGAGAAAGTAACTGACCAGTAAGTGAATTGTAGATCAAGGGACGGCTCCTTTTTTTTTTTCTGAAATGAGGCAAGTTGCCCTAAATGTTGTTCATTATTTCTACAGCTGGAGCTTCATTAACAAGTACAGTTGGAATAACCAGGGTGTTGCAGCCACAGAGGAACTAAGCACGGCAAGCCTTTCCATAACAAAGAAAATAAAAGAATTCCTGTGTAACAGGCTTCCACACTTATCTGTGTTCTGTGGTACTGTCTGAGCTGAACTAAAGCATCTGCTACAAGTTGAGAGAACAAACTCAACATGGCATGAAATTACTGCACAGCCATTCACATTCATTAGAGTTATATTGTTACCAGCCACAGGCATGACTGGCTTTTGCATGAATAATAAAATAAAATTCTACTTTGTGAATTTTACCTTAAAACACTGCAGTGCACAGTACTAACCTTGGGCCAGGAGTAGTAGAGTCAAGACCAATAAGAAGTCAGAAGTTGGGAAGAAATAGTGCTATATGAGGCCTGGGGAAAGGGCCTTGTGTTAAAGCAATTTACTCACTTTTTAAAAACGAATATGTATGTGTGGACTAGCTATTTGGAGACGTTAAAACTATTAAGCTACCATTTGGCAACCATCATAGTAATAGCTGACGCAGGCAAAAATCATCAATGGATGCTAAAGGTCGTGGGTCAAAGTTTGTTGAGGAATAGAACAGTTACACAATTACCAAGGGAAAAAGGAGTAATTTTGCAATGTGACAACCTGACAGACACCTCATCCAAGTGACCAAAGTTAATCACCACAAACGGGGAAAATTGACATCATGTGCCTCCTAATATGTTCACTGAGAAGACATCACTTCTGTGAGTTATTTCTGTTAAAAATGCCTAATCTGAATCTAATCATGAGAAAACACCACAAAAACCCAAATTGAGGAGCAGTTTACAAATAAGTGGCCTGTACTCTTCAAAAATGGCAGTGTCATCAAAGACAAAGGAATGCTAAGTAACTATTCTACATTAAGGAAATCTCAAGAGACATTGGCAACAATGTGTGGTCCAAAATTTTCCTTCCTTCCTATTTCATTGACATTTTTGTCTTCTAGTCTAGTTATAGAAGTGTATTGAACAGGAAAAAAATACTTTTAACAATCTGAATATAATACTATATCCAGTTTCCTTCTTATTTTATGTTTATGTGTATTTTTAGGCAATGTTGTAGATCTGTTTTGGGTTTAGGTTGTTTTTTGTTGCTTTGTTTTTGTTTTTAATATGGGACACTTCACAGATTTGCATGTCATCCTTGTACAGGGGCCGTGCTAATCTCTGTTATGTTCCAGTTTTAGTATATGTGTTGCTGAAGCCAGCACTGGGTAGGTGTTTTTTAAGCATTAATCGCCAATGTTAAGTCTCTTAGTTGAATTACAGTTCAAGCTATTAAAAACCTAAAAATTATAATTCTTAATTGTTTTATCAAATTATCAGTCAACGGAAGAAGAGGCTTCATGCTGTGGTTTGTTTTTTTTTTTTAAGATTTTATTTATGTATTTGACAGAGAGAGACACATGGAGAGAGGGAACATAGCAGGGGGAGTGGGACAGGGAGAAGCAGGCTTACTGAACAGGGAGCCCCATGTGGGGCTCAATCCCAGGACCCTGGGGTCATGAACTGAGCCAAAGGCAGATACTTATCAACTGAACCACCCAGGCACCCCCTCATACTGTTTAAATAGTAGAATGCACCATTTAAGAGTTTTCATGAGCACTTAAGAAGTAGATGATCACTAAGATCACAAAGATGAATTTATAAAGAAGTCATGATATTCGTAAAGAAGTTTGGTATAGTTTTTAGACAGGTTAGTAGGTAACAGGAATGCTTCGTTTTCAGGAAGGCAATTTGATAAGTGATTTCTTATGGACAAGATGAAGAAATAAACTAGGTGGTTATAGTTAAGTAAGTAATTCAATAACAATTGGATGTTAGGCTCATAGATGGTTTCTAGTGTTGTATCTGTTGTAGAGATCTATTCTGTCCTGTTCTAAGTTTTAATAACTTGGATAAAGTCATTGATAACCTATGGAACAGACTTTTAAATGACACAAATCTGGGAAGGATAGCCAAAGCATTGGGTGACTGAAACTGGAACTGAAAATGATGGTAGCCGAGAATGACAAGCAGGAATCAGCAAAATAAATTTGACAGAAATAAATTCTACAAGGACAACCAGTCGTATATATTGGGTGGAAGGAAAAAAAACGTTAAGATAATTCATGGAAAAGCACTTATAAAATGGTCAGTTGGCCATATTTAACATTTATTGCTTTGTTTCCTTTCACTATTTGATTTAATATGTATTGTTTGGGTCCAGTCAGAAAAATGGAAACCATACTAGTATGTCAAACATAGGGAAATGTAGTTCAAGGAATTGGTTATACAAGTGTTAGAAGACTAAAAGATAAGAAAAAGGGGGAACACTGAGCTATTAAAAACTACAGGAGGCACAGTTACCATACCAAGAGGCTTTTAGAAGCGAAAGGGAAGAGGTCTTCATAATCTAGAAGCTATGGCCCTAAGTTGGCACTTGGACTTCTGAGGAGGGGATGCTGTTCAGCTACTGGTAGGATTGAAATCATATTACTAAAAGATGTTCATTTATGTAAGAAGCCAAAATAATTAAATTGAGTCTGACTTCTCTATGTTTAACTAAATGAAATGACATCTGAATGAACATCTCTTCCATCTTGAATTTGGTTCCAAAAATGAAGCATAAAACTAATTTGACTTAAGTTGTATTAATCTATACTCACCCCTCATTTTTAAAATGGCTTTACCACTAAAACCCTCCTACCTGAGATGAATTGTTATGTGACCTCTCAGAAAAAGTGTTTATAAAAATTTAGAGAAGGATTTAAAAAAAAAAAAAGGCATGGCAATTAAGTTGGATGGCCTAAACATTCTCTTTGATTTTTAAGTGTGTACTTGTTTTAAATCTTCTTTCTCACTGATACCTTTAAACATTAAGTGGATTGAGTAGTCTAAGATAAAGATGATTGTCATGCTCTGAAACATTGAAAAACAAAGCTTGGAATTGATTTCTTTTTTCTTTTTTCCTTCTCCCCCAAATATTGCTTCTTTAGGTCAGTAACAGATCCAAGAGATGGAAAGAGAGTAGCACTCAAAAAGATGCCCAACGTCTTCCAGAATCTGGTCTCTTGCAAAAGGGTCTTCCGGGAATTGAAGATGTTGTGTTTTTTTAAACATGATAATGTAAGTGAAGTTGGTGTTTGAGATAGACTGTTTCCTATGCATGCTTAATTGTGTTAGTAGAAAGCAAAAGAGAGTTAAAAAGGGAATGTGCAAGTTATTAAGAAGTTTAGGAACCTGAGACAAATTAGACTATTTTTTGTGAACAATGCGCAAATTTATGTGAATTCTAAGGTGTATCAATCAACAGATAAATATTAATTGATGTAAAACAAATGTTAATAGTTAGCTGAGGAACAATCCTAATATTAAACATAAAAAGAGTGCAGTATGTACTATGAGTGATTTAAGTGGAAATAATTGGTCCCTGATTTTTTTTTTTTTTTAAGATTTTACTTATTTATTTGCCAGAGAGATAGAGTACAGGCAGGCAGAATAGCAGGCAGAGGCAGAGGGAGAAGCAGGCTCCCCTCGGAGCAAGGAGCCTGATGTGGGCCTCGATCCCAGGACGCTGGGATCATGATCTGAGCCACCCAGGCATCCCGGTTCCTGATTTTAAATGCTTTATTCTTAACTTTTAATATTTTAAATCAGAGATTAATATAAAGATGTAGGGAAACAGTTTCTTTTCTTAAAAAACAGTATAGCTGTTAAAGTAACATAGGTTAGCTTATTTATGGCTGTGTTTAGAGGAAACTCATGGTGTACTCACTCATGATGAAGAGAATCACTGGTTTGAGAGATAGCTTCTCCTCAATCCTGAAGTAAACGTTTGATACATCTAAAACTTACCTGGGGATGTTATGTTAGCATTGGACTCAAGTTTTCGATTTCATGTGAAAAGAAAAACTGCCTCACATTCTTCATTTGGTACTCAACCTATGCCAAAACAAGAACTTTATCAGAAATATAATAATTACTTGTGAGTCTGACTGCTTGTTTGCACAGGAACTTTAGAACTTTGGTCAAAGTGTAAGTCTCACTTTAAGAGAGAAATTTGGAAAAGTTTGAGGTGTTTGGTAAAACTAGGAATATCAAATAGATAGGTTTACTTGAAATTCCTTGCTTTGACATATTTCATTTTATTGATTACTCCTCTTGATATCCATTTCCTTAAACTTTGTTAAAAAAGTTATTACTGTCTTCCAGTCAATTGGAACTGCCTAAAAATTGGTTTCAGTGACTTTGAAAATACCACTTGAGTTGCTAATTTATGACTGATCCTCAAATTTTGTAAGTGATTTAGAAAGATATCTAGTGCTCGCTTAGTTATTTCTTGAATTTGAGTACCATCCCAACATCAAAGAGGCCAAACCTTATTTACACTGTTACAGACTCAAGTAAAGGTATCCATGGTGAAGAAATTTTTTGAAGGAGGGAGTAATTTGCTTACTAAGGATTTCAGTGGTTTATTATATTCAGACCTATGTTGGCTTCTTTTATAAAGGAGGGATGGTATAATAGGCTGCTAACTCTATATACTGGTATCTTTGCTCATGACTCATTCCTGTAAGTAATTAAGTTACAAAGGTGGTGTCAGTGAGTAGTGTAAGAAAAGAAATAAATGAAATTCTTGAAAATCATACCTATCAAAACATAGTAACCAATTGGAGCTCCTGAGCTTTCTTATAAGTAAGTGCTTGTGACTTCTGTGAATATTCAAAAGTGAGACAGATTGTTAGAGATGAAGATAGTATGGCACCACTGTTTTATAAATCATGAATTTATGCTGTGCTCTGAGATCTCCAAAAGCTCCTCAGTGCCACATACCTGGTATGTGTGGAATGCCAGTCCAAGAAGCAGCTGGTATTTGATGTGGTTAAGGCAAAAAATGTCTATTACATCTGTATAGAGGCAGTGAGACGTCATGTGGAGGATACAAAAAAGGTTTAAAATGTCCTATTTTGAGGAATCAGGTATTTAACCCTTATTACTGTGTGTCAAGATGTGTGGTAGAGGCTTTCCATATATTAATTCATTTAATCCTTAAAAATCTTGTCAGATGGGGTTTGTTATCCTTACTTTGCAAAGGAGAAAACCAAAGCTTAGAGTTAAGTAACTTGCCCCAGGTCAGGGTGGCACAAGATTGGAGTCTGTCTTGCTTCAGAGCCCATGTTCATTAATTCAGAAAACATTTATTCTGTACATCCTATATTCCTAAACTATTTAGCTTCTAGGGCTTTCTACCCTTAAGGAGTTTAGTAATGTGAAGAATACTATGATTACAGTGCCCTGGGAGGACTGCTTGCATGGTTAAGTATTAAGTCAAGACAGTCTGTTTTATGTATGGAAAAAGCTGGGCAACCAAACCTAGAAGTATATTACAGTCATCAAAGGTGATTCTTAAAAAGGCAAATTCATGGGTCTCATCCCAGACCCACTAAATTGGAATCTCTGGGATTGAGGCCCAGGGATCTGTAATTTTTAAAGCTCAGGTGAATGCTGCCACACAAGTACCATAATAGTAAGGAAAAGAGAAATTGTTGTAGACTTACAAGCTCAGAGATGCTTTAAACATGGAGGAGATAAACCTTAAGATGAGCCTTTTGAGATTAAGATTTGATTGAAAGAAGGAGAAGAGAAGAATGTCATGATGAAAATGGCATTTAGAAAGATTACCCTGGCCACTGTAGGAAGGTTGGATTTTAATTTGGATGGCATCTAATGTGTCAAGGAATAGTTACAGAGCCCTGAGAGGCTTTGTATTTTCTTTTGAATAGAACTTTCAAAGTCACTGTATCAGGGGCGCCTGGCTTGCTCAGTCGGGGGTCATGAGTTCAAGCCCCACGTTGGGCATAGAGCCTACTTAAAAAAAAAAAAAAGTCACTGTATCAAATTCATTGGTTTTAGCTGATCTGACTGATTGAGATATATGTACACACACTTTTTTTTTTTTCTTAAGGATGCATTCACCTTGATATAATAATCGGTTTAACTTTCTAAAGGTTGTTGTTAGCTAGGCTTATCACCAGAGCCTAGTCAGAATCGGAGCTATTATAAAACCTGGCAAAAATGTTATCTACTTGACCCATCTATGCACTTGTGCATGCGTTTATGCACACACATAATTGCATATTATCAGCATGGTGAAGGCATGATTGAAGGGGTTTTGTGTTTTGTTTTGTTCTGTTTTGTTTTCAGTTTTGTGCTCCTTTGAGAATCTGATAAAAGCTATGAATCCTCTTTTAGAAAAGTGCACATACACATAATATTTATGTCATGTTAGGCTTTCGCTAGTCCTCTAAAGCCCATTCAGAGCCCCCTTAAGGGTCCACTGTTTCCTGCAAATATCCCCTGCTATACAAATCTGGGGCTTTTTCTTGTCCTTAGGCAATAGCACTAAGTATGCAGTAGGCAGTCCGTCTATTTGAAGAATGAGTAAGTAAATGAAAGTGACAGAAAAAAGAAATCTCCCAAGTCTGGCATGATAACCTCAGTGATCTCTCTCAGAGTTACTTTTTCCCACTATTTTAATTCTGGAATACTCCAGAGGGGTAGAGAAGACAAAGAGGAGATAGTAGAGCCAAAGAAGAATGATTCTTTTTTCTTTGTATAGTCTGACCTAAATCAGGGCCTTGGATTCATAAGTAGGATGAAGAATCATATCAGTGTGAGACCAACAGGATGCTTCTCTGAATGCAGACATGCTGTTTAACTGCAGTCATTATTAATGCTAATGTTTCTGCTGCTGAGGAGAGTAAAAAGGCAAAGGATGCTGTAGACTGGCTTACTTTTCATGGATTTGGTTTTGTTTGCTCTGTGCCTAAAATTTTGTGGTACTGGGCAGGTTCTTGATGTATTCAAAATAATACATTCTTGTATTCATGAATCAAAAAAGTCATTTTGGTTAATATGCATGTTCTCTCCAAGTTGAGCTCTATATTCAATGATATCCCAATCAAAAATCAACAGGATTTTATATATATACGTGTGTGTGAGGAAACTGACAAACATTCTAAAGTTTGTGGAGATTGAAAAGACCTAAAATACTCAAGACAGTCTTGAAGAAGCTGGACAAAGTCTATCTCTTAACAGATATATAAATTAATTCAAAATAGATTGTAAACTTAAATGTGAAAGGTAAAATAATAAAGCTTCTGTAATAAACATAGGAAAATATCTTCATGACTTTGAGATAAGCAAAGATTTCTTAATGAGACAAGTGAAGCATTAACCATTTTATTTATTTGTTTTTTGAGAGGGGAGCACAGGCAGAGGGAGGGGGCATCTTAAGCAGGCTCCTCACTCAGCGTGAAGACTGATTCGGGGCTTGATCTCACCATCTGAGATCATGACCTAAGCCAAAAACAAGTTTAACTGACCTGAGCCAGCCACTCAGGCACTCCAAGCTTTCAACCATTTAAAAAAAAAAAAAAAATTTGCAGACATGAACATTAACCTTAAGAATTAATGCTCATCAAAAGTTAAGAGAATGAAAGGATAGGCCTTAGACATATATTCCACAAAAAACTTGTTCCTAGAATGTATTATGTGTTAGGCAATTTTAAACAACTGTGTGATAGACAATTATAAATATTGGCATTTGAGAAAGACCATAAGAAGTGATTATTTTACTTGACATTTTTTGAACTGTAAATTCTGTATTTGAGCATCATTTATTTTATAAAGAGCTTCTACAAATCAAGAACTTTTGCCCATTAATAAAAGACTTAAGAATTAGACAAAAGAGGATAACCAAATGGCTAATAGGCATGTAACAAAGTGCTCTAAGTCATTAGTCATCAGAGAAAGGTAAATTAAAAGCATGAGATAATAATATACCCACCAGAGTGGCTAAAATCAAAAAGACTGACAATACCTACTGTTGACAAGAATGCAAATCAACTGAAGTTCTTTCCTTTTCTTTTTTTTTTTTAAGATTTTATTTATTTGACAGACAGAGATCACAAGTAGGCAGAGAGGCAGGCAGAGAGAGAGGAGGAAGCAGGCTCCCTGCCGAGCAGAGAGCCCGATGCGGGGCTTGATCCCAGGCCCCTGGGATCATGACCTGAGCCGAAGGCAGAGGCTTTAACCCACTGAGCCACCCAGGCACCCCTCAACTGAAGTTCTTAACATTGCTGGTGAGAGTGTAAATTTCTAAAACCACTTAGGAAAACTGGCAGTTTCCACTAAATTTAGCTACACACCTACCCAGTGATCCAACATTTATATTCTTTGGTATACTCCAGACAAATCATATATCCACCAAAAGACATGTACAGGAGTGTTCATGGCTGCTTTATTCATAATACCTAGAAATTGGAACAACCCAAATGTCTGCCAGCAGACAATTGGATTGTCTGGATAAGTACATTTTGTTATAGTCCATTCACATGATGGTATAGTACACACCAATAAAAAGGATGAACCACTGATCTGCACATCAATAGGGATGAATCTTATAGGCATAACAGTAAAGGGAAAAAGTCATACACAAAGGCTTCATTTTTCATGATTCAATTTGTATAAATTTCAAGGACAGGCAAAATGAATTTGTGGTGATGGAAATGAGAATAGTGGATACCTCTGAGCAGGGATGGGATTTGACCAGAAAGGGACAAGGGGACCTTCTGGGTTGTTGAAATGCTTAACTTCTTGATCTAGATGTTAACCATGAAGTAAAAATCCATCATATTTTATAGTTTGTGTAAAAATTAATCAAATTACATACTTGGCAGCTGTATTTTACAACTTTTTTAAAAATAGTAGTAATTACATAGTCTCCACCTTAAAGAACTTAAAATCTCTTGGGGAGTAAGATTGGGGAAGGGGTAGCTCCTTTGCTAAACATGGGATTTAATTGTATTTTATGAATAGTTAAATTTCTAGTTTTTATATTTTGGATTAGGATTATTTACAGCAGTTGTTTTATTGGTAAAGGGCTAAGAAGAAGCCAGTTTTATATTGCATAACCAATTTATAGTGAATCTCAACATCACAGAGGTTAAAATTCTAAAAAACTGCCACCATAATGGGCTTTTGTCCAGTTCTTAAAAAGATTTGAGACGCTGTTTGGTAATGACCATTATTGACAGAAGTATTTTAGTCCATTTTTTTAATTAGACAAGTCCGCTTGCTTTTTTTGTATTTGAGATCCTTTGAAGAGTTGGTGGTATTTTGGGGATACTTTGACTCTTTACAAGTCAAAGTCTTTACAAGAGTCCTCCTATTTACATCATAAGGCTAATCTCACACACTCGATTCCCACAAATAATGGGGTTATAGAGGGACTCAGCCTGTTTAAATAGGGAGTCAGGCATGAAGTCTGGAGTTTGAAACTGGTACTATTCCTTCTTATTTATATCATTTCTGAGATTCCTGGATCATTTCTACTGATCTAAGCACTGGTTTTGCACCTCTGGAAACACTATGGAATGCCATCCTCTGATAAACATTTTGAGATAAAATAACCGTAATATAAAACAACAGGCATTTAAAAAATTCCAAGCAGAATTTAAAATATTGTACCTTTGAAGCTAACAATCACAGCTAAATGCTTTAGTGCAAATGTCTGACCCTGTTTTATATGGCTTTTCTACAAAAAGCCTCATCAAATCTGGAATAAGAAAGCCTCATTCTTCTCCATCAAGGTTTAAAATGTATGGTTGTCACTTTCTCTAGATAACCTCTAATTATAGCAGATAGATTTGAAGTGTAAAATAGCTTTGTCTAATGGACGCTGTCACTCATTGCATTCTGGTTTCCCCCAAGACAGGATGTGTGTTGTTCAGATACAGAATGGAGAGTCCGAAAGATGTCAAGTAAAACACTAATTTCTGTCTTCCTCAAACATCAAATACTCATGTTAAAAATTGTTCTTTCATAATCAGAAATGAATTTGTGTGAATTTGTGACACTAGCTAATTATAGGATTTTAAATTTATAGAAATGAAATAATTTATCTTTTATATGATAAAAATTATTTTTGAAGAAACCAAAAAATCTGTTATCTTTCATTTATACCAAGATTCTAAGTATAAACATTTTAATTCAGAAAGGAAGGATCAAGATTCTTTATAAAGCATCTAAACTATTTTCAAACTTTCATGTATAACTAGTTTTAAAGTGAGTAAAGACTTTCATTACAGGAGGTTTTAGTTTTAGAATTTTAAAGTGACAAATGCTTGGCTGAAAAAAAAGTGAGCAAAGGTTCTTCCACATGTAAATTGCAAGGGGAAAAGAAAAAGAGGAGAAATCTGTAGGTTAAAACTTAAAACACAAATCAACCATAATATGTAAATCTTATTTAGGTCCTAATTTAGACAAAAAAAACTTTAAAAAGGAAAAGAAAATTGTAAATTTCAGAACTAGATATTTGATGGTATTAAAAAACATATAATTTTTAGACTTGATAATTATATTTTTTAGAAGTTTTTCTCTTTGGGGCGCCTGGGTGACTCAGTGGGCTAAGTGTTCGACTCTTGAACTCAGGGTTGTAAGTTCAAGCACCACATTATTTAAAAATAAATAAATAAACAAAATAAAAGCTTTCATCTTTTAGTGATGCTTACTGATGTATGGCTGAAATAAGTTTGCTCTTTGCTTCA
Organism: Lutra lutra; assembly: GCF_902655055.1. NCBI lineage: Eukaryota > Metazoa > Chordata > Mammalia > Carnivora > Mustelidae > Lutra > Lutra lutra. The sequence goes on from NC_062293.1 coordinate 42,339,165, forward strand.
GAATTATATAGGGAGAGTGGGGGTATAGAAGCAATAATAATTACGTATGTGGATTACTAAGACTGGGTATTGATTACATGAGCATTCTTGATACTATTCTATCTACTTTTATATGTTCTAAATTTTCTATAATAAAAATTTTTTCTTAAAAAAAAAACAAAACTTAGCTAAAGATAGAAAATTTGAACTTGTACCACAGTTTATTTCCTGTTAAAAATTTCTTCCATATTCTTTCACCCTCAGGTTTCTTATTAGTTAGGTAGGTTCAGATTCTTACGTGTGATATCATAGATGGGACTTAAAAGAAGAGCTGAACAGCTGGTAGGGGAAGTAGGCCTATTTGTTATGTTTCAAAGGCAGAACTGACTTTGTTAGTATGCTGCTTTTATAAAGGACTTGAATTTCAGATGCCTTAAAGTCTTTCCACCCTGGTGACTTCTTTTTTTGTACTTGGAATAAAATCCAAAATGCTTAACAAAAATTTAAAGAGATTTTTATGTGATATATCCCCTGCCTTCCTCTTCTGTTTTATCCCAATCTGTTTTCCTCCCACCCTCTATGTTCCATAAGCACTGGCATTTGTTTCTAGAATTTGCCTGGTTCCTTCTTGCTTCAGTGCCTTTTCAGCACCTACTCATTGCCTGGCCAACTCCTTTTCACCCTTCAACTCTTAGTGTTACTTCAGGGAAACTTTTTTTTTTTTTTTTAAAGATTTATTTATTTGAGAGAGAGAGAGAGAGACTGAGAGAACATGAGAGGAGAGAGGTCAGCAGGAGGAGACTCCCTGCTGAGCAGGGAGCCTGAGGTGGGACTTGATCCCAGGACTCCAGGATCATGACCTGAGCCAAAGGCAGTTGCTTAACCAACTGAGCCACCTAGGCGCCCTTCAGGGAAACTTTTGTCCCCATTCCTCTTGACTTTTTCCCTTCAAATAATATATATCATAATTACATAGTTGTGTAACTGCTTGTTTCTTTAATGCCTTCCTCACTACTAGTCATGAGAGCAGGGGTGGTATCACTTTTGTTTATCAGTATAACCAAAGAGCCTACCATGGTGCCTGCCAGGTAGAATGTACTTGGTAAACGTTTTTTGAACAGAGGAGTAGAGGAATGAATGATAGATGTGTCTCCTCGTGCTCTTAGAGCAACACTGATTGTTAAAAATAATGGCATTTCAAAACACTTGCCATGCAGCAGTCTGGTGGCATGTGGTAGAACCCAGTTGGCCCTGTCATTTTAGTTTAGATAGAATTGTCTTTACATAGTAGTTTTACAAACCCATCTTAGTGTTTAGGACTGTTACTTGACTGATAAATTTAGTTCATCTCCGTGGGCGATCGTAACTAAGCCTTACATCATTAAAAAGTTAATAGTATTTACTTGCATTTATGTCATATTTTGCTTTCTTTTTAGTTCTCTAAATTTGACTTTTTTTTTTTTTTTCCTTTTCTCAGGTACTCTCTGCCCTTGACATACTCCAACCTCCACACATTGACTATTTTGAAGAAATGTATCCTAACCAGGGAATGTGAAAGAAGGGGACAATATTAATTTATTCTTCTAGCACCTTTGGGGGTTCATGCTTTAAGGTGTATAAAATCTCATCCTTGCAGAGGTGGTTGAGTACCTGGAACCAGGTAATTTTGAAATCTGACAGAGCAGTATTATCAATGTATCCTGAATTGTGATACCATAAAAACGGGACTTTGGAGCACATTTTTTTACTTAATCTCCACACAGCCTATGAGATAGGTTACTACCATCCCATTTTGCAGATGAAGCCAGTGAGGCAGCTATGTTGTATGGAACTCAAGAAAGTACTCTTGTTGCTATACAACAACTGCCTATCAGCTAAGAGGATAATACTGCCCTTTTTTTCTACCACTTGGTGTAAGGTGAAAATTAAAGAGATAATGTAAGTCAAATCCCAAGTTCTTTGGAGTAATAGTGATGGTGCTGGTAATAGTCATTACTTACCTAAGTTTTTATCAGATGCCAGGCACAATTCTAAGTTATTTACACATAAAAGTTTATTTAATCTCTATAACAACCATCTGGGAGAGAGACTTTGACTGTTCCCATATTACAGAAGAGGAAATTGAGGCACAAAAGATAAAAAAGACTTGACTAAGATCACAGATAGTAAATATTGAGATTGAGGTTCAATTCCAAATGGTCTGACTCTGTGGTCTTTATTTCAACTCCTACATGATTCTCTCAGGATAGAGGCTTTACCATTATATTACTACTATTAATATGTAAAAATAGTATGTAAGGTATCATGGATAATAATAAACTCTAAAATAATGCCTAGTATTAACTCCTGGGACTGTGCATGAAAATAAAAAATTGGGACATAGGTTAGCCCTAGGAAAAGCATCACGATTTACCATTCTGTATTTAACTGGGTAAAACTTGAAGTGAAAGACAGGGAGTCCTAAATCTTTGAATTCAGTGAGCTTAGGACACTAGTTTATTGACCCAAGACTTGTTATTAACACTAGGCCTATGACTTAAGAGTGAAAACCAATATGAAAGCAAGATAGTTTTTCAGACTTAGCAGTGAGATTAAAAATCTCATTCTTACACAGGTGGTAAGTAATTCTATACTAGATAATTATCTTTGATAATTTCTTTAGTAACTGGGAACAATTAAGAGCTTCCCTAAGGGAAGGAGAATAGCTAAGCTGACTGGGGAATTGGGAAACGGGGTTGTAAGGTGATAGAATTATCACTGATCAACACTGCTGGGATATTGTGATCTGATAAACCTAGAGCTCTTGAATGCTGTAATCCTTGGTGATATTTTAACCCATGAGTCTTTTACGGAATTAATAAAGGCTTAACTCAGTGGACTTGGGGTGCACCAACCTTGCACTTTCAGAGAAGGGACCGGATCTTGACCAGCTTCTGGATAACAAGAGCGTCTTTGTATACCTGAGATCTTGGGCCTGGTCAGACAGTTCTTAACATATGCTTATTTAAAGAATTTAGAAATTTAAAAAATTGAAAAAGTTATTTTCTCCTCAACTGTAGATCAGAAGTAACAACTGAGGAGAAAGCGTTGATGATTTCATTTCATAGACTTCCTGAAAATTACCAAGGTAGGGAGCTCATGGGAGTGGAGCCATACTTGTGTCATTCATCCAGAGTAACTTCCTACACCTGACCAGGAGTCACCTTTATCCTTTTAGTTGGCTGGAAAGGAACCTACATATTAGAAGCATTCCTATGAATGTGTAATGCTATTTCTACCTGTTTGGAAATGACGTTGCTGACCACAAACCTTGAAATTAGAAGAAATCTTCTTTATTAAATAAGAATTTTATTGTATTGTAGATTGTGTCAGGGGTCCCCAAAACTACCCTCAGGTTCCATGATTTGCTGAAATAACTCACAAGATCCAGGAAAGTTATTCTAACCATGGCTACAGATTATTACAGCAAAGAGATACAGATTAAATCAGCAAAGGAAAGTGGTGCATAAGGCAGAGTCCATCAGAAACCAGATACAAAGTTCTAATTTGGCTTCCCCATAGAATTGCACAGATCTTGCTTAATTTTCCCGGCAACAATGTATGACAACACAGATAAATATTGTCAACTGGGGAGGCTCACCTGAGCCTTAGTGTCCAGGGTTTTTATCAGAGGTCAGTCAGGTAGGCATAGAGCACCCACAGGGCTGACCTCAGCTACTCAGTCTCCAGCACTCCTCCTCTTCCACACCCAGAGGTTAAACTAATACAGCTGGCCCAAGGCCCCAGGCAAATAAAAACAGGTGTCCACATAAATCATACTGTTAGCATAAACTGTCTGATGTGACCAAAGCCCCAGGTATACTAAGACACTCTTATGAGGCAGGACATTGCAAGGGCTCAAAGGTTATTTCCCAGGAGTTGGTCCTGAGCCGGTCCTAAAGACTTTTGAATGTGTTGGGTTTGGGTAGCCTAGATCTACTAAGTTAACCCTTGATTGCACCTAGGCTATCTGTGAGGAAAGAATGTTTTCGAATAATAAATTGGTGAATATGTTTATATTTAATAAGTGCCAGATATATTAGATTCTCTTCAGTGAGCACTTACCTAATTTATAATATTATTTTCTATTCTATAGTTCAAGCATGAATTGTTTATATCAGGCATTAATTCTGTATACTTGGGTTTGTCATTCCTTTAAAAACTTTGTGTGCTTCTGTAAGCTAGGAGTTCTCAATCACTTATTAGTGACCATAATTGGAGTCTGGGAGATCCTTGATTGATTATTATTTCAAATACTTGCAGAGCAGAGGGAAAGTTAGCATAGTTATAATTTAGTACCGTGAGTGGCATAGATGGTGTGGTGGCTTATTTCAGCCCATTTCATTGGTTAGCATAATGTTTCTGTGCAATTCCTCTCCCCAAAATTGTTCATGAATGTTGAATTAAAAGTCCTTGCCATAAGTATTTGTGGAACCATCTGGTACACTATTCACTTAAATATTTTACTTTCTTATTTAATTTTTTTACCTTCAGGTTAAAAAATGGACACCTGTTATAATTAGTTAACTACAAAAGAGTCTTTCAAACCTAAGCCTCAAATATTCTTGTTTTCTGTTGTATTATTTTTAGCTATATATAGAATAATGCACAGAAAAAAAGGTGTTTTCTACTGGTGGTGCTATTTGGAAAACATTGAATCCTTTCAACATAAAAAGGAATTGTTTCTATAGCTGCCCCAGGATTATAAAGACTTTGTAGGAAGGCAATTATTCATCTATGTTAGCAGCTCCCTCTGTAGTATCTCAAAAACATGGCATACACATTACACACGGTTTTAGACAGTGGTTTTTTTTTTTTTTAAATTAGAGGATTGTTGTGTCTTTGCAGATTTTAGAATGGATAATATTTTGAGTTTTAAATGTATGATCATGGAATTATGCTTTGAAGAAAATCTTGAGGTCTGTTTGAGGCTCTGTCATTTTAGGTAAGTTCTAAGTATGTTGCTATTCTAATGGATGTTCTACTATTTAGTTAGTTGATAAAGGATCAGTGCATAGAGTCAAAAATATGTATTTATCATATTATTTAAGTCATTAAAGGGAAATAAATAATCTTAAACAACCTTCTATTATACTTACAGTACCATTTATTATTGTACTTTTTTCTAAGATTAAAAAATTGTGCTGTTGTATTGCATATGTAACTGTTACTACAGAAACATTTTAAGATCTCTTTACACGGATTTTAAGATTTTATTGGTTTATTTCATAGACAGAGATTACAAGTAGTCAGAGAGGCAGGCAGGGAGAGAGGAGGAAGCAGGCTCCCCGCTGAGCAGAGAGCCCAATGCGGGACTCGATCCCAGGACCCTGAGATCATGACCTGAGCCAGAGGCAGAGGCTTTAACCCACTGAACCACCCAGGTGCCCCTCTCTTTACACTGATTTTAATGGTTAATATAATTTTAGAAAATCTGAGTCTATGAACATTTTGATGTAATCAGATGTACAATAAGAGTATGATCATATAGTATGCAGTTAATCATACATTTTTCCCTGAAACTGTAATAAAATGATTACAACAGTGCCCACCATCAGTGGCTTGAGTTTTCTTTAGATAGCTCCTTAAGGAACTTGTAGAAAGATAATGTCTAGATTTTAACTGTTGATAAATCTACCTACAGGGTCCAACAGATTTAGCAGGAGTCCAGAATGGAAGGAACAATAAATTCTCCCATGTTCTCTGTATCTTGTAGCTTTTCTATTTTCATATTTTTAAAATCTAGTGTATCACCCTGCAAAATATGTTCCTTAATAATTAAGAAAGATTATTTTTTAACTGAACTTTTTGCTGTTAAAGGATTACATTATTCATTTTGCACTTTGACTTTCTGTTTGGAAAACTGTGTGAAAATACTTCGGTGCTAAGTTACTTTGAGCCTATTGAAATTTAACCCAAGAGAAACCAGTTATAATTATTTGATTGAAAATCATTTATCATGCTTTAGTAAGAAACCTGAATTCTGAACATAAACATGCCTTTTCCCAGAAAGTACTGGATGCCTGCTGGATTAGAAGTAAAAATTTGGCCTGCCTTGGGAAAAGTTTACTTTTACTTTGAAAAAAAATGAAACATGCTCTTAATGTTTTACGGAGAAGAATATGGGTAGAACAGGTTATTTATACTAGAAGCAACTACAGCCTAAAACCAGTGGAAGTGAGAAGTCTAGTGGGGGATCATGTGTCCCTGTTTATCAGGACTCCTGGATTTTACCTGATGTCCTGTATAATTATTAATAAGTTCCTCCTTTTACTTTCAGAAGTGTTTCTATAATAGGTTTGGCCTGTGCAGGCATTGTTTAAACAGGAATGTCTTGTCATAAAGGCAGCAAGGGAACTTCCATCCCCATTTTGACCAGTTAGAGTCCTTGGTGAGCAATAATGTAGTTTTGGGCTCCTCAAATGCAGTCGTTTTAAGTTTAATAGTATTTGTATAGTATATTTTATAACAGCATTTTGTAATTTAAAGAATACACAATACATGATTCCTTGGTGCTGTGAAACAGCTCTGTAGGGATGCCTGGGTGGCTGAGACGGTTAATGTCTGCCTTTAGCTCGGGTCATGATCCCAGGGTTCTGGAATCGGAGTCCCGCATCAGGCTCCTTGCTCAGTGGGGAACCTGCATCTCCCTCTGCCTCTCTCTCTCTGACAAATGAATAAATGAAATCTTTCCAAAAAAATAAAAGAAAGAAAGAGAGAAAGAAAAAGAAAAGAAAGAGCTCTGTAAACCTCAGGGAATCTTAGGAGTCTGTGAATTGCTAAGAACAAACAAAATGAAGTATGTGTATACATATGTAAGTGCACTCATACTCTCAATCAGACCGTACCAGCAAGAACCAGAAATCTACATCTGAGGAGCTTTGAAGATTCCCATATTGTTAGAGTTTCCTCCATCATATCTATCATATATATAAGATCTTCTTCAAAGATCTTCAAATCTTCAAATATATATATATATATATATATATATATATATAATATATACGGTAGAAAGTTCTAAAAGAATATGGGAAAATGGTGTGGAGCTTTCAAAGGAGAGATTGCTTCAGGCAGGAAAAAAAAAGAAAAATTAAAAAAAAAAACAGACTTCATGAAGAAAATGACATTTCAGCTGAGTGTTGAAAGATGAGGAGGATTTAGACAGGTAACCTTGAGGAGAATAGATATTCCAGATGGAGAGATTAAGTATCAGGATCATATTTTAGGGAATGGCAAGTCGTCCAGTTGGCTAGAATTTAGCATGCATGGATAATTAGAAATTAAGCTAGTTGGGGCAAATCATGGAGAGCCTTGAATGTTAAACTAAAAACATTCATCTTTATTCAGTAGGCATTTGAAGGCACAGTGAAAGATACTTGTGATGAGGAATGACAGAATCAGAAGTGTCCTTTATAAACTTAACAAAGAGTTTCTGTTTGGGCTAATGAGGAAGTTCTAGAATTAGTAGTGATAGTTGCACAACATTGTGAATATACAAATGCCACTGAATTGTACATGTAAAAATGGCTAAAATGGTCAATTTTTTGTTATGTGTAGAGGCCACTTTTAGACAACAGACTTGAGCAATGGAAACTTGATCAAGGTCAAAGGGCCCACAGCGACCACCTGGCTGAATACAGACAGGCCCATCAGGTAACCCACCTCAAAATATCCATTGGCCCAAACTGAGGAATGGGCTACTTACAACCAGGCACAATTACCAAAAAAGGGAAAATTTCATACATCCCCATACCTCCTCACCTTCCCACTTTAAATAGAACCCCTACTCACTGCCACCTTGCAGACAGTCTCTTGTTTGCTCTTCACCCCGCCACTACCTTGCAATGTATTCAGTAAATTTCTATCTCCCTTGTTCTGCCTCGGGTGAATTTTTTCATTGCCTGCACCACTGGCTTCCCCCGATCATTGTCCCACATCTGGGGGCCTGCATCTGATGGAGAGGGACTCCCCATTATGTATATTTTACCACAATTAAAAAAGAAAAAAACCTTAAAAAGGACGCAGCTCTTAGGGCTGAGAGGCAGCAACTGTGGTACAGAACCAGAAGGATTCTTGGTAATTCATTGGGACCTCTTTAGCCATGTACTCAACAGCCTGGGCTTTGATGTTGATGGCTGGTTGGGTATTCACAGAGGCAGAACAAGGAAATGAAAAAAATGGGGAGGGGCCTCCCTAGATCATCACAGAATGGCTGGCTACATTGATAGAGAAGCAGTTAATATCAGAAGAGGAGTTGGTGTACTCTGAGAAAGGAGAGGTGAGATCCAAAGGCAGATGTTGGGGTGATAGCAAGCAACAGGTTTAGAAGGAGTAGTAGTATGGTTAGAATATGGAGACTGTGCTCAAAGAAAGGAATTTGTAGTTAGAACAAGTTGTAGTCGTTTCGAGATAGAAAGTAGAGTCATGCTTTAAGGTAGACAAAGTAGAATAGTAACAAAAGTCCTTAGAGTTCAGACAGTTGAGAAATTGAGGGATAGAGATTCTCTACCCTGGTTGCTCATTAAAATCATCTAAGGAGCTTTTAAAAGAAATTTCAAATGGGGGTGCCTGGGTGGCTCAGTTAAGCATCTGCCTTCGGCTTAGGTCATGATGGGTCATAAAATCTTTAAAAAAAAAAAAAATTCAAATGCTCAAACCCTATATTCTGAGTTTGGTCAGAGGTATCAGTAAGTATTTTTGAAAAGTTCTCCCAGTGATCTGAATGTGTCCTCAGAGTTAGGATCCACTAGACTAAACTCACCAGAATAATTATCAGCATGAATGTTAAAGTTACCAGTGACCACCTAAGGGACTTTTAAGAAGCAAATGTGAACCAGCTGTTTGTGTCATCTAGCTAAGATCTGGATTGCTGTGAAGACTGCTAGAAAAGACAAGGATAAGAGACTATTAGTCTCTTTGTTTCTGGTATTTTTTTTTCTTTTATTCTTTCTTATGTTTTTTTAAGGAGAGGTCTTTGAGCATTAGCAGTGGGACCAATCATAGCCTGGAAAAGGAGGGGAGATGGAAACAGCTTACTCTGTTTCCACTTGTTAGCTCTTTACATGAAGACTGCTCCTCAGAATGGTGTCGATGTTCTTCATGTATTCATCATAAATGCTTTTTGATGACCAAATTAACTGTGACTGATCTACTAATGTTTAAAAACATGAGGATGTAATTCATCTTATGTTTAAGCTTTAAGAAAGTTAGAATCTATTTTCTATTTCAGGCAGAAAGTTCCAACCGTATTTTCATTCTGACACAATAGTGGTAAGAATTTAAAATGAAGTAGCAGAAGTTTAAGGCTATGTGCGTCTTTGACTTGGAGCCTTGAACTAATCACCCCAGATCTCTGCTTCAATCATTCTTTGACTTTTTAAACACGATTAAAAGTGGTAATTACTTCGTGTCCCATTCCATTCATTTAGCGGATTTTCCAGAGTGAGCATGAGCTAGGAATCAAGAATGTGCTGTTCCCTCAGGTAATTTCAGCTCCCATAGGCTTCCCTAGTGAGAGAATGTCCCCAAACTAAGCATGATGCTGTTGAGAGAAGTAGTTTTATATAGTATGACCCCTTAACAAGAGCCAGCTGTTTCCTGTGGGGTTCAAAGAAAACAGCATTCTGCTTCAACACCAGAGAACACAATACTGTTGAATTTAATGTGAATTTGATATATTTGTCTCCAACATGGTATCTTCCCAGATGACTTGTGATACTCAAAGTTCATTTTATGCATAATTTTAGAACTTTATCTTTAGGATAGAAGTACTAGCAGGTAGTATGAAATATAATGGCCATTGTTGTTATCCTTAAGGGGTTCATGATTCAATTGTGGATGATTCATGATTTTCAAATAATTATAATACTAGAGTAATTTTCTTAAGCAGAAAAAACTGCTCTGCCCTTCTCTCGTTCCCAAAAAGAGTTTGGAAGACTTACCTAGGACTTAAAGTTTTCATAGAATAAAATATTTTCTCTGGTCCTTCCTTACAGGAGCCATACAAGATCGATGACCTATTAGTAGGATAAATTATATTTTCAGTATTTCCAGCTGCATTTTTATTTTCCCACAAAGTTTTAGGCAGTATCTGATTTTGTGTTTGTGGGTCCATGTAACTTTCTGCATAGCTGTTCTAATTAAGTGGTGTGGAACAGTGCTAATAGGTTACACATCTAAGTGTATATTAGATCATTCATTACACAAATGTTAAAAAGTGAGCACTCTGAACAAATGAAAAAGGCAGAACTCATGTCTTTTTTCTTACATCTTTTTAAAGATAAAATTGACATACAGCAAACCTTCTATCTTGACAGAGAGGCAGACCCCTTTACATGGACCACCATTTTATTTCATCTCATCTTACTGCCATAAAAAATACTCAGACTTCTCTGATACACCTCTCCTAGATTCTTTCTTCTTATAGATTTTTGTTCTCTGTATATTTTGAATCCTCCCTGCCCTTCATAACTGGTTCCTTTTATAACTTTGTCTTTTAAAATGAATTTCACTTGGTAGGTAAGGAAGCATCTGTAGCTTGTCATATTGAGAGGCTTATCTTCTCTTCAGAACGCTGTTTGGGGTTGTTTATACCACTGATAGCAATCTGCTCTCAGGTTTTAATGACATCATTCTTGCAGCTTTACAATAGATCAGACTGGAGTAAATTGCTCTCAAATTCTGTTGGGCAGAAGGATATTTGAAACCAGATTGTCTGGACACAGAAGTAAGTTTTTAGACCCGTTAAGAAAGGTTGGTGGGTCTAATTTGAAGGCTCATTGTCCTTAGAGAAAGTATTAAGATTTGTTATGATGGCAGTAAGGAGCATTTTATATGACTGATATAAGCATTTATCCCCTAAATGGATTAAGAGGTGATTGAAGAATTTGCCCTTTCTCTTCATGAATTAAAATAATTGGAGAAGTAAAATGTTTCTAATCTAGGCAAAGGCTCTTCTTTCAGATATCTTTTTTAATATTCAGAAAAAATAGTGACTATTTCCAATCATTTCTTTTGGCATCTGTTTCTTGACTCTTAGTCTCCATTTTTGTGTGTATGTGCATTTGCTTTGGAGAGTTATGATGGTGGGAAGTTAATAATCACCAAGCTTTACCATCTCCGTTTGACACACATAGAGCTTGCCTTTGCCTTCTTCAAGACACTTTGGAAAGAAGAGAGCTGTTTAAAGTAATCTTTTTTTCCCCTAGGATGCTCTTTCTGTTTATAGCCTTAGTGACAAGGACTCAGCCAACAGAACCTTTTGGGCTATGACAGAGTATGTAGAATGAAAAACGTAGTATGTATCTTTCCAGTGATTTTTCCCTTTTTTCTGGTGACAGAATTGATATTTTTAATTAGTTTTAAATTGCAAATTAAAGGTGGTTTTAATTTTTAAATTTTTGACATTCTATATATAACAGATTAATTACCTTAAAAATAAAAGGAATTTGCCATTGCCTGGGAAAGAGATAGTTGTATTCAAACATTTTAAAAACATGACCTTTTGTTCCATTGATTTCTATAGAGAAGCACAAGCATGCTTCAGAAAAGGTCAGTGATTCTAATTGAAGCACACACTGATTTTCTTTTTTTTTCTAGTTGCAAAGGCGCCCATGCTTTTTGTTCCAAAGAAGATGATGAGATTTAGGGCTGACCATTTGTTACAAGAGAAAGCAATTCTCTCTGTGATGCATTGCTGTTTTTCTTCCACATGGAAAGCATTGCTTGAAATCAACAATATCCATAAACCAGAGTTTCATTAACCATGCTATTTAATGCCCTCATTTTTATTTCAGAAGCAGTTACATATCTGAGATCTAGGTTGAAATTTCCCTCCTCTATGGACCTGATTTGGGGGAAGGGGAATGTGAGTCTATTAAAAGTCTCCCATATTTATGGTTTTGAGATTTTCTTCTTTCAATTAGGAATGGCAAGATTTCAGAATAAATGCTTAATATGGGTTTGGGCATGTTTTCACTGTCATTCTTGGACTTTTCATATAAGAGAATTCATGGCTGAAGGAGCCAGACATGACAATCCGTGTATTATAACTTATTAAGCCACAAATTCACTGTGTTTTTTTGGAAAAATCACCAGATTCCTATTTGTTCCAACATGTATCACACAAAGATGAAGACTCTTAAAAAAAAGGATTATAGAACCTTTGACCAATACGACACCTACTTGATAAATATTTAATACTACAAGATTTCTTTTTGGTCTGGCTTAGTGTTGGTTTTTTGTCCAATGTGCAATGGAAAAAAGAATGATCTAGTTTTCATTATCTGAAGTTAGTAAAGACTGTTTAGGGAGTAAAATTGTGTTTTCAAAGCTTTCTGTCCGTATTCATCCTGTAGGAAATAATTTGATACAACAAATTCTCAGTTTTCTTCTCTCAATCCAGCTAAACCAGTTAAATACCCTTATTTTGCTCTCTGAGAACTTGTAACATATCATTAATAATTTTTCTTACAAAATAAGTTGCTCATTGCACATAAAACATTGAATGTGTCTTAGACTTCAGTTTACTTGAGCAAGCAGGTCAGACCACTATAGTTCTGAACTGCAGATGGTGAGAGTTTTAGAACCTAATAGGCAGTCGTCTACATAAGACCATATTACAGATTCCACAGTTATACGCAACTTGAGCTGTCCAGGATGATGAGCTCTCTATTATTAAAGTGTTCATTTAGCAGTGCTTTTTTATGACATATTTGCACAACACCTTATCATTAATAAACATTTATTCCTAATAGCTTCAAATTCCCCCAGTATTTATTGATAGTGGAAGCTGTGTAAGGAATCGATTTTATTCTTTCTCTTTTGTCTGAGAGGTGGGAATGATCCAAGTCAGAGACCATTTGGCAGTCCTGAATATGGGAATGTGGAATATTGACCTTCATCCCATATTCTTGTTATATTTGGAAAACTGACTGGAGAGTGTCTCCATTTCTTCCCCTGCAAAGCTTTGATGGCTCCTTCAGTACTAGATACTAGAGCTTTAATTGATATTCTTGATACTAAAGCACTTTAAAATCAGTCCCCTTCTCCATCCTTCTGCCCTGCCATATTCATCATCCCTTACTTCTGCTGCCCGACAGTAGCAGTCTTGAGTTTAATAACTTACTATCACGTCATGAAACAGGAACAGGGGTCCTCCACATCTGTTTATTTCAAAATCTTACGATTACTCCAGGGCATACCTAGTCAGCATTCTAACTTGACGTAATAGAAAATCTGTTGTAGTGGCAAAGAGTATGGAGTCTGGAGCCATACTACCTAGATTTGAATTCCAGCTTTGCCTCTTACTATCTGTGTGACTTTGTGATCTTATTACCTATAACTTCTCTGTGCCTCAGTTTCCTGGTTAATGAAATTAGAATAATAAATGGCATCTCCCTCATAGAGTTATTTTGAGGATTAAATTGGTATAAATTGACAGACTGACTTAGAACAGTGCCTGGCACTTAATAAGTGCTATAAAAGTAGTAGGGGAGAGGGTGCCTGGGTGGCTCAGCGGGTTAAAGCCTCTGCCTTCAGCTCAGGTCATGATCTCAGGGTCCTGGGATCGGGCTCTCTGCTCAGCAGGGAGCCTGCTTCCCTTCCTCTCTCTCTGCCTGCCTCTCTGCCTACTTGTGATCTCTGTCTGTCAAATAAATAAATAAAATCTTAAAAAAAAAAAAAAGTAGGGGAAGGCCTTGTAGAGGAGATAGAACTTACTGAAGCTGAAAGACAATAGGAATCCATTTGAATTTTCTGATGCCAACAAAATGTGTCAAAGCAACCACCAACTACCAACAGATGGCATTAGCAAGTACTTGTCGCAAACAAATGGACGTTCATAATGGCCCATCATTAACAAACATAGCTTGTTTTTAGAGAGATTTTTTATTTTTTAAATAGGCTGTGAACTGTTAATGAGGAGTGAGTTGATAACTTCAGTACCTCATGTTTACTTACCTGCTCTCCTCTTCCCAGAAGAATGTATTCCACATACAACCCACTGGCACTTCCAAGACTTCATCCAGACTGAACCCACATTATGTGCTTCTTGGTCCTTTCTCCAGTAACTCTCCCAAGCCCTTCCTATTAATTAGAAAGATAAGACATAATTTCCTCCTTCAGCCCACTGTCCCAAGAACCATTTCCTTTCTTCTGCCCCATGGTTACTTCTCCTAGTAGTGTCCCTTCCTGCCTGCATGCGGATTACCCACCCAGGCTTAGCGTATTAGCAAATCCTAAGAATGTTTTAGAGAACGTGTAAAGTTCCAACTCACAGTTGGAATTTTTTTTCCCTCTGCTTTGAAGAGAATCACTATACATAGAGCAACTTAATTCACACCAGCTCTTTGAAATACGTGTGTTCCAGGTGAAGCAAAAAAAAAAAAAAGGAAAGCTTGAATCTAGTCTTTTCACCTTCACCTCTCTGTTAAAAAATAAATATGTCTCTAACTTCCCAGCTGTGGGAATGAAATGCTGTCAGGCCTCCCAACTATTATTGGATGACAGCAAAGCCACACCTAATTTAAGCTGTTGAAAAACCTCATAACCCCATTATCATTCTCCTGAACTGCTTAACCTTCTGGTTAACCTTCTGATTATTAGCCTCTTGACATATTTAATTCAGGTGTGAGCATTTAGGGAAACTCATAGGACCATTTTATCTTTTCTGTATATCCCACTGTTCCAACTTTTATTTCTATTTTTTAAGGTTGGTAGAAACCAGGAGGCATGTGTTACATGGAGACCCAGAGGTTTCAGAAGCCACTAAATATATCAAACCTGCCTTAATTGGAGGATGTGGGGAAGCAGTGGGGCTTTTAGCCACTTGATAGACCAGCTGAGTCTCCTGCTACCAACTCAATTTATTTGAGAGCAGCACTTCAGGGAACTTCACAGAGCACACTAGCACAAACCTGTATGTTAGCCAGATACAATTTATTTATGTACTACTTAGTATACCAGTTTGCTCTCTGCATACTATATGAATGTCATTATTAAATATTAAGAGCACTGATTTGTGCAGTTGGTAATAGGTTTAATAATTATATGTTTAATTGATAGTCTTTTCCTCTTACTGATAAATCACTTAAAGGTGGCAGGAGAACCAGATGGTAGGAAATAGGATTAGGTTGAAGTGGCTTTTTTCCAAAGGAAGTCTGTTATGCATGAGCTGAGCAGTTTTGTTTTGCATGAGTTTGTTTTTATTGTTTTAGATTTGTGGAATACTAATCATTTACTAATTTTTACCATCCTGAGATCCAAACAGAGAGACCCATTAGGTTACTAGAAGCCCTTTACCAGAAGCAGGGTCCCTGTGTGGAGGTTCTCAAAAATCTCAGAGATTAGCACTTTTATAATTGTTCCCTTGAGTTTCCAATCTGTCCAAAACCACCCCTAGGTCTCCCTCAAAAATATATGTCCTGTAGAAAACTTTTCGTGGTCTAAAAGGGTTTTATGTCCTCATATGAAGGAACGTCACTATGATTGACATGTTTAATGCCCAAAAAACCACAAGACCCTATTTAATAAGTGAATAAAATTTTCTTTATTTTTATTTTTTTAAAGATATTATTTTAGGGGCGCCTGGGTGGCTCAGTGGGTTGAGCCGCTGCCTTCAGCTCAGGTCATGATCCCAGGTCCTGGGTTCAAGCCCCGCATCGGGCTTTCTGCTCAGCGGGGACCCTGCTTCCTCCTCTCTCTCTGCCTGCCTCTCTGCTTACTTGTGATTTCTCTCTGTCAAATAAATAAATAAAATCTTTTTTTTTTTTTAAAGATTTTATTTATTTATTTGACAGAGAGAGAGATCACAAGCAGGCAGAGAGGCAGGCAGAGAGAGAGGAGGAAGCAGGCTCTCCGCTGAGCAGAGAGCCCGATGCGGGGCTCGATCCCAGGACCCCGAGATCATGACCTGAGCCGAAGGCAGCGGCTTAACCCGCTGAGCCACCCAGGCGCCCCAATAAAATCTTTTTTAAAAAAAAGATATTATTTTATTCATTTATTTGACAAACAGATCACAAGTAGGCAGAGAGAGAGGAGGAAGCAGGTTCCCTGCTGAGCAGAGAGCCCGATGCAGGGCTTAATCCCAGGACCCTGGTATCATGACCTGAGCCGAAGGCAGATGCTTTAACCCACTGAGCCACCCAGGTGCCCCAAAATTTTCTTCTTTAGCAATGAAAGCCTTAATCTTTCCTTTTACAACCAGTAACTTAAAGGATCTTATGTATTTATTTTTTTAAAGATTTGATTTTATTTGACAGAGCAAGAGAGCACAAGCAGGGGGAACAGTGTGGGGAGAGAGAGGGAGCCTGACATGGGGCTTGATTCCAGGGCCCTAGGATCAGGACGTGAGCCAAAGATAGACACCTAACCATCTGAGCCACCCAGGTGCCCTTAAAGGATCTTTTTAAACTTTGTGTGTTTTGTTTAATTTTTGTGTGTTTTTTGGTACTTGCATTCTTTTGCCTTTTTCTTCAAGGAGGGGGAAATGTTGAGAAAAATAAGAACACAGTCAGTCATACATTTTGGCAAATGCGTGGACTTTGATATTAGGCATTCCTGAGCTCATATCCTATGTCCCTTCCTCCCATTAGCTTTTTGACCTTCAGAAAATTTTGTTACTCTTCCTTGAGGCTCACTTTTTCTCAGTGATAAATGGAGATATTTTTCTTTGAAGGACTGTTGCAGGGCGCCTGGATCGCTCAGTGTGTTAAAGCCTCTGCCTTTGGCTCGGGTCATGATCCCAGGGTCCTGGGATTGAGACCCGAATCGGGTTCTCTGCTTCGCAGGATGCCTGCTTCCCTTCTCTCTCTCTGCTTGCCTCTCTGCCTACTTTTGATCTCTGTCTGTCAAATAAATAAATAAAATCTTTTAAAAATTTTTAAAAAAAGAAGGACTGTTACAAGGAATAAGTGAATTCATGTATGTAGTACATTTGGCACAGTGCCTGGCTTATTGATATTTAATAAATTAAATACACTTCCTCCTGCCCGTCACAATGATGATGATAGCAGCTACCAGGTAACCCTTGTTCCCTGTGTGCTAGGCATTTATATGTGATACACACAACATCTTAACCCTGGCAGTAACCCTGTGTGGTATAGATATCATTCTGCCCATTTTATAAGTGTAGAAACAAACTCAGAGAAGCTACTTGTCCAGTGTAATCAAGCTAGTGAGTAGCAGTTAAGATTCTTTTTTTTTTTTTTTTAAGATTTTTTTTTTATTTATTTGTCAGAGAGAGAGGGAGAGAGAGCGAGCACAGGCGGACAGAATGGCAGGCAGAGGCAGAGGGAGAAGCAGGCTCCCCGCCAAGCAAGGAGCCCGATGTGGGACTCGATCCCAGGACGCTGGGATCATGACCTGAGCCGAAGGCAGCTGCTTAACCAACTG
This sequence comes from Lutra lutra, assembly GCF_902655055.1. Classification (NCBI taxonomy): domain Eukaryota; kingdom Metazoa; phylum Chordata; class Mammalia; order Carnivora; family Mustelidae; genus Lutra; species Lutra lutra. Next base: position 42,356,574 of record NC_062293.1, read on the forward strand.
AGCCACCCAGGCATCCCAGCAGTTAAGATTCTTAACCTGGCCTTTCATTCCAAAGTTTAGGCCATACTGCCTCCCACTACCTAAATTCATTTAACTACTCATATTTAAAACCAGGTTCTTAGTATTCTCTTCTGTAGTAGAATTATTTCCTTCACCATTTTTCCCGAAGTTTATCTTTTGAAAAACAGAGCGCAAGTTAAGAACGGAGGCCAGGATCTTGCATTTACTCTGCTGCATACTAGCTGTGACCTTTGGTTGGTTCCTTTGCCTCTCTAAACCTCTCGACTGGTTTGTATAATGGAACCAGGATATACTTACTTCTTAGCATAGTTAGCAGTACATGAGGCTAAATAAGTTTAAAGCTGGATGCTTAATCTATAGAAAAGTCTCAATAAATATCAGCACTTTTCTTCTCAGTAAATATTTTTCTTTTCCAGTCAAGCTTCTGTGGCCATGTATTGTACATTAAAATCTTTATGCTTCCTTGTTTTCTCTACTTGATTTCTTACATAGCAGTCTCGGTCTTTTCTAACCTCTTGAATGTTGCCTTGCCTTCATCTGTCTTTCCTCACTGTTTTGTCGTTGAGTTAGCATGCTCTCTACACCCACTTGGTGCCCATTCAGTATTTATGGATGCTAATGATGATGGTTACACAAAGATGCTGCTGGCACCAGCCCTGCAGTCTCTGAGACTGCTCTGAATAATCATGACTTCCTAAAAACAGAAAAGGAGTCAGTCATCTTCCTCATAATTGAAGGTCAGAATCTGGTGTCAGCATTTGTTTCTGTGGTGATTGTGTAGCTTTTTCTGCAAAATTACCTTTCACAGTCAGAGTAGTCAGGTTTTCTGACATGAGGCTGATTATCATACATTCTTTTTTTTTTTTTTTTAAGATTTTATTTATTTATCTGACAGAGAGAGAGCTCACAAGTAGACAAAGAGGCAGGCAGAGAGAGAGGAGGGGAAGCAGGCTCCCTGTGGAGCAGAGAGCCCGATGCGGGGCTCGATCCCAGGATCCTGGGATCATGACCTGAGCCGAAGGCAGAGGCTTTAACCCACTGAGCCACCCAGGCGCCCCTGATTATCATACATTCTTACATTACTTCCTAAAATAGATGCATTATCACAGAGGTGAGTTAAACAAATATTGATCATAGTACAGGTTTGTTTTAATTGGAGCAAGGGTTCAAGGGAGGCTTACCATTGAGGGTATGGTGGGCTTGCTAGGCTCTAGATAGTTTCCTACTCTTCTTGCCCATAATCATTTTTGCATCGAAGAAAACTGTGGAGAACCAGTTTTAATCTTAAATACTTCTCTTTTTCTCTGCCTTTCTGGTATCTCCAATATAGTCCCACCTCATTTCTTTGATCCCTTGAAGATTCCTTATTTCTGCTTTTTTTTCCTGCTTCAATCTCTATCCTTCCTGAACACATCTTCATACTCAGCAACTTTTGTGGAAGTCTAGCAGGGCGTCCTGTATACTATATTTGGGCACTATGCACTAAAAATTCTGCTAATGACGCTGATGTGCATTTTTCTAAAGAATGTCATGATGTTAAGGTTGAATTTATAACTCACTAATGGTGATATGCTTCCATAATTTCAATAGCCAGGTTTTTTGAACAAAAAAGGAAAGAAATGAGAAAAAAACTTTTAATAAGAAAAACTTTGTTCAAAGAAAAGGAAGATTGGGACTAAAAGCAAAATCAATTAAAAAACCTGTCTGTGGCAGACTTCATTTAATAGAAAATACAGATTATTTCTTATCATATTTAATGATTCCCAAGCTTACATTCTCAACTTAGACCTCCCACCAAAGGCCTGTCCTATATTTCCAGTTATCTCTAGTGAAGACTTTTGTTTCTTCTCATTTTCTTGTCAAGGGCTGCTAGCCCAACCCTCTACTCCTCCACACACAATATATTAGCTGGGAGTCACTATTATTTTTATATTTATATACTTATGAATAGTAGGCTAACATATACACACATATGCTAATTTTAAAGTTCTCATCTATTTAAAGAAAATAGGGAACATGAAGCTATTCAAGAAGCTATTTCAAGTAAGCATATGTGATTCATAGGTACAAGGAAATGTTTGTTGAATATCAATTTTGGCTTTATAATTTGACTAAAGAAAGTAAAAGGAGTAAGTTTTGAAGGAAGGGGAATATTCAAGGGGTAGAAAAAGATAGAGGCAAAGAATGTGAGGTAGAAAAACTCATCTCTGATTTTTTTAACATTTGTCTTGTTTTTCTGTTGTTGGCAAAAGGAGTATCATTATTTCACCTGTCAGCCTCCTTCACCTCCAGTCTTGATCTGTTACATGAGAATAGTCCCAGGTTGTTACGAGGATTAAATGAGAGGACCTATGTTAAAAATGGCATATGGTAGGCCCAAAAATGCTTTTCAGCAAACTGAGATAATCCCTTGGCAAACTGTGGGGTTATTTCTTATTTGAGGCTGTGGCCTACTAGTGACAGAACTAAGACTAATTCAGGTGCTAGAAGAAGTGAATAAGAGTACTTGTGTGGATTTGGGCAATTACTTGAGACATCTTCGGATTCAGTTCCTTCCAAAAGGAAAGACTCAAACTCAAAAAGAGAACTATTAGTTCTTTATAATAGCCTGTGACTTGTGTTGTAAGAATTCTTTGAGATAATTCAGAGTGCTTAGAATGTGCCTGGTGCATAGTAAGAACTCAGTGAGTGTTAATTGCTTTTATTTTTATTATTTCTCATGTGTTTAAAAAAAAAATTTTTTTAGGTGAACCATTTTAAGGAAACCAAATGTAGTAAGTGTTTTATAGATAGAGGTAAATTGCCAATTAGAATGTTCATCTAATTTAGAAATCCAGTAGGAGCTGAAGAAATCTCAGTGGTTTTTCTCACATTTTTTTAAGATTTATTTTTAGGCAATCTCTACATCCAGTGCAGGGCTTGAACTTATAACCCCAAGATCAAGAGCTGCATGCTCTTCTGACTGAGACAGACAGATACCCTGGTTTTCTTACATGTTTAAAGGTCTAAATCTCTGTAGTTACTGGAATTTAGCAGTCCTAATAATTTAGAGATTTATCTCTTTAGAAGAATATCTCTTGGTTGGGCTACTTAGTTTCTCTTATTTCTATTGGCTATGTGATGCAAGTCTGGCATAGTCAATTGCAGATCAGTGCCTAAGGGGCTTTACGAGATTAACTGCCATGACACTGTTGTAATCTTTGAGCAAATCTATTTTAATTGCTTATTTAATCATCCCTCTCCCTTGTTAGACTATAAAGTCAGCGAAGGCAATGACATTCTTGTGCCACACTATTGTATTTTCAGTGTCTAGAACAGTGTCTGGCACATGTTTCTATTCAGACTATTTGTTGGAGAATGGAGAGTGACTTCCCATTTGAAAACACATGGCAAGGAAGGGATTCTAAAAGATGTATCATGTATTACAGTATTGAATTTCTGATTTTTGTTTGAAAACTGATTTTGCAACAGTGCAAGTAATGGCATTCTCATGAATTTCATTTTCTCTCTCAATGGTAAACAAAGTGAAGGAAATTCCATGGAAAAGAACAGACTGCAGAATCATTACAACCCAGGTTTGAATCCAAGTTCTGTGTTTACAGCTTAAGCTCTCCCAGCCTCTGTGTGCCCATCTCTTAAATAAAGATAGTTTCACATTAGGCATTTTAAGAATTGAATGAGGTGACATACAAAATGGCACAAAGAAGCTTCAACAAAAAGTTAGGTTCCTTTCTCCTTTTCTTCTCCTCATAGCACATAATTAAAAGTAAGTCGGGGGCGCCTGGCTGACTCAGTCAGCAGAGAATGCAACTCTTGATCTCAGGGTTGTAAATTCAAGCTCCATGTTGGGTGTAGAGATTACTTAAAAATAAAATCTTTAAAAAAAAAAAGTAATAATTCAGCTTTTCTTTATTTCAAAGTAATCTGCATACTGTGATGATACTTGGATAAGAAATGGGATACTAGCAGTCAGGCTTCTAGGGAAAACAGGTTGGTGGGGTAGAGAATACATTAGACCAGAAACTGGGAAACCAAAGGTAATAATAGCTTTTTTTGGACTGGGAATGTGACCCGGGATAAATCACATAACCTCCCTGGCCTGAGTTTGTTTCTATTAAGTGATATCCCCCAGTGACTAACAATATTTGAGAAAACATCAAAAGCACTGTTTTCTACCCTGTTAAAAATAAGTTTCTAAAATGTCAACATTAGCAAGAATAACAGATTGGCAACAAGAAGGTCTTTAAAACAATTTGGAAACACTGTTGTTTGTCTTGGGCACTTGAGGCATCAGGGATGTCCCCCCCCCCCAATTTAATTGTTAATTTGCATCGCTCATTTTTCTGAAGCAAATCAGTACATTTAGAAATCCATATTTCGTGGAGCTACTTAACTAATTGCTGCAATCAGCAACAATTTATTTTATAACAGGGCTGTTCATATCACTCTGAGGTTGGTATACCATGCAGTGTTTTTTATTATCATATTTTTAATGATGAGATTCAATAGGGGAAAATGGTTAATCTGTTAATACTCTCCTGAAAATCCTAACTTTAATCCTGTATTTGCTCTTTACCCAAAGGTAACTTAAACGACCATAGCAAAGTCATTGACCCAGTGGGTACACCAGCTGTTGGAGAGGCTGTCCCATTTAGAAGGACCTAGAGAGAGAAAGCATACCCTGTTTTCCCTCTTATTTGGAGACCCTCATTAAATTACTCAGAAACAATAATCAGATAGCTGCTGTTCAAGTTAATGGCACCTCTGAGTCCCTGTCAAGAGAGCTTTATTTAATGCGCAACAGACCTGGAGTGATGCAGGTGCTTTTTCGGGCCCTCATTTAATTTAAGCTGCTTTAGTTGGCATGGCAACTAGTTGAGACATCTGGGAGACATTATGCTGGGGATTGAGACTTCAGAGGATTTTTGCTGGAGCAAAGCAGAAACCTTATCATAAAGTGGTGTGTGTTGCTTCTAAATTTCTGAAACTGTATTGTTCAATCTTCAAATTCAGGAATTGTATTATACAGAGAAATCAAGTTTTTAAAGGTTGGCCTGTTCGTTGGCTTGTTTTCTATGAAGAAAAAACTCCTTTATTTGTGGAGTGAAAAATGTATTTCCCCTAAAGAATTTACTTTGCTAAACTAAAACTTGATAAAACTTATTCTCTGCAGAGTCATCATTTTAATTGCTCTCTAAAAATAATACATTTAAAATCTTTCAGTCTTTTGTGTTTAAAATATTTTAGAGGCAATGGGAGAGGGGGGGTGGGGTTATGGATATTGGGGAGGGTATGTGCTATGGTGAGTGCTGTGAAGTGTGTAAACCTGGCGATTCGCAGACCTGTACCCCTGGGGATAAAAATATATGTTTATAAAATAAAATAAAATAAAAAAATATTTTAGAGGCAGTGGCTCAGTTGGCTAAGCATCTGCCTTCAGCTCAGGTCATGATCCCAGGGTCCTGGAATCAAGTCCCACATCAGTCTCATTGTGGAGCCTGCTTCTCCCTCTGTCCTCCCCCTGCTCATGCTCTCCCACTCTCTCTCTGTCTTTGTCTCTCTCTCTCTCTCTCTCTGACAAGTAAATAAATAAAACCTCTAAGAAATAATAAACATTAAAAAATAATATTTTAGAGGAGAGGAAAGCCCCTCTGCACACAGGTAATAAACCAAATGGTAAAGGTAGACAGGAGCTCTATGAGGTTTTACCCTAGACTTTCTGGTTAATTTAAGAGTTTATCAACCTACCCCATTCAATTTTTTTTTTCATTTGTATTAAGCTTTTTATTTTAATTCCAATGTAGGTAACTTACCATGCTGTTAGTTTCAGGTGTACAATATAGCCATTCAACAATTCTCCACATCCCTCAGTGCTCTATCTCATTCTCTTGTAAGTCAGCTTATCGTCTTTTTTTTTTTTTTTAAGATTTTATTTATTTATTTGACAGAGAGAGATCACAAGCAGGCAGAGAGGCAGGCAGAGAGACAGGAGGAAGCAGGCTCCCTGCTGAGCAGAGAGCCCGATGCGGGACTCGATCCCAGGACTCTGAGATCATGACCTGAGCCGAAGGCAGTGGCTTAACCCACTGAGCCACCCAGGCGCCCCCAGCTTATCGTCTTAAGCAAAAGTATAAAAGTAGCACTCTCCTTTCTTAAATAGTATAACAGGCGATTGAACAAAAGGTTTTTCAGGTACACAGATCCTGAAGACAGTGACATGGTAATCTAGTCATTTGTGTGTAGCAGGGGGAATACCTGATGGTTTATAGTTTATAAGAAATTATACACGTATGTATGTGGTCTTAGTAGAGAAGAATTGACTTTACCATGTGAAATCATGCTTTATATTCATTTTTAGTGCCTTGCTTTTCATTTTTTTTTTTTTTAAGATTTTGTTTGTTTATTTGACAGAGAGAGAGAGATCACAAGTAGGCAGAGAGGCAGGCAGAGAGATGCGGGGAAGCAGACTCCCCACCGAGCAGAGAGCCTGATGCGGGGCTCGATCCCAGGACCCTGAGACCATGACCTGAGCCAAAGGCAGAGGCTTAACCCACGGAGCCACCCAAGCGCCTCTTTCTTTTCATTTTGATACCTGATATACTTTTCTCTGTGTTAGGGTTGAACCATATGAAATTATTATTTTTCTTGGTCAGTAATGGTCTAGTATTGTCAGTTCAAATCCAATAGATTTAGAGTGAACAACACCCTGATCTGGAAATAATATGTTTCATAATGCTAAATGAAATGTAAGAATTTTTTTCTGAGATGAATAATTATTTATAAAATACCTGGTTATAGAACCTACCCATTCCAGACAGCCAATGTTTTCCTTTTCCCCTTTCTTTGAAAATGTAGTCTCTGTTAGAAGAAAGCATATGACATTATTTCATACTTTTCTCGGTTTTTGGCTTCTGTGTCGTTTACTCCCTTTATAAGTCAAAGCAAGATTTTTCAAGTGCCAGCAATATGAATTCAACCCAATAACTTGAAAATTAAGATGTTTTCTCTCTACTACTTGCATGCATACCAACTGTCACTACTAACAGTAAAGATTTTGGCATCACAACTTGGCTGCCTGTTTTGTAGATACGAAAGGCAGAATAGAATATAACCTGCTCTTCACTTCCATGTGAGAAATTTTCAAGCCTTACAGGAACAAAAAGTTACCAGACTCAGCAGACATGACTGACATGTGTCATACTGTCTTCAGGATTTTTTTTTTTTCCTGAGTAAAATCTCAAGTTAACAACACTTAATAGAGTGATGGCAGCTGTAAAGTTTTTCTGTTTTTGTTGTAGTTGTTTATGTATAATGTTTCTGGTTTTGGTCCCTTGAGATTTTGGAACCAACTCAAGAATATTGGGACTTTTGGTTAAGGCTTAATGGTAGAAGTTTTTTCCTGTCTCTATGATTAGATTTTCTAGTGGGTGGAAATGATGAAATAGAGAAAACAAAGATTTCCTAGTGGGGAAGAAATTTTTTAAATATATACAAGAGAGAAATAGTAAGATTCAGATCTTCTTTTTCTGTCTTGCAGAAGACTAAATCTTTATTCCCTAAGCCAGCAGAGCTGAGCTGTGGTGTCTTTGGCCCCTTCCCCAACTCATACAGAACCCTGGCAGCCTGGCTTGTGCCTTCTAAGAGAGAAGTTTGGAAGGCTCTTCTCCAGAGAAATGGATTTACCCAAGAGAAAGGATCTATACATGATTGAGGATCCCTCATGAAATGAAACTATAAAACTCTAAGCCATCTCACAAAGCTACATTACAGTCACACAGTAATAACCTAAACGACCAGTGACAGGGATTGCTTAAGTCATGACATATTCCAAAAAATGGAACACTATTTAAGCACTTAAAATTATGTAAAAGAACTATATATCATGGAAAGTATTCACAAGTTACTTTAAACAAAAAAAGGTATATGTCATACATTCTACTTCAGCACCGTAATTCCACTTAAAGGAATGTGTGAGAAAATAATCAGATTCACCTAAAAGATATGGGTAGATAGAGATATATGATGTTTATCTCAGGTTAATTTAAAGTTAAAGTCAGGGGCGCCTGGGTGGCTCAGTGGGTTAAGCCGCTGCCTTCGGCTCAGGTCATGATCTCGGAGTCCTGGGATCGAGCCCCGCATCGGGCTCTCTGCTCAGCGGGGAGCCTGCTTCCTCCTCTCTCTGCCTGCCTCTGCCTGCTTGTGATCTCTCTCCGTCAAATAAATAAATAAAATCTTTAAAAAAAAAAAATATATATATATATATAAATAAATAAAGTCAGAAATAACTTGGATTTTCAACAATGATAGATTGGTTAAATGAATTCTATTTGTACATTAGAACACTCTAAGGTCATAAGAATTCTGCTTTATTAGAATAATAATAGGAGAAAATCCCTATATTTTATTAAGTTAAGAAGACCGGCAGCAATACCATGTATATGTTATAATTCCAATTTCAAATATACATATATGTAGATAAATTACATGTACAATATTTTCACAAAGATGTAAGTTCATTCAAAGAGCTAGGATTCTGGGTAGTTTTTCTTTTCCTTGTTTTTTTTGTATTTCCCTAGTTTTCTATAGTGGAAGTTGGGTGTTTTTTTGGTTTTTTGGTTTTTTTGAACTTTTTTGGAAATTTTCTGTAGAAAAGTAGAGACAATAGTGTAATAACTGTCACATTTACCCAACACAGATTTAACAATTATTCATCATTTTTCCAATCTCATCTCCCTTTTATTAAGGGTCTAGAAAAGGAAGGCTGGAGTTATTTTAAACAAGATCCCAAACATCAAATTATTTTACCTACAAATATTTAAATATGCATTTCTAACTATTAAGGACTTTAAAAAACTTAACCATTATGTCATTATCACATCTAATAAAATTATCTAATTTCTTACTGTTCCCTGATTTCCTTAAAGATCTCATTTTAAATCAGGTTTGTTTGAATCAGGTTCTAAACAAAGTCCATATATTGCATTTGGTTATTACATCTTTTGAGACTCTCTTATCCCAAACATTCCTACTTCCTCTTCCCCTCACATATCCATCCCCCTTTTTTTTGTTATTTATTTGTTGGAGAATTTTTCCTGAAGAGTGTTCCACATTGTGTTTAGCAGGTTACTTCTTCATGGTGTCTTGTTCTTTTATTCCCCATATTTCTAGTAAACTGGTCATTGGAGCTAGAGCATTGATTATATTGAGGTTTGTTTTGGAGGTTTTTGTTTTGTTGTTTTTGTTATTTTGAGAGAGGCTTCACGGGGTGGGGGAGGGACAGAGGGAGAAAGAATATTAAGCAGGTTCCATGCCCAGCACAGAGCCCAAAATGGGGCTCAAAATGGGACTTGATCTTACAACACTGAGATCATGACCCAAGCCGAAATCAAGAGTCAGGTGCCTAACCAACTGAGCCACCCAGGCACCCCTATATTGAGGTTTTTTAAAGACATGAATATTTTCTGGCAGTGGTGTGAATGTCACAAAGACATAATACCGCAAATTAAATGTAGCTGGGGTTGAGTGGTAGACTGAGGTGATGCTGATCGGTTTCCCTTTCAAATGGTTTTAGCAGCCATTGATAATTGGTGCTTGTATCCATGATGTCATAGAGGTTGAAAAATGGCAATTTTTTTTTACTCATGTAGTATCGCTTCTGCATTGATTAGCTGAAAGTCTTCTATAAGAAACAGTGAACATTCAGTATATTTTATTACAGCTTTTAAAATGATAACTCACAAAAAGAAGGGAAGATAAAATCCAGCCACTGAAACAATCTTAAACATAGTCAAGTCCAATTTTACTACTGTGTAAACTTAGGTTACTTGCCTTCTGTTAGCCTCAATTTCCTCATGTATAATTGGGAATACTACCATCTCCTTGCAGGAATGCCATGAAAATCAGATGAGGTGATATATTTAAAATACTTAGTAGAGTACCTAGTGGGTACTCCATGTGTATGTGTGTGTGTGTGTGTGTGTGTGTGTACATACATACACATACTGTATTTATAGTTCATTTACCCAACAGTTGTTTATAGGAGACTTAACTGTGTGCAGACATGTGTCTGAGAATTTGGGAAAGACTTGTGAACAAAACAGACAAAAACACTTGCCCTCTTGGGGCAGGGTTGGGGAGACAGATAAACAGTAAACATAACAAGTAAATTATATAGGATAAGTACTAAAGGAAAAGAGACAAAGTAGAGCTGTGCAGGTGGGTAGCTATTGTATAAGGCATGCAAGATGCAGTATTAGAATGGTCCAGGTAGGCCTCCTTCAAAAGATATGGTTTGAACAAAAACACAAAGGAGGTGAAAGAGTTATCCATGGTGTCTGGGAAAGCCCATTCCAGGCAGAGGGAACTGCTAGAGCAAAGGCCTAAGGTCAGAGTGTGTCTAGCATGTTTAGAAAATAGCAAAATAGCAGAAATGATAGTAGAGAAGGTCAGAGAAGTAAGGAGGACAGACCACTTATGGCCCTGTTAAGGACATTTTAATGACTTTGGCTTTGACTCTAAATGAAATGGGAAACTTTTGCAGAAGAGTGACATAATCTGGCTTTCATTTAAGAAAATGTCCTGTGAAATGTAGCCAAGAAAATAAGATGAATTGATGAATGGAAAGAGCCAAAGATAAACATGTACTAAAGCAAATACGGCAAAATGTTAAGTGTAGAATCTAAGGGGTGGCTGTATATATATGGGTGATCACTATTTAATTTTTTCAACTTTTCCATGTGTTTAAAAATTTTTATAAGAAGAAATTTTAAGTGGGGCGCCTGGGAGGCTCAGTGGGTTAAAGCCTCTGCCTTAGACTCAGATCATGATCCCAGAGTCCTGGGATTGAGCCCTGCATCCGGCTCTCTGCTCAGCGGGGACCCTGCTTCCCTGCATCCCCCACGCCTGCCCCTCTGCCTACTTGTGATCTCTGTCAAATAAGTAAAATCTTAAAAAAAAAAAAAAGAAGAAGAAGAAGAAATTTGAAGCTATTAAAAAATCTAAATCTAATCCTGGTAATAATATAATTTAACTGATATGTATTGTTTTATAGAATGAGTCTAACATGTCACTGAAGACTCTCCTTAGGAAATTCTACATGTAAAATCCCATTTTCTCACTAACCTTCATTACGGAGTGGAATGTAATTCTTTGGAAAGAATCTGATTAATAAAACCTAGAATAAAAGAACTTAAGAATATGAAAACATTAAAATTACATATATATAATATATGATATAAAATAGAGTATATTTCTTATATATTCTGTATATATTATGTAATAGAGTAACTGTCAATATATAGACAATTAGAAATAAAAGCATCAAAATTTATTCTGGCTTGTGTGTCTTAGAAATCTAAAGGTCTTGGGCCAAGGGAGGTGACAGTGGACATGATAAGAAGTAGTCTAATTCTGTGGCTAAATTTTGAAAGAGCCAACAGGATTTTCTGATGGATTAGAGGTAGAATAAGAAAAAGAGAACTCTAGGATGACTCCAAGGTTTGCGGCTTGTGGTATGAGCAGCTTGCTGGAAAAATAGGTTTGCTCTAACAAAGCTTACGACTAAAATAAATGATTTGGTGGGGGATAGAGAATACATGTTTGGACAGTTTGGGACAGTTTGTGAGATGTCAGTTAGACATCCAGAGGAGATGATGGGTAGACAGTTTGATAAACAAGGCTGGACTTAAGGAAACAAGATTAACTAGAGATATAAAGTTGGGAGTCACCTGCATGTATATTGTTTAAAGTCTTGGGATTGGATCCAATTTCCCAAGAAAATGAGTGTGCAAAGACAAGAGAACCAAACCCTGAGGCATTTCAACATTAAATGATTGGAGAAGGGAAACAACAAAGAATTGAGAACAACCAGTGAGAGAAAAGAAAAGCCGACAGTTGGGTGTTCTAGAAGCCATTTGAAGAAAATGTCTCAAGGGCATTTTGACTGTGTGTGGAGTGTTACCAGTTACTAATTCTCCTCCCTACTCTCAGGTTGTTACCACTTGCTTTTGCTAAAATGTTAAATTAGAATAGTTTTTAAATCATTCTGCCCAGATAATGACCACTTGTTGTAAGAGTCTTTAAAGCTCATAAAGGTAAAATCCAAAGCCCTAACAGCACTTTTTAAAAACTTAAGTTTTGAAGGCAGATTCCTTCTCATCTTTATTTTTATATTCCTAGCATTTACCCTTACAGCGAGCATATAAGTGCTAAAATAGGAGACCTGGGACCGTCTTAGTTCATTTGTAGTTAATGCTAAGCACACTAAGACTACATCAGCCCCTTAAGATGGTCTGTCTTCTAGGACTAGCTGTGGGACAATACTGATACTGTGTTTTACAGGCTGTCAGATGGGTTGTCCTTTCAGAAGATTCCATAATACCACTCTGGAAGAAGAAAGTTAAGATCTGAAGAGCTAAGGAAGAAAGCAGAATAACTCTGCAGCCCAGTAACAGCTCTGCTTTGTTGTTGCTGTTTTGCCTTTCCCTGCTTTCAGTTGTACAGGGCTTAGGGGAGTTGTAGTGTTTTAACTCAAAACATGAAACTGACTTTTTCCGTGTCCAAAGAATTTGAAATCTGGTAGGAATCTCCTGAAATCAAGGGTACTTTCCCCTTGTCTTAAGGAAGGTTAAATTTAAATTATAAAATTCACCCAAACTTGTAATGAGTCCTTAACTGTGTGCAGGGTAAGACATGAATTTGCCCTATTTTAAATATAGCAGAAGAGTTACCTTCACAAGAGTTCTGAATTCCACCTCTTCATTGCTCCCTGGGCTCCATCCATCCAGCCTTTGATCATCTGCAATGTGTTGTTTGAACAAAACCCTGAGGGTATTAAAGTACAAAGCATAGGACGCTTCAAACTTAATAAAGGAGCCATAAATGTAAAAAAAAAAAAAAAAAAAAAAAAAAAAAGTTAAATAAAAGAATAAGATTGTGGGTAGATTTGGATTTTAACTAATCATTTTGCACATTTCTAGGAGTACTATTCTTTGTAAAGTAACTTACGCCACTGTTGATGGGTAGGTTGTCATCCTTTCCATGGGTGCCATGGTGGCCTAGAGTGAGACACCCACCACCCCTCTCTTGTTTGGATTCAAAGGATGCTCCAGTAACACGTTTGAATAGACCCGAGACTATTCGGTCTTCACAATCTTCCTGGCCTGGCTGTCATTTAAAACGTTTATCCTTGGGGCTGCTGGGTGGCACAGTTGGCTAAGCGTCTGCCTTTGGGCTCAGGTCGTGATCTCAGGGTCCTGGGACCGAGCCCTACATTGGGCTCCCTGCTCAGCTGGGAGCCTGCTTCTCCCTCACCCTCTGTTACTCCCCCTGCTTGTGTTCTCTTGCTCGTGCTTTCCCTTTCCAATAAATAAAATCTGTAAAAAATAAGTTAAAATGTTTATTATATTTGAGAAGATACTTGCCAATGACATATCCAATAAAGGGTTATTTTCCAATATACAAAGTACTTATGCAACTGAACTCCGCCCCCCCACCAAAATATCAGTTAAAAATAGGCAGAAAACAGACATTTCTCCAAAGACATACAGATGGTCAACAGACACATGAAAAGATTCTCAACATCTCTTGTCATCAGGGAAATGCAAATCAAAACTACAATGAGATGTCAGCTCATACCTATCAGAATGGCTAAAATCAACAACGCAAGAAACAACAGGTGTTGGCATGCATGTGGAGAGAAAAGAGCCCTGGTGCATTGTTGGTGGGAACACAAACCAGTATAGCCACTGTGGAAAACAGTATGGAGGTTCCTCAAAAAAAAAAAAAAATATATATAACTGCCTTAGGATCCCGTAATCTCACTACTGGGTATTTTCTCCCAAAATACAAAAACGCTAATTCAAAGGGATATGTGCACCCCTATGTTTATTGCAGCATTATTTACAACAGTCAAATTGTGGAAGTAACCCAAGTGTCCACTGATAGAGGAATAGATAAAGAATATGTGGTATGTAGATACACAATAGAGTATCAAGAGGAATGAAATCTTGCCATTTGCAGCAACTGTGGATGGATCTAGAGAGTATAATGCTAAACAAAAGAAATCAGTTGGAGAAAGACAAACGCCAGATGATTTCACTCATCTGCGGAATTTAAGAAACAAAACAGATGAACAAAGGGAAAAACCAGACTCTTAACTGTAGAAAACAAATACCGGAGAGAGGGTGATTGGGATAGGTGAAGAGGGATTAAGAGTGCATTTATCGGGATGAGCACTGAGTACTGTATAGAATTGTTGAGTCACTATATTGTACACCTGAAACTAACAGAACACTACGTTAACTGCATTGGAATTAAAAACTTAAATTTTAAAAGTGTTTATCCTTATTTTTCTTTTATAATACTGATTATAGAGACAGTTTATCTCTGTTGACTTTGAATAGTGAATTCTTTAATTTTGGCCATTTGTTTTTTTATTTTGTGAGGGCTGGAATTTTTACTTCTGTCATGCTGTCTAGAAGCTTTTTTTCCCTAAGCTTTTTCCAGCTTTAAGAATGGAAGTTATTCTTTACACCTACCGCCTACTTTGGGGGATTGGGGGCTGAATTCTCGGAATTCTCCTTAACTTAAAACTTCAAGATATGTTGTCACAGAATTGATGCAGAGTGACTTACATAAAATTATCGTCTCTCCTCAACCACTCAGCTCAGATCATGTCAAAGTTTTTCTTTATCAGATTTTGCGAGGTAAGCTTTTCTTTGTGAAGAAAACTGTAGTGTCACTGTATAAAGTGAAATGTTTTGCTTTTCATTTGAACTTTAATCTGACCTTCCAAGGCTTTTTTCTTCCCTAACGATTTTTTTCTTTTGACCAAGGTATTTTAAAAATCTCTACACTTGACGTTAAATAAGAAGCTTTTAAGGGTGGCCAAATGGTTCGTATTTCCATGGATGGAAGAGAAAGGCCTAATTCATTACTCAGTTGAGTAGGTTAATGTAGGGAAGGTAAATAAGCAGGATGGCTTGTGGAACCCCGTGGTCTGTCACAAAGTTCGCTCTAAACAGGAATATGCGGTGATTCCATTGAAAAATAACTGTGTTCCCTTCCCTGTGGATGACGTTTATTCTTCACGTTTTGTCAGTGTTGGTTGATATACCTGAGTACAACTCTAAAAAAACCAAAATGACTCTTAAAAGCCAAAGGATCGAGGAGGCTGAGAAACAGCCAGCTAGGTGATTCTCCAGATTCTCATTAGAGAGCGCCAACTTGAGGGAGAGGCAGTGTGAGCCGACATTCCTGGAGCTGCCTCTGGCCATCAGGTTTGTCCTTTGGAATTTTGCTGTTACAAATGGAGAATTGTTTAAAGCTGAAACAGCTTTCTTACCTAGTAAAATATTCTCCCTCAGCTCCCATACCAGAATTCAGAGATTCAGGTATTCTTTATGGAGATTAAAAAGCATCTGCCAACAGAATGAAAACACACACAAAGTATTAAAACTAGGATGTTCACTCTCCATAGATTTGTTGCTATTCTATGGCAGAACGACAATATTGGATATTGGATTTTTTTTTACCTTGTAAAATACATATATATATATATATATATATATATATATATATATATATATATATGCATGCTGTGTTTTATTCAGAAGACTCAGCCTTGAAGCTGTGACCTTTTTCTAAAAGCAGTGCTAAAGTCAGTCTTTTAAGATGTGAAAAAATAGTTGAAAGTAATTAACTATCCCTCTTGAATATCAGTGATGGGGAATACTACTGACAAACCTGGGCAGGTCACTGAATTTTGTCTGATCAGTGAAAATCTGCCCTGGGAAGGGCTCCCTGGTGGGTGATGAGGATTTGTGGGAGCTGGCTCAGAATCATAGGTTGAGCGTACCAATAGCCAAGCTCCAGTAGCCCCCCACACATAGGAGCAATCCAAGAATATTGGTATGGTCAACTTTAATTCCAGCGCCTGAAAAGCTTATCTGTAGGTTGTGTAAACCTTTGATAACACTTTATTTTACAAAATTACAGTTCTTTGAAGTAGGACTAAGTCAAGCTTTTAATAATGTTTATTATGTCATTATTTAAAGAACAACCTTAAATCCTGTATTCTGTTACTGTGGTTTTTCCCAGATCGTTGGTTGAGTGAAAAGAATTAAATATCTGTAATTAAATCCATTTGTTATTTCAGGTTTGAAATATCTCCATTCAGCTGGCATTTTACATCGAGACATTAAGCCAGGGAATCTCCTTGTGAACAGCAACTGTGTTCTAAAGGTAGCTTTTCAGTTTCTTTAAATATCTGAGAAAAATTCAGAATGTCAAGGCAGGTTTAAGAACAATGTGTCTTTGTGAAAGAGTTAAAGTTATTTTCATCACTTTACCAAAAATTAAAGAACTGAGTTTTCTCTAGCAATATCACTAGTCATGGCCATAGTAACTGATTTGTCATCTTGACTCATGATTTCTTCATGATAGTTTGCATATGTTTTGGAAACACTGAAATTGGATTTACAGTGTGACCAGGAAGAAGATAGAGGAGGTAATTTCTTTTTAGATTGTTCTATTGCTAAAGAAAGTGTGTATCTAAAGAATTATTTTAAGACTAGTAAGTTATTTATATGAGAATGAAGTATAGCTTTTATAAAGACTGTGTTTTGGGGGGCACCTGGTTGGCTCAATTGGTTAAGCAACTGCCTTCAGCTCAGGTCATGATCTGGAGTCCCAGGATCAAGTCCCACATCGGGCCCCCTGCTCATCAGGGAGTCCGCTTCTCCCCCTGACCTTTCTCCTCTCATGCTCTCTCTCTCTCTCTTATTCTCTCTCTCTCTCTCACATGAATAAATAAAATCTTAAGGAAAAAAAAAAAGACTGTGTTTTTGCACAGCTAACATTTCTATGCCCTGTGTGACAGGTAGCTAAGTAGGGAAGTGAAAACACTGAAAAGTGAAAATACTAGGGGCACTTGGGTGGCTCAGTTGGTTAGGCACCTGCCTTTAGCTCAAGTAATGCTCCAGAAGTCCTGGGATCAAGCCCCATGTCAGGCTTCCTGCTTAGTAGAGAATCTGCTTCTCCCTCTGCCCCTCACCCTGTTCATGCTCTCTCTTGCTTGCTCTTTCAAATAAATAAAATCTTTATTGAAAAAAAAAAGTTAAAAATAATATGCCAGAAAAGGGTCAAATATATTTGACTATATAGTAGCCAATTCTGCTATTCCTTCTAAAGGGGAATTGATTACAGGATTTAATTACAGTAGTAGCCCCAAAATTTCAAGCCATCAATTTCAATTTTACTTTCCCCTAGTATCTCTACCTACCCTCCACCCATTGTTTCTTGTTAGAGTGGCTCACAAATTGCAAAATCCACATTTTGCATTTACCTGCCTCTAATAGATGTATTAGCAGAACTCCTAGTGAGAGGCCTACCATATTTTCTCCATCATAGAAATTAGAGATAAGGGCCTTCCTAGAGTTGTGTCCTCTCTGTGTAAGCAAATTTAAATTCTATTTTATGAGTGGCTACAATATTACGTGGTGCTTCAGTCTACAGTAAATATTCTTCTTAACATTCCAACTGATAATATTTGAAGAAGAAAACTTTGTTTTTGTTTTTTAATAAAAAAATAAAGTTTATTTATATTTAAGTTTAAATAAATAAAGATTTGTTTATTTGGAAGAAAGAAGGTGCACAATGGGGAGGGGCAGAGAGAGAGGCAGAGAGAGTTCCAAGCGGACTCCATGCTGAGCACAGAGCACAATGCAGGGCTTGATCTCACTGAGATCATGACCTAAACCGAATACAAGAGTCAGATGCTTTAACCTACTGTGCCACCCAGGCACCCCAGGAAAACTGGCTTTTAGATGTTGCCTGCTTTATAAGTTATCAAGATGTCATTGTTACTTAGCTTGATGGCAGTTAAACTAAATATTAAAAGCAAGTATATAAATGAATATCATTTTATATTTTAAAAGCTTTCTTTTAAACTCTGGGCCAATTTTCTTTAAAAGCTGGTATGTTGGGACACCTGGGTGGCTCAGTAGGTTAAGCCTCCAACCTGAGCATGCCTCCAGCTCAGGTCATGATCCTAGCGTCCTGGGATTGAGTCCCACATCGGGCTCCATGCTCAGCGTGAGCCTGTTTCCCTCTCTGCCTCTTCCTGCCACTGTGCCTGCTTGCACACACATGCACGCGCTTGCTCTCTCTCTCTCTCTCTGACAAATAAATACATAAATAAAAATCTTTTTTAAAAAAACTGGTATGTTAATACTGTGAAAAAAAAACTCCCTTCATTATAGCCTTGAAGAACTGTTTCTGATGTAACTCTAGAAAGATTATTTTTTAAAAACTATCTTTCAGGGGCACCTGGGTGGCTTACTCGGTTAAGCATCTGCCTTCAGCTCAGGTCAGGATCTCAGGGCCCTGGTACAGGCTTCCTACTCAGCAGGGAGTCTGCTTCTCCCTCTCCCCTGCCCCCACTCATGCTCTCTCTTCTTTCTCTCAAATAAAATCTAAAAAAAAAAAAAAAAAAAAAGCTATCTTTCATATTTTCCCTGAAAACAACTAGTATTGTAGTTCAGTCTCTTTCCACAGAGAAATGAATTGTTCCCAGTGTCCACTAAAGTAAACATTCCTTCTATAGGTCATTGAGTTTATTTCCCCGATACCTTTCCACTTTTTAAAGAGAGTTGCGGGGCGCCTGGGTGGCTTAGTGGGTTAAAACCTCTGCCTTCTGCTCAGGTCATGATCCCAGAGTCCTGGGATCGAGCCCCGCATCGGGCTCTCTGCTCGGCAGGGAGCCTGCTTCCCTTCCTCTCTGTGCCTGCCTCTGCCTACCTGTGGTCTCTGTCTAATAAATAAATAAAATCTTAAAAAAATAAAATAAAGAGAGTTGCACCCTATCCCCATAACCCTAATTTAATTTTAAAAACAAATTTTTTTAAAACCTTAGGAATTCTTTATTCTGTTCAGACCAAATCAATTTTATGACCGCTTAAGCCAGTTTCTTCTTATTTTGGTTTCCAGTTTGAGAACTTCACAAAGCATTGTGTTTAGAACCTGTTTTGTTTGGTGCCATTACCTGCTTGAGGTCCATTTTTCAGATAATCTCTTATGGTATTATAACTTCTAGCTACATGGACAAGTAACTAGAGGAATATGTCATTAATGAATAAACAACACAAAGATCAGGATAAACTGAAATTGTGCCCCACTCCTTTGACTTGTCTTAGCAGCCTACTTTTAAGTCCCAAAATGGAGTTCCAAGCTACAGACACTGATTATCTTCTCAAATGTACAAATTCATCAAAAATAACTATGATAAAGCATTTCTTTTAAATTTGTATCCTTTCATATTCTGAATATATTTTGTTTCCTATTAAGCACAAAATGGATAATTTTGTTGGAAATCTCATTATCTTTTTGGTTATCTGATCATATAAGCTTCTTACTTTGGGTTTAGCTTGTCTTCCAGATAAATTGCCAAAAATGACTCCAGACAGACTGGTCTTTTTAACAAAGGACTTGCTTTATAACAGAAAACATTTCCTGTCCGGTGGGTGGTTGCTTGTTTTTTCTTGTTTTGTTTTTTGTTTTTTTACTATAAATACAATAAAGATAGAGGAAAATGGATTTAAGTTCTTTGGTTTTATTTTGTTTTAAAAGATATCCTAAAACATCATGGCCAAGGAAGAGAGTTTTTTTTAAATATGTGTTATTTGAACACTAGCCTTTGGGAGAATTTGATAAGCAACTTAGAGTTTTGGGGTTGGTTTGTTTTGTTTTGTTTTTCCTTTTTGGTATGGTTCTCAAACATTTTTTAAAGCTGCCAGACCCTTTTTTTTTTTTTTTTTTTTTTTTTTTTCAAATAAAATCTTATGCTGCAACCTCAACTTAGAAAACAGTGTTAGTTCATCACTTATAATATTGACTCATGAAGTTGATCAGTGAGGATGCTGGAGTTTGGAAAGCCGTTACTCTCTTATCTTAACCTCAGTGCTCCCACATTTTTTTTTGGTGGCCCAGTATTAAGAAAATCTAATTTTCTTAATATGAGAAATTCCTGAAAATAAGCAGAAGTTGCTGGTGGTGCTGCTGCTGCTGTCTGCCAACAGCTCACCTTGCAACCTCAGCATCCTTTTCAATGAAACAGAAATAACAAGAAAAGATTTATTCCCAGGTCTGCATATAAATTAACCAATCGTTCTCATTTACTATTGTGTTACCGGGCTCTAGCATACTACCCAAACCATAAGAGGCATTCAGTTAAATATTTACAGCACAAAGAAATGAGTGAAACTAGTAACATTGGTATTCTACAGTGTAGTACATTTTGACATATGTATTTGAGTGTGAATAGTATTTTAAATAGATACGTACATGGGAAATTGAGGACTCAGTTTGAAACCCATAGATATAAAGAAATTTTACTATGTGTATTCCATAAAGACGGTAAACATAGCTCAGGGGGTCTTTAAGATAGGCCCCCCCTTTTTTTCCCTATAATTCCTTGATAAGCCTTGAAAATACATAGTTTGGTTTCTACATTAAACCTAGAAATATGCATTGAGCTGTCTTTTTGCTTTGCTTATCAGTTAAAAAGATGAGCGAGAAGAATTTTTTTTTTAAGATTTTATTTATTTGACACAGGGAGAGCACAAGCAGGGGGAGTGGCAGGCAGGGAGAGAGAGAAGCAGGCTCCCTTGCAGAGCAGGGAGCCCAATGCAGGATTCTATCCAGGACCCCAGGATCATGACCTGAGTGAGCCAAAGGCAATCGCTGAACCAATTGAGCCACCCAAGCACCTAAGAAGAATATTTTTAAGATACATCATTTTATGTAGAAATAAGGAAGTTTGAGACTTTTTTCCTCTTTTACAAATAAGAGCAAATCATATATTGACACAAATATACAATACCTGTGTGATTGAAAACTTTTCAATGTTCAGAGATATATCAAGATTCCAATTTTTTGCTTATTGTGTTTTACTTTATATATCTGTAAATATATTTGTCTCTTACAATATTTTGATAATCTTTTCTATTTAGATTTGTGATTTTGGTTTGGCCAGAGTGGAGGAATTAGATGAATCCCGTCATATGACTCAGGAAGTTGTTACTCAGTATTATCGGGCTCCGGAAATCCTGATGGGCAGTCGTCATTACAGCAATGCTATTGACATCTGGTCTGTCGGATGTATCTTTGCAGAACTACTAGGACGAAGAATACTGTTTCAGGCACAAAGTCCCATTCAGCAGGTATGATTTTACTTTAGGCTTTAGTAGCTTTCAGTTCTGTTACAGATTTAAAGGAAAAACTGCCTTGCACACGTGTCTTGGGCTTATTCGTTGTACTGTCTAAATTGCTTTCGGCAAATTGAGGTTCACTTAAAATTCAGAAAGTTAGGAAGTTGAAGATGACAGATTCATTCTGTAACTTACGAACCTATTAGAGGGAGTGTTGACTTTATCACATGCATGGATGCATACCAGCTGACTGCTGTAACAATTTGCACAGGTGTAATCTTCCATAGTTAGAGGGCCTCTGTTCTTTCTGACTGAATGGGTCAGACCTAAAAATGTATTTGATGGCTTCATGTACTTATACTTTGTGCTTAGAATATAAATTGTGAGGGTTGATTTCCTTAAATCTGAACATTTAAGAACATTTCTAACCTTTATTTTGGAGCTAACATATTTAAATATGGCAAAGAACATTAGAAGCTTATTAAAACGTAGCTTTAGGAAACCATTTGTGATACTTTATCTGCCCTAAGAGTGAATTCGTTACCCTCCATGTTTTCTGGGATAATTCCTAAGTACTTTTTTATCCATAAATCTTAACAATAGTGTTTGCATGAGAATAATGTAACAATGATGTGCTTAGTCTTCAGAATCAAATTGGTGGGTTCAAATCCTAGCTCTGACACTTACTATCTATTAATTCTTGGGCAGATTAAACCATTCTGAGGATTGTTGTGCAGATTAAAAGTAATAGGCTGAAAATGAGGCCTGGCACATAGTGAGCTCTCAACAAGTGTTAGCAGCTGTGAAAGTGATTCCAGGATGCTCGGGATGCAACGGTAAATAAGACAAAGTTAGTTCTCGCCTTTGTGCGACTTTCAGACTTTCACATGAGACAGAAAATAAATAAGTACACAAATAAATATAAAGCTAAGTAATGATAAATTCTGTGAAGAAAAATTAAACCAGGTTAGGGATAGGAAATGATGCTAGGGCAAAGCAGTGCTAAAGGATTCTCTGAAAGGATGACATTTGAAGAGTGGCTCAAGTAAAATGAGGGAGCGAGATACTGGGTAAGTTCCAGGAAAAGGACAACCAACATAATTCAGCTCCTGAGGCAGGAACAAATGTAGCCTGTTGGAGGGATGGCATGATCCAGGGAGAAATCGTAGGAGACCAGGTCAGAGAGAGAGAGAGAGAGCCTGACCATGGTGACTGGATAAGGACTTTGGATTTTATTCTGTCCAAAGTGTAATGGAAAGCTGTATGAAGGTTTTTGTTTTTGTTTTTTTAAAGATTTTATTTATTTATTTGACACAGAGAGAGAGAGATCACAAGTAGGCGGAGAGGCAGGCAGAGAGAGAGGAGGAAGCAAGCTCCCTGCTGAGCAGAGAGCCCGACGCGGGCCTCGATCCCAGGACCCTGAGACCATGACCTGAACTGAAGGCAGAGGCTTAACCCACTGAGCCACCCAGGCGCCCCTATATGAAGGTTTTGAGCAAGGGAGTGTTATGACTTGATTGATCACATTTTTTAAAAATCACCCTGACTACTGTGTATCTTTGTAAATAATACCTGCACTTGACCCAAAATGGAGTAATTTCTTTTATGCTCTTCTAGAAAAGAATTAACTGATACATTAGAAACTGTATCTGCTATGATCAGCATTTGAAATTATTTCTCTGCTATACATTCAGTCTATTTTTATCAAGTTTACATCTTAAAAATTGATCCTGGTGATAAAAAATTATCATATATAGTAATAATGTTGGGTACTATTGACAGTACCCACTTTACTATTTCGTTTTTTTAGAAAGTAGATTTTAATGGACTACCTGTAAGACCCATCATGTCTGGACATGAGACATGTCTACCATACAGAAAAGCTTAAATAGGGGCACCTGGTTGGCTCAGTGGTTTGAGCATCTGCCTTCAGCTCGGGTCATGATCTCAGGGTCCTGGGATTGAGCCCCACATCGGGCTCTCTGCTCGGAGGGGAGCCTGCTTCCCCCTCTCTCTCTCTGCCTGCCTCTCTGCCTACTTGTGATCTCTGTCTGTCAAATAAATACAATCTTTAAAGAGAAAAAAAGAAAAAGAAAAGCTTAAATAAAAGTTAAGGAGTTGTTCGGGACACCTGGGTGGCTCAGTCAGTTGAGCATCTGACTTGACTTCAGCTTATGATCTCGGGGTTGTGGGATCAGCCCCACATCGTGCTTAAGATTCTCCGTCTCCCTCCCACCCTGTGTGTGTATGTATGCACACACATGCGCACGCACGCAAATGTATGTTCTCTCTCAAATATTTTTTTTTAAGATTTATTTATTTATTTGACAGAGAGACAGCAAGAGAGGGAACACAAGCTGGGGGAGTGGGAGAGGGAGAAGCAGGCTTCCTCTGAGCAGGGAGCCCGATGTGGGACTCAATCCCAGGATCCTGGGATCATGACCTGAGCCGAAGGCAGAGGCTTTAACCCACTGAGCCACCCAGGCACCCTAAACTTCATAGTTTTGATAAGTGCAGAAAATAGGGCTTTATATCTGGCAATCCCAGTACAAGGGAAAGAAGTATTCTGTAGGTAAGAATTTCCCATCCTGGAGGAATCTGAATGACATGTTATTGCTAATTAGGTTATGAAGTTAGAACAGTTTTCACACCACAGAAAATTGTGAAGGTGGTTTCCTATCTACCAAGACTTGAGAAGACCATTTTCTGTCATGCTCAGCTGACTAAGGTGGTCTTATGCAGTGTTACAGTTTTTTCTAAGAACAACCATTTTCTGCCAGTGTAAGAGATTTCTAGAATAACTAGAATGTAAATGATGTGTACAGGCCCAAACATCAATAGCTTAGCTTTCATTTCAGATGTAAAAGTTCTGAGTATTTACTGAGTCACAGCTGCTTGATTTATGGATTAACTCCTTGATGAGCCTAAATCCATTCGAAGCATCAGAATCCATTCATTAACTGTTTGAAAAGAAGAGTCATTAGCCATGTGCAAAAGAGCAGTTCACCCCGCAAGGATCATAGATATTGTCTTATCAAGACCCAGGGCAGGTACATGCAGATTCCTATTACTATAGCCTTAGAATGCCCTGCTTGCCAAAACGTATTTTATTTCTGTCCTATGGGTTCCTAATAAAAACATTTTTCTGGCTTTTTTAATAGCCCAGAAAGTGAAAGTAGGGGCTCCTATCAGTTAATCTGGAACTTACCTTAAAGGCTTGTTTTCCCCCCACATTTGGTCCTCGTCTCTAAGGGCAGTGATTTAAGAGTAATGGAAAGTTGTTTCCATGAGCTCTTACTATCTGTCTGTATTTCATGTTTCCTTGCAGCTGGATTTGATCACGGATCTTTTGGGCACACCATCGTTGGAAGCAATGAGGACGGCTTGTGAAGGCGCTAAGGCGCACATACTCAGGGGCCCTCATAAACAGGTAAATGAGAGGGCGGGGCCTATAGTTGGTAACCACCTGGGCAGGACTTCTCTTCCAACAGAATAATGACTTGAGACTTTTTAAACAAAAACATGACTTACAGGTTTTATTTAGCTTTTTAGGTCACAGTCATAAATAAGAAATTGCTAAATATTTGTCAAACCAAATAAAATATCATCATTTCCAATGCTGTGGGAGAGAGTAAATACTTCTATAGCACTGTTGCTAAGAAATGACTCCTGGCATTTTGTCTCCTGGTCTTTGATGTGTCTGGGAAAAGTTACTGGGGTGGAGCTTTCACTTCAGTGCCATGTATATCAAGATGTCTTTTCTGAATACTGAGCCAAAATACCTGGTTTCTCTTATTCCAGCCAGGAGTATGAGGCTGATTCTATTGCACTCTTACCACTCACACAGAACCATGTTTGAATGCTTGTAGAAAGGAAGTATGAAGAAGAGATTGCCAGATTTGCACTGATCAATATTGCTTGTAACCAGATAAGTCACTGCTGAGAAAGACAAGAAGATGGCTTTTATCTCCACATAAGCAGCATTTTTAAGGAGAACTTTTCCTAATCTACTTTGGACAGAACAGCTTACTGATGTGAAGAGTGAGCAAGGGAAATAGTTTTCCTAGGAACAGCAAACTGAAACAGAAAGAAGGTTTGAACAGAAAGACTCGGCAACTAATTTTCATGGGCTCTGCCTTGGTTTCTTTTAAATTAGTCATTTATAGGGGTGCCTGGGTGGCTCAGTGGGTTAAAGCCTCTGCCTTTGGCTCGGGTCATGATCTCAGGGTCCTGGGATCAAGCCCTGCATCGGGCTCTCTGCTCAGCAGAGAGCCTGCTTCCTCCTCTCTCTCTGCCTGCCTCTCTGCCTACTTGTGATCTCTGTCAAATAAATAAATAAAATATTTAAAAATAAATAAATAAAAATAAATTAGTCATTTTTATGCTCTGATTGATCATTACATCTGATTGATCTGAGTAGCCGAGTTTGCTACTCCTCTCAAATTACCAGCCAGACATTTTGGCAGGGCCTTGTGCCTTGCCCCTGCAGTTTCTCTCTCTAATTCCAGTGTGACTCCAAAGCTCCCATTTTCACATCATAGGGAGGGGGCAATGGGTTAAGTGTGTTCTCTTCTAAAACCAGTCTGAGGGGCGCCTGGGGGGCTCAGTGGGTTGGGCCACTGCCTTCGGCTCAGGTCATGATCCCAGGTCTTGGGTTCGAGTCCCGCATCGGGCTTTCTGCTCAGCGGGGAGCCTGCTTCCTCCTCTCTCTCTGCCTGCCTCTCTGCCTACTTGTGATTTCTCTCTGTCAAATAAATAAATAAAATCTTTAAAAAAAAAAAAAATAAAACCAGTCTGAACTAGAAAAACAGAGATGTGGATGGTGGTATTTTAAATAACCCCCTGTTGGTTATATCTTTCTGTTGTATTTAGTTTATAAACTGTGAAATAATTTGAGCCCTAACTCTCTTAGAAGAGCACACAGTAATTCTTAACCTAGAGGAAGGTTCTGTATTAATGGAAGGAATTCAAAAGATCTATTATGTTCTATTTATTGGCCATTATCAGGAATATTAAAGTAATTTATCAATACTTCATGGTAAATGTGTCCTTGGAACTAGCAAAATAATTTTCCTCTTTTCCTGACCTTAGGTCAGTAAATCTTTCCTGGCTAAATGTAACCAGTAATGAAATGTGATTAAGATCTCATACCTTGGTGCCACCCTTCCATCTCTAGAGGAATTTTAACTATTGCTAATGGTTGCCAGCTAATTAATCTTTTGTGTCAGAGCTGCTGAAGTGCAGCTGAGAGAGCAAGGCTTCCTAAGGAGTTTCCTCCCTGCCTTCTAGAACAGATCAAAATGGTAACATACTGCACTGAAGATATCTGTGCTCTCCTTTGAGCATTCCTGGCAAGTGAGTCCTTTTCCTTCTAGAAATTTTTAAAAAATCTGTTAGTTGTTGGGGCGCCTGGGTGGCTCAGTGGGTTGAGCCGCTGCCTTCGGCTCGGGTCATGATCCCAGGTCCTGGGTTCGAGCCCCACGTCAGGCTTTCTGCTCAGCAGGGAGCCTGCTTCCTCCTCTCTCTCTGCCTGCCTCTCTGCTTACTTGTGATTTCTCTCTGTCAAATAAATAAATAAAATCTTTAAAAAAAAAAAAATTTGCCCAGACTTACCAAACTCTAAACCTGTGTCTGTTCTGTCATGTGGCCTCAGAGTGTGAGATATAGTTAAAAAAAAAAAAATTAAAAAAAAAAAATTAAAAATAAAAAAAAATAATAAAAATCTGTTAGTTGTAAAAACCTTAAATTTTCAATTAAATAAAAAATAGTTAAGTATCATATTACTGTCTAAAACAAAGGAGGGAAGAAAGGAAAGTTTAAAGACCTATGTTTATTTAACTAGTTAAGTAGGTTAAGATGTTAAGCAGAGGGGCGCCTGGGTGGCTCAGTGGGTTAAATAAAGCCTCTGCCTTTGGCTCAGGTCATGATCTCAGGGTCCTGGGATCGAGCCCCGCATTGGGCTCTCTGCTCAGCTGGGAGCCTGCTTCCCTCTCTCTCTCTGCCTGCCTCTCTGCCTACTTGTGATCTCTGTCAAATAAATAAATAAGGGACGCCTGGGTGGCTCAGTTGGTTAAGCAGCTGCCTTCCGCTCAGGTCATGATCCCGGCGTCCTGGGATCGAGTCCCACATCGGGCTCTTTGCTTGGTAGGGAGCCTGCTTCTCCCTCTGCCTCTGCCTGCCACTCTGTCTGCCTGTGCTCACTCTCGCTTCTCTCTCTATGACAAATAAATAAATAAAATCTTTTAAAAAAATAATAAATTAAAAAAATAAAAATAAAAATAAATAAATAAAAAATCTTTAAAAAAATAAAAAAGGGGGCGCCTGGGTGGCTCAGAGGGTTAAAGCCTCTGCCTTCGGCTCAGATCATGATCCCAGGGTCCTGGGATCGAGCCCCACATCGGGCTCTCTGCTCAGCAGGGAGCCTGCTTTCTCTCTCTCTCTCTGCCTGCCTCTCTGCCTGCTTGTGATCTCTGTCAAATAAATAAATAAAATCTTTAAAAAAAAAAATAAAAAAATAAAAATAAAAAAGATGTTAAGCAGAATTTTTTCCTACACATTTTTACATGAACGGGCCTCTTAACAAGAATACCTCTTAGAATTTATTTTGTTTA
Organism: Lutra lutra; assembly: GCF_902655055.1. Taxonomy (NCBI): domain Eukaryota; kingdom Metazoa; phylum Chordata; class Mammalia; order Carnivora; family Mustelidae; genus Lutra; species Lutra lutra. The sequence continues at coordinate 42,384,412 of NC_062293.1, forward strand.
TCATTAAGTTTTGTGATGGTCTTAAGAGAGCACCGCAGCTACCACTAAATTTAAATCAGCTACTGGAATACTTTGGTTTGGAAGAGAAGACTGGTAGGGTGGAAAGAAATTAGGTGACCATTTTTCCTCAAAGGCTAGATACACTTTGCACAAAACTTTAAAGTCTTTTTCTTTTTTTTTTAAGATTTTATTTATTAATTAGAGAGAGAGCACAAGCAGGGAGGACGGGCAGAAGGAGAAGGAGAAGCTGACTGAGCAGGGATCCAGATACGGGGCTTGATCCCAGGATCATGACCTGAGCCAAACACAGATGCTTTTTTTTTTTTTTTTTTAATTTATTTATTTGACAGAGAGAGAGAGAGATCACAAGTAGGCAGAGAGAGAGGAAGGGAAGCAGGCTCCCCGCCTAGCAGAGAGCCTGATGTGGGGCTCGATCCCAGGACCCTGGGATCATGACCTGAGCCGAAGGCAAATGCTTTAACCCACTGAGCCACCCAGGCGCCCCCAAAGGCAGATGCTTAACCAACTGAGCCACACAAGTACCCCAGAACTTTTAAGTCTTATCTTTAGATGCTTTTAACCAGGGCTAGAAATGGTCTCCTGAGTCAAATGTTCATGGTCTTTAGCAGTAACCCAGGTAGACTGGTATAGAGTAAGTTATGCCTACCATATGTAATTAAATGTAAATGAACTTAGCATGCTACTTAGTTCCAGTTTTTCCCCAGTATAGAACTTCAGGTTTTCATCTATATTTGTTAGTTGATCTGTATACCACTAGTGCAGGGGGCTTATGGGAAATTCTATGGACCTAAAACTGCTTTTAAGAAAAATCCTTTCGGGACGCCTGGGTGGCTCAGTTGGTTAAGCAGCTGCCTTCGGCTCAGGTCATGATCCCAGCGTCCTGGGATCGAGTCCCACATCGGGCTCCTTGCTTGGCAGGGAGCCTGCTTCTCCCTCTGCCTCTGCCTGCCACTCTGTCTGCCTGTGCTCGCTCTCTCTCCCTCTCTCTCTCTGACAGATAAATAAATAAAATCTTTAAAAAAAAAAAAAAAGAATAGTGTCTGGCATTCTAAACATTTGGTAAATATTAATAAATATTACCAGTTAAAGTTACCACCCTTACATGTTGTAGCTATAGCTTGTGATTTTTTTTTTTTAATATATACAACATTATGATCAAATGGAGTTTGTTCCAGGGATCCAAAGACAATTCACCTACAGAAAATCTACTAATGTATTTTGACATTTTAAATGAGAAAAATCATGATTATCTCAATTGATGCAGAAAAGGCATTAGATAAGGTTCAGTCCTTTTTATGTGCTACCATGATGAAAGTTCTTTACAAAAACCTATAGATAAATTTATAGATAAGTATATGAACAAGGCAGAATGAGCTGTATTAACACATTACTAATTAAATGAGATAAAAATGCGTGCACAGAGAAAAAGCCTCTAACTTTTAGAAAGGACTCAATTCTTCTTTTATTTAATATTTTATTTCTTTATTTGCCAGACAGAGATCACAAGTAGGCAGAGAGGCAGGGGGGCGGGGCGGTGGGGGAAGCAGACTCCCAGCTGAGCAGAGAGCCCAATGTGGCGTTCCATCCCAGGACCCTGAGATCATTACCAAAGCTGAAGGCAGAGGCTTTAACCCACTGAGCCACCCAGGCACCCAGGACTCAGAATTCTTAATGAAGCTGCTTAGGCTATTAGAGGTCTTCCCAGGGCAACATATACCTTACTGTACTTATACTAAATTACTGGATATAGGAGTTAGATAAATTATATATAAACTCATGAGGAATACTTCTAAAATTTCAGTACAAGTTTTTGAGTTTGGACTATAAAAAGAAAAACTTTTTTCAAGTAGTTCCCACTTAAGTAGCTACTCAAAGTTAGATGGAAATAGCCATTCTTTACTATTAATAATTCTAACAATATTTAGAAGTATGCTATATACTAGTCACTGTCCCAACCACATCTTATACATTAGTTCATTAAACCCTCACAGCACTATAATATACCATTTGTTCCTTTTTATAAACAAGAGATGAAGGATTACTGAGGTCAAATAATAAGCTTAAGGTCATAAGCCAGATCTCAAAAGTAGGTTTTTCTACTTCTAAAACTTACGTTCTTAGCCAGTATACACTGCCTGACACATACACCTTCACAGCAGATTTTTTTAATTAATTTCATTTATACATACGCAAGTAATGTGAGTACATGTAAAATAAAAATTTTACAGTTCGTCATCCATAGCTACCCCCCATACTGTCCCAGTCACCTCTAGATTAATGTGAGAATATCTTCCCAGACATACTTTGTTTATTTATATATATTTATATAAATAAAAATATGTCCTATTGTTTGTTGGGACTTCTTAAAAAATACAACCATACATATATATACATAAGGACAATCTAATTGGCTATTTTCTTAGAGTACAGATTACTGTCTCAAATTAATTTTCTTGTGTGCTTGATTAATAAACATATTCCCATGGGTGCCTGGGTGGCTCAGTGGGTTAACCCTCTGCCTTTGGCTCGGGTCGTGATCTCAGGGTTCTGGGATTGAGTCCCGCATTGGGTTCTCTGCTCGGCGGGGAGCCTGCTTCCCCCTCTCTCTCTGCCCCTCTGCCTACTTGTAATCTCTCTCTGTCAAATAAATAAAATTTTATTAAAAAAAAAAAAAAATATATATATATATATATACACACACACACATACTCCCATACAGTGTGTCAGTCAAGACTCTTTTTGGCGAAACTCAATTAAAACTGGCTTAAGTAAAAAAGGGAACTTACTGGCTCGTAGCACTTTTCATATGAAGTTGTTGATCTACAGCTGACTCAGTCTTTGCTGGATTTAAGTAGTCAAGTGATGTTCCAAGCCAGGAATCTGATTCTTCTCTGTTTTGTTTTCCTGTGTGTTGGCTTCATTTTCAGACAAGCTTTCTTTTCCCCTGGTGTTTGTAAAAATGGAACCAGTGGTCCAGACCTATGTTCTACTAGCATATCAATCCTTCAGGAGAGAGTTTTCCCAAACAGATCTAGAAAAAATATTTGGAAGGTCTCTGATTCAGTTATGAATATGTTTGGTTATGAGAAATAGAAAATCTTGCTTATTATGGTTTAAAGACATAAGGGTTCATTTTTTTCTCATATCAAGAAGTCCAGAGGTTTGCAGTCTGGAGCTGGTATAGCTGCTCAATTTATGTCATCAAGGACCCAGGGTTTTTTTCTTTCTTTCTGCTCTGCCATCTGAGGAATATTGATTTCATACCCTCTAGCTTATCTCCTCCTGGCCACAAAATGACTGTAGCTTGAAATCGTATTCACATTCAAAGCAAGAAAGTGGAGGAAAGAGGGAACACTAGTGCTATCTGTCCCTTTTATTAGGAAAGGATATTTTCCCAGAAGCCTGCCTAGCAAGGTTCTGCTTCTATGTCATTGTCTAGAACTGTGTAATATGTAACCTCCTAGATGTTAAACAAGCTTTAAAAAAAAAAAAATTAGTGTTTCCTATCTTCTGTAATAAAGGTAGGTAAAGGAGAAGAGGATTGGGGTGGGTATGTGTTGGATTAGCCAGTCCATTGGCTGTCTTCTGTTTTAGAACCTGTATCTTTCCCAGAGTCAGTCAAAGGTGTTCAAGGGAATATTTCATTTGATCGGCCAGGCCTGGGTCAGATGCCCATCCTTGGAATTGAGAGATTGAAATCAAGCTCAGCCCTTTGATTTATGAGTGAAGAGGGAGTGGTATTCGGTATTTTTGTTTGTTTCTTTCTTTCTTTTCTACAGCTCAAAATCTTGGATGAATGCAATCTTAGTTGCCATGACCCAAGTATCTTTTAAAGTAGATACTTGGGAGGGACACCCGGGTGGCTCAGTTTTTGGGCGTCTGCCTTCCGCTCAGGCAGGATCCCAGGGTCCTGGGATTGAGCCCTGCATCAGGCTTCCTGCTGAGCAGGAAGCCTGCTGCTCCCTCTCCCACTCCCCCTGCTTGTGTTTCCTCTCACTGTGTCTCTCTCTGCCAAATAAATAAATAAAATTGTTAAAAATAAAACAAAAAAATAAAGTAGATACATGGGGCACCTGGGTGACTCAATCAGTGAAGCCGCCAGCTCCTGATTTCAGCTCAGGTCATGATCTCAGGATCTCAGAATCGTGGGATCAAGCCCTGCATTGGGCTCTGCGCTCAGCACAGATTCTGTGTGAGATTCTCTCCCTCCCCCTCTCCTCTTCTCACTTGTTCTAAAATAATAAAATATTTAAAAGAAGAAAAGAAAGTAGATACATTTTGAGGCACTGGCTTACTGGTAGGATTGAAAAGTCTATTATCAGCCCTTAGTCCTTCTGTTCATCTCTTTTAAGGTTTAGATTTTCCTTTTTCCTCAGATTGCTCCAACTAATTGTGACAGAAATGCATGTAATATTTTTGTTAAAGTGAAAATGGTTCTGTCTCCTGACAGGAACCGTATCTTATATTTAATAGATTATGTTAGAGAGTTCATTCAATTCAAACTAATTATTTTTCAGGTCGGGATTTCTTTTATATAATCCCCGCGTGCTCACCATATAGTGCACTGCACATTGTGCATACTTAATTAACGTTGCTGACTGATGATCACAGTTTTTTTCCCACTGGCTAAAAACTTACAGTACAGGACTCAAACAGCCAAGCCAGCCTAGCCAACTCTATTGTGGTGACCAGCACTCTGCCCTTGGCTTATGATGACTGTGACATATAATTTAGGGCCCCTCACCCAGGTCCAGAAGCTCATCCTTGCTTCATTTCACTGACAGTTAATCATAGTCATTAATGGAGGACTCTTTATAACCCTTCCCATCCTCATGATTCAGCACTGGCGCCCACTCACTCCTACATTGCTACATGGCTTATAAACTTGCAAAACAAACAGAAAATGGCCTGGCATGTCTTAAAAGGGAAAAAGTAATATCTGTGAATGCTGGGGGAATTGACAAAAACTTTTCCCAAATGAAGTATTTAGGGCATATTTCTAAGCATTCTGTTTTTTCATTCAAATTGATTCTGTTGTGCTTGACTGAGAAATAGGAACTTCTTATCTAGTTCTGATACCTTGTGCCCAGCTGGTTTCAACCATAATGGCTGATGAATTACAGGAGAAGAAAATGGAATTAGATATTTGGCATCTCTAGTACAGCATCTTTCCTATGGAGCCAGTGCTAGGAACTAAATTATTAGTGGTTATCCTTCTGGAGAGGTATTGGCATAACTGAACTGACTTCTTTTTCTCTGTGTCCCTTCTGAACATGCAACACAAAAAAGGAGAAAACATAAGATGATGGTTCGAGGCTGTGGTGAAACTTAGCCTTATTTTTAGTGTGTTGTTAGGGTGTAATTCTATAAAGAAAGATAAGATGGGAGAGGGTGTAAAATTTCAGGTTACCTTAACATCCACTCATTTGATTTTCACAAGCTCCTCATGTATCCAGTTGTCCTCGTGTCTTAACAAATTTTGCCTTCTAATTTGTCCTCTATTCTCCATCCTCTAGAACTATTTGTTCGTATGTTTTCCGTGCCCATCCAGGACCCAATATTCATCTTTGTTACTCCAACATCTAACCCAGGCCCTGGCATTTTGTGCATGGTAAATGATTAACAATGCTTTGGGTCAGTAGGCTGATCTGTGCCAGTACAATCTAATAGAAGAGAAAGCTGAGGTTCTAGCAACTTACTTGACCATAGTGATGGTGAAGTTAGAATTGGAACCCACCTGTTCTAGTACTCATCCCACCTTTCCTGACCCTGACCCTGACCTTAAGCTATAACACCATCTATAGATGTTATACATGTTATAACATCTATAACACTAAATTCACTTGGAAAGTGGAAAGGAGGGGCGCCTGGGTGGCTCAGTGGGTTAAAGCCTCTGCCTTCGGCTCAGGTCATGATCCCAGGGTCCTGGGATCGAGCCCTACATCGGGCTCTCTCCTCTGCAGGGAGCCTGCTTCCTCCTCTCTCTCTGCTTGACTCTCTGCCTACTTGTGATCTCTGTCTGTCAAATAAATAAATAAAATCTTTATAAAAAAAAAGTGGAAAGGAGGGGCTCCTGGCTGGCTCATTTGGTGGAACGTGCGACACTTGACTTCAGGTTTGTGGGTTTGAGCCCTGTGTTGGGTGTAGAGATCACTAAAAAAATAAAATCTTAAAAATTATTTTTTAGGGCGCCTGGGTGGCTCAGTGGGTTAGGCCACTGCCTTCGGCTCAGGTCATGATCTCAGGGTCCTGGGATCGAGTCCCACATCGGGCTCTCTGCTCAGCAGGAAGCCTGCTTCCCTCTCTCTCTCTCTCTGCCTGCCTCTCCGTCTACTTGTGATCTCTCTCTGTCAAATAAATAAATAAAATCTTAAAAAAAAATTATTTTTTAAAAATAATTTTTTTTTAAAGTGGAAAGAAGAGATTTGCTTATGGTGAGATATTTTGTTAAGAATTGGCTGAAATTTGGCTGCTAACCTGCATAAACCATTGAAAAGGACCAGCTATTTACAACAAACCAAGAATCAAAATCTTTAAAAAAATAGCAGATTACTTCATTTTACACAATAAAATTGTTAGGGGAAATATGTAAATTAAGTTGTAAATCAAAACCTCCACACTCTCCACATGCCACTCCTTGACTAATGTAGATAATTTCAGGACTACCATAGACTTACATATTTTTAACAAGAAATACTTCTCTATTGGCAAACAAATATTTGAGTGCCAATTGTAAATGGGTTCTGTGCACATAATGCTTTTTCTGTCATAATCCTACTGCGTTTCCTATAATTTTTGAGCTAAAGTGAACTTCAGAGATCATTTAGTCCAACCATCTCCTTCTGTGCTTAAGAATACTGGGATTCTCACATGTTGATTTATCCAATCGGTTAGTGAATTAGAGCCTCATCTCATCTTATCTCTGTTAGTCCTTGATCCTGCAGAAAACTTCTATGAGGTAAATAATTCTCTCGCGACGATTCTGAGACACCTTGCTGCTATTCTTACTGGATTTTTACTATGTGGCTTTGTTGGAAATAGGCGACGTGTAAGACAGAGTTCACATGCACAGTTTCCATGCTTGACTTTGCACGTACCTGTGGTTTTAAATATTTTTGCCTCCCAATCCCAGGCATGTTTGGTCTTCCCTTCTTGCCTGAGCATTTACAGTATAAGACTAACAGGAGCACCATATTTACAGGATTAGCCTTCATTTTTTGTAGGCTCCTTTGTGAGCTAACCTACAATAGGTAATCCTGCAATATAAAATATTCTACTGGAAGTCAGTAACAGTTGCTGCTTCTGAAGATTGGTTAATGAGGGGACTACCCCTTCCCTTTGAGGGGTTATACATATATGCACACAACTTTTGAGCTGGATACTTATAATAAATTGGCTGTATTCTGTATCTACGTACACAGAGACTCACGTATTTTAATTCTTCATTTCTTGCAGCCATCTCTTCCTGTACTTTATACCCTGTCTAGCCAGGCTACACATGAAGCTGTTCATCTCCTTTGCAGGATGTTGGTCTTTGATCCAGTAAGTAGTGTTTATTTTTATATTGTTTTAATGAATTAAAAATACATGTGCTCTAAGAAAAACATCCTGGCTTTAAATAGATGAGCAATGTAAAGGATGACTTGTCAAAGATAAACTTCAGTCCCCAGTTTTGTGTGTACCACTGTGCTCACTCACTGCACAGAAGTTTGATTATTAACACATAAACATCTAGGTGAAAAGAGATAAGGAACTGCACCATCCTTATTTATCTCAGGATTTGAAAAAAGAGTTTGACGCCAAGGTAAATCAGGAGAAAGGAATTTTAACATTCTTGGAAATAATCTGCCCATTATATTGCATAAGGAACTGTTGACTCGTTTGGTGGTTGAGATGGTAGCTTTATCAAATGCCATTTGTAGTCTTGACTCTTCTGGGACAAAGTTCAGGTCTTCATTTACCAATTCATCCGAAGAGTATTTATTACTCGTCTCTGTTCTGGTAACTATTGCCAAAGAAGACTCAAAAATGAAAACATTGAGAAAAGAACGTCTTACTTGCCGAGAGTATAAGAATTCCTCAAGTACAAACACAGCAGGTATTTAAAGAGGAAAAAACCACAAAAGTACCATTTATGAAATTTACATTGGTATGTTCATAATGAGAAAACAGCTGCATTTCAGGGGACGGAGTGAATTTTTTCTTCATTTGGTGTTTATTTTTGGGTTTCCATTTGTTTACTTCAGCATGTGAGGTGCCCATGATATGGGAAGCAAAACAGAGTGGCCCTTCTTGTTTCCACACCCCCTCCCTGTGGCCAAGCTTCTACCATTGAGGATAGTTTCCAGCACATCACTTGCTCAGTGAGCTAGTGATTTAGTGTCATTAGTTTGATTTTTTTTTGTTTTATTTGGCAAACCTATCTACGTAGCTAAACTATTTATACAACAGATGTTAATACCTAAAGACCTTTTACATATTTTTTATATATCTTTTGTGGTTAACAAAACTAGAACCACATGAATTTCAAGCGTCAGAGGTCGTTTCTGTATGCCTCTAGACAATATATAACAAATATATTTTGTATATTAGTATATAATAAATAAATTATAATAAAGGCCCTGAGGTTAAATTTTATGTTTATGTGTCAGAAATATGTTACTCTTTTTATTCTATTAAGATTGAGAACCAAGAACCATGTGATTCACCTGTACCAACTTTTATTTGCAGTACTTAGAGCTGTTAGCTGTCCTATTTCTCTGAGATCCCATGATTATTAATGATCCTGTCCTGCCAGGAATTCATAATCTTTACAGCCCTAAGGCTGGAATTTCCTAAGCCACAGAGTGGATACCAGGCATGTTTTCCTGGGAGGCCTTTTAGACATCAGTTCTACACATGAAATGTCCTTTTTCCCTAAGAGTGGGATTGTCACATCTAATTAAAGTGAAGCTTTTGGTGTGTTCATAGTTATACATTAGGTTTATCTATAAGAAGGAGGTAAGATTTATCTGGTAAAAAAATAAAAAGAGGATCAATTCTTACTGGACCTATGCAAATAACTCCATGGTTATTTAAAAAAAATGAATTCCATTAACACACCCCATGTAATATTTACCCATTTTTATCATTGTCTTATAGAACAAGGCCAAAATATATTATTATTTATTAAAATATATATAATATATTATTATTTATTTACCAAAATATATTATTATTTATTTACAAAATCATTTTAAATTGGCCTGATGCTTTATTAGTTTATGACTGATATTAAGGATTCTTTTCTTTCTAATTCTGAGGGTTCAATTAGAAATAGATATCATTTTTAAAGAGTGTTTCTGATTTTAACCTGTTAAATTGAGGCCTGATGCTTTATTAGTTTATGACTGATATTAAGGATTCTTTTCTTTCTAATTCTGAGGGTTCAATTAGAAATAGATATCATTTTTAAAGAGTGTTTCTGATTTTAACCTGTTAAATTGAGGCCTGATGCTTTATTAGTTTATGACTGATATTAAGGATTCTTTTCTTTCTAATTCTGAGGGTTCAGTTAGAAATAGATAGCATTTTTAAAGAGTGTTTCTGATTTTAACCTGTTAAATTGAGGGCTAGAGATACATTAAGAAGAAAGAAATGAGGTTTTAAAAAATACCCATTAAAAATAGAACATTAGCCATAATTAAATCACTTTATTTAGTCCGGTTAGTCTGAGATAATTATTTAATTACTTTACTGATCTTGGGTTAAGCATGTGTCTGCTCTTGGACTGACACATTCTGAAATCCTGACTCAGTTACTTGGTTTAATCGAGGTGATGGCTGTCTGTGGTGATAATATCAGCTGTTCCCATAAGTTTATGTCCTGAATTTAGTAGTCAGGAGTACCTGGTGTAACAGTCCTTTACTGAGGTTCTTGTGATGTTTCTCATGGGAAATTTAATTCCTTAGCTTGTAGTAGAAGTCTTTAGGCAAACAAAAGGAGAAACCAGAAGCCACTAAAGGATAAGGTGAAGGGCTCTGGTTCTTTTATTCTAATAATATCAATAGTGTTGGAAAGGATGGGTTGTAGTAATCAGTTTATAAAGGTGTGATTAACTATTAACCCAAATAGTGAAGGCATTAAACAAATCTCCAGAGACTTTATCTAAATGCAATAAATAGTTACAAGCAGTATTTTTAAAGCACAGCAATAATTATTAGGAAGTTAGACAAAATTATTCACTTTTTTCCGCTTGCCAAATATATCTGTTATCTTGCATAAACATCTTCCTATCATCACATACTCTTTTATACTCTTTACAAAATACATATTACTTTAACCCAAAGATACTTGCACATCTTTTTTAACTGTTTATTGATGGCTCCTCTATGATATATTAATGAAGAGTCTTTGTATATTAAAATTATGTTGTCCAGGTATCCCAACGACTGTCTATTAACTCAAATTAATTATTGCCAAGGTCTTAATATTAACTAAGAACCAGATTAAAATTTAAGTTGACAAATTAAGTCCTTATGAATTTTAACATTCTAAAAAGTAATTTCTTTAAAAATTAATTAATTAATTAATTAAAAACGAATTTCTTTTTAAAAGCACATTACCTGTTATCCTTCATCTAATGTAGTTGAATACATAATTTTGCAATTCTGTAATCTTACACAAAGGGATATTAGTTTATCTGACCAACAAAATCAGTGGAAAAAAAATTAAATTCAAAATGATTAGGCTTTTTGTGAGAAAACAAACCCAAAATTTATAGAATATTGTGACGGCATTATGTGTACATGGCAGTAAAATCAGAAAGAAAACAGAGATTTTAAAATATTTATAACTATTAACTCAGACTGATTTGTCCAGAGTCACCTTGCATAGTAATACCATATGACCTCTTTATCTTATACAATTATATACCAGATATTAAAACTTTTTTAAGTTAAGAGATATATTTTGCTTTTTACTTTGTAACCTACTAAACCAAGAATATTATTTTAATTCACAGTTAAAGCTTTATTTAATCTTTGAGTTACAACTTTCTTTTTTTTAAGATTTTATTTACTTATTTATTTGAGAGAGACAGAGACAGAAAGAGCAGGAGCAGAGGAAGAGGGACAAGCAGACTCCACACTGAGGGCAGAGCCTAACACAGGGCTCAATCCCAGGACCCTGAGATCATGACCAGAGGTGAAATCAAGAGTCAGACACTTAACTGACTGAGCCACCCAGGCACCCCTATGAGTTACAACTTTAGCAAGAAAAAATTTCTAAATAGCCAATACATTTAATACATAAAGAAGAATAGTGTTTTAAAAATCTTTTCATTTCTTTGTATATGTCTTTAATGTGTTGATATTGGTCCTCAAAACCAGTTAGAATAGGAATTTGCCCCATTAGCTTTTTAAGAGATCTCATAACATGATATATTAACTTCCCTCAGAGGTATACAAAGTACACTAATGTGTTTGCTTAGAAATGTTTTTTATTTGTAAAATGGAAATTTTTATTAACTCTTCAGAACTAAAAGAGCCACAATTCTGATGAAGCAACAAAATCTAGGGTAGAAACAAGTGTCCACATCTATTATAAATGTTGATCAGTTAAACAACGTGTGTACAAAATGTCATTAAGAATATATATGAACATGGGACGCCTTGGTGGCTCAGTCAGTTGAGTGTCTGTATCTTGATTTTGGCTCAGGTCATGATCTTGGGGCCCTGGGATCAAGCCCCAAGTCGGGCTCTGTTGCTCAAGCAGGGAATCTGCTTCTCCCTCTCTCTCTGCCCTTCCCCCAACTTGTACATGCACGCACACATGCTTTCTCTCAGATAAGTAAATCTTTATATATATATAGAGAGAGAGAGAGAGAGAACACAATTAAGCACCACTAGGTCCTTCCAAAGAACATTATTGAAAAATCTGAGTAATTTTGTGATCCCTTTTTCAATTTAGTAAAGCAGTTTTTCTTTTCAGTGTTCATACCCTTTACAAAATGACAGTCTCCTTTCTTTGCAGAAGTTCTAAAGAGACATTAATTTATTTAGAAAAATGAAAGCTGATCATTGATTGCATGCTAAGGATTTGATTTACTTTTTGTTCAAAGACTTCTCTTAGGTAAAATACTTTAGAGGACCCCATGTTGGTGCACACAGAACGTTCAAAAACAGAGCATGCTATCAGTCATTGGGATAACACCAAAATCTTTTCAAACCTGCATGCTGGAATTTTAGGAAATATCAGAATCCACAGACAAAAAAAACTAACAGGAAAACCAGATTCCAGCTGCTGGTGGCAGCTGAGATGACCCAATTTCTGACATCTGCCACCTGACGGAAATGACTTAATGGTCAGATGATAAACTTAAAACCCAGATTCACCCACTGCTAACACCTGTGTGTTCACAATTGGCCATGCTCAGTCAGAAACAGAAATAGATTTGTCCAAGAACCAGCTCTAGTATGCAGAAGCCAAGGAGCTCAGTTCCTCACATGAGACCGGCCAGGGTCACTGAGGACTCCCAAGGGGCCCAGTCCCAGGCACAATGTACTGTCTAGCCAGCTTGTTTCCTTTGGTTCTGACAATAGACCTTTATCCCAGTGAAACCTCTAGGAATAGCTGGATCCATTTAGAAAAAAAAAAGAAGCTTACTTGCTAAGAGTACCAGCAAGTCAAGCTTCAGAAGGGCTGGATCACCAGTTATACCATATGACAGGTAGTGAAAGAAACAAAACCAAGGTTGTCAAGTTTACATTCATCTGTTCATGGTATATAAACAGCAGCTTTCTTTTGTGATTATCATATCCTGAAAAGTCATGACATGCCTTTTAACATCAGCAAAAAATTAGAGATAGAAGTGTTTTTAGGGAAACCAGGTTTATGGGAAATAGTTAACATTTTGTTATTTGGGGGACTAGAACCAGTCAGGATGATCCATTTATTTTTGGTTTGAGCACCAAATGGTTTCCTTTGTTTTTAATTGTGTTGTGTGTGAAGTGGGACAGAGTGTCCATTTTTGTTACTCTGTACTGAATCCATCCTTAAATTCTTTAAAATGTACATGTATGTCCACTAAGCTAAAAAGAGGAGCAGGGTTGTTTCTTTTTTTTTAATGGAGAAATGATTTTATGATTTATGTAAACCTGAACCTACTACATGAAGTATTCTGATCTGAAGTGCTAGAAAACCACAGGCCACTGATACTCAGACAGTGTTGGCTGTCAAAACATGGCATTCAGACGTTATCTGCTGCCTGACCCCAGCAGTTCCCCATAGGCTTTTGCCCTAAGTTCAGTTGGCATTCTAAGAGAATAAAAGTTTCAAGCAACTTTGTAAAATTGCCAGTGTGATCACATCTCTACCAAATGCTGAAACACATTTAGAAAATATAACTGTTATTTAAAATGTAAACTTATTCCCTCCAAAGCTTTGCATATTTAAATGTCATGGTATTTGCCATTTTTGACCATGCATATATCTATTTCAAGGTAGGAACTCTTTGGGATCTTAGCAGAGTCACTTCTAAATGCTTTCTGGTGGTGTCTGGTGGTTGGTTGTCCTACGTCATATACTCACTCTGCTGCTGCATTAACGTGCCTCTGCGTTCAGACATCCTTCTTTATACAAGACACACTATAAATTAGGGATAAGCTGTGAGAAGCAGTCACTGTGTCTTAATGAAAGATCCTGTGTAGACAGTCATATTTATCTGTAGTGTTGATGTGCTGGTCTCTAAATTTGATTTCAGTCCAAAAGAATATCTGCTAAGGATGCCTTAGCCCACCCCTACCTAGATGAAGGCCGACTACGCTATCACACGTGTATGTGTAAATGTTGCTTTTCCACCTCTACTGGAAGAGTTTATACCAGTGACTTTGAGCCCATCACCAATCCCAAATTTGATGACACTTTTGAGAAGAACCTCAGTTCTGTTCGACAGGTTAAAGGTGAGTATCATTTTTGGCCTCCGGCCAGGCAGGATGAATAATAACATTTTCCATTATGTGGCTGTGAAAAACTGAGTCTTGATGGTGACCAAAGTTCCTCCATATGTTTATTTTACAACCTTGCATATAGCTGTTTGTCCAGGGCATATATGCCAAGAAAGCTATGTGTGTTATAAAAACAGATTTAATATTGCATCCAGTGAAGGGTCAGGCAGAGGAGCTTTTCAGACTGACTTGTTTAGTGAGTGTGAGACTCAAAGCAGATAATATGTATTCACTCAGTGTAATTTCATTGCATGAAACACGTTGGACTTTTTTATATAACGTGCAAATTTTAGGAAGGATAAACACCCACTGAGGGAATCATTCCCTGAATGATCACAAGAGAGGAGAATTTCCAATAGTCCACTCATAAAATTCCCTGACACGATCTCCTGCTGGGGTGGAGATGGAGGTTAATGACACCCAAAATTCTGAATGATATTAGACATTTTAGGGCGTTTTAGAAGAGAGTAGACCCCAAGGTAAACAGCCCAAAACTATGAACCTAAACAACTGTGGGGGTTTTTTAAGTGATTTTCAAAAGAGCAATAATTACCATCAACATAGAAAATCGATTCATAAGGCCAGCTCTGTGGAATCACTGTCAAATTTGTAGACCATTTTACTCCTCCCTTGGATGGAGTTTTAAACCCATATAAATGCCATTTGGTCAGGGGGGTGGGGAAGTTGCCTGTGTTTAGCAGCCACTGTCACTTTGGTTTCAGGAAAGTTCCACTGGATCCTGCCTTATACATGATCTGTGTGCTTGACCTCACAAAACCAGTGGGAAATGCTGTTTGCAGATGCTGGCCAGTTAGCTGAGAGTCTAGTGCTCACAGGCCTGCAGATTGGCATGGATTGTATGATGTTTGTTTTCTCCACAGAAATCATTCACCAGTTCATTTTGGAACAGCAGAAAGGAAACAGAGTGCCTCTCTGCATCAACCCGCAGTCTGCTGCTTTTAAGAGCTTTATTAGGTAACTATATGTATGTAATTCTTACTTTCTTGTTACTAAAAGGATGTCATTGTGATTTGATTATTCAGCATATTTCTCTTTTTATTTAGATTAGATAATACAGACAAAAACAAGGTTTCTTTTACGAGTTTTGACTTTAGTCAAAAGCAAGTAAAAAATGTGAGCATTGGTTTCTACACTGATGCCCCTTCATGGGGGTTGATTGGGTGGTGGGGGGGTTGCTTTGGCAGTTTTTTTCACAGATGACCGCTCTGCTCACTGCTTGTGCACATGCATAGGGATCCTCCTGCAGCAGCAGCATGGCGGCCACTGCCCTCGAAGTAGACGTGGTCATCTTGGTTCCCACTACCATCCCCACCACCTTAATAATAATGCAAGCAAGATGATTTTATAGGTAGAGTGCTGGTGTGTTCTGTCTAGAGTTTTGTTTAAAGAGCTTCATAGCTGCTTTGGAACCTGACAAGTCTCATTCACTTTGTCTCCCACCCTGTCCTTTCCTTCTCAGTGTCTTTTTCCCTATTCCTTGCATCAATTAAGGTACAGCCAGGAGAAAGCACACCAGTAATGTGAACAGGGAAACTTTAGTAGTGAGAAGTATTAACTAGGAAACGATGGTTAACTTCCAAAAGGTGCATAAGAAGATTCTGGAGGGCCCCGAAGTAGCAAATGCAGAAAGCAGGTACTCCCTCTAGACTAAGGAAGAATGAACAAGGAAGATATTAAGAATTTGGAGAAGGACCCTCCACCCAAGGCTAATAAAATTTGGACCTCTTTGTAGAGGATATGACTGCCACAAGAACACACAGAGCTTGAGGGTGGTGAGGAAACTTTGCAAAAGGTGTGGGCAGAACTGGTCCATCAGAGAGGCCTGCTGGGTTACAGAGAAACTTGCCAGAAAGTTTGGGTAGGACAAAACCGGGCCTTCCACGTCAAAAAACCACTCCAGAACCAGGAAGGGAAGCTGCTTCCTGATGCTGTGGCCTTGCAGTGTCCTTCCAGCATAAGCCAGGTGGCAAAGGATAACTGTGAGTAGGGTCTGGTTCCAGTATCACAAAGCAGGACAGAGAAGGGTGGATTTAGATCTGAGAGGCCACACTCTTCCTCCTTTCTTCTCCACCTGCCTTTCTTCCTTTCCCTCTTCTTCTTGCTTCCCTTTTAATTGGCCTTGACATGATGTTGAAGTTGATTAAAGTTATTAAATCAAGGTCAAGAATTTTTGTTTAGAATTTTTTTAATCAGAGTGACTTTCATTTCTTCCATGTATTTTTCTGTGGAAAGAAGGAATTAGGTTGCATTTTTACCTTTCTGTGGTTCAAAATTACTTTATTATTTTCCCCTAAGAGTTAGTGACCCAGTCAATCATGTGTTTTAATACCTTTCAGGTGCAAGTTATTCATTATCCTGGGCCCCTGGGAAGCAAAATGGTTACACACACACCCTCAAGTTTATAATCTAGTTAGCAAAATTAGACAGATACGTGAAATAACTGAGAAAACTGATCCGTGGATAACAAATGCTAAATGATTATCATTACTGTTGAATTCATACTTCATAAAAGAGTGCCTGTAAGGCTCATTCACATAGATTCCCACTTAAAGTCACTGTATTTTGAGAGGCTGCTTTTAAATGGATAATTCTGCATCCCTTGAGGTTATTTTCTTCGTTGATTATAGACATTATTGTAATACCTTCCACCTACTTCATATTACAAAGTAGGCACGGTAGAAGGCACTTTACCTACATTATCTCATGTATTCATCACTGTCCTACAAGATGGATGGCAGGCATCATCCCTTTCCAAAAGAGAATTATGCTCGGACTCCCACCTCGAGTAAATGACTTATCTCTAAGCCCATCACTGTTGCCTCACTTATCAATACGGATTCTTGAATGAACAACTTGGAACAAATGCAGCTTTAGAGAAGTTAAACAAATAAAAATCCAGAAATGGACTTTATAATTTTTTTAAAGGAAGAGAGGAAAACACACAGCGTTGACTCATCCTCTTGCCCTTTGTGGTGTCACACCTGGTTTCACTGTGTCTCCATTTTTTTCCAGTTCCACTGTCGCCCAGCCGTCTGAGATGCCCCCATCTCCTCTGGTGTGGGAGTGACGGTGGAAGATAATGTACTACTGAAGATGTAATGTAGCTTTCCACTGGAGTCTGGGATTTGCAATTCTGGAGGTTAATCATGCTTGTACTGTAATTTTACTAATGAAGTTTTAAATTAACAACCACTACTTGTATGATATGAATAATATTTAGAAATGTTACTAGACTTTTAATCTTGTAAAGTGGTTGTGCTTTTAGAAGAAAAATATTTTACCCAGAGTTGCACATGTTTTATGAATTTAGTGCAGCTGTTATGGCTCACCTCAGAACAAAAGAGAATTGAACCAAATTTGGGATTTTGGGGTTTTGTGTTTTTGTTTTGTTTTGTTTTTCTTTTTTTAAAATGAAGTGAGATTGTTCACACACACACACACACACACACACACACACACACACACACACAGGACAGTCGTACATTTTGATATTTGAGCCATTCCTGAAAATTTGGGGTTTTCTAAAACAAAAGAATCTAGAAACCTTGCCTGCGACCAATCATGGAGCCACATGAGCTGATCGTGGCTGCACCTGGGGGGGTGGGGGGTGGGGCATGCCACCTAATGATCAAGCCCTATAATTAGCTTCTCATTAGAGCCGTGACGGTGATGTGTGCTGTCTAAAATCCAATGTTGTGGGTAGAGAGAATGAGTTTGTGACTAGGAGAGACTAAACTTCTGTTTTCCTTACCCAGTATAAATATATATATATATATTTAATCTATTTTTATTAGAAGTTTTTCTGCTCTTTCTTACATAAAAGAACCCCCCAAGCATGCATCTTTCATGTGTGTAAATAATTCATTTCTGGGCTAATTTCAAAAGAATCCCAACATTGCTGTATAGAGAGAGAACTAGCTTGCACATTTTAGGTCTGTGAAATTTTGTGAGACTTTTCCTGCACTGGACAGTTAAAAAATAAATAAATAAAGACAAAAACAAATTTTTAAAAATTTTAAAGCCACAAAAAAAGGCACATAGGGAATTATGTCAAATGTGTTTGTGTCCTTAGGCAAAGCTGTGGGAGTCTTGAAATGTCACAGTAGTAAATAACTTATTACTTTTTGACAAATTTTTTTTTCTGTTGGAACACTGAATTCTTCTGTGCATATGTATATATGAATACAAATTGAAGGCCTCTACCTCCTGGAGTTATACAACTTGGCTTGTTTACCTCCACATGCTGATGATGACTATTTTTTTTTTTTAAGTTCAATGTGGAGACTTGAAACTTGAATGTCCCTTCCAACTTTTATATTAAAAATAAAAAGACAAGAAAATTGAAGATCGTTTTTCACCTGTACAAGGAATACTAATGGATCGTCTTAAAATTGGTCTAGGAAAAAACCTTGGTGTGTGTTATGGACAATTAACTGTTAAAGTTATTGTAAGTTATCTGTATTTAGCAGAGTATTTTCATCTTGAGTGATCTGAGCTGAATTTGAAGACTATTAATAAGTTATGTTTGGAAGTTTTAACTTCAATGAAGTAATTATTTGCTGTGAAAGAAACAAACATTGAATTACTAAACAAAGATGGTGCAATATCTTTGTTTTTTTTTTATGAGGCTCCTGAGAATCAACCCAACTGAAGCATTTCAATTCACTTGAATGAGAAACGTGTTTAGTATCAAAAGAGCCCAAGAAGACACTGGTGTGAAAGGTACAATCTCAGAGGTTGGTCAATTACCGTGGCACACTTACTGGTCACTTTGTACAATGTAGATTTGAAGTACAGTGGTGAAAACATTAAATGTGACATTTGAAAAAGATGTGTCATCCGATTTCTTTTAATTCTTTTGTTTTCTCTTCAGTACAGCTTTCATTCCTGATTTTGCAGTTTTAAGACATTTCTTATTTTTCTTTTTTTTATTTTGATCTTTGAGGAAATTAATTACGGTTTTTGAAATTCTTCCCAGAAACTTTACATTGCCAAAAATATACCAAAAACATACTTAAGCAATATTAAAGATATTTTGAGTCATATATAATTTGAAAGTCTTTCCAGACCTTAGAGTCTAATCCAGTGGTTTTCAAGCCTTTTTTTTTTTTTTTTCCTTTTTTGAGCAAAGAGCCCTATTCTCATGTGAGATCAAATTTCAATACACTGGAGTCGAAAACATTAAATAAACAAACTGGATGAAACAGGTGGCTGGGGACTTGACCTCACCTTCTCTTCCTTTCTGCCTCCTGCCCCCTGGCAGCCCAAAGGTAGTTCTAGCAAAGGAAGAAGTCCTAGCTGGAGTGCCTGGGTGGCTCAGTCAGTTGAGCATCTGCCTTCTGCTCAGGTCATGATCCTGGGGTCCTGAGATCGAGCCCTGCATCAGGCTCCCTGATTAGCAGGGAGCATGCTGCTCCCCCCTCTTGTGCTCTCTTGTTCTCTCTGTCAAATAAATAAATAAAATATTTTTTTTAAGGGTTGGGGGAAGAAGTCCCAGCTGGGTGGTGGTGTAATTATGACCTGACACCAGACTCCCTAACTTCAGAATACCTTCCGGTGGCAGATAAGGCAACGTGACTCTTGAGTTTGTAGATGGCATGTATTTCCCCCTGTCTTTCCTTGATTCAGCAAAATGAATGGATTTTTTTCCCTGACATGGAGAGAATTGACTGTTCTAACTCATATAAATTAATACACATAAGTTTGTTCATCCAATAAACTTTTGAATACCCATTGAGTGCAAGAATTAACAAGGACACCTTGTTAATAGTACTTGAATAAGAAAACTAGCTTTTATCACAAGAGAACATTATGAATTGCACATAGAACAGTTTGAAACAAATTCTTCACAGATAGATAGTTTGACCTGTTCCCACTGGAACCTGCTAAGCTAACCAAGGGATGTGTGCCCCGCTTTTTTATTTATAATTGTTGATAATTGCGGGGCACCTGGGTGGCTCGGTTGTTGGGCGTCTGCCTTCGGCTCAGGTCATGATTCCAGGATCCTGGGATTGAGCCCCGCATCGGGCTCCCTGCTGCTTAGCAGGAAGCCTGCTTCTCTCTCTCCCGCTCCCCGTGCTTGTGTTCCCTCTCTCGGTGTGTCTCTCTCTGCCAAACAAATAAAATATTTTTTAAAATAAATAAAATTGTTGATAATTGCAAAAATGGGGAATTTCTACAGCCAGTGAGTCAGTATGGACAGATAAGTTAGAGCTCTAATCAGCTACAGTTTGTTTGCCATTTAGGTATAAGACCCAGAAGATGGAAGTAATTTCTTAATAGTTCATAAGGCTTGGAATTTTTATTTTGTTTTTCTTCTATGGTATATCATTTAAAATACTATTATATTAGGGGCGCCTGGGTGGCTCAGTGGGTTAAGCTGCTGCCTTCGGCTCAGGTCATGATCCCAGGTCCTGGGTTCGAGCCCCACATCGGGCTTTCTGCTCAGCAGGGAGCCTGCTTCCTCCTCTCTCTCTGCCTGCCTCTCTGCCTACTTGTGATTTCTCTCTGTCAAATAAATAAATAAAATCTTTAAAAAAAAAATACTATTATATTAAAGCAAAAATATATTCAAGAATAGAATACATTTGCATGAATTTTGAAATAAAGGCCACATTGCGGGGATCTGTTTCCTGCTATGCTCTAAGGAGCATCGAAAGGGCATGGGTAGTAAATGAGCACTTTGAGTCTTCTCTCCACCTCTCCTTCCTTAAATGGTCTTTCCTTGGCTTCCGTAACACCACTCTGTTTTTCTCCCTTCTTGGGGACCACAATCTGTACAGGCTTCTTCCTCTGCTTAATCCTCACAATGTTAGGTTCCCTGGGCTAGGGATCCATCCTGAATCCTGGCTTCTTTTAATGCTCTGAAGCCACAGGTTCTTGACGGTTGGCTACTCTCCTCTTGTGACTTCATCTGCCCTCAATGAGCATAATAGAATGAACCCAAATCTCTTACCTATATATCCAGATTTTTTTGCTAGGTGCCTATCAGAAATCTCCACTTGGTTATCTTATAGGCATCTCAGACATGTCAAAAACTGAAATTAATAATGGTTCCCACACAACTTTATTATTAAATCCTTCTCACTTTTCCATAGTGATTCTTTTTTCCCTCATTCCTAGACAAGGGCCAACCTTAGCATATTGTGAGAAATTGTGGAAGAGAAAGGAATTGTATGTTTGTGGGCAAGAGGGACAGAGTTGGGAGCTGGCCCAGGCCCCCGTCTTCACATTAGGTTAGGATCTGTGCCAGTGTGGTGCTCTTGGCACCAGAGTGCCAGGTTTTCCTTTGTGGCAGGAGAGGTGAAAGAAAATGGCTCAGGTTACACTGTTCATCTGCTCCCTTCCCCTCAGTCCTGGTCCAGGGCTTCATATCCACCCCGTTACTTAGGCCAGAAATCAGAGTCCTCCTCACTCCCATCTTCACAACAGAATTCATGCACATTTTTCATTCCATTCTTTAATATTCATTTATCTTGGGGCACCTGGGTGGCTCAGTGGGTTAGGCCTCTGCCTTTGGCTCAGGTCATGATCTCAGGGTCCTTGGATCAAGCCCCGCATCCAGCTCCCTGGTTGGCGGGGAGCCTGCTTCTCCCTCCCTCTCTGCCTGCCTGTCTACTTGTGATCTCTCTCTTTCTCTCTCTGTGTGTCAAATAAATAAAATCTTTTAAAAATTCATTTATCTTAATGTTCTAAATTACATGCCATAAAAAAATATAAAACGTGCCTAGCTGATGAGTTAGATGCTGTTGAATCTTGTTTTCCTTTTTGGAAATCAGGGCTGAATTGAAGAGACTGCTATTACTTGCCGAACGAACTTAACAGCCAGTTTCTCCTCTCTCAAGATTAAAATATTTTGAGAATCAAACCCATAAGTGGTGACATTTTTCCTACACTTTCTTATGTATCAGGTGTACAGCTCTATAATTCAACATCTGTATACACTACAAAGTGATTACCAGCAAAAGTGAAGTCACTGTCCATCACTATACAGTTGTCCCACTTCACCTGTTTAGCCCACCTTCAACTTTCTTCTCTAACCGTTAGTCTATTCTCTGTATCTATGAGGTTTTGTTTTGTTTATTTTTGTTTTTAAACTCCACAAGTGAAATTATAGCATTTGTCTGCATCTGACTTATTTTGCTTAATGTAATACATTCAAGGTCCATCCATGTCACAAATTGCAAGATTTTTCCTTTTTATGGCTGAGTAGTGTTGCATTATATAAATATACTACATCTTCCTTAACCATCTCTTAACAGATGCTTAGGTTGTTTCTATGTTTTTTTTAAGATGTTATTTGTTTATTTTTCAGAGAGAGAGAGCACAAGTAGGGGGAACAGCAGGCAGAGGGAGAAGCAGGCTCCCCACTGAGCAAGGAGGCCAACATGGGACTCAATCCCAGGACCTAGGAATCCTGGCCTGAGCCGAAGCCAGACGCTTAACCAACCAAGCCACCCAGGTGTCCTGGTTGTTTCTATATCTTGGCTATTGTAAATAATCTTGCAATGAACATAGGAGTGTATATATCTTTTCAGAGTAGTGTTTTCACATTTGTCACCTAAATACCCAGAAGTGGAATAGCTGGGTCATGTGGTAGTTCTTAATTTTCTGAGGACTCTCCATAGTGTTTTCAATAGTAGTTGCACCAATTCACAATCCCACCAGTAATGTACAAGGGTTTCCTTTTCTCTACACCCATTCTAACACTTATTTCTGTTGTTTTTTTTTTTTTTTCTAATAGATGTGAAGTGATACCTCATTGTGCTTTTGATTTGCATTTCCCTAATAGTGATGTTGAACATCTTTTCATGTGCCTGTTGGCTGCCTGTATTTGTTCTTTGGAGAAATGTTCATTCAGATCTTCGGCCAGTTTTTTAATTGCGTTGTTTTTCTGTTGAGTTGTATGAGTCCTTGTATATTTCAGCTGTTAACCCCTTATCACCAAAGTCTTGCAAATGTCCTCTATTGATAATGGTTTCTGTTGCTGCACAGAAGCTTTTTAGTTTATTTTTGCTTTAGTTTCCTGGACCTTTGGAGTCTGATCCACAGAGATGCTGCTAAGACCAATGTCAAGGAGTTTACCACCTGTGTTCTCATCTCAGAATTTTATGGCTTCAGGTCTTATATTCAAGCCTTTCATCCATTTTGAGTTAATTTTTGTGTGTGGTGTAAGATAGTAGTCTAGTTTCATTCTTTTGCATCTGGCTGTCCATTTTTCCCAACACCATTTATTGAAGAGACTATCCTTTCACCATTGTATGTTCTTGTCTTGTATGTATGTCTAATCTGTGTCATAGATTAAATGTCCGTGTGTGTGCGGGTTTATTTCTGGGCTCTTGATTATGTTCCATTGATCTGTGTGTCTGTTTCTGTGTCGTACCATACTGTTTTGCTTACTGTAGCTTTGTAGTATAGTTTTAAATCAGGGGTCCTGATACCTCCAGCTTTATCATTCTTTCCCAAGACTGCTTTGGTTCCATACACATTTTAGAATTATTTAAGTTCTGTGAAGTATCCCATTGGGAATATTGGTAAGTATTGCATTGAATCTGTAGATTACTTTCAGTGTTATGGACAGTTTAACAAAATTAATTCTTCCAATCCTGTATTCCAAGAATACAGAATATCTTTCCATCTGTTTGTGTCCTCTTTGGTTTCTTTCATCAACATCTTATAGTTTTCATTATACAAGTCTTTCACTTCCTTCGTTTAATTTATTCCTAGGTAATTTATTCTTTTTGATGCAGTTTGTAAATGGTATTGTCGGGGCACCTGGGTTGTTCAGTCCATTAAATGTCTGCCTTTGGCTCACATCATGATCTCAGGGTCCTGGGACAGAGCCCTGAAGCAGACTTTCTGCTCAGTGAGGAGTCTGCTTCTCCCTCTTCCTCTGCCTGCTGCTTTGCCTACTTGTGATCTCTATCAAATAAAAAATAAAATCTTTTAAAAATAAATAAGAGTTCTCATTCTTTTTCAAGTAATCTCTACACCCAGTGCAGGGTTCAGACTTAGCACCTCAAGATCAAGAGTCCCATGTTCTACTAACTAGCCAGCCAGGTGCCCTGGTATTGTTTTCTTAATTTCTCTTTCTGACGTCTTATTTATGTA
The DNA here is from genome assembly GCF_902655055.1 of Lutra lutra. NCBI lineage: Eukaryota > Metazoa > Chordata > Mammalia > Carnivora > Mustelidae > Lutra > Lutra lutra. The sequence goes on from NC_062293.1 coordinate 42,408,549, forward strand.
TAAAAATGCCACAGAGGGGCGCCTGGGTGGCTCAGTTGGTTAAGTGTCTGCCTTCGGCTCAGGTCATGATCCCAGGGTCCTGGGATCAAGCCCTGCATTGGGCTCCCTGCTCAGTGGGGAGCCTACTTCTCCCTCTCCCGCTCCTCCTGCTCGCTCTCTGTCAAAATCTTTAAAAAAATAAAAATTAAAAAAGCCACCGCTATCTGTATATTGATTTTGTATCCTAAAACTAACAATTCAGTTACTAGTTCTAATTGTATTTTTGGTAGATTCTTTATATATGTATATATAAAATCTGTAGATAGTGGGAGTTTTATTTCTTCCTTTCCAATTTGGATCCCTTTCTTTTTCTTACCTAATTGCCATGGCAACTTCCAATACTATGTTGAATAAAAGTGGCATCCTTGTCTTGTTCCTGATTTTAGAAAAGGAGTTTTCAGTTTTTCACCATTGAGTATGATGTTAGCTATATATAGGATTCTCATATAGGACACTTCCTTATGAGGTATGTTCCCTCTGTACCCACTGTGTTGAGTTCGTAATTATAAATGGATGTTGAAGTTTGTCAAGTGCTATTTCTGCATCTATTGAGATGGTCATACAGTTTGTCTTTTGTTAATGTGGGGTGTCACACTGATTGATTTGCAGGTGTTGAACGATTGTTCATTGTTGAACCATTCTTGCATCTCACTTGATTATGGTATATGATCCTTTTAATGTATTTTGGACTTGGATTGCTAATATTTTGTTGAGGACTTTTGCATCTATGTTCATGAAGAATATTGGTCTGTAATTTTTTTTGTGATGTCCTCTGGTTTTGGTACAAGGATAATGCTGGCCTTGTAAAATGTGTTTAGAAGCTTTTCCTTCTCTTTAGTTTTTTTCAAAGAATTTGAGAAAGATCAGTATTAAATTTCTGAGTGTGTGGCAGAATTCTCCAGTAAAGCTGCCTGGTCCTGGACTTTGTTTGTTGGGAGATTTTTCATTACTGCTCCATCCTCCTTACTGTTAATCTGTCTATTCACATTTTCTATTTGTTTATGATACAATCTTGAAAGATTGTATGTTTCTAAGGATTTTTTTAATTAACATATAATGTATTACTGGTTTCAGAGGTAGAGGTCAGTGATTCATCAGTCTTATATAATACCCAGTGCTCATATCACATGCCCTCCTAATGTCCATCACCCAGTTACCCCATCCCTCCACCTCCCTCCCCTCCAGCAACCCACTAGGAATTTTTTTTTTTAAGATTTTATTTATTTGTCAGAGAGAGAGAGAGAGAGAGAGCTCAAGCAGGGGGAGTGGTAGGCAGAGGGAGAGGGAGAAGCAGGCTCCCTGCTGAGCAAGGACCCATATGGGGGACTCAATCCCAGGACCCTGGGATCATGACCTCAGCCAAAGGCAGGTGCTTAACTAACTGAGCCACCCAGTTGTCCCTGTTTCTAGAACTTAACATTTTTTTTTTTAGGTCACCCAGTTTTGTTGGTGTATAGTTATTTTCCCTACAATTTTAAGTAACTTTATTAGTAAATGAACAATGCCCAGAATCTTGGAAAGAAGTGGTAAATTGCTGTTCATAGAACTTTCAACAAGTAGACTTCTTTTGCTAAGAGGTCAGCTTCTATGTTAGGTAGCAGACTTCAGAGGTCTGCAATCCAGTGGTCAGTTTCCTCATGTGTCAGGGAAATACTCACCAAAGATCTCTAGGGCGCCTGGGTGGCTCAGTGGGTTAAGCCTCTGCCTTCGGCTCAGGTCATGATCTCAGGTCCTGGCATCAAGCCCTGCATCAGGCTCTCTGCTCAGCAGGGAGCCTGCTTTCCCCTCTCTCTCTGCCTGCCTTTCTGCCTACTTGTGATCTCTCTGTCAAGTAAATAAATAAAATCTTTAAAAAAAAAAAGATCTCTAAAGAAAGATGGGTTTATTTTATTTACTTATTTTTTTAATGTATTCATAAGAGAGAGGCAGGCAGAAGGAGAAGCAGGCTCCCCTGCGGAGCAGGGAGCCCAATGGGGGACTCGATCCCAGGACCCCAGGATCATGACCTGAGCCAAAGGTAGATGCTTAATGGACTGAAGCCATCCAGGCACCCTATTTTAACTTTTATTTGGATAATAACACTGGTTTTCAGAGCTCATCATCCTCATAGCCAACTTCATCCAGTTCTTAATTGCAGCAGCTATCATGGTTTTTAAGAATGAATAGCTTTAGAGTCTTTGAGAATCCTTATCCTTGAGAAAAAAAATCTTGTACAGACAATATTGTGGGATCCTTTTAAAAATGAGACTGGTTGTGTGTGTGTGTGTGTGTGTGTGTGTGTGTGTGTGTGTGTGTGTTAGTATTACATTCACATGGTACAGCCTACAAAAGGACAGTGAAAAGGGAATTCTCCCTAAAGTCAAAAACCACTGTTTCCAGTTTCTGTGGATCATTCCAGAGATACTCTGCATAATCAAGCTTATGTATTTTTATAGAATGATATCATAATCTGTATACTCTCTTGCCTCTTTCCACGTGATATATGTAGAGATTGTTCCACATGAACACACACAGAGCTGATGCTTTTAACTTGAGCCACTTTTTTATTACAAAAGTAAACAATGAATAACTTGAACTAATTACCCCTTATCCATGTTTTTATCCTTTGTCGTGACATTGTTTTCCATGAGGACAAATAATTCAGGGTAGAACCAAATTACCCAGTTTTAGTACCCATCCTTTAAATTATTTTTTATTTCATTAACGAATTTTCTTAAAAAGTATTCAAGCCACTTTTTTTTTTTTTTAAACTAACCATTTTCCGTCTCCCTAAACACATTTGTTATATAAACTCTCACTTGACAATTTCAGATGTGGCCCTTTCTACTCATTTCTGTACCGTTTTTCATTCCATTATGTTTGCCAAAATTCAAGGGCCTTAAAAATTAACATGACTTCACACACATCATCACGCATATGGCAAATAAAGGCCAAGGGAATGACCATATCTTTAATACCCATGTTCTCAGCTAACTATCAAGAATCAGATGAAGCTGGGTTTTGCAACCAGTTGTGTTTGTATGTCTTTTTAAGTACAGCAAAGATATTTTTATTTCCAGCAATATAGATGATTTGATATTCTAAAAAACAAGCTCTATTAAACACCCAGGAATTCTTGATGAAATATAAGTAACCAAGCTTACAGAAATATAAGTAACCAAGCTTACAGAATCTTTAAGGACCAAAACGAAAGAACACTAGAGCCATTGGTTCCCTAGGCCATCTGCCAACTGGTGAAAAATATAATAGCTAACACTAAAGCTAATATTTATCAACTGATTATAATATGCCAGGCCCTGCTGTAAGTACCATACGAATATTAACTATACAACATCTCCATACTGTGGGTATATTATTAGTCCCATCTTTCAGAGGAAGAAACGAAACACATGAGAACCTTGGCTAGAAACACTACATGGGAGACAGAGATACAACCTTGAGCAAGATATGGAATTAAAATTTAGATTCCCCCATATAGCTGAAATATTCAAAGAGCTATCCTTCAGTGAAAGGAAAAAAGCAAAGTCCAGCCTGCCACAATACATGAGAGACCACTAAAAATGAAGTACTAAAGATACCAGAAGTACTAGATGCAGAATACAAAATGATTTTGCTCTAAAATATTTAGAGAAGGGACGCCTGGGTGGCTCAGTCTTTAAGCATCTGCCTTTGACTCAGGTTATCATCCCTGGGTCCTGGGGTAGGGCCCCAAACTGGGCTCCCTCCTCAATGCGAAGCCAGTTTCTCCGTCTCCCACACCCCTTGCTTGTATTCCCTCTCTCGATGTCTGTCAAATACATAAAATCTTTTTTAAAAAAATATTTAGAGAAATGAAGGTATGATGTACTTTAAAAAGGGGGGTTGCAGGGGCACTGGGTGGCTCAGTCAGTGAAGCATCTGACGATTTCAGCTCAGGTAATGATCTCAGGGTTGTGAGATTGAGCCCTACACTGGGGCTCTGCATTGGGTGTGGAGACTGCTTAAGATCCTCTCTCTGGGGGCGCCTGGGTGGCTCAGTGGGTTAAAGCCTCTGCCTTCGGCTCAGGTCATGATCTCAGGGTCCTGGGATGGAGCCCCGCCTCGGGCTCTCTGCTCAGTGGGGAGCCCGCTTCCCTGTCTCTGCCTGCCTCTCTGCCTACTTGTGATTTCTGTCTGTCAAATAAAATCTTTAAAAAAAAAAAAAGATCCTCTCTCTGTCCCTCTCTTTAAAAAAAAAAAAGCCAAGCACACAAAAAAAGTCATTGAACTATGACCAGGCAAATTTGAAAAATAATAAACTTATGCAAGTGAAAAAAAAGTCATTGAAAGTAAAAATAGAATGGGTAAGTTAAACAGTTAAATGGAATACTGCCAAAGAAAACAAACTAGAGAAATGTCTGGATGGTTCAGTTGGTTAAGCATCTGCCTTCAGCTCAGGTCATGACCCCAGTGTCCTCGGATCGAGTCCCACATCGGGCTCCTTGCTCAGTGGGGCACCTGCTCCTCCCCTGCCTGCTCTGCCTGTGGCTCCCTTTGCTTATGCGTGCTCTGTCTCTCTCTGACAAACAAAAATCTTAAAAAAAACAAAAACAAAAACTGGGGCACCTGGGTGGCTCAGTGGGTTAAGCCTCTGCCTTCAGCTTGGGTCATGATCTCAGGGTCCTGGGATGAGCCCTGCATCAAGCTCTCTGCTCAGCAGGGAGCCTGCATCCCCTCCCTCCTCTCTCTGCTTGCTTCTCTGCTTCCTCATGCTATCTGTCAAATAAATAAAATCTTTGAAAAAAAAAAAAACTAAACTAAAACCTATAAAAGATTACCAAGAATACATTACCTAGTGTACAGCAGAAACACAAATATGCACAGGAAATAATAAAAGACGTTAAGAGACTTGGGGGATAGAGTGAAAAAGATTGAATCTATATAAAATGGGAGTTCCGGGGGCGCCTGGGTGGCTCAGTGGGTTAAAGCCTCTGCCTTCGGCTCAGGTCGTGATCCCAGGGTCCTGGGATGGAGCCCCGCATCGGGCTCTCTGCTCAGCAGGGAGCCTGCTTCCCCCACTCTCTCTGCCTGCCTCTCTGCCTGCTTGTGATCTCTGTCTGTCAAATAAATAAATAAAATATTTTAAAAAATAATAAAATAAAATGGGAGTTCCGAAGATAACACAAGAGAAGCAAAACTAAATAACAGCTGAAATTTTTCTAGATCTCATCATAGTAGGGAATCATTGGATTTAGGAAGCACACAGATCATGAGCAGGGCAGTGTTCTAGGGGGACTGCAGGATGACAAAGCGGTCTTAAATGTGACAAAGAAAGGGACAAAGGGACGCCTGGGTGGCTCAGTCGGTTGAGTGGCTGCCTTCGGCTCAGGTCATGATCTCAGCGTCCTGGGATGGAGTCCCACATTGGACTCCTTGCTTGGCGGGAAGCCTGCCTCTCTCTCTACCTCTGCCTGCCACTCTGCCTGTCCGCTCTTGCTCTCTCTCTCTCTCTGACAAAATAAAATAAAAAATCTTAAAAAAAAAAAGTTTAAAAAAAAATGTGACAAAGAAAAATTGCCTAAAAAGAAAAACATTGAGAACTTGACTTCTCGACAGCAACAAGCTAGAAGACAACAGAATGATAGAAAGTTTTGAGAAGAAATAAATGTTCACCTAAAATTATAAACTGTCATTTAGTGCAAAGACTTAAAGATATTTTCAGAACACAGATTCCGTTTACTATGAATAGATCACCACCAAAGGATGTACTTCAAGAAGAAGAAAAAGAATAACTAAGCGGATCTCCAATGCAAGAATGGTGAACAAAGAATCCGGTGAACGTGTAGGAAAACTAAACGAATGCAGGTTGCGTAGAGGAATAATAATGTCTCGTTGGAAAGGGGATAAAATCAGACCAGGATTCTCTGAACTGGAAAGAAATGAAGACTCTGGGAGGGGCAGAGGCACATCTGTTTTTTTTTTGTTTTTTTTTTTTTTAAGATTTTATTTGACACAGAGAGAGCATAAGTAGGCAGAGCAGCAGGCAGAGGGAGAAGCAGGCTCTCCACTGAGCAGGGAGCCCGATGCGGGGCTCGATCCCAGGACCCTGGGACCATGACCTGAGCCGAAGGCAGCCACCTATTTTTAAATCACATCTATTTTTAAACCACATCTATTTTTAAATCAGCTTCAGGGAGCGCCTGGGTGGCTCAGTGGGTTAAAGCCTCTGCCTTCAGATCAGGTCATGGTCCCAGGGTCCTGGGATTGAGCCCCACATTGGGCTCTCTGCTCAGCAGGGAGCCTGCTTCCCTTTCTCTCTGCCTGCCTCTCTGCCTACTTGTGATCTCAGTCAAATAAATAAATAAAATCTTTTAAATAAATAAATAAATCAGCTTCAGTATGTTCCTGCCATAGTTCTCCAGGGTGTCCTCCACCTCCCCCTTCACAATCACCATTCTCCTGTTTCACAAAAGACAGACTTCTTACACCGTAATTATTACTGTGGCGCAATGGCCCTATGTGTAAAAAGCCTGGTTGTTAAGTAGAAGAGACAATATGAAACTGTTCTTGTTATAAAGCCCCCACCCTTCATCTCACTGCTGTCAGATAATACGTCAATCCTGAAAGATAACCTCTTGGAAGTAAATAGGGCATTAGTAAGAAATATTGAGACTGGCAGAATTTGACTTCACTCAGACAACAAATTCATACCACAGCTCTGTCTTAAGATTCAGAAGTGAGGTTTTTGGTTTTTTTTTTTTTTTAAATGGAAACACGTATAAAATGAAGCCAGGCTTTTTCTAACAGAAATTAAATCTATTTTGACTGCTTGGTTTGCCAATAAGGACTTTCCAATCAGTTCATATGGTAGTCATTTTTTCCATAATTAGAATTAGCTGGAATCTGCAGCTACCAAGTGCTGACAAAAATAGGCAAAGGATTTAAAAATTATCAAAAAATATTGCACAAGTGTTGTCAAGAATGTGAGGAATTGGAACCCTTGTGCATGGCTGATGGGAGTGTAAAATGGCATAGCTGCGATGGAAAATTGTGGTGGTGGTTCCTAAAGTTAGAATTATTTTTTGATCCAGCTATCCCTTTTCTGGGTATATACATTAAAGAATTGAAAGCAGGGACTTAAACAGATATTTGGACACCAGTTTTCATAGCACTAATTCACGATAGGCCAAAGGTGGGAACAGCCCAAATGCCCATTCATGGATGAATGGATAAAATGTCATACACACACATATGTACACACACATACATACATACCATGGAATATTATTCAGGCTTTAAAAGGAAGGAAATGCTGATACCTGATACATGGATGAGACTAGAGCACATTACATGAGCTACATGAAATAAACCAGACACAAAAGAAGAAATATTGCATAATTCTTCTCATATGAGGTATCTAGAATAGTCAAATTCACAGAAGGTAGTATAGTGGTCCCAGGGAGAAGGAGGGAGGGAGGGAGTGGGTGGGGAATGGAGAGCTAACGTTTCATAGGTATGAAACCTCAGTTTCAAATGATGAAAAAGTTCTGGAGATGGATAGTGGTGCTGGCTGCATAACAATGTGAAAATAATGCCACTGAACTGTACAGCAGTGCTGTCCTAGAAACAGAAATGTTTAATTATTGTCTCTTTTCTAAGTCAGAAAATCATTTTAAGAATATAAAATAAATCAATTATAAGTTTGAGGGTTCACTTCTGGACTCTCAGTTCTATTTTACAGATCTAGATATCAGTCTTGATTTTTGTAGCTTTACAGTAAGTTTTGAAGTCAGGAAGTGTGGGTCCTCCAATTCTTTTTCAAGACTATTCTGGCTCTTCTGAGCTCCTTGCATTTCCATATGAATTTTAGAATCAGCCTGTTAATTTCTGCAGAGGCCAGCTGAGATTTTGATAAGGATTGCACTGAACCTATAGATCAGTTTGGGGAATTGGTCACATTAACCATATTAAATCTTCTAATCCATGAACATGGGATGTCTGTCCATTTATTTAGCTCTTCTTTCAGTTCCTTCAAGGTTTTGTAATTTTCCATGTATAAGTCTTGTACTTCCTTTGTTAAATTTATTTCCAAGTAGTTATTTTTGATGGAATTTTCATTTTCAGATTACTCATTACTAATATATAAAGATACAATTGATTTTTGTATATTGATACTTATCCCAAACTGGCTGAACTCATTGATAAGTTCTAATAATGATTTTATGCATTCCCCTTACGATTTTATAATAAAGTTTAACATTCTCTGGAAAAACACTGTAATCCAAAAATTTTATATAAAGATTTTCTGACTTCCGGGGTGCCTGGGTGGCTCAGTGGGTTAAAGCCTCTGCCTTCGGCTCAGGTCACGATCCCAGAGTCCTGGGATGGAGCTCCGCATCGGGTTCTCTGCTCAGCGGGGAGCCTGCTTCCTCCTCTCTCTCTCTCTGCCTGCCTCTCTGCCTACTTGTGATCTTTGTAAATAAATAAATAAAATCTTAAAAAAAAAAAAAATTTTTCTGACTTCCCCCACCCCCAGAGGGTAAAACAAAATAATGAAAAGTTTCTAGTTGTTTAAAAAAAAAAAAAAGATGATGCCATTTAATAAGTAATTTTTTTTTTTTTTCTAAATAGTCTCCACACCCAGCGTGGAGCCCAGCACGGGGCTTGAATTCTGAAATCAATCAACTCTGAAATCAAGACCTGAGCTGAGATCAAAAGTCAAACAAACACCTAACACTGAGCCACCCATATACCCCAAAGAAATCTTTTTTTTGTTTCTGTTTTTTTAGATTTTATTTATTTGAGAGAGAGACAAAGAACGTGAGTGGGGTGAGGGGCAGAGGGAGAAGCGGACTCCCTGAGCAGGGAGCCCAATGCAGGGCTCGATCCTGGAACTCCAGGATCATGACCTGAGCTGAACGAAGATGCTTAATCAACTGAACCATCTGGGTGCCATGTTTTTTGTTTTTGTTTTTTCTCATTTTGGGGGGCAGTCAGGCATCACTCTCTATCCTGCCAAGAACTTTTTATTTTCAAAGATGTCAAACCTATTAAAAAGTAGAAAGAAATGGTACAGTTGGCCCTTGAACAACACAGGTTTGAGCTGTGTAAGTCCACTTATATGTAGATTACAGTACAATATTATTAATATATGTTCCTTAGGATTTTCTTAACATTTTCTTTTCTCTAACTTACTTTATTGTAAGAATATAGTATATAATACATATAACAGAATATGTTATCTGTAAGGCTTTCAGTCAAAAGCACCTTATTAAGTTTTGGGGAGTCAAAAGTTATACAGATTCCCACTGCCTGGGGAAGTCAGCACTCCTAACTCCACCTTGTTCACAGGTCAAATATATGATGAAAACCAAATACCCTTCACCTAGATTCACCTGTTTTAAACATTTGCCACATTTGCTTTATTAGTCTATACATAAATATGTGTGTCTATGTATACAAACATATGTACTTTTTAAAATTTTGGCTGAAACACTGTGAAACTAATGAAGTCCCTAATGTGTCCCCCCAAAAACAAGGGCATTATCCTAAATAATTGTAATTCTATCAGACCTAAGAAATTTAACGATTGGTATTTTACCTAATATCCAGGACATATCCAATTTCACTAATTCCCCTCAAAATTTTATTTATAGCTGGGTTCCCCCCACTCCCACCACCAATTCAGGATCTAGCCCAGGATCATGTCTTGCATTTGGTTGTCATGTCTTTTTAGCATCCTCTAATAGGCGAGGCTTTCTGCCTTTTCTTTCATGGCATTTGGCATTTATGAAGGTACAAAGCCAACTGTCATGTAGAATGTCCTATAAAGATTTGGGTTTTTCTGATTGCTTCCTCATGATTAGATTCAGGTTAAACAATTCTGGAAAGATTGTTACAAAGCTGATGTGGTATACTTCCCATTCCATCAAATCAGGAGGCACAAATGTTTGTCCCATCTTGGGTGACACTAAAGTTTGATCATTTGATTGGGTTGTGGTTGCCAGATCCCTCCATTGTAAAAGTACCCTTTCCTTTTGTAATTAAGGACCGATGGAGAGGTACTTAGAGACCACATCATTCCTCAGCCAACTCACCCAGGGCCATTTACTGATGATCTTTGCCCAATTATTTATTATGCTAGTGTTTGGGAAATCATGCTTTCCTAATTTTCCCATTCGTTCTATACTTGACTTTCCTTTAGACCCCAAACAGATCCAGCCATAGAGTGAAGGACTCATCAAAATTTCTCTGGGTATATGAACCTACCTTCCAGGATGGTTCTGGAAACTGCCCCTAAAGGAAGCTGTGGCAAACACTGTTCATGGACCACTGAAATCTCTCCTGCCCTGGCACAAGACTAGACTACATTCCCAAGCTCCTGGTGGCAATATGTGGGCACGTCTAAATTCTCTCCAATGGAATGTCATTGGAAGGGATGTGTGCCACTTCCAGGCCTAGGCCTTAAGATGATGGACGGCAGCTATGCTAACCACTATACCACCAACACGAGATGATGGATATACTCCCTCCATGCTTTCTTTCTACTTACTAACTAGAACCCATGGCCACCTGGCCTTGACCATGAAGATGACAATGCCTTAGAGCAGGAATCAGTAAACTACAACCACCACAGGTCAAATCAGGCCCAGTGCCTGTTTTTGTAAATAAAGTTTTATTGGAACATGGCCACATTTGCTCATATACACATTTTCAATAGTTGCTTTCACATAACAAATGGCATGGCCCACAAAGCCTAAAATATTTATTGTCTGGCCATTTACAGTAAAAGTTTGCCAATCCCTGCTCTAGTATACAGTAGGCACTTGATAAATGAGAAATGTTAACTTTCCCATTCAATGGGCCCCTTAAATCCACCACCAAATGTATTTGAAACACATCTATCTTGGGGAAAAAAGCCTGACCCTAATACCTCCAACTCTTTCCTTTTTTTAACAGTAGGCTTCCGGAAAATCCAGGCTCTTGCTCCCAGCCCTCCCCACACATCAGGCCACCTTGTGCTTTAGGGCCAGGTGAATCTTCCTAAAACAGGACTGTCATCCCAATTTGCCTTGGTCAAGATCTCCCACTGTCTATTGTCCTGACATCAAACCTAATCGGCTCTTAGCCTTCCAGACCCAGTAATCTGACTCTTCTTCCCCAAATCAAACTTAGCTCCACTCCTACCTTACAGCCAGAGCTGGGACAGGGTGATGAGATGAGAGAGATTATTCCCCAACGCACCAAACTTAGGTGCGTACCAAAAACTCAGTAATCAGAATTAATAATATCTTAATGCAATTTAAAAAAAAAAATAAAAATGCATAAACATCTATGAACAGCAAAATATCCAAATTTTAAACAAAGTCTTTGAAAATTAACCTCCACCTGCTCTGCCCCTCGGTCTAAGTTCACGGGTTCTTGGACATGAAAAGGAGGTAATCACTCAAAACAGCTGGCCAGCTGCCTCCTGTCTTCAGGAAACCCACAGATCTCAAGAGAGATCATTCTGAATCTACCCCTCCCACAGCCCCCTTGCTATACCTCCAGCACCAACAGAATCTTAGCTTTAGGAAGCCACCTGGTGATCCTACAGTGGCTTTCTAGGTCTTTGCATTTTCCATTAGCAGGTGGCAGTCTCCTCGCGACAGAGGAGCCTTTCATATACAGCTCACTCGACAAGGACTCCAGCTTTGTGTTAGCACGGTCTAGCAGGAAAGGGGTGCGGAGACCCAGATCAGTGTGGCTCAGAGTGAGAGGAACAGAGAGCACTGCCGAGGCTGAGACCTGAGACGCCAGCAGTGCCATCAAAGAGACCAGCAGGGGAGAAGGGCTTTGTGCCTTCAGATATGCAGGGATGGGGGGGGCTGCTGTGAGAAGTGTGGGCACATTCTAAGGAGAGAAAAAAGTGAAAGAAAGCAGAGGAAAGAACTCTACAGTTGCTGCCAAACAGGAAAGTGGCATGTCCCTCCTCTGAGCCCTTCTCAGCTGGGGTTCCGTTTCCAGTTACCACTGGGCCAAAGGGGGTTGTCGTCTCATCACAATACAAATAATTTTCAAAAGGTGCTAAACATTGCCTCATCTGACTCAGAAAGACAAGGAAACTGCTCAGAGCCGCCCCCCCCACCACTTTTTAAAAGTCAGTCTCTCACTTTGCCCTTGCTTGTGGGGTCGGGGGGGCTCTGCGATTGCCTACCCCCCCCACCTGGGCCATTTGCCTTCTACCACTTATCTGACCTCAACTGTGCAGTTCCCCCACCAAAGGAATTTCAAACATAAGGCAACAGCTGCAGAGAGATTTTGGGGGGATATTAAAGCCTTGCAGGGAAAGTGCTTGGCCTTGAAAGTCTTTATCTACAGATAACAAACTTGGCCTGGTGCGAGGTTTGCTGAAGAACAGTCACATTAGCAGCTGTCCACTTACACATTCCCCAGGCAAATCCCAGCTTCAGGTCCCCACATGCCCTCCCCCGCCCCCCAGCAAGCAGTTCTAAAATCAACACTCAGGAGGCTGCCTTGTCCTGAAAGCCACTGCTGCCAGGCCCCAAAGGGGTAGGCTGTGTGCCGCCCACCTGCCGCCCACCTGCACCCGACAGCCCTGGGTGGCCAGAACTCTGTGTTCTGGCCTCGTTCGGCCACCAGTGCCCTTGATCTCTCACACACCACACCTGAAGGAAGCTTCACCTCCCTCCCCTGCTGTGCTCTCCTTCCACCTGGCTCTGTCCTGCTGTCCTCCCTAGTGAACAGCCCCCTCCTCTCCAGAGCCCAAAGCCCTCCCCACCCTCAGCCTTTACCTGCTGCAGGAACGGACACCTGGCTCCCTGCCCTCCCAGGTCTCGGGCTTCCCCACGGCCCTTGCCAGCGGAGGCTCACACCCCCACTCCACAGCACACCATTTCCCCTCCAATCTCTGAGGTTTAAGCCATGCCCCAGCCCATGCCCACCCTCTCCTGGTTACTCCCCCTTACTCTACCTTGGCAACAAGCTCACAGCCTTCTCTCCACCCAGCTGCTACCACCATGGAAGGAGGTCTTCACCATCCATCAATCCCACACCCTGGCTCTCTGTCCCTTGACCCCATCTCCAAACACCTCCCCCCTCCTCTCCATTTCAACCACACCTTCCCCTACACAGAATCTCTTCTGACACCAGGAATTCTGACCTTGTGACATTGCGCCCCCTTGCCCTAACTTCCCCGCCTTCCACCCCATTCATCCAGTGACTCTCACCACACCAACACTGTGTCCTCGGCCTCACCTCCATTCCCTTTTCCACGCTTTCCCAGGCGGCCAGCACCCCCTGGCCCCCCCGAGGCCTCTTCCCTATCCAGCCTGAAGCACACACTCTGTCTCTTCAACCGCCCTCTCGCCCAATGTCTCAAAATCACCATGGTCTTTCTGAACCGCCACCCTGGATAAGTCAACAGCCTTTTTTGCTGAGCAGACCCCACAGTGGAGAAAAGCACAAAACCTAGATCAGGCCTCCGGATCAATGGCCACCCACCTCAGCGGGGCCCTCTACACTGCCACCAGTGTCTCTGTCCCAATCCCCAGAGGCCCGCCGGGGGGTACAGAGCTCCTCTGACCTAACCTTAATCCTTCCATTCTCTCCAGCTCCTTGGAGGCCTTGAGCCACATTTCCTGCTCCATTCCTCCTATATGGACAACCTCTCCCCATGACCCAGAAACTTCAAACAGCATCTAAACAAGTCCAAGTATTCTAGTCTCTCTCCTCTGAGAAATAAGTAAGCCCTCTCTGGGCACATCTCTCTCAAGCTACTGCCCCATCTCTTCCTCTCCTCCTAACCAGAGGTCTACACTCCCTGCCCTGTTGTCAGCTGGGCCGCCCACTTCCACCACACCACAAGGGCTCTCACAGGGCCACTGAGGGGGACATTCAGTGTTGTTCTGACACAGCTAACCTCCCCCCCAGCACCCGCCCACACACGCCCGTTTCTGTGACATCACACTCCTGTGTGCACCTGTGTCTCAGCCCCCCTCCTCACACCAACCCTGAGGCTGGGGCTCCTCCAAGACCTCTTACGGGCCCTCTGCTGTCAACACCTCGACTCCCATCAACCGCTCTGGCACACAGATCGACATCTCCAGACACGTTTATCCAACTGCTTCCTACACTTCTCCACTCAGAGGCTGCAGACGTTCATGGGCAACACAGCCAGAAACAGATTACTTTCTCTTCAACTCCTTCTCCTGTGTCCCACTCCTCAGTGAATGGCTGGGCCCAGCAGAGAGTTAAAAATCAATATTTGCTGAGTGAATAAATCTTCCCTCGTTCTTCACAGCCAGTCACCAAGATCTGTCCATCCTCTTACTACAACCCTGTGCTTCTTGCTTAGGTGAGGCTGGCTGCCTTCCAGGCAACTTTTCGAAAGGCCCCGGGGCCCCCTCGATTCCGGAGGGACCGGGATCTTGCCGGTGTGCCCGGGCCCATGAATGGCGAGCCACCGCGCGGATCACAACGCACTGTGAGGCCCGCCTGGTCCGCGGCACCTCCGCTGCACCGGGAGCTCACCTCCACCAGCGCCCGTGGCCCGGCCCACGGGAGCCGCTCAGTCAGCATTATAGATTTGCAGTCAATGAGCGGAGTACCGAGCGAAAGGGACCACAGCGCGCCCGGGAGTCGGCAGCTAGACGCCCGGCCCGCTCCAGGCCCCAGCGCGCCAGCTCAGCCTGCACGCCGCGCGTCCGCCCCCCAACCCACGCGGCGGGCGAGGGGGGCCCGCCCCCGTCCCACGCGGCGCCCCCGGAGGCCAATAGAAATGGTCTGCGGGGCACCGCCTCGACGCGCTATACACGGACAAGCCAATGGGCGCGCTCTGCGGCGAGCGCCGCTCCCGCCGCGGATTCGCAGCCAGCCAATGGGAATGGCCGGCGTAGCCCTCAAGTGGGCGGAGCGGGCGGCGGGGGCGCGGAGTCCTGGGACGCTGTGCGGGCGGGGGCCCACTTCCCACTTCCGCGGTACAGGCGAGCGCGCTCTCTGCTCCTGCCCCGCGTAACCAACGGATGATGGGGGCTCTGGGCGCCCGGCGCGGCCTGGAGTGGCTACTGGGCCTCTACTTCCTCTCCCACGTCCCCATCACTCTGCTCCTGGACCTGCAGGTGGTGCTGCCGCGCGATCTCTACCCGGTCGAGGTGAGGGCGACAGTTAGTCCTGTCCGCCGGTCTTCGAGGTTGGGGCCCCTGCGCGCGCTGTGGTTGTACGCTGGCGTCCCCAAGACCTCCCCTCCTCCGCCGGAGCCCCCCCGCACCCCGGGTTCTGGTTCTGCTCCCCCTTTCCCTACCGCCCTCTTAGGCCCTTCCACTGCCCCGGCCCCTTCTTACGGGTCAACTCGACGTCTTGCTTGGGGTTTTTCTTGCCCCAGACCCTTACCCCATGCTGCTTGGTGCAGATACTTTGGTCCTTTTGAAGACACTCCTTCCCTGGGTCTCTAAGGCCCGCACCCCCCACCTCTGGTCGGTGGTATTTGAGGGAAGTAGCCTGAGTGAAACCAGTGTCTCAATCACGTGCTGGATCTGTGTGTTCTTTGAAAGAGCTCTAAAATACCGTCTAATCCCAAAGAGATAGTGCAAGTGGAATTAGACCCGTAGAAAGGGCATGCACAGATCATTCCTTCAGGATCAGGATCCCCCAACTTCAAAAGCTCCTAAGTAAATTAAGGACACCTTTTCAAATCAGCCCTTGTCATTAGGTTCCAGTAAGAATGATCACCTGAGTAGAAATCAGGGCGAAAAGCCCCATTCTCTGGTTGTTGGGTATTCTTTACCCCAAACATTGCTTTAATGCTTGTCAAACCATTTTATTTTCTCGGGTCTTTTTTTATGTCTGGACCCCGTAACCTTCCATGAAACTCGTGTCCTCAGTTCTGTGCTTCTCCAGATCGTCTGCAGAACTGTGAGCAAGACTGACTCGTCTACCTAAGTAATTGATTTTGCCTCTCTATGTCTTTAGACGTTTTTTCTCTGCAGCACAGGGGTTCTTAACTTTAGGTCCAGGAACCCCTTACGGGGTATGCAAATTGTGCCTTGTATTTTTCTGGGAGGAGAGTCTACAGCTTCCATTAACTTTTCTAAGGGTCTGACCTTCCCAGAAAGGCCACTGCTCAACAGTGTGCCCCACTCCATAGTCCTTTTGTTTGTTTGCCTCTAGATCCCAAGCGTAACAGGGAAGACTTTTGACCTACCTTTTCTTGAGAAAACTGTAGGAATTGAGTGGCAAGAACATTGAATTGCAGTCTGAGGACCTGGTTCTTTCAAGAGCTGCCTTGATATCTTGGGCAAGTCCGGGCTGTGTAGCCTCACCTGCCAAGTAGGAGAGAGCTGGGTGAGCTTGTGAGCTAGCCATACGGGGGTGTGAGTTTCCTTTTGCCGCTGTAACAAAATACCAGAAACACTGGGGCTTGAAACAACTTACTGGCTCACGGTTTTGGAGTTCGAGAGTTCAAAATGCATCTTGTTGGGCTGGTTCCTTTGCAGGTCCTACTGGAGAATCTGTTTCTTGCCTCTTCCAGGTTGTAGTGGCTGCCAGTGTTCCCTGGCTTGCGGAGATACCGCTTCAATCTCTGCTTCTGTCATCGCTTTGCTGCCTTTTCTATAATTCGGGCTCCCTCTGCTCCGCATTTATAAGGAGGCTTACGATTACATTCAGAGACAACCAGCTGGTCCGCATAGCTAGCCTCCCCATCTCAGGACCCTTAAATTAGTCACATCTGCAGAGTTTCTTGCCGAAAAAGGTTAGGTGCAGAGATTCCAGGGGATTAAGAGGGGGATATCTTTTGGGGCTGTCATTCCGCCTGCCGCACAGTCGCACTCTCAGAAGGCCTCCACAGCTGTGCACCAGCTGTTAGTTGCCTGAAGAAAGGAGAGCCTCGTGTGTGGCTTGCAGAGCCTGGGTGACCAGCAAAGCTCGGGCAGGCTGCCTGCTCAGTCTTTGATGTGAATCCCTTTAGGACTGGGCACTTCTGTTCCTCCAGGTATTCCTGACTTAACAGCTGGGACTTTATCTTTTTTGAATGTGCCGTTCCCCCAGGTCCTTGCTCCCCACTCACTGAATACAATAAAAATGCGTGGAGTGTCATAAAGACCCCATTTAAGCTTATATATTTGATTTGGTAAAAAATTTTCTCACCTTTATAATATTGACTTACTGTAAAAGGTCATGGGCAAGCAGGATCTGGCCAAATTGTGCATGCGTGTGTCTGTCTGTCTGTCTGTCTGATGCCATTTGAAGGTGTTAGCAATACGGGGGCATCCTATTTTGAAAAGGCTGTGTCTCTTTTCACTCTTGTTGCTTTGGAGTAGAGTTTGAAGGTTTTATTGGTTCTTTATGGGGAAATAATAAAATCCTTGAGTTATTCTCAGGTTCTCTTTGAAAAAGTTCCAAATCTTAACATCTGTCATGTTTTTCTTCCCTACATAGAAGGAATTTTCCCCTAGAACTAAAAAGTTTGCAGAGCTCCCATAATGATTAGGCTAAAATTTGCCAATTAAATACCTTCCTTGGTTTGAACAGATCAACAATTGGACAAACTTTTACTATGAAACAGTAAGGATTTCATTTGACTTAGAACTTGGAGAAGATGGGGAAGCATTTTGTAATATCGTTTGCAGCTGGGGAGCATTGCTTCTGCTAAAATAAGGAAAGATGGGGAGCACCTGGGTGGCTCAGTCGGTTAGGCTTCTGCCTTCAGCTCAAGTCATGATCCAGGGTCCTGGGATCGAGCCCCTCAGTGAGAAGCCTGCTTCTCCCTCTCCTGCTGTGCTCTCCCTCTCTGTCAAATAAATAAAATCTTCAAAAAAATTTTTTAAAAGGTGAGCGTCTATGTGTGAAATCAGTCTGTGCTCTCGTTCTTCTTTTTAAGAGAGAGCATGATCGAGGAGGGGCAAAGGCAGAGGGAGAGAATCTTAAGCAGGCTCCACGCCCAGCAAGGAGCCCAGAATGGGGCTCAATCTCATGACCCTGAGATCCTTACCCGAGCGGAAATCAAGAGTAGGACGCTTAACCAACTGAGCCACCCAGGCACCCTCATGCCCTCATTCTAAGGTAGAGAAGTACCTTTGCAACTCATGGTTTAGAAATCCTTGTGCAAAGGCCAGGTAAAAAGTTTAATGCGTAAGAGTGGTAAATTGAGTCAAATGTGAGTCCGGTATAAACCTTTTTTTGGGTCTTAGCTAATAGGAATAATTCTTACTAACAACAGTTGCATGCTGAGATTTTAATAGGATTAAACTTGAATTTCTCTGAATATGGGTTAATTACATTTAATTACGTAATGGTAACATTTACTGTGTGCTTGCCATTGTTCTAAGGTCCATGTACATTAAGTCCTTTCATCTTACCAATAGTGAGTTAAGTACTATAATTGGGAAACAAATTTCGTGAGATTAAGCACTTTGTCCAGAGCCAGGAATTGGGCCCCCACGTCCCATGCTCTTCACTCGGCCAAGGACCTATGAGTTGCCTTCCATCTGCCCTTGTCCAGGCCTTGGTCTGGCATCATGTGGCTATTATGTGACTGTGGGCAGGTGCTTGGGTCCTAATTGATTTACTTCCAGAGCTGGCTGATTCGATTATTTTAAGTTTTGCTAATCTCATCCTGCAGCCCTTAGAAATCACCAGGCTGTATAGAACTGTCTGGATTTAGGAAATAGGTTGATCTGAGAGGTTGTATACAAATTGAATAGAAAATGAAATTCAAACAAATCAGAGAATGCCTTGTAAATCTTAGGGTAAATCTTCAGAGCAGGTAATTCCCTTAAATTTTTTTTTTTTTTTTTTTAAGAAAATCTAGAAAGCAGGGTGCCTGCATCTGCCTTCGGCTCAGGTCATGATCCCAGGGTCCCGGGATTGAGCCCCGCCTCCAAGCACAGCCGAAAGCCTGCTTCTCTCTCTCTCCCACTCCCCCTGCTTGTGTTCCCTGTCTTGCTGTCAAATAAAATCTTTAAAAAAAGAAAAGAAAAGAAAATCTAGAAAACAAAAAAGGACCTTAAATATTTGGTCCACGTTGCTTGTTCTACTGATGAGGAAACAGAGCCCAGGAGAGGTGCAGGGACTCAAGCTTTATGAGTATTTTCTATGCCGTTACCTCCCTGAGAAGTGTCTAGAAGGAAGCCAAGAGTATTGCTGTAAAATTTTGATTTCAAATCAAGTATGAATTCGGTATCACTTGGTAGATAAGGTTGTTGAGCCACAGCCTTTCTGAAAGTAAGATCAGGCTAACGAAATGTTTGTTTCTGGATATTTGCTTAAAGGCTACTTTCAGCAGTGAGGCCTTATTTCACAATAGTGAGCCTTTATCTCTTGATTAAAAATTAACAGGAAAAACATCTTTGGATTTTCCATTACAGGCTGAATTCTGACACTGGAAGTTGCCTTGATTTATCATGAGATCAAGAAACGTTCTTGGGGGGCGCCTGGGTGGCTCAGTGGGTTAAGCCGCTGCCTTCGGCTCAGGTCATGATTCCAGGGTCCTGGGATCAAGTCCCGCATCAGGCTCTCTGCTCGGCAGGAAGCCTGCTTCCCTCTCTCTCTCTCTCTCTCTCTCTGCCTGCCTCTCTGTCTACTTGTGATCTCTGTCAAGTAAATAAATAAAATCTTAAAAAAAAAAAAAAAAGAAACGTTCTTGGTTTTGGAGGCCGGTGTGTCAAGACAGGGTGTAAAATGCAACAGACCTTCAGTAGTCTGTGTGGTGTGGGGAGCCCTGGGCTTTGGGCCCTTACAAAGGGCACAAGAGGGGCAACCTCAAACCTTGCTGCTTCCTTCCTCTGCTGGCAGCCGTGTCTTCACGGATGCACAGTTTCTGATTTAACAGTGGTTAGCGGGGTGGGCAGCCAGCTGGAACCCAGACTGCTAACGGTCAGGCGGTGACACAGCCTAGAAGCTCTGTAGCTTGTGGTTTGGGCAGTGTGCTCTACAAATACCCTCCTGGTCTCCTAAAAGAACACTCTTCAGAACTAGAGTAGTTAAGAATGATGAGGAGCTTGAGATTTAGGGATAGTCTAAAATTGCATCTTCATATAAGTTAAATTGATCTCCCTTCTTCCATCCCCGCCACACCCCCCAACCCACCCCCAAAAGGCAAACTCAGTTCATTTCTGTGTTTGAGGCAATCTGGGCCCTGGAGCCGGGTGTGCGGCCGCTCCTGTTCGAGGCTGGATGGTAGGATGCTTTCCACAGCTGTCCTTGACCAAGAAGGAGACTGTTGACAGATCCATTGCCTTTGTGTGCTCATTCCGCCTACTATGTGCCAGCTGCCGTTGCTCATGACAGTGGGCAACGCAGCTGGCTGCCTGTTGTCACGGAGTCGTGAGCAAATGCTGGGTAGCCCAGAGGGCGTGGAAGAACTGAGAGAAGCTTCTAGGAGGATCTAGTGAGTTGTTTGGAAGTGACCACCTGGGCTGCGGTGGGACGGAGCTGCAGCCTGTCCCACCAGGTGGCTGTACTCACAGTGACCTTTCTCTTTCCTCAGCTGACAAACCTGCTGAAGTGGTACATGAAGGAGTTCAAAGACCCTCTGCTTCAGGCCCCCCCGGCGTGGTTTAAGTCCTTCCTGTTTTGCGAGCTTGTGTTCCAGCTGCCTTTCTTTCCCGTAGCGGCGTACGCCTTCTTGAGAGGTTGGTAACTAGTGGGGAAATCCCATTTTTGATTTTGAAATGAGGTCCCAGAAATCTTGTGGGAAAGTGTCTTGGAGAAGGGGAGCAGTCCCCGTGAGGGTGACCTTGGGTGGGGTGGGGATGGCAGGAGACATTACTTGGGGTGCAGGCCTGTGCCTGTGCTTAGCTGGGAACCTCTCCTGCACCAGGGGCTGCTTGCAGATTGAACTCGTTCCTTTTTATTGTTTTGGGGGGTTTTTTGTTCGTTGGTTTGTTTTTACCCCTGCAGAATTTCCTTTCATCATTGGTTTTTATGTTTCTGACTTGGATAGCACCAGACTGGCTTTTATGCAGTAGCATCATCCCAGAAGGGTTTCACTTCTCCTTTATTCTTAGAGTGTTCCCCTGGGACTAACACTTTTATAAAGACGGGGCCGAACTCACGTACATAGTAACTAAGCTCATACACCCTTTTTCCCACTGGAGACCCCCAACTCTGTGTCTTGGCAGAAGCTGTTGGTCTTCTCACCCGCATGTAATTCCTTAACAGATGCTGTTGGCAGGCCCCACCCCCGGCCTCGTGTCAACTGTTAATGGCCATTTTACTGCCAGAGTTGTTCTGAATCCAACTCCAACCCCCGCCCTTGGTTCTCTGGCGGTCCCTGTGCTAGAGCCCCAGCTCCGGGCGCTAGGCGGCATTAGAGCACCCCCAGTCCTCCATTCCTTTGCCCTGGGAGGGGAGCATTCAACTGGAGGGAGCGAGCAGGCATGAAGAAAAGCGGGGGCCCCCCCAGGGTCATGAGCAGACCTAATGCTTCTCTCCCCCACTCCCCACTTCAGGAGGCCGCAGGTGGATCCGCACCCCTGCAATCATCTATTCAGTTCACACCATGACAACGCTCATTCCAATCCTCTCCACGTTTCTATTTGATGATTTCTCCAAAGCCAGTGGTTTCAAAGGACAAGGACCTAAGACTTTCCACGAAAGACTTACCCTCGTCTCTGTCTATGCCCCCTACTTTCTCATCCCTCTTATGCTTCTGCTTTTCATGTTGCGGAGCCCCTACTACAAGTACGAGGAGAAAAGGAAGAAAAAATGAATGACAGCAGTAATGACTGGCCCCAGGGGGAGAAGCCCACAGCGTGGTTTTCCTGTTGGACCCGGTATGAGGAAAACTGCTCAGAACCCATGTCTCCAGTAGCATTTGAAACACACCAGCAACACACAAAGAGCAAGACTCTGGCAGGAGCCACATCAGAACCTTGCCTTCTGAGGACACTGGCGCCAGCAGACCAGTCAGCTGAGCACAGACAGAAGAAGGGTGTGGGCTGGCTTATAGGGAAGCAGTGCCAAATACCTCCCCATGGCCCTGAGTTCCACTGTGAGCAGGACCAGACCAGATCCCAGATAAACTTCCAAGAAACGTGGTCTGCTTGGCATATTCATGAGTCCCCTGACCCACAGTGCACATGTGATTAAAACCCTTGACTCCTGATTCTTTGCAGCATATCCTTTATCAGCAAAATGAAGAGTAGGATTTCTGGGGTCATTTTTAAGTTTGAAATTATGCCTCTTTAATATGCATTAAAAACTATCATGGCTTTCTTTTTTTTTTTTGCCTCCACCCTTGGTTGGGAGAAAGTTTCTGCAAGAGGCCTAAACTCAGTTTTACTCAAGGGTCAGCTCTGGCCTGACTTTCAGAAATGGATTAAGCTTGAAGGTGTTTTGTTTCTGTATTAAACAGGTCATCCCAGAAAAGACTTTTTTTTTTTTAATCTCCTGATTCCTTCTTTCCAATCCTTAATCTTCTCTATGTTTTTACAGACTACCTGAAATTAAGTCCCTTCCCTCTGAGGTCTGGTGCCTCACACCTGATGTGGAGTGTGCTTCCTGTTGGATAACTGCACATTTCCTGAGAGTTTCGTCATCCTTCCTGGCTTGTTCTCTGAGTAAAGGGGCAGCAAGGCATGACATGTCCATTGTGTAAATGCTGGCTTGCTTCATTGGGTTCCTTTCTCTAAATCATACTCAAGGTCAACTCAAGACACACACACATACCTGTGAACACACATGGGAAATGAGAACTGGTCCTGTCTGGTTCCCTCTTTTTGTCTGTTTTGCTCACAGGCCATGCTGGTCTGCTTGTTGGGAGTATCGTCTGACTCATGTGTCTGGTCCAAATAAAGGCACCTGCTGACCACTGCCTGATTTGTTTCGTGGCCAAGGGAGGGGCGCGAGAGTCCAGGGTTCTCTCAGGGTCTTAAATGTACACTTCAAGGGCGCCAGGAAAAGAGGGAGATCAAAGCATTCGAAAACAATAATTTATTGCTCTTCCTTTCCAAAGCTTTGAGAAATTACAAAAAAAAAAAAAAAAATCGAGTTTACAGAATGCTCAGGTCAGGTTAAGAATGCCAAGAGGTGAGAGCCTGGACCACCGTGGCCGTGGGTGTTCGCCAGCAGCTGCGCACAGACATCTGCGACAAGCTCCCTGATTTGTTTACTGCCTTCAGAGATGCTGCGTTCCTTACACACCATCTCTCAGGACATACGTGGGCCATTAGTCAAGTCACTGGAACAGTATAGAGGTTTTTTGGGGTTTGGTTTGGTTTTTTGCCCTCCTATAAAATTTTCAGTTCATTTCTGAAAAATAAATTGGTCAATAAATTCATTTTGTTCTGCTTCTACTTTACACAGAGCTTCATATTCAACCCGATACCTGAAAAACAAAATTGTTAGAAGCCCTAAAAATGGATGAAATAAACCATGCATTTAATTCTTCTAGAGAAGAAGATAAATGATTGATTGATTGATTTAAGATTTTATTTATTTATTTGACAGAGATCACAAGTAGGCAGAGAGGCAGGCAGAGAGAGAGGAGGAAGCAGGCTCCCCACGAAGCAGAGAGCCTGATGCGGGGCTCGATCCCAGGACCCTGGGATCATGACCTGAGCCGAAGGCAGAGGCTTAACCCACTGAGCCACCCAGGCGCCCCAAGATAAATGATTTAAATGATGCCAAGAAATAGTGTGCGTACACAATGTAGAAGTTAGGGTAAGAACAAAGAGTGGGGTGCCTGGGTGGCTTAGTGGGTTAAGCCTCTGCTTTCGGCTCAGGTCATGATCTCAGGGTCCTGGGATCGAGCCCCATGTCAGGCTCTCCTCAGCAGAGAGCCTGCTTCCCCCTCTCTGCCTGCCTGCTTGTGATCTCTCTCTCTCTCTCTCTCAAATAAATAAATCTTTAAAAAAAAAAAAACAAAGAGGCAAAGCCCAGCTTAGGGCCACACATGAGAAGTCTCCAGCCCCAAGAGGTGTTTTCCTTTAGGAGAACCAGCTGACTCTGGACACTTGCTACCTGAGCTTTCAAGCTCTCAATATTAGAGGTGGTTTTGTTTTAAGAAATTTTCTTGGGGCACCTGGGTGGCTCAGTAAATCATCTGCCTTCAGCTCAGGTCATGTTCCCAGGGTCCTGGGATTGAGCCCCCCCATCGGGCTCCCTGCTCGGCAGGGAAACTGCTTCTCCCTCTCCTACTCCCCCTGCTTGTGTTCCCTCTCTCGCTGTCTCTCTCTCAAAATCTTTAAAAAATTTTTTCTTTTCCTTTCAGCAAATGTAATTTTATTTTTTAAAAGATTTTATTTATTTGACAGACACACAGCGAGAGAGGGAACACAAGCAGTGGGAGGGAGAAGCAGACTCCCTGCTGAGCAGGGAGCCCAATGTGGGCTCAATCCCAGGACCCCAGAATCATGACCTGAGCTTAAGGCAGATGCTTTACTGAGCCACCAAGGTGCCCCTGTAATTTTATTTTTTAAATCTTCAAATCAGGATGACAAGTGAGACACTATCCCTGGGAGAACAATGATGAAGAAGGGTAAGAGGTGACCATTCGAGAAGGAAAAACAGAATTGCAATTAAGTAAAGAACTTGCTTTACATCATAACTTCTTACCTTTCAAGCTGCATTTTCTTTTCCGCTATTAGTGCTTGGAGTTGCTGCTGTTGGGCTTCTCTCTGTTTTGCTATAGATTTGAGCAAGTTCCGAGCACCAATGGCCTAGAGAAACAGTATCACCGAAGAAGGTCATGGCTTCATTAAAACTGTCTTCAGCATTAAGTCCTCAGCCAAGGAAGGGCCACTGGGGCTATCTCAGTGTCCAGCTGGCAAGACCGTCGAGCCCCAGAGCCTCGGAAATGAGGAAGACTACCAGCATGACCCCGAGTGCCTGACGACACCCAGACGGCAGCTTCGGGGCAGGTCTATGAGCATCCCCGACTCTGACACACAGGTGGTCAGCGGCCCATTTGATGTGCCATTTAGCCTGGGGTCATTTGCCAAGTCCTTGACACCCTGCATGCCCACGTTGCTTCACTTATAAAACGAGCATAAAACCACCTATCTCGGTGATATGACGGTTAAAGGAAAGAATGACAAAATGTACTGGCATGTAAGAGTTTAACAGAAGGTTGACTGTGCTCGTTACTAAAATCCTGTTTTAAATAAAGAAAAGCCCACACCCCCCTCCCCAAGAAAAAGTCAAGATGGCAGAGGAAGAGTGAATGGGCCAAGATTTAGAAGACATGCTGATCTTACCTTCATCTTCTCATTTTCTGCTTCTTTTGCAAGCTGGTCAACAAGCTCAATTAAACCGCCAACTATTTTCTGAAACTGGCCAATTTCTTTCAGGGAAAGAACAAAAAAAAAAGATTTTATTTTCTCTGCATCCCCACTCCCTCAGTGTTCCCTTGTGGCAAGAGGGCATGGCTAACTGCCCCTTCTAAACTGTGTCAAAACAATTTGGTGCCTGCTGACCTAAAGTCTTCCACCCTTAGTCTAAACCAGGAGAAGGGGGCCAGGTGCCCAGAGCTGGACGAGGGCCCACTGGACTGAGAGTCCCAAGTGAGCCAGCCAGTGACTATTAACCTTAGGTATGAGAACCCTGATGGGCCCATCCTCCGCGCACTCTCTCTCCTGCTTTCCCAGGAGTGACAGGAAGCACAAAGGGCCACATTCATAGAAGGACTGACTGAGGACATGAACAGAGTCTCCTGACTAGCCCCAGATAAGGAACTAGATGTCAGTTAATGGTGGTTACGGGGGCAGGGCCTTGCCAACCATGACCAGAGCTAATACAGAACTCAAAGCATTTAAGGGCCTCATCTCCCATTTGCTTCTTTCAGTGTCCTTGGGTGTGGTAGGACCTCGTTCTACCGAGGAGTGAACTAGACCCCAGGGAGGAAGGACAGCATGCAGTGAGAAGACTGGCCACAAAGCCCATGCTGCCTTTCACCAGCCAAGCCCTGTAGAGACTAAGGAGAGCCCAGAAAGCTCAGAAATCCCTGCTTTAGCGAGAGCTGCTGTCACTGGGCTTACTTGCCTGCTAGAACAGGCTAGGACAGGTGTCCTGGATAACTAGCTAAAAAATGACCTCAGTGAGTCTGTTGAACTTCCAGGAAATCAAATCGTGAGTACCTAACTCTTTCCTACCCTCAAGCCCTAGTTCTGTTCCAAGGTTTCTGAGAGCAAAAAAAATCAAGGATGGGATAGCCTCTCTCCATTTCAGCATTTGCCTTGATCGGTGCTCTGTGTCTGACTACACGCGAGCATTAGAGAGCAGGGAGACAAGGTTGCTGGTACGTGGGAATTCACAAAGGCCAGAAACAACTTCCAGGGAGCCACAAGGCCCATTCTGGCAGGGACGACAGCTACGTGGGGTGTGGGGGCAGAGCACAGTTGGCACAGCTCAAAGGCAAGTGGCACCACGTCTCCCCAAATGACACTCACTGTCCACAAAGTCCTTGCATTCTTCCTTGAGCTCAATGGTCTGCTGGGTAACCTCAGGGTCCAACACGCGCAGCTTGTTCAGCTCGTCAAAGTGCAGCCCAGCTTCCCCCAGGATATCCTTGGCCATAGCTGTGAAGAAAGCAGCCTCAGTCCCCGATCACTTCCCAGCCACTCAAGGAAATGCCCACTTCCAGCCCAGCCCCACTCCCGCCCCCAGACACCAGTGCCAAAACCCCAGACGCTCCTCCAAAGGCTCCCCTTCCCTCTGCCTCCACCTCTCTGAGCCTCACCTGTTTCCCTTCCGGCTTCCCTAGAGAAGCTCTGCTCTGAAGGGGTGCTAGTGGCAGCCGGGAGGTGTGTCATAGGAGCAAGGGTCAGGAAAGAATAAAGTCCAGTTGCTTGTCACGGGCATCGTTCGTTCAACACACATTTCTTGAGTGCCTACTACATGCCAACACTGCTAGATGCGGGGGGTACAAGGATGAGGGCGACATGGTGCCCGCCCTGGAGGAGCACATAGTTTAGCTGGAGGAAGACAGACATGGAAACTGAGAAAGTATACTGTGTTAAGTGCTTTTACAGAAATATCACGCAAGCGTTGCAGGAGAACAGAGCAGTTAACAGGGTGAGGGAGTAACATTTGAACTAAGTTGTGAGAAGCCATAAGTATATTTGTCCCCAGTTATGTACCCACAAGGACATGAAAAAGCTCTTCCAGCACAGCCCTAGCATAACACCAAAAGCAAGTAAAAGAGGACATCTGCATGACTTAAAACTGAGAGTTAAAAAATAAGCCAGGAATAAAGATATTACCCACAATGTCTGCCACAGACATGCTGGCCTGAACTTGGACCAAAGTTGGTTCCATCTCTTTCTAGCAGAAAACACAAAAAGGAATGAAGCATCAGCAAGAACGTACCAAGTGAGGAGGCTAGGGAAAGGCTTCCCGGGCAGAGAAAACAGCACGGACAAGAGTGTGAGGTCACTGAAACAGCCTGAAGACCTAGAAGATGAAAGGACCAAGAACGGAGCTGCAAAGGTTAGGTGGGGCCAGATCAGTAAGACCCTGTGTGTCCAACTCAGGAGTCTGGGTTTCTTTCTGCAGGCAAGAGAATCAGCAGGGAGATCTTTTCCCTTCCCAGGCCACCCTGCATTCCTGGTCCAAAGGATGCCTCAATTCTGGGAAGGACACACTGAAAAATCACTGTTGTTCCGGCAAACAGAAACCACGCGCGCACACACACACACATTAAAAAAAACACACCCTGTCCAAATAGGGAAGCAAGGCTACTTAGGTCTAGCCGTTGGCTGCCATACCAATTCCCAAACCCCAGGTGTTCCAAAGGCTCTGCCACCACCTGGCCCTGCACCAGCCCATTCCTCTGCTCCCACCTCCCCCAGCTGTTTCCCTTTGGGCTTCCTTAGAGAAGATCTGTCCCAAATGCCGTGATAATGGGAGTAACTTCCCAGAGCAGGTATACCATAGGAGGAGCAACGGTTAAAAAAAAATTAAGTCCCCCAGCCACAAGAACTCATTTTCAAGACAGTCCAAAATCCAAATTTAGAGAAGAATTCTGATTTCTAAGATTTTTTTTAAAGATTTTTATTTATTTACTTGTCAGAGAGAGAGCAGAAGCACGGAGAGCTACAGGCAGAACTGGTAGAGGAGGCAGAGGGAGAAGCAGGCTCCCTGCTGAGTAAGGAGCCCGATGTGGGACTCGATCCCAGAACCATGACCCCAGCCGAAGGCAGATGCTTAACCAACTGAGCCACACAGGTGTCCCAAAATCTGATTTTTTTTTAAGATTTTATTTATTCGACAGACAAAGATCACAAGTAGGCAGAGAGGCCGGCAGAGAGAGAGGAGGAAGCAGGCTCCCTTCGGAGCAGAGAGCCCGATGCAGGGCTCGATCCCAGGACCCTGGGACCACGACCTGAGCCGAAGGCAGAGGCTTTAACCCACTGAGCCACCCAGGCAGCCCCAAAATCTGATTTTTAAAGGAAAGTCTTAAATTCAAAATTTTAAAGGAAAAACCACATCTAACACTGTGGGCCAACTAATGCAAGTCTGTAGACTGCCCATGTATGACTGTGGCCCAGAGCCCTTGGCCTACTGTACTCCACTGAAGGAACCAGGCTAGCATCTTCCTTTTGAAACATTTTAATCATCCCGAGCTTCCTTTTAATCCAGATTTTTAAAAGATTCATCTTCCTGCTGCTCTGTTACATTTACACATACAGTCCAAGCATTTAACACCTACAGGGCCCAGACCAGCTGCTCTAGAAAGCCTCCAGTAACCTAAGGGATCAAATATCTGCTTCCACTTCCACTCCCTTCCCTGAGAGGATGCATTTATTCAGAAACATTTCTGATGTCTGGGCAGTAAAACAATCACAAGTGGTGAGGACAGTATGAGGAAAAGCACATGGGCTATATGAAGCTGCAGCAAGAGGACATAATTCATATGGGGGGAGGATGTCTCAACAAAAGTTTCTTTTTTTTTTAACACTTTTTAAAGGTTTTATTTATTTTTTTGAGAGAGAAGGAAAGAGGACAAGCAGGCAGAGGGGCAGAGGCAGAGGGAGAAGCAGGCTTCCCGCTGAGCAGGGAGCCCGACATGGGCTCAATCCCAGGACCCTGGGATCATGACCTGAGCCAGAGGCAGATGCTTAATTGAGTGAGCCACCCAGGTGCCCCTCAACAAAAGCTTCTGAAAACTTGACACTCAAGCTGAGACCTAAAGAATACCCAAAAGTTTGCCAAGTGCAGCAGGGAGGAGGCATTCCAGGCAGAAGGAAAAGTATGTGTGAAGATCCTGGGGTGAAAAGAAATGTAGTGTATTCCAAGAGTTGAAAGGCTGGCGTAGTTAAAACCCAGTGAACAAGAGGAAGTGTGGAACAGGGTTAAGTCTAGATGGGAAGGCCAGAGCTGGCTCATGGAGGGCTCTGAAAGCCTCAGTCATGAGCTTGGATTTGATCATAAGGGTAGCGGGCAGCCAGCAGTTCTCAGTAAAGAAGCACAGTCATATCTCCCTTTTAGAACGATCACTCTGACCTAGGATGGAGAATGAACTGGAAGGAACAACAGTAGGGCTACACCTACCTTGTTCATCACTGTAACCCTAGCATCTAGCAGAGTGCCTGCACATACTGGGCACCTGCACTCAGTAAATGTCTGTGGAACGAATGACTGGAAACAGAGAAGGCTATTACAGTAACCAAGGTTTGGAGCTGAAGAAAAGTGTTCCAGTTTGCCTTGTCACGTAAGTTGATGGCATTTGGCAAAGGACTGACTGGATGTAGGAGTTTGGGGATGAGGTAAGGAAAGAAGCAAGGAAGATTCCCATGTATCGGGCTTGAGTGCCAACTGTATGTTCGGAGGGCAGAGTTGAATGAGATGGATAGGACCGGAGAAGGAGGGCAGGGAGAGGGTTCCCAGCCGACCGTCAGATGCCCTCCCAACTCCCACCACACGTGCGTGTCTGGGCATCTGAGGAGCACCGGGCACAAGAACCGCACTGAGCTCCTGAAGTTAACTGCAGCGACACTCTCTCCACCCCCTGGCTCTCCTAGATCCACTCCCGGCCCCGCGCGCAGGCGCCATCCGCGGGGTGAGGGGAAGGGGCACCGTGCACACAGGAAGACCTGGGTGATGGAGCTGGCTGTCCACACTACGTAAACGCCTTGAACTTATATGAGCTGCAGTTTTCTCACAAGACCATTGCGAGCATCAGCGCGGAAAGCTCCAGGTCCAAGGTGGGCGTCGCACCGCTCGCAAAGAATCGCGCGGAATCCCCACGTTTCTTTCGGCCTGTCAGGTTCACTCGCCCCAGGTCCGCCCGCGTCCTCCGACCCGCAGTCGCTGCCTACCTGCCAACCCCGTAGCGGCGGCACGCTGCCGCCCGGGCTTATTCCTGCAGCCCGGTTCTCTCCCGGGTCTGCGGCAGCCTGTGCCTCGCCCGCCGGCCTCAGCTGCTGCCACGGCTACAGGACCTGTTTACCCGTAACGTCATTACCTGACTGCGGAAGTACTTACCTCGCCCAACCCGCAGAGCCTGCTGGGAAACAAGCCTGAGAGGAGGGACGGCTGCCTACAAGATCCAGAGGGCTTTGCGCCGGAAAGGCTGCCGGAAGTAGCTGAGCGCTCACCCCCGAAATGCTCTCAGGGGCCCCTCCCTCCCCAGTGATTGGGTTCTGGGCAGGGCCGGCTTTAGAGTCCCAGGTTGAGGGGCGGGCGGGGTTGGGCCGCGGCTTAGGGCGGAGTCCGCGGGTGGAGGATGTGAGCTCACAGCCCCGGATTGCTGGCGGGCAGGCGGCCACAGCCCAGGGAGGTGCGGGGTCGGCTTGCAACCCAGCTGAGAGGAGAAGCGCCCCCTCCCCCGCCCGGGGACGGTGAGAGCCGGGGTGCGGATGCACTGGGGGGCAGGATGGACGGGTCCCGAGCTGGAGCAGAGATTCCCACCCAGTCCTGGGGAAAAGGCGTGGGACGGCGTAGGGGAGATGGAGAGCTCAAATCCTCCACTGGGATGGGTGTCAGAATCGGTCTCAGTTTCTCGGTCTTGAGGAGGGGGTGCGGGCCGGGGAAAACTCACCACAGATCAGAGAGTTGGGTCTCGCTAAATCTTTCCAAACCCTTTGGACGAAGCTTAAGATTTACACCTAGGATTTCTGCTAGATCCGCCCCTCTATCCAAGATCGGTTACCCGCCCGCCACCGCCGAGTGTGATGGGTTTCTGGGTACTTCTTCCTTTAGGATTCCACCTTCTATAGCCGTGGTTGTTGTCCTGCCCTTTAATCTGCTTAGGTTCCCTTTAGGCTCGCTGAGAGAGACTCGGATACGCCCTCAGCCCCAGGCATCCCCAACTATCCACACAAAACGTCCGGAAGGAACAGCGGTGAGGCTATCTATGGAAACTTCATTCTCATTGGAATTACTTACTGAGGCGTCACCTGCCACCAGACTCCTGGAGCCCAGTGGTCTGGGAGCCCAATGGTCTGGGAGGAATCCGAGCGGGCGGCATCTGAGCTGACGTCATCCAGGGGCTCAAAGCAATTGCTTTGTAGGCCCTGTTGGCCACTGCCTGGCCTTGAGTTCCTTTACTTTGGCAGAACGTATGTGTGCTTGCTTTGAACCTGGGGAAACTGGAGCTAAACTAGACCCAAAGTACATTGGAAACTTGCTAAAACCTGTTCAGGGGTGGACTTATGCCTTTGGGGTGAGCCGAGAAAGGTGAGGTGATTTCATACTATTCATGTGTTACTTAGGGATTAGGCAATCTGCTGGCAAGGGTTCATCTCATCCATACTCCGTTCTTGGGGCAAATGAGAGGCTCCTGGACCAACCACCGAAGAAATTAGGTACTTCACAAAGCACCCGCTCTGGTCCTTCCTTGGACATTCTTCCTAGGGGCCTACCTAAATCTTTTTAGGGACAGTTTTCAGTCTAACAAACTGATATATATTAAATACTAAATATATTAAATGCATGACATTGTGCACTGCTTCTGGATCTCACTTACAGGAGGCGGCATGCAACCGTTAAGCTTTTGCATGTTGTGAGGACTACAAGGCAATTTCTCCTTTTTTTCTGTTACCAACACTGCAGTCCGAGCCTCCGTTTCCTCTGGTATTCCCGCTTGCTCTCCTGCACCCTTATGATCCGTTCTCTACCAAGCAGCCAGAGTGATCTTTTCAAAATGTAAATAACTCAGATCCTGTCACTCCCTTGCTTCAAACCCTCCAATTGATGTCCATCACAATTAGTATAAAATGCAAACTTTTTCATATGAAGCAGCCCCTGCGTTGTCTGACTTTTACATCAAGCCAACTTCCCGCTTTTCTATGCACTAGACATCTTGGCCTTATTTCTGTTCCTAAAACTTGTGGCTAACTGAGAAACTTTGCACTCACTCTTCCATCCATCTGGAATGCTCTTTCAGACTTCAGCTGGAATGTCACCTTCCCAAAGAGGCTTTCCCTGGCCCCATCCATCTTAGGACTTCTCCCTAGTCACTCTCTTATCACTAGCTTAGTTACTGCATTTCTTACCATCTGGAACTGCTCGCATATTTATTTTCTTGCTTATTATGTATATCTTCCCCCTAGAATGTAATCTCTGTGAGACCATGACTTACTTGTTCTCTTCTATATCCTCAGTGCCTGGCACATAACAGGGGACAATAAATGCTCTTACTATTTTTATTCTTGTTAACGTTATGTTGCTTCTTTGTACTCCATGAAGGCAAGGCCCATATCTTTCCATCTCTGTCCCTACTGCCTAACAGAGTAGGCACTCAGTCTTATTTTCTCGCTGTATGAATTAAACGAAGTAATGTCGGTTAAGTCGCTTAGACTAGTACCTAGAACATAGTAAACCTGCAGTGAATGTTTGCTCTTTTTTTCCAGTGGATGAATTGTAGTGATTCCTTAGAAAACCAAGACATGTAATAAAGAATCTAGCTCACGAGGGGTGAACTAGCTCTGCCCTCCTTTGCTTCCCTCACTCCTCCCTCCCATGAATGCCTATCAGTGTTTCAGTTTCCAGATCACTTCGTAGTTGTTTTGAGATTTACCATCTTTTTGAGCCCCTTCTCCCCAGTCTTGTGGGCAGGGAAGACAGGAAGAGATAGGGCTGGGCCTCCTCTCAGGAAGAGGTAAAAATAACTATCCTGTAGTTGTTCTGTCCTGGAAAATGGTGACAATTTCAGGAACCTGGGACAGGGCTGGGACCCAGAAAGGGGAAGGTCAGGAAACTCCACTGGGGCCAGGGGAACCTCTGCCAGGAACACTGGCCAGTTCCCTCCAGCCTAGCTCATTCCCTGCTCTCCGAAAGCTGCTTTTACTTTGCTTCCCAAAGCCAGACTGCGGTGGTGCTCAAAGTCAGCCCTAGTACAGGCTGCTTCTGAGCCTGGAATATTTAGAAAGGAAGTACATCCTGTCTCCCTCTGGCTCCTGGGAATCTCCTGCGCTGGCAGGATTCCCGGTACGTTTGGTGGGAAGTCTTGGGTCCTGGGAACGAGAATTGGACTGTGGTTCCCCAGGGTAAAACTTCAGCTGCCCCGTCTGCTCCTCAAACCGTCTCAGACTAACTCCAAGGATTTGCTTGTCCTCCTTGCTGCTGAGAGCTGAGCTGAGGCTCAGGGAGGCCAGCGAGATGGTTGGCAGGCTCTGGGAGACTGCGCTGGTGGCTGGTACCATAAAGAAGAGCAGGGATGTCTTCTCTTGCTGTTGCCTCAGGCCTTAGCCTCTGCCAGGGAAGTTCTTTGCTTGTCAAGGAGAGAATGACTGCATGGTCTCCTCCCGTCCCCTTGCAGCTGAGGGTTTTGCTCGGCTAACTCCTGTCTTCTCTTCCATCTCCTGCTCACAGTGCTGAGAATATGAGGCTCTGGCCTCCACTGGCCACTCACTCGTGATCCTTCCACCACGGCGGAGCCTTCCAAGCTGACCTCCTGCCGTGTGGTGATCTACCTGCAGCGGGAGATGTCAGGGGATACCTGTCTGTGCCCAGCCTCGGGGGCCAAGCCCAAGCTGAGCGGCTTCAAGGGAGGAGGCCTGGGCAACAAATACGTCCAGCTCAATGTGGGGGGCTCCCTGTACTACACCACCGTGCGGGCACTAACCCGGCACGACACCATGCTCAAGGCCATGTTCAGCGGGCGCATGGAGGTGCTGACCGACAAAGAAGGTGAGGCATCGGGGCTCGTTGGGCCAGCTGAGCAGGGAAGGAAGTGTTCCTGAGGAAGCGAGTGTGGGGCAGGGCTCAAGCGTGGCAGGTCTAGACTCTAGATTCCCTCTTCCTGTTACCCAGTGCAGATCTCCTTCGCCTGGAGTCTTGGGTAGAGCCTCAGAATTCTTGGAGGTTGTAGGTAGAAGGGTGTGCGCTTACACATTTTCCAGGGTGAAGATCCATACTTCTTAAATATTCCCAAAGGACAAGATGCTCCCGAGAACCACGGCCATAGTGAGTGGGCAGGACACAGAAGGCAGGCAGGTCCTGGCACTGTCCACGTGGCCAGCGGTGGGCCTGAGTGCTCCTGAGCTGAGACCTCCGTGGGCTGCCGCGTTGCCTGGAAGGCCTCTGTCTTCCGCAGTCCAGGCCAGCCCCGGGGGGGGGGGGGGGGGGGGGGGGGGGGGGGGGGCGGGGGGGGAGAGAACAGCCACAGGCCAAAGAGCTGGAGGTGGTGTTCCCGCTCCTGTGACCCTGTGCTGCAGGCTGCCCCCAGGCTAGTCAGGTGGCCTTTGCCCGCTGCTCATTCCTGCAAGCAGCGAGTAACCCTGTGCGGCCTGTCTGAATCCTTAGGCTGGATCCTCATAGATCGATGTGGGAAGCACTTCGGCACCATTTTGAATTACCTCCGAGATGACACCATCATCCTCCCACAGAACCGGCAGGAAATTAAGGAACTGATGGCCGAAGCCAAGTATTACCTCATCCAGGGGCTGGTGAGCGTGTGCCAGACTGCTCTGCAGGTACGGAGCTGAAGAGGGCTCAGGTCCAGGAGGTTCGGGGTCGGCTTCTCCCTGCAGGGCCATCAAGGTCCAGTTCCCAGAAGGTCACGTGACCGGTAGGGTTGGGAGTCCGAACCTCACTGTCAGATATGCGGGGTGCTGCCCAGGCCGAGGATGCTGGCAGCCAGTCATTTGGAAGGTGGTGGACTTGGGCAGTAGGGAACTGAGCCTAGTTTCCAGTTTCTCCGCCTTGGAATCTGGATTTTAGGTTTTCTGGAAATGGGGTTCTGCCTGCCAACTGGCAGTTCCTATGGCCAGATGCCTCCTCGACAGGCAGAGGGTAGCCTTGGCAGAGGGGCTCCGACAGCTCCTGGGGAAGGCCTGGCTTAGCCTGGCAAGCAGGAGAGCTCAGAAAAAGATTCTCGGTTGTGTGTGTCACCCAGGACAAGAAGGACTCCTACCAGCCTGTGTGCAACATCCCCATCATCACCTCCCTGAAAGAGGAAGAGAGGCTCATTGAATCCTCCACCAAGGTACTGGGACCCCGATGGGCTGTGGGCAGGGGAGGATGGGACCCTGGCCTGGCCCTCACGCTCTCCTCCCTCCCAGCCCGTGGTGAAGCTGCTGTACAATAGAAGCAACAACAAGTATTCCTATACCAGGTAGGGTGGGCAGCTGAGGGCTGGGGTGGGCAGGGCTTGGGGAAGGGTGGCAGAAGTAGCTAGAAGGACTAGGCAGCCAGCCATGGGGCAGGAGACCCGAGAGAAGCCACCTGCATTCCTGGCACCGTTGGCTCGGGTCTGGGTCTGGAGGCGGGAAGAACAGAGAGAAGGGAAGTGAGGGCAGAAGCGTTTGGAACTGGGTGCTGGGCCCTGGCTGGGATCTAGAGGAGAACGAACCGGAAACCACTCCCACCCCTTCACCTCCCCCCCAAGCGTGTCCTGTCAGGCAGCACGCCAGGGGTTTTCCCGGAATTAGCTTCTGGGGTGGAGGAGGGACCCTGGAAGCCCGTGGCTGGGACTCCTCCTAAGCCAAGCTCTGTGCTTCACAGCTGGGCCACCCTCTCCCTTGCCCAATGTCCCCTCAGCCGGCCAGAGTTAGGTAGATGCCGAAGGCCACGGACTCAGGGAGTCCCCGCGGACAGACGTGTTGCCGGCATCCCCCCTACAGCCAGGGAACAGACCCTCCTGCCGTGACAGCTGAGAGCCTCCCTCCTTCGGGGCCAATGAGAGGAGACCACCCTCCCTCAGTTCTCCCTGCTTTAATTTCCGAACAACTCCCCTCCTCTTCCTCACAGGCCCCCAAACCCAGAGGGTCCCATCTGACCCCTTGACTTTTCCTCAGTTCTGCATGATGGGGAGGAGGGGACACACCCAGTCAGCACCCTCTCTTGTGCTAGAATCTCATTCCCAGGCCCACTGGCCTTCTTGGGTTTTCCAGCAACTCGGACGACCACCTGCTGAAAAACATCGAGCTGTTTGACAAGCTCTCCCTGCGCTTCAATGGCCGCGTGCTCTTCATCAAGGATGTCATTGGCGATGAGATCTGCTGCTGGTCCTTCTACGGCCAGGGCCGCAAGCTGGCCGAGGTGTGCTGCACCTCCATCGTGTATGCCACGGAGAAGAAGCAGACCAAGGTGTGTGGGGGGGCTTCCCTTTGTGCGGGCGGGGGCGGGACGCAGCCCAGGGCAGCCCCAGCTGGGCCTTTCATCACCAGGAGCGAGAAGGCGTTGGGTTTGCTCTGTTTTCCCCAGACTCACATGATGGTGCTGGGCAAGGACAAAGTCAATTCGGGGAGTTCGGGGAATAGCCTGGGAATGCTTTGTCCTGGTCAGCTGAGAGGCAGGAACAGCATGGTGTGGCGGGAAGGACTGGGTCTTTGGAGTTGGCCCAATTTAGGTCTGAATTCTAGTTCTACCGTAGCCCTGTTTTCTGGCGTTATACAAGCTGTTTAAAGCAGCAGGGCCTTAGTTTCCTCACCTGCAAACAGGGGCCTGATAGTATGCAGTCAGTGGAAGTAGTAGGAGAACGTTGCAGTTCCTAGGAGCAGTGGTATAGGGTCTGATCGCCTCTCTGGCCCTGGCAAGTCAGGTGTTCCTGGTTACCAGCTCAGCCCCTGCAGTAACAACGCAGCGCCAGGTGCATGTGAGGGATTCGACAGGTGACAGTTAACGCAAATTCAGCAAACCCTGTTCTCCCGGTCTGCAAGCTGTTGGTGTCCTCCCCAGAGGGGAGCTGCCCGCCCCCCTGCCCCGCCCTGTGTGTGTAACAGAGGGGGCAGAGTCCTCTGCTGGGCGGGGAGGGTAGCCCACTCGCAGAGTCGTGGACGCAAGGGGCTCGGAGCACCCAAGCTCGTGTAGCACCTGCTCGGCCCCCAGGCCCCTGAACTGCACAGGGCCATCTGAGGTTTGTGGGGGGACAGCTTACAGGAGGTGTCCCTGCTTCCCCCTGGCATTTTGTTGGTGCAGACTCCTGTGTGCACTTAACAGAGTCAGGATTCCAAAACAGGTCACCTTCCTGAGTGTTTTGTCTTTTGTGAACTTTGACTCTTCACAGCACACCTGTGAGACAGGCAGGGCTGGAGCATTCTCCGCACTCGACAGCTGAGCTGTCAGGTTAGGCTAGAATCCAGCTGCCTTTCTGTCTTTCATGTTCACACCAGCTCTCTGAAGTAGGTATTGGCCCTGGTTTTACACGAGAGGAAACTGAGGCCCTGCTACTCATAATTGCTGGAGCAGTATTTAAGCCTGGCTCTGAGCACAAGGCCAAGGCCGTAACCTCCCCACATGCTAGCCCGCTGGTCTGGGACTGGGCGGGGCACGGGTGGCATGCTAGTCTTTGACGTCCTTTTGTCCACAAATCCAACTCCCCACATCTCCTCCAGAGAGAGGCTTCCCCTCCCTCACGAGATGGGAAGCCACCTGTCTTGGGAGAGCGTTTGGGAGGAACTTAGCCAGCCCAGGGGCAAGGGCCCTGCCACATTGCAGTCTTTGTGGGATGAAACCTCATTCGGTCCTCTTGTTCCCCTGAGCCCAGGTGGAATTCCCAGAGGCCCGCATCTATGAGGAGACACTCAACGTCCTCCTCTATGAGACCCCCCGAGTCCCTGACAACTCCTTACTGGAGGCCACCAGCAGGAGCCGCAGCCAGGCTTCCCCCAGTGAAGATGAGGAGACCTTTGAACTGCGGGACCGGGTCCGCCGTATCCATGTCAAGCGCTACAGCACTTACGATGACCGGCAGCTCGGCCACCAGTCTACGCATCGCGACTGACAAGACCCTCAGGGAGTCAGGGCACAGGACACCCTGTCTCCTGTCCTGTGGAGCCCTGCCCCGTTGGCCACCCCACGCTGCTGTTGGCTCGGTTTCCGCTCCAGCACCCAGAAGCATGACAGGAGGGCAGAGGGCCTGGGCAGGAGAGGGACCACATTCCTTTGCCCTGCTCCCTGAGCACTTCAGGATGACCCAAGTCCTGGATCCTTTGCTCACCCTTCCTGACAGGGAGCTGTGTCTGCCCCTGGGGCAACAGGGCTGACCTGCCCATGTCCCACGAGAACATTCCCCTTGACCCCTTGCTGAGTGTCCTTTGGCTCTACTGAAGGGCTACCTTTAAGGCCTCTGGGGAGGTCCGTGGGGAGTGGGCTCATTCTGGTGCTGTGGAGGCCCAGTTTCTTATAGAAGGTGGGGCTTCTTTTTCCTTGAGGTCTTTAAGCACAGGCTTCATGACTTCGGTTTTTAAAAAAATTACCTAGGAAATGAATAGCTTGAACTCTAATAATGAGGGGACTGGGCATTTGTGCTACCCCCTCTAGGGTGCCAAGACCCTGGGTAGGGCTGAACCCTTGGCCTTCCTTGATGCCTTTGGCATCTGTTTCTTTAAAGCACTTTGTACTCTTACTCAATTTGTATTCTGCCCTGACCCACATCATCTTTTTCTGACTCTAACCCCTCTTCCCTGCAGAATCAATCTGAGAGAGGAGCTAGAGAAGCAATAAAACAAAACAAAAAACTGACTAGCTTTGGCTTTGCTGGGCTGGCCAAGCAGCCAGCCAGCCCAGAGAGCATGCAGGAAAGAAGGACATTTAGGTTGGGAACTGTGGTCCTAATAATGCCCATGAGAAAGGACATTTTAAGGTCACGTAACGGACTCCTAGGGCTTAACATGATTGCTCTTTTTGATTCTCTTGCCCTCAGCTACAAGGCATGCTTTGCTTTACTTTCTGGAAACCCAAAGGGCCATTATAGGGGCCAGGATCATGAGCCACAGTAGGAAGGCAGTGGAGCCCGTGAGCGCTGCACTCGGACGCCCATCAGCTGAGGTCAGTGACCACCAGCTCTGTGTTCCCACCAGCCCTGTGCAGAGGTGACATGTACTTGGCTGAGGAGCCCCTGCCTGCCCCATATTACTGGTTTTGTGTCCCCGCTGAGGATGGTGGTTCTGCCCAGCGCTGAGTCTGGACACAGGGTGATGGGAGCAGCCTAAATCCCTTCGGAGGCCGGGTTAATGTGCCTGTGGAGCTGCCAAGCCCCAGCTCTCGGGCAAGGTGCAAGTTCCTCCTTGGGGCTTTTTCTCACTACCTGCTGTTTGGCTTGGCCCTCGGGAGACTACTTATCCAAATTCCTTTCCAAAGGAATACCATCAGGGAGGGACTGCGCAGCCGGCCTAAGAAAATGCCATATCCCACAGCTGCTGAGCGGTAGCTACTCTGAAAGGAGCACAGGTTATTAGGCTCCTCTCCCCTGACAGCCGTCACTCTAGCTAAGTGGCCTGCTTGTGGCTGACCCGATGGAGCCTATAGGCAAATGCCAGGCCCACGGTTCGCAGACACCCACAAGGACCTGAAATGACATGATGAGGCCGGGGAAGTGTGACTAACCATGTATTTTACACTTGTCACAGCCTTGAATGTGTAGATTTTTCCAGTGAGGCACCCTGGTCATCAGCTCAAAACACTTCTTCCAGCCCTGAGTGGAGTAACTAGATGAAGACAAATCCTTTTCTTTGGCCAGATTCTGGCCTTTGGCTTTGTGGTTTTCCCACGGAGACTGGAATGCTTTCTGCCTGAGGCCACTGGCCTATTTCCTCTGCTACCCTCCTGAGGCCCTCTAATACTCAAAGCCCCAGCTTCCCACTGAGGTATTTTAGTGCTTGTTCTTTGACCTCCCCAGCCCCAGCCTCTCTGCTGCTTTGACATTTAGATCCTCAGCTGTCTTCAGTGGTGACTAGCCTTTCTTCCCAAGAAAGCACAATAATCCTGGGCTGATCAAAAAGATCTCCCTGGTCTTAAGAAAAATACTAACGTTGAAATCACTGAAGTAATCTTAGCTTCTTTAATCAGACTTTGTGGCATAAGGGTTGGGGGAATT
This sequence comes from Lutra lutra, assembly GCF_902655055.1. Lineage (NCBI taxonomy): Eukaryota > Metazoa > Chordata > Mammalia > Carnivora > Mustelidae > Lutra > Lutra lutra. The sequence goes on from NC_062293.1 coordinate 42,448,747, forward strand.
TCTTTGCGCCTCTCATCCCCATTCAGAAAGCAGCTCTCAGCCGTGTGAATTTTTCAACTTGGAGCAGCTCATGGGAGCGCAAACAAGGAGTGTGGATGAAGGTCAAACCTTGTCAGTTTCTGAGAAAACTGGAAGCCTGCTGTTTACCACTGGTCCCGGGACTGGGCTTTACTCCATTTCTTATCTGACCAATGTCTACCTAAAGGATGGCCCAGGTCCTGCCATGAGAGAACATCCCCTTTGTCACTTACCTGCAATCCCTTGTTGCTCAGCACAGGTGATGAAAACAAACACTAATATCTAATAAAAATGTGTTACAGTGCTGTGGTACAGAGCCGTGCTTGCAGTGACCAGAGCTGGGTCAGCTCACTGTTGTGGACCTAGCTCTTGTTTTCCTCCTGTTCGCCACCTTCCTTGCGTTCTCTGAGCCCGAAATCCTATTGCACTCAGTTGCCCTGCAACCCAGGCTCCCCCTGGTGGAGGATTAAGGACAACACTAATAAGGGCTAGAACTGAGATTTAATATTAAGAATAAAACGATCTCTTTAACAATCACTATGGTAGTAGGGAAGCAGGAATCCCTATGATTCAGGGGGAAATGCAGCACATTTCATCTCTGGCTCTTAAGGATCTGTGAGCAGCTCAGAAAGTAGCTTGGCTCAGTCACCATTCATACATATCTAAAGCTTCTCAGCTGAGTTTCTCCATTTGTCGTCTGGAAAGGCCTGACAGACACAGGCTCATGGCTGGCAGGCCTATTATTCCAGGGACCTCACATGGCTTGCCTCACTCCTTCCCAGGATCAAGGAGGCCAGCGATGCCAACGGCTGACCAGTGCAGAGAACCCCGAGCCTGATGCTGGCCTCCTGCTCAGCACTTGGCAGAGGGTAAAGAAAACAAGAGTCCAATCTAGCCCTCACCCCACTGGCTGAGAGGCACCGTGACCCTGGGAGATGTTCAGCCAAGTCCGAGCCTCAGGGGAGAAGCATACACTCTAACAGATGGGGCAGTTTCCTGGAAAAGCAGCAAGGACAGCAATCAAGGGCACCACTGGTCAAAAAGGGAGCCTGAGAACCCGGGGGCAGAAATGGCGAGGATGGCCAAGTGTGCACTGGTTTATTGACCAAACCTCATATTCCAAACAACTTGTGGAATAGGCCAGGAAACCCAGGCCTGTGGCAGCTGAACACAGAATTCCTGGTGGAAAGGTTTACTGGAACACAGTGTAGCCAGGGCTTACCGAGGAGGCCAGCCTTAGAGGAGTCCTACATAGGTCTTCTGGAGAAAACGATTACACCCACCCGCTGAAAAAGAACCCCACAACCAAACGGTGCAAACAATAGAAGAGACCCACTGTGGCCCCTGGTGGAAAGAGAGTTCTGCAGCAGTTGTGGGAGGAGAGCTGTTCAGAGGCCAGGCCTAGGCACTCGGGCCTCAGCTGGCCTACCAGTGAAGGCCTGATGGTGGTGTCTTCTCATCTTTATTGCTTTCCAGGGAGAAGGGAGGGATCCGGACATCAAAGTGGGAGCCATCAGGCCTCTCGAAGCGGAACGTGCCCCTGCAGGTCAGAGATAAGGCGGATTAGAGGGAGTGACGGCAGAGGCCCTACTGAGGATCTTGAGAGCCCTAGGCCCTTGGCTCCAGGACTGAACACAGCACGATGAGCTCCCTTCAGCCTGGTTCACGTCAAGATAACACTGGTCTACAAACCCGAGAGCCCTTCCTGACCCTACAAGAAAAGAAACACAGCTGCCCTGATTCTGGCCCTTAGATGCACATTCATAAGCTACCCAACCATACTTTTAGGTTAAGGAGTGAACCACCAGGGGAAAACCAACTACATGGGCAACTCAGTGCCACACCAAACCACCAAACCTCTCAGGTCTAAGTCCTCAGTCCATGAAATCACAGGAACTAGAAAACAGAAAAAAATCCAACAAGTCCCCCATGACAACGAACAGCAGAAAAACCCCATCTCAAGATGGAAGCCGGCCCAGAATTAACGACGGCAAACTCTGAGCTCTCATGTTTCTGAGCTGCAGCTGTGTCTGCGGAGTTGGGGCACCCCGTCTCCCAGCATGTGCTCACCCACTCACCACATGTGCCCGCTGGAAGCTTGCAAGGAGACGTGGCTGCTGTACTGGAATGCAGGCTGCTCCTTGGATAACACAGGTTCCTATAAGTGTTCAGGGAAAATCGGTAAGGCCAGGCTAGCTCCCCATACCCTGGGGTCACATGCCGACTGCCAGTTCATCAGGAGGGTGCCCCTTCTGGCCCCCCACGAGGACTGCCTGCCAGTACTCACCGCCCCACCCCACCCCACCCCACCCCCAAGACCAGCCACTGACCTGGGTCTTGCATTCTGCTTCTGGGAAAGAGAACCTCAGACTTAACATCTAAGGCCACTGGGCACAGATGCTGGGCAGAGTACCTCCTCTGTAAACAGCCCTTCCAGTCCATTCACTAAGTGCGTGGGTGCCAGGCGCTGTGGTGGTGCTCTACAAACCTTGGCTAACTTAAACCTCCCGGGAATTATGAGGTAATAGGTGTGACTCCCATTTAACAGGAAGAAACAGATTTTTTTGTTAAACTGGCCCAATGTGGGGAATAAACCACAAACAGCTGGCATTCAGAGCCAGACTATCTCACTCCAAAGCCCTGGTCTCACTCAGCATCCCACCCTGCATCCCAAGTCCCTGCTCATGGGGAGGAATACACGTTAAATGTGGTCGCTAGCTGTTTCTCAGGACTTCATTCTCAGAAGACACGGTGGGGTAGTACAGGATTTGGAAAATCCGATCTCTTCGTGGACCAGCAGAGGCAGGTGTATTAAGAGGCAGAGGAGGGGTGCTTGGGTGGCTCATTGGGTTAAGCCTCTGCCTTCAGCCCAGGTCATGATCTCAGGGTCCTGGGATGGAGCCCTGCATCGGGCTCTCTGCTCAGCAGGGAGCCTGCTCCCCCCGCCCCATCTCTGCCTGCCTCTCTGCCTACTTATGATCTCTCTCTCTCTGTCAAATGAATAAAATCTTTTATTTAAAAAAAAAAAAAAGAGGCCGAGGAAAGACAACCAGAAGCAGAGGCTGGGGCAGGTTAGGGGGAGGAGCCCCACAGAAAGGCACAAAAGCTCTGATGTTGGACTCCCCTGGATTCAAATCTGCCATTACCAGGCACAGGACGGGGGGCCAGTTGCTCACTTCGCAACCTCTCTCTTCAGCTGTGACTCAGGCTGTAAGAAACCATCTCATGGGGTTGTTGTAAGGTGTCACCCAAAGCAGCCCAAGGCATCCCACAATGAGCCTCTGTCTCCAGCCACAGAGGAGAGGAGAGCAGGCACTGAGCCCCCAGGCCTGCCGGGAAGGACCAGAAGCGCCATTACTGGCCTGATGATGCTCACCCTTCCCACCACGCCTCGGCCTCGCACTGTCTCCAAGGTGCCAGATAAACTGAATATCCTCCAGTGTCGCTCCCGGAGCTGCACCACGTCACTATCGAGGTTCTCTAAGCGGATACAGTAGCGCCACTGTGGAGGGCAGAGGGCAGAGGACAGAGTTCACAGCTGACAAAGAACAGACCTTGAGCTAGCCTACCTGGAATTCTACGAAAGCAAAAGGCAACCAAAAGGGATATCTGCAGTGCACAGACCCCTCCCGCCAGAGCCAAACTGCCCCCCTCCCAGCCCATCTACCCAGGTACACACTCACCCAGTAGACATGGGAATTCTGGGCTTCCTGGGGGGGGAAAAAAAAGAATTTGAGTCCCAGAGGGCAGGACCAAGTCTGTTCCAATCAAGAGCTCTCCAACTGAGGAGGTGTATTCCAGGAAGGTTACAGAGACAGAACAATGCTGCGAGTGTCTGTGGGATGGTGACTGGACTGCAGCCAACAAGCCCCAAAGGAGGCAGCCTCCCCTGGCCTGGTCCCTGGCCTCCTCCCTCCTCCTTGATCACCAACAGAGCTGGGTGCCAATGGACGTCAGCCACAGGGCCCTTCCCCTTCTCACCAGTCTTCCAGCCAGCTGCTGCCCCCCACCCCTGCAATCACCGCTGGCCCAGGCCACGGCCCTCCTCGGCCCTTCCACAGCCCAATACTGTGACAACACTTGATGGGTTCTGTGCTAACCTCTCCCACTACCATGGGCTCCTGAAAGGCAGGGACAGAGTTTCATGTTTACTAGAGGCTCACAGCCAGGCAAGAAAGAGCTCAACAAACATCTAACGCATACCGAGTGTGAACATCAGCCTCTACTGATTTAAACAAGTACGTGTATGTTCTTCACGAACAGGAAGCCTTTGAACCAGAAAAAAGGAAGAGTCAGCCTAGAGGACTCTGTCCCAGAACTTGAGTGTCTGCCGCTCTAGATCCTGAGAGTCCGCCCAGTATGTGCGGCACTTGGAAGCAGAACCACTAGGCACATGGTTTAAATGTGGAATCCACTCCAAAGTCACACTGGGGATACCAGAGAAAATCTGGGGGCCCACCCCGAGGGGAGGGACCCAGGCCAGGTACACACCCTCATGCCCATGTAGAAGGGGATGACGGTGACACGGATGTTCTCAGTTGTTTCCCGGTGGACATCAGAGAGCTCCAGCCAGGGGTGATTCTTCTCTTGCCAGGCCCGAAGCGTCTCCCGGGCCACAAAAGGAGGTGCTGGGGCAAGAGAAGACTAGTTAGTCCAGGCCAGAGTCCCAGGTGTTCTCCAACTGCCCCTCCTAGAAAACTCTTCCAAGTGAGGGCCCAGGGAAATAAGGCACCCAAACTGGAAGCAAAAGCACAGGCTAGAAGAAGGCACAAGGCCACCAAGAATAAGCCCTGAGGCATTATGGGACATCCTGGGAAGAAAAACGGGCTGGGAGTGAGGAGCCCAGGTCTTCAGACCCTACTATAACCCTGACCTTGCAACTCACTAGCAACCCTGAGTCCCTTCTTCTCATCCCTGAGCCTCAGGTTCCATATCTGTTAGGAAGAGACAACTGCCATCCGCCTGACAGATCTAATGGGAGGCTAAATAAGGTTGTGGATATACAGCTTTGAAGCTACTTGTGTGATGCCATCTTTGAAGAAGGGTCCTCCCATTTCAGCTTCCCTTCTTGAGAGAGCTCACCTTTTGTCTGGTCGTACAGAAGAAATCTTTCAAACAGCTCATGCTGGATGGGAACCTGATCTGTGGAGGTATAGGGGAGGATGTCTTCATGGCTGACATAGTCCAGGCCTGGCACAGAGAGGGAAAAGAAACAGTGAAACTCACACAGGAAAAGAGAGGAACAAGACTGAGAAGAAACACAATGCTGGCCTTGTCTCCAAGTGGGACAAGCCTGGCACCACTGCTCTCAGCTTCTATAATCCCTCCTAGCAGATTAAAGGACATCAGAAAGGCATCGGAGTCTTCTAAGACACACCAGGCCTCTCACCAATCAGGCATACTCAGATACACGTTCACTGCTCACCTGGGATGGCATAGAGGGCCCGGCTATCATCATGGTTAGCCAAGAAAGTCACAGCTTCTGTCTGAGATCTCTGAGACTAAGGAAAGAAGCGAGTCAGACTTTCTTAGTCACAATCCAGTCCTGAGAACTTGGGGCCCAGTGCTGATCTGGGCTCTCTTTGACCCTTCTCCCTCCCTCTGTCTCCACCAGGTTTAGGCCTTTCCCAGGGAGAGAAACCCCGGGCCCAGCCACCTTGCTTACTTACTATATGTGGACAGTCTCGGGCATCAATCAGCACCTGATAGTAAGTGTGAGTTTTGCCTTTCACCTCCTTAGAGCCATGGCCTGCAGGATTCTCTGCTCTAGAGGGTAGGGGAAGAAGCCCAAGATCACCCCAAGAGAAACCAAAGTGGTGCCTGCCCTAGCTCCCTACCACCTCCTTACCTAAACGGACTTGTTAGTGCCTGATCTGAAGGGGTTTTGGCGTCAGCTGGGTACCTGCTCAGCCAACATCTGGGCCCAGCCCGTCCCCAGTCAGAATGTGGAGGACCCATGGCACCACGGGAATGAGGAGGACCCATGGCACAGAGTCTCTATTTGTCTTAGTCTCTGGCTGCTTCTTGGAAGGAGGGGACGACGCTGAGAAAATCAAATTGATGGTTCTATCCCTGGAGCCCTGAGTACCCCACTCTGCTCACATCCCTGGGGTGGTCTGGGGTGGTCTGTGATTACTTAATGGAACTAGGCCTTTTCTTTTTTAATGTACTCTAATGATAAGAGACAGAAAAACAGATTCTAACTAAACATCAGAAAATGAAGGAAATTAGTCCCTCAATGCCTTCTGGGCTACTTATAATGCAAATAGAGAACAGCTTGGGAAGGCATCCTGGGGAGGCCTAAAGGGACCCTCTGGCTTCAGACTGTCCCTGGCACTCAGCACTTTTGTCTCCATGGTGTCCAGGAAGTACTCTGGGGCTGTTCCCATGGCCCAGGAGGATGTTCAGTTCTCCCCTGGGACCCCAATTATGTACATCAGCCATGAGTCAGGACTCCTCCTGAGGGGACCATGAGGCACAATGACAGGGGTACTTACTTTTCTGGAGCTGTAGAAGCCACATCCCGGTCATACAGTCTGGCCTGCCAGGGAAACAGGACAACACCTCGGTAGCCAAAAACACTATGAAGGAAGAGCTAGGAGGAAAGAGAGCCTCAGTGAGTGTGTGGTCCACAAGTCTTTTTTTTTTTTTAAGATTTTATTTATTTATTTAACAGAGATCACAAGTAGGCAGAGAGTCAGGCAGAGAGAGGGGGAAGCAGGCTCCCTGCCTAGCAGAGAGCCCAATGCAGGGCTTGATCCCAGGACACTGGGATCATGACCTGAGCCGAAAGCAGAGGCTTTAACCCACTGAGCCACCCAGGCACCCCCCACAAGTCTTTCCAGGTGGGACTCAGACCACTAAGCAGCACAGGTAGCTGGTAACCCCAGCACAAGGTCCTGCCGATCTTTCCCTTGAACTCGGTGATCCACCCCCACCAGCTTCAGAATACTCTTGACCCCCTTCACTGGGCTGACTTCTGCTGATCCCTTAGATGGTAGCCTAAAGCTCTAGGAAGACTTCCCTGACCTCCCCTCAACTCAGCATAGTGTATAACCACTGACCCCATAATTCCTTTCTAGACTGCCAACTCTACGAAGGCATTGCTTTTTTTCTTTCTTTTTTTTTTTTTTTAAGATTTTATTTATTTATTTGACAGACAGAGATCACAAGTAGGCAGAGAGGCAGGCAGAGAGAGAGGGGGAAGCAGGCTCCCCGCTGAGCAGAGAGCCTGATGTGGGACTTGACCCCAGGACCCCGAGATCACGACCTGAGCCAAAGGCAGAGGCTTTAACCCACTGAGCCACCCAGGTGCCCCAGGCATTGCTTTTTGATTCAGGTCCAACACACAACACCAGGCCTATTGCAGGAAGGCAAGAAAAGGGGAGTGGGAAGTTGAATAAACAGAAAGTCCTTACTTACAAGGTGCCTAAAACTATCTCAGTGCATCTGGCACAAAGTTGATATAAAAACTCTGCACCCACAACTTATATTACACTGCAATCAGTTCAACCATGACAAAGTATCAAAGGTTTGCTCTTCTTTTTTTCTTTCTCTCTCTCTCTCTCTCCCTCTCTCTCTCTCTTTTTCCTTTTAGCAAGAGAGGAAGGGGAGAGGGAAAGGGAAAGGGAGAGAGAAAATCTTAAGCAGGCTCCTCACCCAGCAGGGAGCCAGATGCAGGGCTCTATCCCAGGACCCTGGGATCATGACCTGAGCCAAAACCAAGAGTTAGCCACTGAAACTTCTGAGCCTCCCAGATGCCCCCCCCCAAAAGGTTTCCTTTTCTGAAAGCTCCCTCCACTGGCTTCCTACCTTCCAGAAACTTACAGGACTCTTCAGCAACCTGGCCCTCTCCTCACTTTGGTCCAAATTATCTCTGTCCACGCTAACTTGGAAAGGGAACCCACTGACACATGAAAAGGATTCACAACCAGGAAAACAGAAACCCCATCTTAAAAAATTTGTGATTCTGCTCTGGCACTAAACACCAAGGCAGAAAATTGTAAAATTCGGGTCTAGGACCAAAACTAACCCTTTCAGAAGCAGGGCACACCTTGAAAACAAATATAAGATGACCCAGCCCAGCACTTACCTGCCCAGTCTCGTATTTTCCGTTCTGTTTTGGCACCTCAAATACACCAACCGTCTCCAAAACTTTGCCCTCTGGTCGGTTCCTGGTTAAGAAGGAAAAGAACAAGCAACTGAAAAGAAAAGCTGAGAAGGTAATGGTACCTACACCATTAGAATAAGCTCTAGGATACTGAGGGGCCAGGCAGTGAGAGCAGAGAAGGGTCAAAGCAGTGGGGCGGGGGGGGTGAAGCAGATAAGGGTCCTCCCAAACCACCACTCCAGATTCTGCCTTTCGTCCTTGGAGGTCCAGCCACAGGCCCTGCCTCAGTTTCTCTGTTAAGTCTGACTGCTCCCAGATCACTTCTTCCTCTCTTCAGTCTCAGCATTCCTCATATCATGCCCTTGCACCCTGCTTATTTATACCCCTTGCCTCTGTTTCTTCCCTGACCCATCCTCCTGACCTCCCACAGCAATTTTTTTAAAGACTTTATTTATTTGACAGACAGAGATCACAAGTAGGCAGAGAGGCAGGCAGAGGGGGGGGTTGGGAAGCAGGCTCCCTGCTGAGCAGAGAACCCGATGTGGGGCTCGATCCCAGGATCCTGGGATCACGACCTGAGCCGAAGGCAGAGGCTTTAACCCACTGAGCCACCCAGGCGCCCCCCTCCCACAGCATTTTAACAGCCTTTCCCATCTTGCATTTCCATTGTTTGTGCCCAGCTCTTATCTCCACTAGAGACTGTAGGTGCCCTGAGAGCAATGCCTGTGTCTGATTAGTTGTGTTCCCCCTCAGAGCCGAGTGTGTGAAACATTTGTTTTATAATTCCAGCTCTGTCTACCCTCCCCCCAAAACTGCAGCCTTTACCCTACCCTTGAACAGCTTAGCCATCATCTCCAGATGTCCTACCACACTCACTGCACTGCACCTAGTAGTCTCTTAAATCTAGTTTTTGTTCAGATTCACATCACATTTCACAGGGGTCTTACACTGCAAATATATATATATATTTTTTAAAGATTTTATTTATTTATTTGTCAGAGAGAGAGGGAGAGAGAGCAAGCACAGGCAGACAGAATGGCAGGCAGAGGCAGAGGGAGAAGCAGGCTCCCTGATGAGCAAGGAGCCTGATGTGGGACTCGATCCCAGGACGCTGGGATCATGACCTGAGCCGAAGGCAGCTGCTTAACCAACTGAGCCACCCAGGTGTCCCTACACTGCAAATATTTATCATCTCTCCCCAATACCAGTGTCTGATTTCAGCCACCAAAAAGTCAATTCTCTCTGGTCTCTCTGGACAGGGGTGCTTTTTCTAGGAGTCCTTCAAAGACCTGCTATGCTTAACATTTTGGGGATGTGAACCTTATGCTTCCTCTCACTTGATCCTCCAGCCCCAAACTGACCTGCCTGTCCCATCGCTAGAGACAATGCTCACACCACTCCCCATGGCCTCAAGCCCCCTCGCCAAGTCACAGAGAAAGAACCAATCTCCCAAGGTCACGCCGAAACCCGGAACCCACGCAGGGTTCATTCTCAAGAGTCCGGTTTCCCACTTCGAGCATCTTTCTGAGGGAGGCTTTGTCCCAATCCGGGGCTGAGGGTTCAAGTCAGGAGCCCTGGGGTTTAATTAAAAGGCTGCCCACTAACAACAGCGCTCGAGATCTCCACTTGGGGAGGTAAAATTCGCTCCGGGAGGGTTACTAGCTCCCCCTCAGAGCCAGTACTGCGTAACCCAGGGCTCTGGGCCGCGCTCCCTTCTCTGCTCCTGGCACACATCCCAGGCAAGGCAGGTCGGCTCCCGGCCGGGACCCTCTCCCGGGTCGAACTTCAATCACCCTCGGCCGGTCCGGCCTCCTGGCCTCCTCCCTGGCCGAAACACGCTCCCTGGGCTCCACGTACGGGCCCCGCGCTCCGTCCCTCACCGGGACGAGAGGTGCCTCCGCGTCGTCGTGGTCGCCGCTGGTGGGAAGGCCCCAGCTCCACCTGCCGAACAGAGCGGCCTCGGCCCTCGGGCCCCGGTTAGCGAGCGGGACCACCAGCGGCTGCCCACCGCCAGGGCTCGCCGGGCCACACAGCCCGCCATGTCCCGCCCGAGCGCCTGCTCGGCTGCTGACACTGGGCCCAACCCGCGGCCGGAGGCGTTCTGCCCCCGCCCCACACTGCCCCGCGCCGCGTCCCCGCCCCCTTGGCCCTCTGTCCCGCCTCATCCCGCCCCGCAACCTCCATGCTCCTTCCGGTGAGCGATGAGCGGAAGTCCCTGCTCCCGGTCACCTGACCCTAGGTCCGCCAGACATGGCGTCTTGCTTGCTGGCAGGTGAGCGACTGGTTCGCGCTTTGGGTCCCGGTGGGGAGCTGGAGCCAGAGCAGCTGCCCCGGAAGCTGCGGGCAGAACTTGAAGCTGCGCTAGGGAAGAAACACAAGGACGGCGATTTTTCCAGTGGCCCCGCGCGCCTGGTTTCCTTCCGACTGATCCGAGATTTGCATCAGTATCTGAGAGAGAGTGGTGAGCTGCAGTCTCCAGCCCGGACTCGTCCCCCTTTTTCCACAGTCTTTTCCTTCCTGACTCTTTTTCCCCCTCTGCCATCGTTATGAGAGGGAAAAAAAAAATCCATCACTCTTCACCGGCGGAACAGTCATCTAGCTAACCCAAGAATCACCTCATAAACCATAGGACAACCCGCTCCCTTAACAGCTTCCATAAGGATTTCTTGTGGGTGGCAAATTTTACGTGTGCAGTTTCTGCTCTCTTGAGAGTCTCTTCTTCACTACCACCCCCCACCCTTAGGGCCTCCTGACCTTTGAGGAAGTCCAGTTCTAACCCAGTACACCGCACACAAGTTCAATTTTTTCCTTTTAAGCTACAGTAGAAAACAACTTAGGATAGTGAGCTTGTCCTGTTTGGGTATTTGGATTTCTTTTCATCTGATAGCGTCTTTCTGCACCCCCCCACCCCCCACCCCCCACCCCCCACATAGAACGATGGAAAGCTGTGTTGAAAGACCTGAACTGGGAGTAGCAGCTGAGTTCTAGTCCTAGCTCTGCAGCAAACTCCCCTTGGAGAAGTCGTGTCTCTTCCTTGGGTCTCAGTTCCCCTCACTGTGAGGGGAGGGACTAGGACAAACTGGCCTGTAAGGTCTTTTGTCAAAATTAACACAGTCTACCCAGAAGTACAAAGGGTAGACCGCTCAACTACTAGAACTATTAGAACTAAAAAATACCTTTTTGGGGCACCTGGGTGGCTTAGTGTATTGAGCCTCTGCCTTTGGCTCAGGTCATAATCTCAGGGTCCTGGGATCAAGCCCCGCATCTGGCTCTTTGCTCAGCAGGGAGCCTGTTTCCCCCTCTCTTTCTCTGCCTGCCTCTCTGCCTACTTGTAATTTATCTCTCTGTCAAATAAATAAAATCTTTAAGAAATAAAAATAAAAAGTACCTCAGATATCATCTAATACATTATTCTTTAAGTATTTAGCATCACCATGACTTAAACCTATTTAGGGCAGTTCTATTGTGGCCACAGCGTGACTTAATCTGAACGCAAATATAAGTGGCTTATTGTTAGCTGTGACTTTGGCGAAATAATTGAGAGCTGACACTTAGCTATGCATACTAGGAGATATTTATGTGGAATTGTCCTCGATTCTTCTCAATTGAAAATGATCTTGGAGATGAATTGAAATAGGGATGGCCATGTTTTATTTTGGTAGAAAAAAATAGAAGGGCCAGACCCTTTTCTGATCTTAATCCTTCAACCTCAATTCTATGCATCATTATGTTTGTAAAAATCTTTTCTTCCCAGGTTCCACACTATACCTTCATGAGCTCCTAGAAGGCAGTGAAATCTATCTCCCAGAGGTGGTGAAGCCTCCCCGGGTATGTAACGGATATATTTGTGAAAGTGGTGTTGGCTGAATTGGACTTACGATACATTCAGATTTATGAATCAACCTCTAGGCTCAAAAATTTGTCTTTTAAATCCTTGAGAGCTGGGATGGGGGAAACAGATACTGTCCTCCCTGCTTGACAGGTTGGAAAACAGATCTGCAAAAAAAAAAAGTTTCCAAAGCAGTGGAGGCATAACTAGTACATGGGTCTCTTAGCACCCTTAGGAGTGCTTTGCCCCCTGAAACCAATGATTGTAACATGGCTTTCTAGTAAGCTGGGGATATCCTTCTCATTTGATTTTTCTGCCTCAGAACCCAGAGCTAGTTGCTCGTTTGGAGAAGATTAAGATACAGCTGGCCAATGAGGAATATAAGCGGATCACATACAATGTCACCTGTAAGGTAAGGGCCCACTCCTCAATACAAGGACTGAGTAGCTTCTGAAAGCAGACCTCTGTGCTGGGAAGAGATGCAGAGGGGGAAAAAAAAACATCTTGGAAGCTTGGTTTTTATACTTGTCAGGGTCCACAGAAGCTCTGTGCTGCATACAAACCTAATACAATTCCAAGCTCATTTACTGAGACTCTGGGCTCAGATGGTGACAGATTCTTAAAAGTTGGAGAGATGGAGATAAGCCTTGGAGCCTTTCTTCTGATAGGACTCCCTATTGTTCTGTGGCATGCTCCCACCCTGGAGCAAGAGAGGAGTAGATGGGTACTGGGAACCTATGTCCTTTTTCTGAAATGCATGATCTGTGGTTCAGGAAAAAATCCATCTGGTTCTGACAACAGAATCCATGGAGAAGGCAGACTTAATATGTTGGGAAATAAAGAGAGCAGAGCCCAGACTGACAAATAGTTACTCTCTGGGCTGCCTCTGAGCTGCTTCCATTTGGAATCGTTTGTGTTTTCTTTTTCCCAGGATTCAAGACATGGTGGGACTCTTAGTGAACTGGGAAAGCAAGGTGAGGTGCTGGGAAATCACACTGCTGAAGCCTGGGACGGGTTGGTCATGGCACTTCTTCCCACCCGAGGGCTCTGGGTTTAAGCCTGAGCTATTCAGGCTTGCCGTTTGAAGGCCCTTTGTCTCACCCAGAGACAAGAGGGCCTTGTGGAGGATGCTGACATAAATGTTTCTTCCCTGGGTTCTTCCCCAAAGTGAGGTCAGTTAAAGCTCTGGTCATCACCATCTTCAACTTTATTGTCACGGTGGCAGCTGCCTTCGTCTGTACTTACCTTGGAAGCCAGTACATCTTCACAGAAATGGCCTCAGTAAGTAAGCACTGGGCAAGGCAGGGTATCCCAGGTGGGAATGTTGGTGGGAGAGAGAGAATGTATGTGAAGGTGTCTTAAACAAGTTAGGCATTAGACAAACATTTATTTAGTAAACAAGAGGAGCATTTGAGCTGTCCAGCATTCATGGGAGTACATAATAACCTCAAGAGAATCCAGATTCTCTTTTCTTCCCTTCCCCGAAACCTGTGGTCTGGGTCCCACCCCCCCCCACCCGCCATCTTTACCAGAGGCCCTGGAGGCTGCAGAGCTGGATGCTGGCCTGCATTCTCTAAGCCTGGTTCTTTCTCTCCCCAGCGGGTACTGGCTGCCTTGATCGTGGCCTCTGTGGTGGGCCTGGCCGAGCTTTATGTCATGGTGCGGGCAATGGAAGGCGAGTTGGGAGAGCTTTAACCTGAGGGTTCATCATCAAAGTCTGGAGCCGGTTTGGGGAGACTCCAAGCTCCCAGCTGCCAATCACTGACTCAGTCCACCTGTCAGGCCCTTTGTCTACAGCTCTGGTTAGTCAGAGGGCCAAGCCAAGGCCACCTGCTGTTCGTGCCAGAGCCCCAACCTCTGTCAGATTCCAGAAGGGCAGTAAAGGAGAGTCAGACAACAACTGAAAAGAACTGGTCTTTCAGTTCCTTCTCCTGAACCCAGTGCCCGTCTGCGTTCTATAGTCCATCTGGGCCCTCCCAAGGCTGGGTTTTTCCCCATCAGGAGTAAATAGAATCCAGGTCTTCCCAGAAGAGGACCACATTGCCTTGAACTTCCCCAAGTGTACAAATTGATGGTCCCCCTTGCTTCACACACCCTTGAGGCAGACATGTAATTTAGATCAGTAACCTCCAAAACAGAAAGGATTGCCTTTCTAGAAGCCAGTTTGTTTCAGAAGAGGAGCTGATCACAGGACATCAAATGAGAGAAAGACAGGTTGGTACAGGATGCTGAAATTGGGAGCTAGGCAGCTACCTTTCCAGAATCTTAGTTTCATTCTTCATCCTCTGCTCACCTTTTTCAGATTTTCTGTATGTTTCTGCCTGTCTCTACCACTCACCAGCCCTCCTTAAACTGCCCACCTTTTCATCACCCTTTGCTTTGCCTCCGAAAATGAAAACAATTCAGATGGCAAAACAGTATGTCTGCTTTTAATTGAAAATCTCTTGTGCTGGTGTGTGTTGGTGGCAAGAGTATGCCTACTGTAGATTGTCTCAGCTAATACAGGGAGACGTTCTTTGTAGATAGAGACTGTTTCCAGATTTGACTGTATATATGGGCATAAATAACCATATACGTGAATACATAAACATAACATGTTATGAGGATGTATACATATTATTGTATGTAAGCCTAACGGAGGTTATTTTATGTAGATTCTTAAAATGTCGGAGTTTGGGGGAGTGTGGAAAGTAGATTGTAAGTGTGCACAGTTGAGTAATTGCTTTACGTGATTACTCTTGGTCTTCATAACAATCCTGGAGGTTGGAAGAGGAAACGGCTTTAGGCCCCTTTTCCCCAAAGACAGAACTGAGGCTGAGAGATCAGATGACCAGCTGTGGTCCTTTCTCTGTGAAATGGAGCCAAAGACTGCGAAGTGGTGTTGAAGTCCCCATGTAATGTTAAACTTCCAAGAACTTAAATTAGTGGTGTACTGATAGAATCTGTGTAAAGGTCCTTAGAAACTGTCAGTAATAGCTTTTTATCCAATAAATATTTATTGTATCCATTGTATTCTTACTTCAGATCTTGTCACAACACAGAAGCCCAAAGATTGCTTAGTTCTGATCATTGTTCAGGTTCTGTTCATATTCTTAGTATACGTGCTATCGAAGCAAGCACAGTTCAGGGTCTGTTCCTAATGGTATGTTCCTTTCCTTTTGTTCACACTGTGAGCTCCTGTGGCCTTTTTTCCCCCCCAGGATACACTTCTGTTCTTAGAAATTATACACTCATGGGGCACCTGGGTGGCTCAGTCAGTTAAGTGTCCAACTTGTGATTTTGGTTCAGCCCACAATCTCATGGGTTGTGAGACTGAGTCTCGCATCGGGCTCTGAGCTCAGTGGGACGTCTGCTTGAGTATCTGTCCCTCCCTTTCTGTCTCTCTTTAAAATAAATAAATAAATCGGGGCGGGGGGGTGTTGTTTGTTTGTTTTTTTTAAAGAAGGAAAGAAATTACACACTCATTGGTTCAGTAGACATTTGCTTTCCAGGTTTGCTAGTTTCTACTTGATACATAGCCCGTCCCAGCTTCCCCAGATGGTACATGAGAGAGAGGGAAGGTTTCCTTCCTCTTGTCCCACCACAGATGACTTTGTTGAGAAATCTTAGAATTTCTGTTGTTGGTTGAAAGAAATGTCAGCTGTGAGAAAAAGTGCAGGTGGCATTTTACAATGTTTCTAGCAACCCAGACCACTTAAGACTGAGTTTAAAAGCTATACTGAATGTTTGTGGAGATTCATGGCTATCCTACTTGTGCTGAATTCTGCTGGCCAGGTAGTCTATAGGCCCACATGGCCTTCAGTGTTCAACCTCCCACTCCCCACCCCAGGTACCTGGATTGGAAGGTTGGAAGGCTTGTAAATGTTAGATGAAGGGCAGGCCCCCTCAAACAGCTTCTGACCCAGAGCGTCTTCTCACACTGAGATTGGGTCATTCCACATATACACCCCTTTTACCAGAATGAGGTCCTTACTTGAACCCAAGCCCCTCCTCCCAAGTTTAACAGACTCTGTAGCCTCGAACACTTATGGAATGCTCCTTTATGAGCCATGGTACTGTGCTAGCTGCTGGAAATCAAGAGGTAAAAGACCTAGTTCCTGCCTAGGAAATCTTGACCGTGCAAAGTTTTCCATGTGCAGGGACAGAGCTGGAGATAGCAATCGGGTGGCCTGTCCTCTGGGTCTCGTCACAGAGAAGAGAACTCTCTGGTCTTGGCCACTTCCTCCCTCTCTTACCGCCCCCAGTGCAGTCTGGACGTAGGGCTTCCCAGGGCAAAAGGGAGTGCTTGGTAGGAGGCCAGGGGAACAAGAAGTTTGGGGTCTTCCCAGTTTCTCCTCACCTGCCGTATGGAGAGGGAAGTTTGAATTGAGAGCTTTTACAATGCATCAACCAGACGAAGCCCTTCACTTAACATTATTGCTTCTCATTCCCCCAAATTGAGAGAAGACAAGTATTATCACCCCCCATTTTGCAGGCTCAGAGACTTTCAGAGAATTGCAAGGTTACATAGCAGAGCCAAGATTTGAATCCAGCCCAGACTGATGGCAAACTCATGCTTTTCTGGAGCAGAGCAGCTCCAGAAGTAGAGGCAGCTGGAACATCCTGGAAGCAGTGGGAGCGGGAGCAGAAGGTGCTAGCCGAGGCTCCCATCTCCCTAGGGTCTGTCAGCCAGAGCCCTAAGCCCTTCAATTAACCGTCCCTCTACCTAATCCTGCTGGAAGCCTGGGGAATGTCCCCACCCAGGACCTGTGTGGAACCTGGCCCTATTTAGGGATTAGGTGATGGAGATACATTTCAAAAAGCAAACAGCGCTTGTCCCCATTCATTTGCAGCACACAACAATCCAGATTAAGGTATAGAGTTTGGGTTTTATTTGGAGATTAGTTGGCATTACAGATGACGGTGATATGAAAACCCAGTGTTGCCAGCACGCACTCCCCCACCCCCTGCTAAATCTGTCAGGTTGTCTCCACAACCTCAGGTCACAGGGCAGCCCATCTGATCTTTGTGAAAATTAAATGAACATAAGCCCTGGGCTCCTCTTTCTACTTTATGACTTTAATATCACTTCCTCTTCAGATCCATGGTTCTGATTAATATGTCCAGGTGGTGGTAGGTCAGAAGAGGGGGCCCTGGTTCCCAGCAGCCTGAAATTAGTCTCAGTGCTCTCCCCGCCTAACTCACTTAGCAGTTAGCTAGCTAATGGCCTGAAAGTGAGGGCTGGCTGCCCATTCTTTGGAGGGAGGAGGTGTTGTCACCTGGGGTGAGAAGAATTGAGGGCCTGGCCTGCTCCTGAAAGGTGGAAAACCTGGCCCTTACCTCATCTCTCTGAAGGGACCTCCCGCCATGGCGATGGGCACAGGCTTAAGGAGGGTCAGAGTGCTGGGGAGCAGGACACAGGCCCTGGTGACTCTGGGCTGGACAGGATGACAGTCAGAGGGATGCCTGCACTAACCTTCCTTCCGATAAGAAAATTCCCTTGTGTAAAAGGAGGAGTGAGGGATCCACATCTGGTATGTTCAGTCCTAAGGGGCAGGGTGGGCTGCGGAGCCAGAGGAGCGATCTCAAAAGTTCTAGACTTAATTTAGGAGTGGTCCAGGTTGGTGACGATGGCAGAGGCATAGATGAGGTCAGATAAGCTGCCCAATGAGGTCTGGGGAGTGGCTCGCTCTGAAGAAAGGTGAACCTCGGAAACCCCAGCTGGTCCCCATGGGGCTACAGCTTTAGCCCCTGTCCACCCCTGCCCTGGACCCAAACCAGGAGCTGGGCAGGAAGCATGTCGACCCATTGAGGCACACTGAGGTGTGCTGTTAGAAGGTGGAAGCTGGACTAGTGTTCGGGGCTCCCGGGCCTGCTGGAGGGTGTCCGGAAGAGGACGGACTCTCTGGGTGTGCTCAGGCCTGGGGCTTAGGCCTCCTGCCTTCCTGTTCTTGATTCTCTTGGCCCGGCGATTCTGGAACCACACCTGATAAGGGAAAAAATAATCTCTTCTGGCACCAGCTCCCCCTCCCCCAGCTACAGGGAAAGCAAAACCTGGAGACAGGATACCCAGAGAAAAGGGACTATGCGAGAGTACCCTCACCCTCAGAGGGGGTCACTGCTTACCTGTATCTTGGTCTCAGGAAGGCAGGTGACCCGAGCCAGGTGCTCACGCGTGCTGATGTCAGGGTAGGGCCATGCTGCAAACACCCGCTCCAGCTCCAGCAGCTGCCCCCTGCTGAAGGTGGTCCGCTTTCTCCGGTGGGAACCCAACCCACTGGTGTGGCCTGTGGGCCAGAGTAGGAGTCAAGCTAGGATCCTTTGCAAGAGCCTCCATCCCAGCCTCAAGACCCTCAGCAGACCCTGAAGTCCCTTCCCCGCTTCCTCATTTTGACCTTCCCCCAGCCTACTCTTTCCCCAGCAGATCACCTGTTGCGGGTGCATCCGCAGGGCTGGCCATGGAGCTGGCAGAGAACGAGGAGCCAGAGGGCCATGCCAAGGCTGTGCCCACACCACACCCCTCCTCCTGGGGTTTTATCCTGCTCAGAGGAGCAGCCCCGCCTCCAGGAGGGGAGAGGTTTCCTGTCCAGCTTGAGAGGATCGGAGCCATCCCAGAGGAAAGAGGGGAGGGCAGGGGCAGTGTTGGGGCTTGTGTGGGTCTAGGGGCGGGAGGCAAAACTTTGGTGGCCCCTGCTCCTTCAGGGCCCCTCCTCACACCCTCCTCACACCGCAGACTCCAACACTCTGTGTCTGAAATCCTGTGCTTTGTGGAAATCTTCCCAGGACACCTTCCAGGAGGCAAAAAAAAAAAAAAAAAAAAAAAAAACCTGTCTCTAGGGCTCCCGGGGCTTCACCAGGCCCTTCTGGAGCCCTCAATGTGCTGTGCTGGCTGCCTTCAGGGGAGAGCGGGTGGACTCCTGTGCCACAGTGGAAGGCTGGGCAGGATGAAGAGGATGACGGGGATGGCAGGGGAACTGCAGCCACCCCGCCCCCAGCAGGGCTGGGGAGCAGATGTCCTCACCAGCCTGCCCTCAGGTCCGCCTCAGAGATTCATCTGCGTTCAGCCATTTCTCCATGGCCCCCTGAAAGCCCAATGGGCTTCTTGGAGTCCAGGAACCTAGAAGCAGAGGAGGTTCCCCGGAAACAATCGAGGAGTTCTAAGGAGATATTTGTTTTTACAGAGTATTCATCCTTTTAAGTCTTCTGAGCCACTTTTCTTTTAAAGATTTTATTTATTTATTTTGACAGAGATCAAAGTAAGCAGAGAGGCAGGCAGAGAGAGAGAGAAAGAGGAGGAAGCGGGCTCCCTCCTGAGCAGAGAGCCCGACTCGGGGCTCGATCCCAGGACCCTGGGATCATGACCTGAGCCAAAGGCAAAGGCTTTAACCCACTGAGCCACCCAGGCGCCCCTGAGCCACTTTTCTAAGAAAAGTGGGTGCATTTGAATTCCCTTCGAGTTCTTGCCCTTCCCCCTCCTATCCTCAGTGACCCACACCCTAGACTCAAGACAGGCCTCAAAGAGAGGATCATCCTAGGGGTGCGTTTGGGGGAGCACAGCAGCCCCCCAGACCAACCACACTGCAGCTCAGAACAGGCAGAAAAGCTAAACCAGAACCCCACTCCCTCTGCCCCTTCTCTCTCCTCCAAGACCTTAGTCAACTCCAAGAGGCAAAGCAAGCCCAGGGCTAGGAGGAGCACTGGTTGCTCCCGTCATCATCAGTGGGGTTCAAGTTCCTGCTGATGTTGGTAGGTTGGTAGGGGTTGCTTAGTTCAGGCAGAAGGCTAGCACTCATGAGGCCTTCCCCAGCCCAGAGTTTTTGGGGTTCACAGGGCCTGAGCCCAACGTGAACTGGACACGAGGAGGCTCTCCTCCCCCAAGACATCATGGCACTCCAGCCTCCCCTCCTTTCCCCAAGCAAATCCGTGTCTCCTGCCTATCCACCCCAGTCAGGACAGTAGTCTTAAATTCAGGGTCAGGGGATCTTTATTGGGCTAGATGGAAAAGGTTGAGGAAGGAATAGTGGAGGGCCCAGCTGTGTGGGCTCAGATTCCTACTGGTGGCCAGGGGCTGAGCAGCCCAACCAGTACTGGGCGATGGAGCGTGGGTAAGGAGGGCTCACAGTGTCCACTCGCCGTGTGCGAAGGTTGACTCGGTAGTACTTGTCTGAAAGAGAGGTTGGGAGAGGGTGTGTGAGACCCAGCCCCACCCTGCCCATCCCTGCCCTGAGAAGGAACACGTGGGTGTCTCCTGGAAGGGTAAGTGAACATCCAAAATGCAACTAAGGACTCCCACCCTGTCCTTCTGGAGTCACCGCCCAAGAGCCATGTTCAGCCCACGGGGGACCAGGGACAGCAGGGAAGACCCAGCTGGACGAGGAACTGCAAGGATGGCAGAGGCTCCCACCTTGTGAGAAGAAGTAAACACTTTGGATGGGTTCGCAGGTGGCAGGCACAAGCCAGTCCATGTCGTAGTCATAGTTGTAGGTGCCCAGGCCGCTCTCCTCACTGGAGAACCAGGACAGCCAGGTTGAACGGGATTGTCGGTGGGGGTTCTGGCTGCGGCCTTGGCCACGGAGACGGTTACTGCGTGAACGGTAGCGCTTACGGTTGCGGCGCTTAGACTTGGGCTTCTTGGCCCAGGATCGGGGAGCTGAGCCCGAGATGTAGATGCGGCCGGCTATGGCCGCGTCCACCTGCGTGGGCACACCGGGCCAGTCCTGGCTGATGAACCGGGGCTGTCCAGCACCACCTGTGGTGGGGGATGGGTTAATGAAAGCCCTGGGGGCCTGTAGAGTTCATCTGGTACCCAGCAATAGGCTGTTCCTTTGCCCAAGGACACCACAGGCTCATGGCAGAGCACAGCACCTGGGCCCTCTGACTCCCTGTCCAGTGCTCTTTCTCCTGGCCTTTCTCCACGACAAGCCTCGCCACTTGCCTCAGTCACAGCCCCTCCTCCTGCCAGCCATGCCCTTGGCTGTGCTAGGCAAAGTCCACTGTGCGGGGTCCAGGTGGACCTCCCCCGAAACGTCAACAGAAACAAAGTCTGGCCTGAGCAAACAGCTTTTGACCCATTGCTCCACCATCACAGCCCCCTCTGGCTGGCAGTGCCCTGGCCCTCCTGGTCCCAGGAGGAAAAAGCGAGATTTGCCCTCCCTCCATACCGGAAGGTCTGTTCCAGAAGAGAAGCTCGAAGAGGGTCTCCCAGCTGTCCCTCTGCAGCAGGGCAAAGTGTTCAAACACGGCAGACAGGGAGCTGCCTTCACACTCCTCCTGACTGGGCTGCTGCTGGAACTCATACTCCCAGTACTGTCTCCCTGAGGAACCAGGATGGGGGAGGGAGGCCGGGGGTGGGGAGGAGATGTGTGAGCAAGGCTGGAAAGCCAGCCTCAAGGCTGCTGAAGATGGAAGCTCCTGGCAGGGGGTGAGCCTAGTTTGACCTTGCCCCTAGAGGAGTGTGGAGGCAAACTGAGACCACCCCACTGCCTGCTCTTCCTCCCACCCCTCCCTTGGTACCCTTGAAGAAGTAGACCCGCTCCCGGCCACTGTAGCTATGAGCAGGGAGAGCCAAGGCTGCATCCACGTTGTCTGGAATGCCCTTGAAGCCTTCAGAGATGTTGCGGGGGAAACCGGGGTCCAGGACACCATCCTCGTAGCGCCAGTACTGATTACCCTAAGGGGTAGAGAAGGAGGAGGGAGTTAGGGGGTAGCTGGCTGGGCACAGGCTGAGTCTCCCACCCAAGGTGCAGCCATCCCAATTCTAAGCTTGTCACCTGGGATCTAGAGCCCTGGGTTTCCCTGTCCTCAAGAGCCCCAGTCACGAACCACAGGCTGGGATCCTGCCTTCTCGCCCGCCCTAGTCCTGGGCACAGCAGCCCTCCTCCCCTGCCTAGATTACCCTTGACCCTGACTCTCAGCCTCCAGGGGCCTGGTACCTTGAAGAGATAGGTCTTCCCCTGACAGTTGATGCGGGTGAAGGCAGCATCAATGGGGCCCTCAATGCCCCAGACATCTTGGATAAGCTTGGGGTACCCAGGCCTCACTGCCTCTTCATCCAGCTCATAACAGTACCGCCCTAGAGTGCGGGAGGCTGTGTGAGAGAGGGGAGGTTCCAGGGGCAGACCCCCTACCCCCCAAGACGTGCCCCTGGAGTCACCTCGAAAGGCAAAAAGGGAGCCATTCTTGAGGTCAGTGAAGGCATCAAAGGGCTTCCCACTGCATAGCTCCTCCTCTGCTGGGGACTCAGGGATGACTTCAGCCTGTCCCTCAGGCCCTGAAGCCTCCTGTCCAGGTCCCGGCGCCTCTTCCTCTGGGTTCAGAATTGGTACCTGGGCAGGAGACTCTTCAGGCTGGGGCTGCAGGTCAGGGCTCAGCGTGGTGCTCTCTGGCTGTGTGAGGACGCTCGCCGAGGTCCCCTCGGGGTCGTAAAAGGCCCCGTACTCATCTTCTGGCAGAGTGAACACGTCCCCACGAGTCACTGCAGGCAGAGTGGGTGGTGGTGAGTGTCCAGCCAGAGAGGGGACCCCAGGCCCACCCAGCCCCTCCAGACACACCTTGGGGTTTGCACTCAGCCACGTAGTCCTCGCAGCAGCTCTGGTAGTAAGAGCAGAGCTCGTCGCACTGACACTTCCTGTCCGAGTTGAAGCCCTCAGTGCAGCGACCTTTGCAGGACTCTGTGGGGGAGGACGGGTCAGTTGGCATGGCCAAGCCCAGACCACCCTTGCCCACCCTTCATTGGCCCCAAGGGCCACCGGTACCCTCTTTCTTGCACCTTGGTCAGCCAGAACAACCCACGCCAGCAGGGCGAGCAGCAGCAAAGGCCTCGGGGAAGCCATAGCAGGCCCCTAGCTTCCAGCCTGGTGAACTGGGCTCTGCACTCCTGGAGGTCTCTGCTGTGGATGCTTGAGGAAGGGAGGGAAAGGTGGGGACTGGGAGGGAGGGAACCAGAGAAAAAGAGCTGCCTTCTCTCCTGTTCTGTTTGCTCAGTCTCTGGCCCAGCCCCCAGTGCCCTGGATCCCAGAGGCTGCTGTAGCCAAGGGTCACATTCCTGGAACTCTGGGCCTGGGAGAACTGTGAATGGGATTCTTGCCAAGCTCAGTGTCCTATCCTAAGGGAAATTGCACAGTGGATCCGGAGGACAGAAGGAAGGCTCACTATGCCCCTCGCAGGCTGTGTGACTTTGGGCAAATGGTTTTACCTGCCTTGGCTTTCTTTTTGGTCAAGTGAGACTAATTACACTTGCCTTGTGTTGTGTTGGGGGTTACACAAGCTAAAGCAGATGAAATGCCCAGGGCCTGGAGTAGCGCCAGCTTCATTCTCCATAAATGGTTATTTATCTGTGATCTGTTTGATCAGGCACATCCCCGACTGTGTGTCTCACTCATCTATTGTGTATTTAGGGCAGGGAAAGGGGGGTTGGAAGAATGCTGCTAAACACCCTGGGGAAATATTTTTATTAAAAAAACACAGATTTCTGGGGCGCCTGGGTGGCTTAGTGGGTTAAGCCTCTGCCTTCGGCTCAGGTCATGATCTCAGGGTCCTGGGATCGAGCCCCACGTCAGACTCTCCGCTCAGCGGGGAGCCTCCTTTCCTTCCTCTCACTCTGCCTGCCTCTCTGCCTACATGTGATCTCTGTCAAATAAAAAATAAATCTTAAAAAAACACAGATTTCTTGTGTTTCGGTTCAACTCTTGGTGCATTGATTTCCCTAAGCTGGGCTTCATAGCACAGCAGAATGGGGTGACTATGGACCGTTTGGATTGGATTGGATTGGATTCCTTGGTCTCCCAGTAATTCACTGCTCCTTGGCAGGTACTGCTCCCTGTCTCCACCTCCACCTACCTTCTGTGGGTAAAGAATAGCCTCGTTCCCAACACTTTTAGACTAAGTAGCATCCCTCTTTCCAGAAAGTACCTGGCACAGATCGTCTGATTTTGTACCCACTCTCAGAGGTCCATGGGGCTCCTGAAATCCTGCTACCACCTGGAAAAAAATGATTCTTGGCGTTTCCAACGGACTTTTCCCATTCCATAATCAGAGAGGGCTGTGTGACTTTGGGCAATCTCTTTTCTATGAGCTTCAGTCAGTTCTACTGTTAAATGGGAACACTAACCCCTATCCTGTAGGCCTGTCACAAGGCTTCACTGAGAAACAGGCATAAAGTTGTACGGAATTGTTCTTATGATTGCTTGAACCAGGGGAGGGGAAGGTGGGGACTGAGCTCCACAAGCTCCACGGTGTTGCCTTCACGTTGCAGTGCCACGGAGTTTGCGGGGAAACGGAGGCAGCCCTCCGGCTCTGCACCCTCTCGCCCTAGTCGCCACCCCACCCCTCAGCTACCTCGTGGACGTGGCTGGGGGAAGCCTGGGTTTGAGGCTACGCAGGCTGCAGGGGAGGAGTCCCACGTGACAGAGAGGCGGGGTGTCAGCTCCGCGACAGTGGCTTCTCAGGGGCGGGGCCGCTGCAGAGCATCTCCCAGCCGGAGCCCCCCTTTGTTCCTCTTGCTGCCTCCTAGGTCCGCCGGCGTCTGGGTCCATCCCTCGCTCCCCTCTCGCTCCTCCCGCCCACCCCTTGCATCCGGGCCCGCATCCCTTCACCCAAAAGCTCGGTCCCAGTTCCTGTTCTTGCCCCTCCCCCAGACTTCTGGCCAGCGCCTTTGCCTGGTAGGTAGCCTTCTGCCCATCCCTCCCTTCTGCACCTTCTTTTCCCTGGATCCGTCTCCTGTCCCCCTTTTCCCCAAGTCCCGAGTCGCTCCGCCCTTCCGGACCGGGGATGTCCCCCGCAGCCCCGCGCCCATGGTCCTGACGCTGCTCCTCTCCGCCTACAAGCTGTGCCGCTTCTTCACCATGTCGGGCCCACGGCCGGGCGGCGAGCGGCTAGCCGTGCCGGGGCCCAACGGGGGCGGCGGCGCGGGCCCGTGGTGGACCGCGGGCGGCCGCGGGCCCCGCGAGGTGTCGCCCGGGGCGGGCACTGAGGTGCAGGGTGCCCTGGAGCGCGCGCTGCCCGAGCTGCAGCAGGCGCTGTCGGCGCTGAAGCAGGCGGGGGGCGCGCGGGCCGTGGGCGCGGGCCTGGCGGAGGTCTTCCAGCTGGTGGAGGAGGCCTGGCTGCTTCCGGCCGTGGGCCGTGAGGTAGCCCAGGGTCTGTGCGACGCCATCCGCCTGGACGGCGGCCTCGACCTGCTGCTGCGACTGCTGCAGGCGCCGGAGCTGGAGACGCGCGTGCAGGCCGCCCGCCTGCTGGAGCAGATCCTGGTGGCTGAGAACCGGTGAGGGTGCTCGCGGGCTGGAGGGTAGAGCGCGGGGTGCTGTGGGGTGACAAGGGCGGTCCGCGGCCAGGGTCTCTGGTGTGAATCGCCCTGTGCCTTTTCCCGCCTCACCTCACCAAATCCCTGTACTACCCCCCTGTTGGGGATGAGCGTGTCCGTTTTACAAATGAGGCTTGGGAAAGTTTCATGCCTTGCAGGGAGTCACAACACAGTGAACTGATGGTTCAGCCAGGATTCTCCTGGGACTGTTGGGGTGAGGAATGAGACTGGGAGAGGAAGAATAGAGTATAGCAGGACAGGAATTTGTCCCTGGTTCTGAGGGTGGGGCTGGGACCCTAAACCCACAGACCTCCTCCCCACAGGCATTGGTGCCCTTCTAGGCTACCTTCTCACTGCCACTGTGAAAGGAAGAGAACACAATGCTCAGTAAATGGGGTAGGATTACTGAAATGAGTGCTGATCTGAGGGTTACTTGCCCTCTTTAGGCCACCCCCAATCCACCTTCTGCTTCCTCCTTCTTCATTTTGGCCCACATAACAAGCCAGACATGATCTCATCCTGCGGCTGCTCATGGGGAACAGAAGGTTTTCTAGTGGGATCAATGGGTGAGAGAAGAGGAAACAGGTGAGGAGAAAGGCAGGGGCCAGAGTGTGTGTTCTCCGTCCCTTCCCCACATAGGGCCGAGATACAGTAGGGGGTGTCCAACTGGGGCCTGGAAGTCCCTCTCTTGCCTGCCTCTTGAGATCTCCCCCAGAATATGAGGACTCTTGCACTCACTTTCTCTCCCCTCCTATGCCAGAGCAGATCAAACTGTCACTCAGTAGTCACGTGCTGAATTCTCAGGCCCCTCAGATTTAGAAGGGTTTGGGAAGGGTCACTTTCAATTCATGCAGCTTTGTGATGTGTGATGGGTTAGGGATGCTTTCCTTACCATTTAAAAAAATTAAACATAACCTTGTGGATGATGGAAATGATACAACCGTCAGAAATACATGAATGGAGCAATTTAAGTTGGGAGAGCAAGTTAGGGTTCTGCTTACTCAGAAAGTCATTAATTTCCCAACTACCATCAATCATCAGTACATTTGGAGGACTAGCAAATGGAGTGGGTGCTCCCTGGATGTGGTGGGCACGGGGTGACAGCATACCTGGTAGCCTGGTATGTGGGGTGTGGCAGCTATAATTAGAACCGTGGAGAAGCGGTGCAGCCAACACCCTAGGAAGAGGAGGGCGGCAAGATGCAAACTGCACTGATATTTTTTTCAAGGTTGAAAATAACAACACTCACCTCTTACAGAATTACTGAAGGGAGGAGTCACACTCACCATGATCTGGGGAAACCACGCACTGGTCCTGACAGCACTTCAGGACCAAGGACAGAGCCCAGGAAGCCCCTTGGCCATGGGATTTTTTTCCCCAAAGAGAGGCAGAATCTCCTCAACTTTTAGTCTACTTTGGATGGAGCCTGGAAGGAAGAGAAGGGGGGTGACACACTGAGAATTTGTGTTGATGAAATCTTGCCCTTCATCAGCCAACCTCCTCTTAAAGAAAGTTCCTCAATCAATGCACCCACTCCTTTTCCCATTCCCTTCTTCCCAGAGTGCTGCTACACCTGTTGGCCAGGAGCCTAGATCACAGTATCCCTCACCCTCAAATGTCAAGAGAAATCCAACAGGGTAGGACCCTCTGAACTTGATCCCATGACACCAGTGAGGGCCCCATGTGACTGCTAGCCTTTGAAATTTATAGCCCAGCCCCATCAGGAGACCATAATTAAGTTAAATGGTTTAACTCCGGTTGAATGAATGAATTTCCCAAAAATACACAGTTAATAAGTGGAGGAGACATGTTTAAAAAGTAAAACAAGGGATGCCTGGGTGGCTCAGCCGGTTAAGCCGCTGCCTTTGGCTCGCATCATGGTCCCGAGGTCCTGGGATCCAGTCCCACGTTGGGCTCCCTGCTCAGCGGGGATGCTGCTTCTCTCTCTGCCTGCCACTCTGCCTGCGTTTGCATGCTCGCTCTCTCTCTCTAACAAATAAATAAGTAAAAATCTTTAAAAAAAAAAAGTAAAACAAAACAGAAAGCTATTGCATATAAATTCAAAAAGTGCAAAGGTACAAAAAAGTCCCAAACTTAAGAATTTTTCCTTCTACCCAGACCCCCTCGCTTGATGCAAACCAGAAAAACAAGTTTTGTTTTGTTTTTTAAGATTCATTTATTTATTTGCCAGAGATCACAAGTAGGCAGAGAGGCAGGCAAAGAGGGGAGGGGAAGCAGGCTCCCCACTGAGCAGAGAGCCCAATTCGGGGCTCGATCCCAGGGCCCTAGGATTATGACCTGAGTTGAAGACAGAGGCTTTAACCCACAGAGCCACCCAGGTGCCCTGCAAAACAGGTTTCTTGTACAGTATGTCCTCCCAGAACAATTGTATACATACAAGGATTTACACATATATGTATATTATATATACATGCTGGTACATGTATGTGTATGAATTCCCCCTCCTGAAGCTGGAATTTGAACCCAGACCCACAGCCTCTCAGGCTGCAGAAGCCGGGAGCTGAGTGTATAGTTCTCACTACAAGGATATAGTCCAAGTTCTGTGAAGGTGCCAAGGGCATAGGGAAAGGGGAGGGCTGGGGGGTCAACAGACTCAGAATAAAGTCCTCTTAAAAAAAATTAAAAATGGGGTGCCTGGATGGCTCAGTCAGTTAAGTGTCTGCCTTCAGCTCAGGTCATGATACCAGGGTCCTGGGATCGAGTCCCAGGTTGGGTTCCCTGCTCTTCAGGGAATCTGTTTCTCCCTCGTTCTCTCTCTCTCTCAAATAAATAAAAAATTTTTAAAATAATAAAAAATTTAAAAAACAAAACAAAACAAAGCAAAAAAAGAATAAAGTCCTCTCTGAATTAATATTCCTGAGCAAGCCCTTCCCTTCACTTGTCCTCAGGAAATGAGAGTGTTGGATTAGATTATTGCTTAAACACATCTGCTGGTTCTGATATTCTCAGAGTTTATGTAGTCAGATTGTTCTGGAAGCACAAAGTATAGATGAAGGATCTTAACCTTGGAAGACAGACAGATGCAGGTTTGGACCCCACCTATGCCTCTTACCAGCTGTGTAACTCTAAGCATGACATGTAACTTCCCTGAACTTTGGCTTTCTCCTTGGTAAAATGAACAAGTGAATGATTGGAACCCACCTGTTCTTTTGGACTTTAGGGAAGCTCAGTGATCAACTCAGAAAAGTTGTGCCATGTTATGGGCTCAGCTGGGACCTGCAGTGGACACAAAGTCACAAGCATCACTGTGATGCTCACTGGGCAGGGACTCCCTGCCTGGCTGAGTCTCTTAAGTCTTTAGGGGTAGTGTCAGTTGTGGAGGACATCATTTGTGGAGGTCAGGGAGACAGAAAACTTTCACCTCTGCCTAGAGTGTGCCAGCTTTCGTGCCTGCTGTGCTGGCAACCAGGCTCCCTCCCTTGGACATTTCTTCCCTAGAGCAGTCATAGTGTTTCCTAAAACCCATGTAAGAGTAGGTCACTCCCCTTCCTGAAGCCTTTCAATGGCTCCTCATTTGCCATCAAAATAAAGTACAAATGCCTGAAGAGGGCTCAGAAGGCCCCCAGGACCCTTTCCCTACTCTCCCCCCTTGAATCTTCTACCTCAGCCACTAGAAATGGCTTCACTTCAGTGTGGCTGAGGTGGGGACAGATCCCCAAATGCACCAGCTCTCAGATACCCCCCAAGCCTTTGCATACATCTGTGCCTATAATACAATGTCCACAATCTCCCCTTCTCCTCTTCATGAATGTCTCACCATCTTCCCCAATTAATACCCTAGGCACCCAACCAATATATTTAATGTGTGTCTTTATATCTGTGTCCTGGTAGGATCTTTATTCTTGTTTTGTGTGCATGTATTTTTAATTTACACAAATGGAGGGATGCCTGGGTGGCTCAGTTGGTTGTGTCTGCCTTTGGCTCAGATCATGATCCCAGGGTCCTGGGATCGAGTCCCTCATCGAGCTCCTTGCTCTGTGGGGAGTCTGCTTCTCTCTCTCTCCCTCTGCAGCTCGTGCTCTCTCTCTGTCAAATAAATAAAATCTCTTAAAAATTTTATACAAATGGTG
Source organism: Lutra lutra (assembly GCF_902655055.1). NCBI lineage: Eukaryota > Metazoa > Chordata > Mammalia > Carnivora > Mustelidae > Lutra > Lutra lutra. The sequence goes on from NC_062293.1 coordinate 42,478,074, forward strand.
CTGTGTTTTATAGCACATTCCAGTTCATATTTTTATCCACTTATTAGTATTTTTTTAAGATTTTTATTTATTTATTTGATGCAGAGAGAGAGATCACAAGTAGGCAGAGAGGCAGGCAGAGAGAGAGGGGGAAGTAGGCTCCCCGCCGAGTGGAGAGCCCTATTCGGGGCTCCATCCCAGGACTCTGAGATCATGATCTGAGCCGAAGGCAGAGGCTTAACCCACTGAGCCACCCAGGCGCCCCAGTAGTATGTTTTTAAGATCCTTTCTTCATGTGCCATGGTATAATCTGTTCAGTCCCTTGTAACTGCTCCATAGCCCTCCAGAGTGGGTAACTGCCCATGTTACCTCTCCACTGTCCCAGGCTCGACACCAGACTGCCACTATCTTCCCCCATCACAAACAACCCTGCAGCCTTTTCCACGTTCTTTTGTGGATCTGTGACAATTCTTAGGGATATAAACTCAAGAGCCCCAATTTCTGGCTCATAGGGTGCATATCTCTTTAACTTCACCCACGCATCCCAGCCTGCTTTCCAAATTGATTGCCCCAGCAAGCACCTCTACACAGAGAGCTTCAGGGTAGTTCATGGCCCCTCACACTGCCAACCTTTTCTGTTACCCAGCTTCTGCTTTTTGCCTATCCAATAGGTGTAAAGTGATAGCTGATTTAATTTTCACTTCTCTAATTACTAATGAGTTAGAGCATCTCTTAATTTGCTTGTTAACATTGTGGATTTCCTCTTTTGTAAATTGCCATTTATATCCTTCGCCATTCCCTATTGAATTTGCTGTCTTTTTCTTATTGACTTGACTGTTCATATCTTCTATATATGAAACCTTGTTGCTTTTATATTTTTCTTTATAGGTTTTAAACATTGCAAATATCTCTGGCCTTCTTTCTATTCCTCAAACATGCCAAGCTCACAAGCCCTCAGGGCTTTTGTCCTTGCTGTTCGTTCTGCCTGTTACACTCTCTCCCAGACACCTGCAGACAGGAGTCTTTGGATATTGTACTCTCAGATTTCACCTCCTCTGCCGCCCACTGTCCATTACATCACCTGCATTTGCTAGCATAATAGCCATCTCACTCTTGTCCTGTTCACTCATTGTTCCCTTGCTTATTGTTTGTCTCCATATTAGCTGTGTATAAGTTCCAGGCTCTCTTAGGCCCTGCTCAGCTTCAGTCTCTAGCACAAAGCCTGACACACAGTAGTTCCTCAATAAAAATCTGTTGAGTGAACGGATAAGTACACCCCAGTCACACCACATGAAGTGGAGAGAGGTTTGAAGGCAAGGCGAAGAGGGGTGTACTTAGAGTGATGCTTCAAATGATGATAAGAAGTTAAAATTTAGTAAGTCTTCCCTATGGCAGGCTTCCCCTGTGGGAAGCACTTTACACAGATTTTCACACTGGGACTCATAATGACCCTGTGGGGTGGGTACTCCTTTTATCTTATTTATGAGATGAAGTTCCTTATTTAGGAACTGAAGTTGGATAGAGGAAGGCACTCAAGGTCCCACACATTTCTAGACAAAAAAAAAAAAAAAAAAAAAAAAAACACAAAAAAAAACACAAACCCCAAAAAACAAAAAACCAAAACAAACAAACAAACAAACAAACAATAAAAAAAAAAAAAAAAAAAACCACCAGCTCCCAAGGGATCTTCTCCAGAGTTAGGTTCTTTTTTTTTTTTTTTTTTTTTAAAGATTTTATTTATTTATTTGACAGAGAGAGATCACAAGCAGGCAGAGAGGCAGGCAGAGAGAGAGGAGGAAGCAGGCTCCCTGCTGAGCAGAGAGCCCGATGCGGGGCTCGATCCCAGGATCCTGAGATGATGACCTGAGCCAAAGGCAGTGGCTTAACCCACTGAGCCACCCAGGCGCCCCCAGAGTTAGGTTCTTAACCATACACACTGCAGGGCAGGAGGCAGCGTTAAGGGAGGAATTGGGTGTGGCCAGGATGAAGCACCCTTATAATCGTAATGGGAGGAATCTGTTCCTTGCAGGGCAGGTGGAAGGGGGAGGCAGGGAGGTTAATGCTCTCCCTCACGTTCTATATGACACCAATGAGGCCAGAGAGGTTAAATGACCTGACCAGGTCATGGTCAGCCTTCCCCGGTGGTACCGCCATTCCATCATCCCTTGTCCCACTTTGTTTCGCCAGGGACCGCGTGGCGCGCATCGGGTTGGGCGTGATCCTGAACTTGGCAAAAGAACGGGAGCCAGTGGAGCTGGCGCGGAGCGTGGCCGGAATCTTGGAGCACATGTTCAAGCACTCGGAGGAGACGTGCCAGCGACTGGTGGCGGCCGGTGGCCTGGACGCTGTGCTGTACTGGTGCCGCCGCACGGACCCGGCGCTGCTCCGCCACTGCGCGCTGGCGCTGGGCAACTGCGCACTGCACGGGGGCCAGGCGGCGCAGCGGCGCATGGTGGAGAAGCGCGCCGCCGAGTGGCTCTTCCCGCTCGCCTTTTCCAAAGAGGACGAGCTGCTGCGGCTGCACGCCTGCCTCGCGGTAGCCGTGCTGGCCACCAACAAGGAGGTGGAGCGCGAGGTGGAGCGCTCTGGCACGCTGGCGCTCGTGGAGCCGCTTGTGGCCTCGCTGGATCCCGGCCGCTTCGCCCGCTGTCTTGTGGATGCCAGCGATACAAGCCAGGGCCGCGGGCCCGACGACCTGCAGCGCCTCGTGCCACTACTGGACTCGTCGCGCTTGGAGGCGCAGTGCATTGGGGCTTTCTATCTCTGTGCTGAGGCTGCCATCAAGAGCCTGCAGGGCAAGACCAAGGTGGGTGAGGGGTGGGAGTGGGGACAGGAGTTAGCATCTGGGAAGGCTTCCCAGAGGAAGTGACATTCAACTGGGACTTGAAGTACACATTAGAGTTAAGTGAAGCAAGCAGAAGGATGAGAGACCAGTTACTGGCCTTGAAGGCAAGACCGAGGGTTTTAAGCAGGGAGCATGCCTGGCATTAATACTGAGAGCTCAGCCTTCACCCCATGGAGATGGAAGCTGTTAGAGGGGAGAAATGAGGGGGAGAGTCGAGAGAGTTTCAGGAAAGGGAATGAACGTAACTAGGTTATCTATAGGGTGAATGCAGGGCTAGGGCAGATGATGGGAGTTTCAGCGCTGAGAAGAGGCGAGGGGAAGGACTGGGAATCTTTGGGGATGGCTGGTGAACTGGGGGACCCCTGACACTCTCTCCCCACCCCTCCCTAGGTATTCAGCGACATCGGAGCCATCCAGAGCCTGAAACGCCTGGTTTCCTACTCCACCAATGGCACCACGTCGGCGCTGGCCAAGCGCGCGTTGCGCCTGCTGGGCGAGGAGGTGCCGCGGCCCATCCTGCCCTGCGTGGCCAGCTGGAAGGAGGCCGAGGTCCAGACGTGGCTGCAGCAGATCGGCTTCTCCCACTACTGCGAGAACTTCCGGGTAGAGCAGCGCATCCCAAGGGCTCGCGGCCCCTAGGGGCGCCCTGAATGAGGCAACAGCGCCCCCTTGCGGCCCGTGCGCCCGCGGCTCCAGGGATGATTTTGGGGGTGGAAGCCTGTACTCCACCACTTTCGGGGTCACTCAAATTCGGGTCCCATCCGCCTCCCCCGTCGTAGTCTCCGGTTGCCTTTCCTTGCATCTTATGCTTAGGGTCCAACGACTGAGGAGGAGCGCCCTTCCTTACGTCTGACCCCTCCCCTAGGAGCAGCAGGTAGATGGCGACCTGCTTCTGCGGCTCACGGACGAGGAGCTCCAGACCGACCTGGGCATGAAATCTGGCATCACCCGCAAAAGGTACGGCACCTCCTGCTCGCCAGTCCTCACCTTCTGCCCCTAGCCAGTCCTAGGTCAGGACCTCAGCGTCCTCTTCTCCCCCCACCCCCGGCTGCAGATTCTTCAGGGAGCTCACGGAGCTGAAGACTTTCGCCAACTACGCTACGTGCGACCGCAGCAACCTGGCTGACTGGCTGGGCAGCCTGGACCCGCGCTTCCGCCAGTACACGTACGGCCTGGTCAGCTGCGGCCTTGACCGCTCCCTGCTGCACCGCGTGTCGGAGCAGCAGCTCCTGGAGGACTGCGGCATCCGCCTGGGCGTGCACCGCGCCCGCATCCTCACCGCCGCCAGAGGTCAGCCTGCCCATCTGGGAGCCCAGCCCTCGCCCAGCCCTCGCCCAGCCCTCTCCCAGCCCTCAGCCAGGGGTGCTTACAGAGGGTAGGGGTGGGAAGACAGGGGGCTTAGGCGATTAGCCAACAGCTTACCAAATACGGGTCTGGAGGTGCTTTAGGGAGGTCACGAGGGCAGAATGGATTCTAGGGCTCTAGCAACCCTTTTTATTTACTAATTTATTTTAATTTGCTAATTTACTATCTCGCTAATATTGTCAGTTACAATATATAAAGTTTTAAATATTATCTTAATATCTATATGCATTCTATTCAGTGGGTATTAATTTTTTAAAGATTTTATTTATTTACTTATTATTTTTTAAGATTTCATTTTATTTTATTTATAATAAAGAGGGAGTGAGCTGGAGGAGGGGGGCGGGCAGAGGGAGAAGCAGACTCGCTGTTGAGCAGGGAGTCCATCGTGGGGCTCAATCCCAGGACCCTGGGATCATGATTGAGCCGAAGGCAGAGCCAACTGAGCCATGGGGGTGCTCCTGCGTGTTAATTTTTTTAATCAACTAGTCACCATGCTGTGCATTATATCCCAGAACTTACTCATCTTTTTTTTTTTTTTTTTAAGATTTATTTATCCATTTTAGAGAGAGAGCAAGGCAGAGAGCAGGGGTGAGGGGCAGAGGGAAAGAGAGAATCCTCAAGCAGAGTCCCCACTGAGTGTGGACCCCGACTAGGGGCTCCATCTCACCATCCTGAGATCATGACCTGAGCCAAAATCAAGAGTCAGACACCTAACTGACTGAGCCACCCAGGTGCCTTTCTATAATGTACTTTTTAAAAATTTTTAAGTAATAAGAGAGGTGTAGCTTAAAAGTGTCCAATTTGAAGAGTTTTGAAAAATGCATACATGTGTAACTACCATCATAATCCAAGATGAAGAACATTTCCATCAAGGGTGTTCTTTTTAAAGATGATGAAACTAAGTTTTTGGGAATTTAAATACGTTTCTCAAGGTTATCCCTTGGGGAATCCCAAATACAAACCCCAGAGCCATTAAGTAACAGAACTAGGATTTGAACCTCTGTCTTTCTGCTTCATAAACAGACAGGGGCTGACTGTGAGTGCTGAGACTGAATATTATATGAAGATGGATTCTTTTCATTCATCTCAACAAGTTCAACCAAAGCAGATCAGCTTTCATTATTTTCACACTGGAGCTCTTAGTATAACCCCAAGATTTCTTTTTTTTTTTTAAGATTTTATTTATTTATTTGTCAGAGAGAGTGAGCACAGGCAGAGGCAGAGGGAGAAGCAGGCTCTCCACTGAGCAAGGAGCCTGATGAGGGACTTGATCCCAGGACGCTGGGATCATGACCTGAGCCGAAGGCAGCCGCTTATCCAACTGAGCCACCCAGGCATCCCTAACCCCAAGATTTCATTTCTTAAAAACAGGGAGGGGCGCCTGGGGGGCTCAGGTTTGCATTCAGATTTCTCCTGCTCCGAATCCTTTCTGGAGTTCCAAATGGCACATTTTCTTTCTATGTTGCTGGCTGAGTCCTCCGGTATGGCTTTGGAGCCAAGCTTCTGCAGGTTGTCCTCTCAAAACCCAGCCTGGGGTTAGGGTTAGGGTTAGGGCCAAGGAGCATGGAAGGTCTGGTCTGAGGGCATTGTGGCAACCTTCCCAGAGGGCTGAGTTGAGGGCGTGGGTTAGGGTTAGGGATCCAGGGGAGATTGTGACCTCAGCCGAAGGCAGACACCTAACCAACTGAGCCACCCAGTTGCTCCCTTCCATGCACCCTTTTTAAGTGGATGCAGTGACCCACTGAGACTTAGATTTTAGAAGGACCCCTGTGGTGGTTGTGCAAACAGATTGAACTGGGCAAGTGTGGATTTGGGGAGACCACTGAGAAGGCTGAGTTGGGGGCCTGGACATAGGACCCTGGGGCTGGAGTCCAGGATGTTTAGTTGGAAGAATGCAGAGCATGGAATCAGGTGTTGTGAACGTCTGTCTGTTCTGTTCACTGTCATATTGCAAGCCCAAAGGGTAGTGCCTGGCACACAGTAAGTACTTAGTGAATATGCGTGGAATGAATTAATGAGAGGTAGGGGTACGGGCCGATACCCGGGTTCTGGCTGTGGTGGGAACTAGGAAGGAAGGGGCCTGGGGAAGACTTGGGATGTGTTGGGTGTAGTGTCTGTGGGCAGCTGCCTGTGCAGGTCTGGAGTTCTGGAGAGAGGACAGGGCTGGAGGTGCCGATCCGTGTCCCTAAACACAATGCCTGTCTCCTGAGAGGGACTCACCAATAGTGAGCAGCCTTCCTTCCTGTAGGCCCAGCTCTCCATCTCAGTGACTCTCTTTTGCACAAGCCAGGCGGCCCGGGCCGGGCTGCGCTGAGAAGGCTGAGTGGGCAGCAGGTGACACCCCATGGGGAGTCAGAGGTGACTCTGACTGAGCTGTTGTCTGTCTGCCTCAGAAATGCTACACTCCCCGCTGCCCTGCACTGGTGGCAAGCCCAGTGGGGACATCCCAGATGTCTTCATCAGCTACCGCCGGAGCTCAGGCTCTCAGCTAGCCAGGTGAGAAGGGGTAGGCAGGTGGGCGGCCCAGGGGCTGGGAGCCGGGCCAGGGCAATGATGTGGGACCTCTCGCCAGCCTCCTGAAGGTGCACCTGCAGCTGCACGGCTTCAGTGTCTTCATTGATGTGGAGAAGCTGGAAGCAGGCAAGTTCGAGGACAAGCTCATCCAGAGTGTCATGGGTGCCCGCAACTTCGTGCTCGTGCTGTCGGCCGGGGCCCTGGACAAGTGTATGCAGGACTTTGACTGCAAGGACTGGGTGCATAAGGTAGGTGCTGGCCTCCGTTGTCCCAGCACTGGCCCGTGGCCAGGGGTCAAGGTCCTCCTCCCTTTCCTTCTCATTCGCACTCCCCAGCCACCTCCGCGGTCCAGCGGCGAGGCAGGAGCCACAGCTCGGTCTGTAATTGGTCTTTGGCAAGTCACTTAGGCTCTCTGGGCCTCAGTGTTCTCATGCAGAAAATGGGGATAACGTGCCTGTCTTACTCACCTTGTGGGATGGCCGTGAGGGTCGGAGCAGGAGGGAAGCACTTTGATAAATAACCTCAGTTAGGGAAGAGGGGCAAGAGAGCCTGGTGACAGGCACAGTGGGATCGTGAAAGGCACAAAGCTGTGAGTTTGAATCCCAGCTCCGGCCTTGGGCAAGTTGCATAACTGCAATGAGCATCGTTTTGGCTACTGTAAAGTGGGAGAAGTATTGTCCTGGACTCCCTAGGATATTGTTATAAGAATTAAAAGAGCTAAAATCTGTCAAGTCCTTAGCAGAATGCCTAGTTCTATAGTAATTGTTCTATAATGGCAGCATTTATCCTTGTAATTAGTATGAGCGCTTCCCGCTGTTTAATTAATGCCATTCTATCTTCAGTGCCTTGCATATACTAGAAACTTACTGAATACTGACAGAACAGACAGATGGATGAAATGGGTTCATACCACATCTGTAGATTATTAATTATTAATCAGTGAGGGATACAGCAGTCATCTGGCCTGGAACCCTTGTCCTGAAGCAGCTAAGGAAACAAGACGTGTAGAGATCATCTATGGGTTGGTGTCGCCGCTAAGCTATGTAGGTGAACCTCTCACTGGCCATAGGTGCGTAGAGAAGGCGGAGAACGTTAAGGGCTGGAATAACCGGGGAAGGCTTTGTGAAGGAAGCAGAACTTGAGAAGAGACTTAAGAATTTAGGTAAGTGGAAGAGAAGGCATCCCAGGCAGGGCGACTGTGCGAGCAGAGGACAAAAGTGGGGATGAGGAAGGCACATCCCCGGTGATGGCTTACAGATGAAGCGGAGACTCAAAGCAGTAGAATTCTTCCGCTGGCCACGCTGGTGTAGAAATCCAAAAAGCTGGCCTCTGAACTCCCATCGGTCTGACTCCAAAGCCCGTGCTCTTTCCCAGCACCTGCCGTGGCGCAGACCTGAGGGGGTGGGAGGGGAGGTGGGGGTTGGGGCAGGATTCTGCTGACACCGGAAATGGTCGTTTGGATCCCTTCCCAACTCCATGTCGGGTGATGCCATGTTGGTAGCCTGAGATCAGCCCTAGTGGGAATATTTACACAAAGGAAATTGGTAAAGACTACAAAGCAGGACTTTATTTGGTTAGTTGGTTGTTTTCTGTTTGTTTGGTTTTGGGATTTTTTTCTTTTTGCCCCCAGAGGGTTATTTGTTAAACATTTGCCAGCACACCACTGGGGTTCCCCGGGTGGCTCAGTTGGGTAAACACCCGACTCTCGACTTTGGCTCAGGTCATGATCTCAGGGTGGTGAGATCGGGCTCCACACTGGACGTGGAGCCTGTTTAAGATTCTCTCCAGCCCTCCCCTCTCCCCTCCTCACTGGCTCTCTCCCTCTCTTTAAATAAACAAACAAACAAACAAACTACAGAACCCATTTGCTGAGTACCTAAAGGTTGGGAGAAGACTTGTATTTAAAGCACTGGGGGAAAGGGATCCCACAAGGGCAGTGAGGCCAGGCCAGCGGTGGTAGGGAGAAGGCTCTGGCATCAGAGTACAACCAGACCGACCATGGGGAAGAGGGTCAGGCCCTGGAAGCCATGTTTTAGAGGCTGAGTACTGGGCTTGGTTGGGTGTTGGGCCGAAGAGACACCTGGAGGATCATGGTTGATGGCCCAGAGCAGGTGGCAGGCGGCCTTCTGGGATAAAGAGAGGAATAGCTGAGCTCCACTCGAGGTCAGACCTTGCTGTGTTCACTCTATATCCTGGATGCCTACAAGCCTGCGTGGTGCGAAGCAGGCTCTTGACTAGTTGACAGGATACTTGAATCAGTTACCAAGCAGAGGAAGCTGAAATAACTGGGAAGGCCACACAGGTCCACCAGGTTCACCCGGCCAGAACACTCGACTCTGATCAAGTTTTCATTCTTTTTTTTTTTTTTAAGATCTTATTTATTTATTTGACAGAGGGAGATCACAAGTAGGCAGAGAGGCAGGCAGAGAGAGAGAGGGAAGCAGGCTCCCTGCTGAGCAGAGAGTCTGATGCGGGACTCGATCCCTGGACCCCGAGACCATGACCTGAGCCGAAAGCAGTCGCTTAACCCACTGAGCCACCCAGGCGCCCTCAAGTTTTCATTCGTAACCTGCTGGATGACCTTGAACAAGCCATTCTTCCTCTCTTGGCCAGACTCTGAATCTTTGCAGCGAGCAGCATGCGGTCTTTGATTCTGGATAAAACATGTCAAGAGGCTCTCAAATAAATTTGTGCAGGGTCGGAATTCAAACGAGGGCTTGGCTGAAAGAACCCTGAGCTTGGAATCTGAAGGCTTGATTCGGAAGCCTGGCTCTTCTTGGGCTGGGCATTTGTGTGACTTGGGGGCAAGTCCCCTCTCTGGGCTTTCTTCTTCTCGTTCATAAAATGAGAGGTTCCCCCCAAACCAATCAAGGTTGGAGTTATGTGGGTTTTTTTCCCCAGGAAGGCTCTGGGCCCCAAGGGTGGTCGATACCCATCTAGCTGACTGCACTGAGGGAGGAGGGATGGGCGGAGCCTCTGCCTTGGACCAGTCCCAAAGGCCCCATCAGCCTTCCTGGGTTGTTAGTGCTTCACTGCCTCTGGTTTTAAGACTCCTTTCCCCGAAGCCACATTTAGTGGGTAATCAATACAGAAAACCACAAGTGAACTGCACTCAAGTAATTCCAATCCCTGAGGTTCCCCCTTGAAAAGAAAAAATTCAATAAGCCCTTACCAGAGCACCCATTAATAGTAATATCCTCAGAAGCACCTTGTGAGGGAGGTTTATTATCCTCTTTTACAGAGGAGGAAAACCTAACACCTGTGATTGATTGATTAAGCACTCGCTACATGCTGGGCACTGGCCTAAGCACTTGCCACAGGACATGGCAGGTACCCCCCAACAGAAGAGAAAACAGAGGCTTTGAGAGCCCATTGGTTGCCTCATGCCACAAAGCCTATGTCAGAGATTCGATATGAACCCCAGTCTCAGGATTCTGGAGTGCAGCCCCTAACAGCTGTGCTTTGTTGTCCCCCTCCCTCCCTCCCTTCCTTCATTCATTCATTCCACCCATCCAGCCATCCATTAAGTATTTGGCAAGGGCTGACTGGGCAAGGCTTTGTGAAAGATGCTGAGATACAAGATGGATAAAAACCAGACATGATCTCTGTCTTTATGTCTGGTGGAGAAGACAGATATTAAGTAAATTACTCATTAATTAAGTTTGCAACTCTAGCATGTGTTAAAGAGCCTTCTAGAGCCTACAGTAGGAGATTGTGCATGGTCAGAGAAGGGAGGGGAGACTTCCTTGGGAAAGTATGGATTGAGCTCAGATCAGAAAAATTAGTAAGCATTAGTTAGGGGAAGGGGCCAGGAAGAACCTGTGCAAAGGCCCTGTGCAGGGAGGGAGGATGGCTAATCTAAGGGGGGCAAGGTCTGTGTGGCTGAGAGAACAGTGCAGGGCTGGAGTCTGGAAAGGGAGCTGTGGCCAACTGCATGGAGCCTTCAGACCACAGTATGGAGGGGGTTTTTTGTTTGTTTTTTAAGACTGTATGTGTTTATTTGACAGAGAAAGAGCACAAGCAGGGGGAGGGGCAGGCAGAGGGAAAGAGAAGCAGGCTCCCTGAAGAGCAGGGGAGCCCAATGTGGGACTCAATCCCAGGACCCTGGGATCATACCCGAGCCAAAGGCAGTCTCTTAACCAACTGAGCCACCCCGGTGCCCTGAATTTTATTCTAAGAGCTATGTAAAGTCTTGAAGACTTTTAAGTAGTGGGGGGGCATGATCAGATTTGGATTTTGTAAAGAGCAGCCAGGTGAAGGGGCAATGTAGAGAACAAGTTAGAGGAAGCAAGAGTGATGAGGAGAGACCTGGTGGGGGACAAAGATAAAGGGGTTGGAGCAGCCCGGTGAGGGTGTGTGTGTGGAGGAAGAGCCAAAGTGGGTAGATCTGAGAAATGAGGACAACTGCAGGGCTGGTAATGGATCAGTTTGGGTCCAGACAGTGATGTTTTTCTCCTGACACCAAGTTGAGTAGTTTTTTTTTTTTTTTTTCCAGCACTAACAACCATTTCTCCAATCTGCCAACACCAACTGGGTGTCCCGCAATTCAGTTCTTTTTAAGAAAAATTTTTAGATTGATTTATTTATCTGAGAGCAAGAGACTGTGCCACAAGTGTGAGGGGGGTGGGGGCAGAGGGAGAAGCAGACTCCTCCTCCCTGAGTGCAGAGCCCAACACGGGGCTCCATCTCACGACCCTGAGATCGTGACCCGAGCTGAAACCAAGAGTCCGACGCTTAACCGACCGAACCACCCAGGCACCCCCAGTTCAGTTCTGATAACTGACTCACCCAGAGCGAGTGTCAAACTCCAGAAGGGCTTAGTCCCACATGTCTGCACTCACTTCAGACGTCTGAGAGTCCCGGGTTCCTAGGCCACCCACACTTCTGTCTGACTTGGTTACCAAGTCAGGAGTTCCCATGGCACACATCCCTCCCCTGGCCAGTGCAACCATTTGCTAGAATGACATGCAGAACTGAGAAAGCACTTAACTATATTCCAGGTTCATTGTAGAGGCTATAACTGGGGAACATTTGAATGGGGGCCATGCATAGGGCAAAGGTATGGGGTGTGGGGCACAGGCAGGGAGGCTCAGAGCTCCCATGCCCTCTGCAGGCCACCCTCCCAACACCTGGATGTGTTCAACAAACCACATCCTTCGGGGATTTGATGGAGGGTTCACTGTGGAGGCATGGTGAAGTCTTTGGGCCCTGGTGAGTGAACTCAATCTCTAAACCCCTCTCTCCTCCTGGGAGGTGTGCATCTGTGACTATATGTGAGATACTTAGTTTCCTACTTTTTCATCATAGCTTGGTCTTCCTGGCAAGCAGCCCCCATCCAGAAGCTCTCTAGGCAACCCCCATGCCCAACCTCCAGTCATCTGGGGATTCCCAGTGTTTCGGGAGCTCCATGCCAAGGACTTGGGGCAAAAACCAAATATTTGATTTTTATTAAAAAAAACAAGGGGTGAGGGAAAAGCCAAAGCAGACTTCGGCACCAGCACCCCTCCTAGGGACTGCCTGGCACCAGGGTCCCTAGATGGGGGACCCAGGTCTCTTCCTTATCCCCTCGTTTCTTCCTGCAGGAGATCGTGACTGCTTTGAGCTGCGGCAAGAACATTGTGCCGGTCATCGATGGCTTCGAGTGGCCAGAGCCCCAGGACCTGCCCGAGGACATGCAGGCCGTGCTCACCTTCAATGGCATCAAGTGAGGAGAGGGGCGGGTGCGCAGCCCCCAGCCAGCAGCTCCCCCCACCCCCACGCGGCCCCCTGACCCACCAGCCCCTGTGCCCACAGGTGGTCCCACGAATACCAGGAGGCCACGATTGAGAAGATAATCCGATTCCTGCAGGGCCGCTCCTCCCGGGACTCATCGGCAGGCTCAGACACCAGTTTGGAGGGGGCCGCACCCATGGGCCCAACTTAACCAACCCTTAGATCCTAGGCCCTGCTGTGACCCCCGTTCCCATCATCCCGCTCGAAGAAACTGCTCCTCGACCTGGCGTCTCTCAGCTGCAGCCACCTGGGCCCTTCTCTGGAAATTGCTGTCGCTCTGCCCCCATCCTCATGGTCCACCTCAAGCCCAGCCCCCTCTGTGTCTGCAAAGGGAATGGAAACCAGGCATTGGGGGTGCTCAGGGCCAGACACCTTCCCCCGCCCCATCTCCAGGTTCTGCTACCAGGTTCTCTATCTCAGGTGTGGGAGAAACCCTGGACAATTGAGGGTTTGCCACACACAGCACACCCTCCTGCCCAGACAGCAGCCAGCTTGAGTAGGGGGAAGGCTGGTAGCCTCCCTCTGACGAGTTTGGGCGATGCCCTCCCCTCTGAGCTAAGCCAGGGCCGGGGCCCAGCAGCCAGCTGGAGATCAGGCTCCAGTGATGGCTCTCCACCCAGTTCGTGCCTGGCTTCTGGCCTCACTGCATCCTGCCACCCTGTGGCCTTGACCTGTAATCACTGTGTCCTTAGCTGGCCTGGTCTCCAGTCCCCTCCCAGCCTTCCTGAGGTGCAGTCCTCTTAGCCACACCGGAGGTCAGGGTCGGCCAAGCCAGCCCTCACTGTGGCTGGCAGCTGTTCACCAGGCCTGGACCACCAAGGCCGTCTCGACAGGCAGCTAGCCACCCTCCCTGTGCCTTGTTGCTGGGCCTTGTTGCCGGCTCCGGCCTGGCTCTGCTGGCTTGCCCAGCCCCTCCCCACCCTTTCGCTCAGGGGGCAGCCGGGGGAGACAGCCCCCTGTGATGGCAGTGCTGGGCTGGACAGAGGCCGCAGCAACATGGGAAGAGGCAGGATCCTGAAGAAGGGTGAGGGGTGTGTTGGAACCACCTGGGAATTTTGCAACAATGGCGTTCAGACCACCTGGTCAGGGTTTGGGTTTCTGCTTTTCTCACAAATTCCCAGGTGGGTGGGTGCAGATGGTCAAGGAATGAGACACTTGAACTAGCGAGCCTCTAAAACACAAATCCCTCCCAAACCTTTGCCATTCCACCTCCCGCCCCCCACCCCCTGCCCCATCTCATGCCACTCCATGGATCCTGTAGCCCCACTCGGTATTATGTCCCTTGTATGGAGAAGGGACTGAATGACTGAATGACTGAATGACGGGCCATTTCCCAAATCAGCAGCGGCCACCCCAGGATCCAGACCTGGCCTTCTGGTGCTCGGTCCAAGGCCTGTCTCGAGAACCATCCTAGAAGCTGTGCTCAGGGCAGGGTTGTTACTATCCCCACGGCTGGCTTCTCTGCCCCAAGGGTCTGGCAGAGGGGGACAGGTTTTCACCAAAAAAGGTTGGTCTAAGAGCTATACAGAAATAAACAAGCAGGAAAATCCCTCTGCCCCTTTCTCCACTTGGGTAGGAGAGCAAGAAAGTATCTCCCCGCTCCCATAAACCTGGGCTTCGGCTAACAGGGTCAGCTGGAGCCTGCCCTGCCTCTCCCCTCCCGGGGGCAGTGGGCAGTGGCCTGACACCTCAGGCTGGCTCAGCTTCCAGAGTCACCTCACGCGGGGGCCAGCCAGGTCACTCATAGCTCCTGAGCCTCATTGTCAAAAAGTCAAGAGGTCTCACCCTGGGCTTGGGACACCTTCCTTCTACTCCCCCTCCTGCCAAAGATTCGCTCTCTAGCCGATCCTGGCCCCAGCTCTGGCCTTCACTGCTCTTGACCCTGCCTCCTTCAGGCCACAGAAGTGTCCACCAGTACCAGGCCCTGGATGCAGAGTGGACATTGCCTTCGCAGAGCAGCATCAGTAATGATACAGTGGCATGAGTGCTCTCCCAGGGAAGATTTTTGTCACCGTCAGTCCCCCCACCTCCTGAGGTGCTCTGCGGTATTCAAGGAGGCTGCCAGGCCGTTTCTTCTGTTCCTACACCCTCAACTGCTGCCCCTTGGTGACTGGGGAATCAGAGCTCGGCTTCTGACCCGGAGTCATGACCCCCACCCCCAGCCAGGCTTGGCCCCACAGGGCTAGGCCTGAATGGGGGCTGAGAAACAGCCTTTCCCCCAGAGCCTGCTCTGACATGGGCCTGCAGGGTCAGGGTTTTCTACCCGGCTGGTCTACAAGTCCGGGCTGAGTCAGCAAGGCCCCTGCCCACCTCACCCTAGCCGTCCCCAGGGACTGAGGACTGCTCAGGGACACCCAGATGTCAGAAGTTCAGCTCCAACTCCTTCATTCTTCTCCCCTGCCCAACAAGAGAGGCATCTCATTCTAGAATGTATGAGGTGGGAAAGGTCTCAGCATGTCATCTAATCCAGTGTTTTCTAACTTGACCACCTGTGATCAGACAGTTCGGGGCACGGCTGCCCCAGCCCTTCGGAGGAGGGCTTTGCTTAAGGTCACAAGCAAGCCAGAGGCAGTGCTCAGAGCAGAGCCCAGGCCTGAGGACAGCCCAAAACCTTTTCCCAAGCCTTCTCACTGCCTCATGCTGGGACAGTGAAAAACTGTATTCCCTGCCTTGCTTTGGTCTCCCCACGACAGAGACGGTGAGTTGGGAATGTGGCAAAAGGCCTGAGCTACAGAGGCCACAGCTGACCCCGGTGGGGTCACACTTCACACCTGTGTGATTTCTAGGGCAGGGAGAGGAGCCAAGCCCTGTGGCCATTGCAGGCAAGTGCCACCTGAACTGGGTCTATGTAGGGGCTGGCAGCCCTCAACAAAGGTGGTGCCTTACTACTTCTGGGCCAGGCTTCCCTAACAGACTGGAAAAAGGCCCCTTGTTCTCTGAGAAGCTGCAGCCCCGATCCTATCGGGGAGTCAGGCCCCTCTCCGGGTTCCCGTTGAGCTACAGAAGCAGGAGGACGGTCTCAGCACACGGTCCCACTGAAACACGTGGCAACGGGAGCGTTGGAGGGCAGAGTAGTAACAAAACCCAATGCCTTCAGGGGCGGATCTCTGGTGGACCCTCAGGAATGGGCTCTGCCCCCAATCTCTCCACTGGCCTGAGGCCAGCCGGGCAACCCTCCAGCCTCTCCAGCAGCTCAAGAGAAGAGAATGAGCAGTGAGATGCGGTGTGGGCCAGCCCACGGCAGCTCAGGGGGCTCCTGCCCAGCCCAGAAGCCTACTGCTGTCTGACTGCTGGTGGAAAGACCGCAGACAGCCCCACAGCCCAAGGCCTTGCAGGCCCAGAAGGTTCATTTCAGTGTGATTCTGTGGATTTATTGTGATTGGCATTGCTAAGCTCAGAGGGTCGATCCCAGCCCAAGACGGCAGCACCCTTCCCCAGAGGGCACCCAGCCCTGCCACAGCCTTCCCCTCAGAACCACATCTGTCACTGAGGGGCCCACTGGTGGCTGCGCCCCGGAAACGGCCTGGTGAGCTGTGCCGTCTGGGCTGAAGCAGAGATGCCAGCCCTTGCGCTTCAGCCGCTCCCTGAGGTGTCCCTCCGTCGGGACCTCCACTCCCCTGGAGGGTTCCCTGTGACCACTGGTAGGAAGGGGACACCCACCCCCGTTCCAAATGGCTCCCCCACTGCCTCCTGGAGTAGGACCGTCTGGGTTCCAAGCTAGTTTGAAGTTCTAGGCTGGCACAGCTGTCCAGCTGGACCACTCTGTCCGAGGCAGACGTGTGCCCTCTGAGGGGTGGTGCCCGTGTCACGTGGACCGGGATCCAGATGCATACTTGGAGTTGCTTTGTGTTCGCTTTGCTCGCTTTGACCTCCTTTGACCTCTGTCTCCCACGCAGGCGGATCAGGGGCTCTGAGGAAACTGCTGGAATTCAGGGTGAGGATTGGCCTTTTCCAGCACCCTGTGAGAGAGACCAGAGAAAGGGTTCAGATTTGACATGGGGAGACATCCTTAGCTCTTAGAGATGGGACACAGGCTTTATCGCGTGGACTGGGACACGTATTCCCTCCCAAAGCCGAGAGGTGGAGGACAAGGCAATGTCCAGAGACAGGGCTCTGGAAAGCAACTCTTAAGGCTACAGCGGGCTAGAACCCAGAAGGTCAGGCTAGCCTGGGGGCCAGCCATATTAGCTGAGAAAGCTCTCCAGGCTTCTTGTTAGCACATTCCCGCCACCTTCCTTCCATCTGCAAAATGGGAATGGAGGAGGGGAGCTGAGGGAGAGAACACAGCCTTGCTAACAAGCAATGGGAGCCTGTCCCTTCCCCTACTGCCCCTCCACCCCTCGGCCTTGCCCTTGGAGAATGGCTCCCAGAAGATTAGGCAGCTGTCCTCAAGGGGAGAGTCAAGGGGTTCCAGGAATGAGTTTTGGTTGGGAGGAGGAGAAAGTGGAATTCTTTGGGATAAAGGGCATTCTTATGATCATGAGTCAGAGCCCTGCATTACCCAATCAGAATGGCCGGGATGAAGAGGAGGCCGGCTCCCAGGAGGAAGGGGAACCCCTTCATGAAGTTCAAGGTGGCTGGGTAGAGCGAGTTGAAGATGCCAGAAGCCATCAGCATGGCCAAGCCATTGACACAGGCCACAGCAGAAAAGAGAGCACCTGCAAAGAAATAAACATCATACTTTTACTTTGAGATGGAAGACCTAGGTTCAAATCCCAGAATCACTCGCTCACTGCTGTGTGACCTGGGGCAAGTCACTTAACGTTTCTGAGTCTCACCTTCCTCAACAATAAATCCTACATGATGTGTTGTGATAAGGGTTCAATGAGGTCGTGCATGGAGAGCAGTTGGCACACGGGCTACCAAATAAATGGCTGTTATTAAATCCATGTATTCAAAGTATGTATGCTATCTTCTACCAAAACCCTGATAAAATGGGTTTTGGTTTATGTTCTTTGGGAATCATCTCCTGTTCGGATTAATTGCTGGCTTAATTCCCAGTTCCACCACTTATCTGTGTCATCACTGAATAAGTTGCCTATCCTTCCGGGTTTCTGTCCCTCTTCTGTTGAACAAGGACAATACCTAGTTCATAGATTGGCAGCAAAAGTAAATTCACATGTAAAAACATCCATGACAGACCCTAGCCCCCTGCAGGCAGGCAGTTAGTGAGGGCTGTTCTTTTCTCCGGTTCCCCCTTGGGGCCTCTCTGGGTACAGTGAAGGTGCTAGAAAAAAGGCTTACTGAGTGAATGAATGAAGGTACACGGGTTCGGGGTGGGGGTGGGGGGCAACAGAATGAACCCGCAGTGGGCTGCACATGGCACCAGATCCCCCTTCCAGGCCAGATGGGGGGAAATGGATAAGCCAGATATTTCCAGACTAGGATCTAAAGACCCAGAGGCCCCAGAAGCTATTCCTTAGAGAGATGCAGCAGAACCCAGATTTTGCAAAACGAGCAACAACCCAACAGAAGTTGAGTTTGCACTCTGTCAGAGTGTCAGAGCCAGGAGGACCCTGTCGTCAGGAGGAAACCACTCATGTTACACAGGAGGAAATAGGCACCGAGACAGAAAGGGACCTGCCCAAGATCACACAGTCAGTGGGTGACAGAGCCAGGACCTGCTGCTCTTCAAAACAGAGCTGGAGGAGCACCTAGGTGGCTCAGTGGGTTAAGCCTCTGCCTTCGGCTCAGGTCATGATCTCAGGGTCCTGGGATGGAGCCCCACATCAGGCTCTCTGTTCAGCAGGGAGTCTGCTTCCCCTTTTCTCTGCCTGCCTCTCTGCCCACTTGTAATTTCTCTGTCAAATAAATAAAAAAAATCTTTAAAAAAAAAAAACAAAACAGAGCTGGGTTTGCATCCTGCTCTACCACTTACTGAGGGACCTTGGCTGACCCGATTTAACCCTCTGGGTCTCTGCTTCTTCATCTGTTACTTGGGGACAAGGAAATATCTAAAAGTTGCTTGCTTCCTCTCTAAGCTTGCGCACTGGCCCTAGTGAAGCAGGGAACTCTGACATCATCACGTCCATTTTACAGACAAAAAAGCTGAGGTCTGGAGAGAGTAAATCCTGTGCTCAGGTTACCCAAGAGAACAAGCGTGCTCTGCTGACTGCAAATTCCAACCCCGTGATCTCAAAATCCAAGGTCCTGTGGTCCTCTGCGAGCCCTAGGCAATGTGACAGAAGTGCATATGTCTTGGCTACTAACATGTTCTGGGTGGGAGGGAGGAAGGCAGGCCCCACCTGGCTCACAGTTGCTCTCTGTCCAGTTCGGGCAACACTGGCTATGAGCAACCAAACGCAGGCTGACCCCGGCACTCACCCTGCTCTGACTCGCCCACCAGCCTGGAGAGCTTGGCCCTAATGATGGGTGTGATGACTAAGGACAGGAATAGGAGTCCATACCCTGCAGAGAAAGAAACAAACAAGAAAACAGGGTCAGGGAGTGGGGTGCCTAAGCACCATGCATAGCAGAGCTCCTCTACATACATAGCCCACGTGGGACTCAGGATGGACACAGGAAGACCTTCCCTATTGAAGGAGACAGTGATCGTAGAGGGTCAGAGACCACCTTTCTCTAGGCTTGACCCACCCACTACCTCTTTCGTGAATGAATGCTGATTTCCCTCCAATTATGTTCTTGTCAGAACGCCTCTTGCAGTCACAGCCGGCACGATCCACCCACCTTGAGCTTCGAAGGGAGACGGCAAGGCACAGAAAACAAGCATGGGCTTTGGAGTCAGCCTTGAGTTCCTAACCTGATGCCATCTCTTACTAACTGTGTGGCCTTGGACATGACTCCCATCTGTGAAATGATAACAAAGCCTTTATCACAGAATGGCTCTGGGGTGTGTAAGAGGCTGAATAACGGTCACCCTAAGACATCAGGTCGTAATTCCTGGAATTTGTTAACGATGCCTTATTTGGAAAACGGATCTTTGAAGATGTGATTAAGGATCTTGCAATGAGGTGATCTTCCTGGATTGGACTGGGCCCTAAATGCAATCAGGTGAATCCTTAGAGGGAAACGGAGGGAGATGTGACAGAACTGAGAAGGCTCACAGAAGAGGAAGAGGCCATGTCACTACAGAGGCAGAGATTAGGGTGACTTGGCCACAAGCCACAGAATGCGGGCAGCCAGCAGAAGCTGGAAGAGGGGAGGGAGATCCTCTCCCAGAGCCTCCGAAGGCAGCAGGACCCTGCTGACCCCTTGCCTAAGGCCCACTGAGACAGATACTTCACTTCTGGCCTCCAGAACTATGAGAGAATACATTTCCATTGTTTTAAGCTATCCAGTTGGTGAAAATTTGTTACAGTAGCCCTGGGAAATGAAGTTCCTTTTCTCCTTGCGTTTGTTACTCAAGGGCTTACAAGCATTCTTTCGTAACAGTTTCTCTCCCTTCCATGACTGTTGGTCCTAGAGCACAGTGGACCCTCACAAGTGGGTATTTGAGGTAACCCACGGCCCCTTCAGGTGTCAGGCCCTCAAACCCCACTCCGCTGAGGCTCCCCAGAGTCATGACAGTGTCTCCATCATCTCTGCACCCCTGAGGGCACTGAGCCCAGCACCGGGGCCTCGGGAGATGCCGTGGGCAGGAGAGGAAGGTACCTGGTCCCCTTCGGCCTCACTCTCCATGCAAGCAGCCAAGTTAAGACATCTCTGATTACTCATCAGCTCACTTTGTAAACAAAGTATTTAAGGACTCTAACAAAATTCATCTGTCTCTCTAAAAAAAACGTTAACTTCCTCATTCCTAGCCACCCCTCTCCTACCAAAAGAAAAAGGGGGAGGAGGGAGGGAGGAAGGGGAAGGGGATGAGGGAGAGGAAGAGAAAGAAAAAAAAAGAACTAAGGCAGGCAGGAATTTGATATCTGTGTCAGAGAAGACTTTAAAAAAAAAAAAAAATCTCAAGGAAGGGGTGCCTGGGTGGCTCAGTCATTAAGTGTCTGCCTTCGGCTCAGGTCATGATCCCAGGGTCCTGGGATCGAGCCCCACATCAGGCTCCCTGCTCAGTGGAGAGTCTGCTTATCCTTCTCCCATTCCTCCTGCTTGTGCTCTCTCTCTCTCTTGCTGTGTGTCTCACTCTGTCAAATAAATAAATAAAATCTTTAAAAAAAAAACAAAAACTCAAGGAAGGTGACCAAGGATATTTGAGGTACAGCCTGTGATTCTTATCAGAGAAGTGAATATTAAGGCATTAATGGCATGGACTTTGTTTAAGAACACCATAAATGCTGGCTGTGGGAGGCCAACAAGTAAAGCAATCAGTGTATGAGCCATACTTGTGTCTTTTGCTCTATCTTACTAATGATGTTTATAGTTGACAACGTGAATTAATGACTGAGGCTACTGAAGGTCTGTCTTTTCCGGCTAACAAAGATGGCATTTTTATGACGATTCTTGGTTGTCTGTCCTCCAGTGCAGAAGAGGAGCCTAACAATGATTCTAGACACAGGCACGAACCACATTTAGAGGCTGTGAGTGTCTGACCCCCAATTTTCACCCAGCACCTTTGGGACAAACCATCCCCAAGCCCACACACTTAACCTGTAAACATGAGAGGGGTGATGGTAGCAAACGCAAAGACCACCATTCCCAGAATGTTGAAGGCCAGGCCAATCTCGGCCACCCAGGTGTCGGCGAGGCAGTGCTGCAGAAGCCGCAGGCCCACCAGGCTGGTGAGGTATGGCAGATGCTGTGCGGCAGAACCGTAGCCGATCAGCTTGGAGTCCCAGCAGAGGGGTCTGCTCAGCTCGTAGAGGGTCAGGATGTCCTGGGCTCCAAAGTGCACAGTGACTACCATGAAGATGGCCAAAGAGTACAGGGCTAAGTGCCTCCTGGACTTCTCTGGGGCCGGAAATGCATACAGCTTGACAATGGACCAGTGATGGCGGAGCGTGAAGAGCCGGGTAGGTGTTGGCTCCTTTACCGTCTCACCAAAGCAGAAGGCTGCATAGAGAGTCATGGCTATCAACAAGGCCAAGGCCAGCCAGAAGGGGTTGGCATAACCCTGGGCCCTGAGCCAGTGGCCCCCAAGGAGGCTGGCCAGCATCCCTGCCACCCCGATGCACGCCTCCAGCAGGGCCATTCGAATGGTGCGGCTGTGGCTGGAGCTGACATCCGCCACCGAGGCAAAGCCTGCAGCCAGCAGGCCACTGAAGTCCCCCAGGAGCGCGCAAAGGATCCGGCCCAGCACGAAGTAGCCCACGTGGAGCTGCAGCTGCACCACGAAGATGGACACCAGCGCCTGCAGCAACAGGCCCAGGGAGGCCAGCACCAGCAGGGGACGGCGGCCCACGCAGTCACTCCAGGCACCCAGCAGGGTGGACGAGAACAGCCCCACCAGGAAGCCGCCCAGGTTCATGTAGAGGGTCCAGTGGGAGGTAAGGGTCTCCACTTCCTGTGGGGACATGAATCATAACCAGGTGCTGTTTCTCACTGTGGGCTGCCCGTCCCGCAAACCACCACCATCCTGGGAGATACAGGGATGGGGACTATCCTCGAAGCCCTAAACCTCCGAGAATCAGTAAAACTCCCAAAAACTTGGCCCTGGCTTATGGGGGAATGGACCACGGTTCCACTCCCTTACTTTCACTCTCTTTTGTTAATCCTCATGGCCTCTCTTTACCCAGGGCGACATTAAGCACAACACCCCCCCCCCTTTCCCCGCAGCAGTCGCTCAGGCCCCAACTTTGCTCTGGCCCCGCCCACTACCCCCAAACCAGCCAGCCCTCACCCGGACGCAAGCCCCGCCCCTCGGCCGCCCCCACGCTCCCGCCCCGGCCACCTCCCTCCGCCCCCACCCCACCGCCGGTGCCCCGCTCCGCGCTCCTCCCGCGCTCCTCCCGCGCCGTCACCTTCATGATTGGGTCCGCGCTGTGGTTGCTGCAGCTGCCCCTGTCGCGGGTCCCATTGTAGCCGAGGTCGGTACCGAAGCGGTGCCACAAGTACTGCGTGGTGAGCGGGCCCTGCAGGACCAAAGCGAAGTTGGCGAGGAAGACGAGCGGCTCCACGGGGCCGCGGCACAGCACCGCGGGGCTGAGGCGCGCGCGGGCCTCGCCCGGGGGGCTCGCGCACCCCTCCATGCGCGTGCGCCTCAGGGGCTACGCCAGACGGATGGCTGGGCTTTCTGCGCCTGCGCCCAGCGTCCCTTTTTAAAAAAGTCTGACGGGGCGGGGCCGCTGTCCCCCTCACTCTCGCCCCGCCCGCTGTGGGCGGGTGAGGGCGGGAGAGGGGCCCCACACCCCTGCCTGCGAGTGACCTCATCTGCAGTCTGTGCGAGGATACCGCCCTGCAGCCCTCCTTTCCAGGCCCAGAAACTCTCCAAACGATTACAAAAATATCAATAATTAACATTTATTGATCATCTGCTGGGCACTGTACTAAACTCCGCGTGCATTATCCTTCCAACAACCCTATGGCTAGCCATTATTAATGATCACCGTCTACAGATGAGGAAGTCGGGACATGGGACACTGCAGGCAGAGCCTGGGGAGCACTTAACCTCTGATGCCCATGCTGATGTTCTGCGCGGCAGCAGAGGCAACTTAGTTCTGTGACCTTGGCTCTGCTACCACCTTGGCCATGGCACTTAACCACCGTGCTCCGTTTCTTCATCTTAAAAGTGAGGATGCTAATAGAAGCTGCCTCAAAGAGCTGCTGTGGAAATAGTTTGGTACATTCTAAATGCTATTATTGTTATCAATGGGCTGTCACTTGCTCCACATCTGCCGTAGGATCTTTTCCTGGGAAACCGGTCTTGTTTCGGAGGCTCAGGACTGGTTCTGCCCTCCGAGGAGCAGAGGAGAAGCTGGAGGAGGGCCTGGGAGGCCATCAGGTGTGGCCCTATGCTCCGCATGCTCGTGCTGTAGGAACTGGGCCAGAAGGCAGTCACACCTGTCTGGGCATGTTTTATTGCCTATAAAAGGGGAAAACATTACCTGCCTTTCTCCTTTATCATTGACTCACTCAGCCCATTTCTTGAGCACCTCTTATATGTCAGGGACCATGCCGGGCGTGCTCCAAGAACGCCTTTACCAGGCCCTGTAGGTTTAGAATGGTGGGGGGAGATGCATCAAAGAATCCTACTAATCTCCACAAGAGTTCCACTGTGGAAAGAGCTTTAAAGGGGAGGAGCTGTGGGACTCCAAGGCTGCTCATTTGAGGGCCTGACCAGGTCTAGGAGGGACAGGACCAAAAAAAGGCCACCTGCCCTGACAATAGCGCAGCTGAATGCATTTCTGGAGGCAAGCCTTGTGCAGTGACCCACAGGCCTGAATTTTGGGCATGGTGAAGTTCCCTTTCGGGATACAATGACTGTGTGGGCTTGCTGCTGGCTTATTGACCATCCCCCACCTCCCCACCCCCCCGCCCTCACCCCCACCCCACCCCCAGCCAGAAGGTGTCCTAGGCTCACAACTGGTAGATGCTGGCTAGATACTGGTGGACTGAATGACGCCTGCACCGCCCACCCCCAGAACCATTAGCACCCTGTGGTCATCCCAGAGGTAGGAAATTCCACATTTAACATACAAGCCCCCAGGGTTGTCTCTCTCCCCTCCCCACTATCTACATAAAAGCTTGGCCCAGTTTTGTCAGCTGCAGGAAGGGAAGAGTTCCTAGCTGAAACTGGATTGTTCTTTCCTGGAGAACTAAGAAGGAGAGAACTAAGGCCAAGTTCCCTCAGCTGGGAATGGGACAGGGTATAGACCACTCCGGAGCTGGAGCCTATGGTGGTCACTAGACCAGAGGCCACCACCTCCGCTTCTGCTTCTCCTTCTCCTCCTCCTCCTCCTCCGCCTCCCCCACCTCCTCTTCCTCCTTCTTTTAAAATTAATTTATTTGAACTATGCAACACATTGTGCCTCCCTTTTGTGATAAGCCACAGCAGGAAAAAGGGGCCTAAACCCAACGATATGTCGCATCCGAGGCACCCCTCACTAGGGCACTGATTTCTGCAGTAGTTGCTACTTTATTATTGGGGCCTAATCTTTTGCCTGTATTGGCCCTTGGGCACTTGGGATCCATGTGTTTTGTTTGGTAATTAAATGTTCAATAAATTCACAAAATAAAGCAGCTAAAAAATAGTAATAATAGTAATAGTAATAATAAATAATAATAATAATATAATATAATTATATATATATTATTATATATATTATATATTATATATAATAATATAATATAATAATATAATAATAAATAAGTAATAATAAAATAAAATTTATTTATTTGAGAGAGGGAGAGAGCATCAAGCAGGAAGAGGGACAGAGAGAATCCCAAGCAGACTCCCTGCTGAGATCCTGACCCTGAGATCAGGAGCTGAAATCCAGAGTCCAATGCTTAACCTTTGAGCCACCCAGGCACCAGAGGCCTCTTCCAACCCCTTTAAAACCTAGCTGTAATCAGGTCATTGCTCTGCACAAAACCATCCAGTGGTTTCCATTTCATTCAGTGAAAGCCAAACCATTAAGAGGGCCCTAAGATGATTTGCCCTCTCTGACCCTTTCCCTACACCATCCCTTATGCTCCTTGGCTCTAGCCAACCTGGCCTCCTTGTTCCTTTAATCGGTCCAGCAGGTTCCTGCCCCCAGGGTCCTTGCATTTGCTCTTCCCTCTACCTGAAATGCTCTTCTACCAGATAGCCATGTGACTGGCTTCCTGGCTTCATTCATGCCTCTGCTGAAATGTCACCTGAGCCTTCTAGATATAGTAGCAACTTCCCTCCCCCATCTCCTGGAATTCCCTAACCCCTTAACTCCTTTATTCTCTCCATAGTATTTGCACTATCTGAATTATTATAACTCTCTGGTTTCTCTGTTTTCCATCTCTCCTTACTAGAAGGGATGGCAGGGGCTTTATTTTCTTTGCTACTGTATCCTCAGCACCTAGAATAATGTTCAGCACAGGGTAGATGCTCAGAAGATGTTAGTTGAATGAATAAAATAGTTCCTCAAGGAGAAAGGAGCCCCAGTCCCCATGGAGAGGGTTGCCAGTGTTAGGCTACACTGTAGAGTCCAGAGTCCAGGAATCCTCACCCAGAAGGAAGCCTAGAGATCATAGCTTTGCCTACCCACCCTTTTAAAAGGTGAGGAGGGGTGCCTGGGTGGCGCACTTGGTTTCAGCTCAAGTTGTGATCTCAGGGTTGTGAGATCAAGCCCTGTGGCGGTCTCCATGTTCAGCCCAGAACCTGCTCAAGACAGTCTCTCCCTCTCCTTCTGCTCCTCCCCCACCCCAAATAAATAAATCTTTAAAAGTAAATACATAAATAAAAGATAAATAAAAGAAATTGCGGTCTTACCTAGAGGGAGTGAAAAATTCTTGCCCTTTCAAATCTTTAAAGGAAAAAAGTGATTGTCAAGAAAGAGCTAGGTAGGGGCGTCTGGGTGGCTCAGTGGGTTAAAGCCTCTGCCTTTGGCTTGGGTCCTAATCCCAGAGTCCTGGCATCCAGTCCTGCGTCGGGCTCTCTGGCTCAGCGGGGAGCCTGCTTTCCCCCCAACCCCTGCCTGCCTCTCTGCCTACTTGTGATCGCCCTCGGTCAAATAAGTAAATAAAAATCTTTAAAAATGAAAGAAAGAAAGAGGTAGGACCTAATTCCATCAGAATTAAACCCTTAAATTAACAGGCAAACAGAGGGGGTGCCTGGGTGGCTTAGTTGGTTAAAAGGCAAACAGAAAACAAAATATTCCTTTTAGCTCTTTTTAAAGTGTATTTGATAACAACTTAAGATCTCTCCCTCATCCATCAAGTGGCTAGATAAAAACCAAGCCCCGAGAAGTTGGAACGTGGAACCGTGTGTGAAACACACATGTGTGCACTTCTCCGGCTTTTGGATAATGAAGGAAAAGCTGTGCCTTTGCTTTTGTTTTTTGTGGCCAACACATTAGCAGAGATTTTGTTTTAAGGGAGGATGCCCAAAGCTGGTAAAGCTGGTGTGAACCAAACACAGCTGAGGGAGTTTGAATGCACCCTTTCAAGAGACAGGTGGCTAACGTTGCATCAAGATTCTTAAATTCTCGAGTTACCTTGAGGCTCTAGCTTAGGGAAATAATATGAAGTACCCCCCACCAAAAAAAGCCTTTTGAGTCAAGACATTCTCTATCACATTATTGATAGTCATAAAAAAAATTGCGAACAACGTATTTGTCCAACAAGCAGGAAATTCGCGGTGTCAATTGTAATAGATCCATTCAAATAGCTGTTCACCATTAAGATGATAATTTCAAAGAGATTGTCATAATATAGAAAACTGCTTATGTCACGAATTTTATGTGGAAAAACTAGAGAAGTTTTTGTCCATATGGTACGGTCATGGGTATAGAAAAATCTTCTGAGTAAAGACAAGAAGATACCACACCAAAAATATTCACAGAGATCTCTCTGGGTGGAGAGGCAGTGAGGTCATGTTTTCTTCTTTTCTTTCTCCTTTTAAAATATTGGCAATTCTCCTAAAATAGGCATGTATTTAATCATGGAAAATATCACATTTTTAAATATCTGATGACGTTCCTCTGCTTTAAACCCATTCTAGCTCAGTTGCCATAGATCAATTTCATGCCCATTGGCATTCTGGAACCGTCTGTGGAAGCTGCCTTTCACTGAACTAGGAACTGTGTGAGGTCATTACATACATTATCTTATTCAGTCCTCAGCACTTAAGAGGGAGGCACTATTATCGTTTTTACAGATGACATATCTGTGGCTTAGAGAAATGCAGGAAAGAGGTCCTTCCCACTTTGAGAGTCGATTTTCTTCTCCTGACACCCATTCCAGGGCTTTCTGAATCCCAAGCCTTAGTATGTGTTAGTTCCTTTGCCAGGAATGCCTTTTCCACATCGCTTGGCCTATTCAACTCCTATTCATCCTTCAAAACCCACTTCTGTGTCACACTTCTATGAAGAATTGGTCATCGCCTCATATGAGCTTCCACAATACCATGTTCATAACTTAGCCCTGGTTTTTGTTTTTTTTTTTAAGATTTTATTTATTTGTCAGAGAGAGAGGAGAGCAAGCGAGCACAGGTAGACAGAATGGCAGGCAGAGGCAGAGGGAGAAGCAGGCTCCCCGCCAAGCAAGGAGCCCGATGTGGGACTCGATCCCAGGACGCTGGGATCATGACCTGAGCCGAAGGCAGCTGCTTAACCAACTGAGCCACCCAGGCGTCCCTTAGCCCTGGTTTTATACGTAACCTGGCTGTAAATATGGGTTCACAGTTTTGCCTACTCCCTGCCCCTATCCATATTTGACTTGAGGGCAGAGACACTGTGTTATTCATCCCTGCAATTCCTAGCAAGGGGCCCAGCATGCAATAAGGTGAAATGTTGACTAGGTTTGTTGGCGTGCACCCACTCCAGTCGATTGGTTGCGGCTACTTGAATTGCTGCATTGATGGGCTATTTCTCTGGCTTGGTGGGAGGGAGTCCTGTGATCCGTAAGTGATGTCTGCCATAGGCTCAGGAATGAAAAGTCTTGGCGCTAATGACAGTGTTGTCCAACCCTGGGTATGTACTCGGTACTTTTTGTTGAGAAGCTTTGGAGAAGTTTTTGGAAGCTATCCTGGCTTCTTCACACCCATTTGGGTAATGCCTGTAGAAGACTGTGTTACAGTCACTGTGAGAGGTGGTTGCAACAGGGATCCTCATTTAAATGGCAGTCTGGGGGATGCCTGGGGGGCTCAGTCAGTTGAGCTTCTAACTCTTGATCTCAGCTCAGGTCTTGATCTCAAGGTCATGAGTTCCAGCTCCTCGTTGGGCTCCACGTTGGTGTGGAGTCTGCTTAAAAAAAAACAAAACAGGGGGACGCCTGGGTGGCTCAGTTGGTTAAGCAGCTGCCTTCAGCTCAGGTCATGATCCCAGCGTCCTGGGATCGAGTCCCACATTGGGCTCCTTGCTCATCGGGGAGCCTGCTTCTCCCTCTGCCTCTGCCTGCCATTCTGTCTGCCTGTGCTTGCTCTCTCTCCCTCTCTCTCTCTGACAAATAAATAAATAAAATCTAAAAAAAAAAAAAAAAAAAAAAAAACCAAAACAGGGCACCTGGGTGGCTCAGTGGGTTAAGCCTCTGCTTTCAGCTCGGGTCATGATCTCAGGGTCTTGGGATCGAGTCCCACATTGGGTTCTCTGCTCAGCAGGGAGCCTGCTTCCCTCTCTCTCTCTGCCTGCCTCTCTGTCCACTTGTGATCTCTGTCAAATAAATAAAATCTTAAAAAAAAAAAAAAAAAACTAAATGGCAGTCTGTCCCCGCTTCCACCCAAAGCTCGTACTTCCTTTCCACAAGTCATCAACCACAGTTTCTGAAGAGCTATTTATGTTTTCGGATATTAACAGGGAGTGCAGAGAGAGCATGAGGGGAAAGCCTATTCCTGTTTTGAGTTGTGTTTCTCACATGCCAATTCTAAAGGTCAAAGCAGCGTCCATATCACGACCACCGGTGTCCCTAGCAATAATATGGAAGTGGCAAGTATATCTGTCTCCTGGTGAGACTTTGGCCAAATGCCTTTCTGACCACTGTTTTCTCACCCGGTAAGTTACGTCTGGCCTCTATTTCCTTGCCTGTGAAAAATGAAGTCATAACATCTGTCTAGGGGCATGGTTGTTAGGATCAAATGAGAAGACATGTGTGGCTGTGTCCAGCTGCCAGGGACGGTGGTTTCTGGTGATCTGATCTTGAAGGTGGGGAGGGATTTCGCCAGAAAGAAGCGAGGCTGTCGCAAACCAGGGGACCAGCTGAGCTGCAGACAGGAATGCTGGCTAGAGGCCACAGAAGTGAGGGGCTGGAGGGGAGCTCCCCAACCACTTACCCCACAGGAGCGATTCCCCAAACCACTTCTTGTCTTGAGGCTCCTACTTTTTAAAAAAAGATTATTTATTTATTTATTTATTTGACAGAGAGAGAGAGCAAGAGATCACAAGTAGGCAGAGAGGCAGGCAGAGAGAGACAGAGAAACAGACTCCCTGCTGAGCAGAGAGCCCGATGCGGGGCTCTATCCCAGGACCCTGGGATCATGACCTGAGCTGAAGGCAGAGGCTTAACCCACTGAGCCACCTAGATGCCCTGGGGCTCCTACTTTTGATCTCATTTTCTTTTTCTAAGTTTTAAAAAATATTTATTTATTTATCTTAGTGAGAGAGCGAGCAAGAAAGTGCATGCATACACACATACAAGGGGGGAGGAGCAGAGGGAGAGGGAGAGAGAATCTGATGCAGACTCCCATCTGAGCATGGAGCCCGATGCGGGGGCTTGATGCCAGGACCCTGAGATCATGACCTGAGCCGAAACCCAGAGCAAGCCGCTTTTCTGGACTGAGCCAGTCGGCGCCCCAAAACTTTGTTCTTGCTAGAGCCTTCTCATCTCTCCTTCCCTCCCTCCATTCATTTCGCATCAACAGTCTGCCAGGACCAGGCTGGGTGCTGGGGTTACAGACAAGGGTTTTCCCAGTCTCTTCCCTGGAGGCGTCCCCAGGCCAGCGGAAGGTGCACTGCCAATCCCAAATCGCAGTAGTAAACGTATGCAGCAGCGCAAATTAGTTCAGAACTTCCTCAGGAGGAAGTCAAAGAAGGAGTCACAGCAGAAGAGCTGAATCTTGAAGCAGGAAATGAAGAGAAGTCACTAAAGGAACAGGGAAAGGAAATGAAGAAGGGCTTTCTGTGCTGTAGAAAAGGCAGTTCCATCTAATTATCCATGAATAGCACAGTTAAATAGAATTAGTGTATGTGTGTGTGTGTGTGTGTGTGTGTGTGTGTGCGCGCGCACACGCGCGCTTGTTCGGACTTGTTAATTTGTTCAATGTAAATATTTATACTGTAAAAGCTTGTCTTGGAAAGTGTTCATTTTTTTAAAAAGATTTAATTTATTTATTTGACAGAGAGGGAGTATAAGCAGGGGGAACAGCAGAGGGAGAGGGAGAAGCAGGCTCCCCAGTGAGCAGGGAGCCCCATGTGGGACTCAACCCCAGGACCCTGGGAACCTGACCGGAGCCAACGGCAGATGCTTAACTGACTGAGCCACCAGGCACCCAGCAAGCGTTCATTTTTAATTTGCCTGAATCCTCAAATGAGAGAAATGGTCCCAGGCCTCTTGACCTCTGGGAGACCGTGCAAGGGCTCCTCATGGCCAACATAGTTTGGGGCTGACAATGAAGGTCATGTCTAGGGGTTCTTGGGAAGGACATCTTTTGGCCAGGCCCTCCCTCCAGTTCCAGGCTCAGAACCCCGGCACTGATGGCCTGGAGCATCTGGCTTTTCTAAGTGCATCGGAGAACGAAACATAGACAAGGCTGGGGGACAAATCAGAAGGCTGTGCCTACACTGTACAGCCACATGGCTTATCCAGAGATGCTCATTCCCAGTCCAGGGAAAATGGGCAACAGAATTACTGAGCAGCTAGTGCTTGTGGCTGGCCCTCCCCTTCCTTGGTGTGTTCATATACCCAGTTGTCCTATGCTGACCATGTAAACACATTCTTTTGATATACATGTCAGTTGTGCTGATGGAGTGAAAACAGACTTCCAGGCACCTGGGTGGCTCAGTGGGTTAATCATCTGCCTTCATTCGGCTCAGGTCATGATCCTAGGGTCCTGGGATCGAGCCCTACATCGGGCTCCCTGCTCACTGGGGAGTCTGCTTCTCCCTCTCCCCCTTCTCTCCTAATCCTGCTTTCTCTCTCTCTCTCTCTCTCTCAGATAAAGAAATAAAATCTTTAAAAAAAATTGACTTCCATTTAGGGCACTGCTTTGGACCAGTCGTTTCACAAATACAATCTCTTATCCTCATTACCACGCAGGGAAATATTTGAGCTGGTGTCTGTCTGACCACCAAGCCCCACACCCACATCTTCTACTCACAGACACAGAGCCCGCACCCAAGACAGGGATAGCACGGTGTTCTTAAAAAATTATTCGGCTCACATAGTATATTTTTAATTTTGAATTAGTTGCCACCATTTAAGGGTTGGAAGATTCACATGAATATCTAGATGTCTGGATTCTCTTGAAAACTCGGGGGTCATGGCTATGTGCACATAAGCCTACTCCCGCTGAAGGAATTGTCCCCTCCTTTGAGGTGGGGCCCGTGTCCTCCAGTTCACCACCGCCCCGCCACTCACCTTCACTCAGGGGAAGGATGCCTGGCCCCTTGAGGCGCCCTGCTGGTCCGAGAATGAGATCCCAAAGTTTCTATAGGATCTATACTGAGGCTTTCTGAACATAAAGCAGATGGGATCACTGTGACATTATGCCAAGCTGCTATTCTAGGGGTCTGAAAACATTCTGTTGCCTTCCATATTCGTTTGATTTAATTAGCTCTAAGACCACATTCATGCTGAGCCCACCACAATCTGGGAGATCGTGAGGCCAGAGACATCTGTGGGAATCAGATGATGCCTCTAAGGAGTTCTGTTTGGATCTTACTGAGTTTGCGGTGCCTGTGGGACATCCTGGTGGAGGAGGGCTCCCAGGGCCAGCTGTCCCCAGATTCATGAAGAAGGGCCGGGCTGGGAGCCATCCGCCGTTGTCTGACGGAGTCCTGGGAGTGAACAGCCCATCCTGAGAGGACAGAAGCGACAAAGAGCCCAGGTCAGTGGGGAGCCAGCCACTTCAGATGGACAGACGAAGAGGGAGCAGGCAGAGAGGGAGGAGGAGAAGCAGAAGAGAGGGTTGAGGAAGCCAAGAGAAGAGAATTTGTAGGTATGAGTGGGGATGTGCTGGTCACTAAAGAGACATCTTGGTAATTAGGGGTCTGTGCTGGACACCCTCGAAGTTCCAGAAGCTGAGGTAAGGGAAGGGAAGGATAGAAAGCAGATCACAATGTGTTCACTATCAGCTGGACATTTAACACAGAGGAAAGAATCGGAGGTGTCCCTTGATAGGCTCTCCCTTGGAGAACGTAACAAGCAGGATACAGCACACATGTGTGAGATGAGCTCCTCTCTCAGAGGTGGAACTGAGGAGCCTAAGGGACAGGTAGGCTTAATCTCGGTGACCAGCGCAATCTCAAAGAAGCATATCTGAGGTGGAAAACTAGTCACGGGGAGTGGGAAAGCGAAAGGTGCTGCAACCCCAGCCAACCCTAGCTGGCTACATGGATGACAGCAGGAGACATGTTCTCGAATGTTCCACGGCATTCACTGGCCAAGGCAGCCAGCTGCCCTCGATGGCCCACAAGCTGACCCTTTCTTACTTATGTTCCAACACTCCTGGGTCACCTGTCAGAGGCTAAGCCGGGACATCATCACAGCCCTGCCAAACCAATACTTCAGGCTGTTCCACAGTGCCTTCCCCACCTGTAGCTTTTCTAGGCACTTATCTTGACATTTGGTTGGCGTTTGCTTTTACTCTATAATGCTGGGGGACAGGGAAAACACAAAAAAGGGAAAACACAGGGCTGACTCCAATGCTGTATACTTCAGATAAAGAAGAAACATCAGCAGCCACTGGAAAGGCACTTGGGGCCGAGGGTGAGTGACAGATGTTCAGTGGTGAAGGGAAAAGGCAAATTTAAGGACCACTTGTGACATGATGGGCCTGGGTTTCCAAGGTGTGTCTAATACTTGAAGAGATAGGATGTGTCTAAAAGGACGATTGAGGATCAAAACACCTACCTCGATAAACCACCCTAGGATCCCTGGTATGACTGGTGATGAACACCGATCTAGGGTTCTGGCAGGATTCCTAATTTTTTCCCCCAGCTTTGAGATATCATTGACCTATAACATTGTATAGACTGAAGGTGTCATATGTGGATATATTGCAGAATGACTACCACAATAAGGTTAGGTAACACGTTAATCCCCTCACCTTTTGTGTGTGTGTCTGTTGAAAACTTTTCAGATCTACTTTCTTAACAACTTTCAAGTATATAATAGAATATTTTTAACTAGTCGCCATGCTGTATATTACATCCCAGAATTTACTCATCTTTTTTTTTTAAGATTTATTTATGCATTTTAGAGAGAGAGACAGAGCAAGAGAGAGAGTGGGGAGGCCAGAGGGAGAGGGAGAGAGAATCCCAAGCAGACTCCCCACCGAGTGAGGAGCCTGACACAGGGATCGACCCCAGGACCCTGAGATCATGACCTGAGCCAAAATCAAGAGTCAGAGCTTGGGGTGCCTGGATGGCTTAGTCATTAAGCGTCTGCTTCGGCTCCGATCATGGTCCCAGGGTCCTGAGATCGAGCCCTGCATCAGGCTCTCTGCTCTGCAGGAAGCCTACTTCTCCCTCTCCCACTCCGCCTGCTGTGTTCCCTCTCTTGCTGTGTCTGTCTCTGTCAAATAAATAAATAAAATCTTTAAAAAAAGAAAAAGAGTCAGAGCTCAACCGACTGAGTCACCCGGGAACCTCTCATCTTTTTTTTTTTTTAAAGATTTTATTTTTAAGTAATCTCTCCACCCAACGTGGGGCTCAAACTCAAAATCCGGAGACCAAGAGTAGCACGTGCCACATATTGGGCCAGCCAGGTGCCCCCAGAACTTATTCATCTCAAAAATACCTATTCATGGGGACGTTTGTACCCCTTAAGCACCCATTTTTCCTACAACCCACCCAACTACTTTCTATTTCTGGGAGTTTTGTTTTTTCAGATCCATAGAAGTGAGATCACACAGCATTTGTCTTTCTCTGTTTGACTTATCTCACTTAGCATCATGTCCTCAAGGTCTGCCCATGGGGTTCCAAACAGCAGGGTTTCCTTCCTCTTTGTGGATGAGTCCTATTCTATTGCCTCTGCATACCACATTGTTTTCATTCATTCATTCATTGATGGACATTTAGCTTGCTTCCATATCTTGACTACTGTCGATAATACTGCACTGAGGGGGCCTGGGTGGCTCAGTGTGTTAAGTGTCTGCCTTCGTCTCAGGTCATGATCTCAGGGTCCTGGGATCGAGCCCCGCATCGGGCTCTCTGCTCAGCAGGGAGACTGCTTTTCCCTCTCTCTCTGCCTGCCTCTCTGCCTGCTTGTGATCTCTCTCTCTCTGTGTCAAATAAATAAATAAAATCTTTAATAATAATAATAATAATAATAATTCTGCACCGAACGTGGGGTTTCAACAAGCTCTCTGAGACGGTGGTTCATTTCTTCCCATACATACCCACAAATGGAATTTCTTTTTTTTTTTAAGATTTTTTTTTTTTTTTATTTGACAGAGAGAAATCACAAGTAGGCAGAGAGGCAGGCAGAGAGAGAGGAGGAAGCAGGCTCCCTGCTGAGCAGAAAGCCCGACGTGGGGCTTGAACCCAGGACCTGGGATCATGACCTGAGCCAAAGGCAGCGGCTTAACCCACTGAGCCACCCAGGCGCCCCACAAATGGAATTTCTGGCAGGATTCCGAATTCTTTTTTTTTTTTAAGATTTTATTTATTTATTTGACAGAGACAAACACAGCAAGAGAAGGAACACAGCAGGTGGAGTGGGAGAGGGAGAAGCAGGCTTCCTGCAGATCGATCCCAGGACCCTGGGATCATAACCTAAGCCAAAGGCAGACGCTTAGTGACTGAGCCACCCAGGCACCCCAGAATTTCTAATTCTTGACCTCATTTGCATCTGCAGTTCTCCACTGCCAGAAACTGACTCTCCTTTCCATACACCTCACCTTGTTCCCTCCCTCGCAGGTCTCTCTGTATCTTTAGAGCCTAACAAATGGACAGGTACAAACACGGGGCTTGTGTGTCGTCAAAGAGAGAAAGATGAGCTTCCCAAAATCAAAGCACATGATATCAGACCTTCTAAATGTTAATAACGCTGAGTGAGAACCATGCCCCTCTTTTTAAACGTATATGAATTTCCTCTTAGATATGTACTTTATCTGTGCACTGCAATTCCTCTTGTTTTCAAAATGTATAGTTGAATCTCTCTCTTTTTTTAAGATTTTACTTATTTGTTTGACAGAGACACAGTGAGAGAAGGAACACAAGCAGGGGGAGCGGTAGAGGGAGAAGCAGGCTTCCTGCCAAGCTGGATGCGGGGCTCGATCCCAGGATCTTGGGATCATGACCCGAGGCAGAGGCAGACCCTTAACCAACTAAGCCACCCAGGTGCCCCTGAATCTCTTTTTAAGTCTACATTTACTTTATTTCCTCTGTTATCAAACTGTGGACTTGAATTTCTTTCCAAACATATACTTTAAATAAGAGCGTGCTTTGAGAGTTCAATGAGAAGGGTGTCTGGTGGCTCAGGCAGTTGAGAGTCTGCCTTTGGCTCAGGTCCTGATCCCCTGGTCCAGAGATCCAATCCCTCATTCAGCTCCCTGCTCAGCGAGGACCCTGCTTCTTCCTCTGCCTGCTGCTCCCCCTGCTTCTATTCTTTCTCTCTCCCTGTCAAGTAAATTTAAAAAAAAAAAAAAATCTTAAAAAAAGAAAATCTTGGGCGCCTGGGTGGCTCAGTGGGTTAAAGCCTCTGCCTTCGGCTCAGGTCATGATCCCAGCGTGCTGGGATCGAGCCCCGCATCGGGCTCTCTGCTCTGCGGGGAGCCTGCTTAAATAAAAAAAAAAAAAAAAGAAAGAAAGAAAATCTTGGGACAGCTGGGTGGCTCAGTCGTCAATCAACTGCCTTCAGCTCCTGTCATGATCCCTGTTTCTCCCTCTCCCACTCCCCCTGCTTGTGTACCCTCTCCCACTGTCTCTCTCTGTCAAATAAATAAAATATTTTTAAAAATCTTAAAAAGAGAAATTACCCTAGAAACTTAATTTTGTCGTTCTTTGTATTTAATGCTGTCGTGTAATCCAGCTTTAATTTTATATGATTATAAAAATGTACACACACACACAAAATAGATTAGTGCAAAGAACCCCCATATACTCATAACTCAGATTCAACAATTAATCAAATCTTGCCACAGATTTACCTAGTTTTGTCCTTTGCTAGAGTATTTTTTTTTATATTTTATTTATTTATTTGACAGACAGAGATCACAAGTAGGCAGAGAGGCAGGCAGAGAGAGAGGAGGGAAGCAGGCTCCCCGCGGAGGACCCTGGGATCACCCGAAGGCAGAGGCTTTAATCCACTGAGCCACCCAGGTGCCCCTTCTAGAGTATTTTAAAACAAATTCCCGACATTATAATGTTCTGTCATTTCTAAAATATATAGACATTGTCTCACATAAGCATAATGTTATTATCACCCCTTAAAATGTAGCAATTTGGGGCACCTGAGTGGCTCAGTCCTTAGGCATCTGCCTTCACATCAGGTCATGTCCCAGGGTCCTGGGATCCAGCCCCACGTCGGGCTCCCTGCTCAGCGGGAAGCCTGCTTCTCCCTCTCCCATTGCCCCTGCTTGTGTTCCCTCTCTTGCTGTGTCTCTCTCTGTCAAAAAAATAAATAAATAAAATCTTTAAAAAAAAAAAAAAAGTAACAATTCTTCAACATGATCTAATACTGGGTATTCAATAACTGTTGCCAAAAAATGTCTTTTTACCATTGATGTGCTTGGATTAGACTTCAGACAAGCCCACACAGTGCATTTTAAGGGCATGTACCGGCTCTTAAATCTCTTTTGTTCCAGAACAGTCTCTTCACTCCTCATCGTCCCCCGTGTCTGCTTTTCCTGAGTTGTAAAAAAACAATAACCATAAACATTTATATAATAAATACAGGTTTTACAACACTTGTGGGCTCCAGGAATGGGCTCCATCCTATGACATGTAAACTTAATTCTCAATTTTTGTATCCTTCACTGTCACAATATGTAAGAAACAAGGCGCTGCTTGTAGTGGAAAATGTATCAACAGAAAAGAAGGGCCCAGAATAGGTTGGGAGGAACATCCGGAAAACAGAGATCAAAGGGGAAAGATGAAATTTGGCAATTTATGCACTCCAGGGTGAGAGGCGTTGAACCCAGCAGACGTGGGCATTCACTTTCCAGGCAACATGGATGCCCCAGTGGACAGCAGTCCTCACCAGCAAGCGGCTTGGGTTGTCCTAAAGAGCCTTACAGGGACCCCACAATCCCACACCTTCATTCTCCTTCTCCCTTGGTGACCTCTGATGACCCTTCCAGGCCCCAGGGCGAGGGCATAGAGGTGCCTGGTGAGCGGCAAGTGAACGCTGTCCCTGTTTAGATCTGTTTAGGTTTACAGTAGTTTGAGTTTCTTTTTTTTTTTTTTAAGATTTTATTTATTTATTTGACAGACAGAGAACACTAGCCAGGCAGAGGAGAAGGAGAAGCAGACTCCCCATGGAGCAAGGAGCCCGATGCAGGACTCGATCCCAGGACCCCAGGATCATGACCTGAGCGGAAGGCAGACGCTTAACCCACTGAACCACCCAGGCGCCCCAGAAGTTTAATTTTCTCCTGGGAGTTAACACATTGATATTTGAAACATTGAGGCAGTCCCTGATGGGCTCGGTTACTGTGTGTCCACCTCTGAAAACCAGATGGTCTGGCTGTTCTGACAAAGTGGCATTTGGCCACCCAAGCTTCCATTGCTGTGACCAGGATGGGTCTTTGGAAGACCGCCTGCCATCCTCATCACTCGATATCTTACCTGGTGGACAGGCCTTCTGTGACCTCATCTTTTCCCATCCTGCCGCCCAGTAACCCTCCGATTCCTTCCCTGTCCCCACTGCTCTTCCACCAGCCCAGACCACTTTCTTCCTGGGACTATTCCAACCACATCCTGGCTTGTCTTATACATTCCAGTCTTGCTCTGCTTCCAAATCATTTCCACAGTGATTTTTTTTTAATGCAAATATCATTTGGTTTCTTCCCCCCTTAAAAACCTTCCGTGATTCCCTTGGCCTGACATCTGAGGGTCTTTCTGATCTGATGCCAACTCCATCCCCCTCAGTCCCCATTCCATGCAAGACACCATGTCCCCTCCCCATACAACCCTGGCACCGGCTACTCCCCTCTCCCGTGCCCATCCCCCTGGCCAGAGTAACTCCTTCCTACACATCTTTCTAGACTCACGTTAAATACCCCCTCCTCCAGGAAGCCCACTCCCCATCCAGAAT
The DNA here is from genome assembly GCF_902655055.1 of Lutra lutra. Taxonomy (NCBI): domain Eukaryota; kingdom Metazoa; phylum Chordata; class Mammalia; order Carnivora; family Mustelidae; genus Lutra; species Lutra lutra. Next base: position 42,516,493 of record NC_062293.1, read on the forward strand.
AGGCAATACCACAGAGCCCCATACTCCCCACACTGGGTTACTAGACTGTTAGTCCTCTGAAGCTGAATATGTCTTGCCTTATCCAGCAGTGCCCGACGTGCCAGGAATTACTGTCGGATGACTGAAAAAGTGACACTTTAAGATTGCATGCCTTCTTGGCTCCAGGCTGAAACCCCTCGGCTCCTTTCACTTCTCCTCTTTTGATGAGATGTCCAGATCCCTCCTCACAGTGGCCCTTCTTGCAGGAACAGAGCACCCTGCAGATTGCTGCCTAAGCGTCCCCTGGCTTGTCCAAGTTCTATGCCCCATTAATGAAGCCATAACTGGGGAGGGAAAGTGCATTCTCACTGCCTTGCTGGCTTCTGCTGTGCTGTTCCTGGGAATCCCCAAGCTCTCACCTCACACTCTACCCCTGGGTCCCCTTTCACCTTCTGGCCCACACGCAGATGGGTTTTGGACCCATCGTCAGGTTCATACAAGTATCCCTTACATGTGATGTCATCTTCTTTGATTCGGCCCATCTGGGTCACTTAGCGTTCTCCAGTTGCAAGGAAAATAAATACATTCTGGCTGTCTTTTTCAAATGGCTTTGTTTGAAGTCCCTGGAAGGGTAAACTCTCAGAATACAAAGAATGCTGAATGGCCAGGTCACAGTTGGGACAAGAAGCAGGACAGTTCTGGGAATCTGGGCAGCAGGAACCATCAGACACACCTACAGGACATGGCTGTCAGGAGAAATCAGCTATATCCTATTTCTATCGTTCTCAAGATTCTGGTTCACGGGAAACAGGCTGACTGGCCTGGCTGCGTCATGCGCCCACCCTTGGGCAAGGAGGGAGGCTCTTTGACTTTTCCATGGCTGCACCCGGTAGGGCAGGCAAAGCAAGATACTGTTATCAGAAGGCGAGTTGGTTGCTAGTCAGGGGGAAACACTGATCTCCATGCTGCTGGCCTTTTGCTCTAACTTGGACAAATTCTAGAGATCGAGGAAGCCAGGATGGGGAAGATTCAGTGCAATGTTCAAAGGGTAACCTTGGGTCAGGCTCCAGCAGGGTCCACCCAAGGCTCTCTTCTGAGTAGTTCAACACTGTGGCAGGGGGTCCTAAGGGTGGCTGAGCAGCCAGTGTGGCCCTAGGGCACCAGTCTGGTTCAGAGCTAACCCCACCAAGGGACAGGCTAGGACTTACAGAGTGTGCATGGGCTCTGTGCTCACCACCCAACAGTTACCACCAGGAACTAGCAGCAAGACAATCCAATCTCCACAGCTTAGGAGGTTTTCCTGTTTTCTGGTGACTGAGCGCCTTAGCCTCTTTCCATTCCTCGAGTTCTGCTTCTAATGGATTCTCTCCAGACTGGGTCCCAGCTGCTCTTGCTTGCTTCCTGGTGGCCATGCCGGGTATGACAATGCTCTCCAGTCTCCAGGAAGAAGTCCCCAACCAGCAGGGACCTAGCTCTACATCCTGATAGTGAGTCTACCCTATTAAGCAAGTGTATTTTCCACAGAAAAAACCATCAAGACAGAAGGGGTTTTTTTCCCAAGGGGTTGACTTGTGTAATGACAGTCCTATAAAGGTATGAATGAACAATTATATGGACCAAGCCACGGTTTAGTCCCTACACTGAAACAAGAAGTGCATGACACCAGGACTCTCCTGGAAGAATGTTTCTACCGTCAGAGACCAGCCCTCTTGGCTCTGTGGGGCTTTACACTGGGGAGAATGGTCTACAATGATGAAAGGTTAGCCTGTCAACAAGTCTCATGTGCTTCTCCAGAAACTTCCTTCTCAGCACACACACATCCATCCCCAGCTTTCTTGATCACAACTCCTCTTTGATCACAACTCCTCTCACCCCCTCCAGACCTGACTGCCAGTATTTCTCCTCCAGATCCTGTCAGCCTTTGGTCCATCACCTGCAATTTTCAGCCCCCCTGTATTAGGCATGACCAGAAGATAGGCTATACCTCATTGTCAGAGAGAAGAAAAAGAAGGAGGAGGAGGAAAAAGGAAGGAGGAGAAGGAGAAACAGATATTTCACAAAAGACAATGTTCAGACGTCAGGTAAACATGAAAAATTGCCCACCTTCACTTGTCACCAGGAAAGCACAGACTGAAGCCACAACATAGTATCACTACAGACCTGATGAGCTCAGAGGAAAAGGAGATAATATCAAGTCTTGACTAGGGTAGCCAACCATGTGGAAACAACTCAAATATGTGTCAGGAGAGCAAAGAAGTTGTGGGTATTCATTCACACAAGCAAATATTAAAGAGCAAGCACTACAGATCCACGTAACAAAAGAGTGAAAAAAATCAGATACAAATGAGTACGTACTGTGTGAGTCCACCTACGTAGCCTTCAAAGAGCCAGTAAGACAAATCTATTTTGTTAACTGTCTGCACAGTGGTTCCTCTTGGCAGGGTGATGGCAGGAGGTGGTAACTGGGAGGTGGTACTGGGATGGCAGGAGATGGTAGCTGCAAGGAGCTGCTAAAGTCCCTTCATGCAAGTGGTGGTTACATGGGTTCTATCTGTGGCAAGTCATTCCACTGAACACTTACAGTTTGTGCACTTTTCTGTATGGATATTTCATCTCAAGAGAAAAAATGTTAATCCCCTTTCCTCTATTACTTTGATGTTTCTCCATTTTTGCCTCCCAAACCTCTCCTCCCCTATTCTCCTTGACACCAGTCACCCACTTGGGGTCTTTTCTTTCCCCCCTCTCTCTTTCCACCACCCCAATCTTATTATCCTTTCCCCTCTCCCAGATAACATCACATCATTCCTACAAAACTCCCCACACCACCTCCTTGCTTCACTCATTGATTTCTCTAGTTTTCACACGGAGGCCAGGGGCTGGAGGGAAGAAAGATACTGACAAGGTAGTCCTCTAGGGACAGGGGAGAAGGGAAGAAGCTGCAAATAGTTTTGACATTTTGATAATTTGTGTCCTTTTAACAAGTCAGGAGTCGGGGCATCTGGGTGGCTCAGGCAGTTAAGCTTCTGCCTTTGGCTCAGGTCCAAAGGCAGGATCAAGCCCAGCATAGGGCTCTCTGCTCAGTGGAAGGCTCCTTCTCCCTCTCCCACTCCCCCGGCTTGTGTTCCACCTTGCTCTGTCTCTCTCTGTCAAATAAATAAAAAGTCTTAAAAAAAAAAAAAAAGAAGAAGGAGTCATGTTCTGATGTTTAACACCCTTATTAAGACCTTTCTACCAGTTGCCTTTTGTTGTTTTATTTTAGGCAAAAGGAGAAGTTATTGATTCATCACACAGTAAAATGTGGGGGTAGCATGCTTCAGGCATGACTTGATCCAGAGGCTCACAGACATCTTCCAGACCAAGTATCTTTCCATCTTACTTTTGTTTTCCTTGGTGCTGATTTCACTGATGAAGGCTTTGAACACCTGCTAGTGGCAGCCCCCAGCTTAGATACTGAGGGGTGCTTCTCAGCCCACCCCTGGAAGAAATAGAACTCCTCTTCCAACAAAAGTTGCTTCCAGCAAAAGTCATCATTAGTCATGGGTTATGGACCTGTGAATTCACCTCCTCATTTAAATGTATTTATAACCCCAAAAATCAATACCAGGCACTTTCACCATGCTTTCAAGGTCATTTGTACACATGTGTGGAGATGAAAATTTTGAGTCACCCATGGGGACTGCATAGTGTGGGTGGGATAGAGGGTTAGATATATTATCTGTAACCAGTACAACCCAAATAAAGCTTGGCAACCTTTGTTTCTCTTTTGCTTCCAAAACAGAAGAAAAGAAAAAAGATTTTTGAATCACTGAGCACACTGGTTCCCAGCTGAGATCCAATAAGCCAACACTCTCTCTTCTTGCTTTTGCTCATCCTGTAAACAGTTATCCCTTTTGCAGTCTATTTAGTGCTGTGTTTTGGGCATTGTTGTGCTTTTTCTTGCTGATTTCACTATTTTAAATGGCCCCAAAGATAACACTGGCGTACCGTCTAATGTTCTGAACCACAAGCAGCCTGCCTCTAATGTACCTTAGGGAGAAAATGCACGTGTTAGAGAAGCCTCCCTCATGCATGAGTAATAGTGCCATTGGCTGTGAGTTCAACCTTAGTGAATCGATCATATATTAAATAGGATGTCTAAACAGAAACATATAAATCAAGATTATGTATCGATGGGTTGAGGAAAATGTGAGCAGAGGCTGATAGGAACCTAATCTTTTATTTCCCCTAGGAGCAAGGGTTCCGTATTTGCTAATTTGCTGTTTCCACCAACTTGATGGAACATAATGATCCCAGATAAAGAGAATTGAATGTACTAGCATTAAGTGTCTTTAACGAGGCCGGAGGAGTGTGCTGTGAGTACATCACCTGCGCAGGAGGAGGGAATGTTCTGATTGGCTAGGCCTGCATCATCCCTGGATCTGTCCAGAGGACACTGCTTCACCCCCACTGCAGAGGCTGAATGGGAGAGGGGGGACAGGTTCCCAAAAAGGAATCAAAAGGAGAGGAGTGGAAGCGAGGCAAACAAAATGACAAATGCCCACTACTCCCAGCCTCTGCTTTGAATTCTGTCTTACCTTACAGACTGCAATTGACATTAAATGATTGGGTAAAAAGTAGGAGTGAAGTGGGTACAAATCTATTGGCAGTATAGATATTGATCAGCTAACTTAAGCAGAAAGGCTCTGGAAGGTCATTGAGGAATTCAGAGAACTGGCTAGGAGAGTGGAAAACCAGGCTTGGAAAATGATGAAACCGCAGCCATGGCTTGCCCCAAGAACTGTCGGGTTGGGACTCAGCTGGTCACTGCTGTGGGCAGGACACTGATAGACACGGACCTTGCTGTGAAATACCACGAGTGGACATTGATCCCATGCACGGAAATACACTCTGCTTCTATTATCACCAGACATAAAACTACATAAGTGGCAGAGACTGTAAACTTGGTTTACTCAGTACCATGCCAACCCGTTTCTATCTTGCCTTCCTGTACTATAGAGGCCAGAAGAGTTTGCACTTTCTAGACTCCCATGCAACTGCAGTGATCTAATCTCCCTCCAGCACAGGAGAGCAATGAGCTAGGGGTCTGAGGCTGGGAGTCTGAAAATTCTGCAAAGCACAGTGGTGCACCTATCTTTTACTTTTGGGGAGTAGCTAGAGATGAGGCTCCAGGGTTCAAACTTCCCATCAGCATGTGAAGCAGGTACCATATTTTTAAAAGTCCGTTAGCCATATATTCTCATATACCTCTACCCTCTTCTACTTACATCAAATAAATCAATACATATACAAATTCAATACAAAATTCAGAGGACTGGCTAAACATTTATCTATGCTGATTAGAGGCTAAGAAACCCATGGGGCACCTGGGTGGCTCAGTGGGTTAAACCTCTGCCCTTGGCTCAGGTCATGATCTCAGGGTCCTGGGATCGAGCCTCGCATCAGGCTCTCCACTCAGCGGGGAGCCTTCTTCCCACCCCCACCCCCGTCTCTGCCTGCCTCTCTCTGCCTACTTGGGATCTCTCTCTCTGTCAAATAAATGAATAAAATCTTTAAAAAAGAAAGAAACCCAGAGAATAGAATAAAATTTGAAGTCTACTATAGGTCTAATCTGGAAGCTGGGAGCAGAGTCTAAAGAGAGTGAAAAGAGGCCATTTTGAAGAGACATGGGCTGAGGAGTTCCCAGAATTCAGAAGGACACAAACCATCAGAATCATAATAAGTTCAATCTAGGATAAATGATCCCCAAAGCAGGTATGGGATGGAAGAAGGAGCTGAATGCCAATAACGGGCAAGAAAACGTGTAAAATCAAAGCAAGCATTAACTGTATGTACAAAGCAATCTTATGATGACAATGTTTAATTTGGGAGGAAGGCTGTAAAAGAAAAAAACCACACAAATCAAATAACGAATGACAGTTACATGTATGAGAGGAGGGAGTGATTGGTGTTAAGGAGAATGGTAGAGATACTGAACAATTCTCTATTTTATTTTATTTTTTAAGAAATAAATCTTGGGGGCACCTGGGTGGCTCAGCGGGTTAAAGCCTCTGCCTTCCGCTGGGGTCACAATCCCGGGCTCCTGGGATGGAGCACCGCATCGGGCTCTCTGCTCGGCAGGGGGCCTGGTTCCTCCTCTCTCTCTGCCTGCTTCTCTGCCTGCTTGTGATCTCTGTCTGTCAAATAAATAAATAAAATCTTAAAAAAAAAAAAAGAAAGAAAGAAATCTTGGAGTTAGGTTGTGAGTTCAAGCTCCACTTTGGGTGTAGAGTGTTCCTAAAAAAAAAAAATCAGAATGACTTTATTTATATTTTTTAAAAGATTTTACTAATTCATTCAACACAGAGAGAGAGATCACAAGTAGGCAGAGAGGCAGGCAGAGAGAGAGGAGGAAGCAGGCTCCCCGCTGTGCAGAGAGCCCGATGTTGGGCTCGATGCCAGGACCCTGAGATCATGACCTGAGGGAAGGCAGAGGCTTAACCCACTGAGACACCTTGGCGGCCCTGACTTAATTTTTTTTTTAAAGATTTGATTTATTTATTTGAGAGAGAGAGCACAGAGGAAGAGGGGGAGGAAGAAACAGACTCCCCGCCGGGTGGAGAACTGGTCACTGGGCTCGATCCCATGACCCAGAGATCATGACCTGAGCCAAAGGCAGACACGCTTAACTGACTGAGCCACCCAGGCACCCCCAGAACGACTTTAAACATCTCAAAAGAGTCACTCGAAGCAAGAAAACAATGGAGAAATGACTTCAAAATTCTAAAGGCAAATGATTTCCTACCTAGAATTCTATAACCAATGAAGCTGTTGTTCCAGTGTGAAGGAGCAATCGGGCATTTTCAGATATGCAAGGTCAAAAAGTTTACTTCAGGGCTCGCTTCCGCAGCGCATATACTAAAATTGGAACAAAAAGTTTACTTCATATATCCTTTCTCAACGAACTATGGGAAGTTGTCCTCTACCAATAGGAGGACGTAAATTAAGAGACAAGAAATGGATACATGAAACAGGAGATTCGACACCGAGGAGGAAGGAAGGAAATCTCCAGAATGATGATGTAGGGAGATTCCAGGATGACAGTTGTGCCCCAGATTATAAACGGCAAGCCCCTGCCCCATGGGTGGGGTTATGATCACCCTCAGTAGAAATGCTTCGTGAGTCACCCTATTGAGGGTGGTCATGAACACGCCCTCTGCTGGCCGATGTGCGCCACTAAAAGAAGGAAGTAAATCAAAGAGGAACGCCTATCACCCAACTCAGGAGAAAGGCAAAGGAAACACCAAGAACACGACAAAAGAAGTCCCAGGCCGATAGCTGTGCAGCAGGGCTGGAGAGCCACTAGACTAGCCTGAAGGAGACTGGGGGTCTCCAGGATGGAGGAGAATGAAGATCTCCAAGAAATGATGTGAAAGTGACTTATCACCTACTGTGAATAGCTTTTGGGAAAACTGTAGTAAGAAGAGGCTTTTAGGTGGCATGAGAGGGTGAACAATGTGTACAAAGACAACTGTGCTAACAAGGCACATATTAACTTTAATAAAAATAAAGGAAATATAATCATCATACACCACAACGCCCAACTGTGAGTATTTGCATAAGCATTCTAAGATTAAAAACTAAATATTGATTCAAATTTTTTTAAGATTTTATTTGTTCCTTTGCCAGAGAGACAGAGAGAGAGAACAAGTAGGGGAAGCAGCAGGCAGAATGAGAGGAGAAGCAGTTTCCTCACTGGGAAAGGGAGCCTGATGAGGTGCTCTATCCCAGGACCCCGGGATCATGACCTGAGCCAAAGGCAGACACTTAACTGACTGAGCCTCCCAGGCACCCCTGACTCAATTTTAAATTATAATATAAACAGGGGCGCCTGGGTGGCTCAGTCAGTTAAGCGTCTGCCTTCAGCTCAGGTCATGATCCCGGGGTCCTGGGATCGAGCCCCTTATTGGGCTCCCTGCTCAGCGGGGAGTCTGTTTCTCCCTCTCCCTCTCTCTCTCAAGTGAATAAATCTTTAAAAAATTATAATATAATCACATTTGACTTGAGAGAGTTAAATATTCTCAATATAGTTGTATTATACTGAAATGATTCTCTAATGGGAAGCTGATGGATAACTTTCAAAATTGATGAATAAAATATGATGTATGGGGCACCTGGGTGGCTCAGTGAGTTAAGCATCTGCCTTTGGCTCAGGTCATGATCCCGGGGTCCTGGGATCATGAGACCTATGGTGGACTCCCTGCTCAGTAGGGGAGACTGCTTCTCCCTTTCCCTCTGCGGCTCCCCCTCTTTGTGCATGCTCTCTCTCTCTGTCAAATAAATAAAATCTTTAAAACAAAATAAACTAAAATATGGATGTATGCATTCTCTTTAGAAATAAGGATTATATAAATGCTCAAACAAATGGCTAAAAGATTTGAAAATGTCTGATGCTAAGAAGGGATCCTAGGGGAGTGAGAAGGAATGGGACCAGAAACTTCTATATTTTTTAGCCTTTCAGAATATTTGGCTGTATGAATGTATTATATTGTATTTGGCTATTGAGATGTGGTATTTTGATAAAATAAAAATTAGCTTAGAAATGCCATTTAATCCTAAAGAGACCAGGAAAACATAAAAACAAAGCACAGAAAAATCAAGAAAAATTTAATTTCGAAAATAAGAGGAATATCTCCAAGTAATTGATTAGAACAAGCAGATACTAAATCAGAAAGCATACAGCTGTCGATTTGCATAATACTAACAACTGACTTAACCTGACTGACATTTATAAAAAACACAATCTACAACAGGTGTGAAGTACACCTTCTCTTCAAATACACACAGAATGTCCACCAAGGTAGACCATAATCTGGGTCATGGTCTATTTGATGAGAATGAGCAAGTTTCAGAAGAATTCTGTTTTAAAGATTTTATTTTTTAGGTAATCTCTGCACACGACGTGGGGCTCAAACTCATGACCCTGAGATTAAGACTTGCATGCTCTTCCAAATGAGCCAGCCAGGCAGCCCTTTGGAAGACTTTTTACAACAAGGGGGTGGGTAAAGTCAACATGATGACCCTCCCAGGGAAATATATAGCTTTAAGTGCCTATATTGGGAAACAAAAGGGTTTATCCTAAACTAGATCTTAAGCTAAGAAATTAGAAAAAGAACAATGTGGGGCCTCTGGGTGGCTCAGCCATTGGGCGTCTGCCTTGGGTTTGGGTATGACCCCAGGGTCCTGGGATGGAGCCCCACATCGGGCTCCCTGCTGGAGGGAGCCCGTTTCTCCCTCTCCTCACAGCTTATGCTCTCTCGCAATCTCTGACTCTCTCTCAAATAAATAAATAAAATATTTTTTTAAAAAAAGCCCTTTATTTTTTTTATTATTATTTTTTAAAGATTTTATTTATTTATTTGACAGAGAGAAATCACAAGTAGGCAGAGAGGCAGGCAGAGAGAGAGGAGGAAGCAGGCTCCCTGCTGAGCAGAAAGCCCGATGTGGGGCTTGAACCCAGGACCTGGGATCATGACCTGAGCCGAAGGCAGCGGCTTAACCCACTGAGCCACCCAGGCGCCCCTAAAAAAAAAAGCCCTTTATATAGACGATTAGTACCATCATCCCATTGGAGACCAGGAAATCAAGGCCCACAGGAATGAAAATGACAGGCAGAAAGCAGGGTGCTGGCGATGCATGTCCCCCGGATGGGAGGCTCAGGAGCCAGGCCGAGGCTGGGGGTGTGGGACCCAACCGCTACCAGGAAACCCTGCCGGCTGGGCCTGCCTACTCTCAGCAGTCCTGAGCCAGGGAGCTGCCCTGCAGCATTCCTGAGGCTTCTGAAGCCCGGTTTGCTTGTTATGCAAAGCAGGGCCATAGTCTGCCAGAAGGCCAGGGCCCAGGACAGTGGCCACCATCAGTGGCACCCAACATCTCCAAGGGGCCCGAAACCCTACCCTTAACTCTCAGCTGGGCATGGGTGCCAAGAGCCCCCCAAGCTGCCTTTCTGGAGCAGCCCAGGGGGACTGCAGGCCTAGTGGAAAGGGTCCTGAGCTGGGGAAGCCAGTAGAAATATCTGGATTCAAGTCCTAACTTGGCTACTGACTACCTGTGAGGTCTCAGGACAGTCACTTCCCGAGTTGGCCCTCTGTCCAATGAGAATAATACCAACTCAAGCAACATGGTGGAAATTAAATGTGAGATTGAATGTGAAAGTCCTGGCTAGATCCTGGTCCACATGATGGGGTTCTGGAATATAGGTGAGGCGGGGTGGGGTGGGGTCTGGAGCCCATGGCCGAGGAAGAATTCTTGAGACGTCTTGGTGCAAAACGGTGGTTTCATAAAAGCATGGGGACAGGACCTGTGGGCAGAAAGAGTTGCTGTTCCCCAGGGTTGTGAGGGGTGACTGATTATATATTTGGGAGTTGGGGGACATAAGGAAAAGGGAGGTTTCACAAGGATGTTAAAAGACTCACAGGATACTGGAGGCCTTGCCATTGTCAAGTTGAGGCTGTTTTTCCCTCTAGCAAGGTATTAACATTAAGATAGTGGCGGGGGGGGGGGGGGGGGGGGCATCTGGGTGGCTTAGCTATAAAACGTTTGCATTCAGCTCGGGCTCAGGTCAGGATCCTAGGGTCCTGAGATCAAGCCCCACATTGGGCTACCTGCTCAGTGGGAAGCCGGCTTCTCCCTCTCCCACTCCCCCTGCTTGTGTTACCTCTCTTGCTGTCTCTCTCTCTGTGTCAAATAAATAAATTAAATATATATATATATATTTTTTAAGATTTTTTAAATTTATTTATTTGTCAGAGAGAGAGAGGGAGAGAGAGCGAGCACAGGCAGACAGAATGGCAGGCAGAGGCAGAGGGAGAAGCAGGCTCCCTGATGAGCAAGGAGCCCGATGTGGGACTCGATCCCAGGATGCTGGGATCATGACCTGAGCCGAAGGCAGCTGCTTAACCAACTGAGCCACCCAGGCGTCCCTAAATTAAATATTTTTAAAAAGATAGTTGGGGAGCTTCCCAGAGGAATGTCACACGTATCCCACCCAGGGGTTGGGGGAGGGGGTTAGGTCGCAGCGTGTCACTTTGTGCTTTGTCCTCAGCTAGCCTTCTGCTCCCTCATCACATGTGGAGTGTGAAGGGTATCAAGGTTGGGGACACACAGAGGGAGGCCCCATCTCCCCTAGAGATCTGTATGCTTTGCAAATTCAATAGTGAGGAGCTCTGTCTTGACATCTTGTTGAGGGAATGAGGTCAGTATGTGGGGGGAGAGGGGGTTCTGGGTGTTTGATAAGGGAATCCAGTGTCTGTCAGCCATCATGGTCTCTGAGACCACTGTTCTGAGAAGAGCGCTGGGCTACACACTGAACAAGTAACCAAAGGGGGACAAATTGGATCCTGGCTCTGCTCGCCGGCCTCTCACCATCCAGTGAAACACGCCAGGGACAAACAGTACCACCAAAAGTACCATCAGTGTGGGAAACCAGAGCAGCTAACAGATCCCCAAAGGAGTTCTGGGGACCGTGGTCAAGAAGAGCCATGACATCAGGCAAAGGTGACAGGTGGGGCCCGGTCTTGTGGGATGGGGAGAGTTTTCATGGAGTGGAAAGGGAGGTGGGCAGCACATTCCAGAAGTTAAGGCTCTATTGTGCCCGGTGGAGAGGTGGGGGCGTGGGGTGCCCTGAGGATGTTCAGCCTTGGCAGGGTACTCTCCCCACCACCCCCATCTGCAAGGCCATCCCCACCATCCCCATTTGAGAGCCCAGCAGGAAGCAGAGACTTAAGAGAAAAGGGAGGAGGAATGCAACCTTGGCCTCAGGACCTCCTGTGCACCCCGCGTCCTCTCTCAGAAACCCCACACCAACCCTTCCAGGCAGGTTTTTCTTACGCTCATTTTACAGGTGAGGTAATTGAGCCTTGCAAGGACTACACGCTGGGATTGGCAAGGGGCACAGCTGGGATTGGCAGCTGGGTCCTGAACCACAGCCCCTCCTCCCTACCCTTGGGAGCTACTTTCTAGGCTTTGAAAAGTGGAGGATTCTTTCGCAAGAGGGGAAGATGGCTTCTCCCCAGGAGGACCAATCAGGCCTCTCTCCTCTTCCGGGCAGTCTTCCAGCTGCTCTCAGAGTCAGAGAGTTCTATGATCCAAACACTGTCCCCAACCCTATACCCTTATCGCCACTCCCCACCCAGAACAATCTGATTAAATACTGCTGTCGTCAGTAAAAGGTCTTTTATAAAAAAAAAAAAAAAAGTCTTTGCTTTCCTCAAGCACAGCCTCCTTGCGGGACAGAACATGCTCCCTGCCTCCCAGCCTTCAAGGTCAGGACCGAAGGGAAACTTTGTTACTGTCCCATCCGGAAGAGGCTTGATCAGACAGAGTCCTGCTACATTTGTCAACAAGTAATGATCTCCTGAGCAACTAAACTGAAGTTGAACCCTAAGAGAGCCTTGGTTCCTTGATCCTGACACTCAAGGGACCCTAGGGAATGGTTGTGTTACCCAATACTAGCCACCAAGAAATAATAATGGCTGCCTTTAGGGAGTCCCCACCCTGGTGGGCCTGTTTGCCCTCCTCCTAGCTCTTCCCACCACCCAGCAAGGTCAATTCAAGTGTTCTCCTCTGGCTACATTTTCAGTTTTTCTGCTTTATAGAGACAGAACTGAAGCTCAGAGAGGTGGTTCTGTCCAAAGCCATGACGGGACTAAGCTTACAAAGAAAGGCAGGATTCAAACCTAGGTCTGTTTGATTCCAAAGCTTGGCAATGCTCCTCTGTAAGTGTTCAATGAATGAATGAATGAATGAATGAATGATGAATGATAATGAATGGAAGGGATCAGGTTCAGAAACCCAAAGATTGGAAGCCAGCATTCATCTTACCATCTCCTCCTGACTCTGTGGCCTCTACACAATGTTTAGATAGGTGAAATCAGGTTAAAACAAATGTCAAAAGAAAGTTTAAACGAGAAAACAGGCCTCAAAAGAGCTGGGTATATTTATCTAAGGCCGCCATCAGCAGAGTGAAAAGGCACCTGGTGGAATGAAAGAAAAATACTCGCACATCAATATCTGACAGGGGATCAGTATCCAGCATAAATAAAGGACTCCTACAACTCAGCAGCAACAAAACCCAAATAACTTGTTTTATTTTTTTTAAGATTTTATTTATTTATTTGACAGACAGAGATCACAAGTAGGCAGAGAGGCAGAGAGAGAGGGAGAAGGAGGCTCCCTGCTGAGCAGAGATCCTGATGTGGGGCTCGATCCCAGGACCCTTTGATCATGACCTGAACTGAAGGCAGAGGCTTTAACCCACTGAGCCACCCAGGCACCCCTATATAACTTGTTTTAAAAAATGGGCATGACATGGAAACTCGGAAGACAAGGGGACAGGCTTGCTGCTCAGTAATGCAGGGGGGAGGTTCTTGGGCTGACTGTATCCAAATGAGTCTCAAGTTAGCATCAGAACATTCTGTAGACGGGGCGCCTGGGTGGCTCAGTGGGTTAAGTCTCTGCCTTCGGCTCAGGTCATGATCCTAGGGTCCTGGGATCGAGCCCCGCATTGGGCTCTCTGCTCAGCGGGGAGCCTGCTTCCTCCTCTCTCTCTCTCTCTCTGCCTGACTCTTTGTCTACCTGTGATCTCTCTCTGTCAAATAAATAAATAAAATCTTTAAAAAAAAAAAAAAAGAACATTCTGTAGATTCTTACCCAGGCTCAGCTTCCAGAGGAGGTGGGCAGGGCCAGCCCTAGAAGGGGGATTCCCTATTGCCTCTTCACACTCCTGATGGTTGTAAAAACCCATTGACTTCTTTGCCTTCTCACCTAACCAACGGCCCCCATCATCCTATTGAAAGATCCAGAGAGCAACTCCATGACATGGTGGTAAGAGGGCTTGACTCTCTGGCACGAAACTTATAAATTATCACGTGGGCACCCTATCCACCCACACACCCAACCATCCATCCATCCATCCATCCACCCATTCATCCTTTCAACATATCGTTGGATATTCGTTCAAGAGGCTGAAGAGGTCTATAGGGACAGTCATACAAGACAGACCCTACCGTCCCCAAACTCAGAGCCTGGTGGAGGAGAACAAAATGCAGTGTCCTATGTGCTTTTGCGGTGATAGTGTCTTCAAGAGCACTCAGTAGGGACCTGTTCCAGTTGGTAATGAAGGTTCACAAAGGAAGTTCAGTCTCAGGCTGAGACTTGAAGGGTAAACAAGATTCAACCAGCCACGCAGGGAGAGGGAGCCTGGGAGAGTATGCCTGAGAGAAGCAAGAACATAGGCACCTGTTGGAGATCTTAGTAAAGGCAGGGCCCGGTGAGACTCTGCAAAGAATGGAGTCATGGCAGGAGTGGTGAGAGCTGAGGCAAAGAGGGGAGCAAATGAAATGGCCACTAAAGGACCTGCTTTTTGGACGCCTTTTTCTGCTCTGAGTCCTCCCAGAACCTACACCCCCAACTTATGCACGCCTTATAGCACAGATAATGCATGTCAAGGAATTAGCGATTTCTCTGGAGCCTTCCAGCACAATGAGTAACATCTAAGGAATGACTTGACTCGGTCGTTGGTCATGAAGGTTTTCCAAGACCACTGACTCATCAAGACCCCTGGCTGCAGGGCTTAAGTGACTTCTGGAGGACACCTAAAGGCTCATTTTGTTCCTGGATTACTGAGAAGACACGTGTGCTAAACCACTTTCCTTAATAAAAACCCCAGACCCCAAACAAAGACAAGACTCACTCTCCTTCCTCTCCAGGTCTCCCTGACACTCTGTTTGATCTACGCTTTCCCCACATCTTTAATAAATAGTCTCACTTCCTCTTGGCTCACATTTGATTTCTATCCTGCGCGAAGCCAAGGACCTTCTTGGCTGGTTCCGCAGGACCCCCCTCTGCATCCTCAGCCCCAGCCAACCTGCAGCACAAAGATGGAGTCTTGTAGATTCATGGAAGCGCCTTCTGAGCAGTCTGCAAGGTGCTCTTGGGGGATGGGAACAGGTAAAAGATGAAATGAACATGCCCCGTTGGAAAGACACTGGAATACAAGGGCCTTTGGAGTCAGATTCTGGGTCTGGGATTATCAGAGCTCTGAGCAAGTTGCCTGCCCCCCACACAGTGTAGGATCCCCTCCATCTCCCCCTCCTGCCCCAGGGCAGGCTAGCCGCCCAGGAGGGGCCCTTCTAGGGCTGAGGCCCATATTACCTTTCACCAGGGGGCCTCAAAAAAGCTGCAGTGTGCCTTCCTACCTTGCTCCCTGCGGTCCTTTCTGCCCAGGAGAATGCTCATGCCCTATGCTTCCACCGATGGTCTGACAGCCACCCCCCACCCTATCTTCTCCCCTTTAGGCCAGGCAGCTCCAGCTCTTATAACTCATTTCTGGGGCTCCCCACCACATCCAGCCTTTCCTACCTTTCCGGTAGGATTGTGCCCTTGTTCAGTTCAACCCCCAGTTGTCTCAGGGGCCTTTGTCTAAATGCCTGGCCCTGCGTCCTGGTCCAAACTTCCTAAAAGCCACGTTTGGACCCCATCCCCAGCCTTGGCTCTCTCTCCCCAATGTATCTGCCCCTTGATTCTGAGGATAGGCTGGTTCTTGTAAGTCGGGGACCACCTCCTGTCCGGCTAGGACCTCCTCAGCAGTTCTCAGGCGGCCCTCTCCAGGAGGGTCAATGGTCCAAGTGCAAGGTCAAGGTTCCTCCCTGAGATATGCAGAGGACTGTCATGGAAAGAGCCCCACAAAGACTGAAGAAAGACAGTCATGGCATCCTGCCATGGATTGCTTACATGCACTAGGAGGCACGGAAAAACAACAACGACAAAAACAAAACAGAGTTATTTGCTGCAATCATTGAAGGAAATGGAGGGTGGTGCAAAGTGGGCAAAGCCTGGGGGCGGGGGCCGTGGCTGCAACCACCGGGTCGGGGGAAGGTCCTCCTGATGTAAGTGTTGAGTGGAGACTCCCCGCTGGTCTCAGCACGTTGCCTTGTAGAGGACCTGATCACTGATGGGCCCTGGCTCCTGGGGATCCCCCCCCCCATTCAAGCTGCTGTGGGTCCTCAAAAGACGCTTGGCGAGGGGCCTGAGGGTCTATGACTTTGAAGGGCGTTGCAAGTGTGAAGTGTGGGTTGGGGGTTGGGTAAACTGGGTTGCAGAGGACACACATACTGGAGGCCCAGCCCCCCTTGCAGCTCTTCTAAAGCCCCAGGCTACAGAAGAGGCCATCTCTGCATGGAGACAGAATTCAGGTATTGTCTTGGGTATCTGAAACCCTTTGTCCTGTGCCTCCTGACTGCTCCTCGCCTAGCCCTAAGCAGGCGGCAGGTTGGCTGAATGGGAGGGAAGAAGCCATAACCCCAGACAGGGGTGTAGGGTGGCCGGTCTGTCCTGTCTTATGGCAGCTTCCCACCAGGCTGCCCTCAGCAGTCGGGTGACTTGATTCCCTCCATAGCTCTCTGCTCTCCTCGCAGAGGGCACCGGGGGTCTCTCCCCAACAGACCTCACTGGCTCCAGGAGGATCTCACTGACAAACCAGCCAAGCCAGGCCGTTCGCTGAACACCCTGGAAGTGTGGCGATCGGCTCTCAGTCCTGCCCCCTGCAAACCCATACTCCAACCACAGAGAACCTTCTGTTCTCTGAACTCCGTCACGGTTCCGCCTCTTTGCCCCGGCTGTGTTTCCATCCTGAAACATTCTCCCTGACATCCTGCCTTCTCACCCAGGCACACACGGATCTTCAACATAATCGTGGAAATATGGAAATATGGATCGAATTTCTCCTGTGTGCAGTTATGGGCTGGGGGAAGGGTGGCAGCACCGGGAGACAGAGGTTCTGGGTGGACAGACTCCAGCCATTCCTTGCAACCCTCAACCGGCCCCCTCCAACACAAACACCTCTATGCACACTCCGCCCTCCGGGCCTTAGCTGGTTGGTTCTTCCCTCTGCCAGCGATCTTCCCTTCAGCACCTGGCAACCAAATTAGATTCAGCTTCAAAGGTTTAGCTCACACGCCCCACGATCCTTGTTCTCTCCTTTCACCTGGTGCCCCCGGATGGGTTTAGACCTCCCCAGGGCACTCAGGGCACTCAGAAAGCATGTTTGAATTCTGGCTGGCTCTGTGTCCCGGGGCCTCAGTTGTCCCACCTGTAAAATGGAATAGTCACACCTAATTCATAGTGTGTTTTGTACAGAGTAAATGAACCAGTACACTAACCAGCTCGTACTAAATGCTAAACAAACATTCACTGTTACCAGCACCATCTTAATTACTACGACCATGGCACTGAACACAGGGCTGAATCTACAGTTGGTGCCACATACTTGTTTGGTGAATGGGATGGGTGAAGGGATGGATGGATGATGGGTAAATGGAGAGATCAAGATCTCTCTGGTCTTCTGTGGCAGTTTGGGGTTGGGGGTGGGGGACCAGGAAGAACTTAAAAAGAAAAAACCTAACCTTTTCTGATCAACATACCATAGGTTGTCTCACTTATGCCTCATAATAGGAAGTTGTTACAGCAGAACAAGGAAGTGGTTATTCAGAGAGGTTAAGTCAGTGGCTCAAGTCACACAGCAAATAAGAGACAGGATGGGTAACTTTGACGGTTTCCTTTGACAGTTTCCTGGATACCTGGAGGGAGGAGGAGGAGGGCTTGCTTCAGATTGGCTGGGCTCGATCTTAGATTGGAAACCCCTGGAGGGCAGGGCGTCTCTGGAGGCCGGACTGCCTCGTGGGGCTCAGTAGGACCCACTCTGCGGATAACCCGGTTTTGGGGGAATCAAAGGAGAGAGGAGAGGTTGAGCTGGGGAGAGGGCCTGGGTCTCGCCCCCGAGTCTGGCTCTGGGGCTTCCCCGACACCCTTCCTTCTCCAACTCCTCCAGCCCTTAGCAGCCTGTGCGCACAGAAGGAGTTAACTTCGGGCTTAACTTCTTGAAAGAACCCAAAGCTGTTATTCCTTGATCTTGCCTGCTCCCTTTCTTTGCAAAGTCTTCTGATCTTTACACCTCCAGCAGGTCCCTCCTCCTTACTCTCACCTCCTGGACTCCAAAACAGTCTGATTGCCAGGGTGGGTCAATGGTTAACACTCAACCAGCTTTATATAAGTTTGCCCTGGCCTGCCGCCTACCTGCCGCATCGCTCCTTTGGCTCCCTGGATCCCGGAGGCTGTGGCTCCAGAAACCCTCGCGGGTCACACCATGGCCACCTGCTGGCAGGGCCTGTGGGCCTATCGCTCCTACCTGCTCGTGTTCTTCCTACCTATTTTACTTCTGCCCCTGCCCATCTTCATCCCCACCAAGGTAAGCACTTGGGGTTTGGCTCCAAAGGGGTGAAGGAAGGACGGGGGAGGGCAGTCCAGGTGAGCGCTGGGCGTCCTTAGGACCAGCGTGGTTTACTCATCCCTCCCTGTCCTGAAAGTGAGGCTCTGACCTCGTGGTCCTCCTGAGACTGACGGTTAAGAGACCAAAGGGGGCTTTTTTTTTTTTTTAAGATTTTATTTATTTATTTGACAGAGAGAGAGAGAGAGATCCCAATTAGGCAGAGAAGCAGGCAGAGAGAGAGAAGGGGAAGCAGTCTCCCTGCCTGCCAAGCAGAGAGCCCGACGCGGGCCTCGATCCCAGGACTCTGAGATCATGACCTGAGCCGAAAGCAGAGGCTTAACCCACTGAGCCACCCAGGCGCCCCAAAGGGGGCTTTTGCTTGGCACCCAGGAGTAGCCACCCAAGGGGAATGGCTTAGGTGCACTTGAAATCTGCCACCTGGGGAGACGGGAAGCCAGTTCCATAAAGGTGGGTGCAGGTGAAGGCAGCTGGGGTTATCTGGCTACCGTGGGCTCCCCCAGCGGGGTGGGAGCGGGGCTAGCTGCTGGAGAAGGGTGGAAAGAGTGTAGGAGGAAGCTGGCTTCAGGCAGTTTGTGCCTTTAAGAGTGTAAACAGAGGGGCACCTGGGTGGCTCAGCCGGTTAAGTCTCTGCCTTCTGCCTCCGGCTCTAGTCATGATGCCAGGGTATAGGGATCAAGCCCCATGGGGCTCCCTGCTCAGCAGGGAGCCTGCTTCTCCCTCTCCCTCGGCCATGTGTGTGCATGCACTCTCTCTCTCTCTCAAATAAATAAAATCTAAAAAAAAAAAAAAAGAGAGAGAGAGAGTATAAGCTGAAAGAGAGAGAGCTCACCCTTGATCCCAAGGGCTAAGTCAGCTGAGAGAGAGGGGCAGGAATTGGACAATGGACGGGACCCTGCCAGTGAGCACCATAGACAGCATACCCTGGATGGAGGGACAGGTGCCACAGCTTCCTGCCTCCCTTGGCCAAGCAGCAGGAACCATAACTTTGGCTCCCATTTATTGGAGCCCTCACCACATGCTCTGAACCATGCATCCAGTCTCCCTTCCTCTCCTCTTCCCCCTCCCCTGACAGACCCTTCCTCTTACCTTCAGTGGCAAGCCTGACTGTCCCATTTTACAGATGGGAAAAGTGAGGTTAAGTCACTGAAACCAGGGCAGATCCTGGTTTCACAGAGCTTGGCTATAATACACTTTGGGGGGCCCCTTGTAAGTAAAAAAAGATAAAATGATGAATCTAAAATTATAGGTCTTTAGGGGAGGATCAGTTCAGGAGGAGGGTCCTGAAGCTCAAGTTTGCCATACAAACAGCAGGTGGGGCAGGTCACAGAAAGTGGCAGAGCTGGGGGTGTGGTTGAGCGCCAAAGCCTAGGCTGTCTTCTCCCTACCCTGCTGCCTCCTGAAGGCTGATACAGGATCCCCTGGTCCAGCCCCCACCTCACAACCCCAGGACTGCCCACTGAGCGATTTGCATCCTTTTGTCACCAAAAGGGAAATCAAGGCAGGCTTTTTGTTCATGGTATCACAAAGGGGTGAGAGAATGGGGATGCCGTGGCACAGCTCCTGAGCCTCTGACACTTGGTAAGTGACAAAGCCCTGTCTGACCTTCGAGGAGATCCTCATCTCAGGTCAAAGCCAGTGACCTCCCCGTGCTGGGGACCCGTCCGATGGGTTTTGAAACAGGTTGGGCTTTGTGTGTAAACTGCAGGAGGAAGGACAGACAGGGATCCTGATTCACATTTCCCTCCTCAGGAAAGTACAGCCCAGAAAGATTCAGCAACTTGCCTAAGGTCACACAGGAAAGACCAAGTCAGAAGAGAAGCCAGGCCTCCTGGCAGGAAGGCTAGAGGTTGGGAGCACCGCCCCCCCACCCCCACCCGTGTGCCCTGTGCCGCACCCTGCCCTGCTGCCTGCTTTGGCCTCACAGATGGTGCTGACCCCGGCCTGACTCCGAGGAACTGTTCCCAGTCCTACCTGCGAAGTCCAGGCCCTCCACGGAGGCCCTGGAAACCAGCTCCTCTCAAGGACTTTGCTCCCCTCATTATCCCCTCCCCAGCCTCATCAATTTTTCCCTCTCACCTAATCTCTGCCATCAGCATACAAATGTGCTGTAATCTCTCTCACCGTGAAAAAACAAACAGACCCTCCTTGAATCCCACATTCCCTCCACAGAGGCCTGCTGAAGGTCTTGGAATCTGTCTGCACTGCACGTGTCTTTCCTTAAGACACCTCGGGTCTCCAAGAGGCTACCTTCCAAGCCCCCCCTTATTCTCAGTCCCCCGCCCAGGTGACTTCGGTTATCTCCATGCTGACAACTCCCCAGTCTTAAACCCAGCCCTAACCTCCGTATTACCTAGCCAACACTGGACACTTGCTCCCGAATCTTCTCCAAACGGCTTCTGTTTCCACACGGACACATCCAAAACCACACTGCTTGCCCATCTTTCCCAGCTGGTTCTTTCTGCCGTCTTACCAAGATGTGGTTCAACTTTCTACTTCAGAGCGTTTCCTTTTTTTTTTTTTTTAATATTTTATTTTTAAGTAATCTCTATATCCAACGTGGGGCTCGAACTCACAACCCCGACTTGGTCAAGAGTCGCATGCTCTCCCCACTGAGCCAGCCAGGCGCCCCTAGAGCCTTTCCCGATTCCTCTTTTCCCTTCATTTCCAGTTCTGTCAGTAGGTTCCTATTGACTCGAGACCTACGAAATACTGAGTGGATGTGCTTGCCACTGCCTCCCCAGTGGGTCCAGGCCGCCATCATTCCTCTCCTCTCCCTCCCCAGACCATTCTTTTTTTTTTCTTTTTTTTTTTTCATTTCTTTTCAGCGTAACAGTATTCATTGTTTTTGCACCACACCCAGTGCTCCATGCAATCGTGCCCTCTCTAATACCCACCACATGGTTCCCCCAACCTCCCACCCCCCGACCCTTCAAAACCCTCAGATTGTTTTTCAGAGTCCATAGTCTCTCATGGTTCACCTTCCCCAGACCATTCTTCACTCAACCACTACCTGTGGAAGCCCTTCTACAGGCTTCTCATCAAACTCGAAATAAAACCCAGACCTCTTAGGGCAGCCAGGAGTCCCTAGGGCTGCACCCCTGGAGACCCCGTGGTCCCCAGTGCCTTGTATCTTCCCTTCCCTCTCGTTCACTCTTATCCAGCCTCACCAGCTTTCTCCGTGCTCCTCACGTCACTCGTCTCCCTGCCTGGAATGTTCTTTCCCAGATGACTGCTTCTCACTCGGGTTTCAGCCTCAATCTACCTGCTCAGAAAATGCCTTCTCTGACCACTGCCAGTCACATACTATTAGGAAGCCCTGTTGTTCTAAGTAAAGGGCTTTCCCTAACTGAAGTGATGCCCTTGTTTATTTTCTATTTTTTTTCTGACTCCCTATGCTAGAAGGTAGGCTCCATGAGGGCAGGCCCTTTGTCTTCTTCCATGCAGAATCTCCAGGACCTGGCACATAGTAGGTGCTCAACAAAACACATGTTGAATGAATGCATGATTGTGGGCAAAGAGGATCCTGTGTTGAACCCCTGCTGTCTGGAGTGAGTTCCCAAGCTTACCTCCATGCCCCTGAGCCCCTGAAGTGGGAAGACTGGGGAGTTAGTTGTCAGGATGGAGAGTTTGATGAGTCCCAGACAAGGCTCAGACAGATGTCCATATTATAACAGTTGACATTTATTGAGTATTATTTCTGTGCTAGTCATAATGCCAAGCACTTCAAAGCACTAACCCATTTACTTCTCACAATAATCTGTGAGTTACTGTGAGAGAACTATTATCCCATTTTACAGACATATCAACTGAGGCCCAGAGTAGTAATTTGTCTGAAGTCCCAGCTGGAGAAAGGCAAAGTCTAAACTGGAACGTGGCTTTGAGGGTCTCTGCCCGAGGCTGTCCAGGGATGCAGGCTGGTGGCCCCATTGTGAGTCACCTCTTGAGCCATCTACCCTCCCATCCACCCTGCCATCAGCCAGTGCTCCCACTGGGCTGCAGTCGGGGAAGTCTGTTGAGCTCCTAGGGCTCTGTGCTAGAGGTTACTGGAAAGGAGTACGGGGTTCTGTCCTCAGGTTGCTGTCAGAGGAACGTGTTTACACAGAGGTATAGCAAAGGAGCTCAGAGAAGGGAGCAAATTCTTCCCACTGACTCAGGGGTGAACCCAAAGCAGGTGTTGTTTGAGTTGGGCCTTGAAGGCTGAGTGAGATGCCAACAGTCAGAGGCACCCATAGATGGCCGGCCGGGTGAAGGCAACCATAGGAGTAAAGGTGTAGGGGCTGGAATCATAGGGTGTGTTCCAGAAATAGCAACCAATCCTGGAAATGCTCGCCATCCTCTGGTGGTCCCAGGGGAGGAGGGACGGTGGGGCCCGAGGCCTCCTCACTGCTTCCCACAGCTCAGCCACTGGACAGTGAAGGGGCACTATGGGTGTGCCCCAAACCTCATACCCGCCCATTCACTTGCCCGCTCACTTGCCCATCAGGGAGCAAGTACTACGTCCCAAGGACTGTTTAGGTACAGGGGCTGGAAAGACATGCAGAAACATATGCTGTGAGAACCGACTGTGACTATGGCTTAGGGATGGGCTACTTGGGATGGGGTGTTCAGGAAAGGCCTCTCAGGGCAATGATATTTACCCTCGGACCTGAATGACAAGTGAGGGCCAGTCAAGCACGGCTCTGAGCAAAGAGCTGTCCAGGCAGAACACGCAGTGCAAAGGCCTAAGGCCACGAGCAAGCTTGGCAAAGCTGGAGGGATGATCAAGGCCAGCGTGGCACGGGGAGTAGAAAAACCGTGTACGTTCAGTTAGAGAGGCAGGGGGAGGTCAGCCTATGTGGTCAGCCCTGCAAGGCCCCGGGGAAGGAGGGTTTTTAGGGTCAAAACTGCAGGTGCCCCACTCCCCAACCCCGCCCCCCACATGGGACCATCTGGAAAAACAGTCTCCTAGGGGCACAGTGTTTGCCAGGACAGAGCTTAGCTAAAATCCAGATCGTAGTTACAGGAGGAACAGAAGGCAGAAATTCTTAATCTGAATCAGCTGCTCTCCTAGACTAGACGAACAGTGTGTCGTGTTGCCCACGTGAGCTTTTAAGACCATGTAACTAAAATACCCTAACTGCAAGCTATTCCTGAACCCCAGGGACAGAGCAGGACTCAGATGATTCACCATGGGCATGAAGGCTGCACGTGGAATCTGGACCTCGGTGCTGGGGTTCGCCTCTATCTTTTGAAACTTTCTGGCTCTTGATCAAGAAGGCAGAGCCCAGGGAACAAAATAGGGATTTCAGAGCCAGACAGATGTGAGTTCAAATCCACACTGTATGTGACCTCTTACACTGTATGAGAGGCACTGTATGAGCCCTCTCCTCTCTAAGGGGCTGTATGAAGATTAAAAATGAGAACCTGTGGACATAGGGTCCCTGGTACCTGGGGCCCCGTAGATGGTGGTTCCCTGTGCCTTCTGCCTCTCATCTGAATTTTTAACCCCTGAAAAGCACAGCCAGCCCCAGACACCTGACTTCTTTTCCAGAGATGACTTCTGTTCACAGGGGCTGTTGCCCCAACTAGGGGGCCTTGATGTTCCCACCTGTGAATCAGGAAGGTGAGGTACAGCTGGTCACGGACATGAGAGCAGTGAGGTATAGTCCCTAAGTGTAACCACCACCTGGAGACACACTTTCTGGCCTCTGAGGGGGCCTGGGAGTAGGATTAGAAGAACCCAGGGCGCCTGGTGCTCAGTGGTTTAAAACCTCTGCCTTCAGCTCAGGTCATGATCCCAGAGTCCTGGGATCGAACCCCACATCAGGCTTTCTGCTCAGCAGGGAGCCTGCTTCCCCCTCTCTCTGTCTCTGCCTGCCTCTCTGCCTACTTGTGATCTCTGTCAAATAAATAAAATCTTTAATTAAAAAAAAAAAAAAAGAAGAAGAAGAACCCAGCCTCCAAATCCAGCGGGATCCGTGGAGGAGAGAGAGAGAGACTTTTGCCCAGTCTGGACTTTGTTCCCAAATTATTAGATTATGTTGATGCCCGTCAGCACCTGCTAGGTGAGGGTCAGGAATGGGCAAACCAGGTAGAATCTTCCACAGTAGTTTCCTGCATGGAATCCAGTGGCGAGGTCCATTGAACGCACGGAGTGTGGAAATGCTTTGCTCACAGTCAATCTTGCCTGCCGTTTTGCTCTTCTGTGGACCCAGGCTGACCTGGCCCCCAGCCCAAGAGGTCAGGACTCTCCCCCCGACGTTTGTCTTCTCTGACACTCAGAAACCCATTGTTTCCCTTTGGCCTTTTAGAGCAGAAGATGACGCAACCAACTCATTCAGACTTGAGTGCAGAAATAAACAAAGATCTCAGGAGTGAGAGCGGGCAGAGGAAAGCCAGGCAGCCAGCCACCATCGCTCACTGTTAGCAGACCCTCAAAGGTGGGGCGGGGACGGAAATGCTTTACTGGAGGAAAGGGGAGGCTTCAGGGGTGCACCGACCAGAGGCTGTTGGCAGGAGAAGCCAGAGAGGCCTGATAGACAGCGGGCAGGCCATGTGATTGGTTAGGGATGCGGATTTGGCTCTCACCAGTTGGTCCGGCACTGGAAGTGATGGTAGAGAGTAGGGGCAAAATGGAAGAAAGCCAGCCGTCATTGAGCAAATCCGGACTGTTCGGGCCACCGGCTCTAGAGGCTGTAATTTGGCTACCCGTGCTGGTCGCTGCAGGCCGCGGGACATATTTTCGTATAACTGGCTGTCATCCCCTTTGCATATTCAGTCTCTTGAAAAGGTTAGTTATTTAGCCTGGACCTACTATTTCTGGAAAGAATATCCAGCAGTCCAGCCTGCTCTGCATCTCCTGCCCCAGGTCCCTCCAGCCCTTGGGCTCACTGCAGTGTGTCTAGACACCCAGAGCAGGCAAGTGGGAGTGTTTGCTTCCCTTTCCTCCTACCCAGGATTTTGTTTACTTATTTGAGAGAGAGACAGAGATAGCAAGAGAGAACGCAAGCAGGGAGGAGAGGGAGAAGAAGGTTTCCCACTGAGCAGGGATCCCAGTGCAGGCGGGACTAGATCCCAGGACCCTGGGATCATGACCTGAGCTGAAGGCAGACGCTTGACCAGCGGAGCCACCCAGGAGCCCCCCCTATTTTCATCTTTAGATGATGTATTTATTTAATTAGATTTATTTAATTAGATGACACACTGACGTCGTTTAACATTGGACAGTACCAAAGAATGAAATGGAGAGATCCTGCTCCCATCCTCGTCCCTGGTGCCCATCTAGATGACAGCCTCAGTGGCCAGTGCAGGGACTCCTCATCCCTGGGAATCTATGGGGAGAATTCAGGAAGCCTGTGAACTTGGATGGAAAGAAACCCTATATTTTATGGTCAATAATAAGGAAAATTTAGTACTTCCTTCTGTTATGAATGTAGATAAAAAATCACAATAGTTATTAACCATATCTTTGATTTGGCCACCAGGAAAAAAAAATCACAGATATTGTTACATTTCATTAGATTCATTATATCTTTCTAATTCTGATTCCCATATATATATATATATATATATATATATATATATATACACACACACACACAGACACTTGTGCACATATTTTTAAAAATCACATAGGGGATGGGGTGCCTGGGTGGCTCAGTTGGTTAAGCATTTAACTCTTGGTTTTTGGCTCAGGTCATGATCTCAGGGTTGTGAGATGGAGCCCCTCGTCAGGCTCTGTGCTGAGTGTGAAGCCTACTTAGGGTTCTCTCTCTCCCTCTGTCCCTACTCATGTATGTTTTCTCTCTCTCTCCCTCTCTCTCTCTAAAATAAAATCTTTAAAAAAAAAAAAACTCACATAGAGTAGCATTCGTATAACCTGACAGTGTAACTCTCTCCTCTTAAAACCCTTTAAGGGCCTCACTTTTCACCACTGTCTTCCAGATAAAGCCCTAGATCTCCCCTAAGGCAGACAAGGCCTTTTCCAAGTATTACACCCCTCCAAGAACGCATCAAAATCTCTCATGCCTCATTCTGTTCCCTCTCTGCTCCCTCCCTCACCTCAATACCTTTTGCCCACCTGCCCGCCGAACTCCTATTCATCCCTCAGCACTCGTTCAGCATCCCCTCTGGAAGCCTTCCTCAGCCCAGACAGATGGAGGCTCGGGGAAAAGCCCCTTCTCCTCTGGGATCCCACTCTGGTCTCGCCTTTGCCATGGTTCTTGGCCAGCTGCCGCCTAGTATGTCACCTCACTCCCAGACCTGGGAGTGCTCACTGCCAGCAGCATCACTCCTCACCAGGGGCAGGGGGGTAGTGGGAGTAGCCCCCTGTGTGCCAGGCCATCCCCCCTCCCTGGGTTAACCTTCAGTCACCGGGAGGAATAAGTCATGATGCTCTGAGACTAAAGGCATGTTTGCAGCTGTGCAATAGCCACAGGATGCTCTGTGCCCATCATGGGTAAAGGCCATGATGCCCACAGGTCCCACCCCTTGCCCGCACCCTGGGTCCAGAGTCTGCCCTGGACTCTAGCACTGTCATCTCCATGTGTGCCTCATGAATCCACGCTGGTTTTCCGGGAACCGGGGAGTACATTCATCTCTCAACACCAACCCTACCAATTGCTCACCGCCGTCAACCGTACTTTACGACATAGTCACATCCTTTATCCTTATAATAGCCCAGAGAGGCAGGTGTTTCTTTTATTCCCATTTGCAGATAAAGAAACCATATAAAAGAGATAAATGTGTGTATCGCTGGAAATGATCAGTGTTGCTTACAAAAAAAGAAAGAAGGAAAAAGCTGAGAGAGGTGATGTAACTTGCCCAAGGACACAGCCATTAAGCTGGGCCTGGGCACGTGAGTTTTCTGACCTCTCACCTGTGTTTCCCATTACAAAAGAAGCAAGCTGACAACCTGGGGGGTTGGAAGCCCTCAGAGTATTTATCTCTCCTGTCCTCTGTTGGCTTTGCAGGGCAGCCTGCCCACAGTGGGCCGAGGGGCCAACCCACATGGGGGCACCCAGAGTCCCAGAGGGCCAGGGCTGGGCCTGACTCATGCCTGGTGCTCTCATTCATGCATTCCTGCCCATTCCATGTAGGTGTCTGATGGGGTAGGCAGAAACAGACTCAGCCCTAGCTCCCTAGAGACTACGGTCTGATGAAAAAGGTTGATGTTCATCAAGAAATTCATGAAACAAAGCATTTAATTATAGCATGTGATGAGTGCTAGGCAGAAGAGGTACAGGGGCTTCGTGTGTGAAAACAGGGAACCCATGGAGGATTCTCTGAAAAAGGAATACTTGAGATCTTGAGAATGAGTAGACATCAACTGAGCAAAGTGCAAAGACAGGAAATCGTGTGTGCAAAGGCCCTGTGGCTGGGAGAAGGATGGAGCATTTGAGGAACTGGAAGAGGGCGGGTGTGGCTGGAGCAGAGAGCAAGGAAGAGAGGCTCAAATGAGCCCCAAACTTCTCCTGAGAGCAGTGGGATACTCTGAAGGGATTTGAGTTGTTTTGAGGTGAGTGTGTTCATGTTGGAGGATTGGAGTGAATTAAACAGACTTGTGACTCGAGATTGCTCTGCCTGCAGCAAGGAGAAGGGATTTCGGGGCAAGAGAGAAAGAGAGGTGAATGAGGAGACCTTGTAGGATTCTTGGTGACAGATGCTGGGGCTCGGACGAAGCTGGTGGCTAAGAGCTGGAGAGAAGTCAATGGGGGCATTTGAGGTATAGAGGACCAGCAGGACTGCAGACCTGGAGGGGAGAGGGTATTTGTCTAATGAGTGCCTGATGAACAGTTGAGGGGCCCAGGGCTTGCCCCCCAGGGGCTCCTAATAGCAGGGACTTCCTGATGTAGGGCTGGGTGTGACACAAGTGGGAAAGGAGGATTTTGCATCCAGGCCAGTACCCACCAAAGAGCCAGGGGTAACACCCGGAGGTGAAAAGACTCACTCCCTGTCTTCAGCAGCCCATAAACAGATACTGAGAGAGGAGCAAATCCTCAGCCAAGGCACAGAGCTGGGGAGCACCTCCCCTGCCCGCCTGGGCAAGGGAGAGGTAGTGACAGAGGAAGGGAGCAAGAAGCGTTAGCTGCCGGGGAGAAAAACTCTTCCCCACTGCTAGCTGAGCCACCGTGGACTGCAGTGCAGGCTATGCGTGTAGGATTGGTGTGTGGAGTTGTACGGTGCCAGCAACCCTGGGGAACCGTCAGTGGCCAGAGCGTAAACTGACCGGGTCCCAAGCCATAGGCTGCCAGCTGGGTTTGTCCAGCCCAGGTTCCTCCCTCACCATGGAAGAAGCGACAACCACTGCCCCCATGGAGATGTGAGGAGGAAATGAGAGGGAAGGGACACGGAGCGCCCACCCAGCTCCGCAAGCTTGACCTCTGTTGATTCCTTGCTCTGGCTCACACTGCATCGCTGGGGCTCCTAGAGACCCCTTCTCCCACCCAGAGAGGAATTCCACTTGGAGATGGACCTACATACAGGTTTAGAAAGTTCCCAAGGTAATTCAAGGAAGCTACCATAATTAGTGCTAGGTCATTTTTCTCTTTCCCTTCACCTTAAGGCAGGGATAAAACTGGGGCCCAAGGGAGCAAGAGCACTTGGCTGTGAGGGACCCAAACAGAGGGGGTTGGGCCACTTGCTGCTGATAAAACTCAAAGGCAAAGAGATGAGTGGTGATGAAACAAGGAAGGGATTTATTTCAGCAAGTCCATCACAGGTAGGAGAGCGGACTAGTGTCTCCAGGAAGGTCTCCAAAGTGCTGAAAATACATGCTGGTTTATATAAGGAAAATGTGGGACAAAGGAAAGGTCCCACAGGTGGGCAAGAAAGGTCAAGTTGACCACCGTCTCAGGGTCAATCGTGCAGTTTCCTATGGCTGTCAGGGCAGACCCTGCTGTTGCTTGGGGGTTTCTTTGCCTGCATCTTTTTGGCTTGAGATAAGAGATAAGCGGAGGGAAGAACTTAGGGGCATCTGGGTGGTGCAGCCGGTTGGTCATCTGGCTCTTGGTTTCAGCTTAGGTTATGGGTTCAAGCCCCATGTCAGGCTCCATGCTCAGCGCAGAGTCTGCTTGGGATTCTTGCTCCCTGTACCTCTGTCCCTCCCTATAGTACTCTTTCTCTCTCTCTCTTTCTCAAATAATTTTTTTTTTTAAAGAAGAACTTAATTAGAAAGTATGGACTGAGGTCAAAATGGAGGTAGCTGAAAACCTCGTTCAGGGATTTTTTTTTCTTAAAGATTAATTAATTTGGGGTGCCTGGATGGCTCAGTTGGTTAAGTGTTTGCCTTTGGCTCGGGTCATGATCTCAGGTTCCTGGGATCGAGCCCCGCATCGGGTTCCCTGCTCAGGGGAGAGCCTGCTTCTGCATCTCCCTCTGCCTGCCACTCTGCCTACTTGTGCTCTCTCTCTCTATCTCTCTGTCAAATAAATAAATAGAATCTTTTAAAAAAATTTATTTATTTATTCATGAGAGAGAAAGAGCACAAGAGGGAGGGGCAGAGGGAGTGGGGCACTGCTTGGAGCCCAACCTGGAGCTCCATCTATGACTCTAAGATTCGGAACTGAGCCAAAACCAAGAGTTGGTCACCTAACTGACCGTGCTACCCAGGCGCCCCTCGTTCACGGACACTAACCCATTTCTGAGCTATGAACACCTTTGGCTGTCTGGGGAAGACTATGGATCCTTCTGGAATAGTGCTTTAAAATGCCCAAAAGAAAACATGGGATCGCCAAGGAAACCAGTTACTTTGAAATACAGTACTAAAAATATGAAAAAACCAATTGCAATTCAGGAATACAGGTGATCATTCATGCATTAAATAAGATCTGGCATTGATACAACTACCATGTCAGAATGAGTGATGGATAGAAACAGGATTTCGAGATACATTTTGAGTTAACAGCATCAACTGATCTGTGCAGCACATAGCTGATGGCTGATGGCCACGATCAAGAGCCTTTGAGACAAAATCAGCCGCGGTACCCCTAACCGCAACATGGCTTCAATGCCTATGTTTAGAGCCTTAGTTAGATGTTAGCGCAAAGATGAAATAGTTTTCCCGCAGATTCCTTGGAATTCCACGCCCCAGTTAAGCACCCTATGACCCAGGAAGAACAGGTCAGCAAGTTATGCTACAGCTGGACAAGACTGCCCAGGAGGATAGGATGGAGACGTGGGCAGCCAGAGAAGGCTTCTGGATGGGACTTTGAAACCGGTTTTGGGCTTGATCCAGAGACAGACTGATGGATGGGGAGAGGACTCCAGGAAGTTGTAAAGGGGTAAGGGAGCCATAGACGGAACACACTGGAGTTCACGGGGGCTGGGTTAACTATTAACAGCTCTCTCTGCAGCCAGGGAATGGGGTCTCAGATGGGGAAGGTTTGGGCTTTGGGTTTACTTGCCTGGAGCCTGATGGCAGGAAGTGGCAGGCCCCAAAGAGGACAGTTGTGTTGGAATTGAGAGCCCCAGCCCATCCCTATCCACCCCACTAGTCACAGCGAACCTGAGGCTGGAGGGCACCCCACAACTAAGGGATTCAGCTCAGGGCAGAAAGGGAAAGATCAAGAGCCAAATGGTTGGGTTTCTTCAACTGCGGACGTGTGACACGGAGACGCTGGCTTCATTTATTTGTGCCTTCGTTTCTTCATCTGTGGGATGGGAACAATAGTCAGCCATGACCTCACCGAGCCATGAAATGCGACAGTCACCCAAAGCACGGGGCGCCCAAGGCCTGGCACGGAGGAGTCCTGGGGATACATGTGCTGTTGTCACCTCCTTCCTCTCGAATCAGCACTGACCGCGCATCCCAGCCCTTGTCTCCATCCCAGACTCCTTGTCTCCAGCCAGAGAATTCTGAGTCAGTTGGGGGGGTGGGGCCGCCAGGGTCCAGAAGGGGCCCGGCCTGCCCTTAGCCCCGGGCGGGAGGGGGTGTGCAGAGATCAGTAACTGGCCACACCATCCATGCAAGTGAGAAGGAAGCAGCTGAGAACAGCAAAGTCAGCAGAACTGGCCTCCTGTTGGGGGAGAAGGTGGGGTGGGTCTCTGGACGAAGGTCAAGGTGGCCCCACCCCTGGGGCCGAAGAGTCCCTGTCCAGAGTGAGGAGAGCTCATGGAAGTTTCTTGATGACAGTAGGGACTGGGCAGGCTGCATGCTGTTCCATTCCAGGCATTCCTAGAGCACTGGGGAGACGCCCTTGGAGTTCTTCAGTCTGGATGCCTTGCCTGGGTTCCAGACTGGCTCTGCCACTTCCCAGTTCTCTGTGACCTTGAGCAAGCCACTCACCCCCTCCAGCTTCTCTAGATCCTGGGCCCACCACACCCACCTTCAGGGCTGCTTGAGTTACCCAGGAAAACACCCAGCTCCTAAAAGTTGCTCCATCAGAAGCAGCTTCGTCTTCTCTCAGGGATCCTCCCCAAGCTTCAGGGCACTAAGGGGAAGAGGTACTCGGGGTGAGCACCAGGTGAAAAAAACAAGAGGTCAGGGCAGGCCTCCCAGCCCATTGTCCTGGCACAGCCTGCAGCCCCACAACCCCTTTGGCAAAGAGCGGGCAGGTGCCCCAGAGGCCTCCTTCTAGCTAATGATTCTCGGGCCCTCCCTGCAGGGGCCCCAGGACCCTGGAGGCTCTCTGACTTCCATTTCCACCCCAGGTCGCCTCCCAGGTCTGATGTCTGGCCTCTCCAGAAAGAAAGGAGCACTTCTGATACCCAAAGACTTGCAAGACTATGATTCAAAGTCCCCCCCACCACAATCTCCTGCACAGCTCAGGGCTGTGGGAACCTTTACATATTCTCTAAATGTGTATGGCAGCTCCCGGAATTGTGTGATGCTGGGGTCATCCCAGGCTTGCTGGGAAGGAGAACTCCCACTATTCCAAAACTTCCTCGTGGTTCATTCATTCAGAAAAGTTTTGCACGGAAGCCTGCTGGGTCCTGAACTCCAAGCACCCAGATGCCACAAAACCGACTCAGTCCTCCTGAAGCTCCCCTTCCGGGAGAGGAAATAAACATTTCATTGCATCGTCATACAAATAATTCTCACAGGCTCTGACAAAGCTGGGCAAGGCCAGGGGGCCAGGCAGAGGTCTGCAGCATCCAGGCCTCAGTCCCATCTAGATGAGCCCCCCATCTCATCTAGGGGATCCTCACTTTGGCCCCCTGCAGTCCCCTCGGGCTGGGTGGGGCCTGATGACCAACTCTAAGCTCTCCAGTCCCTCCTGTGTGGCTGGATTACAGCGCGTAGCCTCCCCAAGGTCAAAGACAAAGTGGTGAGTGCCTTGCTTTGTTTTTTATTTCCATTTTGAAATGAGACCTTGGACTCAGGAATCAATGACTGGGGCTTCTGCAGACTCTTCCTACACTGTTACCAATGGCCTGTTTTCTCTCGGGGCCAAGAGGTGACATGACTTTGGTACACAGGCCTGCCCTTCCAACAGCTCTTCTGCTCCCCTCCTGCCCACAGGAAGCCTCCTGTGCCTACTCCATCATCATCATGGCACTCTTCTGGTGCACTGAGGCTCTGCCCCTGGCTGTCACCGCCCTCTTCCCCATCGTCCTGTACCCCTTGATGGGCATAATGGATGCCTCTGAGGTAAGGCTCCTGGGATGGAGGGGGTCTGGTATGGAGGAAAGCCTCATCACAGGCAGGGCACACAGAAGAGGAGTCCTTGCCTCTGTTTGGCAGGTCAGGAAGCACTAAGGGAGGAGTCAGAAGATGACAGTGTTGGGGGGGGCGCATTCTAGAAATGCCGAGGGCATGGTCGGTGTTGAGGGTTAATTCAAAGTGGATCAGGTATAGGCCAGGGAAGTGGAAAGGCCTGGTGACCCAGGAAAAGGGTCCTTGAAAGTCAGCTAAAGAATGTGTATTCTCCTGGGTCAACAGCTCTAAATCATGAGTGTGCGTGTCTCGGGACCACATGCAAGGCTGGTGAAAACACAGACTGCTGAACCCCAACTCCAGAGCTTCCGAGTCAGGAGATCTGGGGCAGGGCCTGAGCATTTTGTTCCCAGCAAGCTCCAGATGGGGGATGAGGCCGGCTTGTGGACCACACTTGGAGAGTCACTGCTGTACTTTCTAGTGTCAGTGCTAAATTCTCTATCTCCCAGTCGATGGCTTGAAACATGACTGGAATCAGGCTAGATTATCTCCCACTCATTTCTGAGGGGAGAAAGAAGGGGAGGAACCTGGTTAAATTCTTTTTTTAAGATTTTATTTATTTATGTGACAGAGAGAGAGAGCACAAGCAAGGGGAGTAGCAAAGGCAAAGGGAGAAGCAGGCTCTCCACCAAGCAGGGAGCCTGATGTGGGGCTCGATCCCAGGACCCTGGTATTACAACCTGAGCCGAAGGCAGATGGTTAACCACTGAGCCACCCAGGGGCCCTGGAACCTGGTTTGTTTTCAATGGAAGATAATCCAAAGACCATTTCCACTTGGTTCCTAGAGCCCAGGAGACCAGCCTGTGTTTGTGGGAATGTCAGGGGGCATGGGAGAGACCCCTTCCTGCCTCTAATCTGTCCCTGCCTGCTAGGTCTGCCTCGAGTATTTTAAGGACAGCAACATCCTGTTCGTCGGGGGGCTGCTGGTGGCCATTGCCGTGGAGCACTGGAACCTGCACAAACGCATTGCTCTCCGTGTGCTCCTCATCATTGGGGTGCGGCCAGCCCTGTGAGTTCCCACAAACCAGGACTGGAGAACCTGGAATGGGTGGGGTGCTGGGGATCCAGTCCCTGAAGGGATGGCGGGACGCCGGCCAGCGGTTCCGTCTTTGTCTGTCACTAGGCTGCTCCTGGGCTTCATGTTGGTGACAGCCTTCCTGTCCATGTGGATCAGCAACACGGCCACCACCGCCATGATGGTGCCCATCGCACATGCCGTCCTGGACCAGCTGCACCAGCCACCCACAGACAGGAACGCAGAGAAAGGCAGCAACAACCCTGCCTTTGAACTCCAGGAGCCAGGACCCCAGAAAGAAGTGACCAAGTTTGATGAGAAAGGTGAAGGTCAACCCCACTCTGCCCCCACCCCTGCCCCCTCCATCTCAGCTCTTGGTGGTGGTGGTGGGGGGGATGGT
Source organism: Lutra lutra (assembly GCF_902655055.1). Lineage (NCBI taxonomy): Eukaryota > Metazoa > Chordata > Mammalia > Carnivora > Mustelidae > Lutra > Lutra lutra. Next base: position 42,550,844 of record NC_062293.1, read on the forward strand.
CTGGGGTGACATTCTTGACAGGGTGGTCATCTCAGAGCTTTCAGGGAGAGAAAAGGGAGACGTGCAGCAAACTTGTCCTGGTTTACCCAAGACTGACCCTAGTTTTATTTTTTTAATTTTTTAAAAGATTTTATTTATTTATTTGAGAGAGAGAGAGAGCACAAGCAGGCAGAAGGGCAGAGGGAGAGGGAGAAGCAGACTCCCCACTGAGCGGGGAGCCAGATGTGGCACTCATCCCTGGACCCCCGGGGATCACAACCTAAGCCAAAGGCAGACACTTAACCAACTGAACCACCCAGGTGCCCCTATCCCTAGTTTTAAAATGAAAAATCCGACATTCTGAGGATCCCTTCCATGCAGGACCAGATGAGATGCTAGACCACTTGGGGAGGCAGAGAGCTGGACTCTGGGTGGGCTGTCAGGGATCCAGGCTCCCTTCGTCCTGTGTGCTTCGGATAATCCTCTTTCGGGCTCTGTGCCTCAGTTTCCCCCTCTCAAGAGAGAGATTGGGCCACATGGTGTCTGAGGGTTGACCCAGCCTGAGAGCCCAGGGAGTGCAAGCCCTCTCAGACCTGGACTGCAGCCTCGCCCCCGTCGCTCCCCTACCCCCCAGCTCATGGACAGCGGGGGTGGGGAGGGGGCTGTGCCCGCTGAGCTCTCCTTTGTTCCCAGATAACGGGCAGGTCCACCCCATCCCCGCCGCGTCCTTAGAGCCAACTGCACAGCCACAGGAGCAGGTGCGCTTCAGCCAGGGCATGAGCCTGTGCGTGTGCTACGCGGCCAGCATCGGGGGCATCGCCACACTGACCGGCACCACACCCAACCTGGTGCTGCAAGGCCAAGTCAACTCGTGAGTAACTGGGGGCGGGGCCGGGGACGGGGAGAAGGGGTCTGCACTTGCCCTGGGAGGCCCCTGGGGCAAGGTCATGCGACAGACTTCGTACCCCCACCCCCACCCCCAGGCTCTTCCCCAAAAACGGCAACGTGGTGAACTTTGCCTCCTGGTTCGGCTTTGCCTTCCCCACCATGGTCATCTTGCTGGTGCTTTCCTGGCTGTGGCTGCAGATCCTCTTTCTGGGGTTCAAGTAAGTGGTGGCAGAAGTGGAAGCAGCCCAGGGGCCTGCCCTTACCCTCTGGTAATCTGGTAGCCGTTTCCGCCAAGGGTATAATTACTTTCCCATTGAGAAGGCCTCTCCCTGCCAAGGCCTCTGTATGCCCTTGCCCCACCATTGAGGGATTTACTGTGAGGAGACTATTACTCCATTTAGCAGATGAGCAAACTGAGGCTCCAAGAGTGGTATACAGCTAGATTTGCCAATGCAGAGTTTGAAAACTAGGTCTCTTGATGCCCAGGCCAGATCCATTCCATAATGTTCCACAGTCCTTTGGTTAATGCTTAAGGAGCACACAGTGAGCATGGTTAGTTCCAAAGGGTTTTTTGTGTTCTTACTGGACATCTGGCCCTGTGCGAGGCACTGAGAATACTAGGGGATGTTAGGTGCAGCCCCTGTCCTTGGAGCTTGTCTAACGCAACAGCGAGAAGCCTGGGGCTGAGGATAGTGGAGATCCCAGAAGGCCCCTATGGGACATGATGTCTAAAGCCAAATCTTGTAGAACGAGAAGCCAGCCAGATAGGGAATGGGGTAACGGCACTCCAGGTGGTAGCAACAGCCTACACACAGGTGCAGATGCAAGAAAGAACGTGAGAAAACTCGAGTTCTGTTGGTTGAAACATCAAGATCAAAAAGCAGTATCAGGAACTGAAGCTGGAGAAGTAGGCAGGGGAAGATGACGGAGGTCCTGTGTGCCATGTCAAGCGTTGGGACCTTGTCCTTGAGGCCAGGAGTTGAGCAAATAGGTTTTATTCTTAACTTCCAGCCCTGGGTTACAGGTAGTGACCAGAGAAGTCTGAGTTGACCATCCGGTCAGACCTTGCTGGAGCTCAGCTGGAAATGAGTCTGAGATCGACTGGTGATGTCTCTGTCAGTGAGGGAGGAGAGTAGTGATAAGGGTGGTATTGTGGTAGGAGTTACTGGTCTTCCCTGCCCAGGGGGTGGTGTTGGGGGGGGCGGGGGCGGGGCTGTGAGGATGGAAGAGGGGACGTGGAAGGTTTTTAAGTATTGTTGCTGTACTTTGGAACAGTCACTTGGGCGGGTGCAAGGCAGCTGGATGGAGGCTGGGGGCTGGTATGAGGCTGGGTGGTGGTCAAAGACGCCCGCATACGCAAGGCATCATGGGACATTCAAAGCTGTGCTAGGTGGATGGTCTTTGCCGCTGAGGAATTCATGGTTCATCAGGGGAGTCCATCAGATTTGCCCAAGTGAAAAATTAAAAGTCAACCCAAGTTACGCAAGGGGCACACAGAAGTGGGTGGCAGTCTCCTCAGCCTCCAAGAGTGGTGTGGGTGGGGCTCAGGCTCCCAGGGGATGCCGAGAAGCAGGTAGGAGAGGGAGGGAAAGATTTCCCGAAAGGCTGCTGGAAGGGGGGAGTGGCGAGTCCTGGCCAGGAGGAGTTGTGGGGCCAGGCCTCTAGATCCTCCTCACTCTGGGCAGGGGAGGGCTTAGCGCAAGACAATCTCTGGAGGGAAAGGGGTCAGTGGGGCAGATGGAGCAGGGTTAAGCATGGGGAAACCTGCCCCTGGAGTCCCAGCCTTGCTTCTGCTAAAGAAGAACCATGACCCCACCTCACCCCACCCCACCACCCGAGTCTTCTGCTCTTCTTCCAGAACCTTGGGTGGGGTCGTGGCCGGGTTGGTGGTGTAGCAATCCTGCCAGCATCAGCGTATCACAGGTGCTCAAGAGTCCCTTGCTTCCCTGCCTGGCACGGGATCCTCAGGAGCTACCCCAACTCCCCCCCACCCCCACAGCTTCCGGAAGAACTTTGGTTTTGGGGAGCAGGCGCAGGAGAGAGCGCAGGCAGCCTTTCGCGTCATCCAAACAGAACACAAGCTACTGGGCCCCATGAGCTTTGCAGAAAAGGCTGTCTCTGTCCTCTTTGTCACCTTGGTGGTACTGTGGTTCACCCGGGAGCCGGGCTTTTTCGTTGGCTGGGGCAACCTGGCTTTTCCCGACAAGGATGGAAATAGGTGAGCATTCTTGGGGAGAGGGAGATACTTCTGGGGCTCACCTGGCTAAGGGAGGAGGGAAGGGAGCAGGGCCCCTGGTGCAGACCCAGAGGGGACCTGGTGGGGAGGACTTGGAGGGAGGGCTTTGCACTTCTGTGGGAGGGGCTCCTCTCCCCCGCTGTTCTACCCTATGACCCTGAGCAGCCCTGAGTCTAAGTCTCCCCTCCTTGCCCTACCCACAGCATGGCATCTGATGGAACAGTGGCCATCTTCATTGGCGTAATTCTGTTCTTGGTGCCCTCCAAGATCCCAGGGCTGACTCGGGATCCAGGTAAGAACCTGGAGTGGGGCAGGGAGGGGCCTCTGGGCAGCCCCTGCCTTCCAGCATGGAATGCGCCTTCAACCACACTTGATAGGAACAGTCAAAGCCCAGAGAGGCTGGGATGACTTGCCAAGGGTGCAGGGACTCAGGGACAAAGTAAGGATGCTGCGTGCCTTGAGCTCTGATAGGGACCCACAGAGCGACCCAGGGGGAGGGAAGGAAAACCTGTCAGCTCTCGGTGACCCGTCCTCCTCTGCTTGGGAAATAGAAAACCCTGGAAGGCTGAAGGCCCCTCCGGCCCTCCTCAACTGGAAGACTGTAAATGAGAAGATGCCCTGGAATATCGTGCTCCTGCTGGGGGGCGGCTTTGCTCTGGCCAAGGGCAGCGAGGTGAGAAAGCCCCGCCCCCTCGCCGGCCTGTTGGACGGGGACCCTGTGGCAGGGAAAGAGGCACCCTGCCTCCATCGCACACTTAGGATCCTCCTGGTGGGTGGAGCCTTGGCAGCGGCAGGAGAGACAGGTTAGAGATCCATCTAAGGGAGGGGGAGGAAACAGAAGCCATAAGGACCTCCGTCTGTTAGGGTTCCCAAAGCCAAAGGGAAGGCGGGCTCCCCTGGTGGGCAAGGACTATTTGTTCTCAGTTCCAACCCCGTCCCACCTCACTCCAGCCGCCTCACCTTCTGCCAGGCGGAGAATGCAACAGCTTTAGGGAGTAGTGAGCGTCGAGGGGACGCAGTTGGCCCTCTGAGGCCACCAGGGGGCGCCATGATCACACCCAGCCGGGCTCTAGGGACCGTAGAGCGCTACATTCCCCAGAGCCTCCAAGCAGGAGGGAAATCCTTGAAGCTGCCAGCGCCCCTCTGCGCCTCGGTGTTCTGGCTAAGCTCATTCATTGTGCAGGCAGGAGGCAGCTTCCCTGGGTCAGAGACTCCTGGATCTGGGGTTGGTTCTCACGGACTGTGCCAGGCACTGTGCTGCCTGCTGGGTGGGCAGTATCATACGAGATAAAGTCCCAGCGCCCTGGGACTCACAGTCTGGCAGTACGCTCATGGACAGGTAATGAATGACCTTGGAGGCCTCATGACCCTGTGAACTGCCCCCATTCTCCTGCCAGCCTCTTCCCAGCATCTTCCCAGGGCCCTCCGCCCTTCTCTCTCCTTGCCAGTCTGCTGGGCTGGAGGAGTCCGGGAGAGAATAAGGATGGCCAGGGAGCTCCCAAGAGCCATTGGGAGAACAGGAGGAAAAGGAATTAAAGCCTTTACTCCCACTAAGTCCCAGGTTTCCCAAGAAGGCCCTTTGGCACCATCTCCTAGCTTCTCATCTGACCCTTCTCCCCACACCCAAGTGTTCTTCAGAATGCTAGAGGGGCCTTTTGGTGCTGGCTGTGTCTTATCTTCTTTCCCAAGCAGATGTGAGTCTGAAGACTCTAGAGAGATAGAGGCAGGAGTAGGACCCTCCCGGACCCCCAGCAGGGGACTCTGGAGCCCCAGGGACCCCAAATTCTCACACACTATCTTCCTCTGCCCACAGAAATCAGGACTATCTGAGTGGCTGGGGAAAAAGCTGACCCCTCTAGAGAATGTGCCACCTCCCGCCATTGCCCTCATCATCAGCCTCCTGGTTGCCACGTTCACCGAGTGCACCAGCAACGTGGCCACCACCACACTTTTTCTGCCCATTCTGGCCTCCATGGTGAGCTGGTCCTTCAGACACGCTTCTTTCCGGCAGCCCTCCCGCCCACCTCATCCAGGGGCCCTGCCTGCAGGTCGGAGTGACCTGTCTGCACCTCCTCTTGCTTCCGGGAGAAGACCCCTGAGCTTCCCACCCTTCCTCAGACTCTTTGGCTACCTTGGGCCCTGAGGCCCTCTGGCCCCTGACTCACTCCATCCCTGGTGATGTCACCCCTTGAGTATCCTGATGGGCCTCATTGGTGGCCTCGCCCACCTCCCCGGCCCAGCCCCTGTTCTGGTCAGTCCTGAGGTGACAGGTTGAAATGACTCCCTGGAGCGTCCCCAGCCCCTTCCTCCCCTGGCGCGTTCCCACAGCCTTTGATGACACCCTGGAGCCCCTTTGAGATCCGTTTTATGGGCCCCTCCCCTCACCACGCCCCACTGGGCAGGGCCGTGCACTCATCCCCTCCAGAGAGGTCAAAGGGCCCTTCCCAGGTCACCCTAGTGCCTCCTGACAGAAGTGGTGGGTTCGTGGCCAGAGGGTATGTCCTTAAAAGGTGGGGGACGCTGTCCTCCAGAGAGGGGAAGCGGGAGAATCGGGAATGGGGACTGGGATCAGTTCTGCCCACTGTCTCCCCATCCAGGCTCAGGCCATCTGCCTCCACCCTCTCTACGTCATGCTTCCCTGCACGCTGGCCGCCTCCCTGGCCTTCATGCTACCCGTGGCCACCCCACCCAATGCCATCGTCTTCTCTTTTGGGGGCCTCAAAGTGTCTGACATGGTGAGTGGCAGTGGGGCCTAAATGCCTGTGTGCTCCTTCCTGCAAGGCACCTGCCCCCGGGGAGGTGGACTCAGGAAGAACAGAGCCCAAGGTCCTGAAAGCTCACACAGGGCTTCCTTCTCCCTCCTTAGCTCCAGGATGAAAGCAAGGGACAGGGACCTTGCCTAGTGCTGCAGATCAGACCCACAGGGAGACTTCTCAGGGAGACTTTGGCCAGTCAGAGAGCTCCTGAGCCCCTAGGAGCCCCTAAGGGATAGGTTCCAGCCCAGCTCAGTGACCGGTCACTCAGACTGGCTCTCCTGCCACCAGGCCCGGACAGGATTCCTGCTCAACATCATCGGAGTACTGGTCATCACTCTGGCCATCAACAGCTGGAGCTACCCCATCTTTAACCTGCACATCTTCCCATCCTGGGCTGACACCAACAACACGGCCAACTGCCTTGCCATCCAGGGGAACATCACAACACCGAGCCCCTAGACCTGGGGACGGTCTGGCTAAGACCAGGGAGACCCGCCTGTCCGGATGCCTCTGAGCCAGGAGGGGACATGTGCAGGCTCTAAACCAGACATGGAGAGAAAGGCGCATATACACGGAACCTGGTGCGCATGTCTGTGAGGAAGGGGTATGTGTGCTCTGTGCTGCATTTCCAAGGAAAGTGTGTGTGTGTGTGTGTGTGTGTGTGTGTGTGTGTGTGTGTGGTGTCACGTGAGGATGCCCGAAGGGGTTTCTTGTGTGTGCACACAACCCTTGGTGTGCATGCTGGGTGGGGTGCACGTCTGGGTTCTCAGACCATACGATGCACCCTCTCTAGCACTTCGGGTCCTCATCTCCCCCATTTGGTGGGTGACCAGCCCCCTTTGCACTGTATTTATTGAAATTTGGGGGTGGGGTAACCCAGGGAGCAGGGCCTACCAGCAGTTGTCATGGCAACGGTCCCTGGGACCAGCCCAGCTACGAGGTCTCCCCAGTTTCTCAGGTTTGGGGAGAGGGATGGAATATTAGCTCCATTAAAGTCTTTTTTTTTTTTTTTTTTTTTTTTTTTTTTTTTTTTTCAGTAGAGGCTGGGCTGGTTTTCATGGCACTTTCTGGGGCTGGTCCACCACATGGCTCAGGCCCCAGGTTGGGGAGTGATGGGAGGGGACTTGGCCTATGTCCTGTGTGGTGGCCCCCTTGGCACCTCTCCCACCCGAGGGAGAAGGTAATGGCCAGGAACCCCTGCCAAGGCTGACTGGAGTGGGCGCAGCCACCCAGGAGAGCAGCACTGACATCACCGGGCCTGGCTAATTGGGAGCTGCCAGTCCCTGCGTGTCTTTGGGAAAACCGGCCTCCCCGTTCCCAGAGCACTCCCTGGGCATTTACATAAAACCCTCTCCCTCTGCCAGTTCCTCACCGACCCTTCCTCCAGCTTGAAAAACCAGTCCCACCAGACCAGGGAAGGCAGACTGACCCATGCTAGGTGTCCAGAAAGAGGGACCCTCACCCAGAGAGGGAGCCAGAACAAGAGGGATACAAGTGAGACACACAGGAACAGGTTCAAAGTCGGCACGGACTACGGAGTCCAGGACCAGACAACACTCTGGGTCATTTTGCCTCCCTCCCCGCCAGCCCCCCTCTGCTTCCCCACCTTCCTGAATTCCTGATGCCACAGCCGTCATTCATTCTAAGAGCTCAACACCCCTTCCTGCCTGCAAGTTCATCTTTGTATCAGTCCTAAGTCTCTCGCTGGGACCATGGCCCGTAAGCCTTGAGTTCATCGGGATGGAAGTTTCCAAAAGTCTCCTCCGAGTTCCCTACTGCTGCAGCAGGAGAGAAAAGAGCAATTTTCCAACACTCTCATGCCCGCTGACAAAGGGGGCTGAGCTGCGAAGACAGAAAACTGGAAAGGACTCAGTTCTGGATTCCCCGTCAGCTGGGCCGTCACTCAGTCTTCCCAGAGCTGGAGGGTCGAGCTCCAGATGGGAGAGGGCTGCTGCATTTGGGAGAACATGGCTGTCCCCAGGGGACAAGAGAGTCCTGACAGGACCTGGCAGACATCCAGCAGAATGAGGAGTGTCAGGCAAGAGGCTCCACCCCCAACCCAGCCCCCCAGGCTGGCATTCCTCACTCAGGAAGCACGGTCATAAATCATGGCTCCCACCCAGACCCACACCAGGGCCCCCCCTCCCCCACAACCCGGGGCCCTAGGCTCTGGCACCCCCCCAACAGGGAGTGGTGGGCCAACCCCTCCAGAATGGTGGTATTTTTCCAGTGACTTCCCCACAATGCAGTGGGTGCCTAAGAAGCAGCCCCAGCTCATCTCCAAGGAAGGCCTTCTGCTACTACCTTCTTTTGGATTCTAGTTGGGTACCCACAGTAAACTCCTCACTGGGGAAGAGGAAAGCGTGCTTCTCAGCCCCTACCCACTGTCCTCCACTTCCCTTCCTACCTTCACTTCCCCCTTAGTCCTGCTCAGAGAGGGCCAAATGGGGACTGAGGCCACACAGCAATCCCCAGCAGATGAGGACTGAACCGGCCCTGCGTTCTCTGGGGACAAGGTGGGCAAAAACTGGGGTGACGGTTGAGGGGTCAGGGGTGGCGAGTGCCCTGGCAGAGTGCAGGGCAGCACACCCCCCCCCCCGCGCCGCCAGGTGTTTGGAAACCATCCTCGGCAGGTAGGAAGGTGGACACAAGAGGCAGGTAGCACCTGTTGGCTAATCACCGTCATTAGCGAGGCAATAAAGTGGCGCGGACTGAACCAGCCTTTGAAGGAAGGGCCTGTCAGCCCAGGTCTGGTTTTTCATCCAGCCCCAGCCCCTTAGCACCTCTTGCACACACTCAGGGCTGTGGCAGGTGGATGGGGCCCCATGGGGACGACGGGCTGCACCCTCTCTGCCTGGGCACCTGCACCCTTTCTCCGGTGGCTTCCAGAAAGGGAGCAGGGGGTGGGGACAGGGACGCTCCAGGTGTCTCCTAGAGGCTGATTTGCGCAGTGCTGGGATGCAAGAACTTCTGTGAGAGCAAACTCCCTGTTGCTAGAGAAGAAAAGTGAGGCTGGAAGCAGCCCAAGGACAGTCTGCCTGCCTGATGTCTCTGTGTTCCCAGTTCCTCACACAGGGCCAGGCCCAGGGACGGTTGTGTAAGATGCATGCATGAAGGCATGAATGTATCAGAAGCACAGGGGGACTTCTTACCCCTGGAGGTGACATACTGCCCTCAAAGCTCCTTTCCAGGCTGCTGGGCAGAACCAATGTTGTCTTTAGGCTCAGCCCATAGGCCCAGATTTCTCAGCCATCTCTTACTTTTTCCCCTGCCTCTGTCCGCTAGAGTTCTGGGAGTGTCCCCTTTGCCTCCTTCCTCCTGCCAGGCAGGCCCAGCCCCAGAGACAACTGGCAGCCAAAGAGAGCGTGGAAGACCTATCAAGCCAAGTTTTCAAAGAGAAACTAGCCAGGTGGAAAGGGAGCCTTAGTTAGGGGGATGGAGAAGGTGAAAGGAGGGTCATTGATACCACCTTCTGGGTTCATGTTGACTTGGGCCGTAGGTCAAGGGCAGCTCTGGGGGTTAGGGTCCTCAAACCCAGAAGAGGTCCCTTGGGAGGCTCAGGCCATGACTTCTCTCTCTCCCCAAAGTCCCCAATGGAAGGCTGTTTCCTGCAGGCTGGAGGGTGATATGGTGAGGGGTACAGGGTAAGGGGTGGGGTAGGACTGGGATGGCTGAGGTTCTCGTAGGTGCCAGCCCGGAGAGACGCAACCCGGTCTGGGCCCCATTATTCGTGGTCAGCAGAGCCGTGAGGTTCTACTAGGAGCAGGCAGTCAAAAGGGTGAGCCGGCAACTTCAGGGAGGGGAGGGGGTGAAGAGGGGACAAAGAAGAGTGTGGGGGCAAGAGCATAAAGCAGCCTGATTGGAAAGACCAGGACAGGGATTCCAAAGAGTTGCTCTTAAGGGCAGGCGACCTACACACATATATACACAGAGCCACAGACTCTTAGGCACAGAACAACTCACAGATACACACACAGACGTGAGTACCTGCATACACACAGTTATACACACACATAGACACTCATGTGCAAAGTTACAGCCCTTCGGAAGCCCAGTCATTCACAAAAACACAAACACAGCCACAGACATATTTCTGCACACACACACATTCTGGCATCACTCTTCCCCACCTCCACGACCTTGCTTCTTAAAGCAGGAGGGATTAAGACTAGCAAGGAGAAGCCTGTCCTTCTCCCCCAGCAGGACTCTAGCTGTGTACCTCCCTCCCTTCATGCTGGACCACCCTCCCCCAACCAAGCTCTCAGCTTGGAAACTCCCTGAATTTCCCAGAGGGTCAGCCAACCAGAACAGGCTCAGACCTCTCAACTGGGTGCCCCAGCCACACACCCTCCACAACTCTGGCCAGTGCTCCTCTGCCATCTATAGCCAAGGAGCTGCCTGCTCTCCCCCAGGAAGCCCACCCGGAATAACCCCAGACCTCTCCAACCCTTCTTTGACATGGGGTCCTCAGGCCTTAGGGCCTCTGGGCAGCTCCACTAGGGCCCAGTTCCTCTGCAGATGGTCTTACATGTCTTCCCTGCCAATGGAGTGAGACTTGGAAAGCCTGGGAAGTGACAGGCTCAGTCTTGGGAACCCATTTTGGGGAGACAAGTCCAATTCACACAAACAAAAGCAGACAGAAGATGGCTAGTCCTGATATGGGGTACACGGAGGGAGCCCCTCCTCCATCACACTGGGACTCCCCACGGTGGAAACACCCCCCCTTTCTTCTCCCTGGGGTCACCAGAGTCTCACATGGGATGGGAGCATGGCGGACAGCAGCATCAGGGATTTCCATCCCCGGTTAGGGCTGATACTGGCTCAAAGCAGCCCAGCCCTGGGCAGAGCTCAGCAGCCGGCTGCAAATGGGTTCTGACCTCCAGTCTCTGGAGAGACACAACTTCCCCTGGACCCTGTCTGTTTCAACACCCAGCCACGGTCCATCCAGGGCAGAGCTAGGCTATACCTACAGGCCCTGAAATGAGGCTGCTGGAATGTATGAGATCAAACATCCAGACGGCAGTCCTTTCCAAGGAGAGCAGAGCCAACACTGCAGCCCCTAGAGCTGAGGTTAGATACTAGGACAGACTTTCTAGGTCTAGGACTGAACTCTGAGGAGCCGATGTGTTGGGAGGAGAGGATGGTCCTGTCTGGAGGTGGAGAAGAGAAGAAAGACCTCACAAACCCCCCTGTAGTCCGAAAACACTGGAATTCCCAAGGCTCCTACTTCAACTCCCAGAAGGCCTGCAATGAGGAAGTAGTACTTCTCAAAAAGAAACAGGGACCCAGAGCCCGCACCCAAACCTGGGGCAGGGGTGGATCCTGTCTCCCAAGGGGGAAAAAAGGAATTCACCTCTTCATCAGAAGCAGAGTCTGCAGGAAGTTGAAAACCAGTCTCTCCTGGCATCCCATCAGAGCCCCTCTGGGACCCTTGGCCCCCAAATCAATTGACATTTCCTTGATTTTTAAGGAAGTTAAAAATCTTCTTCATTTGTTTATTGGCCATTTGTATTTTACCTCTGAATTGATTACTCATGTCCTTGGCCCATTGTCCTATGGTCATTTGATTTATTTAGAGGAGCTCTTTATATATTATTGATTAATTATTTGTCTGCTATATATGTCGCAACACTTTCTCCCAGGCTGGTTCTTTTTTTTTTTAAACATATATAATTTAGCTTTGTTTATGGTATATTTTGTTCTAATGAAATTTGTAACTTTTACCTGGTCAAGTCTATCAACATACTCGTTCGTGGTTTCTGAATTTGATGCCATTCTTAAAAAGTGCCTTCTCTGCTCTGTAATTATTAAAATGTTTTCTATATTTTTAAAATTTATGTGTACAGTTTCATTTTACTTAAGTCTTTCATGTACCTAAAGTTTTTAAATGAATAGTGTGAAGTAGGATTTAACTTTACTTCTTTCAAATGGAAAACCCAAGGGCACCATGGTGACTCAGTCCATTGGGCATCTGCCTTCAGCTCAGGTCATGATCCCAGGTTCCTTGGATGGAACCTGTATTGGGCTCCCTGCTTGGCAGAGAGCCTGCTTCTCCCTCTGCCCCTCCTCCTGCTTATGCTTTCTCTCTCTCTCTCTCAAATAAATAAATAAATAAGATCTTAAAAAAAAAAAAAATGGGAGGGACGCCTGGGTGGCTCAGTGGGTTAAGCCTCTGCTTTCGGCTCAGGTCATGATCTCAGGGTCCTGGGATGGAGCCCCGAAATCGGGCTCTCTGCTCAGCAGGGAGCCTGCTTCCCCCTCTCTCTCAGCCTGCCTCTCTGCCTACTTGTGATCTTTCTCTCTGTCAAATAAATAAATAAAATAAAATTTAAAAATTGGGAAACCCATTATCCGAAGTCCATTCATTGAATTTTTTACACTTTCCTGCTGCTTACAACTCTTGTTATTATATGTTCAAGTCTCAAAAATTGCCATTCATCCCAGACTCTATTATCTTCCTTTGATTCATTTGCTAATTTGCACCAAAATCACACTGTTTTAACTGCAGAAGCCCTTATAGAACATTTTGAAATCTGGAAGGCAAGTTCTCCCTATTAGTCTTCTTTTCCAAAAGTTCTAGATTATCCTCATGTATTAAATCTTCACCAAAATTTAGAATCAACTTGTCAAGTTCAGGGGGTGAAAGATTAGATTTGGTCTGAATTACATTCAGTTTATAGATTATTTAAAGCAGAACTGACATCATTACAATATTATATTGACCTTTCCGTTCAAGAACGTGATTGCCTTTATATTTACTCAGGCTTTATTTTATGTCTATCAGTAAAGTTCTATTGTTTTCTTCATGGAGATTTTATGTACTTCTTATTACGTTTATTTGTGGGTACTGTCTAATGTTGTTACTATTGTGAATAGGATCTTTTGTCTCCTTTTATTTTCCACTTGGCTATTTTAGTTGCATAGACATGGTTTTGGGTTTTCTGTATGTTCTGGTACTTTACTAAATTCTCTCATTAGTCCTAATAGCTTTTTAGGTGATTCTCTTAAATTCCTAAGTAATCACATCATCTGTAATTTTTGAAGATTTTGCCTCTTCCCTTCTCATATTTATGTCCCTTATTTCTTTTTCTTATCTTATTGCGCTGGTTAGCACCTTCAGAATAATGCTGATTGATAACAATGAGAGCAGCTTCCAATTCACAGCTTTCATGGTTCTCTGTGCCCATATGGAAATACCCATAAGTCTAAAATAATAATTAGCCTCATATACACCAGAGAGGAGCAGTAACAAACACACTAGAAGGTCCAGACAGCTGTTCTTTCATTGTGAAACTCCCATTTTTTATTAGGTTAAGGGAACAGAGCTTTGATTGCTAACATGAGCCCCAGAGAAAGATGCATTGAGTCAGGGCCCCTGTTCTAGCCCCAGAACACAATTCCTACATCCAGGTGAGCAAACCAGCACATCTTCATTTCCCACCCACCACCACTGGGCCTGGGGAAGAGAGAGGGGGCACATATTTATTGAGAATCTACTGTATACCAGACATTGTGCTAGGAACTTTAAACATGATCTTATTTAATCTTTGCCACAATTCTATGAGTAAATAATATTATTCCCTTGTTAACAGATGAGGAACCTGAGACTCCAGTGGTAAGTATGGAGGATAACACCACTAACCATCATTCACAGATGGGTTCATTATTACCTACCTCAGCACTCTCTTTTCTGAAATGATTGTGACCTGCCTAGACCAGGGAGTCTTCAAATGTTTAAGTCTGGTGGCAGATGACAGCCACCATCCCCCAGCCAAGGTTAGCCTGACCTCCCTCCTCAGAATGAGATGGAGAAAGTAGGGAGGAATGGCCATCTCCAAACCCTCAGGCCAAAAGCTAAACCCCAGGCATTACTGGGCGGCAGATCACCGCTAGGTCTCTGGACACTTCAGCTCCAGAAAGAGATACAAGTGGGCTTAGAAACTAGGACAAGTGGGGAAGAGAGAGGAGAGAAAGAATGCCCAGGGACAGGAGACGGGGGTGGGGCAAAGAAGATGGAAAAGGAAGCAGTGAGAAGGAGATGGGGACAGGACCTGGGGCGGGGTGGGGCAGAGGAAGGACAGGGTTCAGAGGGGAGCAGTGGGGACCAATTCCAAGGGCTCACTGGGCACCCCACTGTCCGTGTGGACTCTGAGGGGCCAGAATCAGGGCCACAACCATATGTGTTTCTTTTTTCATCCCCCAGAACATACAGAGTGGCTCTGGGATCACGATACAGAACCAAGGGCTACCTGCCCCCACCTCCACCTGCACAGACCCACAGATACACACACAGACCAAGACTGCAGACCCAGAGCACAGACACAGAGTGCCTACCAGAGGACACAGACAGGGGTGCTTGGGTGGCTCAGTCAGTTAAGCATCTGCTCAGGTTATGATCCCAGAATCCCAGGATCAAGTCCCACATCGGGTCTCCCCACTCAGCGAGGAGTCTGCTTCTCCCTCTGCCTCTCCCCTCACCCCCCAACCCCCGGCTCCTGCTCATGCTCTCTCTCTGACTCACTCTCTCTCTCAAGTGAATAAATAAAATCTTAAAAAAATATACATTTTTAAAAATTAAATAAATAAATAAATAAATAAAAAGAGGATGCGGACATAAGATCTAGACCCCCACATAGACACAGGGGAAGACACTGATGCAGATGTATGCCACTCCAGGAGACAGGTGTATAGACACCTGGAGAGACTCACATGTCCACAGACCCACGGAGGGAGCCGCGTGCATATCCACATCAGGGTGCCCACGCCCGCACACACACACACACACCCACACCCACAAGGAGACACCCTGAAGGTATCCGAGGGACTGGAGAGACAGAGGGTTGGACTCCGTAGATGGATAGTTCTCTGCACGTCTGTGTTTGAACCCAGTCCTTGAGGGATCACGGCCACTGCCTGGTCCCATCAGGCCGCAGAGAACCCCGGGCTGCCACACAGTGCCGCTCCCCAGGATCCCTTTGCAGGTTCCATGAACATACGTGTGGTGGCCCAGCTCTCCTGACACATGTGTGCGTGCCCCAACAAGCCTGTGCCCCACCCGTGGGGGCTGACATCCCCTTTCTGGGGTGCAGGTGGGGGCCACGGGACACCCCCCTCCTCCACAGGCCACAGGCTGTGCCCGCTGGCAGAGACTGGGGGCCGGGGCTGGCCCGGGCAAAGGGAGGGGTTGGGGGGAGCCGGGGTGCGGCTGGGGCGGGCGCAGGAGCCGGGACCTGTCAAACGAGAGCCAAGGAGCAAACGAGCTTCTTAGTCACCTTGCTCTTCTCCCCGTTTTGGCAGCAGCCCCTCGGGGCAAGGGGAAGCTGATATCATAATTATTGGCTCACCCAGCAGCTGCCTCCCCTCACCTGATGTCAGCACAGACCCAGGACGGCCAAGCTGACGGACTGACAGGCGGACAGAGCTCCTGGCCCCCCAGACCCGGGCCCCCACGCCGACCTGCTTCACTGAGCAGGTAAGAGGAGACTGGTCCCAAGTCAGCCGTGGAGGCCAACAAGACAGGGCCAGAGCATGGTGGTGGGGCGGGGGGGAGTTTGCCTTTTTAACGGGCCCTGGGAGAGGCTGGGAGCCCCTGGGTGCTCCCCATCTTCTCACTGCAGCCGAAGGGAGACTCAGGAAGCGGGGTGAGTGCCTGGAGGACAAAGAGGACCACCCCCCTCGTGTTCTTCCCTCTCGTCCCTGTCCCAGGCTGCCTAACATCAACCCTTCTCGCTGTAGTAGGGCTTGTGGTTCTGGGGTTGGTTCTCTGTGGCTGGAGAGGCCGGGCTGAGCCACCCCCGTGCTGGGGAGAAATGAGGACTCGGCAATACTAGGACCGGAAAACTAGAGCTGAAAGACGGGGAGGCAGATTCTCAATTGTAGTGGCTTTCTGAGGGAGAGGGGAGATCCCAGCTCCGGGGGGCTGGGTGATGCCAAGGGGCTCTGTTGATCCAGACATCGCTTAATGTCTCTGGTCGGTTTGGGCTGGGGTCTGGACGCCTGGGGACTGGAGGGAGGCCTGGGATGCAGAAAGGAGATGGCACAGCGGGTGGAGAAGCCAACAGGTGGCAAACAGGTGTTGTGGCCAGCGCGGATGCGGAGCTCAAGGCAGAATCCCCCGGAGGTCTAGGAACACCTCCCTCCCTCAAGACCTCTGTGATCAAGAGGTCTGGCAAGCAGACCTGGGATGGGCAGGCAGCTCTAGGACCCTTGAAGGGTAGAACTGGGAGTCTGGCAAGCAAAGGCTCTTAGGGAAATGGCTGGAGCGGCAAGAAGCCCCCTCGGGCTCCCACAGCTTCTCCCCACCCCCACCTGATCAGGTAAGGTTCTGGCATTCCCCGGGGAGTCCCCCAGGCCCTCCCTAAATGTCCAAAGAAGCAAGTTAGATAAAGCACAGACTCTAACAAGTGGGCGTGTTTGCCTGCTCTCTCTGCACCTACGAGCGTGGGGTAGACGTTGGTGTGGGGGAATATGTGTACGTTTGTGTGTGCATTGTGTCCAGACCCAGCTGGCCGGCGGGAAAGGACCTGGGTGAACAGGACCTGGCCCAGAGAAGTCCCCTCATCCCTCTCCCAGCCCTGATGCCGCTTAAGTCCCATGCCAGGCGGGACTGCCCTCCTCACTTTCTAATCCTGCAGGTGGAGGCTCGCACAGCTCCGTCAAAGTCAGGAAGTCTCCACTGCTCTGCTTGACCTATAGCCTTGGCCTTCTCCCACTGATGAGACCCAGCTTCTCTGGGCTGACTGGAGGATGGCCTTGCGCTCCAGCCCTGTCCCCATAGAGATTGGCTCAGGTCCTTTTGCCACCTCGGTTATTGCCCGACCCACAAGACACAGGCTGTAGGAGGCCATCCCCCACTGATGGGGGGTGTGGCACCTCCTGTCCTAGACCTTCTCTTGTGTGGGGAGCCAGGCAGGGCCAGAGGCAGGCTGAGGCCGGGGAGACTCGGGATCCTCAGGGCCCATGGTGCCATGGGGAGAGGCGCATGTCCTCCCAGCTCCCCACCCAGCCCCGCCCGTGGTGCCTCCGCAGAGCTCAGCTCCCAGCTCCGGGGCCTGCTGAGGCATGCTGGCCCCCCAGGCCCGGCGCCTCGATCACCTCCCAGGGCCAGGAACCTGTTCTCCCGGGAATGCCAGGGATTTCTCAGAGGACTTCATTTCCCAGGGGCTCAGGGAGCCCCAGAATCCTCTCAATTCTGCTCTCAGTTAGGGGAGAGAAAGATGGGGGGGTCCCTGCTCCCCCTATCTTTGTCTCATCTGCAAACTGAGCCCACCACCTTTCCCCCTACCAATGGCCTTCGCCATTCGTCGTGAGAAGGGGAGAAGGTTCAGGAAGTGAAAGACAGAGGGGAAAGCCCACCAGGGACATGCACCTTCTAGGAGGCTGTCGGATGCCAGCCCCCACCAACACCCTAGTCTCAGGGAGGGCCTTTCTTTAGCCCCCAAGGAGAGCCCCATCTGCCTTCCTTCCCACGGGCTCTGTCCATCCTTCACAGCCAGAAAGTCCTCCCTGATGTCTAACTCCCTCCTTCCAGCTTGTGTCTTCTTGCACAGCAAAACCCCACCGCATGCACAGGACCCAAGCATATGGCTAGAGACTGTTACTAAGGCATACTGAAACTTCCAGAGACCTGGTATACGGGAAAGGACAGAAGGACGGCCCCACTGCCCTTCTCGTGGTCTCTCCAACCCCACACTCTGATGAGATGGGGCTGTTGGGAGCCACTTCAGCCCGCCTCCCCTAATCTCCCCCCATTACAGAGGGAGGCAAGGGACAGGGGTCCCACAGGCATGCCCTCCCCTCTTCCTTTCCCCATCACAGCCCACCACCCCGGCTAGGCCTGCAGGGGGCCTCCAGCAAGCGGAGACTGGCTTCTGCAAGCAGGAGAGATGGACGTTGGACTTCATGACAAGTTTCAGGGTCATAAACTGAATTTGGCTGGACTGTGTGACCACAGGAGGTGGTTTCCTGAGTGGAGAGGCAACCATTGATCTGGAATGGGTGTGGCTGGGCTGGCAACGTGCCCAGGAGCAGGGAAATGACAAGATAACCTCTGGGAGAGTGCATCTCAGAAGCATCAAGCATCCCTGAATAATTTTGGTCTTTCCGATTTACTGCCCCTTCCTCCATCTCTGTGCCCATCTCCAGCCTTAACCCCCAGACTCCCCCTAACACCTCCACTCCCACCCACATCCCCAGTTTCACCTATGTCTCCACAATCCCATCCCTCTCTTCCCCTTCTACCTCACCTCCTCAGCCCCACGTCCATCCTCAACCCCAAATCCATCTTCCATCCCCACCTCCCTGGAATGGATCTCTCCGTGCACCAGAGATCTCCCTCAAAGTCCAACACCCCTCAGCTTCATCCTCACCAGGTCCTGCCATGTCCTCCCCCTTCTCCAGTGTTTAGGAAAAGCCCAGAGCAATGCCACTAGAACAGAAAGGACTGGATGGGGTCATCCCTGGAGAAGTCCTCTACTTCCTGAGCCTGTCCAGACCTTCAAGGCTGGATGCTGGCCAAACAGTAAAAATGAGGTCAAGTGCAACAAGACGAGTTGAGGTCTGATGTTCAGGTGGACCTCTCTGCATTGCAGGTGGGTGGCAGGCAAGGGGGAAGCTGGAGAGACATGCCCAGAGGGCCCCAGAGGGAGGAAGCAGCAAGCTTTCTTGGGGGGCCTCAAGTATAACCAATCCAATTAGGCATGGTTGGCCCCAAAGCGGAGAGATGGACAGAAGCCGAAGCCAGAAAGCCTGCCGGGTTGTTTAGGAATGACTGCTGTCGTGAGCATCCCTGGGTCTCTACCCTGCCTGTGGTTCTTGCTTAGTCAGCTCAGATTAATGGGGCCGGAGAGAGAATTAGCTGAATCGTGATAGCTCAAGAAACTTGACCCGAGAGCCAGCTGTGAGTCACAGAAAGAAAGGGAACCCTTGCTGTCCTGGCTACTCTGGGAGCTCACTGGCGTGGGCACCCCCCCAAGAACCAGAGAGCCCACTGGGAGTTCTGCCCCTAACCTCCACCCTGGGCTCATGGGAAGATGGTTCATCAGTCAGCTTGAAGCCCTGCTCCTCTGGCCTGAAACTATTGCTTCTGACAAATGACAGCTGGCTTGGCCACCAACACACACACACACACACACACACACACACACACCCCAAGCATGGGGCGTGTCCCTGGAGCTGGATTGCCCGGAGACACTTGGAGTCCACCTACACTTGTAAATTCCATAGCCATGTCCCACACTACACAAGTCCGTCAGTCTTGGAAGCCATCGGATGTGCTCACACACACACACACACACACACACACACACATCACCAAGCTCAGAAAACCCAGGGATCAGACTCCCCCTTAGCAGAGCCAGAGTGATCTTAGCAGAGCCCAGGCAGCAGGGCTCACCATCAGAGACGTCCCTGGCTCCTTCCGGGAGGGGTGGCTGGAGCCCACGTGGGGCCCCCCAGAGCATGTGGTTTTGGAGAGGAGGCTCAGCCTCTCTGAGCCTTCCCATGAGCATGCCCAATCTCTCCGAGGTGGGAAGGGTTTTGGAGAGAAAGTTCTTTGGGCTGACAATGCCAAGCCCTGGGGTGGACCTGGGGATGCTCAGGGAAGAAAGGTGAGGGCTGGAGCCCTCGAGCTAGATGTGTTCAGAGAAACACCCCCAAAAGGAACTGCTTCTCTGCATCCTTCAGATGCACAAGGGAGTGAGTGTTCACCCAGCCTGGGGAGCCTGGAGGAAGAACCAGCACCCAGATACCTGCATAGTGGAGAACAACCCCTTCCACAATCCCTTCAGTTTCCTCATCTGTCAGATGGAGAAGAGCTTGGCTGGGTGGGCCCTCCCGTGCTCTTTTCTCTCCAGCTGGGTAAACTCAAGCAGTTAGCTTGCTGCCCACCTTGTAGGAGTGCGCACGGGCTCTGGATGACGTGGGGGGAGGGGCCGCACCCTGAAGAATTTGTCTGGTACTAGATCTGTATTATTAGTAGTGGTGACAGAATTCATACCCGTGATAATAGGCTGGTAATAATGAGCAGGCCTTCTGAAAATGTACAGAGCACAAGAGGCCCCAGGCCCAAGGGAGGGTGGGGGGTCCTGAGCCCCCACTAGGGGGGGGGTAGGCAAAGAGGGTCCGCCAACTGAATGGGAGCACTCTTACCTTCCCCCACGGGAACACCCTGGGAAGGGCCAATGGTTGAAGGGGGAATGATGTCAGCCTCCAACCCTTTCCTGAAATCCCATGGACCCAGGACCTCAGGGGAGGAAGCAGGAGCACCAGAAAAAAGGGATGTCAGTTTAGCTTCCTCCAACCATTTTGATTTTCCGAGTCCTCAGTCAGTCTCCGGGATAGCCAAGAGAGTTATGTAGGGCAAAGATGATCCCATTTAATACAGGAGGAACTGAGGTTCATGGCCGCACTAGCCCATGCTGATGTCAGAGCTCGGAAAGAACACTTCTGGGGTCTTTGGTCAGAAGGACTCCCTGTCAGGGAGGGAACAGGGGGCTTGGTGGAGCGGCCGGGGTGGAGCGGCCGGGGGCTCCTGAGATGACAATGGCCAGGGTAGGGGGATGAGGCAAAACAAGGTTGTAGTCATCCCTATCAGTCTCCGAGCTCAGATGCTCGTCTGACAATCACACCGTAGCCCATCAGCATCTCAGCCCATTATCCATGAGGCCCGCAGGATGCCAGAGATGGGACGACAGGTTCACTGAGTGACTTCTTATGGGGGGACTTCTGAACATAGGACTGTCTGTAGAGCTAATTGGGCTGTAGAGGCTGGTAATGGGGTCCTATCCCCCCGCCCATTCCTCCACATCCTCAGACAGCATGCATGGCTGGAGGAAGCTTGTCATAAGGGAGAATGAGGCCATATTTCATAATCTGTGAAAAATCCTCCTGTTCCTTCCATCACTCCTCACCTCACCATCCACTCTTTGGCCCCTTTCACAGCTGGGAAGATTGAGGTTTAGAAGGAACTTGCTTCTCCGGAAATCAGTATCTGGGGCCTCAGAACACTGCTTTCTGCACGCTGGTCCCTCTGGGGGGCTTTAGCAGGCAAGAGGCCCCACCCTCCAGGAGCCCAGCTCTCTTGTCAAGCCCCCAGTGGTTCCGGGTTGCTTTGTCTATCTACGAGTCCCTTTCCAAGCTTGTTCTCACCATCAGACCCAATTATGCTTTTAAAAACCCCTGAGGGGGGGCGCTTTGGTGGCTCAGTGGGTTAAACCTCTGCCGTTGGCTCAGGTCATGATCTCAGGGTCCTGGGATCGAGCCCCGCATCGGGCTCTCTGCTCAGCAGGGAGTCTGCTTCTCTCTCTCTCTTTCTCTGCCTGCCTGCTTGTGATCTCTCTCTCTCTCTCTCTCTCTGTCAAACAAATAAATTTTAAAAATCTTAAAAAAATAAATAAATAAAAACCCCTGAGGGAAGGTAGAGGGGAGGGGCACCTTCCTCTCTAAGTTGCCCATCTAAGGGGCTCATGTTCTTGGAATTGAGAATTTTCCTCCTCCTCTTCCTACTAACCTTGGCAAGCAAGCTGACCTTGCTTCTGGGAGCAAGATCTGGAGTGGGCTACCAGCTGCAGAGCCTGGACTCCGGAGTAGGCAGGAGGGAGGAAAAGGCAGACCATGAATGACCTTCAAGAGTAAGAGTAAAAGATCTCTGGGGGTTGGGGTGTTTGGTCTCCAGAAAGGGGCATCTAAGGAGTAGGGAGAACCCATTAGAGCCAGTGGGCTCTATCTAGGTGGACAGTCTTTTCTAGGAGAAAAGGGGTCCTGGGAAGAAGTGTGTCTCAAACGGAATGGATAGGAGCATGAAGGGTGACACTTCTTATTTCCTTAAAACCAAGCATCCCTTCCTTCCCATTTACCAAATGAACATCCTCAGGGATGTTCCCCATCCATTCATCCATCTGTCTATCCATCTGTCCATCTATCCACCTGTCCAGCTTCCCATCCAGTCTTCAGTCCACCCATCAATCTGTCCATCCGTTCACCTGTAGACTGCATCCATCCATCCGTCGTCCATCCATCTAGAAAGGTCAGGCCCCAGTTGGTCTCCCCAGGGCTGCCAAGAAGGGCCTGTGGTCCTGTGGCATTTATGGGGCACGTGACCTGCCTGCCTGGCCTGGGGAGGCAGCCCCGCCCCAGCCCTCAGGCAGGGGGCCGGTCCAGGCATGTGGGAGTATTTATACCTCGATGGAGGCTCCCTGGGTGTTGCTGGGCTGAATGACTCCCCGAAGCCGTGATGGTGGCCATGGCCCTGAGCCCACTGTGAGTGCTTGGGTTCAGCTCCTCTGAGGCCAGAGCTGGGTGGCAGGGTTGGGGATGGGCCGGAGAGATGGGAAGCTGTTCAGAGGTGGCCAGGGATGGTGGAAAGGAAAGGATACCCGTCAAAGGAGAGTGGGGGGAAATAGGAAGCTGCTGGAGTCGGGCATCCACAGCAAGGCTGGGACCCACCCCGGAAAAGGGATGAGTTGGTTGCCTCTGGAGGATCCCTTGGTGGATGGCGGGAAGAACAGGGCAGGAGGACTAAGATGACAAGGGAGACTATGGTTAGATATCTGGAAGAACTTCCAGGTCAGCCTCAGACATGGAAGGGGGCTCAAGTGCTTTCTCAGGATAGGCACACCGAGTCCCAGTCTAGGACCAGTCTGTTTGCAGCCGCAGGGGAACGACTGCAGAGGCTCTGGGACAGCTCTGTCTTGGGGGATGGGAATGGCTCAGTGGCAGGTGTCCTTGGCTCAGGTTTGTGGAAAGCATCCCATGAGGGGGACACTATTGCTGTTGGCTCTTCTCCACTCCTCCCCCTGCTCTTTCTGTCCCTAGGCTGCCTCTCACAGCACTTTAATCAGATCTCAGGGTAGCTGATCCTTTTTCCTGAAACTGAGGCTGGGTGAAGAGCCAGAGGGGCCAGAATTTCAGCTTCTGAACCCCCAACCTGGATGGGACGAGAGGATGGAGAAACTCCCTCCTTCTTGGCACCCTTGCACTCCCAGTATCCTGGGGTGCTCAAGCCTGGGGAGCAGCCCCGGGGCCCTTCGTGGCCTCCCCCAGCTAGGTAATTACTGAGCTGCTCCAGGGGCCCCCTCCCAGTGGATGGGAGGGTGGAGCCCTGGGTAAGGCCACCGGCAGCACCAGGCCCGGGCCCAACCTCTCATAAAACATGCTGCCGCAGCCAGTGACAGAAACCATTAAGGCGGAACTCTACCATCTCCTCCCCGCTCATAAAGGGCGGGCAGGAGGCTGCCCAGTGGGAGGGAGTGTGCAGAGAGCCCAGGAAGGGCCCTCCATGTCCTCTGTGACTCAGCTGCCCACAGAGGATGCAGGGACAGACAAACCCTCCCAGGGGAACCTCCAACGTTGCCCCCAGCCCACCACTCTGGCTCCCAGGTGTGAGCAAGGATGCTGAGGGGTCCCTGAGTGGGGGCCGGGGAGTGTCATGGTTAAGCACACAGGCTCTGAGGCCCAGGTGTGAATCCTGGGGTGGTGGTGGGGGTCATATAATTTGGTAGCTGGGCCAACTCGTGTAAGTCGGGTTAACGGGAGCTTCAGTCCCTTCGTCTATAAAATGAGGATAATAAATCCTCTTCTGGGGTATAATAATTCCCCCCAGCTGTAACTGGAGGATTTCCTCAGGGAGGTCCCTCAGGGAGGCAGGGCACGGGCGAGGCCCCACTGACAGCTCTTCGGACATAGGCCCCCCTGGAGGCAGGACCAGTGTCAGCAACTTCAGATGCAAATGGTTGCGACCCCTCATTGCACTTATAAGGAAACAGAGGTACAGAAAGAGGAAGTGACTTGGCCAAGGTCACAGGATCAGCAAACAGGGGGTCCTCCGCCTCCCACTTCTTCCAAACAGTCTCTTCTGCCTGAGTTCTAAGGCACCAGGAGAAGGGTCTCTGAGAAGTGGGGAGTTGTCCTGGGTAGAGGGAGCACAGGGCCTGGCTGTTTGTGAGAAGGGCACAGACCAAGGACACAGTGATGCTCCTTGTTCCTGCTGTCATGCTTTCTGGGGAATTTCTTCCTATCGTGCTCCCTAAGCAGGTTAGGGAGCAGGGACTCTGCTCTGCCTTCCCTCTGAGCCCAGGGAAGATCAAGTCTCCTTCCAGCCCTAGCCATGCCCCAAGACTCTCTGAGGGTCATGGGCAGAGGAGAGGTAGCTTAGAGAACCGAGGGTAGACAGGATGCTGAGCTACTGAACTGGTCTCCAGACCCTGTTTGGTCAGGGTTATTGTGTGTTTGGGGGTGTGGCTGAGGCTCCTGTGGCCCGAGTTTCGGGAGATGGGATTTTCAGTTTTAGCTGTAGGGCGCTGGGCACGTCCCTTCCTCTCTTTGGACCTCAATTTTCTCCTCTGAAAAATGGGGTTAATGACCTTGCCCCCTCTCCTGGTGCTGTGCTGGTCAATGTTCACCAACGAGCTCCTCCCACCCCCACCCCCCAAAAAAGTCTCTGATTTGTAGTGTTTGCTAATGTCCATGAGTAAATGCTTATACCATGGTCAATCCAGTCTGATTTGACAGAACGGAGAGCTGGAAAGACGTGGGCACAGTTGGCTCCTGCAAGGCCACAGTAGCTGTCTCTAGCACACCACTGCCTGTTACCCTCTGGGGCAGAGGGAGAACGAGGGAGATGACAGATATGAGAGCTTTGTAAATTGCAGGGTGCTCTATAGATGGAGAGTCAGGAGGATGGTTGGTTGGTAGGTCGGTCGTCCTTACAGTCGAAGGGACCTCAGGGCACAGTCTGCCTTTGAGAGCCCTGGCCCAGCTTCAGCCCAGGAAGGGGGCAGGCTGTGGATCGGGGGAGCCCACACTAAGCGGCAGGGTCATGGCAGTCATTTCTGGTAGCTTCTGGGATCTGAGAGAGGAGGTGAGCTGACTGGACCTCCCCCATGGGTTTGCTGCTATTTGCGCGCACACACACACACACACACACACACACACACACACACACACACACATATCCCATCGTGTTCCTTGGAACAAAAGCAGGTAGGATAGAGGTTAGACTCCAAGATTCCCTCTGAATGTGGATGCCAGCCTCAGGACACTGGAGCCATTGGCAAAGTCTTGGAGAGCTCCAAAGCAATAGAGAAGCCCTCCCCACCTCCCACCTTCCCTGGGAGTTTCTACGGACCCTGGCTCCATCTACCACAGGGGGGCAGCTGGAATGATCTCTGAGGGCAGAGAGTCAAGGGGAGGGAAGTTTAGTCTCCACCAGTGCTGGTGGATGATGCCATGGAGACAGAAGGGGGAGTCCTCCTTCCCCCACCCCCAGAGCTCATGCTTTAAATTAACTCTGCCCCACTGCTAATTATTACTAATAGCTACTATTTATTGAGTATGTACTATGCATTAAGCTATTTACAAGCAATATTTCATCTAGCCCTCCAGAGAGGTATGTATTATTAGCCCTCTATTACAGATGAGGAAACTGAGGCCCAGGGACGGAAGTGAAGCACCTTGCCCAACCAAAGTCCCGCAGTTCCTGGGATTCAGATTCAATCTTGACCCTAGAGCTTCTGAACTAGATCATCCAACCTCAGGGTCACTGAGGACTACTCCAGGGAGGGGTCGAGGACCAGCCCAGCCCCCTCCCTTACCCAACAGTGAGCTCCTTCCTGTGCTGGACAGGACCCCCTATTTACACAAATCAAAGCCTCACAGGCCGGCCTTTTTTGTTTTTTCTTTGTTTGTTTGTTTGGTTTTTTTAGGTTTTATTTATGTATTTGATGGAGAGAGACATAGCGAGGGAGGGAACTCAAGCAGGGGGAGTGGGAGAGGGAGAAGCAGGCTTCGTGCTGAGCAGGGAGCCCAATGCGATACTCGATCCCAGGATCCTTGGACCATGACCCAAGCCAAAGGCAGATGCTTAACAAATGAGCCACCCAGGCACCCCTGCCCAGCCTCTTTTGGATGCATTTGTCAGGGGACCTCCTCTTTCAGGGGCTGTGTGGTCTTAGGCTAAGTCACCAAACCTCTTCTCTGGGCCTCCTTTCCTCATTTGTAAAACAGTCTGGGCTGAGGTGACCAAAAGGGTACCACTGAGTCAGGAGTGGTCCCTCATAAAACCAACCCAGAGGAAGCTCGGCAGGAGGACCATTCCAGGGCAGTGGGCCTCTGAGCTCTGTGTACACTCCCTGGTTTTAAGCCTGTCTATGGGGCTTGGCCAAGTCCATGTGCATCATACAGCTGTGTGTGAACTAAAGCCTTCAGTTAAGGTCTCTGAGATCAGGAAGTGAGCCAGGTCTCCAGATGATATCCTGGGATATAGAGGCTGATGCAAATGTGGGAGTGGGGCAGAGGCTTTAGGGGGTCTTCCGGGAAGGTTGGGCCAAGGTGCAGCCTGCTCAGATTCACATCTCAGAGGAGCAGAGCTGGGATCTAAGCCCCCGGAGGCCAGGCTGAGTGAAGGCCAGGCAGAGAGGGCAGCTGCCTCCTGGGGGGTCATTGACCAATCTCCCCAGGCCTGCTAGGCCTGAAGTCGCAGGACCGTCAGGGAAACCAGAGGCCTGGGTCAGTAAGGCCAAATTCGTGACACATGTCCTTGAGGGTTTGCTATGGGCCGGGCATCTTACACACGTTGGCTCCCTTCATCCGACCCCGGGAGATAGGCCCACAAGCCCCATTCATCAGAGGAACAAGATACAAAGAATTACAGGGTTTTTTTCAAAATCGAGAAGCCAGGTGGTGACACAGCTGGACTCAAAGTCAGTTTGGACCGAACCTAAAACCTTTGCTCTTAACCACACACCATTCTGCCTTGGGAGAGGGGAGCGACCACCACCACCCCATGGGTTCCAAAGCCCAAGACCTGGGGGAGACGAAAGGGCCCTGGCCTCACCTCTGGAGGTGCTGGAGGAGGCTTGGGAAAGCAGCTCTGGGCCACATCCAGGCGTGGCAGGCAGGCCCTGGCTGTCCCAGAACTGTCCAGGGAACGGCAGTGGAGGGGGCGGGGTGAGGGCCGTCAGTCATGCGGAGCCAGAGATGGGCTGCCCTGCACCCCAGGCCCCATGCCTGCTCCGCTGTGGTGTCCAGTTACGGCCAGCTCTGCGCTTCCCTGGTCACGCCGCATTTAGCATTATGATTGAGCGGGTGCCGGGACATGGAGAAGGGGTGGTAGGGACTCTTGAAGGGGCGGGAGAGCCTCCCCGCACCTCCCCCACCTGGACCCCAGCTACTAGCCCCCTCTGCCACTGATCCCTGGAGGGACTTGGGGCAAATGCCCTCCCTTCCTTGTTCACGGAACCCCCCAAGCAAAGGGAGGAGACAGTTCATGCCTCCCTGGCATGCGGATCCTAGGTTGGGCACCCTGGGGTCCCCCAGGGCACTCCCGAGAGAGTTCAGTCTGGGAAATGCACAGTTACCCTGATCTGCTTGGCAGAGGTCTCGGGTAGGAGGGAGTGAGTGTGAACCTCACGCTTTTCTTGTTGCTTGGCCCCCCCAGCTCAGCCAACACTCAGTCTGGCCCCCACCAAATGAAAAAACCATATGAGGAACCCAGCGAACCTAGCTGGGTTCAAATCCTGACTCTATTAAGGATTTGCTGTGTGATTTGGACAAGCCGTGTAACCCTTCTGAGCCTCAATTTCCTCAGCTGTAAAGTGGGCTTAAACCTTCCTTATGGGTTTTTTCTGACAAACCCATGAGAAAACTTTCCAAATCGCTTACACAGAGGCCAGCCCAGAGCAGGCCCTCAGCCAATGGCAGGCTTTATCTGAGACTGCTTGGCAAAGAGGAGAACATTCCAGAGGAACTGTCCTTGGCAGGTGGTGGGGAAGGAAGGCAGAAAGCTGAGGGTGAGAATAGTAAAGCTGAACTAATAAGGATATTAATAACGAGAGCGGGCATCTGGAGAGCACTTAGGATATGCTAGGCATTGTGCAAAAGGGTTCCTCTGTGTGATTTCCTTTATTACAGCATTCCTCGGTGGGAGGCCCTACCTCTCTCCCCGCTCTGTAGATGATGGTGTCCGAAGCTCAGAGAGCTTCCCTGACACAGCTAGCAAGGAAAGGCTTGGACCTAAGTCCTCTCAACCTCTGGGGTATGCCGGGGACAAGGCTCTGTACTTCTAGAACTGGGAGCTGAGAGATTCCTAAGCTATCGTCTACTATCATCTACTGTGAGGCCCTAGTTTTCAAATAGTGAAACCAAAACTCAGAAAGGGCAGTGGCCTGGGGACCATGTGACTCTTGATCTTGGGATTGTGAGTTCGAGCTCTGAGTCGGGTGTAGAGATTACTTAAAAATGAAATTTCTTTTAAATTTTTAATTTTTAATTTATTTTTTTAAAAGATTTCATTCATTCACCTGTCAGAGAGAGAGCATACATACAAGCAGGGGGAGCAGAGGTAGAAGCAGGGTCCCCTCTGAGCAGGGAACCCGACACGGGACTCGACCCCAGGATCCTGGGATCATGACACAAGCCAAAGGCAGACGCCTAACGATTGAGCCACCCAGGCATCCCAAAATTGAAATATTTAAAAAAAAAAAAAAAAAAGAGGTTAGGGCCTCTCGTATACATAGGTACAAGAGGCATTTTGGAAGCGGCAGGAAGAACAGCCTGTGCCGAACATCGCCCAGTGGACCAGTGGTGGCACCCCGGGGCCAGGCCAGGCTCACAGGACCACCAGGCAGCCAGGTCCCCTCGAGTCCCCAGGGGCACACTGGGCATGCCAGTCCCTGAAGTGGCATCGGTGACAGGTCCCACCTCTACGGAGGGCTCGGTCACCTGCAGCATGAGAAGTGTGAGGGTCGGGGCTTGACCCACTCTCTCCAGCCCCCTTCTCTCCAGACCGGCCACCCGTTCAGCCCCTGAGCAGAGGCAGCTGGCAATGGTCACCTAGTCCCTCTCTGGGAGATAGGGGCCAGAGTCAGGGTCTTGAGGGGACCATCCGCAGCTGAGCTCCAGAGAAGCCAACTCTCCCTCATGGGGAAGGGGTTTGGGGTAGGGGGTAAGGGGGGTCTCCCACCTGGTGTGTTTTGTTCTCTCTCCAGTCTTCCCTCTGTGCTTCCTTCCTCTGTCTCTCATAGTTTATCTGCTTCCTTCTGTCTCGAGTGTGTCTCTCACTGTGTCTATTTCTCTGCCCGTCTGTCTGTCTCTCTCTCTGTCTTACCAGATGTCCGGCTGGAGTGAGGGCACCAGCCCAGGGATGGGGTGGGAGTAGAGGGTGTGAGCTTGGGGTTGGTCACCCCAGGACCCTGGTCCTCACTCTCATCACAGCCGGCTTTCTTCGAGGCCAGGACTGGGTGATGGTGTCGCTACTCCCGCCGCAGTCTGACGCCACACTGCCCGGCCCCACCAGACTGGAGGGCGAGCCCCAAGGGGACCTCATGCAGGCACCGGGCCTCCCAGGCTCCCCCGCCTCACAGAACGTAAGTACCCAGCGCCTGGGCCCAAACACAGCCCAGCAGCAGCTGGACCAGTCCCCGCTACCCCAGGGGACCTCCTGGGATCTGCCTTGTCCCTTCCAGCAGTGAGCAAATTACCCAGTGACTCCAAGCTCCAGAGGGTTCGGATCCCCACCTCTTCTTATCCCTTCTGTCTGGGGCTTTCCCAGGGCAGGGCTGTGCATCCCTCTGACCTGGGGCACCTCAGATCCAGGAGCAAAGTGCCCTCATCAGATTAGGGCTTCCAAGGGCAGTCTATGTCTCCTCTATCATTTGGGAGTTCCCCAGAGCTCAGCCGCAGACCCCGTTACGCTAGCCCAGAGTGGGGTCCTGGTCCAGCCTCTACTCACAGGCTCTCTACCCTCTGTCCACCCCAGAAGCTTGCCGGCTTCAGCTGCTCATCATTTGTGCCCGACGGCCCCCCAGAGAGGGCACCCTCACTGCCCCCACAGAGCCCCAGCGTCGCATCACCAGGCCCTGAGCAAGTCCACTGCCCAGCCGGCCTGGGCCCGGGCCCCTTCCGGCTCTCGCCCTCAGACAAGTACCCCAGCTTCGGCTTTGAGGAGGGCCCAGCAAGCAGCCCTGGGCGCTTTCTCAAGGGCAGTCATGGGCCTTACCACCCATACAAGCGGCATTTCCATGAGGACGTCTTCCCTGAGGCCCAGACCGCCCTGGCCCTTGATGGACACTCCTTTAAGACCCCAGGGGCGCTGGAGGCCTTCGAGGAGATCCCTGTGGATGTCGGGGAGGCTGAGGCCTTCCTGCCTGGCTTCTCAGCAGAGGCCTGGAGCAACGGGCTCCCCTATCCCAGCCAAGAGCACAGCCCCCAAGTCCTGGTGAGTACCAGTGGCCGGTGGGCATCCCACCCACCCCGAAGGGTCCTAATTCCCAGAAATCCAAGATGAGTCCTCTGAGGGCAAACTCCTCCTTCCCTTCCCAGACCTTCCCCATCTTAGACTCAGGGTCTGTGGGCGCCAGGGAAGCAGCAAGCTCACAGAGCTGGGGTCTCGGCTTTCTTCTGGCCTCCAGGTCATCTGGGGGTGGGGGTGTGTGATGCTGACCTGCCCTGGCCATGGAGGGGCCAAGGTGAGGGGAGGCAGGAGGTCAGGCTAAGGAAGCTGGCAGCTTCCCAGAGGCTCCTGAGTCAGGATTCCGGAGTGTGACTTCTCTGTTTGTTTAAGAATCCCCAGCCAGGCCTACCCGCCCATATGCAAATGTGAGAAGAAAGACACATTCCAGAGACCAAGAAAAAGGGTTTAGGGAGGAGCCACAGAGCACAGGGTTCCTTCTCCAGCATCAGCTACAGGGGTTAAGAGAGGGCTTCCGGTTTCTCAGAGGACACTTCCGGGCCCTATTCTTTGCCAAGAGAGGGGGGCCTGGGTATATTCATAGAAATACCTTGAAAGCACCTTGGAAAGTGGGGATGTCCTTCCACAGTCATACCCACTAGTTGTGTGATCTTGGGCAAGTCACTTAACCTCTCTGGGCCTCATGTAAAAAGAGGAACTGCCTCCTAGTCTTGTTGCCCTGGGAAGAGAAAAGTTCAAGGGGGATTTGGAGGTCCCCGAGATAGTGGGCACAAGTGGGCTCAGGCTGGATTGTGCCTGCTTCAGATGCTCACCAGCTCTCCTCACCTCTTATTCTCAAACAGGTTCCCACTCCATCCCCAAGCCACCCCGACAAAGCCTGAAGGGGTTGGGTACCTACCAGTAGTGGCCAAGACAGGACCCTTGGTTCTGGGGCCCTATGGATGGCTTCTCCTCAGGCCCATTGAACATGACAGTCACTCATGGTGAGGGTGTCATATTAGCTACTGCCCCCCAAATCCACTCGCTGCAAGCCCCCAGGCATCGTGCCAGAGGCTTTCTCTCAAGTGCCCATTTAATCCTCACAACAACCCTCGAAAGACTTCCCACTATCCCCATTTTGCAGCTGAGGAAACCGACATTCCATAGAAGTCAAGTGACTTTCCCAAGGTGTCCTTTGGCCCTATAGGAAGTGAGGCTGAGATTTGAGCCCACTCCCTTCCCTCCTGCGCAGTGAAGAGGGGCTTGGGCCCAGAGAATCACAGCCAGCTGGTCGACTCACAGGGTGACCTCGGACACGTCCCTTCCCCTCTGTGGGCTCAGCCCCATCATCTTCCAAAGGAGGCGGTTGGACCTCGTGCTGCTGGCCCTTCCAGGCCTGAGATTCTATGATTATGGCTATCTCTGCATCAGCAACCCCAGGGCACATCCAGAAAGAGCTGACAGTTGATTCGATCCTCGGGGCCCAGATGCTGGCTCCCCAGGCCCCCAGGAAGCCCAGGAAGAGTGGGCTTCTTCACCTTCCAGTACCTAGCTGTGCACTCCCTCTGACTCTACTCAGGGTAGAGTCCCATGCTAGACTCTGGAGGACCCATGGGGAGCTCACTCCCTGTGGAAAGCCAGAGCCTGGCCGCCAACAGCTATGGATTCTCTGTGCCAGGGTAAAACAGCCGTGGGGCTCCAGCAGACCAGCAATGAGGGAGACTCCCCGGAGCAGGCAGCAAAGGCCTTTGAGTTGAGGATGGCCAGGAGATAGAGTGGGGAGGACTCATTGGCCCCCTCCAAGGAGCCTGCCAGAGCTCCTCTGCGCTTTGCCAAGGAGGAAGGGGCAGGGCTTTGGGTCACCAGCTGGGCCAACCTGTCTGGCCACTTCCTGTGCTCCCCCTGCTAGGGCTCTGCAGTGGGAATTCTAGAGCGGGACTTTTTCAGGTGTCCTTCACAGACCTGCTCCGGGAGGCTGGCAGCTCTGAAATCGAGCAGACCCAAAGCCAGGCTTGATGCGTGGGATCAGGCCCTGTATCTTCACGCTATTCCAGAAAGATCTCTGACCCCACCCCACCTCACTGTGACCATTGTCAAATCTCCCCCAGTACTCCCCCCAACCCCGACCCGGACAGCTCACCCTCTGCCTCTCACCTGAAGTGAGGTGCGGGGTAGGAATTCCAACCCCAGCTCCACGGCTAACCTGCTGAGCTCCCTCAGAAAAAATCCCTGACCACCTCTGTTCTCCATTTGATCTCTAGGACTAAGCTTTGGGGCAAGCAGAGGAGAGGTTGCTTTCGTATAAGTTTCAAAGCCGCAGAAGGGATGGAGGAAGAAACCTGATCATCTGTTTTTTTTTGCCTTCCAGCAGGGGTCAGAAATCAAGGTCAAGCCCCCAGCTCTGGAGACCGGCCCTGGGATGTACTGTTACCAGCCCCCCTTGCAGCACCTGTACTGTCCCTCCCAGCCCCCCTTCCATCAGGTGGGTCAGGGACAGGTGGGCCCTAGGATACTATGTGGTAGGAGGTGTGATGGTATGAGGCGTGGATGTGAGTATGCATGTCTGCATCCCCAGGGAGGACATCCCCAGGCCTGAGTCCAGGGCCCCCTGGGGAAGGAAGCAATCGCCCTTCTCTAGGAGGAGGTGGGGTTCATCTGAGAATTGCAGACGGAGAGTCTCAGGAAAGAGAGTGGGGCTGAGAGTGGGGCATGGCCCAGATGTGAACCAAAAAGAGAGAGAGGAGGAGAGCCCAACAAAGACAGGGGCCAAGAGAAAAGGAATGTGTGGGGTGACTGAGCAGAAAGGCAACAATGGGCTCCCGCCTGGGTCTGCCACTGTTTTACTATGGAGCCCTGTCCCCTAACTTCCCTTTCACCGAGACAGGGTAGGACCAGGCATGGAGGTTGGGGGACCTTCCCACCTGGAAGGCTCCACGACCCCATCATCTCTGGCCCTTCTCCTCTCTCCCACC
This sequence comes from Lutra lutra, assembly GCF_902655055.1. Classification (NCBI taxonomy): domain Eukaryota; kingdom Metazoa; phylum Chordata; class Mammalia; order Carnivora; family Mustelidae; genus Lutra; species Lutra lutra. The sequence continues at coordinate 42,583,838 of NC_062293.1, forward strand.
CCACGGCCCAGCCTCAGCTCCTCCGACATGGCCAGGATGCCAAGTAATTGCCCCACACTGGCATGGGATGCAGGTTTTTACAAAAGAGAAAGAAAAGAGCCCCAGAGCTGCCAGGCAGATCCCAGGAGTCACCGGGCAAGACGGAGCAAGTGGCTGCCCAGCGCCCAGCTCCATCCACCTGCAGCCTGGCGCTGAGACAGGCCCTGCCTGTGGAGCAGGTTCTACTCCCGGCTCTTTAGCTTTGGCCCTGATCTTAGCCAAGCCAGGGAGGCAGGCACGTTGCGGGGGGGAGGGTGCCGTGGGGGAGGTGGTCAGACTGCTTGCCGTGAGGGAGGGAGGCAAGAAAGAGATGGAGGGGCGCCAAGGGAGACCAGGAGGGGTCATCCTCGCTGCCACAAGGAGCCCAGCTGGAATGGCTAAAGCCCTCCTGAGGCTCGGAGTCTGACCCGGGGCAGGGGGTGTCCCCGAGGCAGCCTGGCCCACAGGAGCCACAGCAGGGTTCAGGGGCTGCCAGACCTCAAGTGGCCTCACCGTGCCCAGCCTGCTTTGATGCCTTCTGCATTCCACAACCCCCCCAACAAGATGGCCGCACCCAGGGCTTTATAGAGGCTGCAGAGAGGGTGACTCAGGCACCAAGTGTCTCTCGGGTGACCTGGAAAGAGCACCTCAGCCCGGAGCACATGGGGGAGTCAGAGTCTCCTACCCCCTTTGCCCCCATAAAACACCACCCCTGGCACCGCAGCCACTCCCTTTGCCGTAAAACCACCTCCTACCCCCACCTGCCCACCACCATGACCGGCCCTTTCAAAGAGCCACTGAAACTCATAAAATGTGGCAGTGCCCAGCAAAAGAGTGCCCGGCCTGGACACCCCACTTCCGACCCAGCTGCTCCCAGAAATGGAGGGGAGGTCTGGAGGGCCTCACACTCTCTGGCCCAGCTGGGCTGCTTCCCCATCGCCATGGCAACCAGAGGACCTGGATGACCTAGAGGAAGGAACTGGAGGAGAGGAGCTTTGAGGCCTCTGAGATCTCACATCTGGGGATGGGGATCTCCTCAGAGGCCCTCAGATGTCCACGCCCTTGGCCAGCCCCCTCAGATGGCTCTGCTCTTGGAGCCAGTAACTAGGGAGAGAAGAATCTAGCCTCAGCTCTCTCTCTGAATGTATGTGAACGGGGTGTGGGGGATGGGATTCCCATAGCAACCACTCTGCCCCTTTGACCCCTACAGTACTCACCAGGTGGTGGTGGTTACCCCATTCCCTACCTGGGCTCTTCACACTATCCGTACCAGAGGATCGCACCTCAGGCCAGCACGGATGGGCACCAGCCTCTCTTCCCCAAACCCATCTACTCCTACAGGTATGTTTCCCGACCCCCCTGGGGTGGAAGGCAGAGGGGTAAGAGGACCAGTGAGGAAACTGATGCACAGAATCCTCAAGGTACAAGATGATGGCAGAGGATGGAAATCATACCCAGCAGGCTTCGAGAAGATGCTGGAGAGGAGATTCCTGAATGGGGGCAGGCAGATAGACTAGATCACCTCTGACCTTGTCTGACCCTGTGGAGCTATGTCAGAGGCTCTGCTCAGCAGAGGCTGGTGCCCTGAGATTGGGCCCCCTAAGTTCTGGCCTCATGGGGTCCAGGGCCTCTGAAGGAGAGTGGAGGAGGGACGCTCGGCCCTAGGGACAGAGCGAAGACCAACCCCCAAAGTTCTCCTGGAAATAAGTGAGGGATGAGGTCTACAGATGCGGCTCAGGCAGCCAGCGCCTGCAGGGTTGGGGCTGGGGTTATAAGCTCCAAGCCCACAACCCCCAGCCCATCTAGGACACCTTTCTCCTGAGCTTTCATTCCTCCCATCCACAGTGACACCTGACCTCCTGTGTGCCAGGCCCCACATGGGATCAGGTCATCAGCCAGTGTCCAAGCTCAGGAAAGGACAAGGAATTCAAACAGCAGCCCCGAACACAGAGAAGGGGTTTGTGGGAGGCAGGGTGGGGCACAGAAAAAAGCACACCCCATCCTTGGAGGCCAACAGAACAGAGTTCAGGTCCAGGCTCTTAAATTGACTAGCTGTGAACCTCAGGCAAGTTCCTTAATCTCTCTGTTTAAGAAAAAACAAAAAAGAACAGCAAGATTCAGGCCTTTGGGAAGATTAAGTGAGAGAATATGCTTGGCACACTGTAGGGGCTCAAGAAACCATAGTTCCATCCCTTCAGCGTGCAGTTGGCTGAGGGCTGACTGGTAATGACAGCTTCCATTTAACGAGTGCCTTCTATATTCAAGACATCATCCTTAATCCTCACAACTCTGAGGTAGCTATTACTTTCCTTACTTCAAAGCTCAGGAAACTGAGGTTCAGAGAAGTTAAGGCACTCACCCGAGGTCACACAGCTAGTAAGTGGCCAGGCCAGGATGACAAGCCTGATCTCTCAGATTCCACAAGACCTTTGTATCTCAGTAATTCCCGATGTCAGTGGACACCTTCTCATCCTTTCTCCTTTCAACCTCATAGAGCCTCTCACCTAAATCCACAGCAGATTATTTCTCCTCAACTACTCCAGCCAGGGCAGGCAGGGGGTGTGGAGGGGCAGGTCAGGGGGAAACTCCCTGTCTGCTCAGAAGTTCAAACCCTCAAGGTTGTTCTCTGCCTTCAGCATCCTCATCTTCATGGCCCTTAAGAACAGTAAAACGGGGAGCCTTCCTGTCAGCGAGATCTACAATTTCATGACGGAGCACTTTCCCTACTTCAAGGTGAGCCCAAGATCCACCCGAATCTTTCCACCCTGAGTCCTGGGTGAGACAGGCCTCTCTGAGCCAAAAGGTTCAGCGGGAAGGTAGAGCATGGGTTAGAATGAAAACCAGGAGAGAACCTGCCTCCTCTTTTCCACACTTCCTCTCGAGAGAGTTCTGCGTCAGGAACAGAGAGCTGGGGCCGTTCACCCAAGGTTGCACAGCAGGCTGGAATCCGACCTCATGCTGGTGGAAAGCGGACATGTCAGTCCTGATGGGCTTCAAGAAGGCTCCACCTGCCCCAAGTGGGGAGAGAGAGAGCTAGGGAAGAAATGAAAGGCTGTCCCCATGCCTGCACTCCAGGAGGCTATAGTGTTAGAGGGATCAGAGTAAGTGCTCTAGCCAGCCAGGGGGGCAGGGGAGGCTGGGACCCCAGGACCCATTACCTTCCAGGGAGAGATTAAGATCTGTCCCTGTGGGTGGCAGGCTCTGCAGCAGGGCTGCCAGAAAGCAGGGTGTGGGTTTCATGGTCTTCAAGTGTCTCAGGGAACTCGGTAGCTCACCTGACCTTCCTATGTGCAACCTCTAGTTCCTGTCATCCACAAAAGGGGCTTCTATCAGATTCCCTCCCTAGAGGTGGGACAGATGCCCTTCTTTCCAGATAGGCAAACACATAACAGGGTATTCCTCCTGCTCAAGGTCACATAACAGGGGGGATGGGTTGGTGGCTCAAGCTGTTTGGCTTCACATCACCCACTTCTGTTCTCGGCATGTGCCCCCATACCCTCCAGCACAGACCTCTGCTTCCAGGGTGGGTGCAAGGGAGATCAGAGCTTGTATGTGAGGAGTGTCTTCTCTGAGGTCTCTACTCTGATGGATCTAATCTCATCTGCAAGCGAGGCCAAAGGTGGGAGCTGAGGCCCGGGTCCACAACTCAGCTCCCACCAGCCGGAAGGTGGTCTCTAGCCCCACTGGCTTCCCAACTGTCCCACCGGAGGATAATCTGAACCCGATAATCCAACAAGTTTGAATTTGCCACATGGTGATCAAGGGAGGAGTGGGTCAGATGGCCAGCATGGTCTGGCCAGGGAATGGGGAAGTACCGTCATCCACCAAAGATTCTGGAATGGAGAGGAGAAGGGAGGGGAGCTGTCTCTGAGATCTGAAAAGCATCAAAGCCAATATCTAGGGCTGTCCCTATATCCTGACAGATCCTGAGACAAGAGCTTCCCTAACCCCAAAGCTTTTGGAGGGTCCTATATAGGGCTTCAAAGGGCCAGGCCAGAGAGAGGGAAGTGAGGGCCCTGCCCTGTTCCTCTCAGCCCTTCTTCCCTGCCAACTCCTGGCCTGCCCCCCAGCCCCTCCCTGCATCTCATCTTCCTGGCTTAATTATTTTTCCTGGGAGCCGTGTAATCCCTGTTTTATGGGGCTGAAGAGTGAAGAGGTCTAACAACTTTTTTTTTTTTGTTCTAGTTGTTGTTCTTAGCCAGTTGCATCACTCCCTCACTCCTGAGTTTACATTTGACTTCAGAGAGAAAGCATCTGTGAGGATGGGACGGGCCCCAGTAGTGAAGCCAGCTCTATAGGGTGACCTGGGCAGGGCCCTTCCTAAGGGGACAGAGCTGGAGTCTGGGCTCTGTCACTGTCTTCTGTGTGATCCAGGGCCAGGCCCTTTCTTCCCTGGACCTCAGTTTCCCAATCTGTAAAATGGTCAGGTTGGACCAGTTGGCTCATCCATTCCCTCCAACTCTGACGCTTCCCCTCTGAACTACCTAAGGCCGGCCCCCTTTATCACTCACTCTCCATGTGAAGGGTCATTTTTCCCAACAAGAACAGAGTGGACCCTAGGGTGGGTAGCCCTCATGCCCCAGGCAGTGGAGGTGGGCGTCCTGTAGCCCCATGAGTCAGGGCTACAGGACCGGGGAAGTGTCCAGCTACTGGGCATAATTGCTACTGCCGACCATCCCTCTTCCAAACAGGAAGTGGCTGGGGTGGGGGGGTGCCCTGGCATCCCAAAGTCACAGATTTATGGGCCCATAAAAGGGCTCAGTGCACATTAACTCTGCCCATCAGGCGACACAGCCTTGACTCCTAGTAGGGACTGTCGTGGGAGTTGAAGGTGAATCCCAAGCTGACCGGTCTGGTGACTCGAGAATCCTTCCTCCTGAACCCCAGGAGCCTTGAGGGGGGTCATCTCCACCAGCCCCCTGCCCCCAGCCAGCTGCCCCTGGGAAAGACTCCAGCAGCTCCTGCCAGCGACTTGCCGTGACGCTGGCATCAGGACCCAGTTCTGCGGGGCGTGATTCAGCCCGGCTGCTCCCTGGGGCAAGTGAGCCAGGGAGGAGGGCGTGGCTGCCCCTCATTAAGCAGAAACTGCAAGCTGAAAGGGAAAAGGGACGGGGGCTGAGGGTGTGGGGGCCCCACTGGCTGGAGCCAATGTTCTGCCCATCCGTCAGCCACTGCTGGGCTTAGGACTGTCACAGAGGCTAGGACAGAGCTGGAGGTGGGGGGATGGGGGGAGCCCACTGGCACCCCCGCCACCGCCTCTCACCCCACTGAGTCAGCCTAATGGTTTTTACAACCCTCCCTGGGCACAATTACTGCACTGGTGGCATGACCGGGCCTCCTAATGGGTGTTTATTCTGTTGGCACGAGCCCCCCCACTCCCCACCTGAGGGCTGGCCTCCCCACCGGGGCCCCCGTACACTCATGTGAACACTCACACCCACATACAGTCATGGATCCCCCCACACACCCAGGGAGACTTTCTCACACGCACATCCTTGCACTCAAAGGAACTCACAGGCCCACACCCCAGAGACAGGCTCACACCAGGGAGACATATTTAGGGACACAAGCACACACAGACTCATAGCCAATCCCCCCCCAACACACACACACCTTGTTCTCTCTCCAAAACCCAGCTGTACACACAACATATATGTGACACGGGCACACACCCAAATACGACCTCACCCATCGTTCTTCCCTCCAGGGTTTGCCCAAGCAGGGATGAGGCAGCCCCTGGGGAAAGGATCATCTCCTAGCTTCCTTGGGGAGACCTGGGTGTTGTGAGTTTGCTTTTGGCACAGGGGTCGGAGCACAGGCCTGGAGACCCAGGGGGAGTGGTCCAGCTCCAGACAGGGAATGGACCCTCCCTATACGAATCACCTCGACAGTCCTCAAAAGGGTCGGACAGCGGTGGGCATGAAGGCAGATTTTAGGTGAAAATAATTTGCGGCCAAGGTTCCTGCCCACCCCTGCCCCACCCCGGAAGGGTGCCAGACGCAGGCTGGGTGCTGAGGAGGACGACAAGCCCCGGAATGGGTGGCGGTTAGGTGCCCAGAAGGCAAAGGAGTTTTCTGGAGCCCAGACCTGGCTCTGGCTACTTGACCCTGACCCCGACCTTGTCCTGCTCTGCTCTGGCAGACGGCGCCCGATGGCTGGAAGAATTCTGTCCGCCACAACCTCTCTCTCAACAAATGTTTTGAGAAGGTAGAGAACAAATCGGGAAGCTCCTCTCGCAAGGGCTGCCTGTGGGCCCTCAATCCGGCCAAAATCGACAAGATGCAGGAGGAGCTGCAGAAGTGGAAGAGGAAAGACCCTATCGCCGTGCGCAAGAGCATGGCCAAGCCGGGTGAGAGGCTGGGGGGCAATGCAAGGAAGGGCGTGGTGCACCTAAGAGCAGGGTGAGGGGGACAGTAGTCGGGGGGGGGAGAGGGATAGAAGCTGAGCAAAGAGAACTTATCAATGAGCGAAGGTCTGAGTGGTTCCAAGCCTGGGGAGAGGGCTTGTGGGGAAAGGGAGGTCTCACGGTGTCCCTCTCTCTTCTCTCTCGGGCCTTCGCAGAAGAGCTGGACAGCCTCATTGGAGAGAAGAGGGAGAAGCTGGGCTCCCCACTGCTGGGCTGCCCACCCCCTGGGCTGACCAGCTCAGGCCCCATCCGGCCCCTGGCCCCTCCAGTTGGGCTCTCCCAGCCACTGCACTCCATCCACCCAGCTCCGGGCCCCATTCCCAGCAAGAACCCCCTGCAGGACCTACTTGGGGGACACGTGTCCTCCTGCTATGGGCAGACATACTCGCACCTCTCACCAGGCCTGCCCCCTCCCGGACCTCCGCAGCCGCTGTTCCCGCAGCCGGATGGGCACTTGGAGCTGCGGGCCCAGCCAGGCACACCCCAGGACTCGCCTCTGCCCGCCAACACCCCGCCCAGCCACAGTGCTAAGCTCCTGGCTGAGCCTTCCCCAGCCAGGACCATGCAGGACCCTCTGCTGCCAGATGGAGACCTTGGCACTGACCTGGATGCCATCAACCCCTCTCTCACCGACTTTGACTTCCAGGGTGAGCTGGGGGCGGGAAAGGGAAGGTGGGAAAGGGCTGGAGAGGTGCGTCCGGCGGTGTGGCCCATCCCCTCCAAGTCTCCAGGCTGGGGCCTAGCTAGCTGCCAGGTTTCTGGTCAGTTGAAACGGAGAAGTCCCTAGCCAACCAGGGGTGCCAAGGGGGAAAGAGAAATGTCCTTGCCCCCACTTCCCTCCTTCTGGTACCCCTGAACATGTTGCAATGGACCCCATCATCAAACCACTCCCAGCTTCAGGTAGCTGGAAAAGAGTCCAGTGTGCCATTGAATAGTGGCTGTGCGCGACTGCCCATCTGAACATTCCAAGAGGCGGCTGCATTTTCTCATTCATCTTTTAGGGCAGAAGAAGGAGAGAGGTGTTCCCCCCGAGGAAAAATGCAAGACCTCAGAACTAGGCAGGCTCTGCAGAGATTTGCGGGATAGGAATCTGGGGAGAGGTTCTATCTAGTCCATTCCACCTTGCCCGCCCCATCTCTGTACACGGCCAACTCCATCCATTCAGACCTAAACTCCAGTGGATGCCCAGCCCCTGGTCCTGGCCCCGGGAGGCTTGGAGGAGGTGGCTGACCCAGGCCTCAGACCCTCTGGGTGCATGGGGGTGAGTGGGGACATCCATAAGCAGCTGGAGACTGCTGACCCTCACAGAACCCCTGGTCCTAGAGCCCAGGTCTTGGTAAACTTGTTAGGAATGCACAGCTAGAGCCTCAGCCCAGAAGTAACCAGAAGTGGGGAGCAGCGCTCACCAGGCACCATCAGCTTCACGGGTCCCCTCTCCTCTGGGCCTCTAGAACCAGAGGAGGGATTATTAAACCCCTTTCACAAAAGCACATGGAGGTTAAATAACTTATTCAAGGTTACTTGGCTAGGAAGAAGGAGATTAAGGATTGGAACCCAAGCAGCCAAGTTCAGTCTGGGGTTTAGTCCGACCCCCTTCCTCCACCCCTGCAGCCCTGATGCCCAGGCCCTGGCCTGCCACAATGCAGATCCCACAGCCCAGAGAGGAGGACGGGGTAGCAGCAATGACTCCTCCCTAGAGTCTCTGCTCCAGGCTCTGCTCTCCCTGGGGCCTGCAGTGGAGGACTACATCGGGTCCCTAGGAGCACTGTTAGAAGATCCTTGGTCTTGACTGCAGATTGCCTTCCTTGGAAGCCTGGGCACGAGCCAGGAGGAAGAGCACCAGGGCTCCCTCTGCAGGCTAACTTGGGAGTGCACAGCACAGACATCCGTCCTTCCAAAGGGCCAGCTCTCAAGTCCTTGGCTACCCCCGCCCCCACTGCAAAATAAGAGCCCCGGAGATCATCTAAGCTATGGCAGAGGAATCAGAGGGTTCCAGCAACTCCCTGGTGCCAACAGTCTGTTCCCTGGTCAAGGTCACCCCAACCATGGTCTTTTTAGCATGTAAGAGCCAAGGGGTAGGGGTCCACAGGGTTCCTCGGTACCTCCCGGTGACTCCTGTTCTCTCCCCCAACTAGGAAACCTGTGGGAACAGCTGAAGGATGACAGCTTGGCCCTTGACCCCTTGGTACTGGTGACCTCATCTCCAACATCCTCTTCAATGCCACCACCTCCTCCCCCATCCCATGGCTTCCCCCCAGGGCCCTGTCTGGCAGAGACAGGCAGCGGGGCCAGCGACTTGGCACCACCTGGCAGTGGGGCCTCTGGGGCACTGGGTGACCTGCACCTCACCACCCTCTACTCAGCCTTCATGGAGCTGGAGCCCACACCCCCCGCGGCCCCTGCCGGCCCGTCTGTGTACCTCAGCCCCAGCTCCAAGCCCATGGCCCTAGCCTGAGCCACGCCCGGCAGCCACTCGGGCCTCCATCCGGCCTGGACGTCCCCGCTGGCCGCCCACATCGGGCCCACCTTAAAGGTCAAGGAAGGAAAACCAGCCCTGTCCCCTAAGCCACCAAGCCAACTGATTGTCAGCTGGCAGCTTGGGGGTGAAGAAGATAGCCCCCAATGCCACCCCTCACACATTTCTGCCATCTGGGGAGCCAGCTCCTCACTCAGGATCCCCAGAGACTGAGTGTCCAGGAGAGGAAAGAACACACCCTCCCTAGCTCACACTCATCCACACCTACGTCCTGCATAATATGTGTGCACACACATATACACAGTCAAATCAAACCCACACCCACCCACATACCTACTATCCAGAAGAATCAGAACTACATCACCGAGAGTCTGACTCCATTTCTAAGGTGGCTGACAGCTGAGGGCCCAGGTCCTTGTGCGAGATCCAAGACCACCCCGAAACCCTCTTCTGCTGTCTGCATGCTCTGCAGGCCTGGCCCCTTCTAGCATGTTCTCTCCCGGAAGGACCCTGTATTTATTCTCCCATCTTCATCCCAGCAGCCTGTCAGGGAGGAGTAATTGTACAGCCTCTCCCCAAGTTGTCTGTGGGTCCCCCAGGGGGCTGCTGTTCAGGGCACCCACCTGGCCAGGCTCCACCCAGCCTCAGTGTCTGCTCTGTCTGACCTCCCCCAGAATGCCACACAGGAGAGGTAACGGCCACCCCAGGACCAAACTGAGCCCAGTTCTGACACAAAGTGTTTGGAAAAGCCCTTGCCCTCAGAAACTTCAGAGTGTCCTCTTCTCCCAGCCCTGGGCTCTGGAAGGGCCCCTCCAGGGCACGACAATCTCACTCCTTCTCTGGAAGAACTTCATGTAGTTTAGTTCCCAACTTACTAATGACTTTTCACTGGCCCAGGCAGCCTGGGCATTCAGGGAAGGGGAGCCTGACACAGGCTGGCAGGGGCGGGAAGGGGGTGTGTGTGGCGGCCGACGCCCCCCTCTCTTTGACTGTTTGGCAGACCCAGGATGTCCCCCAGAGCTGGGGGTGTGGCCTGGTCAGCCACCATGCCCTACTGGAGAGTCTAACCCCCACCGAGTGGGAGCTTCAGCCTACCCTGCACCCAGGGGTGACAGAAATCCTCAGAGGTTGGCCTGGGCTTGGTTAGGCACAAGCAGATCTCTAGACGGTCTGCAGTTTTCCCCTGACCTGGAACAATAAAGCAAGTGCCTGTGGTCTTGGCTCCTGAGGCTTCATTTCCAGATTTCCCCTCCCTGGGCAGAAAGGCCAGACCTTTCTGTAGACGCCCTGGTCTGGGATGTCACCCCGACCCTCATTCTGTACTGTGAAGTTTCCAAATCCAATGAGTGAGGCACCCAGGAAGACTTCTGGACCAACCTGAGGAGGGCAAGAGGGCAGGTAGGCGGGGCCTCTTTCCAGGAGAACTTCCAGAAGGATCCAAGGAAGCAGTTCTCCTGCCCCAAGAAGGAAGAGGATTCCCTCCCCACCCTCAACCCCTTCTTACTGAGATTCACTGCTTTCCTCCTTGAGCCCCACCATCTCTTCACACAGGAAGGGGTCACTTCTCTGTCCAGGTCGTAACTTCCTGTCCTCCGTCTTTCCCTGGTGGGGACTACAGGTTCCACGGGTGAGGTGACTGGAAGGGAGCCTGGTGCTGCAGACATTGCTGGCCCTGGAAGGTGATCTCTGGGGGGTCAGGGCCCTACTCAGCCTCCACCCTCCCTGAGAGCCTGTGTCCAGGACTAGAGGGAAAGGGCAGGGTGGGGAGCTGGGGGAGACAGGGCCAACCGGTGCACCCAAGAGGAAGACCCACCTCCCTCAGCCTAGCCCCGACTATAGAGGAAAGGGGTGGGGGGAGACTCTCTGTGAACCCCCTACCCTACACCTCCAGCTCCGGGGGTGAGCAGAGATCAAGATCTCCTCCAGAGTAAAACCTCAGTCCCGTGCGCCCATTGAGCGCACCTACAAGGGAGTTGGCGCCCACACAAGTAAGGCAGGTGGCAAACAGAATTTGGAGTCTCCGAGTTTGTTTTTATAACCAGACCGGCCCTTAAACTTGAAAGGGCTGCAGCCGCTCTCGGAGCGGAGCCCCGCGCTCCCATTCATAGGCTGCCCCCTGCTGGTCATCTCACAACAAACAGTCACCGTTTGAGGATGTGAGCGGAATGGATGCAGGGTCTGGAGGTGCCCCGTTCTGGGGGAGTTAGCCTTTTCTTTCTGGCGGGGGCGGGGGTGTTGAGTGGCTCTAAACATAAGGGTTCTAAAATTGGTTAGTCCATGGGTTCATTAAATTGGATGAAGAGGGGCGCCTGGGTGGCTCGGTGGGCCCCGCAGCCAGCCGTGAAATCAAGCCCTGCTTTGGGCTCTGTGCTCAGTGCAAGGTCACTTGAGATTCTTTCTTCCTCGCCCTCTGCTCCTCCCTTCATCCCTGCTCACGCGCTCTCTCTTTCTCTCTCTAAAATAAATAAATAAAGTTTCTTAAAAAGCTGGCTGAAGAAATCATACCTTCATTGTCACTCATCTCAACCTCAAACTTAGCATTTCCCTCCATTACAAATGTCAGCCACAAATCACAATAGCTATAGAAGAATCTGTGATGGGGCGCCTGGGTGTCTCAGTGAGTTAAAGCCTCTGCCTTTGGCTCAGGTCATGATCTCAGGATCCTGGGATCGAGCCCCCGCATCGGGCTCTCTGCTCAGCAGGGATCCTGCTTCCTCCTCTCTCTCTGCCTGCCTCTCTGCCTACTTATGATCTTTCTCTGTCAAATAAATAAAATAAAAATCTTAAAAAAAAAAGAAGAATCTGTGACATTGTCATAAGGTAGAGAAATTGCAGATTCAAAATCACAGATGTTTTCATATTATATTACAGGTATCGCAGAATAGATATGTAGATTCCTATTACACAGTTTTTAATACCTAAAATACTTAGGATTACCGTACATTTTGTACACATAAGACCCTTACCGTTTCTAGGCTTCAGGAGACGATAACAATGGGGTCCATAACACACAAAAAGGTAAAGCACCCTCGTTTTCATTAACAGGGTGGTGAGGGATGGATGGTGGCTCTTAACAGGAGGCCCTGGGGCAGAGAAGAAGGTGCTGGGGGTTACAGCTAGCAACTTTTTACCATCGGAAGGGAAGCATATCAATATTTCATCATGGGTTTGGCAGTCCTAACATGCACCATACCACGACCAGCCTGGGTAGGCACAAATGGTGGGTCTCTCGGGCTTTCTTTCTCGACCCAGTGGCAGGGTCCTTGTAACAATTCCTGAAGAGTCAACGCCAAGAAATCTGGACCACAGCAGAGAAATGAAATCTGAGGCCCAGATCCGGCCAGGTCCATACGGACCTTCCAGCTCGTCAGCATCAGAGCCAGGACCAGATTCACCCTTACCCCATCTTCTCCCTCCTTCTATTGCCCAGGGACCCTCTACATTCTCAGGGGAAGTGCCAGGAACCAGATGCAGCAAGGTGCACCCTTGGCAGCAGACCAGTGCCAGAGACATGAAGACTTCCAAGGAGACAGGGGGCCAAGCCTTTTCCCAGCCGGAACTCCTCTTCCAGGCCCAAAGTACATGGAACTCTTGGGGTGAGGGCCAACCCCATAATTCAGCCATCATTGCAGCTTCAGCAACCATCTTGTGGCCATTGACCTCCAAGGATCACCGTCTCCAGCCTTCATCCACTTCCTGGTCTCAGGGCCTGAATTTCCTGTCTCTTCCTGGTCACCTCCTTCAGGACATCTGTATGCACATGCCAGCAGGTCCCAACCTGAACTCATCACCTCCCCCAGCCCCCGTCCTGATCCAACTTGGATTCCCAAGCCCCGTGACAGCTATCCCACCCCCCACCCCACCCCGACATTCAGGCCCCAGACCAAGCTTCAGCTTCAACTTCTTCCTGTCTCTGGCTGTCTCATCCCATCAGCCGCCAGTTCTGGAAATCTCACCTCTGAAAATCTCCACTTCGTCTGTTTCTCACCGTCTCCGTGGATACTGACGGAGTTCAGGTTCCCTTTGGCTGTCAGCCCAAATTCCTGCACCACCCTCCCAAGAGCCCCTCTGCTTGCCGTGGGGGTCTGTGACCTGGAGCCACACTGTGGGATTAGACCCCTGACCCTGCCACTGAATAGACACACAGCTTCGGCCACACACGTTCATCCCTCTAGGCCCACACTTCCTGTGAAATGGGCATAATAACAGTGCCTGCCTCAGAAGCAACTACGAACAGTCTAAGTTAACACATAGCCCCAGGCCTGGCACTCAGTGTGTGTCAGCTCTTAATCTCGCTCCTTCAAATCCAGCCTTCTCTCAGCGGCCAGAGATAATCTGACCGGGTCATCCCGATTAACCCTCCCACCTTCCCCTGGAGAAGCCTTATCACCGAGACTACAAGGCTCCAGAAGACCTGTCTTCCTTTCACATCATAAATATCCACTTTCCCCTAGACACCTGATCCATCTTGCCTCCAGACCCCTGCTTTATGCTGTTCCCTATGCTTCAACGCTCATCCCGCCTCTTCCAGCCAATCATCCTGAGTGTCCGTGGTCCTGCTGGGAACAGATGTCTCCTCCAAGGATCCTCCCCAGATCCCTCCAAGCAGGATGACTCCCACTCCCCTCCCTGTAGGCCCAGTCCATCTTATTCCTAGGAACAAGTGTGTGTTCATGTCTCACTCATTTTAGAATTCCCAGAGTGCTGCCCAGCCAGGGCTCTAAGGAACCCAGAGGAATCCTGGCACTTGTAGGCATCTTAGAGTTAAGTCTCAGCCCAGAGAGGGTGGTCACCAGGCATATCCAAATTAGTGCCTGAGAACAGTAGGGTGTGAGTTCTCTACCTACCCCAGGTCCTCCGTTTCCTCCACTAAGGAAGTTAAGAGCTCTTCTGGGTTTGGAGTGGTGCTAGGGGCCAGGGGCCGTGTCCTATGCAGGCCGGCCAGGCCAGGAGATGCTCCCCCGGACCTTAGCCAAAACCATGTCCACCTTGTCTCTCTGATGAGGGCTCAGTGCACAACCTAGCTAGCAGTCCTAGTGGTCTCTGGGTGGGGAAAGGTGCTCTAGAGAACCAGACCACCCCCTCCACACACACCTTCCGTCTACCCTAGAGTAGAGCCTTTGTCCCAGCCTCTGTTTTGCCAGACCTGCCTATGACTTTGGGACAAAGCTTCCCTTCTCACAGTCTGGGTCTCCATCTTTATCAAAGGAAAAACCCCTTCTGGCTGCAACATATGCTAAATGCTGACTCGAGATGCTGAGTGTGACACCAGGGTATAGAGGATTAGTGGACAGGATGACCTGGGGGCCATGTTATCGCCCCATTCCCAACTCCACCCCCTCCCCATACACACATGCGGGCTCACAGCCAAAGAACAGAAAAGGAGAGAGTTTATTGAAAACTATATACAGTTGGTCCAGGCCCTATCACAGGCCACAATCTGGAGGGATCCCCCCCACACCTTAGGCTCGACCCCCGATGGTAAAGGCTAGGGCTGGAGCTGGGGCTGGGGCTGGGGCTGGGGCTGGGGCTGGGGCCGGGGCCAGGTCCTGGCTCCCTTGGGAATCTTGGCAGCCAGACCAGCCCCTCACTCCAATGGATATTTATCTGTGAATCGACAATCCTAAATAGCCTGTTGGTGGCAGGCAGGGAATAGGGAACGGGGTCCCTGCCCTGACCTTGCCAAAGCCTAGATAGGGGAACACTACTCTTAAACCTGGGTCCCAGAGGCCCAGCTAGGCTGTCTGGAAGTCCTGGCTACTCCTCTCCTAGGAGGCCTTCCTGGACATGGAGGCAGACAGGCCTCCTACCCCACCCCCACCCCACGGGCTTCAGAGACCTGGACTGGGGACATCAGGTACCCTCCCTCCCATTGCCAACTTGGGGGTCCAGGGCTCTCGGACCACTCCCCAGGCAGAAGACCTCGGGTTGAGAGATGAGTGTTGGGGAGGACACAGCTAAGGGCCCAGGACCCTCCTAGGGCAGGGGGCTGGTTTTGCAGGTCAGGGTGTTCCACTGTAGGAATAGTCTGCTTTGTTGTGCATCACCAGCCGGTCATCCACGAAGTAGAAGCTGTCAGACTGTGTCTCGTATGGGTGACGGATCATTTCACTGACTGCAAGAGAGGCCCCGCCAGTTGGGGCAAAGGTCAGGAGCCTGAGCCGGGGCCCCTGCCAAGGAGGCTTCGGGACTGTGGGATGGGGACAAGCTGAACAACCTCAGACCTCCCTCCACCTCACAGAGCTCCCCCAGCCTTTTTGAGCCTCAGTTTCCCTACCGGTGGCATAAGAATGGCAGCCAAACAAGAGACCCAGGGTAGGAGAAAGGGGTCAGAACCACACTTCCCCGCCAGTTTGGTCTCTCTAGTCTTCTTCCCTGCCTTCCCCCCAGCCCCCCACGGCCCCTCCCACGCACTCAGCTCCTCAGAGAGAGGGGGGAAGTCGTAGATGTGCTCGCAGGTGTTCTTGCTGCTGGGGATGCAGAAGCCAAAGTGGAAGTCAAAACTTTTGAGGAGCTGGTTGCGGAAGTAGTGCCTCTCAATCATGCGGAAGTTGTTGACAGGCTTGTCTCCCACTGTGAATTCCACCCTGGCAGATAGGAGGGCAGACCTGAGCTTGGCCTTGAAGTCAGGCGGCAAGGCTCCAGACAGACACCACCCCCCAAAAAGAGAGGCTCAGTAAGAACTCATTCCCCACTCTCACCCCTATCCCCAGCCCTTGCCCACCCCCCACCCCACCTCCATCCAGTGACTCACGTGGCTCCCACCTGCCTCAGGCGGAGGAAGGCAGGGGTGAACTGGTAGCGAACAAAGCGCCCAGCATTGGGGTCCAGGTCCCGCCGGTTGATGGGCAACCGCTCTGTAATGTACCCCAACTGGGGCTCAGAGGGATTCAGGCCAGGGCCCCGGGCCCACCCAGGGTTCCCATCCCAGGGCCCCCATCTGTCTGAATTCTTAAAAATTCCCCCAGGAGATTCTGATGCACCTTGAGGGTTCAGACATTTGGCCAACTGGTTCCCCACCCCAGGAAGGTGGGGTAGTTTCTAGGTCAGCAGGTCACCAATTTTAATTGAGGTTCCCGGGGCCCCAGGAGACAGAGGCCTGGGGCCTCTGGGACTGCAGTTCCCAGGAAGGCCTGCAGAGGGCAGGCTGGCAGGGACGGAAGGGGCCAGACTGTCCCCACAAGATGTCCAGCCCCAGAAACAGATGGGAAAGAAAAGCAGAGGCCCAGCCCCAGCTCTTCTCTGACTCCTCTGCCGCCTGATGAGTCCCTGGGCAACCTGCTTCACCGCCCTCGCCCACCTCATCCTTCTGTTGATGGCCTACCCAGCCAGACCACTCACCTGAGGCTGGGGGCTTCTTGATTTCAAAGAGGACAGTGCCTGAGTCCATGTCTCGAATCTTGAACCTGATGAAGTCGATCTTGTAGATATTCTCCTCGGGGGAGCACAGGTAGTCTAGGGAAGACAGGCAGCTAAGCAAAAAAGGGATCCGCCCAGAAGCCCCAGCTGCCAGCTCAGCCTTTGGGGGACCCCAGACTAGCTACCACTTTCTCTGATTCCAGAAGGTCATTGCCTTCCAGAAGGAGAGAAGGGAGTCCCAGCCTTCTAATGAGGGACAAACAGCTCTATCCTCTGAGGTCTCGGAGGTCAGGGAGGGGCAGAGTGAAGGAGGAGGGTAGAAGACAAGGTCACCTCCCTACCCAGTCTCCTTTCCATCCTGGAGTTGTGGGGCCTTATTCCAGCCTCTGCTCTGGCGGGGCCAGCTCAGTGACTGTGAGCCTGATGGGTCTCCAACCTAACAATTGAGGTTCCCGGGGCCCCAGGATACAGCTAGAGAGGGATACAGCCCTGGCCTTTGAGAACCTCGTGCTAAAGAGGGTGACACAGCTCCACCTCAGGAGAAACACAGTACTTCCCAGGAGAACATTCACACCCCCGCCACATAGCTGCCCCTGGTGCTACCTCTAGGAGGTGTTAAGGCAAGGACTTCCCTGACCTAGGTTGTGCTAGGGCAGGCAAACCACCCCTCCTAGGTTCCTCCCCCCCACAACCCCCTCTTCTCCCCATAAGCGGCTTATATAAACCCAGCTCCCTTAAGCAGCTTAGCCAAAGCTCTGCTGACTCAAGCCCAGAGCCTGGAATACTGGGGGAAGGGGGCCACCTTTGCTCCCATCCCCTGCTGATCTCCAAATGGGAGGAAGTCTTAGCAAATGGAGGGAACCCCCTCAAAGCTCATCGACCTAGCCTGAGCTCTGAGCCACCCCCAGAGAGAAGAGTACAAGCAAAGCCAGGAAGTGGGTGTGTGCGTGGGGGAAAGGGAGTCCTCGGGCCCAGAAGAGGAACCGGGACACAGTGGTGAACCGTGGCTGAGGAAGCTTGCTTAGGAACATCAGGGCCTGGTCCAGCAACAACTGTAGGTGCTCAGGGAGGCCCCTGCAAACTGAAAGGAGCAATGGTAGGTCTGGTGCTGTCAGTCGGCAGGCCATCACATCCTCCCTGACAGAGGCCCGGAAATCACCCTCCAGGCCCCTGGGCCACCTCCTATTCCTCTGGGGCAGGAAGAGGAAGTGAATGTAAAGTCCTTCTCTCGTCCCCAAGCCCAGGGCAGCCCCCTCCAGGAAGCCCTCCTGGTAGCCTCCTGGCATCCTAGGGTCCAGCAGGGCTTAGGGGGAGAGGCTAGATCCCTGGCCTGTCAACCACCGTCCATGGTGGAGAGAGAGAGGAGGAGGAGGAATGCCAGTGAGCAGCCCTCACCTCACCCTCGACACACCTTATTTAAACAGAAAGTAAGTACCAGTCCAAAGATGCCGAAAGAAGGTGCGGGGCACAAGGAAAAGAGGTAGCAGAACTGGGAGCAAAATCCTAGCTGCCCAGCTCCAGCTCCTGGGAATGTCCTTCCTTCTTCTCCACATTCTTCTGCTCTTGGAGCCTCTCCTCGAATTCCGGGCTAAGTTCTTAGGTCTGCCCTCAGTCTCTTCTACCACACCTTGAATTATCAGCCCTTTTGTCCTTAGAGGAAGTGAGGGAAGTGGGATGCCCGTGGCTCAGAACGCGGCACCCACACCCTCCCTTCTGCCAAGGGAAGGATGAGGCCTGGGACCAGGGTCAGGCCAGATAAAGGGGCAGAGTGGCCGAAGGCTCAGAACACAACTGCCACCCCCTTGCCCTCTGCCACAAATATCTTCCTAAGCTGGATTCAGGGCCAATAATCCAGGAGGAGCAAAACTCAGACCTGTGTGATTAGGGTCAAAGGAGACCAGGGGGTGCCAGGATAGAGATCCCTGGAACCTGGTTCTCAGCTTCTAGAGAGTAAAGAGTTCCCAGGAAGCCCCTTCCCCTGCTCATCCTCACAGATGCCCCATGTCTACCGGCTTTGAATCTCTTCCAAATTAGGGGACACACGGCAGTGACATGGGCTGGGCGCCCCCACAGTCGCAAAATAACCTCTAAAGTTACCGAAGACCCAGACAGGTCAGCCTGACCTCCACAAACCCTGTAAGTTCTGCCCCCATTCTAAATGCTGCTGTTGCCAGTTCCAGCTCAACTGGCACGAACATCAAACTGGTCCAGGCCCCCTCCCTCTGCTAGTGTCTGCTTGGGCAAGGCAGCTCAGTGCTCTGGGGGCCCAGCCAAGAATGGCTGCTGCCTGGCTCTGAGAGGAGGGAGAAGCTGGTCCCCCAGGGACTCAGATGCACAGGCCTAGCTAGACCTGCCATTACGGTCTCCTCCACGGCTCCAGCTGGCAGCCTCGGGCTCTGTTGCTCCCCCAACTCCAGGGCTCAGGCCCACTCCAGCACCTGCCCCCCACCACTAGTGAGGGCTTCCAAGAGTTGCTCTCGCAGAGGGAGCTGGAGCAGGATTACTGAAAAATGAAGCTAAGGTAGAGGGCCACTCTCTCTCCAAATGCCTCTGTTCTTTGAGGCTCAGCCACTGCCTCTGGCACGAGGCTTCCTAGCCCTTGTTCCCTGACTGTGGTAACCTCCTCCCGGGCCCTGAATGCCCAGTTGTCTGCCTCCAGGCAGCAGCCGTGAGCAGTCCTGTGGGGCCCTCAGTACTACTGACAAAAGAGCCCTATTTACAGAGCACACAGCAGGCCAGGCACTAAGCAAAATCAGAAAACTGGTTTCCACAGCAGCCCTATGAAGTAAGTGCTGTTATCCCCATTTTACAGATGAACATGGTCAGAGCGGTGCAATTACTTGCTCAAGGTCACACAGCCAATTACATGTCATAGCTGGGACTTCAACCCAGGCAGTTCAGTTCAGAAACTCAACCACAGCAGAGACTAGGCCTCCCGGAAGAAGACAGGCTAAGGTGGTAGAGGGGAGGGTGCAGGGAGCAGTAACCTACTCCCTTGAGAGGGCTCAGACCAACCCATTGAAGCTTCCTGCCCAGGTCCTTTCCTGGGGCTGGAGGATGGCCCGAGACCTCCTGGGGGGACCCAGAGTGAGGGCATTTAATGGTCAGGGAGACTGGAGGGTCTTAAAGTCACCTAAGTAACTCAGCCTCTGCCTAGCCTCCAGGGTGAGGACTGAGGACAGACGGCACTTAGCACCCATCCTCATTATCGCAGAGAAAAGCCTCAAAAGCCTGTGACGGCTCCATGGGGAAGGGGTCACAGTTGCAGCTGCTGCCCGACCTCCACCATGGGAAAGGGGGATGGCCTCCTCAGGAAGGAAGGAGTAGGGTGAAAATAAATGTCTAAAGGGAGAAGAAGCGAGCACAAGGAGATCAAGGGAAGAGGGAACATGGAAATCTCACGCTCGGAGGCAGAAGGGTAGGGAACTCAGGCAAGGGGCACCCCGGTGGGGGAGGGGAAGTAGGGGGAGGTGGTAGGGCGGGAAAGGGGGCGGGAGCCCAGGCTCCGAGCTCCGCGAGGGCCCCCTCCCGCGCTCTCTCCCTCCCGCCCTCCCGCTGCTGGCGGCGCGCCCCACCGGTGCTCACCGCCGGTGATCCGCTGCAGCCCCAGCACGTCCTCTGGCCCGATCGGCTGCTTCCTCTGCAGCGGCCCCGGCCTGGGCCCCAGGCCAGCCTCGGGCTCCGACTCGGACCCGGACTCGGATTCCGCCTGCAGCTGTGGCTCGGGCTTGGGCTCCACGCTCGGGCCCGAGGCCTCTGGAGCGGGCTCCGCCCCCGTACCAGCCCCGCCGCCGCCCTTCTTCACCTTCATGGCCTCGCAGGGCCGCCGCTCGCCTGCTGCCGCGGCGGCTGCCTGCGCCGGCTGGAACGAAGAGAAGGGGGAGCGTCCGCAGCCCCGCCCCCGGCCGGGGCCCCAGGTACCGCCCCGCCCCCAGGGGTGGGCCAGCTCTGGGCCCCGCCCACCCCGCCCAAAGGCCGGTCCGCACCAACCTGGGATCACTCCCCCGGGGCTGGGCGGGGCCTCGCCTTGGGCTTCATTCACTTTTTCACTAGGTACTAGGAGTCCTGTCTACCTCTCCATACTCGCTGCGCTCCCGCCACTCTGTCCTGCCATCTGCCCCTCAAGCGAGTTCCCGCCTCAGGATCTTTGCCTGGGATGCTCTTCCCCCAGATGGCTTCCTCTTCTGGTCTTAGTTCGAATGTCACCTGCTCAAAGCTCCCCTCCCCCACCAACACCCAATCTAAAGCACTAGCCGCAGGTCCCCATCTGATCAGCCTATTTTTTCCTTCTAATGCAGGATCTGAAATTAGTTTTTGTTCATTGACTCTCCCCACTAAAAGATCAGTTCCGTGGAAGCAGAGATGCTGTCTTTGTTCTCTTATAATACCTAGCAGTTACAACGGTGCTTAATATATTCTTTTTATGAATTTATGAATGTTTGTATTTAAAGGCTTACACTGGTACAAGCTATTCCCTCCCAGACCCCCTGCGAAAAAGGCAGAAGTAGATGCTAACAGCTTTGTTGGGCAACCTTGTACGTGCTAAGGGACAACAGCCTAGGCGACTTGCCACCACAGGGCCCTCCAGGGCAGGGAAGCGGGGCCTCTCTCTAGGGCACATGGCCAGGTAGAAGCAAGGTGGGCCCAGGCACCCAGGACAGTTGGCAGGAAACCATTACTTGGACACAAATGAAGAATGAAAGGTATGCTCGTACTTCGTATCATTCCAATTAACATTCGACCAATGTTTATTGAGAGCCTAAAATAGACCTGACACTTTCATATGCTTATCACATTTAATCCTCATAACCACCTTGTAAGGGAGGAATCATTAGTGCTGTTTGAACAAATGAAAAACTGAGGCTCAGGGAGATTAAGTGGCTTATTCAGTGCTCCCCAGAGGTTAAGTACAGAAGGTACAGAAAAAAGGGTCTGAATTCAGGCATGCTTGACCCCAAGTCTGGAACCTTCCCCACTGCACCACACTAACCCATAAAAGGGTGAAGAGAAACTCAGCCACATGCTCAGCATCAGGCTATACCCAACAGGCACAGCCAACCAGGAGGGATGGGAGGGAAGGAGAAGGCCCCAGAGGCGACCTGGCCCCTTCCATGAGAGCAGTGCTAGGGCTCTCCCTGAGGGGTTAGAGAGAAGCATGGAGGGGAGGGGGCTAGAATCCAACCCAGGACTTTCCCCTAAGGCTCCCTCTGAGTGCAAGAGGACTTCGAGGAACAGGCCAGAAGCACAACAAACTGCCCCTGCCCCGGAGGGAGACAGGAAAGGGCCTTCAAGTTTGAGCCAGATAAGGAGACCAAAATGACACGTCTTCTGGAGGGAAGGGGAGAGGAGGGCACAAAGATTGTGGGGGGGGAACCTGAGCTAGCAGAATGGGAAGGGAAGGAAAGATGAACCCTGCTTGGAGTGTTTGGTAACTTTGGTTACTGGAGCTAAGTCCTTCACGGCAGGCCCCATTTATGTGCCTCTCAATCTCCCACCTCCCATTCTGGCCAGAAAGGAAGGCTTCCTACTGAGATTCTGCTCCTGTTCAGTCTCTCTTCTCAGGCTTTTTCCAGGACTTGCGGGTTTCCAGGAAGATCTTGACCAGGGACAGGAGGATGGGCACCGCCATAGGCAGGAAGAGCGGGATATAGATGGCAAACTTCTGGTCATCCGGGAAATAGAGGAGGTGGAGGAGCGAAGGATCAAAAAAGGCACGCTCTGAGGACGTCACAGCTTCCTGGCTGGCAATGAAGGCAGAGGCCAGGTGCCCAGCGGCCAACTCCTCTGCCGCTTTCTGGACTGCAGCTACAGCCCTGTACACCTAGGAAGTGGGCAGGGGGTTACCGTTAAGTCCTAGGCACCAGAGGGGTGTTGGGGCAGGAGCGGGAATGGGTCTTACTGTATTTGCCATCTACAAGGCACATTGCCTGGAGTTTGCCCAGGATATGGAGACCAGTATAAAAGGGCTACAGTGTATCTTTTTTGTGCCAGCTTAAAACCTCACACCCCATCTGGTGTCCTGCCCCCTAGAGGAAACCTGGGGCACTCCCGGATGCATGCCCACACACACCCTGGGCCTCGTCTGGCTCTGGTCTCACACCAGACCCTGGCCCTTGCTGGCCACTCTGGGTCCTGTCACAAAATCCATCCCCTGCCCACTCACCTCAGATGCCACATCATCCTTGATGACAATGTTGCTTATCTTGCCCAGAAGCTGAGCCAAGGAAGTGAGAGTGGTGGTGGCCGTGGCCACGTTCTCCACTGACCGAGCCCAAAGCAGCCGGTCGAGCTCCCAGGTCGTTAGCCCTTCACTCTTGGGCCCTGAAAACAGGCATTTCAGAGGTATCTGGGGCTGTCCAATCCCGAAGAGCAGCCTGTAGGAAGAGTGAAGTCAGGAAGGCTGGGAGTAGAAGACAGCTAAGCTTCCTAGAATAATGAGAAAGATTTTCAGTCTTACTCAGAACCACGGAAGTCATAGGGAAATGCCTTGGGGTCTCGGAGAGGTAAGTGGCAACATTCAGCAAAACATAGCCTCAAGCCCCGTTTTAACCAGTGTTTTTGCTTTTACCTGTTTCTGGATTAGATTTCTAAGATCTTGTTTGAAAAAAGGTCCCATGGTGACAAGATTTCTGGTAATACCTAGCTTAATCCCCTCATCCTTCTTCCCCTCTCTTTGGACAAATGGGACCACTGAGCCTTTAGTTAAGGGGATGATCCAGGACCACTTCTTTTTTTGTTGTTTTTTTAAAGATTTTATTCATCTATTTAAGAGAGAGAGAGAGAGAGAGAGAGTGAGTGTGTGTGTGTGTGTGTGTGTGTGTGAGCAAGCAGGGGAGGAGCAGAGGAAGAGAGACAAGCAGACTCCATGCTGAGTGTGGAGCCCAATGCAGGGCTTGATCCCACGACCCAGAGATCGTGACCTGAGCCAAAACCAAGAGTCAGCCGCCCACCCGACTGAGCCACCTGGGCGCCCCGATCCAGCACCACTTCTGATAAACAGGTGCCTCTCTAATCCCGCACCCAGGGCAGACATTGCTAATCAATCAGAATCCTCTTTCCTGATCGTCCCAGGCACAGCCCTAGAATCCTCAGCACAGGGCATTAGGCAGCCACTACCAACATACCGGTTAGCATCAGAACTCGTAGCTCTTTCCTTAAGCACCCCTAATCATACCCCAGGGACCTGACGTTCGGGAGTTTGTTTTTTTCTCAAACAGTTTGTCAGCAACTACTCCTTCTTAGGAGAAGGAGAAGGTGATCCTTAGAAAGCTTGCTTGGTTTCCCTGCAGCTGTAGGCACAGGGGAGGTATCCCTGCCGGGTGAGATGTCGTTCTACTCAGCTGGGGAGGCTGGGGTCAGACTCAGTGGCCACATCCCCAGGCGCATCAGCCAGGACCTCACCGCAACTGGGCCAGGAACACCTCCATCACTCGCACCATGTCCACCTCAACCCTCACTGGCAGCTCTGAGCCATTGTAGGCTTTGGGGTCCACATTGTACACCTGCGGGGGGGAAAGGAGATTGCCTCAGGACTACACCCAGATGGTTCACGGCTCTGCCCTAGACGCTCTGGAGGCCGGGGAAAAAAAAGAAGACCTTAAGGTCTCTAGAAATTATAAACCTGATGGTCTAGCTAATATTTTTTTGAAAACCTATTAGGAGCTTTTCATAAATTATCTCCATTATCCCTTCAAAAGTCCTGTAAAAAATATTTTTTATTCCATTTTAAGAGTTCCTATGAGAAACTCCTAGTCTAACCGGAGAAACAAAGTCCCCAGCCTTGCAAGATTGCCATAAACAGGGCCAAGATCTAAGATGGACACACAGAGAAGTCCTCAGTGAGTGCAAACCACTACATGCAAAAGGGTCGTATTATAGAAAACAGTGACAGAAATAAGAAGCTGTGGGGCTGGCAGGGGAGAGGATGAGCTCACAGCACCCTGACCTACTTGGTGCTGCCCCTCCCACAGGCTGGGCCATGGAGGACACCAGAGGAATAACAGAAGGAACAGTCTCAGGGAACATGTGTCTGTCCCTAAAGCTGGGGCTCTAGGACCATTACCATAATGCCACCCCAGCGGGGACTGTGGAAGGCGTTGGTGGCCACTGGAGCCCCATCCTTGTCCTGAATGTACAGCGGGGAGTGGGCAAGCTCGGGTACATAGAGCAGAAAGTTGAGCACTGGGTAAAGGGAGGCAGCGCTGGATCCTGCGGTACAAAGAGAAGGTTAGTCAGATTTCCAAAACCGACTGGGTCTAGAACTCAGTTCCAGGTCAGCCTCTAACTTTCTGGTCACTCACTCTGGGCCTCATTTTCCCCAGCTGATAATCACCAGGATAACCTCCAGTCCTGGGTTTCTGCGGTCAAGGACGTCCTCTGAACATTCTCCCAAGATGTGCCACATACACGTAGAGTTCTTAGCCCCTCAAAGGCCCCTGGAATCTCCCTGTCTCTAACAGGCCCCCTTCACTATCTAAGACCACCATCTTGGGCATTGCCCCATCACACCCATATAACTAAAGCCCATTTTATACTTAAGTATAAATATGACCTCATGTCAATTCCCTCTTAATCCTTCAATAACTAGTCATTCACACCAGGTAAAGGATCAAGCTACTTACCATGGGCCTTATGATCTGGCACCAGCCCGCCTTGCCAGCTTTACATCAGTCACTCCCTCACAATTCCTCTACACTAAACTTCTCTGAGCTTTCTGAATGCCTATCTTTTCTGCCTCTTCTACATCTAAGCTCAGAGTTTTCCTTGCCTGGAAAGCCCTTCTATCTCTGTACTCAACGCTGCTGGAGGGAGAGAGAGAGGGAGGGAGGGAGGAGAGAGGAGAGGGAGGGAAGGAGAGAGGGAGGGAGGGATCACCTGTAGTCCCTCCCATATCATGGTCCACACTGAAATCCCACAACGAGTGATATACTAACTTTGGTTTCCTTATATTACAGCTTGTGGTCATCTCTTCTTCATAGGTACCACCCTCACACTTAAAGTCTAGAATCCCAGCTTCAAACCTCGATCAGCAGAACCTTCCAAATTCTGCCTTCACGTTTTTGCTGTTATCTTTCCTATATGCGTGACCGTATCTTTCCTGGATGACTTGCATGGAGGGAGATGCAGCCTACCATGTCTTTATAAAAAGCACTGGGAGTCATGTTTAATAAATGTTTCTGGGGGTGCCTGGGTGGCTCAGTGGGTTAAGCCTCTGCCTTCAGCTCAGGTCATGATCTCAGGGTCCTGGGATGAGCCCCACATCAGGCTCTCTGCTCAGCAGGGAGCCTGCTTCCCCCCGTCTCTCTCTGCCTGCCTGTGATCTCTCTCTGTCAAATAAATAAATAAAATCTTTTTTAAAAAAATGTTTCTGGATATAAGTTTCATGAGTATCATGAAAAAGGAGCCTAAATGCCCAACACTTCCTTGATGTCCTCAGACCACCCAACCTGGGAACCAGAACGATATACTACCAGCCTCCAACCCCACCCTGAGCCTTCAGGGTCCCTCCCCAGCCTGGCAGATAGACCCTCGTCTTCAGCTCACCCAGCCGGGACTCCACTGGGTTGATGACATGGGGGAGGCTGTGTGCAGCCAAGTAGTAGCTGGAGGAAGCCGGGTCAAAGCGGGGGTTTACCCCCAACACTGCATAGTAAAGAATCTGTAAAGCAAAGAAAGAACATTATTTTGTGTATTGATTCATGCTCCACGTTGTCCCAAAAAGGATCTGAAGTTCCTTAAAAAGATACAGTGAGGGGCACCTGAGTGGCTCAGTGGCTTAAGCCTCTGCCTTCAGCTCAGGTCATGATCTCAGGATCCTGGGATCGAGCCCCGAATCTCTCTCTGCCTACTTGTGATCTCTCTCTCTGTCAAATAAGTAAATAAAATCTTAAAAAAAAAAAAAAAAAAAAGATACAATGAGGACAGGACAAAATGTAAGAGACAAAATCTGAGCTGAGAGAAAAATAGGTGTGGTGGGGGGGCGGGGCAGGGAGAACAAAGCCCAGGGTAAAGTTAATACAGTAAATACATGCTTTGAAACTGCATTTTTTTTTTAACCAGGCTTTCTAAAACAAAGAGGGAAACAAGAAGAGCCTAATTCAGTATCCGCAAGATCAACTCAAGTCAGTGATTCAGAAGTACTCCCACTAGCAAGACCTGAGAAAAATGTCTCCCACATTTTCCCTAAAAGGACACTGTGTGATACATTCTTCACACGTAGGAAGCTACATTCTTGCCATCTTCGCTGCTACTACATTAACATATTTTGGGAAGTTTTATTTTTAAAATAAATTCCTTAAGGATGGCACAAGTGGGTGAATATGGTTCTAAAGGGGGCTGTAAGGAAGGTTGTTTTTTTAAACAAACCTTCACAAAAGTCCCCGAGCTGGACACCACGGTGGGAAAGCAGACTCTAGAGTCATATACACACGCAGGCAATTCCTAGCAAATCAGCGAGCTCTAAGAACTGGGAGAACAGACTCCACTTGAAAACAATATGGAAGACTCTGGGGTGTGGTCAGGGAAGGGACTCCCCAGCTTGCTCCCAATCTCACCTGAGAGTCCACAGAGAAGTTGCCCGCAGCACTGAGGGCACTCAGGAAGGGCTGCACATAACGCCGGACGGCCCCCTCGATGTCCCAGTGGACGTCATGGGACTTGGGGTCTGGGTTGAGTAAACTGAAGGTGATCTCATAGCCTAGAAAAACAAGAGTCAGGGAAGCCAGAAGCAGCCATACCCTGCACTGAGCTGAACTTGTTTCTCCTCCGGGATGGGGTTGGTGGCCATCAGGGAACCCAAGGGAGGATAAAACTGGGAGGGGGACACTAAGTGCTTTAAAAACATGAAACCAAAGAAGAAAGGAGTGACGAGTCGGCGTGCAGATTCCCCTTCCGCCCCATCACCTCCGCATCATTCATTTCCCTGTCCCTTCTCACAGCAAAGCCCCGTCACCCTACCCAAGCTGGACTTGAGAGGCCGCCTCTTATCAGCGCTCCACTTGTCCTCTGGAAGGTGGTCAGCCAGGGCTGCCGCGAGCACGTCCTCGGTCAAAGACATGGCCTGTGCTACTTGGATTACGCGGCGGCCCACGATGTGAAAGGCCTCCCGGTGCGTGATCCCTCGCACAACTGCTGTCCTCTCAGGCCCGATGTAGCTCATGATGTCCTGTGAGAGGCCACCAAGGGACAGAACGTTGAGGGCTCAGGGAAGAAAGCAGAGAGCATGCTGGCTCCTGTCTCAGAGAATCTGACTTTTTGCCACTGACCAACAGGCCTACCCCTCCCTCTAGATTCATAGTGAACACCTATCTCAGCACCTCTGACCAATCAGTGTGCATGAATGTTTTCATTCATTTCTGTTCCCTTAGCCTTCCCAGCAGACTTAAGTCCCAGGCGTGATCTAAATCTTCACAGGCTGGAAACTAGTAGGAGATGCCATGCTGAACACAGACAGTAGAATAAACACACACCTGGAAAGTCTGATATAAGTAGACAGCACGTGGCAAAGAGGCAAGCCCCGGAACGCTCACAATAGCATTCTTAGAAATTCTTAGCACTCTTAGAAATGCTAAGAGTCAAAAACCAGAAGACAATCCAACTGCCCATCAGCAACAGGATGGATAACTTGTGTGGTTATGTTTCAATAATGAAACATATTAAAAAATGAACAAATTAGACTCAACTGCACATTGATTATCACAGATGATTCTCTCAAACATAAATGTGGAACAAAATGAAAGTTCCAGAAGAACATGTGGGGTATTAATATGAAGTTCAAAAGTTTGTAAAACTGTGTATGTTGCTTAGTGAGATACAAAGCATATGATAAAACTTGAAAGAAAAGTAAGAAAATGACACACACAAAATATGGTCACCCTGGGCAAAAGGGAGCAGGTCTGCGTAGAACCATGGAGATGCATGAGTTCAGCTATACAGCTAGACTGTAGTTTGCAAGCTGGGGTTGGGTACATGGGTGGTCATTAAAATTTTTTCATCTTTTTATAAGAATTAAATTTGGGGGCACCTGGGTGGCTAAGTGCGTTAAGCCTCTGCTTTCAACTCGGGTTGTGAACTCAGGGTCCTGGGATCAAGCTCTGCATCCGGCTCTCTGCTGGGCCGGGAGCCTGCTTCCCCCTCCACTTCTGCCTGCCTCTCTGCCTACTTGTGATCTCTCTCTCTCTGTCAAATAAATAAAATCTTTAAAAAAAAAAAAAAAAGAATTACATATTTCATCACAAATTGTAAAAGAAAACAGTACGTGATATAGCTCCCACTGAGCCTCTTGTCGTCAAGTGAAAAGGTCAATGCGTCGCCCGTATTCCTATCACAACCCATTCAAACAAGCTTCTTTTCTTTTTCATCCTGATTTTTTTTTTCCACTTTAAATGGTCATCGGACCTTGGTCCGGGCTTTAGAAAGAAAGGTCAATGAAAAAATCCCTATTTGCATTCTATGTTTTTTCCTATTTTCATTCTTTAAAAAAACTATTTGTTAAAGAGTTTTCTGGAGCAAATGCCAGCAATGTGGGGAGGTGACCTAGGAGAGAATGAGAGAATGAGCTGATCGGATAAGGCAAGTCCGCAGCCTCTCTGCTCACCCTACCTGGGGCAGAAGCGAGGAGTTTTCAGAGATCACGTACACAGTCAGGGAGCCCTCTGCTTGCTCCTGCGGCTCAGCTAACATGGTTTCTGCCTCTGGGGACAAAAGCAGGAGGTGCACCAGAAGCAAAAACACCATTCCCTTTCCCTCTAGCCCCCTACAGAGGGCCTGAGCTTTCCACCTCCTGCTCACACCTGGCTGGCACTGTGGCCAGGCTCAGCCCCCCGTGGCCCAGGCTGAAACACACAGTATCTCATTCCCAGCTTCCCCAGAGATTCTGAAGTTAAGACAAGAGATCGGAAGAGGAAAAAGAGGGCTTCATGTTAAACTAGCATAATCACCCCTTCGGGTACCTTGCATACTGCCCAGGGACAGGGCCTCCTCCTCGTGCTCCAGAGCCCTTCGATAGGCCTTCTGGAAACGGCATTTGATTTTCATTTTGTCTGAGAGGAAAAGGAAGAAGCAAGGTAAGAAGACTAAGTACAGACCTCTGTCCTCCTTCCTAGCCCTCACACTGTCCAGTGTCTCAGGACAGCAAGAATATTGTTTGCAAAGAAAAACCAAGAAGCTGCAGCCAATTCTAATGATTTCTACACAGATGGTATCAAATACAGGACACCCCACCTCCTTCCCCTAACTAGCTCTTGCCTCTGCCTATGGACATCCTACTATCAACCATTCTACCATCCTACCATCAACCCTCCCAAGGGGAAATCTATTACAATATTCACTCTACTAACAGGTGAAAGGAGAAAAACCAATGATCACTTCAATATGCCTCAAAATAATTAAATTCAATGAATGTTCTTGATACAGAGAAGATGCACACTTAATGACAAAACACTAAATGTAGTTCCATTAAAATTAGTAATAAGGGGAGCCTGGGTGCCTCAGTCAGTTAAGGATCTGACTCTTGATTTTGGCTCAGGTCATGATCTTAGGGTCATAGGATCAAGCCCCACATTGGGCTCCCTGCTTCAAAGGAAGCCTGCTTTCCCTCTCCCACTCCCCTTGCTTTTGTTCCTGCTCTTGCTATCTCTTTTTTTTTTTTTTAATATTTTATTTATTTGACAGAGGGAGAGGGAGAGACAGAGAGAGCGTGCACAAGCAGGGGGAGTGGCAGGCAGAGGGAGAGTCAGGCTCCCTGTTGAGCACAGAGCCCGATGCAGGACTCCATCCTAGGACTGTGGAATCATGACCTGAGCCAAAGGCAGACGCTTAACCAACTGAGCCACCCACGCATCCCTGTGTGCAACTCTTGATCTTGGGGTTGTGAGTTCCAACCCCACGTTGGGGGTAGAGATTAGTTAAAAATAAAATCCTGAAAAAAAACAAAAGGAAACAAAACAAAATCCTTCAATGGCTTCCCTTCTCACCCAGAATAAAAGCTGTATGTGAGTCTAGCCTCCTCTGCCCCCTCTGCCCTCACTCTGGTCTTATGTCATCTTCTCTTACTCTTTCCCTCATTCACCTCCCTCTCACCACAATGGGATTCTCACTGTTCTGCAAAGGCACCATTTCTGCTCCTACTTGAGGACCTTATACTTGCTTATCCCTCTACCAAAAATGTTCTTCTCCCAGATATCTATACAGTTTACTCCTTTATCTCTTCTTAGGTCTTCATTTGGAAGTCTTGTTTTCAAATGCTGCCTTCCCTGGCCGTGCTTCTAAAACAGCAATGATCTCCTTATCCCCCAAGAAAACTGCCCTATCCCTGTCCTGAACTATTTTTCTCCTGTCGCCACCCAACATACATTTATTTATTTAAGATTTTATTTTAAATAATCTCTACATCCAACCTGGAGTTGGATTCAGAGTCATACTCTACTGACTGAGCCATCAAACAAACATTTATCTTCCTATGTCTCTTCTCTTTTTCATCTATTTTGTTCACTGTATTTTGCCTATTTTGTTTGCTGTATCTCCAGCAACTACAACAGTATCTGATATAGATACTCAATAAATATTTGTTGAATAAATGAACAAACCTATTACTATTCCTATCTAACAGATGAGAAAACCAAGATTTAGAGAGGTTAACAACCTCACCCAAATTCACACAAATAAGTAGCAGAACCAAGGTTTTATCCAGCTCTCTTACACCAAATTCCATACTCTCGGCCATTCCACTATCCTACTCCACAATACGTCCCTATTACGGAATGGCATGTCACTAAATACGAAGAATTCCACAACAAATTGATAACAATCATGTTTAAACTAACAGGTGAGGTATGATCCATTCTTGTTTTGAGAAACAAAAACTATGTGTGTTTATATTAGCTCGAACTGTATGAAATATGATTTTTTAAAAATTTTTTTTAAATGTAAGCTCCCTCCCCAATGTGGAGTCCAACACGGAGCTTAACTCACAACCCTGAGATCAAGACCCAAGTGGAGATCAAAAGTCAGACAGACACTTAACCACCTGAATCACCCAGGGGTCCCATGAAATATGATTTTTTTTAAAATGTGTATTACCAAGGTTAAAAAGCTAGACAGTAAACGGCATACAGGAATGTCACGGTCTGGACTTGGCCTACACATCCAGTCACTCCTAAACTTTCACTTCACACTTCAGAAAAGTAAAACTTCTCACAGATTCCCCCAAAACGTTGATTCACCCCTCCATGCTTCTACAGGGGAAGCAGTAGAGTTTGTTGGTGAAAAGCCAGAACACCGGAATCAGTCAGGCCTGGATTTAAATCCCAGTTCCACCTCTTACTAGCTAGCTGTGTGATCCTGAACAAATCAAAATCTCTTAAGTCTGTTTCTTCATTTATAAAATGGAGATCATAATGTTAAGAGAGGATTAAATGAGGCAGCACATGTAAAGTCCTTTACGTAGTTTCTGGCATATAATGAACAACTAATATTAGAGATTATTATTACTGGCTCATGCTGTTCCCGTCTTCCCTTCCCCCATTTAACCTGAATTCCTGCACATCCTTTAAAAATCCGGCTTAAAAATGACATTCTCAAAACCTTCTCTGCCTGCCTTTCCTCCCAGACAGTTAAAGTCTCTTTCTTTGGTGCAATCTCGGTTTCTTAAATACTTTTGATTGTGATTTCTTTATCTAAGTGTCTTTCTCCCCTACTGGACTATGAATTTCTTATAAACATCATCAATTCCTCATTCACTCCAAAATCCCTGGTACTGAAAAGTACCTAATATTCAGTAACCTATTTCACGTTAAATTTAAGAAGGCCTGTATACAACCCCAACTTGATTCCAAACCCAGTGTCCTTTCCGCTACATCCCACTTCCTCTCCTATCCCCTAATGAGTATTAATTGCTTCTCATCGGGTAGCATAACTGTTTTATGAATAAAACTGTTGCCTTAATGGTGAACACTGAATTTAAAGTTGTTTTTCGGGTCACCTGGGTGGCTCAGTGGGTTAGGCTGCTGCCTTCGGCTCAGGTCATGATCTCAGGGTCCTGGGATCGAGTCCCGCATCGGGCTCTCTGCTTGGCAGGGAGCCTGCTTCCCAATTTCTCTCTCTCTCTCTCTGCCTGCCTCTCTGTCTACTTGTGATCTCTCTCTGTCAAATAAATAAATAAAATCTTAAAAAAAAATAAAAAATAAAGTTGTTTTTCTTCTACCCAACCACACTGTTGATTCAGAGAGGGCCTTTAGTAAGTTTTTAACTACCTTTAAGGGACACCCACGCTCCTCTTACCTAACCCATCTCTGGACTGAGCTCAGACCAGAAAGGCAGCCCTGACTCTCCAGGAACTCACATTTCAGGGGGATCTCTCTCTCATGCACAACGGTGAAGGGCAGCTTCTCCTGGTCGTCCAATGGCACTGAGTCTCGGGTAAACACGACAGTGACGGGCACCGTGAGCCGCAGCTAGGGGAAGGAGCACCAGGGCCAACAGCTGAGTCTCCACCTTGCCAGCGGGCTGTCCCCTGGCTTTCTCCCACCGAGCCCTCTCACCTGCAGGGCATTCAGTCCACTGATCTGGGAGTAAGGCAACGGGGCCCGGTAGGTCTCCGTGGTCTTCCACCAGAGCGGTAACCCCAGCAGGATGGCCACCGCAGCGAAGAAAAGAGCCGCCCGCTTTCCTCGGACCACCTCTGGGGGGTACGGAGGTAGCGACTTGAGCCGCTGGAAGTGGGCTTAGGTGCACGCCCCACACCCGACCCTTAAGAGGCCCAGCAACCTGCACTCAGAGGCTCTCCGGCCGCGTTCATAGGTAGGAATCCCTGTGCTAGGAGCCGCGCCCAAGTCTAAAGGGATCTTGTCTGAAACGACCCTCCGACCCCCAGTCCGCGGGACCTCTTGCATACCACAATCCCCAAATCCCGCATTCCTCCCTCTCAATACACAAGCCGCGGGCCCCTCCTGAAAGCCACCGCACCTAGGTCTGTAGCAGCTTCCCCCGGAGCCGCCATGCTTGCTTCCGGTTGCTCTAGACGCCGAGGGCGGAGCTACGCAAGCCGCCCCCAATCGGAAACCCGCAAGGAGGGGGCGGGACCACGACGGGAGGAAAAGAGGCCGAGGGTGGGCGGGGTCCACAAGGAGCGGGTCTGCCCTTTTGAAAGGAGTCTATCCCGCGCCAACGGCCGTCGAGGAGGTGCGCGGATTTCTGTGTTGCTCGAAAACTCTTCGTTAGTCCCCCGCTTCCTTGCAGAACACATCCCTAGTCCCACGGATTAAGAGCGCAAACTCTGCAGGCTTTAAACACCTGTTGGGTTACCACAGGCAGCTCTCAGTCTCAGTTTTCTCATCTGGAAAATGGATACATTTACTAAAATGAGCTCACTTAGTGTGGCTTGCCCAATCCGTAGAGCCCAGGGGGCTTGATCTAGGGCTCATAAATTCCAACCCTACGTTGGGTGTAGAGATTACTTGAAGAAATAAAAGGCGCCGCCTGTGTGCCTCAGTTGGTTAAGTATCTGCCTTTGGCTCCGGTCATGATCCAAGTGTCCTGGAATTGATCCCCACATTGGGCTCCCTGTTTAGCGGGTAGCCTGCTTCTCCCTCTCCAGCTGCTCGTCCCCGCCCCCCACGCCCAGCTCGTGCTCTCTCTCTCTCTCTCTCTCTGGAATAAAATCTTTAATTAAAGAGGTGCCTGGGTGGCTCACAGGTTAAGCATCTGCCTTCGGCTCAGGTCATGATCCCAGAGTGCTGGGATCCAGTCTTACATCGGGCTTCCTGCTCAGTGGGGAACCTGCTTCTTCATCTCCCTCTGCTGCTTTCCTTGCTTGTGCTCTCTCGCTCTCTGTCAAATAAATAAAATCTTAAAAAAAAAAAAAAATCTTAAAAAAAAAACTTTAATAAAGAAATAAATAAAATAAAATGAGGTCATTCATGTAAAGAGCCTGGCACAGGAGTCACCCAAATATCACCGATCACATCGCTGTTTATCCATATCATAGAGCGCCTCTTCTGGGCGTCCTCTCCTCAAGCCTTAAATATGGAGGTGGAAAGCCAGTAGTACCTTTTTAGCATATTTGGCTCATTCAGTATTTTGTTAATTCATTTGAATTCATTTCCAACTCGTATAAGTGAATACTTCACCTTAAATTTTAGGAAATTCACGAGCAGATTCTGGATCCTGGATCCAGAATTCTGGATCACTTAGGTTTAAATCCTGACTTCTTCACTTCACCTGAGTGCTCTCGAGAGTTTAATTAATTAACTACTCTGTGCCTGTTTCCTCATATTAAAATAGGGATAGTAATAGTATCTGCTTTATACAGTGTTGTAGTAAATGAGTTATTGAATGTAGAGTGATTAGAATAGGACCTGGCCTAGGGACGCCTGGGTGGCTCAGTGGTTAAGCAGCTGCCTTCAGCTCAGGTCATGATCCCAGAGTCCTGGGATCGAGTCCCACATCGGGCTTCCTGCTCAGCAGGAAGCCTGCTTCTCCCTCTCCCACTCCCCCTGCTTGTGTTCCCTCTTTCACTGTCTCTCTCTCACCATCAAATAAATAAATAAAATCTTAAAAAAAAAAAAAAAAAAAGAATAGGGCCTGACCTGCCAGGAATACATAGTCAGTGCAACAGGGGATTCCTGGGTGGCTCAGTTGGTTCAGCATCTGACTCTTGGTTTCAGCTTAGGCATGATCCCAGGGTTGTTGTGGGATAGATCGAGCCCTGTGTTGAGTCCCATGCTCAGCAGGGAGTCTACTTGAGATTCTCTCTATCTCTGTCCCTTACCCTGCTCAAGCAATCTTTCCCTCCCTCTTAAATAAATAAATCTCTTATTATTTTTTTAAATTTATTCGAGACAGAGAGAGAGAGAGCATGCACAAGTGTGGAGGAGGGTCAGAGGGAGAGGGAGAAGCAGACTCTCCACGGAGCAGGGAGCCCGATTCAGGGCTTGATCCCAGGACCCTTAGATCATGACCCAAGCTGAAGGCAGACACTTAACTGACTGAGCCACCCAGGTGCCCCTAAATAAAACTTTTTTAAAAAACAAAGTACCATATAAGTGTTACCTATTTTTGTTAATATAAGGGCAGGGTCCCACTGAGCCTACATCCCCATACTGCAGTAATTAGCTGGGTGGAGCACTTTACACAGAGCATGGCCTCCCCAGTTCACACAGAACACACCTAGTTCTCTCATCTTTTCATCCCCTCAGACAGACCAGATGTTTGATGTACCCCCACGTCCCAGCTAAGTGGGCAAAGTTTAGCATGAAACCTCAACAGGTCTACCCTTGCCCAGACCTCAAATCAGCCTTCTCTGTGTCCTCTTCTATCCCAATGGGAATGGGCAAGAGCCCCTGGCAACCTCCTAGACAGCCTGCTTCATCTGGCGGTCCTGAGACTTGGGGCTTTTCCATGTTGGGCGGGAGCCCAAGTGCCGCTCCTGCAGTGCCCACCCCACAACCCCAGCACAATGTGTCAAGCCCCAGCAGGGTTCAACGCAGAGGACAAGTGAGAGACTCCCATCCCCTTATCTGTTTTGGGCTCTGTGCAAAAGCTGCCTTCAGGGGGCGCCTGGGTGGCTTAGTGGGTTAAAGCCTCTGCCTTCCGCTCAGGTCATGATCCTGGGGTCCTGGAATCGAGCCCCGCATCGGGCTCTCTGCTCTGCGGGGAGCCTGCTTCCTCCTCTCTCTCTCTGCATGCCTCTCTGCCTACTTGTGATCTCTGTCTGTCAAATAAATAAATAAAGTCTTAAAAAAAAAAAAAAAGCTGCCCTCAGGAATTGTACAAGTCTCGCCTACCTCCATCCTTCAGCTGCCCCCTAGTGCCTGAGGCAGCAGTCCCTGAAGAACATGAAGCCGTCTGCACTGCCCACACTGCAGCCATGGACATCACCAGCAAGAGCCTGAGCCGGGACTGGTGACTCCGTGTACCCCTCCCTCATAAACTTAGAACCCAGGAAAACTACCCTCCCCACCTCCACAGGCAGAAGGCCCAGAGAAAGTCAGTGGAAATCAGAAATTGAGGTGGGAATTTGATGTGTAAAACAGACAGACAAATTAGCATGGTTTGCTACCATTTATTTGCTTTGTGGTATGTACCCAAGGCATGAGTCACGTCTGGTGTCTTACTTTCTGATCCCAGGAGACAGGGCAGGCAAGGAAAGCCCAAGGAGAAGCTACCACATCATGAGGAAATTGTGGGGGCTGAAGGAGGCAGGGGGAAACCCAGGCATCCTGCTCTGACTTCTAGCAACTTCTCCTGTCTTCAGTCACAAGGGGCGCACTATTTTCCCATCCAATGGTCCCGGTGCAGCAGTGGGAGAGGGGAGGGGAGGACAAGAAAAGGAAGATGACTCAGTGCTAGATGGAGGCATCTCTGCTCTGCATGGCTATTTGGTCCTAGCCGTAACTATAGGCAAAATAGGGTGCAGGTGGCCAGGCCAAGGGCTGTGGTGTGGAATGCGTACTCAGTAGGCGTGGTTTGCAATGTAGAGGGACTGTGCTGCTGCTCCCCCGTCTTCTCCGCTGCCTTCATACTTGCCCTGGGCTGCAAGCCCATTCACCTGCAAAAGGGTGCAGGGTAGGAGGGAGGTGGAGTAAGCGGGCTGACACTGCCCACAGGTGCCAAACCCTGCCCAGCCTCTAGTCTGTGGGTGCTGCCCTCCTGCCTAACCATATCCTCTCCCACAACCACCATCTCTACCTCCCTACCTCAGCCCGCTTGATGAACTCCTCAGTGGCAGCCCCAGCATTGTCTTGTTGCCCTCTCCAGGCATTGAGGGCAGAGGCCTGAAGGGCACGCCCATAGGAAAAGGTGAGGGCCCAGGGCCGAGGAAGGGGGCAGCGGTTGATAGCATTGAGGTTGAGCGATGCCTCCTCTTCACTCTGACCCCCAGATAGGAAAGTCACTCCTAGGGTAGAGAAGACAAACTGGTTGGTCAAGCCCCTATTTTTCCAGGGCACGGGACCCATGAAGGCCACAAGAACCTGAGAATGGGTCTTAGGGACAGGAGCAAGTTAGGAAGCAGGGTAGTACCTGGGACAGCTGGGGGCACAGTGCGACGCAGGGCAGTGACAGTTGCCATGGCGATCTCCTCTGGGCTATATTTAATGGGACAGGCATGGCCAGGGGTCACCATGTTGGGCTTGAGCAGGGTCCCCTCCAGGTACACGTGATGGTCACTCAGGGCCTTGTACACAGCAGCCAAGACCTAGAGATCAGAGGAGGCTTACTAAGATCAGAGGAGGCCCCTTTTTTAGGGGAAGGTGGGCATGACTGTGAGGGTCAGTATAGGCTCAAACTCACAGGTGTGTTCTGGGACAGTGTAAAGAGTGCTTGGGGTGAGTGCCTGCATCTGAGCCAGGGACTATGGGGAACAGGCTCCCCCGTCAGGCCGTCCTTGCACTATGTGTCTGTGTGCAGCTGCGGACTCACCTTCTCGGTAACATACTGACAACGTTTGAGGTCGTGGTCTCCATCTGGCAGGATTTCAGGCTCCACAATAGGCACAATGCCATTCTGCAGTTAAGAGCAGAGTAGCTTGGGCGGGGCAGCAGGTGGGAGGGGAGAAAGCCCTTGTACCCCTCTCCCCACTAGGCACAGGGCACCCACCTAAGCCCCTTACACACACACACACATACCTGCTGGCAGATGCTGGCGTAGCGGGCCAGCACGTTGGCATTTTCTAGAATGGCAAGTGCTGAGGGTGTGCGCTCACTGATTTTCAGCACGCAACGCCACTTGGCAAAGTCGGCGCCATCCTTCTTGTATTGGGCACAGCGTTCCGAGAGCCCATCCAGCCCTGCAGGCATAGTGCCAGCCTCATCACTCTGCCCTTCTTTGCCAGCATCAACCATCCAACAACCCTGTGGTCTTCACCCACCCATCCTGTACCTTGAGTGGTGGTTTCTCCGTCAGTCCCTGCTAGAGGCACTACGCCCTTGTCAACCTGTAGGGGAAACACACAGGCAGAGGGCTGAACCCCGGCAGGATTCCCCTTGTCAACACACACACACACACACATATCTATTTCCATTTCCATGTTCGGCCCCCATCAAGGGCCAGTGGCTGCACCTTGATCCCCACGACAATGCCTTTATCCTGAATGGTACGAACGAAGGGAACACCATTATCGTCTTTCTGGTAGAGTGTCTCATGGAAGAAGATGACCCCGCCGATGCACTTCTTCACACGGTCATCAGCACTGAACAGGACCTGGCGGTACAACCGGCGGTTTTCCTCTGTGTTCTCCACACCAATTTGGCTCAGCCGCTTGGCCATGCTGCCTGGAGGCGAAAAAAAGAGGGGTAGCCAGCTCATTCCCAGGGCTCTCTGGCCATCTCTACCCCACCCCACCTAGCCACAGGTCCCCACCTACCTACAGACTCATCTGCGGCCAGAATGCCTTTGCCTGGGGCCACAATCCTGAGCGCAATGTCAGACAACTCCTTTTTCTGCTCAGCAGAAAGGGCTGGGTATGAGTGGGGCATGGTGACAGCTCTGTGGAGTAGAGACAAGATATAAAAGCTGGATCCGACCTACGACTTCCTCTGCTTCCTCTCCTGGCCACATGGGGGCCAAATGGCCTCCCCCACCTCCCAACAAGCATAGAGCTAGGAACAAGGCCATAGTCCTTGGCGTGGGTCCTGGGCAAGACAGTGGCACCAATCCCTCTGACAGCTAGCAGGCTTAGGGCCCCAGTTCCCACATCTCCTTTTGTCCCTGGTGGGCACCCTTCCCAGCCCTGGGGAAAGATGCAGGGTGGGGGTGGGAAGGTGAACTGCCCGAAGCTACAGGTCTTCTTGTGAAACTACTGCCCAAACAAAGATCCAGTCCTTTCATTGAATCTGGCCCCTTCAGGTAGGACATAAGCCCTGGCCTTTGCAACTTCCATTTTATCATCTTTGGCAAGACCCCTAGGAAAAGCATACTTACTTCCAAGGCTTCAGAATGAAGCAAAAGTACCTATCATCCTCTTCCCTCGGGTTCTGGAGGAAAAGTGGGTGACAAGTGGGGAGCAGGAGTGGCATACACAACTGCCATAGGCTTCTGTAACCTCTTCTTTTCCATACCCCAAATCTGACTGCCTTTGTAACCAGATGGGAGCAAAGGACCAGGGTTGAAAGGAGTGAGCAAAGGGCCTGAGAAAAGGAGGATGGAGCAGGGAGATCTGTGGGGAGGTGACAGGGAGACAGGCTAACTAGCCAAGGGAAAGACCTAAACCAGGGGAGAGAGTAGGCAAGACAACTGGACCAGGAACTTAGCCTAGAAGAGGGAGTAGGCTGAGATGAAAATGGGATGGTTGGGAGAGGCTGACCCCCAGGAAAAATTCTGTAGGCAGAGGAAGACTTGGGATTAGAAAAGCTGAGGTCCGGGCATGAGAGCTAAGAGGAAGGGGTCCTGTGGGAGAGGCTGAACCATAGGGTTTCCGAGTGGACAGAAAGGAGAGAGGATTAAGAAGAGAACCGAGAAGGCACATTCAAGGACCCCCGGGAGTAGGGCAAGGGTGAAAGAGGGAAGAGTCAGGGAGAGGAAGGAGAGAGCTGAGCAGCTCTTGCCTCGCCGGATTACCTCACCTGTGTGCAGCAAGGTGCGCAGCGAGTTAGCGGTGGCAGCCACAGGAAGGGCGCGGATTCAATTCCGCAACAGCTGCGCCTGAAGCTCAGGCTCCTGTAAATGAGGCTGCGGATGCCGCAGAGCTACGTGACTCCCCCGAGGGGAGGGCACATCCCCGCCTTGGCCACGCCCCCTCCCCGGACTGGTGACCCGACAGAGCCACGCCCACTGAGGCGGGGCCACGAGGTGGAGTGACTACCCCGCCGGCTTCCAGGAGGCTGTAGTCCCACTCCCACCTCCCTACCACTGGGTTCCCCGGAGGCAAGAACTGGCCTTGCCCTCCTTTCTGCCACAATCGCTTTTACCATGTGCCGGGCACTGGGCTGGATGCAGGAGACTGAGCCTGGTCTGATGAAGGAGAGTCACCTAAGTAGTTGCAACTGGTGGGGTAAGGAGAGGCACGAACAAAGTGTGGTAGTCCGGGGCAGAGAGTAGGAATGAGTTTCTCTGTCCTCACCCTCTTATTTAGGACCTAGCCTAGAGGGGGGATGGAGAAGGTAAGAGAATGAATCCTTGTCTGTCCCACCCCCAGGCTAAGAGCCAGGGAACAAGCAGTCCAGTGCCCAGAGTGTTTGAGGAAGCAAGAGAAGGGAGGAGGAGCCTTTGGCTCTGGATGCAGGGGGAGGGTGGTATGGAGGGAGCCCAGGCAGGAGAGCCAACAAGGTTCTCTAACCTCATCCATCCCCCACACCCAAAACACAGGATTCAGTGAACTTGAAGAAATACATTAAATATATTTTATTTAAATAACATTAAACACAGCTAGCTCTTTGTCCGTTGGTCCTGGTGTTGGGGGTAAGGGAGTACTGCAGGTAAAGGGTGAAACAGATTCCAGCTTTCAGTTTCTTAGCTCAGAAATTCCAGCAATCCCTGTAGCTCCTTGCAACCCCTCACAACCTCTGGGATGGACTGCAGAGTCTGGGAAGAGGCATAAAAGGTAGCTTAGTGTCACAAGTCCAAGGCTCCCAGCCCCAGGAAGCACCAACTGGGTCAGAGGGGAGAAAGCAGAAGCCACAGAGAAGCCTGCAACAGTGAGTCAGGCCCAGGGCTCAGCACAAGCTGGGAACCACAGAGATGCTCCTGAGTACTTCCTGGGGCCAAGCCCTATGCCAGGTGCCTTAGCTACATCAACTCCCTCCCTCCTTTACCTCATAAATATGCTGAACAATGTCATCTAGTTTCTTTAACTCCTTGTCAGAGCGCCGAAGATTCTCCTCTAGTATGTTTCTCTAGAAAACAGACAGGATGCATTAAGTCCTACACTCAGAAGAACAGCATAGCTTGTGGGGCAAGGAAAATACTGCAGAGCACTTGCTAGTAGTAGTGGGAAATGGCCCTGAATGGCATGGGAATTCTTACAT
This sequence comes from Lutra lutra, assembly GCF_902655055.1. Lineage (NCBI taxonomy): Eukaryota > Metazoa > Chordata > Mammalia > Carnivora > Mustelidae > Lutra > Lutra lutra. The sequence goes on from NC_062293.1 coordinate 42,625,056, forward strand.
GGCTCTGGAACTTGACCATGAGTTTTGCCTTCTCATTTTTCATCTCCAGGAACATCACTCTCAATTTGTCCACCTGTAGGTATATCCAGATCAGTAGAGGCACAGCCTAGGGTTCCCGCCAGCTGCCCAGCTCCTCTGCTAACTCTGAATCACCTCTCACCTCTTGGGAGAGCCACACTTTCTCCTGGATCCAGTTAGTAGCCATAGGCTGACAGTCGGGGTTCAGCTGACCTGCTAGAGTCTCTTGGAGCACCTTAGTTTCTGTCTCCGCACGCCGAAGTGAGCGGGTGAGCTGGGTCACCTCCTCTCTAAGGCTCTGGGGACGAGAATGGAGAGATGTCCAGTAGCCCTCAAAGGGCCTCTCTACCCTTATTATCCCATGTGGTGAACAAGAGAAGACCAGGGATCCATTTCCCACTGAATCTGAGATTCTAGCCCTGAGGGACACAGAAGGCGGAGGGCCAGGCATCATACTGAACGTACTATGAGCTCGCCGCTCCTGTCTATCTGCTCTAGGATCTTCTCGTTCTGCTGTTGTATCACTTCCTGGAGCTCCTTTTCATTCTGTGAGGGAAAGGGAGGTAAGAAGCACTGAGAGAGCTGGCTTCTTAGCAGCCCTTGCCAGGAGATAGGATTTAGTGTCTGACCCCTGTCCAGCTCCAATAACACCAACGGATAACACTCCCAATTCTTCCTCTAGGGCTACATCAGGCAAGGCATGTTTCAGTGTTGAGAGAGTTCTGCCAGAGTTCTTGACTTCTAGGTCATCCTGGGAGATGGGTCAGCCCATTGCTAATTCCCAAACGTGTGAAATGTCTGACCCCAGGAAGGGCAAAACTAGGGCAAGGATTGGAAAATCCCCACCACCCAGATTCCTGGAGAGACCATTGCTCCCAATGGGCCAGTAGAGCTGCCCCAGTTCTTCATCGCCCCACTTCTAGGCCCCTCCTTCACCTTGTAGCGCAAGCACAAGGCCTGGTTCAGCTTCTCTATGTCTGCCTCCTTTGCCTTCTGGGCTTCCTGATGCTGTTCTTCCTGGGCCTGTAGCCTTGCCTGCAGATCACAACTAGGGGAGGGACAAATTCAGCATTATTTCTGTCCTCCCAGGTGCTGGCTGGGCCCTGGACATAAGGAGCTGTCTCACGTGACCTGCCCCCTCTGATCAAGACCACGCTCCACTCACATCTTTCGCTGCCGAGTCCTGACAGCTTCCTCTTTAGATTCTTGCAGCAGGGAACATAGGCTTTGAAGCTCCAGAGTCATTGCACCCATTTCTGCCAGGCTCTTCTCCATGCCTGGGATCTCTGAAAGAGCAAGTGCTAGCTGGAAGCAGAGCCCTTGGGCTCTGGAAGGAAGAAGTGTGGGTAGTCATCACCACCACAACTCTTATCCATGTTCCCCACCCATAGGATTTGAATTTCCAGAACACTGCAGATCCCAAAAGGCAGAAATAAAATGAGTCCATATAAAATTGAGGTTTTTAGAGCAAATTACTTCTCACTGTTTTACTCTTTATCATGAGTACCAGATCTAGAAATGAGGCAGGATCCCTGGAGCCCATCCTAACCTGTAGGCTGAAGGGAAACCATTGATGCTACTCGGGTGAAAGCACTCTTGTCACTTCCAAGCAAGGGCACAGGAGATGCTTCTGGCTCTGAAACAAAAAACAACCAAGGTAGAGGGCCCCTCTGGTGACCCAGTAAGGGTCTGCCATAACAGAAGCCAGGACCACAACTCTCCCACCCTTAAATCCCAGGGCCTTTAACCTTCATCTGCCATTGCTGTCAAGACATTTCCCAAGAAGGCGCTGTCAGTAGGCGGAGGGCATTCCTGGGCAGGAGCACAGGCTGTGCTTACCATGGGGGTCTCTGGTTCAGCCTAAGGGTAGAGGAGAAACATGGTCAGCGGCTCTTCAGGCTTAGGGATCTCTTGAACTTCCAGGTACCGAGCAGCCACCTCCTCTGGAATGCTGTTCCATCTACTCTTTTTTTTTTCCTCTATCAGCACCTTCTCAATTAGCTCCTTTCCCAGAATTTAATTCTCTCACAAAAAAAAAAAAAATTAAACACAGAAACCTTCTTAACTTAAATCCCATTTTTAAGCTGCCTTTTCTCTTTCCCCTCCCACCAAGAAAAAGATAGAGAAGCCTATATTTCCCGCCTAAAATTGTCACATCTAGTGACTCCCTACCCCACTACACTCAGTCTTCTTCCTCACCATTCCACCAAAACTTGTTTGGTTCACTAAGGACATCCTTACTTTCAAATTCCACAGACATGTTTCAGCTCTTGTTTTACCTGACCTATTTGATAATCGATGACCATGTTCTTCTTTTAGAAACTTCCTTTTCTTGGGGCGCCTGGGTGGTTCAGTGGGTTAAAGCCTCTGCCTTCAGCCCAGGTCATGATCCCAGGGTCCTGGGATCAAGCCCCACATTGGGTTTTCTGCTCAGCAGGGAGCCTGCTTCCTCCCCCCACCCTCTGCCTGCCTCTCTGCCTACTTGTGATCTCTGTCAAATTAAAAAATAATAATAATAAATCTTAAAAAAAAAAAAAAAGAAACTTCCTTTTCTCAGCTTCTGGGACATGACTTTCTCCTTCATACACACGCCTCATAACTTTCTGACTATTTCTTCTCTTTATCCACAGGTTGTTCCTTAAACTGTTGGACTCCTTTTGGTTCATCCTTGGCCTTCTTTATACTCTAATCCATTCCCTAGGCCTCGCCTTAGGGAACTCCACAAAAACAGCTACTACTACGTGGATGAACTTTCTGTCTCTCTCAAGTAGATTATTTTCCCAATCTCCAGACCCAAAAGCCTGTGAAAAATCTACCAGAACGCTCCATAGTCTACCTGAAATTTAGTTTACATAAGGCTGACCTCACCATTTTCCCTGTCCCATCCCACCAAAAATCTGTTCCTCCTCCAGTTTATGATCCTAGGGCCGGGGGATTGGCAGGGCAGCAAATGACAGCCTGTGGTTCAGATCTGGCCTGCCACCTGTCTTGGTAAATAAGCTTTATTAAAATACAGCCATACATTCATTTACATACTATCTATGGCTGCTTTTGAGCTACAAAGGCAGAGTTGAGTAGTTAAGATAGTGACAACATGGCCAAAAAGACGAAAGTACGATATTGTACTTTATGGGAAAAGTGTGCCACCCCCAGTTCTAGAAGGTATCATCATCTTTCCAGCAATTTAGAGATGACCCTTCACTCTTCCACGTTACTCCTACACCAAATTGGTCACCAGGTTCTATTACTTCTATTTTCTAAATACATATTCAATTCATCCAGTCCACCCTTTCGAACCCTTCTATAATCGCCATTAGTTCAAGCCTCCAGGCCTCCTGTCTACTTCTCTAGTCTTGTCTCCTTGTCATTTTTTTTTTTTTAAGATTTTATTTATTTCTTTGACAGAGACAGATCAGAAGTAGGCAGAGAGGAAGGCAGAGAGAGGAGGAAGCAGGCTCCCCGCTGAGCAGAGAGCCCAATGCGGGACTCAATCCCAGGACCCCGAGATCATGACCCGAACCGAAGGCAGAGGCTTTAACCCACTGAGGCACCCAGGCGCCCCTCTCCTTGTCATTCTTGCCCCATATAGCTTCTATACTGAAAAGCTACTTCCCAGACTCCAAACCTGCCAAATTCCATATGAGCAGGGCCTTATCTTGTTCACCTGTGGCCCCAGCACCTAACCCAGGTCATGTTACAAGGTAGACACTACAAGAAGAGTACACACAGTGCCTCTCTGACTTTCATAGTCAGAAAAGCACTCTCTTGACTTTGCCTAATAGGCCTTCCTGCATAACCCTGCCCCTGCCCCACCCCCACCTTCCAAACCTCAAGACTCTGCCCAAGGATCACCTGCTCTGAGAAGACGTGCTAACTCTCAAAGGTATAACTGATGCTTCCTCCATGAAGACCTCTATCATGATCCCAAGTCAAGATGTCAAGGTTACACCTGTGTTGCCTGCAACACTGTGGATTCTTTCACATTTTCTGTGCTCAGCACACACTAGGGTCAGATCACAAGCACTTCCAAATTTCAGGATCCTGGTTGTACCTTTCAATGTTGAATAAGCTAATTAACTATTCTGAAAGATATCAACAATTTATTGTGTGGTGTGCGCTGTGGGAAAGCCAAAGAAGAAAGGCTAAATTTCTGCTTTTTTTTTTTTTTAAGATTTTATTTATTTGACAAAGAGAGCAAGTTCATAAGTAGGCAGACAGTGTGGGGTGGGGGGAAGCAGGCTCTCTGCTTAGCAGAGAGCCTGATGCGGGGTTCGATCCCAGGACCCTGAAATCATGACCTGAGCCAAAGACAGAGGCTTAATCCACTGAGCCACATAGATGCCCTCTCTTTTTTTTTTTTTTTTTAATATTTATTTATTTGAGAGAGAGAGAAAGAGAGAGGACAAGTGAGTACAGGGGGAGGGCCAGAGTGAGAGGGAGAGAGAGAAAATCTCCAGCAGACTCCACACTGAGTGTGGAGCCCAGCTTGGGGCTTGATCTCATGATCCTGAGATCATGACCTGAGCTGAAATCTAGTCGGATGCTTAACCAACCGAATCACACAGGTGTCCCATCTGCTTTCTTTAAACATCATAATCTAAATGAAGAGAATAGACATCTGAGAGAAACTAATGCAAGTGCAAAAGGAGAGTAAGTTCATGAAGAATACAGCAGGAGATCACTGAGTCCATGTGATTCTGGAACATTTGAAAGAAGTTGAAATAAGGAGGATAAAGAAAGGAAAAGGTATTTCTAGTTTGAAGACAGAGGAAAATGGGCATGGTAACAGCCCAAGTCTGGGTATGATTAGAGACGGGGCATGTATGATTAGAGACATGTGGTATACAGGCAGTCTAGTTGGAGTAAAGTGTTCATAATAGGCAGGAAACAGATGAAAAAAAGGATGACAGGATGAAGTCCTGTAGGTGACTGAAAGTCAGTGAAGGTCAGAGATGGAAGAAGAGTAGCGTTTTAGGAAGACCATTCTGTATGATAAAGATACAACTGGAAAAACTCTCATCAACTAGGAATAGAGGAGAACTTCCTCAACCTACAAAAGCCTGCAGCTAACATCATACTTAAGATCAGGTATGAGGCAAGGATGTCCCCTTTTACCCCTCCCTTTCCATGTAGTGGTGGAAGTTCTAGCTAATGAAGTAGGACAAGAAAAGGAAATAAAAAATCTACAGATTGGGAAGGAAGGAATAAAATTGTCTTTGGTTGAAGATATGATTGGGAAGGAAGAGAAGGAATCCCTGGATCCTACCTTCTCCTTTAGTTTTGCCTGTAAGAAGAGGGTGAGTCTCCGTAGTTGCTCAGTCAGCACCCCTAGCTCTTGGGAATACTGGCGGGTCTTCTCCAGGTGTTGTTCCTGGTTCTCTGCTATGGTGCTAGCCAGGTTAGCCCTGAAATCAGGAAGGAATAGAGAAAACAGCTGAAGACCAGGCAACCTTCTCTGAACTCTTCTCCCAAATCCCCACACAGAGCTTCATTCAAAAAGGAAACATGGGGCGCCTGGGTGACTCAGTCAGTTGGGTGTCTGACTCTTGATTTCAGCTCAGGTCATGATCTCAGAGTCCTGGGATCCAGCCCGGCCTCAGCCTCTGCACTCAGTGTGGGGTCTGCTGTCCCTCCCTCTAGTTCTCCCCCTTCTCATACTCTCATTCTCTCTCTCTCTCTTTCGAATGGATAAATAACATCTTTAAAAAAAAAAAAAAAAAGAGGAAAACAAGAGGTTCTTGGATCATGTCACAGTCTCCTTGAAGACTGCAGTTTCCGAAGTGCTCCGAGGAAGCATAAACACTTAGTAGGTGAAGCACAGAAAGGTAGAAATCTTACTTCAGGTTCTCCACAGTGTCCTTGAGGTCCTCACACTGCAGGCTGCGCTCCCGGAGTGCTTCCAGCGTGGTTTTCAACTGACACTCCACCTGGCCCAGCTCTAGGTGAGCAACCTGATTCTCTTGGTCTGCAAACTGGGGACACAGGAAAAGGAAGGAAGGCAAGGGGCGAGAGAGGGAGGGGGTGAGAATGAGCTAAGTGGGAAATTTCAGAGCCCTGGGAACAGAGGCTCTTCCTGGTCCCCAGCCTCAAACATCACCAGCACAGCATCAGGTAAGAGGCACACTACTCCCGGCTCCCCTGCCCCCAGCCATGTTCCTCACCTCCAGGGTCTCCTTCAGGTCTTGGACCTCCTTGGCCAAGACGGCCTGTTGCTGCTGCAGCTCTGCCTGCGTGTGTTTTAGTGCCGCCGCTTCCTTTTGCCATCTGCCAGAGACCTTCTGTTAGATCCCAGCCATCCTACACCCTGGGTGCCGACTGCCACCACAACCCGATAGTGACTCACTGAGTAGCCTGCTCCTCATTGCTCTGGGTCAGCTGGCAGAGCAACTCATCCTTCATGGCCAGGTCCTGGGTACAATGGGCATGCTGACTCTGTAGCTCTTTTAGCTGACTCTCCATGCTGGCCAGACTCTGCAGCTGAGCCCGGAGATCTAAACCAAAAGTATCCTAATGACACTATGTAGTCATCAGGCCCAAACCTCTCTATTCTTCTGCTCTGAAAAAAATGCTCCACAGCACTTCCTTGCTCTACTGCCATACGCCAGGCTTCAGCAGGGCACAGGGCTTGTTCATGTATGTATGTGTACGTACACACACGTACACACACACACACACACACACACACACACACCCCTACCTGTTGCTAGGCGACTATTTTCCAACTCCAGTTGTTCTATTAGGCCTTTGCAGTCCTCTAAATGGGTAGTAGCTTGTTCCAGGTCCCTGGAAACCTAGGAAGAAAAGATAGATTTTTCTCCTATGGTTCTTCCTGAATCAGGAATCCTAGGACTCAGCCCAGCTTCTCTTTCTGGACAGAACAGCAAAGCACCTTGCTTCTGGGCAGCAACACTGCAGAAATAAGGTCCCCAGTAAAAAGGAGAAAGAGGAGAAAAGTAGCTGAAGAAGGTACTAAAGAGAAAAGGAAACAACTGGGCCCAAAGCCATCTATAGTGAAAGGACCTGGCTGGTCTCCAAACCCAGAGGAGAAAAAGGACACAACCAGGGAAAGAGGCTAATGATACCACTCATTAGAAAGGCCTTCTACAGAGGAGGAGGAGGAAACCAGGCCTAAGAAGTCCCCACTTCTGGTTTGTACCTGCTGCTTTTCCTCAATTGCAGCATCACGTTCCTGCAGGGTCTGCCGGCTCTTGGCTTTGAGTTTCTCTGTGAGTTGTTGAGACCGGCTCAGCAAGGCTGTCCATGCTACACACTAGCAGGGGAAGCAAGCAGGTCAGGAGAGCACATTCGAGGCAGGGCTCCTCGAGGAGTGGGCTGGGAGTAAAGGGTGATATAATGGCCCCAAATACTCACATCCAACTGCATGGATATCCAGTCCTGTTGTAGGTTTGAAGTCAGACTCGCCGTCTGCTGAGCCACCTCTTTCTGCTCAGCATGAAGCCCAACCTACACAAGAAGGATTGCCTACAGAGATGGCCCCTTCCCTCTGGATACAACAGAGTGCGGGGATATGGCCATCCTCCCGGTGTGTCAGCTTAGATCCCAGGAAAAAAAATGCCTTCAAATTACCAGCTGGGCCTGGGTCTCCTTCAAAAGGCCTCTGAAGTCCCCGGTGGATGCCAGGTCCTGTTCCAGCTGGCTGATGCGCTGGCTGGCATGTGCACAGAAAGCCTCTAGCACAGCCTCAGCCTGTTGAGGGAAGAGGGCAAGTGACTCTGTGTTCCTGCAGGAACCCTGAGGAAGAGACCTCCCACATCCAGGAACAAAGGCCTGGCACCTTACCGCGTCCTTGCCTCTAAGGGCCATTTCCTCTTTGTGTTTTGCCTCCTCCCTTTCTGCTTTGAGGCTCTGGAGCCTTGCCTTCAACTTCTTCAACACGTCACAACAGCAGGAGACCAGGGTTTCTGCATGCCGAGACTACAAGATAAGAATCAGACACCGCAGTTAGGTTCCTTTTTTTGAACTTTCAGTCTCACTGGAGTGCCTTCACCTTCGTGCTGCTTACCTCCTGACTCACGGCAGTTTTATCTTCCTCTAAGTGCAACAGAGATAGATGAAGCAAGGATATCAGCTCTTTAGAAGCCAGCACCCACGACTGCTGTAAAGGGAAAGGTGGTTAGGTTAGACCAGAGACCAAATAAAGTCACTAAGCCGGAACTAATAACCAAGGGCACTGAGAGGGGAAACCAGACCCCAGTTTCAAGCTCCCAATAGGAAGACAGTCACCATCTGCTAACCACCCAGGACTCTCCATTCTTTTTTTTTTTTTTAAGATTTATTTATTTGAGAGAGAGAGATCACAAGTAGGCAGAGAGGCAGGCAGAGAAAGAGAGAGGGAAGCAGGCTTCTGCTGAGAAGAGAGCCCGATGTGGGGCTCGATCCCAGGACCCTGGGATCATGACCTGAGCCGAAGGCAGCGGCCCAACCCACTGAGCCACCCAGGCGCCCCAAGACTCATTCTTGATCGTCACAGGACACACAGAGATGGTAAAAAGGCAATCAGTACTTACCATGACCTTCCTGGCCTGCTGAAGAGCCTGTCTGATCTCTTGGCTCTCCTGAAGATGCTGAGGTTTCTTACTTATCTAGTCAGAGAAACAAAAGTGTGCCCTTTGCAGAGGCAACATGCCCCACCAGCGCCACATTCCCGCTCCCATCTGCCAAGATCCAGGAGCCTCTCCTATGAAAAGCAGGAGCAAGGCTCACAGCTCGAGGAAGCGGAGTCAGAAAAAAATCCAGAGGTACATAAAAAATTCCTTTTCAAAATAACCTTTTTTCTAACTATAAGGATGACATGTGTTTAAAGGTTTATAAAAGTTTGGAAATATAGAGTGAATAAAATGGAAAAAGAAGCCATTAATAATTTCACCATCTGGAGCAATGATTTTTTTTTTTTTTAAGATGTAATTTATTTATTTGAGAGACAGCAAGCATTAAGTGGGGAGAGGGACAGAGGGAGAAGGACAGGGCCAAGCAGACTCCCTGCTGACCTCGGATCCAGACCCAGACTCTATCCCAGGACCCTGAGATCATGATCTGAGCAGAAATCAAGAGTTGGCCGCTTAACCAATTGACCCGCCCAAGGACCCCTAGAGCAATGATTCTTAACCAACAGTATAGCAACTACCCTGAAAGATTTCACTATAATGCCACACCAGAGATTTTCTAGCTATAGGGATTTGCTGTAACTGAGGAGTATATTATTTCCCTCAGGTGTCAGGGAGATTACTGATTTAGAAAGAAACTACCATATTTAGGGGGCCTGGGTGGCTCAGGTCATGATCCTGGGGTCCTGGGATCAAGCCCTACATCGGGCTCTCCCTGCTCTGCCTGCCACTCCCCTTGCTTATGCTCTATCAAATAAATAAAATCTTGAAAAAAGAAACTACCCTATTCAATAAATTCTAAGATGATTATCTTTTTATATAATAGTGCCACTGAAATTGGGATGCATCTGAATATGCACAACTAAGATTATAACATAAATAAACGTGGGGGCCTGGTTCTATTACTTAATTTCATTATATTAATGTTATTTAACCCTGAGTTTATATTCACTCTCTTCACTGAAATAGCCTGAGACTGGAACATCTGCTTTAGGGGAACCTATCAAAGTAGAGTACACTCATTTTTAACTTCTGCTGATACTTTACCTCACCTTGAAGCCTTTCAGAAATTATCTAAACTCTGATTTCCTTTCTTTTTTTTTATTTCCTTTCTTTAAAAGCTATGTTTATGTTATACTTCCTTTCCATGTTATTAAAAACTCTTCATAAGCATACTTTAAAATTATGTTGCGGGGCACCTGGGTGGTTGTTGGTTGGTTAAGCATCTGCCTTTGGCTTAGGTCATGATCTCCAGGTCCTGAGATCTAGCATCCGCTCCCTGCTCAGTAGGGAGTCTGCTTCTCTCTCTCTCCCTCAGCCCCTCCCCACTGCTCATTCTCTCTCTCTCTCTCTCTCAAATAAACATCTTTAAATAAATAAATAAATAAAATTACATTGCAGAATATCCCATCTTATGGTGTACCACTATTTTTCATTTCATTTTTTCATCATTTCGAAAAAAGCTACTGTCTTTATGCAGCATTTTTTTTTTTTTTTTAACTCTTAGGATACATCCCTAGAAGTGGAACTACTGGGTCAAAAAGTCTGAATTGCTTTAACGGTCTTACTTAAACTACTTTCAAAAAAGGTTGAACCAATTTATACACCCTACCGACAATGGGACAATACTTACCAGTATTATCTATTTTATTTTTTGCCATTTTGTGAGACGAAAATAGTTTTAATTTCATTTAATTTCATTGTTTTAATTTGTAATTCTCTTAATTTCTAGTAATCTTCTCAAATATTTCTTAGTCATTTTTCTCATTCTCTGTCTATGCGTTATCTTAGTGCAGATAAAAATTAGTATGCTGTGTAGAGTGGAAAAGTATGATCTTGAGACAGCAGAGCCATACAAAGACTCAGGTTCTGAGAGAAAAGCCCAGAAATGTCATTACTGCTGAAAGGCAGCCATCATCTGAGACAAAACCTGTGGGAGCAGCAGTGCTGAGTCATGATGTTACAGCAGTCTGGATTTAAGGGGACAGAGCTTGTGGCATTCGCTGCTCACCTCCCCCGCAGAGCGGCCATTATTCCCCACCACATCGTGTGTGGTAAGGCCCACAGCACTCTGTGAGCCCCGGGCAGGGCACGCATGCTCCTCAGAGCGGGGCAGTCAGGCAAGTGATGAGATTAGTGTGAAGGAGGCAGCCAAGCGGGAAGGACAGGACACTGCGATGGGGAATAGGGAATGGCGGCAGGTGCTGTCACTGCCCCTCTTTGGCTTTGGCTCAGTGGCCTCCAAAGGGATTTGGCAAGCTTCAGGGAAAGAGAGGGGAAGGAGGTCAGGATTTTGGCAGAAAGTAAAGTTGAGGATATTTTCAACCCCAGGTCTCTGGGCATTTGGAGACCAGCTCTTCTTAGCAGCAGCTACCCGTTATCTCAAAGGACACAAGACTGAGGCACTCAATTCCTTCCCTGGACACCATTCCCTTCCTTTCTCAACCTGTGCTATCACAACCAGAATGCTCTAGAATAGTGGTCTTTGAACTGTTTTCCTCTCATATCTCACAGAATAACCTTGATAGACTGACTACTCTTTTTTTTTTTTTTAAAGATTTTATTTATTTATTTGACAGAGAGAGAGATCACAAGTAGACAGAGAGAGAGAGAGAGGGAAGCAGGCTCCCTGCCGAGCAGAGAGCCCGATGCAGGACTCGATCCCAGGACCCTGAGATCATGACCTGAGCCGAAGGCAGTGGCTTAACCCACTGAGCCACCCAGGTGCCCTAGACTGACTACTCTTAAGTTTAAAATGTTATAAAGGCTGTAATTTTAACCATGTTATAAATATTGATAGTTTGAGGGGCGCCTGGGGGAAGTGGGAGAGGGAGAAGCAGGCTTCCCGCCAAGCAGGGAGCCTGATGCAGGGCTCGATCCCAGGACCCTGGGATCATGACCTGAGCTGAAGGCAAACACCCAACTGACTGAGCCATCCAGGGGCCCCCAAAATAAAATATATTTAAAAGAAAAAAAGATCAGAAATTTGGGGGCCCCTGGGTGGCTCAGTCGATTAAGCATCTGACTCTTGATTTCAACTCAGGTCATGATTTCAGGGTGGTGAGATCAAGCCCTGCGTTGGGCTTTACTCTCAGTGGGGAGTCTGCTTCTCTCCTTCTCGCTCTCCCTCTGCCTCTGCATGCATGCACATTCTCCCTCTCAACTAAATAAATCTTTAAAAAGAGTCAGAAATTTTTTATCATCCCTTTTCTTCCTTGAACCTTGTATTTTTACACTCAGAATTTTATCTTCATGTAATATATTTTAAGTCTATAATATATTAAGTCTATTATTAATCAATATCTCTGCAACAGAAGTCCATTTAACCCAGTAACATTTTATTGGGAATAATCTATTAATAAAAAGGACAGCAATTCCCTCCCCTTATTAACTCATGTGTCTGTGGATTACTATAATTCCTACACTAAGACATGCCTCAGCAACAATTCTATGCTAATTTTCCTTTCTTTTAGATGTAAGAACTGAGAATCTGCTTCACATAAGTAATGAGAATAAGTAGGAATGGAGGAAGAAAAGACCCAATTCTAGGCGCTCCTTTGGAGAAACATGCCAAAAATCTCAATAGTGAACTTCGGTCAAAATTTTTAATAATCCACATGATGTGTTACGTTACCATTGCAGCCATTTGCTTTCTCAGCATGTACACAAAGATTTTCTCTTGTCCTTTGATTGCTATTCCCTGACAATGTAAGATTCAGGATAGGTCGTGAATATGCTGCTCTTTAGTAAAGTAGGAAAGGGCCATTGAGAATGGGGAAGTAGGAAAGAAAAAAATTAGTTAAGAATACATATGTGGTGATTCACAGACCTGTACCCCTGGGGTAATAATACATTATATGTTAATAAAAAATTAAAATTAAAAAAAAAAAAAGAGTACATGTGAAAGATGAACATCTAGAAACTGACTCCTTTAAAACTTTCCTTGCTTATATTCCCTTGGAAAATGACTATGTATCCCAGGGGTATAGTGAGTACCCACAGCTCTAAGGGATTTTCCAGATCCTCAGCTTTTATACATATTTTAAAGAAGAGGGCCCACCGGGAGGAACCTTCTTACCCCACTGGGAGATGTGTCAGTCTGTGTGCTGTTGTCCCGAACCTCTGAGTGAGGGACAGTCAGCTGGCTCTTCCAGTCCCGCAGCTGGCGGGAGAGAACCTCCAGGAGGATGAGAGAGTTCAGCAGGTTATCTTCTAGGTCATGTCGAGATAAGGCAGTTAGATCCGGAGGACGGTTGCTGCAGCAAGAAAAGAACATGAGGAGAAGAAAGAAAGGGTGAGGGGAGGGGAGCAGCAGGTCCTGGTTAATGGAGCCCAGGGGCACAAAGATACAGGGACACTTACCCCCATAGGAGGTGCTCTGTCTCAGAAGTACCATCCTTGATATCCGCTGGGCCTGTCTGTGAGGTGTTTGTACTCTTTTCCTGTGCTGCTGGGGGAGTAAACCAAGTCCCCACCGAGCAAGTAGGGAAAGGGGTAGTACTAATCGCAGCATCCCGAAGCACAGAGGGGAGGGATAAGCTCTGGCGGAGATTTTCCAGCATAATCGAAGTATTTACATCCTTTTCCAGCCAGGCCAGTGGGGACATCCAAGGCCCTGTATCAGAGATGAGAACCCTACCAGCATCTTCTACTGCTGGGTCTGGAGCTGCCTGGGATTCCATCTCTCCTGGATTTGGAGTTAGGCATGTGGATGGAGTATCTCCCATATTTGAGACAAGTGCTTGATCTCCTAACTCAACCTTCTCAGGGAGTGTGGGAAAGCTAAGTTCTCTTTCCTCTACAGATCTGTGCTCTTCAATTTCCTCCCCTGGGTCCACATGACTGGCAGGGAAATCTGCTGCTAAGGCAGTTGAAGGGGAGATCCAGAGCATGGAGGAAGGCAAGAAGATATTACTTTCCGAAGGGACTAAGTCCTCAACCACAGCCTCAGTCCTACCACCCCTAAGGGTTTCTTTGGAGCAGTGTGGCTGTTGCTCTGAACAGGGAATTGGTAGACACTCCAAGATATGGGATGGAGGATACGGAAATGTAGGTTTATCAGGCATAGCGGGAACAACTTCTGAAAAGCTGTCTTCTTTGCAGGCTGCCACCCCTTCTCTTAGCAGATCTCCTGGCCTCAGAGGCTCATCTGGAGAGATGCTGTTTGTCTCTGTCATAGTATCTAAATGAGCTTCAAGTGTAACGTCTTGCTGTTTTCTCACTGGAGAGGGTACAAGGACCATGGTTTTAACCACATTGTCCAGTGGATCTACAGCTTCCTCAGATATTTTGGGAGTAGAGTTGGTTTGGGGATTCAGATCTAGGGGCTGCTCAACTGATTCATGCTGACAAGGATCTTTTAGCCACTTTGAGGGATGGGTGAACTGTTCTGAAGGGGAATCAGTCCTCTTGGCATTGATAAAATTGGGTGGAGATGCGGTGTTGCTGCCTTCCTGCCAAAGAAAACAAAAGGAGGTGACCAAGGCAGTCAATTCAGGTTCCCAACATATAATTATGGGTACAGAATATTGTCTGAACTCAAAGGAAGAGTTTTCATTACCTCTGTGTAGGTAAAATTTGGCTAAGTCTTGCTGCTCACTAAAGAAACCCTAAACTAAACCCTGACTAAAGCTGGGAAACCAACTTAGATCTTTGCAAGTGAACAAGCCTACAATATAAACAAGGCTGAGATAATCTATATCCTGGGGAGAAGGTAGCTTGAATGTTACCCACTTGTCTCCAATCCTAACTCCAACCCACTTTTAGAGGAATGGGTAGGAAGGATCTCTAGGTAAGCTCTGCCAGACTCTAGAGTTGCTCCAAGATTTTCCCTCTTCTGGGATAGATGAGAAATTGGGGACCAGAGTTAGTGTACTGTCTTGCTGGGGACCACAGAAATCTATGGACCCTAGGAAAAAGGGCAACGTCAACCTGAAGTAGTGACCTAGTCTCCTTGGCCTCAAGAGCTGAGAGTGTCCTGAAACACATGGGATGAACCCATTTAACCCTTGGGATTTTTAGAGCTCTAACCTTTACAGCAGAGGAAAATGAAGAGCAGAGACTTCCTCCTGGTGCCTCATAAAGGACTGATAACCCCCCACATGCTGGTTCACAGCAATAAAGATTACTGTGCCTTCTACCACCTGCAGGGTTGCTGGTCCTGAGACTCAATGAACAAGAAAAGGAAAATATGACTGTACTTAAATGGATCTAATAGCCACAGAAAGGACAAATCCTAAGATAGTTAGAAAAAGTAGACCCTAACAAAACAGCTGATAGAAGAAACAGATGACAATGGAAGAAGATTTGAGTACAACAACACACATATACAAAGACCTTCTGGAAATAGTAAAAAGTACTTTTAAACAAAAAATTCAGCCAACTGAATTAAAAGAGGATAGTACAATACACACACACAAAGCCCTTATGGAAATAATAAATATTACTTTAAATTTAAAAATTCAATAAGGGCGCCTGGGTGGCTCAGCGGGTTAAGCCGCTGCCTTCGGCTCAGGTCATGATCTCAGGGTCCTGGGATCGAGCCCCGCATCGGGCTCTCTGCTCAGCGGAGAACCTGCTTCCTCCTCTCTCTCTGCCTGCCTCTCTGCCTGCTTGTGATCTCTCTCTGTCAAATAAATAAATAAATAAAAATTTAAAAAAAAAAATCTTTAAAAATTCAATAAAATGAATTGAAAGACAATGATCAGAGTAGAGGTTGGAATTACTGGCCTGGATCAAGTGGAAAAGTATCTTAAAGCAAAGACAAAAATACAAAGAAATATAAACCTTAGGGAAGACCTAAAAGAATTGGAAGATAAATCCAGTAAATCTAACATGTGAAGAAAAAAAGTTCCATGAAGAAATTAACAAATTTTATAATTAACAATATTTGATTATTAACAAATCAACAAATATTATAATTAACAAATATTATAAGAAAGTTCCTCCAAGGTAAAGAAAGACCAGAGTTTGCATATTGAAATGGCTTACCAAGTTCCAAGCAAGACTGTTAAGAAAAAATAAAATTACTGAAGTATATAAGGAAGATAAAACTATTTCAGAAGCTTGAGATAGAAAGACCAATTATTTACCCCAAAAAAACCCAAAAAAACAAAAAATCAGACATACATGAAATCTCTCATTTACATCAGTGGATAAAACTTTAAAACATAAGGTTAAGCTAAAAAGGGCTTCTGATATTCTGGCAATTTGCTGACCGAGTGTTGATTACAATGACAGGTGCTTCATACAAATTTGTTAAGTTGTATATTTTATGTACTTTCACACATTTTATTTCAGTTTTTTTTTTTAAGATTTTATTTATTTACTTATTTGTCAGACGGAGAGAGCACAAGCAGGGAGAGTGACAGGCAGAGGCAGAGAGAGAAGCAGCCTCCTGGCTTAGCAAGGATCCAAGGACTCCGGGATCATGACCCGAGCCAAAGGCAGTGGCTTAACGGACTGAGCCACCCAGGCATCTCTTTATTTCAGTTTTTTGGGTTTTTTTTTTTCAGTTTTTAAAGGTTTTTCTTTCAAAGTGCTTTAAAGGAAAAGTAGAAAATAAAGTGGTGACAAAGAGACATGAGGTAAAAGCAAACAAAGAGCAAAAACAGCAATATTAGTAAGGTTAGGGCACTATCGTAATAAAACATAAATGAAGATATGAAATAAAAAACATAAATCAGTATGCAATAGATAGCTCAGAAACTAAATAAACAAACCAAAGACTCAGAGATGTAAACGTGCACTTACAGTTTTTGCTGTGTTTATCAAGTTCCTATTCATTTTTTTTTTAAAAATCACTTATGGAAAAAATATTTGAAAATCTTAAAACTAGTAATATATAATATATAAAGAACTCTTACAATTCAACAACCACAACACAATAACCCAATTTAAAAATGGGCAAAAAGGGGCTCCTGGGTGGCTCAGTGGGTTAAGCCTCTGCCTTCAGCTCAGGTCATAGTCTCAGGGTCCTGGGATCGAGCCCCACATCAGGCTCTCTGCTCAGTGGGGAGCCTGCTTCCCCCTCTCTCTCTGCCCGCCTCTCTGCCTACTTGTGATCTGTCAAATAAATAAAATCTTTTTTAAAAATGGGCAAAAAATTGGGGTGCCTGGGTGGCTCAGTTGGTTAATCGACTGCCTTAGGCTCAGGTCATGATCCTGGAGTCCTAGGATCGAGTCCCACAGGGAGCCTGCTTCTCCCTCTGATCCTTCCCCCTTCTCATGCTCTCTCTCTCATTCTCTTTCAAATAAACAAAATCTTTTAAAAAAATGGACAAAAAAATTGAAAATAGACATTTCTTTTTTTTTTTTTTTAAAGATTTTATTTATTTATTTGACAGAGAGAAATCACAAGTAGGCAGAGAGGCAGGCAGAGAGAGAGGCGGGAGCAGGCTCCCTGCTGAGCAGAAAGCCCGATGTGGGGCTCCGAACCCAGGACCTGGGATCATGACCTGAGCCGAAGGCAGCGGCTTAATCCACTGAGCCACCCAGGCGCCCCGAAAATAGACATTTCTTGATGTAATACATACAAATGACCAACAAGTACATGAAAAGATCCTCAACATCACTAATCATTAAGGAAATGCAAATAAAAACCACAATGATATAACACCTCACACCCATTAAAATGGCCACTATAAAAAACAAAACAAAAAGTACCAAGTGTTGGTGAGGATGTAGAAAATTACTTTAAAGATTTATTTATTGGGCACCTGGGTGGCTCAGTGGGTTAAGCCGCTGCCTTCGGCTCAGGTCATGATCCCAGGTCCTGGGTTCAAGCCCCACATCGGGCTTTCTGCTCAGCGGGGAGCCTGCTTCCTCCTCTCTCTCTGCCTGCCTCTCTGCCTACTTGTGATTTCTCTCTGTCAAATAAATAAATAAAAATCTTAAAAAAAAAAAAATTTATTTATTTATTTGAGAGAGAGAGACAGAGAGAGAGCACAAGTACACACATGGGAGAGCAGGGAAAGGGAGGCAGGTACTCTTTTTTTAACCTAGACTGTACTAATATGGTAAATTACAATTAAATAAAATTTATTTTATTTTTAATTTTAAAATATTTTATTTTATTTTATTTATTTGACAGAGACAGACACAGTGAGAGAGAGCATGCAAGTATGGGGAGCGGGGGAGTTGGTGGGAGAGGGAGAAGCAGGCTTTCTGATGTGCAGGGAGCCCAATGTAGGGCTTGCTCCCAGGACCCTGGGATCCTGACCTGAGCCAAAGGCATCCACTTAACTGACTGAACCACCCAGGCTCCCCTAAAAGTCAAAATTTAGGTCCTCAGTCATAATAACTACCTTTCAAGCGCTCAACAGCTACAAAACTCATGGCCACCATACTGGACAACACATATTATCAAACATTTCCTTCAACCCAGAAAGTTTTGGGTGGGTTTTTTTTTTGTTTTTTTTTCCTTTAAAGATTTATTTATTTATTTGAGAGAGAGAAAGAGAGAGAGAGAATGAGGGTGAGCGAGCAGAGGGAGGGGCAGGAGAGGGAGTGGGGAAGCAGACTGCAGAGCCAACATGGGGCTCAATCTCATGATCCTGAGAGGACAACCTGAGCTGAAACCAAGAGTCAGATGCTCAAATGACAGCCCCCCACCAGAAAGTTCTACTGGCCAGTAAGTGTTTTTAAGAAAGGCCACTACCTTTATACATATGTTATTTAGGAAGTCTCTGTTTTTACATATTCTTCTTTCCTCCTCTAACCTATTTAATTTATATTGTATCTCAAAAATAATTCAGACTCCAAAGGAGCAGCGGAATGGCTTAGTGGGTGGAGCATGCAACTCTTGAACTTGGGGTCCTGAATTCAAGCCCCACTTTGGGTATGGAGCCTACTAAAGAAAAAATAAAAATAACTAAAAATAGGAACACTTGGGTGGCTCAGTCTGTTTATCGACTGCCTTCAGCTCAGGTCGTGATCCCAGAGTCCTGGGATCGAGTTTCCCATTGGGCTCCTTGCTCAGCAGGAAGCCTGCTTCTCTCTCTGCCTCTGCCTGCCACTCTGCCTGCTTGTGCTCTCTCTCTGACAAATGAGTAAATTAAAAATATATTTAAAAAAATCAACTAAAAATAAAAATGTTACAAATAATTTAGTCTGCATGAAAAAGGGCAGATAGAGGTTAATGAGATACCAAATCATAGAAAAGAAAAAGGAAGCAAATCTTCCTATTTCAAGGAGTAACAGTAGCTATATCTGATGATCAAATTTGACCCTGAGCTCTCTAGAAGCCAGAGCAAGAGGGAAAATATGGTAGACTACCTAGTTCTCCTTATCAGAAAGAAAAAGGATAGCAATTTCTTTAGGAAGACAAGTATCCCAGGCAGTTAAGTTCTAAAAGAAATTTCTTTAAGGAATTTTATAGAGGGGTCAATCTCCTTCCTTGGCAAGTTTTTACAACAACTGAAAAGCAGTTTCCACGTGCTACTTCTCTCAAGACTTTTGAAAAAAGTACAACTCAGTGAGGGCAATTCTACATGGGGTTAGTTTAAAAGAAGTCTGTCCAGGTACCCTGCCTTCTAGTGGGGTAACTTGATCCCAGGAAGAGTTCTGGCAACCTCTTGGAATGAACGTGGATATTGCCTCCCTGTGGCAGCTGACTGATCCCTACGTGTGAGCCCACATTAGCGGGAGAACCACTAATCAAAGTGATAGTGTTTCTCAGTAGTTTGGTAAGGGTTTAACGGGGGAGGAGGTGATAAAAACTAACAGCTAAATAGAGGTCTGGGTTCCCCGTGGATTTCCTTTAACCACCCTAGGGCACCTCTCTGTTGGCCTGAATAGCTGTAAATGGATGTCACTAAGGCAGAAGACTTCATTATCCTTATTAATTACGTTCCAGCCTTGGCCCTCTGTTCCTCTGAGCTCTCGACCTCGGCGAAGAGCCCAGTCGAGAAGCCAGCCAGGCGAATCTCACCTGCAATCCCAGCTTGCACAGTGATGAGGTCGGCGAGTAGCCTATCGGGGGCCCTTTTCCAGAGTTGGTGAGGGCACCGGGCTGCAGAAGTTCTCGGAGAGGAGTTCTCATAGCTGGTTTTCCCTGAGAAAGCAGAGTGTGAGAAAGCCTGGGCTGGGCCAGGCCGGGTCCTCTTCCCTCTCTAAGAAGCTCCTGGGGCAATAGAAGAGTAGACTTCCACCGCAGCCGCGCTTAAGCGGCAGGACCGGTAATAGACCACACACACACACCCCCTTCCCCAGGTTCCCCTCGACCCAGCTTTCCAGGACACTCGGCGCTGCGGCGTCCCGCCCCAAAGCCCCGACCCAGCTCTCTCCGTCCCTGAGGTTCTCTTGCTCACCGGTTGGGGCGAAGGCGACAGGCTAACGTTCAGTTTTTTCACCCGCCACATTTTCACCACAGAACGCGCAGCGATCACCTCCCAGACCCAAAAGCAGACGCCATGTTCACCCGCCGTCTTTATTTGAAACTGCGCCGCGCCTCTCGATTGGCTGCGAGGGCCTAGGCAGCAGGCTCGAGCCGGGCGGAGGAGGCGGGGCTTAATATGGCCCCGCCCCGCCACCCACCCACGGACTCGTGGGCCCCACGCGCAGTCTTTAAGGACCGGAGTCTTCACCACCTGCGCAGGAGGGGGTTGGAGGTTTGGAAGGCCCCGGGGTCCGAGACCCGTTTTGTGGTCTCACTTCGGGGCGGGTACCCAGATAGCTGGAGAGTCAAAGAATCTGTCCCTCCCGCTTCCAGTGGACCTCCTCACACCCTGTCCGAAAAGTGTCATGGTCGCCGGCCACAGGTGTCTCCCCAGGTTTGCCTTAGTTACCTGGCGCCTCAGCCTTGACTGGCAAGTGCGGGCCAGGGAGCGCGGAAGGGAGAGGGGAGTGGAGCCTTCTGTAACGAGGCCTGGTGGGTCCGCGCGCGTGGGCCCTACGTCGGGGGTGGCCTGAGCTAGAATTTAGCATCTTCGGAATTTCTCGTGTTTTCCTGGGACTTACACATATCCTGCTACAAGTTTACGGGAACAACAGCTAACCAGTATTGAACATTTATTCTGTACTTGGCACTGTTCCAGATGCTTTATCTATATTAACTCCTCTAATCCTCCTAAGGACCTGTGAAGTAAGTGATGTAAATATCACCCTTTTGCAGACGAGAAACTGAGTCCTAATGAAATTGGCCCTGGTAGTAAATGAGAGTCGAGATTTCAACCCACACCACCAACTAACGACAGGACTGTATTCTGTGGGCCTGAATCGCCTCCCTGGGAAGTCTAGCTATTGAAGGTGGACCTGATTTTTGGAAACAGCCTAATGGTAAGTATTGAGTTCATGATAAAGTGTGTTCATTGCAACACTCACTGTACCTTATTTATACTCTGAGGTGTTAATGAATTTGGAAAAGGAAATCAGCCAAAGAGAAGGAATTATAAATTTGTCATGAATTATAGGGCTTTCAGGTGATGAGCTCCTGTTCAACCCTGGGGTCTGATACCATAGCCACTAGCCACATGGAATTACTGAGCACTTCAGCGGTGGCTAATCCCAATTGAGATATATTATAGGTGTAAAACACAAGCTGGGTTTCGAAGACTTTGTATGGAAAAGAGAATATAAAATATTTTTAAAATATTGATTACATGTTGAAATTGTATTTTAGGTATATTAGGTTAAGTAAAATACATTAAAATTAATTTCACCTGTTTCTTTTTACCTTTGTAATGTGGCTACTAGCAAATTTAAAATGACTTATGGGGCTTACACTGTACTTCTATGGGACAGCACTGCTCTTGAAACGTAACAGCTCTAGCCTGCAGGCACTTATGGATAACAGTTGCTTGAATGGAAAACTGGGAAGAAAGACCACTTAAGAGCACAAGCATGAGCCTGGGGTTTCCCAAGACTCAGCAGAGGGTATCCCAAGGTGTATGTACTTCTGGTCAATCAAAAAGATTCAGCAAATAAGAGTGGGAAGTGGCAGAAAAAAGAAAACTAAACTAAGTGCTACTGGTAAAAGCTTGTATCATAGAAATGTGTGAATTGGAATGCTTAGTTCTTGTTGCAGTTTGCCAGATGCTAGGTGAGTAGCCAAAAGGGTATAGTGCTTCCAGCCGCAAATCAGGAGAGATATGGAAGGGTAGATGAATGGGAAAATACCGTTTATAAATAGGTAACATAAACAAAATGTTTATTGGTGGTGTTTTGCATAATTTTTTAAATTTGGTTTTTCAAATTATAAAAATAATAGATGCCTGTTATAGCAAGTGAAACAATGCAATGCAAAGATGTATTAAAGGCAAAGCCTCCCCCCCATTCTACCTGCCTGAGGTAATCAATAGTGTGTACACCTTTGTAAAAAACATATGCATACACATACAAATTCTGTATGTCTGTTTACACACACATTTTCCTCCCCCAAATTAATATGTAGAATGGTGTCTCTGGGATTGAGGGGCTAGTATCTTTTTTTTTTTTTTTTAACTCCACTTGTACTTCTTTCTTCCATTTTTTTTCACATTCTCTCACCACACACATGGAGGAGAGCAATGCACTGAGTTCTTTACAAAAACGGCATCACTTCTTACACTTCTGCATTTTTTTTCTTCTCCACTCAATATCTTGTATGGAGCTGCCTTTTTTTTTTTTTTTTTTTTTTTTTTAAGTGAACTTGGCTCCCAATGTGAGGCTTTGACTCACAGCCCCAACATCAAGAGTGGCACGCTCTACCAACTGAGCCAGCCAGGTGCCCCCTGTATAAACAGCCTTCTATGTCAACCTATACAGATGTAATTATTTATCACTTTGTATTCCTTACCCTTTTTTTAAAAAATGGGTTTTTTTCCTCTGTTCTAATTTGTCAGAGTTTTGTGTGATAGACCTTAACTCATTACAAGCTTTTTTTAACTGTTTTTGGCCATTGACTTTTATTAATGGCATCTTTGGCCCTACATATAAGACTTTTATTTTTAAGGTTTTATTTATTTAAAAGATTATATTGGGGCACCTGGGTGGCTCAGTGGGTTAAAGCCTCTGCCTTCGGCCCAGGTCATGATCCCAGGGTTCTGGGATTGAGCCCCACATCGGGCACTCTGCTCAGCGGGGAGCCTTCTTCCCACCCCCCCTACCCACCCACCCCCTCGGCCTGCCTCTCTGCCTACTTGTGATCTCTGTCAAATAAATAAAATCTTTTAAAAAAAGATTTTATTTTATTTATGACAGAGAGAGATAGCAAGAGAGTGAGCACAAGCACAGGGGAGCTGGAGAGGGAGAAGCAGACTCCCGGCTGAGCAGGGAGCCTGATGCGGGGTGATCCCAGAACCCTGGGATCATGACCTGAGCCTAAGGCAGACGCTTAATGACTGAGCCACCCAGGCGCCCCAGATTTTATTATCAGAGCACAAATGAGAGCAAGCAAGCGTGCACAAGCAAGGAGAGCAGCAGGCAGAGGAAGAAGCAGGCTCTCCACTGAGCTAGGAGCCCAATGTGGACTGGATCCCAGGACCCTGGCATCATGACCTGAGCCAAAGGCTGACGTTTAACTGACTGAGCCACCCAGGCATCACCATAGAAGACTTTTTTTTTTTAACCATAGAAGACTTTTATGCAGTCAAGTTGTTTATCTTTCCTTTAAAAGTATCTTGATGGAGTCATTCATTCTTCACATTTTTATGTAAATGTTTTTCTTTTATAGTGCTTTCATTTTCTGTCTTGGTTTGGGTATCTCCTCCATTCCTTGATTGTAGATCTAATCTCCCAAATGTTCTAAAATTTTTAATATTTTGACGAACACATTTAAATCCTTAATGTATCTGGTATTAAGTTTTGTATATGAGGGGCGCCTGGGTGGCTCAGTGGGTTAAAGCCTCTGCCTTCGGCTCAGGTTATGATCCCAGGGTCCTGGGATCGAGCCCCGCATAGGGCTCTCTGCTCGGCAGAGTCTGCTTCCTCCTATCTCTCTCTGCCTGCTTCTCTGCCTACTTGTGATCTCTGTCAAATAAATAAATAAAATGTTTAAAAAAAATAAAAATAAAAAAATAAAAAAGTTTTGTATAGGATATGAAGTAGGGGTCCAAATATTTAAAAACACTTGTACTTTTTTTTTTTTTTTAAAGATTTTATTTATTTATTTGACAGAGAGGTCACAAGCAGGCAGAGAGAGAGGAGGAAGCAGGCTCCCTGCCGAGCAGAGAGCCCGATGCGGGGCTCGATCCCAGGACCCTGAGATCATGACCTGAGCCGAAGGCAGCGGCTTAACCCACTGAGCCACCCAGGCGCCCCCACTTGTACTTTTATTTTTTAAGTAATCTCTATGCTTAACGTGGGGCTCAAATTTACAATCCCAAGATCAAGAGTCACCTGGTCTACCAACTGAAACAGCCAGGTACCCCAACACTTGTAGCTTTTAATTTTAGGATTAGACATTACTTATTTTGTAAAAATCCAAATACATAACCCAAATCAGCAACTCTGAGAAGTATGTACCAGGCAGTTCTAAGTGAACTCAAGGATGAAACTGTGGAATTAGTAGCTGTGCTACAATGACTGATGTGTGTATAATGTGTATGATGGGAGTACTGAACAAAGGAGGCAGTGTGACAGCTGCTAATCAGTGGAGCTCCATAAACCAGCAAAATTCATGGAAAAATGGATGTTCTCAGAATATACGCAAAACCAAACTATAGGGAGTAAGGTAGCATGCTTTTTTGTAAATAATCATTCCTGATTAATCTATTAGAACTCATCATAGCGGTTCTATCAGTTTGCTAGGGTTGCTATAACAAAATACCACAGACTGGGTGGCGCAAACAATAGAAATTTATTTTCTCACAATTCCGGGGGCTATAAGTGTGAGATCAAGATGTCAACAGAGCTGGTTTCTTCTGAGGCTTTCCCATTGGCTTGTTGCAGATAGCTGTTGTCTCCCTGTATCTTCACTCCGTCTTCCTTCTGTGTGTGTGTGTGTCTGTGTCCTAATTTCTTCTTTATAAGGACACCAGTCATTGGATTAAGGCCAACCCATGACCTCATTTTAACTTAATTACATCATTAAAGACTATCTACAAATAAAGTCACATTCTGAAGTACGGGGGTGAGGGGTTAGGACTTCAACATATGAATGCAGGAAGGCAGACTGCAGTGGAGACACAATTCAGCTCATAAGAGGGATTAATAATGCAGTGAATATGATTTTATTTTGAAAAAGCTTTGACAAGATTTTTACACTGAAGGCTCTATTTAAAGAAGTAACTAAGGAATTGTGATTACCAATTCGTTAAATTAATGAAGAAATGAACAGATCGATATATGGTAAAGAAATTCAGAGGTAAGAAACAATGAGTAGAATTACAAAGACACTTTTCTAGAAGACTATAAGGATTGGTGTTAAGACGAATCTTACATATTTAGAAAAGATAGAAGGGAGTACAGCATAAAATATCCATACTGATAGCTATATCTGACTTCCTCTAGGTAATGAAAAAACAGTTAAGAGGTGATATCAGGTGGTATATGAAAGTATTTTTAAGTGGATTTCATGTGGATAAGTACAATGTATTATATTTATAGGTCAGTGATTTTAAATGGGGGTGGAGGATGGCAGGAAAGAATGCCTTCCAGGGATAAGCATATCAAAACTGGGGGGTGTAGACAGTGCTTTTTCAAATTATACTTTCTGAAACTTTGATTTTCTGTCACTCCCTCCACTCTACATTGATAATCACTACTACAATGCTCCACTGATTAAAAATGTCCACATTTGATAAATGATTCAAATTACACTTATATGATTATGGTCCCAAAGCTACCTAATATTACCTAAGAAAGGGACCCTACAGACATGTCAACCATGTCCAAAAGACCTTCACCCAATATGCTGGTTGTGACCAGAGAGGCTATATAATGGTAGGTGACCTGAACATTAACACTGGACCAGACACAAAGCATCATAAAATCATCTACAACTGCCCTTTGAAAAAGCATCACAGAACTCTGAAGCCCAATCCCCTTCAATCAAGAACCAGTGATTATAACCTCCTCATTTTATATATAGGAAACTAAGATCCAGAGAAGTTCAAATAACTGTGTAAAGACTCTGAGATAGTTATTGGTGGATCTAAGCACAATTCTAATACTCTTAACAAGTTTAGAAACCATTAATTCCTATTTCTAGTGTTCAGGGTTTTTATCCAATATGCAGTTCTGGTCACTACAACTTTTACAAAAAAAATGTAGGAAAGCTAAAATAGTATCTAAAGAGAAACAAATGAGATAAAAGGATTAATGTTACATTTTATTATTCATTTAGAAACAGAAAAAAAGAAAATAAAGGTAGCAAAGACGGAACCAAGAATGTGGCTAGCATACAAAATATACAACATGAAGTCCTAAACACTTGCTGAAAGTGGACTACAAATTAGGCTTTAAGTGGCCTAGCACTGATATAAAGAGAAAAATACAGTCTGTTGAATATTTAGTGTCTTTAAGGTAAAACCAAATAGCAATTTAGGAAAAGCACAGCTGGGTCCAGAGGAAATTTCTCCCATGCATCCTTAAATTGAACATTATGAATTATAATGAACACCCTTTATAGTATATCCACAGCAGTTAAATTTCATAGGGATTTTCCTAGATTGCCAAAGTATAATCCAGAGAAAGCAATTTTGCAGAGGCCAGTAAAATGCCAGCTTTGTACAGGGAAAATTTGGCTTAATCCAGGGAACATAATTAATAAACACATGTATACAGGGTGTTCCAGACTCTTTTTGGTCTGTAAAGAGAGATCAGAAATAACTGAAGAATAATGAAAATGAAGTCTTTGAAGGGCTCCTGGCTGCCTCAGTCAGAAGAGCGTGCTACTCGTGATCTCAGGGTTGGGAGTTTGAACCCCTCATTGGTGTAGAGGTTACTTATATACATAAATTAAAAATTTTTTTAAATGGTTTTGAGAAGTTTAAGAAAAATGAAAAGAAGTCAGTAAACGCCAGAAATACATACAAATTTAAGGTCCAGATGATTTACCTTTTCCTTTAGGAAAAGGTTCTCGAAATACATCTAACCTTAAATCTGAAGGTTATGCCTGTTAATCCCTTGGTTTGTCCATCAGAATGTGAATCCTAGGTTATCTAGGAAAATGATCAGTTTAAGAATCTTGTCTTTTGAAGAGGTTTTGTCTTGGAAAAAAAAATTCAAAAGCTATCCCAATCAGCCCTAGAAGACATTTAACCCACATTTGTTTCAGTTCCTATTCCTCACATTTTAAATTCACTTTTGAAATTTTTAAAAATTAGATTTGTTACGGACTGGCTTTGAGCCCCCAGGTCTTATGTTTTAACTGCATATTTAGGGGTTAAAATGCCAGCTTATGGGGCACCTGGGTGGCTCAGTGGGTTAAAGCCTCTGCCTTTGGCTCAGGTTTCGATCCCAGGGTTCTGGGATGGAGCCCCACATCAGGCTCTCTGCTCAGCGGGGAGCCTGCCTCTGCCTACTTGTGATCTCTGTCAAATAAATAAATAAATCTTTTTTAAAAAATGCCAGCTTATGAGACCTTTGAAAAACATTCATATTGCTTCCAACAAGCCTATAAATAGCACCGTAAGGTCCCATGAAGTGTTAATATTGCTCAAGAAAGGCAATATGACAGGGGTGCCTGAGTGGCTTGGTCGGTTAAGCATCCAACTCCTTATTTCAGCTCAGATCATGAATTCAGGGTCGAGAGACTGAGCCCCATGTCAGGCTCTGTGCTGGGCATGGAGCCTGCTTAAGATTCTGTCTCCTTGGGGCACCTGGGTGGTTCAGTGGATTAAGCCTCTGCCTTCGGCTCCCGTCATGATCTCAGGGTTCTGGGATTGAGCCCTGCATCAGGCTCTCTGCTCAGCAGGGAGCCTGCTCCCCCCCCCCCATCTCTCTGCCTACTTGTGATCTCTCTCTCTCTCTCTGTCAAATAAATAAAATCTTAAAAAAAAAAATTCTGTCTCCTTGTGCCCCTCCCCTCTCGAATAAATAATGAAAGGAAATATGGCAGAGGGAAAGAACAGGAAAAGTAGAATAAGCCTCTGGCTGAAAACTTCAGGTATGAATATTGAAGAAATGAAGCAAAGGAAAAGGTTGACACTCTGATATGAGATGTTGAATTGAGAGGTGGGTTGTATTAGAGGGTGGGAGGGGTCAGGAATTGTGGCTGCCAATAGCAGCATGCCCAAGATTTGAACTCTGGTCCAAAAAGTGTAACAGAATGGTTAAGAGGCTACAGATTGAAAACAAACCAGATCATCAAAGTGGTCGTACTGAGTTGGCAGTGGAAGAAATCCTCAGGTTCCCAGATGGGCTCAAATCTATAGTAGAGGGGCTCAAGCAAGGCTGGGATGGACCAGGTAGGACTCCAGGTTACAGTCAAAATCCTTGAAAATCATGGACTCCGATGGACTGGGCTGAGTAGCTTTCGCCTTCATGACAAAGTTCACTGGCTGCTTCTGTAGGAGCTCTGGGTCAAAGGCCACACCCCGAAAGAAAGGGTGGACCTGGAAGTGATGCAAGTAACGCAGACGCTGGAGGGGATTCTGGCATAAGAGCTGAAGGCAAATAGAGCATGAAGGGTGAGGAACTGGAATGGGAAGGGGGCTAAACAGAAAAGCTGGAAAAGGAGAAGTTCATCAAGCTATGGAGAGCAGGAAGAAGAATCCTAAAGAAGATTTGAAAGAGACAGAAACAGGCTGATTTCGGGGCAAAGGTAGGAAGAAAGGCGCTGTATTGATAAGAGAGTAGCACTGGCCCTCTCTCTCAGAAGTGACCTGTTATGGATGGGGAGGATAGATGAAGGATGAAAAACTCAGAACTGGAATTTATAGTGCTGGTTAGAGGGCGAATGGAGAGGTGGTACTTGATCAAGTTGGAGCACACGCCCACCCTGGCCAGATTATTAGAGGAAAGGGGAAGTATCACTTCAGTGATAGGGATAGAAGGAAAATAGTGTTCACCCTTACCTCATGGAGCAGGAGTGAGAGCCCCTGGTTAAGAGAAGCTGGGATCTCAGAACCATAGTGGGTCACACTTGCCAGCATGGCCACATGATCTCTCTCTGCAGCCACTGGGAACTGAGTTGGGCCGGGTTAGGGCGGGGGAGACACAGTATCATTGGTTGGTAGGAGTGAGGCAAGATTTCCTAAGGTCTTTTTCCCATTACAGGGCAAAGCTCCTCTCTTTGCTCAAAATCCCTACCATTCTCTCACCTTCCCAGTTGCCAGAGAGAAAAGCAAGACACCCAAGGACCACCAATCAGCAGCATGGTTGTAAGGCCCTCCACTCAGGACCTCTGGGGCTAGATTTGAAAGACAGTTGTCATTGACATCAATCAACTAGACTCCTGCCAATGCTTACCCACCAGCTTTAGCCCCTCTCTCACCCATGTACTGAAGAGTGCCACAGATAGTATAGGCTCGGGTTCCCTGGGGCAGGCGGCGGGACAGACCAAAGTCTGTCAGTTTCAGATGGCCTATGAGAGATAAGGCAACAGCACCACTCTGGTCCTCCCCTCATCAGCCACGACTTATTCCCAAACAGGGTCCTTTCATTCTGGGCCTAGGAAAAGAAAAGGACTTACCTCGTTCATCCAGAAGGATATTCTCCATCTGAAAAATCACAGGTGAGAAATTATTAGTCATCCTCTTCCTTTTTTTTTTTTCCCCATCCTCTTCCTTTCAACCCTCTTCCATCATGTATACCTCCCAGCTGAGAAACATGCCCTATTCAGTATTCAGGCCTATACATTGATGGCCCTTGCCCAAATCCTTAGCACTCCTGAAGGCCCCAAGGTCAGCTCTTCTCAGCTCCCTCCCCCGCTGCCTTCTTAGATCTGTTGGAACTTCTGAGGCCCCACTTCAGACAAAGAAAAAAGCACTTAACTCTACCTTCACATCCCGATGGATGATGCCCAAATCATGGAGATAGCCTGCAGATGACAAGAAGTTTGGGGTGTGCTAAAGCTCTCCTGTAGTTCCCATCCCATTCCTATCCCTGTTCTTTGACCTCCAGAGTTAATATCAGATCTCTTCTCTGCCCCTCCCTCTCAATTCTTCCCTCATTTCCATTACCATTCTTGTTTCACTTACACAGCACCAGAACCAGTTCAGCAGCAAAGAGGCGGATGGAAGCCTCAGCAAAGCAGCCAACAGAGGACCACAGGGAGTACAGATCTGTACTGCAGTAGCTGCACACTGCGAAGTACCAGAAGTCTAGGCAATGTTTGGGGTTACTGTGCCTGGGCTCAAGGCATTTTAGGCCTCTTGCCCAAACGGATGCCACCCATTGTTCCCTCTCTTGGGAGAGAAAAGTGCTCTGAGAAGGGAAACAGAGCAAAGGGAGTACAGGCCAAAGGAATGGGTACTCTCAGGTGGGGAGTACAATAAAAGGGTTCTTGGGAATGAGAGGCCCATCACTCACTAATGAAGAGGTGCCATTTTCCCTGCCAGCTGTCCCCCAAACAGTGTACAAAAGGATGGTTGATCTGTCGCTAGAAATAAAGAAAACAGGAAGTTAGGGAGGTAAAATGTCACTGAGAATCAAGGCAGCCAAGAAGTCAGGATTTACCTAGTTCTGCAGAAAAGGAGCTGCTGCCCCACCTCTCAGTTCAGGTGAACTAAGTAGGGATTTCCTTCCTGGTAATTCCAAAACCAGCATGATACTGAGGAACACATTATGACATGCTGGAGAGATTTCCATGGAAGGGTCTAGAATTAATTGCTGATAACTACTTTTCCCAGGATCTACTTTGGTTGAAGCAGAGGGAGTGGGCAGAACCAGGAAGAGCAGGACAGTTGGGACAGGAAAGGTACTTTGTCCACCTGTGGTTTACTTCTTCCTAGGATCCATTCCTGGGCTCTGTGCATACCTGGATGCTAACCTCCTCTTTGCACTGCCTCAGGATGTCCCTCTGTAGGACCTTTACCTTGGGTACCACCTATAAAAGGAGAGGAGTGGTGACTCCCAACAGGTTGTTTATGCCTACCAAACCTTTCTGAAACCAAGATTGGAGGCAGGGACTAGAGAATGATGTGGAAGAGTACCTAGGTCCCTACCTTCACTGCAAATACTGCTTTCTGGCCACAGTCTAGCACCTTGAGGACTGTTCCGAAGGAGCCTTTAGCCACAAGGCCTAAAATCTGTACAGAGAAATGGAGAATAGCACAATTGAAACTCTGGCCATTCTTAGATGTCTCCCCAAGACTGAGACCCCTTCCAGGGACTGACCTACCTTCAGCTGGTGATGCCCCCTGAGGGGCCTAATGGGAAATTCCGGCAGAAAAAGGTTGACGAACTGAGGCACTGGCCACTCAGACAGAGGCTTCTCTGTTAGCAACGGGGCCGGTTCCAAGGACTCCTGGTGTAGGTACTGATGCCCCCGTAGTCCCCACAGCTCTTCCACACCTGACCTGGTAGTCCCCACACCTGACCAGAGGCTCTTCCAGCCTCGGACCCAGGGACCCCGGATGCTGTCACCCTGCTGAGAACCAAGGGAGCCACTCTAAACCTCTGCCCTTGAGGCATTACAAGTTCTTCCCATCTTAGAAGACATACCCTCAAATCACAACCTTAGGGATCCATTTTTGAGCACCAGGCAAAATTGTCATTGCCATTACCGTTGCTTTGGGCCAAGGCCTAAATATCCTGGACATGATTGAAATCCTCTAGGAAACCAGTATTTGGATATTTTTCCCCTTGAGGCATCAGAGATTCAGCCTATGGCTCTTGGTATGGAATTGGGGTATTTTCACAGCATAGCCTACTAGTTCCCCTCCACGGTGGGCATCACTAACATTCTCCTCAGTTCCTTCCTAAGTCAGTTCCCAGGCCTTAAGCCCATGCCCCCTTTACCTCCCCCTAAACAGGCTACCAGAGCCCCACAGCCTACCTTATGAGAAGTAGCCACCGGGGCATGTTGCCCCTGCCGACAGCTCACTGTTCCCATCCAAAACCTCTGCCTCCTCTCCTCCTGCTAAATCTGCTGTCCTAGTTACATAAGCAACCCCTGCCCCTGATGCTACATTACACATGAGCCCCGCCTCTTCTCTGCTATTCATGACTGGAGATGCAAGTTGATGCAGCCAAACCCCACTCTTATCCCCAAATTCTATCCTCCCCCCAACCCCAGTAATGAATAGGCTGAGCCAGCAGTAAAATGTGTAGAGACCTATTAGGAGGCCAGTGTCAAAGCAGAGCTGGGATGTATCTGTGATACAGTCTCACAGAGGAGAGAAGAGGTCATCCCCATTAAAGTGGTAGCTAGAGGATATGTCTTAGGTTGATGGGGAGGGAGAAACACAGGTTGAAACCCATGCATTTAACACACCAAAAAGAAAAAAAAATCCAATTTAAAATATATTTTTTTTCTCTTTAAGTCGTTTTCTTACCATTCTCCAGGGCATACCCCAAGGGGACACATGGCCAGCCCTGGCATCTATTGCCATCTTCCCAAGTGAACTTGGCACAGATTGAGAAGGGGCTGATTTCCCCCCAGAACCCTAATACTTCTCATACAAGGCAGTGGAATGAGGAACAGGAGATCGACTCCTCCCCTCAACTTTCTAACACAGAGGGAGAGCAATTACACTTAGAAATATATATGTATATATTTATATATAGGTCTATAAAAATTTATCACACTTGATCAGAACTGTCCCTCCCACCCTTTCAGTTGGCCCCAGTGGAACCAGATCCTAGTCCTGGGCCCATTCCCTGGGTCTTGCTCTCTTGATGCCTCTCTGGCCCTTGGCCTGCTGATCAGTGTGAGGTAGAACTCAGCGTTATTATCCACTGTATTCTGCAGGGAACAGGCCAGCTGCTAAAAGAGCAGTGCCTCTCTCCACAGTACCCTGTGGGCTCCTGACCCCCCACAAATCCTGATAGGTAAAGGGAAGCACCTCCCACCCCACAAGTCCCTGGGGCCCAAGCCAGAGTCAGATCCTGTACTGCAGCCACTCTTGGATGCTGGATCACTTGCGCCTCCCAAAGATGGACTTCTTGCCAGGGTTCTTGTTGCCCACACTTAAACCGATGAGGAGCCGGGCTTTCTCCTCCTCTTCCTGCTGTTGCATGTTGAGGTCTGATTTAGTTTCTAGCTTTCCCCGGACCTCAGACCCTGTTGCAGGCTTCAGCCTTAGCTTCTCTTTGATTACCTGATAGGTTAGAGAGGAGTAAAAGGGAAGGTAAATATTAGCAGTACAAGCAGAATAAATCAATGTGAACAAGTCAATAAAGATTTATTAAGCTTACATGAAGGCACAGCGGGGCAATTCAAATTATAAAATGATCTCTGCTTTTAAGAAGCTTACAGTCTAATTAGAACCCACTCTGAACCTCAAGTTGTGTCAGCCCTCAGTTTCCTAAAAATCAACTGTTAAGATATACAAAATACTCAGTAACCATCTAATTTAATCATCTGACCAAAGTCACGGAGCAGGTAGGGATAGAAGTTGCTCACTTCATTCAGCTGCCCATCCCCAAAGGCTGCTTGTCCTACATATGTCCTACAATGAAATGCACCTGAGCACAGGATCTGTTTGCCAGCCCCTGCTAACCAAACCTCACAAACTCTGCCGGCATACCTGGGCAACCAGGGCTTTGCGGCTGTCCCGCTTGACGGCCATGGCAAAGTCGAGCCATGTCCAGGTGTTGTTGTGGTACTCCAGACAGGGCAGCACCAGGTTAAGGTCACCCCAATCCACACTGTTCTTCTCACCCTGCAAGAGAAGGTGAGGGAGGGGACAGAGAAAAGAAGAATCAAAAGATATATCAGCTGCCATTTTTAGTTCAAGCCATACCTGAGTCCGAGCCCAGTGCTTTCCTACAGTAGCAGTTCAGCTACCGATTTCCCTTTACCTCATCCTGTAATGGTACTGACTCCCGAAGGCAGCAGAGGGAACAGCAGGTTACCACCCACAGACCAGCTTCACAAACTAGACGGTGGTGCCTAACTTTAATCTCTGATCTTATCTGGTTCCATTCCCCCCTGTTCTAGAAAGTACTGGGGAGAAGCAGACCTTGTAGCTGACGCACAGAGGAACCTGTGGAATCTTTATGTAGATGAACGAGTTGTTCATGGCAGCTCGCTCTTTCATCTTGTCAATATCATCCACAGGGTGCTAGGAAAGGCAGGAAAGGAATGTGAGTCCCTGAAACCATCAGAAGAAACTTAGGACCCCAAACATCTCCATCTCCTTTCATCCCTGGAAAAGAATGAAGAAATCCCTAGTGGGGCCAAACAGAGAACCCCAGGACTTTCCCATCTCTCCGCCATTAGGGGCATGTGTGGTACCTCAGGTACTTTCCGAAATGACCTCCTGACGCCAGAACTCCGATTTAAGCCTTGAGCCACACCCTTCCCAGCGCCCAGTGGTGCCGCATCATCCGCCGCAATCAGCTGCCGAGGCTTCACCACTGGAATCCCTACGAGAAAGCAAGCATACCAGCTGCCATCCTCTTTCTGAAGCTTTAGCTATCTCGGGGCCACTACCGCAGTCTTCTGGAGCTCCACCATAAAAGTTCTCACCAGTAGTCACCAGTTTGGACTTATCTTCTTCATCTCCAACCTCATCATCTTCCACACTTCGGCCAGGAAAGAAAAAGCCCATTATTCTATGGAAGAACTGGTGTGTCAGCTGGATGGTGAGAGGCACCACATTTACCTAAAGAGGAAAAAGGCTGAAGAAGCAATTAAGCTCAGACATCATCCCTCAGTTTTACCTACCCCTAATGTAGCATAGTAACACACAGATAGCTTTTGAGTGCCCTTTGTTTCTGTATCCCCAAAGGACTGTATACTAACCTCAAAATGTTCCTTAACAGAAATACCCCCAACAGGGGGCCGGACTTTGCTGAAGAGGCGAAGGGCCAGCTGTCGCCCAGACTGGCAGGAGCTCTGGGGCCGCAGGACTACCTACAGGATAATGAGTGACAAATCAACCCACAAGTCTGTTCAAACTAAGAGAAAAAGCAATGGTCTTGCTAAGCCAGGCAAGCTTTCAACCTCTCAGATCACCACACTACCTCCCACCCTGGATTTATGTGAAAGGGCCCTTACAAATGCCCTGTGTTAGGGGGCACCTGGGTGGCTCAGTTAAGCATCTGATTCTTGATTTCCACTCAGGTCATAATCTCAGGGTCATGAGATCTAGCCCTGTGTCGGGCTCCACACTGAGCACAAAGTCTGTTTGGGATTCTCTCTTTTCCTCTCCCTCTGCCCCTCTTCTCTCTCTCTTTCAAATAAATAAAATCTTACAAATGCCCTTTGTTAGGAAGCATGAGAATGGGGGAGGAATGGGGAAATAAAACTTGCCTTATAGACCGCATTGGGGAGGAGGTTGTTCATAGTGAACCAGCCCAATTCCAGAAGATGTTCTGCTGTGTCATCAGACTTATTCACCTATAAAAAGATTTCCCACCACCCCCCCGACCCAATATACTATAATTAGTCTTTCTCAGGAGCTTGCCAGAGAATGGCTACATTTCCTATTTTTAGGTTCTCCAAATGTCTAATCCCAACCTTTGGCATCTCTTTCAATTTCATACAATCAATTCACCCTCTCATCCAGTGTTTCTCATGGGCACTACTGGCGAGGGCACGGTTGGCAAGGATGCTAAGTGCCAATAGCACTTCCCACAGTCACTGTGATATTTAAAAAATGGTCTTACATATTTCCAAACTCCCAGGGGGAAAAGGGTGTGGAATAATGAATCATGTCCTTTCCTCCATGCCATTAGATACTTATTGCTGGAGAGCTGAATGTCCATATAGATTTAACAATTCTATTCCAAGCTGGACTTGGAAGATGACTTCCCTCTGGGCCATATTTCTAGGCATACTCTTATTCAGTGAAAGAAGCATTTGATCAAGCTCATCTATATCTGTGTAATTTCGAAGTACAAACAATTGTGTCTGAGGAGAACTATGCTCATGTCTCTATCATCAGTAACATCATCAGTAATCATATAATAATTAGCCTCTTTGTGTCTCTTTCTATAAGACTCCTGAGACAGGTCAATGCCTCTCAACACAGCTTGCCTTTGTATGACTGTATACCCGATACCTTGCTATAGAGGAACCGCTGCAGCTCCAGTTCAGCAATTCCTAGCTGTCCGTCTTCCTCTGTCAAGCGCCATCGTGCCTGAGCAAAGTAGAACTCAGTGCGACGGACAACACTCACATCTTCTTGTTGCTTCCGCAACTCCATCTTATTGGCCTGTTGCAACTGGAAGTCCTTAAAACACCTGCAGATGGACAGGAGGGCCAGAGCCAATAACGGTAACAGCATTTTGGTTATGGTGGGGTGGAATGCTCTAGAATGATGCAGGAGGTAAACCCAGAGATGGACCTATTTTGGAAGAGGTACTCCCTAAATTTTTTCCACTGGATTCACTACTCCTCACACCTGGAGCCTGGGAGCTAAATCCCATCTTTTAGTTCCACAGCTGCTGCTGCTTTTTTTGTTTTTTTAAGTAATCTCTACACCCAGTCTGGGGCTTAAACTCATGATCCAGACATCAAGAGTCGCTCTACTGACTAAGCCAGCCAGGCACCCCCCAGCAGCTAATAAAATATTCTCTGCCCGGGATGCCTGGGTGGCTCAGTCGGATGAGCCACTGCCTTCAGCTCAGGTCATGATCCCAGGGTCCTGCGATTGAGTCCCACATTGGGCTCCTTGCTTGGCGGGGAGCCTGCTTCTCTCTCCGCCTCTGCCTGCTACTCTACTTGCTTGTGCGCACGCTCGCTCTCTCTCTGACAAATAAATAAATAAAATCTTAAAAAAAAAAAGTCTATGCCCACTCATAAACCCCTATGATTGTATCTGCAATTGTGCTCCTTACTGATCAACTTCAAGACATTTTATTGTCAGTTCACCTGCACATAGCAAGGCCACAAAAGTGATCTTTCCAAACCATTTGGTTTTCTCCTTTCCTAAGAGGAAAGGAGAGGAAAGGCTCTAATGAAGAGCCAAAGGAGGGGGTCTCTTATTCTCAGTCTTTTGGCCAAGTCCAGCCAGGTTCATTCAGGAAGTACCCAAATCTATATCAGCCTTCAATGATGTGCATGAGACCCAAAGACTATCATTAACATGGGCAAGGAAGGGCGCCTGGGTGGCTCAGTGGGTTGAGGCCTCTGCCTTTGGCTCAGGTCATGATCTCAGGGTCCTGGGATCAAGCCCCATGTTGGGCTCTCTGCTCGCGGGGAGCCTGCTTCCCCCCTCTCTCTGCCTGCCTCTCTGCCTGTGATTTCTGTCTCTCAAATAAATAAATAAAATCTTTAAAAAAAAAAAAAGAAAAAAAACACAGGCAAGGAAGAGAGATCAACCCTAGCTGGGGTACCGGAAAGAGGCAGAGAAAGAACGCTGTGGCACCTGATGAGGATATTAAGTTCTTCGCTTTCCAGCTGTAGACTGGCCTTCTCCTGGTTTAGCTGCAACTGAAGCTTTTGGTTCAGGTCAAGCAGGTTCTCATTCTTACTGTCATCCTGCAAAGACTAGGGACCCAGGGCAGAAGAAACTGAGAGGAGATCTCCCTTGTCCAGGAGAACACCCTCTCCTCAGACTGCCCCAGTAACTACCTTCATGATAGAATATATCTGCTTTTCCAGCTGCCGTATCTGGGCCACATGCTGCCGCACAGCCTCCTGCAAATGTAGTATGCTACTGCGCTGTTCCTCAGGATTGCTAGAGATCTCGAGCTGGAACCTGACCCGCTGCTTCTTCTCACTATGCTCCTGAAGCAGCGGAAAAGGAAATGAACAAGATTTTTTAACAGATATGTCTTGCAGTAAAGTGAAACAGAAAAAGTGACAAGGAATATGGATCTCTTCTAGAAAGCTTACCTGTATCTGTCAGCATTAGTAGCAAGTGTAAGGGGCAGGCCCATGCAGAAGTAGTAAAGATTTCATAGTAAGCCAGTCCCACAGGGTAGGGATGGAGGTGATAGTGGGGACTAGTTACTGATTTCAGAGGTATCAAAGTGACTGAGCAGAGAACTGACCAAGAAAAACAATCAAGTAAACAAGCTCTACAGTCTCTGGAACACTCAAGACCCTTCCTGGATAAGTGAAATTTTAACAGCTGCGACTGATTAACAAAGGATGTACCAATCACAAAGCCCTTTTTCAGTCTGAATCATGGCTTTTCTTACTGGACCCCAAATAAAGCACAAGGTCTATGGGTTCCTGTGAGGCTAACTGGCATTCTATAAAGGATCATGCTCACCTTCCGCTTAGGTTCTACGTGGAGCAGCAGGTTGTTGACAATGTCCAGGATCATGGCATACTGAGCCGGGTTGGTGGAGATTTCCAGCTCATGATGAATAAGGGTAAAGGTATCCACAGCCCCTACGTAATTGTTAGCAGCTAAGTAAGAAACTCAAGGTTCTCTCTAAATACCTACCCCATCTTTAAACCCATACTTGGAACCTGTTAACCCCATAGAAACAGCTTAGTGAGATGTTCATGGGTAGAAACATGTTTGCTTATTTTAGAATCAAACAATTCCCATTCATTCCAGTTCCCTCCAAGAGCACACTTCAGCCTCTTACAGCAGACCTTACATAATGCAGAGCAAAGTAATGTCCAGTGCACAGTGGGACTTCTAATAACATTACTGACTCAGAACCACGAAGGAAGCAACTACTTTCACAAGTACCGTAGTCCCCTTCTAAAAGCCTTTCAAGCCCTGAATACCTTCCTGTTTCTTTAGGAGATCTTCCTTTTCCTGGTTCTCATGGACCTCAGGTGGTTTAATCTGAGTTGCCAGCTCAGGATCAATGTCATGGCTGTAACTGATATAGTACATTCGGCAGCTACAGCGTGAAATGATCCGCTGGACTTGCTGGGCTTGCTGCGCTTCAGCTGGCTGGTTCCAATCTGGGAAGAAGTGGGAAAGAGATAAAAGACATTCTCAATAAAGGTACTGTAAGAGCTAGGAGTGATGTCTCTGGCTACATGTGATGTCTAGGGAACTCTATAGACACTTGCTTTCAACCTAGCCTAACACAAAATGGTCCCACCCCAGCATATGTTAATCTTGAGAGTATATACGAAAATGCGCCTCTCTTCCTAACCACATGATGGGGAATAAGGGAGCGCTGACCTGTGGTGGTGGTAACCATGCCTCCCACTGCCTGCCCGCTCTCCATCAGCTCCTGCACAGAATCCAGACTACGCTGCCGGTGCTCCTCGATATTCTTTACCTGAAGACAGAGATACAGGCACATTTAACTCCTGGCCAACTGGGTCACGGACCTCTAAGATGCAAGCAGTTATACTTACTATTCAGACTTCCACTGCCTAGAATAGCCTAAGGATCTCCCATGGTAGAAGACATACGTGACTCCCTCCTGGCCCAAACCACTCAAATTCCCCAAAGCCAAATGATTTACATGCACATTTGCCAAACCTGCAGGCCTGAGGCCAGAAAAGCAAGCTAGGTTAAAATTAAATCCTGTCCTACTTCACACCTATTAGGATAGCTACTATCAAAAAAAAAAAAAAAAAAAAAAAAAAAAAAAGAGAGAGAGAGAGAGAATATACCAAATGCTGGCAAGGGTGTGCTGAAATTGGATCCCTTGTGCACTGCTGGGGATGTGTCAAATGGTATAATGGTACTGTGGCAAATACTACATCAAGCACAATTTCTCAAAAAGTTAAGAACAGAATTACTCTATGATCCAGCAATTCTACTTCTGGATATATACACAAAAGAACTGAAAGCAGGGTCTTGAAGAGATTTGTATATGTTCATATGGCATTATTCACAATAGCTAAAATATGGAAGAAACCCAAATATCCATTGGTAGATGAATGGATAAGCAATATGTGGTGTATACACAAACACAAACACACACACACACACAAAATGGAATTCAGTCTTAAAAAGGAAGATGCTGGGGCACCTGGGTGGCTCAGTTGGTTAAGCGTCTGACTCTTGATTTTGGCTCAGGTCATAATCTCAGGGTTGTGAGATCAAGCCCCACACTGGGCTCTGCATTGTGCACAGAGCCTGCTCAAGATTCTCTGCCCTTCCCCCTACCTGCCTCTCTCTCTCTCTTTCCCACTTCCTTTCTCCCTCTCTTAAAAAAAAAAAAAAAAAGGAAGACGCTACAACACAGATAAACCTTGAAGAGATTCTAGAAAGTGAAATTAAGTCAGTTACAAAAAGACAAGTGCTATATGATTTCATTTATATGAGATACTTAAGAATAGTCAAAACTAGGGGCGCCTGGGTGGCTCAGTGGGTTAAGCCTCTGCCTTCAGCTCAGGTCATGATCCCAGGGTCCTGGGATCGAGCCCCGCATCGGGCTCTCTGCTCAGCAGGGAGCCTGCTTCCCCCTCTGTCTCTGCCTGCCTCTCTGCCTACTTGTGATCACTGTCTGTCAAATAAATAAATAAAAACTTAAAAAAAAAAAAAAAAGAATAGTCAAAACTAGATGCCTAGGTGGCTCAGTCATTAAGTGTCTGCCTTCAGCTCAGGTCATGATCCCAGCGACTAGGGATCGAGGACCCCTGAGCAGGGAGCCTGCTTCTCCCTCTTCCACTCCCCCTGCTGGTGTTCCCTCTCTCACTGTCTATATCAAATAAACAAATAAAATCTTAAAAAAACAAAACCAAAAATGAATAGTCAAAATTATAGAGACAGAAAGTACAATGGTGGTTGTTAAGGACTGAAAAGGGGAGGTGGGGAGTTATTGTTTAATGGGTACAATTTCAGTTTTACAAGATGAGGAGTCATGGAGATGGATAGTAGTGATTGTTGAATAACATGAATATATTTAATACCACCAAACCTTATACTTAAAAATGGTTAAAACAGTAAATTTTGTATATTTTACCAAAATTAAGAAAACAGGAAAAAATTCAAATCATGTTAAGCACAACAAATTTCATCAAAACCAATTACTTTCCCATCCACTTTGATATTCATGTGTTTGTATTCTTGCTGTTTTCTGTCTTCAGATGATCACTCTGACACTTGCTA
The DNA here is from genome assembly GCF_902655055.1 of Lutra lutra. Classification (NCBI taxonomy): domain Eukaryota; kingdom Metazoa; phylum Chordata; class Mammalia; order Carnivora; family Mustelidae; genus Lutra; species Lutra lutra. The sequence goes on from NC_062293.1 coordinate 42,665,656, forward strand.
TGGGGTAGGGGAATGAATTCTTTTTTTTTTTAAAGATTTTATTTATTTATTTGATAGACAGAGATCACAAGTAGGCAGAGAGGTAGGCAGGCAGAGAGAGAGAAGGAAGCAGGCTCCCTGCTGAACTAAGTCTCTGCTAAGCTGAAGTCAAAATGAGTAACAGAATGAGTGATATGGATAGACCATAAGCAAATCTGCCAAGTCACAAAAAATTCATATGGGAAAGGCAAGATAAAAGTCCCCTGCCAACTCAGTAAAGGACACCATAAGCAAAACAAACAGGCAACCTATTGAATGGAAGAAGGTATTTGCAAATGATACATAAGGAACTCCTACAACTCAACACCAAAAAAACATTAATCCAATTTAAAAATGGGCAGAGGACCTGAGAAGATGTTTTTCCAAAAAAGACATACAGATGCCTAACAGAAACACGGAAAGATGTTCAACATCACTGATCATCAGGGTAATGCAAATCAAAACCACTTCACACCAAAATAGCTAGTATCAGGGTTTCTGGGTGGATCAGTCAGTTCAACGATCGACTCTTGGTTTCAGCTCAGGTCATGATTTCAGGGCTTCAGCTTGGCACTCAGCATGGAGTCTGCTCCAGATTCTCTCTCCCACTCTCTCTCCCTCTGCCCCTACCCCTGAATACCCATGCACAACAAGCACACTTTTCCCCTCTCTCAAATAAAATCTTTAAAAAAAAAAAGATTTTATTTATTTATTTGACAGATAGAAATCACAAGTAGGCAGAGATGCAAGCAGAGAAAGAGGAGGAAGCAGGCTCCCCACCAAGCAGAAAGCCCAGGACCCTGGGATCATGACCTGAGCCGAAGGCAGAGGCCTTAACCAACCCACTGAGCCACCCAGGCGCCCCAAATAAATAAAATCTAAAAAACAAAACAAAACAAAACAAAAAAAACCACCCACAAAGTCCCTCCCATCTAAGCCAAATACACATTTTATTCTAATGCTAATACCATAGCCTGACAGGGAATAAAGGGTTCACATGCAAAAGAAGGCATGCCTAAAAGCAGAGGCCCAGAAAATGCTAGAGAGATCTTACATAGCTCATCTTGCCCACCTCTGAGTAGTTAGAATCTTCTGTGCCTACCTCCTGAGACTACTGGTAAAGAGCACGGCTTGTCTGAACCACAGCTGTAATATGATACATTACATGACCTCTCATATTATCAACAACCTGACTCTTCCTTGGCTTGACATCTGATTAAATGATTACCTTGTATGTAATTACATCTGAGGTTGCTAGATTTGAGCCCAAAGGTTGTTGGAGTAAGAAGCGCCAGGCAGGGAAGAGGGATTAGCTTTTTCCCCATTGAGTATAATGGCAAATGAAGTTACCACACTGGTGCTTACCAGTGTGAAGTTACCACAGCTGGATGCATAAGTCGTTTGGGTGTACCATGCCCAGCACAACGTGACCACTTCACGCCTGTGCAAGAATACGGGCTAGGTACATCTTACCTTATAAACTATTAGATCTCTCAATAATTCTGATATTATATCTTAGAAATTATAATGCAAATTGTTTTACTAAGCTGAAAAGAAAACCTACAGCCTAGTCCCTGCCAACTGCTCATAAGTTCACCATCTAAGAAAACATTACCTTGACACACACACCACCCCTGACCTAACAACTTTTTAAAAATGGTAGGATTATTTTCCCTCTAAATGAAACTTTGTGTTTTTCAAAGCATTGTCTCACCGATCCTTTCAATAATCTTGTGAGAGGGAAGTATTAACTCAATTGTATAAATAACAATGACTCGCTCAAGGGCTCATGGCTACTATAATAGCAAAGGTGGCATTAGAACTCACATAACCTGACTGCTAGACAAGCAATCTTTCTATTCAAACCTTACTACTTTGCTGAAACAACCAATCAACCATCTTCATAAGAGAAATAAGAGAAAGGGCAGATAGAGAACTTACCTAAAGTTCTCAAACTTACTATTTTTTTGGTTGCCCACTGATTGTGTGCTTTATTAGCAGGGGTCAGCAATCTTCTCAAAAGTAAAAAAGTTCTTGGGGTGCCTGGGTGGCTCAGAGGGTTAAGCCTCTGCCTTCGGCTCAAGTCATGGTCTCAGGGTCCTGGGATAGAGCCCCACATTGGGCTCTCTGCTCTGCGGGGAGCATGCTTTCCCTCTCTGCCTGCCTCTCTACCTACTTGTGATCTCTCTGTCAAATAAATAAATAAAATCTTTTAAAAAAAAGAGAGAGAGAGGGACACCTGGGTGGCTCAGTGGGTTAAGCCACTGCCTTCAGCTCAGGTCATGATCCTAGGATCCTGGGATCGAGTCCCACATCGGGCTCCTTGCTCAGCGGGGAGTCTGCTTCTCTCTCTGCCTGCCACTCTGCCTACTTGTGCGTGCTCTCTCTCTCTCTCTGACAAATAAATAAAATCTTTAAAAAAAAAAAAAAAGAGAGAGAAGTAAAAAAGTTCCAACCTACTTTATTCTGGTGCTGGGAAATGAGATAAGAATTTCCTTTGCAATGAAAAAGAATACCAAGAGATTAAAAAAAAAAAAAAATCACTATGTGCTCACAGACCACAAATGAGAGACTACCTACAATTCCTACAATCAAGGTGTTACCAGCTTCGTTATTCTACTAAGCTGGAGCAACAGGTACTAGCAGGAATCTTGCAAATAGTCTGCTGGGAGGAGCCAAATATGGAAAACTAGGACTATAATGGGCCTTCCCAGTGCCACCAACTAACCTCTAACCAGAGCTGTCGGCCATCCTGCTCAGTGGGGCTGCTTTCAGTGGTGGCGAAGTACTGCATGCCATCCAGTAAGCAAGTCCAGGATGTCTTCTGCTTCAACGTGTCACCATACCAGGCTGGATGGTGTTGGCACTGCAGCAGCTGAGCTTTGGCAGCTGACACAATGACACAGCCTTCTGTCTCCGCTCCACGAAGAACCATCTATACCACAGACAGAAGCAGAATTACAGCACAAGAACCACCAGGGAAGGTGAGAAGGTTAGTGAAAGGATTGTACCAATGACTACAGCTGGACCTAATTCTGGTTTACTGAGTGAATGCTATGGTTTGAGATATGAAAGTTCGATTATCCTGGATACCTGCTGGAAGGAATATTTTTTTGGAACTCTGTCTGCCCATTCTTATTTGGTGGCGGGAGAAGATGAACGCATACTATGATCTAGCCCAAGGCTGAGGTGCTCTGGTAAAGAGAAGTTACCTGGCAGTTAACCAGCTCAATAAGGCAGTTTCGGTTATATATGTCATCCGTCTGGCAGGCAGCAATGCCACACAACTGGTCACTCACACCTGACTCCTCTTCTGTGAACACTACAAACCTATCTGTCTCTTCAATCAGCTTCTGCAACATGTAGGCACCTGCAGGGAAAAAGCAAGTGGGAAAAAAGTCATAATCTCAAAGGGATGGGGAACACATCTAGGGCCAAAATGATCTTCCTTCAATTTCTCTACAACACATTCTCCTATCTGCAACTTATCCACTCCACCCCTTCATCCTTGAGAGCAAAATAAGGGCTGTTATTTCATTTTCCCTTCAATTTAACAAAAGTAATAGATTCCCAAAAGAAACTTAGAAATACTATGTAAGTGGCAGCATTTTTTTCTCCTAGGTATATCAAACTCTGAATTATTCTAGGATCTTTTTTTTCTCATTTTGTTACTTGTATTTTTCACTTCATATTATCTTAAACGTTTGTTGACCACTCCTTTCCCCATGAAACCACTCCCTTGCCATTAGTGCCACTGTGTTCTCATACTTCTACTGCTTCCTCTGATTATGCCTCTAAATCCTTTTCTCCCAAGTTTTAGAAAATGAGTATCTCCTAAGGTCCATCCTTGGCATGTTCCCCTCTTCCTCTTTTCTTCTAATGAGTTTAACAGTGTGTTATGGTTAATAGCAGCCTCCAGAATCAGACTAGTCTGCCTGTATTTAAGATCCTATCTCTGCCAGTTTCTTGATTATGACCTTTGGCAGCTTGCTTTAACCTGGGCCTCAGTTTCCATGTCTGTAAAATAAGAGTAAGTATCTCATAAGGTTGTCGAGGGAATTTAATGCAACAACATATAGAAGTATTTTGCAGAGTACCTGCCACACAGTAGGCAACTATTATTACCTCCTTGGCCTTACCTCTTAGCTCATGCCGAAACTCCCAAAATCTTCATCTCTAGTACTAAGCTTTTAGATCTCATCTCCAGCTGTTAGACATTACCTAGATGTGTTCCTTGCGTTGCACATTTCATAGACACATTAACATTTCTATCTATCTCCCCATCTCCATTTTCACTGCCTCTACCATTACATGTTGTTGGGATGCCACAATAGTTTCCTTATCGGTCCCTCCACCTCCAGTTTTCCCCCCGAGTCCACCTCCACAGCACCCCAAGATTTATCTTCCTAAAAATTAAGTCTAATGATGACACATCCCTATTCAAAAGCCTTCAGTAGTTCACCACTGTCTGCTAAGTAAGGACCGAAAACTCCTTAGCCTTGTACGGAAGACCTTTGATGGTCTATGTGCAGCCTTCCTTTCCAGGATCTTCCCTCACCCCTCATCTTAGCTACTCTCTATGACAACCGAAACAGACTGTTTGCTCTCCTTTGAATGTATTGAGCTTTACCAATTCTACTCCTATTAGGATATGCCCTCTGCCTTGAATGACCTTTCTCCCCATTTGCACAAGTTCAAACCATATTAAGGCTTTGAAGTCCAGCTTACATGTTACTTCATCAATAAATCTTTCCCTGATTGCACTCCCTCCTTCACTCTAGTCAAGAACTCCCATATACTTTCACTTCTCACTTGTGACATAATCACTTTTCACCTTGTTCTAAACTTACCATGAACTGGCATTCCTCTGTACTTATCATTCCTTCTCCCTAAAATGCCCTTTCCTTTCTCCTTGCCTGTTGAAGTCTTACTCATCTTTCTTTTTTTTTTTTTAAAGAGTTTATTTATTTATTTGACAGAGATCACAAGTAGGCAGAGAGGCAGGCAGGGGTCGGAAGCAGGCTCTCTGCTGAGCAGGGAGCCCGACGCGGAGCTCAATCCCAGGACCCTGGGATCATGACCTGAGCCGAAGGCAGAGGCTTTAACCCACTAAGCCACCCAGGTGCCCCTCTTACTCATCTTTTAAGGCCCATCTCAACTATCTTTTCTGGGAAGCCTTTCTAGACTTCCCGATGCTGATTTAAATACTTTCTTCTTGAACATTCTTACAAAGCATTTTCATAATGAAATAATAATTTACATGCCTACCTACTAGTTTCTGAGCTTTCCCTCATCTTTATATCGCTAATGTCTAAGGTTATGTCTGGCGCATTATAAATCATCTATAAGCTAAGAAGAATCTATGAATGAGTGGTTGAGTGAATGAACAAATAATCTTAGCTCATCCATAAACTACTTGCTGTAGCAAATAGAATGTCTTTCATTTTATATCTCTTTTATATCTTTTATATCTCTCATGAACCCAGCACGGTGCTTTGTGCCTGTTAAGTACTCAATATTTGCTGACTGAACAAATTAATTCATCAAACCACAAAACAATTCTTTAATCCTTTCTTTCCCTTACTCATACTGTTTTGACCCATCACTCCTTCATGATCCTCTTCTCTTGGTCACAGGATCACACCCTTTAAATGCCCTTATTTCATTGCTATGTAAGACTAAGGTGGACTGGGTCACCTGCATGGCTCAGTGGGATAAGCGTCTGCCTTCAGCTCAGGTCATGATCCCAGGGTCCTGGGACTGAGTCCTGCTTCAGGCTCCCTGCTCAGCAGGGAACATACTTCTCCCTCCCCCTTTGCCCCTCCCCTCAGCTCCTGCACACTCTCTCTGTCAAATAAATAAATAAAATCTTCAAAAAAAAAAAAAAAAAAGAGGGGCGCCTGGGTGGCTCAGTGGGTTAAATCCTCTGCCTTCGGCTCAGATCATGATCTCAGGGTCCTTGGATCGAGTCCTGCGTCGGGCTCTCTGCTCAGCAGGGAGCCTGCTTCTCTCTCTCTCTCTCTCTCTCTGCCTGCCTCTCCATCTACTTGTGATCTCTCTCTGTCAAATAAATAAATAAAATCTTAAAAAAAAAAAAAAGAGAGGGGTGCCTGGGTGGCTCAGTGGGTTAAAGCCTCGGACTTCGGCTCAGTTCATGATCCCAGGGTCCTGGGATCGAGCCCCGCGTCGGGTTCTCTGCTCAGCAGGGAGCCTGCTTCCCCGTCTCTCTCTGCCTGCCTCTCTGCCTACTTGTGATCTCTGTTAAATAAATAAATAAATAAATCTTTAAAAAAGAGAGAGAGAGACTAAGGCGGCCTAATATGGAGAAACAATAGTTTTCATCTCTACATCTAGACGGAACCATCCATGATTTAGTCCTTCCCAATTCCTGTCCAATCCCATGGACATATTCTAACCCTAACCTGATGAAGTCTCATCTGCCCAGCTTACCTCCTGATGACCCCTTCTCAGGCTGTCCACTAAAGCTGGGAGTGTTGACAGGAGGTGGGGCTGGGGCACTGGTCAGAACACTCTGCTTTGGCTTTTTAGCAGGCATCTGGGGTTCAATCTTTAACCCCTTCAGGGCCTCAGTAGAGAGGTTACGTTTGAGTACTGCTGCCTTTTTATAGCCATCATATAAGCCAAAGGCAATGTCCCGATTGGTGGTTGTCCACGAAGCCCGTAAATCTACCAAGTGCAGCTGGTGTGTGTGAAAGGCAGGATCCCCAACCTGAGCAGAGAGCTCCTAAGAAACAAGAACCACAAGATAGCATGGAAATTCCCACAATTTCTCCCGTACCACAGATATAGAGATAAGAAAACAAACTTGTTGCATAAGCAATCTATTTGGGTGCCTGGCTCAGTTGGTTAAGCATCTGCTTTCGGCTCAGGTCATGAGCCCAGGATCCTGGGATCAAGTCCCACGTCGGGGGTGGGCGAGGCCCCGCTCAGTGGAAGTCTGCCTCTCCCTCTGCTCCTCCCCCTGCTCATGCTCTCACTCATTCTCTCTCATATAAATAAATAAAATCTTTAACCAAAAAAAAAATTTCTCTCTCCCTCTCCTTCTGCCCCCCGCCACCTAAAAAGAAAAAAAAAATCTGTTCTAGGAGAGATAAGACAACCCTAGAGAAAGAAAAACTAAGTGGTCTTAATGTGTGCATTAGACTACACTCAGACTATATCCACTATATTTATATGGTTCAGAAAATGTCAACATATGATCACCTGTCTCAGTCAGTAGAGCATGTGACTCTTGATCTCAGGGTTGTGAATTCAAGCCCCAGCTTGGGCATGGAGACTACTTAATTAAAAACCAGAAGAAAAAAAAATTTCAACATAAAATCTTTCCTTAATTAGGGGGCAAAAAATCCCACCAAATAAGGTCCTAGGAAAAAAGTTTTAATGTTGGGCGCCTGGGTGGGTCAGTGGGTTAAAGCCTCTGCCTTCGGCTCAGGTCATGATCCCAGGGTCCTGGGATCGAGCCCCGCATCGGGCTCTCTGCTCTGCAGGGAGCCTGCTTCCTCCTCTCTCTCTCTGCCTGCCTCTCTGCTTACTTGTGATCTCTGTCTGTCAAATAAATAAATAAAATCTTTAAAAAAAAAAAAAAAGTTTTAATGTTTCCTGAAGTGCAAGAGACTATCTTTAGAAGGAGAGGGAGAAAAGGAATTTTCAAAAAGAGGGACACTGATACAGCTGATAGTGAATTCATTATATAATAATGATATATATTCCTGGAATGTAGTTAGAAACATTACCTGGACCTTTGCCTGAAATCCACTGCCATGGACTGAATTGTTGCCCCAACCAAACTTCATATGTTGAGACCATAATCCCCAGTATGATAATATTTGGAGATGTGGCCTTTAGGAGGTAATTAGGTTTAAATGTCATGAGGGTGGGGCCTTATGATGGGATCAGTGTGCCCTTATAAGAAGAGACACCAACGAGGATGCTCCCTTTCTCTTTTCCTGCCTTGTGAGGACACAGCAAAGGCAACTGTCTATGAGCCAGGAAAGAGTGCCAAAGGTGCCAAAGACTATGCTTGGCACCCTGATCTTAGACCTCCAGCCCCCAAAACTGTGAGAAATATATTTTTGTTGTTTAAGCCACACAGTCTTCGGTATTTTGTTATGGCCGCCCAAATAAACCAAGACACGTACAGATACAATAAGGTCGTAAGGAGACTGAGTCACGCGGTACCTCTTCAGCTGTGCGATTGCTGTGCCGCTGGTAGGTGAGGGAGGACAGGCTCAGTAGGTGGGTCTTTGTCACCAAAGGATCAAGGCAGTGATCAGCATTCTCTTCAGTGGGCGAAGCCATCAGGTGAACAGTCACCTGACTTAGGTCACTAACCATCTGGGTCACACTCCAGTCAGAGATGAGGCGCCGCATCACTGTGCCCGCTGAGACAAGGAGCCATAGAGAGCCCATGCAGACCGATGCAGAAGGGCAGTGTGGGACAGAAAGCAGGAAGAGGAACGAGAAGGGCGAAGAGGGCAAGGACTACGAGAAAGGAAGGCAGTCTTTGAACCTACCTTGAGGTATAAGCCGCTGAGTTCCCCTAGTGAAGACATGGCCCTGACTGCACTCAATCTGGATGCCCCGTTGCTGGGCAAATGAGGCCCAATAATGCACCTGACAAGCAGAGAGCATAACGCTGAACAAAGAATGGTATCTGAGAGATGATGAAGATAAGGAAAAAATGAGAAAACTAGGGAAGGGGAACAGAACTGAAGATGTCAGAGCCTGACCTGCAGCTGGGGAAAAAGTGCAGTATAGGAAAGCTGCTTGTAGTGCTGGCCAAGTTTCTTCTTGCTCGGTTTCAGGTTATTGAAGAGCTTTCCCCGACAGATAGGCCTTGTGACACTAGTCCAAGTTGCCCAGAAGTTCTGCATCCAGCGCAGGGTACTACTATATAACAGAATCCGGGGCTGGGATATTGCTGTAAAAGACAAGATAGATATCTCCTACCTGTGATTAAAACAGAGATGAACCTAAATCCATCCCTAGCTTCAGCTTTTAGAAATTTAAAAACCCAAGCAGCATTCAGCCTCAAGTCAATATCCCCAATACCCTTTCCTTTTAAAGATCTAAGGTTTGGGGGCGCCTGGGTGGCACAGATGGTTAGGCCTCTGCCTTTGGCTCAAGTCATGATCTCCAGGTCCTGGGATAGAGCCCTGCATCTGGATCCCTGCTCAGTGGGGAGTCTGCTTCTCCCTCTCTGCTTGTACTCTCTCTCTCCCAAATAAATAAAATCTTTAAAAAAAAAAAAAATCTAAGCTTTGTCTTCACCAACTCTTTCTCAAAAAAAGGTCCTAATCCAAATCCTCCCTTGCTTTCCCTATCCCTGCCCCAAAGGGTCCTTTGTGTTTAAGCCCATCCTCCCAACTCTTCCTCCCACTGCCCCAGACCCAAGCCTCACTCCCACTGTGCCGGGTCAGATCCATCTTGATGGAGAGATTGAGGTTCTCAGAGCGGAATGCCCGGTAGGAGTCATGGAGTTGGCCCAAGGGCACCTCAGGCAGAAACTCTGGGGCCCGCAGAGTGACACTGTGGTGATCATGGGGGTTCCCATGGCATAGCCACTGCAGGTCCAGTGTCATGCAGAGGTCAGGCAGGTGAAGGAAGCAGCAGTCATCATACCTGTCTCACAACAGAGTCCCAGCTCTCAGTGCCCTGATCACTTGCAATCCCCTGGCTCTTCCCCTCTCCCTCCAACCTGAATCCCTCCTCCTGTTGAGGCCCCACCCATCACTCCACTCACTTAGAAGCTGTTCTCACGTTGACATCCAAGTCACCCTTGAACACAAATTGACCAGGTTTCCAATGAAAAGACAGGTGGCTCCACTCCCAGTGCATATTTTCTGTTGTGTTGTATGGGTCCTGTAACCACCCCCAACAACTCAGTGAGATCTGGATAAGAGTATCTCCCAATCTCCCAAATAAATACCATTGGGTCTCCCCCTTCCATGTGCTATACAAGCCCCAATCATAGCATCCTAGTAAGAAAACAACTCCGGAACCCCTCACCTCAGTAGCCAGTTGGTGCAGATTTGCCTGTTCAATGTCCATGTGCCAGTCCCCATGGAACAGAAGACGGCTCTTGTCCCACCAGGGCAAGGGTGGGCTGGGGTCAGCTGAGGGCTTGGTCAAGAGGTCCACAGACTGGCTAATCAGTGTCCAGGCTGGATCCCAGCACGGGCCCCATACCACTGTGTACTGAAAGATTTCCGCTGGGATAGAGGAGCAAAGGGTACAGCTTATTACGCTACTTCTTTCTTCACTCCAGAAGGCCTCAGCTCATCTCCCATCCCAGCCATCACAACGTCCCTCAGCCACACCAACTGCCCTCCTCTACTCACAGTGGAAGTCGTGGTAGAACTTGAGTGGGGGCATGTTCCTCTCTACTGCCACATTACCCCATGGAAGCCCCAAGTGCAAGATTTGACGCCGCCGGGAGCAAGGCTGACCACTCTGCTCGGTGCCCACAAGTCGACCCATCAGCCGCCAGTCACGTATCTCAAACAGGTACCGGGGATAATCTCTTATCCGAACTGTTATTACAGGGAGGATATACGCTGGCTATTCAGAGGACTGTCTCAACATTCTTGAGCATTTTCTCCCCTGCTACTACTTTTACCCATCTATTTAACAAGGTCAACTGAGAGAACAATAGCTGGCAGTTGGCAGGAAAGCTGGAAAACGGCGTGGAGACACGAGCAGGTGGTGAGGAGAATAACACCGAGATCCAAGAGGCACACTAACCCTGAAGATGACTGTGTTAGTTGTCCTTCGTGTTAGCCAAGCAGTTTCAGGGTGAAATTCAGGAACCAAGAAATGAAGAGGAGCCCACCCATCCCACTCCACCCATCGAAAAACCACCACAGTTCCCAATATAACTGAGTTCCTCTGCAGTCACTCAGAGAGCTTTCTGGAGCTCTGAGGGCGAACACTACACTCTATTTACAAATGAGGAAGTGTTACTTACCCAAAAATGTCTTAACACTGCACTTGAGCATACGACACCACTGAATGACAAGATCTATCCCCTCAGCAGGGAAAGGGCTGCCTGGATCAAGCTCTTGAACTTGCTCTATCACACGCTCAGGCCCATGGAAGGAGGCATCTGCCAGAGCTACCAGCTCTAGCCCTGACAGGCTCCAAGTGAGCAGAGCCCGGCGCATAGGTGTGTTGCCATAGAGACGACGGGAGCGCTGAATGTAGATTTCAATGTTTTTATGTTCCAAAGAGGCATAGAGCTCCTCAATTTTACGGGCTGGCAGTAACTCCCCATGTTGCTTCCGAAGGGCAGCCACCTTGGCATCCAGCAACTGCAGCCTTTTGGCACTCTCCTTACTTTCATCTTTCATTAGTTCATAGTTATCACGAAGTTTCACCTCAAAAACGTCATCCAGGAAAACCCATGAGAAGTGATGAACCTTCAAGAGTAGATCAGGTGGGAGTGGGGCAGGGCTTGGAGAAGCCGGAGCATGAGTTCCTCCATGCAGCCCTTTCAGCCATTTCTGTACGCCCACAGCCTCATCCAGAGTTCGAGAGAAATCATACTGATAAGGAAACTCCACTGAGACTGAGCCCAGGGAAAGAAGCCACACACGGTTCCGGAGGGTCTGCAGCACGGGGAAAGGATTCCGGTGGAGGATCATCTCCTCCAGTTCGGGCAGCAGCTGTACCTCCACCTCCTTGAAGTTGAAGATGCTATTGCCATCAAAGCCAGCAGCCAGCTCTGGGCAGTAAGCCTGCAGCGAACCCCCATGCCGGCTCAGCGACACACTCTCCGCAGCCAGGGTAATGAACTTGTCCTCAGCTACAAAGGCTGTCAGCTTAGCTGTGCTCACCTCTAGTGTCAGGTTTAGTAGCCGCTTTGGGGGAGATGGCTCAGGGAGAAGGCCTTCTGGTTCAGACGCAGTCTCTGGGATCTCTAGTGCAAGGAGTGGCACAGACTCGGGAAACAGAGTGGCTCTCAGTAGGTCTCGGCAATGCAGGGTAGCCAGGACGTGCTGGTATAGGTACATGTGATCTGGAGGGCTCCAAAGTAAGGTGAGCCCTGTACCACACTGAACCTTCAGGGAGCAAGAGAAAAGGATCTGTCAATTACAAGATCCCAAAATAGGAAAGATGGATGAGATTATTATACATGCACACCTGGGTCCAGAACCATCTCCACTCAGGACCATTTCCTGAGCAACTGCATCAATTACACCCTTGCCTTGTTCTCCTTAGCATGAATATATGGAGCTAACAGTTCTTACTTACACACTCTTGAGTTCCCAACTGGATTCTAGACTGTTGATTCTTCAAGATCTACCACAGAATATACAGTATATACAGCACATACTTAATAAGTCATTTGACTTTTTGTTTCTCTGAGTTATCTTTCTATAATAGCCATACCCTATATAATAACCATTTTTTTTTAAAGATTTTATTTATTTATTTGTCAGAGAGAGAGAGAGAGAGAGAGCGAGCACAGGCAGAAAGAGTGGCAGGCAGAGGCAGAGGGAGAAGCAGGATCCCCACAGAACAAGGAGCCCGATGTGGGACTCGATCCCAGGACGCTGGGATCATGACCTGAGCCGAAGGCAGCGGCTTAACCAACTGAGCCACCCAGGCGTCCCTAATAACCATTTTTTTAAAGATTTTATTTATTTGACAGAGATCACAAGTAGGCAGAGAGAGAGGGGGAAGCAGGCTCCCTGCCAAGCAGAGACCCCAATGCAGGGCTGAATCCCAGGACCCTGAGATCATGACCCAAGCCGAAGGCAGAGGCCCAACCCACTGAGCCACCCAGGCACCCCAGTAATAACCATTTTAATAATCACTTTGAAAGTTTTTTTTTTAATTTTTAAATTTTTTAATAAACATATAATGTATTATTAGCCCCAGGGGTACAGGTCTGTGAATCACCAGGTTTACACACTTCACAGCACTCACCATAGCACATACCCTCCCCAATGTCCATACACTTTGAAAGTTTCATGCAGGGCACCTGGGTACCTCAGTCAGTCAAGCATCTGCTTTTGGCTGAGGTCATGATCCCAGAGTCCTGGGATCGAGTCCCGCATTGAGCTCCCTGCCCAGCAGGGAGTCTACTTCTCCCTCTGCCCCTCACCCCACTCGTGCTCTCTCCCCCACTCTTTACCTTAAATAAGTAAATAAAATCTTTAAAAAAAAAAAAACTGGGCGCCTGGGTGGCTCAGTGGGTTAAGCCGCTGCCTTCGGCTCAGGTCATGATCTCAGGGTCCTGGGATCGAGTCCCGCATCGGGCTCTCTGCTCGGCGAGAAGCCTGCTTCCCTCTCTCTCTCTCTGCCTGCCTCTCCGTCTACTTGTGATCTCTCTCTGTCAAATAAATAAATAAAAAATCTTTAAAAAAAAAAAAACTGTTTCATGCAATGATTGCATCTTGACTTTTTTTTTTTTTAAGATTTTATTTATTTATTTGACAGACAGAGATCACAAGTGGGCAGAGAGGCAGGCAGAGAGAGAGAGAGGGAAGCAGGCTTCTCGCCGAGCAGAGAGCCCGATGCGGGGCTCGATCCCAGGACCCTGGGATCATGACCTGAGCCGAAGGCAGCGGCTTAACCCACTGAGCCACCCAGGTGCCCCAATTTTTTTTTTTTTAAAGATTTTATTTATTGGGGCACCGGGATGGCTCAGTGGCTTAAAGCCTCTGCCTTCGGCTCAGGTCATGATCCCAGGGTCCTGGGATCGAGCCCCGATCGGGCTCTCTGTGCAGCAGGGAGCCTGCTTCCCCCTCTCTTTCTGCCTGCCTCTCTGCCTACTTATGATCTCCGCCTGTCAAATAAATAAACGAAATCTTTAAAAAAAATTTTAAAAAAGAGATTTTATTTATTGGGGCGCCTGGTGGCTCAGTGGGTTAAGCCCTGCCTTCAGCTCAGGTCATGGTCCCAGGGTCCTGGGATCCAGCCCCGCATTGGACTCTCTGCTCAGGAGGGAGCCTGCTCCCCCCCCACGACCTTCCTCTCTGCCCACCTGTGATCTCTGTCAAATAAATAAATAAAATTTTTTAAAAAAAGATTTTATTTATTCATTTTAGGGGGAGAGAGTGTGTGTGCGAATGGGGAGGGGCAGAGGGAGAGGGATAAAGTATCTGAAGATTTCACACTGAGTGCAGAGCCTGACATGGGGCTCGACCTCACAACCATGAGATCACAACCTGAGCGGAAACCAAGAGTTGGACACTCAACCAACAGAGCCACCCAGGCGCCCCTTAATTTAATTCTTAAAAAATATAAAAAAGACTGACCACACAAGTCAATACAGCAAATGACTTATATGTGAAAGTATGCTTCAAAGAAAGGAGTCCTTGTAAGTTTGAAAAACAAAATCCATTCTGAATAGTTAAGCAGAGAAAATTTAAAATCCAGAACAGAAAAATGCCTTTGAATTCCAGCCTTGAAAAGGCAACTTCTTCCAAAGGAAGCTGAAGTCTGACAGTTGGAAAGATACCCCACTCCCTTCCTAAGAGGGTTCCATATTCACCTGATACCCTGAGGAGAAAGGTCTTGGAAAGCCTCTTAGAACTTGCCACTGCCTTCATCTTCCGATCCCTTTTGACCTAAAAACTCTATTTTTAGGTAATCTCTAAACCCAACATGGGGCTCGAATTTACAACCCTAACATCAAGAGTCGCACACTCTACCCACTGAGCCAGCCAGGCGCCCCTCCCTTCCAGCCTTTTAACAAGCTGAGGGCTTCAGTGAAATAACACCACATCATGAGCTTTTAAAAAAAAAAAAAAAAAAAAAACCCTCTTATTTTTCAGAGATATGCACTGAAATATTTACAGTTGAAATTATATGTCCTGGTATATGTCTGCTTCAAAACAATCCAGGAGCGGGTAGCAGGGTGACTGGTGGGTACAGAGCTGAAACAAGCTGGTCCTAAGTGGTAATTCCTGAAGCTGGGTATGGATACATACAAGGTCATATATTCTCTCTAGTTCTGTGTGTGTTTTATGTTCCATAATAAAGAGTTTAAAATGTACAGAATAAGCCAGGACAAAAAGGATAATGCAAGATGTCATATTTCTCACAGATGAATTTCACAACAGACTCAAAAGACTGGGAGGGGCGCCTGGGAGGCTCAGTGGGTTAAGCCTCTGCCTTCGGCTCAGGTCATGGTCTCAGGATCCTGGGATTGAGACCCGCATCAGGCTCTCTGTTCAGAGGGGAGCCTGCTTCCCCCTCTTCTCTCCGCCTGCCTCTCTGCCTATTTGTGATCTCTGTCAAATAAAAAAATAAAATATTTTTTTTAAAAAAAGAAGAAAAAAAACTGGGAAATGCTCTTCAGCCTAGAGAAAAACCAACCTGACTCCACCTCCCCAGAGAAGCATTACCTCCAGAGAGCGGATGCTGCTGTGATAGGTGATGGAGAGCATGGAGAGGCTGAGCACGGGAGTGGGGATGTCAGGAGCCTTGCAGCAGGGCTGCATCTTCTCTGTGACTGACTTCACCAGGGCCAGCACAAGTCCCTGGACACCCACAGTGGAGGTTTCAGCGCTTCCCAGGACAGTCAGCGTGTCTAGTCGGATCTCTGAAGCACCTAACATCCAGAAACCACGTTAGCATTGGTTCTCAGCTCTCAAATGGCAACTTCAGCCTTCACCCTTTCTTACTCATTCTCTTCACGCTAGTTTTCTGTATTCCCTATACCTCCCTAAGTTCATTCCTCATATTTCAGGGCAATTTTTCCTCTCCTATCTTACCCTACCTAAATCTGGTAGCAAAGCCAAAGAAGCTCCCTAACTCCTACAAAGTGCCCAGAGATGTATTACTCTCTAGAACCAAACACATAAGGAAATAAAAAACTACACAAGTCTCAATTTCTTGATCAACTATCAAAGCTTTTTTTTTTAATAAATCTTGCTTAATACTTAATACCTTCTATTAGCCTGTAAGAAATATCAAGAAACCCAAGTTATATAAGACCTTCTAGCATCTCATGCCTTTAATTTAGAAAAAGTCCAAATAATCACCTTCATTAAATGAGAAGGACCAGACTGAACCAGTATAATCTGCTTAGGTTACAAACTACCCACTTAACTGTAGACTCCCTGTCCCACTTACCAACCAGGGCAGAAAGGGTGAACAAGTTCATGTCCTCCACCTTCAAATCCACCTTCCACAGTAATGACACAGATTCCCCAAATGAAGATTCTCTAGAGGCAGCTGACTTCCCAGATTGTGTGTCCATCAAGGATAAAATGCGAGAGAGACACTGTGCACAGGTATCTGATGCTTCTACCTGCAGTCCACGGATGGTACAATCAAGAAACAGGGTATCTGACTGGGTGCTAGACAGGCCCAAAGGCTGGTTATAGCTACCCTAGAAAAGAAGAGAGAGCGAACCCCATTAGAAGCATGCAGAACACACAGTTCTATAACACCCTGATGCGTCATCTTCTGCCAAAAAGGTGCTCTGTGCTCTAAAACATGGCAGGGAAAGGAAACTATGGGCCGCTGTTCACCAAAGTCCCCACCTACCTGTAGTGTGAAGGAGTCCAGGACAAGTGCCTCACCCCAAACATGCATATTGGGTGGGTGGGGTGCCCGCTGAATGTGGGAGTCACTGCCCACCCGCCAGCAGAGATGGTCCACAGTTAACACACCCCGCTGATGGATACTCTGTGGCCTCAGGTGCTGGTAATCTGAACAAAGAAGGTAGGAGAGAGTTCTATGGAGCCACTGTAGCCATCAATTAGGCCTAGCTTCACGAATGGACAGATTCTTGTTCTTTTTCTATCCCAGAGTCTTACCTAGAGAGATGGAATTGAATCCCAAGGCAAAGGGTGGTGTATCACCAAGCTGAACGGAAACGTTGACATTGGAGATGGAGGTGCTAAAGATGATGGGAGCCAGGATTTGGGGGAAGGTTCTGCATAGAGACGAGACATCATTGTTTGATAAAGAAAGAACTGGAGCTTCCTATTATGGAACAGATAGCTGAAGCTCTCAAAAGTCAGGGTGAGTTTTGTTGTGATTCTCAGGATGGAATGCAACTAGAAAATAAGACCAAACTCCTAAATTTGTTATTCCCAATGGTAAACTGTGGGGATGCAAGAAAGATTATTAGGTTGAACCATATGAGACTGCCATTTCAGAGATCAAATATAACTGTAAATATAAACATCAGTATATCACATGATTCTACCTAATACAACCAAGGAGCACTGCTTCCAAGCCATCTTTTTTTTTAATTTATTTATTTTTTATTTTTATTTTTTAAAGATTTTATTTATTTGACAGAGAAAGATCACAAGTAGGCAGAGAGGCAGGCAGAGAGAGAGAGAAGCAGGCTCCCCGCTAAGCAAAGAGCCCGATGCAGGGCTCGATCCCAGGACCCTGAGATCATGATAAGCCAAAGGCAGCAGCTTAACCCACTGAGCCACCCAGGTGCCCCTATCTCTTTTTTTTTTAGAGATTTTGTTTATTTATTTGACAGAGACCACAAGTAGGCAGAGAGGCAGGCGGGGGCGGGGGTGGGGGGGAGGAAGCAGGCTCCCTGCTGAGCAGAAAGCCTGATGTGGGTCTCGATCCAGGACCCTGAGATCATGACCTGAGCCAAAGGCAGAGGCTTAAACCACTGAGCCACCCAGGTACCCCAAGTCATCTTATTTTTAAAGATTTTATTTATTTGTCAAAAAAGGAGAGAGATCGCACGTGCATAAGCAGGTAGAGCAGCAGGCAGAGGGAGAAGCAGGTTCCCCACTGAGCAGGGAGCCCGATGTGGAACTTGATCGCAGGACCCTGAGATTATGACTTGAGCAGAAGGCAGACACTTAACCAACTGAGCCAACCAGGTGGCCCCTGCTTCCAGGCCATTAATCTTAAGTTCTCTATGCAACACAATGCAGAGAGAGATGACATTGCTGACAGAATATACCACCTTATAATTTAAGGCAGACAAGATTGTGGATCATTTAAATTCAGTGCAAAAAAATAAATAAATAAAATAAAAAATTAAAAATAAAAATAAATAAATTCAGTGCAACAATTGTTTATTTTGTATAACAAGGCACTGTGCTGAGCACTGAAGAAATAAAAACAAAAAGGACTTCATCCTACTGTCAAAGAATCTAGTTTAATGGGGAAGGAATATAAAATAGAAATGCTATTGGGGCACCTGGGTGGCTCAGTAAGTAAAGCATCCAACTCTTGATTTCAGCCCAGGTCATGGTTTCAGGGTGATGGAATCAAGCCCCTCCCTCTTCTTCTGCCCCTCCCCCCACAGCTCCCATGCTTGCTCTCTCTCTCTCTCAAAAAATAAAAATAAATAAAATAGAAATGCTATTGAACTCATCAAAATACATATTTAACACAATAGGCCACTTTAGATCAAAAGAATCTGAGAATCCACCTGATAAGATGGTGGCTAAAAAAAGATTACACCGACCTTTTCTTTCTTTGCTTAAAAAGAGATGAACTAGACTCTTGGGTCTCCAGGGCCAGCATGTGCAGCCAGTGAGAGAATTCCTGATGCCGGTAATGAATAATACAAGTATTCAAAACCAGGGAGGCTGAGAGGTCAATGGTGGTCACCTGGAAATAACACCAGAACTGTTGGCTTGGGTTTTATCTCAGTAGCTTACAAGGCAATGATACAGAGAGAGAGCACAGAAAGGAAGGATTCTTGGTCCCACAGTCATCACACCTGCACATTAGCCTTGAGGGAGCTGAGACAGACGATGCGCTGGCGACTTTGGGACAGCAACAAACCATCTGTGAGGGCAAAAAGCGATCAGAGAAGAACACTGGGAAAACAAAAGGTAAAACTAGGAGACAGGAGAGACAGGCAAGCAGATGAATAAACTATCACCAAAACTCGTGAGTTGGGGTTATTTTCTCTCAGTATATTCCCTCCTCCCCATCCCCAGCTACACTGATATTAAATTAAGAAGGCCACCTGGGGCATGGGGGAAAGAGAGGGTCTAGTCCTTTCGGTATCAACTGCCCCCCAACCAGGAACCTTTCAGTATGAGTTCAGTGCTCATCTGTGCCATATCAGAGTTTGCTGTGAAGCTTCGAAGAGGCAGCTGATCCTCATCACGGTGGTACAGGAAATGCAGCAGCTTCAGCGTCCAATTCAGGTGCCTAGAGCAGAGCCAGACTTTGACTCAGAAATATGTGGAATATCGTTCTTACTCCCTTTCCCCCACAGACAAGCTCAGTGCAGCAGAGCTACTAGGTGGGTTACTGAGACCCCAGCATAGAGTTCAAACCATCTCTTTCCACACTCTGTGTCAGCAGAGATCTCACCTCTTTTGACTATTCATTGACAGCACCACACTTGTGATCTCCATTTTCACCTTGACCTGATCTGGCAGCTGCTGGAGGAGGTACAGGCCAGGCAGAGCTGGCTCAGCCAAGTTCTCTGTCACCTCTGAAAACATGAATGAATAACACAAGAGCCATCAATCCTTAGCATACTCAAGTCTCACAAAATGCCCTGTCCTCTTTGGCCAAATCTTCCCACAAAAGTAGAGTAACCAAATGCCCAATCCTAGGCCACAAGGCAAATATCTCAGAGATTTAGGTACCTACTGTACTTCCTTCCCTGGAGTTTAGAAAAACAGTATGGGGAGCAGGCTGATACAATGTAAAGAATATGGACTTTAGGGGCACCTGGGTGGCTCAGTGGGTTAAGCCTCTGCCATCAGCTCAGGTCATGATCCCAGAGTCCTGGGATCGAGCTCCCCATCGGGCTCTCTGCTCAGCAGGCAGCCTGCTTCCCCCTCTCTCTCTCTGACTCCTCTCTGCCTACTTGTGATCTCGTCAAATAAATAAATAAAATCTTAAAAAAAAAAAAGAATATGGGCTTTGGGGCAAAATAACTTATACTGCATTTTTACTAATGACTAGCTCTATGACCTCAGTCAAGTCACCTATCTGGTCTTCTTGCTTCAGTTTCCTCATTTGTGAAATGCTGAGAATTTAGAGAGACAATACAAAAAACTCGTACTACAAGTCTAATTTTTAATAATTACCCACTAAATGTTAGTTCTTTCACTCACAAGTAAATATCCTATCTCCTTTAGCTATCCTCAGTGTCAAAAGTCATGCTGAATAACAAAGCACACCTAATGAGTAGTGAGACCACTGTTTTTACATAATTCCAAAAAAATAAGAGAACAGCACACCCAAGAAGCTAACTGACCAGGGCTTTACCTGAACAAGGAACAGGTTTGGGTGCCAGGCTTGGGCCCTGGCGTAGCAGCTGACTATGAAAAAGGCCCTCATGCAGTTCAGCATGGAGTGTCCACATATCCACAGTGATCGCCTTCAGTTGCCGACTGCTGATGCCCACCTCTAGACACAGCTTTAGGGCCAGTGAGAGCTCCGCTAGGCAGGTGTCCTCCTGTAGGGAGGATAAGCCTCTAAGGTGTTAAGATGTAGGGAGTCAGGAAGTTCTGGGTCCAAATGCAGTGGTCTAGAACACCACCTTGAGAGAACTCCTCATAAGAACACAGAACCTAGGGGCGCCTGGGTGGCTCAGTGGGTTAAAGCCTCTGCCTTCGGCTCAGGTCATGAGCCCAGGATCCTGGGATCAAGCCCCACATCAGGCTCTCTGCTCGGCAGGGAGCCTGCTTCCCCCTCCCTCTCTCTCTGCTTGCCTCTCTGCCTACTTGTGATCTCTGTCCGTCAAATAAATAAATAAAATCTAAAAAAAAAAAAAAAAAAAACTTATTAAAATAAAGAACACAGAACCTAGAATGTAAGCTCCTTCATATCCTACGCCCAGAAGGAAGCAAGGCATCTAAATGACCATGGCATACTCACCAACTGGCCACTCTTCAGAACTTTGCTGTTGATCTGATTTAGGCTCACCTCACATTTCAGCCTGGGAAAGGAAAAAAATTAAGAGCACTCGGCCCCTTTCTCACCACTTAACTTCAGTCAAGCTTTACTGGCTAAATGGAACAAGGCAAAGAAAAGTAACTAACTTTAACCTCTCCTCAAATTGTTATAGAATGAGAACCTGACACCTTTATAAAACCCAAACATCCAGCCATGCGGAAACTATAAGGCAAGAATGGGACTACCAGATCTTCTTTCACCCAGTGGTTACCTTTTCCCATCACTATCCAAAAGAAAGCTGCTTCCTCTGATCTGAATGTGCCACAAAGACTCAGAAGTAGCCACCTTGAGAACCATGATGTTTATAGACTCTACATGAATGGAGAAGAGCTAGAAAGAAGCAGCAAAGAATAACCATTAGCACCAAGGCACTGCCTTTCCCTTCCAGTAGAGAAAGAATAAGGGGCAGCTCTTGGTATTATATTCCCAAAACAGCAGAAAAATTCACCCATCACTCTACAGCCAGCTATCCCTACTACAGTCCGAGAAACTGGGAAAAGAATCTCACCTGACAGAAGATCCTCAGTAAGGATGGACTGAAGGACAGTTCCTTCTGATGCACCCCAGTGCTCTGGGAAAATGGGGCAAACAGGCCAGAAACCTTCTGTAGGTCCGTTCTGATACGCACTTCTCCAAAGCACAATGCCACATAGCGTCTGCCCAGAAGAGAGATCTCACTGCCATCAGGTACAGCCCTTTATGGCAGTCTTCTCCCCTCCCCAGTATTCACTCTCCAATCCTCCCTAAAAATGTAGCTCAAATCATGGAGAACAGCCTCATAGCAGTTATCAATATCTGTCTCACAAAATAATAGCCTCCAGGCTAACCAGGAGACATCAGCAAAGCCCCAGCCCCCTCCTTGTGCTGTGAAGCCCCTGCAGAATGTCAGTCTGCAAACCCCAATCCCAAAATATTCCCCAAGGGAAGAGTGAGGATATAGGGTACTCACGGCAGATCATGGCTAAGGAGTTTGCTGGAAATCCACAGGCTATCAATTTCCTAAAACAGTGTGGAAAATAGCTTTGTACACTAGCTGCAAGGTAAGCCATGAGCAGCTTGACAGCCAGGAAATTTTCTAATAAGAGGAGGAAGTCCTATAGCCCTTCCACTAAATATTCTCCACTCCATTTCCACCAACTTCTCTCCTCAGCACTATATCCTGCTCCTCACAATGACACTAGTTGAACTTGCTCAGTATTTCTCTTTTATGGACATGTTACTATTTCTCCTCTTAAATTAGAACAGTAAGTGCTTCTATTTCCTGTTATCTTTTCTCTGTGCTTAGTTCTGTATCTTTCTTATTGTACCCTGAACACTCTGTGCCTTATAAGCATTTTTAACTCAACAACTTGCATCAATCCCAGTGCTTCCAAACTCTAAAACCATCTTGGCAAAGAAGTGACAAGGCTGGGCTAACTAGGAAAGCCACCCAGGATTTTAGAGAAAAAAAAAAAAGAAATAATTAAAATTTAGCTGAGTCCACCCCACACACACCCAGGGAGTTCCCCAGGACTCACCACTGTTTGCTGGTGTTGCTGAAACTTAAGGCTGACATTCTGGATCCAAAAAAAGGAGCCAATCTTTAGCTCCGCCTGCAGCTTCCGCTGACACCACTTGGTGGCCAACCGGACCACAAACCACCTGCAGAAAAATCCCTGTGAGTTCCCAGGACCATCTCCCAATTTTGGCTTTCCTCACTCCTTCCTGGTCTTGCAAAAAGGTCATGTCCTAAAGCTGGATCTTCTGGGCAACTCTCCGGTCTCCCAAAACAACACTCTGTCACGTACACCCGGCCACAAAGATCAAAACCCTAGCCCTGGAGGGTCCCCTTCACCCAAATGAAATCAGACAAACTACAGTCCACCTCCTAAACTGGGGACAAAGAAAGCAATCTTTCCAATCCTTAGGAACCCCAGATGAAGAAGGAAGAGGCCCGACGGGGAGTCGAAATACAGGCAGCCGTGTCAGATGTGTCATCACACACTACCCCCACGGGGTCTCTGTCTCCGCCCTCCAGACAGGTGTCAGCGAGAAGGCACCGTGGGGTCACACCCGGCCGGCTCAAACGCCGCTCTTCCCTGGGCAGCCAGACCTGTTCCGTCTCCTAGGGCGAGGCTGCAGGTGTCCTCTGCTCTCGGTTAAGGGGCCATCAGCGGCGAATGGAGGCCACGAGGCCGGGCTCCCTTCTCTCTCTCTCTCACACACACACACACCTATTCAGCTTCCAGCCTCAGCATCCCCTCAGGCCTCGCCCGGTCCCTCAGTGTCCCCTACTCCCAGTTTCTCGGTGCCAGCTCGGGCCGCACGCCCCCGCTCAAGCCCGCCGCGCGCGCCCTCCGCGGCCCTACTCAGGTCCTCCCCCTCCGCCGCCCGCGCACCTTTTCCTACACCCCGCTTCCCCTCCCCGTCCGGCCCCGCGCGCCTTTCCAGCGCGCGCCCCCTCCTCAGTCTCTCTTCCTTCCCCAGCCCCCACCCGCTGTAGCCGGGATCCTCTCACCGGCCTAAGAAGAGGGCGCTGAGGGCAACCAACAGCAAGGCCAACAGCGCGGAGAAGAACAGGGGCATTCCGGCCCCGGCCCGGCCTGGCTCCGGCCCCCGCCCTGCCGGGGCCCCCCCACGCCGGCTCCGCTCTGCGCCGCCGCGGGCCGACCAGCCGCAAGCGCAGGAAAAGCCCTGGACTGGGAAGCGTTGGCGCGCGTGCACCCCGCCCCCCACAGCCCGCCAGCCAGCCAGCCAGCTGTCTCCCTGCCCCACTCCTCCCCGCGCCAGCGAGCCGGCTGGGCCGACCGGCTGCCTGCGCGAAGTACGGGCGTGGCTCCAAAGGAGCCGGGGCAAAGGGGTAGGGGGCGGACCTCGCGCCGACTGACACTCATGCCCCGCCCCTGACCCACCCTTCCGCACCCGGAAATGGGGAGCCTGAGGCTTGCAGGAGACCGGAGTCTGAGCCCGTCCCTGGCTGGCAACAGACTTGGCTGTCTCATTTTCATGGCAGACTTCCACTTTCAAAGCACTTTCCCAGGGTGGTTAGAGAGTCCGCTTTACCACTTCGGGTCCGAACTGAGGGTACGGCGGAAGTTATGCCCCTAGGTCACACGGAGTAACTGTCCTATCTTACTCAAGAGCCTTATCTGAGAATCACTGAGGAAACCAAGAACTAAAAGACATCAGTCGACATTCACACCTCATTCCAGCCACAGAGGAATGAGTTGTTCATTCATGTTACTGTTTGAATACTGTTCTAGTCAGTATGTACTGACCTACTGTGTGAGAAACGCAATTTTCTGGACCCTTCGCTGGACAAGTTTTCAGTCTCTACTGTGTATAGCACAATTTGGGCACTGAGCTGAGGGGATATGACAGAAATAGAGAATATTGTTCTTACTGCTCAATAAATAGTTTATTTTGGAAGCAAACATAATTGCAAGAAATAGATAATTCAGGATCAGCTTTATTTTGCCTGTGTCCATCTCTGTGAAATGAGGAAACTGGACAAAGATCCCTTCCAACTCTGATACAGTGATGCTAATACAATACAAGCTAAAACAAGTTCTGAGGATTTCAAAATAAGTACTTCATATCCCTTTACTCTTACATCCCAATCTCCATAAATGTTCTTCAAGATTTTACTTGGAAACTCTTTTCCACTCCTTCAGAAAAGGAACATTTCAATTTTCACATTGGGTTACCCACAGTTTTTACCCCTCCAACTGGTTTCCTTATCTAGTCCTCTTGTCAATCATTTCACATCTCCCCAAAGGTTCCACCATTTGTTTCAAATTCATACTTATCTCTCAAGCATTATAATCTGCAGCCTCTTAGCAAGGTCGGTTCTGTCTGTGAACCCTCAGGGAAGGCCCAGCAACTCCGTGAAAACTCTGTTCAAGACAAATTGGGGGTACCTTGCAACATACCTCTCTATTCATTTTCATTTTGTCCAATATGTTCCCTTTACCCAGCTGATTCCTATCACTCCTTTCTTCTTTCTCCCCAGACTATTTCCAGCCTACTCCCAGTATCACAATAACCTGAAATATTGATTTTATCGTTTGTCTACTTCTGGAGATCTCAAATGATCAATGCAACTGAAGTGGGAAGAGGGGAGAGAATGGAGATGGAGCTCAACTAGTTCACGGTTTCAACATACTGAAACAAGTCCTTGTGAAAGAGACCAAGCCTCTTAATGTCATGGGCTAAACCTGGCACAGACCCATTATGCCCAAATGTTTAACCTTAAGTCCGTAAAGGACAGGGGAACAATTGTTTCTAAAAATAAAAGGCCTGCTAGTCACTGAAATTCCAGCATATAGAAGACACTTCTGTTCACCACTACCATGCTCAAAAGACCTAAGAGCAAACTTTCTGGAACTGACCAGCAGACAGAAAGGAAGAAATGAGGTAAGCATAGGACAAAAGTTTTCTACCCCCCCTTTCAGAGAAAGCTATCCCTACATTTATCCATAAAAGAGCAATTATTATCCAAGAGTGAACATAACTATACTATAGTAAAAAGAATGTGAGCCAGACACAGTTGGATTCCTATCCTTATTTACTAGCTTTAGGTTACTTACTCAAGGGCAATTTAAGCACTTAAGTAAGGCAGTTATTCAACCTTCATGTTCTGCATTGGTAATACTGTAATACCTACCCTAGATCTATGAAGATTAAAGGAGGTGATCTATGAAGATTAAGGAGGTAAGAGCTATAATACAGTATCTAGTATTTAGCAGACAGCGAATATTAATTTTTCTTTTTTTTCTCAACTGCAGTTAACACATCCAGAGTAAAACATTTCACTATTTATTAAGCTGAATTCCTTGAGGGTCTTCAGCCATAATTAAAAATCTAGTAAAAGACGTGCTAGGAGAGAAGTGAAAATAGAGAAAAAGTTTGGATGCAAGTAAGGCTCTTAAAAGGGCCCACACCAAAGGCTCCCAACATCTCTAGAGTGATAGCAGTGACATGTGTCAGACTCAAGGATCAATCAGATTATGAAACAGCACACCTAATAAAGGACAACACTGGTGACTAATAATGAAATTCTTTATCATTTTGGAGAAAGAAAATAGGAGAAAAGTCACACATCAATAATCCATGATCCCAAGATTCTGATCAGTAAAAATTTCCCAACTAGGAGGGGTATCTCCCTCAGTTTCTGTTTTATCGATATTAATAAAAATATCTGCTCCTTCACCAGCAAGTCCTCAGAGCCTGGGAGAACAACGAATTCAAGTTGAAGGGCTGAAGCTTCCAAACACAGCCACTGTTTTCTGTCATGCATCTTCATCTCAGTGGTGACATGGCCACTGCCCAGGGAACCTGGGGCAGGGATCCCAGGGTGGAGCAGCAACAGATGTCATGAACACTGTGTGGTGACACTGGCTCACAGCTTCCAGACTCATAGCTCTGCATGATGAGCTTCTGCCTTTAACAACTCACTGGGTTTCATGAAGATGCCTTCCATGGCTTTCCAGTAGTTGTTCTGGCTCGGCTGGGCCATGCCATGTACCTCCTTTTGCCCACTAATGGGTCGGCCATATTGTTCTCCCGTGACAGAAAGCAGAACTTCAGTGGAAGAATGCTTGAACCGCACCTCACCATCCCTCACCCAGTAGGGCCCGTTACAGAGCACCGTCCAGTCATCTAGATAATCGCCTTCACCTTCCTCACCAAAAGCACTCACTTCCTGAAAGACACAAATGGTAGCAACATTAGCATAATTGACATAGAGGCTTAGAAGGAAAAAAGAAGCAATGCTAAGAAAAACAAGGCTACTGAAAAGTAAAAAATAAAAGGCTTTCCAGTGCTATTTAAAAAAAACTGTGGGAGGGGCACCTGGGTGTCTCAGTCGTTAAGCTGCTGCCTTCGGCTCAGGTCATGATCCCAGCGTCCTGGGATCGAGCCCTGCATTGGGCTCCCTGCTCAGTGGGGGACCTGCTTCTCCCTCTCCAGCTCCCCCTGCTTGTGTTCCCTCTCTCCGCTCTCTCTCTCTCTCTCTCTCTGTCAAATAAATAAATAAATAAAATCTAAAAACAAACAAAAAACCGCGGGGGAAAGTTTTTTAATAAAAATTTCAAAAATAAATGGTGAAAAAAGATTTAAAAAAAGATAAAAAGACACAAAGGAGATGAAATCAGTTGCCCTAGGATTATATTCCAAACACTTACTTTGCAAGTAATCCTGTATTTGCCTTACTCTTGTTATTTGACTTTAAATATTCCTGCCTCATTCCCTTAACTACATTTTAAGTGACATGGTGAGCCACAAAAATAGAAAGCGGGGGATGGGCTCTGGAGACTGGCAGACCTTGAATCTCCGCTCCATTCCATTCCTTCATGTGCAACTTCTTCATTTTCTCCTCTAAAAACTCATGACAGTATCACCTTACAAAATAATTGTGAGAACTAAATAAATAGCAGAGTTCCTCCCCTTCTCTTCTACTCCCACTCCCCTTAAGAACAAATACTCACAGTATTTTATTTATTTATTTCTATTATTATTTCTATTGCAATAAAAAATTAATGGGACACCAGCATGGCTCAGTCGATTAAGTGTCTGCCTTTGGCTCAGGTCATGATCCCAGGGTCCTAGGATCAATTTCCGAGTCAGGCTCCTTGCTCAGTGGGAAGTCTGCTTCTTCTCCCTCTGCCTGCCACTGCCCCTGCTTGTGTTCTCACTCTGACAAATAAACTAAAAAAAAAAAAAAAAAACTTAAAAAAAGGTAGAGGGGACCTGGGTGACTCAGTGGGTTAAAGCCTCTGCCTTCAGCTCAGGTCATGATCCCAGGATCCTAGGATCGAGCATCGCATTGGGCTCTCTGCTTGGCGAGGAGCCTGCTTCCCTTCCTCTCTCTCTGCCTGCCTCTCTGCCTACTTGTGATTTCTGTCAAATAAATAAATAAATAAATCTTTTAAAAAAAAAAAGGGTAGAAAGTCATTTTTTTTTTTTTAAGATTTTATTTATTTGTCAGAGAGAGAGGAGAGCGAGCGAGCACAGGCAGACAGAATGGCAGGCAGAGGCAGAGGGAGAAGCAGGCTCCCCGCCAAGCAAGGAGCCCAATGTGGGACTCGATCCCAGGACGCTGGGATCATGACCTGAGCCGAAGGCAGCTGCTTAACCCACTGAGCCACCCAGGCGTCCCTAGAAAGTCATTTTTAAAAAGTTACTGATTGGGGTGCCTGGGTGGCTCAGTGGGTTAAGCCTCTGCCTTCGGCTTGGGTCATGATCTCAGGGTCCTGGGATCGAGCCCCACATCAGGCTCTCTGCTCAGCGGGGAGCCTGCTTCCTCCTCTCCCTCTCTCTGCCTGCCTCTCTGCCTATTTGTGATCTCTGTCTGTCAAATAAATCAATAAAATCTTAAAAAAAAAAAAGTTACTGATTATTTCAGAAATATATAAATCCATCCTAAGCTATATAATTTCAGATGACTAATAGCAGTCATTTGGCAATAGTCTGTAAGACTAAAGGCAAAAGGAAATGTACATAATTAACAATTCTACTATACTTGTTTTTTTTTTTTTTAAAGATTTTATTTACTTATTTGTCAGAGAGAAAGAGCGAGCGCACAAGCAGGCAGAGTGGCAGGCGGAAGTGGAGAGAGAAGCAGGCCAAGCAAGGAGCCTGATGTGGAACTCGATCCCAGGACCTCGGGATCATGACCTGAGCCGAAGTCAGCCACCCAACCAACTTAGCCACCCAACCAATTTAGCCACCCAGGCGTCCCTACTTGTATTGTTTTGAGTGCAACTTTTTGTTGATCATCTATTTGTTTGTTGCTATGGACTTTTTTTTTTTTTTAAGTAGGCTCTATGCCTAGCATGGAGCCTAACGGGGGATTGAACTCATGACCCTGAGATCAAGACCTGAGCTGAGAACAAGAGTCAGACAACTGGGGCACCTGAATGGCTGTTGGTTAAGCGTCTGACTTGGGCGCCTGGGTAGTCAGTCAGTTAAGCGTCTGCCTTTGGCTCAGGCCATGATCCCAGGGTCCTGTGACTGAGCCCCATGGCAGGCTCTTTGCTCAGCTGGGAGCCTCCTTCTTCCTCTCCCTCTGCAGGCTGCTCCTCCTACTTGTGCGCTCTGTCAAATAAATAAATAAAATCTTTTTAAAAAAGCGTCTGGTTTCAGCTTGGGTCTTGATCTTGGGGTGCTGGTATCAAGCCCTGCATCAGGCTCCACGCTCAGCAGGGAGTCTGCTTCTCTCTCTTCCTCTGCCCTACAGCATGCTGTCTCTCTCTCAAATAAATTTCTTTTAAAAAAAGGGGAGGGCTGGGGCGCCTGGGTGGCTCAGTGAGTTAAGGCCTCTGCCTTCAGCTCAGGTCATGATCCCAGGGTCCTGGGATCGAGCCTCACATCAGGCTTTCTGCTCAGCAGGGAGCCTGCTTTCCTCTCTCTCTCTGCCTGCCTCTCTGCCTACTTGTGATCTCCGTCTGTCAAATAAATTAATTAAAAAAAAAAAAAAAGGGAGGGCACCTGGGTGGCTCAGTGGGTTAAGATCTCTGTCTGTCAAATAAATAAATAAATAAATAATATCTTTAAAAAAAAAAAAAGTCATTTAATCAACCAAGCCACCAGGCACCCCACAATTCTACCATACTTGTATATGGAACTGAACAAGTAAATGGATGACAGTAGTGGGAACCAGGTTATCTGTGTGTAAATTTACAAACAAGTAAAGGGAGGAGAATAGTATGGTCTAAATGGTAATGGATTATAGTTGGAGACATCAACAGGAACTCACGTTTAACATAATCAAGATATATTTATACATAAAAATATTTATAGGGGCGCCTGGGTGGCTCAGTGGGTTAAAGCCTCTGCCTTGGGCTCAGGTCATGATCCCAGGGTCCTGGGATCGAGCCGCGAATCGGGCTCTCTGCTCAGCAGGGAGCCTGCTTCCTCCTCTCTCTCTGCCTGCCTCTCTGCCTACTTGTGATCTCCGTCTGTCAAATAAATAAATAAAATCTTTAAAAAAAAATATTTATAGATAGGCCTACATATATATACACGTTTCTTTGCTCTGTCAGGTGAGAAGAATTAAAAGAGACAACACCCCAGTAGCAACAAAGCTCACGTAAGGGCTAAGATCATGGTTTCTAATATTATTCTTCAATAAAAGGAAACAGAACTCCTTGGAGAAATAGCTGATTCTAGGACTGGGGCAAGAAATATACAAGATGGGGCACCTGGGTGGCTCAGTTGTTAAGCGTCTGCCTTCAGCTCAGGTCATGATGCCAGGGTCCTGGGATCAAGTCCCACATCGCTCCTTGCTCAACCAGGAGCCTCCTTCTCCCTCTGCCTGCCACTCCCCCTGCTTGTGTCCTCTCTGCCTGACAAATAAATAAATATCTTACCAAAAAAAAAAAAAAGAAAGAAAGAAAGAAAGAAATATACAAGACGAGTCTGGAGTATCTTCAAGTGCCAAAAAGAAAAGGAAAGGTTAAAACACACACGTACACAAAAATGGGAGTATGTCAAATGGACACAGGAGACAAGTAAAAAACCTCCCAATGGCCAATGCTGGAACAATCTGAGCAACAAAATAAAGGCAGTGATATGTGATTATAACTCAAAGTATAAAATATTCATGAGTCCATACTGATACAAATGATTGCATATGTAAGTAAAGAAGAGACATATACCCATGCAGAAGAATTCCAAGTAACTTTTTTAGCTACTCTATCTAAAGGAAGGGGAGCATAACTCCCCATTCCTTAAGTGTGGGCTGTGCATAGTGACATCCTTCCAAAGTACAATACAGAAAGGAGTGGGGTGGAGAGATGAAAAGAATAACTTTTAAGGAGAAACATCACAAACACTATTTCAACAGTCATAAACCATGTAGATAGTGTGTACCTGTGACACAATGTGATAAAAATGGCACTTTACCCCTGTGGCCGTCCTCCTAAAAACCTTTCTTTTTTTTTTTTTTTTTTTTTAAAGATTTTATTTATTTGACAGACAGAGATCACAAGTAGACAGAGGCAGGCAGAGAGAGAGAGAGGAGGAAGCAGGCTCCCTGCCGAGCAGAGAGCCCGATGCGGGGCTCGATCCCAGGACCCTGGGACCATGACCTGAGCCGAAGGCAGAGGCTTTAACCCACTGAGCCACCCAGGCGCCCCTAAAAACCTTTCTAAGCCTGATCTAACTGTAACAAAAACACCAGACAAATCCCAATAGAGGAGCACCTTATCGTATACTTGACCAGCATTCCTCAAAACTGTCAAGGTAATCAAAAACAAGAATTTGGGGGAAAAAAAAAAGAAAAAGAAAAACAAAGAACAAAAAAACAAGAATTTGAGAAACTTCCACACCTCAGAGGAGCCTGAGGAGACATGACAACTAAATGTAATGGGTATCCTGGATGGGCAACTGGAACAGAAAAAGTACAGTATGTAAAAACTAACGATATCAAAATAAACTAGGACTTTAGTTGATAACAATGTATCTTTAACTGCTTTATAAACTATAGAAAATTTACCATACTAATATAAGATGCTAACAGGAAAAACTATGTGCAGAGTGGCAGCGGGAAGGAAGCCCTCATTAATGAGTTCATATCTCCCAAAAGCTCAAGGCTTTAAAAAAAATGGCACAATACCGGGGTGTCTGGCTGGCTCATGTAGAGCATGCAACTCTTGATCTGGGGCAGTGAGTTCAAGCCCCACACTGGGCACAGAGCTTACTTTAAAAAATAGTTAAAAAATAAAAATTAAGGGCGCCTGGGTGGCTCAGTAGGTTAAGCCTCTGCCTTACGGCTCAGGTCATGGTCTCAGGGTTCTGGGATCAAGGCCCACATCAGGCTCTCTGCTCAGCAAGGAGCCTGCTTCCTCCTCTCTTTTTGCTTCCCTTTCTGCCTACTTGTGATTTCTCTCTCTCTGTCAGGTAAATAAATAAAATCTTTTTTAAATAAATAAATTAATTAAAATTAAAATTAAAAAGTGGCATAATACTTAATTCACTTTCCTAATGTGGTTGGTTAGTTGAACTCATTTAAAACAATTTTTATTCGAACTTTGGACACAGTTGTTTTTTTTTTTTTATTTGAATATAGTTGACACACAATTGTTTTATCAGTTTCAGGTGTACAACATAGTCATTCAACAAGTCTATACATTATGCTACACTCACCTTAAGTGTGTAGCTACCACTGGTCACCATACAATGCTTTTACAATATCACGGATTATATTCTCTATGCTATACCTTTTATCCCTATGACTTAGTCATTCCATAACTGGAAGCCTGTTATCTTCCACTCCCTTTACCCATTCTGCCCATCTCTCCATCCCCTTCCTCTCTGACAACCATCAGTTTGTTCTCCACATTTATAGGTCTGATTCTACTTTTTGTTTGTTCATTTGTTTTCTGAGATGCCACATATAAAAGAAATCACATGGTATTTGTCTTTCTCCTATTTATTTTATTTAGCCTAATACCCTATAGGTCCATCCATATTGTTACAAATGACAAGATCTCATTCTTTTTATGGCTGAGTAATATTCTACTGTGTATATACGTATACACCGTATCTTCGTCACCCATGCATCCACTGACATACACTTGGTTTGCTTCCGTATCTCAGGTTTTGTAAATAATGCTGCCATAAACATAGGGGTGCACGTTTCTTTCCAAATTAGTGTTTTCATTTTCTTTAGTTAAACATACAATAACAGAATTACTTAATTATATGACATTTCTTTTTTTTTTTAAATTTTTTTAAAGATTTTATTCATTTATTTGACAGAGATCACAAGCAGGCAGAGAGGCAGGCAGAGAGAGAGGAGGAAGTAGGCTCCCCGCCAAGCAGAGAGCCGGATGCGGGGCTCGATCCCAGGACCCTGAGATCATGACCCGAGCCGAAGGCAGCGGCCTAACCCACTGAGCCACCCAGGTGCCCCAATTATATGACATTTCTATTTTTCATTTTTTGAGGAACCTCCATACTGTTTTCTTAAGTGGCTACACCAATCTAAATTCCCACCAACAGTGTATACGGGTTCCGTTTTCTCCACATCCTCACCAATACTTGTTATTTCTTGTTTTTTGATTATACGATTCTGTCAGGTATAAGGTGATACCTTACTATGGTTTTAATTCGCATTTCCCTGATGATTAATGATGTTGAGCTCTTTTCATGTGTCAACACTGGGTTTCTTTGCTGCAGAATTTATCAAGATGACTTATGATATGCCAATATATACCTATTCTGTCTTTTCTCATTTCTTGATTTCATCTAGATGTAAAGTCTCTATTTTGACCAGAAATAATTTCCTTCATACTTATGAGACAAAGCCAATTCTCCATGCCTGCACAAAAAAGAACATCTACACCCAGAAAAGAAAGGGCTAAGGACCAAGATATTAGACAACGCAACGAATGCACAGGGCACCAGTGATCCACAGGATGCCACCTCACCTGGTTTCCAGAAAGAGGTGAGGTGAAGTGGTGACTATGGAGGTTCCGGCCAGTGTTGACATGTGTCAGCCGGATGGGTTGGCCACATTTGATGGGGGTTCCCCTCTCACACACTGTAGCAGTCTTCCCCCGTATCCTCCAGTAACTATTGCTGTCGTCCACAGAGGTTACACCTGTCACTGACTGCTGCCCACTGCCTGTAGTCCAAAAAAAAAAAAAAAAAGAGAGAGAAAACGAGCTCAACCTAATCCCTCTTTCCTAAGGCCAATAATGGGCCCTGTATTATAAAACAGGTTTGGAAGAGTGGAGAGGAAACCCTATGGTTGTTATTTCTTCGTCTATAACATTTAAAAAATACATGAGAAATACTAAATATATTTATACAGTATTCTTGTCTGATAAATTATACTTATATGTACAACATCAGAAAACTCTAACAATTTGCATCAAAGGGCACTATTTAGTGAATGAACTTATGTTCATTTTTTTGAAACACAAATATGATGTACCTATATATAATAACCTGGGTAGCCCCTAGTATATGTCACATGATTGAAACATGTTTAATATTTTTAAATGTTTACTATGTATTACAATCAAAACTTTTGTCACATTTCACAATAAAAAGGAGACCAGATTTTGCTGTCAACTTTAATCTAAGCAATCACTGCAGCTCCCCAATGCCCTGTGAGTGATCAATCAATGTGTTATAAAAGTAATCGTAAGGGACGCCTGAGTGGCTCAGTTGGTTAAGCAGCTGCCTTCGGCTCAGGTCATGATCCCGGCGTCCTGGGATCGAGTCCCACATCGGGCTCCTTGCTTGGCAGGGAGCCTGCTTCTCCTTCTGCCTCTGCCTGCCACTCTGTCTGCCTGTGCTCACTCTCGCTTCTCTCTCTATGACAAATAAATAAATAAAATCTTTAAAAAATAATAATAATAAAAAATAAAAGTAATCATAAGTCCCCTAAATTTGGCTAATACTGCCTAAAGAGATAAAATTCTGGTTAAAAGGTACCAGATTAAACACACACCTACAGGCTTAAAAAGAAAAAAGAAAATATATAAATAGTAATTGCTAGCCAGCTATGTGTACTCAGCGCTTTTTTTTTTTTTTTAAAGATTTTATTTATTTGTCAGAGAGAGAGGGAGAGAGAGCAAGCACAGGCAGACAGAATGGCAGGCAGAGGCAGGGGGAGAAGCAGGCTCCTGCTGAGCAAGGAGCCCGATGCGGGACTTGATCCCAGGACGCTGGAATCATGACCTGAGCCGAAGGCAGCTGCCAAACCAACTGAGCCACCCAGGCGTCCCTACTCAGCGCTTTCTAAATGTCAGATACCAATCCATACCTTTTGCCTGAATATTCTTATTTGATACATGCATATACCCTAAGGTAGATATTATTATCATCCCCAATATACACTGGAGTCTCAGAAAGGCTGAATAATACACCCCAGGCCACACAGCACCAAGACACAGTGTTGGGGTTTGAACTTAGATGGCCCAACTCTAGAACTCACTCTTAACCACTCTACCACATGGCCTCCCAAGAAACTTTATTTTCTGTCAAGTTACATCAGAGACCACTCTCTCACATAAATTCCCAGGATATTCTCTTTCCTAGGCTATACTCAGTTCTTTAAAGGCACTCGAGACACTTTCCTAGTTACTCTCGCCTGTTCCTCCTGTCCCTGGCACGGCCTGACAGCCTCTTGATAACACTCACTCTTTACCACTTAACACCTTACACCCTTGCACCAGATATCTGGGTGAATGTTACAGCCAAACTACCAGCTTCTCTCTATTGCCTCACTCAGCTCACAATGACTCCGTAAGGTCTTTTAAAGAAAAAAAAAAAAAAAAAAAAGTGGGGCACTTGGGTGGCTCAGTGGTTAAAGCCTCTGCCTTCAGCTCAGGTCATGATCCCAGGGTCCTGGGATGGAGCCCCGGATCAGGCTCTCTGCTCAGCGGGGAGCCTGCTTCCTCCTCTCTCTCTCTCTGCCTGCCTCTCTGCCTACTTGTGATCTCTGCCTGTCAAATAAATAAACAAAATCTTAAAAAAAAAAAAAAGAAAGAAAGAAAGAAAGAGGGCGCCTGGGTGGCTCAGTGGGTTAAGCTTCTGCTTTCGGCTCAGGTCATGATCTCAGGGTCCTGGGATCGAGCCCCACATCGGGCTCTCTGCTCAGCAGGGAGCCTGCTTCCTCCTCTCTCTCTGCCTGCCGCTCTGCCTACTTGTGATCTGTATGTCAAAATAAATAAATAAATAATCTTAAAAAAAAAAAAAGAAAGAAAAGAAAGAGAGAGAAAAGGAAAGAAAAAGGCAAACAAGCCTCCCTTCTTACTTCTGATTTTTGCCGTCCAGCTCTCTTGGTCCTGGGTCATTGCCATACGTCACTAAAACATAGTCTATACTTTGTATCTTGTACTTTTTCCTGTTCTGTTCAACCCTTCACTTCCTCTCCCATCAATCAAGGTTGAGACAGGATGGACTGCCTTCAGGGTGGTATGGCTGTAGACTCCTCTCCCACTCTTAAACCTTGGGATTACCCAAAATTCTAGCCTTATCCATTCTTAAATACTTATCAGAGATCAGAACTAAGGCATTTATATGTGGTTCAACAGATTTTTCAAGTGATTCAAATTGACACCAGATTAAGAATCACAGTGCATCTTACACAATTCTCACTTATTCTCTCATCAGTACACCACCCCCACCCAATACGGAGACGTCGTACTTAACTCTACCCCAGGCTCAGCACAGACTGAATCTGATTCTTAAATCTGACTGCCCATTAGAGGCACCTGAAGAATTTTTCAAATCTACAGATTCCTATTATCAGGTCTTTATTCCTATTATCAGGCCTTTCTCCCACATTTGTAGAGCCAAACTAGGAATCTAGATTAAATTAAAAAGTGGGGAGCTGGACACATAGCAAGTGTTCACTGAATGGCTGCTAGGATTATAAAACATCCCAACAATGACTACTCAGTCCTTTCCTAGTCTAACTAGTCAGATATATTTTGAGAATCACGAACCACAGACTAGCCCCCATCCTCTCTTAACTGATAGCATCATCAGACATCCAATACAGAAATCTAGCAATGATCTTAGATGCATCTCACATCTCACTAACTGAACTTTTTTCTCTTTTTTGGTTGGTTCTGGTTTTCCTGTAACTTGGTGACTGGCTCACTATTATATCTCCTGTATCTAGATTACTATTAAGGATGTAATAACCGGGGGCGTCTGGGTGGCTCAGTGGGTTAAGCCGCTGCCTTCGGCTCAGGTCATGATCTCAGGGTCCTGGGATCGAGTCCCGCATCCGGCTCTCTGCTCAGCAGGGAGCCTGCTTCCCTCTCTCTCTCTGCCTGCCTCTCTGTCTACTCGTGATCTCTCTCTGTCAAATAAATAAATAAAATCTTAAAAAAAAAAGGATGTAATAACAGTTTATTAGATCTATACTGAATGAACCTACAAATAATTGCTAAATTATAAATGAACCCAAACCAAGCATTTTAATATCCTATGTTAAAAAGCCCTCTTAACGATTTCCTCTCCAATTTCAATGAGTGCTTTAAATTCTTTACAAGAAGGGTAAAGTTTGAATAAAAAGAGGCCAAAGGAAAATGGTTGAAGAGCAAGTGTAAGATGCAAAACAGCTAGAACAGAAAGATACAGTCAAAAAGTGAGGTCTTGGAACTCAAGACTTCAGAGATACAGCACCTACTGTAATTTTCTACATGTCTGTCTTTCCCGCACTGAATAGTGCCAGCCTGGAGTAGCTGAAAGCAGGCTTTGAAACTGGACAGATTTGGTTCGAACCCCGTCTCTGTCATTCACTAGCTTCAAGGCTCTGAGCATGCGACTTATCTGAGTTTGTTTCCTCATCTGTAAAATGAGGATAACAATCGTCTCTACCTCGTAGGAATGTTATTATAAGTCCAAAAAAGTGTACGTGTAATGTGCCCGATACACAGCTCACCCGACAGAAGCTGATATTTTGCCCACTTCTCCGATTCTCCGCCTCTAGACCTCAGGAACCTCCCCGGAACTCCCCTAACCTTCCCAGACCACACCCCTCAAATTTTCTCTTGGCCCCGCCCCCTCCAGAGCCTACCAGCCCCTTCCAACCCACCTAACCCGGGTGGCAGTACCTGACCCATAGCGCACGTCGTGTGAGTGCAGTCTCACGTTGTGGCGCGTATTGAGTAGCTTCACCACCGAGCCGCATGTAACGACAGCCAGATTGGACGCTCCCACAGCACTCCACAAACCCCCCAACAACAGTAGCGACACCACAACCATCCTAGCTGAAGCGCAGAGCCCCTAATCTTCGAAGAAAACTCGGCCCCTCCCCGGAACCGGAAGCTGCCGGCGGAACCACAGAGAGGAGGAAATGAGGAAGCCCTAATTTACTCTTTATGGTTCCTTTGGCTAGAGCGGCCCGAGGAAGCCGTGCGTCCGGACGCTTCCGATCCCCAAGTTCTGTTCCCAAGTCTCTCTGACCCTTACCTTCCTGAGCCGTTTCGGCCAGTTTTCGCGCCCTACTAAACGAAGCCCCGAGAGCCAGGTGGGAGAAGAGTGAAAGAAATGGCCCGCCCACTCCCAGTGACAGGGAGCCGGAAGTGACGTAGCACGTTGACGCAGCAGCGGCGGCGGTGGCGGCGGAGGGGCCGTGCGGTGGGTCCGTACTATCCTTTCCCAGTCTCGGTTCGACGACTCCATTTTCCTCGGTGGGGGCTTAGCGCACCGGAGTAGCGGCGGGCTTCAGGCAGGTAAAGTTCGAGCTGGGAAGCGTGTTCCTCGAAAGGGTCAGGTGAGGAACAAGGCTCCTAGGGCCTGGTCTCATAAGGGAAGAGTTACTGGGGAACGGTATGCGGGAAGAAGGGGGCCCCCCCGGCCTTCCCTACTCTATGAGGGAAAAGGGGAAGGAAGCCGGAGTAGTTTCCTAGAGTCTCAGAGCTTTTCCCAGCCCTGTGCTACCCGGAGCCCGTGAATTGTATCAACAGGCTTCCTGGGATTCCGCGCTTCTCTCGAGAGCTTGTGAAAATTGGGCCACGCCAAAGGATTTGGGAATGGAAGGGACTTGGGGCATCTGAGTCAGGATCAGGTGATCGAATTTTTTGTTCTGGCGATGTTAAACCTATGGATCTTTCGGGAGTTAGGCCATTGGGCTAGAG
Organism: Lutra lutra; assembly: GCF_902655055.1. NCBI lineage: Eukaryota > Metazoa > Chordata > Mammalia > Carnivora > Mustelidae > Lutra > Lutra lutra. The sequence goes on from NC_062293.1 coordinate 42,704,160, forward strand.
GACGATGCTAAACACCATCTTTTTCCATATTGTAGAAAATAAAATTAGAACTTTTTATAGATGGTTGCAACCATCAACCGCCTACTGCAAACATCCGAATGGGCTACTGAGTCAAAACTTGATTTTCTTCCAGTTTCTGCCTTTCTCTCCAGGCAGTCCCTTGAACCAGCTGGAGCAGTTCGTTTCTCTTGGTTGTTTCAAGAAGTGATACTTATTTTTCTTTAAGAGGAGGCCTAAGCTCTCTGAAAATGCATCCGTGGAAATTCATTGTAATATCAGAAGTAGCAAGGGAGTATTGAGTTACACCGTTGCTATTAATGAGCATGGAGAATGTAAACAGTTTTGAATTTGATTAATTCCTTCTAGGAAAAAAAAAAAAACTTGCAGTGTTTATTTGGAAGGTACCGATTCTAAAGTCTTCAGTATATTGATTTCAAAAGTATGATTGCTCCCTCATCACCTGATTTTAGAGCCCTTTTCCATCGCTTGTGTCCCTTCAGCCAATACAAACACATTCTTCTTTAGTTGGCTTGTATGGCTACTAAATTAGATTAGCGTAGTTACTCCCTAAGAGGTTTAAACCTTATTAAGAGATTAATCACGTCTAGAAGTGGTGCAGTCTAGAGAGGCTGTCAGCTTTCACAGTGTGTAGACCTTCGCAAGAACGGAAGCCCATGTAATATACTGAAAACCGTCTTTAGGGGCAAGTAAATTTGCCCGTGCTCCTATGTTCTTGGTCTCAATAAATGTCATTGTGGTCAGGATCCTTTGTAAAATCCTTAGATTCTTCCTCTCCATTATTCTCTGGTAAAATCAATCACCCAATCCTACCTCTCCATAAAAATCTCTTCCCATCACATACAAATTACGTTCTGGAATCCCCCTCATCCCCCTCCAGCTATCATCCTTATTTTTTTATTTCTCTCATAGCCAGATTTCTATCTGTGTCAACTTTCTCGAATTTTATTCATTTTTCTGGCTCTACTAGTCTGGTTTCTCTTCTGACCATTTGGTTGAAGGTCTCTGGTCGAGGGTTACTAATGATTTCTTTATTGCCAAATGTCATGGATACTTTGTTTTTACTTTCCTCAATCCCTGGAATATGCAACACAGTTTACTTCTGTCTTGACACTCAGTCTTCTCTTGGGGTGAGTGGGTGGCTCAGTCGGTTAAGCGTCTGCCTTCGGTTCAGGTCATGATCCCACAGTCCTAGGATAGAGCCCCCGTCAGGCTTTGTGGTCAGTGGGGTGTCTTGCTTCTCTCTCTCCCTCCCATTGCTTGTGCTCGCTCACTCTCAAATAAATGAAATCTTTTTTAAAAAAGAAGAAGAAACTCTTCTCTTGGTTTCATTGACACTTAACTCCTGGATCATCTCCATTTTTCTGGCTGCTCCTCAATGTCCTTTGCTAGCCACTTTTGCTCTCTGCCTAGTGTGTAAATGTTGAATCTCCTTCAGAGTTTAATCTTGGGCTCTCTGCATACGTCCTTTAGATGATCCAGTCTCACGACTTTAATTACCATCTGAAAAGTGGCAACTGTCAAGTTCAGCTCTTTAGTCCTGCCTCCTCTATGTTCCAGAATCATACACAGAATGCCTATTTAGTAGTTCCATTTGGATGTTTCTTAGACATCCCAAACTTAACATAATAAAAAGAACATTTTAGTTTTCCCATAATTCCAAACGTGATCTCCCCTGTCTCACTAAGAAGTACTCTCATCGACATGATAACTAAAGCCAGACCTCTGAGAATCATCTTGGATTCTTTGTCCTTACTACCCTCCTACCCAAGTCTTTTGGTAAGTCCTGTCACTTCTTCCAAAATATATTTCAAATCTGTTTTCTGTTCTCATCTCCGCTTCTACCACCCTATTCCAAACCACCATCATCTTTTGCCTGGGCTCCAAGAAGGGTATCCTCAGTTTTCCCTGTTTCAACCCAGGTCTCCCTGCTTAAAGCACCCCAGTGGTTTTCCATGGTTTTCAGAGCCCCACTTGAGCAGGCCCCTCCTCCTCCCATTCTACTGTCTTCATCATTCTCTGGTCACACTGGTCTTAGGCCATTGCCTACCATATGCCAAGTTCTTGCCTACCAGGAACCTCTTCCTTACCTATTGTTGACATCTCAGGCTAAACTCACCCTCTCAGAGATGAGGGTATTTATTTCCTTTCTGGTACTTAGAGCAATGTTTATTTTGTTTGTTTTCTACACCAGAATATAGATATCCTAGGAACAAGGACTCTTTTTTTTTTTTTTTTAATATCCCTGACATGTAGTAGGCACTCATTAAATAAATCTTTGTTGAATTAGCAAGTATACTAAGTCAGTTCGGTTTAAGTCAGTTCGGTTTAAAACCCTACAGGGGTTTTCCCAGCACCTTTTAGAGTCCACAATCTTTAACTTACTCTGTCGAGATTCTTATGACTTCACACCCTGCTCCCTTTCTAGTCAAACTGGCCCTCACTGGCCCTGCCACTGGCCTTGGGCCTTGTGCTGGAAATACTCTCCTCCAACACCACCACTCCTCGTATGACCACCAGAGAAGCCAGCTCCTCCCCTTAGCTAATTCCTCCGCAGTTTTACAGTCTTTATTCAAAGTCACTTTCTCAAAACCAGATTGAAGTCCACTCTTACGGGCTCCCATGGTACCTTGGTCACCAATTCTTTCAGTTACCCCTGTACTCCTAGATCATGGGTCAACAAATTAAAGCTCCTTGGCCAAATTAAGCAACTCCCATTCATTTACATATCATCAGTGTCAGATTTTGTGCTGCAGTGGCAGATCTGGCCCTCCATGGTTAGGAATATGTTCCCCAGTGTGTGTGGCACAAGACTCAGTAACTTACTCCCACCCTCTCTTGCAGGGATTCTGGTTCTGGTTACATATTTCAGTTGTTTCTGCTCCTCTTTTGTTCTTATTCTGCAAGTAAATGTGGAAAGAGAAGAGATTACTTGTATTTTTAAATTACTTATGCTCGTCATCATTAACAATAATGCTTTCTATGCTCTGTTATTGAAAAGATCCTAAGAGGGGCACTTAGGTGGCTCAGTCGTTAATCATCTACCGTTAGCTCAGGTCATGATGTCAGGGTCCTAGGATCAAGCCCCTCATCGGGCTCCCTGGTCAGCAAGGAGTCGGCTTCTCCCTCTCCTCCAGCCTCTCCCTTATGGCTTGTGCTCTCTCTCACTCACACTCTCTCTCACTCAAATAAATAAATAAATAAATAAATAAATAAAAGTTCATAATATTGTTATTTCCTATAAACGTGGTGTGCACATTAAAGTGATGATAGAGTTAACGTTTTCTGTTTTGTGTGTGTGTGTGGTTTTGTTTTGTTTCGTTTTGTTTTAATTTTATTTATTTGTTTGGTAGGCAGAGAGAGAGGAAGGGAGCCAGGCTCCCTGTTGAGCAGAGAGCCCGATGTGGGGCTCCATCCAGGACCCTGGGATCATGACCTGAGCCGAAGGCAGAGGCTTTACCCACTGAGCCATCCAGGCACCCTGTTTTGTTTTGTTTTTTAAGTAATCTCTGCACCCAACATGGGCTTGAATTTACAACCCTGAGATCAGTGCATGCTCTACTGACTGAGCCAGCCAGGCATCTCTTACATTTTCTTTATTTTTTTTTTTAAAGATTTTATTTATTTATTTGACAGAGAGAGATCACAAGTAGACAGAGAGGCAGGCAGAGAGAGAGGGAAGCAGGCTCCCTGCTGAGCAGAGAGCCCGATGCAGGCCTCGATCCCAGGACCCTGAGATCATGACCTGAGCCGAAGGCAGCGGCTTAACCCACTGAGCCACCCAGGCGCCCACATTTTCTTTATTTTAACATCTTGATTTGGTTCGATTAGGATTTTTCTTCAAGAGTTCTGAATTTAAAAGAACTTTTCTTAAGTGGATTCTGAATACTTCATTTACTAAACTTCCAGGTTTTTGAATTCCAAATTGGGTAGTCCCTTGTGAACACTTTTGAAATAGTCCTGGGCTTTTGTTCAATTTAAAATACAGAACGTTTTAGAGTTGAAACTCCATAGCAGACTTGTGGAGCTGTTCCCCATACCACTAGGCCCTTTTAGACCTAAACCTTTGTTCATGTTGCTTTTTCCAGATTATCCTCTTAATTCCTCTCAACTCAGGCATCAGCTTTTCTGAGGCGTTCTCTGACATCTCTCTCTCTTCATATCGCTCCCATAGTCCTGGTATATAACTATAATACAATATTCATTATGCTTTGTCATAACTGCATTTACAAATTTTTTGACATAGTTTGAATTCAACCAAGGTAAAAAAGCATATTTTACTCATTTATATATACCCAAGTCCCAGCACAGAGCTTAATCCTGTGTGTGTGTGTGTGTGTGTGTGTGTGTGTGTGTGTGAGAGAGAGAGAGAGAGAGAGAGTGTGTGTAGACACACACACGTATATATGTATGTATTTAAAAGTAAATGTTCAGGGGCGCCTGGGTGGCTCAGTGGGTTAAAGCCTCTGCCTTCGGCTCGGGTCATGGTCCCGGGGTCCTGGAATGGAGCCCCATATCGGGCTCTCTGCTCAGCGGGGAGCCTGCTTCCTCCTCTCTCTCTTGCCTGCCACTCTGCCTACTTGTGATCTCTGTCTGTCAAAAAAATAAAAAATCTTATAAAATTAAAAAAAAAAATTTAAAAAAAAAGTAAATGTTCATTGAAGCTGGCAGTGGAGGGAATTAACAGACATCGTTTTTGCTCTGGTCTCCTTTTAATTGCCCCCTACATCATCTTGTTGAAAAGGAGAGACTGCTGAGGGCCTCCCTGTGGCAATCTGATCCCAGCTCCATTCCTCTTCCAGAGCATGTCATGGTAACGGCCAGCCTCTCCCTTTGAGCCACATCTTGTAAGACTGCACCTGTGCTTCTGCCTGGAGAAACTTCTCTTCGCTACCCCATGCCCTTTCTAGACCTATTTCAGTAGCAGATTTAACTTACCGTCTGAATGTGGGGAAAATTCAAGAGCCTAAGTTCTAAATAAAAAATCTGAACTCTGCTCTGCTCGTCTCAGATATCATATGTTAATAGTAATCATACGCTAATAAAGAGTGTTTTTGTTCGAGAATAGGTGCTGTTTGCCAACTTCAGCCTGCAGTGCTGCGGCACCCTCCACACATTTAGCTCCTGCGAGTTGCAGCAAGTCAGGCTTGCTTCTGGTACACCTCTTTAACTGAAAGTCTTGGCACTGAGCTAGACTGGAAGCATTCCCCCCACTAGAGCACAGCATGTACTTTATTGCTAACCTAGGGAATGGGAGGAAAGCTGCACATAGCACAGAGCACCAGCTGCCCCCCAGAGACAGAAAAAGCTGTTGTTTTTGTCAGGTAGGCTGTCTGTTTCTCTCTGGTGAGTAGATGGAAGGGCATCTGGTCTGCAGGAGCTGGGATTTAATATGAAGATGTTGAGGCCTTATAAGACTGAATTTGTGGGTCTGATAGCCTAATTAAAGCAAGCCATGTGTGTGGGGGGTGCTGTACCCAAATCTATTTTTAATGGCTTAGTTCAGGGCTGGGGGCGGGGGCTTGATGTGAGGATTCAAATTAGAGCACCAGATTTAATTAGCAGTTTTAGATACTCACTTTCTACAGTACTCAAAGTAAATTACCTTAAGGACATAGGTCTTGGGGGAAAAAAGAATATCAGTCTAACCACAAGACTTGTATCACCACCCGGTGGGTGTATAGCTATATAGCATAGCAACTCTCAAGTGTGTTGATCTTAGGACCCCTTTATAATCTGAAAAATAATTTCAGATTGCAAAGACATCGTGTTTATGTGAGTTGTATCTGTTGATGTTTATGAGATTTTTGTATTTTGATGTTTATGAGATAAGAAATTACAATTGAGTATATTAATTCATTTTGAAATAATAATAAAAGTATCACCAAAAAAGTAATTATTTTGCAATATATGGGTATATTAAATTAACGCATTATGCACCTTAAACTTACACAGTGTTTTATGCCTATTATATGTTAATAATATAACGGGAAAAAATAAGCTCACTACATTTTAACATAAATGATACTTTTATTAAAAAAACAATTACAATCTTTAAAACAAAAGTAGTGAGAAGAGTGACATTGTTTTAAAGACTTTATTCGAGAGAGAGAACATGTACACAGTGTGGGGAATGAGGGGAGCAGAGGAAGAGGGACAAGCAGACTCCACCCAGTGCAGGGCTCCATCCCATACTCTAAGATCACGACCTGAGCTGAATCCAAGAGTCGGATGCTTACCTGACTGAGCCACCCAGGTGCCCCCCCAATCTTTTTAATGTCTCCCTTCATAGAATACAGTTGGGTTTTCATATCTGTTTCTGCATTCAGTGTTGCGATACTATACGTCATATTACCTCTGGAAAACTCCACTGTACACTCATGAGAGAAGGGAGGAGGTGGTCCTCTGACCACACTTGGAGACCTGCTGACATACTAGAAACAACTGTGCAGCTGTGACTTCGGAGTCTGACACAATTTAACTCAGATCTCAGCTCTTATAGTTGATATTTGTAGCAACTTGAACAAGTGACTTCCTCTGTGAGTCTTTCATCTCCTTTGTTGAGTGGAGAGAGTGCACTGTAACTCCTAGGACAGTGTAGGGGTTAATAGATGTTCCTTAAGTGTCTGGGACTTGGTAGGTGTGTGATTACTGTTCCTCTGGGCACTCTAGTTTTTTTCATTGCTTAAAGGAAAAGCCTATATTAGTTTGCTTGAGTTTTGTGTGAGTGTTGTGGGTTGGGTGGTTCCTAATCTCTTCCTGTGCCTGCTTTCTGCATGTGATGCATAAAATTGTTCCATGGTCCTTATTTGTTTTCACATCTCTCTCCCTCTACCAGAAATAATCCTGCTTCTCCTCAAATCCCCAGGTCTGAGCAGAACATATGTACACGTCTGCGTACACGGCAGGCATTCAGTAAAGCTTGAATGGCATCTGAAACCTCAGCCTGAAATTGAACATAAGACCATGTCATTGCCCCTCCCTTTCCACCAGAACTCAGTACCTTCAGTTTTGTTTCTTTGAGTTCAGTCAATCTTAAATTAATTGCTTGTGATATCAGTTGATATCAGTAAGGGTAATTTCCAGAAAAATTAGAGCCATAGCACCTAAGGCTCCTTCTAGAGCTCAGACCATTTCAGGTAACTTAGCCAACCTCCTCTTTTCTCCCATCCCACTGCCATCTTTACCTGGGAATGTGGCAACAATATGAAAACACAAATAATATATTTAACAGATATTTAGCTGTTCCTATTTTGTGCAGAGCACTAGAAGGATATAAGTTACTTGGTACAGAATCACAAAGTGCCTTCTGATGCCTCTCGTTTTGCCATTTATGTTTTCACATAGTTTTTAGTACTCCTTCAATTAGATATGGTCTTTAATATCCTGAAGCTTGTGGTCTTAGGTGTGGAGAATGGGCACATACATGATGAACCATAATTCAGGACAAGGTGAGGAATGATGCTGAGTTTATCAGCAGCCTGCTTCAGGATTCCAGAATAGGATCTTGATATTATGATGTGTGTGATGTGTGCTGTGTTTTAAGTTTTATTTTTTTTTTAAGATTTTATTTATTTATTTGACAGAGATCACAAGTAGGCAGCGAGGGGGGGAGGGGGAGGTTCCCTGCTGAGCAGAGACCCTGGGATCATGACCTGAGCCGAAGGCAGGGGCTTTAACCCACTGAGCCACCCAGGTGCCCCTGTTTTTTTTAAAGTCCTACAAGATGTGGGGCACCTGGGTAGCATGGTCGTTTAAGCGTCCTACTCTTGGTTTTGGCTCAGGGCCTGATCTCAGGGTCGTGAGACCCAGCTATGCATTGGGCTCCATGTTCAGTGCAGAGTCCGCTTGAGATTCTCCTCCCTCTCTCTCTCAAATAAATAAATCTAATAAAATCCTACAAGGCCCACATAACTCTATGTTATGGTTCTGCCATTTCCAGGCTCTGGGTGAGTCCGAAAGCGGGGAGGTAGAAGACAGAGTTGGGACTGGTTGGTACAAAATTACAGAATGCTAAGAAAAATTAGGCCCAAGATTCAAATTCAGACTCACTTAACATTGATTGAAACCGTAAATTTGGTTCTTTCCCCTGTGTCATCTAATAGTCTCAACTGCTCTACAAGGTAGGTAGTGCTGTTCCTGTTTTTCAGAAGTTGATAATCCAGACAAAATCAATAATTTGCTTAGTTTATATATCTGGTAGATGACGGGACCAGGTTTTGATCTGTACTCTTAAGCTCAGCAATCTTTGCATTTAACTATGCTGCATTTATTTTGTAGGCCGTGGAAGTCACTTTCAAAATGTTTTTTGGCTAGGGAAGTAAATGGTAAAAATAGAGTTATGGTTCTGATGTTTCTAAAGAGACCCCCTTCTCCATTCAAATGTTCCCAATCAGTAGTCACACACGTGGCTCAAGTTCATGAAATGTCATTTAATCTGTGGAAAAGAATTGTCTTTTTCACTCTGTCAGCAGCCAAATGTAGTGTAAATGAAAGTATCTGTCATTTAGGTGGCACTTGCTTAAGAAATACCCAGTTTTCTTATGAGCAAGTCATATAATCTCGCTGCTACCATATCCCTACCTATATAACCACTCCTACACTAATTTCTTTCCTCATTCACCCATTCCTGCCCCCAAATGATAAGTGAGATAAAATCCTTTGTTATACAGTTGACCCTTGAACAACATAGGAGTTAGGGGCACTGGCCTCCCCCACGGTTAAAAATCTGCATATAATTTTTGACTCCCTGAAAACTTTACCAGTAGCCTACTGTGGACTGGGATAACGTAACATGATAACCTTAATAGTCAATGAATACATTTTGGACGTTATATGTATTATATATCTATATATATATTACTGTATATGCTTAAACTAGAGAAAAGAAAATGTTAAGAAAATCACATGGAGGGGCACCTGGGTGGCTCAGTGGGTTAAGCCTTTGCCTTCGGTTCAGGTCATGATCTCAGGATCCTGGGATCAAGCCCCGCATCGGGCTCTCTGCTCAGCAGGGAGCCTGCTTCCCTCTCTTTCTCTCTGCCTGCCTCTCTGCCTACTTGTGATCTCTCTATCTCTGTGTCAAATAAATAAATAAAGTCTTAAAAAAACAATCACATGGAGGAGAAAATGCATTTACAGTAGTCTGTATTTATTGAAAAAAAATCTCTAAGTGATCCATGCAGCTTAAACTCCTGCTGTTCAAGAGTCAACTATATATGAAGAAGTCCAGGGTAATCAGTTATCTTCTTTTTTTAATCAATCATCTTTTTAAAGGAACATGTGAGAGTGGTGACCATGGGAGGGGTGGAAAATGGATGCGATGGAGCCATCTGATTCTTACTGTCTCCTCCCTCGGTGGGAATGATGGAGGAGGCAGAGTTGTGGCATGTGACTAAACGGCTATTGGTGGAAAGGCTTAAGGGTACTCTGTAAAGTCATGTGTCTCATTTTAAAATTTTTTTATCCCCATCTTCCTTTCTTCCTAGGCATCTTTGGGCAGGCCGTGAGAAGCTGCAGCCATGTCTGATTTTGTGGAAAGCGAGGCCGAGGAGTCGGAGGAAGAGTACAATGATGAAGGCGAAGTGGTGCCCCGAGTCACCAAGAAATTTGTGGAAGAGGAGGATGACGGTGAGGAGGCCCCAGCCTCAAGCTTCTCCCCACTATTGCTAAGCTTTGGATAGTTGGATTCTTGCTGATGAGAGGCTCAGGCTGAGCACAGAAGTTATCACACATGAGGTACCAGCTTGAGAATTTTCAGTAATTTATAGAAAATACTTACTGAGCATCTGTCTGCTGTATGCCAGGCACTGTGCCTAGAACTAGAAATATAAAGACCCTGCTGTCTTGGAGTTTACATTAGTGGGTGGGGACAGAAAGTAAACCAACGAATAAATACATACGTAATGTTTTCCTCTTTTAGAGACCTAGCAGTGTTGGTATTTTTGTGCCCAATTTCCTATTTCTCTGGCCAAACGCAACCATTAGGATTCTCAGCAGAGTAGAACCATGAAATGGCTTTAAAGACAGAAAGGTAAATGTAAGTTTTATCAAAAGAATTATGGATAAAAGAACTTATATAGCTGCCAAATTTATAAACTAAGAGGAAAACAAAGATTATTGGTGGCTCTAAAACCCCTAGTGTGAATTTTGAAGAGCCCAAGTAATTAGGAAGATCATCTTTGCCTAAATACAGATGGTGAACATAGAAAGGAGATCATCCTTTTCCAGATACTGCTGCTGTAAGTCAGTGGCCATGTTTTACATCTTTAGATGAGGCTGAAAAGTTAGCATGGCACCCATATCATTAGCTTTAGAGCAGAGAGAGATTCACAGTCAAGGAGGTGGCCCCGCCCCACTCCAGCCCATTACCCAAACTCCATGCCTCAAACATGCATGTTTTCCAGATGAGGAGGAGGAGGAGGAGAACCTAGATGATCAGGATGAGCAAGGCAATCTGAAAGGCTTTATCAATGATGATGACGATGAAGATGAAGGGGAGGAGGATGAGGGTAGTGACTCTGGTGATTCAGAAGATGATGTTGGCCACAAGAAGAGAAAACGCAGTGAGTAGTCTCTCCTCAGTCAAGCGAGGCTGGGGTGGAAGTTGCAGTGGAGAAGGGGACCTCTCCGTCGCCATGGGTAACACTTTGTTTTCTCCAGCATCTTTTGATGACCGCCTGGAGGATGATGATTTTGACCTCATTGAGGAGAATTTGGGTGTCAAAGTCAAAAGAGGAGTAAGTGTCACTCTTTATCTCTGACCCTGGGGAATGAAGGAAAGAAAAATCCTTGAAATTCCGTGATTTTGGGGGGATGAGGCACTCCAGAATGCTTCGGGAAGCATTAGGGAAGAGAAAGTTGCTCCGTGTCCTTGTGCCGTGGAGACTAACTTTGCATCCCCGAACTGGGTGCCTGTTGGAGACAGGCTTGTCAGAGTTTCAGGGGTGGGCTTGATGCTCAAAGAGCATCACTTAACATGTTCTTTGCCATCTCCCTTGGTCAGCGCAACCATGGTGGGAAAATGGGAGTGAGACTAGAAAGCAAGCGTCCTTATGCCCGTCCCCTCAGACCCTGATGAGAAAGGTTTTCCCACCCCTAGCAAAAATACCGACGTGTCAAAAAAATGTCAGATGATGAGGATGATGACGAGGAGGAATATGGCAAAGAAGAACATGAAAAAGAGGCAATTGCGGAGGAAATCTTCCAGGATGGGGAAGGGGAAGAAGGGCAGGAAGCCGTGGAGGCCCCCATGGCTCCTCCGGAGGAGGAGGAGGAAGATGATGAAGAATCAGGTATGTGGCATCAGGCAGGGAAGCATTGAATTGCCTGGCTTACGAGCGGGTTGGGAAACCATCCTGTAGCTACAGGCCCCCAGCATTTGACAGAAAGAAGTTCATTTTTAGGAGTCTCCCTACTCTTCTCCCTGGCCACTCACATAATAGGAAATAAAGCCATTCAGTCCTGGGTCATGCCCTGCCTCTGAGCACTAATCCCTTCCTTCCCTGCCCAGACATTGATGACTTCATTGTGGATGATGATGGACAGCCTCTGAAAAAACCTAAGTGGCGGAAAAAGCTTCCCGGATACACAGATGCGTGAGTGGGGTCTGCTACAGGGTGGTGATACGGGCATCTGAGTAGACGCAGTCAGGAAGGAGGAGGTCAGATGTTTCTGCCAAAAATGGAACATCCCAGCTCTGAACCGTTTTTGCTTCCCTGCCTCAGATAAGCTTTCCTGGGCAGGAATGTCAGACTGCTCCTAGAAGCCCTGAGAGCGCTCTGCATTGTGGGGCCATTGTGGGCTCAGGGCGGAGTCACCTGTGTGTACGCCTCCATCCAGCCTCCCTCTGCACCTGCGGCTCTATGTTTACTCATCTGTATATCGGCCTTCTAAGTATGATTTTGTTGCATGAAAGCTTTTGCTCTAAGAGAATACTGTGTTGCCTTAGCAGAAGATGGCTCTGCTGAGCAGAATATGGACCTGTGTTGTGTGCCCTGTTGCTCTTTGATCCCTGACATGGGCGCATTACCAGCCATGGGCTTTTTATCTTCCATATATAATAATTTTCCCAGAAATATCCCCCAACTAAGCCTTTATTCCACAGTAAATATGCTTTTTTAATTTACCTTTTTCTTAATCTTTGTTTCCTTTGGGGCAAGTAAAGGATCTATGCATGGGTTGCATCTCTCTCCTCTCACCAGAACCTGGCCCAACAGCCTCTTGCTGTCACCCACAGGGCCCTGCAGGAAGCCCAGGAGATTTTTGGTGTGGACTTTGACTATGATGAGTTTGAGAAATATAACGAGTACGATGAAGAACTCGAGGAAGAGTATGAGTACGAGGATGATGAGGCTGAGGGTGAGATCCGCGTGCGCCCCAAGAAGACCACCAAGAAACGTGTGAGCCGCAGGAGCATCTTCGAGATGTACGAGCCTAGCGAACTAGAAAGCAGCCACCTCACAGATCAGGACAATGAAATCCGGGCCACAGACCTGCCTGAGAGGTTCCAGGTAAGAAAGCACCAGCTTTGCACGCTTGCGTGGCTTAAGTTGTTTAGCCTCTGCCTTCAGCTCAGGTCATGATCCCAGAGTCTTGGGATCCTGTCCTGCCTCGGGCTCCCTGCTTGGTGGGAAGCCTACTTCTCCCTCTCCCACTCCCCCTGCTTGTGTTCCCTTGCTGTCTCTCTCCCTCTCTCTCTCTGTCAAATAAATAATAAAATCTTTAAAAAAAGAAAGCAAGTGAGCAAGCACCAGCTTCTGTCCTTCTGCCAGTCTGTCATCACCTGCCTTGTGCCTCCTTCCTCCAAAAGTTGTAGCAGAGGAACAGTCTAGCAACAATCTGATATTGGATGGTATGTTGGAAATTGAACCCCATCTGACCAGGGGGTGCAGGGAGTCCAGCTCTTAGAGAAGGCTCTTGTGCTTATGGTTCTTTTTTTTTTTTTTTTTTTTTTTTTTAAAGATTTTATTTATTTATTTGTCATAGAGAGAGAAGCGAGAGTGAGCACAGGCAGACAGAGTGGCAGGCAGAGGCAGAGGGAGAAGCAGGCTCGCTGCCAAGCAAGGAGCCCGATGTGGGACTCGATCCCAGGACGCTGGGATCATGACCTGAGCCGAAGGCAGCTGCTTAACCAACTGAGCCACCCAGGCGTCCCTGGTGCTTATGGTTCTTAAAATGGCACACTTCCTTTAGCAGATACATAAGGTGTTTACTTCGTGCCAGGACAACACTCTTCCAGGGTGCTGGAAATTGTGTCTGTGGAGCTAACGTTTCTGTCCTGAAGTGGTATGTGTGTTTCCCACAGGAATACAGGATAAAGTCGGCCTCACTGTTGTCTTCTCCCCCACAGCTCCGCTCCATCCCAGTTAAGGGGGCTGAAGATGATGAACTAGAAGAAGAAGCTGACTGGATATACAGGAATGCCTTTGCCACACCAACCATTTCTCTGCAGGTATCCAAAAAAAAAGATCCTTAGGTTTGACATGAACTGGAGGCCACTTTATCAAGGTGAAGATCTGCTCCTCCCATGCCCCAGACGTCTGTGTGCTTAGTACAGGATAGTATGAGTGTGTGTATGTGTATGAGAGATTTTTCTAGATTTCATCTGATAAGTTATCCTTTGACATGAAGCAGTTTCACACATGGTAAGACAAAACAAATAAAAGCATTGTTGCCGTTTCTGTTTTCTTCTGGCCCTAGGAAAGCTGTGATTACCTAGACCGAGGGCAGTCAACCAGCAGCTTCAGTCGAAAAGGACCCAGCACAATTCAGAAGATTAAAGAAGCCCTAGGCTTCATGCGAAATCAACACTTTGAGGTAGCGGCTCAAGCTCTCTAATGGCCCATTGGTTAGAAATTGAGCTGTGTGGGTGCCTGGGTGGCTCAGTTGAGTGTCCAGCTCTTGATTTTGGCTCAGGTCCTGATCTGAGAATTTTGGGATTGAGCTCCACATCAGGCTCTGTGCTGGGCATGGAACCTGCTTTAGATTGTCTCCATGACCCTCTGCCCACCCTGCACCCCACCCTACCCTGCTGTGCACATGCTTATGCACGCACTCTCAAAAAAAAAAAAAAAAAAAAAAAAAAAAGGACGGGGCACCTGGGTGGCTCAGTGGGTTAAACCCTCTGCCTTCGGCTCAGGTCATGATCCCAGGGTCCTGGGATGGAGCCCCCCATCGGGCTCTCTGCGAGGAGCCTGTTTCCCCCTCTCTGCCTACTTGTGATCTCTCTCTCTGTCAAATAAATAAATAAAATCTTTAAAAGGGGGGGGGCGCCTGGGTGGCTCAGTGGGTTAAGCCACTGCCTTCGGCTCGGGTCATGATCTCAGGGTCCTGGGATCAAGCCCCGCATCGGGCTCTCTGCTCAGCAGGAGGCCTACTTCCGTTCCTCTCTCTCTGCCTGCCTCTTTGCCTACTTGTGATCTCTCTCTGTCAAATAAATAAATAAAATCTTTAAAAAGGGCGGGGGGGCACCTGGGTGGCTCACTTGTTAAGATCTGCCTCGGCTCAGGTTGTGTGGGATGGAGCCCCGCATCAGACTCCCTGCTCAGCGGGGAGCTTGCGTCTCCCTCTCCCACTCCCCCTGCTTGTGTTCCCTCTCTTGCCGTGTCTCTCTGTCAAATAAATAAATAAAAATCTTTAAAAAAAGAAAGAAATTCACCTAGGGATTGAGGGAAAGGGGAGCTACCTGTCAGATGGGGAGCCCCCTTCTCCTGTCCTCAGATGTGGTACCTTGGCTCAAGAGTGTGAGAACCAAAGGAGACTCTGGTGATCAGGAAAATGATGCTACCTGTCTCCAACATCATTTTCCCCTGCTGGGGAGAGCATAGGCCCTTGATGAGCCTGTGAGGGAGGTCAAACTTCTGACTGGAATTTTCTAGCACTATTTATCCCTCTGTCAAAGGAGCTCCTTACAGATCTTTCCACTCTGGTTGACTGCAGTCTCCATACTACTCTAGGTGCCTTTTATTGCTTTCTACCGTAAAGAATATGTGGAGCCTGAGTTGCACATCAATGACCTATGGAGGGTGTGGCAGTGGGATGAAAAGGTAAGATGGATATATGGCCCCTAAGAGGCTGAGGTATGGATTGGGCACCACTACTGCCAGAACCCAAGCTGCCTATACATACCAGGTGGCAGCCCAAACCTCCCCAGTCTATCAAGCTCTCCCTCCAGGGGCTCTGGGTAAGAAACAGGCAGTCTCAGGTCTCTGAGGCCAAACACCAGCACTTACCCCTGCCCTCTCTCGTCCTAGTGGACCCAACTGAGGATCCGCAAAGAGAACCTAACACGGCTGTTTGAGAAGATGCAGGCTTACCAGTATGAGCAGATTTCCGCTGACCCTGACAAACCCCTTGCTGATGGCATCCGGGCTCTGGATACCACCGACATGGAGAGGTGATGTGTGCAGGGTTTATTCCATTCAGGGAGACCACAGGCAGCCCCCCAGAGAGCAGCGTAAGCTACTAAGTCCTCAGCTCAGGGTCCATCCTTTAAAAATCCGATTTGTCACCACATCAGAAGTGATTTTTCTGGCAGGCAGATTCATTTTAGTGATCTATATTGGTGTAAAAGGTTAAAAGGATAAGACCGTCGTGTTTGCTGATCTGAGAATTCCTTGCATGTAAAGTTATATGGGAAACCAAATTACAACCAGAAAGGAGTTTGAAGAGCTTGCAGTCAGTGTGGCGTGTGGGAGGGGAGCAGATGACTTTAGTGGCCAGTGTCTTGAAGCTGGAGGGTAGGGGGGCAGACTTCTCAAGGACTCTGAACTTTGCTAGAAACATGATACTTAACAGCTTCATCTCCGTTTGTAACAACTGCCAACCATCGCTTCTTGGTCTTTTGGCTAAGATCAAATGTTGTAACAACCACCAACCACCATTTGATGTATTGCCTCTCTAAGATATCTTGGTTGCAAGTAAGTCAGTCTGGTGGTGGTGTGTAGTTCTAATAATTGAAGAGTACAGGCTCCCATCCCAGTTGGGATCTTGCCTCCATGGGAACTGGATCTCTTGTAGCAGTACTGACTGGGTTTATACTTTTACTCAGTGACAATTAAGGTCTTGTGTCCCTTTCCTCCAGGCTTAAGGATGTGCAGTCAATGGATGAACTGAAAGATGTCTACAACCATTTCTTGCTTTATTATGGCCGTGATATCCCCAAGATGCAGAATGCCGCCAAGGCCAGCCGCAAGAAGCTGAAGCGTGTACGGGAAGAGGGAGATGAGGAAGGCGAGTGCTGGAAAAGAAAACCCAGGAGGCTTAATGGCCACACCGTCCCCTTGGACGGCCCGGACTGAGTGCCCTTTGGGGCTTCTCTCTACATGTGTCAGATCCTCGGGAGTGACTGGAAACTGGAACACTAACTCATGGTTTCTTCCCAGGTGAGGGTGAAGAGGCAGAAGATGAGGAGCAGAGGGGCCCAGAGCTCAAGCAGGCCTCCCGGCGAGACATGTACACCATCTGCCAGAGTGCTGGGCTAGGTAAAAGCTAGCTGCTTTGTGTCCTGGGTCTTGTAGCCATGAGCAAGGGAAGTTCCCTGGTAGTCACTGGTGGGCAGGAAGAGGACTTAACAGACATTTGAGCAAATCACCAGTCCAATTCTGACCACAGGCCCCCAGCACCCACATCCACTTTGCAGTAATGGTCCAGCCTTTCCCTAACTTCCTAAAAGAATGGGAAGTGCACACGATCAGAGGGGGGCAGGGTCCTTCCTATCTTTCAGATGTTCTTTTATTAAACTATAAATTCTACCTTAGTTCTGAGCGCAGGAGTCACAGAAAATTCCTGTTTCATAGCAGCCTGTCAGGTGTTTAAAGGCCGTTTTACTATTCCTTGTAAAATTCCTGGTCCTGCTTTTTTGTGACCCTCTTAAAGTCTAGTGCCCAGAGTTGCTACTCTGGACCCAGAGCAAAGAGATTTGTCAGCCTAGCTGTTGTTTTACCCTTCACCCTCCTGTATGCTTTAGATGGTCTGGCCAAAAAGTTCGGGCTTACTCCTGAGCAGTTCGGGGAAAACCTCCGGGACAGCTACCAGCGGCATGAGACAGAGCAGTTCCCTGCGGAGCCTTTGGAGCTGGCCAAGGATTACGTTTGCAGGTAGGCGTGCAACAAGTAGCTGGCAGGAGGAAGGGCCTGAGGGCCAGACACTGTCATCCTGCAGCTGCTCCTTTTCCCCACAGCCAGTTCCCTACGCCAGAAGCTGTGCTGGAAGGTGCCCGCTACATGGTAGCCCTGCAGATTGCCCGAGAGCCCCTCGTCCGACAGGTGCTGAGGCAGACCTTCCAGGAGAGAGCCAAACTCAATATAACCCCCACCAAGAAAGGTAGAAAGGTGAGCTGGGTGCAGGGTTTTGATCCGACACGCGGCCCAGCTCTGTGTTCGACTGAACTGAGTTTCTTGCTTTCGTGCGCAGCTGAGCCATCTGCTCAAGCCAGCCTGTCAGTAGGCTGATGATTCCTCTTGGTGTCTACAGGATGTGGATGAGGCCCACTACGCTTATTCCTTCAAATACTTAAAGAATAAGCCTGTAAAGGAACTGAGAGATGACCAGTTCCTCAAGATATGCTTGGCTGAAGACGAGGGGCTGCTCACCATTGACATCAGCATAGACATGAAGGGGGTAGAAGGGTAAGCAGAGCCCTGGGGTCGGGGCTCATTGGGGGAGGGCTTGATGAGGGAGGGGTTCCCTCAGGAATGTGAACTGCAGTTTCAGAGTTGAGCGAGCCGTTGTCCCTGGCTCACTCAACATTTGTGGACACTGGAGTATCCCCTTTCCTCCCTCCCCAACACTGCCGTGTTATCTCTCCTCAGCTACGGCAATGACCAGACATATTTCGAAGAGATCAAACAGTTTTACTACCGAGATGAGTTCAGCCACCAGGTGCAGGAGTGGAACCGGCAGCGCACCATGGCCATCGAAAGGGCTTTGCAGCAGTTCCTCTATGTACAGATGGCCAAAGAGCTCAAGAACAAGTTGCTGGCAGAAGCCAAAGAATATGTCATAAAGGTGAAGACAGAAACTCACGGTCCTTCGTCCTGTGATTTCTCCAAACTAGAGCTGAGAATTCAGGAACCCCTTAACAGTAGTCTTCTAGCTAATGGAGAAACACTGGGGGCAGGGGGAGGTAATCATGGGGAGCACATAGAAGGCCAGGGGTCACTCCAAGACCTCCCCATTTGAAGAACCTCTTGACTCGCCACCCCCAATCCAAACATTCTTTGTTTTTATTACTGTTCTCCGTATACTCCCCTGTTTCCAAAAGCAACGTAGGCCTTCGCACCATAAACCCGTGAAGGACTAGAAGCATGTGCGCATGTCAGTACAACCTTTGCACATGCGCACCCTCATCTGTTTCCTTCGCATACTCGGTGAGCCTCTCGGCCATAGTGTCTGGTGTGTCTCCTCAGGCCTGTAGTCGGAAACTCTACAACTGGTTGAGGGTCGCACCCTACCGGCCAGATCAGCAGGTAGAGGAAGATGATGACTTTATGGATGAGAACCAAGGGAAGGGGATCCGCGTTCTAGGCATCGCTTTCTCCTCTGCCAGGTGACTGCCCGTTTGTGCCTGCCCAGCCTCACCCCTTCCCTATCTTCCTAATCTCATTCTTCTCTAGCTGTATTATTTTATTTCTGACTGTTGCATTCTTTCCTGGTCTGGTTGGCAGAGATCACCCTGTGTTCTGCGCCTTGGTCAACGGCGAAGGAGAAGTGACAGACTTCCTTCGGCTGCCCCATTTTACCAAACGGCGAACTGCATGGAGAGAGGAAGAACGGGAAAAGAAGGCAAGTGGCTGGGATGGGGTAACCAAGTGTACATCTTAAGTGCATTTACAGTTCCATGGGGATGCGTGTTCATGGTCTATACAACGTCTGTGCAAGACCCTGGTTGTCTCTACCGGTTTGCTGAAGCCTGGAGTCCTGGG
This sequence comes from Lutra lutra, assembly GCF_902655055.1. NCBI lineage: Eukaryota > Metazoa > Chordata > Mammalia > Carnivora > Mustelidae > Lutra > Lutra lutra. The sequence continues at coordinate 42,723,104 of NC_062293.1, forward strand.
AGAAACCTCACTTTCATAAGCAGTAGATGGCACTCAAGTCCTGGTGCAGAATTTACTTCTGGCTGGAGGCCAAGTCCTCGGCCTTGTGTGCTTCTGGGAGCTGCCATTATGGCTTCTGTTCTTACCAGCATCTGGGTCATCCTGTTCCAGGAGCTAAAAGCCATTGAGGCATTAAGCCAACCTTTTCCCAGCTTTAGCCTTTCAGTGTCTTTTTTTCCAAGTAAAGGGGAATTCGAATTCATCTCACGTATATGTTTCTGATTTTTTTTTTTAACCTAACAGTATCTTTCCATTTTGCCGAGAAAGCTGCATTCTAAAATAATTTTTAACAACCTTTTTTTATTATTATTTATTTGAGAGAGCAAGAGAAAATAGAGCATGAGTATGGGGGAGAGGGAGGGAGAGCCTAGTTCTCGAGCAGGAGCCCAGCGTGGGGCTCAATCCCAGGATCCTGGGATCATGACCCGGGCATAAGGCAGACGCTTAACCGACTGACCCACCCAGGTGCCCCATTAACAACCTTTTTTTTTTTTTTAAGATTTTTTTTTTTTTTTTAATTTATTTATTTGACAGACAGAGATCACAAGTAGGCAGAGAGGCAGGCAGAGGAGAGGAGGAAGCAGGCACCCTGCTGAGCAGGGAGCCCGATTCGGGGCTCGATCCTAGGACCCTGGTATCATGACCTGAGCCGAAGGCAGGGGCTTTAACCCACTGAGCCACCCAGGCGCCCCTAACAACCATTTTTTTAAAAGAAAACAGTGAAATGAGTTTAGAATAGTCCTGCCAACCAAACAGTGGTTTATGTTAGCAAAAACCAAGTATGTTTGGATCAGTCAGGGGAGCATGGGACTCTTGCTCTCAGGGTTGTGAGTTCAAGCCCCATGTTGAGTGTAGAGGTTACTAAAAAGGAAGAAAAAGAAGACCCAAGTGTGTTTGATCACAACCAAGTATGAGCCAGAAATATAGTAACTTTAGGAAACGTTAATGCATATACGACATTGAAACCGGAGACCTTAGTCTCCTTGATTTGTGTTCCACTTAGACAGTCTAACTTGGAGCTTACTGTTCTTTGGTCTTACAAGGTCTTGCTGTTACTTAGGGAGAGAAAGCTGTTAAAAATCTCCCAATCTTCAGAGCCATTTAGTTCTAATTTTATTTCAATCCAGGCTCAAGATATTGAAACCCTAAAGAAATTTCTTCTGAACAAAAAGCCTCATGTGGTGACAGTCGCAGGAGAAAACAGGTAGGGGCACCAGGGGATCAGACTAGACCTGGCTTATATTCATTCGTCCCTTCTTATTGAATCTCGCATATGCCTCTGTAGACCATTGGTAAATTTCCCATCCCCAGGGAGTATCTCTTTGTCTTCAAAGGTCCTTTCCTCCCCCACCCTACCCCCATCCCAGCCCTGAGTCTGTCTGTCCTTGATAAACTATTCCGAAAGAGCCCTGACCCAACACCCCTCCTCCCTCCAGGGACGCCCAGATGTTGATTGAAGATGTGAAGCGCATTGTGCATGAACTGGACCAGGGCCAACAGCTGTCCTCTATTGGGGTGGAGCTGGTTGATAATGAGTTGGCCATTCTCTATATGAACAGCAAGAAATCAGAGGTAATGCTGGAGCCCCATTCTTGGGACCTGCACAAGTAAGAGCTGTGAATCCCAGGGAAATTTAATAGGGAAACGAAAGTGATCAAGGGCACAGGACTGCACTTACTCAATTACCCATGTGGGAGTGCTTCATTTCACCAGTCATGGCTCAGATAGGGAGCCCTGCAGATTAAATTGGCCCCTGAGGGGACAAGAAAGTGACTTGAGGCCAGAACACTTTGTATTTCCTTTTGTTGAGAGCTGAGAGAACTTAATGGTCCTGCTGGTCCTTATTTGACTCTAGGCAGAGTTCCGGGATTACCCTCCAGTGCTGAGACAGGCTGTCTCCCTGGCCCGGCGCATCCAGGACCCTCTGATTGAATTTGCCCAGGTGTGCAGCTCTGATGAAGACATCCTGTGTCTCAAGTTTCATCCCTTACAGGTGAGTAGGGTTTGACAGGCAAGCTTGAGCGGGCAGAATGGTACAAGAACCTTACCCCTGCCTGTTCTGTGTTTGCAGGAGCATGTGGTGAAAGAGGAGCTGCTCAACGCCTTGTACTGTGAATTTATCAACCGAGTCAATGAGGTTGGGGTCGATGTCAACCGTGCCATCGCCCACCCATACAGCCAGGCCTTAATCCAATATGTCTGTGGCCTGGGACCTCGAAAAGGGACACATCTCCTCAAGGTAGGATGGGGTTGAATCAGAAAATAAGAAAAGTTCCCATTTCGTTGAGCCTTTACACTCTGCCAGCATGATTTGACAAAAGACCAAAGTCAGAGGAGTCAAGGGACTTGTCCAGAGTTATCCAGCTAGTGAGAGTCCAAGTCAGACTTGAGACCACAGCTATGCTCTTCACTACTATACTGTGGGAAAGATAGCCATAAACCAAGATTTTAAACAGATGGAAGAAAGTGAGAAGAGTACCCTACACCAGCCTCTGGATAGTGGTTCATTCCAGTGGGGAAAAAAGGGATTTCATTCAGAGGCTAAAGGGGGTGGTATGCAGGGAGCTTTAGAAATTTTGGTAATTTTTTTTTTTTCTTAAGATGAGTGGTGGGCACTTGGATATATGTTTTATCATTAACTTTTTAAAATTATTACTAATTTTTATAAGTAATCTCTATGCCCAGTGTGGGACTCAAATTCACAACCTCAAGATCAGGAATTGCATGCTCTTCCAACTGAGCCAGCCAGGTGCCCCATTTTTATCATTAACTTTTAAGCCATATATTAGTTATGTATTATTTTTGGCAGGTGTGACATTGTTTACTAAAATAATTTCTTTTAATTTCTTTTAAATGGACAGTATGGCATAGTGCTCAGTTAGATACTGAGGCATGGGGATGGAGTTCCCATCACGGAGGGTTTCCCAGAAACCTGAAAGGAGGCGGGAGGGTGGGGCCTGCCTGCTGCTATGGCTCACTCCACACCTCTCCCCTAGATCCTGAAGCAAAACAACACCAGGCTTGAGAGCCGGACCCAGCTGGTCACCATGTGCCACATGGGTCCCAAAGTCTTCATGAATTGCGCTGGCTTCCTCAAGATCGACACGGCCTCCCTGGGGGACAGGTGATACCCTCTGCCTGGGTGGGCCAGGAGGAATTCCCTTGGGCTTTGCTTTGGGGATTCGGGGAATTAGGGCTATCAAAGGGCCCAAGGTATTTGAATTAAGAAATATTTTAAAGCAAAGGTGAGGAAGCTTTATTAAGTCAAGAGCCTCTGACCTATGGAAAAGATCGGTTCAATTATGTGAAGCTTTTTTTGTGTGAGAAAAACATAAAAAGAACCAACTTATTTTATAAATTAAGGACAGGAAACACAATACTTTGTTCAGTAAACACAAACATGTTCTGTTATGATCTGCCATGGCTAGATGAGGGCGGGAATAGCAGGGGCAATGGAAAAGGAGTGTGGGGGTATGACGAAATAAGGAAGGGGGAGAGAGATTCTGTATGTTTTGAGATGATGTTATTGAGAGAAAGTTCTATTCACTTGGACTTTGGACTTCACTATTGACCTCTTCCTCTCCAGAAGTTATCAACTCAGTCTTTGGAGGATCTTTTCCACGGGCACATAGCTCCTCATTCAGTAATGGAAATCAGTGGGGAAATAGGCTTCAAGTTCTAAAACTTCATTTTCCACCCAGCTTTGCTGTAACACTCCACGAATAACATAGGTCCATGTGAGTGCACGGGCAAGACCAGCCTGGGAAGGCTTTATGGGGGAAAATAGCTGCCAGCAAATTGTCAGAAGTCTTTTTCCCCCTTCTTGTTTTATCTTGTTATAATACTTATTTAAGTTCATGATATAAAATTCAATGTATAGCAGTATTATGCAGAAAGTGGAAGTCCCCCATAATTCCACCCCCCAGAGATAACTACCATAACAATTTGGTGTATACTACAACGTTCCTAAATTTTATTTTTGCTATGCATTTACTAACTACCCATTTACTACAAAAATGGGATCATATGGTTCATAGTGTTTTGCAGTGCATTTTTCACGTATCAGTATATCGTGGCCATCTTTCCATGTCAGCACACATAGATCTACCTCATTATTTTTAATGGCTGTATAGTATTCCATTGTATGGAGGTACCCTAATTTATTTAACCAGTTCCCCATTGGTGGACATTTGGGTTGTTACTAGAAGCTTCTCGTTCTATATCCTGGCTCCTTTTCTGCCTTTCCTTCAGCACTGACTCATACATTGAAGTTCTTGATGGTTCCCGAGTCCACCCTGAGACATATGAGTGGGCCAGGAAGATGGCAGTGGACGCTCTGGAATATGATGAATCAGCTGAGGACGCCAACCCTGCAGGAGCCCTCGAAGAGATCTTGGAAAACCCAGAGCGACTCAAGGACCTGGACCTTGATGCCTTTGCAGAAGAACTGGAGAGACAGGTGGGTGACAGCATAGAGGCCCAGCACAGAAATCATCCCAAGTCCCCTGGTTGGGAGGAGACTCGGGCAGCAAGTCCCCAGAAAACCTCTGATACTATGGACATGGGAGACTCGATCCTCTCTTCACCCTACCCAAGCAGGCTCTACCGGGATTTTCAAGGAAGTGTTCAGTCTGCTTATTAAGGAGCCAAGGAAGTCTCAGACTCCTACAGCCATTACCAGTGGTTCGGGGCAGTTGTCAAGTTTCCTTCTAGGCCTTCTCGCCTCCTCTCCAATAGCACAGCTTTGTATGTGTCAGTTTCACACATTGGGGTTCTCTGAAGCGTTTTAGAGAAAACTTGAAAACTTCTTGTCGTAAGTGTTAAAGGAGAAGAAGTGAAGAGAAGCCCTGACAGGGGCCAGCTGGCCTATTTCTTTCCTTGAAAGCCCCTGTGGCTCCAGTTAGGGAATGGTTGCAAAGTTCTTCCTGATGGGCTTCTTCCGCAGGGCTATGGTGACAAACACATCACCTTGTATGACATCCGGGCGGAGCTGAGCTGCCGGTATAAGGACCTCCGGACAGCCTACCGCTCTCCCAACACAGAGGAAATCTTCAATATGTTAACCAAAGAAACACCAGAGACCTTCTACATTGGTAAATTCTGGGCCTGGTTTTCAGTTGGAGGAGGATGTATAAGGGTGGGGGATGTGTTCACTGTGTATGTTCAAACCAAGCCATGATTCCCACAGAATGAGGCAGGTATGCAGGGAGAAAAGACCAGGGGGGCCTGTAAGAAGATTATAACTAGGGGCACCTAGGTGGCTCAGTGGGTTAAAGCTTCTGCCTTCGGTTCAGGTCATGATCCTAGGGTCCTGGGATCGAGCCCCACATTGGGCTCTCTGCTCAGCGGAGAGCCTGCTTCCCCCTCTCTCTCTGCCTGCCTCTCTGCCTACTTGTGATCTCTGTCAAATAATTATAAATAAAATATTAAAAAATAATAATAATAAGATTATAAAGCCCTGGGCTAGAAGTCAAAACTGAGTCCAGGGTCAAACTGTGCCTTTAACCTGCTACTGCAGGATCTTGAGGGAGTCACTCGTTGGGGCTTCATGTTCCCCCATCACCAAATCAGGGGAGGATTTCCCTTCTCAAGGATGTGAGGGAAATCTGTGGAGATGCTATAAGACCGACATTCTGTCACTACATGTCAGTGGGAAGGAGTCACCCCTCCAGTTCTCTTAGCCTATTCCCCATTCTCTTCTTCCCTTCCCTGTCCACCTTGCTCTTTCTGCAGGAAAACTCATCATCTGCAATGTCACCGGCATTGCCCACAGGCGTCCCCAGGGTGAGAGCTATGACCAGGCAATCCGCAACGATGAGACAGGGCTCTGGCAGTGTCCCTTCTGTCAGCAAGACAATTTCCCTGAACTCAGTGAGGTACGTGCTGCCATGCTAGCGTGGTCACTGGAGGTCTTGATTGAATGTTCTCTGTGCCCTAGAAAGGAGTCGAGAATTGGGCTGTTTTAGGTGGTGCTTTTACCAAATACACAAGAGGGGGAAGAGGGCTAGAACACATACAGGTCTAACGTGAAGTTCCTAGGTATGCAGGTCAGAAATCTGTATGCTTCCTTCTATTCTGGCTTAGCCTTTAACCCGAGTTTTCTATTCTCTGGAGATCTAACTCAACCAGATTGACGCTACGAAGATGTGCATTTCTTACTTACAGGGGAGGCACAGTGTCCCCATACATGCTAATTAGAAGGTATCTCTAGGCTCTTTTGAATTTTCCCGTTTTCCACACACATTTTAATTTGTCGTACTTTCTTCTAAACATTATCTCCCTTTCTGATGGTCAGAAGTTAACTAACACCATCCTGAACACTTTTTCTGAGTCTTCAGATGTTATCAGGCAGTCTATGAAAGAGATGACTTCTGAACTTGACCTAATAAAAGAAGCTGTGGGATTTGCCTGGGTCTTAAGAAAGCCAGGGGGCACCTGGGTCACTGAAATGGGTTGTTCTGTGGAGACTGGCATGTTTATTTCTTGTGTCGGAACAAGGTGGGAGAAGGGACCTCAGTTGTAGCTAGAGGGACGTACACATTTCAATTAACATGAAGGATTGCTCTGATGGCTGGTGGTGCCAGCCACTGACATCACTTATGAGTCAAGGAACATTAGGGATGTTCAGAATCTGTGTTGGTGTGTGGCTGAGTCATTGTGTTTTCAGACCACAGTGCCAGGTGTTACGGCAGAGAAATTGCAGTGCCTGGCAGCTCTTTTTTGAACGCGTGATCTCCAGAATCTTAATGACCAAGCTCCTCTCCGGATGTACTTTTCAGGTCTGGAACCACTTTGACAGCGGTTCGTGCCCCGGCCAGGCCATTGGTGTCAAAACACGGCTAGACAATGGTGTCACCGGCTTCATCCCCACCAAATTCCTCAGTGACAAAGTGGTAAAGCGGCCAGAGGAGCGAGTGAAGGTAGATGAACGACCAGGCTAAGGCATCTAGTAGGGCTTTCAGCCACCCAAACTGGGTGATCCGGAACTTTGGGCTGTGCCCCCCAGAAGTGAGGCTCTGTTCCCACTGGCTGCCGGTAGAGAGAGGCCGTCAGAAGGATTTATAACTAGTTGAAAGAAGCCAGGGTGAGAAGCATGTGAATGAGAAGCAGCTTTTGTTCACTGTCTTTGTGAGATCTCACTGGCTTGCCAGCCCTTCAGAGAGGGCTCGCTCTTCCTGTGTGGGAAGCTGTGCTTGAGTCTGCAGGCAGGAAGCAGGGCCCAGCGTTCCATGCTGTGAAACAGAAAGGCTATGCTCTCTTTCTGTTCTAGTATTCTCTTGCCAGCTGCCATTTATTATGCACCCACTAGATACCAGCACTTGACATTTACATACATTGTCTTTAATCTCATGTGATGGGGAAGGAAAATAGGACCTTTTTTGGGGGAGAAATTGGGAGTGTCTTTTCCAGGATCACCCAGTTAGTTGGTGACACGGCTGGTATCAGGTCTGCCAAATTCTCTGGTTCTGAGTGTCATGAATGCCCAAGAAGTGTGGAGATAGGGAGGCTGGGGAAAGATCTTCCTGAAAAATGGAAGCTCAGGAGATTTTCAAAAGGAGAGCCATGCCGTGTGATTGGCTTGTGCTGCTGTTTAGACAGAAAGACACAAGTCAGGGAAAGAACAGAAAGCTCTTACTTTGCTTCCCCTCCAGAAAGGGCAGCCAGGCTTTGATGGCACCCTGGGAGCAATAATTAAGTAACTTTATGGGAGAAGGGACTAGCCAGGGACAGGGTAGACACAGTAAGCCCTAGTTGTTTTTCCTGCCTAGAGCGATAGGCATCTGTGCAGGGCATGGCCTGTAGTGTGTAGACCAGACTTAGCACTGAACTCCTGATCGGTTGTTTGCTAGCTGGCTCGCTTTGGGCAAGTCACTCTCCCATCTTTCTGCCTGGACTTTGGTTTTCTCACATGTAAAATGGGGCATCGGGCTAGATCGTCTTTGTCCCTTCCAGCTCAAATGTTCTGTGGATCTAGGTGGGAATGACTGTTCACTGCCGCATTATGAAGATTGACATTGAGAAGTTCAGCGCCGACCTTACCTGCCGAACCTCAGACCTCATGGACAGGAACAATGAGTGGAAACTGCCCAAAGACACCTACTATGACTTTGACGCGGAAGCAGCAGACCACAAACAGGAGGAGGACATGAAACGGAAGCAGCAGCGGACCAGTGAGTGTGGCCACCACCACACCTGTACAGCCCAAGTCTCGGCAGCCCTCCCTCCACAGGATGCACTTGCTGATGGCTGTGCCCTGGTGGGACTGAGTGCTCAGCTCTGAGGTCTGAGGCCCATAGACCTCACGGATGGAGTCAGTGGCAGGGCTGGAAACCAGGGTCTTCTGGGGTCACACGTTCTTTGCTAATGCACTGTGACATTTAAAGGCTCGTTCTCTGAGCGCCTCAGGAACCCAGGTGCACACATCCTTCACATCAGAGAATTCAGGTCCGGAGAGGGTGAAAGAGTCTCAGAATTTGACAGCGGGTCAGAAATGATGCCACGATTTGTCCCATTGTTGTGGGCTCCCAGTCCCCTTCGCCTGATCTGTACTTCTTTCCTATCCTCCTCAGCATACATCAAGCGAGTGATCGCACACCCATCTTTCCATAATATAAACTTCAAGCAAGCAGAAAAGATGATGGAGACCATGGACCAGGGTGATGTGATCATCCGCCCGAGTAGCAAGGGTGAAAATCACCTGACTGTGACCTGGAAGGTCAGTGACGGCATCTACCAACACGTGGACGTCCGGGAAGAAGGCAAGGAAAATGCCTTCAGCCTGGGAGCCACCCTGTGGATCAATAGTGAGGTGAGAGCCGGCTCCCGCCCACTTCCCATCCCCTCTCCTGCTTCCAGAAACAAGGCATTTCTGGCTACTTTGAGCTGATGTTAGTGACTTATATGCGTTACATGTATTTTAGCTACACGGAGTGACAGAACAGGAGGTTGATTGTAAGATGAGTCATTTGATAACAATTTTTGTGTATTTCGTTCCCTTTTCTGTGTCCTCTAAATTTTAAAATAGACTACCCGGAGAGCGCCAGCAGAGGACGAGGAGAAAATACACACACAGAAGCATATGATTGTGTACACACCCGCACACACACGCACACATGTGTTTCTCTTTTTTGGTTTCAGTAGAGAAAAATTATATGAAGCTCCCTGTTGTTCCCAAGCAGCAGGGGAGAATCAGGGTTATGGTTTAAAAAATTTTGTGCCTATAAGCTGATCAATCTGGGCACAACTCAAACAGCTGGGTAAAAGGAGGGGACTTCCCAGCGTAGTGAGGCCACAGCAGGGCTGGGAAGGCCACGTCCTCCCTTGGGTTCTCTTCAGAGTGCATCAGTTGAAGGGCCAGGAGTCCCAGCTCACTGTGACATGTGGGGCCTTTACCGTTTCCCCACAGGAATTTGAAGACTTGGATGAGATTGTTGCTCGCTATGTCCAGCCCATGGCATCCTTTGCCCGCGACCTCCTGAACCACAAGTATTATCAGGACTGCAGTGGTGGTGACCGTAAGGTGAGCCCAGGGCTCTTCAAGGCATGACCTCTCCCAGTCACTTCAGGATGTCTGGTTTCCTTTCAGTGCAGGGGCCGTGTGCCAAGCGTGCTGCTATCCCAACCTCTCCCCCTCGTTCTACCCCCAGAAATTAGAGGAGCTGCTCATCAAAACTAAGAAGGAGAAGCCCACCTTCATCCCTTATTTCATCTGTGCCTGCAAGGAACTGCCCGGCAAGTTCCTCCTGGGATACCAGCCCCGGGGTAAACCCAGGTGAGCACTGGTGCCAAGAAGGTGCTGCCACCAGGGTCCGCAGAAAGGCCAGAAGGGGAGTTAGAGACCCCTAGATTGGTCCTCTCTCTGGTTCTACTTGACTGTCTTTTCCCTCTTACCTGTTTAGACCAGCAGTGGAGGTTGGAGTTGGGTAAAGAGGGTGATGATTTAGAGGCAAAAGGGCAAAGATTTGGTACGAAAGATACCTTCCTCAACTCTGTAAGAGAAAGTTTCCTTCACCTGTTCTCTTTGCCACGGAGTGATGGAAATTACCAGCCTCTCTCCACCTGACTGGCAAAGATGGGGGCCAGGACATGGGTCTCTCCTTTTTCTTTCCTGCTTTGCCCTGGCCAGGGCGCTCATCTTATGTTGGCTCACGGTCGCTGTAGTGTGCTAGATGACTTCTGCCTGCATTGCAGGGGTGGGTCAGAAGAGCTTCTCTTTCTCCCACTGACCCCCCCTCTGCTCCCTTCCGTGTGTGACTAAGCTGACCTTCCTACGTATTCCTTTGGGTCCCTCTAGAGCTCACGCTGAGTCAGAGTCCCTTTTGGGGGAGCGGGCTCTGCTTTCTTTTTGTCCGGACTCCAGACCCTACACCGTCTTGGGCACATATGGAATACTGCTGTCGTTTCTGGGAAGCCATTTCTGATTCACCATCACACTTCCAGAGGATGGCAGCCAGAGCTCTTGGCTGGACACTATCCTGTGAGGAACAGTTGAACAAACTGGGGACCTTTAAACAAGGGAGTAGAGGCACCGTGATAACCTTCCATGGGAAGGCGTGCAGATTCCTTCTGTCGCTGAACTAAGAACACTTGCATGTCATCACATTTAGGAAGCAGAGTTCAACTTCGGTATAAATGAGAACATGGTGGTATTTGTCTTTGTCTTTGTTGGTAATTGACAGTTATCCTTAATTGAACAGAGCTCTCTTTCAGGCATTGTGCTGAGTGCATCTCATGCCTTGTCTCATTTATTCCCCACACTCAGTTCTAAAGGTTTAAGTGTTGTTACTCTTCATTTTCAAATGAAGCTGAGATTCAGGGTTAGTAACTTCATATAAGGTCATCTAGACATCAAGTGACCGAGGCAGAGCTAGAGCTAGAACTGGTCTGAACCCAGAGCCCATCCTCCTGCACTCCCACCACTGCCAAGTGTTGAGTAAGGTCAGACTCCCCACCTGAACAGGGGTGCTTCCAGATTCTAGTTCTCAGGGAATTGTTTTTGCTGCCCTGGGAAGCCCCTCCAGCCCTGACACCGGGACCTCAGTCTTACCCTCATTTGCAGGTGCTGCCATCATCCTACAGCCCTGGGTGGTGGCCCAGCCCACAGCAGGCCTTCCTCTGGTGGCCTGTACCTAGCATACTAGAGGCTGCTGATGCCTGGCCTTGACCTGCTTACCTCCTCAGAGCGCGGCCTCCTTTGATGGAGTCGGGGCTCTTTCATCTCTCCTTTCCCCCCAGCACCTAGTTTGGCTCCTTCACGTGGTAGAGATCTTTTCTGGCCGCTCGCTCAGGGCTGGCCCCAAGTGGTGTCTGACACGTGTTTCCTTCCAAAATCCCAGGATAGAATATGTAACAGTGACTCCCGAAGGATTCCGGTACCGTGGCCAAATCTTCCCTACTGTGAATGGACTTTTCAGATGGTTTAAGGATCACTACCAGGATCCCGTACCGGGTGAGTTCTGCACTGAGCTCTGTAGTGTGCTTAGAGGGACAGGTAGGCCCTGAATCAGGATGCTCACTTGCCACCTGTGGAAGGGACAAGGCCTGAGCTGTCACCACAACTGTCTCACGCCTGCTCCAGCCTCCTGGCATCGAGGATGTCCTCCATCTACTTTGCCAATGCAGCTTCTCTTCTCTCTGCCCACCTCAGACCTCCTCCAGCCCCCTATGTTGTGAAACCAGAAATAGGTTCCTGGAGGGACGTAACTAACTTTGGCTGTTTCCTGTAGGCATCACCCCCAGTAGCAGCAGCAGGACCCGGACGCCTGCTTCCATCAATGCCACCCCAGCCAACATCAACCTTGCAGGTAAGAAGCTTACGTCTGGGACTAGGACCTGGAGGGATGGGACCAGAAGGACTTCGACTGCTAACGTGCCCATCTCCCACCTCTGTGTGCTTACAGATCTGACGCGAGCTGTGAATGCCTTGCCCCAGAACATGACCTCCCAGATGTTCAGTGCCATTGCAGCCGTGACAGGCCAAGGACAGAACCCTAATGCCACCCCAGCCCAGTGGGCCTCCAGCCAATATGGCTATGGCGGCAGTGGAGGGGGCAGCAGCGCTTACCATGTACGTGGCTTGGGGACAAGGCTCCTTGCAGGGGGTGGAGAAGACTGAAAGGGAACGTCATCCATTCCCCATGTCTATAGACTGGCCTCTGGCAGTGACCAACATGGAGGGCTTCATACATACAGATGAGGTCATCACAGCCTTAGGAACTGTCTCCAACCCACAGTCCTTTTCCTTGGGCCCACTCAAGGGTAAAGGGAGTGAGGTCTGATTTTTCCACAGTCCTTTGGGATCTTTGGATCCCTTAGGTGGCTAGGAGTGGTGGGCCCCGTTGTGCCCGGTGCCATCCCACTTGCCTCTCTGCTGCTTGGGACTACACACTGCCCAAGAGATGGTTGGTTAACTGGAAAGCTCTGGACCAAGCCCCAGCTTTCAGTTTGCCAGAAGTTCATAGCAAGGCCAAATAGGCCCCAGACTCATCTCCATTTAATGGTTCTCCTTTGTCCAGGTATTCCCAACGCCAGCCCAGCAGCCAGTGGCCACACCACTAATGACCCCCAGCTACTCCTACACAACCCCCAGCCAGCCCATCACCACACCACAGTACCACCAGCTCCAGGCCAGCACCACCCCACAATCTGCCCAGGCCCAGCCCCAGCCTTCTTCCAGCTCTCGGCAACGGCAGCAGCAGCCAAAGTAAGTGTGTGGTCGGTGGCACGGAGCAGGATCCTGGGGGCGGGTATCGTCAAGAGGCCAGCAGGCCCCGGCATAGGCAGGTACCTTGGGCCTTGTGAGAGCTGTGACCCAGGTGATAGTCCGGGATGACGCTTGCTGGGAGAAGACAGAAGAGGGTGATGCGGCTGCTGCCAAAAATAGGTGGTCCATTTCTATAAGGATGGAAAAGGGAAGGCTTTCTTCTAGCGATCTCTGGGAGACTCCTGATCTCAGATGCCCCTTTTTCCTGCTCCCAGGTCCAACAGCCATGCCGCCATCGACTGGGGGAAGATGGCAGAGCAGTGGCTACAGGAGAAGGAAGCTGAGAGGCGGAAACAGAAGCAGCGGCTGACACCTCGACCCTCTCCCAGCCCCATGATCGAAAGCACCCCCATGTCCATTGCCGGCGATGCCACCCCGCTCTTGGATGAGATGGATCGGTAGGGGGCCTGCCCCTAGGACTCTGGTTACCTCTGAGGCTGGGAGAGGCCCAGCTGCCCACTGCCTCACTCCCTGCCCCTCCTTTACTGTCCATAAAGTGGCGTGAATTGACATTCTCATTGGTGGTCAGCCTGGATGGGTGACAAGCTGGATGGCCTCACGAATTTGAGCTCAGTGCACGCTAGGCAGCAGTGCCCCACTTCAGGCCCTCACTGACCACTGTCCCGGGACCAGGCTGGGAGGGGTGTGGCGGGGAGGAAGAAGAGGAAGAGGAGAATGAGAGTGGAACAGTTTTGTATTCTACTCCCTACAAGCCATTTTGAGCTTCTGCCCTCATCTGACTCTGGGCTGTGACCCTGGGGCACCAAGCTCAGCACATGAGTCTCCCCCAGCTCTCGCAGGGAGAAGAATGCTATTTATTCAGTTTGGGGCAGGAGGGAGGGGAGGAAAAGTATTTCTGACCCTGATGCTGACAGCCTGGGTGGCTAGCAAAGCAGAATCGCAGGGAATGTCGGGGAGCAGTGCTAACCTGCCCCGCCCCCGCCTGGCCACCTTCACCCACCTGCTGCTGCCTCCGCTTCCTGCCTGTCATTTGAATAAACAGTGTTTCTACAGAGCACTTGGCAAAGTCTCTCTCTCCAACATTCCGGCGCTTGAAGGGTGGCTTTCAAAGCAGTGTGTGGAGCTCGGGGGAATCCCTGTAACTCCTCCCAGGCCATCAGAGAGACTGACTCAGAACAGCAAGCGGCATCTGTATCTGACTACCTTGGATCACATCCCTGCTCCGCTTTCCCAGCCCTGGGCCTGTTGGCTCTGAGCCAGCCATCTTCTCTGTAAAGTGGAGTGATTGCTACCTGCATGTCAGGGCAGCTGCCAGCACTGAGAGGATGTGTGAGTGCTGAGCCCAGGGCCTCAGACCTCGTAAGGCCCTAGGACCCCATTAGCTGCTGTTACTACACTGGCAGGCAGCCACTCCATCTACTGGGTTCACAAGTCGCCTCTGGCATAGTGAAGAAGGGCCGAGAGTAAGTTTCAGTTTCTTGAGCCCCTCTACCTCTTCCCCCACTCTTTTTGCCAGCTGGGCCTTGGTCTGTGATAGTACAGTACCTCTACACAGGCACGTCAGCCGCGGATGGGCCCCGTGCTTGTCCGCTCCCACACCGCCCTGGAGAAGGAAGTGCTGGGCTGTTGCAGGCGAGGCCAGTCCCCCTCTTACCAGCTTGGTCCAGCCAGCCTCTGGCCCTGGCCCTCTCCCCCAGCCCCACCACGTCTTTGTGTTCTAGACTCCTGGTACTCCATGTTTCTTAAGAAGGGCCTCATCTCACAGCTTTGCAAGTTGGTGCTGAAAAAGTAAGCCTTTACCCCCTCCTTTTCCACTTAGGGCTCAGTAGAGAACTCGGAAAAGGTCATTACTGCCCAAACTTAATGAGCCTCCCATCTCGACTTTATCCCATCGTTGGCAAGAGCGGGGAGGGAAAGGCTGGTCTTCTGCCAGGAATTCAGTTCCATTCCCTTCAGCACAAAGGTCTGGAAGGGCCTAGCAGGAGCAGGGACACACCAGCCTGGAAGATGATGTTCCCTTTGGTGCCACCAGCACGTGTCTTCCTAAGGGCCACTTAGAGGAGGGAAAGGCCAGGCACAGTGGCACAGAGTGGTTAAAAGGTTAGATTTATTGGGGGTATCACTGCAGACAGCACTGCCTGTCCGTCGAGCAAATTTCACACAGACCAGTCTCCCGGGAGGTGGGCAGCCTTCCCACCCCACCCCGATGTGCTCCTCTCCTGCCCCAAGCCTGCGATGTTACAGATAAACAGGCTGCACGGCCTCCCACCTACGTTCCCACGGATTCCCTCCTGAAAGACACATTACCCTTCAAAAACCCCTGCAGCCCCCTGGCCCCTTAGCTCCAGCTACGCGCAGAGCCCACCCTCCTTGCCCCGACCGGGGACGGGTTGGAGGGAGAGAGAACAGCCGCAGGGGATCAGCTACAGGCTTGATCGCATTTATTCTTCACACTGGACGCCCTGGCCTCAACTGAGATTGGGGTTGGATCCTGGGGGAGATTTCCTCTTGACCTTCTTGACTGGTGAGGTCTTCGCCCCAGCTTTCTTAGTCTGGACCGTGTTCTTCTCTCTCTTCCTGGGTGACGAAGACTCCACAACATCATCACTGGAGGGCTCCTCCCGCCGGGGGTCATTGTAACTGTCCTCACTCTCCAGGTCTTCCCGGCTGTCTGGGCTGGACTCTGACATCCTGGTCAGCTCTCTGGGGCTTACTGATCGGCTCAAGTCCGGAGGTGAAGATTCCGATTTAACTGGGCTTTTCTTCTTCATCAACTTGCCCTTCTTGACTTTTTTCTTCGGCTTTGGCTTCTCATCCAGCTCCTCTTCCTTGTCTTTCTCCTTTTCTTTTTTCTTCTTTACCTTCTTGATCACCTTGTTGCCCTGGGACTTCCCTGTGGGGCTCTCGGAGCGCCAGATGGTGATGGGAGCTGCTGAGTCTGGGGTAGTTGTGACGGTGCCCAGGCCTGGGTCAGCGGGGGCGGTGGTGGCAGGCCCCACCTGGGTGGGAATGGGAGGTTTGCTTTCTTCCTCCTCCTCCTCCTCCTCATTCAGATCATCTGCCACATAGTCATGGTGGATGGGATGGTGGATCACTGCCACAGAGACAGGCCTATAGCTTTTGCACCTGGGAGGGAAGGGGACAGGAGGAGAGAAGATTGACAGAGAGTGGGGGGCCCATGCCCCTTCGTGCCGCCCCTGTCAGCCTGCCGGCACTCACCAGCCATACCAGAACCGCTCCACACACTCCTCCTCTGGGATGAGCTCAAAGCAAGGGGACTGGATGATGTTGAAACATGTTGGACCCTCATCTCGGGAGCAGGTTGGGCCCACATCTTGGGAGTTGTCGCTATTTGTCTTCTCTGAGCAGTCCTTCAGCCTGCCACACAGAGGACTCAGCCTGGCTCCCATGCCTCTGTGACTCCCCCGGGGACCCAGAGCCAGAAGCCTGAGGGACAGCTGGCTTCCTCCCGGCTCGGCCCAGGCTGCCAAAAGACCTCCTCCCTGTGTGTGACTCCAGAGCAGAGCCAGGTTTACAAAGCTGCGGTGAGGCTAGCCGGTGCTGGGTCAAAGCTGAAGGGCGAACCACAGGGCAATGGTGGGCCTAGCTGCACCCAGGAGTCTCCCCTGGGCTGGGGGTCTCCCAAGGAGGAGGGCCCTTACCTAGACTCGCAGTCGCAGTGGCTGATGGAGTGCAGGTGCAGGTTGTGGTGGCCATAGTCCGAGGGGAAGGGGTGGATGACATGCCCAGTGCACTGCTTGTGTTTCCAGCAGCACCTGTCCGGGTCTTTGAATTCACCTGAGGGGGCGGTGGGGTCTGGGTCACACAGGGGTGGCGACAGCAGCACACCCCCACCGCCTCCCCTCGGACCCTGCCGAAGGCTCCAGTCCACCAATGGCTCTCCTTCAAGCCGCTAGCTAAAAGGTGAGCCTATGAAGTGACTCCACGTGCCCAAAGTCTCATGTACCAGGACAGAGAGAACAAGGCACCTTCTTGCAGGTCCCCCCTTGGACTCCAGCTCCTCCCACGCGTGGAGGAAGACGTGAGCTGGCCCTGATGAGTTCCAGCCTGGTACAGGGTGCTACAGCTGGCTTACCCCCCTCCCCCCAGACAGGCCAGGAGGACTGAGCCTTTATCTAGCCTCTGTGAAGGTGGAACTGGGACAGGAACTCTCACTGGCCACCCCTAGGGAGGTAACCCAGGCTGGGGGTGTGTCAGTCCAAGTGGCCTTAAAAGTACTTGAGAGAGGGGCGCCTGGGTGGCTTAGGGGTTAAAGCCTCTGCCTTCGGCTCAGGTCATGATCCCAGGGTCCTGGGATCGAGCCCCACATCGGGCTCTCTGCTTGGCGGTGAGCCTACCTCCCCCTCTCTCTGTGCCTACCTCTCTGCCTACTTGTGATTTCTGTCTGTCAAATAAATAAACAAAATCTTTAAAAAAAAAAAAAAAGTACTTGAGAGATGAGGGGATATAGCAGCTTGGTATGAGCTTTGCCCCACCTTCTTCCTCCCTTCCCTTCTTCCCCCAGGCTGTGAGGGCCCCAGGTCCCCCATATACCCCTGACCCACTTGGTGGCCTCCTTTTTTGCTTCTCCCATGACCCCTTTCTACCCCGGGGGGGAATAAGGCACGTGAGGCTGGACCTTGGGTCACCCACCAACACCTCTACCTTCTTCGGCACTGCTGAACTGGGAGCAAGGGGCAGCAGAGTGGCACATCAGACAGGCCTGAGTCCAAGTCTCGGCTCTGTCACTAGCTGGGCGTCCCAGAGCACGTGACTTCTCTGAGACTTCATTTCCTTATCCATAAAATGGGGATGGCAGTAATATGTATTTTGCAGGATTGTCGAGAGGGCTCAGTTCATATATGTCAAAGAAATCCATGCACTATAAGATGCATGGCTGAAGACAGGAGTAATTGTGGCCTTGGGGAATGGGGTATGGGCCCTCCCAGCCTGGCAGGAGTAGGGGATGGGGGGTAACCCGTTCAGGACCAAATACTTCCCTCCCTCCTGCCTGCCACCGGTGTCTATTCTCTCAAGTGAGATGGATGGGGAACCCCGGGGCCCAGAGATTCCCTGGACCCACCTTCAGAGGAGAAGGTAGATGCGTCAGTGCTAGAGGGCACACCAGCCAGCAGATGTCCTCTCTCCCAGCCGGGTAACCTGTTTACATCTGAGAGAGCACAGAGTGGCAGCAGCCGCAGCCCCCTCCCCATGCCCTTCATGCCTCAGCCATTCCCTGACAAGCTCCACCTGCGCCCTGGAGATTCGGAAATTTCCAAAACAACCCAACAGTGCCTATTCTCAAGGTGAGGAGAGGGACACAGAGGATGAACAGTTCAAGGCAGCTGCATGACGCAGACCCTGATGGGAAGGGAGGTGGTGGGAAGAAGGCCTGTGGAAGCAGAGAACAAGAGCGCCAGTGTTATGGGGCTCTTGAGGAAGACTTCCTGGAAGAAGCATGGCAGGAGTGGAGTCTAGAGTAATGAATAGGAATGAGCCAGAGCCGAGGCAAGGAGGGACAATTCCAGGAATTCCCGGGGTGTAAGGAAACTGGTCAGACGGTCCCTCCCTGGGCTGAGACCCCACCACCATCAACGACCACAGGGTTGCCTTCCTGCAATGAGCTTTCCCCTTTGGGGCACTGGAGCTGAGTCCTGTCCCTTGAGCTGATTGCCAGGTCCTGGTCATCTCCTTCTATTTTCTACAGCTTAGTAAGTACTCAAAATGTATGGAAAGAATGAATAAATGAAAATTCCAGCACTTTCCTGGAGGTTCCCACCCTGGTGCTGTTCCTCTGAGCTCATCGTACCAGCATTACCCCAGGCCCCTCCCACCCTCAGTCTCTCTCCTCCAGCCTGGGGAAGTATCCCTCCGCTGTCCTCCTTCCCAAAGCTCCTGGATTCTAGGTCCCAGCCAGAAATGTTTACCTCCTCCCTCTTCACTGTTGTGGTTTTTCTTCTACAGGCAATGAATATCTTTAAACAAAACTCTATAAACCCTGTTCCTCCCTCTAACACTGCATATCCTTTTCAATCCATATCATTCACTCCTTCCTCTAACAGACATACTAGCTTCACAAGGCACCTGTGAAGGAGGCCCAGTCCCTATCTTCAGTGAGCTCAGAGTCCACCTCTCTTCCATGCCAGCCACATACAACATGGCAGCTACTGGACCCTTCTATCAAAAGAGCCCAGGTACCAATTTCCTTTTTATTTTTTTTTTAAGATTTTAATTATGTTTTTTTTTGGGGACGCTTGGGTGGCTCAGTTGGTTAAGCGGCTGCCTTCGGCTCAGGTCATGATCCCAGCGTCCTGGGATCGAGTCCCACATCGGGCTCCTTGCTGGGCGGGGAACCGGCTTCTCCCTCTGCCTCTGCCTGCCTCTCTGTCTGCCTGTGCTCGCTCGCTCTCTCTCCCTCTGTCCCTGACAAATAAATAAATAAAAATCTTAAAAAAAAAAAGATTTTAATTATTTTTTTTAAAGAAATCTCTATGTCCAACATGGGGCTCAAACTCACAAGCCCAAGATTGAGTCCCATGCTCTACCAACTGAGACAGCCAGGCGCTCCCCCGCCAACAATCTCCTAATAATTTAACCCAGTGGCCTTCTTCTTGTCTCATCTCACCCAACACTCTTGACCATTCAATCTCTTTTCTCTTGCAAACTGTTCTGCTGACTCCCATGACAGACCTCTCTCCTCTCACCTGCCTTCCTTCTCTGACTAGCTGTTTCATTCTTTCCTGACTTCTTTGCGGTTTCCTTTTCCTCTGCTGTCCCCCTAAAATTGGTGAAGACCAGGATTCTGTGTTTGGCCTCCTTCTCAAAGACTCTACAGCCTTCTCTTGGATAATGTTATCCACTTACATGGTTTCAACATCCACAAAAAAAAAAAAAAATGACATAAATTAGGGTCTCCAATCCAGACAGCTTTCCTGAACATGTAGTTAATATCCTCTTGGACTTCCCCAAAACATCTTAGACCAGCATGTCCCATACAAGCCTTTCATCTTCTCCTTACCCCCAATAAACCATCTCCTCTTATCTCTTCCATTTCAGAGAGGAACAGACACCTCATCTAGAAATCTAGGGATTGTTCTTTCCTTCACCTCTACATCAACTTGATGACCAAGTCTTGCCATGCCTACCTGTCCCCCACATCTGCCTCTATCTTGGTTCAGACTTCCATTATCCCTAAGACCGCTGCAGGAGCCTCCTGGCTGGCCTCCTTGCCTTCTGTTTCACTACTCTCATGCAGTCTTCACAGTGCAGCCAAACTGAATTTTCTAGAATACCAACTCATCCACCATGTTCCTCCTGTTCAATAGCCATCCATTGCCTTCAGGATGAAGTGAAACTCCTTATCATGACATAACTGACACCCACCCCCAGGACCCAGGTTCTGGTTCCTTCCTCAGTTATAAGTTTCTCCCACCCATTCATCCTTCCTCCCACAACTCCCTTCTCCATTCCTTCTCTCCTGCCTCTCCCTTCCCAGAAATACCTGTTCATCTTGGAAAGAACAATGCTATTCACCCAAGTAGAATTGGTCACACATGTCTTGTGCCCCTTTACCCTGCCATGGCACTTCATGTACTTACTCTATGGCAACATGAGACAAGACCTATATTTGATCTGCCTCTGTATCTGCAAGTCCTGGGACATGAAAAGTGCCCAGCAAATGTTGGTGGATTGAATGACTACATGAATAGAATAAAATAAACCCCCTATTGGAACCACAAAGAAACTACAGCGTTGGAAATTCTGCCCATGGTTCAAAGCTGGGGATTTTTCTAGAGAAAGAGAATCGACCCAGGATGAGCATCTCCCCAACGTTAGGCACTGTACTGGGCTTTTAAAATATGCCTTTGATTCAAAATCCTCACCACAATCCATTCTGTCAATGGGGACTCAGAGATTCAGGTTAAAAAACCTGTCCAAAGACACAAGTTAATAGGTGGTAGGGGTAGGAGTTAACCTAATCTTCTTGGCCTTGTATGACCTGGGCTCCTTCAGCCCTGTCTACTTGGGGTTCCTATCCAAAGCCCATCCTACTAGCTTGAAGCCCGTAGCTTCCCTACGGCACCTGCTTTTCAGCTCCAACACAGCCAATTCTTCATCCTCTGGTTTGACTCAATCTTGACTTCACCACCTCCCAGATCCAGCCTGAAGCCTAAGGGTGAGGATTCAAACTCTGCTTTATCTGACTCCAATGTTCTTGCTCTCTCCAGAGTAATGGTGAAGGCGGCTTGTAGACAGAGTCCACTGATTAACTCTTCCCAAACCCACAAGAAGCCCTAACAGTCATAACTCTGTTTGTCAAGGGGTGGGGTTTAGTAACTCTCCTCAGATGCGAGGAAGGCAACCTGCTCTCTAGTTTCACAGACAGGAGAGCTCCTACTGGAGCAGCAGTCCAGCGCTCCGTCAGCAGAAGTAACGGTGGCAGGCACAGGGCGAACTTCATAATGAAATGAGGAGAGTGATAGCTTGAAAGGAAGAGGGTAACTTGTAGTCTTTTTCTTGGGAGAGGCATTCAACCAGGCGCAGGGGCCTAACTCAAAACTCACAGGTAAGGCTCATTGGTACAGAATCCTCCCAGTCCTGAAGGCCGGGGAGCTCCCCCCGCCCTTGTGGCGCAGGTGGGGGGGCTCCAGGTGGGGCACCCAAGCTGCTGAATGGGGGAGGAAGGGAGGGGAAAGGGAGAGAGGAGGGGAAGTAGGGAGGAGGAGGGAGCTAGACAGTGCGGTGTGCACGCGTCTCCTGGGAAAGCCCCTCTGGCCCCGCCCACATCTAGTGGTGATTGTGATGTCACGCGAGGAACCTCCAGACTCCTTACTCCCCTCAGAGTCAATGGAACCCCCCGTCCCAGCCTGGCGACAGGGTGGGTGCTGGAGCAGGTGCTCCAGCCAGGGCCCGCATTTCTTAGGCGGCAGCCGGGCCTCCGGAGGCAGCACCGCAACGCCTTCCATCCCTACAAACTAGGGGTTGTGTTGGCAGCTCTGGCTCCAGCCCAACTCTCCAGGGCCTCAGGACCCCAGTCCTCAATCATTGGTCCACGGCTCTGCGTGAGCCCGCCCCCAGGCCCTAACTCCGCCCCAGCCCAGCCCCTGTCCCCGCCTCCTTCGCCAGCTCTTCCCAGTTCTAAACCCTCCTTGGTGCCACGCCCTCAGACTGAAACCCACCCCCAAACTCCTGCCCCACCCCTCTTTACCAGTGCTGCTCTCATCCCAGATGCTGGCATTGTCCTCAGTCTTTTCCTTAATCCACCTTTCAATCCTCAGTGTCGTTCTGACCCACATCGCTCTCAGCCCAGTTCTCGTCTCTACAAGACTCTTCCTCGCAGAAGTCCAATCCTGAACCTCAGCTTGGTCGAGCCAGCCGTAAACCCCAATCTCAGTTTCGCCCCAATCCAGCCCTTAACTCCGCCTCATGCTTGCTCAATGCCCCCCTCCACCCTCCCCTGGCTCTGTGTAGTCTTAGCCCAAATCTAAGCTTCAGCCGCGCTCTTCATCCGGGGCCTTGCAGCTCCTTCCAAGCTCCTCTTTGTCCCACCTTTAGCCTTCGTACCACCTCTTTCTCTCAGGCCTAAACCTTAGCTCGGCCGCTCAGGCCCAGCCCTCAGTCCCATCCCTAGTTCCTCTCCAGACCTACTCCCAGCTCTTAGTCCTACCCCCAGACCTTAGCCCCGCCCCCCACCCCCACCCCCGTTCTCAGCCCCGCCCCAGGCATTCTCTAAACCTCAAGCTTCCGCCGCAATCCAGCCCCTCCCACGCGGTCGGAACCCAGCCGCGCGCGGCCCCGCCCGCCTCCCCGCAGCCAAACCGGCTTCTCCCGGCTCCTTCTCTCTCTGGAGTAAGGCGGTCTCCGGCTCGCTCGCGTTCATTCTTTTTCTTCTTCTTCTTCTTCTTTTTTTTTGCGTTTTCTCTTTCTGCCATAACGCTCCTCCACAGAGCACAAGGCCCAATTCTCAAGATGAGGACTTGCTGTCGGCTCCCAAACCCTCGTGGCGCCCATCCTCAGGGCCCCCTCCCCACCGCGTTCCCTTCTTGCACCCGCGCTCCCCCAACAGGCACCCTGTCCCAGAGACAACACTGCCCAATAAAGATGTCAACATAAAGCCAAGATCTCAGGTTACTCTTACCCCAAACAGTTATTAAAATAATTAAGATTGGGGCGCCTGGGTGGCTCAGGGGGTTAGGCCTCTGCCTTCGGCTCAGGTCATGATCCCGGTGTCCTGGGATCAGGCCCCGCATCGGGCTCTCTGCTCAGCAGGAAGCCTGCTTCCCCCTCTCTCTCTGCCTGCCTCTCTGCCTACTTGTGATCTCTCTCTCTCTGTCAAGTCAATAAATAAAATCTTAAAAAAATAATAAAATAAAATAATTAAGATAGAGGCGCCTGGGTGGCCCAGTGGGTTAAAGCCTCTGCCTTGGCTTAGGTCATGATCCCAGAGTCATGGGATCGAGCCCAGCATCGGGCTCTCTGCTCAGCAGGGAGCCTGCTTCCCCCTCTCTCTCTACCTGCCTCTCTGCCTACTTGTGATCTCTGTCAAATAAATAAAAATCTTTAAAAAAAAATAATTAAGATTGGGCCGCCTGGGTGGCCCAGTGGGTTAAAGCCTCTGCTTTCGGCTCAGGTCATGATCCCAGGGTACTGGAATCGAGCCCCACATCCGGCTCTCTGCTGGGCGGGGAGCCTGTTTCCCCCTCTCTCTCTGCCTGCCTCTCTGCCTACTTGTGATCTCTCTGTGTCAAATAAATAAAGTCTTTAAAGAAAAAAAAAATAATTAAGATTTTCGAGGGGCGCCTGGGTGGCTCCGTCGTTAAGCATCTGCCTTCGGCTCGGGTCATGATCCCAGGGATGGAGCCCCGCCTTCCGGCTTTCTGCACCACGGGAAGCCTGCTTCTCCCTCTCCCACTCCCCCTGCTTGTATTCCCTCTCTCAAACAAGTAAAATCTTTTTTTTTTTTTAAGATTTTATTTATTTATTTGACAGAGAAATCACAAGGAGGCAGAGAGGCAGGCAGAGAGAGAGAGGGAAGCAGGCTCCCTGCTGAACAGAGAGCCCCATAAGGGGCTCAATCGCAGGATGGAGCTACCCAGGCACCCCTAAGTAAAATATTTAAAAAAATAATAATAAAGGTTTTTGAGCTCTTCCTATGTATGGTAGTGCTTTATCTTACTTCACTTAGGCAACCGCATGTGTCTCCATAGGCTTGCTGTGAGGGGAACCAGGACCCGCTGCATTCCATAGTAACCTACTACACACACCCCTGACACCCTTAGATACAGCATATACATGGCACATGCATCAATCACACCCGTTGCCTACACAAAAAATCTACTCCTCACACAGGGACTGATGCAATATGCACACAGGAACATGCTCCTCACAGGTATCACCCAGAAAACCGAACCACACCCCTGATCCCCACCCCAACCACCACCCCTGCAGCACAAACATTTCCACAGCAGCTCTGCGCACATGTACACACACACACACACACACACTCTCTCTCTCTCTCTCTCTCTGAGTTACAGGCTCTGTACAAGAGGAGGGGTGAAGAGATATGGAAAAAACAATCCCAGAGAGTGTGAAAAAGTGTTAGAGCCATACCACCCCCACTCCACACCTCACTCCGCTCCAATTCTCTTGGCACCAGGCTCCTAAGCCAGGATATGCCTCAACAGATGGAAAAAAGGGGAGAGGATGGTGTTTAAACTGTTTTCTCCAGTCATCCAGGGTCTTTCCTGCTGCTGCCGCTTTGTCTGCATGATCCCAGCCTTCACCTTGCTCCAGACCCAGGAATCTGAGCAGATAGGGTCACTAGCCAGACTCCCCTTCCCACTTTAGCTCTCGACAGCTCAAGGGACAGCAGAAGGGAGAAGCCAGTGGGGAGGAGTATGCAGAAAAGCCAAACCTTTCAGGACAGAGTAGCTGGGTGAGAATGGTACCAGGCATGGAATGGACAGAGCACTCGCTGACTGGGAGCCCGGATTTGTGTTCTAATCTTGGCTCTCCATGGCCTCTCAGGATGACACCTGAGACCACATGTGTCCCACCACTGTTGGGCCGAATGTCTGAGACACTCCCAGTCCATCTGACTCTGGGTCAGATGTCAACAGGGAGCAGGTTCCTCGCCACTCCTCCCTCCAATTAGTTATAGTAGATGAGGTTTTTGAGCTCTTGCCATGTATGTTGGCGCTTTACCTTATTTCATCCATGAAACCTCATCAGTATTTTTTTAAAAAAAGATTTTATTTATTTATTTCACAAACAGAGATCACAAGTAGGCAGAGAGGCAGGCAGAAAGAGAGGAAGGGAAGCAGGCTGGCTGCCGAGCAGAGAGCCCGATGCGGGGCTCGATCCCAGGACTCTGGGATCATGACCCGAGCCTAAGGCAGAGGCTCTACCCACTGAGCCACCCAGGCACCCCCCTCATCAGTATTATTAGCCTGAGGAAACCAAGGCACAGAGGATAAATGATTTGCTTGGGAGTCTGAGAGCTCTTTCCTTTGGTTCCTTAAGCCCCAACTGTATCCTCCTACTTGGTGTCTATTCCCAAATTTTTACCATTGGATAATTGTTTTTTTTTTTTTTTTTTATCCCCTTCCTGCCTTCCCTTTAAGAAATACTTCTCTTTAGAGTGCCTGGGTGGCTCAGTTGGTTGAGCATCCGACTTTTTTTTTTTTAATATTTTATTTTATTTATTTGACAGACAGAGATCACAAGTAGGCAGAGAGTCAAGCAGAGAGAGAGGAGGAAGCAGGCTCCTGGTGGAGCAGGGAGCCCGATGCGGGGCTCGATCCCAGGACCCTGGGACCATGACCTGAGCCGAAGGCAGAGGCTTTAACCCAGTGAGCCACCCAGGCACCCGGAGCATCCGACTCTTGATTTTAGCTCAGGTCATGATCTCAGGGTTCCAGAATGGAGCCCCAGCTGGGCTCCCTGCTCAGTAAGGAGTCTGCTTCTCCCTCTCCCTCTGTCCCTCTAACTGCTTGTGTGTACTCACTCTCTCTCTCTAAATTAAATGGATAAATCTTCAAAAAATAAATAAATAGGGGCACCTGTGTGGCTCAGTTGGTTAAGCCTTCAGCTCAGGTCATGATCCCTGGGTCCTGGGATCGAGCCTGGTCTCCGGCTCCCTGCTCAGCAGGAAGCCTGCTCAAGGAACCTGCTTCTCTTTTTCCCTCTGCCCGTCCTCCCCCCGCAACTCGCGTTCTCTCTCACTCGCTCTGCGTTCTCTCTCAAATAAATAAAATAATCTTTTTTTTAAAGATTTTATTTATTTATTTGACAGATAGAGATCCCAGGTAGGCAGAGAGGCAGGCAGAGAGAGAGAGAGGAGGAAGCAGGCTCCCTGCTGAGCAGAGAGCCCGATATGGGGCTCGATCCCAGGACCCTGGGACCATGACCCGAGCTGAAGGCAGAGGCTTCAACCCACTGAGCCACCCAGGCGCCCCTAAATAAAATAATCTTAAAAAAAAAAAAAAATAAAGAAAAGAAAAATAAATAAATAAATAAATACTCTGAGAACACAGTGAGAAGTGATTGAAGATAACAGTGAGAACTCAGATGAAGGACCTCCTGACTCAGAGCATGTCTTTTTTTTTTTTTTTAAAGATTTTATTTATTTATTTGACAGAGAGAAATCACAAGTAGGCAGAGAGGCAGGCAGAGAGAGAGAGGAGGAAGCAGGCTTCCCGCTGAGCAGAAAGCCCGATGTGGGGCTCGAACCCAGGACCTGGGATCATGACCTGAGCCGAAGGCAGCGGCTTAACCCACTGAGCCACCCAGGCGCCCCTCTTTTTCTTTTTGAAAAGGAAAAAAAGTATGCTGTTTTTCTCTCTTCTTTTTTTTTTTTTTTTTCTTATTTTAAGTAAGCTCTAGGCCTAACATGGAACATGGAGTTTGAACTCACGACCCTGAGATCAACAGTCACAGGCTCTACCAAGTGAGCCGGCCAGGTGCTCCTATGCTGTTTGTTTGTTTTAATCAGGTTTTAAAATATAAAAAGACACTACTCATAAATTTATGCTTATATCACTAATAATGTTAGATAGATATTAGCACATCCTTTTCTTTTTTTTTTAAGATTTTATTTATTTATTTGTCAGAGGGAAACAGTGAGAGAGCAAGCAAGCACAAGTACAGGGGGAGCAACAGGCAGAGGGAGAAGCAGGCTTCCCACCAACCAAGGTGGCCAGAAGTGAGACTCGATCCCAGGACCCTGGGAATCACGACCTGAGCCAAAGGCAGACGCTGAACCAACTGAGCCACCCAGGCATCCCTACATAGCACATCTTCTGAGTAAGAGACAAACCCACACCGCCCTGGGCCTTCTGGTCAACCCAAAGAGCATCCAAAACTCAATCACTTTTTACTGTGTTCCCCTCGGTGAAGTATTTTTTTAAAGAGAAGGCAAGGGCGCCTGGGTGGCTCAGTGGGTTAAGCCTCTGCCTTCAGCTCAGGTCATGATCTCAGGGTCCTGGGATCGAGCCCCACATGGGGCTCTCTGCTCGGCAGGGAACCTTCTTCCCTTCCTCTCTCTGCCTGCCTCTCTGCCTACTTGTTATTTCTGTCTGTCAAATAAATAAATAATCTTAAAAAAAAAAAAAAAGAGAGAAGGCGAGAAGGGAGTGAAAAAAATAAAACCATTATCCAGTGGTAGAAATTTAGGAATAAACACCAAGTAGGGGGACACAGTTGGAGATGAGGAACCAAAGCAAAGCACTCTCAAAGCCAACCACTGCGAGTGGGACAGCCAGAATCCAGCAGGAAGCTTGAGTCCCAGGATAGCCATCTAGCCCTGCCCGTTCCACATCCCTCATCCCCAACAAAGGACTCCAGTCCCCAAACTGCTAAAAACAGAGATTTTAATGCATAAGGCACAGTGTGAGGCTGGGATCATTAAGCATCCTCCTACTCCAAAGGGCCCAGCAGGCTAAGCAAAAGCAGCAGGGATTACCTCCCCACTGCTGGGCACCCTGGAGAGCCCCTGGAGGAGGGGGACATATAGTCTTTGGCATGGTGCCCAGGGCAGGGAGCAACTAGCATGGTCCCTGTTACCCCTCCAGGGGTACTGCCATCAAGAGGCAGCTCTTTGGTCTGGAAAAACAATCAGTGCAAATGTCCAGGGTTGAGCTCTAGGGGAGTCAAGGTGGCACAGTGCCCCAGGGCTGGGCAGGTGCTGGACAGTCCCCTTACCACTCATGGGCAACACGTGGGCTTCTTCTTGCTGGCAGTTAGGTAGAGGTTGCTGTCATCACTGTGGATGCCTTCAAGAAGGGCGGGAAATACATGAAGCAGGGATCAGAGGTGCCCCACGCTCTCTGCCACCCCCCAGCCAGGCAGGCAGGCACTCACGGACAACATCCCCAATGCGCCGGGCCCCTGATTTCTCTAGCTCAGCCAGCACGTTGGCCTCAAAGGTCAGCGCTGCCACACGGAAGAAGAATTCCCGGACATTTTCACCTGACACATGGAGCAGATGGGCACTCAGAGGCCGTTCTAGGCGCTCGGGTCCCTGGGTACGGATCAAGGGACAGGAGGGAGAGGCCAGGTAGACAGGAGCACCACAGCAGAAGACCCAAAGCCTCTGACTCACCAGTGAGAGATGAGACCGCCCAGTACTCAGCCTTCATCTCTTGGGCCACCTTGAGTGCGTCTTTCTCCATCAGCACATACTGAGCGGGAGTCTAAGGGAAGGTCGGAGTCAGATGGCAAGGGGCGACGGGGTCCCCTCCCCGAGTTGGTAGCCGCCCCTTCCCCAGGACACACTCACACTCAAGTCCTTCTTGGAACCCACAAGGAAGAGCAGCACACTGGACGGGTCGTTCTCCTTGAGGGCATCGGCTAGCCACTGTCTGACACAGAAGATAGACAACCAAGGACGGGTGAGCTGGAGAGGCTCCTCCTGCTGACACTCACAGGCTCACCACCTTCTCTCTTGTCCTCGATGCATTCTTCTCCTTCCCTACTAATGCCCCTGACCACCCCCTCTTTTCTGTGTCCTCTCTTCCTGGAGCCCCCAGTATCGTTCAGCATCCCCACATACTTGGTATGTTCCAAGGAGGCCACATCATTCAGGTTGAAGACAATGATGATGGCTGGAAAAGTGGCAAAAACAGTGGACATTACTAGCTCATTTCCCCAAGCCCTCAGCCCTAGCTTAGACACCAGGAACCCCCACCTGCCCCACTTCACCGAGGCCCTTACCTTGAGCTCCTCGGTAATAGGTTGATGCAATGCACTTGAACCTCTCCTGTCCAGCAGTATCCCAGCTGGGAGGAAGGAGGAGGGTACAACACAGGTATATGGGAAGGGGGCATGAGATGGGGTTCAGGTGCTGGGGGAAAGAATGGCTGGAATGTATGGAGGTAGCACTCACAGCTGCAGACTGAAGGGGATGCCCAACACCTCAAATCGTTCCATCTCAAAGTCCACTCCAATGGTGGCCTTGTAATTCTTATCAAAAGTGTCTTTGCAGAACCTGAGGGAGCACGGGATGCTCTGGCCCTGAGCCCAGCCCACGTGGCTAGGTCTGGCCGAACCCTGCCCAGCCCAGCCCAATCCAGCTCAACGAGAGCACCTTCTTACCTGTTGATGAGACAAGTCTTGCCCACTGACAGGTCCCCCACCACAATGACTTTGGAGATCTTAAATCTGCAGGACACAAAAGGGAGCAGGAGGAGTGAGCACTAACTCTTCCAACCTAGGGTGTCTCAATGTTCCTTACTAAGTCCATAAAGGTAGCTGCACCAAGGCTGAGGTTACCATGGACAGGAGGCCTCCCAGGCGGCTTGCCTGGACACATACGCTTGCAGAAGAGTGTTTTGTGCTTCAGCATCAGAAAGCCATGAATGCAAATCCCAGTTCTTCCATTGACCAGCTGTGTGACTTGGGACAAGTTACTTAGCTTCCCTGAGCCTCAGTTTCAACACTCGTTAGGTGGAGATTAGTATATATTCTATAGGGTTGTTGTGAAGGTTATAATGAGATTAATGTCCTATATTCTGAGATAAATGTCCTATATATTCTCCCCTTCACTCCCCCACATACATTTTAACATCTCTGAAATCAGGATACATCTTTTTTCTTAAGTGCCCCCCCCTTTTAAAGATTTTATTGGGATGTCTGGGTGCCTCAGTCGTTAAGCCTCTGCCTTTGGCCCAGGTCATGATACCAGGGCCCTGGGATCCAGCACCACATCAGGCTCCCTGCTTGGGGTGAGCCTACTTTTCTCTCTCTCTCTCTGCCTGCTGCTCCCCCGCTGTGCTCTGTCTATATATATCAAATAAATAAATAAAGATTTTACTTATTTATTTGACACAGAGAAAGAGAGAGAGAGCAGGGGCTCAATGTGGGGCTCAATCCCAGGACCCCGGGATCATAACCTGAACCAAAGGCTGTCACTTAACCCACTGTGCCACCCAGGCACCCCATGAAATCAGATGATGTTAGGTAAAACAAATAGGTAAAATAAAAAATGGATGGTGTTTTTCATTTAATAAAAGATAATAATAGTAACCAACACACTGCCTGGCATACAGTAAATGCTCTATTACTGACCCGCCCACAAATTTTATCAGGATTACCTTCTTTTACCCATAATGGGACACATCCCTACAGGCACAGCCCTCTGTCCTGGGGCTCAAATGTATGGTATGTGGGAAGCTGACCTGGGGACCACCCTCTCCTGTTAGACACCTTCTTTGTGTGAAGAAGTGAAGGGCCACCTCTCTACCCCACCCCATTTCATAGGATTCATCACATCCTTGCTGGGAAGAAAAGGGAGAACACATTAGTACAAAAAAGGGGGAATTACCATACAGCTGGTTGAGGCTGAAATGGAGACCTCCCGGGGGCGGGGTGCTTGTGTATCCTAGCTTTGACTGAGACTTCCTTTCTTTGTTAAGGGTGTCTAACTCACCCCACGGTGCCTGTCCGGTGCTCCTGGCAGGCGCAGATGACGCGGGGATGGAAGTCTTTGTGCACGTGCAAAGCGGCCTCCTTCCTCAGGCACTGAGAGGGATAGAAGAGAACGGGACTCACCCACTCCTGGCCCACGTCCCGCAGCCAAGCTGCCCTGGGCAGGGGTAAGGGACCACCCAGAAGCAGTAGACCTCGCTGGGCCGCAGGGCTGGGCCCAGGCCTCTAACTGAACTGGTGCCGCCTCCTCCCCGCCCACACCCCATCGCAGCCAGAAGCCCGACGTGGCCCTGGCGCCTACCTGGGGCAGCTCCGCCAGGACGCGGTCCCTCCGCACCGGAGCCAGAATGTTCATCTCGCCTGCGACCTTGCGGGGAGCCCCGAGAAGGCGCGGGGACCTGATCCGCCCCAGCGACCCGGGCCCGTGGAGACCCGACAATCACCCGCGACCGGGGTGTCCCGACTATAACTCTGGGCCACGGGGAGCCTACGGGAGCCCGCGGCCTCGGGGACGCTACGACCACGGCGGGCCACGGGGATGAGACGATCATCCGGGGCCGGGGCGAACCCACAATCACCCGGGCCCGGGATGTCCCGACGACGACTCGGGGGCGGGGTGACTCCGCCGCCGCCAAATGGGGGCGGGAAGTCCCGTCGGAGGGGGGCCGGGCCCGCGCAGACCCCACAATAACTCGGGGCCGGATAGTTCCTACAATGACTCGGGGCCGCGGTGACCCGACGACACCTCGGGGTTGAGGCTGCCCTACCATAACAGCTGCCAGTGGGCGCGGAGCGGCCCCGCCGCACGGGGTCAGTGTGGGCAGGGATGGCGCTGCAAGGCCCGCGGACTTCTAGAGGAGGGGGCCAGGGTCCCAGTCCGCCGCAGGGCCCAGCGTCCCACTCAGCTCTCCCTCCGCGAGCGCTGTAACATGATCCCCGGAAATTCCTGGAGAAGGGCCGCCCCCTGCCCCTCTCCCGGCAGCTCCCGGCCTTGCAGCCTGTCCGAGCCTCCCCCTCCTAACCTCCCCACCGCGCTGGCCCAGCTCTGGGTACCCTGCCAGACCGCTCAAGGGCATCAGGACCGCCTCCAACCAGGCTGGAACCCGCCCAGATCGAAGTCCCCCAGGTCGCTCTCCGCTGCGCCTCTCGGCCGGACTCCGGCTCCAAGGGGACCCTTACCCGGTCAAATTGGTGATGGAGAATCGGTGATTGCTACGCAGTATCTGGCTGGGCCAGGAACGGCGGGGAGGGGAAAGGAGGAGAGAAGGGGCCCAAGGAGAGGCGGCGCTTCCCTCCTCAACTCCAGGCCCAGGACGTGACTCATAGAGTCTGCCCCCGCTCGCCTTTCTGCCCGGGATAGGGGTGGGGTGGGGGGAAGTAGACAGGGATGCCAGGGTCGGAACGGGATGCACACGGAGGAAAGAGACGTCCAAATTCTGGGGTGTTTTCCTTCAAGTCTCCCGTGTAGACTGAAGGGTGGGAGGCCAAAGACCAACCTGCCTCCCTCGTCTAAAGAAGGGTTAAGTGGACCTGAAACTTCGCCCTTTGGGTAGGTCGCCGCTCTGGTACCCGCGTTCTGTCTGATCCCATTGGAATCAAGGACAATTTTTCCATTTCGCAGTTCTGCAGGGTAGAGGAGGAGTGTAGTATACAATAATTCTCACCGTCAAAGGGGAGATCTGGTTCTAAAGAGGGAAGGAGAAAAACAGGGCAGGGTGGAGGTGGGACAGAAACAGACCCTCAAAGAAGCAAACCTAAGCTTTATTAAAACTTATTCTGTGTCGGGAACTGAATTTGAGGATGCAGATATGACTGGAGCAGGGAAAGGAAGACTAATTAAAGGGAGTAGACTGAATGAAATTCGCAAGAACTAGGGAGCCCTAGAGAAATCTGTACCCCGGGTGTTTGGAATATTGGTAGTTTCAAGTGCGGGAAAACGCACGAAATCTGTCACAGGTAAAGAAGAGTAGAAGTTGTTAGAGGGACTTGGACCAGACAGATTCTTTTTTTTTTTTTTTAAGATTTTATTTATTTATTTGAAACAGAGAGAGAGAGATCACAAGTATGCAGAGAGGCAGGCATAGAGAGAGAGAGGAGAAAGCAGGCTCCCCGCTGAGCAGAGAGCCCGATGCGGGCCTCGATCCCAGGACCCTGAGATCATGACCCGAGCCGAAGGCAGAGGCTTAACCCACTGAGCCACCCAGGCGCCCCAGACAGATTCTTAAAGTTCTTTTTTGTTTGTTTTGAGAGAGAGAGAGCGCGCGCGCACAAGCGGGGCGAGAGGCAGAAGGAGAGGGAAAAGCAGGCTTCCCTCTGAGGAGGGAGCCGGATGCTGGGCTCTCTCCAAGGACCCCAAGATTATGATCTGACCCGAAAACAGCCGCTTAACTGACTGAGCCACCTAGGCGCCCCTGGACCACACAATTTCTGCTCCAACATTCTAGAACTTTACTTCACCCTCCCCGAGTCAACCTAATTATACTCCATCCTGTTTTCAGTGTTACTATCTCCTGGACCTGCAGTACTCTTTCCTCAAGATGGGAAAGCGCTCAGGACCAGACAATGGCTACACCATCCATATCCAACAGCCGCAACAAATAAACACGTGTCTACAAAAAAACTACAACCCCCAAGAAGCTTTACACTCTTTTGAGGGAAGAGGTGGCGCATGCTTGATCACTCTCCCGAGGAAATTAAACCTAACTACCATTCCCAGAGGGCGCCGCGCTACAGATTATCCAATCAGCTTTAAATAAAAAGCATCGCGAGTCTTCGGTGAGACTCTGCTCTATAAGCCCCTGGAAACGAGCGTTGGAAATCCCTTTTACGAAGATGGCGCCGAAAGCTAAGAAGGAAGGTTTGTGCTGGAGCTGGGGGGTGACTACGGGTAGCTGGCGTGAGATCCCCTCGGAGTGAACGGACGGGGAGGACAGTGGCTGAGCTAAGCCTTGCGGTGTCTGCTCCGGAGCCGCTTCTGGGATTCTGGCACGCTGCGGTGCGCGTGGGCCCAGCCGCATGGGCTGGGCTTCTGTGAGGAGGTTGGGGAGGCAAGCCCGGCCGGCACCACCTCTCGGGGCTGCCGGACTGTTGGCTTTGGGGAACAACACGCATCCACAGGACGGAGCTCCACGTCTCCAGACCTGTAAAGAAGTACAGTCCTCAACTTAGTTTCCTTTTTTTTTTTCTTCCGCGTTAGAGCTATATAGGTAGGTAAAACCACTAACACATATCTTGTCAGATATCAGCCTTTCGATCATTGCTAGTTCCTTTTTTTCTTCGTCGTATTCCTGGATTACCCTTAAGTTCGCCCCAGCATCGTGCATATGATGGAAAAATTTTAACCTGAGACTTGTGATGTCTTCAAAGGAACCACTGATGCACGTGTGGCCTGGAGCGCCCGCTAGGGGTTTTGAGTAAGGAAGTGACTGGTTTCTGAATCCCGTGCCCTCATTTTCCTTCTTTCTCTCAGCCCCTGCCCCTCCCAAAGCCGAAGCCAAAGCAAAGGCTTTGAAGGCCAAGAAAGCGGTGCTGAAAGGCGTCCACAGTCACAAAAAAAAGAAGATCCGCACATCACCTACGTTCCGACGACCCAAGACTCTGCGTCTCCGAAGGCAGCCCAAATACCCTCGAAAGAGCGCCCCCAGGAGAAACAAGTCAGTACTGCCCTTTCCCTTGGAAAGATGTTGGGTAGCCGTTTGTAATTTGGAAATTTACCAAACCTGTAGCACAGCTTCGGGAATACATGTTAGTACGTAGTGTGTGTCTCTAAGGGGAATGTGAAGAGATTGTTAATGCCTGATTTAAGAACAAGAAGAGACGTTTTTACAGTATTGGCGGGAACAGTTTAAAACAGCTCAGTGATTATTAAGGTTAATTGTTGCTTTATATATGGTCAGCGTTTTAAATTCTGCTTTCTTTGAGTATATAGTGGGACTTTAATTTTTTATTTATTTATTTTTTTTTTTTGAGTTCCAGGTTTAGCTGTTCATTGCACCTATTCCTGTAGGGAATAACCCTTGAGGGTGACAGTGTGGGGTGATTCTAGGTTGATAAGGACACTGTTAAAAAAAAATCTGTATTGGAAAGGGAAAACCTGCAACAGTGTATAAAGGGGTCTTTCATTTACTGTCTTAAGTCTTTACACTCAAAAAACGGGGAAATGGGCAAAAGGTTTAGGGTCTTGAGTGTTTTGGTGCCATACTACTAATGATAAAACTGAGCTTAGGGGGGCCACAGATTCGAACAGTAGTAATAACGGTCACCTCCCAGTGCTGCTGCTGCTTTTTTCTTTTCTTTTTTTTTAAGATTTTTATTGACAGAGATCACAAGTGGGCAGAAAGACAGGCAGAAAGAGAGGGGGAAGCAGGCTCCCGGCCGAGCAGAGAGCCCAATGCGGGGCTTGATCCCAGGACCCCAAGATCATGACCCGAGCCGAAGGCAGAAGCCCAACCCACGGAGCCACCCAGGCGCCCCTTCTTTTTTTTTTTTAAATTCTTTTTAATTCTTTTTAAGATTTTATCTATTTATTTGACAGACAGAGATCACAAGTAGGCAGAGAGGCAGACAGATAGAGAGAGAGGTGGAAGCAGGCTCCCTACAGAGCAGAGAGCCCGATGTGGGGCTCCATCCCAGGACACTGGGACCATGACCTGAGCCGAAGGCAGAGGCTTTAACCCACTGAGCCACCCAGGTGCCCCTCTTTTTTTTTTTTTTTTTTTTTTTTTAAAGATTTTATTCATTTGACAGAGATCACAAGTAGGCAGAGAGGCAGGCAGAGAGAGGGGGAAGCAGGCTCCCCACTGAGCAGAGAGCCTGATACTGGCGTTTAACCCACTGAGCCACCCAGGTGCCCCTTGCCTGGGAGGGGGCGTCTAGATGGCTCAGTGGGTTAAAGCCTCTGCCTTCGGCTTAGGTCATGATCCCAGGGTCCTGGGATCAAGCCCCACGTCAGGCTCTCTGCTCAGTGGGGAGCCTGCTTCCTCCTCTCTCTCTGCCTACTTGTGATCTCTGTCAAATAAATTTTTTTAAAAAAATCTTTAAAAAAAATGTTGAAGTCAAAGAATGAAGGGGGTTTGGAACTCAGAGATGATTCTTTTTTTTTTTTAAGATTTTATTTATCTGACAGAGAGAGATCACAAGTGGGCAGACAGGCAAGCAGAGAGAGAGAGAGAGAGGAGGAAGCAGGCTCCCTGCAGAGCAGAGAGCCCAATGTGGGACTCGATCCCAGGCCCCTGAGATCATGACCTGAGCTGAAGGCAGAGGCTTAACCACTGAGCCACCCAGGTGCCCTCAGAGATGATTCTTAAATAAACTGAAGGATGAAAGTTCTTCAAGTGGGGACACCCTTTGCCCAGTTGGTTCAACTCCGGTCATGATCCCCAGAGACCCAGGATCAAGCCCCACATCAGTCTCCCTGCTTCTCCCTCTGCCCCTCACCTTGCTCTTGTGTGTTCTCTCTAACAAATAAGAAAATTTTTAAAAGCCTTTCAAGGGGAAGAAAGTGCAGTTTTCTGCCCCCAGTCCCTAAGTTTCAGGGTGCAGATGATGACACTGTTTAGCGACCAAAGTCTGACAGAAATGATTGCTACTTTATGGTCTGATGCACCTGGGCTCTTCTGGGGTTGGGCTCTAAAAGAGGGCCTCTCCTTCCCTTTGACCTAGGCCAGCTGACACCATTTTGCTTCTTCCCAAGGCTTGATCACTATGCCATCATCAAGTTCCCCCTGACTACTGAGTCAGCCATGAAGAAAATAGAAGACAACAACACACTTGTGTTCATTGTGGATGTCAAGGCCAACAAGCACCAGATCAAACAGGCTGTGAAGAAGCTCTATGACATTGATGTAGCCAAGGTCAACACCTTAATCAGGTGAGTAGGATCTCAGGAGCCAGGAAACGTGCATGGAGTCAGAAGTAGGTTTCACAGCTTGCAAGCCTTAAGAAATGAGTATCTTCTGCTATAATTCTAGTCTTTTGTATCTAATACGGGCTTTTGAGGACACATTAGCTCTCCTGCCTCTAGGACTTAATGTATGGTGTTGGTGTTTTCTTGATCCCTACACTTCTAGATAGAGGCAGGCCCTAGAGTAAGATGCAATTTATGTCAGATAACCTGGACTTAGTCTTAAGATGTTCTGTGATATTCCCCCAGAAAGGGGAAGTGGGTTCATTTGTGCTTTGGTGACATCCCTAGCCTCCTGTGCAAAAGATGGAAAAGTCACCATTTGGGAAAGAATGATAGGAACAAAGGAACCACTGATACACTAGAAAGACTAGGGGATAAAGGGAGGGCTTAGGGGCAGTGAGGGTGGGAGGAATTAAGACTTCCTTTATCCTAGGCCTGATGGAGAGAAGAAGGCATACGTTCGGCTGGCCCCTGACTATGATGCTTTGGATGTTGCCAACAAAGTAAGCTACCTGTGCTATGAACTCACTCATCACCTGGGTCCAAGTGAGGTGTCCCATTAGTGACCAAAACCTGACTTTCGCTGCTTAACTCACTGCACTCCTATCCTGAATGGGCCCTACCCTCACCTCAATTTGATTTTTAACCGTGACTTTCCAGCTTAATCTTCACATTTCAACTCCCAGTAACAAAGCTCCCCTTTTGTTTTTCAGATTGGGATCATCTAAACTGAGTCCAGCTGGCTAAATCTAAATACAGTTTTTTCATGATACATGTTTGTCTGTTGATTTGTTGGCTGGGCTTTGGGGAGGCCATACTGGGGTTACACACACTTAAATTAACAGGGCAAGACTTTGGTCTACTTACCCTCTTGGAACACTCTGCCTTAGTACCTCACCACACTTGTTAATCCTGGCAGTGGGAGCTCAGGTATTTGTGACCCAGATTGGGCTTCGGACAACGAAAATTTGTTGTCTTAACCCCGTGATGATGGTAAATAAGAATCCCTCTTTTTATCTGGAAGGGGCTTTGTAGGAAACCAGTGTACAGAGTTCTCATTGGCATCCACTTCAGGGCAGTGTGGACTAGCCGGCTTCTACAGCACCTGTCCCCACACCCAACTACCATGTCCAACCGGTCTGTCTGCTTCCCTCACCCCTTGCCCAAGAAAGGACAAGGACTTCAGAGGAGTGCTTTCATTAGCATTTTCAATAGTAGGTGCAGAGCCTGTCCTCAGAGGAGGCCCCAGACTTGGGGCTAATTCTCTTATATGGTGAGGCTGTTCTTGGCTGTGTTTGCTCTTCTTGCCATAAGTTGCAGGCCTCTCACTCTGTCAAAAACTTGTCTTTGTGTTGCTGGCTGGGGACACGTCCAGGGCAGAAGTCTGAGCGGAGGAGGCGGGAAAAGTAGATGAGGATCATGATATCCAGCATGAGCAGGTTACCCAGCAGAAAGGTGCCCAGGGTCCTCTGGCCCAAATAACGCAGGAAGAAGTGGGTGAGGTAGGCCTGAGGGGCCAGGCGGAAGAGAAAGTACATGACCAAGTTGACATACTTGTTGACCCGGTACAGGAGGAGGTGCTGGGCATTGTTGATCTTCATCATCATGCGGATGGTGAGGAATATGTTGCTGACCTCCACCAGCAATGTTAGGACTCCCCCACCAACAAAACTGTTCCAGAAGATGCCTGCAAAGAAGGCACCCAGGGCCTAGAACGCAAGGGAGATGTGTTAGGGGATCCAAATACCATGGCTTTCCTGAAAATTGGTGGGCATATCAAGGCTACCAGATTAATGGTTGGGAAATCCATTCTTGCTGGCATCGTTCTGGGTTATAGTCTGTGGTGGATTCAACATGATTAAATTTTGATCCCTGCCCACAGATTCTGGCTCTGAGTGGGGTTTCTAATTTGTTAAAGGAGGTAATAAGGTAAGACCATGGATTACTGGCCTCAAGTGAATTCACCAAGGGCACGGATACTGCCAGTCTTCAGTGTCCTGACATTGGTTGGAGATGGGGTTAAGAAAGATGGTCTTTACCTCCCAGGTTCAGAAAGGCTGAGACCAGGTTGCTAGCACCAGGCCTACACCCCAACCCTTGCCTCTCATTTACCATGACGTGATGAACGAGGTATTCCCAAGAAGCTCGTGTCTGACGACTAATCACGATGTCCACCGTGTCGTGGATGAAATACCCTACCGGGTCATATGGAAAAAAGTCATGAAAGGAACTGAACAAAAAGCGCCCTGTCCCCGCACCTACTTAGTATTTTCTGGGCAAGACCAACCTGCAGAGAAGCAAGCGAGCAGATAGCCAGAAAGCGACCATGCCGTCTCAATCTCCACCAGCATCTCGGGGGTCTGCCATAGACTGGGAGGGAAGAAGGCAGGCTCTCATCATCTCCGCATCCCCAAGGACCCTCTACTCCCCATTCCCCCTCCCAGTCCCCGGGGAATCCGGGCTCGCGCTATTGGCTTTGTGGGAAGTGGAGAGGCTTGGCTGAAACCCAGGTGTCTCCCGGTTCCCAGATGAGCTTTCCCCCTCCCCTGGGACCTCTGCCGCTCCTAGTTGGAGAGCTTTCTGAAGAGTGAATCAGGTGAGACTGCATGGCCTGAGCCTGCCAGAGGGTGATGCGGAGAGTAAAGTGGGATCCCCCAACCACCCACCCTCACACCCCCAGTCCTTCACTCACCACAGCACTGCCCAGACCCCGGACACAATGGAGTGGGCGAAGGAGACCAGCAGGTTGTGCCAGCGCCAGGTGCGCAGGGGGTCGGCGCGCACGTGCTCCGGCAGGGGTAGGCGGCTGAACGCGCGCCGGAGGGCCCGGAAGGTCAGCGTGGCGCCCAGGAGCAGCGGCAGGGCGGGGTGCAGCAGTGGGGGCATGCTGGCCCTCCCTGCCGTCCGTCTGTCTGCCCCCTAAGCTGCCTCCTCCGAGTGCTCCGCGAACCGAGCTCCTCTCGGGCCAGTGCACGCCAGCCGCCAGCCTCGCAGTTTTCGCGGAGCCCTCTAGGCCCCTAGTTCCTCCAGTCCCCTCCCCGCCGGCCTCTGCCCCCGCCCCCAGCCGCCACCTCCCCCGCCCCGCCCCGCCCCGCCCCGCCCCGGCCGCCTGCCCCCGCCCCTCCCGCGCCGCACGCGGCACCGAGGGCCAGAGCACCATTTCCCCAGGGCCTCCGGGCCCCGCCTGGCTTCCGCGGACTTCGGGCGAAAAAGGGGCTGTCCTGGGGGGCGGCGACGCCGCGGCACCCCTCGCTGGCGCCTCCTGACGGCCGACGGAGTCCCGCCTCGGTCGCTTGGCCTCATTAACCTGCGTCCCCACTTTTCCCGGGGCTACCGGCTCCCCCGCCTCGGCGGGTACTGAGAGAACTCTCTCTCCGCCCTCAACTCCTTTCTGAGCAGAGCGGGGCGGGGCCCGTCACACACCCGCGTCCTTTAAGCCCTGGTCCTGGGGAGGGGTCCGAGCCGAGCCTCGATAATGGTCTCCGCCTATATTCTGTTTTTTTTCAACGGATCTTTAGCTTCTTTGGGCCAGAGACGGACATGTTTATCAGCATCTGTGGCGCCCCGCATCGACTCGGTGTCTAGGAGGGATCGATTAATCCATCACCCTTCTTCCCAGCCCGCTCTTGGGCTCCTGAGGTCGAGCGGCTGTCACAGTCCTCCCTTAGACAATCCCGGCTCTTCTCCCGGCTCCCTGGAGGCTGGCACAAGGAAGACCGGGCTGCTGGGGTGACCCTTAGTCTTCAGGACAGTGGGCTGGAGCAGTTGCAGCTCGTGGTCACTAGGTGTCATCCTATCCCAACCTTGGCGCGGGATCCCCTTCCCGCCTCCAGGCAAGTGAGGTGCAAACAGAGGAAAGGCTGAAAACGAGTGCTGGGGGAGGGGGTGGTAAGTAGGAAGGTGGGGGGCTAGGGAAGAGATTCTGCGAGAGGGAGGGAAAGCTAGAAGCCTTAGGCGCCGGAGACCCAGGGACCAAGAGGTTTGGATGTTTGCTCTGCCTCCCTTGCTGGCTCCAATGTTACATATTAACGCCTGTGGGGCTCCGGGGTCAACCACGGCCCGACTGGTTTCTAGGTGAGGGCACGAGTGTCCCGGGTTGTGCGGCTTTTCCCCTCTGCGCTTCCCTTTGCTCCCAGGGCAGCTTTGTTCATCAGCCAACAGCAGCCTGAGCCAGCCACCGAGGGCCCCTCGTGGGGCCCCTCTCGTGGTCTTTCCACGTGGACAGTTTTGAGTCTCTTTTGAGGGGTGGGGCGGGACAGAACATAAACACTCCTTTCCTCACATTCCTCACTCACTCAGAAACGGGGACGCTGACTCTTAGCTAATCACCATCCTCTTGCTCCTTAACTTGGCTTTTATGGAGCTCGAACAGAGCAGGAGGCACAGGGAGACAACAGGAATTAAACTCACCTCCGGCCAAGATCCTAGACAATCATACTAACCAGCCCCTTACGTTTAGGGCAGAAGCCTTGATCCCACACCAGTCAAACAGCTCTCCCTCCTCTCTCTGATGCTTTCACATAGTGGTCCACATCCCTCCCATCTTCCCCACAAGGAGATTCTCCTTACAGTTGAGCCTTGAAGGTGGATTACCCGCGGCAAAATTGCGGGGGAGGGAGGGGTGTGATGAGAGTGCTGACGCGGGCGATGCTCACTTGTTGGGACAGCCTGGAGTCTCCTTCTCCCTAGGTGAATCAGTGTGCACGGCTCGGGGTTTCCCCGGTCTCTCCCTAGGCAAACACGAAACTAACCCTGATCCCTGCCCCACAAACCGAGAGAATGCTGACGCTCTTCGTAGTTTTGGTAGTTTATCATTTACGTGCCAATGAGAATCCGCTCTCTCTGAAATAGCGTCACTAGTGAGCAAAGAGGTGGGCTGAGATGGGCGCCTGGGTGACTCAGTCGGTTAAGCGTCTGCCTTCCACTCGGGACATGATCTCAGAGTCCTGGGATAGAGCCCCGCGTGGGGCTCCCCGCTCAGCGGGGAATGTGCTTTTCCCTCTACCTCTGCCTTTCTTTGCCCGCTCCTGCTTTCCCTGTCTCAAATAAATACAATCTTAAAGAAAAAGAAGTGGGTTAGGGAGATTGGTCCTCGCTTTCCACCCTCACTGGTTGTGAAGAGCAGCCCTCGGGTCTAAAGCTTTGTGAGGGCCAGATGCGAACACGTGTGTAGGGAATGGCTTGTACCGTCCTAGCTGCCAAGCGCGCCAAGAAATGCCATAAAACCCCATTCCTGGGATTCTGAAAAAGGAACTGTGGGAGTGGGCTGCAAGGACGTGCAAACCGCACAAGACAGATGCAAAGCCGAAACCCACACCAATTTCCCTTGCTCCGCCCCGCAATTATCTTCCAGGGTCGGGGGTGCGGCCACAGGGTGGGCGGGTCCGCGCACGCGCTGCGTCTGCGTGGGGGGTTCCGGAAATGTGACTCTGAGAAACGAGATGGAGAAGTACGAGCGGATCCGAGTGGTGGGGAGAGGTGCCTTCGGGTGAGCCAGGGATCTGGGGAAGGAAATTGGTAGGGGAGAGGGAAAATGAGCCCCAACTCTGACAGCGAATTCGCTGCCCGGTTAGCCCCGCCCCGAGGCGTGAGCGCCAGCTTGGAAAGCCCCGCCCAGGCTTCCGGTCCCGGTCCTAGTTGGGAGACTCCGCCTCTAACGAGGTCCCGCCCCCCACCCCTCCACCCCCGGCCGGCCAGCCTCTGCGCGGCCGCAGAGTTTCGTTCTTTGATTCCTGACTCAGCCATTCAACGATTATTGAGCGCTAGCTATACTCGTCAGGCTCTCGGCGCCGAGTGTACAGTAAAGATCAAAATAAGCGTGGTTTTTTCCCTCTCGGGGCGTGTAGACTGTAGTAAAATAATACAATAAACAAGATACTAAAGCAATTATTAACAAGCTGCGAACGTGGCATACACCACGACTACTTATTTGGGATGGTGAAGGAAAATTTCTCTTTGAGAGGTGAATTGTAAAGCCAAGACTTGAGGGATGAAAACCAGTAAACGAAGGTGAAGGCAGAACTTTTCAGGCAGAGGAAGCACCATATCCTCACGCGGGGAAGAATTCAGAGTATTCAAGGAACTGAGAAAAAGACTGGTGAAGTTGGAATGTAGTGGGCAAAGTAAAGGATGGTATAGAGAGAGAGAGAGAGAATGGTATAAAATGTGATTGTCACAGAGAACAGCTGATGGCCTAATAGGCTAAGGTAAAGAGGTTGGATTTATTCGAAGTGTAAAAGGGAAGGGGTTTAAGCAGAATGAATGGTCTTTTTTTTTTTTTAAGATTTTATTTATTTATTTGACAGAGAGAAATCACAAGTAGGCAGAGAGGCAGGCAGAGAGAGAGGAGGAAGCAGGCTCCCCGCTGAGCAGAGAGCCCGATGCGGGGCTTGAACCCAGGACCTGGGATTATGACCCGAGCCGAAGGCAGCGGATTAACCCACTGAGCCACCCTGGCGCCCCAATGAATGGTCTTGATATGATTTGCATTTTTATTTATTTTAAAGATTTTATTTATTTGAGAGAGAGAGAGAGTGTGTGTGAGAGAGAGAGAAGCAGGGGGCAGGGGAAGAGGGAGAGGGAGAAGCAGAGCAGGGAGCCGGATATGGCGCTGATTACAGGGTTCTGGGATCATGACCTGATCGCAGGGGGTCCTGGGATCATGACCTGAGCAGAAGGCAGCCGCTTAACCCACCGCGCCACCCAGGCGCCCCTGATTTGCATTTTTAAAATGTCATTCTGGGGGCGCCTGGGTGGCTCACTGGGTTGAAGCCTCTGCCTTCGGCTCAGGTCATGATCCCAGGGTCCTGGGATCCAGCCCCGCATCGGGCTCTCTGCTCTGCGGGGAGCCTGCTTCCTCCTCTCTCTCTCTCTGCCTGCCTCTCTGCCTACTTGTGATCTCTGTCTGTCAAATAAATAAATAAATAATCTTAAAAAAAAAGATTTATTTGACAGAGATACTTCAAGAGAGGGAACACAAGCAGGGGGAGTGGGAGAGGGAGAAGCAGGCTTCCCACCGAGCAGGGACAGGATCCCAAGACTCTGGGATCACGACTGAGCAGAGTCTTAATGACTGAACCACCCAGGCGCCCCCAGGTGTCTGACTTTAATGGTTTTATCAGTTACTGAGATGGAAGAGCCTGAGGAAGAAAAGGTTTGGGGGCAGTTTGAATTTGTTAAAATTTAAGATGCAGGATGCATGGGCGGCTCAGTCTGTTAAGTGTCTGCCTTCACCTCAGGTTATGATCCCAGGGTCCTGGGTTCAAGTGCCGTATCAGGTGCCTTGCTCACCGGGGAGCCTGCTTCTCCCTCTGCCTGCCACTCCCCCTCCTTGTAATGGTCACTCCTGCATGCTCTCTCTGACAAAATCTTTTTTAAAAATTTAGAATGCTTGCAAGCCACTCAGGTAAAAATGCAAAGCAGGTAGTTGGATTTGTTAGTCTGGGGCTCAAAGGAGAGGTTTGAGATGGAAATATAAATTTGATACTTTTTTTTTTAATTTATTTGACAG
Source organism: Lutra lutra (assembly GCF_902655055.1). Taxonomy (NCBI): domain Eukaryota; kingdom Metazoa; phylum Chordata; class Mammalia; order Carnivora; family Mustelidae; genus Lutra; species Lutra lutra. The sequence goes on from NC_062293.1 coordinate 42,767,207, forward strand.
ACAGAGATCACAAGTAGGCAGAGAGGCAGGCAGAGAGAGAGGGGAGGAAGCAGGCTCCCTACTGAGCAGAGAGCCCCATGCGGGGCTCGATCCCTGAACCCTGGGATCATGACCTGAGCCGAAGGCAGCGGCATTAACCCACTGAGCCACCCAGGCGCCACTAAGTTTGATACTCTTAAATGATCCTCTTATAGTCCATTCACTCAGCAGATACTCATTGACCCCCTACTGTGTGCTAAATACTGGGCTGTGCTCTGGGGATATAGTTGTGAAGGAGACTAGCTGCTTTTATGGCCACTGACCAGAGTTGGAAGAAAATAATAGTATGAACGGCTTCTACTCATCCTCTCAACAACCCAGGGAAATTGATTCTGGTTTCCAGATGAAAATGTCATATAATCCCAAACCAGGTAAGTAATACAAGGAGGAGCCAGGATTTGAACCCAGGCAGTTAACTCCGAGGTCTGTGCACACTAAGGATGATCAAGACTAACTTCACTGTGCCCGTGCTGAAACTGAGCCTCAGGTTAAATGACTTGCCCAAGGTCTCACACACAGCGTTTGTGGCCAGTTCTCCCTATTCTTGAACTTGTCCTATGCATTTTAGATGATCTCTTAGTCTCCATGCCTGTTTCCCCTCTCCTAAGGAGCATCCAGTGACAAGGTCTGCCCTGCCTGACATGTGGCTGGAAGCTCAGCTGGGACCCACCCCTGTGTTCTGTGTCCCCAGGATTGTGCACCTGTGCTTGCGCAAGGCTGACCAGAAGCTGGTGATCATTAAGCAGATCCCAGTGGAGCAGATGACCAAAGAAGAGCGGCAGGCAGCCCAAAATGAGTGCCAGGTCCTCAAGCTACTCAACCACCCCAATGTCATCGAGTACTATGAGAACTTCCTGGAGGACAAGGCACTCATGATTGCCATGGAGTACGCACCAGGTGGGCCAGCCTCCTCACATTGGCCTGGCTCCAAGGGCCCCTCTCTTCTGGGACAGGCAGACCCAGATCAGCCAACTTCCGTCCTCAGACTGGGTTTGATGGCGGTTCACAGGTATAGGGTTGTGACACCAGGTGTACGAGGCTGGCAGACCCTTGCCCTGTCTGCACTGTCGGTTTCTTTCTTTCTTTCTTTTTTTTTTTTTTTTTCCGCTGTTGGTTTCTTAACAGGAGAGTGCCAGGCACGGGAAAAGCCTAGATCTTAGCTAGTTCCTTCCTGCTGCAGGTGGCACGCTGGCCGAGTTTATCCAGAAGCGCTGTAATTCCCTGCTGGAGGAGGAGACCATCCTACACTTCTTTGTGCAGATCCTGCTTGCATTGCACCACGTGCACACCCATCTCATCCTGCACCGGGACCTCAAGACTCAAAACATCCTTCTCGACAAACACCGCATGGTTGTCAAGATCGGGGACTTCGGCATCTCCAAGATCCTTAGTAGCAAGAGCAAGGCCTACACGGTGCCTGGGCACAGAGGGGACCTCATGGGTGCTGGAGGGGCCAAGGCTCACTCTGCGTCCCAGCCCCCTCCCTCCCCAAGACCTTGGCCCCCTGCCCCCCCACCCCGGGCTGGGTGGTCCTGCAGGAGGAAGCAGTCTGCAGTGGGCCTTGGACCGAGCCTTCCCTCCCCTAAGCTGTAATAAGATCTGCTTCCCTCTTGCAGGTGGTGGGCACCCCGTGCTACATCTCCCCTGAACTGTGTGAGGGCAAGCCTTACAACCAGAAGAGTGACATCTGGGCCCTGGGCTGTGTCCTCTATGAACTGGCCAGCCTCAAGAGGGCCTTTGAAGCTGCGGTGAGTTATACCCCCAGAGAGACAAGTGAGAAATATCTGTGTCTATCTCCCTGCCCTAGAAGTCCTTGGCTCCAGCCACTTCTGTGTTCCTTCCCTTGTGGCGGAGTTGTTTCCTTCGTCAGACTGGGAAATTACCCCATGGCTGGGCTGTGGCTTCCCTCAGGCTTGGGTCCCCCATCAAACTGAGGACTCCTGAGAGCAGGGCTCTCCCAACAGATTAGGGACTCCCCCCACCCCTGCCCCTGCTGCTTCCACTAAGGGCAAGACCTGACCTGAGTTCTCCCAACCAACCACCTAGGGTTCCTGAGGACATAGCTGCAGCTCCCCTATCAGGAGTTCCTGTCCCCGGGAGTCCCCTCGTCAGACTGCAGGTTCTCGGTGCAAGGCTTTGACCACCCGGTTAGACCTGGAGGCAGGAGGTGCTGCCACCCAAGAGCCTGGGACAGGCTCTGGCCAACCTCACCCTCCGTGCTTCCACAGAACCTGCCAGCACTGGTCCTGAAGATCATGAGTGGCACCTTTGCACCAATCTCTGACCGGTACAGCCCTGAGCTGCGCCAGCTTGTCCTCAGTCTGCTCAGCCTGGAGCCCTCGCAGCGGCCACCGCTCAGCCACATAATGGCGCAGCCCCTCTGCATCCGAGCCCTCCTCAACCTTCACACCGATCTGGGCAGTGTCCGCATGAGGAGGCCTGTGCGGGGAGAGGGTGGGGGTGGGGTGGTGGTGCTGGAGCTCTGGGAAGCGGGGTGTGTGTGTGTGAGAGAGAGAGAGAGAGAGAGACACCCAGTGAGAGCACAATAAGCCTGGGCAAGTCTTCCATTCCTGTGTGTGTGGTGTGTTGGGGGGTGGGGGGGTGGGGGGGCAGGTGCCAGGAACGGTCCGTGTCCTGAAGCCCCCATTTGACCCATAGGGCAGAGAAGTCCCTGGTCCCCGGGCCACCCATGGCCCCGGGCTGCAGCCCAGGAAGCAGGACCACGGGCCCCCGCTGCAGGGGTAAGTCAGAGCCAACCTCCGGTGCCTCCCCAATGCCAAGCCATTCCCACCAGTTTAATAGACCTGACATGGTGTCCCGCAGGCATACCCCGGGGACCCCCACGGCCGGCCATTCCGCCACCACTGTCGTCCGTGTACGCGTGGGGTGGCGGGCTGAGCGCCCCGCTGCGGCTGCCGATGCTCAACACAGAAGTGGTCCAGGTGGCGGCTGGACGCACGCAGAAGGCGGGCGTCACGCGCTCTGGGCGCCTCATCTTGTGGGAGGTGAGCAGGCTGTTGGGTGAGGGGGAGCCTGGGGTGGGGTAAGCGGCGGCGGGGGGGGGGGGGGTGCCTGAGGGGGCCACTGAGGCCCCGCCCATGCCCTCCACAGGCCCCGCCCCTAGGCGCGGGAGGGGGCGCCCTCCTGCCTGGGGCTGTGGAGCAGCAGCAGCCCCAGTTCGTCTCCCGTTTCCTGGAGGGCCAGTCGGGTGTGACTATCAAGCATGTGGCCTGTGGGGACCTCTTCACGGCCTGCCTGACCGGTGAGTCCAGCAGGGGACTATCCTGGTGCATTCCACAGAGTCTGAGAAGGCCCCCCCAGAGCAGCTCCCCTCACTGGTTGTCATTTGCGCACTCATTAATGCTTCTACTAGTTATCCTGCACCAGGTGCTTTATTATTATTATTATTATTATTATTATTATTATTATTTTAGATTTTATTTATTTATTTGACAGAGATCACAAGTAGGCGGAGAGGCAGGCAGAGAGAGAGAGGGGGAAGCAGGCTCCCCGCTGAGCGGAGAGCCCGATATGGGGCTCCATCCCAGGACCCTGGGATCATGACCCGAGCCGAAGGCAGAGGGTTTAACCCACTGAGCCACCCAGGCGCCCCACTTTATTATTTTTTTAAGATGTATTTATTATTTTGAGAGAGAGAGAGGTGCTTTACTTACACAGTCTCCTTTACCCTTCACAACAGGCCTGGCGAGGTAGTTACTGTAGATTATCTTCATTTGAGGGAAGCTGAGTGACAGACCTGGAAAGCTCAGATGTACAGCTCAGAGGCTGTCTCTTGTCCAAACTCACGCAAAGAGATACGCTGCCTGTCCTTTTCTACCTTCTGCCCCATTCTTCCAGCCTTTGCTTCCAACTTCTTTCACCTGCAACCCATGGACTGGCCTCTCTGGAAAAACAGCCCAACCTCTCTCCCTTCTCTTTCCTCACCACCCCTCTCTGCAGACCGAGGTATCATCATGACCTTTGGCAGTGGCAGCAATGGGTGCCTAGGCCATGGCAGCCTCAATGACCTCAGCCAGGTGGGTGCTGCAGGTACTTGGGGGAGGAGGAAGTGGGCGGGTGGCAAGGATTGTACATCTGACAGCTGACACCCGAGTTGGGGGCCGGGAATCCCCAGCAGCCACCGGTCCCTCTAGCTCCTGGGCTGCACCTGTTCTGAGCAACACCAGGGGAAGTACAGAAAGACCAGGCTGCCCCAGTGGTGGCAGTGTATGCAAGCGTGCATGCGTGCACGTTTGTGTGTGTGTGTGTTAAAGACACAGCTGTCTGGTGAGAATTTGCAGCCTCCAACTTCTTCATCCCTCCATGGGATGCTGAGGCCAGGCAGCAGTCCAGGCCCCTTGCCTAGTATCTCTTTCTAACTCTTTCTCTCTCTAGCCCACCATTGTGGAGGCCCTGCTGGGCTATGAGATGGTGCAGGTGGCCTGTGGAGCGTCCCACGTGCTGGCCCTGTCCACTGAGCGAGAACTCTTTGCCTGGGGCCGCGGAGACGGTGGTAAACTGTCTTCCCTGTTCAAGCTTCTAGGTTCCATCTCACAGCACCCTGACTGGGACTTGAAGAGGACTTCATACCCACCTCCCAACCCTGGCCTCTTCTCCCTCTTTTCTCTTAAGCCGATTCTATTCATTTCTTCATTCACCAAAACCTTACTGCCCATCTAGTACGAGCCCCTCCTGTGCTGGGTGCAGAGACAAGATGAGGAGGAATACCTTCCTTCAGGGGCTTATGATGTAGTGAGAGATCTCTTTCATCCGGCAGCCCTCTCTGGGTCAGATGTCATGCTGGGCATTGGAAACTAGAGAGGACTTACATGGGGTTTCTGTCCTCCTGGCATAGTGGGGGGAGGGATGACATCTCCCTACAATAAAGGACAGACAGCATCAGGGCTCCCCCCAAGGTCCAGAGATGTGGGAACCCAAGGAATGGCACGGGATGTCCCTGGAGGAGACAGAGGTGGCATCTGAACAGGGCATTAAGGGGGAGTAGGATTTTGACCACAGAGGTTAGCTATTTCTGGCAGAGGGCACAGCCTTAACTCACGCCGTTACCTCCTCTCCATGGCTGGTCCGCATCCTGGCATCACCAACCCTAAAACCCAAACTAGCCCCATCCTGGTTTCTCCTTGTAGGCCGGCTGGGACTGGGTACCAGGGAGTCCCACAGCTGCCCCCAGCAGGTGTCCATGCCCCCAGGACAGGAAGCCCAGCGGGTAATATGTGGCATTGACTCTTCCATGATCCTCACTGTCCCGGGCCGAGCCCTGGCCTGTGGGAGTAACAGGTAAATGGGTCCAGTGGCATGACTAGAATGCCCTCCCCCTCCCTGGCTGCTAATGCTCTATCCGTCATTGCCTACTTTCCACCCAGGGTCCAAGCTGAGGGTGGGGCTGAGCACACTGCTGGGTTCAACCCAGGGTGGGAACTGTCCTCTGGGAACCAGCCCTGGCACACTTCGGTGGGGTCAGGAGGGTCTGTGCAAACTGCCAGTTGGACTTGGCTTCTGGTTTTACCTTCAGGTTCAACAAGCTGGGCCTGGACCCCCTCTCCCTGGGGGAGGAGACTGCCCCCCACCAGCAGGTGGAGGAGGCCCTGAGCTTCACACCACTAGGCTCTGCACCCCTCGACCAGGAGCCCCTGCTCAGTGTGGACCTGGGCACTGCTCACTCAGCTGCCGTGACTGGTGAGTAGGACCCTGGCCCAGGAGGCCATGGGTAGACTCCCCCGGTCTCCTCGGGATCTCAGCTGAGACAGCCCCTCTCCTCTCCTCTTTCCTCCCCTACAGCCTCTGGCGACTGCTACACTTTCGGCAGCAATCAGCACGGGCAGTTGGGTACCCATGCCCGCCGGGTCAGCAGGGCACCTTGTCAAGTCCAAGGCCTGCAGAACATCAAGATAGCAATGGTGGCCTGCGGGGATGCCTTCACTATAGCCATCGGGACAGGTGATTGATCCGTGGGCACTGTGGGGCCAGATAGGGTTGCTGGCAGGCCCATGGGCAGTGGGGGTGGTATCCTGCTCAGGGCTGCTGAACATTCTCTTGGGGCTAGATGGATGGAGGGTAGCTACTTGCTAAGCCGTGTCCTCCTCTTCCTGTCCTTGGGATTCTCTTTGGCAGAAGGTGAAGTGTACTCTTGGGGGAAAGGGGCCCGAGGTCGACTAGGAAGACGGGATGAGGATGCTGGACTCCCTCGGCCAGTGCAGCTGCAGGAGACACATCCCTACACAGTGACGTCTGTGTCCTGTTGCCATGGAAACACTCTCCTGGCTGTCCGCCGTGAGTTGTTACCTTTTCCCACCTCACCTCCACAAGGTTTAATCCAGCGGTGGGGGCCCTGCCCACCCTCCCATCCCCCAGTGGTCACGGCCCAGAGCACTAAGAGCACGTTAAGCCTCCAGATAAATGAAAGCAGAAGCTGTTGGGTAAGACAGCTGCCTGCCTGGCGAAGGCAAGGGAGTCTGCTTCTTGGGCCTCACTTGAAGGACTGTTCCCAGTGCTTCCCAGGGCCCAAAGGCATTCTTTCTCCTACCCCCAGTCCAGTTTAGTTTGAACCTCTGTTTCTGGCCGGTCAAGGTTGAGTCCAGGGCACAGTGTGTGTGGGAGTGGGAGCGAAGGTGGGTATCCCTTGCTGTTGCTGGAGGCACTGCCCTCTGGGTGTCTGCAGGGGTGTCTCATTTGTACCTCCAGCGGTTACAGATGAGCCCATCCCACCATGAGGCATCCAGATACACTCCTGGACCACCCCGATATTGCTGCTCCTTGGAACATGCTTGAAAACTGCAGACGCTTGCAGAGGACTGTCCCCACCAGCCCCCTGGAGTGTCCTCAGTGCCAGAGAAGAACCAGCGAAGCGGCCACTCTCCTTTGGCCCTGGATCCGGAAACTACAGCCCACCCCATTCCCCCAACATCTCTTTTTTCTCTTCCTACCCCTTTTAAGTTGGTGTCCCCAGGGTCCAGCCTGGCTAGGGTCAGAAACCAGACCCAGCCTTCCCAAGCAGGGTGGTCTCCAGAGTCTTGGCAGAAAAAAGCTGGAGGCAGCTGTGGCTCCACCCAGACCCTGCCCTTTACCCCCAGCACAATTAGAGAATAAGTCGCTGGTGCCCCCCGGGAGAGCAGCTCAGTGCTTTGGAGCAGGGCAAGCCCTGTCCTGCCTGGACTGGCCATTCTGGCTGCCTGGCTTCTGCATTGCTGGGAGATCTGGAGGCACAGAACTTCTGAGTGGACTGGGAGTGGATCTGCAAGGGCACCAAAGTGTCCACTGCAGAATGGAGGTCCTGCCGAAGGTTGCCCCTCCACCCACGCCATTCCCCCAAAGCAGGTTGGAGAAAGGGTAACTGGCTGGGCCAGACCAGTTTTGCAGATGACTGGGAAATAGCGCCAATAAAAACATCAACTGCCTGCCCCGAATGTGATCTCTTCGGGGATGGGGGTGGAGACCCGACACCCCAGGGCTGGGCAAGGCCGAGGTCCAGGGAGGAATGTGGGCGCAGCCTGAGGCTGGGGCCGAGGTTCCTCTGGCCCAGCGCCCAGCTAGGCTTCCCTGCGCCAGCCGAGCTCCCCAGATCTGGTTGCCAGGCTTCGGCTGCCTAGCACCTGCAAGCTGGAGTCCCGGGCCCCGGGGCGACACGTGGCCCCCCCGAGACCGAGGTGTTGACGCCGGAGAAGCGAACCTTTGTGGTGCTGCCCAGCCTGACCGCCAGGGCCCTGCGCCCTATCCAGCGTCAGGAGATCCCCCCCCAGCCCCGGGGAGAAGCGGAGCAGCCACGACCGCTCTTCCCAAAGGGAGAGAGGAGGAGCCCGCGCTCTGTGGAGGGCGCCAGGCGGGCGGTCCGCCAACCCCGACGCCGCGAGCCGGCGAGGTGGGTGGGAGCCGGGTGCGGAGGGCGCTAGGACCCCGCGGGCGCGGCTCCACCCCCTCTTCCGGCGGGCGGGCTCGCGGGCTCGGGGGCTGGGCGCAGGCCGCGGCCGCCAGTCGGCGCCGCCCGGAGCCGGGAGCGCGGCCGGAGCGAGGCGCGGGCTGTGGGGCCGCCCCGTGCCCGGCCCCGCTCGCCCGTGCCCGCCGCCCGCCCGCCATGCCCGGCTTCGACTACAAGTTCCTTGAGAAGCCCAAACGGCGGCTGCTGTGCCCGCTGTGCGGGAAGCCCATGCGCGAGCCGGTGCAGGTTTCTACCTGCGGCCACCGCTTCTGCGACACCTGCCTGCAGGAATTCCTCAGGTGCGGGCCGGGGGTGGGGAGCGGGGAACGGCCGTGGCCGTGGCGAGGGGGGACGGAGCGTGGGGAGGGGCCCAGGCGGGAGGCATGCCGGGCCTTTGTCTGTGCCGCGGCTCTCTGACCTCAGGGGCGCCCACCGTGACGTCACGGGGCGGCGGTGACGTCAGGCCCCGAGGGAGGACCCCGCGCACTAATGCGAAGGGTCCTGGGGCTCTTCGGAGGAATTCCGTGCCTGCCCGCGGGGTGGAGGTGGGAGAAAACGCCCTTCCTGACCCGTGGCAGGCCCTCCCCCTCACCTGAAAGCTGGAGCGGCCGCATCCTTGAACTTTGAATCCGCAGGGGAAGAGGAGGACAGAACTCTCGGTCCCGCACAGGGCCTTAAGCCTCTCGGGTTTCCGCCCATCTAACCTCCTCTGAGCTAAGAGCAATCCGAGAGCTGCAGCTATTGTTCTCCCATTTCACAGATGGTGAAACGAGAGATTCAAAGAAAGGCTGAGACTTGCCCACGGTCACACAGTTCCTTAAAGGCTTAAGTGGGATTAAGCCCGGGCTGCTTTTGGTCGCACAATAGAGGGAGAACTGTGACGCTACAGATCGCCCTTGAAGCCGTGGAACCGTTCGGGTGTCCCTCCTCGTCCCTGGGGATCTTGAGTACCGAGGGTGGTCTGTAAATCGCGAGGGAGGGGGGCGCATCTTGGGTGTAACTGAACTAGGGATCCAGGTGGCCCCTTGGCTCTGGGGCCTCTGCTGAGTTCTGGGCGCTCTGCCGTGTCGCGAATCTAAACTCCTTTGCTGGGAACTGTTCAAACCTGGGTGTGGGGAGGCGAGATGAGGGAGCCCCCACTCCTGGGGAAGGTCGTGCCCCGGGAGCACAGGGGAAAGCTGGGTCAGCCACTGCCGCCTGTCTGGACGCTGCTGAGGCGAGCTAGGGGCGCAGACAGCATTTCTGGGGCTCCTGCCTTCAGTGCTCCCCGCTCCCTCTCTCAGCCCTCCGCAGCCCCTCGCTGGCGGAAATCTCAGCAGGCCCTTTGTTTTCAGTTCCCCCCAGTCTGGGCCGGCTCCTGCCCTCACATATGCTCCTGCGTGAGCTGCGGTGCTGCCTGCCCCCCTCCTCCTTTTCCCTCACCCTCCTCCCTCCTCCCTGCAGTGTACACACATACTCCCCTACAGACACACAGTCCCATTGTCTTCTGCGGTGCCCTTCCTCGGCCCTCTGGTTTCCAGATGAGGCCAGCTGAGCCCCTGCCTCCACCCCCAGCCGACCCACCCTTACAGCCTCTGAGGGAGCAGGGGAGGGGGCTGTCAGGCCATTTCCCTCCACCACCTCCTTTGCCCCTTTCTCCAGCTTCTGCACCTCCCCCTCCCGGAAATCCCCTCTTCCTCTCCCACAGCCCCCTCCCCCCATCCTGTTTTCTCCCCTGGGCCTGGGCCTTCACTGCACAGCCTGGAGCTGTCTGGGCCCCTCTCCTTCCCCCTTCCCCAGCTCTTGAGCTGTGCAGCTGAGGCCCCCGAAGGACAGAAGTGGTTGAACAGGCTCTGTCCCTCACCACCACCCCCTACCCTACCAGGATGTCCATAACCCTGGCAGAACCTTTGTCCTGGCTGGGCCCCAAGCTGCTCCTGCTAATCTGCCTGAAGACTGGGGACTTGCCTCAGTCCCCTCCCTGTCTCCCAGACCACTAAATCAGCACATTCCTGAAGCAGCCGAACAGACAACCGCCCCCCACCACCGTGGCCCACCCGTCTTGTCCCATTCCTACCTGGGCTATCGCTCAGGTTGGTCCAGGAGGGCTGGCTGCCTTGTGGGCATGGGTGCACCTCTTCAGTACCTGGACGTGTATTGTTCTTGGCATTGGTGGCAAGACCAGTGGTGGTAGTGGGGTCGGGGGAGGTGGGTGCTAGAAATCTTTAAAGCACCTGGGGCCTGAACTCCCCAGGTCCTACAGAGTAGCATCATGGACAGGCTGCCATGTGGCTTCCTCTTCCGCCTTGGTTTCTGCCTCCCACCTGCTTGACTCAGATCTGCCGGGAATGCCATGCCTGAGGGCCTTGGGTCGTACTGGGTGAGCCCTTGCCCTGCCTAGGCCACGCCAGATGTGTGTGATTGGCCCTGGCCAGGGTCAGAAGGCCATGTTGGTGGAAGCAGGTGTGCCAGCAGGTTTCTTGGTGCCGACCTCCGGATGGGGATTAGTGCAAGGTCAGAAAGCTTTCAGAGCTTGCCTTTAGGTGACCAGAGTCTTGGCCGAGCTTGCCTGGAGGGTTTTTCTTGCCCCAGCCCCTTGTGTGTGTACAGTGTAGTAGAACCTGTCTGAACTGTCTGAAGATGTCCAGGTGCTGCTTTACCTTGAGTCTCAGTTCTTTAATCTGCAAAATGGGGGGCATGCAGCCCCTTCCCAGAGGCAGGTAGTTAGGACTGGATAGGAGTGTAAACATTGCCTGAGGGTGAGACTCTCCTCTTTGCTTTACAAGACACACCCTAACCGGAGGAGGAAAGGGATGGGGTAAAGTGGCCAGAAACTGACCTTTGCCCTGGGTTCTTGGACAAGAATCCTAAGGGGGGGCTGGGGTGTCCTGCCACTTAATTTCAGCCCATCGCTGCCCACCTGCCCACCCCCCCTTCCCCGCACCGGTCCCCCCAGCCAGTAAAAACTAACGGGTGTCCTGTTAGGGCAGGTGTCCTGTTGCTTTCCCAGTCCAGCTGCCCTCCTGGGTGAGGGGGGGAGGGATACCAGCTGCCACCTGTTGGCCAAATGCTCTCAGAGGCAGCTGTCTGCCTCCAGTGGGCCCAGAACCCCTCTCCTCAGGACAAGAGCTGGGATCTGGGGTCTTGGCTGAGAGGTGTGGTGGGGGAGGGAGGGTACCCTGGTTGAGGGGGTGGGGCCTGGGTTCTTCCTTCCCATAGCTGGAGCCTGACCCTGTCCCCTCCTGCTTCACAGTGAAGGAGTCTTCAAATGCCCTGAGGACCAGCTTCCTTTGGACTATGCCAAGGTGAGCCTACAGTGCCAGGCGGGGGCCCAGGTTACAGGGTTTTGCCCTTGGTGGAGGCCGGAGCTGTTGGCAGCCAGTTGGCTCAGGGCCAGTGTCAACCCAGTACTGTGGAATCTTGTGCCCCCATGAAGGTGGCCTCTTCCCTCCCACTGGGCCAAGTTGCAAATGAGGCCAGTGTTTGCCCTGGAGGGCAGGCACAATGCCCAGACTGTGGGGGTGCACAGAGCCGCTCTGTGCCCGAAAGGAGTGCTCCCTTCCCCTTCGGGTGGCAAGCCAGACCCGTGGCTGACGGCCAGGACCCCTCTACCAGGAGGAAGGAAGCAGAGGATGTGGGGGCTGCCTGGAACTGAGCAGGCTGATTGGTTGCCCCTCCGAAGGGAGTGTCATGTACAGGCACGCTGGGAATCCTGGTGTCCAGCTTTGGAGCAGACACCACCTGTGCCTTTTATCGCTGGGCACAGAGGGGATTATAGATCAAGAGAGCGTGTTCCTGAAGCTCAGGTAGAGCTAGCCTGGCCCGGGGGTGGGGTGGGGTGGTGGTGACTGGGGACTGGAGCAGCCTCTGACCCTGGTCAGTTCCTCCCCATCCACCCAGATCTACCCAGACCCCGAGCTGGAGGTGCAGGTGTTGGGCCTGGCCATCCGCTGTATCCACAGTGAGGAGGGCTGCCGCTGGAGCGGGCCGCTGCGGCACCTGCAGGTGAGTCCCCGGTGGGGAGGGAGGGATGAGTCCTTTCCCGGCGGGCGCTCACCGCCTCCTTTCCCACCAGAGCCACCTGAACGCATGCAGCTTCAACGTCATCCCCTGCCCTAACCGCTGCGCCACGAAGCTGAGCCGCCGGGACCTGCCTGCCCACTTGCAGCACGACTGCCCCAAGCGGCGCCTCAAGTGCGAGTTCTGTGGCTGCGACTTCAGTGGGGAGGCCTTTGAGGTAAGCAGGGGCGGGGGGCCTGGCTGAGGGGTGTAGTTGAGCCGGGCACCCTTAACTTGTCCCCCCGGGGCATCTCCGCAGAGCCACGAAGGTGTGTGCCCTCAGGAGAGTGTGTACTGTGAGAACAAGTGCGGCGCCCGTATGATGCGGCGCCTGCTGGCCCAGCACGCCGCCTCCGAGTGCCCCAAGCGCACCCAGCCTTGCACCTACTGCACCAAGGAGTTTGTCTTCGACACCATCCAGGTGAGGCCCTTTCCGGGTGGCAGGTGATGTGTGGGGAGCGGGGAGTCAGGCTGCTGACCTCTGTCCTTCTGCCTCTGCGGCCCTAGAGCCACCAGTACCAGTGTCCGCGCTTGCCCGTGCCCTGCCCCAACCAGTGCGGCGTGGGCTCAGTGGCACGGGAGGACCTGCCTGGCCACCTGAAGGAGAGCTGCAGCACGGCGCTGGTGCTGTGTCCATTCAAGGACTCCGGTTGCAAGCACAGGGTGAGCTGTGCCCCCTCCCCTCCCCCCCGCTGGGCTTTTCTGCCAGCCCCCTTCTTGGCCCTCCAGGGGCCCTGCTGTGCTACTTGGAAGCCTTTGGTCCTTCCCTATGCCGGCCACTGCCGGGCTCCTAAGTGTCCTCTATCATTCCCGTTCAGAGTTGGGGCCCTGTCCCCGGCCCCCTCTCTCCCCAGGGCCAGTGCCTACTAAGAACTGTCCTCCCTTCCTCCCCCCTCCACACCCGCCCCCCCGCGCCTTGGGCTTTGCCCACAGTGCCCTAAGTTGGCGATGGCCCGACATGTGGAGGAGAGTGTGAAGCCGCACCTTGCCATGATGTGTGCGCTGGTGAGCCGGCAGCGGCAGGAGCTGCAGGAGCTGCGGCGGGAGCTGGAGGAGCTGTCAGTGGGCAGTGACGGCGTGCTCATCTGGAAGATCGGCAGCTACGGACGGCGGCTTCAGGAAGCCAAAGCTAAGCCCAACCTCGAGTGCTTCAGCCCAGCCTTCTACACGCACAAGTACGGCTACAAGCTGCAGGTGTCTGCCTTCCTCAATGGCAATGGCAGCGGTGAGGGCACGCACCTCTCGCTCTACATCCGCGTGCTGCCAGGTGCCTTTGACAATCTCCTCGAGTGGCCGTTTGCCCGCCGTGTCACCTTCTCCCTGCTGGATCAGAGCGACCCTGGGCTGGCCAAGCCACAGCACGTCACTGAGACCTTTCACCCCGACCCAAACTGGAAGAATTTCCAAAAACCAGGCACTTGGCGGGGCTCCCTGGATGAGAGCTCTCTGGGCTTTGGTTATCCCAAGTTCATCTCCCATCAGGATATCCGTAAGCGAAACTACGTGCGGGATGACGCCGTGTTCATCCGTGCCTCTGTTGAATTGCCCCGAAAGATCCTCAGCTGAGTGCAGACGGGGCTCCTGGAGAAAGGGAGGGGGATTGTGACCTCAGTCAGGAACTGGCTGAACCCAGAGAGGGGGCCGGACCCCCTTTCAGCCTCTTCTTCTGCCTAGGTTCTATTCCCTTGTTCCCCCTCCCGCCTTCCCTACCACCCTCAGGTGCCTCCTATTGGTGCTTCAGCCCTGGCCTCTGGAGGGGAGCCGGTCTTGGGGTCATCAAGGGCTTGGAAACAAGAGATCCCAGGGTCTTTCTCCTCTCCTGGGCAGGGAAGAAAGACATGCCTTGGTGCCGGTCACACTCTACCCGGGACTGAGGTGCCTGCTGGTGCTATGTCCCAAGAGCCATAGTCAGGGGGTGGGAGGTGGGAGAGGGAGGGGTAGTTCAAAGAATCTGTCTTGAGATCTGATTTCTCTTCCCCTTTCCCCGGCTGTGCCTCCTCTGGTTATTTATTTACTTAGTGCCAGGGGGGCACGGCAGGGGAGTCCTGGTTTTTAATAAATCCTGAATTGTATTTATTAACTTGGTTCCAGCCTGACTTATCTGGGATGGTTAGGGCCCTGGAAGGCTGGCCCAACTGTGAAGGCACAGAGCCAAAGTCTGCCTGTAGCTTGCCTCTCTGCCCTGTTGGGTCGCCCTCTGGTGGACGATAGGAGAGCTGCATCAGGCTTTAGGAAGGCAGTTGCCTGCCGCTGCCTTCTGGTGGGTAAATGGGGGAAGTGCAGGCTCTGGACCCTTTTTTTTTTTCTTTCTTTCTTTTCTTTTTTTCTTTTTTTTTTTAAAGCCTGGAGTCTCTGATCCATACTCCACCAAACTAGTGTTTCTGCCCTAGGTAGGTCTTTCTTGGTCTAATGACAATAGCTATCACGTGGCAGACACTGCAAAGCACTTTACAGCGGCTCTAATACAATAGGCAAATGAAGTCGCTTTTATCACCATGGGAAAAGAAGCCATCTCAGCCAGCTGTAGTGAAGACTTGGTAAGACAGTGCTTGTTTCCAGCACTAAGTATGTGCTGGACAGAATGGTCATCCAGTTCCAAAGCCCATCCCACACCCAGGGCCTAAGCAGAGCCAAGGGCCTTTTGGTTTTCTCATCCGTAGTTGTTTACTTTCCATACAGGCCTCGTTGAGTGCGATTATCCACATTTGGCTGATGAAATAGGCACAGAGGCGTGAACTGACTCTCATTGCTTTTCCAGCTGCTTTGGGACAGGGCCTGGATTCTGTTTGAAGCTCTAGCAATCCCTGGTAGAATATCTCCCTCCAATTTTGGCAGTAGGGTTGGTTTGGATCCTTGCTGTGCTTGCTTTTTGCCAAGTTGCTCAGCTACTTGGGGCATCGTTAGTATTATGGTAAGACGGGAGTACTCCTGTTCCCCTAGACTTGTAAACTGTACGATTAATCAGCATCGAGTCCCTTACTCTTCTGTCTTGGCCCCGGGAAGAGGACCGGTGTGTGGCAGCTAGTACCTAGTAGGGAAAGGTTCAAGGCTGGAGTTTTTGCCTTCACTCTCTCACATACAGGCCCAGGTGAAAAGAGCCCTTGTTAGGTGACAGGACGGTCTGAAATGCCGGCCTGGGGAACGAACCACCAGCTTACCCTTCAAAGGGCCAAATTCAATGACCTAGGGGGAGATGGGGCCCTGCCTGCCTTGCTGAGAAAGGAAAGACCACCTCTTCCCCAAATAAACCATCTCAGTACAGTGACATCTGGAAACTGGGAGGGAAAAGCATGGGCTCTAGCATGGGCTCTGTGGCTCCTCGGTTAGGTAGGAAGTGGAACCTCCCATCCAGCCTCAGTCTTCCCTTGGGCTCCCTCTGCTGGCAGCGCTGCCGTGGCGCATTCACAGGGGAAGGTTGAAGGGAGCCTCCTAGAGTTGTGCAACAGTGGGTGTCACGGTCGGCCCCACACCCCAGATCTCATCCCAGTGCGGTCGCAGGCAGGGAGAACTGCTTTGTGAAACTCTGGCCAGGTTATGCACCAGAAAGTAAGCTGGACTCTGCAAGCACCTGCCTAAAGAGGCCAGACAGAACTGGGCTCCCCTTGGTTCACTCTAGCTGTGTGACTTCAGGCTGACTGCAAATCTGTGACACAAGTAGAAGGCGGCTGGCTTTCACAGGGATGGCATGGAGTAAAGGAGGCAAAGCGCCTTCTCTGAAGGGCACCACAGAGACTGGCATGCTCAGAAAGGGACCGGACTTGCACAACTCCGTCAGTATTCCTAGAGGCTGCTTCCCATGTTACGGATTACTGCACCTATCACCTCCACCAGTCAGAGGCCCTAAGAACTTCCAAAGTGTTGGAGGTAGGGGTGCCTGGATGGCTTGGTCGGTTAAGCTTCTGCCTTTGGTTCAGGCCATGATCCCAGGTCCCTGGGATCGAGCCCCACCTCGGGCTCCCTGCTCAGTAGGAGTCGGCTTCTCCCTCCCTCTCTCAAATAAAATCTTTAAAACAAAAAACAAAGGAGGGCAGGGGGAGGGGCTTAGTCTTCAGTTGGCTCACGAGTAAACCAGATCGCTTTTTCAATGGCCCTTGAAGTACAAGTGACTGCACACTCAGCTGGCAGGGCAGGACAGAGCTGCAAACCGCCTCGACCAGGGGGAGGCCTGGCACTGGCTGTGGGCCACCACCTCAGGCTTCTGAGGGATAGACACTATATGGCTCCCCTCAAAAATGAGAACTGGCTTCCCTTCTGGAAGTCAGACATGTCAGAAACCATTACAAGAAAAATCACCTCAAACATTCACAGCATTCAACGAATAGGACAAGATCAGAAGGTGAGTTTTTCCTTTTTACTGGTTTATAATAATCTTAAAAACCCCATCACACCCATAAACCACCACAGGTGAGAAGATGAGGGAGATGGAGAATGAGTGCTACAGTATGTGGACAGCGTAGGGAATCAGGTATTCCCTAGGGGCAGTGTGGGATGGAGGCAGGGAGCGTGGATAGGAGGCCCTGGCTTGGACCCTTATTGCTGGTTGGGGTTGGCTGGCAGAGGGGGAGAGGGGCTCAGGGTGAACTAGGAAAAATCTCACACCAAAGGCAAGGGCAGTTGGGGGGAGTTTTGGGGGGGGGGGGTCACAGTACATTTTCCATGCAGACCAGGGGTGGGAGTGAGAGTTCAGAGAGTTGCACCCCTACACAGGAAGAGATTTGAGGGTTTGAGGTTTGATTTAAAGCCCCTAAGTTGGTGTCTGGTCCAATTTCCTAAGATGGCAGCTCACCTTTCGGGGAGAGGCATTGGAAAAAATTACGGCAAAAATACCTGGTTTGGAGATCAAGCAAGGGATAAGGGGAGACAGTGGTGCTCTTTAAATGTAATTCCGAAAAGCAAGAACCAGAAGGGGGCCCTGGGTGAGACGGTGGCCAACGCCTTGGGGGGCTGGCCCTGAACCAGAAGCTGTAGGCGCCCCCCCCCACCACAAGGGCTCAGGGACAGGGAGGTAACAGTGTTCACAGACGGCAGGGAAATCAGAACAATAAATTAGGACTTCATGTTGCTATCATTTGGCATAACACAATCAGGCATTTTTTTCTTTTTTTCTCTTTTTAAATATAAGGCAACTTGCCAACACATAATTTAAAAATTGGTCTTCAGTCACATTGCTTCAGATCACTAGAGAATTTCTGGCTAAAGAGCAGTGGATAGTATAGTAAACAAAACCCCAAATCTTAAATAACATCATCAGCTCACATTCCCCAGAGACAAGAGGAAAGAAAGGTAAGGGCTTATTTGGTAAAAAAAAAACAAAAAACAAAAAAAGAGCCCAACTACATATCTTTAACAAAAAGGTGCAAAAAATTACCAAACATGTTCTAAATTTAAAGTTATAGAAAAGTCTTAAATTTCTAGCCAACTATTTGCCACTTGGGGATGAGACACGCTGAGCATGGGGGTGAAAGGATGGGCATGTGAAGGGCCGGCAAGGGCAGGAGGGGCCGTTTCCCACAGAGGTCCGCCTCCAGCTGTTAGAACCATGCTCATTTGGTAAAGGAAGAATTCAAAGAGCTTAAGGCTTTGTGTTTTTTTTTTTTCTTTCTTTCTTTCTTCACTAAACTGAGGGGCTGCAAAAGGAGGTGACAAGAGGGTGAATGTACCTGTGGGGCCGCTCACACGCTACTCAAACCCACACTACATTCACACAGAAACAGGACATTTAAAACTTACAGTGTAGAGCAATATTCTTAGCCAGTGTAAAGAGAACCAAATGCATTGTAACTTTTTTTTGGGGGGGGGATGTTTTTAATTCTGAACTCCAATGTGATCACCCTTTACCTACTTAGTTCAACATCCTGTTTTGTTTTGCTTGGTTTCTGGAGGGGCACCAGGGAGGGAGCAACAGGTGATTAAGGAGAGACAACAGTGAGAAGGGGATTTTGGCTGCACTGGTCACTACCACCTTACTACCTTTCTCTAGGGCTGGAAGGGGGTGGGTGGTCAGGAACTAAGATACCAGCACAAAGATCTTCCCATGCCTCAAGGCTAATAATAAGGCCAAGTACCTGCAGGGTGCCCTTGAGGAGTGTAGCAAGGACAAGTGCAGTGGCTCTGGAATCAACGTTAGGTGTACAACGAAGCCCTGAGGAATGGAGAGGGGTGAGAGGAGGTGAAGACTGGGTCAGCTTTGATTGGAGATCTTTGGGTGAATAAGGAATTAGCTTCCAGAGCACTTGGGAAGTCTGGCTTCTTAGTCCCAAAGAGACAGAGACAGACAGGGAGTGGCCAAGCTGAAGGGGCTGCGCACCACAGCCACCTCCCCCAGGCCCCTTCCCCTTCCCACACCTCAGTCCTAAGGAAAACAGGCAGAGGTGCAAGAAAGGATGGGGTGCCTGGTAGGAAATGGCCAAGGCAAGGGATGAGAGGCAGCAGAGAGAAAAGCCTGGAGCTGGGGTCAGGTCCTCACATAAACCCAGAAGTTGCTAGGGGTGGTGGAGGGGAGGATGAGGGCACAGGGGATCCCCTGCTGTCCTCAATTAGATCCCACCAAATTCCCTTTCTTAGACATCTAAGAATGATCACACTGGAGCAGCGAAATTTCCAAACTATCCAATTACTCAAAAGTAAGTCTACACCTAGGAGGGTGCTGTACGATGTGTAGCTTGTGGAGGGCACCAGGGCTCCCTATCTATACCCAGGGTGCTGAAGATGAAGATTTCGACTATCTGTGGGATCAGGGGCTCGGGTGCCAGGGGCTCGGTGGGCCTTGCTCAGCATGGCCAGGCTCTGTTCTCGAAAGCAGGCCTGTTGAAAATCCCCGCTTAGGTAATCCACCGTTTGCATCAAGCTGTTCTGGCTTGCCACCGGCCCACCCCCGGTCCCTGCTCGGTAGTGGGCCCCAGCAGCCGTTCCACAGTCGAGGGGTGCACCCGTGGGCTGCCCACCATGGAATGGCATGGCGAGGTCCTGAGACCCCGAGCTGTCGCTATTGGGCGTGGGCAGAATGTTGTTCCACAGGGGCTGGAAGTAGTGACCATTGGGGTAGGCCAGTGGGGCTGCCAGGCCGTTGATGGGTGGGGACGGGGTTGGCTTCTCCAGGGCTGGCTTCAGATGGAAGGACTGTGCCAGGCAGAGTTCCTGCGGGTAGGCAGGGGCCTTGCCTACAAAGCCAGGCCCTGCCAACTCGCGTCCTGCTGCATGCTTGCCTGTCAGGCCAGGGGCTGGCGTCCCACCAGCCTCACTGCACATCTGCTGTAGGTGGGCCAGCTGGTGCTGGTTCCAGGCGACTGGCTTGAGGTCGCTAGGGTAGCCAGTGGGGGCTCGAGAGACGCCCGTGGGCAGGTTGACAGGGCCTGCAGCAGGCAGCGCGGCCGAGGCCGCATGGGTGTGCTCCATGGGATTGACCACACATGAAGGCATTGGCGTGGGGACGCTGTGGGTGGACACCCGGGTGCTTGCATTGATGAGCAGACTGCGACTAATGGGGCTGGGGTTGGCGATCTGGCCCTCACACACTGAGGTAGTGCTGATGCCCGCCCTCGTCTGGCAAAACTGGTTGATCTGGTGCACGATGCTGCTCAGGTCCGGGGGCTGGCTGTGCTGCAGGGTGGCCGCCATTGAAAGGGGGATAGTTGAGGTAGACACGGTCACATTCGGGGGGGCATCGGAGTCTGGCATCTTCCGACCTCCATGCAGCAAGGGATTGGGGGGGTGCTGGAGACCCTGGTGAGACAGGGCAGGAGGGTGGACCAGGCCCTGGGTCTGGGCCATGGGCTGAGGGTGGCCCAGGCCCTGAGGCTGCTGGAGGCTCTGAGGGTGAGACAGCGCCTGGGCTGGCGGTATACCCTGAGGGTGCTGCAGCGTCTGGGGAGGGGCATGGGCCAGGGTCTGTGCATGCTGCAGGGCCTGCTGGCGGGCCAGAGCCTGGGCCTGGGGGTGGGCTAAAGTGCTGGGTGCCACAGTAGCATAGGGCGCCACTGGGGGGTTCATGATGGCCTCAGGGAGCAATCGGGCTCGGGTGCCGTCAAAGTCCTTGAGTATGCTTTTGGCTGGCACTTTGACAATGGCAAGCAGGCCTGCCTTGGTGGCGGCCTGAGTCGGGTAGGGGCTGTAGCGCTGGGCTGATGTGTCGAGGCCGTTCACAGTACGACGAACGTGTTTCCGCTGGGGAACCTTCACACTGTTGGGGAAGATTTTTATAGTCAGTGGGTTGTTTGCGACCTTCTTAGCATACGCGTCCAATTCGGCTGGGGTAGGATAGTGAGCAGCTCTCATTTTCTGTGTAGTGTCCCCTAGAGAGAGAGAAGGGTAAGGAGAGCAAAGAAGGAGAGGGAGCTCATCAGTGCCAAGCCAACCAGCCCTTCTAGATTCCCCTTCTGAGGGTGTAGGGTAGAGCGGGGGATAAGGAAGTCGTCCCTGGTCTTCTCTTCATCTTAGACCCAGTCTCACCGAGCCCCACAGTCACAAGCACGGCTACCATTTAGTCAATACTTATAACTGTAACTGGTCAGGCCTTGTGCTAAGTGACAGGCTATCTCAATGAATCCCTGCTCCAGCTTTAGAAGGCAGCTACTATTAAGATTCTCATTTATAAATGAGGCCACCAAAGATCAGAACAGCAGAGCAACTTTCAAAGTCCTGGATTTTGAAGAGCCAGAACCTGGCCAATTGTCACAAAGGTTACTGATGGTTGTTCCCCTACATGGAACTCTTAAGTTCCTACCAGCTTACGCTGGCCTTGGGGGTGAAGGTTCTGCACGGAGCTGCATGTCAGAGCCCTCTGTGGCCACTCAGTCCCTTCCCCAAGACACCGTCGTAAAGAGGGCACCCGCAGTGATGCCTCTTCAGGCTGCGGTGGCCTGGGAGGCAGGAGCTTTCCCTTGTGCCCCGGCAGCTGGGGCGCCATACCCACTGGGTGGGTACCCTGGCACAGCAAACAGGATGCTTTTTTCCTCGGGAGCAGAGGAACATGCTGCCAGCATCCCTCCCCTAGCCTTATGTCACAAGTTCAGTTTTGTTTACAGCTCACTCTCTGCCTGATTGGGTGAGGATCAAAAGGCTTTCTTTCCTTGTGGGGGGTGACAATAATGACAGGGTAGCAGGGAGGGAGCTGAGAAAAAAGGATTCAGAGAATCTTTAAGTCCCCAGAGCCAAAAATAGTCTGTATTCCACCCTTGTCAGCTGTCACTTTCCAAAATGAAAGAGGAAAAACCTGCCTTCCTTTGGAGACCGCGGAAATACCCACTCAATGTGCCTCATTAACGTTAACAGTCTCTTTGTTCCCATCTCCAGCGGCCACCCATTGGGGTCCAGCGGATGTCAGACTTCCAGTCAAAAAGGAAAAGGTTCTGAGAACAAGGGCCCTGTAAGGATGCCAGGGTCCGGCAAAAGGTCTCAGCCCTCTACTCCCTCTCTGAGGTAGGGTCTCTCCTAAGTGTACATAGAAGGTGCTTAATAAAGGTTTGCTGAGCGAGTAAGCCCACAGACTGCCCAAGCAGAAGGAAGGGGCTTGGCGGGGAGCCTAGGTTCAGCTGGCGAACGCCCACCCTATTTCCTCCCCTTACAGGAGGCACCCAAGACAGAGCAAGGACTAAGCTAACTGAATGCGCAGCTTGTGGCTCAGCTGCCTTGGCCCAAGGAGACCCCATTCAGTCACGTCACTGGGCATCAACTGAAAGGGAAGTGGCTCAAGGAGTGGGCTAGAGGGAAGAGGGCACAGCTGCCTTCCTTTGGTGGCATTGCTGGTTAGCCTGGCAGCGAATGCTTAAAAAATGCTGCTTTTAGAGGCAAGAAAAGAGAGCTCAAGTCCACAAGGCGCAGAGAGATTTAGTCCCACGCTCATCAAGGTAGAACTGAGCACAAGAGTACAGAAAGAGCTGTGCTCTCAGCAGCACAGTGCCTTGATATAGTAGGCACTCCCACATGTCTGAGGTCTGCTTTATTAACCGCATACAGAATGGATGCTCTATCCATAAACAAAATGTTTGTAAGATGACTGATTTGGAGTCTTTTTTTTTTATTTTAAAGATTTATTCATTTGACAGAGAGAGATCACAAGTAGGCAGAGAGGCAGGCAGAGAGAGAGAGAGAGAGGGAAGCAGGCTCCCTGCTGAGCAGAGAGCTCGATGCAGGACTCGATCCCAGGACCCTGAGATCATGATCCGAGCCGAAGGCAGTGGCCTAACTTTCACTGAGCCACCCAGGCACCCCTGGAGAGAGTCTTAAAAGAATGAATGTGAAAGAGATAGCTGAGTCCAAAAAGGAGAGGGAGGCCGAGGCCCAGAAACCTTCTCCAGGTAACACTAGCTGGGGAGCAGAATCAGAGTCCCGAGAGGAGAGTCTGAGTTCTGCTGCTTCTTTTAAGCCACTGACCCTCAGTGGGCTTCAGTCTCCATAAAGTGGGGCCATTTTCTGACCCTTGCTACATTCTCCTAGATAAGAAAATTCCAGAAAATCTGAGATTACTCAAGACACCAGATTTCCATTTAAACTGACCAGATCAGCCACTGTACTTAGGTGCTGACTGGTCAAAATCACGTGACTCTCCTAGCCCCGTGCATGACCCAGAGCAGATGTGCAGAAGACTCAGTAAGCATCAGCAGTATAGGGTCTATTCTGACGGAACGACTTGGGTTCAGCTGAGGGCTGGCAGTCTAAAGCTGCCGGGGTTTAGTTCAGACAGGTAATACAGGTTGGCTCCTGGGCTTTCCTCCATGTTGGTGGGCTTCCCTTCTTGAGGGCCAGGGAAGAGAGAGTGGTACAGGGGCTTGCTGACTGATAGAGTTCCTCTGTTCCAAGTCAGTACCAAGTCTCAGAGTGGTTTTTTTTCCCCTAGCAGAGGCAGAAGGCAGCTTGGCTTGATTCAGGGGTATGGAATGGGACACGGATACCAGTTAGTTCTCTTTGTCCTGCTTCTGCTGATGTTGACAATGATGATGAGGACAGTCAAATAAAGGAATCAGAATCACAAGAAGTGGGAAGGGTGGACACAGGCTGTAGTATCTTTGTTAAGGAGGACTCTCCAGGATGAGAGGAGTATACTGGATAAAAAAGAGGCTACATTCTTGGAATCCAGCACCACCCATCTCATGTACCAGACTTAAGTTCAGCCCTTGAAAGAAAAAAAAAAACCCCAAGTTTTCTCAACACTTTATCTCAGTCCCATGCAGTCATCCCAGAAGCTTTCTTTCTTCTCTGACCTCTTCCCCTAAGTGTACAGCTGACACAGATACCACAGCTTTGTAACCAACTTATTTTTTTTTAAAGAAAGCTACGTGCCCAATGTGATGCTCAAACTCACAACCCTGAGATCAAGAGTTGTATGCTCCACAGACTGAGCCAACCAGGCTCCCCTGTAAAGCACCTTATTTAAATATGTGATACCAAGGGTGTTTTTTTTTTTTAATAATTTTTTTTTTTAAGATTTTATTTATTTGACAGAGATCACAAGTAGGCAGAGAGGCAGGCAGAGAGAGGGGAAGGGAAGCAGGCTCCCTGCTGAGCAGAGAGCCTGATGCAGGGCTCGATCCCAGGACCCTGGGATCATGACCTGAGCCGAAGGCAGTGGCTTTAACCCACTGAGCCACCCAGGCGCCCCACCAAGGGTGTTATTAATTGGGACATAAGGCAGTGCACAGGATAGGGAATCTGTGCTTAGAATCTAGACTCAAGTACTGGCTTTATTATCTACTACTCAGGGTCTCAGTTATTCTTCATTTATAAACAGGGATGATACCTGCTGTCATACCTCACAGATTTTTTTTTTAAGATTTTATTTATTATTTCACAGACAGAAATCACAAGTAGGCAGAGAAGCAGGCAGAGAGAGAGGGGGAAGCAGACTCCCTGCTGAGCAGAGAGCCCGATGTGGGGCTTGATCCCAGGACCCTGGGATCATGATCTGAGCCGAAGGCAGAGGCTTTAACACACTGAGCCACCCAGGTGCCCCACAGAATTTTTTTTTTAAAGAATTTCATTTTACTTTAGAGTGAGAGAATGAGCGAGTGTGAGCACACATGTGTGCTCAAGTGGGGAGAAAGGGGAGAAGGAGAGGGGAATCCCAAGCAGACTCCATGCTGAGTGCAGAGCCTGGTGTGGGCTTTGATCTCACGACCCTGAGATCATGACCTAAGCCGAAACCAAGTCGGACATTCAATCAACTGAGCCACCCCCAGGTACCTCTGTACCTCACAGAATTACTAGGATCAAGAGATTCAGTGAATAGGAAAAAGCTCTGTGAACAGGAACCATGACTATCAAAAGTTATTCAAGGATAGCAGGTTTGGTTGATTTTGTACAGATAGACAAAGTAACCTGACGGAGAAAGCCCACGGGACTTGAGTCTGGGACTTAAATGTAGCAGAAAGCAGTGTTGTCTATTCCAGGGACTGCAAGAGGTGGGTGCAGGTGGTGAAGGCCGATATCTCCCTGAATCCCAGCTTTCCACAGGGGCCTCCCTGTTTATCCTTCCATTTCGAAGGTCAGAAGACACAAGTATCATATGCAGCCGGAAACTCTATCAATAGATGGAGAGGCACAGGCAGTGTTTCAAACACTGGATTTGGAGTCTGACCCAAGAGGGAGTTCTAATGTAGTCACTGAACATTAATGTGACACTGGCAAGGGCTACTCTAGGTTTCCTCCTCAAAAGAAAGATTAAAGTTTCTCATATGGGATTATTGAGGAACGAATAAGAATATGCATAAATACACTCAAAATCGTGCCTGGCATATAGTAAGCAATCAACAAATATTAGCTAATATTTCTGAGATTTCTACAGCTTATCCAGTTTCTGGGCCAACTCACCATTTCCAGGCCCTTCCACTAGGGGGCAGACAGGCATAGAAAAGTAGTAAAACTGGGTAATTTTGAGGTTGGTATCCAACCCTGATATTCTATAACGAAGGAGGTCAGAGCTGTTGGCTAAAAGATGATTTGAGGGGCGCCTGGGTAGCTCAGTCAGTTAAGCATCTGCCTTCAGCTCAGGTCATGATCCCAGGGTCCTGAGATCGAGCCCCACATCCGGCTCCCACTCAGTCAGGAGCCTGTTTCTCCCCTTCCCTCTACTGCTCCCCTTGCTTGTGTTTTCCTGCTCTCTGTCAAATAAATAAATAAAATCTAAACAAATGAATGAATGAATGATTTGAGGACCAAGGACCTTTGGTCATTTCAGCCACTCACCTAGACATATTTATTGAGCCACCACGATATACCCGATGGTGAGCTGGGGAAGAGCAGAGGCTTGCAGTTAATTGGGGGCGGGGGGGAGTTCAAAAACACATTTTCTGAGGAACTGGGAAAAGATGGGTCAGAGAAAATTTTTCTAAATAAAGTTCCCAAACAGCTGAGAACTCGCAAAACAAGTAACATCATGGAATATACAATCTAGAAAAGCTCTAGGAGGGTATCCAGCTAACCCAAACTGTGGTCCTCTATCAAGCGCAGGACCCACCAAGGCCAAGGCGTTCCTTAATCCAGACTGCCCCACGGCAAATGCCACATCTAGGGTGGGAAATGCATTACATCCTCTTAGGAAGAAAAGAAAGGGGAGAGGAGGAAATGCTGGTGTGAGAAGGGATCAATCCTGTGATTCTGTACCCATAGTGGGGTAAGCCTGGGGAAAGTAATTAGCCAGGTGACTTAGAGTGCTGGCCAAGACGCCATATATCCCACATCTCCAGACCCCTGCTACATCTCTCCTGCCTGAGCTCTTACAATATAAAGCACAATAATCAATAAACATCTGTATTCTATCCCTGCCCCACCAGACACTGAATTCTGTGTTTCTAACAACTCGTAAAACCCTCCCGAGGATGAGGGGCAGAGAAAGGGTGAAAAGCAGAGTCACAAAACTGGTTAAGCTCTCTACAGCTGAGAGGTCCTCTGAGCAGGACCTTGGTGCTGGTTCCCAAAGGAGAGTTTATGCTCCATCTCACCTTCAGTGTTCCATGCTAACAGCTGTAAGTGACATGGCAGAATTTCTTATCGTATACATTTTGGGAGAGGTGAGAAGAAAGCAAATAAGCTTAAAACACCATCAGGTTTTCTTCTCTGCAAAGGCTTAGATATAGTTAAGGACAGCAACCAAGTGAGACAAAGGGATTCTAAAACACTATTCTCCTCAAACAGACAAGCCAGAAACCAGGGAAGGTTATGTCAATTCTTTTTTTTTTTTTTTTTAAAGATTTTATTTATTTATTTGACAGACAGAGATCACAAGTAGAGAGGCAGGCAGAGAGAGAGAGGAGGAAGCAGGCTCCCTGCCGAGCAGAGAGCCCGATGCGGGACTCGATCCCAGGACCCTGAGATCATGACCTGAGCCGAAGGCAGCAGCTTAACCCACTGAGCCACCCAGGCGCCCCAAGGTTATGTCAATTCTTGAACAGAATTTGAAAACAGTGGTTAGCAGAGGCTACCTCTGAGGCTGTTTTGGACAGAGAAGGAATGGAAATCCAAAGTCAGCACCCAAGATAAAGCTACCCGCTTGATACCCATCTCTGGGTAAAGCTGTTTGAGTACATGAAAGAACCTAGAAGAAAGTCAGTGAGCTGCTCTGTCATGCTTCCAAGTATACTTCCTTCTCCAGATGTGTCTCTGGAACCCCAGAACCAGTCAAAATGCAGTTAGCATGCAGATTTCAGTGGCCAAGGAGCATGTACAACTCTATCACCTGACAATCATCATTTATTAAGAGAAAGACTAAGGGAAAAGCTGGTACAGCATAATATAGCTTGCCTATGGGGTCAGGCAGCTGCAGAAGGAAAACTTAACTTTCAGCTTTGTCATTACACAAGCTGGATTCACTGGGCAGATTCCAGAACTAGCCAGGCTCTCAGCCTTACTCTCCTTCAAAGAAAGGAAGTCAAGAGGCTAGAGCATTCTTTTTTTTTTTTTTTTTTTTTAAATTTGACAGAGAGATCACAAGCAGGCAGAGAGGCAGGCAGAGAGAGAGGAGGAAGCAGGCTCCCCGAGAGAGCAGAGAGCCCGATGCGGGGCTCGATCCCAGGACTTCGAGATCATGACCTGAGCCGAAGGCAGCGGCCCAACCCACTGAGCCACCCAGGCGCCCCGGCTAGAGCATTCTTAACTTTTTTTTTTTTTTAATCTATTTATTTGAGAGAGAGGGAGAGACAGCAAGAGAGGGAACACAAGCAGGGGAAGTGGGAGAAGGAGAAGCAGACTCCCCGTCGAGCAGGGAGCCCGATGTGGGGCTTGATCCCAGGACCCTGGGATCATGACCTGAGCCAAAGGCAGACGCTTAACGACTGAGCCACCCAGGCACCCCCCTTTTTAACTTCTGAAGATGATCTCATACAGCAGATGGAAACAAACTATAGCCTGTGGCCAAAATACAACTGCTTTGTTTGTGTAAAAAGTTTTAGCAGAACACAGCCACACTCATTCGTTTACATGACATCTATAGCTACCTTTGCCCTACCACAGCACCTCTGAGTAGATCCAACAGGGGCCATATGGCCCACAAAACCTAAAATACTTGTTTATCTGGCCCTTTACAGAAGGAATTTACCAGCCCCTGTCATAAAGGATTTGGGTAAGGTGCTAAAGTGCCTTTTATATTAAAGGGTAAGCCTAGATGCTTCAATGATTTCCCCTTTTGCTCTGAAAAAGAAGGTCTATCCCAAATTTAGGGCAATATTTATACCTGAAGACACTGTACATGGTAATGAGCTAGGAACAGAATCTTTTCCTTGCACATCATTGTAGTGCAGGGAAAGAAGCCGGGAGTCTGGGGCGCCTGGCTGGCTCAGTCAAGAGCATGTGACTCTTGACCTCGGGGTTGGGAGTTCAAGGCCCAGATTGGGCATAGAGCTTATTTTTAAAAAAAAGAAGAGAAAAAAGAAAAAAGAAAAATGAAAAGAAGGATGGAAGGAAGAAAAGAAAGAAAGAGGAAAAAAACACAGGAATCTAATAGTTCTCAAAAGTTCACTCTTGTGGGCAAGTTTATTAGCAGGAATATACCCAGAGAGACTGATAAAGCTAGCTCCCTGTTCCTTCTGAAGGTGAAAGCTTCTTGACTTGTGAACTGAGGTCACTGGTTCAGCAGAAAGCAAAGCCAAAGGGAATGGTAGAGAATGCTCAGAGAGTCCCGAACAACAGAAAAGGGTAAAGCGTATGTTTCAGAGATACAGTAAATAATCAAGAGTGTGAGTTTTCATTCAATTCCTCATGGGGGTTCAAACTGAAACACCTTTCTGAAGGGTGACATATATATCCTGTAAAACTCCGTATAGCTTTGTTGCTCAACAGACAGCTATCAGCAACAATGATAATTCAGATGACACACACTGAGGAATTCTAGTATTTAAGAGGATCTCTCTGATCAAAAAAGCGTCCACACTGCTAACAAGTTTGGCCGCTGCCTTCCTGCTGTCTGTGCTGAAGAATATCTTGGAGGTACCAAAGTTCACGGTCAACATACCCCTGATGTGCCTGTTATTACCCAAATGTAGAGACAAAATAAGGGTCACATCCTTCTCTGGGATCCAGATTACTTACATTTCTGAAGTCCAGTGTTCATCTGCGTGTGAGAAAGAAGCTGAAAGGACAGGTCACCTGGCCCTGGCAGACAGGCTAGCATGGCAGACTGGCATCAACACAACATGGGGCAGTCACTCACACTGCAATGAACGAAAAAACGAGATCATAGAATACAAGGCAACTCACTCAAGGAAGATACCAAGGACATCGGATATGAGCTGCAGAGGCCCACATTTAGATAGATAAGCAATTTAATTAGCAGCATGTTGGTTGAAAATACATCTATGTTTTTATCCGCAGCAACAATTTGCTCTCAACTACTACTATGGCTAAAATGATGTTTCAGTCAGCACAGATGCATGGGGGGGGGAATAAAAACTGGAAATACCTATCCACACAAATAACTGGAAAATACGGTGCATCTATAAAGTCTTTATAGATGTGGATGTGGATGCACTTCTGGCATGTGCATTCCCTACAGACAGCCTCTCCCTACTACTTTTGGGCAGGCCCACGGGATTGCCAGATACATGGCATGCTGGCTCTCATCTGTGCCCCAGCTAAGGCAGGACCAGAAAGGCTAGGGCAGATTCTAACTAAGGTGAAGGGAAAAATTATTTCTCCCTGAAAATAGAACAGGGTTCCTGAAGAGAGCTGGCCTTCATAGGTCCTGGCTCAGTCTATTTACAGAACTGACCAGGGCAGGGGCAGTCAGACACAGTATATGAGCTGCAAAGGCTCAAAGGACCCAAAGTCCAACTTGCAATGGCAGTAATCTGAGCTCACTTTTAGAAGGAAGAAGGGGCAAAGCTCCCTAGGAGATACAACTGAGCACTGTTAAAGCAAATTCTGTTTTTAAGTTTCTGGGGATTTACCTTTCCTGTTGCCTATCACACAATTTGACCCCTCTAGCCCCCAGAAAAAAAAAAAAAATTGCATTGCTCCCAGAATAAATCAAGGTGGTTATAGGCTGCCAGCAGCCCTCTCTAGGCCAGTAATCCTGACATTATGTCAAGATGGCACAGTTTTCTCAGTAATGTCTACCAACAAGACCTGCCCAAGAAAGCCGACCAGATGTGGCCTCTGTAGGGAATAAGCTCCCTGTGTACCAAGGACCAGGCTCTTCTCAAACAAGTATAACGTACTAAAATAAAATACATGGAATTCCTTTTCCTTGCTGCAAAACCCAGGTATCCAGGTGGCACGTTAAGGCTTTAATCCCAACAAAAGAGGAGTGAGGAAAGAGCTCAAGCGTTCAACAAAGACCACAAATCCTCTTTCTTCCTCTTTGAGGCCCCTCTCAGGTATGTGAAACTACCTTGTCACGATGAGCATCAGAGAGCTCTAGCTTGCAAGGCCAGGTAGCTGAAAAGGTACTTTGTAAAAAGAGGCTGCTTAAACTGTCTAAGATAACAATTGCAGAAAGAAAATGCCTCAATGAGAATCGAGCTGCCTCAGAGTTCTGGCACAGATTCTGCCTTTTCAGGTCTCCAGTGGGTGGGATAACAGAATGTACACAGGGCACCAATTGCAGCGCCTCAAGAAATAAAAAGGCTTCTGTTGGGGTCAAATGACTGAGGTACTGCTTACAATTCCTTCCCTTGTGAAGGCTGTTCTTTATTTAATAATCTCTCCCCTATGGCCCTAATATAGGAGAGGGCAAAATCCAAGGGAAAGAGGGGAATTAGCAAATACTGGAGCCTAAGATTGTGAAATGGGCTGTATGAGAGGCATTAGTGAGGTTTTCTTAATTAGGTCTCCCAACCTTTCTTGGAGATAGGTAATAATTCCACTTCCCATCGCATCATCTCTAGCCTGGATTACTACAATAGCCTTCTAAATGGTTTCTCTGTTCCTCCCTCGCCCCTATCACCCAGTCTGCTTTCCACACAGCAGCCAGAGTAATTTACTTTTTTAATTAGAAATTAGATCAACTCAAAAATCTCCAATGATCGCCATCTCACTCTGAATACAAAATCCTAACAGGTCCACAAGGCCTACCACAATCTGTTACTACTACCTCTCTGACCTCATCTTCTAACCGCCCCCTGCCCCTCTTGCTGACTCTACTTTCAGCCACAATGGTCTCCTTGCAGCCCCTCCAACGAGCCAAGTACATTTCGCCTCCCCACTTGTACTTCATCCAGATGGCGGAGATGCTGTGATATGGAGGTTCAGAGAACACACTCACTAGGCGGTCTTGCAGACCAAGTACCCCTGTACTTCTGAGAAGTCACCAAACTATGCAAGTTCACAGCAATCTCTGATAGACCTATTAAATCTTGATGCCTACAACCAGAAAGAGATGAGTGTGGGGGGCTGTGGATCGTCCAAGTTGACCATAACATACTGCCCCTCAAAACCACAACTCTGGATTTCAACAGAAGAGACAAACCAGCTAAACTGTGGCAAAGACACAATAATGAATTTATTAATAGCAAACAAAGGAGTAAAAATAATAGGTGAATTCTGTCAAGACGCCAGAAAGTCAGGGCACCTGGCTGGCTCAGTCAGTGGAGCATGAAGCTCTTGATCTCCGGGTTGCATTCAGGCCCCATGCTGGGTGTAGAGCTATTAAAAATAAAGAGGAAAAAGACTCCAGAAAGTCAACTTTTAGTTTGGACAGGAGGGGGTGAATGAGGAAGAAAGATACCACAGCTTGGGGCCCTCCATGATGATGTCCCCAACAAGAAGCACCCAGCAAGTTTGGAAAACTCCTCGTCAAGGCTGCTAAGAGTACAGCCTCCATTTTGTGACCCTTTCTTTAAAGATTTCAGGGATCTATCTGCCATCCTTTCCAAAAGACTGCCCTCTGTACTTAAGGAAGACTTCAAGCCCCTTGACCAGTTTCAACTTTAGTTAAGAATTAGATTCTGCTAGAGCAGAGAAGGCAGGGAATATGGCAAGGTCACAAGGGTTGTGATGAAACAGGAAGGAAGCAACTTCCTTCTAGAACCCATTCTAGCAGCAGGGTTATACAATATAAAGTACTCCTCTGGAGGCCTGGTAGCAGAGCACAGGCATTTAAAAACTTCAAACTAGGGGTTCCTGAGGGGCTCAGCTGGTTAAGCGTCTGCCTTCAGCTCGGGTCATGACCCCAAGGTCCTGGGATCAAGCCCCACATCAGGCTCCCTGCTGAGCAGGGAGCCTGCTTCTCCCTCTCCCTTTGCCATTTCCCCACTGTGCTCTCTGTCTCTGTCAAATAAACAAATAAAATAAAAATAAAAATAAAAACTTCAAACCAGGGGCACCCGGGTGGCTCAGTAGGTTAAAGCATCCAATTCTTGATTTCGGCTCAGGTCATGATCTCAGGATCCTGGGATCCAGCCCCGTGTTGGGCTCAACGCTTAGCGGGGGAGTCTGCTGGGGATTTTTCTCTCTCTCTCTCCCTCTGGCCCTCCCTCCACTCACACTCCCTCTGTCTCTCTCTAAAAATAAATAAATGAATCTTAAAAAATAAAAGTAAAAAAAAAACCCCACATGCCTGGGTGGCTCAGTCATTAAACATTTGCCTTCGGATCAGGACATGATCCCAGCGTCCAGGGATCAAGCTCGGCATGGGGCTCCCTGCTGGGCAGGAGGCCTGTTTCTCCCACTCCCTCTGCCTGTATTCCCTCTCTAGCTGTGTCTCTGTCAAATAAATACATAAAATCTTAAAAAAAAAAAAAAAAAAAAAAACAAAGGACACAAAAAACCTTCAAACCACCCACACATTCTGACTATCACCTGGCTTTTTCTAAAAAGCAAATTTCAATATAATTTTACAGTTGTTACTTCCAGAAGCACAAGTAGGGACAGAAATCAACCTAGCACCACCTTCTCAAGGGACCTCAAAATTTCAGTCCTGACTTCCAAACAGAATTAAGTAGTAATCCAGAGCTCGGCCCAAGTGAGCTCTCGGCCAGCTTTCCTGCTGCCAGCTGGTATGCTCCCTAAGCAGGGGGACAGTAATATCCCAGTAAACCCAGAACGAAGGTGTTCAAACTCTCCTGGGGCATTAGCACCAGTGTGAGCATTTACTAGACTACCTCTAATTAAGGAACAAAACCCTTGTGCCCACTGGGAAAATTCAAAAATACTTCCATCTGCTCCCCCTATCCCTACCCTCCACCATCCCTGTCAGAAGACTGCCAGAGGTTATATTAGAGTTGTGATGTCACACACTGTTTTCCTGAATGGCATCTAATAAAGAAAGGACTGTCTCTACCTTGGGAGTATCTCTGTGGCTGTTAGAAAACCTCAGTCATTGTTTGTGCTGCTTGTCCCTGCTCATTTCTAAGACCACTGAAAGGTAGGGAAGGGAGAGGAGAGGAGATGGAGTGCTAGAAAAAGGATTTCTTTTTACTCGGGGCTCTGGGGCGAGGTGAAGTGGTCTAGAGCCATCACTTCCATCCCAGTTTCACCACCCACAATCTACTGCCTCCCACTACACTTCTTTGCCATTTTCTCTCCCGCTTTTTCCCTTCTCTGCCTGCAACCCCCACCTTCAAAAAGAACACCCCCTCAAAAAAGAGGTTAACTAGCCAACTTTCTGATTCATGCTGTGGTTCAAAAATTTTAGTTTGTCATTTGTAGTCTTTAATTAAAAGCTGAAATTGAAACCGGCGCCATCTCTGCAACTACAGGTACAGAAACGTTATGCTCCTCATTTGCCTTCACTTTATAAAATACAAACAACAGTGAAAATCCTGTGGACATGCATCTTAAGAGAATAAGATTACTACCACAAAACTGCATTAATTTAAGAGTCTTCAGTATCTGTGATTAAAGCTTTCTCATCTGTGAGTTAAAGGCTTATTTAAAAAGACTACTTCTTGATAACAGGGAAAAATTTTTATCCTACTACTTGCTCCCCATTCCTTTCTTTACTTGTGGGGTCCAAGAAATTAGGTTAAAAGCTAAGGGAAACACTAAAAATATTGCTCTGGGGAAAATAAACAGGACGAAAGACAGTAAAAATTACATGTTTATCCAATCAGACTCTGCAAAGTCAGTCACCTGCATGGTCTGTTATAATAAAACAATCTATTCAATGGGTAATTCTGTCAGTCCAGGTTTAACTGTAAACTTCCAATTAAATCGAACTTTTCACTAATTACCCAACCTGAATAAAGTTCAGCCACTGCTCAAAGGCATCTTTCTTTTCCATCTTTAACCTATAAGGGGAGCTAAAAATCACTTGGAATTGTGACCCCACAATTCTAGGGAGGCAGGGAAGAGAACAAATGTTCACTCCAGGCTTACTATTTTTTTTAAGATTTTATTTGAGACAGAGAGCGAGCGAGCAAGACGGGGAGGGGTGAAGGGAAAGGGAAAAGCAGACTCCTTTAGTCAGCAGGGAGCCCGATGTGGGGCTCAATCCCAGGACCCTGGGGATCATGACCTGACCATAAGGCAGACACTTAACCGACTGAGCCACCCAGGGCCCCTACATTTTTTTTTAAAAGTAATCTCAATGACCAATGTGGGGCTCAATCTCATGACCCGAGACCAAGAGTGGCATGCTCCACAGGCTGAGTCAGCTAGGTGCCCAGGGCTTACTTTTTTGAAAGCCCAGAACCACCCCTACTGCAAACCATTCTTACTTTGAGTTTGGAAACATTACTCCTCTCCTAACTGCCCTTCAGAACCTATGACAACAG
The DNA here is from genome assembly GCF_902655055.1 of Lutra lutra. Lineage (NCBI taxonomy): Eukaryota > Metazoa > Chordata > Mammalia > Carnivora > Mustelidae > Lutra > Lutra lutra. The sequence continues at coordinate 42,801,356 of NC_062293.1, forward strand.
GTACTCTTTCTGTCCGGTCCCACCTCACCCTAATCCCTAGCACTCTCTCTTCTTCAGCTGGGATGCTCCTTCCTGGATCCTGTAATTATTTAACTCATCTATGACCCAGTGCTTTCTCCTGAATGTGTTACTCTGGTACCAGGAAAGTATGCTCCCCAGACATTTTAACTTTTCAACCTGAGTGTGACTGAGTGTCCCTAGACCAGAGCCTGTCTTTTATTTTATCCTTCTAAGTTACAGAATCAGGAATAAGATTATCACAAAATAGACACTGCATAAGTATTACTGGCTCACATTCCTGAAGAAAATAGCATATACTTTAATCTCAGGATCCGGAAATTATCTGAATTTACATCCTTGAGACACGGATAACAGAAGCATCAGCGAGTGCTTGTGCATGTGCATGGGGCAGGTACCTTCGCCCTGTGAGAGCAACGAGGAGATAAAAAAAAAGTGCCTGGGCAGCTCTCTCCGGCTCTGGCTGCTGTAGTGAGAGGAGCTGCCGCCATGTCCACCCACCAGCAATGAATGTTCTTACACAACTACTCCAGCTTCCTGATCAAAAGGAACAAGAAGACATAAAGCACAGAACCCAGTAACTTGAAGGCTTACAACTTCTTCCACTACCACTTCCACCTGATTCACTGCAAGGCTGTGGGTATGGAGCTGGCAGCCAATGGCAAAGGTTAGCAGTGGACAGGAAGCGGAGATCCAGCCAGTGAAAACCTTCCACCTCCTACAAGGGACCACCATGAACAAGAATGCCCCTCTGCCTACAGCACCAGGCACATGATCCACAAGAACAAGTACTGCCCAGACCTGCCATTCACAGATCCAGTGCTATCCCATGCAGCCAGGAGCCTGTGATGGTGACGAGGAATCAGCCCACCCCTACCAAGAGCTCCTGAGCACCTGCCCCCCCACCTCCAAAGCAATAAAGATGTCAAACACACACACACACACACACACACACACACACACACACACACACACACACACCCAGGGCACCTGGGTGGCTCAGTTGTTTAAGCACCTGACTTTGGCTCTGGTCATGACCCCAGGGTCCTGGGACTGATCACCCTGTGAGGCTCAGGAGGGAGTCTGCTTCGCCCTCTCACCCCACCCCAACCCACTTGTGCTCTCTCTCTCACAAATAAATAAAATCTTTAAAAAAAAAAAAAAAAAAAAGGGAGGGGTGCCTGGGTGGCTCTGTGGGTTAAAGCCTCTAACTTTGGCTCAGGTCATGATCCCAGAGTCTTGGGATCGAGCCCCACATCGGGCTCTCTGCTCAGCAGAGAGCCTGCTTCCCTTCCTCTACCTCTGCCTGTCTCTCTGCCTGCTTGTGATCTCTTTCAAATAAATAAATAAATAAGAAAGAAAAAAAGCCCCAGGTACTACTTTTTATTTACACTGTATTGGAAGGTATCATTTGATATCTGTACTTTAATCTCCATTAAGTAGAAATCAGTTTTCCTAAAAATGTGAAAATGCAGGCTGTGTTCTTTGTAGGCGGCTAAATCAGAACCTGCAATTTTTCATCATGGTATGGAATAAGGCTTGAGTTTCAAAGGCCTATCAGGACTGGATCGCTATAACTTAAGATGAACCATCTTAGAAACAAAGACTGACCTTTGTATTTAACCCCATTCATAACTGCAAGCAGAGTTGTCAGACTGGGTAGAATTTTGCTCACAATTACCTGGACTGTGCCCAGCAGGACAAGAAGAAAAAGAAACCAGAAGAAACTGCTTCCTTGAAGTAAGACACAAATACTGGATCATTACCTTTTACAATTTTCTGTAGAAACTTGTTCTGAATCAGAAAGTTTTAAATTATTATTCAGATGAAATATAATTCAACAAATGTTACAATTTGTGGCAATTTTAGTATATGTGCTGCCGAAGCGAGCACAATTTGTGGCAATTTTTAATCTTCAAAACCCTGAGTCCCATAGAAGTCCAGGAAAAGCTCCGCAGTGACAGGCAAGTACTTATCTCACACCCTCATGGGGAAATTGAGGCAACAGACCAAAACTATTTTTTAAAAGGGGAATCTGTGGGGCGCCTGGGTGACTCAGTGGGTTAAAGCCTCTGCCTTCGGCTCAGGTCATGGTCCCAGGGTCCTAGGATCGAGCCCTGCACCAGGCTCTCTGTTCAGTGGGGAGTCTGCTTCCCCCTCTCTCTCTGCCTGCCTCTCTGCCTACTTGTGATCTCTGTCTGTCAAATAAATAAATAAAATCTTTAAAAAAAAAAAGGGGGGGAATCTGTTAAAAAGATATCAAAGTTGGGTACAATTTTAAGTCTGAGAGTGTCTAAAAAGACCTTTAATAGGCCCTGAACACAAAACAAGGCAGACCACAGATTGTATTCATTCTGATAAAAATAGAAAAGGCAGTTCCCCAGTTAGCTTGTGTAAACTTATATAGCCCACAGCTACAACACAGAAAAAGAATTTTAAGAATTTAGCAGGCTGTTAAAAAATTCTGGCAAGCATATGTTTAGAGAACAGCTAAACAAGTTGCTTATTCATGCCCTTTCTCCTCCCCTCAACTGCATAAGGTACAACAGAGGCCCAATTTCTTTAGTGACTCCCTTGCATCAGAAACACCTCACCAGACAGGAGGCCCTCTAACCCAGTCTAGAGTCTGACTTTGAAGTCTGAAGGGTGACAGAAATTGAAGAGGTATAAGGGCAATCACTTAGCTGCCCCCATTCTGGGTATACATTTCCAGGGTGTTATTCTGAAATAAGCTGAGGTAAGGGGGTTTGGACCATGTGTACTTATGTTTTCTTGACCCTCGTACAGATGTCTTTCTTTTCTGAGTCTAATGTGTCTCATCAAAGTTCACTGCTGCATTTAAAAATTTCAAAAGACTATTTACAGATCAGTATTTTTGCCATGTAATAAGTAACACTGATTTGCACTGCATAAGAGAGTAGTTTATCAAAACTGCAGAGAATAGCTTAAATGAAATTTTGAACAAGTGTTCAAGAGCTATGAATGGAAGGAGTGAAAGAGACACGATCCACAGCAACATCTGAATCCATGTAAGGGGAGTGAAGACATGGCTCCCATCAAAGTTGTATGGAGAAATATAAGCAACTACTAAATATATGAAGAAATAGTGCAACTATCTAATAATTAAAGAAATGTAAATTAAGTGGAATGAGATTTGATTTTTTCCTTAAAAATGACAAACATGTTTGAAAAAAATCTAAAACATATAGAGTCAGGGATATAGCGAAGAGTAACTGAAGTAGGATGTTTATTTTTTTAAATTAGCATCTAATATATTATTTGTTTCAGGGGTACAGGTCTGTGATTCATCAGTCTTACACAGAGCTCACCACAACACATACCCTCCCCAATGTCCATCACCCAGCCACTCCCTCTCTCAACCTCTTCCCCTCCATCAACCCTCAGTTTGTCTCCTAAGATTGAGTCTAAAGTGAGATGTTTAAATTAATACATTCTTTCTGGAAATAAGCATGAACAGTTTTTGTTTTTTTAAAGATCTTACTTGAGAGAGAAAAGGGAGGGGAAGGGCAGAGTATTAGAGAATCTTTTTTTTTTTTTCTTAAAGATTTATTTGACAGAGATCACAAGTAGGCAGAGAGGCAGGCAGAGGGAGAGGAGGAAACAGGCTCTCCATGGAGCAAAAAGCCCAATGTGGGGCTTGATCCTAGGATCCTGAGATCATGACCTGAGCTGAAGGCAGAGACTTTAACCCACTGAGCCACCCAGGTGCCCCAGTGATAGAGGATCTTAAGCAGACTCTGATGCAGGACTTGATCCCACAACTCTGCGATCAAGACCTGAAACCAAGACGTTCAACCAATTGTGCCACCCAGGAGCCCTTGCATGGACAGTTTCTTAAATACTCATATTTTTCAACATAGTTATTGTACTTCTAAAATCTAATTTAAGGAACAATCAATGAGATGCAAACAAAGATTTATATATGACTCTCTTCATTCACTTCAGTGTTGTTCATAGTTGTGTAGAAACTAGAAACAAAATAAATAAAATCTTAAAAAAAAAAAAAAAGGGGGGGGGGCGCCTGGGTGGCTCAGTTGGTTGGACGACTGCCTTCGGCTCAGGTCATGATCCTGGAGTCCCGGGATCGAGTCCCACATCGGGCTCCCAGCTCCATGGGGAGTCTGCTTCTCCCTCTGACCTTCTCCTCCCTCATGCTCTCTCTCACTGTCTCGCTCTCAAATAAATAAATAAAATCTTTAAAAAAAAAAAAAAAAGAAACTAGAAACAATCTAAATGTCCCAAAGCAAGGAAACAGTTATATAAATTATGGGATATTCATCTAATAAAGTTAGCGTGAGCCTCTCAATTTTTTTTTAAAGATTTTATTTATTTAATTGACAGAGATCACAAGTAGGCAGAAAGGCAGGCAGAGAAGGTGGGGGGGAAGCAGGCTCCCTGCTGAGCAGAGAGCCCGATGCGGGGCTTGATCCCAGGACCCTGAGATCATGACCTGAGCCGAAGGCAGAGGCTTTAACCCACTGAGCCATCCAGGCGCCCCAAGCCTCTCAATTTTTAATTATTAGAGTATCTAAAAATGAAGAAAAATGTTTATGATATAAATGCTAGGTGAGAAAAGTATATACAATAGACAAATATGGTATAAGTTGTAAAATTTATTTTATACACACACACACAAATTATAAAGCCATTCGTATTTGACCATTATACACTATAGCATTTTACACAATAATGCACAAAGTGCATTATAGTACTTCATAGCACTTTGTGGGGGATAAATGCTCATTCCTGGCCCATATAGATTAGGATAACATTCTTTTTTTAAAAAATATTTTATTTATTTGTCAGAGAGAGAGAGAGAGCACAAACAGGGGGAGCGGCAGGCAGAGGGAGAAGCAGATTCCCTGCTAAGCAAAGAGCCCGATGTGGGACTTGATGTGATCCCAAGACCCTGGGATAATGACCCGAGCTGAAGGCAGATGCTTAACTGACTGAGCCACCCAGGCATCCCTAGGATAAGATCCTAATTAGCTTTCACTTCCTGAACGTAAAGTCAAGAGAGGCAGTGAAGTAACTTAGGAAAAAAGTGAGTGGCAAAGGCAAGCCATTTTCTGGTTAAGTTTTTATAAGGGTAAAATTCACATGCAGATAAATGTCAACCACCATTCAAATCACCTCCAAGAAACCTGGATTAACAAGTGGCACTATATCAAAGTAGTTAAGGCAAGATTTTAGGTTTGAATCCCAGCTCTTTTGCTTACTTGCAGTTTGACCTTGGGGAAGACACTTAACTTCATCTGTAAAATGTACCTACTTCACAGGATTTCTGTGAAGATCCTTTTTTTTTTTTTTTTAAAGATTTTATTTCTTTATTTGAGAGAGAGAGAGAGAGAGAGAGACAGAAAGACAGTGAGAGAGAGAGCACACCAGTAAGGGCACAGGGAGAGGAAGAAGCAGACTCACCTACTGAGCAGGGAGCCCCAATGCGGGGCTTGATCCCAGGATCCTGGGATCATGACCTGAGCCAAAGCCAGATGTTCAAATGACTGAGCCACCCACGTGGCCCTGTTGTGAGGATTAAATGAGTTTAATACATTCAAGTGCCTGGGGCACATGGCTGGCTCAGTTGGTAGAGCATGAGACTCTTGATCTCAGAGTCATGAGTTGGAGTCCCATGTTGGGCACAGAGCTTAAACAAAAACAAAAACAAAAACCATTCAGGTGTCTAACTGATATTGGTGACTACCATGTCGTGAACAATTATTTAAATGCTGGCTATTGGGGCACCTAATTGGCTCAGTCGGTTAAGCGTCTGCCTGCAGCTCAAGTCATGATCCCAGGATTCTGGGATTGAGTCCCACATCAGGCTCCCTGCTCAGCAGGAAGTCTGCTTCTCCCTCTCCCTCTGCCTGCTGCTTTGCCTGCTTCTGCATTCTCTCTGTCAAATAAATAAATAAAATCCTTAAATAATAATAAATGTTGGCTATTATCACTTTCCTAATCCATTAAAATTCAGATCACTTTTTATTTTGCCAACTGAACCAAACCATCACCTCACATTTTATAGTTCTTTATATGCTGAAGCATGTTCATACAAATGATTTCACTTGAAATTTAGAACAATCTCTTGAGATGGAACAAGTATCATTCCTCTTCTATGAATTAGGAAACCCAGGCTCAGAAAGACTTAAATTACCTGTCCAGTGATATGCAGCTGCAACAGTGGACCTCATATTAAATTCTGTCTTAACTCCTAGACTTGTGGCTCATTCCATTAGACAAGTATTTTCTAATTTACAGACTGTGACCAGCCTTTAAAAAAAAAAGTGAACAAAAAAATTCACAAAGTCAGAATGCTTATTGTTTAATGATTCTCACTTCAAATATCTCATTTATGTATATTTTAGTGGGATGCAGTCCCTATTGTGGGCTTAGACAAAAATGTTTGAAAAACTGCACTATACCATAGCTGGCCCTCAATCAATATTTATTGACCACCTATCACAGCCCTCTTCTTACACTATTACATACAACAAAAACATACAATTCTAAGCCATGGTTTTGTTTTTTAAGTGTGAATGTAATTATTGACTTTCCTATGGATCTGGGGACTTGCCTGTCCCAGATCAGTACTCCGCACTAGAACTTTATTTTTTTTTTTAATTTTTTTTAATTTTTTTTATTTTTTCAGCATAACAATATTCATAAAAATATGGAACGCTTCACGAATTTGCGTGTCATCCTTGCGCAGGGGCCATGCTAATCTTCTCTGTATCGTTCCAATTTTAGTATATGTGCTGCCGAAGCGAGCACTAGAACTTTATTATCCTTTGGCTAGCCTAACACTTTCTAATCAGCCCTCAGTGAAAATTCTTTCAAGCTGAACTATAAAGCCAGTAACTATAACCAAGGTAAGAATGCACTGGGAAAGTGTCTACATAAAGACAAAAGCAAACTTCATGTCCGAGTTGTCAAACTGTTTTTCAGGCAAAAGTTGTATCAATTTACGCTGAGGAAACTACATCTAAGGATGTTAAGTAATGAATGAACACCACTCCTCATCCTCAAACAATCCTGGGACAGAAAACTCTACCCCATATCTCCTCAGGCTCTCCCCTGAACTCTAACTCTGAACCTATTCTCAATTCATACCTTTTCTAAGTTAGTTGCCATCTGGACACTTGTACTATGACAGCTTTTGGAAGCTGAACATCATAGAGCTCACTCAGGTCTCTGACAGAAAACATCCCTCTGCTCTCTCAGGAGTTTTAAATTTGGGCAAGGGCAGAGGGAGGGTGGGCTCATACTTTTCCATGCCTCACATTTACTATACCCACTCTGTATTCATTTGGTCTATTACTTTCTCAGAACTTGTTCTCTGAACACAATGCCTTGAGTTTATGTGCCTTATATATCTAGTGAAGATTCAGAAAGGCTAATAAATTAAATGCAGATGGGGAATGAAGCTTTACTTTTAGTTAACACACTGCCCTCTCTATCCTCTAGTCTGCTGCCATCCAGGGTTAGTTTGGCCGTAGGCAGATTTTAAGGTAAGAGGACAAGGCATAATTGCTATTTTAATATATTCTGTTCACTGAGCCCCTCCTTTTTCCTCTGCCAGTGGAAGCAGAGGACCATGAGGAATCCTGATGTGTAACAATTTGGGGTGAGGGCTTCTGTAGCCTTAGCAACATTCCAAGATCATTTCACTGAGATTCACTATAACCTTAAGTTTTATGGCTCATACCCCACATACCTGAGGAATTACCAGGTTTCTGAAGCTAAAGGGTCTCTGAAAGTGCGATAGGCCTCCAGCCTCAAAACCACCGAGGAACTGAAAGCCCACTGAGGAAGAGGAGCACCCCCGCCCTCTACGTCCTACAAATCGTTGCAACTAGCTAATGAAATTTGGAATACTGGTTCAATCTATAGAAAGAAGAGAGAACAGAAGTCCCTACTAGAAGAGTACTTTTATAGCTAGAGTAAACATCCACTGAAATAAAATTCTGAACCGAGCTTCAGGAGGCATCCTCATTTCAGGAATTGCTTTGTAAACAAAACAAAAACTAAAAAAGTAGTCCTTTAAACCTCTCAAAGATTCAAAGTACACAACTCATTCACTGATCAGAATTCTTTTGCTCCTTTCTATAGCCCTGAAAAATTCCATAATCATTCTGCACTGTTGTTGTTGTTGTTTTTTAAGGATTTTTTAATTTATTTGTCAGAGAGAGAGAGAGAGCCCAAACAGGGGGAGCGGCAGGCAGAGAGAGAAACAGGCTCACCACTGAGCAAGGAGCCCAATGCGGGACTTATCCCGGGACCCTAGGATCCAGATCTGAGCTGAAGGCAGATGATTAACCGACTGAACCACCCAGGCGCCCCACAGCACTGTTTTTGTTGTTTTTTTTTTCCTTTAATCAGTGTATGACTGACTAGTTCTAACTGGTCAACGGTGTGTCTTATACCACATATTAAACCCCAAACAAAGAATTTAACTCAAGATTACCTTAGCACCAAATGAATCAGAAAAAGAATATATAAATACACGTTTTATCCTACAGATGTCCAAATGATGTGCTTCCATTTACCTCAAAGACACCTCAAAGAAATGACTAACACTACCTAAATTAACATCTTCTGGACAGCAGCCAACAACAAAAGTTCATAACTCTTCTATTCCCGGTACACTGCCTCCTTCACTCAGCATGCCCATTCCCTGTCCTAATTTCTCCTCTGTAGACTACTCTCTCCAGGGCCTCCCTCACCAACCAAGCATCCTTACCAGCCTTCACCCAGTTCCCTGTTAAATCACTTCAACTAGACTGGAAATAAAAGGGACCCAAGCAGAGTGAGGATGGCAGCCACAAAGTGGTGGGGGGCTTGTTATGGGGAGCCAGAAACCAACTGGTATGAGAGCATCCCCGGAGGGAAGCAATGACGACTCCACCATCCAACAGCAATGGGCCCCACTAAGGTCCAAAGAGATCTTGATTTCTGGATCCTGATTTCCAAAGTCGTCTACTAACAGGAACAAAGGCTCTATGGAGAAATAGCTGAGGCAGAGAAATGAGTCTGGAACATCTTATTGTGCAGGAAAGGAACTAAGTGTTTAAAGACTAATGGTGACATGTCAAAGAACAGAGAAGCTATGGAATATTAAAATGGTGACAGAAACTCCTAAAAGAGAAGTTTGCACAGTAGGAATTGGAAAGAACAATAAACTTCATGAGTGAAGGAGGTATGTCCTAGTAACAGAAGAATTAAAAACTTTTGTTTTCTACCACTATTCATTAAGATGTTAGTTTGGGTAGTATCTTTATGACTAAATATATGGGTATATAATTTTTTTTCTGATATACTGACATATTCAGGGATAATTTGAACATCAAAAAAACAGGGGCGCTGGGTGGCTCAGTCAGGTAAGAAACGGACCCTTCATTTTGGTTCAGGTCATGATCTCAGGGTCGCGGGATCAAGCCCCACATCAGGCTTGGCGCTCAGTGTGGAGTCAGCTTGTCGCTCTCCCTCTGCTCCTCCCTCTGTTCATGTTCTCTCAAATAAATAAAAAAATCCTTAAAAAACAACAACAGGGACACCTGGGTGGCTCAGTGGGATAAAGCCTCTGCCTTCGGCTCAGGTCATGAACCCAGGGTCCTGGGATAGAGCCCCGAATTGGGCTCTCTGCTCAGCAGGGAGCCTGCTTCCTCCTCTCTCTCTGCCTACTTGTGATCTCTGTCTGTCAAATAAAATCTAAAACAAAAAAACAAAACAAAACAAAAAAACCACAACAACAAGCAAATGATGATAACAGATTAGGCTATTGAATAAAATAGAAAATCCATAATTATAAAGAAGTTGAGGGGCGCCTGGGTGGCTCAGTGGGTTAAAGCCTCTGCCTTCAGCTCAGCTCATGATCCCAGGGTCCTGGGATCGAGCTCCGCATCAGGCTCTCTGCTCAGTGGGGAGCCTGCTTCCTCCTCCCTCTCTGCCTGCCTCTCTGCCTACTTGTGATCTCTGTCTGTTTCAAATAAATAAATAAAATCTTAAAAAAAAAAAAAAAAAAGAAGTTGAATCACAGGGCATCTGGGTGGCTCAGTCGATTAAGCATTTGCCTTCAGCTCAGGTCATGATCCCAGGATCCTGGGATCCAGCCCTGATTCAGAATCCCAGAACTCAGTGGGCAGCCTGCTTCTTCCCCTCCACCTCCTCTGCTTGTGTTCTCTCTTGCTATGTCTCTCTCTCAAATAATTTTTTTTTTTTTTTAAATCTTTAGGGACGCCTAGGTGGCTCAGTTGGTTAAGCTGCTGCCTTCGGCTCAGGTTATGATCCCAGCGTCCTGGGATCAAGTCCCACATCGGGCTCCTTGCTCGGCAGGGAGCCTGCTTCTCCCTCTGCCTCTGCTGCCACTCTGCCTGCCTGTTCAATCTCTCTCTCTCTGGCAAATAAATAAATAAAATCTTTAAAAAAAAAAAATCTTAAAAAAAAAAAGGTGACCACTAGTGTTATATACCTGAAACTACTGTAACTTTGTGTGTCAACTATACTCAAATTAGAAAAAAATTTTTAATAGAAAATCATGAGTTCATACTAATGTAAATATATAAACTAATAAACTGAAAAGATGGAGAGGAACAAGATATTTGCATAGTCTCAAAGTATCTCCCTCCAGGGGGCATCTGGCTGACTGAGCTGGTAGAGCACGGGATTCTTGATCTCAAGGTCATGAGTTCAAGCCCCACATTGGCCATGGAGCCTACTTTAAAAAAAAAAAAGGTATTTCCTTCTAAAATGCTTACTAATTAAAAAGGGAAAAAGAGTAACTTTATAGTAGAAATGCCTAGCAGGCACCACCTTAATCAAGTCATTGAACATTACCAGAAATAGGGCACAAAAAATTCTGCACTTCTTAAAATTATGAAGAACATAGCATCAATATTGCAATATTCCTTCTGAAGATATACAACCTCAATTAAACAAAAGGAACCACCAGACAAATCTAAATTGAGGGACTTTATACAAAATAACTCTCAGTGGCATTAAGGTCATGAAAGTCAAAGGCCTGAAGAACTGTTCCAGATTGAAGGAGACCAAGAACATGTAACAAATAAATGCAATGTGTGGGGCGCCTGGCTGGCTAAACTGGTAGAGCACATGACTCCAGAACTCCAGAACTCGGTGCTTTCTGAATTCAAGTCCCATGCTGGGGGTAGAGTTTACTTAAATAAACAAACAACAACAAATAAACCCACTTTAAATAAATAAGTGTAATGTGTGATTCTGAACTGGATCCTTACTGCAATGAAAGACATTACTGGTACAACTAGTAACATCTGAGAGGGGTCTGAGAATTATATGACAGCAATATATCAATGTTAGCTTCCTGATTTTGATGGTTAAATTGTGGTAATGCTGGTGAGTGTCCTTGTTTATAGAAGATAAACACTAAAGTATTCTAAGATGAAGAAGCAATCAGGTCAAACGACTTAAGGAAGAAAAATATCCTTTGTATTGTACCTGCAACTTTTCTGTAATTCTGAGCTTGTTTCCAGGCATTTTATTTATTTATTTAAGATTTCTTATTTATTATTTATTTGACACAGAGAGAAAGATCACAAGTAGGCAGAGGCAGGCAGAGGGGGGAACCAGGCTCACTGCTGAGCAGTGAGCCTAATGCGAAACTCGATCCCAGGACCCTGGGATCATGACCTGAGCTGAAGGCAGAAGCTTTAACCCACTGAGCCACCCAGGCACCCCTTTATTTTTAAAGATTTTACTTACTTGAGAGAGAGAGAGAGAACACAAGCAGTGGGGAAGTCCAAGGGGAGAGGGAGAAGCAGGCTCCCCGCTGAGCAAGGAGCCTGATATGGGGCTCAATCCCAGGACCCTGGGACCATAATCTGAGCTGAAGGCAGCCACTTAATCAACTGAGCCACTCAGATGCCCCTGGACATTTTATTTGAAAAACAAAAGAAAAATACACACAAAAAAGGGGACTCATGCTCCTTTTTTCCTTTCCGAGTCTCTTAGACACTCAATCTGTATCTCTCTACATCTTCAGTAAACTCTACTTTCACTTCCAAAAATTAACAAAAATAAAAGAGGCAGCAGCGTTGAAGTCTGCAAAGGGCATGGGGGCTGGAGATTATGAAAAAGAGTTGGCGAGAATTGCCTGTTGGTAACCATATTGTTTTATCTTAATGCAGGTAACTTACCTCTACATTGGTAAGTACTGACATTTGGGGTTCTTGCCATCTGGAATAGGTTTCCCGTAACTTTCTGCCTCATCAATTTCCAATTTCTTTTCAACACTTACCTGAATAACATTTTCTCCGGTGCCTATACTTCAAATTCTCTCCCAACCTCCACTCTGTTCTGGCAATGCTTCCACTGGGTGACATTCAATGCAACTCTCTTACTTAAAGATGGAGAATTCAACTTTTGGAAAGGTTCCAAAAGAAATGTCTATTCTGAAATGGCCCTATTAATAACCCTCCTTTTTCAGGCCTGACATTCACTAGCATTTCCATCAAGTTCATGTGTTTTGCAAGGCCTTTCCTTCTAAGCACACACTTCCTGAACTTCACCAAAAGTGCCATGAAAACCCCTTTACTCTAAAGGAAATCCTTATTGTATCTTCCAGAGTGGAAAAGAGTTTTGACACTCTTTCCTCCCACTACACAAAAAGTTTCAAGTGACATTATAAACTTTATCTCCAGACTTCCTGAAAAGTACCCACTATAACTAGCTTCTCCACTTTCACGCCAACGGCAGCTGGCAGGCAGAGAGTCTCGGTTATTCTACAGCAGAAAGGTTTTCAGTAACAATCAATGAAGAGCTTTGAAGTTGTGTAAGGATGATGTTTATCACTCACCCTTTCCTCTTCTTTCTTTTTAGTGTGATCAGGGAAGCTTTGGGGGAGAAATAACTGTATTATGGCCCTTCTCCAAGCAGCCATGAACTTTCTTCCTTTACTTCACACAAACACTAAGAAAAGCAAGTTCCTAAAATGCATTGCCATTCTCCCTGGCCATTTACTCTCAACATTTTTTTTTTTTTTTAAAGATTTTATTTATTTATTTGACAGAGTGAGAGAGAGAGAGAGATCACAAGTAGGCAGAGAGGCAGGCAGAGAGAGGGGGGGAGCAGGCTCTCCGCTGAGCAGAGAGCCCGATGGGGGGCTCGATCACAGGACCCTGCGATCATGACCTGAGCAGAAGGCAGAGGCTTAACCCACTGAGCCACCCAGGCGCCCCTCAACAAAATTTTTATGCAGCCACATCCATGAAGTATCTAAGGAGACTAGGGAGCCCCTGGGAAGAAACCCTAGCAACAAAGGACATTAGGGTGAGCAAGGACATCCGAGATGAAAGAAATAGCAAATCACCTGAATATCTAGGAACAGTCCCAGTTTGGAGTTAACTTTAGTTTTCTGCATGTTAAGGAGATAAGACTTTGCACATAAGACCACTTACTTTTCAGGGTTACCATCAAACAATAATGAAGGGAAAGTCTAAAAAAAATAGCAAAGAGACTTTGTCATCTTCAGAGAAAAACAAACTATTCCTTCTGTCTCTCTCTCTCCACCTGGCAAGGATGTTTCCAAAGGTATTATGCAACTTTCTATTAGAAACAGCTAAAATTAATTTTTTTTTTTAAGGAGGCACCTTTTGAGCTCACTGAGTAGACATCAAGAGCAAAGCTCACGCTCCCAAATAGAAAAAAATTATGGACAAGAAATTATCACAGAAATTAAATGGTGGCAGATATGTCCAAGGAATATTGCAAGGGTTCAATTCCTTTATGAATCTTGTGACAGATGAATGCATGGAGATGGCAACTAGTGAGCAACAGAATATCGGAATGGTGGTAATAGAAGGAAATAACACCATCATGTTAGAAGCCTTAGAAAGAGCATAAACAATGGGTGTTCAGGGCACCTGGGTGGCTCAGTCAGTTGAGTGGCTGCCTTCACTTGAGTCATGGTCCCAGGATTCTGGGATCTAGTCCTGCATTGGGTTCCTTGCACAGCAGGAAGCCTGCTTCTCCCTTCCCCTCTGCCTGTCACTCCCCATGCTTGTGCTCCATCAAGTAAATAAATAAAATCTTCAAAACACACTGGGCACCTGTGTGGCTCAGTGGGTTAAAGTCTCTGCCTCCGGCTCAGGTCATGATCCCAGGGTCCTGGGATCGAGCCCCGCATCGGGCTCTCTGCTAGGCGGGGAGCCTGCTTCCTCTTCTCTCTCTGCCTGCCTCTCTGCCTACTTGTGACTTCTGTCTGTCAAATTAAAAAAAAAAGTTTTAAAAAAAAAATAGGGAGCCTGCTTTCCTCTCTCTCTCTGCCTGCCTACTTGTGATCTCTGTCAAATAAATAAAATCTTTAAAAAAAAAAGTTAATAAAAACAAAACAAAAAACTACAGGTGTGTTCACCAGAAGACATCAATTGCTTCCACATGTGCCCTCTCCTTAGCACCTCTTTTACTACAGTACAAAAATCAGGTCATGCGCATTTTCATATTGGACTATTTTGTTAAATAAACTTTTGTAATAGTCAAAAAACCTCTATTAAAATAACATACCAAAATTCCTATATAGTAACAAAATGTATCCTTAGTGTGATTTTAAAAGTGGCTCAGGACAGCCTGGGTGTCTCAGTTGGTTGGGCCGCTGCCTTCGGCTCGGGTCGTGATCCCGGGGTCCTGGGATCGAGTCCCGCGTCGGGCTCCTTGCTCGGTGGGGGACCTGCTTCTCTCTCTGCCTCTGCCTGCCCGCTCTGCCTGCTTGTGTTCTCTCTCTCTCTTTGACAAATAAGTAATCGAATAAAATCTAAAAAAAAAAAAAAAAAAAAAAAAAGTGGCTCAAAACAGGTGTGCCTGGGGGCGCCTGAGCTGCTTAGTTGATTGGGCCTCTGCCTTCGGCTCGGGTCATGATCTCAGGATCCTGGAATCGAGCCTCAATCAGGCTCTCTGCTCAGAGCCTGCTTCCCCCCCTCTCTCTGCCTCTCTTCCTGCTTGTTGTGAAATCTCTCTCTCTCTCTCTCTCTCTCTCTGTCAAATAAATAAATAAATAACTCTTAAAACAAAAAAATAAACAAAAAAAACCCCAGGGGTGCCTGAATAGCTCAGGTGGTTAAGCATCTGATTTTGGCTCAGGTCATGATCTCACAGTCCTGGGACTGAGCCCCATGTCGGGCTCCCCACTCAGTGAGGAATCTGCTTAGCCCTCTACCCCTTCCCCTCTTCACATTTTCTCTCTCTCAAATAAATATTAAATAAATAAACAAGTGCCCCAAACAGGGGCACCTAGGTGGTTCAGTTAGTTAAGCAGGTGATCTTAATTTCAGCTCAGGCCACGATCTTAAGGAGGTCATGGGACTGACCCATGTCAGGCTCCATGCCCAGCATAGGGTCTGCTGGAGATTCTCACTCTCTCTCTGCCCCTCCCCCCACTTGTGCACACCTCTAATAAATGAATCTTTAGGGGCGCCTGGGTGCCTCAGTGGGTTGAAGCCTCTCCCTTCAGCTCGGGTCATGATCCCAGGGTCCTGGGATAGAGCCTCGCATCGGGCTCTCTGCTCAGCAGAGAGCCTGCTTCTCCCCCTCCCCTCTTTCTGCCTGCCTCTCTGCCTACTTGTGATCTCTCTCTGTCAAATAAATAAATAAAATCTTTAAATAAATAGATAAATTTTTATAAAAGTGCCCCCAAGCAAAGTTTACTTCTGCACTTCAAAGAATTTCATATGCAACCAGAAGACTAGACTGCACCTTGCCAAATTATTACAATCTTAACAATAAGCACATATAGCTGTGAATGACATTCAGTTCCATCTCTGTCTATTCTCTAAGCAGCAATGAACTCAAGGGTATGATTTCAGAATATAAGAAGCCATTAAGGCTGCTTTTAATAGATTCTTCTAAAATATGATCCTATACAACTCTTCAAAAGAAGGACAATACATTTTAATTGTGAGATGAATTTTTACAATGCTTTCATCTCCCGTCTAAAAGAGGTCTGGAGGGACGCCTGGGTGGCTCAGTTGGTTAAGCGGCTGCCTTCAGCTCAGGTCATGATCCCAGCGTCCTGGGATCGAGTCCCACATCGGGCTCCTTGCTCAGCGGGGAGCCTGCTTCTCCCTCTGCCTCTGCCTACCACTCTGTCTGCCTGTGCTCATGCTCTCTCTCTCTCTAACAAATAAATAAATAAAATCTTTAAAAAAAAAAAAAAAAAAAAAAAAAAAAAAAAAATAAAAGAGGTCTGGAAAAAGAAATAGCTACAGTGGAGGGAGGGAGTAAAATGTGTCATTCTGGTTATTAAAATCCATCAAGTTCATACTTCAGCCTTGGGATAACTGCAGCCAAAAAACTGACTTGCAAGTAATTATCACCACTATCTGCAATAAAAGTTAATTGGACATAATTGAACTAACACCCTAATCGGAGGGAAGCTGCAACTGGCACACAGCCCACTCCTCCTGCTTCTTCAATCTGCAAATGAAACTGCTAATGATAATTTGTGGACAAACAAGAAATTGGTCTCATGGTTTCCCCACTGCAAATCACTCAGCAATTCCAGCTAATGCCCAACATGTTGAGCCAGGAGAAAAATCATTAACCAGTGCTTCCTTTGATAAAGATGAATTTTAACAATAACCAAGTCCATTTAGGCTGAGAGTTGCTGAGAACTGGTACATTTCCCCTAAGCACCCTAAGTAAGGCACTATGGCCTGATCTACTAGACCCTAGTATTATGTATTAGATGTGCCCTGTGACACTAACATGTAATACTAAGAAGAGCTGTTATACAAGGCAAGGAGCTACTATTATGCTAATAATTTGTCTCTTCTAAGGGAAGCCTGTGTAATCTCATATTTTAGACAGGCAAATGGCATTGTTGATCTGTCCCAACAGCAAAGACTAAATCACTTCTGAATAGACTTTGGAGCTGATAGATTCCTGCTGCTTAACTCATTTGCCTTCAATTCTGGATAAGAGCTGTAACTTTTCCCCTGAAATTTAGTACCAGACTCTGTTCTTCAATTGTGTCACAGCCCAAGGGACTAAGACTCCCCTAAGGGTATTGTGGAGTCTTAGGAAACAATTCTGTTTTTGTTTTTTTTTTTTAAAGATCACAGGTAGGCAGAGAAATAGGCAGAGAGAGGGGGGAAGCAGGCTCCCTGCCGAGCAGAGAGCCTGATGCAGGGCTCCATCCCAGGACCCTGAGATCATGACCCAAGCTAAAGGCAGAGGCTTAACCCACTGAGCCACTCAGGTGCCCCAACCATTCTGTTTTATAGAAAGGGGAAAACTGTTGTTTTTTTTTTTTTTTTTTTTAATCAACAGTAACTTATAAAGTGGGATGACCCTGCTGAAGTGACAGAAAGTAAGAGAAAAGCAGGCACAAAGTGCTCATCTCTGCTAATTTTTTTCTCTGCTTCAAGTTTTTTATTTTTAAGTAGTATCTACACCCAACGTAGGGCTCTAACTCACATCCCGGAGATCTACAGTCACATGCTCTACCAACTGAACAGCCAGGTGCCCCTACTCTGCTTATTTTTCTTATTTTATTTGGGCTCTATTCTAGCAAGGAGGTGACTAGAAATTAATGCAATCAGAACCTTTTGCAAAGCAGCAGCTGGACAACCTGTTCATTTGGTACATTTTTTATTTAAAGTTATTTTGGAAGGTTGGAGTTCACTTTCTGCAGTCATTCCATTTCTTTTTTTTTTTTTTTTTTTAAGATTTTATTTATTTATTAGACAGAAATCACAAGTAGGCAGAGAGGCAGGCAGAGAGAGAGGAGGAAGCAGGCTCCCCGCTGAGCAGAAAGCCCGATGTGGGGCTTGAACCCAGGACCTGGGATCATGACATAAGCCGAAGGCAGCGGCTCAACCCACTGAGCCACCCAGGCACCCCTGCAGTCATTCCATTTCTGATGGAAATAGAGGAAAGCCTAGGAATAGCTCAGCCAAGATGCAATAAACAGAGAGGGATCTAGAAACTATAATATGAATAGTAAATGGAAAAAGAGAACACTTAGCACGAACATCCTTCACTCATTCAATCCCTGAGCAAAAGTGATGCAGTAGGCACTGTAGTAATACTATGTATTAGGAATACAAATATGGCAGACAAAATCCCTAGTAAGAAACATGATTACTGTGGTGAAAGTATCATAGTATAGGGGCACCTGGGTGGCTCAGTGGGTTAAAGCCTCTGCCTTCGGCTCAGGTCATGATCCCAGAGACCTGAAACTGACACCCGTATCAGGTTCCCTGCTGAGCAGGGAACCTGCTTCTCCTTCTGCCTCTACAGCTCTCCCTACTTGTGCTCTCTCACTCTCTCTAACAAATAAATAAATAAAATCTTTTAAAAAAAATGTGGATGAAACTGTTTGAAAATCAAAATAATGAAACAAATACTTCCAAGGAACAATGAGAAAGAAGGGAGAACAATAACATGGGTCATTGAAAGCCAAGCAAGAATTTGCTGGATTGAGAAGGGTAAGCTACTCTAGGCAGAGAAAACTAACATAATAAAAGGCATGCACAACTATGCTAGAAAACTAACATAACTAAATGCATCTTTGGGAAACCACAAATGGTATGGTATAAAGAGGTGGGTGTTAGATGTATATGCCAAACCTGGATATGAGCCTGATGTGCCAAGTTATGAAAAGCCTTATATTTCATACTAGAGGGACAGAACACCAGATTAAGAATAAAGGTGGGCTGGCACAGTTAAGCAGCCAGACTCTTGGTTTTGGCTCAAGTCATGATCTCAGGGTCCTGGGACTGAGCTCTTGTGTTGGGTTCCACATGCAGCATGGAGTCTGCTTCAGATTCATTCTCTCTCTCTCATCCCTCTGCCTATCATACTGTCACTCTCTCTCAAAAAAAAAACAAAAAAAAAAAAAACAGGGGCACCTGGGTGGCTCAGTGGGTTAAAGCCTCTGCCTTCGGCTCAGGTCATGGTCTTGGGGTCCTGGGATCGAGCCCCGTGTCGGGCTCTCTGCTCAGTGGAGAGCCTGCTTCCTCCTCTCTCTCTCTCTCTCTGCCTGCCTCTCTGCCTACATGTGATCTCTGTCTGTTGAATAAATAAATAAAAAAATCTTTAAAAAAAAAAACAATAATAAAATCTTTTAAAAAGAAAAAAAGAATAAAGCTGGGTTGGAGTCACAGCTCAATATTCTCTTTCTTTAAAATTTTATTTATTTGACGGCAGGGGAGGGGCAGTGAGCACAAGCAGGGGGAGTGGCAAGCAGAGGAAGAGGGAGAAGCAGGCTCCACGCTGAGCAAGGAGCCTGATGTGGGGCTCAAAGCCAGAACCCTGGGATCATGACCTGGGCTGAAAGTAGTCACTTAACTGACTGAGCCACCCAGGCGCCCCCATGGCTCAATATTCTTCACATTAAATCAGTATAATAGTCCCAACATCTTACAGAATAACTGTGATGATTAAATAAGATTATATTCATAAAGTGCTTAGTACAGTGTCTATGCTCAACAACGGTAATTGCAACTCTTATTAGCTAATGTCAGACTTTATCCTGAAGCCATGGGGAGAAAGGGACAGGTTTCAAGGAGACTAACATGATCAGATGTCTATTTTAAATCAATCTGCCGAAAATGTGAAAGACAAACAGGAGATGGCAGAAATCAGTTAAGTCGCTATAGTGATTTCAAGGCAAGAGACGATCTTAAACAAGGGTGCCATAAGAGGGCCATCACACAAAGGAGGGAGTAGATTTATTTCTGAGTCCACAAACAGGTTAGTAAAGTCTGAAGAAAGGCAATTTTAGATGAACATAAACAACAATGAGCTTATTTAATTCAATACTGGCACAGTACTCGAAATGCTGAAGCAAAAGTCATGACTACTCCTTAAGAATGATGGAAAAGAGGGGCTCCTGGGTGGTTCACCTGGTTAAGCATCTGACCCCCTTGATTTCAGCTCAGGTCTTGATCTCAGGGTCATGAAAAAAAATGATGGAAAATTTATTTTCAGGAGCTAAGAATCTGAACTAGATGATCGATCATTAAACCAACTTCCAGATTCCATGACTCTAAATCACTAACAAAGGTGATTTTATATGGTCATTAATGACTGCTTCCTTTATAGAAAAGTTCATAATTTTTGAAGTGCTTTCACATGAATGTTCTCACTTGATTTTCTCAAATGCCCTATGACGTAGTTTGTGCAAGGATCATTAGTCCCATTTTCAGAGATAAAGAAACTAGGAAAAGCTCTTAGGGAACCTGGGTGGCTCACTGGGCTGGGCGTCTGCCTTTGGCTCAGGTCATGAGCTCGATCCTGGGATCGAGCCCCGAGTTGGGCTCTCGGGCTCTCTGCTGGGGCTGGGGTGGGCCTGCTTTCCCCTCCCCCTCTGCCTACTTGTGAGCTCTGTCAAATAAATAAATGGAATCAAGAAAGAAAGAGAGAGAGAGAAAGGAAGGAAGGAAGGAAGGAAGGAAGGAAGGAAGGAAGGAAGGAAGGAAGGAAAAGCTCTTAAGTGCGTTGACTACAACCAGGTTTTCTGACCCCTGGGCTCTCTCTTTCCATTCTCACCACTGCCTCCAACACATAGTGCCACAGTTGAGAAATCAATTCTGAGAAACCATCCTTCTTTGGTCACCTGTTCCAATATTTATTTCAAAATCGGGAAATTCTTCTGCATGTCTTATATTCATTGTTCAGGAGTTTCAGACTATTCCTTTGTCCTCTTCAAGGTGAATAAGAGCTATCTTTATATAATGCTCCTTCATATTTGCATAATATAAAATATCTGTCATTTCCCTAATCTGGGCTAATTAACCCCAATTCCTTGAGGTTTTCTTTCACGTATTCTTTCCTTTAAGCTAATCAAGAAATGTGATCCCTAATTTAGTATTAACTCCAATAAGACAATAATCTCTTCCCATATACTCCATATTCTAATCCCCAGGTATCTTTTAAAGAGTACTTCTCCAATTAATTCATACCAGTATTTACTGAGCACCTACTATGTAACAAGACATTGCTCCAGGAGTGAGGGGTTTGGCAAAGAACAAAACAAACAAAAACTTGTGCTTCCATTTTTACACAAGGTACAATGGGAGGGTCAGATAAATTTAATGAGCAGATTAAGTTCCATAGACTCTTAGAAGATGATAAACACTAGGGAAAGAAAGTCAAAGCAGTGTTAGGAGATGAGCAAAGTGGGTGGAATAGTGATTTTAAATAGCATGGCTAGAGGGGTCCTCACTGAGAAACTGTAGTTCTCCATGGCTTATCTGCTACTTTCAGTGCAAACCGCAACATAGCTTTTAATTTCAAAAAAGATTTTTAAAAAGATATTATTTAATTTATTTGTCAGAGAGAGAACGAGTGAGTCTGTGCACGTGCACAAGCGGGGCAGCGGCGGAGAGAGGGAGAAGCAGGCTCCTTACCAAGCAGGGAGCCAGATGCGGAACTCGATCCCAGGACCCTGGGATCATGACCTGAGACGAAGGCAGATGCTTACCTGGCTGAGCCACCCAAGTGTCCCAATGTAACAGATTTTTTTTAAAGCAATTAAATTATAATCAATATAGTTGTCCCCTCTCTCCTTTCAAGCTTAACTCTCAGACTTGCACTTCTAATAAAAAGCAACTTGTCAACTTGTTTAGAAGAGTGGAATCTTATTTCTGTAACATGGAAATACTCTTCACGCAATAATGCAACAAACTAATGGAAGTCTGCTCCTTCGCACATGGGCACACACAATTCTGACTTTGATAAAAACTAGCATTTCCCTGGTTGAGCAACGGTACTTTCTTAACTAGTTGTGGGAAGCTGAGAGAGGAGCAGATGTGGACAGACTGGGGGATACAGGCAGTTGGTAGAAATAATTTGAGAGAGTTACAGAATTGGTGTGCAGGCTTAAGTGGCATCAGCGTCTCACTTCTAAGTGCACTTGGAACGATCTCCCTAAAACATACTATGAATGATAAGAATGATACATTTCAGTTGGGACATTTGTTTAGCTTGGAGAAGAGGCAAAAATTAAAATATGGCCTGCTGAAAAAAGCAATTTGTTCCACCTTAATTTTGCCATGGACTATGGAAATAGGTGAAGGGCTTTTCTTAAAAAGAAAGGTTTGGGGGCGCCTGGGTGCCTCAGTGGGTTAAGCCTCTGCCTTCAGCTCAGGTCATGATCTCAGGGTCCTGAGATCGAGCCCCGCATTGGGCTCTTTGCTCAGCGGGGAGCCTGCTTCCCCCCTCTCTCTCTGCCTGTCTCTCTGCCTACTTGTGATCTCTCTCTGTCCAATAAATAAATCTTCAAAAAAAAAAAAAAAAAAAAAAAAAAGGAAAGGTTCGTTTTGTCTCTCTGCAGAAATGTCCTATCACACTATCACACTCCAACTGCACTATAACTTCACAGGGATTGAATGAAACCTAAGTACCAAAATCTTTTGTAAAGCACCTTAGTGAATGCACAGTAATACCTAGCTGGACAGTTTAAAACCAAGATATGGATTCTTCATTAATGCACTGGTCCCACTTTCTGCTGAATGAAAAAGGTTCTGGGAGAATAAGATAAGCAAAAGCCAAACCAGTACCTTCACAGCTACAAAATTAATGTCTTCACAATGGTATATCCACTTCCAGCTGAATAGCTGGGTAATACAGACAGTCCATTCAGGAACTCAGGAAATGTGTCTTTTCCACTGATATACTGCGACCTGGGATGAGCGGTCTTTAACCTCTCACAGACTTGATAGTCCTTTAAAAATAGATTAAGTTCTGGGGCGCCTGGGTGGCTCAGTGGATTAAGCCTCTGCCTTCAGCTCGGGTCATGATCTCAGGGTCCTGGGATCGGGCCCCGCATCGGGCTCTCTGCTCAGCGGGGAGCCTGCTTCCCCCCACTCCCACTTCTCTCTGCCTGCCTCTCTAAAAAAAAAAAAAGAAAAAAAAATAGATTAAGTTCTATCCTTTACACAATAAGCGGTAAGTGAGCTGCCAATGGAAAAAAATACTTTAGCTTTTGGAACAAAAGAAGAAACTTAAGTTATGACTAACAACATTTATGCTTCTCCTCTGAAGCAACAGGGATAGTGTCAAAATCCCTTCAATTTTCCAACTGGGATAAAATCTGATTTTTCACTCAGATCAGCAACTGATCTTCAAAACCACTTTGCTGAGTGCAAAGAATTAGCGATTGGTCATGGAAACCTTGCCTTTTAAATCTGCTGTAATATTCAGCTGATCCTCCACTGAAAGAAACAGAAACAAGCAAACATTTTCCCATCAGACAGCACTTAAAGAAATCCTCAGCTTCGAAAATTGTAACATATAGCACTACTTTAATCACAATCTGACTTCTGACTCCTAAATGGATTTCATTTTGGCCAACAGTTCTCATCATTACAGTATACACAATCCAGTGTTAAGAGGATGGGTTTGCTTTGGAACACTTCTTTGGTTTGGTTATTTACAACGTGTCCACATATGATGAATCACTGGACAATACCATGGTGCCAAAATATGCTAACAAAGAAGACATGCTAGTACCAAAAGCTAGTTTACTATGATCTACTAGGAAAATCTCAATTCTCCATAGGATGTCAGTGTAATTAGATAACAAGGGTCAAAGTCTTAAAAAATTAAATAAACAATCTCAAGGATACTAAACTGAGCTAAACTTTTCTAGGTCCAGTAATGAGCTATATGCTTTTGTTATATATATACTTTTGTTTTGTGTATATACTATATACCTTTGTTGATCAAAAAACTAAGTTTAATTTAAGCTTGTGGATATCTTACTTACTGGTCTCTTGAATGACCAGAGAAAGAAAAATCTCTAATCAGTTTGTTCAGCTCGTAAATCCCCGTTAAAAAGCAGAGGAAGTTATTTAAGCTATTGCCAGGAGTATCTTTGGATTTTACCTATCTCTACTTTGCCTGTTTGCCCTTCTGCATGAATAATCAATAACTATATTCTCTGATCAGGAATGAATCCTTAACTAGAGTTCTGCCCATGCGTTGTAAAGATGCCTCTGCCCTTTTCAGCTAGGCTGAAATGTAACAAACTCAGTCCATGACTGAATTTAATCTAATATGCCTAATGCTCCCTCCCTGAGATCGAACGGCAACAAATATCATATCAAATATCACCAAACCGGAAAATTTCAAGTCACGTCAAATAAGGATCCTGAGGGGTGCTTGGGTGGCTCAGTGGATTAAGCTTCTGCCTTCAGCTCAGGTCATGATCTTCAGGGTCCTGGGATCGAGCCCCCCATCAGGCTCTCTACTCAGCAGGGAGCCTGCTTCTCCTTCTCTCTCTGCCCGCCTGCTTGTGATCTCTCTCTGTCAAAATCTTTTTAAAAATAAATAAATAAGGAAGGAAGGAAGGAAGGATCCAGAAAGGAGTTCTTGGAGAAAAGAATTAAATGTATTAAAAATTCAGGGCACCTGGCTGGCTCAGTCAGTGAGCATGTGACTCCTAATCTCGGGGTGGTAAATTCAAGCCCCAATTTGGGCATAGAGCTTCCTTTAAAAAAAATATAAATACATTAGAAATCAAAGGGAAGGATCCAGAGACCTTGGCTCCAGATCTGGATCTGGCTTCACTACTAAATCACTAAGTTATTTAGACATTCTCAGGGCATTATTTTTCCTACTTCAGAGAAATGCTGAGAACAGTGACACTGCTTATTTCATTCACTGAATGAAACTAATCTAAAAGTAAAAATGTTTGTGTCAATACTGGAAATGACTCTTGGGTTGAAGAAACTCTTGTCTTAACCTTTTGTGAGTCGTTATATAATGCTACCCTACAACTCCACATTTTAATTTCAAAGTATAATATGTAGTAAAGATACATACAATATGTACTAAAGAAGTTAAAGAATTTTTTTAAACCAGATACAGGCTTTCTCCATTTTCTTCTATTACCACATGTATTTACAGCTAATAAAACCTCCCAGTAAGTAAAATTCTAAGATCTGGCCAAACAAGAGGACTGTCCAGTATTCATGGAATGCTAACATATAGATCAAAGCTGGGGGAAGGGGCAAAGGCCTGGATTCTAAAAAGATTAGCAACTTGAATGGTTTAAAAAAAAAAATGGGTTATAACCTCTGGGGGGTGCCTGGATGGCTCAGTCGGTTAAGCATCTGCCTTCGGGTAGGGTCATGACTGGGGTCCTGGAATGGAGCCCCATGTCAGGCTCTCTGCTCAGTGAGGAGTTTATTTCAACATCTCCCTGTGCCCCCTCGTAGCTAGTGCATGTGCTTTCGCTCTCTCAAATAATTAAAAGTCTTTTAGAAAAAAATTAAATTAAAAAAAAAGCACCCCTGTTTTGAATAGCTTTAACAACCCCATAATAACTGCAGTATCAAACATAGTCTGGGTAATTAATTCAGTGGACTTTTCCCCTTCCACTGCCAGCTTGAACAGCTCTGAGGATAATCTCCACTCTCCCAGGGCTCAGTTGGAAGATTCATTATTTATGCCCTCAATTGTTTACTCTGTCCTATTTTCCATCCATCCAGGCCCAAGGGCAGTGTTATCACTGGCCTGTTTCCAAAATGAATGTGTTAGTTCACTGCCTTACTAGTTACAAAACCAAAGATAATCAAATACAGTGGTATCCTACAACTAAAGAGCCAACCCTACTCACAACTTAATCCTGGAGAAAGACAATGCTGACCCACAGTTACCAAAAGCTAAATTCTCTTAGATGGATGAAGTGAGATCCATAAGTCATTCTGTTCTGTGTGTATGTGTGTGTGTGTCCAACCGAGCAACATATATGCAAATGCAACAGAATTCTTAAAAGGGCAGTATCATTAGAAAGGCAGCTCTGGCCCTCACCAAGAGCAGACCTGTAAACTATTGAGGATTAAAACTGATTGAGATGCATTTTGCCTAGCAACCATTCATTAGGAAGAGTTCAGTAACTCACCAGCAATCAATTCCACATCTTTATCTGAGCAGATAACAGACTCTACCAAGTCCTCTCCCCTCCAGATTCAGACTCACAGCAAACTTCCTCAAAAGACTCAGCTTCCAAGAGTCAACCCCTGGGGGAGGGGGTTGGATTTAAGCACACACAAAATATTGTCTCAGACACCTGACAAAATTGAATAGCTTAAAACTATCACCAATCACATCTCCATATGAATGCATTCATTGTCTCTAAATAAGTCTCTCACGGAGCAGCATTCCCAGTTGTTTGCCTCTAATATTTTCCCATCTTGAGCAAGCTTTTCCCGATTCCAAACCTTAAAACACTCAAGGTGATTATTATGAGAATCAACACCAAGGGTCCAATCTTTTCCTTCACCTTCTCAAGGGGGATCATTTTATACTTCTGATGTGAATGGGGGATTGGGCTTGAGTCCTCCCTTTAGAGAGAACACAGGGCCCTTTTTCTTAACACATTCTAAGCTCTGACTCACAGAAATAATCAGGATGGATAAAAACAGATTGCTAAAGAAAATTAAATCAGCTACTTTAACTTCAGCAGCACCATGATAATCTCTCAACCTAAGAGATTATGGGAAGTCATGGCTTCATATAATTGTTTCCTTGCAGAGGACCAAATTTGATGAGTTCCATCCCCCTTTAAATGATATTTGGAGGGCGCCTGGGTGGCTCAGTGGGTTGGGCCTCTGCCTTCGGCTCAGGTCATGATCTGAGTCCTGGGATCGAGCCCTGCATCCGGCTCTCTGCTCAGCAGGGAGCCTGCTTCCTCCTCTCTCTCTGCCTGCCTCTCTGCCTGCTTGTGATCTCTCTGTCAAATAAATAAATAAAATCTTTAAAAAAAAAATAAAAAATAAAAAATAAATGATATTTGGAAATCAGTGTAGATACACCTATGATTAGTTCTATACATAGCCTTTTCTCCTGGGGAACATTCTTTGGGGAAATCACTATGCCATGCAAAATATTGATTACACAAATCAGGCAAGAAAATAGATATATAAAAAAATAAGGTAAACAAAGTTTAATATAACTTTACAAAACTGCATTAATTGCTTACTCATGGGTAGACAAAAAAACCCACCTAGGATACCAAATAGGAAATCAACTTATTTTTTAGTAGAAGCAAGCTGAAGTGATAACATGCTTTAAATGGCCTCTAAATATTTTTTGTTGTTACTTTCTCAGCTTGCTATAGCTTAGACATTAAAGTGTGTTTTGTTTTATACAGCAGCTAGCTGTCAAGGCTCCAATCAGTGATTTTTAACAGTTTATTCTCAGTAAAGAAAACATCTAGGGGATCATTTTAGCCTTTCAATTTAAACAAGATTATGGAGTCGTAAGGGATAAATGGGTAATAAACAACACATCTCAAATCCAACAAAGGTTTACTGTGAATCTACTTTTTTGCACAATTCTTTTTTTTCCCCTCAAGTAATCTCTATACCCAATGTGGGGCTTGAATCCCCGAGGTCAAGGGTCACATATTCTACCAACTGAGGAAGCTAGGTGCCCACTTTTTTGTACAGTTCTGTAGTAAGGCTACCTGAAATTTAAAAAATAGATAGAGTCCTGATCCCCAATAAGTTTCCACAACTGAGATGGTTTCCTATCTTACTACCCCTCTTCTTCGTAACACTTGCTTTTACCAAAAACTGCCTTTTATTAGAGATCCACTATATCACTGCAAAGGAAAAACAATGATCAGTTAAAACTGTAAGACAGCTCCAGCATATAATTTCTGTCTTTAAAACTGAATTCCAGGGATGCCTGGGTGGCTCAGTTGGTTAAGCAGCTGCCTTTGGCTCAGGTCATGATCCTAGCGTCCTGGGATCGAGTCCCGCATCGGGCTCCTTGCTCGTCAGGGAGCCTGCTTCTCCCTCTGCCTCTGCCTGCCATTCTGTCTGCCTGTGCTCGCTCTCTCTCCCTCTCTCTCTCTGACAAATAAATAAATAAATAATCTTTAAAAAAAAAAAAAAAAAAACTGAATTCCAGTTAGAACAAACCGTGGAAACTGAACCTGGATTGTAAGAATGAACTCAATCATTTCAATTAATATTTACCAAAATGCTGCCAAAAATTGATATTCACCCCGTCTGGTGTTCTAGCTCTTTGCTAATCAACATGAAGATGTATTTGGTCCAAACACCTTTGGTGAAAACACCCAGCGAAATTAAGCAAGTTTATCAAGGACACTGCCACTCACCACAGAAAGAGAGACAGACACACTCACCCTTTGTTTCTAACATCATAAAATTTGGGTTCTCTATCTTCAACTGATAACTTTCCTCTCAATTAAAAACTTATAAAGAGGTTCCTGATTTTGGCTGAAGCTCTGTGTCCTTCAGAAAGAAGGGATCCTTAAGTTTTAGAAGCAAAAGAGGTAAACATAATTTAAATTGTAATGATACAGCTACCCAATTCAATAAAGTTTGGGTCAGAGAGGAAACTCTAAAAAATAAACTAAACAAAATTCACCTGGATTTTTTTTTTTTAAGATTTTATTTATTTGACAGACAGAGATCACAAGTAGGCAGAGAGGCAGGCAGAGAGAGAGAAGGAAGCAGACTCCCCGCCGAGCAGAGAGCCCGATGTGGTGCCCGATCCCAGGACTCTGGGATCATGACCCAAGGCAAAGGCAGAGGCTTAACCCACTGAGCCACCCAGGCTCCCCTCACCTGGATTTTTTAAAAGTTTGGTTCTGGTTTTTCATGACAAACTAACCTCTCTGAGAACCTATGGATATGAGAAATAAACCTATGGAAAGAAAGACAAGACTTTTAGGCTTCAGTAACAGTAAGGTAAGTTTGCTCACTCTAGTTAGGTTCCTCCAATAGAGCTGAATACTAAACAAAGCCCGTAACAAGGTACTCAGGAAAAGACTTTAGCAGAGTTAATCTCCAACAACTATCAGGATTTCCTTCAACCACCATTTGACTGGGGCTGCTCCCTCTTTTCACTAGCACCTCCTTCCTTTTCAGATTGTTTTTGCTGATTAAGGCAGTCCCAAGTACGAAAATGGTGAAGACAGCCTTAATGGACACAGATGTAGTACAGTTCCAAAAACCCACTCCTAGCCTTTTTTCTTTTTCTTTCTTTTTTTTTCCCCCTCCCGCGGTTTACTGAATCAGATGCCACACTAGAAAGGGCTCCTCTTTCCTTCTCTGTTCATTTTACTACATATGAGACCGACATCGAAATAGGAGTAAAAAAAGAGAGAGAGAGAGAGATAAGAGTCCTGAATCTCCTTACCCTGCTGCAGGGGTGAGATGATGGCAGGGAAAGAAGAACGAAGGGTAGAATCAGAAAATCAAAATAAACTGATGGGATGTGGAGCTCTTACTTCCCCTTCCATTTCCCCTTTTCTCACAAGGTGAAGTCGGCTGAAGTCGGGGTTGCATTAGAAAAAGCACACACACACACCTTGAGCCCTGGAAGGGAGGTGAGGTTCGCTCCGCAGCGCTCGGTGGGGCTCCCGGCTCCGCCCCGTCAGCCTGGGGCAGCTCAACCCTCCTCGCCCCGCCCGGGCAGGAGGGATGAGAAGGGGCTTACAGCGGTCTTGGCAGGGGGAGGGGGAGGCGGCTGCTCCGAGTGCCAGGCTCTCAGAGCACAGCACTCTGCGGTGTGCCGACACCCCCTCCCCCAGCCGGCTGCCGCTTGCTCCCCTATGCTGCCGGAAGCCAGCCCCGCCCCCTCAACTCTATCCCGGCCCTCCGCAAACCCCCTCCCGTCCGCACAGCCAATGGCAAGCCAGGGAGCCAGGAGAGCGACCCACCAAGCAGCCAACTGGGGAGGCCCACTGGGAGGTCAGCCGCCGGGGATAGGCCAGCTACCCGCGGCCCCGGCCCCTGCGCGGCTCCTCTTTGTTAGAGCTGCCCCCATCTCCTCTGGCTACCACCCCAAAGCCAGGAGCCAAGCATCCCACAGCTGGGCCAGGTGATGCAGTGATCCTTCGACAGCTCCCCTGCCCACTCTCTCTGCCTGGGTGCTAGGAGTGACCCCCATCCAGGTGATACATCCGAGAGGGCCTCAGACTTCCACAGCAATAGCCACCAGATGACACCCGACAGTAAGAAGAAGCTCTTGGGGCCTGCCTCGCCCTTCTTTTCTCAGACTAATCAACTTCAGACCTGGATAGATACAGGTTTGCACATTTAGATCAGCTGCACACATCAATCCACACTATCTGAAACTCCTGCTTCCTGTGATGCAGAAATTAAGAAGGGAGGGGGCATGTATGGAAAGGTATGTATTTGGAAGTTGTGGAGGCAGAAGGAATACATCAAATAATCTGCAAAGACACAGACGCCCAAAAACACTCAGTTGGCTCCAACCCAGTTCAGATACAAAACATCTACATCCAGTTAAATCCAAGCTAACCACTCCTTTAGGCGGTTTCAGTACAATCAGGAAGCAAAGATCTAAGTCTTGTTTAAGCCATATACCAAATACTGGGGGGGGGGGGGGGGGGACCTCTTACCCACAGTCAGGTGGCTAGATAACTGGCAGATTACATCAACACTTCAATCAGTAACGCCAACGTTAGGGGCATAACACTGCTGGGATGGAATATACCAAAGACTGCAGAATATTTTCTTGGGGGTACTGGTAGAACAGTGCATGGGGCTCACTTAAGTAAAATACAATGGGGATCAGAGAAGGCAAGCTATTGCCTATATTGTTATTCTTGTCCACAGAGTTCTTGAAACAAATGTTAAGTATCTACATCACACTCTACAATCCCCCTTGGTTCCCCCCAAGTAGTACTATAATTTTTAAAAGACAACAAAATACTTGCAATTTAAGTACCCCTTTCTTATGTGGAGCTCAAGGCATTTCATATCTAGAACCCCAGTCTTCTCATAAGAAAAGGAGCTGTATGGCATGCTCCCTTTAAAAACAGCTCTTGTTCCTTTTTTCTTTTTTTAAAGATTTTTATTTGTCTGAGAAAGAGAGGGAGTACATATGCAGGGGGTGGGGGAGCAGAGGAGGAGGAGGAGAGGGACAAGCGGGTTCCACTCACGCAGGGCTCAATCCCAGGACCCCCATCACGACCCTAGCCAGAAGGCAGATGATTAACTGCTTAACTGACTGAGCCACCCAGGCAGGTGCCCAGAAACTAAAACTTAAATGGTTCCAAGATCATGCATCCGCCAATTATTTTGCCAAGACATCAAAAACAAAGAAACAGGGCGCCTGGGTGGCTCAGTTGGTTAAGCGACTGCCTTCAGCTCAGGTCATGATCCCAGCGTCCCGGGATTGAGTCCCACATCGGGCTCCCAGCTCCATGGGGAGTCTGCTTCTCTCTCTGACCTTCTCCCCTCTCATGATATCTCTAGTTCTCTCTCTCAAATAAAGAAAATCTTTTATTAAAAACAAACAAACAAACAAACATACCAATCTCACCGCTATTAACACAAACGTTCTTGACAAGAGGATAATCCAGATAAAATTTCTAATAACCTCTTCTAAAATATAAACTAGGAACTCTTAGGGAGTTTCAAATACCTTAACTAAATTAAAATGTCAAATTCACCTTGCAAAGTATCTATATATTATATTCCACGGAGGAATTACAACAGTTCAATAAAAGATCACTGGGAAGGGGTGCCTGGGTGGCTTAGTGGGTTAAAGCCTCTGCCTTTGGCTCAGGTCATGATCCCAGGGTCCTGGGATCGAGCCCTGCATCATCGGGCTTTCTGCTCAGGGGGGAGCCTGCTTCCCCCCACCCTGCCTGTCTCTCTGCCAACTTGTGATCTCTGCCAAATAAATGGATGGAATCTTAAAACAAACAAACAAACAAAACACTGGGGAAACCCAAAACATTTCCTCCTAAAAAAGAATTCAAGTCCAATTTCCTTTCATGTCCCTCAAATGTACTCCATCTTATTACCATTACCCTAACAGAGACCCTTAACATGTCTGTGGGGTAACTGTAACTTCTTTCTAGTCTCCCTCATTCTGCATACCACTACTTTCAACCTTTTGTTCTTTTTTTTTTTTTTAAAGATTTTATTTATTGGGGCTCCTGGGTGGCTCAGTGGGTTAAAGCCTCTGCCTTTGGCTCAGCTCATAATCTGAGGGTCCTGGGATCAAGCCCCACATCGGGCTCTCTGCTCAGCAGGGAGCCTGCTTCCCTCTCTCTCTCTGCCTGCCTCTCTGCCTACTTGTGATCTCTGTCAAGTAAATAAGTAAATAAATCTTAAAAAAAAAAAGATAAAGATTTTATTTATTTATTTGACAGAGATCACAAGCAGGTGGAGAGGCAGGCAGAGAGAGAGAGAGGTGGGGAAGCAGGCTCCTTGCTGAGCAGAGAGCCCGATGCAGGGCTCCATCCCAGAACCCTGGGATCATGACCTGAGCCAAAGGCAGAGGTTCCAACCCACTGAGCCACCCAGGTGCCCCAACCATTTGCTATTCTTAAGAACTACAGAAACAGGAGCACCTGGGTGATTCAGTAGGTTGAGTGTCTGTCTGCCTTCGGCTTGGGTCATGGGCCTGCATCAGGCTCCTTGCTTAGCCGGGGTTTGCTTCTCCCTCTCCCTCTGTGCTCGCTCTCTCTCTCAAGTAAATAAATTTAAAAAAAATAAAAATAAAAAAGAACTACAGAAACAGTTAAGTTTATTGTACATTTAGTGGGTGCAAGGTCCTGTCAAGAACTACATATTTGGGTGCCTGGGTGGTTCAGTGGTTAAGCATCTGCCTTCTGTTCTGGTCATGATCCCAGGGTCCTAGGATGGAGCCCAGCATTGGGCTTCCTGCTCAGAGGGAAGCCTGCTTCTTCCTCTCCCACTCCCCCTGCTCTCTGCATTCCCTCTCTCTCACTGTGTCAAATAAATAAATAAAATCTTAAAAAAAAAAAAGAACTATATATTTATATTTATTATTTTGTCATAATAAACCTATGAAATAGACATTTCCCCCATTTTTACAGATGAAGAAACTCAGTTCCAGAGAGGTTGAAGGATCTTCTCTAGGTCACATAGCTGGTAAATGGGAAAGTCAATATTAGAATTTGAGTCTTCTTGGCTCCAAATCTAATACTCCTATCCACTAAGCTATCTGTGGCTCTCTCTCTCTCTCTCGCACCTATGTCATTGAGCCAAGTTTCCGTTCTAATGGTTGTTATATGTTCCATAATCTAGCACTAGCCCACATTACCAAACTTACTTCCTACCTTTCCTTGGCATGTTTTCCCCATACCAGACAAACGAATCTGCTTGCCCACTGTGTATCATGTTCATCCATTTCTACTTTCATGCCATGACTTACACTGTTACAATCATGCGAGTTAAATCCTACCCATTATTCAAGACCCAGCTCAAATTCCACCTCCTCTGTAGAGCCTTCTTTGATGCTGTCAGCAATAATTCCTTTTCTGAATCAATACTACACAATTTAATACTCATTCTGTTGTCTGATATGTGATTTGTCTTCCTAAATTAGATTGTTAACTCTGAACTTGTATATTTGCCTTTGTATCTTCTCCATTCCCAATTATGCACAATAAGGCACACATAGTAAAGTCCTCAATATATATTTAGATCAGTAAACTTTATACCAAAAGAATGATCCAAACCACCTCAATGATCCAAGTTCTCATAATAGCCACTAAAGTTGAAATAATTAATTCTCTTCATTCATTTTCATGATACAACAATCAAATTGTAACTCTGCCACTACTAAGTACTTATCCACTCTGTGCTTCAACAGTTTTATGGACAAATTGATAGGAGGGGCTTCAAGAGAGCTGGTTGTGTTTCTTTATCTGGGAACTAGTTAACAGGTATCAATTTGTGAAAATTCACACAGCCGTACACTTATGTGCACTTTTTTTTTTTTAAGATTTTATTTATTTATTTGACAGAGATCACAAGTAGGCAGAGAGGCAGGCAGAGAGAGAGAGAGAGAGGGAAGCAGGCTCCCTGCTGAGCAGGGAACCCGATGCGGGGCTCGATCCCAGCACCCTGGGATCATGACCTGAGCCGAAAGCAGAGGCTTTAATCCACTGAGCCACCCAGGCGCCCCTATGTGCACTTTTCTATGCTATATATTTTGTCTCAATAAAAAGTTTTAAAGTATAAAGATTCATATTGCATTATAAAATAATCACATCTATTTTTAAGCATATATGAGTATTATATGTGTCTGCAGGTCTAAGAAAATAGCTAGAAGTATATACACCAATCTATCAACAGTAGTTACCACTGAAAGGATAAGAGGGCTAAGGGGGAACAAAGGAGAGAAGTTTTTAAATATTTGTTTTACTGGATCTTTCACAAAGTAAAGAATATGCATTAATTTTGTAATTTTAGATTAGTTGAGAAGTGGAATTAAGAGATTATCTTTTCTAATTTTTAAACTTTTTATGTTGAATGCATCTAACTTTTATAATCAGTAAAAGATATTAAAATAGAAAACAAGCACACTGCCTTTCAGAAGCAGAAGGAAAAGATCAATGAGCTAGACTGAAAATTAGTTCAGGTAACATCCAACCAGTCTGATCACATTTCAATATTTCTTGAGTACTCTAGCAAATTTCCCAAATGACATTTATAACAAACAAAACACCAAAAAAGTGCCTTCAACACTTTAGTCCAATCAAAATAAACAGTTTTCGGGACGCCTGGGTGGCTCAGTTGGTTAAGCAGCTGCCTTCGGCTCAGGTCATGATCCCAGCGTCCTGGGATCGAGTCCCACATCGGGCTCCTTGTTCTGTGGGGAGCCTGCTTCTCCCTCTGCCTCTGCCTGCCACTCTGTCTGCCTGTGCTCGCTCTCTCTCTCTCTCTCTGACAAATAAATAAATAAAAAAAAATCTTTAAAAAACAAAAAACAAAAAACAAAATAAACAGTTTTCAGTGCAACTGAATAACAAAAACAAAACTGTAACAGTGATCTACCCCAGCAGAAGCTGAAAGTACTAAAAGGGCATTTTCCGGGCTGCCTGGGTGGCTCAGTGGGTTAAGCCTCTGCCTTCAGCTCAGGTCATGATCTCAGGGTCCTGGGATCGAGTCCCACATCAGGCTTTCTGCTAGGCAGGGAGCCTGCTTCCTCCTCTCTCTCTCTCTCTCTCTCTCTCTCTACTTGGGATCTCTCTCTCTGTCAAATAAATAAAATCTTTTAAAAAGGGGGGGGGGCATTTTCCCCATAAAGACCTGCTATGTGACATTTTATAGAATTCAAATACCCATGAGATACAGCACAGACTTTGATTTAAAAA
The DNA here is from genome assembly GCF_902655055.1 of Lutra lutra. Taxonomy (NCBI): domain Eukaryota; kingdom Metazoa; phylum Chordata; class Mammalia; order Carnivora; family Mustelidae; genus Lutra; species Lutra lutra. The sequence continues at coordinate 42,836,514 of NC_062293.1, forward strand.
AACAAGAAACGGGCGCCTGGGTGGCTCAGTGGGTTAAGCCTCTGCCTTCCGCTCAGGTCATGATCCCAGGGTCCTGGGATCGAGCCCAGCATCAGGCTCTCTGCTCAACAGGGAGCCTGCTTCCCCCCCTCCACCTCTCTCTGCCTGCCTCTCTGCCTACTTGTGATCTCTGTCAAATAAATAAATAAAATCTAAAAAATAATAATAATAATAATAAAATAAAAAACAAAAACAAAACCGTATGATTATCCACTAGTCTTAAAGAGAACAGCCCGTTTGAAAAAAAACAAATGTGAAAGTTTAAAAAGGAAAAAAAAAAGGCAACGCTTTCAACGTAGCAAAGTATTAGGTTTGTAGGGTTTTTTTTTAGCTGGCTGCACTTTCTCTTTCAGACACTAGAAGGAAATGTAAAATCCATTCACTATATCTTTGAAAATTCAATTTATTCATTCATTCACTCACATCATCATATGTTACTGCATTCCTATATACCAGGAACTCTGTTAGACCCAGAGACAAAAACAAGTGAATAAGCTACACTCCTGGTCTTTAAGGTACTTACTCTAACGAGGGGAAACATATCAGTTAAAAAAAAAAAAAAAAAAAGGAAACTAAACAAAGAATGTATGTAAGAACCAAACCCAACTTTTACAAGACTGTGGGTTTGAGGCAGGAAAGAAGGGGAAGCATTTCTGGCAGAGGGAGAAAAAGGCATATGATAATTCACACTAGACAAGCCTGCTTATCCGAACTTAGTTTCTTCTATTTATTTTTCCCAACCTTAATCCAAATGGAAATAACCTATACCTATAAGGTATCTTTAAACTATTATCTATAGAAAGTAGAGGCATGAGATGTTAACAAACGTGGAAGACTTGATAAAATACTGAATTTACTAGATTTCAAAATCTATTATACACAGTTGTTAAAGAATTTTTATAAGTTTATTTAAGTAAGCTCTACAATCACCCTGGGGCTTGAACTCAGGACCCCAACATCAAGAGTCTCCAGCTCTTCCGACTGAGCCAGCCAGGTGCTCCCTATTACAGTCTTAAAAACATGAAGGAGGGGCACCTGGGTGGCTCAGTGGGTTAAGCCTCTGCCTTCGGCTCAGGTCATGATCTCAGGGTCCTAGGATCGAGCCCCACATCCGGCTCTCTGCTCAGCCGTGAGCCTGCTTCCCTCTCTCTCTGCCTGCCTCTCTGCCTACCTGTGATCTCTCTCTCTCTCTGTGTCAAATGAATAAAAATTTTAAAAAATTAAAAAAAAAAAAAAACATGAAGGAAACCGGTACAAGTGGAGTTAAGACTGCTTACATGATAATAAAAAACTCTTGTTTGCAATCATGATAAATTATACTATACATCCCTGAAGTTTGTCAAGGGTAAAAAAAAAAAAAAAAAAAAGAAGTTCCTAAATGTACTCTGTCTTATACAAATTAAGCTTTCCAAGTTAGGAAATAAGAGTACTCTGACATTTAGCTTTCACTGATGCCTTTGTCAAGAGACATCCTGATCACGCAAATCATTTCCACACCTAAATAATTCAAGCCTACATAGGAAAGACTAAGACTTAAATTCAAAGTCACCATAAGAGCCATAGAAATATTTGTGTGGTCTATTTTCCCCTAATCCTAAAATGACTGTTGCATCTTTTGCTATGGTCTGGGATACCTAGATTGTGTGGGTTGGGTTTGGGAGTTGGAGACAAGGAACAAGTTGTTAATTTCTCATACTGAGGGTAAATTTCTCATACTCATGGGATAGCACATGGTAGAAAAAGTAAAAGCCAACATCCTGAAAAAGTTTCACACACATACACAAAATGAGGCAGCAAACTTGTGAATCAAGCATGATTTGGCATCTTTAAATGCAGAGCCGATTCTCTTCTAGTGCCAAAGCCAATGGCTTCTCCCGTAGATGAAATGGCACAGTTCCTGAAAAAGCCCTGGACGCTGTTTCCCCACAATCCTATAATCTGTCAGAAGACAGAAAACAAAAAGGCGGCTTTGCCAGCCAGAAAAAGCAAATTATAACCAACACAGAGCCAACACTTTACTTCAGACAGAAGGAGCTTTTCTATGCATCTCTGGAAGGAGAGAGACAAAAGAAGCTTACTACTGCTCAAATAACCAAGGCAAACATTTTAACCAAATACCATCTTGGATAAGCATTTGATGCAGTTGCCTGCTTTCTCACTTCTTTATTCATAGCCTTCAAGAATAATTTGCAACACTTACAAAAAAGAGTTGGTGGCCACAAAACACAAAGAACATTTATAAGACAGTAAGAAAAAGGCAACCAGGGGCGCCTGGGTGGCTCAGTGGGTTAAGCCTCTGCCTTCAGCTCGGGTCATGATCTCAGGGTCCTGGGATCCAGCCCCACATCGGGCTCTCTGCTCAGTGGAGAGCTTGCTTCCTCCTCTCTCTCTCTCTGCCTGCCTCTCTGCCTGCTTGTGATCTGTCAAATAAATAAATAAAATCTTTAAAAAAAAAAAAAAAAAAAGAAAAGAAAAGAAAAGAAAAAGGCAACCAAAGGGGAAATTTTCAAAAGGCATTAACTGGTAGTCACAGAAGTAATACATAAGGTCAAATAAGATATATATATTTCATATTGTTAGAAAGCGGTGGAAAGTGCCTTCTCTATACAGTCCTAAAGGTATTTTCCCATGACAGTACTGCCAACTGCAAGCTCCAAAGAAACTTGGCTGCTCAGAATGAAAAAACAAAAAACAAAAGATAATGGTACCTAAAATCATCACACTGTACACTCTAAATATCTTACAATTTTGTTTGTCAATTATAACTCAGATAAGCCAGGGCAGGGGAAATAAGGGTGCCTAGCATAAGTAACACACTGCTAAAAATATTTAGAACAGAAGCTTTGTGAAACACCTACTCTGGAAAGGCAACTACTAAAGAGAATGGATACAGGTAAACTGCAAATCAAATCCAAAGGCACTAAAATAAGAATATAAGATGAACCTCTACTTGTGAACATAAAACAGCCAAAGCCAATCCCCAAGTCTACCATGAACAAGGGAGATAAAGGAAGCAAATAAAAGAAAATCTAAATACAACCACAGAGGTAAAGCTTACTCAACTGCCCTGCTGTGGAAACAGGCCATTCTGGGACCCCTTTTCCAGTCACCAAATGCAAAAGAAAAGCAAACAATGCCTGGATGCAACAAAAGTCTTCCTATCAAAGAGGAAAAGAAAGCTAAGCCTTTTACTTGTCCTTAACACAAAGAGGGAATGGGAGTGCCTGGAGGGCTCAGTTGGTAGAACACGTGACTCTTGATCTCAGGGTTATGAATCTGAGCCTCATGTTGGGTGTAGAGATTACTTAAAAATAAAAATCTTAAAAAGAAAAAAAGAGGGAATGAATTGTGGGAAAACTCAAATACCAGAAAAGATTCAATTGCAACCTATGTAAAGCTAAGAATTTCACATCACTTTGTTCTAAAATTATCAATACACAGGTCCCTACTTTAAAAACAATACACAAAATCCCAACTGAGCTGTCAGCAGGGTAAAGTTCTAAACATCTCAGCAGATTACGGCTTAACCATTTCAGTTTTCCCCTATCAGTTTCAGACATAAAAGAACCACATCCCAAGTTTGCTCTATTGTTAATGCCACTTTAGAGGCCAAGAAAAATTTAGTTCATCAGATTCAAATTTCAAGCATTTGCTAAGTACATTATAGGTAATGATGCCATGGATTCTATATTTAGCTTCCGGGTGTGGAACAAGGAGTGCTAGCTTTGCCTGAAATGGCACTGTGTCCCTCCTCCAAGCCTAACTGCAGCCATCACCTAAAGCCTTCATGGAGGTGGCTATATGATGTTGCCTAAAATAAACTAAAATGCATTTTTTTTAAAGATTTTATTTATTTATTTGACAGAGAGAGATCACAAGTAGACAGAGAGGCAGGCAGAGAGAGAGAGAGAGAGAGAGAGAGGGAAGCAGGCTCCCCGCCGAGCAGAGAGCCCGATGCGGGGCTCGATCCCAGGACCCTGAGATCATGACCTGAGCCGAAGGCAGCGGCCCAACCCACTGAGCCACCCAGGCGCCCCTAAAATGCATTTTCAATGCTTTTTTTGGTGAGTGGTTCCACTAATCAGCTATGATGCTTTAAATATAGATAATAAATTGCCCTACCAGTCATTTAAACATTCAGCATTATAAATGCCATAGGGCGGCATTCATACCCTCACTTGAACCAAAAAGCCAAGAATGGTAAAAAAATAAAAACAACTTGTGATAAGAATCCTCTGAAGTGATATTATAATAAATCCTTTAGAAATGTTCTTTGAGGGGCGCCTAGGTGGTTTAGTCCATTAAGCAACTGCCTTCAGCTCAGGTTATGATCTCGGTCTGGGTCCTGGGATTGAGCTCTGCATTGAGGGGTCCTGCTTTTCTCTCTGCCTCTGTCACTCCCCCTGCTTGTGCTGTCTCTCATATGAATAAATAAAATTTTTTTAAAAAGGAAAAGAAAAAGAAATATTCTTTGACTAAAATTTGTTTCATTGTGATTCCATAATTGTTACATTCCAGAAATCAGGGTAGCATATCTTTTCCCAAATCCAGAGCTATTTTTTCTTTAAATAGCATTTATAAAAATGTATCACCTTTCTCAAAATGAACTTATAAGGCCTCTAACAGACAGCATGTTGCTAATTTTCACAACATCCCAATAAAGAACTATTACTTAGCATTTATATCACACTTCAACTTGCAAAAGTGTTTTACAATTATTTTCATTAGTAGTCATGCCTCATAACCACGCATGAGCTAAACTGGTCCTGTTATCCTCATTTGACAGCTGAGAAAACTGATGTATCTGTAAGGCCAAGGTCAAGCCAGTCTGTTCCTTTATAAAACCAGGAACCTAACCCTTAAAAACAGTCTCATTCACTCAACCAGTGTATCTGTATTGCTCATAACCCTAGTTTCAGTAGGTTCTTAGAGAATAGGAATCCACTCAAACGGTGGTACAAAAACATTAAGTTATTACAGCAGTTAAACAAAAACATACAACTCAAATACAAATAGGTAAGGACTTAATAACAATGACAGGAAGTTTTCAGAAACTGGTTTCCAAAATCTCTATGTCTTCATTTGAAAACAAAAAAGGATCAAATGCTTCTTCATCTTATTTTTCTCCTCAATCTACTACAAGCAGACTTCTAACTCCATCATTCCAATGAGTGGTTCTACTCAAGGTCAACAATAACCTACAGGTTACTAAATCCCGTGAGTACTTCTCTGTTCTCCTCTGAGACAAGAATCAATACAGTGACCCATTCCATCCTTGAAACATATTCTTTACTTGGCTTCTGTAACAGCACTGGTTTTCCTCCTACCTCACTGGCTGCTCCTTCTCTGTCAGACCCCTTTATCTAGCCAAAATCCATTCCTAGGTGACCTCCTGATTGAATTTTAGGACTTCAAATTCTGTATACGTGTTGATGATTTACAAGTCTATGATTCCAGCCCAGATTTCTCCGAGGAATGCCAGGCTTTTCTAGTTAACCATCTTATAGCTCCAGCTGGTTGTCTAACAAGCATCTCAAATTTGACATGACCAAAACAAAATTCTTTTTTTTTTAATCAGAAAATTTCTAATGCTAAGTAGTTTTTTTTTTTTTTTAAGATTTATTTATTTTACAGAGAGAGCACAAGCAGAAGGGGCAGAGAGAAGGGAGATAAAAATTCAAGCAGACATTGTACCAAATAGGGAGCCTGACATGGGGCTCAATCTCACAACCCTGAGATCACGACCTGAGCTGAGAAGAGTCTAACACAATCAACTGTGCCACCCAGCCACCCTGACCAAAACAAAATCCTTTGTTTTTTTAAGGTTTTATTTATTTGGGGTGCCTGGGTGGCTCAGTGGGTTAAGCCTCTGCCTTCAGCTTGGGTCACGATCTCAGGGTCCTGGGATCAAGCCCTGCATGGGGCTCTCTGCTCAGCAGGGAGCCTGCTTCCCCCACCTCCCACCACCTGCCTCTCTGCCTACTTAAGATCTCTCTCTGTCAAATAAATAAATAAAATCTTAAAAATATATATTTTATTTATTTATTTGGGAGAGAGAGAGAGAGAGCATGAGCAGGGTGAGGGGCAGAGGGAGAAGCAGACCCCTCACTGAGCAGGGAGCCCAATGCGGGGCTCCATCCCAGGACCCCAGGATCATGACCCGAGCTGAAGGCAGTCACTTAACCAACTGAGCCACCCGGGTGCCAATCAAAACAAAATTCTTAACAAATATGTTCTGCCGAAGTCCTACCCATCTCAATAAATATCATCACCATTCACCTACCTAATTGCTCCAGCCAATAATGCAGAAGTTAGGCATGATTCTTCTCTTTGCCTCACTCCCCCTATCTGGGCCCCATCCCTGAGCAAGCCCTGTCCACTTCATTTCCAAAAAGAAACTCCAAATCTGTCTACTTCTCTATAGGTCTTCTACCTACCATCCCTCTGGTCCAAGTCACCATCAACTTCAACACCATCAACTCTGAATTCATACAAGTCTTGTAACTAGTCTCCCTATCTCTACTCTGGATCCCCCTACAATCAATCCACTTCCACACAGTAAGCAGAACATTCGTTCTAATTACAAATCAACTCACATTGTATCCCCACCTAAACCTCCAAAAAACACATTATCCTAGCTTTCCAATCTCTGTGTCATCTGGTCTCTGTCTTCTTCTGGCACCACTCTCCCTCTCATTCACCATATTCAAACCATATTAGCCTTATTTCTATTCCTCCAAGATACAGGGTTCATTCCTCTTTGGCTTTGCATTAGAATGTCTGATCTGGTAATCTCTGAATCCTCCTAGATCTTAATTGCCACACTCTCAGAGAAGTATTCCCTAGTCTCCTAATCTGAAGGAGCTACCCATTCATTCTCTAATACATCACTCTAGTTTTTAATTCTCTGCATAATATTTACTATTAAATGGGTTCTTTTTTAAAAGATTTTATTTATTTACTTGAGAGACAGCAAGCTTGAGAGAGAGCACAAGTGGGAGGGGAGAAGTATAGGGAGAGGAAGAAGCAGACTCCCTACTGAGCAGGGAGGCTGATGAGGGGCTGGATCCTATGACCCCGGGATCATGACCCGAGCTGAAGGCAGAGGCTTAACCCACTGAGCCACCCAGGCACCCCTCATTAAATGGCTTTTTTTTTTTTTTAAGATTTTATTTATTTATTTGACAGACAGAGATCACAAGTAGCCAGAGAGGCAGGCAGAGAGAGAGAGGGAAGCAGGCTCCCTGCTGAGCAGAGAGCCCGATGTGGGACTCAATCCCAGGACCCTGAGATCATGACCTGAGCCGAAGGCAGCGGCTTAACCCACTGAGCCACCCAGGCGCCCTCATTAAATGGCTTTTAAAAAATTGTTTATTGGGGCACCTGGGTGGCTCAGTGGGTTAAGCCTCTGCCTTCAGCTCAGGTCATGATCTCAGGGTCCTGGGATCAAGCCCCACATCGGGCTCTCTGCTCAGCAGGGAGCCTGCTTCCCTCTCCCCACCTGTCTCTGCCTACTTATGATCTCTCTATCTCTCTCATATAAATAAATAAAATATTAAAAAAAAAAAGTTGTTTGTTGTCTGTTTACCCTCCCCAGAATACAAGCTCCATAAGAGGAGGGACTTTGTCTATCTTGATAACCAGTGTATTACTAGTGCTCTACACATACTAGAAACTCAATAAATTTGGCAGGCTTAGTTACCCCTACCCACAAAGAGCTCACAAACCAGTGGAAAAAACAAAAAACATTTCATAATAATGCAATGCTAGCAGGATAATGAAACATCACAGTAGCCCAACAGCAGGAGTGATTTATTCTGCCTTGGGAACTAGAAGACTTCACAGAAGAAATGAGGTATGAGCTAAATCCTAACGATTAATTAGGAGATTCACCAGCTTATGGGTTATGTTTGTCTGTTTTGGAAAAAGCATCCATGGAGGGAAACAAAATAGCCTGAGCAAAAATATAATGAGGAAAGGAGGAAGGAAGATGGAATCAATTATTTGCTATATATTAGGCACTCTGGATAATGAAGGGTCCTAAAGGGAAAGGACATAAGTAATCTTACAATTTAGGAAGATCACTCTTGTGGCAGTGTGGTGGATCAACTGAAGGGGTGATAAGACTTGAGTCATGCAGACCAGTTAGGAGGTTACTGCAGCTGTCCAAGGAGAAATAAAAATGGTCTAATCGAAGACTATGGATAGCTGGAAAGGAAAGGCAGATTAAGGAGATCTTTGAGGTTAAAATCAGATCTAGGAATCAAGCAGATACAAGTGATAAGGGAGAAGGAAGAACCGAAGTCAAATCAAGTGTTTCTAATTTAGGTAACTAACTGTATGGCTATTAATAAGCAGGGAATATAGAAGGTTTAGATTTTGTAGGAAAAATAATGAAGTCTGGGGCGCCTGGGTGGCTCAGTGGATTAAAGCCACTGCCTTCGGCTCAGGTCATGATCCCAGGGTCCTAGGATTGAGCCCACGTCGGGCTCCCTCCTCAGCGGGGAGCCTGCTTCGTCCTCTCTCTCTGCCTGCCTCTCTGCCTACTTGTGATCTCTGCCTGTCAAATAAATAAATAAAATCTTAAAAAAAAAAGAAAAGAAAAGAAAAGAAAAAGAAAAACAATGAAGCCCAAGGTGCCCATAAGATGTTTGGGTCGATTTTGTAAATACAGGTCTGGCGGGGCGCCTGGGTGGCCCAGTGGTTAAAGCCTCTGCCTTCAGCTCAGGTCATGATCCCAGGGTCCTGGGATCGAGTCCCGTATTGGGCTCTCTGCTCAGCAGGGAGCCTGCTTCCTCCTCCTCTCTCTCTCTGCCTGCCTCTCTGCCTACTTGTGATCTGTCAAATAAACTAAAAAAAAAATAAAATAAAAAATCTTAAATACAGGTCTGGGTCCCAGGAGAGAGAGATTTGAGTTAAACACAGATATTTGGGGGTGGCTCAGTGGGTTAAGCCTCTGCCTTTGCCTCCGGTCATGATCCCAGAGTCCTGGGATCCAGCCCGAGTCTAACTCTGCTCAGAAGGGAGCCTGCTTCCCCCACCCTTTTCTGTAGGCTTCTCTGCCTACATGTGATATCTGTCAAATAAATAAAACCTTTTTTTTTTTTAAGATTTTATTTATTTATTTGACAGAGAGAGATCACAAGTAGGCAGAGAGGCAGGCAGAGAGAGAGAAGGAAGCAGGCTCTCCACGGAGCACAGAGCCCGATGTGGGGCTCGCTCCCAGGACCCTGGGATCATGACCTGAGCCGAAAGCATAGGCTTTAACCCACTGAGCCACCCAGGCGCCCCTAAATAAATAAAATCTTAAAAAAAAATTAAGAGATTTGGATGCTGTGTATAGTGAATTACGTTACCTATAAAAAATAAAAGTAGAAGAAAAAGGTGGCTAAGAACAGGATTCTCAGAAACATTAACATGTAGAGACTGGATAGAAGAAAAGGAGACTATGAGACTATGAGGGAGACTAAACAGGAGTAGGAAGAGAAAAACCAAATGTGGACAATATCCAGTTTAAAGAAGCAGAAAGATGGGGTGCCTGGCTAGTTCAGTCGTTACGCATCCAACTTTTAATTCTGGCTCAGGTCATGATCTCAGGTTTGTAAGATGGAGCAGGGCATGGAGACTGCTTAGAATTCTCTCTCCGCGGGACGCCTAGGTGGCTCAGTTGGTTAAGCAGCTGCCTTCGGCTCAGGTCATGATTCCAGCGTCCTGGGATTGAGTCCCGCATCGGGCTTCTTGCTCAGCAGGAGCCTGCTTCTCCCTCTGCCTCTGCCTGCCATTCTGTCTGCCTGTGCTTGCTCTCTCTCCCTCTCTCTCTGACAAATAAATAAAATCTTAAAAAAAAAAAAAAAAAAAAAAAAAAAAAAAAAAAAAAAGAATTCTCTCTCCGTCTCTTCTGCCCTTCCCTCTCTAAAAAATAAAAATAATTTTAAAAAAGCAGAGAAGCAAAAAAAATTAATTAGTTAATTAATTAATAAAATAAAAGAAGCAGAGGCTCCTGGGTGGCTCAGTCATTAAGTGTCTGCCTTTCGCTCAGATCATGATTCTGGGGACTTGGGATCGAGCCCCACATCCGGTTCGATGCTCAGTAGGGAGCCTACTTCTCCCTCTCCCACACCCCCTCTGTTTCCTCTCTCACTGTGTGTGTGTGTGTGTGTGTGTGTGTGTGTGTGTGTCAAATAAATAAATAATCTTTTAAAAAATAAAATAGGGGCACCTGGGTGGCTCAGTTATTAAGCATCTGCCTTTAGCTCAGGTCATGATCCTGGGGTCCTGGGATCAAGCCCCGCATCCGGCTCCCTGCTCAGTAGGAAGCCTGCTTCTCCTTCTCCCCATTCCCCGTGCTTGTGTTCCCTCTCTTGCTGTGTGTCTCTCTCTGTCAAATATATAAATATACTTTATAAAGTATATTTATAAAGATTTTCTTTAAAAAATAATAATAATAATAAATAAAAGAAGCAGAGAGGCAAAACAAAGGACTGAAAAGCATCATCTGGATTTGACAATTAGGTCACCGAGCAGTGCAATTTCAGTGGAATGGTGGGGACAAAATCAAATTATGTGCTTGAGAAATAAATAGGCTGTGAGAAAGTGAAGAGAGCAGCAGGAAAACTACTTTTACGAACAAAAGAGAAACTGAGCAGTAACTGGGGGTAGGGTGGGGACAAAGTATTGGAGGAAAGAAAGAAATACAGACAGGTGCCTGGGTGGCTCAGTCAGTTAAATGTCTGCCTTTGGCTCGGGTCCTGATCCCAAGGGCTCCTTGCTCAGCAGGAAGGAGCTTCTGCTCTTCTTGCTCTGCTTCTTGCTCTGCTTCTCCCTTTACCATTCCCCCTTGCTCATAATCTCTCTCTCTTTCTCTCTCAAATAAATAAAATCCTAAAAAAAAGAAAGAAATACAGTCATAAATTCTAAAGATTCAGATGAAAGAGAAACAGTGATACAACAGGGTCACAGAGGAATTAACAATATGGTGAAGAAAGGAGAGGCCAACATGAATATAGTCAAGCGTGCAGGTGTGGAAGAAAGTAGTAAAGCTAACTTTCATTTGATAGCCTTTGAGAGAAAGGTAGGGGAGAGAGTAACATTAAGGGACTAGATAACAATTTACTAAGGGCAGGCAGACATTTAGGTGAGACAGGAGCCTAACTAATTACCCAACAACCTCCTACTAAGAGAAATGATCTTACTTTATCTAAATAACAGTCCTTACTGTTTGAGATGTGGTGGAAAATCAGGTAGTTGTGGGAAAAAAAAAGAGCAGAGACATGATCCAGAAACACTAGCAAATAGTTCAGATTGCTTCTCACAAGAAAGCAGTAGCAGAGGGAAGAGGATGGATGGCCAAGCAGAGGGGGAAACACTGTTAATCAATATTGGCCCTGGTCCAGCTGCCCAAAAATCATAGCCAATTTTCTCAATGTCTTACCAAATCTGAAAATCTACACTCACCTAGAAGCTGTAACACTTAACTTCCAAGAATTTGAAGGACGTGTCCTGCCACAATATTCTGAATGTCTAAGCTTCAGTTCATTAAGTAATCCCTGGGAGAATAGATAGAGCTTGGCTACACTTTGCATGATATTCATATATCCCCCAATTAACTTGTGAAATATCTTCCTATACTTTTTCATGCATTGAAGTAGAGAATATATCTTTTCGTGACACAGCAGTGTCCCAGGATAGGAAGAGAGTGGAGAAGGAAAGCTAGCAGCATCATGCTTGAGGATAAGCAAACTTAATAAACTGAAATGGCAAAATACTCTTGAAGTCTTAAGAATCAGAGTACACAACTGAATTTCAAAGTAAATGAAGTGGGGGAGGGGTGGAGGGAGGGATAGGGTGGCTGGGGGATGGACATTGGGAACAGTATGTGCTATGGTGAGTGCAGTGAATTGTGTAAGACTGATGATTCACAAACCTGTACCCCTGAAACAAATAATACATTAAATGTTAGGGTTTTTTTTTAAGTAAATGAAGAAATTCTAAAGGATCTAAAATTGCCACTCAGGGGGTGCCTGGGTATTGACAAGGGTGCCTGCTTCTCTGCCTACTTGTGATCTCTGTCTGTCAAATAAATAAGTAAAATCTTTTTAAAAATAAAAAATAAATAAAATTGCCACTCAGAGACTTTTCACTATGCATCTTTTTTTTTTTTTTTTTTTAAGTAGGCTCCACACTCAATGTGAGATTCAAATTCACAACCCCTAGATCAAGAGTCTTATGCTCTGCTGACTGAGCCAGCCAGGCACCCCCACACTATGTATCTTTTAAGTTACTTAAAATATATTCAAGAAAGAAATAAAATTAAGTTAAAATTTATATTTAGGAAATTACATTTCTGGAATTCTTTCAAGTTTCCCTCTGCCACCCCCAAGCTTTTTTTTAAATTTTACACAGTAAAATTCATTTTTAGTGTTCAGTTCTAAAAGTTCTCATAAACCTACAGTTGTGTAATCACAATCAAGATACAGAACAGTTCCATCACCCCCCAGAAATCTCCTCATGATATCTCTTTGTAGTAACACATTCCCTACCCTTAGCCCAAGAAAATCACTGCTCTGGGGGCGCCTGGGTGGCTCAGTGGGTTAAGCCGCTGCCTTCGGCTCAGGTCATGATCCCAGGTCCTGGGTTCGAGCCCCACATCGGGCTTTCTGCTCAGCAGGGAGCCTGCTTCCCTCTCTCTCTCTGCCTGCCTCTCTGCCTACTTGTGATTTCTCTCTGTCAAATAAATAAATAAAATCTTTAAAAAAAAAAAAAAAGAAAAGAAAAGAAAATCACTGCTCTGTTCTTCACTGTCCCTACATTTAAAGTTTTCTGGAATGTCATATAGTGAGAAGCCTTTTGAGTTTGGCTTCTTTCACTTACCATAATGCATATGACATTCACTCATGTTACTACATATATAAATAGTTCCTTTTTATTGCTAAGTAGTATTCTACTCTGTGAATATATCACAATTGGTTTATCCATACTGAAGCTGAAGGATATTCAGGTTGTTTCTAGTTTTCAGCTGAATAGTAATAAAGCTGCTATAAATACTCACATAGAGGTTTTTATGTCATAGCTTGTCATTCCACTTGGGTAAATACTTAGGTCATATGTTAAGTGTGCAAGTTTTACTGAGTAAGAAACTACCACAGCGTTTGCCAAAGTTCTAGTTGTTCCACATCCCTGCCAGCCCATAATCTGGTCAGTTTTCAGTTTGTTTCCTGGCATATCTCCTTATGATTTTAACTTGCTATCTCTAATGAATGAGATAATGACTGAGATGCTGAGCATTCTCACTCACTTACCTGCCATTGATCTACCTTCTCCAGGGGCATGTTGGTGGGTCAGTAGTTAAGTATCTAACTCTTGATTTCGGCTCAGGTCATGATCTTAGGGTCATGGGATCAAGCCCCACATCCGACTCCACACTGCTGAGTGTGGAGCCTGCTTAAGGTTCTCGCTCTCTCCCTCTGCACCCCTCCATTAGCTCACTCTCTCAAAAGAAAATAACAACAAACTGTCCCCTCCAGTGAAGTCATTCAAATCTTTTTCTTTTAAAGATTTATTTATTGGGGTGCCTGGGTGGCTTAGTCAGTTAAGCAACTGCCTTCAGCTCAGGTCATGATCCCAGGGTCCTGGGATTGAGGCTCACATCAGGCTCCTTGCTCCTTGGGGAGCCTGCTTCTCCCTCTCCCTCTGCCTGCCACTCCCCTTGTTTGTGCTCTGTCAAATAAGTAAATAAAATCTTTTAAAATATTTATTTGAGAGAGAGAAAGAGAGAGAGCCAGAGAGCACAGGAAGGAGCAGAGGATCTCCAGCAGATGCAGAACCCAACACGGGACTCAATCTCAAGGCCCTGAGATCATAACCTAAGTTGAAGTCAAGAGTCAGATGCTTAATCACGGAAATACAAATCGAAACCACTATGAGATACCACCTTACACAAGTTAGAATGGCAAAAATTAACAAGACAGGAAGCAACAAATGTTGAAGAGGTTATGGAGAAAGGGGAACCCTCTTACACTGTTGGTGGGAATGCAAGCTGTACAGCCACTCTGGAAAACAGTACGAAGGGTCCTCAAGATATTAAAAATAGAGCTACCCTATGCCCCACCACTTGCACTACTAGGTTATTTATACCAGAGATACAGATGTAGTGAAAGAGGGGCACCTGCACCCCAATGTTCATAGCAGCAATGTCCACAATAGCCAAACTGTGGAAGGAGATGTCCTTCAAGAGAAGAATGGATAAAGTAGATGTGGTTCATTTAAACAATGGAATATTACTCAGCCATCAGAAAGAATGAATACCCACCATTTGCATCGACATGGATGGAACTAAAAGGCATGATGCTCAGTGAAATAAGTCAAGCAGAGAAAGACAATTATCACATGGTTTCACTCATATGTAGAACATAAGGAATAGCGTGGAGAACCACAGAGGAAGGGAGGGAAAACTGAATGAGAAGAAATCAGACAGGGAAACAAACCATGAGAGACTCTGGACTCCAGGAAATAAACTGAGGGTTACAGGGGGCAGGGGGATAGGGTAACCAGGTGATAGGTATTGACAAGGGCACGTGTTACGATGAGCCCTGGGTGTTATATGCAACTAATGAATCATTAAGCACTACCTCAAAAACTAATGATGTACTTACTATATGTTGGCTAACTGAACATTATAAAAAATTAAAAAAAAAAAAAAAAAGGAATAGGAGGCTTAACTGACTGAGCCACCCAGGCGACCCTATTCAAATCTTTCACTCACTTTTTTATGGTGCTGTTGCTTCTTGATGAGCTTTCAGCTCTTTATACATTCTAGATATAGGTCTATACACTTCTGATATATGACTTGCAAATACTTTCTCCCAGTCTGTGTCTTGTCTTTTTTATTATTTTACTTATTTTTTTTTTAATTTATTTGACAGAGAGAGATCACAAGTAGACAGAGAGGCAGGCAGAGAGAGAGAGAGAGGGAAGCAGGCTCCCTGCTGAGCAGAGAGCCCGATGTGGGACTCGATCCCAGGACCCTGAGATCATGACCCGAGCCGAAGGCAGCGGCTTAACCCACTGAGCCACCCAGGCGCCCAATTTTACTTATTTTTTTTAAAGTAAGCTTCATGTCCAACGTGAGGCTCAAACTCATGACCCCAAGATCAAGAGTCACATTTTTTTTTAAAGATTTATTTATTTATTTGACAGACTGTGAGAGAGGGAACACAAGCAAGGGTAGTCTGAGAGGGAGAAGGAGGCTTCCTGCTGAGTGGGGAACCCAAAGCAGGGCTTGATCCCAGGACCCTGGGATCATGACCAGAACGGAAGGTAGACGCTTACCAGCTGAACCACCCAGGTGCCCCCTCCCGTTTTTTTTTTTTTTTTTTTTAATTTAAAGATATCTAGTTGTTCCAACAACTCACTGTTGAGAAAAACTCTATCGTTTTTCCTTTGATTTGCCTTTGCACCTCTGTCAGAGATCAAATGGCTATAATTAATAGTGTGGGTCTATTTCCAGACTTTCTATTTTGTTCATTGATCTGTCAAACTATCCCTTCACCAATAGCACATGTCTTGCTTATTGTATGTATCTCTTTAGTAAGTCTTGACATCAGGCATTATGAATAATCTTCCAGCTTTGTTGTCCTTTTTCAAAACTGTATTAGTTATTTTGGTTTCTCTGCCTTTCTATATAAATTTACAATCAGCTGTCAAAGACTTTTCTAAACCTTCCACAAGTGTTTATTTTTAGGTGGGAATAAGCTGCCTAGGATTACTTTAACAAAGATGATGGTGGTATTGTTAACGTTGGAAATCTTATGTTTATTTATTTAAAATCTTTAAAAAATTTTATTTATTTGACAGAGAGAGAGAGGCTACAAGTAGGCAGAGTGGTAGGCAGAGGGAGAGGGACAAGCAGGTTCTCCACCGAGCAGGGAGCCCGATGCAGGGCTCGATCCCAGGACACTGAGCCAAAGGCAGATGCTTAACCAACTGAGCCACCCAGGCACCCCATATGTTTATTTTTCAAGGTTCTGATTTTTACTTGCACAGCTGCTCCTAAGTTGTGCAGAAAAAAAAATATTCTATATAGGAGAGGCTGGCCAGCTGAGTCCATGAAGCATATGTCTCTTGATTTTGGGGTTGTGAGTTTGAGCCCCATGTTGGATGCAGAGATGACTTAAGATAAAACCTTAAAAAAATATATATCTTTAGAGTAAATAAATAGGGGCACCCAGGTGGCTCAGTTGTTAAGCGTCTGCCGTCCACTCAGGTCATGATCCCAGGGTCCTTGGATAAAGACACACATCGGGCTCCCTGGAAGCCCGCTTCTCCCTCTCCCACTCCCCTGCTTGCGTTCCCTCTCTCACTGTGTTCCTTTAAATAAATAAATAAATAAAACCTTTAAATAAATAAAACCTTAAAAAAAATGAAGTAAATAACTAGGAAATAAATAAATGACTGAATGAATAAGTATGGGCGCCTGGGTGGCTCAGTTGTTAAGTGTTTGCCTTTGGCTCAGGTCATGATCCCAGGGTCCTGGGATCAAGCCCCGCTTCAGGATCCCTGCTTGACTGAAAACCTGCTTCTCCCTCTCCCACTCCCCTGCCTGTGTTCCTTCTCTGTGTCTCTCTCTGTCAAATAAATAAGATCTTAAAAAAAAAAAAGGCAAAATCCTTTAAAAAAATAAAGAAAAATACTTTGTATAAAGGTATGTACTATTATATGGTACAGGGAGGTGGGGTGGGGCACCTGGGTGATTCAGTCAGTTGAGCATTAGCCTTCAGCTCAGGTGGTGATCTCTAGGTCCTAGGGTCAAGCCCCACTCCCAGCTCCTTGCTCAGTGGAGTGGGCTTCTGTCCCTCCCCCAACTCCTCTGTGCTCGCTCGCGCACGCGCTCTTTCTCTCTCAAATAAATAAAATCTTTAAGTATATTGTACATGGTACAATAAAACTGAAAACCCAATTTTCCTAAAAGATATGCTATTTCTTTTTTTTTTTTAAAGATTTTATTTATTTATTTTGACAGACAGAGATCACAAGTAGGCAGAGAAGCAGAGAGAGAGAGAGAGAGAGGAGGAAGCAGGTTCTCTGCTGAGCAGAGAGCCCGATGCGGGGCTCGATCCCAGGACCCTGAGATCATGACCTGAGCCGAAGGCAGCGGCTTAACCCGCTGAGCCACCCAGGCGCCCCTCCTCTTTTTTTTAATGAGAGATTTTATTCATTTATTTGACAGAGAGAAAGCGAGAGAGCACAAGCAGGAGGAGTAGCAGAGGGAGAAGGAGAAGCAGCTCCCTGCTGAGCAGGGAGCCTAATGCGGGGCTCTATTCCAGGACCCCAGGATCATAACCTGAGCCAAAGGCAGACGCTTAAATGACTGAACCACCCAGGCACCCCTCTTGTGTTGTTGTTGTTGTTTTTCGAAGCTTTTACTTATTTGGGAGAGTGAGTGTGCACACATGCACACAAGCAGAGGGACAGGCAGAGGGAGAGAGAGAGAATCCTTTAAAAGAGACGCCTGGGTGGCTCAGTTGGTTAAGCGGCTGCCTTCGGCTCAGGTCATGATCCCAGCGTCCTGGGATCGAGTCCCACATCGGGCTCCTTGCTCAGCGGGGAGCCTGCTTCTCCCTCTGCCTCTGCCTACCACTCTGTCTGCCTGTGCTCATGCTCTCTCTCTCTCTCTAACAAATAAATAAATAAAATCTTAAAAAAAAAAAAAAAAAAAAAGAGAGCTTTTAAAAAGATACCAGGCTGAGTACAGACCCCAACGCAGGGCTCAATCCCAGGACCCTAAGATTATATGACCCGAGCCAAAGTCAGAGAGGCTTAACCAACTAAGCCACCAAGACACCCCAAACTTCTTGTGTTTTACAAGCAATGGTCCCTCTGCTGTCAGTAACCTTACCGCATTCCTCATCTAATTCCTAACTCATCCTTACCTTGCACATTCCTCCATCCACAGGGCTTTCCTGATTCCCCAAATACAGGTTAAGGGTTAACATGTTTCCACTGCACCCTGAGGTCCTCTAACATCACTCTTAACACATTGTATTCTGTAACTAACAGTTAACTTTGTTTCTCCCATCAGAACATAAACCCTGGGTGGGCAGGAGTTAACTACACTAGCTACTTCTTAGCTCCTAGCACAGAGCGGGCAATGCATAAATGTTTGTTTTGAATGATCTTTTGTTTTGAAAGACAGCAAGAAAGGAATAAAGCTGAAAACAGGATACCTTACTTTGCAGAAATACTGTAAAAGTTGCAGAAATACTGTAAAAGGAGTAATAGCAGCTTTTAAAAAGATCTTCAATAAATACATGAAGAAATGGAGGACAGACAGATTAAAAGCTAAACAGAAGACATAAGAAAACCATAATGTATGGACTTTATTTGGACACAGTTTCAAAAACCAGTTGAAAATTTATTGGTATAAAGGGGGAAATGTGAAAACTGGAAAATTGATGATATTAAGAAATGCTTGTTAGGGGAGCATAGGGAGCCTGCCTGGCTCAATCGGTAGAGCATGCAACTCTTGATCTCGGGATTCTACGTTTGAGCCCCACATTGTGTGTACAGATTACTTAAAAATAAAATCCTAGAGGGGCACCTGGGTGGCTCAGAGGGGCCTCTGCCTTCGGCTCAGGTCATGATCTCAGGGTCCTGGGATCGAGCCCCACATCCGGCTCTCTGCTCGGCGGTGAGCCTGCTTCCTCCTCTCTCTGCCTGCCTCTCTGCCTACTTGTGATCTCTCTCTCTCTGTCAAATAAATAAATAAAATTTAAAAAAATAAAATAAAATCCTAGAGTGCCTGGATGGCTCATTCGGTTAAGTGTCCAACTCTTGGTTTCAGCTCAGGTCATGATCTCAGGGTCTCTGGATCAAGCCCCGAGATGGGCTCTGGGTTCAGCAGGGAATCAACTAGAAATTATCTCCCTTTCCCTTTTCCTCTACTCCTCACACCCCTCAGGAATGCAGACACATGCTCGCTCTCTCGCTCTCTCTCTCCTAAAATAAACAAACAAAATCCCATAAATAAATAAATAAATAAATAAATAAATAAATAAATAAATCTTTTAAAAAATGCTTGTTGGGGCACCTGGGTGGCCCAGCTGGTTAAGTATCTGTCTTCTGATCAGGTAATTATCCTGGGACCCTGGGATTGGCCTTGGAGGTGGGGGGATCCTGGGATCTGCCTGTGTCAGGCACCTTGCTCAGAGGGAGCCTGTTTCTCCCTCTCCCCCCGCTGTACTCTCCTATCTCTGTCAAATAAATAAATAAAACCTTTAAAAAAAATTTTTTTAAATGTTTGTTAATTTTTCTGTGGGATTTTTCTTTTAGTCCTTATTTTTTAGAGATATATACAGAAATATTTGTTAATTTATGAATCTACAATTTGTTTAAAAATACCTAGGGTGGGTTAGTGGGTAGGAGCAACATAGATAACACAAGACTGGCAATAGTTGACAATTACTGAAGCAGAGTGATACGAATTCATGACATCGACACCTACTCCTGCATTTTTTTTTTAAGATTTTATTTATTTATTTGACAGAGAGATACACAGCGAGAGAGGGAACACAAGCAGGGGGAGTGGGCGAGGGAGAAGCAGGCTTCCTGCTGAGCAGGGAGCCTGATTCGGGGTTGGATCCCAGAACCATGGGATCATGACCTGAGCTGAAAGCAAACACTCAACAACTGAGCCACCGAGACGCCCTTACCCTTGTATTTATTTGAAATTTTCCATACTAAAGAGGTAAAAAGAAAGCCTATCTAGAGAATTAATTTTCTCTTTAAACTTAAATCCCCAAGGAAAGGGAGAAAAAGAGATATATGGGGAGTTAAGCCTTGAATCAAGTTGAGACCCTAGGGATGTCTGCAATTTCCAGCATTTGATTCTTCTGTCAAAGACAGACATCCTGTTTAATGTCAATATTAAAAATGTTTAGCTAAGGGGCGCCTGGGTGGCTCAGTGGGTTAAGCCGCTGCCTTCGGCTCAGGTCATGATCTCAGGGTCCTTGGATCGAGTCCCGCATCGGGCTCTCTGCTCAGCAGGGAGCCTGCTTCTCTCTGTCTCTCTCTCTCTGCCTGCCTCTCTGTCTACTTGTGATCTCTCTCTGTCAAATAAATAAATAAAATCTTAAAAAAAAAAAAAATGTTTAGCTAAAATCAACCAACTTTAGATACTCTGCATATTTCTTGCTTTCATAAAACATGTTTCTACTTTTATTTCAAAATCATGAACTACAAAAAAAGCATCTAAATCATACCAAACTGTCCTTCCAGACAGCAACAACAGCATGTGCATCTTTCACTTACCATCAGGTATATGTATTTCAGTGTTTTCAGTTCTTATATAACTGGTGAAAAGCTATGGGGTAGCAGACAACTAGACAGTTAGCTGGCTTGAGTTCCTAATCCCAACTCTGAACTAACCTGGCACTGGTTCAAAATTGTCCTGTGATCTTCAAACCAAATCTGCTGAGGGTCTAGTTCATAAAAACCATCTAGTTTCTCATCAGAGGCATTCAGTGGAGATTCTTTTTTCCTCCACATTTATAATAGAACAACTGATGTTAGAAAAGGCAGTTTTCGGAGAACCTGGCTTGCTCAGTCGGTAGAGCATGTAACTCTTGATCTCAGGATCCTCAAGCTCCACACTGGGTGTGGAGGCTACTTAAAAAAAGGGGGGGGGGGGAGACTGGGTGGCTCAGTTGGTTAAACATCTGCCTTCAGCTCAGGTCATGATCTCAGCGTCCTGAGATCCAGCCCCAGATCGATCCAGCCCCAGACCGAGGTCCACATCAGGCTCCCTGCTCAGCTGGGAGCCTGCTTTTCCCTCTCCCTCTGCCTGCAGCTCCACCTGCTTGTGCTCTCTATCAAATAAATAAGTAAAATAAAATAGAAAGAAAGAAAAGAAGGAAGAGGGAGGGAGGGAGGGAAGAAGTAGGTAAGTGGGGGAAAGGGAAGGAAAGAAAGAAAAAGAAAATTTCACTGGAGAGCCTGGCTGGCTCAGTTGGTAAAGTAGGCAACGCGATCTCGAGATCATGAGTTCAAGCCCCATGCTGGATGGGTACAGAAATTACATAAATGAATTAAAAAAAAAAAAGGATTTTTAAAAAATGGGAAAATGGGGCACCTGGGTGACTCAGTTGGTTAAGCATCTGCCTTAGGCTCAGGTCATGATGTGAGAACATGGGAACAAGCCCTGTGTCGGGCTCCCTACTCAATAGGGAACCTGTTCTTCCCTCTCCCTCTGTCTCTCCTCTCTGCTCAAACAAGCATGCGTGAGTTCTCTCTCTCAAATAAATAAATAAACAGACAAATCTTTTATTATTCTATAAATAGATAAAATCTTTTTCTAAACTTTCTTTAAAGATTTTATTTGTTTGAGAGAGAGCACAAGCAGAGGGGCAGTAGGATCCCTCTCCTACTCCGTGATGAGCAGGTGCCCCAATAAATAAAAATCTTGGGAAAAAAAAAAAAAGGTTAAAAAAAAAACACATTAGGGGTCCCTGGGTGGCTCAGTGGGTTAAGCCTCTGCCTTCGACTTGGGCCATAATCTCAGGGTCCTGGGATTGAGCCCTGCATCGGGCTCTCTGCTCAGTGGGTGCTCAGTGGGGGGCCTGCTCCCCACCCCACCTGCCTCTCTGCCTACTTGTGATCTCTGTCAAATAAATAAATAATACCTTAAAAAAAATAAATAAGGGGCGCCTGGGTTGCTCAGTGGATTAAGCCTCTGCCTTCAGCTCGGGTCATGATCTCAGGGTCCTGGGATTGAGCCCCGCACCGGGCTCTCTGCTCGGCAAGGAGCCTGCTTCCCACTATCTCTCTGCCTGCCTCTTTGCCTGCTTGTGATCTCTCTGTCAAATAAATAAATAAAATCTTTAAAAATAAATAAATAAACACATTAAGATCTTTCAAAAAAAAAGTGCATTCTAGAGTCATCTGGCTGGCTCAGTTGGTAGATCATGCCACTCTTGATCTTGAGGTCATGAGTTCAAGCCCCACGATGAGCAATGATGATTATGGAGCCTTTAAAAAATAAAATGCACTCCTGGGCACCTGGGTGGTTCAGCAACTGCCTTTGGCTCAGGTTATGATCCTGGAGTCCCACGACAGAGTCCCACATTGAGCTCCCTGCTCTGCAGGGATTCTGCTTCTCCCTCTGACCTTTCCCCTTATGTGCTCTCTCTCTCTCTCTCAAATAAATAAAATCTTTAAAAAATAAAATAAAATAAAATAAAATACACTCCTTACAAACAAGGATTGTTATTTATATTTTAATTCCAGTGCCTAGCACAATGCCTAACACTCAGTAGGTACTTCATGTGCTGAATTCGATTGCTGAAAGGATCAACTCCAACATTTTTTTTTAAAGATTTTATTTATTTATTTGACAGACAGATCACAAGTAGGCAGAGAGGCAGGCAGAGGGAGAGGAACAGAAGAAGCAGGCTCCCCGCTAAGCAGAGAGCCCGATGTGGGGCTCGATCCCAGGACCCTGAGATCATGACCTGAGCCGAAGGCAGAGGCCTTAACCCACTGAGCCACCTAGGCGCCCCAACTCCAACATTTTTTAATGAGACCAGGGACTAAAAAGTTTAAGACATTCAAACCTAGTTTTGGTTTACTGGTGAAAAGAAAAGACATCACACAAACTTATGCTTATGTTCTTTCTAGTGTTTCATATCTTTCCCTACTAGTTTCAGGTTTAGTTGCCAGAAAATGAGTAACTTAGTCTTTTAAACCATTCCTTAAATGATGTATATTTTCCCATGAAACAGTACAATACAATGCTCTACTAAATCACCATTTTATAACTAAACCTCAAATCCAGTAACTTACTACCCTCCCTGTGTTAAAAACATTTTTAGGGGCGCCTGAGTAACTCAGTCCATTAAGTGTATACTCATGGTCTCAGCTCAGGTCTTGATCTCAGGGTCTTGAGTTTAAGCCCCACACTGGGCTCCACACTGGGCATGGAGCCTACTTAAAAAATAAATAAGTTAAGGGCGCCTGGGTGGCTCAGTGGATTAAAGCCTCTGCCTTTGGCTCAGGTCATGATCTCAGGGTCCTGGAATCAAGTCCCACATCGGGCTCTCTGCTCAGCAGGGAGCCTGCTTTCTTTCCTCTCTCTCTGCCTGCCTCTCTGCCTACTTGTGATCTCTGGCTGTCTAACAAATAAATTTAAAATAAATTAATTAATTAATTAATTTTTAAGGGCATTTGGCTCTAGCTGGCTCAGTTGGAAGGGCATGTGATTCCTGATCTTGGGGTAGTGAGTTTGAACGCCACACTGAGTACAGAGATTAAATAACTGAAACTTTAAAAAATAAATAAATAAAATAAAAATAAATGCATTTCTATGGGGCACCTGGGTGGCTGAGTCAGTTAAGCATCTGCCTTTGGCTCAGGTCATTATTCTGGAGTCCTGGGATGGAGCCCTGCATTCGGCTCCCTGCTCAGCAGGAAGCCTGCTTCTCCCTCTCCCACTTCCCCTGCTTGTGTTCCCTCTCTCACTGCCTCTTGCTCTCTGTCAAATAAATAAATAAAATCTTTAGAAAAATTTTAATAAATGCATTTTTTTTTAAGATTTTATTTTTATTTATTTGACAGAGAGATCACAAGCAGGCAGAGAGGCAGGCAGAGAGAGAGGAGGAAGCAGGCTCCCCGCTGAACAGAGAGCCCGATGCGGGGCTGGATCCCAGGACTCTGAGATCATGACCTGAGCCGAAGGCAGCGGCTTAACCCACCGAGCCACCCAGGCGCCCCAATAAATGCATTTCTTAAAAGATTTTATTTAATTATTTGAGAAAAAGCTAGAGAGCACAAGCAGGGGAGGGGCAGTGAAAGAAGCGGACGCCCCACTGAGCAAGGGTGCCCAACCTGGGGCTTAGTACCAGCACCCTGAGATCACAACCTGAGTCAAAGGCAGAGGCTTAACTGACTGAGCCCACCAGGCACCCCTAAATGCATTTTTAATGAAGAAAATTTAGCATTTTTCCTCTTGGGTTGTATTTCCTGTCACTCTAAGTTACAAAGCTCTAAAAGGGACATAATCAAGACCTTGAAAGGCAGTGAAAAGACAGAAATAGATATTAAACACTTCTCTGCTGAGAAAGCGTTCAACCTCTCACCATGAGTACAGTGACTTCACACTTATCCCCACTCTGGTCAGCTGTGAAGCTTCAACTCTTCCCCTGGCCACTTTGCTTCTCACACTACTCTCACTTCCCACTTTATTATGTTAGTATCATCTTTTTAGAGTTGCTATTGTATTTTAGGAGTTGAAATCCAAGAATTAGGCTCATGTCTCTTCTGAAAATGTTCCAAGCTTCCTGTCCTGCTCTACGACATTATACAATGTTACTCTGCCAAAATCTTAGCTCATTTCCTCCTCCTTCTTGTCCTGATATGGTGGTACACATCAATACTGCCTTCACCCTTCCCATTTCCCATTCCCTTAGAATGTCCTATCTTCCTTGTCCATCTATGAGGGTATATCACACAGGTTATGCAAAGGGCCTTTAATGATAATACCTATACGCAGCCTTCCATTAACTCTTACAAGTTGCACTTCCCTCCAGTAGAGAACTTACTGTATTTCATCAATTCTAAGACATACTTTCCTTCCCACATTTCTCTGAAAACAGGATATACCTTACAAGTGATGGCATGTCAGTCTCATTAGCAGCATTTTTTTCTTTCTTGTTAATTATGAGCCTTACAATCACTGGCACCACAGATTTGATTAAATAAGTTATTACATTCTATAATAATTACTTCATATACTTCTGTTTCCTCTGCTAAACTGTGAACTGGAAGGGCAGGGGCTACATTATAAACATCTCTGACCAGCACAGATTTCGGCACAAAAAGAGCGTGCATCCGACAACACTAGCTGGATAGTATTTATTTAGCATTTACTAAGTATTAAGTACTATCCTAAATGTTTTACATGTACTAACACATTTAACCCTCATAACAACCTGTGCAGTAAGTACAGTTATTATAGATGAAGAAACTGAGGTAAAGAAATATAGGTAAGCTCATTCAAAGACAAAGTTGCAGAAGATTTGAACTCAAGTTTGCTGATTATGATTTATATTGGAGGTTATCATTTTTCATTCAGCAAATTTTTTTTTAAGATTTTATTTATTTATTTGACAGACAGAGATCACAACTAGGCAGAGAGGCAGGCAGAGAGAGAGGAGGAAGCAGGCTCCCTGCCGAGCAGAGAGCCCGATGCTGGTCTCGATCCCAGGACCCTGGGATCACGACCTGGGCCAAAGGCAGAGGCCCTAACCCACTGAGCCACCCAGGCGCCCCGCAGCAAATATTTTTTTCAAGATTTATTTGAGGGGCGCCTGGGTGGCTCAGTTGTTAAGTCTCTGCCTTTGCCTTGGGTCATGATCCCAAGGTTCTGGGATTGAGCCCCACGTCAGGCTCCCTGCCCAGCAGGAAGCCTACTTCTCCCTTTCCCACTACCCCCCGCTTGTATTCCCTCTCTCGCCATCTCTCTCTCTGTCAAATAAATAAATAAAATCTTAAAAAAAAAAAAAAAAAGATTTAATTGAGTGAATGAGAGACAGAGCACAGCCAAGAAAGCCAAGGGAGGGACAGAGGGAAAGGGAAAGAATCTCGAGCAGACTCCCCATTGAGTACTGGGGGAGGAGGGGCGGCTCAATCTCACAATCCTGAGATCATGACCTGAGCAGAAATCAAGAGTCAAATGCTTAACTGACCGAGCCATCCAGGTGCCCCCCCCCACACACCATTTGGCAAATATTTAATGAGCAATTACTCTGGGGCAACTATGCACTCTGCCAAACACTGGTAAGCAAAACCTGGTCCTTAGGAGGCTACAATGAATCATATATACATTCTTGAATCCTTCACCCTCCAAACATCAGAACCCACCACAAATTCACTAAGTTAATCTGCTTTCCTCTTTACTTTTCCTTGTTAACATCTTCCCATACAGCCCTCCTTTAAAGTCTTTAGCGTTCTATTAAGAGCCAAACAACTGACAAAAAAAAAGAACAAAAACCTTTGTGCTCAATTATCAGCAGCTGTGAAAATATCACAAAAGATACTTCAGTTAAGGAATGGGTGGCAAGGGGCGCCTGGGTGGCTCAGTGGGTTAAGCCGCTGCCTTCGGCTCAGGTCATGATCCCAGGTCCTGGGTTCGAGCCCCACATCGGGCTTTCTGCTCAGCAAGGAGCCTGCTTCCTCCTCTCTGCCTGCCTCTCTGCTTACGTGTGATTTCTCTCTGTCAAATAAATAAATAAAATCTTTAAAAAAAAAAAAAAGAGTCAGATGCTTAAGGAATGGGTGGCAAAATCAAAAGGGCCATAAAGGAACAAAGATTCTGTTCACAAGCAAATATTCAAAGTAAAAGAAAGGTAAAAAAACACCATAATTTTGTTTTTAAATAGACGGTTTTAAAAACTTTTCCCCTGGGGCACCTGGGTGGCTCAGTTGGTTAAGGGTCCCATGCTTGATCTCAGAGTCATGAGTTCAAGCCCTGAGTTGGGCTCGATGCTAGGTGTGGAGCCTACTAAATAAATAGATAGATAGTTTTCCCCTGAGGCATGAGATGCTTTTTAAAGTATTATTAATTTTGGGGTGCCTGGGTGGTTCAGTCGTTAAGCATCTGTCTTTGGCTCAGGTCATGATCCCAGGGTCCTGGGATTAAGCCCCATGTTGGGCTCCCATCTCTGCAGGAAGCCTGCTTTTCCCTCTCCCACTCTCCCTGCTTCTGTTCCCTCTCTTGCTGTCTCTCTCTCTCTGTCAAATAAATAAAATCTTTATTTTTTTAAGATTTTTTATTTACTTATTTGACAGAGATCACAAGCAGGCAGAGAGGCAGGCAGAGAGAGAGGGGGAAGCAGGCTCCCCGCCAAGCAGACAGCCCGATGCGGGGCCCAGTCCCAGGACCCTGGGACCATGACCCAAGCCAAAGGCAGAGGCTTTAATCCACTGAGACACCCAGGTGCCCCTAAAGTCCTTTTTTTTCAAGATTTTATTTATTTATTTGACAAAGAGATCAAAAGTAGGCAGAGAGGGGCGCCTGGGTG
This sequence comes from Lutra lutra, assembly GCF_902655055.1. Taxonomy (NCBI): domain Eukaryota; kingdom Metazoa; phylum Chordata; class Mammalia; order Carnivora; family Mustelidae; genus Lutra; species Lutra lutra. The sequence continues at coordinate 42,863,621 of NC_062293.1, forward strand.
GCTCAGTTGGTTGGGCCACTGCCTTCAACTCAGGTCACGACCCCGGAGTCCCGGGATCGAGTCCCGCATCAGGCTCACAGCTCTGCCAGGAGTCTGCTTCTCCCTCTGAACTTCTCCCCTCTCATGCTCTCTCTCTCACTCTCTCTCTCAAATAAATAAATAAAATCTTTAAAAAAAAAAAAAAAAAGTAGGCAGAGAGGCAGGCAGAGGGAGAGGGGGAAGCAGGCTCCCTGCTGAGCAGAGAGCCTGATGTGGGTCTCAATCCCAAGACCAAGACCATGACCTGAGCAGAAGACAGAGGCTTAACCCAGTAAGCCACCCAGGCATCCCAAATAAATAAAATCTTTTTTAAAAGGTATTACTTTTATCAGAATAGGGGCACCTGGGTGGCTCAATTGGTTAAGTATCTGCCTTTGGCTCAAGCCATGATCCCAGGGTCCTGGGATCAAGCTCCACTGAGCAGGGAGCCTGCTTCTCCCTCTCTTCCCTGCTGCTGCTCTCTCTCCCTCCGATAAATAAATAAAATCTTAAAAAATTTTTATCAGAATAAAAATGAGATAGTAACCATTAATTCCTTTTATTTTAGCACTTGCTACCTCAGAGATTCATGGGAAGTCATGTCTCCACTTTGTTTTATTGTTGTTAGAATATTTTATTTTAACTCTTTAAAAAATCTTTTTTAAAAGTGGGAGAAGCAGGCTGCCTGCCAAGCAGAAGTCTGATGTGGGGTTTGATCCCAGGATCCTGGGATCATGACCTGAGCTGAAGGCAGATGCTTAACAACTGGGCCACCCAGGCGCTCCTATTTTTCTTTCTTTTTTTTTTTTTAAAGATTCATTTATTTTGGGACACCTGGGTGGCTCAGCCAGTTAAGCATCTGCGTTTGGCTTGGGTCATGATCCCAGGGTCCTGGAATCGAGCTCCACATCATGGTCCCTGCTCAGTAGGAAGCTTGCTTCTCCCTCTCCCTCTGCTGCTCTCTCTGCTTGTGGTCTCTCACTCCCTCTGTCAAATAAATAAATGAAATATTCCAAAAAATTAAAAACAAACAAGGATTTACATATTTATTTGAGAGACAGCATGCAAGCACAAGCAAGAGGGGCAGAGGGAGAGGAAGAGAAAGCATCCCAAGCAAACTCGCCGCGAGCACAGTGCAGGGTTTGATATTAGGACCCTGAGATCATGACCTGAGCTGCAACCAAGAGTCAGACCCTTAATGGACTGTGCCACCCAGGCAACCCTTTACATCCCCGCTTTAGACAGACTGATCAAACAACAGTTAATCAAAGCACTGACCATGCCTTTTCTCTTCCCCAGGGGAAGCCTCTCCTTTTGGTCACAGTCATCTACTACATAAAAATAACCACAAATAGGAAAAAGAACAGAGAGAAGGACAGGAAATTCTCATCACAGCTGAACAAACCTTTATCATTTTAACATAACACAGACAGCATTATGGACTTGTTTGAACCAATGGAAATTTCCAGTAGAGGGAAAAATACATTACCAAAATTAAAAATAAATGCCCAATTATTAAAATAAAATAGGACAGCTAGGCCAGCTCTAACATTTTATACCTCTACTTCATCTTCGTGTGTAAGTCAAAAACAGAAGAAATTTGTACTCTGTAAATGACCTATGACAAGAGTAACAAGTGCTTTTTTTAAAAAACTACCCTCTAAAACAAAAACAAACAAAAAATAATCGGTGTTATGGATACTCATTGGAAGAGCCAAAGAACTAGAGCAAAAAATTAAAAGTAATATATACTGTGCATTTCCATGAAAGAGAGGTAAAACACGTTCTAGTTCTACCAGAAGAAGTTAAAGACAATTAGGGTTCATTTCCCCCATTCCTATAAAATTATTCACTATTCTTATCTGTGAATCTTCAAGGATCTAGTACAGCCACTCCCTACCTTTGCTCAAACGAAAGACAAATCACTAATTTCCAAAAAGCCTCGCCATTTCAAGCTTTCAATCAATCTTCATAGCCAGAAAAGCTGAAGTATCCGTCTCCTTCTGTCCTTTCGAAAGAAGTTTCACCTCTTCCAAAAGCTGTGGCTAGAAAGCCATTTTTTCTCTCTAGAAGCACAAGATCTAACTCTGTCCACTGCTTTGTCTACCCTAAATAACAACAAGAAAAACAACAAAACCTCAGGAGTGCTCCTTCAGCCTCTCAGAAAAGAACCAGCCACCTCTTGGGCTCTAGCACAGCTGCTTCTGTCTTTCTCCGAGAGACACTCCACCCTGGAGGTTCCATAGGCAGGATAACAAAAAGTGGGAGCTGAAAAGCTGCTATACGCTTATCTGACCTCCAAAATAGAGACTGGGCCCTAGGGCAGCCAGAAACTCCTTTGCAAAAGAAAACTTTTTCACAATTTAAAAATAACAAATTGTATTTGCACATCCCTCATTGTGCAGCCCTCCCAGCTTGTGTCAAACTAGTTTTCTCCACTCTTAATAAAGCACATTGGTACCAGCTGTGTTACAAGTCAAGCAAACTAGTTTTCTCCACTCTTAATAAAGCACATTGGTACCAGCTGTGTTACAAGTCAAGCGACGTGAGTGAGCTATGTTCTGAAAGCATTTAACAGATTGGCCCTCCATTCTCTATTTCCTTCCTCTTGAGTAGGAGCTACACACCATTTGTAAAAATGCCCAAGAGTATGGTATTTTTCCTACACAAGTCTGATGGATAATTAGTCACATCACAAACTGGTATTTTTTGCACATGATCTACCGAGCCTACGTAGAACGGACATATGTGCCTACTGGGGTTTTACAAACAATATGCTCCGCCTTGACAAAGAAATCAATCATTCTACTAATGACGGTAAGGTAATATTGCTGGTGATACAGTACCATCGGCATAGCACCTACAATTCACAGTTTTCATACACAATCTCAATCACATACAAGATCCTTGAAATAGCCCACTGAACCACTGCATCTTTCAGAGGTTCAGAAAGGTTAAGTGGGACCTGCCCAAGGTTATCTATCAGCTTTATCAATGGTGGACGTGGTTTCGAACCTGTCAGACTCTAAGCCCCTAGCTTTTTTCTCTAGATCCCTCCCAGCTTTAAACGGAGGGCTCCTGACTCCCATCCTCCACCCAGAAAAGCCCATGACTCCGGGCGACCGGCCCTTGCCTGCCCGGATCAGAGTTAGCTTCTTCAGCTCCGGCAGGGCTTTCATCCTCCACCACCCTCCCCCCGCAACCATTCTCTGAAAGAAGCGGAAAGGGAGAGGCGACCGAAAGCTCCTGGGGGAAGGGACGATGACAAACGGAGAAGCGCGGGACACTGCCCCTGGCGTGGACTCCTTCACTCTGCAGCACTCACCTCCTTCCCTCCGCCAAGCTGTCCAGTCCTGGCGCGGGCAATCCGGCCACCTATGCCCCAAATTCTCCCATCGTCACCTCAAACTGTCCCTCCCCCACGCCCCTTCGCCTCCGACAGACAGAGCCCACCCCCCAGCCAAGTCGAGGTATCCTTCCACCAGGCCACCCCTCTTCTCTCCCGCCGCCCACCCCTCTTCCACCATTACTCACTGTCGGTGACTGGGCCCGGCCCTCATGGCTGCTCCGTTGCCGCCCGCCGCCGCCACCGCTGCTCCACGCCCGGCCCCTCAGTAGCCGCCGCCGCCGTCGGGACTCGCCGGGAGCAGCTCATGCGCCTGCGCAGCCTGGAGTGCCGGGGCCCTCTACGGACGCCTGCGCTTGCGCAGCCCGCGCCGAGGCGTCTTCTTCAGTGCCTGATGCCCTGGACCCCCGGGTCTCAGGTGGACATGGCTGCTGGTTAGGCTTACAGGCTGTGGCGGCTGACCCCAGGTCCAAGGCCTCTAGATTACCTTGCCTAGGTTACTAACGCTTGAACCGCGATGCTCGTAAGGAACCATAGACATAAGGACACTTTTAAGATTCTAGATCCTACTTACACTTAAAGGCCTGAATGCAGGTGCTCTGAGGTGACTGATAATGAACTTGGGATTTCTTTTTTTTTTTTTTTAAGATTTTATTTATTTATTTGACAAACAGAGATCACAAGTAGGCAGAGAGGCAGGCAGAGAGAGAAAGGAGGAAGCAGGCTCCCTGCTGAGCAGAGAGCCCGATGTGGGGCTCGATCGCTGGACTCTGTGATCATGACCCGAGCCGAAGGCAGAGGCTTTAACCCACTGAGCCACCCAAGAGCCCCGAACTTGGGATTTCTTTCAAGAAGACGATCACATCTAGAATACACTGGGGCTAATGGTATAAGAGGCAGCTTTTACATCCCAGAATATACTACGGGCCAGGAGGTGCTCAGAAGTCCCAAGGATCTTGGCAAGGCGGTGACCGCACTAAAACTTCCTTGGGACACTGCTAAATTCAGTCTGTTTATCAAGCGCATACCGTTTATTGGACAAAAATGTTCTAGGCATCTCATATGTGCCATCGAGGGACCTGAAGGCTAATAGTCCCCTACTTTCCAGCTCTCACTATGAAGCCTGGCCCTTGTGCAAACTGTTAAACAAAAACTAGACCTTTAGCCCATGGAAACCCAACCATCAGCTCCTAGACCACTGTGCTGCCTTGGCATAGCCAAACAACAGACTAGGCTTAATTGAATCTTGGAAATTCACTACATACTTGACAGCGGAGGGCAGTGCACTGCAGTAGAAAGGAAGAGGAGACACAGGAATAAACTCTCTCCTTATAACCATGACCCCCATCCCATCTCCAGCCCAGTCTTCCCTCTACAGTTCAGAGTTTGGAAATCTAGGAACCAAGATATAATGTAAGGCAAAAGAAGATCAAAGAGAAGGGGAAGGCGGGGAGCAGTTCCATTCTTTCTGTGAAAGGTGTTAAATTCTTTGTACTTTTGGGGAAAGCAAAAGCTACTCCTAATGCCAGGATCTGATATGAATGTTTAAACTCCTAAGATTAAGGAAGTTTTTCCCTCCTTTTGGAAAGAAGCAAGAATAGGCCCAACAGTAAAGTTTGAGAATGCTAAAAATGGAGTGTCACTAGTATTATTTATTACAGATTATTAATTAAAAATGCATATAGGGGCGCCTGGGTGGTGCAGTCAGTTAAACGTGTGACTCTTGGTTTTAGCTAGGTCGTGATCTCAGGATCGTGAGATCGAGATCCTCATGGGGCTCCACACTCAGCATGGAGTCTGACTGAGATTCTTTCTCTCTCTCTCTCCCTCTGTCCCTCCTGCTCATTCTCCCCCCTCTCTCTAAAATAAATAAGTCTTTTTAAAAATACATATAATGGAATTCTCAAGTCACTAAGAAATGAAGGCACCTAGGAACTGAAGGATTTTTTACTTACCAGATGCATGTGACTTTTACATACATAGCTATATGTTGCTGTGGGAAAACACTGTACAGATAGCATAATTCAGTTCCCAGAAAAGCAAATCTACACAAAGGTGCTTGCCTCATATATGAAGTGCCTCCCAATCTCTTGACATACATAGAGTAAGATGCAACTGCTGACAGAGTAGGGTTAGCTAGCTACCCATAAGCTAGCTCCTGACTTGGAAGAGTTGTCTTTACTTGCAAAAGTATTACCCTTTGGAACCAGAACACATTTGGCACCATAGGGAAATCTAAGAGCCAGAGGAAGGAAGAATTAATATTGATACTATGTTCAGATGAATGGATGTGTTTAAAAAAAAAAAAAGCTAAAGCTGACCCCGAAGTTTCCAGGAACTGTATCTTCCTAATTCTACCACCACATGAAGTCCTCTGTTGGAATCTACATGATGATGACATATCTTTTTTGTTTTGTTTATTTATTTATTAAAGGAATCTCTATACCCAGTGTAGGGCCCGAACTCATGACCCCAAGATCAAGAGTTGCACATTCTTCCAACTGAGCCAGGCAGGTGCCCCGACAGCATACATGAACCATACGGGTCTCCTGAACCATTTCCCTACTTGAATTTCTTTTTTTATATGGATTTATTTATTAAGCTCATTTATTTATTTACTTTTAAGTAATCTCTACAGAGCGCCTGAGTGGCTCAGTCGTTAAGTGTCTGCCTTCGGCTCAGGTCACAATCCTAGGGTTCTAGGATCAAGCCCCACATTGGGCTCCCTGCTCAACAGGAAGCCTGTTTCTCCCTCTCCTACACCCCCTGCTTGTTTTTCCTCTCTCACGGTGTCTCTCTCTCTCTCTGTCAAATAAATAAATAAATAAAATCTTTAAAAACTCTACACCCAATGTGGGGCTCAAACTCATAATCAAGAGTCCAGCCAGCCAGGCACCCCAAACTACTTGAATTTCTTACCAAGGGCAGAACCGCAGACTTTTTTTTTCCTGCCAAGTAGCAATACACTACATCCGATGATAATCATTCAGAGAACCATCCCTACTCCATTTTCAGACCCTGTGATTTGGATGAGGTCACTCTAGGCATAGAACACATTTACATAACCCAGACCTAAGTCATTCAGCACATAACATTCTCTAAGCTACAATCATTGTTTCAGGAATGGGCATGTAACCCCGTCAGAGCCAAAATGCACATGGAGAATGTTCCTTCAGGGGAAATCTATTGCTCTTTCCAACTAAAACCAGATGTGAGAACAAGATGCTGCAGCCATGTTGACACCACAAAGGTATGCCAATCTACCTATAGAAAGATATAATTTATTCACTCACTGAACAAAAATTTAACGAGTACCCATGATGTGTTAGACACTGTTGTAGGTGTTGGAGATACAGCAGTGAGTAATATGTATTGTCCTTGACTCCATAGAACTTACAGTCTAGTAGGGGACATCTAATAACAACAACAAACACTTGAATAACATTTATTATGTGTCAAGCACTGTTCTAAGTCCTTTATACATATCAGTTCTTTTCATCATCACATCCCTATCCCTATTTTATAGATAAGGAAATTGAAGGAGAGAGAACTTGCCCTGGTCACACAGTAAATAATGGAACTGAAAATCAAACCCAGGATATCTGGCTCAATAATTTTTTTTTTAAGATTTTATTTATTTATTTGACAGAGAGAGAGAGAGAGAGATCACAAGCAGGCAGAGAGAGGGGGAAGCAGGCTCCCTGCTGAGCAGAGAGCCCAATGTGGGGCTCTATCCCAGGACCCTGAGATCATGACCCGAGCTGAAGGCAGAGGCTTAACCCTCTGAGCCACCTAGGCACCCCTGGCTCAATAATCTTTGTGCTCAATCAAGATATTATAAACTGTCTTATCAAAGGAGGGGAAGAAAAAAATAAGCATCCTCAGAATTTAATCAGTCATGGAAGGAACGACAAAAGGAGACACCTGGAAGTGGGAAAGAATACCAGGCAATTGGGAGACTGAAAAAAAATTCAGTTAAGCTGAAAAAGAGGAATGACAAGAGTTGTGACTAGCGGAGGTGTGTGGCTGACTCAGTCCAAAGAGTCCCACGTTGAATGTAGAGATTACTAAAAATAAATAAACTTTTAAAAAAAGCAAAACAAAGAGAGAGGAATCTAGCAAAGTAAGCCAGAGCCACGTTACTTTACACTTTTTTCTGAGGAGAGTGAAGCAAGGGAGGGACTTGTTCAGATTGGGGCCATGAGGGGTTGGTAAGGGACTGTGAAGACTCTTGACGATGCTCCTATAGCATTTCAGGCATGCAAGAAAATCATTGCAGGTAGTGATAAATGCTGTGAGAAAAGGACATTTAAGCTGAGACCTGAATAGGAAGCAGAAGCCAAATCTAGAACATAGGAGGCAGGAGTAGCAGATATAAAGGCCTTGGGGCAGAAATGAGCTTGGTATATTCAAGAAATGACGGGAAGAGGGATGGCTCTCCCTCGATCTCAAACAAATAAATAAAATCTTTATTTTTTTTAAGGTTTTATTTACTTATTTGACAGAGACACACACAGAGAGAGCCCACAAGTAGGGGGAGCAACAGGAAGAGGGAGGGGGAGAAGCAGGCTCCCCACTGAGCAGGGAGACCGATGCAGGACTCGATCCTAGGAACCTAGAACCTTGACCAGAGAAAAGACAGCCACTTAATGACTGAGCCACCCAGGCGCTCCAAAAATAAAATCTTTTAAAATGGGGGGGGGGGCGCCTCGGTGGCTCAGTGGGTTAAGCCTCTGCCTTCAGCTCAGGTCGTGATCTCAGGGTCCTGGGATCAAGCCCCACGTTGGCCTCTCTGCTCAGAAGGGAGACTGCTTCCCCCCTCTCTCTCTGCCTGCCTCTCTGCCTATTTGTGATCTCTCTCTATCAAATAAATAAATAAATTTTTTTAATTCTTTTTTTTTTAAAGATTTTATTTATTTGACAGAGAGAGAGAGATCACAAGTAGGCAGAGAGGCAGGCAGAGAGAGGAGGAAGCAGGCTCAGTGTTGAGCAGAGAGCCCGATGTGGGGCTTGATCCCAGGACCCTGAGATCGTGACCTGAGCCGAAGGCAGAGGCTTAACCCACTGAGCCACCCAGGCGCCCCAAATAAATAAAATCTTAAAAAAAAAAAAAAAAAGCCAGGGTGGGAAGGCAGAGGGAGAGGAAGAAGCGGACTCCTCATGGAGCAGGGAGCCCAAGGCAGGGCTCTATCCCGGGACCCTGGGACCATGACCTGAGAGGAAGGCATACACTTAACCCACTAAGCTACCCAGGCATCCGGAGATCAAGTATTTTTTTTTTTTTAAGATTTTTTTTTTAATTTATTGATTTGACAGAGAGAGATCACAAGTAGACAGAGAGGCAGGCAGAGAGAGAGAGAGAGGGAAGCAGGCTCCCTGCCGAGCAGAGAGCCCGATGCGGGACTCGATCCCAGTACCCTGAGATCATGACCTGAGCCGAAGGCAGTGGCTCAACCCACTGAGCCACCCAGGCGCCCCGATCAAGTATTTTTTAAATAAATGCTGATGAGAGGAATACAGTACAGAGAGAAATTGTCTCTATAGAAAAGAAAGATTAAAACAATTAGCTTTAAGATAAGGACATTTATTGAGAGCCTCCATTGTTCTAAATCCTCCATTGTTCTAAATCCTAGATTCAAATGAACACATGGTATTAGGTAGACGTGTTTATCATTTTCTTCTTCATTTTACAGATGACAAAACTGACATTTGGAAAGTTGAAATAACTTGTCCAAACTCGCACAGCTAAGTGGGAAGTTGACATACGAACCGGCTCAGTCTATTTCATTTGATTAGCCTCTCCTAATCTCACAAAATACATTTCCATACAATATCCTTTGAGGGAAAATCTGGGGGAAAGAAGAGAATTAACAAAGCACTTTGACACATTTCCCCCAAGTTTTTGTGTTATCCCAGGGATTCTTCCAAGGTGTTCTCTATTGCCAATGCTGTAGTACTTGGTATGTGTCCTTTGGGTGATTTTGCATTTATTTAATTAAGCTCTTCAGACACCATTTAACCTGAAATTGCCCATCAACCAAATTACAGTTGAAATGGCATTTCACCTTACTCTCCACGCAAGATTCATATTTTTCTGGTTGCCAGCTGCCCTGTATTAAGTGGTATTTTGTTCTTTGGGCACCCATATGCCCAAAGAACATCCAGAATATCATGTTCCAGAAAGGTTGTTTCTTCCGCTAATAGAGCAGGCAGACTGAAAGCTGGAGCCTGGAGCCATTTGCAAACCATCAGTGCATTTAGATGCCCAGTCTCTGTCAATCTTGTGTCACTCAGAGCTATTCTGGACACTCAGCCTCCACTCCAACAGCAGCCCAGTCAGTTGGTTCCATCCTCCCAATAATTCTCCCCTCTCTGTCCTATACAACAATTTTCTCCTCTCTACCTGGTCATTGCCATGAGCAAACAAAAATCTTTGATCTTGGGCGCCTGGGTGGCTCAGTGGGTTAAGCCGCTGCCTTCGGCTCAGGTCATGATCTCGGGGTCCTGGGATCGAGTCCCGCATCGGGCTCTCTGCTCAGCAGGGAGCCTGCTTTGCTTCCCTTCCTCTCTCTCTGCCTGCCTCTCTGCCTACTTGTGATCTCTCTCTGTCAAATAAATAAATAAAATCTTTAAAAAAAAATCTTTGATCTTAAAAAAGAAAAGAAAATCTCCCCCTCTTCTGTTACCACTCCCTTTTGCTCTGCTCCCCTGGAAAGATGCATATATATTTTTTCCCCTGGCTTTTCTCAATTACCTCTCCTCTCATTCTCGCTCTATTTTAAAGATTTTATGTATTTGAGAGAGAGAGAGATAGAGCAAAGCACGGGGAGCAGCAGGTAGAGGGAGAGAGAGAAGCAGGCCTCCCACTAAACAGGGAGACCCATAGAGGGCTCCATCTCAGGACCGTGGGATCATGACCTGAGCTGAAGGCACACACTTAACTGACTGAGCCATCCAGGCACCCCTCTCTCTCTCTCTTTTTTTTTTTTTTTAAAGATTTTATTTATTTGTCAGAGAGAGAGGAGAGCGAGTGAGCACAGGCAGACAGAATGGCAGGCAGAGGCAGAGGGAGAAGCAGGCTCCCCGCCAAGCAAGGAGCCCGATGTGGGACTCGATCCCAGGACGCTGGGATCATGACCTGAGCCGAAGGCAGCTGCCCAACCAACTGAGCCACCCAGGCGTCCCAAATATTCATATGGTGATCTTTCTTTTTTTTTTTTTTTTAAGATTTTGTTTATTTGTCAGAGAGAGAGGGAGAGAGAGCGAGCACAGGCAGACAGAATGGCAGGCAGAGGCAGAGGGAGAAGCAGGCTCCCTGCTGAGCAAGGAGCCCGATGCGGGACTCGATCCCAGGACGCTGGGATCATGACCTGAGCCGAAGGCAGCTGCTTAACCAACTGAGCCACCCAGGCGTCCCCCCCTCTCTCTCTTTTAAGTAAGCTCTACACCCAACCCAACACTGGGCTCAAATTCACAAGCCTGAGATCAGGTGCCGCATCTGAACCAGACAGTCGCCCCATCTTTCATTCTGTCTTTAGGTTTATCACCCAGACCATGCTACCTGAACTATTCCTGTCAGGTGTCTCTGTCTCTGTCTCTGTCTCTGTCTCTCTCTCTCTCTCTCTCTCACACACACACACACACACACACACACACACGGCCTCCAGGACACAAGTCCTGTAACAGGGATTTTTGTCCATTTTCTTAATTCACGCATCCCCATCACCTGGATACGGCCTGTACACAGCATATGAATAAATCCCCATTTCTCCAACAACTGCAACATTTCTCTCTCAATTTCAAGAGTGTGACTGAGAGACTTCAAGGATGATTAAGGGTTAAAGGCGCAAAACGACTAAGATACATCAAGCTCCGCAGGCCGCTAAGGCAATCTGGGGGGACTGTAGCTCACTACGCAGCTTCTCCTCCCTTTACAGAGCCTCTGGTTTTTCCTCAGAAAGGAATGGCCTTAGGGAGAAGATAGTAACGGAGGTTCATAAATGGGAAATCGGGTCTACTGCTCCTCAGGAACACCGACCCAGGGAGTACTCCCTACAGGAGGCTCACATAAAGCAAAGGTGCAGACTGTCGGAAAACGCAGCCCACCGCTAATACAAGCCAGGGAGATACTGGGAGAGAACCTGCAAGCCTGAAACCAGAGAGAACTAATAAGGCACCCATTCCGGTTCTCAGGACCTTCCCTCCTTCGGTGCATTCGTTTCTCCAGCTGGGAGAAGTCAGAAGCTAAGAGAAAAATTTCTGCCGCTTGTCCTCATGGGAGCTGTAGTCTCTCAGGGCTCGAAGGGCCTTTTATAAAACTTCGGCAGGAGGCGAAGAAAACAGGATATTTATGGGAGTCCAAAAGGATCATTATGTCCACGGAAACTCTAAATACACATTTTTCCTTTCCCTTAGCCTTGGTCAGTCTCCGGAGCAGTTTCTCCCCCAGCCCACCTCCAACATCATCTGTATTTCCGCACTCTGGGTCAATCTAGCATTCCGCTCGTTCGCTTTTCCACCGCCCTATCCAATCGTAGGTGAGTTCCTGGTCAGTTCCCGGAGTGCCTTGCGGCTGTAATGGCTGCTCCCAGCCGTCGCGTGGCTACGCTGTTTTGGGGGGTGTCAGGGGTCCGGCAGTTAGGCACCAATGCCGCGAGGGAGCGGGGGGTCCAGCTCTCCTCGCTCTTTGACTGTCAGCGGAGGTGCGTGTCCTGTTTCGCGGGCGCCGCCTTCTCTGGTCCCCGCCTGTCCTCTGCCTCTCACCGTTATGGCCAGAGCTCAGCCTTGGACCGTTTCCTTGGACTCTCTCAGCCAGACAGTTCGTTGACTTCTCACCCTCCCGGCGTGTCTATGCACAGAGGTAAAGCACCCAGATAGGCTCATCCCGGACTGTCACCGTTTTAGCGAAAACGTGAAACTTCTGGGTCGGGGAAACTCCTCAGTCCCTGGGGATATCATCTTTGGTTCTATATTATGGAAAACGATCTAGAGGCCCCGAGAGAAAGGCGAGCCTTGGAGTATCTCACAGGAGAGAGATACCACGTTCTAAGAGTTGGGAGCCAGAGGGAACCGATGTGGTCACAATCAGAGACGCTCACAAAGAGCAGGAGATTGAAGGGACACGGGCAGGGCAGAATTGTGGCTCTCTGTCCCGAAGTGGGAAGCGAACTGGATCCAATAAGTGCCCCATCTCCTTGTCAAGAGACTGAGTTACACCTAGGAAATAGCACCCTCTGTTTCTCAAGTAGCAGAGACTACACTCTGGTAGCGAGGCTGGACACAGAAACTGGTCATGGTAATGCAATACTTAAAAGCACTGAGAAAGCTTGCAGAGCTTTTATAACATCCTTAGTAGGGTGAGATTGTCTGAGCTGGAGGGATTTCTGACTTTATCTGTTCTGGCTGTGCTTTCACACATGTACACATGTACATACATTTATCAGGGACAACTACGCAGTACAATTCCACACAGTAATTGAGTATTAAATGCCAGGGATTGTGTTGATAGTTTTTGCAAAATTGCCAACCGTCAGAAGGTTTTAAGTAGGCATTGTTAATATTATCTCCCATTTTACAGGTGAGAAAACTAAGGAGCTTAGAGAAGTTAGAGAATTTGAGAAAATCATATAAACAAATGAATGGGCAAACTAAGTCTCGAAGCCAGGTCTCAGCTTCAACCTGGTACACTAAGCTTGTATTCCCTATTTCCTTTGTGGGCCAGTAGGACTGAGTACCTGAGAGGGGATCCATATTGCATTACCTGTCGCTTCCTTCCTGCCCCTACCCCACACACAGATGAGCAGGATCTCCTATTGGTCCATCATCCCAACATGCCTGAGAACCCCCGGGTCCTACGAGTCGTCATCCTGGGTGCCCCAAATGCAGGGAAGTCAACACTCTCCAACCAGCTGCTGGGTCGGAAAGTATGCTGCATCTTTGACACCCTCTCCTACCCCGCCCTTTCATCTGTCACTTTTTTCTGTTTCTTCATGAATTGTCCCACAGTGATCTGGGAACTCAGTTGGGACTTCTTTGTTTTTGGCAGGTGTTCCCTGTCTCCAAGAAGGTGCACACCACTCGCTGCCAAGCTCTGGGGGTCATCACGGAGAAAGAGGCCCAGGTGGTGGGTAACTTCAGAGGAAGTCCAGCAAACTGGACATTGGGTGAACTTAAGAGGATCTCCCTTACATTTAGACCTGAACAAAATGTTTAGATTCACTTTTTTTTTTTTTTAAGATTTATTTATTTATTTATTTATTTGACAGAGAGGGAGAGAGATCACAAGTAGGCAGAGCAGCTGGCAGAGAGAGAGGGGGAAGCAGGCTCCCCACTGAGCAGAGAGCCCTATGCGGGGCTCGATCCCAGGACCCTGAGATCATGACCTGAGCCAAAGGCAGAGGCTTAACCCACTGAGCCACCCGGGCACCCTGAGATTCACTTTTCTGAGGGAAGGGGGTCTCCTCTTTCATTAGGCCTAGTGCAGTTCTCTCTACTTTACACCCTCTGGCTTCTAGTCAGAAAGATCTATTTCCCTCTTTACTCCTTCCTAATCTTCCATATATTCACAGTCATCATCTTTCTGTTAGATCCTGCCTAGAATTAAAATAAAGCTGAAGGGTAAAAATCTGAAGTCATCCTGTCCTAGAGTGGGTGCAGTTTTCTGACATCAGTGGTGGCCTTTCTCTCACTTGCTAGTCCTAATCGTTCCATCTTGGGGGGTGGGCATCTCTCTTTCCTGATTTTAGATTCTACTTGACACCCCTGGCCTCATCAGCCCTGTTAAACAGAAAAGGTAATAGCTATGGAAACAGGTTTGTAGAGGGAAAGGTGTTGAGGAGAAGGTGGGGAGATTCCACCATAAGGTCTGGAAAACCCTCTTACCATACCCTATCCCTCATTAGGAGTATATCAGTCATAAGACCCTTTCTGACCTATGTTTGTCTGTCCCTCAGGCACCATCTGGAGCTTTCTTTGTTGGAAGATCCATGGAAGAGCATGGAATCTGCTGATCTGGGTTAGATTCATGAGGGGAATCTGAAGCCCAATTTACATGGTCACGGTCTCTTGTTCCTGGTAGTTTGGGGGATGGGGGTTGACCCAGAGCCCATATCATGGACATTTTGGAGGGGTGGGGAGAGAGTGGTCATATATTTGTCCTGCTCCCCACCCTGCCAACTTCTAGTTGTGGTCCTTGTGGATGTCTCAGACAAGTGGACTCGGAACCAGCTCAGCCCCCAGGTGCTCCAGTGCCTGAATCAGTTCTCCCAAGTCCCTAGCATCCTTGTCATGAACAAGGTGAGCACCACCTACTTGATGAAGGGGTCTACTCTCCTCTGTGGGGCCCATCTCGCTGACCGCACACCCTCTGCCCATCTTCCACGCCCAGGTAGATTGCCTGAAGCAGAAGTCCATTCTTTTGGAGCTCACAGCAGCCCTTACCAAAGGTGTGGTCAATGGCAAGAAGCTCAAGATGAGGCAGGCCCTTCCCTCAAAGCCTGGCACTCCTTGCCCCAACCCAGCAGCTGAGGGCCCAAAAACACAGTCTGTGGGAGGCCCTCAGAGGATCGGCTGGCCCCACTTCCAGGAGATCTTCATGTTGTCAGCCCTAAGCCAAGAGGATGTGAAAACACTAAAGGTCAGTTAGCCTTGACCGGAGCCTGGCCTTTGATTTCTACCTTGTGAAGACAAGCCTCGGGAGTTCCTCCTGGTAGTGAGAGTGAGTAGGAAAGTCTTGGTTGGGACTGAGCTGCCCACCTGTCCCTCTCTGTACCCACAGCAATACCTCCTGGCACAGGCCCGGCCAGGACCCTGGGAATTCCACAGTGGAGTCCTCACTAGCCAGACGCCTGAGGAGATCTGTGCCAACATCATCCGAGAGAAGCTCCTAGAGCACCTGCCCCAGGAGATTCCCTACAGTGTGCAGCAGGTGTGGGCACAGTGAAGGAATTTGGGGGCTCTTCACCAGGCACAGCACCCAGGACCGGACACCTGGGGCCTGGAGAACTAGGAATGTGGGTCCGTCTGACTAATCATGATGTCTCCCTGTGCAGAGGACAGTGATGTGGGAGGAAGGGCCAAGCGGGGAGCTGGTGATCGAACAGAAGCTTCTGGTGCTCAAAGAATCTCATGTGGTAAGCCAGGTTAGGCTTGGAGAAAGGACCAGGGCATTAGGCAAGGGTTCTTCCTCCACTGCTCAGGAGCCCCGAGAGCAGCCTTGTCTCTCTCTCTCTCTCTCTCTCACCTTCTCACCCTCACCCCACCCTCAGAGGATCCTGATTGGTCCAAAGGGGCGCTTGATCTCCCAGATTGCACAGGAGGTGGGCCGAGATCTCATGGACATCTTCCTCTGCGATGTTCAGCTGCGGCTCTCTGTGAAGCTTCTCAGATGACCTCCCTCAGCTGCCTCTCCGATGGCATCCCAGCCCAAGCTGCTGGCAGGAGCCACTGACCAGGATGGCCCCTGCCCAGGGATGGGGACTGGTGAGAGGCATGG
Source organism: Lutra lutra (assembly GCF_902655055.1). Classification (NCBI taxonomy): domain Eukaryota; kingdom Metazoa; phylum Chordata; class Mammalia; order Carnivora; family Mustelidae; genus Lutra; species Lutra lutra. The sequence goes on from NC_062293.1 coordinate 42,879,478, forward strand.
GCACTGCCTGATGGACTGACTGGCTGGCATGGCCTTAGTGAGCCTGCCTAGCCCCTGCCTGACCACATCTGTTGGAGGAAGAAACTTAGCTCAGTTACGGGGTCGTGCCTCTGCCTGGGATTCCAGCTGCTTAGCTCTAGAAATTGGCTCTTCGGTAGGAACAATGTCACACTGCTTCTGGCTGGCATCGAACCCAGAGTTTCTCCCTGAGTTGCCAGTTTTAGCAGAGAGGGCTTTTTCCTATCCCCTCAGTTCCTCTACCTTAAAGCCACGCATAAGGACTTGTGGGTCCTAAGGGAGATAGTGTCACTTTCCCCATCCCTCTCCCCAGGCTCGAATGCTAATAAAGTTAAAAGACAAGCATACTGGTTCTCATCTTTATTTCTTTAGAACAGGAAAGAGAAAACCCATTCCCTCACCCCCACCCTGTTGTCTGAGCTGGAGTCTCCCTCCCTTCCAGTGATCTGCTCCAGGGTCCTGAGCTCTCTTCTTGACACGTATTCTGGGTACAGCAAGAGAACCGTTACCATTACTAAACTCAGTAATGGTAACGGTTTCCTCGCCATCCCCAAGCGTCCTGGTGGTCAGCAGGCTGTGATAGGCTGAGCGGCGAGCCTGGTGGGTTTGCAGCATCCCCTCCCCTCCTCATCTGGCTCCAGAGCTGTGGGGACCCGGACTAGTACATCATCTATACTGTAGTATCTCATTGCAAACTTACAGTATATGATGATATCCCAGCCAGGGCCCCGCAGCAGGCACAGGGAGCATGGCTTAGAGAGCACTGAGGCAGGGAGAGACACGGGCTGGGAGCAGAGCAGGACCAGTCGGTGCTGGACACGCAGCACTCCCCACTCCCTGCTCCATAGCTTCTGAGCCAACAGCTCCTTGATGGCTGTGGTCAAGGTCAGGTAAGGAGGGGGACTGGCCGGGAGAACCCTGCAGAGCTAGGGTCTGTTGAGATCTCCCTGGGGACCCAGTGTCAGAATTAAAGAAGCCAGAGATCCCATGATGAGGCAGAAGTTTCCCTCAGGTCAGACCAACAAGCAGACAGGCCCAGGAGAGGGTACTCACCTGGAGCTGGAATTGAAGACAGGGAGGCCTTCAGGGGTGAGGAGGTCCTGACCCTGCCTCTCAACTCAAGCTGTCCGCCTTTTAATCCACTGGCCCCTCCCTTGGGTGGGACACTTTCCCCGGTTTCTAGAAAACCCAACCTCTTAACCCTTTCCCTGCTGGGCTCCTTGGAACAAGGGTGACTGGTCACTCTATCTAGTAGGCCCTTTCTCCCATAGACTTTACGGACCTTTCTAAGGCTAGGGTCTACCTTTCAGTCCTGTCCCCTTGAAGTCGATCATCTGTCTGCCAGGCCTGGGAGGAGGAAGGACAGCCTCATCCCATCCTTTAGGCTTTCATTGTTGGCCATAGCCAGGTGCCGGTTGTTTCGGCCATGGCACTAGTGTGATGGCAGTGGAAATGTTAGTTGAATCCTATAAAGTAGGAAGGGTCCTGAAAGCTGGATTCCTGGGGCAAGCTCTGGCTTAAATTTCAGTTCCTGGGCCCCTGCCTATGTTTATGCAGAGCCCAAGGAGGGTAGACCTAGGCTACCTCTGCCATGCAAGCTCCCCTGGGTAGAGGGGTCCTCTGCTGGGTCATTTGAGGGCAGGGGGATTCAAGCTCTTCTGAGAGCCAGCATAAGAACAGGTTGAGACCTAAGCCACTTACAGTGAGAGCCTGGCAGTATTCAGTGCAAGATTCCTAGTGTAGAGACTTCTCAGAAAGCTGGCGGGGGGAGGGGTCTGTTTATTTCATTTTATTTTATTTATTTCCCCCCCAAGATTTTATTTATTTGAGAGAGAGAGTGAGAAAGAACACCAGAGGCAAGAGGATCAGAAGGAGAAGCAGACTCCCCACTGAGCTGGGAGCCTGATGTGGGACTCATCCTGGGACTCCAGGATCATGACCTGAGCTGAAGGCAGTTTGCCCAACCAACTGAGCCACCCAGGCGCCCCTGATTTTTAAAGATGTATTTATCTGAGAGAGAGAGAGAGCATGTGCTTGTGATGTGGGGGTGGGCGGTGGGACTAGGGGGATGCAGGGTAGGAGGATCTAAGGAAGAGGAAGAGACTCTCAAGCAGATTCCCGGCTGAGTGCAGAGCCCAATGCAGGGCTCAACCCCACAACCCTAGGATCACACCCTGAGCTGGAACCAAGAGTTGGACACACAACCAACTAAGCCCCCCAGGTGCCCTGCAACTGTTATTTTAGACCCCACATTCTGGGAGACACATCTGCTGCTCGGCTCCCTCCCCTTCTCCATCCTAGACAATCTGGCCTGTGTGCTGGGAGGCAGTTAGACCCCAACTCAGCAGGGGCAGATGAGGCCAAGATGGGGAGTGGGAGGAGAGACCAAACCTTTTGGTTCCTGGGAGATGTTCTGCTTCCTGCTGCCACAGAATGTTGGCACATGCTCTTCCCCCTGGTTTTGGTTTTGGTATTTATTTATTTATTTATTTATTTATTTATTTATTTATTTATTTTTAAAGATTTTATTTATACATTTGTCAGAGAGGCAGAGTGGCAGGCAGAGGCAGAGGGAGAAGTAGGTTCCCCACCGAGCAAGGAGCCTGATGCAGGACTTGATTTCAGGACGCTGGGGTCATGACCAGAGCCGAAGGCAGCTGCTTAACCATCTGAGCCACCCAGGCATCCTGGTTTTTGTTTTTAATCTTTTTTTTAAACTTTATTTTTTAAGATTTTATTTATTTAATTGACAGAGATCACAAGTAGGCAGAGAGGCAGGCAGAGAGAGAGAGGAGGAAGCAGGCTCCCCGCTGAGCAGAGAGCCTGGCTGCTGAGAAATATGTCTGAGAAACCTTTCTGGCCCTCTAGCCAGGTGAGAAATTATCATATGTCTGCTCCTTGCTCACTTTCCTGTCCTGCGACCCTTCCTACCTCGCCTATTCTATTCAGAGACCTCACAAGCAGGTCAGGCTCCTTTACCAGAGTAAAGGCTTCATGCAGTGAAGCCAAGATTTACGCCACTCATTGCCTAGGCTCCTGCCTGGTCCTCGCTTAGTCCTAAGACCAAAGGTGAACATGGGCAGAAACCAAGGGTCCTGAAGGTAAAACAGAGATATCTCAGCCCGCCAGAGATTCTGAGGCTGTGGCCCTGGCTGGGGTGGAGGGTGCTTTCATCAGGGTGTGGGCTGGAGTAGAGTCTGAGCCTGGGTGGGGTAGTCTGGGGACCATGATAAGCAGACTTGAGACTATCAGGGTGGTGGCCCTTCTTATCAGGAGCCTGCAGATGGCACAGTAGGACCTGGGGACACTTCCCGCCCAGAGCTGTCTCCTGGATGGCCCCCCTTCCATCCCTTTGCCTCCTTAGAGCCCTTTGGGAAGTCATATGGAGACTCTGCCCCTTCTCCCCGGCCAGCATGGGGGTGGGGGATACAATCCATTTCCTTGGGTCTGGTCTTGCATTCTAAATTTTATTTATTTATTTGAGAGAGGAAGCACAAGCAGAGGGAGCAACAGAGAGAGAGAGAGAGGGAGAAGGCAGGGCTCGATCTGAGGACCCTGGGATCATGACCCGAGCCAAAGGGAGACACTTAAATGACTGAGCCACCCAGGCGCCCATGACCTTGCATTCTAACAACTGTTGCTTCAGATCAGGAGTTCCATGGCTCTCCTGAGGCCAGTGTGGACTGGTCTGGGACCTTAACCTTCTCATGTCTAATTCCAGTCCCTGCGTGGGCAGCAGCTTCGAGCCTTTGACTCTTATTTTGATCTTCTTTGGCTGAAATCCTTAAACAGTACGGTGAATGACAAAGTTAAGGAGGGTCAGATTTGCAAGAATCCTTCAAAATCATGGAATTTGAGTAATCCATTCATAGAGGAGAGGAAGCGGAGGCGCAGAGAAGGGGAATGAATCACCACCAAAGCCTCAGGGTTCTGTCCACCTCTCCACACCTAGGAACCCATGTACAGCAAGGCAGGTACTCCCAGATATACAGACACATATAGCATGTGGAACAGACACACATGTGCACCCCACACATGTGCAATGCCTGCAGATACACAGACACACAGAAATACACAGCGCACATATTAAAAAAAAAAAAGTCAGGTAGTAAAATTGCTCTTAATTTCCTCTTCCTCACTCTTTGAAGTTCCATGGAGTTGACAGTTGTGCACAAAGATGGTGGCCAAGTCACAGGGTCACTAGTGTCCCACTCACAGTACAATCAGCAGCAAAACTCATCCTGGAACCAAGGACTAAATGAGAAGTTCTGGGAGGTTCTTGCTTTCTGTTTTGCTCTACCTACAGGGGATCCAAAGCGAGAGCCTGGTACAGTCCTAGGAGTTCAGCAGGTGTAAGAAAGAAAAGCTGAAATACGGTTCTAATCTCCATCTCTCTGTGATGGACTGGGGCTTGAGATCTAGGGGAACTATCAGAGATGACGGCTTGGTTTCATCGTGGCCAACCTGTGAAGCTTCCCCTAACCCTCCCCGACACCTGGTCCCTTGTGTCCAGGCTTTGAACCTGCTCTGTTTCCCTCATCACATGGAGAATTCATCTGATCCCTTATTTGTCCCCAGTTACCCTGGGAGCAGGCACCTTTGGAATTTTCTCTGTGGCCCCCACAGCCCTCATGGGTCTTGTCCTGCAAGGTGCTCAGAGGACACGTTTGCACTGAAAAGACGCTGCCCCTGCAGATGGTGTCCCACGAGCGCGCGAGTTCCCGCCATGCGCCCTCACACTCTCTGTGCCTTTCAGCCCCACGAGCGAGTGTACGTGTTGAAGATCAAACAGGCACAGTGGAGTCCTAGCCCTGGCTTCTGGGGGACTTTGCCAATGTCCGTCCATCAGTCTCCAAAAGGTGACTACATGCCAATTTTATTTGTTTGGTAAAGATTTTATTTTCAAGTAATCTCTATATCCAGTGTGGGGCTCAAACTCATGACCCTGAGGTGGCTCAGTGGGTTGGAGCCTCTGCTTTCGGCTCAGGTCATGATCCCAGGGTCCTGGGATCGAGCCCCACATCGGGCTCTCTGCTCAGTGGGGAGCCTGCTTCCCCCCTCTCTCTGCCTGCCTCTCTGCCTACTTCTCTGTCAAATAAATAAATTTTTTAAAAAAATTAAAAAAAAAAAAAAAGAGTCGCGCACTCTGCTGACTGAGCCAGCCAGGCGCCCTTATGGGCCAATTTTATCATAGAGAAATTGAGGCTCCTGGAGTAAACGCATGGCCTGCGTGAGCGAGTATATTGGGAGATGAGGCAGGACTTCAGTTCTGTTCTCCAGACCCCAGGCCCCAGGCTTTGTGCACAAGCTTGCTATGAATGAGGTGGATTTTGTGTGTGTCTCTGTGGGGACTTTTTGAGTTTTTTTTTTTTTAAGATTTTATGTATGTATGTATGTGTATATATTTTTTAAAATTTTACTTATTTATTTGAGAGAGAGTGAGAGAAAGCATGAGAGGGGAGAAGGTCAGAGGGAGAAGCAGACTCCCCTTGGAGCTGGGAGCCTGATGCGGGACTCAATCCTGGGACTCCAGGATCATGACCTGTGCTGAAGGCAGTCGCTTAACCAACTGAGCCACCCGGGTACCCCTATTTATTTATTTGAGAGAGAGAGAGCTTGAGCGGGGTGAGGGGCAGAGGGAGAAGCAGACCCCCTGCTGAGCAGGGAGTCCCATGCAGGACTCAATCCCAGGACCCCAAGATCATGACTTGAGCCGAAGGCAGATGCTTAACTGACTGAGCCACCCAGACACCCCCAACTTCTTGAGTTTCAAAGGAAAGAGAATCAGACCGGAGTTTTGGCACTTACCATTAATATGTTTCTGAGCCTGTTGTCTCATTGCTCTGAGCCGTAGTCTCCCCATCTCTAAAATGGGGATGACAGGGGCGCCTGGGTGGCTCAGTGGGTTAAGCCTCTGCCTTCGGCTCAGGTCATGATCCCAGGGTCCTGGGATCGAGCCCCGCGTTGGGCTCTCTGCTCGGCAGGGAGCCTGCTTCCCCCTCTCTCTCTGCTAGCCTCTCTGCCTACCTGTGATCTCTCTCTGTCAAATAAATAAAATTAAAAAAAAAATGGGGATGACAGTAATACCCACCCCACAAAACCCTGGGAAAGATTCGGTGAATGAATGTGTGTGAAGCCTCAGGATGCCTTCCTCACTCCCACTTGCTCTGATTCTCCCACCTGTCCAACCCCTTTTTGAACTTTCTTCACAGCCGCTCCAGCCAAGCAATAATCCTCCTTCTTCTGGTTCCTGCTGTTTGTGGACCAGGCCCCTATGCGGGGTTCACCAGCCCTGGACTCCCACGCCATCCTTGGCTTGAACCAGAGCCTTAGCCTGTATAGTTCCGGGTTTATGCCTTTGAGTTGCTTTTCTTCCAGACCACCTGGCCCAGGGAGGGACTCAGAGCCCACAGGGAAAAGCACAGCTCCAGATTTGTCAGACCCTGGACTCCACTCCTCCCTGCTGGGTAGCCCCAGCACTTGCCTACCCTTGGAGCCTTGGCTTCTTTATCAGATACATGGGCTTTAAACAGCTTCTTTTCCAGGATTGGTGTGCAGATGGAATGAGATAGTAGAGGTGGAAAGTTCTAGGTAGAGTCTGGCTCCCATATCCTAGGAGCTCCACAAATGTGGGATTTGTTCCCTCCTGGCTTTGCAGCGGCCTTTCCCTTCTGGCCCTCCCCAGTGTCTCAGGAACCATGGGCATGTGTGCTCACTCAGACTCCTATGCCGGTGCCCATAGTAGGGCACCCCTCACACCCCTGCCCAGACACACACTGAGTTAGAAATAGAAACTTCCCAATCAACACCTCCCTAAGTCTGTTCATTCACCAGCTCCCACTTCCTAGTCTCTGGATCAGTGGGAACCCCCACGTTCGGACTTGGGCCTGACCTACAGTCTGCAGGCATAGTCCTGAAGGTGGCTATCGGGTGGGAAAGGATGCCCAGGGAGCCCGGGTGTCCCTCCTCAAATCCTTCCCGCCATCAGCCATGCCCTTACTTCCCTCCCTGCCAGGACAACCTGTCTGCCTCACAGCTGCTGTGGAAGAGATAGGCAGCCTGGATTATCAGGCCAGACAAGGCTCTTTCTGACAGTTCCCCATGGCCTCCCCGCCCCCTGCAAGGCAAAGGTTACAGGGCCCTTAACTCCCTCTGTGCCGGGCCCTCAGGCCTAGGGACTGGGAAGAACAGGGAAGAGAGTAGGCCTCTACCCCCCCATAACCAGTTCCCAAGACCAGAATCATGAGCACAAGGAAGTGGGGTACAGTATCACTTGTGTCCTCGAGGAGCCCAGTCTACACACTGGGCCCTCTCCAGCCCGTCCTGGATCCATGGCAGCCTAGGGAATGAAGGGACAACCCACCCCGGGGCAGGCCATTAAGGGCTTAGGCCAAAGGCTCTATACTCTCTACCTCTCTACTCCCCCTTCCCGAGTCTGGTTCCAGGCTCTGGGGACCCCTGGCTTCAGCAAAGATCCTGATATATCATCCCTCTTTTTCCTCCCCCCACATCATGGCTGCTTACTCCTCTGCAGGAGTAAGTATTTTAATATATATTATTTACTATACAATATTAATATATAATACAAAATATATATAAATATATTTTTAAAGATTTTATTTATTTATTTGACAGAGATCCCAAGTAGGCGGAGAGGCAGGCAGAGAGAGGAGGAAGCAGGCTCCCCGCCGAGCAGAAAGCCCGGATGTGGGGCTTGATCCCAGGACCCCGGGACCATGACCTGAGCCGAAGGCAAAGGCTTTAACCCACTGAGCCACCCAGGCACCCCACCCACCATCTTTAAAAAAAAAAAAAAAAAAAAAAAAAAATATATATATATATATATATATATATAATATAAAAGATTTTATTTATTTATTTGACAGAGAGAGATCACAAGTAGACAGAGAGGCAGGCAGAGAGAGAGGGAAGCAGGCTCCCTGCTGAGCAGAGAGCCTGATGCGGGGCTCAATCCCAGGACCCTGAGATCATGACCTGAGCCGAAGGCAGAGGCTTAACCCACTGAGCCACCATCTTTAAACAACTGGTTTGTTTTTTTGTTTTTTTTTTTTAAAGATTTTATTGATTTATTTTGACAGACAGAGATCACAAATAGGCAGAGAAGCAGAGAGAGAGAGAGAGAGAGAGGAGGAAGCAGGGTCTCTGCCGAGCAGAGCCCGATGCGGGGCTCGATCCCAGGATCCTGGAATCATGACCTGAGCCAAAGGCAGAGGCTTTAACCCACTGAGCCACCCAGGCGCCCATAAACAACTGGTTTGTTTGAATTTAGAGGCCATTATTGATAATACTGCTAAGAATATTCTCGTATGGACATGTATGTATATTTCTGTTGGGAGTGGAATGATTGTGTCAAAAGATATGCTTGTGTTCAATGGTAGTAGATGCCATCAAATAGGTTTTCTTTTTCTTTTTTTTTTTTTTTTAAGATTTTATTTATTTATTTGACAGAGAGAGATCACAAGCAGGCAGAGAGGCAGGCAGAGAGAGAGGAGGAAGCAGGCTCCCTGCTGAGCAGAGAGCCCGATGCGGGGCTTGATGCCAGGACCCTGAGATCATGACCCGAGCCGAAGGCAGCGGCTTAACCCACTGAGCCACCCAGGCGCCCCGCAAATAGGTTTTCTTATTAAAAAAGATTTTATTTATTTGACAGAGAGAGACAGCAAAAGAGGGAATACGGACAGGGGAAGAGGGAGGGGGAGAAGCAGTCCTCCCACTGAGCAGAGACCCCGATGGGGGGCTTGATCCCAGGACCCCAGGATCATGACCTGAACTGAAGGTAGACACTTAACAACTGAGCCACCCAGGCGTCCCTCAAATAGCTTTTCAAAGTGTTTGCATCAATCTTCATTTCTTCCGGCAGTATATGAAATTCCTAACTGAATCACATCCTCACCTGCACTCGAAATTGTCACTCTTCCATTTTGGTCATTCTGCTGGGTGGGTAGGGACATCTTTTTTTTTCTTTTCATTTTGGTTTTAATTTGCATTTTTCTAAAGACTAAAGGGGTTAGGCTGCCCTTCCCATTATTGCTGTGTAAGAAATCATCCCCAAATGTAGAAACTCAGACAATGAACAGTCCTTTTACTATCTCACACTGTTTCAGTTTTGAGGGTCAGGATTTCAAGAGGTTGGTTTAGCATTTCTCGTGAGGATGCGGTCAGATGGGGGACCAATATGGGATTTAATACCAGGACTCTGGGATCGTGACCTGAGCTGAAGGCAGGCAGTTAACCCACTGAGCCACCCAGACAGAAATGGGCTCTTTTAGCCTGGTATAATTCCCTGGAGATCAATATGTCTTTTGATAAACAGATTTTTAAAAAATTACATTTCTTTTTTCTTCTGGGTATTTATTTATTTATTTATTTATTTATTTATTTAAGGTAAACCCTTAAATATTAATAAATTAGGTAAATTAAGGTAAACTCCCAACATGGGGCTTGAATTTATGACCCCAAGATCAGCATTTACATGTTCCACTAACTGAGCGAGCCAGGCATCCAGGTAAATAGATATTCTTTTTTTTTTTTTTTTAAAGATTTTATTTATTTGACAGACAGAGATCACAAGTAGGCAGAGAGACAGGCAGAGAGAGGAGGGGAAGCAGGCTCCCTGCCAAGCAGAGAGCCCAATGCGGGGCTCAGATCCCAGGACCCTGGGATCATGACCTGAGCTGAAGGCAGGCGCTTAACTGATTGAGCCACCCAGGTGCCCCAAAGTTATTGATTTTTGTATTGGTCTAAAAAAATGTTTGCTTAAAATAAAAAGTTTGCTTGGGACGCCTGGGTGGCTCAGTTGGTTAAGCTGCTGCCTTCAGCTCAGGTCATGATCCCAGCGTCCTGGGATCGAGTCCCACATCGGGCTCCTTGCTCAGCAGAGAGCCTGCTTCTCTCTCTGTCTCTGCCTGCCACTCTGTCTGCCTGTGCTTGCTCTTGCACTCTCTCTCTCTCTCTCTTTGACAAATAAATAAATAAAAATTAAAAAAAAATAAAAAGTTTGCTTACCCTAAAGTCATAGATATATTCTGTTATTTTCTATATGTTTATTTGTTTTTTAAAGATTTTATTTATTTATTTGATAGAAGACACAGCGAGAGAGGGAACACAAGCAGTGGGAAAGGGAGAAGCAGGCTTCCAGCTCAGCAGGAAGCCCAATGTGGGGCTCCATCCCAGGACCCTGGGATCATGACCTGAGCCAAAGGCAGATGCTTAATGACTGAGCCACCCAGGCGCCCCTTTCTACATGTTTATTATTTTACTTTTCACATTTAGATCTACAATCCATCTGGAATTGATTCTGTGTATAATGTGAGGTTCAAGTTCAAGAAACAGCCCCCCACCCCCAGGTGTTTAGTATTTTTTAAAGAGTTTATTTATTTGAGAGAGCCAGAGAGCAGGAGCAGGGGGAGGAGCAAAGGGAGAGGGAGACACTTAACACCTGAGCCACCCAGGTGCCCCAAATGTCTAGTATCTTTTATTGAAAAGACTGTCCTTTCCCCACAGCTCTGCATTGCTACTTTTGTCATAAAACAAGTGTGGGTCTATTTTTGGACTCTGTTCTATTGCACTGGTCTACTATGTACCAATTTCATACTGTCTGAACGACTAAAACTTTAAGTCTTGGTATCTGATAGTTTTAATCCTTCAACTTTGCTCTTTTTCAATTTTGTCTTGCTTATTCTTTGTACTTTGGCATTTCCCTCTAAGTTTCAAAATTAGTTTGTCAATTAAAAATCTTTTGGGGGGTGGTTCAGTGGCTCAGATGGTTAAGCATCTGCCTTCTGCTCAGGTCATGATCTTCAGGTTCAGGGATTAAGCCCCACATCAGGCTCCCTGCTCAAGGGGGAGTCTGCTTCTCCCTCTGACTCTCCCCTCTGCTTGTGCTCTCTCTCTCTCAAATGAATAAGATCTAAAAAATAAAAACCTCTTGGGACTGGGGCACCTGGCTGGCTCAGTTAGTAGAGCATGCGACTCTTGATCTGGGGTTGTGACGTGGAGCCCCATGTTAGGTGTAGAGTTTCATTTTTTAAAAAAGATCTTTAGGGGCGCCTGGGTGGCTCAGTGGGTTAAAGCCTCTGCCTTCTGCTCAGGTCATGATTCCAGGGTCCTGGGATCGAGCCCCACATCGGGCTCTCTGCTCGGCAGGGAGCCTGCTTCCTCCTCTCTCTCTCTCTCTGTCTGCCTCTCTGCCTACTTGTGATCTCTGTCTGTCAAATAAATAAATAAAATCTTTAAAAAAAAAAAAAGATCTTTAACATATCTGGGTTTTTTTTTTTTTTTTTAAAGACCTGGTTTTTATTTTTTTTTTTTTAAAGATTTTATTTATTTATTTGACAGAGAGAGATCACAAGCAGATGGAGAGGCAGGCAGAGAAAGAGAGAGAGGGAAGCAGGCTCCCTGCTGAGCAGAGAGCCCGATGCGGGCCTCGATCCCAGGACCCTGAGATCATGACCTGAGCCGAAGGCAGAGGCTTAACCCACTGAGCCACCCAGGCGCCCCATATCTGGGTTTTGATGGTGTTAAATTCCTGTCTGCAAACCAGCAGACTGGAGACTCAAGAAATACAATGATCAATCCAAGTCCAAAGGGGGAAAAGACATCCATGTTCTCGCTCAAGCATTCAGGCAGGAGGATCTCCTGTTTTCTGAGCATTTGTGTTCTATTCATGTTTTCACTTGACTGAATGACATTCCCTCACATTATGGACAGCAATCTGCTTTACTCAGTCTACAGATAAATGTAAATCTTATCCAGAAACTATCTCATAGAAACCTGCAGAATAGTGTTTGACCAGATGTCTGGGCATCCTACGGCCCCATCAAGTTGACACTTAAAATTAACCATCACGTGGAATATATTTGTTACTGCTTTATGAACTCCTGTCTTCTGCTCATCATCATATCTCATATGGACAACCCCTTAGCATCCCTAAGCAGTATGTCATGATGACTATTTGACAATTGGAAAAAAAAAATAATTACAAAACATCCCTTCAGAAGAATGTATTAAAGACCAAGTATAAACTTTGAAAAAATAAAATAAAATAAAATAAAAAAGATCTTTAAGGGTGCATAGGTGGTTCAGTTGGTTAAGTGTCTGCCTTTGGCTCAGGTCATGATCCCAAGTCCTGGGATCGAGCCCCACATCTGGCTTCCTGCTCAGTGGGGAGCCTGCTTCTTCCTCTCCCTCTGTCTGCCGCTCCCCCTGCTTGTACTCTCTTTCTTTCTCTCTCTCTGTGAAATAAATAAATAAAATCTTTTAAAAAAAGATATTTAAAAAACCTCTTGGGACTAATTTCACTCATGTGGCATCTAAAAACAAAACAAAGCAGAAACAGACCTATAAATACAGAGAACAAACTGGGTGGTTGTTGGAGGGGAGAGGTAGTAGGGAGAAGGGAGATGGGCAAAATGGGTGAAGGGGAGTAGGAGATACAGGTTTCCAGTTCTGGAATGACTAAGTCATGGAGATGAAAGGCACAGCACAGGGAATACAGTCAATGGTACTGTAATAGTGTTGTGTGGTAACAGATGAGAGCCACACTTGGGAGCATGGCCTAATGTGTGCAGAGTTGTAGAATTACTATGTTGTACCTCAAATGCTACATTGTGTGTCAATTATACTTCAGTGGAAAAAAAAGATACACAAAATAAATATTGTTAAGTATAAAAAAGAAAGGGAAAAGAAGTGAAAAAAATCTCTTGGGATTTCGGTTGGAATTGTGGAGAACTGGTATCTTTGCAATACGGAGTCTTCAAATTCATAGGCATGGCATATTGGAGACATATTTTCTCTTTTTATGTCACATCTATTGTCCTCCACTCCGGCTAGTTCGAAATACATCCAGAATTACAGTGCTTCTCACCACCCCCACTGGTCTAAGTAGTCATCCTATTTTGGCTATATTATTGCAGTACTGGTGAGAAGCAACTGTCCTCCCTGCTCCCTCCATGGCCCTCTTCATATATTTTTTTTAAAGATTATTTATTTGAGAGAGAGTGCACAAGTAAGTGCGAGCAGGGGGAGGGGCAGAAGGAGAGGAAGACAAGCAGACTCCCAGCTGAGGGGGGAGCCCCACTAAGGGGATCAATGCCAGGACCCTGAGATCATGACCTGAGCCAAAGGCAGATGACTAACCGACTGAGCCACCCAAGCATCCTGCCAGACCCACTTCTACCTCAGGGTCTTTGGACAGGAAGCTCTTCATTCATGGCTCATGCCTTTACTTTCTTCAGTGCTACCTTTTCAGTGAGGCCTTCCTTTGACACCCTAAAATTTCACCCCACCCCAAACTGTCTATTTTGTACCTCCACCTGAATGTAAGCTCTAAAAGCTAGCGTCCGTATTGTTCACTGTGGTCTCCTCACCATCCAGGACAATGCCTGGCACAGAGCAAGCATTAGAGAAGTTTGTAAAATCAGTAAGAATATGAAAGCCCAGACAGACGAAGTTACTTGCTCAAGATCACACAGGGGAATACCAACAGAGCTAAAATTTAAACCTAAGCAGTCTGACTTCAGAGTTCATGCTCTTAAGGCTGAGAAACGGGCTCCATTACTGAGTGGGACTCAGGACGGACAGAGAGATGCAGTGAACCCAGCAGCCCCCTCCATCTTCTGCCTGCAATGGAACCAGGTCTCCCAAGGCTCAGCTCTGGCCACAGCACCCGGGGCCAATGGCCTCGCCGCCCCAGGGTGCTACTGGAGACAAGGCCGGGGTGCTAATGCCCCCCAGTGGCTGTCATGGGTAAGAACGAAGTGTAGCCTTCAGGCCGAACGGGTGTATGGGTGAGAACTTGGTCCATCCTTGCTTCCTAGTCCCTCCCCTCAGAGAAGACACAGTCTGGGGTGTAGGCATAACAGATCTTTATTTTACTAGAAGGGTCAGGCAGTGGGGCAGTGCCGCATCCAAGCCCCAGACCAGACATGCAGCATCCACATGCAGAACAGCTACACAGGCTGGGGCAGAGCCAGAAGTGGGAGACGGGGACCATCGGATGCCCACAGCACCCCCACCATGACGCTTGGGCTCTGGGTTCTTCTGTCTCCACTAGAGCCAGGAGACAGAGGGCTGGGCTGCTTCCCCATGGCTGGAACCCTATCACTCTGGTCAGAAGAAAGATGGCACAAAGGGTATAGAGTCTGGCCAATCTACAGCACTCGATTCTGCATGGGGTTGGTGCAGTCATGCCCACTGGAAGGGCCTGGCCCCATACCTGGGACAGCGCGGGCCTAGCAGGAAGAGGGTCTACACACCTTCTAGTCCCCAACAGGGCTAGACCCTGATCCCAGAAAGGCTTAACAGAGTTGGGGCTGAGCCCTACTCCACCTAGTAGGGACATGTCCGTGAAGGGGACTTCCCTGAGCACAAGCAGGGGCCTCCTAAGGCAGTAGTGAACCGAGGGAGCTGCTATAGACAGGAGGCCTTGCCTCTGTGCCCCTTGGCAGGGAGAGAGAGGGAAGGTGCGAGTGCAGGGCTGGGGAGGGCGATGGCCAGCGAGGCCTAGGGGCTCAGGAGTGGGTGAGGCTGGGGACTTCCTGGGGCAGGGCTTAGGGCTGGGAAGATCAGGCCAGGAGAGGGGAGGGGGGCCATCCAACCCAGACCCTCCACACCCATGCCGAGTCTTGGCAAGGGTCACGGGGAGGATGGTCAGATGCACAGAGAACTTCAAGGCACCAGGATTCAGAGAGGCAGCAGGGCCACCGCCCCCCACAGACAAGACAGTGATTATAATAAATGTATTCAGCTTGAACTACATGATGTATGTAGAGGGTGGGAAAAGAGAGGGAGAGAAAACGACAAAGGGAGAAACGTCCGGGGAGATGGGAGACGAGGGCGAAGAGACGAACCAGATGGATGTGGCAGTGAATGTGAAGGTGTGGGAAAGAGAGAAGTGAGAGGACACAGCCAGAGACAGGAGAGGAGGGAAGACAGCCAGAGAAGGACTGAACACACAGCACTTCTGGTCCCTACGAAATAAGGCACCAGAGTCAGTAACGTTCCTGTTGTCGCAGTGGTAGGAAAACGGCTGCTGAAGGGTGCAGGCCTTCGGGAGCCTCATGCCTGTGCACCGGTGGCCTTTTTGATCAGGGGTATCTGCCAGGATGGGAGATGCTGTGAGGCCGGGGCTCTGGGGCCGGTGATGGCTCCTCCTGCCACCAGCCAGGCACTCACCTTGGACAGGTCCACACCTGTGAGGGCGTGCACGGAGGCTGGCAGCTCGGCCAGCAGCCGGTTGACTTCTGATGTCACCTTGCTGTTGTCCCCGCTGAGTACCACAATCTCATCAACTTTGGTCAGGGGGGCGGCAATTTTAGCAGCAATCTAGGAGGTGGGGGGGTGGGAGGAGAGCTTGGCTGGTGCTGACTCTGTCCACCTGCCCCATCCGCTATCTCTCCCTCCTCCTTCTGCCTCCCTCCATCCCAGTGCAGCTTGGGGCTCTTATTTGCAAGCCACAGTCAGAGACCCAGGGGGTCAGGTGAGCCCATGCGTGTTGTAGGGGTCCTGCCTTGCTGCCGGGCCCCTCTGCGTTGAATGCTTCTAGCCAGCCTGTGGCTGTGCTCTGGAAGAGGCCCGCCAGACCCACCCCCGGGTGGGGGCCTCACCTGCGGCAGGGCCTCCAGCACCAGTGCCATCTTGGCAGCGTCCCCGTATTTCTGGTAGGCCTCGGCCTTGAGCTTCATCCGCTCAGCCTCTGCTGTGCCCATTGCCTCGATGACCGCTGCCTCCGCCTCCCCGAGCTTGCGGATCTTCTCAGCCTCTGCCTGCGCCAAGAGGACCTGCTTCACCCTGCAGGAGTTCACACCAGGCAGGATCAGTGGCAAGAGCCAGGGGCCCCTCAGGCCTTGCCTGGGCGCCGGCAAACCCTCAAGCCCTCTGCTTTGATGGGTGTCGGCGGGTGGGGACCCAGGAAAGGAGGTGCCCCAGCTTTCTGGCTCTGGCCAGGGGGAGGCCACTGGCTGCTTAGATGCAAATGGGAGGGGGGACTAGCCAGGATGCCCGCTGAGCCAAACCCCATAGCGGGCCCTCAAACCTCCATTATCCCCTCCAGCCCTCCCAGTGCCAATCCCATGGGGGAGGCAGGTCACCTCCACTTCACAGTCAGGAGGCTCCGGGAGAGGTGGCTTCCAAGCTGGGGCTGGGAAGCAGGTGGGGTACGCGGACCAAGGAGCCTGACTAGTGCCCACTGGGCTGCGGCCAGGGTGCTCACTTTTCACCCTCGGCGATCTGCTGTATGCGGTGGGCCTCAGCCTCAGCAGGGCGGCGCACCGTGGCGATCAGCTCCTTGTCCGTACGAAGGATCTCCTGCGCCTCCACTGCGATCTGCTTCTTGCGCTGTACAACCTCGATCTCAATCTCTTCCTGCCGGATCTTCTGCTGCTCCCGGGCGCCCTGCAGCTCGTAGGCCAGCTGGGCCTCGGCCGTCTGCGGTGGGAGGATGGGCTGTCAGAGGCCGGCTGCCAGGTCCTGAGCCCTGAGCCCTGACCTGGGATGCCCGATGGCGCCTCACCTTGATGTTGACCTCCTCACTAAAAGCTGACTTCTGCAGCTCAAAGGCTCGTTTGGAGTCGGCAATCTTGGTGTCTGCCATGAACTTCACATCCAGCATCTCCTTCTTGCACTCCGCTTCCTGGCAACCGCAGGGGCAGGTGCTGAGGGTCCCCCGTGCTGGCAAGGTCCCACCAGCCCTGAGATCCCTGTCCCTGGGGGTGGGAAGGAAAGACCGTGTACCCGGATGCCTGCGTCCCGCTCGGCCTCGGCCACCCCGATGTCTGCATCTCTCTGTACCACAGCGGTCTGCGTCTTGCCCAAAGAGCTCAGATAGTCCACTTTGTCATACACGTCCTGGGAGGGAAGGGGGAGTCATCTTTGGGAACAGTCACAGGAACAAAGGGGCCAAACACTCAAAGGGGGGCTGCACCCATCACCTTGATGGTGAAGCTGAGGATCTCGATGCCCATGCGGCCGACGTCAGGGGCTGCCACCTCCCGCACCAGCTTGGCAAACTGGTCTCGGTCCTGATAAATCTGCTCCACGGTCAGGGTCCCTGGGGAAAGAGGCATCGTGGGCTGGCTTCCTGGGGGCCCAGCCCACTGGGCAAGGGAGGCAGCATGCAAGCAGTGGTCTGAGTGTGTGCACACGTTGTAGTCTGAGCTGGGCCTTCCTCGGGGTTCTTCTTCACAGCATTTAACAGTGAGCCTCCTTCTGAGAGCCCAGGCTGGATGAGCAGAGGTGTCCCAAGCAACACCAGGTGCCTGACCAGACTGGCAGCCCTCGTCCCCCTCATCCCAGCGCCCTCCCCTTCCCTTGGGCCACCTAAAGTCTTGGTGGGACTGACAGATTCCCTTGCCCTGCCCTGCACCCCTCCCTGCCCCGGCCTTGGAGATCCTGCGAGGTTCTTGAAGGCAGCAGAAGGGTCCCTGGGCGGGCCGGGGCCTTACCGAGGATGGAGCGCAGGTGCCCCTCCAGGGTCTGCAGGACGACGTTCTTGATGTCCTGCACATTCTTGCCCAGAAACTGCTCACAGGCCACCGCCAGCAGCTCCTTCTCCGTCATGATCTTCACCTGCCAGTGGTCACAGAGGTGCCTGAACCAGGCTGGAGTGGGGCAGACAGAGGCCCCAGACCCAAAGGTGTGGAGGATGGTGGCTGTGCCCCTCCCCCCTCCTTTTTCAGACCTGGAGGCCCAGGGGCCAGGAGGTGGTAGAGACTCGCCGAGGCCTCTAGCAGGGATAGCACACCAGGAATTCTTACACTGACAAACCTGATGTTCACAGGCAGCCTCAGGCCCTGACACAGCCTGTCTGCTAGGCATCTGGGGCTCATCTCCCCACCCCTCAGCCCATTCACTCTTCCCTCATTAGCCAGTTCCTCCCATGCAGGCTCCCCACAGGTGGGACACCTGCAGGCTGAGGGTCAGAGAGGGCGAAAAGGAGAATGAGTAGTAGGGACACAGGCAGACAGGCTGAGGAAAAGAGCCTGGACAGGGCAAGAGACAGGTCTTGGGGGACGCCACTGAGGGTGGGTATCTTCCTGCCTTTCCTTCCCCAGGTACTAAGGCAACCACCCCCTTACCAGAGGCCTCTAACACGGTTGCAGCTTGCTGCTCTGTGAAGTTGAGAACTGGGCTAGAGCAGGAAGCCCCTCGCCCAGGCCCTGAGCTGGGAATACTAAGTAACCTCCCAGAGAGTTCCTCTGCCTCACGTGGCCTTGTCCTCTGGTCCCCTCCCCTTTAGCCCCCAACCCAGGGACAGGGAAGGCCTGGATTCTGGGACGTGGCACTTCCAACACCTGCAAAGAATCGGGGGGTTAGTGAGACAGGAGCCCTCAGCACTGGTTCTGTCCCTTGCGGGCCCCGCTGAGGAGAAAAGGGGTGTCTGTTAGTCCTGCTGAGTGGCCAAGGGGCCGAGTGAGCACGTTCCAGTGGCGACGACCCTCTCTTGGTTGGGGGGGTAGGGGCAGGGGCACTGGAGAGAGATTGCCCCTGGCTGCTGTCCTCTCCTCCTCCCCCCACACCCAGCAGAGGGACGAGGCAGCTCAACGGACATGCGCAGGGCTGCTGAGTTACTATACCTGGGCGACACCCGTCACAGTTAAAGCTACCCCCTCGGCCGTCTCTACGTCCTCGCAGCGGGGCTGCAACGTCATAATCTCTAGGGAAATCCTGCCAAGAAATGCAAAACAGGGGCATGGGTCTGGGGGCCCCGGGCCTGGGGTGTGGGGAGAGTCCAGCACCTCACTGCTCCAGCTGGGATGGGCCGGGGTCCTGCTACAGAGGGATGGGGGCACGCTTTGAGGGCTTGTGGGGAGGGGTGTGTGAGGAGATGCGGGAGGAGGCAGAGCAGCACCGGTGCAGCGTGCTACCCACGGCACACATGTCCCCTGCTCAGGGCATCCTGGCTGGTGGTGTGGGGGAAGGAAGTGGAGAAGTGGGTGGGGGTGGCCTGGGCCGGTTGGGGGGTTGCAGGGGTAGCTGTGTGTGGATGGCCTGGGAATGCTCTGGAAGTCCTGGTCATCTGCGGGCGTCATGGGAACATCCCTCAGAGGCCTTTGTCTGATCCTGGGTCTGCTCGGTACCCGGAGATGCCCTAGAAAGCTCTGCCTACTAGCCTGGCTTGGCCGAAGTGTGCCCGCTGATGGACCACGATGGAGGTGATCCTGCGTCTGCCCCTTGCAAGGGAAGTCCCGCCTGGTCCCTTCAGCTGGCGGCGGGTTTGCTTTGAAGGCTACCCTCCGGGGCTGGTCCCGAGTGGCTCAAGTGGGGAGTGAGGGCAGAGGTCACACGAGAGCTCCCTGGCGCAGACCATCTCAAGGGACCACACCACCCAGCTTGAAAGGGAATTTCCAATCCCTCTGGAGACTTGGGGAGGTGGGCACTTGCAGCTGTTCCTAGTAGGTAGTAGGTTGGAGGGGGAGCGGAGCCACTTTTTCGAGGGAAGCGGGGACCCTGCCCACTCCACACAAGGTGCTCTGGGCTTCTCAGGCCTCTGTGCTGAGGTCCAACTGCTGGAGGCTACAAGCAATGCGTGAGGTGGGGACAGTCTTCCACCTGGGGAGAGCCAGCAGGACAGGCAAGGCAGGGGAGAGGTGGTGTAGGGTTTTGCCTGAGAAGCCTGAAGGGCGATTTCATGCAAGGGAAGGGGATGGGTAAGAAGATGGTTAGGGCTCTTCCAGTCTGGGGACCCAGCGTGTAGGCTCTGAGGGGGGACAGGGGCTTTCTGACGCTCACTGCTGCATCCACAGTGCTCAACAGAGAGCTGACGAGTGAAGCGGTGAAGGTGAGTGTTGGCACAGCACAAGGAAAGCACTGGGAGGCAAACACCTCGGGTCAGGAAAGGGTTTCCCTGGCTATGGCCAGCCACACAGCAATGGAGAGTGAGACATCCGGTCACTTGCTTTTCTAAGTGAGATTGGATCCATGATAAGCTTGGGTTTCTCTAGCACTCCCTCTTCTGCTTCTTCTTCTTCTTCTTTTTTTTTTTTTTAGTAGGCTCCATGCCCAGCATGGAGCCCAACCCGGGGCTTGAACTCACGACCCTGAGATCAAGACCTGAGCTGAGACCAAGAGTCAGACGATCAACCGACTGAGCCCCCCAGGTGCCCCTCTGCAGCACTTCTTTTCCAAAAATCCCGAAGGGCCCTTATATTGCTTTACTTGCCTTTCCCAACTCCCTACAAAGCACAGAGGACAGGATTCCCCTATCTCACATGTAAGGAAACTAACACAAGTGACGAGAGATTTGCTCAGAGGTTTCTGCACAAAAACGAGGGGCAGGGAAGAGCCAAGACTGGTTTTGTTAAGACCTGTCAGGGAGGGGGCGCCTGGGTGGCTCAGTGGGTTGAGGCCTCTGCCTTCGGCTCGGGTCATGATCCCAGGGTCCTGGGATCGAGCCCCGCATCGGGCTCTCTGCTCGACGGGGAGCCTGCTTCCTCCTCTATCTCTGCCTGCCTCTCTGCCTACTTGTGATCTTTGTCTGTCAAATAAATAAATAAATAAATTAAAAAAAAAAAAAAAAAAAAAAAAAAAGACCTGTCAGGGAGATCGGAGGAGGCCAAGGAGCTGGGAGAACAGAACTCTTCAGGAAACCCATCTTCTGGCCCTGCGTGGAGGAGGGCTAGGACAGGTGGGGGCTGGCTAGCAAGGGGTTCCGTGGCGCCTGGAGTAGTTGGACTGAAACCTCTCTAGCCCGACAGCCTCACTCTGGCACACAGGGGCCTGTGTCTCCTGCCTCAACTTACCCCTTGGCATCCAAGGACACTACCCCCTGGCAGACCTGGGCAGAGCTTCCAGACTCCCTTGTTCTTTCCCCACTAGCAGCCCCAGTATGTGAGGGCAAGGGAGCTGGGGATCTACAGGGGTCTATCCTGGCACCCAGAGCAGCGCAGGAGGGAGCAGAGGGGAGGGAGGCACACTCTTAGGAGGGGAGTCCATCTGGGTCTTGCCTGCCGGGCCCCGCAGGGCAGGAAGAGAAAAGGTTAGGCACAGAGGAGGAAGCAGGTGGGTTATTACCTGTGCAACCCCTGTTACGAATAGCGGGACCCCCTCCGACGTCTCAATATTCTCACAGCGACACAGGATGGTCATAACCTCCAGAGACAGTCTGAGGAGCGGCCAGGGGGAGGGAGAGGTAGGGACAGGAGGGATAGGAGGGGACACAGCAAACACACACAGTGGTTACCAGACAAGCAATGATGCCTGATGCCTGGGGGTGGGGGGAGGTTGCTCTCAGTATTTGAGCCCTCTCTTGCCAGCTCAGCCTAGGACTGTAGGGGAACAGAGGAAACCCCCTTGCTGGCCTGGATGCCTTCCCTAGCCCCCATACCCATCTAAGGAGGAGCTGCTGGGCTGGGGGTAAAGCCTGCTGACACCCTGGGCCTCCCTGAGGTGGGGAGGCCTATGCACAGGGCACCAAGGTTGCCCACTGCCTCACTTTCTCAGGATGGTCCTGGCACAGTCTGGGAGACTTGGCCTCACTTGTACCTTCCAAACACAGGCAAACCTCTGTGTCCAGAAACTGGGCAGGAGAGGCCACTGTGGGGATTCACAGGCCAGGGCAAATACCGAGTCCTGCTTTGATCTGCGCTCCCTGTCACTAAGAAGGGAATTTTGGGCCAGAAAAGCCTAGGGAGAACCTGGGATTTTCTGATTTGGGGGGATAAGTGTCAGGGAAGGCTGGGGGAGGAAGTGTGTCCCTGCCAGAATATTCACAGGGACAACAGGGAGGGGATGGAGTAATTCACTTTGGAATTTCCAAAGTTGGGCCCAGGTAGAGAAGGGGTTATGGCAAAGAAAGCAAGGTGCCTTGAAGCTGCTCGGCCCACCCTCGCTGGGGCTCCCTAGCACAGCCTGCGTGTGTGTGAGTGTGTGTGCTGGGTAGCGGGCTGGGCTAGGCTGTGGGCAGCGTGGGAGGTTTCCTAAGATCAGAGGAAAGGAGGACAGTGGCTGAGGCCCAAGGAGCAGAAGCAGGTGGGCCGGGGGATGGGAGCAGTGGGCCCTGTGGAGCCCTGCTGGCATAGGTCATGCAGGTGTGCAAAGGCTGCCTTCATTCAAGCCCCTAATCCTAGCACTCCTGGGCCTGAGAGGACTCTAGACCCGGCTCAGACAGGAA
Source organism: Lutra lutra (assembly GCF_902655055.1). Classification (NCBI taxonomy): domain Eukaryota; kingdom Metazoa; phylum Chordata; class Mammalia; order Carnivora; family Mustelidae; genus Lutra; species Lutra lutra. The sequence continues at coordinate 42,901,625 of NC_062293.1, forward strand.
CGCACCAAGCTCTCTTCCAGGGAAGGAGGAGAGAGGGAGGGAAGGAGAGAAGGAACAAGGGAAGGAAGGAGGCTGCAGCTCAGACGCCAGAGGGGGAGGAGTCACTCAGGTGAGGGAGAGGGAACTGCCACAGGCGGGCCTCAGGATCCTATAGGACTTGGCAGCAGAGTGCAGTAGCAGCGACTTCATGGAGCCTGGAGACTGGATGGCTGACAGCGGAGGTGGGGGACATGAAGGGTGGCTGTGGGATGGGAGGCTTAGAATCCAGGCTGGGTTAGAAGCCCCTACTCTGACCTGAGAGGCTCCTGCCAGCCTCAGAATATTGAGGCCCCAGCTTGTAGAGATGTCCTTCAAATAGGCCAGGGGTCTGGGAAGGGGCTGCCCTCAGAAAGACAGTCCGAGAAGGGGCGGGGCCAAGGGCTCAGACTCCCCAGCAAGTGGGACCAGAGGGAGAACGCTAAGCCTGGGTGGGGGAGATCCGTTTCCTAGGACTAGGCACGAAGCCCTCTTCTCCTTACCTCTAGACTTACTGTCAGAGAAGCCTGGCCCCCTGTCTCAGGGGCTCTGCTCCCTGGAATAAGCAGCAGGGGAGGGGGGGTGCCAAGAACACTGAGCAAGGGCCGCAGGGGTGTGACCCTAGTGGTGGATGGACGCAAGGGACAGGTGTTTAGGTGAGCTGCGAACTCTCCAGGGCCGGGTGTGCAGCAAGGTCTTCGGACAGGACACTGTCATCCTGGGACAGTGCCTCTGGAGAGGGCAGCCCATGGCTTCCCACAGGCCAGCTGGCCCACTCCTGAGAGAAGTTGTGACCAGTCGTGATTATTCTCGGACACTTTCAGCCTCGGGCCTTAACAGTCCCCTATGATCCCTCAATTCAGGTGGAGCAAAGTGAGGAGAGGGCTACTGGGAAATCAGTGAAGTTAAACAGTTGACCTCCTGCTCTTGACCCTAGCCAACACCCTCAACCTCTGTGTAGCCCTGGGGCTTCCCTCTGTTGACTGGTGGAGCTGGGGCAGAGGGGGATTTCCACTGGAACCGCCACTGTCCCTCCTACCCTCCCAGTTCTGCTGCCCCTGCTGCCTGGGTCCTGGCCTGGAAGGATGTGGGCACAGTTAGGAAAAGGGTGATGGTGGAAAGGTGGCTTGCCTGCCTCATCTCCTGGGGGGGCGGGCCAAGTCTGGGCCTGGAGGCCCAAGTCCTGGAGTAGCTCCAGTGAGAGCCCGATGACATCTCCCTTCGTTTAGTGAGTCTTTCCAGACCAACCACGGAGGTCCAGATCTGTTTTGCCCAGCCCAGCACCAATTCCTTAGCTCTCCTCCCCCTGTCTGTAAGTAGCCACTGCCTGCATTGTCTGGGCCTGCACAGGTGAGGGCGTGTGTGGGTCTTTTCAGCCTCTCCTCTCCACAGGGAGGAAAATTTAGAATTCGTGAATAACTGAGCTAGACTTACGGAATGAGGATTCTGCCTGGGCATGACACCCAGATGCTCTGGGACACAACTGATGTCTCCAGCGGAACAAAGCATCCCCACTAAGGAGAAGGTGCCCAGATGAACCCCCTGCACCCCTTCTCACCTGTGTCTTAGGAGGTCCCACCCCCCCAGGATGAAATGTGGCAAGTGGTGGATGCTCTAGCTGACTGCAGGGGGAAGCGGGGCAGGGGGAAGCCTAGAAATCCTTCCCTCTCCCTTGCCCACCTGGATGTCAGGTTCCCGGGGGCCCCTGAGCCCTTACCTCTGAGTGTCGGAGATACACCACCAGGCCCAGGCCCAGCCGCCAAACACGTACTGTTTATAGTCAGAACCACAACAGCCCCCTGGAGAGCAAAGCAAACCACTGCTGGTCAGTCAGTTCTTGGGTCTGTCTACTCCCCGTCCCTTCACCAGCAACTCGGGCCCTTTACTGACCCTGACCCTTGACAATTCCCACTGTTGGTTGCTGAGGTCACACAGAAGGGGAAGAGAGCTCCTAAGGGCTTGAAACTCAAGTTCAGTAGATACATGATTTGCATAAAAAGCTATCCAATGAGTGGTTCCCAATGTAAGTGTTTTCAAGGAACAGAGGAAGTCAGTGGGCAGGAGTAAACAGGAAAAGCTTCCATCTTTCCAACCATTCATTCAGCAAACTCGTAATGTAGGTTTCTGGGCTAGGGAGTCAGAGATGAAGATACGACTCCCATCTGGAAAGAGGTGGGAACTTCTCCTGAGATCATTAATACTAACACTGTGTGATCTGCATGTTATCAAGGCGTGTGCAGGCCAAGGGGGAACGCAGGGGGCCCTGGGAGGGGGCGGGGGGCACTGGGAGGCCGATGGGAGGGAGGAGTCTCAGAGCCAAGATGGGATCCTCACTCACGCCCAGCAGACACATCTCAGTAAAGCTGTTTCTCTATTCCCAGGGCTGCACACTGACTGTGGGCCTCTGGGGAGTAGGGTGAAGAGGGAAGGCAAGGCCTCCAAACAAAGGCCAGCCTGTGGCACCCATGGGATAAGTGAAGAGAAAGGGGAAAGGTCGAAAAAAGAAACTCTATCAATTACACAGAATGTTGAATCGGGCCCCAACTTGAATCTAGCCATAGACATGCCCGGCATGCTGTCTGTGTAGAAGTAAGAAAAACCAATTCCTGAAATTCTTGTTGTGAACTCTCCTGCAAATGCCAAAATTATTCATCAAGCTCAAGGAAACTTTAGTAAAAGCTAGAAGGCAGTTTCCTTGCAACGCAAAAAAAAAAAAAAAAAAAAAAAAAAAAAAAAAAAAAAAACAACCCAAAAATGTACAGGAAGTAGATGATTCAAAGGAAATGTGATTTGGGAAAAAGCCAGTGGATGTCGTCATTTCTGTATATACCAGCTTGGATTTTCGGGAAAGCCTTAGCATGTGTGCTTCCAATGGGCAAGGGTGAGGGGTCGTTTCCTGTAGCTGGGTCACAGTGTCTCTGAGGACCCACAGCAGGGAGAGCAGATCATAGGGTGTCTCAAGTATCAGGCCAAGAAACTGCGTGTGTGTGTGTGTGTGTGTGTGTGTGAGAGAGAGAGAGAGAGAGAGAGAGAGTGTGATGAGGAGGTCACATAGGGATTTAAGTGGGGGGGAGCAACAAAATTACATTTGCATTTCCAGAAACACTGCTTTGCACAAGGAAGATGGGGATGGGGTGGTCTAGGAGATTGGAGAGAAGCCTTCTGCAGGGACCTAGGCAAGGCATGGTGGCTGATGTTGGGGAATAACTTCCAGAGCAATCTTGTCCGAGAGGATTTCCTGTGAGGGTTGAAATGTTGCATAGCTGCAGTGTGTAATACAGCAGCCATTGGCCACGGGGGCTTACTTCACACCTGAAATGTGGCCAATGTAACCAAAGAACTAAATTTCTTTTTTTTTTTTTTTTTAAGATTTTATTTCTTTATTAGAGAGAGCACGAATGGGTGGGGGGCGGGAGGAGCAGAGAGAGAGGGAGAAGCAGGCTTGCTGCTGAGCAGAAAGCCCAACACGGGGCCCATCTTGGGACTCTGGGATCACGACCTGAGCCAAAGGCAGACGCCCAACCGACTGAGCCACCTAAGTTTCCATTTCTAAATTTCTAATTTAGAAATTTAATTAAAGTTTAAATGGCTAGTGGCTACCCTATCAGTGTAGCTGTGGAGTCCAGGTCGGAGTGGGTGGGGACACCAACAAGGGAAAGAAAGACAACAGAAAGAACAAGGAGCTGGAGAGGAGTTCTGGACAGGTGGAGGCGAAGGGGACCCCACGAGGGCAGAGTGCCCGTCAGCACAGAGAGCTGGTGCCTGAGCCAGCTCATCCGGTGGCCGGCCCACTTGGCCTCCAGGGCCTGCACCTTGCGCAAGGAGCCTTACCAGAAGTTCAGGGAGCAAAGAGCAGGCACACAGTATGAGTAGGGGAGGGAAGAGGAACTCTGTTTCTCTGTGATGGAAATACCAGCCCGCAGGGCTGCTGCACAAGGGAAGCTACTGCAGGCTTCTCAGCCCTGGGAGTGGGGTGGGAGGCTCTAAGGGCAAGTGATCAAGCTGAAACCTAAGCCATCTTAGGATATGAGAACCTGAGAGGATCACACATCACAGCCTGTTTCACTCTGGCCTGGTGAGGGCTAGGGCCTAACTGCCTCTGGCCGTGCTAGGGAGCTTCTTCAGTGTAGGGGGTAGAGGTGGTAGGGGTGGGGAGGGAGAAGGGTAAGTAATGGGGGGTGGGGGAGGTCCTGTGCTTTACCTTTAATTTAGTCTTTGACCTTGGGAGCAGGCTGTCACCACTTAAGCTGGGTCTTGGCCAAGGGCAACATGGCCAGGTTCCCAGGGAGAGCAACAGGAAGCTGGGCCTTCCAGCCTGCTCTGCCCCCCAGCAGGCTCCTCCCCCTGAAGGCTTCTTCCTCCCAGATTCCTGGTCACCCTGAGTCTGAGAAGCACCACTCCCCAAAGAGACCATGTAGGTGTCCCTTCCTTGATCTCCCTTGCTCTCACTCTTTTCACACCTGGAAGTTTCTCCTGGTTTTATCGTACGTTTTCTTTTTTTCTTTTTTATTATTATTATTTATTTGACAGACAGAGATCACAAGGAGGCAGAGAGGCAGGCAGAGAGAGAGGAGGAAGCAGGCTCCCCACTGAGCAGAGAGCCCGATGTGGGGCTCGATCCCAGGACTCTGAGATCATGACCTGAGCTGAAGGCAGAGGCTTTAACCCACTGAGCCACCCAGGCGCCCCCCCCCTTTTTTTTTAAAGATTTTATTTATTTATTTGAGAGAGAGACAGTGAGAGAGAGCATGAGCTAGGAGAAGGTCAGAGGGAGAAGCAGACTCCCCATGGAGCTGGGAGCCTGATGTGGGACTTGATCCCGGGATTCCGGGATCATGACCTGAGCCGAAGGCAGTCGTCCAACCAACTGAGCCACCCAGGCGTCCCTTATCGTACGTTTTCTTTCTTTTTTTTTTTTTTTAAAGATTTTATTTATTTGTCGGAGAGAGAGGAGAGCGAGCGAGCACAGGCAGACAGAATAGCAGGCAGAGGCAGAGGGAGAAGCAGGCTCCCCGCCAAGCAAGGAGCCCGATGTGGGACTCGATCCCAGGACGCTGGGATCATGACCCGAGCCGAAGGCAGCTGCTTAACCAACTGAGCCACCCAGGCGTCCCTATCGTACGTTTTCTAACCCAACTTACTTTCCTTTGTTCTGTCTTCGCCCAACCTGAAGAATCACAAAACAGGGGTGCCTGGGTGGCTCAGTCATGAAGCGTCTGCCTTCAGCCCAGGTTGAAGGGTCCTGGGATCAAGGCCTGCATCAGGCTCCCTGCTTAGTGGGGAGTCTGCTTCTGCCTCTGCCCCTCTCTTCCACTCATGCTCTCTCTCTCTCTTTCTCAAATAAATAAAGGAAATCTTAAAAAAAAAAAATCATGAAACATCCCACAATAACCTCCACCCCGCTCTCAGCCCCTCCAGACCCAGCCCATCCCTCTGCCCTCTCAGGAACACTCTCCTCCCTTCCTGCCTCTTTTCTACCTTCTTCCCACTATTCCAGAAGACCATACTCTACAAAGGGGATTTAGCTTTTTTTGAGTCACAACCCCCCTTAGTCACTGAGCAATGCTGGAGTGTACATAAATGCATAAAATAAACAGGAAACACATCTGGAAAGTTATAAAAATATTAAAATAACCAAATGTATGGTATGTAATATGTGGTAATACATGTGATACAGTAAAACATTAAATAATAAAATCCAGTGGTAGATTTAATAACTAGCTTAACTTCAAAGGCATGAGGAGCATGAGTAACTTTGATGGTACCTACAAAAACTGTGGTGTGGTAGGAAAATATCTCCTAATACTATCCTGGGTTGTAGCCGGCATTTATAAAGTGAAGAAATGCTAACTTTTGATTCAGGTTAGTGAGAATAAAAATTCACGTCTCTCCCTATCCAAATGCACAGACCTCTAAATTCTCCCCATGGACCTCAGGTTAGGAACCTCTGATTTATTGTAGAGACAAGAGAAAGGTGTATGGGGTTTGGATTCCCCTTTTAGGTTCCTGACAGTAGAAACAGAGAAAGGTTTTATATTACAGATGGGCAGAGGGAGGTAAGAAAACAAGAAAAACTTCCAGCCTTTTCAGGTGGAGAAGATGACCAGGGGATATATCAGCATCCTTCTCAAATTGGGCTGAACGAGATGCTTCTGGACTTGGACACCAGCTTAAGTAACCAGGTGGGGGCAGGGCTGGGAGTGGCTGCTCCCCTCTTCCAGGACTTGGGTGCGGGAGAGAGAGGGATCTCGGCAGGATCAACTCAAATACCCAGGTACTGTGATACTGGGCACTATCCTTCCCTCTTCTCACCCATCCTTCTTCGACTTCAGCATCCTCAATTCTCAGCTCGGCCTCCTCTCCCCACCCCTGAAACAGCTTTGAAGCTAGCAATGGGCTGGCCTCTAGCCAGAAAATCAGGTTTCCAGCAAGGGGAAGGTACAGAGCGGCCCATGTCAGGTGCTCCTCTCACCTCTCAGTCTCAAAGCTCGCTCTCTCGAGCCCAGAGTCTCGGCTTCCAGAAGGAAACTCCCCGAGAGAGAAAAAGTGTGGTGCAAATAGGTTCTAAAAGTTGTCTTTAGGATCAGGGCCTGGGAGACAGGTTCAAGTCTGGCCTCAGTGCTCTCTGAGGGGTCTCCCTCCCAATCCCAAGGCCACCTCTGGTTTTATCTGCTCTCCCCCCAAAGAGGAGCGTGCTTGTCAGGAAGAGTGGGGATTTCCTATCCTCGAGGAGAGACTGATTCTGAGATCCAAACAGCCACAGGCCAGGTTCTGGGGTAAAACCTCCCAGTGCATTGATCACAGCACTCCCAAGGTATAGCCCCAAACCTTGGTCTAGTCCAACCCCCTTCTACAGCCAGCCCTAACAACTCTTCACACAGGCTGGAAACTGGCATCGATGGGGGGGATCACCTGAAGGATTCCCGAAGCTACAGGCCTTCAAGCTGTCAGCAAACACCACCCTCCCCAGTACTGGTGAGCCAGGAGCTGCACAAACTGGGGGCTTCAAAGGCTTCAGCCATCTCTCAAGATACCCAAATATACCAAATTAAGCAGCCTTAAGGCAAAGGTACATCTCCCCTCCCCAGTACAGAACTCCCACGGCCCTGAGGAAGCTCCCAGAAATTCTAGAGCCTGTAGCATTTTGCAATCGGGGCAATACAGCCCAGAACCCGATTTCTCAACCTGTAGAGGCCGCACCCGCATTTCTGGGGCGGGCAGTGTCAGTAAGCCCCAGCAAGCCCCAACCTGCTCAGAATTAACGGGAGCACAGGGATCCCCGTCTCAGCGCCCCTCCCCAGGCAGGCACCTGCCCTCCGAAGCTGTGAGACCCGCCCCAAGGCCTGGGCGCCAGAATCCAGCCAAACCGCTGTGTTCCGGTAACCACGGGTTCACTCTCTCCGGCCTCAGCTCGGGACCCCCTAGGCCACGGTGGAGTAGAGGGGAGGAGGCGGAGAAAGGAAAGAATAAACACGAGAAAACACGCAGTGGCAGGGGGAGTCCCGAGGGCGCCGAGCACCGCAAGCGTGAGAATGGGGAGGAGGGGCCTTCCTGGAAGGTTCTCAGACCGACACCCGCGCCCCCTACCCCGTCCCTCACCCTCCGCGCCCTTCCCCGGCCTAGCCGGTCCCCGCTCGCTCCGCAGCCCCGCACCCACCCCGAACCCCCTCCTCGACCACCTCCGCGGGCACGGCCGGCGCGCTCCAACACCCTCCCGGCCCCTGAGCCCCGGCCCCACCTCCCTCGCAAGTCTCTCACCTGAAACCACCAGCGCCTCGTTGGGCCCCACCGTGTGGCAATTGCCCATGGCGCCAGCGGGACGGAGGGCCCCCGAGCACCACAGGGACCTGGACAGCACCGAGCGCACCACCGGCCGCGCCCTGCCTATCCCGCCACCCCCAGCGGCCGCCCGCCCGCGCCCCTCCGCGCTCGCGGCCCCGCCGGAAGTGTGGCGGCGGAAGGCGGGGCCGCCGGGAGACAGCGGCGACCGCGAGGCTTCGGGCGCCAGTCCACAAGCTTTATTTCCCTGGTGTCCAGCCCCGCAGCACCCCGGGACAGCGCATCCTGCTCCTGCGGGCCGCCCGAACCCGACGGCGCGGCCCTGCCTCACCTCCCCGCACCCAGCCGACCGCCGTGGGCCCCGGAGTCACACCGCTCCCGCCCCCCCACCCCGCCCCACCACCGGTGGTGAGACCTTGGGCAAGTCCCTTACCTCTGCAGCCCATCCCGCCTCGGCAAATGGGGGGCATGTAACTACGTGGCTACATGGTTTTGCAAAGGGCCCAGTTCGGAATTCTCAGTGTTGCACTGTAATTACAAATTACAATCGCTGTACCCCCTCATCCAAAGCCGATCAGCATCACCCAGAGTCGGGACAGAGGTAAGGAATTCAAATTGCTCAGAAGCAACATCTGGCGCATTAGCCCTCACCTCTCAATCTGGGATTATTGTTATTCTCAGGAAGAAATCATCACCCACGATTTCCTTCCACCAGGAAAAGAGCTGTTCAGGACATAATCTGAAGCCCCAGCCAGGAAGCATGGAGGTAAAAATTGCAAACCCCTCAGTGCCCAGGGCAGGGGCTGACATGCAGTTAAGGTTTTCGAGGGCCACAAAAGTGTCATGGAAAGCATCCCAGCCTGGGGATTAGGAGATTTAGGGCTCAGGTTCAGTTTTAACGTGAATTCTCTGTGTGACCTTAGATAGATCTGGTGAACTCTGAGGGCTGGGGTGGGGTTCAGAAACTGTGGGCTCCTTAGAGTGGGGTCTGCTCAGGGAAGATGGGGCCCCTGGGTCCTCAGGCTGGGGATCTTCATCAGGTTCGGCCTCCTCTCCAGGACCAAGGCCTGCCAGCCTCTTGCTGGCCTCCCACAGCCGGTGAGCTGCACGGTCATCTCGGGCAGCTGGGGACACCTCCTCCACGTGGCAGTTGGCAAAGTATCTCCCACTAAGGGGCTCAATGCCCTCCTGGAGAGCGCAGTACAGGGGTGTCTGGGCACCTCCTCTTGGAGCCCGCAGCACAAGCCAAGCTAGTGGGCGCAGAAGTGGGCGCAGCCATCCAGGAACATGGCGCAGGAAAAGCTCCGAGTTCACAGGCCCTATGGACAGGAAAAAAGGAAGGAGTAGTGAGGATGGTGGGCGAGGGCCCAGGGGAAGAGCAACAAGATCAGGGCTAGGAGCGAGTGGGGAACAGAGTCCAGTTCCAGGGAGACCAGGATAGTATTGAGTGGGCATTCAGGGTCCCCACAAGGTGACCTCACGCATTTCAACAGCAAGGCTCCTTCTCTCCACCTGTACATCCCTATCTCCCAGGTTTTCCCACATGTTGAATCCTCTGCCCGAGGGGACCTCTTTTCTTCTAGCTCAAGTCCTATTCCTTTGTTTAACCAGCAAATGTGTACTAATGCCTATGGCAGACCAGCTACTGTTCTGGACATTAGAGATGGGGAGTGTAATAAAGGCTTATAAATGTTAGCTGTGATTATTATTGTCACTGTTATAATTACTAGTGAGCCTCAGGCAAGGACTATCTAAAGTGCAGTATGGTTGGTGTCTCACTCAGTTGTTGGAGTATGACTCTCAACCTCCGGGTTGAGTTTGAGCCCCATGCTGGCTGTAGAGATTAATTAAAAATAAAATCTTAAAAAAATGTAGTATGGCAATATGGGTTACCCTATAATGTGTTCCATAAGGCAGAGATGGGCCTTATTCATCCATTAACTCCCTCAGACTAAAAGCTAAAATGCTAGAAGTGGACTTCTAGACCCTAGATGACCCAGCCCATCTCTATTCCTCATCTCTTGCCACTCTCCTCCTCTCACTCTGTTCTAGCCTCATGAGGCTCCTTGTCCCTTCTCAAGCATACCAGGGACTTCTGCCTCGGGGCCTTTGCACGTGCTATCCACTCTGTTCTTTACGCTCTTCTCCTCTGACGACCTCATGGCTCATTCTCATCTCCTTCAAGCCTGTCACCTTTTTGTCTATGCCTTCCTTGGCATAGAAAAACAGCACCTGCTGTCATTTCCTATCCCTGTCACTCTGCTTTATCTTTCCCATAGCATTTTATCACCACCTGTCATTGAATGTATTTATTAGTGATCTCCCCTTCCCTTAAACTAGAATGTAAATTCTACAAGGAAAGGGCCTGTTTTATTGACTGCTGTCTTCCCAGCACCAAGATTAATGCCTGGTACATAACTGGTAATCAGTAAAAGCTTTTCTAATGAACAAGTAGTTATTAGCCATCATCATCATTATCCTCCTATTATAGTGAGTTCATTCATATGGATGGCTCCTTGGGGTGAGAACCTGGGCTTCATTCATTACATACCCTATCCAGTAGCCAGCATCCAGGCTTACTGGTGTGAGAGGAAGAGCTCAGATAAGGAGAACCTCCTTCCAAGATCAGCAAGGAACAGGTCTCTCCTCGTACAGTGCTTCCTTACTGTTCTGAGAGTCTGGGGCTCAGTGAGAGGTGGGGGGTGCAAAGGATGGGCAAAGGATGGGAGAGGGGACTCAAAGCACAGTCAGAGAGCCAGGCCTCACCTGGGTGGGCTGCATAGCAGGTGACACCAGTACCCTCCAGCTGCGTGGCGAGCTCTCTGGCAAACAGCACGTTGGCCAGCTTACTGTCGGCATATGCCCGTAGCTCCTGCCGCCAGCCCACCACCGGGCGGTCCAGGCGTGTGAAGTCGAGGCGCCCTCGCCGGTGGGCGGCTGATGATACCACTACCACGCGACTTGGGGCGCATGTCTTCAGCCGGGGCAGCAGCAGATGAGTCAGCAGGAAGGGGCCAATATGGTTCACTCGCAGCATCAGATTAAACGGCTTGTGGGTCCGGCCACAGGAACTGATCCCTGGGGCAGGGGCTCGACATGAACCACTGCTCCATAGGGACCCCTGAAGACCTCAGTATCCCCATCTGTGAGAAGGTGGTAGGGGGCGTCCTTCCCATGGATCCACTGGCCCTTGGCATACACCTGGCTGGAGGGGACAGTTGCCCACCCGCCGCCCCCCCTGTAGGGAGGGCCTGCTGCCCCTCACCGGCATTGTGGATGAGGATGTCCAACCGTGGTTCAGAGCTCAGGAAGGCGGTGGCAAAGGCCCGCACGGAGGCCAGACTGGCCAAGTCCAAGGCCATGAAGATGACCTCATTGTTCCCACTTTCCTGTGGGGCAGCAAGGGCTGGGCTTGTCACCAGGCACCTCTTTCCTCTTCCCTCTCCCCAGGTACCAAATTTTGAGAGTCCTCCTCCTCCTTTTACTAAGATCTGCCCTTATGCATTAGAATATAGTGGACAAGTATATGGACTCTGGATGCAAATCCTGACTTTGTCTTTCATTAGAGCGTGACGTTAGACAAGTGTGACATTCATCTCTCTGGGGCTGAGTTTTCTCGCTGTAAAATGGGAACAACATAGTACGTATCTCATGAAGTTGTTGTGAAGATTCAATGAGTTAATAAGTGTGAAATACTTAGAACGGTGCCTGGCCCCCAGTCAGCACTGGTAGGTAGTTCTTGGTATTATTATCATCATTCCCTCTGACCATTATTGCTTATCCTAACATTTACAACTGACTTCTTTCTCCTTGGTCTCCTCTCACCCATTCTTGCTCCTACCCCCCCACCCCCACCCTAGTCCGGGCCTGTACAGCCACTGAGGGGTTCCTCCCAGAAGGCTATTTTGACAGTCCATACCCTGCTGAGGACCCTTCATTGGATCTTCACTGCTCATCCTATAAAATCCGAGTTTCTCAATAGAGTCTATAAAGGATTCCAGAATCTAGCCCCGGCTCAGAGCTTCCAGCCTCTTTATTTCACTTCTTTACTCCATATTTTGTGGTCCATCCAGACTCAATAAACCTTTGCTTTCAGTTTTTAAAAAATCAATTAAGCTGTCATGCCTCAGGGCCTTTGCATATGCTGTTCCCTCTGCTGTTCCCTTCCCTACTGTCTTTCATTGATGTAAGTTTTACCGATCCTTAAACGTCTTCAAAAAGCGATCAGTTCTTTCAGAAAGTCAATATACTAGCTAACTTGCGTCTGGTGCTCCTTCCCTGTATGACCAGAGCATCAGCCGACTGTTTTCTGCACATAACGACCAGTTAAGGAAGCCGCTCTGTTCGCTCTTCCGCGTCCTACTGTGTCTGTTTTCCGCTCACCCTCTCCCCTTCTCCGGCCTCTCCCCCGACCCCTCACCTGGCGGAGGTCGAAGGCGGCAGCCTCACCGCGCTCCCGGCTCCGACAGGCCAGCACCACGCGCGCTCCCCGGCGCGCCAGCTCCAGCGCCGTCATCTTCCCGATGCCACTGTTGGCGCCTGCGGTGGGTGGGCGGTAGCCGCGCTGAGCCCGGTGGGCCCCTGACCCCGCCGCCCGGCCTCCCCGCCACCCCGCCGCCCGCGGGCCTTCTAGCACTTACCCGTGATCACTGCCGTGCGGCCGCGCAGGCTAGCTATGCCGCCGCAGGGCGGGGCCTTCACCAGGTTGTAATAGACAAGCACGTAGGCGCCCAGCAGCAACCCCGCGCCCAGCAGCAGCGCCTCCATGCCCGCGGTGCCGCCAGCCCCCCCACGCTCCCCGCACAGGCTCCGCAACTCCCTGGATCGCCGCCCGCCCGGCGGCTGCCGGTCCGCCCCGCACCCGCTCGCGCCTCCTTGGAAGGCGGAGGCGGAGGCGGAGGCGGGCGAGAGGCAGGACAGGGGTGTGTGTGCGTGCGTGTGAGCGTGGGCCCTACGAGCGCCCCCTAGGCATGCGTCTTCGTCCTCCCGGTGTGTGCTTGTGGAACACCTTCTAGGTGCGCGTGTGCATTTGGGCCCTGGCAGCGCCCTCTAGGCGTGTGCCTGCGGGAACTCCTTCCAGATGCCTGTTTGTGTGCATTCACACCTACTCTTGAGTGTGTGAATGACTCTGTGAGTGTGTAATGTGCCCGTGGGCCCTGGCATTGCTCTTCAGGTTGTGTTTGTGCCCCTGGATCCTGGATGTGAGCACCTTGGAGGTGTGGGTGTACTTGCAGGCCCAGGAAGTACCCTGTGGGTGTGTGTGCTGCGGGACCACCTTTTACGGGTTTGTGCCCATGAGCGCCAAGAGCTCCTCTAGGTGTGTGCATGCATCTCTGGTCTCTGTCAATGTGTGCCCTTGAACGAGCCTCTATGTAACTGTCCTTTGTGCGCATGTGCCATAGCAGAGGCCTTGCAGGAGGGGCTCACAGGGTGTGTGTGAGCCCTGTGGGTGTCATCTGTGCTTAGCAGAGTCCTCCCCTTCTAGAGAAGTGTGTACATCAATGCTGTTATGTCTGAGAGGGAGTGAGTCTGGTCCTGGATGCCTTGGCCTCCGTAAACAAGTCCTTCAGTTCCTTATCCTCACTTCCAGCCCTCAGGTTCTAGAATTCTTCCTCATTTTTCCTATAAAGGTCAGAGAGATAATGTCGCAGTCAGGGTGGCACCATCTGTTCAGGGCTGTTGGGAATGCACTCATTCATTAGCTGTCTTTATCTCCTTGCCTTTGTACCCTCTGATGCCCCCCATCCCCTTCATTTCTGAAGGGAAGCAGCAGGAAGACAATAAAACACAATCTATTATCTAACTTCCAGGAGGAAATTTCTCTGGGGTGGTCCTCACAGGTAGTAAAAAGATAAGAATCTCCATGACTCAATGCAAGAAGCGACTATGAAGGCAAGGTGGGTGGGGACAGCTAGGGAGGCACAGGTAAGGGGACTGCTGGCCAAGTGACTTGCCAGGACAAGGACTTGCCTGAAGAAACCATTACAACTGAGCACCCACTGTTTGACAGTGCCCGGCAGTGTGGTTAGCCTTGGAAATACTGAGCGGAACAATATATGTTTCTGTCCTCAAGGAGTTCAGGAGGCCCATCAGGGTAGGAGGAGCTGAGTGGTGGAGATGAAGCTAGGCGGGTAGGTGGAAGTCAGGGACAGACCTAATTTGGGGAGAGGGGACGTTTCCGACTTGGCTGTGCTATGGATTTGGGGTTCAGTTGTAGACGCTGTGGGATGAAGCTGGGAATAGAATATGAAACAAATGGGTGCGCTCTCCATCCTCAAGGCAAATTCCTGACACACCAACAGGTACCACTTCCTTGAACACTGCTGGGATAGGTGAGCAGGTGATCTCTAAGGAGTAAAAAAGAACTTCCCAGAGAAAGTTTCTCATGGCAGGTCTGAAAGGAGTTGAAAAAGGATGGGAGCTTGGTTTGATGAGAGGATTCTCAGGGCCTTAGAATTAAGGTAATGCAGTAGATTCTACTGATGAGCTGTGATTATAAGGAAGTTAGGATTGCTAGTCACGCAAGCTGCGGCTCCACTGGTCTTTTTCTTCATCGTGCTTCCCAGAGACGTTTGAATTGACTGATTGCTCCCCACTAGATTCTAAGCTTCAGGAGGCAGGAGCCATACCTCTTAAGTTGACTGCTCACATTGAGTTCCCTAGACGAAGCCCAAAGTCCCAGCAAAGGCCATGTGTAGAGGAGGAACTCAAGTGATGCCCGAATGAGTTGCAACGTGCCCAGTTCAGGCTGACAGCGCAAGGACAGAGCCAGGTGTTGACTTCTCCCAGAACTGATGACTCAAATATGATAGCAAACAACTGAAACTAAAGGCAGCCCCAGCTCCTGAGGTTCAAGTTTCTAGACCAGCGTGCAGAGGTCTCAGAACAGCTCGTTTTATTATCTTGGTTTTGGAGTCATCAGGAAGGAGTGAGGGCCTGCACGTTCTCAGATTCATGCAGTATGTGGTGATGTCAAATGATTCCAGGTCACTCGGAAGGCCAGACAACAGCTACCCCCCACCCAATTGCAAATGCACCCCTAGCCCTCCACTTTCCCACACCCACCTCGGGCTCTTTTCTCCCAGACCTCTTCTTTCCTGCCTTCCCCTGGGGACTGAGTGTCTGGGAATGAGACTAGTTCAATAAGACTGTGACCAGGATCTTGGGGAGGGTCCCCTCAAAGGGTGATGACAGGTAGGACAGACAGGCAGAAAACATAATTTGAAGTATTTTTGTTTTTTTATATACAGAATACAGGAAAGTTTCTGTAAAGTCTAAAACATTACAATTACTATGTACATTGGTACTACTTGGGGGTGGGGGTTTGGGGGGGGGGAGGGAGCCAGGGGTGGGAGGAACAGGAGAAGTGGCAAGAGAACAAAAAAAGAAGACGAAACAGGTTTACGACAAAAACGTTTTTGCTACAATAGACAATTTGAAGAAAACGCTCTACCACATGTAGTACTGTACAGTTTTTAAAAACATTGAAAAAAATGTCATCACTAGATGTATTTACACAAAATCCAAATACACTTTTCCTTATTTGAAATAAAATAGATGGACAGCCAGAAAAAGAATTCATTTCTCATTTGTCCATAATACACAGTAGCTACCTGTAGTGCAACCGCTGCAGAAAGGGAAAATAACTTGGAGGGTGGGAACCACGGAAGTAGGGTGGGTAGCGATCTTTATATTAAATAAAACAATGATATTGTATAGATTTTGCTGTATGAAAACTGTATTTTTTCTTTTAATATAAAACTATTGTCACTGCCACAAAATAGAACAAGTTTCTGATTATTTTACAACGGCGGGTGAGGGGGAGGGAGCAGGAGGTGGGCAGGAGGTGGGTGGGGAACGGTTTCCTGTTGGAGGAAGTGTCCAGACTGTGGGCCTTCCCCTCCCTGCCCACGCTGTTCCTCAGCTCGGGTCTGCCGCTTTCCCATGAAATGTTGAGTACAAATATATGTGCAAATGCCCCCTAGAACTTGAGAAAAGAAAAAGGATTTTTAAAAAACAGTCAAAAGGTTTTCTTCATTTCATGCAAAGATTGTAGTTGAAGGGTTTCTGGTGGAGTATAGAAAAAACCCGGGCTTGGTTTGTGTACATTTTTGCATTGCAGGAGTCTTGGGGTGGGCGGACAGGCGGGTGACGGGGTAGCCGCCAGTCCTAGGGAACGGAGTTGGAGCGCAGCACAGGGCCCTGGTGGGGCTTGAGAGACAGCTTCTCGGCCAAGACCCCATCCTGCAGCAGGCCAGCATCGCCTTTGGGCTGTTTGGTCGCAAACTCAGTGATGCTGAAGACGAACTGCAGGCACCCCAGCTTGATGTAGCTGCCGTGGTGCAGTAAGGCCGTGCCCTCCCAGCCGGCCCCACTGCCCCCAATCAAGCTCGAGCTGCTGGCTTTGCAGTTGCAGGGTCTCCGCGGTGGCCCCTGGGCCTGGGAGCTCATCACGGCTGCCTCCTCACTCGGCTCTTCGTCCTGTTTCCGGTGCCGGCGGCGCCCTGGGAAGGAGGAGTGTGGTCACTGGGAGAGGAACAGTGAAGGGGCCGGGGCTGTTGGTTGTGGCTGGGCCCCTGTACCTCCCAATTCTAACTGCGGGGTGACTAGGGCTGGGGGATGCTGTGAAAGGACAAGGTGAGTCTGAAGTCCCCAAGCAGGTGTGCACATGTATGGCACTGGCTTCTCCGTGGCTTTCCCTGGGCCCATGAGCAAGGAGAGTCTGCCCAGTGGGACCAGGAAGACACGTGCCAGTCATTGGCAGCAATCCAGAGCCACCCAGTTGGGGCTCTTAACATAACAGGTCCAAAAACGGCTGGCTCTGGGGTCACGGGGTCCAACTTACTGATGACACTCTGCACTTTGGCAACAATACTGCTTGGGGGGGTTGGCGGGGTCTTCTCAGAGAAGTCACATGAATACAGCACATTGTCCACCGTTGTCCCGTGCTCACTGTAGTTTAACAGCTCATAATGTTTGGTATTCTGAGGAGGAGGAGGGAAGATAAGATGTGTGGTCTGCTGCGTGGGGCCTGGGGCTAAGGGGAGAGAGGACACATGGAGAAGGCTGTGCTGCTCTACCTGGGGAGCTCTCTTTCTTCCCCAGTCAAGTCCCGCTTCCCTCTTTCAAATAGGGCTCAAGACTCACCTCCTCTGGGAAGCCTTCCTTCCCAGTGGCCCCCACCCCCTAGCTCACCCCACTCTCCCATGGCTCCTTTACTCTGCCTCCTCTTGAAATGCTATTCACTGGCACAGAGGGCTTGGCTTCCTTCTATGCTGGTCCCCTGCCCTGATTTTGGGGGAGCTCCCCCTGCTGAGCCTGTGACCAACCTCAGGAGAAATGGCAGCCCTGTTCCTGGGGAGGGTAGCCACGGTAGGACACCCTTTCATACCAAGACTCTTCTCCTCCAGGAATGACAGGGACGGAGGAAGAGAAGACCTCCCCGCCCTGCTTCCCGCTGCCCCACACCCAGGACACTGAACAAAAACCCCAGTGCCTAGGAGAGGCCTCAGGTGGGGAGAGCCCCCTCCCACCCCATCCCCACCCCTCACCTCATCATAGAATATGCAGGCGTGTTTCCCGGACACGTAGTTACAGTGACCATAGTTTGTAAGGCACACGTCCATGTCAGCTCCTGCAAGTGGCAGGAGTAGAAGCAAAGGCAGGCAGAGAACAGACTGTAAGGTGTATGCATGGGGAAGGTGGGGGGCAGGGAGTTAGCTTCTGGGCGGCTACTGGTAAGACCTCACGGAGAAGCTAGCTTGGGGCCCCTTCCTTGTATTTTTGAACAAAAACTGATTTCTTTTCCAATCCCCTTGGAAAGAACAGCTGTCCCTGCCAGCCGATTTCATTCAGAACATGTGGCTACTGCCCAGAAGGGAAGAGTGAACTCCTGGAGAGCGGGGGTTATTTCCATGAGGGTACAACATGGGCTGCAGGGTTCATAAATCCTATCATCGGAAAGAAAGGAGATTTCTTGGTTGCAGGCTAAGCTGACTATCCCTCCGTACAAGATACAGGACTAAGGAAAGGTTATGGGTGTGTGAGCCCTATCACTTTCTCGAAGACCTCCAGGTACACAGTGCGTGCCCTCTACGCAGGTATTTCCTGCACGCCTGGAATGGCTCGTTGAGCAGCAATCAGAGCTGACTCCCCTCTCTCCCGAGGTCATGCTGGGCCCAAGCGAAAGGGCTGGAGCCGGGGAAGACAAGCAGTTGATAATCTCCTTTCTTAGTCCCTCTTGCCTGGATATCTGCTGGGTTAAACCAGTCAGCCCTGGAGAGGGTTTCCCTCCCCACTTTCTGGCCCTGTGGGTAAGGATATTAGTATTTGGGGCTGAAGAGATTTTGGCGCCTTCCCCAGCTGGCTCACCTGTCCCGATGTATAGGGTTCGGTAGCACATGTTCACAGCTCCTCCCAACCCTAAGAGAGGGTAGAACACAGCTCGGGCCTGTACCTCCTTTCTTTGCACTACAAGACAAACACAGGGATAGGATCATTCAGAAACTCAGAACCTGAGATCCAAACATAAACCAGAAGAACCCAGACCTTTGGCTTGTGGCCTACAGAAAAAGATCCCACTAGATGTATCATCCCACCAAACATACCTTGGACATTGGGCTGCTTCAGCATGACACTCTCCCCCCACCCACAGCATTCCCAACATGGGTTAAGCATTTCCACCTTAAAAGAAGGTCACAGAAGTCAAGGATGAAAGTACTTTAAGTTCCTCGGCTGCTGACTGGCTTATCATGGACAGACCAGACGATACCATAGAAAGGGATGCCAAACAGCAGAAGACACGGACCAGCATTTCTCAAACTTTGGTGTGCACACAAATCAACTAGGGATCTTGCTAAAATGTTGTTCTGATGCCGCAGGTCAGAAGTGTGGCCTGAACTCTGTGTTTCCCACAAGCCCGCTGGTACTGCTGGTCTGGGGACCACATGATTTCAATCAGTAAGGCTCATTAAGGGTTAATGCTCAGAAAAAGAGCCTAAGCAGTTAGACTTGTGGGAAGAATTTCCAGGAGGCTAGCCCAACTGTTATTTTCTTTCTTTTTTATTTTTAAAGTAGGCTCCATGCCCAAGACGGGGCTCAGCCTCATGACCCTAATGACCCTAAGTCATGACCCTCATGACCCTAAGATCACGAGTCTCTATCAACTGAGTCAGCCAGGTGCCCCTAGCCCAACTGTTATTTGGCTTCTCACCTTGAACTTGAAAAATTCCCTTTTGGGAAACCTTTGTAACCCAAATATCTGAACACTGTTCAGCAGAAAGCGTACCACATATACCCAAAGGCACTGGTAGCTGCCCTCTGTGTCTCAAAGCAGATGAGCATGAAAGAGAGTTAAGCAGACTTCCCTGAGTCTGATGTGAGAGCTGTAGTTGCTTTTTGTTCCTGCTTTCTGGGGAAAGAAGCCACGGTGCTTTACTGAGCCTGTGAAAGGCACACACGGGGCACTGTGATTCTGAAAACCGAGATGGCTCACGGAGCGGAGACATACGCTCACACACAGAGGGGAGACTGGATGGTGGGCTGTTGGCAGATGTGTGCACGCGCACCTTCAGTGTGGTGCCCTCCAGAAGCCAGCGGGTGTGCCCCGACACTGCCTGGTGAAGCTTGGACCCGGGAGGGGAAAAGCTGATGTATTCTCTGCAAGGCCAGAAACTTGATCAGCTTCTCGTCCAGCATATTTATCTCGATTTCTATTAACCAAAGAGAAAGATTAAAAAGCAGCTGAGGAGGAAATGCAACGTGGAAATAGGTGAGGATCACACAGCAAATCATTTAGCATTTCTACACTCTAGCCAAGTGACTGTTCTCGAACAGCAGAGAGTACAAAGTGGTGTAAAGATCCCGAGCTGGGCATTTCACTGGCCATGTGCAGTGAGAGACGGGCCCCACTGCAGCCAGTGCAGCTGTCTCTTGGAGGTGGGTGGCCTGATTTCGGGTTGAGTGGTCCTAGAAGGGCAGAGCAAGATACACCACTTGCCGCCTGTAGGGGGAGGGCTGGATGTATGACACTGATAATCAGATTTTTCTACCCAGCCTCTCTTCACAGAGGGCCAGTGGCGCCTCTGTTCTCTCCAACTCAGGGAACTAGGACCTCCTGGTTTTACTCTGCCCTGGGTAATTATCCTCTTTTCTCACAGGCTTAGCTGGCTCTGCTCTTGCTTCACCTTTGATTATGAGGTGTAGAAGGCAGAAGAAGGAGGGGCTTTCTTTCTTAACCCACCTCCCCAGCCCTCGGAGATCAGGCATCCCTTCTGTTCCCTTCTGAAATGAGCTTGAAGGCACAGGAACAGCACCTCCACGCAGCAGCTCACTCACTCACCTCCATTTCCATCCATAAATGCTCGCAGTGAGCTGGTGAGGTCCACCATGGCAGTAGAGTTGGCTGGGAAAGAGGGTACGGTTAAAGCGCTTCCTATGGATAACGTGCCGGGGCTGACCTTGCCATCTGGGGACGGAGCAGGAAGACGGTTACTTACGTCACCTTACGAGGGAAACCCACCGGTCCAATCCCCCACTGCCGAGACAGGTCTGGATTTCGGACCCAAGGTGATGTTCCCTTCTTGATTCTCACCCCATAGGCTCTGGAACTCCTAGAGCTAAAAATGTGTGGTGAGGAAGGGCAGATGGAACAATGCACCCAGGTACGCAGGAGTCTCCAGGGCACCGGGAGCTGGTGAAATCTACTGCTCTGGGGAACGTGATGGGGCGGCTCTGTTCTCTGGGCCATCGCTACCTCCCTGCACTACGCACTTACGTAAGCAGCGCCTGCCTCTGTAACTCTTGCCTCCTGACGCAAAGGGAGCAAAACCTATCCAGGTTGGTATTAAGAGGTAAACAGAGACAGGAAAAGAGCCTGAAGGTAGGGGCCATCCTGGGACCAGGGCCCCCATGCAGAGAAGTCACAGTCACCTGGTTACCGAGACTCCCAGCTGACTAGGAGGCCAGCTTCAGTTCACACGGGAGAGACCACAGGGGGTTCCAGCAGCATCTGAAACCTAGTTCAGATGCTGGGGTCAGCAATCTCGAGGTCCGGAGTGCTGACTGGGGATAGCTGAGAGAGCAGGTCCACACTAGGCCAAGTATGGGTATAGGGTACTGCCTTTCTGCACGTGGCCTGAGGGAGAGTGTTTGGGTCAGGCCAACCTCTGCGGGCCTGCCGCTGTGCTGCTATTCTGAAAGGCAGTGTTGCTTTCTATCCCTGCTTCCCTGGACCTGGAAGGTCCTTCAAATGAGCGGGCTCTAAGAATCTAGATCAGGTGGGATCTGGTCTCTGGTGTGGATACTGAAACTCGGGAGGCCACTGCCTAGAATCTCCAGCTGGCCACAGTGGCTGAACAGAGCATGCTGCCTCCTCTAAGGAGAGAGAACAAGAACAGGCAAAAGACTAGGCCTGAGAGGTGTGGGAAGGGGATTCAGGAGACCTGGCTGTAGTTCCAATCCTGCCACTGACTTGGTAAGTCACCTGGAGGAAATCACTGAACTTTCAGAGCCTAAGCAATCCCACCAATCAAATGGGGACAAGTTAAAGCATGCTTTCTCCTCTACCACCTAAATGTGGAGAGAGCAAGTAAGAGAGAGACTAAAGTCCTCTGAAATATTCACAGGAATACAAGTGTTTTT
The DNA here is from genome assembly GCF_902655055.1 of Lutra lutra. Taxonomy (NCBI): domain Eukaryota; kingdom Metazoa; phylum Chordata; class Mammalia; order Carnivora; family Mustelidae; genus Lutra; species Lutra lutra. The sequence goes on from NC_062293.1 coordinate 42,923,060, forward strand.
TGAAGTTTAACTGCCAGGAGGAGCATGAAAGGACTGGATCCAAATTACCCCAAGGCTGAGCAGCACTCACCTGATGATGGCGCTGGTGAGCAGAATCGTTGGTTGGCTCCTGTGGCCAAGATACCATCTCCTGCTGCTTGGGGGGGAGTGAGCACCCGGGTGGCATTTGGGGGTGAGCCCAGTGGCCTTGAATCTGTCAACGGAGGTCCTATCTGTGATTGGACAGTCTTTCTTTGCAAAGTGCTGGTGTTCTCGATGCTGGCACAAGAGCTGGGAATGGAAGGGGGCAGGCTTGGGACAGGAACCAAACTCCTCTGGGGGCAAGAGCTGGGGCCAGTGGCATTCTCTGTCTTCACAATGATGCCGACGGTGTGGTTCTGAAGCCCCCCAGCCGCTGGTGGCGTGAGGGGCCGGGGCCAGCCTTGCCGGTGGGAGAGGCCTGGTAAGGGGGTGTTGGCGCCTGGAAGTCGCCGGGGGTCCGTGGAATCAGTGGGGCTGCTGTAGAGGTGTGGGCCATTGGCTTTCACCTCTGTGCTCACTGGCCCGTTGGCAGTCCCGCAGGGGGCTTTCTTGGATTTTTCCGCACAAGAACTGCAGCTGATGTCCTCTAGGGCTGGGGGCTGGTGGGGTGGAGAGCAGCTCAGGGAATTCTGGGTGCTAATCCCTGAGGGGCAGGACAAGGGGCAGTGGGAAGGTGTAGGTGCCTTGTCAGCTGTTTGCAGGGAGGTGGTGATTGAGCTGTCAGTCACAATAACAGGCTTAATATCAGCCTTCTCTGTCTGTTCAGAGTCCCAATGCGAAGGCATCTGCTTAGCAGATAAATGTTTCAATATGCTGCACTGGAGCGCAACAACACTACAGAGCCACTGCAACGGAAGGAGAGGAGAGGAGAGGAGGGTGAGAGGCCTGGGAGGCGCTGGTCCTTCCTGCCCCAGTGGCCAGGGCTAGAGCAGAGCCGATAAGCGCCGTTTCCGAGGTCCCATCGCGAATGCCCAGAAAAGGTGTGCTGGACTTCCGACAGGATTCCACTTCCAGTCCCAAGTGAGACTTGTTGGTGCACTCAGCAGGCAACACCCTGGTCAGCAGAGCTTGGGGTTCCCATTCGGGCTCTGCCCCTAAGGCTCACCAACAGGCGGCAGGTACCCTAAGCCACTGCTGTGCGCTCAGCACTACCACCTGACCTCTCTGGGGGTCTACTGCACTCTTTCTACGAGACGGATGTGCCCGCCTTGCAGCACAGCAGGGGGCCAACGGAGAGAAGCAGACTGGTTGACTCTGTACTTCTTTTACTTGCCTCAGAATATCGGCCAGAAGTTCTCTCCGGAATAGTCAACTCTTGGGGGATGGGGGAGGGGTGGGTGGGGTTGCAGAAGATGGGGATGGGAATGGAACTGAGGCTACTTCCAGTAACAGCTGTGGTGCGATGGAAGGAAGACTGGCTGCAGGATCCCGGCCCTGCCTTCACTCACCTCTTGCTGCTCTGCCTGGGTGGCTAAGTGCTCAGAGTTCAAAAGGTGCGTCTGTGATTCCTCAGGGATCCCATTGCAGATCAGCTCCCCATCCCGAATGGCCGCAGGTGCAATGAGAGGGGGTGGAAACTGGTACTGGGATTTGATAGCATCAGGAACCTGTTTAGGACAGACAGGAGGAGGAAGGAGAGGGAGATGGCGCCAACAAGTCCAGCGGATTCTGCCCCAACTGCATTTTTTTCTCCTGGTGGAGCCAATGCCCATGGGACCATCATGCACTCTGGGGTCCACTAGGACAAGGAGGCTCCGTGGGCTGCAACTGCTCTGTGCCTCAGACACACACGTGTCAGCCTGAGAAGGCACAGAAATGGAGACAGCAGGCACATGCCGCCACCCGCCCCCCCCAACTTCTTCAGCAAGGTGTAAGGCCCGCAGAGGGCAGAAACCACTGCTTTGGCTTAAGACTGATTCTGGACACAGACTCACAGCAGTACTCTAGGCTCCCACTGCTTGGCATCAAGTTTGGGAGGGGAGTGAGCAGTATCTGACAGGTAAAAAGTTAAAGGAGGTCACATTCACAGTGGAAATGCTCAGCATGAGGCCTGGCCTGTGACAAGCACTCAGTCAAGGTCAGTTTTCTTCAGCCATTCATTCAAGACTAATCAAACAGCTGAAGACCTTTTTGTTGTACAAAGACAGAAGACACATTCTGAATCATACCACGTAAGAATGAAAGAGCCACACCACAAGCAAAGAGTCATTCATACATCCGACCAGTATTTATTGGGCACCTCCTGAGTCTGGGTACTGTCCCAAGTCCTAGAGATCCAGAGACAAATAAAACTTAAGCTCTGCTCTCAAGGAGCGCACAGTCTAGTTGGGGAGATAAACACAGAAACATTACAACACAACATTATGAGTCCTAGGATAGAAGCATGGCTAAGGAACTATAAAAAACATAGAGGAAGAGTGCTCATTTCTGTCTGGGTCGGGAGGGCACAGGAATTTGGGATTAGGAAAGATTTTACAGGAAGGCAGTATTTGATCTGAGCCTTGTTAAGTTGAGAACTTCCAGGCAGAGGAAGGGGAACTGAGGGCAGCGGAGCAGCATACATGGCACAGAGATGTGGAAGCACTTGGTAGATTTGGAAAACATTTGGAGGACAGATTTGGTGACCGAGTCCTTAAGGAGGATAAGGGGAGAAGAGCTGAAAATGGTTTCCAGCATTTTGGTTTGAGGGGCTGGGTGGAGACTGTGGTTATTTACTATAGAAACAAGAAATACAAGAAGAAGAGCAGATTTGGAGGCAGAAGACTTTTGGTCTTGGGCAAGTTGAGACCGAAATGCCCATGGGGTGGGTGAGCAGACATGAATCTGGATATGAGGAGAAAGGCAAGGCAAGTGGAATCAAGAGTCAGTACCATTAATATTGATGGCCGGTGCCAGGGGCTTGTCTGAGGTCATCCAGGAATGGGAGGCCGAGGAAGAGAATGGTATGCAAATCTAAGGTTGTCCCCTGGTGAAGAGTGAAGGCGTAGCAGGAAGATGAATCCCCAGCAAAACTACAAAGTTCTTAAGCTGATTTTGCCGCACTGCTCGGTCAATGATAGAGATGTTCCAGAACAGAGCTGAGCAGTTCTTGGCCATAGTCCTCAATCAGCTCCCGGATTGTCTAAGTATAAAATGCTTCCCAGAAAATTCATGGCCCTGGATTTTCCTCAAGAATAGGGAACCCTTTATAGAAGGAGAGGGGGTGCCTGAGCGGCTCAATCGGTTAAGTGTCCGATTCTTTTTTTTTTTTTTTTAAATTAACAGATTTTATTTATTTATTTGAGAGAGAGAGAGAGAGAGAGTGCGTGCGCACACGCATGAGAGGGGGCAAGGTCAGAAGGAGAAGCAGACTCCCGTGGAGCTGGGAGCCTGATGCTGGACTCGATCCTGGGACTCTGGGATCATGACCTGAGCCAAAGGCAGTGGCTTAACCAAATGAGCCACCCAGGTGCCCCTAAGTGTCCAATTCCCTCTTTTTTTTTAAAGATTCTATTTATTTATTTGACAGGCAAAGATCACAAGCAGGCAGAGAGGCAGGCAGAGAGAGAGGGGAGGAAGCAGGCTCCCTGTGGAGCAGAGAGCCCGATGCGGGGCTCGATCCCAGGACCCTGGGACCATGACCTGAGCCGAAGGCAGAGGCTTTATTTAACCCACTGAGCCACCCAGGCGCCACAAACAGCAGGGTTTTAGCAAGGCTTCTTGACCTGTTCATTTTAGTCATCATGTTCTCTTCCTAATCTACAGTTCAGATCTCTTTTAAATCTGTTTCACTAAGGTATGAGGCATGCCACCTCTATAATACCCCCAACTGAAAATACCTTCATTTAATTTTGGAAACTGGTGTTTGCACTGAAGTGTAAATATTTACATGGTTAAGAGATTGTCACACAATTTCCAACAGTTAGCATCTTGCTGGTGCTGACATCCACTGCCAAGTGACGGGAGTGGTGTGAGTGCGTTAAAGCGAGGGTGCCACCAAGTGGCCATATTTGAGAACTGCTGGTCTCCACTGGCACGGAGCACCGTCTGGGGGATTTCTCAGAAGATAAAATTCACGCCTATGTTTGTGTATACAGTGCTGGGCTCTCCAGGTTAAATGAGGGAACTGACTGGTTTATGAAAACAGCCTCAACACCTACAAATGCTTTTCAACAAAGGGATTTTTTTTTCCTGTTGATCTTTGTAGACACATTTTATTTTTTTTTTAAGTTTTTTTTTTTTTTTTTAAATTTGAGAGAGAGAGACAGCGAGAGAGGGAACACAAGCAGGGGAGTGGGAGAGGGAGAAGCAGGCCTCCTGCTCAGCAGGGAGCCTGATGTGGGGCTCAATCCCAGGACCCTGGGGCTACTACCTGAGCTGAAGGCAGATGCTTAATGACTGAGCCACCCAGGTGCCCCCACACTTTATTTTTTAAAAGATTTTATTTATTTGACAGAGAAGAGAGAGCCAGAGAGCACAAGTGGAGGGAATGACAGAGGGAGAGGAAGAAGGAGGCTCCCCACTGAGCAGGAAACCTGATGGGGGGCTCAATCCCAGGCCTCTGGGATCATGACCCAGGCTGAAGGCAGACACTTAACCATCTGAGTCACCCAGGCGCCCCTGTGGACACACTTTTGCAACTGTCAAGTGCATATGAATGTCAGGTAATATTACAGCCAAGGCCACAATTTGGGGTATTCATGATATATTACCAGCAGCCTGGAAAAACTGTTTTAACTCTCCTTTAGTCATTCTCCTCTTAAGTTCCTCAGCCGGGACAGGTGGTCCTCTGCTTCATCACCACCGCCTTCACCCCACTAGGCAGCTCTGGGACGGGGGTCATCTCCCAGGAACAGAGAGCATGAGTGCCCGGTGAGGGTAGCAGAGGCAGAGCACATCTGTTTGGCAGAAGGGGCTAAAGAGCACTGATCCTCAGAACTGGAGACTCGTAGAATTTGGGGCTTTGCCTTGGTAGTCCTGACCTCCATCCTCAAACATGAAAACGTATGGTCACATTCACCACTTGTTGAGACACCAGAGACAAATGTCGGGACTTCAGTCTCCCTATCTATAAATTCAGGCCCATGATCCTGTCTGTTCCCTGAAAACAATCAGAGCCCACTATCCTGCCTGCATCAGGCTGGGACTCACCTTCAAGCTTCTTCTTTTGACTGACTGGAGCACACGGCGGTTAGGAGGGTGCTTCTTATGGATTCGGTTCAGGAAGTCCACTTTGACCACGTGCTGTGAAATGGTGTCCTGGAAACGGTCAAACACCTGGCACCGATTGCTCAATGTCATATTCTTCTGGTTCAGCTAGGGACAAAGCAGACACACTCTTGCAATGAACCTCAAAAGGCATCCCCTTCCCAATGACCTCTACTCTCTAGGTTTGAAAAATAGAAGCCCTTGGCCACACAGGCTTCTTCTATCAGGAGCTGGTATTATAGCAACACTCCTGTCAGAGGGCCAGGGGAACATGGGTAAGACGTCCTCCCTCCGCTCTGCCTGGTCTAGCCAGGGAAAGCTGGTATGTTCTATTCCCTAGAGAGGCTTGAGGGGGACAGGAAATAGGAAATTAGCCAAGAAATGCCCTTCAAATTCAGCCTCTGACAGCTCACACCACCTTTTGCCAGCATACCCTAACAGAGCACAAGTTTCAGTGGAGATGCAGGCCTTGGCCCTCAAGACCCAGACTCCCTTTCTAGAAGGCACTCTTGCCCACAGGAAGCAGGACAGTTTTCTACACAGGAGCGTGGCTGACAGCAGGGATCAGCACCAGAATGCCCATGCACCCTGCCCTAGTCCTCTTTCAACATAGCATGGAGTAGCAGCAAGCCCACTCAGCTCCCACAGTCCTACTCTACAGGAGGTGGGAAACTGGGACCACTCTCAGAGGCCAGAGGGAGGGAAGAACGAAGCTGATGCAGCGGCACACAGAAGGCATATAAATCCTGAGCCACCTTTCCGCTTCCACGTCTGTAACTCAAAAGAAAGATCTGCACCGCAGCTTCCTAATTAGTCAAGTAGGAAGAACTCCTAAGTGGCTAATAAAAAAATTACCTAATTAATTTTTCATCTGTTGGAAAGCTGCTCTTTAAGATTCATATTTGGGCATACCACTCATGGTTGCTTTTTTTCCAGTTCAGCAGGAGGCAAAATGAAACACTCATAACTGCGGCTCAGAGAGAAGCGTCCTCCTAGCTGAGCCCTGAGCAGCGTCAGCCGAGTGAAGAGGCCAAAGCAACACGCGTACAAGTCTCTAACTACGGTCCCTCAGTGCAACGCGAGGAGCACACGGTCACGCTGAGCATCACAAGACATTCCATGGTTATTACCATCTGAGAGACAGTGTCTTAAGCGATAATCTCTTTTTAATCTGAAAGGCTGCTCTTCTGAGGGAGCTGCTCTTCGGAAGCCCTCACCCATTCAACCTTGTAAATGACTGTTCTTAGTGCCTAGCAGGAAAGGGACTAAGCTTAAGCCTCTTTTGGAGACAGCAAACTAGAGTTCTGTTTGAGCCCCAGGAAGCATCTGGAAACTGCACCCGAGACTCCTGGGAGAGAAGATAGAAGGACCCTCACACCATTCATTCATTCGACGAATACCTATTATATACCGTGACAAGGTGGGTGTCAAAAACTAGAGAAAGGAAAGAGACTCATGTGGTGCCCAGGACACATTAGGGTTTAGTCACTGGCTGACTGGCTGTGACCCATGCCAATTCTTCAACTCTCCCGAGTTACTGGGAGTTGACTGCCTGTGATAATTCCTAGGATAGAGGAATAAACGTTTCAGAGTTTCTTAGTTTGTTTCCTCTAAAAATAAGAGGCAGGAAAATATGGAAGCAACTACTACAAGAGCATTTATTCCCATAAGTTGGATCTAACATACTCCCCTTTTAGAGCTGTAACATCAGCTGCTTAATTCACTGTGGAAGAAATTATACATAAACAACCAAGTCCGCCTGTACGGCTAAAACAAGGCATTGTGGGGAAAGGCAAAATGCACAGCTGAGGCATTTCAAAATAATCAGACCTGAAGAGGACGGTCTACAGAACCCAGTATCTGCGAGATTATGGTGAACTCTGGTACAAACCTGACCCTACGATGCTTTCTACTGAATCAGTCCACATGTTCCAGCTGTGCCCAAAGAGAACTGAAGGGGCGACGCTGCACTTACCACCACATGTTCGATGTGATTTGGACACATCCATCTGCCCAGGGGCATGGCAGTGAGCGGTGGCTCGAGGCAGTCCATGTGGAACAGGAGGGGGCAATAGTCACACTGGATGAGAGGGGCCACACGGCAGCTCCTGCAAAAAAGAGTTGTAGACCATTTCTGTGGCAAGATGGGAAAATTCAAACCAACTCTGCACTGTGGAACAGCCTCTCCTCCTTAACCCTCACTACGTTCTCCCAGAGCCTCCTCCCCCAGTGATCAGTTCCACTCACGATCAGGAAGATGGATGAAGTTCGGGGCTGCCACCAGGCTCTCCATTATTCTCTCTTTTCAGAGGAATGTGTCTTGTGGGGAAGGGAATGTTTATTTGGAGTACAGCTACAGTGGCTGTCAGAGCAGGAATGATCAATGCTCAGCACCCACAAGGGGAAGACGGCCAACTCTGCTCTGATCTTTCTACTCCTTAAAAGAAAGTTAACTACTACCTCATTAAAAAAAAAAAATCTCTAGCCATGTTTCTAGAGTCTACAGCAAGAAAAGACGTCTCTTCTGCACAAAGCACTCAGCAAAAATGACATGCAGAGATAGGTGTGCTGGGGAAGGATTTTTAACATATTTGTGTATGCATGGTTCAAGGGAGGAGCTTCAGCAAATACCAACTCTGACTTGTAACCACGATTCTCCTCGGGTGTCTGAGATGCATGGGAGCCTCAGCCTGGGCCTGGCTCAGAGTTCTGCTGCTCTACTATCTAGTTCCCTACAGCTTTTGTTGTGGAACATTTCTTTTTTTCCCTTTGGCACATTTCTTTTTGATAGCTATTTTCTCCTGCTATCCTGCCCTTCTAAGACACCCAGGCTACAAAGTCCGGCTTCAGTAATTGAAGCAGCAGGTTCCTGTCACTGAGGAGATCCTATTTGAAGGAAACCAGTGTCTCAGGAAAGCTACAAATGGGGAAGCCTGGAGGCGTTTGGAAGTCATCCAGTCTGATGCATACTAGCTACATGGACACTTGAACTACTTTTAAATTCACCTTTGGTGATTTAAAAAATTATCTGCCTTTTCCAGGGACCTGTGTCTCTGCTGGCCAGAGCTGCTCCTTCTAGCTAGTTTAAGTATCTCCTGCTTCTGTTTAAGTCCAACTCCTCTCACCCAAGTTTCTGTAAACATAGTCTCAGGTACTTCAGGGAATTTGTTAAGACAGTCAAGGCTCTGGTCAGTCGGTCAGCCAGTCTCTGTACTCACACCATCAGAATATGGGTTGTCCACATTTAACAAAGAGGGTTTGGAAGAGGAGACAGGAGAGAGAAAAAATATGATTTGCTGACTATGGAGAAGAGTCCTTAGGATGGAAGAAAAATACCTGTTGCATGTGAAGCAGACTTTGACTGGTAGGGGAACAAGACCATTGTGATCTAACTCGTGCTGTGTCTTTTTAACGTTTTTCCCTGTGGTTTCCTCCTTTCTTCTCCTCTTGCTAGAACCTAGAAGAGAAATTGATGGTGCTGAGCTTTCCTGGATGTTGAGTTCCTAGTCTGGGACACAGAAACAACAGTATGTGAAAGATCAGATCTCAGGAAAAAGCATGTGGCATGGCCTAGATATGGGTCTCTCTCTGAGACCCCTTGGGATGGCTTCAAATGAGAAAAAGAACAGGAAAGCAGGGAAAGGAACACAGACAGAAATCAGAACCATGGTCAGAGGTCATTTGTTCTGGGGCAGAAACACAGCTTTATGTTTGGCAAATATGAAGTGGTCAGAAGCCCGGGTTGTTAGATACTGGTAACCTAAGGAATATAAGGGCCCGAGTCAGTCAACAAAGACTGTTTGATGGAGGTGCCTGAGGAAAAGACTGTAACTTTACTGCATTTTTAACAGAAATCAGAAAAGCTTGGATTCCATATACATCCTGCTGACGACCAGGATTTTTTTTTTTTAATTTTAATTATTTATTCATCTGAGAGAGAGAGAGAGAACAAGCAGGGGGAGCAGCAGGCAGAGGGAGACAGAGAAGGAGGCTCCATGCTGAGCAAGGAGCCTGATGTGGAACTCGATCTCAGGACCCTGGGATCATGCATGACCTGAGCTGAAGATAGCCAGTTAACCAACTGAACCACCCAGGCGGCCCCTGACCAGGATTCTTAAGACTGTCAATTTCACTTTCTCTGGGAAAAAGAAAGGAACATCTAGAAGCTTTGTGGTATCAAGTAGAAGACATGACTTGATTAAAAAAAAATAAATAAATAAGTACGGAGGGTAATTTAGCAACACCTTACCAAACTATAAATGCATAGTTATAACCCAGCAATTCAAACATTAGGAATTTACCCTACAGATACAATCACATGTACACAATGATATAATTATAAAATTATTTGTTGAAGCACCATCTATAGCAACAAAAGATTAGGAACAACCTGAATGTCCATTACCAGGAAATCAGTTAAATAAATTATGGCATGTCTATATAATAGGTCATTATGTAACCATTAAGAAAAACCGAGGAATGCCTACATTTAATATGAAAGACTGCTAGAGGATATCGTGAAGTGAAAAAAGCAAGGTGTAGAGCAGTATGCCAAGTAAGCTATTTAGAGGGAAAATACTGAGCATATTATCTATAACTGCTTGTATATGCACAAAGAAACTCTAGAAGGAAATACACAAGAACCAAACAGTGGTTATCTGTGAGGGGTAGGAAGGTAGAAACGAGGCAAATGGCAGACGGGGCAGAAGGGAAATTTTTCACTTAAAGTCTTTGTATATTTTTTCGCTTTCAAACCATGAAAACATATTACCTGTATTTTTAAAAAGGTGATACATTGAAGGGCAGAAAACAGAAAACTGAATAAGCAGAGTAAAAGCTAAAACCTTCAAAGATGTCCAGGAAGAATGAAGAACAGGAAACTGAGGGCGGCTCTGCGCACAGTGACCCCACAGGCAGCACAGCCCTCCAGCCGGACAGCAGCCCTTTGGGGAAGCTGGGGTGAGGTGGGGGTGGGGCGTAAGAGTTTGGCTAACCTGGTAGTGCGGTGGTACAAGTCAGTTCATTGGGCAACTGAAACTGGGTGGGGTTCCGCTCCATGGCGGCAGCGATCAGCAGCTCAAAGGGCCGCCTTAGCTGGGGCTGCACGTAGTCCGGCTCTGCTGCCACTGGCTCCTCGTCCACGTCAATGATGTCCTCGTCGACGTCATTCTGCTCAGAAGTGGGGGTCTCTGTGCTGGCATTGGATGTGGGCGTGCCAGGCCGGCTGGCTCTCCTTTCCAGGATCCGGGCATGGGCAATGGCCTTGAGCTCAGTTTTGCTGGCTGATCTGTCCAACAAGTCAGTATCACTGCTGGGGGATGTAGTCCGTTTGCCGGATTTGTCCACCAGTCCATTGACGTGGCCCAGCTCCTTTTTCTGCTCTCGTTTCTGTGCAAATGAACAGGCAGGCCCATCACATCAAGTACCACAAAAGAGAAATAAATGGATACTACCAAGTCCTTGCTAGATCACTAGCCAAAATTATGAAATTTTCTAACCTGTCAGACTCATCTGCCTGGAGACTCGGAACACCGGTCTCTCACCTGTCTGTTCAAGTTGACAAAACTACACCTGAACTACACTAAACTAACAAACTACAGCGGCAGAGAATCACCAAACAGCAGAGAAAGTTAGAAACAATTACACACACTTCTCATACATCCTTTACTCTAAGTCATCGTATGATCCACACTATCTCTATACAAAGCACAGAGGCAAAGGGATAAAAAGTTACCACAGTGAGAATAAAGAGAGTGAGGCTAAGTGAGAACAGTGAGAAAAATGTAAAGGGATTCAACATCACTGTAGTTTGCCTTGAAGCATCCTGACCTTCTGAATGGTTTTAAGAATTTTGCTCCAAATAAAGTCTGCAAATACAAAGGTAAGAGGTAAAATAGGCAAGCATAGCTCCCTGTCCAGGGAGGCTGGGTGCTAACATGTAAAGTAACTACACTACAAAGTGGACGGCTGGTGTGTGGAAGGTAGCCACCACAGTGTCTGAGTCCAGTGGCTTTCAATGTTTCAAGTTTAACTGGAACTCTGAAAGGGACATTTCTTCAAATGGGACGATGGGGAAATGGAAAAAGACCATGTTTATTCAGTAGGACTGGATGGCTGGTATTATATTTTCCTCTAGGACTCAAAAGAGTGGTCAAATGAAGGTTTAACACTGGTCTCCAGTCAGGAGACCTGGGATCTGTCCCAGTACTCTCAATGATTCCTTATGACCCTAGATGACTCAGGTTGGTGTGCAGGAATTTCTCTGTCTGGAAAGTAAGACTAATAAAACCTTTTTTCTCCACCTTTCAGAGATACGGTGGAGAAAGAGGGTCCCATATATGAAAAGGGTGAAAGCTCTGAGTCAGGGGAAGATCCAGCCTCCACTAGGGACAGGACCTGAACATCAGAGGTTGCTGAGGGCCAAAGGATGTATCATTTCAGTCTACTTCAGCATAACTACAGGAGGTCAAAGGCGGACAGAGATAGTGGTGCTGGCAAAGGCAGACTTGACAATGGGCAAAGAGCACCATCCGAAAGCACGTCAGAGCGGCATTTCGGGGAAAGCACACTATGTTAGAAAAAGACTACTAGAATCCCCACCAAGCAGCTCTGCTTCTAGAAAACTGATGAAGAGGTAACAGAGCTTGGAGTGAAGCAATTTGGCGCAAATCTTGGCTCTGTTAATTCTTTACTTCTAACTTGGGAAAGTTATTCTACATTAGTGAGCCTCAGTTTCTTCCTCTTTAAAATGGAGGTACTACTCCCAGTACCCACAGATGGCTGTATGGATTAAATGAGACAACATATGCAAAATACCCGGCGCATGATGGGCACCAAACTAATGTTAATTCCTCTTTTCCACCCTCTTTTCCTGGCTTCACTTCTCCCGGAGCTGTTCCCAACCCTTTCACATCCAGTTTCTTCAGTGGCAGGTTTCTGAAAGGCCTCCTGGCTGGCAGGTGCTACTAACTGGCCCTGCTCTAACCTAACCAAGGACACACAGGGAGAGACCTTGTGAGGTGGACAGGTTAGAGGACAGCCTGGTTTGTGGACCTTAGGAGATAATCAAACTACAGCTGGGGCTAAGTGGTTGATTGGGCCTTGCCTTGCCTTTTAATAAGAACCCTTGTGCACATGTTGAAAAATAAAAGTCTGCCTATCTGTTTACCTTCCTAAAGGCCGAAAACTGTTACACACATAAACCACAATCTCTGAATCATCTCATCCTGTTTCTGCAACCAAGGAAATCATCATTCATTGTGACATCATGTTCAGGGGCTGGGAAAACAGAGATGATGTCACAACGAAGGCAAGTTGCTTGCTGTGTAATTAGTGTGAGGGGAGGGAAGGAGACAGTTTACGATTCATAGATTCTAATCCACAGTCTATAATTTGAGGATTGGTTCTCTCATAATCTGGATGGAAACACACCTACTTCCTTTTTTGAGAAAGAGGAATTTAGCTTTTGCAAGCCATAAAAGGACTCAAAATAGAAAATGATGTTCTCCAAGCCAGTGCTGAATTATCAAAGACAAGGGAAGGGGAGCTAAAGAGGGATTAGGCAACCTGGGGTGCAGATGGGTTCAAAGTCTTTGGTCCCTCATACATCCAGCCAAGCCTCTGGATATCAGTGACTTATCTGCCTTGGGGTGAGGGAAATCCTTTTTCCACCAAGCTAGGAAAGCAGCCTTTTTTTCTTTAGCCACTTTCAGTCATGGATATAGCTGCCACATTCAAGCCACTTATCAGCCTACTCCTGTCACTAGTGAATGAACAGGGCTCAGTAAATTAACACACCTCTTCTGCCCATTTCAGCAGCTCATGTTTGGATTTTAGGCCCTACTGGATTCCAAAGAGTCACCATGGGGAGAGTGAGGGTGATTCCAGGGCTGGAAAAGACAAGAAGAAGGGACGAAAATGCCTTCAGGGCCAGGCCGTCTTAGCTCTAGAATATCAGTGCTCTAGATCTGGCATTCTGAGCAAAGCCTGCAGGAAGCGGCATTATTACCTTTCGGCGAACAGTGCACCGGTGACACATCCACTCCCCAGGAGGCAACATCTCTTCACTCAGTGGAGGGTTACTGTAGGGAAAAGACAATGGCAAGACTAAGTACTAACCTTGGATGCAGCAGGAAAAAGCCTGGCTGGGTCTGGCACAAAGCCGCAAGTCCCCTATTCTGGCCAGTCCTACAAGCACTGCTAGGGTGCGCTCTTCCTTCAAAATGGTTACCTGGCATTATCTGTAATAACCTCAAGAGTGAGGACCCCCTCCCACATCTCAGAAAGAGAAGAAATCCATAGCTATGAACACTGGGCTTACAGGGAAAGACACAAAGAACTAGTTTGGAGCCTTAAGAATCATTTCCCAAACTGTATCATGCTGATAAAATCATTGCTAGGTCCTCCACACTCCTCAAAGTCTGTCAGTAAGGCTAAGCTCTTCCACCTGCTGCTGTTCGGAGCCCTGTGTAGCACAGACCCATCACCCCTTCCCAGGACCCTTTCATGTACCCACCCCCCACCCCCGGTCAAACCGAAGTCTTGCAGATATCTCTTTCTCTACACTACTTTTTCTCCTAGAAAGCTGTGCCTGTTAAACCCCTATTAATCCTGTAAAACTTGCCTCAATCAGCCTATGGTAGATTAAAGATGGCTGCAAATTCTTTGCTACTCCTACTATCCAGAGGTAGCCCATTTCCTTCCTCTTGAATGAGGCTTGTCTTGTGACTTGTTTTGACTAATAGAATGCCCCGGAGGTAACCATGTTGTAACTTCCGAGGCTGGGTGTTAGGAGACCTGCAGATTCCATTTTTACATGTTTGGAATGTTCCATCTCAGAGCCCTGTTGTCATGCTGAGAGGCCACACTGTGGAGACTTAAGGCACTCCAATTAACAGCTTCCTCTGGATGCCAAGCCAAAAGCCAGCATGAACTACTGCTGTGTGACTAAGTCCTCTTGGACCATGCCAGCTTAGACGAGCCTCTAAAGGACTGTGGTCCCAGACAACAGCACACTGAGCAGAAAAACCACCCAGCTGAGCTCAGTTAACCTGCCGACTTATGAGAGATAATAACTAGCATCTGTTTCAAGCCACTGAGTGTTGGATAGCTTGTTACACAGCAACAGAAAACCGAGTACAGCTCCTCCATACACTCTTCCTGGGTTACTCAGACATCCTGGACCTCTGGATTACACGGTTAGTTCTCTTTTTGTACTTTCTCCCCCCACCTTTGTATTTCTCATGTTTTCCCTTATGTAACAAGTTTTTTCTTTTCTTTTCAAATAATCTCTAGACCCAACATGGGGCTCAAACTCACGACTCCAAAATCAAGAGTCGTATGCTCTTCTGACTGAGCCAGACAGGAACCTTAGTTCTCTCTTTTCTTATTTATTACTTATTGTAAGCTCTATGCCCAATTTGGGGCTTGAACTATCACTCATTCATTCATTGTAAGCTCTACGCCCAATGCTGGGCTTGAAGTCACAACCCTGAGATCAAGAGTTGCACACTCTACCAACTGAGCTGGCCAGATGCCCCTCTTATTTCTTTCATTAGAGGGCCCAACACAAAGACTGGATCTCTTCCCTCTCTGTAGGTTTATATTATAATACAGAGGTTGTACAGAGAGTAGTCACTCAAGTCAATACTGAGTCAGAATTAGAGCTGTGTAGGGCAGGCCTTACTGATCCTCCACTGATTTCCATTAAGGTAACACCAAGAACCATATAATGAGGGAGGTTGGGGGCACCAGGTGGTGGGTATTGTAGAGGGCACAGATTGCATGGAGCACTGGGTGTGGTGCAAAAATAATGAATACTGTTATGCTGAAAAAAAAAAATTAAAAAAAAAAAAAAAAAAGAACCATATAATGAGACTTTATTAAATCCTTGGGAGGGTCCCATTTCTAATGTCTATACAGTAGTGGTTCTCAAAGTGTGGTACCTAGATCAGAAGGAAACATCAGTATCATCTGGGAGCTTATGAGAAATGCAAATTCTGAGGGACACCTAGGCAGCTCAGTCAGTTGGATGTCTGCCTTCCGCTCAGGTCATGTTCCCAGCATGCTGAGACTGAATTCCGCATGGGGTTCCTTGCTCGGTGGGGAGCCTGCTTCTCCCTCTGCCTGCCCTTCCCCCTGCTTGTGCTCTGTCTCTCTTTGATAAATAAATAAATAAAATCTTAAAAAAAAAAAAGAAAAAGCAAATTGAGACCTCAGTTCAGGCATGCAGAATCAGAAATTCTCTTCTACAGAACGAGGCTACATTTATGCTTAAGAAAATCTTATATTTGGTTCCTGGGAGTCACCTATTTGGAATGGGAAGGAGGAAGTTTTTCATCAAAAAAGGATGAGAAAGGGGCACCTGGGTGGCTCAGTCGATGACACATCTGCCTCCAACTCAGGTCAGATCCTGGGGCCCTGGGATTCCGGGGCCTGAGTCAGGCTCTGCTTTAGCAGGAAGTCGGCTTGAGATTCTCTCCCTTTCCCTCTGCCCCTGCCTCCACTCATGTTTTCTCTCTCTCTCTAATAAATAAATAGAATCTTAAGAAAAAAAAAAAAAAGAAAAAAAAAAGAAATACTAAAAAAAAAATTGAGGGCTGAATAACATAAGGACTCTTCCTGAAATCCCAGGGCTTAATATTACATTGGTCTGTTTCTAGCTAGAGCACTTGGCGTGGCAAACGTTTCTCTCTCCTGCTTTGCCATGCTTCCCTGCAGCCCTGGGTATTCCACCAGGCCTTCACAGGTCCTTGCTTCCTTTTCTCCCTTTTTCCTTGGTGGAATCTCAGGAGATCCTTACTAGGAGGCAGAAAACTGGAGCACACCTGCCTACTGTGACAGGTCTTCAAATCCCAGAGGACCACAGATGAATGTCACCTGTAAAGTCTTCCCCACTTCTCTCCAATGGATTTTTGCGTAGGCCACATCCAAACTAATGAGATGCCTGCATGTAATCTGCAAAGGCCTACAGACTCTGCTATGCTTCAGCAGCTGTCATATTAAAATTAACCCTGAAAAGGCTGTCACTTCTGATTCGGTTTTTCATCCTTTCTTTTCATCTGCCCGCTTGGCTTTGTACCAAGACACTCTCCACCAAACAATGTAAAGCAGAGAAGGGCAAGGCAAGGTGATTTGAGCTTCGATCTTTTACCAAGACGTAAATGGCCTCCTGGCCACCCTTCACACTTCCCTCAATCTAGCCCCAACCCCTGCTGGCAGAATTAGTTATTTAAAACACAATTCTGGGGGCGCCTGAGTGGCTCAGTGGGTTAGAGCCTCTGCCTTCGGCTCAAGTCATGAACCCAGCATCCTGGGATCGAGCCCCGTATCGGGCTCTCCGCTTAGCGGGGAGCCTGCTTCCTCCTCTCCCTCCTGCCTGCCTCTCTGACTACTTGTGATCTCTGTCTATCAAAAAACAAAAACAAAACAAAACAAAACAAACAAACAAACAAAAAAAAAACCACACAAAAAAACACAATTCTGATCATATCACCCTCCTAATTAAAAAGCTCTTCAGTATCACTCCTACCCTACCCTATCCTTTATTACAGGATAAAGTTTAAGCTTTATCAGTACCAGTATTGTAGGTTAAGACTCCTGTGGCCAGAATTCTCCATCTTTCTCCAGCTTCATTAACCTGGAGGCTCCCCACACAGTCCATACCCTTCCTCCACACTGCATGTCTATTCATTCTGGAGCTGCTCCCTATAATCGCAAAAGCTGGGCCTTCCCTCATGTCTTCACCGGGTGGACTCTTTATGTTTTGGGGCTCAAGTCAGGTAGTGCCTCCGGGAAGCCTTCTCTGGCAACCCCTGATTCCCTATAACACTTCTGTGCCACACTGTACCCAAATCCCTTTCTTTATGGCTTATTTATCTTTGTACCTCCACACTCTGCAAGATGCCTGACACATACTAGGTACTCAATAAAGCTTGAAAGAACTGAGGGACACGAAAAGAATGGGCTTCTAGGAAGTGAATGTAACCCTCCAAAGTCATGAGGCAAGGCAATGCAGTTGGGCTGACCCTTGTTTTGGTGGTTAAATCACATATGAAATAATTTGTTTTCTAAGTCACAAAACAGTAAGACATCAAAGTCCACACTTCCAAACCTGAGCCCCACACTGAACCACCCCACCTGACTCATTTATATCTTCTTTAAACAATTTGATTTCTCAATTCTTTTTCTAAACACGTGGGTCAAATGCTTAAAAATTTTAAGAGTTTTTTTTTTTTTTAAGATTTTATTTATTTATTTGACAGACAGAGATCACAAGTAGGCAGAGAGGCAGGCACAGAGAGAGGGGGAGGCAGGGTCCCCACTGAGCAGAGAGCCTCACGCGGGGCTTGATCCCAGGACCCTGAGATCATGACCCAAGCCGAAGGCAGAGGCTTAACCCACTGAGCCACCCAGGCGCCCCTTAAGAGGTTTTTTAAAAGTAGCTCCTGCTTGGTTTCTAAAGGATCACTTTTAGGGAAACCAAGTTTAAGAACACTCATTTCTCAGAATTCTAGATCACGGCCACAGGCTCTTCTTGTCTGCCCTAAAGTGCATGATGAGGGCTGTGAGTTTTTGTTTTTTAAGATTTATTTATTTATTTATTTGACAGACAGAGATCACAAAAGGCAGAGAGGCAGGCAGAGAGAGAGGAGGAAGCAGGCTCCCCACTGAGCAGAGAGCTCGATTCAGGGCTCCATCCCAGGACCCTGGGATCATGACCTGAGCCGAAGGCAGAGGCTTAACCCACTGAGCCACCCAGGAGCCCGAGGGCTGTGAGTTTAGGGAATAGCACAAGAAAGAGTACTGTCTCCAGGATGAACACAGAACATTTAAAAGAGTGAGGCCTTGTTGAGATTTTGCTGCTTTCTCAGAGAAAGAATATACATCTTGAAATAAACATGAAAATGCAGTGTTTTGAGAAGGCAGTAACTAAGATAGGATGGACGGGGTTTCTGTGTTTTTAGACAATGCTTAGCGCAGGTACAGCAGGAATACAGAAACTGCCCATCATAAAATTTTCTCGGTGCTTCCTCTTTGCCCCTAGCAATTCCTTTCAAGATACTTAGTAGGCAGTTTTTTCCCCTTTTCCCCCAATTTATATGACAGTGAGAGAGGGAACACAAGCAGGGGGAGTGGGAGAGGGAGAAGCAGGCTTCCTTCTGAGCAGGGAGCCAGACACGGTCCTGGGATCATGACCTGAGCCGAAGGCAGACGATTAACCATCTGAGCCACTCAGGCGCCCCAAGCAGGCAGTTTTTCAACTCAAATATCTAGAGCAAAAGGATTCATGAAATGGATCCAGGAAAGAAAGACTGTTGTTGGAGTAATAAGCTCAGGAACTAGTTTGGAAAGAGGCTGCTTTGCGAAAGACTAGCTTTGCTGTGTATCAGAAATACTGCCAATAAGGAAAGGATTCTAGGGAGAAAGGAGATTCTGTAACCTCAGGACCCTCATTCACATCCTGAAGACTTTCCCATCTCAGAGCTCTTTCCCCCATAAGAATGATATTCCCTTAAGTTTCGTGTGCAACCCTGAAACAATTATACACATGCCAGTCTTTAAGCCATGATATGTTTGTCAAAAAAAACAAGGCTTTGTGTCAGCATCCTCTTATCCTTATATATCAGTGAAGACAAGGTGCTAAGGGCCATTCTCTATAAAAGGAAATCATTAAAAGTTAAGAAGTCAGGTAATGTTGGAAATGCTCTATCAGAGTTTCCGCTGCTCAGCAGTGAAAACCATGAGGACGCTATCTATAATGAGCCAGTGCTGCTTGTAAAGACATCAATATGCTTCCTAATCACTAAAGCCTAGAAATAGCAGAGCGATTATCTCATCTTACATCTACATAGTGTACTACAGTTCACGAGTGTTTTCACAGATGGTCTTATTTGATCTTCACCAGCACACTGTGAGAATTCTTACTCCCATCATGCAGGTGATGAATGGGACTTATCTAAAGCTACAGAATCAGTGAAGTTGCAGAATTAGAACCCAAATCAGTTTCTTGGCTCTTTCAAATCTTGAGTCCTAGCTGTTTGTAAAAAAACAAAACAAAACAAAAAAAAAAACCCCAAAACTTTGGTAGTTCTCTTATTTGTGGGGGACACAGTGGACTATCCATCAAGGTATCGTCCTCAATCTCAAGGCTGAGCACTTCCTTCTCCATCAGTCAATATTTATTGCGTTCCCACTGCTTACTAACTAACCAGTGCCACACCAGAGGCACTACACTGGAGGAAAGACACAAAGCAAACAAGTTATGATCTATCCCACCAAGAAACAGCCTTTGGGGAGAGAGGATCAAAGTCATTCAAGCATTTAATGAACAATTAATTATTTCACACTAGGCAATGTGCTAAGTGGTGAGATTTCAGCCTTTGTTCTCAGGGATCATAGCCTAGAACAACATGAAAAGGACAGCTAACAAGGGGACCACATACAATCAACTACGAACTGAACCTACCCTAAAGACCTATAGAAGACTCAGCTGTCCATCTAGAACCCAAAAATACATAAGACTTCAGCATTCCTTCTGAGAACGGTCCAAGTCCCAGGAAGGAAGGTGATTCCTGGAAAGTCCTGGCTTGTCTTGGAAAATGTAGCTCTTTTTTTTTTTTTTTTAAATTTTTATTTATTTATTTGACAGAGAGAGATCACAAGTATGCAGAGAGGCAGGCAGAGAGAGAGAGAGAAAGCAGGCTCACTGAGCAGAGAGCCTGACGTGGGGCTCGATTCCAGGACTCTGGGATCAGACCTGAGCCGAAGGCAGACAGTCAACCCACGGAGCCACTCAGGCGCCCCGGAAAATGTAGCTCTTTAGAGAGTACCCTGTGAGGGCAGAGCTTCTGCAGATATCCATCTGCCTTCACTGCTATAAATGTTTCCTCTCAGATCATTTGTTAAAGAGCCCCGGCCTGGGGCGCCTGGGTGGCTCAGTGAGTTAGGCCTCTGCCTTCGGCTCAGGTCATGATCTTGGGGTCCTGGGAACGAGCCCTGCATTGGGCTCTCTGCTCAGTGGGAGCCTGCTTCCTCCCTCCCTCTCTGCCTGCCTCTCTGCCTGCTTGTGATCTCTGTCAAATAAATAAATAAAATCTTAAAAAAAAAAAAGCCCTGGCCTGCGTTTCCTGGCCAGAAAGTGGCTATTCACAGCTTTCTCACTTGCTGCTTGACCACCTGATCTCAAAGACATTCTGTCAGCTATAAAACAGTTCGTAACAAAAGAGCTCTAATTCCTCAAAGACTGTACACTGAAATATATGCATCTCAAAGCCTGGTGTGGCTCTCTGTGAGGCCTGTCAGGGCCTAGAAACCGATGACAGTAACACCTGTACACAAACCAATTAGAAAGCTGGTCAAAGCATTAATTTTTCTAAGAAAGATTTATTTATTTTAGAGAGAGAGGGAGAGTGTGTGTGCAGGAGTGGGGAGTCGGAGGGAGGGACAGAATCTTAAGCAGACTCTGTGCTGAGCGCGGAGCTTGATGTGGGGTTCATCTCACGACCCTGAGATCACGACCTGAGCTGAAATCAAGAGTGGGTCACTTAACTGACTGAGCCACCCAAGTGCTCTTGGAGATTTTATTTTTTAAGTAATCTCTATACCCAACATGGGGCTGGAACTCACAATCCTGAGTTCAAGAGTCACATGTTGTTTTGACTGAGCCAGCCAGGCATCCCAACGGTTTTTTTATTTTTAATTCTCTTTGGGAGAATGGGGACTGACTTAACTCAGCCACCCAGGTGCCCTGGCATTTATTTTTCAAAACTGAAACTCCTAAAGCCAACCTCTACGGTAGGATTCCAGCATCCAGACTCCCACAAACAAATCCAAATGACCTGACTCTATAGCTGATGACGCTGCCTAGGTTGGTATATTTCTGGAGTTATGGAAGAGAAAACCACACACACACACACACCCCCGCCCACCCCCCCACACCCCGGCTCACTGTAATGCCTGCGCTGATAGCCCCCACCGTGTCAAAGATTCAAAGCCCAGAGCCAGATGATCCCAACTCACAGCCAAAGGATGGAGTCCGGTTTTAATTTAGAATGCCTCTTTCATTCACTAATGAGGCTGCAGCCCACCACTGCCGGTGGAAGGTGTTAGTTGTTATGGTTCTTGGCTCTCTAATTAAGAGGATCTATTTCAAGTCATACACCAGAGTGGCTGATCTGAGTCTCACCTCACTCATCTCCTTCACCTATTAATACACGTGAGCCTGCACGACATTAACATTTACTTCAGATTTAGTCGCCACCAGTGGGACCTGTTGCTCCATAGCTCTGCGTTAATTATCCATCCAGCGCAAGCAGTTTTTCAATATGGAAGTGGAAGGGAGCAGGGGGAGGGGAACAAGAGAACAAAGGGAGGAGGGGAGAGGTGGAGGGAGAGGAGACAGGGAAGCAGAAAGACTGCCTTTGATTTCAGAGACCTGTTTTTTTTGTTTTTTTTTTTCCCATTACAACATGCAGATAAAAATGGTGGGGAACAAAATGGTGTTGGGCTCTGGACTTATTTTTTAAAAATGTTAGTTTACCGATGTATGGCCTGCAAATGTCTATCCAGCTAAGTGACAATGACATTTTAAAACTTGAGCCAAATGCAGCTGGGAAGACATGGAAATATCACTTAACCAAATTAAAAGCTCTGGTGTGTGTCTTAGGACAAAAGGAAGCAAAACAGATGAAAACTATTTAAGAAAGAAGACATTTTATGGTCTCTTCCTAGACTGACAAAATATTCTATTTAATATGAAGACTGAACAGGAACACTATGCAGACAGCGTATCTGTACACAATATACCAACAGCATTCCACTCGGGTTCACTTCTAAAAGAGGTCAGTCGCGTGAACTGCTAGGGTCCCTCCTGTCAGAACCCATCATTCTCCAAGAATCAGAAGCTCTCTAGCCATATATGGTAGTCTCAGTTAAAATATCAGACTAAGAAAGATTTCATTGACCGTTCCCCGCATCTGGATGTCTCCTCCCTTTTTTGGGTGGTGGTGGGGGATTCAGCCAGCAAACAACAGCACTGAGCAGTTTTGATTTTTAATTTCACAGTTCATGGGTCTTGTCCATCCATCTGAGGTCCACTACCAGATAAAAATCCTGCAATCATATCTAACGGCATTGTGTAAGAGTGACTGCAAAAGACAATACATGCTCAGAACAGGCCTGCTCTCCCTCAAACCAGCCCGCTGCCCTTGGCCAGCTGAGGATCTTTGTTGCTACTAGCCAAAATGGGAGGGAAGGTAACCACTGATAGGACCACCATCACATCTCCGCCTCCTGGTAGCTATCTTGATCTACAAAGAACCTATGAGCACAGAAAACAAGCCTTTTATAAACTGAAACCAGCTTCTGTTCTAGAAAAGAGATGCTGGGTAAGATTTAATTAAAAAATTATCTTTTAGGGGGCGCCTGGGTGGCTCAGTCGTTACGCGTCTGTCTTTGGCTCGGGTCATGATCCCAGGATCCTGGGATCGATCCCCACATCGGGCTCCCTGCTTAGCGAGAAGCCTGCTTCTTCCTCTCTCACTCCCTCTGCTTGTGTTCCTGCTCTCTCTCTCGTTCTCTCTCTCTCTGTGTCAAATAAATAAATAAAATCTTTAAAAAAAAATTATCTTTTAAAGCATAAAAGCTGTATTAATGTACCCCAATTTAATGGCTTGAAACAAAATCTAATGAGATTTAAATGTCAGCATAAATAGCCAGCTTCCTCTGGACACTTGTATGGGCATCAGTTTTTCTTTTCTTTTTTTTTAAAGATTTTATTTATTTATTTGACAGATCACAAGTAGGCAGAGAGGCAGGCAGAGAGAGGAAGGGAAGCAGGCTCCCTGCTGAGCAGAGAGCCCGATGTGGGGCTCGATCCCAGGACCCTGGCATCATGACCTGAGCCGAAGGCAGAGGCTTTAACCCACTGAGCCACCCAGGCGCCCCAGTTTTTATTTTCAAGTACAGCCTACCTTTCAAAGGCTAGGAAGACGGCCATACTGGAAGATACAAGAAACGAGAGCAGAAAGGTCCTGGGGTCCCTGATCCTTAATTCCTTACCCTCCTTCATCCCAGCTGCTGACTCAAATACAGCTAATGCCACAAAGTACATAAAAAGTGCAAGGACCGCTGGCTTTTTCATGCAGAGCCTCAGGAGCAGTGTTAACAAGGAGACCAATGAAGTGCCAGGCCATTACAAGTGCCCCATTGAGAAACTTCGCTAGTTGCGTCACTTCCACAGGCGTACGATCCTTTCAAATTAGCTGACTGGGTCCCCAAATTTCACTGCCTTCTATGCAGAGCTGGGCTGTGGTGGCATCCTCCCAGTGAAGGACACCTGGAGAACAGGGTTATGAGTCAGGGCAGCAAAAGGAGGGTGGGAGGGTAGAGTACCAACAGTTACACTAGGTGCTGCCCCTGCTAACTTCTCTTGACAAGCTGAGACTGGGTGCCACAGGGCCTTATCTATCATTATTTGGCTATTCTGGCAATCTTGGCTTCTCCATGATGGAGAGGTGGAGGTGGCTGCAAACATTTTAAAATGGGTTTCGGGGAGCCTGGGTGGTTCAGTTGGTTGGGTGGCTGCCTTCAGCTGAGGCCATGACCCTGGAGTCCCGGGATCAAGTCCTGCATCGGGGTCCCAACTCTATGGGGAGTCTGCTTCTCCCTCTGACCTTCTCCCCTTTCATACACTCTCTCACTCTCTCTCTCAAATAAAAATAAACAAAATCTTTAAAAAAAAAAAAAAAAAAAGAAAGAAAGAAAGAAAATGGGTTTCATTTATTCACCTCCTGATAAGATTTTGGAGCCTAAGTGTTTTGGAAGAGTCACCATTCTGGCCTCAGCAGACACTTTCTGATGTTCCCAGGGAATGTTCTTCCTTGGAAGGAAGAATCAACAACTCTAACTGTGTATTCCAGAGGAGTCTCAGAGGTATGGAAAACTGGGTACTGTTCCATGGTCAAATCAAGGAAAAAGCCAGGACATTTTTTTTTTTTTTTTGGCGTACACAGCTAGGGAAATCTGGATCAGTTTCTATCTTATAGATACTAGATCTAAAATTGTATAAAGGCTGGGAAAACTAAAAACACTAACAATGTCTTGGGGTACCTGGGTGGCTCAGTCAGTTAAGCGGCTGCCTTTGGCTCAGGTCATGATCCTGGAGTCCAGGGATGGAGCCCCATGTTGGGCTCCCTGCTCAGTGGAAGTCTGCTTCTCCCTCTTACCCTCCCCCATCTTGTGCTCTCTCTCACAAATAAATAAGTAAAATCTTAAAAACAAAAACAAAAACAAACAATTAAAAAAAAATTTAAATTAGGGGCGCCTGGGTGGCTCAGTGGGTTGAGGCCTCTGCCTTCAGCTCAGGTCATGATCTCAGGGTCCTGGGATTGAGCACCACATCAGTCTCTCTGCTGCTCAGCAGGGAGCCTGCTTCCCTTCCTCTCTCTCTGCCTGCTTGTGATCTCTCTCTGTCAAATAAATAAATAAAATATTAAAAAAAAAATCTTTATTTGAAATTCAACTAAATACAGAGAGAGCAGGTTTCTACTTAAAACCCAGCTGCTTTTCCCTAAGGAGGATTTCTGCTTCATTTACCCTCCTCTGAAAGGGTCTTAAAAGGAAAGATAGAGAATAATGATATGATTTGCACCAAAACAGCACAGGGCCTATTCCCTCTTTCTTTTTACTCATAAACCCCATTTTACTCATAAACCTCAAAACTCCCCACCTGACACGACTGAAGTAATCTCCTGGGCATACTGTCAAACTGTGCTGTCGTGGTTTGATGCCACAGCTAAGTGCTGACTTGGGCTTCTGAAGCCTTCCAGTTACACCCCCAGTGACCTATTTAGGAGGTGAACAGACCTCTCAGAGACAGAGCACCATAGTTTTTTTTCCCTTTGGCCCACTTTTCTCTCAGATGATTCCTAACCAAAGAACGATCACCCTAAAGGCCTGAATGTGTGCACACAAGCGGTAAGATTTGAGGAAAGCTCATATGCAGCAAGCATTCAAGTCTTGGACATAAGCTCTTTCCCACTAACTTAAATGAACTGCAGATACTTTTCTTACCATCCAGCTTACTTCAACACCAACAAACTAAGGCCTGCAGTCAAAGATGTCTCATGAATTAGGTGTTAAGAATTAAGTTAAGCTAGAATGGCTAAGTGTTATCTAAGCCAGGCAAAACCATGAGGACTACAACCAAAGGATGAAAAAACAAACAAACAAACAAACAAACAAACAAAAGATAAAGCAAAACAGGGGCACCTGGATGGCTCAGTGGGTTAAGCCTCTGCCTTCAGCTCAGGTCATGGTCTCAGGCTCCTGGGATTGAGCCCTGAATTGGGTTCTCTGCTCAGAGGGGAGCCTGCTCCCCCCCATCTCTCTGCCTGCCTCTCTGCCTACTTGTGATCTGTCAAATAAATGAATAAAATCTTAAAAAAAAAAAAAAAGATAAAGCAAGACAATGTCTATCAAAGGCCAAAATCATTAACAGAATTCTCCCTACATTTAAGATGCTCTTTCAAAAAAATGGCCAGCAAGATCAAGGAAAATTGAATATAGCTAATCTTTGTATAGAAAGAACTACAAAAAGGTATAGGTTTAGACACATTTAATGAGATTAACAAAGTATAATTTTCATAATGCGTTCTAATAACTGATGATTGAAAACTGAAAAAGTTCATTGTAGAATTTCCCTCTAATATCTCCAGAGCTTCACTAGAACCAGTAATCAGTAGAACTCTATCTGCTGGTTCAGTGAATGTGGAAATTAAAAAGCACCCAGCTCATCACAGGAGACCTGGTCTGGTGTAAAGAATAAGAGTAGCTGCTCACTGCCCAGTTTTGTAATGAGGAGACTTATCTACAACCACTTAAAGAGTCCTATGCATTTTATTAGCTTCTCTGCTCTCTTCTCTGCACTACTGCAGACAGGAGAAAAATACTATTCAACATCCATCTAAGGA
Source organism: Lutra lutra (assembly GCF_902655055.1). NCBI lineage: Eukaryota > Metazoa > Chordata > Mammalia > Carnivora > Mustelidae > Lutra > Lutra lutra. Next base: position 42,949,240 of record NC_062293.1, read on the forward strand.
TCACAGCTGGATACAAGACGGCCAATGTGTTCGTGCTGCTGCAAACAGGGTTCCTTCCACCCTGATACTCAAGCTTGCTAGTAATTGAGAGATTCCCTCACCCTTGCCTGGCCTGGTGGTAGAGTGATGTCTTCTGGCTATGGTTAAATTCAAACCCTGCGAAGAATCCTCTCTTGTTCACTCTAGCTTATTTCAAAAAGGAGCCTCATGCAGAGTCCACATCAGTGGGAAACACTGACGCTAGGTTCAGGCTTGGAGTCCCCGCCCCACTGTTACACTCCCTGTCTTTTGTCTTTTCAAGACTGGGAAACATTTCCCGGGAGATATATCTTGTATAGTTTGTCAGAAAAACAGGGGAAGGGCAAAGACTAAACACCAATGCTATTAATATACAGGAAACAAACCTAATTAAGGGGAAAGGAATAGTGACCGTGTGTTCCTGTTAAAGGTATCATCCACTTGGTAGCAGCAGACATCAGTTCTGTTCCCCAACTAAGTGCTTGTCTTTGCACGTCTCTCATTTGTAATACCACTACATATGGCACTGCAGTGAACAGAGGATACGTGTCAGCCCCTGGCTTTTGAGTGGTGTAGTGAGCATTTAATACATGGTTGCAAAAGGGAAAGTAGCTTTTTGAATGAGTGAGTCAAGTTATATATTACCCAAAATGTCACCAATCTGTAAGGTGTACTTGGAATTTGCTTACTATGAATGCAACAACAGGTCTACATAGTAGACAAGTTCTTTTTTGACAAGGAGTCAAAAGCAATGGTTTTTCCTTTTATCAGTGTCTACTGTACCCCTCAGTGTCTTCTGCCTCCCATACAAATGTGCTAACACTTCATCTTTATTCTTATTTGCTGAGACCTAGATTCAGAAACAATGTTAGACTTAAAGGATGAAGACTTTGACATCTATAAATGGCAGGCAGAAAAAGGAGTCACCTTCTTACTCTTCTTAACTGCTCTCAAGTCATGGGAAAAGCAGTGAGCTAGTGACCTGTGCATGTGTCCTGGGCATGGTGACAAATCCGCAATACCAAAGTGCCTTTCTGAAATTTGGTCTAGGACTTGCACTGAATACAATGTCCTCCTCTTTCAGGAAACTGGCAGGGGGACAGCTGTACTCCTGTCCAGTCTCTCGGGAGGCTAGCATTATGCAGAGGTGCTCTTATAAGTGTCACTCACTGAATGGCAATGCAGCTGGCCATGTTTGTACTCCTTGGGGACTTTTTTTTTTTTTTAAGATTTTATTTATTTATCTGCCAGAGAGAAGAGAGATCACAAGTAGGCAGAGAGGCAGGTGGAGGGAGAGGGGGAAGCAGGCTCCCTGATGAGCAGAAAGCCTGATGCAGGGCTTGATCCCAGGACCCTGAGACCATGACCTGACTGAAGGCAGAGGAAGGCAGAGGCTTAACCCCCGGAGCCACCCAGGTGCCCCCTCCCTGGGGACTTTTATGTCAAAGGAAGAGCACAGTAGAGGTGGGAAAGCAAACCCCCCTCCCCTGCTCTGGTGACTTAAAACTCTGGCACCTTAAAATAGGAATGCATTTCCAGGAGCCAGTGCTGCATTATCATAATAATATAACCATCACAACTCCAACCAGGGTCCTGGTGGCATCACGCCCCACAGCAGGAGCCTGCTTCTCCCCTGCCTGCCATTCCCTCTGCTTCTGCACACTGTCAAATAAAATCTTAAAAAAAAACTGGACAGGGGCGCCTGGGTGGCTCAGTGGGTTAAGCCGCTGCCTTCGGCTCAGGTCGTGATCTCAGGGTCCTGGGATCGAGTCCCGCATCGGGCTCTCTGCTCGGCGGGAGGCCTGCTTCCCTCTCTCTCTCTCTCTGCCTGCCTCTCCGTCTACTTGTGATCTCTCTCTCTGTCAAATAAATAAATAAAAAATCTTTAAAAAAAAAAAAAAAAAAAAAAAAAAAAAAAAAAAAAAAAAAAAAAAAAGAATTAAGTTAAGCTAGAATGGCTAAGTGTTATCTAAGCCAGGCAAAACCATGAGGACTACAACCAAAGGATGAAAAAACAAACAAACAAACAAACAAACAAACAAAAGATAAAGCAAAACAGGGGCACCTGGATGGCTCAGTGGGTTAAGCCTCTGCCTTCAGCTCAGGTCATGGTCTCAGGCTCCTGGGATTGAGCCCTGAATTGGGTTCTCTGCTCAGAGGGGAGCCTGCTCCCCCCCATCTCTCTGCCTGCCTCTCTGCCTACTTGTGATCTGTCAAATAAATGAATAAAATCTTAAAAAAAAAAAAAAAGATAAAGCAAGACAATGTCTATCAAAGGCCAAAATCATTAACAGAATTCTCCCTACATTTAAGATGCTCTTTCAAAAAAATGGCCAGCAAGATCAAGGAAAATTGAATATAGCTAATCTTTGTATAGAAAGAACTACAAAAAGGTATAGGTTTAGACACATTTAATGAGATTAACAAAGTATAATTTTCATAATGCGTTCTAATAACTGATGATTGAAAACTGAAAAAGTTCATTGTAGAATTTCCCTCTAATATCTCCAGAGCTTCACTAGAACCAGTAATCAGTAGAACTCTATCTGCTGGTTCAGTGAATGTGGAAATTAAAAAGCACCCAGCTCATCACAGGAGACCTGGTCTGGTGTAAAGAATAAGAGTAGCTGCTCACTGCCCAGTTTTGTAATGAGGAGACTTATCTACAACCACTTAAAGAGTCCTATGCATTTTATTAGCTTCTCTGCTCTCTTCTCTGCACTACTGCAGACAGGAGAAAAATACTATTCAACATCCATCTAAGGATCACAGCTGGATACAAGACGGCCAATGTGTTCGTGCTGCTGCAAACAGGGTTCCTTCCACCCTGATACTCAAGCTTGCTAGTAATTGAGAGATTCCCTCACCCTTGCCTGGCCTGGTGGTAGAGTGATGTCTTCTGGCTATGGTTAAATTCAAACCCTGCGAAGAATCCTCTCTTGTTCACTCTAGCTTATTTCAAAAAGGAGCCTCATGCAGAGTCCACATCAGTGGGAAACACTGACGCTAGGTTCAGGCTTGGAGTCCCCGCCCCACTGTTACACTCCCTGTCTTTTGTCTTTTCAAGACTGGGAAACATTTCCCGGGAGATATATCTTGTATAGTTTGTCAGAAAAACAGGGGAAGGGCAAAGACTAAACACCAATGCTATTAATATACAGGAAACAAACCTAATTAAGGGGAAAGGAATAGTGACCGTGTGTTCCTGTTAAAGGTATCATCCACTTGGTAGCAGCAGACATCAGTTCTGTTCCCCAACTAAGTGCTTGTCTTTGCACGTCTCTCATTTGTAATACCACTACATATGGCACTGCAGTGAACAGAGGATACGTGTCAGCCCCTGGCTTTTGAGTGGTGTAGTGAGCATTTAATACATGGTTGCAAAAGGGAAAGTAGCTTTTTGAATGAGTGAGTCAAGTTATATATTACCCAAAATGTCACCAATCTGTAAGGTGTACTTGGAATTTGCTTACTATGAATGCAACAACAGGTCTACATAGTAGACAAGTTCTTTTTTGACAAGGAGTCAAAAGCAATGGTTTTTCCTTTTATCAGTGTCTACTGTACCCCTCAGTGTCTTCTGCCTCCCATACAAATGTGCTAACACTTCATCTTTATTCTTATTTGCTGAGACCTAGATTCAGAAACAATGTTAGACTTAAAGGATGAAGACTTTGACATCTATAAATGGCAGGCAGAAAAAGGAGTCACCTTCTTACTCTTCTTAACTGCTCTCAAGTCATGGGAAAAGCAGTGAGCTAGTGACCTGTGCATGTGTCCTGGGCATGGTGACAAATCCGCAATACCAAAGTGCCTTTCTGAAATTTGGTCTAGGACTTGCACTGAATACAATGTCCTCCTCTTTCAGGAAACTGGCAGGGGGACAGCTGTACTCCTGTCCAGTCTCTCGGGAGGCTAGCATTATGCAGAGGTGCTCTTATAAGTGTCACTCACTGAATGGCAATGCAGCTGGCCATGTTTGTACTCCTTGGGGACTTTTTTTTTTTTTAAGATTTTATTTATTTATCTGCCAGAGAGAAGAGAGATCACAAGTAGGCAGAGAGGCAGGTGGAGGGAGAGGGGGAAGCAGGCTCCCTGATGAGCAGAAAGCCTGATGCAGGGCTTGATCCCAGGACCCTGAGACCATGACCTGACTGAAGGCAGAGGAAGGCAGAGGCTTAACCCCCGGAGCCACCCAGGTGCCCCCTCCCTGGGGACTTTTATGTCAAAGGAAGAGCACAGTAGAGGTGGGAAAGCAAACCCCCCTCCCCTGCTCTGGTGACTTAAAACTCTGGCACCTTAAAATAGGAATGCATTTCCAGGAGCCAGTGCTGCATTATCATAATAATATAACCATCACAACTCCAACCAGGGTCCTGGTGGCATCACGCCCCACAGCAGGAGCCTGCTTCTCCCCTGCCTGCCATTCCCTCTGCTTCTGCACACTGTCAAATAAAATCTTAAAAAAAAACTGGACAGGGGCGCCTGGGTGGCTCAGTGGGTTAAAGCCTCTGCCTTCGGCTCAGGTCGTGATCCCAGGGTCCTGGGATTGAGCCCCGCATCGGGCTTTCTGCTCGGCGGGGAGCCTGCTTTCTCCTCTCTCTCTCTGCCTGCCTCTCTGCCTACTTGTGATCTCTGTCAAATAAATAAATAAAATCTTAAAAAAAAAAAAAAAAACTGGACAAAGGATCAAAACAGACATTTCTCCAAGAAAATATACAAATGGTTAATAAGCACATGAAAAGATGTTTGGGATCATTAGTCATTAGGGAAATGCAAATCAAAACTATAGCACTTCCTGCCCATAGGATAGCTTTTATCAAGAAGACAGATAATAACAAGTGTTGGAAAGGATGTGGAGAAACTGAAACCCTGATGTATTGGTGAGGATGCAAAATGGTGCAGCCACTTTGGAAAATAGTTTGGCAGTTCTTCAAAGGTTAAACATGGGGGCGCCTGGATGGCTCAGTTGGTTAAGCATCTAGCTGCCTTTGGGTCGGGTCATGATCCCAGGGTCCTGGGATGGAGCCCCTGCACTGAGGAGGTGAGGGTGGGTGTCTGCTCAGCAGGGAGTCTCTGCTTCTCCCTCTCCCTCTGGTCCCCCACACCTCATGCTCTGGCTTGCTATCTCTGTCTTTCAAATAAATAAATAAAATCTAAAAAAAAAAAAAAAAAAAAAAAAAAAAAGGTTAAACATGAGTTACCCTGTGACCCAGCAATTCCATTTCTGGGATATACAACCAAGAGAAATGAAAACAGATGTCCACACAAGATTTGCACACAAATGTTACAGCATCATTATTCACAATAACAAAAAGTAGAAAAAAACCCCATATGTCTATTAACTGATAAATGGATAGACAAAATGTGGTATATCCATACATGGAATAGTATTCAGCCACAAAAAGGGATGAAGTACAGATAAACCCTACAAGGGTGAACCTTGAAAACTCACTGAGCCCTTTTGAGTTATCACTCGTCCTTTCACTCAGAGCTTAATAAAAACCACTGTCTCATTCAGTAACACACAGTAGTGACTATTTGGTTCCTTTTTCAGTTCAAATTACATAATTTGTTTCTATTTTACGATTTGGCTTAAAAAATTCTCTTGGAGGGGCGCCTGGGTGGCTCAGGTGTTAAGCATCTGACTTCAGCTCAGGTCATAATCCCAGGGTCCTGGGATCGAGCTCTGCACCAGGGCTCCCTGCTCAGCAGGAAGTCTGCTTCTCCCTCTCCCACTCCCCCTGCTTGTTCCCTCTCTGGCTGTGTCTCTCTGTCAAGTAAATAAATAAAAAATCTTAAAAAAAAAATTCTCTTGAAGACATACTTAAGAATTCAAAACAGATCAACATGAATCCCTTCTCCAGTTATAAATGAAGATGCTACCTAAATATGTCTTATACATGATTTCACACGTAAACAATACACTAGTCATTTCAAAGCCCAAAAGCAGTCCTAATATTTTAATACAGCCCACCCATAAAGTACTGTGAGAGCCTTAGGGAGCAGCAGGAAACTGCTGAGTTTACAACTGTATTCTACCTCTCATTGAGTATGGCGATTAATTTGGGGACAGACCCCCCCCCCCGCCCCAAATTTCCCACAATAGTACCATGAAATACTTGCCTTAGGTCACACAAACACTGTTACCTGTGAGGAGCACTACCTCCTCCTCCAGTTTAAAAAAATTTCTGATGCCTCCTTCCTTTTCTTTTCTTTTTAAAAAGATTTTATTTATTTATTTGGCAGACAGAGATCACAAGTAGGCAGAGAGGCAGGCAGAGAGAGGAAGGGAAGAAGGTTCCTTGCCGAGCAGAGAGCCCCATGTGGGGCTCGATCCCAGGACCCTGGGATCATGACCTGAGCCAAAGGCAGAGGCTTTAACCCACTGAGCCACCCAGGCGCCAGATGCATCCTTTCTTAACCAAAGCCACCTAGATCCTAGATCAAACCCATTTTTTTTAAAGACTTTATTTGACAGAGAGAGATCACAAGTAGGCAGAGAGGCAGGCAGAGAGAAAGGGGGAAGCAGGCTCCCTGCTATGCAGAGAGCCTGATGCAGGACTCATCCAGGACCCTGAGATCATGACCTGAGCCAAAGACTGAGGCTTAACCCACTGAGCCACCCAGGCGCCCCCAGATCACACCCAATTCTGAGCAAACATTTCATACTAAATATTATCATTCGAAACAAAGCACTCTGATCACGAGAATGAGCCCAAGCCCCACGTTAAGTTTACAAAGCATGCATATAAAACTGAGCTAAAGCTGAATGTTACTGGACCCTCCCTGCCGGAGTGGAACATTTAAAAACAGTAATACACACCCAGATTCCAACGCAATGTAGCAGATGCAAAAATAAATAGATAAAATACACATAAAACCAAATTAGGTTTGTTTATTGTTGAATCATTTTACTACAGAGGAGGCAGGGTGACAGGAGGAAGTCCAGATGCCGACCCCTCCAGTTCTTCAGTGCCAGGTTTCCAAGCACCTCAAATGTCAGAAATAACAGATTCGTAAGATAACATTAAATTAAATGTATTTTAATTCAGCACTAGCCTGGTACTTTTCTAATGAGGAGCTAAATGCAACAAAATCAGAAAAAAAAAATCACCTTCTGAAAAGTTCAAATAGCAAAGATGTTCTGCAACGCAGTTTTCTACTCTATGTGTGAAACCTTTCTTGTTATGACTCACTGAAAATTAAATATGCAAAACTCCAAGCTGAGCTTAGTTTTGCCTGTGCACAGAGACCTTTTTACTCTCATTCTTCGAAAACCTCATTTTGGATCTCACTGCCAACACCGAAGAGAGGAAAGCCGGCCAACAATTCCAAATATAACATGCGGAGGCAAATGCTACAGAAATCTGTCTGACGGGAAGCAACCATGCTGAGGTCTGCTGAGGTAGATGCGTTTCTCAGACCATTTTGATCCCTCAGTCCGTTTGGAGCAAAATGCCACGAGAAAACAATCAGAGAAAAACATCCAGTTTTTTCGGCCTCATTACTGATGGCCTATGGTGCCCACTTTATCAGTGAGAACAATTCAATCCATTTCAAACAGAAAGATGGTTAGGGGCAAGTAGAGCTCCACCAGTTATTTTTTTTTTTTTTAAACCAATTCTTAGGGACCATTCCATGGAGACCAGTATTTTCAGAAAGTTCAACTAATCATGACATTCAACTAAGCATGAGAATTATGATAGGGGTCAGGTTCACCAGAAAACACTTAAAAAGATACCTCTTTCCAGTTCGTGGGGCAGGTTTAGTAACCCCCACTACCACTCTGAATAAGTGATAAACAAGTTAAACTCAGATAAAATGATCACACTGTTACTTAAAAACTAAACGATCACCTCCTTAAGTTTAATACTTCAGCGAGGTCATGATACAGAGCACAGGACAATTCATTCCCTCACCCAAAGGATCATGACAGGGAACCCAGAAATAGGGCTCCCAGTCTAACTGGGAAGAGAGAACGGTTCCTCATACAGAGCACTGGCCCCCGAGAAAAGACAAGACAATTAACAGTTTATCTTACCAGTCATTTCCTACAGTAGTTTATCTTAGAAAAATCCCCTGTGGTTATGACTATGTCACTAAGCCCAGGAGGTAGTTTGCCTAAATCACTTCTGGAACATTTTATTAGATCTTGTTCACTGTGAGGCAAGCTGGCAAGATGCACTAGAGACAGAAAAAGGATGGTCCCAGAGAATTTTGAACGAAGACCCGCAATAGCACTACAATTATGATCAACAGGGTTTGCAAAACCTCCATCTTCACTCTTGTACATTCTATACGTAAGGAAAATGATCATTTCTGTGCTTATCTAAATACAGCTGACCCTTGGAAAACATGCATTTGAACTGCAGGTCCTCTTCTATGGAGACTTTTTAGAGTACGGTACCATACGTTTTCTCTTTATGATTTCCATAACATTTTCTTTTCTGTAGCTTACTGTGTTGTAAGAATACAGTGTACAATACATACAACATGCAGAATATGTGTTAACTGACTGCTGGTGGTACCGGTAAGGCTTCTGGTCAACAGCCCACTGTAAGTAGTTAAGTGTTTGAAAAATCAAAACTTATGTAGATTTTTGGCTGCATGGGGGTCAGTGTCCCTAAGCCCACAGCATTGTTCAAGGGTCAACTGTAAGCCAGTCATAGCCAGCTGAAAAGGAAAGCAAGAGAAAATATAGCCACACCTAACTGCACTCCTACAGGGCACAAGTAATCAGTAATGGCATGAATTAAAGCGGGCACACTCAGGAATCAAAATGGTCTGAGACTGTCAAAGGCAGGACCCGACTACTCTCGTGGAGATGATTAATGAAGTAGTTCACTTGGGCTGGAAAGAGTGTGGAACAGGAGGCAGGAAAGTGGGATAAGCCTCACTTGAAAGAAGACTTCCTGCCTTTGTACCAATATCCAGAATGTTTTGTAATTTATATAACAACTCTGCTAAATCAATGGTACCTTCAGTACTGGCATCTTCAAAGAGGGAACTGGAGATGTAAAATAAACCCTGCCTCACTTACTAGGATTCTTCAATCTCTGATTACCGGTTCCCATTGATGGTCTTTAAAAAAAAAAAAAAAAGAAAGAAAGAAAGTATTCAATGAAATGCACAGTCTGGGCAAGTCTGAGTCTCACCAACAGCTACAAATACCTCCCTCTTTCCTAGCAGAAGCAGAAACTGTTAATTGTTACAACTTGACAAGACTCACACTCATCTAATTAGAAGATCCAGAGGTTAGGTTTTAGAATTTGAAGCCCAAACTCAGGCAAAACAGCACACTTTTTCCATACCTGAAGTTTCTAATAAACAATCTCAGCTTTACTAAACACAGGAGGCTAAAGATAAAGAGCTTATAAAATTCTCAATATGGAGATCACCCTTCTCCTTTAGCTAACCCTAGCTTCATCCTAGAGGTGAAACACCCACACTTTACATCAAGAAGCCTACAATTCAGTACGAGCATATGCATCAAACAAGCACAATAAAAAATGTAAGCAACAGGGAAAAAACTGATAAACAAAATACATATCCAGATACAAATCTCTTCTTTGCTCAAGAACACGGGAAAACTTGACCAGAGGTATTTTCTCCAGGTGGATTACACCTTACAGGAAGCAAAGGCTAAAAACCACAGACCCTTCCTGCTGGTATTAGTCACCTGGTAATAAAAATTTAAAACCAGCAACAAAGCTTCCTCCAGGATAACCATTTTTGTCCCTGCAACATTACAAGCCCAGATGGGGTGCCCTCCTGGGCAAAAGTATCTGGGGAATAGTAATGGGAGCTTCCTACATAACTTCTGACCACAGACTTAATTTGCCCAGTATCAGTCATCTGTCTAATAAGTGTTCCAAAACCTCCAATTAGTACAAATACACAGTAGGCACTAGTCCACAAACCGAGAGACGGAATGTGAATGCAACAGTGTAGAGAGCTTAAGGAAAAGGTCACTTTTTCTTTTTAAACAGAAGACTTAAAAAAAAAAAAAAAAAAAAGGCAACATCAAAAACGGGTGGGAACAAACAGAAGCCCCTCTCTTTCCCGCTCTCACAAACGCCTGCATCAGTCAACTGTTGCTGAACAACAGAACAAGACCCATCCCAACACGACGCTGTCTGGGTTCCCTAAGCAGATGTGGGATTTCTGTGGAGATGGTTTCTCCAGGCAGAAGCTGGAGTTTAAACTCTTCCTGGCCGGATTGTTCTGGGCTGAGCTGCTGAGGAGGATCACGCAGCGGGCGATCAACCCAGGTCCCTCCCTCTCTCGCTCTCTCTCTCTCCCGTCTCTCCCTTCCTCTCGCGTTCAGTTGGGGGGGGGGGGGGGCGGAGGGAAGCGCACAGCTTTCCAGCTCTCTGCTCCTTAAAAATGCCCTCGCGGAGCTAACCGCACACAATCCCACCCCGGCAGCAAAGAATTTTGCCGCGAAGGGCTCGCCGATCCGGAGCGGAGAAGTGAAATCGGCGCCCAAGGGCAATTTTAATTGTCTAACCCGGCCCGATTTCCTAAGAGGCGGCAGCGCGGGGAGGGGAGGGAGAGAGGGAGGCAGCTCCGAGAGGCAACAGGGGGCAAGCGGAGCCAGAGAAAGGGGACCAAAGCGGCGAAATCCTAGCCCGGGTCCCTGAGGAGCTTCTGCAGAAAGGACTCCAGGCCTCTACCCCCACCGTTCCCCGGGAGACGTTTGCAAATCATATATGCAGCCAAAATGGCGCTGAGAATAAAAATATAATTTAAAGGCAGGTCGCCATATTGTAAACAGAGAAGCGGAGAAGAGGCGGACTCGAGAGACACCCTCCATGATTTCTTCCACAGCCGCAAGCGCCCGGGTGTCCGGCCCCTCGGGTCTGGACCCGGCCAACTCCGGCGGCCGAGGGCTCCGCGCGCCCGCCCGCAAGAGAGCCCAGCCCGGCAGGAGCCCGAGGGCGGCGGGCGCGCGGGCAGGCGAGCGGCACAGGGCCCGGAGCTCCTCCCCTTCCTCCCCCGCCACCGCCGGCCGTGCCCTGCCGGCTCTGTCCCGGCTACCCAGAGCCTTCCAATCCCAGATGGGGCTCTCCTCACTCGTCCCAACCCCCACCTCGGGGTCCGGACCCACTGCTGCTCCTCCCCCCACTCCCAAACGGCCAGATCCCGGCAGACACCTGGGGGCGGGGAGGCGCTCGCCCCAGCCGCTGCAGAAAGTCAGCTAGCGGCGGCAAGCGCCCGTTATTTCGGCAGCCAGGGGTAGGCCGGGTGAAGGAATGTACCGAGAAGGGTCCGCCAAGGAGCTCCAAAGGGGTCCCCAGACCTTACCAGCACTGGAGGTGGAAGGCTGCCGGGCAGTGGTCACAGCACAGGAGATCCCCACCTTCTTTGCAGCTATCGCAGCTGTCGTGGTTGGTGGCCCTGCCGCTTCTCCGGGGCTCTTTTTCAGGTTTCCGACTCCGCTTTTCTGCCTCGTCCGTCTTGGGGGGAGCCAGCAGAGCTTGGATTTGCTGCACACACATACAAACGGCGTGTGTGCACACTCGGAGCTCCCGGGCGGTCCGTCGCCCCCCCGGCAAGGCTTCTCCGTCACCCACCCCTCTCCCCCCTTTTGTCCTTCTTCCTCCCATCCAAGCTGCTCCCAGAACCTCTCAGCCCCCGGAACCGGGGGGAGCCCACCCTAACAGCTTTCCTGCAGCACAACGAGAACAGCTTCTTCCAAATGGGGAGGATCAGGGTAGGGGGATGGGGAGAGGGTGCGCGGTTCCCTTCTCGCCACTTCCTTGTATGGACAGTGGGGGACTCCAAAGCCAGGCTCTGAAGAGGCCTGAAACCCGGTACCCGGACGTGCTGGGGAAGCACAAAGGGGCCGACAAGAAGGGGGTGGGGAGGACCGCCGGTGCAACGACATGGAGTGGGTTGGTGCCTCGGGAGAGCGAATCCAGGGCGGCGGGTAGGTGAAACTGCTGCAAACGTCCTCGGAGGCTGAGCTCAGCCCCTCGAATTGCAAAGAAGGGAGGGAGAGTCTGGGTGAGGAAGAAGCCCCCCTTCCTCTGGCCCTTTTGCGCTGTGAGCTCAGGACCGGCTTTGTGGGGCGGAGGGCGGAGGTTCCCTCCCGGCGCTGGGGGAAGGGGATGAGGAGGGCCACTCTTACCTCCATCAGCCCCCCCGACGTGTCCAAGTCGTACACGATCGTCTTGGTCTCCATTTTCTCCCACATTCATCCACCTCCCGGGCTGGGCGCTCTCTGCTCCGGCCCCCCCAACCCCGGGGGGAGGGGGGAAGCGGGGGGAGGGGGCGCTCCTGACCCCGGCCCCCCTTCTTTTTTCCCAACACGGGTCCCGACTTCCTCGCCCTGGCTCCCCCCCACCCCCCGGCCCCCAGTCCCCGGGACGGCAGCGTCCTCCCCACGGGTCGTGAGGGGGGAGCGGCCCCTCAGCCTCGGCCCGGCGGCTGGCTGCACGGTGGGTCCCGGCTCCCGGGGTCAGGCCTCGGCGGGGCCTAGTCCCACAGGCTAAAGCCGGCGCTGGCGACCGCTGGTCCGGCCGGGAAGGCTGGCGGGCGCTGCCATCCCGGGGTTGGGGGGATCGGAGGGGGGGTGAGAGGTTAGGTGAGGTTGTGGTACGTGAGGTGACTGCGGGGAGGGTGATGGGGGGTGGTCCCCGGGCTCCGCCTCTCGCCGCCGCCGCCGTCTGCGTCCCGGCTGCCGCGCACTTGGCGCAAACTTACCGCGAGCGCCCGCAAAGCCACCCGCGCAGGCGCCCCGGGATCGCCGCTCGCCGCGCGCAACCGCAGTGACAGCCGGCGGCCGGGCTCCCGCGCAGCCGCAGTGAGCGGGTACCCCCCAGCGCGCAGCCGCGCTGGCATTCGTCTGGAGGGCCTAAGCCCCGCCTTTCTGCCTTGCGCCAGCGTACTAAGATAAGAGGGCGGAACCTGAGGTCTAGCGCAGGCGCCTCGGAGAGTTTCTAAGGGTCATAGCGCAGCCGCAGGAACATGGGGGCTCTTCATCCATTGGTGTTTGTGTACAGACCAAGACTACTCTGTTCCTGCGCAGGCGTGTTGAGAATGCTCCCCTCCCGCCCCACAACACAGCAGCCTTCCGCGCAAGCGTATTGTCATCTGCAGGCCCTAACAAGAATGCTTCTACTTTCGCCATTTTGGTAATGGGATATAGGCTACCATGTCCTTGGAGTCCTCAGGCAAGAACAAGAAGGAACAAGGTGTGGTGTTGGCTGGAGCCGGTAGGCTGTCGGTGACAGCAGTATTCCTAGGGATATTGTACTGGATCGTTTGGTTCCCAGCATCAGGTGTGGCAGAACTAGGCGCCATATTGGTAAAGAGAAAAGAAAAGCCACCGCGACGGAAAACTATTCTTTTGGTGTCGGGTTGGATGGCTGCTGTACACACTACCCTCCCGCTCCTGACAGTTAATTTTAGCCTCAGCGTCCCTGCCTTGCGTAATGAAGACACCATGGAGAGTTTAGCAGGCCCATTACTACTACCCTCTCTTGATCACTGTCCCTGAGAACTGCTCCAGAGGAAGCCCAAAGCGAAGAGTTAGTAACGCTGACAACGCCCAACTACCTGCCTATAGCGGACTTCAACTCCCAGTTTGCAATGCGCAAGACGTCCAAAGGCCGAACGGGAGCGCATTGCACCCTGGGAGCAAGAATCGCGAGGGATGTGGTGGGTTGTGGGAGCCGTAGTTCCGTGTGCATGCTGTGTATACACTGTATGGTGGGATGGACTCGGGAAGGAGAGATTTGCCTGCCAGGAAGGGATGCTTTTGAGAGCTGGTGTGCTGTATGCTGGGATTTGTAGTCTGAAGGCCTCACCTCGAATTCTGGCTTCCTCCATGGCACGCACCCCTGCCCTTTTTATCGCTTTCACAGATGGCCAGTTATCTTGCCTGACTGTAGGCAAAGAAGTGGAGAAGGGGTTAACATCACTGTGCTTGCCACTAGGCGTTTAGTTGGCATTGTTGCCAGGTAGTTGTGTCCTGCTCACCTGTGATCGTTAGGGTGTACTTAATATTTGCAGAAGAATAAAACCAGAAAGGGGTTAAATACTATCTTTGTTAATCTCATTTCTAGATGCATAGAGAGGAGCGGTGATTTGCCTAGTTCTCATAGTGAATTTATGGCAGACCTATGAATGAAACAGATTTGATTACCAGGCCAGGACACTTTCCACTACACCAGGTTAACTGTCTGTGAGGAGTTGTTGCTGCTGCTTCTTTTGGGATAGTAAGGAGGATGAGTTAGGGATACGGTGGGGATGTCAGCCTGTGGTCTTAGGTTTCTGTTTTTCTGACTTTTCTGATGATCCTCTTGGTGCTTAGGAAGAATGATAAGGTCAGGACCTATCTGTCGTGTGTGTGTGTGTGTGTGTGTGTGTGTGTGAGAGAGAGAGAGAGAGAGAGAGAGAGAGAGAGATTGGCTGCTCTCTGCCCTCTACCAGCCTCAGCACACAAGAAATCCTTGTGGTTATAGATCAGAGAGGTGGACTTCAGAGAGAGTAGGGCTGAGCTAGTTATATGAAAGTGGCCAGACCTCTTCTAGTCTGAGGTTTTGTTTCATGCCATGGGTCCTCAGAAGTTGGGAGCACATGTGTCCTCTCTCCCTGGCTTCTTACTGCTCAGGACCCAGCTGTGCTGCTGTGTCAGCCCAAAAGCATTATGGGGCAGATAAATAGTCCATTGGCCTATGCCCAATGAGGAAGGCTTTGCTTTGATCAACATCATCATTTGCAGTGGAGAACAGGAACAGCGCTGTTGGGCTAACCAGGGAAATAATACTTGGCTGTGTTGACAAGTGCCAGGGGAACTAATCACTCTACACACCTTCCTCTTAGAACTTGGACGGTGAGGTCAGCCCAGTGGTTGGAAGTTGGTGCCACCTTGGAGAGCTCCAGTCCTGGTTATTCAAGGGGGTTTGAGGCGAGCTAGCAGGTGGGATACAGATGTCTTGTGAAGTGACCTCTTGTGGCTAGTGTAGGGACTGCACTCTGCATGGATGAGTTTCTGAGGCCTGCAAGGTGGCCTGTGGTAGAGCCAGAAGGTGGCCAGCCATGAGTGACTGGGATCTCTCTGCTGGAAGACTGTGGAAGTAGAACGTGCTGGTGGCTATCATTATTTCCTTCAGGGATTTTGTTTTCTGGCCTCTGAGTGTCCATAACTCCCAATGCCTGTCTCTTGCTCTTACTCTGGAGAGCAGCCATGCATAGTGCACCTCTAAGCACAGAGGTGCATGCTGGGGACCAAAACTGAGCTAACACTTTCAACTCAGGAGGTGCCTGGGAGACATAGGGAAGGGGCATTAGGGCTGCAAGTGACCAAACATGGCAAGCTTAAGCAGGTCCTTTCCAGCCAACTTCTTTCTGGAGCCCATGGAGAGGGCTTTTGCTAAAATAGGAGCCCGGTCCCTACCCTAAGCTGCATTGCCTCTCCTCCTGATAGTCTGGATATTCCCAGAGGCCAGGACGGACTAGAGCCTCACGTTTAGGGGTTCAGACTCTGATTTTTATTCCAATTTCCTAACCCTTGCTAGCTGGGGACGAAGGGGAAGGAGAGAGGCGTTAGGCTTCCTGGGCCTTGTCAACAATACAGTGGTATTGAGGAGGGGTTTGGGAGTGTGTTGGCCTGTAGTACTGAACCTAGCAAAGAGAAAGAAAGGAAGCATTGGGGTAGATGAGCAGTTGGGTTCCTGGGCTTCCACACCCCTGTGGGCCAGCCACTGGGGTCTCTTACTTCACCTGCCGTCTGTTGCACTGACCTTGTTGGGACAGTGGTCCCTGAAGTATCTGCATGTAACTTGTTTTGGATGAAATGTGGGAGTGATCAGTTTGTGGGTCCAGCATGCCTTCTGAAGTCCACATCGCACTTATTTCCCACCTCCCTTCCCTCCAAGAAAGCACCATCTACCTGGCCATTACTTTTTTTTTTTTTTCCAAAACACTGTTTTAATAAGGAAACAACAGAAATAGAAGATTGTTCTCTGGCTGGAGCCCAGACCCCCCATATAATACATTACATGTACAAAGTGGCCTGTAGCCAACTCCTGGGTCTCTCTCTGGGTCTCTAACCCCCTGTTCCATGCCAAATTCCTGGGCCCTTGGACCTCAGCTCATCTCCAGAATATGCCTGCCCACTCCCCTTATCCTAAAACCCAGTGGCCAGGAAGGGAGACTGGTGAGTGGCTGGGGTTGGGGGAGGGACTAATAGGAAAGAAAATGTTTGTAAAGCCAGATCGACATCAGGGGAAGGTCTCCCTCTCACTGGCATGTAGGGCTGCCTGGGCAGCAGTGGGGTGTCCTGCTTTGGTGTGGAGCATGAGTGCCTAGGGAAGCCCAACCTGAGCTTGGGGTGGGGTCCCTAAACCCCTTAGGGTCCCTTAGAATTATTGCCTCCAGGAAGCAGAACTGTCCATTCCTAGGGCCTTAGAGAAGGACTAGAGACCTCCCCGAGGGGCTGATGTCAGCGTGCCAGGACTCCCCAGAGGTCACTGTTGACAGCAGCTTTGGCCACTGGTGATGGCCCCATGAGGAGCACCCTGGAGCAGTTTCCACCACCATCAAGTTCACCCTGCTGCAGGGTGCCACATGCCAGGCTGGATGGTGGTCAACCTGGAGAGAGGTGCTCTTCCTCTGCTTGTGAATTCCAGGCTAGAGGTCCAGGCCATGAAGAAGGGTCAGGAGAATGCTGGTTCTTGATGCGTGTACTCCAGCTCTGCTCTGCCCAGAGGAAGATGCCGCCTGACTTGAACCCAAGCAAGGGCCCTGTGTGGGCAGCGGTACCAAGAAAATAGGCCCTGGTGGGCATTGCAGGTGGGGAAGGGCACAGCTTCTTGAGGGACTGGTGAAATCTCTTCCCAGATGGTATGTACAGGAAGTGTAGGGACAGCAGGAAGCTGGAAACTCTGCTGCTGGGCTGTGATGCTGGGCTGAGCTGGCCTCTCCAAGCTGCCCCCACCTAGATGGAGACTTCATATTCTTTCGTCTCCTGCAAAGTAAAGAGACTGCTGGGAGTTGGAAACTTGTATAAAGTTTGCCAGCCCATAATCCACTTCCCAAGGAAAAGGGGAAGAGTGAGAGGGCTTGGAGGGATCCTCAGGGGTACCCACCCAAGAGAGCATAGAATTAGGGCCTGGATAGGGTGCAAAGAATGGCATGGGTACTTACTCCAATCTCGTAAGTTGGATTGTCAAATGCTGACTCCACAGTAATGCGGTCATAGGGACGGGGTCGTGTCCGGGGCAGCCGCAGGGGGCTTTTCCCTTGGAGCCTGTGGGACGGAGATGCCTGTGAGTAAAAAATGCTGGGCAGAAGTGAGTTGGGTACGAAGGGCAGGAAGGGAAACCAGACTCACCTAGAGAAGTAGAGGTACACACCTCCCACCAAGAGCGCCATCACCACCAGGGGCAAGAAAATGGCAGCTGCAATGTGGGCGGCATCCAGGGAGCTGGAGGGAGCAGATGCCTTGGCAACTGAAAACACAGTGGGTGGGATTGGGGCAGAAGTTCCTGTGACCCAGAGCCCATATCTGTCCTCACCTCTGGCCAGGAGAATCCAGGGACCAGCTCCCTGTAGCTAGCTGGGGGCAGGGAAGGAAAATTTTGCTTTGCTGGTCCCAGACCTCTCTCTTTCTCTGCCCTCCCTTCTGGGGGAACCCATGGCCTGGGAGCTGTGAGAGCCAGGGCAGAGAGACTATTTCCCTGACCCTCAAGGCGGGGGCTCACCATCCAGGCTGCGGCCGCTGTAGAACCCATCCAGAGAGGCTGGAACAAGAGGGGAGGGCCAAGGGCAGAGGTAAGACCAATGGGCCAAACCACTAAGGTAGGGAGTAGACTGATCATGGCAAGGATTTGTCCAAGGAGAGCCCACACTAGCATTTGTCTTGTTGTCACCAGGTCAGAAGGATCTGGCAGGGACTGGGGAGACTAAGGGTAACATGAAGGGGGCTGTGGACAGGTCGTTCAACACTTGGCATCTTTGCTAAATTCTCTGCTAGAGCAGCCCTGTGGGACGGGCAGGAGTTTCGGCTTTTTTCTCTTTTTTAAAGATTTTTTTTTTTTTTTAAATTTGAGAGAGAGAGCATGAGCAGGAGGAGCGGGGGGAAAGGGAGAGGGAATTGTAAGCAGACCTCACGCTGACCTCGGAGCCCGACGCAGGGCCTCATCCCACAGGCCTAAGATCACAACCCGTGTGAAAACCAAGAGTCAGACACTCAACCGACTGTGCCACCCAGGTGCCCCAGGGCAGACAGGAGTTCTGAGGGTGGCAGAACACTCACCAGCCCTACAGATGGGTGGGGGGTCACTCCAATGGGAAGGGTGCCCGGGCACACACTTGATGCTGGCCTGGCCCTTCAACACGTAGCCAGGGGCACATGAGAAGTGGACAGTAGCCCCTGCTGGGTGAAGCCGCTTCTCAGGACTGTGGGCACCGTTCTCAGGGGCGCTGAGGCCGTGGCATGGCTTGAGCTGTTCCACTGCAAAGCAGGCAGAGTCCAGTGAGGGTGCCAGGTCCCGAGCCCCCAGAGGTGGCATCTTTTGATCTTTTGTCTCCTACGAAATGATTCCCCTCTTCCCCATTCGACACTTACGGAGACACTTGGGGGCCCGGTCGCTCCACTTGGGGTTGCTGGCCTGACGGTCGTGGCACGTGAGGATGGGACTACCGGTCAGTACAAAACCCTGGTCACAGATATACTGCACGGTGGCCCCCACAGGAAATTTGGGGCTAGATACGAGGCGTCGGCTGTGCTCCACATCCCCAGGGTCATGGCAGGAAGTCACTATAGGGAGAGGGTCATGGGGGAAAGCAGCCCAGGTAGAACTCAACAAAGGCCAGTCCACCCTGGCTTTGCTCCAGGTCAGCCCATTATCTTCTTGTCACATGGCGCTGCTGCCTATTTCTCTGTCCCTGCCATTTGGCTGGGGTGCCTCCCTCCTTAGTCCCCTTCCTACCCACTAGAGTCAACAAATGCTAGCTATCTACCAGGAAGGAAATATTTGAAAGGCTTGGTGGATAACCCTTTGAAAAGGTATCATCCCATTTCACGGGGTAGGCAACAGAGGCTACAAGAGGTGGAGGAAATTCAAGGGCACTACTGGTAACAGCCAAAGTCAGGTTCACGATCAAGGAGAGAGGCTAGTGTCTTGCACTGAGGAGGGGACCGTTGGGAGCAGGTACTCACCTCTCTGACAGGAGGGCAGGTCCTCGCTCCAGGTTAGGTCCCACTGGCACATAAGGACACTAGATCCTACCACCTGGTAGCCAGGGTAGCACTGGTAAGTGACGACCGTGCCATGTACCAGCTCAGGCTGAGATGGACTCTTCCAGCCATTGGGGATCTCTGGTAGCTCTGGACATGTGTCATTGCGGGGCACCTCTGGGGGACACAGAGGAAGCAAGATATAGGCCCTCAGTAAGCACTGAAATAACTGTGATTACTTTCCTAATTGCAAGGGCACCCTACTTCCAGCAGGTTCGGCCTGGGCCTCGCCTGGCCTGGATAGGCATAGCAATGCATTCCTTCCTGCTCAGGGGCCCCTCCTGACCTGTCCCCGACATCATTCGGCTTCTGAGCTTCCTAGGTTATCATTTGGCTTTGGCTTTACTTTAAAAAGCACATTGGCCAGTTCCCCAGTCCTGAGATGGGGGCTGGGGAGGGTGGGGAAATTGTCACTTCTGTTCAAGATGGTCAGAAGGTAGAAACAAACCCCTTTCCTTAGTTTGTCATGTTTGTGACAAAGGTCTTCCTGCTGTCTACCCAAATCTCTTCAGCGGAAGGCTCCCTATCACGGGGCCCCAAGGGACGATGGAGAATTAGACTAGCTTCCTTCAGGGGCTGGGATGCCTGGAGCTTTTCCCAGCTTTCCCTTGTCGGATAAGAGAACCAAGGCTCATTGCCTCGGTCTCTCCAACTTGCGGTTTAGGATCCGTATTCGGGCCTCCCCTCTCCCCTGACTCCCCCAAGGACAACAAGCTCACCAAAGAAGTGGATGACAAAGCCCTGTTGGTAGCCTAGCACCGAGGCCCCGGGGTCTGACTGGAACTGTATGGTGACGTCGGCCATGGAGGTAAAGAGCTTGAAGTGGCCACGGGGCCCCGAGTACTGGCCCAGGACCCGGGCCGTCAGGTCGTCCCCGTCATAGAAGGTAAGCACGTCACCAGGGCCTATGCGCAGCCTGTGGAGGAGGACTGTCAGGGAGGGTCGGCCTGGGGACTCCAGGTTGGGCTAGGGCCACAGATGGCCCCAGAGCCCAGGAGCTGGCTCGGCCTCACCCAGCGGGCACTCACACTCGGACGTCCAGCAGGACGCGCTTGTCCTCCTCCACGTGCACGCCCCAGATGCAGTCTTGCCCGCGGCTGTAAGGCTCCGGCCAGTTGGGGGAGAGCACCACACCAGCTGAGTCTGTGATCTCCCCACTGCATACAGCTAGAAGGCAGGGGAGGCCCCAGAGGTGTGTCCCCTCCACATTCCACCCCCCACCCGCCCCCTGTGCTATGTTCTCGGGCTGCCACCTGCCCACAAGAGTGCTGACCCATGGCCAGGAGCCCCCACCTCCTCCTTGTGTCCGGGCGAGCTTGAATCTCATGTGTCACAGGGCCCCTATGGCCCCAGGCTCTGCCATTGGCTCTGGTCCCCCACCTTGCTTCCTGCCCCCAGGGCAGGCCCATCCACAGGTACCTACTGACCTCGGCAGGCTGGCTCTGTCTCATTCCACTGTGGGTCGTGGGGGTCAATGCACTCGATGATGATGGAGCCCTGCTCCAGGGTGTAGCCAGGGTCACAGCTGAACTCCACGGTGGTGCCCACAGGGTAAGAGGGGGCGCTGCTGCTGAAGTTGCCGTATTTGACAAAGGGTTCATAGCAGTGGCCCTGCTGGAAGGCTGCAAACCACGGACCGGCCCAGCTTAGCCTCAGCCGGGCCAAATGGGGGGTGGGGGAGCAGGTGTCTTTCTGCCTCCCACCCCAAGGTCTTTATCTTCCCGACCACAGTCCTAGGCTTGCAGCAGAGGAAGGATGCCCAGAGCACCATACCCTATCATGTGCAGGAGACAGGCTTGATCACTGTTGTATTCCTAGCACCTAGTTTTGTGCTCCAGACACACGAGGCACTCAATAAATGGTTTTTAAATTAATGAATGCATGCATTCAGGAGCGGTTCTAGAATATCTCTTGCAGCAATTTTCCTTCTTGATGGGTTAGGGCCTTTTTTGCTCTTCAAACTCTAAAGGATTCATTCTCTCGGACTAGAGGGCCTGGGTCCAGGCGAGGGTCTCCTGCAAGAATGGGGTGGGAATCCCCAAGGACTCGGGGAGGGGCACCTAAGTGCTAGGTGAGCAGGTGCTGAGTTGGAAGGAATGATGATAGAATGGAGGCAGGGGGGAGGGTGTGAGAGGAGAGGACCTAGGAGCCCTAGGAGAGGCCTAGTCTCCAGCCCTTCAGCCCTGCGGGCCCCCTGCAGGCTCACCCTCATAGCGCAGGGCCATGCCAGCAGCTGCCCCACTGCTGTCAGTGCTGAGCTCCACGAAGAAGTGCCGGCCGGAACTGAGCAGTCCCTCGATGGGCAGGTACTCTACTTCGTAGGAGTCATACACTGGAGGGGCCTCCACGTTGTCTCCATTGCGGATGATGAGTCTGGGTCAGGAGAGCAGGAGGGGCACGGCTGGTCCCACTGTCCAGGCTGGGGTGTGGCCCGGGCTTCTGTTCTGTCCCCACAGCAGGAATGCTGGCCGGCCTGGTGCTCCCAACCCCCCACGGCTCCCCTCACCTGTCGTCATCCTCCGCCAGGGAAACCTTCTCAAAGTGTAAGTGCAGCCGCTGGCCTTCTGGGGCCTCAAGTAGCCAGTGGCAGGTGAGATTGTTGCTGTAGTTGCCCGGGAATCCCGGGGAGACAATACGGCCAGTGGTGGCATTGCGGGTCACTCCACCGCAGGCGGCTGTGAGACAGGGCCAGGACTGTGGGCTGGATTCTGGATGGCCTACCAGGCCTGCCAGCCCACCCCGGCTCTTGTGCACTCTGCACCTTCGTGGTCCTGGAGGTCCATTCTTGGCCTCCATGACCCTGCAGCCCGAGACAGCCCAGTTTCCAGAATCCTAACCTTCCACACCTCTGGGACACCTTCCCTGACTCCCTCCAGGCAGCCCTTTAAAGGCCCTCACACTGGGGCTCCAACCTTCTTGGTATATCTGCCTCTTCTATCTCATGCCACTTTCCTGCAACTAATTATTGCTTTGATATGTCCCTTCATTAGGACCCTCTCAGGCAGGGGCGAGGTCTTTTCAGGCCAGGAAGAGTTGGTATTCAGTGTCTGTTGAATAAAATGAGTGAATGGGGGTAAAAAAGAGGGCAGGACCCGTTCTGGCCTGACAAACATCTGGTATCCCTACCATCTACCTCCAGATCTTGTGCCCTCAGTGGACACTGCTGGCCAAGACCTGGCCTTACCTACTTCTTTTCTTTTCTTTCTTTCTCTTTTTTTTTTTTTAAAGATTTTATTTATTTATTTGACAGAGAGAGACCACAAGTAGGCAGAGAGGCAGGCAGAGAGGGCGGGGAAAGCAGGCTCCCTGCTGAGCAGAGAGCCCCATGTGGGGCTCAATCCCAGGACCCCGAGATCATGACCTGAGCTGAAAGCAGAGGCTTAACCCACTGAGCCACCCAGGCGACTCTGGCCTTACCTACTTTCTGAGATAGCCTCACTATCACCATTGTTTCTGGGCTGACCCCTCTGGCCTGGGACTGTCCTTTTTCAAGGGGAAGCTGAGTAGCCCACCCAGCCCCATCACCGAAGACTTCTGGGTTACGTGGCCACAAGTAATTGAGTGGGGCCAGAGAAGGGGTTTCAAAGGCAAGAGGAATCCAGGAAGCATTTTCCTCGCCTGGGCACTCAGCTCTGGACCCTGCCTGCTCTGAGACGAGCCTGTCCCGGCCAAGACACAACACCCTTGTCTCTAGATATTTAAGATGGCAGAATATTTTAACTTAATAAAGTTCTTGGGGAGGGGCTCGTGGTGAGTTTCTTCTCCACTTCTCTGCAGAGAGGGCAAGACCCATCTTTCTGCCTGGGCTCAGAACAGAACTGCCCCGCAAATGTGATCATGCCCATCTTCACTTGAATTTGTCTGTGGTTCCCTGTTACCCCCAGGTCATCCAAGCTCAAGGTGGCCTTTAAGCCCTTTACGAAGCTGGCCTTCTCCTGACTCGGCTTCAGCCCCATCCCACATGCACTCTTCAGGCACACCTTGTCATGTCCTCACTCTAGCATGCTTTGTGCTTTCCACACCTTTGCATATTCTGTCCCAAGAATCCACTCCACTTTCCTGAGCTAACATTCTTGTCCTTCCATGCTTTCTCCCTGGGAAGCTTTCTTTGTCTTCTTCTTCATTTTGGAGCAGCTCTCCCTCCCTTGGATCCCGACCATGCCCTGAATTCACCCCATCACAGTACGGTTTGCACAGAATCTGCTGCATGCTGGTTTCCCCACTGGCCAGAGAGCTGCCGGAGAGGAGAGACCACATCTGGCTTATTCACCTCTGCTTTTCCTGGCACCCAGGAAGAGTGTATAAAATGACATAAAGGAGGCGCCTGGGTGGCTCAGTGGGTGAAAGCCTCTGCCTTCAGCTCTGGTCATGATCACAGGGTCCTGGGATCAAGCCCCACATCGGGTTCTCTGCTCGGCAGGGAGCCTGCTTCTTCCTCTCTCTCTCTGCCTGCCTCTCTGCCTACTTGTGGTCTCTGTCAAATAAATAAATAAAATCTTTAAAAAAATAAAATGACATAAGTTTCAAGAACCTGAGCTATTAAAAAAGAAAGAGAAGAGAAAAGATGTCCAAGCTGCCTTTTACACTGCTGATTAAACGCTCCATCTTCCTTCTGCCAAGAAGCTCCTCTCCCTTGGCAACAACCTCAGAGTTCTTCATTTTCCAGGCCCAGAACCTGGGAGAAAGTCTCCTTTCACTTGTCCTGCTTTGCTTGACAGTGTCTCTGGGACCTCTTCCCTCCTCTCTATTCCCAAAGTCACTGTCAAATTCAGAGGCTCTTGCCTGCCTGGCCTCCTGGCCTCTGGATACCACCCAGCTGGCTCTCCTGCGGAATTGTTCTGAGCTCCTCCCTGGCTGTTTTCTGAGTCCCCAAACATTGCCTCACCTTGTTGCCTCTGTGCTAAGTGCCTGTACTCTTGTCTATTCACACAATTAATATGTGTCATTTGTGTAATATGTGTCCATTAAAATGTCAAACCTTCAGGGGTACCTGGGGGCCCTAGTCGGTTAAGTGTCTGCCTTTGGGTCAGGTCATGATCCCAGGGTCCTGAGACTGAGCCCCATATCAGGCCTCCCTGCTCAGTGGGAAGCCTGCTTCTCCCACTCCCTCTGCCTGCCGCTCCCCCTGCCTGTGCTTGCTCTTGCTCTCTCTCTCTCTGTCAAATAAATAAATCTTAAAAAAAAAAAAGTCAAGCTTTCAATGTCAATTCCCCCAAGATGCCTCCCAAATACCCATCCAAGAACCATTGCTTCCTCCCTGCCCACGTCATTGGTGTTTTTTTACGACTCTTCATTGGTGTTTTTTACTGCCTGCTTTGGAAATTGGTGATCCATGTGCTTCCTTCTTCCTCCATTTCCCAGAATTGTGGACCCTTTGAGGGCATGGTTTCCATTTAATTTAGCTCTGTATACCCGTAGTGCCTGGATATAGGAAGTGCTCAATACAGGGTTTGGATAAATGCTACGGAGATATGTGACCATTTTCTGGCTTCCTTACAGAGAGCAAATGAAGGTTCCAGACAGCAATGTAGAGCAGGGATAAGCACCACCCCCCTTACTCCTCTGTTTAGCCCTGAGTCCCCTGGAGCCACTTACCAATGCAGACAGGCTCCTGGAAATCCCAGAAGGGCTGGGTGGCATTGAGACAGGTGAGAAGCCTGGCACCCTTCAGCTGGTAGCCAGTGGCACAGCGGAAGCGGGCGCTACCTCCTGGGTGGAGGCTGGTGACGGTCACGGCTCCGTAAGCAGGATGCCGGGGAAAGTGGCAGCTCAGGAGGTAGGCTGCAGAGAGAAATTGGGGGACATTGTGTGTGTGTGTATGTGTTTGCCAGGGGGCTGAGTCATAGCCAGGGCAAAAGGGGTCTGCCACAGCCTGCCTGGAGGTGTCACTCGGGACTGGAAGAAGCATCGGGAATTCCAGGAAAGACTCTGCTCCCTACCCCAGAAGGGACCAGAGATATTTCCAGCATCCTGGGCTGGTGAGTGGAGCAAGCGCAGAGCTGGAAGTTAGGAGGCTTGAGTCCTGGTCCAAGCTTCCTGATGCTTTTGGCCAGTTTTTCAGCCTTTCTGTGTCCCAGTTTCCCACTTGTTAAATGAGGTTCAAAATGCCAGGCTACCTACAGGGTTATTAAGAGAATAAAGGGGATAGGATTTTAGTCAGCTTTGGTGTCCCTGGAATCCAGCTGAGAGCACATCTTTAAGAAAGGTTTATTAAATGACTTATAGATGGGAAAGCACTTGAAACAGTAAGTCTATCCTCATGTAAAGTATTGATACTATTTTTCCTGTAGGGGATGTATATGAATTACAGCTAGAACGACTGAAGTCAGACAGTAAAAGCTTTCCCAGTGTTCACTGGCAAGGACTGTGGACTTCTTTTAAAAACAGGATGGGGCAAGGGTGGGGAGGCAGGGCACGCCTTCTTGAAAGTTGGGGGAAGGACAAGTTGCCTGGGAAAGCTTGGTAACTTTTGGAATTGTCATACCAACTATGACCGAATGGTGGCAGCAAATCCTACAAGACAACCTGGCAAGTCGCAGCCCGGTGCCAAGCCGCAGCCCGGTGCCAAGCCAGGGCGATAGCTAAAAATGAGGGTTAGGGCTTGTGTCCCAGAGGGGGAAAGAAGGCTAGAGGAGGTCAAGGAGAGAGGCCGAGTGAAGGCTTGGGCTACAGAGTCTGAAAACCCGTGGGGGTAGTAAGAGGGATAGGGATTGTCTAGACTGAGGATCTTGGGGTGGAGGGGTCCACCTTTACTGATGTCACTAGGTGGATAGAAAGAGAGGTCCAGGCAGGTCTAGAGGTCCTCAACTAGCCTCCGTGTGGTTTGTGTGAATAGACAAAGGGGCCGCCTCTGGGCAGAACAGGATCCAGAAATGAGTTCCATGATTTTTACCCATCCTGGCTCTATAGTCACTGGGCTTATGAAAAGGGAGAGGATGATTCTTACTCTTCCCTCTCTCATAGCCAATGAGTGGTTCTTTGTGATTGACAGGGATGAAAGGGTAACGTTTAGGGAGTGGGTTCTGGGGTCTGACTGCCTGGGTTTAAAGAACACAAGCTCCCTTACTTGCTGTGCTACCTTGGGCAAGTTACCTAACTTCTCTGTGCCTCCATTTCCCTATTTACCCCCCGCCCCCATTTCCAGTACTGCATCCAGAGTTGTTACATGAGAGGTTAACTGAGAGGACATATGCATAATTCCTGGCACAGAACAAATACCAAATGTCCCAGCCTGCTGTTATTGTTCGGAATCTCAATTAACAAAAGCACCTCACATCTGCAGGCACCTTCCAGCTTCTAAAATGCCTTCACACTTCTACAGTATGCTTGGGAGGAAGGAAGGCAAAGTATGGATTATTAACACATTTCCCAATAAGGAAAACTGAGGTTCAGAGAGACTGGGGGACTTGCCCTGATCACATAGCCAGTAAGTGGTGGAGAAGGCATTTGAAGCTCCTGGCTCTAGAGCTTTCCATCTCCCCTCTCCCACCTGCTTCCCCTGGTGAAGTAAAAACCAGGGTTCAGGAGTCAGAGGAACCCATGAGAGATAGACAAGATTGCCCTGGGTGGTTGGTGAGGGTGATCCTTCACAGTGACCTGAGGAGAGACCCCTGGCCAGAATAGGATGGGGGAAAAGAGTGTGGGGCACCCCCAACCAAAATGTGGGGGGGGGGGTGACACCCAGACAGGTCTAGGTCATGAGTCAGATGTCCTTATATCTTCCCTGTGGGTCCTTATCGCAACTCTGGAAAGAGCGGTCCCCCATTTCACAGATTAGGAAACTGGGCTGGGAAGAGGTGAGAGCAGGAGGTTGGGGGCAGATGAGGAAGCCCCCAGACTCCATAGTGGCCACTTCCCAGGAGGAGCTTCCTCCTGTTGCCATGACTACCGTTCCCAGGGAGCCTGGATGACGGCAATCTGTTGAGCTATTTTCTCCCGGAGTCTGTTTCTGGGGCCAAGTCCAGTGCCAGGAATGCTCAGGAGGGAGGAGGGGATGCCTGGCAGGGCCCTCTGCTTCCTCACCCTGCCTGGGGCTGTGGGAGGGGAGTCGGAGCCTGGTTCTACAGATGAAGCCCTTGTGGGGGCCCTTCCTTGTGATCTCCAACATTATCTTAGATAGCTCCGGCAGTGCTGTGGGTACTAGTCCCCTCGCCCCCTCTTCTGGCACCCTCTTTCTCCAGCCCAGGGAGACACGCGTGTGAGCACATGCTCCTCCTGTTCCCATCTCTGGGATCAGGGCTAATTACAGCCTATAATTAGGGGAATTACGCTCATTAAGGAAAGAGCTGATCATTGACAAAAACTGGGCCGAGGAGGGAGGGCTTCTGGGAGCTGAGCAGAAGGCAGGACTGGGCCAACTCTCCCAGCCCCTCCTTGGGGTCTGTACCCCTTGCCGGGCCTCCAGCTCACTGTCTTTCAGCCACCTTTGTCTGGCCCAACAGAGAGAAGGTCCAGGGTTTCGTGCAAAGGAATTTGCGGCAAGAGAGAAGGTTACCGTGCTGTGAAATTATGCCCGCTGCTGGGGAGGATTGATGAGCCATTAGGGAGGCTGGCCGGGCCGCCTAGATCCTCACCCTTGTCTCAGCTGGCCCCCTGCCTCTGCCAAGCCCTGCTGGCCAGCCCTGAAGCCACCACCAGACTGCTCTCCCAGTTTGGGTGGAGAGGCTAGCGAGGGGTGAGTGCTTCTTAGGTGGGTTCTAAGCATTTCCCTCTCCAGTGCCCCGTCCTCCTCCCCCTCGGGGTTGTGGACCCAGCAGGGCTGCAGGGCAATGCCATAATCGCTCACACCAATTATTTCCCCATTAGCACTCCCCAGTCTGAACTGGTTACCCTGTCAAGAAGACTTTGCCTGGGGGAAGGGGGTTCAGGAGAGATGCTGATGGGAGAGGGGCAGAGGCGAGCCCCTTTTCCTCCCCTTCCCATCCTGCCAGTTCTTTAACCCTTGTTTCTGGTTCCTTCATGGAACACTCTAAGTTCACGGAACGGGCTAAGTGCTAAGCATTTCCCATGAACCCTTTTGTTTAATCCTCCTTGTGACTTTATGGAATAGACATATTGGTCACATGTACAGCAGAGGAAAGGAAGGGTTAGAGAGGTCAAATGACCTGTCCAAGGTCAACAGCCAATGGGAAGAGGATTTAGACACAAATCTGCCCATCTCTTGAGTCTGTGATTTTTCCCATTATATCTGGCCACTCCCCTATTTCCAGAGGTTTTCTGAGCTGACTGGGGCATGAGCCAGGTCTAGGGTGGATGAGATGGTTCAGGAAAGCCACGTTGCTTGCTAAGGACCTCCAGAAGGTCACTATCAAGCCCCTTTGACCTTGACCCCCTTGCATTTGGGAGATAGGCCTTCTATTGTTATTGCCTATTTCAGTGTCTGCCTCTTCTAGAGATTCTGAACTCCTTGAGGTCAAGGAATGCCTCAAGGCCCTCAAAGATCCTTGACATTGTCATTGTCCAGCACAGCCTGGCAAAGAGCAAAGAGCGTTTACTGAAGAGTTTACTGAATGAATAAGTGAGTGAATGAGTAAGTGGAAATGGGCCCCCTGGGACTACCGGGTTCTGTGTCAGGCCCCCTTCACAATCAGATCTCTACAAGGTAGTAGGTGGCAGAGGGAAGGTTCTGGAAGTGTCAGGTGTGCAATAATCACCTTTAGTTGTACAGAGCGTCACGGGGCACCTGCGCCTGTCCCACTGACTCCCCCCACCCATACCTATAATGGCACTAGAGTTCCCCAGGAGGACACCCAGTCTGGGCTGGTTCTTCCCCCAGCTGCCCAGGCCTACCTTGGTAGTGGAAATGGAAGGTGCCAGGCCCAGCAGGTGGTGGGAGGCTCTGGAACCTCAGTGCTGCTTGGTGGGTGGGGCTACGGATGACTTGGCCCCTCAATAGGAAAGACTGGTTGGCCAGGGGCAGTGGGTCAGGCCCCCCCAGGCCCTCCACAGTCACCGTCTCCCCCTCTCGGAGGCTGATGTTCTGGACCTGTCATGGGATAGACAGTACAAAGGGAGCAGTCAGCCTTCTTCCTGCTGACTGAGCCCTGCTGCCCACAGACTCCCAGGGGCCCCAGACACAGCCAGTCTTCAGCGCCGCTTGGCCACTGGAGCCCCTAGGCCCTGAGCTGGGCACTTGAGTGCAGGAGGGGCTCAATTCACCTTCCCAGTAACCCTGGGAGAGGGGATCTGAAGTTCATGTCCAAGGTCACACAGGGATGATTAGCAGAACTGGAATTTGTAAGCTTGTCTTTCTGTCTCCAAAACTTTTCAGTGACACCAGGACACCAGCTGCTTCCTGTCCCTTCACTTCTCAGGGCTCAGTTTTCCCATCTGCAAAGTGGGGACGGAGTAGGTATGTTGAACTAGAGGGTGTCCAAGGGCCTGACCAGCCCTGTGAGGTCTTTTAAGCATCAGACCCATGTACCCACTTTCCCTGGATGCCCCCTGTTGGATGTCTCACAGGCACCCCACCCCCAGCCTGCCTCACACTGAGCTACCCTCTTCCTTCTCCCCTCCACCCCCCTGCCCTGTTCCCCTCCACCAGCAGTTTCCCTCTCCATCCATCCCATGTCCAACATCTTGCCTCCTCCCTTATTCCCCACAGCCAATCAGTCATTCCCTCTTGCCTCCTCCCTTATTCCCCACAGCCAATCAGTCATTCCCTCCGATCTATTGGACCCAGATCTTTTTATTACTCTTCATCCCTCCTGCCACTCCCAGCTCCTGGCTACTATGGTTCACTTGGAGCCCGCAGCAGCCTTCTGGCCAGCCTCCCTGCCTCCAGGGCTTCACCACTCCTCCCTCCTCATCAGTACTTTCGGAACTGCCGCCCAAGAATAGCCCCAACCTGTGGCCAGCCATCAGAACAGAGTGCTTCCTTGATGAAATCTTTTGGTGGCGCTCCACAAAGCCCCCACTACGTGGCCCTCAAGGCCCTGCCCAGCTTGGCTTTGGCTGACCTGACTGCTCAGCCAGCCTCCGTGCACACACTGCAGCCTCCCCTCCCTTCCACTCCGCTGGGTATTTGCGTATGCAGGGAACACCCTCTCCTCCTGCCCTCCAGGTGAAGCTGGTCATTCTTTCCCATCTCAGGACCCCCACCCTCTGCCTACCAAGCCTGGCCAATCAGTTCTTTTGCCTCAAGCCCTCCCCACTTGTCCTCTCTGCATTTCTCCAATAAAGCCCAGGGCAGCATTTGGGTTCACAACGCCCTCTTCAGTGGCCAGTTGCAATAAAGATGCAGTTGCAATCAAGATGGAGACAGTGAATGTGTGGACCCCCTGGAAGTACATTTTTTGCCTTATTCCTGTGGGCTGAGAAGTGCGAGGATGGACACTGAGCCCAGGCAGATCGGAGGAGACAGCCGAGTTCTGGACCCCTGAGACTCTGGGTGCCGACAATGCCGACAACCGAGGTGCCCTGGGGACTTCTCTGCCTGCCTGGGAGAAAAGACCCTGTGGGTCTTTGGGGCCCCAAAGACGGCTGGCAGGGCAGCAGTGTTGGCTCTCCACAAGGAGCTTCCCTTCCAGGGGACATTCTGGGGGAGGCTGCCTGACCATCTGCTGGGGACATTCCTCGGGGAATTCCTGCCGCCCGGCAGAGGCTGGATGAGGTCCCTTCAAACTTGGAGATTCTATGATTCTAGAGTTGGGCAAACAAGACTCACACACGTGGAATCTGTAATTATTGAGAGATGCTAGGCAGCATATAATTCTGCCTTAAGTGGCACTGAATGCATGCGGCAGGGATCCTCTGGTGCGGGGGAGGGGTTGCAGGCTCAGGAGAGAGCATAGAGCAGGTGGATCTCAGAGGGCCTTAGAGGGGCTGGACCTGGGGGGAGGAGGGGGAGGGAGGGAGGACATCCCTGCAGGGAAATCACTAAAGAAACAAAAGCAGAGAAGCAGAGATGAGTTTAGCCTTGTGTCTCATTGCTGTAAACATCCTTTGACCTAGAGCTTCCAGCTCTCCACCCTGCCACTCCGCCACCAATAGTGAAAACATGGCAAAAACAATTAGTATTCATGGAGCACCTGTCAGGTGCCAAGCCTTGTTCTGTTCACAGGCATGATTTCCTTGCCCCCACACTTCTATAAGGCGCGTGGTGAAATCCCCATAAGTCAACAGAGGCTCAGAGAGGCTAAGGAACTTGCAAAAGGTCACCAAGGTTGAGTAGCAGAATCTTGCCTTGCTGGAGGCAAAGGCAACCCCTTCCCTCCCAAACTCCCGCCGCTGTCACCTGCAGACAGACATCCAGATGTCCACATGCTTATTCCCAGGCCCCAGGCCCATCAGCTTTAGCGCTGGGGTTTGGGCCAGACTGAGCTTTTTCCAAGATGTTGAGATTTATGTTTCCATTAGCTATCCTTCCACACAACAACCCCCACCCCCATCACCCAGAACCCTGTAAGGCTGGGAAAACTGGGAGCTGAGGCTTATGGCCCCCTCCAGGCAGCCTGGCTTCCAGCCCAGCCATGGTGAGGGCTGCCTCAAGACCATGGACTTGGACTACCCCGGGGCTCACTTCCTGAAGGCACCCTGTTCTCAGCTAGAGGCTATCTGAGCGACTTTGCTCCCCTTGGTTCCGAGCACCCACTTCCAGGCCTGCCGCAGTGGCTGCAATGTAATTTGTCACTTTTTCGAGGGCCAGGCCTGACAGGGTCCAGACAGGGCTGAGTGTTGGACAAGGAGGGTGATGGAGTCTTGATGCAATTTGCGGGCATGGGAAGAGCTTGGGAGACAGATTGAAATGTCAGCTCTGCTCACAAGGGCCTTCTTCCCACACCCCCTAGCCTGTGACAAGGGGTGAGGAGGAGGGAGCTGGAGGCTGGGTAGGGGGAAGGAGCAGAGGGAGGTGCAGACAATTCTGACAGGATCTAGGGCTGTCTTGCACTGCCTGGCTTCCGCTGCCCCTGAAGTCAGTACAAGGAAGGACATGGGGTGGGGGGAGGGGACACAACTCTTTCCTAAACGGGAGGCAGGGAGGATTTAGGTTGCCCTCTGCTGGCCCCCCAGATCATCAGGATTGACTGGCCTGTCTGTCCCCATTGAAGCCACCAGTCAGGTTTCCAGAACATGCCCTAATGGTGTGACTCATAGGTGGGACAGTGCCACAATTCCCCCGAGTAAAAACCCTGCACAGGCCAAGATCAAGCTCAAGGGTGACTCTGGTGTGTGAGCCCCTCCCCCAGAAGATGGCCACAGGTCCTGCTCCCCTACGCTCTTCTGGTCACCAGCACCCACGTGTGTACTCTGACACAAGCCCGGTTGCACACATGCAGCTCCCTCAAACACATGGCAGGGCACACGTGCGCCCTCGTTCCCATGTGCTCCCCCACATACGGGCTCCTTCTCACATGTGCTCCCTCATTCGCATGCTCCACAAAATCCACGTGCTCCCCCAACTCCACGTGCTCCCCCACACCCACGTGCTCCCCCACTCCCCACAGCAGGAAAGGCACAACTTTTCCCACGAGACCCTTTGTCGTTTCAAAGCTTTCACACCCTTTATCCTTTCCTATATCACAAAATCTCAAGAAGGGAGTCTAAGCAGATTATATTTACTTCTGCTCTATAGACAAGGGCACCTCGCAATCAGAAAAGTGGAGAGTTCCTCTTTGTGTCATACCGTACACCCAAAGCAAAGCCAGGATTCTGGACTGGGACCCCCAATTCCTGGACTAGGGCTTTGTCTTCATGCATAGCCTCCTAGGCCCTTTCCCCAGACTGGAAGAATTCTGGGTGGGCATCTTATAGGCACAGGCAGGTAGGAGCTGAGGAAAGGGATGGGGGTAGAGCCTCCTGTTGTCCCCCCATGCACTCCCTGTTCGGCTTAGTCATGCCTGGGCCAATCTCCTAGGCCAGGGGAAGAACAGGGGCTCTTGAGTCCTGAAATCAGCTTCCAGCTCCATCACTGACTAGCTGAAAGGTCCTTGGGGGAAGTTACATGACCTTCCTGAACCCCAGTTTTCGTGTGTGGAATGGGATGGTTGTACCTACTTGATAAGGTTGTAAGGATTAAGTGAGATCCCATCTGTAAGGGGCTGAGCACTGCCGAGGGGTCTCTTCCCCTTTTTGTGGGGGATCTGGGCTCTACCTTGGTGAGACCAATGCTTTTGCCGTGGTGTTAGCTGGCTGTCAACCCACCACAGCCCCAGCTCTTCTAGGGCTCTGCCTCGGGGACACTGTCCCTGGGAGCCACCCTCTCTCTGGACCAGGTTCTACAGCTGCTAGGAAAAGGAAGCAGGGTCAAGAGCTTGAAAGACCACGGCCCGGTTGGCCTAGGAGGGAGCTTCCTGAACCCGGGAGAGGGGACATACTCAGAAGGACTGGCTAGGAGTGCCTTTCAGCGTCATCTGATTCATCTCCTTTTACAGAGAAGGAAACCGTTCCAGGGAAGGTTGGGGGCTTTGCTGGACACCAAGGGATGGGCTCCAGAGGCAGGGCTGGAACCCCAGTCCCACATGACAGCCTCTGTGCCTGTCCACAAACCCTTATGGGACAGAGTCTGCTTTAGGAATGGGGAGAGGGATCTAAATGCATGGGGCCAGACTTGCCTTGCCTGCACCTCCATAATTCCTCTCAGACGAGCCTTCCAGAAGCCGGAAAAGAGGAGGTTGCCCAGAAATCTCACCCCATGGACCCACCACCCTATTGTTGTCCCTATCAGGCCTGGTCCTGGAGTTCTGGCTATCAAAGTGGCAGCTGGCCTGGCGTGGGAGAGCTGTGTTCCAATGGGGCCACCTGGGGCACAAGGGTGGGGATAATGGGCAGCTGTGCCCAGGCTCCAGATGGTACAGAGAGCAGCCAAGCCAAGATGGAGACTGGCAGTGAGAAGGCTCTTGAAATGCCAAGTGCAATGAGAGGCACATGCCAGGCCCATTTGAAAGGCCTGGAGCCCTCAGGGGAGACAGGCTGCCTGGAGAAGGGATGGCACCCACATGGGCCCAGGGTCTGGTGTCCAGGCATCCTGAAGGGACTTCTCTAGACCTCTCAAGAGAGCCTAGCCCAGTGCCTGACCCCAGCTGAAAGAGGTAAACCTCCTCTGTTTACGGACGACCTGAGGTGGCCTCCTCCCTCTGGGCAGCTCAGACACTCGGCCACAGTGCACAGATCAGTGCAGCGGCCTGAAGGGAGGTTGGGACAGGGGATAAAGCAGGTTATGAGGGGCTGGAGTCCAAGACATGGAGAGCAGGGGAGTTTGGAGTTCTGGAAGCCCTGAGCCTGTTCCTCATGAAAAGAGGCCCCAGACTTTAGCCAGAGCTATGGTCACATGGCAGGGACCCAGCATGGTGTCAGGGATGTGAGCTGTGGGTCCTTTACATGCTTCTCTCCTCCCATGGTTTCTCCCACCCACCCCTGCCTGGATTCCATCCCTTCCACCTGCCCTGAACCGTCCCTGTGAACTCGAGGAGGGGCAGGCCAGGGCTCACCCACAATGGAGGGAAGCTACAAGTCTTTCCCCAAGTCTGAAGAGGCCATGGGCACCTTCTCAGCCTTCCAGCCACCTCACCCATTCCATCCCCCACTGCCCAGGGAGACCAGCATTGTTTTCAGGCCTAGCCTCTGGCAGGAGGGTGATCCAGAAGCACCTAGGTTCACCTCTTGCTTACATGCAATAAAAGTCACCTGTCCCATGCAGCCCTGGGAACCATCAACAGCCAGACCACCTCAGCCATGGCTTCCTGGTCCTGGTGTGTCAGCTGACCTCTCCTCTATCAGGTCCCAGAGCAGCTATCATGGCCTCCAGAAGGCCTTCTCTGACCTTCCAGGCTGAAAAGTGTGCCCTATCCCTGCATTCCTGCCATGCCCCTGCTTCCCACTCCATCCCAATGGTGCTGAACCTTCTCCGGTCAGTGCTTCTGATTTCCATCTCCCCCAGGAACGTGTCCAGTGCCCCCGCACACAGCCTGCCACGTGGTAGTTTCTCCATTTATATTTGTAGAGCAAAGTCATTCATCAAACAAAAAAATGTGAGTTAATGGTTCACTGAGTGACCTTAGGGAGTTGCCTTTCCTTGCTGGCCTCAGTTTCCCCAACTCTCCATTGGTACTGGTCTGCAGTATCAGTAATTAATTCTTCTGATCCCCAGGCGACCTGGATGGTGTGGCTGGGAGCCCCAGGAGGAGCAGAGGTTCCAGATCTGGTCCCCGAAGGAGATGAACCGTAACCCTTGCTTCAGCACTGGCTGATGCTGTCCCTTCTCCCCCTCCCCACCCCCCCTGGGCCTTCCTGCCATGGTCTCAGACTCTTAATTCTGGCCATCAGGGCCAACTGGATCTCTCAAGGACTCTGCCCCACGGTGGTGGGGTGGAGGGCGGTGCCAGCGTCTGGCGGCCACATTTCCAGACCGCCATCCCGGGCTGTGACAGGTCTTCATCTCAGGGTTGCCTGGTAACAGCTTTTGCATTCTGATGGAAAAAAAAATGTGGCAGCCCCAGATGACAATAGACACAGGGCTTATGGTGGGGGGCAAGCAGGGTGGGGCTCATGCCCGGGGCCAGGGCTGGAGCCCACAGAGCCAGCATCTTGCCCCTTTGTGGAGAGGACCTGGACTGGGCCCAGCCTGGCTCAGGGGGCTTCAGTGGGAATGGCAGACTTGGGGGGCAGGTGATGCCAGCTCAGGCTGGCAGGAGGGCCCCCGGCCTGGCATCTGCCCCTTCCCACCCCCTTCCCCACACCTGCAGCTGGTGCCTTCTACCCGGTGAGCCACAGCCGGTGCCACCTCTCATTAGGTGATGATTTTACATTAATTACCTTAATTAAGCGGCACTGAGTGCTAATGGCTTGGGGTGGGTGGCGGAGGCTCCTAATTACCCTCCCTGTCAGCCCAGAGCGAGGGGCCCAGGGCTTGGTAGAGCAGGAGCAAACGGTCACAGAGAGAAGGGGAGGGGCACACTGGTGGGGGGAGAGGGTACCCCTTCTTCTGGGCCTGACTCAGAGACCTGGCCTTGACATCCCCAGGACAGGCGTAGCTGCTCCAGGCCCAGATCCAGGGGTTTAGGGATGGGTGGGGAGCATAGGGACGGGTGGGGAGCAGGCTGAGAGCTAGGAACGGCCAGAACTGCCCTGTTTCCCAGACCTCCTCTGCCCGCTTCCCTCTGTTCTCAGTCACTTGCCTGATACTCTCAGCTGGGCCGAATGCCCGCCTCTACCTCCATTCTCTCTCCAGACTCAGGCCACTGTTACCTCTTTCCTTCCTTCCTCCAACCATCTGTGCATTCATTCAGCCAGTCCACGGAGACCCCATTCTGGGCCCCCATTCAGGGTACTCCTCAAGGAGCCCACAATCTGGTTGGGGATGTGGCCAGCTATTAACAGACTTATAGGATGGGGCATCAGGAGAGAAGTCACCGAGAAAGTGACACCGAGAGTGAGTCCCAGAAAGGGAGAGGAGGATGACACTTCTGGGCAGAGGGTCCAGGACGTATCATTGGGGCTTGTGGGGAAAGCAACCTCGGCCCATCCAGCTAGCTGGTCAGTGCAAAGGGTCAGGGAGACAATGAGGGAGGGAGTGGTTGGACATGGCCTGGAGGGACTGGCCTCCGTTCAGAGGCCTCTGGGGAGGTGTGGAGGGGAGGACTGTCTTCATATGGGAAAATGACTGCAGTGGAGGGGCGTCTGGCTGGCTCAGTCTGTAGAACATGCGACTCTTGATCTTATGGTCATGAGTTCAAGTCCCACGTTGGGCAGAAGAGCTTACTTATATAATTAAAAAAAAAGATAATAAAAGAAAAGTGACTACAGTAGAGGGGGAGGACAGCAGGGACAGGCAAGAGTGGGGTGACCAGTGGGGCAGCCACTGCTTCACCTGGGGGAGGGATGATGGAGGATGGACCACATGGTGGTGGTGGGATGGACGGGAGAAGCCGGCAGATCTGAGTTTTGGGTAGTGTCATGATAGAATGGAGACACCAGTTGATGGGACTCAGGGAAGAGGAAGAAAGAAGGGCCAAGTTGGCCTCCAGGCACCATCCACATTGCATGGTGGTGGCCCTGCTCCATGTTTCTGAAGGGTTGGGGTGTCCATCTCTGAGGTCAGGAGTGGTGTTTGGCGAGCAGGTTTAGGGGAGCAAAAGGGAAGAGTTAGCTTTGAGGCTCGTGGAGGTAGAAGAGCCTATGGGACATCCACGAGGACCTGCAGGCTTAGGGTTGAGGATCGAGAGAGAGTATTAATCCCAAGGGAGGGATGAGATGGCCCAGGGAGGCAGGGAGAAGGAAGCTGGGGCTGTGGGTCTGACTTGCCCACCAGATGGTTCTCTCTAATGGTGTGCCATGTCTATCTTCCCCAGCTCTGCACCCCGGGAGCCAGCACTGGGCCTGGCCCAGAGGAGCTGCTCAGGGAGTATTTGCTGAAGGAGTGAGTGAGTGCATGTAAGTCAGTCAATGAGGCCCCCTGGCTCTTTCAGGCCCAACCACGAAGCCCTACATTCATGCCCCCCACAACCACATAAATTCAGACCCTCACACACTCCTCTGCTCATCCAAGAGTTGAGCCCCTCCTTAAACTCTCCTGAGCTCCTGATCAAGCCCTTGGGAACAGTAGCTCTTCCCTCCCTAAAGCACAGGGCAGAGGCTGACCAAGTTTTAGGCCCAGCCCCAGCTCTAGGCCAACCATGCCGCTGAGTATCCCCACCTCTGCCAGTAGCCAGCACCTTTCTGGAAAAATAACACACTAGTCCCAGCTTTATCCCGGTGGGAGCCAGGTTGCTTACCTTGATTTCTACACCGTAGCCGGGGTAGACGGAAATGTAGTAGAAACAGTCCAGGCCGACATCTGTAGGTGAGCTGGGGGCCGTGGGGGAATCCAGAGAGCCCTCCGGGCCTGAGAAATTCCAGCTACAAGGGCCTGGGAGGCAGGAGGAAACACAAGGCTAAGCCCCGCTCTGGGGATGTTGCTTCAACTAAGGCTGACCACTCTCTGTGTGTGTGTGTGGTGAAGC
This sequence comes from Lutra lutra, assembly GCF_902655055.1. Taxonomy (NCBI): domain Eukaryota; kingdom Metazoa; phylum Chordata; class Mammalia; order Carnivora; family Mustelidae; genus Lutra; species Lutra lutra. Next base: position 42,987,451 of record NC_062293.1, read on the forward strand.
CCAGCTCTTGGGGCACCTATTTCCCTGTTGAAAGAAGGGGACCACCTTTGAACACCTACTAGGTGCAATCTTATCTCAGTTGTCACAGTGGCTCAATGAGGTGGGTCTTATCGCCATTTTACAGATGAGTCTCAGCGAGGTTCAGCAAAATTCCTAGGGTCTGTTGTCATTGCTTCAGATTCAGATTTGAACCCAGGCCATCTGGTTCCCATCCACTTGCCTCCTGCAGGTTGGCCCTTGGTGCCAAAGGGCAAGGCAGGCTGGCATAGTGACAGGGGCAGGGGACTAAAGGGGCCCCGCCATTCCCCCAAACCCATTTCCAGATCTCCAAGCCAGCGGGGAGCTGACCTGGTGGCTGGACGGTGGTGATGGTGGTGGTGACAATGGTGGTGGTGGTCTCCTCATCGTCCCCTGAAGCCGTGGAGGTCGTGATGGCTCCCTCCATCCCAAGCCCCAGGGTCTGGGACTTGACCTCTGGAGCCCATGGTCTGCCCATATCTCCAGGACCCTCTTGGGTCGGGGTCCAGGCTCTGCTGGGGGGTGTAGTATTGGGCCTTTCCCCAGAACCCAGGCTGGGCACGGGAGGTAGGGGAGCCATGATACGAAGTATGGGGGGCTCAGACTCCCGGCTCCAGGGTCTTTCTCTGGCCTGGGGGTGAGTGGGAGCTGCAGCCATGGCCGGAGTGGGGCTGGTGAAGACAGGGCGGCTGTCCTGGTTGGTCAGGCGGGGAAGGGGACTCGGGGTGAACGGTGTCGGTGGGTCAGGCTGGAAAGGCAGTGCTGGCCTCAGCCTCTCCTCGCCACCCTCCAGCCCTTCTTGTAAGAATTCCTCGAGCAGTGGGTGGTGGTTGAGCAGCTTCAACGTAGGGGCTGTTGTGACGAAGTGGACGCCTCGTTCTGGCTGCTCAGGTGTGGGGGCCACTGTCAGCTCCCCGTCTGTCTCCTCGATGCCTGGGGCCTGCCCTTCCCCCGTGGTTGGGGTCTCTGAGGAGAGTCCTGAAATAATAACGCATGATCAGAGATTCTCCCCCTTCCCCACAGGGAGGGGCATCACAGCCCATCCAAATCGTAGGGGACCCTACGATTTGTTGAGATCCTACGATCTGTTGAGAACCAGGAGCTCTAGAATCCAAGACCCGGGAATGAGATGATATCACCTATTTCCAGGATGTCTCATGAGATATCCTTTCTCCTCCTACACCAGAGGTAGACAGACATTACTGATTTATCTTGCCATGAGTTCCCGCTCTTCTCAGATTTGACCTCAGAATCCTTCTCAACACAACACTCTGGCAGCCATACTTGCCACCTTAGACTGACATGAGAGAGAAATATTTGCCACACCTAATCGGGGTCTCATTTAATAGATGAAGAGACAGGTCAAAGAAAGGAAGTGGCTCCAACCAGTGAGTTGAAGACCTGAGGTAAGACCCTTACCAAGAAGGCCAGGCCCCACCGCTGTGACTTTTATGCTGAGATTATGGGTCATTCAAGTTCATTTTCTATTCTCAGTGAAGCTGCTGGTCATTAGTCTCAGGAAATGTTTCATATATTTGGGGTTTTGTTTTATTTTCAATTTTTTTCCTTCATTTTATTTATTTATTTGAAAGAGAGTGGGAATACCGGTGGGGTGAGGGGAAGAAGGAGAATCAGACTCCCTGCCAAGCAGGAAGCCTGATGTGGGACTCATCCCGGGACTCCAGGATCATGACCTGAGCCGAAGGCAGACACTTAACTGATTAAGCCACCTAGGAGCCCTGGGGTTTTGTTTTAGATTCCCTCATGGGTACATGACATCTTTGTTAGGGTCCCATTATGTCCTATTTCTCTCACTTCTCAGAAAGTCACTTATCTTTTTTTAGTTTTAAATCCTTTTAGAACAGTGATGTGAATAGAGGGGGGGAAAGAGACAAGCTCTAGAGTAAAGCCTATGTGGCTTCAAATCCCAAATCCATTCCACTTCCGGGCTGTGTGACCTCAAGCCAATAACCTAAACTTTCTGAAACTTAGTCTACTCATCTGTAAACCAGGGTTTCATTTTTAGGATTAACTGAGGATTAACTGATATTACTTCTTTTCCTCATTTGACACATCATTCTGAATTCCCATTATCTTTCTTTCCCCGCCCTCCCCCCGCTATCTTTCCTGTGTTACTAGCCAAAGCAGGGATAGAATAATTAGTCCTAATCCATGGCAGACACTGTTAACCAATTTTGGGTATTTCTTGCTGAGCCACATGGGACTTCAGAATCCTTCTCAACACAATTATCCAAGCAGCCACTACCAGTCAATTAGATAGGCTCTGGAAGATGAAACTTAGTTGCTCTTGCTGGTTTGAGGTACAGATTGCTCTGCCATTAATTATTTTGACTTTTACAACCCCATATCTGGACAGATGATGCCCATTCTGCTTGTGGCCCACTAGGCTCTCCAGCTCCTCATCTGCCGGGAAAAAGTCAATGGATGCTGGCTCCAGATTCAGCTCCTGTAGAATTTTGCCTGCCTGAGAAGGCTGGGAGGGGATTCTGATCCTAACAGCTCTCAAAATGGCTGCATGAGCACTTGACGGGAGACACAGCCAGGGCGTTAACAGTTTGCAAGAAGAAGGTTGGTTCCTCTGAATGTCTGATGGTGGGGCTGTCATTTCACAGGCTCACACCCACCCCATGGATTGGCAGGCACGAGGAAGTGGCAGATGGCCTACATTCTGTTCAGGAGTCCATAGCAGCTCTGATGTGTCAGACAAAGGGGAGGAGGGAGGAGATGGGATGGGAGAGGTGGGTGGAGGTCAGAGGGCTGGCTCTCCATTGCTTTGGGTCAGAGGGGCCTTGATGCTCCAAAGCACCAAGAAAACAGGACAAATCCTCATCTCCTGAGATGCCCACCAAAGCAGCCCATCTGTGCCTTGGCATTCTGTGCCAGTCACCAACAACACAGCGCCCAGGCAGGCTCATACCCCCTGGAGCAGATGGTCTGCCAGTGGTCCCATGTCTTTCATTTGAGTCATCGATAGAGGGTCTGAGCAGTGGCTATGACATGCCAGGACATGGTTCCTCTCTTTGCCCACCTCCCAGATGTCACACGGTCTTTGCCAGGTGAATGGAGACTGATCTTAGCCTAGTACAAGGAAGAGGAGCCTTTCTCATCACATAGACTGAAGACTAAGTGTCTCTTTCCAGGATTGCTCCCTAAGAGATGTGGCCTGTGGCTCCCAGGGTAGGTACCTGTGGGATTCTTCCCTGGGGGAGGGAGGGCAAGGAGATCCTCTGTCTCAGGAAGGCAGCGCTCCTCCCGCTGGCTGCCAGGTGGGTGCTGGGCAATGGAGCAGAGCTAATGGGCACCTCCCGTGTCACTGTCAATTGCACTGACTGTTATCTGGGGGGACTGAGCTCTTGGTTAAATGGGATCGAGATAGCATATCAAAGGAGCAAATTGATTCCGTAATCAGCTGCCACTTGGTCCCGGAGGGTGCTACCCACTGTCAGAGAGGGTAAGATAATCTCCAGGAGACAAGCCATTTCTGGGGACAGGGCATCTCTGGATATCTTGGGTGACTCTGATGGAAGCTGAGGCCCTGTGACCTGCCCTCCCTGCCACCAGGCTCCCCAGGTTCTCCCCTGGGGCTGAGTTCAAAGGTGCAGAGATTGACAGAGAGGGATCGCGTGATGTTGGGCATAGTGAAAGGGGTGGCAGGGACCCACATGCTCAGTCAGGCTGTTCTCAGATCTTGTATTATATCATTGACATTACAACTCTGGAGATGGGAATTACAAAGAACCTGAAGCCCAGATAGGTGGGGTAAGGACTCGCTGGGTCAAACAGTGGTGGAGCTGGGGTTTGAACCTTTGCGCAGTCTTCCCAGGATACTAGCCTGTCTCACAGGAGGAAAGAGGAGCTGTCCATCAGAGAACCCCCCTAGCCAGCCTGAGTGACTAACGCTCAGAGAGAGAATAGACTTGTCCAAGGTCTCGTGCAATCTGGAAGTAGAGCTGAGATCAGAATTTCTAGTATCTGGAACCTGAGTCAAGCCTGACCTGGTCTGGACTCTCGGGAAGCCTCCTGGCTGGGACCCAGAGAGTACCCACCCAGTGCCCAAAGCACATCTGAGTCTTGGACCCCAAACCAGAAACCCATAACACTGGTTTCTCTGGGCAGGGGCACTGTGTCCCACAACCCTTTGTTCAAATGTCAGCCCAGGAAAGGTGCCTCTCAGAGCTTTTGAGGCTACAGGGCCTCAAAAGGGCAGGCAGCGCCCCCCCCCCCCCCATTGGGGCAACACTGAGGCAGGCCTGGGATGGGGAGAGGACAGCCCTGGATGAGGCCTCTGCTGTCGGAGAGAATGTGTTGACCCTGAGCGTGTCAGCATCCTCATCTTTAAATGAGGATATTATTGCCTCTGACAAGCAAAGGGCAGCTGCGTCTAAGGCCCGTGTGTAGGACGTGGACGGGTTCCCCCAAGGTCCCCTCACCTCTCTGCTCTGCCTGATGCAGGAAGGCCCAAAAGCACTCCCAGGGCTGCTCCTCTCTCCTCTTCTCCAGGAGGGATGCAGGGCCTGGGGCTTCTCCCTTTAAGAGGGGTGGGTCCGGGGAAACACCCCTTTCCTCCCCGCCACAGCCATCCCCACCCCGGAGGAGCCCCGGAACTCCCCGGCAGCCCCCCGCCCCGGCGTGGCCCTGCCGCCGCCTGGGCCCTCCCCCCGCATTAGCTCTTAAGCTATGCAAATAGACATCGGAGGGAGCCCTGTTTAAAGTATTTAGACGAAATGAAAAAAGGCTTTCATCGGCACTAATGAGCCATTCAGGATGCCTCCCCGGTGGATTCTCTCCCGCTCCCGCCTCCCAGCCCGTGCCACCCCACCCCCCAACCATGGCCCCCTCTTGGGATTGGAGGCCCCTCCCCTTCCCCAGGCCCAGACTGGGCCTCCCGGGGAAGGCCACCTGCCCTGGCCGTTCCTCCCCAGGGCCCAGCTTGGTAAGGGGAGACATGGGAGTTGGGTGATCCACACCCGACAGCCTCCGATTGGATGTGGGGGGCGGGGTGAGGGGTTGTCTAGCCTCTGCTTAGGGGAAGCTGGAAAGGCTGGGGACTTTTCTTCACAGCATCCAACTAGGTAGGCATTATCGCCCTTGTCTTATAGATGGGGAAACTGAGGCTCGATGAGGCCCAGGAGGCTGCCGAGGGTTTACAGTGCTGGTGGGCTGTGGAATTGGTCTGTGGAGGGAGTGATGGAAGGATTGGGGTCACAGTGGAGTGACCCTGCCTGGAGCACCTGCTGCATGCTTGGAACAGACTCCAGATGCCCCCCTCAGGACCAGGTGGGCTGCCCCAATTGGTGCTATTGTTTCTGCAAATCTTTCTGCACCAGCCAGCCGGAAAACCTCAGGTTCCAAGCCCAAATCCATATGCCTCACTGGCTATGTGACCTGGGCAGGGGGCCACCCGCTTGGGCCTCAGTTTCTCCCTCTGTGGAGTGGCGACGTCTGGATTTGGTGAGGGCCATCTAGAGACAGGCCTCTGCTCCCATCTGCCAGCCCCACCCCGTTCTTTGCAAGGGCAGAAGGGGCCCCTGTCACTCCGGTAGTTCCTGCAGAGGGCCACAGTTGCTGGCCTCCTAAGGAGGAAGCCAAAGAGGGCATAGGGAGGGGAGTCCAGAGTTCTGAGCTGAGGTCAGCCTTGATCCCTTCTTTGTGGGAGCAGTGGCTCCCAGCTGGGGTTGTGGGGGAGGAGGGAGCTTGACAGCAGGTGGGTATACAGGGGTGCCTGGGGATACAGTGGGCAGGGAGCCCACCCCTCTGGGTTCTGGAGGTTAAGCTGGCCCAGCATAAGAATGAGAATTTAATGGGATACATTTATTATCCCATAAAAGTTAATGAGTTTATTCTGGAGGTTCCCTGGCCCCTTTCAAGTTTTAATAGGGGATTAGTGAGGGCCTGGCCCCTGCAGACCCTCATTATCCCAGAGCCCATGGGAGGGAAGAGAGGTCCTGAGAGTGAGAGAGCCTGGGCCCCCAGAGCCGCAGCCTGGTCTTCATAGTCACAGTACTACTGGGCCCAGGCCTGCCACCTGAAATAGAGACCCCAGCTAGAAGCTAGCAGGGCCACATAGGGCCCCTGAGGCCTGAGGTCCAGTTCTGGAGGCTTCTGATCTGATTCTATGTGCTCCTGTGGTATTTACAGCCACTATCCCCACATCTGAGGTCGGTTTGCTGCTGATTACTTGTATTAACAGGAAAAGCAATATAAGCCCTGTGTGACAAATGGGGAAACTGAGGCCCAGAGCTGGAGTGTGGTTCTCCAAGGTCACCCAGAAGACATGACAGAGCCTGAATGGACACATTCGGCCTCATCTGGAGCTGGACAGCTGCCAGGACTCAGTGTTCACCCAGTACCTTCACGTGCCACGCTCCTCCTCCCCTTCCTCTAAGGAGGTTTGTATCATTATCCCCAGAGATAAAGACTCCCATGTCCAGAGTGGTTAAGTAACACATCCAAGGTCTCGCGTCTAATGAGTGGCAAGCCTGGGACTGGAACCCCGAGCTGGACAGCTCCATAGCTCATCTCTGTCCACTCTCTCCCTGAGGCCTCCGGACTGTCTTTCCAGCAGCCTGGCCCCACTATCTTAGGGCACTTGTCATGGGAGCCCCACAGCTTGGGGCAATGGGGAAGGAAGTCCCCATGGTTTCCCATGGGGACAGTGGTTAGAGAGGACACAGAGATACACTCAAAGGGACCTTCTCAGCTAGAACAGGTGCCTTCTTCCTTCTGCCCCATTTGCTCACTCTTCCTTTGTCTCTTCAAACCCTCCCCATCCTACTAGGCCCAGCTCCTATCCCCCTTCTGGGGAGCCATTGGTGCTGGGCAAATGGGTCACAATAGCTCCCACCTCTGACCTCCTTGGGGGGACTCCCTGGCGGGGGATGCTCTGCACACGTACTGATTGGGTCTATGAGCAAGGGTCCAGCACAAGGCCTCTCTCTTCCCACATCTCTGCCCACAAATGCTGACCCCTGGTGCTTGGCACAGTGAAGGGTAGGCTCAAGGATTCTGCCTGTCTGCATACTTGGAAGGCTCCCTTCTCCCCAAAGTGCCTGGCCCGTGTCCAGCAGGGGTGGGCAGGGGTGGGCAGGGGAGGGCAGAGGCGGGCAGGGGCGGGTCCTACAGGGAAAAGATGGGCAGCCATCCCTTGGCAGTTCCCCAGCACAGCCCCATCTGGCAATTGAGGAAGAGTGTCTGCTGACACAAGCTAGTGGGCCACCCAGTCCCAGACCACCCTCTTCTCTGCCACCGTCCACCTTCTCATCACACCCTTCTACTACCCTCTCTTGGTCAACCCCTAGCAGTCCAGTAAAATCTGGAGTGCAGATATGAATGGAGGCACCCCTTCTTGGCCAGGCCCCAGGCAGGGAAGACACTGATCCCCAGAATCTGAGCCCACGTAGCCTTTGTGAACATCTCATCCCTCCCTCATTAACACAAAAGGAACCTGAGTCCAGAGGGCTTTCCCAGGTGACACAGCAAACTTGGAGCGGGGCTGGGGGTCATTATGTTGGGGCTCAGGGAGCATCTTGCCCAACTGCTCTGAAGAATAAACTCTCTAAAACTTCTGGGGCTGTGTACCATCTGTGGGCATACCTCTGGGGACAGAGAGCTCACTACTTCCTAAGCTGTCAGGGGTAGATTTGTCTCCCAGCATCGTGGGTTGGGGTGGTGGATAACCCTGGGCTTTGGCATCTCAAGGTTGGGGTCTTCTTGCTAGATGGAGAGAGCAGGTATGGGGGTAAGTAGAGACCACCAGCCAGGAGTCAGCCCACCTGGTCCTGGTCCAGCCCCTAACAGGCTGGGGTCCCCTATGCAAATCGCTTCCCAAACCCAAGTCTCCATCTCCCCACTGGTAAAATGGGAGAAGTATCCGAGGACCCTGGCAGATCTCACCTCCTAAGATCCACTGAGCCAAAGAGGACTTTGTGAATAAAAATATGGAATGTTGGGGTGCCTGGGTGGCTCAGTGGGTTAAAGCCTCTGCCTTCAGCTCAGGTCATGATCCCAGGGTCCTGGGATCAAGCCCTGCATCGGGCTCTCTGCTCAGCAGGGAGCCTGCTTCCCCCTCTCTCTCTGCCTGCCTCTCTGGCTACTTGTGATCTCTCTCTCTGTCAAATAAATAAATAAAATCTTTTTAAAAATATGGAACGTTACTGTTGATTGAAAATCTGTCACACGCCCAGCACTATTCGAAGGGCTTTACCAGAATTAACTTCTTCAATTCCCACAATAACTCTGTGAGTTGCGAACTTTCACTATTCCATTTTACAGATGGAGAAACTGGGACCCAGGGAGCACAGTTCCCAAGATGACTAATTTGAATATATCAGATTCAAACCCAGGGGTGATCCAGCCCTGGGGCAGTGCTATCTAACAGAACTTTTTGTGATGAGGGGAAACATTTTATATCTGCGCGTCCAATATGGTAGCCAGTAGCCACACATGGTGATTTGGGCCCTTGAAATGTGGTTTGGGAGACCGAGAGACTGAATTTTAAATTGTATTTCATGTAACCAAACTTACATTGAAATAGCCACATGTGGTTATTGCTATCATAACAGAAAGTAGCTCAAACCTAACCTTACCTCCCATAGTTTTCACAACCTCTCAAAAGGGAAGAATCTAGAGCTGGGGTCCTGGAGAAGAGTTAAGATGGCATGGCAGTCTCTGCTCTCCTCCTTTAAGCTTAGAAAAGTGGGGACTGGGGTTGGCAGGGAGAAATGACAAGGAGCCCTGGAGCTTCTTTAGATTTTCCAAAAGGTCTTGTGAGAGCTGGGCCCATCACCACTCACCCTTTGGGGAGGATGAGTGTTACCCACCAATGCTGTTGGCTTCCCAACCTTGGCTGAGCACTGGTGTTCTGAGGGGTGGGGTGTTTGATGGGCAATTTTGGAAATACAGATAGAACCAGTTTAGGAGGGCTTTGTGGGTGGCCAAAAGCCAGGAAGCCTTGGTCTCTTGGGATACAGCCCAGGATGGGACCAGGGTGTGTGAATGTCCAGTGACAATGTCCTCTGTGCTTTGTTGGCTTGCCACAACTCCCTGCCCAGTCATGAGCACAGGGGACAGGGAGCCTGGCCTGCCCCTCCCCAGGGCTCCCAGGGCAGCCCCAGAGCAGCTAGCTGACCTTGAGGCCATGGCCTCACAGTTACTGAGCACCCTCTATGGGTAGGCGAGGACCTTCGAGAGAGCTGTCTCCACCCTCCGCCCCGCCCGGAGCAACAGTCTTTCATGCTTGGAATCAATATTTTCCACTTTACATATGAAAGAACCAAGGCTGAGAAGCAAAGTAAATCATCCCAGTTCATAGTGGAAGAAACTGGCGAATGAGGGGTTTGAACTGGGTCTGCCTGTTCCCCAGTCTGGGCTTGAAATTTCTACCACACTGGGTTGCTGCTTGTGTATGAGTGTGCGGATCTAGGGGTATATGTGAGTGTGTGTATGCGGGTCCAAACACATGCATGGGCTGTAAGTCATTACTATTTGTCCTTGCCCATGGATGGCACACCCTGGAACCTGGCTGGCTTCCTATAGTCCTCAAGCTCCAAAAGGCACTAGCTCCCAGAAAGGATGCACTTTTCCCCAAGATGGCCACTGTGCTCCCTCCTTTTCACTCTGCCCCCTTCTTGGACCCTAACCCGACTCTTTCCAGGACCATGTGGCCTGGACAACTCAAGGGTCTGGGTACGTGGGCTCGGTAGGGGGTAGTGGTGCGGGGCTATGGGGAGACAGGACTCTGGACTGTCTGGGGGTGGCTCTCTTCCCTTTTCCCCACTGCTATGGTGCTATGACCAGGGGCCCAGGGTAGAGGGAGCTCCCGGCTAACTGCCATGTTCTCTGCTTTCCAATTTAAAATCTAATATGGTCTCGCCACTGCAGAGCTGGGGGCTGGAGAGGTGATTAATGAGGCCTCTGGAACAGTGTCACCTGCTGCGTGCTCCACCTTCCCCTGTGGCCCTGCACTCCCCTTTCCTGCCTGCCTGCTGGTCCTGGGGACCCAGGGGTCCTAGCCCTGCCCCTCCTCAGCTCCTTGGAGCTAGGAAAGTGGCACTGAACTTGGGGAAAGGATGGGGGTGGCCCTGGAGGGAAAGGATGGGGGTGGCCCCAAGTAGAGGTAATAGAATTGACCTCCATCCCTGGGGGAGACCGGAGGAGTCGGGGGAGCTGCTGGAGTCCCGGTGGCCTCACCTCCCTCACCAGCCTGTTAACTCATTAATCTGCCATACTCCACCCTGATTATGCCACGTAGTGCGGCCAGGGCAAGGGAGGGACTTGGCTCTGAGCTGGGTACTCAGGTCAGCCCTCTCCCAGCTCTAATGTTCCAGTCACCAGCCTGTTAGCAGCAGGGAGGTATTTCTCTGAATGAAAAACCTTGGGAATGTTAGCTGGGCCGAGGAAGGCTGTGAAGGCAGGAACTGCATTCTCCCTGGAGCCTGTGCCAGGGCCAGTTTGGCCCAGCCCACTGGTGAAGTTGGGGAACAGGAGTTGATCTAGGGAGGAACAGCTATCCCTTCCTTCTTCTGCCTGCTTCCCTCTATGTACCTACCATGGACAGTTCCTCCCAGCCACCCAGCCCAGCAAGACCCGGCCACAGGATTCAGGGCCTCAGAGCGGGTACCTTCCTGAGTTCCAGACCTCTCTGGGCTGCTGCCCTTTTCCCTGAAGTTCCCTGAAGTTCAACAGCCAACACCATTGAGGTTGCTCTCAGGGCCTGTGTTTGCCATGGAGTGAATGAACAGCGCGGTAGCCCGAAGATTCTGAGGCTTGTTTTGTGCACAAAGGCCAAAGTTATGTCCCGGATCTTGTGATTTTGGCCCTGTGGCTGCTTTTGTGAGCCGCCTCTGAGAGGAGATGGTCTGGGAGAGTTGGCTAGGGATGGAAGGGAGCTGAACCCAGACCCCTGGGCTGTCCTGGTCCTTAATGCTGCTGTATGCTTCTGGCCACTCTCTGCCCAGGAAGTCACTAGAGTGTCTGTACTTAGCTGTGAAGCTGAGAGCCTGGTGAGGTCTTGTCAGAACTCTGACTCCAGCATGAAGGTGGCTCTCTCCACTAACAAGCTGTGTGACCTTGAGCTTGTCTTGCCTTCTCTGGATCTGTCCATTTTTGTTTTTGTTTTTTTCTTTATTAAAAAAGATTTGATTTATTTATTTATTTGACAGAGAGAGAGAGAGATGGAGAGAGAGGGAACACAAGCAGGGGGAGTGGGAGAGGGAAAAGCAGACTCTCCACTGAGCAGGGAGCCCAATGTGGTACTCGATCCCAGGACCCTGGAATCATGACCTGAACAGAAGCTAGATGCTTAATGACTTAGTCACCCAGGCACTCCCCGTCTCTTTTTTTTATAGAGTACTTGGACTCTGGTGTTTTAGAGTCTTTGGATAGGTTGGGTGGAGACTCAGCCCCGCCTTTGATGGGGCTAGATAGAAGGCTGTTGGATGGAGAATGGATGGGTGGATGAAGGATTGTCAGGCTAAGTTCCTAATGGGAGTTCCCACGCTCAGGAGCTAATGGAACCTCTTGGGCAGGAGTATATGTGTGGGGTTGGGAGAGGGCTGACAGCATGGGACACTGTGCTCTTTTGACTTACCACTTGCCTTCTGTATGGCAGTGGAGCTCAGGATCCTCACCTCTCTATGTTGGCCAGTATTTGTTGAGAACTTGGAAGGCTAGGCTGTGTGTATATGCATACACGTGTGCAAGTATGTATGTGTTTGTGTTATGTATGAATATATACATATATGTGCATTGGGAGAAGACAAGCTGGGAGGTGGGGGATGGAGGTGTGAGAAAAGAACCCGGGGAAGGATTGACTATTTTTGAGCACCTATGGTGTGCCAGGATCTGCTGGCCTATTCACCGACACTGCCTGATTAATTTGCCCCATCCCATAGTTAGAGAACTCGACAGAGGTTGGAAGTGTTCTAGTGGGCCCCAGAAGCTGACCTGGGGCTATCCCTGCCCTGCTAAGCTCAAGAGACAGACAGAAGAGAGACAGAGGAACAAAGGCCCTCAGAAAGCAAGGGCGTTCAGAGCCCAGAAGGCAGGCACCCACTCCAAGGAAGCCAGCCGGGGCTGCCTCCCCACTCCGTCCTCTAGTTCATGCCCTTTGGACTGCTGTATCCTAGCCCCTTTCATCTGGTGCCAGTTTCCAGAGCAGATGAGGCAGTGGTGGGGTGGGACCCAGGAACCCCAAGAGTCTGGGGCTGAAATCACTTTGGGAAGTGTCAGGGCAGCACCAGAGATCGGGGGTGGGGGACTTGGGGGAGAGTTCACCTAGTCCAGGTTTGCCCCCTACACTGAAGTTCCCGACACTTTGAGCCCCCCTCTGACTTCAGCATCTATGGGCGAAGACCTAGGAGTTCTGGCCTTACTTCCAAAGAGCTTAGGGAAGAGTCACTGGAGACCTGGGCTCTGCTCTTAGGAACCTGGGGAGAAGGGAGGGAGAGAACAGCCTGGGACCTTCTCCCAGCCCCAAGCAGATGGGATGGAGCCTAATCTGCCCCAAGGTATGGGCCCTGAACCTACGGACAAGCCCAGGCTCCCCTTGCCTCCATAGACTTGTAGGACTGAGGGGAGAGGGCCTTACCCACCCAGCATTCCAGACTGTGAGGGTCCCCAGGCTCTGCTCATCCTCCCCACTTCCCCAGCAAGCTGAGTGGGGGAGGGGAGGGGTGCAGAGCTGCTAAAAATAGCAGCAGCAGCGGCAGTTACAAGTCTCCTTGAGGGGTCAGTGGAGCCCAAGGTTGGGGAGGAAAAGAATGGAGGGGGCTGCAGGGAGGGGAACACACCAGCCTCAACTGGGGCCTCTTGTGCCTCCACCAGGACCACAGCCCTATGGTGCAGGGATAGAAGCACCTAGATATGCAGGGACACATGGACCCGGACACCCAGGTAAAGAAGGACAAGCCAGGTGGAGAGGCACACAGATGCAGCTCTTTGCACATCTGGGGCTTTTTCTTCCCAAGACCCTCAGGAATACCAGAGAGACCCAGCTCTGCTGCCCCCAACCCTTCAGCCTTCTCTCCTGTCCCAACCTTGTTTTGACCTCCAAGGACTCTGCCAGGTTGGGTGTGTTGTCGCTTTGAGTTGAGAGGGCTAAGTCTTCCTTCTCTGATCCCTCCAGTCTCATCTGCTTGGGGCCCAGGGTTGGGAAAGGCCAGTGGGCAGTGTCAGTGACACGACTGCAACAGTGACCAGACTCAGGGTACCACGCAGGTGGCTCGAGTCTCAGGAATACCACCTCAACTTAAGCAGCAGGTGTCTTCCTGGCCTGGCTGGTAAGGACCCAGCAGGGCAGGACTAGAGATCTACCAGGGGATGGGCAAGAAGTGAATGGGCAATGAGGGAAGAGGAACAAGCGGAGGCTAGGCTGGATAAATAAATAAATGAATGACCTCTCTCAGGCATGCCTTGTTTCATCCCACCTTTACACCTTTGCCTGGAGATGCCAGAGGCTCTTCTGTCCTCAAAAGAAGGTGACTCTCTTTCCCCCATTTCCTCTAACCAGCCAGAAAATAGGGCCTCATGACAGGAGGGGGCCTGCCAGCTGCTGGACCAGATGTTTCAATTCACGAACACATCCCCTTGCTAGATGCAAATGATGTTTAAGACAGTGCCCATCAGAGCAGCAAGTGAGGGTCGAAGGCCCTTAGAAGCACCCTGAATCCAACCTTCATCCTTCCGTACTGCTAGTCTCATCTTCCTGGTCAGACCTGGACCAGCTGGTGCTCCCTCCCCATTCCTGCCTCAACAGTCTGTCACTGGGCTCTTCCATTGACAATCTGAAAATCAGCCCTTCTTGGTGCTGGACAGCTCTGGATCCTGGAGGACCACGGCCCCAAGTGGGGCTTTTGGTTTCCTTCCAGCACCACCCGCTCTGATTTCCTTTGATCTCCATGATGTTCAGTGAAAGAGGTGGGACAGGTGCCATGAACCCCCAAGGAAATGGAGGCAAAGGAAAGTGATGTGAATTGCACAAGCTCACCCAGCCAGCAAGAGCCAGAACTGGGTTTAAGTCCTGGGGGGGTCCTGGTTCACTGATGAGCACTCTTCTTTTCTTCCTTAGGGGATGTCCCCTCCTCCCTGAGGCATAAGTTGGCTCTCCACACTGCCCCGATAGCCCCCCTCCCAGGCTCTGAGACTCCCTAGGCACCTGCTGGCTGATGGGACCCAGGCCAGACACTCAGCAGGTGGCTGCTTGGGGGACAAAGGAGCTGGTGCTCAGCTGCTGTGCTGGGAGGGAGGGAGAAGCAATGGGGGGTGGGGTGGAGGGATCTGGTCTAGGAGTGGGGAGAGGCAAGGTCTGCTTCTGTGCCTTTAATAGGGAGCAAGCATGCAAAGGGGGGGGGTAAAACAGCATGCAAATGAGCATCTGTGTGGAGGGGGTGCTCAGTGGTTCAGGCACTTTTCATAGGGGCTCTCCAGTTCTGTCCTTCCAGCCCAATGACCAGCTGAAAGGAGGGTCCTGAGGGTAGAGGGAGGATCCCGTGGGGAGGGAAGACTGGGGGACCAAGGGAGATGCTGAGGTTGATGTCAGGATTCTGACTGGGACCCTGGAGACTGCAGGGGATGTGGGAGGTTTGGGGGAAGAAGGGAGAGACCCACTGCTTTCATTCTGCTGCATGGACATGACTTGTTGCCAGGAGGGGCCCTGCAACTGCTCTTTTGGGGGGTTAGGGGACACCTAGTCCCAGCAAAGATGGGAAGAGTTGTGATGAAGGGCACCACAATGGCTTGCCCTGGGGTCCCAGAGGCTTACTGGACCTTCAAAGACCCAAAAGGTGAGCCCTCTAGCCTCAGACAAGAAACTGACCCCGAGCAGTCCCTGGCTAGGAATCTCCTGTGCTTCCGAAGGCCAGGGGTTGGATCACGTAGGTGCTGTTTGGCATCTCATTTGTATCTCATTTAATTAAAATCAGAGGGTCCAGGTCTAACTGAGAAGGCAGTCACAGCTGAGCTTATCATTAAGAAGGCAGCTCCCCCTCTAAACTGGGTTCCTTTAAGGCGTTCATCATGTTGTATTCCTACTTATCAAACACCTGATGGGGCTGGATAGAAGGCTGTTGAATGGAGAATGGATGGATGGATGAAGGATTGTCAGGCTAAGTTCCTAATGGGAGGCATTTAGCTTTTAGAGGACAGAGAGCCCTCTGGGCTGGATGATCAGGAAAAGAGGGTGTGGGAGAACTGGAATAAGCAGAGGGACACAGGATAGCATTTCAGGAATGGAAAAATGGCTGAGCAAAATTGTAGAGGTTGGCCCAAACAAGACATGAGTGGGGTCTGGGGTTTACCCTAGCATCTTCCACCAGTCTCTCCATGGCCCCCCCTTCCCATCACCACTCAGTTTCTTCTCATCTCTTGGCAAAGTCCCTTGTCCCTGCTGGGCCCAGCCAGGACCTCCCCTGGCCCTCCCCCTATCCCTCTTGCCAGCCTGCCTGCCGGCAAGACTGCAGACTGAAGCTGGAGACCCAGGTTGTTGTTGGAGAAGAGGCAGATTTGTTTGCTCCAGAGCCCGCCGAGAAATCGCAACAATCAATGGCCAACAACACTGCTGGCGGCTGCAGCATCGATCTCCCCTCCCTGGGCTGGCAGCTGGGTGGCAGGTAGGCAGGTGGAGGGAAGCTGGGGCAGGCTTGGCACCCGGCCCTGTCTAGGAGCTGAGTTGAGCTTCAGGCAAGTTTGGGCTTTCCTGCCTGGTTGGGGGGGAAGGTGGGGAGGGGTGGGCCTCAGCAATGGGGCTGAGGGGTTAGGCTGGGGTTAGCCTGGAGGCCAAGACAGGATTAACTGGTCCTCTCATTCACCAAGGCCCCCAAGACCAAGATTCACTTGACTCCTAGCCTCTGCTCTGGGCTCCAAGTGTCTGAAAGAATGTTTGATTCATTGCCACTAAGAACTGAGCAAGATAAAATATCCCTAGTCTACAGCAGCAAGGAAGAGAGTAGACAGGAAGCTAAGCCACTGCCATCATCAGAAATGTGCAAGAAGAAAGTTAGGTGACATTTACAGCTCTGTGCAACCACATGGGCTTGAACTTGGTCTATGGAATGCAGGTAGTAACTTCTATCTAGAGTTGGGATGAGAACTAAATGAGCTAAGGTATGGAAAGCGCTTAGTACGGTGCCTGGCACATAGCTGGTACCTAATACATGTCTGCTAGTATTGCTGTTATCATGGTGATGAGAATGAGTGACAGTCGCCTGGGTTCCCATGAGCTTGTACTAAAGCTTTGCCTCTGTCTGGGGGGGGGGGTGGACACAGCCCCAGGTTTTGCAAAACAGGGAAGCACTTTGGAGTAGCCTACTTAATGGCAGTGAAGCCCAAGGTCAGTGACTTAATCTCTCTGAAACTCAGTTCTTCCATCTGTAAAGTGGGGATAACTGGTCTCTTGTATTAAATAGAAAGAGCATGTGAGGGGCACCTGGGTGGCTCAGTGGGTTAAGCCTCTGCCTTCAGTTCAGGTCATGATCTCAGGGTCTTGGGATTGAGCCCCGCATTGGGGGTCTCTGCTCAGCAGGGAGCCTGCTCCACACAACCGCCCCCCCCCCCGCCTGCTGTTCTGCCTACTTGTGATCTTTCTCTCTCTGTTAAATAAATAAATAAATAAATAAATAAATAAATAAATAAATAAATAGAAGAGCACGTGAGAGGCTCGGTCTGAGGGTTCTGGGCCAGGCCTCATGCTTCAGTACTTGTCTGTGGCATGCATGAGAGAAGTATGGATACAGGGACTCTAGGGACTGTTCTCTCTGGAGAGGTGGAGGGAAGCTGGGGCAGGCTAGGCACCTAGACTCTGAAAGCTCTGTGGACATGAATTATTAGATGACTCCCAGGCCCCCACTTTCCCATTCAAGGACATGCTAGGCTGAGAGCTGCTCCCAAGGTTTCATGCTGGCCCCTCTGAGCTTTGTGAGGATGTCTGAAGCTGAGATGGATGGGGGGCTATGGTGAGAAGCCCGACGACATGGGGTTGCCCCTCCCTTTCATTAGTCCTTAATTTCATACAGGGCACCTCTCTCAGCTGGCAGAGGTGGTAGGCAGGTGCTGTGGGAGGGAATCAAGAAGACCAGGCTCCGGGCTTACCTCCACTGCTGTCTGCCCGTGCAACTCTCATGAAGTTATTCAACATGTATTTAATGTCTGTCATATGCCAGGCTCTGTGCCACTGGGGACACAAGCAGGGGTGGCTGGAGAGAGGCTTGAGCTTTCTCAGAATGGCCATCAGCATCCCACTCTCAAGCCACCTCAGGCTGACGATGTGACAGCATAATTTGTGGAACGAAAAAACTAAGTCAAGGCTATAATTTATAGTGGGGATAATTGGCCAACTGTTAGGAAAAGGAAAAAAAAATCCTAACATACAATCTATGTAAAAATAGTGTGCTTGCTAGGCAAACTCAGCCTCAAGGAACAGGATCCGCTGCTGCGCTCCCACCTCTCCTTTCTGACCCTGAACTTGTTCCAAATAGGACTTCTTGGAACTGCCCCGAGAGAGAGGGGCTGAGCAAATCAGACTTGGTTGCCTCCTTTCTGAGCTCAGTCTTGCTCCTTGGAGAGAAACAGCAAGCAGCTGTGCACTTGTGACCTAACAAGATGGGTACCCTGATGAGGGAAAGTGGGGGCTGGTGGGAGGCCGAGAGACCCCTGACCCAAGCTAGAGGTCCAGTCGGATGAGGTTTCCCCTGAAAAACCAAAAATCCTGCTGAAGAATTGCAAGAAGTGCCAACCAAGGCAAAACCCAAAGCATGAGATAGAGTGAGATTGGCCCAAGAGCGGAAAAGAATTTCATGCAGAAGGAATGGAAAGAGCCCAGAAGCTGTTGAGAGCATGGATGGTTTGGTGGATTGATTGGCCTAGCTGGGTGAGTGGGCTTCCTAGACCTGGTGCTTCCTGCTGGAATTAGTGTGGAAGGGGACTTGAAGACCCCCCTCTGTCTTTCCCACACCTCCCAGCTGCTGGCCATGGCTAGCAACATTGTTTCCCCCACTCCCCAGACTCTTACTTCTAGATCCTGGCTCTTTCTCCCTCAGAGCAGGCCAGCAAGCTGGGGACCCAGAAATCTGCATGACTTGACAAGCCCTTGGAGGCCCTGATGTGCTCCTAGGCTTGGCAACCATCAGGTGGTGCAAATGTACATTGAGCACTCCAGACAGTGGAGACTCAGAGAGGGCAGAGGTGAGACTTGGGCCACCCAGGGGGCCTGTGCTCTTCACCATCAGGGCTGAGAGTTCCTTCACTAAAGTAATCCCTTTTTTCCCATCTTTCTTGTTGGGGGGATGGGGTCCCCAGCTCTGACACTTCTGCCCAGACGGGACGCAACATCCCTGAGCTGAGATCAACCAGCACATGCGGACCGGATGGACTAGGAGGGATGGGGACAAGGAGGGAGGGGGCATGCTGGAGGACTTGGACATCTACGTCTGGGTGGAGGGAGGGGGTATGGAAGCCAACATTCAGAATTCCTCCCAGCATTCAGGCAGCCAAGGTGGGAGGGGCATGAAAGCTCTAATTAAGCCCAGTTTCTAATTAAGCCCAGCCCCTGTGTCGCCTCACTCCCCATTATTGTCCCCAAGGCATTTTAAGCGGCCACCCTGCTGAGGAGGCTGGGACGGCCGCCAAGGCCTGCCAAGCCTGATGAGCCTAGACCCAGGAGGGGCAAGAAGCCAGCCCAGACTTCCCTTCTAGTCTCTGGGTCCTCTAGTCTCCTCAGAAGCCTAGGCAAGCCTCTTGTGTACCATGTCTACCTCTGGGGCTCCCAGTGACAAGTAGACTGCATCCCATGGGGCCTTATCCCCATCAGCCACTTCCTGACCCCAAAGTGCCAGACTTGGGGCAAAGGGACCTGGCTTGGGCCTAGGCTGCAGCCCCCAGATTTTGAAATGTACTGTTAGAATTCCACACCTCCCATAGAGTCTACAGGAAGCTGCAATTACCATTTTAGGTTAAAGCAGCCCTGGTTTGTTAACCCTTTCCGCACTGGGACTCCTGAGGCCAAGCCCTCCTCTTTCTCTCCTTCCTCCTCCAAGCCTTGCCTCCCAGACACCATCCCCTGGTTCCTGACAGAGAGAGCAGCCCCTGCTTGTGGTCCCCTCCCTCCCTCTTTCTGCCACACACGCTCATCAGAGTTTAGAGACTGGAAGCATTGGGTCCAAGGTCACAGGGCCAGCGAGGCAGCCTCTGGCCTCTGTCCCGGGAGAGACCCTACCCCACCTCAGTCTGTACCACTTCCACCTTCACAGTCTCCCCAGGCCACATTCACACACGCAGAGTTTAATTAACTTTATTGATATTCAGAAATTAGGAGAATGACTAAAGGTAATTGCTCATTAAAAATCATTAAACTGACACAGCAGGCCCAGGCACACACCACCCCTCCCAGAGAACGGCTTTCCTCCATGTGGCAGGATCCCTGGGGTACCATCCTCTGGTCAGGAGGATCACGGTAGCCCACAGTGCCCCTCAAACCAGAGATGATATTACCGCACCCTCCCCCCACCGTACAACTGCGGGGTGGGATCCAGAGAGGGGTTGAGCCAGGCCCAGGGTGGTCTTACCCTTCCTCCCCCCACCCCACTTCTAAGACCTCCGACATCTGGGGCCCTTCTGCCACTTCTGGGTGGCTCCCAGGGCATCTCATGGGCTGCCCAGAGCTGTGTCCCTCAACCTATGTGTGAGCAAAACTCTGGGGTGGGGGCGATCTTGAGGCCACAGGAATCACGCTGTACCACCTAACCCTAACCCCAGGTCTTTATTCCTCGAGGCCTGCCTTCCCATGGCTGGAGTCCCCAGGAGTCCCGAGATGGCCAAATGCTCTGCCTCTCAATGAGACAACTCAGTACCCTCGCCACTAGGACCTGTAATCTCCATGGAGATGGAGGGGCATGCCAGGGCTTGTCCTGGTCCAGGTCCTCTCTCTTCATTCCTGGCACTGCATGGCTGCTTCCTTTTCTCCCTTGGGGAGTGAAAATAAAGGTCTTGCCCAGCAGGTGAACTCCTAGCCCCTTGGGCATGTGGCCCCATCTGCATTGGAGAGGTCCAGCTAGGTCAAGGAGGGACTCTGGCTGGGGGAACCCAAACTCTTGGCCACAGTGGACAGATTCCTCCCAACACTTGCGCACTTACGCCCAGTGGGGGTCCCCCAACTCTCAGCCACACCAGCCATCCATCCTCCTGGAGACCCACAGTCTCACTCCAGCCTTGCAGGGAGCTCTCTGGCAGAGGCTGTGCCGCACGCTAGCGGCCTTACACACTCTTCTCACTGGCTCACTGCTGAGCCCTCACCCGACATCCAGACCTCCGGAGGGGCAGACATCCTTGGTTGGACCTGTTATTCCAGACACACTGGGCCCTGGTTCACACGTTCATACTCAGACCTACACACCTGCACAAGAGGCTTCAGACACAGGCTCTGAGCCCCAGGGGAGGTGTCCAGAGCAAGATGTGGCCAGACCTGGGAGACCCGGCCTCCTAGGGACATCCTCAGATGGCTGGGCAAGGATGCAGGCTTCTTGCTTCCTCTTCCTGCTCCCAGCAGGGTGGGGTTTTGGGGGTCTCCTTGCTTCCCCCACCCTCCCGCCCACAATGTGAACACTGGGTTCTGAGTTCTGCGCACCAAGGGAGGACCTGGCGTCAAGAGAGGAACAGACGAGGGCAGCCAGGGGGCGGGGCGAGGACACCCTTCCACCCACACCGACCCTGGCCGGGGAGGCTCAGAGAGCAGCTTCGGCGTCCTTAGGGGCGCAGAGCGCAGAAAACTGCCATCCAGGGACCCAGCCTGAGCCTGGGCCCGCTGCCCTGACCTCCAACCTGAAAAGATCCAACGAGTAGATTAGAAACTCCCACCTTCTCCCCACTCTACATCAGAAGCTATGAACCATATACTTTGAGGGACAGCGGGTGCCAATTCCAAGCAAGGTGCAGGCGAACCCAGCAGACGACCGGCTGCAGTGGAAGAAAGACCTGGGGGTCTGTAGCTTTGGTGAATGTTTGTTTGAGCCGGGGCCGTGCAGGTCCCGTCGAGACTTGGAAACCTTCCTTCCCCAGAGGCACAGAGCCTTCATCCTCTCCCTAACGCTCCCTTGCTGCTCACTTCAGGCCAAGCTTCCCTCCACCCGGGACCAATGAAGTTGGAGACCGGACTGCGAGCAGAGGACCGGAGGCAGCAGGGTAGGGTGCCTGCTCTCCTGCGACGAGTCTGCGGCCGTGGGATGGGCCGGGGCTGAGCAGGTTCCGCGGGCCGGGAGGGAGGAAAAGCTCCGGAGTGGGCAAGACGGAGAGTGCAAGGAAAGGACTTCGGAGAGGGAGGCTCTGGTGCAGAGTCCCTAGCCCAGGACCTCAGCCGTTGCGGCCCATCAGAGCGAGTAGCCGAATCTGGGGCCCCCGCTCCCCCGAGTTTCTCCCTGGAATTGTACTCTAGGTTCCGACTCCCGCGTGGCTGCGCGAAGCGGAGGGAGGTGAACGACTTCCCAACCCCGGGGTCCGGCCGCCATCCGGCTCCGTCCCTCCGCAGTGAGGACGCGGGGGGCCCCAGTACGGGCAGCAAAGTCTAGCGAAGTTTGGCGGGCAGTAGGGGAGGCGGGACCACGGGAGGCCAGCAAGACCATCCAGACTCACCGCCCCTTGCCCTCTTCCCCCTCCTGCACGCGCCCGGGCGCTGCTAGACGCCTGGAGTGTGGCGAGGTAGCGCGCGGGTGAGCGCGTGAGTGTGTGAGGGGAGGGGGTGGCGTGATGAATTGCAGCAGAGAAATCCCATTAGATCCGGGGAGATGATTAAAGGCGAGGTCTTGGCTGGGCGCGAATGGCGGGAGCCGCGGCAGCTTCCCGCGGGTTGGAGCCCGCGCCCCGCCCGGCTCGGCCGGCGCGGGGGCCAGCGCAGCCGGCGGAGCGCGGTGCTTGCGCTGGGGAGCCAGATGCGCGAAGCTGGGCGGCGGTACGGTCCTCTCTTCCCACCCCCGGGACCCCGCCCCCGCCCCCGCCTCTGTCCTGCCGCCGGACGCCGGGGTCCCTTACCGTGAGCCAGGAGCGCCAGCAGTGAGGGCAGGAGCAGCAGAGCTACCGAGCGCATGGTGCCGGTTGCGGCCGTGCCCCGGGTCGGAGCTACGGCGGGGAAGCGGGGGGGCTCGGCGGGGCGTAGGCGCGGGGGACAGCGGGGTCCTGCCGGGTAGAGGGAGCGGGGCCGCCGCCGCCGCGCCGCCAGCGCCTGACAGAATCAGCACCACGGCCAGCGCCTGGCGTCGGCGCCGGGGATCGCCGCGCGGGGCTGGGGGCGGGGGCGCGGGAGGAGTGTTTACCGTAAAGTCTCAAGCAAAGGCGCAGAAGACCCAGCGTCGGGAGCACACGCTCCCGCGCCGCCGCCGGCTCTGGGGAAGAGCTGCCCTGCTCAATGTGGGCACACGGCCCCCTCCCTTCCGTGCTGCCCACGCCCAGCCAAGCCTGCCACCCTTTCCCTTATTAACAGCCTGCCAAGGAAGTGGGGTCCTCACCTGATTTTCCATGAGAGTGCAACCCCCTCTCCACCCCTCTCCACCCTATCCTGGTACCTGAGGGCACCAAGGGTGACCTGGGAAGATGTTCTCGAGTGAGGCAGCTGGCGAGGCCTGCGTGCCCTTGTGGCAGCTCCGTCTTGGGCTCATAATGAAGATGGTTTTTGAGCATACAAAAGACAATAAATTATTACTTTGCGCTCAATAAATGCCAGGGCTCCAGGCAGCTGCATCAGCAGCAAACTGTGCTCACAGAAAAGCTTAATTATCCTGATATTATAGTTAAAAGCCAGTGGTACTCGCGTCCTGGGAAGACATTCTTCACAGGAGGCAACTTGGGCCAACCTGTGGGCAGCTGAAGGTAGTATTCTGGGTCCTCATGCAGCCCAGGATCTCCAGGACCCTGTTTTGGCAACATGCACCCCCCACCCCCAGGACCAGAGAAACCAAAGTAACAGCCAGTGAGAACAGACCCTTCATGCCTATCCTTGCCCACTTTCCTGGAACTGGTGGAGAAAATGGGACAGGCATGGAGGATGGGAGCCTTTCCCTAGGGTTATTTTAGATAGAAACTTGAAGGAGGCTCAGGGGAGTAGCCAGGGAGGCTCTGCCATTCAAGGACATGGAAAAATAGACTTCCATGGCTCTGCTTGGGCTCAGGAGCTCCAGTGAGTCATAGGGCAGCAGAAAGGGCAGTCAGAGCTGTGTCATCCCTGAGGGTGATGTTTAGACATAGGGGTTTCTGGCTCCATAGATAGGCTCACTTGAGCCTCAGTGGACACAGTGGGACATGACCATATGACTGATGATATTCCCCATAGAGGAAGAGGAGGGCTGAACAGCTTTCTTATTAGTGCTTTTCACATGAACTTGGCTCTTCCCCAAAGCTTTCAGAACCTAGTGATTGTCCAGTACCCTTCCTGACTCCATCTTGGAAGCAGGTGGCAAGACTTCTCTTCTTAAGTCTCATTCCTCCGAGAATCTTTTGATCCTTACTACCTCCACTGTCTTCCAGCTCAGCTCATTACAATCTCTCCAGATCCTCTTGCTGTGGGCTCTGGGGAGTCGCCTTGAACCAAACCACTACCATAAAGAATCCCAGGCAGCAGGCAGGTGACTTATGGAATGGAGGATTTTTGGATAGTCTTTTCAAGAAGCTGAGAAAAAAAAGGACAGTAGCAGAAGATTGGCGGGGGGGGGGGGGTTGACAAAAGAATCAAAGGTGAGGAGAGGAAGCCAGGAAAGGTGCAGAGGAGAGAAAAAGTTTTCAGGAAAAGAGGGAGGTAGAAGGTTCTGTGGCTGAGGGAAGTTTGGGGAAATGCTGGTAAATGGCATGAGAGTCCTCCTTTCCTCTTTAAAGATATTCCTGACCTTCTCCTTGATTTTTGGCCCATTTGAACTTAGTAGCTTGGGAAAAGGAGGGCGAGTCATGACCCAGGGATGGGATTTGTATGATAGGATGATTCACGGTGTTTTGGAGGCTGGTGGGAGGCTTGTCTCCAGGCAGCTGGGGTGGACACTACTCACAAGAAGGGTAAATGGAGACACCCAGGAACTTGCCATGTCTCCTTCCCTATTGCTTGAACTAAGGTAAGCGTTCAGGAGAGAATCCAATGGAGACTACAAGTCCCAGAATGCAGCACTCTGCCCTGAGCTCAGAGGATGGGTGTGTACTGCATTATGGGAAGAATAATGCTCCCGGGTTGTCTCTCCCTCCTAAAGATGGTCAACGTTGTCCCTGTGAAATGGGTTCCCAGTTAGGCTGAGGTGGAAACTGGCCCAGACTGGGAAGCAGTAGAGTTTTTGTCAAGTACCTTGTCTATGTCCTCCAAGAGACCCATTCTGCCCAGAGCTCAGAGACAGTTGTTTAATTGTCTGTCTTCTCCATTCATTGTCAACTCCGAGAAGGCACAAAACATATCTGTCTCCTTCATTCCCAACCTAGCTCACTATGTGCCTGGCACATAGTAGGTGCCTCATAAATATTTGTGAATAAACGATGCGGGAGTAGTGGAGGTAGTGTGGTGAGGGAGGATTGTCTAAAGCCCAAGGCAGGTCATTGGTGCCAAATGAGTGCTGTGAGATCCTGGAGAAGGGGGACAATTGCTTCTTGTGGTGGTGAGGGGAGGTCATTGAAAGCATCACACAGAAGACGGGTGGACTGACACAAAGTCTTAAATAAGTTTTAGGTTTCAGGCAGCGGAAAGGAAGGGGGAGGACATCCAAAGTTGGGGAAGTGGCGTGTACGAAGACAAAGTGGTGGAAAATGCGAGAGAGTCTGGGGTCAGTGAGAAGGCTTGGCTCTGGTAGAGTGGGATATCCTTGTAGAGATCTAAGAGGGAGGATGTGGGGCGGCTTGTGGCCAGACTTGGTGGTCATCTGAGTTGCAAGACATTCTTGGGGGCTCTACTGAAGGATTTATCCCATCACAGAGATATCTGCACCAAAACAAGGGAGTCTGGAATTATTAAGGTGGGTTTTTAAGCACCACAGCAAGTGGTAGTAACTGAGAAGGGTTCAGAGCTGACCCTGAAGGTTGGAGAGTAGGGGTCTGAGTTACAATGGCTGTGCTAGTACTGAGGGCCAGAGAGAGAGAGAGAGAAGTGGGGCTCTCCAGTCCCAGGGACCTTTGCAGCTTCTGCCCAGACAGTGGCGGACAACCAGCCCACGTCCCTGGAGAAGCCACTTCCAAACAGCCCATTAATTTGCAGGATCACAGGCGCACTGGTGACTTATTTTGAAGTCTCTGTCTTCAAATGGATGACACTTGCTTTCTGAGCGAGAGGAGAAGAAAACTAGTCTCCTCTGAGATAGTTCTCGAACCAGAGCTACATCTTCTGTGGAGCCAAGGGGGTTTGGGGGCTTTAGAAAAGCAAGGGCAAGAGACTGCCTGCCACCTGACTCTGGAGATTCCTGGGGACACAGAGCTGTGGGTTCACCTCCACCCACTCCTCAGGGGGTGCTCCCAGACCTGGTAGCATCTTGAACAGGCTGGGATACTATAGCCCACCCAGGCTTCCAGGAGTACCCGAAGTCAACCCTTTGAGTTTAGGGGTAGGAGGTGGGCCCTACCCTCATAAATGGTGAGTCCTGGAGCCTGGGCATTTGCTCTCGCTCCGGGAGCAGGACCACACCAGGTGTAGCAAGAACCCAGGATGGATGGAGACGGCAGCACATAGTGGTTTGATGTGAGCTGTTTTCCAGCTCCAAACCAAGGCCTCCAGCCTGCCCATCACCCCCAGCCAAGGCCTTTGATCCTCTACAGCTCCATAAATGTTTAATGCCACTGGCTGGGCAGAAATGAGGCAGGTGCTGGGACAGAGAGACTGGGAATAGGACTTAAAATCCACAATGCTGGCCAGATTATTTTCACGTAGGAACCCTGGAATGGGTGGGAAGAAGCCTTTCTCCCTCCATGTGACAGAAGTCCCAGGGTTCAAGTTTGCGGCACTAATAAAGGAAACTCTTTGAAAACCCACCAAGGGGCTGAAAATAAAATGAATAATCAATTGCAACAGCCTGATCCCGAGCTTGATTGAAGGAGAAAGATGGAAAGTTAAATGACAATCAAATGCAAATACAGCTCAACAAACACCATAGCAATTATCAGGAGAAGGAACCACTTGGTGTTTGCAGGCAGTGGGGGTTGGCAATTTGGAAGCCTGGGCCCGTGCAGAGGTGACTGGCGTGGGGCCGTTTTAATGGACAATTAAATAGATGCAAAAAAATCCCTGCATCTATTTTGCATATACTGCTAATGAGCGGGGATCCAGAATCCTGGCATCCAGGGGGAGGCTATGCCGAGTTCTGTAGCTGCCTCTGCACCATTTCAGAATCGAAGAGGCTCCGGGTGCCTGGGAGGCGAGACTAGGGGAGGCACATGAATCAGAGGACCTTGAGAGGGTCACTCCAGTCTCATTGGAATCTTCACGCCAGCTGGTGCTGAAGGGATGAGTGTGGAAGTTGAAGGGAGCCCGTGGGGTCCTCCAGGAAAGAGCTTAAGGTGTTGGCCTTCCAAAGGCCCAGAGGCCCGTGAGAACGGCCTTCTCCTCTAGATTTGCATAATGTTTTGCATCTCATTTGAATGCTATTAATTTGGTGTCAGGCTAGGTTGGCATGGAGTAGAAAAGAGAACAGCTGGCCTTCTCCCTCCCCTCTGTACCCTGAGGCTCACCCTGAGCCTAGCCCTCCCTAACTTGGGGAGATTGAGGTCTCCCTTCCACCACCACACCCCAACGTTCCCTGTCACTTGGGAGTCTCTTGGTGAAACCAGCTCCCAAAGGCCAGGCCTGCGTGGGCAGTGTGGACACGTTCAGGGTGATACGGATGAAGAAATGATCCCTTGAGGTCACTGTCACCAGACCCACAGATACCATAGGATGATGCTGGCAGCCTTCTCCCCAAGCAATCAGGTGGCTTGGCTTGGAAAGGGTCCAAAGATAATAACCAGGAGAGGGAGGGAACCAAGACAGGTGATAATCCCAGAGAAATATAGAGGGCTCTAGAAATAAAATTCCCTGAACTCAATATTTCTAGTACTTGAACTTACATAAAATACACTTGTCCAGAGGCATGGGGTTCATGGTGGTGTGGCTCTGGGCCTGGTGCCCTGGTACCAGGGTGATGGCCATGTGAAGAAGGGATGGGGCACCCAGGTAGGGTGAGCCCCTGAGAAAGGAGGAGAAAACCTTCTGTGTATCCTGAGGCTGCCCCTGGCAGCTGGGCCTCAGGAAGCCACAGTCAGCTGGGGGCTTGGGAGATCAAAGCTTCCCAGTCTTCCTCAAAGGCATCTCAGTTTTTTCCTATGGGGAACCCGCTAGGGTGCCCAACTCACCTCTTGCCTGAGTGGTCTGTCCTGAAATCTTGGTCAATAGATGTGAGGGTGTTTATGCATTGGACTAGCAAGGAGGAGGTGTTTGACCCAAAGGTGGTCTTCTTTTTGTCAGGGGGAGCCCCTCAACCCGACAGAATCCCTGGCCAACTCCTCCCACTTCTGAGAATTAGGGCAGGAATCGGGGGGCGGGCGTGAACAAATATCCCAGCCAGATTGACATCACACCCCTGTCCCAAACAGTACTCACTCTGGGGCAAGCCATAGCTGGGGGCAAAAGAATGCTCTGTATCCTTTTTATGACTGATGCAAGATTGCGGGGCGAGGGGGGGTTGCTTTGAATAACGTGAGAGGATAATTGAGTTTTCCCCTTTGAGCAAACCCAGGCAAGAAGCTTTGGCATTACATAAGGAACGGGCTCATAACTGGCTCATATTTTATGGAAAGGCTGTAAGTATTGCCTCTTTAAAAAGATTGCCACACAGGGGCGCCTGGCTGGCTCAGTCAGTGGGAGCATGTGATGCTTGATCTTGATCTCGTGGTTGTAAGTTCAAGCCCCACGCTGGGGGTGGAGATTACTTAATAAAATCTTTAGGGGCTGGTGAGTGGCTCGGTCAGTTAAGTCTTTGGCTCGGGTCATGATCCAGGGTCCTGGGATTGAGCCCCGCATCGTGCTCCCTGTTCTGTGGGGAGCCTGCTTCTCCCTCTGTCCCCTGGCTCATGTTCTCTCTATCTCAAATAAATAAGTAAAATCTTAAAAAAAAAAAAGAATAAAATCTTTAAAAATAAATACATAAAAATTTAAAAAATATTAAAAAGATTGCCACGTGCGTCTAAAGCACATTCACAAAAATGTATTATATTCTCATTTTTTTGGAAATTAGCCCCTGAATCCAATGGGCTGTTCCTGACCTTTAAAAATAAGAATACTAGCACCATTTATTATTTGCTGTTACTGGACATTGGGTTGAAGGATTTAACTACATCCTCACAACAATTCTCTGAGGTAGGTACTGTTATTGTCCCTATTGTACAGATGAGGACACGGAGGGCCTGGGCAGCTGAGTGATCTGTAGGCAGTTCATGGTGAAACCAAGACGTACTAACAAGGCAGAGCAGAAAGGCATAGGTGCCCGTGGGCCTTGGAAGGGGGAGGTGTGGGAGGGACCTCAGGCTTCCTAAACCTCTGGCCTGTGTCCTGGGTTCACCTGCAGGGGGCCTGTGCCTACCTTTCCTCCTCTGGTGCAGTCCAGGGAGGGTAGGCTGCTTGGAATAGGAGAGGGCAGGGCTGGTCACTTATTAACTTGTTCATTAGACAAATATTTATTACATATCCAATGTCCTAAGTGCTGGGGGTACAGAGGGGAATGAAAGCAGACCTTGGCCCTGCTGGATCAGAGCTCACAGTCTAGAATGGGAGACCCTACCCAGAACCACCCAAGTAAATATAAACTGTAACAAACCAGGTGCTCAGGAGAAGTTCACAAGGCTGGGGGTTTGACCCAGTCAGGGAAGGCTACCTTGAGGAGACAGTGATTGAGTAGAAAGCCGCAGGAGGGGTTGGTGTTAACTTGATTGAAGAGGGAAAGGAAACACCTTCCATGCAGAGGGAACAGCATGTGCAAAGTCCTGGGGTCAGCAGGACTAAGAGATGGTTGATGTGGCTGGATCACAGAAAAGAAGGATGTGGTGGGATGCGGATGCTGCTAGAGAGGTAGGCAGGTGTAGAGCTCCAAAGTTTAGTGGAGCTATACGTGATCTACCCTTCTCAGCTCCCCGTACGTCCATCCATCCATCAGTCCATGCATTCCCTCCTCCTACCCAAATTCCTACCCATTTGGTTCATCACCCTTTCACTCATTTGTTTACTGAATGAGGGAACATCTTTTTGTGCCAGGACCTGAGGGGAATAGGGAGAGGCAGAGCTCTCAAAGAGCTCCCAGACCAGGGAGGGGAGATTGAGTGTCAGGTCACTGTGATGCGGCGTCTCTATCTCTGCAAGGTGCTTAAACAGGATAATAAATGCCTAGAGGCTATCTCCCATGGTTTGAGCTTCCTAAGGCGAGGTGACATCATTCCTTCCATGGGGGTCTTCCAGTCCCGTGGTTCCTCCTCCAACCTCATTCCTTTCTGCTCCCAAAGCAGCCCACTTCTTACCACCCCAGGGTGGGTACTGTTTCTGATGTTTGTTTTCATTGACCCCTCTTTTGGGTCTCGGAGGTCTCTTCATCTCAGGAGAACACAGGGAAATGTGGCCAGGTCTCCCTCAGATATCAGAATCCAGCTCCAGACACTTACTTTCCTGGGCATGAAAAGAGGACAGAAACCCCAGATCCCTCAATTCTAGCCATGCATTTCCACCCTCCACTCCTCCTTGAACTACTTGTCCTCTGCATGTGACATCACAATGGTCTCCATGGCAACCAACTGTGAGGTCACCAATCCTTAAAGCAACAGAATCTGTGGGTCTGGACAATGGTTTGGAGGAGAGAGGCGGAGTGCAAAATGTGGGTCCGAGAGGGAAACCATCTCCTCCCGGAAAAGGGCCACCCAAAACCTATGGGAGGGAGGAGGGTTCCACTTCAAGCCCCTTTGCAGAGAGGGGTTTAAAACAGTTTCTTGGTCTTGTCCCTCACTGAAAAGCTTCTACACTGACACTGATCCCCTCCAAAATTGCCCACGAAGGTAGAACTTCATATAATCTGATTCAGATGGGCTGCAGAAATTGATGGGGTTGCTGAACAGAATCCTGGGGTCACTGACTTGGCCCCATGTACCACTGGGAAGTGGAGGTGGGAGTATGGTTCTGGTCTCAGCCCCACTGAGTCAGAGGGTCTGGCCAAGACCTGACATATGTTTGAGCCTTGATTTCCCCCTCAGGGGAGGAGTGAAGGTGCCAAGGAACCTTGTTTCCTGACTTAGAGGATAAGCAACAGCTTGGCTTAAGGCCGTTGGGTCTGTCCTCTGTGAGTGGGGGGAAGTGGCTGTGCGGGGAGAAGGGTAAGGGTGGGCACACTTGGGGTGTTTTTGGTTGGGACAGCTGCTGGTGTCTCTGAAACCATGTTAGTGTTTTGTGAGAGCAGGACCCCCTGGAGAGGGAGACCACTCATCCAGGGGCTTAGTGCTCAGGCTTGAAAGTCAGGTCTGGGTTCAAGTTATCCCAACCTCATGCTTTCCTTGGGCAAGTTTCTGGGCCTCACTGGGCTTCCACCTCGTTACTTAGAAAGGGAAAACAGGGGCGCCTGGGTGGCTCAGTGAGTTAAGCATATGCCTTTAGCTCAGGTCATGATCCCAGGGTCCTGGGATGGAGCTCCACATTGGGCTCTGTGCTCAGCAGGAAGCCTGTTTCTCCCTCTCCCTCTGCTGCTTCCCCTGCTTGTGCTCTCTTGCTCTCTCTGCCAAATAAATAAATAAAATATTAAAAAGAAAGAAAGAAAAAAGAAAGGGAAAACAGTGCCACTTGCCTTTCAGAAAGGTATTCAGTGAGATAAACTGTAGGAAGGCTTGGGACAGAGTGAGGGACTCCATAAATGCTTGTCACATTCACTTTTATATCCCTTTAGCTCTTAGCTGAGGGTTTTGGGTATTATATGTGCTTCGTTAATGTTTGTGACTGTCGGAACAGCATGAGGAATAGAGGACAGTGCTTAGAGCAGGGGAAGTCCACAGGCCTGGGTTCAAATCCTGGTCCTTATAGCCTGGTACGTGTTAAGCGCATGGTGGATGGTGGCACCTGTCCTCAGTCTTGAGGAGGGCTGTTTTTGGCAGTTTCCGTTCCCTGTCAGCTTCAAGGAAAGGAGAGTTAATCCATGGCGTGTCCGGAACTGGAGAGTGGGTGAGCCTTGAGACCAGGGCATAAGAATGGCAACCTCAAAAAAAAAAAAAAAAAAAAAGAATGGCCACCCAGCTCATGCCAGTCACAGGCGCTGGGGTGCCGGCTGGCTTGGTGCTCCTTGAAGTCAAGGCTGAGCAGTGTCTCACTCATCGGTGAAACCCAGAGCCTGGCACATGGCAGAGGCTCAGTTGCGGTTAAGGTCCATGGAGTTAGACTGTGTCTTCATGGTCACGGGCTGGCTAACATATCGCATGCACACCCCGTCCCAGGCTCTTTTCTAAGCTCTTCTCCTGTTGCCGCGCTCCACGCAATGAGACAGATGACATTAACCATCTTTAAAATGAGGAAAGAAGAGCACCTGGGTGGCTCAGTGGGTTAAAGCCTCTGCCTTCGGCTCAGGTCATGATCCCAGGGTCCTGGGATCGAGCCCCGCATCGGGCTCTCAGTTCAGCGGGGAGCCTGCTTCCTCCTCTCTCTGCCTGCCTCTCTGCTTACTTGTGATCTCTGTCTGTCAAATAAATAAAATCTTTAAAAAAATAAGATAAAATAAAATGAGGAAAGAGAGAGCTGAGGAACACAGCCGAAGGTCACACAGCTGGGAAGCAATGATGGGTCTGGCATTTAAACTCAGGCTCCCTAGTTCTAGAACCTACCCTCTCCATCTCCAGGGTCTCCCCAGCCTCAAGGGGGCCATGCCCATCCATTCTGCCTCATTCGGCCTCCCTGAATTCCCTCCCCTGCCTCTCCCTCCTGCTCCTGGCTTCTTCCAGCTGAGCCTGGATCCCGGGCAGCCCAGTGCAGGATGCAAATTCTACCCCCACCGGGCTCAGCCATCTGCCTCCCCCTCTCTGCTGAAATAAAGCTGTGACTGCCACTGCCACTGCCACAGCCGAAGCCACTGCCGGATCCGTTGCTTATTTCAAGTCTTCCTAAAGCTTGTTGAGTTCTTAACTTATTAAAGATAAGCACATGGAAATAGGGAGCAAATCTCTTTATTTATGACATAATCTCCAGCCCAGAAAAGCGGCAGGAACAGTGTTGCCTATATTAGGGAACCAATAGGAAAAAAATCAATTAGATCCGCCAGAGCGTTTCGCTATTAACTTTCTTCTGATGTTTCTCTTAAGGCTGGCCGTGGGGGGTTCCCTGCCAGCCACAAGCTGCAAGAGAGAGGAGAGCTTTGCAGGTACAGAGCAAGGAATGTCGCAAGGAAGGCAGCAGACCAGGGTCCCAGACAGGCCTGGGAGTCTCTCCATCCAGGGTCTACTTCACGGCCCTCCAAAGCTCAGCCGGGAAGTCCTGATGTCGGTTCAGCCTCCATGCTCCTTGTTGCTCGTCAGCTGGTGTTGTCAGGGACAGCTTGTTATTCTTTGTTTCTTGCAGACCTGAGCCCCAAGCCTGATCACATTTCTGCCAGATCCTTAGAAGAGAGGATTCTCTTCTTCCAGAATAACGTTATTCTGGAGGGGCTCTTTTTTTTTTTTTTTTTAAAGATTTTATTTATTTGACAGAGAGAAAGAGAGTACAAGCAGGGGGAGCAGCAGAGGGAGAGGGAGAAGCAAGCTCCCTGCTGATCAGGGAGCCCGATGTGGGGCTCGATCCCTTGACCCCAGGATCATGACCCGAGCCGAAGGCAGATGCTTAACCGACTGAGCCGTGCAGGCACCCCTGGATCTTTAGTGGAGTTGTCTACTGATGGGGGACACAGCCTGGAACTGGCAGCCACCTCATGAGGTCCTCAGGCTCCTCTGCTGGCCTCCACGAGCTACTTCCAAGCTGTCTCCCACCCATAGGGTTCCCCCTTGTTCCTGAGAGCCTACAGCAAGGGGGGCTGTTCTGGCTCCCATAGTAACCCAGGCTTCCTCTCAAAGGCAGGGGATCATGGCTCATTCACCAGTGTTTCCTCGGGGCGCTCAATAAATATTCATCGAATCAATAATTATGATAATAACAACTCCATTGATTGAATGCTTACTCTGTGCCAAAGCTGAGAAAGGCAGATGCTTTTTTACCTAGAGTAGGACCCTTTTGCTTCTCTCTGAACCAGAAGAGGTTTCCAGTGTTTTGCTTTGTGCTATTTTCTAGCAGCAGCTACGAGATGTATAATAAACCCAACCTTACAGAGGAAACAGATATAGGAAGAACTAGCCTGTCTCGGTTAATAAGTGAATGGTAGGCTCTATCCACCCCTTTTAGTTGTCAGGAAGTCCTCCTTAAGGTCTAACCTAAACCTTTCATGTTACAACAGCACCAGTCCCGTCTCTGTCCCGTGCAAACTTCCCCCAGTCGCGGAGGGTCCACCTGCTTTTTGCCTGGGTTGGCCTGCAAGGAATATTAAACATGAAACCTCACAGAGGCCAGCCCTCAGGGCAGGCAATGAACCAGCCCTCCTCATGCCTGTTCATTATTATAATTAATATTGAGCCAGGCTTGGTGGCGACCTCGCCCTGGCCAGGTATTTGCGCTATTTTAGAAGCTTATTCAGATCAATGACAGACAGCTCCAAACAGATAAACTCCCTGCCATCCAGACGAATCAATTGTAACACTGCCGTCACAACAAGCCCAAGAAATCAATCTGATTTCAAGCGACATGGTAACTCAGCACTGGGCAAGCTGGTTTTAATTTCCGTGCGGCTGAGACCCAGCTTCCTCTGTGCACTGGAACACCGAGCGCTTTCCCAGCCTGTGTTGCAGACTCTCAGGGGGCCTGGGCAGGCCCTCAAGGGGACTCAGGCCAAGGGGGCGGTCATCACATGGAGGGCAGGGTGACTGGGAGGTTGTGTGACCTTAAGGAAGGCTCTGGAACCCCCAGATCCAGGAGGAGCTGACTCAGACCTGCTGTTGGGATCCTTTTTGCTGGCTTCAGCTCCATTCCCCCCGCCCTGCCCTCTGCAAAAAACCAAGCCTGGAGGCCTTTCCGGGCTGCCTCCCAAATCAGGGAGTCGAAGAGGGGGTCTGCTTACCTCAGGAGGCAGGACAACTGCCCTTCTTGGTCTTGGAGATGGAGTTTGTCTAGCAGAACAGCAAATAGCTCACCAGAATAGAAACAGTCTTTTACTGGGGGCTTACTCTATGCTCAGGCACTATGCTAAGTGTTTTATACCTCCTTACCCCTCACAGCAGCCCAAAGAGATAGGGAACAGTTCTCCACATTTTGTAGAGGAGGAAACCAAAGCTCAGAGAAGTTAAGCTACTTGTCCTGAGTCACACAGCTGATAGATGATGGAGTCTGGATTTGAACCCAGGACTGTGAGACTCCCTTCCCCTAAGCCTTAGCCACTGACAATGTCTTAAAGATGACACCAGAGAAGCCCTCATTCTCCACCGCCCCCCCTTCCCTGGATCCTGTCAGGTGAAATGAAACCATTGCTTTACCTCCAGGCTGCCAGGGAAGAGAGACTCTCAGACATCCCCACAATCAGCAATTATTCCCTGAACGTTCACCCTGATTTTCCAGGCCCTGAGTTGAGGGTGTTGAGGACACAGGAGGGTCAGGAGGCCAAGCTGGCCATCTTCCCACAGTACAGTATGTACTCCCTTTCCCTCCCCCAGTCCTGTTAATGTAACTAGGTGGTGAGGAGTGGGGCCTGGGACAGGCAGCAGGGTGTGTACTGAACGGCCAAGGTCAGGGCTTTTCAAATATATTCTAGCTAAGAAGCTCTCTAATCAGGGGCGCCTGGGTGGCTCAGTGGGTTAAGCCGCTGCCTTCGGCTCAGGTCATGATCTCGGAGTCCTGGGATCGAGCCCCGCATTGGGCTCTCTGCTCTCTCGGGGAGCCTGCTTCCTCCTCTCTCTCTGCCTGCTTGTGATCTCTCTGTCAAAAAAAAAAAAAAAAAAAAAAAAAAAGCTCTCTAATCAGGAGACTCCTTATGAGGAAGGCAAGGATACAAACAGACGAAAATAGAGCTGGTCAGCTGGCAATAGGGGCCTGGGAGCTGGACCCTTCTCTCGCCCCCAGCCTTGGAGCAGCAAACCCAGGCCCCTCCTTCCCACGCCTTCCAGGTGCTTCATTGAACCTGGGGCCTGGCTAATTTTCCAGCTTCAACACTATCGCTCAGCCTGTTCTGGATTTAGAGCATGGTAATTTAGGTGCTAAGTGGGCAAAGCTGCCCTTGGCCCCAGCGAGGCCCCATATCTATCTCCTTTGGGGGCTAGCGCTGGGCGTTGTGGGGAGGTACAAATCTGGAGACCAGAAGGCCCTGGATCGTGAAAGGGGTCTTCTATCTGTCCTAGGGAGCAAAGGGCCTGGGCAGGCCCTTGTGGGAGATGGATGCCTGTTCATCGAACTCAGCCCCCCATGTCCTCCCCAAAGGAGGCAGGGACGTCCAGATTCTACAGCCTAGCAATGGAGAGGGGCACACAGGACCACACAGCTAGAGAGTGACTGAAGAAGATTCACACCCAGGCCTATGTGGCTCCAGAGGGCCATGACTGCCTGCCCTTCCACCCACCAAAGACGAATTTGGAGAGGAACTCAAATTGTAGCAGGAGGGAATGGGATTAGATATAGGCAAGGACTTCCTGACTCAGGAACTTGTATTCTAGGATGGATCAGGAGGCGGGCAGGGCACTCTCTCCTGAGGGTTTTCAGGTAGGCTCCTGGTACATCTGTGCCCCTGTGGCTCTCACTTCCAGAAAGCTACTGAGAGTCAAGAATGTCCTCTGCCGCGTGTGGCTTTGTCTTTTATTTTTTTTGAATAGGTAATAACTGCGCATGGTTCCAAACATAAGGGTGGTCATAAAGTCATTGGGTGAAAAGGCTCCCCCCACCCCCCTCCGCCCCGTCTCCCAGTTCTCCTCCCCCGAGGCAAGCGCATTATTATACGTTTCCTGTCTAGACATATACAAGCAAATAGGAACACATATTCTCTTTCTTTCGTCCTATTTTTAATACACAAGATGTAGCATACCCCGCACACTGTTCTGTGCCTTGCTTTTGTCATCTGACAATATATCTTGGAGATTACTCTGAATCAGTACATAAAGAGCTGCTTTACTCTTAGGTGTCTTTTTATGGTCGCAGGCTTCTGGGGAGCTCAGAAGTAATCACATCTGGTTTGATTAGCTTCACATTTCCATTTACGACGTCCCCGCCCAGAGAGGGCAGGAAAGCTCTCCAAGGTCACGCAGCAAGGACTTAGGGATGCGCGCCGGGCTTTTCCCCCTCCTCTGTCCCCAGCTCGTTGCCCCCAGCCACCTCGAGGCTCAGCGCGGGCCTGGGCAACAGGGGCGGGGTGGGGGGAAGGCCAGGGAGTGGGGCTGGGGGAAGGCCAGGGAGCTGGGAGTCTCTCATTGAAATGCTGGCCGCGCGGCTCCTCGGCAATCGGCACCTAGCGGTGAGCGGTGCGGGAGCGCGGCGGGCCCGGGGCGCCGGGGTGCAGGGAGGACAGCGGCGGCCGCGCGCCACGTGGGAACAGGCGGGACCCGCCGATTCCCCGGGAACCCCGCGCCGCGTGCTTCCCGGTAATGAGCTCCCGGGGCCCGAGGTGAGCTTCTCCTGCTGCTCACTCGGCAGCCGCGTGGCACCAAAGGAAACGGGTCCTTTTTTTTCTTCCGCGCCTGACAGCTCATTAGAAGAATTAATTTACTCCAGCGTTTGCAGTTTAAAGGACATTATTTACTGGTTAATTGTTGTTATTACAAAATGTTAAATATCATTATTTATTTCCCAGGCCCTGACAGCAGCTCTGACGGGAATTTATTAGGTGAGTTGGCATCACCGGTGGGCGTCCCTGTGCAGGGCAAGGTGAGGCGGCGGGTTTGCTCCTTGGCCTGGCGCTTTGAGGGGCTGCCCTCTGGCCCACCGGCATCTCTGCCTGCTGTGTGGGGGCGGTTGGTGGTGGGCGGGGGACAGCACTCATCGGGAGTAGCAGTTTGGGGGTCGAGATGGAAGTTGCCAGAAGGAACCCCGGACTTTTGACTCTTGCCCTTAAAAGGTTATCCCCCGCCCCCCGCAGGACGCCTGGGTGGCTCAGACAATTAAGCCGCTGCCCTGGGCTCAGGTCATGATCCCAGCGTCTCAGGATCGAGTCCGGCATCCAGCTCCTTGCTCAGCGGGGAGTCTGCTTCTCTCTCTGCCTCTGCCTGCCGCTCTGCCCGCTTGTGCGCTCTCTCTCTCTCTGATAAATAAATAAATAAATAAAATATTTTTAAAAAACCAAAAAGGTTGCCTCCCCCCAACAGAAGTATCCAGGCCGCTTTCTTGAAATTCCTAGAATTTAAGAGCCAGAAAGGAGGTCAAGGGTCACTTGGTATTTCATCCCAAACTGGCAACCTCCACTTGGCAAAGGGTCTACAGATTTGAGTTAGACTCGGTCAGCGGACCCCTCACCGAAAAATCTAGATTTCTGGCTTGTCTCCAAAAATAAGATCTGGCCACACCAAACCCACGGTTTTGTATCAGTTGACAATGACCAGCTGGCGGTGAGGGGTAGTGCCCTTCAGAGGACACGCTGGTTACCCGACTGCACTGTCTTCCACCCTTTGCTCCCCTCTCCAGGTTACTTTCCTCCGTAGGTATCCGAGTTTTCAGTGGCTGATCTGATCTAATGATCACATGTAGATAGATGAAGGAGCTGTGTCAGAGCAGTTAAGTCTCTGATGGCGGGGACAATAGCCCAGCATGCTTTTGACCAAACTGGCGGCGGCCCCTGCAGCTGGCTGCCCCTGCCTCCTCCATGTCCAGTCTGGAGTGAGTCGGGGCAGGGAACTCAGGGCTTAGGGTAGCCTCTGGGCCTGGAGTGAGACCCCTTAATGAGAATTTACAAGAATTCCTGGGCCCCCAAATAGCGTTTATTTATTCAGGAAGTAGTTTCTGAGGACCTACTATGGGACATATAAAACTGATTTGGATATAAATCTTGCCCTTAAGTAATCCGGTCTGGTGAGACTGTGTGTGACACAGGCATCCAATCATAATTCTGGGAGGTAGAGGAGTGGAGAGGGGTGGGGCAGCCCAGAGGAGGAAAGGGGTGACTGGTAGGAAGGAAGGAGACCCGAAGAGGAGGCTTTCCAGGGGAGGGAATGAATACTTCATGGAGCACGTTCTAGGCTGGGTGGGCTCCCTGTGTCCTCATACACAAACACACGTCACCTCCTGTACCTCTCATAACATGGTCGATTAAAAATGTCTGTCATCAGGGGTGCCTGGGTGGCTCAGTGGATTAAAGCCTCTGCCTTCGGCTCGGGTCATGATCCCAGTGTCCTGGGATCGAGCCCTACATCGGGCTCTCTGCTCTGTGGGGAGCCTGCTTCCTCCTGTCTCTCTCTCTCTGCCTGCCTCTCTGCCTACCTGTGGTCTCTGTCTGTTAAATAAATAAAATCTTAAAAAAAAGATGTCTGTCATCGGTTGATAAATAGTGGTTTTCCCAGGCCTCAGGGAGCCCCCATCCTGCCATCTACATCATCCCCCACAGTGGATGCTGGGAAGCTGCTCCAGCTTTGGGGA
Organism: Lutra lutra; assembly: GCF_902655055.1. Lineage (NCBI taxonomy): Eukaryota > Metazoa > Chordata > Mammalia > Carnivora > Mustelidae > Lutra > Lutra lutra. The sequence goes on from NC_062293.1 coordinate 43,026,086, forward strand.
CCCTCTGCTCTGACTGGGCGGCCACCTTGCTATAGGGTCTGTCAACCATCACCCACATGTCACCACCTTCCATGGGGCAAGGTGGATTACCCTCCTCTGACAAGTTGGGAACTGAGGGAGGAGCTGGGGGCTGATGGGAGCAGACGGGCCCTGGGCAGGAGGGAGAATGGACTCTGTCTGAGACCCAATGCCCAGCCCTGGGAAACATGGATGTTCGGGGCAGCTTCAAACAATGGCCCTTCAGACAGGTTTTGGACCCCGTCCTTTCCTGCCCAGGCATCAGACAGCAGCAGGTAGCCTCAAGGAAAATTGGGAGAACTAAAAGGAGATGAAAAATACTTTGAAAAAAGTATGAAAACGGGCTCAACCGAGCCACTACTGTTGCCGTGCTGTAAATTATTACAAAGTTATTTCTGGCTGGCAGTCTGGTTTATTTTAGACCCTACCTCATTTCTTCCAGGTTATGGGCCCTAATTCCTTGCCCGGTGAGTCAGAAAGAGACTAGCATTACTGGAGTGAATCCTGAGTGGATTCAGAACCCATTACTACAGCTGGAAGGATTCCACAGATTTCCAGAATACCAAGGCATGCTGCCCTTTGGAAAGCTTCTCCACCAGCCCTCTTGTTTTATTTTATGGCCATATTAAATTTTAGAAAATTTTATTCATTTTTTTGAATAGGTAATCCATGTCCAAGGTGCAAAATTCAAAAGACATAAAAGAATATCTGGGCACTCTCTCTTCTCACTCCTTGGCGGCAGCCAATGGTATGAATTCCTTGTGGTTTACTCTGTTTTAAGATAGCATTGTTTCTCTTTTCTGTTCCTGTAGAAAAGGCAGTGATTCCTGCAGAAGGAAGTAAAGATCATATACAGTCCCGCTATTTAGGGCTGAATACTGTGGACATTTTGGTGTAGAAGCAGCGAGACTTTTCTCTTTGCATGGATGCGTCTCTAGTTACCAACTTGCATAACCTGAGTTTCTTATTTGTTTACATTAAATGCGATTCTTTAAAATAACATGCTAAACTGCTAATAATGAGTACTCAGAGGGGAGGAATGGGACTGGGTTAGGATTAGGGAGGGGGAGGGTGGTTTACCTCTATTATTTGACATTTTTTTAGAGTGAAAATATATTTGTATATTACTCCCCCCATATTGCAGAATCTGATTGTAAATTACTGTATCAGCAACTATTCAGGGGCGCCTGGGTGGCTCAGCTGTTAATCATCTGCCTTCGGATCAGGTCCTGATCCCAGGGTCCTGGGATAGAGCCCTGCATCGGGCTCCCTGCTCGGCAGGAAGCCTGCTTCTCCCTCTCCCACTCCCCCTGCTTATGTTCCCTCTCTCACTGTGTCTCTCTCTCTCTCAAATAAATAAATAAAATCTTTGGGGGAAAAAAAAGGAAGTGACTATTTATCTGATCCTTTATGATTGTGGTGTTAAGGTGTTTCCAGGTTCAGGGTCTCCTTGGTGGCTCAGCTGGTTAAGTGTCTGCCTTGGGCTCAGGTCAGGATCTCAGGGTGCTGGGATCAAGCTCCTTGCTCAGTGGGGAGTTTGCTTGTCGCTCTCCCTCTGTCCCTCCCCCCTCCTGTTTTCTGTCTCTCTCAAATAAATAAATAAAATTTAAAAGAAAAAAGTGTTTGTAGGCTTTGCCATTATCAACAAGCTGGGATGGACATTTTTGTACAACTTTGCACACCTGTCCAGTGTTGCCTTGGAGCGCTTTTTAAGAGATGGACTTGCTGGGTTAAAGGGAATGTATGCTCTAAGGCTTTTTGATGTGTGGCGTCAAAATTCCTTCCTTCCAGGCTGTTCTCATCTCTCATTCCACCAGCAGTGCCCGCTCTCTATTCCCACGGCTGCACAAGTGTGAGGTTTGTGAGATAGTGAAACAAAAGCATGGAAGTTGGGATGGTTTCTTCCCTGGGTGAGGTTTAAGAACAGGGCAGTGCGTGATTTCGGGAAGCCTGCCCTGGTGCCTCAGAACCCCGGGAGCTGGCAGGAGCTCACAGGGGACCTCAGTGGCCAAAGGGAAAAAGGAGCAAGGAATGAAATGCAGAACCCTCAGGGGCCTCCACTTGTCCCAATTCCAAGGCCTACGGGTTGTGTCTGATCTAGAGCCTTCCTCCAGGCATCCAGCTATAGGGTGAGTTCAGCCCCTCCATCCGCAGTGCAATTTAGAACTAATAGCATGGCTGGGATGCCTTCTCTGAGAGCTCTTCTAGCCCATGAGAGTTACATCCCTCAAGTTCAAGTGGCACATAGAGGAACTTCCAGGGGCAAGGTCTCCAGCTCCTGCCTCCTGAGGGCCACAGTTACTCTTTGATTCCAAGTGTTGGTCGTGCCCACTTCTGTGGGTCTCACCTGCAGCCTTTGTATCCTTGGATTCTCCGGCAAGCTGACCCATCCCATTTGGAAACCTTCAAGAGGAGATAGAAGGAGTGGAGACAGACTTACTCATTTAATATTGAAAAGATGGCGCTCCGGAGGTGCTCCCTGATTTCTGGAGCCCAGCGTCTCCACGGTGGCTGAGGGTTCCTTTTGGTGGGGGTGACAAGGGAAAGCCCAAGACCGCATCTCATTGGTGAGATGAATAATACATTTGAAGCATCTCACAACCTATGTTTGGTCCGCCTAAAGCTTCAGCGGTTAACGTTTTTCTCTTTATCCTTAGCAAGGGAGGGCTGGGAACTGTCAACATTTTCCTTTCTGCCTAATTTGTGCCTTCTCCATCAAGAGAAAAGCAGGGGCGAGGGAAGGGAAGGAGGCAGAGAAGGAGGGTGACACACTCCCCGAGCAATTCACTGAGCCAGGGTGCTGGGGGGGGATGCTCCCACAGCCTGGGAACCCCTGGGGATCACCAGGTCAGAGAAGGGTAGGGAGGCTCTGGGGTGTGGGGCTGTGTGGTGGGTGCAGAGGCTCTCCTGTCTGCAGGATGGCGTGCCCCTAAGACATTGATCCCAGGGCGGGCCCATCTCCAGCGTTGCTGGTGGGCGGCCAGAGGTGTTGCCAAACATGGGAGAGGCTCCCCTCCTCTCGTGGGTGATGGGGAGTAATGGCCTTGCCTCTGATTGAGCTCAGGGGCCAGGTGCATTCCGTGCCCTGAGGAGTGACCTTAAGTTCTAAGGATCTCCCCCTCCAAGGTCCCTCTGCCAGTCCCTTTTGGGCTGTCTGGCCCAAAAGTTCACGTTCTTAACCGCAGTGCTGCTCTCCCTCTTGACTCATCTCTGATGCTTTGCCAAACTGGTCTCCTGTTCTGGAGGGACAGCAGAGAAGTGGCTAACCTCTCACCGTGCCTCCGTTCTCTTGGGTATAAAATGGAGATGTTAACAATCGTACCAACCTCATGGGATTGTGGTGAGGATTAAATAAATAGATACACTCCAGGCTCTGCATAAGAAGCACCGTGTGCTTTGGTTCTTATTCCCAGCTTATTTTTACTCTAGGTCAAGTTGCAACCACACCCTGCCCACTGACCTTGAACGATCTTCCCACTTGGGACTGCCTATCTTTGTCCCAATCCACCTTTTCTGTCCAGCCGTCTTGGGGTCCCACCGCCTGACTCCCCACACCCTCTGCTGACAGGTCTCTGCTTCCCACAGACCTTGCCGATTTCCATGGCTCTTTTCTTTTCCTCGGTGGTGGCTGGTGGAGGGAACGCCCATCCCCTAGGTCGCTGACAGCACACTTTTGCTGGAGGCAGAGCAGAGAGAGAGAAGTCCTCCCTGGGAGGAAGCGGAACAGATCGTCCCCACTGGGGAAGGAACAAGGGATGGAAGAGCGACAGAGATTTTCCTAATAACTGACAATGTGTCTCCACCCTGAGCCATTCATTCCTGTACTTTCACAGGCTCCTCCTCCCCCTGGGGAAGCTATTCATCACGTCCACTCTCAAGCCCTCTAACTGCAGTGTGACCTGGGATTTATGCAGAGAAGCAAAGAGATGCCTCTGGATTCCCAAGTGTGTAACAGAAGGAAGGTATCTGCCAAAGCCAGTACTGAAACTGAATTTTGGAGGGGACCGCCTCAAAGCCTGAGTGGTGATAGGGGCATCCTGGGAGAAGAGAGACCTCTCCCCACGGGGCAAGGAAGGCCCAGTGGACCCTAGCAGCCCGACCTGTGTGCTTGCCCCGTGCCCCCAGAGCCCTTCTGTTCAGGCCTGGCATCCCATGGAGGTGGCATTCTGCTCCGAAGCTCAGAGCACAGACGGGAGGGCGGGCATTGCAGAGAATCGATTTGCGGGAGCAGCGGGGGCTTTCTCTTCCTCCTTACTTTTCTGGTCTTTGATCTCCTGTCCTTCCTCTGCAGTCCCATTTTTCTCCTCCTTCTTCCCTTGATCTCTCCCTCTTTCTCTCCCTTCAGCCAAATCACAGCAGCTCCCTGGAAGGGGGGTGGGGAGCAGCAGTCCTTTGTCCTCCTGCTCCTTCTGACTGGGTGGGGCTCGATGCCCAAGGTGCCAGCCTCCTGCCCCCCCCACCCCGTCCCGCGGGGCACATTTGGCCCTGGTGGAAGGACACACACACGTACACACACGCACGCATGCACATACACGCAGGGTCCAAAGGCAAGAATGGAAACAGGGAGAGCAACAAGGGAAGAGCGGGAGAGGCGAAGATAGAAAGACGGAGACAAGATTCAGAGCATCAGAAAACCAGGGAAAGAGATGGAGAGAGGCAGAGACAACGGAAAAAAGAGAATTCAGCAAATTAAAAATTTTACAACCATCCAGCAAGTCTGCAAAAATGATCTTCCCTGCGGTCTTTCATTTATCTCATTATCTGACTCCTAATGTGCTTTTTCCCCCTTTCTTTTCTCGCCACACTTGGTGCAAAATCTTATTAGTTTTTTTTTTCTTTTTTCTTTTTTTTTTTTTTCTGGCAGGGGCTTCATACAGTCTTTTCATTACATTTCCTAATAAAAGCAATCACTAGGAAGGCACGGCTGGAGGATTAAAAAGCCACCTCAGCAGCCGCCTGGCCAGCAGAGCCATGACTTGGGATAGGCTGGTTCATGCTGCTAGGGGAGCTGGCCAGTCCCGGTGGGCTGGGTCAGGGAGACCCAGGCTGCGTTGCGGAACATTCCAGGGTCTGGAAGGTGACTTCGCAGCTGCAGGTGAATGAAGTTATAGGAAGTGTCAGAACAGAAGATCTGGAGGTGTAACTTCTCTCCCCAGAGTGGCTTTGGAGCACCCGTGAAGGCTGCCTGCTCGACCCCTCACCCCACCCCGGTGAATAACATCAGTGATGTCAAATCCTCACCTTTTGAGAATAGATTTTTTTTTTTAATTTGTGGTGGTAAAATTCACATAACTTGGGGCACCTGGGTGGCTCAATCAGTTAAACCTCTGCCTTCAGCCCGGGTCATGATCTCAGGGTCCTGGGATGGAGTCCCATGTCAGGCTCCCCACTCTGCGGGGAGCCTGTTTCTCCCCCTGCCCCTCCCCCAGCTTGTGCTCGCTCTCTCAAATAAATAAAATATATTTTTAAAGATTCACATAACTTCATATTTGCCATTTTAACCAGTTTTGAGGTGAATAATTCATGGGTAAGTGCGTTCACATTAGGTTTTTTTTTTTTAGTTTTATTAATTTGAGACGTAGAGAGAGCATGAGCAAGGGGGAGGGGCAGAGGGAGAGGGAGCAGCAGGCTCCCCACTGAGCAGGGAGCCCAATGCAAAACAGGGCTCGATTCCAGGACCCCTGGATCATCACTGGAGCTGAAAGTAGATGCCCACGTGACTGAGCCACCCAGGTGCCCCTAAGTACATTCACATTGTTGTGTAAGGCCATCTCTAGAACTTTTTCATTTCCAGACTGAAACTCTTATCCCATTAAGCACTAATTCTCCCATTCCTGCCTCCCCTGGTCCCTGGCAACCACCAACCTGTTTTCTGTGTCTGTGACCTTCACCGCTCCAGGTACCGTGTACAAGCAGAATCCTGCAGTATTAGTCCTTTTTGTGACTGGCTTATTTCACTCAGCATAACAGTTTCAAGGTTCATCCGAGTTACAGCCTGTGTCAAAATTTCCTACTTTTTAGGGCGGAATGATCCTCCATTGTGTAAATATACCACATTTTGCTTACTGTACACTTTTTTTTTTTAAAGATTTTATTATTTATTTGACAGAGAGAGATCACAAGTAGGCAGAGAGGCAGGCAGAGAGAGAGGGGGAAGCAGGCTTCTTGCTGGAGCAGAGAGCCCGATGCGGGACTTGATCCCAGGACCCTGAGACCATGACCTGAGCTGAAGGCAGAGGCTTAACCCACTGAGCCACCCAGAGGCCCCTGGTTTGTTTTTGTTTTTGTTTTAAACAGAAACACTTCTATCTGTATAAGGAAAGTGAAAAGAAGCGAGAACCCACCCAGATCCCATGGCATCAATATAATGGTCCCTCTCCCTTTTTTGTGTTTCTCTCTTATGCTAAAAATTATATTTCCACCCCCTCAGTGAATAATCCTGTCCTCCCAGGGCCGGTTCAAACCACTCTGAGCCGGCAGTGTGACAGAGGATATAGTGTTTGGAAAGGGCAAAGTTACCAGGAAACAGGCGTGATAAACAAGTTAAGGCAAAGGAAGGAACCTCTGCGAAGTAATAAGGCATTTTATTGCCTAGGTTATAAACTGGTTCTAAAGTATTAACATATGGCCCTCTAGGATGACATCGGCCACACATCCAGTGACACTGGGTTAACTACAAAACCTCTCAGGGCGGTGACTTTGAAGAGAACAGCAGTCATTTGGAAATATTCGGCTTATGTTTTATTTTTTTTTAAGATTTTATTTATTTGACAGAGAGAGATCACAAGTAGACAGAGAGGCAGGCAGAGAGAGAGAGAGAGAGGGAAGCAGGCTCCCTGGGGAGCAGAGAGCCCGATGCGGGACTCGATCCCAGGACCCTGAGATCATGACCTGAACCGAAGGCAGCGGCTTAACCCACTGAGCCACCCAGGCGCCCCATCGGCTTATGTTTTAAAATAAAGGTGCGAGGGACGCCTGGGTGGCTCAGTGGGTTAAGCCGCTGCCTTCCTGGGATCGAGTCCCACATCCTGTTCCTTGCTCAGCAGGGGGCCTGCTTCTCCTTCCGCCTCTGCCTGCCACTCTGTCTGTGCTCACTCTCTCTGACAAATAAATAAATAAAATCTTTAAAAAAAAGTAAAAATAAAATAAAGGTACAAGACAATCCAATTCAAAGTGACGTTTCAACGCCTTGTTGCTTTGGGAATCACCGTAGTTGCTCGGCTGGGACTGTCGGAGTGGATCCCAACCAGCATTTCTCCAAGGCCAGAGAGCATCACACATTTAGAAGACGAGCAAGAGGAGGTATTATTGAAGAAGTGTGCCCATCAGTATCTACTACAGTACCTTGGGCAAGACCACAGCCTTTTCCAGGCACGGAGGCTTCCATCTCAGCTGGTGGTTCGGTTCATAATGGCAATGCCTTGGATCTCTGTGGTCCTTTGGGAAGCTTTTACCTTTCATTTCTCGCCACTATCCTCCAGGACTCTCTTGCTCTTGGTTTCTGCCAGTCTCTGTCCCTGGCCCAGACCCTGGAAGAGAGCAGACTTTGCTCAGGGAGGGTAGACACCTAGAGGTTACAGAGATAACCTCACAGATCGCTTTTCCTCCCCCACATCTGGTGTCAGAGCCCCTGAAACAGACCACGGATTTCACTACTTTTCCTTTCTCTACAGGAGCAAAGGCGTTTATTTTCCATGTGGCCTTAAAAACTGGGTCTTTTCCTTATACACTCACACATGTGCACACACACATGCACACACACACACCCTCTCTGTTTCCACTAATATCAGCCTAGAAAAGCTCACCCCCTTTCTCTTCCAGAGAAGCTGCCCCCTCCCTTCCATCTGTGCTCCAGGGGGCTTTTATTTTTCTTTTATTCTCAGCTCTCTATCAATCAAGGGGAGGGGGAGACACTTTATCTGAACCCTTAGTGAGCGGCAGCAGCAACCGGCAGCTGCTAGGGCAGTGGGAAGTTCATTTCCGGCACTGACGTTTATAAATGTGGCACAGAATACCAGTAGGGACCAAAATAAATCAAACAGCTTCTCCAAAGGTCCCTAGGGGCTGCTTTAGAATATCTTTCCATTGGTGGTCATGTTCTTTCTCTTTCTTCGCAGGGGAGGGGTGGGAAGGGCCACGGTTTGCAACATGGAATGAGCCACCTTCTTGCTCCTTCGTAAAAACGCTGAGCCAGGGACCCAGGATGGTCTGGAGTGAGAGCACTGGGTCTGTCTCTGGATGCAGAGAGAGGCTTGGGGCTTCAACTCCTGGGTGGGTGTTAGAATGCTGGCTCTGTCACTTCCTAGCTGTCAGTTTCCCCATCTATAAAACGGGACTAAGAATGCCTGCTCTCCCCACCTCATGGGCTGCCTTGCAGATTGAATGAGATGTCTATACAGTGAGCACCCTGGAGCTTTTGATGAGCTCACGTGATGTGGTGAGGGTCCCTAAGGGGCAATGATAAGGACTGGGGTCGTCCGGGAAGCTTTTGGGATGGGCTCCAGGCAGACCTTCCCTAGACCATTCCACAAACCTTGGCTGTTTCCTTTCCTTTCAGAATTCTGGGCAAGGAGCACGGATAGTCTGTTCCAAACACAGCTGGAGTTTTCCCAATGTGTTTTCTAAGCCTTCCTTCTTCTGCCCCTCTAAATCCTGAGAAAATAAAGGTGGACAAGTATGATAGGGAGAGGGAGGGAGAGAGAGGGGCAGGGGTGGAGAGACACTGAGAGAGACAGAGAAAGGGCTGCCAAGGACGAAGGCAGGAAGAAGGGAGGCTTCGGTTAATACCAGGCTACTGTGAATCGCAGGGATCTTCCAAAGTTCTGAATGAGAACCCTGCTCGGAGAGATGAGACCCGGCGCGGGCGCCACAATCTCACCCCTTTTACATTCCCTACATTTTGAGATGCTGCACACTGCCTTTCAGCTGTTTTTGGGTCTATCTGTGGATTTGGATCCTCTCCAGGCCAAACCCTTGCTGGGGCTGGGAGCTTGGGAGCAGGCAGGATGCTGACGATGCCCTGAGCCCCTCAGGACGGCAGTTACCTGTACAGCATTTTCTTCTAAGCCTTTTTCTGTAACAAGATTCTACCCAGCTTCACTCCCCAGAGGCTACTTGTGTTGCCAGTTTCTTCCTATAGTTATAGAGAGAAAACGGATTTTCTTTAAATATTTGTTCAACACTTTATTTAAAGAGGTTAGGTGCTGCAAAGAAGAAGGATGGACAGAGGACCCCGCATCTCTATTGTTCTCAGCAATGCAGCCCCCGTCTTTGAAACAAAAGCTGTAAATAAGCAGGACCCACTTTCAGCGGAAGGCAGTTAACCTTGGAGGTCACAGCCTATACCTGCCTCTGACCAAAACAGCCCTCCTTTCGAACAAACACAGGGATTTCCCTGAAAGCCACCAGGACAGCTACATTCTCTCTTATTCCAATTCATGATGGGGCTTTAGGGTCACACATATCCCGACCCTTTACTGAAGTTTGGCTGGTCCACTCTTAAATCCGGTTCAGCTGGTAGCTATTATGAAATTCTCACTCTCGCTGCTCTCTGAGGGAGGTGGTCATTCTTTTTTTTTTTTTTTTTAAGATTTTTTTGTTTATTTATTTGACAATGAGAGAGAGAACACAAGTAGGGGGTAGTGGGAGAGGGAGAACAGGCTTCCAGTGGAGCAGGGAGCCAGATCCCAAGACCCTGGGATCATGACCTGAGCCAAAGGAAGCTGCTTAACTACTGAGCCACCCAGGTGCCCAAGTTTTTGTTTTTGTTTTTGTTTTTTTTTTCTTTTTAAGATTTTTTTTTTTTTTTTTTTTATTTGACAGAGATCACAGGTAGGCAGCGAGGCAGGCAGAGAGAGAGAGGAGGAAGCAGGCTCCCTGCCGAGCAGAGAGCCCGATGCGGGGCTCGATCCCAGGACCCTGGAATCATGACCTGAGCCGAAGGCAGAGGCTTTAATCCACTGAGCCACCCAGGCGCCCCAGATTTTGTTTTTTTTAAATAATCTTTATACCCAACAGGGAACTTGAACTCATGACGCCAAGACCAAGAGTCACATGCTCTTCTGAGTCTGTCAGGTGATCATTCTTGCTGACAATTGCCACTTTGTTTTCACTCTTTGTATCTGGGGCCCAAGGGACAGGGGAATGTAAATGAAGGACATACTGTTGAGACCATGTATTCTGGGTCCCAGTAATCTGGTTGTAACTGAGGTTGGAAGCCTGCTAATGTCAGGCTGAATTATTTGGGCAGACCATCCCAGTAAAAACAGCTGGAAGTGCTAGATAAAATATTTTTAAAAAGGGCACCTGGGTGGGTCAGTTAAGCGTCTGACTTTGGCTCAGGTTATGATCCCAGAGTCCTGGGATTGACCCCACATTGGGCTCCCTGTTCATCGGGGAGTCTGCTTCTCCCTCTCCCTCTGCCTGTCTGTCTCTCATGAATAAATAAATGAAGTCTTTCTTAAAATTTTAAAAATATATAAAAAAATCTTTTTTTTTTTTTAAGATTTTATTTATTTGATAGAGACACAGCGAGAGAGGGAACACAAGCAGGGGGAGTGGGAGAGGGAGAAGCAGGCCTCCTGCTGAGCAGGGAGCCTGTTGGAGGGCTCTATCCCAGGACTCTGGGATCATAACTTGAGCCAAAGGCAGATGCTTAACGACCAAGCCACCCAGGCACCCCCCAAAATATTAAAAAAATCTTAAAATCTCCAAAGAGTTGATAAAATATCAAGAAATCAACAGACCAACATGGAAGAGAAAACCAAAACATAGGAACCAATTTTCTCTGAAAAAGCATCTGTCAATCCTAGCAAATCTGAACTTTTATTTGGAACGCCTGGGAGAATGAGCGGGCTAGCAATCCACGCTCAGTGCCTGCACATGGTGGAGCATTTAATAGAATGCCCTCCCCTCAATACACTGAGATCCTAAAGGATTCCTGCATGATGCAGAGAACCTGGGACCTGGGACTCTGTTTAGATAACTCGGGACTGGTGGTGCCCTAGTGCTTGGCAGAAGTCAGCACAATCCTCTCTGGAGGAAAGCCCCTTCATATTCAGATTATTCCTGTATGGAATAAATTATAATATATTATAAATTATTTATATATATAAATAATTTATAATAGATTATAAATTATAATATCTATAATAATATATAAATAAATTATAATATATTATATATAACATGGAAATAAATTATAATATATAATATATAATATTATAAAATAATAATTTGCTCAAGTGCAGATAGATATATGGAATAAGAAATTATCTAAAGGGACAAAATAGACTTTAAAAATTCCAAATGCAAAATCTTTTTTTATTTTTATTTTTTTTTAAGATTTTTATTTATTTATTTGACAGATCACAAGCAGGCAGAGAGGCAGGCAGAGAGAGAGGAGGAAGCAGGCTCCCTGCTGAGCAGAGAGCCTGATGCGGGGCTCGATCCCAGGACTCTGAGATCATGACCCGAGCCGAAGGCAGTGGCTTAACCCACTGAGCCACCCAGGCGCCCCGCAAAATCTTTTTTAAAAAATTTATTTATTGATTTTTAAAATAGTTTATTTATTTATTTGACAGAGCTAGAGAGCACAAACAGGGAGCAGCAGAGGGAGAGGAGAAGCAGACTCCCCTGCTGAGCAGGGAGCCCAATGTGGGGCTCAATCGCAGGAACCTGGGATCATGACCTGAGCCAAAGGCAGATGCTTAACCAACTGAGCCACCTAGGTGCCCACCCCAAATACAATTTTTTTTTTAACATTTTATTTATTTATTTGTCAGAGAGAGAGAGCAAAGGCAGGGGGAGCAGCAGGCAGAGGAAGAAGCAGACTCCCTGCTGAGCAAGGGACTTGATCCCAGGACTCTGGGATCATGGTCTGAGCCAAAGGCAGACACATAACCAACTGAGCCACCCAGACATCCCTACAAATACTTAAAATTTAAAAATAAAAGTAACTGCAATTAAAATTCAACCCATTAATTTAAAAGCAGCTGAGATGCAGTAGAACAGAGAATTGGCGAAGTGGAAGATAATAATGAGAAATTATCCAGCATGGAGAAACAAAAAGGGGAGAAGGATGGAGAAGATAGTAGATACAGTAGCTAGAGCGCTAGTATATGTTTAATTAGCATCCCCCCAAAAAACAGAAAAGAAAAATAGGGTAGAGACAAATATTTGAGAAGAGAAATGGCTGAGAGCTTTCCAGAAAGACACTAAGTCTACAGATTCAAGAGGCCAGTGAATCCCAAGCATGAATGTCTTGTCTAAATCGGCAGCCATATGAGAGAGGAGGGAGGGATACAGCTCAGAATTGTGTCTCCAAGAAGCAGACCTTTGTGGCTTTGATGCCTGTGATTCTCTGCTCCCTTAGGGTTCCCTCCCTCTTCCGCTGCCTCAAGCCCTCTCCCCCAGCCAGGCCCTGGTATCCTACCACTTCTCCACAAAGCACCCCCACCCCCCAGACCTCTCTTTCTCTCTTGACCTCAAGGAAAGGAAGGAGACCTAAGACAGAAACAGAGAAAAGCACAGATGAATAAGAATCAGAGAGAAATCAGAGTAAGGGAGATGAGCCTTACAGGCATTATGACTTGGGAGATGGGCCAGACTGGCTTTGGGGGTCAACCTGGAGGCAACAGGTGGAAGATGGGGGATTGAAGATGACATAGGACTCTCTATCCAGAATTCTGCTTCCCTTCCCTTTCCTCCTCTCCCTCAGGCTTCCCTCTGATTCTCTGCCTGCATGATCTTACCTTTGGCAATATCATGTCAGGAAGACCTGAGCTCCCATATCTACATTCCCTAGAAAACAGCAACATCAACAGTCAGGCTGCAGAGGCAGGAGAAGGAAAGACCATATTTCCTTGAAAACTGGAGAATGCCAGAGCCCTGAGGCCCTGGAGTTGGTCCTCCTGCATGCTACTGAAGTTGGGTTGCTATTTGTCACCTGTGAAGCCAGCCCAATCCAGTGAAATCCACTTGATTTTTCCTGTCCCCAGTTCTCACTCCTTGCTGCAAATCCCCATCCCAGAGTGTCCTGATAGCCAAGCTATGAAGCATGGGAAAGCCACGGAAGAAACTCTCCAGAGAAGGGAGGAGAGGGTCCTGTTGGATAATTCATATATTGTTTCCATCCCTGATACACCCTCACCTCCAAGGGGCAGAAATGGGATGCTAGTTCTGAGCTCTCCTTGATTTGCCATTTCCCCCAGTGTCTGCTCAGCTTTAATGGGACCTCGCCAAAAGCCTAGTGGTAGGAATAGACCAGCTCAGGTACACATAGGTGTAAAGAGACCTACTTAGGGGTGCCTGGGTGGCTCAGTAGGTTAAGCATCTGTCTTCGACTCAGGTCATGACCCCAGGGCCCTGGGATGGAGCTCTACGTTGAACTCCCTGCTGGGTGGGGAGCCTGCTTCTCCCTCTCCCTCTGCCTGCCACTCCCCTGCTCGTGTTCTCTCTCTCTCTCTCTCTCTCTCTCTCTGTCAAGTAAATAAGTAAAATCTTTAAAAGAAGAAGAAAGAGAGGAAGAAGAAGAAGATTCCAGTGTTCAGGGAAATTTCCCCTTAAGACAATGAGAACATCTCCTCCCTCATTTTTAAAAAAATTATATATATTTTTAAAGATTTTATTTATTTATTTGACAGACAGAGATCACAAGTAGGCAGAGAGGCAGGCAGAGAGAGAGAGAGAGAGAGAGGAGGAAGCAGGCTCCCTGCCGAGCAGAGAGTGCAATGTGGGGCTTGATCCCAGGACCCTGAGATCATGACCTGAGCCAAAGGCAGAGGCTTAACCCACTGAGCCACCCAGGCGCCCCTTAAAAATTATTTTTATTAACATATAATGCATTCTTTTTCCTCAGAGGTACAGGTCTGTGAATCATCGGGCTTACACAATTCACAGCATTCACCATAGCACATACCCTCCGCAATGTTTATAACCCAACCACCCTACCCGTAACACCCCACCCCACCGCAACCCTCAGTTTGTTTCGTGAGATTGAGTCTCTTATAGTTTGTCTCCCTCATGATCCCATTTTGTTTCATTTTTCCCTTCCCTACCCCCCACAACCCCCCTGCCCTGTCTCTCAAATTCCTCATATCAGAGAGATCATATGATAATTGTCTTTCTCTGATTGACTTATTTTGGTCAGCATAATACCCTCTAGTTCCATCCACATCACGGCAAATGGCAAGGTTTCATTTCTTTTGATGGCTGCATACTATTCCATTGTATATATACACCACATCTTCTTTATCCATTCATCTGTTGAACATCTAGGTTCTGTCCATAGTTTGGCTGTTGTGGACATTGCTGCTATAAACATTCAGATGCACATGCCCCTTTGGATCACTATGTTTGTATATTTCAGGTAAATAACCAGTAGTGCAATTGCTGGGTTATGGGTAGCTCTATTTTCAACTTTTTTCTCCTCCCTCATTTTTATTGCATTTCCTTTTGTCCTAGTGAGGTGTGAGGTGGCTGATCCCTTCCCAAGCTACATAGTGATTTAATTTTTTTCTCAGAGGTTTCAGCCCCAATTCCCAGGACTTTCCTTACTACCTTTCCTCCCCTGGAGACTGCCTAGCAATGGAACCCTTGTATCTTGAGGGAGTGAGATGGAAGGTAATATCTGCCACTTAAACAAATGCAAACATGAAGCTGGGGTAGGAAGCAGAAGCCAGGGTCCCCGGGTGTGTTCCCCTCATGACCTCCAGGCCTCAAGATGGGCACCGTCCTCCCTGTAGCTCACAGAGGACACTGTCAGCCTTTGATAAATCTTGCCAGGCCAGCCTGGGTAAGATCTCCCTAAACACCCAACATCCGATGTGTGGAGAATGGTGTGAGTCTAGGGTGCCTGAGGAGGCCAGAGGAACCCACCACACATTCAGCAAACATGCACGGGTGCCTTCTCTGTCCTAAATACCTTCTCTATGCACGTACAACTACGAAGCCATCAGGAAGAATGGGCCACCCCATAGGACTCATGTGGGATCCATGGTATAAAAAATGGAAACAGCAAGGTGCCGTAGAGTGTACAATGTCTGAGATTTCAAAGAAAGAATGTGCACTTTCTTTTTTTTTTAAAATATTTTATTTATTTATTTGACAGAGATCACAAGTAGGCAGAAAGGTAGGCAGAGAGAGAGGAGGAAGCAGGCTCCCTGCCAAGCAGAGAGCCCGATGCGGGGCTCGATCCCAGGACCCTGGAATCACAACCTGAGCTGAAGGCAGAGGCTTTAACCCACTGAGCCACCCAGGCGCCCCAGAATGTGCACTTTCAATACGTTTGGACACTCATAGAATGTCTCTGAAAGGAGACAAATGAAAATGCTAACAGTATTGCATGCGAGGAGAACAAAGTGGCTGAGGACAGGGTGGGAAGGAGACATCCTTTTTGCGGTGTTCTCTTTTGAGCCCTTTCATTGTTGGTCCCTATGTCTGTGTTACCTACTGAATTAGGCAATCAGAAGCAGACCCCGTCCCCTTAAGGAGTGTTGAGGGGGAGGAGGCAGCCCTGCTAACAATTGCAATCCACTTTGCTCATTGGTATCTCTGAGACTAGACACAGATAGTGAGAAAGGAGTCTACGAGAGAGGACATCCAAGCTGGCTTGGGGGTGTCGGGAAATTTGGAATCATAATCATGGCTGGAACCTCTCTCAGCTCAGCCTTGCCAGGGCCTAAAGAGCATAGGGAGAAGGGACCCGCCCTAGAGCTGCAGAGGCCGGGATACAAACTGCCGTCTGCGTGCCAAGCTAAGGAGCTGCGATTTTATCATAATAGGAAATGGGCAGCTGTTATGGAATTTTCAGTAGGGGAGAGTGACCTGTGCGATTTGCTGTTTAGAGAGAGAATTCTGGCAGGAGCGTGGAAGGATAGATTAAGAGGGGCAAGGAGAGGCCGGGAGACTGGTTATGAGGTTAATGCATGAATCTAGGTGAGCGGAGGCATATGGATGACCTGGGGCAAAGGCAGCAGAGGGCAGGGGAGCGATGACGGGGTTGTGGGGTAGCAAAACCCGAGACATGCAATGGGTCTCTAAGCTGCACGGAGACCACGCACAGATCCAGCTCTGCAGTTCTTGGTTTTCTCACTCTGGCATCTTCTGCACATTCAGGGCCCCAAACCCCCCTGGCAGCTGGCAGGATAGGTCTGGAGGGGCCACTTCCTGGTCTGCCTGCCTGCCTGCCTGCCTCCTCGCCCCAGGCTCCAGCGCCTTGGCAAAGAGGGGCGGGGCCCGGGGGTGGTGGTGGGAGAGAACAGAAGATTCTCCCCCGCCATTCAACTCCTAGGTCTCTCTTATTTATGCCTCGCTCTCTCCCGGCTCGAGTCGTCTCATTATTTCGAGCTGTACAGCTTGCTGCTTCCCTGGCTGGGCTCTCCCACCCCCGTGTGCGAAGTGTCAATCAAGCCGTCAGATGAGCAGCTCAGCCTCACATCCTCCGAGGCTCTGCCCCAGGACACAAGCCGCAATTGCTGACACACAGCAGCGCGGTCTAGGGCTGCTGGCTCTTTCTTTAATAGTCTTCCGATCCCAAATGGGTGTTAAAATGGAATTCGAGGGGATCGCTTCTCTCTGCCTGCCCCTGTCAGGACAGCCACAAGGACGGGCAACCCTGAGAGAGAGGGGAAGCCTTCAGAAGTCGATTTCCTTTTCATTTCAAGGTTGGGCCCCGGCCAGCGTCGGCTTTCCGAGGAGCTGTTTGAAATTCTTAACAAGAAGCCGAATGCTTGAGTCCAGGAATCCAGGGCAGGCTCGTGAAGTAGGGATGGGGAGATGGAATTGTCATTTCTGAAGGGATATTATATTAAACAAAGGAGAGATGGGCTATAGAGCCGCTTTTGTAGCCTCCCTGGAGAACCGAACAATAAGAAATGGGTCCGAGGAGCGCGGGCGGGGCAGCAGGAAGAACTGAGGTTAGAACAAAGAAAGAACTTCCCCCGGCCCTGGACCCAGTGACCAGGGAGATCTGAGGAATCGGCTTCCCCAGGGGATTCCTCCTCCTTTTACAAATTGTGAATGGAAGCACAGTTTTGATAGAATATGGAAGCTAATGAGCATTAAGCCTAATTACTGTGCCAAATTCTCTTTAGAACTTTGATAACAGGCACACACAGAACTCACGGTTGTGATCCGAGTGTGTCTATTTGTGTTCTGTTCTTTTTCTCGGGATGATTTCCTACATACACACATTTCTATGTAGCCCACAGTCCACAGCTTGTCATTTTGAATCGCTGCATAGTATTCCGTTGTGTCAATGTGCCAGAATTTGCTCAGCCATTCCCTCTGGCTGGGTTGTTTCCAATTTTCTATATTGTAAGCGCACGGCTATGAATGTCTTTATACAAATGTCTTTTTCTTCCCTAGGATATTTCCTGAGGGTATGATTCCCCGAGTCAGATTTCTAGATCAAAAGGTGTGAACCATTTGATCATGGGTGCACACTGCCCAGCTCTTTCCAGAAGGCCCAGACCATCTGAGTTGCCACCCTATTCTCTCCCCTTTCCCAGAGCACTGACAACAATAGATTTTATCGTTTTTTTTTAAATTTCTGCTTATTTAATAGGCACATAGTCGTACCTTGAAGTTATTTAATTCCCATTTCTTTCCCTGCAGGTGAGGCTGGGCACTTTCATGTGAAGATTTATTGTCTGCTTTTCCTTGTGTATAAACTGTTCATCTTCTCTGACATCTTATCAAGAGGAATCTGGGGGCTGACCTTACATATTTCTATCAAACCTTTGCATATTTAAACAGTACACTTTTCCTGTTATGTCTACCATGTTTTACCTATAAGGGAAATGTCCGGTTGTGAGGCAAATGCTAGCCCGTCCATGTGGGTTAGGGGTGAGGTGGAGTTGAGATGACTCCTGGACTCTAGAGTCATCTGAAGCCAGTCATATGGTACCCCCTCTCGGACCCCCATTTTCTTAGTAAAGGAGGGGCTTGGTGGAGAAGACAGCTAGTTGCCCTGGTCCCCCGGGAGCATCCTTTGCTGGGGGCAGCGGAGGGGGGACACTTTGCCAAGGCTGGGCAGCCACCTGGGGTCACACGGATTTCCTGATCCAGTATTTTTCCCTACTCACATATAGCCATGAAAGAAACAGCAAACTATTGAAATCAGAATCATCAGTACAAATTCTGATGAATCCCCAGTATGGCCTGGTGCTTAAGGGAACAGGATCAGGAGCAGATAACCCCAGATAATCAGGATCACATCTCAGTGCCTATGTTTACCAGGTATGCGGCTTTGTAAGCCTTAATGTCTTTGGCTGTAAAGAGATATTTCAGGGGCGCCTGGGTGGCTCGGTACGTTAAGCATCTGCCTTTGGCTCGGGTCACGATCCCGGAGTTCTGGTATCAAGTCCTGCGTCAGGCTCCCTCCTCTGTGGGGAGTCTGCTTCTTTCTCTTCCTCTGCACCTTCCCCCAGCTCCTGCTCGCTCCCTCTCAAATTAAAAAAAAAAAAAAGAGGTGTTTCAGGTATGGCTATATACCCCAAAATTTCGTGGCTAAAGTAACTGTTCCTATTCTATCACAAGATTCTGTGGATCAGGAATTCAGGTGGGGCTTGGCTGGGTAATTTTCTTTCATGTGGCCTTAGTCGGGTCACTCAGTGGTACTGAGCTGGTGGCTGGGCTGAGCTGGGGGTCCAAGATGGCTTCCCCCGTCTGTCTGGCTCTCCATGCACTCTCAGGGCCTCTGTACATGGTCTTTTCCACAGGCTGGTGGGACCTCTAACATGGTGGCTCAGGGCTCCAAGAGGAGCTGCAGGACCAGAAGAGGAAGTTCTCAGTGTCCTCAGGCCTGGGCCAGTGTCCCAGTGTTACTTCCGCTGTGTTGGTCACACTGTCACAGAGCCCATGGTGGGAGGAGTGACAAAGAATTGGGGGCCATCTTTAATGTGCCCAAAGTGGAGATAAACATATGTCCTCCTAGGGCTGCGGGAATTCAACGAGGTGATGTGTACAGAGACAGATTTACCGTGAAGCTAACTTCAACCACAGGGCTCGTTAATTAGACAGTTTCTTTCTAGTCCCTAGCACCTAACTTTGGATTCATAAATTTTCTTTTCCTTTCCTTAAAGAAGATCCCCGAATTGTCTAAGAACCGGGCCCTAGAAATCCCAGCTCTATCCTGAATGCATATAGTGGTACTTACTTAGCACACAGCCGGGCCCAGAGGGTGGCCGGCTCACTACAGGGCCCCTCTCTGCCCGGGGCTGGTGCCCAGTGCCCCCTCTGCGTCAGGAGAAGTCTCCTCCTCTCACTCTGTTCTTCCCATTTGTTCAAGATAATTTCTTTTCCTGTGCAAAAAATGAAAGTAAACCACACTGAGAATAATTTCATAATCACAAAACTGCCCTCCTGATTGTTTCCTGGGTCTACCCCCTGACCTCGCCACCCACGAGGGAGGTGGGCCTTACCCTGGGCAGAGTGCCAAGTCCTTAGCTCGGCCCTTTCAGAATCTCCAAAGGAAATCAGGCTGAAGGGAGGGAAGCCAGCAGGGGGAGGCAGCATTCCCGGTGCCCAGCTTGGTCTAGGAGGCATTGAAATTCCAGGGCCGAAGTCCCAGAGACAAAGATCATAATGAGACAGGAAGGTGGCATAGGAAGGATCCATTTGCATGACAATAATTGAGCCAAGAATAGAAAGCTAGGGGGATACAAGGGTGAGGCCAGCAGCTGAGCTGGGCTAAACCTCGGAAATCAGACTACCCAGTCCCGCTCTGCGGGGGAGGTGGGGGCTGAGCCCTAAGACAGGCTTTGCCTGGAGGGAGGAGCAGGGTAGAAGGACACAGCCCCAGGGGATTGTGGGAATGCTGGTCAGACTGGACTTTGCCCTACTCCTCCTCCTTTAGCCCAGAGCTTACTTTTGCTTGCTTTCTCCTTTGTGTGTGGGCTTTGTAGCTGTAGGGCTAAGCGGGCATCATGGCTGCTCAGAAAGATCTCTGTGATGCCATTGTGATAGGGGCAGGCATCCAAGGCTGCTTCACAGCATACCACCTGGCCAAACACGGGAAGAGGGTCATCCTGCTGGAGCAGGTACTGTGTCCCCTCTGCACTCCCCATTTAGGGACTGTCCCTCCCTCCTCATCTAGCGAGAAGTTTCCAGAGCCAGCAGGCTTTGGGGTGAGGCCAAAGGGTCTGACTGTCAAATTTTGTGCAATTTGCAGCTTTGCTGCCTGGTGTGTTTCATGACAATGCAAAGAGTGTTCCACCCTCCCTAAGACCCACATTGGGTTTCTAGGCACATTTCCTCCTTTTCCTGCCTCCTGGTTCCTGCCCTTGATCAAGAAGTATCCCAGGTCCTATTCTCTTCCTTCCTGCCACTCAGTCTCTTCTGTGCCAAAATGTTTGATCCAGCCCAGAAAAATAATCTGTTCTGCTTTGGGTTACCTTAAATAAAAATAATTTTGCCCAGAGGGAAAAGCTGATTTGTCAGCCTAAGAGGTAGGATTCCTCCCTGGGTGTTCCTGGCCTCACACCTTGGAACCCAGCAGAGCCTTCTGTTTTTTTGTCCCCCCCCCCCACCTCTGGTTGATAGCAGCCTTATTGTTTGATACACCAGGAATAAGTAGGTCTTATTTGTCATTATAGAGAAGGTGACCCCATGCAGTCTATTCTACCGTGATCACTGCACATGTTGGGGGTAAGGGAGCTCTGTATCTCCAGGGTCCTTCCCAGGGCAGGTCCACACAGACCACTTTCCAAAGGCTTCTATCCTCCCATCCTGCCTACAGCTATCCAGGTGGCTTTTGGTTCACTCTTCTTGGTAATGAACTGGGCTGGTTAGAAACCTTTTTTGTTTCTCTCTCGGTTTTCAGAAAGCCTAAGGGATTCCTGGTCTAACCTTGCAGGAAACTCTCCATCTTTTGCTAAATCCCAAGGTGGTTCCCTTGTCCCAAGTGATCGGAACCCACAGAGAAAAATCATCAGCTTCCTTGTCCAGAAAATGAAGGGAGTTATGGAAAACAGCCTGGAGTTTCCTCAAAAAGTTAAAAATAGAGCTACCCTACAATCCAGCAATTGCTCCCCTAGGTATTGGCCCAAAGGGTATAAAAATACAGATTTGAAAATGTACATGAGTCTATGGCCATACCACCCTGAATGCGCCCGATCTCGTCTGAAAATGTACATGCATCCCCAAGTTTAGAGTAGCATGATCAACAATAGTCAAACTACGGAAAGAGCCCAAGTGTCCATTGACAGATGAATGGATAAAGAAGATGTGGTATATATATACAATGGAATATTACTCAGCTATCAAAAAAATGGAACTCTTGCCATTTGCAGTGATGGGGATGGAACCAGAGTCTATCATGCTAAGTGAAATAAATTAGTCAGAGAAGGACAAATACCATATGATTTCACTCATATGTGGATTTTTTTTTTCATGTGTGGAATTTAAGAAACAAAACTGATGAACATATGGGAAGGGGGAAAAAAAGAGAGGGAAACAAACCAGAAGAGACTCTTAACGATAGAGAACAAACTGAGGGTTGACAGAGGGAGGTGGGCAGGGGATGGGCTGGCTGGGTGAAGGGAATTAAGGAGGGCATTTGCGGTGATGAGCACGGGGTGTTATAGGCAAGTGATGAATCACTAACTTCTACTCCTGAAACCGATATTACAC
This sequence comes from Lutra lutra, assembly GCF_902655055.1. Taxonomy (NCBI): domain Eukaryota; kingdom Metazoa; phylum Chordata; class Mammalia; order Carnivora; family Mustelidae; genus Lutra; species Lutra lutra. The sequence continues at coordinate 43,047,737 of NC_062293.1, forward strand.
CATATGTTAACTAACTAGAATTTAAATAAAATTTTTGGGAAAAAAAAAAAAGAAGGGGCTAGACTGGAATGATCTCAAAGTTTCTTTCTGGTTATGCTTCTCAGGCGCCTGGGTGGCTCAGTCGGTTAAGCGTCTGTTTTCAGCTCACGTCATGATCCCAGGGTCTTGGGATCGAGGTGCGCATCGGGCTCCCTGAGTCTGCTTCTCCCTCTGCACACCCCCCATTCCCAGGCCCCGTCTCTCATGAATAAATAAAATCTTTAAAAAACCAATTATGCTTCTCTATGAGACCAAGTGGGGAGGGGTTGCAGCAACATGACCAAAGACTAACTAACAGAGGGACTTAGGGAAGTGAGTAATGTTACCAAAAGGGAAGCTGAGTTAAGCTACTGAGAATATCTATGCTGTTGGCCAGATCAGTAACTTGGCCGTAAAGGGAGACTGTATGGAAATATTTAAAGAATAAGCGCTCCTGCCTGACAACACACGAGGAGCTAGCTCCTAAGCGGGGGAAGGGACCGCGTGCAAGGGGTAACAGCTTCGGTTGTCTCTCTTGTTCTCCATTTGCAGTTTTTTCTACCACACTCCCGAGGAAGCTCCCATGGGCAGAGCCGGATAATCCGGAGGGCGTACCCCGAAGACTTTTACACCCAGATGATGGATGAGTGCTACCAGCTATGGGCCCAGCTGGAGCATGAGGCTGGGACCCAGTTACACAGGTTGGCAGGTGGGGGAATTGCTTGAATTGTGGGACCCAGGGCCTGGAGGTGCTTTGAGTAGGTGAGGGGGCAGGGCCATGAACACCGGAAGTGCAGTGGAGGGACACAGAGCCTAGGGACATGCCAGACACGTGGGAACGTTCTGCTCACTGTCCTGATCGCCCTGTCGGTCAGTCCAGCTGGCTCCTGCCACCCTCTGAGTTCCAGCAGTGGGTTCCCAGCATGTGTCCACTGTCCTGATTGCCCTGTCGGTCAGTCCAGCTGGCTCCTGCCACCCTCTGAGTTCCAGCAGTGGGTTCCCAGCATGTGTCCAAGGCCAGCAGAGGGTATGTGGGGAAGACGACTGAAAAGACACTGGGAGCAGATACCCAGAGCTGGGGTTTGCCTCTGCATCTCTGTGTAGTCATCTGAGACTCTTTTAGGGAAGCGGTTGAAATAAAGGAAGAGGCTGCCATCTTCATTCTTTATATTCCTGCTAATAGCATAACCGGGTCCCCTCCCCTAGAGCGACCCCTATAATCCATTTATTTTCTCTGAATGCCTCTCCCTGTAGGTCTCCTCTTCAGACCCCATTGCTCACTAGGGATCTCTGCTGTCCCTGTGGCTCTCTAACCCTTAAGATTCCTCTGCTCCCCACAACCCCCGCCCACAACCTCCACTGACCTTTCAAACACTCATGGGGAAGAAGGCAGACAATCAATCCACGGCCCATAGAGAGCTTTAACCCACCCGCCCCACATCCCTTCCCACCTTCGCTGTGGCTCTTAACCGAACTTTCTACAAAACCACAGCTCTATCCTAGAGGGTGGCAGTTATTTTAATGGCCAGGAACCAAGAGGTTACTGTTCTGTTGCAAAAACATCATTAACTTAAGAACAAAGTGAAATCCATTATGCAAATACAGCTAGGACAGCTAATTACAGATTTATTCCAGAGGCAGCTAATGCGCCCAGCACCCAAATAAAGGAGCATGTCTCACTGAAGGGTGGCCCAGCTAAACGACCCCTCTCTGTCAGCCATCTGTGAATACTGCTGAGTTTCGGCTACTAAAAGAGGTGGTGAGGTCTTGGAGGGCACCCTTCTCCCCAGCAGACAAGGAAGTAACTAAGAAATGATATTAGGAGTCTCTGGAATCTTTCAGAGGGGACATGATTCTGGAGAACGGGCTTGAACTTGACTTTGTGCTCTACCTCTTACTGGCTGCGTGACATTGGAAAAGTTTGTGTACTTCTCTGTGCCTCATTTTTATTTCACAAGGCTTTGTGGAGGATTAAATGAGACTTTTTCTTTAAGAGAAGGAGTAGGGAGGGGCAGAGGGTGAGGAAGAGAGAGACTATTAAGCAGGCTCCACGCCCAGACGAGCAGTTGTGGGGCTTGAAGTCACAACCCTGAGATCACGACCTGAGCTGAAATCAAGAGTCAGAGGCTTAACCAACTGAGCCACCCAGGTGCTCCTTAAACGAGACTCTCATGAAGTACTTGGCATAGAACCTAGCCCCTTTCGATAAATGGCAGCTCGTTCTACCTATTTTGCACCAGCTGTATCCTATCTCCATCGCACAGGGAGGAAGAAGGGCAAAGGGAGACAGGTGGGATGCAGCAACTATGGACATCAAGGAGAATGGCGGCTGGAACGAGGGAAAGGAACGCTTGGGTAGGAGATTCTCATCTCACCGTCCTCCTCTTGGCAGGAGGACAGGAATTTGGAGGGGCTGTGGACCTAGCTCTACATGTCAGCTCTGACACATTTAGGTGTGTGGTTTGGAGCAAGCTGTTTAACCTCTGTGAGACTCAGTGTTCTCACCTGTAAAGGAGGGGTGCGGATTTCATGGGACTATGGTGAGGATGAGTCTGTGAAGGGCTTCGAGTGGTACTGACCAGTCCTTCGTCATCACCATCACTGCCATCATCCCGTATTTAGCGCTTTTGATAAGAAACTAAGGCTGTTTTAAAAGTGCTCAGGACGGGGCTCCTGGGTGGCTCAGTGGGTTAAACCTCTGCCTTTGGCTCAGGTTATGATCTCGGCGTCCTAGGATCAAGCCCCGCATCAGGCTCTCTGCTCAGTGGGGAGCCTGCTTCCCTCTCTCTCTGCCTGCCTCTCTGCCTACTTGTGATCTGTCAAATAAATAAGCAAAATCTTAAAAAAACAAAACAAAACTCAATACATGTTAACTCACTTAATTCTCCCCATAAGCTATGAAAGGGTTGCTACCGAGCCGTGAGGGTCTTAACCTGTTAGTGCAAATCGCGCCCTATTCTTAGTGTCGAATAGGGCTTGGCGGACTTTTTCCAGAATGGCCGCATAGTATTTTAGACTTCGCAGGCCATATGGTCTCTGTTGTAACTGTTCAACTCTGCCAGTTACCCAATACTGCCATTGTAGTGGGCAAGCAGCCCCTGATGATGCGTAAATAAATGAGCATAGGTGTGTGCCAATAAAACTTTATTCGTGGATGCTGAAATTTCATTCACTTTTCGTGTCACGAAATATTCTTTTTATTTTTATTTTATTTTATTTTTTTTAAGATTTTATTTATTTATTTGACAGAGATCACAAGCAGGCAGAGAGGCAGGCAGAGAGAGAGGAGGAAGCAGGCTCCCTGCTGAGCAGAGAGCCTGATGCGGGGACTCAATCCCAGGACTCTGAGATCATGACCTGAGCCGAAGGCAGCGGCTTAACCCACTGAGCCACCCAGGCGCCCCGGGAAATATTCTTTTTAAATCAACCATTAAAAAATATAAAAATCATCTTGGCTTATATGACAAACAAGAATAGGTGGTAGACCTGATCTGGTTCCTGGGTCATAGTCTGCTGGCTGGTTTAGAAGATACTTCAGACTGGTGACCTTGTCCATCCTCTCTGTTCAACAAACTGATGTCTAAATCATCCCGGGTCGAAAGACTGCTAATGTATATTTAAAGCCAGGAACATATCGTAGACCCTCTGGAAAGACCATTCTGATGCCTTACCTTCCCAGTTATGAAAAATGAAGAGTAAAGTGAATGTGCTTTGGAAAATCTTTCAAGCTCAACAGGGGGCTAGGCATTGCCATTATTATTATTATTATTACCATTATCAAGTCCTTTCTTGTGGCTAATCAGATTTACACGGGCACACTCATTTATTTGGTTCTTTGACTCAGGAACACAGAATGGATACTTCCCATTTCTGGCTTTTGTTCTTGATTCTTATTTTCTAAATGATTCATCATCTTATTGGTTCTTATTCTCCTAGGTGCTGCTGGGAGAACGAGCACAACATCATAATCTAACTGATAGATAGGAGTGTATTTTCTTAAGGCTATTTGATGGTGATAACAAACAAACAAACAAGTATCTTCGGGAGTTGGTCGCTAAGGCAGCTGTCCGATTCTTTATATTCTGTTCTGACTCTTTCCGCGACAGTGGCATACTCAACCTGGGTGGGCTCAGGATATTTGCATAGATGCCGGGTACAGACAACCCGTGTGTCAGATCACAAGGTCTGAGTGTTTTGTGATGTGTACAGCCGGGACCCTGATACCACCAGCAAATCCCAGCTCTGGGGCCCTTCTCTCGCTTGCTCCGCCTTCTCCCTTTGAGTCCTAATATCTAGCTCCTGACCCAGGCTGCCCCTGCTTAGCTGACAATATCAGACAAGATCACAGCCGTAGGCAATACAGCTGCTGGCAGAACCTGGCGGGCCCCCTCCGCAGCTGCTGCTTCCTGTGTCTGTGAAGTGTCTGGCTTGTCAGCCACATCCCCTCCCCGGAGCAGTCTTTGTTAACCAATTCCACCTCGGCCCACTGAGCGGAAGATGAAAGCCAAGAGCTCCTCCAAAACCAACAAAGACAGCAGCCATTACTGAGTCTCTTCCCCAAGGTGACTCTGGGAGCCTGCCTGACTGGCATTTTTTAACCCCCAGAGGGGGAAGTGGGAGCCGGGGATGGGAGGTGGCAGGTATAGGGAGAGCTCTGTGCCCCTCCCAGTGGCTCCCTTCTCCATTCGGCCTCCTGTCCTGCTGTAGTAACGGATGGAAATCCCTGATCACCAGCTCCTTACATCACGTCCGAGGCTTAGTCGGCTAGAGGAGTCAACAAGGCCCTTGGGAGGATTCTTCGATTACCTCTTCCTCGTGTTGGATCCAGCTAGGGCTGGGGGAAGGCACAGCTCATACCTCATTCTCTGTGCTCAGCTGACGGCATGCTGGGAGCTGCGCTCTTTCCAGGGTCCCTGACAACCCAGTCTTTCTTCAAGGAGCTTCTCTCTAGGCCAGCCCTGACCAGGCATTTCCTGGACCTTTCTTCTTCTTCTTCCTTTTTTTTTTTTTTTTTTTTTTTTTTTTTTGCGATGGCCTTATCTCTTCTCATTCCTCTCCTCCCAAACTTTTGTAGCCTAGGTCTGAGTCGAAAAAGAGAGGAGGGAGGCCCAGAGCACAGGGGTGAGAAATTGGTGCAGAATGAGCGGTCTGTTTATTGGGATCTAGGAAAAGCCATTAAGAAAATAAGCACTTAAATGATTTTCAATCTGCCCATGGAAGTCATCTATCTTCATACTGGGGAGAAAAGGCCCATTCTCTGATCCCGGTTTTGACTGACTGATTTCCAATTCTCGAAGCATTTCCCACAGGAGCCTCTCACCTATCTCCCATAATGACAGGCCTTTGCATTTGCAGGCAGTGTTTTACATTTATTTCCGATTTGCTCATAATGGTCAAAAATCTCTCTCCAATCCGAGGCATTTCTCCAGCAGTGCACGGTTTCCCTCAGGCCAAATAGCTCAGCTGTGATCCACGGAAAATGAGAATTTCCCAAACGCATCTTCGGACTAGGGGAGGGTCCAGCATCACAAATTCAGATGGAAAATTTCCCACCGTTAGATCAATATCTGGGCTAAGAAATAAATGCCACAGGGGCAGAGAGCTGGAGCAAAATGATTACAATCGGCACAATTACATTCACCGGCAGAATCAGCTCACTGATTACTCCCGGGGATGGGAGCTCTGGCTTCATACACCATGGGACGGCTTGGGAATTAGAACATCACTCAGCATTTCAGAATTCGACAGATTGGTCTGTTGTCTTGGCCTGAGTTTGTTTTCCCCATACAGCACCTTCCTGTAAGAGGAGTTCAGACTTCAAGGAAAGAAGGAAGGAAGGGAGGGAGGGAGAGAGGAAGGGAGGAAGGGTGGAAGGGAAGGAGCTAAACTGTAGGGTACGTGGGAGACCATGGTGGGTATATTGCAGGCAGGGGTTGGGATAGGCTGCTCTGAGATTCCTGAGCCAGGGATCTGACAGGGTAACTGCTAAGGTGAGGGTTAAGCCCATCTTCCCCAGAACCCCATCCAGCCCCAACCGCATCCAGTAAAAAGGGCTCAGGGTCATACACTTGTGTGACTTCTTAATGATTCCCTTTACCTGACTGAGAGGAGTGTCCTAGGCAAGTTTTCATTACCTGAGAACCAATCTGAAGTCCTTTTGGGGGCCATGGGGAAAGGCCCCTGCTGGCTAGTGGGGATTCAACAGCATCTTCCTTCTGCAAAGCTTTGAAGAGGCAGAGGCGCTCAATTCTTTTTGCTGGTGCTCAATGCCGGGTAGGCGGGGGCCATGGCGAATGGATTGGGCACGCTGCGCGGCTCTGTGTACTGACACCGGCCCCAGGGCCCGCTGTGTCCCTACCCCCGCCCAATCTTCTCTTTAATCCCCCCAACCAGATAATGTGGGATTTGGAAGCATGTAATATCCATGAGACTCCATTATAGGCTATTACGAGCTTTATACACAGTACCTGGGGGATGTACCAGGCCGATGCTGGTCACCGCAGCTGCTGAAAGGGAGAGGGACTGCGGCACTGGTCCCAAGGGCTGAAGTGACCCTTACATTGTTCAGATCCGTTCCCACTGAACGTATAGATCGGCTCTGGTTTCTTGCGACAGAGAGATGGGAAATATTAAAGAAAAACAGCGTTCACTCCCCTAGAGAGTAAGAAGCAGAAAGGGAAGTAGAGGGAGGAACAAAACCATAGAATCACTGGGATCGAGCCCTCTGCTGGAACCCTCAGAGACCACCTCCTGATGTTTCTGCACGAGTGCGCCGTCCGCATTTCGGTGGGATCTCACTGAGCTTTGCAGGGTCAGCCCACTTAATGTGAGGAGCCATGCCCAGGCATTGTGGCAACTTAAAAAATGGCCCATGCCTGGTCCCTGTGTCCCAGGGTCGGGGCGGGAGCACCGATAGGCCAGCTGGCATGCATTACAGAGGAATCTGGGGCCTGGAGCAGTACGCAACCCAAATATCAGGAGGCGTCTGCCCAGACAGGACCCAGAGCCTCTGATCCCCCAGGAGCCTTTCCAGGAAACAGACAGCCTCAGAGGGGGACCTGAGAGATGCGCAGCAAGGGATAGAACATGATATGAGGGGAAAAGGGCCACAGGAAAAGAAAGAGCAGGGCGATGGAGGAGCGGGGAAAGAGGATAAAGAATCAAGATCAGGGGCACCTGGGTGGATCAGTCGGTTGGGCGTCTGCCTTCGGATAGGGTCATGGTCCCTGGGTCCTGGGATCAAGCTCCCTCTCCCACTTCCCTCCCCGCTTCTCATGTGTATTCTGTCTGTCCCAAATAAATAAAATCTTTAAAAAAAAAAAAAAAAGAATCGAGATCAGAATAGTGAGTGGGCCAGGGGATGGAGGAAGAGGAAGAAACACCTACCACTCTAGCTGCAGCGTAAAGAGGATTTCCGATGTTTGCCCTCCAGGGTGGGATGGATCCTGAGAGGATGGAGGGACAAGCAAACCAATAGTGAGACCCAGGGGCAGACTCGGGAATGGGCAGGCAGCCAGCTCAGGAATACTGAATGTGACCCTAATGACAGCATTGAGATGACTTTACCAGTTCTTTTTATTTTATAAACATATAAATATATATACATATGTATATATATATATTTTTGATTTTTTTTTAAATTTTATTTTTTATAAACATATAATATATTTTTATCCCATATATGTATATATATTTAAAGATTTTATTTACTTACTTGGCAGAGAGAGGGAACACAAGCAGGGGGAGTGGGAGAGGGAGAAGCAGGCTTTCCGTTGAGCAGGGAGCCCAATGCGGGGCTTGATCCCAGGACGCTGGGATCATGACCTGAGCCGAAGGCAGATGCTTAACGACTGAGTCACCCAGGCGCCCCTTATATATATTTTTTTAAGATTTATGTATTTATTTGAAAGAGAGAGAGCTTGCATGAGCATGAGCAGGGGGAGGGACAGAGGGAGAGAATCTCAGCAGATTCACTGCTGAGCTTGGAGCCCCACACGGGCTTGATCCATGACCCATGAGATCATGACCTGGACCGAAACCAAGAGTTGGACGCCCAACCAACTAAGCCACCCAGGCGCCCCCATTTTTTTTTTTTTTTTAATCTTTCGCAGTAGGCTCCATGCTCCACTGACTGAGCCAGCCAGGTGCCCTGACTTTACCAGTTCTTTGCACAGGGTCCCTTGATGGGACCCTTGCTAAAGAATGAGAGCGAATGGCCCAGGGCCCTGACTCATACCCTCACCCATATGCCTTTATTTATTTATTTATTACAGGCAGACTGGGCTACTGCTGCTGGGAATGAAGGAGAATTCAGAATTAAAAGCCATCCAGGCCACTTTGTCTCGACAGGGGGTGGAACACCAGTGTCTCTCGGCTGAGGAACTAAAGCAATGTTTCCCCAATGTTCGGTTGGCCAGGGGAGAAGTGGGGCTCTTGGACAAGTCTGGAGGGGTTCTCTATGCAGACAGGGCCCTCAGAGCCCTCCAGGTAATACGCACAACATTTGGGGCAAGGTGTGGCCGACGAGGGCCTTCACCCTGCCGGGTTTATTCTGGACCTTTTGGGCAAGGCACTTTATATATGCTGCTAGGCCTTGTCCCTATGGGACAGGAGGTCTGGAGTCTGTGCTCTCTGTTCCGCCGGAAGCGAGGGACTCTCTTGTTCACCAGGGTGAGCCATACAGAGAGCTAACTCATTTGCCCATCCCTGCCGCCGCCCTTTCAGGATGCAATTCAGCGTCTTGGAGGCCTAGTGCGTGATGGAGAGAAGGCAGCGGAGATTAAACCAGGGCAACCCATCACAGTGAGAAGTACTTCCAGGAGCTACCAAGCCAGAAGCTTGATCATCACAGCAGGTCCTTGGACCAACCGGCTCCTCCGTCCCCTGGGAATTGAGCTGCCCCTCCGGGTAAGGGGTTGCTGGAAGCCCGAGAATTGGTGCCTAAGAGAAGATGCCTGGGAGTCTGGTGGACTCAAGCTTGAGTCCCGGAACTGCTACTTGCTGGTGGACGAACGTGGGCTGATTAGTTCCCCTCAAGAGCCTCAGTTTTATAACATGTAAAATGGGGATAGGGCTGTTGGAGAATTAGGCCATCGAGTCAATAGAAAGCCCTCGGGAACTCACTAAATCTGAGGCATTAGTAAGTGCTGGAGAGAGAAGTAGGGCTGAGTGCAGTTATGGGAGACTAAGTCTGGGGGAAGAGACAGAGATGTGGAGAACTTTATGTCTCATATTAAAATGGAACAGACCACCGATGCGAGAATTGGGTAAAACAGGATAGACAGGTTAAGGGGGGGCATCCAGGCTTGTATTCAAGAGCTATAGGACCTCAGAAGAAACTGTTCTCACCGTCTGGACAGTTTCATGGCTTTTCCCCTTCATCTCCCACTTCCTCTTTCTACTTCAAGACCCTGCGGATCAATGTGTGTTACTGGCGAGAGAAGGTTCCTGGAAGCTATGGTGTATCCCAGGCCTTTCCTTGCTTCCTGGGGCTGGGCCTCAGCCTGGCTCCCCACCACATCTATGGGCTGCCTTCCGGAGAGTACCCAGGGCTGATGAAGGTGAGTGGAAAGGCCCAGAGGGGGCTAGTAGGACCCACCCACCCCCGACCCTCAGATTTGGGGCAGTTGCTCTAACTCCCCTTTCAACAGATTCCAGGGATCCCCCAGCAGCAGGAGCGGAGAACACTTCCCTATTCGTTATTTGCAATGCAAGACACCCCACCCCCCAAGCTGTCCGGAGGCCCAACAAAGGGAACCCTTCCTTGGCAAACATGGGGCTGTGGGTGGGGTCGGGGGGGAGTGTAGAAGGAACAGCCAAGGGAACCTCCTGTGGCAACAAACGGCACCTGTCAGGGCTTGGGATGGCTGGGATGATGGATGGGGGGCACCTGTCAGGGCTTGGGATGGCTGGGATGATGGATGGGGGCACTCTGTGCTCGAGCCTGCCCCCTGGGCTGGGTGGGTGTTCGGGAAGGCCCGGCCCCTTGCCACTGCTCACACTGCTCTGATTGGGAGCTAGGTCTGCTATCACCACGGCAACAATGCAGATCCTGAGGAGCGGGACTGCCCGGAAGCATTCTCAGACACCCAAGACATCCACATTCTGAGCCGCTTTGTTAGAGATCACTTACCTGACCTAGAGCCCAAACCTGCCATTATGGAGCGCTGCCTGTATACGGTAAGGGTGTGGGCAGCCTGGCCAGGCCCAGCCCCTTCACGGGCCCCAGGAATAGGGGAAGGAGACAGATCCTGCACAGCTCAGGCTTGCTGCTGTTTGACCCCTGACCTGGTAGGTGACTTGAAATGAATGACTTCTTTCCGTGGGTTTGGTTCCCCTCCATATCCGAGAGGGCCCATGAGAGGTTTTCATATTCCTTTTCATTAGCAGACTAGGCTTATGCCTGGCAGCCTCTTGCGACGTTTCCCAGAAGAGCTCTAAAAGATTTTTTGGCAAGATGTTCTAGTTGAACAGGCCGTAGGGACGAAGAGAAGAGACAGATGTCACCAGGGCCCGAGGCGTCTTGGCTAAAGTTAGTTTACATGCATTCACTGAGCACCTACTGGGTTCATAGCCCTGGATGAGCAGAGAGGCAGATGGACAAATGAGAAAGACTGTCGCCCCTGGAGGGGGAGCTGGCATGCAGAACGCATTCCCGTGCCCCGTTCCCATTCTTTCTGGAAAGCAACCCAGCCTCTTCCCCTCCCCCCGAACCTGCAGTTCTTCCTTCTCCTTCTCTCCTCGAAGGACACCAGTGTGATTGTTTCTTTCTAGAACACCCCCGATGAGCACTTTGTTCTTGATCGCCACCCGAAGTATGACAACATTGTCATTGGTGCTGGATTCTCTGGTGAGCCTGAGTGGGGCAGGATGTGCCTCAAAGCCCACCTATCTCACTGTCAGGCAAAATGGCGTCTTCTATGCTCTGGGCTGGCCAAGGCCTAGACTTGAGTGTACAAAGGGGCTGGGTGGGCAGATAGAGAAGAAGAGGTACTTCTGGTGGGAGGCAACTTCCCATGTTGGGATGTGGACCAAGAAGAGAGTTAGCCCAATTTGGGGAGAGGGTGGTAGACATCTAGGCCGTTGTCCATGAGGATGCCTGATCTCTCCTCCTCTCCTTTCCGTAGGACATGGATTCAAGCTTTCCCCTGTTGTGGGGAAGATCCTGTATGAATTAAGCATGAAATTAACACCATCCTATGACTTGACACCTTTTCGAATGAGCCGCTTCCCTGGCCTGTGTAAAGCCCACCTTTGACCCCTGGCCAGCTTTAACCTCTGGCTATTAAATAGCAGCCTGTTCCCTTGCCTCTCTTGAGTCCCCTGTCAACAGCGGATGATTGAATCGACCTTCTTTCTCTGGCCAGCTCCCCGTCCCACTACTTTCTTGCTTCCAGAAGGTCAACCAGATATTCTATCATCATCAAGTAACAAGGACCTTTGAGACGGATGTCTCAATAAGGAGGATGCCCAGGGATGGGCTCAGGGAACCCAAGCAGTTGTTACAATTGTCTTCAATGAGACGTTTATAAACTTGGGGTGGTTTAACTGAAGCAGCCCAGGGGAGGGTAAATAAAATGATTTGTAGATTGCTACTGCCCTTGGAGTTCCTTTTCCTAAAACTAGAGCCACCCTTCATCACAACCCCAGCCCCACAAATCTGGCTCCCCTTGGGTGTGCAGTAAATGTTTGTTGAAAAAAAACGTGTTGGAAAAGCAAAGAAATGAAGAGCTGCATTGCATTCAAGTCTGCAGTGGGCTTTCTTCTTCATGCGACCTTACTTTTTAGAGACGCTTATTGTCTAAATCAGCGCCAGAGTCCATAACCCCAAGAATTCTTGGGATCTTTATCCCCTCAGTGCCCTGCACCCTCTTTCCCTGGATCCTTTGTCTGGTTCTCATCCTCTCTCTGGCTCTGTAAAGACACTTAGCTCCCCAGTCTCTTATTAGGGTGTATTGTCAGGTCCTTATGAAGATGGAGCTGTTATACCAGAAAGGAAGAGAGAGACACACTCGCTTAGAAACCCTGTTCAATGTTTGAATGTTAAATGTGCCATTTTATTATCATTAGGATTGCTCCCACTTAATGAAACGGCATTAGCACCGAGTCGGCTGGCCTCCTTGCACTAATTACTTTGGAAGGGAACAGGCTCATAACGACCCCAGGGTGGGTGAGGGGGGTGAGGGGTGGAAACCTGGACTTGGGGGATGTGTGCTGGGCGGAGACCCCAGTGGGAGCATCTCCAGACCAGGTTGGTTTGACCTGAGAGCTTGCCTGCTCCGGGGAGGAAAAGGAAAAACCCTGCGACCAGTTGGGGCAGAAATGTGAGAAGGCGGCCCTGAGGGGGAAGAGTGGGAAATGGGAGTAGGAGTAAAAATATCCCCAAAGGAAAGACAACACAGAGGGAATTGCCTCATAGGCCTAGGCACACAGATCCGCCCTGATTTCTCCAGGGCATTTTAAAAACCAGACAGCGTCCCCAGCCCCCTGCCGGGTCTGCATCTTGGGTGCTCTCAGAGGCTCCCCGAACCTCAGCCTCCACAAAATGGGACTAATCACATCTGTAAAGTCGGAATAATGCGCCACAATGTGGATGAGCCTTGCAGACATGCCGCTAAGTGAAATAAGCCAGACACAAAAGGACAGACCCTGGAGGGTTCCACTGACAGCAATCAGATGCAGAAGGATGGGAGGTGGAGTGGTTGCCTGCAGGGGCTGGGGAGAGGGGGCGCAGAAGACGTTAGTGTTTAATGGACATAGGGTTTCAGTTTGGGAAGATAAAGATGTTCGGCCGATGGATGGTGGTGATGGTTTGGATGATGTGGGAAAGAGGTTAGGGTTCCAAACTGACGGCCAAGATAGAATTCTTGAGACGTGTTTGGTGCTGAAAGGTGGTTTTATTAAAGCAAGGGGACAGGGGTGCCTGGGTGGCTCAGTGCGTTAAAGCCTCTGCCTTCGGCTCAGGTCATGATCCCAGGGTCCTGGGATTGAGCCCCACATCAGGCTCTCTGCTCAGCGGGAAGCCTGCTTCCTCCTCTCTCTCTCTGCCTGCCTCTCTGCTTAACTGTGATCTCTGTCTGCCCCCAAAAAAAAAAAAGGCACGGGGACAGGACCCGTGGGCAGAAAGCTGTGCTGGGTCGTGAGGACTGGCAGATTATGTACTTTCAAGTTGGGAGGGGGTTAGGGAAGGCGTAAACCTCCCAGGTATTTTGGAAACGAGGTATCCTGGATTTTTTTTAAAAAAAGATTTTATTTATTTGACAAGTAGGCAGAGAGAGGCAGGCAGAGGGGTGGGGGGAGCAGGCTCCCCGATGAGCAGAGAGCCTGATGCGAAGCTTGATCCCAGGACCCTGGGATCATGACCTGAGCCGAAGGCAGAGGCTTAACCCACTGAGCCACCCAGGCACCCCAGTTTCCTGGATCTTGAGGGGTCTAGCTCTTGTTGGGAAAAGTTCATTTATTACTGTTTAGTAAACCCACAGTCATGAGACCCTTCAGATGTATATTGGTAGTTCCTATGCTTGGGGGATGATTGCCAACATGTATCTTGGGTGGGGTGGGTAGAGATAAAGGAAGTTTCCAAAGGAATTTTTATATGTTAAAGAAGACTTACAGGATCCTAGAGGGTTGGGCTAAGATTGCCTTTTGCCTTTAGCAAGGTGTTAACATCCAGGTAGCTGAGGCCGTAGAGGAATGTCCCTAGCCTGTTTCAAGGACTTGTCAATGGGCTGTAGATAGTAAGGAAATGTAATAATTTTTCTTCTGTCTTTGTTTCCCATATCAGTTTCACACCATTTTTTAAAAATAATTTAAAAAAAGATTTTATTTATTTATTTAACAGAGAGAGACACAGTGAGAGAGGGAACACAAGCAAGAGGAGTGGGAGAGGGAGAAGCAGGCTTCCCGTGGAGCACGGAGTCTGATGTGGGACTCCACCCCAGGACCCTGGGATCGTGACCTGAGCCGTTAATGACTGAGCCACCCAGGCGCCTCCCACAACACCATGTTTTAATCACATCGCAAATGTGGTTTGAGGGTACTTACTACCTAAGGGAGGGTACTTAGGGGTGCCTGGATGGTTGAGTCAGTTAGGTGTCTGACTCCGTTTCGGCTCAGGTTGTGATCTCAGGGATGTGATCTCAGGGTCATGAGATGATCTCTGGAGTCTGGCTCATGTCCAGCCGGGAGTCTGCTTAAGATTCTCTCTCCCTTAGGGCACCTGGGTGGCTCAGTGGGTTAAGCCTCTGCCTTCAGCTCATGGTCCCTGGGTCCTGGGATCCAGCCCTGTATGGGGCTCTCTGCTCAAAAGGGAGCCTGCTTCCTCCTCCCCCTCTGCCTGCCTCTCTGCCTACTTGTGATCTCTCTCTCTCTGTGCCAAATAAATAATAAATAAAATCTTAAAAAAAAAAAAAAAAGACTCTCACTCCCCTGCCTTCTGCATACACCCCCCCCAAATAATAAATAAATAAATCTTTAAAAGAGAGAGAGTGAGAGTGCACTTAATGCCATGGAACTGTTACACTTAAAAATGATTAAAATCATACATTTCACGTTTTGTATGTTTTACCACCATAAAAAAAATGGGAATAATAATACGGACTAATTTTACAAGAGTGTGTGGGGATCGAATGAGATCATTTACCCCATCCACAAATATTTATTGAAATTCTGCAATGTGGTGGGGACTGTACTAAGCATGGATGTACCTATGAACAAAATTTTGCTCTTGTGGTGTTCACCCAGTCCAGTGAGAAGACATATAAACAATATGTATGAGTAAATAATATCCTAATGTGGAAGGTGACAAGTGTGTTGGGAAAAAGAGCAGGGCAGGGAAGACAGGATGCTGGGGGAGGGGTGCCCTCTGCCACAGTGGTGATCGGGGTGATGGGGTGATGGTCGTCTGAGGGGGGACACTCAGTGGGGATGGGCATTGGAGCAACCCCGGGAAGAGAGGGAGCACACCATGAGGAGATCGGGATATGTGTAGGAGAATGTGGTCAGCTGTAAAGCGAGGTATTGTGTTATTACCAAGAAAGAGATAAATGGGGTTACAAAGATCATCGGAGGAATGTGCCATCTTTAAGGCTGGCAAAATTGGGGAGAAAGGGTGTTGGGAACCTCTCTCTCTCATTCAACGGCTTCCTGCCCGTAGTTCCCTTTGCCTCTGCTTCTCCCAGTATGGCCCTCCTCCCCCAGCCAGCTGCAGCTCCCCTTCCAAAATATCCAGTCTTATTCAGCTTGCTGGTGACAGCAAAGGAGGGGACCAATGTCTAGAAGAGGCTGAGAAAGGACAAGTGGGGGATGCTGACACAAGCCCTGCCCAAACTGGTGTGTCCTAGAAACCCGAATGCCGGGGAGGGGTGCGGCAGGGGCGGGTGGGGGTGGGAAGGGGTGTGTGTGTGTGGGAGTGATGAGGTCAGGGCAAGGAGTGGAGACAAAAAGGAACTGGAGAAGAAACTGGTAATATGCAGGCCAAGAAGGCAGGTGAGGACCTCCAGGGAGGCTGTCTGTCCCCAAAGCCAGAGGAAATTGGTCGGGAATGGCCAAGAGCATTTCTTATTGATGCTGGGGTGGGGTCCTAGAGGCAAAGAGGGGATATAGAGACAGAGGAGAGGAAATGCCACTGAAGAAGGCAAGGGTGGGCGTAGGGAGACAACCAGAGGGTTTTAGAACCACTAAAGCATTTGCTAAAACAGACCCACCAACATTAACTCCCTGCTGCCCTCCTGCCCTCCCCGCTGTGGCCAGGCACCCCCTTTCAGGCAGACCCTATATATCTTCAAGATGGAGGAAAATCACAGCGCATCGGGTGGGCAATGAGAGACCTCTGGAAGGGCAGCTAGGGTCTGCACAGGCTGCAAGGGAGAGATAAGGGCAGAGAAGGGAAAGAGGCCGGCATGGTTGCCAACCAGACTAAGGAAAACAGAGGCAGGCTAAAAATAGGTTGGGGGGTGGGGAGGGAAGAAAGCCAGTCCAGAAAAGAAGGGAAAGCAGAAGCAATCGATGCCATTGAGACTCTGACCCAATTCTTCATCTCTCAGCTTCACCAAACTGAAAAGCTAGAGAGGGATATGGGGAAAGGGAAAGACTGGCGCGGAGGGGCCAGAGTCAGAGGAAAGAATCAGAGTCCTAAGACCTAGGCGTCTGAGGAGCACAAGTCAGTAATCATGGCCCTGAAAAGAGGGGGTAACGTGTAGGTAGTGCTCGAGTACTTGTGGGAGTCTGGTATCCCGGGACGGGCTTAAGAGGTTAAGGAGTGTGAGTATGACTTGGAAGGAGGAGGTTCAACTGTCTAAAAAGGTAACAGGAAGCAACAAGGAGGAGTTAGTCTGGAGACTGTAAGCGAGGGTGACTTGATACTTGACTTTTACTTCCCAGAAAGGTGATGAAAGAGAATTTGCGGGGTGCCTGGGTGGCTCAGTGGGTTAAAGCCTCTCCTTCGGCTTGGGTCATGATCCCAGGGTCCTGGGATTGAGCCCCACATCAGGCTCTCTGCTCGGCGGGGAGCCTGCTTCCCCTCCTTCTCTCTCTGCCTGCCTCTCTGCCTATTTGTGATCTCTGTATGTAAAATTAAAAAAAAAAAAATCTTGGGACGCTTGGGTGGCTCAGTTGGTTGGACGACTGCCTTCGGCTCAGGTCATGATCCTGGAGTCCTGGGATCGAGTCCCGCATCGGGCTCCCAGCTCCACGGGGAGTCTGCTTCTCTCTCTGACCTTCTCCTTGCTCATGCTCTCTCTCACTATCTCTCTCAAATAAATAAATAAAATCTTTAAAAAAAATCTTAAAAAAAAAAAGAATTTACTTATGAGATATTGTCTTTCAATGGTGGGCTTCCAGGGCAACAAGAGGGATCTGGGTTAGACCGCAGGGAACCTGACACTAAGTAGATTAGTGAGACACTAACACAGGTACCTAAGCATTCTTAGAGTCCTTTCCTTGGAAATCTTTAACAGCGAGAAGCCCTTCCATCTGGGCTTATGGAGGCTTTCCTGAAGACCAGAGCCTGCCTCCCCATAAACCTCGGGAAGACTTCTGGCTGGAGAGGAGATCTGGGATTTTTAGAACCCTTGAGGTAGGGTCTGAAATGGGTTTCTGGATCCAGGCTGATGGCGGGGCAAATGTAAGCATCTGGGGCTGGCAGTGGGGGTGGGGGTGGGGCGAAGGGGAGTCACAAGGTGGGCTGGATCTGTCAAGCACGGAGAAATGCAGAGACCAGGGGCAGGATTCTAATGGGCAGGACCCAGTGGCATTTGCATAACTTTGAATAATGAATAAGCCCAGCTCTGGGGCTCCAGGTCGGCATGCTCATCTGCATCTTTATTAAGCTTTATAAATGATTCAGCTCCCTACCCCTTCCCCCCAGCCCCTGCCCAGCCTGCCCCAAGCATCAGGGTAGTTGATTGCTCATTATTTTAGACTAGATTTGTTTCACCAACATTCAGTGAGGCATGGAGTGGGGGGCACAGGAGGGAGGAATGAGTCCAAAAGGCAGGCGGAGTGGAAGGGTAGGGGAAGAACAGAAGCAGCAGCCACGGGAAGGCAGGCAGACAGCTGTGAGCTAGGGACCCAGGTGTAATTCTCTAAAAGTCTCCTGGGGCCGACATCTTCCGGAAGGAGAAGTTTCTTAGATGCCCCGAAATGTGCGCTGGGTTCAAGTCCTATTCAATCCCCGGTTTCCCTCGCATCTGCTGCGAAGCCCCTGACGTGCCCCTTGCTCAGTTCCATTGTGGTGTCGAACCATAGGAGCAGCCAAATGAGTACAGCCCCCAGGGAAGTTCTCACTTTTTCCTGAGGCAGGAATTTTGCTATTTTCATCCCCCCCGCAAAATCTGCTACGCTTGCAAGGTAAGAACCGGCACCAGGCATACTAAGCGAAGACAAAGATAAGCACAGGCATACGTGAATTCACATGATACGTGAATTTGTCAGGGAAAAGAAGGCCTGTGCCCACAGAGAGTTCGAGCCCCTCTGAAGGTGAAGGCTGGAGAAGGTGGGTAGCCCTCCACGCCTCTGGGTAGGCATGGGAGTGTCACATGCCCTGGGACCTGCCCCGGGCACCGGCTAGAGGCAGGCTGAGATATTAAAAGCTGAGGCAAGGAGGAGTTGGTAGGAAATGAGTGGGGGGAAAGGTAGATCATTTCTCAACCCTGGCCGCACAGTAACACTACTCAGGGAGCAAAGAAATATGATGCTTAGGACCCACTCAAGACCAATTAAATTGGAATCCCTGAATAAGAAGGCCCTTAAGCACAGTATTTTTTTTAAAGCTCCTTAGTGTTGTTTGGATCCTAATTTGGACATATTTTAATTTTTTTTTAACAAATTTTTTTTAGATTTTTATTTATTTATTTGACAGAAAGAGATCACAAGTAGGCAGAGAGGCAGGCAGATAGAGAGAGAGGAGGAAGCAGGCTCCCCGCAGAGCAGAGAGGCCAATGTGGGGCTCGATCCCAGGACCCTGGAATCATGACCTGAGCCGAAGGCAGAGGCTTTAACCCACTGAGCCACCCAGGCACCCCTGGACATACTTTTAAAGTTATACACACACGCACGCACACACACACACATATAATTATTATATATTAAAAGATGTATAATTATTAATACATAAAATAAAATCAGAGAAATCTAAACATTGGCTATTTGTTATTAGGAAGTTATTGATAATTTATTTAGGTATGATAAGAGTATTGTGATTACATTTTTTAAAAGTCTTTTTTAAAAATTAATTTATTTAAGGTAAGAGAAAGTGTGAGCCAGGGAAGGGGCAGAGGGGGAGAAGGAAAGTCCTCAAGCAGACTCCTCACTGAGCACAGAGCATGATGTGGGGCTCGATCCCAGGACCCTGAGATCACCACCGGAGCCCAAATCAAGAGCCGGCTGCTTGACCGACTGAGCCACCCAGGCATCCCTAGAGTAATTTTCTTTACTTTGAGGGATAGACACTAAAGTATTTCCTAACGAAGTGATAGCCTACCTGGGATCTACTTCAAAATAACCCAGTGAAGGGAACGGGAAAGTGGGTGGGGGGGTAGATGAAATAAGATTTGCTCAATGTTGCTAACTGTTGAAACTGCTTGATAGACAAAGAAGTTCATTATATTATTCTTTTTTCTTGTGTACAAAACATAATAAAGGGAGCTCCTTGAGCCTGTCTCCCTCCTCCCCTCCCTCCATCCCTCCCTTCCTTCCTTCTTTTCTCTTTTAGAGAAAGAATGAGGAAGAGAGAGTCTGAGCAGGGTGGGGGAGAGGGCAGAGGGAGAGAGAGAATCTTAAGAAGGCGCCATGCTCAGTGCAGAGCCCAATATGCGGCTCTGTCTCTCCACCCTGAGATCATGATCTGGGCAGAAATCAAGAGTCTGAGGCTTAACAGACTGAGCCACCCAGACGCCCCGTCCTCGAGTGTTTTCTATATGCACCAGGGTA
This sequence comes from Lutra lutra, assembly GCF_902655055.1. Lineage (NCBI taxonomy): Eukaryota > Metazoa > Chordata > Mammalia > Carnivora > Mustelidae > Lutra > Lutra lutra. Next base: position 43,067,183 of record NC_062293.1, read on the forward strand.
AGAACCACCCAGCCAGGCATTCAGCAGGAAAGGGGACACCATGACACTTCTGTGAGCACAACTGGACGCTAAATGATAGGTGAGGGTCCTGGCCACAGGCAGAGCAGCAGAAACCACCTGGGGGAAATGGTACCTGGCAGTTAGGGATGAAGTTGGGGATGGGGGGTGTGCAAGGGCTCTCAGGCTTCTTCTCTAGCCAGCACAGCTTCTGAATTCCCATGCTCTGTGCCCCAAGGTGTGGGGGTGGGGAGTGTCGGGGTAGGGGTGGGGGTGGGGGCGTGGGGTTGGTTGCTGGACCAAGGGGAGCCACCTGCCCCAGGCACCGGGAACAAGAAGTCAGCTTCACTCCAATCTCAGTTCCCCCCTTCTCCTGAATGACTCCACAGGAGCTGGACGGGCATCTCAGAGGGCACCCCCCCCTTCCCCAACCGCAGTCACCACTGCTTCCCTGCGCTGTCACTTCCCTGATGGGCTCATCTGCCTCTGCCAGGGAACATTAGCCCAGCTGACTTCATCAAGGAGGTGAGGGGAGGCAACACAAACCCACAGAAGACTGGGCACCCAGGCACCCACTCTCAAGGGCTGTTGGCAGAGCTGTCTGAGCTGCCGAGAGAGTCGCTGTAGCTCGGTCTCATTTGCATATCACTCCTTTAATGAACAATTCAAATGAATCCCAAATTTTCAGTTCTCTACTATCCAGGACTGGTTGATGGCCTCCCATTTGTCCCTGACATGGACAGACCATTCGCACGTTCTCCAAGTGCTCTTCCGAGATAACTTCCTGCCCAGCGCAGGTGAATGAGACCTCCCCCCACCCCCGTGCCCCTCCCACGCAGAACTCAGCCCTGCCCAGGTCCCCACCCCCACCTCCACCCAGCAGCACCACCGGTTCAGCATCAGGCTCGCTTTAGGGGGGGTTCGATCTGTCTTCTCCTCTCCATTACCTTTCCCTGATGGCCTCCAGGGGCTGGGGAGGGGGGAGACGTGGAGGGGGTCTATTTAAAAGATTTTTGGAATCTGTGCCCGCGCATCACCCGCTGCCATGAGTTATTTCAGCGCCGATGTTTGTCTCGAGCTGATTATTCCAGCCTGAGAACAGGTGGAGCAGCCTGCGGTGGCTTATTCGTCAGCCAAGGCCATCTGTTCCCAACAAGCTGAGATTTGTAGCTGATTTCTACTGGGGAGCAAGGAGTGGGGGTGGGGAGGGAGAGGAAACTCATGTGTCCCCCACCCCCGTCCCAGGGGACTAACTTCTCCTGGATCTTCTGCCATGCTCTTTCTAATACCTCTACCTTCTCATTTTCTCAGAGAACTCACTAGTCACTTGACTTTCTGAAAGAGCAAAAATAGTTTTTCCTTCATGGCCTAAATCTTCTTAGATGGAGTCAGGTCTGAGAAGCACAAATCCATCCGCCCGGCACAATATCCGGCCACTGAACCATGTCCACCTGCAGAGATCTTAAAAAAAAAAAAAAAGGTATACAACCATGACGCACATATCCTAAATGACCTTTGGACTCCTGACTTCTGCTCACCCCACTGCACCAGTCCCTTCGCCCACAAGCGGGTGTGAGTCTCCTTGCCTAAACTTGTCACCTGCTGCGCTCCAGGCTGCACGGGGAGGGGAACCGTCTAGATGCTCTCCCCCCCTTCCTCTCCCCTAAATACCCTGTTCAGGTTCCACCTTCCAATCTGCTCCTCTTCCAGCTTCTACTCTCAGCCGTGCCAAGAGATGCCTGCTGCTTTGAAAACGGCTTTCCCGGAGCAAGGGATCTAAGCGGTTTCTAAGAAGCTTTGCCACATTGGTTTCCACCACCCCCAACCATCGGATACTATTTCTATCTGTGAAATGCCGGGGAAGAAGCTACTCTTTAAAATCACACTAATATGACAATTTAGGGCTTTCTTTGGTGTTTGGCACAGACATACATCTGTAGGGACTTAAGAAAAATGATCTGAAAACTTTATAAGTAGAGATACTTCATCTATAACCCACATCCTCAAATAAACCTATTCTAATTTTTAAAAAGATTTTACTTATTTATTTGAGAGAAAGAACATGCAGGAGCAGGGGTAAGGGGCAGAGGGAGAAACAGTCCCCCTCCTCCAGCAGAGAGCCCTCTGTGGGACTTGAACTCAGGCCCCCCAGGATCATGACCTGAGTGGAAGGCAGATGCTCAACCAACCGAGCCACCCAGGAGCCCAACCTATTTCTAATTTTTAAGGCGCCTTCTGGGGTTTATCTATTTATCTGTGTTTTCACGTGTACCTTTGTCATAGGCACATGTCCTCTTAAGAACCCATTCATAGAGTTGTAAAACCGCCTCACTTTCTAGTTGGTTCTCTAGGCTTATTTTGCCAGTTCCTGGGAGCAGAAGCTCATTTTCTGTTATTCAGTCTTGCCCTGTTGGCTCAGTATGTGGCCTACCAGAAAGAGCAGCTTCCACAGAGGAGCTCTAGGGCTTTCAGAGGCTGGCCACAAGTTCTGTGCTTCTAGAAACTTCCAGGGCAGTGCCACTCCCTGGTGTAACTCTTCCTTGCTCTCCCGAGGATAGTACTCCCATGGGGGATGGAAGCAGCCCTCAAGAAAAGGTGCCAACCAGCCACTGCCACCTGTCTGTCCCCAGGACTAAATATGAGCCATAAGGCCTATTTCCCTGCACACAATTTTGCATTTGCCTGATTACCAGTCATTGATCTGCCTTTCAGAGATATAATGTTTCCAAGTCTATTGGCCGCATCTTCTCATACCAGAATGTGTGTGTGTGTGTGTGTGTTTTTAAACTCCTTTTTTGATTCTCTGCTTTCAAATTCCCTAGCGTCCTCTTTTCCCAAAATCCATTTGCTTCTTTTCCTAATCTAGTCAGATCATAGATGTGGCACAAAACATATAAAAATTTATTAAAATGTGGAAACTCTTTGACTCTTAAGCCACCTCAAATAGAATTTGTCTGGTGTTGAACCTTAATATCCTTTTTGAGGTTTTTTTTTTTTTTTTTTTTAAACTGTCATTGCTGACTTTTGATATCTAAAGCATATTCTATCTGCACATTTAAGTATTCCACTGGGACATTTATGTCACTGACTTCAATTGCAAAGCACACATCCTTTTTGGAGTCTCCCTCATGTATATGACCCATCACTGGGGTTTACACTACAAAAGACTCAATTTCTCTGTGAAATTCCTTCTAAACAAATCTAGCATCCTTGTTAACTCCAAAATGACTATTGGTCTGGAAATCACTCCTCCCAGATCCAATCCCAGAGAACAGTCTGGATTTTTCCGTTATGCTGTAATGAAATTAGACTGAGGGAAATATAGCTTAATATATGCATTCCGGGCCATGTGGAGCTGTTACTCATATTGTTGGCACCATATGCATGAAGCACAGAATGTGATAATGTATGGAGGGTGCTCTGAAAATTGTAAGGAGCAACAGAAATGTAAGGTTGACATTTCCCCCCAAAATGCCAAGAAGTGTTTCCTTACTTAGGCCAAGCTTTGCTGAATACCAGGCACACAGCGATTAAAGATGAGGCACATGACAATGATTCCTGGGACTCTCCTGTCTCCCTTTTTCCCCTGACAAGGCCAGAAGCGCTGTGAGACACCTGGCCCTTTGCTGGAACCAAGCTGTTAGGACACACATCCCCTCTTTGAGCCTCAAGGAGAGGACACTGCATGGTTGTGACAAAGGTTAGAAGACATAGTAAATGCTCAGCAAATGGGAGCATAATAAGTAGATGCTCAGCAAAATGGGAATTATTGTTGATTTTGTCATCCTTCTCATCCCCGTTTCACAATGACAGGGGGGAAAGGGCACCCTTCATTCCTAGCTTCTGCCAAGGACCTCCAAGAGCCCTCAAAGAGGCGGGAAAACAGTAGGTCAGGCTGAGGGAGGAGACGGGTCCTCACGCAGAGGGAATCCTTGAAGGGCAAGGCCGATGGGCTCGGGCCCCCATCAAATGCTCTAAGAACATTTGGAGGCGGGCAGCGGCTTCCTGGCCTTGGCCTCCCGGAGCTGAGCTGCGGAGGTGCTGGAAGACCCTTCAGGCGGGGGCGGGGTCCCGGTCATGCAAATACGATATGAATATGCTAATACACGGCTCCCAGCGAATGGGAGGGCGCCTTCCCGGACTGGCAGAGCTTGGGGGGTGGGACCGAGAGGACACGAAGAGGACGCGGAGGTGCCTCTGGTCTGCTGGACAGGAACCAACCCCACACAGACAGACTCCCACCGCTGGGGTGGCAGCCAGAAGCAGCAGCAGGCAAGGACAAATGACCATAGGTTGGTCTGGAATGTGTTGCTATGTAGAAGGTGAGGAAGAGTTTCAGCCTCCCTGAGAACCAGCTCAGAGGAAATGAAAGGGGGAACAGGATGATGGTTAGATTTAAGGCAGCACTTTCTCCCAAGGATGACAGTGGGGCCCTTTGTTTAGTGACAAGGCAGGCAGGCTGTGGATTCAGCCCCCTCTCTCCCACGTGGGAGGCCCTTGGGAACCCGGCTCCACTAGTCCCATAGGGCCCAGCGTGGAGGACAGGAATGAGTGATTGACTTTGAAAAGTCCCCACCATTCAGGTAGGAGATCCTTTCTCCCCATGGGCCTCCTGGGCTCTTCGTGGAGGATGAGGACAGCAGACGGGCTGGCTCTGGGGCCAGGAGGGGAGAGCAGCAGTCATGGCATCTCTTGCAACACGCTCACCGCCAAATTGATTCAAATTGGCTTGGATATGAACATATGATTAAAGGAGCGGCGCGATTCATTTATCAGGAGAGATTAAAGAGCAGCATCTGCGCAGCCTAGCTGGGGGACAATTAAGGAGCAAATCGCTAAGTGTCTGTGCCACCAGGCATGGGGGCGGGGTAAGGGGTGGGGACAACTAGGATAATCTGCCAAGGGGACACAGGACAAAAGGAGGTAGTTCAGGAGTCACTGTGGGCTGCTATCATTTCTGGGCATTGACCGGGTACCACGGGGAGCCTCGCTGGGCTTTGGTCCTCACCTCTCATCCAGGAGTCAGAGCAGTCCTGAGGGTCTGAAAATTGGAGAGGAGAAAATGTCGAGGCACCTTTGAGCCTGGTACAGGCATAGATCTGCTGCCTGTTTTGCGAGAATCCTTTATATCTTAGGGACCAGAGTTGGCATGAGTGTACAGGGGAGGGTAGGAGCTTATAGAGCTCTGAAGGCACACCCAAAAGGAAGTTGGGCTTTGATGGTCCCCTGCTCCCGGACTTCTCTGGGGAGTTGGTGCTGAGGGCATGGCCTTGGTCCCAGCCTGGAGCCTAGCACCCCGGGACAAGGGGCTTTGCTGCAACTTGAAGTGTTGGTCATGAGAGGCCGTGTCTGGCTTTCTTAGGCAACCTGTGGAGATCCCTATGACCACCCATCTTTCTCTGCCTCAGGGCCTTTGCTTAAGCTCTTCTTTTTTTCCAGTACACCTATGGAAGTACAAGCCTGTCTTTAAGCCCCAGTTCAAAATACCAGCTTTTAGAAGCTTTCCCATCCTCCTCCACCTGAAACTCCTCTCCCAGGCTCCCCCCATAATATGTACAAAGCAACTTCTTTCTCCTTCTGTTAGGTCTCATGTAATTATTTCCATGTGGGTCTGCCCCAATCCATGAGCCCCTAGTCGACAAACACTATGATTTACATCTTTCTATTCACGCAAAACTTGCACATATATATTAGTAGGTACCTATTTTGTATGTCTATCTTCTCCACTAGAAAATCTACTTTACGAAGGAAGGAAACTCATCGGTCCTCAGTACTTAGAATAGGGCCTAGGTCACAGCAGGCAGTTATGAAATATCTGTTGAGTGAATGAATCAATGAATAATATAAGCTTTCAGATTTGAGCAAAGCCCGCTGCCCCAGACTACTGTTGGCATCAGTATATACTGATGATGGTCTTTCTGGTTAACCAAAGGCCTGAGACAGTGTGGATCAACAGAGTTGGAATCTTGTCTGCAGATGGGAGGGATGGGGTCACAGTAGCTCCTGGGAGAAACAGAAAATGCACCCACCTATTTGAAAGCATGAGTAAAAGATGAACATGAGGAGACAACAATTAAAAAAAAAAAAGGAACTTTACTTTTACTACCTTCTCTACTCAACCGGGGGAGGGGAAGCAGTGGAGAGAGGAAGACTCTTTCATTCAAGATGGACCCATTTTATACTCCTCTCCCAGTCACTCTGGGGGACTTTCCTCCCTCCTTCTCTTTCTTGACACTTTCTGGGTGGCTGACATCACCAGAGCTTTGGTGTTAGGGCTGTCTCATACCCTTTTCTGTCTTCCTGTACAAACCAGGGGAGCCTGATTGACCAGTTATAAAAGAAACTTTATGTGTGCAAGGATTATAACTGGTCACATTACAGAAGGTAGAGGAGTCAGAGGAGTCATTTGTTTTTTGCCCTTTTGCAAGAGCTGTCTCTTAGCTGTCAGTGAGCAGACCAAGCGTAAAGGGAGGCATGAAGGCAGAGACTGAACAGGGCAGAGAAGCCAGAACTCCCAGCCTACTCAAGTTGCCCTGTGGCCAATGGGGCTGGGGGCCAGAGGGAGTTCTGCCATGTTTGGTCAGAAAGTCTTATTTGGAATGACTGAAATTAAACCTAAAACTTTTTTCTAGTAAGAAGGACTTGCATCCCTCAAACAAACAAACAAAAAGTCTTCTGTAATTGGTGAGATTTAATAATCAGAGAGATCTCAACATTTCTGAGTGGAGACTAGGAAAGGATGCGGCAAGGATGGCTCACGTGATTACAGTTTGCAGGCTCTTAAAAGGCGGTGTTTGTCTTTCTGGACCAACCTTCTCATCCTACTAGCTTTGCCTGCCCCAAATGACCTTCCAAAAAGCTCTGAGTGGTACTGGTCTGGTGTGGGCATAGACCAGCGACCCGGGCGCTTACCCCGGTCCCCACCAGAATCCTGACTCTGTTCCCCAGGGACCACCCAGGACTTTACCTGAGCCTGAAGGAACAGGCAGGAAAATTGGCAGAGCCAGGAGGAAAAGGACATTTATTTCCATACATCAGGTAAACAGGGAAGAGAGAGCACAGCCCAATGAGTACAAACCAATTGCAGGAGAGGGGGTGTGGGGGACAGCGGATGGGAGCGACACTAGGCACTGCCCTCGGGCCCCCAAGTCTGGTGGCATTGGTGGGATGACCTTTAGGGTGGGGGATGGGGCTGTCGGGCCACATGTGGTCATGTCTAGGGTAAGTGTGTGGGGACAAGACAACTGGAAGAAGAAAAATGACTCTGGCTTAGGACACGGGTGGAGGCTTGTGTCTAATACACATCACTACTGACCCAAACCCGATCTTCAGTTTTTCTGATCACGAGCCCTCCACCTGCGGCCTTCCCTCTCCAGCTGGGCCTATGGTCCAGGCAACTATGACAGAGCGGCAGGGAAGCAACGCTTGGATAGGCCCCGACCTGGTGTGGGTGGAATGGGTTTAGTCTTAAATACGTCATTGCACTTAACACACTGATGAGACAGAGGGGGTGGGGCCTGAAAGTGCCGGATGGTACCGAGGCACCCCTGTCTGTGCAGGCTGGCTCAACCCATACCCAGAAGCACCTGAGAGCCCCTCCCTAGGCTGACCGAAGAATCCGGCTCCTGCTCCGTTCACCGGTCTCTCCAGCTGCACAGAGAAAGGACTGCTCTCGGAGAAGCGAAGATGGAGATGAGATTCCCCTAGTCATTCCCGCAAACTCCAGCTGCCATCACGGCCCCCTCCCACTCTCAGGGATGCAGCTGTGATGGAGAGGTTGGGTATTTAAATTAAAAGTAAAAAGACAGCAGGCACTGAGAAGAGAAAGCCCTCACCCCAAGCTGGGGGCTGTGGGGAGGGGGGGCCGTAGGGAGGAATGGCTGTTCCTGCCCCCGACTCCTCCCTGTGGATCCAGCAACCTAGAGTGTTCCAGCAGGCAATGTGTCCACCGTCCCTGAGCAGGGGGCGGAGATGGAGGTCAGCTTGCTGGCTCCATGCAGTGCCAAAGCCACCTGCCACTGCCCACAGAGTGTGGCATTTTGGAGGCAGAAGGAGCAAAAAGTTCTGTTTTCAGGAACTCCTCTCTGCCCTGCCCACCCCCCCACCTCTTCCATGTGGAGATGTCAGACACCCGCAGCGTGGAAAGCCCCCCAGACCTGGGGGGGGCGGGTGTTTCCCATGTGGATCAGCAGTCTGGTGGGGGAGACCTGTGCCCTGCCACTTCCTGGGAGAGGCGCCGTGGCAGCAGAGGCCCGGGGGGTGCGAGAGGTACAGACCACTCCCCTGGGCTATGCGTTGGTCTCTGTCGGTCTGGCCTCTGTGTCGCTGTCACTCAGATAGTTATGGGAGTATCGTGGCCTGGAGGTGCTGTCCAAAGGGTCGTGCTCATCATCTGACCGGTCAGGGGCAAGGGACTTCCAGTAGCTGGTAGGGCTGCGGGGAGAGAGGAGCAAGGTCATGGTGGAACGATGCCCTTAAACCTTCAGCACCAAAGCCTCTGGGTCTGGGGAAGCTCCCACAACACCGTCACAGCATTCCTCAAAAGCCACAAATTGAGAGGTGACTCCAATCCCTCACTTCTCTGGAAGATACGCAGAGTAGTGACAGAAAGGAGAGCATTGTCTTGATTCCAAAAACCTCTGAAATTCCCTGGAAAGCAATGCCGTAGAGCTGTAGGTCTCAACCTAAAAATCGGCAACAGACTCCTGTGTCCTTCCCCCTGAGAAATTGTGATTTGTTAGCTTTTGGGTGGAACCAAGGAATTCTGCATTTTCAGTTCTTCCCCAGAAAACTGTCCATGGACTGGTCCATGGACCACACTGACTTGGAGACTGCGGGTCAGTAACCTCACCCCTAACCATGATTCCTTCTGAGAGGGAGGGTCTTTCCCCACTGGATACTCCCAGACCTTAATCCTTTCTCTTCATTGTTTTCCTAAGGCCTGTGAGCATTTCTGCCCTTGACCGTGGCATCATCTACTCACCGCAAGGGAAGGAGGCTCAGGATGTAGGGACTGGCTAGAATTCTGCTTCATGGTGGCATAGTCATCCCTTTCTTGGTACCATAACCCAATCCTACAGAGTTTTCATCAGGCCTCCAGCTTCCTCTCACCAGGATGGGAAGGATAATTATCCCCTGGATGGGGCAGGCTCATGGCATTGAGCAAGGACAGAAACCTCTTGCTCCAGTTATCTTTTTTCCTTTTTTCCCAAAGCCTTAGAACCGCCTGCCCTTGCCCCTCCCACCTCCGCTGCCTTCACTGGTTCAAGTGCACTGTAATTTCAACACTGAACAAAATGCAGCCCAGACTGTGTCCCCTCTCCCCCCGCCCGCCCTTCCCAGGGTCCTGCACCCAGAGTCCCTGCCCAGTGCGCTTCCAGGGACACAGCTCTGCCTCCCGATCCTAGAGAGCTTTCCCTAGGATAAACAGGAATTCCGTGATCCCTCTGCCCCCAACTCTGCTTTAAGAATCTGATGGGGGACCTTGTTTACTGGCCCCTTGGAAGTTCTTCCATCCCCAAACCGAAAGAGGAGGAAACAGCGTTCTGCAAGAAAGACCCACATTCTTAGCTTTTCCAACTGTGTTGGGAGGAAAGGGTTTGGCTATGGAGTACTTCCTGTGTGTGACACTGTCCCGGGCACTCTGGACACCCATCTTACTCTTCACGATAACCCTATGAAATGTCACCAGGAAGCTGGTTCAAAGAGAGGAAGGTTCTGGCTCAAGGTCACATAGCCAGTATGGAAATTTGAACTTGGACTCTTAGACCTCAAAGCCTTTTGCTGACTCCACCCTGCTGCTAGATGGGGTGACCTAAAGAGAAAACACAACCAAATCTGAATGTTCCCTGCCCTCCTGGGTGATAGCCCAGGGAGTATGTAAAGATAGGCCTCTCTCTCTCTCTCTCTCTCTGTGTCTCCCCAGGGAGAAGGAAGAGCCTGATAGAATACATGTTCAATTATGCAGAATGGTTCAGGAATGGGGCAGTCTGGTTAATAGTTATCATATTTCTCATGAATGTATTACCATTTTTAAAGGAATCAGAATAGCACAAAACACATTTCATACAAACTAGACTGAACGTAAATGAGTCTTACTTTGATGGGCCAAAGGCACTTAAGGACTCTAGGGTGTCTCAGGGACAAAATTATAAAGCTCAATGATGACTGTGCAACATAGAAAAAATTGGGGTTATTTTAGCTTTTGGGTTGTTTGAATTCTAAATTAGTGGGAGCCTGGTTTTATTTTCAATTTTTGGACAGAATTTCTGGGCACCCAAGTGCGAAGGTCTGCTGTTGGGCAAAGGACTTTGTGGAAAAACAGTAGGGTTATTTTGCGGGGGGGGGGACAGGGGGCTAGGCAGATGCCAGGACTGCGACCCAGATGCCGACGGGGCATTGCCGGGTAGGGCCAATCTGAGCTCTTTTCCATTCTCGCACCTCTCCTGAGTTGGGCTGAGGCCCCCACTCCCACATTCCTGTGATTGCCAAGCAGACAGAGGCCTGGATAAATGACAGCCAGGTTCTGACACGGCTCCATCCGAGTGCTGGGCAAGCAGCAGAGGTAGCTGGAGAGGGGAGCCAATGCCATGCTCCTCTGCCCTGCTCCGAACCTAGGTAGCCAGGTGTGCTACAAGCCAGGCTCCTTTGTGGCCTCTGGAGCCACAGCTGTAGAGTCAACAGCCAGCGCCTTGCCCCCTCCCCAGGGCAAGAGTCAGGGCTGGCAATGTGAACATTTTAACCAAATTGTTCAAAAAGCTTTCCTCCCCACAAGCCAGCATCTCCTGCACAATGCTGTCACAAACAATTTGGTGTATGAGCTAATTTCTGCTGGGTGAGCCCAGGGTGGCAGCCCCCTCCCCTTGCCTTTGCTATGGATGAGCTCGCCTTCGGAGTTCTCGCTGGTCCCTGTTGCCAGATGGGAAGCTAAGCCACTGCTCTGCTCCTGGCCCCCATGCTTGGCAGTTTAACTACCCAAAGCCAGTGCACACTGAGCCCAGCCAGGCCCTCCCTTCCCCCGCCCTTCTCTGGCTGGCTCAGTATTGGCTGGCTAGCTTCTGGCTTGGGGCCCACTCTCCCCGCTGTGAATCCAATCCTCTTGGGTGGTGGTGTGTGGGGTTTCGGGACTACTCCTGCATTCCTGGTGGACAAGAGAACTGTGCAGGTGGCTGAGGCAAGAAACAGGCTTTTTTGTTGTTGTTCTTGCTGGTCATAGGATCAAGGGTGATGTTAGGCTGAGAGCATTGGGTCTGATGCTGGGCGGTGTACGATGGCCCAGCTAGGCCTGCGCCTCTCTCCCTCTCCCTCTCCGGTGCGGTACCCAGAAGGGCCTGGCCTACCAACTGACTTCCTGTGCTGGGGAAGGAGGGCACTCGGCAGGGCTGCCAAGGGGAAGGATGAGGCAGTAGACTTGATATCGGGACTCCTGTCTTTTCTGACAATAGCTCCCTAGTGCAACCCAGATGCTCCCTGCTCTTCCCAGAGCACCCTGCAGTCATCAGCCACATGGGGGAAGCGACAGAGCCCGTGCTGAGCCCAGGGACTTGGTTTCAGAGCAGCTCAGGGTCTGAGGAGTCTGAGACGGCCATGAGCCTGGTCTGGGTTTAAATTCTACCCTCTCTGCACCATCCCCCTAATCGCATCCCATCACCCATCTCCACATCGCTGCAGATAACATTCACTCCTACCTGTCCACTTCTTAAAACGTTAACTGATCCCTTTGGAGAGGATTCTGCCCAATCAGTGTACCTGCCCAGGTGCCCATGGCACGAGAGGCCCACAGGCATGCGACAGGTGTGTTAGTTCATGCAGGGGCCATGCTGCAGGGGGCGGCACTCTGGGGTCACATCTCCTGGGAAGCAGCAAGCTTGCCCTGGGAGGTACCATGCTGAAAACAGCTTCACATAACCAGGGTGATCCAAATGTCACCACCCACCAGGGAAACTGGCAACAATGGGATTCCAGTGAGTCAGTCTTTGCGCCTTTCTTCTGAGACGGGGGTGTGGGCATAAAGGGCCTGACTGCTGATCTCCCTCCCCACAGAGAGAAAGAAGGCTGGGGGAGGCAGGAGAGCCAGGAGGGGTCTGTCAGTCAGCAGCTGCTAATTTCTATTCACTATTACTTTTTAAGATCCTCTGAGAGGAGGTGCCGCCCATGTGTGGGCTTCAGGTGGGAGGGCTGGGGAGGGAGTCAGGCACCTCAGGGTGTGATGTAGGGTGTGGTACTGTGGGGGCTGAGGCCCTGGGGAGCCTTGCACTCTGAGGCTTGAGATGTGTGCCAGGGAGGAAGGTGGCTTTGCAGGGCAGGGGAAAGCCGAGCCAGAAGGCCTCAAAATAGATGGCCACTAGCGCACCAACTCACCCCCAAGAGGGAAGGGAGAGCCCTTTCCCGAGACCAGCCTGTTGGGGCATCAGTGCTGCCAGGCACGCGCACCAAACCTGTCATCCCCGTGCTCTGCCCTGGGCCGTGTGGAGGAGTGGTCAAGGGCAAATTAAGTAGCCTCCATTCAGATCCCAGCAACATCATTTCCCAGCTGTGTGACCTGTGACTGTGGCAAATGACTTCACTTCCTCGAGCCTCGGTTTTCTCTCCTGTAAAGTGGGGCTCATCCGGCCTTGGTTATGGAGTTAGCACGAGGATTAGGTGCAAACAGTGTGGTGAGTATATGGGGGGGGGCTGGCCCTCAGCAGGGACTTAATAAGTGTGAGTGACTGTCCTCTGCAGGATCAGTCTGGGGGGCACGGGGCTCAGGATGACTAACCAGCCCTACTCTCCAAGGTGGGAGCCAGAAGGCTCCCTGAGGCCAGGCGTGCCCAATGGGAGCGAAGCAGAGGCCTCCGTGCGGGCGGGCGAGGTGGGGGCATGTTAGTTCACACCGAGTGGCACACTCCATGCCCCACGCCAGCTGCCACCTACTGCTGCACTAGTCGCTCTCAGGCCGGTACAGGTACCGCATCATCAGGCTGTCCACCTCCTTCTTGCGCTTCTTCTCCTCCTTCCGAGACTGCCGGGACTGCCGGCCTGCAGCCTCCTCGTCTTCGGCAGCGGGGCCCTTCTTCACGCTCGAGCGGCTGTGGCCTGACACCGTAGAGCCGCTGGAGCTGGACGAGGACTCCGACTCGGTCTCCGTTCTCTTTCTCCTCGATCTGGATTTCTTCTTGCCCTTGCGCAAGCGCCCCTTCTTCCGCCGTCTGGGCTCCGAGGAGTCCTCGGAGCTGGAGCTGGAGCGGGAGCTGCTGCGTCTCCGGCTCCGGCCCTTGTGGCTGCTGCGGGAGTGGGAGACGTCAGCAGCGGAGGCCGAGCGGCGGATGCCAGCCGCCCGCGCTGGGAGGTCCAGCTGGGCACTGCGGACGCTTTGGATGCTCTTCCGGTCATCCTCCTCCGAGTCAGGCTCCAGGCTGCTCCTCTGGAACGGGCCGGGTTTGAAGCTTAAGACCTCGTTGATGGCAGCCTCCAGGTCGGGGTCCAGGTAGGAGTGCCGGCTGACGGGGCGGATGCCAGCGCCAAGGGGCTCATCCGTGGCTGAGGCTGAGACACGAGGCCGTGGTGGCACCGAAAGACTGCGGGCCAGCGACGGATGGCTATACTGGGAGTGGGCCTCGCTCAAGGCCACACTAGCTCCGTCGTCCCATGCATCCAGGCAGCTCTGGCCCAGAGACAGGCGGGAATCCGGGCTGTCCCGGCCCCGGCCCGAGGCGCGGCTCAAGGAAGGACTGAGGGTCCTGGACAGGGTATCCAGCCGGGAGGTGCTGCGCCGGGAGATGGGGGAGCCCGAGAGGGAGAAGCTCATGGACGAACGGGCCCCATCCTCACCGGAGCCACGCCGTGTGGCCGAGGAGGCCCGGCTGGTGGGAGCAGAGACTGTGGAGGCCCGGTCAAAGTCTGAGCCCCACCGCTTCTCCAGCCCCCGGCCTGGGCGGCTCAGGGCTTCAGAGACGATGGAGCCGCACTCGTCTGGCTCCTCCCTGGGGCCCATGCGGGTCTTCCGGGGCGGCCTCTCCGGGGAGGCCGCCCGCTCGCTCAGGGTGGTGAAGAGCGAGTCCTCATCCCCGGTGCCCGTGATGGAGTCCTTCAGGGTGAGCCGCTTCCGGTAGCTCAGGGAGCTCAGTGCCGAGGCCGGCCTCTCCTCCACCCCCTTGCCCTCTTTGCCAGAGGTGTTGAGGGCCATTCTAGGGGAGGGAGGTGAGGCCGGGAAGAGAGAACCAGCAGTGGATTAGAAGCAGCACAGATGGAATAAGAGAGGGAGAGGAAGAGAGAGAGGGAGAGGAGCCTGCATGAAACCCAGAGAATAAAGACACAGGGGGAGGGAAGAGACAGGAGGCAAAGGGAGCCACCAGCAGCACCCCAGCAAAGTGGCAGTGAGAGCATTGGAGGAAATGAAGCAAAATAATTTGCGTCAGTGAAAATAGCTTCATGGAGAATGTCATGTAAATTAGACCATTGTTCTATTTCATCACTTTTCCCCCTCTAAAACGTTTAGTTCAATTTATTTCATTGTCAACTACCTGGAGCCTTGTGCTGCGCAGTGGTGAACGGCAGTGGGGCGGGGAAGGCGGCATTATCTGCCACAACGAAATGTTGTTTGGCTGAATAAATTAAACCAATTAGAGGGGGCCGCTGGGTGCTGGTAGTGAGGGGCTGGACTTGGGAAGGGGCCTCAGGGGAGTGGGAGGAGGGGGGCGGGATTACTTGTCAACCCAGCCTGCCTGCTGACTCTGGGAGGGGGGGTGGGGATCAGGATGGCTCTGAGTTGGGGAGAAACTGTGAGGCAGGGGAGCCAGCAGGAGGCACTGGCACAGGGGACAGAGGATTACCCTTCCTGCTGCCATGCTGGCCGGGAAGTGAGGGATGGGGACTGGGGAGCTGGATTCCAGGGGGAGCTGTCTGTGTGATCAGAAGACTGACTTGGCTGGACAGGAGGGGAAGGCGTTCCTCCAGTGGACGGGTGTGAGCAGGAAGCACAGGGGCGAGGTGGGGAGGGGACATGGTGAAAAGATCAGAGGAAGGAGAGAAGGGGACAGGAAGAGAAATGTGGCTGTGATAAGCAAGTCAGGGGCACCGGTGCCTTTTCTGCTGCTAGTCCTGTTAAGATTTCAGAGATCCAGAGCTGGCCTGAGACAGTCCTGTTGAGGGTCATGGGGTCCAGACACTCCTTATGCCCCATTCCCATCTTGATTCTGGGGCCCAAACTTTCTGGTGGTTCAACCACTATTTGTTGAATGAATAAATGGGGATGAAGTCAAACCTACAGCAAACCAAAGGCCTGAGCCTGGTAGGAAACCGTTACCTAGGAAACACAAGGGTGCACAGACCCTGAGCCCCGCGTACATGTGCTGGGCAAGAGAGGCCGGTACCAGAGGCCTGGCCCCTCCGGGACCGAGGCACTGCTCCTTTATCCTTGGCTTAGGAGGTGGCTTTTCCCTCCCAGCTCAAGGCCATGTATTCACCTGGAACTCTTCAAGCTGCTGTCATCAGAAGCTGCCTTGGAAGGCCCCTTGTTTTTCGACAACCACGACTTGACCCCGTCGACGCGGTCCTCCAGCTCCGAGTCCACATCTGAGTCCCCCTCGCTGTGGGATGAGGAGCAGAAAGGTAGGAGAGACCGGGGAGGAAGGGCTAAGCCACGGCCCAGTGGGGAGCGCTGATGGGGCCGTGGGTCGGCCCGGGGTAGGCGGGCAGGATGGCATGCACATCAGTGAGTCAGGGAGCAGAACGGGGAGGTTAGATGGGGCGCCCCATTCACGAGGACCCTGCCCCGCTCAGCAGGCCACACTCAGGACAGCCACCAAGAGGACCCTGAGGAGCATGGAGGACCTCCCATTCTACTTGTGGAGACAGACTGCTATTGAGCCAAACACTTCCAGTGAGGATGACAGGGAAACTGTCCATTTATGAGTTCCAGCTAAACGGCCACTGGTTAAAAAGATGAGTCTGAGGCCCTGTAGCTACTCACTGAGGTCTATTCTGTTTCTTGTCTGCCCACTCCCAGAAATGTGGCCACAGCTGTGGCCATTTCCCATGCCTTCACCGTGAGAGCCAGATTGCAGGCCGCGGGTGGGGAAGAGAAAGGCATCATTATGCCTTCAGGTTAGCGTGAAATGGACACCTCCCAGCTCGGCTGATGGTGACGCACCTGAGCGGGAAGGGCCAGATATCAGACCCACCCTGTGACGTCCCAGACCCTTAGGAAACAGACTAGGATGAGGAGGGGGCATCCGCCATTTCCCGAGGTGCTGGCAACAGCTCTGGGATTCAAACTGTGTCCTGGAGATCCACCTGAGCCCTCGGAAAGTCCCAGACAATGGGTCTGTTTATCCAAGTCTCCTCTTCCCTCCCTCAGGCAGCCTCCTGCTCTCGCTTCCCAGTTGTGCATCTCGCCAAGCCAGCCTGAGCCCTCTCTACTGGCAGAAAAGCCCAAAGGAGTGAGAATCGGAGGCTGGAGTCACGGCAACTCCTTTACAAAGCAGCGGGGGCTTAGGATGGCTTCTGAGAATGTTCTAGAATTCTGCAAAATGTCTGCTCCCACATTCCCCTGCTATGGAGATGCTAAGCATTTCTCCTTGATATTAATTTCCTTTCATCTGTGTCAACAGGAGCAGCCCCATTCCTGAATTATGTTCTTGAATAAACAGCCACACAGGCACGCGTGCGTGTTTGTGCATGCAAGTGTGTTCTCTGTCTCTCTCTCTCTCACACACACACACACACACAAACACACAGAGGAAACTGCCAGACTCCATTCTGGAGACTGTGAGAGAGCATGACCCATTGGGAGGGGAACAAAGAGGCATATTTTATGGGCTTCCATCAAGAACAGAATTATAACAAAGATGAGGCTGGCTGATATCCCGGGTAAACAGGAGTTTAGCAGACAGCCCTGAAACCACTAATGCAAGCCCCGTGCCTGTCCGAGCCCAGCAGATTTACTATGGTGCACAGGCCCCACGGAACACCAGCACCACCTGATTTATACACCCATGCAAAAAAACCTCCTTCTCCGGCTTCAGAACCCGTAATTTATCACCACCGTTCATAACCATATTGATTGCCTTTAGAAAGGAGGTTCTGTGTGCATCGCAAAATCTATGTCTACATGTTAAAAGTGTTTCTGTATAAATCTCCCTTAATACTGCACTGTTTACTGCTTTCATTAAGGTTATGGCAATAACAACTGTATCTCTAAGTAAATCGAAACATTATTTTTCTGCCCGCTTTACTCGCTCGCTCGATAACTTGGCGCTGGGGCCCAGAGCGGCTGAGCACTGAGCCACACCACCTCGGCCAGCAGTGGGACCGTGGCGAGGACTGCACGCCCCAGTGCGCCTGCGTGATTGCACACTGGGTATGTACATGTGTGCGTAAGCACACACGCATGCTCGCGCGTGTGCCCCTGCCTGGCAATGGTTTAGAAGATGATCTTAAATGCACATTTTATCAGCCCTCGAAGCTCCTCCAGCCCAAGGATGGCAGGACTGGAACACACAGGGGACAGGCAGCCGTGGACCCAGAATACAAATTCTCCTCCTTCCCTTCAGAGCAGCGAATGGGTAGAGACGCCGCCCGGCCTGCCCTCGCCTTCCCTTTAGTGTCAAGCCTATAGATGATGTTTAGGCTCTTTTCCTTAAATAATCAGGCCCGTGAACAAACTCCAGGGGCAGGCGGGCTCAGGGGGCAGTTGAAATTTTAAATGGTCGGAATTAAACCCCGAGTCAAATACAATTTATGTCCAGGCTCATGTGCTATTAGTTAACTGGGAGCCAAATCGCTGGGGAACAAACAAACGGAGACAGGATGGCGGGGGATATTAATTGTGTGTGACAACCGGGCTCCAGCGGCCCTCTATCACTGTTACACACTATTACATTTATCATTAGCGCTCACGGACTCCTGGGCGCCGCTGCCAGCGCATCCCGGCCAGGGGAGGAGGCCTGCCAGGCAAGAGAGAGTCAGGGGAGGAAAGCCAATGCCATGGTAAAAAAACCAAAAAAAACCCACCTCCGAACAAACAGCCCTGATGAACTTGACAGAGGATCACTTTGATCGGCCTCAAGGCCCGCTTGTCTGCTCCCACCATCCCGCTACCACTCAGAAAGCAGGAATCGGAGGGTGAGGGCAGATCTCCTGGGGTCCCCATCACCTGACAGGAAGCACCATCGCAAACGCCTGGGGGTGGGGGAGCCCTCCTCTGCCTGAGGTGCCTGCAGGGAGCAAGGTGAACACATCTGGCTGGGTTCCCTTCTCCTGCCATGGGGAAGCAGCCCGTGAGGAGCTGGCTGGATGCCTTCTCCAAATAAGAAACTGCTAGACGTCGCCCCACACCTCGTACCCTTGTCTGCCACAGGGAGGTGGTGGGCCCTTCCAAAATGAAACCTATCCATTTTTTTTGGGGGGGGGTGGCACAGGCTCCAAAGGAGCCCCAGGGTGTGGACCAGTCCAGCCCAATCAGATTTTCCCTCAGTGAAATAGGCCGGGGAGGCAGCTACACCTGCTTTCTGAAGGAGGAGAAGGCCGGAGCTCAGGAAGGCAGACTGAGGCCGAACGCTCTTTTCTGTGGGAGGCCCCCATCCTGCCCATCCAGGCTGTAAACCTTCCTGGGGGAGTTCGCCTCGTGGCCTGTCCTCTACCCCCAACGCAGGGCCCGGCCCCTCGCCTCGCCTTGCCTCGCCTCAGGACAGAGTCAGCAGTGTTAGCGTGAGGCCAGCTTGGAGGAGGTGTGAGAGGCTGTGTCCACGTGCGGCATGCAGCAGGGGCCCTGGGTGGGGAGCCATTGTTAGGGGCAGTTAGACACCACGGGAGAGGCAGAGAGCGCGTGCGCTCCAGTCCTCACGGTTTATTCTTTCTTTTCTGATACTTTGTCACCATGTCCTGCAAACTGGAAACAGAAAGAAAATGGTGGGCAAGGGAGATTACAAAGGAGCTAACCAAGGTGGACCTCTCCACTGATGACCCCTTTTTCTTCAGCAAGAGACGCCTCTGACTGGTGGAGACCAGTTGGGGGGCAGGGTGAGTGACAGTGCTCACTCGCTGTCCTCAGAAGGAGGTCTGGGTTGCCCTGGGGCACCGTTCTCCTGCTATGGAAAGGAGCAGGCTCCCTCTGCCTGCAGGACGGGACACCAGCGCTCACCAGGGAAGGGGGCAGGTCTGGGGGCCGGGGTTCTGCCCAAAGGCAGCCTTGGGAGCTTCTCCAGGGCCCGACCCCCACCCTGCAGAGCTGGTTCTACCTGCCTTGTGCTTCTTCGTCAGCCTGACTACAAATCTCTCTCTCTCTCTCTCTCTCTCTCTCCTGAACCATTCCCTGGGTGGGTTTTATGAGAGAAAATCTCTGGCACGGTAACAGGGCACCACAGGCCTTAAATCTCTGCTCTCCCCAGAGTGGGGCAGGCACCATCGGAAATGCAGCTAAACGGGAGAATAACTCATCGAGGACAGGCAGAGAACGAGAGCCTGGTTCCAGGGAGGCCCGGGGAGGGAGCATGGGGGGTGGGGTGGGGAAGAGGGCGGATGTCTCACCCAGGTGGCACCCGTCCTGCCTTCGGTCGCTACAGGATGGGGTCCGTGCTGGGGTCTGGCGATGCGGGGAAGGTGGGCTGGTGACTCAGTGGTAGGGAGACAGAGGTGGCAGCTGTTCTACCTTGTGGCCTGATCCAGAGGTGGTCAGAGGGCCTTGGGGCGGGCCGCTGCTGCCACAGAGGCCCCCTCACCTGGTGATGAGTTCCTCATTCTCGTCGCTCTCCATCTCATCTTCGATGGCGGCCTGTAGGTCCCCAATGCGCTTGAATGCCAGTTTTAGATCGGCCTGCAGGCTCTGGTTAGCCGCCTCTAGGCTCTCCAGATCCATCTCCTAAGAGGCAGAGTGGGCATTCCAGTTCACCGGGAGGGCTAGTCTCTCATCCAGGTGCTCCAGAAAAAGCCCGCTTTAAGTCTCTCCTAGTTAGGCATGAGCTCCGTGGACTGGGTTCGCCCGACGGACACTGGGGTACCCCACCCTTGGCTCCCTAGCCTGCCTTTGGGACTTCCTGGACTGTCTCCTTGACATGTTCCTCCTCCTCCCAATGATCTCAACTCCGGTTTCTTTATGGCCCAACCCCACCTGCCCGGGGGGATGTGTGTGCATACAGCCACTCAGCCAGCCTTGTGCTCAGGGCCCTGTGCGGGGTGGGGGGGGTGGGGGGGTGGGTGCATTACCAGTTCGTGCTTCTTGCGGCTTGCCTCAGCCTCCTTCCTGGAGAGCTCGCCCATCTCCTCCTTGGTGTCCCGGAGCTGCCGCTGGAGCCTCTTGTTCTGCTCCTTCTCCCGGTTCTCAGCGGCAGTGCGCTGGTCACGCTCCTCCGTCAGCTTCTCCATGTTCTCCTTGAGCCGGCTGGCCAGGCTCTGGACAGGGAGGCGGGGAAGACAGGCCCATCAGCTAGGCCGGGACACATCAGCTAGTGGCTCTGGCTCTGAGCTCCAGAGTCCAGAGGACTGGAGTCCGGCTCTGGCACCACCACTCACCGGTAGGTGGGCAGGAACTAAAGCCCTCTGAAGAGGCTTCCTTTGCCTTTCTGTAAAATGGGAGAATAACACCTACTTCCTCAGGGTCTTTTTTTTTTTTTTTTTTTTAAAGGTTTTATTTATTCATTTGAGAGAGAGAAAACAAGCAGTGGGGGGAGGGATAGAGGGGGGAAGAGAGAAAGAGAGAGAGAGAAGCATACTCCCTGCTGAGCAGGGAGCCCCACACAGGGCCTGATCCCAGGACCCCAGGATCATGACCTGAGCCAAAGGCAGATGCTTAACCGACTGAGCCACTCAGGAGCCCATCCCTCAGGGTCTTTTAAAGACTGAATAAGGTCAGGTACGTGAAGGTGACTGGGACGATGAAAGGTGCCATCACCGTCACCATCACCATCATCGTTACTCCCATGGCTGGAGCAGTGCCCTGGCTAGAGCCTGGGCCTACCCATCCTGACGCCAAGTGTGGGGCCTCCACCGTCAGCCCCACTTCCCTCAGAGACCCTGAACCCAGAAGCTCTGGAAGCTAGATCTCTTGCTTGGAGGTAAATGGTTCACTGAGATTTCCTGGATTAGGAGACTAAAGAGTCATCAGATTCTAAGCACACAGCCATCCCTCTTCCTCCAGAAACATGGAATACATTTTTCCTTACCAGGCCGTAGGCAAAAAAATGACCTAGAGGCTGGGGTAGGGTGTGAGGGAAGGACCTGCTTTGGGTTTGACTGGCTGTGGGATCTCTACCTCGGGGCCCCCCAGCCTCTGTGTCGCTAAGATAATGGCACTAGACTATGCCATCTCTAAGGGCCATTTGTATTTAAGATCCTCTGTGTCTCAGGGACAATACTGCCTTTCTGGGCAGAAGGGATACAGAGACAGGACTGAGGAAAGGGTCTGAGGCCCAAAAGAAAAGGAGACAAGTGCACAGATCTGCCCCAGAGCCACCAGACCAATGGCTTCTTCAGCCCCTCGACAGCTCTGTGACCAAAGGCAAACTCCTTACCCCTTCCTGCATGCAAAATGGGGATGGAAATATAGATTACCGATCATTCTGGGTTGTGGTGGGCAGAACAGGAACATGACTAAGCCTCCCAACTCTCCCTGGCTCTCCTGAGGACTGGGTCTTTGTCTTGGGAGGTTCTGCCGTATTCTCTTCCCATGTCAAGGGGACGAGTGCCCTCTCAATGCCCGCTGCCAGCCCCATGGTCGCCTCTTCCCATCCCTACCCTCGTGCCTGCTCGGCGGCCCCAGGGGCTGCTGGGGAGGAGGCAGAGATGCTCCTCAGCACGCACACCCATGAACACAGTTCTCACGGAGAACTGCCGGTGCTTAGACACACGTACAAGCTCGAGTGGGAGGAGAACTTAAAAACAGGGCGAGAGAAGCGTTCACTGGAGACAATTCTGCCTGCCTCGTGCTTCCTACCTGCTCTACCGGAGAGGGCGGGGCTGGGCGGGCTGGTTTCAGGGGCCTGGAAGCGAGAGGACTGCATGTGGAGCACAGAGATGGCCCGTGAAAGGAAGAGCGAGACAGAGCAGAAGAGGGGCGAGCAGGAACGGGAGAAGGGTCGAAGGCAAGAATGAGGAGCAGAGGGAGGGGACGGAGGGGATGGGGAGAAAGGAAGGAGCGCTGAGTGGGTGAGAAGACATACAAAGGGACGGGAAAGCAGGGGGCAGACATGGAGACAAGCAAAGAGAGAGGAGAAAAAGCAGAGACAGGAAGGGTGGGAAGAACTGAGGGAAAAAGGCAATAAAAACGGGAAGGGAGAGAGAGCGTGCGCGCGATGAGATGAGAGAACAGACTTCAGCCCTCACAGAAGTGGCGCCATCCACTGCATATTTATGACCCTGCCGGAGAGCGGAGAGCGAGTGAGGGGACCGGCGGGGGGAGCTCATGGTGGAGGAAAATATGAAGACAAAAAGCTAAGCTGCTCTGGTCCCTTGGCAGAAAGCAAGCACGGAAACAGAATATAAAGCAGGCTGGCTCCGCGGTGCCCAGAGAGCAGGAGGGGCAGGCTGGCGGGTGGGTGGGGGGAAGGCACCCGCCCCATCAGCTGGCCTGGCAGCCTGGCAGGGGCCTCCGAGGAGCAGCCGTGGCCTGCCCAGGGCTGCTGAGCATGCGTGGCTCCAGCCACCGAGGCTGCCCGGCCCTGCTCTGGGCCGTGGGCCAGGACGGGGGTGCACCCACCTCCAGCCTCTTCACTTGGGTCCTCTCGAACTCCAGGCGGGTCTCCAGCTCTCGGATCTTAGCTTCCTGCCTGCTCACCAGGGACTTGTCCACCATGGATTGTTCTAGGAACTCCACTTGGCTCTGGAGGGCTTGGAGCTGGGGGCAGGGGCAGGAAGAGAAGCAGGAACTGAGCCCTGAAGGAGGGCGCAGAGTCTGGGCCCGGTACAATCACCATGGTGACCAGAAGGCTGAGGGAGGGAGGGATGGGTGCCCAGGGGAGGGGGAAGGATGGGGCCCTGAGCCAGAGGCATGCCCCACCTGGCCCAATGCTGACAGATTTTGCTCTTTGGAGAGAAAGGGAAAAGCCAAGGACCAGAGAGGGAATAGAAATGTGAAGTAAGGCAGCTGAAGCCAAAATGTCTACTACGGTGTTATGGCTCCCGGCCTAGGCCTCCATACACATAGACACTGTTCCGTGGATTACTGATGAGCAGGAGGAGCGTCTGTTATACTGTGAGCTTGGGGGCTTGTCCGCACATACAGCCACCCTGCACCCTCTTTCTACCAAGGGAAACCCTGGTCCCCACCTTCTCCTGCAGCTCCTGCTTCTCCTTGTTGGCTTCTTCTAGCTGGGCCTGGAGATCATTCATCTGCGCTAAGTCCCGCGAGGCCTGGGAAAAAGGAGTGAGCATTGATGTGGGCTGCCCCGGGAACACAAACCCCAGCTCGCCACACGCCAGGTACAGGGCTGGGGCTCACTCCCAAGACAAGAGGCATGTGGGGCCCTTGGAAGAGGACCACGG
The DNA here is from genome assembly GCF_902655055.1 of Lutra lutra. Taxonomy (NCBI): domain Eukaryota; kingdom Metazoa; phylum Chordata; class Mammalia; order Carnivora; family Mustelidae; genus Lutra; species Lutra lutra. The sequence goes on from NC_062293.1 coordinate 43,090,637, forward strand.
GGACGGCGTCTGTGGGGAGGGGCGTGGTGGGGCACCTGAGCCACGGCCGCCTTGTGCTTCTTCATCAGCTCGTTCATGTCCTCCTGGTCCTCCTCCAGCCGGCTCTGGATCTCATTCTTCTCACGCTGAAGGCGGCTCAGCTGCTCCTCCAGCTGGACGGAGGCAAGACCGATCAGAGGGCATCAGGCCTCGAGTGCCTAATGGCACCTGGTGGCAAGTCTGAACTTCCCCACGTGGCCTCCAATGGGCCGGGGGTGACAATGTGGCCAGGCTGGCCAGGGGAGCAGGGTCCAGACCCAGGGGCACTCAGGGAGCAGAGGAAAGGCTGTCTTCAGGGCACAGGCGGACCCTGGGCTAAATGACAGCTGCTTCCTGGCAGCTCTTCGAAGGCTAATGAGAAGGCAGAAAAGGTCTGCCCAGAACAAACGACCCATCGTCCTGGCCCTAGCAGTCTGTGCTCTAACCTGCACGCACTCTGCCCCCTTCTGGCCTCAGGGAAGGACCCCTCGAATGTGTGAGGGTCCCTTGGCTTGGATTCTCATCTCCCCTGGGACGGCCTGCTCCCGGGCCCTCCGGCCCCACAGTTAGTCCACTCCTGGGGGGAGGGAAGCAGACAGCCAACAGCAGCTTCAGGAAATGAATGAATCTATTAGCCTGTAATTCCAAACCAAAATGACTGCGTTGGCTCCTTCTCGGCCCCATCCATCTTGTTACTGGGCTGTGGGGAGCTGGGGAAGCCTCCGCCAAGAAATTTATTAACTTGGATTTAAATAAAATGGTGATTTTATAACAGCCTTTTTTAACACAATTAAAGAATTTGAATTACTCACCTGAAAACTGCTGAGGAGCACAAATGTCACAGAGATAAATCAAGCCCGGGAGACTGGCATCCCTCAACAGACGGGTGACCAGATGGGGGGTCTGTGGAGCCCAGAGCCAAGCCCAGCCTTCCCGCTGCCCCATTCCCTGCCCAAGGAGGTACTGGTGCCCGTATCCCGGTAATGCATTCCCGGCTGATGGATGGGCCGCGGGAGAGGTAGGGAATTAAAAGGGAAGCATTAAATAAGAGCTCTAATTAGCTGCCGCTTGGGCTTGTCAGTGGGCTGGCCAGGGGAAGGGGAGGGAACCGGAGCCATCCCATCCTCTTATCGGTGCTTCGGCTAATCTCCAGGCACCTGTTTACATCCCTCAGCCACATTAGCTGCCTTTATTTATGGTGTCGGGGCCTGTGGCCAAGCTCCCACAGGCAGGTGGTTAAACAGGGAGATGGGCCCTTGTTGGCTCCCTCTTCCACCTCACCCCCCTTCCTGGGCCTGTGCTCTGAGTGGGGAGAGGCAAAGGAGGGGAGGCCCACTCTCCCTGCAGAAAGCCCTGGCGTCAAGGAATCGGGCTGGGGAAGGGCCCTGTCTGTCCCCACTCAACTCTCCCTCAGCCACCCCCGCCCCCAGCCCAGCCCACACCCCCTGCTCCTCACCGCCGTCTTGGCTTTGGCGATGTCATCAATCTGCAGGTGCAGGTCTTCGATCTCCACCTCCATGGCCTTCCTTGATTTCACGGCTGCGGCACAGGTGAACTCGGACTCCTCCAGCTGGACACAGGGCCGTCCCCACCCCAGGGAGAGATGTCAGCCAGGCCTCAGGGGCAGGAGGGCTGGACAGGGTTGGGGGGGCCTTGCAGGGGAGAAGGAGCCCAGCCCTGGCCTGTTGGGCCAGCACGCACGGGTGTCTCCCAGGACAGGGATGGCAGGTGTGGGGACCCATCCACGCCATCCTGGGGCTTGGCGGTCATGCTATCTGGTACGCACAGATCCTAGAAGTCTACAGCTATGAGTGGCTTCTCCCCCTCCCATTACCTTCCTTCTCAAGGACTCAAGAATCCCTGGCAGGGGAAGGGAGGGAGAGAAAGAACTAAAATCATAGGCGTGCGATTGCCCCTTGGAGCTGACCACCCCCTCTCTGTCCAGACACCTGGTTCTTCAGCTGGGCGATCTCCCTCTTGCTGGGGGCATTGTTCTTCAGGTGGTCCAGCATGATCTGGGCGTCCGCCAGCAGGGCCTTGGTGCGCTTCAGGTCCTTCCGGAGCCGCTTCTCGGACTCCAGGTCCCTCTGGCTCACCTGGGCGCAGGGCAGGAGCTGGGGCTCTGGCCTCCCCCACAGAGCCTCTTCCTGTCTTCCCCATGCACAATCTTCACCCCTGCCCTTATTCTAGAGCCCCCCGAAACGCAACAGTGGAGGACGTGCCGGGCTCAGGCCAGCCGGTGAGAGAAGCCAGGGTGGGCTCTGCGTGGTAACCACCCCATTCTCCATGTGCTGACAGTGGGCTCCACAGAGCCTGCCCCTGACTCCCGCCCCCTGCCCAGCTATGTATCCCTGAAAGTCACCTCACTGAGGCCGCGCCCAGCCAGCAGGCTCCGCTCACCTGGTCACTCAGCGTGGCGAGCTTGCTCTCCAGTTCCCGCTTCTCTCTCAGCACCTTCTGCTTATCCTCGTACTCCTCCTCAAGCTGCACTTCCATTTGCTTCAACTGGAGGGCCGTGGGGACAGAGGCGCGGCAGTCCCTTCAGTGTCCGGTGCCAGCCGGGCCCCTTCCCTTCTGGATCCCTCCTCCGCCTCCCCCCACCACTGGGGAAACTGGGAAAACTGTGGGGCAGGCTGAGCAGATCCCAGAGGGGTCAGACCCCGAATTCGAAGTTCCCAGGGTTTCAAAGCAGCCTGGGAGGGGGAGGAGGGATGGCAGGCCGTGCACCGCAGCCCCACGCAGAGTGGAAGGCTTCATTCCAGAGTGGGCAGGCCAGGCCAGCCTTGCTGAGTGCCCAGAAAGCAGGGAGCGTGCGTCCCTCAAAGGACCAAGCTTTCTCCATAGTCCCTGAGGGCACACATCCCAGCCAAGGCCAGGATCTCAGGTCCAGAATGGCAATGGATGATAGTGTGGCTCAGGGAGGGAACCAGAAAGCCCCTTACTTTAAAGCAGTGATGGGGGAGGCAGGGTTCGTCCTGGACACGCTGAGTGCCCGCTCCCTTACCTTCTTCTGACATGACTGCCGGGCCTCCTCTACTTCCTCATCCCGACTTTCCACCTCCTTGGAATGGGTCTGTCTCATCCGCTCCATCTCCATCTCTAGACGTAGCTTGGCCTGGAGGTGATTGGTGGGGGAGGGGAGGGACCGGGTTCCTTTCTGAGCAGTCCCCTGCCCCCTGCAGGATGGCTCTCCCTGGGCTCAGGGGCAGGGAGTTTCTCTGCCCGCACTTCCCTGAGCTCCTACCTTGCTCCTGGGGCAGCCGGCTTCCCCAGAGAAGCCAAACCCCCTCACTAGATGTCTGACACTGGCCCAGAGCAGGCTGCCAGACATGGGGACAGTTGGGCAGCTTTTCCATCTGGCCATCAGGCTCTAGCTCTCTGAACTGACACGGTGGCTCAGCGGCAGGCCGGGTGGGCATGTGGCCTTCTGGCTGCCAGGCATCCCGAACCCCTCAATACTAAAGCTCAATCAAGATTTATTCAAAGCAGGACGAAAGCTTAATTATTTTCACACTGTGTCTGGCAAAGATCAGGTGCTCCCTCAGCATTTTGTGAGTAAGGGAACGAAGGACTGACGGCACGTGGGAACTTGCCTTCCCCCGCTGCCCCCTCCACCCCAGCTACCCCCTGGGTTAGCTGTGGGAATGGTGGGGCCCCCCTTGGGCAGACTCTGCGGCACCTGCTCCAGCATCTGGATGGTCCCCGCCTGCTCATCCAGCTCCTCTTCCTGATCCTTGACCTTGGCCTCCAGGTCCCGGAGCTGTTTCTTGACCTTGGCCAGAGAGGCTTCATCTTTAGACTCTTGGGAAGAAATATCCTGGAGTTCGGCCTCCAGGGAGACCACCTTCTGGGTGAATCCGGCAATGTCCATGTCTTTTTCCTGGAACGAAAGAGAAGATGATGCTGGCCTGGGACCAGCTCTTGTCTGGGGGTGGGAGTGGGGACGGGGGACGGACGGTGGGTGGCCCACGCACCTCCAGTTGCTGCTTCAGGCTGAAAGTCTCAGCGAGGAGTGTGTCCTTCTCCCGCTGCAGCTTCTCCCGCTGCAGTTTCTCCCGCTGGGCCTCTTCATGAGCCTGCGAGAGCTCGCTGTCGAACCTGTGAGGAAGCAGGGACAGCCAAGGTGACCCTGCCAGGGCAGGGAAGAGTCTGGGTCTCCAGCACCCAGAGGCTGCCAGGAAGCAGGGCCACGGATGCAGACAGGATGCAAGCAGAGGGGGACTCCTTACACAGCCCAGAAGTGGGAGGCAGCGGTGAGGTGGCACCCAGGCTCACAGGCCATCGAGGCCCAGTTGGCCGCCTGCTCTGGGATGGGGAGCATTTCACTGAGGTGGTCTAAAGAGCCCTTATACTAGGTGAGCTGAGGAGGGGCCCACAGACTGCTTCTGGGGAAGCAGTGGACAGGCTGCTCCAGGGAAGAGGGGGACAGGCTCTCCGTTGTTGTCTTAACTTTCTTCTGTTTCCACAGATCAAAGAATGTGGGACCAGGGTGAGGGCAGAGTGGGCTCAGAGATACGTAGAAAGGGACGCCATTGCCTCATCTAACTCACTTTCCATGGTTCCACTTGGCTACTCCAGAGTGGCAGCCGGCTCCAGCCCCTACCTCTCAGTGCCAGCCCCTGGCCAGGGCCATGTGGCCCAGCAGTACCCATGTCCCCCCCAGGACCCCATCCTCTGCCAATGGAAGCCAGCTGTCCCACCATGCCCAGCCTGCAGGTGCTGGTCCCTTTCTTGGCTCCTCTACCTCCCAGCCTCCTATTTCCCTGCCCAGTGACTCTAAATAAGGAGCAAATTGCTGAAATTCCTCTTAACACCTTCCCCGAATAGCTAATAAGGTTCCCTTCGAAAATACTGAAAGACTCCCTCCCCACCCAACCCCACATCAAAAAAAAAGGGTAAGCAAATTCCGGGCAGCTGAAATGAAACCTAATAAGTTGCCCAGCAGGGAGTGCAGCGAGTTGGTAACTAGGCCAGGCTGGCACTGCCATGGCGGGGGTGCTTGGGAGAAGGGGTCCCACTAAGGGTGAATCGCCTCTAGTGAATGGGGGAGGGTAAAGGCGGAAAGACACAGTGCTGGGAGGGAGGAATAAGATCTCCCAGCTCCTCTCACCGTTGGCGGGACCCAGTTGGGAGGACAGCAGAATGCCCAGGAAGCTGAGGGTAACTCGGGGTCACAGGAAGGACTCAGCTCTGCCCCGCTCACCCCCAGGGTCATGGGTGTGGGGCTGTCCCTTCACGAAGGCACCTGGGGCCTCTGCTGAGAAGCCCTCCCCTGCAGAGGGCAACCAGGCACTCTTCCCACTCCCTGGGGCCCCCTGCTGTTCCTAGGGTGTGTGGGTTCCCCGGTGTAGCTAATAAAGGCGTCCCATTTCCATCCCCAGCCGGGGAAATTAATTTAGATTGGATCTGATCCTGTGAGGGCTGCCCCCCTCTTTTGTGTCATTACCATAATGAGATGGAAGTGGCACGGTAGTTCAACAACATTAGTCAGGAGAGTGCGTCTGTGTGGCTGAGGTGAGTGAGACGTGGGGAGCCGGGTGGGGGCAAGGGGCAGGGAGGGGCGAAGATGCTTTCTGCACGGGGCCTGGTGGGAGCTTCGTCCTTGCTGGGCCCAGGCAGGTTGATGGGCACACACTGCAGGGAGCGGGTCCGAGAGCCAAGGCCTGAACAGGCCTTCAGTGGGGACAGGGCCTGAGGGCTCCTCCGAGGTCAGAGAGAAGCCTGTTTCCATTCTAGGCCAAGGGACCATGCGGCCAAATTCAGGCCATCCTTCCTTCTCCCTTCGCCCCCAGGAAGTCTCATGTGTGTCCGGGGCAGGGGACCCACCCACCTCCTCTGCTTCTTCTCCAGCTCGTGGTTGCGGACCTGCTGGCCCTCCAGGTGCAGCTTGGTGTCCTGCAGCTCAGCTGTCAGCCGTTGGCACTTCTTCTTCAGTTGCTGCAGGGCCCGCTGGCTCTCGTCGCTGTCTGCCTGCAGGTCCCCGAGCTAGGGTGTGGGCGGGGTGCGGGGTCAGCAACAGAGGCCGGGCAGTGGAGAAGGGGAGGAGAAGGAGGGAGGCGAGCCAGGGAGAGATCCAGGGATGAGGGATGGAGTCTGCAGCCCGAGAGGCTAACCGCCAACCCCGCCCCAGTGCTCCCAGGGCACCACGCCCCTCCAGGGCCCCGGCCTCCAACCCTTCCACCAGCCTCACCCGCCTCTCCAGCTGCCTCTTGTTCTGCTGCTCCACCTCCAGCTTGTCCTCGAACTCCTGCTGCAGCCGCTTCTTGGTGAAGTCCACCTCCCGCACGGCTCGCTCGTACTTCAGGCGCCACTCGCCACCTGTGGGGGTGGGGCCGGCAGGGGAGGACTGGGCTGCTGAGAGTCCTGGACAAGGGGTGGAGGGGGAGAAGGACGGGACGGGGAGGGGCAGCAGGTGGCATTAGCCAGAGGGACTCAGGAAGGTCTCTGGAATGATGGCTTCCCCCCAAGCCGGGGAAAGACTAGAGAAGGTGTGTGACTGTCCCTCCAGGGACCCGCAGACCATGGCCCTCGGACCCTGTCCTTATCATGGCTCTCGCAGACCTCCACGATAATCCCTTGCATTTCCTGGCACCTCAACTCTCTTGTCTATTACTGTAGCCTTGGCCCAGCTCCAGGAGGGAGACAGGCCGGGGCCGGGGCTGCCTGGGGGTGGGGGTTGGGGGTGGTATCCGAGCTTGCCGTTCAGGGCCCCCTGAGCTCCTGGGCCTCAGACCCACCTGTATCATCATCGTCCACCTCCCCGTTGATCTCTGCTGCCCGGATGAGGCGGGCCTCCATCACCTCCATCTCCATCACCTCCATCTGCTTCTTCAGCGCATCGTACTGGGTCTGCGGAAGGGAGGCCTGTGAGGCTGCCAGCCCAGCCCCTCACCCAGGCCCAGCCAAGGCCCTGAGCCATGCAGACCACGGGCACGTGCTTACCCCAGGCGGATAGGGGTGCCGGGCCACCCGTCCCCAGGGGGTAGCAGATGGACGCCAGAGTGCAGTGGTAGCTAGCACGGCGGTCTCCACCCTGGCCCTGTCCTCACCTGCAGCTCCTTCATCTCCTTCTCGGCTCGGAGCCTCTCCGCGGCCTCGGCGTCCAGCAGCTGGGAGGCGGACTCTCCCGTGTTACGTTCATCAGTCAGCTCCGATGTCAGCTCTGAGATCTGAGGTTGGGGGGAGGGAGTCACCACCAGTTGAAATGCCTGCCTCACTCAGCTAGAACCCCGGGGGGGCGGGGCTCATGGACCTGGCACCCTGCATGGGTGGGCCAGTAGGCCTGGCCCTGGGAGTCACTGACCCGGGTCTCCAGCCGGTCATTGTTGAGCCGAAGCTCGTTTCGCTCCTTCTCCACCTTCTCAAGCTTGTTCCGCAGCTGCTGGATCTCCTCCTGGGTGTAGGGAAGAAGGCAGACTAAGCCAGAGGCTCTGTAAGAGGTTGGGGCCTGGAATCTGCACTGTGGGGGTAAATGAGGCTGGTGAAGTTGTAGCCAGGACATGGGGAATAGGGAACCTCTGCCTCCCAGGGGCTCTGATCCTAGACCCTTCCCCAGATGCTGAGGATGCCTGAGATTTTATACCAAGAGGCTACCCAGCGGCTTAGCCAGCGCTCCAGAGGGATGCCTTCTATTTGACGGGCATTGTTCAAGGACATTGGCTCTCTGGACTAAATAAAGAGTACTTGGGAGCCCAGGACGAGCTGGCAAGACTTTCTGCCCACATGGATGAACTAGTCCTTTTCCTTCGACTAGGCCCTTCCTGAGCCGTTACGTACGTCTTTGTTCCGGATCTGTTCCTCTGACAGCTGTACTTCGATGAGGGGCCGCACCGTGGTAAAGAGTTTCCACCAGGCCCAGTCCTTCACCCCTTTGTTCTTCTTAATGTTCTTCTGCACACAGCGAATGGCCAGGTCCTGGATCTAAGTTGGGGTGACGGTGGCGCACACACAGCTCTCAGTCCCAAGCCCAGCCAGGATCGCCCCTCCCCCTGCCCATCACCAGCACAGCCACAGGGCTGCTCCTCTGGCCCCCTTAACCCCGGTTTGAACACTCCCTGTGCCCCCCAACCCCCACTCCCAGCCTCTCCCCAGCCCTCAGAGAGTGGGCGGCCAAGAGCTCGGCCCTGGGAGCACCGCACTGGGCACTAACCGCTCTGGCGTCATTAGGAATAATTTCATCTGCTTTATTTGCTGCCTGATTATTTCCAGCACCCTGGCCTCGATGTGCTATAAAACCTAATCTTGCTGAAACACAAGAGGCGGTGGTGCTGGCTGTTTTATGGACTTGCTAATAAGAAAAGGAGTCGCTGACACAGCTCCTTAATCTTCATGGAGCAGCCTAGGAGCCAGAGCCCACCTTCGCCTAGCCACTGCCCCCCACCCCCGCCCCATGACCGGGCCGTGTAGAACCAGCACGCTTGCTGGCACCAAGGAGCTGCCCATCCCCCACCCTGGCCTTGGGCATGGTGGCCCTAGGAGGTCCCTGCTTCTTCTCTCCCAGGTGACAATAACTTGTGGTCCCAAGACCAGCCTCTGCTCCAGCACCTTCCCTTGAACCCCCACCCCCACCCCAGGAACTCCACTTCGCTGTCTAGGCCAGGGAGTGGGATGGAGATACCCCAGAAACAGCACCTTTTTCTTCTTGAAGTGCTGGCGGGCCAGGTAGCCCCTGCAGGCCGCCTGGAACAGGGTTAGGTTCCTGCTGGTTTGTTCGTCCCGCTGCTCCTCCAGCCGAGCCAACGTGCCGGCCCGGAAGAACACCTGTGGGGAAGCGGGCCAGATGGAGGCGGGAGATGGGCTGGGGGCGTAGGACACCAGCAGGCCTGGGAGGTGGCCCTCAGCCCCCAGGGAAGAACCTGAAGATCCAAGGGAACAAGAGAGGAGGGAAGGAGCAAGGAGAGGCCCCAGGAAGGCTAAGGGAAGAGGGCCAGGCCGGGCCGGGGGGGGGGGGGGGGGGGGGGGGGGCTGGGGAGACTTTTCCGGAAGAGGAGGAGGAAGGTGGGAAATCTAACTTCAAAGAGAGATAAAAGGAGAGGGAGGGCAAAGGGAAGGTATCTGTATCTGGGGCAAGAAGGAAATAAAGCAGCTACAGTCAAATGGGGACAGGACAGCTCTTAGCAACAACCTCTTTCCCCAGGTTTCCTCCCCCCAGGACTGCCAGCAACAATGTCCGTGCCCCCTGTGCCCAGAGCCCACTGAAGGGCCCAACCACAGGTGCCAGCTGCCTGGGATCAGGCCAAGTAGATGGTGGTGAAAGTGTGTAAGGAGAGAAAGGTCCAGAAGCCGTGCGCAGAGAAAGGGTGGGCCCCCCCCACTCGGTCTCCTCTCAGACAGCCTCCTCTTTCATGTGCCAGCATCCCACCCCCACACGGCTCATGAAAACGCCAGGGGGGGTGGGTGGGGGCCGGCCCAATCAAGGGACCTGTCCTACAGGTTTGGGGGCTGGAGGGCAGACAGGAGAGGAACCAGCTGGGCGCCCCCACAGCCAGCATTTCCTCTCCCTCTTTGGTGCTCAGAACTGGGGCTGGGTAAAGTGTTCTCTGCTAAGAGAAGAAGAGGGGGAAAATATACAGGTGAGCGAAGACTCTGGGATCCTCACAGAGGGCAAAAGGACACCTAGGCATGTGCTCACCTCCACCTTGCCCAGAACACAGAAAATTCCCTTCTGTGGGTCAAAGAGCACGGGAAACACTCAGAACCAGTCTGTACAGTATCCCCAGGCCTCCCTTCAGGGGAGAAGTGGAGAGAAGGCCTACACTTCCTGCTGAGAAAGGTTTGCCTCTGGCGACTCCACAGAAACCTAGTCCCCTGGGGCTGGCCTAGGAGAAAGCCAGCGTCAGCAAACGCTTGCTTCCCCAAATCCCTGCCCTCGCGCTGGGTGCCCAGGATCTCCCACGGGCCTCAAGCCCTAGCTGAGCCTTGATTTCTCACAATGTGTGAGCCTGAGATTCCACCCGGGGTGGGAAATAACCAAGTCCCGCCCGGAGGCGGACATAGGGGCTCATGGTCAGGGCACATAGCTGGTCTGACTGAGGCAGAAGAAGGGAGGCAGAGGGTTAGGGGCTGGAGAGTGGCCCCCCATTCTCACTGCCTCAGGGTGAAATGAGAAAAGATGGCCTCAGGGCTGGGGCAGGGAACCTGAGGCCTCAGTCATGCAGCTCTACCTTAGTGGGGTTAGGAATCCTTTTGAGTACTGGGTGAAAGCTTAGGGCCCTGTCCTTCCCCAACAGACACATCCATACACATTTTACAAATGATACCAGGAGGCCCTCAGGATCCTCTCACACCCTGCCTGAACCCTCAGGGTCCCATGGGCTCAGACTGTGACCCCGTCCTCCGAAGCAATATGACGAGCTCTTGCCAGCTCACCAGCTGGTCCGACCACAGCCTAGAGGCCCTGAAATTGCTCTCCCAAGTCAGATGTGAGCAAATATCCCACTTTGCCCCTAATGTCTCTGTGAGCGTGAGTGGGCCCTGGGGCTTGCCCACCTCGGCCTGGCACGTGGGACGAAGCAGTGGGGCTGCGAGGGTAGCTGGGAAGAGGACCAGCCTAGGCAGGCCCTCTCCTGCCCAAGACATGCCCTGGAGGAGATGACACCCCCATGCCAGCCAGCAGCAGCCCAGCCTGCAGGCGGGGGAAAGGGGGGCAGGAGCCCGCCCAAGACACCGAGATGCTTTGCTTCAGCCTCGGTCTGCAGGCTTCCCAGGGAGGAAGCTCAGCCAGCAGCTCCCGCGCTGACAGAAAGCCCGGGATGAGGAGAAGTGGAGTCAGGCACAGCAAGAGACCAAAACCAGAAAAATGACACAGAAAGAGCAAGCCCACAGAAGACCCAGAGAACAAGGAAAGAAACGGAAAATGACAGAGCCAGGAGCTGCCAGGGCCAAAAGGAAAAGGGAAAACCAGCGCAGACAGAGGCAGACAGGAGATGGGAAAGCAAAGGGGCGGGACTGTGACTCAGAAGACAGAACTGAGAGAACAGAGCGGACAAGCGACACCAGGTCTTTTTTGCGAGCATCTGTGTCCCCGCCACACTCCCCATGAGGCCCCGGCACCCTGGGCTCCCCCACTCCCTGCTGACAGGTAAGGAGGTTCGGAACCCCCTCCCGGGCTCCCAAACGCCCCCCCTCCCACCCCGGCCCTGGGAGCACATACGTGGATGCCACCCGTCAGGCCTCCCAGTCTGAGGAGCGAGAGGTGAGCAGGGCTCCTGCCCGTGGGAGGGACGCTTGCCTGGCCTTTGGCGTGGAGTGATGTGGCAGACTGGCACCCGGGCACGGGCGTGCCTGCCTCTTAGACACCACGTTCCATTCAGGTGAGGAACTGGGCTTGTGGGCAGGTGGTGGCAGCACAGCCTCACAGCGTCCTGCTTGTTCTGGGACCCTGGCAGCCCAGAGGGGTGGGGGGGGGGGAAGGGGCGGGGGCTCTGGAACTCTCCGCCTGCTGCCTTCCTGCTTTGTCCAGCTTTCCTCCCTTCTGTCTTCCCCACTCCCCACACCGGGACTCAGGCCAAGTTCAGGGCCACCTTCCAATCCACTCCGCCTCCCAACGTCACTGGGGTGTTCAAGGCACCAAATGAATGGTTATTCAGAGGGAGGGAAGTCAAGTTTGCTGCAGAAGGGGAGGGCCAGCTGTTGGGATAAGGGCGACCAGAGAGTGAGGGCTGGGCCCTACTAGCCTCCTGCAGCGACCACTCACCCGGCTCAAGCCCATGCAGCAGCTGCTCTTCTCAAGGTCCAAGGACTCCAGAAGCTCCTCCACCGCCTGCAGAGAGAGGCCTCTGTCAGGGAGGCCAAGGGCCTCCCCCATCTCCGCGTCGGGCTTCCTTGGCCCAGGCACGACTCCTTCCCCGGCTTCTGCTGAGATAATCTGTTAGTCATTCAGCAAACGCTTTTGGTGGGCTTCCACAGAATCAGGCTGTAGCGATTCCTGGGACGTAAGGATGACTAGGAGAGCAATAAGCTGTCTTGTTCGGGAGTGAGATAAGTGAATTAGTGAAATACACAGAGGAGGAGGCACCGAAGTCAGGCAAGGGATCATGGAAGGCATCCTGGAGGAGGCGAGATGTAGTTCATGCTGTCTTCAGTTACAAGGAAGAATTAGCCAAGGTCACGGAGAGGGCATTTCGGGCGGAGGAACAAGCAAGAGCAAAGGCATGGACGCACAAGGCAGACAACGTACCGAGGAAACCAGGCAGTTCGGGAGGGAAGGGAGTAGGGCGGTTAAGGTACAACTAGAAAGGTGGACAGTAGCCCATGTGCGCTGAGAGGCCCTGGAGGGGTCGGTCAAGCAGGGACACGATTGGATTGGCATTTTCCAGGGATCCCCACTGGCACATGGGGGCGGGGAATGGATGGAGACCCCTCAGGCACCTACTGGAGGGATTCACAGGAGAGGAGGCTAGAGCGTGACCCAGAGGGAAGAGAGAGACTGAAGTGCCGGGCATGTGAAGGAGAGAGCGCCTGGCACCTTCAAGTGTGAGGGGGTGGGGCAGACAAGGGGGAGGAATCTAGGGACACTGCATGGAGGTTTCTGACTTATGTAGCTGAACAGAAAATGGTGCCACTCTCCAACGTAGGAAATGGAAGAGTTAGAGTAGGTTGGGGAGGGGATGGAATCCATGTGGTCTGAACACGTGAGTTTGAGATGCTACAAGGCACACAGGTAGAAAAGTCCAAAAAGCAGCAGATAGAAATGCACAGCTGAGGTTCAGGGGAGAGGCCTGGGCTACAGGTATTGATTTGGGAGTTGTTAATACACATGTGGTAATTGAAGTGATGGGTGTGAATGAGGTTGGCTGGGAAGAAGTTGTAGACTAGAAAGCACAGACGGCCAAGGACAGCGGCTCAAGGAAGAGAGAGACCTTTACTTCAGGGGCAGGTAGAAGAAAGGACGCTCAGAGGGACAAAGGCAAAGCCAGGAGTGGCAGCAAAAAAGCTCAGCAGAGAACAGAGTTGTCAAGAGTCAGATGTTGCCAAGAAGCACAGTAAGGTGGCCATTAGCTCTGGCAACATGGAAGGTGGTGGGCGAGAGAAGACCGGGCCCAGGGTGTCAGGGCCGGGTTCCACTAATCTTTCCACTGGGAAGAAAAAGCCAGCGGAGGAGAGGCTGAAGGAACAGGAGAGAGAAAACAGTTAGCACGGAGAGAGAGGGCTTTTGAGGAGCCCTGGGTAATGGATTCCAAAGCACAGGAGGAAGGGACTGGATGAGGGGAGGGACACCTCTCCCACCGAGACAGGAGGGCACCCAAGGAGAAGTGTACAGAAGGAAGAGGAGCCTTGATTTTATTATCATTTAGAGGCAAGGTCAACTGCTGAGCAGATGACCTGGGAAGGCAGGGTAACAATAGTAGGGAAGGAGCTTGGAACAGGGGCTGGGGAAGGATGGGTCATTATGAAAAACTTGCTGGGCCACATCAAGGGCCCAGTTGAGGCTGGAGACCATGAACCAGTAGGAGTTTGAGTCCATCTGTTGTATAATTTTCTCCCCTAGCCCTTGGGAACCCTAGACGGAGGAGTGCAGATGCCCGGAGGCTGGACCTTCAGTGTGGGGGTTGGGCAGGGCAGGTGCTGTGGGAGGCGTGGGAGAGCTGAGGGTGATGAGGGCCAAGTGACCGGAGGGCTGGAGCAGGGCATCGAGACTGAGTGGAAAAGAAAGTCAGAAGGAAATGGACAGAGCAGAGAAAATGCGGTGGGGTCCAGAAGTAAGAGGTCTCAACAGGGTCGAAGAGCAGGTGTCCTGAGACGAGGAGAGAAGTGAGGTGCTCAGGCAGGAGGCTGTGGGCAGGGGAGGCCATGTTGGAATTTAAGATTTCTGAGGTGAAGCATTTCCAGGGGTGACAAGGTCCTGGGTGTAGCCGTGAGTGGGAAGCTGGAATAAAGGTCAGTGGTCAGAGAGAAGGGTGCTGTGGGGTGGGTCATCTACATGTACACCAAGGTCGCCCAGGACACTGGCAGTCCTGGATGGAGAGAAGTTTCCGAGGTGTCTGTGAATGTGGGTCTGTGACTCAGGAGGCAAGGCCCAGGGGCTACCCAGGGTAACATCCAAAACACTAGTTCTTATATGCCACCTGCGGGACTTCCGTAGATGATGACGAGCTCACTAGAGAGCAGAGACCCCCAACTCTGGCCTCCAAAGAGGGTGGCTCTTCTCCAATCCCTACAGTCCACGCCCCAGGCTACCTTCTCCCGACCGGCACAGCTTGGTGGCCATGGGCCCCTGTTCTGACCCTGGGTGGCCAAAACCAGGAGCCTGAGCAAGGGGCAGCCCGGCTCTCTCGAGGGGACAAGGGGTAGCTGCTTGGAGGGGTCTGGGCAGAAGGAAGGGGGTCCAGTGGGGCTTCTGGGGCCCAGACCTACCCGCCTCTCATCCACCACAATGTAGTTTCGCCCGTGTTTCTTGGTCAGGTGTGGGGCCAGGACATCGAAGCGGCGGCGGAACTCAGAGAACACCATGTGGTCCGGGTAACCTAGAAAGAGGGCAGGGTTGTCCATGTCCTGCCTGCTCCTGACACGCCAGGTGGATGCTGGCACCCAGGTCGCAGGACAGGACAGTCATCGGAAGGGGCTGAAGCTGCTGGGGGAGGAGAGCCTGGGGCTGGGGCAGGCCTGGGAAAGGAGGGTGGGGAGAGAAGAGGTGGGACCAGGGACAGGGGCCTTTAGGACAGTTCGGGCTGCCCTCCTAGGGGACTGCAGGGCTACAAGGGGAACAGGTTCCTTTAGAGGGAAGCAAGCGCCTTGTCAGTGAGGTGTGTGAACAGAGGACACGGCTGCCCCCTTGGAAGGAATGTCACAGGGAAGAAAGATGCTTTCTAGCCTCCAAGTCTATGACTCTGCTATACCCAGAGAGAACACTGTCTTCAGGACTTAACAAGCACAAAGAAAATCAGGCCATAGAGAGTAGCTGAGAGGAAAAGTACATGGGCTTGGGGTTGGAATCCTGGCCCTGGCTCTTGGCACTGTGTGACCTTGGACAAGTCACTCAATGTCTCTGACTCTTGCTTTCCCCATCTTTCAAAGGGGGACCTGCTGCTTACTCTGCACGGTAGTCACGGGGTTTGAATGAGAGAATATGTGGAAAGCACGGCTTGGCTCACGTGGGTGCTCAGTAAAATGCTCCCTTCTTTTCCTCGGTCCCTTGAAGCAGGATACAGAAAGGGTGCCCTTCCTGCTCCCATCCTGACCTTGAGCCCTAGGCCAGGTGACTCGAAGACTTCTAGATTCTCTTTTCCTGAAGAGCATTACCTCCAGCAAAGACCTACCTATTGCATAGGTTTGAGGCTGGGGTAAGGGTCAGATGGCTTCCAGCTTGGAACGAGGTCAGGATGGTGGCCAGTAGGAGGTCACCCTGAGCCACCTGACGGCACCAAAGCCAACAGGAGAGAACCGAGAGATCTGCTCATGCACACTCACAGAATTTCAAACCGAAAAGAGGTCTTAGACCAGATCCAACTCATCTTTCAGGCCTGGGAACTAAGGCCGAAGAGGAGGATGGCCAGGCTTGCTCAAGTTCACAGAGGCTGCAGCTGGAGGCAGAGCGGGACTCCAAACCTGGGCTCTTGAGAGCCTGTCGGGGGCTCGCTCTGCTCCACCGGCCTCACTAGCTCTGGGAAAGCCTCCAACTGGGAGATGAGGCTGATGCATGTGCCCGATAATTGAAACAGGAGGCGGGGGCCGCGGAGGGGCCAAGACAAAGTGAGCTATTGATTGTATCTGAATTGCAATTAAATTGATGGGCCAGGATAGCAGGTCTGGACGCCTGGCATCTTAATTAATCATCAGCACTATCGATGGCGGCTGGGGGCTGGGCGAGCAGAGGGGGGCCTGTTGTTGCTGCCGGCCTCATCGATCTGCTTGTTTGAGTAAAGCACATTGATTTTGGTTCAGAGCGGTAACAATCTGGTTTTGAAATAATAAACACCAACTCCATATCCAGACGTGGGGACAGGTCGATGGTTTATTTTTGGTTTAGTTTGAGCAGGGCAGGGAGCCCAGTCTGTGGCTTTGGATGAGAAGGAAGAGTGATGGTGTCCGTGGGGATGCCTCAAGGGGACCTGGCTACAGGCAGGTGGGACCCTGCCCGTTCTCCTAGCAAAGGAAACAAGGGCAGAAATCCGGCAGCCCACAACCTCCCAGGCAAATGAAACCTGACTCGAGAGGCATGAACTCGGAAGCTGGTCTGTGTGGGTCAGATCTCACTCTGCTACTTGTGAGCTGTGTGACCTTGAACAAGCTGGTTAACCTCTCTGAGCCTCAGTCTCCTCTTCTGGAGATGGTAATGGTACCAACATCTCAGGAGTATTATGAGGATTAACTGAGGAACATGTAGGGTGAGTTCAGAATGGGTGCCTGGTTGCTATAAATATTTTAACGAGGTTGAGCAGTGGCCCCTTGAACAATGTTAAGTTCCAGCCCCCGTGCAGTCAAAAATCCAAATATAACGACTGATAACCTGCTGCTGACCGGAAGCCTTACTGATAACATAAACAGTCGACGGACACATTGCTGTGTGCGATGTGTGGGACACACCGTATCGTTACAGCAAAGTAGCAAATGTTATTAAGGAAGGCAGAAGGAAGAGAAAACACACTTCTCGCACAGCACTGCACAAAGCCAGCGTCTAGGTGGACCCATACAGCTCAAACCCGCATTGGTCAAGGCTCGGCTATAGCTGTCACTTTCTCCCTTTCCAATCCCTCCTGAAAAGGGTCAGGCTGACCTTTCTTGGGAATTTTAAGTGCCTCAGAAAGATCTAGCCCCTCATTTCTCACTGTGGGGGCGGGGGGGGGGGCGGAGTATGGCCCAGCCCACTCTCGGAGGTAGTTAGCGCCTCCAAGCGGATGGCTCTATGTGGGCACAGGTCTGCTGCTGTGGGCAGAGCAGAGAAAGGGGAAGAAGGGGTTGTGTGGAAGCCGCCTGTGGGGAGGGGATGAAGAGGACTGGAATACTGAAGGGAAGGGAGAGGAGGAAGAAGGGAGTCAGCCAGGGTGGGAAGAAAAAGAGAAAGGAAGAGACTGGGCTGGAGAGAACCCCCGCCCGCCCCCCCACCCCCTCCCAGAGAAGAGATCTAGGACCAGCCCAGACACGGGAGGGTGCAGTACCCCTCTAGCCTGGCAGGTCACATGTGGAAGGTGGGGAGTGAGAGAGCAGCTCTGGAAGACGGAATTAGGAGCAGAGAGGGACCCTCCCCACCTTGGCGGTACATGCGCATGGCGTCCAGCAGGCGGGAGCCCCGGAGCTGTGCACGAAGCAGGGGTACGTCCAGCTGCAGAAGTCCAGCCTCACAGTGCTCTCCTGAGGGCAGGTCCAGCTCGCTGCTGCTGCTGACCCGGCGGGAGGCTGCAGACCGGGGTTCCCCGGCCCAGCCCTCTGCTACAGGCAGGAAGCAATGCACAAAGTGCAGCTTTGATTTCTTGATGGTGTCAATGAGGGCGTCCTGCCAAAGGGAAAGAGACAGGCCTCAGTGGCTCCTGGTGGCCCGGCTGGTGCCCAGGAGAGTGTCTCCGCTCCTTGTAGGATGGCAGGCGTCCCGCCGCTGGCCGAGATGGGCCAAGCCTGGACAACTCCGCCCTCCCGAGGCCTGAGGGGCCGCTTAGGCAGTGGCACTGAGCAGAGGACCCACCAGCAGCGATTAAGTCCGGCAGGGAGGGATGCTGAGTGGGTACCGGGTAAGCCAGGGCTCCCCCAGAATGGCTAGAGGGGCCCCGAGAGGGCCCTGGGGCCTAGACTGGCACACTCACCACCTGCAGCTTAATCTGGATGCATAGTGACTTCTTCTTGACAGCCGCCATGCCCGTTGTGAAGGTCTTCCGCATGCTGGTGGCCCGGCGTAGGGCCAGCTGCGAGCCACCCTCCAAGCCAGCAATGGAGCCCGACAGCACCGTGGCGCTGCCCGCCCGGCCCAGAAACAGATTGCTGATGATTTTCCTACCAGAGGGGGAAGGGCGAAGGAGGGAAAGAAGTCACTTTGAGAGACTAGGAGAGGGCGGCTTCCCTGCTCCGAGGACACCCCCAAGTCCCCCATATTGCCCTGGCTAGGGGTCTGGATTATGTGGCCTAGGGCTGCATGCCCCACACCCTAGGGGAGGGGAATCAACAAACAGGAAGAAGACAAAACCATGGTCGGGGGGCAGGAGTGTGACCTTCTCTTCTCCATCACCAGGGAGGCCAGAGGTCCAGGGTGCCAGGAGAGATTAGAGCCCAACGCCCTCTATCATACCGTATAATCTGTGTATGACATCTACTGGTTGTTATCTGCCGCCCCCCCCGCCCCCAATTGGGCAGCGAGTTCTGTTTTATTTACTTTATTATATTTATTTATTTTTATTTTATTTTACTTTATTTATTTATTATATTTATTTACTTTATTTGTTTTATTTACTGCCATCTGCCAGGTACCCAAGAAAAAGAGTAGGCGCCCAATAATTATTTGCTAGATAAACAAATGGATGACGGGCCTTATGGGACTGAGGGGTTTCTAAGGCTACTCCTGCCTTCTTTTAAAGTTTTTATTTATCTTATTTTTTTTTAGTAAATTTCTACACCCAATGGGGGCCCGAACTCATAACCCTGGGATCAATAGTGGCATGCTCTTCCGACTAAGTCAGGTGCCCCATTTTTTAAAGTGCTTTTGCGGGGCGTCTGGGTGGCTCAGTCAGTTAAGCATCTGCTCAGGTCCTGATCTCAGAGTCCTGGGATCGAGCCCCGCATTGGGCTCTCTGCTCAGTGGGGAGCCTGCTTCTCCCTCTCCCACTCCCCCTGCTTGTGTTCCCTCTCTTGCTGTGTCTCTCTGTCAAATAAATAAAAATTTTTAAAGTGTTTTTGTTTTGTTTCATTTTGTTTTGTGTGTTACTCCTGCCTTCTATGAAGAATGGGGGGGTTGCTATTCAAACTTCAAACTATAGGTCCCTCTAACCAGGCGCATCCCACTTCTACTCCAGGAGGCCACCCCCAGGCTCCCAAGACCACTTGGCCCTGGCTGTTCCCTCTCCGGAAACCAAGGCCATCAACCCTGCTGGTGAGGGGGCCTCTGAGACCAGGAAGCCCAGAACCAGCCCCGGGGATGGGACGTGGGCAGGGTGAGTGGCGTTCTTACTTCTGGGAGTCCTGCAGGAGCCGGGGTGCATTCTGGGTGGCTGGGTTCTGTTTGGTGTAGCTCAGCCAGCCAGCCACGTTGTACTCAACCCAGTTGGTGCCATGGCTGTGGCCCAGGAGGAAATGGTGTGGCTTGCTGCTGCGCAGGAGTGGGCTTTGGCCTGGGGGTGGGAAAAGGAAGGGTCAGATCGTCAGGGCACAGGCCCTGAAAAAGCCCAGGGACTCAGTGAGACCTTCTGGGCAGTACCGTCTCAACTCATAAAGTGGGTCCTCAGGAGAGGAAGCCAAAGAACCCTCTAGGGGTACTACCTACCTTTTTTGTCGCCTTCCTGGGGGCCATAGTAGGAGAAAAGGCGCTCCAGGAGGGCATCCTCGGTGGCCCCTGGTACCAGTGCCTCCTCCTCCAACAGCCAGAGCAGACCCCTTGCCTCGTCGGTGCGTGCCAGCGAGCGGACCTGCAGAGAAGTGAAGAGAAGCCACCGTGTCCCAAGGAGCGCCCGGCCCAACCACAGGCTATAAACTTGCTACACCTGCGCACAAGTACACACCCCGCTCCCAGGTCACACCCTGTGGGGCAGCTGGGCAGTGAGGGGGTGAAGGGAGCCGGACGGTGTTAGAGAGAGAAGCCCACAGCAAAATCTCCCGCCTAGGAATTGTGTCCAAAGTCACCAAAGGCTAAAGGTTTCTCGTGAACCATCCTCATCCTCTCAGAAGTCACAAGGGCTGTGGGTGAGCCCAAGGCATCGCCTCCCAGGCGGATGAGATGAGATGAAGTCTGGAAGGCCCCGGGCAGGGGGCATGGGCCAAAGGAAGCTGTCAGCCAGCAACGGCTGTGGGGTACCCTCGTCCCCCAAACAGGGAGGATCCCAAAGAGGAGGGCTTTGAGCACAGGTGGGACTCCTGCAGGGTCAGAAACTCAAGTGCAGGAATGGGCGGAGTCGGGGTGATAGCAGAGCACTTGTCCCCAGCTACAGGGAAGGGCTGCCTGTCAGCTGCAGCCAGCCGCTGTCCCGGAATAACACTGGCCTTGTAAACCCTCCAGCTTTTAAGAGGATTCTGATTTCAAAAACCCCATGCAGGCCACACAAACCAGGCCTGGGGCTGCATCTGGTCTGAGCTGCCTTTTCCATGACATTTCTAAGACTTCCTTGAGCAAGGATGGAACCTTCCTTACACCCCATTCCTGCCTGGCCTTTGGGGACCAGGGAAACAAGAGAAGTAAGAAAAGTGCCATTTCCCCCTCTCTTTGCACCCAGTTGCCTGCATCTTCCCCCCACCCCATGGCTGCCTGAGGGAGTCAGTGTGACTAGCAGGAGGAAGCAGAATGTGGGCAAGGATGGACAGGAAGCTAAGGTCCAGAGGGTCTGGAGCTGCACGGCAGGACCAGGCAATGAAGCCATGGGACAGTGAGTGGCAGACGCCACATCCAGGGGCTTCTGTCCCCAAAGGTGCCAAGGTCCCTCAGACAGGGAGAGCAAAGAAGGGAAGAGATGGCCAAGTCCCATCCAAACACACTATCTGATACACTGTCCCTTCTAAGCCACATGGACTGACTCCCCACATCTCTTGGGAGTGGCAAAGGCTCTCAGTAGAGGCCAGCATGGAAACCCAGATGTCAGGAAAAGAAAAGCCAGCTTCCCTTAGCAGGGACATGGAACTTGGGCACTTTAAGTACTAGTCCCAGGGGACACTCACTCTCCCTTGGGCCCTACCCCCTTGTTAGCACAGCAGGGCCTGCCACAGGGAAGAGGGAGGAGGAGGCAGGGGTCGAAGCAGAGGATGGGAGCAGCAGCCTAGCAGGAACACCAGTTCTCTAGTAAAGTGCCTTCTGAAACTTCCCTAACTGAAGATGTCAGCAGAAGCCAAGTGTTCATCAGGCCAACCGGGCCCCCAGGCAGCAGAGTGCCCAAGATCCCTGTCCAAAGTGTGACAAAGCCTGTTCCTAAGGTGGAGGGGTGAGGGGTGAGGGCTCCCATTTAGAGCTAGGCACAGATTCCCTATTTGCACAGACTCCTCACCCACTCTGCACCCATCTTTTGGGGACAGCGGGAGGGATGACTCTATCCTCTGGGTCCAGCCCAGCTCTCACCACCAAGGGGGAGACACCAACTTCTGGCAGACACACGTGAGGCTCAGCCAGGCACAGGACAGGGGCACAGGACAGGGGCTGAGGCTCTCACCGCACCAGGGCAGAAAAAAGTGCCATCGTCCCGGCCAGACCGGCCAAGCAGCAGCAGCTAACAGAGCGGTGAGGGCTCGACTGAGGGATAGGGACAGACAAGAGGAGGAAGGTCAGCCCAGGCCCTCGCTACAATTCCTACCAGGGACTGATGGGAGGCTTGGTCCACAGCTGCCACGGAATCATTCACAGTGGGCTCCAAGTCGTCAAATGCCAGCTCGATGTTCTCCTAGGAGGGAAGGGAGAGAAGTTGTGAGCGCAGGCCACTTGTAGGGTGCAGCCAGTCCTATGCTGAAGGCCAGGAGGAGGCGCTGGGCCAGCTAGTCCACCCTTCCATCCCTCTCTGGAGCTCCTCCCCTCCATCAGCCCCTCTGATAAGCGTTTACCACCTCCCAAGACACCGCATGGCCTTTCTGGACAGCTAAAATTCGTTGAAGCTTCTTTAACATCGAGCAAAAGTCCCCTATTCCTGCTACTCGCACCTGTTGACGAGACTACACAGAATAAGCCTACTCTCGACTTCACACCGTCATCCTTGAAACACCTGGAGACAGCTGTCATTTGCTTCCTGAATCTTCTCTCATCCAAGATAAATATCCTCCCCAGTTGATTCATCTCACCTGCCCATGAAGTAGGATTTCTAGATCTTGTCCCATCTGGGACACCCTTCTATGAAGGGGCTCTACATAACCAATCACCGTCTTAAGAGATCGGGAGCCAGGGAAGGCCTGGCTGGACCCACATGGACGCAGGAACTGTGGGGTGGCAATTTACGGGGCCTAGGTGGGTACCTCGAGGGTGGGCAAGGAGGGGTTCTCAGGGCCCCAAGTACATCTGCAACTTCCTGGAGAGCAAACTCTCTACAAAGGAAGGACGCAGTCTGAGGCAGGACAAGACTACCGCTGCGGCGTGCACAGGGAGACAGAAATGACAGAGAGCAAAAGTGGGGAAAGTGGGGCCTGCCCTCTTCACCTTGTCCTCCCTGTGGGTGCCAGGAGGCTGAGGAGGGGGCGGGGGTGGGAGGGGGACATCCGGCTGAGGCAAGGTCAGTGTTACCTCCTTGTATCTTTCTAACTCCTGCACAAAGGTGCGCTCGTGGAAGAGTCTCTGCAGCCGGTCCTGGGCGTAGTTGTGGCACAGCTCCTCAAAGGATGCTCCGCGGGTTGACCCACCCTGCTCCGGGTTCTGGAAGCCTGGAGTATCCACAATCATCATAGAGCAGAGCGAGTGCTGGCTGGACTTGAGAGCCCTTCACAGGGAGAGACTGGGTCAGGCCTGGCCGGGGCAGTGCCGCCAAACAGGCTTCACCGGTCTGCCCGTGGCACCCAGTCAGACCTCTTCTGCCCCAGACAAATCTCCATCCCTGCCCTGGTGCCCAGGACCCTGGTGGTGCTGGGTGGCGGAAGGCGGGAAATGCACCTCTCCTCGCCTCTGAGGCCGGGGAGCCCCCTGCTGGTGGAGAATGGCGCTGCCTCGGCGATCCCACCAGTCCCGAGGCATCAACTCCCCCTTTGTCTCAGCAGAAGGCTGGGCAGCTCCTGGCCAACCCCCACTCACCTGCCTCTCACTCACCTGTTCACCAGGGAGACGAGAAGGGTGAAGAGCTCACTGTAGAGGCCAGACGCCATGCCCTCTAAGCACTCCAGTGCGCTCAGTTTGGGGCCTGCGAGGCAAGAACATCAGCTCTCCCTCCAGCCCCTGGGGGTCCCCATGGGGGGTATACTCTCTAGTCACCCAGAATCAAGTCAGCGTGGGGCCCTGGGGCTGGGCCTCTCCCTCTGAAGGAAGCATCTATTCGCCCCAGTGGTCTTCCCCGGCCAGAGCAGACCGCAGTGAGGCCTGGCTGGGGCCCCCCAACCACATCCACCTGCCAAGGGGCTTGGGCACCTGTGCCGTCTCCCAGGCTGCTCTCCTCAGGGCCCTGGCGGAAGGAGGTGGAACGCTGCAGGGTGCCGCCCTTGTGCTGGTGCTTGAAGATGGCTGAGGACAGCTCCTCCAGGCTGCAGCCCAACAGGTATGCGGCCTTCTGGGCCCACTCGTGGCGGGCAAACTGCCTGCGCCCAGCTATGGGGTAGAAAAAAAAGAAAGGATCTGGCATCTCAGGTCTTCCTCCTTAGTCCTTTTGATGACCGCTGTGCCCTTTGGCTCCCATGGCCAAGAAATGGGGAGTGAGCATCTCTTGGGAGTTAACACCAGCCCTGATGACATCAGAAGGGCTTTAGGCAAAACAGGGACTTCTGGTGAGCAAGCGAGGGAGTCCAGCAGCCAGCACTTCCGGTGTCCCTTGAGGTCCTAAAAGAGGAGGGAACTCCACACTGCTGCCACCAGAGGGCACCCAGGCAGCTCCAAACATCTCTTAGATGGCCTGGCCTTAGGGATGCCAGCATGGGGAAGGACAGTCAGAGGGTGAATCAGGCCCCCTGTGATGAGCACAAGGGCCACTTATGCCTGTGGGGGACACGTCATGAGAGTGTTCTAGCACCTCCCCCTTCCATGAATGCATCGGGACCCTCTCCCTTACCTCTAGGCAGCTGCCAGGGGAGACCACTGCCACCTGCCCGTGGCCCAACAGTGGGGAAGTGGAAGAAACCGCAGGGGAAAGGGAACAGCCCACGCAGACAGACACGCCTCAGCCAACATGTGTCTAATCACAGCAATTAGGGAAAGCTAACAAGAAACAAGGTTTTACCTTCAGTAGCTTCTTTAAGGCAAAGGACCAGCATGCAGCATGCAAAGAAAAACAGCGTGTTAGCAAACAGTCATCAACAGAGCCCACCAGGCTCATGGGAAGGGACTGTGGTGGTGGGGGGGGGGTTGGAGGGGGTTCGTGAGGATGAGCAGGCGAGAAAACGGAAGCACATTCAGACTCAGAGACACAAAAATACAAGCGCACACACACAATCTCAAAGCAGAACGTTTATGGATGTAATTACGCTCACTCACACACACACACACACACACACCTACAAAGACATCACGCACGGACACACACATGTGCACACGTACACACATCCTCTGGAAAATAAATGGAAGCTCTAAGGAGGTAATAGACCCTGCGCGACAAGGCACGCATGATCTGTCCGCAGGCCGGCAGTGCTGAAGGACTACAGGTTCATAGGGAACCTGGTCTCGGTGCCTCCCCAGAGTGGAAGAACTTCTTCAAGACACAGCTACACGCCTACCCCTCTGCCCACCTACTCAGTCTGGAGACAACTTCTTTAACCCAGAGCCTGCTTTCTCTTTGGCAGGGATGCCTCCACTGGGATCGCGAGGACCCGGACTCCTCACCACCTGCTCCTCTGAGCTCCTGCCTGCCCGCTCTCCCACCAGTACCCACCCATGAGTGCATTCTCTTTCTCGCCCCTGCCCCAACAGCCTGGGGCCCTTCACATCCCTGAGGAAGATGGAACCTAAGCCCAAGACGCTGTTCAGAGGCAGTGTCCCCCTAAGAAAGGGGAGGAATGGGTGAAGAGGTGCTCCGAGTGCCGGCCCATCGCCATAATCTCAGAGGAAGGCAGCAGAGCTCCTCCAAGCCAGGCCAAGCTCGAGCCATTCACAAGCCCCCAAGCCCAAGTGCAGAAGCGGCAGCCCACTGGTTACCGCAGTGCCTGCTGCCCCCTAGTGGTCTCCACCCTGCCATGCAAGAGGAGGAAACCCCTGCTACCAAACCAGCGAAGAGAAGGGAAGAAAACTCGGGGAAAACTGGCCTCGGAAAGCCCCAAGATGCAAGCCCACCCTACCCCATCTGAGCCCCATGGAGGACATCCTGAGAGGTCCCGGGATCAGGAGGCAAAATGAGTCGGAGCGGCTAGGCCTGGGATGCTGAAAAGCCTCAGGGCCAGCAGGCACCCTCTCCCTGCTCCACCAGGGGCTTCTCCCAGGCCAGTCCCCTCCATTTGGACAGAACAAGCCAGTTCCCAGAGAGAGCCCAGGACCACCACCAAGATGGGACAAGGTGGCCTCTACCCCGCAGGGAGGGGCCAAAGTCAGTTACCCGCTTGCTCCTCGGGGGCCTCTGTCAGGGAGGGAATAAAAAGCAGAGTTATTTCAGGGGGACTGCTCTGAGTTAGGGCCCTTCTCCTCCCCCTCAGCCTCCGAATTGCCACCCCCCTGCTCTCCACAATGTTCTGTGTCACTGCTGTCCAAGTCCAGGGGCAGAAATTCTTCTCTGGGTGCTCGAAGCCTTCTGCTCCAAGCTGGGGGACTGGGAAGACAATGAAGGGAGTCTGCTAACAGAGATGTCTGTGCCGGGTGAGGACGAACGAACGCAGGGGGAGAGCCTCCACGAGCTCTCCCAGCGACAAGCTGTGTGGTCGAGACCCCTGGCAGGTTACCTTTGGTGGCGCCTGCAGCCCCCAGGTGGTAGATGGCAGCCAGGATGAGCCAGCAGGCTTTCTGTTCTTCTGGGGAGATGCCCAACACCTTCATGGCGGTCTGCAGCTTACTGAACTGCTGGGCTGCCTTCTGCTTCTCCTCAGGCTGCAGGGACGGACAGGCACGCGGGCACCACATCTCAGAGGTGCTGTCCCTACCCGCGCACCCCCTGTAGCTGGGCCCTGGGAGGGCAAGGCTGGGGAGAGCTACCCGGCTGCAGCCCAGCTCCTGGTCCTCCCACGGGGTGCTCCAGGCCGCCGGAGGCGGCCCCACTCCCAAGGCCCAGGGCTGCCAACCCTGTCCCCATAGCCCCCTCACCTTGGCCAGTGGCACAATCCCAAACACATTGTTCTCTGCCAAGTGGTTCAAGTGAAGCTCTGTCCTAGGGGTACAAATGAGGCATCAGCACGGTGTGTGGTCCCCATGCCAAGGGCCATCTCTCTACCAGGGTGGAGATGGACGGATCCAGCTTCCAGACTCTGAGTTCTGTCTGCCCATCAGGCCCTACTGTCAGGCCAGAGGCCGCCACCTTCCCTAACTGGCCTGGACACCTGGTCAGAGCACTGGGCTCCTTAGGCCAGGTCACCAGAGATGCTCTGGTGAGAGTGTCCAGCCAGACCCCTGAAAGAGAGCAAGGAATCTGCCTGCAGCGTGAGTCCAAACAGGACAGAGACCGGGCTCTCAGCAACAAGAAGACCTAAGGAGGATAATGTTCTGGAGCTGCTTTTATCCTTTTATCCTTTTTCCGCAGAATAAAGACAACAAGTCTGAGGGTCGAAAGGAAAGAGCCCAGAAGACAACCAGCCTAGACGGCAGGAAGGGCCAGACTGAAGGGCACTGAAAAAGGCAGAGCTTTCAGCTCTGGTGTGGACCCAACAACCACTCAGCCCCACACTAGCCGGATGACTACAGGCGAGTCCCTGACCACCCGTGCCTTGCTGTGCTTTCCTCTGCAGACCTGGTTTTGGGGGTCACAGAGGTCCTAGCAAGGTTCCGGGAACACTGAATTCTGTGCCCAGCGCTCAGGAACTCCCGTGGGGTAGCTGCCCTTAGCTCGGTCCTCATGTGTGGCAGGCATACAGTAAACAGATGGGATGGGAGGCAAGCAGGTGACAAGATCCAGGAGCCGTGAGTGAGCTGGAGTCCAGGGCACCACCCCACCCCCAGCCCCGTTTCCTTGGCCCCATCTCACCTGAGGGTGCCATCCCCACAGGCCAGCAGGTAGTAGAAGACATTGAACGTGGCCTCACCAGCTGGGCGTCGAGCCACGCGCAGCTTCTCCAGAAGCATCGTCTATAGCACAGCATGGGAGGGTATGGGCGAAGGGAGTGGAGCCCGGTCAAGCCCCTCCCACCCCACACCAGAAAGAATGGGGCCCCTGGGAAGAAGCAGCGGCAGCTGACCCTCCACCAGAGGCTAGCTCCCCCCAGGCTGGGAAGAAGACAGGCCCAGCTCCCGGAGGGGCCCTGCTGCCCTGCCCAGGCCCCTGGGGAACAGTCTTCTTAGGGAACTGGGCACTTCGTGGTGAGATGTTTCATTTAGCCTGGTGGGGGTCAGCCTTGGCTGGACCTTACTTTACTGACAAGCCAGTCTTAACCTGGGTGAAATTAGCCAGAGAGAAGCCCCTTAGCACAGGGCCAGGACCCAGGAGTAGGGTGCAGCCAACCCCAAGGGTGGGCAGAACAACGAGGCAAGCCCCACTCAGAGCCAGAGGTGGGGGGGCAGAAGACACTGGGGGCAGAAGGGTGAATGCCCAGAGTGGAACAAACCAGCCCTGAGAGCCAGGGTCCATTTTCGTGGGATAGAATCCCTGGAAAACCAGGCGCAGGAGAGAGACTAGTTTCTATGCCTTGAGTCCAGGCCGATCTCTTACCACCCTGAAGCTCCCTCACCTGGATGGAGGCTGAGGCCACCTGGCCAGCTTGGTCGAAGTCCAGGGAGAGGATCTGGGAGAAGCGGGTGGCGTTGCCGTTCATGATGGTGGGACTGTTCCCAAAGGCTTCCAGAAGGCTATACAGAGCCTGCCACTTATCCACTGCAGAAGACAGGCCCGGGGCCATCAGGAAAGCCTCCAGAGGCCCAGCCCAGGCCTATTCCCCCAGCACGCAGAGGCTCGGTGTTACACTGGCCAGGCTGCCGGGTACAGAGGGGGTTTGGGGGACACAGAGAAGCCAGGGAGGAAAAAAGATGGCACCTACGAGGCCCTTCCAATCCCAGCCCCTCTCAGGTTTTCCAGGTGTCCTGTCTCACCGGAAAACACCTTGTTCCCACTGGTGCCCGCGATGGTGGCCAGGTACTGCACCAGATGCTGGCAGCTGGTGGTCTTGCCGCTGCCACTGGCGCCCAGGAGGATGACAGACTGGTCCTGGCGGCTCATCAGCATGGCCCTGTACGCGGTCTGGGCCACGGCGTAGATGTGGGGTGCCGTGTCCTCTCGCCGACACCCCTTGAACATGTGCATCACCTTGGGGGGGAGGGGGTTGAGGGGGAAGGGGTACGGCTCTTAGCAGGTCCCACTCCCAAGGTCCTCACTCCCAAGGTCCGCCTCTCTGGGCCTTTTACTGCCAGGGGGCTGAGGGACTCTGAGGCTAAGGCCATGTGTGGAAATGCAGATTCTAGCCCAATTCTGGCCTCTGTTGGAGGTTAGGGAGAGGGCCTCCTGTCCCCACCCCCAAAATGACTCCTCTTTGCCAGGTCAACTGTGAGAGCGGACAGAAGCCCAGTGGGACACCAAGGGGAAGGCACGGAGCCAGGGAAGGTGGGGTAGGTAAGACATGGATGGGTTGGTGAGGCAGCAATGGTAGCCTCGGGGTTGCCGCACCTTCTCGGAGTACACGGCAGGGGCCCCCCGAGGGCTGAGGACGAGCAGGCTGGGGCCAGCGTATGTGTGCAGCAGGCTCGCACCATAGCGCTGGCGCAGTGTGTGGAGGACGCTGGATTCATTGAGGTAGACCAGCGAAGCCAGGTCTTCCAGACGGTCACAGGAGGGAGCATTAGCCTGTGTGACGGGACAGGCAGGCAGGCACTGAAGACGCAGAACCTGCCTGCACCGCCAGTGGACAGGCCCATCCTGCCCAGACCCCTTCCTGTGCCCTCCACCAGCAAACCTTCTCCACATCATCCTCATCAACATCCAAGATGGCGCCGTCATGGTCCAGCTTCACGCGCACCTTCCCTTCTGGCAAGCTTAGCTCCTCAGATTTGAGCTGACTGCCTGCAGAGTGGGGACAGACAGTCAGACACAAGCCTGGGGACCTCTGCCACCCTCTCTGGGCCCTCTGGGTCTTGCCTCCTCTCCGCCCTATCATGGGGCTCTCCTCACTCATCACCCAGGCCTCACCAGACCCAGAAGGCACACCCGGCCCTGAAAACTGAGAGGCCCACCCAGGTGTTCTGTTCCCTGGGCAGCTCCAGACTCACCCAGTGAAAAGCCATCCTTATGGACCAGCCACACCTTCTCTGTCTCATACCAGGCCTCCTCAGTGGCAATCTGCTCTTCTGTCTTCACCTATGGGGGTAGGGGGAATAAAAAGTCAGTACTTGTTCTGGAAAACAGAGTCATGAGAGCAGGAGAGAGCAGACATGTGAAGGGAAGTGCTTCTGGAGGAGCCTCTGGGTAAGGGGAACAGTTGGGGGGCAAAAACAGAACAGGGGACATCGGAGGTATCAGAGGAAGAAGTTGGGGAAGCCAGGGGATGAGGGGTGGTCCTGAGGAGCCCTGAGGTCTAGGACACAGAGTCAGGGACCATGCCAGCCTTGAGAGTCTGGAAGGACGGGGACACTCTGAACTCAAGCCCGGAAGACAACAGACCACAAAAAAGCAAACCAGGTGCCACCTTCAGCTACCCTCTTCCCCACTTCCCTGTGGAGCCTGTAGGGTTGGTGTCCTGAGCCCACACACCGCCCCCTGGGCCACCGCCCACTGCTACTGTGACCTCTCATGCCCAGCTTCTGCCTTCAGCCCACCAACAGGCCCTCCTTCACCAAGCTGGGAAAGGATGCTTGCTTCCTCAAGCCCCAAGGAGAGAAGTGTCTACTATATTGCAACACCAGCTGCGGGTCCTGAATCCTAGCCTCAGCCTGGCCTTCCCTCCAGAGGACGAGCCCCTGGAGGCACATGACAGCCTTTCCTCTCCTGCCTCATGCTTCCTCAGAAGGACAGGTGAAGGCCATGCAAGGGCATGAAATAGCACGGCCCCATACGTGGGGGGAGGGGGCTGGGAAGGACACAGGAAAGGCTTTCGTGCCACGTGGATGGGCAGTGGAGCAGTTGTGAGCCACAGTCGGTCTCTGAGAGGAGATGTGAGACTGAGGCGCAGACACTGCTTTGTGTCACTGAGCTCTTGGGTGAGGAATCGGGAAGGACAAGGAAACATAATAAGTCTTTTCTTTGTCACATTTCTTGGAGCTGAAAGAAAAAGAGGTCGGGTTCTACTCCCAGGTTGGGTCCTGGCTTCATGTAACCCCCCTCTCCCTTGCTGATGGCCCTTCTGTGTTCGAGAGAGAGCAGCCTGGACTACACGTGGCCCCCGACTCTGGGAATCATGGCCAGTGAAACCACCCTTCAAACAAGAGGACCGCTATGGGGCCAGCAACATTTTAAATTGTTAAATGAAGACATTTTAAAAAAAGAAAGGAAAAGCTAATTCTTCATTATTTGAAGAAATGTGACTTTGTAAAAAAAAAAATCACAACGTTTTATTCTTCTTCCTTTTTTTTTTTTTCCAAATCACACGATATAGGGGAAAACCTTTGTCTCGAATGGACACGTTTTATGGGTCAGGTGTTTGGAACCCGACAAACTAGGGCTCCCCCTAGGGAGGTCCGGGGGGGCCTAGAATTAATCCTTTAGAATGAATTCAAAACTACGTTTCCCAGACTGGCCAGCAGGTGGAGCCAGAGCATGCCACATCCTCACTGGGACTGGGACTATGGGTAGGAGGTGGGAGGGGCTCAGCCCCTTCGCTTTCTCTAGCCAGAAGTGAGCAGAGTTGAAACTCCTAGAAACCAACACTCTTGCCAGGCTCTTGGGCTCCAGTGTTTAAAAACCATGTGCCACAAGGCCAGACTCGAGTGGTGACACTCCGTCTAGACGCTCCCAAGGGGCCTGATATAGAACTGCCCCATCTCAAACTTTGGGCATTACCTCCTCCAAGGATACCCCCCCCCCCCACACACACAGATACCAGGTGGAAGCCAGAAGGGGAAAGAGGCCTTACACTCCAGCACGAGGCCCGAGCACAGACGCCAGCCCAGGTATGGGCCAGGGGTGGTGGGTGGTCACTGGAGGAAGCGGAGGGCTCCTGAGGGGGGCAGGAGCACCCTACCTGGCTGTGGGCAGGAGAGGCGGCCTCAGGGTCCAGCTGACAGCAGCAAGCAAAGAGGAGAGAGAAAGAGAGAAAGAGGGGTGAAGACAAGCAGACCATTGGCATGTCCCCTTCAGCAAGCACTCTGGATCACGTGGGTGGGCAATCTCTTGCTGCCCAGGGTGCAGGGTGGAGGTTGGAAGAGCTCAGCAGCCAGGATGGGAAGCTGGCCTGGGCAGTGAACTGTGCCCAGTCCAGGAGGGGCCAGACCCGGAAGGAGAGGCCCAGCCTGGCGAAGACACCTGTTATCATCGGAAGTCTCGGAGAAGACATTCTGCTAAGTCACTCACTGTGGCCTGGGCAGCAGTATGTCACTCTGCCTCAGGCCACAGTCTCCCCTGGGTGGGATGTCCAGTGCACCCTGAACTAGGTAGGCTCTTTTATGAGCTTGTCAGGCCAGGCTACCTCCCCACACCCAGGGCCTGGGCCCCTTGGGTGGCTCTGGCCTTATCTCCAGATCAGCCAGTGCCCTGGAGATAAGTGGTCCCCTGGAGCTAGCAGACCCCAGAACAGGGCTGTCCCTGTCCTCCAAACACACACAAAGGTGCCACACCCAGTACCAAGGCTGTCCTTCCGGGCTGCCACCCCTGCGCAGAACACCATAGAACAAGTCTCAGAACAAGACCACTAGCAGGCCCAAGTCTAGGACCCCTTCTTCAATCCCCCATTGTACCCCTGTCCCACTCACAGGCAGGCACACTATCCCATGGCAAACAGAGGCACCGTGCCACCGGGGCCACCTGCCCATGAACCAAGGGACTGTGGGCAGACCCTGGGGTCGGACTTCACCTGTCTCTGTCTGTTTACTTAAAGACCTTTCTGAAGAGGAAGTGAAGTCGGCCAGGCCTTGGGCCTTGCCTATAAGGAATAAACAAGGAGTTAACAGGCCCCAACTGGGCCTGGAGAGCCAATGCATTGAAAGAGGGGAGCGTGAGCTCCCTGCCTCACCAGCCACCAGGCCCTGGCACCCAGGGCACCCTGGCACCAAGCCACGGCCTCCAGGGAAAGAGAATGGGGCCAGAGGAAGAGGCTGGATCCTTAGCCAAGAGAGATCCCCTTGGCTGTCCCCTTCCACAGGCACAGGGCTCTGGGTCCCCTCGAGGAACAGGCCTCACCACTCAGACTCTCTAGAGAGCCCTTCCCTTATTTCTTCAGGTAAGAAGGCCACGTGATGGCCCCCAGGCTGCCATGGAGCCATCCTTCCATAGTCAGATGCTCCCCCCGGCACCCCCAACCCCCGACACCCACAGTCTGGCTGCCAGCCTCAGCACAGAGGAGCACCAGGGCCTGGGGAACCATACTCGAGGGGTGCCATTACAGAAGCTGTGAAGATCCTCTCAAGGCGCTGCTGGGCCTCCTCTGCGGGGGTCAGCTGGACCTCAGGGGCAGCTCCGGCCTAGGGGTTAAACCACCATTAGTCCTGGCCTGGGGTGGGGGGCAGTGGGGCATAGCATGCCAAGCTTGTAGCCTAGGAAGCTGCTAGGGCCCGGTAGGCAAGTGGGGCAGGGTCAGGGGGGCAAGCCAGGCAACAACTTGAGTTTTTAGACTGTCGGATGAGAAAAAAAAGAACGGGTGCCTGGAAAGTCTGCGGTTCTTCCTTCTCACAGTCCTAACAACTTCAGCACCAGGATGGCCCTATTCCCCCATATACCCTCTGGCTCCTTCCCCTGGCCCAGGTGGCAGGTGGGTGAACTCCAGGTCAGGGTCCACCTCAGCCCCTAATTCCACCCTAGTGAGAGGGACAGGGAGCCAGAGGGAGGGCGGCCAGGCCCGGGAACAGGCACATGACACTCTCTGGCTACTTATAAGTTCTGCTCAGGGGCTGACAATTTCCCTCATGGCCTGCCCATCAGGCCAAAACGCTCCTGCCAACTCTGGGGTGCCAGGAGGTGACTTCCCTGATTCCAAGGAGGCCAGCAGGGCTGGGAAGGCTGTCGCCTGCTCTTCTCTAAGTTCTGTGAAACCCAGGAAGAATGGAGTAGGGGATAAGGCAGGTTCTAGGAGGAATCCCAGGAGGAAGCAGTCAGGGAGGGCCTGTGGGCTGTGCCCTACCCCCCACACCCCCACCCTGCCCTTCCTGCCAGAAGAGCATGAAACAGCCTGGGAGAAAGTGGCGAAACTTGATTCTTCCCCTGCCAAACCTCATGAGGCCTCAGAAGGCTCTACAAAATAGGGAAGTTTGGAGAGAACTGTCCCTGACCAAAGGACCAGCCATGTAGGCATCACCTTCCTTCCAAGGTCTTCCCTTCTGCCTCTCAGCCTCCTGTCCCACTGAGAGGTACTTTGTGGACAAATGGGGCCTCGGATCCAAAGGGGGCCCACTGTGCCCATTTGACACCCAGCCATAGGGTTCAGGAGTCCTGCTGCCAGAGGGAACTGTGGGCCAGGCTTGAAGAAGGTAGTGATGGCAATGATGGCATTAAAACCACCACTAAGAGCATCGCTTTCTATGCCACCATCTGTGGGCACCCACCATGCCAGGGACTGGGCTCAGAGCAGTGTACCATTCCTCATTGTCACAGCAACCCTTCCGAGCTGGGGTTATCCCTTGCTTGCAATTCCAAAATCCAAAAGCTCCCTCTCACCCCAACAAAATATTTTTTTCTTTTTCACTATTTTGGTGGCAAAACCTGTTTGTAGTCTAGCCCCCTGCTGTGTGAACAGTCACAGATTTTTCCTGTGAAAATATTTATGCGGGTTACACGTTATTGCTCATTATGTAGGACTTTCTAAAATACAAAAATCACTAACTTCCCAAACACTTCTGGCTCCAGGGGCTTCAGAGAAGGGACTGGCAAGACCTGGCCCGTTCCTCCTTGGCAGATGAAGGTTGAGTGATGGGACCCTGCTGAGCTCCCACACAGGGTGAGCGGCTGGGGAGGTGAACACAGGTCGCCGGACTCCAGAAATTCTCTTCCTACCCCAGTGCTGATCTGCTAAGACTTTGAACCTCTGCTTGGGATCCAGAGCCCCTAGCCAACACCATGCAGCCTGGGAACAGGCCCTGATCCCACGCAAGAGGGTCGAGGAATAGCGGCATGCTGGTTAGCAGGGCCCATCCCAGAGCAGAGGCTGCCGTGGGCTCTGGCACGTGGCTGAGGAAAGCCATGCAGGCCCTCCACGGGCACCTGGCCGGGCCCATCGTCTCAGCCGCGCGGGCGTGTTGATGAGGTGTGGGAAAGCTGGCTGTGAGGGTGCCTGGCCCTCCCACAAGGGTGGTCGGGCGCATGGGAGGTTAGTGACACACTGGGGTACCTCCTGTTGCACGTCAGGGGCCGGTGACTTGGAGGGCGGCAATCCAGGGAGGTTCGACTTCAGGCCGGTGGAGACTGGGACCGCCAGCTCTCCTGGTGGGGCTGGGGAACTCTGCTTCTCTGGGATTTCGGTTTTGGCTGGGGAGCCTGGTTCCTGGCTGGAGGGCTTGTCCCCTTTCCCTGGAGACTGCCTGCCACGGGGCTTGTGGTCCTTGCCCTTGCCCCGAGACATCAGGCTCCATAGGCCTGCGGAGAGCTCGTCCTTGGCTGCCTCCTTCTTTGCGTCAGGCTTAGGTGGGGCAGGGGGAGGCGGAGGAGGTGGGGGAGGTGGTGGCTTGGGACTGGGTGCCGCCTTTTCTCCCCTCTTGCCTCGAGCTGGATGCTCCGGGGATCGGACCCCCCTGCTCGAAGGCTCCTTGGCGCGCCCAGGCTCCTCGCCAGGCAGTACCTTGCTCACCACCTTCCTAACCGCATTTGCCACTCTCTGCCGGGACAGGCCCTGGGCCTCCTCGCTTGGGCCTTCTGTAGAGGCGGCCCCTGGGCCATTCATGGCGAGTGTGGGTGCAGGGCTCTTCGCTCTCTGGGAGGTCTCTGAGGGTACAGGGCTGGTGGAAGGCTGAGGACTCCTAGATGGGCCACTGCTGTCCTTGGAGCTGCCCTCTGGCTGGTCACACAAATACAGGCAGACATCAGCATCAGCCTTTGCGTCCCTGCCCACCCCGTGCAGAGGAAGGGAGAGGTGCGACCTCAGGCCTTGTCCTGGAATAGACCTTCCGTCCATCCAGAGCTCTAAGAAGCTCTCACCCGGAAGCCCTCAGTCCATCTTCCAGATGGTACAACTGCTCCTATGAATTTGGCTTCTCTCTCACACAAAGCATAAGCAGGTACTGCTGTCACCTGCTGTCTACCCCCGAGCCGCAGCACAGGGCCATGAGATGCCAGCAGAGTGCCCAGAGGCCCCTGCTCTGTCCCAGACTCACTGGTCTACGTCAGGGCAGCAACCAAGCCCCAGCCCAGGTGAGCCCAAACACAGCAGAGAGAGCACAGAGAGGCCAGACCACCAATTCCCGCCATCAATCCTAGGTCTCGTTCTGGGGCTTCCTGCCTCTGGTCCCCGGTCTATCACTGTGCTTTCTGGGCAGTCAGACCCCAAACCAACCCATCCCAGCAAAAACAGCGCTCAGGGGGTAATTCCTGGCCCCAGGATGGGCTGAGCTTCTCCTGCTCCTCTGGTTCGTGGCCGTTGTCTACGGCTCATCTGAACTTGCAGGGGCTGCGGAGACCAGTGTGGGCCCGAGAAGCTTCCACCCCTGCCTGCTCTGCAGTTTTCCTCCTGCAAACTTCCCCAGGCCTGGAGGCCTCCCAGCTCCCAGAGTACGTGTACAGAATGACAGGACGAAGAGGAGGCAGCTGGGGCCCATGGAGGGTCACACTGAAGTGGCCATAGATCACCCTGCCCTAGAGCTGGGGCCCTGGTTCAGCCAGCCTCCCAGCCTCTGGGCACCCGACAGGCGTACGCTGGCACACACTGCCCAATGCACCCACCCTTCCCCCAACACGGTTGGCAAGCGTCTGCAGTCCCAAGGGACAGCCACTGGGGAAAGCCAGGCTGGCTAATAGCAGGTCAGAGTTTCCTGCAAAGCCAGCCCTATTGCCTGAGTGAGCAAGGTCAACCTCTAGGGGGCTCCTTGCTGGTCAGGCAGAGCCCTGCCATTCAGGGGCCATGCTTGAGTCCCTATTCCCCAAAACAACGACCTTGGTCCTAGGGTGCCACTGGGCTCTAGGCCCTGCAAGTCTGGCTATCATCTCTGCTGGAATGTGGGAAGACGCTCAGGGCGGGCAGCCCTCTGGCTGCCACAGGGAGAGGCTGCCCCACATCCTGAGGAGAGCTGAGCCAAGTCACCTCAGCCGCTGGTGGCCCTGTTGCAGGGGTGGGGAGAGGAGGGTTGGAAGGTGTCTCTCCCTCAACCTCTTGGACCAGGAGTGCACTGCGGCATGCCAGGGCCCTGTGGAGCTGGCTCCTGGCCCCAGCTGCCGGCTCCTGCCCCCTCCTCCTCCTCCCTCTTCTGGCTTTCCTCCCATCCCCCCCAGCTGAAAATGGCGGTGACAATGATGGTAACCGCTGGCACTCGTGCAGGGTTTACCATGTGCCGAGAAGTCCTGAGGGCACTTCCTGTGTGATTTTTCATAAACGACCTGGATACTCCAAGGCCCCTCCCACACATGTATCTCAAACACTTTTCTGAAATCACAAGCTCGCCCTGCAGGGTTAACTACAGATCAGTTGGAGGCCACAAGGTTTGGCTGATCCAACCTCCATCCAAGGAGCGGGGTAGCTGGGACAGGCACCATCCAGGGTGATGAAGCACGGAGCTGCTTTGTGACCTGGCTCTGGCCCAGAGCCCCCCGCACTCCCACCCCCTGAGCCAGCTGCAGTCCTCTCCTAATTCCGTATCTTCAGACCCGGCTATTCTGGAACCATCTCTACCCTCTCTTGCCTGAAATGAGTCCAGGGTCTCTATCTCAAGGCCAAATGA
Source organism: Lutra lutra (assembly GCF_902655055.1). Taxonomy (NCBI): domain Eukaryota; kingdom Metazoa; phylum Chordata; class Mammalia; order Carnivora; family Mustelidae; genus Lutra; species Lutra lutra. Next base: position 43,127,454 of record NC_062293.1, read on the forward strand.
CCTGGGGGAGAACCAGGGGGCCCCGGGCAGCTGAAGCCTGCCTCTGGGTCACCCGTGCCAAGCAGCTGATGGGGTCTCAGGAAGAGAGAGAACAGCTGCAGCGAAACCCCTCCCCGGGCTGGTCTTGTGCCTCCCAGAGAGGGACAAAGAGTCGCAACAGCTGAGCTCTCATTTGGTGCTCCCCGGTCTCAGAGTTTGCACACCTAGGCCTCTCCGGCACCCCCCCAAGGGTTCAGGAAGCAAGAACTAAAGGTAAAAACAAAAGAAAGGGGGTCAGAGGAAGTCTCCAAAGCCCCTCGGGGTTCCCATGTCCTCCATGCACCCCAAGTTGGCATCACACATGCTGCACTTTCTGCCTTGTCAGTGGCATTCCCTCTGGCCACCCCAGACAGGAAGGGGCACCCCGCCGGGCCTGCCTAATCCTGGGAGCTGCCTCCCAGGAGCTGCCTCATGGAGGAGGCCAGGGCAGGCGGGCATACCCACCCGGGGACACGCACATGGGAGGCAGGGCGGCGGGGGGGAGCTCAGAGAAGCACTTACAGCCCCTACCTCCTTGCCAGGAGGGCCAGGCTTCGGCAGAGTTTTGTCCTCCTCTTTAACCTGGGGGAGCAGACAAAGAAGTCACTCGCAGGGCAGGGCGGGGAAGCTGAGCATCACAAGCACAGGAGGCAAACCTCCAAGGAGACCCCCCTCCCTAGGAGGCAGAGGTCCCATGTGTTCAGGAGTACTGGACTGAAGGACACGAGCGACTGAGAGCCTGCACCGGAGTCCAAACTCTCCAGTGACAACTTCAAGAGTGAGTAGTCTCCACGGTTGCGGGGGGCGGGGAAACCATGGCCTCAGTCCCCAATCACGTGTCCCACTTGGGCTGTTTAAAGAGAGTGCTGTCATGGCCTTGGTTATGGAGTAGATGGAAAGATCCAGATAACTCAACTCATACTAAATGACAAGAGTCATTCCTGGCTCAGACGAGGGGTGGTCTGAACAAGAGTCCCCTGACCTAGTGACTAAGGAGGAGGGAATGACCCTAGTGTGGGAGCCCTGCTGGGAGGAGACTGCTCCCAGGCTGGCTCCAACTTGCTTTAAGGTCCTTGTGACACCCCCCAGCCCAGAGCCCAAATGCCTTCCCAGCCAGACAGCTCCAGACAGACAAAGCTCCGTCTGGAGGCAGGACAGGAGGCACAGGCGAAGATTCGGGAGGCCAGACATTTTGCCAACCCCAGACCTACAAAACTGTCAACTGTGCAGCCGAGGGAGGGAATCCCAAGGTTAGGGGCACAGTGTAGAGGAAGGAAAGATGCCCTCCGGCTGCTCCGGCCAGGGGGGCTGTGCTCAGCCTATACACTAGCTGGTCTACGTCAGAGGGGAGGAGCCGAGTTGGGAAAATGGCAGCCACCATGCTGTATCTGGAAAAAGAAGAGACATGGTGGGTAATCCGATGGTCCCTTCAGTACTGAGATTGGTTCGGGACAGACCTAGAGGGGCCAGGCCTCAGTCTGAATGAGCCCTCTGCCCACCCTGCACTAGCATCTCTCCCTCCAAAAGCTCAGACGGTCCTAGTGAATTTTGTTTCTCTTCTTTCCCCAGTCACTTGGGATGATGGGAAAAAGGCAGGTCTGGGAGCAGTGCTGGCCATCTTCAGCATGCCTTTCTTTCCCGGAACAGTGGGGATGGGTGGGGGTGGGCATCCTGGCAGGAGTCCTTGATTCCTAATGGAAAAAATCCTTGGAAACTCATCCAGAATCACGTTAATTATCCACCTGGTGGTGGTGGGGCAGGGAAGACTCTCCATTTGTCACCAGGGTCCTTGGCTACATTTGAGCTCTGATTAGCAGTGCCCAGGGCACTGACCAGCAGGATGGCCACTGAAGTTTTAAAGCCGTGTCTTGTCTATAAAGCTATTTTCAACTGGCCAAAGCTTCAAAGTTAGTTCATACTGTTACGGCCACAGGGAAAATGGCAATTATTCCTTGGAATGGGGTCTACTGCCTTAGATTGGAGCAGATAAAGGGAAGGGAGGGGCTGGAGAGGGAGAGGGAATGAGGAGGGGTGGCAGAGTCCAGGTCTGCGCCTGCTGCCCCCCACCAATGTCCATCACTCACCCCCCCCCACATCCTCCCCACACCCCCAGGGATCACACCATGCATTAGCTCCTGAGCACACAGGTCAGAGGAACGTCAAGTCTCACAAACCACAAAGATTTGCTCGTGACTGCACACAGTGCTGTTAGCTCAGGCTCAGGGATGGCCCAGATTCCAAGTCCACTCCGCGTCCCTCACCCACTCCAATTCTGTCCTCCCTCTGGGGATGCGAGCTGGGGACCCCAAGCGTCCCGCCCAAGTGGAGGAGCGCTGGGGGCAACACTGGCCGCCCCCCGAAATGTCTGGGACACCAGGCAGGGCTCTGAGCTCAGCTCTGGATTTAGCCTCAGGCTGACTCACTAGCCCCCCCCTCCTCCCCCAACCAAGGGCTCTGTCTGTCATAGGTCATTGCCCAGCTGGGGACTGTGCACCACACAAAGGCATGCCCAGGGCTGCTGCTTGAATCACCCTCTAGAACCCAGGCAGCCAGCTGGCCTGGCTCCGGACTCTTGGCTCCTGTCCTTCTTACCTACCAAGGTCCCCAGACACGGGGAGACACAGTTCCAGAGGCCTCTGAGCCGAGGCCGTTTCCAGCGGCCCCTCCACAGCAAACCACGTTCCCAGGGGTGAGCGAGAACAGCAGTGGGGAGTGAAGGGTGTGGAGGGGTTAACTTAGATGGGCACCAGTGGGACAAAAGGCAGCTCAGCCTACCAGAGGTGGAGCTCAGAGGAAGAACATGACTCAGCGCGGAAGCGCATCCAGAGAGAAGAGTGAGTTATCGAGCCCCGCCCCGGTCATTCTCCCCAGCCCCCTGGTACACACACATGCGCTAGGCCATATCTAGCTCCCAGAGCTCTATTGCCCACAAGCCAGACTCCTGCCTGCACACACCATGCCAAGCACATAGGAAAAGCACAAGGATTCTGAGACCCAACTTTCCTTTTGCTCCCAGAAGGCGAACCTTGATGAAAAGGCCATGGCGCCGAAGGAAGCCTGCACAGGGTCAGAGCAGACACGGGGGTGGGCAGGGTCGCTCAGGGAATCCGAGTCTTCCTAAAGGCCACGACCTGCCGGGACAAACACCTTGGGCAACAGGGAACAGGAGGGAGGAAGTGGGGGAGGGGGGACAGATGGCAAAGCCCAGACATCAGAGGGGGAACAGCGAATAAAACACTGGACGAAAGAGATGGCAAGGTGGGGTACAGACCATGGAAATTCCTGCCCTTGGAAGCTGTGTGTCCTTGAATAAGCCAGCTCACCTCTCTGGGCCTGTCTGCAGAATTAGGGGATGGACTAGGGTAGATAATGGCTAAAGTCCTTTCCAGGTCTGCACCCCAGGGGTCTGGTAGGAAGAGGCACTCTAGCCCTCCATTGCAAGGACCCGAGGTACATGCCCGTGAAGGTATTAGCAAAGCTTCTCCAGGACTCTTCACCTTCTTTGCCTTCTACCTGCCATACATCACTACCCTCCAGGGGCAGGAGGTCTGGAGAACGGTAAAGCCGCCCCATTGATGGGTGAGAAATTAGAATGGGTGCTCTTGGGAAGCAACAGGCAGAAGCTGCCTCCTCCCAGGGAGAGGTTTCGTCCAAAGAATCCCTTCAGTTCAGTGGAATTTAAGAACAGGTTCATTCTGATTACTGCTTACTGATGAATGACTGGTGAAAAATTAAGGATTATTTTTAACGTGCTTTATTGACTTGTCTATTTTCTTATCATACACGAGATCATACACTCTGTTCATACATGAGACTTTGTTTAATTATTTAACTCATCTGGTCTTTGATCTCTTATGCGTGCAGGGAGGAGCCCCTGCGTCCCAGGTGGTGAGGACACCAGCCCATTCACACCCGGGCCTGACCCTCTGTCCCAGCTCTTCCTGAGGAGTTCCACTCTGAATGCAAATGTGGGGTTCTACCGGGAGGGAATTCTCTCTCTGGCTTTTGTGAGGAATCACCTGGCTCTTTCTCCTCTCTTTGTTATCACTGGCTTTTAAAGATTTCAAAGATTTGCTTAGGACGCAGAATAACCTATCACACATGCCGACACAGAAGAGGTGAGGAACTCAGCCCCAAAGATGGTGGTAATGTCTCCACTGCGGTCACCATGGTCACTTCCAGAGCTGGGCACGAATGGCTCTGTGCAGGGAGGGGGCCCGGGTCTCTCCTTCCTGACCTGCTGCTCCCTCTAGGGATTTCAGCCATTTCTGACAACCTCCTTCATGGCTGAACATGGAACGTCTATAAGGTGATGGGCCCTGTAAAAGTATTTAACACATACTTTGGACTGTAAGTCTTACAACAGCCTCACGACAGGATTTATTGGTCTTCTCATCGTACTCATGAGGAAAAAGACTCGGAATGAGATGAGGCCCCAAAGCTATTAAGTGGCAGAGCTGGGATTTGAATCCAAGTCACTCTGACTGCAGAGCTCCCTTAGAGGCCCACCTCTTCTGCAGGGCCAGGCCGGGTCAGAGGGGCTGAGTCAACCTTAGGAGCCAACTCTGGCTCACGTACTGTGTCACTGTCCGTGTTCAGGAGGTCTCCAGAGGCCTGGGTCCAGCTGAGGCATGGAGTGACAGTGAGACATTTGCTAGTGTTCAATGTGCCTGGATAAGGTTCTACACTTGCAAAGGGAGACCCCACCAGGATCCTGCCCCTCGGAGGCTCCGACCCCCACCCTCCCCGACCACCCCCTCAGGTACTTTTGGCCTTGTGTCCCTTTTTTAAAAAAAGATTTATTTATTTTAGGGAGATCGAGAGAGCGTTGGGGGAGAGGTGGAAGGAGCAACAGGCAGATTCCGTGCTGAGTGGGGAGCTTAATGTGGGGCTCGAACTCATGACTCTGAGATTGGGAACAGAGCTGAGACACTTAACCAACTGTGCCACTCAGGCACCCGTCTGGCCTCTTCTCTTGAGGGAAGGGAAGAGAGACCAGTGCTCACTGAACATCTGCAATGAGCCAGGCACAGCGGCGGGCCCTTCACACCGCCTCCTTACTTCATCCTCCCCAAAGCCCACTTTCTAGAGGGTAAGGGCCTCACCGAGGGCCCCAGAGCTAGTCAGCAGCCACACTGGGATTCAGGGCATGAGCTGTCTGTGTGTCCACAGCGTTTCCTGGACTGTGGTTTCCTCGTGGGCAGGACACGATGTTACACATCATCATCCTGGGGGCACTTAATAAATACACATTTGCCACACGACAGTGTGGCAACAGGGGTTCCTCAGCAAACGTCTCATTCCCATCTGGTCTCTTCCTTCAACTGTAAACTGAGGAGAATAACATTTGCCAATCCTGATTCCCAGGGATGAGGGGAACACAAGGGAGGGACACTCTCTAAACTTAGCAACAATAACGGTACACTTGATGCCACAGGGTGGGAGGGGAGGGCGGGGACACTCTGAAATTGCTGAGTAGCTCTTAGGGAAGGAACAGGAGCCATGAAATGCATCACCCTTTGGCTCTAGCCATTCCATCTTCACGAATGTCTAAGCAATGAGCTGATTTAAAGCAAGGCAGAGAAAGAAAAAAGCCACAAACCCACAGAGAGACTTTTCAAGATGCACGCTCTGTAGGAGCCCCAATCTGGAAACCACCCAAATCCTAGCATTAGGGAAGGGATAGGTGAGCTATGGTACTTGGACCCATGCATTGTTATGTCACCATTTAAACTAACGAATGTGTGACCACCGTCACTGTAGGGAAAACTCCACCTAAGATAATATCAGTCAAAGAGACTAGGACCGAAATAGCGTGCAAACAGTGATCATCGTCATCTTGTAAACTGTGTAAATTAGACACAACAGAGACATTTGGTATTTATTTTGTTATGTATTTGTTACTTACTGCTTATTTCTATTGTAAAGAGGGCTAAATAGTCCATAAAAAAGAAAAAGCAGAGGAGATAATAGCTGAGAGCATTTGTTCTCCAAGAGGAGACATCTAAGAAATGTGCTCGGGGACCCATCGATGCTCAGCCTGGGAAGGCTTCCAACACTCAGGGGGCTGGACCAGGCTGCATTTTAGCCTCTGCAGGGACGAGCAAGCAGCAGCCGCCCTTACCTTCCCATTCTCTGTGCCCCTCACAAGAGGGAATGGGGGCACAAATGCCCCTAGGAGAAGCTTTCCACCCATCAGGCTCCCCACGAGCATGGAATTCCCAGGCTGGGGAAAAATGCATCGAGGTTCCAACGTCCCTGCAGATATCCGTACACCGGGAGATCCCAAGGGAAGTGGGAAGAGAAAGAGGAGATCCTGCTGTCTGTGACCTAGAACTTGGCCCCTCTTCCCTCTACCAACTCTGGAGCACATTTAGAGTAGAAAGAGACATGGAACCCTCCTTCCTCTCCCTTCCCGTTCTGAGCAGCAGAGAGTAGCTCCTAGGAGACCCTTTCCCTGCCAGCCCCACCCGAGCACCTTCTTATCTAGGGATAGGAGTGGGGGATGAAGGCAGAGGGAAGAAAGAACTCTGCAGTAACAGCTAACCTTTGCTGAGCCTGTTCTAAGTGTCAGGCACTGCGCTGTGTCCTCTGCACGCATGATCTCATCCAATCCCCATAACAGTCCTCTGAAGGACATACTACTATGATTCCCACTTTACAAATGAGCAAAAGGGATCCGAAATGAGCCGGCCGAGGCCACAGAGCAGCAAGTGGCGGATCAGAACTCACACTCAGTCCTGTCCTCCAGCAAGAACCTCCTGGGCTCACTGGAAGGGGTGGAAGCAGGCCCTGCCCCCGCCTCCCTCGGTCCACCTGCACTGCCGAACTTCCATGATGTCATCGGCCAGAATAACAGCTTGGAGAGAAAGAAAGCAAGGGCTTCCAGAGATGACCTGCTCTTCCACCATGACCCGAATAGGCTTTGCACAGAGCTCTGTCTGCAGGGAGTGGCCTGAAGGCCATGCTGCCAGCCAGAGGAGGACAGGGACGAGAGCTTGGCAGGGCTGCCCTGGCCCCTTTGGTCCAGCCTCCAGGGAGAGCCCTCCCCCAGCACGGGGCGGAAGAGAAAGCAGCCGAGAGCCCGCCTTCACCGAGGGCCAGGCTGGCCCGGAGGAAGCAGGTGCACTGGAATGGCTTCCTGCTGCCACTGCACTTGCAGACAGGCCCGGGGTTCCTCCTCCAACGGCTGGACCTTCTGGAGGCCTCCCTCCCTCCCCTGGGGACCCTCACTGCCCATCTGCCAGGCCCTTTGCCTTCTGCCTCACCATCACCATGCATGCCCCTCAGTCTTCGACCTAGTGCTGGTGGCCCCGGGGTCCCCGATGGGGTGGGGTGGGGAGAAGGCCCGACCAGGAAGCACCCAACTTGTGGGGTGAGGCATCTCCCTGGCCCCACCCCCAGCTACACCCCCACACACCTCAGCACTGGTGCCAGTTCTGTGGCTGGGACCCGGCCCAGGGAGAGACGAATGCTCGTCTTAGGCACGTCTCAGGCTCTCCGTAGACCTCCGCTCTGGGCCAGCCCACACGCTGCCAACTGCTGACACGACCGAAAACCTGACCCTCAGTGGCTGGGAGGAGGTGGCGTGGGGGGAAATGGAACCACGGGGAGGCAGCTATGTCTCTCTCCTCACTTGCTTTTTTAAGGAACTTACTCCTCTGGAGTAATCTCAGCAGAAAAGGAGATCTACAGACAGGGCATCCCCGAGATGCCATTTGTGCCCCTTCCAAGTGTCGGAGCCGCAGAAATGCAGGAGGCTATGCTGAGTCCCCCCTGACAACCCGAGGAACCACCCCTCTCTACCACCTTTCTCTTGTCTACCAGGAGGATGAAGGGTGGAGGGCCACACTGGCAGAAACACAAAGCAGGAAGAAGACTTCCCAAGGTCCGGGAGGTACTGGGGTCCCAGGCCCCAGAAGAAAATAGCGTCCCAAGGAATGCAGACCTCAAGCGCTAATGGTCTGTGGGGAAGGCGTGTCACACAGCCCATGGGCAAGCTGATGCGGTCCCAGGACGCTGAGGTTTAGAAAATGGTGCCCCCCCACCCCCCACCCAAACTCCCAAAGTCATGAGTCAGGGCCAGGAGGGCCTTGCTCTGAGGTGGTGGGAGGCTGCCTGAGCTTGAAGATTCCCTCCCTACAGAGAAGCTCAGGGAGGGGCCCCAAGTCATTAACCCCCCTCCAACCTCCTTCAGCCACATCTGGGGAAATAACAGAAAGGCCCCTCCTTTCAGAAATGAGGAACCCGCCTGAGGAGCCTGGGATATTTCCGGGGTGGGGGGGTCAGAGGGACACTCACCCGCATGGCCTGGCCTGGAGCAACCAGGAGCAAGGAGTCTCCTCTCTGATGCTGCTCTGTTAGCCGCTCAAAATAGCACTGGCCGCAGCCCCGCCCCTGGTCCCCTCCCTCCCCCCCCAGGCCCCTCCCCCCCAGCCGAGCTGCCCAACCCTGGCCGCAGCCTGTCCCAGAGAGCGAGTGGCCTCCAGGACTTCGGGGACCAGGTAGGCCAGGATGGAGAGGGTCACACAGTGTGTGTGGAAGGGGAAGAGGAGGCGCTGAGAGTGAGGGCACTGGTGGGGTGGTGGAGGGGGCGATTAGGCGGTGTTGGAGGGTTAGGGGCAAGGGACAGGGAGGGTGGGACTTTCCTCCTGACGCACACCCGGGCTCCTGGACAGCTGGGCTGATATGGCCCCTAAAAATAGCAGAGGAATTTGAGACCTGCAGCCCCCGGCCCCACAGGCCAGGATTAAGACAAGCACATGCGCGTTCACACGCGCGCGCACACGCACACACACACACACACACAACACACACACAAGCATACCATCATGCATGAACACTCAATCACAGCACAGCACTCTTGAGAACACACAAATCATAAGCTCACCCCAGCCATCTAATTACTGCGGCAGAGGCCAAGAAAGCCACTAACGTCACATCCAATCCAGTACATGGGGCCCGCTGCACGCTGTGCCCCATCAGCAGCCACGCAGCCATCCTGGAAGAGTCTGGCAGGAACGGAGACCCGCACGATCTGTGTGAGGCCCGCTGTGGCTGCTTCACCGGAAATACACTGGGGACATGCACGGAATAAAGGCCTTCTCCTTGCACATCCCCCTCACCCCCCACGGCGGGAGACTGCGCAGGCACAGAGGAGGGTGTGCTGGGTGGGTCTTGGCCCTGCGGAGGAAATCGTGGGTGTCTGGCCAATGAGCAAGGGCTGCCGGTGAAAAGCCAGCGCTCCTTATCAAGGGAAAGCCTGGCCCTGCTCTCTGGCTAGGACCTTTGGATGCCCAGACCAGGCAGGGGCCAACCCCACCCCCACCCTCACTCCCACCCCCCGCCCCAGGCTCGCAAGAGATGAAATGGGAGCTAGGGGCAGGTGGGAAGGAGCCAAAAGACAGGCGTTTTGAGGCTGTCTCAGAAGCTGTCAGCTCTGGAGAAAAAAGGAAGCTGGTCTGTCTTTTCCTCTCCAGGAAAAAGAAAAAGGGTGGGGTGGGGAGGGAGGAAAGGCCTGGAACAGAGTCGTCACCTAACCAATGTCCAACAAAGGGGGGGCTGGATACCCCCAGGCCTGCCACCCCGGCCAGTCTTGTGAGCCCATTGGGTCCTGTAAACAGCATGACTTTCTCTGAGAAAAGGCTGGTAAGCACCGCCTAAGAGGACCAAAACCTAGCGCAGCACTGCCCCCCCCCCCCCCCACCACCATATACCGGCCACAGGCGGCCATGAGGCTCCTGCCTCTGCTTTCCAGGGACTGCTGTGTCTCCTCAGGGAGATCTTCCAGCCCTTCCAGGGCATGTGCCGTGCTGGAGATCATCACATCCCCAGGCCTTTCCTGACACAATGGTGCCAACCTTGGCAGCAGACTGAAATCCCCCAGGGGACTCAAACATAAGGATGCCTGAATCATCCCCTTCCCCCTGGTCTCTGATTTAATTGGTCTGAGAGGGAAGTCTGGGCACTAGGATTTGTAAGAGCTCCCCCCAGATGATTCTAAGAGGTAGGCAAGGCTGACCACCGCTCAATTTGAAGGCAGTATAAGGCCTGGTGCGAAGTGTCCCTTTGCTGGGATGCCTGGATGGCTCAGTGGGTGAAGTGTCTGCCTTTGGCTCAGGTCATGATCCCAGGGTCCTGGGATTGAGTCTCACATCGGGCTTTCTACTCAGCAGGGAGCCTGCTTCTCCCTCTCCCTCTGCCTCTCTCCCTGCTTGTGCGTGCTGTCTTTCTCTGACAAATAAATTTTTAAAAAATCTTAAAAAAAAAAGTGTCCCTTTATTCAATCACTGAGTGCCTGAGTGAATGACGGAGGGAAGGAAGGAAGGACTTAACTGTGTGATCATGGGCATGTGACTTACACTGCCTTCATCTGCAAAATGAGGGTTCTGCCTGCCAGTGACTCTTTGGCATGGTCAGTATGTACTGGTAAAATCACAGTGAGTGAAAGGATTTGGTTCTCAAAGTGTGGTCCCTGGACCGGCAACCCCTCCTCCACTCCAGACCTACTGGTCAGAAACTATGGATATGGGACCCAGCTCCTGTGCTTTAGCCAGCCCTCCTGGTGAGTCTGAGAACCACTTAAAGGAATTAGTCATGGTGCACCGTGGTCAACAGGGAGACTTCCAGGTCCAGCCAGCCTGGTTCAGTTGTGGCTTGTTCCCATGGTTAGCTACACAGTTGAAGCCTGTGGTGTGATTTCTTCACCTCTAAGAGGGGGGCAATGATAGTACTACCACCTAGGGTTCCTGCAGGCATTAAATGAATTAGTGCTTGCTCTAGGAACAGTGTCTCACACAGAAGTTTTCAATGAACTTACTGAAAAAGAAAGTTTTCCATACTTTTTAACCCTTATTATCTATCTAGGATCATTAATGGGGGGGGGGAGGAAAAACATCACAGCAAAATTTCCAGGTAACTGAAGACTAGTCCCATGAAGGGACAAAATATATTCTATTTTGAGTAGTTTTCTAAATTCTGTGACTAATTTATAAATCATAAAAATAGACATTTTATAATTCTAAGTAAAACACTCTGAACCCCTCTCAAACATCTCAAATTCGGAGCTTCCTCTCTCTCTCTTTTTTAAAAAAAGATTTTATTTATTTATTTGACACAGAGAGAGAGAGAGAAAGACACCAAGACAGGGAACACAAGCGGGAGGAGTGGGAGAGGAAGAAGTAGGCTCCCCACTGAGCAGGGAGCCCAATGCGGGACTCAATCCCAGGACCCTGGGATCATGACCTGAGCTGAAGGCAGACGCTTAATGACTGAGTCACTCAGGAGACCCTGAGCTTCATCTCTTTCTTTTCTTTTTTTCTTTCTTTGAGAGAGAAAGAGTGAGAGAGAGCATGAGAGGGGAGAAGGTCAAGAGAGAAGCAGACTCCCCATGGAGCTGGAAGCCCAACGCAGGGCTCAATCCTAGTACTCTGGGATCATGACCTGAGCCAAAGGCGGACGCTTAACCAACTGAGCCACCCAGGCACCCCAGCTTCGTCTCTTGAACCCACCTCGTTTCTACCCTGTACTGAGGGGCACGTCACTGCCACTGTGAGGACTCCGGACTTCCCAGGCTGGCTCCTGTCCTACCAATGCCCCTGGCCACTCCCAAAGGTCACCAGCCCTGTCCTAGGTACTGTAGCCACCTGCGGCCTTGCTCCACACCCCTTCTGGGAAGGCCAGATGCCCTTTGTGTCCATCTATCTGCTTTTGTCCCCTCCCCTGTCAGGCCATCAGCTGTCATTCCGCCTGTCAGAGCAGGTGATCCGGACAGCCTCACTTCCTTCTAATAAGCAGTTTCTGCCAGAGGCTAGGAAACCAGATAACCAAGCCTGATACCACAGAGTCCAGAGCAAAGCCAGCAGATTACCAGACAGCCACTCTCCTGTGAGCAAAGGGCCTGGGTTTTCACCCGCAGACTTGCTGTCCTCTATTTTGCCTGCCTGAGGGCCTTCTAGGCCCACCTTCCATTCAGCAGTGCTCTGGAAGATGACTTCTGGGTGACCAAGGTGTCACTTTACCCTCAGAGTCTTGTCCTGAATTATTAGTCACCATGTGTGGATCCACTCCTCTTCTATTCAGACTAGATCCTGTCGGTTCTGTCTCTGAGTTGACTCACATTACTGATGGAGATCTTCTCAAAGCAGCTTCTTCCCTCAGTGACAAGGGCAGGCCTCTTCATTCAGAGGGGAAACCTGAGGCCCTGGGCCCTGGGCAATCATTCAGCTTCATACACAGCCACACACACAGTCATCTGCTGCCCAAGGTTGGTGCAGCCTCAGGGCCAGGCCTGAGTCTTCAGGAAGCCCAACCTATGACCCCGGGCGGCCCAGCAGTCACACCAACCAGCCCACCCCCAGCCCCCTGAGCCTGCCTCCTGGCACTTCCCCTTCCCCTTTCTCTCTCCATCTCCCTTTCCCCAGCACACCTTGCTCTCACTTTCTCAGGCTGATCTTCCCACGGTCCCTGCCCTCATCACCACCAGAGAAAATGCCTCTCTCCCTTGCCCAACCCTCCCTATCTGTTGAGGTCCATCTCCATTGAGTCTCACCTCTTTTATGAAGGCTTCCCTGGACCCCAAAGCCTGCCGGGTGACACAGTGCAAAGACCACACACTCACCATCAGACCCACCTGGGTCTGAATCCCAGCTCAGCAACTCTCTTGGTGTCTGACCTGAAGGAAAGTTACTCAGCTCCTTGGAATTTCCACTGTCTTGCCTTATCATGGTCTACCTACTTTATGGGCTTGTGAGAATTTAAAGAGATAGTACACGTAAAGCACCTTGGCATTAGGCTTGGCAAATTGTAGGTAGTGATTAAATTATCATCAAAAACCACAGCCCTCACTGTCTATACCTAGACATCACCACATACACACAGTGGTTCTTTTTTATCCTCAATATGGTGCTCTGCTAGATGCAACAGAAGAGGCATAGACACAACATGGGATTAGATTCGAAGGTCACTAAGCACATAGTAGGCGCTCAGTAAGTAGCCACTGGATTTGACTAACTCATCCGAAAGGTACTGTGAGATATACTGGGTGGAACACAACAGGGAAAAAAAGGATATCCGGACAGAGTCACAACTTCAACTACTCTGCTCTCCCATGTCGGTGGTGGTGTGGGGTGAGGGAGAGGTCCTTAGTTCTGTGACCCTGGGCCTGGCAGGGTGGTGAAGCAGAATGGGGTTGGGGATCAGGGGCTGACTACAAGGCTACATGGGAGGCTCTGAGGAGTGAAAGAAGTCATTCCCGTACTCAACTAGCGGTTCGGTGTCATACCTCAAGGTCAACACTGTGGGGAAGCCCAATGCCTGCTTCTTTTTCTGTCTCCTCACAACTAAACTATGAGCTTCTTGAGGCAGGGGTGATATGTTCGTTGTTCACGGTTGTGCCTCCTGTACCCACCTAGCACTGGGCCCTGCTCAGAGACAGTGTTTGACACGTGAGTGAGCGAATGGTTGAAATAAGGTGAAGCAGACGTAGACCCTGACCTCAGCAAACATCCAGACCAGAAGAAGAGAGAGACAACGAATGTACCCAAAGAATTAGAATTCGACTTAGAATCTGCTCTGTGTCCCAAAAGGGGCACTGATAATGTTCTAGGGAGATTCTGAGGCAGATATCTTTTCCTGTTGGGGAACGAGGCAGATAGCTTAGAGGCAGCTTAGGGCTGGGCCATGAAGGATGGAAGGAAGTCTGTCATGAGGAGATGAGGGAGGAAGGGAATTCCAGGGTAAAGGACTAGAATGACAAAAGGTAAGAAATTGGGAAAGCATGAAACTGGGTGAAGTGTAGGACACAGAGAGGTAAACAATGCGAGACAAAGCTGGAAAGGTCAGTGGGGCCAGATCAAGAAGGCCTGTATGCCATAGTGGACAGGTCTGGTTTCAGCTGCCCACGATCTATCTTCCCATCTCCTGCCTAAAGCACCCCAATTTCAACCTACCCCAGCATGTGACTTGAGTTGGGCCCACAGCGTGTCATGTCTCCAGACTACAGGGATTAGTTCATGGAAGGCATATGACCCAATCAGTATCAAGGCCATAGAATGAAACTCTGGGATTATTGAAAGAGTCATACTTCTTTTCCCACAAGACCTGAAACCCGTGCTGTGCCATTTGCCCACCACTTGTTTGAGGACCAAGCCGACATGGAAGATGAACTGAGAGATCTAGAAAAGGCCTGGGTTCTAGATAAGGCTGAGCCTATAACTAGTTCTACCCCTGGAATGTTTCAGATGTTTGAGCCTCTGCGGTTCTTCTCGTTAAACCAGGTCAGCTGGGCTCTATCACTTGCAACGGTAAGGGTGGTGCCTGAGGACAAAAGTGAGGTAAGCAGCTTAAAGACAAAGCAGGCACATTCTGAGCACTAGCTGTGGGTCTGGGACAGTGCAACTTGTTTTCCTTACAAAATCCTGGGAGGTGAGTGCTGCAAAAGGGGAATGGTGTTTTGGAAACCGAGGCTTATAGAGGTTAAATAACTTGCCTGCAACCATATGGATAGTGATTGGCAAGGCCTGGGTTAGGACTCTAGTCATTCCGACTCCAAGCCCGGCTCCTTCCACTCTGCCTCCTGCCTAGAAAACAGTGGGAGTCATAGCAGGTTTCTGGAGAGTGAAGGGGCATGATTAAACCTGTGCTTTAGGAATGCCGATCTAACAGAAGGATGCTGGGAAGCAAAGGAGGCTGGAAGCTGAAAGACCACTGGAAGTCAACGTGATGGCCAGAGGAAAGATGTGGGGGGGGGGGGGGGGGGGGGAGTCTGCCCTATTCTGGTAGTGGAAGAGAAGGTGATGCAAGACAGAGAATTGGACGCTGTGGGGGAGGCTGGGAAGTGGACATGAAGTTGGGGGAGGGGGTGATGGTTGGGAAGAAGATCTAAAGCCTCCAAGGTTTCAAGCAGTCAAGATTTCAAGAGGACAGCCTGAAGCCACTATCCAAAACAGAAATGTCAGATGGAGGCTGACTTCAGAAGGAGATAGCTTGAAAAAGCACTGAGCCTGGCATTCTACTGAACATCTTAAAAGAATACTGCTCTGACCCTATTTGTCTCTCTAGTTCCTCTTTAAATCAAAATTCCTTTAAAAAGGTCTAGAAACAGTCTCCACATATGAACACTTATCGTATAGTGCTTGTATTATTACTAATTTGCAATGTATAAAATGTAATCAGCACAACTCCTTATTTAGGGAAGTTAGGGGGCATGCATTGTTTCGAGGAGGTGGTGAAAAGTGCAAGCCCAGCCTGGGCCCAGTTACTCAGGCCCTTGCGGCGGTAGGCGGTCGTGGCCAGTGGGAGCCCCGGCCGCGCTTCCTGGCCCCGCCCACCAGCCGACAGACGCAGGGGCGGAGCCGGGGTGGGGCCAGCTCCCGCACACGCGCAGTGCGCCCAGAGCCGCAGAACGCACCCGCCCTGCAGCGCCTCCCGAGCCCGGCAGAGGGCGGCCGCCCCCTTCTCGCCCGCCCCGGCTGCCGTAGCCGCGGGATTTCACCTCCGTCCAGGCCACGCCCCCAAGAGGCGTCCCCCGGGAGCTCCAGACCGAGGGGGCTGCGGCGGCAAGATGGCCTCTCGCTTTATCCTGGAAGGGTACGGCGAGAAGGGGCAGCGTTGAGCTCGGCGCTGCCTTTGTTTTAATCGCCGCTCCATCCCCCAAACCGCCCCTGCATATAGTGGGCACTCAATAAATGGTTACTGATGGAATAAAAGGGATGAATGAACGACTACGTGAATAAACATAAGACTCCGGAGACGCTTTAGTCCTGTGGGCTGGGAGGAGGTCTGGGAGTAGCAGTCTAGGAAAGTCAGGGGAAGAGGGTCGCCCCAGATCACTGCTTCACTACCACTGAGGCATAGTGCTCGGCACGCCCCCAGCGCCTGCCTTAGCACACCCAAGGGTTTGCTCACAGGCACAGAGCCCAATTGTGACATCTGGGCTCGTCCTCTCTGCTAAGACTACCAAGTCCCCTCAGAGTGAGATCGTGGCTGCCTGCAGAGACCACTCCAGTAGGCCTGCTGCTCCCAGAGGACGCTCAGCTGCGGGGGATTTCCTCATGGCCCCTGGGGATTTCCAAACTGCCTCTGCTTAGCCAAACTCCCACAAAGCCCAAAGCCAAGGGTGGCTGGTCTTGACAAAATCCTCCAGACCCCTGCCCAAATCCCACCCAGACTTGGTTCACTTCTGAGTCTACCAAATGGCACCGCATACACAATATTCCCATCCCCAACCCCCTCTGGCAGACATGAGAGAATAAGCATAATGAACTATTGTTCTCTTTTTCACATAAATGACAACTCTTTTCTATTTCCAGAGAAGAAAAAAAGGAAAGCCAGTTTAAGGGTCAGCCACACGAATTTAAATAAAACTTCAGTAAGGTCTTTGCGGGTGTGAGAGCTGGAAACCCATGGTGCTTATTCTCCGAGTCAGGGAGGCTGCTTTAGACAAGCCTCAGGTTCCTCCAAACACTGGGCACTCAGTACATGTTTGAGGATCTGTGTGTTCACCTCTGGAGGCTCTGGTTGGGCCTATTTCTAGAACCCTTTCAAGTGAAAATAAATCGCAAACTCAGCCTCCATAGAAGTAGGAAGGATGAAGCCAAAGCTTCTCCTTTTCCTACCAGCCTACCACCTCCACATTAACAGCCTTGGCCAAATCCACTAGGGCATGTGAGCACCTGTGTGTTACAAGGCTGGGCAGAAAACATGCTTGGCAAGGTGGGGAAACACTGCCCCAGATGTGGTGGCGCACGGCCAGGTACCTGTCGGCCCTGGGGCATCAGGATTCCAGAGTTGGTGAAGTGTAGAAATTGCCAGAGAGGAGGAGGCTTCCTTCCTGAGAGGAAGGGAAAATGACACCAACCCCAGCCTCACCAGGGGCACTACAAGAGGACAGAATCCTTCAAGAACATCCTACCATTTTTTTTCTGGGAGCTATATGGAGCTGCACTGTTCAATGCAGTAGGCAATAGCCATGTCTGGCTACATAAATTTACATTTAATCGAAACAATGGGCATACTTCAGATTAAATTAAAACAATTAAAAAAATAAGATTCAGTTTCTCAGTCATGCCAGCCATATGTATAGTGCTCAGTAGCCACATATGGCTAATGGCTACCAAGTTGGAAAGGAGAGACTATGGAACATTTCCGTCTTGGCAGAGCGTCCTACTGGACAGCTCTGATCCAGAGAGTCCTCTTTTCAGCGGGCCCTGGTCAGCCTTGCCAAAGACTCCCTCAGTTGTTGCCCTTGGCCCCCTGCTGTTCTCTCCCACCCCCTGCCCCGGAGTCTGCTGGGGCTCCTGTCCCCTTGTGCCTTGCCTTGACCCCTAAGGCCTCAGAAAGACATGGGGGAGGGGGACACCATTGAGCCACAGTTGAACAACTAGCCAGGGAGCAGAAGCCAGATGCAGAGGGGCTGAAAAGGCAAAGCTGAATGGAAGCCAGCCCCCACTCCAAGGCATCCCAGGCCTGGGAGAAAGCCCCTTAGTGCCACACAATTGTTCCTTGTTTCTGCAGCGTCTCTGGACCAGGCATGGATAAGACATCTGGAATGTAGTGGCCTGAGGGCTTCCCCACACCACGGGCTGCCGGACTCATCTGATGTTAGGGCTCCCAGAGAGAGACATCCCAGCAGAACCCTGAACTGTCAAGGGCAAATAAGGCCAATAAAGCCTTATTCTGAGCAGCATGCCAGGAGTTCTGCCCATGGGGCAAATGGGGACCGCAACTGGCCACCTCCCTGCATCACTCACTAGATGAACCAAATGAGGAAGAGGGGGAGGAGAACATGGTGGAGAAAGGACTTCGGGGCACACTCGCCATGCTAGAGAGGCCAAAACAAGCTTCCCCAGCCCAGGATCCATGGAGGAATAAGCGAACAGAAAGTACACAGATCTGACAGCTACTAGTTTCTGCCGGGTGCTTCACATGAAAGGTTTTGCCACAGGACTTAGAAAATCCAAGTGGGAGTGTCCAGGCAAGCTCATATGTAAAGCAGAGAACAGGCCCAGGAATGGGTATGGTCGGGACTGCCTCTCTGTTCTGGCCTCAGCTCCTGCTTAGCCCTAATCCAGAAGCAAGACAGGCATGAAGAAACAAAAGACGCTGTAGAGAGACCACGAAAAAGTAGTGTCTTTTCCACTGGAAAACAAGTAGGTAGAAAGAAGCCTAGTATTCCAAAGTTGCTGGCATTGGCCAAGAACCCGAATGGAGGGAGTCATGGGAAAAGGAGCACAATTTTAAAGATGCATCGAACTACAGACTAGTCTGGACAAACTCATGAGGCCATCATGCGGCCCTGAGTAAACACGGGGACCAACCTGGGTCTTATTTCCCTGTCTTCACCCAGAGGGCCCTTTGGGGAAAAGCATCATTCTAGGGACAATAGTAAAGTGTCCTGCACTGCCCCCTAACCCACCCCCCACCAGCAGCACAGCTGAGTCATTAGCAGGCCTGTGGCATTCCTGTGCAGATGGCCCATCAAGTTCCCAGGCACCAAGTACCTCCCAGCACCTTACAGACAGATTAACAATGAGGGTAATGCCATTCTAAGTGATTCACGGGTATTGATTCATTTAATCCTTAAAACCACCTTATAAGAAAGTATTATTATTATTTTACAATGAGGAAAGGTAAACACAGAGAAATTAAATTATTTGCCCAAGGTCACATAGCTAGGAAGCAGCAGAGTCAGGATTTGAACCCAGAAGTCCAGCTCCGGTGTCCATGTTGTACCCAATATACCCCAATGTACTAATAACACCACCATCTGCATTCTTCCGAATTGTGGGCCTTTTCCCCTGTGCTGCCTGCCTCCTCCTCCTCCTCCCTGAATGAGCTGAAATCAGTTCCTACAGCCCAAACCAGCCCTTCCATCCAACTTCATATTTGCCAAGCATCTGTTTCTATAGCAACAATAAATCTACAGCTTAGGGATTTTTGAAGAGAATGAGTAGGGAGGGAGAAGAGGGGACCCTTTATGGCATGGGTCCCTCTTTCAAAGGCACAGGAGAGAGACCTGATAACTGGTGTGTTAAGGAAGATGCAAAGCCCTTGCTGGGAGCCAGAAAAACTCCTGCCCTGGAGACCACATCCTCTGGTCTGGACAGAGAAGGGGAAGGCTGGTTAGAAGGATTTGAAGCCGGTGGCAGAAATTCTTCGGAAGAGTCTGAGAGAAAAAGACACCCAGCTTAAATTTTGTAGGATAGGGGTGTGTGTGTGTGTGTGTGTGTGTGTGTGTGTGTGTGCGTGCATGCATGTGTGTCCCAAGCCATTTCCAAACTGGGTATCCTGTCCCAGAGCCTGGCTCTGAGCTACAGGTCAAGGCCAGGTAGTGATGGCCGGTGGCAGGGAGCAATAAAGAAACTCTAGAAGAGGAACACAGACAGGCACCTGCATGCCTATGGGGGGTGGTGGACCTCCTGCCAGAGAGGATTAGAGTACCCTGGGTGGGGTGGTCAGGCAGGTGCCCCTCATCTTCACCACACCTAGGCCTCATTCTAGCCTGCCACCCCCAACCTCATTTAAACAAGAGAACACCCGTCACGGTCCAGAATTCCTGAGGCCAGGATCAGGATCACGGCAGGCCGCCTGTGCGAAGGGGAGCCGGAATGTTTGCTGGTCGCTTGATTCTAGGAAGACAGACCACAGCAGTCCCTCAGGCTTCTCAGAGGTAGATGCAGTTTCCCTTCAGCATCTATTGAACTTGCTGCATGGCCAACAAAAATGGGGACTCGCCCTTACCGGGTACCTGTGCCCTTTAGCTAACCTAGGCCCCCTGAAGGGGAGGATCCCAGGCCATGCCAGGCCCAGCACAAGCTGAGTCCCCAGTGTTTAAAACCACAGGCTTCCCCAGCCTCGGCAGCTTCAAGGATGGCAAGCTAGAGGATGCCAGCCACTCGCGGGGGAAACCTTCTACTGTTCTAAGCCAGCTTCTGCAGTGGGCTCTACAACTAGACCAACCCACGGATGAGAGAGGCGGGGGCCGGGAGAGGCAGGACGAGGGCTCCCAGCAGGAAGAACCGACAGGGAGACGGTATCAGACCCTGGAAGGCGCTGCTGGGATCCGCAGACACGTTCTCCATGATGAGATGGGGCTAGGCACGAAACGGGGTGTCACAGAGAGTCATGACCATCTCATGCTGCCTGACAGTGCCGTCACTGCTTGGCCTCTAGCCCATGCCACCCTGGGCTGAGATCGATCCCTCTGCAGATGTCTTCTGTTCTGGGGAAAACACAGGCCTCCTGGTCACAGGGATGGAATCTTCAGCCTTTCTCCTCCACAGAACCCACAGGGTGACATGGGGCTGGCGCTCTCCATGGCCTCTGACATCCAACCTTGATTGCGCTAAGGTTCCAGGGCCACTTACATCTGGCCTTCCTACAGCCCGGAGCCATGCCCCCCACTGCCCACTCCATCTCCTAGCCCTCTTCTGCCCAGAACCAGGGGCAGCCTCCATCTTACCGCCAGGAAAAGGAGCCTAGGAGGCACCCTGTGAGAAACCCCCCTCCCTGTGGGTACATGTACCCACAGGGCCTGGCAGTGAGAGAAGCTGGGGAGGGAGAGAGGAAGTGAGTCAGCTCCTTGCAGAAATGGGAGTGTAAGGGAGGGGCCAGCGGAACTGAGATCAAGGGGCAAAGGGCACAGAGGCCGGAAAGGGTCACTCAGAGAGGGAACCAAGCCCTGGAGACATGATGGGGCCCATTGAGAGGGGACAGATAAGGGTGACAAACTCTCCAGGGTCACCTCCTGCCCAGGCTGGGTAGCCCCCACAGGCCAGAGAACCTGGCAGCCACAGCCCCACCTGAGGATGGAATCCAAGGTAGCTCCCCTTCCTGACTCACTCACCGAGGGAGGAAGTAAGGCTTGTGGGATATGGCCAGCCACGTTCTTTCCTCCCCAAGGGGGAGTTTCTGGTGCCCAAGGCCTCCAATTGCCTCTTCTGAGCTCCAGGTTCCTCCTGACCCAGTGGAGAAACAGATATTTGCATTTCCCGTGGAGGGTGGGAGTGGGGCCTTGGCTCCAAGAGCAGAGCAGGTGGGGTGGCCTAGCATGGACCCTGGCCCTGTCTGGCAGCCAACTGCCCATGTGGGAGCTGTCCCCAGGCTCCAGCTGGAATCTGTTGCTCTGACAGGGAAAAATCCTTGCTGTGAAAATTCCCAGCCTGCTGACATTCCAGCATGCAGGCAGAGCAGGAAAAGCAGCCCAAGGAGAGAGGGAGCCATGAGCCCTGCTGGGCCACATCCTCCCCCCTCAGAGACCGGCAGCTAGGACGTCAAGGACATTGGTCCCAGGTCCCCTGGGCTGCACACTATATGACCCCCATAAAACCCCAAATCTGCTACTCATCCAAGCCTGGTGCCTTTCCAAAAACACTAATGCAGGGCCAGGAGGCAGACCATCCTGCAACCAGCTCCTGGACGCCTAGAGTCCCTGTCTCCTCCATTCCCGTGGGGGCTGCTGAGTGCCCAGGGACAGAAGAAGTGGAGTCCGGGGGTGAAGGTGGGACAGATACCATGGACAAGTCACCAAGGCAAGTCAGGGCGGGCGGGGCGGAGGGGGGGAAGGGTTCTAGGAACCAAAATTGAGGTAAATGAGGAAAACCATGCAGAGAGAATGGGAAACCAGTTCCTGAGCACAAAACCATCTTCTTTCCTTCAACAAACATCCCACAACTTTCACGAAGCCCTTCAGCACTGGAGAAATGAGGTGACTAACGAACGACAATCTTGATGACTGTGATGAAGGAGAAGGAGGTGACCACTCAGAGGGTCAGGGAAGGCTTCCCTCAGGAAGTGACATTCAAACCGGGGCCAGCGCCTATGAGGGCAAGAGGATGGGTGAGGAAAAGCATGACAATCATAAGGAACAGCAGGGACTCCATGGTAGAAGCCAATGAGAACTCTTTGTTGCACACCCACCATCTGCGAGGCCCTCTGCCAGGCCTGTGCTCAACTTTCCCCACAGTGCGCCCTAGGAAGCAAGAGCGTGCAGCCCCCGTGGGACAGGAGAGGACCTGTCTTCCATCAGAGGTGATGCTCTGGGGGGTCCCGCCACCCCAAAGTACCACAGACGTCCATACTAACATGTCGGTAAGGGCCAAACGGGCCAGCATCCCAGTCCCTCTCCCAGCTCCCACCCAATGAAATCCCACCTGCTGCCTTGTGGGCTCGCTTCCTCTGGCTAAAGTTCTGGAAAGACAGTCTCACCGTCCTGTAGCTCACAATCCACAGAGCAACAGCAAGAATGGCCAATCACCCCTCGCTTCCCTCCCCTCCTGGAGGAGAGGCCGATAGGAGCCAAGAGGACATAGGCCTGGGCTGGCCGGTGGATTTATAAGGATACCCAGATACTGTGTTCCCCTGCCCTATACATCGCACTCATGAAGGGCAAGGAGCTGATATCCTAAATTCAACTCCCGACAAGGGACTTTAAATCGCCTTGAAACCTTCGGCCACAGACTTATCCTTAACTGCTTGGTGATCTGGTATACTCTTCTGTGAAATAAAGATGATTGCATGACCTGCTGCAAAGGGTTGTTGAGCACTTTAAATGAGTTAGTTCGTGTAAAACAGCTAGAGCGGTTCCTAACATAGAGTGAACACTGGCCACCATCCTCATCCCAGCTGTCCCCTCTCATGACCAGCCCCCAGGGCATTTCTGTTCCGGGGAATCTTTACCAGATCAGTTAACCACCACCTGGGAAGACGACTGTGCCATGCACCATCCGCCCCTGGGACAAACACCCTACCTGCTTCCCTGCCTGCCCCCCCCAGTCAGTGCAAAGCTGCCGGGCTGAGCGGTGCGGGGGGAAGAATGTTGCACCCTGATTCTGAGAAACCCATGGCGGGAGATCAATGCAGCCAGAGTGGGGACCCCGGTCTGAGGAAATAGTTTCCCAACCAAACTAGAGCTAACAGCTGAAAACATGAGCTTTGCTGACACTGTCCCCTGTATTTAACAGAACAGAAGCGGCTGCCAAACACCACGTGGGGCTCTGAACTGGGCTCTCCCCCCAGCTCCTCCCTTCCCCCCCAACCAAACTGCACAGCAGGAGGTGGGGGGCCATAAAGACTCCACTCCTTCCCAGTGCCTATCTGGCACGGTGGGCGCCCACAGTGCTCCTGGAAGCCTGGGGCACGTCCGTCTGCGCTGCTCAGGACTGACAATGGAGGCGCCAGGCAGCCCCAGCAGGCCTGGGGGGTTGGGGGGAGCCCCCTCCCCAGCTGGGTCACTGGCCCCCTACCCCCTCTGACACTACTCTCCACCTCCAGCTAAGGCAGGCAAGAAGAGCCCAGCAGCTCAGCGGTGTTGGGGTGGCGGGGAGCGCTGCTGGCAGGCAGACCGCGTGCTTGTGGTTTCTGGGAAACGCTGTAGCGATCTGCAGCATTTTTAAAATACTTGTGTTCCCACCCGCCACACGCCCCCCTTCACCCCACTCCTCACCCACCCCCAGTCTGGGTGTTTGCATATCTGGTATTTTCCAGAACCATTTCAACGTAAATAAGAGATTAGAAGGGAGCAGAGGACCGGGTGGCCAGGGGGTAGCAGGGTGGGCCCCGGGGAGGGGTGTGGCGGGGGTGGGGTGCTCTGGCCAGGGCTGGATGGGGCCAGTGTGGGCCACCTCAAACCGAGGCCCTGCCCCCACAACAGGGCTCCAAGCGGTACTGGCGAAAACAACCAATGACCATGACATGTACCCACACCCAGCTCAATGTGGTCTTGTCACTGTGCCCACCACCCACGGACTGGGTGGCCAGGGCACTCTGGGGCTGTAGTTCGTCTGGCAGCTCGTTGGGAAGAAGGCAGAATGTGCCTCTGAGAAAGAAAGAAGACCTAGCAGAATAGACATGACCCTGTCCACCAGGCTATCCTGTTGGTCCCATGCATCCCACTAATCC